>NC_062551.1:93133527-103133527 GCF_016906955.1 Phacochoerus africanus | reverse complement strand
AGGAAATGATTAAAGAAGAAAAAACTATTCAAACACAGTCAAGAAAGAATAGAAAATGAAGCATAGAAGAGGCAGGACAAACAATGAAAAATAAAATGATTGGTTTAAAAAAGTAATCAGTGGTAAAATTAAATACTTCGGTCAAATGACACACTGTCAAGTAGGGAGTTCTCCTGTGGCACAGTGAGTTAAGGATCCAGCAGCGTTGTCACTGCAGTGGCTTGGGTCACTGTGGTGGTGCAGGTTTGAACCCTGGCTTGAGAACTTCCACATGTCATAGGTGGAGGAAAAAAAAAAAGACTGTCAAGTAGGAAAAAAAATCCAATTCTGTTTTATCTTAGGCTGTGCCCATGGCCTACAGAAGTTCCTGGGCCAGGACCAGGAACACATGTCACAGCAGTGGCCCACACCATAGCAGTGACACACCAGATCCTTAACCTGCTGAGCCACCAGGAAACTCCAAGCAACATTTTATTTTTATTTTCGTCTTTTGTCTTTTTAGGGCTGCACCTGTGGCATATGGGGGTTCCCAGGCTACGGGTTGAATCAGAGCTACAGCAGCCCGCCTACACCACGGCCACAGCCACGCCACATCCAAGCTGCATCTGTCACCTACACCTCAGCTCACGGTAACGCCGGATCCCTAACCCACTGAGTGAGGCCAGGGATCAAATCTGCAACCTCATGGTTCCTAGTCAGATTTGTTTCTACTGTGCCAAGACGGGAACTCCCAAGCAACATTTTTAATGGGTGAATTTCATAACATGTGAATTATATGCCAGTAAAGTGAGACTATTCTCACTTTATTTTTCCCTTTCTATATTATAGTTGTCACATGTTGGTACCAAATTAATTCTTAGTCTCAGGATAAACTCAATCATGAACACAGAAGCAAAACCTAGACAATAATAAACAGGAATATATAGACAGTGTATTTATAACATCCAAGTTGGTTTTATCCAAGGAATGTAGTTATTTGTTAACATTAGGAAGTTCCTGGGCCACGGATTGAACCCACGCCACAGCTGTGACCTGAGGCATAGCAGTGACCACACTAGATCCTTAACCTGCTAGGCAATCAGGGAACTCCTAGAGTTTTTTTTTTAAAGACCAAAATCAATGGAGAGAAGTATCATGTTCGTGAATTAGAAGACAATATTTTTAAAGCTGTCAACTATTTCTCCATTTATTTATATATTCAATATAATCCCAAACATAATTCTAATATGTTTTGGCTTAAATGAATTTTGTTTATTGCTGTGTTTTCTTTTGCTTATCTTATTTTTTGGTAGAACTTGATAACCTAATTCTACAATTTATATCCAAATGCAGAAGTCTAAAAATAGCTCTGGAAGAGGAAGAATAAGCTGGGAGAAGTGGATTTACCAGGTACCAAATTACTATAAAGCTATAATAATGAAATGAGTGTGGTACTGGCCCAGTAGTGGACAAATAAACCAGCGGAACAGAATAAAGAGCACAGAACAGACACAGGCATATAAAGAAACTTGATATACGATACAGGTAGCCTAGCAGAACTTTTCAATACCTAAAACTGGTACAGCTTGGTGTCCATAGAAGGGAAATAAATCTGGACTCTTATTTCACATCATATACAACATGGATAGGTGAATTAATGACTTAAATGTAAGCGGCCAACTGGAGAGCATTTAGAGTATAATCTAATCTATAATCCCAGCTAGGACCATGGCTTTCAGGATCCCTGAACTAGAAGGCATTTCTTGAAAAAAATATAAAAAAAGGCACATAAATCACTAATGACAAACTAATGACAAAGCAAATATTGGTAAATCTGACTACAATAAATTGGACATGAAAATTAGTGTAGTTCACCATAAGGACAGGAAACAACAAGGGTTTATACTCAAACTATATAAAGAACTTCAAAAGTCAAGATGAAAACCCCTTAGAAAAATGGGCAAAAACCTTGTTAGGCATGTTATAAAAGATTTCAAAATGGGCCATAAACATAGGAAAAGATGTTCAGACTCATGTGATATGCAGATTGTCAAAACTAGAAAATGTGACTATGTTAAATGTTGGAAGGATGTGGAACAATGGGAATTCTCATCCTCCAAGACACACAGCAGAGACTTATCTAGTCAGCTTGAAGATAAACCAAACTCTCTGGCCTAGCAATTCTACTTGTGGGTAATAACCTAGAAAAACTAGTTCACATATGTGCCAGCAGGCATGTACGAAAATATTCATAGCTACATTGTTTGATATGGTTTAAAATGTTAAAATGCCCAATAACAATCAATAATTGAACAGAAAAGTATATTGCAAGATGGTCATATAACAATACCACACAGTAATATAGTAATAAAGTCAGAGCTACAGGCACTAAGATGAAAGAATCTTAAAAATACAATTTTAGTTTATGTATTCTCAGTATATGTGTGAAGTTACCTAAGTTTTCAACGTGAAGTTAAAAGAATGTGGCATTGACCTGGGGGATACCATTCAGCGGGGCCTCGTCCTGCTCATGGCATGGGGTTCTGTGAGTTGGGGGTGGTGACTTGCTGATGATTTTCTAAAGAGGGGAGGCAGTAGCTATGGTAACAGTGAGACCCTCCCCTCATCCCCCACCTTGAGTGTTCTGCAGTAGGCTGAGCAGTGACGGGCCCACATTAGCAGGGAAACTCAGGGCTGAACATGTGAACTGCCCCCTTGTGGCCACCAGAGCACTGCAATGGGGGACACTTTACAGGGGGCAAGCAGTCTGGCCATCAGGTCTATGTTCCTTTATTCTTTGTGATTTGGACATTGAAGACTAAAAATCCAGAGTCAGTTGGCTTCTGGGACTCAAAACTAGTAGCATATTGTTACAGATATTTTGTGAGTTAATTTTTACCAAAAAAATTAGCTTTTATAAAAAGTATACTTTTCATAGTAAATATTTGAAGAAATTATGCTTATGTGTATCAGAAAATATGCATCCAACCTGGTTAGCCAAACTACTTCTATTTATCTTTATATATTTGTCACAAAAGTCATGTCATTGCAGGCAAAGGACACTGGAGAAATGACATGAATCATCAACAAGGTTCTGGGCATGTGCATGTGTGCGCATGTGTGTGAACGCAGTGTGTCAACTACAGAAGGCCACACGCTTACCTTATACGCCTCATCACTGATAGCTTTGATGTTGGCTTCTCTCCATCTTCCTGGAACCCCGTCAATTACTTCACGATAGTTCACGTAATAGCCTGTAATTTCAGCCCCTCCCGTCTTATCCGGTTGCTTCCATCCAAGAACCATTGAGTCACGAAAACTTTCAAGACAAGTGATATCACAGGGTGGAGATGGTGCCGCTGTTGTGATACGAATAGCTCATAAGTGGACAGAAATGTGTCTATGACTCTATGTACATCAAACTTGTTTCACTGGTGCCATGGAACGAGGTCACTAGGTCTTGCGGTATAAAACTAAAATGTGACACCAGGAAGCAACTTGGCAGCGATTTGGTGTCATGAGGAAAAATACTCGTGCAAAGTTAAAACTTTACCACAATTATTATCCCCAAAAGAACCTGCCCCCTACTCCCAAGGAGGAATAAGTTTTGAAATACTAATAGCAAAATGGAGCATTATCCTGAAAAATGATCCATTCCCTGTAAGAAGAAACATTTTCCCCAAGATATATATTTTTATTTCTTTATGTGGTTTTTGTTTTTATTTACTCCCTGAGGAAAATAGCATTTGTATATCAATTTCTGTTTGAGTTGCTTATTAAGAATTTCCATATATTTCTAGTTAGCATTTCACCATCCCCTCACACGTACCCTTGTGAGACCTTACAACTCTATAGGTTCTGTCTACACATGGGAAAAATCATATTCTGTAGCTCAGCTAAATGCCACATTTGAAAAAAAATTTTAAAAAGCAACAGTCTACTGTGTGATTTTTCTTTTAATACCTTTCCGCTACATTATTTTAAACCTGGCATTGGATTATTATTCATATGGCACAAAATACTACATAGCTGTCACCATGTTTATTAGTCCCTAGTCAGAAAAAAATGTGGATGTTGTTTTGAGAGTCTTCCTTCATTTATGTGGGGTTTTTTTTTGCTGATCAAACTTTCACTCACCTGTGGAAATTATGGTTTTTCAATAAAGAAAGAGAAGGTGGAGTGGTAGAAAGAAATTCACTAGATATGCAGTAACATTAAAAAGAATTTTCTGAATATTTCTTTGGGGTTATCAGAGATAAAGAAACTATCTTATTCAAAAAGATTCTCAGAATAGTAAAGATTTTTAAAAGTAAAATACACTTTTCTCTCTTCTATCACCAACCTCATTCATTCTTTACATTTAAAAAAAGCTCTCTCTTTCAGAGTAATGTTAAATATGAACTCTCAAATAAATGCCACAGCTCATCTTGAGTTGAAGAGGTAAACAAAGGTGTCAAAATAGACGAAGTTACAGAAATTAGGAGTGGGCAGATGTAGGGGGTGGGTGAGAGGTATGTTATGTCAGTATATGCTTATCATTTCATTTTTATTCAGTAAGAAAAAAACATTATCTCTAAGAATATATTAAGCCACAAGTACCAAATACCCTAATCAGAAAATCCTGATTACTGAAAGTTGGTCTTTCTAGTCTAATTCTGATTAGATAATTAGCCTTCTGATAGCCTTTTTTCTTTTTTTTTTTTTGTCTTTTTGTCTTTTTGCCTTTTCTAGGGCTGCTCCCTCGGCATATGGAGGTTCCCAGGCTGGGGTCGAATCAGAGCTGTAGCCACTGGCCTACGCCAGAGCCACAGCAACAGGGGATCTGAGCCGCGTCTGCAACCTACACCACAGTTCATGGCAATGCCAGATCCTTAACCCACTGAGAGGGGCCAGGGATCAAACCCGAAACCTCATGATTCCTAGTTGGATGTGTTTCCACTGCACCACAACAGGAACTCCTGCTCTCATCTCTTAACTCTGTCAGCAAATTAGGCCAAAAGTACGTCTGCCTGACAAACCAAAAAGGACTCTACAACCAAATTACTTTATTCTATGAATACTTTACACCATGAATGATGTATGAAAGCCAAACCCATATAAAATTACTTTTACAACTCATGAAAAAAAGTATCACAAATGGATAACTGAAAACACATAAAATTAAGAACGAACACTGATGAAAGTGAACACAGATGGAAGAATGTGATCTCGACAATGAGCGATGAGGACCCTGATGGAAACAGATGGGACACTTTTACTGTTTTGACTCTCACCTAGATCCTTCTTCTTTTTCAGAGGGTCAGACTTACTTTTCCCCTTAACAGCTGCCTTCTGTGGTGGTGGGGAAAGCTCTTCCTGAACTGTTTCACTTACTTTCCTCACTTCCGTTTGGCCCAGGTTGTGAGAGCTACTGGGTAGTGAAGCTTTGTTAAGTTTGCTACCAAGCAAAGCATCTTTCTTAAAGGTTGGCTGGGAGGTGTCATGCATGCCTCCCCTGAAGTCTGTTAGTCCTCCAGGTGTATCAGTCAGTTCAGGCCACACAGCTGGAGACACTGCGCCCCCTACAATTGCCAGATAACAACAGAAACACTTTGAGCCTGGACACACTACAAGTTGCTCTTATGTAATAGAACAAAAGAGAAAAACATTAGGACCACAAATAGAACAAAGACAGTCTTGGTTGAATAGAAAGCACTTGGACTTACAAGAAATACGGAAAGCATGCATTTCACATAACTTACACCAAGGGAACATTTCAACTTCTCCATATTTTGGAAAAAGAAGAAATGAGAACAAAAAACCGCAGACAAAACAGGAAACATGTCGATTTGCAGGACTCCAGTATATATAAGAAAAAGCACTTCTCAGACATTTCTTGAGAGATAGAAGCTCTATTATTCAACAGAATGGGCCGGGAGAAAGCCCATAAAGTACACAGAAGGCAAACATTAAACATCTTGATTATATAACAATTAGGGTTATGTACCTTACTGATATATTAACAGTCTGTACCTCCCAACCTCAAAGAAACATGCTATGTCCTTATAACATGAATACATTATAAGGAGTGTTAAAAAATAATATAGAATGCTAACTAAAGACAAACAATATTAAATAATCTTGCTCTTTAAATGTGCTATTATATCACAGATATCATTTTTATTGCTCAGAACTACCTGGTCCCGTCCCCACCTTAAGATTGGGAGGTACACCACTGCGCATACACATCATTACTTTACATTATGGGTTGGTTACTTTGCCAGCAGGGATGAAACATATGATTAAGCTACCACACGTGTCTCGCATGAATTTTAGCAGCGTTTATAAAAAGCAGGTTAATGTGCTGTTACTGAAGACAAGCCAGGCTCTGCTGCAGATGAATGGCTTTTAGGTATGAGATGATCGGTGTTATGGGGGAGGTACCACCTCATGGAATTGGATGGTCCTTCATATTCCCGGGATGAGGACGAAGTTAGAATGGAATTTCACAGTGGGCAATATCTGAGGAAATGTGGACTTGTGGAGATGAAAAGGCTACAGATGCATGGAGTCTGGGTAAGTGATGAAGATCTGTAAGATGACAGCTATGAAGGTTAGAGGTCACCTGGAGTCAGAGACAGTGATCACCTGAGGGTGGAATCATCAAGCAGCATGAGAAGCTTTACACAGTTTCTGGAGAGGATGGGATTTTCCTTTGTCACTCAGAAACATTCATTCCCACCCCCCCTGCAAAGTTATGCATGAAGAACTTACCAATAGCAGCTTTTACTTCGATTGCTTCTGAATCCTGCGAATATTCACTAAGTCCAGCTGCATTAACTGCTCTGACCCGGAAAATATAACTCTGACCAGTAGTCAATCCATGACAAGTGAATCTGAAAGGAAAATTAGGAAGGATGATTGTTAGCTTAACGGAATTATCTGACTTTATGAAAATGAGTTGTTATTTTATTTTTTTTTTTGTCTTTTTGTCTTTTGTTGTTGTTGTTGTTGTTTTTGTTGCTATTTCTTGGGCCGCTCCCTCGGCATATGGAGGTTCCCAGGCTAGGGGTTGAATCGGAGCTGTAGCCACCGGCCTACGCCAGAGCCACAGCAACGCGGGATCCGAGCCGCGTCTGCAACCTACACCACAGCTCACGGCAACACCGGATCGTTAACCCACTGAGCAAGGGCAGGGACCGAACCTGCAACCTCATGGTTCCTAGTCGGATTCGTTAACCACTGCGCCACGACGGGAACTCCTGAGTTGTTTTTTTAAAAGGAAGAAAAAGATATAGAGAGATCCAGGTAACATTCACATGTTAGACAAGAAGGCAGCTCAGACAATTTTCCAGACTCACTCTGTCAAACAATGACGAGTCCTAGTTTTCCCCTGAATAAACACCCTATCCTTTTTGAGCTTCTGTGTTCTTATCAGTAAAATGGGGCTAATAATGCCTACACAGTAATGTAATAATGCCTACATAATAATGCCTACATAGAAATTTTTGTGTGAAGATTGACCATAAAGTGTGTATGGTACCCATTCTAGGGCCTGGCATATAAGAGGCATTAAATAAACAATAGGTGGTATTAGTTACATTGTTAATGACTATTTCAGGGATATACTTACATTGTAAGCCACTGGCTCTGCCTCTTGTCACAGAGGCCTACTCACTGCCTCCCTGAATTTCCTGGAAGGTATAATTACTTGAGAAATTACTCTAGAATCTGAAATTAAGGTGAAAAATGGATTCCAGAATTGTCATCTACATGTAAATTTCCAATAATGAGGTGTGAATCCATGGGCAATTTCACACACAAAGCAACCTCACTTTTTAAAGCTACCATGGCTATAAAAAAACCTGTTTCATGAATCACGGTAACATTCTAACCCACCCTAAGGACTGTTAAGCAGAGGAAATAACAGGTCTACTAATGACTCTATTACTATTAGCAGGTTGAAATGCTTAATAAAGGCAGCCGTAATGTAGACCAGCTCAGTTCAGTAAACATTTATTAAGCACTTCATTGTTCCAGAAGCTGAGCTAAGCACTGTGGAAACAAAGATGACTAAAGAATGGTGCTGGCCCTTGAGCATCTCCTACCTGCTTGTGGACAGGTGGACTCTGCCTACTCTCATGGAAGTTTCTAAGTAGTCCCCCAAAATGTGGGGAACTCAGAATAAAAGTGAAATGCACAAACAGGCTAAACAAATCTCTTGTAAAACATGTTGCCTTCTTCCATTAACTGGGTTGTCTTCATTTTCTCCCGTTCCGCAAAAGGAGCAACTCATCCTATGGGGGTCCTTGGACGTGGAAGTGAAGTGGCCAAGACAGAAGCTGCCTAACAAGCTTGTCTGACCATTGGAAGTGGGAGATTTTCTTCTGAAGTTGGTCCTAAATCAAAGGAGCCTCAGAATTTGGGTGTGGGCCAGAATTCATCACTGACTTGCAAAGTTGGTTGATAAAATATTTGAAAGCAAGAAGAAATAACCCTCCTCGCATTAGAAACAAGTAGAAGGAGATAGCAAAGTATTCTGAATGTCTTTGTTTTGGTAGGCTTTCCTGTTTTCGTTTTTTTGCCATGCCAGCAGTGAGCAAAAGTTCCCAGGCCATGGATCAAACCCATGCCACAAGGGTGACTGGAGCCACAGCAGTGACAACACCAGATCCTAGCTGGCTGAGCCACCAGGGAACTCCTGTTTTGGTGTTATTTATGTCTCTTTCACATTGGATTTGACTATACCGATGTTAAAAATTTGTAAAATGTTCTGCTCATTTAAAATAGCTCTATAGGAATTCCCTTCATGGCTCAGTGGTTAACAAAACCGACTAGGATCCATGCGGATGCAGGTTCAATCCCTGGCCTCTCTTGGTGGGTTAAGGATCCGGCTTGCCATGAGCTGTGGTGTAGGTCGCAGACTTGGCTTGGATCTGGAGTTGCTGTTGCTGTGACGTAGGTCAGCAGCTCTAGCTCCAATTTGACCCTAGGAACTTCTGTATGCCACAGGTGAGGCCCTAAAAAAGCAAGCAAGCAAACAAACAAACAAAAAAACCCACAAAAACCTGCGTAATTTATGAAACTGGACAGCTACATGCACAAAAGTCAAACTGGACTATTTTGGCACACCATATACAAAAAAATAAACTCAAAATGGATTACACTTAAATGCAAGACCTGAGACCATGAAAGTCCTAGAAGAAAACATAGGCAATGTGCTCTTTGACATTGAAAAATTTGACAGTATTTTTTAGATCTGTCTCCTCAGGCAAGAGAAACAAAAGCAAAAATAAACAAAATGGACTACCTCACGCTAGCAAAGGACACTATCAACAAAATGAAAAGGTGACCTACTGAATGGAAGAAGATATAAGTAAATGATATACCCAATAAGGTATTAATATCCAAAATACACAAAGAACTCATAAAACTGAACATTAAAAAACTCCAAACAACCCAACTAAAAAGTGGACAAAGGATCTGAAGAGACATTTCCCCAAAGAAGACATATGGATGGACAAAAGGCACGTGAAAAAGATGCTCGGAGTTCCCGTTGTGGCACAGTGGTTAACAAATCCGAGTAGGAACCATGAAGTTGCGGGTTCGGTCCCTGCCCTTGCTCATGGGTTAACGATCCAGCGTTGCCGTGAACTGTGGTGTAGGTTGCAGACACGGCTCAGATCCTGCATTGCTGTGGCTCTGGTGTAGGCCGGAGGCTACAGCTCCGATCCGACCCCTAGCCTGGAAACCTCCATATGCCGCGGGAGCGAACCTAGAAATAGCAAAAAGACAAAAAAAAAAAAAAAAAAAGAAGAAGAAGAAGAAAAGAAAAGAAAAAGATGCTCGACATCACAACCATCGGGGAAATTCAAATCAAAACCACACTGAGCTATCACCTGATATCTGTCAGAATGGATACTCAAAAAGACAAGAATCAACAAGCGTTGGTGAGGGTGTGGAGAAAAGAGAACACTTGTGCACTCACTGTTGGTGGGATGTAAATTGGATCAGACACTATGGAAGACAATGGAGGTGCCTCAAAACAATTAAAAATAGAACTACCATACAATCCAGCAATTCTACTTCTGGATATTTTTCTGAAGAAAACAGAAACATTAATTTTAAAAAAGACGTATATGTCCCCATGTTCACTGCATCTCTATTTACAACAGCCAAGACACAGAAGTGTTCATTGATAGATGAATGAATAAAGAAGATGTGGCATTTATATATACACATATATATGTATATATATATACACACACACATATACATACAACAGAACACTACTCAGCCATAAAAAAAGGATGGAATCTTGTCATTTGCAACATGGATGAACCAAGAGAGTATTATGCTAAGGGAAATAAGTCAGAGAAATACAAATACTGTATGATTTTGTTCAACTTCTATGTGGCATCTAAAAAACAAAACAAATGAACAAATATAGCAAAACAGAAATAGACTCGAAGATACAGAGAACAAAAAGGTCTTTGCCAGAGGAGAGTGGGGTGGAGGTGGGAGGAATGAAAAAGGTGAAGAGGATTAAGAGGTACAAACGGCCATTTACAAAATAAATTAGTCATGGGATGAAATACAGCATAGGGAATACCAACAGTAATATTGCAATAACTTTGTATGGTGACAGATTGTAACTAGGCTTTTTATAGTGATCCTTTTGTCATGCATAGAAATACCGAATCACTACGTTGTGCACCTGGAATGAACATAGTGTTGTAGGCCAATCATACTTGAATTTAAAAAAATGCCTGGGTAATTTATGTTCACTAAAGCCTCTTAATTCCTTGGAATCTAGTATCATATTAGATATTAAAGACCAGAACAGAGAGTTTAAAAGGACAAACAGGGAGTTTCTGTTGTGGCTCAGTGGGTTAAGGACTCGATGTTGTCTCTGTGAGGATGTGGGTTTGATCCTTGGCCTGACTTAAGGATCTGGTGTTGCTGCACGCTGTGGCATAGGTCGCAGATGCAGCTCAGATCTGACGTTGCTGTGGCTGTGGCGCAGGCTGGCAGCTGCAGCTCTGATTCGACTCCTGGCCTAGGAACTTCGGTATGCCACAGGTGTGGCCATCAAAAGAAAAAACAAAAAGCACAAGCACAAAGAGTATACAGGAAAATAATCAGACAAGAGCTGTGAAATGAGCTCTTACCATAGCTGGCAGTGCATGTTTTTAAGTGTTTAATATCTTTAGTAATCCTTTTCTTCAAATGTATTGCAGTAGACATGATCAATTTTCAATTCATTTGGCTATTCAGAGCATAATGTTTAATACTTTCCTTCCATTGGACGTTTGTGCTGCTGTTTAGGTCCATGGCTATGTCTCCTCTCTGCAGCATCTGTGGCTCCAGTGTCAGACTGCACCCCCCACCCCCCGCACACACAGAGTACGGTTACCGTGTGCCCTTCACAGGGTTGTTGTTGCAGGGCTCCCACTTGCCAGAGCCAACAACGCTTGACTCTATGTAGTACCCGACCAGCTCTTTAGCATCCTTGGATTCCTCCCACGTAACGACCACTGATGTGTCTGTATTTCTGCTTGGGATGATGTTGCTCGGGGCCTTGGGGATGTCTGGGAAAAGAGGAAAAAAATGGTCAAGCACACAGTAAGCTTAGAAATTCATTCTTATCACATGCGCACAGAAACGTACACACATATATATGTATATATTATCTAAATTTTATACTAGTAATCATGTCGAACACATAGTTTTTTTATAACATATTTATTAAAGCCGAAAATTAAAAAATAAATATGCTAGTTTGGGAGCATAATTAGAAATTAAACACCCATGAACATACCAACCTCCTCCAGAAAAAAATACATTTGCAATACTGTTGAAATTCCTGGAGAAGTTTGCTTTTCATACATGGTAGTTCATAATAATGAAAAATTTTTATGTATCAGTTACATACAATCATCAGTTACATTTATAATATGAAAAAGGATGTCACTATTTTTACTTTTGAATGCATATGTATTCCAATAAGAGTCTTGCTTTGGAATTCTCTCTCCAGTTGAAAGAAGTTCACAATGGCTCAAGCAAACGCTACACTTACCAAGTTTGTCCCCTACTACGGTCACTTCCGTTGCCTCTGAGGGCTCACCCACTCCCGCGGAATTAGAACAGCGGACTCGGAACTGGTAGGACTTCCCCTCAGCCAAGTCGAACAGAGCAAAGCGGGGAGACTTGACAGGGAGCTCTGTGTTCACCCGCTGCCAGTTTTCCGCACCTGCATCACACTGCAGCCAGAACAGCAAAATCCATTGAAAGCACAGCAAGAATAAACTGGAACTCTAAGCCAGGCATCTTGAAGTTCTTTTGTCTGCCTGCAAACTGCTACCTGTTATACAGGTTGGACTGGAAAAGAAACTTGGAGGAAACGGGAATGAAACATCTAAGGTCCACAAGATTAGCTAAATCAAAATGGTTTTATTCTATTGGACACACAGGCTGCTTTAATACTTCACTTCCTTTCTGAACTAAATAAGAAAACTGATCTACTTACAAAAGTCCTTTATTTAAACAATAGTTTAGGATCAGAAGCTTTTCTAATTCTTAGAATAGGTAATTAATTGCAATATGCTATGTTAGGTACTTACATTTCCATCACGTTGTTATGAACTGTATTATTTTACTTGCATTTCCTTTGATGATGCATAACGTCCTGTAGGTCTGTGCTCAAAGACCACCTCCTCAGAAAGGCCTATTGATCGCCACTCTCATCTTTTGGGAAAGGGTTATTTGCTCCTTTCCCCTCTCTCTCTAGCCCTTACTCACCCTGCCTTATTTTTCATTGAAATACTTATCAATGTTTTTTTTTCCTTCTTTTATGGCTGTACCTATGGCATATGGAAGTACCTGGGCTAGGGGTTGAATTGGAGCTTCAGCTGCCGGCCTATACCACAGCCACAGCAAACCAGATCCAAACCTGCGGACACTATATTTGGATCTTAACCTGCTGAGCCACAACGGGAACTCTGTTTATCACTATTTGAAATTACATTGTTTATTTGTCATCTCCATTGGAAAGTAAATTCTAATGAAACAAGTTCAGGGAGCTGTCTTATTCATTGCTGTACTCCAAGGCCTGGAACTGTTATCTGGCACATAGTAGATAATCAACAATTTGTTTTTTTTCTCAGTGAATGATTTTTTCTGAATTCTGAAGGCATGAAGTTAGTGAAAGACAAAAAAATGTTATTTTTTTCTTGCCCATATTTTAGAATAAATAATGGGAAAACCAATTTAATGAGATTCTATCCTTGAAATTAAATTGACCTACAATGACTTCAAAATCCTTGGAAAAAGGATGTGTATATATTTTAGCTTTGGTGCAGAATATAGTAAGAACATGATCAGCAGTCTTCAGTAGTTCTTTTTCTCTTCTATGCTAACTTTCAACTCTGCCCAAGGTAGCAGAAGTGACTTTGCTACAGAACTTCTGAAGAGTTTTGAGTCTTTTCTGGAAACCCAAATTATGTGATCAACCGACCAGCTGTCAAGGATGGTAAATTTGAGGGACAAGACATTTATTGCACATCACTCAGCATAATCTTCCCTCACTTAAAATGAGAGGCAATATGGTACAGTGAGAAGAACCCAGAGGCATGGATTCTGGTCTTAGCTTTGTTAACAACAGGTTTGTGACCCTGGGAAAGTAACATGAGTGTCATCTGTAAAATAAGAAAATTTGACAAGGTAACCTCTGGAGTCCCTCGCAGTACCTTTTATGATAAGGTGTGAGTTGTGTGCAGGAGGGTAGGGAGGATAAATTCCCCGAAACAGTCGACCTGATGCCCATTGAGGGATGGAACTTTCCTAGCCTTTTAATCCTTGACTTTATGGCCTTGACTCATTTTGACATTTTCTCTCCTAGGGAACACATATAAACATTATCAGTCATTTGTACTTTAATAATAAAAATAATAGCTGCCTTTCACTGTGCTAAGAACTTTAGTCACCATTGCAACTCTTCAGTCTTCTCAACTGTGCTCTGAAGAAGGCATTGTGGAGGTAATATTTTGTGACTATTGAGGTTTTTCAGAGGAAAAGACTTAGGCTTGGAAAGGGAGCAAGCAATGTGCCATAGTTGAATCTGAGCCGGACATAGTTGGACCTGAGCCAGAATGCTTGGGTTCAAATCCTACCTCTACCTCTTCCTAGTTGTGTGATCTTGGGCCAATTAAATACCCCATCTGTGCCTCAATTTCTTCATCTACAAAACAGAAGCGTGAAAACAAAAGTATTTCCCTCATAGGGTTACTGTAAGAATTAAATGAGTGAACACATAAAGAGTTTAGAACACTGCCTTCTCCTTCGTAGTAAACATTAGCTCCTTTCATTCCGCTGGTAGAAACAGAGCTACCAAGGAAGACAATCCTTGTCTTGGACATGACAGATTTTTGATAGGGGAATGAGGGAAAGACTTGAAAACATAAGACATCTGAGAAGAAAGTGTGGGGCTAAAAAAAAACACAGTAGGATGAGGGTCTGGGAGTGCTGGGACCTGATTTGTCCAATTTGCCTCAATATCAACCATTCTAGGGCTCACAAACATGATCGTAAGCCTGTTGCCATGACAGGCAACTTTACGCTTTAAGTGCTTGCAGATCCCTAGGTAAAAAGTTCCACAAAGAAGTGCAAGTGCAGGGGTAACCAAAGGAGCCACACTGCTGCGGGTGTGAACATTCTGGGGATGGAAACTCGTCACAAGACAAGCACATGGGAATGTTCTCCTTAGAAAGGTCATCGTGTTAGAAAGTGGTTCATTGTAGGATGGACAGGGAGTTTAGGGTTGGTAGTTGCAAACTATTACATTTAGAATGAATAAACAGTGAGGTCCTACTGTACAGCCCAGGGAACTATATCCATGGTCTTGGGATAGAACATGATGGAAGGTAGTATGAGAAAAAGAATGTTTGTGTGTGTGTGTGTGTGTGTGTATGACTGAGTCACTTTGCTATACAGAAGTTGACACAACACTTCAAATTAACTATACTCTAATAAAAATAAAAGTAAAAAAATAGAAATGGAGTTCCTGTCATGGCACAGTGGTTAACGAATCTGACTAGGAACCATGAGGTTGCGGGTTCGATCCCTGGCCTTGCTCATTGGGTTAAGGATCTGGTATTGCCGTGAGCTGTGGTGTAGGTCGCAGACACAGCTCTGATCCCACGTTGCTGTGGCTGTAGCCAGTGGCTATAGCTCCAATTAGACCCCTAGCCTGGGAACCTCCATGTGCCGTGGAAAAGGCAAAATGACAAAAAAAAATAAATAAAATAAAATAAAAGTAAAAATAAAATTAAAAAAAATAGAAGTGATTCATCAGAATCATTTGAGACTTGCCTCAGGAGAACGGCCTGGCATTGGATAGCTGGTTCTTCTGTAAACATGCCCCAGGTCTCTGGCATGCTCTGCTCCCCAGGGCCCTTGGGCCTTTCGTCTGCCAGCAGTGCCCATACAGGGCTATTGACTTGTGCCACACTCATAAATGTCCCCTCTGTCCTGTACTAATGGGCACCCTGGTGGAAAAACACTTAAATTTTTAATCAGACTCCTATGTATTTAGGTCAGGAGAAGCTACAGACTCCAGGAGAGAAATTTGAGTTTATGTGATCAGAGGAAACGTTCAACAGCAGCCAACGTTGACACATCTTAAGAAAAGGCCTCACTCCCGCGTTGCTGTGGCTGTGGTGGAGGCCGGTGGCTACAGCTCTGATTCGACCCCTAGCCTAGGAACCCCCATATGCCGCGAGAGCTGCCCAAGAAATGGCAAAAAGAAAAAAGAAGAAGAAGAAAGAGAGAAAAGGCCTCAGTAGTAGATTGTTACTGTGTCATTATTAGGAAGATAGTAATTACTGTCACAGAGCTTATTCAGAACTATCTTTGTGTGGAGCATTTCAAAAAGATTCACCAGGGCTGTGTGTACTAAACACTCCAGGAAGTGCATGTTTACCACTCTTGTTCTCTATTAACAAAATAGAGAGCGAAAAAATTTTAAATCAAGAATGTTACTCATTATATTTTATTTGAAGCTAATATGTAGAAAATATAAAAATTAATGAAGATATAAATTTTTAGGTTTTTTTTGTCTTTTTGTTTTTTTCTAAGGCTGCTCCTGAGGCATATGGAGGTTCCCAGGCTAGGGGTCTAATTGGAGCTGTAGTCACCGGCCTATGCCAGAGCAGCAGCAACACCAGATTTGAGCCACGTCTGCAACCTACACCACAGCTCATGGCAACGCCGGATCCTTAACCCACTGAGCAAGGGCAGGGATCGAACCTGCAACCTCATAGTTCTTGGATTCGCTAACCACTGAGCCACGACGGGAACTCCAAATTTTAGTTTTATTTTGGTAAAATCAGGCTTTCTTTGAAGATGTCCATATTGCACATTGAAGAGACGCTCCACTTATTGTTACCAATTTGCCCAGGACAAGAGGGAAGTGAAGCATGGTCCTCAAAGACACGAGCTAAGTGTCCTTATCCAAGAAAAGTAATAAAGGGAAACGACAGACCCTAGTGTTTTTAGTAAAGTATAATTTTCTCAAGAACAACTGACTTGAAATAAAGGCAATAAAGATAGGTGCATATTACTTTTATATTGTTACCTAATTTGTAGGTGCTTGCCTACACCTATATTCCTATAGTTGCTATTCTTTCGTAATAATTTTCAGGGAAGGTGACCTGATAGGTGTTTTGAAATTAAAAAATCAGTAACATTAACATAAAAGAGAAAGAACTTCAGGAAAATTAACTGAGCTCCTTAGTATTTTTGCAAAAAAAAAAAAAAAAAAGACCGTTTCTATGATTTTGCTATGAAAGCAAAATGTAAACTATACCTTAACATGCTATCACATAATTTTATAAAAATAAAACATACAGGAGTTCCCGTCGTGGCGCAGTGGTTAACGAATCCGACTAGGAACCATGAGGTTGCAGGTTCGGTCCCTGCCCTTGCTCAGTGGGTTAACGATCCGGCGTTGCCGTGAGCTGTGGTGTAGGTTGCAGACGCGGCTCGGATCCCGCGTTGCTGTGGCTCTGGTGTAGGCCGGTGGCCACAGCTCTGATTCGACCCCTAGCCTGGGAACCTCCATATGCCGTGGGAGCGGCCCAAGAAATAGCAAAAAAGCCAAAAAAAAAAAATAAAAAATAAAAAATAAAAAAAAAACCATACAAAAAAGTAAAAACATTTGCTGCATTCATTATTCTAAAAAAATGGTGCATATCTACCAATAAAAATGTAACTTCTTATGTATAAATGTATTTTTATTTTACATTTTTCAATTATATCCTCATCAAAACTGTCTTAACAATGGATTTTAAACCTCATTTTCAGCATATTCTCTTTATTTAGTGGCTGTGCCTATGGCATGTGGAAGTTCAGGCCTGGAATCAAACCTGAGCCACAGGAAAGACAACACTGAATCCTTAACCAATAGGGAATCTCCAGCGCATTCTCTTTAAATGCCCTCTTCCATTAGCAATTATCCTGTAGGGCAAAGACCTCTTTCAACCCCAAGCAAGGCTCCATGCCTTGCCTGGCAGGCTCTTCCGTGTGTCTGCACTTGCAGCTGGGGTAGTTCCCCTAAATAATGTCTTGTTCAGGTCTTGGCTTTTCTCCATTTTCTAGGAGTAAATATTTATTAGCACACCCCTCAAATATGGGTGTAAGATAGTCACATATAATCATTATCATTCCACCCATTTTAGGCCTTCTTTGTAGGCTGGCCTCTCTACCATAACTATAAGGGAATTGTAAGACACTTGAGGGAAAGAACTAGCCAGTACTTCATGTTGTTTTGCAACCGTGGGCCCGCCCTCCCACCAGCACTTGGTGATGTGCCAGGCAAGTGCAAGGCTGCACGAAAGGACTCTGTCTTCGCTCTCCCAGCCATTTGAAAGCACAGTGACATCTGCTCCTCTCGCCCATCTACCCTTATTGGTGTTCATCCCTTACTGCAGGACAAGTGCAGAGATGAAAAGGCATTATCGCAGCAAGGGAGACAGAGCAAGTGTCTAGAAGACAGTGTCACACAGGGAACTATATCCAATCACTTGTGATAGAACATGATAGAAAATAATATGAGAAAAAGAATGTATATATATGTGTAACTGGGTCACTTTACCGTACAGCAGAAACTGACAGAACATTGTAAATCAAGTATAATAAAAATATTTTTAGGAGTTCCCGTCGTGGCTCAGTGGTTAACAAATCCGACTAGGAACCATGAGGTTGTGGGTTCGATCCCTGGCCTTGCTCAGGGGATTAAGGATCTGGCATTGCCGTGAGCTGTAGTGTAGGTTGCAAACACAACTCGGATCCTGCGTTGCCGTGGCTCTGGTGTAGGCCAGCAGCTACAGCTCCAATTCGACCCCTAGCCTGGGAACCTCCATATGCCACGGGAGTGGCCCTAGAAGAGGCAAAAAGACCAAAAAAAAAAAAAATTTAAAGAAAGATAAAAAAAGAAAGAAAATGGTATCACAGAGCTGACCTACAGTTTAGGGAACATGCCTTTTCTTAGAGGGCATATGCTTTGGGGACTGTGGACCTCTTAGGAGTCTATGGGTGACCCTCAGGGATCCAAAAGCCCCCTGAACTTTCCCAGGCAAAGTTCTGTTTGATAAACATTTTTTCCTGTGGAGACTGTTCACAGTTAATAAGTGTTTAAAGCATTCGGGACACATGGAAAATTAATCTCTACTTCCTTAAAGAAATCTTTAGTAAGTGTGCAGGGTGATATGTTCATCCCAGGGCCTTACCTTTTCTATAAAGTACAGGATACCCTCGTGGCCACGCTGCTTAGGGGGCTTCCAGCTCAACACCACGTAGCTCTGGGTGGCCTCGATGACAGAGAGGTCTGTGGGGGGCCCGGGAACAATACCCTCTGAAAAACAAGAGGGGAAAGTGAGGCGCACACACTGTGGAGCCGGGACACTAGAGTCACAAATGCTGCTCTCCCACTGGAGGAAGAGCTAATTACAGCTCCACAATATAAAGAAATACCTTGCTTCCATGCCTAAAACATTCATTCATTTGAAGCCACAATTTTACTTTCTTTGCTTGACAATTTTAATTTCCTCACAATCCTGAAAAGTAGTAGCAATGATAAAAGCTGTATTTTCTGCACATCTTAAATTAGCTTTTTGATGGAATATCTTTGCAAGGATGTTTGGCTGGCAAATGACTTTGGAATACAGAGATCACATATCCTCTAGGGCAGAAAATTGACCTGTTTTCTCGCCAGATTGATAAAGATAATGTCCTTCTCCAGAAAATTTGAGTGGGTTGGTGAATAACCCCCTTTGAAGACTGGGGTTTCCTAAGGGCAAGTTTTCTCAGCTGTGACCAGAGCTCTGTGTGGGCAGCATCCTTGGGGGGACCTGGGGAAGCAGGGAGACCAGTGAGACCTCGAAGCGCAGGCTGCGGTGCTGTGGGGAGCAGAGTCCTTCATCTCTGACCCAGGAGTCTTATGCCCTTTGTGAGCGTCTGCAAAACTGCTATGAAAATTGTTATCTCACAAGTAGGGTAAAATAGAAGCAATGAGGTCCTACTGCACAGCGCAGGGAACTGTATCCAGTCTCTTGGGATAGACCATGATGGAAGATAGTATGAGAAAAGGAATGTGTATGTGTGTGTGTGTGTGTGTGTGTATATGTATGTATGTATGACTGAGTCACTTTACTTACAGCAGAAATTGGCACAACATTGTAAATCAACTATACTTTAATTTAAAAATGTGCATCAAGAAATAAGTAGGTTAAAATAGGAAATATCTTAAAAGCAGATATAGTTTAAATATATCACATACAGAAAAACACAAATAAGAATGACAGGGAAAAAATGATAGCAGTCATTCTTATAGCACAGGTCTGTATTACAATGGAACAACCTCTTTAAAGAAAGAATGTCAACCTAGATTTCTACATCCAGTGAAGATACAGTCCAAAAGTGAAATGTTTATGTGGCTCATAACAGAGCCTCAAAATACATGAAACACAACCTGATAGAACTACTCCATTTAGTTGGAGATTCCATTACTACTTTACCAATAATTGATAGAATGAGTAGACAGTAAATCATGAAGGATAAAAGGGTTAATTCAAATCCCAGCAGATTTTTTTTTGGTAGAAATTGATAAGCTGGCTTTTAAATTTTATGTGGAAAAGCAAAGACTTAAAATAACCAAAAGAACTTTTAAGGGAAAAAAAAGGATTAAAGGGCTCATACTACCTTGATTTCAAAATTATGACGCTTAAAAAAAAATAAAGCTTATAGAAGCTACAGTAATCATGACAGTGCGGTATTTGTGTAGCAGAGATAAAACTAACCAATAAAGATTCCAGAAATAAATTCACAAATATACAATCAATTGATTTTGATAATGGTGCCAAGGAAATTCTATGGGAAAATGGTATTTTTTTCAACAGATATTACTAAAATAATTAGATAGTAAGGAGCAAAATAACAGTAATAACTTAGACCCTTAACTTGTACAATAAAGAAAGAGTTAATTGGAAATGGATCATAGACAGAAATGTTAAGCCCTAATGTTATAACATTTCTAGAGGAAAAAAAGGGAGAATATCTGAGTGAATTTGGATTTGGGAAAGATGTCAAATATTGCGCAAAATTGGCAAATAAGCACATGAAAAGATGTTCAACTTTATTAGGAGAGTGCACATTAAGACTGCTATGCATCTACTCTGAAATACCACTATCACATAAGACACTACTATGTACCTACTAGAATGGCTAAAATTAAGACTGACTATACCAAGTACTGGTGGTACTTGGAACAGCTGGAACTCTCTCATACTGTTGGAGGAAATGTAAAGTAGTACAACCATTTGGAAAACAGTTGGCAATTTATTTAAAAATCAAACATCTATCAGATGACCTATCCATCCAACTCCTAGGTGTTTATACAAGAGAAATGAAAGTGTACGTCCACAAAAAAACACTTAAGGTGTTTCATAGAAGCTTTCAATAAACAAATTGGAATGAACAGATACACACATCAATATGGATACATTTCAACATAATTATGCTGAGTAAAGGAAACCAGACAAAAATGAATATGATTCCATTTATCTATAATTGCGGACAACAAAAACTACAGTGACGGGAAGCAGATCAATAGTGGCCTAGAGATGGGAAAGGAGTGGGAAGGAGGTATTACAAAGGGGCAGGAGGAAATTTTAGGGGTGATGGATATGTTCGTTGTTTTGATCACAGTATGGCTTCACAGGTGTTTACACATGTAAAATTTATCACAGTGTATATTTTATAGACATGCAGTTTAGTGCATGTCATTGTATCTGAATAAAGCTTTTTTATTGTTTTGTTTTTTAATATGATTTTTATTTTTTCCATTATAGCTGATTTACAGTGTTCTGTCAATTTTCTACTGTACAGCATGGTGACCCAGTTACAAATACATGTATACATTGTTTTTTCTCACATTATCATGCTCCATCATAAGTGATCAGACACACTTTCCAGTGCTACAAAGCAGGATCTCATTGCTAATCCAAAAAAGCTTTTTTAAAAAGTGGAGTTCCCATCGTGGCTCAGTGGTTAACAAACCCAACTAGGATCCATGAGGATGCAGGTTTGATCCCTGGCCTCACTCAGTGGGTTAAGGATCCGGTGTTGCTGTGAGTTGTGGTGTAAGTCACAGACTCGGATCAGATCTGGCATTGCTGCGGCTGTGGCATAGGCTGGCAGCTGTAGCTCTGATTCGACCCCTAGTCTGGGAAAACTCCATGTGCCATATGTGCAGCCCTAAAAAGACAACAGACAAAAAGAAGAAAAAAGCTTTTTAAAAAAGTGATTCTCTGACAACATAAGTTACTTCATGATCTCCAACTATTTCAGAATGTTCTTTCCAAAGCATCTTAAATAACATACACTGCACCACCAACAACAAAAGCTAAGCTGCATGGAATAACACTGGCAAAAGTATCTGGGGAAAACATAGCTTTTACCTGTCGGTTCCTCCTCTGTGACAATGATCTGTCCAGTCCAGGGTGCTGAGGGGCGACCTGACAGAGACAAATATAAAATCAGAAACATTCACAAATGCAGTTCAGTGACAAATTGATGAACTGGCCAGATCAGTTACAAATGGGTTTGTAACTAGTTTACTTCTGTACGTTCCTAATGAGTCTTGGCAAGCACATGCATGATGTCAGAGGCCCTGTCCTCAAACACCTCACAATCTGCTTGAGCCGAGAACTCACCTAGACGGTGTCCACGTTTCTGGAACTTTACCTACACAGGTGAGGTTAACAACCTGTATTCATATACTGTTCAACGAGTTACGTCCTGAAACATACTTGCAGGCTCTTCCTAAGAGATAGCACTTAACTGGGGGAAATCTTTCTGGAACAACTGTAAGGCCTGCAGTATTTATCTGTCATGATGAAGATTAAAGAGGAAAGGGGCACTGATTTTACGGTAAAGCTAAATGAAAGCGATTTCTTTCCATTTCTTTGGAAAGTGTAATTTACAAAGGAAAGTGGTTTAGATCCTGAGTAAGGAAAGCAGGTGGACAGGCAATACAAAGTTAAAGACAATATTCATTTGTCATATCAGAAAGACATCAGAAAGAGAGAATGGTTTGGAATTCTCAGTGTGGCACAGTAGAAACAAACCTGACTGGTATCCATGAGGATGTGGGTTCAATCCCTGGCCTTGCTCAGTGGGTTAAGGATCTGGCATTGCTGTGGCTGTGGTGTAGGCTGGCAGCTAGAGCTCTGATTCAAACCTTAGGCTGAGAACGTCCATATGCCGTGGGCGAGGTCCTAAAAAAAAAAAAAAAAGATTCAACTCCTGCTTTAAACAAGGGTCTTTTCACCAGAATTTGTGCAAAATCAGAAACGAGATAAGCAAGGTAATGCATTTTCAATTCAAACAAATCTTATTTTCATTGAAATTTATAAAAGAGGAGTAAATGAAAAGTATGAGATGGAATTAGAAAAGAAGGGAAGTTGGATGGTAGGTGAAAAGTGATTTGAGAGCAATCAAGGAGCCTGATTAGAAAAAGTCTCCAGAGAGAAGGTGGAAGTATTTTACTTAGATTTTTATGATGCCACTACATGTATTTACGTTCAAGAATAACACTGAAAATATGGTATAGACCAGGAGTCCTCAGCGAGGGAGGGTGATTTCTGTCCCCCAGAGACATTTGGTAATATCTGGAGACAGTTTTGATTGTCATGGCAGGGATGTGGGATTGGGGTGGAGGGAGGGGGTCTGTAGACATCTAGTGGGCAGAGGCCAGGGATGCTGCTAAACATCCAACAATGCATGGGACAGCCTCCTGCAACAAAAAAATTACCTGGCCTAGAATATCAATAGGGCCAAAGTTGTGAAATCTGGTACAGACTGAAACATGAATGTCCAACAATTCCTTTAATGTCATTTCATGGTCTCATTAATGAGGATGCTGTATTGGTTCCCATGACACAAATGCAGACCATAATTTATCTACCACGATTTTTTGTTCGTTTTTAGTTTTTAGGGTTGCGCCTCTGGCATATAGAAGTTCCCAGGCTAGGGGCTGAATCAGAGCTGTAGCCGTCGGCCTACACCACAGCTCATAGCAAGGCTGAATTCTTAACCCACTGAGCTAGGCCAGGGATCGATCACGAATCCTCCTGGATACTACTCAGATTCCTTGCCGCCCTGCCGGAACAGGAACTCTCTCTCTTTTTTTTTTTTTTTTTTTTTTTTAACAGCTGTACCTGCAGCATACGGAGGTGCTAGGGGCTTCCCTGGCTAGGAGAAGAATCAGTGCTGTAGCTGAGGCCTACACCACGGCCACAGCAACACCAGAACCAAGCCGAATCTGACACACTGGATGTCTTTTTTTTTTTTTTTTTTTGCCATTTCTTGGGCTGCTCCCTTGGCATATGGAGGTTCCCAGGCTAGGGGTCGAATCGGAGCAGTAGCTGCCAGTCTACGCCAGAGCCACAGCAATGCAGGATCCGAGCCACGTCCGCAACCTACACCACAGCTCACGGCAACGCCGGATCGTTAACCCACTGAGCAAGGGCAGGGACTGAACCCGCAACCTCATGGTTCCTAGTCGGATTCGTTAACCACTGCGCCACGACGGGAACTCCAACACACTGGATGTTTAACGCACTGACTGAGGTCACGCATCAAACCCGCATTCTCATAGAGATTATGTCAAGTTTTTAACCCACTGAGCCACAATGAGAACTCCTATCTACGATAATTTTTACATTGAGACTTGGAGGCTAAATATTTGAAAACATTATTTTTGTCTAATATAAAAATGAGTACAGAATACAATATAAATATTTTTCCTTTGTTATAAATAAACTCAGTGTTGAGACATTAATGCTTTAAGGGATAAATTCAAGGTTAATAAAATTTTTAAGAAACTGAACCAAAAAGAAAGGTATATTTGAAGTGTGCTAATAAAATGAATAAAAACGCTCTCCAGGCTCTAGGTTTTCATATTTCATTCCAAACACAATGCTTGGAACTCAGTTTAATACTGCAAAGTTTTCTGAATCAAATAAAAATAAAACAAAATAAAATAAAGCCCTCCCCCTTTTATCAGATTGAAAATTGTTGATCATCACCTACAAAGTTACACAAGATTCCAGGTCAAGTTGATAGACAAAATACAAATTAGATTTAAAGTGCTGTATTAAAAAAAAAACAACACAGTTTGGGAGTGTCTGCTGTGGTGCAGTGGGTTAAAAATCCAACTGCAGTGGCTTGGGTCTCTGCGGAGGCTTGGGTTTGATCCCCAGCAGGGCTCAGTGGGTTAAGAGATTTGGCCTTGCCTCACCTGTGGCTCAGGTTCAATCCCTGGCCCAGGAACATATGCCATGGGTGCGGCCATAAAAAAGAGAAAAACACACACAGTTTGCATTTGGAGGTAATTAAAATCTCAAGATCTGACACTAAGAAGAACCAAAAGCACACAGATGAGTCAAAAAGCACATACTTTTTTGTTTTCTTTTTTCCTCTCCTAGGATTTTTCTGATCAGTAAAGGATTTCTTACTCTCTTCTCCCTCTAGTGGAAAGGGGAGGAACGACCTTGCAATGGGATATACTGCGGTTCTAGAAAAAAAGGTCCTGAAACACGAAAAATGCTTACTTCTAAGTCTAGCTTTCTCAGCTGGATCCAGGGCAGCCACGGGCTCAGAAACTCGAGAGGGTAGACCTATTCCATTTTTGTTCACGGCTCGAACTCGGAATATGTAAGAACGACCTTCTATCAATCCAGTGACCGGGAAACGAGCAAACTTCACAGGAGTGTCATTGCACTGCGACCAGTTATTTGTGCCCACCTCACACCTAAGGAGAGAGAGTGATGGGCAGGAACATGAGAGAAGGAAGGCTAAATGGACTGCCCCAAAGCTGCAAACCCACCCACGGCTTCCGGTCTTCTCTCTAAAAAGCATCCAGCTCAAGCACGGTCACTGCAGGCGCTCAGTGCCACTCAGCTGCAGTGTGTCTTCTATAACGGCGGCGGAGGGGGCGAGCTTCAGAGCTTTCCTGGGGACATACCTGTCCTTTGACCTTACTAAAAGCAGTCAGCTGAGGGGCTGCATGTGCTAAGCAGAGGCACTTTCTGGGGGTGGGGAAGCAGGCAGATATGCACAGTCTTTTCATTGGAGACACTAATGAGAAGGACCGCCCTAAATCTCCCCGACAATGTCTTCAACTCTCCCATGAGGGACTTCTTTCTTTGTCTTCTTTAGACTTTTTTTTTTTTTTTTAAGAACGGCACTACTGTTGAGAAAGTCAACACTTTAAAAGATACTTATTTGTACTGTCCTCTGGAAAGAGCTCACTGAGGGTCACTCCATGCTGCGTGGGTAGAAAGGTGAGGCAGCTACTGTAATATATTTGTTTCTTAACAGATGAGATCGATGGGGTGCAGGGAAAGTCTCAGGACTGGCAGGGGAAGACGAGGGCCTTGGAACCTCTGATTTCTCACTGGGGGCTTTTACAGTAGTCAGTACCTGGGGCTGGAGTGGTCACATCCCAGGAGAAAAAGATGCCAGTTCACATCGTCCTTTTGGCCTGATCAATAGGGTTTTAGGGGCTCAAGTTGTAACCTAAGTGTCCAGCACCAGGATTAAGTAACTCATTACTTGGATGAGTACAGCACCGCACTTGTGATTTCCTCAAAACGGCTCTCTGTCCAAACGGTCTCATTCCCAAATGATTCTCGTGCGGGAGAACGTTGCCCAGGGCAGTGCCAAGGCAGTCAAGGTGGGGGGTTTCTCTTCACTTCTCTACCCTCACCCTTCTGAGCTTTCAGACAGAAGGCACTTCACTCAAACTTATGTGAAACGTTACCAAGTAAGGCTTCAGTCTCTGCCTTCCATCCACTTTCCCCCAAAGCCTCCTTTGTAGGAGGAACTGGAGCTGCTATGATGGGGGTCTCGGGGAGAGCTGTGAAGGTCAGGACAAGCTTTTGACGTCCCCGTCTCCAGGGATGCTGCAGGACTCTCCCTCTCCCCCTGTGCAGATACTGTCTTGGTGACTCAGTGACCCTAGGATGTGCTTCCAAACTCTCATGTGGGCAGAAAGAAAGGCGGAGAGTGGCCGCTCAGGAGACCTCCGCAGTGTGGCTGAGCAGCTAGAACACAGACTGAGCATTTCCTCACTGGTGTATGGCCTTGGGTCAGCTACTTGTTTCCTACTTGTAATAATGTACCTACCTTTCAAAGGGTGGTTATGGGTTCATGGTAGATGTATGTGAAGTTTTTAGAACATTGCCATGCATACAGCAAATGCTTAATAAAGATTAGCCATAATAGGAGTTCCCACTGTGGCTCAGCGAAAACAACCCGACTAACATCCATGAGGATGCGGGTTTGATCCCTGGCCTCGCTCAGTGGGTTAAGGATCTGGTGTTGCTGTGATCTGTGGTGTAGGTTGCAGACATGGCTCCGATCTGGCATTGCTGTGGCATAACGCCAGAGGCTACAGCTCCTAGCCTGGGAACTTCTGTACACTGTGGGTACAGCCCTAAAAAGCCAAAAAAAAAAAAAAAAAAAAAAAGATTAGCCATAGTATTCTCTTTATTATGACTAAGGCAAGAAGAAAACAAAATGTACTGATTGCTCCTGGTCTTTCATTGATCAAAGTTTGCAAATCCCAAGTTCCCAGGGAGCCTAGTGGTTTAGGATTCAGCATTGTCACTGCTGTGGCTCAGGTTCGATCTCTGGCCCAGGAACTTTCACATGACGTGGGCACAGCCAAAAAATAAATTAATTTAAAAACACAGTCCAGTTTTTTAAAAAGTTTTCAAATTCCTTGAAAGTTTGCCAAAGACAGTAATGCAGAAACTGTAAGGATGAAAAAGGATTTATCCAAAACATCAGAGTTCATCATTACTCAATGATGAAACAATGTGGAAACATTTAGTATACAGTTAAATAGTACATAATTTTTATAAGTATTTCTCTGGTTGGTACTGAGCCCAATAAGTGTATACTTATATATTGCTATGAATATGAGGTTTAATCCACGTTGGTACAAGACCATAATACTATAGTGGCACAGATTATCTGTCCCTAGTGGTTTCTACAGGTAGATTTTATCATTCAAAAATGAAAGAGATCTGGAGAAACTATCTGAAAAGGAATTGAGTCAGGCAATAATGTACTTAGGTCAATTATCTAAATTTGCTGTCTGTATTTTCCAAGCTTACTGGATAATTCATGTGTAAGACTTGTTTACTTTAAATACAGGGCCTCTAAGTTTTGGAGAATGTAAAGAGCAAGAACTTCTGGATAAAAATTAATTTAATACTCTGGATATTTGTTATTTCTTTGTCAAACTTGAATCCTGTGAGGTAAATGAGATTTTGTTAGTATTCATAAAATATTACTCTTTAAATGGCTAAATATTCTTAATTTACTGATATACTAGGAATATGGACATTGAGTATATTGAAAACCAGCTATTTCATTTGCAAAGTGGCCTCTATTAGGTCTACAAATTCATAATATTCTCGCCAAATAAGTGATTTGGGTTGGCAGTATCTTTGGAATTCAGGGATTATCTTTGGAATTTACATAAACATACATGTATACCAGACAGAGACAGAGACACAGAGAATGGGGGAGAGAGACCAGTAAAGAAAATAGTTCACCCCATTTCCCCTAGAAGTGGTGGGAGACAGCAAGCATGCATCTTTACTGAACTTAGACTAAGCACTAACTTATCGATGAAATATCCCAGAATAGGACTCCCTCCATCCACAGCTGGCTGTTTCCAAGAGATGATGATGTAGTCTTTATTGGCATCCAAGCACACCACGTCCAAGGGAGAGGCTGGGGCTCCTTCAATCTCCGCATCAGCATCTATGAGGATACAGAAGGATGCTGTTAACCCTCTCAGATGTGCTCTGTCAGCCCAAAAGGCCAAGGTCTGACTAGTGCAGACTTTTCTTACCACACCACTGCAGTAGCTACATTTTTGGCCCCAGTAGAGCCATCTTCAATCTTGTAATTTGCTTACGAAAGTAATGGTGTGTGCTTTTTCACCATCACTACAAGGAACATTACATCAGAAAGGCCTCTGAAAAGGACCCATGACCTTTGCCTCATGCCCTCGCCTGCCCAAAACGTTCTAAAAGAAGATAAATATGGAGATGTCAGGCACAGCTATCAAAAGAGTCTAATGTAAGTTATGCCAGGAAGTCTGCTCTTAAGATTATTATTGTACAGTATTACTTGGAAATTATGAATAGCTCCAAAGGGGAATAAACAGGCCTTTTTATCACCTTCTTGATAACACCCACAAGAGAATAAGGACCATGAAGTTTGCCCATCCCTATGCTGGGATGATCATTTTGGAAGAGAAATGAAAACATTCATTTTTAGTTAGATGTTTGTTCTCAAACTGAAGATACTTGCGAAAAGAACTCTGATGTAATACCCACATCTGAGCTTAGTTTATCGGATTTTAGCCAAAGTCCAGGACTCTACAAGAAATAGAGGACAGTGATCATGAAATGGGATCTTCTGCCAGTGGGTCCCCTCAGCAATATGTGCATGGCTAAATGAGTGACTAAGGGCTGTTTTTAGGAGGAAAGGAAGGGGAATGAAAATAACCAGTTAGTAGCCTTTTAAATGAGAATGATGAAGAGGCAGAGTTCCTGGGAGAGGGGATCCACATTTGCCCATTCCTCCTGACATCTGGTCAACCCTTTAATAACCAGAATTAGTAGAAGAGTCTGAGACAGGTAGGAGCCACTCATCCAGGGGAAACAGTCTTGTTAACTAAATAAACACTTTCTTTTCCTATGAGTTGCATTTCTGGAACTCTTATAAGTTACTGAAAGGTTTGCTAACAGGGCTGAGATATTTGTCTGCTTCTGAATTTAATAGGGGTGCTTTATCTGTGAAGAGCTCAAATCACTGGTTTTGAACATTCTGTTTCTTGCCCCATGAACCCACCTCAACCCATGAACCTGTAGGAAAATATCTCCTACATAAGTGCTTTAGGAGAATGTAACTAAATCATCTCACCTAAAGCATAATGCACAATCCCTGCGTTTCACACAATGGCACACGGGCATTTTGGTGGGGAGAAGCGAATTTCCTTCTGGGCTTTCAGAGCACTGGATGGATGGTGGGGAGAAGGCCTGCTGATGGTGAAGGTGGAGCAGACCTAGAATTAACTGAAGTTAACAGGGCTAAGAGCTGCTCAGCTTTGAGAGGGACAGCTGGCAACCTCTAGCCACATCCTTTTTTTAGCAAAAGGCCCATAATTTAACAAGCAGCAACCTTGCTGCTAGATATATCTAATCGTATGTAACAGAGCCTGGCAGAAAGTAGGCATTTAGGGAGCCATTTCTCAGCAGTTTTATACAACTGCATGGAAAATGCCATTTGTGCTGTGGGCTTGACAATCTTTCAAAAAAGAGGTTTTCTGTATAGCAGCTGCTGGATGCCAGATCCAAATACCGTGTTGTGTTGCTTCACACTTGTGCTCTCAGCTCCCAGCAGCTGCTGTGGAGCATCTAGCCCACAGCGTCCATTTGGTCAATGTCAGTCCTCTCCTTAGCCTCTGCTCTTCCTTCTCCCCACCCTCTGAATGGCCAAACTTTTTGCAGGTTTTGACTGATTAGGCCAAAGATTAACCTGCTTCTATTTATATTTTGATCTCTGACACAGGCTATTTTAATAACATTTTTCAAAATACATGTCATTATGTTTTTATCTTACTATAAAAGTAGTACATGCTTATAAAATACATGATCATCAAAATATATATTAAAATCCCTCTTAATTCCACAACTCAGAGATTACCACTACTAACATATTGGCTTAGATTTTTTAAGATTTTTTTTCTCTGTATTTACAAGTTCAAAAGTGATTTTTTTTGGGGGGGGGCATGCTCATGGCATGCAGAAGTTCCTGGGCCAGGGATCAGCCTGAGTCACGGCAGTGACAACACTACATCCTTAACCTAATAGACCACCAGGGAACTCCAAAAGCAATTGTTTTTTAAATAAAAATGGGATTGGACTATATAGTTTCATATAAACCATTTTTTATTCACATATTTTCATATTAATAAGTGTCAGTATACATCATTAGTTTTCATTTCTGTGCAGTATTTCCATTGTTTATATGGAACACTTATTATACTTTATTTTCAACTCCCATTGGCGGATACCTAGATTCCTTCAGATTTTCCCCCAAACAAACATTTTTTTCAACTTCATCCACTTAAATTCCTAGAACTAGAATTGTTGGAAATGCAAACTGCTGAGACACAGTGACAGAACACTGGAGAAAAACTACCAATTTACACTCATCGGCTCCTGTAAGAGTGCTGGTCCCTCCATTCCTTCCTCCCAGGGGACTTAAAAGATCTTATAAATCTTTTCAATGTGATAGATTAAATCATTATATCATTTCAATTTTATTGATTTGATTACTAGTGAAAACTTTTTCATATGTTTATTTGTCATTTGCAATTCTTTTTCTTGACTTTTTTTTGTCTCTTTTTTAGGACCACACCCACGGCATATGGAGGTTCCCAGGCTAGGGATCGAATCAGAGCTACAGCTGCCAGCCTACGCCACAGCCACAGCAACACCAGATCCCAGCCGTGTCTGTGACCTACACCATAGCTCACAGCAACGCCAGATCCTTAACCCACTGAGCGACAGCAGGGATCAAACCCACAACCTCATGGTTCCTAGTCAGATTTGTTTCCACTGCACTGTGACGGGAACTCCTTTTTTCATGACATTTATACCCCATCCTTTAACATTTTATCATCTTTCTCCCCTCTCTCTCCTCTCACTCTGTGTGCGGTAGGGAGAGGGAAGAAAATATAAAAGTCTAGAAGAATATGTCATAAAATGATGATAACTTTGGATGTCTCTGGATGGTAGACTTACTATAGCTTTTCTTTTTTGCTTATTTATATGATCTATTGTTTCACAAAGAACACACATTATCTATGTAATAAAACCCTGGCCAAATGTGTACAGCTCTGGAATGTGTTTCTGCAGACATATGGTGCTTTTTACAGCCATCATTCTGGTTCAGAAGTTATTTTCTGAGCAGCAAAAATACCACAGCTCTAAAAAAAAAAATGCATCAAAATGGCCTCAAAATTTTAACACAACACATAAAATGTCATTTAAAATACTCTAGCAGTTTCTCAAAAAGTTACACACAAATTTAATATATGGCCAGCAAATTCCACTTCTAAGTATCTATCCAAGAGATCTGAAAACCTAGGTCCATGACTGTGAACACACATGTCCACAGCAGCATTACCCATTGTAATCAAAGAGCAGCAACAATCCAACTGTCCATTACCTGGTGAGTGGACACACACAACGAAGCATATCCGTACACTGCAATAGTAGTTAGAAGAAAAAGGGAACAAACTACCACCAGAAAGCACCTCAACAAATAGGCTCAATGAAAAAAGACAGAACTAAAAGATCACATATTATATCCAGAAAGGTCCAGAAAAGACAATCTGTAGGGACAGAAAATAGAGTGGTGGGTGCCCAGGGGTTAGCCTGGGGATGAGAGTGGGGAGTGGGCACGAGAAATCTCTGTGCGGAAATGGGAATGTTCTAAACCTGGGCTGTAGATGATAGACGGCTGCACAACCCTGTACATGTTCTAAGAAGCACTATCCGCTCCACAGGGCTGAATCTTATGGTGTGACTTACAGGTCAAGTTTTTAAAAGACTCTAAACTCTATCATTTAAAAAAAAACTTAGGAGGGAAATCTTTTTCTAAAAGTTAAATTCACAACTCAATTGCTGACATTTGTCTTTCCAATTCTGTCTTTCCCATGAATCAATTCTCTCACACCAACATCTGATACATTTTAGAATCTTCTCTTAGTTTGTGGCTTAATTATAAATTTCAAATTTCAATCCCTTTTCCCTTTCTCTAGTTAGTCATGTGAAGTCTGGCCTAAACCTGCAAGGCATGATTCTAGGTGTGGGCGCTGAGCAATGCTGTTGAGGAAACTCTGGGCAACGTCAAAGTTCCTAAAAAGAAAGTCCACAGAGGGAATCATTAAGTTTTTTTTTTTTTCTTTTCTTTTTAGGGTCACACGTGCGGTATATGGAAGTTCCCAGGCTAGCAGGGGTCGAATCCGAGCCATAGCTGCTGGCCTATACCACAGCCATAGCAATGCAGGATCCAAGCTGCATCTGCAATCTCTGCTGCAGCTTGTGGCAACGCTGGATCCTTAACCCACTGAGCAAGGCCAGGGATCAAAGCTGCATCCTCATAGAGACAACGTCAGATCCTTAACCTCCTGCACCACAACAGGAACTCCAACTTAAGTTTTTTTTTTTTTTTTGCATCACTAGAGATACTCTCGGTTCAGGTAAAACCTGAAAGCATAGACAAAGACTCTGCTTATTCAGTTCTCACCCGGCCAGGTACATCCCGGTGTTTTGGCTAAATAAACTTCCTTGCTGATAACTTTCAGTGTGTCCACTTTCACTGCAATGGACCCAGAGGGCTAGCCCCTCTCTTCCCCTCACAAATATGACTTTTCCCAAAATGCCTTTGCATAGGAAGACATCTGACCCATTTTTCACTTGGTATAGATATTCATGTATCTTTAGCAGTTGATGGTCCATGACAGAATTCAATGATCATTTGTTATGGCTCAGCACTGGTGAGGCACAGACTGCTAATGGTCCCATTCCTCCTGTTTCCTTTTAGTACTAGGCCCCCTGAGCTTCTGCAAGCAACATGCTGCCCAGCTAGAGACTAGGGGCCCCACTTCTCTGGTGAGATGAGTGCGTGTGGGTCAGTACACATACAGATATGAATGCATGCATCTCTGCATCTTCCCCCACCCTTCCTTTCTCTCCTTCTTGCAGGCTGGAATGGGGACACAGGACAGCACTACAGGAGCAGGGGAGCAACAACATAGGTGAGACCCAGGACTCTGTGTGACTGAGTTGAGCAGACGTCTGGATCACCCCCTACCTCTGGATTGAGATGTAGGACAGAAGTAAACTGTTGTTTAGTTTCGTTTCAGCAGTTTAGGTTATATCCTAATTAAAATCCTGCGTTAGCCGTCAAAAGACTTGTAACCTAGGGCTGCTTCTGCCTCTAACTAACCATGAGGTTTTGGTAAATCACTTTCCTTTCCCAAGCTTTAGTTTCTCCCTCTTAAACTTAAGGGGAATCCTAACGTTTGTGTGTCTTAGACTCCTTTGGAAAACTGGTAAAGAAAACCTAGAGGCTCCTTCTCAGAAAAATGCTTTTAAATGTGTAAAATAAAATACATGAGCTTACCGAAGAAAACAATTATAATGAAACACAATTCTTGTTTTTCTTTTCTTTCCTGGCCACACATGTGGCATATGGAAGTTCCCAAGCTAGAGCTCCATTCAGAGCTGCAGCTGAGGCCTACACCACAGGCACAGCCACACCTGATCTGAGCCATATCTGTGACCTTCGCTGAATCGTAAGCCCACTGAGCGAGACCAGGGGTTGATCCTGCATCCTCATGGACAGTATGTTGGGTTCTTAAACCACTGAGCCATGACAGAAACTCCTGAAATACAGTTCTAATCACAAACCTCTTGGAAGTCTGTGGATCCCAGTTGAGGACACCTGATAACCTTTAAAATTCCACCCTGATCACAATGCTTATGAGTTTATGCTTCTACTTAGTGTACAAGAGATTTAAAAAATAACAAGTCTACCTGTATTGTTTATACATGTATGTTCTATATATTATGATATTTTGACATCTTGGAAACATTTTTGGCTGGGGGGAGATTACCCTCCCCCACCCCCTGAGCAACCCAATTCCAAGCTGTCCAGAGCGCACCTTCTCCACCTGGCCTGCGTACCCCAGGAGGAAATATTCCTCTGCCTTACTTGTCTCAGCTCCAGTTACCAGACAACTAGGCACGACCCCTACAGCTTAGAGGCCACTGAAATTGTTCACACTAGGCAATCCTAGACGACCTATCCAGCCAAGCCTTGCCTCTTCCATGAGAGCTCCAATAAATACTGAGATCTAAGCTATCCCCTCACTCCTGCCCCTTCTGCCTCCTGAACAGCTGGTGCTGTTGCTTCCCCATGTGGTCCAGGGTGGCTCTCTAGGACCCGTGAGTATGACACACTTTGTTTTCCCAGTAGATATGTGGCCCCACCTGACTGCCCATCACGCGTAAAAGAACACGGTGCAATGCCCTTCTAGCCTAGAAGTGTTAATGGTCTTCCAAATGTGCTAGGATCTCATGTAGAAACAACATTCCCACTTGTACATATCTGGTCTATTTGAGACACCACTGAAAAAAGACTCCAAAAGTCAGCACTTGTGCTTTGTCTTAAAAATTAACTTACAGCATCTTGTTTCCTAGTTCATCAAAACTAAAGCTATACGGAAAAGGCCTGAAGTTCCTGTCATGGCTCAGCGGAAACGAATCTGACTAGTATCCATAAAGATGTAGGTTTGATCCTTGGCCTTGCTCAGTGGATTAAGGATCTGGCGTTGCCATGAGCTGTGGTGTAGGTTGCAGATGTGGCTTGGATCTGGTGTTGCTGTGGCTGTAGTGTAGGCCAGCAGCTCTGGTTCTGATTCACCCCTAGCCTGGGAAACTCTGTATGCCACAGGTGTGGCCCTAAAAAGACCAAAAGAAGAAAAAAGAAAAAAGAAAAAGACCCAAAAAAAAGAAAAAAGAAAAAGAAAGGGCCTGGAATGAAATAATAAATTTGCTCTCCAAAACAGATATTAAAGAGCAAGTCCTCATCACTCCTTTAACTGAAACTCCTTTAATCACTAAGATTTAGCCTCTCATACACCTACAGAGAATTGCACTGGCAGCTCATTGAAGCTATGGGAAATGCTAACATTAACGGTGGTAACATAGTCTGGAAACTGGTGACCTTTGGGTTGGTGCCTTCAGAGTTAAGCTTTTTTACATTGGGTCTAATTTCCTGGACATCCTTGCATCACATAATTTGGAAGAATTTTCAAATGGCTCTTTCATTATTGCAAAAAATGTGTTTGGATAGATTGACATGGCCTCCGTGTTTTAAGTATTCTCAGATGTTAAGCTTTTTGCTAGATCTTACCTCGAACAAAGACATAAGCACTATATTGTTCATAATAGTCTCCCATTCGTACACGGATTGTGTAGAGACCTTCGTCTTCTTTGTTGAGATGAGAAAATGTTAGTGTCGCCCGATCTCCACTCCAGTGTGTTTGTACCCATTTTGATGGAGAAACAGGTGCTCCTAGCAGGAAAAAAAGTAAGCAAATTAACATATTTCTTTTTCTATTACTCTCATCTTCTTCTCTCCCTTCCACTCCTTCCTCCCACCATTTCTCTATCTCTCTCTCTCTCCCTCTTCTTCTGTACTGAAAGCTAGCTGATTATCAGAGCAAGTCTGTAGGACATTGAGTCATTCTGCCATGTTTGTATTGGTTAAAATGCTAGAACAGAATGAGGGGACCAGAGCCAGGTACACAATGGTCAGGGCCAGTGCAAAATGAAATTGCAAAGCCCCTTGTTTAAATAGCAGAGGAAAAAAAAATACAGTTAAAGGTACTAAAATACAAGGGTTTTTCCTCTAAAAAATGGTTTATTACCTATAAAATGTGATAGGGTAATAAAAATTGCAGAAAATAATATTATCCTGCCATAATTTTACATACAAAAATAATACTCTATTAATGTGATATATTAATTTATAATGTGATATTTTTAACTTACTTTTCTGCAAATTCAGTTCTTAGGTTATCAGATCTATACTTTAAGCAACTTCGTTCTAAATTGATATAACTGAAAGCAACATCGGTGACTCTTTGCAAATGTAAGATCACAAATGAGTTTTGATTTTTTTTAATTTGAGAAGGATCTTTCTGATGATGCAACTATTAATGCAGTTTTTAAGAGTGCTATATAGTTATAATATTATATAGTTTTATTCCATATAGTATTATATAGTTATGGTATTATGGTATTGGGTTAACCCTCTGATTAACTATTTAAAATATAAATTTTAATACTCTAGAACTGAGGTTCTTGAGGAACAATTTTTTCTAAAAAGATTTAACTCCGTTTTTTTTTTGTTTTTTTGTTTTTTTTTGGCTGTGCCCATGGCATGTGGAAGTTCCTGGGCCAGGGATCAAACCTGAGCCACAGCAGTGACCCAAGTCACAACAGTGATAATGCCAGATCCTTAACCCACTGAGCCACCAAAGAACTCCAGATTTAACTCTCTATACAAATAGTTTCATGAAGTCTGGATGTAATTTTAGATGTAAATTTACATAATTGCATCTTAATGTTTTCTCTTACAAGTCCTGATGAGGTCATACAAGAAACTGAAAATGACTTCATAATCTATATATAATTCAAATGCCTATATATGCGTTTGATTACAGTATCTTCAATTATGAGGAAAAATTAATTTTAAAATTATCTCCCTTGTTAGTAAGTGCTTCATCCAAAGTTTCACATGGAAAGCATGTTCTTTTTCATTGAATGTGACAATCTTTAAACTTGATTTTTATTTGCAAGCCTATGAATATTTGCTTTGCAATCTTACGGCAATTTTCATAATCAGAGAGTCTAACCCTTGACGAATTCTAACGATTGGCCTTATGTGCCTTATTGCAATGTTTAGACACATGCTTTTACTTTGTGGTATTACACTGACAAAGTTTAGAGCGTGATTGCCAGCAGCTCCTCTCCTGGTGCTCAAGCCAGGAAGTTCTTACTTGTGAGGTCCCATAAAGATGGGTTCTGGAGATGGACAGGCAATCTGGTCTCACTGTGGGTTTCCACATTGCCCCATGAGGACCTACACCACAGCTCAGGGCAACACTGAATCCTTAACCCACTGAGCGAGGCCAGGGATCAAACCTGAAACCTTATGGTTCCTAGTCCGATTCATTTCCACTGTGCCACGAAGGGAACTCCCAGAACTGCAGTCTTATGGACGTTCATGCTCTGGGGCCAAACCCAATCTGTAACCTTCTGCAAATAAAAATCAAAGTGAGAATTCATTACAAAGGCTCACCATTTCTGTACCACTGGACCTCCGGCTGGAAATGTTTAATATCAGGAGTGATAACTACACGGCAGCCTAGACTCATCGTCTCGCCCTCTCTCCCAAAAGACACATCAAACTTGTCATCAAAGTGGATCTCAAACTTGGATGCATAACCATAAGGGGTCACAGCAACTGGGCACAACAAAAGCAAACATCAGTAATTTATTTTTTCTCATCAAAGAGACGCATGTTAATAAGCACAGGCAGAAAGCAATCACAACGAAGACCTAGCAAATGATTTATCTGGGCAAAAAATTAAGTCTTATAAAAGAAATACGCAGCATTTTCACATATATCATTACACTGAAATAGAAATTCTGTATGTGGAAGTTCTTGCTTCACTGGTGAGATAAGCTAAATGCTTATTTTTACTATTACAATTAATAGAATTTAAAACATCAGGTTTAGTGCCTTATATAAAATGTAAATGAATACCACACTTAGCTTAAGTATAGCTGCAATATATGCACTTTAAAATGTTAGCTTCTGAATTCATTTAAACTTTACTGTTTGTGCTCTTAGAACAAATAGCCGTATTGATTACTCATAAAAATAGTTTTTCAGTATTTTGCTTTAGTTTCTTTAATGATCTGGGTTTAAAAATACAAGAAATATCAATAGGAGAAAAATGAAAGTTTAAAATATCATTCTTAGAATTGCCTTATTTATAGATTGAATAAATATCTGACTCATAAACTCTCCTAGGTTTTATTTTCTCTTTTCTCAAAGCAGAGGATTTGGGAAAATAATGACTATGTTGATGGCTCATTATATGCCAGGGACTTCACATTTGACATGTCTTCTAATCCTTGCAAAATCGCCGTAGCCTAGATACCAGTTTTTCCTCCCTTGCATTTGGGGATATATAAGTTCACAAATATAATACATAGCTACCACCAAGATTCCAAAGGTATCATGTACGAAGCTAAAATTCAATCCACCCAACTCTTAAAACTTCGGCCCTTTCATGTTTAACACTCTTCCTAAGACCTCTTAGCGTTAATTTGAAAATGAAAGCTAACATTTATTGAGTTTAACTTGTGCCAAGTAATGTCCCAAGTATTTAATATCTAGCAACTCAAGTAAGCTTCATAATAACCCTGTCAGGTAGGTACCATTATGATGCCTACTTTATTGATGAGGAAATAGCCACAAAGGGAGGCTAAATCACTGTCCATATTCACCCTACAGGGCCAGGTTTACACAGACAGGCTGTTTCCAGAACCTGTGCTCTCAACCAATACAGGACTGCCCTGAATTTGAGTGTCCCCAGGCATCCACAAACCTACAGGGAAATGACTTTGCTTTGAAGCATGTGTCCCATCTGCACACTTTTATATGACAATGAAAAACATTGAGGTAAAAAAAAAACAACAACTTGAACAGCTCTTGCTTTCTGGGAAGTGAGGCCAGTTCCAAAGCTGCCTTAGGAAGTAGAGATATGGGTTACAAGGTGGGGCTGGTTTAGGTCAGGGGCTGGCAAATCTGTGAGCCAAATCTGGTTTGTCTCCTGTTTTGTACCATTAAGAATGGTTTTTAAATTTTTTAATGGTTGAAAAAAAAAATCAAAAGTAGAATAATATTTTGTGACATGGGAAAAATCATAGGAAATTCAAATTTCAATGTTCATAAAAAAGATTTTATTTGAAGACAGCCATGCTCATTCATCTACCTACTGCTTATGGCTGGTTTTGTGTTACAGTGGCAGAGGTGAATAGTTGTGACACAGACCCATAAAGCCTGAAGTATTTACAATCTAATCCTTTACAGAAAATGTTTGCCAACCCCGGTTTAGAATGTGTTTTGAAATTAGAAAGAACAGGTTACAAGTCATTGTTCAACCATTATGTGCGGTCCTGGCCCATGATTTAACCTCTATGTGGTTTCCTTATCTGCATAGCACAGATAAAAAGGCACCCAATTCATAAGCTTTGGGAGAGAAATAAACAAATCAATGCATATGAAAAATGTTGTAGTACAGAGTCGGCACAACTGATCAACACTATTAGAGCAGAACCACAAAAATAAACTCAAAATGGCTTAAGGACTTAAATGTAAGACAAGACACCATTAAACTCTTGGAAGAGAGCATTGGCAAAACATTCTCTGATATCAACCTTACAAATGTTTTCTCAGGTCAGTCTCCCAAAGCAACGGAAATAAAAGCAAAAGTAAACCAATGGGACCTAATCAAACTGACAAGCTTTTACACAGCAAAGGAAACCATAAAAAAAAACCCAAAAAGACAACTTACAGAATGGGAGAAAATAGTTTCAAATGGTGCAACTGACAAGGGCTTAATCTCTAAAATATAGAGCAGTACCAAGGGCAGGGAGCTTTAATCTATGATATTTACCAGCATATTCCAAGCTTCTAAACTGGTACCCTGGCACACAGGAGATGGTCAATAAATATTAGTTGAATGAATGAATAACAGCCCTTTGTTCTCTATGTTGGGAAAACCTGCACTCAATTCAGGAGCCAATCAGCAGAGGCTCTGAAAGATTAAGAAGTTAGAGAAGTAAAACTGAGCTGGGCTCTCAGACCCTGGCTTGATGGAGAAGGAAATAGGAAAAATGTGGATGATGATATGGTAATGGAAATGAGTAGGCTTTGTTTGGAGGATTGTGGGATGACCAATAGGCTAGTCTTGGAGACACTGGGTATGAGCCATAGCTTCCAATTTTCCAGTGATTCTATCTCACTCTAAGTCGAATGGTGAGAGAAGGACATGATTTGGGATGTGTTCCTCCCTCACTCCCACCCATGATTATAATCATTGTTACCAATGATTATAATTTGGAATATTAACACTAGGAGCCATTTCATGAAACCGATGGAGAAGGTCATCTACAGACATCAAACTAACCACTTAGGTGAAAAACTGACCCGTGGGAAAGCATTTTAATCAACCATTTAAAAAACTACCATTATTTTTTAAAGTTTGGAAAATAACAAGTTCGGGCTTGATTACCCTTTTCAGTCCAAACTGTGTAAGCCTCTAATTATTTGAAGAGCCATAGTAAGGATTTTACTTTTATTGCTTCCGATGAAAAGAAGTTCTGATATAGATGAAATGATTGATGTTCACAAATTTACAAATGACTGCTGATTATAATATTGTTAATAATTTGTTATTAAACTACATTTAGACTTCACTTTAAAGTGCATAAAGTTCATAAAGGCATCTACTTAATTAATTACTTATATGTATTTACTTACTCATTCATCATCAAATACCTAGTCTGCGTCAGGTGCTGGGTTTAAAGACAGAATGTCTAGCCTTGCCTTCCAGTTGCCCATGGGCCATGGAAAAGACCAGTTAACAGTGTCCAGTGAGACAGGTGCTTGTATGGAGGAGCCACAGCCTCACCCAGGACACCGAACCCTGAGTGGGTGGGAGCTGGGGGTGGCAATGTGGGTCAGACATGGATTTCTCAAGAAGGTAATGCTGACCTGGATAAGGATGAGTAAGGCTGCTCTGAGACAGTCCAGATTCGGGTATGTGTAGTTAAATCACTCTGCCCAGGGTTGTGTAATGATCTTTCTCAGTTTAATGAAGAAAGACTTAAAGGCATTTGCCATTTTTAGCCCATCACATCTGGCTTTTAAAAAACCAGAATAAAGCAACTGTATGCAGAAAGATATCATAACCAAAGAATCTAAAACAATAAAACTAAACACAGGTGGCTATAACTAGCATTTATTATAATATACAGTATGCATTTATTTCAGGGTTATGAAATAGCTTTCTAAGTGGCATTTTAAATAGAGATGACACAGCAAATATATTTTTAAACTTACAGCTGAGGGGCAAGGTGGAAGCCCCTGCATGAAAGCGAGTCTCGTCAAACTCTCCCTTATATCCTAGAAAAGAGAGCAGAAATGCATGTAAGCTGCTTCTTGACGTGTTTATTTTTAATAAATAAACAAGAATACATTTTTTAAAAATTACACTTTGAACAAAACAAGTCCAGAAAACCTACTCTTTACCACAACCGAAGCATACGCTGAAAGCTCTCCTTTAACATTCATCGCCGAGGCCCGGTACTGGGCGGTGTCTTCAAAGTCACATCTGAAAGGAGGAATTAAATGATGCTCAGGTCCCTTAATGAAAATGGTGTAGTACAGTCTGCCCTCGGAATCCTCGGGTTCCATATCCTCGGATTCCACGACCGTGGATACTAAGGGTTGACTGTAATTGCTAGCTGTCCCATCAAGGATCCCTTAGCTAACATGGCACACAGCAAATCACTAACACATAGCTCTTTGGGGCTCTTGATAAATCTACTCTTTCTGAGCTAGCTTCCTGGGGGATTTTATACAGACCAATAGATCTATCTACCAACAGCTATTGTCCACTGTGACCCTAATCTGGGTTCATTTAAAATGTCTAAAATAAGAATGTTAACAAAGTGTCAAACATAAGTTACAGCATGAACAGTGGATAAAAAATTGGTCTAAAGTTATATCAGGAGCAGAAAATGTCCAGCCATGGACCTTGGTAACAGGTAAGACCCTAAGCACATTGGGGACTCCCTTAGGGTGAATTTCAGTCTGGGGGCTGCAGGGTAATGGAGGACAAAGAAGCATCCTCTCCTTAGAGACTCCCAGAGACTCCCAGAGCCCCCAAATGGACCCAGGTCAGTCTAATGTGTGCTTTTGTGTTCTAGCCTCAAGTTCAAATAAGTTGTTTTTCTGCCCTTTGACTAAGGCTTTCAGCCCACAGCACAAGAAATGCTATCTGGAAGTTCCTATCAGTTAGAGTGCAGAAATTGGGATGTCTTTAATAATGGAGTTAGGAAGAGAATGATCTCACAGAAAGAGGAATGGGCTAAGGTTTCAAAGCAGGCTGTTTTGTGTCTAATCACTGCCAGTGTCTGTGTTCTCCCTTGTTCCTCTGGGTTTAGTTTCATTCATAAAATCTTTTTTTTTTTTTTGGTCTTTTTTGCTATTTCTTGGGCTGCTCCCATGGCATATGGAGGTTCCCAGGCTAGGGGTCTAATCGGAGCTGCAGCCACCAGCCTATGCCAGAGCCACAGCAACGCAGGATCCGAGCCACATCCGCAACCTACACCACAGCTCATGGCAACGCCGGATTGTCAACCCACTGAGCAAGGGCAGGGATCGAACCCGCAACCTCATGATTCCTAGTTGGATTCGTTAACCACTGTGCCACCACGGGAACTCCTCATTCGTAAAATCTTAATTCTTGTTGAAATCTTACAGACATCAATAGAACCCCAACAGGGTCAATACAGTTGCCTTTCCCATGGCTATTTAACTATAAAGCAACCACATAGCTCACTGCTGCTTTAGTAGGATCACTGACTGGCAGAATGGATGTGACTTTAGGTAGGGGACAGTGCTTGGTGGATGTCCAAGGGCTCCAGGGTTCTGCTTGAAGCTCAGCATCATCTGTGTCAACTGCTCTGATCTGAAGAGGCTACAAGTCTCTTGAGATCAAAATAATGTAAATTTTACTCTGACATCTCAGCATACTGCGGTTTTATTTGCACTGAAAATTCTTTTCATCCACATGACTAGGCTTGGATTTCAAAATTATTCAAAACCATGATAAACCTTTGAGGACTTGGCAATTTTGATGTGGATTCTGCTTTCAAATTTTGCTTTTGACTTTGCTTTTAAAAACATCCCAATGTCAGGCCCTGTGCACATGTACATGTTGACAGAATGGGTGTGTGTTTTCCCACAGTTCTTGATGAGCTGAAGGAAAGAACAATTTTCCTAAATTCAGCTTACTTTCAATGTCCCCCATCCCAAACTTCATGGTCTTTACTGATTGAAAGCAAAGTGTATAATGATGGTGTAGATCATTATACAAATGTCCATTTCTGTAACTTTTTTCTTACTGATGTCTAAGAAAAACTCTCCAGTATGTAAAAGGATAAATAAAAAGATATAAATGACTTTTTCCTCATCATCTTTGACTAAATTTGAATAAGATCACTTTGGGAGGTAACTTGGGCTTGGTAAGAATGTCATCCTCATCTTCCTTAGGTTTGCACCAGGAGAAGAAATGTATGGAACCATCCCCCATCGCGGTGGTGCTGCATTGGGAGGAAGGGGGACAGCCATTAACTAGAGGGTGAGGTGCCTCCCCACCAAGTGATTGTCAGGTAATACCCACGGACCCTCATGTCTCTTACGCATTTATCTCCAGAGTGTGCATTCCATATCGGCTTTCAATAATATACTTTCCAGGGTTTGCATGGACGTTTATTGGCACCTGGTTTTTGTACCTATGAGACAATGGAAACAGGTAAAGTAAGCTGTGATGTAAATAGATTCATGACTAAAACCAGTGCGCGCACACACACACACACACACACAAACACACACACACACTCGGTCTTGAAGGAACACCTATCAACACATCACTGAGGTCAGTAGCGACATCTGCTCAATAAATGCAAATAAAATGCATCATAAGTATCCTAAAACTTCTTGATGAACGTGCATTCCTCTCCTCCATTACAAAAATTACATTCAGGAAGCTGGCCACTCACAGCAATGTGGTTGAATCTTGCATACATAATGTGGAGTGAAAAGAGCCACACACAAAAGAGTATGATGATTGCTTTTATATAAAATATAAAGTCAGCAAAAAACCAATTAATGCTGCTAGAAGTCAGGAGAGTGATTTCTCTGGTGGGGAGGACGGGGATGAAGGAGGCCTTTTGGGTGCTGATAATGTTTGGTTTCTTGATTTGGGTGCTGATTATACGGGTGTGTGCTTTCCAAAAAATTCATCCAAGTTCTACATTTACATACTATACACATTTTTGGGTGTCTATAATTGTACTTCAATAAAAGATCTCTAAAGAAAGAAAAGAAAAAACCTGATCATTGTTGTCACAACAGAGAGGAAGGCTTTCAATGGGGTTTTGTTGTTGGCTGTCTGTGTAGGATGAAAACAAAACATTCTTCCTACTAACATTCTTGCACATTGTTAAAAACCATGTCATTGCATTGAAGGCTTATTATTTTTGTTTTCTTCAGTTGTAAGCAAGCATGGCTCTCAGATGGAAGAACTTAAAGGAATTCTCCCGTGGCGCCACAGGTAATGGAGCTGACGTTGTCACTGCAGTGGCTTGGGTTTGATTCCTGACCCAGGAATTCCCACATACCACGTGTGTGGACAAAAAAAAAAAAAAAAATGGGAGAGCTTAAAATATAACTTGTAAAAGAAAACCACTGACAAATAGAAGCTGAGAGATTCTCTTTTCCTGATTGCCGCATCCCTGGTGCAGCCTCTTGGCCCTCAAAGCCTGGGGCTCCATGGAGGGGCCCCACCTGAGACACTGTCCTGAGTCTGCAAGTGGTACCTTGATTCTCCACCTCTCCTCAGCATGTGGTGCATGTAAATCAATGAAAATTGGAATGCACCCTCACACCATGAACAAAAATAAACTCAAAATGGCTTAAAGACTTAAACATAAGACAAGACACCATAAAACTCCTAGGAGAGAAGATAAAAATATTCTGACATCAACCGTACAAATGTTTTCTTAGGTCCATCTCCCAAGGCAACAGAAATAAAAACAAAAATAAACCAATGGGATGTAATCAGACTTAACAAGCTTTTGCACAGCAAAATATACCATTAAAAAAACCAAAAAGACAACGTACGGAATGAGAGAAAATAGTTGGCAAATGGTGCAACTAACAAGGGCTTATCTCCAAAATATACGAACAACTCAACAGCACACACACACAAAAAAATCCAGTTTTCACTGATGTATATGCAGCTGTCCAAATTTCCCAGCACCACATGCTGAAGAGAATGGTACATTTTTAAAAGTATAGAAATTGAATATGCGTTTTAGGGACATAGGGCTTGTGGGAAAGGTGGGTGATGAGTGTGTGAGCCAGGGAGAAGAAGGGACTAAGATTATTTCCTTTCTTTTTGTTCCTTTCCATCACCTTCCCTCCTCCAAAACCTCCTTATAACCATTTCCAGAAATCTGAAGAAGTAAAATGTAGCTGAGTAGAGAACAGTTGGGAAATGGAAGCATCCTGTGTTGTCAGGAGCCAGACTGTCTGTGTTCGAATCCTAGCTCTGTCCCAGCTGTGACAGCCAGGGCGAGTTACTTAACCTCTCCATGCCTGGGTTTCTTCATCTGGAAAATGAAGGGGAAAAAAGGGGGCAGAAGACCTAAATAGACATTTCTCTGAAGAAGACACACGGATGGCCAATGGAAACATGAAAAAATGCTCAACATCACTGATTATTAGAGAAATGCAAATCAAAACAACAATGAGGTACCACCTCACACCTGTCAGAATGGCTGTCATTAATAAGTCCACAAATAACAAATGCTGGAGAGGGTGTGGAGAAAAGGGAACCCTCCTACACAGTTAGTGGGAATGTAAATTGCTACAATCGCTGGAAAACTGTATGGAAGTTAATATAGAACTACCATATGATTCAGCGATTCCACTCCTGGGCATATATCTGGACAAACAAACTCATGGACATGGAGAATAGACTTGTGGTTGCCAAGGGGGACGGGGAGGGAGGGAGATGGACGGGGAGTTTGGGGCTAGTAGATGCAAACTATTACATTTAGAATGGATAAGCAATGAGGTCCTGATTTATAGCACAGGGAACTATATCCAAGCACTTGTGATAGAACATGATAGAAGATAATAGGAGAAAAAGAATGTACATAGATGTATGACTGGGTCACTTTGCTGTACAGCAGAAGTTGACAGAACATTGTAAATCTACCATACTTTAATAAAAAAAATCAAAAAAATTTTTTAAAGTACCATTCTCCTTCTCAACCTAGCAAAATCCCAACTCATTCTTCAAGGTTCAGATCAAATGCCGCTTCTACAACCCCCTTCCTAAAATCCGACACAGTACTGTTCCTGCCTTTCCACATCAGGGTTCCTTGATTCAAATGGAAAGATAGAACATATATCAAATTATGGTTGGATATTTGCCACTTCTACTAAGTTGTCAGTGCCTTGAATGTGGGAGTTGTGTCTGATCTGTATTTACTTCTATTCCCACTCTCAAGGTATTAGGAGTCACAGGCAATTATCAGGCACTAGGTGTTTGTTAAATTGGGTGGAACAGAGTTATTGTGTTAACACCATAGATTAATTGTGCTTCCTAATTTCTGGCCAAAGGAACAAAGTTCTGACAAACCCATGCTTCACGATACAGATAATTTAAAATAAGTGCATACAGGAGTTCCTGCTATGGCTCAGTGGTAACAAATCCAACTAGTACCCATGAGAATGCAGGTTCGATCCCTGGCCTTGTTCAGTGGGTTAAGTATCTGGCATTGCCATGAGCTGTGGTACAGGCTGCAGATGTGGCTTGGATCCCACACTGCTGTGGCTGTGGCTGGCAGCTGCAGCTCCAACTTGATTCCTAGTCTGGGAACTTCCATATGCCACGCATGTGGCTCTAAAAAGAAAAAAAAAGGTAAAATAAAATAAAATACAATAAAAAGTGCATACAAAGAGGCTCTTCATCCAGTTCCCTCAAATGTACAATGGGAGGGTTGGACTGGCTTAGGAGTTGCAGCTGCACAGCAGGTGTAGGGCATAATCTTCCACCCCACCCTAGGAGACTTGCTAGCTCTTTCTGAGAGCCCAGAAGTGGCCTCAGACAGCTGTCTCCCCACAGGCTCCAGGCAGACAGGACTATTTGATCATAGATGGCCAGTAAGAAGAAATCTGCTGGATGCTCCTAACTGGAAACATTCCTCGTTTTGACAAATGACAGAGTGGAATATGTTAATCGGCGTGTTCTTCTGACTGAATTGATTTCTGTCATTTCACACTTGACTCAGAAGCTCTCTCTTGCTCAGTTTTCTCTTATGCCGGGGTGTGTTCAGCACTCCCTTCTAACAGAAGAGGAGCAATATGGCACCGAGGTTGTGTGGCATGTGCTACTTGACTGAACAGCTGAGGGACACTCAATTTGGCTTCTGTCCAAAAATTGTTGTTCATATTTTCTGTAAGGTTTGAATTAAAACAGCATTTGCAGCTCCCGGGCTCATTTCACCTTCCTTGCCCTCCAGTCCCATCCAGCTTTGTAGTCAATGTCTTCCCCCTGACTAAACACCCATGGCTTCTCTAATGTGACCACCTGGCACACGCAGGTGCACATGCAGAGATGCACACACTTTGAGGAGCTTCCGTTCTCCCCCCTGGAACCCAGATGTCAGTGTAAGAAGCATTTGTTTTAAAGCAGAAGACAAGGATTATTAAATGTGGAAGCGATTCAGCACTATTCTCCAAGAAATTCACCTAGAGTCGCACTCAGGTTCAGAGTCATTTGAGACTGGCTGTCTTCAGGGAAGTCAGGGAAGAAAAGAAGGATTTGGGGCCTGCTCTGCATAAGCTTCACAGTTTATTTCTGGAAAGTAAAACTGCAAACTGACCAGTCATCGGCTAATTTTGGAGAATAATCTACATCCTAGGATTATTTGTCAAAAGGTTTCTGAATTCCTGTGAATATTTATTTTCATTCATTTATTTATTTATTTTGCTGCTTAGGGCCGCACTTGCAGCACATGGAAGTTCCCAGGCTAGGGGTCAAATCGGAGCTACAGCTGCTGGCCTCCACCACAGGCACAGCAACTCGGGATCCAAGACACATTTGCAACCTACACCACAGCTCACAGCAAGGCAGGATCCATAACCCGCTGAGCGAGGCCAGGGATGGAACCTGCATCCTTGTAGATACTAGTCGGATTTGTTTCCACTGCGCCATGACAAGAACTCCCCTGTGAATATTTAGATGTGCACCATTTCCTTATAATTTTCATGTAGAGTCTATGAACTATTAGTTAATGAACTTCTGTTATACTATTTCTAGAATAATACTTTTCATTTCTGTGTGTAAAACACACACTTAATTCCCCCAAACATCTGTTTGGATACTGGGCTGACTTTGATAACAAGGGGTTATGGGGAAAGCTCTTTGGCCATATGAAGCATGGTCAAGCAAGAGGGTGTCACTCTAACTTTTCTCTGTTAGCAGCAAATAGTATCTGCCACCATGATCTTTGTCATGTCAACCCCCCCACAAGTGTGGCTACTACTTAGAATCCCACACTATTGTCTTGAATAAAGAGCTATTATTCACTTTAAAAATCAACTAGCTGAGAGAGATCTGATCCATTAGAGTAAAATTTAGACTTAAATAAGAAAAACCTAAAATATCCCAAACCCTCATCCTTGGGAAGTAATTAGAAAAGTTTTAACTATTTTATTTTACTTGATTTTATTGTCTTTTTAGGGCTGCACCCTTGGCATATGGAAATTTCCAGGCTAGGGATCAAATCGGAGCTGTCTGTAGCTGCCGGCCTACATCACAGCCACAGCAAAGCCGGGATCTGAGCAGCATCTGCGATCTACACCACAGCTCACATCCCCAACCCACTGAGCAAGGCCAGGGATTGAACTTGTATCCTCATGGATACTAGTTGGGTTCGGTACCACTGAGCCACAACGGGAACTCCAGTTTTAACTATTTTAAATGTAGGTTGTTTTCCTAAGATAATATGGTAGTAACTGCTAAATTTAAATGCATTGTGAAAAACTCTCATCTTGTAAACAAACTTAATACAGGATTCTAGTATGGAATTTACAAATTCTCATAATTTACAAAAATAGAATAAGACTTTTGCAAATCTCCAGACTTCCTAAACCGCATTTCTCATACTACTTTATTCCAGGTTTTGAACCATTATCATGCTTAATGACAAATTTCTTCATTCGTCATTAAGGGAAAATGTGAAAAATTCCAAACATGTATTTTAAATGTCTTACTTGAGGATCTAGCCCAGTATCCAAAACAAACAAATCCGAAAACATGGGTATTGAGTGAGTGAATGAATGGTTTCTATTCACTAATATCAACACATTGCTCCAGTGAGTTTTCATGAATTTCCCTGCAGATTACAATCTAGATTTGCAATGACAAAACTGATCTAGACTTTGACCTGAAAATGCATTTAAATTTGGCTCTTTAAAAAAAAAAAAAAGTGTAAAATTAATTCTCTCCTTTTAAAGAGAACTTTCCTCCTCTATTTCATACAGTTTTTATAATCTTACTAGACAATACAGGTATATGGTAGAAGAACCAGAAAATATAAGGGTTCCCAGAGAATTTTTTCCTTCTTCAAACCTGTCTGCCTTCACCTGGCTCCTACCCAAACTAACTGTTCCCCTTAGATTCTCATGTATCCTCCTAGAGCTTCTTTATGCAAGTAAGATGGATATAAATATAAGTGTTTTTCCTCCCCCTTTAAGCCAATATGTAGTCTATTATATGTTATTATGTAAATATAGCCTATTAAGTAAAACAGCTTTTATTTTTTTCAGTGAAAACAATGGCTTTCCTTTATTTCTGAATATTTTCATTAATACATATTTCTCCTTCTATGTTGACAAAGCCCTCCTTCTGGATGAACAGCTTCTCTGTGGCCATTCTCTGAAACTAGCTTTTCTACTAGAGCCAAAACCCAAAGGCTTCCTTCTGCTCTGAAAGTGAGCTGGGGACAGGTCGGTGCAGCTCAGCATCTCCACATCAGCTGTGATGAGTAATACGTGTTCCCTGGGTACCATCAGATTCCATCTGGACAGATTTAGTCAGCACTGGAGTTGGCCAAAGAGCAGCTGCTGTATGTTGACATCACTTCTTGGACCTCAGGGACTTCCATGACCCAAGGGTGCCCAGTGGAAACTTGGAACCAGACCCTCTTTGGAAAGGAGTCTAAGGGACCAAGGTACACAGGCCTTTGAAAGTCATGGCTAAGGACTTAATTTAATGTCTATTTAGGAAGGTAATTCCCAATTATTTCTTTCAGACTTGGATTCAGTGTCAGGCCCAGGAAGCTATAGTTGGTTATAAAAGAGGCATAAATACCAGAAATTTAATCAACAACTGTAGCTTTTGCTTGGGTTGTGGGTTCCCTGCTCCCTGAGGGGAAGGATGCTCACTGAAGATTGCATACTGTGTACCAGCAAGTTACAAAGTAAATTAGTTTCACTTCATGATTATTTTTACAAAGGCAGCATGTCCAGGAAGGTATACTAATCCCACCTGGAAGTTTACTCCATGAAACCAGTGAAGCTGAAGTTTCAGGCTCTGAGCCTAATGCATACAACTAACTTTATTGTCTTCTTTGTAAAGAGTGATCCTCAAATTGTGTAAACTTCATACCCCATAAAACTTGGATCTGACCTTATTTATTGACACAGCCAATTTTCAGTTATTTGCTTGCTGACTGTCCAAATTTCAGCTTATCCAGGGCAAATCTTGCTCGCTAAAGTAAGGTGAATTTTTTTTTAGTGGTCCACTGGTTCTTTTTTTTCATATTTACTTCTTGTTTGACTTGTGAGGCAATGGAATTGTCTATGAAATGCTCTGATCCATCCCTGCTGGAAGAATTTTTGATAAAGAATGGATTCACCTTCTCCAAGCACTAAAGGGGGTTCAGGTACTAGAAAAGGCTTGCTCCAGTCAACAACCAGCCTCCTGAATTGTTCCTGAGATAACTCTTATCTATGCGTCTTTTTTTATTATTATCAAAATGAGCCCCTAGGCCATAAAATTCACATGTTAAGGAAATAAATATTTCTAAGCGAAATGTGAAGTTTGAGGGGTCAATCATACTTTTCTCAGCTGCATTAGTGAGAATAACTGATAATTGACAGTAGTTCTATTTTTCAATTTGACTGGAATTCTAAGGGTTGACATTTGATTATCTCCTATTTTCTCTGTGGAGTTTTTAATCTCTTTTGCTTGTTTTTATTTTTTTAATTCTTTTATTTTTTTTGTCTTTTTAGGGCTGCACTTGTGGCATTTGGAGGTTTCCAGGCCAGGGGTCGAATCGGAGCTACAGCTGCTGGCCTATGCCACAGCCACAGCAACACCAGATCCGAGCCAAGTCTGCAACTTACACCACAGTCCATGGCAGCGCCAGATCCTCAATCCACTGAGGGAGGCCAGGGATTGAACTTGTGTCCTCTGGATGCTAGTCAGATTTGTTTCCACTGACCCACGACAGGAACTCGTTTTTTGCTTGTTTTTAAATCACTCCTTTTTCAGTCCACAAAACACGATGTAAAGAGTTTAATTTCTGACAGACTTTGAGCTCTGCCTTCATGGAACTCCATCACTCTGGCTTAGTAACACCATTGGTGGTACACGGCAGGTTTGTATTCTGGTCTCTGTGTATTTAATAGAATAAATAAATGCTTAAGAAATTAATATTTATCTCCAAGAGATTACTTTGTATTCTTTTGAAAATCTTTTACTCTGATTTTTCAAAATCAGGAAAACAGAGATATGACATTGTGTAGTTAATACATCTATTGTAGGATTCCAGTTATTCATGCATTGGTAGTACATTTTAATTCATGAAAGATGAGATTTTTTTACTTATCAAATAATATTTCTTGGAGCTAAAAAATTGTTATTCTTTATGCATTTCTATAGGAAAGTTTGAATTTTTTCTGAGGTGGGAGTTAGTTTTTTTAAGAGGAAATGTCCCTTTAATAGTCTAATTTGTGCAACTCTATAATCAGAGAGAAAGATGGGGCAAAAGTGGATTGATTTCTAACTTATTACAGTATACTTCTATACTTTAAAGCCTGTAAATCGATTTTTGAAAACATTTTCATTGAAATATGTTCCTACTTTTCTCATCTTCATTTACTATTGTACTATTATTCTGTTACTTTGTATACTTGATAATACAGAGTTGGCTTTGGTTATCAAACTCCAGAACCCTGAAAAGAGTTTACATACAAGAAAAATTATAAGTAAATGCAACATTTTCACAGGCAGGTTGATATCATAGGTGATTTTTTTTTTTTTTTAAGTCACCACCTGCTCCTTAAGATAACTTTAGGTAATGGTTTATCTTGTCAGACACCACCATTATGCTACCCTGATATCCGAACATTAGAAATAATTGGAGAGAGGAAGAGACAGGGGCTCTGGGGGTGACAATGCCACTCTGTGTAGTGCTTATACTCTGACAGAGGGTGCATAAACCACACTCGGGAGGATAAAAACACAGCATGCAAAATACCCCTGTCAAAGAATAAGTCAGAAAACACCTTTTTTAACTGGTTCACAATACCCTTCAGACTTCTGCTCCCCTGTGGCAGGCATTCATGACATATGACAGGAAAGTTCTGAGTTTACAGATGACAAAATCACTGACCATTGCAATAGGATATATAATGGAAGGAGAGAAGGTGTGCCTACTTTTTATGGAATGAAAACTTCTTCAGGCCCCATATTAGTAACAGCTCCCATCCAATCCCCTCTTTCTGGCTTTCTGGTTTAGGATTAAGATCTCAGCTCACAGGAGAAGGTGAGTTGGAGTTCTCTGGGTTTTAATGACTTTTTAAAAGGTGGTATAGTTTCTGATCACAAGATGATAACAACTAAATATTCAGACTAAGTTTTAACACTTTATGTAAGATAAAGACCCATTTGTATAATAGGATTATAAAGGGTCACAGTAAATCAGAATGGATACAAGACTTATCTTTCATTTCATACATAAAGTATTCCCAGTATACTTTCTTCACTATTTAAAAAATCTGTACAGGAGTTCCCATCATGGCGCAGCAGAAGCCAATCTGACTAGTATCCATGAGGATGTGGGTTCTACCCCTGGCCTCGCTCAGTGGGTTAAGGATCTCGCCTTGCCATGAGCTGTGGTGTAGGTTGCAGACATGGCTCCAATCCCACGTTGCTGTGGCTGTGGTGTAGGCCAGCAGCTGTAGCTCCCATTCGACCCCTAGCCTGGGAACTTCCTTATGCTATAGGTACAACCCCCCCAAAAAAAACAAAACGAAACAAAACAAAACAAAAAAACCTACACAAACTTAAAAATGCTTTCATTGACTTTTACCTACTCATAATGCCACACTTTGAGTAATGGATTCTCTGAGAAGTTTTCACAAAAATAGCATACCATGTGACACGAGGTTCTGGCCAGCCAGCTACAGAGCAGTGTAGTTTTACATTTTCTTTCTCCCAAACAGTGTGGGAACGAGGCTTAATGACAAATTCAGGAGCATGGAGAAGATTATCTTCATTCAACTTTCGATGATATGCCTCAGTTTCTTCTAACTGAAAAAAAATCAACATATTATGAAATCAAAGTAATGTGTGCTACAAAAATGAAATGTAAAAATTGATATGATCTTTTTTCCATTTGGACCCTTACTTCTATAATCAGATCAAACGCATTCTCCTTGGCCCTTTAAAAAACGGACATATCACTTAATATTTAACATTCAAACCTGACAACATATTTTGCTTCCCTAAGGTGGATGTCTTAAGGTTCTTCAAGAACTTTAATTTCTGTAGAACCTAAAATTTCACGGAATTTAGAACTATTAAGTTTGTCTTTCTTTGACCTATACATTTTGATGTCTTTTCCCTTTAGTTTTGTTTCTCCACAAGACCACATATTTCTTTATTTGAAACCAACTAATCTTGGAGTTTGCATTGTGGTTCATCAGGTTAAGAACCTGACATAGTGTCCATGAGGATGTGGGTTCCATCTCTGGCCTCACTCAGTGGGTTATCTGGCGTTGCCTCAAGCTGTGGCATAGGTTGCAGATGGGGTTCAGACTGGTGTTGCTGAGGCTGTGGCCAGCTGCAGCTTCAATTCAACCCCTGGCCTGGGAACTTCCATATGGTACAGCTGCAGTTGTGAAAAACAAAACAAAACAAACTAATCTACATCAACACACACACACACACACACACACACTGTTACATACATTTCTACTTTGTAAATTATATTAAATTGTCTTTTCTGGAGTTCCCATTGTGGCTCATCGGAAATGAATCTGACTGGCATCCATGAGGACACAGGTTTTATCCCTGGACTTGCTCAGTGGGTTAATCATCCGGCATTGCTGTAAGCTGTGGTGTTGTAGGTTGCAGTCGTGGCTGGGATCCTGTGTTGGCTGTGGCTCTGGTGTAGGCCAGGGGCTATAGCTTCAATTCAACCCCTAGCCTGGGAATCTCCATATGCCACAGGCGCAGCTCTAAAAAGACAAAAAATAAAAATTAAAAAAAAAAAAGCCTTTTCTTACTGTTTTTCTCAGCGCCAGGTGTTCCGCCTTTTCTCGAATTGCAACTTTCCTTGACTTCTTCTCAAAAGCTTCCTCTTGGTGAAGTGTGGATGTAGACTGTTTGGATACTGTGGACTGTTTGGCTGCTGTGATTCCTTCTTCACTAGCAAGGAGTTTCCTCTTAGCTATATAAGCAGCAGCTTCTTTAATTCTTTCTTCTTCTGTGTCTGTAATCCCACTGACATGCACTTGGCTGAAATATAACAACAGCAAAATATTGGTATTGTGGGATGGCCATGATAAGATTGCCCAGTTTTACCAAGTTCAAAGTTCCAGACCTTAGACATCAGGCACCATGCCCAAAGAAAACCTGATGTAGAAAAATGTGGTAAATAGGATTTAACTCTTCAAGTGTGGAAGTGACTGTCACCTTAACAAATAATAACAACTACAATAATAAGTCCTATCATGACCTCAGTGCTTTGCCAAGTGTTTTTTACACACATTCTCATTATCCTTCTACTTTAGATAAATGGTAACAACACACAGAGAAGTTAGATAACTTGCCCAAGGTCATTTCTTTGGTTTCCTTAGTGTGTTTAAATATGATTTAGTCTGTAATAAAAGATCAAGTTATGATATCCTTCCAGGAAAGATCATATTGTAAAACGACCGACAGTTGTGTGGCTGTGATCCTCATTTATGACCATATGCTTGATCTGGATTCTGTAACTCATATGGTGTAATGTGTTGCCCAGCGCAGCTGCACACATAAATAAGATCTAAATTTATGTGACATCATTATGCCTACCAGGTTTCCTTTCCACAACAATAAAGGTTGTGTGTGAGTGTGCATGTGTGTATTTAATATAACAATCTTCATTTGTGCTTGCATATAGCCCTGATGTAAAGAAATGATAAAATTCACAATTAAGGTGTTGATGCTTACAAAAGTGACTTGTTTTTATTCATAATTGATGACGATGATGGCAAGTAAGTGGTTACAACCAAAAGTGCTGTGCCTAATGTAATAATTTATGATAGGATTTATGCTGTGATTTAGTAATATTGTTTAAAATATTTGGATTATGAAGCTCCGGTCATGGCTCAGCGGTTATGAACCCGAGTAGTATCCATGAGGATGTGGGTTTGATCCCTGGTCTTACTCAGTGGGTTGAGGATCTGGTGTTGCTATGAACTGTGGTGTAGTTCACAGACTCAACTTGGATCCCACATTGCTGTGGCTGTGGTGTAGGCCAGCGGCTACAGCTCCAGTTCGACCCCTAGCCTGGGAACTTCCATATGGCACGGGTATGACCCTAAAAAACAGACAAACAAAAAATTTAGATTATTAGGAGTTCCTATTATGGCTCAGTGGGCTAAGGACATGACGTTGTCTCTGTGAGGATGTGGGCCTTGCTCAGTGGGTTAAGGATCCAGTGTTGCCACAAGCTGCAGCATAGGTTGCAGATGTGACTTGGATCCAGTGTTGCTGTGGCTGTGGTGTAGGCCTCAGCTGCAGCTCTGATTCAGCCCCTGGCGCAGGAACTTCCATATGCTGCAGGTGCAGTCGTAAAAATAAAAATAAAATATTTGGATTATTTTAAAGCCCCTTCAATACATTTGCTGTCAATTCTATTAGATGTTTCAGTGAGGAGTATATTGATTATATTGAAGATTGTCTTGAAATTGAGTCTCCTGAGACCTCTTAAGGCATATTTGTGCATTTGTTTTTCCTATACGAATCACTTCAAAATTTAAGCAAACACTGCCATAGTGTTCACAAGTTCCTGGTACCTGAATCTATATATTTTGCTGAGGAGTAGGACTCAACATTTGCCCAAGTTTGGAATTTCTCATGGAATACTAACAAACTATCTGGTAGATAAGATTAGTCTACTTTGTGTTTTACTAAACTTTAAGTTTTCATTTTTTCCTTCTCTCTATCTCTCCAAATATTAATAAGTAGTCTCCATCAAGGAAGTTATATGCTATAATTTAGGGGTAGAAAAGGAAAATGGAAGACTTTTAGCTTAGTGTCCTAACATAATTACCTCTATTTTTTTTGAATGAGATAGGAAGGGAACAAATTAATAAGTGAATACCATACAAACGTCCTGAGAATCGCTTGGAATTCTCTATAGAGGTTCATATACAATATAGAGATTTGAAATGAGGTTTGTAACATGATTCAATGTATATAGTAACAGATTCTTTTCAATGCTAATCTGGCCCCAAGTTGAGACCACTCTGCATGAGAGAAGTTTAAACTCATATTCCCTCTAATCGTGGACATGTAGACATAGCTCTAAGAGGGCAGAATGGAGTCACTGCTTCCTAGCCTTTTCCATTTGCCAATAAGCTAAACTTTGAAAACAAACAAACTGTAATTATGTCACAAAAGAGCTCAAGGACACTTAAAAGAATATTTCTGACCTGGGACAGTCACTGACAGCCCTGCTATTATCTGGGTACAAGAGTAAGAATATGACACTAACCTGCTGACAAAAAACACATTACTGCAAATTTAAAATGAATTTAAAGCCTTCCCAATACTCTATCTCTGATGATTTCAACTTAAAATCTGTTGCTGACACAAAGTGAACTCTATTATCAGACTGTAAAAAGTGAAATTTCCAAGCACCATCCAGAAGAAACCGAGTTTTCCAGAAGCATACTATAATTGCATTTGCTAATCCCTAGGGGGACTCTCAGCTCTTCCACTACAGGCCATGTGACTTTCAGCAAGTCCCTGAGCCTTGATTTTCTTGTCCAAAAATTGATAATAATACCTCTCTAGGGCTATACGGAGGATTTAGCAAGATAGATTATACAATGCACCTAGAATGATTCCTGGTAAACCATAGGTACTCAACAAATGTTCATCTCTTCCTCATCCTCGTAGATTGTTAATACTGTCAACACCATTATGAAGTGTATTATTTTCATAGTAATGGACTATAGGAGATGGCTCCACATAAAAAATGAAGGAGGAGTTCCCATTGTTGCTTGGCAGATTAAGAACCCCACATAGCGTCCATGAGAATGTGAGGTCAATCCATGGCCTCAATCGTGGGTTAAGGATCTAGCATTGCCACAAGCTGCAGCATAGGTTGCAGACATGGCTTGGATCTGGTGTTGCCATGGCTGTGGTATAGGCTGGTAGCTGAAGCTCTGATTCGGCCCCTAGCCTGGGAATTTTTGTATGCAGCAGGTGCAGCAGTAACAAGGAAGAAAAATAAATGATAGTCAGAAACAAAACCTAGAAGGTAAATTTTTTTAAGTGATTTTTACTTTTTCCATCATAGCTAGTTTACAGTGCTATATCAATTTTCTACTGTACACCAGGGTGACCCAGTCACACATACATATATACATTCTTTTTCTCACATTACCATGCTCCATCATAAGTGACTAGATATAGCTCCCAGTGCTATACAGCAGGATCTCATTGCTTATCCATTCCAAAGGCAAGAGTTTGCATCTATTAACTCCAAATTCCCAGTCAATCCCACTCACTTCCCCTCCCCCTTGGCAACCACAAGTCTGTTCTCCAAGACCATGAGTTTCTTTTCTGTGGAAAGGTTCATTTGTGCCATATATTAGATTCCAGTATAAGTGATATAATATGGTATTTGTCTTTCTCTTTCTGACTTAATTCACTCAGTATGAGAGTCTCTAGTTCCATCCATGTTGCTGCAGATGACATTACTTTGTTCTTTTTTATGGCTGAGTAGTATTCCATTGTATATATACCACATCTTCTTAATCCATTCATTTGTTGATGGACATTTAGGTTGTTTCCATGTCTTGGCTATTGTGATTAGCGCTATAGTGAACACACGGGTGTACATGTCTTTTTCAAGGAAAGTTTTGTCTGGATATATGCCCAGGAGTGGGATTGCTGGATCATATGGTAGTTCTATATTTAGTTTTCTGAGGTACCTCCACACTGATTTCCATAGTAGTTGTACCAATTTACATTCCCACCAAAGGGAACAGGGTTCCCTTTTCTCCATACCCACTGCAGCATTTGTTATTTGTGGACTTATTAACGATTGCCATTCTGACTGGTGCAAGGTGGAGCCGCATGGTAATTTTGATTTGCATTTCTCTATGAGTGATGTTGAGCATTTTTTCATGTGCCATTGGCCATCTGTATATCTTCTTTGGATAAATGTCTATTCAGGTCTTTTGCCCATTTTTCCATTGGGTTGTTGGCTTTTTTGCTATTGAGTTGTATAAGTTGTTTGTATATTTTAGGGATTAAGCCCTTGTCAGTTGCATCATTTGAAACCATTTCCTCCCATTCTGTAAGTTGTCTTTGGTTTTTTTATGGTTTCCTTTGCTGTGTAAAAGCTCGTCAGTTTGATTAGGTCCCATTGGATTATTTATTGCTTTTATTGCTTTGGGAGACTGACTTGAGAAAACATTTATAAGGATAATGTCAGAGAACATTGTGCCTATGTTCTCTTCTAGGAGTTTGACGGTGTCTTGCCTTACATACAAGTCTTTAAGCCATTTTGAGTTTATTTTTGGTGTGAGGATGTGTTCCAGTTTCATTGATTTACATGCAGCTGTCCAGGTTTCCCAGCAGCATTTGCTGAAAAGACTCTTTTTCCCATTTTATATTCTTGCCTCCTTTGTTGAAGATTAATTGACCATAGGTGTCTGAGTTTATTTCTGGGTTCTCTATTCTGTTCCATTGGTCTATATGTCTGTTTTGGTACTAGTACCACACTGTGTTGATGACTATGGCTTTGTAATATTGCCTGAAGTCTGGGAGAGTTATGCCTCCTGCTTGGTTTTTGTTCTTCAGGATTGCTTTGGCAATTCTGGGTCTTTTGTGGTTCCATATAAAATTTTGGACTGTTTAAATTTTTTAAAAATCAACTTAAAAATTTTTTTTGGATTGTTTGTTCTAGTTCTGTGAAAAATGTCATGGGTAATTTGATAGGGATTGCATTGAATTTGTAGATTGCTTTGGGTAGTATGGCCATTTTTACAATATTATTTTTCTGACCCAGGAGCATGGAATATCTTTCCATTTCTTTGAATTCTCTTTAATTTCCTTGATTAGTGTTTTATAATTCTCAGCATTTAAGTCTTTCACCTCCTCGGTCAGGTTTATTCAGGGGCACAACTTTAAAAGGTATTATATTTTTATATTCCTTTTCTAATATTTCATTGTTAGTATACAATTAGAAATGAGACTAATTTCTGAATGTTAATCTTGTACCCTGCTACTTTGCTGAATTCGTTGATCAGTTCAGTTTTGGGGTTGAGTCCTCAGGGTTTTCTATATATAGTATCATGTCTCTGTATACAGTGACAATTTTACCCTAGAAGGTAAATTTTTATTCACATTTTATCACTGTTTATATTGTAAATTATCATTTCTTGATACTGGACTGGAGGACATGAGATGATTTCGTGAGGAAAGGGCAAGTTCACTGTAAAAAATCAGATATAAAAATATATCAAAGGGGAGTTCCCTGGTGGTCTAGGGATTAGGACTTGGTGCTTTCACTGCTGTGGCCAGGGTGCAATCCTTGGTCTGGGAACTAAGATCCCACATCCAGGTGCTGTACATCATGACAATAAATAAATAAATTAATTAATTAAAATAATAATAAAAAATATAAAATAAAAAGCAAAAAACAGATTATTGTTCCCTTACCTTCCTAAGTGGATTCAGAGAAATTTTGACATTAGCCTCTGAAACAGTTCAGAAAGGAACCATCAAGAAAGCAGTGGGAAGAAGAGACACAGGGAACCAGAAACAGGTCACCCCAAATCACAACCGAATTATTGCCTGCTGATTTTCCTGATAGCACTTGCCTGGAAAGGATGACCTCATTTTGAATATCACCTTAGCTACATGAATAATTCTCCATTCAAAGAAAAACAAACAGGGAAGGCTCAGAAAGTTCCTGTTAAACCCTTATGGTGTCTTAGACAAGTTTCCTTTCAAGAGCTCTTTGTATACATTATCATTCAAAAAATGTTTTTATTATAACCAAAACTTTGGCATTGTACAGACTTGTGATTTAGTGATTATTTTGTTTGAAGTCTGCCTCAAAATAAATAGAAATCTATTTTATATTTAATAAACATAAGCCAAACATTCAATTTATGTTGTAATTCTTTTACTTAGTCTCTGTTTTTTTTTTTATAATTAAGTTTATTTATTTATTTATTTATTTTTGTCTTTTTTGCCATTTCTTGGGCCACTCTCGCGGCATATGGAGGTTCCCAGGCTAGGAGTCAAATCAGAACTGTAGCCACCGGCCTACGCCAGAGCCACAGCAACGCGGGATCTGAGCCACGTCTGCGATCTACACCACAGCTCACGGCAATGCCGGATCCTTAACCCACTGAGCAAGGGCAGGGATCGAACCGGCAACCTCATGGTTCAAAGTCGGATTCGTTAACCACTGCGCCACCATGGGAACTCCCTACTTAGTCTCTGTTATCTAAGATTTTTTTTTTCTTCCTAATGAATAATATGAAAACCACCCTGGCATCCAGTCTAGGTAAACATATCATTTGACTTTTTTTCTTTATTCCACCCATTTTATAGTTTTAACCTTTCTTTCTACTCTACCTACAGTGACAATATATAGGGTCCAATCACTAGCATCCAATATTCTGGTTCTGATTTCAACTAGTTACATGATTAGAATTACGTTTCTAATCATTCTCTCTCATCATATAGCCATCCTATGTGACGGCAAAAAATTTTACAATGAATACATCTCCCTTAGTGGATGGTTCCAAGGCTCCTCAGACCTTTCTCAACCAGTACATTGTTAAGAGCTCAATAAATGACAGCTGCTATTATTATTATTACCTGACAGCATTTACTCTCCACTTTCTAATAATCAGAGCCAGATTATTAGAGGATATTATAAGAGAATCTATACCTACCGTCCTGAGAAAATGGGCACCATATAGTCACTTGGAAGATTTTCTTTCTCTTCTCCAGAGAGAAGGCCCTTCCTGGCTCTTTTTATTTGGGGGCTCAACTTGGATGAATAATCTTCTAACATCAAACTGGAATCTGTACGTCTGAAAAAAAAAATAAAACACCAAATATTAGTTAATCTTTTTTTTTTTTTGTCTTTTTGCCATTTCTTGGGCCGCTCCCATGGCATACGGAGATTCCCGGGCTAGGGGTCTAATTGGAGCTGTAGCTGCTGGCCTAACGCCAGAGCCACAGCAACGTGGGATCCAAGCCGTGTCTGCAAACTATACCACAGCTCAAGGCAACGCCAGATCCTTAACCCACTGAGCAGGGCCAGGGATGAACCCGCAAGCTCGTGGTTCCTAGTCGGATTCGTTAACCACTGCGCCACGATGGGAACTCCATAGTTAATCATTTTAAAAGGACTTATAAAAGGAAGTTTTAAGTCTGGGGACATTTCACAGAATCCTAGATGGCTAATGATAAAATTATCTTTTATCTTTAGAACTAAAGTAGAGTGAGAAAGACCTCACACAATGCACTCTATCTAGACACAAGAGAAAAACAGGTCTACAGTAATTTTGTGGCTTTTTCCTACTTAATTCCAAATACACTTTGCTGTTAAATGCTGGAAATTTAGGCAGTCTATATAAATGGTCTAGATACATTGTACATCCAAATCCTTTCAGGGGATTGATAGAAAAGCAAATTTTCTGGATAGGGAGCCTGGACGATTCTGATTCAGAGCTGCTAGGTTCAACTTTGAGGCCTTTATGTACTGTAGACAGACTCTGTTTGAAAGAACACTGAGCTCATCAAACAATAGAGTTAACATATTTTATGTGAACACAGTGTCGAATGACCATAGTGCTGAGTGACTCAGAAAAGTTCAGGGTGTGATAAAGAACCCTTTGTTGGTTTTGCTGTACGTAAAAATCCACCCATGCACACTGGTGCAAATGTACACTTAGAGGTAGCTAGTGTTCTAATAAACCAAAAAATGTGTTAGCAGAGAGGAAAACATGAGAGCAGAGACTGCAACTAGAGAATAGAATGGATAAAATTAAAAGTACAATCTTAACCTATATAGTTCTTGAATGAAATGAGATGCATTTTCACTCAAATGTAGAGAATCTGGCATACATTTCAGGAGTTCATGGACTCTCTGAAGTCAACCCGTGGACTCAGGTTAAAAGCCCTTCATCTACATTGTAATGAAACTCTTCACAATAGAAAGCTACACAGGAAACCTCTGTTACTTGCCTTGTAATTTTTTTCTAGATTTGAACTGATTCTAAAATAAAAAGTTAATATGAAAAAGACTCTGGTGCAGAGAAAAGTTGAAGAAAAAGTGAAGTATGTGAACAGTGTGGCATGGAAAAAGCAAGCTGCCCAGTTAAAACAGAAAAACCTTCCCAAGTATCCAACACTTGATCAGTTCCCAGTCTTCAAAAAGCATTAGGAAAAGCAAAAGATTACCTAAATCAAAAGGAGAAGGCAGCCCAAACATACACATGGTACACAGCGGATACATAACAATGCAAATAAACCTCTTCTCTGCTATGCAAGTAGCACAGAACCATAGGGCTTCTAGGAAACATGGGGGTGCAGGGCTTCTGGGTCTGGGAGTACAGGGTGGGCTACTGCCTTCAACCCCTGGAGTGGTGTGGTAGCATGGATATGGCAAACCTCTTCCTTTCCCACAAACCCTCCCCCAGGGTGAATGTCTAGCTCATATTCTACGATCAGAATTAACACTAAAGGTTAGAACCTTGAATTCAACTTGTGGATTGGTTACCAATTGGAAGGCTTGGCGAAATTTGTTCCTGGCTGGCTGTCCCAGGCAGCAGGAAAATGACTGTATTCTGTCCCCTAGCAGGTTGCAAAGTACATGCCGTGCTAATACAGGTCTAAGTTTAAAGTGGTATTTTCCTTCACCCCTTTAATTCCATTACTATACAAACTAAAATTAATTACAGAGTTTGTTTCATTTTTTTCCATTTGTAGAACATTTGCATTTCTATTTTTCTCCTGTTTTTCTGTTTTTGTTATTTTTACTTTCATTCTACTGTCATGAGTCATATTCTCATGAGCTCATGTTTTCAAATTTATATCAAAATAGCTACTGTTTGTCATTCTTCTGTTGTATTGCTGTTCTTTTTTCCTGTCATTCTCTTTTTAAGATAAATCTTTAAAATTATGCATTTATTACATAGAATGTATCAGACTGTGATTATTCCATTCTCACAGTTAAATTAAAGCAGATGATTTTTAATAGCTGAAATTTATGGTAAAGATTCATGGGACTATTATCAGTTTTCATGTCATATTTCATTTGGAATAAAATACCTCGTAAAAAGCATTATGATTTTATGTATTATTTAGAAGATACAAAGTATTTAGAAACTATTAAATCTTTGTTATACTATCTAAAGTTCTTTAAGCTTTTGAATCCTAACAAAAAAAATGTGTAAAGGATTAGTTTATGCCAGCATACTATTTAGTAATGCTAAGTCATTTATTGATGCTAACAAACAAGACTAAAATCAAACACAAAGTTTTAATTAAATGACTATGCGATAATCAGCGTAACTAATTATTTGAAGAAAAGCCATCAATAGCCTATTTTGTTATGACCCATGAACACTGAAATCTAACATTTTACTCTATCAAATTTTTTTTTTGTCTTTTGTCTTTTTTGTTGTTGTTGTTGTTGCTATTTCTTGGGCCGCTCCCATGGCATATGGAGGTTCCCAGGCTAGGGGTTGAATCGGAGCTGTAGCCACCGGCCTACGCCAGAGCCACAGCTACGCGGGATCCGAGCCGCGTCTGCAACCTACACCACAGCTCACGGCAACCCACTGAGCAAGGGCAGGGACCGAACCCGCAACCTCATGGTTCCTAGTCGGATTCGTTAACCACTGCGCCACGACGGGAACTCCTCTATCAAATTTTAAAGGTGAATTTTTTAGAGGAATTCAATGGAATATGTAAAATTTAAATTTTGCTCTCTTTCAGCCACACCCACAGCATATGGATGCTCCTTGGCTAGTGGTTGCATCTGAGCTGCAGCCATGACCTACACCACAGCTGTGACAAAGCCAGATCCTTAACCCACTGCTCTGGGCTGGGTAAATTTCCTTTTTTTTTTTTTTTTTCAATTTAAATTTCTTTGAACATACATCAAAGGGCTAGACAAAGGCTTGCTAACCTCTTGGTCTTTTAGCAGTATCCAAATTTTGAAAATAATTTCTCTGTCTTATAAGTCAGTTTCTGAGTGGAACCTTATCTTGATACATATGGATCAATGTGGGTCTTTTAACTATTAAAACTATTTTTTAGTGTTCTTTAAGTCTTAAATTTTGAATCTTTATGAGTTTCAATTTATGATGGCAATGAAATTAAGCTATGGGTAAGGACTGATTTATGTGTGCATGCATGTACCCACATGTCTGTAACTGTCTAGGTACATCTGTCTGTACTCTGCTACAAACTGTGGTATATCATCAGCTAATATGTTTAAAGTTAGCAGAATTAAAAAAAATACGGGAGTTCCCGTCATGGCGCAGTGGTTAACGAATCCGACTAGGAACCATGAGGTTGCGGGTTCGGTCCCTGCCCTTGCTCAGTGGGTTAAGGATCCAGCGTTGCCGTGAGCTGTGGTGTAGGTTGCAGACGCAGCTCGGATCCCGCGTTGCTGTGGCTCTGGCGTAGGCTGGTGGCTACAGCTCCGATTCAACCCCTAGCCTGGGAACCTCCATATGCCGCGGGAGCGGCCCAAGAAATAGCAACAACAACAACAATAACAAAAAAAAAAAAAAAATACGGTGTGTGGGAGTTCCCGTCGTGGCTCAGTGGTTAGCGAATCCAACTAGGAACCATGAGGTTGCAGGTTCGATCCCTGGCCTTGCTCAGTGGGTTAAGGATCTGGGGTTGCTGTGAGCTGTGGTGTAGGTCGCAGACGCAGTTTGGATCCTGTGTTGCTGTGGCTGTGGTGTAGGCCAGTGGCTATAGCTCCAATTAGACCCCTAGCCTGGGAACCTCCATATGCCGCAGGTGTGGCCCTAAAAACACAAAATATATATGTATGATGTGTATGACATCATCGCACCTACACCCAGCCCCACCCACAGAGAAGGAATGTAGCCCAGGTATAGAAATCTCTCTCTGGAAAAATTCCAGCACCTCCATCCAATTCAAATACTCAGCAACAACAACAACATAACCGTCTGCTCTTACAACATCATAATTATTCTTAACAGGAAAAGCAAGAACAAAACCACTTATAGAATCACATAACTGGAAGAGATCCCAGGAATATTTCTACCACACTCCTCATTTTACAGATGCAGAAGGCCTAGTGTGTCTTTGTAACTTGCCCAGGTTCACACAGCAGATTGGCAGGTGAACCAGGTCTAGTGCCCATCTAGGTTAGTGTTCTTTCCACCATCCCAGTGGTTCCCAACTTTTGTGACTGAGTCTTCTTGATCCAAAAATATTGGGGCATGCCACCTATATGTGTCTGTCTATTTATAAATTCTATGCATAGGCTGCTGTATAAATATTCTCACTTTATGAAATAATCAATAGAAAAGATTTAAGGCCCAAATTTGATTTTTTTTTTAAATACAGAGGTGCTCATACCTCTTCCTACATTTCCATGGCTTTCCTTCACCCACTTTGGGACCCCAGCACCATGTCACACTGCCCATAGTGACTCTGATCTTGACTTGGCATTCCTGAATTCATTCACACAAATTGAAGTTACAAAATCATCACAGTCCAATTAAAAAACTCATTAAACTGTACATGAATTAAAATGCTAGTTTGGGGGAATTCCCATTGTGGTGCAGTGGAAACGAATCCAACTAGTAACCATGAGGTTGCGGGTTCAATCCCTGGCCTTGCTCAGTGGGTTAAAGATCTGGTGAGCTGTGGTGAGCTGTGGCAGATGAGGCTCGGATCTGGTGTTTCTATGGCTGTGGTGTAGGCTGGCAGCTGTGGCTCTGATTTGACCCCTAGCCTGGGAACCTCCACATGCCACAGGTGCAGCATAAAAAGACAAAAAACAGGGAGTTCCCGTCGTGGCGCAGTGGTTAACGAATCCGATTAGGAACCATGAGGTTGCGGGTTCGGTCCCTGCCCTTGTTCAGCGGGTTGACGATCCGGCATTGCCATGAGCTGTGGTGTAGGTTGCAGACGCGGCTCGGATCCCGCGTTGCTATGGCTCTGGTGTAGGCCGGTGGCTACAGCTCCGATTCAACCCCTAGCCTGGGAACCTCCATATGCCATGGGAGCGGCCCAAGAAATAGCAACAACAACAACAAAAAGACAAAAGACAAAAAAAAGACAAAAAACAAAACAAAATAAAATGCTAGTTTTTTTAAAATTATGCTTATAATCATTACATAGTTTGGGGAAATTGTCCTACTTCCCCAGGATGAGTAAATTTATTCATAGTTATGTTAAGTATGGATCTTCTTAATGGCTATATTACTTTCTGAAAAAATTGTGACAATCTATTTACATGTTCTAGGAAAAAAAGGATGGGCTTTTGCTGACACTGCTACCAAACCCAGTGTTACCCATCCCTACAGGCTCAGGGTTATACTACATTATCAGTTTCCCTCTCTATCTTCCTACTGCCAATGACCACCCAAGGAGAGGAGGGCCTAAGTTACCTTTGAATCCTCAGCACTGTGTCCAGTGCCTGATATTGTTCAATAATTTTCTGAATGAAGTAAAATCACAATTCATCCTCCTGTAATTATCCCTCACCCCCCTATCACAGTGACTCTCAACCTTGGCTTCACATCAAAATCAGCTAAGGAGCTATTAAAAATGACCAGTTCAGAAGTGGGACTTCTAGTTTGGTGCAGTGAGTAGTTTAGCAGTTCCTTGCCCCGCAAAAGCAATGATAAAACTAGATACAATTGTAAAAACCAACCCATTCGGGGCTCTGAAAACCAACAATAGGCACACACTACACAGACAAGTGGTTATTCATCAAAAGATACTGAACTTCAGTTATGAATAGTGGGAGTCAGTGCGGCATTTTTGCCTAGTCTTTTTCCACCTCCACCTCTAGCTCAGTCCATAAGGTAGTTCTACCAAGGTGGGAAAAGGTGATAAAATCATTGTGTTCACTGCCAGAGGGAGCTGACCTGATTTGGAGCAGAGCATGATAAACTATACAACCAGCAGCACTGTGAGTAATGGTGGCCATCTAAGTGCAAACAAACAAGGGAAGACCACCAACTCAGTCTCAGGATGCAATCATGGTTGAAGCAAGCAGCAGACGGGCAGATCAGTCAGAAATTTAACAGGAAGGTTTGAAAAGTAAGACCACCAAACAGGGCCTTCATAAGATCTCCCTGTGTCTGAATAGAAAAAATTGGAGAGGGCTCTGGTTATCCACACATCATTGGCTGACTGTAAGCCTGTGTACACATGCAGAGGCAAGACAAGAGAGTCTATAGGTAAACAAATCCAGGGCATACATGTTTTAAAATTACCTGAACTTTAAATATACTCCCCAACACACACAGATCTATTGCCAGAGGATGGAAGCTTTACTGTTTTGAGATGTTTAAGCACAGAGTATAACCATGCATTGACTGGCCATTAATCTATGAAAATACAAGGTGATCCTTATGAATTCAGGCTCAAAAATGAGAATAATAATTTAAAAAAAACTGAGCAGAAACATCAGCAGTAACATAGTGCTGAATAAAAATTTTATAAATGCATTTAGGCAAGTAATTAAACAAACCAAAAAACCCATAGAAACAACACATTTAGGGGAAAATTCAGAATCCAGAATTACTACAATGTACTATCTAAAATGTCCCATTTTCAACAACACAAATTATGAGACATGACAAGAAATAGGAAAGCACACTAACTGAATAAAAGCAGTAAATAAAAATTGTCTCTGGGTACACTCTGATGTTGGATTTAGCAAAGACAAAGCAGTAATCAGAAATATGTTCAAAGGCTAATAAAAGAAACCATGTTTAAAGAATTAAAAGAAAGTATTATAACAAAGGCTCAAAAAGAGAAAATGTCAAAAAAAAAGATAGGAATATTAAAATAGTATCAAATAGACATTCTGGAGTTTAAATGTACAATAACTTAAATGAAAATTTTATTAAAGGGACTCAACAGATTTTATAAAGAAGAATAAAAAAAAGTGAAGTGAACCTGAAGATAGAAATTATCCAACCTAAAAAGAAAAAAAAAGAAAAATAATAAAGAAAAAAATGTAAAGCTTCAGAGATCTGTCAGACAACATCAAACATACAATATAGGACTAATGGTAATATCAGAAAAAAGAAGAGAAAGAGAAAAGACAGGAAATAATTTGAAGAAATAATGGCCTAAAATTCCCCAAATTTGATGAAAAATATTAATCTATGAATTCAAGATGCTCACCAAACCCTAATACGATACTAAAAAAAAAAGAGATATACCTATAGATCTGTCCTATATAGTCAAACTATTGAAAGCTAAAGGCAAAGAGAAAACTTGAAAGCAGCAAGAGTAAAATGATTTATTACATACAGAGGAAAAATGTATTAATGATTGGCTGCACATCAGAAATTACATATCCTAGAAGTCATTCATATGACATATTTAAGGGCTGGGAAAACAGTAAATCAAGAATTCTATATCTAGAAAACTATCACTCAAAACTGAAAGCAAAGACATTGCCAGACAAAGACCAAGAGAATTCATTGTTTGCAGACCCTTAGAAGAAATGCTAAAGCAAATCCTTCTGGTTTAAAAGGAAATGACATCAGACAATAATTCAAATCCACATCAAAAAATAAAGAGTACCAGGAAGTAAATAATTGGGTAAATAGATAAGCATACAGATATTTCTATTCTCTTAAATTCTTTGACAACCATAAGACTGCATAAAGCAATACTTATCACACTGCATTGTTGGGTTTATAACATAAAGAGTTGTAATATATATGAAAATAGCACAAAGGATAAAGGAGGAAATGGGACTGTATTGGAGCAAAGTTTCTATATTTTACTGGTATAAATCTGAAGTAGATTGTGATTAGTTGATATGCGTATTGTAATTCCTAAAGCAATTCCTTAAGAAAATAACAAAAAATATAGTCTAGAAAGAAATGAATAAATGGTAAACAAAAATATCCATTCAATACCAAACAAGGCAATAAAGAAGGAACAAATGAACAAAAGACATTAAATATATAGAAAAAACAACAAAAGTGGTAAATCATATCAGTAATTTTATTAAATGTGAATGGATTAAAAACTCCAAGGAATTGTAGAGATTGTTAGAATGAATTTTTTTTAAATCCAATTATATGCTACTATAAGAGCCACCCTCTAATTTCAAAGACAAACATGTGTTAAAGTAAAAGGATGAAAAGGATATACCATGCAAATAACAGCCATAAGGAGTGGAATGGCAACATTAACATCAAACAAAATATACATTTTACTAAGAAATATTACTAGAGACAGAGAGGGACAATTTAGAATGATAGGAATGTCAATTTCTCAAAAAAATATAACAATTATAAATTTACATGCACCTACTAAGAGAACCCTAAAATATGTGAAGCAAAAAATGACAGAATTGAAAGGAAAAACAGAAAATTTAAAATACCTGGAGACTTCAATTCTCCACTCTCAATAACTGATAGAACAACTAGACAAAAATCAGCAAAAATATATTAACTTGCTCATACTGAGACCTGAATAACACTATAAAACAACCTAGTGTAACTGACCTTTGTAGAATACTTTACCCAATGACAATAAAGTACATATTCTTTTCAACATTCTCTAGGAGAGTTCATATGCTAGCTCACAAAACAATCTCGATCAATTTAAATGAATTTAAACCATACAAAATATATTCTGTCAACAGAAAAATTAAGAATCTACAAAAATAAGAAATTTAGAAGATCCTCATATATCAGGAAACTAACAACACACTTCTGAATAATCCCTTGATTAACAAAAGAAATCACAAGGGAAATAAGAAGGTATTTTGAACTACATGAAAACAAAAACATAACATAACATTTATGGAATATAGGTAAAGCAGATGCTAGAAGGAAGTTTATAGCTTTAAACATCTGTATTAAAAAAGAAAAAAGTTCTCAAATTAATAACTTAAGTTTCCACTGTAAGTTATTTAAAAAGGTTAAATATGAAACAAGCAGAAGGGAGTTAATAAATATTAAAGAGGAAATCAATAAAAGAGAAAACAGAACAATAGATAAAATCAGTGAAACAAAAGTTGATTCACTGAAAAGATCAAGAAAATTGACAAAACTTTCACTAGATTAACCATGGAAAAAGAGAGAAGACGTGAATTATAAAAATCAAGAATGGAGTTCCCGTCGTGGCACAGTGGTTAACGAATCCGACTAGGAACCATGAGGTTGCGGGTTCGGTCCCTGCCCTTGCTCAGTGGGTTGATGATCCGGCACTGCCGTGAGCTGTGGTGCAGGTTGCAGACGCGGCTGGGATCACACGCTGCTGTGGCTCTGGTGTAGGCTGGTGGCTATGGCTCCGATTAGACCCCTAGTCTGGGAATCTCCATATGCCGCGGGAACGGCCCAAGAAATAGCAAAAAAAAAGACAAAAAAAAATCAAGAATAAAAGAGGAAACATCACTATAGAAATTAAATCAAATCCCACAGAAATTAAGAGGTTCACAAGGAAATATGATAAATGCATTTATATAAAAAAATTAAACAACTTAAATGAAATTTAAAATTCCCATAAACATTCAAACTACCAAGACTAACTCAAGAAGAAATTAAAAATCAGAACAGACCAATAACGAGTAAAGAAACTGAATAAGTTGTTTAAAATCTTCGCATGATGAAAAGCTCAGGCCTAAATGGCTTCACTGATATATCCCATGAAATATTTAAAGAAGAAACAAACAAATAATTTCCACATTTTTTCAAAAACGGGGGAAGGGAACACTTCCAAAATTATCCTGTATAAGGCCAGTATAATTGAAGTGAAACAAAGAGAGTATTTAAAAACAATGACAAAATTACAGACCAATATCCCTCATGAACATAGGTGCAAGAATCATTCACAAAAGACTAGTAAACTGAATTCAGTAACATATAAAACCAAGTGGAATTCATTCCAGGAATGCAAAGTTGATTTAACATTTGAAAATCAGTATAATATACCATATTAATAGAATAAAGAACAAAAAACATTATCATCTCAGTGGATGTAAAAGAAGTATTTGACAACATTCAGCACTCTTTCATGTTAAAAACTCAAAAAATAGGAATAGAAGGGAACTTTCTCAATCTGACAAAGGTCATCTATGAAAAATCTATAGCTAGTATCATATGTAATATTGTAAAACTAAATCATGTCTTCCTAAGATTGGGAACAAGGATATATTATTTGTTCTCGCCACTTCTATTCTACATTGCACTGAAGTTTACATTATACTGAAAAATAGCCAAGGCAATTAGTTAAAAAAAAAAAAAATTGCAGTTCTCCTGTGGTGCAGCAGGTTAAGTATCTGGCATTGTCACTGCAGAGGATTAGGTCACTACTATGGTGAAGGTTCGATTCCTGGCCTGGGAACTTATGCATGCCAAGGGTGCAGCCAAAAAAAAAAACTGAAAAAACTGGAAAGCAAGTCTACCTTTACAGATGATATAATCCTGTATGTACAAAATGTTAAGGAGAAACACACACACAAATGCTAGTACTAATAAATGAGTTCAGCAAGGTCACAGGATACAGAGTCAAAACACAAAGATCAATTACACTTCTGTTTACTATTGATGAACCATGCAAAAATAAAATTAAGACAACTCCATTCACTATACTATCAAAAAGAATAAAATATTTAGGAATAACTTTAACATAGAGGTATAACACTTACACACTGAAAATTATAAAACACTATTATGACAAGTGAAACAAAGATCTAAATAACTAAATATTCTACATTCATAAATTGAAAGAGTCAACAATGTTAATATGGTACATTTTTCAGAACTGATTTACATTTTCAACACAATTCTTTTTTTTTTTTTTTTTCTTTTTATGGCTGTACTTGCAGCATATGGAAGTTCCCAGCTAGGGGCCAAATTGGAGCTGCAGCTGAGGCTTATACCATAGCCATGGGATCCAAGCCGCATCTGTGGTGGCTTGCAGCAACACTGGATCTTTAACCCAATGAGGGAGGTCAGGGATTGAACCCGCATCCTCAAAGAGACAGCATTGGGTTCTTAACCCACTGAGCCTCAATGGGAACTTCCAACATAATTCTTATCAAACTGCCAGTAGACTCTTCTCTTTGCAGAAATTAATGAGGTAAATTAAATATAATTAAAATTTATATGGAAGTATGAAAGAACTACATAGGCAAAATTTTTTGTAAAAGAAGAACTTTGAGAACTTACATTCGCCAATTTAAAAACTTGATAAAGCAATAATTAAGAAAGTGTGGTGCTGGCATAAGGATGGCATATAGATCAATGCAACAGAACTGAGAGTCTATAAATAAAATTTTTATTTATGGTCAATTGATTTTTTATAAAGGTGCTAAGGAATTTAAGGGGGGAAGGATAATCTTCTCAACAAATGGTGCTCGGACAATTGTATATCCATAGATGAAGGGATGAATTCAGAACTTTCCTCAATATCACATACAAAAAATTAATCCAAAATGGATATTTCTAATTGTAATGCTAAAATTATAAAACTCAGAAGAAAAGAGACTCTTTATGATGTTGAGTTAGCCAAAGAGTTCTTAGATATACCACCAAAAGCATGATTAAAAAATAAAAGAGGTGATTAACTGAGCTTTATTGAAATGTAAAAGTTCTGGTCTTTGAAGGATACTATTAAAAGAATGGAAAGATAAGGCAGAGAATGAGAAGATATTTGCAAACATATATCTAATAAAGGAATTATATATAAAATAAATAACTCTGATGACTCAATAATAAGCAAAAAAAAAAAAAAATCCAATTTAAAAATGGAGAGAGTTCTCATTGTGGCTCACGGGAAATGAACCCAACTAGTCTCCCTGAGGACACGGGTTCCATCCCTGGCCTCACTCAGTGGGTTAAGGATCCGGCGTTTCTGTGAGCTGTGGTGTAGGCAGGCACCTGAAGCTCCAATTTGATCCCTAGCCTGGGAACTTCCATATGCTGTGGGTGCAGCCCCTAAAAGAAAAAAAAAAAAAAAAAAAAGCAGAGGATTTGAACAGGCATTTCAGCAAAAAGATATACAAATGGTTACCAAGCACATTAAAAAGATGGTCAATATTATTAGCCATCAAATGCAAGTTAAGATTACATTGGGGAGTTCCCATCTTGGCTCAGTGGTAACGAACCCAACTAGTATCCATGAGGACTCCAGTTCCATCCCTTGCTCAGTGGGTTAAGGATGCGGCATTGCCGTGAGCTATGGTGGAGGCCACATTGCTGTGGCTGTGGCTGTGATTGGACCCCTAGCCTGGAAACTTCCATATGCCACAGGTGCGGCCCTAAAAGGACAAAAGAAGAAGAAAAAAAAAAACTACAATGAGACCTCTCTACATACCCACAAGAATGACTATAAAAAATAAGACAAAAAATAATGTGGATAAACTGGAGTCCTTGTACAATTGTATGAATGTAAAACGACACAGCTGCTTAAGAAAAGAGTTAAGTAGTTTCTTATAATGCTAAACATAAATTTAGCACATATATCAGCTGATATATTAGAAGGTGCTGGAGAAGGTTGACTTCAAGCTTTATCGGACAATAGCCTTAACTTTCTAAATAATTTCATTTGTTCAAGAGAAAACTTATTCAGCATCCATTATGTGCAAAAGACACTTGGGTGGTAAGCAGATATGAAAAATTAGATATAGTAAAGATTCTTGTTTTCTGAGAACTCTACCATCTGCTAGGGGAGTAAATGCTACCAGGCCTGACATGTTGTATTATGTCAATCAAGGAAGAAAGGATGGAAGGACAGAAAGCAAGCAGACAGATTAGCAGAAAGATTAGAGCAAACAAAAGTGGAATTCATAGACTTGGAGACCATTTGTCTGGGGTTATCAGGGAATCCTTCTTGGAAGAGCTGGACATTGAAAGATGGGTAGGTCGTCCCAAGATAACACAGCACTATGAGCAAAAGCTTACTTGACTGAGAGGCCCCAAAAAGCTGAACTCATTTTTATTATTCAAACAAATTTCCTTTAAAACTGTATCTTCAACCTGGAGTCCATCACCCATCAAAGCTTCATCAGAAGAAAATTACTTTTGATGTTTTAGCAAATTTAATTTCAAACTTAAAAAATTAAACTGCATCTTATGTATTTACAACCTAGCACTGTTGCATATAAACAAAAGGCTCAGCTGTTTCCCAGAAGGGAGAAAAAGGCAGTGGTTTTACTGAACTCTGGATCAGCTTCTAGAAAACTGTCCTTCTTGGCCTCCTTAGCCACTCCTCCTCCAGGCCTCTGGTATCTGAAGTTTCATCTCTTTGGTCTTCAGAGCCCGCTAGAGGGTAAAAACAAACAAGCTCTGGGAGCTCGAAGTCTCTTTTCTCATTTCTACTTTTCTATCAGCTGCACTGCTCCCTGTTCCAAAACTTGAGAGACTAGATGTTCCCTGGGCTTTTGTGAAAAGGTGTTTTTTGGATCTATTTTTGATGCACAGCAGCTTCGTTCTCTGCTCCTCCTTTGATATGGGTATCATGTCAGTCTCAACACCGTCTACTGACTTTTTGATTCTCCTCTTTCCCACTCTAATCACTTAAGCAAGTTTCTGGAGAACATCAAAATCAGTGGGTAAGTGGGAGGCTTTGAGTCCTTTTTCTACTAATACACTTGATGGAAAAGCCTTCTTAGAAGATAAAAGCATGAATTTAGTTTGATCAACATTATCCTTGAAATGTATTGACATGTAGTATTATAATAAACAATCCCATGGCCTTTCTCTCTTCCTTTGCATTATTGACCTCCTACTTAGATTTTTATCCTCTCCGTCTCAGTCTCTTAGCCATAAAAATAAATCATTTTTTTAGTTTTTAAAAAAATTTTAGTTACTTCAGTAAGACTATAACCACAATTTTTGTCTCCTATTTATTGCCTTATTTTTTCTGTTATTTAAATTTCAACAGATAAGTAATATTTTACTCTCCTTTTTAGTAATTTGTCCCAGCTAATAGATAGCCATGATCTAAAAGCAAATACTATGGGGGTCTGAGCCACTTCTCAATATGATTCTTAGAGCATCCATGTGTTCCAAAGAAGGTGAGCGGATAAAACACTGAGAGACTTAAATCTTTCAGGGTTCTTATTACATATATCTGTCCATTTTCAGCCATTTCTGGCTTTTCAGAAATTAATTTAACCATACTGAGTATAGCTTATTTTTAAGCAGATGTGAAAGAGTTTACTCCATATTTCCTGGATATTATATTATGCAGGACATTTGATAGTATCAAGAGACGCCTTACAGAGTCCAAGTCTCTATAAGTTCAGTGGACTGAAAATTGTCCAGTGTTTGTAAAAGTTAGTCTTATTAACTTATTTACAAGGCAGCCCAGAAATCTACATTCCACCCCACTCTGAAGATGGCCACTAGGGTTGGCGGGATGATGTGTGAAAGTTACCTTCCTCATTTGAGGTGCTCCTGCTTTCTCCTGTTTCGTCTAGACTGGCTGCTGTGGAAAAGATCAAGCCTGCAGCAGGGGCTCCCTTAGGCATCCAGAGCTCAGGCAGCTCTGTGGGGAAGCACAGTTATACCCACTGCCTGGCCACCAGTGGACAGAGCTAATGTTTCACCTCCGAGCACACGAAGGTAACACATGGCCCTTTCTCCCACTTTGGCTTCTCATCCTACTCTATTAAGGGGCACGCTTTCCTCCTCACAGCGTGATTCCTCTGCCTATGGAGGATTAATGACATTCTGGGGGTATCGTGTAGCATCTAAATTTGAATTTAATTTGCAAAAGAGCCAACAAATAGTATTTTCAAGGTAGAGCAATGCCAAGGAAGCAGAGAATGAACCTCGTTTGTCTTGGCCTCAGTGTTCATTGTCTGCAGAAGGAGGGACTGGAATTTGATGAGCCTTTGGTCTCTTCCTGCTTTAACAATCTGCAGGTCTCTGCATCTACACATTGCCAACTACATGAAACTGGCATTACTGTGGTGGGGGTGGGAGTTACTCCTAGTTCTCTCTCTGTCAACAAGCTGCAGGTTTACAGCAGTGAGAGCTGGGGCAGGAGATTTATGTGTGGTGAAGGCTACCCTCTTTGGATTTGTTTTGGGGATTCAGAACGCAACTTAACTGCCTTTGAAAGAAGTAACTGGCAGGAGTTCCTGCCACGGTGCAGAGGGTTAAGAATCCAACTGTGTGGCTCAGGTTCCCAAGGGGCAGAGGTTCAATCTCTGGCCTGGTGAAGTGGGCTAAAAGGATCCAGTGTTGCCCCAGCTATGGCTCAGGTTCAATCCCTGGCCCGGAACTTCCATATGTTGCAAGTGCAAACCCTTCTTTAGAAGAGAGACTACAGGTCTATTTCCAGAGGGGAAGAAATATCACACAAACTTGATATATCAATGATTTTCCCAGTAAACTCATTTTCTTTTTTTTTCTTTTCTGTCTTTTTGCCATTTCTTGGGCCGCTCCTGCAGCATATGGAGATTCCCAGGCTAGGGGTCTCATCAGAGCTGTAGCCACCGGCCTACACCAGAGCCCAGCAACATGGGATCTGAGCCGCGTCTGCAACCTACACCACAGCTCACGGCAATGCCAGATCCTTAACCCACTGAGCAAGGGCAGGGACTGAACCCGCAACCTCATGGTTCGTAGTCGGATTCGTTAACCACTGAGCCACGATGGGAACTCCAGTAAACTCATTTTCTAAACAGTCTATTGGTTTTGATAATTTTTTGTAGTTCAGATTCAGCAACTTGAATCTATAGATGGCCTCAAATCCCCATACAATTATGATTATTTCAGTGTTTTTCTAATACCGTAAAAAAAACCCACAAACAATGAAACAAGGCACTTCATTGGAATCTCTGGGAAGGGAGAATAAGCAAATAGTTTTCTCATTGTCACAGTGCCTGGAGAGTCTCAGAAGATTCACTATTTACAGAAAATCTAAATGGGTCTTTTCATAGCCTCAAAACTGTGATTAAGGGAGTTGAAGAAACTCTGTGAAAAATCTGATGGAATTAAGAATTTGGCAATAACTAATAGATCCAAAAATATGGCCATTTCTCACCACATCCTTTCTTGCTGCTCCTGCTTGGGTGACCTGACTCTGCTCATGCACTTCAGTCTTCTCTCCACTCGGCAGCCACAGTGATCCTTTTACAACTTAAGTCAGATCAAGTCATTGCCCTGCTCAAAACTATGTCACAGCTCCTCCCTGTAACTCAGAAAAAAAACCTCTTATGATGGCACCTAAGGTCCTACATGATTGGCCCTCCCCATCCATTGCCTTTCTGACATCTTCTCCACCTGCTCTTTCTCTCCATTCCCTCACTGGCCTGGAAGCTGTTCCTTGCTGTGAGGTCTTGCGGTGGCTGCTCTTGATGCCTGGTATACCTTTCCCCCAGATAACTTCATGGATAACTCCCTCAGCTCATCTTTGCTCAGACATCATCTTTTTTTTTTTCTTTTATAGCTGTACTTGTGGCATATGGAAGTCCTGGGCTAGGGGTTGAATCAGAGGCTGCCAGCCCAGTCCACAGCCACAGCAATGCAGGATCCCAGCCACATCTGTGATGTATGCTGCAGCTTGTGGCAATGCCGGATCCTTAACCCACTGAGCAAGGCCAGGTATCAAACCCACATCCTCTCAGACCCTAGGTCGAGTTCTTAACCCACTGAGCCACAATGGGAACTCTACATCTTTTTTAAAAAAAATTAAAAACACAACATGTTTATTTAAACAGTTTCTTTTCATAATTCACTGAATATTATCACAGGTCAGTATCTTCACTCTACTACCTTACTGGGTAAACTTCATATAAAATTAAATAAGAATTAAAAGTACAGCTGAGAACACAGTCATGATCTGCATGAGAGGACTCACCATCATGTGCCCTAATCCCTAACGTGGCTATTCTTTCTGCTTCTGGGGCAGACATCACCTTCTCTCTCTCTCTTTTTTTTTTAATGGGCCACATATGAGGCCTATGGAAGTTCCCAGGCCTCAGCTACAGCTGCTGGCCTACACCACAGCCACAGCAACTCAGGATCTGAGCCGCATCTGTGACCCTCACCACAGCTTACAGCAATGCCAGATCCCTGACCCACTAAGCAAGGCCAGGGATTGAACCCGCATCCTCATGAATACTAGTCAGCTTTGTTTACCCTCTGCCACATGGGAAGTCCCAGACATCACCTTCTTAATGTGGCCTGAATGCCCTATGTAAAATCCTTTCCTGCACCCCCATCCCACATAACTTAATCCCTCTTACCCTATTCTATTTTTCATTGCTTCCATAATATCCATTACCTTCTAGCATGATATAAAATTCAGTGTCTTTTTATTATATTTATTTTTATGGCCTATCTCTCCAAGTTAAAATAATTGCTCCAAGAGGGCAGGAATCTTTGTCAGTAATCTATCCTAAACCCCTAGAGCCTTGCTTAGCACACAGGAATCACTCAGTAAATATTTGCTGAATGAATGAACAATAACTAAACCTCATTAAGTGTCCCTGTGTGCCTGCTATTACACTACACATCTTACATGACTAATTCTTTTAGGGCTGCCAACATGAAGAACAATCATTTTCCTCGTTTTATAGATAAAGAAACAGTGTTTACCAACTAGTCTGAAGTCACAAGCTTAATTGTAAGTAAGTACAGGCTTGTTCGACCCAGGAACATCCACTTTCCATTATGTTATAATATCTGGAAATGAATAGGTAGAAAATGGACACTAATCTGATACCCATAGCTGAAGTCAAGACACACAAATGGCCACAAGGCTGTAGATTTCTCCGGCAGCATCTTTTGAAACCGCACTGGAGTGGGAAAGGGAGCAAGTCTTCAGGTCCCCCTCAGTCCCTGCTGTAATCAAGCCCATCAGGAAAAGTTGGGGCTTGTGTTCTGTGGTCTCTGTTTTTAGCATTGGTATCTTCTCTCTGAAGTAGAATTGGTTTGAGCATTAGCATGTTCTTCGCAAAGTCTATGCAAAATCTTCCAAGAGGTTATGACCTGCGTAAGGGGATTTGATCAATATAACATGAGTGTACGTGAGGGGCACAATTTAAAGTTAGGCAGGGCTCCCAAGGCAAATCACTCATGCACCAGTGTTTTCATTCCCAAACTGGTGTTTCCAGAGCCCTTGTGAGTCTCCAGGTCTGATTCTAAGTGATAAGTTAGAGTGTCTATCAGGTCCAGGTTTGACATTCATGAATGTCCCCGGGATTTTCTATCTATTGTTTCCATCTATTGTTCCCTGCTTTAAAACCTGAACCTTGGTTTTTGAGAGAAAGAGAAGGAGAATGCACAACTATACATGGACGCTTCAAGAAAAATCCAGTGGCTGGGAGTTCCCATTGCAGTTCAGCAGAAACAAACATAACTAGTATCCATGAGGATGCAGGTTTGACCCCTGGTCTCACTCAGTGGGTCAGGGATCCAGCATTGCCGCGAGCTGCAGTGTAGGTCACAGATGTGGCTCAGCTCTGGTATTGCTATGGCTGTGCGTAGGCTGGCAACTGTAGCTCTGATTTGACTCCTAGCTTGGGAACTTCCATATGCCGCACTTGTGGCCCTAAAAAAGCAAAAAAGCACCCTTGTGGAGAGGGTGGGGGACTTGGAGTACGATGAGGGTTCAAATCACTACTCTACCATTTCTTGGTGTAAGGAAGAAAAGTAAATTAATCTCTTTGGTCTCCAATTCTCTCATTTTTAAAATGAAGAAAATAATTTCTACTTCTCCGGGTTATTGAAAAGTGCTATAGAGAATGTTATGCCGAAATGCATTGTATGGACTGAATTTTAATCTGTTTAAAATCAGACAATCAAATGTCTACCATTACCACAGAGGGTTGAGGGACAACGCTAAACCCTTCCATCATCCAAGATCTATGCTATGTTGTTTTCTGGTTTCTGGAAGTTATTCATTCCTACTTATCAAGCATAGCAAAATATTTCTTTTATTACTCCCGTCTGAATGTGTGATTCAGCTTAGAGTCAAAAGGATGGTACCCTGGTTTCCACAATACCATGTTCCCTGAAAACATCTGCCCTATTTCATCCTAATTCCCTATAATGCTGGCATTAAAAAAGGATCCTCGGGCCACACAGTGGGCTCTCTGATATTTACGTGTAGACTTTCTAGTCCAATGGTTCTGACTTTGGTTGAATCATAGAGTTCTCTGAGAATCTGATGAAAGCTAGGATCCCAGCAAAAAAATTTCTTGCCTCTACCTAATTTTGCACATAATACAAGACTCTGTTGAAACCTATTCATGGACACGGTCTAAGAAGTCTTGCCTAATGGTTACAAAGTGGTCATGAGTACCATTTTTCCTTTAATCCCTAAGAGTACTTGTGAATTATTAGCATAAAACAATAATATTGTATCATTTTGTTTTCCTAAATTACTTTTGTTAATTTAGGTTTTTTCCCCCACTGTGACTAAGAATAAAGGCATTTAGAATAAGCCTTCCAGAATTTATTTTATAACCCTTGGTTCAGAATGCAGTTGGTAACTGATCTGAGCTAAAACCACACTGGCGCTGAACAAGCCATTGTTCTTAAGACTTACTGAGGTCAGCCAAGCTCTGAGCACGTATAAATCTCCATAGTTTCCACTTCACTACTGGGCATCTAACTACAAAGCAGAGGCTAAAAACAGGTCAAGCCTAGTGTTTACATACGCTCCACAGAATTGCATTTCTACACGAGTGTTAATCAACAACACATTTCACAGCCCAAAGAGAGATATTTCATTTAGTAGGGAAAAGCTGCTCCATTTTGAAAAAGTGAAAATGCAACCTGAAGGAATTATGGAGATTTTGAAATGCTGAAAGAATATTATCTGCACCTGTTAGCTCTAGGTCTAAAAAAAGAAAAACTAAAATACCCCCAGGATTAGGTTAGCTTTCTTTTCTTTTACATTGCATTACATAAAGGAAAAAAATATTGGCCTCTCCTTCCCTCTCTTGTTTCTAGGTCACCGTTTCTACTAAGAAGTGGAGTTGTTCAAACACAGCAAGCCATTAGTAAATACCTACCTATCTACATACTCATATAGCAAGAAGGAACAAGACATGAGGTTGAGTATAGAAAAGTAATTACAATTCCACTTCCTACAGAAAGTTTATCCAAGGCTCTTTAGAGCTAAAATGGCTAAATCTTCCAAAGATAATACAGAGCCAATGTTTTCTGAATAAAATATAAAGATGTACAAATGTTCAATTACTAATGTTTGATATAATATATCAGATTGAGATAAATATGAATACTGCATATGTGGTCAAAAGAAGACTTTGTATAAAATTAAAATAACTTTAACAAAATTTAGCAATAGAGTTGAAGAAGTAAAAATCTCTTTAAAATACAAATTCATAAATTCTATAGACGCTACAGCATTGGGGGAATGAAATAAGTACACAGGGAGTTAACGGGATGGTAATAAAAATACTCACTTTCTACACTTTCTATAGACTCAGTATGGACAGACCAGGAAAATGGAATGTAAAACACAATCCTCTCTATTACATAACAGCTGCTTTCCTAAATGAGGCTCTTAAACATACGTATGGAACATTCTTCAGGAGAACAAAATGTTACTGTCACATACACGTGGTGCTCATTCCTCCCAACTTTCCTTTGGAAGGCAGGTCATTTGAAACATGTGCTAAAAGAAATGAATTCACTTCCTCAGTGAAAATATTTCCATATTTGCAGCCAATTCTAGGTCCTTACAAATATCCCATGGTACATATGACCCACGAAAATGAGATTGCAAAACGATCCTGTTCCCTTTTAAATGGAATTTCAGAACGTTGCCATCACACATTCCAGGTAAACCCCAGCAGATTCTGGCTCTGTTACTGAACTCTGCAGAGGCTCCCAGAGGTCGACGTCAGAGCCCAGGAATCACAGCCTTGGACCAGGTGCTGCTTAAACCCAAGAGGGATCAGGAGGTTCTGCCTTCAGAAACCATTCTCACTTCTATTGTACAATAAACTGTATTATTTCCTCAATATCTCTCTTTTAATGGCCACACTTGCAGCAATGCCAGATCCTATAACTCACTTTGCTGGGTCAGGGATTGACCGTGCACCTCCACAGCAACCTGAGTCACTACAATTGGTTTCTTAACCCACTGCACTACAGCGGAAACTCTCGCAATAACTTTTTAAATTCTCCAAAATAAACACATTCTCCAGTTGCTCTAATAGATATTTTGTGGGCTTAAATTTTGTAAGACTCAAACATTATGTATGTTTATAAAAAGTAATGCAACCAATGCCAGATGGAGAAGAGAATTTGAGGAAGAAAGTGGTGACTGACCACATCACCCAGGAATTTTTACGTCTTTGAAGTTCAGCAATTCTTCCTAGGACTATAGATAGACTTTTAATAAAAATCACATGAATCCTGCAAGGGTTTTTTTAATCCCCCTGATACATTTCACTCTGGCTACTGAGAAAACAAAAATTGGCTTGGACTGAGAAAGTAACTGTCTGCCCAGCATTTATCAGGCTGGAACAACAGACCGAGAAGCCAAATGCAAGGTTCACAGGAAACATTCTGCCGAGAATGCAGCTGCAGGAAAGGGTTATGATAACTGCTTCCTTTGAATAACTACAGACTCACTGAGAAACTTTCTCCTCCAATATCAAAGACTATCAGTGAGTTTGCTGTTGGAAATTTTATCAGTAAGAGGGAGGCATGGCCTTCTTGCTTGAAGCACCTCAGTTGCTCTTGACAGAGCAGCAGCCTCAGCTCCCCACCCAGGTGCTGAGCTCCACATAAGAGGTTTCTAGATACCACAGTCCTCATTTACCTCAACTTGACTGTTTCCAAAGCAACAGGACACTGGAGTCACTTTTCCGACCAGACCACTCTCCATAGAATCCCACCGAAACTCTTTCCCTCAGGTGTGAGGTCTCCCTCCCTACAGTGGTTGATAAATCTGCTTGTCAGAACACAGGTTTGCTCCCAGTTTCCTTAGGTTGACTGAGATAGGGCCATGTTTATCTCCAAGTAAAGAAAACACCTGCTGCTTGAATATTAGCTCCAAAATTTAGTACTGGCTTTCAGATATCAGAAGAGTAGAACACAATTCTGCTGTAGTTTGGGCTCCTGTGGTCTGTGGATTTTAAATTCTCAACTGGCATCTTATCTAAGCTGAAACATTCGGAGGGCCAGGAAACCTGCCGTGGGCGTTGAAATGAGATCCTGGCTCTGATGCTGCTGCTGAGTGTTGAACAGAATCTGTGGCAAAGCTCAGCTTCCAGCAATACGACAGTTGGCAATTGGAGCAAGACACCCCAGGGTGGCCGTGAAGCTCTTTGCGGAAAGGGAAAGGGAAATGGGCAGACCTGAGTCCCAGGCCTCCCGAACAATGGCCTGGCTCCACACCTGCTTTAACTGTAGGGCTTCCGGATTTAAGAAGAAAGGAAAACGTGAGGTGGAAGGGTTATTCAGAGAGTGTGCTTTGGCCCTAAGTGTGAAAGGCTGCTTTTGACATACCCTCGGGAGTAGCCGTAATCGTAGGCTGAGGCCGCCTTCTGACTGACCGAGGACAAGAGAGCCAACTCAGAGGCCCGGGAGGCCTGCTGCTGGTAAGAGGTGGTGGATGCCTGGCTGAAGGCCTCAGACTCCTGGCGGTGGGCAGCGGAGGAGCGGGAGCTGTAGGCGGTGGAGCCGTGGGTGTAGATGGCAGAGCTTCTCTTTTCCTGCTGGTACTGGCTCATGGTGGTGCGAAGGTCCTTGTTTCTGTAGCTGCGGTCATAGTGCTGGTGAAGTTTCTGATAAAACGGCAGAGACATCATGTGCCCCCAGGGAACCAGGCAACCTACAAGAAAGCAAGAGCTTTGGGGTGAACAGGTCCTACAGAACAAGTCATTTGAATTAATGCATAAAAATTAATACTCTTATTTTTTCCAAAGAGTAAGTGGGAAAGGATGTGAAGGTTAGCTTACCTGGTTACTCAATAAATGCCCTGCTTCATAGCCCAGATATGTTCCTTCCTGTCACTGTGACGTAAAAAAAAAATATATCTAGGAGGTCTTCACAAGGTTTCCCCATTGTGCTTTTTCGTTAAACCTTTCATAATATATATTTCTAATTTTCTGGCATTGTGTTCTGACAGGGGCTTCATCTGGAGGAATATATAATGATGGAGAGTCTGTGTCCAGTCTGTGTGGTTTTCATTCAACAAAGGATTACTAGAACACCTACTTTGAGCCTGGTACTACTGTTCTAGCACAGGACCTACAGAGATGAACAAAGAAAACATAATCTCTTCTGTAATAATCTTATATAGAATCTTATATTCTATCGCAGGAGATAGAGAAAATATAAAGTGTAGGGTATATTAGGACCTGCTAAATGCTATTGAGAAAAATAAAACAGGAACGTGGGATGGGATGCAATTTAAATAGCATCATTCAGGATGGCTCCTGAGGATGAAAATGATATTTGGGCATGAGAATATCTGGGGAGCCGTGTTCTGGATGGACGAATATTGCAAAAGCACTGGGATGTGAGTCTGCCCTTGTACACTAGGAATGGCGGATCAGCTGGTGAGGCTGCAGGGAGTGAGGGGTTGCAAGGAGGGGTATGGGAGATGATAGCAGAGAGGTGAGGGAAGGGGGGGAGGACAGATAGTGTAGCTTTCTCCTGGGGACTGTAAGGACTTTCATTTTTATTCTGAAAGGGCTAGGAAGCCATTAGAAGGATCGAGATGAAAATCACTCTTGCTGAGTCTGAGAAGAAACTACTGAAGGACAAGAGTGAAAGCCAGGAGAACCAATTAGAGTGCTGTTATAAGCTGAGCCCCCCAAATTCATAAGCTGAAGTCCTAACCGCCAGTATTTCAGAATGTGACTGTATTTGGAGACAGGATCTTTACAGTAGAAATGAGATTAAATTAAGGTCATTAGAATAGGTTCTAATCCAATATGACATGACCGTCAGCCATATAAGAAGAGGAAATTAGGACACAGATATGCACACATATACAGAGGGAAGACACAAGAAGTGAAAACACAAGAAGATGATCACCTACAAGCCAAGGAGAGGGGCCTCAGAAAAAATCAATTAGCCTCCAGCATTGTGAGAAGATAAAATGTCTATTGTTTAAGCCACCAGTCTACGGTACTTTGTTATACAGAGGCCATTGCAATAGTTCAGGCTAGAGATTATAGGGAGAGCGGTGGAAGTGTAAGAAGTGATCAGACTCTGCATGTTTTGCAGGTAAACCAACAGCATTTGCTGAAAGTTCTGGATTAGGGTGTGAAAGAAAAGGAGTGAGAGATGAATCCAAGGATTTTGCCTAAGTGATTAGAGGACTAGAGTTGCTTTTTTTTTTTTTCTTTTTGGCCACACCTGTGGCATGTAGAAGTTCCAAGGCCAGGGATCAAACCTGTGCCACAGCAGTGACCCGAGCCGCAGCAGTGATAATGCCAGGTACTTAACCCGCTGAGCCATAAGGGAACTCCCTAGAGTTGCTATTAACTGAGATGAGCAAGAGTATGAGAAAACAGCAGTTCAGGATGGAGGAACAGGAGTCTGGCTTGAGACAGTCTACATTTGAGATATCTGCTGGATGTCCTAGTGGAGACATGAAGTGGGAAGCTAGGTATATGACCTTGGAATATTGGGCAAAGGTCCAGGTTGGAGACCTACATTTGAAACTCACAGCATATACATAAATTTCAAAGCCACAAAGTAGATGAGAATGAAAGTCCTAGGACTGAACCCTAGGAGGCTGCTTATATTGGCATTTAATAAGCTCTCTCAAATCTTACAAACATTTCAAAAAGGTATAGTGTCAAATCATATGAATTCCACTAAGAATATGAAGGTTTCTAGTCTTCCTACATAAAAAAGCCAGAAAATCAGTCATCAGGGTAGCAGTTTGCACTGTGAACTTGAGCTAAAAGTCCTACTGAAAGTCTAAGTTTTCTTAGCACAGGGAGGGGAAACTTCATATTGCATTATCTTTCTTTGAATAATATGTCCACTGAGAGGAGCCTCTCAGCCACACTGACAACCCCTGGATGATGTAATAGTATTATGGAAGTCTTTTCTTCCATTTTTAATGCTTTTGTACATGCTCTAAAATATTGATTTTAAATTTTACAAGTAAAATTAGTTGCAATCACTTTTTCAAATCTTTAAAAAAAAAAATTCTAGGGAGTTCCTGTTGTGATGCAGCAGAAACGAATCTGACTAGTAACTATGAGGTTGTGGGTTTGATTCCTGGCCTTGTTCAGTGGATTAAGGATCCAGCATTGCCGTGAGCTGTGGTGTAAGTCGCAGATGCGGCTCGGATCCTGCATTGCTGTGGCTGTGGCACAGGCCAGCAGCTCTAGCTCCAGTTCAAACCCTAGCATGGGAACTTCCATATGCCGCGGGTGCGGCCCTAAAAAAAATAAATAAATAAATAAAGGAGGATTGAATTCTTCTAAACTTGCCACACTTTTTGTCAAGTTTAAATCTACTTTTTATTTAAACTAAAAGGTCAGCATGTATTCCCTAGAGAAGCAAATCCAGCAAACTTCACTCCAGAAATATTTATGTTAGGGCTCATGGAAGATATCAGTCTACATGGCATTTCCCAAGAGGAAAAAAATAGCTACTAGCAAGCAACTTTGCTTCAACCCTCAAATAGCAAACGCTTTGCTATTTTCTGTTCTAAAATGTACAGAACAATTCTCAGATATAAGGAATAATCACTAGATAAATTTTGATAAAACAAAAGAGTTGAATATACAAATATAGACGTCTATTATACTAAGCAATTATAAAGATATTAGATGTTTCTATAGTGATACATACTACCCTGCAACATGGCAAATGCTATTTGAATGATATCCAAATAAATATTGCATGACCTTTTTATGTATTGTTATAAGCTAAATTCAGAACCCAAAATAACTTGAAATGCTATTATTTTCACAAAATAAAGTATTTAAATGTCTTGCCTCAACTCTGTTTTCCATTCTCTTTATTTCTGTTTTCCCCGAACATATTGAATAATACTTAATTTTCTAGGCACGTAGATGATGTATTACAAGTAAACAAGCTTTGGCTTTACATCAACAGAGCTGGTTGTCACAGCTCTGACCTCTGGAACGAAGGTACAACTACCTTCTCTTCATCAAGTACATGAGGATTATCCCCGACACATGACAGCTAGAGTGTGTTGGGAGGAAAGGTGGTTTGGTTGTCTCCTATTTCTTTAAGACCTTTTTTCTTCCTGAAAATAATTTGGGAATTTGGGAAGAAATACTAACTCCATGGTTGGAATTGTGACATGAATGATATTTTGTACAGGCATTAGAGGCTGAAAGCTGATAAAAACTCTTCACAGTAAATATTAACTTCGGGACCATTTTGTGGGGAATTTATGTTGCCTGTGAAATACTGCTTAGCCGTTTTCATAGGAGAAATACCACAGTGCATTCTTACATTTATCCACATGGCATTGTTGGAGCAAATTAGAAACTAGTGACTTCAGTGTTCGTTTACTCCTTTTGATCTAATTTGTAATCAAGAAGAATTGTAGGCGTATGGAGGATAGAAAACACATGATTTCCTGTTACCTCACTCATCCCAGATTTCAACCAAACCACCGAACTGTAATTTGGAAGAAGCACTTGACTCACACTTACAGTTCCATCTGAGACAGCTATTATCTCCTTATGGTTCCAGGAACAGCAGCTTAATTTTAGAAGAAGCCGCTGAGCTGAGAGAAGAGCTGTGCCAGCACAAACCGGCACCCTACTGCTCGTTTTCCTTCCCAGGAGCCCCACTTTCCTATTTCCCTGCACTTCTGACATCTCTTTGACAAAACTGCTGAGCTCAGAAGATAGAAACCACACACACCGTGGTGCTGCTAAGCACATGAAATATCAAGTGCATTCTTCTGCCCCAAGGTCACACTTACCAGTTTGCAGAGGAGTGGCAGTGGTGGAAATATTCCGACGTGACCGTGGAGCTGGATGAGAGAATGAATAACCCACGGAGGCTGAATCCAAGAAAAAGTTAAGAGCAGGGCTAAAGACAGGACCCTGGGGGCCAGTTCAAAAATAATGCATGTGGTCAGGCAGTAGAATGTCAGAGCCACACAGCCAGCCTTTTATGGCCAAGAAGGCAGATAAATATAGCAGCAAATGGGAAGGGTAGTCCTAAACTGAGAGGCAGAGGGAGGCACTGGCAGGTAGCTGCCTGGGTAATGTAATTACATTAATGCCAGTCAATGGGTCTGGCTTGATTAAACCAAATGTGAGATATTTATTTGGGTATAAGGGCTATTTTCAATATCATTTTATTACTGGTTATCTGAAAGTGTAATGGAAAGAGTGGTTTGTGTTGAGAGCTAAAAATAGATGTAGTAATCTGATTCCCAAAATGGACTTCATGGAATGTAAATGCCAAGATAATCGTTCTGGATGTGCTGTTCATAATGCATGTACATTTAAAAGACACAAGGTGAAAAAAGAACATGAGGCTAACTAGAGGCAAACAAGTAAGAAATGGGTTACATGCGGTAGAAACTTTGGATCGAAGATTCGGGGGTCACCATTTCTCTCATTTCGGGAAAATTTTACAAAGTAGGTCATAGCTTCAAGTTTGACTATTTGATTCCCCAGTCATTAAAGCCTTTAGGAAGCAACATGTTCTATCTTTCCTAAAGCCAGAGTAGGGTCAGTCTATCTAACATCACTTCTCTTTCTTTGTTTTTTCCAACTATTTCACAAATTCAGAGGTGGTAAAACCTGGTGGTTAGAGCTTGCACTTCAGACTCAGACCAGACCTCAATTCCAGACCGTTGATGGCACTTAATAGCCATGTAACTTTAAGCAATTTATTTTTCTTTAAGCTTCACTTTCCTTCTCTATAAAATGGGGATAATAACGTCCAAATTATGGGACTGCTGTGGAAATCAATGTGATAACACAGAGAAAGCACTCGCCTATCGACTGCCACATAATGAAGACCCAGTAAATGTCAACTGTTGTTCTGATAGTAGTAATTTAAAAGTTCAGATTATAGGTACTGAGCAGGTTATGTTCTGATACTACAGCACCTAAATACAGATCATCTGTATTTATCAAAATACTGAACAGACCCACTATTAGGGCCTACTTTCTAATCCCTTTCTTGATGACAATGACAGTTAACACTGTTGAGGACCTATCAAGTGCCAGACACTATGGTAGGCACTTTGTGTGATCCCATTTAATGGTCATAATGCCCTGTAAGGCAAGTAGCATTAGCTTCAGGCTACAGTTGAGGAAACTGAGGCTTCGAGAGGTAAAGTCATTTACCAAAGAGCACACAGCTAGTAAATGACATAAATGCAGTTCATTCAGAGATATGTGGATTCCAAAGCCCGTGCCCTTTTTGTCATGTGTTGCCTTATCCTCCCTCCGATGATATTTTGTCTGTAAAAAACTAGATGCTTTCAAATGGTCTTTCAAGTGCAATATGGGTCTCCACTCATAACTGAGGGTCAGCTTTTGAACTACCCACTGTATATTAAAAAAGGTATTCCACTTAGTCCTGAGTGGAAATATTCCGATGTGACTGAGGAGCTGGATGAGAGAATGAATAACACACGGAGGCTGAATCCAAGAAAAAGTTAAGAGGCAGGGCTAAAGACAGGACCCTGGGGGCCAGTTCAAAAATAATGCATGTGGTCAGGCAGTAGAATGTCAGAGCCTAATTTGTAATGAAGGAGCATTGTCAAAAGACAAATAAAAACAAACCCAGCATTTGTTTATCTAAATTCACCTCCAGTTAACGTGCATATGGACGCTTTAGCTGCTGGAGTCCATAGAAGAATTCTCCAAGCTTCAAGTTCCTCAAGTGTCCACGTGTTCTCTAAATGTCCAATACAGAATGGCAGTGGTTCTTCTGAGTTTCATCCACCAGCCAGTGAAATGTTTCCCAGTGAGCCATTTGTCTCCAGAGCACAGTAAGTTTCTTCAAATCTCCTTGAAATAGAAAAAGGGGGGGAGTCAAAAATAAGAGATATAAATCACCACAATACCAGCTAATATTTAATAACCATTTGCTTTATGCCAAGTATTAATGCTAACTGCTTTACAGTCTTATTTGATCATCATACACATAAAAACACTTTAGGGATTATGAAATTAAGAGTTAGAGAGATTAATATTCTTAAAGTCACAGAAGTACAAGGTGATAGAAGGTTCAAACCTAGGTCTGTTCTATACAGAGCCCAGTCTCCTATATATCATGCTATTCTGCCTTACAACCATTTAATTCTCTGTGTGGATAGATAGATTCCCATATGGCAATAATGTCCGTTAGAAGTAAGAATTCTCACTAAAGAATAGTTTCAGTTTTATTTCCCACATAACAGACAACTATTAGACCAAGATGTACTGGCTACAAATACCAACACTTTAAAATATTTACTGAACTTCGATCCCTGTTAAAAATGTAAAATGGGAGTTCCCATCGTGGCGCAGTGGTTAACGAATCCGACTAGGAACCATGAGGTTGCGGGTTCGGTCCCTGCCCTTGCTCAGTGGGTTAACGATCTGGCGTTGCCGTGAGCTGTGGTGTAGGTTGCAGACGCAGCTCAGAACCTGCATTGCTGTGGCTCTGGCATAGGCAGGCAGCTGTAGCTCCGATTAGACCCCCAGCCTGGGAACCTCCATATGCCTGGGGGAAGTGGCCCTAGAAAAGGTAAAAAGACAAAAAAATAAAATAAAATAAAGAATGCAAAATGAGAGAAGTCTGCACATACTTGTGGAAAAACTAAAATATCCTTTATTGGGAGTTCTCATCATGGCAGAGCGGAAATATCTGACTAGGAACCACAAGCTTGTGGGTTCCATCCCTGGCCTTGCTCAGTGGGTTAAGGATCCGGCATTACCATGAGCTGTGGTATAGGTCACAGATGTGGCTTGGATCCCATGTTGTGGTGGCTCTGGTGTAGACTGGCAGCTACAACTCCAATTAGACCCCTCACCTGAGAACCTCCATATGCCTCAGGTGCAGCCCTAAAAAGACAAAAGACAAAAGACAAATAAAATAAAACATCCTTTATTCATTGACATTCAGGATTCCAGTGAAACCCAAATAGTTTAATTCAAACAAATATACAATAAGATTTGACAAAAGAAATATGAACTAGACCCAACCAAGTCTCCTAAGTGATCTTTCTGCTGTATCACCATCTGGATTCAACCTTTTCTAACAACATATTTGTCTAAAATGTAAATATCCAGATAATAAACTAATACTGTGATGTACTGCATAATAAAACTAAAATTAAGGAAGAAAAATTTAGTTGGGCTTTGACAAATCAATAATTGCAATTTAATCACAATTCCCTTATAGATATATGAGTCAATTAATCAGATTTACTCATGATGCACTTACAGAAAACTTAATAGAATGCTAATCAACTGTCAATTTCAAGTTTCCCAGAAAACCATCTAATGCAAAATACTTTTTAAAATGTATATAACTCTACAAGTCTGGAAATTTCAGAAATAATTGCTTCCAAAATTATAGTTAGTTTTTTAAGAAAGTGGTTTTTTAAGAAAGTGGTTTTCTCCAAATTAAATCTAAGGGGATGGAGGCATGGCGCAGTAGAAACGAATCCGACTAGGAACCATGAGATTGTGGGTTCAATCCCTGGCCTTGCTCAGTGGGTTAAGGATCTGGAGTTGCCGTGAGCTGTGGTGTAGGTCACAGTCGCAGCTGGGATCTGGCGTTGCTGTGGCTCTGGTGTAGGCTGGCAGCTGTAGCTCCAATTAAACTCCTAGCCTGGGAACCTCCATATGCTGCAAGTGCAGCCCTAAAAAGCAAACAAAACAAAACAAAAACTCTAAGGGGATTAATTTTTTCATAAGTGTGAAGTGATGAGTTTAACTAACTTTAGCATATGGAGGTTGAATCAGAGCTACAGCCACCGGCCTACACCACAGCCACAGCAATGCCAGATCTGAGCCCCTACACCACAGCCACAGCAATGCCAGATCTGAGCCTCGTCTGCGACCTACACCACAGCTCACAGCAACTCCGGATCCCTAACCCATTGAGCAAGGCCAGGGATCGAACCGAAACCTCATAGTTCCCAGTCAGATTCATTTCTGCTGTGCCATAGCAGGAACACCCAGAACACTTCTCCTTTAAAAGATAGGAATTAAAGGAGCAAATCCAATATGTCACTTGTTCACCTATCATGCAAAGCACATGCTAGGTACAGGGAAGCAAAATGACTGACATGGACCCCAGAGTTAAGAATTTCTAATTTCTACAGAGTTCCCGTAGTGGCTCAGTGGTTAACATACCCGAATAGCATCCATGAGGATGCAGGTTTGATCTCTAGCCTCAATCAGTGGGCTAAAGATCCAGCACTGCAGACGTGGCTTGGATCCTGCCTTGCTGTGGCTGTGGTGTGAGCGGGCTCTGATTCGATCCCTAGCCTGGGAACTTCCATTTGCCCTAAAAAGACAAAAGACAGGAGTTCCCATCATGGCTCAGTGGTTAACGAATCTGACTAGGAACCATGAGGTTGTGGGTTCGATTCCTGGCCTTGCTCAGTGGGTTAAGGATCCAGCTTGCCATGAGCTGTGGTGTAGGTCACAGATGTGGCTCAGATCCCACGTTGCTGTGGCTCTGGTGTAGGCCGGCAGCCACAGCTTGGATTAGACCCCTAGCCTGGGAACTTCCATGTGCCACGGGATCAGCCCTAGAAAAGGCAAAAAGACAAAAAAAAAAAAAGAATTTCTAAATTCTGAGCAATTTCTCCAATACAAATGCTTTTGACAGGAGAAAAACCTTAGCTAGATCATTCAGTGAGCTCTTTTAGGTTGCAAATTAAAAGACATATATATATATATATATACATTTGGCATCTAGTCCTGTTGTTCAATGAATGATTTTGAGAAATCATTTCCCCTCTCTGAGGCTCCATTTTTCTCATTTATAAAATAAAAAGTTCAACCAGATAATCTCTAAGCTTTTCTAGTCCGAATAACTGTGCTATCAATCCAAAAAGTGGCTCTTCTTTTCTTGCCTGGTTTCTAAGCTGATTAGCAACATCCTATCTAGAGCAATTTTGATGGAATAAAATAAATTCTCCTTGCTCCAAGGACTCTTCTTCTACCTGTTAGCTCACGTCTGAAATGCTCTCTCCTGAGAGAGTCACTTTATGACTTTAATCCCTGTTATACTAAAAATGATCCATAAAAATATTTCAGCATTTAATCAGTACTTTAAGTCTTCATGTGATGGGACAGAGTCTCAGATTTGTTATGATCGGAGCAGTGGGCAGGGAGGGAGGGGGGAGATATGATGGTTGGAAAAGGCTGGAGGAGGGGATCTAGGACAATTATCAGAAGCCAAATCTCATCTAGCTATTAAATGAATTCGCTCTAAACTAGATGAACTAGATCTAGATCTAAAATTAGATCTAGTTCTAATTTTGCCTATACCTGGGCAATGGCCAAATGAAGCCAATGCAGTTAATGTCTTGCACAGGGTCTATAGGCTGTGAGGGGCCCATGTATGCTCCTATCCAGGCCAGGGATGGGGCCGACAGTCCAGTCCTGAAAAAGGACAACCTGTGATGTGCAGCCACTAACAGAGGAGTTGGTGGGATAAGGCCCTAATCCCTGCTCAGATCCCTACCTACTGCCCTGCCCCCAGATTAGACTCCAGGCCACCAGAAAGCAGAAGCATAGTTCTAAAATGCCCTTGGCTTTCTCTGGAATGCTGCACTCATGGCTGTAGAAATGGAATTAATTTCTCTTTGCTCTTTTTATTTTGATTTTTGTTTTTAAATTTAGGGCTGCACCACGGCATGTGGACATTCCCAGGCTAGGGGTTCAATCTGAACTGTAGCTGCCGGCCTACACCACAGCCACAGCAATGCCAGATCTGAGCCATGTCTGTGACCTACACTGCAGCTCACAGCAATGCTGTATTCTTAACCCACTGAGCGGGGCCAGGGATCAAACTGTATCCTCATGGATGCTAGTTGGGTTCTTAACCCACTGAGCCACAGTGGGAACTCCTAACTTCTGTTCTTTACCAACTGTTCTCTCTTTCTCCCCTCTCCTTAATTCCCTCCCTCATCACAGGAATCCTTTTTTTTTTCTTTTTTTTTTTGGTCTTTTTGCCATTTCTTGAGCCACTCCCGCAGCATATGGAGGTTCCCAGGCTAGGGGTCTCATCAGAGCTGTAGCCACCAGCCTACGCCAGAGCCACAACAACGAGGAATCTGAGCTGCATCTGCTACCTACACCACAGCTCACGGAAATGCCGGATCCTTAACCCACTGAGCAAGGCCAGGGATAGAACCCACAACCTCATGGTTCCTAGTCAGATTTGTTAACCACTGAGCCACGATGGGAACTCCGACAAGAATCTTTACCTTACTTATCCCAACCCTCTCCCTCTGTTGTATTTTTTTTTAAATAATTAGTGTGAAGAGCTGTGAAGGTATATGATGGATATTACTCAGCTTTGGAAAGGAATGAGATCCCGAAACGCTTACAACATAGATGAACCTTGAAGACATCATGCTAAGCGAAATAGGTGAGACTTAAAAGGACAAATATTGTATGATTCCACTTATGTGAGGTACCTAGGACAGTTATATTTATAGAGATAGAAAGGAGAATAGTGGTAACCATGAGCTTAGGGAAAGGGGAATGAAGAGTTAATGTTTAATGGGTAGAGTTTCAGTATGGAATGATTAAAAAAAAAGTTGTGGTGATGGATAGTGCTAATGGTTGTACAACAATGTAAACGTACTTAGTGCCTTTAAATTATGAACTTAAAAAATGGTTAAAATGGTAAATTCTATGTAGATTCTATCAGACACACACAAAAAACTGACGGGTCAGCAACTTTGCCCTGCTTATAAGTTAGGTTAACCTGCTACAGTTTCAATAATGCTGACAAGACATGGGACACTTGGGTCAGAGTTAAAGTACTTACTACTAGCAGCAACAGCAGAAGCCAGAGTAGCAGCATAGTTACCAGTTTGACAGCCCCCACTTCCCACAGGGCAACATGAGGAGGGCCAGGTGACAATGCACACACACTGGGTTGCATTATGAGAGGGGAACTTTGAGCTCAGGGAACCAGAATATTTATAATGAGCTGTAAACCTGCCTGCCCTTAGCTCCAGAGGCAGGCTTCTCTTTATCACACTGGAGAGTGGGGTGTGCCTGCCTTTGCCCTGGAGGGAGACACTTTTTCTGTGTTCAAAGGTCCCTGAAGAGGTAGTCTAGGACAAAGGAAGCCAGAGGCTTGCCTGCAAGACTTGCAGAAACCTGATAGACTCATGGGGAACCGTCTCCCAACAATCAACATATGATATTTTTACAAAAACAATAGTAGTTTTTTTTCCTCCTTCTAAAATGAGAACCAGACTAAAGAGCAACAGATATGAATTCTGAATTTCTCCTGATTTTAAATTTCCTTTTAACAGTTTTACAGAGGTATAATTTACATACCATAAAATTAATACTTTTGGAAAGTTCACTGAACTTTTAGTAAATTTGTACAGTTGTGCAACCATCACCAGAATCTAGTTTTAAAACACTTCTATCACCAGAAAAGTTCCCTAAGCCAGTTTGCAATCCGCCCTTAGTCATTTTCACAACCCAGGCAAGCAATGACCTGCTTTCTGTTCCTGTAGTTTAACTTTATCTAGAAATTTTGTACAAATGAAATCATATAATAGGTAGTCTTTTGTATCTGTTTTTTTTTTTTTCACCTAGTAAGATGCTTTTGAGATTCATCCATGTTGTTGCATGAGTCAGCAGCTTGCTTCTTTTCATTGCTGAGAAATACTTCACTAAAAGATACATCAGGGAGTTCCCGTCGTGGCTCAGTGGTTAACAAATCCGACTAGGAACGATGAGGTTTCGGGTTCAATCCCTGACCTCGCTCAGTGGGTTAAGGATCCAGTATTGCCATGAGCTGTGGTGTAGGTTGCAGACGAGGCTCGGATCCCGCGTTGCTGTGGCTGTGGTGTAGGCCGGCAGCTACAGCTCCGATTGAACCCCTAGCCTGGGAATCTCCATATGCTGCAGGAGTGGCCCAAGAAATGGCAAAAAAAATAAAAAATAAAAATAAAAGATATATCATATTTTGGAGTTCCTGCCGTGGCTCAATGTTAATGAATCCGACTAGGGACCATGAGGTTGTGGGTTCAACCCCAGGCCTTGCTCAGTGGGTTAAGGATCCAGCATTGCCATGAGCTGTGGTATAGGTTGCAGACTCGACTCAGATCCTGAGTTGCTGTGGCTCTGGCATGGGCTGGTGGCTGCAGCTCCAATTCAATCCCTAACCTGGGAACCTCCATATGCTGTGGGAGTGGCCCAAGAAATGGCAAAAAGACAAAAAAAAAAAACAAGATACATCATATTTTGCTTGTCTGTTCCTCCATAAATGTACTTCACATTATGTCCAGTTTTGAGCTGGTCTGAATAATGTTATCTTGAATTTTTAAATCAATTTTTCCTTATATAGTTAACCAAATTTGGTGTGACAGAACAGAAGCATCAAAATACTGACTAAAAAGTATTGCTATCTAGCAGTTACACAGTACTTATTATTTGCCAGGTAGTATTACAGATGTTTTATATGTATTAACTTTATTCTACCTAAAAATCTATAAGGTAGGTATTGTTATCATATCCTTTCCATTGATGAGAAAAACTGAGCACAAAGTTCAATAACTTGTTCTAGAACACATAAATAAAATGTGTTAAAGCTAGGCTTCAGATTCAGATAACCCATATCTAGAGTTCATATGGTTAACCAATACCCAATTTTTCCTCATAATTCAACCATTTCTGACAAAATTCTATTTTTATCAATTCTTCTAATATTGCAGATACATTTTTATATTTGAGGCAGGCACGTGTCTCCAAGTATTCATTATGTTCTGTGTTCTCTTATTCTCTCTTTCACATCCCGAGTCACCTTTCCTCCCTTAGTCTACACTGAAGCAGAAACAAAGACGCAAAAAATCAAATACCTCGGAATACACCTGACCAAGGAGGTAAAGGACTTATATGCCGAGAACTATAAAACTTTAATCAAAGAAATCAAAGAAGATGTAAAGAAATGGAAAGATATTCCATGTTCATGGATTGGAAAAATCAATATTGTAAAAATGGCCATACTACTCAAAGCAATCTACAGATTCAATGCAATCCCTATCAAATTACCCATGACATTTTTCACAGAACTAGAACAAACAATCCAAACATTTATATGGAACCACAAAAGACCCAGAATCGCCAAAGCAATCCTGAGAAACAAAAACCAAGCAGGAGGTATAACTTCCCCAGACTTCAAAAAATATTACAAAGCCACAGTCATCAAAACAGTGTGGTACTGGTATCAAAACAGACAGACAGACCAATGGAACAGAATATAGAGAACCCAGAAATAAACCCTGACACCTATAGTCAATTAATCTTCGACAAGGGAGGCAAGAACATAAAATGGGAAAAAGAAAGTTTATTCAGCAAGCATTGCTGGGAAACCTGGACAGCTGCATGCAAAGCAATGAAATTAGAACACACCCTCACACCATGCACAAAAATAAACTCAAAATGGCTGAAAGACTTAAATATAAGACAGGACACCATCAAACTCCTAGAAGAAAACATAGGCAAAACACTCTCTGACATCAACATCATGAATATTTACTCAGGTCAGTCTCCCAAAGCAATAGAAATAAAAGCAAAAATAAACCAATGGGACCTAATCAAACTGACAAGCTTTTGCACAGCAAAGGAAACCCAAAAGAAAACAAAAAGACAACTTACAGAATGCGAGAAAATAGTTTCAAATGATGCAATGGACAAGGGCTTAATCTCTAGAATATATAAGCAACTTATACAACTCAACAGCAAAAAAGCCAATCAACCAATGGAAAAATGGGCAAAAGACCTGAATAGACTGTTCTCCAAGGAAGATATACAGATGGCCAGCAAACACATGAAAAAATGCTCAATATCACTGATTATAAGAGAAATGCTAATCAAAACTACCATGAGATACCACCTCACACCAGTCAGAATGGCCCTCATTAATAAGTCCACAAATAACAAGTGCTGGAGGGGGTGTGGAGAAAAGGGAAACCTCCTGCACTGTTGGTGGGAATGTAAACAAGTACAGCCACTATGGAGAACAGTTTGGAGATACCTTAGAAATCTATACATAGAACTTCCATATGACCCCACAATCCCACTCTTGGGCATCTATCCGGACAAAACTCTACTTAAAAGAGACACGTGCACCCGCATGTTCATTGCAGCACTAGTCACAATAGCCAAGACATGGAAACAACCCAAATGTCCATCGACAGATGATTGGATTCAGAAGATGTGGTATATATACACAATGGAATATGACTCAGCCATAAAAAAGAATGACATCATGCCATTTGCAGCAACATGGATGGAGCTAGAGAACCTCATACTGAGTGAAATGAGCCAGAAAGACAAAGACAAATACCATATGATATCACTTATAACTGGAATCTAATATCCAGCACAAATGAACATCTCCTTAGAAAAGAAAATCATGGACTTAAAGAAGAGACTTGTGGCTGCCTGATGGGAGGGGGAGGGAGTGGGAAGGATCGGGAGCTTGGGGTTATCAGACACAACTTAGAATAGATTTACAAGGAGATCCTGCTGAATAGCATTGAGAACTTTGTCTAGATACTCATGTTGTAACAGAAGAAAGGGTGGGGGGAAAATGTAATTGTAATGTATACATGTAAGGATAACTTGACCCCCTTGCTGTACAGTGGGAAAGGAGTAGAAGGAAAGGGAATAATTTTCCTCAAAAATGAATCTTGAGTTCCCTCATGGCTCAGCAGGTTAAGGATCTGGCATTGTCACTGCTGTGGCTCTGTTTATAGTTCCGACTTGACCCCTAGCCCAGAACTTCCACATGCTACCGGTGCAGCAAGAAAGAAAGAAAGAAAGAAAGAAAGAAAGAAAGAAAGAAAGAAAGAAAGAAAGAAAGAAAGAAAGAAAGAAAGAAAGAAAGAAAGAAAGAAAGAACTCTTAATTCTGGAGACATTAAGCTAAATGATGTAAGTCAGTCACAGTGAACACACACACATGTTGTATGATTCCATTTATAGGAGGTACTGAGGTAAAATTCATAGAGACATAAGGTAGAGTGGAAGTTGCCAGAGACTTGGGTGGTGGAGTGGTGGAAATGGGCAGTTTCTGTTTAATGGGTAGAAAGTTTCCATTGAGGATGATGTAAAAGTTCTGGAGGTGGACGGTGGTGGTGGTTGCACAACAATATGAATGTAGTTAATGCCACCAAAATATGCACTTGAAGATAGTTAAGATGATAGATTTTATGCTAGGTGTGTTTCATCACAACTTATAAAAAATGGATTCTTCTGATTCATCACTGTTCAGCATGGATAGCCCACCATTCAGCAGTCCTGGACATTGATAACCCCACTCCCCTCAAAAGAGATGGGAGACTTGGCCACCTGGTGAGGGGAGAAAAGACCTGTGCCCCTCCCATGGGGGAACTCAGTCCTGTTGGGAATTTCTCAATGAGGGCAGCAATGGACATACCACCACCACACTTTGTTCTCATCAAGTATAAATACTATGTTCTACTTTATCTGCAGATAAACTTTTAAAAATGATTAATAAATGCATTGTACTATTCCACCATAATTTGCTACCTGGTCTATAGATGTTGGCCACATGACTGATTTTAGTTATTCCCCAAGACTAGAAGTTAGAACTAGGAATTAAGAGCATCTTCGTTCTCAGCTCAGCTCTTTTATCATATCTATGTATGTGTTCCCTTTGGAGGTGGCCTTTTAACCCCTTTGGCTCTGTTCCGTCATAGTCCCCCTAATGGAGTGGGACCAAAAGTGTGGATCTTCATTCTGGCTACATATTAGAATAACCTGCGGAGCTTTTAAACTATACTCAGGCTCAGGTCACATTCCAGGACAATTAACTCAGAATCTCTGGGCATGGGAGAATGAGTGCAGCCCTGGAGGAAAAATAACCTCCTAGGTCCCTTTCAGTTCTAAAATGATGAAAGCCTCTGAATTAAAAAGAGCTATAAATATTTCGTACAAATGAAATTTTCCTTTCTATTACCTCCTTGGGAAGTACTTCCCTAGAAAGCAACCACAAACTGAAGGGTATATTTTGTAAGATGCTATTTGGAATTAGTAAGCTAGTCTATAATGCCATCTACCAAACACGAATGTACACTATCTTCATTGCTCCATCAATATTAGAAAGCATAATTTTATTTTAGTAAGTTTAACAAATTTGATATATATCTCATAGCTATTTTTAAATTCATTTTTAAAATGCATGGTGAGGCTGGACATTTCCTTCAATGTTAGCTAACTATTTGGTTTTCCTCTTGTGTGAGCTATCTTTCAACCTTTGCCACAGAGTTGATTATTTTTCTTGAGATAATTATTAATCTCTTAATATAACAATAAAATAAATTTTAAAATAAGATAAAATAGCTACTATTAATTGATACCAACTGTATGCTAGATACTGTATCATGTTTTACACATATTTCATTTATTTCTTACAAAAACCCTAAGGCAGTTATCATCTCCAAGTCATGAATGAGAAAACTAAGGTTCAGAGCATAACATTAGACAATTTACCTAAAGCCACACAGCTAGCAAATAGGAGAGCTGGCATTTGAACCCAGCTCCATCTGGCTTTAATGTGCCATTTTCTTTACTGGACAGGAAAGCCCTTAATGCCAGCCCTGCTCCCAGCACCTGTTGATGTTTTCTGTACCATGCCATTCCTGCTCTCTGACCACAGGTAATGGGTCATTTCAGACCCAACCATAACTGATGTAAATCCTGGCCAGAAATCTATGATATATGGCCTGGGCCAAAAATGTGAGTCAGGCCAGTCACATTCCTCTCTTTCAAATTTGATTTTGGAAATATTGAGTGTAAACACACTTACCAGAAGGAGCAAAAGTCAAAAGGGTTGAACCAAAAAATGCCATGAGTATATCTGGAGCCAGAGAAGCCAGGGCAAGCTGAAATATGAGGAACCAGAAACTAAATTAGCAGAGAAAGACGGTTAATAGAGAGAAAATGCAGCAGATGCTCTTAAAGAAGCAGCGGTTCACTCAGAGAACAACAATTTGATCCATGAGAGAAAAACAAGAGTCTGTCCCTCAAGTAACCTGTTTTCAGTAACTGTCCAGCTTAGATCCAGTTCACATATATCCCTAACATACATATCATTTTTCTAGAGCTAACTAGACTATGTCTCTGTTCCTTGCTATCAAATAAGCCAAATTAAAACATTCTTTTTATTAATTTTTAAAATATTCTGGATAGCAAGCTTTTTTCTCATATTTGTCACAAAATATTTCCATTTCAATTCTTTCTTCTTTTTAAGTTATATTTGACATGTGTAAAAATGGAATCACCAATCTTAGTAACACTTTCACAAGTCAAAAACTTATATTTGTGCAAACTACAGTGACAGCAGATTTGCAGTTGTCTGGGGATGGGGGAGGGGAGAAGTGGGAGGAGCTGGGAGGGATGGATCACAAACAGGCATGTGGAAACCTTGGAGGTAAAGGATCTCTTCAGTATCTTGATTGTGGTGATGGTTTTACAAGTGGACATGTGCATCAAAACTTAACCACACTACACACTTTAAATATGTGAGTTTACTTTATGCCAATGAAACGTATTAAAATCTTTTTTTTTTTTTGTCTTTTTGCCTTTTCTAGGGCTGCTCCCGCAGCATATGGAGGTTCCCAGGCTAGGGGTCTAATCGGAGCTACAGCTGCCGGGCTATGCCAGAGCCACAGCAACGCAGAATCCGAGCCACATCTGTGACCTACAGCACAGCTCACAGCAATGTCGGATCCTTAATCCACTGAGCGAGGCCAGGGATCGAACCCAAAACCTCATTTTTCCTAGTCAGATTCATTAACCACTGCACCACGACAGGAACTCCCTGTTAAAATCATTTTTAAAAACATATTCTTCTCCCCAACTAACATACTTATCCAATTCTGTTTCATTCAGCTTATCATGCTTTATGCTTTATGCTTAACTAGAACTCACCTGCAATTTATTGTGGTATATACTATGAGAGTGTATTATGTTTATTTTTCTCAGTTTCAATATTCTATTTTTCAACTGCATTTCATAAACAATTACTTCTTTCATCATTGTTTATTACACTGGGAAAGTCATGTGTTAAGCCTATGATTTCTCATCAATTTCATGAACACTTTTCATTTCTTGGGCAATTTTTCTGTTTTTTCATTCATTTATTTATTTATTTATTTATTTTTGTGGCCACATCCTCAGCATGTGAGGTTCCTGGGCCAGGGATCAAACTCATGCCACAGTTACGACCTGTACCACAGCTGTGCAAAGCCAGATCCTTAGCCCACCGCACCACAAGGGAACTCCCCAATTTTCCTGTTTTTAAACCTAATACTCTTTGGTTTGAAGATTTGGAATGTTGTTACTTTGTAATATCTGCAATGTTTTAAAGTCATGTAAAGGATTTTACATTAGGCAAGGACACTGATGTAGTTTATACACATACACTGTTGTTCTCGCTCACTTACAGAATATAGATCTTATGTGACTGTTAAGTATTATTTTAATTAACATCTGAAGCATTTTATATGAAAATAATTCAAATAGAATTACTATAAGAGTTATCAGACACAACTTAAAATAGATTTACAAGGAGATCCTGCTGAGTAGCACTGAGAACTATGTCTAAATACTCATGTTGCAACAGAACAAAGGGTGGGGGAAAAAAATGTAATGTATACATTGTAAGGATAACTTTATCCCCTTGCTGTACAGTGGGAAAATAAAATAAAATAAAATAAAAAAGAATTACTATAAGAATTAATATAGTAACATAAAAGACTTTATTCATTGTTTTCCCCTGCCTTGGACAATAATTTTCATTGGGCTTATATATCCAAATAAGATCTAACCTGTCTGTGGCTAATCTGGTCACCTCGACTAGATTAACCACAGACTAATACCAGGAAATTTTTCATCCTGGACCTAGCAGGCCATACAAAAGTTTGATAACATTCTTCTGGTTGAGTTTCAACATAGGACTACTTTCATCATCTAACCACTTCTTTAATCTCCCTTATTTTTTTCTAACACCTTTGTACCTTTGCCCCCAAGTTCTTAAATAAGGTTTACAGTTTTAACACAGGTTTATTGAGCACACATAACATGCCTGGCACTGTACAAGGTACTGGGAAGACAAACAGAAGAAGGCATTCTTGAGAAGTATGCCTACCTTTGTATCATGGTTCTTTGCCTTGTAGCGAGTAATGAATTGTGTAGCACACAGACTCTGAAGAATACTGACCTTGGGAAAGCCCCTTTGGACATGACCTCTGGCTCTTCAACCTTTCAGGGATTCCTGGGCAGTGCTGCCAAACCAGTACTAGAATGCTTGGCTGAATCAGGTGCGACACTTGGCTGAAAGTAGGTGTTCTGTGTTAACCACTGATACGTTATAAGACATGGAATCTGCCCACACAAGTTCCTTTCATTTACCATTATTTCTCTAGGGGAAAGAACTCAGAATTGGAAGTTACAATACACTTACAGGTGGCTGGCAAATCAAACACTAATTTCAGTGGAAATAGGTCTTAAGAGAAAGTCTGCATGAGACCATAGAGTCTCTTTTGCTGAGAAGAACAACAACAAAAATAAGTCAATATTTTGGGTAATATTCTCACTCCAAATTATTAACACAGTAATTCTTACCAATGATTAGAATGTGTCGACAATAAACATTCCTGCCTTTTATCTTCCCCAAAATATGACCTTGGGTAGATTATTAACCTGACTAAGCTTCAAGTCCCTCATCTGTAAAATGGAGGTGATAGTAACTATCTTGCAGAGTAATGACTGAGAGTTAATAAAACGTAGCAGAATGCCTGGCTCTATAAATCATAATAACAATAACAATTCATTATTTATTACCATTGTTAAAAGTACACATTGACAAAACTTCTGCTCAGCTAGTGTAAAAGTAGTGCAGGATAGGAGTTCCTGTTGCGGCACAATGGTTAATGAATCCGACTGAGAATCATGAGGTTGCGGGTTCGATCCCCGGCTTTGCTCAGTGGGTTGAGGATCTGGCGTTGCCGTGAGCTGTGGTGAAGTTTGCAGACACGGCTCGGATCCTGTGTTCCTGTGGCTGTGGCATAGGCCGGTGGCTACAGCTCTGATTTGACCCCTAGCCTGGGAACCTCCATATGCTGCGGGAGCGGCCCTGGAAAAGGCAAAAAGACAAAACAGGATATATTTACAAGCCAGTTGAGAAGCAAGTCAGGCATGAAAAAGCAGAGACCAATAAAAAAGGATGGGGCTATTTTTTCAGTGCAGTAGGATGTTAAATATAAGGTTCGTGTTACCTCAGAATTTTGGCATATGTCCAGAGGCTGAGAACATTAGCTGTCAGAACATCTATTCAGGACACGTTACAAGACTGTGAAATCAACTTTGTGACACCCAGTCAATGTTCCCCCTTGGGAATTATGAGGCAAGATCACTATCTAGACCCAAGAGTTTCTAGAGAGACCAATATCCAGAATTCTTTGGAGAAAGATGTTGGGATTTTGTGCATCAATTCCACACACATTGTATAAGGATTGGGTGGTTCTTCTCACAGCACTTTGAAAATATTACTGCCCCACCTTCGGCATGTATGGTTACTGGAGGAAAGCAAGCTTCTGGTCTAATTTTTGTTCCATTGTAGGCTATTTGTCTTTTATCTCTGGAAGTTTTCCTATTTTCCTTTACCCTTGATGCTCTGAGGTTTCACTGTTTTGTGACTTGGTATGGATGTATTTATATTTTTCCTGGTTCATCTTCAGGGCACTTTCAACCTGAATGAAAATTTTTTGCCTCTTTGTCAATTCTGAGAAACTCTTAACTCATTATCTCCTTTAACATGTTTCCCATAATTCTCATTTTTATCTTCTTCCAGATTTCCCTTTTTTTTTTTTTTTTTTGGCTTTTTAGGGCCACACCCATGGCATATGAAGTTTCCCAGGCTAGGGGTCTAATCCAATCAGGGCTACAGCTGCCAGCCTACGGCCACAGCCACAGCAATGCCAGATCAGGGCCATGTCTGCAACCTAAACCACAGTTCATGGCAATGCTAGATCCTTAACCTGCTGAGCAAGACCAGGGATTGAACCCGAAACCTCATGGTTCCTAGTCAGATTCGTTTCCAATGTGCCACAATGGGAATGTCCCAGATAAATATACAATTATCAAAATATATCATCCCTGACTTCTGACAGCTTTTTCATACTTTTATCTTCTTGTCTCTGTGTTGTTTTAATGAATGCCTCCATTACTGTCTTCTAGTCCACTACCTCATAATGTCCAAAACTGTAACTCTTATTTCCTACCATCTCTATACCCCATACTCCAAACTACTTCTCCCCCATGTTCCTTATTTCAATGATTGGCACTACCTTCTGTCAGAAATCTTGATTCTTCCTTCTCTTAGGCCTACCTTCTGCTATTCCTCTGTGCTACCAGTGATTTTAAAACAATGCAATTCTGAACACATGAATCCTATACTTAATCCCATTACCTTCAGAAAATGGCTTAGATGCCATTCAGAATATGGTATCTACTTACCCCTTTGGCCTCATATTTCTACCATCTTCCCATCATATTCTACCTTCCAGCTCTTCATTCAGTCAATATGTATTTTTACTTACTGAGTGCCTATAAAATATGCTAATTACTGCTCTGAGCCTTGGGGATACTTCAGTACACAAAGAAGGTCAAAAACCCTGTCTTCATGAAACTTAGTAGGAGATATAGGCAGTAAACAAAATAAATAAGGCACTTGGCTTTCACTCAGTGAGGGCATCAAGCATAACATGATCTAACTTCTGTTTCAAGAGGATTACTCCTTGGCTGCGTGGAAGTACTATGTAGGAGGACAGAAGTAAGGAGACCAGTTAGAAGGCTACAGCAACAGTCCAGGCTTAAAAGAGGTTACCTTGCTCTCTAGAATGGTCGGTCGCGTTAGAGGTGGTGAGACAAAATCATGTTCTCATATATTTTTTAAGAACTTAATCAATAGGTCTGCACTTAACTGCTATTCTAGACCCTGGAGAGACTTTGACTAATAGATCAGATGAAGATCATGACAGAAAAAAGATGGCAAAGATAAATCAAAGGCTTTTGGCCTGAGCAACTTAAAGGGCTGAACTGCCATTAATTTAGCTGGCGATTATGACAGGATGAGCAGGTTTTGGAGTCTGGAGGTTTAGGTGCCTAGTAGACCTCCACATGGAAATGTCAAGTGAATATTTAGATACATGAGTCTGGAGTGCAGGGCAGAGGTCTTGGCCAGAGATACATACTTGGGAGTGATCAGTGTCTAAGTAGTATTTACAGCCATGAAAGTGGATGAGATCAGCTAGGGAACAAGTGTCGGCAGAAAAGAAAAGAGAGCCAAGCACTGAGTCCTGGGCTACAATGAGGGATTGGGGGATTTAGGAAGCACTGGCAAAGGAGTAGCCAGGACAGTGAGGCATCTTGGAAGCAGAGAAGAAAGTAATTCAAAGGTGAGGGAGTAATCATCCTGTCAAATCTGTTTGAAGACTGAGAATTGGCCATGACGACACGGAGGTCACTGGTGACCTTGATAAGCACAGGTTGGTGAAGTGGTTGGGAAAAAAGCCTTATTACAAAGAGTTTAAGAAGAACTGGAGCCACTGAGTATAAACAACTCTTTTGAGGAATTTTATAGAGGGGAACAAAGAAATAGGACAATAGCTAGAGGAGGAAAGTTTTGTGTTTTTTTTTTCTTTTTAGGGCTGCATCCGTGGCATATGGAAGATCCCAGGCTGGGGTCCATTTGGAGCCACAGTTGCCGGCATACCCCACAGTTACAGTAACAGTAGATCTGAGCCGTCTGTCCTACAGTAGCTTTTCCTATTGTTGCTATACCACAGTTCATGGAAACACCAGATCCTTAACTCACTGAGCAAGACCAGAGATTGAACCCTCATCCTCATGGACAGTAGTTGGGTTCATTACTGCTGAGCCACCATGGGAACTCTTTTTTATTCAACTTTAATTCTAATTTATCCTTTCCCTCCCCCAACCGCCTTTCCCCTTTCCCCTTTGGTAACCATAAGTTCATTTTCTATGTGAGTGTTTTGGAAATAAGTTCATTTGTATCTTTTTTTTTTTTTTTTTAGTCCGCATGTAAGCAATATAATATATTTGTTTTTCTCTGGCTTATTTCACTTAGTATGATCATCTCTAGGTCCATCCATGTTGCTGCAAAGGGCATTATTTCACTCTTTTTTATGGCTAATATTCCATTATATATATGTACCACATCTTCTTTATCCATTCATCTGTCCGTGGACATTTCGGTTGTTTCCATATCTTGGCTAATGTAAACAGTGCTGCTGTGAATATTGAAGTGCATATGTATATGCCCAGGACTGAGATTGCAGGATTATAAGATAGCTCTATTTTTATTTTTTAAAGGAGCCTCTGTACTATTCTCCATAGTTGCTATACTGAGTTACATTCCCACCAATAGTGTAGGAGGATTCCATTCCTCCATATCCTTTCTAGCACTTACTATTTGTAGACTTTTTGATGATGGCCATTCTGACTGGTGCTAGGTGATATCTCAACATAGTTTTGATTTGCATTTCTATATTAATGATGTTGAACATCTTTTAATGTGCCTCTTGGCCACCTGTATATCTTCTTTGGAGAAATGTCTATTTAGTTCTTCTGCCTGTTGTTTTGATTGGGTTATTTTTTTTATATAAACCTGCATGAGATATCAGTATATTTAGAGATAAACCCCTTGTCAGTTGCATCATTTGCAAATGCAAATATCTTCTCCCATTCTGTAGGTTGTCTTTTTGTTTTGTTCATGATTTCCTTTGTTGTGCAAAAGATTTTAAGTTTAAATAGGTCCTGTTTATTTTTGTTTTTATTTCTATCACTCTAGGAGAAGGTGGGTTTTTGTTTGTGCTACAGTAGTTTTCTATTGTTGCTACAACAAATTACCACAAATCTAGTAGTTTAAAATAATGCAATTTAATTATCTTCAGTTGTGTAGAGCAGAAGTCCAACTTGGTCTCACTGGGCTAAAATCAAGGTGTCAGCAAGACTAGGTTCCTTCATAAAGGCTCTAGGGGAGAGTCTGTTTTCTTGCCTTTCCCAGCTTCTAGAGTTCACTTACAATCCTTGGCTCATGGCGCCTTCCTCCTTTCTTTTTTTTTTCTTTTTTTTTTTTTCTCTTTGTGGCCTGCAGCATGTGGAAGTTTCTGGGCCAGGGATGGAAGCTGCACCATAGCAGTGACAACACCAGATACAACCTGCTGAGTTACAAGGAACTTCTCCTTCCTCCATCTTTAAAACCAGCAATGTTGCATCGCTCCGACCATTTTTCCACAGTCACATCCCTCTCTGATTGTCAAATTCTGCCTCCTTCTACTTTTAAGACCCTTTGATTACACAGTGCTCATTGTGATAACACAGGACAGTCTCCCTATTTTAAGGTCAGCTCACTAGAACCTTAATTCCATTCTTAATTCCCCTTTGCCATGGAATCTAACGTAGTCATAGTTTTCAGAATTAGGATATGGACATCTCCAGGGAGCCTGCCACACATGGGAAACATTACAGCATACTTGTTGACGGGAATAACCCAATAAAGAGAGAGAAAACATCATGATGCAGGGGAAGACAGAATCCTTAAGAGTGACATGAGTGAGAAAATGGAGAAACTGGTTTTCCATAGGAGCAAGGAGGCCTCCTTAACAGGAGGGGGAAGACAATATATTGGGACAGATACTGGCTGGTGGTTAAATGGGGTGTGGGAGCTTGTGGGAGTCATTCTTTTCTCAGTGACTCAGAAACAAGGTCATGAACTGAGAGCAAGAATGGGAGAAGGTGTTGATGGTGTGAGAAGATAAAAGTTATAAAAGTGACATCTAAGAGATTAGTTGCATAAAAGAACTAGGGGAATGACATGAATACTTCGGTAGCATCAAGGGCCCACTTGAGGTCTATGGTCATCCCTTTTTTCCTTTTTTCTTTTTTGGCTGCACCTGCAGCATATGGAATTTCCTGAGCCAGGGATCAAATCTGAGCCCCAGATGTGATATATACAACAACAGATCCTTAACCCACTGTGCCACCTGTGGTCATTATTTAAAGTGTGGCCATTCAGATTGTTTCCTCCAGCCAGGAAGACAAAACATTGGTACATCAATTAGTCAGGTTAGGTTAACTGCTCAGCAAACTCCAAATCTCAGTGACTTAATCAACCAAAGCTGATTTCTCACTAAGAAATTTACATGGATCATAACTCCTAATCCACACAATGATTGAATAAAATGGATACTATTATTATGCCCTATTCCAGATGGAGAGGCTAAAGAATTAATTGAAGTAAGCCTAAACCATAATTTTTGTTTCAGATATTAGTTTTATTTGGGGGTATTTTAAAATATTTGCCTTATAAGATTAATTCAGAAAATGTAATTTAGTCACTATATTCATTAATAAAACATTATTAGAATCAACTATGTTACACTATGTATTTCAAAAGAGTTTATTATGAATCTTTGTCTTTTAACAGTTGCAGTAGCATTTCTTCAATTAACTACAGAGACAGGAAATTTATTTTCTAGGTAATTCTTATTTATTTTGGTTTGGTTTACTCAGATTCTCTCTTCTTGCATCTTGTTTAGTATTTTAATTTTTTTTTTTTTGTCTTTTTAGTACTGCACCCGAGGCATATGGAGGTTCCCAGGCTAGGGGTCCAATCCAAGCTGCAGCCGCCGGTCTACACCACAGCCACAGCAACTTGGGATCTGAGCTGCATCTTCGACCTATGCCACAGCTCACGACAATGCCAGATTCTTAACCCACTGAACAAGGCCAGGGATCAAACCCACATCCTCATGGATGCTAGTCCGGTTCATTAACCGTTAAGCCATGATAGGAACTCCGAATTTTAATTTTTCTAAGCATTAACTATCTAGCATATTTTTTCAGATTAACTAGTATGGAAATAATGAATTTCTCCAAATATTATTAATTCCACATTATTTCTTTTATTGTATATCATTCCTGAATTTAGAAATATTTGTGACTTTTAAAAAACAGCAGTTCTTTATGTAGCTTTTAATACACTATTTGTAGCTTTGGTGCTTTAGCTAACTTCCATACAGATTAACTCAAACACCTTTGCTTCATTTAAAAGAAAGGAGCTCCTCCTACTGTTTTCCTGAATTAATGCTAATTGGTACATTCTATTTCATGTACAAAAAATTAGAATTCCATTTATATAGGTAATATCAGAATGTAAGCCGTGACTCTTAGCATTCAAGTTTCTTAAATAAAATAAAAATTGTACGTGATCATTAGGAAATTACTGACTTAGATACTAAACACAAGTTCAGTCATGCTTCTTCGTTGTTTGGGTATGGAGTCTCCCTCTTTGGACCAACAGAGAGAGCACAGTATAGTAAAACAAAATGCGGACTTAGGGTCAGGATACATACTAGCTATGTGCATTTGAACAAGTAGCCAATTACCAAATATGTATCAGCAGCCATGCATATTTAGGCATTTTATTAGGAGTTAGAGGTACCTGAATAAGAAATACTGGCCCCTGTCCTCTCTTTTATCTCTTCCCTGGACAAAGAGAGGCATGAGTTATAATCCTGGTTCTTTTGTTGCCTTTTGGTAATATGTGCAAGTCACTACAGTATTTGAGCCTCAGTTTCCTAATCTGTGAAATGAGGGTAATACTTACATCTCACAGGGTTGTTGCAAAAATTAAATGATAAAAATGCTTACATAGAATACTAGTACATAATAGGTACGTACTAATTTGAGTTCCTTTTCTCTCTCTGTTTAGATCTAATCTTAGGGGGAAAAAGGGAGCCTCACATTGAGTCAGGAGCAGTAGTGTCCTTTTAGTGTAATTATAGTACCCCCTACATAACTGAATACTATACACTGAGTTCCCAAAACATTAGTACAGGAGTTTTCCCACCCTTGGCACTGGTGACATTTTTCAGTCGAATAATGTTCTGTTGCACGGGGCTGTCCTGTGCATTGCGTATGTTTAGCAGCATCCCTAGCTTCTACCCATTAGATACCAGTCGCAGCTCCTTGGTTACAAAAATCAAAAATGTCTCAAGACATTGCCAAATGTTCCCTTGGCGGGGGAGAAGTCATCCCTGGTTGAGAACCTACACATTAGTGGATCATAAATTCACATATACTAAGTCTTGAGGAGCATTTTTAAAAGTTAAATGGCAAAAAATCAAAAAGAATACTCTAGAAAGTACTGCTTACTGATATAAGTTACTGTGGGTTTTGGTCAAAAATTTGAAAGCTCCTGTTGTATACTTAACAAAAACTTTCATATAAATGAACTCATGTAATCAGAAAATACCACAAAATAAGCAAGGTAGATATTACAAATCAGAAAATTGAGCCTCAGACCGGTTGAGTGACTTGCCTTCAGGGTTATTCAGTCTCTAAACTTTTAATGAGAAGATGAAAAGGAGATTGTCACCTCGGGGCAAAGATCTCCTGTAAAGTCCAAAAGGGAAGAGATACCAGAGTGAGAGGTCTTTGGTGGTGGGTCCAATCATTAAAATTGAATATCAAAACATAATTTGGAAATCTGAATACCATTTTATCAAGATTTTATTTTTCCTCACTGCTAATCTTTGCATACCCACAGTTAATTGGGGAATAAATAAACGAATGAATGAACATGGACCACACAATCCCTGCTAGTCTTCAATCAGCACCCCCCCCCCAATCACTTCCAATCAGGCAAGTTGCTCTCATTAGCTGGAATCTTCCTCTCCTCTCCTCCCCACTGACTTCCAGAATCAGCTCTCAATAGTCCTCCGTGGGATTTTCCACAAGTCCCCAGAGAGGCTGATTTTCTCCTCTATGTTCCTTCTGTAAACCTTATCTAATTCTGCTGTAATGATCTGTTTCACGTTTGTTCCCTGACACTCCCTGTGCCTTTGGCACCCTTTCTACACCCTCCCCTGTCATCCCAGAGGTAGCAACTATTTTCTATTTCAAAAGCCATATAAAGCACAGCACTCACCACAGTGCTTGGCAGTGTAGCTGCTGCTTAATACCTGCCAACTGAGTGGCAGACAGACGCAGTGAGGAGAAAACTTAGCTGCCCCTTTCACCATATGGGACAGTTTTCTTTATGAAGGACAAAAGTGCAAGCCCCAGCGCCCCCTGGTGACAGGCCACCACTCCGTGGAGGTGTGTGAGCACTGCAGGGTGCAGGATGCCAAGCCAGGCCCCAAGACCCATCATCTGCAGTCCCTGACCTGGGCATCTGGAATGTGTCACTGCCCCATCTTAGACACTAAGCCATCTAGCTCTGAGTCCCCACCTTTGGTGATAAGAGTCGCTTAGGGCCCCTGTTAAATTGACAGCTACCCAGAAGCTGCCCTAGATTTTTTTAATTTTTTTTTTAAATTTTTGTCTTTTTAGGGCCATACTCGCAGTATACGGAGGTTCCCAGGCTAGGGATCCAATCAGAGCTATAGCTGCTGGCCACAGACACAGCAACGCCAAATCCTTAACCCACTGAGCGAGGGCAGGGATCAAACCCTTAACCTCATGGTTCCTAGTTAGATTCATAACCACTGAGCCATGACGGGAACTCCTGCCCTAGAAGATTCTGATGGGAGTACCCAATATTTTGTATTTTTAGCTAGTAGCCACCCCCTTCCAAAGGATTCTCACTATTAAAGCTGTTTAGTAAACTAATCATCTTTGTTTCAGTTATTCTGGAGAATCAGGAGAGCTACTTATTTTTTAGTGACTTGGCCTCTAAGTGAACTTTGGAATATATTATTGGTTAAGAGACTGGTGTTCCCAAGGTTCAGCGGTTAAGAACCCAGCTAGTACTCATGAGGATGCAGGTTCATCCCGCCCCCATTCAGTGGGTTAAGGGCCCTGCCTTGCCATGAGTTGTGGTGTAACTCGGATGGCAGACGCATATCGGATCTGGTGTGGCTGTGGCTGTGGTGTAGGCCAAGAGCTGCAGCTTCAATTTGACTCCTAGCCTGGGAACTTCCATCTGCTGCAGCTGCGGACCTAAAAAGACAAAAACAAAACAGAGGAAATGCTCCTGAGGTCTTTGAAGGTGTAGCTTAATCACATCCCGAGTGCATTACTCTGCAGCTTTTACCTTTCTTGTCAGCAGGGTGAGGGCGGCTTTCTAGGGGACCCCAAGCCTGAGAACTGCTCTGGCCTGGTGAGCCAGACCAGGCTCCCAAGCCCGGCTTTGGGGTGACCTGGAGTGTCACGGGCTCCAGCCCACTCCTTCGTCGCTGCACTTGCCAGACTGGACAGAGGAGGGCAGAATTGGGCGACGCAGTGTCTGAAGCTGTGCTGGGAAAGGAGAACTGAGAAACTATAGGCCAGACTTCTTACTCTTTTCACCAGTCACCCTGAGAGGCATGGGCGTGGTTAGGAAGCTCCACGCTGTGGGTCGCGGGTCTTCCCTCAGAGCCGGATGGAGACAGGTTCTCCCTGTTGTCGGGGGCTCAAGAAGCCCCGGTGGGAAACAGAACCCCAAACTTTCTGAAGAGGGAGTAAGTCTTCCGCCTGCCTTGGCCTGAGGAGATCCTTCTGGGGCAGAGATAGTGGCCGTTTGGCTGGGGGCCCCCGGGACTTCACAATGTTTGCTCCTGACGGAGGGGGGCGACCCTTTATAAACTAACATGGTACACAGAAATCAAGTCTCTCGCCTAAAGGCCTCATCTTGAGGTACGCTAGCCGCGCTGGACCCTCAGGAGAACGAAAAGTTCCCAGGTCAACCTGAGGCGAGCCCCAGGCGCAGGCGCAGGACTGCTCGGCGTCAGGGGCCGGGCGCTCGGGGGCGGGGCGAAGGCCACTCACGTGAGCCACGAAATATCTCCGCGATTTCCCTACAAGGACTTCGGCTGCCGAGCCCCGCCCCTAGCCGGGCTTTGGAATGTGCGGAGGGGCAAACCCACAGGAGAGACTCACCCATTTGCCAACAGAAAAGGGGGGAAAGAAAAGCTTACTTTGTAAGAGGGGGTATAAAAAAGACTAAAACTTAGTCATCAATCCCAATGAACCATTTAACGTTTTTCTATGTGCTAGGCTGCCCACTTGATACTTTCTTGCAATGCAGTCGGTCAAAATTACGCCCTTGGAGCATACTGGCAACACCCCTGCCCCGTCGCCCTCCCGTTAACCCAGGCTCACAGTGTTAGCCCAGAATGGTGACTCGACTTCCTTCCGGTTCGCTAGGCGGAGGCCGGAAGTGTTGGATTGTAGCGGCTCTGGTATTGGAAGCGAGTTAGTAGCGGCAGCCGAGGCAGCGAGGGGGTACCCGAAGCAATTGGATTCTTGCGGCTGAGCAGGGTGAGTGGTGCTTGGGGCTCATTCTGGGCCGCATACCCGCGGGGCGGCTGATGAGCAGCGGTGCTTCCGTGGTACCGGGAGCGCACCTGGGCAGATGTACCAGCCGCTTCGTGGGTTTCGAGCCCAAGGGCCAGCTCCAATATCAAAAGCCGGGGCCGGAAACGGCCCAGATGCCAATTTTGCCAGACTTGGAGGTCAGGAAGTGTGGCTTAGCCTGTTGGCGCCGCGAGCTTGGGCGACAGCCGGCCTGGGAAACCCGAGCCCCGCGGATCTGACTCTGGGACTAAGTTTAGTTTCTAACGTAAACTTGCCGGATTCAAGAGTTTGCGCAAAAACTGTAGCCCATTGCCTCCCCCACCACCACTCCGGCGCACCTCCCCGCTGCAGCTGTTGTTGCAGCTGTGTGGCTACGTTTAGTTGGAATAACCTCCTCAAATTAGCATCTTCCTCAGCTCAGTGTCCATTCTGTAATTAGAACTTTGTTTTAAGTGATACTTGGGCAAAGGGAGGTTTGGTGTTTAATTTACGGCTTCAGAAAAATTCCATAATACACCACCACATTCCTTTTGGGTGGAGACTTGGGGTTATATCAGTTTCCCAAAGTGTTTCTTTTTATAGTAGTTGAATTGGTTTATCAAAGAGTATGTCAGTTCTTTACAGAACTTGGAGTAGAAATAAGCGTTCAGTGAGATTTTAACTTCAGCGCACAAAGTTTTATATCTAAAGGTGAAGAAAGTGAGTATTTCTTAAAATTATTGCTGTTTGTTTCATGTTCTGGAAGGCATTCGATAAAACTTGACCAGAGAGCTTTTTATTTTCAAAAGTGAGGCTTTACTCTCAGTGAACCCCGACAAAGAATTGCCTTTGTCAAGTGCTGAGAACTTTTTGGGTGTGGCAGTCTAAGGGAAATGTTCCTACCTTTAACCGGAAGCTTGCAAAGGAATTGAAAACTTGGTTTAGTTGGAACGGAAGCACCACCCTGAAAATGTACTTTTAAAAAACTGTGGTTGGCACCAAAAAGTTATATATCTATTTAGCTTGGAAAAAGGTTTATTGTTTAAATGAGACAAATCAGTAGATTTGGTCTGGATTCGGAAAGCAGACACTGTGTGCTGTCGTACTAGGAGGTGTTTTCTGAAATGAGAGTTTTTCCTTAACATGTTTCCAGAATACTGGTCAATTTGAGTGTTCTGTAGTAGAAAAAGTCTTCAGCTTAGTTTACACTTATTACCACTATAAATGCTGGAATCTAGGATTCTAACTAGAGTAATATAGTGTAATGTTGATTAATTTGTAATGGGATTAATCCCATTTTACAAATGAAACCAGAGTATCTAGAAATTCTGAAAAAAATCTTCTGGTTGCCCTTGGTGTGAGGATCTTTATTTTCCATTTCTCCATCCCTTAAATCTAGTCTTAACATCCTAGTTTGTATACCTCCTTTTTGTCATAAGCCTGAATGATTATCTTGGTATTTGATCAAACTAAAAAAAAAAGAAAAATCCAGAAATTCATTACCAGCAACCCTCCCCTTCCCTGATTAAGGCAAGATTATATTCCTTCACATCTGTAAACTGAACCTCCTTGACCATGAGATTGTGTTTCATTCACTTTCTCCGGCATCTGAAATCCTTATGTATTTCATAGAAGCTGCAAGTTTCATATAACATATAGCCCTTCATCCCAAAGTTCTTTCATTGTTCTTTCATTAAATGCTTAAAAAATACTCCAGTCTCCAATTTAGGATGAGTGAGGATCCTTGTAACTTGGAAATCCCAAGTGCCTTTATGGCAAATCCTCCCATCCTACTTAAATTGATGTGTGAAATATCTTCAACTTTATTTTACCCTAACTTATGAGAGTTGTGAATTTGCTAAAGGCTTGTTACATGAAGAGAGTTTCAGTCTGACTTGTATGGGGAATGTAAAAATGGACAGCATACTAGAATCATAATTAGGAGAACAGTGACAGTATCTGTTGTAAGTGATCTGCTCCTTGGGATCATAGACAGCACTGCTCCTCATTTGGCTCCCTCTCCACCAGTGTTTATTCCACCCATGCTTTCAGTTTGGTGGAAAAATATCCACCCTGCCCATATTTTTGAATGACTGACTTCTGAAGTGAACTCCCTGTCAGGTTTCTGGCGGGAGATAAATTCATAGATCAGTGTCCACCCTCCTTGAAAAAGTCAGGGCCCATGTAGTGACTTGCCCAACATCACACTACCACTTTTTGGTAGAATTACCTACCTTAATTTGTTAGAATTAAGACTAACATTTAAATCTTGTAATTCTAAAGAAATCTTGTAGCTTTTAGGGGTTTTCAGGGTCTCCTCACCCACCAAATCTTTTAGAAATAAAGACCTTTTCTGAACTCATAGTATTTGATAATTATGTACTACCATTGTGTTATTTATTTTTGTTATACATACTGTTAACTTGAGAGTAATACTTCTGGAATGAAAGCTGTGTGATGCATCTCATGAATCGAACCAATCATCTTATTTCTTTACAGTTACCTCCCTTCTTGAAGATAGGACACTTATCTTACATTTCTTAATTCTTAAATAATAATCAATACTCATAACATTTGATGCATATGAGTGTAATTCTACTGATCGTATTAAAGACTGATGATTCAGTATTGAATGAGCTAAAGAAAAATTCTGTGAGACCCTTGTTGGTGCTGACCAAAAAAAAAAAAAACTTTATAACTTTAAGAAACTATCTTATAGGAGTTCTTATTGTGGCTCAGTGGAAACAAACCCAACTATTACCCCTGAGAGTGCAGGTTCGATCCCCAGCCTCAATCAGTGGGTTAAAGATCTGGCATTGCTGTGAGCTGTAGTATAGATCACAGATGCGGCACGAATCCGGTATTTCTGTGGCTGTGGCATAGGCCAGCAGCTGCAGCTCCAATTTGACCCCTGGCCTGGGAACTTCCATGTGCCACAAGTGCAGCCCTAAAAAGCAAAAAAAGGGTATTTACAGATTTGAAGACTGCATGGTTAAAAGAAATGCTAAATAGGAAATACATCAAAATTCAAAGGTGTTACTTTATAATCCGAACTAAGCATTTTAAAAACGTACCTAGAGGCCCCCCCACCAGATTTAGTATTATGAGGTTTTTAGATTAAAAATCAGTTGTGTCAACCATTTAACCTATAATTTTTATCAGTTTCTTTCTTAACTGACATTTGTACATGATTAGGGTAAGACAATGTCAAACAAAAGACTATTTTTTTATTTTATTTTTTGTCTTTTTTTTTTTCTTTCAGGGCCGCACCTGAAGCATATGGAGGTCTCCAGGCTAGGGATCAAATCAGAGCTGTAGCTGCCAGCCTACACCGCAGCCACTGCAACAGCAACATGGGATCTGAGCTGGTCTGCAACCTACACCACAGCTCACCGCAATGCCAGATCCTTAACCCACTGAGTGAAGCCAGGGATTTAACCTGTGTTCTCGTGGATCCTAGTTGGGTTTGTTAACCACCGAGCCATGACGGGTACTCTGAAAGACTTTTTTTTTTTGTCTTTTTAGCGCCGCACCCGTGGCATATGGAGGTTCCCAGGCTAGGGGTCTATTCAGAGTTGTTGCTGCCAGCCTATGCCAGAGCCACAGCCACCCCAGATCCAAGCTGCATCTTCAACCTACACCACAGCTCACGGCAACACTGGATCCTTAACCTAGTGAGTGAGGCCAGGGATCGAATCTGCAATGTCATGGTTCCTAGTCAGATTCGTTTCTGCTGCGCCAGGATGGGAACTCCCAAAAGACTGTTTTTAAGGATGTTTCGTTTTGCAAAGATGTGGCACACCTAAAATATTAAAGAGATATGACACTTTGATAAATATGTGCCACTCCTTGGGTTTCAGCCTCTAACTCAAGTCCTGAAGTACATTTAGGAGAAGGAGGAATAATATATTCCATATTCCTTGTAGTTTTTAACACTGCATTTAGAATAGAGGGGAAAATTGTAGAGTGCTACATAGTTTAGATAATGGATTTATTGTGTGGGAAGGTGTTACAGCATGAAAATATGCATTCGTGAAAGGGTGATTAAAGGAAGCTTGGAAGCTCGGGAGGAGTATATGTCATAACTTCTATGTCACATAGGGTATATCTTACCAGCAATACATTCCAGAGCATCGCAGAAGAGTGCTGTGTTTGATGGACTGGAATTTGTGACTCTCCTTTGTGGAATTTCCTTCTAAAATCTGAGAACAGATTTAGCTAAAAAAAAATCTGAGGCAGAGCTTTTCCAATTGTTTCCATAATTGAATTTAGTCTGGCTGATGTTGTCTAATCAAGGAAAGAATGTAAGAACTAAGTTTTTAAAAGCCCTTATGAAGCTGTGCTCTAAGGTCACTTTGCAGTACTGACATCTAGGTAGTACTTCATTCTTTGCAGTCCACAGACTTATTTTTAGAGCAAGGGCATAGTGTTTTGCTACCTCATAGCTAAATGTTGTTTTCAGGACGTAAGCTTTAAAATTGTTGTCCTGGTCAGAGAGTGAAATCAGTACTGCCTATTTTAGACCTGCTTCGAAGAATATAACTGAATTCAATGTCTTAATCTCGTGGATTAGAAGTTTTGCAGACTGCCATTTACCGCTTCAGCTCTGAAGGATGGTACGGTAAAATTTTATTATCTGATAACAATGGGATTTATAACTTCAAATTTGTATAGTCTTAGAGACTGTGTTGAAAGGAAAATTGCCTTTTCATCTTAGATATTATTAGACATTCTCTTTATTGTTAACTTAAATTTTACAGGGATAAATTTAGATTATTAGAGAGCAAAGGTAGTTTCCATACATAAAATGCTTTCTACAACTTTCTACAAATGAAATTGCTTTCAAAATTTGAATTGTGCTCTGATTTTTGTTACTTCAAGTGATTTAACTTAGCTTTGAGCAACAAATTGATTTGAATAGAGTGGAAATAATTGTAAAATGTAATTATAGTTAAATTACTTTCGGAGTTCTCCCTACTTTTCACTTAGTCTTCCTACAAGTATCTTTCTTGAACTACCTTAATTCCAGAAGTGAGGGTAAGATAAGAAGTGTTGGTTGCAAGTGGAAGAATGGTATTTGCTGGTAAAGATTAGGAGATAAGACCTGTCCCCGTCAGTCAGCTCCGCTTCCTCCTTTCTCTTCACCCTAGAACAGGACAGCTGGCTTTGGCTACGGCTGCAGAAGGATAGACCTGTGGAGGGTGAATTAGGATCCCTTGTGCTCTGTGCACTGAGGGGTAGAACCAGCACTGTTTTTCTAGAATACCGGTGGGTTTCGTTTCTTATTTTTTTGTATCATTTTTAAGCTGGTAGATTGGGTAATTAGTCCTTAAACCAGCTGTCTAGTGGTATGGGGGACGTGAAATCTTGTTGCTAATGCTCTGAGTTTTGAATTCATGTTGATTGTAGTTTGGAACTTGGAGTTAGTAATGGATTGTTGATTAAATGTTCTGACTACTAAAGACGAGGGAACTCAAAGCATGAGTTTGGTTTTTCTCTTGTAGTTTGAATGAGTATCGATATCAATTGAGAGAGATTTTTGCCAAGCGATACTATCCTTCTGGCTAGTTTTTAGTCACATCCCTCTCTCACTCAAACATGTCGGAAGGTTTGGTTCAATTTATTTTTTATTTCTCATATTTTCCTTTGTTAGGATTTAACCACCACCATGTCGAGCAAAAGAGCAAAGACCAAGACCACCAAGAAGCGCCCCCAGCGTGCAACTTCCAATGTGTTTGCCATGTTTGACCAGTCGCAGATTCAGGAGTTCAAGGAGGCCTTCAACATGATCGATCAGAACAGAGATGGTTTCATTGACAAGGAAGATTTGCATGACATGCTTGCCTCCCTGGGTAATGATCCGTTTTAATAATATATCAAATAGAATTTCTATAACACCTTTAATGTGTTTTTTTTTTCCCCCTTAAGTCCTAAAGTTCTAGAAGCAAATCTAATGATGTTATATTCACTGAGATTCAAAGTCTGGAGCATTGGTTCCAAAAGTGTGGTCCTTGGACCACCTGCAGGTTTCTGGTCAAGTCTAAGGATTAGGCCGGGGGCCAGCCATATGTGTGCACATGTGTGTGTGCGTGCACTGCAAATACTGGTATTGATTAAGAGAGCAGTATTATTCCTCCTGACATCCCAATGGAATAGCACACAATCTCCAGACTCTTAATACAGGCCGTCTTTATTGGAGAAGACTTTTTTCAAGGTAGTTTTTTTACCTTGAATGCAAATGGCGAAGTATAAATATTGTCAAAATATTTACTATGATGAATAGTTGATGCATTTTGTTATGTAATTGAAATCATGATCCTCTTTTTTCTTCAGGAAAGAATCCAACAGATGAGTATCTGGACGCCATGATGAATGAGGCTCCAGGTCCCATAAATTTTACCATGTTTCTCACAATGTTTGGTGAAAAGTTAAATGGCACAGACCCAGAAGATGTCATCAGAAATGCTTTTGCTTGCTTTGATGAAGAAGCAACTGGTAAGTCTGAAGTAACCTATAAATACCAAGTGAATTTTTTTTTTTTTTGGTGGCATTTGAAAGGTCTGAGACCAGGGATCGAATTCCAGCCACAGTTGCAGCAATACTGAATCCTTAACCCACTGTGCTGCAGTGGGAACTCCTAATTACCAAGTGATATGATTTTTAGTTATGGTATAACAACCTCAAATATGATGATATATAACACCCTCAGAATTATACCATACATTTTTTGTGGGGGGACAGGTTACTCTATGGTGTCACTCCCTTCACTGCCTCTGCTCCTACTTTTTTTTTTTTTTTTTAAATGCTTTTTAGATCCACACCTGAGGCATATGGATGTTCCTAGGTTAGGAGTCAAATTTAAACTTTTAATTTACAGTATAATAGGTGTATTTGAAATTTCTTTAGGAAACTTGTGTTACTACTTTACTAGAATAATTCCACAAGGGTTAAACACTCAGTAAATGTGTGGTCAAATGGAGTTCCCGTCGTGGTGCAGTGGTTAACGAATCCGACTAGGAACCATGAGGTTGCAGGTTCGATCCCTGCCCTTGCTCAGTGGGTTAACGATCCGGCATTGCCGTGAGCTGTGGTGTAGGTTGAAGATGCAGCTCGGATCCTGCGTTGCTGTGGCTCTGGCGTAGAACGGTGGCTACAGCTCCGATTGGACCCCTAGCCTGGGAACCTCCATATGCCACAGGAGCGGCCCAAGAAATGGCAAAAATACAAAAAAAAAATATGTGTCAAACGAATCTCCTTTACCAGAACAATCTTGGAAAAAGCACACACTGCTGTGAACAGAGATTCCAGTACAATTCTCTGTATGTTTATCAGGTACCTCTCAGCTCTGAGATTGTTTCGATCTGGTGTCTTAACCTTTCCCTCTGGAATTAGATGCCCTGATTTCATAATCCTATTCTGCATGATAGTTGTGTTACTTATATTCTCTAGGCCTCTATTTTCTTATTTGTAAGATAGCCAATAGTTTTACCTACGTCATCGGATTGTTGTGAGGATTAAATTAAGAAGTGAGACGGTAGCTTACTGCCTGCATGGTGTCAACTCTTAAGCCCAATAGGTTAATTACATAAATGCCACTTTGGCAAAAGTGTATATAGGAGAAAAGATGAGAGGGTAACTCGCATGGTGAGCTTCTTGAGAAGGCAGGCACACACTTTGGTTATACGTTGCTTGGATGAGTTTAAACAGTCCAAGCATAGTTTGGTGATGGAAGCAGTCTCCCCACTCTGGCTTTCTTTCCTTTTTTTTTTTTTTTCTGTATTTTTGCCATTTCTTGGGCTGCTCCTGCAGCATATGGAGGTTCCCAGGCTAGAGGTCGAATCAGAGCTATAGCTGCTGGCCTACACCACAGCCACAGCAATGCCAGATCATTAACCCACTGAGCAAGGCCAGGGATCAAACCCACAACCTTATGGTTCCCAGTCGGATTTGTTAACCACTGAGCCACGACAGGAACTCCTTTTTCTTTCTTTTCTTTTTTTTTTTTTTGTCCCCACTCTGGCTTTCAAAGCTCCCCATGATAGAGCCTCATTAGGCTTCTTCTAATAGCCTACCCTTGACTCCTGGATCACCTTCCTGACCTCGTTCTGAGCTCCTTTATGTATTGTTGCCCTGACTTACCTCCTCTGTTTCTACCGCCTCCTCATACCACCTTCTTCCTCCATCCCCTGAAATCAAGACTCTGAGCGGTTGTTTCTGGAAGGGGTAGTGGAAGGGCAGGCCGGAGAGACTTAGTTATTTCCTGCTAAAGACCCTTGTATATTGATTGAATTTTTTACTGTGAGCAGGTGTTACTTTTTTAGTGGAAGGGAATAAAACCATGAAAGAATAAATTGTCTTATCTATTCTTCAAAGTCATCTCCCTGGTCACATTCTTTTTTTAGGGCTGCACCTGTGGCATATGGAGATTCCCAGGCTAGGGGTCAAATCTGAGCTTTAGCTGCCAGCACACGCCACATCCACAGCAACATGGGATCTGCGACCTACCCCACAGCTTACAGCAACGCCATATCCTTAACTCACTGAGCAAGGCCAAGGGTGGAACCTGAGTTCTCATGGACACTAGTTGGGTTCACTATTGCTGAACTCCCCATGCTCACATCCTTTATGGAGTTGTGCCTGTGTTCTCCTTTCCACCTCCAAAGTATTTTTATATTGCTCTCTTCTGGGACATACACTTCTACTGTAGTTGTGTGCTAATTCCTAATCATCAGTCTCTCCCTGCTCCCGGGGCAATGGCTGTGTGTCTTCAGCAGCACCATGCTCCCATCTTTGTAATCCCTCCCAGCTCCTCCCGCAGTCCCTTATAAATCGTTGATGATTAGCTTTATGTGATAGTTGAATAACTTGGCTGGAGGTGGGGATTTATTTCTACAAGCTGAAAGTCCAGGATTTAGAGAACCCCCTTTTTTTTTTTTTTTAAATCTAGGATTGAATTAGCAAAAACAACTCATAAATCTAAAGATTCTTTTGTGGACCTTTACACTTTAAACTCATAGGAAATATAAATGTTTTAGCTTAATTTCACATTTAAGGAAGCTATTGGATTTTTCTTTTTTTACATTATGAATTTTACGATCTTTGTGCCTGAATTGTCATTTATCACCTTTGGATTACCGCATTGGTGGTTCTCAGTCATGACTACACATGGGAGTTACTTGAGGAACCTTTGAAAAATACCACTTTAAGTCCCTGGATGATTCTGATGTGCAGTCAGTTTTTTTGGTAACGCTGCTTTCCCAAGTCCAGAATAGAAAGCGTAGCTCTCAGCTCACTACTACACACCCCCAGTGCCTAGCCCAGTGTCTGAGATACAGTTAATGCTCAAATATTTACTCAGTGTTTTTGCACAACCATATTTGACCATATTTGTTACTGAGTCTAAATTGGAGTTGTTTAAAAAAATCTTTTTATCTCATTTTACATATGAAAAAAAAGGGGGAGTTCCCGTTGTGGCACAGTGGAAACGAATCTGACTATGAACCAAGAGGTTGCGGGTTCCATCCCTGGTCTCGCTCAGTGGGTTAAGGATCTAGCGTTGCCATGAGCCGTGGTATAGGTCGCAGATGCAGCTCGGATCTGGCGTTGCTGTGGCTGTGGTGTAGGCTAGCTGCTGTAGCTCCGATTGGACCCCTAGCCTGGGAACCTCCATATGCCGTGGGTATGGCCCTAAAAAAAAAAAAGGAAAGAAAGAAAGAAAAAGAAAAGTCAGAGGTAAAATGAAATGCCTGGAATAAGATAGCTTGATAAAACCTTGAGACCAGTATTCTTTCCACTGAAACACTTTATCAGTGTTTTTGATGTGGTATTGATTTTAGTGTATTTGCTTATAGAATAAATGTAACCAGTCATGCTACTTTAAGGAACCATGAGGCATGGATTGCTTAGTCATACTTTATGGCTTCTCTTTAGGCATAGGGGTTAGCCCTTGTTATAGGGGAGATGGATGTCGAGGGAGCTTGGTAGAACAGAGCAGATTAATGTTATTAAGCATTGGGGCATTTTCTAGGCAACTGTCTGCTGAAGCTGGCTTAAGTGTGCAGAGACCCCATATTTCATATATTTACATGCTTATAGTTCTTAACATAGCTTGTGCCTTGTCAAGGGTAGATGCTCCTTGTAATTAATCCTCAGAGTAGTATTTATTCTAATCCCTGGTTCTTTATTCTTAAGGTACCATTCAGGAGGACTACCTGAGGGAACTGCTGACCACGATGGGAGATCGGTTCACAGACGAGGAGGTGGACGAGCTGTACAGAGAAGCACCTATTGACAAAAAGGGGAACTTTAATTACATCGAGTTCACCCGCATCCTTAAGCATGGAGCGAAAGACAAAGATGACTGAAAAACCTTCAGATTCCAGCCAAACATTCCTTGTTGCTACTTTGGGTATTTCTGAGACTTTCTCTAAGAGCCTGTTGCATGCCCTTAGCTTTACAGCCTTTGCCTTTCTTGTTGTATTTATTCTCAGCCATTTGGGGCACATGCATCTCTGTAATCAGACTGGAAATGAGACTTTTTGTCATTTTCAGAATAGAAAATAGGGTAATTTAATTTACCAGCTGTCCCCTCCCTCCCCCAAATAACTGCAGTCTACACAGAGTCAATATATTTTTTCAGAGAAAGTTATTCACTCAATTTTTTCTGAACCATAATTAAACTTTATGATAAAAACTTACTTGTTTAAAACTTCCTTATTTATCAAAATTGGCTTTTGTTGGTCTTGGTTGCATCTTCTAAAGAAAGATAGGAGTTCTCTTATGGCACAATGGGTTGAGAATGCAGCATTGTTCTGGGGTGGCTTGGATCAATGCTGTGGTGCAGCAGGTTCAGTCCCTGCCCCAGGAATTTTCATATGCCATGGGCACAGCCAAAAAAAGAAGAAAGGTAGATGAGGCAAATCCTAGAAAATGCTAATCATGGTTAGACCCTCTCCCTTACTCCTTCCAGTTTTCCTAACAATCCTATCTCCTCTACTATTAATTCTTCTTTTCAAAGAAACCAAATTTTAACTGCCTTTATTGGGTTTCCTGCACTTTTTCTTTCAATTTTTTAAATAATTTCCTGTAGAATTTGCATTTGGTAGTTTTGAATCCTTAATTTAGCATACCTACCAGCATCCCTCCATATCTGTTCTAAGTCTTTTGTACATCATGTCATTTAAAATTAGACCAGGCCACTGAGTGTAATTTTAATTTGTCCTAATTTTTAAAACTATTTTAGCCCCAAAGTTTCTGTGGAGTGCTTCTGCCGTAAAGACAGATTTTTTTTTTTTGTATTGTATTTCAAAATGTTGGAGGTAGAGTATGGTATTTTTTGTATATAGTTTAACATGTCAGTCCCTATTGAAATACTGTGTTTGTTTATGCAGAGATTCACTTGAGTTCATGTATGAATCTTTGACATTCCTGACCTACCCACAGTCAGAACAGCTGAAGCTACATGCCTGGGAACGTGAGATCATTATTTCAATCCTAAAAATAACTTCTGCTGTTTGCAGGAATGCAGGACTGTTTTCAGAGTTAATCAGGAAATGGTAAACAGTTTCATTTGCTTTGGGCTTCAAAAATCTGACTCTTGAGGATTCATGAGTTTAAGAAAGATCTTGAAACACTGAGGGGAAAAGTTGGGTGAAAAGAGTGGGCAAATAGCCTATCAAGATGAGTAATTGACAGTTACTCATAACATTTAACAAGACTGTCCTTGGACAAAACCATTACCTCATTGAATAAGCAATTACTAAATGCCTTCAGGGGCAGCAGACCATCACACGAAACAGGATGGGTGAGGTGAGCTAAATTCTTTAACCTCATGAGGCCAGCTTCACAGAACAGGAGTAGAAGGGCCAGTAACAAGACTGCTCTTGACCCTTTCAAGATTAGAATCTTAGCACCTGCCTTAACTCTGCTTTTAATGTGTTCCTGAATTTCATTCAGTCAGTTAAGCAAAGTGCTTTTTCCAGCCAAGATGCCAAAATTTTGTTTGTTGAATTTACATTTCAACTGAAAAAACAAAGATCGCTTTTGCTTTGTTAACAAATTTCAAGTGAAGAACAAACAACATCGTTTCTACACAGAAAAATACTATCATTTATTAAAATTATTTCTTGCAGTATCCCAGTTTCCATTTCAGATAACTGCTCAAAGAACCAACCACCATTGGAAACAGTGATTGAATGAAATATCTTAAATTCAATGAAAGTGAAGTCTTAAGCCTCCTAATTTGGCAATAGCATTCTCTAGGTAGTAAGTAGGTTTTTGCTTAGGTAAAGATGATTGCTAATAAAAAGCTAAAGCATATACTTCAACAGTGCATTTGATTTAAAAACAAAACAAAACAAAACTCTTCTCATGAAGAAAGCCATACTTGAAACAAACCATTTCAAAAGTTCTGGTAAAACCAACCTAATGGGTGGATGGCATCTGTCCATACTCACCTGCTTATGTGATTAGACTGTGCTTTGGACTTAAGGGCCCAAATTTCAGTTGATCAAGGAGCCCATGACTGGATAACATCAGGAATTGATGAATGCTCCTGGGGAAAAGGGGAGCAGGCCAGACTGCCTTTACGAGACAGGCTATACAAGACAAGTAAAAACAAATTCTGAAAGGCGATTTTTTTTACAAAGCATGAGGAGAGAAAGGACAGCTACTAGAATTAGAGATGTTCTGGCAAATTTTAAGAAGGATCAGGTAAAAGACAGTAAAAGGGCTTAGACAGTACATAGAGCCACAAACACAGTGTTATGCAAAGCAAGGGGATAATTTCAAGAGTGAAGAGGTTGGTCCAACAGTATTAAACCACAGAAAAATCAAGTATAGTAGGATTCAGCAAGCCGTTGGTCACTTCTGCTAGAGCTGTTAGGTAGTTCTGAGTGCAGAATCCATAATTATAGCGGGAGATGGGGACAATGCGTAGGTTTGGAGGTCAGGCCAGCTGCAGTTTAATCTTGTTCTTGCTATATCATGGCTTTATAAACTTAAGGAAATCGTTTAACTTCACTCAACTTCTATTCAATTATAAAATGGAAGTAATGTTCTTGGTTCGTAATAGGAACATAATCAATTAATGTATAAAGCAGCATTTTTTGATTAGGAGCAGTATGGCTTTAGAGCCAGACTTGGTTGAGTGAATTCTGATGAGCTTTGTGTCCTTGGGCAGATCACCCCTACGTGTCAGTTTCCTCACCTGTTTAACAGGGACAATACCATCCAAGTTTGTTGTGGAAATAGAAACACTAAAGCTAAATGATCTGGCATTCAAATAATGGTTATTCTTATTCTGCTAACCAGCAGGGCCTGTTTGGCAGTGAGATGAGGCTTGAAGAGAAAGCAGACAGAACCAAAGGGCATTTCTTTAGAGATTCAAGCCTGTCTGTAGACGGAGGAAGAAGGAAACAAGAAGCAAATGAGTAAAACCAAATGAATGATATCCAGCAGATAGAAAGAGAGAATTTAGATCATTTGTTGTAGGATTATTCTTAGAAAAATAAAAATGGATATTTGGATATTGTTTCTTCTAAAAATGGGAAAGGGTAGGTGTTATGAGTTTAATTGCAGTGGTGATTAAGATGAGGTTAGTAATGAGAAAGGTCCACAGTGGTTTGATAGTAAATTATCTTAAACTGAATTTTTATTATTAAAGGGTCGTTATGAGGATTTAATGAGAACATACATAAAAATGCCTGACAACTTGTGTGGTAGCTAGTAGATCCTCAAATCATTTATTTTAGATTCCCTGAGGAGGTCCCATAATGCCAGAATTGTTTGTCTTTCTGGGTCCTCAATTGTACAATTTCTTGATTTCCCTGAAACCCTGTTTTTTATATTTGCTGTCTTGAAAAGCAATGCTGGAGCTAATCCCATATTGAAGAAATTGCCAGTTTTCCCAAATCTCTGTATCCTCTTAATCCTAGATTTCTGTTCAAATAGGTGGTATCATAACTTCTGTATTTATCTACATACATTCATTTTTAATTTAGGGCCACACCCATGCCCTAAGGAGGTTCCCAGGCTAGGGTCAAATCCCAGCTCCAGCTGCCGGCCTGCATAGCCACAGCAACGCCACATCCACAGCAACACAGGATCCAAGCCACATCTGCCACTACACCACAGCTCAGGGCAATGCTGGATCCTTAAACGCACTGAGCAGGGCCAGTGGGCCTCCTGGATACTAGTTGGGTTTGTTACTGCTGAGCCGCAACGGGAACTCCTTATCTACATATATGTTCTGGTTGTAGTGAACATACAACTTGGTTTTTTGGTTTTTTTTTTTTTGTCTTTTTGCTATTTCTTGGGCCGCTCCCGCAGCATATGGAGGTTCCCAGGCTAGGGGTCTAATCAGAGCCATAGCTACCGGCCTACGCCAGAGCCACAGCAATTCGGGATCCGAGCCGCGTCTGCGACCTACACCGCAGCTCATGGCAACGCTGGATCGTTAACCCACTGATTGAGGCCAGGGATGGAACCCGAAACCTCATGGTTCCTAGTCGGATTCATTAACCACTGTGCCACAACGGGAACTCCCATACAACTTGTTTTTTAGTTTAAGATATCTTAAATTATTTGTCATGTTTTGGCATAGCTGCCATTTTTTGTTTTGAACTTTAAGTATATTACCTTTTTTTAACCATTCTTTTTAAGGGCTACAGTTAACAGTTACCTTCAACAAGGCTATGCCATAATTAACCATTTCCCAAGCACTAGATATTTAGATATTTGGCTTTTCATTAATAAATACTAGTTTTTGCTTTGAATTTAGAGAAAATATGCCCTAGAATAATTTTTTTTAGAAGAGTGCATCTAGTAGCCCTTTCTATGATGATGGAAATGCTCTCTGTGCTGTCCAGCATGAACATTAGTCACTGTGACTACTGAGCACTTAAAATGTGTCTAATATAACTGAATTTTAATTTACATTTCAATAGTTACATGTGTTAGTTAGAAAGCGCTGTTCTAGAAACAAATATGGAGGTCAGAGTATATAGTCAAGAGTGTCTCAGCTGTGATCTTAAGGTGGCCAGGGTGAGGGCTTACGGGATGGTACAGACCATACTTGGAAGAGCTCTGTGACAAAGAAAAGACCTCTGAAGCCAAAATGTTCTGATGAGTGGAATAAATTTTTAACTTATCGGACCAAAGGGCAGACTGCTGCTAAAGGAAAATAAATATTTTAGAACCAGATGTGACTTCTCAGCAATTGGTTTCAAACTTTAACTTGAAACTGAGAAAATGTCTTCAGTTAAGGACCTTGCTGCAGTGCTACCTGGATGAGGACCACAGTATCAACATCACCTGTGTGATTATTGCCCCACCCTCAACCCCATGCTCAACCTACTGAGTCAGAATACCTGGGGTTAGGTCTTTTCCGAAGCCGCCAGGTTTTTCTTCTTGGTACCACTGTTTAAGAACTATTGCTATAGAGAACTTGAACACCTGGTTCCTACCATCTGGGAATTCCTGATCAAAGATTTCTAAATTCCCCTTCAAAATTTTCTAGAATATAAAACTAAATTTAGTTGTTCATCTCGCCAGCATCCAGCACACGTTCAGGTAATCACAAGTGCTCAACAAAGGTTTGCTAATAAGTTGACTATCCTCCATTATCCAGAAATACTACCATTCATCTGTATTATTCCCAGACGAGGGAACTGGAAGGTTATAGCCACAAACAATATCGAGAACAAAACTTCAATAATGTAGCTTCTTGGTTTCCTTTGCTTTGACAAAAAGCATTACATAACGTGCGCGCGCTAGTTATGTGTGTGCCTAAGTTTGTACTGTCTTTAATGAACCAAAGGAAAGCCAGTAATTTCATTAAAGCTTTCCTGCGATTGAAAGGGCTTGGCCTGGAAAGGCCGTAAATGTTATAATCTGAGGGTGAGAGAGGAGGAGGAGGGGCAAATGATATAATTTGGTCTGAGTGCAGTTTTGAAAAGAAAGTGTTTTGCAGCAGGAAGGGGTCCGCCCCGCCGCCGCCCTCTTCCCTTCCCCAGTCTTAATGTGGAGCGAAGCACAGAAAATTGCTCATTTTATCTGAAGTTCATAAAATGTAACCAGGCGAGCTGTACTTTCACTTCCTAACTCTGGCAGCCCTGGGGAGCGGCGCCCGTCGACCCCCAAACCTCTAGGGCTCGCGCCCGCCCGCGGGGTCAAATTCCAGGCCGGCCCCGCGCCGGCCGCCCGGGAATGCGGAAGGGCCGTGGGACCCGCCGCGGATGGCGGGGGAGGAGGACGGCCTGCAGGGTCCCTACCGCGCCGCACCCGCTTCATACCGCGCGGGCGGTGGGACCCAACTGAAACCCAGCCCGGGGCCGGCGGCCCCAGCCCGAGCCCCGGCGGACAAGGCGGACGCGATCGCCTACCGCCCGAGAACTGTGAGGCATTCTTCCCCCCCACCCCGCCCCCGGCAGAGTTGGATCCCGCCGCGCCTTCCGGTGCGCCTTCCGGTTCGCCTCCCGAGGCAGGAAGTGCCGGCGTCGCCGCTGTTGCGCCCGCAGCTCCGCACTCGTAGCCGCCGCTCGTTTCCCTCAGGAAGTCCGGGTTCTGGTTCTGGTATTTGGCCGCGGTGAGTGGCGCTCGCCCCCTCGCGCGACACCCCAGGACCGCCTTTATCCCCCGCTCTTCCCGCCGCCCGACCCCGCCCCGAACGCCTGGGCGGGCGGGGGTTGCGGGACCCTTCCGGTGGGGCAGAGAGGTGGGCGAGGAGACCGGCAGATGCCGGCCGGAACGTGGACTACGAGGGGTCGGGAGGCTCGGGCGGATGGAGCCGGGGCCGGGATCCGCCCTGTTGGCTGAAGCGGTGGGTCCCAGGCGCTGCGTCAGCGGGACGGCTTCACACACCTGGTGCCCCGCCCGCCTACGGCCCGCTCCCCATCTGCCTGGGCCGGGTTGGTTGGGCCAGCTGTCGAGCGCCTACTCGGTGCCTCACACAGTGCCCGGTGCTTTGCGGGGCGCAGGGGTCTGCTGGTGCGCGGTTCCTGCCGGGGAGTTCGGAGGTGGTATAGGCCAAATGTAAAGATTTCTGTAGGACTCAGGATTCTTTGCAGCATCTTGTAAAGATTTAGTTCTTCTGTGCTGACGGAGGAAGACAACAGATAGAAAAAGAGTCATGACCTCATTGGAGGCCTTGGGCTTAGCCCTAAGAGGGAGAACTCTTTGGTAGGAGGTAACAAGACCGAAAGCTCAAAAGGTGGGACTTGTGTCATGGGGAAGGAGACGGTGGGGAGACCAGCCTGAACGAACAGTATGTTAATGAATAATGGTTGGAAATATGTAGGAAAGTGGGACCTTTTCACGGATGTTTTGCAAACCTGATGGGAAATAAAAGGTTATGTAAGAGTCGTTAGGTAGTCGTTTTAGATTCTTCACTAATGGAGTAATGGGAAGAAAGGAGTGTTGAGAGGATTAGTTTGGCAGCCTTTAAGATGGATCTGTAATGGTCCTTTGGTAGGAAAAAATCATAGCATTTTGGAAATCAAAAGAACCGTAAAGGTTATCTTTTGTTTTATAATTGAGGAGAGTGAAGCCCAGCGAGGTGAGATAATTTGCCCAAGGTCACTCACTTGGAGGGGGTTCACATGGTGCCACCCATTTTCTCTAAGCATTAGGGGGACCCTCCTGGGGCTCATAGCTAAGTGCACAGCTTCTTGGTTCAGGCACTGTTGAATGAGGCAACTTCTGTGAGGACTGTTTCAATCGATATTACTTATGCTTTCACAGGACTGAGTTTGGACCAGATAAATTGCAACATCTGAAGGACAGGTCCCCAGGTGAGGGTTGCTGGGGTTAGAAGACATGAAAGGGGGAGTTCCATCGTGGCTAAGTGGTTAACAAATATGACTAGCATCATGAGGATGCACGTTCTATCCCTGGCCTTGCTCAGTGGGTTAAGGATCCTGTGTTGCTGTGGCTGTGGTGTAGGCTGGCACCTGGAACTGGGATTTGACCCCTAGCCTGAGAACCTCCATATGCCGCATGTGTGGCCACCCCCCCCCCCCAAAAAAAAATGAAAGGACTGGGAGCCCCTAAATGGAGCTTGTTGTCCTCTTCAGGATTCAAAGACAGCATATGTCTAGGGATGATATTCCTTGCCAGCAATTTTAGGATCTTCCTGCCTCGTTCTGCACTTTAGCTGTTGTGGCTTCTTTGTCATCCCCAACCAGCTATCCACATTTTCTACTTGGTGAAGAATTTCAGCTGCCTCCATGTGGGATGTTAGCAGCTAGTGGACAAACTATGGATCTAGACTTTCGTAATGTGGTCCTGCATCTGTGCATCTACCATTTTCTAGCTGTGCACCTGCAGGTGAATTATCCTCTTTGCACTAATTTTCTCATCTGAGAAACAGGGATAATAACAGTATCTGTCGAAAGTTGTGAGGATTACCTACGTCAATACACGTGAAATGCTTAGATCAGTGCCTAGCACATATTTAGCACTCAGTTATTGGCTTATTAGTACTCTTTTTGTTCTAGGTATAAATAAGGAGTGACTGGTAAGTTCTGTTAAGAATTGGGGTGGGAGGGTGTTCCCTGGTAGCTCAGCAGGTTAAGGATCTGGCATTGTTACTGCTGTGGTTCAGATCACTGCTGTGGCCAGGGTTTGAGCCTGGCCTGGGAACTTCTGCATGCCATGGGTGCAGCCAAACAAACAGACAAAACCAGGAATCTTTGCAGGGAAGAGTGCAGTGGAGTTTATGTTGAACCAAGGGTAGACAATAGAACAGCCATTTTTTGAGAATCAGATCCAGGACCTACCTTAGAGAGATCATGTGTATACATAATTCTGTTTGTGACCCAGAGAAGCATATATATCTGTTCATTTAACTAGTATTTAGCACCAGCCATGTGTGAGGCACTCTACTTGACTCTGCAATCCAAGGTAGAAATGCCATAAAAGTGTATATGTAAATAGCATAGGAATGAAATATGGGGCAGTAAAAAAAAAAAAAGAATGAACCACTAGTAAATTCAGTGAGATACATGAATCTCAGAAAATGTAAAATGAAAGAAGTTGGACACAGAGTAAGCACTGTATTATAAGAAATTCTGTTTATAAAGAATAATATATAATAATAAATTCTGTTTATAAGAAATTCGAAGAACGAATCTCTGGTGATAGAAATCCAGTGTTTGCCTGTGGGAGAGGGCAACGGACTTGGATTGAACTTTGTGGAGTGATGTTAATGTTTGTTACTTGATTGGGGTGGTGGTTACATGAGTGCACATCATTTTTAAGATCTGTACATTTCACCACATATAAATTTCACTGCAGTAAAACACACTGATAGGGGAGGGAGTAAAGAGGATGTAAAGTCTACTGACAGTTGTGACGATCATAAAATCCATAATTTAGAAACAACAACATGATAATGTATGTGGTAAATGTGCAAATACATATACCGCTGGGATAGCTTAACTGGTATTAAGAGAAAAGCTGTAAAACTGAGTTTGGCTCTGTAAAAGATAATAGAATAATTTATGGAACCGATTATATGTTTGCCTAAATATGCAGTATAAAGCAATAATATGTTATTAAGTATGTCGGGTTAACCTTGTGGAGCATTTTAACTTGATCATATGCTAAATTCTCTGGATAATTGCTGTTTTCAGATTGTTGCTCACTTATCCAGTCATTTGATCTTCCCTAATTAGCACAAACACTAGTCTTGACTACAGTAATGACCATGGGAATTCATGAAAAATTTCTGGAGATTCTGATAGTCCTTAGCAAAGATGAGACTTGAATCAGAAATGATCTTAGGTTTTAGCCAAGAACTGCTGTCTGCTTTTTTTGGTGTTGCCACTCCCAGGCCTCACCTTGTGCCTCTGCTCACAAATCGGCCTTGCCAGAAGGGACCTTCTGAGCATCCTGCCCCCGGGCATCTGTACTGTACTTGAATTCTTTATCATCCCTTTGCTCGGGAAACCAGCTCCTTCTCCCTCCTCCAGTTACCTCATTTTTGAATGGTCACATCACACTAGCAGTTTTTCAACCAGCGCTTGAGGAAAGCACAGTCATTCAAGACAAACTTTGAAGGAAACTCCAACTGGGAAGCAAGAAGAACTAGCAAATCAGCATGGGAATCAGCTAAAAGACTGGGGTGGTGGTTACGGGAATTTTGAGGAAGGGATGACTGTTGCACTTAAAAGAGGAGCCCACAGAACTTGGAGAGGAGTTGAATAGAAGGAATTATAATTGCTAACCAGGAATAGAAATTTTTCCTATCCAGTGCACACTTGGCCATGGCCTCTTTTTGAGGTTTTAAAAATTCTTTGACTGTAATTCTGAAAGGCATTGCCCTATTAAATGTTAAAGACGGCAAGGAAACACAAGGACTTTATTAGTTTTCTGTCACTCTGTAACAGATTATTCTCACATTTAGCACCTTAAGAAAACAGTAAAGCGCTCTGAGGGTCAGGAACTTCAGGGCAGCTTAGCTGGGTGGTTCTGGTCAGGGTCTCAGGGGGTTGCAGTCATTTGAAGGAGGATCAACCTCCAAGAAGACTGACTCACCTGGCTGACAAGTGGGTTCTGGCTTTGGCTGGAGGCCCCAGTTCCCTGCCACATAGATCTCTCCATAGGGTGCTATAGCCCTCATGACCCGCTGCTGCCCCAGATTGAGTAATCGGAAAGCATGACAGAAAGTCACACGCAGTCATTTTCACAGTATCCTATTGGTTAAGAAAGAAAGCAGAATATGCCAACCCAAATATGACACTTTGGCACGAAGATCATGTTGAGCTGAAGGCAGTTGAGAAGAAGCAGGCATAAGAAAAGCTCTGCCCTTTCCCAGTGTGCCGAAGAGCAGGGCACACCTTTGCAAAGGTCTCCTTCCTTCCCCCTCTGCCAGGAAGGACAGAGGACTTTGGACTCTTAGCAGGCCCTAACTTAAACCTGCCTGAGAAGCCTTACCCTTGTTTATATTGTTTGTATCATTCCACAGCGAGCCTCTCCCCTTCACACACCTTTCCTCTTTTGGCTTCCGCTGAAGATGATATTTAAGCCAGCACTCTAAGCCACCTCTGAGGGCTGGATTTTCCCTGGCATACAGGTTGATAAACTTCTGTTTTTCTTTTGGTAATCTGTTATTACAAGGTGTCAGCCAAGAACTCAGAACCACAGTCAGTGCCTTCTAAGTGCTTAACTCTGGTTCCCAACCTTCACTGCACATTGGAATCACCTGGTATGTTTCTAAAATACCAAATCATGGGCTTCACCTGTAGACAGTTTCAGTTGTACTAGAGTAGGACCTAGACATCACTTTTTTAAAACTTCCAGGGTGACTGTAAGGTGCAGCCAAGATTGAAACTAGAGGTTAACTGCTGTGAGAGCCATATTTACTTGCCGTATGGACTGGTGGACTTAGATACTTCATAGGCAGCTGACAGATATGCTCCATGAGCATCTTTTCCAGGTGTCCAATAAAGCCATATAGGCTGGATGGAGTTTACGAGCAATTTCTGCTTATTGATTATGATGCCCATGTTTTGATTTGCACGTCAGTATTTATTGCAAGTGATTTTGCAGATACTTAGATTATGAACTAAGTATGTTGATGCCACAGCCACCTAAATACCAGTATCCTGTATCCTTGCCCTTCTTGTCACCTCTGGGCATAGTACATGTAACCTTTAGTTCACTATATGAGAAATTTGCAAAAATAATAAAAAAAAATTTGAAGAGGAACTGGAGTTTTTTGTTGCTGCGAAGGCTTATTTAAAAAAAAAAAAAAGGCTTATTCATTGCCATATATGCTGTGTTCTAAGTGGATACTTTCTGCAACTAAGGGTAGGGTTTCATGGAGCTTTTTTCTTTAGCATTTATAGGTCAGGTATGAATTGACAGTGCTTGGTAAAGATTTCAAGCCTTTACCTATCATGTCAAACCAAGACCACAGCTGATAGGAAACATTGCCGCTTGATGAACCCAAACCAGGGCTGCAACATTGCACAGTTGCAGAGCGTGTCATTCATATTTTATTCTCTTCCCATTCCCTTATATACTTTAGTCTGTACATTGGTTTCCTCAGCATAGTTAGAATTTATTTGGAAACTCCGTTTGTCTAGAAATTAAATTCAGAGGAAAGTAGCTGCTCAGAAATCAATATTGGATTATATTGGTAGTATTGAAAGTTTAAGAAGTTACTTTCTGGTACACTTGCTAACTAGAAGAATTGTATGAAGTAAAGATTATATAGGTAAAAATCACCTTTAACAAATGAGGTTGAATTTCATCTGGCTCTGCCACCAGGTGACCTTGGGCAATTTGTTTAACTTCTTTGATATTCAGTTCCTTCATGTGTAAAGCAGAGACATGTTAAATTTAGTGCACCGAGTGCCTGACAATGAGTCACTCGACAGATGGCAGTAGCCATACATTGAGTAGACCTTTAGTTCTCTCTCTCTCTCTCTCTCTCTCATCCTCAGGCATTTGGGGGCTGGGAAAAGAGAAAACAAATACATGAGTTAAGAAACCATATGGTGCCTTGGGCACATACAAGTTTGGTGATGCTGAAGGAGAAGTACAAGGCAGAGGATGGCTGGAGATCAGGCTGAAAGCTCATTCTAAAGCAGGAAAGGTGTGTGTGCCGGGCTTCAGAGCTTGTATTCTCTCCTGTCGGCAGTGACGAGCCAAAGATGTCTCAAAAGGGAATGAGATGGTCATGTTTATGTTTTATACACCTCTGGCTGGAAAATAGAGGGTAGTTTAGAAGGGACCAGAAAGCAAGGAGATTGGTTAGTTGACGATAGAAAAATTCTACACAGGGATGGTAAGGTCCCAGCTTAGGGTGGTGGCAGAGGGAAGAGGAAATTGAGCCAATCTGATGAATGCAAGGCTTAGTTCCCTGGAGAGAAGGGTGAGTCGGGGATGACTCCTGGGTTTCTTGGTGAGTAAGTGATGTGCCATTAACTGACAGAAAATAGAAAGTTGAGAACGTTTAGGAGGGAAAGAATGAGTTTGGTTTCTAACATGTTGATTCTGAGCATCTGTGGGCTACCAAATGAGGGCCTTTCACAAACACGACTGGATGTGTGAGGCCACAGCCCAAGGGAAGGGTCGGGCCGGGGGATACAGACGTGGGAGTCATAGGTGTTGTCGGAACAGGGAGAGTGGATGAGATCATCCCAGGAAAGCAGAGTGAAGAGAACTCAGTAAGCCATGGACTGGGAGAAGGCTGGGCATGCGAACGTCTAAGTGAGCGGAGAGAAAAGCCTCACGAGAAAGTTCAGGAGGGCCAGGCCTAGGGAAGGAGAACTGGGAGGAGGTTGGTGTTACCAAGTTAAATTACACCAAGTCACAGCATTTGACTTCGGTCAGTCGTTCCAATGTGCTGTTTCTAAGAAGAGTCTCCCTTCTTAGAGTCTTCCAGGTTGGAAAACTTGGGCTCTCTTTCCATTTGGGATAGCTCATTTCTATTGTTACAGTCCACCCAGGCCAAGAGTTGTTGAGGCCTGAAGAAAAGTGGGATTAAATGATGTCCAATATAGCAGAATGGTTCAAGGAGACTTAGATTGGATTTAGCAATGAAAGCGCTTGCAGTGGTGAGTGGGAAGTGAGAAAGTGGAAAAAGGCAAGATGATTTATCTCAGAAGGTAAGGAGAAAAAGGATGGTAGTTTCTTCGGGGGCCAGAATTCTCTCCAGATTGACTGTTTTGCTCCAACTTTGCTTCAGTTTTCAGCTAATGTTTTATTCTTCGTTGATATTTTATGTGTGCATGTGTGTACTTTTTATAGGTATGATATACAAATATAAATGTACACTGGTTTTAAATGAAGTACAAAGAAAAAATATTTTTTTAAAGAAATCATGGTGTTATTACATTGCCGTATAACACAGCTGTGTCTGCTGTGTTAAAGGTTTTGGTTGGGGGCTCAGATTGCTCACCATATAATAATGGCTTTTCTAGCCTCACTGAGTTAACCTCCCCATTCTTTCCTACATGCATTTCCCTCAATAAAAATCCTTGAATCCGTGTGTGTTTACTCCCATCTTGGCAGCAGCTTCTTGGAGAACTCCAGCCAAGCTTCAAAAATGTTTAAATATAATATACTTTTGGGTTAGCAAGGTACAATCGAAGGATCATTTTTTAAAAATAAAGATTTTCTCTTTGGGAGGTTTTTCTAGATGACTCTGTTACAAATATAATTTGCTGATACTGATAGAACTAATTCTTGCCTTCAGATTTACGTTTATACCTACCTACTGAATCCTGAGGAAGTAGAATCAGAATTTTTAGCATGAGAAAGAATTTTAATCCAACAGTTTTGGAATGTGAGGAAGAATTAAAGCAGAGTCAAGTGCCTTGCTAGTGGGCCGCATTCTGTCTCTGATTTAATGTTCAAGATAACTAAGGTCACATAACAGCCTAAATTACAGGAAGAAGAAAATTAACATTTATTCAGGCCAAGTGTGTGGGGAGGGAAAGGAGTTGGAATGCTAGAATCAGGACTCCGAGGCTGCTGTACTTGAAAATTGCACCCCTGAGCTGAGCTTTCAAAACTTGAAGCTGGGGTATTTGTTTAGATTCAAGAGAGAGAGGTAAACAATGGTTAAAAGTCCAAGACTGGATGTTCTGGAGACCCATGTCCAGGATTGTCTCGCTCAGCCTTGTCCCCACCAGTCGTCTGCTTTCATACCATGGAAATGCAGAGTTAGAGAGCAGTCCCCAAGGCCACCCTCATTTCTGACACCAGTTGCAAGTTTGGTGGCCCAAGACAACCCTCAGGTTCAGTAATTTGCTAGGACTCACACAGCTCTCTGAAAGCTGTTACTGTGGTTGTGGTTTATTACAGTCAAAGGATTCAGATTAAAATCAACCAAGGGTAGAGACACATGGTGCAGAGTCCAGGAGAATTCCAGGTGCATGGTTTCCCGTGGGCCTCTCCAGGCCAGTGTTGACACCTGGTAGTGCGGCGTGACTGTGAGCCTGGAGTATTCCTGCCTGGGGACCTCTCTCCGCCCTTCGTGGCTGTGGTTTTTATTGGCACTCTGTCCCGTAGATGCTGTCCGCTGCTCCTAGGCTGACTTCAGCCTCCCCTTCCCCCAGAGGCCAAGCTGAGGAACACTTGACCCAAAGCCCCCATGATAAATTACATCATTAGACTATCTGCTGTGACCCAAGACCCCAGATAGACCAGGCGGACACTCTAAGGACTTAGAGATTACCGCCCAGGAGCCGAGGACAAAGGTTAGACCTCTCTTTGGGCAAAATTAAATTCTTCACAAGGGGAGTTCCCGTCGTGGCGCAGTGGTTAACGAACCCGACTAGGAACCATGAGGTTGCGGGTTCGGTCCCTGCCCTTGCTCAGTGGGTTAACGATCCGGCGTTGCCGTGAGCTGTGGTGTAGGTTGCAGACACGGCTCGGATCCCGCGTTGCTGTGGCTCTGGCGTAGGCTGGTGGCTACAGCTCCGATTAGACCCCTAGCCTGGGAACCTCCATATGCCGCGGGAGCGGCCCAAGAAATAGCAGCAGCAGCAGCAACAACAACAAAAAAGACCAAAAAAAAAAAAATTCTTCACAAGGGCCATGGTTTTGTTTGGTTTTTTAACCTAGGTCATACATATCTCATAGGGCAGAGACATTGGATCAAAAAATTATTCTGGTGTCCATATATTTTCAAGGTTATATGTAGCTAGTATGGTGAAGCTGAGATTTTAACTCAGGGCTTTTCTAATTCTAAAGCCAGGCGTATTTTTGTGTTGTATTTATTTACATCATTTTAAACTGCAAATAAAAAATGGAGTGAGAAATGTCCATTCTAGGGAGTTCCCATCATGGCTCAGTGGTAACGAACCAAACTAGTATCCAAGAGGACCTGGGTCTGATCCCTGGCCTCGCTCAGTGAGTTAAGGATCCATCATTGCCGTGAGCTATGGTATAGGTCACGGATGTGGCTTGGATCCCACGTTGCTGTGGCTGTGGTGTTGACTGGCAGCTTTGGCTCCTATTTGACCCCTAGCCTGGGAACTTCCATATGCCATGGTTTGTGGCCCTAAAAAGCAAAAAGAAAAAGAAATGTCCATTCTATTTGACATTTAAATTGTTGGTGGCTTTCAGTAGAGTGTTAGAGGTTACCACTAAAGCCATGTTATAGAGAATGGAGGAGTATTTTAGGAAGATGAGAAAAAGGAAAGAACTGAGTATTAGACTATTGTTTTAAAAGTTTTGTCAAGGGAAAGGGGACATGAAGACAGAGCTACAGTGAATGCAGGGTTAAAGCTGTTTTGATGATTTTTGTTTTTTTTTTTTTTAAGATGAGAGCCTTTTGAACATGTATCAGTGACCCTACTAGTCTCTGCCTACGTTATCTCATTTAATTCTCATTTGTATTACAATAGATACTGTGTTTTGCTTAAAATTGAGGATCACGTAAACTTCCCTGGTTTTCCAACCATGTTTTGAAAAAAAAAATAAGACTCAAGAGGTTATACAGTATTGATATAAAATGGAGTTAAAAGGTGTACCTGCTGCATAGGATTGTGAAGATTAAATGGGACAATCCATGTGAAATATAACAGCTTTGGAAACCTTTCTCTACGGGTGCTCCCTGCGGTCAGAACAGTATAAGCACTTGGTAGTGAGCTGATATTACATGCTGTAAAACTAATTCCCACTTGATAAAAATGAGTTCCATGAAATTTGGGGGGAAGTTAGCTCAATAGTTTGTTTCTTCAAAACTGTTTTTTTTCCCTAGCCATTTAATTATGACATTGGAAATGAAGTTTGTACCTATGTTTATTCCTATCCAAATAAAGTAAGAATTCCACATTAAGATATTTTTACTAACTTTTAAGTTTTGTGAATTCTTTTTTTGCTTTATGTTTTATACATTTTGTTTTGCTTTATGTTTTTTCAACTCTAGAATTAAACTGCCACCATGTCGAGCAAAAAGGCAAAGACCAAGACCACCAAGAAGCGCCCCCAGCGCGCAACTTCCAATGTGTTTGCCATGTTTGACCAGTCGCAGATTCAGGAGTTCAAGGAGGCCTTCAACATGATTGATCAGAACAGAGATGGTTTCATCGACAAGGAAGACTTGCATGACATGCTTGCTTCTCTAGGTAGACTTCTATATTCTTAATATGCCTCCTTCCCCCAAATAATCATTTTATGAGTTATTTTTCTGTGTGATGTACAAATATTCCTCTCCTGGTCTCCAAGGACTATTGAGAGATGTTGAGTGGGAGGTGCCATATGGAGGCTTGGCCAGTCACACCAGGATAAGCCTGCAAAGGTGGGGGGGGCCCAGCAGCCACTGTTTCCAGACAGGCTTCCGTTCTCATTAGCTAAATATGATAGGTTTACGAGGTGAAAAGCCAGGGGATTGCTAGGTGTCAGAAGACCAGAAGCTTAAATTAAAAGTGTGGCTAATAATATAGTTTACTTAGTAACAAAGGATGAGGACAGTTACAGGATAGAGGTGACAGTAATAAGTGACCATCTCGGGGAGGAAGGGAACACAAAGAAAGGGGCTTTCACAATTTATAATTTTTTATGTAATTTAAGAACAAAAAATGTAAAGATATAAGGTTATTTATTTATGCAGTTTATTTAATTATATTTACAATATTGTATTAGTTTCAGGTGTACAGCTTCAGATTCTTTTCCATTGTAGGTTATTACAAGTTACTGAATATAGTTCCTTGTGCTATACAGTAAACCCTCGGGTTTTGGGGGGGTTTTTTTGTTTTTGTTTGTCTTTTTAGGGCTGCACCAGCAGCGTATGGAGGTTCCCAAGCTAGGGGTCCAATCTGAGCTTCAGCTGCCAGCCTACACTACAGCCACAGCAATGCCAGATCCAAGCTGCATCTGCAACCTACATCACAGCTCACAGCAATGCCAGCTCCTTAACACTGAGCGAGGCCAGGAATCGAACCCGTGTCCTCTTGGATACTAGTGGGGTATTACTGCTTAGCCACGACAGGAACTTCAATGAACCCTTGTTTATCTATTTTAAATATAATGGTGTGTATCAATCTCATACTCCTATTATCTCTGCCCCTCCCTTTTCCCTTTGGTAACCATAAGTTTGTTTTCTATGTCTGTGAGTCTGTTTTTATTTATTTATTTTTTTGTCTTTTTTTGTCTTTTTGTTGTTGTAGTTGTTGTTGTTGTTGCTGCTGCTATTTCTTGGGCCGCTCCCGCGGCATATGGAGGTTCCCAGGCTAGGGGTCTAATCGGAGCTGTAGCCGCTGGCCTACGCCAGAGCCACAGCAACGCGGGATCCGAGCCTCATCTGCAACCTACACCACAGCTCACGGCAACGCCGGATCGTTAACCCACTGAGCAAGGGCAGGGACCAAACCCGCAACCTCATGGTTCCTAGTTGGATTCATTAACCACTGCGCCACGACGGGAACTCCTGTTTTTATTTTGTAAATAAGTTGGTTTGGTTTTTTTTTGGTTTTTTTTTTTTTTTGGTTTTTTTTTTAGAGTCCACATATAAGTATCATATAGTATCTGCCTTTCTCTGCCTAACTGACTTAGTGTGATAATCTCTAGGTCCATCCGTGTTGCTGTACATGGCAGTATTTCGTTTGAAGATATAGGATTTTTTAAAATTTTTTAGGTTTTATTGAAGTACAGTTAACTTACAGTGTTGTGATCATTTCTGTTGTACAACAAAGTGATTCGGTTATACATGTACACACAGCCATTCTTTTTCAGGTTCTTTTCCCTTATAAATTATCACAGAATATTGGATAGAGTTCCCTGTGCTATACAGCAGGTCCTTGAAGGCCAGTCATTCCATATACCACAGTCTGCATGTGCCAATCCCAAACCCCGAGTCCATCCTCCCCTAAAATGTAAGATTTAAAGCGAACATAAACTGTCCTTTGTCATTTTCGATATGTGGGTATTACTTTATTATCCCTTACAGGATTTTGTTTGTTTTGATCTTAAGGAAGGAAGAGAAAGTCCTCCTTGTCCTGCCTAAGTCTGCACTGACTTTATAGTTGGAAAAATGTCAAGCCTAGGGGTTCTCAGTCTGCACAAAGATGGGCAGGAAAAGGGGCACAGGTCAAAGATGGCCCTCAGTTAGGCATTGCACTCGGGTGTTTTTGCTTTTCACCCTTAGCCAGAAAGGGTAGTTCAAGGGCCAGAGGGCAAAGAGAGAAGTTGCTACTTTTTTTTTTTTTAAGTAACCACAACACGATTTTGTTCCTGTATTTTATTTTTGTTTTTTTCTAACATTATTGTGAAATTTTTTAAGCCTATAAAAAGTTGAGGGAACAGTATAATGAACCAGCACACATCCTTTACCCAGACCCAAGTTGTTGACATTTTGCAGCATTTCCTTTTTTCAGAGTGAGTGTAGAGTTGAGATACTGATCTAACTTGCTGACTTGCAGGTGGGGTAGATCCCAGCCTTTTCCTCACTCAGACTAGCTAACCAAGTGTACTTTGCAGGGCGGATCACTACTAAAGAAGACCACTGAGGGAAATGGGGCTTAGTTGTATGACAAGAACCAAACACTCAAGCCTGTCCCTTGCTCATAGTAGATGATGCACAGTTAATTTTTGTTGGAGGAATAAATGACAGTAGAGTGAGAAACTAGGGAACCCTTTGCCTTTAAAGATACATATTTACCTTTCAAGTCAACAAATTATATTGGAACCTTGAATGGGTCTGTAGGTGCTTAGCCTAAACCAATTCATTTTAAATCCGTGAGGCTTTTTTGTGCTCATGTTCTCCTGACACCTTTGGGGGTTTTTTTTGTTTTTTGTTTTTGTTTTGTCTTTTTGCCTTTTCTTGAGCCGCCCCCGTGACATATGGAGGTTCCAAGGCTAGGGGTCAAATCGGAGCTGTAGCCACTGGCCTACACCAGAGCCATAGCAACATGGGATCCAAGCCAAGTCTTTGACCTACACCACAGCTCACGGCAACGCCAGATCCTTAACCCACCGAGCAAGGCCAGGGATCGAACCCACAACCTCATGGTTCCTAGTCGGATTCGTTAACCACTGCGCCACGATGGGAACTCCCTTGGGTTATACTTTTTACCCAAAAAATTGCTGCAAGAGAGGGGCTGAATCTGGAGGTAGAAAAGTAGTTCTTTTTAGCTGCTTTTACTTATTCAAAGAATGGGGAGATTAATTTGGGGCTAATTTTGTGTTGGTTTGTCGAATAGGTGGTGTGAGTGAAGGTTGTGATGGCAGTAAGACAGATGTCAACTTGACTTTTAAATTTCACCCAAATTCCCGGGAGTGAAACTTACATATGAACTGTAATTTTAGATTTGATTATCATTAGCTCTGAGTCGGGTGTAATAGTGGGGTGCTTAACATATAGATGTTCTTTTAATGGAGAGTCACACAAACTTAATGTTGGAAGGCACCTTTCAGATACCAAGTTTAACCAGTCCATTTTGCAGATGAAAGTAAACCCTAGACAATTGCTACCTTTTCCCAGGTCACACAGCTAGTGCCAGAACCTGGATTCAAACCCACTGTTCCAGGCCCTTTGTTCATTGCTGCTCTTCCTGTACTGTGTGGACCTCACAGATGCTGACAAAGAGGAGCCAGCCCTTTGTTACTCCCACCGTGTGGTTCCAGGGGGATTTCTTCCGACTTTCAGGGAAGGGTCAGGGACATTCCCTCACCACTGCACCAGAAGAGGGAGGGGTGTTCTCAGTTGGGACTGGGATTAAGGTTTCCATCTTGAACAGTGCTACGTGAGACTGCATTTCAGGATCATGAGTAAATGGCATTTAGGGAGATGTTTGGCAACCGAATAGAATGTTGTTTAAACTGAGCTCCCAATTTGAAACCAACCTAATAATTAGTTTTAGCTTAAAGGGCCAACTTATAAATAAATTATTTGACCCAGATCAACTATAGGCAACTGTACCACAATTAGAAATATGAATATATAGGTTTTTAAAATAACTGGTAACAAAATGCTTGATGAGACTTTATCACCATTCAAAATGTAACTGTGTGGCATTGCCTGGGTCCTAGTTTCACTTGTTTTTTATTTTCAATGAAAAAATAGTGAGGGAAAAGTTGCAGAGTACCAGGGAATGAAGACTGCTCAGTCTAAACCCAGGATGCATTTTTATAAAGGTATATCAAAGTTTTTTTTTATGTTGTCAAAAAACGTTTTTTTCAAATATTCTCTTTTCGTTTTTGTTTTTGGCTGCACCTGCTGCACATGGAAATTCCCAGGCCAGGGACAACTGTGACCTGCCCTACAGCTCTTGCAATGCCAGATCGTTAAGACCGGGCCAGGGGTGCAACCTGTGCCTCAGCAGTGACCTGAACCCCTGCAGTCAGGTCCTTAACCCACTGTGCCATAGCGGGAACTCCCAAATGTTCTTAATACAAGTTACTTGAAAAGCTAGTTTCATGCCATGATGATGTAACTTTTAAAAACACGTTGGGGAACATAACGGTAACAAATTATGTATTGAAGTGAGGTCTTTGTTCTTAAATGTTAAACTGTGAAATTTTATAGGGAAGAACCCAACCGACGCATACCTTGATGCCATGATGAACGAGGCTCCGGGGCCCATTAACTTCACCATGTTCCTCACCATGTTTGGGGAGAAGTTAAATGGCACAGACCCAGAAGATGTCATCAGAAACGCTTTTGCTTGCTTTGACGAAGAAGCAACTGGTGAGTGCTCTCTGTTTATGCCCAGCCTCATTCCAGACCCTGTGAAACAGTTTATTGGAGATAAGCTTAGTAAAGTATAAATTTTAAAAAAATGAGTAAAGGGGAGTTCCCGTCCTGGCTCAGCAGAAATGAATCTGACTAGCATCCATTAGGAGGCAGGTTCAATCCCTGGCCTCACTTAGTGGGTTAAGGACCTGGTGTTGCCGTGAGCTGTGGTGTAGGTTGAAGATGTGGCTCAGATCTGACGTGGCTGTGGCTGTGGCATAGACCAGCGGCTACTGCTCCCATTCAACCCTCTAGCGTGGGAACCTCCATGTGCCGTGAGTGCGACCCTAAAAAGAAGAAAGAAGAAGAAGAAAGGAAAACTATCCTTTACAGTGGGATGGTCTAACAGAAAATGGCTCGGCCACAGGCATGCAGGTCATAAAGCTACACAGTTTGTGCCGTTGTTAATCTTTGAGTTTGGGTCTTAGTTTCCTGAAAACCAAAAGGAGAATTGTCTATTAAGTAGTGTTTCTTAGACAATAAAAAGTACTTCTGCAAGAAATTTTTATATCTGACCAAAAAGTATAGTTAACTAACTTGAACAAACAAAATTTTAGGTTTTTTTCTCCTGTTATTTTAAAGTGTGTACAGAGAGCCTAGCTGTCCACCTAAAATTTTTCTCCCTCCTCTCATTGTCCCCTTTCCTTCTGCAATAATCTTCTGTCCAGCCACCCCCATCACCTCCTCTCACACCCTGCATCTCCCTCCTACTTCCTCATTTCCACCTTTTAAAACTGTACCAACTTGCGTTGCACAGCAGGTCCTGGCAACACTGCCCTTTTTTTCTGGGTATCTGCCCTTTTTTTCTTCATACCTCTGAAAGACAAGGGATTTTTTTCTCCCCTGGAAAACACCTGCTTCAAATTAATTTTGTAGGCGTATGGTCTACTAACTGAGCTATTAAAAGGATTTAGTCTAGGAGTTCCCAGCGAGGCTCAGGGGTTAACGAATGTGACTAGGAACCATGAGGTTGTGGGTTTGATCCCTGGCCTTGCTCAGTGGGTTAAGGATCTGGCGTGGCTGTGAGCTGTGGTGTAGGTCACAGATGCAGCTCGGAACCCATGTTGCTGTGGCTGTGGCGGCTACAGCTCCGATTCGACCCTAGCCTGGGAACCTCCATAAGCCTCGGGAGCAGCCCAAGAAATGGCAAAAAGACAAATAAATAAATAAAAGGATTTAGTCTAAAGACTAACAGAGAATTCTAAACATAGTAGGAAAACAATGCTGTGGTTACAAGTTGCTTTATTTTGTTCACTTAACTATGTATGTCTCGAAATGTCTCATAAGACTGACCTAGTTGAGAACCGAATCATTAAAGTGCCGGTAAGTGTTCATGACTCCCTCCTTTGCGCTTCTTCCAGGCACCATTCAGGAGGACTACCTGAGGGAGCTGCTGACCACGATGGGAGATCGGTTCACAGATGAGGAGGTGGACGAGCTGTACAGAGAAGCACCTATTGACAAAAAGGGGAACTTCAATTACATCGAGTTCACCCGCATCCTTAAGCATGGAGCAAAAGACAAAGATGACTGAAAAACTTTAGCTAAGACCTTCTAATTACTTTGTGTTATTCCGTTTTATTTCCCAGACACTCCCCCCACCCCCTGTAGACCTGTTGCATGTAACTTAGTTTCACAGCTTTGCCTCTTTTTTTGATGTATTTATTCTAGACCTTTCTGCCACTTAGCACTTGTATAATCAGACTGCAAATGGGGATGAGGTTGTAAATTGTATTGCAAAAGCGATTGCGAATAAAAATCAACAAATGTGAAAGCCCAGGAAAATATATCCGGTATTTCTGGTTTTGCTGGATTTTTACATTTTTATATAATAAAAATGCTATTTTGAAATAAAGATTATGCTGACTCATATGGAATATAATGAAAAGTTAGACAAATAACTGGTAGTTGTAGTCTTTTTTTAGATTTTTTCAATTCATATAATTCAGATTTCAGGGTAAAGCTTGACTTTTCGCATATATGAGACAGTGTTCTTCAGTACAAGTTGACATCATTATGCAGTAAAAGCTATACCTAGTTTTTTCATGCTTCTATTAAGTCAGATGTTTAAACTCTTGTATGATAAATATATAGTGTGTATCTAAGAAAATTCAACGTTTTATTGGTGTGAGTCAGAGAAGATGAGGCAGAATTCTAAATGGTTAATTATGGTAATTATTGAATTATTACCATATATAAAGCATTGCATGTAGACGACTTTCACTGAATATTCCCAGCAACCTTGTAAGGTAGAGTGTGTGTGTGTGTGTCTCTCTCTCTCTTAGGGCCACACCTGCAGCATATGGAAGTTCCCAGACTAGGGGTCGAATCAGAGCTGTAGCTTCTAGTCTACACCACAGCCACAGCAGTGCCAGATCCTTAACCTACCGAGTGGGCCCAGGGATCAAGCCCGCATCCTCATGGATACTAGTCAGGTTTATTTCCCCTGAGCCGCAAAGGGAACTCCATGAGGTAAATTTTTATTAGCCCCGTATTTTAAGGGAAGAACTGAGCTGGGGGCATTAAGTGATTGATTCAGTCCCAATCAGTGAGAGCTGGGGTCCCAAGCCAGATGTCTAACTCCGGGGCATAGATGCTGGAACTGCTCTGCTGTCCCTGAAAAGCCCCAAATATGTAAAAGGTCAGGACATTTCCATTACATTCTAACAATTTCGTAGTCATTACTGAAATTTAAAATCATTTAATTGGGGGAAATTGAACAGGATTTCAGAGATTTCTAGCCAGCTAAAAAATAGAAGACAGAAGATGATAAGCAATGTAATAATGTTTCAAGGCAGTTCATGTAGTATTGAGTGTAGACTGGGTAGAAGGCTTGAAAACCCCACAGACAAGGCTGCTATAAGCTCTTTTAACATCCTCAAGGCCAAGCAGTATGAGAAATAGGAGGGAAAACCTTTTAAAAAAGGAAAACTCCATTAAGAAACAATTTCCCAATGTTTTTCAATACCTGTTCCTTCTTAAATGAGTCATTTTGATATTTTATCTGCTAAAAATGGATGCAATTACATGTTTTAACATTGGCATTTTTGAGCTTGGTATGGGAGGCACATCCTAGTCACTTGCTATCACTTAATTTTTCTAGGCATCCTTTTCATCATCTTTAAAAAGCAGTTCCACTCCATGGTCTGGTACTCAAGAAGGGCTTCCAGGTTCATAAGAACTTTCACATTTACTACCTAACCCTCAGCGCACATGAGGTAAGTAGGGCAGGGTATGTTCCTGCTTGTTTTATGAGAGCTGAAGTTTAGAAAAGCTGAAGGACCTGTCCAAAGTCCCACAAGAACAGGAATCCACATCCAGCTCCCTTTTCTACCTCCAAGCTTACAGTCACGTGCAGTGTCAATGCCAGAATCGCAGTGTGCAGAAGAGAGGGGGAATGTACTGGGATAATCTGGACTATCATAAACCAAAACTTAACACTTGCTGTGTGCCGGGCCCTTCTCTATGTCAGGGTAACGGGGGGCAGGACAGACAAGGAGGTTGCCCTCCCTGGGGCTCAAGTACTCCAGTGAGAGAAGGATCAGGAAGACATCTCTAAGTGCCCTAGAACACAGCGATGGCCCCCAAAACGAGAAGGGGTCCCCCGTATGGAGATCAGGACAGGTTTTTCCACTCAAAGGGGACCCTCCTTCCAGCACACGCTACACAGGAGCCTTGGACATAAGGGTGAGAGAAGGATGGCAGGGTGGTGTTTGCTGCGTGTGGTCGAAGTGCAGAATCACAGGGCTTCTGGCAAGGAAGACGTGTGGATTTTGTTGTTAAGAACTCAGCCTTGGAGTTCCTGTTTTGGCTCAGCGGATTATGAACCCAACTGTATCCATGAGGATGTGGGTTTCATCCTGGGCCTCACTCAGTGGCTTAAGGATCTGACATTGCCACAAGATGTCCTGTAGGTGGCAGGTGTGGCTGTGGAGTAGGCCAGCAGTTACAGCTCCTGTTCAATCCCTACCCTGCATGTGTGGCCCTAAAAAAAAGCAAAACAAAAAAACTCAACCTTGCTGCTGTGTATAGAATGGAGAGCAAGAGCAGCGGCAAGGCGACTTCCAGGTAGGGGCTGTCACGATGGTCCAGGCAGGACAAGAGGGCGGCTCTTCTTGTCCGACCTATTTGCCCTGCTCCAAACCTGCCTAGTCCCCTTCTCCTCTGGCATCATTTTAACTGTATTTATTTTTGCTCTGCTTAAAGGCAGATTTCAGAAGATTAGGAGACTGAAATAGTTTTCAGGGTTAAAAACAAGAAAAACTGTTTCTTGAATACCTTATGTTGACCTAGCATACATATCCCATTCCATTTCGCTTATAAAGAATTGTGGAATCCTTCAGCCATAAAAAGGAACAAAATAATGCCATTTGCAGCAACATGGATAGAGCTAGAGATTCTCATGCTAAATGAATTAAGTCAGAAAGACAAATACTATACGATATCACTCATATTGGAATCTAATATATGGCACAAACGAAACTTTCTACAGAAAAGAAACTCATGGTCTTAGAGGACAGACTTGTGGTTGCCGAGGGGGAGGGGGAGGGAGTGGGATGAACTAGGAGTTTGGGGTTAATAGATGCAAACTCTTGCCTTTGGAATAGATAAGCAATGAGATCCTACTGTATAGCACTGGGAACTATATCTAGTCACTTATGATAGAGCATGATAATGTGAGAAAAAAGAATATATATGTATGTGTGACTGGGTCACCTTGCTGTATAGTAGAAAATTGACAGAACACTGTAAACCAGCTATAATGGAAAAAATAAAAATCATTATTAAAAAAAAAAGAGTTGTGGAATCTGGTATGTACCATAAGGTGCTTCAGCTAGGACCTTCTTCCTCTCTGGTCCAATAAATATTAGTGATAATGATGAAAACTCTCTATTTTAATATCTTTCCTTTTTTGAGAACAACACAGTGATGATCTCTTAAATTGACAATTGATCCCTTAGCTAGTGCAGGTAAAATATGTGTATTTGTGATCAGAGTTAAAACTATATGAATGGTTGCTCTGTGCTAAGCTTGTTACACTACTGGTCTTTGAGATAGTTTTTTTATTATTACTATCCTGTTCTACAGGTGAAGGACTAAGATGCCGAGAACTTCCCAACTTGCACAGTAGGAAGCAGTGGGGCCATAATTTTGAGTCCAGTCAATCAAGCTCCAGAACCTGCCCTCTCAGGAAAATAATTATTGGAAATAACACCACCTGTTTCTTACCATCATATAGGAGTTTTAAAAGCATTCATTATTGCAAATGATCCTCAAAACTCTAGGAGGTGGATAAAGTAGGCACTGTTGTCTCATTTTATAGATGAAAATGCTGAGTTACAGAAGTTACCTCACTTCCTCAACTAAGTGTCTGAGCCATGACTAGCTTTTAAGTAAGCTATATTTTGAGTAATATAGGGTGCTTCTCAACCTGTGATTTCCCAATTGAATAATTAATACCTAGGAGTTCCCATTGTGGCTCAGCAGTAATGAACCTGACTAGTATCATAAGGAAAAAGGTTCAATCTCTGGCCTCGATCAGCAGGTTAAGGATCCAGCATTGCTGCAAGCCTTAAGCTGCAGTGTAGGTTACAGATGCAGCTCGGATCCCTCATTGCTGTGGCTGTGGTATAGGCCGGCAGCTACAGCTCCAATTCAACCCTTAGCTTGGGAACCTCCATATGCCATGAGCGCAGCCCTAAAGAGACAAAAAAATAATACCTATAGCCTGATAAAAATGTTTTCCTGATTTATAAATTTATATGTACACCATATATAAAGCCATTAATATTTATAAAATTTAAAATATGTTTAATTATGTATTTAATGGGGATCATCTTTCCTAATAAAATAATTGCATAGGGAGTTCCCATTGTGGCACAGTGGAAGCGAATCCAGCTAGGAAACATGAGGTTGCAGGTTCAGTCCCTGACCTTGCTCAGTGGGTTAAGGATCCGGCGTTGCCATGAGCTGGGGTGTAGGTTGCAGATGCAGCTCGGATCTGGCGTTGCTGTGGCTGTGGTGTAGGCCAGCAGCTGTAGCTCCGATTAGACCCCTAGCCTGAGAACCTCCATATGCCTTGGCTGTGGCCCTCAAGAGACAAAAAAATAAAATAAAATTTTAAATTCAACAAATATGTGAATAAATACTTGAATAATGTATTTTCTTGAGATGGGATTAAGATGGCAGAATAGAAAGACTGGAGCTCAACTGCCCTCCTAAAAACAACAATATTTAGGAGTTCCCGTCCTGGCGCAGTGGTTAACGAATCCGACTAGGAACCATGAGGTTGCGGGTTCGGTCCCTGCCCTTGCTCAGTGGGTTAACGATCCAGCGTTGCCGTGAGCTGTGGTGTAGGTTGCAGACGCGGCTCGGATCCCGCGTTGCTGTGGCTCTGGTGTAGGCCGGTGGCTACAGCTCCGATTCAACCCCTAGCCTGGGAACCTCCATATGCTGCGGGAGCGGCCCAAGAAATAGCAACAACAACAACAAAGACAAAAGACAAAAAAAAAACAATATTTACAACCAAATACTGAAAATCTTCACCAAATAGACTGGAAACTTTCAAAAAGATACACTACTCCAGAAGACAAAGAGGAGGCCACACCAAGAGGTAGGAGGGGCAATTAAGCAATATAAGCAACCCACACCTCCTGGGTGGAAAGCCCCACAGACAGGAAAGTAACTGTATCAAAGAGACTCACCCACAGGAGTGAGAATTCTGAGCCCCACATCAAACCCCCACACGTGGGGATCTGGCACTGGGAGAGAGAGCATCTGGCATTGAAGGCCAGTGGGGCTTGTGCGCAGGAGCTCCATGGGACTGGGGGAAATGGAGACCCCATTCTCAAAAGGTGTGCACAGGATTTCACATGCACTGGGTCCCAGGGCGGAGCAAGTTCTCCATAGGAATCTGGGTTAAATCTGACTGCAGTTCTTGGAGGACCTCCTGGGAAAACAGGGGTGAATGTGGCTTGTTGTGGGGGAAGGACATTGGAAGCAAAGCTCTTGGGAATATTCATCAGCATGCCTTTCTCTGGAGGTGGCCATTTGGGGAAAATCTGGCCCCACCCATCAGTGCTGAGAAGCCCCAGGCCAAACAACAATCCAGGTGGGATCACAACCCTGCCCATTGGTAAACAGGCTGCCTAAAGACCGCTCCCCCTACCCCCCCACCTTCAGGCACACAGCCTCCTCTAATCTCACCCAGAAACAAAGCCACACCTACCACTGGGCAGGCACCAATCCCATCAAGAAGCCTACAGCAAACCCCATACAAACTTCAGCCACAAGGGGCAGGGGGCAGACACCAGAAGTAAGAGAAGCTGTAACTCTATTGTCTGCAAAAAAGGTCACCACACCAAAAACCTATAAAAATGAAAAGACAAAGGACTATAACTCAGATGAGGGAGAAAGAAAAAAACCCAGAAAAACAGATAAGTGATCAGGAGATTCTCAGCCTCCAGGAAAAAGACTTTAGACTGTTGATGCTGAAGATGATGCAAGACATTGGAAATAAACTGGAGGCAAAGACGGATAATTTACAGGAAACACTGAGCAAAGAAATACAAGATATAACACTTAAGCAAGAAGAGATGCAAAATACAATAACTGAAATAAATTCATTAGAAGCAGCCAACAGCAGAATACAGGAGGCAGAAGAATGCATAAGCGAGGTGGAGGACAGATTAGTGGAAATCAAGGATGCAGAACAGAAAAGAGAACAAAGACTGAAAACAAATGAAGAGGGTCTCAGAGAACTCTGGGACAACGTTAAATGCACCAAATTCTGTATTATAGGGGCATCAGAGGAGAAGGGGGGGGGACATAAAACATATTCTAAGAGATAATAGCCGAAAACTTGCCTAACATGGGAAAGGAACCATGCACTCAAATCCGGGAAGCGCAACGAGCACCATATAAAATAAACAAACCCAAGGAGGAACACCCTGAGACACATATTAATCAAACTGACCAAAATTAAAGACAGAAAACCTTGAAAGCAGCTAGGGAAAAGAAACAATAACATACAGGGAAACCCCTACAAGGCTATTGGCAGATTTTTCAGCAGAAGCTCTGAAGCAGGCCAGGAGGGAGTGGCATGATGTACTTTACGTGATGAAAGGAAAAAACCTCCAACCAAGATTCCTTTACCCAGCAAGGCTCTCATTCAGATTTGAAGGAGACACCAAAACCTTCACAGATAAGCAAAAGCTAAGAGAATTCAGCAACACTAAACCAGCTTTACAACAAATACTAAAGGAACTTCTCTAGGCAGAAAAGAACAGGCCACAACCAGAAACAAAAATACCACCAATGACAAGGCTCACCAGTAAAGGCCTATATACAGAAAGATACGAAATCCTCCATGCACAATTATGCCACCCAAATCAGAAATCCTGAGAAGAGGAGGGTACAAATGCGGGACACTGGAGATGCACTTGCAGTTAAGAGACCAACAACTTAAAACAAGCTCATGTATATATAGACTCTTATATCAAAAGTTCAGAGTAACTGCAAACCCCAAATCTACAATTGATACACAAACAAATAAGAAAAATCAACTCAAATACAACACTAAAGATAGTCATCAGACCACAAGAGGAGAGAACCAGAGAAGAAGGGAAGAAAAGAGAGCAACAAAAACAAATCCCAAACAATTAATAAATGGCAGTAAGAACATACATATCAATAATTACCTCAAATGTTAATGGACTAAATGCCCCAACCAAAAGTCGTAGACTGGCTGAATGGATACAAAAACAAGACCCATGTACATGCTGTCTTGGAGAGACCCACTTCACTTCTAGGGACACACACAAATGGAAAGTGAGAGGGTGGAAGAAATTATTCCATGCAAACGGGAATCAAAAGAAAGCTGGAGGAACAACACTCATATCCGGCAAAATAGACTTTAAAATGAATATTTTAAGAGACAGGGAAGGACACTACATGATGATCAAAGGATCAATCCAAGAAGAAGATATAACAATTTTGAATATCTATGCACTCAACATGGCATCACCACAATATCTGAGGCAACCGCTAACAATCTTAAAAGGAGAAATCAACAATAACAGAATCATAGTGGGGGACTTTAACACCCCACTTAGAGCAATGGACAGATCATCCAGACAGAAAATCAGTAAGGAAACACAGACCCTGAATGAAGCATTAAAGCAGATGGACTTCATAGATATTTATAGGACATTCTGTCCAAAAGCCACAGAATACACATTCTTCTCAAGTGCACATGGAATATTCTCTACAATTGATCACATCCTGGGCTACAAATCCAGTCTCAGTAACTTTAAGAAAATTGAAATCATATCAAGCATCTTTTCCGACCACAACACTATATGACTAGAAATCAGCAACAAGAAAAAAACTGTAAAAAACACAAACACGTAGAGACTAAAGAACATGCTACTAAATAACCAATGGATCACTGAAGAAATCAAAGAGGAAATTTAAAAATACCTAGACACTAATGACAACAAAGATAGGACACTCCAAAACCTTTGGGATGCAGCAAAAGCAGTTCTAAGAGGAAAGTTTATAGCAATACAAGCCCACCTCATGAAACAAGAAAAGGCTCAAATAAGCAAGCTAACTTTACATCTAAAGCAGCTCGAGAGAGAACAGACAAGACCTAAAGTTAGTAGAAGGAAAGAAATCATAAAGATCAGAGCAGAAATCAATGAAATAGAAACGAAGAAAACCATAGAAAAGATCAATGAAACGAAAACCTGGTTCTTTGAAAAGATCAACAAAATTGATAAACCCTTAGCCAGACTTATCAAGAAAAAAAGAGAGAAGACTTAAATAAATAAAATTAGAAATGCAAAAGGAGAAGTAACAATGGACATCACAGAAATACAAAGGATCGTAAGAGGCTACTATATGCAACTATATGCCAATAAAATGGAAAACCTAGAAAAAAATGGACAAATTCTTGGAAAAGTACAATCTTCCAAGACTAAACCAAGATGAAATAGAAAAGATGAATGGACCAATCACAAGTACTGAAATTGAAACTGTGATTAAAAAACTTCCAACAAACAAAAGTCCAGGACCAGATCGCTTCACAGATGAATTCTATCAAACGTTTAGAGAAGAGCTAACACCTATTCTTCTGAAACTATTCCAAAAAATTGGAGGGGAAGGGACACTCCCAAACTCATTCTATGAGGCCACTATCACCATGATACCGAAACCAGACAGATACCACAACAAAAGAAAACTACAGGCCAATTTCACCGATGAACATAGATGCAAAAATCCTCAACAAAATATTAGCAAACTGCATCCAACAATACATTAAAAGGATTGTACATCATGATCAAGTGGGATTTATCCCAGGGATGCAAGGGTTCTTCAATATCCACAAATCCATCAGTGTGATACACCACATTAACAAACTGAAGAATGAAAACCATGTGATCTTCTCAATAGATGCAGAGAAAGCCTTTGACAAAATCCAACACCCATTTCTGATAATAACCCTTTAGAAAGTGGGCATAGAGGGAACCTATCTCAACATCATAAAGGCTGTATATGACAAACCCACAGCTAACATCATTCTCAATGGTGAAAAGCTGAAAGAATTCCTGCTGAGATCAGGAACAAGACAAGGATGTCCGCTCTCGCCACTACTATTCAACATAGTTTTGGAAGTCCTAGCCACAGCAATCAGAGAAGTAAAAGAAATAAAAGGAATCCAAATAGGAAAGGAAGAAGTAAAACTATCACTATTTGCAGATGACATGATACTATAGCTAGAGAATCCTAAAGACTCTACCAGAAAACTCTTAGAGCTCATCCATGAATTTGGCAAAGTTGCAGGATACAAAATTAATACACAGAAATCGACTGCATTTCTATATGCTAACAATGAAAGATCAGAAAGAGAAATTAGGGAAGCAATCCCATTTACCATCACATCCAAAAGAATAAAATACCTAGGAGTAAACCTACCTAAAGAGATAAAAGACCTGTACTCTGAAAACTATAAGACACTGATGAAAGAAATCAAAGATGACACAAACAGATGGAAAGACCTACCATGCTCTCAAATTGGAAGAGTCAGTATTATCAAAATGACTATACTATCCAAGGCAATCTACAGATTCAATGCAATCCCTATCAAATTACCAAGGACGTTTTTCACAGAACTTGAACAAAATATTTTAAAGTTTGTTTTTGGAAGCACAAAAGACCCAGAATAGCCAAAGACATCCTGAAAAAGAAAAATGGAGCTGGAGGAATCAGGCTCCCGGACTTCAGACTATACTACAAATCAACAGTCATCTAAACCATATGGTACTGGCACAAAGACAGACATATAGATCAGTGGAACAGGATAGAAAGCCCAGAATTAAACCCAGGCACCTACAACCAACTAATCTATGACAAAGGATGCAAGAATATACGATGAAGAAAGGACAACTTGTTCACTAAGTGGTGCTGGGAAAACTGGACAGCCACATGGAAAAGAATGAAATTAGACCAGTCCCTAACACCATACACAAAAATAAATTCAAAATGGATTAAAGACCTAGATATAAGACCAGATGCTATCAAACTCCTAGAGGAAAACATAGGCCAAACACTCTCTGACATAAACGATGGCAACATCTTCTCAGATCCACCTATCAGAGTATTGACAACAAAAACAAAAATAAACAAATGGGACCTACTCAAACTTCAAAGTTTCTGCACAGCAAAGGAAACCCTAAACAACACAAAAAGACAACTCACAGAATGGGAGAAAATCTTTGCAAGTGAATTGACTGACAAGGGATTAATCTCCAAAATTCAGAAACACCTCGTACCACTCAATACCAAAAGAACAAACAACTCCATCAAAAAATGGGCAGAAGATCTAAACAGACAATTCTCCAAAGAAAACATATGGATGGCAAAAAAACACATGAAAATATGTTCAACATCACTCATTCTTAGAGAAATGCAAATCAAAACCACTATGAGGTACCATCTTACACCAGCCAGAATGGCCATCATCAAAAAGTCTGCAAACAGTAAGTGCTAGAGAGGGTGTGGAGAAAAGGAACCCTAATACACTGTTGGTGGTATTGTAAATTGGTACAACCACTGTGGAAAACAGTATGGAGATTCCTCAGAAAACTAAGAATAGAACAACCATTTGATCCAGCAATCCCATTCCTGGGCATCTATCCAGAGAAAACCATGACTCAAAAAGACACATGTACTCCAGTGTTCATTGCAGCACTATTTTCAATAGCCAAGACATGGAAACAACCTAAATGTCCATTGACAGAGGAGTGGATAAAGAAGATGTGGTACATATATACACAATGGAATATTACTCAGCCATTAGAAGGAACGAAATAACAGCATTTTTAGCAACATGGATGGACTTAGAAATTATCATGCTAAGTGAAGTCAGTCAGACAATGAGACACCAACATCAAATGCTATGACTTACATGTGGAATCTGAAAAAAGCATACAATGAACCTCTTTGTAGAACAGATGCTGACTCACAGAGTTTGAAAATCTTAGTTTCCGAAGGAGACAGGTTGGGGGTGGGGTGGGGAGATGCCCTCGGGGTGTGGGATGGAAATCCTATAAAACTGGATTGTGATGATCATGGTACAACTATAAATGTAATAAATTCATTGAGTAATAAAAAATTTTTAATAAATTTTCTTGATTATAATTTTTTTTACATTTTAATGTTTTTGAAAACGATATCATATAGCCAGTGTATATATTTAATATCATTTATCCATAAAAATAAATATATCAGTGTTTCATCTCAAAATCAAAAGGTCTTAAAAATAAACACATTCTTTGAAATATAAACTATTGAAAATCTAGTCTGAATAGGCTCAGTAAGTATGTCATCTGGGAAATATGAGTGAGGATGAGAAGGTTTATCACATACTTAAATTTTGAGAAGTTTTCTTGGACAGAAAAATGGCAAAGATCACATACTGCACACAGCACACCCAATCTTTTAGGTGAACCTCTTAGAGCAGATGTTGTCATATACACTTTTAGAGACAATAACTAGAAGTGTCACTAGATGGCACTATAATCCTTGGTACTGTAGTAACTTCCTTCATGAAGTTGAGTCAAAAATCATGAATAAAAATATGCAGAAAGCATCAGTCCCCAAAATGCTGTAACTTTGTCAGTATTGTTTCCTAAAGGGGAAGAATGGATGATAAACTCTATTACAGTGAAATTCATACTTTTTTTGAACCCCAAAATGCAGGGAGCAATCTCTAAGACTTCTTTTTACAATGCTGCATTCATCCATTCATTCATTTACAATTATTGAGTGTTTTGAAAGTGTCAGGAAATTTCTCAGGCCAGGGATCGAACCAGCACCACAGCAGTGCTATTTTTGAGATGAAAAGACAAGCATAGAGGGAATTCTTGTTGTGGCACAGCTGAACAAATCCAACTAGTCTCCATGAGGACGTAGGTTCCATCCCTGGCCTTGCTCAGTGAGTCAAGGATCCATCATTGCCTGAGCTGTGATGTAGGTCACAGACGTGGCTCCTGATCCCACGTTGCTGTCACTGCGGTATAGGCCGGGAACTGTAGCTCTGATTAGACCCCTAGCCTGGAAACTCCCATATGCCATGGGTGTTGCCCTGGGGGCAGGGGTGGAGGCACAGAGCCAGTGGATGTGCATGAAAACATTTTGTAAAATCACACTCTCTATATGAATGCTAGTACTACCTCAGGACTGTTGAGAACTATTTCTAGCAGTGGTTGCATTTACACAATAAACCAGTAAGTCACACAGCCTAAGCTAAGTAAGATCAGCCTAAACGCAAATGACCATGAGACTGTTTCTTAGCGCAGCTGTTGCCCGCCTTGTCTATCTCTTGGAAATACCATCAGAATCAAAATGAAGTAGACAGATCCGAGGTGTTTTGGCGGAGGATACTAGAAGTAGCCTGGCGGGTGTTTGAGTGTGTGTGTTTCAGTACAAAAATGTGTTTCAGCGCATCCTGCGGGAAGCCATCCTAATCTTTTACCAGCCCCACTTCTCCCGACGTTGGTTTTTGCTCCCGGAAAACAGTACTTCCTTTCAGCCGCTCGTTCTGAATGAGCACAATGACGATGCATTTTTCCTGCCAGACATTGCCAACCAGCACAGCAAAAGTAAATCTGAATACTTGATTCACTTTTTGTAATCATCAGAGTATAAATTGACAGTGACTCACTTAGGAGGTTGTGCTTGTTGTACTTTGCTCAAGTTCCCCTTTTATGTGTGATCTTTTTATTCAGTGATTATTACCGGAAGTGGGTATTTGTCCGCGTGTTGCGGGTGATACAGAGATTCTGAATCCACTCTCCAGCCCTGGATGGTGCAAGTCGTAAAGGTTAGGTTTCTCCTGTCACCGGAATCCCAAGCATGGCTGTGTCCATCCGTGTCTGTGCCAGGGCTACCACGGCTGATGTCCCAGCAACTCACTGAAGAGGTCACACATGGTTTCTGAGAAATGCCTGCTCTGACATGATGCTCGCTGGCATCTCAGCGCTACCATCGTTTGCCTTCCTGGCAGCCAGTCACATGGCTGAGAACACAAGTAAACACATGAAAAAGAAAAACCTCCATATTAAGAGTTATATGGAAAATATTCAAGATTTCCTGCTTATTTTAGAGGCAGTTAAAGAAATCCAGTGTGTTATCCATGTCAGGTCCCTACCCACTTATAAACAGTTGAGAGGAGGGTCCACTTGTTGAAAGGTGTGTTGAGAGAGAAGCTTCCACTTCTCAGACTGGAAGACTAAGGCCCTCATCTCCCAAGTCTCCCTGAGGTACCTCAGCCGGTGGGGCAGCAGCAGCCTCCCACTCCAGGCTCTTTCTAGCCTTCAATGGGTCCTTCTCACCTGGCTGATCAGACAGTAGCCTTGGCTGCTCTACCCAACTCAAGAGCTTTTTCCTTTGTCTTAAAATTGCCCTTGTGGAGTTCCCGGGTGGCTCAGTACGTTAAGGACCTGGCATTGTCACTACTATGCCTCTGGTGCTGTGGTGTGGGTTCGATCCCTGGCCTAGGATCTTCCCCATGCCATGGGCATAGCCAAAAATTTTTTAAATAAAAAATAAAATAAAAAAATAAAAATAAAATTGCCCTTGAATTCAGCTCCCTCTCCCTTCTCCCCACATAGTGTTTTTACATCTCGGGTGCCCACACCTTGAATGTAAAAACAAAGAGACAAGCATCTGTAAACAGGGAACCATGTCTACACTCATGGGAACAAACAGTAGTCTCAGAAAACAACTAGGATGGCAGATTTCAATCAGTGACTCAGAAACTTCCCAAGCAAGAAAGATGTGTACCCCAGACTTGCTCTACCCTCATTTCAGGTCTTAGTTCAGCTCTAAGTGTTTGCAGCCATTTCCTTTTTAAACTCCATTTCATTCATACAGCTTCCGTCCCCCTACCTTGTTTGTTAGTCTGGCTATTTCTATCCCTGTTAAAAGACAAAAAGAGTCTATAGCCCAACCTCTTCATATAATGTCAGCCCACGAGAGCCAGAACCTGTCTACCTCCAACAGGCCTGCCATGCAGAGTGGGCAATCTGTGAACAGCAGTTGACGGGCTGATCAGAGGCAAATCCGTCATGTGCTCCTCAGGGGAGGGAGGAAGGCAAACCCATTGCCAGCCTACGGTTTTCACAATGGAAAGATGTGCAAGTCCAGGGACCCTTCCAGCTGACGGAACTGGCTGAGAGCTGAGTGAATAAAATGAAACAGAAGGTAAATGCATGCAATCAAATTATTATGAAGAGGAAACAGGCAAGGTCACTTTAAAGGGATGACAAGTGAGCATTTCTCTTCCCTCCACAATCATGGGGATTGAAAATGTTAGGGTTCCTGCTTATCTTTTCTCTTTGGTGTAGATCCGTCTTTTTATGCATATGGTTTTTGTTGTGATTTTCTTCTTTTTTACCACCTGCGTTCCAGATGTCTGTCACCTTCACCATTTTGCTACTTTGCTTGAATATTTCAAACAGACCTCAATTTTGAAGCTCTTCTGTGGCACATTTTCTCTTTTATTTGAAAAGATGCATTTGATTTGGAAAATACAAAATATCGCCCTACTTTTTTTGCATCTGGATTAAATTGGAAGTAGGCAGCAAAATGGGTCACCTCCCTACTAGCGGAAGAGATGCTGACCGACAGACCATGACGTGGGCTGGGATGGTGCAGTGAGCCCAAGTGCACTTCCCCAATCTCTGTGCTTCATTGTGTCACAGGGGCCAGGAATGACAAGAGGAGATGAAAATCTGTGACCTCCGTTTAAAACAGAGTCCAGATAGAGTCCATACCATATTGAGAAATCAATTCATATATGTGTGTGTTCTACATGTGCACACCTGTGTATTCATGTGAACAGAAGTACATCAAACTTCTCTGGAAAAGCATACAAGAAGTTGGAGTGGCAAGAATTCAAGAAGTTCACAATTTAGTGCAAAAGAGAGACTATTGGAGTTCCCGTCGTGGCTCAGTGGTTAATGAATCCGACTAGGAACCATGAGGTTGCGGGTTCAATCCCTGGCCTTGTTCAGTGGGTTAAGGATCCCGCGTTGCCGTGAGCTGTGGTGTAGGTTGCATCCTGCATTGCTGTGGCTCTGGCGTAGGCCGGTGGCTACAGCTCCGATTAGACCCCTAGCCTGGGAACCTCCATATGCCGTGGGAGCAGCCCTAGAAAAGGCAAAAAGACAAAAAAAAAAAAGAGAGAGAGAGAGACTATTATTCCCTTTTTAAATACATGATTGTGATAGTCTGAAAAGTGTTGACGTAACCTAAGGCCAGGGTAACATAGAACATCTACCAGAGCATCCAAACTAGATTGGGGGCGGGGGGGAGATATTAAAGAGGTGACCAAGTTGGGACTGGAAGGGCACGTGGGAGTCTGCCTGTGGGCCACGTGGAGAGCTGGAGTGAATGCTGTTGCTGGCTGGTGACAGTAGAGTGGCTGTCAAGAGGGCGTGTGGGCATTTCACAAAGAGTTACGTAAAAGGAGACCTGGCCACAGTTCATCAGCAATGCAAATTGCCAGCATGGTTGCAGCAAAATCTGAGACAGGGTAGGAAGTATAAAGGGAAGAGGAAGGGCTTTAAATGTCAAGCGAAGGCATTTGAAAGGATTGAAAAGTGAGGGTGACATGATTTAACAAGATTTGTTTTTTACAAAGATATTGGAAGGCAGTAGAAGGAACCTGTTGGTGGTGGGAAGTGTTAGAGGTAAGACAGAGACCAGCCCAGTGGCTTCTGTGGCATTGCAGCCACAGAGGGATGAAATGGTGAAGGGAGGTGGCTGTCACAGCAAAAGAGAATGAAGGTGAAACCAACAGCAGGGGCAGCTCTGATTTTCCTCCCCTGACACAGAGGGGTCAGGATGTCACCGCAGGTCTGCCTAAAAGGGGCTTAGGAGAAATGACCAGACAGCGGCTAAGCGGGCTGTCAGACTAGGTAAATCGGCAGCTCCAACTCAACCAAGAGAAGAGAACTAAGGTATGAGTGCAGCTGGGACAGAGAGTGAATGGAGAAAGCATCAGCAGATCCGCAGTGGGGTTTTTAATGGGACCTTTGCAGCTGCTGGTGAGTGTTCCAGAAGCTGGAAAGGAACCATCTGGAACAGGTATATGGGGGGTGGGGGTATCTAGGATCATACACTCCCTGGCTTGAGCAGCTGGGTGCGTGAAAGTACAGTGGTGAAAGGTAGAAAGGTCAGGAGGAAGATTTTGGGAAGAAGATGATGAGTTCAGTTTTGAGCTTTTTGGGTTTTAGGTGCTCGATGGCCATCTGGTCCACATTAACTCCAGGAAAAAAAAAAAAAAAATCTAGGCATGCAAGAGATGTGGCAGAAGCTAAGAAAAAAGAATCTCAAGAAAGAAAAAGCGATAAAAATGTCCGTTATTTCACTGAAATAAAACAGGTGTCTGTTTGATTGAACGATATGGAAGTAACTGGTGGTCTTAGTGAGAATGTCTTTGGTAGGTAGCATGGTGTTGGTAGAAGGCAGATTGTTAGGTTACCTCACTGAGGTGAGTAAGGGAGGGGTAAGGAGGTCATTGCAGTGGAAATGAGTTTGGTACAATGCTTACCTCCAAGTTGGATGAGCAGCTGTCCCTGTTCGCCCAGGATCCTAGTTGGGTTTGTTAACCACTGAGCCATGACAGGAACTCCGAAAGACTTTTTTTTGTCTTTTTAGGGCCATACCCATGGCACATGGAGGCTCCCAGGCTAGGGGTCGAATCGGAGGTACAGCTACTGGCCTACACCACAGCCACAGCAACGCCAGATCCGAGCTGCATCTGCAACCTACACCACAGCTCATGGCAATGTCAGATCCTTAACCTACCGAGTGAGGCCAGGGATGGAACCTGTGTCCTCATGGATATTAGTCAGATACGTTTCCGCTGAGCCACACCGGGAACTCCAAATTGCCAGCCATTTTCAATAACTGAAGTAAAGAGATTCTGGAGAGTTGACCAGTCTATAAATATTAGGTACAAAATTCCTTCTAGAAAACATGTTACTGAGAAATGACTTCCTGAATTGTACTCTGCTCTGGAGAAAAGAAGGAACAGAGGTAGGAGGGGAGAGGGAGGGAGGGAGGGAGGAAGGAAGGAAGGAAGGAAGGAAGGAAGGAAAGAAAGGAGGGAAGAAGGGAGGAAGGGAGGAAAAGATGTTATGAAAGATGTCATTTGAGGAGTTCCCGTCGTGGCATAGTAGAAACGAATCCAACTAGGAACCATGAGGTTTTGGGTTCTATCCCTGGCCTTGCTCAGTGGGTTAAGGATCCCACATTGCTGTGGCTGTGGTGTAGGCTGTCAGCTGTAGATCTGATTCCACCCCTGGCCTGGGGAACCTCCACATGCCGATGGTGTGGCCCTCAAAAAAAAGCAGAAAATAAAAATAAAAAACAAGACGCCAGTTGAAAGAGCCATTTACCTGTTGGAAATGTGCAATACAGTGACCCAGGAGCTGTTTACCAGCTGACCCTGCTATGGAACCCCTGTTCCTGCACCATGGTGACAGTGTTTAAGGATGTGACTAGTATGGGTTTTTTTTTTTTTTTTTTTTTAGGCCATACTTGGGCCAGGGTTAAATCCCAGCTGCATCTGCAATCTACACCACAGCTGGGGCAATGCTGGCTCCTTAACCCACTGTGCTGGGCTGGGGATAGAACCAGCAGTGCCGCAGAGACAAACTGGATCATTAACCCACTGTACCACAGCAGGAAACCTGTGACAAGTACATTTTAAACTAATATTTGAAGTTACAAGAATAAGTCTGGAATGAAGTTCATTCTCTGATGGTATAATCTGTTCCAATCTTAGTTTTAACTGAATATTGATTTTTAACAGTCAGTCTTTGGGAATTCAGCTACACTGAAGTTGGGGTTGAAACATATGTAAAATCATATGTATTTTTAAAATATACATGAATGAGCTCAAGGTATTCATGCTATATATTTTTTTAATGAGGTATATACCCTGGATATTTTTCCATATCAGAATATACCACTCATCAGTATTAATCCAAGGGAAATATTGATAAATCAGTATTTATCCATACAGACTTATACACCAATATTCATAGCTCCATTTGTAATAGCTGCAAACTGGAAACCACCCAATGACTAGTAACAGGTCAATGGCTAAATGAAGTGTACATTTGTACAATGGCATACAAATCAACAATGAGAACGAACTATGGATATGAACAATAAAGACAAATCTCAAAATATTTACTCTGAGTTAAAGAAGCCAGACAACCAAGAGTATCTATTGTATTATTCCATTTATATAAAGTTATACACATAAAAACCAATCTGTGGGAATGAAAAGGCAATTGTTGGTTGCATGGGGACTGGGGACGGGGTGGAGGAATGGGGAGGGGGAAATTAAAGAGACATAAGAAAACTGGAGGTAGGAGTTCCCATCATGGCTCAGTGGTTAATGAATCCGACTAGGAACCATGAGGTTGCAGGTCCGATCCCTGGCCTTGCTCAGTGGGTGAAGGATCCAGCATTGCTGTGAGCTGTGGTGTAGGTCACAGACGCGGCTCAGATCTCACGTTGCTGTGGCTCTGGCGTAAGCCGATGGCTACAGCTCCAATTAGACCCCTAGCCTGGGAACCTCCATATGCTGCAGGAGCAGCCCAAGAAATGGCAAAAAGACGAAAAAAAAAAAAAGAAGAAGAAGAAGAAGAAGAAAACTTGAGGTCACAGATATCTTCATTATTTCCATGTGGTCATGGCTTCATGAATTTATATTCTCTCAAAAGTGATCAGATTGTTTAAATATATGTAGCTTATTATATGTCAACTATAAATCCATAAAGCTATTAAAAAACAGAAAACATTTTTAGGAGTTGGTAGTGTGGTTACTCATACATTCTGCAAGTCAATTTTATCAGACTTTTAAAAAGTAATCATTTTTATATCTGATGATGACATCAGCCCTTTTCAGTAATGTGTATGGGAAATATTTCTTTAATTTTTTGCTTATTTTTTTAAAAAACTGTCTTATGTGATTTTCTTTCTTTTCTTTTTCCTTTTTTTTTTTTTTTTTTTTTTTGCTTCTTAGGGCCACACCCATGGCGTATGGAAGTTCCCAGTCTAGGGGTCTGATCAGAGCTACAGCTGCCGGCCTACACCACAGCCACAGCAATGCCAGATCTAAGCCGCGTCTACGACCTACACCACAGCTCCCGGCAACGCCGGATCCTTAACCCACTGAGCAAGGCCAAGGATCCAACCTGCATCCTCATGGATACTAGTCAGTTAAGATTCTTAACCTGCTGAGCCACAATGGGAACTTCCTATGTGATTTTTAACCAAACAGAAATCTTACATTTTTATCATATTAAATGCATGTCTCGTATGTTTTTGGCTTGTGCTGCTATGCTCTGGTGAGAAAGAAGTCTTACTTCAAAATTTTATAGTTACAGTTTTCACAGTTTTATTCAAGCATTTTTATTGCTTTATATTTTTACATGAAATTCAGCCTTGAGTTTATTTTGGAATAAAGCAGAAATTGAAACACATTTTTTTCCCTAGTTACTCAGCTAATTATTGAATCAGCACCATTTATTGAATAACCACTCTTGTCCTACAGACTTTTTCCATCTCAAAAATATGTCTTTATTGGGGTGGGGTGGACAGTGGCTGGAGAAGTTCACCTGGGGCCTTGGGCACTCATATTGGTGGAACTGAGAGTGGCTCTTTTTGCTGCCCTTGGGTTAAAACTTCTGTACCTGGGAGTTCCTGTTGGGGCTCTGTGGCTTATAAACCTAACGTAGTGTCTGTAAGGATGCAGGTTTGATCCCTGGCCTTACTCAGTGGGTTAAGGATCCAAGGTTGCCACAATCTGCAGTGTAGGTGGCAGATGTGGTTTGGTTCCTGCATTGCTGTGGCTGTGGTATAGGCCGGCAGCTGCAGCTCTGATTTGACCCCTAGCCTGGGAACGTTCATATGCTGTGAGTGAGGCCTTAAAAAAGAAAGAAGGGAGGGAGGAAGGAAGGAAAATAATACAACTCCTGTAGCAAAAGTCATTACACTTCACTGGCAGATTGTATTTACTCTTCAGTTTTGCTGCTCTCCGATTATGAGTAGATCTGTGAAGACTTTTTTTCTGACCAAGGAAAAAGGTAGACAGTCATTTCCCCTGCATCTCTGCTTCACTTTTGATCACTTCTCCTTCCATGCTGCACCCCTACCTCTGGAGGAACAGAACGATAGTGAAACACAGGGATTAGGGGACACTGCAGTGGGGAAGAGAGGCTTCAAATCCCGCTTTCTGTGTCTGTCTGCTTTTTTGTTCACTTAGTTTAATTTTAGAGGAGCTTCTGGACCTAGCTAAGTGTTTCAAATTATCCTAAAGTCCTCTTCAAGTATGCCTAGATGGAGACAAAATATGTCATTGTGAATCAGGTGGATACATTTGTCACCATAAGAAAAACCCATCTCTTCCGTGGCTCCCATGTCTCCTCATAGAAGCTCTGGTCATCCAGACTGAGACGTCTTGACTCTAACTTGTCCGAAGAGGAGCAATTATGTTTTTCTTTGGTACCTAATTACCAGATCACTTATAAAATTAAAATTTTACCAAGATGTAATAACTTGTCTCCTGTACTCGTCTCCTGTACTGTCAGCTATTTTTCAGCTCCTAACTGTTGCTTATGGTGATCCAGAAGTATTTTTACTCAATAAATGAAGGCATTTATAATACTTTAAAATAGACTTTCAAGGACACTTCAGAAACTATCTTAATGGGAATTCCCATTGTGGCTCAGTGGTAACGAACCTGACTAGTATCTATGAGGATGTGGGTTCTATCCCTGGCCTCCCTCAGTGGGTTAAGAATCCCGTGTTGCCAGTGAGCTGTGGTGTAGGTCGCAGACATGGCTTGGATCCCTCATTCCTGTGGCTGTGGTGCAGGCTGGCAGCTGTAACTTTGATTTGACCCCTAGCCAGGAAACTTCCGTATACTGCAGATGTAGCTCTAAAAAGACAAAGAAAAGAAAAGAAACTGTCTTACTTATGGATACTCATTTTTGTATTTTCCTCCTTAGGCATTTCCTCAAAAATCAGACAGGCCAATAATAATAAAATGATTAGAGTGACTAATACCGATAAATATAATAATTAAAACTAACATTTATCAGGAGTTCCCGTCGTGGCGCAGTGGTTAACGAAACCGACTAGGAACCATGAGGTTGCGGGTTCGGTCCCTGCCCTTGCTCAGTGGGTTAAGGATCCGGCGTTGCCGTGAGCTGTGGTGTAGGTTGCAGACTCGGCTCGGATCCCGCGTTGCTGTGGCTCTGGCGTAGGCCGGTGGCTACAGCTCCGATTCAACCCCTAGCCTGGGAACCTCCATATGCTGCAGGAGCGGCCCAAGAAATAGCAACAACAACAACAACAACAACAAAAAGACAAAAAAAAACAAAACAAACAAACAAAAAAAAAAACAACTAACATTTATCAGAGTTCCCATAGTGGCTCAGTGGTTAAAGAAACCAACTAGGAACCATGAGGTTGCAGGTTCGATCCCTGGCCTCGCTCAGTGGGTTAAGAATCCGGCATTGCCGTGAGCTGTGGTGTAGGTCGCAGATGCGCCTTGGATCCCGAGATGCTGTGGCTCTGGTGTAGGCCGGTGGCTTCAGCTACGATTCAACCCCTCGCCTGGGAACCTCCCTATGCCATGGGAGTGACCCAAGAAATGGCAAAAAGACCAAAAAAAAAAAAAAATTTATCAAGCCCTAGCCAGTAATAACCCTTGCTTAAATACAACTTAGTGCTACATAAGAATAGAGATATTTACTTAAAAATCAGATTCCGGAGTTCCCATTGTGGTGCAGCAGAAACAATCCGACTAGGAACCATGAGATTGCGAGTTCGATCCCTGGCCTTGCTCAGGGGGTTAAGGATCCAGCATTGCCTTGAGCTGTGGTGTAGGTCGCAGTCATGGCTTGGATCTGGCATTACTGTGGCTGTGGTGTAGGCCAGCAGCTACAGCTCTGATTAGACCCCTAGCCTGAGAACCTCCATATGCCGAGGGTACAGCACTGAAAAGAAAAGAAAAAAAAAAATCAGATTCCTCCACTTTAGCTTGAAAATTTCCATCCTTTGCCCTCCTCTTTTTAATGGGACACACATCCCCCTCCCTAAATTATAATATTGGCCGCAGAGTCCAGAAAGGGTCCTGTATTGCCTACTTTCTTGCCCACAGTCCTGAGAGATACACAAAATTGTGGCTCCCATTGTGTCTTATTGCTTCTTTTATCTTCACTATGCTTCGGGTTGGCCATTCAGATGTGCAGAAACATGGCTGGTGACTGCAGCAATTTAATTTTTCACTCAGACTATTCAGGAGCTTTGCTTTTCGGGGTGGTTGGGTAGGGTTGTCTTTTTATATCCATCTTCTGGATGTATCAAAGTAGGAAGAGATTTTTCTTTTTTTCCCCCCCTTTATCTAGAAAATGTAAATTCCCAGGGAATGTCTTAGTGTTTCTAATTTTCGTTTGAATGCCCACCCCAATCATGAGAGATGAATTGAAGACTTTGTTTTGTCTCAAGCTCAGAAATCCCTATTTACAGGAAGTTGAATAGAATCAGAAATCTTCAGGAGTTCCTTGGTGGCTCAGTGGGTTAAAGATCTGGCATTGAAACTGCTGTGGCTCTAGTTGCTTCTGTAGAACAGGTTCGGTCCCTGGCCTGGGAACTTCCACATGCTATACCACCAAAAGAAAGAAAAGGAAGAAGGGAAGGAAGAAAGGAGGGAGGGAGGAATCTTCATGAGAAGAGCTGTGATTAATTTGAGCCTTGCTATGGTCAGACTTGAGCTGGGAGACCGCACTCCTCTATGAGAGCAGAAGCAAGAGGGGAATCTGGGGAGTTCCCCGGTGGTCTAGGGGTTATTACTCAGCTTTCACTGCTGTGGTCTTGGTTCTGTTCTTGGCCTGGAAACTGAAATCCCACATCAAACCTGCACCTTGGGGCTCACTGTGAAAAGAAGCGGGATTTCAGGGTTTGCCTGTCACTCCTAATTATCATTTCTAAAGCCAAATAGCCTGTGGTTTCATTTCTAAACGTGAGCATTCTGATTTTCTTTTACCAGTCCCGGAATGTTTGTATTTGTTGTGAAGCAGTGTCAAAAATTATTTGTAAAAAGTACTTTAAAAGATGTAATGCAGTGGGGAAATTACAGATTTTAAATAAATATCAATTGTCCTTTTTTTTTTTTTTTTTTGCTTTTTAGGGCCGCACCCACAGCATATGGAGGTTCTCAGGCTAGGGGTCGAATTGGAGCTGTAGCCACCGGCCTACACCACAGCAACGCAGGATCCAGGATCTGAGCCGCATCTGTGACCTACACCACAGCTCATGGCAATGCCAGATCCTTAACCCACTGAGCAAGGCCAGGGATTGAACCTGCACCCATATGGTTACTAGTCAGATTTGTTTCCACTGAGCCACGACGGGAACTCTCCTCAACTATCACTTAAAAAAATTGAAGTATAGGCGTTCCCATCGTGGCTCAGCGGTAACGAATCTGACTAGGATCCATGAGGATGCAGATTCAGTCCCTGGCCCTGCTCAGTGGGTTAAGGATCTGGCATGGTAGTGAACTGTGGTGTATGTTGCAAATGTGGCTCAGATCTAGCATTGCTGTGGCTGTGGCATGAGCTGACAGCTGCAGCTCCAATTGGACCCCTAGCCTGGGAACCTCCATATGCCGAGGGAGCGGCCCAAGAAATGGCAAAAAGACAAAAAAAAAATTGTCATTCCTTTTTCTGTGTGTGTGTGTGTGTGTGTGTGTGTGTGTGTGTGTGTGTGTGTGTGTGTCTTTTTAGGGCCACGCCTGCAGCATATGGAGGTTCCCAGGTGAAGGGTCCAGTCAGAGCTATAGCTGCCAGCCTACACCACAGCCACAGCAATGCCTGATCCAAACTGCATCTGGAACCTACACCACAGCTCATGGCAATGCCAGATCTTTAACCCAATGAGCGAGGCCAGGGATCGAACCCGAGTCCTCGTGGGTACTAGTTGGGTTCGTTAACCGCTGAGCCACGATAGGAACTTCTCTATTGTCATTCTCGCTTCATTTTGGACCTATACTGAAGATCGATGTTATAGTTTGACACCAGATTAGTGGTGAATTTGATCTTTACCATCACTACGGCTCTGCGGGAAGTTTGTATCCAGTTGTTTCCTAAGCTTTCCTGTTCAAGTCCCAGCTCTCTTTACCCTCAGGGTCAGGGGACAGGGTCACTGTCTCCAGAAGGCATGGCTGTCTCCACTGCCATCTCCAACCTCCCGAAACTTATTTCTTCACTTCCTTCAGCACAGCTGAAAGGGTGTTGGAGTTGGCGTTTTCTCCATCCCCATGCGTCCAGAAGAAATCTGCTCTAGGTAGGCAGAAGCACATGAGGTCGGCTGATGGCCAGCCGGAAACATCAAAACTCTGGGCCAGTCTGTACCCACCTGGGAATCCCCTGTCCCCAATTCGCTAGCACCCCATACCAGGCACTCCCTTTAGAATATGGTTCATTTTCAACATCCTTTAAGTGGGTGCTTTGGGGCCCAGAGTAATTACCCCCAAACTTTAAACAAGCTCCATTTCAAGATCTTCTCTCTCAAGTCTTTATATTCAAACTCTACAATCTTATCACATTTATTCTTTAGTGCTAAAAAATAATAATAATGTTTCGGAGTTTGCATTGTGGCACAGCAGAAACAAATCTGACGAGTATCCATGAGGATACGGGTTCAATCCCTGGCCTTGCTCAGTGGGTAAGGGATCTGGCATTGCCATGAGCTGCAGTGTAGGTCACAGACATGGCTCGTTGCTGTGGCTGTGGTGTAGGCCAGCAGCTATAGCTCTGATACTACCCTAGCCTGGGAACTTCCATATGCCATAGGTGTGGCCCTTAAAAAAAAAGCAAGATTAAAAAAAATAATAATAATAAAATAAATTTTTAGAAAAGCAAAATAATAATGTTTCAATGTGTGTATTCTTAAATGTTACACACTTTGGTTTATATGTAAAAATAGGTACTGAGTCCAAGTAAAAGCAGTGAGAAATATAGCAGGTATGAAAAATAGACCTTAAGACTTACAATAAAAAAAAGTAATATCCCTCTGTAATGCTTTTCATCCTTTTGTGTAGTTTTCTCTGATCTTTAGAGCATGCCAAAAGTTCAAGCACAAATAAACTATAAAAAAAGAAGCCTAGAAAAGTTCTCCTTTTAGAAGAGTCATATTAAATGAAACCTCTTTCACACACAATAACTTTTTAGAAAGAACACTGTGAACAAGAAAGAGAAGTTAAAAGATAATCAGAAGATTTTTTAAAAAAATGAATTAGATTTGCATACTCTTGACCCCTATTCCTTATCTGGCCCATCCCCCTATCATTAGCTGTCTTTTTATTTTTTATTTTTTTAATAATAAAGACCTGAAAACTAATCTTTAGAGTTAGAGACCAAAATAGTTACCTTTGTGGAATGTTGATGGAGGTGGCACAGGGAAGCCTGCTGGGTGCTTAAGCTGGGTGGTAGCTACAGGTGGTGTGTGTGTGTGTGTGTGTGAAAATTCATTGAGCTGAGCATTTACAACTAGAGCTTATTATTAAGTGTAAGTTACATCTTTGAAAAAACTTTTTTAAATTTCTTCTAGCTTATTAAGAAGTCCAAAGAACATTTCTCATCCCCTCAGTGTCATGCATCATGCTGGCTGACAATTCACACAGTGGGCTCGGTGGGCACAGCAGGGACCCACACCCTATGCCATTTGTTGCAGGTATATCCAGGGAATCAGGTGGGTGTCTGACCACCAGCGGTGACCTCAACTTGGAGGGGATTGTTTCAGTGCAATTAGGCCACTTATTATATGATATCAGTTATACATAGAATCTAAAAGAAATGATACAAATGAACTTATTTACAAAACAGAAACAAACTGTTTCAAACAGACATAGAAACAAATACCTTTCCAACAAAGGGGAAAGTTGGGGAGGTGGGGGGTGGATCGGGGTTGGATTGACATACGCATATTGCATATGGAATGGATGGCCAAGAGAGGCCTGCTCTATAGCACAGGGGGCTTTACTCAATATTCTGTGATAACCTCTATGGGGAAAGAATCTGAAAAAGAATGGATATGTGTCTTTGTATAACTGAGTCACTTTGCTGTACAGCAGAAATGGTCACAACTTTGTAAATCAACTATACTTCAATAAAGCTTTTAAAAAATTATTACATGAGGAGTTCCCGTCATGGCTCAGCTGAAACGAATCTGACTAGTATCCATGAGGACACAGGTTCAATCCTTGGCCTTGCTCAGTGGGTTAAGGATCTGGCATTGCCGTGAGCTATGACAGACCTGTCTCAGATCTGGCATTGCTGTGGCTGTGGTGTAGGCCAGGGGCTACAGCAACAACTCGACCCCTATCCTGGGAACCTCAATATGCTGCAGGTATGGCCCTAAAAAGACCAAAAAAAAAAAAAATTATTACATGAAAAGCATTTAACAACTATGAGCCCATTATTTAACGTATGATATATTTTAGAAAGTGATTACTTAACAATGAAATCTAAATTAATTGAATTTTCAGGTGCATTTAGAGCCATTTCCCAGAGACTACAACATCAGTGTAGCAAAGTACAATGATCAGTCACTGACCAGGGGCCAGAGGACTTGATGTCTCCTGGCCTGTCACCAGCTTACTCAATCACTTTGCCCCAGTCACTTGCACTCTCAATTTCTGACCCTCACTTTTCTAATTTATGAAGGGGGGTCCTGACACTAAAATTATGACACTATACAATTTTGAATTTATAAATGCTTTGAATGCATGTATTGAACAGTTACCTAAGGAAAAGGCTATTAAAAAATAAGACATGTGCATGGTAAAACAAGGACAACAACAATTTCAAGCAGCACAACCAGATATAAAACGAAGTCTCGGAGTTCCCGTCATGGCTCAGTGGTTAACAAATCCGACTAAGAACCATGAGGTTGCGGGTTCTGTCCCTGGCCTTGCTCAGGGGATTAAGGATCCGGTGTGGCCATGACCTGTGGTGTAGGTTGCAGACACAGCTTGGATCCCGTTGCTATGGCTCTGGCTTAGGCTGGCGGCTACAGCTTCGATTCGACCCCTAGCCTGGGAACCTCCATATGCCACGGGAAGTGGCCCTAGAAAAGGCAGAAAGACAAAAAAAAAAAAAAGAAGAAGTCTCTTTCCAACGCTTCTAGTCCCCTAGACCCTAGACCCCATTGACCAAATATAATTAGTATAATTACTTATCCTGCAAGAAGTTTTTAGGCAGAAATCAACTTATATAGACTTAAAAATATTTACACAAAGGAACCAAACTAATTACTATCTATATTTTGCCTTTTTCCCCACTAAATAACATATCTTGGGGACTCTTGCAAATGAAACATACAAATTTACCTCATTCTTTTTAACAGGTGCACATTATTTCATTGTACATCATAATTTAATCCGTCTCCTACTAATAGATTTCTGGGTTATTTCTAGAATTTACTTGTTTATTTTTGCTTTTTAGGGCTGCACTCGTGACATATGGAAGTTCCCAGGCTAGGGGTTGAATCGGAGCTGCAGCTGCCAGCCTACACCCCAGCCACAGTAATCTGGGATCTCAGCTGTGTCTGCAACCTATGGGACTGCTCAGAGCAGCACTGAATCCTTAACCCCCTGAGCAAGGCAGGGATCAAACCCACCTCCTCCTGGATACTAGTTGGGTTTGTAACCTGCTGAGCCACAACGGGAACTCTCAGAATTTTTAACAATTAATAATTACAATTCATGCTGTAATGAACATCTCTCAATGCAAATAAAGAAGCAGACTTTTGCAAATATATCCCATAAGGTAAATTTCTAGTAGTAAATTTACATGATCAAATGATAAGTGCATTTTAAATCTTGGTAGACTCTGAAATTACCCTTCCTAAAGGTTTACCGATTTATCTTTCAACCAGCGCTGTGTTGGAGTATCTATCTCTTCCTACTCTTGCCAACACAGGATGTGACCAAACTTTTACATTTTTCATCAGTTATACATAAAGAATATGGTGAGGGGTAGATTTGAAGGTCAGAATTAAATGATGTAAGATTACCAATCTTAATGTCTTTTCCTTGTATTTGGCCCAGCAGAGAGGTTCCTTTCATCTTTAAGTGTTTGATGTTTTGCATTTATGAGCCTGATTTATTCTACGATAATGTTGGAAGTTTAGCAATTAACCAGATTTATGTATTCTGGTAAGGACCATCAGGACCCACCTTTCATTTGTATTGTGTTTCAGGCCTTTATTTAATTTCAGAAATTTTGCCCTAATAGGGACATCTTCTACCACTTAATCGATATAGATGAAGACACAGTGGACATTTTACCGGCTACATGGTGTCCTGTGGCTCCCTTGTGAACAGTGAGTGATGGGATGGCTCCCAGAAAAGCCAAGTGAAAAGGAAAAATGGAGGCGTTCTCGTCATGGCTCAGGGGTTAACGAACCCAACAAGAATCCATGAGGACACGGGTTTTATCCCTGGCCTTGCTCAGTGGGTTAAGGATCCAGCATTGCCATGAGCTGTGGTGTAGGTCACAAACGCAGCTCAGATCCCACCTGGCTGTTGCTGTGGCTGTGGTGTAGGCCGGCAGGTACAGCTCCAATTTGACCCCTAGCCTGGGAACCTCCTTATGCTGTCTAAAAAGACCAAAAAAAAAAAAAAAAAAAAAAAAAAAAAACCGAAAGAAAGAAAAAAAGAAAAGGAAAGGAAAGGACAAATGAATATGCTTTGTAGAACATACACCATTTTCTCAGGTTAACTCATTGTAGTTTTCTCTCTGATGTAATAGAGTTCATCCTAATGGCTCCTTGCTAATACTTCAAAAAGGGCAGAATGCAATACTTTATCTTGATACTGCTTCAGGTGGAAATATAATTGTGGAATATCAACCATGCTATTTTGCATCTGGCCTCCCAGGCTTCCCTGAACACTGTGGGTAGGAACATGTCTATTTACAGAAAGGGAAAATGACGCTCGGCAACAGTAAGTGACGAAATTCAAAGGCGCTGTGTTGCGCCACAGCTGAAACAGTTTCAGACTTAACCTTTAGTACTTTGAAAATTATCACAACTTGGAGCTCCCATCGTGGCACTGCGGAAACGAATCCAACTAGGAACCATGAGGTTGCAGGTTCAATCCCTGGTCTTCCTCAGTGGGTTAAGGATCTGGCATTGCCATGAGCTGTGGTGTAGGTCGCAGACTTGGCTCAGATCTGGCATTGCTGTGGCTCTGGCGTAGGGTGCAGCAACAGTTCCGATTAGCCTGGGAACCTCCATATGCCGTGGGTGCGGCCCTAAAAAAAAAAAAGACAAACGAAAATGATCACAACTTTCATTTTTCCCACACGAAAAGTCTTATAATCTCCGGAAGTTTTTACAACTTTCCTTTGAACTGCAAGAGTAAGCATCTACCTGCCATGAGTAAATCTCCAGAGTTTACCGATAAACACGGTTTGTCATTTAAGCCCTCTAAAATGTAGCTGAGAGTATATTTGTCATAGGCATGATTTTTAAAACAACCACAATGAAACCTGGGAAAGAGATAAAGGAAAAAAGAGGCAGAGAAGGAAGGAAGAAAAGGAAGACTAGAAAGGCAGGGAAGGGAAGTGGTGAGGGTGCGGGTGAAGAGTGCAGGGTCAGCCAGGGGTCAAGGGTAGAAGGGCAGGATTATTTTCAAATTTATATTGGTCCAACCTAACTAATTTCTCCAGTTATACAAGGTCACAGGTGTCGATTTAAAAGCTTCTCTTAGGTCATGATGGAAGAAATGTTCATCTGTTGAGGTCTGGGGAAGGCCCTCTGGCTTATACCGATTTGGCTTGAACATTATGCTAACTAGAACAGCCTGTCTTATGGCCTGTCAAGCATGCCTTGTACATCTGCTTTAACCATTAAAGAAAAGAATCCTTTTAAAAATGGACTATCATTTCAGGCATCCGAAATGGAGTGAAGTAGCCGTTGTGGATGTGGTTCCAGACATGTTCTTACATCACTGGGCACTTGAATTTTCTGAACTGTCTCGAACTCAAGAACACCACCAGCCATTTTCAAAACACTATCAGCTAGAAGCCGCCAGCTGTAACCTTATGGTCTCAAGGTCTCTCCTTGTAACTATGCAACCATTTTGAATACCAACCAGTCCTTGCTTAACAAGTGCCCTTAACTTCTTACCAGCTCCAGTCCTAATTCTTAACAAACAACTTGCACCACTTGGTGGGTTTTGCCTATAAAGTCTCCCCCATTTTGTGGTCTGGAGGAACACAATTCAGGTGCTTCTTAAATCAGTGTCTCCCAGAATACATTCCTCAGTTTGGCTCAAATACAACTGTTTTCTATTCCTATTATAGAGTTTATTGATTATTTACATTGGCAAATACCTACCAGTATTATTAGATCTGGAAAATGGAATTATATTGCTACCATATTGTTAGAGAACACTTAGAATACATACTAACATACAGGAGAGAAATAATTCCTTCGGGAAATAATGAAACAGATTTTTACCTATTCTCCCATTAAGTACAATCCCAAACACTGGACATTATAAATAACACATATAAAAGTTCCCACTGTGGCTCAGTGGAAATGAACCCAACTAGTGTTTAGGAGGATGTGGGTTCTATCCCAGGCCTCGCTCAGTGTGTTAAGTATCCAGCATTGTCGAGAGCTGTGGTGTAGGTCACAGATGCAGTTCAGATCTGGCATTGCTATGGCTGTGGCTGGCAGCTATAGCTCCAATTCGACCCCTAGCTTGGGAACCTCCATATGATGCACGTGTGGCCCTGAAGAAAAAAAAGCGCATATAAGACAACTCTGAGAGGTGGAGAGAAGGTGGACCAGTTAGGGACCTTGAGACATAAGGAACAGCAAATGGTGAGTTCCCTGGGTTTGCTCTTTCCCTCACAGAGCCGAGACTTGGAGCTAAAGAGGCTACTGAGGCAGAAATGCCAGCAGGCGAAGACAAAACAGCAACAACAGGAGTTCCCGTCGTGGCGCAGTGGTTAACAAATCCGACTAGGAACCATGAAGTTTCGGGTTCGATCCCTGGCCTTGCTCAGTGGGTTAAGGATCTCGTGTTGCCATAAGCTGTGGTGTAGGTTGCAGATGCAGCTCAGATCCCGCGTTGCTGTGGCTCTGGCGTAGGCTTGCAGCTACAGATCTGATTAGACCCCTAGCCTGGGAACCTCCACATGCTGTGGGAGCAGCACTAGGAAAGGCAAAAAAAAAAAAAAAAAAAAAGCAACAACAAAAGCCTATTCTTTCCAGTCAAAGAATCAGGTAAGGAGGCACCTCAAAAATGGCACACTTTTAGACAATAAACACTTTGGTTCAGTCAAACACTATAGAACATGTATAGTGTTTGCAGATTAGAACACTCATCATGGTGCAAACATTAGTTCTTCCCAAGTTGATGTACAGGTTTTAACAAAATTCTTATCAAAATCTCAGTACAATTTTGTAGATATAGACAAAATGAGTCTAAAATTTATATGGAAAGCAAAGGAACTATAAGTGCTGAAATAATTTTGAAAAATAAGAATAAAGCAGAAAAGCAAAAAAAAAAAAAAAATGGAGTTCCCATTGCAGCACAGCAGAAACAAATCCAACTAGGAACCATGAGGTTGCAGGTTCTATCCCTGGTCTTCCTCAGTGGGTTAAGGATCCGGCATTGCCGTGAGCTGTGGTGTAGGTCGCAGATGTGGCTAGGATCCCACATTGCTGTGGCTGTGGTATAGGCCAGCAGCTACAGATCCGATTCGACCCCTAGTTGGGGAACTTCCATATGCCATGGGAGGGGCCCAAGAAATGGCAAAAAGACAAAAAAAAAGAGAGAGAGAGAGAGAAGGCCACATCAAGAGGTAGGAGGGGTGCTTGTGTGATATAAGCAACCCCATACCCCCCACCGCCCCACCAGATACCAGGCATGGGGATTTGATGTAGGAGACTCACCTACCGGGGTGAGAATTCTGAGCCCCACATTAAATCCCCATGCCTGGGTGTCTGGCATTGGGAGAAAGAGCCCCTGGAGCATCTGGCATTGAAGGCCAGTGGGGCTTATGCACAGGAGCTCCATGGGACTGGGGAAAATAGAGACCCTAGTCTTAAAAGGCACACACAGACTTTCATGTGCACTGGATCCCAGGGCAAAGCAAAGGCTGCATAGGAATCTCGGTTGAACCTGACTGCAGTTCTTGGAGGATCTCCTGGGATAACAGGGGTGAATGTGGCTTACTGTGGGGGAAGGGCATTGGAAGCAAAGCTCTTGGGAATATTCATCAGCATGCCTTTCTCTGGAGGTGGCCATTTGGGGAAAATCTGGCCCCACCCATCAGTGCTGAGAAGCCCCAGGCCAAACAACAATCCAGGTGGGATCAGAGCCCCGCCCATCAGTAAACTGGCTGCCTAAAGACCACTCCCTCCCCCCCAAGCACACAGCCTCCTCTAATCTCACCCAGAGACAAAGCCCCACCCACCAGAGGGATAGGAATCAGCCCCATCTACCAGTGGGCAGGCACCAGTCCATCCCATCAGGAAGCCTACACCAAGCCCCCTTACCAACTTCAGCCACAAGGGGGCCAGGCACCAGACGTAAGAGAAGCTACAACTCTATTGTCTGCAAAAAGGTCACCACACCAAAAACCTATAAAAATGAAAAGACAGAGAACTATAACGCAGATGAGGGAGAAAGAAAAAAACCCAGAAAAACAGATAAGTGATCAGGAGATTCTCAGCCTCCAGGAAAAAGACTTTAGACTGTTGATGCTGAAGATGATGCAAGACATTGGAAATAAACTGGAGGCAAAGACGGATAATTTACAGGAAACACTGAGCAAAGAAATACAAGATATAACACTTAAGCAAGAAGAGATGCAAAATACAATAACTGAAATAAAAAATTCATTAGAAGCAGCCAACAGCAGAATACAGGAGGCAGAAGAATGCATAAGCGAGGTGGAGGACAGATTAGTGGAAATCAAGGATGCAGAACAGAAAAGAGAACAAAGACTGAAAACAAATGAAGAGGGTCTCAGAGAACTCTGGGACAATGTTAAATGCACCAAATTCTGTATTATAGGGGCATCAGAGGAGAAGGGGGGGGACATAAAACATATTCCAAGAGATAATAGCCAAAAACTTGCCTAACATGGGAAAGGAACCATGCACTCAAATCCAGGAAGCGCAACGAGCACCATATAAAATAAACCCAAGGAGGAACACCCTGAGACACATATTAATCAAACTGACCAAAATTAAAGACAGAAAACCTTGAAAGCAGCTAGGGAAAAGAAACAATAACATACAGGGAAACCCCTACAAGGCTATTGGCAGATTTTTCAGCAGAAGCTCTGAAGCAGGCCAGGAGGGAGTGGCATGATGTACTTTACGTGATGAAAGGAAAAAAACCTCCAACCAAGATTCCTTTACCCAGCAAGGCTCTCATTCAGATTTGAAGGAGACATCAAAACCTTCACAGATAAGCAAAAGCTAAGAGAATTCAGCAACACTAAACCAGCTTTACAACAAATACTAAGGGAACTTCTCTAGGCAGAAAAGAACAGGCCACAACCAGAAACAAAAATACCACCAATGACAAGGCTCACCAGTAAAGGCCTATATACAGAAAGATACGAAATCATCCATGCACAATTATGCCACCCAAATCAGAAATCCTGAGAAGAGGAGGGTACAAATGTGGGACACTGGAGATGCACTTGCAGTTAAGAGACCAACAACTTAAAACAAGCTCATGTATATATAGACTCTTATATCAAAAGTTCAGAGTAACTGCAAACCCCAAATCTACAATTGATACACAAACAAATAAGAAAAATCAACTCAAATACAACACTAAAGATAGTCATCAGACCACAAGAGGAGAGAACCAGAGAAGAAGGGAAGAAAAGAGAGCAACAAAAACAAATCCCAAACAATTAATAAAATGGCAGTAAGAACATACATATCAATAATTACCTCAAATGTTAATGGACTAAATGCCCCAACCAAAAGTCGTAGACTGGCTGAATGGATACAAAAACAAGACCCATGTACATGCTGTCTTGGAGAGACCCACTTCACTTCTAGGGACACACACAAATGGAAAGTGAGAGGGTGGAAGAAATTATTCCATGCAAACGGGAATCAAAAGAAAGCTGGAGGAACAACACTCATATCCGGCAAAATAGACTTTAAAATGAATATTTTAAGAGACAGGGAAGGACACTACATGATGATCAAAGGATCAATCCAAGAAGAAGATATAACAATTTTGAATATCTATGCACTCAACGTGGGATCACCACAATATCTGAGGCAACCGCTAACAATCTTAAAAGGAGAAATCGACAATAACAGAATCATAGTGGGGGACTTTAACACCCCACTTAGAGCAATGGACAGATCATCCAGACAGAAAATCAGTAAGGAAACACAGACCCTGAATGAAGCATTAAAGCAGATGGACTTCATAGATATTTATAGGACATTCTGTCCAAAAGCCACAGAATACACATTCTTCTCAAGTGCACATGGAATATTCTCTACAATTGATCACATCCTGGGCTACAAATCCAGTCTCAGTAACTTTAAGAAAATTGAAATCATATCAAGCATCTTTTCTGACCACAATGCTATATGACTGGAAATCTGCAAGAAAATACTGTAAAAAACACTCCAAATGCAATAGTTTGCACCTACTAACCCATACTCCCAGTCCATCCCACTCCCTCCCTCTCCCTCTTGGCAACCACAGTCTGTTCTCCAAGTACATGAGTTTGTTTCTTTTCTATGGATAGGTTCGATTGTGCTATATATTAGATTCCAGATATGTGATATCCTATGTATTTGTCTTTCTCCTTCTGACTTACTTCACTTAGTATGAGAATCTCTGGTTCCATCCATGTTGCAGCAAATGGAATTATTTTGTTCTTTTTTATGGCTGGGTAGTATTTCATTGTGTATATGTACCACATCTTCTTAATTCATTCCTCTGTTTATGGACATTTAGGTTGTTTCCATGTCTTGGCTGTTGTAAATAATGCTGCAATGAACTTAGGGGTGCATGTATCTTTCTGAATGAAAGTTTTGTCTGTCTATATGCCTAGGAATGGGATTGCTGGATCATGTGATAATTCTATATTTAGTTTTATGTAGTACCTCCATACTGTTTTCCATAGTGGTTGTACCAATTTACATTCCCACCAGCATTGAGGGCGGGTTCCCTTTTCTCCAGACCCTCTCCAGCATTTGTTATTTGTAGACTTATTAACGATAGCCATTCTGACCAGTGTGAGGTGGTACATCATGGTAGTTTTGATTTGCATTTCTCTAATAATTGGTGATGTTGAACATTTTTTCATGTAGCTGTTGGCTATCTGTATGTCTTCTATGGAGAAATGTCTGTTCAAGTCTTCTGCCCATTTTTCAATTGGGTTTGGGTTTTTTTTGCTGCTGAGCTGTATGAATTGTTTGTATATTTTGGAGATTAAGCCCTTGTCAGTTGCATCATTTGCAACTATTTTCCCCCATTCTTTAGGCTGTCCTTTTGTTTTTTGAATCATTTCCTTTGCTGTGCAAAAGCTTGTCTGTTTGATTAGGTCCCATTGGTTTATTTTTGTTGTTATTCTATTGCCTTGGGAGTTTGACCTAAGAAAACATTTGTATGGTTGATGTCAGAGAATGTTTTGCCTGTGTTCTCTTCTAGGAGTTGTATGGTGTCTTATATTTAAGTGTTTAGCCATTTTGTGTTTATTTTTGTGCATGGTATGAGGGTGTGTTCCAGTTTTCTTGATTTACATGTGGCTGTTCAGTTCTCCTAGCACCATATGTTGAAGAGACTGTCTTTTTCCCATTTTATATTCTTGCCTAATTGTCAATGATTAATTGGCCATAGGTGTCTGGGTTATTCTGTTCTATTGGTCCATATGTCTGTTTTGGTATCAGTACCACACTGTCTTGATTACAGTAGCTTTGTAATATTGTCTGAAGTCTGGGAGAGTTATGCCTCCTGCTTTTTTTTTTTTTCCTCAGGATTTCTTTGGCAGTTCTGGGTCTTTTAAGGTGCATATAAATTTTTGGATTGTTTGTTTTAGTTCTGTGAAAAGTGTCATAGGTAATTGATAGGGATTGCATTAAATGAATTATTTCTAAGAGTCTAAAATATCTGCCTATTCAAGAAACCACATAGAAAAAAACAAGTGATTGCAATAATACACTAAATAGTGTCCAAAAAGTTTGGAAACACAGGGAAAACAATGTTTTCATTGTACTTTTTTCAGAATAATGATTAGACTCATTGCTTCAAAAGTTTTCACCTAAAGTTGGAGGAAAATATATTGAGTGTACTGTTTGAAAATGTAACTAGTATATTGTTTGAATATAAGTTGGTCCTATGTTTCTCACCTTTTGGATATTCTATGCAGTGTTGTCTTCAACTATTAAAAAAGTGAGCAACGGAAAAAAAAAAGAAATAGTGTGACATAGTCACACAGTGGAATAGTATATAGGAATGAATGAACAAACTATAGCTACAAGTCATGAGATGAATGAATGTGTGTAATTTTGGGTGAAAGAAGCCAGACACAAAAGACTGCATGTTGTGTGATTCCATGTATAAAACTTTAAAGTAGGCAAATCTAAACTATATTGTTTAAGGATGAATACTTAGGTGGAAAAGCATAAAACAAAGCAAGGAAGTGGCTTCCATAACTGTCAAGAAAGTAGTTATTTCTGGTGGGAGGACAAGAGATATGAGGGGGGCTCTGGGGGTGCTGGCAATATTTTGTTTCTTGTGATTATAGGAAATGTGCTTTATACTAATGTCTTAAGCTGCACATTTATATGTTATGCAATTTTCTGTATACATGTTGTATCTTTCTTTTTTTTCTGCCTGTAGCAGGAGGAAGTTTCTGAGCCACAGAACTGAAAATACTGGATCCTTAACCCACTGCATCAGGAGGGAACTCCAACAAGTTGTATTTTTCAATGCATAGTTTATTTTTTAAAAAACTTGCTTGTTGTCTTTGGGAGGGATACTTCACATGAATAGAAAAGGGTCTTGGTGGGAGGTGGGGAGAGCAGTTGAGGTGGGGAGGGAAGGTTGCTATTGCAGTATCCTAAGTGTGAGATGACAAGAGGCAGCACTAGGACATGAATGGTTGAGGTGGAGAAGAGAAATTAGAGAAGATTAGAAAGTAAATGAAGGAGGAGGAAAAGTCAAGATATGGGGAGTTCCTGTTGTGACTCAGCAGTAACAAGCCCATCTAGGATCCTTGAGGATGTGGGTTCAATCCCTGGCCTCAGTGAGTTAAGAATCTGGCATTGCCTTGAGCTGTGGTGTAGGTCGCAGAAGCCACTCAGATCTGGAGTTGCTGTGGCTGTGGTGTAGGCCAGCAGCTATAGCTCAGATTCTACCCCTAGCCTGGGAACTGCCATATACTGTGGGTGTGGCCCTGAAAAGCAGAAAGAAAGAAAAGAAAAAAAAGTCAAGATGTGGTAACCAGTCTCTAAAGATGGTGCCCAATGACTCATGCCCCCCAGTAGTACAGTCCCACATTGATTCTGGGATGGTCCATTAAAACTGATGGAGAGAGCTGCTTTGGAGCCAGGGTTCTCTGAACGTTGGCCCAGATTCACTTTGGATTCAGAAACCCCCAGGCCTTCTGAACTCTAGAGCTAAGTTTGAGGGGTGGTGGGAAGAGGGATAGTTTGGCCGGAGGCCTACCCTGGCACACGTTTCCGCTGCGTACGGATACATGCAGGGCCCTGGGAGCAGTGTTCCAGCATCCAGTTCCCTCATACCCACCTACTCTCTCAGGGTGGTGGGGGAACCTGACAACCCAGGTGCACAGGCTGGATGTGCAGACTCATAGTGTGAACAGGTATGACATGGCCATCGCTGTCAGTGTCACAAGCCATGAACATGCAGATCCCTGCCTGTGTACACACATGTCTTCATGCTCTCACAGGGACGCTTTGCCAGCCCAGAGGGCGTGAGGGGCATATTTGCCAGCGTGCTCAGTTAGAGGCAGGCTCACACTGCACATGAGGGGCTAAGGTTTGGCCCTTTCCTTAAATCGAAACCCTTTGGAGGGAGTTCCCATTGTAGCTCTGAGTGTTAAGAACCCGACTGGTATCCATGAGGATGTGAGTTTGATCCCTGGTCTCATTCAGTGGGTTAAGGATCCTGCTGTTGCCTTAAAAGCTATGGTGTAGGTTGCACATGTTGCTCAGATCTGGCATGGCTGTGACTGGTGCAGGCGGGCAGCTATAGCACCAATTGGACCCCTAGCCCAGGAACAACCCCCCAAAAAATAATAATAATAGTAATAATAAACCTTTGGAAAAGAGAACCCCAAAAGTGAAATAATGCAAAACCAACACACACACAAAAAAAAAATCCTGTGAGTTCCCGTTGTGGCTCAGTGGTTAATGAATCTGACTAGGAACCATAAGGTTTGCCCTGGCCTTGCTCAGTGGGTAAGGATCCAGCTTGCCATGAGCTGTGGTAGGTCACAGACATGGCTCGGATCCCATGTTGCTGTGGCTCTGGTGTAGGCTGGCAGCCGCAGCTCGGATTAGACCCCTAGCCTGGGAACATCCATGTGCAGCGGGATCGGCCCTAGAAAGGGCAAAAAGACAAAAAAGAAAAAAAATCCTGATGGAAAGAGGCAGAAATGACCCTACCTGACTTCCAAGCCTAGGTTTGCCTGAGTCTCTTGGAATGAGAACCCAGCTCTCATAGTGGAGAAGTCCAAGCCACCCAGCCATGTTCACCACTATTAGCCACATCACCTGCAGCCATGCCTGTGAGCTCTCTTGGACATCCAGGACAATGAGCCACCAGATGACCTCAGTCCCAGTAAATATCTGACTTCACCTGAGAGAACCTACATGCAGTAGCCACCTGAGCCCAGTTATGCCACTGGGTTTTGGAGAGGGGTGTTACACAGCAAGAGATAAACAGAACCCAAAGAGAATCAACACTGTGGAGCTTGGGTGACTGGATGGATAATGACACTTTGAGATGGACAGTGTAGAGTAAAAGTAGATTAGGGTGGGGAGGTAAATTTAGTTCTGGACTTTGGGATGCTTGTGGAATATCTACAGGTCACTATCCAGTAGGCATTTAGCTATGTTGACAAATATGAAGACAGAGATCTGGAAGATATCAGCATGGCACCCTAAGAGTGTCGGACCTGCCCAAGAATAATGACCTAATTCCTGCGAAGAAGAGACCAGACATTATCTCCTCCATGAAGAACTGGTTTTCAAATACCAACTACTCTTTCCCAGTAACTCAGTTCTTTGAAAATATCCTTTTTATAGTCTTTAGCATACTGCCCTATGATTTATTCACATGTCTGCCCTCCTGGATAAATGTGAGGTGACCCAAGATAGGCTTGTAGCTTGATCATGTGTTTTACAGTCCTGGAAAGCAAGAAAACCTTCAATAGACCAATGGAAGAATAAATAAATGAACAAATGAGTAAATGAAAGGCTACTCCCATCTCACATAGATCAAAGTCAAATAAACACATTAGGAAACATAAATGTAAAAATGTGTAGGTCTTAGTTGCTCAGATTGTGCTAAATAAGCTAATTTCTTACAAAGCCGAAATTAGAAAATAGTGAAGGCTGTGAGGATAGACCAGAAGAGGATGTGTATTTACCTGTACATCTCACTCCTCTCTTGGACTTACTCCTTTCCAGAGGCTGTTTCTAATCACACAGGTTCATCTGTCTACTACTTAAAAAGATTTTCCCACTAAATTTAGAGATTATGTTTTGAAGATACTCTTCTTTTTGTATGAATTGAGTAGTAGAAAATACAAAAGAGAGAATGCTTTACAGAGATTTAGTGAATTACAGAGATCAATGGGTTTTTCTCTTTATACAATGAAAGATTTAAAATAATAGCTTCAGGCACTTCTTTTATCTATCAGTATTGACTCTTCTAGGAAGTTGTTAGAACTGTTGCGGGAAATCGCAAAGACTGTGGCAATGGAAGGAGACAAGCAGCACTTGGAGATATGGAAAAGCAAGGTTTATTCAGCACCGGTGCGGGCTCAGAGGAGTCACCTCCAGAGTCTGAGCACCAGGTCTTTGTTCTCAGTAACTTTTATACACTACAAGGTCTTGATTTTCCCATGTAAGCATCCGGGACCTCCCCCCCATCCCCAAGCAGGCAGTGTTCCTCCCTAAGAAACCGAGCAAGCAAGGTTACAGAAGCGGAACTGATAAGCAATGTTTGGTACATGATTAGCAGGGCTACTGGCTTGCGGGGGAGGGGGGGGTTGTTCTTTAGTTAAAACTCTATTTCAGAACAACCCTACTCTTTTTTTTTTTTTTTGCTCTTTTTGGGAGGTTGGGGCCTGCACCCATGGCATATGGAGGGTTCGAATTGGAGCTACAGCTGCTGGCCTACACCACAGCCACAGCAATGCCAGGTCCGAGCCATGTCTGCGACCTACCCCACAGCTCATGGCAATGTCGGATCCTTAACCCACTGAACGAAGCCAGGGATCGAACCCACAACCTCATGGTTCCTAGTCGGATTCGTTTCCACTGCACCACGACAGGAACTCCGGAACAACCCTACTCTTAAACCCTTGATTTTTATACCACAGAGTGCAATGTATTTTATTTAACTCAATATAATTGATTTATCTAGATTTTAAGAAGAGTCAGTATAATTAAATCATGCCTGTTGGCTACCCTATAAGTTTTGTTTCCTATCCTCATGAATAAAGAAACCAGGAGTTCCTTGGTAGCTCAGTGAGGTAAAGATCTGGCCTCATCACTGCTGTGGCTTGACCCTGCTGTTTCTCCAGTTCGAACCTTTGCCCGGGAGCGTCTGCATGACGTGGGCACAGCCAAAAAAAGAAAACAGTTGAGTTTATCCATTCATGGCTCACAAAATCCATTTGTTGGTATTGTACTATCAAAGCTACTTTTGCAAATGCAAAACCTGGCATCATTTTCACTTTGAATTATCACATGTACTTGAATGAATCTTTAGAGAGAGAACTGCCAATTCTGAAGGGCTTCTGAAGGTACCAAAATATTAATTAGACAAGAAGTCTGCCAAGCACTTTGAAAGCCCAACTCCCTTATCAAATTACCCTCTAAATATAGGAGAGCTGGGGGACATTAACATATTGAGAATATTAGTTACACAGACACCTTTGAAATCTGAACCACTGAAATTGGGAGTAGCCAGAGGCTCCTCCAAGGTTAGGGGTTGATGAGAAAGTAGAAGAAAAACTGTATACTGCTCAGTGATCCTATCACTGCAAAGCTGATCTAATTTAGGATTGGGAGTTTGGAAGAATGGAGAAACTGGCAAAAGCTTCTGCTGAGAGCCCTAAAAATAATCTAATTCATCACAATTTTGCTGACTGTAAATCAGTAAAACTGGAAATAATAATCCAATGAATAAAGACTGGGCTTTCGGATTGTTTACTCATTCAGTAAGTAAAGTTTAATGTTGCTATAGTTGCTGATCCAACCATCTCCATGAAAGCAGCTCCTTCCTGACCCGTGGTGTTTCCTTTTTTAAATCAGGAAGAAGGCTCCCCCGCACATGTTTTATGGCTGGGTGATGGGATTTCTGCCAGTCTTGCCAGCCCAGACCTGCCTCCTCTTCAGTGGTCCCCAACCTCACGTCATACCCTCTCCTTTGCAAAATCCTGAATCCTGGTTTAGATCATTGTTCCTTAAGCCGGGCTACAAATTAGAACCACGTGAAAAAAATTTAAACATACAATGCCTGCGCCCACTCTCATTGATTCTAATTTAACTCCTGGTGGGGGTTGGTGAGGCCCAAGCACGGGTTAGAATTTCCCCAGGTGATTCTCAGGGGCAGTGAGCTTTGAAAGCGAGGGCCTTCAATCCCGCTTCTTCTGCGCGGCTCGCCCCACTCCCCTGCCCCCGCTCCCCATCCACCTCGCGAGCTTCTGCTCAACCTTGGACTGAAATCCCGGCAGCACCGTGGGTGGCTCTCAGACATTTCCTCGGGGAAGAAACACCTCTCTCCTCGGCGCCCCAGTCTGCACTCTGCCGAATTCCATCAATGCACCTAGAATGAGTGAATACACTTTTTCAGGGACAGGTCTCTGCTTCCACCCGATGGTGAGTTTATGAGGGTCGGGCTCGGCTGCATGTCCCCTGTGTCAATAAGCGTTGCCAGGAGGATTGAAGGACAAATACAAACTACTTATAGGACTTCCTCTTCTCTTGTTGAAACCTCCAGAATCCCTTGGGGGGATATATTTCTAAGACTACTGGTATTCCAAAGACCCATAAATTCTCCAAATTCTCCCCTGTAGATCTGGCCATGGAGATAAGCGAGAGACGGTAAGAGAGGGAATGTCCTAGCCTTTAAAAGGCAACTTTAGGGGAGTTCCAGTCGTGGGCCAGTGGTTAACGAAGCCAACTAGGAACCATGAGGTTGGGTTTTCGATCCCTGGCCTGCTCAGGATCCGGTTAAGGATCCGGCATTGCCATGAGCTGTGGTGCAGGGCGCAGACGAGGCTCGGATCCCGCGTGGCTGTGGCTGTGGCCGGTGACTTCAGCTCCCATTCGACCCCTAGGCTGGGAACCTCCATAAGCTGCAGGAGCAGCCCTAGAAAAGACAAAAAAAAAAGGCACCTTTAGCCTGTTCTGGGATTCTGGAAATAACAATAATAAAATGGCTGTGTACCATTCCCCCAGCTTTGTTGAGGTATACCTGACAAATAAAAATTGTATATATTTACGATTACAATTGATGTTTTGATATATGTATACGGAGTGAAATGATTCCCACAATCCAGCTAATTATCATTCCATGCCGTCACTTACATGTGTATGTGTGGTGAGATCTAGTCTCCTAGCAAATTTCAAGTGTACAGTAGAGTGTTATTAACTGTAGCCATTATACTGTATGTTAGATCTCCAGAATGTATTTATACTGATTAACTGGAACTTTGTACCCTTTGACCTACATCTCCCCATTTCCCCCACTTCCCTGCCCCTGGCAACCACCCTTCTACTCTCTGCCTCTATGAGCTTGCCTTTTCAAGCTTCTGCATGTAATTGCAATCATGCATTTGTCTTTCTGTGTCTGACTTATTTCACTTATGACAGTGGCCCCGGGTTTATCCCTATTGTCTCAAATGACAAGAGTTTCTTCTTTTTTTGATACTAAATAATATTCCCTTGTGTATATATACTACATTTTTTTTATCTGTTCCTCTGTTGGTGGACATTTAGGTTATTTCCACGTCTTAGCTATTGTGATTTGTGCTGCAATGAACATGGGAATGCTAATTCTGGTTTTGATTCTTTTGGATGTATACCAGGAAGTCGAAGTGCTGGATCATGTAGTAGTCCAATTTTTTATTTTTCTGAGGAACTTTCATAGCGTTTTCCATAGCAGCCGCACCATTTTGCATTCCCAGCACCTGTGTACAAGTGTTCTCATTTCTCCATATCCTCACCAACACGGTCTGGTTATCATCTGTCTTTTTTGATAATAGCCACTAATGGGTGTGAGGCGACAGCCCACTGTGGTTCTGATTTGTATTTTACTGAGGATTTGCTGGATACTAAAATCCTTATCTTACACTTAAACCTTACCTGTTTTACTTCATATTTGCAACAACCCTGTAGGAAAGTGAAGCTCAAAGGTCAAGCAACCTGCCCAAGGTCTCCAGGTTACTCAGTGGAGTTGAACATAGCTCTGCTACTTGTTGAAATGTTGAGAAACATTGCCCTATGAATATTAATAACCTCTTAGGTCTGAGATGCTATGAGCTACAAATGATAGAAAACCACCATCTGGATCCATTTAGACAATGAAGAAACGTATTATTTTTCATAAGAAGAAATCTGTGATAGGTTTGTTCTGGCATGACCTGCAGTTGGTGCTTCTGGTTCCTTCTCTTTCCCTGCTCCTCCCTCCACATTGTGTAGCTTCATCGGGGGTTGGGCACCAACTGATTTGTGAACGGCTTCGTTTTATTTTGCATTAGTTCATGATGGAATCTGTTTGTGCTTTTGGTATTAGAATTTGCTTGTGTTTTGTTGCTCTTGAACTTACAAATACTTTGAGTTGAATCAAATAAATGGGCAACATATAGCTATGGGTCTATGACTGAGAAAGAGATGGTTCTTTGAAATATTAGTATACCATCTTCTCCGTCTGCTGGCTTTTTGATTAAAAGTTGTTGTTCATGGAGTTCCCATTGTGGATCAGTGGTAACAAACCCAACTAATATCCATGAGGACCTGAGTTCGATCCCTGGCCTTGCTCAGTGGGTTAAGGATCCAGCATTGCCATGAGCTATGGTGTAGGTTGCAGACTCGCCTCAGATCCTGCGTTGCTGTGGCTGTGGTGTAGGTCAGCAGCTGTAGCTATGATTCTACCCTTAGCCTGGGAACTTCCATATGCCTCGGTTTGTTATCCCTTGCCCCAACAACTTGTCTCCCAATTTATTGACCTATCATGCTGTGAGCAGAACAAGCTTGCACTTGGTAATAAGTCCTCTCACTAGATGGCCACTGAAATCCCCCAGCATCACACCCAGACACAACAATAGACTTTTTGCTAATCAGTCATTTCTAGGGAGACAGAATAGCCACGGTCAAATGGAGGAACAGAATGGGTGCTGGAGAGCCACCCACTGTCTCCATCACCCATTTTATTTGCAGAGCATGTTTGAGTTTTCAGAATTCTTCCATGGTGGTTATTGCTTTTGATTTTCACAAAAACCTATGTGAAATGTGAGTTTTGGGTTGTCCTCAAGGGTAGTTTTGTGTGCAGGGAAAAACATTTTAATATTGATTTTAATATTCAGTATATTAAAGTATAAACTGCACCAGATAAGCTTCCTTAATGGCTTTAAATTTAGTTTATACATTCTATTCTTATAACTCTAACAGACTGGGCAATTATTTTAAAGAGATCTGTGGTTAAAATGGTTCTATTTATAAGCATAATCAAATATTTTAGGACCTTTTATACTGTACTTATAAATTTAATATAGATCTGATTTTATTAAATAGTCATCTGCCTTACTAAATACAACCTTCCTGAACACTAAATAATTCTTATAAATACGATATGTTAAACTTATAATTTGTTGAGTGTGAAGTTCTCTTAAATAATTCAGTTCTGGATCTAAACTTACATGTCTGAATAAATTATGTATTTGCACATCTTAAATTGGATTTATAAGGTGGTTACTCTAATACTTCAGTCATCTTAAAACATGACAATTATATAAAATGTCAAATATGTACAAATTCCTTAACACAAAAAAACAAATATCATGAGTGTGGTTCCCTCAAATCTTATTTGGTTACAGGGTACTTCCCACTCAAGCTGCAATTTTCCCATGTAATTATGGCTTGAGGTTGTATAATCACCAAATATTTCAACCAAGATGCTAACCGAATTCGTATTTGTGTGGAACTGAATTCTATTTGCAGTTGCTTTGCCTCTTCCTCCTTAATTGCAGGAGAGCAAGGTTCAGCTAGCCTAAAACCAAGACTCTTCCAATTCTTGCCTTAGAAAAATGTGCCCATTCTTTATCACTCGATTGGGTTTTGCATTTCTTTGGCTCCTAAGCTACATAATCATATTTTCCTCGACTCTCCCCACACAAGTGGCTCCAAATTTCCTTAGACCTCCCCACACTGGCTCCTCTAAGATCTTTCCCTTCCTATTATCTCTGCTCCTTCCTCTTTTTGCCACCTTTGAGCTTCCCTTCAGCTCCTCTGATATGTCCCCTTCAGACTCCTCCCTCCTCCATTCCTCTGCCCACCCAAGGGGCTCTTGAGGGACTCAGGGATCCCCAGAAGCAACCCCCTGAAGGCATAAAGGCTAATTGAAACAGACTAGCTATTTTAAACAGGTCCTTAGTCCCTTGCCTAAAATAAAACAGTCCACAGACTCTCTAAGATAATCAGGGCAAAAGGAAGTCTTAAAAGTCTCTCATAATATTGGTGGGAGGTTTTAACCCTCGTACTGGACAGATAACCTCAACTTGGTCCTATTTGCCAGAAATATAATTTGGATAAAATGTAAAATGAAGCAAAGACGAGAACCAACTTTATGTAAACTAATGACCTTGTTATTACTGTGTTTATGCCCTAGTGGTTAAAATTTCAGAATGAAAGGCTTAAGGTCTCAATTTGCATCTGTCTGTATGTTTATGTGTGTATGTTACATATAGGTGATGTTTTCCTACCTAAGGATGGCATTGCCAGATGTTTTTATAAAATCCCTTAAAGGAGCTTAATTCTAATTGACTTAGAGTGGTAAGAAGCACTTATTTAAGTTAAAATATTCCTAATGGTCTCAGACGTATTGGAACTAACCTATATATTTTTTGAGTTCAAGTAATTTGGGTAAATCTTTGGTAAATAAGACTATTTTGGTATTGTTGGTTTAATAAAAACAGGTATGTCTTCTGAGTTACTGGCATTAAGCATAAAACAAGCATACATTTTTTTCTGCTTGGGTTTACTTGTCAAGTAAATTTATACTATATCTGCTAGATGTTTAAAATTATTAAAAATGTAGGGAGTTCCTGCTGTGAGCTCAGTGATGACGAACCCAACTAGTATTTGTGAGAATGTGGGTTTGATCCCCAGCCTCACCCAGTTGCTGTGAGCTGTGGTGTAGCTTGCAGACACAGCTCAGATCCTGCATGACTGTGGCAGAGGAGTAGGCTGGCAGCTGCAGCTCCCATTTGACCCCTAGCTTGGGAACTTACACATGCTGTGGGTGCGGCCCTAAAAAGAAAGAAAAGAAATAATTACACGGATCTAAATAAATTGATGGGTTTTTGTTTGTTTGTTTATTTTGGTTTTTGGTTTTTTTTTTTTTTTTGGTCTTTTTAGGGCTGTACCCACAGCATATGGAGCTTCCCAGGCTAGTAGTCTAATCAGAGCTACAGTGGCCGGCCTGCACCACAGCCACTGTAACGCTGGACCTGAGCTGCATCTACGATCTACACCACAGCTCACAGCAACACTGGATCCTTAACCCACTGAGTGAGGTCAGGGATCGAACCCGAAACCTCATGGTTTCTAGTCGGTTTCGTTTCTTCTGCTCCAGGACAGGAACTCCTGATTGAGGGATAATTATGACTTTTGTTTATAACACTGCTGTTTTTTTACTGTTCTATATCCTAGATTCAAGGAATTCCTTTCTCTTTTCTCTTGAATTATCTATAACTCATAATAATTTAACGGAGTATACACTTACAAACAGAAATGAAACATTCATCTTTCTTTTAGCCTGAATCCCTCCAGAAATCAGAAACTGTCACTGAGTATTCTTGTTTTCATGGAAATATCATTATTTACATATATGTAATAAGAATTTTTCTTCCTGGAGTTCCCGTCCTGGCGCAGTGCTTAACGAATCCTACTAGGAACCATGAGGTTGTGGGTTCGATCCCTGGCCTTGCTCAGTGGGTTAAGGATCCGGCGTTGCCGTGAGCTGTGGTGTAGGTTGCAGTCGAGGCTTGGATCCCAAGTTGCTGTGGCTGTGGTGTGGGCCTGCGGCTATAGCTCCGATTAGACCCCTAGCTTGGGAACCTCCATATGCCATATGGAAGCGGCCCTGGAAAAGGCAAAAAGACAAAAAAAAAAAAAAGAATTTTTCTTCCTAAAACAGGACATAATTAGAAATATTGGTTATATAGCCAAGGCTTTGACTGGAATGCCATATTCGACAGTGATATACATAGAATCATATATGAATGGCAGTTTTAAGGAACTAAGATGAGTTCATGGAGTCAGTGCTTTCAAGTCCGTATTGGAAAAGCCAGGCTGACTTATGGGGTTCCCAGTATTGCAGGTAAAAGAAGATCACTTCCTGGCTGGCCCAGAAACCTGAGGATATTTTTTTTTTCTTTTTGTCTTTTTTTGCTATTTCTTTGGGCCACTCCCGTGGCATATGGAGGTTCCCAGGCTAGGGGTCTAATCGGAGCTGTAACCACCGGCCTACGCCAGAGCCACAGCAACACAGGATCCGAGCCGCATCTGCAGCCTACACCACAGCTCAAGGCAACGCCGGATCGTTAACCCACTGAGCAAGGGGAGGGACCGAACCTGCAACCTTATGGTTCCTAGTCGGATTCGTTAACCACTGCACCACGACGGGAACTCCCGATATTTTGATAATCTTGAGAAGAAAGGAATTCACACAAATCTGTAGGTACTGCAGGTGAAGTACAGGGGCAAGTTCTTGGCTTACTACCCTTGAGGGGCATTCATTCATTTTTGTCTTTTTAGGGCTGTACCTGTGGCATATGGGGGATCCCAGGCTAAGGATCGAATCAGAGCTGCAGCTGCCAACCTAAGCCATAGCCATAGCAACTCGGGATCTGAGCCATGTCTGCAACCTACACCACAGTTGACAGCAATGCTGGATCTGTAACCCACTGAGTGAGGCCAGGGATTGAATCTGCGTCTTCGTAGATACTAGTCAGATTTGTTTCCACTGAGCCACGATGGGAACTCCCTTGAGAGGTATTTAAAATCCCAATCCTAAGAGTTCCCATTGTGCCTCAGTGGGTTAAGAACATGACATAGTCTCTATGAGGATGTGGGTTCGATCCTGGCCTTGCTCAGAGGGGTTAGGATCCAGTGTTGCTGTAAGCTGTGGCGTAGGTTGCAGATACAGCTCCGACTCAACCCCTAGTCCAGGAACTTGCACATGCTGCCGGTGCTGCCCTAGAAAAAAAAAAAAAAAATTGTAAAATTAAAAAAAAAAATCCCAATCTGAGATTCCTTATGAAAAGTTCCAGCAAAATAAACTTTAAAAAGGGATGTGAGGAATTCACGTTGTGGCTCAGCGGGAACAAATTCAACTAGTATCCATGAGGATGCAAATTGGATACCTAGCCTCATTCAGTCAGTTAAGGATCCGGCCTTACTGTGAGCTGTGGTATAGGTCTCAGAATCACCTTGGATCTGGCATTGCTGATTAGACCCCTAGACTGGGAACTTCCTTATGCCACACCTGCGTCCCTTAAAAAAAAAAAAAAAAAGAGAGAGAGAGAACACCCAGCCCAAATGTAGTTATGTTTTATTCAGGGATCTTACTGAGGACTATAGCCCTGGAGATAGCCTCTCAGGTAGCTGGAAGGAACTGCTCCAAAGAGGTAAGGGAGGAGCCAGGATATATAGAAGTTTGTGCTAAAAAAATGAAAACAAAAAAAGGAACCACACATGAAATTAAACATCAAAAGATTACAGCTAATCACACACAAAAAAGACAGCTCCAGTTAATGATTTCAGTTCAGTGCGTATGAGAAGGTGCAAGAATCTGGGCTCACTGAAGTTATCCCTTACATGTGCATCTTAACTGTCTAGGGCCAGTTTCCTCTTTTTCTCTACCCTGAATTCCCCTCTGGGGACACTGTGGCGGGGTGGGGTGGGGGCTGGCTGCAGTGGCTGATGGCTTGATGGTGAGCAACATTCATTATTTCTCGAAATGGCAGACAGCACTCCCTTTCCACAGGCCTGTGTGGTCAATTCCTCTTTTTTCTATGCTTATATAAATAAGAAGACTAAATTTAATGAGACTAGACCTATTTTGCCAACAGAAGTAATCTTACTTTGATTATGTTTGATCAAAAGAGGGGATGACTATAGAAATAAATTTCATGTTTCAATGGGAAAATAGAACCCATCCTTGTGGCTTATCAGATTCTAGTCCTGTTCATTGCCTTTGAGGCTTCATTGTCTACCAGTAAACTGGACTGAATCCTACCATCGTGCACATTTTGTCATTCCTTACAAAATTCTCCGTTTTTTTGAGTGTCTGTCCTTTAATATCAATCTACAACGTAGCAAATTAGCATTTCCAATTTGTTCCCAGCTTTCTGACTTGGTGTCACCAAAAGCTAAAACCCTACTGCCCGTGTCCTTATTGGTGCCATAAGGTTGCCTTAAAGTTGCCCTCTTTTCAAACTCAACACTGAAACCACACAACTCAGATGGGGGCCTGAACCCACTGTCTTTTAATTAAAATCGCATAGTCTCAGGGCTGGGTGAAGTTCAGGTTCTTTATGTCTCAGTGCAGAAGGAATTCAGTGAGAGGCAAAGTGTTAAAGTAAGAAGTAGATTTATCAAGAGAGAGACAGATAAAGAGTGGGCCATCTCAGAAGGTGAGAGTGGCCTGGAAGATACCCATTCCATAGACAGAATGCAGACTGTCTCAAAAGGCAAGAGAGAGACCCCCAAAAATGGAATGGTTAGATTTTTGTTTGGGTTTTGGTTTTAAGTTTATGGATGTACCTGCAGCATATGGACGTTCCTGGGCTGGGGATTGAATCTGAGCCACAGCTTCAACCTACACCACAGCTGGAGGTCAAACCCACATCTCCTCAGCAACCCTGAGCCACTGCAGTTGGATTCTCAAGGCACTGCGCTAAGCTAGAGCAGTAACTCCCCGGGGTGGTTAGTTTTTATGGGCTGGGTAATTTCACAGGCTAATGAGTGGGAGGATTTTTCCAACTATTTCAGGGAAGGGGGCAGAGGTTTACAGGAATTGGACCACTGCCCACTTTTTGACCTTTATGGTTGACCTCAGAGTTGTCATGTCTCCTATGGGTATGTTATTTAGCTGACCTATTGCAATGAGTGTGTAATGAGGCTTTAGTTCCACTGGAAGTTGAAGGTTGAACCATCTACCATCTTGGACCTAACAAGTTCTTTCTTTCTTTTTTTTTTTTTTTTTAGGGCCTCACCCATGACATATGAAGGTTCCCAGGCTAGGGGTCGAATCAGAGCTGTAGCCAAGCCACTGGCCATAGCAATGCCATATCCACACCACGTCTGCAACCTATACCAGCTCATGGCAACGCTGGATTCTTAACCACTGAGCGAGCCCAAGGGATTGAACCTGTGTCCTCATAGATACTAGTCAGATTCATTTCCTCTGAGCCAGGACGGGAACTCCTATGTCATTCTTTTGAACGTTGTGCCCTACCCCCTTCCCTCCTGTTTCAACACCACAACAGTTTGGGCTGCTTCTCTCACTTTCTGCTACGGGAAATGATCATGACTATGGCTCTGATGTCCATGCCATTGCAAAAAAAATATCCAGACTTCAAGAAATCTGCCAGCTTGTCACTGCCATCCTGACTCCACCATGTAAAGGTGCTCTGAGCCCAATGTCTGGACATCTTGACTGGCTGCACCTTGGACTCCAAAACTAGGATTATAGTCTGCTCCAGGCATTAATTTTTGTTTTTCTTTTTGTGTCCATAGAAATGGCCTTTGTTTAATGCCCAAGACTAGGAGACTGGTTCAACAAAAAAACAGGGCAGTATGTTTAGATTTGTTCCTTCTTATTCATCTGTGTCCTTTGCCTTTATAGCTCTCTTACCTCACAACTTCCAACCAGAGCCTTTTCTGCACAGTAATCAACCCAGCTCCTTATTTGGGAAATATCTCTACACCATGGGCAGTATCACCCCTGGCCCCAACTCCTCATGCCTTTTACATCTAATTTTCTGCCTCCCTTCTCCATTTGTTCCACTTACTCCTTCAGTCCCTTTGCTGTTCCTGAAACCTGCCAAACACACCCCTGCCCCAGGCCCTTTGCACCAGCTGTTCCTGTTTTCAAACCCAAGTCCAGGTGTCTGACCCACAGTGAGGTCAAACAAAAATATCAGAGTTTAGAGCAGAGAAAGGGCTATTGAAAACCCAGGCAAGGAGAATGGGTGTTTTGTGCTCAAAAGACCTGCACTCCCTGATGGCTTTCAGGGAGGAGGGTTTTTTGTGTGTGTGTTTTCTCTTTATGGCTGCACTTGGAGCATATGGAAGTTCCTGGGCCAGGGGTCGAATCAGAGCTACAGCTGTGACCTATGCCCCAGCTTGCAGCAATGCCAGATCCTTAACCCACTGAGCAAGGCTAGGGACCAAATTCACAGAAACAACGGGTTCTTAACCCACTGAGCCACAACAGGAACTCCCCAGGGGAGAGTTTTTAAGGGCAACGTTTAGGGTGAGGGCTGCAGGGTGCATGACCTTCTCCTGATGGGTTGGTGGTGAGGTAACAGGGTGGTGGTCCAGGAATCTCAGCAATCAGCCTTCTGGTTCTGACCAGTCTGGGTGTGTGTAGTTACCATCCTCCACCCCGTGGGGCCTTAGTTCCTGCAGAACCACTCTAAAGATTTGTATCAGGTTGCTGGTCTGTCCCTTGAGGTGGGACTCAGACCCTTTTATCCTTGAGCTATTGTTTCTTGACTGCTCTTCCTTCCTTTGTGCTTTCCGTCACCTCCCTAATTAGTAACTGCTTGACTTTGCTCTTTGGAACTCAGAGAAGGCCTAGGAGACTAAAGCCTTTTTCTGTACACTAGAAAAGGCGGTGGGGGGCAAGGAGGCCCCGCAGAGTCCTCCTGGGTTTCATGCCCTCTGCCTGGCACTCGCTGTCCTCAGATCTTGCAGAGCTTTCTCCCTGACTCTCTCCAGCTCTTGACTCAAATGCTCAAATGTCACCTTATTTTTTAAAAAGGCTTCACTGACAGCCTTATATAAAATAGTCCTTGCAGCACGTTGGGTTTCCTGGAAGCAGTGGCTGAGACAGAGTTTGGGGTACAGGATGTTTCCTAGGGATCAGCACTTGTGAAAGGAAAGTCTGGGGAAAACAAGACTGGGCAGAAAGAGGAGTTGAACTGTGATGCTGGTCCCCCCAAAAGACTGACAAGTCGGCAGGGAACCCTACAGCAATGTTGCCCACCAGAATTGTCCTGTTTTGGTCTGAGATTACCAGGGCTTTATACCCTTGCTGTGCTCAGCCACTGGACAAAAGAGCACTGACACTGACCCTGGAAGTGCAGATGGCTGGAGCTGCTGCTGACTGCTGCCCCCCACCAGCTGGACAGCAAGCTCTTCCTTAACATGGGATGTAAGGGGGCATCTTAGTGCTTAGCGCCCATCTCCCACCCCCATTGTAAGGACGCTCCAGGAGACTTAGTCTCCAATACTGATCGAAATATCACTCCTACTGAAACTCTGCCCAGTGGTGCCAAATAGAGATGAATAAAAACGCGGAGGCAGAGCAATGGGTGAAGGAGGAAAAAAACAACATTATTGCTTTGCGAGGCAAAGGAGGCCACAGAAGACTAACGCCCTAAAGACTGTGCCCTCCTTTGGGAAAGAATAGGAGGTGGTTTTATAGTTTCAGGAGTGGAAAATGGGGCCACAGATAAGGATCAGAGTAGACGCAAGCTTTCGTTCTTCTTCAAAATCAGTGTTTAGTGGCCCCAGAACTGGTTCTGATGACCCTATAATGAAGGATGCTTCATCTAGTAGTTAACATCTTCCATTTGGTGGGAGTTTTAGTTCTGCAGAAGAGTCCAAAGATATTGTTATGTGTATCCCTTGAGGAGGAACCAGGACCCTGCCCCAAGGCTGCACTATTGTTTCTTGACTGCTCCTCCCTTCCCTGATTAGCAACTATTTGAACCTGCCCTTTGGAAGGTCATGGAGGCTGACTGAGGCCTATTTGCTACGGACAAGAAATGGGGGACCCAAAGGCTTTTGTGCCCAGGATCCCCACAGGGCCCGTCTCTGTTCCCTTGCTAGCACTTAGAGCACTGCCTGGTTCATAGAAGGGTTCATTGTTGAATGAATGAAATTAGGTAGATTAGATTAGGGACTTGATTAAGACTATGCAAAATGATGCTTTAAAAGTGTTTGAGTTCCCTGGTGGCTCAGCAGATTAAGGATTTGGCATTGTCACTGCTGTGGCTTGGGCCACTACTTGGCACAAGTTCAGTCCCTGGCCCAGGAACTTGCACATGCCATGGGCACGGCCAAAACAAAAAAAAAAAGTTGTGCTAATGAATAATAGAACTTCCTTAGTCTTTCATAATGAAAATGTTTTAATGTTTCCCATGCCTGTTATTTTTTTTTTGGTCTTTTTGCTATTTCTTGGGCCGCTCCTGCGGCATATGGAGGTTCCCAGGCTAGGGGTTGAATTGGAGCTGTAGCCGCCGGCCTACGCCAGAGCCACAGCAACGTGGGATCAGAGCCGTGTCTGTTACCTACACCACAGCTCACGGCAACGCCGGATCCTTAACCCACTGAGCAAGGGCAGGGATCGAACCCGCAACCTCATGGTTCCTAGTCAGATTCATTAACCACTGCGCCACAACGGGAACTCCACCATGCCTGTTATTTTATGGAACCACTGGAATAACGAAATGATGGTGCAGCTAACAACTGGAAAAGAAGCATTCTGTATGTTCTCTTTAATCAGATTTTCTTTTGGACAGTGTTTTAGTTTGCTAAGGCTGCCATAGCAAAATACCACACATGGGATGTCTTAAACAGCATAAATTTATTTCTCATAGTTTTGGAGGCTTGAAGGCCAGGATTAAGGTGCTGGCTTATTCAGTTCCTGGTCAGAGCTCTCTTCTGGCTTGCAGACAGCCACCTCCTTGCTGAGTCCTTACATGGCCTTCAGGGCATGCTGTGTGGGGAGAAAGAAAGATCAGTTTTGCTACGTATAAGGCCACTAATCCCATCATGAGGGACCCACCCTTGTGACCTCCCAACCCTAATTACCTCCCAAAGGCCCCATCTCCAAATAACATCATGTTAGCCATTAGGGCTTCAACATATGAATTTGGTGGGAAAGGGAAAAAGCATTCTGTCCATAACAGAGAGGCTGCATGGCCGAATGACAGCACTGGACAGAGCACCTGAAGACCCAGGTTTTTAGTGCCAGATCTGTTATCACATGACTTTGAACCTTGAACAAGTCACAGCTTTCTCACACCTTAGTTTCTTCATCAAAAAATTAGGGAGTTCAAAAAGAATAATTTTCAGGATTTCTTCCAGCTATTACGTTCAGTAGTTTCCTTCATTGAGGCCCTTGGACTGTACATTTATGGAATATTTTGCCTAGTTATCTCTACATATTTCACCAGAGAATAAAAATTCCACAGGGCTCTTTGAAGAAGGTGGGTACATAACATAGACCATGAGGAGCTGAAAGAGACAGAAGGGGAAGATTGGACGGGCGGGGGCTGGAAGTAGCTGTCTGTGCACAGGATGCATCTTTAAGAGCTGACAGCTCCCAGGCTGGAGTGATCCCAATACAGTGGAAGCAGATGAGCCCATCTGAAGCGATGCCTGTGGGCGGTGTGACTGTGACTGTGTCACCAGATACACTGGGACAAGAAAAAGGGTTCTGTTATTTGGGTTTTGCTTGCATTTTCTCTCCCAGATTCCTTCCTTTCACTATAATCTCTATGAGAAGAATTGTTGATAGGAATCAGTACTCAATCAATGTTTAGTAAATAAAAGATGTTAGGGAGTTCCTGTCATGGTGCAGTGGGTTAAAAATCTGACTGTGGAGAGTTCCCGTCGTGGCGCAGTGGTTAACGAATCCAACTAGGAACCATGAGGTTGTGGGTTCAGTCTCTGCCCTTGCTCAGTGGGTTAAGGATCCGGCGTTGCCGTGAGCTGTGGTGTAGGTTGCAGACGCGGCTCGGATCCCGCGTTGCTGTGGCTCTGGCATAGGCCAGTGGCTACAGCTCCGATTAGACCCCTAGCCTGGGAACCTCCATATGCCGCGGGAGCGGCCCAAGAAATAGCAACAACAACAACAACAACAACAAAAGACAAAAAGACAAAAAAAAAATCTGACTGTAACGGCTTGGGTTGCTGCAGAGATGTGGGTTTGATCCCTGGCCCAATGCAGTGGCTCAAAGGATCCTGCGTTGCCACAGCTGCATCGTAGGTCAAAGCTGTGGCTTAGATTCAATCCTTGGCCTGGAAAGGAAAAAAGAAAAGGAAAGAAACCTTGATGATTCTTGGCACACTCCCACATTTGTCCCAACATGGTGCAGACTTGCTCTGAAACCTCCCCATCCTTCCAGCTGTGCATCCCCTGTGGTCCATATGACAAGAAAGATCTGCTAACTCAGCAGAATGTAAGAGGAACTGCTCACACATCCCACTCTCGAAACTATTCTCTTGGCTCATAGTTAGAGGGAGCTATGCAATCCAGAGAGTTACCCAGGGGAGTTCCCTGGTGGTCCAGTGGTTAGGATTTGGTGCGTTCACTGCTGCAGCCCTAGTTCATCCCCTGGTCTGAGAACTGAGATCTCCTATCAAGCTACTACATGTCACAGCCCCCCTAAAAATAAAAAAAATTAAGGAAAGTAATTAATTTTTTTAATAGTTATCTAGTTTGAGTATCTGCATGGGAGGTTTTGTTTTGTTTTGTTTTTTTGCTTCTCTTTTTAGGGCTCTACCCTTGGCATATGGAAGTTCCCAGGCTAAGGGATGGCATAGGAGTTGCAGCTGATGGGCTACATCATAGCCACAGCAACGCCAGATCCAAGCTTCATCTAATACCTATACCACAGCTTACAGCCACGCCAGATCCTTAACCCACTGAGCAGGGCCAGGGATCGAACCTGCGTCCTCATGGATACTGGTATGATTCATTACCACTGAGCCACAATGGGAACTCATAGTGGGGCTTTTTGACTAACCACCACTCTAAAGAAAGATCTTGGAGTTCCCATTGTGGCTCAGTGGAAACGAATCTGACTGATATCCATGAGGACATAGGTTTGATCCATGGCCTTGCTCGGTGGGTTAAGAATCCGGCATTGCCCTGAGCTGTAGTGTAGGTGGCAGATGAGGCTTGGATCCTGTGTTGCTGTGGCTGTGGCATAGGCCAGCAGCCCCAGCTCCAGATTCTACCCCTAGAGTATGGCATCCTAGCCTGGGAACCTCCTTATGCCATGAGTGCGGCCCTAAAAAGACAAAAAAAAAATTGAAAAAATTTAAAAAAGAATGATCTTCCACTAAAGGGCATGAAAATGAAATTTTAAAATAAGGAGGTAGAAGGACTTTATCTCAATGATCTCATCCCCAAGGCTGAAGGAAGGTGGAGAAAAAGAGATTGCCACTGCTTATTAGAGTTTCTAGAAAGCAGTATCTGATTACCACTTCCTCTAGTTGTCTTGGTAAGTGAATTCCTGCACAAAGGAGAAAGAGAGAAGGTCATCAAATCCAAATAACTTCAGAACGATTCCCCGAGCAAGCCTGGCGGTGACTGCTGAGCCTGGCTCCTGGGAGAGGAGCTCAGCTGGGTACTGCCCTGCGGGGCTACCGGAGTTAGCCAATAGCAACGCAGGACATCCAGGAATATTTGCATGTAGGATAAACAATGAATAATTTTTTTTTACAAGTACATCCTAGTTGTTTATCGATTTACATTTAACTGAGTGTTCTGTATTTTTTCTGGCAACCCTACTCCCAGCACTTAAAAAATATGTGCATGATATTATTTCCCCGAGATGCATTAGCCATCCTGCCTTGTTATGGCCCCAAGAGATAAACTTTCACTAAAGAGGGAAATTGTGCATGAAATGATGTAGGGAATTTAAACATGCCTGATATAAATCAAGTCAGGCTACTGAGGGTGTAAAGTGGATTTTATTACTGCTTTTGTTGTTTCCTTGTTGGGAGTAGGGAGAGGAGACAGTTTAAAATTGTGTAAAGGAGTTCCCTTGTGGGTCAGTAGGTTAAAGATCCTGCCTTGTCACAGCTGTAGTGAGAGTTCAATTCCTGGCCCAGGAACTTCTGCATGCTCTGGGCACCACTTGGGGGAAAAAAAAATGTGTAAAACATACAGGTCTGGGAATAAAGAGAACAGGGTTCTAGGGTTCCTACCCTCCATCGAGTGGTCTCTGCTGACTCCCTCCACTTCTTTCCTTCCGCCTCTAAACTCAGATCCTGGGAAGCGCTGAGTTTCTTTTACTGTATGAGGGAGACTCCAAGAGGAGCAGAGATGGAGGACTGTGGACGTTTATGCGACTTTCAGGTTGGGAACAAACTACAGCTTAATATTTAAAAGGGAACATTTATTTATGTAAAATAACCAGATATTTTAGCTATAATATCCACAATACAAGTGCCTGCTATATTGGTTTTTCGTTTGTTTTTTCTTTTTTTATGACTCAATTAATTTATTACATTTATAGTGGTACAATGATCATCACAATCCAGTTTTATAGGATTTCCATCTCACACCCCCAGCGCATCCCCCCACCCCCTGAATGTATTTGTTAAAAATAAAAATTATACGTTATCTGTCCCTGAAGAGAGAACTGGAGAGAAACACGAGGCAGCCTCGCTCTGCCACTGGTTAGTTCCCAGTGTCAGGTTTTTTCCTGAAATGTCAGATTCTTCGAGAGGGACGGGCAGAGCCGGAATGAAGATCTCTAAGTTCTCTTCTCCTTCTGGAACTCTTTGAGGTGACAGTTGCTCAATGGGCTTTTGTAGGCTGCAGGAATGTCCTAACTCAGAAAAGGGAATTAACATTACTACTTCGCTAGTTTCAGCTAAGGAACAAAATAGCTCTGGCTTTACTAGTGAATAACCGTTACAAAATGAAAAGGACTGAAACTTATGCTTTAAAAAAAAATCCATATTAAATAATGGTGGCATTCATGCTTCTGCACTAGCTCAACTTGCCAAAGAAGCAGTTTTTCAGAGGCAGATCGCCTCCAGACCCCTGCTCACCAGCCTCCTTTTGAAAGAAAATTAACCCCTTTGAGTCTTTTTTTTTTTTTTAATTTTTTTTACCCCTTTGAGTCCTGACAGAAGCATAGTCACACTCTAAGTGGGACAGGAGTCAGCACCTATAATGATAAACTTTCCACCCCTGTTTGAGCAGGTTTGGGGTATTCTGACATTACTTTTCTGGGGGCTATTTCCCAGGTGTGAAAAGATTCCCACACAATTGCTGTGTGTACTTGTCACTACGATAAGTCAACGTGTGCTCCAAGCTCCATCACAAAAGTAATTAGATCTCCAACCCGTGACTGTCATTAGACAAGTAGTAACTCTTCTCTTAGCCCCATTTATATTTTGTACTCTAATTATTTAACTCTGAATATCCTTAAGATACATTAGTAGATGGCTGAAATTGGTAAAAACAAAATCTTATAACTCCTGTTTATTTTGTACTATGGGTAAGAGAAACCATAATGGCTATTTACATGTGGCCAGACATAGCCAAATACAGGTGATCTGTATATATGAAGTTCTAGTGAATCTAAACTTAAAATTTTGTCTCAGAATTCCAAACCTTGGACAAATATGTATGCATGTGTATATGGCTGATTTATAATGTATTAGTTTCAGGTATACAGCAAAGTGATTCAGTTAATATACATATGCATGTGTGTGTGTATATATATGCAATATATCTTTTTCAGATTCTCTTCTATTACAGGTTATTACAAGATATTGAATGTAGTTCCCTGTGCTATATTTATTGTTTATTTATATATAGTAGCTGTATCTATTAATCCCAAACTCCTAATTTATCCCTGCCCTCCTTTCCCCATTGTAATCCTAAATTTGTTTTCTATGTCTCTATTTCTGTTTTATAAATAAGTTCATTTGTATCATTTAAGATTCCACACATAAGTGATATCATATAACATTTGTCTTTCTCTGACTTATTTCACTTAGTATGATAATCTCTAGGTCTGTCTATTTTGCTACAAATGGCATTATTTCATCCTTTTTATGGTTGAGTAGTATTTCATTGTATATATGTACCACATCTTTTCTAATCCTCTGTTGATGGACATTTAGGTGGCTTCCGTGTCTTGGCTATGAACCTATGGACACTGGGCTGTGTGCATCTTTTCAAATTAAAGTTTTCATTGCAAAAGTATATTTTTAATAGCACTGTTAAAAGTTACTGAATGGCAAATGACAGACTTCAAGTTAGACAAACTGGGCTAAAGTGGCATTAATTGTCATAAAAATATGATAATTATTTTCATTAAATGTCTGGATCTTAAAGCACCCCTTTCCTCCAGTAACCTGACATACTTCACAATATGTTGTTTCCCGATTGACCTCGTGATGATAAGAACTATAGGTGGTGAAAATTATTACAAAGGAACAGAGAGACTTTGGGGTCCCTCTAGCTTCACCGCAAGGCTCCTGGTGAAGGAGAACTTCTTTTTCTATTTTCCTGAGGACTCGCTATGAATAACTGAGATAAATTAGTTCGCAAAGCAGGTCTAGCTCTCTACCCAGCTTATGTTCAGGAAATAATTGCAACTCTCCCACATACTTTTTCAGCTTTACCCTGATTAACATCTGGCTCAGGATAAAAATACAGTTAAAGAGGGTAAGCCCACTTCTTTCCGCTGGAGCTCTGGAGGCTGGAGAATGATCTTTGCCTTCTTTCATCCTGTGGGGCATCCTGTGGGGCCACCCTTCTGTCTGACCATCCCTGGGTTCTGAGACCACAGCAGCAGTCCCAGCCCTTACTCCACCCCCCGGTGTGCTGAGGGGCCCTCCCAGTGCTGACTCGCATCTTCCAGCAGAGGCACTGACCGGGGTGGGGTTCCTGCCTAGGCTCCCTGCTCCTCTTGCTGCCAGGGTCCTCCAGGACCATTGCCTACAGTTCCAGGGGCTGGGTAAACAAGAGGTCCTGAGACCACATCAAAAGGTACAGGAGTGTCCCAGGGCCAGAACGTTGGTCCTGGACATTCTCTGTGCAGTGCTCAGAGTTCAGCCTTTTGCCTCTCAGGCCAGAAACAGGAGAAAAATGGTTGTCCTCTTGATTCACTCAATGCAGCCACCTTTCACCACTTCTCCTTTGTCACTGGGTGTCCCCACATTCTTCTTTAGCTCACCTGCAGGAAAATCAACCTTCCAGTCTAGAGCTTTTCCAAAACTTAATCCTTAGCTTCTCCTTCCCAAGCCTGGAGCCTGTCAGAAGACCCTTATCTGATTTTCTAGAGCAGTGCTATCAAATAAAAATATAACATAAGGCACATGTATAATCCAAAGCTTTCTAGGAGTTCCCTTGTGTTGTAGGGGGTTAAGGATCCCGCGCTGTCACTGCAGCAGCTGGGATCATTGCTGTGGTGTAGGTTTGATCTCTGGCAGGAATTTCCACACAGCAGCAGGCATGGCCAAAAAAATTCTTTTTTAAAAAAGTTTCCTAGTATCCATGTTTAAAAAAGTAAAAAGAAACAAATGAAATTAAGTTTTAATAACATAACTTAACCCAACATACCTAAAATATTATCATTTCAATTCGTAATTAATATAAAAAATGTGGAGTTCCTGTTGTGGCACAGCGGAAAACGAATCCGACTAGGAACCATGAGGTTGTGGGTTCGATCCCTGGCCTCACTCAGTGGGTTAAGGATCCGGCGTTGCCATGAGCCGGTGTAGGTCATGGACGTGACTTGGATCCCATGTTGCTGTTGCTGTGGTGTAGGCCATTGGCTATAGCTCTGATTAGACCCCCCCAACCTGGGAACCTCCATATGCCACGGGTGCGGCCCTAAAAAGACGAAAAAAAAGACCAAAAAAAAAAAGGAAATATTTTACATCCTTTATTTCGTACTAAATGTTTGAAATCCTGTGTCTGTTTCACACTTACAGCACATCCCAGTTTGGACCAGCCAGTGTTCAAGTGCCCAAAAGCCATATGTGGTTGGTGGCCGCCCTATTGGCCTGTGCCATTGTGGAGACTGATCTGCCCCCATGCAGCTGCAGCAGAGACTGATAATTACCTCCCAACGTTCATTTCCCCTTTTCGTTTAATAATAGAACCCCAGCTTTTGGGTTCTCTTTCTCAGCCTCCCCTGCAGTACGGTATGGCCGTGTAATCAGGTTCAGGCTGGTGAGATACAGTATCTAGTACCACTAAGAAGTCTCCTTATGGGGCAAAGGCTCATATTCTTTGTTAACTCTACCATGCTTAATATCTGGCTTGGAATTTTAAAAAAAGGTTCTTATAAAGCAAGAGTAGGCGTTCCCGTCAGGGAGCAGAGGAAACTAACCCGACTAGGAACCATGCAGTCGCTGGTTTGATCCCTGGCCTTGCTCAGTGGTTTAAGGATCTGGCGTTGCCATGAGCTTTGGTGTAGGTCGCAGATTCGGCTCGGATCCTGCATTGCTGTGGCTGTGGCATAGGCCAGCAGCTGTAGCTCTGATTTGATCCCTAGCCTGGGAACCTCCATATGCCGTGGGTATGGCCTTAGGAAGCAAAAAAAAAAAAGCAAAAGTAAGCTGGAGTCTCCTCTGGAGCTGGGTTGGGTGGGGTGGGTGGAGAGAAGCGTGTCCTTGGCCTTCTTTCCTCTGTCAGAATGAGAGTTGGAAAGCAGGAGTTCCCATCGTGGTGCAGTGGTTGACGAATCCGATTAGGAACCATGGGGTTGTGGGTTCGATCCCTGGCCTTGCTCAGTGGGTTAAGGATCTGGCATTGCCGTGAGCTGTGGTGTAGGTTGCAGACGCAGCTCGGATCTCTCATTGCTGTGGCTCTGGCGTAGGCTGGCAGCTACAGCTCCAATTAGACCCCTAGCCTGGGAACCTCCATATGCCGAGGGAGCAGCCCTAGAAAAAGCAAAAAGACCAAACGAAAAAAAAAAAAAAAAAGAGTTGGAATGCCACCATGGAGCTGTCCTAGCCCTGGGCTGCAGGCTGCTGTGTGAGGGAGAAATAAACTTCTGCCTTCTTTAAGCTATTGATATTTTGAGCTTTTTCTCAGCCTAAGCTTAACTGATGCACTTCTGTAAAGTGGTTTGGACCTACAACAAAATCAGTCCCAGCAAGTATCAGGGAGCCTTGGAAAATACTCTGTGGCAGTGTTCTCCCCATCGTCTTATCTTACCCTGGTTCCTCCTCCAGAGATGTTCTAAGTGTCTACACCCACGAAGACCCTTTGACTCACTTAATAACTCTGAGAAGAGAGCACTCTTAGAGCCGGTTAACAGCCTCCTTGAAAGAGAAACAGGTTCACTGTGACTCCATTGCTTGAAACGAACTACTGCCACGTGCCCCAGTGGGTGAGAAAGTGTCAATGGCATGGACTAGAGTTTCAGGCTCTATTTCATTTTCTTGAAGATCTGAAATTTAAATATTAAAATGTCCTTTTCCTGGCTCATCACGTAGAACAGCATGTTGTACAGAGCTGGAGTCCCTTGATCCTTTGCTTTTGGGGGGCTGGGGCTGCACCTGTGGCATATGGAAATTCCTGGCCCAGGGATTGAATCCGAGCTGCAGCTGTGACTTATGCCACAGCTGTTGCAATGTCAGATCCTTAACCCACTGTGCCAGGCCCAGGATTGAACCTGCACCTCCGCAGTGACCCGAGTCATTGCAGTCAGATCCTTAACCCACTTCACCACAGTGGGAACTCCTCATTCATCCTTTAGAACATGTGCTTTTTGTGGGGAGTTTTGGGCTTTTTTTTTCCTTTTTCTTTTTAGGACCGTGCTCCTGGCATATGGAAGTTCCCAGGCTAAAGGTCGAATTGGAGCTACAGCCGCCAGCCTAAGCCACAGCCACAGCCACAGCAACACCAGATCTGAGCTGCATCTGTGACTTACACCACAGCTCATGGCAGCACCGGATCCGTAACCCACTAAGTGAGGTCAGGGATCGAACCTGCATCCTAATGGATACAAGTTGGGTTCAGTACTGCTGAGCCACAATGGGAACTCCCAGAACATGTGCTTTTTGAATGGAAAAGTGCCCTAAAGACAATTCAGACCAAATGAGAAGAACGATGAGGCCAGGAGACAGAGCTGCAATGTAGCAAAGCTGAGAGAACCCCTGAGTTCCCAGATTGTCCCCTGAGACAGTGACCTTTGCAACCAGAAACCCTCCTTTTGTGAAAGGGACTGCACCAAGCTTCATGAATTTCCATGGGTCCAGTGGCTTCTTTCCCTGGCAGAGGGGCTAAACTTACCAGGATGCAGCAGGTGCTGGCTAGCAGCTGGTAACCATTAAAAGATCCCATCTTACATAACTGAAGACAAAATTCATGAAATTTTGAAAATACATGAACCTCAATCACTTTTGGGGGAAGGTCTGGCAGTTTCTTTATAAACTAAGCCTTCACCTACCCATTCCACTCTGAGATATTTGCCCAAGAGAGTTAAAAATGCATATCCACACAAAGTCTTTTTTTTTGTTTTGTTTTTTGTTTTTTGTTTTTAGGACAGCACCTGTGGCATATGGAGGTTCCCAGGCTAGGGGTCTAATTGGAGCTACAGCTGCCGGCCTACACCACAGCCATAGCCATGCCAGATCTGAGCTGCCTCTGCGACCTACATCACAGCTTATGGCAATGCTGGATCCTTAACCCACTGAGCGAGGCCAGGGATCGAACCCACAACCTCATGCTTCCTAATGGGATTCGTTTCTGTTGTGCCACAACAGGAACTCCTCCACACAAAGTCTTAAACAAGAATGTTTACAGCAGCTTTATTCATAATAGCCCCAAATTAGAAACAGCCTGATGCCCATCAAGATGGGACTGGCTAAACTCTAATATATTCCTTCAATGCAGTTTACTAAGTAGTGAAAAGCAATGAATTACTGACACAGTAAGATGGATGAAACTCAAAGCGATTATGCTGAGTGAAAGACATCTTCCACAAGAGTTCATGCAGTATGATTATGTTTATATGAAATTTTAGAACAGAGAAGACTAATCTATGGTGGAAAAAAATTAGGAACAGTGGCTTTCTGTGGTGGTTGGAGGCAAGGATCAACTGGGTAGGATCAGGCGATGACATAAACTCAGGTTTATGTACTTGCCAGAACATTCAGTGGTGCTCTTAAGATTTGTTCACATTATTGACATTTTTTGTGTGTGTGGCAAGATAAACATAATATAAAATGTACTGTTTTAATTGTTTTTAAGCATATGGTTCAGTGGTGTTAAGTAGTCACATTTTTGTGCAACCAGTACCTCTCCCCATCTCCAGAATTTTTTCATTATTCCAAATTGAAACTCTGTACCTGTTAATAATAACTCCCCATCACCCCCTCCCACCACTCCCTGGTAACTGCTGTTCTACTCTGCTTTATGGATTTGGCTATTCTAGGTCCCTCATCTAAGTGGAATGATACAATATTTGTCCTTCTGAATCTGGCTTATTTCACTTAACAATGTTTTCAAGGTTCATCCATGTTGTGGCATGTGTCGGAAATTCATCTTTCTTTCTTTTATTTTTTAATTTTATTTCTTTTAGCTTTTTATGGCCACACCTGCGGCATATGGAAGTTTCCAGGCTAGGGGTCAAACCAGAGCCATAGCTGCTGGCCTACGCTACAGCCACAGCAATGCCAGATCTGAGCTGCATCTGTGACCTGTACCACAGCTCAGGGAAACACCAGATCCTCAACCCATGAGCAAGGCCAAGGATGGACCCGCGTCTTCATGGATAGCGGTTGGATTTGTTACCACTTCGCCACGATGGAACTCCCGAAATTCATTTCTTTTTGAGGCTGAATAATATTCCGTTGTATGTAAATATCACATTTTATATATCTATTTATCCAATGCTGCTGTAAACATTGGTCTACAAGTATCTGTTCAAGTTCCTGCTTTCAATTTTTGGGGTATATATTTAGAAGTGGGATTGTTGGGCCATATGGTAATTGTATGTTTAGTGGTTTTGGTTTTTTGGTTTGTTTTTGTCTTTTTAAGGCCGAACCCGCGGCATATGGAGGTTCCCAGGCTAGTCAGCTGAAGCTGCCAGCCTACACCACAGCCACAGCAACACGAAACTGCTAGCCTATGCCACATCCACAACGACATGGGATCTGTGACCTATACCACAGCTCATGGCAACACCGGATCCTTAACCCACTGAGCAAGGCCAGGGATCAGACTGAGTCCTCATGGATGCTAGTTGGGTTTGCTAACCTGTGAGCCACGACAGGAACTCCTATGTTTACTTTTTTGAGGAACATTTTTTCACAGCCCCAAACCATTTACGTTCCCACCAGCAATGCACAAGGGTTCCAGTCTCTTCACATGGACAACACCTGTTATTTTCTGTTTTGTTTTTGTTCTTATAACAGCCATTCTAATTTGTGTGAAATAGTATCCTATTAAAGTTTTTGTTTGTATTTCCCTAATAATTGTGATGTTCAGCATCTTCATAGGCTTGTTGACCATTTGTATCTTTTTTGGAGATCTCTTCATGTTCTTTATTCAGTTTTTCATTGGATTGTTTGTTGTCGTTGTTGAGTTATGGAAGTTCTTTATATATATTCTGGATATAAACCTTTTATCAGAAGTATGATTCTCAAATATTATATCCTATTCTATGAGTTGCTTTTTTTTTTGGCTGCACTGGAGGCATATGAAAGTTCCCGGGCCAGGATGGAATCCAGTCTGCAGCTATAGCTGCGGCAATGCCAGATCCTTGACACACTGTGCCGGGCCGGGGATCAAATTGGCAATGCTATAGAGACAAGCAGGACTGTTAACCATGGTACCATAGTGGGAACTTTGCATTTTTACATTCTTGATATTGCATCCTTTGATGCATAGAAGTTTTAATTTTGGTGAAGTCCAGTGTATCTGTTATTTCTTGTATTGCTTTAACTTTTGGTGTCATACCCAAAAAATCATTGTCAAATCCAATTTCATGAAACTCTCTTCCTATTTTTTCTTCAAAGAATTTTATACTTTTAGCTCTTAAATTTATATCTTCTATTTTCTTGTTTGTCTGTTTGTTTTGTAAATGGTGCGAGATAAGGGTCCAGATTCATTCATTTGCATTTGGATGTCAGTGTGCCCAGAACTGTTTGTTGAAAAATGATCCTTTCTTTATTGAGAGGTTTTGGCACCCTTGATGAAAATCATTTGACCATATATTTGAGGGTTTATGTCTGGGTTCTCTGTTTTATTCCATTAGTCTGTATGTCTATCTTCATGCCAGTACCAAACTGTTTTGATTTCTGTAGCCTTTTTTTTTTTTTTTTTTGCATCTTAGGGCCAAATGTGTGGTGTGACATATGGAAGTTTCTAGGCTAGGGGTTGAATCAGAGCTGTAGGCACTGGCCTATGCCATAGCCACAGCAGTGCAGTGTGTTTGTGACCTAACCCCAGCTCAGGGCTACACTGGATCCTTAATCCACTGAGGGAGGCCAGGGATCAAACCTACATCTTCATGGACACTAGTCCAGTTCGTTACCACTGAACCACAATGGGAACTCCCTGATTTATGCAGCTTTGTACTAAATTTTAAAATCAGAAAATATAAGTCCCCTAACTGTGTTGTCTTTTCAAGATTGTTTTGGTTATTCAGAATCCCTTGCAATTCCATATAAATTTTAGGATAAATTTTTCTACTTTTTCAAAAAAAATCATTGGGATTTTGCTAGGGATTACATTGAATCTATAGATTGCTTTGGTTAGTATTGTCATCTTAACAATATTGATCTTCTGGTCTGTGAACACAAAATGTTTTCCATTTATCTGTTTTGTCTTGAATTTCTTTCACCAGTGCTTTGTTGTTTTCAGTGTCTAAGTCTTTTGCTTATTTGGTTAAGTTTGTAAAATACATTCCTAAGTATTTTTGCTGTTGTAAATGGAATTGCTTCCTGAATTTCTATTTTTGGGTTGTCTATTGTTATTGTATAGAAGTACAACAGATGTTTGTGTGTTAATTTCATATCCTGCACATTTACTGAATTTATTATTTCTAACAGTATTTTTGTGGAATGAATTTGTACGGATTTCTACGTATAAGATCATGTCATCTATGAAGAGAGATAATTTTACTTCTTCCTTTCCAATTGGAAAGCCTTTTATTTCTTTTTTTAATCTAATTTGTCTGGCCAGGACTTCAAATATTATGATGAATAGTAATGGCAAAAGTACCATTCTTGTCTTATCCTGATTGAAGGGTATTCATTGAGGGTTTATTTATTTATTTTTTTGGGGGGGCTATTTCTTGGGCCGCCCCTGCGGCATGTGGAGGTTTCCCAGGCTAGGGGTTGAGTCGGAGCCATAGCCACCGGCCTACGCCAGAGCCACAGCAACGCGGGATCCGAGCCGCGTCTGCAACCTACACCACAGCTCACGGCAACGCCGGATCGGTAACCCACTGAGCAAGGGCAGGGACCGAACCCGCAACCTCATGGTTCCTAGTCGGATTCGTTAACCACTGCGCCACGACAGGAACTCCCATTGAGGGTTTAACAAAAGAGCCATAAAAATATTTCAAACTCTGCTTAATGATATATAAGATGAAGTTACTGATACTTGGAACTTACTTTGAAATTAAAACATAAAACGGGGAATTCCCATTGTGGCTCAGTGGCAGTTTAAGAACCCAACATAGTGTCCATAAGGATGTGGGTTTGATCCCTGGACTCGCTCAGTGGATTAAGGATCTGGCATTGCCATGAGCTGTGGCATAGGTTGCAGATGTGTCTTGGATCTGGCATTGCTGTGGCTGTGGTGTAGGCTGGAAGCTGCAACTTCGATTTGATCCCTAGCCTGGGAACTTTCATATGCTGCAGGTGAGGCCATAAAAAGAAAAAACAAAACAAAACATAAAATAGACTGATAGCTGCATATGTGACAAAGCAAACACAGTATGTGTCAACTGTAGAGTTCCAGGTGTTCATTGTGCAAGACCGTCTCCTTTTTTTCAGTTTTGAAACTTTTCACAATAAAATATGTCAGATTTTAAAGATAAAAGTTTTCTCACTTTTTGCTGTGAAAAATCTACCTGTAAAATGTATGAATTAAAAAGACAAGGTGTGGAGTTACCGTCATGGCTCAGGGGTTGACCAACCTGCCTAGTATCCATGAGGTTGTGGCTTTGATCCCTGGCCTCGCTCAGTGGGTTAAGGATCCAGCATTGCCATGAGCTGTGGTGTAGGTCACAGATGCGGCTTGGATCTGGCATTGCTGTGGCTGTGGCATAGGCCAGTGGCTGCAGCTCCGATTCGACCCCTAGCCTGGGAACCTCCATATGCCACGGGTGCAGCCCTAAATAGACAAAAGACAAATAAATTTAAATAAAAAGGCAAGGTGCTGCTTCTAATAGACCAGGACTTGAGCATTGCCACATACACTGTACTTGCCCACATAACAGACATCCTCCGCTTCTCTTTCTTCTCGACAAAGCCCAGCTCCTACAGAAAGGCTGAAACTGCTAAGATAGGTTTTCCAGTCCCCACTGCAACTAGGAATGTCCATGATATCCAGCTCTGGCCAGTGAGATCTGAGAAAAATTCTGCCAAGGGTGGAGTCTCTTCTTCATAGAATTTTTTTCTCCAGTGAAAAAAAGAGAATCATAAACAAGATTCCTTCACCACTCTGGCTTTGCTGTGCATTCTGCCTTTGACCTCGGTCATGGGAGGCCATGAGATTTGGCACTGAGCCAGACATCTTGAGACCATGAAGCTTTCTCTAATCTGGGGAGAAAAGGGAGATGATGGAATGAATTATAGAAAGAGCCTGGGTCCCCAAGGCATCACTTAGTTGTTGAACCAAGCCTGGAGCTTCTTCCTTCCTGGTACATATTATGTGGAGTAACTGAATGCCTTGAGTTGTCACTAGCTGAGTATTTGATTTTCAACTAAGCACGTTCTGAAAGCTACAACTTAAAAAATACATAGTAGGTAAGTTCATTTTTGTTTCTTAGAGTAGAATAAACCAGTTTCCCATCTAATGCAGACATTCCTCCAAGGACTTCTTGACAGGTAGTGCTTGAACCATCTGCCTAAACACTTCCAGGGAGAGAAAGGGCACCGTTTCCTGGGCATGTACTGAGCTCCTTCAGTTGTGACAAGCCTCTTCTAATATGTTAAATCAAAATATACCTGTTTACTACTTTTACCCTTGGATTCCTTGGAACAGTCCTCAACAAACTGCCTCCCTCTCCACCCTCCATATAGCAAAAACTGGCCCCCAGAGTTCCCGATGTAGCTTAGCAGTAACAAAACTGACTAGTATCCAAGAGGACGTGGAATCAATCCCTGGCCTCAATCAGTGGGCTAAGGATCCGGTGTTGCAGTGAGCTGTGGTGTAGGTCACAGACGAGGCTTGGACCCTGAGCTGCTGTGGCTGTGGGGCAGGCCGGCAGCTGCAGCTCTGATTCGACCCCTAGCCTGGGAACTTCCTAACGCCACACATGCGGCCCTAAAAAACAAACAAAAGGTGGGGGGAATTTCTAGATCCAGCTCATCCCGGCTGAAATCCTATTGTCACTCACTTGACCTGGAGCCCCATTTTCCTCATCTGTAAAATGGATTAGTAATAATATTTGTCTTATAGAATTTCAGTGAGTATCGCATGAGTTCATATGGGTAAAGCACTTAAAACAGTGCCTGGCACAGAGTAAGCACTCAATAATATTATGGTAAGCCTATTTTTATTATTATATTTTACAAGAAAATGAGCAAGCCATCAAAAGAAATAGATGCCTTGGGCTGGGACAGATAACTGCTATAAAGTGATATGAGCTGAACTGTGTCCCCCAAGAATTCATATGTTGAAGTTCTAACTCCAGTACCTCGGATTGTGACTATGGAGTCTTTAAAAAGACCCTTCCTGAAAGTTAAAAAGAGCCCCATTAGGGTGGGGCTCTAATCCAGTATCACAGATGTCCTTATAAGAAGAGAAAATTAGGACAGACACACAGAGAAAAGATCATGTGAAGACACAGGAGGGAGTTCTCAGAGTGGCTCAGCAGGTTAAGAACCAGACTAGTATCCGAGAGCATGCAGATTCCATCCCTGGCTTCACTCAGTGGATTAAGGATCCGACATTGCTAAATCTGCGGCATAGGTTGCAAGTGGGGCTCAGCTCTGATCCCTGGAAATCCACATGCCTTGAGGCAGCCAAAAAAGAAAAAAAAAAAAAAGTTCATTAAGTATTTCTGTGATGATCATTTTCCTTCCCTTGCACCCTGAGGTTTACTGAGGTTTCTGGTAGTGAATGCTAGATTCCAGACGACCGTAGAATCACCAGTCCCCATTTCTCAGTTGTCCACAAGAATGTCATGAGAGACCTCTGGCAAATGTCTTGCTAAAATAGCACTTCTGACTAGAATTTTTTCCTATTCCCCCTCCCCCATTCAAGTGCTACAAAATGGAAACAAGGCTGGTAGGGGTGAGCTCAAATTTCAGGCAACTCAGGAGAGCGCCCAGCCGTCACCACTTTCTTCAATAAATACACACGAAGCCCCTTTAATCATCCATTCTGGGACTTTGCTTCAGCTCAGCATTAAATATAACCAGTGTGCAGACCCACAAGTCACCTTTCCTGTGGTGCTGGGAAATCTGGAACTCATTTGACCATCTCCTCCGGTCTTAGCCATTTCTCTGTTCCCCTGATCCCTCCCATTCCGATGGTCTTGTGATCACATCTGCAACTTCTTTCAGGACCCTGGAGTGTTATTTATCTAAACTAACTATCCTGCCCTCATTGTAAGCAGCTAGATGCTCCCTTTACATCTGTCTTGAAAACTGGTCTGCTTGAGGGAGAAGACGAAAGCACGTTAGCATTTGTGTTGTTTTACCATACCCCTTGCACTTCTTTCATTTCCATGGATCATTTTCTTTTTTGTCGTTGCTGGTTCTATCAGTGCAAAATTTTGTTCACTGTCAGGAATATCCTTTAAACTGCACAATCTCATTAAGTAGATATCAGTTTAATTCAAGATATACTATCCAGGAGTTCCCTGGTGGCTCAGTGGGTTAAGGATCCAGTATTGTCCCTGCCGTGGTTCAGGTTTGATCCCTAGCCTGGGAACTTCTGCATGCCGAGTTCATGACCAAGAAAAAATACAGGTATACTATCCAGATATGCAGTGATTCCCTTGCTGACTATAAGATCCATTGATATGATATAATAACTTGTGTTATTATGAATATACTCAGGAATATCAAAATAGTTCTATTTTTCCTATACTCCTTTGTCATATATTACAGACAGTATTTTTAAAAGTGTATCAGAAGTAATAAATGTCATGTAGCAAGTCAAACCATGCTGTTCATCATTAAAGGATGCCAGTTTGGGAAGGTATGGACTTCTTTTCCTCAATGCTGCTGCTTTTTTTTTTTTTTTGTCTTTTTAGGGCTGAACCTGCAGCATATGGAGGTTCCCAGGCTAGGGGTCGAATCGGAGCTGTAGCTGCCGGCCTACACCACAGCCACAGCAATGCAGGGTCTGAGCCACATTTGCGACCCATACCATAGCTCATGGCAATGCCGGATCCTTAACCCACTGAGTGAGGCCAGGGATTGAACCCACGTCCTCATGGATGCTAGTTGGTTCGTTAACTGCTGAGCCACTATGGGAACTCCTCCTTGTAAGATTTTTATTTTATTTTATTCTTTCAGCCACAGAGTGCAGTGGCTTGATGTGGGATCTCAGTTCCCAGACCCTGGGCTGCAGCAGTAAAAGCACTGAGTCCTAACCACTAGGCCACCAGGGAACTCACCCTTGTAAGATTTCATTTCAAGGAAGCCTTCAAGATAGTTTATAGTAATAAACAGCTCTGGAGGCTACTCACATCTGCCCCTACCAAATGTTGCCAGGTTTAGCAAACAAAAATACATGATATCCAGTTACATTTGAACTTGAGACAACAAAAACTTTTAGTATAAGTATATCCCACATATAGGATGGTATATACTTATATGCCAAAAACCTTTTTAGTATAAGTGTGACCCACCTATTGCATGGAACATACTCATATGGAAGAATGATCAATTGTTTACCTGAAATTCAAATTTAACTGTGCCCTGTATTTTATCTGGCAGTCCTGGCCTACTTTCAGTGAACCAACAGCCCTTTCTTCCACTCCAGAGGCTGAGAAAGTGGCAGGCTGACCACTTGTCCCACAGATCCAGGCTTTGTCATATTTCAGTCCCAACCAACTTGTGCGGACAGTCAGGCTGTAGGCTCCACTGAGCCAGCCCACCCTGACATTGGCAATCAGAATGAATGACTCCTTTTTAGGAGTGTCTGGGCAGGCTTTCACCTATGTCAATCACTAGATTCAACTACACATCAACACTTCCATGTCTCAGCTGGGAAACAAAACCCAAAGAGACGGTGAAGGGTCTTGGCCAAGACTGGCCTACAGTAGGTTGGTGGGAGGCAGGGGCTGGTAAAGTACCTCAAGTGGGAGTGGCCCCAGGGTGAGGGAAATGGGCAGAAGGGAAAGTGTTCTCCATAGCTGTGGGGGAAAGGAAGGATCTAGAAAGTGGCCTGAAGAAGGACATGGTCTAAGATGCCAAAGCCATTGTGCTTTTTTTTTTCTTTTTTCTTTTGTCTTTTTGTCCTTTTAGGGCTGCAACCTCGGCTAGATGCCAGCCTACGCCAGGGCTACAGCAACATGGGACCTGAACCGTATCTGCAACCTACACCACAGCTCACCGCAACGCTGGACCCTTAACCCACTGTGGGAATCGAACCCGCAACCTCATGGTTCTTAGTCGGATTCGTTAACCACTGAGCCATGACGGGAACTCCAAGCCATTGTGCTTCTAATAGTTCCCATCTGTTCTCAGAAAGAGCAAGGAGAGTCAGAGTCAGGACTTAACGTTACTCCGGGATTTGCTTAATAACCTCTGAGCCAGGCATGTGACCTTTTGGACCTTCCTCCCTACATGAGAGGAGGCCTATGTCTGTCTTGCTGGGGTTTTGTGGGAATTAAATGAAATACCGCTTAAAGTTGAGTTCCTTTCCCTTTCTTTCTCCCCTTTCTGAAATTATTTTCTCTGCTCTCAACAAAACAAAACAAAATGATTGGTTTGGAGAGAATAAAGTGAGGAAGAAAAAAAAGCCCCAAACATCCAGAAACATTAACATGAAAGAAAATTAGATAACTCAATTTAAAAATATTCCAATTTGACAGGGAACTATGGGGAGATTTCTTTTTTTGTTGTTTTTTGTCTTTTTGCCTTTTCTAGGGCCGCACCCGCAGCATATGGAGGTTCCCGGGCTAGGGGTCTAATCAGAGCTGTAGCTGCCAGCCTACACCAGAGCCACAGCAATGCGGGATCCGAGCCGAGTCGGCAACCTACACCACAGCTCATGGCAGCACCAGATCCTTAACCCACTGAGCAAGGCCAGGGATTGAACCCACAACCTAGCTCTTAGAGGTAGAAAATTCCCACATCTAAGATTCCATCAACAAAAAGATACATTATTTTTTGGTACCATTAAAAAAGCAAAAAACACTGAATATTGTATAATACAATGCTTAACACAATTTTTATTTACATAAATATTTAGAAAAGTTTTGTCTAAAAACATATTACTTAGATGTATTATACATTGACACTGTGTGTGTGTATGTGTATGAAAATAAGAAAAATGCAGTATTACCTAAACATTTCCACATTCAGAGTCTGAATTTCCTGGAACCACTTCCCAGCTCTGAACTACTGACATTTTTCCCCCATTTAATATCTTTGTTCATGCTATTAGAGTATAGATAACACATCATTTCTTAGCCAATTACCCCGTTAAAATCTTAGCAATTTTCTTAACTACTGACATCCGTTTTTTTCAAATTTCAAAACTAGCACTGTTTTATTTAACTTAAATCATAGTTTCACCTTTTCTCCAGTGAATTCCACATCACTGGATAGCTTGCAGCTTCTGTTCAAAGTCACCAGGCAGTTTCTGACAAAGTGAGGTTCGATGCTTCAATGATAAACCCACACAAAGCACACATTGGTCACACCTTGTTGATTTGAGAGTTCTCTCATTTATTCCAAGGGGTTTGGCATTTTGCCTGCCTTCAGCTATATTTCTTGACATGTAGCATCAAAATGTGTGGTATCAACAATGCCTATAACTCACCTGAGGAGCTGATGGGTTTGAAAAGCACAGGCAGTGACAACGATACTGTTCCTGCTGCCTGGACAGCAATCACTGTAATGTGTCATTATTTATGCAATTCATCCTGATTTCGGGAGATTTAAAATGTGAAAAAAATGCATCTTGGAATCAATGAACAACATTTAAGAAAAATAATACTCATTAGAGGGAATGGAAGATGAAATATAAGAAATCTCTTAGAGAATAGAAAAAAAGAAGGAAATAAAAGAACAAAGGTTAGAAAATTAGAGACTGAATCCAGAAAGTCTAGCAAATGGGAATTTCTTGTGGCTCAGTGATAACATACCCAGATAGTATCCATGAGGATGTGGGTTCGATCCCTGGCCTTGCTCAGTGGGTGTTGCCATGAGCTGTGGTGTAGGTTGCAGATTCGGCTCAGATCCTGAGTTGCCATGGCTGTGGTGTAGGCTGGCAGCTGTAGCTCTGATTTGACCTCTAGCCTGGGAATTTATGCCACAGGTGCGGCCCTAACAAACAAAAAAGCAAAAAAAAAAAAAAAGTCTAGCAAATGGATAATAGGAGTTTGAAAGAGAAGAGAGAACAGAATGAACGGAAGAAACAATGAAGAAGGAATTCAAGAACATCTTAGTTTTGGGGAGTTCCCGTCGTGGCTCAGTGGTTAACCAATCTGACTAGGAACCATGAGGTTGCGGGTTCGATCCCTGGCCTTGCTCAGTGGGTTAAGGGTCCAGCGTTGCCGTGAGCTGTGGTGTAGGTCGCAGATGAGGCTCAGATCCTGAGTTGCTGTGGCTGTGGTATAGGCTGGCAGCTGTAGCTCCTATTAGACTCCTAGCCTGGGAAACTCCATATGCCTCGGGTGTGGCCATAGAAAAGACAAAATAAATAAATAAATAGAAATAAATAAAATGTGTCTGGACTTAATGACTACATCATAAGCAAAGAAAAATAATTCAAAAATTTCAGGAAAATGTTTATATTTATATCTCCAGCCAAATTATCAATTAAATATGAGACTAGAATACAAATATCTCCAGATACACAAAGTCTCAAAAAAAAATTTTATCTCCAAGAATGCTTGGGAGAGACTAGAGGAAACATACCACCAAAATGAAGGACTAAACTTAGAAGACACTGAATTAAGGGAATCCAACGAGAGATCTGTGAAGGGCATCCCAGAGAAAACGTGAAGGAGATTCAGGAAGACAGCTTTGCTGAGAGCTTGGAGAGGGACCAGCCCTGTAACGAGCAGGTTAGAACACTCAGGGAGAGATGATTCCCAGGAGATGAAACTGATAGAAAGTCAGGTGTAGTGACAGGAGATTTAGGCCACGGGGAGAATATAGAGATATATTCGTTGTAAATAAGTTGCTTTGAAAACTACGCAAAGGGGGAGTTCCCGTTGTGGCTCAGTGGTTCACGAATCCAACTAGGAACCACGAGGTTGCGGGTTTGATCCCTGGCCTTGCTCAGTGGGTTAAGGATCCGGCATTGCCATGAGCTGTGGTGTAGGTTGCAGATGAGGCTCGGATTCTGCATTGCTGTGGCTGTGGTGTAGGCCAGAGGCTACAGCTCCAATTAGACCTCTAGCCTGGGAACCTCCATATGCCACGGGAGCGGCCCAAGAAATGGCAAAAAAGACAGAAAAAAAGAAAACTAAGCAAAGGGAAAAACACTTGATAATCACTAACTCCAGGGAAAATCCTGAGTAGTAGTAACCATAGGACACTATATGGCTCAGCTGTTATCAGTGACGAGCATTTAGAGACTCACAACATAGTCATCCCCAATACTGAAAATTCCCCAATTACGCTATACCTCAAGCAGGAGGGGTAGGGGTGGCCAAATAATATGTGTATGAGATGGGAGTGGTGGAGAAGGCAGAGAAATAAAACTAAACCCTCCCAATAATGCCCAAAAGTGAAGAAATCAAGTATAAGCATGTCATTAGAGACATGAGGATAAAGACCAAAAGTTGTAGCTAAGAGTGAGTGGTTTCTTTTGGAGATTGTTAACCAGGGTAGGGAGGCAAGTGCAATGCAGGAGACTCCCTTTTCACAAAAAAACCTTATAGGATCACTTGAGTCATTAAAATGATATGCAGAATAATAAAAACTTTAACAAATATTTGGAGAGTAGAAAAAAAATGAGACTATACTGAGATGAGTAGAATGTGGGTCTCAGTTCAAGCCTTTCAACCTTTCTGATACTCAGTTTCCTTACCTACAAAATAGAAATTATGGACCCTAATGTCCTGGATTGATTGCAAGGAATAAATATGGGGTATATGTAAAGGTTTTGTAAATATAAAACTCCATAGAAATGTAAGGAATGATATTTATGAAGTGCATAAAGCAGAATGCAGCATAAGGAAACTAGTTTACTACCAATAAACAGCTGGATCTTGTGGGTAGCCTTCAGAAAACTTGAGCCTAAAATCACTGCCATGCAATCCTTATAGGAAAGAAAACATTCCTTCCTCCCACTGGACACTCAGCTGTCCTTATGAACATTCATGGAGTCTGAAGCCACGCCAGTGTTTCATGGTGTGTGTTGGGTAGGTATCCAGTGTGCCAGATGCTTCCTGGGGTGGCTCCTGGGCCATTTTGCCTCAATAACACACAAGAATGGCAGAGCTGTTAATAACATTTACAGATTTCAATTGTCTGATTTTGATCATATGCTATGGTTATCATTGGGGGAACTAGGGGAGGATACCCCGAATTCACTGCACTATTTTTGAAATTTCTTGTGAGTCTAAAATTAACTTTTTTTAAAAGTTTAAAAATAAAAGTATCCAGACCTAATCAATATCCCAAGTGAAAAAGAACTCAAACTCTATCTGGAATGTTAAAAGGGCTGTGAACCCAGAGTTCCCATCCTGGAGCAGCGGAAATGAATCCGGTAGGAACTGTGAGGTTGCAGGTTCGATCCCTAGCCTCGCTCAGTGGGTTAAGGATCCGGCGTTGCCATGAGCTCATGTGCTTTGCTGTGAGCTCGGATCCTTAACCCACTGAACAAGGCCAAGGATCAAACCCTCATCCTCATGGTCGCTATTTTGTAATCTGCTGAGCCGCAATGAGAACTCTGAAATTCAAAGGGTTTGATGTGAGCATTGAATCATTAAGAAATGGGAATATAACTGTGGTTCATCAGCTCATATTTTAGATTTATTATTCCCTTCAGTAATTAATCATTTAGGTTGAAGATGCAGCTCGGCTCCTGTGTTGCTGTGGCTGTGGCATAGGCTGGTCTAATCAGCTATAGCTCTGATTCAACCCCTAGCCTGGGAACCTCCATATGCTGTGGGTGTGGCCCTAAAAACCAAAAAAAAAAAAAAAGGACTGTGAACCACAAGAACCCATGTTGTGCTACAGCAACAAAATGCTGTATCATGTATCAGCACCCTTACAGGCTACTTGGTCTTGCAAAGATGGAATGGTCTTTTGCCAGAGCCTTTTGCTCAATATTCCAAAACTATTTGCTCAATATCTTTCCTTAAACCACTACTTTTTTTTTTAATGTCTTTTTGCCTTTTCTAGGGCCACTCCTGCGACATATGGAGGTTCCCAGGCTAGGGATCGAATCAGAGCTGTAGCCGCTGGCCTACACCACAGCCACAGCAACTCGGGATCTGATCCGTGTCTGCAACCTGCACCACAGCTCACGGCAATGCCGGATCCTTTAACCCACTGAGCAAGGCCAGAGACGGAACCCGCAACCTCATGGTTCCTAGTCAGATTCGTTAACCACTGCACCACGACGGGAACTCCTCAGACCACTATTTTATTTTTGCCATTGAAAAACGTTACCAAGTACACTTACCCACCTCAAAAAAGGAAATGAGTATCACCTTTTTGCTCACTTTCTGATAACAAAAGAGGAAATCAGAAGTTCCTGGGTAATGTGAGAAAAACCCAACTTTGTTTTACTTAAGAAACGCCAAGACCCTGAACCACTGGGCACTGTAGGTGGAGGGATTTCCTGCCTGCAAAGCCACTAATGCAAGATGCATTAGCCCTTAGCTTTAGAAGTTCCATACTTCTTGGCACCAAAGGGTTATGAATAATCTCCACTCCCCTTGGCTATTGGAGACGTTTCAAAATGTTTCTTAGCCTTCACCTCTCCTGCCTTTTGATCATGTCAGGGAGAATGCAACATAATCAAGTTTATAACTTCAATAGTTTCACTGCTTCTCCAACTCCAGTGGACACTAGAATCACCTGTAAAAACACAGATTATCAGGCTATATTCCCTGCAATTCTGACTCCATAGAGGAGAACCGAAGCAAATTATCTCCATTGTTGACAATCAACAGTATTGATCATAGGTCACACTGAAAATCACTGGCAGAGGATACTTGCTTATAAAAGGTAATGTTTTATTATACACAAGATTTGATTAAAAGACTATGAAAATCAAAGGTTTGGTTTTTTGTTTGTTTTTGCTTTTTAGGGCTGCACCTGCGGCATATGGAAGTTTCCAGGCTAGGGGTAAAATTGGAGCTGCAGCTGCCTGCTTACACAATGCGGGATCCCAGCCATGTCTGCAACATACACCATGGCTCATGGCAGCACCTGATCCTTAACCCACTGAGCAAGGCCAAGGATTGAACCCTCATCCTCATGATTGCTATTTTGTAACCCGCTGAGCCACAATGGGAACTCCGAAAATCAAAGGGTTTGATGTGAGCATTGAGTCGTTAAGAAATGAGAATGTGACTGTGGTTCATTGGCTCATATCTTAGATTTAATATTTCCTTCAGTAATTAACCATTTAGGATTGAAATTGTTTGAATTGTCCAGTTATTTTCATTTGTGAGATAGGGCACAATTTTATTATCTCATTCAGCCTAATTGAAACAAAATGAAGCAGAATTCCACAGTGTGTGTTTGTTTGTTTTTCTCTCTCCTCAGTGGGAAGTATTTGCATCTAAGGTGCAAAGACTGAGTTCTTTTTAAAGTATCAACATATATAAGAATAGAAATGGGTTAATGTGCAGACTTGCTTAGTCCACATAGGTTGCGACTATTATGGAAATTTCAAGGAGATAATTCCATTTTAAGCCTTTTTTTTAAATATTGCTCCAACCCAGTTCATATTTTCCATCCTTTTTATTTTTCTGGCCACACCCACAGCATAAAGAAGTACTGTGCCTAGGGACTGAACCCATACCATAGCAGTGACCCAGACCACTGCAGTGACAATGCCAGGTCCTTAACCCACTGAGCCATCAGGGAACTCCTAATATTTCCCTTTCTGAACAGCATTCCTCTCAGCATCTCATTTACCTTCCAACTTTGCCATTTGTTCTTCAAGCCCAAGATTTTTATTCCCAGCAGGACTCTGTGTTCTGGGGAGAGCAATATCATACCATTCTCCCAGATGCTTTGCATACAGTGACTGTTCAATAAATAGTTGTTGTATGAATCCATGAATAAATAAATGTAGATGAGCCGTCAGTCAAACCACCTTCACCAAATGAAACAGCTCTGCAGGGGAAGGAATGTGTACTAGAAAGAGCACTGAATTTAGAATCAGCAGCACAAGTCTCTGCTTCCTCCATCTATAATCTGTGATCCAAGAGAAATAGAATCCCTATTAAATTAGCAATGGGATTTTTCATAGAACTGAAACAGAAAATTTTAAAATTTGAATGAAAACACAGTCGAAATAGACTGCAAGTTGCTAACATGAGCTACCTATGTCATTTAAATCCTTTCAGTAGCTCTCTATTTTTTTTAGGGCCCCACACTCATGGCATATTTAAGTTCATAGGTGAGGGGTCAAATGGGAGCTGCAGCTGCTGGCCTACACCACAGCAAGGCACCACGGGAACTCCTCTGATGTATGCTTTATACTCGGCACATCTCACGTTGGACCTGCCACATTTCAAGTGCTCAATCTCTACGTGTGGCTGGTGGCCACTGTGGTGGAGAAGCCGCTCCAGAACTGTGCTACCATGAATGAAGCCTTCATTTCCTTATAGGGAAAATTGCAATGGGACCTCTGTCACAGGGCCTCTATGAGGACTAACTGAACAATCTGGCGTGAAGATGGGTGGTGGCTTGTAACACAAAGGCTTATGTCTTGCTTATGCCACACATCCACTGAGCAGCGTGGGGAGTCTTAAGGTTTCTAATATGTGTTTTTACATTTTGGAGGGTGGGGAGCCCAGGTAAGCCATGTAGCCACACCAAAACCTCAGGGGGAATGAAGAACTGCAACCCTACCCTGCATCTGTTGATAGGTGGAGAGCAAGACATCCCTGATGAGCATCACGAAGGACTAAATCAGAACGATTTATTTATTTGTCTCTTTGCCTTTTCTAGGGCCACTCTCATGGCATATAGAGGTTCCCAGGCTAGGGGTCTAATCGGAGCTGTAGCTGCTGGCCTACACCAGGGCAACAGCAGCCAGAGCCACCGCAAAGTGGGATCTGAGCCGCATCTGCAACATACACCTCAGTTCACGGCAACACTGGATCCTTAACCCACTGAGCAGGGCCAGGGATCGAACCCAAAACCCCATGGTTCCTAGTCAGATTTGTTAACCACTGCGCCACGACGGGAACTCCTGAACAATTTAATAAGCATTTTTTACTACCGTTCTGAAGAACACATTTCTGTAGTCCATTCTACCACCAGAGACTGCATTTTCAGCACAATGTTTTTCTCCCAGCACATGTTTGTGGAGAAAACCACAGCAGACATCTGATGGTCTTTTTTTTTTTTTTTTTTGTAGTATAAAATTACTACATTTTCTTCTTTTTGGGGGATGAGATTAACATGTTTATTGAAGTAGAGTTGATGTACAATATTAGATATTACAGGTTTACGATATAGGGATTCACAATTTTTAGAGGTTGTATTCCATTTAATATAAAATATTGGCTTTATTCTCCACGTTATACATCTTTGTAGCTTACTTTATACCTAATAGTTTGCATCTCTTGATCTACTTCCCACCTCCCCTTTCCCCACTGGTAACCACTGGTTTGTTCTCTGTGTCTGTGAGTTGGCTTCTTTTGTGTTATATCCACTACTTTGTTGTGTTGATGGCCTTGATACTGTGCTTGATACTTGCAAATGCTGATCCTACCTGGAACAGTCCTCATGGGTCCAAAGTCAAGTCAAGTACCACTTGCCTTGTTGATGTTCTCTCCCAGGTGCGGGCACTGTTCTGTGAGCTGTACCACAGCCAAGGAGCAGATCGCCTCTCTGCCCTCATGGACCTGATTTGCCTGACTCTCTCTACATAATGAGGTGCTTCACTCCTACGGGGCTCACTCCTACTAGTCGCCTGCAGGACAGCCATTAGTGGAGATAGCTGATCAAAGAAATTTTCACATATGGAGATAGAGGGAAGTCACTCTTGCTTATACATGAGTTAACTTGAATTTTATGCTAATTAAAATAGCCTGTTTGGGAGATTCTGTCGTGGCGCAGTGGTTAACGAATCCGACTAGGAACCATGAGGTTGCAGGTTCGATCTCTGGCCTTGCTCAGTGGGTTAACGATTCGGCGTTGCCATGAGCTGTGGTGTGGGTTGCAGACGCAGCTTGGATCCCGCGCTGCTGTGGCTCTGGCGTAGGCCGGTGGCTATAGCTCCGATTCGACCCCTAGCCTGGGAACCTCCATATGCTGTGGAAGCGGCCCTAAAAAAGGCAAAAAGACAAAAAAAAATAGCCTGTTTGGGGAGTTAACATCATGGCTCAGCGGTTAACGAACCCAACTAGCATCCATGAGGATGCAGGTTCGATCCCTGGCCTCACTCAGTGGGTTAAGGATCTGGTATAGGTTGCAGACGTGGCTCGGATCCCATATTGCTGTGGTGTAGGCTAGCGGCTACAGCTCCGACTGGACCCCTAGCCTGAGAAACCTCATATGCCACAGGTGTGGCCCTAAAAAGACAAAATAAAATAGCCTGTTTTGGGAGTTCCCGTTGTGGCTCAGAGATAACAAACCTGACTAGTATCCATGAGGATGTGGATTCGATCTCTGGCCCCAGTCAGTGGGTTAAGGATCCAGCACTGGTGTGAGCTGCTGTGTAAGTCGCAGACTGGGTTCAGATCTCCTGTAGGCTGGCAAATTGCAGCTCTGATTCATCCCCTAGCCTGGGAACTTCCATATGCTGCAGGTGCAACCCTAAAAAGCAAAAATAAAAATAAAAACAGCCTGTTTGTGGCCTATCATACATACATTGTACATCTGCTTTAATTACTTGCAAAAAGGGCACACTGACCAGAATTAAAGAATGTCCATGTTAAAAATAAAGATTAAATGTCCGTCTTCCTGTGCCAATACTTCGTCCTCCTTTGATAAGACTCCCTTCCCAGGTGCCAAGGCCATGCTAACTCACTGTGTACGTGCTGGTCATTTTTTTTTTTTTTTTGAAACACTCAAGAAATGTAACCCTGATTCATTTGATGTTCTTTGTTCTAACAAGACAACTGTGCTGAAAACCCTACTTTTCTGGAGCAACTTCTTAGACTAATCTGAGAAGCAGGCTTCTGAGCTAGTCCTTACTTTGGCTCCAAAAAGCTCTTTTCTATTCTTATTATAGATTGTTTATTGATTTCATTTTAGTTGATTATTTTCATTGACATGCCCCTGTCTCACTTCCATGGAGTTGGCTCAGAGACTTACTTATCTTTAGCAACCAGCCTTTTTCTAGGCATAGCATGGAAAGACAAGGTTGTTGAAAGGTCAGCCTCCCAAACAAAAACTCCCAAATCAACTCCCAAGTTTGGTGTAAAAGCAGCTCCCCTAGGAGAAGGCTCCTGATGGGTGTCTTCTCTAACCAAGAGCCGATGAGTGGGATAGATTATAAAATAGAAACCCTGATTGATGAAAATGGGACTGGAGAGTGAGCACTGATTACCACACACCAGTGGAAAAGTCATTGTATCCGCCAGGCTTAGAGATGCAGAGGTCAGAGTGCAACAGGTTCCTCCTTTGTGCAGTGGGAGTAACCCCCACCTAACGGGCTGTGGGTGCCAAGCGAGTCTTTGTAGAGGTTGGTGCTGGGGACTGGGGAAGCCATGGGCTAAATCCACTTCACCTGCCTTTGCTAATCAGGTGGTTTAAAGACTCACAGTCCCGCACGCCGCACTGAGCCTCAACAAGCTGTTTTTCCGGAACTTGGAGTCAGCTGCGTCTAGTTCAAGCAGAGTTGGTTAGAACAGAACAGGACTGCCGGGCCTCCAACTGCGCCTGCGTGAGTGCCCGCCGGGTGCCCTTCAGAACGTGCAGGCCCGTAACCCCCTGACTCCTGCGCAGAACTACACTTATGGCCCCTTTCTTCTGTCACCTTTCCTTGGTCTCCCCACGCCTCAGACCACTCTGCGGCTTTGCTCTTTAACCCACAAATACTCCAGCCCCTGGCCTTTGAGGAAGCACATCTGAGGTTTGTGCTTCCATCTCCTCCCTAGGCTGCTTTGCAGATAACCTCCCCTCCCTCTGTGCTGCAAACCTGGGCATCTCAGCGTTTTGGCGGCGGGGTGTTGGGCAAGAGGAATCTGGTTCAGTCACACTGGTAAGAACTCAAAGGATTATATCATTATTGTTAATGAAATATTTTTTAATTATGAGTAATGATTATTATTGTTTGAGTTTTTATTGGTTTGGGCAACCTTTACATGTGTTGAGAGCCATGTGGCTGAAGGACCTTAGGCTACTTGGCACTGGGCTTCTGTGCTGCCCTGGTCACCACACTGGTGAATCCGAGGAGACTGGCGGTTATCTTCCTGGCCACAGGCAGAGACTCTGCAGAAGGGAGGCTCCAAGTAGGTGGCCCAGGGGAAAGAAAGCACTCTGATGACATTGTTGGGGTCCTGATGTCCAGATTCGTTTGAAGTTCAGTACATCTTTGGCATCCAAAATTTCAGGAAGCTTTGTGTGGACAGACTACTTTGAACTGGGTTTTAATCCTCCTGGCCATCAGCACGTTCTCCAGGGCTCCGTCTGCCCAGAGCCAAGAGGCTGCCTAGATGCCCACAGCCAGGCTCTGACTTTATCCTGCAAAGCCTCCTTGGGGACACAGCAACTGAACTCTTTTATGGAGCTTTCTGGTCACTGCCTGTGCCCTTACTCTGCGTTCTGAAAAGACTCTCACTGCCCCACTGCCTGTCCCAGCATTGCAGATGGGCCATCTTGAAGCAGAGGTGCCACGTGTGTGGCATTGATCCTGGGGTGCTCCCCTCTGGCTCCGAGGTTATCCCCCTCTGCTCCAGCCGATGGGTGCACATGATGGGTCCCTCCAAGCCAGGGTCCTCAGCAGGCGGCTGTGTTGGACCCCAGACATTCATCATAAAATTCACCTTTTATTTTATTTATTTATTTATTTTGTCTTTTTGTCTTTTTTGTTGTTGTTGTTGCTATTTCTTGGGCCGCTCCCGCGGCATATGGAGGTTCCCAGGCCAGGGGTTGAATCGGAGCTGTAGCCACCGGCCTACGCCAGAGCCACAGCAACGCGGGATCCGAGCCGCCTCTGCAACCTACACCACAGCTCACGGCAACGGCGGATGGTTAACCCACTGAGCAAGGGCAGGGACCGAACCCGCAACCTCATGGTTCCTAGTCGGATTCGTCAACCACTGCGCCACGACGGGAACTCCTAAAATTCACCTTTTAAAACACCACCTTATTGTATTTGGAAGTCCCTAAATGATTAACATAAGAATATTTATTATCTAATTTTAACTTAGTGAGAGTGGTGGGGCATTTTTTTGGAGGGGGGAATAAGATACACAGGCATGGAGGTTTCTCTGAGCTGAGTTCACAACAGCTGGTGGATTTGAAGATTTATGCATGCTAGATAAATACTCCTTAAAGTGAGTACAGAGGAAAAAATTGGGCCCAGAAACTTGAAGGGCCCTGTTAAAGTTCATAAGAGTTTACTTAGACTAAATCTGTTTCCCTGGGTATTGTCATGGAAGCTGAAACATTCCTCTGCCTGTATTCCTGCCTTTGAATGAACCATTTATTTTTACCATTCTGGAGGTGATCATTCTTGGAGTAACTCAGTCCCAGCACCCAGCTATGCCCGAGGGGACCTCAGGAGTGGGGAGGTACTGTGTAAGGGTACCCACTCGCCAATTATGACTGTAAATGGCAAGTCATGAGCCAAAACCTACTGATTCCACAAGACAGCATCATATCCCTAAACTAAACTGGGTTGAGACATAGATCAGTTAGATGTTTATGTTTGTTTCTAGTACTTGCACTATATTCATGCTTCTCATTTACACTTTAGTGACTATATCTAGGACTATGGCAGTTTAGGAAACAGGATCTCTTTGGTTTTGTTCTCTCAAACTGAAGATGCTCTGTTCAAAATTCTCCTGAGAGATGCGGCCAGGGGCTGTATACAACAGGGCATGTAGAATTTGGAGAAGGGAGGGGATATTGAAACTCTCTGTACCTTGGAGTTTTCATGTGGTGCAGTAGGTTAAGGATCCGGTATTGTCACTGCAGCAGCTTGGGTCTGTGCTGTGACCTAGATTCAATTCCTGGCCCAGGTACTTCCACATGCCTTGGGTGCGGCCAAAACCCCTCAACTTTCTCTATTTTGATCGGGGTGGTGGTTACTGCTGTATGCATTTGTCAAAACCCATAGCAGGAAATACTGAAAATGGTGAATTTTGCTATGAGTCAGTTATACCTTGGATCATAATATGCCACTTTGGCATAAGGATTATTTTTAGCTAAGGACGATTGAAAATCAACGGATGTAGGAAGAGTTCTTGTAGAAGCAGGGCATAAACTTCCCTTTGGGCAAGTGTCTTTTCCCCTCCACCAGAAAGAGAAGAGGCACTTAACACTGTAAGTGAGGAGCTGGCCCTGAGTTGAGTTTGCATAAACCTGCCTTACTGAAAATAACCTTTACCTTCCAATATTTTCCCCATACACTTGTTAGTCACATCTCCATAATTTATCATCCCTTGAAGCCCAAGCCCTCTTTCCTTTCTTAAAAGGGTAGATAAGTCCTGAGTCTAATCACTTATTTGAGTTCCACTGCTTTTCTGTGCATGTGAATATTAAATTGTATGCCTTTTATCCTGTTAATCTGCCTTTTGTGGATTTAATTCACAAGTCCCTATTTACTGAACCTAAGAGGGTAGAAGAAAAGTTTTTCCTCCCCAACAAGCTCAATTAAAAAAAAAAAAAATTGGGAGTTCCTGTCGTGGTGCAGTGGTTAACGAATCTGACTAGGAACCATGAGGTTGCGGGTTCGGTCCCTGCCCTTGCTCAGTGGGTTGACGATCCGGCGTTGCCGTGAGCTGTGGTGTAGGTTGCAGACGCGGCTCAGATCCCGTGTTGCTGTGGCTCTGGCGTAGGCCAGTGGCTGCAGTTCCGATTGGACCCCTAGCCTGGGAACCTCCATATGCTGCGGGAGCAGCCCAAGAAATGGCAAAAAAAAAAGACAAAAATAAATAAATAAATAAATAGTGGAAGAAAGAGGCTTTTTTTCTGTTCTTCCATACCATTTGATTTTAAAGTGGAGCACAGGGAGTTCTCTTGTGGAGCCGTGGGTTAAGGATCCAGCATGGTCACTGCAGTGGCTCGGGTCACTTCTGTGGGGGTGGTTGGATCCCTGGCCTGGGAACGTCCATGTGCTGCAGATGCGGCCAAAAAATTAAATAAAATGAAAACAAAATGGAATCACAAAATGCCGGTTCCTGCCACCATTCCACTCATATGCTGAAGGGAGCCAACCCGAACTAAGCTAAGAATCACTGTGCCTGCCATAGGCTCTGCCCACCCTCACCCTTGCCACCAGTTGCCAAACTCTGGTCTAACAAAGTTACATCCCCACCAAGAGTGTGCGTGAGTTCCAGTGGCTCCACATTGTCCCAACACTTCGTATTGTCAGAACTAAAACTGTTGCCAATTCCATTGAACATAAAGTAGGATCTTGTGTTTTTTAAATGTTTCTCTGATTACATTGAGGCTGAACATCTTTTTATATGCTTATCAGTCACATAGGCTTCCTCATCTGTGAATTCTTTATTCATATCTTTTGGTCGTTTTCCTGTTGGATTATTTGTCTTTTTCTCATTAATTCCTGAGAAATTTTTTTCAATGTTTTCTGTGTACAGATTCTTTGTAAGCTAACTATCCCATTTTATGACGTGTTTTACTTTTTTACAAAACATATTAAATGTTTTAAAAATACCCTTTTGTTGAAGGGAAGCTTTACATTTTGATGAAATCAAACATATCACTCTTTTCCCTTATGGTTTATGCCTTTTATATTTCAAGGAAGAAATTCTTCTCTGGTTTGTTCAAAAATTTAAAAATTTTGCTTTTTTGATGTTTAGGTTCCGTTCACCTGGAATTTACTTTTTGTTTATGGTATGAGATAGGACGTTGTTTTAGTTTGGCTTTTTAAAATTTCCATGCGGATAGTCAATTGTCTTAGAAATATTGATTTAAAAAGTCTCTATTGGCGTTCCCACCATAGTGCTAGTGGGTCAAGAATCCAAAGGGGCGGATTTGATCCCCAGCCTGGCGCAATGGGTTAAAGGATCTGGTGTTACCACAGCTGTGGCTTGGAGTCCCTGGCCAGGGAATTTCCATATGCCTTCAGTGTAGCCATTTAAAAAGAAAAGTCTCTATCCTGTTGAAAGAACCTTCACCATACTTATCTGTATTGTCACCTCTGTTGTTAGCAAGGTCCCTAATATGTAAGTTCTTTATATTATATGTGTATATACACACACACACACATATACATACATATATACACATATATAAAGGACATATGTAATACATACATGAATATAAAGAACATGTATAATATCCACATATATGTAGGTGAAGATAGTTTGAGTGAATGTGTTTTCTTAATTAAATCCTAATCTGTACAGAATTTGGCAGGCAACAGAATTTAGAATTGGGTGAGCTTGGGGGTAGGCTGGCAAGTACTGAGGGCACGGCTGTTCTGGGCTGGGAAGTTGGCCATTCTTGGCACACGGAAGCAGAACTGCTGGTTACGCAGAGGTTCGTTGTATATTGGGACGGCAGCATTTGTGACATTAGTAGGAAAAAACTCAAGCTGTTGCATACATCCTCAGCCTTCCGAAAAGAGCTACAGTATTTTCTGAAATTTATTATTAAATATTTAAATATTCAGACTGTTAAAATAATTACAAGAGTTTGTGCAGTTGCTCTCATGACTCAGCACTTACTCATGACTCATACATTGCCTACAGCTCAGTCATTACATTAGAAAATGTAACAAATAATTGCCTCGTTTGTCATTGTCTGTGCATCATTCCAATTAAGTAAACAACGACATGACCAATCCCAGTAGCGGTCACTGCCATTCATATAATACAGGTTCAGATAATACAGGTTTAGAAGAAAACTTTAAGATCGTAAACTAAGATTATTCATTTGGAATACAAATTATTTAATGCTTTCTCTGAATCTTACCACTTTTGGTCATCTATTTTAAAACTGTGAACCAGTATTTTCTAAGTTATTCAGACTACTTTAAGGACAATAGATGGCAGTAAAAAGATAACCTGAAGCATATTAAAATTTTAAGGGTCTATTTGAGTGAAAATCCCCTGAATCAGGCAGCCCCTACCTGGAGGTTAGGACTGCTCCCCAGAATGGGAACTGGAGGCAAGACTTTTATAGAGAAGATGGGAAGCAAAGCAAGGACATTATTGATTGACTGTAGCTTTGGTTTGCCTTATTTGGGAAAGCCATGTTGGGTGTTTGTGATTGGTTGGTCTTGGATTTTGATTTCTTAACTTTGAGGCCTTTCAAGCTTAGGTTTTGTTTTGCTTACTAGGCTCCTGAGGCATTAAAGCTACTTTAGTCTAATGGCCTCCTTGTTTAATTACCTTAACTTGGCTGATAATCTTTTTATTTTTTTTGTGTGTTTTGTCTTTTTAGGGCTGTACCTGAGGCATATGGAGATTCCCAGGCTAAGGGTCTAATCGGAGCTAGAGCTGCCAGTTTACACAGCAACGCCAGATTTGAGCCTCCTCTTCCGCCTATACCACAGCTCACGGCAACGGCGGATCCTTAACCCAGTGAGCAAGGCCAGGGATCGAACCCCCAACCTCATGGTTCCTAGTCGGATTCGTTAACCACTGCACCAAGATGGGAACTCTGCTGATAATCTTTTTAAAAACCAAGGTCAGAAATTGTTTCTGTAATTACAACTATAAAGTAATTGATATCTGGAGTTCCTGTCATGGCATGGCTCGGCAGAAACACATGACTAGTAACCATGAGGACGCAGGTTCAATCCTTGGCCTCGCTTTGGGAAAAATCCCCAGAGCAAGTAATAATAAATCCTTTCTTCTCCCAGTCTTTGGTTTGGTTGTGTCTATTGGCTCAACACCCTCCAAGAGGTGAACCCAGTTTTCAGGTAACAAAAGGAGTCAGAGGTCCTTGGCTGATTTCAGGTTTAGGACAGGAAAAGCACAAGGTGGACCTGAATCATCTGCATCTTATTGTTCTGGAAACTAAAAAAGTGTTTAAAAAAAATGCATGAGTGTTACTGGAACAAACTTGGGTGGGCTTGTCCACGCCGTATCGAAGCCAGTTTACTGAAGTGCAGTGAAGGAAAGTGCAGCATTTGTGTACAGGACACCCAGCAAGGAGAAGGAGAGCAGACCCGGATCCCTAATGGTTTTCAGGGGTGGGCTTTTAAAGGCAACATTTCTTGTGAGGGCTGCAGGGTGCATGCTTTTCTTCTGATTGGTTGGTGGTGAGACAACAGGGTGATATTTTAGAAAATCTTTTTTTTTTTTTTTAAATGGCCACACCTGCAGCAAATGGAAGTTCCCCTGCCAGGGATTGAATCTGAGCCACAGCTATGGCAACGCCTGACGGTTTAACCCTCTGCTGAAGGCCAGGGATCTAACCTGTGCCTCCGCAGTGACCCAAACCTCTGCTGTTGGATTTTGTTTGTTTGTTTTTGTTTTGTTTTTTAGGGCCACACCCACGGCATATGGAGGTTCCCAGGCCAGGGGCCTAATCAGAGCTACAGCTGCCTACACCACAGCCACAGCAAGGCCAGATCCGAGCCTCGTCTGAGATCTACACTGCAGCTCACGGCAGCACCAGACCCTTAACCCACTGAGTGAGGCCAGGGATCAAACCCACAACCTCAGGTTCCTAGTTGGATTCGTTTCAACTGCACCATGATGGGAATTCCTTTTTTTTTTTTAAATCTTTTTAGAGCTGCACCCGTGGCATATGGAGGTTCCCAGGCTAGGCGTGGAATTGGAGCTGCAGCTGCCAGCCTATGCCACAGCAACGCAAGATCTGAGCTACATCTGTGACCTACACCTGTCACAGTTCACAGCAGCGCCAGATCCTTAACCCACTGAGCGAGGCCAGGGATCCAACCGTGTCTTCATGAATACTAGTCAGGTTTGTAACTGCTGAGCCATGACTGGAACTCCTGAAGTCAGATTCTTAACCCACTGTCCCACAGCGAAAATGCCTCAGAAATCTTCATCATCAGCCTGTCTAGGGTCTTGTGCTTGTGATCGGCATCCACCACTTGGGGGCGGGGGGGGGGGGGGGGGCGGGGGGGGGGGGGCGGGGGTCTTAGTCCCTGCAGCACAGCTTAAAGGTATGTGCTAGATTGTTATGTATGTCCCTTGAGGAGGAACTAGCACTCCGTCATATGGCTGAATTATTGTCTTTACTTTTCTTGTTTAACTGCTTTTCCTTTGTTTCTGTTGTTTCCTCATTTCCCTAATGAGTAACAGCTTGTGCCTGCTCTTTGGAATTTAGGAGGCCTCAGACTAAAGCTTTTGTTCTCAAACAAGAATAAGGAGGGGCTTTTGTACCTGCCCCAGAGGATCTTGCTGAGTTTCTGTCCCCCTCTTTTTCCATACTCCTCAGTCCTGAGGGGAACAGGTGCCAAGCAAGAAAGGAAATAAAGTTTTGGGAAGAGAGCTTAATCATGAAGTTGGCAAGGGAACTAAAACAGGGGAAACGTGAAAAGTCAAAAAACATAGGCACCTACTAAAAGAGGCTTCTACTGCCCACGTGTGGGATAATTTGAGCATCTAAAAAATAACCATGGCCATGGATTTAATCAAATTGAATTAAAACAAAATCCAGGAGTTCCCGTTGTGGCGCAGTGGTTAACGAATCCGACTAGGAACCATGAGGTTGCGGGTTCGGTTCCTGCCCTTGCTCAGTGGGTTAGGATCTGGCGTTGCCGTGAGCTGTGGTGTAGGCTGCAGATGCGGCTCGGATCTCGAGTTGCTGTGGCTCTGGTGTGGGCCGGTGGCTACAGCTCCGATTCGACCCCTAGCCTGGGAATCTCCACATGCCGCAGGAGCGGCCCAAGAAATAGCAAAAAAAAGACAAAAAAAAAAAACCAAAATCCAGGAGTCCAGTGGGAGAGGCTCTTATTTGTAGGGGAATCCAAGTGATGAAATATAAAAGGAATAATTTAGAAAACCATTGTTACTTTAACAATTTAATGACTGACTCAAACAGGTATGAATATGGCTGATAAAACCAGAGGTGAGGAGTTCCCGTTGTGGCGCAGCGGAAGCGAATCTGACTAGGAACCATGAGGTTGCAGGTTCAGTCTCTGGCCTCGCTCAGTGGGTTAAGGATCCGGCGTTGCCGTGAGCTGTGGTGTAGGTCGCAGACATGGCTCAGATCTGGCTTTGCTGTGGCCATGGCGTGGGCCAGCGGCTACAACTCTGATTAGACCCCTAGCCTGGGAACCTCCATATGCTGCAGGTACGGCCCTAAAAGGACAAAAAGCAAAAAAAAAAAAAAGGTGAAAACTGCTGGGAAAGAGAAAATTTTACACTATATCCAGCCCACAGACTGTTTATTAATTGCTAAGAGGAAATGAAGATTTCTGATACTCAATTTAGCCAGGTGGTCATACATGACATCCCCGGTGTTAGGACCAACTACCTTACACACCTGCCTATGTGATGCTTTTAGGGTGCAGCCCTAAAAGACAAAAACAAAAACAAAAAAACAAGCTCTTGTGAAAGGTTTTGGTTGACTTCATTGTTACCTAATCTTATAAGATTCTACATTCAGACTTAAAACTTATTTTCTAGTACTTAAAGCACTAGTTATTTTGGACGACAATTAAATAGACAATTAATAGGAGTTCCCGTCGTGGCGCAGTGGTTAACGAATCCGACTAGGAACCATGAGGTTGCAGGTTCAGTCCCTGCCCTTGCTCAGTGGGTTAAGGATCTGGCGTTGCCGTGAGCTGTGGTGTAGGCTGCAGACGCGGCTCGGATCCCGCGTTGCTGTGGCTCTGGCGTAGGCCGGTGGCTACAGCTCCGATTCGACCCCTAGCCTGGGAACCTCCATATGCCGCGGGAGCGGCCCAAGAAATAACTAAAAAGACAAAAAAAAAATAGACAATTAATAGAGTTAGAGTTTTCCTGCCTGAAGATTATCCTTGTAGTAAAGGGCATTGGAAAAAGGAATCATCTAAGTGCCATGTTTTAGGTTTTCTAAGGAAATTATTTACCCATAAAGAGCAAACATTCCACTTGGACTCATCCTTTTGTGTGGTTGGCTGTTGAGTGGGAAGATGAAATTGGCATCATGGAATTTCAAGGCTGGGATAATCTTAAGGGTTATGACTACATCATATGCTCTCACATGCCCCATACCTGCAAACACCAGCGACTGAGCAGACGGCAGGAGGCTGAGTGGCCATTAGAACACATGCGTGAGCCAGGAGGACAGAGGGTAGCACCTCACAGGCAGCCTCTGGTCTCTGGGGGTGGGAGCTCCCTGATGAATATCCTTCCATCCTTGCAGTGGACAATTCTGAGCTGAATTATACATGGCTTCTGAGACTTTCCCTGCAGGATTGAATTCCAGTTCCCCAGAGCACTGACCTGTTTGAAAATGCAGTTGTCACCCTATTTCACTCCTTCCAGTACCTCCCGCTATTGGGGCCACCTCCCAGAACAAACTGTCTGCATACAAGCACATTTCTTAGGCTCTCCTTGAAGGTACCACGTTCTACAGACCTTACCTGGTGCCTGTGAGTCACAAATCCTCCCAGTTTCTGCAGAATCATCTGATGTCATGCTCTGCCGTGATTGGATGCAAAGCCTCCATCTCTGCTCTGCCTTTATAAGCTTACTGTGCTGTTAACTGTTCCCCAAACACTAGGTTCCTTTCTTGGTGGGTGTTGAGGAGCCAAAAGACCACCAAGCCAAAGGGTGGCAAAAGGAAGGATGTGTTTGTTACCTGCAGCAAGTAAGGAGAGCACCAGTCATCTCTCCCAAAGCAGCGTCTGCCAAACTGGAGAAGTTTTAAGCTAAGGGTCCTGCATATTCATGAAGGGGCTAAAGCAGAGTTCAGCATAGAATGGGACCAAGTTCAAGAGAGTCCACCTTTAGCTGATGGAAGTCGGGAGGATCAGCATCATCATCCCATCCTCCATCTGATGAGGGTCTTTGTTCCCTCAAAGCTCAAAGATAGGTGTTGAATTGTTATGTGCATCCCTTGAGGAGGAATAGGATTTTGCTTTATCACCGCACTATTGTTTCTTGACACTTTTCCTTTGTTCCTGCATTTCGTTTCTTTACTTCTCTGAAGAACGTTAATTACTGAGATCTGTTCAAGGACAGGCCTTGTGGCTAGGCTTAGATCACAGAATGGCTTAGGCCCAAAAGAGTTTCTTTTGTGTCAGGAAAGCCAGGCCTGGTTTCCTTTCTCCAGGGACCCCTCCACCTTATCTGCTGCATAAATATTTGTGGATCTCTGTTGTCTGTCGATGGCTCCTCGCCCATTCCTTTTGTCCTTGCTAGTTGCAGTCTTTTCATTCCTGTATTGTTATTTTAGCTGGATGCCCTGAAATATACAATAATCGAAATTTAAAAACTCACAGATGGGCTCAATAGCAGGGTGAGGATGACAGTGAACTTGAAGATAGAACAAACGAAATGGCCCATCTGAACAACAGAAAATAGACTAAAAGAAACAAACCAAAACCAGGGCTTCAGGTGTCAGTGGGACTATAGAGCAGATCAAACGTGCTTTTTTTTTTTTTTTTTATTAATGGCCACAACCGCAGCATATGGAAGTTCCCAGGCCAGGGACTGAATCTGAGCCCCAGCTACAACAATGCCGAATCCGTTAACCCATCACGCTGGGCTGGAGACTGAACCTGCATCTCTGCAGCCACTCAAGCTGCTGCAGTCAGTTCCTTAACCCACTGCACCACAGCAGAAACTCCAAACACATGCCTTTTTTTTTTTTTTGCATCTTTCGAAACGTTCATTTGGTATCTCTCTTTACGTTGTTGTTAATATGGTGAATTACATTGATTCAGCTTCCGAGTGCTAGGCCTTTTTTGCATCTTGGTGATGATACTTTTCTGTTTATGGTTGGAGTCCATTTGCTAAATTTTTTTGGTCTTTTTTTTTTTTTTTTTTTTTTAAGGACGGCACTCGCAGCATATGGAAGTTCCCAGGCTAGGGGTCTAATTGGAGCTCCAGCTGCAGGCCTACACCACAGCCACAGCAACGTGGGATCCCATAGCTTACGGCAACACCGGATCCTTAACCCATTGATCGAGGCCAGAGATCGAACTCGGGTCCTCATGGATATTAGTTGGGTTTGTTAACCGCTCAGCCATGACAGGAACTCCTTTTTGCTAATATTTTAAGGATGACTTTTGCATCTCTATTCATGGAGATATTGAAGGGGAGAATATGTAACGTAAAAATATTTAACAATATATAGTAGCAAAGAGCAGGGAATAGTTGGTTTAAGAAATGCATTAGTCTCCTATATGTTTTACCTTGAACATGTGGGGGGCTTTGAGGAGAGCTACTGGCTTTTCATTTAGAGAAATGAAGATTTGTTTAAATAGCCTAAAGGTGATCACTAGGACTAGGAGAATTTTAAAATAAGTTATGAAACAAAAAAACATAAGGTCACTGTATCTGTTACAACAATGAATATAAATAGATCAAACTTTCTATGAAAAGACAAAGATTCTCAGACTGCACGAGAACACAGTCTCCAACTCTAACTGGATGGAACTTCTAGGGACACCCTGAAAAATAAGCCACAGAAAAGAGTAATAGTAAAATAATTGACGGTCTTTTTTCCCCTAGTTTTCTTTCTTTTTGTTTTGTTTTGTTTTTACTGTTTAGGGCTGTGCCCTGGCATATGGAGGTTCATAGGCTAGGGGTTGAATCGGAGCTACAGATGCCGGCCTATACCACAGCTCATGGTAACACCGAATTCTTTAACCACTGAGTGAAGCCAGGGATCGAACCTTCAATCTCATGGTCCCTAGTCGGATTCGTTTCCACTGTACCACAACAGGAACTCCCTCCCCTAGTTTTTGGACACTGGGCATATAGACATTGGATTTTACTGAATGCCTTCTACCATATACTGCTTTTTAAAAGCCTTATTGAACTTATAAATATTGTTAGATGATAAACTGAGGCATAAAAGTTCCTGTTGTGACTCAGTGGGTTAAGAACCCGACATAGTGTTCAGGAGGATGCTGGTTCAATCCCTGGCCTAGCTCTTTGGGTGAAGGATCTGGCATGGCTGTGGCTGTGGCATAGGCTTCAGCTGCAGCTTGGATTGGACCCCTAGCCTGGGAACTTCTGTATGCCACAGGTGCAGCCTTAAAAAGAGAAAAAACAAAAACTGAAGCATAGTAAACATTTAAAGTTTTTTTGAGCAAAACTCAATTCAAATCAAATAGCCCTAAACAAGAAGTGGTTAGAAGTGCGCCACCCACAGTAGCCAGAGGAAAAACTTATACAGAGAAATTGTGGAAGCCAAGAAAGGAAATTATTGATTGGCTGAAGCTTACAGCTTAGCTGGCTCTTTGTGATGGGTTGCGATGGGTTTCAATTTAATAACCTGGAGGCATTTACAAGCCTGGGTTTTGGTTTGCTTACACAGGGTTCTGTGGCACTGGGGCCACCTCTGTCTAATGGCTTCCATGTTCAATTAATTTAATACTGTAATACTAGTGATACACTTTCTAGTATTGAATGATCCTAGAGCTTCTGATATAAACACTAAAAGAAAGAACAGCTAAATATTTATCACACAGTAGGATAATGACACTGATACCATGCAAAGTGGAGACTGAGGCAAAGAGCATTAAGTGAGATACAAATGGCTATTTATTTTACTTTTATTTGTTTATTTTACTTTATTTGTTTATTTTTCCTAAAAAGGGCCCCACCTGTGGCATATGCAAGTTCCCAGGCTAGGGGTTGAATCAGAGCCACAGCTGCCAGGCTAGGCCACAGCCACAGCAACACGGCATCTGAGCCACGTCTGTGACCTACACCACAGCTCATGGCAACACTGGATCCCCAACCTACTGACTGAGGTCTGGGATCAAAACCTGCATCCTCATGGATGCTGGTCGGTGGGATTTGTTTCTGCTGTGCTACCATGGGAACTCCCATGTGTTTTACATTTTGCTTATTTCTTTATCTTTAAAAAATAGAAACAATATATGAACAGAGTCAGAAAGCAGAAATAATACACATTATAAAATTGAAAGTTTAATTTTGCCTATGCTCCAGACATAAACACAGTTCTACTCCTAAAAGGAAACCACTGTCAATTACACTAATAAAGCTTCCACTTCTTGTTCCTATAAGCTATGGCTAAGATTGTGTCCCATATAAAAACCAAAAAAGAAATTAGTAGATACAATATTGACAACATAGGGTTATTTTTAAGTCACCTTTCCCAACCTTTTACAAATCACACAGGCAAAAAAATAAGCTAGAATTTGGAGGCTAGAATAATAAAATTAACAAAGTTACCTTAGGCAAATATCGAATCTTAGACCTTTCCCATGGGTAATATGCCTTCTTCCAATGTCAACAAAATTTCTTATTAGATAGCAAAGAAGATGTGAAATTAAAGAGAAAAATTATATAGAGCACATTCTCTGAGCACAATGCTCTACCACAAAAAAATTAGTAACGAAATTTGATATTTGAAATAACTGAAATACTTGGAATTTTAACTAGAAATGTATTTATATGTGAAAATGTGAAACAATCCAGATTCTAGAATCAGTTTCCTTCAAGTGTCTTTTTCTCGTAGAGCCACACACATGCCAAAAAAAAACAAAACTGTGAATTGAACCGTAGTTTTACAATGACAAGAGGAAAACATTGATTTTTTTATCCTATGAAGAAAAGCATATAGAATTTGTTATTAACCTCAGTGGACTTATAAAACTTAAATGCTCCTGGCTCCTTGTAGAAGAAAGTGCTATTTTCTCAGAACGGTTTTGGATTTTTGTTGATCTTTGCTGATTATTAAAAAAAGAAATTAAAAAAAAGAAATAGCAAGCACTTTGCTTACTTACACATGCCAGATAATTTATCAACTATGACGAGATAGAAGAAATGGGAGAACCAGTGAAAAGAGAAGCCTGCCAAGATGTGGCTGCATTAAGCCGTAGTTTCCCAACAGGAGAACATTATTAAGACATCATAGTTTGGAATCAAAAAGTAGCAGGGCAGCATGTGGAAGTTCCTGGGCCAGGGATGGAACCCGCGCCACAGCAGTGACCCAAGCCACTGCAGCTACAACACTGGATCCTTAACCCACTGTGCCACAGGGGACTCCTGGTATAGGTGTTATTGCCTGACATCCAGTTAAGTGAGGATTTGATCTTTCTTCATGATGAAAACCTGTTGCTTGGAGTCAGCTTTTTGCTACAGGCTGTGTCTCATAATCTTACACCCCCACACCACAGAGACATCCTGCCCTGAGGCCTTCCCCTTAATAGGACTATTGTTTTAGTCTCCACCTCTCAGGATTTTCACCTGTCGGGGTTAACCCCAGAGTCTCCTGGGTAGTAACTTCGCAGATGAAACACCTGCAGAAGCCAAGTCCTTACCACAAGTCACAGACTAATGGGGTAGAATGGGGGGACCAGTCTGGGGTTTCTTGCTTGTTTGTTGTCCACTTAGGCTTTCTCCAATTGTCCCCATGTCTAGTCTAGCTAGTGCTTATTCCCTTTTCTAGGAAAGGTTTTGTTTCGGTTCTTGTGATCCAAAAGCTGGTTAGAGGTATTTATTAAGTTGTCTAATTCACAAGTTTGTTTTGTTGCCCTTCTTTCTTTCTTTAGGATGTTGTTGTCATTCTTTGTAAAACTTGTTTAGCACTTGCTTATTGAATTCGTCTTTATCCTCAATGAGGATGAAGGCGTTGGAGATCATGAATTTTTCTCTTGGTATAACTTTAGCTTTGCCTCCTGTATTATTATCATCATCACCATCATCTTATTCTTTTGTATTGATCATCATAAAATTTCCAAGTTGTGAAGGTTTGTTTTGCCTCCTCAGTTTTATTGCTGAGTTTTCAGTTTTATTATACTTCTTATTACATTGTTGGCAGAGAAAAGTAGGTTATACTGTCTTCTTTGGAGGTATTTTTGAGGTGTTCTTATTTTTGGCATGCAGAAGTTCCAGGGCCAGGAATTGAACCCATACCATAGCAGCAACCCAAGCCACAGCAGTGAAAATGCTAGATCCTTAACCCTAGGCCACCAGGGAACTCGAAGGTGTTCTTTGGTGGAATATTTACAGTAAATTACAGTAACTATTAGTTGGCAAAGAAGGTATGTTCAGGATATAAATTTAAAAATATATCCAAGTTTTAATATTGTTATAAGAGTTCCCTGGTGGTGCAGCAACTCAAAGATCCAGCATCATCACTGCTATGGCATGGGTTTGATCCCTGGCCTGGGAACTTATACATGCCGCAGGCATGGCCAAAAAGAAAGCATAATAAAATTGCTATAAGTTTTCTCTATTTGATGTTTTTCATATTACCAAAGTAATGCTTGCTTGCTAGATTAAGTATGACAATACAGTAAAGATGCATAAGGCCAAGCCAATCATTTTCTCACCCCTTTTTCCAAACTCCTGCTAAGAGCAAGGAAAGGATTCTTCCACTTTTTCCTACATAGTTTTTTTTTTTTTTTTTTTTGCTTTTTAGGGCCATAACCTCAGTATGTAGAAGTTCCTAGGCTAGGGAGTTCCCATCATGGCGCAGTGACTAATGGATCCAACTAGGAACCGTGGGGTTGTGGGTTCAATCCCTGGCTTCACTCAGTGGGTTAAGGATCCGGGGTTGCTGTGAGCTGTGGTGTAGGTCACAGATGTGGCTCGGATCCCGAGTTGCTGTGGCTCTGGCATAGGCCAGCGGCTATAACTCCAATTAGACCACTAGCCTGGGAACCTCTATATGCCATGGGTGCGGTCCTAAAAAGACAAAAAAAAAATAAAGAAGTTCCTAGGCTAGGAGTTGAATTGGAGCTGCAGCTGCCAGCCAACACCACAGCCACAGCAACACCAGATAGTGACCTGCGCCACAGCTAGGTTAATGCCAGATCATTAACCCACTGAGCAAGGCCAGGGATCGAACCATCGTCCTCATGGATACTAGTAGGATTTGTTTTCTGATTTGCCACAATGGGAGCTCCCCATACGTAATCTTTAACACATGCATTTTTACCATTAAAATTATTTTATCTTCTGTTCTCAGTTTTTCTTAATATTACCTGAGAAAAGAATATTAATTTTTCAGTTTTTATATTTTTGTTGCTTCTATTTCTTGAAGTTCGCACTTTATTTGGTGTGTAAAGTTTCATAATGTTTATATATATTGTGTATAAATATCTTTAATTATTACTAAGTGAACCTCTTCGTCCAATTTCCTTTTTGCACTCAATATCTCTTTCTCTCTCATTTTTTTCCCCTTGGCTGCTCACAAGGCATGTGGAAGTTCCAGCACCGCAGCACTAACCAGAACCATAGCCATGACAACACTGGGCCCTTAACTGGCTGAGCCACCAGGGAATTCCACCATTACATTTTTTTTTTTGTCTTTTGTCTTTTTAGGGCTGCACCTGAGGCACATGGAGTTGAATCAGAGCTAGAGCTGCCGACCTACGCCACAGCCACAGCCACATGGTATGCAAGCCTTGACTGGGACCTACACCACAACTCATGGCAATGTCGGATCCTTAACCCACTGAGCAAGACCAGGGATTGAACCCGTCTCCTCGTGGGTACTAGTCAGGTTCATTAACCACTGAGCCACCACAGGAACTCCCTGCTTTCTGTTGAATTAACTGACTACACCTTTGTTCATTCTTCTTATTTTTCTTTTTTGTCTGAGGTCTTTTATCTTCAGTATGTCTCTTGTACAATGGTTGGGTTTTATATTTCACCTAATAAATCATATATATATTTTAATAAATTGGTAACATAAAAAACCCTGCATTCCATCACCCACAGGGAAATGATAATATCTTGTTATATTTCCTTCCTTTATTTTTTTAGCCTTGAAATATAAAACCTTTTAACTAGATTTTTAAAAAATAACAATCAGTCTACATGGGAAAAAAGTAAAAATAAAAACAAAAGTATAAAATGAAAAATATAAATTGCCTTCTGATTGATTCCTACCTTTAGTTCCACTTTTCAGAAATAATTTAAGATTTTCTGTGTTTTATCTTTCTGATGGCTACAATTAACACTTGAAATTATAGTGCTACGTCCTGATTCCTTCCATTAAGGCTGAGGGATGTGGATTCAATCTCTGGCCTTGCTCAGTGGGTTGAGGGTCTGATACTGCAGCACACCTGCAGTGTAGGTCACAGATGCAGCTTGGATTAGCAGTGGCCTGGCTTGTGGCTGTTGCTGGCAGCTGCGTTCCCCCATTTGACCCCTAGCCCAGGACCTTCCGTATTTAGATCTTTTCTTTTAGGAAAATCTTTTATTAACTCTTGGAAAATTTTTCTGTTCCTTTCTACTCCCACCCCCCAAATTCTCTTCTCTATGCTCACCTATTATGTGTGTGTTGAATCTTCCTCGTTTCTTTTCACATCTGTACCTCAGATGTTCGCGAAGGCCTCTTGGCCCTTTGCAGATCTAACTGGTTTAGTCCTCATCCAAGTCCTATGAAAGACCCAAGACCTCACAATAGCAACTAAATCCTGTGTCTCTGTGTCTCCCCATGTGCTCAGAGATGTAAGACCATGAGCATACAAATCTGCACACCTTTTTTTTTTTAAATTGATTTCCTCATAAGTCAGCAAATATCAACAGTGATTTTTAGTTGGGTGTACCTAAGATTTAGAAAGATACGGGGAGGGGTTAAATCACAGGGGTGTGGCCTCTGGTCTCCCTCACAGGCTCTTGCTGTACCTGCTCCCACTCCCAAGTGCCAGAGCCAAGACCTGATTCTTCCCCCACCTTTTTGCCCAGTGTCGTCCCTCTTTCTTGCAAACCTTCTTACCAACTCACCAAGCCTGGAGCTGGAAGTGTGGCGGGGGCAGGGACACGAGAACTCATTTTCTAACGGTCTATTCAACTGAACAAAGGCTTTAGTCACAGGTGCATTCAGGTGTTTAAATGATGTCATCAAGATCATATTTCCCACTCTTTCTCTCAGGTTATGTTTGTCCCTGCTTTTTGTTTTTCTTTGTGTATGCAGCCCAGTTCTCTTCTGGTACAATTATGCCCATTGTACATAGCAGGAAATATAGCCACCGGTAGCTCCAGTCCTATGTCTGTCTAGCCCTCAAATTCATGGTACAAAAGTGAGACTCTCTCCTCTCCCCGTATTTCGTATATTAACTCTCTTGGGAGAAGTATGATTGGACTTGCTTGGGTCAGTGCCCAATTGTGTTGTGCAACCATGGCTGGGGTGTCATGATTGGATGGCATGGATGGTGTGCCCAGGCCCTAGCCAGTCCCATGGGAATCCTCTGGGCTCTGGGAAGACCCATTCCCCAGGGTGAAGAGGAGTTCTGCATTGAGGAGACAAAAGCGACAGATGTCCACCACATCTCGCACCCTTTGGTATGGAAATGTGTCCCTGCCATGCTCCCCTTTTCTGTCATGGCTCATCCTGACTTTTGCTAAGGATTATTTCCAGGAGTTCCCATTGTGGCTCAGTGGTTAACGAATCCGACTAGGAACGATGAGGTTGTGGTTCCGTCCCTGCCCTCGATCAGTGGGTTAACAATCCGGCGTTGCCGTGAGCTGTGGTGTAGGTTGCAGATGCGGCTCAGATCCTGCGTTGCTGTGGCTCTGGTGTAGGCCGGTGGCTATGGCTCCGATTCGACCCCTAGCCTGGGAACCTCCATATGTTGCGGGAGCGGCCCAAGAAATAGCAAAAAAAGACAAAAAAAAAAAGAATTCTTTCCAGGGCTTTTCAGAACCTTATCAATATTTGTCTCCTTGGAGTTCCCGTCGTGGCACAGTGGTTAACGAATCCGACTAGGAACCATGAGGTTGCGGGTTCGGTCCCTGCCCTTGCTCAGTGGGTTAACGATCCGGCGTTGCCGTGAGCTGTGGTGTAGGTTGCAGACGTGGCTCGGATCCTGCGTTGCTGTGGCTCTGGCGTAGGCTGGTGGCTACAGCTCCGATTCAACCCCTAGCCTGGGAACCTCCATATGCCGTGGGAGCGGCCCAAGAAATAGCAACACAACAAAAAAGACAAAAAAAAAATTTGTCTCCTATTAAAGATTTAGGAAACTGGCATCAGCTTGTCTTTTCATCTCTCTCGTGATTGTTTTTTTGTCTTCCCAGTAGATTTCAGGAGAGAAGTTACAGTGGGAATTTACTTTTATGAAAGGTCTTTTGTTTGTGTTTTGCTTGCGTGTGAAATGTGACACCAAAGAGCCAAAGTAATGAGAAAAGGGAAAAGACGCAGAAAAATGGGCTCATGAGTCCCACCCTTTCAAAATGAAGCTGTATTTGCCACTGTGATTGGCAAGTCATGACAGGGCACTTCCATGGATAAAAATGCTCCATCAACTAGGTGTTGGAGTGGTACCAGAGCCAAAAAAAAAAAAAAATCTTGCTCTGAAGCTATTTACTGAAAGCAATTCACATTTATTGGGCCCTGAAGATTTGTCGGGCACCGGGCTAAGTACTGAGTATAAACACAGGTGATTAATACAGACCATGTCTAAGAGCCCAAAATCCAGCTCTTGTGCTGTATAAATCCTTTACTTCCTCCATGTACTTTATTCTTTCCTATCAGTGATGATTTTAGAAGATTTTACTGTACTATTTCCTTTTCTAAAAATAGTTGTCATGGGAGTTCCCTTATGGCTCAGTGGTAACGAACTTGACCAGCATCCAAGAGGACACAGGTTTGTTTTTTTTTGGTCTTTTTGTCTTTTTTAGGGCCACACCCGGCACATATGGAGGTTCCCAGGCTAGGGGTCCAATCGAAGCTGCAGCTGCTGGCCTACACCCCAGCAACGCTGAATCCGAGCTGTGTCTGTGACCTACACCACGGCTCACGGCAACGCCGGATCCTTAACCACTGAGCGAGGCCAGGGGTCAAACCCGCGTCCTCATAGATGCTAGTTGGGCTTGCTAACCACTGAGCCACCATGGGAACTCTTGAGAGGAAATAGGTTTAATCTCTGGCCTTGCTCAGTGGGTTAAGGATCCAGCATTGCTCTGAGCTATGGTGTAGGTTGCAGATGTGACTCAGATCCCGTGTTGGTGCAGGCCAGCAGGTGCAGCTCTGATTGGACCCCTAACCTGGAAACTTCCATATACCTCGGGTGCGGCCCTAAAAAAGACAATAAAAGTACTTGTAGTGTAGTAGTTAGCTACCATTCGGTGAGGTCCTATTATGTACACTATCTCTCATCCTTCCCCAAACCCTATGAGGTAAGTGTGATCACCTCCAGTCTATAGATGACAACAGGAGGGCTAAAGGGGTCAAGTAAATTCCTCAGGATCAAGGGGCAGAGCCAGGTATGGAGCTCAAATCTCCCACTGTCTCCTACTATGTTTTCTCCCACAAGGCTTCTCTGCATCTTCTCATCTTTACCTCCATCAGGTAGCTGCCTCCTGTTCTCATAGTTTCTCAGTCTGACTCAGTTGTCCTTCCCCACTGGCTCACACCATTGTCTCTGGCCTGCCCTCAGGTCGGTGTCTATCCTGGTGCAGTCAGTTGTGACTGGTGCCCAAGGGCTCATGGGGTTTGAATAATGGCACCTGCCCTTGGCCTCCAGCACAGTGGCCATCAGAAGTCTCCTTAGAATAGGATTTGAGCATTAGTGAAGGTGACTAGCCTTTAACACAGCAAAGGATAGCAGAACCCACCACCCTGAAACATGCCCCTTTGGCATAAGGATTGTTTTGCGCTGAAGATAACTGAGAAGCAGCAGATAGGAGAAAAGCTCTCTGCCCTCCCACATTTGCCAAAAAGCAGGGCATAGCTTTTTAAAGGTGTCCCTCTCTTCCCCGCTCTACCAGGAAGGACAGAAGTAATCTCCAGAAACAACCCTAGACCCTTATCAGCCCTGAGATGGCGCTAGAGGAACCAACATAGCAAACTTGGCTCGCTCGCCCTTGTCTCTCTTCCTTTCCCCGTGTGTTTGCCTCCCCACAGTTGGTCACCCCTAGAAGCTCAGTTGTTTTCCTTTGCCTTGTCCCTTCTCTACCAAATTACTGCTCTTTGGTTAAGATGCTCAAGAAGCCCAGGTTCTAACCACCTGCTTTGAGTTACTCGTCAGTGAGTGCTTCCTGTGTCTTTGCAGCATCTGCATTCACAAGCTTCAGTTTGTCTCTTGGTAATCTGTCTTATTGGTCTAATTCGCAGGCCCCAGGATCAACCTAAGATGGATAAAGGAAACACATTTTTTTCCCTCCCCTCCAGCCGACACACCTGAATGGTATGTTTTATTCATTCAGTAATTATTAGGATCTTATTTAATTTTGTGCCATAGTTGGCAGGGGACTGCCCAGAGTCCTCCCACGCAGATGAGAGGGGTAGCCAGCGTCCGAACCAGATGCAGCATGGAGAAACAAATTCCCAAATGTCAGAAAGAAGGACAGCTAAGCAACCTTGGAATGTAAGTTGTAATATATAACCATTGAGTTACATTTCAAAAATATTTTTAATAAATGGAGAGATGCCCAAAATATACTAAGCAAAAAAAAAAAAGCAGGATAAAAATCATAACTACATCATATTCCAGAGGAATATAATGTGCTTTTTAAAATGATGAGAAGGAAGTTTCCTTTGTGGCTCAGCAGAAACAGACCTGACTAATATCCATGAGGATTTGGGTTTGATCCCTGGCCCCGCTCAGTGGGTTAAGGATCAGGCATTGCTGTGAGCTGTGGTGTGAAAAGCAAAAATAAATAAATAAAGAGCTAGTAGAAGGGAAAACAAAATAAATAAATAAGATGATGAGAAGGAAATATGAAGTTAAAACTAAAGAGAGAAAAGGTATCTCATGTTGTCCTGGAAAGTGCCAATCAAAGGAATTTTAGAAACAGGAAAGGAAGGCCAAAAAATATATATATATATATATATATATATATATATGTGTGTGTGTGTATATATTTATTTACTTATTTATTTATATATAAATACACACACATACATGCTTCTCTGCATCTGTGTTGGGGAAGAGGGTTTTGGACCAGGAGGCAGTTGATCCCAGATCAGACAAACACCTTGTGGGTTTTATATTCTGGTACAAATACTAGATGAGAGAGTTAGCCCCCTTGTCATGTCCAGCAAAGCTGACTTGCGATTTGGAAGCTCCCCGGGCTCTTGGGCACAGGGCAGGGTGCGTCTGTCTTGAGAACTTGCCCCCGTCTCACTGCAATACTAGGCTGCTGTCTGGTTTACAAAGCAGCCCCTGTTTGGACAAAGTGAGACAGTTACCTCATTCACCTCCAAGTTCAACAGGGAACTGCAACTTGGGAGCAGAGAAAGCAAACGCTAAATATGATCGCCTGGTGGCTGCAGCAAAAAGAAGCCAAACAGGTTAAGCCTGAAAGCTGCCCACCTACCTTCGCCTTTTCCTCACCCCAGAGAGCTTTGAGAGCATTCTACTTAAGGGACCAGTTTTTTGGTATTTCTCAGTAATATTGGCCCAAAGTAAATCCTCCAGTCCTGAGATCTCCTATGGCACACAGGTTGTCCTCCAGACACAATGCTTTGGATTGTCTGGTCCCTGACAGGCACACCCACGTACATTTGAGGTTACAGAGGTAGGTTTTTGTGGATAAGGAAGGAATAAATTCCATAAACAGAAACCGGGAAGCCATTGGTTAGATGCAACCAGGGAAGAAAGCAGGCCACAAGCTGGATATTGAGTCAACAAAGCAACAGAATACGCGCGCGCACACACACACACCCCCTATTAGAGAATGTTCAATGAAAGCATTGTTTGTGAGACAATTCTCCCTCTTTGGTCCCCTCCAGTGAAGACGCAAGTGGAATACTATTGTAAAGAGAACCACAATGATAGCATGAAATCCAGAAAACAAATTATGAAGAGAGAGTGAGTAAAAGTGAAGATGGGTTTTTTTAATATATTTTTTCTTCATTTTTGGCTGCCCTGCAGCATATGGAGTTGCTGGGCCAGGGATCAGATCTGAACCGCAGCTGGGACCTTTGCTGCAGCCTCGGCAACACTGAATCCTTTAACCCACCGTGCCAGGGCCAGGGATGGAACTTGTGTCCTGGCGCGGCAGAGACACCATGATCCCATTGCTCTGCAATGGGAATTCCATAAAAATGAAGATGGTTTATTGAAGGGCAGCAGTAATCAGTAAATATACAGGGGCTGACATTGAAAAAGCATGGCAGGGAAGAGCAAGAAGGGGAAGATTGAGGGGATTAGTTCACACCATTCATTAGCAGAAGCTAAAGCAGTCATCAGACCAGACTGTTTCAGGTAAACATTTTGAACTTAAGTGGATGAGAACAGTCTCCTCAAGTGTGGGATAAACTCCATCAGTGGGCTATTGAGATATAATGGGGGCTCCCATTTGTTGTGTTGCGCCACTTTCTGCGTTCCCTTTTTTTTTTTAATTTTTTTAATTTTATTTTTTGTCTTTTTTTTTGGCATTTCTTGGGCCGCTCCCTCGGCATATGGAGGTTCCCAGGCTAGGGGTCCAATGCGTTCCCTTCTAAGGGCCTTACATTAGCAGCTTCCTTCATCCTCATAGAAACATTCTGAAGTGGGAGCTGTCATAGCCTCATTTTACAGATGAGGAAGCTGAGGCCCAGAAGGGGTAAGTCCACTAGTAAGTGTCATGGAAAGTTTTGAACCCAGGAAACCTCACTGCTACCCAGGAGACTGGCACAGTTTTCAAGCTCACTTCTTGGCCTTCCATATTTTTTGTTTGTTTGTTTTTTGTCTTTTTTGCCTTTTCTAGGGCCGCTCCCATGGCATATGGAGGTTCCCAGGTTAGAGGTCTAATCGGAGCTGTAACCGCCGGCCTACACCACAGCCACAGCAACACAGGATCTGAGCCTTGTCTGTGACCTACAGCATGGAGCCAGCACAGATTTTGATTGTCTGCATTTTTAAAATTGATTTACAATGTTGTGCCAATTTCTGCTGTACAGCAACGTGACCCAGTCATACACACACACATTCTTTTTCTCATATTATAAAAAAAAAAAAAAGAGTTCCTGCGGTGGCTCAGTTGTTAACAAATCTCATTAGCAACCATGAGGACACAGGTTTGATCCCTGGCCTCCCTCAGGGAGTTAAGTATCCAGCATTGCCGTCAGCTGTGTAGATCGAAGCTACAGCTCCGATTTGACCCCCAGCCTGGGAACCTCCATATGCCATGGGTGCAGCCCTAAAAAGACAAAATAAATTAATTAATTAAAAAAAAAAAAGAAAAAAAATGCCGGATTCTTAACCCCCTGAGTGAGGCCAGGGATTGAACCTGCAACCTCATGGTTTCTAGTTGGATTCGTTAACCACTGAGCCACCACAGGAACTCCTTGGCCTCCTGTTTTTGAGTTTATAATATTACCTCCACCTGCCCAGGAGCTTGTCATAATAACTTTTATTACTATAAATGACTCTGCATTCAGAAGCATCCCTTTCTTCTTCTAGCTTCCAGTCCGCTCCTAGAAACATCTTAGAATCCAGAAAAAATACTTTCCATAATATGTTTGCTCAACACAAGAATCTCTGAGTGGATTAAGATTTAGCAATGAAAACATTGTGTGTATGCGATTTGATGAGTTCTTACTTTCTTGCCGTTATTACTCCTTGCAAAATCCTGAAAGTATATGAGGGTAGTATTATCCCCCATCCTAAAGATGGGATAAGGAAACTTCTGAGCACTCGGGTGACTTGTCCAGGGAGCACAGCTAGCAGGTGGCAACCAGAACTAGAAATCATGTTCAGAGGGTGGTCCCCCCACGTGATGAAGACTCAGGAGGCCAGGGAAAGTCTCTATTCCTTGCAGGCCCTCCTGTCACTAACGTGGTAATCCATAACCCATAACAGGTCTTCAGTAGTGTTGAGAGGTTTTGGTAGCAGGAAGAATTTAACGTGCTGGTGTAAAACTGGAGCAAGGTCTGCATCGGGCACAGAAGCTGCAATAAGGCTTTTATTTTCTTCCAGGAGGGAGCTTTCCTGAGTCTTTTCTGGCCATCATCCTCTGGGAAGGCTAGTGGTTGAACAATCCAAACACATGTGGACTGGGATGGGACGGTAGGTGTGGTTAAATAATGTAATGCTGTCATTGCTGCGCCTTTCAGTAATGTAAAAGTGGAGGGTCTTTGTTTCAAGCAGGGAACTGTGTTTTTGGCTTTTGTGTATTTTCTACTTTTTAGGGCCACACCCGCGGCATATGGAGGTTCCCAGGCTAGGGGTCTAATCGGAGCTGTCGCTGCCGGCCTACACCAGAACCACAGCAACGTGGGATCCAAGCCATGTCTGCAACCTACACCACAGCTCACGGCAATGCCAGGTCCTTAACCCACTGAGCAAGGCCAGGGATCGAACCCACATCCTCATGGATCCTAGTTGGGTTTGTTAACCGCTGAGCTGAGTCGGGAGCTCCAGAGAACTGGTTTTTTTTGAGTTTTTTTTGTTTTTTTTTTTAATCATCAGGGATTTCTGCTTCCTTTACCTGAAGGTGGTGGAGGTGAGGCAGTAAAAAAGGAGGACCTGTGCCCCAACACATGGGGGTAGCAAGGAGTAGAGAACAGATGGCCCAAGGGGATCTCCATTGTTGGGGTGTGGCCAGTGGATGCCACTCGGCAGTGATCATAAATAAGGCAGCCTTATGTTTCTCTTTTCTACAAAATAGTTCCCCCTTGTGTGTCAGCTTCAGACCTTGGGTTAAGTCTGTTAAACCCAGCAGGCTTGCCCTACATCCTTTGGGAAATAAGAGAAGGGGCTTATACAGAACAGAGTCTAAGGGGAAGAGCACAGGGGAAGGAGAGGCTGTGGGGACCAGTGGTTATGAAACAGCCAGATAACAGTAACTCCTGGGAATATTTTAATGGGTGAAAAAATATAACTCAAAAATCTTCCTTTGAAGTAAAACATTTAAATAATATGATTCTCACATGGAATCAAGATTTTAAAAATCAGGTTTCCTTTAAAAGGAATTTTACCATCTTTTTAGGATATTTTGGGTAAGCCAATTCAGAGAATTTTTAACTAACAACACCTTTATTCATCAGGAAGTGGTTAAATAGAGCCCTTGTAGAGAAGGAAACCTAATTAAATGGCATTACGGGTTGAATTGTGTCACCCCCAAAAGATACATTGAAGTCTTAACTCCCAGGGCCACAGAATGTGACCTTATTTGGAAACAGGGTCATTGAAAATATAGTTAAGATGAGGTCATCATGGAGCAGGGGGGGCCCCTAATCCATTCTGACTGATATCCTTATAAGAAGACAGCCATGTGAACACACACACACACACACACACACACATAGACACACACACACTCCCATACGCATACATGCATGCATGCACGCACACGCAAACATACACACGCACAACGCCATGCGACCAGAGAAGCAGAGGCTGGTTTGGTGAAGGGCAAACCAGAGAGTCCTAGGGGTTGCCCGTGACACCAAGAGTGAAGAAAAGGCACAGAACAGATTCTCTCCTAGAGCCTGGGAGAGTGCATGGTCCTGCCAACATCTTGTGTTTCTGCTGTGTATCCTCCAGAACTGAGACGATGAATTTGTGTGTTTTTAAGCCCCCAGCTGTGTACTGTTAGAGCAGCCCTGGGAGACAGATGGGAATGGGTGCACCCTTCTACCTTGTGGGATGCTGAAGTGCAAAGGGCACAGACTTGGGATTCAGCACAAGTGGAACTTAACTCTGACCTAGCCAATTCCTTCTTGTCTGACTTTGTGCAATGAATGACTTTAGTCTGTTTTCTCAGTGTTACAACAGAAACAAGATCATCACAGGGTTGTTGGGGACTTTAATTATTGTTAAGTATATGAAAGTGACAAGGCTGATTTGCATCTTTTTTTGGTCTTTTGTCTTTTTAGAGCTATACCCACAGCATATGGAGGTTCCCAGGCTAGGGGTTGAATGGGAGCTACAGCTGCTGACCTACACCACAGCCACAGCAACACCAGATCCTTAACCCACTGAGTGAGGCCAGGGATCGAACCCGCAACCTCATGGTTCCTAGTCGGATTTGTTTCTGCTGTGCCACGACAGGAACTCCTGCATCTTTTTTTAAAGTAAGTTATTTATTTTAAATGTTATTGGTGTGTAGTTCACTTACAGTGTTGTTTCAGGTGTACAAGAAAAGTGAATCAATTATACATATACAGATATCCATTCTTTTTTCCCATGTGGGTTATTACAGAATATTGAATAGATTTCCCTGTGTTATACAGTAGGTCCTTGTTAGTCCCCCTCATAGCTTCCCCTTTGGAAACCATAATTTGATTTTGAAATCTGTCAGTTTGTTTCTATTTTATAAATAAGTTCTTTTGTATCAGTTTTATTTAGATTCCATATATAATGATATATATTTTTTTCTCTGTCTGACTGACTTTACCTAGTATGATCATCTCTAGTTCCATCCATGTTGCTGCAAATGGCTTTATTTCATTCCTTTTTATAGCTGAGTAATATTCCATTGTATATATATATACTCCATTCTTCTGTGGATGGACACTTAGGTTGCTTCCATGTCTTGGCTGTTGTAAATAGTGCTGCAATGAACATGGTGGGGGTGGGAGGCATGTATCTGTTTGAATTATGGTTTTCTCTGGAAATATGTCCAGGAGTGAGATTGCTAGATCGTATGACAACTCTTTATTTAGTTTTTTAAGGATCCTCCATACTGTTCTCCATAGTGGTTGCTCCAATTTACATTCCTACCAACAGTGTAGGAGGGGTCCCCTTTCTCCACACCCTCTCCAGCATTTATTATTTGTAGACTTTTCGATAATGGCTGTTCTAAATTGTGTGAGGTGATACCTCGTAGTTTTTATTTATTTTTTTTGTCTTTTTGCCTTTTCTAGGGCTGCTCCCGAGGCATATGGAGGTTCCCAGGCTAGGAGTTGAATTGGAGCTGTAGCCACCGGCCTACGCCAGAGCCACAGCAACGTGGGATCCAAGCCGTGTCTGCAACCTACACCACAGCTCATGGCAACGCTGGATCCTTAACCCACTGAGCAAGGGCAGGGACAGAACCCATAACCTCGTGGTTCCTAGTCAGATTCGTTAACCGCTGTACCACGACGGGAACTCCACCTCCTTGTAGTTTTGATTTGCATTTCTCTAATAATTGCTGCTTTTGGCCATCTGCATCTCTTATGTATGAGCACATTTAACTGGCCCATTAATATTCAGTCATCTGGATGTTGTTGTTTACATGCTCTTTCCATTGTACTTAAGATCTCTTTCTTTTCAATGATTTAAAAAAAAAAATGAAGAGTTCTTTTAGAACTGTAAATTTTTAGTCACCTGCATGTTCCGTCACGCTTTTGGCAGTGATTTATTTATATATATATAGTGCTTTTTTTTTTTTGGCTATATCCACAGCATTTAGAAGTTCCTGGGTCAGGGATCAAGCCCACACCACAGCAGCAACCTGAACCACTGCAATGACAGTGCCAGATCAGATCCTTGAACCACTGAACCACACAGGAACTCCAGTAATGGTTTTCTGGGGTTTTTTTTAAGGAATTTTTCACAATTAAGAGCAAACAGACAACTCCTATTATATGCTGTACAGTTCTGTTCGGCCATAGAAGCTCTAGTTCCCTCGTTGCAGTTTAAAGAACACTCAGGGAGTGTCCCACATGGTAGGTGTGGCAGGTAAAAATTCCCAGCCACGTACAAAGGTTGTTCATCCAATTATATCTTGAATATGCTAAAAATATTGTTTTTGAGAAGGACTGAACCTAAAGACTCAGTTTCAAAGTGTGCATGATTTATGTCTTATTAAAGGGGGATAAAACTGGAGTTTCCTGGTTTCACAGCAGATTAAGGATCCCTTATGGTCACTGCTGTGGCAGGGGTTCAATCCCTGGCCCCAGAACTTCCATATGCAGGAGATGTGGCCAAAAAAAAGTGGGGCGGGGGGGGAGGGGTGAGTGGATGAAACTACTGATGGAGGAAAGACATATTTATGTGAACTTCTTCCTGAGACTCCCATTGAAGTGAGAGTAAAGAAATAAGGTATAATCACAGAGCAATCAAGAGATGAGAAAGAGGCCATCAGTGATCTAAGTCTCAATAACTTTCTAGAAGACAGAGAAGGAAGTTGTAACTATAGAAACACAATGGCAGCCATCCTAGCCTGGAGAGGCCACACCAGAGAAGGAATATGGCAGTGTGCCTCAGCGAGACAAAGGAATAAACCAGAGAAAAGACACTGGCACCAAGACACAGTGGTTTCCAACGAGACAAGTAGTTAGGGGAGTCTCAGGGTGACAGTTGTGCAGCCAACCCAGCCAGTAAGCAGCAGAGGCTCAGAGGCCGCTATCTGGTGAACAAAGGAAGAGGTTGAGGGTTATTAAATCTCACACTAACCTTGAGATTTTCGGCTAATATAAAGAGGCCAGCAATGCAAAAATAAAAAGAAAGATAATTAAAGTCACCTTACTCATTAAGATGATGTGGCTGCAAACAACAGGAAAACCAACCCACTACGGCCTAAAACATAAGAAATTTGTTATGGGATGTAGCAAGGGCTCTCCAGCAGGGATGCTTCTGGGTTGACTTCATTCTGTGGTTCTGGGTTCTCATCAAACACATGCCTGCTTTCCACCCTTCGCTCTGCCATCTTTACTCTGGAGGCTTTGTCTAAAGGCCGGCTCCCTTCATCGCAGCAAGATGCCCACTGCTCTTTTAGGATTCGCATCCAACCTGATGCAGCCTTGAAGAAGATACCATGTCTCTCTTGGAGACAGGAAAACATCCCCAGAAGCCCTCTGCAGAGATCCCCTCCTTATTGGCTAGAATTGTGTCATGTGCACCTGGAAAGGAGAATGGAGCAAAAATTGTTAACTGCCCCTGGATATCTGCTCTCTTCTTTCTTCCTATAAGAGAACTCCCCCAGATTTTACCTGGACATATAATCACCAAGCTCAAAGCCACCTTTCCCAGCTTCCCTTGCACCTGGGTATAGCCATGCAACTAAGTTCTGGCTACTAGGCTGTGACTGGAGATGATGTGGGCCATGTCTGCATTATTCCTTCAAAAGATGTGTGCTCTCCATCATCTCGGGCCCTCCCCTCTGCTGGCAAGAAGATTTGGTGGTACCGAGTCAGCTTCATGCATGAAGATGAGGGCAGTTCCTAAGGGGATGACAACAGGTAAAAATAAGCCTGGAACCCAAGACCTTGTGAAGTGGAGCTGTGCTACTGTTAGGTTGGTTTTTTGTTTTGTTTTGTTTTTGTTTTCTGCTTTTTAGGGCCGCACCCGTGGCATATGGAGGTTCCCAGGCTAGGGGTCTAATCAGAGCTACAGCTGCTAGCCTATACCACAGCCCCAGATCCGAGCTGCGTCTGTGACCTACACCACAGCTCATGGCAACGCCAGATCCTTAACCCACTGAGTGAAGCCAGGGATCAAACGGGATCAAATCCACAACCTCATGGTTCCTGGTCGGATTCGTTTGTGCTCTGCCATGACGGGAACGCCAGTCCTGTTAGTTTTGAATTTTACCTGACAGAGAAACTTCTGTCCATTTATTTTGACTACTATGAAAGCAGGCAGAGCAATAGCCTAATTAATCCAGTGGCCATATTTCACTTAGACCAGTGACTGTCAAAGTACGGTCCCCACAATGGCCGAATCAGCATCAACTAGAAGCTTATTGGAAATGCAAGTTCTTGGGCCTCACCCGAGACCTAATGAGTCAGAATACCTGTGAATGGTCTGCTCTAAAAGGTCTTCCAGATCATTCGGATGCATAACCAAGTGTGAGAAACTGCTTAGCCCAGGCTGGATCCACCCTCTCTAGCTGAGGATGGAGCTGGCCTCCTCTGGAAATTTATGGCTACATAGAAGAGGAAAGACAACTGAAAAAATCAGATTAGGTTGTGCAGTGAGGTAGAATGGATGCTGGATAGGCAGCTAGTAGCATCACTGTTGTTTTGATATAATAAACTTGAAGGAACTGATTTTCAACTCTAGAATTAACCCAAAGATTTACTTATAGTTTCAGAGAAGAATGTGAAGTCATAGCCATTGAGAGTATGAAAGTACAGATGACAGACTGAACAATGGAAATCAAGAAGAGAGGTGAAGGAGTTCCCCTCTTGGCGCATGGTTAACGAATCCGACTAGGAACCATGAGGTTGCGGGTTCGATCTCTGCCCTTGCTCAGTGGGTTAAGGATCCGGTGTTGCTGTGAGCTGTAGTGTAGGTTGCAGACGCGGCTTGGATCCCGAGTTGCTGTAGCTCTGGTGTAGGCTGGCAGCTACAGCTCTGATGAGACCCCTAGCCTGGGAACCTCCATATGCCACAGGAGCGGCCCCAGAAAAGGCAAAAAGACAAAAAGAAAAAAAAAAAGGTGAAGAAAATGAAGAGGAAAGAGATAATGTTGGGAGTTCCCTAGTGGCTCAGCAATTTGAGGACCTGGTGTTGTCACTGCTGTGGCTCAGGTTCAGTCCCTGGCCCTGGAACTTCTCCATGCCATGGGCACAACCAAAAAAAGGAAAGAAAAAAAAAAAGATAATGTCAATAGCTGACGTAAGAAATGAAGGTGCAGAGTTCCCATTGTGGCTCAGTGGGTGAAGAACCGGACATAGTGTCCATGAGGATGCAGATTTGACCCCTGGCCTTGCTCATGGGGTTAAGGATCCTGTGTTGCTGTGGCATAGGCTGGCAGCTGGAGCTCCAATTTTGCCCCTAGCCTTGGAACTTCCATATATGCCATGGATGCTGCCAAAAAAGAGAGGGAAAAAAAAAAAGAAATGAAGGTGTCAATTTAAAATTATCAATGTAACCAAGAAGATACTAAAAATAGGAACATACTTCTATCCCGAGAAGAGACTGGAGGAGCTAAATCATCCTTCATAGTAGAAAGCCAACAGGTAATGTCAGAAAATACTATACCGAGAACAGTAATGTGAACATATCGTTTAAAGACCCAAGTCAATCACCATAAAAACAGAAATGATGGAAATAGTTAAAAGGAATTTCCCCTCTTGGAGTGGGGACTGCTTTTCATTATTAGCCCTTCCTTACTATTTGATTTTTTAACTTAGGGAATGTATTCCTATGATGAAACATTTCAAAGCTGTGTTTTCAGGGGAGGGTACACACGAGCTGGGAGGGAGTCCTCCTGCAGAGTTCCTTTGTAAGAGTGCTTTGTCCAGGAGCGATGTCACCAGGATGTGTGCAGAGACAGCTTTGAAAATGGTTGACTGGGGCAGGGTTCCTGACAAAAGACCCTCCCCTCGTTGGCCTGATCCTCTGGTCAGCTGTCATTGTGAGTGAGAAGAGCTCAGAGGGATCTGCTGGTGGGTGGCTGCCTGCACCTCTGGTGGAATTCCCTCTCCTGCCGCCCTGCTCGCTCGATCACTCATGGCCACACCACCTGGTAACAGAGGTTTTCATCAGGAGAATCGGCCTAACCCCTTCCCCAGTCCTAACCCTTAACCCAAAGTACTCGTCCAGGCTGTCATGGTAGTTTAGTGTAAACAAGTCAACTTAGCCGCAGCTGTGTCTTTACAATTAGCTGGCCTCTTTCCTTTCACCATATTGTCACTTTTGTGATTTAGTCTGTGCCCCAAATTACTTGTCCCACAAGTGGACATCAGGCTTTCTGTTTTCAAAACCCAGTGATCGCGGCTGGGGTCGGGGACGGGGTTGGGTGCAGTGAGGCGTGGGGCGAGGTATCAGAATGTGTTCAGTGGGGCCCTGGGGTGCTGCCCAGCTGCCAGTGAGGGGAGAGGGAGGGAGGGGCCAGGACTCTGGATCCCACCTCAGCCCTCCTGGAATCAGAGTAGCTGATCCTAGTATTGTATTTGGGGAAAGGGGAAGAAGGTTCCAGAAACAACTCCCAGAAACCCACTGGTGGTGTGAAATAAACACTGGCAAAATAACTCAGAAGGCCTGGGTTGGCTCATTACTCTTCTCATCCACTCGGCAGCCATGAATAATCATTTACTTCTTTGACTCAGTTTCTTCACTTATAAAATGGAGATAATGGAGTCTTGTTCCCCTACAGCACCGAGATGAACTTTTCAAATCAGATAAAAAAAGATACCTTCTAGATTATAAAAACACAAAGGGTTATTACCTAAAATAGGGGAGGGTACAATCTCAGAAGAAAGACCGTGGTGTTAAATACTGACAGAGAACCAAGCAGATATATTTTTACAGATTGGCCAAAAAAGTGTTGGCCAGCTGGCAGCATGTCCTTTTTGAACACCCGTTTCCCCCAGTTTCCATGAAGTTGCATAAATACAAGAAACCTGGAGTCACCACTGCGATCATTGCTATTCTTTTTTGCTGTAATTAATTTTCCTGAAGACAGCGATAGGCATCCTGAAAGCCACGGCTGCCTGTGCACCCTGAGTTCCCAAGGGTGCTCTTTTTTTTTTTAATTTTTTCTCTTACTCAATGAATTTATTACATTTATAGTTGTACAGTGATCATCACAATCCAGTTTTATAGGATTTCCATCCCACACCCCCAGCATATCCCCTCACCTCCCAAACTGTCTCCTTTGGAAACCATGAGTTTTTCAAAGTCTGTGAGTCAATATCTGTTCTGCAAAGTTCATTCTGTCCTTTTTTTCAGATTCCACATGTCAGTGAAAGCATTTGATGTTGGTGTTTTAGTGTCTGACTGACTTCACTTAGCATGATAATTTCTAGGTCCATCCAGATTGCTAAAAATGCCGTATTTCATTCCTTTTAATGGTTAAGTAATATTCCATTGTGTATATGTACCACATCTTCTTTATCCACCAAGGGCGCTCTTAATTTCAAACGCAGCAGACTTTCGGTTCCTGCAACACAAAGGAAATAGGATGCAGTAAGGTTGAACAATTACACAACTCAGGTGCGCAGAAGAATTTGGAGTTCTTTTCCCCAGGAGGGCTCACTGAGCAGCACACCTCCTCCCCCACCCCACCCTGCCTCACTTCTCGGAACAGAACCCCACAACTTAATTCCTTTACGACGACATTGCCCTTTCTTCCCATTGGTACAGGTTTGTGTTGGTGGAAGCATTCGGTCCATTCAAAGTGTAACTTCTCAGTGGGGCTGATTAACGTCTTTATCTGGTACAAGTCTTTAGATAAAATAATCTCGTAAATTTAGCCTAGTCCTCCTTCCCCCGGATCTAGGAGAATGGGCGGGACTTATCCTCGTGACGACTTTGAGATGATTAAAGCTGCTTGGAGGCCACAGAGTCCACCCCTGCAGCCGGCTCAGGACCTTGTCCCACCTCTGCCCGGTGAGGTCGGCTGCTGGAGGCGTGGAGGGCTGGCCGGTGCCCAGTGGGCTCTCCTGCAGTCACCGCCCTCCCCCAGGCCCATGCCCAGGGCGCCCACCCAAGCCTCTGCAGTCAGGTCCTCTTCTTCTGCCCCCTTGGGTCCCGCAAGGCCCCATGGTTCTCGGTCACACACCACCTCTGCCCCCTGCCCGTGGCTCCCCCAATCCACGAGACCGGCCTGCGGGAACTTCTGGGTCTGGTGACACTTCCTGGGGACCAAGAGCCACTTGGAAAACCCTCCATTCTCCCCCGCTCGCCCTAGTGCGCAACCTCATTCCAGCCTCCAAAGAAGATGGAACCCATCTGACCGTTCATTCCCTTCCCTCCGGCCCCACCCTCCTCTCTCGGGACCTGAGGAAGAAGGGCCGGCTTCGCCCCTCCTCTTCTGCCTGAGGGACATTCCTCCATCACATCCTCTTTCTCCCGAGGTGGCTCCTGCACTTGCCCGGGGTAGAGTGGGTTCAGGAAACGGCAGCCAGCTTATCGCAAGGAAACACGGCCAGGAATCCTTCAGAAACATTTTATCTTTCAAGGGGGAGAGACGTCTGTGGGACAACGATTTGCCTCAGCTGGGAAAGGCCAGGGCCTGGTGGGAGAGCCTGGCCGGCACAGAGGGAGCCACGGTCCAGGTGGCGACCAGGGCTCAGCCTGTCCTTGACGCCAGCGGTGGGAGGAACCGCGGTGGGAAGGCCCGGCTGGGAGAGGGGCGGGGCCTCGCCCTGCGGTCGCCTCCTCCCCAGCACCTGGCTAGGATCTGGCTCATTAGACTCTCAGAATGTCATTGAGCAGAATGGGCTCCTTTTGGCGGTTGCCAATGACTCACTCTTTGACCTTGGCAAGCTTCCTTGCCTGAGTCTCAGTTTTTCCCTCTGAAAAGTAGAGCTGATAATAAATACAACCTACCTCACAAGGTTGTTTTGAGTATGAAAAAGAGAATGTAGGAGTTCCCTGATGGCTCAGTCAGTTAAGCACTTGGGTATTGTCATTGCTATGGCCCAGATGGCTGCTGTGGCAAGGGTTCCCCTAGCGCAGCAACTTCTGCGAGCCATGGGTGTGGCCAGAAAAAAAAGAATGAGTTGAATGTTCCTTGGTGAAGTCAGAAATGTACGGGATAGGGAGTTCCCGTTGTGGTTCAGTGGGTTAAGAACCTGACCAGTATCCATGAGGATTCGGGTTTGATCCCTGGCCTCCCTCTGTGGGTTAAGGATCCAGCATTTCCATAAGCCCTGGCATAGGATCTGGCATTGCTGTGAGTGTGGCATGGGCCGGCAGCTGCAGCTCCAATGCAACCCCTCGCCTGGGAACTTTCATTTGCTAAGGGTGCAGCCCTAAAAAGGAAAAAAAGAAACGTAGGGGATAAAAGAGCTCTCATTCTGGAGTTCCCGCTATGGCACAATGGGATCAGCGATTGGTGGCATCTTGGGAGCACTGTGATGCAGGTTCAATCCCTGGTCCAGTACCTTGGGTTAAGGAACTGGTGTTGCCTCCCTTTGTCCCAGGCAGGGATGATCCTTGGCCCAGGAACTCCATATGCTATGGATCAGCCAGAAAAACAAAAACAAAAACAAAACGAAAACTCTAGTTCTTCAGTATACCCAGGTATTAACACTGCAGTGGTTAAAAAGAAATGTTAATTTTCCCATTTTCACAGAATCAGTAAAACTATTTTCATGTTAAAAAGGAAAGTGTAGGCAATGAACATTTTATTTTTCTTGACCTGGCTTTACTGCTATAAAGTTTGCTGGTTACTATCCTGAAGTCATCTTGTTTGCCATGCCACTCATTGTTCCCAAAAGACTAGTTTAGAGTCATTTAGGCAAAGCTCCTCAAAACTAGAATTGAGATTTGATTGGAATTTAGTTAAACCTGACATCTTTATTTTTCTTTAAAATCTACTTATTTCCTTTTTAAAAATCTTTATTTTCTCTCTTAAAATTTTTGTTTATTATTTATTTATTTATTTGAACACACCCATAGCATGTGGAAGTTCCCACGTCAGGGATCAAATCCAAGCCACAGATTCGATCTGCACCACAGCTGCAGCAACACTGTATCCTTAACCCACTGCACCACAGCAGGAACTCCTTAATTTTAATTTTTAATTGAAGTATAGTTGATTTACAGTGTTGTGATCATTTCTGCTGTACAACACACTGATTCAGTTATACATATACACACATCCATTCTATTTAAGATTTTTTTTCCCCACAAGGATTATCAAAGGATATTGGGTAGAGTTCTCTGTGCTATATAGCAGGTCCCACAAATGTTTCAGATATACAACAGAATGATTCAGCTATATATATATATATATATATATATATATATATATACACACACACACACACACACATATATACACACACACACACATATATACACACATATATATGTATGTATCCTTTTTCAGATTCTTTTCCATTATAGGTTATTATAAGATATTGAATTTGGTTCCCTGTGCTGTGCTGTAGGTCCTTGTTGTTTATCTATTTTATGTATAGTAGCTTGTGTCTGTTAATTCCAAATTCCAAACATATTCTTCCTCCTACTTTCTTTTTTGGTAAGTATAAGTTTGTTTTCTACATCTGTGAATCTGTTTCTAAGTTCACTGGTATCACTTTTTTTGTTGTTTTTTTATTTTGTTTTTTTGCTTTTTGCTTTTTGGGGCCACACCTGTGGCATATGGAAGTTCCCAGGCTAGGGGTCGAATTGGAGCTACAGCTGCTGGTCTATACCATAGCCACAGCAATGCCAGATCCGAGCTATGTCTGCGACCTACACCACAGCTCATGGCAATGCTGGATCGTTAACCCACTGAGTGAGGCCAGGGATGGAGCCTGCATCCTCCTGGATACTAGTTGGATTGGTTTCCCCTGAGCCACAAGAGGAACTCCCCATTGATACCACTTTTTTCAATTCCACATATAAGTGATACCTACAATATTTGTCTTTCTCTTTCTGACTTATTTCACCTAGCATAATGCTCTCCAAGTACATCCATGTTGCTGCAAATGGCAAAATTTCATTCTTTCTAATGGTTGAGTAATATTCCATTACATGTATATACCACATCTTTATCCATTCATCTGCTGATGGACACTTAGGTGTTTCCATACCTTGGCAAGTGTAAATAATATTGCCATGAACATTGGGGTACATATGTTTTTTTCAAATTAGTGGGTTTTTTTTTTTGTCTTTTTGCTATTTCTTTGGGCCGCTCCCGCGGCATATGGAGGTTCCCAGGCTAGGGGTCAAATCGGAGCTATAGCCACCGGCCTACGCCAGAGCCACAGCAACGCAGGATCCGAGCCACGTCTGCAACCTACACCACAGCTCATGGCAACGCCAGATCCTTAACCCACTGAGCAAGGGCAGGGACCGAACCCGCAACCTCATGGTTCCTAGTTGGATTTGTTAACCACTGCGCCACGACGGGAACTCCTGTTTTTTTTAGATATATACCTAGGAGTGCAATTGCTGGGTCAATACGGTAGTTCTAGTTTTAGGCTTTTTTTTTTTTTTTCTTTTTCGGGCCGCACTCACTGCATATGGAGGTTCCCAGGCTAGAGGTCCAATTGGAGCTACAGCTGCTGGCCTGCTCCACAGCCGCAGCCATGCGGCTGCGACCTACGCCGCAACTCATGGCAATGCCGGATGCTTAACCCACAAGCAAGGCCAGGGATTGAACCTGCAACTTCTTGATTCCTAGTTGGATTCGTTTCCGCTGCGCCACAACGGGAACTTCCGTTTTTAGGTTTTTTGAGAACTCTCCACTCTATTTTCCACAGCAGCTGTACCAATCTACATTCCCATCAACAATGTACAAGCATTCCCTGTTTTCCACATCTTTCCCAGCATTTGTTATTTGTGTTCTTTTTGATAATAGCCATTCTGACCAGTGTGAGATAATATCTATTGTGATTTTTACTTACATCTCCCTGATGACTAGTGACGTTGAGCATCTTTTCATGTGCCTGATTTCCGTTGGCCAGATTTATCTGCATTTCTTCTTTGGAAAAATGAAACCTGGAATTTTTATGGTACTGACACTTCCCATTCACTTATTCAAGTTATGATTTTCATTCATTTATTCAAATCATTATTTTTCTTTGAGTACATGTTGGAGTTTTCTTCATAGAGTTTAGTATTTTTTTAAGATTATCCTTAAAAGTTTTATGAGGCCTTTTTTTCTACTATAAATGAGACTTCTCTTCATCGTATTTTAGGTGTTTATAGGCGCTATACAGGAAAGTTACTTATTTTGAAAAAAATCATCCTATATCTGTCATGATAAAAATAAGTGATAAGATTATAGTAATACTGAGCAGTTGCCAAAGGGCCGTCACTGTGCTATGTTTACGTACTTTCCAATTGATTCTTCATAGTAACCCTATAAGTTAATTATCATTATTACCCTAATTTAAAGGTGAAAAAACTGAAGCTCAAAGAGATTAAGTCATTGCCCAAGGTCACACAGTTCATTACTGAGCACTTGTTAATTCACTTACGTTTTCTAGATGCACAATCAAATCATTTATACAAAATAATAAGTGTATCTACTCCTTTCTAAGGGTTATGCCTCCGGTTTTTCTTTCATGCTGCACTGAACTGGTCATAATTGTAGTAAAATGTTGAATAATAACTGTTGTCTCTAAAACATTCGAGAATTCTCGTACTCTCAGTGGATGTGAGGATGTGGTGCTATCGTCAACTGCCGTAACCATAGCAATCATCCCCAATGTTTACTGTGCCCCTAGACTGTCTGAATCTAGAGCTGATGCTCTCAAACACATGACTAACTCAGGAACTACTCTAGCCTGTTCTATCGTGTTCCATGCTACCCTGGCATGATCCACATGCTTCAAACCTTCTCCTTTACCACCGCCCCTAAATTTCCTGGCTTTGTAGCCAGCCTTCATTTCTGTCTGGCCCCAACTGGATTGATTCTGTTTACTCTGGATCTTATCTGGTACTTCCTTATGGCACTGCTTCCAACAATGGCCTCTTGGTTCTACCATGAAATTTTAACAAGAGGTGGCTCAACTTTGTTTCCTCTTTAGGCCTCAGGACCCCATGCTATTTAAGCTCACAGTTTCTTTTTACCAGTGTACCCCTTGGAAGTCTCTCTCAACTTCCCTCTAAAATATCTTTGAGAAGTTCCTTGGTGGCTCAGTGAGTTAAGGACCCAGAGTTGTCACTGCTTTGGCTCAGGTCACTGTTGTGTCTCAGGTTCCATCCCTGACCTGGGAACTTCTCAATGTTGTGGGTGTGGCCAAAAAACAAACAAAAAAAACCAACTTTGAAAACATAGTGAGAAACCGGCAAGTATTTTTATTAATTAAAACCATACAATACCAAATATCAGAAAGGCTGAGGGAAAAATGATACTTTTTTTTTTTTTTGTCTTTTTGCCATTTCTTGGGCCGCTCCCGGGGCACATGGGAGGTTCCCAGCCTAGGGGTCTAATCGGAGCTGTAGCCACCGGCCTATGCCAGAGCCACAGCAACGTGGGATCCGAGCCGAGTCTGCGACCTACACCACAGCTCACGGCAACACCGGATCCTTAACCCACTGAGCAAGGGCAGGGACCGAACCCGCAACCTCATGGTTCCTAGTCGGATTCGTTAACCACTGCACCATGACGGGAACTCCCATGATACTCTTCTACGTTACATTTCTGTAGTCTGTCTGTCTGTCTGTCTGTCTTTCTTTCTTTCTTTCCTTCCTTCCTTCTTTCTTTTTGTGGCATATGGAGTTCGCAGGCCATGGATTGAATTCGACCCAGAGCTGCAAGCCAAGCTATAGCTGCAGCAACACCAGATCCTTTAGCCCATTGCGCCAGGCCAGGGATCAAACCCATACCTCCACAGTGACCTAGGTGGCTGCAGTTGGACTCTTAACCCACTGTGCCATGGCAGGAACTCCTATTTTTTTTTTTTTTCCTAAAGTGTAGTTTGACAGTGCATGCAAAAAAACATAGAATTTTGCACATTTCTTGATTCAGAAATCTCACTTGTTGGATTTTATCCTAAATAAGTCATCATGGAGTTCCCGTTGTGGCTCAGTGGTTAACGAATCTGACTAGGAACCATGAGGTTGCGGGTTCAATCCCTGGCCTTGCTCAGTGGATTAAGGATCTGGCGTTGCCATGAGCTGTGATGTAGGTCGCAGAAGTGGCTCGGATCCCGTGCAGCTGTGGCTGCGGTGTAGGCCATTGGCTACAGCTCCGATTAGACCCCTAGCCTGGGAACCTCCATATGCCGCGGGTGCGGCCCTAGAAAAAAAAAAAAGAAGAGTAAAAGACATCATGGATGAACACAAATATATTTGTAAAAAGATATTTCAATATTATTTATGATAGTTGAAACATTGTAGCAATTTAGATGTCCAATAATGAGTGATTTGTTGAATAAATTATACTATATGCAGAGGAATATTTCATAATATGGAAAAGTTCATAATATATACTGTTAGGTGAACTAGTATATTACAACTCAAAATGTATAGTATAACCCCATTTTTGTTACATATAGATACATTCATTTCTGTACAATAATGTGACTATAAATCTCTCTTTCTATCACTATATAAATCACCACAGAAAACAGAAATACGTATTCCCAAGTATCTACCTCTTGATGGTATAATTATGAAGAAATATGGTGTTTTTTCCTTTTTGCTCATCGTTTTCTGAAATTTGTACAATTGACATGGATTATATATTATTACATATAAAATGGGGAAAAAGTTATTCTTAACAGCTTTTTGTTATTTAGGTTATAGTGAAGAGACTCAAAATATAGGCCTCAGTAAGATGGAAGGCTCTTTTTAATCTCTGTCTAGAGGTGAATTGTCCATTGTTACAAGGAAGCCTACTCCGCATTATTTGGGATCTCGATTTCTTTCATCTTGTGCCACTATCTGGGTTGTTATCCTTTTCTCCACGGCAGCTGCCTAGCCTCTACATCCATATTTTAGCCCATGCCTGAGTCCAGACTAAGTAGACTTGTCTTTAAGAGGATGGCCTGGAAGTTGCATGCTTCATTTTCACTCACATGACCACACCAGCTTCCAGAGCAGGCTATGATCTAGAATTCCCAGCTCTCAGTCATATATCTGTGTTCAGCAAAAATTTAGGGTGAAGGGTTTCCTGCTAAAAGAAGAAGGAGGGAATTCCCATATGGCACAGTGGGTTAAGAATCTGGCATTGTCACTGCAGCAGCTTGGGTTTTTACTGTGGCTCAGGTTTGATCCCTGGCCTCAGGAACTTCCACTTCCGAGGGTACAGCCAAAAAAGAAAAGAAGAGAAAAAAAATAGATAAATAAAAGGAAGAAGGAAGAATGATTAGTGGGGATCATTTAATAGACTTTTTCCTCAGTATTATAAAGCTACAATCATTAAAATACTGTGATATGGATACAAGAATAAAAAACATAGTGGAGTAGACTAGGGAAACCAGAAACTGGCTTAAGTTCATATAAGATTTAAGCATTTAAAAAAAAAGGTAGCTTTTCAAATTAAGGGGGTTGCAAGAATGAATTATTCAATCAGGGATGTTGAGAACTGGATAACCATTTGGAAACAACAAAGTTAAGTAAGAGAATATATTCCAGATGTCTTAAAGACTGAAAGTGCTGTAGGGAAATAAAGATGGAAATGGATACCAGACTGTACTTCTGCTTTAGTTGGTTCCCCATTCCACAGATCTCTGTACCTTATTGAGCTTAAAGTTCTCATCACTGACCTTCAGGAAAAACTGCAAATCATAGACCACATACAAAGGACCGTGCTTGTATTAGGTCGGGAGTAGTGCTTTCTATTTTGTCTTTTGTTTGTTTTTTGTATCCTTTGTTATGAAGTAGTCTTTATGTTGATTTTGTGTGTTGCTAAATACATTGCATAAAACTAGTGATCCAGGTAATATCTTCTAATTCCCATCCTGGACTACCCTAAGTGTGTGTCTGATTGTATGTGCTACCAAAAAATAGCTTGACTGAAAAATGAGTAAATGACCTGAACAGACATTCCTTTAAAGATAATATACAGGAATTCCCATCGTGGCACAGCAGAAACGAATCCGACTAGGAACCATGAGGTTGCAAGTTTGATCCCTGGCCTCACTCCGTGGGTTAAGGATCTGGCGTTGCTGTGAGCAGTGGTGTAGGTCCCAGATGTGGCTCAGATCTGGCATTGTTGTGGCTGTGATGTAGGCTGGCAGCTGTAGCTCTGATTAGACCCCTATCCTGGGAACCTCCATATGCTGCAGGTGCGGCCCTAAAAAAGCAAAATAAATATAATATAATAATAATATAATATAATATAATATAATGTACAAATGGCCAATAGACATGAAAAGATGTTCAACATCACTAAGAAATCAAAATCAAAATATCAAAATCATGATGAGATATCACCTTATACCACATTCTATTCACTGATTGTAAGATGGTTACTATTTTTTTAAAAAAATTAATAAATAAATAAAAATTTGGGCATGGATGTAGAGAAACTGGAACTTTTGTACACTGTTTAGTGGGAATGTAAAATGATATAGCTGCTGCAGGAAACAACACAGTGGTTCCTCAAAAAGTAATAAAAATGGAACTACCATATGATCCAGCAATCCCACTTCTGAGACAAATACTGTATGATTCCACTTCTATAAGATATTTAAAGTAGTCAAATGTCAAATTAATAGAAACAGGAAGTAGAGTGGTGGTTACTAGGGGCTGGGAGGAGAGAGAAACTTGCTGTTTAATGGGTACAGAGTCTCAGTTTTGCAAGATGAAAAGAAGGCTGGAGGTTGTTTACACAACACTGCTAATACACCTACCACTGAACTGTACACTTAAAATGTTTAAGATGGTAAATTTATATGTTCTTTGCCACAGATAAAAGTGAAAAGAAATAAAAAAAGAAAAATTAGTCTTACCCAGCGTTTGTGCTTTGCAAATCAGAGACAGTGATTTCTTATATCTGAGCTGTCCAGTGTGGTAGCCATTAGCCACATGTGGCCATGGAGCACTTGAAAAGTGATTGGTCCGGGAGTTCCCGTCATGGCTCAGTGGTTAAGTAATCCGCCTAGGAAGCAAGAGGTTGCAGGATCCATCCCTTGCCTCGCTCAGCGGGTTAAGGATATGGCGTTGCCGTGAGCTGTGTTGTAGGTCGCAGACGCGGCTTGGATCTGGCGTTGCTGGGGCTCTTGCATAGGCCAGTGGCTACAGCTCCCATTAGACCCCGAGCCTGGGAACCTCCATATGCCCCAGGTGCGGCCTTAGAGAATGGCAAAAAAAAAAAAAAAAAGTGATTGGTCCTAATTGAGATGTGTTATGATTATAAAAAATACACACTGGGGTTCAGACACCTAGTGCAAAGAAATTTAATATCTTAATATCTAATAAGTTTATATTGATTACATATTCAATGATAATATGTTGGACATATCAGGCTAAGTAAAATATATCATTAAAATTAGCATCACCTCCTTTTTACTCTTTTTAATTAATTAATTAATTATTTATTTTTGCTTTTTAGGGTCACATCTATGGCATATGGAGATTCCCAGTCTAGGGGTCAAATCAGAGCTACAGCCACTGGCCTATGTCACAGCCACAGCACAGTGTAGCCATGTCTGGGACCTACACCACAGCTCATGGCAACACTGGATCCTTAACCCACTGAGCGAGGCCAGGGATCAAATCTGCAACCTCATGGTCACTAGTCGAATTCATTTCCACTGTGCCACAATGGGAACTCCTACTCTTATTTTTTAAATGGGGCCATTAAATTTGGCAGAGATTTTAGAGTTATCAGATCAGAAATTCAAAGTAACTATGAACAGTAAGCCAAGACATCTAATGAAGAAAGTGGACAATATGCAGGAAGAGATAGGTGATAAAAGCAGAGAGATGGAAACTGTAAGAAAGAATCAAAAAGAAATGCTAGAAGAATGTCTTTGATGGGCTCATCAGTGGACTGGACATAATGAAAAAAGAATCCATGAGCTTGAAGATATATGAATAGAAATTTCCCAAACTGAAAAACAGAGGAAAAGAATGAAAATGATGCAACAGAAAATCCAAGGACTGTGGGACAATGACAGAAGGGGTGACATGTGAGCAATTGGAATGCCTGAAGGAGAAGAGAGAGCAGAAGGAACATTTGCTATAATAATGATTGAGAATTTTCTAAAATTAATGACCAAACCACAGATTCAGGAAGCTCAGAGAATACCACACAGGATAAATAACAAAAATGGACACCTGGGCATATCATGCTCAAACTGCATAAAATCAGAAAAGGAGAAAATCTTGAAAGAAGTTGGGGGAGGGATGGTGGAAGGAGGGAGGGGAAACTTACCTTATCTATAGAGAAACAAGAGTAAGTATTACATCATCCTTTTCTTCAGAAACCATGCAAGCAAAAGAATAGAGCAAAATATTTGCAGCGCTGAAAGAAGAACCAGGAGTTCCCATTGTGGCTCAGTGATAACAAACCCAACTAGTATCCATGAGGATATGGGTTTGATCCCTGGCCTTGCTCAGTGTGTTAATAAGTATCCAGCACTGCCATGAGCTGTGGTGTGGGTTGCATATGTGGCTCGGATCCTGTGTTGCTGTGGCTGTGGTACAGGCCAGCAGCTACAGCTCTGATTCGACCCCTAGCCTGGGAACTTCCATATGCTTCATGTGTGGCCCTGAAAAAAAGCAAAAATTAAAAAAAAAAAAAAAAGAACCAGCAACCTAGAATTTTTTATCTAGCAAAATTATCCTTCAAAAATAAAGGAGAAATAGAGACTTCCTCAAACAAGCAAAAAATTGAGGGAATTTATCTCTCCTCATAAGAAATGTTAAAAAAATTTCCTTCAGAGAGAAGGAAAATAATATAGGTAAAATAAAATTTATTTTTCTTATCTCAACTGATTTAACAGTTAACCATTAGTTCGAAGTAATCATAGCAACGATATATGGGGTGGTTATAGCTTATGGATAAATGAAGTGCAGGACAGCAATGTTATGAGAGCCTGGGTGGGTGGAGTATTGGAACTACTCTGTTTGTAACCTGCTCTGCCCATAAAATGGTATAATGTTATTTGAAAGGAGACTTACATTAAGTCGTAAAAGTATACTGCAAACTGTAGGACAATGACTAAAAAAAATTTTCAAGAAGTATAGTTGATATACAAAGAAAGAAAATTGAATCATACAAAATGCTCAATTAGGAGTTCCCGTCGTGGCTCAGTGGTTAACAAAACTGACTAGGAACCAAGAGGTTGTGGGTTCAAACCCTGGTCTTGCTCAGTGGGTTAAGGATCTGGCAATGCTGCGAGCTGTGGTGTAGGTTGCAGATGCGGCTCGGATCTGGCGTTGCTGTGGCTCTGGCATAGGCTGGAGGCTACAGCTCTGATTAGACCCCTAGCCTGGGAACCTCCATATGCTGCAAGAGCGGCCCTGGAAAAGGAAAAAAGACAACCCCCCCCCCCCGCCGCCACCAAAAAAAAAACCTCAAACCCAGAGAAGGAAGAAAAATAGTGGAAAAATGGGAGTTCCTGCTGTGGCACAATGAGATCCGAAGTGTCTCTCTATTACCAGGATGCAGGTTTGATCCCTGGCCTGGTGCAGTGGGTTAAAGGATCCAGCTGTATTAACCACAGATGCAGCATAGGTCACAACTGCAGCTCGGATCTGATCCCTGGCCCAGGAACTCCATATGCCATGGGGAGGCCAAAAAGAAAAAGAAAAGAAAAATGAAAACAGTGAATGAGGGCAGTGAACAAAAAACAGCCCTAAATATGGTTGATACTAATCCAGTCATATCAATGGTCACTTTAAATGTGAATGGTCTAAATATATCAGTTAAAAAAATGAAGACTATAAGAGTGGATAACATAACAAGACCCGAATTATATGTTGTCTATTAGAAACCCAATTTAAATATAAAGACACAGAAGTTTTTCTTGTGGCTCAGTGGGTTAAGAATCCATCTAGTATCCACGAGGATGTGGGTTCAATCCCTGGCCTTGCTTGGTTGGGTTAGGAATCTGGCATTGCTGCAAGGTGTGGTGTAGGTCACAGATGTGGCTCAGATCTGGTGTTGCTGTGATTGTGGCTTCGGCCTGCAGCTGCATATACATGTGGACACAGATAAAAATGAAAGAAGGGATGGAGACAGACAAACCATGCCACATTGACCAAATGAAACCTGCAGTTGCTAAATTCATTAGACAGATTTTCTCCTGTAATATCTTGGAAGATAGTGCAGTGGCAATCAGGTCCACTGCTCTAAGAGAAACATTCATTGCTTTGAATGTTTATGTATGTTGGCTGCTTTTTCTGTTTTTAGCGAAATTCTCTAAGAGAGATGAGTCCAGACAAGAGTTAGCCAGTTTGAAAGCAGAGTGGAATGGAATACATTTCCACTAAGGAGGTTTTGGAAGTCTGTCTTGAGTATGCTTTACCAAACAATGGGAACCGGACAGGTTAATAAAGTTTGGTTACTTTCCAACCCAAGCCTGCTGCTTCAAATGGCTTCAGGGCATCCATCATAATATTTCAAGTGTGGGTTTGTGCCATGTGCCAGCCAGTGAATAAAGGAGGAGATTCCTTAGGCTTAAGAACTTTTTCCGGACAAGATGTATGGCTGTGGTTACTTGCTCAAGGAACAGCTTAGAAGGAAATACACTGGAAACATATTAAGAATCCTTCAAGAACCTGTAATTCTTTAACCCCCTGGTGCAATCCCCAGGGTCCTACAGCCGAACCTACACGAGAGCATACTCTCCAATACCACTTCAGATGTGGTTATGGAGGATAATTGATGGAAGAACCTTCCAGAGGCAAAGGCAAAGGCCATAGAGGATAATGAATAAGGAGATTCCATGGCAGAGCCAGGGTCTAATGGAAAGACACACTTTATTGCCTCTAATCTCAGCAAGTGCTCATCATTGCAGTGGCCCGGTGGTTGCTATTTCCTTCCCTTTCTTTGCTTTTCTGAAAGAGTGTTTTATAATCCTGTTCCTCATCTACCACTATGCTTTTGGTGGGTGGAGGTTGGAAGGATTGATCACTTGTTTTCCAGAAGATGGGCATATGAAAGAGTCACAGCTGGTCCTGATGAGGGGAATGCATATCACCTAGAGGTCCTAGACTTTGAAATAAATGCAGTGGCCAGATGGAACTTTGTGTTGTTTCACTGGAATGGGGAAAAATGGTTTTATGCAGGGTGAGCACAAATATTTGAGTGCTCAGGGTGTGGACTGCAGCTGAGACTGCCAGTGGTTTCTCTCCTCTTCCCTTGGTCCTCTCTCCCTTCTCAGTGGCCAAGAGGTTGATGAGTAGTAAGAGCTAACACAGCCTTCTTAGGTTACAAAGGAGTTGCCATGATGGAGCAATAAAATAGAAAGAATCTGGGTCCCCAAAATCTCAGAGCAGCCACACCAGCCCTGGAGTGCTTATGTTCAGACTGTGACACAGAGAGAAATTACATTCTTTCATGTTGATTTGGGTCTTTGTTAGAGCAACTCAAGTTTATAATGTAGTTAGTACAGGTTTATGGTCAAGTGTCCTATCTCATTGTATTTTAACTATTATTCTTAACCATGATTCTTTTTATTATATGTAGCTAATTAGTAATAATAAGAGTAGTACCAGCAAATAATAACATGTAGCAAGTCTCAACTGTAATCTACGGGCAGGAAGTTCAGCCAAGACTTTTGGGATCTAACATAGGAATTAGAGGTGCCATCAGGAACTGAGGTGTGCCGCATCTTTGCTTCTGCAAACTAGTTTCCTCTACTTTGGTTGGTATGTGACCAAATATGATTAAAGGGACCCCAACTTTACATTATTTCCTAACAGAGACAGACTGGACTTCAGTCCTAATTTCAGAGTTCCCAGGATAGGGAATCTGGCTCAGCTTTGGCTAGGGTCTACTTAATCCAGTCGGCCCACAGACTGATACTGGAGGAGAAAATTCTCAGAAAAGGCTGGTGTCAGCTTCATAGATAACCTTTGGGTCATTTAATGTATGATTAATTTACATGTCTATCCTCTTCATTATACTTGGTTGCAAAGGCTGTGGAGAAATAGGAACTGCTGTTCATTGCTGGTAGAAACACAAATTGGTACAAGCATTGTGAAGTGGAATTTGGCAACATCTAACAAAACCACACATACATGTTTGTTTTTGACACAGCAATTGCACTTCTAGGATGTTGTCCCAGGATAAACCTTCAATAATATGAAAATACAGAGTTCATGTCATGGCTCAGTGGTTAACAAGTCTGACTAGGATCCATGAGGATGCAGGTTTGGTCCCTGGCCTCAGTGGGTTAAGGATCTGGCGTTGACATGAGCTGTAGTGTAGGTCGAAGATGCAGCTCAGAGCCCAGGTTGCTGTGGCTGTGGTGTGGGCTGGCAGCTACAACTCTGATTTGACCCCTAGCCTGGGAACCTCCATAGGCCGAGGGTGTGGCCCTAAAAAAACAAAAGATGGAAAAAAAAAATACGAAAATACATGTGCACGAGATCGTTCATTGCAACATTGCTTGTAAATATCCAAACATAAGAAAGTAATTGAAGTAGAATATTATCCATACAGTGGAATACTACAGAATTATAAAATAACAAAAATAACGATGATCTCTATAAACTGATAATGGAATGATTTCCAGGCTATATTCTGAAATGAAAAGAGGAAAATACCAAAAAATTATCTGTGGTAGCAGTTCTCAAAATATGGTCCACACACACTTGGAGGTTCTTGAGACACTATCAGTTGGACCATGAGATCAAAACTATTTTCTTAATAATAGCCATTATTTTTCTTTTTTTCAGAGAGGTGACATTTAAACTAACAGTGCAAAAGCAGTGGCAGTAAAACTGCAAGGGCCACTACAAATCAAGGCTGTGGCAAACTCTTTATTGTTACCTACTCTTGGTTAAAAAAAAAAAACTATTTCACTTAACAATATTCTTGATTAAGCAGTAAAAATTATTACTTTTATCAGATTTGACCTGATTACATGTTTTTTTTTTTTTTTTTTAACATGCTGTGTGACTAAATGGGAAGTACTCAGGAAGCACATCTGGTGCACAGAGTATAATGATTATCTCAAGGAAAGTATTTTGCTGTTGTTTGAGTTACAAGCTAAACTAGCCACTTTTTCATGGAGCATAATTTTTACTTAAAAGAACAACTGATAGACAGACTTGTTATTCAGATATGTATTTTTCTCAAGTGTGAGTGAGGTGAGTCTATCTTTTCCAAAACAATTTTGATGATATATGTTGCCAATGGTAAAGCCCAAAATTTCAAATCAAAATTAGAATTTTGGAAAAGTCCCATCCACTATTATGGGCTTTTGAGGTTCCTTATAATTAAAGACTTTTTGATACTGTAATGAAGTAATTTTTGATACTGTAAGATGAAATATGTCAACATTTGCAAGATCTTCATGTTTCAATGAATTATTTTTCAAATGTACAAAATCCTGCATGGTTAAAGATACAACCAGAAACTAACACAACACTGTAAGTCAGCTATACTTCAATTTAAAAGTAAACAGGAGTTCCCATCATGGCGCAGTGGTTAACGAATCCGACTAGGAACCATGAGGTTGCGGGTTCAGTCCCTGCCCTTGCTCAGTGGGTTAAGGATCCAGCATTGCGGTGAGCTGTGGTGTAGGTTGCAGACGCGGCTCAGATCCTGCGTTGCTATGGCTCTGGTGTAGGCCAGTGACTATAGCTCCGATTAGACCCCTAGCCTGGGAACCTCCATATGCCGCAGGAGCGGCCCTAGAAAAGGCAAAAAGACCAAAAAATAAAAAAATAAAAATTAAATTAAAGTAAAGTAAAGTAAATAAAGGGGAAAAAGAATCATTTGTTCATTAAAAAAAAAAAAGATACAACCAAAGTATAAGAAAGATACATGGATTTTAATATAATAGAATTTTTTGAAATTCATTGATAGGGTTCCAGATTCTTCATTGCAAGTAAGTTTTAAGACACTATCACTATTGGGTTTTAGGGTAATATTAAAGAATATACACAGTTTTCTGAAAAGACCATTAAGATACTCTTCCCTTTCCCAACCACAATATCTGAAGTGAGGTTTCTTTATATGCTTCTACAAAACTAATGTACTGCAAGGAATTACTTGAAGAATTTACAGGAGTTCCCACCGTGGCATGGTGGGTTAAGAATCCAACTGCAGAGAGTTTGTGTTATGGCTCAGTGGTAACAACCCAACTAGTATCCATGAGGATGTAGGTTTGATCCCTGGCCTTGGTCGGTGGTTAAAGATCTGTAGTGTAGGTTGCAGATGCAGCTCAGATCTAGCATGGCTGTCACTGTGGTATAGGCCGGCAGCTCCAATTGGACCCCTAGCCTGGGAATTTCCATATGCTGCGGGAGCACCCCAAAAAAGCAAAACAAACAAAACATCTGACTGCAGTGGCTGTGGAGGGTGCTTCGATCCCTGGCCTGGCGTAGTGGGTTAGAGGATCTGGCGTAGGTCTCAGTTGCAGCTTGGATTCAATCCCTGGCCCAGGAACTTCCATGGGCCATGGGTATGGCCATTTAAAAAAAAAGAAGGAGGAGGAGGAGAAGAAGAAGAAGGGGAGGGGGAGGAGGGAGGAAGAAAAAGCAAGGAAGGAGGAGGAGAATAATTTACCATTTTAACCATTCTTAAGTGTATAGGTCACTACAATAAGTACATTCTCATTGCTGTGCAACCATCACCAGCATCCATCTCCAGAATTTTTTATCTTCTCAAACTGAAACTCTGTCCCCATTAAACAGTAATCCCCTCCTCCCCTCTTCTCAGCCCTTGGTAACCTCTGTTCTACTTCCTGTCTCTATGAATCTGACCATTCTCGGTCCCTAATAAGCTAAATCATACAATATTTGTCCTTTTTGAGCTTGGCTTGTTTCATTTAGCATAATGTCTTCAAGGTCTGTCCCTGTTATAGCGTGTGTCAGAATTTCATTACTTTCTCATTTACCTGTGTTTTGGAATTTTTCATTTTAATATAATTTCAGCCTTACAAAAAAAGTGGTAAGAATAGTACAAAGTAACCCCATAAACTCTTTTCCACCCAGATCCCCCAGATGTGGCTATTTCACACATACACACAAAATCATTTCCCATATACATCTTTTTTTCCAAGTTGCAGATTAAGCTAAACTGAGTTGCTCCTTGAGCTAAATCCTTCAGTGTGTATTTCTTAAGAACAAGGACATCCTCTTACATAATACAGTTATCACAATTGGGAAAGTAAGATTAATAGAATGCTATTACCCAATATATGAACCAGATTCATATCTTGCTAGTTGTCCAATAATGTTCTCCATAAGAAAGCTAAAATTTCTGGACTAAGATCCAATCTAGGACCACACATTGGTCATCTTATCTCTTTAGTCTACTTTAATCTGGAATAATCTCTTTGTCATTCACAACCTTGACATTTTTGAAGAGTTATTTTACAGAATGACCCTGACTTTGGCATTGTCTCAAGCTTCTTCAGTGAGATTGAGGCCGTGCATTTTTGGCAGATACATCACAAAAGTGACACCATGTCCTTCTCAGTGCATGGTATCAGGTGGCAAATGATTTCAGTGCTCAATTGTCCCCTCATTGGTAATGTTAAATTTGGAGACTCTGTTAAGATGGTGTCTGCCAGGCTTCTCCACTATAAAGTTTTTCTTTTTCCCTTTGTAGTGAATAAATACTGACACGAGGTAGATGTCCGATTCATAACTTTCACCCTCAGGTTTTAAAATCCATTATGACTCTAGCTTGAATCAAATATCACTATCACATTTATCAGTTGGTGATTTCTAACGCCATCATTTCTCTTTGTTGGCTTTCTACTAAATGGAAGAGCTTTTCTGTACCTGGTTGTTTCTTTGCCTGTTTATTCATATCAGTATGGATTTATGGAATCCTGTGTCATTCAGTGGGTTTAACTGGTTACTATTTTTTTTAAAGACCATAAAATTTCACTGTATCAATTGTACAGTCCTCTTCTGGTTAATTAATTACTTAGCAGTGATGTCGTATATAGCCTTAGCCCCTCATTATGAATGGGCCAGTTTGATATTTTATGACTCACAGTGTAGCTACAAAAGAGATATGGATGTTGTATAGTATTTATCTTTCCAATATTTCTCATACTTATGAATGAATTGCAGCCTTTCAAAAATCCCTCAAGTGAAGAAGTACAGGCATATTTAAAATACTTATTGAAATAAAGAAATTAGGATGCCTTTGAGATACTCTTATGCTCTCATTCATTGAGGACTTTCTTACTTTCCGGTACAACAAAGTGTTCCAGTCTCATTTGGCTTTCCCTGACCAACACTGGGGTCAGTCGTTTCCCCAGGAAATGAAACCAAGATCTGGGACCTAAATGTGTGATGTACATATTACTACTGAAGTGTCATTGCTTCTCAGTAGACAGAGGTAGAATACACATACACGCACACACACTATATCCATATGTTGAAAACCATGACTTGTACCCATGCCTCCAATTTCAATCCAGTACCACAGAGTCAGTCTTCCTATTTTCATAGTTGTGACTTTTCTCTGACAGTAAGAACCTGTTTTCCATTACTCTCAAGATAATGACTACTTGTCCAATCCTAGAATATACCAGCCATGCCTCTACAAAGCACAAACCTACTATTATAATTCGATATTCCTCTGTTTCTTTTCTTTAGCCTGAGGGTATAAGGTCAAAATAACACGTTCAAAAAGTTAGTTGAGGAGGAGTTCCTGTTGTGGCTCAGTGGGTTAAGAACCCGACATAGTGTCCTTGAGGATGTGGGTTTGATCCCTACTTCACTCAGTGGGTTAAGGATCCTCTGGTTGCTGGTGTGGTGGGATCCCTGATCCAGGAACTTCCACATCCCCTCCCCAAAAGTTACTGGAGTCAGCTCTTCCTTCCATCCTCCTCAATGTGACGGTTATCCTTTGGAAATACATTTTAAAACTATTTATATTCTGTTTTATGGTTGCCCCACATTCTTTGGATTTTGTCATTATTATAATGATGACTTTTTTTCAGAACGTAAAATATTAGCATGGTTCCAAAATTGATGCCAGGTGGAAAGTTCACCTAGAGAAGTGTCAGTCTTGCAGGTTCCTCCCACTGTGTAGGTGACCCCTCTAGGTACCCAAGATCATTGTTTCTGGTGTTTCCTTTCTGTGTTTATGTTTGCACAAAATTAAGCAGATATGTGTACCTTTCTTTTTCATACAATAGATAGTACACTGTAGATCTGCAATTCTCAAACTTTTTAGTCTCAGGTACTCTTCATACTATGGAAAATTACTGAAGAGGGAAGAGCTTTTGTGTACGTGGGCTATTGCTATTAAATTTACTGCACTGGAAATTAAAACTGAGAAATTATAAAAATATTTATTTATTAGTTCAATTAAAACTAGCATTAAGGAGTTCCCGTCGTGGCACAGGGGTTAACGAATCCGACTAGGAACCATGAGGTTGCGGGTTCGGTCCCTGCCCTTGCTCAGTGGGTTAACGATCCGGCGTTGCCGCGAGCTGTGGTGTAGGTCGCAGACACGGCTCGGATCCCGCGTTGCTGTGGCTCTGGCGTAGGCCAGTGGCTACAGCTCCGATTCGACCCCTAGCCTGGGAACCTCCATATGCCGCGGGAGCGGCCCAAAGAAATAGCAAAAAGACAAAAACAAACAAACAAACAAAAACTAGCATTAATAAGCTCCTGAAATGTAAGCATATTCTTATGAAAAATAACTCCATTTTCTCAACAACAACAACAACAAAAATAGGAGTTCCCATTGTGGCCCACCTGTAACAAACCCGACTAGTATCCATGAGGACTTGGGTTTGCTCCCTGGCCCCACTCAGTGGGTTAAGGACCCAGCGTTGCTGTGAGCTGTAGGTCAAAGACACGGCTTGGATCCTGAGTAGCTCTAGCTGTGGTGTAGGCCGGCAGCTGTAGCTCCGATTTGATCCTGAGCCTGGGAACTTCTGTATGCCACAAGTGTGGCCCTAAAAAGAAAAAAGAAAAAAAAAAAAAAAAGGATGGCATTGTTTTACATTTCTACAAATCCCTTTAACGTCTGGCTGAATAGAATGCAACTGAATTCTCTATCTGGTTAACATGGTAAATTTCATGTTATGTAGATTTTACCACACATACAAAAAAAAATAAATAAATGAGGGTTGACAGCCCCAGATTTATGTATTTCAGCCCCACACCATCAGATTTCCCCAGGCCTGATTACAAACCGCAGTTTCATTGGACAGAAAGAGTTAAGGAACACTCTCCCATCAGAGATCTGGTAACAGTCTGCCAATCAAGGTGAGAAACCAGCCTATTGAAATAATAGTTACAAGAGAGGGGAGTAGGCTCAGGAAGTCAGCTTAATCACTGTGGTCATTAGCCAACAGCCTGCTTGCAGACTAACACCTCCCAAGGATGCTTGCAGACTCTGAGAAATCAAGCCTTTCTTTCCCTTTTGCACCCCTTTGACCTCTGCAGTGTGAACAGGAAAAATAAAGCCCTGTGAAACAGCTGACTCTTGCAGTCGAAATTCTGGCTCCAGCCAGGCCTGAAATGGTTCACAGTCTCATCTAGGGTACTCATTATTTTTTACAGTATAAACAATGGTAAAGTGTTCTCTGTATTTTATTTGTAATATATATATTTTTTATTTCCCCAATACATTATTTTTTTCTACTGTACAGCATGGTGACCCAGTTACACGTACATGTATACATTCTCTGTATTTTAAGTGTTTGTAATAATTGCCTATATAGGATCAGATAGGCTCAGTAAATCTTATTTGTAGAAACTTAAAGTGCCAAATGAAAGAAGTCATTGCCATTTTCACAGGCACAAAGAAATTTCAGGCCTTTCGTCTTTTTTTTTTTTTTTTTTTTGGTTGCACTTGTGGCATGCGGAAGTTCCCAAGCCAGGGAATGAACCCTCACCACAGCAGCCACCCCCACCATAGCAGCTGCAATGCTGGATCCTTAACCCGATGAGTCACCAGGAAGCTCCAGGCCTTTCATCTTTTAAAATCCTATTAACCAGATTCTTTGCCTCTAACTCATTCTAGAGAAAACTGCAAACTTCATTTCCCTAAAATGTTGCCAAATAGTCATCAACTCCTACAGAGATCATCATCTCCCCATTTCAGGCTGGTAATTTGACCTTAGCATATGCTTAGAGGTTTACCTTCCTTCTGTATCTGCCAAATTAGACACCAAACCTTAGGATAAATCCCCAAAAGTGTAGTCACTGCATCAAAGAGTACTCATGTTTTCTAGGCTTCAGATGTACTTTGGTGAGTTGCTCTGTCACTGGCTTTGAACAACAGGCCACCTTTTCCTCAAATCCTTGCCAATTCTGCTTCCTCCAATTTTTTATTTTATTTTTTATCTTTTTTTGCTTTTTAGGGCGGCAACCATGGCACATAGAGGTTCCCAGCCTAGGGATCTAATCAGAGCTGTTGCTGCTGGCCTACACCACAGCCACAGCAATGCTGGATCCTTAACCCACTGAGCAAAGCCAGGGATTTGAGCAAACCCTCAACCTCATGGTTCCTAGTCAGATTCGTTTCTGCCGTGCCATGATGGGAACTCCCCTCCAATTTTTTAAATGCCCTGAATTACTTATCTCTTCCTGTCCTTTGACCTCTTGGGCACATTCACCTACTGTTCTTTACTTATTTTATTTTCATACCAGCCAGCTTAAAACTTTACACGTAGTGAGCACTTAAGAATATTGGTCAACATTTGTCAACTGAATAATATCACTCTTTTAGTTTACATGTAGAACCTGTAATTGTAATTAGAATCTGGTGCCGGAGTTCCCATCGTGGCGCAGTGGTTAACGAATCCGACTAGGAACCATGAGGTTGCGGGTTTGGTCCCTGCCCTTGCTCAGTGGGTTAACGATCCGGCATTGCCGTGAGCTGTGGTGTAGGTTGCAGATGCGGCTCAGATCCTGCGTTGCTATGGCTCTGGCATAGGCTGGTGGCTGCAGCTCCGATTAGACCCCTAGCCTGGGAACCTCCATATGCCGCAAGAGCAGCCCAAGAAATAGCAAAAAAAAAAAAAAAAAAAGAATCTGGTGCCAAAGACAGTAGCTTTTTTAAAAACTTAAAAAATAAACATATTGGAGTTCCCTGGTGGCCTGTCAGTTAAGGACCCAGCACTGTCACTGTGGTGGCTGGGAACGTCTGCATGTCACAGATATGGCCAAAAAAGAAAAAAATAAACGTATTGCCTTTTTTTTTTTTTGTCTTTTTAGGGCTGCACCTGCAGCATATGGAGGTTCCCAGGATAGGGGTCTAATTGGAGCTATAGCCTGTAGCCGACGGCCTACACCACAACCACAGCAACTCGGGATCCGAGCCGAATCTGTGACCTACACCATAGCTCACGGCAATGCTGGATCCTTAACCCACTGAGCGAGACCAGGGACTGAACCCGCAACCTCATGATTCCTAGTTGGATTCATTAACCACTGAGCCCCAACAGGAACTCCAACTTACCACTTTTTATGATGATAAAAGTAAGAGAATACAAGGTCATTGCAGAAAATTTGCAAGAGAGTGGGGAGGCATAATCCTACCAGCTGGGCCATAGGCATTGACATTTCAGGGAACAAATCACCAAATTTGATGCAGCAGATGAAGCTGAATCCTAGGAGAGAAGCACACAATTTCAATTTTGTTTTGTTTCCATGGATATTCAAATAAGTAGATGTAGGTTAGAGGGTAGATCCAGAGACCCTCCCTTTCCCCCAGGTAAAAGGAAGACACACACGTACCCCCACCCCCGAAAAAGAGTACAAAATCTTTTTTCATGTCTTCCAAACCTTTTCAGCTTTATTTCTTGAGAACAAGTGATAACTTGGACAGTCTCTGTGGGAGAGGGGTGAGGGGTGGAGGTGAGGCCTCCTAATCCTACAGGTAATCAGTGAAAAATGAGTATAAATGTCTTTTCCAAGAGTTCCCGTCATGGCACAGTGGTTAACGAATCCGACTAGGGACCATGAGGTTTCAAGTTCGATCCCTGGCCTTGCTCAGTGGGTTAAAGATCTGGCGTTGCTGTGAGCTGTGGTGTAGGTTGCAGACCCAGCTTGGATCCCGTTTTGCCTCTGGCATAGGCTGCTGGCTACAACTCTGACTGGACCCCTAGCCTGGGAACCTCCATATGCTGCAGCAGTGGCCCTAGAAAAGGCAAAAAGACAGACAGACAAACAAACAAACAAACAAACAAACAAAAAACCCTTGAAGTCCGACAAGCAAAATTCATGTTATTTTTTTTTCTTGTCTAAAATTGATTTTGCATTTTCTAAGCAGAAATGATTTGATCACAGTTTGCAAAATAATAAGAGAAGTATTTGGGGGGGTGGATGAGGGAGAAATGGGCTGCAGCCATGACATATGGAGGTTCCCAGGCTAGTGGTCGAATCGGAGCTGCAGCAGCTGGCCTAAACCAACGCCAGATCTGAGCCATGTCTGCAACCTATACCATAGCGCACAGCAACACCCTGGGCAAGGCCAGGGATTGAACCCATGTCCTCATGGATACTAGTTGAGTTCCTCACAGTTAAGCCACAATGGGAACTCCAAGGTTATGTTTAAGTTACGTTTAGAGAGGAAACCTAAACTGTATGAAAAATGGGTGGGGGTTTTTTGTGAATTGAATTTCAAAGCTACTTGGAGGGGCTTGTATTTCAGGCTGGGGTGGGAGTGTGTCAAGAATTCTTGGAGGCTTAAAGGAATGACAGAAGGCGAGACACGGTGGTTATAGAAAACAATTAATCCATTTGAAAAATGAGCTTTGCAATCCGACAAAGAAGAGACAAGTGACCAATCAAATAGAAGTTGGTGTGGGTTTTGTTCTATTCTTTCCCATAAAAAAGCTGGTAGGATGAACATATTTTATTAGATGAAGGCAAAGCAGACCTAACTCAAGAAATTGAGACCCCGTTTTTGAAACAGTTGTTTTTTAATTTTTAATTTTTTTCTTTTTTAGAGCCGCACCCATGACATATGGAAGTTCCCAGCTTGGGGTCAAATCAGAGCTGCAGCTGCTGGCCTACACCACAGCCACAGCAATGCCAGATCTGAGATACTGATTTGGTAAACATCCTTGCTGAACAACAACAGCAACAAAAATCAGGGCACATAGTCAAGTTCATATAGGAGAGACTGATTGACATGTTTGCGGGTAGGATGTCCAACAGGGAAAATGTACCTCGGGCATTGGTCTAAGAGAGGCTGGTAAAACAAAACGCTTTTAAACTCCATGTAAAGATAAAATGTAATTGTTCTCTCTGGCAAGAAGAAAATGTTTAACCATGGAACAGAAATAGCTAGAAAGAAAAATACAGCAGGACTTCTTAGCTCCCATAGTGAACAAACTGGGGTGAGTTACTAGTGAGGCAAGCAGAGTTATAAGAACTTGTCGGGAAGTGACAGGACGGCTGGGGTTTAGGAGAGAAGGGAGCGCATGATTATAGATGAAGCAAGAGTGGCCATGGGTTGATCGTTGTTGGAGCCCTGTGGAGTTGTTTGGGGATTTATTACATGAAGATCTCCACTATTAGATAGATTTACATTTTTACATCATAAAAAGTAAAAAAGCAAAAGACAGTCTGAGCAGGACAAAGCCCTTGTTTCTCAGGTCACCTGGCTATCTTTAAGGGTTTTTTTTGTTTTTTGTTTTCTTTTTTGGCCACACCCCTGGCCTATGGAAGTTCCCGAGCCAAGGATTGAATCCAAGCCGAAGCTGCAACTTAAGCTGCAGCTACAGCAACCTGGGATCCTTAACCTGCTGCATTGGACCAAGAATTGAATGCGTGCCTCTGCAGCGACCAAGACTGCTGCAGTCGGATCCTTAACCTACTGCACTGCTGCAGGAACTCCAGTTTTTAAGGTTTTAAAAAAAATAAAATGGGAGTTCCCGTCGTGGCTCAGTGGTTAACAAACCCGACTAGTATCCATGAGGACTCAGGTTAGATCCCTGGCCTCGCTCAGTGGGTTAAGGATTCGGCGTTGCGGTGAGCTGCGTTGTGGGTCAAATGCTGTGGCTGTGGTGTAGGCCAGCAGCTGCGTAGCTCCAATTCGACACCTAGCCTGGGAACCTCTATATGCCTCAGGTAAGGTCCTAAAAAGACAAAGACAAAATAATGGTAGTAATAATAAATAAAATGTACTCAAGGCTAGCAGACAACTGTGAGTTGTTGCCAAGCACAAGGCGGGGGTGGGCACAGGGGGGACAAATACGGACTGATTTAAACATTTACTTTACCTGCTCATCAACTTGGTAACTAACCTGCTGAGGAAAGCTTCCAAAAGGGGTTGGAAGAATAAAATAAAATAAATAGATCTAAATTTTGAAAATAAAATGTGTCCAAGTAGCTTGGACTTGAATATGGTTTTCCTCCCTTTTAAGGTAAGATGGACTCATCATTTTGGCTTTTGCATGGCATCCTGTGGAGGTCTGATGAAATGCTTTGGGAGACAGCAGATCGTCCCCTTGTACAAACATGCCAGTACAAGAGAAAGCCTTTGCTTAAAGGTTGCCTGTCTATCGGGATATGTGCTGACTGACCCCGACCATACAGTGACAGCATTTATTCATTCATTTGGAGGAAAGCATCTTGCTCTATTCTCACTTATTAAAATGCTTGGCCACATTTCCTATAAAAATCATGTGCATCAGGATTAACTTTTCCAGTTTTGCAGATTTGGCCATCCAGTTCAACAGTGGAAATGGTTTGGCGGCCTTTGGTACTGCTTATAAATCACAAGCTAACTCCTGGAGTGTCATTGGCAGTGATTTTCCCCTGCTAACAATGAACCACCCATGGCTCCTGAACTGCAAAGCCATACTCCAAGGCCCCTGATACAGCTTGTCCTATTTTAGACCCCTGCTCAGAGTTATGTAAGATCTTCAAAAATTCCCTCTAACTCAAACCTAAGGGGCCAATTAATGAGGACTGGTACATAAATTATATCCATACTTAGAGTGGACAATTATTTAATGGTTAAAAATTATGAAGGTAGACCTGCCTTGTAAGAAATATGAAAAGTTATTTAAAGAGACAGAGTTCCCATTATGGTACAGTGGAAACAAATCTGACTAGTATCCATGAAGATGCAGGTTTGATCCCTGGCCTCACTCAGTTGCCGTGAGCTGTGGTGTAGGTTGCAGATGCAGCTCAGATCCCGTGTTCCTGTGGTTGTGGTGGAGGCCAGCAGCTGTAGCTCTAATTCGACCCCTAGCCTGGGAACTTCCTTGTGCCAAGGGTGAGGCCCTAAAAAAAAAAAAACCGAAAAAAATTTTTAATTAATTTAGTTAAAATTTAAAAAATAAAGAGAAGGCATGTCAGAAACTCAGATCTCTACAAGGAAAGGAAGGGCTTGGAAGAAAGAATAAATGAAGTAAAATAAAATGATGACGACCAATCTAGACTGGACGATTGATTGCCTTCTCCAATTCCATCTCATATACTTTCTCTTTCTCTCATCTCAGGATTGCACAAAAAAAGTGTAAGATATAAAAAAAAAAACAAAAAACCCTCCTTATTATGCATCTCATTCTCTTCTCCCTTCTCTTCCTCCAGAGGTAACCAGAGTTAATGTTTCCTTGAGTATCATTCCAAAAATATATAGGCATAAATGTTTTTTACACAAACAGGATAATACTAAAGTGTTCTGTATCTTACTTAAAAACAACTCATCAGGAACTCCCGCTGTGGCTCAGTGGTAATGAACCCAATTATTATCCATGAGGATTCGGTTCAATCTCTGGACTCACTCAGTGGGTTAAGGATCAGGCATTGCTGCGAACTGTGGTGTAGGTTGCAGACACTGCTGCTCGGATCTCAAGTTGCTGTGGCTATGGCGAAGGCCAGCAGCTACAGCTCCAATTTGACCCCTAGCCTGGGAACTTCCATATGCTGCAGGTGCAGCCCAAAAAAAAAGCAAAACAAAAACAATTTATCAACGTATATTACTAATCTTTGCCTATTAGCTCAATCTGATCTACTTTGTTGTGATGACTGAAAAATAACATTGGCATGGTTTTTTCACCCATATTTCCATTTATTTGGATTCCTTTTCTTTTTTTTTTTTTTTTCTTTTACGGAACTACTTATCTATAGACTTTGTCCACCTTTTTAAAAACAGGGTTCTTTTTTCCTGTGATTTGTATGAGCTCTCCATAAATTAGGTAGATCGGTCTTAGGCTCTGACCTGTGCTGCCAGTATTTTTTTTCTGTTTATTTTGCTTTTGAAAATGTTATGAATTGTTCCTCAAACGCAAGATTTTTAAAAATACAAAATGCTCCTACATATGTATATCTTTTACTCAGTTTTGTGTCCTGATTAGAAAGGCCTTCCCCGATCCAGGATCTTATTCGTGCCTCCTTCCAGAACAAGTTGTCTCAACCTCAGACTGACCCTTTGGATGGGGCGATTTGTCTGTGGAGGCCTGGCCTGTGTGCGGTAGGACATTAGGCAGCACCTTGGCCTCTATCCACTAGATGCCAGCAGCATACCCTCCTCAGCAGCTGTGGTCACTGAAAATGTCTCCAGACATGGTCAAAGGTCCCCTGGGAGGCAAAGTTGCCACGTACATCCCGCCTAGAACGTACAGAGGTGCATTTTTTTTTTTTTTTGGTCTTTTTGCTACTTCTTGGGCCGCTCCCGCGGCATATGGAGATTCCCAGGCTAGGGGTCCAATCGGAGCTGTAGCCACCGCCAGAGCCACAGCAACGTGGGATCTGAGCCGTGTCTGCAACCTACACCACAGCTGACGGCAATGCGGGATCCTTAACCCACTGAGCAAGGGCAGGGACCGAACCCGCAACCTCATGGTTCCTAGTCGGATTTGTTAACCACTGCGCCACGACGGGAACTCCGAGGTGCATTTTTAATTACTTTAACATTTCAATCTTTGGTTCAGATGAGTTTTATTTATTTTTTTTTATTTATTATTTTTTTTTTGTCTTTGCTATTTCTTTGGGCTGCTCCCACAGCATATGGAGATTCCCAGGCTAGGGGTCGAATCGGAGCTGTAGCCGCTGGCCTACGCCAGAGCCACAGCAACACAAGATCCGAGCCGCGTCTGCAACCTACACCACAGCTCACGGCAACGCCAGATCGTTAACCCACTGAGCAAGGGCAGGGACCGAACCCGCAACCTCATGGTTCCTAGTCGGATTTGTTAACCACTGTGCCACGACGGGAACTCCAAGTTTTATTTTTGTTAAAGTAGTGGGATAGAGATCCAGCTTGATTTTTAACTCAGAGTCATCAATTGTCCCAGTTTATTCCTGAGCTAAAAGTCACCTTTGCCAGAATCTCAATGTCCATATTGTATTCTACACTATCTCATTGTTCTTTGTTTCCTCTTTGTTATTCTCAATAGGAAACACTCACATTTTAATTATCCTCCGCTTCAAAATACGCTTGAATCTCTGAAGGGGCTTCTCCTGCCTCTTCCCAGCATTTCCTTCAGCATTTCCCTGACTACTGCGAGATGTTTAATTTTGATGAAGTGCAGCAAATTTTTAAAAATCCTGTCTTTTTTTCAAAATAGAAATTGCTTTGAATTTAAAGATTGATTTGGAGAAGATAAACATCTGTATGCTTTTGCTCTTGAATTTTGCTGGAAAGGATAAATTATATCTTTTATTTTATTTAAGTCTTCTTTTATGTCCCTCAGTGGGGTTTTAAAGTTCTCTTTATAAAACTTGCACATATTTCTTGTTAATTTTATTCCTAGATAGTTCATAATTTTATTGCTATTGTAAATGGGTCCTCTACAACTTTGAGAAGAAGTAATGGTGATAAATGGAAACATATGAGTGGATTAACCCTTTGACGGAAAGAAGAGAAAGGGACTAAATTAAAAACTGGTACAATATTCTGAAGGTCTTTTACCTCATAAATATGGTACTTATTCCAAACACGTATATATTTAAAATTGGGACACATCGCCTCCCTGCATCCATATAACCCTCTTCCTGTAATTCTCTGTCAAATGCTTTTGGACTAATACAAAAACAGGCAGGTTCTTAACCATTTAAAAAAAGGGAAGGAGTTCCCATTGTGGCGCAGTGGGTTAAGAATCCCACTGCAGTGGCTCAGGTTGATGGGGAAGCACAGGTCCCATCTTCAGTCTAGCACAGTGGGTTAAAGGATTCCAAGTTGCTGCAGCTGCGGCATAGTTTGCGCTGCAGCTTAGATTCGATCCCTGGTCCGGGAACTTCTGTATGCTGTGGGTGCAACCAAAAGAAAAAAAAATTAGGTGTCATTTACTTGCCTAAGAGATTGACAGATATGAAATTGATTGCTAATATGAAGTGTTGGTTAGCAAGGCTGTAGAGAAAGAGGTTTTCTCGGAGTTCCCGTCAAGGCTCAGTGGTTAACGAAACCAACTAGGAACAATGAGGTTGTGTGTTTGATCCCTGGCCTCGCTCAGTGGGTTAGGGATCTGGCATTGTCGTGAGCTGTGGTGTGGGTTGCGGATGCGGCTCAGATCCCACGTTGCTGTGGCTCTGGCGGTGGCTACAGCTCCGATTCAACCCCTAGCCTGGGAACCTCCATGTGCCAAGGGAGCGGCCTAAGAAATAGCAAAAAAAAAAAAAAAAGGACGTTTTCTCAGACACCTTTGGTGGGATTTTTAAATCATTAAGATGAGTTGGAGGGCCTTTTGGCAATATCTGTGAAAATTCTGCATGCACATACCTTTGATCCAGCTTGTGTACTTTCCAGGAACTCCTACAAATAGATTCAAGCCCCCAAGACCTACAACAAGCTGACATTCTGCTGAGAGGCACTGGTTGCATTTGTCCTAGTTTACAATCAGAAGCTCCATGGCATTGGTTGGTGCCTATGTTCTATCAGTACTTAGATGCTTTAAATATAATTGCACTATCTTTTCCTGCTTAGTTACAAATTCAACATGATTTAAATGCTCAGCACTGAAGAACCTGTTACATAAATGAAAAAAGCAAACTCCAGAATATCATTATTGTTTGGATATTAGATCAGGGCTCAGAATGGCGGGAGGAATTATTTAACTCCCCTTCTTCTTCATCTGTCAGCTGGGGTAATAATAATATGGAGTGCTTCGTCGGATGTTTTCAGCCATACATAAGATAAAATATGAAAAGTTTACACACTTTAGCCTGGCATGCTAGATACAATAACTGACTGCATTCTTATTATTAATGATTCTTTTTTTAGGGCCAAACCCATGACATATAGAAGTTCCCAGGCCAGGGGTTAAATCTGAGCTGCAGCTGCAGACTTTAGCCACAGCCATAGCCACATGGGATCCAAGCCACATCTGCGACCTACACCACACTCAGGGCAATGCTGGATCCTTAACCCACTGATGGAGGCCAGGGATGGAACCTGAATCCTCATGGATACTAGTCAGGTACTTAACCTGTTGAGCACAACGGGAACTCTAATTAATGACTTTTACAGCCTTATTTTCATATGTTATTTTGTTGGATAAACATTTATTGGGTACCTATGATGTGTGAGGCACTGTGCCAGGTGCATGAAGATTTAATGAGCACAATTTCAGTGGGAGAGTCAAAGGAAAACAAATCCATTAAGAGTCAAATAAGCAAAATAATTAAAAAGTGTGGTGCTTTAGAAGGTAAGCTGGACCTGTAGTTCTCAGCCAGAGGGGAGAATCCCCTCCCTCACCCCTCCATCTCCCAATTTCCATCCCCTCTGGGGGGCATCTGGCAAAGCCTAAGACCTTTTTTGTTTGTCACAACTTGGGGGGAGGGTGTTACCGGCAAGTATTGGTCAGCCGCCAGGGGTGCTGCTGGTAAACATCCGACCATGCATAGGACAGCACCTGCCCCCCACAACAAAGATTATCCAGCCCCAAATAGGGCTGTGGCTGAGAAACCCTGGGCTAGAGGGTGGCAATGAGGGTAACGAAACAGAGGTCAGATGGTCACAGAAGATTCCTGAGAAGATGACATTTAGGCCAAATTCTGACTGGTGAGAAATAGTTGGACATGCAGCTCGTGCTCTGGGGCCACCCCAGGCAGAGGGGATCGAAAACAGCAAGTAACAATGAAAACCCCCTACATCTGTGTAGCATACATATGCGCATATGGAGAATGACAGGGTCATTGAAGAGATCTTTCTTTCTTCTTTTATACTTCTTTCTTGCTTGGATTTTGGATTTGAAGAGTGAGGAAAGAAAAAAAGCACAAAAAGCAGGTAGATTGGAGGAGCACCTTTTGTAAAACTCCATTTAGATCTCAGAGAAGACATTTTAGAGCAACCTCCACTGTTTTGTTTTGTTCTCTACCCCCAAGTATGCAAAAGCTCCTGGGCCAGGGATCAAACCCTCGCCACAGTGATAACAACAATGAATCCTTAAGCAGCTAGGCCACAGGGAACTTCCAGCCTCCATTCTCTAGGGGGCCTTGGTGTCAAAATCTGGGGTCAGTCTCTGCCCTACCCTGCCTTCCACATCCACTGCACCCTCCACCAAACGATGCCGGAGAATACTTTTTTTAAAGCCAGGTAACATGGAGTTCCGGTTGTAGCTCAGTGGTAACGAACCTGACTAGTGTCCATGAGGATGCCGGTTCAATCCCTGGCCTCGCTCAGTGGGTTAAGGATCCAGCATTGCTGTAAGCTGTGGTGTAGGTTGCAGACACGGCTCAGATCCGGAGTTGCTGTGGCTGTGGAGGAGACTGGCAGCTGTAGCTCCAATTTGACCCCTAGCCTGGGAACTTCCATAAGCTGCAGGTGCAGCCCTAGGGGAAAAAAAAAAAAAAAAAAAAGCCTGGTAACATATTTCCAATACTTGATTGTATACCTTTTAGATTTGTGTTTTATATATATATATAATTTTTTTTAGGGCCACACCTGGGACATGTGGAAGTTCCCAGGTTAAGGGTCGAATCAGAGCTACAGCTCCTGGCCTATACCACGGCCACGGCAACTCGGGATCTGAGCCACATCTGCAGCGTACACCACACCACAGCTCACAGCAACGCCAGATCCTTAACCCACTGAGCGAGGCCAGGGATAGAACCTGCAACCTCGTGGTTCCTAGTTGGGTTTGTTAACCACTGAGCCACGAAGGGAACTCCGCGTTGTTATACTTGGATGTGTTATCTTGACTTTAGGAAAAGAAAAAAGAGTAGCTTTCCTTACTAGTTTATTAAATGAAGTCATTTAAATTAAGTGTTTTATAAACTGTAAAGCACAATAGATACATGATGTTGAGAATGAAGAGGTTAAAGGCTGTGCTCGCCAATTACCTTTTTGCTTTGTCTTCCTGAGTTCAAATCCCCTCGAAGTAAAGAAAATTGAGGCCTTATGCTACAGAGGGAAATCAGGGCCAGGAGGGGAAATGGAGGCCCAGAGAAAGGTGATTACAAACAAAAGCAGTAGTGCAGGTTACATTATTCCTGTGACTAAGGGCAGAAGAGCCCTCCTGATGAGCTTAATAAAAATCACAAGAAGGTTGGAGCCCAGACCCAGGCCCTTGAAAAGACAATGGCCAACTTCTCTTCAAGCAGCCAAATAACCCCTGCCCTGAGATGTGAAGAGACAGTTACAGAAGCCTTGTGCAGGGTCTGGAGCCTGGCAGTCCACCTATTTCACAGTCCCCAGAGAAGGAAAAGGGATCTGATGACTGTGAGTCAACATTCCTCCACCTAAGATGGTGCAGGTCTGAATCACGCTTATCAATGGTCATGACCAATGAAATAAACACATTTGCCCATCACTGGGATGGCCCCACTGTCAAAATAATAACTGCACTCATCGATACCCTTTTCTGGCTTATTTGCCTTTCCAAGTTTCTGAGTTTTTACCTTTGAAGGATTTGCAGCTTTGAAAAGTAATTTACACAGCTCTGTCTTTTCTTAGCCTTGAGGCAGCTCAAGAAGATAAGACACTGAAAGGAACCCTGTGTGCCTAGATGGAAAAAAATAGTGGTGCGAAACGGTTATCGGTGGCCTTCTCAAGCACCAAGCATAATCTCACTCTTCATTTGTGCAACTTTACAATTAACATTCACATGCACTCAGCAAATAATCTGCAGTAACTATGAATATATACACACATGTATATGTATTTAGCACTGGAAAGAATCTTAAAAGTCATTGGATCAGTTATACAGAGAGGCCCTGCCCGGGACATTCAGGGACTCAGAAAAGCCAGAGCTGAAACTTGTTTCTCCACCTTGAGAAAAGCAAATAAAACAAAAATATCCTAAGCAATTGCTGGTTTTCCAAGCCCACTCTTCTGGGTTGTCTTCCTTGCCAGAGTGCAGGCACTTTCTTCTGAGTTTCTGCAACAACAATCCAAAGCTTCAAACAAGTTTGGAACGGGCCTTGGGGGTGCAGGAGGGGACATCGACGGGGGGGGGGGGGGCATCACGCAGAACGATACCTCTCTGGAGCACCTCGCCTGCTAAAATGACTGCTTCTAAGATTGGCTCGAGCAAAGAATTAGCATTGCCCGGGTCCAACCAGACCTCCAGCAAGAGATGAAAGTTCCACTTTTTTCCTCCTCGCCATTTGGAAGAGGCTTTTTATTCTCTGCCCCCCTCCCCCTACCGCTGTAAAGTTTGTTTTCTAGCTGTAAACTCACTTCAACCCTAGATTTCCATCCCGGTTGCCTGAGACTTGCAGTCATTCGCCAAGGTTCACGTAGACGAAGGGAAAGATACCTTTGTGTACATAATGAGAGCCACCGCGCGGCGTCGGAGAACCACGCGGAAGAAGGAAACGAGTTTGTCTCGAGCGGGGGAAAGCGACCGGGGGTTGGATGAAGCCGACCCGAAGGCGTGTTTTGTTGAGTGGCTTCGAAAGCGGCCCAGGCAGCCCGAGCGGCTTTCGAAGTTAGCAAACAAAAGCGTCTCCCCAGTAACCGCCCGGGCTCCAGACGGGGCTCCTGCCACTCAGACCGCTGAGTCGCAGCGTCGGCCTCCCGGGCTCCTCCTCCTTCATCCCTCCTCCCCCTTCTCCCGTCCCCAGCGGACGTGAGCCACCAATCCCGGCCACAGCCAACCCTTCAAATGCGAGAAGCTAGCGGCCCGCTAACGGGCGGCCCCCTCCCGCCCTACATCTGTCTTGCGCTCCGGCGCAGCGACTGATTCATCTCTAGCCAGGCCGGGAAGGAACTGCGCTCCAGCAAGTTGCAGGGGAGCCTCCGGGCTGGTGGTTTCCCCCAGGACCTTGTTTCTCCTTTTGCCATTTTAGATGTGTTCTCTTAGGTGCCGAGCAGTCGGCATACCACAGGAAAAAAACAAAAAACAAAACTGTAAGGTTGCTGCCTTCTTAAGAGTGACTTTTTTCCTTGTTTATTCATTTTAAGTCCTGTAATTGGAAAAACCACCCAGGCTTTGTAAACTCTGGCCTTAATTCACTCTCCGGTCGGGGGTGTCTTTTTTGGGGAGGGTGCGTGGGTGGGTGACTGGCTCTAATTTTCAGTGTAATCCTAAAACAGAGGCTCCAAAGTTTAGTTAGTCATCGTTTGGCTGCTTCATTCCTCCTTGGGCTGAACCTTATTTCCACCGAGCTGCTGCTGGGTTCTCCATCGAGGTTACAAAACAAAAACAGCACAGAGCAGAAACTGGAGACAGGCTCGGGCGCTGACGTCTTACTAGGTTTATTTATGTTTGGGTTTTTTTGTTGTTGTTTTTAAGTGATGGGGAAGGTCTTAGTGTGGCATGTGACAGTTCATTTACTTCAAAACAACGGCACAGACACTCGCGAAAACTGCACTCAGAGGGAGGGGAGGGGGCTTGCGTTTCTTGAAATCGTCCAGACAGCATCCGGTCTTTTTAAAGGGTTATTTCATCTAGGAACTCTTGTTGGAGTTCTCTCGACTCTCAACCAAAATAAGCCAACGGGAACACATGTTTACTTAATGGTTAGTTTCTGTTTGAAATGGGGGGGGGGTGAGGGCCCAGCAGGATTTAAGTCATAAAAAGTAGACTCTTTACCGAAACAGATGAGCAGCCCAGGGTGTGGTAGCCCCCTTCACATAGAGGCGGCAGCTGCCTGGGCCCGGAGTGTCCGGCCGAGTCTCAGCCGGGCAGGCGGAGCGTCCGGGCCGTCCCCAGGCAGAGACTTTTAAAGAGCATGTGAGCATGACAAGTGTCTGTCCGCAACGTGTTAGATTTCGAAACTGCCTTACAATCCAGTCCGGAACTCGCAGCTTTAGCCGGGAGGAACAGACTTTAGCCTGGGGTGTCTGTCTCATCCTCTCCCTTCGCCCCCCCCCTCCCCCGTAGCAGTTGGAGGAAGAGCCCCGGGAGGAGAAGGGTGCGCCGCGCCGCGCCCGCGTGTCAATGGCAGCCGCGCATTCTGGAAGAAGTTGGTTCTTGTCCCGAATACTTTTCCTACGGAGCTCCGCCCCTTGAATCAGCAGCCGCTGTCTTCTCCTGCGGCTAGAGCTGGGACCGTGGAGTTGAGGCAGCTGTCAAAAACGAAAGGAGCCTTTTCTTCCCCGGGGTGGAGGAGGGGAAGGAGGGGACGGCCTTTTTCCCATCTGTTGCAATTTCGTAACCAAACCAAACCAAACCAAACGCACCCTCCCCAGCCCCGGGAAGAAAGGCCCACAGGAGTAACTCGCGGTGCTCGGCTGGTGTCGCCGCCGCTGCCGGGGCAGGCGGCGTGCGCGCAGCAGGGAGACCAGATCACGTTTCTGGGCTCCGCCACCCCCACGAGGGACAAGTGACAGCGGCCTGGGGGCGCGGAGTGAGGCGGCGCGGCTGCGGCGGCGCTCGGTGCCGTCCTCTCCGGCTGGAAGGTGCGGGGGAGGGGCGGAGGAGCGGCAGGGCGGGCGGGGGACGGGGCGGGCGGCTGGGGGCGGAGGCAGGACCTCCTGTACCTTCCCTCCTCGCCCCGCTCACTCTGACAGCGCTGAGGTGCGCCGAGCAGGAGCGGGGAACAAAGGAGCGGAGTGGGGAGGGGAGCGAGTTGGGCGAGGGAGAGACCCCGGCCTGCTGCCAGAAGATCCCGGCCGGAGGAAGCCCAAGTGTCACTTGAATTCCACCCAAGGAGCGGGCGCCTGAGATCGGAGCGCCTTGTTTAGCAATAACGGCTGGAGCGCGTCCTACAAGTTACGGGAGAGTCGGCCAGGAAGGAGGACAATCGCTTGGCCCCTCCACCCCCGCTCCTGGCCCCTCGAGACCCCAGCGCTGCCTCGCGCTGGAAGGGGAGCTCCAGAATGAAAAGCAAGAAAGGTGAGGCTCCACGGGCTGCGGGCGCGGGTCCCGGGGAAACGTGCTCGCGGGGCGGCCCTGGGCTTGGGGCGATAGTGACTTGGTGGACTTTTCCGCCCCAGTGGCTCGCCGGCCTCAGCGGCGACCGTCGTCTTTGTTGAGGCTGCGTCTGAAATGGCAGTTGCTCCTTTCCTTCTAGACACAACACGAGGGGCTGTTGTGGGGAGACGGGCCTCTCCACGCTGCTGGCACGTTGTCAAAAAACACGCGCACCGCCTTGTTTGTGCTCCTCCAAGTTTCATTGTCTCCGCCGATACCCCACACTCCGCAGAACCGCCGCGTGGCTTTTCGCTCCTTCTCGCGGGCAGGGGAGTGGGGTTCGGGTCGGGGGCACCTCCGCCCGGCTTTTCCCGGACAGGACCCGGGGTGGTCCGGACGTTGGAGCCGAGGCGCCTTTGTTTGAAAGTTGGGCTCCTGGGCCCCACTCACTCCCGGCCGGGCCCGCTCTACTCCAGGGATGGGGCGTTTTCACAATCGGAGGAATGCAACTCTGGACCCAAGATCGCTCCGAGGTGTCGGTACCTTTGGAAAACTAGACCTTTCAGGATTCCCAGACTCTTAAAAGTTTTCCCACGTTGAATTTGGGGCAAGAGGAAGAGTTAGGACTGAGGGCAAGCAGCGTGCAGTCAGAATGAGTCCAAGTGTGACATGCAAAGAGTGAGCCTGTCATTGTTTCCACCGAGCGCTCTGGCAGCCTTACAACTAAAAGTTGCCGTCAGTCTGATTTAAAAACAAAATACACAGGAAAAAAAGGGGGGGAGGGAACCCACCACCACGAAAGGTCAAAGAATGTTAACTCCCTTTTGAAGTTAACTTTTGAGTCCCTGACTGGGAGGTTCCCCCAAACCTTCCGCCGTGGGCTGGAGTTGGCTTTTCTGTTGTGATTTATGTCGAGTGGTTCAAAACAGAAGTTAATCGCTCGGGGAAGCCAGCGCGGGCGGGGTGGGGTGGCGCTACTGCGCATGCCCAGCAGCGGCTGGAGTTTTTCTAGCTGAACATTCTTACAGACTCGTCCCGCGAATACAATGGAAACACTCATGTTAGTGGGGCAGCGTCGAACCCTAGAGGGTTCCTACGGCCACGCTTTCACCTTGAATTTCTGTTAATTTGATTCTGGGCTAGTGATTTTGTAACGCGCCCAACTCCCCACCTCCTGCTTCCCGGGAGAGAGTGGAACGAAAGGTCCACCCCGGGGCATTGGGGAGTTGTAGTGGAACTAACTCCTTACGTTCCCTCCCTGGGGACCGTGAGAGCGAGCGCGGGTTTGGACGTTTAACTGAGCTCGGTGAGAAAACGCGCGCGGGGAGCGCCCCGGTGGCCTCTGGAGGCCCTGGCAACTCGTGGAGGACTGACAGGTCCAGATCGTCACTGGAAGGCATTCCCTCCCTCGTGGCGGAACTGACGGGATAAGTTGAAGGCTTGTTTATGACCAGCGCCTCCTGTGATCCGAGGCCAGAGCTGGGCTTGCGCCGGGGCGGGCTCCCTCATTGTTTGGGCTCCGGCGGGGGAGGCAATAGTTATCCCTCCCGACCACCCCCAAGGCTCTCGGGTACCCTCCCCGTGGCCCCTTGCCCTCCTCCCGCCCCCCGTGCCTCCTCTGGCGCTCTCCCCCCAGCAGAGGGATGTGGCGGGAACCCGGGGCCCCTGGGGAATGTTCAGGGCGCGCTGCCCCGGGGCGCGAGGTCCTGCTACTGCGCGCGGACTCATGGAAACAATGAAAGGTGACGTGTTGGAGGGGAAACTTTGCGACTGGTTCAGAGCCGGTGCGGGGGAGCTGAGACTGCTGAGGTTGCCCGGGTTTCTTTCCCTTTTTAGGTTTTCCTGGCAAGTCCTCTGCGGGTGGGCAGGCCCCTCTGGAGGTTGAGATTCTAGTTTCTTGTAATCTGAAACTTGGAGGCCTGGGGTAGCGCGAACGCGTGCAGTCGCGGGGCAATTTCAGCGGGGGCCGAGGAGTTGGCGGAACAAAAGCTCCGGGGCCGGCCGGGCCGGGCTCCTCCCTCCCCGCGGCCCGGCGGGCCCCCGCCCCGCCCCATCCCGGCCTCCAGGCACCTGGGGGTCCTGAGCCGAGTGGCCTCCGCTAGGGCTCCGGAAGAGATCTGGGCCTCCTGGCTCGTCTGGTTGGACCATTGTCTTGTCAATTTTGTAAAAGTCTGTGAAAGTCTTTTCAAGTTTTGTCGAAAACAAAAGCACTTAAAACGCAATCGCGGAGCCGGGGGTTTGGTGAGACTGGTTTGTGATAATAGTGTCTCGTCTTAAGAGACCGAGGATGCCAAAGATATTTCCCCATAGGACTTGCAGACGAGCGGAAGATGCGTTGAGGAAAATCCCCTAATCTCTTTCCTCCCGGTTTCTGACTGTGTGGAAAATTCTTGCTTTGGAATTGCTAAATTCCGGGTTCAGCTCGGCACTCCTTAGATTCAGTGCCTGGGGTGTTGAGCACGGTTCCTGGCGCTTCTCCTGAGATGTTCTTTCTGATCAGGAAACTTCTTAGGTTTGCTTTTCCCCTAACTCTACACTTAAGCGTTACCTACGGTTATTCTTATTCCTAGGTCCTTTTCTAGCCTTGTCCAGATTTTTTTTGTTTAGTCCAATTTAACAACGACTCTCTCTGGCCCTCCCCCGAGGCTCTGCCCCTCCCCCTGTTCCTATTTAGACCCCCCCCCCCAAAGATGGCTTTTTAGGGCACTGGGATCCATAGGCCATCTTGTGGCTTTCCAAACAACTTGTCCTTGTACGTGGATGAAGTAAAACAGGCTTGTGATCCCTGCACGCCCCCCTCCCACACCACATTTTTTAAAGTATGAGCAGAGCAAGACATTTGGAAACAAGTCGTAACCGGGAAAGTGTTCAAAAGCTCTGTTACAATAGGAAATGAGTAACGTGGAAAAGTCTTTTTGTTTTTCCAAGTTGAGCCACAGTCCCGAGGGAGAGTTTTAATGAAAACAGTCCTGACAGCAGCAAACGTGGTTTGCTGTAGGGAAATATCAGCTGGTGCAGCCAAGCAACTGAAGTCTCAACTTCCTGTTACTTCAGCTTTTGTGCACATTTTGGCAGTGTTTGTTAAGAGGTCCAGGGGCCTGGCACTCATTGATTTAAATGAACTGAAAACCGAGTAAAGTCGAACTGCAGCTTGGTGTTGCTTAACAGAAACCTTCTTTTGTGTCACTTACCTATTTTGAAAGGTCAGACTTCTTGTCAAACTAAGCAGAAAAGGACAGGATTTTAGGGGGTTTTTTTGTTTGTTTTAAACTATTCGATTTTATCAATTTACAGTTGGAAAATCACTGTTCAATGAGTACATTTTCACACTTTTTCTAGATTCAAAAAGGAACTTGAAGCATGTCTGGCTTTTCAAATGTTTTGAAGAGTTTAAACAAATTGCTTTATTCAAATTTGCCTTAGTTATTCAATTACTTGACACATTTTTTTCTAAAGTTAAGATTTCTTCAGAGCAAATGTACAACAGGAACATTTATAATTTCTTAAGTTTTTTTTTTTAATTCATAGCTTTTCACCCACATTTCAGTACAGGTTTTAAAAGTATCTTTTTTTTTTTTTTTTTTAACAGTGAAAGCACTTTCAGTTTTAAATGTGCCTCCTTTTCTGAAACTTTTTTTTGTTTTAAGCAGTTTAATGAAAGCTTCTGGGTAGAGGAACAACAAATATGGGGCAGCAGTTAAAACTTAGGATTCCTGGGCCTTTTATTGATGGCTGTTTGTTAATTATGCCTTGAGCAAAAGTGAATTTGCAAGATCATCCTACTCTTTTGTTAGAACTTGCTTTTACTTCGTCCTTGGAAGGTTCTGCCTTTTCTGGGGACACTCCCTCCAAACACCTTCTGCCCCCTGCAGTCCAAAATGGAAAATGTGTCACTAAGTAGAGTTAGAATCAATTAACCCGCGAGCTGTTTCATCAGCAAATCTTTGAAGGAGTAGCTTTTTGAGTTTCATTGTGTTAAAAAACTTTCGAAGGATGGGTTTTCAGAAAAATTCTTTAAAAATACATCAGATGGTTTATCACGATGAGGAATATTCTGTTTTTATTTCCTATCAAGGTGAACCACTTGAGGTTCTATCAACAAAGAATGCCGACCTTTAAATTTCCTGCCACTTTAAATAATTTCCTTTGTATAGAAATACTGATATTTTCAAACATGCTCTGGTTTGTAATTCATTATATCTTAAAAATTCTGCGTTGCCCTCAAAAATGAGTAGCCTATTGTAATTTTGAAAGGAGGGAAGAGTTAATAGCATTAGTTTCAAAATTATGTTTAAATGTCTAAAAAGGACCAAATCTGAATTTTTGTGGAACCCAGTCGACGTGTGATTTAAATATTCTCTATTGCTTGTGAATTTTTAAAATTTCTGATAGGATTAAAGTACTTACAAACAAAGGAGAGTTTCCTCTGGGGGTTGCATATTCAGTTTTCTTTGTCATGTAATAATTTAAGGCTGAATTCTGCTTATTGATATGTAGTATTCCAGGTTCAGATTAAACTGGTAGTGGTAATTTTGGGAAATTTAAAAATGTATTCAGTATTAGGCATCTTTTGACTTTACTGAAGGTACTAGTTGTAGAAAAATATTTTTGTGTGATGAAACTGACAATGTGTGTGGTTGTTCACATTTAGTAAAAAGTGACTAGTACTGTCCATTAAAAGTAGGTGTCTAGTTTTGACTATATGGAGGTAGCAATGAAAAAGAAAAGAAAAGGAACTGGCAGAAGTTTTGGCCAACTTTTATCTTTAGAATATTACCTGGGTTAAGTGTAATTTCTCCTCCTTTTTATCAGTGGGAAAAATGTACAGACCTTCACTTTTATTTCAAAACTTTCCATAGAAGAAGGAGGAAGAACAGCATTTAAAATGTGCACTAGGATACTGGTAGGATTGTTTTTTCATAGTTAGCAGTGACCTCACCGAGAAGGTTGTCTAAGACACATCCCGTCTGCTGTCGCACCTTTCCTGTTTCGCATGTGGCAAGCTGATCGCTTCTGGTGCAGCTTTGTCTCACCTGCTGGATTAGACTTTCCTGAGCATCATTCAAAAGGAATGTGAGACACTGAATCCTGTAGGAAAGCGGGCACCCGAGGGTATCTGCAGCGGTTGGGAATCTAGAACCTGCTGCTAGTTGAATTACTCTTGTGATTTCACATGAGCCCTGGTGTTTTAGTTCAGAAAACACCGGTCTTTTGCTTGGCTCTCAGGAGTTGAGAAAACACGGTTTGTACGGAGTGGTCAAAAGAGATGACTTTTGAGGTAGGTGCTCTGCTGATAAAAGCAGTTGACGGCTGGCCTTTGTCCTCTCCTAGGTGTTGTTGCCGTGTCTGGCAGTGAGACAGAGGATGATGACAGCATGGACAGCCCCCTGGACCTCTCCTCGTCTGCCGGCAGTTCAGGCAAGAGAAGGCGAAGGGGCAACCTGCCCAAGGAATCCGTTCAGATCCTCCGCGATTGGCTGTATGAACACCGATACAATGCCTACCCCTCGGAGCAAGAAAAAGCATTACTGTCCCAGCAGACACACCTCTCTACACTACAGGTGAGGACAAGGAACATGAGCTGTGTGCCCTGGATGGGGGGAAGGGGGCTTTTTTCCCCAAATCGTCTTGTAGCATTCCAGTATTGCAAGTCATTAAGCACCTTCCCCCTCCAAAAAAGGGACTAGGGATATCTTCCTTGGGAACTTTATAGTGCTAACAGCTAATAACTGGCTATGTAGAGAAACAGAAACATTGACAGTTATCTGTCAAATAGCATTTCCTTTAACATCTAAAAGAGCCTTCCTTTATGCAGCAGACATAAAAAGGAGGTTAACTCTTACTCTATTGCCCAGGAAACTGGTTTGCTATTTAAACAAGGACAGGCTTCAGTGAGGTAATTCATGTTCTGTCTGTTGACATAGTCATTTGAACTGGGAAAAATCAGTAACTGGGAGGAGTGGCTCTTTTCATACAGGAAAGCATTTCCTGTAGTTGATTAACTTAAATGCTGGGGCAGTGGATAGTAGGTTAAGATGGGGAGAGTTAGAAGGTAAACTTCCCTCTCTGAAATCACTTTCAGACATTGGAGAATGTGTACCTTTTTTTCTTCCTCCTGAAAAAGTTGAAGGATGATGAGACACCAAACAGGGTGTTTGTATCAGAGGCGGTAGGAGGTTTATGACAGGAAGAAGCTCTGTTTACCTGGCTGGACTCGAATACCTTGAAATAACTTTGTAGGTTCTGATAGGCCTTCCATGCCTCCTTTACTGCAAAGAGAGGGTGCAGTCAGGCATCCCCAGGAAGCTTCTCAGGAGTGTTTGCGGACACTTAAAACATCCCTGTCTGATTTCAGGTCTGTAACTGGTTCATCAATGCCCGACGCAGGCTCCTCCCGGACATGCTGAGAAAGGATGGCAAAGATCCAAATCAGTTCACAATTTCCCGACGTGGGGCCAAGATTTCTGAAGCCGGGTCTGTAGAGTCGGCAATGGGCATCAAAAACTTCATGCCGGCTTTAGAGGAGAGCCCATTTCATTCCTGCACAGCTGGACCCAACCCAGCCCTTGGGAGGCCACTGTCTCCTAAGCCATCCTCCCCAGGATCAGTTTTGGCTCGTCCGTCAGTGATCTGTCATACCACTGTGACTGCATTGAAAGATGTGCCTTTCTCTCTCTGCCAGCCAGTTGGTGTGGGACAGAACACAGATATACAGCAGATAGCAACCAGCAGCTTTACAGACACCTCCCTCATGTACCCAGAGGACACATGTAAATCTGGACCGAGTGCAAATACACAGAGTGGTCTCTTCAACACTCCCCCCCCTACTCCACCGGACCTCAACCAAGATTTTAGTGGATTTCAGCTTCTGGTAGATGTTGCACTCAAACGGGCTGCAGAGATGGAGCTTCAGGCAAAACTGACGGCTTAACCCCTTTTTCAAGCAAAACCTCAAAAAGGTTATGATTGCCGGGGTGATGGCAAGAGATAGATTGCATTATTTTATATTTTTTTATTAATATTTGCACATGGGTTGCTAAAGTGAAGCTTCCTGTTACTGAGATGTCTTCAATGGAATCCAGTCATTCCAAGAACTATAAACTCAAAGCTACTGTAGAAACAAAGGGTTTTCTTTTTTAAAATGTTTCTTGGTAGATTATTCATAATGTGAGATGGTTCCCAAGATCATGTGATTTTTTTTTTTCCCCTTCCCCTCCCCTTTTTTTGTTGGTGTTTTTTCCAGACTGTGCAATAATTAGAGAACCTATAGCATCTTCTCATTCCCACGTGGAACAGGATGCCCACATACTGTCTAATTAATAAATTTCCAATTTTTTTCAAACAAGTATGAATCTAGTTGATTGATGCATTTTTTTTCATGACATAATAAAGTATTTTCTTTAAAAATTTCTGTAATCAGAGTATTTTGTTGAGGGAGGCACTTCTTAAAAATGAGTAGGAATACAGCACCCCAATAGCAGGAAGTTGGGGGTAGGGTGGGGTGCAAGTTGGGGGGGGGGTGTCACCAGCTCTTTGAAGAACTGTGGACAAGCCAGTCTGTATAAACAGGATGTGTGATATTTACTCTTGATAGGAAGCATAGCAGCCCTTTAAATCTTTACTTAAAACTGCATGACAAATTGAAATGAATCATTTCCATCAGTGTTTAGCTAACCACTAAAATACCTTGGTGATCCATCCTGCATATTTTAAGACATGACCAGTGTCAAGGAAAGTCTCGAAGCACCTTAAATATGGCTTAAGTTTCCAGAGGTAAACAACAACTGGAGCAGGTCTCGGTGATGCCCTTTTCACATTAACCTCTAAAACACCTTCGGTTCAGTGGAACAGTTAGGTAAAGCCTTTGCCTTCAAGATAACGTTTTAAAACATTTCCTTTTTTTTTTTTTTTGTCTTTTTAGGGCTGCTCCCTCGGCATATGGAGGTTCCCTGGCTAGGGGTCTGATCGGAGCTGTAGTTGCCAACCTATACCACAGCTACAGCAACGCGGGATACAAGCCACATCTACAACCTACACCACAGCTCACAGCAACGCCAGATCTTTAACCCACTGAGCAAGGCCAGGGATTGAACCTACAACCTCATGGTTCCTAGTCGGATTCGTTAACCACTGAGCCACGACAGGAACTCCAAGACATTTTCTGGAGTGATTAGAACAGTGGAGTTCTGTCTCCTATGGGATTGTTGATTTATTAGGTTTCTTTTCTATTTTTCTTTTTTTTTTTGTCTTTCTAGGGCCGCACCCACAGCACATGGAGATTCCCAGGCTAGGGGTCCAATTGGAGCTGCAGCTGCTGGACGCCAGAGCCTCAGCAACGTGGGATCTGAGCTGCATCTGCGACCCACACCACAGCCCACGGCAACACAGGATCCCAACCCACTGAGCGAGGCCAGGGATCAAACCCAAAAGCTCATGGTTCCCAGTCAGATCCGTTCACCACTGCACCACGATGGGAACTCCTATTAGGTTTATTTTCTAAAGTCATGGTTTGCAAAGAAAGTGTTGGCATACACAAGTGGGGTTTGTTGGGATAGACAATTCTTTATGAAACCAGGATAGCTCCTAAGGGAACTGGTGGTGTTCCTTTCACCTACATGGTTGAGCAAATTTGTCACATGCCACAAAACCATTCTTTGCAGTCATGCTTAGTATGAGGTTTCTTTGTTTTTACAGTCATGTTCTTTCCAGCCCTGCCCCAGCTACGAGTTGTCTAAGTTTGAGGGAACAGCATTAGCACTTCAGTACTGTTTAAAGAATGTGAAAAATTCTTCCAAATTTAAATCCGTAAGTTTGAAGTCCTGTTCAGAAAAACCCCTACCATAGAAAGTGGAAGAGAAAAACTGATGAAGACAAGCAAGAGGCAGAAGAAAAACATGGAAGAAGGTGGAGCTTTAGCCTGTGATGGGTCAGCTTTGAAGGGAACATCAGCTTGGAGTAGGCTGGCCCAGCTCAGAGTCACAGTAATACATAAATCCAAAAATGAAACAAAGAATATAAAAGGACAAAATAAGATACATACAAAAAAGGAAAAAGAAGCTGATTAAGAATCATTACTTGCTTTAAGAGCTAGATCAAAGGCTGAAATTCTTTTGAGTGCAGATAAGGGAGACCAGCAAATCCTAAAAGGCTTCCCTTGATAAGACACATCATTAATCATACTAGAAGTAGAAGAAAAGGAATCATATGAGTGATTTAACAGAAAAATAAATGTCAAGGAGCAAATGAAATCCAAAGGTTAAAAAAAAAAAATCATCCCAAATAGATTCTGGTGTGTAATAAATGAAAAGGTACATGCATGGAAGTATTTAAGTTGAAGCCAAATGGAAATGATATTTATGCTTAGTATTTGCACCATATGTCTTTTTTCATTTAACATTTTAACTTAATTTGGGTTTAAAGTTCATCTCTTTAAGATAGCATGTAGTTGGGTTTTGCTTTTTTTTTCCCCAGGGCTGCACCCACGACATATGGAGGTTCCCAGGCTAGGGGTCGAATCAGAGCTGTAGCTGCTGGCCTACACCAGAGCCACAGCAACATCAGATCCAAACTGCATCTGTGACCTACACCACAGCTCACAGCAACGCCGGATCCTTAACCCACTGAGCGAGGCCACGAATCAAACCTGCGTCCTCATGGATGCTAGTCAGATTCATTTTTGCTGAGCCACAATTGGAACTCCTGGGTTTTGCTTTTTTTAATCTAACAATCCCTGCCTCTTACTTGTGTGTAATTGATTTATGTTTAATATAATAATTGATAGGTTTGAATTCAGTTTACCATTTGGATTTTTTTTTTTTTTTTTTGGCCATGCAAGCAGCATGTGGAAGTTCCGCTTGCATCAGAGCCGTGACCCACGCCATTACAGTGTCAACACTGGATCCCCATCCCACTGTGCCACAGGAGAACTCCACTCTCTCTCTTTTTCTTTTTCTTTTTAGGGCCGCACCCTCAGCATATGGAGGTTCCCAGGCTAGGGGTCCAATTGGAGCTACAGCTGCCAGCCTACACCACAGCTCATGGCAACTTGGGATCCTTAACCCACTCAGGGAGGCCAGGAATCCAACCCGAAACCTCATGGTTCCTAGTCAGATTCGTTTCCACTGCGCCACGACTGGAGCTCCTCCACTTACTTTTTTGTTTTTCGTATATATTATAGCTATATCTGATAAATCCAACAGTACAATGTTATAATTTTTGTTTGCAACAGGCAAAAGTAAAAGAAAAGAGACTGTATACAGACACACCAAGGAGATGTTGTGGATTTGGTTCCAGACCACCGCAATGAACTGAATATCACAATGTTACACAAAATTCTTAGCTTCCCAGTCCACATAAAAGTTATGTTTGGAGTTCCCCTCGTGGCACAGCGCAAACAAATTCGACTAGGAACCATGAGGTTGCGGGTTTGATCCCTGGCCTCGCTCAGTGGGTCAAGGATCTGGCGTTGCCATGAGCTGTGGTGTTGATCAGAGACTCGGCTAGGATCTGGAGTTGCTGTGGCTCTGGTGTAGGCTGGCAGCTATGGCTCCGATTAGACCCCTAGCCTGGGAACCTCCATAAGCCGTGGGTGCGGCCCTAAAAAGCAAAAAAACAAAAACAAAAACAAAACAAACCTATTAAGTGCAATAGCATTATGTCCAATAAAAACGTACATACCTTAATTTAAAAATACTTTACTTGCTAGTAAGTACTATCATCTTAGCAAGTCTTAATACTTTTGTAATACTTAATAACATCAAAGACCTCTGATTATAGATTATTATAGAAATTGTAATTAATAATAAAAAAGAAACAAAAGTTTGAGGTACCGTGAGGATTACCAAAATGTGGCACAGAGACATGAAGTGAGCAAATGCTATGGGACCAATACACCTGACACAGGGCTACCACAAAACTTCAATTTGTGAAAAACAACATCGGCAGAGCACAATAAAGCAAAGTGCAAATAAACAGGGTATGCCTGTATACAGTCATATTTGCTAAATATTTGCCATTTCTGATGCTCTTCATTCCTTGTGAATCATTTCTCCTATCATTTCTCTTCAGTTTGAGTTTTCCTGAGAGTTGTGCAGACCTGCTAATAACTAATCATCTGTTTTGTTCATTGAAAATGACTTATTTTACTTTCATCTTTGAAGGATATTTCACTAAAGATAGAACTCTGGGTGGTTTTTTCCATCACTTGAAAGGCATTTATTGTCTGGTTTCCATTGTTTCTGATGAGACATCAGTTGTCGTCTGTATCATTGTTCTCTTTATGTAATGTCTTTCTCTGGCTTTTTTGTCCGGCTGTGCCCGCAGTATGCAGAAGTTCCTGGGCCAGAGATCAAACCTGTGCCACAGCAGTGACAACACCAGATCCTTAACCACTAGGCCACCAAGGAACTCTACTTGTCTGGTGATTTTTTTTTTTTTTTCCCCAGGGCCACACATGAGGCAGTATGTGGGCACTTCCCAGGCTAGGGGTCAAATCAGAGCTGCAGCTGCTGGCCTACACCACAGCCACAGCAACTCAGGATCTGAGCCACGTCCTGTGACCTACACATCTCATGGCAACTGCTGGATCCAGCTTCTGGCTGCAGCCTTTCAGTGGACTCCCTGGGATCTCCCTGCACAAGCTGACTGCAGATTTGGACAGAGTTTAGATACAAAGTTTGTGGTTTGCTCCTGCAGCTAACTTCCATTCCAGGATTCCTCTCCCGACTTTGCATCTGCTCCTGCCAACCCCAACTCTGTGGGTGACATCTCAAGCCACCAAGGCTGCAGCTCTCTGCCACCCCTCAGTCTTCTGAAGAATGAGTGACCTCAGGCATCAAGGCACAAACCTGCACGTCTCACCTCCCTTGAAGTTCCCTTTTGAGAGAGGATTTAACCTCTAAATCAGGAGTCCTCAAACTCATTTGCACATTGGAATCACCTGGAAAGCTTTATAAACAACTGTGGCTTGGGTTTGGGATTTTTTTTTTTTAAAGACCCTTGGTGATTCTAATGCATAGACAAATTTGGGAACTTATGCCCTAAATTATCCTTTAAATTAGCCATTGTTTCTCCTCATAAGCAGGATGTTGGGAGTTGACAATTCATTCTCTTTCCAGACTTAAAAAAATTCATTGTTGTAGCCTTTTGTTGGGGGCATTGGACAATTTTTGTAAAAGAAATGCAATTTGCTATAGCATCATCACCCTGGTCAACTAAGCCAATGGGAATTTAATTTGGCATTGGGCTCATACCAGGGTGTACTTGTAGCTAGACAATACCGCTAACAGATCTAGCACTGCAGGAAGGTAAACATGCATTTGTATCAAGCCAAAAAAACAAGGTTTAGCTGTGGAAATAGGCCAGAGGGTAAAAAGCAGTGTTCAGAGATCAAGTTTTAAATGGTCTCATTAAGAGGAGGCTGTATCAAATCTTGACCTTTCACTAAAAATAGGCTGCCCTCTGAGATGAGTTTTATGATTCACAGAAAATCTTCAACAAATACCTTGTAGCTCAAGAAAAGTGGTAACTTAAGGTTTGATGGTCACCATAGGACTGCTAACAGTAATGGAAGCCTGATAAAGCGATGGAGAAAACAATACAAGGATTTTAATGTCAAGGAAACTGTTTTAGAATTAAGTGTTTTACAGGCACCAATAGAATTTACAATTCTGAAGCACCGAGTCAATGACTTACAAATGGAATCAAATCCTACGATGGGAATTTACTCAGGCTGCAGAGAACGACATTAACTAATAGCATACAGATAATAAGAAAGAAACCAGAGAGGGTTTTTTCGGGAAGATAAATTATTACCCTAGGGATCTTTGCCAGCTTTGTTTGTTTGATTTATTCAATGATTTTGAGAAAAGCCAATGTGTATATTTATGTTAGTTAATTTTTCTTTCCCAACCTATCTGTACAGTAAATCTTCACAATCTGGGGCATCACTTATTTTAAAATCTCTAATCAATAATCTTTCCAATTGTAATGTTTTCTGGTAGCATCTGGAAATCCAGTATTGAAATGAAAAATAGATTGATTTGGAACAGAAGATATAATTTGTATTGAACACTTTGTTATTTGTTATATTATTATTGCAATAGTTATTGAACACTTTGGGGGCATATCCCACTTTGTCCTCACAACCTGGATGAGAGATGTTATTCCCATTGTGTAGCACAGGAAACAGACTCATCTCAGTTCAGCTGGTTGTGGTTACCAGGTAGAAGAGCCCACATTCGCTGCGTGATTCTGCAAGTTCACAGTTTTCCACTCACAATGCCTGAAATGAAGCACCTTGGAACCATCCCATTTTTATCAGGCTGTTCAGTAAAGATTGGATGGTTGCTTTGACAGCTGATCTATACAAGTTTTATCTTTCGAGAACCTCCAATTACCCTTCTAGCCAATGCCCCTCCCCTCCCCCACTCCATTTCCCTTCGTCCACATCTGCTTCTCAGGCTGACTTGCAGGATTTGACACATCCTCCTGGCTTCCTGAAACTTATGACTAGCCAGAACCCGAAATAATGAACTCTCCAATGCCAAGAAATCTGTTTTGTAGCTTCTCTGTGTAAGTCTTAACACTTAATCTGTTATTCAATGTATTTCATTTCCCTTTCTAAGTATCAGCTTTCTGAGCCCGTGACCTTAGCCTGGTACCTTTTTTTAGTAGGTTTCTGTTTTTTATTTTGACTGTGAGAATCTTAAGACTCATTCTAGTGGCTGCAGTTACTCTGTACTGCTCCTTTCAGTTTCCTCTGTACAGAAAATGTCTTTGACGCTGAATTTCCCCAAATAGAGATGAAAGACTGCTCTGGGGAGATACAGCTTCAATGAATAACTCCCGAAGTTTTAAAAGGCAAGTGAAGATATATGACAATGCCGTCCTTTCCCCCGACCCCCCAGACATCCAACCGTTTGTGAAACAGGGCTCTGTGCGCTGATTAGAGCCAGAGCTCTTACATGATCTACACCATGGGGGAAAGATCAGGTTTAAAACGAAATTTTTTTAGTAATAATAAAATAAGTATCTCCATGGGGAAAAAAAAAATAAGGCAGAACATTATTTTCCCTTCAGAGACTTAAGAGGTAGCAAGAACAAAGCTTGCCTGTGTAAGTTTTCTAGAAGAACGGCCACTTCTAAGCTTGACTAAAAGATTAACTTTATTTGGTGAGATGTGTTGCTATGTGCAAGCAGGCGCTGCCCTGATTCGCCAACTCCCCGTTAATTTGAACCTACAGAGGCACCTTTGATCCGCTCTCTCGGCCTCACCGGCTTTCCCAGTTGGCTCGGGATACATCAAAAGAACTGCAAAGCAGACACTAATCTCAGCCTTCCTGTTTCTGCGTCTGCTCGCTGGGCTCACACAACAGCCTGTTTTCTTCCACTGAAGGGCGTTTTCCATGATAACACTTGGTGTCCCAATGTTAAACGGACAGTTGGGGGGCAGGGGGTCTCTCTTTGTAATTCAAATCGATACCAAAGGAGGATCAGGGCTCTTCAGCTCCTGTGCAATGACACTGATGCCGTATGTAAACCAGTGTCTGCTGGCCTGATGCTGGAGGTAACGAGGAGAAAGAGTCCTGTTGAGGGGAACTCTTATCAGCAAATCAGCTAAGTGTGATATATTCTGCCATCCAGATGGCAATGAGAGGAGTTCGTGGTAGCTCAGCAGAAAGGAATCTGACTAGTATCCATGAGGAAGCAGGTTCGATCCCTAGCCTTGCTCAGTGGGTTAACGGTCTGGCATTGCTGTGGCTGTGGTGTAGGCTGGCTGCTACAGCTCTGGTTTGACCCCTAGCCTGTGAACTTCCATATGCTGTGGGTGCAGCCCTAAAAAGACGACAAAAAAAAATGATGGCAATGAGATAACAGGTTTGGATGATGTTAACCGGGCTCAGGTCATGGGCTGGGAATTCTGAATTACAAACATATGGGGGAGTTCCTGTCGTGGCACAGAAGAAATGAATCCAACTAGGAACCATTAGGCTGCGGGTTCAATCCCTGGCCTCGTTCAGTGGGTTAAGGATCCAGCGTTGCTGTGAACTGTGGTGTATGTAGGTCGTAGACTTGCCTTGGATCTGATGTTGCTGTGACTGTGGTGTATGCCGGCGGCTCTAGCTCTGATTAGACCCCTAGCCTGGGAACCTCCGTATACCGCCAGTGCAGCCCTAAAAAGCAAAAACAAAACAAAACAAAAAAAACCATATGGGAATGTTCCTGACAAAGACACACTTATGTTTAAGGGTGAAAGACTGGATAATATCCGGTCTTTTAAAATTTTTTAATGAAAACTTTATTGGCTTCTCATCCTTTCTACATTTAATTATAAGCCCATACTAGTTACCAGTCCTTGGGCTTTATTTCCCTTTGGAGGCCCAGACAATTTTGACCTCCAGGATTTTATGCATCTGCATTTGGACTTTTAAAAGTGCTTTATTCTTTACAATGCATCCAGGAGTTATTGTAGAACTGTGGGCACAGGTGAAAGAGACTGGAATTTACATGGCCTCGAGCAAGTTATTTGACATCTCTTAGCCTGGCTGCTGCCCTTTTAAATTGAGTACAAAAAAATAAAAACGAAAATCTCAAGTTGCTGAGAGGATGAAATGACGTAACGAAGTGGAAATACTTCAAAAGTTTTAGAGCAAAGCAGATGGATCTATAAATGATGTTGCATCTGAGAATGGCTCTACCTCCACACACCCACCGTTACCGGGCCAGGTGCAGAGTCCCACCTGCCATTGCTGCCTGGCAGGTAAACGTTCCTAACTCAGTTTCAGCCTTTGATCTTGTCCTGCCAGGCCTGGCTCCACCTCCTTCGTGACAGCAGGTTCAGTTCCCTTCCTCTGTCCTTTTTTTTCTAGGGCCACACGCATGGCATGTGGAGGTTCCCAAGCTAGGGGTGGAATGGGAGCTGTAGCTGCCAGCCTACACCACAGTTCACCTCAATGCCAGATCCTTAACCCGCTGATCGAAGCCAGAGATTGAATCCGCAACCTCGTGATTTCTAGTTGGATTTGTTTCCTCTGTGCCATGAGGGGAACTCCCTTTCTCTGTCCTTTTGCTGTCTATATGGCTTTCTGAGGGTGTTACACACAAAAAAAGAGATATGAGGGCTTCAGAGATGGGTTGTGGGTTGGAGAGAGTGGTGGCCATTATGCTGAAGACTAGGTAATCATCACCTCTTTCAAACTAACTGTTTGAATTTTTACCACTGGCATCATTCCTGCAAAGTTCAAAATAACACAGGTTCTCAGGTACTAAAAGGCTGATCATCCAGAGCCTCCGACTTGCTCTCTCCTCCCCCCTCTGGCCTCACTGAAGAGGAATCCTCTGAGGGGATCTCATTTTGCTTTTTGTGATATTTTCCCCCCTGTTCTTCTAAAAGATGCTAAATTTACTACAACTGGAAATTTTTTCATCTCCTCTTGGAGGTAGAAGGACATTGAGGCTTCCTTTAGATGAGATTAAAAAAAAACCCCAAAAAACAAAAACTGGGTTTATCTCTCAAACTTTTCAAGTGATTTACTTCTCCAAACCTCTGTTTTCTCATCTGTTTGTTTTATACTCTAGAGGATGTTTATCACATATCACAGTCTTTTACCAGAAACAAGAACTGGCGGAACAGAATCTCAGTAGTCTATTCGGGGATGTTTTGCTTTGCTTCCTTCCCTAGTTACTCAAGGAAAATTTCTCTCCAACTCTCCTCTTCCCTCACTCTTTGCCCTTCTTTTTTCTCTTTATCCCTTTATTTTTTATTCCGTTATAAGTTTAATATAAAGGAGATTACAATAGCCAGATGAAGAGGTACCCTGGGCAGGGTCTGGAAGGGTTCCCAGCACAGGAGCCTGTCCCCATGGAACTGGGGTGCTCCACCAGCCCTGCATGTGGATGCACTCCTGAACCCAGAAGCTTCCTGCCTTCTGTGATTTTGATACACAGCCCTCTGAATCTGAGGCTGTGAGCCCCCAGATACGGAGCGTTGTGTTCAGTGTATTACAGCCATTTTATAGAGGAGATTTCAGCCTCCCCCGGGGGCCGTGAGCCTGGGCGGCGCAGGAAACCAACCAACCCCCTCCCCCATACTGAGGGGCCACTGTGAAATTGGGGGGTAACGATTAGTTTAAATCCATTCCACCTATAACCTGCCTTCACTAATCAAGGTCCTTTCAACTGTTGCTGCAAAGGACTTGCACGTCCTCCGAGCTGCACAGAGCCTTAACAAGGAGATGTTTGCCCGAGCTGTTTTCCAGAAACCTGGAGTCAGCTGTGTCTAATTGGAGCTGAGCGGGTGAAGACTGGATGGGACCACGAACCCTCCAACTGGGCCTGCGCGGGTGTCCGCTCCGTGACCTTTTGACATCAGACGCGGAAAACTCCATCCTCAGATCCTTCCAAGCGCCTCCGATTTTGAACGTGCCGAGGCGGTGGCTAAGCTGCTCCTGCGCAGAAGCAAGGTGGTGCACCTGTTTCCCATCACCTTCCCCGCGTTCCCGCCCTCCTTGCGCCTGCGGCCGCACAGCTCATCCCATAAATACCCAGAGCCCCTGCCTTCCCAAGGCAAATCTAAGACTTTCTTCTGTCATTTCTCTGCTTAGCTGTCTCATGCATAAATCCTCTTTCTTTTTCTGTTTCGAACCTTGGTGTCTCAGCGTTTGAGCTCCCTGGGTCTCGGGAGTAAACGAGTCTAGTTTTGTGACAAGTGAAGCTGCTGCCCGAAGCAGAACTAAGAATGATGTTAGGCCGGCGTGACGTTACCCCAAGCTGGTTTTCTCACCAGTGAAGCTATAGGGTTGGGTAGGAGGATCTCTTCAGCCTCTAAAAGCTTTCTACTTTCTAAGGACATAAATGCATGTAGGCCTGATAACAGGGTAGATTGTTTGAAAGTCCCGTACGATACAGATCTTCATAAGCTCAAAGAAAAGGTTTACTGTGTGACGGAATGCAAGTAAAAAGTTTGATATAGGGACCTCGATAAAATGACGCCTTTCTTTGGGCAAAACTATCAAAAGGGGATGGTAATATGTAGAGAGAGTGCTTCAGTCTAGGGAAAAGAATAGTCCTAAAATATCAAAGCCCCAGGAGTTCCCGTCGTGGCTTAAGTGGTTAACAAACCCGACTAGAATCTATGAGGAAGCGGGTTCGATCCCTGGCCTTGCTCAGTGAGTTAAGGATCCGTGAGCTGTGGTGTAGGTCACAGACAAGGCTGGATCCCGAGTTGGCTGTGGTGTGGGCTGGTGGCTACAGTCTGATTTGACCCCTAGCCTTGAGAACCTCCATATGCCATGGGTGTGGCCCTAAATAGACAAAAGACCAAAAAAAAAAAAAAAAGAGCCCCAAATGTTTTGTTTCAGCAGGAAGTAATGGGAATTACTGAGGGTGGGGGGAAGGGGGAGGACAGATGGGGTGGGTCGGTGAGGAGGAAGTGGGGAGAGGGGTGCCCCATGGTTGCCGCTCCTGGGTGCTGGCAGCCCTGCCAAGACCAAGTGGAGTGGTCTTCACCTGAGACAGAGCAGGGGCGCATCTCCAGCGCCTCCCAGATTTGAGGATAAACAGCTCCAGGAAAACCTGTAGCTGATCAGTTGATTGGGGAAAGGACTGATAACTGTAAACTTAGAAGTCAGAGGAGCATTTGGAAACTGGCTAGGAAAAAAGCCTTCTAACTCCAAGGAATAAACATATGTGGGCTTTGAGGTCAGGATGCTTTTAAAACTGAGCAGGTCCTTCAGAGCAGCTAGGTAACTGTCTGCTTAACACAGGACTTTCGAAGTGTAGTTCGTCTTATTTGAGAGAACTAGAGCTTGCAAGGGGGTTAACTCTTGTGCTGGGAGAACCTTTGTGTTCACAGTTTTACTGGCAAAGGGGGGAGAGGGGTAGGGTGGACAGTGGGAGGTAGTAGAGCCCACCTGTGGGAAGGGAGCCCTGGGCAGCCCTCGGAATGGAACCCAAGTTCTGTGTTCTAGCTACAATAGAATCGCCTGGCAGGATGCCTTCAAATACGGATGTGTAGGCGCCACCATTCAAATTCAGGGCTAGCTGTGTAATTTGCAGGGCCCGGTGCAAAATACACATGTGGGGCCCCTTCAAAGAGCAGGAAAAAAGTACCATTCAAGGAATGAAAATGTAAAGCTTTTTCCTTTTCATTGACTTGTCATTTCTATTTGTTTAAATAAAAGTACAATTTTAATAGCACACATTTTCACCGTCCATCTTTATGTTGTGAAGTTTTAAATATAACGGCCTGTAACAAAATCACCCACATCACACACTTTATATTTCATAGCTTGTGCATTTTGTTCTTTTTAGAATAGTGGAAACACTGTGAAGGAGTAAACTGTTGTTTGTTTCTTTTTTTTCCACTTAAAACGCTCTCATCTTACCAACGTTCTCCACCTTCTTGCTGAGGAAGGAGGGGCCAGAAGGAGGAGGAACCCTGGACTGTCATTTCTTCCTCTCTCTCTCATCCTTGTCAGCATGAGTAGTTGGCCAGTACTGGGAAGTGACTAGAGTGAGAAAGAATATGGTGGGGTTCCTTGTTCATGTTTCTCGCATGTCGTTGCTTGTTTTCTGGTGCGAAGGACAGCATGGCTTCTTGGCACCATCAGCTCCTCTGGTGACTTGGTGGTAGGCCTGGCACCTTACCTGGCACCCATTTGGATCCTCCCTGGTCTCCTGGGCACTGTGGGTCCACTGGAGACTTCGGCTCATGGACCTGAGGACCACTGTGAGGACAAGGCAAGAAAGACTAGCTGTGGACACACACACACACACACACACACACACACACGATGCAGCTGTCCACTGCAGTCCCACTGGACTTCACTGATAAAGCAAACTGAAAGGTGCAATGATTGAGAATCGTAAGATGGTTCTAGCAGAGCGTTAAAGCATCACAGGACCCTGTGGGGCTCCAGGGTCCCCATCCTTGAGCGGCCCTGGCTCCGCTTCAGCTCTTCCCACCCCAGGTCTTTTCCCTGGCTAACTGCCCAGGTGCCAGGCCTCTGAAATGAAGGCAAGTGACCAAGAGCCAAGTCCTATGGGTGTTGCCAAAGATCTAGGTGAAGAGACAGGAGGAAAAGGACTCCGGGCTGCCCTTTCTCTCCCTGTTGTCCCTGTCAATGTCCTGTGTGCTCACCATGACTAAGCTGCAGGGCCTCATGGGAGAGACTCCCAACAGGGGCTGACGTTTTGCGATTCTCAGAATTGGAGCAAGGCGGTGGCTCTGGTGAGGCTGCCGTGCTTCCTCCAACTGCGCACTTTGCCTTTGCCCTTGGAAGCCACAGGGCCGTGGCAGAACCCAGGCTGAGGCCAGGGGCTTGTCTGTCAGACCCCAAGTCAGAAGCCCTGTTCTCGGGGGGGGGGGGGGGGGCGGCGAGTGGTCCACTGTGTTTTACAATCAACCTGCTGGCTTAGTCCTGGAGCCCTGCGCAGACACGTTTGGGGAAGAACACACGAGCGCTTCCTGTGACCAAGGCTAGTATGTACTTTACCCCATATTCAGACTCCGGGGTAGATTAGGTGGTGTCCAAACTAGTTTTTCCACAATCTTTTCTGGAAATGGAAATTTAAGATAGAGTAGTTCACAAAAGTACTGTCAGGAGATCGCCTGAGTCAGTTAATGGTCCGTAAACTGCTTTGCGTGAGAACCATCAGAGAGCTTGCTTGGGCCGCATCCCCAGTCCTTTCTTGCCGTGGCAGCCTTAGAAAGTGCTCCCACTTGTACAGCCTCTGTGGCAACTCGAGGCTGGAGAGGCTGCCTGGGAACTCCGGCTGTCCCTGTGTCGCTCTTGGCACACTGTCACCAACAACCCCGAGGGCCCAGGTGCCCTTTGTGGGTAACATCTGTGGTTCTTCCCTCTTTGCCTTTCCCATGGTGTCTGCTTTCCACTGGGGGGACTGGGATTTAGGGAAAAGTGATATTACCCCTGGCTCAGGGGTGACCACACGACTCTGCTAAGTCAGTTGGTGCATCAATTTTGGTGTAAAATATGCTTTGAAAATAAGTCTTTAAAAAACAAAAACAAACAACAACAAAAAAAGGCTATTAAAAAAAAAAGGAGAAAACTCTAAAACTTTGAATGTTGCTTGGGAGCATCACTCTCAAAGCTAATGCCATTCCCAGAAAATGCACCTGTGGAATGAAGGGAGTAAAACTGAATGATCTCTAATGGAATTTTTGTGTCAAAATTCAGGCATCAAAAAAATGAACTCTCATTAGAGATAGGTATGCTCAAGTACTCAGAGGTAAACGTCTGCACTCGCTTTGAAATGCGTAGAAATAAGAAAGATGGCTGTTTGAAAGGATGAACAATGGCCAGACAGATGACACAGCAAGTCCAGTAAATGGCAGGAGCGGGGCAGTGGGTATATGCTGGGAATTTTCACTGTCAGTCTTTCAATTTGGCTGCAAGTTTGAAATTTCACATTGAGAAATGTTGGGGGGAAAATGAGTGCTTTGGCATCCAGTCTTCATGACTAATGCAGAAAAAAATGAACAACGACATGAAGTAACCTGTTCAACTGGTTAAAAAAGCTGTTAGATTTAATAGGTAATCTAAGATGTAACAAAGCCATTTCAAGTCTTTGTGTAAGAAACAAAAATTCTAAACTTCTGCTGTTGCAACAGTATTAAGGTACCAATTATTGAGTGCTTACTGTGTGCAGGGACTCAGCTGAACATTTCCTATGAAACGCCATCCAGTTGAATCCTCACGACAGTCCTTGAAGTATACAAAACAGGAATTGTCCTGAGTCTTTCTTTTTTTTTTTTTTTGGCCTGGCCCACGGACTCGTGGAAGTTCCCCGGCCAGCAACTGAACCCACACCGCAGCAGTGACCCAAGCCGCAGCAGTGACAACCCCAGATGCTTAACCCACTAGTCACCAGGGAACTCCTCCTGTGTCTTTGACTCAGGAAAACAGAGACTAGATGCACTTATCCAAGGGCATAGACCTGGGACATGACAGCTGGATTTGAATTCTGGGCTGAATGAACCCCAGACAGCTCTTGACCAGTGTTTGATTCTACTCTGCCTGCTGCTTCAGTCTTACTGACATTTAGTCATAAGGTTGACAGGAAGGCTAGGGTTCTGCACACACAGTATGTTAGCCCGTCTTGGCAGGCAGACAGTTGACAGGCATGAAGTTACTGCTGGGACCCAATTCAGGCACGTGTCCCAGGCTTGGCTGTGGTCCTGCCCAAGACACTTGGGGTGCGGCACCTCTGTGTTTTCGTAGGTAAGTGGAGGCAGACCTCAGGCAGCTTGCCCCACAGAGCACCTAGGAATATTCTGGATTCACCACAAGTTTGCTTTCTGCCCTGTGATATTTCTATCATTCTATGAATTCTCAGTGCATCAGCTTCAGGTTACTGAGGTGTGCCCCCGATTTTGTATAACCTCAAATTTCAAATCTTCCTGCTTCCTGTGTTCAGACATCTTAAAAAAATCTTGGAGTTCCCGTCATGGCTCAGTGGTTAATGAATCTGACTAGCATCCATGAGGACACAGGTTCAATTTCTGGCCTTGCTCATTGGGTTAAGGATCTGGCGTTGCCGTGAGCTGTTGTATAGGTCACAGACGTGGCTCAGATTCCTCATTGCTGTGGCTATAGCGTAGCCTGGCAGCTACAGCTCTGATTCGACCCCTAGCCTGGGAACTCCATATGCCATGGGTGTGGCCCTAAAAAGCAAAAACAAAAAAGAATCCCAAATCTTTCTAAAAGTACTATAGCCCCCTTCTCATCCTATGAAGGGAGATTAGTACCTACCCCCCCACCCCTGCCCAGTAATTCTGAGGGTTTCAGTCAATGGGCTCATGTTTTCATCACCATCTTCTCTGAATTCAAGATTTTACCCAACTGTCACCTCGCCTCCTGCAGTAAACACCCTCCCTCCATCCTGAGTTGCCGCAGGCCATTTCGGCTTTAATTCCTCCATATCTAACCCAACAGGAAAACACAAACAGCTGCAACAACTTTTACAGAAGAAGTGAGAACAGTGAGGAATTATTACAAAAGAGGTGAGAAACAACTTCCAATGTCACGCATCCACTCCACTACTATCAACTGAGTGCCTTCTATACACCAGGCATCGTTCTGATGCTGGAAATACCAGAATGAGTAAAACAGCCAAGAACAACAAAAATTCCCTACCCTCCTCAGGTTTACTTTCTAGTTGGGAGAAGGAAAGAAACGCCTTGTATTTAGGCATTTTGTTGATTGCCTCTTGTAGGTGAGGGGGGTGGAGGAGAAGCACAGAGGGGAGAGGAGTGCCTGGGGGCAGCGTGGGCGTGGGGTGTGCAGTTTTAAACAGGATGATGGGGAAGGACCGCGAGGAGACCTGAGAGGATGGAGGAGCGATGTGGTAGGGACTCTGTGGGAAGGGGACACAGACGCTCCTGTCCCTGCTGAGATTCTGCGAGCGCTGGGTCCAGCGCATAAAGTGGAAACTCTCATGATGAATGACTTACTGGGTTTTACATTTTTGATGCATTTTAATCCACGGCAGTTATTTCCTTATCAATACCCAAACTGTGGCCAGGGAGAGACGCTTCAGTTTTAGCATGAGGGAGGGAGCACAGTGAGCAAGATGGGCAGCCGAGGAGTCAGGGCCATGAAGCTGGTCCCAGGTGCCCCACGGAGGTGGGATTGCTGAAGGCCGAGTTCAGGATCTTGTTGGACCTTAAAGATAATTACATGCTGTGTGGGTTTTTGTGACTTTGACAGCCATTCTGTCTCCTTGCACCCTACCTCCTGAATTTATGAAGACTTTTGGATTGCGCGTGCCTATGGAAATGGAAAGAGGGGAGTTTCCTTCGTGGCTCAGTGGTTAACGAACCTGACTAGGATCCCTGAGCATTCGGGTTCGATGCCTGGTCTCAATCGGTTAGGAATCCGATATTGCCATGAGCTGTGGTGTGAGTTGCAGACATAGCTCGGAACCAGAGTGGCTCTGGTGCAGGCTGGCAGCTGTAGCTCTGATTCAACCCCTTGCCTGGGAACTTCCATATGCTGTGAGGCTCCCCGCCCCCTGCCCCCCAAAAAGGAAAGAGGGACTGAGTTTGAGCCCAAAGACCTGAAAAGACCACAGACATTAGGCTCCTACCTGAGAATTAGTAGAAAGCCACAGAAAAGGACTGGAAAAGGGAGGAGGGAAAACAGAGTGGAGAGCTCAAAATAATTAAATTTCCAGGGCCAAAGAGAGCCCGTGCAACTTCTGCTATTTCTATACATTATAAGTCTGCATGTACATATATAACTATGACCAACAGTCTTGAGTTTTTTGGTTTTTTTTTTGTCTTTTTGCCTTTTCTAGGGCCACTCCCGCAGCATATGGAGGTTCCCAGGCTAGGGGTCGAATTGGAGCTGTAGCCACCAACCTACACCAGAGCCACAGCAATGCGGGATCCAAGCCGCGTCTGCAACCTACACCACAGCTCACGGCAACGCTGGATCCTTAACCCACTGAGCGAGGTCAGGGATCGAACCTGCAACCTCATGGTTCCTAGTTGGATTCGTTAACCACTGAGCTATGACGGGAACTCCAGATTTTTTTTTTTTTTTTAAAGGGAACATAATTTGGAGGCCGGTTTGATTTGCAAATTATCATCTGTAGAAAAATCTGCAGAGTTCCTGCTATGCTGCAGTGGGATTCGGTGTTAATTCTTTGGCAGCACAAGTTCGGTCCCCAGCCCGGTGCCGTGGGTTAAGGTCCACTGTTGCCACAGCTGTGGCATAGGTCACAGAGAAATCTGCATAGACTTCTGGGTGAGGGAGGAAAGGGGGCAGCGGGGATTAATGAGGGGAGAACAGCTGGCTTCTGAACCAGGTGTTGGGCACTTGGTCTGACAGGACTTTATCCCCCTGATTTGTATGTGCATCAGTATCAACATCTAGAGACAAAAATCTCTAAATCGTCCTGAAAAGTTCAGGATCTGTGCTTTCATCCTTAGTGTTCAAATCGCATCCTTATGTGAAATATCCAGAGAGAATCTCACATCTGACTGTACAGGAAATTCATTGTAGTGAAGGCTGATTGAAACGAGGAGTCTGTTCACGAACCAAAGTCTGAGGATCCTTTTGTGACACAAATTGACACTATCTTTTTGTTTTGTTGGATGTGAGCTCTCAGACTTAATTAAGCCCTGGTGGGAGAAAAGCATTAACTACTATTAAATACTTGAGTACACATGGCCAATATTCCTAAGATTCTGGGGTTATTCAAAAGCAGTAAAGTGTTGCTGTTGATTGAATATTTGTGTTGCTCACAAATTCTTATGCTGTAGCCTAATCCCCAGTGTATTTGGAGGCCGAGCTTTTGGGGGGGTGTGATTAAGTCATGGGGCCCTCATGAATGGTACTGGTGCTCTTATGAAAGAGGCCCCAGAGAGCTCCTTCAGCCATCCTTGAACTAGGGAGTGGACCCTCACCAGACACCGAATCTACCAGTGCCTTAATCTTCAACTTCCCAGCATCCAGAACTATAAGAAACAAATGCCTGGATTGTTTAAACCACCCAGTCTATGGTATTTTTGTTATAACAGCTCAAATGGACCAACAGTGACAGATGAGCAAACCATCACTCTAAGTGATTCCTTGTAATGTCTGATCCTCTCTGCTTGCTAAGTGACTGCAAAAGTCTCAGGTAACTGATTCACATTTTATTGCAAAATATATTTTGGAAAATAAACTTTGAGCTAGTTGCTTCACAGAAATACACTATATTATGTAGAACTTTCTACCTTCTGGGTTCTAATTCTCAGAATGAGAGCCGGATGGATGGAGATGTTTAATCTCAATGGGAAACCTCACACTTGACTGACACTCGCTTATGCCCCAGACAAACTCCCCCTAGATACAAAAGGAGAACTAGTGCTCCACTAGCAAGTGGGCCATAAGATTCCTAGCAATGATTTAGGTAACGATAGACTTTTTCTTATAACACAGCACACTAATTCTTATTTGTCCTCACCCTGGCGTGTGAGTTAAGATACACTCCCCGCAACGCACCTGTCATTCTAGCCAGTCCTCTGTACTTGGGTGATGGCTTCCTCAGTCCCCACTGCTCCAGCTCCCCTCTGTGCCTTTGGTCAGCCCATCCCTTCTGCTTAAAATGCCTCTACACTGGTGGTTCTCAACCTCAGCTACAGCCAAACATGGATGTCTTTGTCCTCCCTGCCTCACCTGTTGTGCAGATTTCTTAAAGCTTCCCAGGTTGAACACCGCTGCTGGATGTGCCCCCGGAGGCTGGCAGTGGGTCTCGCCTGGTGAATTTGTTAGAAAAACAAATTGGCTCTTGAGTAGACAGCTTCTGAGTCAGAATCTGCTTGTGGGTGGTGGGGGGAGGGCTGAGTAAATTCAACTTTAAAGCTGTCTTTTCAGGTCTGGGGCTGAAATATTAACCAGACCTTAGGACCCTAACTGCTGCTTGAAGTCCTCTATGGGCATCCCCACAAGAGGAAGAATCCTCTGTCCCAATGTGTGTTAACAGGCACAGGGCTCTTTGCCTAAATGCAGCCAAAATTGCCCTCTGGGTCAGTGCACGGCCATCGTTGTAGGTGGGGACAGCCCCCCGGGGCAGCAGCATCTTCCGGCTGAGACAGCTGGGCTGAAAGTGTTGCAGCCTGTAGCGTGACAGAGGGATGTATTTGGGACAAGAAGAGTTTCTGCTCACAGACAGATCGGGCTGGACAGTTGCTCACCTGTCTGAGCAGGAAAAAGAGGGCTTCTTACTTGTGAGGAGGTCTGCTTGAAAAGAAAAGAAAAGAAAAGAAAAGAAAAGAAAAGAAAAGAAAAAGGCGCCCCACTGAAATACTGCTTACTTGCTGGAGGGCAGGACACTTTCTTGGACTGAACTCCAAAGGATGTCAGGCTCAAGAGCGATGTCAGTTAACCCTGCCTTATGCTGCTGGGGCCATCTGTTTGCCAAGAACCCATATCGCTCAAACCACTGAAATAGAAGGCTCAGATTTAAAGAAAGCCTTATACTTCGTTCTTTGTTCATTTGGTCATTTGTCAGTGCTGTGATTTGTGAGGCAGTTGTGCTCACACATGAGGTTTGCAACGTCTGCACAATCAGTTTGGTAGCTCTTTAAGCATAGAGGAGGTAGTTTTAAAGTTTTGGTATCTCCAAACTGAGGACACACTAAAAAAAATGCTGACTGCTTTGCCCTATCAGGAGCCTAGAAAGAAATCTTGTATTCATGACTCAGGATCCTGGGAGCTGTAAAGTCACTGATCTAGCAAGTTTCTGTTTCTTACTTTTTTTTTTCTTGTCATAACTGTTCAGTGCTTCATGTTTTAGTTCCGTACGTCATCTTAAAGACTTTTCAGAAGAGGGGTTTCACTGCTTAAAAAAATAATAATTAAAAAAACCCAACTACCTCACACAGATGAAGGGGTCCTGGTATAAACCTCTGGCCATCGAAGAGCTTCTGCTCTTCCTTCCCTGGCCCCCAGACCCAGTGTAAGCCTAGACCCTACTGCAGGAGCCTGTTGGGATTCTTGGAAGTCATCTACTAGGTAGGCAATTCCCGGAGGAGTTCGCACCATGGGGCTGACGTTACCTTATACTTAGGCTTTCCTTTGGTTCATACGGCTTTGTCCTGGGAGTTACATAAAAGATTGAATTAAAACTGCCTCCACATTTCCGGAGACGTTTTTTCCTTCCTCATTGAAAGTCAACTGGAAGTTGCCTGGTTTAGTTGTTGCTGTTTGAAGAATGTGTCTGAATTAACTTCACGAATGCGTTGTTTCCTTGTTTGCAAAGGTAGATGCTAAAACTCATACCTGCTTGGTGAAGCGGAAATCAAAGCAGTCTTTTTGGAACACTGATTGGTAATATTTAAAAACAAAAGCCCGGAGTTCCCGTCGTGGCGCAGTGGTTAACGAATCCGACTAGGAACCATGAGGTTGCGGGTTCGGTCCCTGCCCTTGCTCAGTGGGTTAACGATCCGGCGTTGCCGTGAGCTGTGGTGTAGGTTGCAGACGCGGCTCGGATCCAGCGTTGCTGTGGCTCTGGCATAGGCTGGCAGCTACAGCTCCGATTAGACCCCTAGCCTGGGAAACTCCATATGCCGCGGGAGAGGCCCAAGAAATGACAAAAAAACAAAATAAATAAATAAATAAAAACAAAAGCCCATGTCTGTTTGTCTAGATCTACTTATCTACTGATTGTAAAATGTAAAACCATTGCAAAATGGTTTTCACCGCAGATTCTCTTTGTTACAGCAAGTAGTGGAAACAGCCCAAATGTCCATCGTAGAGGGACTAAGTAACGTGTTATGGTTCAGCCTTGAAGGGAAATGCTATGGTGCCACTGGAGAGAATGGGTGGGTCAGAATGTTCTGAAATGGAGCATACATGACTAAATGAAAAGGCAAACAGTAAAGGAATGTGTGTAATAGGCTTCCAGTTTGTGAGGGAAGAAAAAAAATATATACTTGAATGTGTATAGAAAGATTTTGGAAGACAGTCAACGAAGTGTTCAAAGATGTTGAATACTGCAGGAAAGAACGAGGGTGAAAAGTAAGCTTATTTTCATTGTATGCTTTTGCATTCGGTTAGAAACTTCGGTGTGTGCACAGCAAAAGCCAAACGGCTTTGTCTTGCACGTACACAAAAAAACTCACACAAAGGATCTAGAGTTAGATTGGATTCAAATACTACCTCTGTCAATTACCTGTGACCTTGAGGGGCCCCCTAATTTTCTTGTCGGGACTATCCTGAGGCTACAGTGAGGATTAAGTTACAAAATTGCATATCACACAGGACAGTCAGGGCATGAGGCTCTGTCTCAGTAAATGTAAGTGTGTAAGATGTGGATGAGAGTGAACATTTACCAAATGCTTCTGGTGTGCCAGGCGCTGCATTAAGAGCTTTATATATATTCATTTAATCCTCAGACCAACCCTGTGAAGCAAGTACTATTTTCATCCTCATTGTACAGATGGGGAAACTGAGGTACAGAGGCACTAAGAAACTTGCCCAGGCAGGCACAGCTAGGAAGCAGTAGAGCAGTCTGGCTCTGCATCTTGAGCTGTCTCCACCTCCTGACTGGCCCCACCCTGTTGGGGAGGGATGCGGGGGAGGACAAGTCTCCTTAGGACATCATGAGGCTGATGAGAGGATCAGTCCAATTCCTAAGGGAAATGCCGAGAACATGTGCAGTGTCTTGTGAGCATGTAACAGTGCTTTCCCACCCAGCCCCACATCAGACTATGACACGCAAAGTGACATGAGGGTGTTTCTGCTGGAGGGAGTGGGGACTGTTCCCGCTGCGTCTGTTGTCTCCCAGCTGGATCCTCTCTGCTTGTGAATCTGGAGTCACTGACAGGAAGCCTGCTGGGAAATCTTTGCTGCGAGATGAAGCCAACAGGGATGCCAGGGTGTGGGAGGGGTGGAGAGACCTGTCTTTTCTGTAGCTACTGCCCAATAAAAAAATTTAAATACTGGGCGCTATGGAGTACATGCCCTCTTCCACTAGGATCATTCAGGGGACACGGTTCCGTCAGAATGACTAGTGTCTGGTGTACCAAGTATCTCAGGGTGGTCAAGACCTCGTATTTCTTTAGGTAAACATCTCCTTAATATTTAACCCAAGTTCTCTCAGTTGAATATTTAACCCAATTGTAATGTGTTGCCTTTGCTAGAAGGAAAGCTGGTCTTTGGCCTCCTACAACCTGTCTTGAAACAAAGTGCCCTCCACAGCAATTGCATGCTGAATTCAGCCACTAAAAGATCCCAAATGTCTTAGGTCCCATTAGGACATTTTTCTTCCCTCGCTTCCAGAATTACTCAGAATTATCTGAATAATTATTCCTCACTTCACTATTTCCAAAGTGCTAAACATGTGCTCATGTGTTCAGTATGGAAAAAAATCCCCATGATCCTGTGCCAGCCTCTCTCCACTGGTCCAGTTTCCCAAACTATCGATCAGTTTTCACTCTTTCCATAAGAAGTCTGTCTTTCTTTAAGATTTCATCTTGAGGACATTCCACTAAAGATAATATACAGGAGTTCCCATTGTGGCACAGCAGAAATGAATCCTGCCAGGAACCATGAGCTTGTGGGTTCGATCCCTGGCCTCGCTCGCTCAGTGGGTTAAGGATCCGATGTTGCTGAGAGCTGTGGTGTAGGTCACAGACACGGCTCGGATCTGACATTGCTGTGGCTGTGGTGTAGGCTGGCAGGTGTAGCTCCTATGAGACCCCTAGTCTGGGAACCTCCATATGCTGAGGGTGCGGCCCTGAAAAAGCAAAAAAAAAAAAAAAAAAGAGAGAGATTTCATTTTGAATAACCTGCTAGACAAGGAGTCTTTGGGGCACCCTCTCTAGATGAGAACAGGTACCAGCTCCTTAGAAAGGATCCCCCTTCGGTCATTCCAGACTCATTACCTGGCTTGACTAAGAAACAACTCAGGAGTGCCTTGAGCTACTCTTAGGTTCGTCAAGCTCAGAGTTGGAAGAACTACACTCACCCTAACTGACTTCCCAGGTATTCCTTCCACCAGGGGCCAGGCGGCTGACAGTTAAAACATCAACTTCTGCCAGTGAAGGCAGTGAAGGGTGTAAGGCTCTTCTCTGTAGAAAGAGTAAATTATTTGATTTATCCCCTTCTCACTTTTGTTCACGGTCTACGTTTGAGATCTGCCTCTCCTCACACTTGGGAATTACAAACAGGTATTGTATGGTCTGAGGTTGCAAAGTGCATCAGGTCTTATTCTAGAGGGGAAATAATGTGGCAAAGCTGGTGTTTTAAAAAAATGTCACTTACAGAAGTAAACACTTTCCATAGCAAGAGGTTATTTCCTGAGACCAAAACCCCTCTAAAAGGGGCCCTCCTTTTTCCAGTGAGTAGCATATTTTAATTTTAATCTGCGGAGATGTTTTAGCCAATGTATCTCAAAGGGCCATTTATAGTATTCTCTAACTCCCTAGATGTTTCTCCTTTTTCATAATGGAAATTTCTGGTAGGCATTGGACTTGAACACCCTAGAAAGAAGTGTTCAATGGATCATAGTGTGTGAAGATCTCTGAAAGCTAGCTGTGCAGGAATGTTTTCTATTTGCAGAGCATTGGTCTTCAGAGGCAGAGAAAGCAGCAGGACTTAGGACAAAAAAACCTGGAAATGTTGCTCATAACCTCCTGTACTAGAGTTGTTAGGAAGAGTCCATGTTTCCTCTTTTTAACAGAAGAGAAAACTAAGGCTCTATTTGCTTCCCCCTTCCTCCTCTCCAAAGTGAAATGGAGAGTTTTTCTTTGGAAGAATCTCTTTGTTGGTCTCAATAGAAGCTCTCTCCTGACACTGATCAAGTAATCTGGAAAGAGGACATTAGCATCGACTTCTCCCCGGAGGCAGACTGGAAGTGTGAGGCAGAAGAATGGCATTTTTCATCCATCCTAGTGAAAACATTTGGTGAATAGCAGCTACATGGCAGAGTTTGACTTTCTGTGTGAATTAAAATGTTTTCTTGCTTTCAGCTATGTTCTATAAGTTCAGATATGCTCGTTTACATAGAAGATGTATTAAAATTCATTGACTGTTGCACTGGACTTCCCATCCCTGCGATTTTCTTTTCTTTTTTTTTGGTCTTTTTTGTTTGTCTTTTTAGGGCTGCACCTGCAGCACATGGAGGTTCCCAGGTTAGGGGTCAAATTGGAGCTGTAGCTGCCATCCTACACCACAGCCACAGCAATGTCAAATCTGAGGCTTGTCTGTGACCCACACCGTGTCTTACGGCAACGCTGGATCCTTAACTCCTTGAGCCAGGCCAGGGATCGAACCTGCTTCTAGTTGGATTCAATTCTGCTGCGCCACAATGGGAACTCCCATGTGATTTTCTGATGATGCCTCCCTGGGCCAGTAGGCGGTCCAGACCTGGAAGCCACACGCTATTCCTCTCTGCTTCAGGGGAGGGAAGTGACTTGCAGAGGAATTTAAGACCTGTTCTGTAAACTTACACTAGTTAAGTGAGTTAGGACTAGAAAGGGTGTTCACACTGGACCATTACTTTCTGTTTGCCAAAGTCGTTGGTTGGTCTGATCTAAGTTTAGGAGCTAAAAGTCCAGCAGCCTCTCGGACAAAGCCCAGGGTGAATTTTGGCACACTTTGGTAACAGTGGCATTTAAGAACGAACACATTCAGACACTATGACTTTTCACATGTCCTTTATTTAAACCAAAGTATATTTTCAAGGGGTGGGCTTCCAAGATATAAAAAGAAATTCAAACCATTTTGTTCGGTATCTATAAAAAATGAAATTACATTTTGGGGTGGGGGGCCTAGACCCTGTAACATGGGAAATTGCTTCACTGAAATCCAAATTCTGACATGCAAAAACTTAACTCATTTTGTTTTGGTATCGGCCTAAATGTTCAAGGAGCCCAAATGAAAAATTCTTAATTTGTTAAAAGGTAAGAAGTATAATTACAGTCCAGACTATGTGCATGGTCAAAGCATGAGCCAAAGTAATGCGATCTTTGCAGCCTCCCCTGCATCCAGCCACTTGATCATAGCTCTTTTGAAGAACTTTCAAAAGTACATTGTGTAATTTTGGTGACTGGCACAGGTCTTGCTAAGGTATAAAAATGAGGAAAAGTAGCTTATCAGTTTCCCAGTCTGTTGCATATTAGATGAATGGCTTTGCCTAAGAATTTGGTGGGAGTTCTGTGAACCCAAGTTTCAGAGTTGTGGCATTTTCAAATGTGTACGTCCTCTTCGTAAAGTGTTGTATTTTACTTTAAGTCTGTATTTTTGTGTATAAAGTAAGGTTTATGAATATGACCTACACGAAAACCAGGGGAAATCAGCAGCGGCAGATAATTACAAATTTTAAATGTGGGAAGAATGATAAAGGCCTCACCGCAGACAAAGCTGAACTTAGGCTTGGATTTTAGACTCAAACCTGTCACTTAATAATTGTGTTACACTAGGCAAGTTACTGAACCTCAGGGAGCAGTTTTTCATTACTTCAAGGATGAAATGAAAACCACAACACGTTATTCTGATTTTCCCTGCCCCAGAGAACTGTGTAGAAAACAAAGTTGATGAAATGTTTGCAAAGAATCCAAGTGGGTAAAACTATACACAGATTTGCCCAAGTTTGAGAAGCTAACTTCTTTCATAAAACGTACAGCCCCTGACGTGGAACTTTGAGATGCACGTGATCAGCACAGTAAAAGGACTCCTGGTTTTTGGTGTTTCAGTTCCTTCCATAGGGTACAAGGTCTACTCACCAGCTCATAGGGACTAGCATATGTGTTGTTACAATGAGAGTTAGACTATGCTTCTTTTTTTAAAAAATGGCTATGATGATCTTTTTTTATTTTAGCTGAGGTATAGCTGATGTACCATATTATGTTTCAGATATATGACATAGTGATTCACAATTTTTAAAGGTTATACCATATTAATAGTTATTATAAAACATTAGCTATATACCGCTGGCTGTACAGTATATCCTTGTAGCTTATTTATTTTATACATATCGGTAGGGGATTAAGAGGTGCAAACAACTATCTTGCCCTTCCTTCCTTCTCCTCACGGTATTCACCAGTTTGTTCTCTCCGAGTCCATTTCTTTTTTGTTATATTCACTAGTTTGTTTTATCTTAGATTCTACATATAAATGATAACATACAGCATTTGTCTTTCTCTGACTTACTTAGCAAGTCTATCCATGTTGTTGCAAATAATATGCTTCTTAATTGCTTAATTATTCCCCTGAAAGACAGTTACTTATATTTTGGAAGAAGTGGGACTTTGTAGTGAAAACACACAGACCTGAAAGCAGTGCATTAATTATTTTATTAATTTCTTTTTACATTATGGGAAACACTCATTTATTTACAATTTTTTTTTTTGTCCACACACAATCTAGGTAAATAAGCCTATGAAATTCCAATTCATAAAGCCATAAAAATGTTCCCACCCCTCCATCTGAAGGCTTTCAAATGAATCTTTTTTTTCCAAACCAAAATAATTTCTAAAAATTACATTGGGAATTCAGGTATGCTAGTGATTTACATTCCGGTTATTTAAAATATGCATCTAGACATGTTTTAAAAAAGAAATGGTAAATTCACAAGGATAAGGCTTAAATCAAAGTGGTAATGCACAGTAAAACATCAAGGAAACATCTATAAATAACAGAAATATATTACAAATAAATTAGTTCTATTTACCATTTCAAATATTAAAAATCTTTAATCCATTTCTTCATCTCTCTTTACAAAAGGATTATGTGAATTGTATGGAAACATCTGCAAAAAATATAATAAATACTTAATTTCTTTGAACGTTTTTTGATGTGGGAGACAAACTTCTTTTGTAACCCCCCTCCCCAAGAAAATGCCCAAACACCTTTGTACCAAAGTTAAACAAAATAAGTAATTTTCAGGGTACATACATTTTCCATTACGAACTAAAAAACATTTCTACAAATTACATCAAAAAGAACAATGTGACAAAGGTTATGCTCATGGGTGTCAGTTTAAGGGGGCAAGTGGTTAACAAGCAGCTTTATGTGGGGTCATGTTTTAACATCAAGAATTAGCTTTTTATAAAGTGTTTGTACAATTTGTGTTTTTAAGGAAAGCAAAGGTCATGGTGCCTGTAGGCATTCGGCTAAAAGATTTAAAATTCTTACCAAAAATAGCTTATGAATATACAAATACCAGTCACATAGACAAGATAAATAGGCCATCTCTTGTCTCTCTTTAAAATATCCTGGGCTACATCAGTTTCCAAAGAAAATATTGTAGGACTATCTTGAATTGTATTAGAAATCTACTTCTTAATCCAAATCTTATCTCTACCTTAGGGCACAGAGCTGTGGTTGGGAACACGGGTCTTCAAATGAATGCTGCTTCCTTCATGTTAATCTGTGAGTTCGGAGTCCTTTTCAGGATTGAATGTGACCAGAGGCTACCCAAGGTGGCAGTTGGCCTTACCTCATGCAAACTTGGTGTGACCTTCCTTGGCTGCTACAAAGGAAAGAAAAGCTGTATTCTTTCTAAAACCAGCAAATACTTGAAACTCAAATTCTCTGTTCCAATTTTACAAAACACTCAAGGTGCTTTTCCTCCTAGTTAAAAGTTAGTTGGTTTTTAAATAAGTTAGTAGCCCTTTTCTTGTAAACCACAGCAGTAAACATTTGTGCCCTGTTTATAAAGATAGCTCAAAGCATCAATGGCTCTGAGAGGTAGCGAATTCTCTAGTGGTTTTAGAATATGTCCATGAAGATAGTTGTTGCCAGAACCCATCACCTCTCTTAATTTCTTAAATAAAATTAAATTAGCACCTGGCTATGAGAGTGTATTTCTTTTTTTAAAAAAATCTTCTCTGGTGCAAGTGCATTTGATGTATGTTTTTAAAAGTCTTTCATTTTTTTTTTCAATGGTAATTTCTAACGCTTTAGGGAGCTGGATACAATGCCAGTGATCATTTAAGATCACTTCATTCTAGATGTTTAAATGGCTACCAGTAAGGGCATTTAAAGATAATTTCAGCTGGATGCAAAGGTCATACTGCCCATCCATCATAACTGAAAACGGAAATCAACATTCTCTGCCAAAAGCCTGGGTTTCTTTTGTGTTTAGGCATCCTGATGCTGTCCCCCTCCACCTGGTTGCTGAACCTTGCAGGTCAGATTTCTTCTCTCTCTACCTGGGACCCCTAGATGAGTGGTAGCTCTTTGGAATGAGGCAGCACTTCTACGGGGACAGAAAGCTAATTTTATTGGTTTGACATGGGACAAAAATCCTTATTTGGGGATATGATAGGACTCTGTGTAGTAGTGAGAGAAGACTGATGGAGAAAAAGTTCTGTCATCTTGAACTACTGGGTTAAAAGAGACGGATGGGTAGCATTTGAAGGGATGATGGGAAAATCCAAACTTTTCTCAGAAAACAGCCTGGCTGCCATTTACAGCACTTGGTAAGCAGAGATGTACTTATTATATGTGTAATTAGGTAGGCCCCCCCCAGGGTGGACACTAACAAATTAATAGTCCCAACACTTTCCCCTTTAAAGGCCCCCCCCACAACAACGATATAATATACATAGTACAATAAAAGTTGATAAAACACTTTAGATCTAAATTTTCTTAATAATAGGACAAAAAAAATTTTTTCCTTTATGTAGTGTCTTAAACTATCAGTGCTTCCTTTGCCTTGCCTTTCCTGTCTTCCTTTTATTGCCTTTCAGAATAGATTGGTGTCCCTGAAAGATCGAAGGTACAATCTTCTGCTGATGGAGACATCTGAAGCAGTGACTGATGACAGACAGTGAGGCAGTTTGTGCAGCTGAGTGATGCAGGTACCCCAGCACCTGCAGACCGCGCTCTCCTCCTCGCACTACCCAGCCTGGTCCCCCACCCCCAGCCCATCTTCGTCCCCTCTCCGCGTGTCACTCCTGGGCTCCAGTGACAGGGTATGATTTCTGAGGTTGGAGATAAAGGGCTCCATCTGCGTGACCAACTCACCAGCGAGCGTGTCGGGGGAAACGGAGGGGATTGGAGCCCTGGATGCTTCCCCGTGGAAGACCGCGGGGTCCCGGAGGGTCCCCCTGGGAGACTGGATTTCTGAAATACCCTACGGTTTGATATTGCTGGAATCTAGGGACAGACTAGCTCGAGAGAACTGAGGATGGCGGGTGACCTACAGGGGCCGCGTCTACACGGGCGGGCTGGCCGAGAACAGAAAGGGCGGGCGCGGGGAGAAGGCGGGGTGGGCAGCGCGGCGGCTCCCGCCAGACCGGCCGGGCGGCGCTCAGAGCCGGGTCTGCGCCTCGGGAATGTAGATCTCGATGCTCTCGGCGCTCTCGGTGGCCGAGTTCTGGCGGACGGACGCGGCGCGCTTGGCGGCCATCAGGCGCTTGCGGGCCTCCTGGCGCTGCGAGCTCTCCAACGAGCGCTCCCGGATCAGCGGCGCGGGGCCCTTCGCCGGCTTCTTGGGCACTGGAGGAGGGGCCCTTCGCTCCTGATCAAAGCAGAAGGTTCAGGACATTACACAGCTTCTCAGGACAAGCTTGGGAAAAACTGGGACAGGTCAGTTAGCACACACACTTTTTTTTTTTTTTTTTAACCTAAGGGAGGTGAGGTTAGCTCTGCTCTGCACACTGCATATATCCGTATGTACGTATATATATATATTTTTTTCTCCATTATTCTGGCTTGGGTATTCAAAGATGCAGGGAAAAAATAAGAGCTGTAAGCTCAAGGCCCTGGGTGAGGCTGGATGGCAGAACTAGACTCTCCAAGGGAAGGATGTGGGTGTTTAAAATGCCCCCTGCCGAAGGGCTGCGGCTCCCAGCACATTTAGTGTGGTTTTTCTCTGGAGGCTCCAGGCTCTTCTGGGGGCCAGAGACGGGAAAGGGCGGCAACGGCAGCTTCTTAGAGCTCATCGTCCTCTCTAAGGCAGGGGGGTTCAGAGTTTATAAACAGCCTGCGCTCTCCCAGGGCCCTCCCAAACCTCAACAGCCAAACAAGGAAGAAGGGATTGTAAGACTGTTGGTTTAGCTTTGCTGATGCCACAGTGAGTTAACACCCGCTTGCACGTCACACACAAACACACAGCAATCTACTGGCAGAGTCACCCTGGACGAAGGACCTGGGGTGGAGTCGGCTCCTAAGAGCTCCTGCTGGGCCGTCACCCTTAGGGGCCTCAGGGTGACTGTGGGGCCCAGAAGCCAATTCCATCACAGGGACAGACACTGTGCCACGAAGATGTAACACAAGACTGAATGAGCTCACCCGCCCAGCAGCAGCAGACTAGAAAACGGCCGGAGATTTTAAAAAGCCATTGCAAAAACAAAAGCCATTCATTCATCACTTGGGCTGGGGAAAAAAGTATAGTGGGAAAGAAGGGAATCTAAACCACAAAGGATATTTTAGGAAAAAGATGGTGCGTTTCCAGGCTGCCAAAAGGCCTGCCCATGTGAATCTGATGATATCGTTTTTAAGTAAAATACCCTAAACTCTCATAAAACTCAGTGTGAAAACTATCTTAAGATAATGGACTCTGTGATTCTCCAGAGGGCATTTCCTTGCTTGCTGAGTGAAGTGCCTAGTTAAACTTATGTTGGAGTTGCCAGCCAGCTGTTTCAGGTGGAGTCTTGTGTGGATAGAAAAGGGAAGCACAGTGCAAACTTATTCCACCAACCCTGATTGTGCTCTTCATTTTTCACCCTCCGGTTCATGGGGTGATGAAAAGCTCTGATCACAGACAACATGCACGAAGATTTAGAAATCAAGCTAACTACTGATTTACTGTGTTAACTGTCACTAGGTTACATATATCAGTTCTTAGCTTCACTCCCTTGTGACATTTAAAATCTTCATTGTTGGGTAACTCGGTGGTTATTTTTAAAAGTATGAATGTTGGAAACTTTTTGGTCATGTTTTCCTTTCTTGCACATTCTATTAACAATTTTTTTTTAAATCCGTGAATGAGAAATTAGATGGATCATCTCTAGAAATGGAATTACCAGTGTCTGTGTACATTTGTAGCGCTTTCTTAAAATTAGACCAATTTAAAGGCTTATTTAGCAGACGGTTTTAAACCCAGGCTATAGAAACTCAATTGAGTGCACATGTTTGGCTTCTTAAGTGAGAGGCCACGCAGACATCAGTGGTGCTTTGATACTTAATGCCAACCCCCCCAGGCGGATGGTGACAGGATGAGGGCCAGTGATGACTGGAGAAGCATGGCCTCTTCGATAACGCATGGTCCCTTGGACTGGCTTTCTCCTGGGAGCCCGCTGACTTCCAGAACCCTGATCATCTGATGGGCAGCCGCAGAATGGATCGGACTGCTGTTAGCCCTCTGATGGGTGAAGCAATCAGAAAGGGCATCACAAGCATAACCGGGCCTGATTTTTAGAAGTTGGATCTCTCAGAAACATTTGACTTCGGGGAAGGCAAAGGGTTAAAATGACATGCCTGCCAGGCCAGCCTAGCCGGTGCACACTGGATACCTGGGCGAGCCTGGTGGAACCACCATCATCAAATGTGAAGACTGCAGTGATTCAAGTAAAAGAATCTGAGTCTTTATTTCTAAACCCTCGCATGAGGAGCCCAGTGAGTAATATTCCCCAAGGCAAATCAACCAAAAGCAAAACTCTTAAAAAAAAAAAAAAATCCCAACTTTTATGATTCCTGTGAAACATTATGGTGTGTATACTTTTAGACTTGAACAACAGTGGTTTCTTTATTACTATATTTATGAAATGATTATCAAAGTCGGCTAGTTTGCAGGGCTTCCTACTTTCTCGGAAACACATCCGAGGGGTGTAAGGAAGTTGAACTCTTGCTCTATGTAATCATGCACTGAAGATGTCATTTATTTTCGTTTAAAAAGCAAAATGGAGGCAGTTCCTTTCAGTGACTAAAATGGTTTAACTTAAAGTTTAATCAACAAAAAAGCCACATTCCCATTTTCCAATTCACAAAGACAGGTTTCTCTTTAAAAATATGCCTGAAACATAGTACAGATAATATCCCAAATGATTACTATGTAAACATTGTCATTACAATGAAATTAATATGATATCAGCTCCATTTCACATTGTAAACAGCAAGACTGAAAGCAGAAGCCTATTTAGACTGTCCAGTGTTTGTGCAGGTTTTTAAATGAACCATACAAAATCTACATTGTTCTACCTTCTTGTCAAGAGGATCCATCTGTTTCCAATTATTGGCCTTTAACTGATGAAGTTCATCAAATTTCATACTAATATTTTCTATGGACAACTGCAGCATGTCCCAGAACCCCGCCAAATCCTGGGAGGTGGGCCTTGGATGCGCATTGGGATTCTGTACAAGAGAAAGAAAAACATTTAGAGGAGATCTGTGACAACAGGCATTTTCAAATATTTCAAATAACACCTGGAGAATGAGTTCCTTTTGGTTTTCGGACAGGAGATAAAAGTGAGGTTACAGATGGTACTTTTATTTAAAGTGGATATGTTTATGTTTTATATGTATAGATATATTCACCTTTATTAAGGAAGAACTGACAAATAAAATTATGAGATATTTAAAGTGTAAGGGTGATGGTTGGGTCTGTACCTACATCGTGGAAGGACCACTCCATGGAGTTAATTAACACATCATCACCTCACCTATTTATCTTTTTTGTGTGTGAGAACACCTACGTTCTGCCCTCTTAGCCAAAGTTCAGGGATACGATACAGCGTTGTCAGCTACAGTCACCATGTTTTAACTAGATCCTCAGACCTTATTCATTTTATAACTGAAAATCTGTACCGTTTTACCAACCTCTCCCTATTTCCACCACCCTCCAGCCCCCTGGCAACCACTTTTCTACTCCATGCATTTGACTTGATTTTTTAGAGGTCCCACTACAAATGATGGTTTTACATACTCATTTTATACATACTTGAGTCAGTGATTCTCAATGTCAAGATTGTAAGACTCTTTTTTGCTAATACATCTACTAGTATGGTGTGGGGGAAAGAGTCTAAACATTTGCAAAATCCCAGAATGTATGATCTATGACAAGATGCATGTAAAACTGTATTTAAATGAAAATACCGTCTTTGGAAAAAAAAAACCACAGTATTTTATTATTAGAGTCAGTATTCAACTCCATGCTATCCAACCTTTCGGAGAACAGATAAGGAATCTAAAGTAGGATTCATTTTAACACTCATGTTGAGTGAAATAATAGGGCAAACAAATGATAAATAATAAAATAATTGGATTTTCAAAGTACCACGTGTTTAACAACTAAGATATTACTAATATGGGAAGTCATTTTATCATATAGGTACTTGGAGAAAGTCATTTACAAATGAATTAGTTTTAAATTGACCATGACATAATATGACAGCAAATGTGCGCACACTTGTCTGTACATACACACAGATGTCTGTAGTGATCCATTTGCTAGATCATATTAAACATTCTTTGGTGTTTAAGGATCGACTCTCTTTGCCCTCATCCACATGTCTCCAACAAGTACTAGAAAGTATGAGCCACTAATTTATAAGGTCATAGACAGAAAAAAACATAACTAAGAGATTGAGGTGTCATGTTCATTGCTAGTTACTATTCGCAACAGCAGCTAAAGACATTCATGGGCAGGTGGGTGGGGCTCCCACATGTCAGGTTTTCAGCTGGGTCCGTTTTGCTTGCCTCTGGGTATCCCAGGCAATTGGAAAGACTGTGAAACCGCATGCCACATAATAACCTGAGGCCAGCTTGTACTTATAAAACCAGCCTTATAAAAATGATCCCATCGGAATTTCAGAAAGTGCAAGGTCAGTGATCATCAAAATGAATACGTTGGAAAGAACTTTTTAGCCCTTTGATGGACTAGTATTATTGGTCTGCCTTCAAAAGAAATACAAGTAAAGAATGTATTTATAAACTTATACTTTTAAAATTGCCCGTAGTTCTGAAATTCTTTGGAAGAAGTAAATTCAAAGTTTGTAAGTATTTGGTGCAGTGTTAAACTCTATTCTAATGACGCATTAATTAACAAGAGGGTTTCTCTGCAGCATTTCGATTTAGTAAACTAAAGTTTCTTAATATCTAGGCTCAGAATAGCCACATGATAGCTTCGACAAAGTACTTCTCAAATGGAGTTTATGATCTCACAATCTATTTCCTTATCTTATTGGTAACTAAAAACTAAGTTGCTCATATTTTAAAGTTCACTAAAGTCTCTTAGTCATAAGCTATTGGCTAACTTGTTTCAGTGCATTAGCGGCTGAAACAATAGAATTTGTTTAACTCTGTAACCTGGGTGATTTGCTCCTTCCCCACCAAGAGTCTCTTTGGCCGCATCACCTAGGGGATGGATGGGGAAGCAGAGAGAAAGAGCTTGGGCCCTCAGCCAGCCTCCCCACCAGTGGTTCATGTAACATCCCATGGAGTCACAGTGCCCAGCTCAGTCTGATGCAGGACACTTGGAGGTTGGAGGTCACAGGGGGTGAGAAGAATAAAGAGGGCTGGCTTCCTTGGTTTAGTTTTGTTGGAATCCATTCATTATATGCCTGGGAGTCTGGTCTGAGATAAGTGTTTTCAAGTGCGCTCCTCAGAGTAAGAACTCAAGAAAGCAGAGCTGGGCTTGGTTGTGACTCATTTTAGTGCCAATTTTATATGGCTTCACAGACCCAAGCAACACCATCACCAGGCCACCGGGCTTCCTACTGCAGAGGAGGTGGTGCTGACTGACCCGCCCTCATCCCTCCATGAGGGTGACTGTGGAACTCAAGTCCTGGGGGACTCACAGGGATGGGAGTCCAACATACTGGGACTGGAGCCTTGGCTCTATCTCTTCCCAGCAGCTCTGGCAAGTCACCTAGCTCTCACATGCCTCTTTTCCTCAACCAGAAAACCATCATCCAAATCATGTCATGATCTGCTCCAGAGCATTGCTCTGGGGATTTAACCAGATCATAAATTTGAGCATAGCACCTGGCACATGGTGGGCTCCTGCTAGTCCCTTCTAAGGCAGGTCCGACAGCATCCACAGCCCTCAGCCCACAGTGTAGGTCCTCTTCAGCTGACCTTCAACATGCTTCTCACAACTCACGACCCAAGTTTTCTGGTGGCAGATGACTGTGAGCCCATCAGGAACTAGGAAAGCTGGCTTTAGCCAGGTTAACCTTTCCTAGAAGGCTGCAAGTTTTCCAAAACATTTTGGTGGTAATTTCATCTTCAAAATCTGTATGATGTTTGTGTTCTACTTCATAATTTATCTGCTCCTTCTACAATTCTTTTAAAAGGTGTGCTGTGTTTGCCCTGTAGTGTGTGTATTGATTGGACTCCATGTGTATCTTTTGGCCAGTTTGAGAAATTTTATCTTTTTTTTTTTTTCAGAAATATTATCTTTTGGCCAGTTTGAGAAACCTGGCTTTATATGATCTTTCTTACATTTTTATTTTTTTTGTCTTTTTGCCATTTCTTGGGCTGCTCCCGCGGCATATGGAGGTTCCCAGGCTAGGGGTCTAATCGGAGCTGTAGCTGCTAGAGCCACAGCAACGCAGGATCCGAGCCGTGTCTGCAACCTACACCACAGCTCATGGCAACGTCGGATCCCTAAACCACTGAGCGAGGCCAGGAATCAAACCTGCAACCTCATGGTTCCTAGTCAGATTGTTAACCACTGAGCCACAACGGGAACTTCTTACACGTATTTATTTATTTTTGGCTGTACCTATGGCATGTGGAAGTTCCCGGGACCAGGAATTGAACCTGCGCCACAGCAACAACCTGAGCTGCTGCAATGACACCTCGGGACCTTTAACAGGTGGCACCACAAGGGAATTCCCTAAACTTTCTTGCATTTAAAGAGCAAAGAATCTATGAATTAAGGTCTGTGACACATCATCAGGTTAACAAACTAGCAGGAATTCTTGGCACATAGTGAAGCTCAATAAAATATTGGTTGAATCACTTATCGATACATTTACTAATATATATTGTCCTCTAATCCAGAATGGAATTTCTGAGAAGGTGAAAGAGGGGTCAGGTAATTTTTCCTGAGTGAGGGGGAAACAACTATAGATGTGGGAGGTGGGGGTGAGGAAGAATAAAAGGATAGTTCCAAGCAGAGGTTTCCGAAGGAAAAGCCTGATGAAGAGAGATGGGGAACAGCAGCTTTGCATGCTTTGTATCTGCTCATTCCAGCTAGATCAACCCCGTTCAGCCTGCATTTGTCTTTGTTAACAAGAAGATGTGGGCAGAACTCTAAAATCACAGTTCGGGTCAATCAGATTGCAAATGATCACGTTTTTACTTTCCATAGGATAAACAAGTTGTTTTTCATTTTCTTTCTCTCTCTCTCTCTTTTTTTTTGGGGGGGGGGGGGTTCTGCACCCGAGGCATGCAAAAGTTCCCAAGCCAGGGACTGAATCCATGCCACAGCAGTGACAATGCTAGATCCTTGGCCCACTGAGCCAGCAGGGAACTCTATTTTCTTTAGACCCGATTTGACCATTAATGGACCAATAAAAGCTATTTTTGTGGGATAACACATGTAGAGATGGTAGCAGTAGGGAAAAAAATCTGTGAGGAAGGTCTTGCCCTTGTATTTTGCTGTCAATTTTTTAAATGTTGCTGATGCTAGCATTGCTTTTGTCCCTTTGTTCTGCTTTATTTTGTTTCTGTGTGTCTAAGAAGGATGAATGATTCATTCATCTCAGGGAGAAGAAATCTATACTTGTGATGACTTCCACCTCTGATACTTGAATTAAAACAGAAAACTCTGGGGAGTTCCTGTTGTGGCTCAGTGGTAATGAACCCGACTATTATCCATGAGGATTTGGGTTTGATCCCTGGCCTCACTCAGCAGGTTAAGGATTAGGTGTTGCTGTGGCATAGGCCAGTAGCTTGCAGCTCCAATTCACCCGTAGCCTGGAAACTTCTATATGCCGCAGGTGAGGCCCTAAAAAGACAAAAAACAAACCAAAACAGCAGCAATAAAACAACCAGCGAACTCTGATAAGGAAATAGGTCCTATGGCTATTTCAGAAAGAAACTCATTATCCAAAATGATTTTCTTTCTCTGTAATATTATCTTTGAAATACCAGGCCATCCCATAGTTTGGTAAGAATAATGAAACCTGAGATGCCAGGTGAAGGCCAGGAAAATTGAAAAATTGCAGTTACAAAAAAAGCAGGAAATGGTTTTAACTTGATTGGATTCTTTCCTCTGAGATGAGTTAAGTATAAAATAAATATTTTTAATTTTAAGAAAAGTAGGAAATATATGATTCATCAGAAAACTTTCTACTCCAGGTGAGAGTCCATTGAGCTCTGACTTGGCTCAAAGTTGGTTCTACTTTAGCTGGACTGGTCTTGATGACACGTTCTTCTTGTAGTACAAGCAGGGAAACGGCAATGATGGGGAATGGTACCTACCAGGTTTTCTTCACACAGTTCTCTGAACTGGTAGAATTTCTGGGCCATAAGAAGTTGGGCACTGCCCACTGCAGTTCGGATTTTCCCTATAACTGAAAAAAGCAAACAGACAAGAAATTTACACATGATGTCTCCAGGCTGAGATTTAGTCTGGCAAATCAAAGAGGAAGTTAGGCTGTAGTCATTAGGGAAAACAGCATGCACACAGCACGTGTGCACACGCACACACAGTCCAGTCGTGGCCCTTACTTTGTGGGTCTGGGTAACAGAGGCCCCCGGGGTTAAAATATAGAACCAACCTGGAAAAAACCACATGCTCATCATGCATTTTACTTAGGAATAATGGAGTTTTCCAGCACAGCCCTGGAGGTTACCAGGACAGAAGGCAAATAGCCTGGTTTTGTTTTGTTTTGTTTTTTTCCTTTTACTGTGAGGATGCACTTCGAGTGTTTACCAGTAGCGCTATGGATTATTTGTGTCAATGGTCACCGTCTGCCAGCTTGTTTTCCTAATCTGAACCCAAACACAAGAAAAGTGGTCCTAACTTGAGGGGAGTCTCTTGGCACTCCCCAGAGCCCATCCACAGCCCTCATTATTTTCCCAGAGCTCAGCCACTGCTCCTGGCAGGAATGAGTCGTGGCTAGTTGAAAGACTGTCTCAGGCAAGAACATTTGCAGCCTGTTGCCTAGGGAACGCCAGCACCGTCCCAGCTTTTCCACTCCACAGACCCACATCCTCGTTCATATAGGTTTAATTCTCTGTACACGGTGTTGAAAACCTTCCCCCCTCTGCAAGCTACTTCTTGCCTCCCGCTCAGTCGAAGGCGAGAAACTTCCCCGCTGATGGGAGAGTTGAGACAGGGCAGAGCGCCCTGCATGGAGCATCCAGGGCTCACCCTCTGCCGTGGAGGCTTACCCTCTGCGGGTGAGTGGGGACCTGCCCAGCTGCGAGCTGCAGCCCGGCCACCGGGCAGTTCCCACTCGCCCTCTGGATGAGGAAGGAAGGGAGCAGGTGCCCACGGAGAAAACCAGAAGGGGGATCCTCCGACCGGCACTTGCCTCTCAGACATCGTCACTGGGAGGGATTTTATGGGACCGAAGCATTGTTTTAGCTGCTGCAGTTTTGTTGTTCTGAATTTACGGCGCCAGAGACTCAGTGAAATTAGGTCTTCCTCTCTTGACCTCATTCCCCACAAAGTCTGAGGAAAAGCAAACTAAATGAGAGGCAACTTGATGTTGGCCCAAAGTTTTCTAGTCACCTGCTTCTTGGTGTGTGTAGGGCTGCCGGCTAGATCATGGCTTCGGATGCACGCTGTACCAAAGGTTCCAGCCTCTCCACGCTCGGAAGCATGAACTCTCAAGTAAGTCCCCAGTTCCACCACCAGTTGAAGTGCAGAAATCTGCCTCCCTGGTGCCCGCCGGGGGTCCCGGAGCAGAGCCATCTGGCAGCAGTTCTTCGGGTCTAAGTGTTTCCTTTTGCTTAACCTGCTTTTCAAGTCTTTGAGACGGCTACCTTTTCCTCTTAACTGATCAGCCACTCATGTGAAGCTTCCTCTCCATTTCTTAACATCCCAAGCAGACTGGGCAGCTTATGGAGATACAGAGCACCACAGAAGTTAAGGGATTGGGCCCTGAGCTGGCGCAGGGCCCTCACTGGAACACATACAAGCCACTGCCCTGGACAGGTCACCTAATCTCCATTTTCTTATGTGTAAAATGGGGCTAAGGGAACCTATTTGTAGGGTTTTTGTACAGGTTGTAAGTGACAATGACCTAGGACTATGTGATTGTAACAGGAGCAGGACATCACCCTGCCTCTGTGGGTGTGCGACCGTGGCCACCACCTGGTCTGCGCACAAGAGAAGAGGGAAAAACCAAAGTCTGGATTATCCAAAGAGGACCAGCATCCTTGGGTGTCTGGGACAGGTGTGTGGTTTGGATGACCTGTCCCAGATCAGAGACAGGTCGGAGAAGGCACTTCCTAAGTGAACACGTGGCTTTAGGCAAACTCTGAGGTTGCCGGAAACCTCTCTGAATGACCTTGCTGTAGGGCAGGCCTGTGACACCAGCAAATCTCGGAATGATTCCTGAAAGCTTAGCACTGGAAAACCCAGGCATCCAGTCGGTGGGCTGGGATTGCCTAGCCCCTGGGGCTGGGAGAGAAACTCAGGTATCAGGTCCCCCTCAACATTTTGAGTTAATGGTTCTCACGACACTGAACACCTCGGCTGAGGGAGACAGCGCTTCTCAGATGGGAAGAGAGCACTGCTCCCCACAGCCATCCAGGCAGCCCCAACCACATAGGAGGGGCGGGCTTGATGTCTTTTAGGAAGGAAAGCAAGGGACATCTTCACTCAGCACAGTCTGCCAAGAGAGAGCCAGACACCAGGGGTGGAGCTGTGACCCTTCAATTTCCTGGGGTTTTTACCATCATGTTCCTTAAATGGAAATCCCTACTGGCTCAGGGATGACCTGCATTTCCAAGGCCCAAGTGATGATTTTTCCCAGGCCCAGGGTGGGAAGAAGAGGGTTTGGATGCAGTGGGAAATCATGAACCAGGAGGGCTTGGGACAAGCAGGCCGTAACTCCTCCTTCCTCACCCCTACACTTTCTTCTCCCCAGAACTAAAAACTCACTTTCGTCTTAAGGAAGATGCTCTAATGAGTTTTTAGTTTTTCCATTAGATATTTGGTGAAATAACTCTTTTCTCCTGAAAGCAAATTTCATATTGGTTACATAGGCTTTGGGAAAGTGAAAAACAAACAGTAAATAGTAAACACCAGTGGCAGTGCAAGGTGGGGGAAAAAAAGCTGAAAGTTGGTAAAGAAATAAGATAAAGAAGAAAAAAATCTGAATGTCATTCTGAAACTAAAATGTTCTGTACTGATGTTCAGCTGGGTAGGGAGAAAAATCCTTCTCTCAGGGATGCTAGGAAAAGAAGGACAAGGGAGCAGAGTGAATGAGACATTCAAGCTGCCACTGTGGGATTTTGCTATGCATGTGACAACCCAACCTGGTAAAAGAAAGTTCCAGAAGAGGCCTAGGTACAAGGCATCTTTCCTTGCATCTCACTATTTTACTGCTCATGGTGGCAATGAACTTCACAGGGGCTGGGCTGGCCCTCAAGGCAAAAGTCAAAAAAGACAGAGGAGCCTGAAAGGTTGTGTGGGATCCACCCAAAAGTGGGTGCAGGGACAGTCCGTGTGGGTTCTGGGAGTTCATCCGTTCACCCAGCAAACGTTTATTAAAGGCAGATGATGTGCCAGGCTGGGCTGGATGGATGGGACTCGGGATGAGCAAGACAAAATCTTGCCCTCATGGATTCTATTCTGGCAAGGGACTGTCGGGGAGACTGTTGTTGGACAAACAGAGCTATACACGTGCGGGATTGGAGGGATGGGACCGGAGCACGATGGAGCCAAAGGACAGTGAATTCCTTAAAAGATGTCAGAGAACTTTGCTGTTCTTGTTCTCTCTCTCTCTTTTTCTTTTTCTTTTTAGGGCTGCACCTACAGCATATGGAGGTTCCCAGGATAGGGGTCGAATCAGAGCTGTAGCCGCCGGCCTACACCACAGCCACAGCAACGCCAGATCTTTAATCCACTGAGCAAGGCCAGGGATTGAACCTACATCCTCCTGGATGCTAGTCAGGTTCATTAACTGCTGGATCACAACGGGAACTCCCTCTTGGTCCCGCTTCTAAGAAAAGGAAAACAAGCAGAGAACAGCCTCAAGGAAAACAGTTTAGGGTGGTATCAGTTGCAATATGAAAGCTGGCTCTGGACTAAACTGTTTTAGTAATCATCATTTGAAAAAAATTGAAATTTTTTTTTAATTTGGAAAAAAATGAAAATACCCAAAAGTACAAAAAGGGCAGTCTAGCAAATATCCCTGGATGTGCTGTCCCCGAAAAGATCAAATGTTAATTTTTTTCAAATTTGCTTCTGAATTTTTTTTTTTTTTCCTGGCTTTCTCTCTCCCATGCCAGTAAATGAAGCCCTACAAATAAATTATCTGTCCTCCACTTCTGTCTGGTTCACCTCCCACCCAGAGGAAACCACTGGCCTAAACAACCAACGTCCCTGTCCCATCCCTGAGTTTACCAGGTGTCATCCCTGGTCCTAGAAAGGTGACAGCAACAGGCTTTCTTGGGAGCAAACAAGAGTGTTAGGTTGGGGTGACCCCAATAGCACAGCCAAGACCCCATGGCCTAGAGTGGGTGGTTTAAGGCTCTGTCCTTCCGGGAGGAACATGTGCCCCCGGGGCTTCATTTCGTTGGTTTCCTCCGTACTCTGGTCCACACAGTCCTTCGAGAATGTCCCCCACGTGCAGTTAACAGTTTTTACCACCCAGCTTCCTTAGGGCTCACTGCATGCATCTTCCAGAAGGATGATCCCTGCTGTATCCCCAGACATGCCATTTGCTGTGATCTATTCCCTCTATTGTATCATATGCGATTGGAATAGGCCTTATTTTGCTTTACACTCCTTGTATATTGGGAAGCCTGGGCTTCCTGTGGGTCTCTAAGAACCCCTATGGTGATTTTTTACAATTCTTTCTCCCTTTCTTTTCCTCCCTGGCTTCTTTGTCAGTCTATCTCTCAGTGGAAATACAAAACAACCAAAAATGCTGTCAAACAGAATTCCTTCTCTGTAAGAGGTGAGCATCTCTTTGTTAATCCCCCCCCCCCCATACACACACTTGTGATCCTAGAGACCCCTCATCCCACAACAGACAGCCAAGGGCCTTGAGAAAGGTGGGCTCCAACTCTAAAGTGCCTCTGCTGGGGCCCCAGTCCAGCTGGGCCCTTTTCTCTCAACCCTTACAGAGGGTTCTGAATCCACTTAACTGAAGACTCTGAGGGTGATCCTTTTCCTTTAGCCACACTTTCTAGCCAGTGCCAATGGCTGGCGGGGGTGGGGGTGGTGGTGGCTGTAACAAGCCAGTGTGGGGATTTGCAGAAGTTCAGCAAGTCTGATCCCTGTCTTACATAAGGGCAGGAGGGCCAAGCACATCCACGGGAAGATACTGTCGCACAAAGAAACTTCAGTTGTGAAAAGAACGGGGGAACCAGGGATCACCTGAAAGATGGCTGGTGTAAGGAACATGTTTTGATTTTTCTTTTAAAGACTATGCATCTCGTAGTTCCCATCGTGGCACAGTGGTTAACGAATCCAACTAGGAACCATGGGGTTGAGGGTTCGATCCTTGGCCTTGCTTAGTGGGTTAAGGATCTGGCATGGCCATGAGCTGTGGTGTAGGCTGCAGATGTGGCTCGGATCCCACGTTGCTGTGGCTGTGGCTGTGGCCGGCAGCTACAGCTCCGATTAGACCCCTAGCCTGGGAACGTCCATGTGCCGTGGAAGCGACCCTAGAAAAGGCAAAAAGACTAAATAAATAAATAAAGACTATGCATCTTAATAAGTAGAAAAAGACAAAATGAAAACTGTGATTTTTAAATCTCCTGGCTACCTGCAATGCAAAACTCAGACGTCTAGAAAAGAGTACATCCTTTTGCTTCCAGTGACCCTCATGGGGTAGCATTTTTATTTGGGTAACAAGGAGGTGGTATAAAAGGCAGAGGAGTGAAGAGAAGGACCAATTTCTAAGTGTGCTGTGCTGGGAAGGACAACTGAGAGCCTGTCTCCTCTGGGGATGTGCCTGACTTTTTGCTGAGTCAAACCCAGCATTTTATAGCCATAGGCACAGCTCCCCACCTCTGCCTCCATGGTGTGCGTAGTTGAATTTGTTTCTCTCAAGACTTTGAGGATCAAGCGATTCCTGGGCAAGAAATCAAAGCAGAATCATCCCCCTCCCCAATAGATTTGGATAAAAACTGGTAATAAAATCTAGTCCAGTGCCAATCAGAGACCCTGGAGGAGACAGAGCTGGGTCTCTAAGGAACCGTACGGGAGGGGGTGCAGGTATTTGTGCCATATCAAGGTCACCAGCATCTAATCAAGCTGAAAACATCCTACTAGCTGGACAGTGGACATGTTTTATGGGGAAACGATTTTTCTCTTTGTTTCTAGTTTCTGCATGACTAGGTTGGTTCAGTAATAAACAAGTATGACACTTTGCGGGGGGGGGGGGGGGGGGGACTATCAGCATAATTAACATATGTCTTTAATATCCAAGAAGGGTTAGGCCTCTTGAGCTGAAAGGCAGAAGCACTGGTTTCTTTGCTTCCAGTTCTTACTGACCATGCCAGCTCCAGGATCAGCATGCCAGGCCTCAGAAACAGAGCAGAACAGACATATTCTTAGATCTGCAAATGTGCTTCCCCGAAACCTAGACTCTACATATCAATACACGGGACTGGCTGTCCCAGTGGTGAAGCTTCTACAGCGTACATGCTGGTGGAACACCTCCTGTGCCCCACCATCCACACCGTAATTCACCTAGTAATACGTATGCTTCCTTTCCTTCCCAACTTTCTGTGTAGTCCACCGGAAAGAATATAGATGTTGGAGTCAGAAATGTCACCTATCAGCTGCAGATCCTGGGAGAATTTATTGTGTCCTCAGACTCTGTTTTCTTTATTTGTCAAGTGATCATAATGCTATAGTCACAGGATTGCTGATTATTTAATGAATAATCTGTGAACATCATTAAGGTGTAGCAGGAATTATATCTAACTCCTATAGCCCACAGACATTCTTTAGTTCTTGGTCATTTACCTGGGAAACTAAAAGGTGACATGATCCCAAAGAGGGAATTATTTCTCCTGCTAATCTTCACACTCCAACCTCTCTCCCCAACAGTGCGGACAGACTGAATGTCCTCTTTTTTGTTGGCTTTCATTCAGGCGGATTTAGACAAGTGTCAAGGAGTGGGTGAATAACATCTCTGGGCTGTATGACTACAGAATCCATAAGGATTCTTCAGGGCCCCAGTTTTTCTTTTTCTTTTTTTTTTCCTTTTTCTTTTTGGCTGCACCCATGGCATATGGAGGTTCTCAGGCCAGGGACTGAATGTGAATTCAAGCCACAGATGGAACCTACACCAGAGCTGTGGCAATGCAGGATCCTTAACCCACTGCCCCACAGTGGGAACTCCCAGGGCCCCAGGTTTCCATGCCTCTCTCTGTAGTCTGGCATAGACTCTCCCACCCATCAGCAAGAACAGTAGACAACCAGCTGCAGGATGACAGAGACGCACAGAGGAGACAGGCCTTAACCATGGTGGGACATCCAGACACATCCCCACCCCAGCCTGTTCAGAAAGCAGACTCGCCGCAGAATGAAGGGTCAGACCCTCCCCAGGAGCCACAGCTGCTACAGCATAAGCAAGGTCCCTCTTCAGGTGCAGAGTATGGAAGCTCCCCTCCCCTCCCCCAGCCTGTAGCACAGGGGCCCACCCTATGCTCTGAACTGTGGTTTAAGAGTCATGCCAAACCCGTGGTTCCCAGACTCGGCGTGTCTCTGGCTGCTGTTCATTAGCCCTTCCACACCCTCTTCGTTGCCTCTCTCTCGAACCCTCCTTTTCTGACTCTATTCACTCACGACTCAACCCTGCTCCCTCCTCTTCAACCATAGCCTTGCCTCCCAGGAGACAAAGAAAATAGTGGGCATCAGGCGTGAACACTCTGTGTTCTGCCTCTCCTAATACTTGCCCCCATCCCCGCCAGCCCCCTAACGCTCTAAAAGCGTGGGGGTTCTGCCTGACTGCGAGCAGGTCTGCGGACAGCAGCACAGGTGTCAGGCATTCATTCCCAGCGGAATCAGGCCGTGACCGTGAGCCGCCCCCGTCCCTCGAGAGCTCCCTCACTCCACTCTTCCTTCTCCTTGGCCTGATCCCTGGCTGCTCTGAGAACCTGCTCCCCAAGTCTGTCCCCATCTCAGTCACCTCTGCCTCTCGCCAGAGCCTGACCCTAGGACTGTCCTTAAGTCGCTCCCATTCCAAGGGGAAAATCCTACCCCACTTCACACTCCCCTCTAGCTAATTAAAATTCCTTTCCAAATCCCTACGCTGAAGTCCTAACTCCAGTGCCTCTGGATGGAGACGGGGAATGAAGTTAAAGAGAGGTCATCTGGGGGCTCGTACAGTTACAATGGGTGCTCTTTTGAGAAGATGGGATCAGGACCTAGACGTGCACAGAGGGAAGACCAAGCCAAGGGGTGCGGCTCCGAAGAAACCAGCACGCATCTTGATCTCAGCCTTCCAGCCACCCCTTGAGCTTCCACGCCGCATATCTCAGCACCAGCTCGGCACCTCCAGCCTCCCCAAATCCACATTCCCCTAGGAGTCCCTAGGTGATTACAGTCGGGCTCCAAGACACCATCACTCTGCCCAGAGTACGAATGTTCTCCCTTGCTTGCCAGTTTGGGGGTCTGGTTTTATAAAGGGAAGCTGGAGGGTGTTTTTTATCTCATGTATAATTCCCATGCGGAAAACTTCTCCCTGCTCCCCACCATCTCTGGGATAAGCGGCAAATTCCCTTCAACTGCTCTCCTGTCCAGCCTTCCCTCTGCCCACTCCCTCAGCGCCCTGGGCCCCTAGGTCCCCAAATCCCCGAGCTGGTCTCTCCTCAGGGCCTTTGCTGAGGGGGGGCCTTTGTCCCTTGGCCCCGCCCCCGCCCCGCCCTGGCCCCGCCCCTCATGCAAGCGTGTCTCCTCCAGGAAGGCTGATCCCCTCTCACTTCTCTCTTGCTTTGCTCCTCGAATTCCCACGATTCCCACGCAGAGCTCTCCCTCTCCACATTCTTTCCAGCGCCATCTCTTTTTTTTTTTTTTGTCTTTTGTCTTTTTGTTGTTGTTGTTGCTATTTCTTGGGCCGCTCCCGCGGCATATGGAGATTCCCAGGCTAGGGGTCTAATCGGAGCTGTAGCCACCGGCCTACGCCAGAGCCACAGCAACGCGGAATCCGAGCCGCGTCTGCAACCTACACCACTAGCTCACGGCAACGCCGGATCGTTAACCCACTGAGCAAGGGCAGGGACCGAACCTGTCGGATTCGTTAACCACTGCGCCACGACGGGAACTCCCCAGCGCCATCTCTTTATACGTCTGACTTCCTAACCAGACCAGGAGCCCTTCGATGGCACACACTCTATGGATGTAGCTCCCAATATCCTATTGAAGGAATAAGTTTTGAAATGAAATGACTCAGCTACAAACTCTGTGTTAGCCAGAAAAACTAAGTAACGGCAATATCCCAGGCTTTAAGCACTCAATTCTTTAAGGTTTCAAGGTGCCTAGAACCATGCCTAACATCTGTCGTTACAGCCCTGATGAATGAATTAGCTAAGACAGTCTTGGTTGGGTTATTATTCCTCCTTGTTTTCAGTTTGTAATACTAGTTGTGCTGATTCAGGCTGGAGGAGCCAAGCCATTTGGGATAAGCGGAATGTGTTTGGGGGTGAATTAAACCTCCTTATCTTTAGCTTTTGATTTCTTTTACTCACCTGGCCTTTTTCCCCTCCCAGTGACTTTAGGAGTGAGGAGGGGAAAGGAATTTTTTAAAAATCATAGAAATATAGTTGATTTACAATGTTAATCTCTGCTGTAAAAAGGGTTTTTTTCTTCTTCTTTTTTTTTTTGGTCTTTTGTCTTTTCAGGGCTGCACCCATGGCATATGGTGGGTCCCAGGCTAGGGGTCTAATTGGAGCTACAGCTGCCAGCCTACGCCAGAGCCACAGCCACTTCTGCGACCGACACCACAGCTCGTGGCAACGCCAGATCCTTAACCCACTTAGCCAGGCCAGGGATCGAACCTGCAACCCCATGCTTCCTAGTTGGATTTGTTTCCATTCCACCATGATGGGAACTCCTAAAAAGGATTTAAAAAAGAAGGAGGGGGGGATCCACTAACTTACTCCAAAGTCATGGGATTTGTCGGACCAAATCTGCAATTTCAAGTCAGGGATTATCCATGTGGAGACATTTTTATTTACAAGTGTCTCTTGGAAAAGAATTTCTCCAACCAACTGCCCAGCTGTTTCTCAAACACATTTGTGATCCAGAGCTTCTGTCAATAAAAGGTCTCCACAGAAAACGTGGATCTGTTTCATTCTTGGCTGACAGGGGCTGCTCTGAATTTAAAAAGAGCACTTTTTTTTTTTAATAAAAGGAGCCAAAACCTAAATGAATAAAGAATAATGAATTTATGAATTTATTAAAGGCTAATGAATAAAGAATAGAATCCTCAAGGAGAAATTATCCATGGCCTAAAACCAGAGCTTCCATGGGGCTAAACCATGGGGAAAATAATTTGTTTGTAAAGAGCACGTTTTCAAACACTCAGCCAATTTTTTTTTTTTCCCAGTCATACTAGGAGTCTTACTCATACAAGACGGTTATGCTTCCTTCCATACATCTGATTCCATCAGCCATGAACTAGCAATGGCATCCACACCACATACATACATTTTTTTGAGCCTTTGAAAGCTGAGTGAAATAAAATGAGTTACCATTTCCCTCACTAACACAGAAGGACAAAATATTGCATTTTAAGTCCATTGCAATTATCTTCCACAGATATGGTTATCACTGGAGAAAAGGATCAGGGACCTTCTCCATGAGTCAGGCCCTTTCTCTGCAACCCCTGCCTCCCTGCCTCTCTGCAGGGCAGAGGTGTCCGGAGTAACAGAACCAGCACCAGCCTAGGGGCCAAGCATGGTCCTGTCCTCTCTCTGCCTCCTTCACCTCCCCATGCCTCTGCACCCCTCAGCCTCAGACCACTCCCAGGGAAACACACCCACAAAAGGATGCTCTGAAAGGTCCTTCCAGCACCAACACCTTCCTCTTTGTGCCAGCGTTGTACAAAGCAAGATGCACCGAGCATTCTAGAAGGTTAAACACAAGGTACATTGCACAGTTTTCTTTTCATTACTGCCACTTCCTCTGTGGTCACTAATTTCAGGTTGGCCAGACCTTAAAAAGAGACTATGCTGTGTGTGTGTGTGTCTTGGGTGTGGAGGGGGGCGGGGAGGGACCTTTTAAAGGTCATTTCAAAGGGAAGATGAGAGTAGAACAGGAAGGAGCTAGGATGCTCTGCTTAGAAGCACATGAGGCTTGAGGCGGATGGGCTGCAGAAATCACAGGGTGCTCTTCTGCCTGCACCGCCAGTGCACAGGCTGCTAGATGACACAGCTCACCCCGGGTAGAGCAAGCCCGGGGATGGCAGTTGTTGACGGTGGCAGCAGTGGCTGTGCAGCTTCCCTAACTCAACCTGAAACCAGGCAAACCACAGTCGAGTTTCACTAGCAGCCCCTACGTTCTCTGCCAAGGCTCCAAGGCCAAGTTTCAGGAACATGGATGATACTACCAGGCAAAATGAAACTGGAATTCATCTTCCTCCTGCACACGCTTTGGGCTTATCAGTTGGTTTCAGAGAAAGCCTGAAAGTGCCACATAGAAGCAAAGACAGATTTCCTAGGACAATGACCAGTATTTTATCCCGGGGCTACTGAAACCCGAGCCCGTGTTTTCTGCCAGTGGTGCTGGACTGCATTCCTGATGGAAGCACTCAGATCCATCTGGGCCTCTCGTCCCGGTCAGATAATCCCAGACGGATCTCTGGAACATGCGAGCCATCTCCCCCAGACAGCTGTTTCACACAAGGCCCCATTGTCTGGGACAAGCTCGGATCGCTTTACTGCAAGAGCCGAGAGCCGAGGGAGCATTCTGTCAGCTGCCAAGGGCGCAGAGGAGACCTTGCTCCCTGCGGATTTTTCTTATTTTGTTATCGAGCCAAAACCCTACTCTCAACTGTTGGGGAGGGAGGTTTAACACCAGACCTAAAGCCCTCACTCTGCTTTTATTTGACCAGGGAAATGAACGGCTCCCCACACCCAAAGCATTTACAGTCTGACTTTCCAAAGCCAGCCTGAGGGGACCGGGGACTGGAAGTGGGAAGTGCTAGCTTTCCCTCTGCCCTTCCAGTTTGGGGGACTTGGGAGACAGCGGGAAAGTGCCAGTCCTGGAAGGCCAAACACAACATCCCTAGGATGCAGTGGCCAGAATTAGGAGGATGGCATCAGAGAATTTTCAATAACTGAATAATTACTGAAAAGTGGGTGGCTGTTTTTTCCCTCTCCTTGCTGAGAGAAAGATGACTGTGGCCATCCCCTGCCCCAAATCTGTACCTCAAGTCCCCACTGGGCATATAGGTTCTATTCTTTGTCTTTTTTTTTTTTGTCTTTTTGTCTTTTTTGTTGTTGTAGTTGTTGTTGTTGTTGCTGTTGCTATTTCTTGGGCCGCTCCCGCGGCATATGGAGGTTCCCAGGCTAGGGGTCGAATCGGAGCTGTAGCCACCGGCCTACGCCAGAGCCACAGCAACGCGGGATCCGAGCTGCGTCTGCAACCTACACCACAGCTCACGGCAACGCCGGATCGTTAACCCACCGAGCAAGGGCAGGGACCGAACCCGCAACCTCATGGTTCCTAGTCGGATTCGTTAACCACTGCGCCACGACGGGAACTCCTAGGTTCTATTCTTAACTTCTCTCCACCCCCCCTGCCCCTTCCCCACCATGGACCTGCTGAATTTTGAATTCAGGAAGTTATTTAGCAAATAAATACCTTACATTGATGATAAATAACTAAGGATGTGATGACAGCAAGTTTGCCCCACCTACCTTCAGCTGCTACAGACTTTTTTGGGGGGAAGTATTTTTTTGTGTGTGTGGTAAAATATACATATGATCTACCCATTTGAACCATTTTTACGTGGACCATTCAGAGGCATTAAGCACATTCACCAAACATTTTAAAATATTTCAAATTTTGAATAATCAAGGTGCTTCACAAAATAAATTAAGTAGGTGTGGTTAGAGTCTTCCTTTCTCTCTATCCTACTTATCTTTCCAGGTTGACAATGAAGACAGGCATTCTAGGAGGGACCTGTTATCAAGCCACCTTTGTCATGTATCCTGCAGAGAGGCCCTCCTTGCTTACAATCCACACAACTCAGAAGGCAGCTTGGCCAAGAGATTGACAGGTCTGAGCTTGACCATCTAGCAAAGCTGATTTCCTGGGTATGCGCAGATTTCTTTTCTTTTCTTTTCTTTTAATATTGGGTATGCCTGCTGAACAGGACTGGCTCCTCTTCCTTACCACCCCTCTTACAAACAAAGAAAAGGTCAAACTAGAGAATTAGTGAAACAAAGGTCCTCTGCAACCCCAGGCCCACTTAGCAGCACAGAACTGTGGTTGCCAAGGAGGCAGGGACAGAGACGTATGCTGAGTTTCGAGGACGAGGATGGATGAGGATGCACCATGCAACACACAAAGTATCATTATCTTGTCAAATGTTATTCATGTTGAATCTGTTCCACCAGAGGCCTCTGTGTTCTATGACGTTGGACAAGACGTGGCCAGAGAGTTGTTGTGAGGGCAAATAAAACACCTGTCAAAGCCTGAGCCCATGGCAGGGGTACTGTGAGGACAAGAAGGATGTACCTTCTGGTGCTCATATGCACCCTTCCTCCTGGCTTTCTGGCCACATCCTCACTGATGTTAATTTGCCTCATTTGAAATTGGCACCTCTTTGATGTGGCAGGTGAGTGCACCTCTGCTCTGCACTGTGCGGGATTCTGGAATGCATGTGGGTGGAAGCTCCTGTGTACCCCCTGGGGTCTGAAAGACAGATGATGCCTTCATGTGCTGGTGGAATGAAATCTCATCTCAAGAGCTGGAAGGCACCTGCGAGGTTCACTGAGCCCCTGCAGCTGATGGATGCACAAGTTCTTTCCAGCCTTTCCATGGCCCGAGCTCACCTCTCTCTGCCAGACCCCTGCTTTGATCAGCAGGACTCCCCCCCTCACAAGGGAGCCCCCGCTTCAAGCTTTTGGCAATAATAACTGCTAGTTACTTGTTGAGTATTTTGAAGCTACCTAGGAAGAAAGGTTTTCTAAGGAAAATGCTTTTGTAAAAAAGAATTTCCAAAGTATTTCCGGGACTCAAACACATATTCACTGATCACCTACTGTTACTGAGTCCAAGTTTATACTGCTCACCAGTAGAGCATGACAGGCCAGTACATCAAGAGATAAGCTGTTGGGCCAAGGAACAGTGACTTTATTCAGAAAGCCAGCAGACCAAAAAGAAGGTAGACTGCTGTCCCAAAGAACCAGCTTCCTTGAGGTGGAATTCAGGCTTCTTTTATACTAAAAGGGGAGTGGGGGTAAAGTCTTGATTCAGGCCAGACTCTAGATGGGGTGTGTTAATTTCTATATCTGTGAGTCTACTTGTTGTCGCTATTGTTATATTCACTAGTTTGTTGCATTTTTTAGATTCCACATGTAAGTGATATCATACACTATTTGAGTCTACATCCTGCAGCCAATCACAAGTGGGCTTGGTCAGGATGTTTCCTGTGACCTAAACAAAGGTGTTTTAGCTTAACACTCATTCCCTGGGAAGCAGGGTTTCCAGAGATGGGCATTATGTATAATTTAAGCTGACAGGCAATATCCCTTTAGTGATTAACTTGTAATAGAATAGAAAGACTCTTCCCTATTAACTGCTATGCGCCAGGAACCATTAGAGGGGCAGTGGATATGAAGATGAATGAGCCAGGAATAATTTCAGACCCCACTTTTCAGTGGAGGAGAGAGATACATAGATTATCATAAAATAAAGTTGGAAATACCTGATAGACAAATGGACAGGCTATTACAGAAGCACTAGGGAGGCACACCCAGATCAGCCCGAGGGGGGTGCATTCTGTAAAGATATCTAGAAGGTGAGGCACAAGCTGAGCCTTGAAAGAAGAACCATTTTCATATACCTAGACTGGCTTATATGAAGGGATGTTACTAATTTGAATCAGTTTTGTACATTTAAAAAAGCATATACAATTTGTCTGACTTACTTCACTTAGCATAATGCCCTCAGAGTCCATCTATGTTGCCACAAACAGTAAAATTTCATTTTTTCATGGCTGAGTAGTATTCCACTGTATATATGCACCACATCTTCACTATCCAATCCTCTGTTGGTGGATATTTAGATTGCTTCCATGTCCTAGCTATTGTAAATAGTGCTGCTATGAACACTGTGGTGCACGGATCTTTTCAAGTGAATGTTTTGGGGTTTTTTGGGATATAAACCCAGGAGTGTTTTATGGTCAAATAGTGTATGATATCACTTACATGCGGAATCTAAAAGATGCAACAAACTAGCGAATATAACAACAACGACAACAAGTAGACTCACAGGCATAGAAAACAAACCAGTGGCAACCGGTGGTTACCAGTGGCTAGGGTGGAGGGTAGGGGAAGGTGCAACAAAGAAGTGGGAGGCACCAGCTACTGGGTGTGAGACAAACTACAGGGACATGTTGTACAATATGAGGAACAGAGCTAGTATTTTGTGATAACTCTAAATGGATAACCTTTAAAAATTGCATAAACAATAAAAAAAAATTTTAAGCACAGAGAAAAGGCATTTTCCTCTGAACTTTGTGTTAGCTGTTTGATCTGAAGTTATAAAATTACATTAAAAAAATAATACTTTGGACTTTTCACTATAGACCACTGGCTTTCAAACTGAATTCTAGGAATCCCAGGATATTCTGGTTGTGGAGGGGGAGGGTTGCTGGGGACCCGGGTCCAGGGGGCATAGAGGCTGAGGAGACAGGACCCCAGGCCTCACTAAGCAGCTTCCCCGTTCTTCCTGCCACATTTATTGGAATTGTCTGTAATTTTTTTTAACTCTGAACAAAGGAGTTCTGATATCAAAATGTTTCAAATTACAAAGGGAGACTCACTCCCCAGTGAAGTACGTTTTACTGCATACTTGCTATCTAATTTTCTCAGTTGGGTCCTTCAAAGCAAAGCACCAAAAAATACTCCTACATCCCTTGTTATCTTTGCCTGTTTTACAGCCATGACCCTCGCACCTCCCCACTGGGCAGCAACCTCATAAAACAGATCTGAGAAAATTTATCACTACTTGGAGGAAAACATCCTTAGGAAATAAAGCTTAATAATGGCGGGATGGTGGCACCTTTGTGTACAAAGGCAGCAAATTATTATTCTTTAGAACAAATCTTGTCATAACAAAATACCTTCATATGGAATATGTTCATACATCTTATAAATCAAAATTCTCAATAACATCTGAAGTAAAATTCTGGAACAATGAATGAACGGGCAATTCTTTCATGTGCAAAATACAAATATGCTTCTCTTTCATCCCAAACAGAATGAGAACTGGGTTTTCTGACAGGATTTCCCCTTTTCAAATTTCAGTGCTTCTACCAAAACACACTGACTTGTTTTCATAGCCTCTTTAGTGTCAAGGGAGATTTTCCTAAAGCTTGATACAATGGCTATCCTCAGGCATCATTACGAAGCTGGGTTGACAGAAGTCAATCTAGTCTCCAATTCTAAGCAAACATCCGATGTGCAGTGTCCCCAGGTTCTGTTGGAAGCCAACTGAGAAGCTAGAGTGGGTCAGAATGCATGCACTGAATTCAATGAAATCTGAAAGACAGAGCTTGTCCTGCTGAGCTGCACACTGGAGTCCATTGCTCCTTAGACACTATCATTTTTCCCAGGAAAACCTCAAAAGCTTCAGGTACACCCACAAGGGGAAAGGAGAATAAGGAGATGCAACTGCTAAGACTTTCCTACGGACCCCCCGCCCCCCATCCCACCTCCCGCAGTGCTGCCAGGTGGTACTTCATGCACCATGTCACTGGGACACAGAGAAGATTCTGCCTGTCCATCCACACCGGGGTGAGCCTGCAGTGACACCAACTGTGGGGGCAAGTGTCAAGGAGGTTTCCTTTTCTGCTGCTACATTGTTTGCCCGCATCACAGTAGAGAACAAGAGGAACGTTACAGAAACCCACTGAGGGACCGTCTAAGGTCTACCCTGCTCAGAAAGGCAGCAAGGGAGCTCGTCAGCGGGTGGGAGGAGCCAGGAGGAGGAAAGAGCACAGAGAGGTGCTATGCACCAGACACAGGGAGGAAATCCCACAACCTGCTAACTGTTATTTTGTGAGGCTCTGTTCTCACAAAAATACTTCCTTTACGGAAAGCTCGCTGCTCCCTGGCACAATTAGTTTGGTCCACTTTGTAAATCTACTGAGCATGATTTACAGTAAGCTCTAGGTGTAATGGTTAAGAAGTTGTTACTGTTTTTGGAGAGATCATAATCCATAGTGGCCATGAAAAAAAGTCCGTATCTGAGAAACACAGAGAAGTAACATGATGCCTTGCCTTGGATTTTCTTTAAGCAACTCTGGCGAACAATGTTTATAGCAGCCTGAATTACAATTGCCAAGACATGCAAATAACCTAAATGTCCATCAACAGATGAATGGATAAAGAAGATGTGGTGTATACCTACATACATACACACAAGATATTACTTAGTCATAAAAAGGAAGCAAATTTTGCCATTTGCAACAACATGGATGGACTTGGAGGGCATTATGCTAAGTCAGACAGAGAAAGATAAATACTGTATGACGTCACTTATATGCGGAATCTAAAAAACACAACAAACTAGTGACTGTAACAAAAAAGAAGCAGACTCATGGATAGAACAAATGAGTGGATGCCAGTGTGGGGGGCAATATAGAGGTGGAGAGGGTGGCACAAATTATGGGGTGTAAGATAGACTCAAGGCATTATGCTAAGGGAACCATTAAGACAGTCACATAAAAACACATGATACCATTTTTATTAAATGTGTGAAACAGGCAAATCAATAGAAATAAAAAGTAAATTAGTGGTTTCCTAGGGCTGAGAGATATGGAGGAGGAGGGGAGTGACAGATGAAGTGTACAGGGTATCTTTTGGGGATGCTGAAAATGTTTTAAAATTGATTGTGGTAGTGGTTGCACAACTGCGAATATGCTAGCTTCTAAACTATATACATTAAATGGAAGAATTGCAGGGTTTGTGAATTACATATATACAATAGAAAGAAAAAGAAAGATAAGCTCAAGGGTGTGTTGAACAACACAGGGAATGTAGCCACGATTTTGTAATAACTATAAATGGAAAGCAACCTTTAAAAACTGTATAAGAATTAAAAATAATTTAAAAAAGATACTCTGGCAAAAATAATAACAAGTAGGGGAAGATGAGACGTTGAGGGTTCACCACAGTAAAATCTCTACTTTTGCACGTTTTGAAATTTTCACAATAAAAAGTTAAATGATGATTTAAAAAATAGGTCAAAAAGCCACATCATGACAATACTCTCCCACACAAAAATGAGGGCAGGCTTTGATGCCTACCACTAAATTTCCCTGATTCAGAAAATACCACCAGTTGGAAGATCCTCCTTTCAATAATAGTTTTTCAGAGGGAAAGAAACATGCAACGTTGAAACACACACTGATTATCAACTCTATTTCAATTTCAGAATTGTTAGAAACAGGTAAAAGGTGCCTCAGGGTTGAGGTTATGAATCTAACAACTTCTTTGTCAATCGATAACAGGAATTGTTGCTGTTAAAAGACCAAGTTTGAAAATAATGGTGTGCAAGCCCTCCATTATTTATTTACTTTATCCATCATTTATCTTTATTTTAACCCATTAAGTTGGAATGTGTGTTAATCGCTTTAGAGCCTGAAGTTGGCCTCCCTAAAACCTAAGAGGGAAGGAGTGGGCTAAACAGGTTTAGGGGTCTAAATAAGCATGGCCTCTTCAGGCCTACGCATTGCCAGCCTTGTTTTAAACTCCTACGTTAAGGGAAGTAATAGACTGTAAGATTATAAATGTCCAAGGCAAGTGTATCTGGGGACTGTGAAACTAATTAGAATTAACTGTTAACTCCCTGAGAGGCAGCCCTGCAGGAGCATCTTGGGGGAAGAAGAACCACGAGAAGCAAGAGTCCACGCCACGGAGTCTAGGGCTGGAAAATACCGATCCAGTCTTAGAGAAGGCGGAGTTCTTTTTATCGGGCATCAGGGGCGTGTGGACTGGGCCTCGCTGGCTCCACTCTCCCGCAGATTCTGGCTCTGGGTGTAAACCCGCAGGGCTAGCCCGGGGCCACCGGCTGCAAGACAAGCATCCCCGCCTCAGGACCCGGGCGGGCCCCGACCCCAGGGCGCATGCGCAGGCGCAGCGCCTCACTTACTGTCTTCCGGCAGGTTGTTCTCGCGCTCTTCTCTCTCCATCTGCTGGCACCAGCCTTCCATGCGGTCTCGCTCTGCCTGGAGAAGCTTCAGAAACCAGTGGCCATCCCGGTGGCACACTGATCTCTGCACGGCCTCCAGGGGGTCTTCGGTGATGGAGTCAATCCAGGGATCCGGGGGCGGCAGAATCGAAGGGTCGAAATCTGCATCGAAGTCCTCGTCGGCCGCGCAGGCGTGGTAGTGGTTTCCTGAGCCCTGGATGCTGACTGTGGAGGTGCTGGCGTCCCGGGAGAACTGTCTGGCCACCGGGCCAGGGCACGAATTGTCCTCTACAGATTCGAGAGAATTTTCCAGGTTGTCGTGGAAGTCCAGGTCGGCCTGCACTGCCGTTGTTACGCTGTTGGAGCGAGTGAACCTGCGGAAGCTTGGAGGGATAGAGAGAGACATTTAGTGCAAGGATGTTTCTTGAGGCAGAACCACCTTCTACTTCTCTTCGTGGGTGTGCAAGAGCAGGGTTCTTCTCAGCCTGCAGAGGTAGCCCCTGACACCAGCCCACCGATTGCCGTAGCTCTGATGCAAAGAACACAGATCCCTCCTCTCTGTTCCATACGGAGTATGAAAGCGTATCTAGAGCGATTTTAGAAGAGGAGCAATGGGTACAGCTATCAAAGCCAATATGATATTCAGGGTCCAGCTTCCTTTGCCTTGAATCCTGAAATTCAGTGAGGGGTGAATTTGGTGGGAGTAAGGAAACGATCCAATTATAACCTAGACTGCATACTTTACTTTGAAACAAGGGGAAAAAACCAAACAAACCCGACCCAGCCTGAGCCAAGAGTATCTTGAATCCTGCATGACTACGTTTTCCAGGGAAAGCTCTTACCCGAAAGCAAACTAAAATGTTATTAAGGTCCCCTTAAAATTAAAGCTCCTTTTCCTGGTAAGGAGTTCCTTACCAGGAAGATCATTGTTATAATTTGGTACACAGACTTTGGGGCAAAATCAGCTCACCAGTTCTAGCGTTCCGCCTTGCTGTACTCCCTGCGCCTTAACCCACCCCCCCACCCCCCACCCCGCCGCCCCCGTCCTTCTACCAAGGGGACAAAAGACAACTTGTTAACAGATTCAACCTGAGCATTTGGTACGGATATCCATGCGATATGAATGTCTTGACGAAATGGCTCTAGACATCTCTGGTTGACCCCTGTGGCCAAGGTGAGGATGTAAGGAAGGTGGGAGGGATGGGAACGAACAGAGGGGCAGTGAATTCTTTCTCCAACAAGGGGCAAGGGAAGCTGTGGGCCTGAAATAATTTCAGCTCCCCCTCCCCCAAAAGCTTCATTGGCTCCTAGAGCAGACAGGAGATAATGATATAAGAGAATATGTATCTGCCTGTCCACTGAAGGCAGCATAAGTATCTATTACTCTGCTTTATAGTTTGTTTTGTTTTGTTTTTTGTTTTCTTAATGGCTGCATGCAGGGCATATGGAAGTTCCCAGCCCAGGGATCAAATCCCAGCTACAGCTGCACCTACGCAGCTCCAGAACTTTTTCATCTTTCCCAATTGAAATTCTGTACCCATTAAACAACTTCCCATTCCCCTTTCCCTCCAGCCTCTGGCAACCATGAATCCACTTTCTGTCTTTGTGAATTTGACTACTTTAGGGCCTTCATGCAAGTTGATCGCATAGTATTTGTCTGTGACTGGCTTATTTTGCTTAGCATGATGTCTAAGGTTCATCCACATTGCAGCATGTGTCAGAATTTCCTTCCTCTTTAAGGCTGGACAATATCCTATTGTATGTATATACCACATTGTGCTTTTTTTTTTTCCATGTATCAATAGATACTTGGGTTGGTCTGCCTTTTGCTACTGTGAATAATCCTGCTGTGAACATGGGTGTACAAAGATCTCTTTGAGACCCTGCTTTCAATGCTTCTGGGTACACACCCAGAAGTAGAATTGTTGGATTATATAGTAATTTTGTTTTTAATTATTTGAGGAACTGCCATACTGTTTTCCCTAGCAGCTGTACCATTTTGTATTCCCACCAACAATGTACAAGCTTTCCAGTTTCTCCACATCCTTGCCAACACCGATTTTCAGACTTTTTCCACGTGAGCCATTCTAATGGGTGTGAGGTGGTATATTTTCTTGACTGGCTAATGATTATGCCATGCTAGCATGGTTTATTTGCCAGCAGATTTTCAATTAATGTTTCATATTCAATAGTGCCAGCCTTAAAGGAGAATGCACTAAATAAGGTCCATACAACATTTAATAAACCACAGTTGCATGTTTTTTCTTAACTCTCCTGGAACACTCTATTAAAGCCAATTAATACTGATCCTCCAGTCCATCAAAAATAAAGATTGGATAGAACAATGTAAGTAAGCAGGCATTTGTAAGACTGTAGAAAGCCTGGAAGTTTTCTACAAAAAGGACAGGGTAAAGTCGTTTCAGTCAGTCCATTATTTCCCCTAGTGAATAAATGTCAAGAAAAAAAAAAATAGTTGGACTATTGATCTGTAGTCATTATTAGGATGATCAAAATAATCCAAAATGTTGTGATTCTCACCATTCATTTTATGAAGATAGGCCAGCCAAACAAAAGGCTGGCCCATCTTGCTGTTTGCTGTGGTCAAGAAGTTACTTCTGTTGACGGTATTATGCGTGGTCATGTGTAAGTTCTTTAACTCTCAGTTGGGCCATAGGAAAAATCACAGAGTGGAAAGGTCCCAAGGAATGTTACAGACCGCTTGTCTTAGCCGTGCAAGAGCAGTTCTGCTACCGTGATTCTTCCAATAGCCACTGGCTTCTTGGCTGTGAGAGGCCATTTCTGCCTTCTTGTTCATCCGCCAAGATGTGAAATGACATCTGAAGCTGAGCTCCCACTCCAGCTGCACATGCGTGATTTGGATGACTTTCCTTGCAGCAGTTGACATTCTGGCTGTTCCACTAACACACAGTCCCAACTATGAACACACCCGGCTTCACTCTCCCAGATCAGGGGTTGCCAGAGGCATTACATTTCCAAACTTAAAGAAGGACCAGTGCCTCATTGTTTCCCTTCCGAGCAAACTTGCCAGAGACAGAGTCTGTTCCACATACAAAACACAATGACCTACTTCCCCCGTGTCTCTGTTTTTATCTACACAAAACCGTCCCACCAGCATTCCTGACTGAGGGCTCCTGGCTATGAATCTTGTAAAGTATCCACCTTCTTAAGAAAAATGACTTGGCAGTAGATTAGTAGAAGTTCGCAGTTTAGTCACCCAGAAAGAAAGAAAAGTGAAGTAAAATGAAAATGGTTTGGGATTAAAAGCGGTGCCTTTGAACTCAGGCAACCCTGTCCAGGCTGCACTGTTTCTCTCAATTAAGTTCCTTAAGCGAGCTTTCTTCCACCCAGAGCTTTCAAAGAATGTTCTGCTCTACAAAATGTTTTCTGTCTTTCATGTGCAGAGCTCCTTCTGGGTGAAGGGTGCAATCAAGTTGTTATTGTTGTTTTAAAGTTTTGATCGGGAATACAGAAGGAGACACTGGATTCACTTCTGTGTTTTTGACAAGAATAGATCGCTTGCTGGTGGATGGTACAAACCTAAAAGCTGAACCCAGGGGCTTGCTGTTTGCAAACCCACAGACGCCACTCTTGAAGCTTCTCTGGTCCTCTGTGCCCTAAAGCCAAAACATGTAATCATTACAACCTCTGAAAAGGACCGGCCAGCATTCTGGCCAAAGGAGCAGAAAACCATGAAACCAAAGACTGGACCAACCAGTATGACACACAATACCTCGTCTGTGCTGAAGTCAAGAGGAAAGTCACTTGGGAGCGTTCACCTGTGCTGCTCTTTGTGCTCTTTCTATGGAACAAGTTTGTATATCTGATGAGTGGATTTCCCCCCCCACCTTCCACCCCCCACCCCCCACTTTTCTGTACAGCAGGTTGAAAATCAACAGATGGTAGATCACGGAGACCCATTTCATCCCTCCTGTTTGGTGGGGCTGTATTTGAACAAAATAAGTCCTGAACCAAAGCTGGGCACAGCCTGCATCTTTAGAACGCATAGGCTTTGTTCCTGCAAGTTCGACGATCTGAGACTCAAGTCATAAACTTATCTTACAGACGCTCAGTCCGTCACCCCATTACAGAACCCATTGGTTCTCAAAAACTCTCCATGTTCACGATCCTTTTGCCTGAGGCGCTCTTTTAGCAAAGGAAAATAAAATAGGTATGCAACATAAAGACCCTACTCCAAATAATTGTAACGCATTTGCCAAATAAAAGAAAGGGAGGAAATGGAAAGTAATGAGAGTGGGCTTGGTATCACCTGATAGCCTCAGCGAGGGCCCAGCACCTAGCCATTCTCCTCTGAGTACCAGCTGGGCTGGTGCTATATCCTTGATGGGCTGTCACTGTAGGAACCTTGGATTGGGAGCCTCAACAAAACATCCTTGAACTGACTGCACCCCAGAAGGACCTGCTTTCCCTCAGCAACCAGAGCCCTAGGTCACTCCTTTGCTCCTGACCCCAGGTAATGAACAAAAGCCGGAAAAGTCTCACATAGAATTCTCTTTTATTGAGTCTTGCTTAGGGGTCAAGAGGAGGCTATAGGCTTTTGAATCATATGGTCCCTTTGCTTTTTGCAAACTAAATTGTCTTGGAAAGCATGTGAAAAAAATAAAGGGGGGGGGGAGGGAGGGAAGCCAGGAAGACAAAAGGAAGAAAGGAAAAAAGGAGGGAGGAGGGGGGTGGGTGAGAGAGAGGGAGGGAAGGACGGGGGTGGGGTGGGGGTGGGGTGGGGTGGGGGGGTGGGGGATGTATGAGGCATATCAGGAATTGTGCCAACTTTCAGGGCTTTTGAAATTTGAAATGCATGAATGCCACACCTTTAAAACTCAGGTGTATTGGAAGGAACTATTTGGCAAGGTCACAGTATTGTTAACTTGGCAAAGAAGAGCGATTGTTTGCCAAATATAATATCGAGGGTGGGTACTAGGCTATGTAGTACTCCAAGCTGTGAGGAGTGGAGATCGATCCAAAGCTTCTGGTTGGCAAAGGACGGCTGTTTCTGACTTCCAGAGGTCTTGCCAAGCCTGTGGTCCCTGAATGGTCCCAGGATGTTCTTAACATCCTGCCTGTTTGAAAAGGCACAATTCACTACAAGCCCAGATGTTTGCATATTTAAGTCACTTAGGATCAAAAGAGATCTTTTGTAGCAGTTGACATGGTGCAAAAGGAGAAAACAATGCCCTCTTTCCTCGTGCTTATTCCACCTAGGTAGGAGGCCATGAGCCTCAATGTGTGAAGCAAGGGAGACCTTAAAAACTCAGAATTTTATGGAAATAGAAGTAAGTGTGGTGAGGAAACAAAAGTTGGTGTTTGAAATGGGGAGCCGCTCCCAATAATAGATGCTGCTACTTTCCTTCCACACCTGTGACTCTGTCTGTGCATCACAGACCTGCTGAAATGGCGGGTGTCACTCACAGACACTTTTTGAGGCCAGCTTCCCCCCGCCCCCTTAGCATTAAGTGTGTCCTGGAGGTGTGCGTCTTATTTTGTAATGTCGTCGTGAAGGTATGTTTCCACCAGCTGGAGATAAGAAAGACCAGAGGCCATCACCAAAATATGCCCCCTCTGCCTCCATTCCTACCCTATAAATGAAACAAGATGAAAAGATCTTGGCTTTCCCTTTGCACACCTCCAGCCATGCAATCCCTTTCTGGACATTCGTGTTAATCAAACGTCAGAGATTGAACAAAGGAATGGCAGGGGTGGGGGTGGGGAGGTCGATGAGGGAGGAAAAGGCCACAGAGTGACTGACTACCCATTTATTCTGGGATAAGTTTCCTCCTCTAAGTCCCTGGACCCTGAAGGTAAACAGTCCTTGTCCTAACAATGACTCTCAGTTGGATGATCTCCAGATAAAGAAGCCAGCCCGTCAAGCAGCAGTTTACAGAGACATACATGGATCTGTTAACTACACATATGCTGAGAAAATAACATTGAGTTTTCTTTGTTTTACGATTTTTTTTTTTGCATTGCAGTGTTTTGTCAATTTTCTCCTGCACAGCATGGTGACCCAGTTACACAGTCAAGTATACATTCCTTTTTCTCACATAATCATGCTCCATCATAAGTGACTAGATATAGTTCCCAGTGCTGCACAGCAGGATCTCATTGCTTCTCCATTCCAAAGGCAATAGTTTGCACCTATTAACCCCAAACTCCCAGTCCGTCCCATTCCCTCCCCAACATCCAGTCTTCTTGCCAGAAAATTGTGGTGAGACCAGCAGCATCTCCCTATACAATGACTAAAAACTCGAGGAGTCTCTAGCGTGAAAGGCATAGTAAAAGCCTCCTGAGAAGTTGGAAAGAGGGTCCTTAACTAGGGCCTTCAGTGCAGGGGATCTGCCTAGGCTTTCATCTTGCAAAAATCCCTGTGGTGTTGGTTTCTTCTGGTCTTTGGGCTCAGACTGGCCAGTCCCCCAGCACAGACCCTTCCGTATGCCTGTGCCTGCGTAGAGGGAATGTGTCTGGCTGCCAGGATTCTGGGAGCTGAGTGAGCAGAGAACGCCTAGGGCAGGTGCGTCAACATTCCATTGGTAAATTTTCATGCATCTTCCTGTTTTCAATACAGCAACCCTGCTCTCAACTGTGCTGCTGCCCTCCAGACAGGGGTCCCCTTGTTTTAGGCTCTGAAGGGAAGTGTCCAGCCTCCCGCTGCACCTTCACCCCTATGTTCAGAGCATCCAGCGCTGTCAATTCCCATGCCTTTGTGGGTTCTGCAATGTAAGTTGAATTACGTCTTAGATGTCTGCCTCACTAGCTTTGGATTCAGCTTTTCTCTGGTTGCCTAACTCAGTTACCACTTCCCTCTCTACCTTCTAGCTTCCACAGTTTCACCTCGGTGTTTTCCCCCGTCTTGTTCTCTTCATCTTTGACAGTGTATGCCAAAACAAACACAAAATCCTTTTACTGTCATTTAGCTTCGGAAGGTCTCAAAGGCAGCTGTGTGTATTTTTTTTTCACCACCTTTAATCAAGAGTCAGTCTAGAAATAATGTAGATATTCATCAGGGAGAAAAAGGGGAAGCCAATTATGGTCCAGCCATATTCCTGAATATCATGTAACTATAAAAGCCATTTGTCATGAATATTTAATAATGAGAAAGCTTCTTGTAACATTGGTTAGTTTTTTAAACACTGGATTTCAAAACTTTCAAAATGTTTTTCCATAAAGCATGAGTAAAAATGTACCCCTTTGTTAGTTCATGCTTAAGGGATGGGATTATGGGAAATTTTATTTCTGTATTTTATAAATTTCATAATATATAAGCACTACCTAACTTTTCTTATTAGATTATTTAATAATACACAATTATTATAGAAAAGATAGATAACACTTAATATCTACTTTCTATCTAGCCACACATAGAGTCACAGTTTTTTTTTAATTGCTCGGAAGTCCATCAGAGAGTTATAAACAGTTAACTTGCTATTGTATATTTTCCTCCAAGTAAATATGCATGCTCTTTTTGTAATGAAAATAATAATATTCTTTCTTTCTTTTTTTTTGTCTTTTTTTGCTATTTCGTGGGCCGCTCTCGCGGCATATGGAGGTTCCCAGGCTAGGGGTCGAATCGGAGCTATAGCTGCCAGCCTATGCCAGAGCCACAGCAATGCAGGATCCGAGCCAAGTCTGCGACTTACACCACAGTTCACGGCAATGCCGGATCGTTAACCCACTGAGCAAGGGCAGGGATCGAACCCACAACCTCATGGTTCCTAGTCAGATTCGTTAACCACTGCGCCACGACGGGAACTCCTATTCTTCCTTTCTGTGTCCACTGTGAGTCTTGGAGTCACCAGTGGGCTCCTTCCTGTAAGAAAGTCTAGTTTGAACTACTGTAGAAATACAACTGTTGGGGGGTTGGGGGATGTGCTTGGGTTGTGGGATGGAAATCCTGTGAAATTGGATTGTGATGATCATTATACAACTACAGGTGTGATAAATTCATTGAGTAATAATTAAAAAAAAAAAAGAAAAAGAAAAGAATTGTTACTTGGAAGGAAAGAGGAGATTCCTGGGAGCCTTTTAGCTTTCTCACCTTGGTCAATAGAAAGGATTGGTTTACTAGATTTGCTAATTATCAGCTTGAAAGACAAGAAGACCTCATGCAAATTCCTGGGGAGCGGTCAAAAGGATGGCAGAGAATGGGGGCAGGATGCTTTGGAGGCCCTGGGCTAGAGCAGCGACTGAGACAGTGTTCCTGGGGGAGGTGTTGGCAGGATTTGCCAGCTTGGTTTAGGAGGAGACTTGCAGAGCAGCAAAAAAATGCCAAGTGGATCAGATCAAATAATCTCACTGGGGAGTTCCCGTCGTGGCGCAGTGGTTAACGAATCCGACTAGGAACCATGAGGTTGCGGGTTCGGTCCCTGCCCTTGCTCAGTGGGTTAAGGATCTGGCGTTGCCGTGAGCTGTGGTGTAGGTTGCAGACGCGGCTCGGATCCCGCGTTGCTGTAGCTCTGGCATAGGCCGGTGGCTACAGCTCCGATTCGACCCCTAGCCTGGGAAGCTCCATATGCCGTGGGAGTGGCCCAAGAAATAGCAAAAAATAATAATAATAATAATAATAATAAAAAAAATAAAAAATAAAAATAAAAAAATAATCCCACTGGCTAAAACAGGAGTTGGGAACAGATGCCTAGTGTTTGATGGAGAGGAGGAAGATCTTCATTGGCATAAGAAAGCAGTCTTGCTTCAAAACCATATGCATTCGTTGACCCTGGCTTGGTGCTGCCACAGCATTTAAACTAGTGACCTTCTACCAGCATCCCTCTGCATGGTCCGTAGGATAAGGCAGTTCTGGAGAATGGACGTGGCACACCTGCTACCAGTGGCATTCTCAAGATGTGATCGCTGTGCTGCCTGCAAATCTACCGGGAAGATTTGTAATCCTCCTTTTGGATTCCTTTTCCTGAAGTAGATAGGTTATCCAGTGCATTGCATTTTTTACTAATGAGTTATTAGCTTTTTCTTTTGTCTTGATGGGGAACCCTGCAGAGCACCCTGAATTTACAAGTCTTATCTCTTCATAGACAGTCAACCAGATGGATTTTGTTATATTAGATTTGGTTTCAAAAGGTGATAATGAGTTTCTGGGCCTCTTACAAGTCTTCCTCTTTTTTTCACTCTTTCTTTCTCTGGCTCTATTATCTTTCTTTCTCTCACTTTTTGTTAGGTTAGTGTCATTTAGTGTCTGTTTATTTAGGGAAGGAAGAGATAGATTGTAGCGGCCTTTCAATGTGAAAACAATCGTCTCCTCTCTATCACTAGATAATTGAAGAAAAAAAAAAATCCCCCAGTTGTCCTTAGGAAATCTCATCTGCCCAATTTTGTGTTGTAAGATCCTATCTGTATGAATTACTACCAGCAAAATTATAAAATGAATTATAGTTAGAGACAGAAGAAACACAGAATCCCTGCCTGTTGACAGTGGATTTCTTTTAGAAAGGTTGAAAACAATCATTAACATCAATTTTAAATGCTGACTTACTTTTCAGCAGTTAACTACAAAGTGACCTTTGAGGACAGGTATATTTTGGAAGGTTAAGCACCAAAATTGGGGCTGCCAGCCCCTTGGGGGGATGAATTTAACATAAGTCACTCAGCTTATTGAGGAACTGAGCATCCTACAAACTTCAATAATTTATTAAATATTCAACTTTTTAATAACATGATAAAAGTAGCTCATTTGAAGTTTGGGGTTGCTATTAGGTATGTCCAAATCATGTAACATTTAACATTCCTGTAGATGGACAAGTGTCAGGGCATGAACTGGATAACACAGAATTATTGACTGCAGGGGAAAGGTTGGAAATAAATTTAAAAAACTGAAGATGATTTTCTCTTATTTCTCTTATTTTTAAAGAAAAGGTGGTATCATTGCTTTCTTGAGACTTCGCGTTTCGGAGAGATTCTATTTAAGTACCTAAGAGAATAGGAAACACATATAATGTTCCCTATGTGTCAAGTATTTTTCTAAAAGTTTTATATATATTGAACAACACACCTCAAGACAATACTGACATTTATACTATTATGTTCCCTTCTCTCTCGCTCTTTAAATTGATACACTTTAGGGAAGTGTTACATTCACAGCAAAATGGAACAGAAAATACTTCTTGTGTACTTCTCCTGCCCAACATCAGCATCTTCCACCAGAGTGATACATTTGTTCCTACTGATGAATCTACACTGACACATCATTACCATCTAAAGTTCACAGGGCACATTAAAATTCACTCTTGGTGAGGTACATCCTATAGGTTTAGATAGATGTATGATGACACGGATTCACCACTATGGTATCATACAGAAGAGTCTTAATGCCCTAAAACTCATCTGTGTTCTGCTTATTTACCCTCCTTCCCCCTAAACACTTTTTTACTGTCTCTATAGTTTTGCCTTTTCCAGGATGTTGTATAGTTGGAATCATATAGTATGTAGCCTTTATAGATTGGCTTCTTTTCCTTGGTAACATGCATTTAAGTTTCCTCCACGTCTTTCTGTGGCTTGATAGCTTATTTCTTTTTTAACACTGAATAAAATTCTGTAATCTGGATGTAAGAGTTTATTTATCCATTCGCCTCCTGAAGGACATCTTGGTTGCTTCCAAGTTTGCGGATTAGGAATAAACATCTGCGTGCATGTTTTTGCGTGGTCTTAATTTTTTAACTCCTTTGGGTCAGCACCAAGAAGCACAACTGCTAGATCTTATGACAGGAGAGTGGTTTTGTAAGAAACTGCCAAACTCTCTTTGAAAGCAGCTGCACTACTTTGCATTCCCATCAGAGATAAACAAGAGTTAATGTTGCTGCGCATCCCCATCAGCATTTGGGATTGTCAATGTTTCTGATTTTTGCGTTTTTTCTATATGAGTAGTGGTATCTCATTGTTTTAATTTGCAGTTTTCAAATGACATATGATGTTGAGCATCTTTTTGTCTATTTTCTTATGCCGTTTGTACATCTTCTTTGGTGAGATGCCTGTTAGAGTCTTTTATTCATTTCTCTCTCTTTTTTGGCCCACACCTGTGGCATATGGAGGTTCCCAGGCTAGGGGTCTAATCGGAGCTGTAGCCTCCAGCCTATGCCAGGGCCACAGCAACGTGAGATCCAAGCCGCGTCTTCGATCTACACCACAGCTCACAGCAACGCCGGATCCTTAACCCACTGAGCAAGGACAGGGATTGAACCTGCATCCTCATGGATGCCAGTCAGGTTTGTTAACTGCTGAGCCACGATGGGAACTCCCTTTATTCATTTTTTTAATCAGGTTGTGCATTTTGTTGTTGTTGAGTTTTAAGAGTTCTGTGTATATTTTGGACAACTGTTCTTTATCAGATATGTCTTTTGCAAATATTTTCTTCTAGTATGTGACTTGTCTTCTCAGTCTTGTGACATTGTCTTTCACAGAAGTTTTAAGTTTTAATGAAATCTATCTTATCAATGATTTTCTTCATAGGTCATGGCTTGGGTATTATATCCAAAAAGCCATCCTCATACCCAAGGTTATCTAGATTTTTCTCATTTGTTACCTTCTAGGAGTTTCTTTTTTTTTTTAATTTATTTTTTTCCCACTGTACAGCAAGAGGATCAAGTTATCTTTACATGTATACATTTTTTTCCCACACCCTTTGTTCTGTTGCAATATGGGTATCTAGACATAGTTCTCAATGCTACTCAGCAGGATCTCCTTGTAAATCTAAGTTGTGTCTGATAACCCCAAGATCCCGATCCCTCCCATTCCCTCCCTCTCCCATCAGGCAGCCACAAGTCTATTTTCCAAGTCCATGATTTTCTTTTTCTGTGGAGATGTTCATTTGTGCTGTATATTAGATTCCAGTTATAAGTGATATCATATGGTATTTGTCTTTGTCTTTCTGACTCATTTCACTCAGGATGAGATTCTCTAGTTCCATCCATGTTGCTGCAAATGGCGTTATGTCATTCTTTTTTATGGCTGAGTAGTATTCCATTGTGTATATATACCACTTCTTCTGAATCCAATCATCTGTTGATGGACATTTGGGTTGTTTCTATGTCCTGGCTATTGTGACCAGTGCTGCAATGAACATGCGGGTGCATGTGTCTCTTTTAAGTAGAGTTTTGTCCAGATATATGCCCAAGAGTGCCTTCTAGGAGTTTTATAGTTCTCTGTTTTACATTTAGGGCTGTGATCGATTTTGAGTTAACTTTCGTGAAAGGTATAAGTTCTGCGTAGATGATTTTTTTTTTTTTTTTGCATGAGGATGTCCAGTTGTTCTAGCACCATTTGCTGAAAAGATTATTTTTTCTCCATTGCATTGATTCAGTTTCTTTAATAGATATAGGCCTATTTAGATTGTCTATTTCTTCCTGTGTGGGATTTGGCAGATTGCACATTTTAAGGAATTGGTCCATTTTATCTCAGTTATCATTTGTGGGCACAGAGTTGTTCATAATATTCCTTTATTATCCTTATAATGTCCATGGGGTTTGTGTGATGTCCCCCTTTAATTTCTGATGTTAGTAATTTGTGTCTGCTTTCTTTTTTTCCCCTCAGCATGACTATAGGGTTGTCAGTTTTATTGAACTTTTTAAAGATTCAGCTTTTGGTTTTGTGGATTTTCTATACTGATTTTCTGTATTCAATTTCATTCATTTTTGCTTTAATTTTTATTCTTTTCTTTTGCTTAATTTGGACTTAGTTGCTCTTCTTTTTCTAGTTTGGTGGGAAAACTATGCTTAGGGAAAACTATGCATAGGTGGTTGACTTTAGATCTTTCTTCATATCTAATATGTGCATTCAATGCTATAAATTTCCCTTTAAGTGCTATTTTTGCTGCATCCCATAAGCTTTGATAAGTGGTATTTTTATTTTCATTCAGTTAAAAATATTTAAAATTTTCTATTGAGCCATATATCACTTGGAAATGTGTTGTTTAATCTCCAGATATTTGGGAAATTTCCAGCATCTTTCTGTTATTATTTTCTAGGTGAATTCCATCTAGCTGAATTCCATCTGTTAACCCCAAGCTCCTGATCCCTCCCACTCCTCCCCCCCGACCCCCCCACAGCCACAAGTCTATTCTTTAACATTTATCAAGGTATGTTTTCTTGCCCAGAATGTGGTCCATCTCGGTGAATGTTCCATGTGAATTTAATTTTATCAGTTTTTTCCTCATGTGTTTTGATGCTCTTTTTAGGCATATAAAAATTAAAGACAGTTATGTCTTTTTGGAGAACTGACCCCACTGTCATTATCTAATATCCTTCTTTATCTCTGATAATTTTCCTTACTCCAAAGTCTGCTCTCTGAAATTAATATAGCTACTCCTGCTTTCTTCTGATTAATGTTAATATGGTATGTCTTTCTCTATCCCCTTACTTTTAATCTGCATATGTCTTTATGTTTAATGTGGGTTTCTTATAGAGAACATAAAGTTAGGTATAATCTTTTATTTACCCTGACAACTGTCTTCTTATTGGTGTATTTAGATCATTGGTATTTAAGGTGATTATTGATATAGTTGGATTAATGTCTAGCATATATGTTACTGTTTTCTATTTGTTGCCCTAGTTCTTTGTTCTTATTTTTGTCTTTGACACATTCCCTTTTTTCCTTAGTGTATAAATTTTTAGTGTATAAGTTATACTTAAAAAAATTTTTTTTAGTGGTTGCCCTAGAGATTGCACTCTATATTTTACAAATAATCCACGTTCATTTTCAAATAATACTATACCACTTCAGGAGTAGTGCAAGTACCTTATAATAATTCAATAACACTAATTCTTACCTCTCATCCCTTGTATTATTGCTGTTACTCAACTCACTTATACTCAAGTGTATAATAAATTCATATATATTGTTCCTATGATTATTTTGAACAAACTGTTACCTATTAGATCCATTCAGAATAAGATAAATAAAAATTTTTATTTTACCTTCACTTCTTCCTTCCCTGATGCTCTTCCTTTCCTCATGTAGATCTGAGTTTCTGACCTGCATCATTTTCCTTCTCTCTGAAGAATTTCTTTTAACATTTCTCACAAGTTGGAGCTACTGCCTACAAATTCCCTCGCTTTTTGTTTGCCTGAGAAGGACAATTTATCTTTCCTTTACCTTTGAAGGATAATTTCACAGTGTATAGGAATCTAGGTTGGTGGCTTTTTTCTCTCAGATATTAACTGTTTCACTCTCTTGTCTTTTTCCTTGCATGCTTTCTGAGGAAAAGCCACATGTCATCCTTGTTTTTGCCCCTCAATAGGAAAGGTGTCCTTTCCTTCTGAATTCTTTCAGGATTTCTTTCCTTGGGTTTCTTTGAAAATGCCCAGGTGTACTGTATTGGGCCTTTGTCTTGCTTGGCCTTCAGTGACTTTCCTGGATCTGTGGTTTGGTGTCTGACATTAATCTGGGACAATTCTCCATCACTATTGCTTCAAATGTTGCTACTTTTCCTCTTTCTCTTTTTGTTCTCGTGTTCTCATTATGCACATCTTCACCTTCTATAACTGTCCCACAGATTCTGGACATTCTGTTCTGATTTTTTCAGGTTTGCTTTCTTCCTCTTTGCTTTTGGAAGTTTCTATTGTTATATCCTCAGCTGAGAGATCCTTGCCTCAGCCATGGCTAGTCTCCTAATGAGCCCATCAAAAAAATTCTTCATTTCTGGTACAGCATTTTTGATTCCTATATTTGTTATTTTCTTCTCTCTTTTTATTTTAATTTTTGGCTGTGCCAGTGGCATGTGGAAGTTCCTGGGCTAGGGATTGAATCTGCACCCCAGCAGTAACCAGAGCCAGAGCAGTAACCAGAGCCACAGCAGATCTTAATCTGCTGGTCCACCAGGGAACTCCTGTTATTTTCTCTTAGAATTTCCATTTTCCTACTTATATTACCCATCTATTTTTGAATGCTGTCCACTTTTTCCACTAAAGCCCTTAGCACTTTAATCATCATTTAAAAAAATTCATGTCTGATACTTCTAACATTCTTTTTGTTGTTGTTGTTGTTGTCATATGTCTTTTTGGGGCTGCACCTGCCACACAAGGAGGTTCCCAGGCTAGGGGTCAAATCAGAGCTATAGCTGCCAATCTCCACCACAGTCACTGCAATGTGGGATCTGAGCTGCATCTGTGACCTACACAGCAACACTGGATACTTAACCCACTGAGTGAGGCCAGGGATCAAACCCACATCCTCATGGATACTAGTTGGGTTCTTAACCTGTTGAGCCACAAGGGGAAGGGTTGGTTTGAAAATAGCAATTATTAAAACCTGAAGCAAGTACAATGAACAGTTCAGATTAAAATGGGGGAAAAAAAATCACTTCTACATCTGCTAGTTTTACAGATTAGATTTCAATTCTTGTCCATCTTTGTGAGTATCACAGGTGGGAATTAGAGCTCTTTTGCACTTAACATTCATTGTACCATGGGAATTTCTCCCTTTGTTTTCACAAATCGCATTTAATAGCTGTATAATATTCTTCCTTGGAGACATGCTGTCGCTTACAAAAGCATTCTCTTATTGCTTGATGTTTGATAGTAAACATTTTTCTTTTACAATGACAGATGATGTTCCACAATTGTTTTCCCTTCGCTGAGTGACTTCATTTGGGAGAGCCCTATGAATGGAATTACTGGGTCAGTGGCTCTGGGTAGATGATAACTGTGGTTAATTTTTGGTCATATTAGCTTCCAGAAGGGTCGTACCAACTTTCTGGGCTCCCAGCATTGTATAATCATATCAAACATAATAATATCAAAATATTACATATATACATATTTTGAAAACCTTTTTGATGCAAGTGCAGTATCAATATCAAGAGGCTATAAAATAGGACCCCTTCCATGAACTGATGCAAAACTAATTCTCTGATTTTTAAGTTTATGTTACATGGGGCCTTGCATATAGGAGACATTCCATAGATATTTATTGAATGGCTGGATGGATGACACCCAACTGCTTTCACACAGAAAGTGGCAAAGTTGAGATGATATCCTGATTTATAGCATAGAGTTCTTTCTCCTACTTTAACTGCAGCTTTAATTCATTCAGCCAGCATTTACTACCTGTATGTGAAAAGTACATGAAAAGCACAGTCCGAAAGCTGGGAGTACCCCTATCAATGAAACATAGTTCTATCCACCCTGGTCCTCACAGTTTGATTGGGAAACTTACACACCTCGCTGGACCAAATCCTCATTTATCAAATGAGTGCACTGACCTCAGAAGTCCCTTCCAGCCTCTGGATTCTGTGATCTCAAACTCTCAAACTCTAAACTCCCCCCTTCTAGATACTAAGACTCGAAAGTAAGGTTATGTTAAAGAGTCATCCAAAGAAACTGGTGATTCCAGACAACGACAGGGAATCTTCTCTTCCTCCTACTCCTCATGCTTCATTCATTCATCATTCATTAAGCACAGAGTAAACGAGACATTATTAAGTTCTAGAAATAAAAATAGGAGTGAGTCCTTTTCTCTTTAAAAGTCTTGAGTCTACAAAGACATGGAGAACAGACTTGTGGTTGCCAAGAGGAAGGGGGGAGGGAGTGGGATAGATGGGGAGTTTGGGGTTAGTAGGGGCAAACTCTACATTTAGAAAGGATAAGCAATGAGGTCCTGCTGCACAGCAAAGGGAACTACATCCAGTCTCTTGGGCTAGACCATGATGGAAGATAATATAAGAAAAAAAAATGTACATGCATATGTAGGTCACTTTGCTGTACAGCCGAAATTGGCACAACACTGTAATTCAACTATAATAAGAAATAAATTAAAAATTAAAAAAGAAGTTCCCGTCGTGGCACAGTGGTTAACGAATCCGACTAGGAACCATGAGGTTGCGGGTTCGATCCCTGCCCTTGCTCAGTAGGTTAATGATCCGGCGTTGCTGTGAGCTGCGGTGTAGGTCGCAGATGCGGCTTGGATCCCGCGTTGCTGTGACTCTAGTGTAGGCTGGAGGCTCAGCTCCGATTTGACCCCTAGCCTGGGAACCTCCATATGCCGCAGGAGCGGCCCAAGAAATAGCAAAAAAAACAAACAAAACAAAACAACAACAACAACAACATAAAAAAAATCTTTAGCCTAAAAATAGAAGGTTTTTTTTAAAGAGTAATAGTTTGGCAATACAACAGTGTTTGTGTGTGTGTGAATGTGACTTATTGTACTGTCAGGGAGGAGAAATTTCCCCCTTTACTCCTCTCCACTTCTTGTGGCCAGACTAAAAACAAAATTGACACAAACCAGATTAAGGGGAGAAAAAGAAACAATTTTAATTTGTGTGGGCAGAGGCCTCGTGGAAATGGGACCTAAAAAGTGGCCGAAGCAGGTAGCTTTTCTACTTTTTAACCAAGAAGCTATAAATTTGAGAGGAATTGACAGGTTTGGGTGTTACAATTAGTAAGGAATTTAAGCACGGTTTGGCCTTGAGGAGTAAATTAGTAAAGAAGTAACAAGTATACAGACTTTCTCAGCCCTGCATTCCCCAGTACAAGGAGGGCACCTTTCATATGGGAGATTTATTTCCTGTTTTCAGGGGGACAGAGAAGAGGGTAAAAGTGTCCCTTTTGCATTGACTATTTCTTAAGTAATTTTAAATCAAAATAATCAACATGACATTGAGGCATGTCTGGGGATCCCCTGATACTACTATTCTAGCTGAAATTTAAATGGTGTGGTCTTCAGTATTAAACTAGAGGAGTCAGCTAATATTGATGCAAGCTTACCCTTTAAATGTTCGCAAACGTTTAATGAGAAATATCATTGAATGTTGAAGGTTTATCATGGGGAAAAAGACTTGTAGCTTACTTGCCAACCTCAAGACGCACGAGTAGGAATGCATGTGGACTCACCACTTCTCTTCTTCTACTTGTACTCCTACGGACTGGAACTTACTGGGTGCTTTATTTTCCCCTATTTTGTCAGGTTCTTCAGCATCATCCACCTGAAGAAATAATCAAAAGTGGAAGTGCTCTATTTTAGTCATCTGGCTTGAAAAACAGTCACATTTTATTAGAAACATCGGTAGTATGACTGCAATGTTTTGTGACCTGTCCCCCTTTTGTTCAATATTTGTGTTTTGTGTTTTTGATGAGCGCCGTTACACTATTAGCATGCACTTTGACTCTGCTGATCTAAGGAAAATGCAATTTTGTTCACTCCCAGGATCCCTAATGTCTATGATTCCTCCATAGCTTTGTGAGAATGTACTTACCTGTGAGCACTATATGAGAAGGGAGGACCCCGTGGGATGCTGTTTTTGCAAGTTTTGAATTTGCAGATGACAAAACACAAAAGAAGGAATAAACTTCATTTCTTGTTATTAGGATCGTTGACATTGGGAAATTTAGGTATTAACCTTATTAAGATAAACTGTACAGTGTCTTCATTTTTTTGCCCCTTAAATTAAGGAATTGGCTTTGGATATGACTCCATAGTTTCTAAATAGCTATGTATATACTGTAGTTCATACAGAAACTGTGTCGCTATATAACTCATGTGACAAATCCCCCAAGAATCACTGTCAATCCTTTGATGCCTATTTGACCTTTTTTTTTTGAGAAAGGGGAATCTTCAATGATTTTTAATAAATGTATACAGTTGCAACCACTACCACAATCCAGTTTTAGAGCATTTTACTTGACCATCTTTTAATGTATGTAGATTATGTATAAGAATGATTATTAATGCTACATATACACAGGTGAGATTATATATTTCTTCTGTGGGCAATTTGCTGTATTCATTAACACTGCTATCTTTTGGGCATTTTATCACATTAGTAAATACAGCTCCAACTCAGTCCTTTTGTTGGCTGCATAAACACTGCTTTCAAGGGCTATGCAAGCAACGCGGGCATCACAGTAATTTTCTCTCTGTTGCTATTACGTTCAGTATTGTAATGAATATTTCATATGTATCTTTAGAACAATTTTGCAAGTGTCGTTTGGGAAAAATTCTTGGAAGTAGAAAGATTAGATGGAAGTACTGAGCTTGTTCAGCTGTAAAGGATATTGATAAATTGCTCTTCAAAGCATTTCTCAGAGCATGGGAATATCCATTTTTCAAATCCTCACCAACATTAAATATTGGCAAACTTTAAAATTTGTGCTACTATCACAGGTTAAAAATACTATTAGCCTCAGGAGTTCCCGTCGTGGTGCAGTGGAAACAAATCCAACAGTATCCATGAGGATGCAGGTTTGATCCCTGGCCCCGCTCAGTGGGTCAGCGATCTGGCGTTACAGTGAGCTATGGTGTGGGTCACAGATGTGGCTCGGATCCCGAGTTGCTGTGGCCGTGGTGTAGGCCGGCCGCTGTACCTTTGATTGGAGCCCTAGCCTGGAAATGTCCATATGCCACAGGTGCAGCCTTAAAAGAAAAAAAAAAATAATCTATCAGCCTCTTGTATTTTAATCTGTAACTTGCCTATTTATATCCTTTGCTAGTTTTTTCTGTTTTCCCTATTGAGTTGTTTATTTTCTTACTTATGGCATCTCTCACCCTTACACCCTTTCCCAGTTATATATACTGTAAATATTTTCTCCCAGTTTATCATTTGTCTTTAAAATTTTGTCCTTCATAGTAGAGAATCTTAAATTACTTTGTAGGCAATCTAGATTTTATGGTTTGGAAAAGCCTTCTTTCCCCTGAGCATAGTTTTTAAACTTCTATTGTATTTGCTTTTATGCTTTCTTTTTTTTTTTTCCTATTTAGTTCTTAAATAACATATACTGAAATATTTGTGTAGAAGATATAGAAATCTATAACATTTTCTGTAAAATCATCTACCTGTAACATTTTGGGGAAGGTATATTTTTTTTTGCAATTTGTTCTATGGTTATTAGCTTTCTTCTCCCCGATTTTATATTTCCTCTTGCATTAATATTGGTAATTTACATGTTTGTTTACTTTACCTTGGCTTTAAAATTTTCCTGCATAAAATTATCATAAGAATCTTTTAAGAAGTTTTTCTCACTCCAAATATTTGATTTGTATTTTCCTCCTCAATAAATAGACATCTACATATTAGGTCTTTTAAAGAACCAACTTTGGGAGTTCCCGTTGTGGCGCAGTGGTTAACGAATCCGACTAGGAACCATAAGGTTGCGGGTTCGGTCCCTGCCCTTGCTCAGTGGGTTAACGATCTGGCGTTGCCGTGAGCTGTGGTGTAGGTTGCAGACGTGGCTCGGATCCCGCGTTGCTGTGGCTCTGGCGTAGGCCGTTGGCTACAGCTCCGATTCAACCCCTAGCCTGGGAACCTTCACATACCGCGGGAGCGGCCCAAGAAATAGCAACAACAATAAAAACAAAAAGACAAAAAAAAAATAAATAAAGAAAGAAAGAACCAACTTTGTTTTATTTTAGTCTATTTCTACTGCTCTGTTTTTTTCCCTAATGAATTTATCTCTACTTTCATTATTAGTAATTTCTTCGTTTTAAAATGTTCTTTTTCTTTAAATTTATTTTTTTTATTATTATTATTATTTTTTGTCTTTTTGCTATTTCTTGGGCCACTCCCGCGGCATATGAAGGTTCCCAGGCTAGGGGTCGAATCGGAGCTGTACCCGCTGGCCGACGCCAGAGCCACAGCAATGCAGGATCCGAGCCATGTACCCACTGAGCAAGGGCAGGGATCGAACCCGCAACCTCATGGTTCCTAGTCGGATTCGTTAACCACTGCGCCACGATGGGAACTCCACAATGTTCTTTTTCTAGTTGAGTGAACTGACTATTGTGTTTGTACCTCAATATTTCTTGCTTAATTATGAAAGAGCAAGGCTTATGAATTCTTCTGAGATCACAGCTATGGCCCCAGCCCATGGAGATGATTTCTAGCGATGTCATTGTCATTCATTTCGAAATAATGTCTGTTTCCTCTTTTTTTTTGTCTTTTGTCATTTTAGGTTGCTTGTGGCATATGGAGATTCCCAGGCTAGGGGTCTAATCAGAACTACAGCTGCCTGCCTAGGCCACAGCCATGGCAATGACAGATCTGAGCCCCGTCTTCGACCTACACCACAGCTCATGGCAACTCCGGATCCTTAACCCACTAAGCAAGGGCAGGGATTGAACCTGCAACCTCATGGTTCCTAATAGAATTTGTTTCTGCTGAGCCACGATGGGAACTCCTCCATTTCCTCTTTACTCCAAATGCCATTTAGAAGATCTAATATTTTCAAATGGTTAGATTTTGTTACCTGCTTAGTGTTGATTTCTAGTTTTAATGCATGATGATTGCAAACATGACAATAATATTCCTTCTTTTTGGAATCCTCTAAAATTATCTCTTTGGGATCATTAATTTTGTCATAATTTCTTCTAAAAAATCTCTTCCCAAATATGCAGTCATTCTGATTACAAGGACATCAAAGAAAAGTTTATGAAGTCGAATACTGCTAAAGAAAAAGTTTTTTATGGGAGTTCCCATGGTGGCTCAGTGGAAACAAACCCGACTAGGATCCATGAGAATACAGGTTTAATCCCTGTTGTTGCTCAGTGCATTAAGGATCCAGCATTGCTGGAGCTGTGGTGAAGGCTGCAAACACAGCTCAGATCCTGCATTGCTATGGCTGTGGCATAGGCCAACAGCTACAGCTCTGATTCACCTCCTAGCCTGGGAACCTCCCTATGCCGAGAGTACAGCCCAAAAAGACCAAAAAAAAAAAAAAAAAGTTTTTTTTACACCGGTTAAAGAATGGAAAGGTAGGCTTTGTTCAAGGGGACTATTGTGATAGGTATGGGCACAACCACAGCAGGGTTTTTCTGTAGAAGAGAGAGATGGGTTCGACTCCATATTTAACAAGGAAAAGTGGGAATTTATATCCAAGGAGCAAGGTGTGTGTCAGGGGGTAAAAAGTACTCAGAGCAAACATCAGGATTCAGGATTCAGGGGAGGATTCTGGCTAAACTCTCTTAACATTTAGGTTAGGTCTGAGGGCAGGCCAGGGTGACCTGACATCACCAGGAAGATGGAGAGAGATGAAGAGCCCATCAGATACAGAGGGTGATCAGGGCTCAGGATTCTGGGAAACTCATTTACCAGGATCCTCGCTAAAATGGGGCGATGCAAAGATGGACATATAAGCACAAAAGTCAAGGCCTGGTTAGGAAGAGAATTCAGGAGGACAGTGACCTGATTCAGGAGAGACTCTGTCTATACAATCGATTGATTTTCACAGTCCTTCTTTATGAGTGAGTTGATTATGAATCAGAGATAATGTGACCTTTTTATTTCTCAAAGCCCTCTTTCAAATCATAGTAACAATTCATTTGGATTGTACTGTTCTAAAAGAACTTACTTGGAGTTCCCATCATGGCTCAGTGGTTAACGAATCCAACTAGGAACCATGGGGTTGCGGGTTCGATCCCTGGCCTTGCTCAGTAGGTTAAGGATCCAGCATTGACGTGAGCTGTGGTGTAGGTTGCAGACACGGCTCGGATCCTGCATTGCTGTGGCTCTGGCATAGGTTTGGCAGCTACAGCTCTGATTAGACCCCTAGCCTGGGAACCTCCATATGCCGCAGGTGCGGCCCTAGAAAAGACCAAAAAAAAAAAAAAAGAGTTTACTCAACGTGGCTGAGGCAAGTTTTGCCATTTGCAGCTGGACTTATCTCTTCAGACAGGGCATGAAATAGATGTCTACATGGTATTGGACCGGTATTAAAGGAAACAAGTGAATCTTAGGAGTACAGTCTCATACAACTTTATTTTTGATTCAAAGAATGAGAAAGAATAGCATTTCACATCATGTGAAAGATTAAGCTAAGAAGCTCTTTTAGGTTGTTTTGCAACTTGAGTTAAATGAAATAGACTGACGTCACAAGCTAACATCTGGAGGTGGAGGAGTTACAGTCTAAAGCTAGTATGTGAAACTCATTTGTAGCTGAAATTACTCTTGAAAGACTAAGCGATGATGTAACCAGCTGCAGTCATGGGCCACCTCTGGGGAGAACAGGAGTTAGAGGTAGAAAGAAGGGGGAATTCATATTTTGTTCTGTATACTTTTATATCATCTGACCCTTGACAAAAATACTGTATTATGTATTATTTATTTTGTCATTTTAAGAAAAAACAAACAAAAATTACCATTAATGTTACCCTTGACTTTTTAGAAGACATACAACTTTGCTCTAAATCCAAAGCCACAAGATCGAAATCCAATTCTCCCACCTGCCTGGGACTAGAACACCAGAAAAAAACATCAAAGTAGTTGACTTGCATTTTGGAGCCATCTTCTATAGAAATACATATTTTTAAAGTATTTTAGCATCAGGCTTAGGGCCGTGAGGTGCTCCCCCTAACAGAACACGGGAACCAAGATTACGTATTCACCACACCCACCCTGGGCTTTTGGACACACTCCTGCTCCCTCACAAAAATAGCTCATTTATTCACCCACCGGACAAAGTGCCTTGTTCTGGTGAATTTCTTATTGTCTAGAAGGTCCAAGCCCATCTTCTCTACCCAGCTGCTCTGTGGCACAGGGGCCAGGTCACTGAGGACTCCATATCCCAGCTTCCCTTGCTGGCCAGCTTTCAGTTAGGTTCTAACAAAGGAAGGTTGGAGGAGAGGAGGGGCTTCCTTTCTGTTCCCATCCTGTGCGGGCAGCTGTGGCTCCAGGCTCCATCCCAACAGCCTGTGCGCCAGCTGCTCCCTTGAAAGTCTAGGCATCAGGTGGCCACGTTCTTCTTGTGGTCTGGAGCTGGTTATCTGGGCCTCCCCTCTGAGTCCCTAAATTCTGGTTACCCTTGCTTTAGACTTCTGCTCCCTTCGTCCAAGGAGTGGTGACTGCTTACTGCACTCCCTGCATCACCCTCTCAGCCTTCCCATTCCTGTAGAACCAATTTTGTGTATTAAACCACCTCTGGGTGAATGGGATTCTAACTGATTCCATATGGCTATGCTCATGTAAATTAAAAACCCTTAGGATCTCAGCCAGAGTAGGATGCTGCAGCCTTACACTATGGGGTACTCACAAAATTACCCAATGAAACTTTTTTCAAAAGATGCGTGATAGATATTTCCTTTAAGAACCATGATGCTCAATGCACTGAGAAAGGAAGAAAGGAAGCAGGGGTCCGAGGATGAGAATGGAGGATGTACCCCATTTGAGGCTTGACCCACCTATCCAGACTTATTTGCATCAAAATGTTGTCTTTTTTTTCTTTCTTTGCCTTGTCCAGGGCACGCAGAAGTTCCCAGGCCAGGGATCAAACCCATGCCACAGCAGTGACAACTGCTGAGTCCTTAACTCCTAGGCCACCGGGAAACTCCCAATGTGTTGTCTTCTTAAGCTTTAGACATTGCATGTAAATTTATTTCTGTGACTTTAATCTTCTTATTTAGATCCAAATATTGAACAATGTCCCCTCTCTTATATAGGCTGTAGGGTGATCTACCTAAACTTATGAAGAGGCGTTCAAAAATTTTAAATATGTTGCAGGGTTAATTTTTTTTTTTTTTTTAACAAGTAGCCGCACCTGCGGCATATGGAAGTTCCCAAGCCAGGGGTCGAGCCATGGCCACTGTAGAAGCAACGCCAAGTAGTTATGCTGCGAGCCACACGGGAAGTCCTGCAGGGTTAATTAAATCTCTGTCCTGGAAAAAAACTAAGAACTCTCATGGTAGATGATATAATTTTTGTGTTTTTGGTTGATCATAATTTTAAAGAAGGATAATATTAATATAATAACTAAACCTACTACTTATTGAGCCCTTAGTATGCCAGGTGCTATGTAGTGAACCTTACATACATTATCTCTGTTAGTCTTTATTATAATCTATAAAGTGCCCAATGAAATAGCAACTATTATTATTCTTATTTTCCAGAGGAGGGAACTATTAAGTAATTAACCTAAGTTCACCCAGATTGCAAAACCGATGATTATAATATTAACTATTCGATATGGATTAAATTTAAAATGTTGAGGGAGGTTTGGAAACTCTGACCCTAAAGAGGTAAAGTGTGAAAAGGAGGTTAAGGTCCTAATATCACTTATTTGGGGGACTATGATTTAAATTGGGTTACAGTGTAATGAAATTTAATGACTATTTTGTGCCCTAAATTTTAATTGACATGTTAAAAGAAGCAGGATAATGTGCTCACATTAGATGTCCAGGTACAGTCTGGGCTCTGTCAACATTAGTTGTGTGAACTTGTCTTTGTCCTCATTTCTGGGGTAGGGATAATGAGACCATCTATGCCATAGGGTGGCTGTAGGGGCTGAATGAAGCAACCATATAAAGTATGGTATGCTCTCATCTAATTTCTAATTTCTGTAGCTGTGAACAATGATTGGAGGAAGAGGAAGAACATTTCTTTTGCTCACTAAAATATCCAAATATTCAAGATGCAGGGTGGTCTCTGAAACAAAGACTTTCTCCCCACCATTATTTATGAATTTCAGAGTAGTTCCATCATACCGGGTGAAAGTGATAATAATATAAGTTGGATGTCATTTTTTTTTTTAAATGGCTGCAGTGGCATATGGGAGTTCCCAGGCTAGGGGTCACATCAGAGCTGCAGCTGCTGGCCTACGCCACAGCCACAGCAACGCCGGATCCTTGACCCACTGAGTGAGGCCAGAGATCGAACCTGCATCCTCATCTGTTGGGTTTGTTCTCGCTGAGCTACAATGGGAACTCCTATGACTGCTTTATTCTAAGAATTAATTTGGAAAGTAACCTATAAGACCAACCTTCAGACCAGGGAGGTGATTAAGATAGATATACAGCAGCTTGCCAATAAAATGAACAGCAAAACTGATAAAACAATTACCTTTATATTAAGTGAAAAAGGGCAAGGTATAGGCTAATGTGAGGTATATGCCGGGTAAAAAAAGGGAAATAGAATAAATAAAATATCTATTGGCTTGAATACATGCAAATATCCCTTCGGGAAGATGCAAATATTGGTTAAATTGATTTTCTCCAGAAAGGAGAACTAACTGGCTATTGAACAGCAGGTAGAGAGAGGCTGGTCACTGACCACCTTTTTATAACGTTGGAATTTTGAGCCATAGGAATATATCCTCTATTAAAAAATAATGTAAAGTAAAGAAAAAAAGTAAATGCTAAGGAAGTGAAAGAAAACCATCATTATTAGGTGCCAATAAAGTGCCAGTTAGGAAGATGGATTTTTTTTTTTTTTTTTTTTGCTTTTTAGGGCCATACCTGTGTCATATGGAGGTTTCCAAGCTGGGGGTCCAATAGGAGCTACAGCTGCTGGCCTACACCACAGCCACAGCAAGGCAGGATCAGAGCCATGTCTACGACCTACACCACAGCCATGGCAACGCTGGATCCTTAATCCACTGAGCAAGGCCAGAGATCAAACCCGTGTCCTCATGGATCCCAGTGGGGCTCATTAACCACTGAGCCACAAAGGGATCTCCTGGATTTTTTTTTAATTGTGGTAAAATATACATAATATAAAATTCTCCGATTTAACCCTTTTTAAGTGTACAGTTCCAGTGGCATTAACGACACTCACATTGTTGTGCCACCATCACCACTATCCACCCCCGGAATTTTTCATCATCCCGAAACCCACACAGGAAGCTGGATTTTGTAAACTCAATCCTCAAAATAATCCTTTGTGGGCTAGATGAGAAAAACAGCCTCAGGAAGATTAAATAATTTGCCTAGGACAACACAGAGGACCAACCTCTGCTCTTCCCCATTCCTCAGAATCCTCTGGGCAGTGGGAGGGAATTAGTTTCTGGGAGAGGGGTAGGGGTGGGGAAGGTGGAGGCGGGGGTGAAGACCCAGCCTCCTGCGGTGTCATCTGGTCCCAAGCACCAGCGCTACAAATTCTTTTCGGAAACTTGATGACTCGTGCCATGGTAACATCTAGGTTATAAAAGAGCATTTGACTCACTGCTACCAAAGAAAGTTTAATTGCCCTTTAAAAGTGGACTCTGCAGAATGGACAGTGAACGTACATCATCACTGTGAAAACGTCCCCCACGCTTAGCTCTTGGATGTGCCTTAGAGTTGGTTCAGTGTGGATAGATTTATTGGACACCATGTCAGGAGGTTATTATTCAAGGGCACCTGCAGCATGGCACAGCCCAACAAAAACAGGGGGTGGGGGCGGTGGAGAAGAATGACCCTTCTTCATGGATGGAGGGAAATTTCTAACAGGTTATATGCCAAGCTGAGCCAATATAAAAACCAAGCAAGAATCAGTTTGATCTTATCATCTGGCAGCAGAAAACAGTGAACTGAACTGAGAAACCTACTGCATTATCCACCTTTTTAATGACAGGCGTGATTAAATAGCCCTAGTTCTGCCGATCCTGGTGCACAGTCTTTCCTTATGGTGCTGCCATGTGAGTTATTGCTTTTCACACTCTCTGTCTCTTTGGTTTCAGTGGCCATCCTGCCCCGTCTGTGAGAAGTGGTTCACATTTTTGTTCTCATATGGTTACTCAAGAGTGTCGAACACATGGTAACACAACGCAATAACCCAGGTTATTCTTGGATGCCCACTCCGTTTATGAGACTCAAAATATGCACTTTTTGAGAATCAAAATTGAAGGCACCTTCTGTCTGATTGTGTTCATGTTTGTTTATCTTCCCCTTGTCTTGCCATGGTCAATTTTCGAGAACAAAAATAAAAGCTGCTAATCAAGTATCTTTCAATTTAAAAAAACAATGGAATCTTTGGGGGGACAAAGATGCTGATAATGTCTATAGACAAAATACCTTCGTAATTTTTTTCAAAATCACATTTAACAATGTGGGATGGTCCAGAGGCAATAAACAGAGGATCTGGTCCTACAAGAGCTACACCACCCGAATCTCTGGAATTTGGGGGGAGAAAAAAGGTTACATTTCTTCATTTTAGGTTCCCTATTTCAAAGGACAGAAGAGGAGGCTGTTACCTGTATCCCGATAGACAGGCATCGGTTTTTCTTAAAGTGATCCTTCTTCCTGTCCTCTGCAGTGACTGCAGCGCTGGTGGTGGCAGCATTGTTGCCCATGTGTTGACTGGCAGGGCCGTGGATCTGGGCATTTGCAGCTTCGATGGCGGCTGTCAGAGCCTTCATACTGTCTAGGCTTTCCGTGGAGTTGCTCAGTCCAGACTGGCTGATAATATCCCCTCGCTGGCCCTGTCCGTCCATGTAGGCGTCTTGGGCAGACTCTGTGCTACTCTGGGCTGTGATAGAAATGAAAGGTTTCGTGGTAGTTCTGGGTGGGACTGGAGGTGGTGTCTTCTTATATGTTGTAATGCAAGATGACACTGGAAGACAGCGAAAACAAAGACACTGATTTCTGCATGGGTTTTCATTTCTGATATTGTAACCGATACCCATTGGAAATTAGGGCCCATGAAACACACCAAGACATTGAACGTGAAAACAGGTCTGTTGATAGACTAAGTGAAATCCCTGCTTTTCGGGGATATGGGGGCCCCCCAAAACATGACACCCCTCCCGCAAGACTGAAGGGGAAAGAGAATGAGAAAAGACCAATCTCTGAGATGGATTTTCCTGAAATGGAGATTAATATGAATCGACAGAAAACAGACATGGCTAGCCATCTGGAGTCATCTTTCCAGGGCCACAGTGCCCCCTGAGAAATAACATAGACCATGGCTATGGCCAGGGGAGTCTCTGCCGTCTCAGGAAAATATTAACCACAGCTAATGTGGAACCAAGTAACTCAGTGGAGAAGATGGTGGTAGTTGACAAAGGATATCAAAAAAAGAAAGAAAGAAGGAAAAAGGAAAGCAAAGAGGTTGCAAGCCTGTGTGTTCTAATCTTAAGAAAAGGACAAAATGCCTGGGAGGGTGGGGGTGGGGGTGGGGGAGGCTAGGCACAGAGTCAAAACTTCCTGCAACTCACTTTTATCTATACTGTTTCTCCTTCCCTCCCTTTCTTTTTCCCTTCCTTTTTCTTTCTCTTCCTCCCTTCCTTCTTCCCTTCCTTCTCTCCCTCTCTCTTTCCTTTCTTCCATTTTTGGATAGGTCCTCACTACATAAATTTTGTTGTTTCTGAGAAGAACTGTCCTCTGAGAGGGAGTACACCAAACACACACACACACACACACGGCTCCTGTTATAAAATAAATGTACCCTTTAGTTGGGAGATCAGCCTGCGCCGGGGGATGGGGGGGCAGTAGGCACCCACCCCCTAAAGGGCTGCCCTTCAGGGCAACTCGGTCAGCCCAAAGGCCTGGTTCTTTCCGAGGCTCAGCAGGAGAAGCCTGCAGCCTCTCTCTCCAAGCATCTGAGGACGACCCCAGGGTCTTGAAGAAGATGTACACACTGCTTTTCAGCTTTCCTCCTGTGAGGCACAATGTAGGAAGATACAGATCAAAAAGAATGAAGTTTCCAAATAGGAACAGCCTGCCGATGAAGAACAATTCCCTAACAATTCCTTAATTCTTCCTTTCTACAGACTTTTGTTCAGTCCCCTTAAAAAATGCTTCGAACTACTGTGATTTCATCACTGCCCCAGCCCCTCTCTCAGCCTTTTCCACTCACAGCCAGAGGGATTGTTGTTAGCACAAAATTAGCTAGTCCTGACCACACAATTCCAACTAGTTACCTGCCGTTCTAGCTGCCACTCAGGCCATCTCACCTAATTACTCGCTTCAAAATTTAGGATCATTCCTGAGGCTGCTCAAAAAAAGCATCCTATTATGAACAATGAACAGAAGTACCCTATTTCACTGTCCTGCCCTATGACTTGGTGTAATTTCCTTAACCATAAAAGTTAGGGACAGAAATGTCTGGCTATTTTTCAGGGATTTTCTAAGAGTTGAAGGAAAAGAAATGCACACTACAGGAAATGTGCATGAAAAGGAAAAGAGATGTCACATTACAGTGTCAGATGTGCTCTAAATGTGGAGGGTAATGTAAATAACAGAGGTGTAGTCACCTCACAGTTGCCTGGGACTGGCAAGGCTCCCCCAGGAAAATCTTCCATATCTTCTGTGCATGAATGCATCTTTGAAACTGAACAGAGCTCAGCAGTAGCTTAGTTTTTAGCTAAGGTGCCTGCCAGGAGCAGGGTCAGCTGGGTTCAGGTTCTCCCATCAGCCACAGGGAAGCCACTGGCCCAGGGATGCAAACCAGTGCACAGCTGGTGTTTCCCCTCACTTGATTGCATTTCAGGCACTGCAACCACTGAGGAGCCTCCCTCTGCTTCCTGAGAAGTGTGAAGGGGATATTGTGCAGTTTCACTGACTCATCAGCAGACCGGAGTGGGTGGGATGGGGAGTGAGCATCTTTAAGATAGAATCAATCTATCTCTTCGAATCCAGATACTAGATCATCTTATGACTTTCCTTAGACAAGTCTCTACAATGTGAATTCACTATTTTGTCCAAAATGGGTTTTAGGACATTCGGCCCACCCATATTCCAAAGAAACTAAATGCTGCCTTCCAACATCAAATCTCTGATCTTTTGAATTATTTTCTGCTTGCTGTTAGCTGCCCCCAGTTTCCTCTCTCAGTGTGGATAATCCAAACAGGACAACACAGCCAGATATGATACCATATAATTTGCCTTGATTTATAGTAAAAATCCTGCTACAACATGATACCTTTGATTTGGGGATGGGGGTGTCACATTATTTGCAGAGTTAGTGACAGGGTTGGTTACACTCCCTGGGGCCAAATGCAATTTGGCGCCATCTGGTGGTTATTATCATCTCCTCTTCCATATCAATAGGGATAATTCTGAGCACCTAGATTAACTGGGACTTTCAGAGCAGCAGCAGCAAAGCTGGGCATCCACTAGGATTGGACTAGACAGGGAGAACCCTGGGGACATAGCTTCCCTGACAGGCTGGCCCTGCCCCAGTATTCTAAGGAGGCAAGCATTTGAGATGCCCTCCCTCTGAGTTAGGGAAGCATCTGCCATGAGGTCACATCACAGGGGCTTTACTATGAGATTTTATTGGTGTGTGGAGCTTGGACAATTCTGACAGGGTCATCGGAGCAAACTCAAAGAGGTACTACCTGTCAACCATCAAATAGGATGGAAAAGGAATTCAAATCTCTAAGACTGCCCTCGGAAGGAGACCCAACACACTTCCCACAATTCCTGTCCTTCTCACTGCCCAGTTCTTGTGCATTTGACGCTGCTCCAGAAACTCAGACAACTGAGAGCCACATTCCCCAGCATCACTCTTCCCTAGCTTTGAAGGCTAAGCTCTAAACAATTTCTTCTCCCTTAAAAAAAAAAAACAGTTTAAATTCTACTCTCATGATTCAGCACCACAAGAGATTTTGAATCTACTGAGGTCTGAATGCCAGGTGTGTGATGGAGTGGGGCCCAAGGTCGGTGAAACACAATTAAATGAATCCTCTCTGGTCAAGACAGAAACAGAGAATGAGGGGCTTAGATGCAGTAAGCAAAATACTTCATTTGTTTAAGAGGAACTCTCTCAAAAAGGTTGATTAAAAAATGCAAGTGTTCGGAGTTTCCAGAGTGGCTCAGTGGTTAACAAACTCGACTAGCATCCATGAGGATGCAGGTTCAATCCCTGGCCTTGCTCAGTGGGTTAAGGATCCGGCGATACTGTGAACTGTGGTGGAGGTCGCAGACGTGGTTCAGATCTAGCATTGCTGTGGCGATGGCGTAGGCCGGCAGCTACAGCTCTGATTCAACCCCTAGCCTGGGAACCTCCATGTGCCTCGAGTGCAGCCCTAAAAAGACAAAAAAAAAAATAATAATAATAATAATAAGTAAAAAAAATTCAAGTCCTCCTTTTATCCAAGTGGAACCTGAGAAAGAAATGACGTTGGTGTAATCATTATTACCGCTTTCCTTCTTCTGATAGGTTTATTCGTTCATTTCAGATAAATTGGCTTTTTTTCCGCCTTCTTGGGTCCTGGACATACCAGGTGCTACCCCGGCTCCCAGCTGGCTGAAGAGTCTTTCAGCCATTTATAAGAAGAGTCAGCAGGACCAGGTTTCCAGATTTCAATGTCATTACTTTCATTCAGAAAATACTGTAATGCATAGAGAGACCAGAGATATGTTTTTATATTTAAGAATTTTCTTTTAAAAAGACGTTATAGAGAAAAACAAATGAGAACAAATTCCTATCCTATTTCTGCTTGTAGCTGACTCTTCAGTATTTCTTCTGTTTGCATAGAGAGATAATGCTAGTGTTGAAAGTCTCAGGAAGGCCAATGCCAGGAATCTTTTTTTTTTTTTTTCCTGAAGTGGTGAAGGTTTTTCTGGACAACTATCTAAACTCTTCTCACTCTGGTTATCCTATGTATGCCAGGTGGATGCAGAACAGATGAAGGATCAAACCTACTTTTTTATCCTTTTGTTAGAATGTACCTAGTGGCTGAGCTCATGGGTCACATACTCTAAAACAATGTTGAAGAATTATTTAGCAGTTCCTGGTTACTGAATTTCAGCATCGCTTTTGGATACAAGCACAAGCCTGTAAGGCATTGCAAATAAAACCACAAAAGGACAACAGAAGAATTTCAAAATATACACATACATGGAATGGTGCAGCCATCCAACTACACGTTATTTTTTAATTTTTTTAAAATATTTTTTTGCTTTTTAGGGCCGCACCTGTGGTATACAGAGGTTCCCAGACTTAGGAGTTGAATCAGAGCTACAGCTGCTGGCCTATGCCACAGCCACAGCAAAGCCATATCTGAGCCGCATCTGTGACCTACACTGCAGCTCACCGCAATGCTGGATCCTTAAACCAATGAGCGAGGCCAGGGATTGAACCCTCAACCTTATGGTTCCTAGCTGGATTTATTTACGCTGTACCATGATGGGAACGCTCAGCTACACCTTAATGATGTCAACAAGTTGCCCTAAGTTGCTCTTAACCACAAAGCAGGCTGTGATTTGATCTGCCTTCACTAGTGGCCGGAGTCCACTCAGAAGTCATGGTCAGAGCAACCTTGGATTTGCAGCAAGTTACATCAGATGGTCTGTTCTTACTGAACCCAGACCCCCAGAGAAAGAACGGCTGCTTGGAGTCTAGTTTCTGTTGAGGGCAGAGGTCTCCTGATTTGAGCGATCTGGTCCAGCTGAGCAGCAGTTTTAACAAGCTCTCAAAAGGAATTGCTTTATTCAAAAAGAGATTTTAAAAATGGGGAGTTCCTATAGTGGCTCGGCAAGTTAAGAACCTGACTAGTATCCATGAGGATGCAGGTTACATCCCTGGTCTCACAAAGTGGGTTAAGGAGCCAGCATTATCACATGCTGCAGCAGTGGAGGTCACAGATGCAGCTTGGATCCAGCCGTGCTGTGGCTGTGGCTGTGGTGTAGGCCGGCAGCTGCAGCTCCAATTTTTTTTTTAACATTTATTTTATTTTATTTTTTTATAGCATTTTATTACTCAGTTACATGTATAGTTGTACAGTGATCATCACAACCAAATTTTATAGCATTTCCAACCCAAAGCCCCAGCCCCCCCCCCCCCCCCCCACTAACCTGTCTCATTTGGTAACCCTGCAGCTCCGATTTGACCCCTAGCCTGGGAACTTCCCTATGCCACTGGTGCAACCCTAAAAAAGAAAAAAAAAAATGGAATGGAGTTAACAGTAAGGTGCTAGAGTCAACTGTGCAAATCCCTCCCCAAGTCTGTGCTCAGTGACATTTCCTCCATAGCTTGCAACTGACCTTGGCGTGAGTGTTTACACCATGGAAACTGGCAAGTGCTGTGACTCTGTAGTTATCTCCCAGAGAGCCAGCTGGTAAGCATTTCCAGCACACTTCTGCACAGAGACAGGGCTATTCAAAGGGTAATCCAAAGACAGGTATCAATTCACAAAGTATTGCATGGTGAGGTATGCCACGAAAATCCAGAGTAAGCATTTAGGAACTTTATAGCAATTCTACAGAGATTTTGTCAGTAGAATCTAATAAAAGAAAATAGCATGGAGTTCCTGTAGTGGTTCAGCAGATTAAGAACTCATGGATCCTAGTATCCACGAGGATGTGCGTTCCATCCCTGGCCTCACTCAGTGGGTGAAAGATCTGGTGTTGCTGTGGCTGTGGTGTAGGCTGGTGACTGCAGCTCTGATTCAACCCCTCACCTGGGAACTTCCATATGCTGCAGATGCAGCCCCTAAAAAAAAAAAGAAAACAGTGAGCTTGTTTTTTGCATGGCTTTGTTTTTAAAATTTCCTTCTTCTAGTAATTTATTTGTATTGCATTTTATCAAACTATTGATCAGCATCAGAATGAACATCAAATAAGCAAACAAATAAACTGTCCCTCACCAGAGATTGAGAAGCACTGATTGTGGAAGGTTTGCAAATCCGGGGGATGGGGCAGATGTACTGCTTGTGAGATTGAGAAGAAATTAGGTAACTTGAAACCGTAGGCTAATTTAGAAAGAGAAATGGTGTGAAGACACCAAAAGGGGAAAAAAAAAGGTGGAAAGAGCTGAACTTGGGATGTAAAGGGAGCATTGCACAAATGCAGGATGGGAAGAGAGGACTTGTAGTTTTAATGGCAGGCGACATGTCTATTTCTACAAAGGCATGTTTACATAGATGTGTAATATTTAAAAGGATACAAAGATTTCTGTGCTGCCTTTTCTGGCCTTTCTTTAAGAAGAAGATGCAGGGTATTCCAAGGAGCGGAAAAACATGTCTTATAAGGAATGGCTTAAGGACAGAGGACACGTTGTTTGCAAGGAAGACAGGCTTTCCAATTATTTCGAAGGCTATCGTGTAGAGGGTGCCTAGACTTGGGCTGCATGAAGCCCATAGGGAAACCACAAAAGGAAAAGCTCAGAGAGGCATAAAGAATACTTGTCTATGAGTCACTTGTCCAAAGATAGTGTATAGGGGAACTTGCTGGGGAGTGACCTCTCGGTCCCTGGAAGTGTGCAAGTACAGACCAGCTCATCTTTTGGCTAGGAAGTTACTGCAACTGTACCATCACCTTGCGGGGGGTGGGAGTGGGGGGTCTGAAGTAGAGAAGACTTCTTTCAGACTGGAGCTCCCAGTGTGCGTTGGTGGTATAGTGGTGAGCAGAGTTGCCTCCCAAGCCGGAGCTCCTGTGGCTTTATGAATAGAACCCAGAAAAGAGTCAGAGAAGTAGGGGCCCATTGAGAGGGATGATAAACAGCCAAAGCAGGAAGCCAGGAGAGTTACCCACAGGCTGTTGGTAGCAGCTAGGACTGTTCTGGCATCCTGGGAACAGATCTTGGCACCAATGAAGATAAAACTCCTAATGGAGAAGTTTGCTGCTGCTGCTGCTGCTTCCAGGCAGGCTGACCCAGAGGGGCTGAACTTACAACAAACTGTGGGAGCCATGCTCCCCATGGTGACACACTCCCCAGGCCAGACCCCCTACTAAGCGCCAGAAAAGTTGATGGTTTGGCCAGGGTGTGTTCCCAGGATAAAAGCACAAGCCCAGGTGAAAACAAAGATGATGAGATGGAGAGTGTCTTGACTTTCACCTGCCGTGAGATCAACCTAATCACCACCTCCATCCTTTGTAACACTCAACCAACGCGCTGCGAATTTAATAGACAGGGTCTCGAGACCCAGGGAGATCTCACTATACTCATGTATATGATGGTAAGACAGAGGCTCAGGGCAGGTAACTGACTGCTCTAAGTCATGCAGCTACAAGGTGGTAGAGTTAGTGTTCCCTGGCCTCCAAATGCCACCTCTTTTCCTTCACCCAAATCACCTGGACTCATCTGCCTATTGAACCTTAACCGCCTTGGCCAGTAAAGCTTAATGCTTTCTGTGACAAATTCCAGGAGACAGCTCCCAGCTGCAGGACCTGGGCAAAGGTGAGGAGGATGCATGCATGTGGATGGGTCAGCAAGGGGTGTGCCCCTGCAGCTTGAAAACTGCTGCCGAAGGGAGAAACGCCGCAAAAAAAACCACACGGGGAAAAATAACCGCCTTCTTTCAAAATATTTACGGCTCAACATGTACAGGCCACCCAAAGTGTGCTGGTCAGTGGTCCGCGCCCTGCTGGCCCCACGGGGAGGGGGTGGCCATCCCAGGGCCGCGGGGGCGGGGCCGGGGCTTCTGGGGGGACCCTGGCCGCTGCTGGCCTTCCCCCTGGTTAGTTTTGGCTCAAGGGAAGAGGCTGTGAGAACGATTTCCACCAGAGCCATCCTCCACGGAAACCGCAGGAACAACTAACCTTTCCTCGGTCAAGTAGAAAAAAGCAGGGCCTGTGTGAGGGTGTAGGGGGCGGAGCGGGATGTGGACAGAGAGGGAGGGCTGCTGTAATAACTTTTGTAGTCATAGGACTTGCCAGTGGGTAGTTACTAGTATTCCAGACACTTCCTAATGCCAGACAAACGCCCCAAGCCTCAGCTTGTCTGGCTCCGAGATCTATTCAGTCGATAGTAGCCGGGGAGAGCAGCGCTTTCTGCTGCAAATCAAACACAACATTGTTCTCAGAGGAAGAATGGCAAGGTTTGTTTCAGAGTCACAGATTTTTTTTTTTTTTTTCCTGAGGCACCCGAGTTATTTTAACAAGTTGCTACAAAACTTGGGCTTCCTGAGGTGAGGCTTGTGGTGCACAGTGCCTGTACTGTCCCAAACCGGGGTGTGCGTGTGTGTGTGGGGGGGGGGGGGGGGTTAGAAAGTTAGTCATTAAAAAAAGAAAAGAAAGAAGGAAAGAAAAAAAAGCCCCAGGCACTCCATGCCTGGAAATGATGTCAGACACAGCCACTCCTCTGTTAGAACTACAACCCAACAATGCTGGGCCGATCGCCGCAGCTGCGCTCCAAATGTCAGCGCCCAGCCCGGCCAAAGGGCTTGAAAGCCACCGAGCCCGAGGACTTTGTGCGTTACCTTTGTCGCCCACATTTTCCCCAAGCACTCGCAGGAACCTGGCAACAGGTAACGTGGCAACCTTTGCCTTCTAAAACGGCAAGCAGCAGGATTTCAGAGAACAAAAGGATTTTTTTTTTTTAAGCCAGCGGCATCTCCCTCACCTCCCCCCTCCCTCCCAGCTCAGTCTGAGAAAACAAAGTATTGCTGCGGGCAGCCCGCTCTCGAGCGCCCCCTGGTGACCAATCTCGGAACACCACCGATGTACCTGGAAATCCGAGGCTCGGCTCCCAGGTAAGTCACAAGGAAGGGGGATGGCTTGGCTGCTTTTGTCTTCCAGAAAAAAACGCAAAGAGTAAGTCAAGACCCAGAATGTCTTGCTTTTTAATTTACCACCTTAAAATTAAGGGTAAGAGCTCTGGGTTGAGGGTGCTGACCTCCCCCCCACCCCCAGCAGCTGCTAGGGCAACAGTTTTTGTTTCCTTGGCAAGTTGAAAAGCAAAAGCTGCTGCCGCTCTTTGGTTAAGTGGATGAATAGCCAAGAAAACGAGGATTCTGCTGGGTGGGACTGGCATTTTCCATTTTTATCTGAATTTGTCGATTGTTTGCAGAAGCCTTTCTCTCAGGTAGAAACATTTCTAATTCCCTTCACTGGTTTCCTGTTAGTTTATTTGCAAAGATGATTTAGGATTCCCAAACTGCTGGCCCAGCCTCCCAGAGTGCCTGCTTTGCAGCCCCACCTTAGCTCTTTTATCTCTGTGTGGGGCAAACACCCACGAAAATGCCCAGGGCAGTCTTTTCAACCAAGGCTTCTTCCTCTCCTGGGCTCCTCCCTCCTTCGGAGCAATCCGGTCCCTGATTTGGAGGAAGGATTACAGTCGTGAGGCCCTGGTAGCTCTAGTCGGTTAGCAAGGGCAGCCCCCTTTGTCCCTTTCCGGAAATGTTAAGAAAACTAAGAAAGAGGTTCAGATCAAAGCCACTGTTCTCTTCAGAAAGTTCCATTAATTAACTAAATTAAAGGAAGTTAAGGGTTGTTTGGAGGAAAGTCATTTTAGAAGGCCCAGGTCCAGGCACTGAGGTCTGAAGCCTCTCATGTGAACCTTTAATGAAGCTTGGCAACAAGTTAACCACTCTGAGAAATGGAGGGTTACCATATGTAAAACCAGTTCTTGCCTGAAATCAGTCATTTCAAAGGAACATCTTGAAAGGCAGCAGACATCTGGCTAGTCCTTGACTCGATCCTTTAACGTTCCAGATTACAAACCGAGGGCTCTGAGTAAGAATCATTTGACCAGTAGCTGAGGTGAATCACAGCCTTCAGAGAACGAGGCACAAAGGTTCGTGTCAGGATGTTGAGAACACCAGGCTCACTCACTAATTTGCAAGGCATGGCGGTTGCTTCCAGGAGGGAAAGCCATCAGGATTTCACGGTTCATTTTCCCAGCCTCCCCAACAGGTGCTGTTGAGTCATCCACACACACCAGCGGCTGCCCTGGCAGTTTCATCTCTTGGGCTTAAATTTCCATTTGTTCCACAACTTGTTGAAGTGATTTCTACCACTACATCAGATATACCACTTCCTCTAGGACCTAGGGTGTTTTGGTTTTTTGTTTTTTTGGGTTTTTTTTTCCTCATGTTGGTAACAGTGTGCGTATTTTTCAAAATCTGTCCCAGCCAGGTCAGCAGGTCTTCCTGGGTTGAATGGACTGTTGACAGGAAGGGAAGATTCAGGGCCGGTGGTCAGGGTTACAGAATTAAATAAGGTTTCCTGGGAGGGCAGACCGGTCTTGTGGAGAGACTACATGCCTAGGAGGGTCTGGGGTGAGGCTGGTGCCAGGAGCAGGGAGGACATTTTTCTCTTAGGTGTCTCATCCACCAGCTCTCATTTCCCTCACTTCTCAGCAGTACTTGCCTATGTTCTCTATTAGGTGAATCCCCGCCCCTGCCCCCAGACTGAGAGAAAGGAGTTGGTTAAGGATGTTAGGATCACAAGGTCAGGCATTGTTGTCCACTGTATCCGTGATGACAACAGCGCTTAGGACATGCATGGCACATGGAACTATCTGGGTCAGTACTTGGTACATAGAGGAAGGAACAGAGACGAGAAGGGACTTCCTGGAGAAGAAGAAAAAGGGACTAATAATCAGGAAAGAAGGGTCAGCAGGGGTAGAAGTAAAATGAAGGCTCAGCAAAGCCATCCTCTGTGACCCTGGATGTTGCAACACCATCTGCCTTCACCAGTGGCTACTTCTGTTTGGCATCGGCCAAGTGCTGGCCAAGTGTGGTTGGAATTGGCCAACTTTTGACATGGAGCGAGCATGTGAAAACCCTACCTAGTATCAGCTAGAGCCAGTCAGTCCTATGGCTTATCCACCTGCTTCCTCCACCCTCTGCCCAGCTTGTCCTCTGGAGAAGGGAGCAAATGGCTGCGTGGGGGCTCCTGATGTCCACGGCCCTGTCCCTGAGCACTGCTTGTCTCCTTCTCAGTTCCATCCAGTCCTTATTCTTCTGTGACTTATTATTCCTGCACAAGCTGGGTATCTTAGCGTCAAGAGCTCTCTTTACCTCCTGGTCTCATTTCATGAAAGCTCGTTTCATGAGTGCATGTGTCACTGGCTCCATGAGACCTGGAGCCTGAGGCAGGATCGCACAGCCCAGCAGGGCTCTCCATGGTGGCCAGCCTGGGACCCACAGCAGACCTCAGATGTCCTGGCCTCGGGGCCATGTGGAGGGGCTGGCTGTCTCCAGATAGGCGCAGGGTCACTGTCTCTCGAGACAGGGCGGCCTGTGTGCCAACCAGAGGAGGTCACGTCTGAGGAGAGTCCATCAGGCTGAATCCTCCCTGAACCTTGTGGCTGGATCGGTTTGTCCCTCGTCCTCCCAGGCAGACTCTGGTCTTTGGAGGGAAGGCGGACCATCTGTCAAGACCACCACTGTTGCTGCACAATGACAGAGGGCCTGGCCGGAGTGCTGGGCTTGGAGCAGGAGCTTTGCACTAGGCAAACCTGGGCAAACAGGATGTGTGAGGGAGCAGAGTAGAAAGAAAATGCATCCAGCTTGCCTTCCAGTGAGTCGAAGCACCATGAGGAGGAATGGCTGTGTTCAGAGAGCGGGGCTTGTGGGAGGCCGGGGGGCCTAGTCTGTGTGGTCAGGCAGGTAATTATTCACCCCACTCCTTTTCTCTTTCCTCCCTGGAGCCCCCTCCTCAAAGGAAAGGCAGGAACACCTCTGCGGGTTAACCTATGGGTTACCGGCTGTCAGCCCCCTGGGACCTGAAAGGCTACCAGCCCTTCGCTGACTCTCAGATGATAGGATCAGTGCTTTAAAATGACACCTCATTGTCCAACTGTGTCACTGACAGTTGAGGACACAGATCCAGAGAAGAAGTTGGGTCTTTCTGTCCACACCGGGCAGTGAACACCATTAGCCTATTCAGTGGGTTTGTCAAGGCCACTTGAAGACTGTATTGACGGAGTTCCCGTTGTGGCTCTATGGAAACAAATTTGACTAGCATTCATGAGGATGCAGGTTCAATCCTTGGCCCCTCTCAGTGGGTTAAGAATCCTGCATTGTAGTGAGCTGTGGTATAGGTTGCAGATCTGGTGTGGCCGTGGCAAAGGCAAGCAGCTACAGCTCTGATTTGACCCCTCACCTGGGAACCTCCATATGCCTCGGGTGCAGCCCTACAAAACAGACCACAAAAAAAAAAAAAAAAAAAGACTGCATTTACAATTCTGCTTTGCAGTTGGGTTTTGGTCATTTGCCAAAAATAAAAAAAGCCAAGGAAATTGGTGAGGCCAGCTGGAAAATCTATCCACTTACCCTGCCTGCTACCCACCATCACTTCACTTACTGTGTTCCCTGAAGCCAGGCACCTGACCACTAATCCCAACCCTGCAAGTGACCAGGAGGCCTGAGAGTTTGGGTCACCCACATTCTGCAGCGTGGGGTCCTACTGGAACCGGGTTCTTTCCAGCACAGCCTCCTTCTCTTCTTCTAAAGAGCTGCCTTCGACTTTTGTGCTTAAGTTCTCCTCTGAATCCTGTGAGAAGAATGTCTGCATCCAAAAGTCCTCTTCTGAATCTCTTGGTCAAGTGTGCTTGGAATTGAGAACTTTCTGGATGGTTGAAAGTTAACATGCATGACACATGCAGGGGGCCTGGTACTCTGGCCTTCTTTCTGCAGGAGGAGGTGCAGAAATCATACCACAAGTAGTCTCAAGGTCAGGTTTGGGCCAGGGGCTTTCAGAACCACAGCTGAAGGAGGATGGCCAGTCCGGCAGAGCTCCCACTCTGGGCTTCCTCCTCCCAGGCATCTTCAGTCCCGGATGGGGCTCCAGCCCAGCCCAGTCCAGCCCACCAAGACAGTGGCGGATGGGTAATGACCAGGTGGTGGTGGGCTTGGCCTGGTGGGTGAGCAGGGCTTCTTTCTTTCTTTCCTTCCCCCCCCCACCCCCGTCTTTTTAGGGCCGTACCCATGGCATATAGAGGTTCCCAGGCTACGGGTCAAATCAGAGCTGTAGCCACCAGCCTACACCACAGCCACAGCGAGGCTAGATCTGAGCCTCATCTGCAACCTACACCACCGCTCATGGCAACACCGGCTCCTCAACCCACTGAGCAAGGTCAGGGATCAAACTGTAGTCCTCATGGATACTAGTCCTATTTGTTAACCACTGAGCCACAATGGGAACTCCAGCAGGGTTTCTTCTGTATCCTCAAGGAAAAGAAGAATCCAAGACCGGATTCAATGATGCTTCTGACATTGCCTCTCTTTTCCTGACTAGGTTGGAGTTCTGAGTGTGCACTGGTTCGTCACTGTGTGTTTCACACACTGTCCTCAGAGACATCTTTTTTGGTTTTTGTTGTGATGGTGACGGGGTACTCGTAGGGGCTTTTACCAGGTCTCTTCTCACTATGTGAAATGCTGGCTGGCTGTATAAATCACAGGACGGACAGACTGCTGTGTCCCTAGAGAGAAACACCTCATACCTGTGTGTGCGCTGGTGCCCTGTTTTGAGTCATCTTTTCCATCGTTCTCTTCCCCATTCTCATCCCCTCCCCTCCAGCTAAGGTCTAATTTAAAGAAGAGATAAAAACAACATTCTTTTCCTGGACCCTCCGTGGTGTGTAGTGACAGGAGGGTGGTTCTGAGCTAGGTCCGGTCTGGGTGCGGTGCTAATTTGATGCAGCTCAGGACACTCGCCTGAAAGTTTATCTGCAAGGGCATTCCTCATTCCTTAAAGCTCTACCCAGGACACAATTTGAAAATCATTTTCAAAACCACGAGTTGTTATCCCACATGTCCAATCCAAGAGATAACCCAGGTAATCCACGTAAGACAGCTTGAATTAAATAACCCACTGATGTGTGTGCTAGAGGATTGTCAGTGAAGTGCAGGCAGAAACTGATCAAACGCTAGAAATTTTTTAAAAGATCTAGAACAAACACTGCCTTGTTTCCTGGTGTGGATTATATTTTACTTTTCGAAAGGAACCATGGCTGTATAAATTACAGGACGGACAGACCGTAAGAGCCATCACACTTTGATGAGTTCGGATTTCTGCTGTCATAGGCGAAAGGTTTTATTAATCAATTCTTTGAATAAGCCGCTCTACCTGCTGCCAACCTACCAAACGAGAGGATGTTAAAGTATTCTGTGGGTTGTATGTGTGGGGCTGTGGTTGGAATTTCAAGCTCAAGTTATGGGATCGGCTCGAGGTTGCAATTTACCCCATTCATCATTATAATTGCCGAAGTGCTAGGGTGCAGGAATGCGGAAACACTGAGGAAACCGGCGCTGCTCTTTGGATCAGAATTAACTACCAATAAAGAGTTAGGAAATTGATCACAGGGAAGGAAAGCATCTTAATAGGCAACGCTCAAAGGTTCAGCCCATTTCAGTGGCTGATAACCTTGTCACGTCTCCAGATAAAGGCCAGTCTTGTCACCCCCCGGCACCTGGCTGAGAGGTAATAAAACGGTTGCCTTATCTTCTGAAGGTGGAGTTAGTGCAAACTCAGCCTGCCGTAATTACAGTAAACTGAAATTGCCAGTCATTTGCAAAAAAAAAAAAAAAAAGGGGGAGAGGGGGTGGAAAGGCCTAAGTGGGGGAGATGATACTTATCTCTTTTCTTGGATTTTAAGAAGAAAGTGAGCCAAACGGCCAGAAGTTTTCCGGGGAGTGAGAAAAACAGCCCAACTTGGCTGCCCTCTCCTGGGGTAACGGATGGCTAACAGCTCAACTCGGGTCCATGTGAAAGGGAGGCTCAGGCTGATGAAAATCCGAGCAATCTTCTTAGGAGCCTTCCTTTCCAAATGTAAATGACCAAGCCCTGCCAGGGTGGGAAGTCCTGGGCGCCTGGGTGACTCATCCAGTCCTGTTAGCTTAGGCTCTTGGAGAAAAATTTTAGCCAAAGCAGCAACAAATCTACTTTAAATCCTAGCACAGTAAGGAAATTCCTCTCTTTCAGGCTGAATGCCATCTGCACAAAAGAGCTCCCGTTGACATCTCATTTACCGCCTCCCCCAGGACACAGACAGAACCATTTCAATAAACCCGGCTCAGAAACACCTATTGTTCAAAATCTCCAACTAGCCACAGGCTACCACCACTCCCTATTGTTTTGTAAAATAAAAGATTTAGAAGGAACCGGATTGGGACTATGGAGGCTCTGAAAAGAGGAAGGAAAAAAGTCCCTTTGACCCAGCACGGTCACAGAGCACGCTTGAGGAATAAAGTTAATGGATTTTCATTTTTACAAGGAGTGCAGGAGAAACGCCCGTTACCTTCCTGGACTAGGGATGGGGAAGCTACAAGTGGTGCCAGCTTTGCATGTGCAGATGTGAACTGCCAATGGCTTTTCTAAATGAAAAGTCAAAGGCTATCCTTACCCTCCTCCCAGCCTTACAAAAGCCACCGCAAAGACCCAGGTGAGCCTGTGATCCGGGTTGTTTGCTTGGGATTTATAGCTTGACTGTCTCTTTCGAAGTAGGATTTTGAGTCTCACTGCAGATCTCCCTGCCCAGGAAGGATTTCCTCCATTCCGGCACCCCCATTTTGTTCCCACTTTCAGTAAAACTTGAATACTTTCTGGAGTTAGACTATGTAGCCTTTAGATGGTTTTTCTTCAAAGTGGCCTCAAGCGACAGATTGCATTTGTGTTGATGAAACAAAAATGGGCATTTCTCAAATACCCAGGATCTTTACCCTCTTAATACAACTTACAGGCTTGGAGTTCCCGTCATGGCTCAGTGGTTAACGAATCCGACTAGGAACTGTGAGGTTGTGGGTTTGATCCCTGGCCTTGCTCAGTGGGTTGATGATCTGGCGTTGCCGTGAGCTGTGGTGTAGGTTGCAGCTACAGCTCCGATTAGACCCCTGGCCTGGGAACCTCTATATGCTGTGGGAGCAGCCCTAGAAAAGGCAAAAAAAAAAAAAAAAGATCTTGCAGGTAACATTCCCATCTCAGCAAATGATTTGTGTTTTTATCCTGAAATCCACCCAGAAACCTGGGAATGACCTCTGGGTCCTTTGGGTCCTTTCCCTCCTAGCTCTTAAATCCTCCTGGAATCATTCTACATCCTACAGTTGTCCTGTTTCCCTAGCCCAGCTTATCTCCTCTCTGGAGGGTGACAGCACCTTCCTAACTCGAGGCTGCTCACACTACCAGTTGTGACTTATTAATGGAGCATGAAATCAATTGAGGTGGTTGAGGTGGTCCATGCAGTTTCACCACTTAAAAAAAAAAAATGAACTAGGTTGGAAAACATCAGAGTGCATCAAACCAAGGCCAAGGCAGTTTGGTTTAGGGATACTTGTCTCAGTGTGTGGATGTGTCCAGATCTCTGTACATCCTGAGCAGCGGGTAAAATGTATCTTGTTTGTCCAAAGAGTTCAAGGAATACTTTCCTAATTGTTTTCCCTGGGGTCTGTCTTATTCCTTCCTCCAAGCTGTTAGACATGCTCAGAGCAGGGGGGTGAGATTCTGAAGGGATCCAGCCTACAGCTCTGCCCTCAGGATCAGTATCGTGAGTCTAGAGCTTGGAAAGTCTTTCATTTTCTTTTTTTTTCCTTTTCTTTGTCTTTTTAGGGCTGCACCTCTAGCATATGGAAATTTCCAGGCTAGGGGTTGGATTATAGCTGCAGCTGCCAGCCTACACCACAGCCACAGCAACTTGGGATCGGGGCCACATCTGTGACCTATACCACAGCTCTTGGCAGCGCCAGATCCCCTATCCACTGAGCGGGGCCAGGGATCGAACCCATGTCCTCATGGATACTAGTCAGGTTTGTTACTGATAAGCCACAACGGGAACTTCTCTCCTGTCTTTCAGATCTCAGAACTTTGCTCCTCCTGATCACTTTTATTTTTAGCTGTTCAAGCCATCAAGCTCCCTGGCCTTTGCAGATGGAATTGCCTGTGGGAATGTTCTTTCCTTTCTCCTTCCGGTATCAGCTGAAGTGCCATCTTTTCCAGGAAGCTTTCTGGAAGTCCTTCTAAATGCTTCCTCTTAGTCCTCATGAGAATGCCTTGCTTTTTATCTGACAGGGCCATTATTACATCATGGTTATCATCTCAATTCCCTACTAGACTTTAAGCTCCAAGGGCCATTGAGAAATACTTGTTGGGTAACTCTTGTGCACTGAATGTGTCACATCTTACAGAGTTCACCTTTTCTTCCTACAGACCCATTTGGATAGTTTTTATATTATCATCTCTGTATTTCTCAAAGCTTTAGTTTTCATTCTTTTACACTTATCTTCTGTTCATTTGCTCTTCAAACAATCTCATTAATGTCCAAATTCACTGGACTCTTCCTCTTAAAAATCAAAATAATAAAACTTAGAGGAAGCTGTTGGACTTTTGAATGGTCACGCACCCTCTCTGAGTCTCCAATCCTAAGGAGGAGCAGAATGCAGTGTGACCTGTAGGATCTCTTCCAGGTTGCCAGTCTGAACCTCTGTCATGAACTTTCTAAGGACCAGAGAGGTTAAGTGACTTTTCCAAGGTCAAACAGCCCTTTAATGGCAGGATATTGTTTGCCTTTCTATAGATTTTTAACAGCAAGCAGCAAACAAATAAAAAACAAACAAACAAACCCTCTTTGTCCAGAAACTGATAGTGTCACGAACAAGTGTGTATGAAAGAGAATCAGAAATTAAAAGGGGGCGTCGTGGCACAGCAGAAACCAATCCGACTAGGAACCATGAGGTTTTGGGTTCGATCCACAGCCTTGCTCAGTGGGTTAAGGATCTGGCATTGCTGTGAGCTGTGGTGTAAGTCACAGAGGCGGCTCAGATCCTGTGTTGCTGTGGCTGTGGCGAAGGCTGGCAGCCGTAGCTCCAATTGAACCCCTAGCCTGGGAACCTCCATATGCTGCAGGGGGGTGGCCCCAAAAAAGCAAAAAAAAAAGAGGAAAAAAAGGCAAAAAAGAAAAAGGGGGTCTAAAAAAATAAAAAAGCAGCAAAGGCCAACAGCATTCATAACGGATTCCTGCCCAGGCAGGTCCCAACATTTTTAAAAAGTCTTGCTGTTGTTTGCTGTTAGATGTTGAGATTTCCTTTTAAAAATTGGACATGAAGAATGAAAGAATGTTGCAGATCCATCTGACCTGTTACAGTGGCCTCTGAAGAGGCACGAACAGGCAAGACACCTAAAGGCGCTCGTGGGAACATCCCAGTGCGGTTTTTAGTGCTGAGGTCCCTGCCCTGCCCTGACCACTCTGGGGAAGCTGTAACTCACCAGGATGAGCCCGAGCCTCACTTCCTGTGACCCATCCCCCAACCCTCCTGGCCAGTCCACCTGCCGTCCCTTTTCTCCGGGACAGACTTGTTGTATGTCTCTGGTTTGGGGGTTCTTTAACCTGCTCTGTAAAATAGAAAGTCAACACACAGAAAAATACCCCTTTAGGGAAAAAAAGAAACAAAAACAATAGTGATACCACGTTTTCCCCCATGTAATGGTCTATGTTTTACTTTCTCTTTATGTAAAGTCAGAGGGTACATTTTTTTTTTTTTCTTTTTAGGGCTGAACCTGAGGCACATGGAAGTTCCTAGGCTAGGGATTGAATCGGAGCTACAGCTGCCAGCCTACACCACAGCCACAGCAAGGCAGGATCTGAGCCACGTCTACAACCTACACCACAGCTCACGGCAACATCAGATCCTTGATACACTGAGAGAGGCCAGGGATCGAACCTGTATCCTCACTGATACTAGTTGGGCTTGTTACTGCTGAGCCACAGCAGTAACTTCCACATTTGTTTTATTTGTTGCTTTTTCTCCTCTAAACCAACTAGGGACCAGCCATGCCTAGCCCAGGAACTTCAATATGCCGAGGGTGGGGCCCTAAAAAAAAAAGCAAAAAAAAAAAATTGTATCTATTTGCTTATTGATTTGTTTGGCCTGGTGCTCACACAGTGATTCTACAGATGCTGAGCATCCTTTCTTGCTTGGGAAACTGTTCATGCTTCAAGATTCACTTCATTTGTGTTTTGTGAGTACCACCTACATAGCTTTCCCGTAGAACCCATCCCTTTGCTTGTTCCTGTCCTGGGCTGCAGCTCTTGGATGGAAGCAGAGGGAAATGAATGATCTCATAGATCTTTGTTTCTGACTCTATTTATTTGCAAGTGCTATTACACAAGATATCACCCAACTGGTTATCTCCCTTTCAAACAGGTGCTCAGCCTTGATGGCCCAACTTCTGGGTGTCTGGAAAAGGCAGGATCTTGGAGGCAGCCAGACCTGGTCAAATCCTGACCTGCCACCCATAGGCTGCAAGACCTCAGATGACTCAGCTTCCTTATCCCCTCTTTCTTATCTCTTGACCTGGGGTAACAGCATTGATGTATCCAGACATCAATACAGTGTAACAGGTGATAAAGTTAATGTCATGTAAGGGGACACAGTGTGGCACATCTGACACACAGGAAGGAGGGTCTTTTTGTTGTTTTTTGGCTACCCTCATGGCATGTGGAAATTCCTGGGCCAGGGATAGCACCCATGCCACAGCAGGGACCAGAGCCACAGCAGTGACTGGATCCTTAACCCTCTGAGGCAACAGGGAACTCTGGAGGGAGGCTCTTTTTTTTTTTTTTTTTAACTTTCCTCCCCATGTTATTTGATTCGACAAAATTCCAATATTACAAAAACCATCTTGAAAACTCCCTGAGGAGATTTTTTTTACCAGAAGGGGGAAATCCTATCCTTTTCAGATGTTGGGTTTCTACAGCATGAAGAGCCCTCCACAGATGTTCTGGGAGAGCACATTTTAAGATGCCTGTCCCTGGTGCTTAATATTAAAACCTCATTCCATCTCTTTGGCCTCAATTCATAAATCCTCCATCCAGAGTTCTCCCTTCACCACCCAGCTTTCAGCAGCTCTGCACTCTGCCACCCCCACCCTGATGGCAGGGGAGGTGGAGAGAAGTTGTTGTGACTTCCCTGCACTAAAGCCCCCTGGCAGGTGGGCATTATGTCTGCCTGTTCTGCTCTTCAGCGGAGTCCTTGCCAATTTTGTGCCGCTGGACCCCTCCTCTGCAGCCCCCACCTGCTTAAGTCACATGGATGACTGGCTCCGGCCTCTGCTGTCTTGTACCTTGGAAAATGCAAAATCACATCTCTGAGATCTTGTAGGATGGAGCCCTATCAGTGGTTTAACCCCCCCCCTTTCTATTTTACCATTCAGTTAAGAAAAGACAAAAGCAAACCAAAACGATTTTCAAGTATGTTTTCTAATTTGCCCTCATAGTCAACAGGAATGATTTACAGCTAGAGAGGGTTGGAGGGCAGGATGTGAATGGGACCAGCTCGCAGTTTAAGTTCAAGTGCTTGAGAATTTAAAAGCATGAACCGGAGTTCTCTTTGTGGCTCAGCGGTTAATGAACCTGACTGGTATCCATGAGGATGCGGGCTCAATCCCTGGCCTTGCTCAGTGGATTAAGGATCCAGTATTGTCATGAGCTGTGGTGTAGGTTACAGATTTAGCTCAGATCTGGCGTTGCTGTGGCAGTGGCGTGGGCCAGCAGCTACAGCTCCTATTCAACTCCTAGCCTGGGAATCTCCATATACCGTGGGTGCGGCCCTAAAAAGACAAAAAAAAATATAAATAAATAAAATAAAATGTAAAAGCACAAACCCTCTCCAAGCTCTGCTGAAGGACTGTCAATTAAATCTCCCTAGTTTGCCATAGTAACTAGGTAGGATGCTAAGAAGCACGTAAATAATTAAAACCCTATCAAGCAGCAATAACCTCGCTCAGCTTTCCAGGCCTGAATTTCAGAATCTAAGTTTTAAATATAAGTTTACAATGTAAAATTAGAATGTGTAAAAACCCTTGCAGAGTTGTAGGGAGGATGAAATGAAGTAGTATCTGAGAAATGCTCAGAATATTGCCAGACACGTAGTTAATACTCAGTAAATAGTATATGGTAACATTGGAGTTCCCGTCGTGGTGCAGTGGTTAACGAATCTGACTAGGAACCATGAGGTTGCGGGTTCGATCCCTGCCCTTGCTCAGTGGGTTAACTATCCGGTGTTGCCATGAGCTGTGGTGTAGGTTGCAGACACGGCTCGGATCCCACGTTGCTGTGGCTCTGGCGTAGGCTGGCAGCTACAGCTCCGATTCGACCCCTAGCCTGGGAACCTCCATATATGCCTCGGGAGCGGCCCAAGAAATGGCAAAAAGACAAAAAAAAAAATATGGTAACATCAAAACTATCAACCATTTCACAAGGGAAATTCCTTTGCTTTGTCTTAGCAGCTACCCATGCTCTTGTGCAGAAGGCCTGTGAAACTCTGAAGCTGTACTTGTACACAGATGTAGCCTGATGATGCCATCTCATCTCTATGGCAACCAGATGTCTCAGATATACTGTCTGAGGCCAGGTAGGTTGTAGGTGATGAAACAAACTGAATCTCAGACTAAAACTCTGTTACACATCCATCAGCAGTGGTCTTGTTACAGACACACTCAAAATTCTGATTTCATGTGACCTGTCCATTCACACTTTTAGTCATAAAAGTACTTCCGAAACATTGACCATCTCAGACATTTTTATTTTTGGTATATTCCCTGAATGTTTACCGGGGATAAAAATAAGCAAAACAAGCAAATATTCCCTTCTAAACCTATCTCAAAATCTGTTGTTTTAGTCCATTTTTCTATTGCTAACCTAAGAGTGATGACATTAGGAAGTATGTTGTTGAAAATTTTGGGGGGGGGTAGTTCCTGTTGTGGCTCAGAGGAAATGAATCTGACTAGCCTCCCTAAGGATACAGGTTTGATCCCTGGTCTCGCTCAGTGGGTTAAGGATCCACTGTCGCTGTGAGCTGTGGTGTAGGTCAAAACATGGCTCATATCCTGTGTTGCTGCAGCTGTGGTGTAGGCCAGCAGCTACAGCTCTGATTGGACCCCTAGCCTGGGATCAATCCTCCATATGCCGCAGGTGCGGCCCTAAAAAGACAAACAAAAAAAAAAACCTTTTTTTTTTGAGCTTCTGTTAAGAGAATGGTTGATGATACTGGATATAAAATAAACAAAAGCGTTCTGGAGAAGAGTAAAGGAAGCAATGTTGGTTGAAAAATTCCTTGGAATACATGAGTTAGGAGATCTGTGACCTACAGAGCAATGCACGTAACTATTTTGTGTTCGCTTTATGCAATCTGTAGAATGGGACAGTAACTATAAAATGGTTGTTACAGTGAGCAGGAAGGAGGAGTGAAAGCCCTATGTAAAATGCCAAGTGCTGGGCAGATGTTACAGTAGGAATCACCAGCTGTAGTATGTAACAGTTGTTACTTTTTTGGCTGGCAGCTGAGCAATTTTTCCAAACCACAGTTCTTCCTGGAGCAGCATACATTGAGTTGGTCTTTTGGCTGATCCTAAATTGGAGCTCTGGGGATACTGCAGGATGTTTTATGAAATTTGCATGAAGTTGCAAATTTGGGCAAAATAGGAGGGGAAAATGGTTTAAAAATGAATAGGGCCAAAGGGAGTGGTCTCTAATCACCCAGTTGCACACTTTCCAGCTCAATTGCCCCCCAAACCCTCATAATATTTGACACAGAAAATAACATGGCAACAAGTTGCTGCAATAAAAAGGAACTGTTCTCCCCACACAGCCTAGGGTGACACTAAGTAGATTTTAAAAGTGACTGGAATCAAACATAACTTGGAGGGGAGACAAAGTATTTTTTTTAAATGATGCGCAAATATAGTTGTTAATTTTGGTGGCTTTTGAGTAAGTAGATAGAAAAGTTAGGATTGGCAAGTCTAACGTTACCATAGTGAGTGACTTTGGTGTCCCTATTTTTTTTCTTTTTACAGTGGCACCCGTGGTGTATGGAAGTTCCCAAACTAGGGGTGGAATCAGAGCTGCCGCTGCAGGACTACACCACAGCCATATCAATGCAGGATCCGAGCCGTGTCTATGACTTATGTATGCTGCAGATTGCAGCAACACTGGATCCTTAACCCACTGAGAGAGGCCAGGGATTGGACCTGCGTCCTCATGGAGAGAGTATCTGGTTCTTAACCCACTGAGCCACTATGGGAACTCCTCTATTTTCTTGGCTAGAAGCTTGCTTCTAGAAAGAGTTTAGAATCACTGAATAACTAGGTTCCAGAAGGACTCTGTTGAGTCTGGAGCAGGGAGGAAAGCTGGGTGATGAGCAGGCAATCTCTGGGAGGGCTGGAGGACTGGCCTTGGAAACATCCCAGGGAGGAGAGAAAACCTCTAAGGGAGATCTTGGCAGGCGAGGAGGTTGGACAGAGATAGCAAGTCTGGGCAGCAGGAAAGGGAGGAGGCCAGGAAAAGATACTTCTTTGCTTTGTCTGAGGCAGAGGCAACCCTGAACACAGCTGGGAAGTAGGTCAGATTTCTTGTGCTTTTCTTTCCCTTGGCCATTGGAGACCTGGTGCCCCTGTGCTGTTCCCTATTCACTCAGTTCCACATTTAGGAAGTTCCTGGAGTTCCCTTGTGGCACCATGGGTTAAGGACCTGGTGTTGCCACAGCTGTGGCGTAGGTTGCAGCTGTGGCTTGGATTCAATCCCTGGCTTGGGAACTTTCATATACTGCAGGCACAGCCAAAAATTTAAAAAATAAAATAAATTAATAAAATTGGGAATTTCCCCCTCCTAATAGACCTACAGTGGCAGTAAACACCCTTTCAGTGACTCTCACACAATTCAGCCTGGAAGGGGAAGAACTAAATTGTATACTTTGCCTGTTAGAGGCACGGAATTTTGCTAAGTACTTTTTACATATGATCATCATTCCATTTTACAGATTTGGAGACCCAGGTAAAGTTCAGAGAGGCTTGTCACCTGCCTGAGACCAATGGTTAAAACAATATTATTGTCCAGCCAACATGGTTCTTCTAGAACAGGGGCCAGGAAACTTTTCTATGAAGAGCTGTACAGTAAATATTTTTGGCTTTGCAGACCATGCAATCTCTGTCCCACTCAACTTTGACCTTGTGGCAAAGCCAGGGACAATATGTAAATGAATGAGCCTGGTTGTCTGGTAGAGAACAAGGGCCATCATTTGCCAACCCTGCTGTAGAACTTTGCCACTTTCCAGCATGAAGTGGAGTCTGATTCCCCTCCCCTTGAACTTGGGGAAGCATGTGACTTGCTTGTGACCAAGAGAGTCTGAAGAACTGGCACTGCGTGACCGCTGGGGCTGGATCAGAAAAAGTGATGCTAATTCTCCCTTCCTCCTGGGACAGCTGCCTGCTTGGAGCCCTGAGCCACCATGAAGCACCCAATCGTCTTGAGGCTGCCATGCTGTAAAGAAGCCCTAGTCAGCACATGGAAGGACCACACAAAGCAGCCTTGAGACTCTAAACAAGAGAGAGATGTTCATCCAACCCCCAGTGTTCCAGCTTTCCACCCAACTGCAAGCTTGGATGGACCCTGAGCCAGAACTATCTGGCTGAAGCTTTTCCCAAATTCCTGCCCTAGAGAAACAGAGAAACAATAACATAATTGCTGTTGTTTTTAAGGCACTAAAAAACCCCTTAGAGCATTGTCCCCAAACCAGTGAGTGGCGGATATTGGATTCAAACCTACGTTGGCCAGACCTATCCCGTCCCATCCTATGATTGCTTCCAGAAGCCTTTAAAAAAAATGGTGCTAAAATATACATAACCTAAAAGTTAACTTTTCTTTCTTTTTTTTTTTCATTTTTGGCCACCCCTCAGCATATGGAATTCCTAGGCCAGGGATCAGATCTGAGCTGCCATCTCAACCTAATCTGTAGCTGCAGCAATATCAGATCCTTAATCCACAGTGCTGGGCCAGGGATGGAATCCTTGTCCCAGTTCTCCCAAGGTACCACTGATCCTGTTGCCCACAACAGGAGCTCCCCTAAGTTAACCTTTTTTTGTTGTTGTTCCTGTGTTAACCTTTTTTTGTTGTTGTTGTCTTTTTAGGGCCATACCTGTGGCATATGGAAGTTCCCAGCTTAGGGGTCAAATTAGAGCTGCAGCTGCAGGCCTACACCACAGCCACAGCAATGCCAGATCTTAGCCGCATCTGCGATCTGCACTGTAGTTTGCAGCAATGCTGGAGCCTTAACCCACTGAGTGAAGCTGGGGATTGAACCTGCATCCTTATGGATACTATGCAGGTTCTTAACCCACTGAGCTACAATGGGAACTCCCCATGTTAACCATTTTTAAGTTCAGTAAGTACATTCACACTGCTGTGCAACCAATCTCCAGTACCTTTTCATCTTGCAAAACTGAAGCTCTTTGCTCATTGGACAAGAACAGTCTCAATGCCCTCCCCAGCCCCTGGCAACCATCCTTTTCCTTTCTGTCTCTATGAATTTGATGATTCTAGGTTCCTCATATAAGTACAGTGTTTGTCATTTTTGTGACTCATTTATTTCACGTGTGTGTATGGGTGTATTTTAAGCCCATTTTGGGGGAGTGAGTCTGACCAGTGAGTAGCACAGATTTGTCAAGGAAAAATGTCAGAGACCTTAAGTCTTATAAGTCACAGATGCAAGGTCCCAGGAAGGACACTGAATTGTCATTGTCAGAGTAACTGCACTGCAGTAAGTACATTCACATGGCTGTGCAACCAATCTCCAGTAGCTTTTCTGGACAATGATACTCTGATGATGACAATTCGCAGTGTCCTGTCTCTAAAGGGTAGGAAGAAAGAGGAAACCATGAATCAAGAATAAGGCTGGAGTTCCCGTTGTGGCTCAGTGGTAAGGAACCTGACTAGTATCCATGAGGATTCAGGTTCAATCCCGGGCCTTGCTCATTGGGTCAGGGATCTGGTGGTGTCATGAGCTGCGGTGTAGGTCGCAGATGTGGCTTAGATCCTGCGTTGCTATGGCTGTGGTGTAGGCCAGCAGCTGTAGCTCTGATTTGACTCCTAGCCTGGGAACTTCCATACGCTGTGGGTGTGGCCCTAAAAAGACCAAAAAAAAAAAAAAAAAGTAAGACTGTTTGGTTTATTTCAACTTGTGGGCTGCTTGACTTCCTTCTCAGAGCCATGCCTTGAGAATGAAATTATTTTCTAACCCACAGCCCCATTAAAGGCCGTCAAACACAAGCCCTCACTGTCTGCTCCTTCATTTCCTGTCTGCCCGGGGTGTGTATTGACTTGGTGGACTGTCTATGGCTCGCTGTGAATTTTTCCCGTGGGGAATTAGCCCTCAGGAGGCTGAGGCTTAAATGCTGCTTCTTGCTTATAGACTAAGACTCAGCCCAGCGGGGGGCTTCTTTGACCCCTTCTGCCTTTATGCCCTTCCCTGACCTAAGACCTTGACAGTCTCGGCTTGGCCTCGCCCTCCCCACACCTGCCCTAATGCACCTGGATCACCTTCTACACGGATGATGAGCGCATTTGTTTGCTCAGGTAGCTACACGCAGAGGGCAGGAGGGATCTTGCGTCTCCCAGGGTCCCGGCCCACTTAGGAGGCGAGTGTGCCCCCCCTCCCCATTCCTGTGCTGAATCCCCCACTCTCAGGACCCTAGCACGCCACTGTCTTTGGAGATGAGGTCTTTGAAGAGGTGATTGAGTTCCAGTGAGGTGAACAGTGAGGTAAATGAGGGTGGGCTGGAAGCCAATGTGACCAGGTCCTTTTAAGAAGAGTGGCTCCGGAGGTGCGGGCTCGTGGGAAGGAGCCACGTGAGGACGCAGTGAGACATCAGCTCCCCATCTGCCAGCCAGAGTCCAGCTTCAGGAGAAGCAGCCCATCCAGCCTTTGACCTTGGACTTCCGGGCCGCAGAACTGTGAGAAAAGCTATTTCTGTGTTTCTGTTGTTTGAACCGCCCCATCGGGGATACTTTATTAGAACAACCTGAGCAAATGAACGCACTTATCACCAGAAAGGTTGCCAGCCGGGAGGCTGGGATGTCAGCCCAGGAAAGGGCTGAAGCTCGTTCTTGGCAACTCAAAAGGCAAAGATGTTTTTAATAAGTTTCCTCTTTCCGCATCTTTCACCAGCGCCTGCTGGCAGGTTGAGAAGGTGGTGCTGGTGGCAGAGGCTAGGGTGAGTGCTGACCTCCAGCAAGCCCAGGGTGACCCTGGGGGCTCCTGGCTGGGAAGGGGAGGGCCCAAGACTCTGGATTCTGGAAAGTCCAGCAAGTGTGGGGAGATTTAGGTGTTTGGGGCCTGGTCGAAGGGGCCCCTCACCAACTTCCTTCCTCATCTCCTGCCCTCCTCCCTTCCCCCTCTTCTCTCTGAAAACTGTTGTATGGCCAGGAAGGTCCCAGGGAGGGAGCGCATCACACAAATCCTGATACAGTTAGGGTTTCTGTTTTTCTTTTGTGGGACAGGCGCTCTGGGACCCGGAGGGTCACCTGCTGGGGTGGGCGACAGAATGAAGGCCCCTGAAGATGCCCACATCCTAATCTTCAAAATCTGTGTGTATGTTCTATGGCAAAGGGCACAGTCAGGCGTGATTAAGTTAAAGATCTTAAAGTGGAAGATTATTCTGGATTTTCTGGGGCGGGCCAGTGTAGTCCCAAGGATTCTTATAAAAGGGAGGCGAGAGGTCAGTCACAGAGAAGGAGAGGTGATTCCAGGAGCAGAGGTGTGTGTGTGTGGAGAGAGGGAGAGAAAGAGAGAGGGAGGGAGAGATTGGTTTGAAGGTGGTTCGCTCTCGTTTTTTTTTTTTTTTTTTTTTTTTTTTGAGGCTGGGGAGGAGGCCAAAAGCTGAGGCGTACAGGTGTCCTCTAGAAGCTGGTAAAAGCAGGGAAATGGATTTTCCCTGAGAGCCTCCATAACAGAGCATGGTCCTTGCAGGCCCACCTAGACGTCTGATTTCCAAAATGGCAAGACGGCAGGTGGTGTTGTGGTGCTGTTACAGCAGCAACAGGAGAGCAGCACAGGTAGTAAGGATGACAACCTTGAGAAGTGCTGCTGTCCCGTTTCAATAGGCAGAGATAAGTGCCCGGAAGGAAATAACAGACAAGGCTGAAACTTCCATCTCTTAAAACGGTAGTTTTCAAATGTGGTCAGTCCCCCAACCAGGAGTGTCACCAGCGCCGGGAACCTGTGGGTCAAGTTCTCAGGCCCAACCAGGCCCAAGCTCAGAAGCTCTGGGGGTAAATCCCAGAGACGGTAGCTGGAAGGAAGGGTCCTTGTGGACCCTCGGATGTGTGCGTGTTCCTACTGAACCCCTGATGAAGCTAGTTATTTCATGTTTGATGTTGCCTTTAAATGTAGGAATGATGGGTACAGTTACCTCCACAAGATGGGCTCTGGGAGGGAAGAAGGGGGCCCCAGAATTCAGTCTGCTGTGGCTGCAGGTCCCCACCCCCTTCCCAGGCTGTGCTGTGCTAAAGAGACCGGGAATAAGGCTAGATCATGGTTACAGAGCCTGTACAGTCACATCCACTTGTCCTGGCCTGGAGCCTAAGGAGGCAGAAGCCAGGCCTGTTTCCTCTTTTCCCAACCCCCTGCCTGCCTGAGGCAATCCTAAACCGCCCTGTTGGAAAGATGCCTCTTCTGAAAATATGAGTGAGGTCATCCCTTCCTGCCAGAGCTTGAAGTTATGGGATCACACAGACAATGACTTCCGTCCTGGGTCCGTCTCCTATTAGCTGGGTGATCTTAGGAGGTTAACTGAGCCTTAGGCGTTCTTGTCTGTAAAATGGGCTTATGCTGAAAGTACTTTCTGCTATCGCCGTTGGGAGGTTATGATCACATAGGTAAAGGTCCCAGTGCAGGACCTAGAGCAAAGTAAATGCTTCATACTACTGTGCTTATCTCTGATTAACAGTAGTTAATGTTATTCATTGCCATTCATAGCTATTATTTACACCAGCCCTGACGTCATTCTCCTATCTCCAGGCTTCACATAAGTGAAGGCTTCAATACACACGAGCTCACACCTTGTGAGGGAGTCAGGCCGTTGTCAACTCTGCTAAGAACATCTTGCCTGGAGGTTTTTTTTAATTTTTATTTTGTCTTTTTGCCTTCTCTAGGGCCGCTCCTGCGGCATATGGAGGTTCCCAGGCTAGGGGTCTAATTGGAGCTGTAGCTGCTGCCCTACACCAGAGCCACAGCAATGCGGGATCCAAGCCACGTCTGCTACCTACACCACAGCTCACGGCAATGCCGGATCCTTAACCCACTGAGCAAGGCCAGGGATTGAACCTGCAACCTCGTGGTTCCTAGTCAGATTCGTTAACCACTGAGCCACGATGGAAATTCCTCGCCTGGAGGTTCTTCAAGGCCCTATGAAAAAGAAAGCCTTCCTCTTCTATAAAATGAGGGTGTTTCTCCTAGCTTCCCAGCTGATGGAACTTTTCCATGAAGCCTGGGTGTCCAGCCTGGGGATGCTGGCCGGACCTCAGTGTGGATGTTCCCATCTTCCTGCACTGCCTGTTTCCCTCCATCCTGTCCCATCTGGTAATTTTTCTCCCTCGTCCTCAGGCCCAGCCTCCGAATCCCCAGACAGCGGCTGCTACATCCCACCGTTTCAGAAGTGGGATGCTTTCTGGGGCGGGGGGGGGGGGGGGTAGCAGCATTTAAGATGAGATGGATAAAATGCTGGTGCTGAGGGGACACAGACTCTTCCCCACCCCCCTCTGCCTCACCTCTCCTGCAACCTGATGCCAGCCTGTTGGATGTTCCCTGTGCAATCGGGTCACGTCCACCCCTTCTGTAGGATGGTGGGGGTTGGCAACCTGGTTGTGAACTGTCCCTTGGGGAGAGGGTCTGGGACACCAGGCACACGCCCAGCCACTTGGGGACCGGCTGCCCGGACTGCGTCCCTGAGTGTGTACTGGGCTCCATGGGGGCCACTCCGGATGTCTGACCCTGATGACAGATGAGGTGTTGCTGCAGATCACCCAGGCCAGCTACAGGGTTTTTCCTCGGCCATTGCATGACAGCCAAGGGAGAGCATTCCAGGAAACCAGAGGGCTGGGCCAGGCTGTGGAATTTCAGAGGAAATAGCTTGGCCAGGCTGGCAGCCCCTTTATGCCCCGTCTGTCACTTTCTCTGAGCTGCAGGCACTTGGGGGCGAGCCCGCTTACCACCTGAATCCCGTAAACCTTAAGATTTACATTTCTTAGAAGGGGAAGGCCTGTTTATTTTCCCTTTAGAAACAGTTCGTGATAAATGGGTCATGATAAACACTATTTACAAGAACAGGAGACTCTAACAAAGAGTACCCCACTCCCTTTAATTCAAATTTTATTTTAGTCTGCTTAAAGGGAGGGATTTGTCATAATACCACACCTGATTTAGGCCTACGCATCCAAAGGTAACTGCTGTGGTTGGAATGTTTGTGTCAGCTCCTCCTCCCACCCTGGTCCTTCAATTCATGTGCTGAGGCCTTAACCGTGTTGGGTTGGTATTTGGAGGTGGGGAGGTAATACAGTTAGATGAGTTCCTGAGGGTGGGACCCCCACTGTGGGGATAAGTGCCCCTATAAGAAGGGAGATGGGTGAGATTTCTCCCTTCACATGGAAAGGCCATGTGAGGGCAGGGCAAGAAGGCAGTGTCTATAACCCAGGAGGGACGCTCTTGCCAGAGACCCCCCCCCCCCCGCCAGCACTTTGATCTAGGACTTTCCAGCCTCTAGAACTGTGAGAAAATACATCTGTTGTTTAAGCCTCCAGCCTATGATATTTTGTGAGAGCAACCAGGTTACACTGAGATAGAACTGCCCAAGTAAAATAATCTGAAACCTCCAAGAAACAGACCACCAGGACCCAGGTGGATTTCACCGAATGCTCCTCCTGCCTGACCTGAAAGACAGAATTCACAGTGGTCATTCACTGATGCTCCAGGAAGCAAAAGCTACCCACCACATAGAGAAGATGCAAAAGGAGAGAACTATAGTAATGAGCCCTTGAGTCTGCCTGGGCACCTGCCTCACAGAGCCTCTGTCCTCCAGCAGGACCCCATGGGACCTTGGGGGAGTGGGGGGAGCTGCTTTAGCTCTTCTCTGAAATACCTAGGTAATTATATCTGATGCACATCTCCTGAGTTGTTTTCCAGAGGTTAAAATCCCACCAAATGGAGGAAATTAACTACTTGATGACTGTGAGACCTACAGGCACCTAAGGATTGTAGGTCTCACAGTATGTAGTTACCCCTGTGATACTGTTACCTCATGGTCAGCCAATCAGAGAACTGTGCAGGAGCTGGGCTGCCCCTCCCTCATCTTGCCTTTAAAATGCTTTGCTGAAACCCACCCAGGAGTCCAGGCTTTTTGAGCACTAGCTGCCCTGAACTCCTTGTGGGGCGCCTTACCATCAAGTTTGCACTTTCCTTCATCACAACCTGATATCAGTAGATTGGCTTTACCGCAGGCGAGCAGACCCATTGGTTTGGTAACACCTCTGCCTCCACCACCATGGGGCTCCTGGCAGAGATTTCTACCAGGCTTTACTTCCCCTTTCATGGAAATCTTTACATTCTATGCCTAATGATTTTGTGGTGCCCAAATCCCACAACTCTTCAGAGGTCAAAAGGATTTAGGCACATGCCACTACTAGCTCTGGTGGCCAAGACCTACATGCAACTGTGCTGGCGTTTTTGGTTATTGCACCCATTCGAGGTTGCAAGTGTATTTGAGGGGGGAGGAAGGAGCATCTTTGGGTCAAGCACGTTGCCATGGAGATGCTTGGGATGTATGTAGCTCCCCCAAGGTAGTACCACTTAAACAGTGCCCAGAACAGAAAACAGGCATAGGTTGAATTTGTGATTGTTTTTGGGAGATTAGATTCAGGGCCATTTCAAGCATTCATAATAGAAGATGGTTTGCTTTAAGGCAGTTAAACCAGAAGCAGCACACATGTTAATTCTGAAAGACAGAAAGTTGACTTGTGGTTGCCTGGGGTTGGGGTTAGAATGTGGTGAGTGATTAATTGGGGTGATGGCAATGTTCCACACTTAGATCATGGGTGATGGGTTGCACAAATCTGTGAATATGCTACCCCCCCCCCAAAAAAAACCTAATTAGATACTTTAAATGGGTGAATTTCATGCTATGTGAATTCTATATATATATATATATTTTGTCTTTTTGCTATTTCTTGGGCCACTCCAGCAGCATATGGAGGTTCCCAGGCTAGGGGTCGAATCAGAGCTGTAGCCACCGGCCTACGCCAGAGCCACAGCAATGCAAGATCCGAGCCGCGTCTCCAACCTACACCACAGCTCACGGCAATGCCGGATCCTTAACCCACTGAGCAAGGGCAGGGATCGAACCCGCAACCTCATGGTTCCTAGTCGGATTCGTTAACCCCTGTGCCGCAACGGGAACTCCTGAATTCTATTTTTAAAGCTAATGAACATTTAATTCTGAAACAATGTCCTGGTCTCATAAAAATAGCCCTAAGATTTTATTAGTGTTAGTAATTTTTTTTTTTTAACCAATTGTTTCAGGGGTGTGATTAGTAAAACTTCAGGTTACAAGTACTCTTGAGAAGAAGAGATTAGAGAAGTTATAGGGGGTCAGAGCTCAGATAAGACAGTGACCAGGTCCCAAGCATGTAAATGCAGTGAGCAGATTTGTTCCGTCTGAGTTGTCAATTTTCCCCTACACTTCTCCTCCCCCCCAGCATAGACCCATGGGTAGAAGGGGCCATTAGGGCACGTGTGTTTCCTTATTCTGTCTCTGCAGTCTTTCCTCTGTACTGTACAGCCCTAAATGCCACCCAGTTGATCCTCCAACAGGAGGTCAAATCAGAATCTTGGGGGGTGGGGGGAGGGAACATGGAAAAGAGTAGCTTTTATAATTTGAAAAAGCATAGTTTGCCTTGTAATATACTATTTTTTAAAGATGTCTCTTCTTTGTGTACAATATTCTTAAAGAACAATTACAAAATGAACATCCTGTAACCACCATCCAAGATATAGAATTTGCTGGTGGCACCCCAAAAGCCCCCAGTTCACACCCCCTCTACATCTTTTCCCCAATATAAACCCCTCCCCAACCCAGAAGTAACCTCTTTTCAAATTTTCTAGTTATGTGAAAGTAATTTTTGCTCTCTGCAGGTCTTCTAAAGCTTAACTTTTATTTCTTTACTCAGAGCATGTATATTCACATTGTAACAATTCTCATAATCTAACATCTTAGTTCTCCAAGGGTCTGTTCTCCTCTTGCTCATGGTACTTTGTTTCCTCCTGTGCTTGGTGGGTTTGAGCAGTGAGCAGGTGATTTTCCTTGGAAAACTATTTTGGAAATATATATGTTTTCTAGGGAATTTTTTTTTTTTTCCATAGAGGATTATCATTTGAACTATTCGTGGATCAAGGGGCTTTGAACCACTCAGTTGATGTGAATTTTGTCAAAAGCATGAAAGTAGTACATGTATGGTTACAAATTCTCATGAATCGTGTACCAAGATAGGAATTTGTGTATGTGTATTTTGTTTTGTTTGGAGTTGGGGATGGGGAGTGGCTCATATGGGGTTGGTTACCTTCTGGTTCATCCTTACCTATAAGGTATAATCTTTTGGGATGTAGGTTTTATGGGGTAAGGTAGATTTCTCCTTGGATAGGCTCTGGGCTTTAACACCTGTCTGCTTCTTCCTACTCTAGGGAACCATCAAAACCTGAATTTATGACAAACTGATTCAACAAATACTGTCAGGGCAGAAGCATCTTCACTGTTTTGGGTACTTCTTCAACTCCCTGCTTTCCAACAATGTCTTACTAACTCATTAGATCTTTGATTTTGTGTGTGTGTGTGTGTGGTCTTTTTGCCATTTCTTGGGCTGCTCCTGCAGCATATGGAGGTTCCCAGGCTAGGAGTCCAATCGGAGCTGTGGCCGCCGGCCTACGCCAGAGCCACAGCAACACAGGATCTGAGCCATGTCTGCAACCTATACCACAGCTCACGGCAACACTGGATCCTTACCCCACTGAGCAAGGCCAGGGATCGAACCCGCAACCTCATGGTTCCTAGTCGGATTCGTTAACCACTGAGCCACAACGGGAACTCCGATCTTTGATGTTTTTAAGAATATATATGTATATTTATATATATGCATGCATGTATATGTATATATCATGTCATGTTACTAGAACTGAAAACTTATCAGAACATAATTTTAAATTCAGAAAATGAAATATCTATTGATTTTTATGTTACAATGACTGAAAGGAAAGCCTGACCAAATCTTTTTGGCTAGAGGGTGTCACTGTGAATGACTGTCAATGTGATTGAGCGTGGGGGGCAAAGAAGAGGCAGGGGAGAGGGGTGCTTTGTGTATTTGCCTTAGAATTTATCAGAGAGGAAAGATGTGATTTATGCCAGGGATGATTATGTCTACATAGTATATCAAAAGGTGGCTTGAATTTTTAAAAAGTTTAGAAGACTATCTATAACTATATTCACTCCTGTTTTCTAAAACTTCATTGAAATCACAATTCTACAAATTCAGTAATGAAGAGGTTCTTTTACATCTTGGGTCATTGACTCCTTAGATTATCTGTTGAAAGCTATAGACACTCTTCTCCAGAAATAATTCACATGTGTACACATGTACAAATTTCGACTATAGTTTCAGATGGTTGCAGAGACTTGCTAAAGTTCATACATTGATTCAAATTAAGAACTACATTTAAAAAAAAAAAAGAAAAAAGAAAAGGAGTTCCTATCGTGGCTCAGTGGTTAACGAATCCGACTAGGAACCATGACGTTGTGGGTTTGATCCCTGGCCTTGCTCAGTGGGTTAAGGCTCTGGTGTTGCTGTGAGCTGTGGTGTAGGCTGGTGGCTACAGCTCCAATTCGACCCCTAGCCTGGGAACGTCCATGTGCCGTGGGTGCGGCCCTAGAAAAAGGCAAAAAAACCCCCAAAACCCAAAAAACAAAAACACTTCATTTTGCAACTGGTTATTTGTTAACAACTTTCTTATGTTCAATCCAACTCTTTTTGTTTAATCGAACCCCCTTATATTTGATTCTAATGTTCAAAAATAAAGAAATTGGCAATATCCAATTTGTAACTCCCCCGCCTCATATGTATGTTTCCACAGGCATCAATTCCAAGAATCCAACATCTTTCATCCCAATAGACTGCCTTGGTCTTGAAAGGCCTTCCCTAATAATTATAGAATTCTCTGTCTCCAGTCAAAACCTACACTGTCCTCTGAATTATCTTTTGGAGAGACAAACTTGGTCATTGCATTCCCTGCCTTGAAGATCTTCAATAGATGAAGTCCAGACTCCTGGTTGGGATTCTTATAACTTAGCCCTTTCTTTTCTGCTTTTTTCCTCTTCTCTCTCTGTATAGCTTTTGCAAATATATGTATATGCGTGTGTGTGTATATGTATAAAATTTACATATTTGCTGGTCCTCTGACTTGACACATGCAGTCCCCTCTGCCTGTACTTTCTTTCTTCCCTTTCTTTACGTGGCAAATTTCCTATCTGCTATCACCTCTCCTGTGGAAACTTCCTGAATTCCCCATACTGTCCCTGTGCCTCATAGCCTTTCAAAGTCCTGCACGGTAATACGGATTTCTGTCTTCCTGTGAGATCAGACCCCCTGTCTTGATCATCTCTGACCCAGGACCTCCATGGCATCTGGCTCAGGACAATTTTTTTTTTAAAGTATGCTTTTACATATCTTAAACCAATTCCTAGGTCTTTCTAAGGAAACTTATCTTTAAGAACAAAACTGGGTTATCACAAAAAGACCCCAGGATGAACCTGATTAGCCAATGGGCATCTGAGATACCCTGTCCTTATTATTATGGTTTTGCAATTTTGCATGGATATACTTATGGATATTTGTAGGAATAGTTAAAAAGCAAGAAACAGGCAAAGGTTAATTTCACTTCCTAATTTTAAGTGCCACATTCCAGTAATATGAAATGGATGAATTGGAGTTCCCATTGTGGCTCAGGCGGTTAAGAACCTGATTAGTATCCATGAGTACATGGATTCGATCCCTCGCCTTGCTCAGTAGATTAATGATCTGGCATTGGTGTAGGGTACTTTGGTGTAGGGTTGCAGATGCAGCTCAGATCTGGTGTGGCTGTGGCTGTGGCATAGGCCAGCAGCTGCAGCTCCGACTGAGCTCCTTGCCTGGGAATGAACTTCTATACACCACAGGTGTAGCCCTAAAACGGTGCGCGTGCACGTGCGCGCGCGCGCACACACACACACACACACACACACACACACACACAAACAAAATGGATGAGCTGTAGATCCTAGAAAGGTCTAAGTTCTTCTTCTTGTCTGCCTTGTAGAAATACGCTGAGCTTAGTGGGGAGAAGAACCCATACATTGCTTCTGGGGCTACTTTCCTATACCTCTGATTTTGATGACTTAAAAAAATTTTTTTTAATCTATTTAAAACATTTAAAAAATTATAGTTAATTTACAATGTTGTGACAATTTCTGTTGCACAGCAAAGTAACCCAGTTGATGACTCTTTTAAAAATGCTTTTCTAGTTCTTTTATTTATTTCTTTTTAGGGCTGCACACGCGGCATATGAAGTTCCCAGGCCTAGGGGTCAAGTCGGAACTGTAGCTGCTGGCCTACACCACAGCCACAGCAATGCCAGAAACAAGCTGCTTCTGCAACCTACACCACAGCTCACAGCAATGCTGGATCCCTGACCCACTGAGTGAGGCCAGGGATCAAACCCGAGTCCTCAAGGATACCAGTCAGATTTGTTTCCACTGTACCACAACGGGAACTCCCTCCAGTTCTTTTAAAAATGTATTACTATAATAGAATTTTGGTAAGAACCAATTCCAAATAAGTTAGAAAGATTCTTCTATGGCCCTTCCACTGTGCTAGCACTTTAAATTTTCTCCATTCATCTATTTGTATTTCACTATCAATTCTAGGATTTTGTTTGTTTTTCTGCTGGGCAACTTTTTTTTTTTCTTCTTGTGACCTCATACTTTCACTTTCTTCTCTCTGTTTCATTAGCGGGTATTTCACTGCTTTGAATGCCATCTTGTTAATGGAGTAATTTTGTACTTTATAAAGACCACAGTGACTAGTCTGTTAATCTTATGTATTTAAGAGAAAGAACATTTAAAGAAAAATAGTTCCTGAGGCATTATGTGCTGGCTGCTTTTTTTTGCTTTTTTTTGTTGTTGTTGTTGTTTTAGGTCTGCAACTGTGGCATATGGAAGTTCCCAGGAGAGGGGTCCAATCGGAGCTACAACTGCCAGCCTACACAGCCACAGCAATGCCAGAAACAAGCTCTGTCTGCAACCTACACCACAGCTCACAGCAACCCCGGATCCTTAACCCACTGACCAAACCTGTATCCTCATGGATACTAGTCGGGTTCATTTCCACTGAGCCGTGACAGGAACTCCTTGGCTGTTTTTTAACATCAGTGCAACATCTGATTCTGTCAGCCCTCGATACCACCATCAGTCTTTGATTCCTATATTATCTGGAGAACAGCTCTAAATGAGCCTGTTTTGTAGCATAAATTTCACCAAGACCCTAAAGTTGTCACATCACTTATTGTATCAAAGTGGCTATTAGATAGATGTCAGTGGTTGAATGGGTCTCATTTTGTTTAATCTGTTTTATCTAGCCATCTTCTGGATAAGCCCACAAGAACTCAAACACTAATGCTACACTGTACATCCAGTATCCCGATAGAGCTTTCTATACCCCTTGGTTTCAAATAGAAAAGTCCCCCATCGGTGGCTCTAGGCTGCGTCCAGAGGGTTCTATACAAAAGCAAGAAAAGCATGAATGTGCTGCTCTGAGGGGACAGCACAAGGTCATGCACTGTCACAGGACCAGGATTTTGTTTAGGAAGCACAGCTGCTTTGCTTCAAGTCTGCCCACAATGAGATGCCTGTAGGGCCAGGTTGGCCTGGTATATACTGTATCAACCCAGGCAGGAAGCCTCTTAAATCTGAGATACACATAATAACAATGCATCACTCTGAATATAAGGAAGACATCATTTGAATGAATCTCACACTATGGCTTTCCATAGATGTGCCTTTTAAATTGATTAGCCTAATGAGATAACTTCACGATGATTTTTTAAAAATAGTATCTCTCAACAGCTCCTAAGATGGTGCCTTGCATGCAATAGATACTTAATAAGTATTCATTAAAAAAAAAAAGGTACTGAGAGAGAGGAACAGGTCACTTGGCACAAAGTCCCCTTGGAGGCCTGCCCTGGGCTAAGAGCCAGGCCACCCTGTTCTCAAAGCCACGGGCTCTTACTCCAAACCTCACGAGGAAATCCTTGATTTCTGGGCCAGGCAATGCAGAACGGCCTACTCTCAAGATCAAAACCAGAATTCTTTGCAACGCACAGTAATAGAATGAGATCTTCCAAAGCACTTCAAAGCACCCAGAAAAGTTAGGACGTGCCATGGCAAGAAGCAGAACAGCAGGCCCGGGACTCGAGGCTGAGATGAATCCTTGGTTGAAGTCATGGAAATTTACAGAGTTCCCTGCCCCCCACCCCAGGGGAATCCAGCTGGTGGAGAGTCTGGTTAGGCAGCCCGTCCTGCTCCCTGCGCTCCATTCTCCGCAGAGGTGATGGAAGCTGACCCTTTGTCCACACTGGTGTTCAATTCAGGACCGTGTGTGTCAATTCAAGACCTTTCCTAGCTGGAGCTAAATTGTGGCAACCACTCAAAGCCGAGCAACCTTCACAGAAAAGCTTTCCATCCAGAGTCACTCTCAGCCTCCTTTTTCCTGACAGGATGACTGTTCCTATTACCAGTGCCCTCACTGTTCACCGAGTTCAAACAATGTGACATACATGGTTCCATGTCCTTATCATGTGTTCTGAAACTTGATTGTCCACTCCAGTTTTCAGTGAGGCATGAGAGGTCCAGAGAAGTTAGTTAACTTGCCCACAGTCACACAGCTAGTAAGTAGAAGAGCCAGGATTCAAACCTTGGGGGTCAGATTCTATAATGGAACTCTTAACAACTGTGCTATAGTGAAACCCATCCTTCAGGGAGACAGCACACAGGATTACACAGGGGTTCCCCAAAAGTACAACAAGGAAGTTCCCATGTGGCGAGGTGGGTTAACAATCTGGCATTGGTGCATTGGTGCAGGTGGCATGGATTTGATCCCTGGCCTGGGAACTTCCACACGCCGAGGGTGTGGCCCAAAAAAAGTAAGAATGTATTTACATATAATACTATGCTGTGTGTGTGTGTGTGTATGTACGTATATTTTGCTAATTATATATATAACACATTAATATTTATATTACCAAGGATTCTAGGGGCAGTTATTCTATAAAAGTAAGACAATGCATATATGTGTGTATCTATACACACACACACACACACACACACTGTCCTGTACGGTGTTACAGAGGTAGATTGATTTTCTATACATAGCAATACATTCCTGATAACAAATATTCATATTTCATTCTAGATTCAGAATTACTTTCAGCCCCTCATCCCACTTAACCCCTCACCAACCCCATAAGGACAGAGAACAGGTACTGCTATGTCCTATTAGGCGCCAGGCCTCTGCTTATGAGCCTTTCAAGAGGATATAAAATATTTGAGTCTTGAAAAAAGTTCCTGGGAGTTCCTGTCACAGCTCAGTGGTTAACGAATCCGACTAGGGACTATGAGGTTGCCAGTTCGATCCCTGACTTCGCTCAGTGGGTTAGGGATCTGGCGTTGCCGTGAGCTGTGGTGTAGGTTGCAGACACAGCCTGGATGTTGCATTGCTGTGGCTCTGGCACAAGCTGGCAGCTACAGCTCCAATTAGACCCATAGCCTGGGAACCTCCATATGCCCTGGGAGCAGCCCTAGAAAAGGCAAAAAGACAAAAAAAAAAAAAAAAGTTCCTGTCACTAAACCATGAATAAAAAAAAACTGCAAAAATCAAAACGGATAAAAATTTCATTAAATGCTCTTATAAACTAACATTATGCTGGCATCACTAATTGTTAAACTTGCCATCAACAAAATTTCATTTCATTTGAAGATGCTTTCATATGTACTAATACGTATAATTACCAAGAAATTATAGCCAATCATAAACTGAATGTGTTTTACATACTTAATTGTAGACAAAAAAAAAAAAAGATAAAAAAATCTTTTCTTTTTTTCCCGCTCTGCCCATAGCATGTATAAGTTCCTGGGCCAGGGATTGAACTCATTCCATAGTAGCCATTCCAGCCGCCGTAGTGACAACACTGGATCCTTAAACTGCTGTGCCACAAGAGAACTCCAAAAAGTGATTAAAATTCTTTAAAAATTTTTACAGAAAACAGGAGTTCCTGATGTGGCTCAGTGGTAATGAACCTGACTATTATCCATAAGGATGCAGATTCGATCCTTCGTCTTGCTCAGTGGGTTAAAGATCCAGTGTTGCCGTGAGCTGCGGTGTAGGTCACAGATATGGCTTGGATCTAGCATTGCCATGGCTGTGGTGTAGGCTGGTAGCTACAGCTCCACTTCAACCTCTGACCTGGGAGCTTCCATGTGATGCAGGTGCAGCCCTAAAAAGAAAAAAAAGTAAAAAATTTTATAGAAAACAAATTTCTGTAAAGGAGATGTGGATTCCTCACTGTCTGTCATATGTTTGAAATGATTCAGGGTGAATTTTCTAAAGGAGACTGAACCCTGGGGCCTGTGAGGTTCCTGCATCACCTGATGACCCCCCAGGGCAGGATGGGGGTGGGTTTTGCCCAAGATGGTGAAACTCAAAACCTCCTCCCAGGACCCAGGGCTGCTCTGCTCAGTGTCCTTAGGGAGCTGTTTCCACTAACAACACCTAGACCCCCTCTTCCGTAGGATCATGGAGACCAGAGCCCCTCACTGTAGATGCACATTCTGGTGCTTGCTCCTTATTGGTGCCGCATTGTGATGCTCCACAAAAACTTACCAGCTGCTCCCTCCATCTGACTCCCGAGGTGTGGGTGGGATCTGTGTGCAGCTGGGTTGAGTTCACCTGCAGAGAGGTGGACCTTCCACTTTGCTGCCTGTGTGTCCTTCAAGACCTAGATGTTCTCACTGGGGCATCTTGCTGATCCCCAGGCAGAGTTCCCATGCGAACATCTGTGTTCATGTAGCTCCTTTGATTTTTTTTTTTTTTTTTTTTGGTCCTTTTAGGGCCACACCTCGGCATATGGAGGTTCCCAGGCTAAGGGTCTAACTGGAGCTGGAGCTGCTGGCCACAGCCACAGCCAGCTCACAGCAATGCCTGATCCTTTACCCACTGAGTGAGGCCAGGGAGCGAATTTGAGTCCTCAAGGATGTTACTCGGGTTTGTCAACCGCTGAGCCAAGACAAGAACTCCCATGTAACTCCTTTAATATATTCCTGCTCTTGTGTTTTTGTTATGTTAAATTACAATTCTCTTTTTACAGAGATGCTGCCTCTTGTAGGCAGCAGAATGAGGTTTGCTTCATCTTTCTATCCTCAGGGCCTAGCACAGGACAGAGCATAATGCAGGCATTTAATAACTTTACTGATTTTTTTCTTAAAGAACCATAAGGTAATAAAATGACATTGGAAATAAAGTCCTGTGGTTTCAGCTGCCATAGGCCTCGAGCAGGCTGAAATCTTTCCCTCAACATGCCTTATAATATTTGATGTGTTTCATGATATTGAAAGGGTAGTACCTTCTAAATCATTGTGGGGGCGGGTTTAATTCAAGGAATTTTATTATATAGGGTGGTATTTTTAAAAAAATATTTGGGAGTTCCTATGGTGGCTCATGAGGTTAAGAACCCAATATAGTGTCCATGAGGATGTGGGTTTGATTCCTGGCCTTGCTCAGTGGGTTAAGGATCTGGCGTTGCTGTGACTGTGGTGTAGGCTGGCAGCTGCAGCTCCGATTTGACCCCGAGCCCAGGACCTTCCATATTCCACAAGTGCAGCCATAAAAACAAAAACAAATTTCTATTTTTAATTTGAGGAACGATTGCTAGACTAATGTTATGCCAAAGCAGTATTAAAACAAAACACTGCAAAATTAAACAAAACTGATAACCAGATAAAGAACGAGAAACAGTTGAGTAATGGATATTTGGAGACATGCTGGTCATTTTTATTAAGGACCATGCAATTTTGATTATATCACCCTCATTGGTTAGATTTCCTTTAGGTTACATGCAATATAATTATATATATATATATACATATTTTTCAGGGCTGCACTCACAGCCTATGGAAGTTCCCAGGCTAGGGGTTGGATCCGAAATCAGAATTATAGCTCCCACAGCCACAGCAACGCAGGATCCTAGATGCGTCTGTGACCTACACCACAGTTCACCCCAAGGCTGGATCCTTAACCCACTGATCGAGGCTGGGGATTGAACCCACGTCTTCATGGATACTGGTCGTGTTTGTTACTGCTGAGCCATAACAGGAACTCCTAATGATATTTGTTTTAGTAAAAACCAAATTCAAATTACTCAGGCATATGATCATTACTCTTAAAAACTTATGAAATACCATCGAGCAGTTTTTGAGCCAATAATAAAAATAAAAACAATGACCAAAAATACGAATAAACATCTAAAATTTATCACATGTGCCAAACACTTTCCTAGGTACTTCAACATGATCTTGTTTTATTTTAGGCCTCCTAGTTACATGGAGTACAAAGTAGTTTTTTTTTTTTTGTCTTTTGTTGTTGTTATTGTTGTTGTTGTTGTTGTTGCTGCTATTTCTTGGGCCCCTCCCGCCGCATATGGAGGTTCCCAGGCTAGGGGTTGAATCAGAGCTGTAACCACCGGCCTACGCCAGAGCCACAGAAATGCGGGATCCGAGCCGCGTCTGCAACCTACACCACAGCTCACGGCAACGCCGGATCGTTAACCCACTGACCAAGGGCAGGGACCAAACCCGCAACCTCGTGGTTCCTAGTCGGATTCGTTAACCACTGCGCCACGGCGGGAACTCCACAAAGTAGTTTTAACCCTATTTTACAGCTGAGGAAAGTGAGGTTCTGAGAGTAACATGCTTCTGATTATGACACAGCCGGGAAGTTATGAAGACAAAGTTTGGACCTAGTGACATCCTTTGTTTTTCTTTATTATTGTTATTTTTGTCTTTTTAGGGCTGAACCTGTGGCATATGGAGGTTACCAGGTTAGGGGTCAAATCAGAGCTTCAGCTGCCAGCCTAGAGCACAACCACAGCAATGCAGGATCCAAGCCACGTCTGCAACCTACACCACAGCTCATGGCAACTCTGGATCCTTAACCCACTGAGCAAGGCCAGGGATCGAACCTGCAACCTCATGGTCCCTAGTCGGATTCATTTCCACTGCGCCACAAGGGGAACTGACTAGTCAGCTTCTTAACCCGCTGAGCCACAGTGGGAACTCCGGAATGTCCTTTATACTATTTTATGCTTTCTTCCAATGGAGTGTATTACAAACTCAGAGTTAGGAGTTTATGCTTGAGGAGGCCATCTGTAAAATCAACAATGGGATACAGAAGGCTGAAAAGGAAACTTGCCTCTATATTTCCAACAGGCATGTGTTTAAGAAACACTGAATTCAAGAGAACTTACAGAAGCTTTCTGTTTACACCTAAGCACACACGTTGGCTAAAACTAAGAAACACCTGAAAATCCATACTTATCTCCAGGGAGTTCCCATTGTGGCTCAGTGGTAATGAACCCACCTCGTATCCATGAGGATACAGGTTCCAGCCCTGGCCTTGCTCAGTGGGCTAAGGATCCCTAGCTGCGTTGCTGTGACTGATATCTGATTTTGCATTTCATCAACGTACTATTATCAACATACTCTGGCTTTTTCCTCAGTGAAGCCCAAATAATGTCATAATGTATATTCTGTCAGCTTAAAGCATTAATGGCTTCATAACTGGGGTAGATACAGCTGTGGGAATATTTAGATAGGTAAGCAGCTTGGTTGAATACAAAATGCCCACAGGATCAACATTAGGTTGATTTTACAGTTAATGCTAAGGGGTGTGATGGCTAATTTAAGAGGATGTGATTTCCAGCTTTATACTCCAAACCACAGCCTCTAGTGACTTCAGCAGTTACCTAAATTATGGTATGTTACAAATTTAATAGTAAGATCAGACCACAAGTTTAGACTGAAAAAGTAAAGCCCATTTTCTAAACTTAGAATGGAAATACTAGAAGGGGCTTTGATATCACTATTGAATAGGCTTCAAAGACTAATTAGACCACTGTCCTCAAAAGCTGCCTTCTCATGCAGAGTATTAGAGTTGCTTATTCTTTTATGTAAGAGCTTTGTATATATTGGAAACGTCCAGAAGACAGCTAAAAATAAATACAAAAGCATGGAAATTTACTCTCTTGAGAAACAAAAAGAAAGGAAAGAAAAGAAATTGGTGACTTAATCTGGCCGATTTTCCTTTACAGCTTGCCTTTGATCTATACTTCCATTTCCTGCCCCCAGGAGGGTGGTGAAGAGTAGGTTATGGTGCTTGGGATACAAACTTCCTTCTGGGTTATGCTAATCTGTTGCTAGGTGCTCAAGGCTGCTTATTCAGCATAGACTTTATTTGTTTGGGGCCACAGATGTTCAGGGATTTATAGAAGGCTGTTCTTTGGACAGCTGTAGTTGTTATCACTTTAGTATCTCTTATTCAAAAACTTCTTTATTTTTGGTCAGTGTGGACCAATGGCATGCTCAGGAACACTGTGAATTTATCACTATGCATATAAGAGGTCTAACACTTTGTTGGACCAGCTGACCTCCCCCCCTGCCCCCCCACCACAGACTGGGAGAGCAGGTAAGGGAAGGGTCCCCCTCTGATGCGAGCACCTCCAGCTGTGGTTGCCCTTGGCCCCCAGCCCTCTTCACTTGGACCCCAAGTGGTCCTGGCTCCTGCACGATGCTCAAGAGGTCTGTTCCCATCTGAGGAGCTGCTTCCCTCTAACTCTCAAGGGGAGAAGCAAGGATTTATTCTGGTCATTTGTCCCAAATGAAACTTTTAGCAGCCTGCTCCATATGACCCCGCAGACAGGACCACTTGTGGACTGGATCTTTGGACCCTGGAGAGAGGGAGGCCTTCAGGGAGGCTCAGGAAGTGGGCAGACAAAGAGAAGGGTAGAGATGACCTTAGTGGGCACCAACTCTATCCCAGACTTAAGTGATTTAGGTACAGCAGTTAGGCTGCTCTTTACGGCAGCCCCAGGCATGGAGAGCTCCATCCTCTTGGTCAAGGAGGCAAGTTGTTACTTGCCAAACCCATCCAGTTAGTGGCTGGCCTCCTGTTGCCTGAAGGGCGTGCCCTCTGCTTTCTGTGACTGGGCAGAAAGGGAAGAGCTGCTGCAGGAGAGGGGGAGGGAGCAGGGAAGGAGAGAAGAGGGGAAAGGAAAACAACACTACACGGAAACAAAATAATGATGTGAGAGCTCTGAGATGCTGCCACTGGCTGTTCAAGGTGAGCTCTTCCCGAGGGGAGGGTCATCCCAACAAAAACTGCCAGGCAGGCAAACCTCGCCATCCAGTTTCTTGGTCTCAGGGCTCCTTCTCTGCCATTTCTGGAGCGTCCTGGGTTTTGGAAGCTCTTTGGTAGATTCTCAGCTCAGTGCTCATCCTTCCCAGAGATATTATTATTTCCTAGCACAATTTCACCAAAATATAAGAAGTCTCTGCAAGATTCATCTGAGAACACTGACTGCTTACTAGGGTTGGTCCGATGTCCAGGTTGGCCCTGAAGGCAGGGGGCCTGGGTTTCTCTGCAGAAACAACTCTCCGGAGTCTCAATTTCAGCATCTGCAATGTTCGGATTTTAGTCCCTGACCCACTGTCACCTTTCATCCTGGTAGAACCCGAGGAATTCTTTCCCTGAAGGCAGCCCTTCCCTGTCTCTGTTGCTCTCTGACTTGAAGGTCTGTCAAGGTGTTTTGTTCTCATTCCCAGTAGTGAACACATTGAGTCTTCATCCCAAATGTATTACTAGAAATAGGTCTGTCGGCTATCTATTTGCTAAAGGATCTACCAGTCTAACCTGATGCATGAGCATATGGCTTTGCTCAATAAATCAAAAGACTTGTTGACAAGGACTAAATTCTTCTATGGAGGGAATGACATCAATACATTTGGCATATTTTTTAAATGTTAAATTCATTTGAGGATGCGATGGACTTAATATTTGTTTTGCACCCCCTCCCCAATCCCCTGCCAAATTCTTATGTTGAAATCTTAACCAGCAAAGTATCAAGAGTTGGGTCTTAGGGGGTGAATAGGTCATGAGGGAGGGGCCCTTATGAATGGGATTAGTGCCCTTATGAAGAAGACTCTAGAGAGCTCCCTGCCCTCTTCCACTGGGTGAGGACACAGCAGTCTGCAACCCAGACACTGAAGCTGCCTTGATCTTGGACTTTCAGCCTTCAGAACTGTGAGAGGGAAATTTCTGCTGTTTAAACCACCTGGTCTATGGTAATTTGTTAGAGGTACCCAAACAGAGGCATTTTTGGAAACATTGCATGTCATACATATTATGGAGAAAAAGAATTTCTTCAGTAAAAGTATCTCGGTCCTCCACACACGTGGAAGGTGGAATCAGCACTTTATAACTGAAAAGCAGTGGTTTTTATAGATTTACCAGACAGACATGAAGCTGCAGGTGTTGTGAATTTTGAAAAATGGGAACAAAGATTCAGTCACGTTTTTCCTTATTTTTACCTATTCTCAAGGAGTCCTTCCATTGCTGGGTGTGAGGCCTTGAGGCCAGAGGAAACATCACCTTGGGTGTGACAACAGTCCTAAGGGCTCTCTCTGCTCCATGGGGACTGTGGCTGATGACCATTATCATGAAAAAATAAGACACTTTAAAAGTATCTAGTGGTGACTGTTTTGTAATGTATAGAACTATTGAATCACTATGTAGTGCACCAGGAACAAACATTGTGTGGCAGGTCAATTACACTCCAGAAACCAACAAACAAGCTGGTAGAAAAGGATGATCAGATCTGTGCTTACCCGAGGCAGGGAGGGTGGAGGGACAGACAGTAGGAGGTGGGGGGAGGGGGACTGGATGAAGGTAATCAAAAGGTACAGGAGTTCCACCTGTGGCGCAGAGGGTTAAGAATCCGACTGCACCGGCTGGGGTCTCTGTGGAGGCAAGGGTTCAGTCTCCTGCCTGGCTGGCCCAGTGTCATGAACATCCATCATCTCACAGAATTAGAAAATAAAAGAAAAAAAAATTTCTTCCCTTGTGATGAGAACACCTGGGGTTTACTCTTAACAATTTTCGTCTATGACACACAGCAGTGTTAACTGTATTTATCATGTTAGATATTATATCTCTAGTACTTATTATTCTTTTTTTTTTGTCTTTTTGTCTTTTTGCTATTTCTTGGGCCGCTCCCGCGGCATATGGAGGTTCCCAGGCTAGGGGTCGAATCGGAGCTGTAGCCACCGGCCTACGCCAGAGCCACAGCAACGCGGGATCCGAGCCGTGTCTGCAACCTACACCACAGCTCACGGCAACGCCGGATCGTTAACCCACTGAGCAAGGGCAGGGACCGAACCCGCAACCTCATGGTTCCTAGTCGGATTCGTTAACCACTGCGCCACGACGGGAACTCCCTATTCTTATTTTGTCTTTTTGCCTTTTTCTAGCTCCATTCCCAAGGCATATGGAGGTACCCAGGCTGGGGGGGGCCAGTGGGAGCTGTTGCCACCGGCCTGTGCCAGAGCCACAGCAACTCAGGATCTGAGCCACATCTGCAACCCACACCACAGCTCATGGCAACACTGGATCCTCAACCCACTGAGCAAGAGCAGGGATCAAACCCACAAACTCATGGTTCCTAGTTGGATTCATTAACCACTGCGCCATGACAGGAACTCCCCTTAGTACTTATTTATCTTATAACTAGAAGTTTGTACTTTTTTCCCCCACTGCCTATGGAAATTCCCTGGATCGAATCCGAGCCACAGCTGCAGCAACATTGGGTTCTTAACCTACTGCACCACAGCGGGAACTCCAGTTCCCATTTTTAAAGACATGGAAGCTTTCCAAAGAAGCCAGAATTCTTTCTCTCATATAGGCTTTCAAAAGAATTTGACATCATTTTGAAATTTCAGATTGTCACCCACCTACAAGGGATAAACAAATGGCCTTTGAGGCAAGACTCTTCACAGAACACAGCAGTTAGCAGTTGCCAAGGCCTGTCCTTAGCCTCCAGTGTTGCAGACTCCCTGCCTCAGAGTAGCTGCCCACCAGGGGTCAGAGCACGGCTGATTCGGGTGTGACGCAGCTCTTCTGCAACTTTCCTTCTCTTCTTGCCTGGATAGTCTGCTATGTCAGTCCTACTTGTAGAAACACGGCACCCCTTCCTGTTCTCTCTGTTCCCATTTCAAGAAGGAAAAATCCATTTTCAGAGGAATATTTAGATGATACTGTCACAGCATTCTGTGTGTGTGTGTGTGTGTGTGTGTGTGTGTGTGTGTGTGTGTGTGTGTGTGTGTGTGTGTGTCTTTTTAGGGCTACATGGGCTGCATATGGAGGTTCCCAGGCTAGGGGTCAAATCTGAGCTGTAACCTCTGGCCTACACCACAGCTACGCCAGATCCGACCTACGTCTGCAACCACAGCTCATGGCAATGCCAGATCCTTAAACCACTGAGCGAGGCCAGGGATTGAACCTGGGTCTTCATGGATACTAGTCAGATTCATTTCCGCTGAGCCATAACGGGAACTCCATGGAATTCTTGCCATTGCCCCAACTTGCTCTCCTCCCCAGTTTGCTGTCTGGATGTTTGCTCTTGACGCCAATTCTCTGGGGTTATCGAAATAAAATAAGAGTCCAGAATTCATCAGTGTTATCAACAAAGCTTTGCAAGGCTTTCTTTCAAATCTAAAATTTTTCCCCGCACAAATATTTTTTTCATCATTACAAAATAAAGTACGGATGTGCATTCTGTCTTTAAAATGAGAAAGGGCCATTCACTTTTAACCTTACCATTCACGTGTTACAGTAGCTTTTTTCTTTCTGCTGATTTTAAAAGCTTACTGGAAGCTGCAAAATGCTGAAGGGGGCACCCCTGCTTCAGAAAAAGAAACCAAACAAAACTGCATGAAAAAATCCTCCAGAAGAAGTAGCATATGGAATCTTTGGTGATTTCCTCTTATGACTTGGGCAATTGTCTTTGCTTAAAAAGAAAGAAAAGAAAAACCTACCTAAACCATTAATGCCATTTTCAGAGTTCTAGGATAACCGAGAACAGAGTCATTTTTAAAGAAAAGGAAATAGATTTCATTTCTGGCAGTGGATTCCCTCTTGCCATAGAAGCTGCCTTGAGTTCATTCCACTGATAGAAAAGAGCAAGTACAGAGTGCAGCATTCACAAGGACCACCATCTGAGGTTTGATCTTGAATCGAGATAGATAGACTGTCCAACATACATCCCACAGAGCATGCTTGTCAAAAAATCTCGCATTCCAGATGCACGGACAACGCATGCGCGGAACACTACCCCCGCTACGCCCTGCCCCGCCCCCATGGCACAGTTGAGGGGCGGAGCCCGGGCACACATGTTGTAACACAGTTACCACACAGCATGCTCCCAAGCCTTCAAGCTACTACAGCCCCCAGCCAATAAGCTGCCAAAGAGATGCTCAAGCAGCAGTTGAAGTAGGCCTGACTTCTGGTACCCATCAGCCACTCCCTGTGAGCCCCAGGGATTCACAGGAGGCCAAGTGATGAAGAGGCGATCGGAAAAAGTCCAGGACACTCATGCTGCTTTCTGCCCTTATTTTCCTTACTCTCCTTTTCAGGATATGGTAACCCAGGAGTAACTAACCTAGTTACTAGCAAAATGGAGAACCCAGCGATGGTTCTAGCAGGAAAATAGTTTTTAAACTTATCTAATGTTCTCTTGGCTCTCTGGCTTTCGAACAAAATTTATTTTGTTTTTTCCACCCGTTTGTGGAAAACGGTGCTGAAGCCAAGCAGGCAACATAAAGCTCTGACTTCAAAGCCTTTCCTTGATAACACATCAAAACGCCCAGGGTGGACCAACTGTTATTTGGAATTCTACAGATAATTAACTGAAACCAGGTCAACTAGCCACTGGGAGTTTCTGCCAGCAAAGTCATTCTCATGGGCCTTCTTGCTTTTGTTGCTGTAACTTCTTTCCGTGTTTTCTTAGGCAGGGGGAGGTTTGGACAGTCTCTCCATAAAATTCCACGTTACATGCAGAGCAAACTTGAATTCCTGCTTGGTGTCAGGGGCCTGGTACACACTCTGCCCACCCTCCTTCCTGGAGGGGACATAGGCTTGCTCCTCTCCTGACCCTGAAACACCACTCCCTGTGGCTTCTCCCGCTCTCTCTTTCTTTGGGCAAGCCTGTGGCACGTGGAAGTTTCTGGGGCAGGATTGAACCCATGTCACAGCAGTGACCTTAGCCACAGCAGTGGCAATGCCGGGTCCTTAACCCACTGTGCACAGGACAACTCCGCCTGTGCCTTCTCTTGGTCCCTTTCTTACTTGAGAGCAGCAGCACACATTCTGCCATGAATGTCAGAGATCTTACCTTTTTGGAGTTCCTGTTGTGGCTCAGCACGTTAAGAACCTGACTAGTATCCATGAGGTTGCAGGTTCAGCCCCTGGCCTTGCTCAGTGAGTGGGTTAGGGATCTGGCGTCGCCGTGAGCTGTGGTGTAGGTTGTAGACATGACTCAGAGTTGCTGTGTCTGTGGCATCGGCCGGCAGCTCCAGCTCCGATTTGACCCCCAGCCTGGGAACTTCCATATGCCATGGGTGTGGCCCTAGAAAGACAAAAAAAAACAAAAAAATTCCTTCCTTTTTTTTTTTGTCTTTTGTTGTTGTTGTTGTTGTTTTTGTTGTTGCTATTTCTTGGGCCGCTCCCGCGGCATATGGAGGTTCCCAGGCTAGGGGTCGAATCAGAGCTGTAGCCACCGGCCTACGCCAGAGCCACAGCAACGTGGGATCCGAGCCGCGTCTGCAACCTACACCACAGCTCACGGCAACGCCGGATCGTTAACCCACTGAGCAAGGGGAGGGACCGAACCTGCAACCTCATGGTTCCTAGTTGGATTCGTTAACCACTGCGCCACAACGGGAACTCCTCCTTCCTTTTTTAATTGTGTTTTGCAAAATGTGATGGTACTAAATCCTCTAGAGGGACAGGGCAGAGCCCCTCCGTTTGGACGTGCCAGCCCAGGGTGGGGGGGTAGTACGGGGGGGTGGGGGCGGGGATATTCCTGAGTCCTTCTTGCATCTCCTGACCGACAAACACCAGCCCACCGGGTCCCTTTGCTTGAGTCAAGCAGGTACTCTCACCACTCCAACACCCCCCTTGCATTTTTCCGCTCTCCACCCCCATGCATTGCCCACTCATGAAGCCACATCTCTCTTTACATTTGAAAACTCACCTTAAAGCCCACCACCTCTTCCAAGGAGCCTCCCCTGATTAAATGGGGATGAAGAACCCCCCCCGCAACATAACTGACAAACTCCCAATAAACGAGAACACACACACCCCACAAGAGACACAGACACTCACAAAGAGAGAACGTGACACATTCTTTGCTTGCGAAATGTCCTGTATGCTCCTATGAGGGGTAAGGTGATCAATTTCATACCAATGAGCCCTTTCACAGAATGGGGGGTATTGAGAACGTTCTTGGGGGTTACTCAGCAAAACACTGGCTATGTTTTCTCCCCCTCTCCCCTGTCACCCCACTGTGGGTATTTTTGATGCCACTCGAAGAAACTGGTTCTTGCCATACCTCCTGGGTGGTGTATCATGTTTTGAGACTGGCAAGTGCCTTAACCATTTTCTCGTCAGGAAGCTTAAGCTATTCCATGGGCGAACAGGTTGGCTACATTGGGATAAGGGATCCCAACCCTCTAGCAAAGGTCCTCCTGAAAGAAGAAGGGCACAGTTCCTGCCAAGACACCAGGTCCAGCCTTGGGTGAAGGCACTTCAGGGCAAGGGGGTCTCTAAGGAACAGGGGGCCATCCCTTCAGGAGACAGAAGCAGACATGCTTGCTCTCATCAATGCCGCCCTCCTGGGGCAGGGCCCAGGCCACTCCGGAGGGCGGAAAGAGACCAGAACGTGGAGAAACACAGATGAGATAGCAGGAGCTGGCAATTGGAACATGGCTTCAGACACCACGGCCACAGAAGCGGTCTAGCTACAAAGCCACGCTGTGCAACCTTTAAGCAGAACGTGATTGATTTTGTGGTTGTAAAAACGTACCTTCAACTGCAGAACTCAGTTTTATGACACCTTGAATAGAAACAAAAAGTGGCGGTTATAGAACGGATCCAAATTAACTTTGCTAGGGTTCTCACAATACGTACATGCTTCAGATCTGGATTTTTTTGCTGGCTTTTTGAGAATTTAACTGAACACATAACTTCAAAAACAAAGTTATTTTCAGTCCTTGATGAGAATTTATGAGTGTCTTCATCTCCCCACTAGAATCTTTTGGGGGAGTTTTTCACTAAATAAGGGATCTGATGTGTTTTTGGATGAAACAAAGGCCAAGTTGCCATAGTCTGAATGGCTCTTTTTGTAGACGAATCATGCTGGATAATGGCTTAATAAAATGTCATTCAAGGGGACACCTGTGGTCTAGTAGTTCCTGTTTAAACTATGTGTAGAGATCATTTGATACGTGTTAGGATATATAGTAGATGGTTAAAAACCATGGTGTGATCTGGCAACTTCCTTCTTTGAGGTGATTGGGTCAAAGACCGTTGCTGCGACACTGTCTTCAGTGTTTCTATTCCTTGCTGGTCAGTGGAAGGGCTGAGTTTGTCAGATTGTTCATGAAGCAAAGAGACACTACCCTTGACTAGATATTCCTGAGCCTTTTTGGTGAACTGAAAGGTGAAAATACTAAACTCAGCTAAATTGGACTTGGTCTAATGATTTGATTAAAAATTATTTTTGTAAGTCATAGTAGTAAATAAACAATATTCCTGGAGTTACCACTGTGGCACAGTGGGTTAAAAATCCAATTGCAGGAGTTCCCTTGGTGGTGCAGTGGTTAACGAATTAGACTAGGAACCACGAGGTTGCGGGTTCCATCCCTGGCCTTGCTCAGTGGGTTAAGGATCTGGTGTTGCCGTGAGCTGTGGTGTAGGTTGCAGACCTGGCTCAGATCCAATGTTGCTGTGGCTCTGGTGTAGGCCGGCGGCTACAGCTCCAATTGGACCCCTAGCCTGGGAACCTCCATATGCCGTGGGTGCGGCCCTGGAAAAGACCAAAAAAAAAAAAAATCCAGTTGCAGTGGCTTGGGTTGCTGCCGAGGCAAGGGTTCAATTCCCGGCCTAGTGCAGTGGGTTAAAAGATCCAGGGTTGCTGTAGCTGTGGTGTAGGTTGCAGCGGAGGCTTGGATTCAGTCCCTGGCCTGGGAACTTCCGTATGCTGTGGGTGAGGTCATTAATTTAAAAAGAAACAAAACACCCAAAGAATATTCCCCATATTCTATGTGATAGCCATGATATTTTAGTCTGAGTAAAAAAATGTCTACAGTTCCATTTTCTTGACATTCTGGTTCTCTTCCAAATGGGAGGAGTTTCAAATGAAAACTGGAAACAAAACCCTTTTTAGGACTGGTAAACCAAACTGGCATCACCATGAACACCCACTGATTTTTAACAGATTCTGTTCACAAAGAGACAAACTTGCTCTCCTTTCTAACGTTCTGAAAAAGGTGCTTTTAAGTTACTGGTTGAGTTTCACCTTTCCTGCTGAACCAGTGATGTCTGATCAGTGATCAACAAGGGACTCTCCTGAGGAAAAAGTATGCCTAGATTATATGTGTATATTATGGACTTTACAGACAGAGATGATGTGTAGTACACAATCTATACATAAGAATAAAATAGACAGTCTTCTTTATTGCAAGGTCCATGGAGCCAATAGATTCTCAGAGAATACTTTCAGGGATTTGGGCCAAACCCTTGTATTCATAGCCAGCAAATCAATCATGATTTGACAAAGTCATGCACTGAATTGTATCTCAATCTGCTCTTTTCCCAATAAATTCTTTATCATTATATCTTTTATGTCATCTACTGTTAAACTACTTTTCACTTTCATACAAATTATTTTCACCCACTTAAAACTCTTTCAACGTCAACGCTATGGAATTTCTCCCACCATGGCCTATTTCAAGCTACCAGCTTTGATGTCACTGAATGTGGCTTTGGGCAGAGATGGGTGATAGCAAAACTCAACTAAGTAGTATTGACCCACAAGTACAGTAGACATGAAGGATCTCAAGTGTATGGGTAGTAAAATCCTTTACTACTTGTAGTATTTATTGCCTTTGTGTTTAACGTAATTTAATTGTAAGTTTGTATAATTTAATATGCCATAATGGCTATGTTTAATAATGAATGGACTTAACAAAATTCCCCCCAAATGTAACAACCGGCTTTTAGCCAGCCCGCATGAACCAGGTCTGGCGCGCCATGGCCGTAGCTAATGTTTCTTTCTATTCAGGCCCAGAGAAGAAAATCTTGACCTTCTGTACTTTCTGAAATATTCACAAAAGGAGTTATAATTTAACCAAACAAGTCACATGTGAATAAGCTGAGCATTTACTATTATTTTGCCACTAATTTCAAAACCTCTTCAAGCTGTCATACACAAAACATAAACTCTTCCTAGATCACCTTGGAAACAGCAGTTATTGATCATCAGTGACGAACACAAGCTAGATGGGTTTGGCATTCTTCTGGTTAGGCAACCATGCCAAGAGGAATGAGTCATTGGCTTAGTAAGCAATGATCCTGTCTTTTTGAAACTGTGGAATCTTTATGCAGGAAACCAGATCAGAAAATTGATTTTTTTCCAGTCGTATTTATTTTTGTGCATAACCATGGTGTCAGCAGCTGTCACTCAAATGAAAGGACAACAGTGTGTAGAAACAGGCTTGATGCAAGTAAAGCCAGAAAGTCTAAAGAAATTCTTATGGGAGAGGTGGCTGGTGGTGCATGGAAACCCAGTAATTCATTTATAGAGTAAGGGAAAAAAAGGTCAGTTAAAAAACAAAAGTCTGACTTTAGAACTCTAATTATAAACATTATTTTAACAAAAACATTAATGGTTCATTATTCCATATGAACTTCTCTTATTTCTTTAAACCCCAAATGAAGATTTTCCCTACAGCAGGATAGGCTTTTATATTGCAAGGTAACTCTTTCATAGTGAAAAAAAGCCAGAATTGGCTAAATCTAGTTGGATAGCTAATATTAACATTATACAAAAATTTATAGAATGAGAAGGTGAGGTATTTCCTTTACCTTAAAATATAATTATTTAAAATTTTTGAATACTTAAGAAATGATGGATGTCGATGCTGAAAAGCTACATGTAGCACTGCCGACTTCTAGGACACACAAATAGACATTGTCTGGTGACTGGCTGACATTGACATTGCCTGGAATTCAGGGTGAGCTGTAACACATACATATATGTATATATACACACAGTGGACCCTACCCACCCATCTTCCCCCACTGAATTTTTCATGGTTTGCCAAAATGTTTTTTTTCCACCTAATGACTCATTTCAATTGATCTAAAATAATTCTTAGGAGAAGAGTCAGGTTAAAATAATTCATGCTAAAGTGTGAATGACTAGGACTCACTAAAACCCAACAATGACATCATATTGTTTTTGAAATATTGATGGAATTTTTGACCCTGGCCATCAAGGCCCTATGCCATGTATCCTTGCTTATTTTCTTATTTCTTCTACTTCATTTCAGGTGACTTTCTCCCTCACTCAAATGCTTTAGCCACTTTGGTTTTCTCTCTCTGCTTTGCAATGCTAATTCTTTTTCCTGTGTCTCCCCTCTCCCCAGCCCCCAACACTTGTTCCCACCAGCTTGAATGCTTTCCACCAAACAGCTAGATCTTCCCCCAGCTAGCACTTTCTCTTAATTCAGCTTTTACTTCAAATGTCCTTTTCTCAGAGAATCTTTCTGAAACAGGAAGAAAGGGGCAGAGCACAACCCTTAAAAGAATGACGAAAACTGGTTAGACCCAACCACGTCCAAGATGGTGGATGATCTGACTTCCAGTGGACCTCGAGTTCCACTACAGCTCCTGTAACACATTAGCTGACTGACGTGCCCACAGGTGCCCTGACAGCTCCAAGGCTGCCCATTAGAGGCCAAAAAGTGGGCTGTGGCCCATTTCTGGAAACCCCGCCCCTTCCTGGAAATAGTTGGAATAATCCTCCCACTCATTAGTCTGTGAAATTGCCCAGCCCATAAAACTACCACCCCTTATTTCAGGGCCTCTCACCTTCTGAGATAGCCCACATTCTATCTCTCAGTAAATCTATTTTTCATCTATCGCTTTGCCTCTCGCTGAATTCCTTCTGTGCTAAGACATAAAAACCCTGAACTTCAGCAAGTGCTGGGACCAGGTGTGTGATTTTAATTTTAAAAAGTTTAAAAAAAAAGAAAAAAGTTGGGTTCCAGTCCCAATATGGGTTTTGGCCCGGTTTGAGTCCCATGTGAGGTGTATGATTTCACTTTCTTGATTTCTGTATTTAGAGCAGCCCCAATAATAACTCTGGCCCATCTCTCTCTTCTATTCTTATAGCATTTATCACTACTTAAAATTATCTCATTGATTTATTATTTGGTTCTTTGTTTAGGGCCATCGTCCTCACTACAGCATAAGCAGGATGAGAGCTGGGACCTGGTCTTGCTTGCTGCTATAACTCCCTGGACTAGAACTGTGCCTGGTATACAGTAAATATTTAATCACTACTTATTGAATGAATAAGTGATTATTCCCGAGTGTTTCTGTGTGCCCTAATTTAAAATTTGATCAGTCCCAGCAAATATAATTCGAAGGTCTAGCCTTAATTGTGGATATTCTTGATCCTAGATTTCATTATTTTGACCACTGACTCTTTCCATTCAGAGTCAGGTCTTGATGGGGGTTAGTGAAGGTTGATGTATGAAGTAAATATACATCAGTTACAACAGAGATTTAGGGTTCAGGATTATAAGATAAAAAATCCCCAAGAAGTTAGTTTCTCAATGAGTTGGAAACAAGGTTATGCCCTAAGTAGACTTCTAGGAATATTAACTAATAGATTTTATATCCAAATATCTCTGGAATCAGCAGTTTCCTTGCCTCTACTGTCATTACCCCAGGCCGAATTGTCATAGTAATGTTCACATGAATCCCCTCATATGATAAGATATGGATAGAGAAAGTGAACTAAGAAAGAGCCATTCGGCTTTTTCTTTCCCCCTTCTAGTACATTCTTACATGGCAGCTGGAGTGATCTTTTCAAAAGCCAAGTCCAATTATGTGATATCCCTTACCCCTTTTAAAAGTTGTAAATTGCATTTCTTTTTTTTTGTCTCTTTTCCATTTCTTGGGCTGCTCTCGTGGCATATGGAGGTTCCCAGGCTAGGAGTCTAATCGGAGCTGTAGCCGCTGGCCTATGCCAGAGCCACAGCAACTCGGGACCCGAGCCGTGTTTGCAACCTACACCACAGCTCACAGCAACACTGGATCCTTAACCCACTGAGCAAGGCCAGGGATCGAACCCGCAACCTCATGGTTCCTAGTCGGATTTGTTAACCACTGCGCCACAATGGGAACTCCTCATTATTCTTAAGATAAAAGCCTTTATTGCAATTCCCTTCATGTCTCAGCAGTTAACAAAACAGACTGGTATCCATGAAGACGCAGGTTTGATCCCTGGCCTCGCTCAGCGGGTTAAGGGTCCGGCCTTGCCGTGAGCTGTGGTGTAGGCTGCAGACTCGGCTTGGATCTGGTGTAGCTGTGGCTGTGGCATAGGCTGGCAGCTGTAGCTCTGATTTGACCCCTAGCCTGGGAACTTCCAAATGCCGTGGGTGTGGCCTTAAGAAGGGGAAAAAAAAAAAATCCAAAAAACAAAATCTTTATTCAGAAGCTTTCACATTCTTTGCAAAGCCCCCCGTTATGTCACCCGTAGCAAAATAAAAATGGTCACAAGTTCTCCCATACACCTCACATAGACAGATGTGGGCAATGGCACCTCTTCTTAAATCAGGGCAAGCTTTGAGATTGCTTTGACACGGCGGGGATGATTCTCTCCTAAGGTCGGTGCTCAGCCTTTATGAAAACAGGCAGCCTCTTTTCTTAGGCCTCCTGGAGCTCTCCCTCTAGAAATACTGACATACCTAAGACTGCTATGATGAAGAGACCAGGTGCAGACATTCCTACAAATACCATCAGCTCAGGGAAGATGCTAGAAGGCTTTGAGGAGCTTGCAGATGAAGGCTGGGATGACAGGGAAAAATTGTCACTGTCCACCCCAACTGGGAGACTAGAGACAAGGCAACTCTTCTGATATAGAGATGGAAGGCTTGGCAACATTGTCAACTGCAGTAACATGGAAAGTAAAAATATACCTAAAGAATTCATAGATTGTAGTAAGGAGATTTCCAGGTTGAATGCTTAAAATCCCAGTTGGTTCTTTTAAAAAAGTTGCAGGAGTTCCCATCGTGGCACAGTGGAAATGAATCCGACCAGGAACCATGAGGTTGTGGGTTCAATCCCTGGCCTCGATCAGTGGGTTAAGGATCTGGCATTGCTGTGAGCTGTAGCTCCAATTAGACCCCTAGCCTGGGAACTTCCGTATGCCTTGGGTGTGGTCCTAAAAAGAAAAAAAAAAAAGAGTTGCATATGATGAAGGATAGATAAAGATAAGTTAAAAAAAAAAAGGAACTGTTGGAGTTCCCTTCTTGGCTCAGCAGTTAACCAACCCGACTAGGATCCATAAGGATATAGGTTCCATCCCTGGCCTTGTTCAATGGGTTAAGGATCCGGTGTTGCTGTGGCTGTGGTGTAGGCCAGCGGCTACAGCTCTGATTAGACCCCTAGCCTGGGAACCTCCATATGCTGCAGGTGCGGCCCTGAAAAATAGGAAAAAAAAAAAAGGAACTGTTCAGTTTTCAAGCAAAATTTAGAGGAAATATATAGAGCTAGTACTTATTGGTTTAAAAAAAAAAGTGTTTCTCATTCCTAGTTTTTTCAAAGACAAAAGGCTCTTAAAGTAGAAATTGATGGTGGAGAACATCTCAAGGGTGTGGCCCTAAAACTTTTTTATGACTTCAGAAAGACAAGTGTGTAACTCATAAGTTTGTGAAAGAGACAAAAGCACCTCATAAATTTCTGAAAGAGACAAAAATCTAAGAATCCTAAGAGTGTTTTCTCACAGCACCCTGATTCTGAGCCCAGGACAAAGACGGGACTGTCTTGAGGAGACTTGAGAGTATATGCTTTGTCTAACAGAGTGAAGTCTAATAAGATTCATAGGAAGCCCACAGAGATTTCAAGAGAAGTGCATTAGTGACATGTTATCAGCTTGGACAAAAATTGGCAGAAGTAGTTCAAAGTGGAAGAGGCTTAAAGCCTCAAACATCTATGTGCAGGAAATAAAGCTGAGAAGATTACTTAGTTGCAAATGCCATTTCTTACGTGCTGTGGATTGAATTGTATTCTCCTCCCCACTGCCCTAAATTCATATGTTGAAACCCTAACTAACCCTCAGTGTGATGGTATTTGGGGATAGGACTTTTATCAGGTATTTGGGTTTAGATAAGGTCTTGAGGGTGAGGCCCTCAGGATGGGATTAGTAACTTCAAATGAAGAGGAAGAGAAATAGATTGCTCTCTCTCTCTTCATGTATACACTGAGGAAAGGACATGTGAGTGCAGTGAGAAAGTGACCATATGCAAGACAGAGAGTCCTCACCAGAACCTGACCATGCTGGTACCCTGATCTCAGACTTCCAGCCTTCTGAACTGTGAAAAATAAATCTGCTGTTTAGGCCATCCAGTCTGTGGTATTTAGTTATGGAAACTCAGGCTAAGACATTATGGAAGTAGGATAACTTAGAAGGTATGGCCAAGAGTTTTCAGGGTGGTGATCAGAATTTCAGAGAATCATTTCCAGGGAGCAGGACAGTTCTCTGTCAAAGAACTGGCAACATGTGGATTTCAGAATTGCCATAGGCCAGTGATTGCTCGATGCTCTTGTTCCTCCACTCTTTGAATGAAAATGCTCACTGCATTGATCTCACCTCTGTATCATCAGTATAATACACTGGGTGTGTGTCAGAGGGAGGGTAGATAATTTTCATTTCAGTTCAGAAGTCTTCATATGGAGAGCAAATATATTGGAGAACTACATCAAAGTTGCCTCATCAACCCTTGACTCTTATTTAGATGGTAAGACCTCAAGCTTGAACTTACTGCCATAATGAGACGACATTTCTGGAGGGCTTTAGGAGTGAGGATATTTTGCCTCCAGAAGAATATAGTGTGTGTCCAGAGGGTGAAGCATGGCTGACTAAGATGGCCACAAATTATTTGAAACTGTTCTCATTGAGAAGTGGCATCTCTGCTGTCTCCCTTGACCTGGGTGGCCTCTAGGACTGCTCTGACCAATAGAATATGATGGGAATGATGCTGTTTGGGTCCGACCTTAATACTTGCTGTCTCCGCGATGCCCTCTCTGGGAGACCTGAGCTATCATGTAAGATGTCTTGAAGCTGCAGTGCTGGAGGTACCACTTACAGGTGCTCCATTCAGCAGCCCCAGCTGAGCACATACTTCCAGACACTGAACCCAAGGTACCATGTGAATGATGCCATCCCAGACCTCCTAGCCCAGCCCACCCTCCAGCTGAATGTGGAATAGAAGAACCACCCAGGTGAACCCCATCTAAGTTTGTGTCCCATACAATCATAGGGTATAATAAAGGGACTGTTTTTAAGCTCCTACGCTCTGCCTTGAAGTCATACGTAGCAACAGATAACTGAACATGAACTTTGACCTTACCTGGTATCTCAGCCTTTAGCAGCCTGTACTCTGGTCACAACACCCTCTAGTTCCCTGAATATCAACTTGTGTCCATCCTCATGCTTCCTGATCACTCAGCTCTTAGCTTATGAGGATTTTCTCTGGGAAGTTCTCTCTGACCCTCTAAATGAGTTCCTTTGTTACAGCGGATTCTCCTGCAAGAGCTGTGTTTCTTTCAGAGCAATTATCTCAGTGATTATTTCATTAATGCCACTCTCCGCTTCTACATTGTGAGCACGACGCTTTGATCATCAAAGATTTCCAGAGTCAAGTAGTGGGACTGGACATAGGACTGAATAAATATTTAAGTGGATAAAAAAATTTGATGCAGCTGATAAGGGCTCCGTCCTCACCATAGCTTTTAATAGCTGTGCCACTGTTTTCTCTCGCATACGGTGCACATTTGGATTCAAAGCTATCATAACTGGAGAAAGACAGTGTGACAGGCAGCATGGCACAACTGATGCTGCATTGCTGATATTCCTTTGGGTCATCGATGTGCAGAGAAGAGGAAGGTGAACGTTGCTTCTGGGCGAGTGGACACAGGGGAACGGAGAGAAAAAACCAATCGGTGTTCCCTCACGGTTCTGTCTTTGCTGGAAATTAGGGACCTTGCCTGAGACTTTCTCAAGAAACTTGTGGGTGCTCAACTTTCCAAATGATATCTAAGTTTAAGTTCAGAAATAACTTCTTACTGGGTGGTAAGCCTTGTCTACCCTTCCTTTTCATTCAGCACTGCTGTAGGAGAGAATTCCGCATGCAGGAGAGCTGAAGCCTGGGTAAAGTTTCCAGACCTTCCATTACCAGTGCTTCCAAAACTACTTTCTTAATATCTAATTTGCTCTCTACTGTTTACTTATTTATTTATTTTTTTAGGGCCGCTCCCGCGGCATATGGAGGTTCCCAGGCTAGGGGTCAAATTGGAGCTGTAGCCGCCAGCCTACACCACAGCCACAGCAACATGGGATCTGAGCTGTATCTGTGACCTACACCACAGCTCATGGCAACGCTGGATCCTTAACCCACTGGGCAAGGCCAGAGATTGAACCCACATCCCCATGGATCCTAGTTGGGTTCGTTAACCGCTGAGCCACAATAGGAACTCCTGTCTACTGTTTTTTAAAAAAGTATTTCCCTACGTATTGAGTCTTGTGGATGTGGAAAATAGATGATGCATTGAAAATTGTCTTTCTTAAAAATTTTCTGCTCTTTAAGTCCTAAGTCTGTCATATTTGCCATAGGTGAAATAATTCCAGGTCCCTCTAAATATCCTTAAATTTTCCATTTCATCATTTAAAAAGGATTTTTCCGTACCTCCTTATATTTCTCTCTTTGGCCACGTTTGCAGCATGCACAAATTCCTGGGCTGGGAGTTGAACCTGTGCCACAGCATCGACCCAGGTTGCAGCAGTGACAACAGCCAGATCCTTAACCCGCTGGCCACAAGGGAACTCTGCTATTATGTTTCTCTTAACAGTAGTCTCCAAATAGGCCTTTGTACAATGTGTCCTTAAGAGGGTTTGGTAGGGCTCCAGTCAGAGAAAAAAAGACCTCCCTTTAGGCATAACATTCTCATTCATTTTAAAAGAAAACTTTCCCCAAATGGCAGGACTACAGTGTAGACAGACACATTCCACATCATTTTGGCGAGTTCACACTCTCTGGGACCTTGCCCGTTTCCACATAACTGATCTGTTCTCCCTCCCTAAATGTACAATACTGTACCTGTCCCTTTTGAACCTGTAACAGATTAAAGAGCTGGGCAGGAAGGCAGATGCAGACACACCTTTGATCTCTCATCCTGGGGGTTCAGGGAGGGCAGACACCTGGCGGCTGCTGAGCCAAAACGAAACACAGGCGGGAATGGAATTACTTTTAAGGGAGCCGCAGCTCCACCAAAGGGGCAGAGCCCACATTGGGCAGAGGATGCAACAGTCCCAGTGCTGTGAAATCAGGCTGGCTGGGGGCTGGTTAGATTTCTTAGGCAGATGGGAAAGATCAGGCAGCTGTATTGAGAAAAAATTTCAAGTAACTCTTTTGCAAATAATATTGCAAAATGTTCAGCTGTGCACAAATGCCAAAAGGTAACTTTGATGGCAATTCAGGAAGCTTTCAAAGAAAGGATTAAAATGAATTTTTTTTTCCTTTGCAAAACTCTGTTTTTATTAAAGACTTCACCTTTGCACCAGGACGCTGTAAAATACCATTTGGAGCATTTCCTGTGATTTTTGGTGAAACGGCATTGCCCCCTGGCGTTTGCGTGCTGTTTTACACCACCACGTAGAAAGCTACAAAAATGCTATAGTCAAGCTGTGTGAGGAGGCAGCTCCCAGTTTTATCTGCAGCCGGAGAATGTAGACATGGTTTGACAAGACATGGAATAGAACTTCGAAATTAGGATTCTTTTCTTCTCCACCCTTCTACAGAATCTTCTGCGATTTTCAAGTAGCTCTTAAAAGAAATCGATCCGTTTCTAATCTGCCAAGTTTTTCTATATAAATGGACCTGTGAGTGGCTTCTGCACACTTAGGCATTTTTGCAAACCAACTCAAATATCTCCTGTGTTTTACAGCACTTCCTGGCTTTTCTTTTGCATGTTGTACACACCTGAACAGTTCTGTCTTTCTCTGCCTTCATGCTTCTCTCTCCGATGGAAACTTGGAAGCAAGGGTTATACCTGACTTATAACTGTATGTGCTCTGACTAGCATGATGACTGGCAGAGGGTACATGTACAACAAAAATTGATTGTTTGATTGATATTATAATGCTGTTCACAAAAGGATCAAATGCACTTCCTAATCAACAGCAGCGGAAAGTCAATATGGCAACAAAATTGGAGGCAGGAGAATGTGGTCCTTGGATGGGACTTCAGAGGTCTGTAAGCCCCCTGAAATCATGCAGGCACAAGGTCCAGATGTGGGGGAAATGGTCGAATAACTAAAAATTAGAATATATCTACCTCTAACAATCTAGAAATACATAACATTATTCAAACTGCTGTTCTTCCCCAAATGAACCTCTACTCTAGAAAGATCATGAATTAAGTTCATTATCACTGATTCAATCACAAATGTTTTTGGGGCAGACGTTTCTAAGAGCAAGTGCAAAGCTTCTAAATGGTGTTATTGAAGATACTGTGGCACGTTGGCTGAGGCCATCACTGAGTGACAGATGAGAATCATGAAACATTGTGGTCTAGGATAGGTTATGAGTATTGATGGGCAGCTTACAAAGGAATTGAAACTGTGAATCAAGGGTCAGACCCACCCATGTATGATGTGTATGATATTAGTTATTCTGCTTTAGATATTGCCTTAGGGTAGAAGAAATGAGCAGATCTGAGGGATCTGTTATATTACCATGGTAGGATGGGTTGGGAGAGTGATGCTATTAGCAGGAGTGCTTTTTGTTTTTTTTTTAATTTTTAATTTTTTTTTAAGGCCACAGCTGTGGTGTATGGAAGCTCCCAGGGTAGGGGTCAGCCACAGCAACGTGGGATCCAAGCCACATCTGTGACCTACACCACAGCTCACGGCAACAATGGATCCTTAACCCTCACAGGGATCGAACCCACATCCTCATGGACACTATGTTGGGTTCTTAATCTGCTGAGCCACAACGGGAACTCCAAGATTGCTTTTTAGGTTATAATATAGTACATCAATACAATCCATAAAAGCTCCTTGAAACCATTTATTATGCTTTTATTTACTAAAAAAAATTCAAGATAGAAGGGCCTCACATTAGAAGCACAGGTCATGGTTGTTAAGAGCTTGAATTTTAGCGTCAAACTGAATAGGTATTGATGGCTCACTGACCAGCTCTTTGACCTTGGAAAAGTCCCTAAACTTCTCTGTGTCTCAGTTTCCTCAACGGTCAAAATGAGGGTGCCACCAGTAGAATATATGGTCTGGTGCAAATAAATGCTCGGCAAGTATTTGTGGATGAGGAGGACCATGTGTGTTTCCCACTATGATAAACTAGGGGAGATGAAAAAATTCTGCACTGTTGAAAGTCAGTTGGCCAAGTCCATTCTATGAGACTCCATGAAAATCCCCCCAATACAAAGGCATGTTCTGGCAGTGGGGCTCTCCAGTGCTGGTCTTGTGTCTGAGGATGGCCTCAGTGCCAACCTGGACTTAAGCACATCCCTGACACTTCCAGACTGACGTGACTGGACTTCTTGAGAATGTTGGGGCTTGCGATGTTCCATTCTTGTCTCGTATCAGTGCAGAGCTCTTCCCTCAGGGCTATGCTAGAGCCCAAATCTGCTAGCAGTGGGCGCCAAGGGCAGTTGTCTTTGGCCCTGACGCCTTGTGAAGGTGCCCAGAATATGCCACTGTGACATAAAATTATTTTGAGCTGACAGTGTTTGAGAATGGGCTTTGTTTTTCTAAACTCTCTTATCTGCCTAAAAGCAGAGACTTTCTAAAGAACTCAGTTACCATAAATTCATTCCCCAGGAATTTCTGCAACCAGGTAACATTGACTCATCACCAAAGAGGAGAAATATCACCACAATTAAACAGAAATTGTCACAAAACTCTCATATCTCTCATCTATCCTCCCAAGGGCCCATTATCTTTTCTGAGTCATCTGTTAAGTGATTTTTCTTCCCTTTCCCCTATTAAAAACGTATATAAGCCTCAAACTCTAACTACCTCCTTGAGTCATATTCTCTGTGAATTTCTATGCATACCTTAATTAAAATCTTTTTTTCTTATGCTAATCTGCCCTTTGTCAGTTTAATTCATAGGCACCCAAGGAAGAAACATAAGAGGATGGAGGAAAAATATTTTCTCTCCAACACATTCCTATGTGGCTTTGGCCAAATATTGGACCCTGCTATGCTAAATCTCTATTCAGGCCCTCAGAACTAGCTTGGCACCTTGCAAAAGATCCTCAGTTTAAGGAGCTGTGGCAAAATTAAGTCCATCATAAATGAGAAATAGAAGGCCCCATGTAACATTTAATGTGTTAATATTTGTAGAGCATCTTTGAACAATGGCTGACAAATGCAAGTGCTAGAAAAGCGTTTGTTAAGTAAGAATAAATAGTCACTATATTGTTCAATTCTGATCTTTAAGACAAAAGTATGCAGACGAGTTCTCGGGTTCTAAGCCTTCTAGATCTTTTTCTTCTCTTTCTTTCTTTGTTTTTTTTTTGTCTTTTTGTCTTTTTTTTATAGGGCTTAACCTTAACCCACTGAGCAAGGCCAGGGATCGAATCCACAACCTCATGGTTCCTAGTCGGATTCATTTCCACTGTGCCACAATGGGAACTCCCTAGATGTTTTTCTTATTTCGTACTGCACCTTTATAATCTTGTACATATGATGATATAAAAAGTGAATACTGTTAAGAAAGCTAAACCTTTTAATTGTTGGAGTTAGATAATCAACGTGAGATCATTTTAACTAACGTCTGCCTTTTGAAGTGTAACTGAGAATGTCATTTTTAAACATGCACAAGACATATTCAGCCAGGTGGATGCCAGGGGAGATAAATGGTGGTAATAACCACTAACAATGGTGTAAAATTATGCATCCTGTGGGAGCCTGGAAATGTATATTCTTTTTTAAGAGGAGCTGAGACTTAGCGAATTGAGCCTCTAATGTGGTTTCTAAAGGCATAAAATCCTCAGTGAGCTAAGTGGGGCTGGCGGAGCAGACTTCGCTTCCTGGGAATTTTAGTGCATTCCAAGCAAACCTGGCAACTGATGGTTTCCTGGACAGCTGTTTCTTCCATTTATTCCCCAAATTCTTTTTAGTTAGCTGTCAGCGAAGCTCTCTGCGAGTCCAATAGCCACCTTGCTGAAACAAATTCATTTTAGAGGTTTTTCTTTTCATTTTGCCAAGGGTGTGCAACACTTTTGATTGTCATTTTCTAAACCTACAGCAAAAATGCAAGGATACAGTTTCTACAAGGGCAAGCAAGCAGAACTTTGTGTTATGTTTATGAGAAATTTCTAAGTAATTTCTATTTCAACATCTCCGAATGTATATCATAATTCTGGTTATATTAAGCCTATCCCGAAATCATAAATGATGACCATCAGGTAAGGAAAATGGTCCTTATTTGGTCTTTAAATCATCTAACTTTAACTTTTCCATAACTAAGCGCATTGAGATCATGGTCTGTCTGTCAATTTTTTTTTTTGTCTTTTTGCCATTTGTTGGGCCACTTCCGTGGCATATGGAGGTTCCCAGGCTAGGGGTCAAATCGGAGCCATAGCTGCTGACCTACGCCAGAGCCACAGCAATGCTGGATCCGAGCCATGTCTGCAACCTGCACCACAGCTCACGGCAATGCTGGATCCTTAACCCACTGAGCAAGGCCAGGGATTGAACCTGCAACCTCATGGTTCCTAGTCGGATTCGTTAACCACTGAGCCACAACGGGGATTCCTGTCAATTTTAATTTCGGTTTCTTTATTAAGAATACTTGTGTATGGTGATGGCTGTTAGCTAGACTTACTGTGGTCATTCTGCAATATATACATATGTTGACTCGTTACATTATACACCTAAAACTAATGTAATGTTATAATTCAAACATATACGTTATACTAATACAGTGTCAATTATATCTCAAAAACAAAAAACATCTGGGGAGTTCCCGTTGTGGTTCAGCAGGTTACAAACCAGACTACTATTCATGAGGATGCGGGTTTGACCCCTGGCCTTGCTTATTGGGTTAAGGATCTGGTGTTGCCAAGAGCTGTCGTGTAGGTCACAGATGCCCCTCGGATTCGACCCCTAGCCTGTGAATTTCCATATGCCACAGGTGCAGCCCTAAAGTAAATAAATAAATAAGCCCCCCCCCCCCAAAAAAAAATATCTGAAAAGGTTATGGACTGCCTTGGTTGATAGACTCTTACTACAAAACTTTGAAAATCCTTTAGATGGTTTACAACATTCTGGGTTATCTGGGCCCTCACTACTAGTTTTATCTTAGATCACATCCTCCTCTTCTCTCTCTCCATTGCTAATCTCTGTATTCCAGCTACCCTGGATTCTTTTAATTAGTTAACTGTTTCTTCTCATTCCTGGTCTTTGCCCTTTGCTGTCCCCTCACTTAGAATTCAAGCAAGACTTCCTTGAGGAAGGGGCAATGAATTTTTTCTGACCACACACTTTCCTAGGATCTTAACATCTTTATTTCTTTCTATAGCACCTTGTAACCCTGTTAACAATGTTATGCATAAGCATTACAAAACTCCCCCAAATCTCAGATTATCTGCTCCTTGAAGTCAGGGCAGAGCTTGGGGTGTTGTACTGCAGTGTCCTCAGAGCAGCTCAGTGCTTGCATACAGTAGATACTCAATAAATGCTTAATGCATTCAAAAGGGAATTCTTTATCCTCCCTACTCTTATTTTTTTAAAAACTTATTTTAAAATTTTCTTGGCCACGCTTGCAGCATGTGGAAGTTCCCAGGCCGGGGATTGAACCTGCACTACAGTAGAAATCCTAGCTACTGCAGTAACAACCCTGGATCCTTTGCTGAGCCACAAAGGAACTCCCTCCCTATTCTTTTTTTTTTTTTTGTCTTTTTGCCATTTCTTGGGCCGCTCCCGCGGCATAGGGGTCCATTTGGAGCTGTAGCCACCGGCCTACGCCAGAGCCACAGCAACTCAGGATCCGAGCCGCGTCTGTGACCCACACCACAGCTCACGGCAACGCCGGATCCTTAACCCACTGAGCAAAGGGCAGGGATCGAACCTGCAACCTCATGGTTCCTAGTCGATTCGTTAACCACTGCACCATGACTGGAACTCCCCCTCCCTACTCTTAAATTGGGAATTCATGCTTTCTTGCTTGTGGCTGTACTTGAGCAGAAATGATAACTGTGTCATGGAAACTGACTACTTAACTCTGAGAAGAAGTCAGTTATTTTCCTAAAGGTAGAAAACAGATTTTGAACTTGAACTCCCAGGAGCTAACAACAAATGTTTTCTCTCACACATGCTCTTGTACCACTGATGGGAGTGTAATCTGAAAGAGAACCTATTCAAATACAGGCCTGATGAAATAATTCCATTTTCCATTTTTTAGAATGTATTTTGAAGAAATAATCATAAATGTTTTACCCTTGTCCCCATACAGTCTATTCCCAGCAGAGCAACAAGAATAATTCTTTAAACACCAAGATCATGTAACCCATTTGCTAAAAGCTCTGAAATGGCTCCTATTTCACTTTGAGTAGAAGCCTAATCCATCCAACTGACAACAATATCCTGCATAATTCATGTTATTTGTGAATTTCATGTCAATTTCTTCAGAATTTGCTACAGAGAGACATAATTTTTGTTCAGGAAGAAGAAAAGCATTATTAAAAAAAGAACAATGAGGAGTTCCCGTCGTGGCGCAGTGGTTAACGAATCCGACTAGGAACCATGAGGTTGCGGGTTCAGTCCCTGCCCTTTGCTCAGTGGGTTAATGGTCCGGCGTTGCCGTGAGCTGTGGTGTAGGTTGCAGACGAGGCTCGGATCCAGTGTTGCTGTGGCTCTGGCGTAGGCCGGTGGCTACAGCTCCGATTAGACCCCTAGCCTGGGAATCTCCATATGCCCAAGAAATAGCAAAAAGACAATAAATAAATAAATAAATAAACATCAGCAAGACTTAAAAAAAAAAAAAAAGAACAATGACATTCAGAAAGGAGTTTTGGAAAGTTAATATTTTCTGTTAAAAATCAGTTAGGAAAATTCCAGATTTCTCCAGAAGGTTTTTTTTTTTTTTTTTAAATGGGGAAACATTATCACTACTCTTGGTCCCTCACTGCTGATTAGAGAGACACACACCCTAGACAGAATTTGATGTCTACATTTCTCTTTCTAAAAGTTTAATGAGGGAGTCCCCGTTGTAGCTCAGTAGGTTAAGAACCCAACTAGTATCCATGAGGATGCAGGTTCAACCCCTGGCCTCACTCTGTGGTTAAGGATCTGGCATTGCTGCAAGCACGTGATGGTAACTCTTGCTAGGCTTCTACTCAAAGTGAAATAGGAGCCATTTCAGAGCTTTTAGCAAATGGGTTACATGATCTTGGTGTTTAAAGAATTATTCTTTAATAATTGTTAAAGTTGTATAAAATAATTGATTTTATACAACTAATTGTTTAGTTGTATAAAATCAATGTGTCCCTTAACCCTCTGTCTTCAGTGCCCTAATCTGTAAGATAATGCCCACTTCACAGAGTTGTAGGAATTATCTCACTTGGTAATATGAAAATATCATGCACATAATCACCAATAAAATACTTGTTGTAGAAAAGTCTTAAAAATGTGGGTCAGGGGAGTTTCCCTGGTGGCTCAGTAGTAATGAACCCAACTAGTATTCATGAGGACACGGGTTCAACCTCTGGCCTCACTAGTGGGTTAAAAGATCCAGCGTAGTCATGAGCTATGGTGTATGTTGCAGGCACGGCTCAGATTTGGCGTTGCTGTGGCTGTGGTGTAGGCCAGCAGCTGCATCTTCAATGCAACCCCTATCCTGGGAACTTCCACATGCTACAGGTAGCAGCCCTAAAAAAATATATTTAATGATAATTTAGGGGAGTGTTTTCATGGACTTTTAGTTAGGCCATTCACTACTAAAGCACTGGTTCTTAGTCTGTATTTGTTTGTATGTCACTAAGTTCTTCCTCATTCTTGGCTAAATTTCAGATGTTATCATTACGATGGCAACTGCATCATCGCAGCTTAAATGCAGGGAAGCTGGGGAGAATTTACTCCAAACCTGGTTATTTTCCTCTCTGTCTCAGGGTGAGCTCTCACACCTGTGCTCTACTCTCAGTCCCCAGTGCCTTGCCAGGGCCAACACACTGTCCTCTCGTCTGGACCCTTCAGCTACCTTCCAACTGGTCTTTCTGCCTTAGCCTTTTTGCTTTTTAATTCATTCTCCATAAGAGTGATTTGCTTATCTAAAAAACAGGCACTAGCTCTCTACTGCCCAGGGGATAAAGTTCAGGTCAATGTGACCCCTTCTTCCGTCGCTTCCTGCGTATACCCTATTCCATGGCTCCACTCTTTCCTTCATACACCTTGCACTTCTCTGTCTCTCTTCCTCTGCACGTGCTACTGTATAGGCAACTCTCTCCCAATTTGCCACGTGAACAATTTCTTTTTGCTTTCTAGGCTCAGTTCATTGCCTTTTTCAGTGAAGCCATCAGAATCCCTTTTAGGCACAAATCTATCCTCTATTGCAATCTTTTATCACTTTTGTTATGGCCCTGAGTACACAACATTATCATTACTTATATTTCTGTTGCCCTTAGTGACCTGTGCATTCCACTAGAGTGTTGTGTTCACTGGTTCTCTTAGACTCTTGCTCTTTAGAGGAATCAATTAATTGAAAGAAAATCCCTGTTGATGGGACACATATAAACGAAAAGCAATTCTAGTAAATACACTATGATAATAACAATTGTTAGTACACAACTTGCTATTATGATGAAGAGGAAGATGATTATTACAAATAAAATTGATGCCACCACCACCTTCAACACCATCACCTCCTTCATCATCATCACCTCTACCATATCACTTTCACCATCATCACTTTCACTACCATTATCTCCTCCATCACCACCTCTGTCATCACCATTTCCACAATTACCACCTCCACCATCATCACCTTCACTGTCACCACCTTCTCCACCATTACCACGTCCACCATCATTACTTTCACCATCATCACATTCACTATCATTACTTCTGCAATCACCACCTCTACCATCACCACTTCCACCTTCACCTCCTCCATCACCACCTCCACCATCACCATCTTCACCATCACCACCTCCTCCACAATCACCCTCTCTACCATTATCACTTTTCCATCATCACTATCACCATCTCTACTATCACTATCTCCTCCATCATCACTTTCACCATCGCCACCTCCACCATCATCACCTCTGCCATCACTGTCTCCACCCCACTTCTATACTCCCATCTCCACTTCGTCTACCACTCCCACCATCATCATTTCCATCTCTCCCACCTCTATTACTTTCATCACTTTTATCATTTCCACAAAGTCTACCACCATCATCATCATCCTCATTTATTAGTATTTATCACTGCCAAGACCAGGCACTGGCTTACCCTTCATATGCATCATCTCATTTCATCTCCATAATCTGAATAAAGATGAGTGCTATGGTCTGAATGTGTCCCCCTAAAATTCAATGTGATATTTTTAGGAGGTGGGGCATTTAGGGGTATTTAGGTTATGAGAGTGGAACCCTCATGAGTAGGGTTAGTGCCCTTATAAAAGATGTTAAAGATATCTCCCTTGCTCCTTCCTCCATGTGAGGTTACAAGTGAGGCCATTTATGAACCAGGAAGCAGAAACCTCCCCAGACACAGAACCTGATCATGTGGGCACTCTGATCTCAGATGTCCAGCCTCTAGAACTGTAAGAAATATACTTCTGTTGTTCATAGGCTGCTCAGTCTATGATATTTTGTTAAAGCAGCCTGAAAGGACTAAGACAATGAGAAAACTGAAGCTCAGAGAGAGTAAGTAAAATCCCATGATTACATAGCTCCAGGTGCAAGAATTTGGATTCTAAATTTGGGAACTTTGACTCCAGAGTTGGAATTCTTCATCTCCACTCTATACTCCAAATTCCTTGAGGACAGAGGCAACTGCCTTTTACTTCCTTTGCAGCTCTCCTGTCAGTGCTTTTTACGTGATGAGAATACAATAAATGTTGAAATTCAATACTGGAGGCAAAAATTAGTAGTCTGACTCATCCCAACTTGCTTACCCAGTGTGCTTGTATTTTAATTGAAAAGGCATGTCATACCATGAATAACTGGCTTGGCGATTCCTCTTCAAGTCTCCATTTCAAAAACAATAATCTGGCTTTTAATCAAGTTTGCTCCTCATTTTAAATCCAAGACATTTTATTTTTGTTTCAAAATTGCAAGGCAAGGGAAAGGGTCATCTCAATTTTTACTGAAGAAATCTAGCTCTAAGAATGTGATTAGGAAAGAAGACCAGAAGGGAAAGATCAAAAGTGAGGAAGGAATCGAAGGGAAAATAATGAGTCTTATATGTCACCCAATGCCCAGGAAATTGTACAAATTCATGCAAAAGGAGCTGTATGTGCTTTTGTTTACACTTAGAACTCTAATGAGAACATCTGTTGCAAAGAATAATTCAATCACCTGTCTTTACTGGACTTTCCAAGCTGCAGGCAGTGGACAGAAACAATTTCGCATTAGGAAGGCAGATTTGTAGAGGCTTGGTCAGAGTACTAGCATGTGGATGGAAACTCAGGCAAAAAAATCAGCTCTTCCTTGTTACTACTACTAAGATACCGCTGTTTCTGTCTTATCTCTGATCTCCATCCCCTCCAGCTGTCTCATCCAGGCTGTGCATCCCATTCTCCTTGGACCCACTCACTCATCGACTATCAGCCAGTTTTTCCCATGATGCCTAGGTGGGGGTGTGCTGGTAAAGTTTAACAATAGGTTCTTTGATGGAAGGGAGGGGGGATTTCTGAATTGAGATGTTTGCTGATTTCCCTTGTGTCAATTCTGCCATAGGGCTATTGGAAGTTACCAACCTGACAGTCCACCAGCCAGAAACATTTTTGAAAATGTCACAATCATTTCTCAGGAGCCAGGATGAGCTGACTTCAGGGCACCTTAGAATCTGTGGAATCTCTTTCTATTGTGAGTAAATCCCTCTTCCTACAGCTCTGCCTTAAGGGAAAAGATTTTTCCTGGATAATCCCATTGCCCTCAAGCCCTTGCCAACTTGAGGGCACTTCTCACCCTTTCATGAGAAGAGCCAGTAAGGTTGACATACACAGAAAAATACACTAATGAATTAATTAGAAAAGGTGCTGCATCTTCATGGTTTAAAACCCAAAATTCGGCAGGGTAGCTTGTAAAAAGTTTCTTTCCTGGAGTTCCTGTGGCTTAGCATAAATAAATCTGACTAGCATCCATGAGGATGCAGGTTCCATCCCTGGCTTTGCTCAGTGGGTTAAGGATCTGGCATTGCCATGAGCTGTGGTGTAGGTTCTAGACGTGGCTTGGATCCTGTGTTGCTGTGCCTGTGGCATAGGCTGGCAGCTAAAGCTCCGATTTGACCCCTAGCCTGGGAACCTACATATACTGCCAGTGTGGCCCTAAAAAGACAAAAAAAAAAAAAAAAAAGGTCTTTTTCCTAGCAGTATTCTCAATCAGCAGATTTGTCTGTGAATATAATCATGCTTCCCAGTTTTCATGTGTTACCAGCATACTTTTTCCCTCTGCCACTTGCAGATCGTTATTCTATTGCCACCACCACCTAAACTCTCTTGTTTTTTTCATCTTTTTGCCATTTCTTGGGCCACTCCCACAGCATATGGAGCTCCCCAGGCTAGGGGTCCAATCGGAGCTGTAGCCACCAGCCTACACCACAGCACAGCAACGCGGAATCTGAGCTGCGTCTACAACCTACACCACAGCTCACGGCAACACTGATCCGTAACCCACTGAGCAAGGCCGGGAATTGAACCCGCAACCTCATGGTTCCTAGTCGGATTCATTAACCACTGAACCACGATGGGAACTCCTAGACTCTCTTGTTTTAAGGCTAAATTAACTTTAAGGATTTTTCTCTGTCTCTAATGACTGGGATATTCCTCTTCTTCTGTAGTGACGTTAGCCCATGTTTCATTAAATTTTCCATCCCATTTTCTGACATTTCAACATTCAGGTTTAGGGCCTCACACAATTTCTGCAATGTGAGCAATCTTTATCTCTACTCCAGTCCTCAACCACGAGCCCAGTCATACCTGGGACATTGGCCTTGCTCAAAACAACTTCACCTCTAAATACTTACAGTAAAATTATACTTTTTTTTTTTTTTGGTCTTTTTAGGGCCATACACATGGCATGTGGATGTTCCCAGGCTAGGGGTCCAATCAGAGCTGCAGCCACTGGCCTTCACCACAGCCACAGCAACGCAGGATCTGAGCTACATCTGTGACCTACAGCACAACTCACACTGGATCCTTAACCCACTGAGCGAGGCCAGGGATCGAACCTGTTTTCTCATGGATGCTAGTCAGGTTCGTTAACTGCTGACGCATGAGATCAACTCCGGTAAAATTATTCCTTTGATTATGATCCCTCTATCTTATACTTGAGTTACCTCTTCCACATAACTGAATCTGCCCGAGGGCCATTTGAGACCCTTGGTCCTTCTCCATGTTGCCCCATGAATCAGCACTCTACTGGTTTTAGTGTTGCCTTCTATGCCTGGACCCTAATCTGGCAAGAAAATTCTCTGTCCTCTTGACACCTCCTGCTCCACTGCTTACATCTATTCCAATATTACTCATTATCTCTATATTCCTGGGGCAATGATGATGGCATTTCTGTGCTGAAAAAGCTTCAGTGGCTTCCCAGGGTTTCAATCAAGAATTCTCGGCTTGGAGTTCCCGTCGTGGCTCAGTGGTTAACGAATCCGACTAGGAACTATGAAGTTGCAGGTTCGATCCCTGGCCTTGCTTAGTGGGTTAGGATCTGGTGTTGCCATGAGCTGTTGTGTAGGTTGCAGATGTGGCTCGGATCCTGCGTTGCTGTGGCTCTGGTGTAGGTCAGCGGCTGCAGCTCCGATTGGACCCCTAGCCTGGGAACCTCCATGTGCCCCAGGAGCGGCCCAAGACATGGCAAAAAAAAAAAAAAATCCTCAGCTAAGCAGCAAGTGCCTTGCATGATCCTGAGGAGGATCATGTTTCCTGTGTGTCTGGAGCCACCTACTTCATGGACGCAAGGTGTCGGCCAAACTCACTTACTCTTGTTTGAACATGCCCTGGGCTTTCCCACCTTCAGGCCATTTATTTGATTCTTCCTTCTGCTTAACTTACTTTTGGATTTATTTCCATATCTCTGCCTGTTAAAGTCCCATAGATTCTTTAGAGTCCAGCATATAGGACACCTCCTTTGCCAAGCCTTCCTTCATTTTTCCAATCACTCCTGCAAATTCTCATAGTCCATGTGTGAACTGACATCTTCTATAAAACAAGACACTCTGTGTTTAATATAATAGTATTTTTGTGTCTTCTCTTCCTGATAGACTGAACTTTTTTTTTTTTTGTCTTTGTAAGGGCCACATCCATGGCATATTGAGGTTCCCAGGCTAGGGGTTGAATTGGAGCTGTAGATGCCGGCCTACACGACAGCCACAGCAATGCCAGATCCAAGCCACGTCTGCAAACTATACCACAGCTCACAGCAATGCTGGATCCTTAACCCACTGAGTGAGGCCGGGGATTGAACCTGCATCCTCATGGGTACTAGTTGTATTCGTTTCCGCTGAGCCATGACAGGAACTCCTAGACTGAACTTCTTGAGGGCTCTTTTATTTATTCTTGTATTCCCTGCAACACTATATAATTGCTTTATAAATTTGCATAGGATGCATTTACATTTTTTTCCTTATAAGAATTAGCAGGGGTCTGAAATCAAAACAGGGCAGAATCAATAGGACATTGTTCCGATAGATTACTGTATCATTCTACTGCGATCTCAAATTTTATAGAAAACTTAGAATAGGATTTTCTCCTCCTCCAATTGGCTTAGAAAGTACCCTTTTCTCCCTAAATATAGAGCATATCTCCTGCAAAGGAAAGTGCCGGGACTTATTTCTGCCACACATCGCAATGGGTAGGATATCCGCATGTAAATGCATGTGTGGGGTGTGTCCTGCATTTCTGTATGTTGGGGGCAATCCCCAGCTCACAGAGGATGGTCAATGAATAAGAACAGCTGTAACCATTGCAGGGGGTCCAGCTTACGTTGTGACTATTGTGTTCTTGATCAATAAAGCCCCCATGTCTTTGTAACAAATGTCATTTTCCCATCCCTGCCCTCACCCCACCAATGGATTTTCACCTTTTTAAAAAAATTTTTTTTTTCTTTTTTGGCCTAGCCCTTGGCATATGGAAGTTCCCAGGCCAGGAATCAAATCTGAGCCGCAACTGTGACCGATGCCATAGCTGCAGCAATGCCACATCCTTTAACCCACTGCTCCAGGCTGGGAAGTGAACCTGTGGCTCTGCAGTGACCCGAGCTGCTGTAGTCAGATTCTTATCCCATGGCACTACAGCAGGAACTCCAGATTTTTACCTTTTCAGAGACGCTCTTGTTGATCTCCATTCTCCTACCCTTTATTCTATACTAGTTGGCCTTCCCAACATTAAAAAAAAAAAAATGAGGTCTCTGTAATCATAAAAATGCTTGTGTGACAACATTGTCATCCTTTGTGTTGTAAGAGTTAATAGCAACTTTTACTTCCAGAAAAATACAGCTCTGGATTGAGGCACTGGGCGTATGGGGTTCCGTCAAGAATGACTCAGGACGAACCACCCAAAAGAGCATGTTATGACCATCCACATTTTTTTTTTTGTCTTTTTGCTATTTCTTGGGCCGCTCCCACGGCATATGGAGGTTCCCAGGCTAGGGGTTGAATTGGAGCCGTAGCCACCGGCCTATGCCAGAGCTACAGCAACGCGGGATCTGAGCCACATCTGCAACCTACACCACAGCTCACGGCAACGCCAGATCATCAACCCACTGAGCTAGGGCAGGGATCGAACCCGCAACCTCATGGTTCCTAGTCGGATTCGTTAACCACTGCGCCACGATGGGAACTCCCACATTTTTTTTTTTTAATCATTCTCCACTTCAGTCACTCCTATGCTCAGCGCCTTGTTGATCACCATGTGACTCAAGTGCTGGAGGTGTTATATATGACATGGGGCACCAGATATGAGCTTGGTGCTGCTTTGGTTCTTTAAGAAGGTCATCTTAGGGATGTGAGGTATCATTAGGGTTTTTTGACTTTGACTGGGTTCTGCAGCTGTTCCAAGAGCACAGCAGGTCTTCACAAGACTTCTTGGTTGAGGTTTTAGAAACTTTGTGGCTTTCCTAGTTCTAGCTGATGGTGAAGTACTTAAGTTTTCAGGTAGCAGTAGACCAGCAGCACGGGAAGAAAGACTGGCTGGAGACTCCCAGCTCTTATTTCTTTGCAATTGTGACAGCAGAACAGGAGCAAAAACCAAACCAAAATATTACTCCAGGTGATAAAGGGTTAAGTGAAGGAGACCAGAAAAGGATTAGGGTCTGTCTAGGCTCTAAAAAGGGTGGCAGTGATGTCTATAGGCCTGAGGGCAGAAGAAAGAGGCACAGGTTGGTGCAGTGATCACAGAGCCTAAATTTTCTGAGAAAATCTTGATTTTAAATATTCTAGGAAGTTCTCCCACGTACAGTGGGTTAAGGATCTGGTGTTGTCACCATAGCGGCTGTGTTGCCTGCTGTGATATATGTTTAAATCCTGGCCCAGGAACCACCACATGTCATGGGTGAGGCCAAAAAAAATTTAAATGTTCTATTCCATTGTCAGATGTGTTCTGTTCTTTTACTATCAAAGCTTAGTCACTGAAAATATAGGGAAAAACATATTTTTTACTCATGGTAGTATTACACACACACACACACACACACACACACACACAATCATTCACACTCAAGTTTAGGAAGAATAAGGTCTCTGTTGAACCTATGCTGCCAGTTCTGGTTTCTCCAATCCTACAGGAAGATGAGCAAGACAAACTAAGAAATAACGAGACCAAGTCTGGAATCACAGTTGATTTGGTGAGACCTGAAAAAGTGTGGGATTAGCTGCCTTGGGGAAAGAAGGGAGGATGATTTCAACTCAATTTACCAGCACAAACCTCTTCCACATAAAACGGAGGCTTATCAGGGTTCAACTCAACCACTGTTTCTGGGCACCAGGAAGGGGCTAGGCATTGCTATTATTCTAGGGAAATTTCAGGAGGTTTAAATGGACTTGAAAACAACACTGTCCTCTCATTATTTTCAGTGATTTCTTCAGGTCAGAGATGATGTCTTGGAGGGATTAATTCAAGGGCATCTCTCACATTGATTTGCGAGGAGGACTACCTATAGAAAAGACTTTCTCTTGCCAGGATCCTCAGGGAGAAAACTATTCTTCCAGTTCTGCAGACAGACATGTATTCACTGAGAGATGCTAATAAAAAAGTGAGGCATTGTAAAAACTCAACCGTATGCTTTATAATCACTTTCTTCAAAGAACTCTGATTGCTAGTTGCCTTGTGTGACAGATGATAATGGCTAAATGAAATGCTTATTTGTCTCCTTCAAGAATAGGATATCAAGTCTTTACACAAATTGATACTGTTGGATAAATTGCAGATTCCTTCTGCTTGGGTTCCTATTATTTCCTTTCCTCCTCGAAAAGCCATATGTCATTATCAGGAGACCATGATCCTTTGGAAAATTCTCTAGGTTTGAAGTCCAGGGCCAGATGACCAGTTTTGAGAGATGTAGTAAAGAAGAAACAGGAGAAGAAGTTAGACCTGATCCTCTCTGGGTTTCCAATTTTTCTAAAAATGTGAGGAATAAGGTATGACTCAGAAGGCCTAGGTTTGAATCTTGACTCTTCTGTAAGAAGGTGTCTACTCTTAAGTGAGTTGATCTCTGTTGCCTAACCTGTAAGGAGGCAACTACTCTACATGAACTCAGCATCCCTTTCTGCTGCAGAATTTGGTGATTCTTGGTGGACAGGTGTGATGTTTAAACATAGGCCATCTTACCAGGTTCTAAGACAAGCCCTCAAAACATGGAACTCCTAGGTGCATTCTCCATTATTTACGGGTAGTATTTGATTGAAGACTTGCGTCCAAAGCATTGATAAACATACATTGAATATGTATAACTGAATCACTTTGTTGTACAGCAGAAATGATCACATTGTAAATCAACTGAATGAAAAAACTGAAAAAAAAAAACCCCCAAAAGATCGAGTGTCTATTTCTTCTTGAGTGATCCGACTGATAAAATATGGAGGAGGTGCTTATGTTAGCTGAAATCAGGCTGAGAAAAGGCCAACTATGTAGAAAAGACCAAGAGATCAATTTAGTTTCTCTTCATAATAAACAACCCAATTTATCATCAGTAAATAAGCAAGAACCGTTTTGTTAAAACTCCATAAAAAAATAGAAACTTATTTGTTGAATTATAGAATTTATTGAAACTTAGCCTAAGATTTTATGGAGAGAAGATGAGACTAGAAAGCCTCCAAATCTGTGAAGAAAGAAGCATTTTTGTCTTCATCTCTATTTGGGATGATCAATGGTGCATTTTGGTTCTCGAGGCCCAACTAAAACCAAAGATGAAACAGTAAGTGATTAAGTGGCTAGAAATAAACATAGCTGCAGCTTCCCCCCATGATGGGTGTACAGTAATAATGAGCATCAGACAAGGGATTATCATCACAGAGAGGAAAGGAGGCATTAAGCAAATAATTAAGGAGTATTAAATCATCTGGGCGATTGCACAAGGCTATAAAAAGAACACATTGTTGGCTGTATTGTTGAGAAATAATGGTAAGAGGAAGTGAATGAAACAAAATTAGTATTTGGGAGGGAATGCACGTGGTCTCTTACTAGGTGTCTGTGATGCCAAGGGGGAGGGGGAGGGAGTGGGATGGACTGGGAATCTGGGGTTAATAGATGCAAGCTATTGACTTTGGAATGGAGAAGCAATGAGATCCTGCTGTGTAGCACTGGGAACTATATCTAGTCACTTATGATGGAGCATGATAATGTGAGAAAAAGAATGTATATATGTATGTGTGATTGGGTCTCTTTGCTGTACAGTAGAAAATTGACAGAACACTGAAAAACAGCTATAGTGGAAAAAATAAAAATCATTAAAAAAAAGGAAATTGTTTATTCTCCAACATTCCTTACTTTTTCCTCTCTGTAGTGGAGGAAGCATTATCTCCATCACTGCCACTGGAGTGACAAAGTAATAAAATAAGATCACACATATGTGTAGAGCACATTGGGGTGTTTCTGAAACATGAAAGGAGTCAAGCATTGTTGCCTATTATTATTCAAGAAAGGAAGCAAGGCGAGGTTTGATCCAGCTGGTCAAATGACTGTATTCTATCACTGACATGAAAGATATTCTCCAAGAGCGGTGATAACTCGTTAAGATACACTATATAAACTATGTGATGGAGTAAGGCTTTTTTTTTTTTTGGCCATTTCTTGGGCTGCTCCCTCGGCATATGGAGGTTCCCAGGCTAGTGTCTAATCAGAGCCGTAGCCGCCAGCCTATGCCAGAGCCACAGAAACATGGGATCCAGGCCATGTCTGTGACCCACACCACAGCTCACGGCAACACCCGGTCCTTAATCCACTGAGCGAGACCAGGGATGGAACCCGAAACCTCATGGTTCCTAGTCGGATTCGTTTCTGCTGCGCCACAACGGGAACTCCTAAACTACTTGATTCATAGGAAAGAATCTGTGTGACCTAAAGTTAGACAGAGGCATGGGATGCAAAGTAGAAATGCAACCCTGGGAAGGGAAGCAGAGAGTTTACCTTCCTCAGGAATGGAATACAGGCAACCCTTTGGGACATCAGATAAGATAAATGCAATTCTGAAAAGCCATAAACAAAACAAAAAAAAACCCCTGTTCCTAGAAGGCCACTTACAATGTCTTAGAACAGGCTTTAGACTGTTGCTGTTGGTAATCTTTGTGTTTCTCCCATGAGTTCAAGGCATTTTATTCTAGGTATGTTAAAAAAATGAAAAAGTCAAAACAAAAATAAGAAAGGAAAATGTGTTCTAGTTAATGATAACTAACAACCTAAGTAAGGAACAGGTTAAGGGGTAGACTGGGATGGTTCAGAAACATCTGGCATGTCTGCCCCCCCCCCCCCCCCCCCCATGGATTCTTCACTTGTTTGCATGAATTTCATTGATCTGTGAGCCTGTGGCCTCTTTTCATCCAGCCTCCTTTCTGGTCTCCAGATCCTCCAAGGCTCTTCGCTATTGACTCCACTGCCGGCAAGTATTTATGAGAAACAGAAATGCTCCAATGTAAAGCCCTGGGTTGAGCTCATTCATATGCAGCACAGCTTTAGCAACCCCTCCTTGGCCCCCACTTTCATGCGTTCCTCTGCTATCTACGTGCATATACCTGTCTTTCTAGAAAGATTTTAAAGTCTTCCTCCTGGATTCGCTCTCCTCTTAGCACCGTGTTTTTGCAGACTACAGCACTGAACCAGTGTCTACTAAACTAACAAAGAATCTTTGAAGCAGAGCCTTTGTATTATCACCCCATTGTTTTAATATCTGCAAAGCAGGATCAGTAGTTTCTGGCAGAATTTAAGTTCATTTATTTCCCCTGCTCAGGTTAAATGCTCCACATGGCTCCCAAACCTCAGACTAGAATTGATCTCCCCAAACAACAGAGCCTTTCATCAGATAGATCAACAAAGTTGGAAACCTAGCTGCCAAAGTAGCTCTCGTCTCCATTTGACCTTTCATGGATTTCAGAAATGTACTTTTAGATTTCTCATCAGCCAGGGTCAGGTTGCCCTCAACCTGGACTTCTGAAAATCATCTCAGTCCTTGTATAGCTCAGACAATATGTATCAGGTATCCTTTTTAGTGGCCCTATCATTTTCCTCCTCTAAATGCCATCATTAAAAAGAGAAGGTAACCAACCATTTCTAGAGGAAGCTGATACACGTGGAGCCTTGCTACCCACCTCAGCAAACCAAAACCCAAGTGATGGATGTGAAGGTACATTTCTCCGTGTCTAGGTTTGGACCCACACAGACACATGCAGGTCAACGTGGCAGAGCTGTTGTTCAAACATCTCCCAAATTGAAGACCAGTTCTGAGAGATATCAAAATATGTTTGAGGGGGAAAAAAGATTCTGTGATGAAAGCAATTTGTAAAATTCTGGATCGATTGGAATGAAAGAGGTTGCTTTTCTGTAGGATTTCTTAGCATTTTCGGTATAGAAGCAATCACTGTGACTTCCTAAGAGATTTGTAACTTGTGAGTTATATTTAAATATATCTCCATTGGGGAGACATACATTTTTTTTGGTTAAAAATTTTTTTTTTTTCAGGAACTTCTCATGAAATCTTGGAATACAGTTTGAGAAATGCTAATAACCTTCCCCTGACCCTCCCTTTTTTGGTGAAATTCCTGAGCACTGTTGAGAACTTATAAACTCTAGGATTATCAGTGGTATCCTTAGGGCTGGATCAGGATTTCTCTGGACAGTACAAAGGAAGGAGAGATTTACTTGGCCTTGATTTAGCTCTTGGAAAAACTTTTGGGGATCCCTAATGACCTGAGGCCTTAGATTCTGAAGCACCATGGTTTTTTTTTTTTTTTTTTTTTTTTTTTGCCTGCATCTGAAGCATACTGAAGTTCTTGGACCAGGGATCAAATCCCTGCCACAGAAGTGACAACAACCAGATCCTTAACCCATTAGGCCACCAAGGAACTCCTAGCTGTTGTTGTTTTTAAAATCACCAACATCAGAATTAGATTCTACATCTTATGTCACTATTCGCAGAGACAAAGACTTAGGGTTCAGATGGACTCAGGGTGGCCGGCTGCTAATAACATCAGGAAGAAGCAAGTAGCAAATGAGGAAATTAGGACAATGTGCCATGCCACACAAAGCAGGATCTGGTATAGACCAAAGGCTCAAATGGGGGTCTGGCTTAAAATCACCCACATAAAGACCATACCTGATAAAGGAAGTTCCCTGTTGTCTTTGGGCCCAATGATTTCCATAGTCAATAGGATACTTTGAAAAAACAGGAGTCAGCTGAACAAAATTTACTCTGGAATGTTATGTTAGTATGAGTATGGCTTTAGCAAGGAAATTTTTTTTTTTTGTCTTTTTAGAGCCCCACTCATGGCATATGGAGGTTCCGAGGCTAGAGGTTGAATTGGAGCTGTAGCTGCTGGCCTACACCACAGCTCACGGCAACTCGGGATCCTTAACCCACTGAGCAAGTCGAGGGATCAAACCTACCTCCTCATGGATACTAGTCAGATTTGTTTCTTCTGAGCCTGATGGGAACTCTGCAAGTAAACTTTTAAAAAATCTTTATACTGGCTAGTATTTACATTTGTGATTATAGCAATATAATGATAAAATGCTGGTCTAAATAATTCCACAGTTTTATCATACAATACCATTTTTAAAAAGAGTTTAGAAATTAGGTAATATTTTGTGCAAGCAAAGGTAAGGGGAAAATGCTGAAAATGATGCAATGGTGGTCCATATTTTTTTCTGTATTTGCCCAAGTCAATATTTTCTTTAGTTCATCTCAGTGTATCAGGAGTTATCCTTAGGAGAACTCTGGGAAACTGACTAATTATTTTAACATAACATCAAAACTATCTCAAGGGAATCAAATTCCTGGCTGCTTAAAAGCTGCCTCTGGTAATGTAATTTAGCTCAAGATCAAAGGTTAGGTGCCTCTGCCAGAGGAGAGAAGCAATCATTTCCATTATGTACATTTTGGGGAGGGTTTTTATGGTTAATACAAAACAAAATTGATAGTTCCCCCTTCCCCCCCCAACTCCAAACCATTACTGGTTGTGTTCAGGCATCCAAAACACATTAAAAGAGTCGATTATAAAGTTCTGCTGGTCTCCAAAGTTCAAAAGCAATTTTATCATTTTGATTAGCAGACATCAAGCACGCTACAGCCCACGTTCACTCCCCGTGTGCAGTGGGACAGGAGGCGTGAGCTCGCCAAGCTTGCTCGGTACCTCTCCCCATTTATTTACATTGGCAGTGGTTCAGGCCCTGGGATGCCAACCTTGTTTCTAGAAGCGAGGGCCAGATGATCCAGTTGGGCTGAATCTGCCTAAGGCAGCTGTCTGCTAACTACTCAGCACCTAACATTTCCAAGTGCTCTTCCGTTATTGAGTTATTCTGATTTAGTCTTGGGGAGATGGACATTAGCTCTGAGTAACTGTCATCAACCCACCTGCTATATTAACTTTTCTCCTCCATTAGGAAATCAAGAAACTCTGTCCTTGGAAATTCAACTGGCTTCTCCAGTGTTCCAGAACTAGCAAATGAAGTAGTCCTGCTGGCACTGCGGAGCTGGGATCTAGGTTACTAATCCTAGGCTTGCTCAGTTCCATGAAAGCTGGCAGCCCTTGGGTCACCATTAAACACCAACTCTTTGCTTGAGGCGTTCAGGGTTTCTCAATATAAAAACCACACTATTTCTTTGCATCACTGATCTCAAGGAACAAACATAAGCAAACTCTATTTCCTAACACTTAATTTTCTCCTGTCTACCTACGTTAATCGGATGGTGAAGAAATGCAAAATATTTAATTACACGGTGCCTGGGCAGAAACTTGCTTGAAAACCTCTTCTATTTTTTTTTTTTTCTTTTTACAGCCACACCTGTGGCATATGGAAGTTCCTGGGTGAGGGGTGGAATCGAAGCTGAGGGCTCCGCCATAGCCACAGTAACCCTGGATCTGGCTACATCTACAACCTACGCTGCAACTTGAGGCAACACCAGATCTTTATGCTACTCATTAAGGCCGGGGATGGAGCCTACATCCTCATGGACACTATGTCGAGTTCTCAACCCACTAAGCCACACCAAGAACTCTGAGAAAACCTAATTAATAAGAAGACAATCACTACATATACATAGGCCAGTCAGATGGGTGGGGTAGCTTCTTGCCAAATATGATTAGATAAAGAGAAAAGGGAAACTCAGATACCCAGAGTAAATGACTCAGCTCAGCTTGGTATAAGATTATACGCGGGGCCAGAAATCTTCTATGATCACACAGCTGAAGTCAGTGTGTCTCACTACTTTTTTTTTTTTTTAGGGCTGTCCCAATACATTTAAAAGGGAAGTATTTTCCTCCACTGAAAATGTACTTATTTGGGAAGTACAAAAGGGAGTGTATGCTGGGCCAGGGAGCTGCTGGGGGGACATTTCGTCTTTGTATCACTACTGATTGGCATTCAGTGTTGGTACTGCCTGCATCAGTTGCTGATGTAAGGGGATGATGGCTTTTTAGGTGCACGCATTGTTTGATCTCAGCAGAGGCTAAATGCTATGAAGCAAGGAGAAATAACCGTGGTCCTCAGGGATGTCCAGGGTGAAGGCATTCTGGAGTTATTCTTCATCCTGCTATGGCAGCGAGTTGATGGAGAAGGTGTAGGGCAGGGGCCCTGTGTTGGGGGCTCTGAAGCAATTGCTCCCTCCCTCCAAGTTGGTGAGGTCCTGTGTCTAAGGAAGGTTAATGTTGTAAAGGAGGATTGGGAGAATGACAACACTGCATAGCAAAAGAAAATAGCCGGGCAAGGTGGAAGGAGGTTTCTAAACACACTTATGTGATGAATTCTGTGCGATTGCATTGATCTGGAGATTCCAGAGGGGCTGGAAGTTGCGGATTGGCCACTTGGGCCTGGACTAGAGAGGAGGCTGATGCAGAGAAAGTTTCCAAACAGTTTAGACTTTGCATGATGGGCAAAAAAGTCCATCTTAATCTGGGTTGGTATATTTTGCGCCTAGAGTGAAGAGAGATGTTTCTGCAGGATACATGGAGACAGGTCCGTCAGAATTTGACGGGTGGATGTGCAGAGAGAGAACGCAATAGGAAATTACACATTACAGAGGAGTTGTGGGTGGGCTGTGTGTGTGAGAAAGACATAGAGCTCCCACCAATGATGGGTTCAGATATTCCATGTGTGCCAGGATGCCCGGGTGACTTCAAGATGTGTACGTTTATGTTGTTCTTTATCTATGAGTCTCCTGAGACTGTGTTGAGTCGTAAATAGCAGGTGTGCTTTATGTGCTCAACTGTAAGCACTTCCCTAGAGGGGACCCCAGAAGTCAAGCCTAGGGGTGCACCAAAGCCCTCTCTGTCCTTTATGTGTCCCGGGGGGAGGGCAATGGAAAAGTTCCCGAGAGGCACAGTGGGCCCCTAGGGTAGAGCCAGGCAGGGGAAATGGACCTTCTGTGCAGAGGTCTGGAGATATTGGGCCTCTATCAGAAGTCACTCCTGGATTTTATCTATTTTTAATTTTTTTCCCCTTTTTACAGCTGCACCTGCATCTGGAAGTTCCAGGGCTAGGGGTGGAATGAGCTTGCAGCAACACCTGGATCCTTAAGCCACTGAACTGAGTCAGGGATCAAACCGGCATCCTCACTGACTGGTTCTTAACCCTCTGAGCCATACCAGGAACTCTTCTCCTGGATTTTAGAAGCAGTGTGGTAAAGCATTGTGGTGGGGCCACCGTGCAGCATTGGAGGAGCCACCGCTCTGCTCTCAGGGAGGTAGCTGGAGTTTGGATCTGGGTAAAGCTCGGTGGGCAACCAGAGGGCTCAGACCTGGAAGGACACCCCTTCTCGCTCAGGAACAGGTAATGACTGAAGAGCCAGAGAAGCCCACAGGCAAGTCCCTGGCCAAGGGTTGGGGGGGAGGACAACTAAAAGGAAGGCAGGCTGTCACTCCTGCACGAGGGCACCAGGAAGCGATTTGACAGGTCAGAGAACAGAGGACAGGGATCCAAATCTTCGAAAAGGGTGTAAAGTGGGGATTTGGTCTTAGACAGGCAGGGAATGTACTTGCTGGGACAAAGGAAAGCAAGGGGCACTGGGTGTCCTAAATTCTATGAAGGCAGGATCCACCCTGAGGCTGTGAAGCTGTGGAGCCTGAAGGGCCGGCTGATCACAAGAGGGTTCCGGGAAATAAAGGACTAGGAAGGAAGGATGGGGAGGCGGGCACATTATGGGGCTAGAAATCCCTTGGTCCAGAGTCTCTGAACTGCGTGCCACTCTGTTGCTCAGAGTCACCAGGAGTATCGGGTCCCTGGGATGAAGGTTTGGCGCTGTCCCCCACAAGGTACGAGGACCCCTGGCAGCGGGAGCTGGAGTTCCGGACTGTGAATTCGATCACATTTCCTTCGAACGCTATTGGGCAGTGGTATGTTTATAGGTTGGGGGATTGATGAGCAGGGCAGACAACCTGAGAAACATTATAGAGACCAAGGCGACTGATCGAGAAAACGGAGGCGAGAAATTGCCAGAATTGCTTGAGGTGTGGGGAGGTAATGGTCCCCACCTCTGGCGAAGAAGTGGAAAAGTGAGCAGGGTGTGTGTGCAGAGAGCCAGTGGCCGCTTTTCCCTTATTTCCTTTTGGAAGATGAACGGATATTTGAAAGTTCACTCCATGTGGATACATCCTTCTTTTTCTCGAAAGGAGTAATTGCACCGAGGACCCGGAACGCGCCCCCCCCACTCCGGCGGGTGGTGCGTCTTTCTCCCGGGCCTGCGTGTCCGCAGCCGCCAGGGGGAGACTTTAGGGATCTGGGCTCGGTGGAGAAGTCCTTGGGGATGCATGTGACCTACGATAGACAAATTGCTCTCTGAAGTCGCCTTCCCATGCTGAATCTCTAATGTTGACATTTCCTAGAGCAGCGGGCCTGGCTGTATCGGGGCAATTATACCATTAGGAACATTAGGACGGCTTTGTAAAACCCAAAGCACCCAGAAACGGATGCTTTAAACAATGGAAAAACAAGGCTGCAGTGACAGCGGAGAGGATGGCAGACGCCGAGTTACCCCCTTCCATCTCTGCACATCCTGTTTGTGAGGATGAAGCGGTGTAGAGGCCACAGAAGGGGCCGAGTGCCGGGCGCCAGGGACCCCGTAGGCTGACACAATTGGCTTTGGCTTTGCACTGGGGAGGTGGAAACTGTTTTCCACATTCAAGAAAAAAATTAAATTTCATGATTAGGTGAGAAATGACCATTTTGAGGGCCCATTGCTAGATTTCTCTTCAAATCTTCTCAAGGTAACTTTGAACTAAAACCTCTGAGAGAACAGGGGACTTAGAGCCCCTCCACTTCCCAGCTGTTCCATGGAGTGGCCCATTGAATCACAGGTACCCTTCCTGGAGGAAAGTATTTTTAATTTGAGCTTTATCTGTTTGTTCCTGAGCCGATGGCATGGAAACCAGTTGGATGCATGCAATTAGAGGAAGAAAGAACACCTGTAGGAAGTACTCGTATTTATTGTCTTTTGGATATTTTTGATAGAAGGCCTTTGTCAAGAGAAAAGATATGAATGCATAGAAAATCAGTATTCAGAACACTGTATTTTGGGGGTCCAGGATTCAGTAACATGGCAAAAAAAACTGCGTGGCTCTTTTAGGAATTATTTCTGTAGTTCTGCTCACAAAATGCAGAGTGGATTTAATAGCTAGAAATAAGGAATTCAGTTTTTTGGTTTTTGTTTTAGAAATTCAGTTTTTTACTACAGAGAAACACAGATAATTTGGTAGGGATATTTAAATTTTTTGAGCTAAACAGATTTTGTTGGTGTGATGATTTCAGCATACCATCTGCAGGGCTATCTGAGAGGAATCTAAAATAAATGAAGGGGTTATTTCAGTTGGTTTTTTTGAAAGAATATATATATATTATATATATATTTTTTTTTTTTTAAGGGGCCGCACCTGTGGCATATGGAAGTTCCCAAGCTAGGGGTCGAATCGGAGTTGCAGCCTACACCACAGCCACAGCAACACAGGATCTCAGCTGCATCTGCAATCTACACCACAGCTCACGGCAACGCTGGATCCTTTAACTCACTGAGCAAGGCCAGGGATCAAACCTGCATTCTCATGGATACTAGTTGGGTTCTTAACAACTAAGCCACAATGAGAACTTCAAGAACGAGATGTTTTAAACTTAGACTACTTCTCAGGAAACTTGGAGGTGGGGTGGGGAAAAACAGCTTTGTTTTGCTTTATTTGCCTCCTGGTCAACCAGCCCTGTCTTTGAGTAAACACTGCAGCTGGAATGAGTTCTTTGTATTTTAGATGTATCGCACCTCAGTGATCACAGTGTAATTCTTTGTTTGAGGCTGTTCTACCTGAACCATCAGCAAATGAGCATTAGAACAGAGCGTCACTGGGGGGCAGGGCGGGGGGGGGGCTGGCTTATACATAATTCCTGACTCAAAATGCCATTTCAATAGGGTGATCATATATCTTAGTTTAATTTTTTTTTTTTTTTTAATGTCTGCACCCGAGGCATGTGGAGGTTCCCAGGCCAGGTACTGAATCCAAGGATTATGCCTTTGCTGCAGCAATGAAGGATCCTTAACCCACTGCACAGGGCTGGGGATCAAACCCACGCCTCCTCATTGAGCCTAGCTGCTGCAGTCGGCTTTTTAACCCACTGTGCCATAGCAGAAACTCCTCGGTGTAATAATTAATGGTGCCTTTTCACTCTCAAAAGTGACCTAGTTTGGGCCATAAATTAAATGGCCATCCTACTTTTCATACGAGTCCCTGAGGACATGGATGATGAGCACAGGTGGGATATTCTGTGCTCACGCTCAGGTACAGCATTGATGCCTCCATGGGCATAGGCTGCATCCCCTCCTTTCATCCTTCCTGCAAAGTTCACCCAACAACAGCTGTGGGGCGAGGACCAAAGAAGATGATGGAAAACATGATAAAAAGTCTCTTGCCCAAATTGCTGGCAGGTGTGAGAACATAACTGGACTGGGAAAATGTAAATGTGGATTCTGAGCATTGAAGATAAGGCTCAATGGAGGTGTGGGTGTGGATATCAGTGACTGATCGAGAGATAGCGTGATCTGGGTGTAGAGAGAAACGGGCTGATGGAGTGATTTGATACAGATCAGGGAGGGTACTACCAATGGAGAAGGATGTGAACTTACCATCGACAAGTAAGCACTAAAGTGACATCTCAGCAGAAAAAGCCCTCCTCCTCCCATGAGAACTTGATAGGTATTCATATGGATCTGGAGGATGTTGATAGTACTGAGTTTGGGAATGGGGGGGGGGATTTTGATATGAAATTTAAGAGAAGACCTGAGTTTAGAAAAGGAGAAATGAGTATCACCAGGCATTATGGATGATGTGGCGGGTGAGCTCTGTGGGACTGAAATGGAGAAACAGGTTGCTGAAAGCCTGATGAGTCCGAAAGTCGAGATCTGGCGTCTGTCTGCTGATCTCTTATTTACTCAACCTGTCTGAATACAGTTTGTTCCTTAAGAGTTCGTGACTCTGCAAGTTCTTTCACTGTAACTCTGTGTCAGTCTGAGAAAAGAAAAGGAGAAAGACGGTGGTACTCAGACTTTGGTCTTTGGAAGCGTGCTTGTCATTGGCTTTTGATGGAGGCAGAAGGAAATAGACCCTTATAAAGGTACATATCTTTATCATTGTCCATATAATGATGCACCATTATCACTGACGTCTTTGTTCTTCTGCATTGGCAGCTGTTTCTGGAAGGCAGAACTCTTATTTTTTGTGAAAGCGAGGACTATATCTGTCTGATTGAAAGGGACCCCTTAGAGCTCTTTGGTCACAATTGAAGAGGCACAGAAATAATCTTTTGAAAGAAGGAATGCTGGGGCCACCTCATGACACAGTGCTTGGAGCAGGGGACCCTCGTGGAGAGAAACCGCAGGGCTGCAATCTCCTTTGAAATTCCGAATGGCATTGTTCCATCCATGAGAAAATGGCAGAAATATGTTATATGACTCATTCTTTGTAACTCATATCTGAGAGAACACATCTGATGTGGTAAAGCGATGCCTTTATTGTCAGAGCTTTGGAGTCACCAACCGGAAGCTTATCTTGACCCATTTAGCCTGAGAAGTACTGGGGGTAGCTGAGTGGGATCCTAGCACAGGATCCCAACTCAATGTCAAGGGCCTCCCTCTGCAAGGGCACCTTCAGGAAGGTCAGAGGGGAAGGGAGGGACGTGTTGGTGATGGGCATCTGGACTTAAATGGCTTTAATCTTGCTGCTTCCTCCCTGATAAGAATTTACAAGTTTAAGGAAATTAATCCTAAGGGATCTAAAGTGATGATGGAACTAAAAGATGCAAAAGGACACAAATGAGATTCCCTGAAGGAAAGGGAAAAAATCTCAAGAGCATACCAGAAAGTACTTGCAAAGGGGACCTGTCCTCTATTCCTTGCCCTTTCATCAGTAACTCAGATTAGGCATTTTCAGCTTCTTATTTCTGTTTTTTCTCAGGTGGAGGGAATAGAGGAGAGAGGGACCAGGTTTCTTCAAGTGGAGTAATGGGACCCCTGTCTTTGTGATGCCTTCAACCTCTTGGGGAGCCTTTTTTTTTTTTTTCTCTTTTTTGTTGTTGTTGTTGTTGTTGCTATTTCTTGGGCCGCTCCCGCCGCATATGGAGGTTCCCAGGCTAGGGGTTGAATCGGAGCTGTAGCCACCGGCCTACGCCAGAGCCACAGCAACGCGGGATCCGAGCCGCGTCTGCAACCTACACCACAGCTCACGGCAACGCCGGATCGTTAACCCACTGAGCAAGGGCAGGGACCGAACCCGCAACCTCATGGTTCCTAGTCGGATTCGTTAACCACTGCGTCACGACGGGAACTCCTTGGGGAGCCTTTTAAGCTGGGTGAATCCACTCTCCAAAGAGAATGGGAGGCAGGAACTTTACAAAAATCTATTGTTTAATTTATTCAACAAATATCTATTAAGCACTTATATGCCAGGCACTGGGTAGAAAGGGAGGGGAGAGCAAATGCAGCATCTTCTCTCAAGGTGTTTCTAGCAAACGATGGTAAGTGCGATGAAGGAAATGCACCCCACAAGTACACTCAAATCCAAGTCCTGGCTTAAACAAAAGCAGAAAACTGCCATTGTAAACCGACATCCCCCTACACACCTTCCTTCACTCTGGGCTGGTCCATTTGGCCTCCAGCCAGTCACCAAAAGACACCCTATTAGAAATCCTAGATTCTGAAGAATGCATTTTAAGGATCATTCCCTGAACATGGATAAATCAATGGCAGTAGTGAGCCAGCATCTCTGATCTGAGGAGCTCCATTTGAATGTAAGTTGTACGGTTAGCACTTTCAAGTCAGAGCTGAGTTCCCAACGAGACGCCAGTGGAGCTCAAAGTTATTGCACATGTCAACTGAATAAAGTCGTGTAGTAATTCAGGGAGACAGATCACACCAGGGTTTTCAGCCTCTTTTCAGTCTGCAGAGAATGTGCATATTTGCATTGGATCCTAGAAAATTCTGCCACTGTCAAAACAATGCAAAAACCGGGCATTTAGCAAATGGCATTGAAGAGAAAAGTGCTGGTTTCCACTGGAGATGGGGAACTCCTCCCGGCAGGGGTGCTTCCTCATCCTGTTGTTTGAGGTCCTGAACTCGGGTTTGGCACAGAGAAGTGCTGTGTGGATGGAAGGATTAGGCAACACTAGATACTCATCTTTTCTCATTCCCACCTCTACTGTGCTTCTTTAAGACAGAGATGGGAGCAAGGTGGTCTCTGCTGTCTGGCCTCTGAGATCCAAGGGGGCCTTCCCAGGACAGGCCTGAATCAGGTTTCCTTTGTGGATCAGCACACAAACTGAAGCTTAGGCTCACTGAATCATTGCTACCACTCTAGCCCATGAGAGACAGTGCAAATATTTTATTTCATTATTATTTTTTTTGGCCACACCTACGGCATGGTGACTGAAGCCACCACAGTGTCAATACTGGATCCTTAACCCGCTGAGCCACAAGGAAACTCCAGCACACATTTCATTTTACTGTTTGTTTTTTTTTTCCTCACGGCAACACCTGCGGCATATGGAAGTTCCCAGGCTAGGGGTCGAATGGGAGCTGCAGCTGCTGGCCTGCACCACAGCCCCAGCAATGCGGGATCTGAGCCATATCTGTGACCTATGCTGCAGCTTGTGGCAACGCGGGATCCTTAACCCACTAAGCAAGGCCAGGGATCAAAGCCGAATCCTCATGGACACTATGTCAGGTTCTTAACCAACTAAGCCATGGTGGGAACTCCCAGATATTTTGACTAGAGAACTACTATACTAGGTAGTAGATGGAATGATTGATTGATTGTGCTGCTGTGTAGGGCAGGCAGCCTGGGGCACAGTGGCACCTGTGCTTCTCCCTGCAGTGGGTTCTCTCCATGAATACCCTACGGTTGTTCATTTCACACTAGGAGAAACTGCCTACCCTAAACCAAGACCACCACAAACAGTATCTTCCCTATTCTTACCAAATCCCATATTTAGGAAAGATGATTTGAAGGGTCTGTGGCTCATCCTTCCTTTTGGTAATCTGAAAACTCTCACCTACACCCCCATCCCACTGCACCCCTACTTCCCCACCCTGCAGAGGAGTATGAGCCCCTCTCCCCCATTATTATCAAAAGGAGAAAAAAGGTTGAACACTGTGGGCTCCAGAAAAGCTCCCACGAGGTTGGTGTCTATGGGGAGAAAAGCACAGCCCTCCCACATAGGCATCCCGTGTCCATTTTCAAGGCATCTCTTACAGATGTCGCTGTTCTGAGAGCGGGAACCACAGTAGTAAGATAGAGAAATTCTGTCTAGAATTACATGACAAATACCCAAGTTAAGTTTGTAATTCCTTGATACCTAGTAGTAAGTGTTGTAAAGAACAGACAGCATAGCCAGGAACAAGAGAGGGCCATGCAGGGCAGGGGGTCAGGAGATAGAGCCCAGGGGAATGCGGCCCAGGCGGTGGAGCGGGGGTTGGGCGGTTGGCAGCACCGGAGCCCAAGGCAGGAACGAGCTGCCAGGGTTCTGAAGGTCACAGCTCTCTATCTTGCGGGTTGCAGGGCCCTGTGAGCAGCTAATAGGCTACAGGTGACCCGAGAGGGCGGCACACAGGCGTGTGGGGGGCGGGGGCAGCAGTGATGGGATAAAGCTGGGGAGCGCTGTGATCCAGGGCCACCCGTAGGCCGTGTACCCTGAAGAGGTCCAAGAGGCGGGAGGGGCCGCACAGGGCGAGACCTGGGCTGTAATTACCAGGCTCTCAGCCCTGAGTGTAAAGGGGTAACTTAGAAGGACGGAAAAAACCCCAACCAACCAGTGAATCACCTTTTGTTTCAGGCCCTTGCATCTGATAAGGACTGATAACTCAGGCCTATACATGCCACAGCCCGGGCGCCTTCCAGCACGACTCTAGAGATCAAATCTTTCATCATAAAAGTGAATCAGATCATATCACTATGAATGGTAAAGATCGAGTTAAAGACTAGCCAGGGGCCATGTTTATGCCCAGCTGGGTCTACTGGAACAAAAACGAAATGGAAAACAAAACGAGAGCAATAGCCACCCAGGTGAGAGACCACAGACTAACCACCTGCAAGGTGGCTCGTGGAGCCCACGCAGATGCTGGTCCGCGCTGTGATTAAGGGACCGCGTAAGGCCGCCTGGGGGTGGGCGGTGCAGGTGGGCGTGGAGGAGACGCGGAGACAGGCGCGTAGGGGCGTTTAGCGCAGGGGTCCTGACAGGCTCTGCCTGGGTCCGGGACAGAAGCCTTTTTGGTGAGTTCACACTGGGTCCGGGGGGAGAAAAAGGACTAACTGGTTGACGGCTAGAAGTTTTGGGTTTTCATTCTGCTCTGTCCTAAAGCCTGAGATGGCAGCCCCAAATGAATGCTTACTAAAAATGGGAATGTTTACTAAAAATTCCTGTACTTACTGCCCTCTCGGTGTCTCTAGAGACGTCCCCCCATACCCCCTTCTTCTCTTGACTGGTCTAGTGTGGGGGTGACAGCGTGGGCTGCGGGGGTGGGGGGGGGTGCTCAGACGGGCAGCGTGTGAGGCACCGAGCAGACTCGCCTTTGGGGCCAGGGGCAGTGTTAGGAGTAGGGGTGGGGGGCTCTTCGTTTCCCAAGGAAAAAGCCTTCCGCTTCCTGTTGACGCGGTCTCGTAGGGGGGTGTCGAACCATGGGGCTCTCCCTGAAGAAATATCTGACCACCTCACTCAATCTCGGTTATTAAGGGCTGATGCCTTTTTAGGGGAGGGTGGTGGTGGAGGGGGTGGGTCTTTTCCTGCCACACTTGATTACGAAGATGAAACACCCTATGTACGGGACGCTCTGTGTCTGGGGCGAGGGGCTCGCTGGAATCGCTGCAAGGAACCCAGGCCCACTGCCTAACAGGGTTGTTTCCCCCAAGTAGCAAATAGACTCTGACTTTGTGCGGACCCACGGAAGGAAACTCAAGTTGGGGTGTCCACTGACAGGTGGGTGGGGAGCTAGTTCTTGGCAAGGGCTTGTCAAGTCACAGACCTGTCCCTCTAATAATTCCTCTGCAACTGAAGTCATAGGGGCCTTGAGCAGAGAAAATGGGCAGGGCAAGGGAGTGATAAGTTTTAGTAAAAATGCTTGAGTTGCCACCCTGCAGCTTGCAGAACTTCAAGTTTGTATACCAGATAGAAGCAGCCCTGTCTAAACGGGCCCCACCCTCTCTCCATAAATTCATCAGTTTGAAAGCCAAACATAAGATAGTGAAGTCGTCCTAGTGAGTTTCTTTTCCTTCTGGAATTATCCTTCAGATGTGCTCAGATGGGTGAGGGCGGGGTGAGTAGAGAGAGGGGTTGCTGGGGACGGGGGAGGGGGGATGGTACAGGGAATATTTGAGAAAAGTCCATTATTGGCGTTTAAAGTTGCTTTGTCTTCAATGAATCCTCATAAAACAGTACTTTGGTGCAAAATCAGACACTGGCTATTGGGAGATTTGTATACACAAAGCAGAATCTGAACCACAACCAAGCACAATCAGGGTTAATTCTGAATCAAGGCAGTTCTAATTCTCCCTCTCCCAGCGCCTCTCCCCCACCCTCGGTGTTATCAGCGGAGCTAGAGTTTGGCACAGCTGCAACTGATTGAACTCCCCATCACCTTTTCCAGAACATTTAATAGGTACCCAAACTGACAAAAGCTGATACTAACCATGTGAGAGAGAAGATGAGGAGGAAGCGGAGATAAGGATGAGGATGGGGGTAAATCCAGGATGGATGGGGTTGGGAGCCTGCGGATACATAACTCAGACAGTCGAGGCTTATGCAGTAATTGGAAAGATGCGTCAAGTTGGAGGAGGCTTTAGTCCAAAAGATGAGATGAGTAAAATTTCCAGTAGTTTGTTAGTAGTTAGAAGTATGGGGATGTGCAGATTGCCTTTTGGGAGGAAACGAAGGCATATGGTGTGGGATAGAAGTGTGTTCTGTGGAGGGAGGATTGAACAGCAAATTGATAATGATGCTTTTGCTTATGTCTGTTCTCAAGGCTCAGAGTTTGCTTTGAGTCTTCCACTTGGTCATAACCTTCAGTGGATCATAAGTATTGCGTGGTTTTTCCTGATGCAGTGTGACACATGCAGTGTAAAAACAGCTGCCTATCAAATAGCACATCTGTCCTGCAGATGTTTGATGGGCGGCCAAGCTTGGGAAGACATGCGGTGTACCCACATTCAGCTCTGGCACCGAGGAGGTGCCCAGGAAGCAGAATTGATCGGTGGGCCTATTTCATGAATGCTGTCACCTATTTGCCTGTGTCTTTTCATCAGCCTATTTGGAAAGAGAGCAAAAACGAACATATGGGAAATCCCAAAATAAAAGGTTTTGACGGTGATTTGCCATTTTGAGTTACATAGAAATACATAGGCAAGCAAGCAGGGACACTTCTGAAAATCCTGTCCTATTCTGAATTGTCCAAATGCTTCTGGAGGTGTACTGTGAACACAGAAATAGCTCCTTAAGAAAGAACTTTGTCTGAGGACCACAAGTTTCTTAATCCCTTCCCCTCTTAAAAAAAAACAAAACAAAACATACTTTTAATTCAGAACCACTTTGAGGGGAGAAAAGTGTGGGTGTCCTGTTCTGTAATTTAATCCTATTAAGTCTTTCTTTGGAAGCAAACCAAAGAACCACGGGAGATTTTCTAAGTTGGTTTAGGGCTTCCCTATTATGTAATTGGAACCCAGAGGAATTGTATTTGGAGAGGACCATTACCAACAACACACAGGTTCAAAGAGTTCGTTGGTTTTTCAAGCAGAACCAGAGGCTGTAAGTGAGTGGATGGGAGTACGGGCCCAGAGAAGGCTCCAAATTCACACATACAGTTATCATTAAGGTTCATGGTGAACTCGTCCAGCACAGGCCAGAAGTAAGCTTTGGTCCCCTCATCATCTGGTTGAATTCCTCCTGTTCCATATATTCAGCTCAGCTGCTGTAGCTCTACTACCAGGTTGAAAACTATGAACTGAAGTCTCTGGGTTTTAAAACTCCGTAGACAACCCTGCAGAATTAGTTCTTTGATGTCTTAGATTAAGGCGTCCCAATGCTTCTGATGTAACTGGACAATAAAGGTTGGGAAATGCCAGCTCATACTAGTTTTGTCCAAGGCAATGTGACCCGGTGACCAAAGGGAACTCCACTGCTTGTGTGTGGGTCTCACTCGTGCCATGTTCCCTCAAACAGAGTTCCAGAACACATGTGAGAGGAGAGAATTGGTTAGCACGGCAATTGTCACCTTTCCTAAAGTTGCCCCTTAACCTGTTGGGATGGGTGAGAAAAGGCCAAGTGCTTTTGAGTTCTCTCTGAAAAGTAATGAAAAGGGAGGCAAATAAAAAGTCAGGAAAAGGCTTGAGAAAGGAAGAGGCAGGTGCTGTGAGCAATGTCCCCAGTGAACCCAGCGACATCCAGAGCCAGTCAAGTGCTGCCCTGAGGGTCACAGGCATCCGAAAGAGCACTAGCCTTTGTTCTGTAGTTCTGATGCTTCTCAGTAAGCAAGAGTCCTTCGTACTTTTGGGGGGGGGGGGTGTGCATTTGTCAACATCACTTGCTTTCCTCATGAATAAGGATGAGGAGTATCTTCCAGGACTTTCCACCATTCCATCCAGCACTTTTTCTGCTTTTTAAAGAGTTCTTGCCCACCTGAAAACACAGGTGGCCTACTCTACTCTTATGAGATCCTGGTTGTGGCAGAAACCTTCTCTCTCACCACAATTGCTTGGAGGAGCTTTTCTGGCTGGAACGTAGGTAAAAGCTGACAGTGTGCCTCTGAGGGTTCAGCTTTGTCAGTGTAAGAACTACAAAGGGATGGATTTATGTTTTCAAAGATCCCATAAGCTGGTTTTATGTAGCTTTATGCCTTTGTCCTGAATGCCCTTCTCTTCAAAAACCACCTGCAACTGTCGATTGCAAATTAACTGCCTCTGACATCTGACGGCAAAATAGAAAAGCTGCAGAATCTACAAAAAGCTCACCTACCATTATGAGAGGCAGGGAAGACAAAGGATCCTTAAAAAAATTTAAAGAATTCTTTCCTAGAAGGCGCTATTATATGCTTAGAGGAATAGCACGCACACAGCAACATCTTTCTAGAGATCATCTTCAGTTGTCCAGGTTAATCACTGAAACTGAGACTTCATTTAATGGAGAAAATTAAAAGAGATGCTGACGTGAGATGTATTATTGCTTCGAAATGGGACCCTAACCATAACGTGTTAGCTATTTCTGTTTTCGAGACAAATTTTCTTTTATGTATTATGAAAGGAATACATGCTCACTACACAACGTTTGGAAAATGAGGCATAAAGAAAAGCCCAAACCATCTTTGGTTCCAGTATTGAAGGTAACCATCATTTTACCTTCTAGTGGATTCCTTTCCTCCCAGTTTTTTTCTGGGCACTCTTTCTTAGCATAGTTCTGAACTATGAGTACATGTTTGTGTATACAGCACAAACACACACTCTTGGAGGGTGCTTCAATGTACTGTAGATGTCCAGCTTGATCTAATATATCTAATATCCCCAATTCTTCCCTCCAGTGTTATTACAAGCTCTAAGTGTAATTTTTATGGTTGGTATAATAGTTAATTAAAGTGAATGTTTCACAATTTGCCTAACATTTACCTATTGCTAGACAAATATTCACCATCAACAAAGGAGGTGCAAATCTTTTACCATCATAAATAATGCTGCGGGGAATTCTTTTTTCTATAAAATTTTCTCTGTGCTAGATTATTTCTGCAGAACAGTTTCGTAGAAGGGAAGTAGGGGTAAAAAATAACAACATTTAAAAATTTTTTAGCGATGTCAGCACATGGTTTGGGCTGTATCTTACAGCTTGGACGGATGCAAAGAGTGGCGGTTTTGCTGTATTTTGGTTTATAATGGAGATTCAAAATAGGGAAGAAATCCTATGTTCCCAGCACCTTTAGAGCTTATCAGTATTTCTTTTTCTGGCCTTTCATGGTACTCCAGTATGTTGGGGATGAATAATATTCACTTTAAGAAAAAGCAAGAAAAAATAAAACCAGTGCTTAGACTTTCTCATATTTTAGTGTTCATTCCAGATATGGAATCAATAGTCCAGGAGAAACCCCCTTATTCAGATATCCATAGATTAAACAGAGATTTGAAACCAGGTCAGGACTGAGGCAACTAACAGCACAACTTTTTAAATTTACAAATAAGAGGGGGAGAAGGTAGGGGTATAACCTGCATGGGGCTTTGGCTATGAAAAGTGGGGAGAGAGAACAAAGTTGAATAGCCTAAGAATAAATGGATGGCTTTATTCGCAGACGTTAACATTGACATTTAAAATAATCTCACTGTTTTACCCATTTTGGGACGTCCTTTCCCCAAATAAGAAATGATTGAAGCTTTGTTTCTCGAGATGGTGTGGGGGAGCCATGTGGCCATCCCACTCTTTCTAAAATGAAGTGGTTTATTTTCAGGTGCATGAGACACAAGTAAAGAACTTTCTGCTTCTGGGTAGACGATGGAGTCCTCCTAAAAACTTAGAGCATTTGGTGAAGTAGAAAATTGCCTGAGGAATCTTACATTTCCATCTAGCAATCAACTATCAACAGATGTTCATGGGGCAAATATTATATGTGAGAACTGTAGCTTTGTGTTTTGAAGACTAATTGTTGAACAGCTGCCAAGTGATAAATTAAGTGGTATTGAAACTCTTTATCCCATAGTTTGAGTCACAGGGTACTAATAGAAACCTTATGCCATATGACCATACCAATCTCTCTCTTTTTTTTTTTATGGTTGATTGATTTTAAAAATTAAAAAAAATTACTCAGTGAATTTTATTACTTTTATAGTTGTACAATGATCATCACAACCCAATTTTATAGCATTTCCATCCCAAACCCCAGTCCATCTCCCTACCCCCTGACCTGTCTCCTTTGGAAACCATAAGTTTTTCAAAGTCTGTGAGTCAAGGACTATACCAATCTTATACTAAGACTGTACTAGTCTTACGCTATACTAAGACTTCAAGACTGTTGAAGGCCAAAGTGGAGAGCTTGCATTTTTTTTTTTTTTTTTTTATGCAGCATATGGAAGTTCCTAGGCCATCAGTCAAATCAGAGCTGCAGCTGCAACTTATGCCACAGCTTGTAGCAATGCCAGATCCTTAACCCACTGAGCGAGGCCAGGGACTGAACCTGCATTCTCACGGAGACAATGTTGGGTCCTTAACCCACTGAGCCACAATGGGAACTTTGAGCTTGCATGCTTTTTTTTTTTTTTTAAATTATAGTTGATTTACAATGTTGTGCCAATTTCTGCTATACAGCAGAGTGACCCAGTCATACATACTTCTTCTCAATATCTTCCATCATATTCTATCCCAGGAGATTGGACATAGTTCCCTGTGCTGCGCAGTAGGACCTCGTTGCTTATCCATTCCAAATGCAACAGGCTGCAGATTTAAGCATTAAGAAGATATAAGGACTTGTGGAATCGGTTTTCTTTTTCTTTTTCTGATGGACAGCTATTCATATTCTAGGTAACTGATTCTTATTTTATTTTAAATTAAAAAATTTTGAACTTGTTATTACTTTCCTTACAAAAGAAAAAATATAAAATGAAACATAATTGTCTTCGATTACATTAGTTTAAGTGTACAACATAGTGACTTTATTTATTTTTTTTGTCTTTTTGCTATTTCTAAGGCCGCTCTTACGGCATATGGAGGTTCCCAGGCTAGGGGTCTAATCAGAGTTGTAGCTGCTGGCCTATGCCACAGCCACAGCAACAGGGGATCCAAGCTGCATCTGCAATCTACAGCACAGCTCACGGCAACGCCAGATCCTTAACCCACTGAGCAAGGCCAGGGATCAAACCTGCAACCTCAAGGTTCCTAGTTGGATTCATTAACCACTGAGCCACGATGGGAACTCTGATATTTTTTATACATTACAAAATGATTATCATGACAAGTCTAGTTATCAACTGTATCATATAAAGTTATTACAAAATTATTGACTATTTACTAAGCTGTATATTACATTCTAGGACTTATTTATTTAATAACTGGAGGTTCGTGCCTCTTAGTTTCCCTCACCTATTTTCCTTATCTCCTCACTTCTCTTTGGCAACCATCTCTTTGTTTTCTGTATCTGGGAGTCCTTTTCTGTTTTCTATTAATTTGCTTTTTAGTTTACACATATAAGTGAAATCATACAATATTTATTTTTCTCTGACTTATTGAACTAAGTATGCTACCCTCTAGGTCTGTCCATGTTGTTGCAAATGGCAAGATTTCATTCTTCTTTATGACTGAGTAATATTCCATTATGTATGTGTATAGCATATCTTCTTCACTGATTCATTTATCGGTTGATGAATAATTTGCTTCTGTAACTTAGCTCTTTGAAATAAACAGCAATGAAGATAGGTGTGCATAAATCTTTTCAAACTAGTGTTTTTGTTTTCTTTGGAAAAATACATAGAAGTGGAATTGCTAGATCATATGGTGATTACATTTTAAATTTTTTGAGGACCCTCCATACTGTTTTCCATAGTGGCTGTATCAGGTAACTAAGTTTTAAGTGAAGAGAAAGTTCCTTTCAACATTGTTTTTATTTAAAGGGATACAAGAAATGTGCTGTTCAACAAAACTGGGAAAGTCAGTGATGTAGCTGCCATCTGAATTGAACAAACACATGGCAATTTCAGAGGCTAAACAGAGAATGTCTAGTATTTGCATTACTTTTTACGACAAGTTGTGCTTTGTGAAAATACCACTAAAGTCATCCTAGGTGATTTGAAGGACCGTGGATATGGCCGTCCTTGGGAATTCTTTGTCTTTACCTTTCTTTCTTTTCTGTCTGTCTTTTCAGGGCTGCACCCACAGCATATGGAGGTTCCCAGGCTGGGGGTTGAAGCAGGAGCTGTAGCTGCTGGCCTATGCCACAGACACAGCAATGCTAGAGCTATGTGTGCGACCTATGAGCCATGATGGGAACTCTTGTCTTTACCTTTTTCTAAGTCAAGATGGTTGAGCTTTTGAGTAGTTGAATATTTTTAAAGAGTGCATAATTTAGCCCATAGGTTGCAGAATGGTGAGAAGAAGTACATGCACAGGACTAGGAAGGAGAATAGTGGACTTTGACAGTGATAAGAGGTACTGAGTATAGGATGCTGTAGCTAGATGTCATTTTGGGTGGTTGCCCGTTTGTGAAAGGTGGATCACATTAGGTGGGGTGTTTCTATGTATGGAAAGAATTGTTTTGATGTTTGACAGGCAGAAAAAGTTGTTATTAATCGAGATAATAAAACAGTGCCTTCCTACCCATGTCCTTTTCAAAGCAAACTCTGCTCTAGCCACCCATTGAAGAAGTTGCAGCTACTGAGTCATGGAGGACAGGAGAGGGAGGATGGAGATGCAAAAGGGGTCACAGAAGTAACAGCTGAAAATTGCCCAACCTTGGCAATGTGGCCAAAAAATAGGGGTACATGCAATAGGCTCTCCCTCTCCTCTCCAATTCTGTACCTTACATTTGACATTTGCAGGAAAAAGGTATAACGTGGTGTAACGTGGCTCTCAGTGTATGCGGAGAAAATATTTAAGATAATTGTATTGTAAATGTGAGAGGGACTTGAAGGAAGGTGAATTTCTGCTTCACTCAAGGTGGTAAAATGTGGACCCGAGTAGATCTTTGTCGTGATGGGATGGTTCTGTACTTGGTCGTAGTGGTGGTTACAGTCTGCACTTGTGATAACTCCCCATCTGCATGGTACCAAGGTCAGTTTTCTGGTTTTGATATTGTATTGTGGTAATCTAGGATTAACCATTGGGGGAGATTGGGGGAGGGGTATCAGCCACTTCGATATTTATAATTTCCTATACATATATAATTACTTCTAAACACAAAGCTAAGAATAAAAGGTGATGGAAAGAAGTTCCTTGAAAATGACAAAAGCCAACCTTTAATGTCTCATCATCATTCTCTGGCCCTAATCAACATTTTGGAAGAGAAAAAGATATTTCAGAATCAAAGCAGTGGATGAGATGGGCTTACTGATTTTCTTTCTTTTTCTCTTTAAAATAAATAAGACATAAAGACTCTCTCTAGTGTGTTAGTTTCAGGTGTATATCATTGATTTTTCTTAAATTATAAAATTTAATTGTATGGGAACATATGTAATGGGATAGGATGATCAGATGACAGAGAAGTTCGAGTTTGGATTTTAAGAGAGAAAGGATGGTAATGCTCAGAAATTCAGGATGAGCCTCTGTCTTCATCGGATCTGATCTCCTTTGTCGGGGATACACCTCTAAAGTATGAAACTGGTGAAGTGAATTTCATTTGAATGATACTATATATCCCTTTGAAACCATAACACTGAAAAAACATGTTGTAGGGGTTAAAAACTAATTAAATTTTGACAGTTTGCTATCTTTTTAGAGATATTTAGACTCGTTATTTTCTTCTGTAAGTTAAATTAGGAGCTACTGGAATTAGCAGGAAAAGGCATAACGTGGTGTAACGTGGTATTGATAGAAAAGGGTAAAAAGAAAAAAATTTATCTTGTATGTTGGTGGAATGTCCATGTCATTAGGACACCAGCAGATGGCAGAGAAAACTTTGAGTGTTAATAGTTACATGATCATGGATTCATCATTACAGTAAGTATAGCTGTTTCTTTTTTTTTTTTGTCTTTTTGCTATTTCTTTGGGCCGCTCCCACGGCATATGGAGGTTCCCAGGCTAGGGGTCTTATCAGAGCTGTAGCCACTGGCCTATACCAGAGCCACAGCAACGCAGGATCTGAGCCGTGTCTGCAACCTACACCACAGCTCACGGCAACGCCGGATCGTTAACCCATCTGAGCAAGGGCAGGGATCGAACCTGCAACCTCATGGTTCCTAGTCGGATTCGTTAACCACTGCGCCACGACGGGAACTCCAGTATAGCTGTTTCTTATGTAGTTGCTAATATAAAATCATGGTACTGTTCATTTTGGTCTTTTCTCTTGTAAAATAAGGCCACCTGGTAGTAGTAAAAGGTTATGTTGAACACTTGACAGAAAGTCAATGGAAGAACAGACAGAAATACCAAACCTTGGCTCTTGGATTTACCAGCTGGAGCTGCATAGGGTTGTTTAGGAGCCAGTATTAATCACACGTATGGTTTTCAACTACTAGTTTGTCATATTTGTTAAAGTTCAATACGAATTGGATGAGACAACCTTGGACTTTGAAGGCTTTTTAAAAATGTCCATTTATTTCATTATAAAATAGTGTCTATGGTGGTATCAGAAAGATTAAAAAAATGAATTTTTAGGTTCTGTGTTGTCATGTCACTAATTTTGAGAAATTTCCTATGTAATAAATACTCACATTAAAGAAGTCTGCTTTTCTAATTTATATTTTCTGATTAACCTTTGTAACTGGGTTGTGAATGCTCAAGCCAACCAAGAGACCAGCCAGATTGGGATTAAATTATTATAGTATTTTTTTTTTTAACTTAGTCTAAGGCGGTGACCTGTGATCATTTCATCAGCCACAAAACAGAATTTACCACCTGCTTAGTTTTCACATGAGTTGGTAAAAATTCTTTTTTCCATTCAGTGCTGACAGCAAAAAAACTAGATCAAGGGATTGGCTATTTGATCTTTTAAATCCACCATAATGTCAGAATGACAAAGTATAATATGAAGTTTTAAACCCAAAGAGTATTTTCTTTTAGAGGCTTTTTCTCTATTCATTGTAATTCTATCTTTCTCTTTTACATCTTTAATTTCACTTTAAATAGATATTCCAGGTTTAGACAAACCAGCATAAGAAACCGTGTCATGAATACGTGGTCAAAACAATTTCTTTTAAAAAGAGGGATTTTCAGAATTTTTTGTGGAAAACACAGGTTTCAAACATGGCAGGAGCTAAATGACTGTGGGAAGAAAAATGGAAGAAAATTATTCCTTGGGCTTCTCATTATGTAGACAGATTTGTATTAAATTATTTCAGGGTGGACTATACTACACATTTATGGATGAGTAAAGAGAATTTAAGAACCTGCTTTGTCATTTACCAGCTTGGTCAAGCTGTATAAACTCGCTAAGTCTTTTTTTTCCTCTTTTTTTAAGGGCCTCACCTGTGGCATTTGGAAGTTCCCAGGCAGGGGTCGAATTGGAGCTTCAGCTGCTGTTCTACACCACGGCCACAGCAATGCTAGATCTGAGATGCATCCTTGACCCAGACCCCAGCATGTGGCAATGCCCGATCCTTAACTCACTGATGGAGGCCAGGGATCAAACCTGCATCCTCATGGATACTAGTCAGATTCTTAACCCAGACAGCACAACAGGAACTCCTAAACTTGCTAAGTCTTAAGACTTTTTCCTATATGATGAAAATAATATTACATTTCACCCATGTTACAGACTATTTGGATTACACAAAATAATCTATGGAGCTTGTGCATCATGCCTGTCAAATAGTAAGTGCTCCAAGATTAGCTATTATCACTATTGTTAAACTAAGCTGGGAGTTCCCTGGTGGCCTAGTGGTTAAGGACCTGGTATTGTCTCTGTTGTGGCTCCAGTCATTGCTAATGGCATGGGTCTCATGCCTGGCCTTTGAACTTCTGCATGTCATGGGTGTGGCCAGAAAAAAACAACAACTAAAAAAAACCCCAACACCAACAAAAAAAGCCCCCCAGACTAAGCTGATTGAGAGATTTAAAATTAAAGCTGTGGTAGAGGCAATCTGATGTGTAATTTATATAGTGCTTCCTTATTAATGATCTCATTGAACCTCACAACAGCCTTAAAGGCCAGGAGACTGTGGGGCCCTGTCCCCATTGGCACTGGGACAACTCCTCAGATGGGCAAAGGCAGATTTATAGGCTCTCTGTGGAGCTTGACGCCGCCAGGCTTGGCACTCCGGGCGAGAGGTGATTTACATACAGCAAAACCAACGAAGGAGATAAGAGCGGGAGATGCCCTTCAGACCCTTTATCTTCCTCAGTGTCCACAGGACTTTTGTATTTTATGACTTCATAATGTTTTTATTAGAGTGCAGAAGAATGTACCCAGAGGGCCCTAAAAAGAAACATTATAACCCAAATTCTTCTAAAAGTCTTCATGGTTTGTTTTCTCAGATCTCACAGAGAAGTCACGTCCCAAGAGGCATGGACTATACTACAAATCTTGCCCTTTTATTTTTTATTTATTTTTGTTTTTTTTTGGTCTTAGCCGCCCAAGATGGGAGTAAGTGGCCATCTCCAGTTCTGCCTGGATGTTTGGAGAAGTTCCAGGAGGGGGAGCGTCATAACCAGAGGCTCACGGAACCCGTCCAGGCAAGATCTGAATATTTATTGCTCGATCTTATCTTGAATAGAAAAGAAAGGCTCTTTGTTTAAAAGACTTCTGACCCATGTCTGTCCTTTGGACTTCTGAACCTTCCCCTCACGGCTTTATAAAAACAACCTGTTAATGAACTTGCTGCCTGTTGCAAAGAAGTCGGCTTTCTCTGAACTGAAAGGTTCTCCATGAATTTGGACAGCTGGGGCCCAAACAAGCAAAGGGCTCCAGCTGGGTGACCTGGGGCCTTTATTCTGATTTAGCTGGAGGGCCATGACTCTGAGCCTTAGTTTTTCTGCCTTAAAATGGGTTCTGTGGGTGACAGCCTTTTTCCGTAAATGGTCAGAGCATAAATATTTTTGGCTTTCTGGACCACGTGGTCTCTGCAGCAACAACTCAGCTCTCTACGAAAGGGAGTTAATAAATTAAAAGCTTAAAAAAAAAGGTAAAAGTTGCCACAGACAATATATAAACAAATGGGTCTGACTTTGTGCCTGTAAAACTTTCTTTACAAAAATAGGCCGCAGGTTAGATTTGACCCACAGGCCGTAGTTGGCGGACCCCTGGATTGGAAGAAGTAGAAGTTTCTTCCATTGCTAATATTCTGTGAATCAACTTGTTTTGATAACTGTTTCCCTGGGAAGGCCACCTTGCTTACTCACAGATCTGTCGAAAATGGAGCTTGTGAGGTACTTAAGTATTTTTCTGCTGATTATTGCAGCATTATTCACAATAGTCAAGATAGGGAAACAATTGAAGTGTCTACAGAGGGATGAATGAATGAGGATGTGGTGTACAGATACACAATGGCATATAATTCCACCATGAAAAAGAAGGAAATCCTGCTACTTGTGACAACATGAGTGGCCTTGAGGGCATTCTGTTTCGTGAAATAGGAGAAAGACAAATACTGCATGATAGCACTTATATATGGAATCTACAAAAGCTGAACTCATAGAAACAGTAGAGTGATGGTTACCGGGGGCTGGAGTGTGGGGGAAAGGAGAAGATGGTGGTTAAGGGACTAAACTTGCAGTTAGAAGGAATTGGTTCTGGAGATGGCGATTATAGTCCGAAATACTGCATTGCATTCCAGGTTGCTAAGAGACTACGTCTTAACGGTTCTCACCCCAAAGTGAAATGATAACTTTATGAGATGATGGCGGTATGCGCTGAAACCATGATGGTCATCACCTGGCGATATAAATATATCAAATCAACTCATCCTACACCTTAAACTTAACACAGTGTAATCTGTCAATCATATCACAGTAAAACAAGTATTTTTCTGCATCTTCTCTCACCTTTCTTACTACATTAATGAATGCCTACTGGGTATTATAACTATAAATTATTCATGTTATTCTGCCCAAGATCTTGTATGTTTAGGGTTTGTTGTTGTTGTTGGGGGGGGGGGTGGATGGGGAGCACGGGATTGGTGTGCAGGGTGCGTGAAGGTAGTCTCAGTGTGGTCATCTGGACGGAATGACTGCCTGGCTGTGATAGCACAAACTTAAGAACTTTCCAGAACATTATCCCTGACCTCAGGTAACCAAAAGCATAACTGCTTTTATATGTGGAGCTGGGAGAGTATGAGCTAAGATTATGGAAGGGTGTGTCTCTATTTAAGGGAAAATGACCTCTCTGGTTAGAAAAATCAAACTGGGGATATGGTCTGTCATCACCGTGGCCCTGAGCCACACTCAAGAGGGCAAACTGTGTTGAGTCCCTGCTGGGGACACTTTGTCTTGGGACCCCACTGCCCTTCCTGGGGGCTCCGTGAAGGATGGGGGACCATTCAACCCCATCCACTGTTAAGAATGTCCACTAATAAAAGAATAGAGCAGACGGGCCACACTTGGGCAATGGTTTGGTGTATACTTACTCTTTATTCAAAAAAAAAATATTATTGCTACATGAAACATTCTTTGAAAGGCTCGTAATTTCAAAGGGAAAACTTCTGAACAGCCCAGAGAGTCATATACCATGATGGTCTGCCTATTTCTATCAAGGAGCATTATTTTATTTATGTATTTTTATTTTTTTGTCTTTTTAGGGCTGCACCCGCTGCACATGGAGGTTCCAGGCTAGGGGTCAAATCGGAGCTGCAGTTGCCGGCCTATACCACAGACAAAGCAACTCGGGATCTGAGCTGTACCTGCAACCTACACCACAGCTCACGGCAATGGCAGATCCTCGACCCGCTGAGTGAAGCCAGGGATTTAACCTGCGTCCTCATGGATACCAGTCGGGTTCGTTAACTGCTGAGCCATGACAGGAACTCCAAAGAGCATTATTTTAATTCAAATATTATATTGGCAATAAGTATCACAGTCAGAATGGATAGGCAATGTGGTCCTACTGTATAGCAACAGGAACTATATCCAGTCTCTTGGGATAGACCATGATGGAAGATAATATGAGAAAGGGAATGTGTACATATATACGGCTGGGTCACTTTGCTTTATAGTATAAATTGGCACAACACTGTAAATCAATTATAATAAAAAATTTAAACCAAGCAATAAGTGCTTATTTAAAAGCTCCCCTTCCATGCATATCCACTGACCCTCCCAACTAGTTCTCACTGGGTCACCACTGCAAATGATTTATTTTGTGTCCCTTCTGACCACCTGATGTGTGTATCCACTGATGGTGATGATAGGATATTTTTGCTCATTCAGGCTCCTGGTCTCACCAGATTGAAGTCTGTCTAGTTGCAGTGTAGTAACACTTTTGCTAGATCCTGGATGCTTAGTGTAGGAAGTAAAAAGAAACCTCATCCTTAAATGCATATAATTGCATTTATATATTCCATAGGGGGCTGGTTTAATCCTCCAGTATTGGAGGTTTGGGTTTATTTCTAGCACCAAGTTCTACTTTTATGTAAAATATTCAGGTGGTTGAGGTCAGGGTGCTTGTTCTCCCAGTCAGCAAGGTAACTGCCCACTTGAAAATCTGACTTACCAGATAATACACACTAATCCTTACCCAATAGTGCTAATCCTTACCCAGAAGTCCCAGGTGCACTGGTTTATCCAAAAACTTTGTTCTATTAGATGGAGAGAGATCTGAGTGCTTGAAGCAGATGATAATAAAAGATTCTATCACAGTTTGCTAAGCCAAAAAAAAAAAATCAATAAACCAAAAGTAGTATAACTATAGATCACTTCCTAGCTGGGTTCCTAATTGGCCCCAATTTGCTGGGGCAAGTCTGTAAAGCCTTGATCATACACTAGGGGCTCCTTAGGGCCCCTTGGAGCCAAGCCTGTCTTCACAACACTTCCAGTGACAGCAGACACTTTTGTGGAACTTTGTGATTTCATTTTGCTAATGTGATGAAGGCTGAAGGAGAAAAGCTTAATAGCAGAGTTTGTTGAAAATTTGAACAATGTCTGGAACAAAACCCAAGGACTCAGAATGTGGATTGCTGTGGGGAAAAAGTTAGACCTTATAGCTGCAGTTGACAAAAATGAAGATCTCTTTTTCAGGCAAAGGGAACTTTAGGAAAAATGGAATCTGTTGTGTGTCCAAGAATAACGAGCAAAGGAGATATTGACGTCATGTCCTACTGAATGCAGATGTAAAATTTGACCTTTGTACCTGGGGTGGCAGTGGTTGAAATTAGAGTAAAGTCATTTCCTGATTAACACAGAGGAGCACATTCTTTCAAAAGTTAGTAGGTCCTATGAGAAATTAGATTTTCCATGGAAGGAAACTGGTAGGAAATTAATATGATAGTACTGAGATCATGTGAGAGAGAAAAGGAAAAGTGTGTGTGTGTGTGTGTGTGAGAGAGAGAGAGAGAGAGAGGAGAGAGAGAGAGAGAGAGAGAGAGAGAGAGAGAGAGAGAGAAGGGGGGGATGAGGAGAGAACACAGGTTATGGGAGCAGTAGAATGAAGGGCACAGAACTTTATTATATCATAAAATGACCCCCCCTTTTTAAAAAGAGAACAAATCCATGTCAGAGAGAAACTGTGAAAAGTGATATTACAATTCTGAAGGTCTTGCTTAGACTCTATTTTGATGCTTAGTCCTTAGACTGCTTGTTTTCCGTGATTGTCAAGATAAGGCATCAGGATGTTTAGTTGGATGGTGAAGGATGAAGTCACCAGGCACCCTGTACAAAAATCTGGTATTTTATGTGTCACCATTCACAGTGACAAATCCCACCTTGCTGCTCCTGACCCCCAGCCTGGAGCCTCCCCATCCAGTTGGCTGCAGGTGGACAGGGTCCAGGACTCAGGACAAAGCATGTGGTACCCAAGATGGAGCAGATACAGTTCCTTCTGGTGTTACCGCTCCCTATTTCTGGCTCTCCTCCCACATAGGGCCTTTGGCTAAAGCCCCTCTAATATCTCTTACATTCTAAGTGGAACAACACAGGATACCCTCCTAGGCCCCACTCGCCTCCTCTGATAGGGTTGTCAGATTTAGCAAACACTACAAACAATTGTGTAGTCTAAGTATATCCCACGCAATATGTGGGATATACTTACAAGACTAAAATATTCACTATTCATCTGAAACTCAGATTTTATGCGGCAATACTGTTGTTTGAAGTCCCGGACCCCCAAGAGTATCTGGGAAGGGTCTTCGGAAGGTCAGAATACGGTGTCTTGGGGTGAAGAGCACCGCACTAGAACTGAGGCAGGAAGTGTACGTAACCTGTCTCTTAAATGACAAAAACACAGAATCCTTTTAGTTGATCAGAAAACAGACATTCTGGAGCCTCTTGTCACTTTCCCCACAGCACTGCTTCCTCAGGGCCCTTGGCCTTCCTGGCCAGGATCTGCATTTTGCGTGTTTAAGGAGCAATGTGAGCACAGAAGTTGAGGCTGTTAAACAGAGAGAGGACCAGACACGGGGGAAGGGCTGTGGGGGACGAGGGGCAGGGAAACACCAAAGGCACAGTGAGGTGCTAGAGACGCAGGCAGACCTTCAAGCTGTACTTACTGCACGGATGTAAACACATACAGATATGCTCATGGATGAAGTCAAAATGTTTTCATTTCCTGAATCAACCTTATTTAATATACTAACCTCATCTGCCACTGTTCTTGCAGAATTGCCTAGTGAGCAAGAACACATATCCACCATCTCTTGTGGGAGAGTCAGCCAGGCCCAGAGCTGCTGAGCTCCAGTGGGGCTGCTGAGCCAGGAAACCATCTAGAAGCATCTTTTTCTTAATCCTGAGATCGTAACTTGCATTGGTTCACAATGAACACCTATTGTTTAACCTCTTTTTTTTAATTTTTATTTTTTGCAAATTCTCTCAACTCTGTATTTCAAGTTAGTAGGACTTTCACTTGGGTTTGAAGGTCTATTAATTCTCCAGCCTGCAAAAGTTCTAGGCTGAATGATAATTACTGACATTTGAAGCACCTAGAATGAAAACTGAATAATATAATAGTCTGGCACAGACTTTTCTTGCTAATTTATTCACCATTATTTATCTTGACCTTCGATTTGGTGATCTTTTTGTAGGACTTCTCTTTTTTGGAGTTATGCTAGATCCATCAAAGTTAAAATTAGTTAAGATGGAGGGGGTATTCTTCTTGGACCCAAATGTTATTTAAAAAGTATACCCCCAAACCCCCAAAACAACACATTCCCTGTCACATGTAATCCATGGCTATATTCTTAAGCAAGTTCCATGGAATCAGCTTAGTTCTTCTGTGCCTCTCTGACTAAAATTTAGTCAAAAGATAGTTTAGTGGCATAAACTGAAATTCAGTTTAGAGGGATGAGGAGGTGCTATATGGGTATAGATAGGATGTTTGGAAATAATGAAATAAACCTGCCTTCTGCTATAATGAAAGAAGATATAAAATATGCAATCGGTGGATCATCCATTTCTCATTTTCTCACAGTATTATTTTAGGTCTTTGGGGACAGTTGTTTTGTGGGTATGTTGGAATTAAAACATTTGCAACTCTGTGATGCTCAACAATCAGGGGGGCCTTGATTGATGGAGGGGGTTGACACCCCTAAATGTCAGGGCCTGATTATGGAGAACAGAGTTGGCTGGGGTGAGTGTGCTGGTCCTACGATGCTGTCGGGGTGGGGGTAGCTCTCCCTACTGTGTTGTCCCTCTTCCTCCCTTTGTTGCAGTTTCCTCTGTTGATACCAGGGATGGAGATGGAGGAAGAAGAGGGTGCGTGCATGCGGCCGGATAGAGGCAGGCAGGGAAGCCAAGCCTGGGCCTCGCAGAGCGTGTTTGGGCTTTTGTGGCTGGTGACTGTGTGATCACGGCGAGGGGACCACGTGTGCTGTCTGGGGAGAGTTGTGCCACAGCCCGGTGCGGGGACAGCTCCGCCCACTCACCCGTGCTGCTCTGGATGGTCCTGACGGTGGTGGTGGTGCGCGGCGGGGAGGAAGACCTCAAGGACACGCACTCGTCGTCCTGGGAGCATCCCTTCTCGATGGCGCGCACGTAGCTGTGGCTCCGCATGCGGAAGCAGCCGGGCATTGGCAGGTCCAGGGCCTCCACCGCCTGCGACTCCAGTTCGCTGAACACCGACTCGCACACCGACTCGAACTGCCCGTTCACTTCCATCTCGCTCACCTGCGGGGCAAGACGGACAGTGACACCAGCCCCTCAAGGGAGAAGCAACCCCTTCCTACAAGCACCTCCAAATTGCATCCCCAAGAACGCCCTAATGGCATTAAACTTGAATGCATCGTGTTTCTGTCACCTTACAGACTGCAGCAGAATGGCGTCTAGTTTATGATCCCAAATAGTCAATTCTAAGGAAAGAGCTTTAGGAATTCCCTGGTGGCTCAGCCTTGTCACTGTTCTGGGGCTGGTTGGATGCCTGGCCCAGGAACTTCCATGGGCCTCAGGAGAGACTCTGTGTTTGTGTGTTGGGGGGGGGGGGGGGCTGGAAAAAAAACCAAAAAACTTTGTTTTTAGATTGCAAGGAAGTGTGGGGTTGGGAAATCTTATTCCAGTGCATGTGGAGGTGCTAATTCTCCTTATGTACAAGGGCCAGTTTTTGTTTGTTTGCTTTTGTCTTTTTAGGGCTGCACAGGTGGCATATGGAGGTTCCCAGGCTGTGGGTTGCATTGGAGCTACAGCTGCCAGGCTATGCCATAGCCACAGCAATTCTGGATCTGACCTGCATCTGCAACCTATGCCATAGCTTAATCCACTGAGCCGGGCCAGGGATGGAACCCCCATCCTCGTGGATACTAGTCCAGGTTATAATCCGCTGAGCCACAATAGGAATTTCCTTAAGGGCCAGTTTTATCGGCTGATGGTTAGAGTTCATGTATTTCATTGGGAAATTTTGTTTTAGCACAAACATTTTAGAAACTACTATTTTTACTGTAACTTTGGAAGTGACAAGTTCATGGAACAATTTGTGTTGATTGATGCTTAATGTAGTGCAAAGTATGGAAATAGGCCCTGTATTTTCTGGCAAGTTGCCCACATTCATTCTTTTTTTTTTTTCTGTCTTTTTGGGGCCCCACTCAAGGCACGTGGAAGTTCCCAGGCTAGGGGTCAAATGATAGCTACAGCTGCTAGCCTGTGCCACAGCCACAGCAAGGTGGGACCCAAGCCGCATCTGTGACCTCTGCTGCTGTGCTTGTGACAATGCTGGCTCCTTAACCCACTGAGCGAGGCCAGGGACCTAACCCGCATCCTCATGGATTCTAGTCGGGTTGTAACTGCTGAGCCACAGCGGGAACTTCAAGATATTCTGCACAAAAATAGACCAAACCCAAATATGTCAAAATCTTGGAAAGTGCTATTGAGATTTTTTACACCAGCTGCACACTGTCTAAAGGAGGTCACAGTCTTCTCTATGAAAGGCTGATATGGTCCACAAATTGTTTATAAATGCTAAAAATCTTCCAAATGTAGTCTTCCCTTTTTGAGAAATCAGTTTTTATTTGCTTATATTCCTCTGTGTATAAGTTATACTGGATTTTGAGCACCACCTTAAAAAAAAAAAAAATCCAGAACCGTTGGTAGATCAATTTCTCACTTCACAGCTAATTTAATAGTAGTGTGGAAGCATTCGTCAAAGTTCTGCTACTTTCTAGAACTTCCTGTGTCTAATTTCCTTAATATCAAAGCCATAAGTAATTGAAAATTTAACAGATTAAACTATAATTAAGTTTAGAGCATATACTGAAAGTGATTGCAATTTTCGACCGTATTCGTTTTGTGTTATCTGGAGATGCAGTCCAGTAATGGCTAATTTCTTTAAGCTTCAGATAAAAATAACCAATTACATTAAGGCATATCAAGTGGAAAAAAGACATGCATTTGTTTTTCTTTCTCTCTCTTTTTTTTTTTTTGCTTTTTAGGGCCGCACTTGTGACATATGGAAGTTCCTAGGCTAGGGTTCAAATTAGAGCTACAGCTGCCAGCCTACACTACAGCCACAGCAACGCCAGATCTGAGTCACGTTTGTGATCTACACCATAGCTCATGGCAACACCAAATCCTTAATCCACTGAGCGAGGCCAGGGATGGAACCCGCATCCTCATGGATCCTACTCTGGTTCGTTAACCGCTGAACCATGAAGGGAACTCTGAGACATGCATTTCTTAATAACAATTCCTTATAGTTTAAAGTAGTATTTTCATACACTTTATCTAATTTGATATAAATTATATATATGTAAAATTTTTATTTTTTTTTAGGAGATACTTGGAGATGGATTTAGTCATAAAGGGACATGCTATTTGCAACTAACTGTCAGAAAGAGTGAGCAAATGAGTCAGAATCTTAATAGCCTATGAGTGTGAATCTGGGGAAAGGATGTATAGGAGATCTTTGTATTTTACATAGGACTCTTCTGTCAGTTGGAATGATTTCAAAATAAGGAGTAAAACAAACTATATCTTCTATTATTATTACTATTAGATTTTTCCTCTATTAATCAAGCATCGAAAAGAAATAGTAAAGCATCTATTTCTGTCAAGTAACAACTATTAAACTCGGATGATTATCTTTCCAGAGGGTATTAATGTGCCTTACCCTATTTTTCAAAAAATTGAATCATAAAATAAGTACAATTCTGCAAACTTTTTTTTTTTTTCCCTTAGCCGCCTTCTTCTTCTTCTTTTTTTTTCTTTTCTTTTTTTTTGCTTTTTTAGGGCTGCCCTTCTCGCATATGGAGGTTCCCAGGCTAGGGGTCGAATCAGAGCTGTAGCCGATAGCCTACACCACAGCCACAGCAATTCGGGTCCCGAGCCACATCTGTGACCTACACCACATCTCACGGCAACGCCAGATCCCCAACCCACTGAGTGAGGCCAGGGATCCAACCTGCATCCTCATGGATGCTAGTCAGATTCATTTCCACTGAGCCAGGAAGGGAACCCCTAGCCTTCTATTTTATACTTATGTTCTTAATAGGATTCTCCTTCATTCTCTTTTACCTTTTTGTTTTTATTATATACAGATGCAGAGCACCATGCAAAATAAATGTATAACCTGTGAACTATAAATAAAGCAAACACCCTTGTAACTACTACTGAGATCAAGAAACAGAACTTTTTTGAGCACCCCAGAAGCCCCTCCATGTTCCCCATCTGAACCCCAACCCCCCCTCCCTCCCTCCAAAAGTAGCTGCTGCTCTGAGTTTTATTGCAATCACTTCTTAGCATTTATGTTTTTCTCACCTAAGTGTGCAACCTTGGACCCTATGGTTTTGTCTTACCCATTTTAAAAATGTGATACAGGAGTTCCCGTCGTGACGCAGTGGTTAACGAATCCGACTAGGAACCATGAGGTTGCGGGTTCGGTCCCTGCCCTTGCTCAGTGGGTTAAGGATCCGGCGTTGCCGTGAGCTGTGGTGTAGGTTGCAGACGCGGCTCGGATCCTGCGTTGCTGTGGCTCTGGCGTAGGCCGGTGGCTACAGCTCTGATTAGACCCCTAGCCTGGGAACCTCCATATGCCGCGGGAGCGGCCCAAGAAATAGCAACAACAACAACAACAAAAAAGACAAAAGAAAAAAAAATGTGATACATCTTTTAATTCACTTTTACATACAGGCCTCCCTCCATCCACTTTTAAAAAATATTACAATTTATCTATTGAAGCAGTGGGTGGTGGTGGTGGGGAGTTTGCCTGGAAAGCTGCCCACAGTCTGGATTTGCTGATTTCCTGCTCAAGGTGGGATTTAGTGTTTTCTGCTGTCCTTTGTATTTCCTGAAATTTGAAAGCTGGATCCTGAGGCTTGATCAGACTCAGGTTCAATCTCTTTGCAAGCCTAGAAGTCGTGTGTCATGGGCTGGCTCTCTCATCAGAAGGCACATTGTGTCTGGTTATCTCTCTTTTGAAGTGGTTGGGAGTTAGTATGCTCACTGCCTAGATTCATTCATTCATTGGGGGTTGCAACATGGCAAAATTCTTAATTCCATCAATTTTTACAGTCACTGGTTGCAATACTTTTTATAAAGAAATGCTTCCTCTCATTATTTGGTTACTCAGAAAGGACAGTTCATATAGGAACAGCAAGATGTTTGAGTTTTTTCTCTTTTATTTACTAATTTTTTTAGAATATATATATATATATATATTTTTTTTTTTGCCTGCTCCCAGGCATATAGAGTTCCTGGGCCAGGGATCAGATTTGAGGTGCAGTTGCAACCTATGCTGCAGCTGCAGCAACCCCAGATCCTTTAAGCTACTGTGTTGGGGTGGGGATGAACCTGCAACCTGGTGCTGCATAAACACTGCTGATCCCGTTGCGCCACAGCAGGAACTCTTACTAATTTTTAAGGTAATAAATTTGTTCCCTCAGCTACTGAACGTGATCAATTATTTTTTAGAAATATTAGAATGAAATCATAGATTTTAAAATATTTGATGATTTTAAATCCACTTCAATTATTATTCTTACTGAACTCAGATCTCTCCCTTCTTTGGCCAATGGGAACCTCTTAAATTGGTTCCTGAGTCTTTTTGACGTGAGACTAGTGGTCTTTGACAGCGTCTTTGATATTTCATATGACAAGGCACTCAAAATTCCTATCTTTCCTGACTAGTCCTGAAATCAATTTTTCTCCAGAAAACCTTTTAGTGGGAAGTAGCATCACGAGAACACAGTTTGGGCCTCAGGAAGCTTCATTGTCATTGCTCCTGGGTGGGTCATTGTTCCCAGGTGTTTGCAGTGGGCAGAACTAGGTTATGAATACATCAAATTCAACTTCACATGGCACTGTTTCTATGTAACTTCTTCTATATTATGTTTTTGCTTTTATCTTTGTTCCATACTAAAAATCCTGGGTTTTCAAGGACACAGAAGATAATGAGGTTGGGATATTCTACAGTTACTCATTTGCTTTCCTCCACAGTCCATACACAGCAGCCTCAGAAAAACATATGAACACCACCACTGTCCATGCCATTATGAAAATAGTTCACAATTTTTTTTTTTTGCATAAGCTCTCTCTTCTTTCCTTATTCAAAAATAGTTGTGCTATGTTTACATTGTCATGGCACATACCCTACATCTTCTTTCCCACGGTAGCTCTCATTGGTCTTAGTTTTAAAAAATATATATTTATAGTTATACAAATAACTATTTAATACTTTTTCATATAAAAGATGATTCTTTATCAAACTTATACACAAATATAAGTTGTGTATACTTATAAATGGCTTATAAAGACAAAGTGCAGCCCTCCCCTGACTCACCCAGCTGACCCCCAATTCTCCCTTCCCAGAGGGAAGCATTTTCAATTCTTCCAGCTGGATCTTAGGGGGTTTGCATGCATATTGCCAAACAAATTGCAAGTGAATCTCTTAATATGTTCATAGACCTCTGATAACCTTTTGGTTTCCTTCCTGCTCTTGAAGCATCTCTCTAAGAGCTTTCTACTGCAGTCCATGGCCGCCGAGGTCATTGCTGTCCTGGGATCTCCTTCCCCATCATTTCGGGGGTGCCCTTCCTCATCTCTTCTGTGGTGGAGCCCCTGTTCCCTCCTCCTGGTTTTCTTCCCTCCTTCTGATGGAGCACGTCTTTGAGTGCTTTCCTGGGCAGGGTGGCCACCTCACATTGATAGACATGTCTGCATCGACCTTTGCTGTTTAGGGAGAGCAGGCCCGCATTTAGAATTCTAGCTGCATCCTTCCTCCTTTAAAATGTTTCCAAGCTTTGCTCCTTGTCTCTTAGCTTCTCCCCTGTGTGTGCTAGAGATTGAGAAAATGGATGCCTTTCTCATTCCTGAGACTTCCCATGTGAGCTTGGTTTGTCCCATCCCTTCTGGAAGCTTTTTAGGATTTTTTTGGTCCTGAATCATCTAATGATCTTTCTCAACCTGTGAATTCATGGCTTTCAGTTCTGGGACTATTTCTGGGACCATTAAGTCATTGGTAATTGCCTTCCTTCTGTTTTCTCTTTTCTTTCTGAAAAGCCTACTAGTCAGTGTTGGAATCCAAGAAGGTCAAAGAATTCAAGAAAAAAAAACATGAAGAAAAATATATTGATATGTTATAATTGCCAAAACCAAGTTGGAGGACTTATACTTGGTGATCTCAAAACATACTACAAAGCTACAATCATCAAAACAGTTTGGCACTGACTTAAGGACAGACATACTGACTGATGGAACAGAGAGGAGAGTCCAGAAATAAACCCAGAGATCTATTTTCTACTAGTTCTTACATCTGGTCATTTGGGTTGTCTAAAGTTCATTGATAAGTCCTCAGGATGGGCTCATGGAAACAATTTTCCTTGCATTTATCCATGGCTTAGAATAGTGGGCCCATGGCTTTTATACTTGAAAATCAGTTTTTCTGGGTCTACAATCCTTGGTTTACATCTCCCCCCCGCCTCCCCGACTGTAATAACGTATTACTCAATTTTCTTTTGAGTAAATCAGTTATTGTTTTAGGGTCTAATGAGAATTAATTAATTTTTGTTCTTTTTAAAGTCACTTGCTCAGATTATCTAGAAGTTCAAAGGGAGGTGGTGGTGGTTTTTTTTTTTTTTAATTCTTCAAAGTCGTGTAATTTTATTACATTCTGTCTTGCTATTTATTGTTTTGTGTCAATTTCTCACGTACCTGGTATTCTCTTTGGAATCATGTTTTTATTTTTATTTCAGGGAACTTTTTTCTAGTGTTTTAAAAATTTTTTTTTTTAATTAGAGTTGCTTCACAATGTTGTGCCAATTTCTGCTGTACAGCAAAGTGACCCAGTCATACACACACACATACACACACACACACATACATTCTTTTTCTCTAATTATCTTCCACCATGTTCTATCCCAAGAGATTGGACATAGTTCCCTGGGCTGTACAGCAGGATCTCATTGCTTATCCATTCTAAATGTAATCATTTGCATCTGCTAATCCCAAACTCCCAGTCCCTCCCACCTTTACTGTTTTGTTATTTGTTCTGGTTCTTTGCTTTCATTTCCTTCTTCAGAGACTTGCTATCTCTAGGTCCAATCTTTGCCTTTCTTCCATATTTATCAATTTCTTTTGAATACTTTTTAGAAAACTTTTCATTTATTTTTCACTTAAAAAAGTTCCTTCTTTTTAAATTCTATTTTTCTTATGAAATGTCCTCTATTCCTTCAGTCTAATCTTCATTTTGAAATGATTTTTCTTTTGTTTCTAATTCTTTCCTGAGTTCTGTGACATCATGGTTAGGTTTTTGAAAATTCAGATATATCTTTTCCTCTCATCTCTTATGTCATTTTTCTGAGTGTCCTTTAGCTCATTTTGATAGAGTGTGTATACTTTTGATCTATTTGGAAGTGTGTCTTTCTGGCATGTTTTCATTTTTGGTAGGAAAATTATTCTCCTTATTTTCTTATTATAGTGACTTTGTGATTTAAAGTGGATTTTTTTTTGTTCCTCATTTCTCAGTAAAATCAGTTTTTTCTGACCTTGAGAGGTTGATATATTCAGGATTTCCCTCCTACATTCACAGGGCTTCCTCTTCTATTGTTTTAGCATTGTATTGCTTTCTGAAATTTCTTGATTCTTTTGCTCCTTCCTCCAGCTTGTACCTGAAGCTTCTCTTTCTTTCTTTGCATTGTCTCTGTCTTGCTCATATTTGATTCCACTGCCAACTATTTCTTCTCAGAACAGGTCCTCTCCTTGAAGGAAACACTGGTTTCCAGTGTACACAGAGATGCAAGGTCAACCCCTCCTGACCTTGCTCTAGGCTCCTTGAATTTACCTCCTATGAGAGAAGGAAGATCCTTCCCAGGTTCAGCTGCAGTTCTCAAATACCACCCCCTCCAAGCTTTCCCAGGAGTAACTGCTGCTGGTTTCATCCTGCTTTACATCCATCAGGAAAGTCATGGTTTTTCTCTGTGTCCTCCTACGCCGACATGGATACAATGTTGACTTATGGCTACTGGTGGTTTACATTTGGGATTCATGGAATATCTTGTCACCTCTTTTTGCCATAAATGTTGTCCATGGGTTTTTGGTTTTTCTATCTAGTTGTTCTGTCTGCTTTTATATGGAGACTCAGGAAGATTCAGACACTAAACTGCCACCTCCATAATATTGTCTAGCATGACTGGACCATAATTTACTTAACCACTGCCTTGTGGGTGATGATTCAGTTATCGCCTTGGAGATCATGCTGTGACCAGCATCCTGCATTTATCTTTATATTCTGGTACTTCCATTTAGGTATTCAAAGGTCTCCAAGTGGGATTTGCTTGCCAAAAGATATGTTTTACCCTTTTGTCTATTTTACCAAGTTACTTTCAAAAGTAATTGTAGTAATTCACCCCAAAGAGCAAGTAAGGCATTACTCACTTTTCCACATGGTCATCAAAACTGAGTATTTAGCTGTTTTTGCCTCTGATATGTCAAAAGTGATACTGTATTGTTTCAGTTTGTTTTTACCAACCTACCAGCATATATGGGCATTTCTTCCTGTATTTATTGGACTTGGTGTCTTTTTACCTTTTGGATTTGCTATTTCATAAGATTTTCCCAAAATTCTTTTAGGTTGTTTATCTTTTCATACTAGTTGGTAGAAACACTTTAGGCAACTGGAATATTAAGCTTTTTTCTTGATGCGTTTAAGTACCACCCGCCCCCATCAATTTTAATTTTAGGATATCTTTTGCTAACACAGAAATATTTTATTTTTAGTTAGAATAGATGTCTATGATTTATGTTTTCTAGAATTCTTATTTTATTAAAAGTTTTAATTCTCAGCACAATATCATACGCATATTCCCCCAATTATAATTTCTTGTCATTTTGTCTTACTGCTCAGATTTTAAATTCATTTGGATTTATTTTGTATGTGGGAAAAAGGAGTAGTTTGGTGTTCTTCTTACTATATCATGGGCAGTTTGCTTGAATTCTCTGAGCCTCACTTTCCTAATCTATAAAATGTGTAGAATATACCTACCTCAAAAGGATGCTTTGAGAGTAAAAACGAAATATATAAGTGCATATTTCTAGGCGCATGGTAGGCATTACATAAATACTAGATATTTTATGAGACAATGTAGTGGGAAGAATAAGACAGATTACTCTCATTCTAAAGACTGAGTATCATAAATTAAAAAATGATCTTTCTTGTAGTTGATATGAAATTAATGAGATAATATGCAAAGCTTATAACATGTATCAGGTAAGCAATACTTGGTAACTCCTCCATTGTTATCATTTCCCATTATTACCACTGCTATTATTAGCAATATTATTGCCACCAACACCTCAATTCCAACAGGTGTTAGAGAAATTTACTAATTAGGAGTCAGGACACTCGGGTTTTCTAGGTTCTGTCGCTGACTAGCTGTGTACTCACAGATGCTTAATTCATCTGAGTTTCCATTTCTTTGTATCTATACAGTGAAGGGATGGTCTAGGTCAAGAGTCACAGCTAAACTGCTGGTATTACCACTGGGCACAATAACTGATTACATTCACATTTTAAAAATAATGTGGAAGCCCAACAAATTGCTGAACAAAACATGTCTGTGGCCTTCTAGTTTACCATTCCAGGTGAAGATACTTGAGATCTGGACTTGAAATAAAATAAGACGTAAATTGAAGGAATTTGGAAATGCGTTATTCTACCAAATATTTAAAAATATTTATTTATGTATTTATTTATGTTTGCTTTTTAGGACTGTTCCTGTGGCATATGGAAGTTTCCAGGGTAGGGGTTGAATCAGAGCTGTAGCTGCTGGCCTACACCACAGCCATAGCACTGTGGGATCCTAGCTGCCATCTGCAACCAATACCACAGCTCACGCCAACACCAGATCCTTCACCCACTGAGCAAGGCTAGGGATCGAACCCGCATCCTCATGGAGACTACATTGGGTTCTTAACCTGATGAGCCACAATGGGAACTCCCAAATATATATATATATATTTGTCTTTTTTTTTCTATTTCTTTGGGCCGCTTCCACGGCATATGGAGGTTCCCAGGCTAGGGGTCGAATTGGAGCTGCAGCCACCGGCCTACACCAGAGCCACAGCAACGCGGGATCCGAGCCGCGTCTGCAACCTACACCACAGCTCATGGCAACGCCAGATCGTTAACCCACTGAGCAAGGGCAGGGACCGAACCCGCAACCTCATGGTTCCTAGTCGGATTTGTTAACCACTGCGCCACGACGGGAACTCCCCCAATTTTTTTTTTTTTTTTTGTCTCTTGTCTTTTTTGTTGTTGTTGTTGCTATTCTTGGGCCGCTCCCACGGCATATGGAGGTTCCCTGGCTAGGGGTCTAATCGGAGCTGTAGCTGCCAGCCTACGCCAGAGCCACAGCAACGCTGGATCCAAGCCGAGTTTGCAACCTACACCACAGCTCACGGCAATGCTGGATCCTCAACCCACTGAGCAAGGGCAGGGACCGAACCCGCAACCTCATGGTTCCTAGTCGGATTCGTTAACCACTGAGCCACAACGGGAACTCCGCTGCACCAAGAAGGGAACTCCTCAATTTTTATTAGATATATATATAATAAAAAATATAGAAAGGGGATAAACATATAAAAAGATGTTCATTTTTCCTCTATCATCCATGCACAGTCTCTTTTCAGGGATATTTGATTTCTGCAAGGTATCAGTGGCAGAAATAAACAGTTCGATTATTCTAGACCATTTTCTTGGCTTATGACATGTTACTTTGTTCTTTATTGGAGTCTTTGATGAGTAATATATCAGTTTTTAAGAAGGCAGAGGATATAATGTGCTTAAATTCTATACTATTAGCACTGCTACTAAAGATCTATAAGAGAGAATATCTCCAACATCATAAAAACCAACCACTTTTTGAAAAGCCTAGAGTATATATGGTAGGATGCTTTGAAGAAGAAGTCGTTACCTTTTGAATAAGGATGACATTGGGACAGCGATTGAAAGTTTGAAATTATCCTTAATGACACTATGTTACTTTAAAACTGAATATGGAACTAGGAAAATGATGGGTCATTAGGAACCCATTTAGGATAGCTCTCTCTGTATTTTACTTAAGGCAAAATGATCACAGCACTGAACTGCAGACTTGACCCATCACAGGATCAAGGCCCACATATGCCTCCGGTGATTCGATGCTATTGTACTAAATTGTCACCAGAAGAGACATTGTCTCGGGGAAGGTCAGATCTGTGGCATAGGTACTAAAAGCAGGCAGCTGCATAGATGCATGCCCTGATGAGGAAGTGAGGCACTCTCTTGTTTTAAACATGTAAAATGGTAAGAGCAGTGAGTGTGTATAAACATTTTCCAACAAAATATTTAAACTCACATCAGAGCACTGGGAACTGTATCTGGCCACTTATGATGGAGTGTGATGAAGGATAATGTGAGAAAAAGAATGTGTATATGTATGTGTGATGGGTCACTTTGCTGTATAGTAAAAAATTGACAAAACTGTAAACCAGCTATAATGGAAAAAATAAAAATCATTAAAAATTAAACTCCCATTATATTCTGCATGTATGATACCTGGGATTTATAGACTGTTTTACAGTTCTGGAAGGCTGGGTGACCATGAGCCTGTCCAGGATGAAGATGAGCTTAAAGAAAGAAGTTTTATATTGTTTACTGCAGAAAAAACTAAGAATAAAGCAAATCCAAATTTCATCAAATGAGTCACCTAGTATTTACCTAAGAGTTGGAACAGCGGGTATCATTGTACAGCATCAGCTAGCACAAACAGCAATGCATTCTCTCGGAGATTTCTTTAAGGAAGTGTACAGGAGGCAAAGATTGGAATCTGATATGCCAGCTTTCCCTGACACCTTCTCTACCCTGCTCATGGAGCCTTGCCATGGTTCCTGCCTTTGCTCTTCAAGAATACGTTTAAAGTAGGGAGCTCTATTTTGGTGGTAGGGACAACATGAGAGCAGTGGTCCTATGTTGAGGTCTTACTCTGACAGATCAGAGATGCTCCAGTCCTTAGCCTCCCACCACCAGCCTCACCATTTTCACCATCACTCTCCACACCACTGCCATCATCACTACCACTTCCACCACCAGCCTCACCGCTTTTACCACCTTCACCACCACTCTCAGCAGTGTTAATTCCCCAGGAGGGTTAACACTGTGGTTAATTAACACCCCAGAAGTGTGAATTCTCACCTTGATGATCATAGTGACGTCTAAACCAGCTTCTCTGCCTCTCACTTCTCATCCTCTGCAATCTTTCCTACATTTTGGGGGCCAGATTTAATTATCCTACATCGAAATTCTGATCATATCTCTTGCCTGCTTACAAGTGAAGTTTTAATTATTCTTTGTTTTTTATGTTTATTTATTTATTTTGCCTTTTTTTTTTTTAGGGCCACACCTGTGGCATATGGAGGTTCCCAGGCTAGGGGTCGAATCAGAGATGTAGCTGCCGGCCTACACTAGAGTCACAGTCACAGCAACACCAGATCTGAGCCACATCTGCGACCTACACCGTAGCTCACGGCAACACCGGATCCTTAAGCCACTGAGCAAAGCCAGGGATCAAACCCTTGTCCTTATGGATACTAGTCAGATTCGTTAACCCCTGAGCCACAACAGGAACTCCTTAATTAATCTTTAATCAGACCATTTCCTAATGAATACAAGTCTAGGCCTCTGGGCCCTGTGTGGAAGGCTAGGCTCAAAAAAATGTCTCCAGGACAAATCCAGAATGGATTTCCCATTGCTGGAGCTGCAAGTATTCTGAGCTCCAACTACACAAGAGCATTTGTTATTTCTTAAGTAGGCTTTAGGCCAGCATTTCTTGAAGTTCAGATATATACTACTTTAATAATTATTCCTTTATTAATTTTTGCTTTAGTTGAATCACGTGGAATACTTGCTAAAATGCATATTCCTAGACCCCATGCCTAGAAACTCTCTCTTTAGAGTCCTGGATGCTGAATACCTTTTTCTCCTTAGATTTGGGATCTTGTTGACAATTTTGCGACCACAAAGAAAGTCTTATTTAACTTCTGGTTACTTACCTATCTTATAAAGGACTAATATGAAAATATAAAGCAACTGGTACAGTGCCTGACCTGATAAAGGCAGCTCTCATGCTTAATTCTCGCCCTAACCAACACGAGTGTCTTTGTAGTGTTTAAGGAAATGATGTTTATGACATCACTTTTATATTTTTTGGATGCTCTTAGGCTATAAACTTTGGGGGAACAGGAATTATGTATTATTCATCATTGACTAACTTGCGAAATGTGGCCCAGTATTTTGCTCATTTCATATTAGTTTAGTTAGTAGTATGGTACTTATTTTAAAAAATTATGATATAAATTAATATCACTACAAAAAATTCTTTTTTTGTTTGTTTTTTTGGTCTCCCCAGAGGAAGCCCCAAGCCACCTCCTGCTCCTCTGGTGTCCTCTGAAAGCTGCAGGGTCAGGCCTTCCAGGATCCTAGGTTCCACCTTGAGCCTGGTTAACCTTCTCCCATATTCTCTGAGATCATGGGTGGGAGATACCAAGACCCTTTAGCTGAATATTTTGGATGCTGCACTGTCGCCTTTACTGAGTCTTTGTTCCCAGTCCTGGGTATCAGTTCTTATATGTGGGCTTCTGTCTCATTACCAAGACACAGTATTCACCCAGGACTCTGAGTGGTAAATAGATCAAATCTCACTTCCGGTGCCTGGGTCTCTCCCTTGATGACCCGCTTAACACTTTTATGCTTAGACACTGCCTTGGTTTTGCCAGTGAGGTCTCCTGTCCTTTTATCCTTCAAGCCTCAACTATCAGTTCCTTAATGACAAATATGCTGCTGCCAACTGACTGCTCATGAAATTTCCCAGGACTGCCATGTGCTTTTACCATCTGCAGCCCCCTGCTGGTAGACTGTTGGTACCAGGAGCCCTGTAGTCAAACACTTGGAGCATTTAGAACCGCCCACTTGCCTGACCCCTCAGCCTCCTCGCTTCTCCCCCCTCTGGGTTTCCAGTAACCCTTGTGTGGTTCACTGTTGGGGCTCACCTGGCTGATGGTGCTCATGGCACGCATGTAGCTCTCATTCCTGGAGCGGAACTTCGGTGATGTGAGCAGGCCTGCAGGGTCAAGGCTGTCCAGGCTTCGGTTGATGGAGACTTCACTGACTGCCCTCAGGTAACTGTGACTCCGGATCTGGAGTTTGGGAGAGTGTTCATTGGAAATCCTGGAAGAGAGCAAGGGAAAGTGCCTTGAGTCCTGTTCCAACACACAGGCAGTGCTGAGACAGGGCGGTACTGTGATTGACACGCACCATAAATACCGTGTGAAGAATACAGATGCTCACCCGTGGTCGCTAAACCTCCCCGTGGGGTCTCAGAAAGAGACATTTTGATGGGCAGTCCTTGAGATTGGATGACATGAGAGTGCAATGGTAATTCTGAAATAACTTTCTCATTCACATTTTCCTTCTGTCCTGGGGAGGGAGGTTATAGAGGTCTCTGCCTTGCCCCAGAATCTTGCTCTGTGTAACTGGTTAAGCTTTTCCTTTGTACTCATTTCTTTTCTGTGCCATCATTTTGTTTTTGGACTTTCTAGTCATGGCAAGTGGGTAAATATCTATATACGCTATATTAATACCGCTAGCAATCTTTCTATCATCTATTTATCTCTCTATCTGGATCTTGATCATTTAGTTGAGGTTTAGTGAACAAAACTTAAATTTTAGCGATTAAAGATGTGCACGTCTCTAAATCTCGATATGCAAAGACAAGTCTTTACATGTGTTGTGCCCTTTAGATTTTTTTCCAAGATGCATTTTAAAACCATCCAAGGAGAAACTGCTCATTGCAAAAAGCCAAGCCATCCAGAAGTGCACAAAACAGAAAGTGGGTCTCCTAAACATCTTGTTCCTGTTCCGGAATTCCACTCCCTAAAAGAACTACCCAGACCAGAAGTTCCTGTTGTGGCTCAGTGGCAATGAATCTGACGAGTGTCCATGAGGATGCAGGTTTGATCTCTGGCCTTGCTCAGTGGGTTAAGGATCTGGCGTTGCCATAAGCTGTGCGGTAAGCCAATGGTACAGCTCTGATTCAACCCCTAGCCCTGGGAACTTCTATATGCTGCAGGTGCGGCCCTAAAAAGACAAAAAAAAAAAAAAAAAAAAAGCAGCCACCCAGAGCAGTTCCATGTATGTCTTTTCTTAGCCTGTCTATACACAGTTGTTTTTTTTTAAGTAATTTAAAGAATTTTAAATTGAAATATAGTTGATTTACAATGCCAGTTTCAGGTATACAGCACAATGATTCAGTTATAGAAACATATATATATATACATATATATACACACATGTATATTCTTTTGTAGATTCTTTTCCACTATAGGTTATTACAAATATTGAGTCTTGAGTCTAGTTCCCTGGGCTATAAAGTAGGTCCTTGTTGATTATCTGTTTTATATAGAGTAGTGTGTATTTTTTAATCCCAACTCCTAATTTTTGTGTCCTTGCCTCCACCTTTGGTAATCATATCTATCTCTGTGTTTTTAGTGTGTGTTTTTTTGGGGGGTGGGGGCGGGGAGGGCACACACAGGGCATATGGAAATTCCCAGGCTAGGAGTCGATCTGGTGCTGTAGCTGCCATTCTACACCACAGTCACAGCAGCACGGAATCCTTGCCACATCTGTGACCTACACCACAGCTCATGGCAATGCTGGATCCTTTAATCTTTTGAGCAAGGCCAAGGCTTGAACCATTGTCCTCATGGATACAGTCAGGTTTGTTACTACTGAGCCATAACAGGAACTCCCAGGTAATTTTTAAAGTTTGTTTTCGTGTGGGATTCAGGGTGATTTTTCTTTCATTATTAAATTATTATTATTTTTTTGCTGTAACATGGCTTGCAATTAAAAATTAAAGTCGAGGAGTTCCCTTTGTGGCTTGGTCCCTGGCCTTGCTCAGTGGCTTAAGGACCAGTGTTGCCAGTGAGCTGTGGTGTAGGTCACAGACATGGCTTGGATCTGGTGTTGCTATGGCTGTGGTATAGGCCGGCAGCTGCAGCTCCAATCTGACCCCTAGCCTGGGAACTTCCATATGCCGTGGGTTCGGCCCTAAAAAGCAAAAGGAAAACAAAACATTGGTAAGGAGAAAGATGTAGGCCTAAAATAGCTGCTATTATTTATCATTATTCTGGAGGTCCTAGCCAATGATATTATATATACGTATATAATATATATATATATATAAAAGAAATAGGAAATACAAATATAGTGAAGAAAAAGGTAAATTTTGAGTATTTACAGATTATACAGTTAATTATCTGGAAGATAAAAGAAAATCAACTGAAAAACTATTAAAACTAATGAGTGATTACCCCAGATAGACACAGGGTAAAAATAGAGAAATTAATTGTTTTTCTATATACTGTCACCACTAAATAGAAAATTTAAAAATCCCATTCAAATGGCAAAACATTATAAATTAAGTAGAAATGGCAAAAAAGATGTGCACCAGAAATTTTTGAAAAAAGTGATAAAACTTTATGGAAGGCTAAATAAAAAAGCAAGACAGGAGTTCCCGTCGTGGCGCAGTGGTTAACGAATCCGACTAGGAACCATGAGGTTGCGGGTTCGGTCCCTGCCCTTGCTCAGTGGGTTAACGATCCGGCGTTGCCGTGAGCTGTGGTGTAGGTTGCAGATGCGGCTCGGATCCCGCGTTGCTGTGGCTCTGGCGTAGGCCGGTGGCTACAGCTCTGATTAGACCCCTAGCCTGGGAACCTCCATATGCCGCGGGAGCGGCCCAAGAAATAGCAACAACAACAACAACAACAACAACAAAAGACAAAAGACAAAAAAAAAAAAAAAGCAAGACAATTTTCCTGGATGGAAAACTCAGTGTAGGAGTTCCCATCGTGGCACAGTGGAAACAAACCTAACTAAGAACCATGAAGTTGTGGGTTCCATCCCTGGCCTGGCTTGGTGGGTTAAGGATCCGGTGTTGCCATGTGCTGTGCTCTAGGTCACAGACATGGCTCGGATCCTGCGTTGTTGTGGCTGTGGTGTAGGCTGGCAGCTGTGTCTCCGATTGGACCCCCAGCCTGGTAATCTCCATATGTTGTGGGTGTGGCCCCAGAAAGAAACCCCAAAAAACTCAATATTGTAAAAAAGATAAAATTTCCCTAAATGAATCCACAAATTTAATACTAAAATCTGAGAATTTGATAAGTGGCCACTTTTTGAATTGCACCGAGGGAGAGACCAAATTAAAAGAGACATAAAATTTAACGTCAAATGAAACCTCTTACATGTTTTACTTCTACAAGAGAGAAACTGATTTTTCTAGCAGTGTTCCTTATGGATCTGGCAAGTAGCTGCCCCACCTAAAGATACCTGTCAGGTCAAGCAAATATTTTCCATGTCTTATGGGCTATTAGGGTGATTCATCATGGATCACTTTATAAATGCCCACGCCAAACATCCCAACCCCAAAATAAACAAAATGAGGAGTTAATCTTTCCTTTAAGCTCTCTTCTAGGGAAAGAGAGCCTTAGCTCGAAGCATTTATAACTGAAAGTTCACTTCTGCATAGAACCTGTAAGATGACAAATGGGTTTCTTTGGCTATTTTGTGAGCCGACCCAGAGCCATGATATTGTCAACATAAATGATGATGCTATTCCAAGCGGTTATCAGGGCAGCAGTGGGTGACTGTCTCCTAAATAGTCTCCATTCAAAAGAAGAAGGGAAAGGCCAGTATTTTGAAAAATGAGTGTCTGTCTGCTGGCTGAGTTGGAGAAGAGGGGCATCATTGAAACAATCATTCACCCTGGCCGCCTGTTATGAAATAAGGCATGATTCCCACACTCCAGACTGAAAAATCATTCAGGAGAGATGGAATAGTTCAACTCTGGTAGTCATTCCTGAGAAAACTGTGTATTTAATAATACACTAAATATAAGGAAGTGAACTCTTTTATCTTGTCCACTGAGAGAGCAGAGGCCACAGCTATCAACATAAAGGATACAAGTAAGCAGTGTGCTCCTGAGGCTGAAACACTCATTAAAGAAATACCAGGAAAGAGAGTATTGATTGTTTTCATCTTCAGAGGAAGTTGATTTGCTAAGAAAAAAAGGAGTGTGTTTATTCAGAAATATTAGTTCTCGTGTTAATCGTTTATCAATGTTTGACTATTCAAATGACATCTGCCTTTTTCAACTTTCTCCCTCAATTGCTTAAGCTGAATTAAACAGTCGTAGCTTATCTGAACTGAACTGTGATTTTGACCTCATTGAGCCGTATTCATTGTCGTGTTCTTTAATCGCACCCAAAGATTCAAGGATGCATTTAGGGGGCTGTGGGGCAGCTACAGAAACAAGGTTGACCAGTGTATCAGGTTGCGATGGCAAAAAAGGGAAAATGCAATATAAACTATTATACATAGAGGGGAAAAACAACAAGGCCCTACTGTATAGCACAGAGAACTTCAATTTTCCTATGATAAGCCACAATGGAAAAGAATATAAAGAAGAGCATGTGTACATATATTTATAACTGAATCACTTTGCTGTATAGCAGGAATGAACACGGCATTGTAAGTCAACTATACTTCAATTAAAAAAAGAGAGAAAATGCAATAATACTTAACACTATTTAAGATCCATGTCCCCAAAGAGAAAATTATTAACCCTGTAATATATCACTAAAATTTTAATTTCATAAAATGAATGAGCTCTGGGGATCTAATGTACAACATGGTGACAGAGTTAATAATACTGTGTTGTGTACTTGAAATTTTTCTAAGGGAGTGTATCTTAAGCGTTCTTACCACACACACACACACAAGTTAAGAGGTAATGAAAGTATTAATCTGATTGTCATAATCATTTCAAAAAATATGCAGTCAAATGATCATATTGTACACTTTACACAATTTTATTTGTCAAAATATGTTATAAAGCTGAAAAATATAACTTGAGATGGTTGAATTTTTTTTCCTCCAGAAAAGGAAATGCTTCACAATTCCATGAGTCTAAATGGTAGAATTTCTGGAGGTGATGAACCGTTTTACTGATTCAGCTGTGTCCTGAGTTTTGCTTTTTTGCACTTTGTCTTGACTGTAATATATGAAAGTGTTGAAATTTAAGGTTATTCGATAGGACTTAGAGGAAACATTTTATTGCCTCTGGGAGTTAATCCAATTGCTCTGTTTGGAAAATGAAAGTATTTTGTCCTTGGTCATGACTGTTATCAAACCACTCTCACAGAATTCATAGTTTCAATTGAGAGGCTTCGATTCCCAGGGCCTCAGTGTGGAAAATGGTACTTAGTGGGTGACACTGCTCAGTTCCTAGTTTTGGGTAATCAAATGCAGGGTTTCTCTTGGTCAGTCTTCTTTGGTAAAACTGAGCCCAGCTTTCTTCTCAGCAACTTTGTGTGTGATGCCTTTATAGTGCTGATTATAAAATCTTTCACGTTGGTAGGTGTGAACTCTTGAGTTATTTCTACTTTATAAGAGCAAACTTTTATTAACATTTGCAAAACACCATTACCAACCTTCAGGCAAGCAAACCATTGTTTCGAGAAGTTAGTGCTCAAGGTGATTGAGATGGGACTTGGTCTTCTCCTAACTTCTACATTCTCTTCCCAGCTCCTGTTTCTTGGGGAATCTTGCCTGAAGCCTCACTGGGGTTATTATTCCTCTTCCTTACCCTCAAATGTTTTTATGCCCTAAGATTTTTCCATCCATCTATCTATCTATCTATCTATCTATCTATCTATCTATCTATCTATCTATCTCTATTTTTACATCTGTGTCTGTGGCATATGGAAATTCCTGGGCTAGGGATCGAATCGGAGCTGCAGCTGAAGCCTTTACCACAACCACATTAACACCAGATCCAAGCCACATCTGTGGCTTGTGACAACACCAGGTTCAACCCACTGGGTGAGGTGTCAAACCCGAATCCTCACAAAGACTATGTCAGAGGTGTTTTTTTCTTTCTCTCTTTCTTTTTTTTTTTGTTCTTTGTCTTTTTATGGAAGACACCCGTGGCATATGGAAGTTCCCGGGCTAGGGGTCAAATTGGAGCTGCATCTGCTGGCCTACACCACAGCCACAGCAACGCGGGATCTGAGCTGTGTCTGTGACCTACACCACAGCTCACAGCAACACCGGATCCTGAACCCACCAAGTGGGGCCAGGGATCAAACCTGCATCCTCATGGATCCTAGCTGGGTTTGTTACCACTGAGCCATGATCAGAACTCCCTGGAGTTCCCGTCATGGCGCAGTGGTTAACGAATCCGACTAGGAACCATGAAGTTGCTAGTCCAATCCTGCCCTTGCTCAGTGGGTTAAGGATCTGGCCTTGCCGTGAGCTGTGGTGTAGGTTGCAGATGCGGCTCGGATCCCGAGTTGCCCTGGCTCTGGTGTAGGCTGGCAGCTACAGTTCCAATTAGACCCCTAGCCTGGGAACCTCCATATGCCGAGGGAGTGGGCCAAGAAATGGCAAAAAGACAAAAAAAAAAGAACTCCCTGTGTCAGGTTTTTTTTAAAAAGACTTTTATTTTTTCCATTGTAGCTGGTTTACAGTGTTCTGTCAATTTTCTACTATACATCAAGGTGACCCAGTCACAAATACATATATACATTCTTTTTCTCACATTATCCTCCATCATAAGTGCCTATGTCAGGTTTTTAACCCAACCACAATGGAAACTCCTCCTAACACTTTAACATTTTTTATATTCTCATTTTATTCTACATTCTCTCCTTGGACAATCTCATCTACTCAATGGCTTCTACTACTAACTTTATGCTGATAATTCATGAATCTATTTGTAGCCCATAGGTCTCTCTTAAATTCAAAACTAAGCTTTCAGTGAATGACTGTGCATTTCTACCTATATGTTCTACAGATGTCAGAAACTCATCATGACCCCCAAATGGAGACATTGCCTTTTCCCCTCAAAATTGCTCCTTTTCTTTTATTTCACATTGAGATGAATGGCGCTGACATCTACCTTGTGAAACAAACCAACTAGACAGGTGCTTATCCTGGCTCATCTTCTAACTGTCCAAATCCAATCAATGATCAGATTGTCTCAGTTTTACATCCTGGAGACACTTAGAGTCCCCTTCCTCCTCTTCCTCGTACTTCTTGCTCTATTACATCCTTAGTTCAGCCTTCATCTCGATCCTCCTAAATCAGGCTCCCTGCTACCAGCCTTGTGCTCTCAAATGCATCTCTTTTCTGCTAGTGACACTCCCTTGCTTAAAATCCACCTGTGAATCCTAAACTCTACTTACTTTTCTAGTATCATCTTTTACTACATCCTCAGATGCCCCATGCACACACTCTCATGCTTCTTTATCTCTGCACATGCTATGTTGTTTTGTTTTGCTTGGAATACACTTCTTCCACTTTCCACCCACAAAACTCTTACTTCAACTCATTTATCAGATGACTAGGTGTTAGAACACCTATTGACAAGATAATCTGGAATCATGATTCCAGATCACAATCTAATGGGTCTCCGGTCATGAGAGGCAATGAGAATCTTGTCACTTCTCTTTAGAAAGCCTCCTTTATTCTCTCTGGCTAAATAAATGTCTTCTCCATCTGTACTCTTGTAGTGTCTTTTATATTTCTCTGCCACATACTTTTCCTGTTGTCGTAGTTTTTTTGTTTACATGTCTGTGCACTCCTTAGATTGTCAAGTTCTTAGAAACTGGAAACATATTTCATTCATTTTCTTATGCAGTGGTACCTTGGCACTTACATGTTCTAAAATGATTAATAATGACGAACACCTATTAGAGTGCTTCCTTTATGCCAGGCACTGCACATGAATCATCCCATGAAATAGATGAATGAATACATAAAGGAATGACAGGGTGATTCAGTTGATCACTTCTCTAGACTTGAAATAGTTTCCAAAATTTTAGAATTCTCTTCTCTTACTTATAGCTAGCGATCCTATAAGGGAATTTTAAACAGCTTTATAGTGACGAAATTCATATACCATAAAGTTTACCCTTTGAAAGTATATGATTCAGTGGTGTTTAGTATAGTCACAGAGCCGTGCAATCATAACCACTAATTTTAGAAGGTTTTCATTCCCCTCTCCCTGCCCAGATTCCTATACCCATTGGTAGTCACTCTCTGTTCCTCCTTATTCCTAACCCTCGGGTACCACAAATATACTTTTTGTCTCGATGCCTTTGTCTGTTCAGGACATTTGATGTATATGGAATCACATAATCTGTGGCCTTTTCCAACTGGCTTCCTTCACTTTGATGTTTTCAAGGTTTGTCCATGTTGTAACATGTATCAATACTTCATTCCTTTTAAATGCTGAATAATATTTCATTGCATGGATTTATACCATAATTGATTTGTCTGTCCATCAGTGGATGGACATTTGGTTTGTTTCTACCTTTTGGCTATTATGAATTCTGCTGTTAGAAACAACCATGTTCAAATTTTTGTGCAAGCGTATGTTTTTTCAATTCTCTTGCTGTAAAGGTTTAGAGGAAAATATGATTCAAGATAACAGAGCAAGAAACTTATATATGAGGTGAGAACTTCCAGAATGACAGAGTATGGACCTCAGCAAGTCCTATTCTACACAAAACAATTGCAGAAATATGGGTAATGTAAACCATTTCAGAACTCTGGAAAGCGAGCTCAGGGAACAACCTGAACATTATTTATTTAAGAAAAACTACTGAGTAGTTCCTCTTGTGGCTCAGTAGGTTAAGAACCTGACTAATATCCATAAGGTTGTGGGTTTGATTCCTGGCCTCACTCAGTGGGTTAAGGATCCGGCATTGCCGTGAGCCTTGATGTAGATTTCAGGTGCAGCTTGGTATTGCTGTGGCTATGGCATAGGCCGGCAGCTGCAGCTCTGATTCCCTAGCCTGGGAACTTCCACATGCTGCAGGTGCAGCCATCAAAACAAAACAAAACTACTGAATGCATCCTCATGCCTCTCACCTCCTTGGCATAGTAGCCATGAGCAATGGAAGCCTCAGAACCAACTGAGGGGAATGCACCTCTTGGAGCTCTGTTTAAAGCATCATCTTCAGGGCACAGAACATCTCATCTGCATGTAAAAGCACTATTCCCAGAGTGTTGGTATTCTTTGATTTGATTGGGATGTAAATTCTGTGGAAAAACCCTATCTCAGGTTGTAACCCAAACCAATAGTAAATGGCTGCACTTGTTAACATGATGGCTATGTAAGGCTGTAATTTCAATTGGAGCAAAACAAGAGCCTGGCCCAAAACTTAAAAGAAAGTCTTGGAAAATTTGATGCCAGAGAGGATATTTTTAAAAAATTTAATTTCATTGGAGTAGCGTTGATTTACAATATTGTAGTAGTTTCAGGTGTACAGCAAAGTGAATCAGTAATACAGATAAATATAAGCATTATTTTTTCCCTATATAGGTTATGACATACTATTGAGTAGCTTTTCCTATGCTGTAGAGAAGGGTCTTGTGATGGCTATAGAGGATATTTAAAGATTTGGATAAGCTGTTAAGGACTTAAAAGGCTTTATGTATGTACAAGGCTGTACACATGCCCAGAAAAGACCCAAGAAAAGGGACTTTGGTCACTCACCTGTGACTGACCTTGAAACCCTGCATAGGCAGGAAGTGAAAGCTAAGGCTGATTTATAAACTTCCTGAAACTTGAAAGTGTGCCTTCATATACAGATGCCATCGGCAAAAATTCAAAGACTTATTGGTTTAAGGTATTTAGAAAATATTCTGACCAATCATTGGCAAATCACTGAACCATGATGCCCCCAGGGTGAACTCAAGGAAGTCAAGTTTAAGAATGAAAGCAAGACATTTTAAAAAAAAAGGAAGCAAAGAAGTCAGCATCTCTATGACTACAGGGAACACAAAATCCAAATACCTAGTCCAGGAGAGTTGCTACAGAATTAGCAGCAGTGAGGTGGGACAAACACACACACAAACAGAACCAATAACGAAATAAACTGGGGTTGAAGGAAGAGAAAGGATGGAGGGGGAAATGTGTAGGTTTAAGAAACTCAAAATACATAACAAATTGGGGAAGTGGGAAACATGAAATATGGTGTTTAGGGAGGCATACCTGGATGATAAAACCATAAAGAAATACAAGGCAATGATTATCATAAAAGTCAGGACGGTAGCTACTTTTTTTTAGGAGGAGACAGTTGTGTTGGGACTGGAGTGGCTGGCTGGTCAAGTTCCACGTTTTGATCTGGGTGGTAGTTTCAAGCAAGGGTATTTGCCCTATAATAAGTCATTACATCATCCATTTCTTTTCTGTGTTTTTATATATGTGTTTTATTTTTCAATTATAAATGTCTAGAGATTATACTAAGTGAAGAAGTTCAGCTAAATACAAATATGAGATCACTAATATGTGGAATCTAATACAAAATGACACAGAAGAATTTATTTATTCACAAAACAGAAATGGGTTCAAAGATTTCAAAACCAAACTTAGGGTTACCAAAGGGGAAACACTGGGGAAGGGATATATTGGGAGGTTGGGAGTGGCATCTACATACTGCTATATACACAATTGAAAAGTAACAAGGACCTAATGTATAGCACAGGGAATCTACTAAATACTCTGTGATAGCTTTTATGGGGGATATGTAAAACTGATTCACTTTGCTATGTACCTGAAACTAACACAACATTGTAAGTCAACTATGCTCCAGTAAAATTTATAGAAAAGGAATATCTGATTCAAAAGTTACTGTAATATATTATCCAAAATGTACAGTTTTTGGCAAAAAAATGAGACATGCAAAGAAATAAGAAATTATGGATCATATACAGCAAAAAAGCAGCTAATAAAAAATGTTCTTGGAGTTTCCACTGTGGTGCTGTGGCTTAAGAATCCAACTGCTGTGGCTCAGGTTGCTACAGAGGCACAGATTTGATCCCCTGGCCCAGCACAGTGAGTTAAAGGATCTAGTTTTTCCACAGCTACAGCTACCATGTAAGTCACAGCTGAAGCTTGGATTCAGTCCCTGGCCTGGGGACTTCCATATGCCATGGTGTGGCCAAAAAAAGAAAAAAACTGTTGTTGATCTGGAGGGGATCCAGATGGTAGACTTAATAGACAAAGACCTTAAATCAGTTATCAATCTGCTCAAAGAACTAAAGGGTATTATGTGTAAAGATTTAAAGGAAAGTATGACAATGATATATCACTAAGTAGAGAATATCATAACTAAATAATAATAACTAAAATTAAAAAATTTACTCAAGGGGCTCACAGCAAGCCCCATGAAGAAGAATTAATAAACCCAAAGAGAGATTATGCAGGCTGAGAAACAGAAAAAAAAATTAAAAAAAGTAAACAGAGCTTCAAAGACTTGTGGGACACCGTCAAATACACCAACATACATGTAATTGGAGTTCCAGAAGGAAAGGTAGAAAATGCATGTGAAGAATTAATGGTTTCAGATTCAATCCCTGGCCCAGGAACTTCCATGTGCCATGGGCGTGGCCAGAAAAGAAGAATCAGTGGTCAAAAACTTCCCAAATTTGATGAAAACTCTATCTACATATCTAAGAAGCTTAAAAACCTCAAAATGCTATAAACTCAACGAGGTCCATACCTAACCACATCCTTGACAAAATATCAGAAGGCAAAGACAACAAGAAAATCTCGAAAGCAGAAAGAAATGACTCCTCACTTACAAGAAATCATCCATAACATTAAAAGCTGACTTTTCATCATATACCATGGACACTAGAGGGCATTGAGAGGACATATTCAATGTTCTGAAAGAAAAAGATTGTCAACAAAAAGATCTATATACAGAAAAACCTTTCAAAAAAGAATTTAAGATATTCCCTGAAAAATGGACTGAGAGATACATTGCCAGCTGCATAGAATCCTTTTTTCAAATTTTACTCTTTTTTTGCAACACTATGTTGTTCCTTAAACATTCATTCTCTATCTATCTATCTATCTATCTATTTATTTATTTATTAGAACTGAAACTTCATAAAGGGATCTGTTTTGCCAACTGCTTGGCCCCATTGGAAAAGCACAGCTTAGATACAGGGGCAGCTTCTACAGTTTAATTCCAAACTGAAGGTACAAACTCCTATAGGTCTCTTGCTGTATTCTCTGTATTCTTCCTCCATACATGTTTGGTGATTCCCTGCAAGTGATGAATGCAAGCATTATTTCTGGGAGACATTGTGTTGTCCAGTGCTATCTCTTAGAAGACCAGGGTTTCAGGGTGGGGTAAAAGGGAGTTGAGCATGTAATCTTGGGGGATTTTTTTTCTTTGCTCCATTAGCATTACTCTGCAGAAAAAAAAAAAAAAGATAAATAAACTGATATTGGTGGGGATTGCCGACTGTTCAACTGGGGAGATTATAAAAAACCACAGGTGTACTATCTGCAAAGCCATATGCTAGAAGCTGGGATAGCTCATTTTAGTTATAAAGTGGCCCTTGTCCAAAATAAAGGTGCAGCACTTTCCACAATAATTCATCAGCCATAAAAATTCTCAACATTGGAGTTCCCGTCATGGCTCAGTGGTTAACGAATCTGACTAGGAACCATGAGGTTACGGGTTTGATCCCTGGCCTCACTCAGTGGGTTAAGGATCTGGTGTTGCTGTGGCTGTGGTGTAGGCCGGCAGCTACAGCTACGATTAAACCCCCAGCCTGGGAACCTCCGTATGCCATGGGTGTGGCCCTAGAAAAGACAAAAAAAAAAAATCTCAACATAAAATGCACTTCTTCTAATATGCCAAATATGTTGATGCATCATGTTTAGACTCTGACACTTGGAATTCAGAAATTCTTTCCTCTGGATTCTCAGGACTGTGCAACATCAGGTTTAAAACAATACAAATCAGATGCCAACTAGTCATAAGACTTGTACTAGATGCCACGAGCACATGATTCCTGCCTTTGATAATGTCAGTGTCCAGACCTAGACAAATATGCAGAATTAACTTCAAGATACGCTGGGTTGCGCCGATAATAGATGCCCAAGAAAGCAGCAAGAAGAGGATAGAAAACGAAGAGACCCATTTGGAGTGGAGGCATTAGGAAGAGTCTTGGAGAAAAGGCAGCTGAGAGTTAGACTCTGAGTGGTAACCAGGCATCAGGTAAAAGTGAGCCACACGGAAGGCGTTCCAGACCCAGGGATCAAAAGCTCAGAGGCACAGGGTGCAGGACAGTGGGATGGCTGGTACCTGGGATGCTGGTGTGTGCAGGGGTGAGCCTGCTCTCATTAGAGGCTTACTGAAGTTGTGATGGCCTGCTGGCCAGTCTCCCCAAAAAACTATGGGTTCCTGAGGGCAGCGACTGTCTGGAGATGTGGGGATAGATGGAATCCACCTCTGCTCTCCCAGAGCTCAGCATGGTGGCTGGCATATCTCAGGCCTCCTAAATATTTGTCGAATAAGTGTGAGAGAGGCTGGGTGGTGGGGTCTGAAGGCCCCCAAGACTTTGCGACAAGAGGCCCAGTAAAACTCTGATGACCTGAAGAGAATCAGGGCACCGTGGAAAGCAAAGACCTCAGCGGAGTAGGTCCCCAGGGATAATCTGTAGGTTCCATTCCTGGGGGACAGAAAGCAGGAGGGTAACGGCTCTCACCATGATATATAGACAACACTCAGCCCAGAGAGTTTGTTTCTTTCTGTGAGAGCAGTAAGGAAAGAATCTTTCTTTCTTTTTTTCTTTACTTTTCTTTTTTTTAATGGGTGCACCCGTGGCATATGGAAGTTCCGGGGCAAAGGGCTGAATCCAAGCCACAGCTGTGACCTACACCACAGCTGCAGCAACACTGGATCCTTTTGAAAGCCACTTTGCCAGGCTGGGAGTCAAACCTGCGCTTCTGCGGTGACCTGAGCTGCTGCAGTCAGGCTCTTAACCCATTGTGCCACAGCGGGAACTCCAGGAAAGAAACTTTCTTAATACTCCAAGGTGCCCAGTGGATTTATACTGATGGCTGGCTGAGCATGCAGCACTTAGTATGCAAAGCATTGTTTCCAAAGATCCCCATGCAGGAATTTTGGGGCTATGATATGCTTTTATCATCCAAGGAGGTCTGTGCAAGTACATGATGCATGTCCATGTAGGCAGATGCCACCTAGAACTGAACAACAGCTCCAGTGTGGAGCAGGGGCTCCCCTATCTTTCTTCTGCTCTGGGGTAACCAGTTTTATAAAGACAATTCTTATATATTCCCTCAAAAGGATTCCTGCACTTCTCTTCTCTTTAGTTTGCTTAGGACCCAAATGATCACAAAAACCAATTAAAATAACTCAGAGAGAAATGAGACTTGTGGCAGTTGCCCTTAGTACAAGCAGTTTCACAGCAGGGAGCTTGCTCTGCTGAACTTGGCTCTGGAACCTGACCGTAAGTCTCGGTTGGCTTCATGGTACTGGGCAAGCCACATTTCCCTCTAGTTTAAAATGGAGATAATGATGCCTACCTTATAGACCTGTGTGAATTTACTACATAATAAGCATCTCTCTCATTGTGGCAAATATATATAATATAAAATGCACAATTCTAACCATTTGCAAGTGTACCACACAGTGGTATTGAGAACATTCACAGTGCTGTGCAACCATCACCCTCATCCAACCTCCAAGCTTTTTCCATCATCTCAAACTGAAACTCTGTACCATTGAACACTAGCTCCTCATCCTCCTCCCTTGGCAGCCATCCTCCTACTTTCTGTCTCTATGAGTTTGATGATTAAGTACCTCACATACATGGAATCAGACAATGTTTGTCTTGTTTCACTTAACAAAATGACCTCAAGGTTTATCCATGGTGACGTATGTGTCAGAATTTCCTTGCTTTAAGGCTGAGTAATATCCCATCATCTATATTTGTGAGATATCTATCTATCTATATATCTATATCTATCTGTCTGTCTGTCTGCCACATCTTGTTGATCCATTCATCCATCCACAGATACTTGGATTACTTCCACTATTAGCTATTGTGAATAGCAGTGCTATTAACTTAAATGTCCAAATATCTGTTCAAGTCCTGGCTTTCAACCCTTTTGAGTATATACATACCCCGAAGTAGAAATCTCCCTTTTACAGATGTACTTTTTCTATTTCATTTCTTAGCAATTAAACTATCAACAAGTTTGGGGGCCAACATAATAAAATTCACTTCCCCCCCAAAAAGACACTCTGTTGTTCATTTATGGTAAGTTTTTGGGACAAAAAAATAATACAATGATAGTTCCGAAGCAATTATTGCTATGGCTGAAAACAGAAAAATGCTACTTCTCTTATTTGGTTGAAAGTATGGTAATAAATCTGAGTATAATTTTACTGCTCTAGTGACTGGAAAACAGTAATCTAATTAAAACTCGACATGGTATTATTGAGAATAAATTTCATTGCCATGACTAAGACATCCAGGAAAATAATTCTATAAACGGTTAGAGACTGTGGAAAGACTGTTGAGAGGAGTGTCAGTTTATGAACTGGTTAAGGAAAGAAATGATGTCATCATTAAGGAAGATGGGATGACAATTCAATTGTAGTAGTTAGCGAAGAGCCCACAATGGTTATTCTTAGGAGGGGTATAAATGCTGCTTTGAGCTGAAGACAGAGTCTTCTCTTTTTTCTTTTCTTCTCTTCTCTTTTCTTTCTGGCCACTCCTATGGCATATGGAAATTCCCAGGCCAGGGAGCAAATCTAAACTGCATCTGCAACTTACGCCATAGCTGCAGATCCAGATCCTTAACCCACAGCACCAGGCTGGGGATTAAACCTGTGCCACTGCAGAGACAAGGCTGGATCCTTAACCCCCTGCACCACAGTGGGAACTCCCAGAGTGTGCCTTTTAATTTAAAAAGTGTCAGGGCAGAACACATGTACACAGATGTAAGCTGACATTGACAAATTGGAGCCATTAAAGCCTGTGTGGAAGTAGTTTGATAGATTTTTTTTTTTTTCTCATGAAGTGCGTCATATTCTGACTTAACTTTAGGAAGACAAAAAAGCCAACTAAAGACAGTCTTAAATTCTTTTCATGATGGCTTTCTTCTAATCCCCATTGTCAAATGCCGTGTGTCTGCACTCACTCCCAGCACATCAAAAGGTCTCAAAGAAAACATCTCTTCCATGTAACAATCTTCAGTTGTTTAAAGCACAGCTGCCGCGCCCCAGGTGACATGGTGCCTTTACCTAGTCCTCTTATGTCAAGGTTTGTAGGTTCTTCGTTTTCTTGATGACTCTAAAGTTGGTCCGATTTCTTACTTTCTCGTTGACAACAAAGGACATGGAACCATGCTCAGCCTTTCAAATATGGGCCCTCAGGTGCGGAATACAGAATGGCCATTACTGTCTGTTCTGTAGAAAATCATCTTGGGGTCCATCCCGAGAAAGCTTTGGATTGTTTGTCCCTCCCACACCGTTAGCTTCTGGTAAAAGCTCCCTTTGGACAACTTTTAGATCTTTACCTCAAATGACATTAAGTTGGAGTTCCCGCTGTGGCTCAGTGGTTAATGAATTCGACTAGGAACCATGAGGTTGTGGGTGCGATTCCTGGCCTTGCTCAGTGGGTTAAGGATCTGGCGTTGCTGTGAGCTGTGGTGTAGGTCGCAAACGCAGCTCAGATCCTGCGTTGCTGTGGCTGTGGTGCAGGCCGGCGGCTGCAGTTCTAATTCGACTCCTAGCCTGGGAACCTACATATGCCAAGGGAGTGGGCCTAGAAAAGGCAAAGAGACAAAAAAAAAAAAAAGACATTACGTCGTTATGATTTTAGACCCTTTTTTTCCCTGGGAACTTGAAACCAAAGGCTAATCCTGTCACCCCCATACAATATATGCAATATATCAGCTATTTTGCCAGTTATATGTCACCAGCAAAGGTGATTACAGAAGCAAAAACAACAAAACCCCAAATGATTGACTCTGACAAGGTTCTATGCTCTACCTACAGTGTCTTATTTAGCACACTAATATTATGAATTATGACAGTTATGAAGCACTATTTTCCTATTTTACAGATGAGGAAACTGAGGCTGATGATTTTGTAAACTTAGATTTGGAAGCTAGGTCTGTCTCATTTCTGTAGGCTTAACCATCTTGTGCCTTCCCCCAAAGCATGCTCTCTTCTTACACAGTCACTTGTAAAATTATTGATTAGGATTGGGCAAATCCAAGATCTTTTGAGCTGACTTAACACATTAACAATGCTGTCTTTACTATTAGGCTCTTTCTCACATACTTCTATTTTTCTCTGATTTCAGTTTTTTCCTGCAAGCCTATTAGAATCTACTCTTTTACATGCTATTCTAAAAGCAGTTACATTCCTCTGATATGTCTCAAGCATTTCAGAGAGGAATATATAGGCAGTCCTATACATTCCTTTTTAGTAAATCTATGCAGCTTTCCTATTTTCTAAATCATCACAAACCATCTGTTTAAAAATTCATTCTGAAATTTGCCCGAGGATTTACATTAGATTAACTGTTCGCAATTTTAGAACCCTGTCTTTGGAAAACTGAGATAATATTTACTTTTCTTCCTAGCACTTTTCTCATGGCTCCTAAAATATTATCAATTGTGATTCTGTAATTACATATGAGTTCCTTTTGATGGAAACTAAATTTTCATGGCTTTATATGTTTACTTCTTATTTGTGGCAACTACCTGTTTTTGGTCCTAAATTGACCTTAAGTAGTTGGCCATATTCTTTATGTTTGCCCATTCAATTAAATGTTCACTCAGAAGGCTAATTACATATTGGGAAATTATCTTGTGACCTAATGTAAACATAACTTCTAGACATTCAGGGCTACTGTTAGCCTATGTAGTACTTTTGCACAAAGAGGAGAAAGGTGCCCTCTTCCTTAAATAAAAAATGTAATTTTATCTGATAAATGTATTATGGTGTAACCTGAATAATTTATGGCAGATCCCAGCCCAACTTGGTTCTTTGGCTCCATCTGCACAGTACAAATGCTCACATTTTGGCTCATTCTCATACAAGACATGACTTTTTTAGATAATTACTGCTGTAGTTGGAGGTAAGGTTTCTGTACTTCACTCACACTTGTAAAATGATGATACCAATAGGCTGGGATAAGTTAAACTTCTCAAAGCTACCACTAAAAAAGATATACAAAAATATACACTAAAAAACACAATAGATAAACCAAAATGGAATTCCAAAAAATATTCAAGTTTCCCCTAAGAGGGAAATCCCAGGGAAACAAAAACAAGAAGAATAAACAGAAAATCAGAAAATTAAAAAAATCAAATGGAGGACTTAAATCCTAAGATAGTAACTACATTAAATGTAAATGGTCTGATGCATTAATTAAAATATTTACAGATTGGATTAAAAAACATGACCCAACTGTATGAAAAACTGCCTTTGAAAAACTCACTTCAAATATATTGATGCAGACAAATTGAAAGTAAAAAGATAGAAAAAGATGTACCCTGCAAACATTAATCAAAAGAAAGCAACAGTGGCTCTATTAATATCAGACAAAGAAGTTTTATCATTAAAGCTTATGGTAAAGAAAATGACCAGAGAGCAAGAAGGACATTTCATAATTATTAAAGAGTCAATCCATCAAGAAGATAATCCTAAATATGTATGTACCAAACAATAGTACTGCAAAATAAGTGAAGCAAAAACTGATAGAACTGAGAGAAGAGATAGAAAAATTCATAATTATAGCTGGAGACTTCAACAACCACTTTTCAACAATTGATAAACAACCAGACAGAAAATCAGCAAAACCTCAACAACTCCATCAACAAGTAGAGACAAATTGACATTAAGAGAATGTTTCACTCAAGAAGAGCAGAATACATCTTCTTTCCAAGTACCCATGGGACTTGTAGACCATATTCTGGCCATAAAACAAAGCTTTAATCAACTTAAAAGAATCAAAGAATTGATTTTATACAGTGTTTTCTCTGATCACAGTGGAATTGAATGAGAAATGAAAAACAGATAATAAGAATATCTCTAAACACATGGAAGCTAAACAGCACAAAGTTGAATAACCTATGGACCTAAGAGGAAGTCTCAATGGAAATTTAAAAATACTCTGAACTGGATGAAAATTAAAATACAACAAAGCAAAGTTTGTGGGGGCACAGCTAAAGCAATGCTGAGAGGGAAATTGATAGCCCTGAATGCATATGTTAGAAAAGAAGTCTCAAATCAATAATTAAGGTCTATCTCATAAATCTTGAAAAGAGCAAAAGAAACCAAAAAAGTAATGAAATAATAGAACTAAAAGCAGAAATCAAAGAAATTAAAGAGAGAAAAACAATACAGAAAAACAATGAAACAAAGAGATGATTCTTTGAAAAGATCAATAAAATTGACAAAACTCTTGCGAGCCTGACAATGATTAAGAGAAGACACAAATTATCATTATGAATAATGAAATAAGGAATATCACATCAAAATGATGATAAAGGGATACTATGAACAGCTATATACACACAAGTTCAACAACTCGGATGACAAGGACCAATTCCTTGAAAAACACAAATTACCACAACTCCCCCTATATTAAACAGTAAATAGAGGTGTAACTCATAAAGATAATGAATTTTTAATGAAAACTACCCCCAAAGAAACATCTAGTCCAGAAGGTTTCACAGGAGAATTCTACCAAACTTTTAAAGTATAATTAAAACCAATTATAATAAATATTTTCCAGAAAATACAAGGGATGCAAAGTTTCCTAGTTCATTTAATGAAGCTGGCATTATCTTGAAACCAAAAAGAAAAACTACAGGCCTCCTAAATAAAGACACAAATGTCCTTAACAAAATGTTGGCAAATAGAATTCAGCAATATAAAGAATTATACATCATTAGCAAGTGAGTTTTATTCTGCTTGGATGGGATATTACACTTGCCAGGAGGCAAGACTGGTTCAATATTTGAAAATTAGTGTAACCCACCATATTGGCTAGAAAAAAATTACATGATTTTACCAATTGATGCAGAAAATGCACTTGATGAAATCCAATAACTCATTTATAATTAAAGCTCTCAGGAAAATAGAAATAAAAGGGGACCTCCTCAATCTGATAAAGATTATCTACAAAGAAGTTCCTGTTGTGGCTCAGCAGTAACGAACCCGACTAGTATACATGAAGATGAGAGTTTAATCCCTGGCCTCACTCAGTGGGTTAAGGATCCCATGTTGCCATGAGCTGCGGTGTAGGTTGCACACATGGCTTGGATCGAGGTGTTGCTCTGGCTGTGGCATAGGCAGCAGCTGCAGCTCCCATTTGACCCCTAGCCTGGAAGCTTCCTTCCCAGAATGCCACAGATGTGGCCCTAAAAAGACAGAAACAAAACAAAACAAAACAAAAAACAAAGACTGAGCCAGGGATCGAACCTGCATCCTCACGGACACTATGTCAGGTTCTTAACCCACTGAGCCATAATGGGAACTCCAATGAAAGGTTTTGTATCTTGACTATGTCAGCATCCTGCTTGTGTGATTGTATTTTAGTTCCGCAAGATGTTACCATTGGGGGAAACTGTGTAAAGGGTACATGGGATCTCTCTGTGTTATTTTTTATGACTATGCAGGAACCTACAATTATACCAAAATAGACAATTAAAAAAGAATTCTACTCTCAGACAATGAACAGGTTATAATGTAGAAAAAAACTAATAACATTATTCCTCACCTAGTCCAAAGCTGGATGTTAGAACCGTGCTCATGCCTGACAATAACCAGAACTAAGCTAATCTCCAAAATTTTAGACTTCTCTCTGAGATGAAGCAGGGTCTGTGTCTATGACAGTGAGGAATGAACACTGTAAGAATTTACTTATGATCCAGCAAGTCTGCTTCTGGGTATTTATTCCAAAAAATGAAAATGCTAATTTGAAAAGATATCTGCACACCTGTGTTCATTGCAGCATTGCTTACAGTACAACCAAAGTGTCCATCAACAGATGAATCAGTAAAGAAGATGTGTTATATACACACACCATGGCCTATTATCCATGAAAAGGAATGAAATCTTGACATTCGTGATGAAATGGATGGGTCTAGAGGGTATTATGCTAAGAATAAGTCAGAAAGAGAAAGGCAGATACCTTCTGTTTTTTTTTTTTATGTGGAATCTAAAAATTAAAACAAAGGAACAAACAAAACAGATTCATAGATACAGAGAACAAATGTGTGGTCATCAGAGGGGAGTGGAGTTGGGGTTGGGCGACAAAAGGGAAGGGGATTAAAAGTCCAAGCTTCCAGTTATAAAATAAGTCACAGGGATGTAATACACTGCAGAAGGAATATAGTCAGAAATAGTGTAATAAATAACTTTGTATGGTGACACACAGGTACTAGACTTGTCATGTGATCATTTTGTAATGTATATAAATGTCAAGAATGGGAGTTCCTGTGGCTGGAGTTCTCATTGTGGCTCAGTGGTGTTGAACCTGACGAGTAATCCATGAGGACGCTGGTTTGATCCCTGGCCTTGTTCAGTGAGTTAAGGATCGGTCATCGCCATGAACTGTGATGTAGGTTGAAGATGTTGCAGATGTGGCCCTGGATTGAGCATTGCTGTGGCTATGGTGTAGGCTTGCAGCTGCAGCTCCAATTTGACCCCTAGCCTGGGAACTTCCATATGTCACAGGTGCAGCCCTAAAAAGACCAAAAAAAAAAAAAAAAAGGAAGAAAAAGAATGTATTCATGGATGTGGGCTTGAAAAAAAACTTGGTTAGGCACCACTGTATGAGGCTTCCAGAATATTCCATCTCCCTGCCCAATAAGTCAGCCCTATTGTCACGGGAGGGGAAGGCAGACAGGAGCCCAGGAGTGTGGGACTGTTCTGTTCTCTGATTCTCTGGGAAATGCAGGTAGTTTCTAGTGACTGAACTCTGCTCATGAATAGCGCTCCCTGCCTTTCCTACACATCATTGGCTACTACAGCTGTTCATAGACACCCTGATGCCTTAATTAAGGTACAAAAAGATCAGGCGACCATAGGAAAAGGCATTTAAAATACAATCCTGATGTGCCACAGAGTGCCCAGGAAGGCACGTTCATTGGCTATGTTTTACATCAGCTTTCGCTGTAGATATGCGACGGTTCTAAAACTTGTATTTAGGGAGAAAATAACTACCCACTCATATGAACAAAAAGGAAAAAAAAAGAGTTTTCAGGAAATGTGAAAAATCATTAACTTCACAGATCCTGAGCAGAAAGTATAATTGCCTGCAATATAAAGCAGAAACATATTTTAAAGCATTTGTGAGCAAAATGGAGACATGCCCCATTAATCCATTATCACCAGAATCAAACAGCGTTCAAATGACCACATGTACTGTGACTAAATCAATTAGGTACAAAGACGGTAATAATTAGGACTGTTGGCAGTCAAAAGCTTTTGCAAAAATGTGCTTAGATGTTGAAAAGACGACTTCTACCCACTTTTATTACCTTTGCGCCACGGTAAATTATAGTAATTTCTTATGCCTCGAGTGAGAGAGAATGGAAAGATAATATTCAGCCTACTGAGGATGGTTTAACTTTTCTATAGAGAAGCACTGAACAATCATTTACTAACACATAAAAAGGGATAAAAGCTTTCTGGTCAAAATGTACTCTATTATGTAGCAACATAATAGATTATACATATTCTGCTGTGGAAAATCCCAGGATTCTGATAAGTAATGTGTGTGAAACAAGAGCTAGGAAGCTAGGGGATTAGATAATAAATAAACAAAGCTCCCTTTTCAGATGCTGCTGTCAGAAAAGCTAAGACTCGCCCCTTGTCCTTCCCTTTTTTTAACCCCTGAGGGTCCTTCCTCCTCTCTGGGTCTTTATTAATTGGCCTTTGTCGCTCCTCTGATGAAAAAGACACTTATGCTCTGTCCTACTCTTTCTTGTGCCCAGTATCTTTGTGGGGGAAAGAGTGAATTGGTTTCCAAGGAGACGTGTCCTGATCATCAGGCGAGTCAGTTCTGAGGAGCGCCTGCAGGGGGCGGCCGACGCCGTGGAATAAGCAGAAGGCTCTGGCTGACGGAGACGTTCCGCACCTGCTGTAGGACAAGCATGGGGCAAACCTGCAAGAAAGGGGTCCTTCTAGAAAATCCAAGATAATCTGCTCAAATCAAGATGTTAAATATTTGTCATTGATGACTTAATCTACTCAAAGGAGGTCAGGGTCTTGGATGGATGGGGTCATTACAGATGCGGAATTGAGGCTCAGAGCTCATCCTTGGTCTAATCAGCTAGATAACGGCACAGCTGGTGCCAGAACTCAGGTCTGCTCACAGCCTGCCTCTGGCCTTTAAAAAACTTAGGTGGCCCCTGCCTGTCTTTATTTACAAGATAAACTTATGTCTTTTTTTTTGGTTTGTTTTTCCATTTTCTTGGGCCGCTTCCCGCAGCATAAGGAGGTTCCCAGGCTAGGGGTCGAATCGGAGCTGTAGCTGCCGGCCTACACCAGAGTCACAGCAACGCGGGATCCAAGCCGTATCTGCAACCTACACCACAGCTCACTGCAACGCCGGATCATTAGCCCACTGAGCAAGGCCAGGGATTGAACCTGCAATCTCATGGTTCCTAGTCGGATTTGTTAACCACTGATCCACGACGGGAACTCCAAGATAAACTTCTAATACTAAAAACATTTCCCTGTTCTGAATTAGCATTTCTAGGATTTAAGCCGAAAATGGTGAAGCTCATTAGGGGAAGACGAAGGCAATTTTGAAATAAAATCGAATTATGAGTATATTGCAATATCTGGCTATAATAGCCACAGACTCTAATGGTAAAAACAGCTGTCCCCCCCAGTCCCTTTTAAATCTAGCTGTATCTCCCTATTTTCTTTAAATATATCTAAACAAGGAGTCTTTTCTGGTGAATTACACATTGATGCAATCATTTTGGGAATTTGAGTATTATTTTCACCGCCTCCACTTCTGTTAAGTCTCACCCCAGCATAATTCATTTAGGCCCTCAGGGATTTCAAAGGAAAGCTGCTCAAAATTTGGTCCTAGGACCAGCATCACCTGGGAGCTTGTTAGAAATGCCAGGTCCGCAGGCCCTGTTTCAGGCCTCCTGCATTAGCATCTGCACATTAGCAGGATTCCCACGTGGTTCTTATGTGCAGTAGGGTTTGGGGCAAACAACGCTAAGGCCTGCGTCTCCAGTACCACCTGGCAGAGCCCTCTCCCTCCCGCCCCTTTGTTCTTTAAGCTGAAGCCGCCTCCTAGTCTGCGCCTTGGTGTTCCTGCTGAGAATGATCTTTCACATCTTCTGTCGAAAAGAAGAGCATGCTTGTGGTTTAAAAATCAGGCCAAGAAAGTAATGGAGTTCTGAATGGACTCCCTGTGGATACTTTGATGGAACTTTTTTTCTGTGAAAGGGCACTATGTTGATATCCTACAAGGAAGGTCGAAAAGTTCTCATATAAAACGTGTGGACGCTTCCAAACCAGTTTCTTAGTGGGCTCTATTCCCAGCACTTGACTCACTCACTGGTAATGAGTTAGGGTCCACAGGCACACAACTCTGTCACCTTCCAGCTCTGAGGACACTTTGGAATAAACTAATATTTGTCGAGACCATTGCCTCGAATTTTTTTTTTTCCCACCACCAGCTCTAAAATTCTGTATTCAACAGGTGCCTAACTATTCTTGTCAACAATAACAGGAGATAAATATTTACTGAGTCCCCCTTAGATGGAAAGTACTGTGCTGGATCAAAATGTTTCACTAATTAGGTAAAATTGTTGGTGTATTGCTGTCAACATGAGGGCCTAGATAGGACATCTTTTTTTTTTTTTTTGACTTGTTATTTTTAGGGCCACACCTGTGGCATATGGAGGTTCCCAGGTTAGGGGTCTAATTGGAGCTGTAGCCGCCGGCCTACGCCACAGCCACAGCAATGCAGGATCCGAGCCGTGTCTGCGACCTACACCACAGCTCATGGCAATGCCTGATAGTTAACCCACTGAGCAAGGCCAGGGATCGAACCCGAAACCTCATGGTTCCTAGTCAGATTCATTTCCACTGCGCCACAATGGGAACTCCTAGAAGGACATCTTTGAATAAGCTGTTCTGATGACCCTGTTCTACCCATAGAGTCACATGTCCCTTTGTTTCTTCACATATTTCCAGGGAGCTATCAATTTGGGGGACAGACGAGTTGCTACATTACAGCCATTAAACTGAAACATTTTGGAATTTGTTCCATTGAATTCATTCAGGTTTGTGTATTCCATGTTAAGAAAATTGATTATGTAAATGTTGGCTCACTTAAGAGAATATACTCTAGAAGGGTTTTTATCACATGACTTTATTCCAGTCCTGGAGTTTTAGCTCTGGAAACTTGAGGCATTGTCTGTCCAGAAGTTTCCAAATAGTAGATTGGAATTTTCCAGAACTACTCAAATGTTCACTTGCCAGTTCTCCTAGCAGGCTACCACTAACAAGCCCCTCCTTTGGGAAGTCAGGCACCCGCTATCACCAGCCCTGCCCCTATACCTCAGAAATCTCCAGGTGTGGTGCACCAGTGCCCATCTGTGCCAGGTTGTTGTGGGCAGTGGTGGAAAGAGGGGGCCACTGTGTTCTGTTCTGAAGTCGAGAGAGACTGATGATACAGCTACGAATGAATAACATCTTATTTTAAAATTTTTCAAATTGAACTATAAGTTGATTTGTAATATTGTCTTAAATTCATGTATACAGCAAAGTTATCCAGTTATATATATGTGTGTTTGTAAATATATATTATTTTTCAGATTTTTTTTTTGTCTTTTTAGGGCTGTACCTGCGGCATATGGAGGTTCCCAGGCTAGGGGTCCAATTGGAGCTACGGCAGCCAGCCTACACCACAGCCACAGCAATGTGGCATCCCAGCTGCATCTGCAACCTACACCACAGCTCACGGCAATGCCGGATCCTTAACCCACTGATTGAGGCCAGGGATGGAACCCGAAACCTCATGGTTCCTAGTCGGATTTGTTAACCACTGAGCCACGGTGGGAACTCCCATATTTTTCAGATTCTTTTCCATTAGCAGTTATTACAAGATGTTGAATGTAGTTCTTTGTGCCATATAGTAAGTCCTTCTTGTTCATCTGTTTTCTATAGACTGGTGTGTCTCGGTTAATCCTGCATTCCTAATTTACCCCTCTCCCTTCCTTTTCTCCTTGGGTAGCCATAAGTTAGTTTTCTATGGCTGTGATTCTGCTTCTGATTTATGATTGTCTTGATTTGTGTTATTTTTTAGAGTCCACATTGAATGAATAACATTTTAAATTCTCATGTTAAACTCAGGAATCATGTGGCACCAACAAATTAGATCTGGAAGGATGCTGGCGTTTTGCTATTAAGATCTTCTGTAATGACTGTTTTAATGTTGAGTTAGAAACAGTTTTATGATGCAGATCAATGAAGAAATAAAGGTGAAAAGAAGGGTCTGTGAAGAATAAGGTTCAGCCAAAGCTGAGTTTGAGCAGAGCAGCCTATTCAAAGATGTTTCTCTAGGAGTTCCCCTATGGTGCAGTGGGTTCAGGATCTGGCATTTTCACTGCAGCAGCTTGAGTGGCTGCTATGGTGCAGGTTTGATCCCTGGCCTGGGGACTTCTACATGCTACAGGTGCAGCCAAAAAAAAAAAAAAAAAAAAGCCACAACGATGTTTCTGTGGGTAGACGCTTTCTTTTCAGATATCCTAATATAACATGGCATTATCTGATTAGGCATTTGGGACTCAAAAATCACATGAGAAAATAGTGACACTTTCCCCCAAATCAATCCCAAACTGATTTGGATCAGGACTATAGTTCCTCCATCAAGGTAGGAACATGGCCAGATGAGGGACCGGGCATCTACCAGAGCCTTGAAGAGGGACAGTAGGTTGAGATCTCCAAGTGCTAAATCAAAGAGCTGAAAGAACATAGCACATCCCAACAGGCAGAAGTGCAGCATCTTTGGATGGCACATGAACTGGCCCTAACCGTGGATTGGTCTGAAAGTGTTTTATCAAAAGAAGCTGCTGCCTTTGCTCTATAAATTTGTCAAGGATAATCTAACCATAAGTTTGTTCATAAGTATATAATAATTACAAATACTGGAAAGGACAGAGAGAGAGAGAGGTGCACCTCCTTGTCGAGGCTTTTGTGTCCCCTCTGTTAATAAAAATTAACTGCCCACTGAGTTTGTCTATTTATCCTAAAGTTGTGAGTTAGAATTGCCAAAGACATTCGTTGTTAAATTTGCCACAAGCTTAAAGTTCTCAAAGTATTCAGATTTCTTCTAAATCTCTTTATCAGGAAAGGATATTTTCCTGTCAAGTAATACAGACGATGAGAAAACCTTATCAGGTCCATGAAGTCACCTTGAAACACACAGAATCTGTTCCAGGCGGAGAACAGCTTCTGCAGGCGGCCTTGAAGGGCTTTAGCTTTCAAAAAGGCAGCAGAAGACGCTTTCCTGGCTGTCAGGTCTCAGGACTCTCCAGCGCCTCCCAGCAGATGTCAGGGCCCCATCCCAGAGGCCAGGTGCTACAACGTCCCCTTTGCCTTACTCCCGGGTGACAGGTGCAGCAGGGCTGTCCCTCCCTGCTACTGTGTCCACACCATGGTGGCGGAGAAGCCATATAGTCCTGATCATGATCAGTTTAGGGCTGACCGAGCCCATCATTTATCCAATTCATTCATTCATTTATTATTTAACAATCCTGTATTGAATACCTGTTATGTGGCGGGTACTGTGCTAGGTGCTGAGACTAATAGGGAGTAAGTTCGTCTAATTCTCCCCCTCTTGGTGCTTCTCATTTAGTGGGGACGCTAGAGCACCTTCCACATGGCAGGGGTGGGGTGGGGGAGAGCAAAAGCCTGAATGCACATAAACAAAAAAGGGGGAAAACCTGGTAAAAAGCGCCCATGAATGATACATATTATAAAGGAAATGAGCAGGATGCTGGGCTAGAAAGTAGATGGAGAGTCTATGGATTCCCAGTGTGAGTGAGTGGGTGGAACGATGACCATGGAAGGAGCATCGGGATGGAGGACAGGCACGTGCAGGTGTCCTGATGCTGGTGTGAGCCTGGAATGTTGCAGGATTAGCAGGGAGGGAAGGAGGCTGGAGTGGAGGAAATGAAGGAGACTAATAGGAGAGGGAATCAGGGGATGTGTGTGTGTGTGTGTGTGTGTGTGTGCACGCATGTGTGGTCATGTTGGCCTTTCTTAGGTCTTTGGCTTTATCTCTGATTGAGATTGAGAAGGTTTTCACTGGAGGGTTTTCATCAGAGAGAAATGCCACAGGACTAGGGTTTTTCACAGGATCAGTCTGGTGGCTGCGTGGACTGCAGGGGGCCCCGCGTGGAAGTGTGGGGACTGGTCTGAAAGTGACTGCTGTCGTTGAGGTAAGAAGGGATGACGGCTGGCAGGAGGGTGTTGGCAGTTGAGATGCTCAGAGCAGTCAGATTCTGGATCTATTTTGACAAGAGAACCAATGAGACTTGCTAACAAGTTGGATGTGGAATGTGAGAAAAGAGGAGTGGGAGGCAACCCTGAGGCCTCTGGTCTGAACCCCTGGGAAGCTGGAGAGGCTGTGTGGGTAACGGGAGCAGGGGTTAGGGAGGGGCAGGTGTAGGGAGGAGATGGCAGGTTTGGTGTTTGGACCTGTTGAGTTTGGGAATCCATGAGTGGAGATGCTGAGGGAGTTAGGAGTCTCAGTCTAGAGTCCAGGAATGAAGTCACAGGTGGGGACACCCATTTTGGAGTCTAGGTAGCGATGACATTGGAGGCCATGGTAGTTGCTGAAACCCCTGTGGGAGGGGAGCACATCCCTGAGGCAGTCATGTGGGAAGAGGTTGGAGGGTTGAGGAGGCAGCAGCAAATGCGATGGAAAGAAGCTGTCAGGGGAGGAGGGACAGGGGCCAGGACAGAGCATGTCCTGAGCCCGTCTACCTGTCGGCAATCAGATGCTGCAGGAGGGTTGAGCATGACGAGTGCTGAGAGCAGAGCCTGGATTTGGCAACAAGAGGCCACGGGTGACACCAGGAGAGCACAGTGGGCTCCGGGGAGGTGACCGGAAGAAGGGAAGACACAGGGCACTTTCAAGGGCTTTTGCTGGGAGGTGCCAGAAGAAGGTGGCGAGAGCAGGGAGGAGGAGTGAGGTCAAGAACAGGGTGATGTGGATGGGGGAGGAGAGAGTTCAGGCTGGAGCATCCCGTGGTTGTCACACCTCTTAGAGCTTCCGGTGACCCATAGGCACCCATAGAGGACCCAGGCAGGGAGGGAACGTCACAGGCACAATGCTGACTTTGAAAATGAGCACGCTTTTGCTCTAATAGATGATAAAATGGAAGCTGACGGTTTAAGTAGTTTACCCAAAGGTCAGTCTCCTAATTCCCAGGTGAGTTGTACGTGAGAAATGATGCTTCCTCTCACATTTCTGCTGATTTCAAAGAAACCTTGCCAATTCATTACCCTGATCACCCAGGGGTCAGACATTAATGTTCTCCCCAAGACGACCTCTTTCTGCCGGTTGGCAGTCATCCCAGCAGGGGACCTGGCAGAGGAAACCTCTCTTGACCTTGACACTTGGCTGTGGGCTGGCAGAACCACCAAGGCCTGCCAAGGTGTCGTGACAGGTTGTCGGACTCGCTTCTGTGAAACTGGACTTTTATTCCATTTCTAAGTTATTACTTATTTCGTACATACTGCAGAGGTGCCAAGGGTGCTTCAATGAGGAAAGCAACATCAGAGCTATCATGCACATTAAATAGTAATGTTTATGGGTTTCTCTCCACACAAATCTCCTGAGGTCGGCTGCATGTTTATCCATCCTGGGATGTCAACAAGGTGGAACTGACTTTCCAGTTCTAGACTATTTCAGCTTTTGGAGGACCCTCCATGCTGTTTTCCATAGTGGCTGCACCAACTTACATTCCCCCCAAGAGTGTAAGAGGGTGTTCCCTTTTGTCCACACCCTGTCTAGCATTTGTTCTTTGTAGATTTTTTGATGATGGCCAGTCTGAGTGGTGTAAGGTGGTACCTCATTGTAGTTTTGATTTGCGTTTCTCTAATAGTTAGTAATGAGCAGCATCTTTTGATGTGCCTTTTGGCCCTCCATAGGTCTCCATCAGAAAAATGTCTGTTTAGATCTGCCCGTTTTTTTGATTGGGTTTTTTGTTTTTGTTATTGAATTGTATGAACTGTTCCTATATTTTGGAAATTAAGCCCTTGTCAGTTGCATCATTTGCAAATATTTTCTCCCAGTCCATAAGTTCTCTTTTCATTTTGTTTATGGTGTCCTTTGCTGTGCAAAAGCTCATAAGTTTGACTAGGTCTCATTGTTTATTTTTACTTTTATTTTTGTGGCCTTGGGAAACTGACCTAAGACAATTTTGGTATGATTTATGTCAAAGAATGTTCTGCCTATGATCTCTTCTAGGAGTTTTATGGCGTCATAGTTCTAGACTATTTTAAAGCAGAGGCCCAACTTTATAGCCACTAGTGCTTTGAATCAGGAGTTAGATTATAAATAATAACCATAGCATTAAAAAAATAGACTAGTCCATCTTAAGTCATCTGTACCAGCTGCTGGAGGCTGAAGAAAGAAAAAAAATATGGTAATGCCAGATATGAGAACCAAGATGTTGCTGATTCTATTAAAAAAGTTATGACTTGTGGGGCATGTGGCAGATGAAATCATAGTCTCCTTTATTATTATAGATGGTCACAAACTCTAAGATGTTTAAAATAAAGGTACCAAGTACAGCCGTGGTCCTCAACTCGGTATCACTTGGGGAGCTAGGACAGGGTACTGACTCCTAGACTCTGCCCCGGACTGGTTACAAGTCAAAGTCTTTGGCAAGTTCTTGGGCACCTGTGTCTCTCTCCCCTGATGAGTTTAACTGCAGTCAGACTGGGACAAGGAATTTGTGAGTTCTACCCAAGAAAGAATGAGAACTAGTTGAAGTGTCATCTTAAAAATACAGAGAGCGCTAAAGACAAGCCAATCAAGCCATGAAAAGATAGGAAGAACCTTAAATGCATATTATGACATGAAGGAGGCCAGTTGGAAGAGGCTCCATTCTGTATGAGTCCAATTGTATGACATTCTGGAAAAGGTGCAGCTCTGGAGACAGGGAAAACATCTGTGGTGGCCAGGAATTAGGAGGAAGAGAGGGATGAAGAGGCAGAGCACAGAGCATCTTTAGGGCAGGGACACTGTTCTGTACGATATTGCGATGCTGGATTATTATAGTTTTGTCACAGCTCCTAGACTGTCCAACACCAGGAGTGAATGCTGATGTAACCTATGGACTTTGGTGATGAAGATGTGCCAGTGTGGGTTCATCAATTGCATTTTTTTTTCTTGTCTTTTTAGGGCCGCACCCACGGCATATGGAGGTTCCCAGGCTAGGGGTCCAATCGGAGCTGTAGCTACCAGTCTACGCCACAGTCACAGCAACACGGGATCCCAACAGGGTCTGCTACAGCTCACGGCAATGCCGGATCCTTAACCTGCAGAGCGAGGCCAGGGATTGAACCTGCAATGTCTTGGTTACTAATAGGGTTTAACCACTGAGCCACAATGGGAACTCTGATCATCAATTGCATTTTAATGTCCCCTCTCCAGTGAGGGATGTTGATAACAGGGAGAGGTTGTACACGTGTGAGGCAGGGAGTATAGGGAAATCTCTGTACTTTCTGCCCAATTTTACTGTAACTATAAAACTACTCTAAAAAGATAAAACCTATTTAAAAAGATGAGAAAGCCTACCAAAGGGGTCATTGTGTTCTGAGCTTTGGTGGAATGCAGCGATGGTCAAACAAGCTGATGGGAGAACCTCAGTCAGATGGGCTGAGCTCATCAACACACCCTTCTGTTTTCTCTCTGTAATACCAGCCAAGCAAGGTCATTGGGTTTTTTTGGTTGTCGTTTGTTTGTTTTCTTTTGAGGGCCGAACCTGCAGCATATGGAAGCTCCTGGGCTAGGGGTTGAATTGGAGCTGCAGCTGCCAGCCTACTCCACAACCACAGCAACACCAGATCCAAGCCACATCTGCAGTCTCCACCACAGCTCGAGGCAATGCTGGATCCTTAACCCACTGAGCGAGGCCAGGGATTGAACCCATGTCCTCATGGATACTACTCAGGGTCTTAACCCATCAAGCCATAATGGGAACTCCACAAGTTCATTTGTTTATTCAACAAAATGTGTTGACTGCCAGCCATGTGCCAGATACTATGCTCGAGCCTGTGACATATAAAGCTCTCTTTTGGCCTGAGGAAGCCCATAGTCATCAGAGGAAACAGACAAATCGTTGGACAATAAAAATACTGGATGATAAATACTAGGATAATGACTTCTACCAGAAACAGTTAAACTGGGTTTCTAGTGTAATTTTCTACTGACAGTTTAGATCAATGATTCCAGCTCTCCTGTTTACTTTCACATTAGATGACTAGGGGTGAAGGCTAAACCTAGTAGTCCAATTCTGGTGTAACTAACTATAGGTCTCTCAAATAACTTCTTTGCCTACTGATAAAAATCTAGCCAAATTCACTTTTTTCTTATTTTTTTTTCTTTTTTTGGCCACCCCACAACATGTGGAGTTCCAGGGCCAGAGATTGAATCTGAACCAGAGTTGCAACCTATGCCATGGCTGCAGCAATGCCAGGTCCCAACCCACTGCACCGGGCTGGGGATACAACTCACATCCCTGCCGCTGTGGAGACACTGTTGATCCTGTTGTGTCACAGTGGGAAGTTCATTTTAATTGATCACTAAATGTTATTTATTTTTAAACTGATGTCATATGCTATATGTGAGTAAATATATTCTACTCTATTCTGGGAATATCAGAGATTGGTGCTGCATTAATTCAAGCAGATTAGAGAAGGAAATAGATTCACAATCCGCTAATATTTCTGTGTGGCCTGACAGTCCAATGTTAGAAGTTATCTTTTGCCAAGTTAAAAAAATGATAGAAAGAACCAAGATATATGTTTCTGCTCCTGGGAAGCAAAGCTGAGATATGAGACTTCTTTGTCTGGTCTCCTTGCCCTAATTTGGTTGCTTAACCCGGCCCCCCACTATATCTCAGCAGCTGGCACCCCACCTCCACCCTCCTACTTATTAGAGATAATTTTCAGCAGCTGTCTAAGGAAAGTTCCGCAGCCATCTCCAACTTTGGGGTTTTGGTAATATCCATACGCTGTTCCAATAACTCAGTGGCAGAATTTTCCTATGGGTGTATGCAGGATACAAGAAGCTCAGATCTCCTGCTGAAGTCTTAATAAAAGCCAGGGCACTGGCTCAAGCCTGCCAGGCACCAAAAGTCTCATCTTCCCTTTTCTCTTGCTGAGAAAGTAATTAATCAGGAAGCATGTGTAGTGATCAGTGATAGGATTTTGGGAATTGGGGTTCTTTCTTAAATGCAAGGGTTGTGAGAAGCCCTTTATGGAATGATTCTTATCTGGAATGTCGTGGAATGGTGTCCTGTTTCATGCTCACTCAGGAGTCTATCTCTGCGATGCTTGAGGGGGTTCATCAGAGGCTGGAGCCAGGTGATGGGAGGCAGGCTCGTCTTGTTAGAAGAGCTGGCCTGCTAACTGCTGCTTTTCCTTGTGTCACTGGCAGGACCGCTTGTCATTGAAAGGATAGTGGCTGCAGGCTGATTCTCCCATTCTTCCTACTTGGCCCAACTTCTTAAAAAAAAAAGTTTTTACTGAAATATAACATCTATGCTGGAGTTCCCGTCGTGGCACAGGGGAAAAGAATCCGACGAGGAACTATGAGGTTTTGGGTTCGATCTCTGGCCTCGCTCAGTGGGTTAAGGAGCAGGCGTTGCCATAAGCTGCTGTGTAGGTCACAGACGTGGTTTGGATCCCACATTGCTGTGGCTGTGGCATAGGGTGGCTGTAGCTCTGATTGGACCCCTAGCCTGGGAACCTCCATATGCTGTGGGTGCTGCCCTAAAAAGCAAAGAAAAACAAAACAGGAACAACAATGACAAAAAAAGCAAAAAAAAAAGAAAGAAAGAAAGAAAAAGAAATCTATGCTGAAAATCATATGAGTTATAAGTTTACAGCTCAGTGCCTCATCAAAAGTGAATATGCCCATGGAACTACCTCTTCATCAAAAAAGTGCACAAAGAGTTCCCTGGTGGTCTAGGGGTTAAAGGAGCCAGCATTGTCACTGCTGTGGCTCCAGTCACTGCTATGGCATAGGTTCGATCCCTGGCCTGGGAACTTCTGCAGGGTGCAAACAAAACAACAAAACCCGAAAACAGTAAAAAAAAAAAAAAAACGAAAAAAACAAAAACAAAAAAAGCTCATCCCAAAACAAAAACAAAGAGCACATCTCAAGTGTGCCAGACACCTGCTGCCAGTTACTTCCTGCTCCCCTGCCGGGAGGTTATGGCTCTCCTGGCTTCTGTCAATCACCATGGCTTGGCTTGGCTTGCTTTTAACTTTAGATGAGTGGAATCATCAAGTATCTGTAATTTTGTGTCTGCCTCCTTTAATTGAATGTGGTATTTATGAGCTGCATCCCGGTTGTTCACTGTAGCTGTCATTTACTTACTGGCATCCCTATACTACCGTAGTCATATCCTGGCTTTTCTTTATCCATCCTATTGTGGATGGCCATCCTAGTTCTTTCCACTTTGGGGCTGCTAAAAGTAACACTGCTATGAATATTTGCTATATCCTTTGGTGGCATGTGCTTGCATTCAGTCCTGTGCACACCTAGGAATGGATGATGACTGTAATTACTGGCGTATAAGTGATGCATTTTGGGGGAGTGGCAGTCCACCATGGTCCCCAAGCCTGCCTGGCCATCGCATGTGTGGTTTAGATCTGGTGTGGAGAGGAGGCACAGCTGGAACCCATGTCTTCAGAATCATTTCACTGTCCATGTTGCTAAGATTCCTCAACCCCTGACAGCTGTCACTCTGTTTCAGTTTCCTACATTTAAATGACTGGTGAAATAATTGGTGATCAGGCAGAGAAAGAAGAAGGGGAGGAGAATGGAAAGTGCGTGTCCTTCTTGTTCTGAGTGGGGTTATCAACTTTCCAATAACAAGACTGTGCCTTGAATATAAAATTGCATGCAGAAGAGGGATGTAAAGTGGAGAAGAGTGTATGTGGCTACTTTTAAAGGAAAAGTGAATTTGGCCTTTTAGAGGTTCCCAGTCCCATCATCATCTAGAGGGCTCTGTCTCCAGGGAACACTGTTCTAGAAGGTCAGGAGAGGCATATGTACATATATTAGTAGAGCCCAGATGAACTGAATGCTCAGAAATCCAGCAGTCGCCTGGTTTTTCGTCTGACCCGGCTAAAGTGACCTTGACCTGGACCCAGGAGGGTGGCCTCTCGAAGATCAAATGCACAATTAACTTTGCACATCCACCCAGTTCATGGTTTCTTTGCTTGGGGACCTTGACCACTCTTGGGGCTCAGCCGACTCTCCATCATAACCTGAAAGTGAAAATGCTTTTCCTATGCCCCTCCCACCCCAGTGCTAGAGGTTGCTTTGGGGATGTCACACCATTTCTCTAACCCTGACTGTGATGAAGGAGAAAGTTATGTAACATTTTCTCAGTTGCCATTTCAAGAAGCCAATTCAAAGAGATTCTTGGGAAAATTATTTTACATGTGTGTTTATAAAATCACTTTCAAGGCCTTATAGGAGTTCCCGTTGTGGCTCAGCAGTAACAAACTGATGTGGGTTTTGATCCCTGGCCCTGCTCAGTGGGTAATGGATGTGGTGTTGCTGTGAGCTGTGGTGTAGGTCAAAGACACAGCTTGGAGCCTGCGTTGCTGTAGCTGTGGTGTAGGCTGGCTGATGTTGCTCTAATTTGACTCCTAGCCTGGGAACTTCCATATGCCACAAGTGGGTCCCTAAAAGAAAAAAAAAAAAAATTAAAAAACATGTATTTCAATGACAGTTCAAAGTTTCTCTTTAAAGACCTGTTTGTAACTGGGGCTGGGTGTTTGGTGGGGGATGGGGGGGGAGCTTAACGTGGCTGTTCAGAGGGAGAATCTGAGCTATTCCCCAGGGACCAGGAACTCCTCCCCAGGAAGGGGCTGTTGCAGTAGCAACCCTTGGCATGCAAAGTGATCATTTCAAAGAATCAGCTGAATGGAATAACCAGGAAGGAAAAAAAAAAAAGTAGATAATTTCATAAAAGTGGAGGTGGTGGAAAATAGCCGCACGTGGCTGGGGGAGGGGCAAGCAGGGCAGATTCGAGTTGGTGTCTGTCAAGTGAGTTCCTCCGAGTGCGACTGGACATGGTTTCACAGCGCAAGGAAGGGAAGGAACGCGTGCTCAGCCTTTGCACTTGGGATTTTTCACACAGTACTATTACAGTCATCTCTTGGTCAAAAAACAGAGGAAGAGAGAGAAAGGGGGGGAGGGAGAGAGCGATGTTAATAATGTTATTCCAGGGACGGCTGGGGTAGAGAGAGTGTTTTCATTCTGAAAGGTGTTTCAAATCGGTGCGAAATGTGAGCGGATCAGCAAGACCAGGTCAGAGAAATGTCATCCATTTTGCTGTTAAATACTCAATAGAATAGAACAATGAAGCTAATAATAGTTGGTCCCGTGGCCCCCTGGGTATTAGAGGCAAAAGCTAGCATAGGTAGGAGTCCTCTTCTTCTTCTTTTTTTTTTTTTTTGTCTTTTGTCTTTTTTGTTGTTGTTGTTGTTGCTCTTTCTTGGGCCGCTCCAGGGGCATGTGGAGGTTCCCAGGCTAGGGGTCGAATCGGAGCTGTAGCCACCGGTCTACGCCAGAGCCACAGCCACGCGGGATCCGAGCCGCGTCTGCAACCTACACCACAGCTCACGGCAACGCCGGATCGTTAACCCACTGAGCAAGGGCAGGGACCGAACCCGCAACCTCATGGTTCCTAGTCGGATTCGTTAACCACTGCGCCACGACGGGAACTCCAGGAGTCCTCTTCTAAGACCTGGGGGGCTGGGGGCGCTGGGTGTTGTGTGTATGTCTGTGGAACCCACATGGAGGGAATCCTCCCAAAGCAAGCGGTCTGAACTTTTATTTTTGCTTTTAGCCTGTCCCTTGCGTCGCAGGATTGCCACTGAGACTTGCTGGAGAATTTCCATTAAACACCTAGTACCCATAAGAGAAAAATGTAATCGTGTGTAGCGGAATCTTGAACTAATTACCCTTTACGAAGCACATGAAAAGCAGGTCACACCTCTCGTTTTAGCAGATGTTGGGTTTTAGCAGACCTTTCTGATGGAAAGATCTAGGGGAGCAGTAGACACAGGCTTCTTGATGGGGTGGGCTGTGGGCTCAGGTGGCTCCAGGGCTTCTGGGGCTCTGCTCTCTAGCATCTCAGCAGAGAGAGACCTGAGCCCCGCAACGGTGTGTGGAAAGAGAGAGCGCCAAGAGTGGAAGACTTCCCGAGATGAAACACTGGGCTAAGTGTGACTATGGGCAAGAAGAATTCGTGACCACTGCATTGGGGATAACAATTCCCTGGGAATTGACAGAATGATGGATCCTGTCATGAAGATGCAAGTGGGTGCTGTCCAGGCTCCAAGCGTGGCCCTGAGGCCCCCCCCCCCCCCGCCCCCCGCCACAGCACCTGCCAGTCCTAGAGCCTCACAAGTCACCACTCTCCCCCTGCTTCATGGCATCTAGGCAGGAGACTCCCCTGGCATCTAAAATGCAATTTATCACAACCTGCCATCACTCTCTCATTTCTACTGCTCTGCTTCCTCTCCTGCCAGCCGAGTGATGAGGCCGTCCAGGACAGGCTTCCACAGCATCTCCCGGATTTCTCTCTGCATGGCCCTCTTTCCTTCTGTTCTGATCCCAGGGCCCTGCCATTCCGGGGTCTTCCTGTCTAGTCTCCCTTTATCTTTCTGCACTGAAGGATTAATCTGAAAAGGGAACGCCGTTGGTTTTTTTCCACGATCCCAAAATGTTCATAGCTTTCCATCACCTACAAGATCAAGCGCAAACCCACAGTAACCCATCCCAGCCTCTGGAATCAGGGATAAATGCTCTTGTGGACCATAAGTCCCACTGCTCTGCCAACATCATGTAACTATACCTGACAGTCTTCCCACGGGGCTTGGACCATCCCTTTGTTCCCGTTCCTTCTTCATTTTGATCTCCTCTATCTTTGCTTGTCCATGTTCTATTTAAGATCCAGTTTAAATCCTACCTCCTCCAGGAAGCTTGCTCTGATGTAAGCAGAAGGAAGCTTCTTTCCCTTCTCAACATCCTTAGCTAGTGTACACCTTCTTTATTATAGTTGTCTGTCTGTCTACCCTCCTCTCATAGACACCACCACAGGGTTAAAAATTTTTTTTTAATTATGAAAGGTTTATATGTTCATGTAAAAACACAGTAAATAACTACAAGGTGTAAAAAATAAAGGTATCCTCTCTTTGTACTTTAATTCTATTCCTTTAAACATAGTTTACGTAACAAACAGTTATGCATCTGTATTCATTTCGTGTTGCTGTTGTCATGAAGAACCACAAGTTTAGTGGATTAAGACAACACAAATTTATTATAGATGTGGAGGTCAGAAGAATGTAACAGGTTTTACTGGGCTAAAATCAAGTGTCGACAGGGTGTTTTTTGCTAGGCTCTAGTGGAGAATTGGTTTCCATTTCCCAGCACCTAGGGGCACCTGTGTTCCTGGCATCGTGGATCTTTCCACCAGCTCCAAAGCCACCAATGGCCAGCCGAGTCTTTCTCATGCTGCTTCCCTCTGATTCTCCCTCCCCTGCCCCGACCCCCGCACCCCCATGGCATATGGGTGTTCCCGGGCCAGGGATTGAATACAAACTGCAGCTGCTACCCCACAGCTGCAGCAATGGTGAATCCCTCACCCATTGCACTGGTCCAGGGATTGAACCCACAATCAGGTTCTTAACCCACTGTGCCTCAGTGGGAACTCCATGCATCTCTCTGATTCTGATTCTGATGCACCTGCCTCCCCCTTTAGCTTGTAAGGGCCCTTGTGAGTACAGTGAGCCCATCCAGGTAATCTAGGATAACCTCCCTATTTTAAAGTCACCTGGTTAATAACCTTAATTTTATCTTCATCCTAAACTCTCCTTTGCCAAATAATATATTCACAGGTTCTGGGGTTTGGATATAGACATTTTGGGGGCTGCCATTTTGCTTATCACAGGATCCTTCCATATATTTTTCCTCTTTCATATTCATGTATCAGTATCTTTATGGAGAAATCATTATTTTTAATATGTGACTTTTAAGAGTGTGGGGACATATGGGATATTTTGTTTTTTCAATAGTTTCTTTTGTAAACTATTTTTTGTCAGTTCTTTTGGAGGGTATTGCCATTTTTAGTGGTTGTACTAAAGTAGTAGTCTCTCATGGTTTATTTAAATATTTTCTTGGAGTTCCTGCTGTGGCACAACAGATTAAGGATCTGGCCATTGCCACAGTTGTGGCATAGTTTGAGACTGTGGCTCAGATTCAGTCCCTGGCATGGGAACTTCCATATGCCACAGGTGAAAAAAAAAATCCTACTAATGGATGTTTGAGGCAGCCTTAAATGTATTAGCATTGAATATGTATATCTGTGCCCTTAGATATGACTGAATACAGCACCCATGTCTGTAAGTGGACTCGCTGGGAGCAAAGAACATATGTATATTTCTGAAGGGCATTTTGAAGTTTTACTTAAAGCTTTAAACCATATTCACGAATTCCATACTGTTAAATAGTGTATAAATTTTAAAACACAAGACTGTTTACTGTTCAGATTCTTACAACTCAGTAATTTTACCTCTTTTCTATTTTTGACTCATTGATCCAGTTGCTTCTCATATGTGTGCAAAGTTGATATCCATGTACCTTGACTTGATTAAAACATAGGTGTTGTCATGTTACGGTTACTTGTTATTTATTTAAAAACTTTATAGGATGGTACTTCCCCTGTGGCACAATGGGATCGGCAGCATCTCTGCAGCAGCAGGATGCAGGTTTGATTCCCAGCCTGGCACAGTGGATTAAAAGATCTGGTGTTGCCACAGCTGTGATGTAGGGAGGACTGGAGTTAAAGATAATAATAATAAAAAAAAACTGTACAGGAGATTTCTGGATAGAACCTGTGTATCCCAAGCTGTCCCTGATAACTGTCTTGGTTGGGAGGTGAAAAGGACCCTGCAAGGGTCATTAAAGTTCACTTCTGCTCCAAGATTTTGTAGTGAAATATTAGGTATAAACCAACTGGACCAGACTAGTTATGCGAGGGGGGACTTGGCTGGTGTTAATGGCCCATGTATCAGACAACTTGGGGAAAATGTGGGCAAAGACCCCAAATCCCTTTAATGGTCCAGCTTGTTTTTGAGAATGACTCACAAAGGTCTACCCAGCCTTGTCTTTCTTGGGCTCATTAATTTAGCTGTGCAGCGACTATACCACTGTAAGGTGACCCCTTTCTGAGGATGCTGTGTCAGTCTGGAAACCTGGTTTATGCCAAGTGTGATTGTTGAGGTGATGAGGAAAAGAGTCCCTTCCAAACCAAGAGAACTTTATACTAAATATTCTAAAAGTTAGAATCTCAACTAACAAAAACATCTGCAGTGTTTTTACTCCCCTGACATATTATCATACTTCTTACTGATCTTTAGTGTATTATTTCTCTTTATTCTTTTGAACAAGAATATGACTTCCCTTCTTTTCAAACTTATAATTGAATTTCTTTGAATTGTTTTGACCTCTTTTACTGTGACTTTTGTTGTTTTTTAAAAATTGTATGTTTAAATCCCAGTTCCTTTGTGTGTGTGTGTGTGTGTGTGTGTGTGTCTTTTTGTCTCTTTAGGGCCACACTGGTGACATATGTAGGTTCCCAGGCTAGGGGTCCAATCCAAGCAGTGTAGGGTCTGAGCCACGTCTGCGACCTACACCATGAGTCATGGCAACACCAGATCCTTAACCCACTGAGCGAGGCCAGGGGTTGAACCCGAGTCCTCATGGATGCTAGTTGGGTTTGTTAACTGCTGAGCCATGATGGGAACTCCAGTTCCAGTTCCTATTGTTCAGGAATTTTGCAGGGTACAAGATCAATATATTAAAAAATCAATTAGATTTCCACATAGTAGCTGTGAATGAATCAAAAATTAAATTAAGGAAGCAATTCTATTTACAGTAGCATTAAAAAGAATAAAATACTTAGGACTGTATTTAACCAAAAAAGTGCAAAATTTATAATCTGAAAGCTACAAAACTACAAAGTTGTTGAAAGAAATGAAAGAAGGCCTAAATACATGGAAAGACATAAATGTTCATTGAGAGACTTAATATTGTAAGATGACATTATTTCCCAAATTAATCTATTGATTCAGTGTAATCCCTGTCAAAATCCAAGCTGACTTCCTTGAAATTGACACGCTGATCCTAAAATTCCTGTGGAAACTCAAGGGGCCTTGAATAGCCAAAACAATCTTTAAAAAGAACAAAATTGGAGGACTCACACTTCCCAGTTTCAAACTTACTACAGCTGCAGAAATGAAGCTATAGTAAGCTGCAGAAATGAAGACAGCAACCAAAGAGAACGCAAATAAATTGGACTTCATCAAAATTAAAGTTTTGTCATTCTAAGGATACCATCAAGAAAATGAAAGGACAGCTCACAGAATGGGATAAAAATTTTTGCATATTGTGTCTCCGATGAGAAACTTGTATCTACAATATATAAAGAACTGCTACAATAATAAAAGAACAAATAGCCCAATTAAAAATAAGTAAAGGTTCTGAATAAGTATTTCTCCAAGGAAGATATACAAGTGACCAATAAAGAGATGGAAAAATGCTTCATATCATTAGCTATCAGGGAAATGCAAAGCAAAACCACCATGAAATACCACTTCACACTGACTAGGATGGCTGTAATCAAGAATAGAGCTAATAATAACAGTTGGCTAGGACATGGAGAAACTGGAACCCACCACACATGGTGGGAATGTAAAATGGTACAACTACTTGGGAAAACAGTCTGGCAGTTCCTCAAACCATAAACATAAAATTATCATATGACCCAGGAATTCCACTTCTGGGTATGTATGTACTTGGGAGAAATGAAAACACATGCTGCATAATTCATCGTAGCATTATTTGTAATAGTCAACATGTGGAAACAATCCAATGTCCATCAACGAATAAATGGGTAAATACAATGTGGTCCCTTCATGCAGTGGAATACTCTTGAGCCATAAACAGAGATGAAGCGAAAATGTGCGAAGTCAGTCACAAATGACCACACATTATGAAATAAATGTCCAGGGAGTTCCCGTTGTGGCACAGTGGTTAACGAATCCGACTAGGAACCACGAGGTTGCAGGTTCGGTCCCTGCCTTTGCTCAGTGGGTTAACGATCCGGCGTTGCCGTGAGCTGTGGTGTAGGTTGCAGACACGGCTCGGATCCTGCGTTTCTGTGGCTGTGGTGTAGGCCAGCAGCTACAGCTCCGATTCGACGCCTAGCCTGGGAACCTCCATATGCCGTGGGAGTGGCCCAAAGAAATAGCAAAAAGACAGAAAAAAAAAAAAAAGAAAAAAGAAAGAAAGAAATGTCCAGAATAAGCTAATGCACAGAGACAGAAGGTCGACTTAGCATTGTCTAGGGCAGGAGGAGGGGTTGGGGGGATATCTCAAGGGAGGGGCAGATTAAGGGAGAAACACCAGCTTTCTAAACCATAGTTCATCCCTGGGTACACCCTGGGGCTGCAAGAGCTGCTGAGTCCACAGTTGCCTAACCTGAGCTGCTTCCTCCTCCAGCCTTCAGCGGTGGGGGTCTCAGGGCCCTAGCAGCCTGTGATTCGTGGAATTACTCAGGATTCTCGTTCCCAGTTCTCTACCAAAGTTTGTTCCTCATTTACTCAAGCTGTTCTAGTCTCGGGAGAGTCGAGTCTGCTTTCTCTCTGTGTGTTTCATTATTTTTTTTTAATCCTGGGGATTCTATTTTTATTCCTCTGTGCATGTGTCCAAATGATGAAGCTGTTTTCTCCCGATCAGCTGCAGCCCACCCATCATGTCAGCGTGTTCCGCGATTAGGCTCCTTAATGACCATCCCTTCTGCATTCTGGAAAGTCTATCTTGCTAACCATGAAATCAAGGAAACAAACATGAACTCTGGAAGTGCTCTCAAATTCAGAGTTCTTGATGAAACCCCTAAACATCACAGGTCTGTCACCTTCTTGGCCTCATCTTCTGCTGCGGGCCCCCCACCCACTCTTTGCCATTCACCCGCCTTCCTGCTATTATAGCCAACAGCCACACTGCCTCAAGGCTTTTTCCAGATTTGTAAAATGACACCCAAATTCCCCCTTTTTGTATCCACCTGGCTTTATGGACTAAGAAAATAATGACCACTTCCCTTCTTATGGTTTTTTTTTTGTTTGTTTTTTTACTAACCTGTGTAGCATTTGTGTATTCATTTTATTGGTGTCTATAAGTATACCCTCACTGATGCCAGGAGATCTGAACTGAAGGAGGGGTGTATTAGTTTCCCATCATTGCTGTAACAAACTGTGTTGCTTAAAAAGACACGCATTTAGAATCCATCCCCAGTAGATCTGCTTAAGGACCGAAAAATGCTAGAGGAAGGTTTTCAGATGGAAAGATAATGGTACCAAAGGGAAAACTGAAACATGAGAAATTCAGGAAAAACAACTGAAATGGTAAATATCTAGCTGAAGAAACTATTTTTCACCTCTTATGTTCTTCGAAATCTGTACATTGTGGGAAGCAATGGCAGAACATCATTTAATGGTATTTGTTTGCAAGTGAAAATATGAAATATATGATGATTATAACACAAAGGGGAGAGAAAATCCTCTTATGAAGTGGAATGTGTGGCAGGTTAAGGATCCAATTTTGCTGCAGCTGTGGTACAGGCCACAGCTGGGGTGTGGGTTTGATCTCTGGCCTGAGAACTTCCACATGCTGCAGTTGTGGCCAAAAATTTAAAAACTTAAAAAATAAGTAGAATGTGGAGAGTTGGGTATGTAATAAGTAATCCTGAAAATAACCATTCAAACATCTGAAAAGAAAGTCACAGAGCCAATAGGCAAATTAAAATGAAATACGAATGACATTTTTTCTTTGTCTTTTTAGGGCCGCACCCGTGGCATATGGAGGTTCCCAGGTTAGGAGATGAATCATAGCTGTAGTTGCCGGCCTTTGCCACAGACACAGCAATGCCAAATCTGAGCCGCATCTGCAACCTACACCACAGCTCATGCCAATGCCAGATTCTTAACCCACTGAGCAGGGCCGGGGATCGAACCTTTGTTTTCATGGATACGAGTGAGGTTCTTTAACCATTGAGCTATGATGGGAACTTCACAAATGACATTTGAGTCATTCAAAGGAAGGCAGGAACAAGGACACAGAGGAATAAAAATTATGGAGACAAACAGAAAATCACTTCAACATTGTAAACTCATATCCGGTCATATCTATGATTGTATTAAATGTAAAAATGATCTAAGAAAACCCAGACAGATTTATTATCGTACAGTTCTAGGGGGTAGGAACTCCAAAGTGGGTCTTATGACCACAATCAGAGTCAGCAGGGCTGAGTTGCCTGTGGATGCACTAGGGGAGAGTGTTTCTCTTCTTTCCCCTTTGAGAGGCAGCCTGTAATCCTTGGCTTGTGGCCCCTTCCTGCACCTTCAGAGCCAACAGTGTAGCAGCATCTTATCTCTCCTTCCCCGACCTCTGCTTCTGTCATCATCTTCTTCTCTGCCTCTGACCCTCCTGCTTCCTTTTTAGAAGATGTCTGTGATTATATTTATATCTCAAGATCCTTAGTCACATTTGTGGAATCTATCTGCTGTGTAAAATAACATAGGCACAGCTTCTAGGGATTCAGACATAGACACTTCCTGGGTAGGGGGCATTATTCTACTCTCCACGGAGACTAAGGGCTCACATGGTTCAAGGGTACTAGTTTAGGCCAGATAGTTTCATTTGACTTTTGTGATGATGACTAGATAGCCACATATTTAGGACCAGAAGAGGAAGAGTAGTTAGATATAATAGAAACAAACCCAGAAGAAATCTCAAGAACAAACTTCAGTGCTGATCCCCAGATATGGATTTATTAATATCATTTATATTTGTCTTATAGGCTTTGTGGGAAGAATGAAAGCCTGTATTAGTGACATCTAATGTGTTACCTCTAATTTGAACTTATAGCAAAGTAGAGTGTGGCGGTAACTCATTTTCTGAAAGATTTTAGAATGATTTTTTTGGTGTGGCTATGCAAAAATATCTAATGAGAATACATGAGTAAAAATAGCAAAGCAGTAGGTGTGAGTTCAGTGAGTAAATGTCTTTCTGAGGAAGAGAGGTGCATCAGTGGAAAAGGCTGTCAGTGGTGCATGAACCCACAAACTGGGGAAATGCAAGCACGTGTTTGGACCACATGTGCTGGATGCTAACAGGGGATCCTCCGACTTTAATAGTCCTTAATTCTAATAAGAAATTTCCAGCATTTGGGCAATCTGCTGTTATGGGTAAGGGTATGGGGTTCTCCCTGAACCAAGAGCAAAGCTTTTATATGTACCTCAAAAACAAGCAAAGTAAGTGGAGGGCATGGGTAATTGATACAATTTTCGTTTGTAAGTTACGTTCAAGCACTGTGTATGTTGTATAAAACAAGGCATTTGAGCTCAAGGAGTTTTTCAATGAGGTCTCCTTCATTTGCTAAAAGCTTGATGTTAATGATGAACTTTGGCTTGAAGCTCAGAGTTTGCCATTTTTAGTGGCAAAATGGGCAGAGAAAGGCGAATACCTCGTAATCTCACTTGCCTGTGAAATTTATAGGAACCCGACTCGTAGGAACAGAGAGTAGAACAGGGGTTACCAGTGGGTAGGGGTTGGAAAAATGGGGAGTCAAAAGATGCATAGTTGCAGTTATATAGGATAAGTCTGCAGATTGTACAGCGTGATAACTCCAGTCAATACTGTGTTTCATTCTGGAAATATGCTAACAGGATAGACTGCAGATGTTCTCAACACACAAAAATGGTAACTGAGAGGAGATGATGTATTAATTAGTTTGGCTGTAGTAACTGTCTGTGTACATGGCTATGAAATCATAGTGCTTATCCCTTAAATATATACAATTTTTATTTAAAAAAAGAAGTGTGGCAAAGGATGTACTTCGGTGGGGGGGGAAACAGCTTAAAAGAGATTTCATGGAATGTATTATTTGCTTTTTTTACATTGTCATAAATGAAAAATGGCTGTTAGTGAATGATGGATTTTGAAACAAAAAATAGAATTAGCAATGGTAATTTATGCAACAAGCAGAGGTAAAGAACACTGCAAGGCAATTTATGCTTCTGAACCAAGGTTTAGGAAAAATGTTAATGACAATCAAAATAGGAACAGCACAAAATGGCTTTGTCCTTTTTTGGGTGTGGAAATATTATCACATTAAGGTAAACCAGAGGAAAAGGAACTTATGTCGATGTGGTAGATTTCCTCCTGATTTCACTGTAGTTAGTACTGTTTAATTGAGGAGTCATAGGAATACAGTATTACATGAGGACACAGGGCTTCACTATCTTCTGGGAGGTGTTTTGATTCTTGCTGGTCTTCATTTCTTCTGAAAAACTAATGGAAAGCCATCCAAAGTTGGAGATTTCTTTTGACTCCAAATTTCTCCCCAAAATGGGTCACCCTGGAAAAGGCATGGAGCAGTCAAGGATATGAGGACTATTAAGCTGCTTAGCTTTTCCAGAACTCTTCCTCATCTGAAACATGAGAGCTGGGTTAGGGCTAATTCATCAGGTTCCTCCCAGCGCTAACATTGGATCATATCAGGCAAAAATGATAATATTATGAGAGAAAGGCAGAGAGGAAAGTTTTCAAAAGATGAGAACAGGTAACTCCAAAACAAGAAAGGAAGTTAAATGTTTCTGTCTGGTCTTCCCTGCTTAATCCTGTCCACCCTTGCTGCTCTTGAAAGATAGGTTATCATTAACCGGCTCTGCCTTTTTGGGGGGTGGGGGGCGGAGACAAAGGAAAGTGAGTTATTTCTAGTCTACAAACATATTTCAGACCTTTTAGATGCTAAAAATAATTTCTACTTGTACAACACCCTTTCTCTGAGGATTACAAACAACTATGATTTAGGTTATTTGGCAAATGGGAAAATTTGGGCTTTGAGTTAAAGAGGTTTTCAAAGTCATTACATGTTGGCAGGCTCCTCTGGCACCCGGTGTTGTGTATCAGATGTAATTCTTCCACGGTTGGCTTGGCAATCCTATCACTATCATTCTGGAACCACTTTTGCCATGTAATGTAGCCATTACAAAGGAGAACTCTAAAGCCCACGTAAGCACATGGAGAAATGGCTGCCAATGCTTAAGTGGAAAAAAGCAGAACACAAAATTATATGTCTGTTATTATTCTAACTACCTAAAAACATTTGCCTATAGACAGTGCATTGAAAATACCTGCTAAAAACAAGCCACAACCACCAAACTACCTCCGTGATGGGGTGCTATTATAGTTAAGTTTTCTTTTGAAAAATCTTTGGATGTTGTAGGTCCTTCGTACATTTACTATTTCTTTCATTCACACAAGAATTAATTTAGCACCTACTAGGTGCCAGCACCTACATTGCTGATTGTTGAAGAGACAGATGGTTACCAGAGTCTTGTTCTCAGTCTAGTCTTGCCCCTGATCTAGTAGAGAGTAATACGTAGACACATGGTCAAGATGCAGTGAGATAAGTTCTGTCATGAGGGCCTTTAAGAAGAATCTGTTGAAGAAGACAACTTACTAGAGAAATATTTAGGAGACATAACTAATAGACTTTAAAAACCTGGAGTTCCTGCCATGGCTCAGCAGTAATGAACCTGACTAGGATCCACAAGGATGCGGGTTGATCCCTGGCCCTGCTCAGTGGGTTAAGGATCCGGTATTGCCATGAGCTGCGGTGTAGGTCGAAGAGGCGGCTCAGATCTGGCGTGGCTGTGGCTGTGGTGTAGGCCGGCAGCTGTAGCTCTGATTCGACCCTTAGCGTGGGAACTTCCATATGCTGCAGGTGTGGCCCTAAAAAAAAGCAAACAAACAAAACCTATTAAAGGAGGTGACAAAGGAGAGCCCAGGGTAACTTAAGCCAGCAGAAGAATTTCAGAAAGATAATAGTCAGCAGCTAAAACGTACAAGTATATCAACAAAGCTGAAACCTCAATGACGCTCTTGGCTGTAGCATCTGGGAGAACCTGAGTGATCTTCAGTGTTAAAAATACAAAAGAGGTACCAGTTACGTTTTTGAAAAAAAAAATTAGGTTTGAAAGAATGAAAAGAAAAAAAAAAACCCCATAAAAGGACATATCAGAATTTGGGCACCACACAAAAGGAACCAGCAAGAATAGTTTTAATTGTCAGAAGCTCTATTTTGGAAGCTCTTGGAAGCGGTTGGTCTGGTCCATAAATTAATTCAGAATCAAAGATGATTCTTTTAGCCTAAATGTGAGCACATTTTGATTAGGTCTTCTCAGCTTTCAGTGATCAACCAAGTATGCTTGAATTTTAGTTTGAGGAAATAGCTTTTGGCCCCCAGATTATATGTCAGAATCAGAGGGAAATTAAAAAATTCAGAGTTTCTGAAATTCTATTTATTTATTTACTTATTTTAGGGCCACTCCTGCGGTATATGGAAGTTCCCACGCTAGGGGTGCAAATCAGAGCTGCATCTGCTGGCCTACACTAGCAGGCTCAGCAACACCGGATCCGAGCCGCATGTGTGGCCTACACCACAGCTCACAGCATTGTTGGATCCTTAACCCACTGAACAAGGCCAGGGATTGAACCCGAGTCCTCATGGATACTAGTCAGGTTCTTAACCTGCTGAGCCACCATGGGAACTCCTCCCAAATTTTTTAGAGTGAGCTTCCTTCTCTTTGGTTGTAAAACAAACAGGACCCTCTTTCCCGCCAGGGGAACGGTGCTAGTTCTTTCTATGGACAGTTTCAAAATCTCCCTGAGTCTTTGTTTCTCAAAGCAGGGAGCTGAATTTGATTATGATTTTCATTATTTGCTTTAGTCCATAAAAGCAGGGAGGGGTCACTAGATTTAATTGCAGGAAGAATACTTGCCTGTGTTTCTTTTAAATATGATGTGTCCTGGACAGAAGTGGAGGAGAGAAGAACTTGAAGCTTTTAGGGTCGTGGATGTGACGTTTCTGGCTTTGGGCAGTGGGACTGTTCTTCCTGAGAGAGTCATTGTGAGGGTTTTGGTGGGGCGCCAGCATCTGTCACAAGGAGGCTGCTAGATTTATGTGCTTCCCAAGAAGGGCCTTGAACTTGCTTCCAGCCTGAGATAAATCACTGTCACTTTGCAGACAGGCCCAGACAAACATGGAGGCTACTTTGGCTTCATTAAAACAAAAGAATCAACCAGACTCCCACAGAGGGGGTTTTTGCCTCTTAGAAATGACAGAATCAATTAGTGCAGGTTCACCTCCACGGGGTGCCACGGGCAGGACTTTGGGGTTGAGGCAATAAAGACCTGTCAACTCTGATGATGTTTCTGGAGAACAGGTGGGGGATAGATGGCAGCTCATCAAGATGTGAGAAATGATAGCCCATGGAAAAGTAGGTGTACTGTCATAAGAGACTTGACAAGCACCGTATCTTCTAGCAACTTTGTGAGGCGTGATGATAATTACTAATCAAAATTGGCTCAATTTAGCCTAGCGGTACTCAGAAATCAGCAGAGATGGGAAAGCTGTCAAAAAAACGGCCACTTTTTCTTCCTTGTAATTCCATACAGGTTTGTTACTACCATGGGTCAGAAAACTCAAAGTGGCTCGTAAGAACAATGGGCTCTGGATTTAGAAAGCTGGCTTAGGTCCAGAACTGTGGAAGTCTAGTCTGGGTGGCTTGGAGCCATTTATTGACGTGAGGTGATATGTGTGTGTGTGTGTGTGTGTGTGTGTGTGTGTGTGTGAGAGAGAGAGAGAGAGAGAGAGAGAGAGCAAGCGAGAGAGAGGGAGAAGGAGGGGAGAGCAAGAGTGTTTATCAAGACAAAAATACACGGAATATTTACTTAGGTGTCAGTGGTCACATTATGTAACATATGTGGTATTAGACATAGAGCCCATGTATTGTTTAAAATATATTTTCCTAAAAAGAGTCACAATCTCGGCATCTAGTCTCTTGCTCAGGGCAGGCAGCTGGAATGAAGCAGAATTAAAATAGGCAAATAGGCAAGGTGTCTTTTTTTTTTTTTTTGTCTTTTTGCTATTTCTTGGGCCACTCTCATGGCATATGGAGGTTCCCAGGCTAGGGGTCCAATCGGAGCTGTAGCCACCAGCCTACACCAGAGCCACAGCAACGCGGGATCCGAGCCGAGTCTGCAACCTACACCACAGCGCACGGCAATGCTGGATCCTTAACCCACTGAGCAAGGCCAGGGATCGAACCCGCAACCTCATGTTTCCTAGTCGGATTCGTTAACCACTGGACCATGATGGGAACTCCAAGGTGTCATTTTTAATAGCAGTCACATGTCAATCTCTGTCTGCTCCCACCTCCACATGCTGGCCCCTCCACCTACAGCCAGCTGGCTGGAGCCCTAACCCACTCCACATCCAGCCTGCATCTTAAGCTGGGAGCCACACACCCCAGCCACACACCTGCCTGGCAGCGGCCATCTTGCTTAAGCTGAGAGGGCAGTACCCCCCTCACTCTATTGGGACATTTTGTTTTGGTGTCATGCTAATCTCTCTGACAGAGACCCCAACCTCTCTGGTCCCTCCTCTCAACTCGTCTACCCTGGTAGTGGGACCCTGGGGTCTGCATCCCACCTATGGCTCAGCATCCACTGCAGACGAGAAGGAACCAGGTGATGCTGCTGACCTGACAGTGGGGCACCACGGCCTGCTGCTGCCCTCACCACGCCTCCCTGTGCAGAATGGATTCCCTGGACACTGTATTGGTCCAGATGGAGCCTAAGTTGGCTGAACTGCCAGGATCCTGTGCTGGATTCAGCTTATGCACTTCCAGGGTCCTTTTTGGTCCTGCCTGACCCTTTGGCCTCAGCCCCCCTCCACGAAGGTGCTGGGTCTGTGGAGCCCCAGGCATCTTCCCTGGATGACTGGAGGGACCAAATATATCCAATCCTGTGTGTGACCAGTTAGTACCTTGTGGGAGCAATTTTTGGCCCAGGACAGACAGGAAAGTGGAAGGAACTTGCAGATAAATTGCTTGCCATTTTAGTTCTCTGATGGAATGTTCTGGAATGCAGTGGTTCCATATAGTCTGCCCAGAGGTGTCCCATGTAACCAACTAACCAGCGGTGTTTTCCTGCAAAGCTCTGGCTGGCCTGGTCATGTTCCACCTTAGAGCTGCTCTGCCTTCTTCCCAGCCTCACGTCACCTTCCCTGTCTCATCTCCTCCTCCTTTGAGGAGGAGCATGGAAGCTCCCCCTGGGCTGCCATTTCTGGGGAACTGGGTTGAGACAAACAACATGACCTGGATGGCAGGAGGCCCTTTCAGAAGGAGGGTCTGCTCACAGGCCAGCCACCCTAGCTCCACTCCACCCATTCATGGCTTCTCTGGTCCCTGCTGGTCTGTGGTGGAAGTTCAAGCTGTGTCGCTCCTCATGGCCAAGCAGGTTATGGTAAAAATGGGTGCATTCTTGGATATTTTTTGTTATTGTTCTGTATGGCCATGTGTTTTGGAGCCTGGACCCGGGAGAAGAGGTTTTGGCTTAATATCTATCATTTTTAGCAGCCCCAAATAGGATAGATGGAATAGATCAGGAGTGGTGGAACAGCAGCACGCTTGGCGAGATGCTCAGTCATGGGCTGGTGACTACGCTTGGGAAGAGAGTAAGAGGCAGTGTGTGAGGGCTGCTCGACTTTGCATGAGGACCCCTTCTATGAAAACGTAGTTACAGCATGTGTGTGCATGCTGTTTAGGGAGGTTTTTTTTTTTTTTTTTCTTTTTTAAGGGCTGTTCCCATGGCATATTGGAAGTTCCCAGGCTAGGGGTCAAATTGGAACTACAGCTGCCAGCCTACACCACAGCCACAGCAAGTTGGGATCTGAGTCGTGTCTGCAACCTGCACCACAGCTCTCACAGCAACACCAGATCCTTAACCCACTGAGTGAGGCCAGGGATTGAACCCACATTCTCATGGATTCTAATCAGATTTGTTTCTGCTGCACTACGAAGGGAACTCCCTGTTTAGGGAGAATGTTCGTAGCTTCCGTGGGCTCCTCAAGCAGCCATGTGCCATAAATAAATAAGTACTTAAATACTAAATCTTTGGCCTAATAAAATTTTGAAATTTACCTGGTATGAAGGAAATTAACTTAAGCATCCAGAGCTCCATAGGAGGGTGACTGTTAGGCCCACCCCTCCCCCCACCCAAGTCACAGCAAAGGTGCAACGGCTGTTAACAAGAATGCCCCAGGAAACTTTTTTTTTGGATTTCTGATCATTTTTTTAAACACTTGAATATCCAGAAAGGACCTTCTGGCCTTTCTTCCCAAATCTGCTCCTCTCAAAATGCCTCCCACCTCAGCCAAAACCTTTGCCTGGCCCTTCCCTTCACAGCCCCCATCTGATGCCTTCACACATGCAGGGGCTCTGCCCCCACCCCTGATGCTGCCACCCACCCAAGCCCCCACTGTTGCTCCCCTGGTTGCCTCCATAGCATCCACCCTGCCTCCATCCTCATCCCCCTGTAGTTTCGTCTCAAAAAAAGCAGCCAGAGTAATTCTCTTAAAATGCCACTTCTCTACCTAAAAGCTTTCTAATACCTCCCCATCTCAGTAAAATCTAGAATTCTCACATGGCCTATAGGCCTGTCACCCATCTGGCTCCATGCCCTCTGGGACCCTTCTCTACTGCTCTCCTCTCACCCACTCTGCTTTGGGCGCCCAGGCCCATCAACGTACCAAGTGACCTCAGGGACTTTGCACTTATGCTTCCCTACCTGAATCCTCTCCCCTCTGACCACCACTGCGAGTCTCACCCCCTCACCTCCTTCCGGCCTTCACCTGTATGTCCCCTCTTCTGTGTGGCCATCCTGCTTGCCAGCACTTCATCCCCGTCTGCAGTCAGATGCTACGCCCTGACACCTTCCCCCACTCTGACCTACGTTCTATTTCATGTATCCATCTTGCTTATTTTTCTCTGCTCTGCTAGATTGCAGGCTCTCCACCAGGGCAGGGCTGCTTCTGTTTTGTTCACTGTGAACCCCCAGCACCTAGAATAGTTCCTGGTACACAGCAAACATTGAATACTTGTTGAATAGCTGAATACATCAACAAGCAAGGCTGTCACATGCATTTACATGTTTTGTTTCTAACTATACACATCTCCTTTGCCCTCTGAAGGGGAGAGTGTGGCTGGCCAGGTGCCAAGTGGTCTGTCAGTCCTGCTTGCCCTCACAGTCCCATCTGGCTGTGCCACCTTCTTAAGTCCTTCCTCAACCATGACAGCATGGAAAGTGACAGCTCAGGGCCCAGCAAGAAGACAGGAAACTTGTCAGCTGGGATATAATATATAAATAAGAGACTCTGTATAGTTGACAACCTGTACTATTATGATACATATTCGAAGCCCGTCTCAATTATAGGCGCTGACTCATTTTCTTCTGACTTTAGAACTTTTCCATGTGACTTGCTCCTCATTTCTCGTTGAACCTGACCCTGGCAGTGGAAAGTGATGCCTGAGGGGGGCCCGTGAATAACCAGCCCAGCATGGCCTGTATGGTGCTTACATTATGCTGAATGCATAAGCTTCCTCTGTGTAGAGAGAGAGATCTTCTCCCACTTGGGGATTTTGTGTGGGGGCGGGAAGGGCTGACACAGAACAACGGGGTTGAATCATCCACATGGGATCACGCACGGCCACAAAACCCTGGCTTGGCCAGCTGCCTCCTAGAGGGCAGATTGCAAAAGTTGGCAGGGACCCCACCTAATTATCAAGGTAGCTGCGTGGCTCTGAGCTGCTGTCCAAGGTACCCAGCAGCAGAGGGAGCTCTGCCAGTTCTCTGCACGCAGGAGCTGGCTAATTTGATAACATATGGCCGAGAAAAGTGCGTCACTGGCTTCCTCTGCCCCCACGGCTGACTTCTACAAGCTGCCGTCTCCTTGTCTCCCACTGTGAGGCCCCGTGCATCCATCCTTGTGCAATAGAATCATTAATCTTAAAGAAGACAGAGTATGTTAGAGATCGTAGGATGAGGCAAGGAAAACTTACTTATTGTTAAGGGAGCAAATAACTTCCCTTGTTGGGAAATGAGTTAGCTACTTATTTCCAAATTGACATGACCTGCCACCCTGTGGATATACGTAACTAGCTGGGATCAGGAGGACCACAGAGCCATTTACTTACTGAGTGTCGTAAGCAACAGGAGAGCTGGATGTCATGAGAAGCCAGGAAGAGGTCCCCAAATCCCATGTAACAGACAAGGGACTTTCTTGCTGGGGACTAAGCAAGTAAAAAAAAATTTTAAATTCTTAAAAAAAAATCTTTCCCACTATTTTTACCGGTTTTCTTAGCATTGCATGGCTTGTTAAGTGCCAATAAGCCAAATAACACACAAGTATTCTCCTTGTCCATACCACCCCAAACCCATGACAAAATTGATCATCCTGTCACTATATGATCTTTCTTAAGCCTCTGGTGATGCTAAAAGGCTGAGGAAGTGGAGTGAGCAGAGTTATAGGTCTTGGTCCATCAGAGAGATGTCACCTGATGGTAAAAGGGTTAACATGGTCAAGGAAGTAGGAATCAACGCCTCCCACCGGGATTTCTCCCCCAGAAACCCGAGGCAAATATCGCTGGGGTTGACTACCAATGTCATTCCCTTGCATCTGTTGTGAGATCTAGTGTAGAGAGAGAGGGGGAATTAATCTGTGATTAAGGTAGGCACAGCATGTAGGACTCTAGACCCAAGGTTGTCTTGGGAAATTTTCCATAGTGAGGATCTGGAGGAAATAGCTCTTGTTTTCTCTTAAAAATTGCGTCCTTTACTCCCTCCTCACTGGCATTTAGTATTTTGAAGAACATTCTGCCTGAAGCATAAGAAGACGTGGCCTAAGCCCCAGTTCCCCTTGTCACCTGTAACCGTGGAGCAGATCTTTCTGCAGAGAAGGGGGCTGTTTAATGATCCCATGAGATATAATGACAAACCTTTACAAATGCAAAAGCTACATACAGTGAAGTACCTCTCGTAACCACTGCATGTGAAAAGTGTTTCTGGTAATCATAGCACTCCATGGGAAGGAGTCAGGAATATGCCCTGAGTGACAGCCCATCCCAAAGATCCTGGGAGGAAGTCAAAATGCATACCCTGAGCTTGATTCATGAATATGCTCCTGACCACAAGTGCTCCACCACTAAGCTAAGGGCTGAAGTCACAGAGGAGAGGGGATGGGAGCCGGTGCTGTCTAGGCAAGTCCAGCAGCAGGCTCTTTGTTGGTGCAAACAACCACCAGGATTCATTTTTAATAATTGAGTCATTTTTCCTTCCTTGAGCCATTGCTCTCGGAGAGAAAATGACCTACCCTGGAAGGTATAGATCAAAGGATGAAAAATACAAAGAATAAGAGAAAAAAAGAAAGCTTTCAATCATTAAACACACTCGTGAGCCTGAAAACAGGGTATTCTTAACATTTTTAGTGGTGGATCAGGTAGGTGACCCTGTATGTTCTCAGAGGGGTGTGTTTCACCTGAATTGGTTGAGTCAAGGCGTTAGTGTATCATGAGGTTCAACAAAAGGATCTGGTCCATGGCAATCCCTGCTCCCCAACCATTGATTTCCTGGGAACACAGCAAAGATACTGGTTTAGAAGAGGAAGTAAAATACTAGCTTCACCAAATCACAGATCACTCTCAGCAGCCTGCTTGGAAGGTCTCCCGTCAGAGGGGACAATCAGTGAGGATGGATAAAGGGCAGAGATGGCTCCCAGGGCCACTGGATAGACCCACAGTCAGAGGGCAAACCTGGAGTGTCTGCCAGGGAAATACTTACCTTCTGGGGATGAGAACGGGGGATGAACCTACAGGGATCAGAGGCCAAGGGCAGCCCCAGAATAGAAGAACAGTCCAGACCAGTCCTCCTCTTGGGGAGGGGGCTAGGATTTCAGCTGTGAGAGGAAGAATCTCACAGGGGTCTGGCTAGGGCACTCAGCACAATGGGGGTGGGGTGGGCAGGGCTCAGGCATCTAGTCTCTATAAATATATCTGTTTCTATGGTTTTCCAGTTGTCTTTTCCCTTCTAGGTTTGTTTATTTAAGAGTAAATTTGTATCTTGCACCTTGGAGACCCTACATATGTGATTTCTGTAACCTTTCAGATTTGCTATTTCCATATGTTAGCTCATGTAATCTTCACAAGTCATTTAATTATAAATAATTAGAACCATTTTAAAAATGGGGAAAAAAAACCCCAACAGAACAAAAACAAAACCCACCACACACTCAGAGAAGTTAAGTAACTGATCTAAGGTGGCAAAGCAGTGAAGGATGGATTGTACTCAGGTCTGCCTTTTCTCAGCATTTTGTGCCACATCTACATCAGCAGGACTGTGATGTGGTTATCACCGGGGAGCCCTTGAGGGGTGCACATCATGATGGTGGAAGAGGGAGGAGGATGGAGGGGGGTGGCCGAGCTGTCTGTTCTGATGAGGCTTCTTTCTAGCCCTCCCCTGCTTCCTGAAGTTATCCCACCTCTAACAGAGTCAAGAGTGGCCAGGAGACTCAACGGACAGCTGTTAAATTTTTCGTATTTCATCATGTTATTGAGTAGCTAGAGAGCTTCTTGTTTTTAAAACAAAGGAGCACAAAACATTACTAATACATTTAAATTATCATTTAGATTTAACGTTGTTATCTCCAGTGCACAGGAAATGATCAGGGGAATCAGATAGAGGCTGCCCGTGCTGTTTTTCACAATCCACAGCTCAGCTTCTTCCAGTGTGGGTGGTTGCTATGGGCAACAACTTAACCAAACTCAGGGAGGGTCCAGGGCGTTGAGTAGTACAGGCATTTAATAGATTTACCTTATTTGGGGAAAATAAGATAAAACAACCTAAGATTTTTTCCCCCAAGGGCCACTTCTCCCTCCCACTAATACTAGGAATTTCCTCTACGTAAGGTGATAATTGCTGGTTTTTTTTTTTTTTTAATAAGATGGCCCAGGCCGGAGGATGGGAAGGAAAATCATAACCTGTCTTCAGAACAGCTCAGCCAATCTCCATAGGAAAATAAATAAGTTGAACATTTCTAGCTGTTGATCAAAACATTACCATCACTGTAAGTTAAAAGCACGAAACCAAAAAAATCCACTTCTTTTTACAATGACTTCTGGATTGTTTTTCCGGTGGAAGGTTGTTTATATTCAATGCCTGAGTGGCATAGTCTTAGAACTTCAGTCCTGAATGTAAGGAATTGAAAAGGCAGGCTTTATGATTAGACCTTTTGATTTTTGGTGGTTGAGAACATGTTTCACTTTATAGCATGGTTTTTGCTGCATTTTCATTTTCTTCAAATGATCAAGTGATTTAAGATCCTAAGCCTTCATGTTTATTAAAATGACTTTTAAACTCTTAGCTCATTCCTACACTCTTGCCCAAGATCTAAAATCCCTTAACCAAAGAGAAATAGCTCTTTTTTATGATAACTAAGCCCTTTTTTTACTTCTATAGCTTTGTATAGAGATATTTTCCATCAAAGAGGGACGTGGTTACCTAAAATATTGTACACACATACAGTGGGATACTTTGCAGTTGTTAAAAGCTAAATACATGCAATTACATAAAATAACATTTAAGAAATAATTTTAGGAGTTCCCACTGTGGTACAGTGGGTTAGGAATCTAACTGCAGTGGCTCAGGTCGCTGTGGAGGTGAAGGGTTGATTCCCGGCCCAGCGAAGTGTATTAAAAAGGACCTGGTGTTGCTGCCGCTATGGTGTAGATCGTGGCTGTGGCTCAGATTCAGTCCCTGGCCCAGGAACTTCTATATGCTATGGGTGCAGCCATTTAAAAAAACAAAACAAAACAAAACAAAAAGAAATAATTTCAGGCGAAAAGAACAAATTGAGGAATAGCTCTTATAAAGACAGTATAGGTGTGTGTATGTGATGTAGGTATAGAACATTTCTGAAAGGATACACAGGAAATGGTTAAAATTCTACCTCTAAGGAGAAGTAAACAGGGATTAGAGAGGAGAGGAAGACTTTTACCTACTATTAAAACACTCCTGGGTGCTGTTGATATTTTATGCGTGTTACTTTTATAATAAAAAAGGAAATCTTCCTGTTATTCCTAAAGAGAAAGGAGAGGTATGCCAGCATGGCATTTGTTGTGGTGTAGGGGGTCACCACAGCCAGTAAGAGAAAATAGCAATAAAAAGGGAAATGATGCTTCCTGGTTGATTTTTGATTTTTGGTGTCTTTATCTGTGTAACCATATCTCACCCTTTCTGGTATCACCTGATTTATGCAGCTTTCTTCAGCTCACTTACTTGATTTCAAACTCTCTGCCTCCAGTTTGTCTTTGGATTGTATGCAGAGGCAGCATAGCGTAGTGGTTAATGCAATGGGTTCCGGATTCAAATCTTGGCTGTGACATTTCCAGATCTGTTCCCCAGTCAATGAACTTCCCGTGCCCCAGTTTCCTCATTGTACAGTGCAGGATTATAATAATTCCTGTCCTTTAGGTCCATTAGGATTATTATATGTACTGGCACAAAGGGAGTCCTTCATGATTATTCTTTGAGATGATTTTTTTGGTTGAAAACAAAAAATCACCCATAACGCCTCCCCATAGAGAGGACAACTATTGAGATGTGAGAAAACATCCACCCAGATGTCGATACCCATGTAAATAGTACAGAACAGACTTTCATCTGAATGGGAGCAAAGCCCTTCTATAACCGATTTTTTCACTCCACACCATATAAGCCTTCTTTCTAAAGCAATGCTTAGAATTACTTCATTCCCCTTCTCTGTCACCAGTGAGTCACTTTCATTAACTGGATTAAAATACAACTAATTCTCCGGATATTTAAGGATCTTTCTTATAAAATCTCCCCTGTCTTTCCAAAGACACATTCCTTTTAAAAATACTACTTATACATCAGTGAGCTTGATTTCTTTATATTCAGATACCTTTCCCCTCCCTATTCTATTACCTCTGAGTAATTACTCAAATTCCATGTCAAATCCCTTCTCTTTTATGAAGCCATCCCTTACTATTTCTACTTCCTAATAATTTTCTATTTTCTGAACAAATCTAGCACTCTTTTTTTTTTTTTTTGTCTTTTGTCTTTGTTGTTGTTGTTGTTGTTGTTGCTATTTCTTGGGCCACTCCCGCGGCATATGGAGATTCCCAGGCTAGGGGTTGAATCGGAGCTGTAGCCACCGGCCTATGCCAGCGCCACAGCAACTCGGGATCCGAGCCGCGTCTGCAACCTACACCACAGCTCACGGCAACGCCGGATCGTTAACCCACTGAGCAAGGGCAGGGACCGAACCTGCAACCTCATGGTTCCTAGTCGGATTCGTTAACCACTGCGCCATGACGGGAACTCCAAATCTAGCACTCTTATCTGAGGAAATGCAATTTGAAACTTACAAATGATTACACAAAATAGTTTTCATCATTCTTGGTGGCACTCGATCAAGTATTTGCAGTAGAGATGGAAACTTATATTTCTCCTGTCGCCTTCAGGGAATGCAGCAGCCAAAAACGTTGGTTTCTTTGGAAAGAATTCTTGGCTGAGTGTGAGAAAACCTGGGTCCTAAAACTTACCCAGTAGTTTAAGCAAGTCATTGCTCTGGGCCTCCATCTCATTTGTAAGATAACAATGTTGGAATCATCTCTAAAGTGCCTTCCAGCTTGACTTCCAAGACTTGTCTTTCATCTTATCTGAGAATCAAGACTGCATGAAGATAAGGTGCAGGAAAATGTTTAAAAACTGGCTCTGGGAGGAAAAACATCTCTGATATGTAGGGTTTGTTGATTTTCGTAGTGTAAATATTCCCATCATGGCCAATATCAAGCTACCACAGTGACAAAACCAAGTGTAGAGTTGGGAGGAGATGTGAACCATTGGCTCTCATTGGCCAGTTGGACCCAGACAACACAGCCATGTAGTTCCTTTAAATGAGGTAGTCTCAGGCTTGAAGAACACAGCCAGCCCTTCTAATCCTTACCTTCTCTTATTCAAAAACTCTGACACACCCTCTCTTCACTGAGTGGAGGGAGCAAGGGAAACAACCGGGGAAAGTGTTCTAGCTTTGGCTTTTTAATCCCAGGCTCTCCGGACATGAGTTCTGGGACCAGCCTGACCTTCTCAGGGGCCTACACCCACAGCCCTTGAAATCTGGCCCAGATCTCTCTTGAAATCTGACCCAGGGATGATGATACCCGAAGTGGCAGCAATTCTACATTGCCAGGTCCAGTTGGTAACCTGGATCTATGGGCTGGAGCGCTCAACTCTGCTTTTTTCTGGGAAAGACAAGTGGTCCAAAGAACTAAAAGAAGTTGCTGAGCTGGAATTCAGGCATGATGTCCAGATGGTGAGGACAGTCTTACTGGGGGAGGGGGGGGGAGTGACCAGATTTCCACTAGGCAGTAGGAAGAAGAAAGCTGGAGTGGAAAGCAGAGCCTAGATCCACCTCATGAAGTTTATAACCACATGAAATCCTTGTTATATCTGTAAGGTGATCTTCTGAGGCCATTGGGAGGATCACATGAGATGTACTGAAAACCCTTGATAAACTGTTGCTGACAATTATTTAACTTGAAAAATAGGCTTAAAGGCAAATTAAAATATTATAAGTTATCAGGATGGATGATCAAATATATTTTCTCCTTGGTTCATTTGGATTCATAGATAAGTTTGAAAGGCGTGAAGCAGTTAATGCAATCCTTGAAGATAACTCTTTTCCAATTTTAAAAGGAATTGTTGATGCTGGTTTGTTAGAGCCGCTCCCCTCCTCCTCACAGAACTAGAAAGAACGGGATTCCCTAGATGAACTGAGGGAAGTATGCTAATGTGCAATGCAGATGACAGTATGAGGCATGGCTGCACGGATATTTTTAACATGCTAATGTGTACCTGCCAGACTGAGCTCCCAGCCTCCAGGTGGGCTGGCAGTGCTAAGCGGGGTTTAGAAGGAACAGGGAGCTTTCAGAGAACCACAGATTTGGAGGCAGAGGGAGGGCGAAGGGTCTGAATGGGCACAGACACAGTTAAAATGTGGCGGGCAGATGCTAGATGACAATTCAACTCAACAACAACAGGTGTAAGTTTCTCTGGGAAGCTACTGATCAAAGTACCCTCAGCACACTGGGATTGTGTCAAGGTGAGTTAGCATCTCCTCACATTGCTCAGCATTTCTTGGGGTTGTGCCAAGGACTTCCCAGTCATGACTTCAGATAGCATTTGAACCCTCTTTGTTATGGGGGACAGAGGAAATAGGAAAGTGTGTGAGAAGGCTGTAACTACCTTGACAAAGGCTTCAACACAGTGCTTCTGGAGTTCTTAAGGAGAAGAAATAACAGTTAATAGGGGAGGTTAAATTTAAGAGGAAGATGGAAAAGAATGAAGACTTTCTTCTACTCTTTTCCACCATTAGATTGTAAGTTCTATTCTCCTAGGAGCCCCAACTACCATATATCCCAGTGCTTAGCACATAGTAGGTGGCCAATGATTATAATAATTGTGATAGGTAACATGTCTGGGACATTTCCCACATGCTGGACACTGTTCCAAGTGTTTCATCTACCCTACCTTTTTGAATCTTCACAGTTACTCTTGAGGTAGGGAATACTGAGATCCCTGTGTAACTGATGAGGAAATTGTGACACAGTGAGACATCTGGAAGTGACACAGTGAGACATCTGGAAGTGACAGAGCTCTGGTTTTGAACCCAGATAATCTCATTTCAGAGCCTGCACCCTTGAGCACCGTGCTATCATTAAGTCTTTTTTGAATGAACACATGAAAAGGTGATGGCATTCTTGGGACACAGGGTGGGAAACAGCCTAAACAAAGGCTTTGAGGTACCATTCCTGCTGTTTGCCAGGTATGCCCAGCTCTCCCTTTCTAGGCACAGGTAATATTGCACTTCTCTGCCTCTTTGCAATTAGTGTGGTCATGTAGGTGGCTTTAACAATGAAATGTGATCAAAGTGATGCGTATCACTTCCAGGAAACTGTGCCAAATCACCACGTTCCATGTCTCTGATTCTTTGATTGTAGAAACACCTACTGACATACACCTTCTGTCTTTCTGGCTACCTGAGCGAATGCAGTGAACAGAGCCTCCTGCCAGCTCATGATGGATACAAGAAATAGAGTCTAAGAAATAAACTTGTGAGTAAGAAATAATCTCAGATGTTTGGGATTTGTTTATTAACTGACCTTAATCTGGCTGATCCTAGCTTGTACATAAATTGGTCCTAGAAATGGGGTACTCATGCAACAACAACAAGAAAGTAACCTAAAATATGTGGCTATAGTTACAGGATTTGGTAGCAGGAAGCAAGGTCATTATCAGAGGCTGGAAATACACTGATTCACGTTCTGCAGTGATGAATAATTTGGTAAACTGTTGTGTACAACAACTTGGAAGGTAGGTGACATAACAAATGAGCCTGTAGCTCTAGGGGAAATAGTTGCAAAACATAATGTTAATAGAATGTATTGGCTGCTCTTGGCAACCTTCAGGAAGGTGTTCTGTGGTTTGAAATAAACTTAGAAAAAACTTGTTATAATACAAGTAGTAATGAAAGGGAATTAGAAGAGTCTAGACATTTGTGGACTTGTGAGATTGGAAGAAGCAACTGATTTCAACCCACTTTGTGAAAGGTAAACCTGAGTAAGCCTTTGAGGGAAGAAGACATGAAGAAAATTACCCCCTGTGGCAATGTTCAAATCAAGGACTTGGCCTCCTCACCCCGTTGTTCATGCTTCTGAATGGAGTCAGATGACTTAGAATGGAGACACAATTACGTAAACCTTTTTGATTAGACAACATGATCAGAGGCGAGTGGCTAAAAGGTTAATAAGCTGAGAGGATCTGAGATAGAGAGAGGCATGAAGGTAGGAAGAAAACAAATAAAGCAAACATGGCCATTGCATCTACAAGGATTCTGTGATGTGATGGTTGTTACCTAGAATTCACTGAAACCAATAGGTGAGAAGGTGACTACAGTTTTGGGAGAACTGTAGTACTGCTCAAAGAACCACAAGCCTAGATTAAAAGACACAGGAATGAGAGAAGTCCTAAATGCCTCTTGGCACAGGAAGGATATGGTCAAGGAGGATAATAGAAATGGAAGAATACTCCCAGGGAACTGGGAGACATGGAAAATAAGGACAAAGGAAGTTACTCCAGGGAGAAGAATTGTAGCCTAATGGAGAAACATGTGCTCCCCCAGGGTAGAGAGCATTTCCCCAGTGCTATTTCAGAATTGCTGTGGACCAATGACTACTGTTATCTCCTGTCTTCTTTTTGAGTGGGAGTGTTCATTGTGGATGGTTTGTCTTTGTCCTGTCATACATTGGGTGTATGGGAGGCAAATCATTTGTCTTTTGGAGTCAGCATGTCTCTAGATGCAGAGGAGCTGTATCTGGACCAGATGTAGATTATAGTGAATCACCCCTTGTTATATAGACTATCACACATCACCCACAAACCATAAGTTTTGAGGTTGATGGGGGCTCTGATAGGACCAGCACAGGGCTTTTGGATTTTTCCCCTTGATGGTGGTGGTGGGGGCATGGATATATTTGGCTTGTGAGAGAGAAAGTGAGCCAAAGATTTCATGGCCAGACACATAGACTTTGATAGTGCTGTTGGCCAAATATCATTTAATGCATCCATACCCTGGGCAGATGGTAAGATTGCTTTCGTTGCCCTCTTTGAAGATAGACATTGCCATGCCCCTAGCTTTTGCCTATAAACATGAGAGGAAGCATTAAGAACTGTGCTCTTGCCCTGATTTGGTGATTCTGGGAGCCACTGTTGATGTAGTGTATCCACAACTTGGTCCTGGGTGACCATGGCGAGCAGATTTCCCTACTGATCTAAGATGGATGTATAACATGCACAGGAAGTGAAGTTTTGTTGTTAGAAACCTCTCTGATTTACAGATTGTTTTTTCACTCCCAGTATAATCTAGCCTTATCCTGACTAGCACAGGCCTGAAGCCAGCAACATAGATCCTAAGAACAATTAGAAGCCCAATTTGATGGAAGCATAGAATCCTTGTAAGGGGAGAGACAGGAGGAAGGTCTTAAAGGAGAGAGGAACTCTGCCTGCTGTTGGAAACCACATTCATAGATACAGTGGGATTCAAAGATGCTTTCTTGGTGACCTGGTAGAAGGTCTCTAGAAAGATGTGCTGCAGAGAGAGACTGGGGCAGCTAGACAAACTGGTACACTGAGGTCATTCAAGTGAGAGGAAGGCAGCCCTAAAGCTTGAAGAGATGAGGGGTGAGCCATAATGGTTCAAGACTGAATTTAGGAACATGGTAATTTGCGTGATAGAAATGGGAGGGTCAGGAAGAGAAGAGATGTACTTAGGAAGCAGTGAACTATGTGAGTGCCTTGAAATTCCATCTTCCAGCATGCTTATCTTAAAAATATAGGATCAGTGTACATCTAAGAATATGGTGCTGGTCACAGGTGGATGTCTTAGCCTCCACAGGCTGGAGAAATCTGATACATGTATTTGGTCTGTTCCACCCAAGTCTCTAGGTAGAGTTATCCATGTACTCAGAGAAATGGGGTTCAGATGGTTTTAAAAGATACCTGGAAAAGCTCCTCTCAAAATCCCCCAATTAATTTATCCAATATTTAGGAGCTTTGCAGTTAGAAGTTCCTCCCTGTGGTTAACCTCAATTCCTCGGGCTGCAGTTTTGATTTCTTTTCTTTCTGGTCTATACATAGGCATATTGATGATTTTGTTATTCACATGCATCCTCTGTAAAGGTACATGGACTTGGGACTTAACACCCAGTCTACTTCCAAAAAAGAAGTGCATGAGGGCGTCTCTTTAATGATATAAGATGCCAGCAAAGCTGATAACTTGAACTCTCCTGACAAAATGGTAAACTGTAAAAAAAATTAAAAAGATTAAAACAACAAGCCAAAACAAAACAAAAAAACCCTTCTGCATGCCAGGTAAAGTGGATTTTTCTGACCAGAAACAAATTCTGAACAAAATGATTACCTTTAGTACCACCCACCTCTACATTTTAAGTTCCTTTCATCTTTATTGTGCCTGCCTTTGCCATTTTGAGATTCTAGAGTCTATCCATTCATATACCTCTCTATATATTTATTCTTATTTAACCCTGGATTTAGATTTTAGTAAAGCATTTAAAAAATGTATTGAAAGCAAGGTGCAAATGACTCACACAGCACTTTGATGATAAAAGTGCTGAATAAATGCTTGTTACATGAATGAATGAGGGAGTGACGGATATGCAAATATAATTTCTGACTGTAATTAGCATGTTCTTTTATATCTGATTGTCTGCCTCTGAACAGGGAACACAGCTTGAAATTGAGGGTATGGTGGCTAGCAGAGGAACCATGGAAAGGAATCTTAAGGCTCTTGGCAAACAGAAGCCTTCCTGGCAGGGCAGTGAGAAGTATAACCAAAAAGGAGTGAGGAGTCTTTGTTTCCAAAACCCCCTTCCAGGGTCTTCTGCTGCCCACATCTGTCCACTCTCTCTTTAGGGCCTTGTAGACACAGCCACACCTGGCTGGTTCATATAAGGGAGGCTCAGCTTACATCCTGCACAGCCCAGAACACACACGGGTCCTGGATTTGCCATTGTTCTTGTCCCGATAAGGCTGAACCCAGGCTCCTAAGAGGCCATCCCTTCTCCCTGTGACCACCCTCAGCTGATGCCTACTTATCTGGTAATCTTCTCAATCCTTTGGTCATGTGGTCCTTCCTTCCTTCACCCCAGGCCAAGCCTGAGTCAGGATGTTCTCAAGATCCTTCCTGTTTCAGCTGCATGTCTGCCTGCTTGCCCTTACTGCATGGCAGCCTCCGACACCCCCTCAAATCTGCGCTGCGTTCTCCCAATCTGCTTTGAACGGCTCCTTTTCCTGAGACTCAGCTGGTCTTCCTTTTCGCCTCCATTTTGAGCCCTCTTATGCGCTTCTCTAGAGTTTTTGGGAGACCATTATTCCACCCTGCTTTTTGTTCTTTCTGCTTTCAACCCCTGGCAACCACGTCTCAGCTCTGGCAGTTGAGCTGTAACCTTGGGCAAGTTATTTGATCACTGTAAGACAGAGATTCCTCATTTGTAAAGCAGGGACAGTCTCAGGTGTAGAGTTATGGGGACTCAACAAACAAAACACAGAAACAAACAAAAGAAATGCAAGCCCTGAGCACTGGGCCAGGCACTGAGAACCTCATTAAAACAGAACACTTTCTCCTGTTTTGTACACTTTCCATTCCTTCTCCCTAAAGGCAACTGAATGTCCTTTCATTCTTCCACCTCCCTCCAAGATCCACAGGCAGTTCGTTCCTCTCTGAGGACCTGAGGACTGTAGGGAAAGTGCCGTCTGTGCTGGCTTCTTTCCAAAACAGCCTTTTCCAAAGAGCAGTTACCTGGCAAGAAAGACCAGGACTGGTGCAGACTATGATATTCACGTGCACATCTCACTCGAAGGAAGGTATCACACCCCAAAGAGGGACCTATTTTTTTTTTTTTTAAGATGAGCATGGTGATGGGGGCTGAATATAATACGCAATTTTTTGTTCCAGTTTTGCTTGTTTATTTTATCTTTTAACTGGGCTTTTTTTGGAGTAGCGGGTTGAAGGGCATTTGGATAATTCATCTATGAGTACGTGAATGAGTTTTCCTCTTTTCAATTTTCCCCATTTCTTCTGCTTTTTTAAAATTTTTGTGGGGGAGTGGGGAGTTGGGAGGATAGAGGGTGATAGAAGACAGTGCAATGATCAGGGAAATGTGGGAACTGATCCCGAGTTGGTCACTGAGGACGTAAATTCACAATTTTGCATGCAGGGGTAGGCTCTTGTGTTCAGCCTCCCTTTGGAGGGAGCAGCTGGTGCTCTGTTACACTTCCTGAGGATCAGGTAGGAGAGGGACGCCGGAGCATTTGGGGAAAACAGACTTGGGGCAGAAGGGGAATGGTGTATGTGGCTATGTTCTTCCTGTGGTTCCCATCTTTGGGAAGAAAGATCACCATGCTCCCACTGTGGCAGCTCATGCCCCCTCCTTTTTCTGGGAAGAGAAGGAACATGAGGAGCTGTGGGTGGGCGGGAGGGGCATGTGGAATGTGAAGGAACAGCAGAGGACACAGTGTATCAAGCGAGGGAAAAGGGAGCAGGAACTTCTACTAAGATAACCAGAAAAAGGGACTCCAACAAGAGGCTACAGTTTGGGCTACCCAGTGAAGAACTGACTTATTTTAAATCTCCAGAATTAAAGCCGAGGGAGGACATCCCATCTATCTCTTCTCAAATTCTTTTGTTTGCCAATACTACTTTCTTTTGTCTTGGAGCATGAACTGCCAGTGCTTTGCACTTCATCCTTATATTTGTGTGCTTTGATGCTGAAAATTTGCTCAGAAACCATGTAGAAGAGGATAGCATCCTGTGGCATGGCCAGTCCAGGAGAAGTGGGGCTAAAGCTCTGTGTTGAGAAGGGTTCCGGGGCTGAGTCTATACTCCAAACAAAGGGTCCTGGGATCCATTAAGGCTGGCATTGGCTAATGCTGTCTGCCGTGAGCCTGGGGTGGGTTTGAAAGGAAACCCTCTAAAAGGTGCCATCTAAGCCAAGGGCCCAAGACCCTCATTTAACTTGGGAGGGGGTTGCTGGAGCCCAGAAACATCAAACTAGTTGCCAAAAGCCACAGAGCTATTTATTATTGCATCAGTTTATTTTTTAAAAGGTCTCAGGATCAGAAAAAGAATGATGATTTAGAGGATTAACCATCCTGATAACAAACAGCAAAAAAGCCCTATCTGCCTTTGAGGCATTTAGGATTAAAAATAAATCTTCCTGAAGCCTTTTGTTGGATATTTCATCACATTTCTGGGAGCTCTGACTGGTCCTCTTTAGAGCCAAATATGCAGACAAGCCTGGGGCCCTTCTCACCGATTTCAGAGGACTTTCAAAATCCATAATATTAGACACTTACTATTTCTTCAAGAGCAAGAATGTTCTTGGATAAAGGGATAAAGAACTATGAAGAGATTTTTTGAAGTGTTATTTGACTAGGGTTTTTGGACATTTATTTGAATTTAACTTCGGAATCTTTTTTTAAATGCCAGCTCACTCAACGTAATTTTTTTTTTAAGTACTTTTTACAGTCTATTGAGGAGAAGTCCAAGATGGGATTTGGACATGGCTTTTACTAATCATGGTAGCCGACAGTAGTCTCCTTTCAGGAATAAATAGCAAATCCAAGTAAAAGACTTAAATCCTTCATCAGAGCCAGGCCATAATGACCCACTTTGAGGGAAAACGGGCCCCCAGACCTCTCCCCTCCTTGCCTGAGAATTTAAACATGCAGATGTTCTCTTGGAAAATACGAATATTCCTGGGTGTAATGGCATTTCAAGTTCATTGTTAGTCACTACTGAGGAGAGAAGGAGAAGCAAGCGGTGAGGGGAAGGGATTTGTCACTACCTGTGGAAGAAGAGGAGAGGTTGAGAGAGAACCTATTTCCTATGTAACAGCTTTAGGAGTTTTGCAGCCCAGAGACGGAGCCCACTGTCTCAAGACCCGTCCTGACTCTGGAAGTTTCCACCGACCTTAAGCCTTAACTATCTGAAGACACAGTCACTTACATTAAGTAGCTGATGAAAACCAGACTGATAAATAAGCCCACAAGATGCCTTTAGAAAATAGCAAAGGGAAAAGAAAAACAATGTAAGAACGTGTAGGAGTGCCTTCCCTCCGACATTTCTGAGAGAAGATGGGAGTTGAAAACCTCAAACAAAATGTTTGCCCCATCTCTCTTGGCTAATTTTAGTTATCTCGGTTCATGGCTATGATTCATCCCTAAAGCTGTGAATTGCTGAGGAGGGAGGAGGAAAAAAAATTGACTTAAATGTCAAATAAGTAGGAACAAAAATATAGTTTTCTTTTTTGGGGAATTAGAATTCCAGGATATGGGGAATCTTTTTTTTTCTCCTGAGGGATGGAATACTTCAAACTTCTAGAAAAATAATGATCTTCAATCCAAACACTGTCAAGAAAGAAAAGAATTGATTATGCTATGTCATGTCTGAATTTTTGCCTTCATAGTACATTTTCCTTTTCTCTTTGTGTACCTCCTTAAATCCTATTAAACTAGAAATGACTAAGAATCATATGTAGTTGAGTATGGTGGCAGTTTAATATGTAGACTCTAAGGAAAATTGGAGCTCTTAGAACAGATGAGGGAGACATGAATGGAGACAAATAGAACTATGAGAAATAAGGCTGGGATGGATGGTAGCACAGAGACAAAGGCAGGTTTCAATGAGGTAAGGTGCGGTCTTGCCTATTAAAGAAGAACAGGTGACACAGATGGTTTGGTGAAACTCGTCCTTGGAAAAGAAAAACATTTTTCAGTTTAGTAGGTGTCCTCTAGTAAACCGGTTACCATTTTGCATGTCCATAAGTTTGGAGGAAAAAAATAGCAGTTACTACTCTTCTACTCAGCTCAAGGATTGATTTCACTACCTGAGGACCTGATCCTCTCCACCAGTAGTTTAGCTACTGTCCATGTGTTTGCCTCTCTTTGCTCTCCAGAATCCTGAGCAGGAAAAAATATAAATTATGGTTGTAAAAATAGGCTCAAGGATGTTAAAGGAAGATAATACCACGTGGAAGCCAAATGAAAAAAGGGAGTTTCTCCTTTCTACACTGTTGGTGGGAATGTACGCTAGCATAACCACTATGGAAAAGAACTAAAAATGGAACTGCCACAGAATTCAGCAGTCCCACTCCTGGGCATACACCTGGAAAAAACCATAATTCGAAAAGATACTTTACCCCAGTGTTCAGTGCAGCACTATTTACAATAGCCAAGACATGTAAGTAACCTAAATATCCATCAACAGAGGGACAGATAAAGAAGATGGGCTACATATACACAGCGGAATATTACTCAACCATAAAAAACAATAAAATAATACTATTTGCAGCAACATGGGTGGAACTAGAGATTATCATACTGAGTGAAGTAAGTCAGGCAGAGAAAGACAAGCATCATATGGTATCACTTATATGTAGAATCTTAAAAAAATGATACAAATGAACTTATTTACAAAACAGAAACAGACTCATAGACATAGAAAACAAACTTATGGTTACCAGAGGGGATGAGGGGCATGGATTGGGGGGTTGGGATTGGCATATGCACACTGTGTTAATAAAATGGATGGTCAATGCAGATCGGCTGTATAGCACAGGGAACGCTACTCAATATTCTGCAATATCTGTATGGGAAAAGAATCTGAAAAAGAATGGCTATGTGTATATGTAAAACAAAAAGAGCAAAGAAAGTGTTCCAGTGACTTCAGAGCAGGTGCCCTGCAGCCCTGAAGATAATGAGGAGATGGGTCCATGATGCAACTGGGAACATTGATTTCTGTATCTCCCCTGTTCTCAGCCCCTTCATAGCACTCTCCACACCCTCCTATGGCTATGATCCTTTCTGTTCCCCTCATACTTGGTAGGACTCGAACAGCTGGAGTCATTGGATCTCATCCCCTAAGACCCAAAGTGTCATTCTGCTGACAGGACAAATGCATCCCAATAGATAGATGAATGGGATACAGAGAGATTCTGGAAGTTGCAGAATCCCACTGCTTGGTTTGCATTTGAGGAGACTGAGATCTTGAAGGGCCAGGTGACTTTCTTGCCTAAAGCATTCCCTTCTTTGCATCTTCTGGAAAATGTCAACGTAGTCACTGAGGCTGTGACTACCTATCATTGACTCTAATAGAGATTTTAAAGTTCATCGAAGATATTTGCCAGAAGGCTCCTTGGCCATGCACCTTGGCCCATTGCTGTTATAAATTTCTTTCTTTTCAGACTAGGTGTATTTAATTTTCTGAGCCTCTGTGAGATGGGCCAAAGTCCAATGAAGACCTGTTTCTATTTTTCATTTCTCTGATCAACTTTTACCTTGTGTGGCAGTGGTAGGTGTTAAATTGTGTTCCCCACACACGTCAAAGTCCTTAATTTCCAGGACCTATGAACATGACCCTACTGGAAATGGGATCTTTGTAGATTGAATCAAGTTAAAACGAGGTCATTAGGGAAGGTCCTGATCCACTGTGATGTCATAAGATGACAAACATGCAAAGGCATGAAAGGAAAAGGTTATGTGACCACAGAGGTGGAGATCAAAGTGCTGTGGCCACAAGCCAAGGAATGCCAAGGGCGGTGGTCCCTGATGGGAAGCTAGGAAGAGTCAAGGACAGATCACTCTTGCAGGGCTTTAGAAGGGGTGTGGCCCTCACAACACCTTGATTTCAGACTTCCAGCTCCAGGACTGTGAGATAATACGTTTGTACTATTTCAAGGGCATGGCACTCAGTTACTGTAGCACTAGACAGCCATCGATTGCAGTAATAAAGGCAAAGAGGAAGGGCAACTGGAAACCCAAGGGGAGAAAGAAGAACTGGTTTTCTTGGGTTGGTTTACTCATGTCATTGGTATTCAGTTTTCATTGAAGTAATCTAGAGTGTTTCCACATGCTCCTTTGAAAAAAATTCAGGAGGTGACCCTCCCTGTCACGTGGAAAATATAATGCAGCTTGCTATTTGAATAAATTTCCATCGTAGAATAATCAGCTGTTTTTTAGTATCCTAGGTTAATAATCTAGTTTGTTCTCTTTAATCTGATGGATTTGGTCTTTTTTCTAATTTACTTATTTTGTCTTTTAAGGTTTTATTTTGTGGTGTAATATAATAATGTATATTTCCTCAAAATACAGAATCAAAGACATTTAGAATACGAATTACCCATAATATATTTGTTAGTCTACACGACGATCTGTTCCAAAGTTTGATTTGCTCTCCATAAAGAATGCTAAAAATTAAGTCAGCCCTTACGGTAATCAGTTTCAGTAGTTTCTTTTGTGATGCTGTTCTCTGTTTACAAACAGCACAGATGGAAATAAGGACTACTTAGAATCACATTTTTCAAAACAAAAAAACACTTTTAAAGTCTTACAAATTATATGTATCCGGTGTTCAAATTTAGGAGTTCCCGTCGTGGTGCAGCAGAAACAAATCTGACCAGGAACCATGTGGTTGTGGGTTTAATCTCTGGCCACGCTCAGTGGATTAAGGATCTGTTGTTGCTGTGAGCTGTGGTGTAGGTCGCAGACACAGCTCGGATCCTGCGTTGCTGTGGCTGTGGCTGGCAGCTATAGCTCTGATTCGACCCCTAGCCTGGGAACCTCCATGTGCTGTGGGTGCGGCCCTAAAAAGTGAAAAAAAAAAAAAAAAAGTTCAAATTTAAAAACATCTATGAGGAAAACTTTCACGTATCACCCACTTTTTAAGCCTAGTCGCATTCTATAAGCTTTTCCAAGATAATCTATTCTACTTATTACTCAATCTTCTAAAAATCTCAAGAGTTTTTAAAGAAATCATGCCCTGAAAATTTAGGGGCGAAACAAATGTCTAAGAGTGGCGGTACACAGATGTTCTCATTGATCAGCAATCTTGATTCTTTTTAGAAGCCATTCTGGATTGTCTCAAGTGCTTCTTGGAGGTTGGGGGTTCCGTTTATGCTCTGTGCAAGGTACACCTGGATGCCCATGTCTTTGAAGGCACTGGGATATATGAGTCAGACAATAATCCATTCAATACATTACACTAGTCCATCTGTAGGATGTTTTCTGCCCTACTTACTCTGGGAGTCACAGGACCTGATCTTAGGAGCCGGGCTCCTGGAAGCAGCATGTTGGAAACACTTACTTGAGTGTGGTGAGTTCCGTAAGGGATGGCTGAGTAGCCTTGAGATAGCTCTCTCTTCGTGCAGCCACTTTGGGAGAAGGCTTAGGACTTGTGTCCGAATCACCGCTGTCTTCATCCCCCATGGCCTTGATGTAGCTGCCACTCCGCATTCTTCGGCAAGGAATCTCATCATCTTTCCCTCGAGGGGTGTACCCCGTCCATTCATCTTGAGGGACCTAGGCAGATAGGAAACAGAGAGTTGCTTTTTTATAAAGGTCTACATTCTTCTTTTCTTTCCTGTCTCTGAATATGGACAATCCAGGTAATTACCTAAAACTGTAGACATTAACTTTTCAATAAGAGTGTTTCACTGTAATTGGTTTGAAAATATTTTGAATACGTGCAAATCTATGTCTCAATCTTTGAAACAACTGGTGTGCTGGGAAAAATGAGAACTATTAGCTCTGATTCATTTATACTTCTTGGTTTTCTCACACTGGAAATAATTGCCAGGCATATGAATGCCATTGGAGAGAGGTTTTGTTTGAGCTTTTCAATGATTTGTTTTCACTTGTTATTTAAAATTCAAGACTGTTTCTGTTCTGTGGACACCTTCCCTGCACCTTCCATCTCCAGCATCTTGTATCCAATCTTGCTGCCTCTTAAACCGGTGGTCTGTACTAGATGCATTCACTTCCCAATCACCTATTCTTTCTGAACCTCCCCCTTAATTTGGATTCAGCTTTCATTGCTTAAAACACCCTTTGAAGGTTTCCAATGATCTCCTCCTGAAAGCTGGTGCCATTTTATTAATTTTAATTTTTTTTGGCTTATACACACAGAGAGAGACAGACAAACCAACACAACACCTCTTAAGAGCATTTTTCCTTTTGGCTTTCTAGTTACTCTACTTACCTGTTACAGCATCTGATTATCTGAATTGTCTTTTCCTCATGCTTTGCTGGATCCAGCTCCAAGTCCCTAATTGTGGCTACTGCACAGTGTAATGTTCTCCAGTACCTTGCTAATTTTTCTTTCTACCGTCATTTCCTTTGAGTTCAGCAGGGCACCACATTATGCCATAGAGGGCTTCTTTCTGACCTTATTTGCAGTTCTTAGTTTTCTCAGTTCAACATGAACTCAACCTAGGATCTCATTCCTTTTCCATTTGGTAAAAGGAATGCACAATAATGACCCCTCTTTTTACCCATTAAAAAATAATAAACAGCCTATGTACCACGCACAGAACACTGCACGGGCCTTAATTAAAAGAAACCAGAATATGAGGAGGCTGCTTCTTGCCCTCAGCGTGCTTGTAACAGAGATGCAAAGGCAAAGCATAAATAAATTTGGGAACAGTTCCAAGTCTGCATGCAAGTTTCAGATGTGGTGTCATAAATGACATATGCTCTGAAGAGACACCTGAAACAGGAGTTTTTGGTAATGGTGATGGGGAAGGAGGATCCAGGAAGGGCTCCCTAGAACTGGCCAGGTTTGAAATGAGAAGGTAAAAGGGGATTTAGTATTTTCTTGCTATTAACTGATTGTCCATTAAATAATGCACTGTTTCATTACCAACATTTAACTACGCTAAGCAATTTGCTTAAAGGATCTTATTTCATCAAAACAATAACCCTGTGTATTTTTCTATATTTCTCAGATGAGGAGCAGAAGCTCAGAGAGCTTAAGAAATTTGGCAAAGAACACGTAGCTGATAAATGGCAGCACTGGGATTCAAAACATTTTTGGTTTAACTCAGAGTTTACATCATCTAAATTTTATGATCAATAACATATGAATTTAAGATCTAAAGTGTTAATAAAATTGTCCACAATGGCACATAATACAAAGAAGACAGATTTCTAAACATTATAGGTTCTAGGAACTGAGAACAGATATTCCACTAAAAGCGCTATTCTTTCTTCCTTAACTTATACATTTATTTGTGTAGTTTGAAAGTATATATCTAGAAAACACCAGACTGAAGTGAGGCTACTATTCATGGACCTGAAAACAGTGCTTTGTAAGTTCTAATGCAGAAAGCTATCAATAAAGTCTAAGTTTTACTGTGAGGCTTTTTAAATTTAAGACTCTTCAGTTGCTTCCTATGTGGAAGTATGGTTCTAAATGGTTTATAAATGTTAACTTATTTGATCCATGCAGCTGAGGGGTAGTGTTACCATTATCCCCATTTTACAAAGGAGGAAACTGAAGTTATACAACTCATCCAGCAACCCAGCTATGAAGGGGCAGAGTTCCACCTCACCAGCTCTTGGGGGTCTTGCTGCAACCACTATTTGATGCTGTTTCTTTTCCTAGGTTATGATTGTGTGGCACTTACAGAACAAACAATTGCAGTCCCGTGACACCTTTGTGATCCATCCTGTGTGGTCCATTTGCCACTTAATAATTATGGTAGTAACAATGTAGAGTTTTTACTTCTTTAGCTAAACAGCATCAAAATCACTATAGCAACAAGGGAGATTTCTTAGGGAAATTATAAATGTTGAGAACGTTCTTGTTTTCCTTCAGTTGGCAGGTGAGTCACTGCAAAGATATCGTGTTCAGAACCTCATTATTGACTCAGCTGTTACATTTTATAAATTAGGTTTGTACAGCTGAGGGTCCTAGGGGATGCAGCCTGCACTTGCCATTGCTTAGCGCTGATGTGCAGTCCATAAGCATGGCTCTCTGAAATATATCAGAGACTAATGACATACTATTAGCTCATATCACTTATGAAACGAAACATGGCAAATTTCTGTTTACGTGGGTTTTTTTCTAAGTTAGTTTATGGTAGAAACTTAGGCTTATGCTAGAAACAGGCTGCAACTGTTGCTAAGGGGACCAGCTGGGAAGTATTTGATTTGTATATGTTTCAATTAAGCATATTTTTCAAGTGATAGCAGCTCGGAAGTTTATGGAAGTGATTTACATTGGAATGAATTTTTAAAATTTATGCCTTATTATGGAACACTGAAAGGTAGCCTATGATAAATTGCATATAAAATAACAGAAATCAGTTTCAGGAAAAATGCAAAGAAACAGAAAAGCAAGACTTTGGAGAAGAAAAACACTGTTGCTGGACAATAAGGGCCAGCAAAGTTGTTATAATTGAGTCACAGTTTTTATTATGAGTCTGATAAACAAAAGTGGAGATGGTGTTCAGATACACTGTTGTCAAAGAAAGCATACCAGTTTGTTCAGGGGCCAGAGCACGGAAATGTTACTCCGTTTTGACTGAAAAGAAAGGAGACTCAGGTGCTATGGCTACTATTGTGACCTGGTCAGGGTGGCTGGGCCTTTCTGTATCAGTTGCATAGAAAGAAAAGATTTGGACAAATCCAAAGGAAAAATGAACCTTGCTGCTGTCTGTGAAAGCCTACATATTACTGGTCCTAGTAGTTTAAGAGAATGGAAATCTTAGTAAAAAAGGGAAGCTGGAGCAAATAGAGGAGCAGCCTGGGCATTTGTTGAATACAGGCAAGCCAGATGTCCTGCTTGCCTGCATGAGCTTAGCAGGGCAGTAAGATCCTGTAGATGTTAAAGGAATAGCAATAAAATCAGTCTAATAAAGACTACGGTTGAACAACAGTTATGGGTTAGAGAAAAATAAGATTATTTCTTTTTAATGCATATGTTTAAGCATGAAACGTCAATGGAGAACTTTATTTTTGAGAAAATGAAATGATTCATGTGCATTTTTTTCTATTTCAAAGATAGCCAGGTTGTAACTTAAACCATATGTCATGGTTTAGGAATAGAGCAGACCCATCTCTGACAAGGAATGACCGTAACCAGGTGCTATCATCATATTCTAATTACAGGATGAATGAGCACTGAATGATGGGACATCCTAATGCCAGCTATGGTCTGTTTAGTTATAAAGCAAGAGGAAATGAGACAGGGAGTTCCCTGGTGGCCTAGTAGGTTAAGGAGCCGATGTTGTCACTGCTGTGGCATGGGTTTGATCCCTGGCCCAGGAAATTTGCATGATAGGGGCACAGCCAAAAGAGAGAGAGAAAGAGAGAGAATGAGATAGAAAATGGAGGCATGCTTGCCTTTTCTAAGTCTCTCTCCTTGTCTCCCTCCCTTCTTCCTTCATTTCTGCAGGTATTTTTTTCTTGCTCTTTTTTCAGCTATAGTCTGGGAGCTGGGAATTTGAAGCAGTGAACCACATAAACATTGATCCCATGCTGCGGACCTTACAATCCAGAAGGAGAGGAGGACGAGATCGATGATAGACAAGCACACCCGTAAATGAACAAGATGATATCAGAAACCATAAATACCATTAGGAAAATAAGAGGGGTGATGTGACAAAGGGGTTGGAGGAAAACCCCTCTAATTTGTTCCTCATAGAAGCTACTGGGAAGAGGTAACATGTAGGGGGAGGTCAGATTGGACCAAAGGAGTCAACCTTGAGGAGAGCTGGGAAAGGCTTCCAGGCAGAAGGATCAGCCTGGGCCTAGTCTCTAGAGTAGGAATAAGCTTCTTGTGTAGTTAAGACCTAGGAAAGACGATGCCATTGTGGTGCAGGAGTCTGGACTGAGAGGGAGGTGCCAGGAGGAGAGGCTGGGGATGGAGGTTGGTGGCAAGTCAGGTAGGGTCTTGTAAGCCCAACGCAAATTCTTCTTCAATGCTGAACTCAGCAATCCCAGAGCTCCTGCTACCTGCTCCAGCCCAAATTCATGTTCTTTATAAAATCTATAGCATATACCATCTGTGTAAGGGGTGAGCAAACTACAGCTCACAGGCGAAAGCCAGCTTCCATCTGCATTTGTAAAAAAAGTTTTCCTGGCACTCAGCCATGCCGGCTCGTTACATATTGACTGTGGCTGGTTTTGAGTTATAAGGGCAGAGTCGTAGAGCTGTGATGGAGACTCTAAGGATCTGCAGATTTCTTCCGAGTACTTAGTTTGCATAATCACACAGTGGCATTTATATACATGCCTCCTTTGCCGTGTCTGTGTTCTCTTCACTGGTTCCTTGAGCTGGCTGACACTGGGGGAAGCGGGCTGCTGAAGGGTTTTAGAGGCGTGGGCTCAGCAACAAGATCGCCCAGGTTTGGATTCCTCCGAGACCACTAAATAGGGACATTCGTGGGCTAGGTAATTAAATCTCCGCGCCTCATTTTCCCTGTCTGTTTCCTACCCCTAAATTTGTGCGTTAGATTAAATGAGGTAATTGACCATGAGCCCACAGGAAGCGCTCAGCAAAGGTCTATTGTACAGAATTCTGCGCTCAGCACATAGAAACACCTTTGTGATGGATGATGTTGGTTTTCCAAGAAGACTCTCATGCCTACTTTCAATATTTTTTTGGTAATGGAGGGGCAGAAGAAATTGAAATATCTTAAGCAAGAGCTTAAATTCCTCATATATTGCCTAGTCCCATCATTTTAAACTGAGACTGACCCATCAGGAAATATTTCACATGCTCTGTCATGGAGATTCATCTCTGTTCTGAAGTGGGGGACCTGCTTCCTTGGGCCACCTGATGCTTGCCTGGTGTCCCAGGGGTGGAATCTCAAATGATGCCTTTTTGTTCACAAAGCAGAGATCTTAGGGGAAAAGAAACCCCTGTGGGAGATTTTTATTTGGAGATTTTTTTTTTTTTTAAGAAACTTTGACCCAAGACCTGTGTATCCAGATGTCTGAGGACTGTCAAGGCCAACAGCTAGCTGACTGGGAGGCTCTGGGCCGCACCAAGTTTCTGTCGTGTGCTGCTCCTGGTCATGGTGGTGGGGGAGAGGCTGGAAAAGGACTGTTTATCTCGCTGTTTCTAGGGCCTAGTACAATGCCAGAAACAAAATAGGCTCCTGGTAAATGTGACACTGAATGGATTAATAAATTCCAACACTAATTTTGCTTTCACAGTGTGGGACCTTGAGTGAGTCACTTCACCTCTTTGATTCAGTTTTTCTTTGTGTAAAATGGGAATGGTAATAGCTGCATGATTAAGAGAGATAGTGTGCATGAATACCGCTTGTGAACTGCAAAGCACTGTAAAAATCTGAGAAAAAAGGTTACAAATCTGAATCTTCCTGGCGCTTTTTAAGCATGGCCAGCTGTAAACCTCTTGGGATTAAAAAGCAGGGGTATTTTAACTAACATCCTTCTAATCATCAAAGCAGATAGTCTTGTTTAAGAATATAAAAGCAAATGGAATATGTATGGTACCCTATGTAAAAATAGAACATTCTCATACATATGAAATTTATAACTATCAAATGTATTATAACTTGTATTGTTATAATATAACATATTGTAAGCTATATTTTGTATCCGATATATATGTTCTGTCATAAAAACTGGCTCTCCTAAATTGGCCCACAGGCTCAAAAATGTATTTATCTTTCTTCTGAGATCTTTGGATGTAGACTCTTTTGTGGTGCTGCCAGTTTTTTTTTCTTTTTAGGCTCTTCCCCAGACTCAGTTGAAAGAGGGTCACACTGGTTCTGAGACACTCTGGGCTAAAGCTATGATAAGCTAGGGGTCCTTAAAAAACTTCCCATAGGGAACTTTTAAAGTGATATCATTCAAAATAATTTCTTCTATCTGAATGTCTCAAACAGTTTACTGATTACTGAGGGGGGGCAGTGACCTATCCCTACCTGGTTAAAAGAATTTCCATTCTGAATAGACAGGGTACCCTTACTCTTACCCTTCTTTGCCTTCTCCCCTAAGATCCAAATGCCACATTTTACTAAATTCCAGATACCAGTGCAAACCCCTCAATATTTTTTGTACCACTAAGAAAGAAATACCACCATTTAAACTCTGACAATCTATGGAGTGTCTGTGACACATTCCAATGTCAAAGATGCTAAAACTTGAAAAATATGGGTCTCAGGAATCAATCAAACAGCCTTTAAAAGAATATGCGCAAAAATAAGAACAAGAATGGATGCATTCTGGGGTAGCAATTCTAGAACTTAGGGTTCATATTTCTTAGTGACCAAATTAACAACAATTAGCATTCATCCATGTTATGCTTTTGCAAAAAAACACAAGTGCATCTCATGTCTCAGGAGCCTTATAACTGCCTAGAAGGATGGGAAGGGTAAGTATTATAATCCTGGGTTGTCAAATAAATAAACAAGCCCAGAGAGGTTAGTCCAGGGTGACACCGTGCCCAAGGGTGGGGTGGGGGTGTCCTGCCATACACAGTCCTAGATATCCCCCCCCAACCCCCATATTCAGATTGCGGCTGTTCTGTGCATAACAATTGCCATTTTATGATCACCTAAAGAACATGTATTTCAGATAAGAAAACAAGCTTCAGTTTTAAAGTCTGGAGGAAAAATAGTAAACTAAGAATTACATGCTCCCAAATTAAAGTTGAAGAAATACTATTGCAGAGTTCCCCCTGTGGCTCAGTGGGTAAAGAACCTATCTACAGCAGCTTGGGTTACTGCAGAGGTACAAGTTCCATTCCCAGCCCAGTGCAGTGGGTTAAAGGATCTGGCTTCATGGCAGCTGTGGTGGTGGTCACAGCTGCAGTTTGTATTCAATCCCTGGCTGGGAATTTCCATAAACTGCAGGTGTGGCCATACAGTTCGAAGTAAAAACAAACAAGCAAAAAAAAAAAAAAAAAAACAGAAAAAAGAAAAAGAAAGAAATGCCATTGCAGACATGGGAAGACTTGCTTTTAAAATGCCCTTCCAATGCACATGGATTTGGTTGAGCTGCTGTCATTGGGTCTAACTCAATGGAGACAGAGTCAGACTTCCTGTGCCAGGGATGGGCTGGGAGATGAAGCCATGTGTGAGTCCTTGAGAGTGGATTATCTCAGAATGGGAAGTTGGATGGTGAGGTTTGGGGTAATGAAAATGCGTGAGATTTTGGAAAATCTGAGAGCCACAAAAGGAATGCAAACCCTTAGAAAGCGGGGACAGCTGAAATGGAGCATGTGTCCTGAAATATACCAGGGGAGCCGGGACAGCTCTGTGAGCGGGTCTGGACTGCAGAGATTTGGAAGGAAAAGTCGTAAACCTAAGGCAGAGGTGAGATTTAAAGCTGGTTTCTGTTTTACCAGGAACCAGAGAAGCTGGGAGTGATAACTCGGGCATTTGGTTTATTAGGTAGAAATAAAGATGATATAGCAAGTAAAGGCTATGATGAAGATGGTGGGTATCAGTTTTAGGCTTTTATCTGCAAGGCTACCTCTCAGCAGCTGCTGATTTCTTCCACAATTGAGTACTTCAGTGAAAGTAACCAGGTAAATGAGGGCACTTGACTTTGACTGAGGGAGGTCAACCTATTTGGCCTTTCCTGAGCTTGATGGAGAAGGGTAAATAGGAGGAGGAAAACCTGTGTGCGCTCTGTTTTAGTCCCTCTAGCAGTCCCATGAAATAGGCCTTACTGCAGCAAATCTGAGACTCAGAAAGCTGGAATGACTTGCCCAAGGTCATCATGATGAGTGAGGGTCCTCCTTTGTTTGATACCTAAGCTTTCCTTTTCTTTGTTGGCTGCACCTGCAGCATGTGAAAGTTCTTGGGCCAGGGATTCAACCCACACTGTAGCAGTGACTGGATGTGCTGCAGTGACAATGCCAGATCCTTAAACCACTGTGCCACAAGGGAACTCCTTACCCTGCCTCTGATGAATACATATTGGTTGAGGGCATGAACAAACAAACTTAAAAAACAATGGAGTGCATGCTCCCACTCTCTGTACTTTTAAAAAATGAAATGTAACTATTCAAGTAAGCATGTATATTATCTTGTCCCTAATTAGCTAGCACAGATAAAGAGGGTTTAAAATAAGAAATACGGAAAATAGGAGTTCCTGCTGTGGAGCAGTGGGTTAAGAATGCAACTGCAGTGGCTCAGGTTGCTGTGGAGGCGAGGGTTTGATCCCCAGTCCAGTGTAGTGAGTTGAAGGATCTAGTGTGGCCACAGCTGTGGCATAGTTCACAGCTGCAGCTTGGATTCAATCCCTAGCCCAGGAACTTCAATATGCTGCGGATGTGGCCATTCAAGGACAAAAAGGAAAAAAATTACGGAAAATAATTGTGAAGTAAAACAGTGTTTGCTGTCTCACTGTTTCGTGGCGCCCTTGCCACATGTTATTGCTTTTGGCGGGGGACACAGAGACAGTCTGCAGGGAGTCAGAACACCTGCAGGACCGCTGCGCTTTCAGGGATGCTATGGGTCCCATCCCACCAACCCTGAGCACTCTGTTGGTTTTTCAGCATTTGTAGGGAGGCTTCCCCCTGGATTTCAGGGTCCTGCCTGGCGCTCTGAACAGAGATGGCTGGATGTATTGGCCTTCTAAGCACTTTTAGTGAGCTCTCAGATTCCCTACTCACTCGGCTCCTGTGCATCTTCTTTGCAGCTGGGAGAACTGCTTTTCTGCTCCACACAGCTTTCAACTTGACAAATGCGACTTGGCATAAATGTCCCTGTAGCCTTTTTAGTTTGCTCTTCTCATAGCAAAAGCAGGAAAAAAGAGCAAGAATAGGAAAATTACAATTACACGATGTGTAGATCCCGAGGCCTGATTGGTGTTTTGCAAGCAGATTCCCTTGGCAACCGCCTTGCCTAACTCCCCTTGAAGCCCGGAGCTGGTATAAAACTTAATTTGCTTCAGATTGCTTAAAGATTACCTTTTAAGGACAAGAGTAAATACCTACCTCTTTTTAAATAGGGCTAATACCCTTGGCCACAGCTTTCTCCAAATAACATTTTAAAATACCCTTGAATAGAACTTTGCAAACAATGCTATTTGCCGTGACTCACTCACTGTGACCCTATGGGATTATTCTTGCCCATGAGCATTTATAGGTATCTACAGGGTACCTTGCACCATAGCAGGTGCCAGGGAGATACACCAAAAACATTTTATCAAACACAGTCTGGTCTCAAAGGGGTTTCCAAGTTTTAAGTGGATCAGAAATATCTGGGGGAACGGATGAAGCAAAAGAGTAAACACAGCTTTAGAGGAAATCAAGCTGAGTTGAGTATTAAATTTCAGGACTTCTGAATTACCTACTGGGTTTGTAGTTCTTATAAATCCCCTTCCTTGGTGGTAAAACTGCTCCTTTGGAGTTGACAGTATCTGTGCAAAATGCATGCCATTTGGCATGTAGGAGAAATGCAAAGGGTCAAATTCTGTGACCCCCTCAAAGAAGGGAAGGGATCCACGGGCTTTTGGGGGCGGGTAGAAAATATTACTGAGGTGTTGCTGATGTCAAAGGGGGTGCTATCCATTGGGAAGATACTCCTGTGACACCTCAGCAAGAAAGAGTAACTAAGGTGTGATACTCCAATATGATGTGAGGACAGGGAGGGATTTTATTCATTGTCCCTCCTGTATTTGATTGTAGTGGACACCTGTGGGTTTTGCTACCCTGCTTCTCCTCCTCATTCTGTAGTCACATCCCTTGCTTTCCCCACACTCCATGTGTTTCAGGAGGAGCAGAGAAGGTGAGGTGGCTTATTGTGTTTCCTACCTCTATGGTTTGTCTCAGGGCTGAGCCTGTGATCTCAGCCTGTTCCGTCAGCGAGCATCTCTGGACCTTTGCTCGGAAGTCTGGGACAAAGCTAGTTCCTCTCATTCAGCACATCTACAGGGAAGCAATTACCCTTGGGACCGGCTGATAGCCATTTTATAATCCCCGATGCACAAACGTTTCTTGTGCAATACAAAACCCCGGCATGGTTATTAATTCCCTTGCAAAGATGAGAAAATTGAGACTTGGTGCCGTTAAAGAACTTACTCTCAACTTTCTAGCTCATAAATCATAGTCCAAATTGAAAGGCACGTTTGTCTGACTCACATTTCTATGCTTTTTTCATTATATCTTCTGCTGTCTGTTAGTTTCAAAACCCAGTAATTTCCACTAAGTAGAAAACTCCAGCCTTAAGTTGCTGGGAGAGACAATGCTGTCCCATTTTGAATCTATAACAAGTGGTAATGGTAGCTGATTAGAAGAACCAAAAGACTGGAAGAAGGAAGGTCCACAGAAGACCCATCATCCAGCAATTAAAGTTAGTTACAAGTTTTGGTAAAATCTAAGCAAGAACACAAACATTCTAATATCAAAATAAAATCAACAGAAGTTTAGGTCTGTGGTAGATATACTTATTTCCACTGACTACAATATTTAGAGTCCTTTCTTAGATTTTAATGCAACTGTCCATTTCTAACATGGTTTTTCTGCCATGGTTGGCTTGCCATGGCCAGTAAAGCCATCATATTTTTCCATTATTGTTGCTGTCACCAGCATGCTGGCCAGTCTGTCCACCACATCCCCTGTGCTTTGGAGTTGTAATTCCCAAAATGGAATTCCTTGAGGCAAACTAGAATTCTGAGTCTGGTCTTCAGAAGGCAGAGATGTGGGTAGAAGATGGGTGCTCCCCCTCCTGGGGTGAAGAGAAGCCCAGATATAGAAATATCATCCACCAAAACCAAACTCCAGTGTTGGCCAAAATTTTATAAATTTCCCTGCAGGTAGAGAGACCCCCCCATACTTGTGAAATGCTTATGAGCAAGGATCTTTTTCCTTAGCACTTCAAGTCTGATGATCTTATTATGAACAAATGATACAGCTCGTTTAGAGTCTATAAAATGCCAAGTTGATCATTTCCAGTATTCACACTTAATTTCAAAATTACAAATTTTGAAATAAATTCCAGCAAATATTTTCCTTTAGTTTATCATTAATGTGGGGATACTAAGTTTCTCAAATGAGGCTATACGTTATTGTGCTTGTGAACCACTAACTTAGCTATCTGGCATCTATTTAAAAAACACAATAGATTTAAGAAGAGATATAACTAAAAATATCTTGCTTTTCATCACTATCACCTGATTACATCTACATCTTGGAGCTGTTTGGACTTTAAAAACATTTTTTTTAATTTTATTTTTTTATCTTATTATTTTTTAAAATTAAAGTATAGTTGATTTTGTTTGGACTTTTTATTCCAAATTACACTCACAACAACTAAAAGTGTCCTGCATTCGAATGGGCCAAAAAAGAATCTTTCCTTCCTGAATCCCATTCACTCTAATACAATGATACCATGGTCTTTCAAATTATGTGAATCTAGAAAGAAGTTAATAATATTTTGGGTGTCCTTATGCCTGCGTGTAATACGAAATTCCACTTTTATAATTATCGTATGGGGAAATTGTCTCTTGAGGATTTGTTCTTTAAGCCTGCATTTCAAACCACTTCCTCTCAGCGGTCTGATATCTAGAACTAACAGGAGTTGTCACTAAAGCCTGTGCATGGGAGTAATACGTCCAATAACTACCTGAATGAGGGTTTCCAGACCAGCTCAAGCTCCAGTGAAAGGGCATGTCCCAACTGGCATATTCACTGTAGGGTCTGAGGTAATGTTTCTTCCACCAAACTCTATGATGGTATTCTTTTCCTTTGCTTAGTGGTTAAGCTGGAGTTAAAAGTACCATTTCTTTTTTTGGGGGGGAGGGGCATGCCCTCGGCATGTAGAAGTTCCCAGGGCCAGGGATTGAACCTGAGCCGCAGGAGTGAAAACACCGAGTCTTTAACCACTAGGCCACCAGGGAACTCACTGAAAGCATCATTTTTTCGTGACTTTTTTCCAAAATACTCTAAGTATTCATTCACTTATCCAATGCATATTTATTACTCAATGCGTATTACTGTGAAGTAGATGCTGCTTTAGCCATTGAGGACCCAGCAGTTTATAAACAGGAAACAAAATCTGCCTTCATGGGAAAGAAGACATTCATTAAGATAAATAAAATATATGTTAGATGATGAGTGTGCTATGCAGAAAAGAAAAGCAGGGGAGGGGGATCCAGAGTGTGCATGTGGATGAGGGAAGCTGGCAGGATGTGCAGTGTTGAAGGATGTGCATGGTCATGGTCATGGACAGCCTTACTGAGAAGATGACCTCTGAGGAAAGATGATGTGGGGAGGGAGTTAACCCTGAGGTCTAGAAGGGGGAATGCTCCAGGTGGAAAGAAGAGTGAGAAGGTCCCAAGGGGAGCCCAGGTGGAGGTGTGGAGGGACAGGAGGCAGAAGGTGAGCTCAGTGATGATGGGCAGGTGTGGGGTGCAGATCATATGGGTTTCGCCGGCCATGGTGAGCACCATGGCTCTTACTCAGGGTGAGATGGGACTTGATTGGCGGTTTTGATGCGAGGTCTAACACGTTCTGGCTTAAAGGCATCACTTTGGGTGCTGGTTTAGAATGGCTAGAAGAGGTAAGGGTAGGTTCAGAGGGACAGTTTGGAGGCTCATGCAGTGGTCCAGACTGGAGTGGAGGTGAAGGATGGTAGTGGTGGGGGAGGAGGTGGGAAGAAGACAGGGCCAGCGGGTTTTATTTTCCTTTTTATGGCTGCACCTGCAACATATGGAAGTTCCTAGGCTAGGGGTCCACAGCTTGTGGCAACACCTGATCCTTAGCACACTGAGCGAGGGCAGGGATCCAACCCTCATCCTCACAGACATTTTGTTGGTCTCTTAACCCATGGCCAGTGGGTTTCTTTCTTTTTTTCATTACATAGGAATTTTTTCACCTTATTTTTTTTAAATTAATTTTTTATTAAAGTATAATTGATTTACAATGTTGTGCCAATTTCTGCTGTACAGCAAAGTGGCACAGTCATATATGTGCATATATATGCATTCTCTTTCTCATAACATCTTCCATCATATTTTATCCCAGAGTGCCAGTGGCTTTCTTAATGATGGTTTGGACATGGGTATTCAGGGCAAGAGAGGGGTCACGAATGACTCTGAGGTTGTTGGCCTTATCAATGGAATGGATTGAATTCCCATTTGCTGAACTGAGGAGGCCTAGGGGAGGTGCAGAGTGGGGACAAAAATTTAGGAGTTCAGATGGGGATGTATTAAGTTTGATTTGCCCATGAGAAGGCTAATTAAGTTGAGTGGGGACTTGGGTACCCAGGCCTGGGGGTTGAGGCGATGTGGCTGGAAAAGCAAGTGTGGGCATTCGCATGGTATTTAAAGCTCTAAGAAGAACGAGATGACCTAAGAAGTTGGAGTTCCTGCCTTGGCACAGGGGGTTAAGAATCTGACTGCAGTGGCTTGGGTCACTGTGGAGGTTCAAGTTCAATCCCTGGCCCAGCACAGTGGGTTAAAGGATCTGGCAGCATTGCAGGTGTAGCTTGGATTTTTATCCCTGGCCCAGGAATTTCCATATGCTGTGGGTGCAGCCACAAAATTAAATGAAAAAAAGAAAAAAAGAAATGGGTTTTGGTAGAGGGAGAAGTGGCCTGAGAGCTGTGCCCATTCTGCGCTGATCCAACCTCAGGAGCTCAGCTGGGGAGCTGGGGAGCTGGGGAGCTGGGAAGGGTCAAGCAAGGCAGCCTGAGAAAGATCAAGGAGGTATGTGGTCCTTAAGGCCAAGCCAGGAAAGTTCATTGAGGAGGAAGGAGTCAAGAACTGTCCTGGTGATTTTTCTCTGTTCTTAATCCCACTGAGGCACTAAGTCAGCAGGGTTCATTTTAGTCCCGAGTCATTAGCTGCTTTATCCAAAGGGTTCTGCAGTTCATTAATTAGCTCTATCTTCCCAGCAAGCTGCAAGCATCTTGAGTCCAAGGCTTTTGTTTCCTTCTTTTTCTCTCTCTCTAGAGCAGGAGCTTTTAAATAGTTTTTGACTGCGTTTCACAGTAAGAAATACATCTTACTTTGGAAACTGGTACCTGCATATACACCAGTGAAAGAAAGGAAGAACTACTTAACCTCTCTGCATGCCATGCATTCTCCTTTTCTCCTTTCTTCTACTGTATTCCATTTAATTAAAAATAATGTTGTTTGTGACCCACTGGATTGATTTCACTAACTGCTAATGGGTTTTGGCCACTGGGTTTGAAAAACATTTTTTTTTTTTCTTTTAGAGCATCCTGCACAGAGCACTTCCATGTTCATTATTCATCAGAGAGACAACGTTATTCATTTTTGTTTCTCCCAAAGGACCTTCTGTAAAGTAAATGCTTAAGACGTGTGCTTGTTAAATGAATAGCTATGAGGTCCTAAAGTAATATTCCTTGAATTGAGTGCTCTGGCTCTTAGTTACTTTTATGTATACTGATTGTATTTTTGTAGGAGAATATTTCTTAAAGACTCTCTATCTTCAGAATACAGATAGACAGGAGTGTCTCTCTTTTTTTTTTTTTGTCTTTTTAGGGCCACATGTGTAGCATATGGAGGTTTCCGGGCTATGGGCCGAATCAGCTACAGCTGCCGGCCTGTACCACGGCTACAGCGCCAGATCCAAGCCATGTCTGCGATCTACACCACAGCTCATGGCAACGCTAGATCCTTAACCCACTGAGCGAGGCCAAGGATCAATGGATCATCTTCATGGATGCTAATCGGATTTGTTTCAGCTGAACCACGACGGGAACTCCAGAAGTGTCTTTTTGAATGGGCCCCTGTGTAGCTGAGGGTCAGAGAACACACTGGCCAGAATTGGACATACCCAACCAGAGGGAGTCAGTCCATCAGCTGGCTTAGTGCTACCTGTGCAAATCAAGAGCGGGCAGCCTGATGCTTGAATGCATCTATGTGTCATTTTTTCTTTGGTGATGTTTACCTGACTTACACTATTGTATTAGTTTCAGGTGTGCCACACAGTGATTCAGTATTTTTCAATACTTTATAGGTTAAACTCTATAAAATGATAAAATATTGGCTATATTCCCTAAGCTATACATTACACCCTTGTATCTTATTTTACACCTACTAGTTTGTACCTCTAAATATAACATCTGAGGCCACAATACTCCTACAAGAAAACATAGGCACTACACTCTGACACCTGTCTTAGCAATAGTTTTTTGCAGACCATCAATAAAACGAAAAGGCTTTTGCATGTTCTTATAGGCTGTGGGATTCAAAACATTTTTAAAAACGAAAATAAATATATTAAAAGGCTTTTATTCTCCTTAGAACAATCCTGACTTTTAATTCTAATTGACATGGTCCTTGATATCAGCGTGAAACCTCTGTCATTTAAGAACCAGGGAGAAAAACCCTTTAAATATCTATGACCAAAATAGATGGAATGGGAGAAAACAAATCATTAGGAATAATATGTTTTAGAATCTTGAAGTGTCCAAGATAGAAATGATGTACAATTCAGTGTAGACATTTCATGAAAGGAATCTTTAAAACAAGAGCCTGCCACATAGAGAACCCTCAGTATATGTCAGGTAACGTCTGAATCTCTGTCCACACAGCATGCCTACAAACACGTCACAGAAGCAAATGGGATATTTTGCCATAATGCAGTTTTTACCTAGGTAGTTTTTGATGTAACAAGGAAGGAGCATAGCACAATGAATGTACTGTGGAGTCTGGAATCAGGTAAGCCTGGGTTCAAATATGACTCTACTACCTACCAGATATGATTTTAGTCCAGTGACCTTAACCTCTTTTAATCTCAGTGTTCTCAAACATAAAATGAGGACAGGAACACATACTCAGGGACTTGCTGTGAGTATAAAGATGATATAAACTTTTATGAAAATATGTTATATTTAAATATTTACATATAAATACTTACAAATCATATATTATTTATATTATTATATTGGTAATTATAATAATATAAATACACATTTATATATGTATGTAAAATGCCTTTTAAGTAAAAGCTTGTTTTTTGGAATTCAGAAGGAATTTTCTAGAAATCATGTTGTAGGACAATTAAGTTCCTACATGGGGCCAACCAATTTAATTCATAAGAGAGCTGAACTGTGATGGGCTATGTCATAGTTCCAAGGCACTTTTAGCCTGGGAGTGGGAGAGATTTGGGGTGAGTAAGATCAGTGCCCTCAGGGGAATCTCCCATGGCCTCTGTGAGGGATAGTGAGTGGGTCAGTGTTCTCAGAGCAGGACAGAATCATCAGAGACTTCTTTGAAGGAACTGGCACGTGTTGTTGGGGTGGCAGGTGTGAAATCTGCTGGGCAGCCTGGTAGGCTGGAACTCAGGTGGGAGTTGATGCTGCCATCTGCAGGCAGAGTTTCAAATGCTCCTGGAAGAAAAGCTTCACTCTTCGGCCTTTCAACTGATTGACTGAGGCCCACCCATGCTATCAGTGCTCATCTTCTTACCTTAGAGTCAACTGATTGTAAATATAAATCATATCTACAAAATTCCTGCCCAGTGACACATAGCCTAATGCTTGACAAAGTAATTGGGTCCTCTAGCCTAGCCAGGTGGCCACACAGAAACAAACAACCATCATCCTTGGGAACTCTAGCGGTGGCTTCTGGGATAGTAGGTGTAAGTCTCCAGCAGCAGACAGGGCCCTGCAGTGCTAGTTCATAGGAAAGCTCTCATCAGCGATGACCTGCTGTGCTCTGTTCATTCTCTAAGGAGTTAGTGTGGGTCAGAGAACTCCATGTAAACACTAGCTCCCTAACTAGTTGCTCAGCCCCACAAAGACCATCCAAGCAGAGGGAACCTCTGCTCTGTGGACTTTGCACCCAGCACCTAACAGAGTGCCTGCCTGGCACATGAATTTAACTGACAAGCTTTTAAGGGCAAGGGGGTCATTTATAAAAGTTTTATTTCTTGACAAATGAACAGGACAATCTACACAACATACCACATGAAATAAAGAGGAATCTCAGAGACTAATCTTTTGTTTAAGCCCTTCTGTATTCTAAAAGACCAAGAATTCCATGACCTGCCTTCATCAAATATAGAACTCGTCTTAAAAAAGTAATTTACTTTAACAACCTGCACATGCTGCTAATGTAAAACACTATCACAGTATTTTAAAAATCACTTGTTTACAACTCCGTGTCACCTACTCATCTGTGAGTGCCTTGAGAGGTGGCATGGCATCATTCCTCTGATAGAGACAATGTTTTCTTCATGCCCATCTTCCCAGTTCCAAGCAGATTATCAAATACAATTAAAAACAAAATGAGGTAAAATAAAAATATTCTTGAAATCTTCACCTGAGTTATATCCGATTTTTGAATCAATTGGAAAGGAAGTTCGGGAGTCTTCAGTCCCGGGGTTTTCCTCTATGAATGGCAGAGAAGAAATATGCCATCTGATATGGGGAGGTTCTGGGGGGCACTGTGCTTTGAGGACCTGGTGGTAGGTGTAATGTCAGGGTGGTGGGTTTGGGGGATTGGATGCATAACCAGCATCCAGGAGAGGGTCTTTTGTGGCCTCTAGGGCGTTGCAATTGGGTGTTTCTGTTGAGTTCTCCAGGGAACTGTAACTAGGCCGAGAGAGCCCAATTGCCAAACCATGGCAGGACCAGCCAAGCAGAGCCCTACAACTGTCATCTCACCCAGTGTATTCCAAAGCACGTTCTGTGGATCACGTGCCCTTAGAAATGCTCTGTAGGAGCAGGGTCCATGAATGGAAGGAAGGTTTCCATTCATTTTAGCATCTTAAAGGTTGGAGAATGTTTACCAATAAAGACACCTTAGTATATAGCTCAATTTATTCCATTCCTTCTCTTCGGGTAAATATCTATTCACATCATGCTTTGATAAATGTCACCATTTACCAATGAGGAAACTGTAATTGATATAATTACAATTATACGGTTAATAAATGGCAGAATCGGGCTAGAATTCAGATCTCTTCTCTCTTGGATCTGTGTGCTTTCAGCTTCATCCTTCTGCAATTCTTTATCCTCTGAACTCAACAAAACAAAAAAAAATGATTCCTCTACCTGAATGTTTTTCACAATTTGTTTTTGAATTTCATTGGAATATAGTTGACTTACAATGTTGTATTATTGTCAGGTTACATCCAGGTGAATCAGTTATGCATATACATATCTTCATTCCTTTTCAGATTCTTTTCCCACATAGGTTATTACAGAATACTGAGTGGATTTCCTAAGCTATATCATAGGTCCTTGTAACTTATCTATTTTATATATAGTAATGTTTTTCATAATTTGTCAAGCCGTTTTGATCTCCCTCTGTGGATATACAGAGGAGCCACCCCACCCTCTTATGGTAAAATCTCTTATGAGGTAAGAATGTCTTATTCAAGACAGTGGATGCTTATGTTTGGTGTAGAAGAAACTTTGCTAATGGTACACTCCATTATTTCCTCTATCGCCCAATATTGACTGGAATTCAGTCTTTAGAATTATCTCCCTCTCTCAAACATACGTGTACACTTACCCACATTTCCTAGTCAGTGATGACATGATGTTTTTCTTATTACGGAAAGTGTGAACTCCTACAGAGAGTAACGAATCAATGCAGATTTATTTCATTTGAGAAAGGCTATTTTCGGGTCTTCCCCCCACCCCTTTCTTTACCTTTTTGGTAATGAGTCAAACTGACCTGATTCTGTTTACTTTATGCTTCTTCCTGGTAACAGTGCTGGCCCTCTCCGTTCATACACACCTCACTGCCTCTGGATGAGTGGGCACTTCACATCCCACTCAAGTTTGCAATTATTTGTGCAGAGTAAAAAAATTTGAATTAATAGAAAAGCATTAAATTAAGCTCCACTTACGATATCCCATTTGGCAAAAAGTAATTATTTTCTTTTTTCCTGAGACAGATTTGGACAACATCCAGAAAACAAAACCAAACAAAACAAACTCTTTTGTGTCAGAATGTCCACAGGGAATCTTAAAAAAATTTTTTTTTAATGAGGATATAGTTCTTAAGTCAGAAAAAAAATTAAGTGGCTTCCTAGTTTCTACCCAAACAAATCAAATGCTCTGCTATCACTGGAAGAAGTCCCAAACAGAATACTCTTGGTAGGACATTATAGAGTAGGAAGAGGCAGGAAAGTGGGAGGGGGGGTCTTTTTCCATCCAAAGTGCTTCTAGATGTGAAATTTGACCTGATTTCAGTTTTAATAAATATAGGGGGCATAGAGGCAATAGAAATTCAGAAGTGGCTTTCCCTATCTGGTGTTTTGGGATAGCTTTTCCAACAAGAATCACATAAACAACAATTGATTTTTCTGCCCAATTTCATAGGAAGCATAATTTACTTGAATTTTTTTCGGGAGAAATTCATTTGTATGTTTCATTTTGATTTCTAAACCATCTTTCATTTGTTCTTAAGTTCTACAGAAACCAAAAGGAGACATAAAAATTGTGTCTGGAAGGCATTTGGGTATCATGAAATATTGAAATCAGAAGTTGCCAGCACGTGGGATCAGTAGAAGTAGAGGGAAACTAGGGTATCTGACCTGCTTCCCTATTGGAGCATTAACATAGGCTAGTCCAGGGAGTTCTTGTCGTGGTGCAGCAGGAATGAATCTGACTAGTATCCATGAGGATGCAGGATCAATCCCTGGCCTTGCTCAGTAGGTTAAGGACCTGACGGTGCTGTGAGTTGTGGTGTCGGTCGCAGACGCGGTTCAGATCTCGAAGTACTGTAGCTGTGGTGTAGGCCAGCAGCTAGAGCTCTGATTTGACCCCTAGCCTGGGAACCTCCATATGCCATGGGTGCAGCGCTAAAAAGCAAAAACAAACAAACAAACAAACAAACAAAAAAACCCCAAAAACAAAAAACCATGGGTTAATCCAGGAGGATTCAATTCAGATAAAATTTTAATATCCTTATCAAGGTACTTGAGGATGTAAATTTACAAGAGATAAAGTGAGTCATAAAAATTCTGTTGCATTAATTTAATTAACAATGAAAAATTCGCCACCCATGTTTTTAGTCGATGACATAAACCATCGCCTGAAAGACTTGAAGATATCGAAATAACATTTACAATTCATTCAACTGATGAACTGGTTTAAAGACAATTACTGGGCAATTCATTAAGGCATCGTTTGTAAAAGCTAAAAATGTGATAGTGAATGACACTCTCATATGTACTGTTAATCCATATTAGTTCCTCAGTTTGTAGAATGTGATCGTTCTGAGGGCAGGGATTTTGTTTTGTTCCGTGCAGTGTTCTCAGTGTCTGGAAGAGTGCCTGGCATATGATAGGCCAGCAGTAAACATCTGCTAAATGATGGACACGCTTATGTAATGAAGCAGCTCACAGCTACTAAAAAGAATGGAGTGGATCTGTACTGACATGGAGAGAAGACCAGCACAGTAGAACAATGTGGGTTTGAACTGCACGGGTCCACTTATAGGGGGATTTTCTTCAATAGTAAATGCTATAGTACTAATGATGGTGACTGGTTGGATCCAAGGATATAGAACCACAGATACACAGGAAATGTGTATGTGGCACTGACTATAATTAGATGCAAATTTTCTACTGCGTTGGGAGTCAGTGTCCCAATGCCTGTGTTGTCCAAGGGCCAACTGTATATATCATAATGTAAAAGGGTCACATGCAGAACAATATCTATAGTGTATACACACATATATACCTATTTTTTTGTGTGTGTTTGAATAGATGGAGGAAGTATCAGGAGGAAAATGTTAAAATGACATTGGTGGCAGTTCTCTTTAGGAAGTAGAAACAGGGAGCCTGAGAAGCAGGGGGCTTTGGCTTTTAACTCTGTACCATTCTGTATACTATTTGTATTTTTTTCAGAATGAACATGTATCAATTTCATTAAAGAAATGAATTCTCTAGAAAAACCCTAAACCTACTTTTCTTAAAAAAAAAAAAACCAAAATCTGTGGAAAGACCACACATTTACAATCAATGTAAGTCTGTTTTGAGAATTTTTGTCCTCTTTACATTACCTCAATCTGAAGATTCTACTTTATTTTTATTTATTTATTTTTTTGTCTTTTTGCTATTTCTTGGGCTGCTCCAGCGGCATGTGGAGGTTCCCAGGCTAGGGGTCGAATCGGAGCTGTAGCCACCAGCCTACAACCTAGCCACAGCAACGCAGGATCCGAGCCGCGTCTGCAATGTATACCACAGCTCATGGCAACGCCGGATCCTTAACCCACTGAGCAAGGGCAGGGACCAAACCCGCAACCTCATGGTTCCTAGTTGGATTCGTTAACCACTGCGCCACGACGGGAACTCCCTGAAGATTCTACTTTATCACTTGCAAAGAAAACCTAAGGAACAGGTTTTAACTGGAAATGGATGAAAGTTGGATAGGAGAATCAGAAATTAGAAACTTTAACTATTATTAAAGATATTTTTCTTTCCTATTTTTTCAGCATAGGCTAGACTTTTATACTTCAAGTTAAGAAAATTTACATGTAATCGTATGCAAAACCCCATATGTTCTGTATCAGGCTGTACCACTTATTTTCAATGAGATAGAATAACTTATTTAAAGTTGAATTTTCCCATTGGGTTTAGACGATTCAGCTGTTTATCCAGTAGCACTTTGCTTAAAAATAGATGGGATGACATTTGTGGGTGCTTTTAAAAAAAATATCCTTTGGAGGAAGAAGCAGAACTCTAATGCCACATTTACCATTTCCATTATATAAGAAAGGCAAGTTTTATGTTATGAGGACTTCATGTAACTGATTCTCCTTTCTAAGATATAAACTATAGCTCCTTTGAAACCAGTCACACTCATTGGTTGTATAAGGGCATCTCACCTGAGCTTTACTTTTTGGTGATTGAAATTAATTTAGTGGGACTCTTAAATCTGGTTACAAAGAGCTTCTTATGATTGCATATGGAGATTTCTCTCTTTTTCCACCCTTTAAATTAGGTACTTCCCCTTCACCCCATCAGTCTTCCATCAGCTATTTATCAAGTGCCTGTTATGTGATGTGGCAGGCCTTGTGGTTACAAAAATGAATATAAAGATGATTTCGAGTGCATTTCACTTGACTTCATAGACTGATTTAATAATGTTTATACCAACCTGCCAAAAATAAGATGTGGTTCATGTTACCTTAAACCTGCTGTCACTATGATTCCACAGAGTCTAGAAAAAGAATTAAAATAGGTTGAGCCAAAAATATACTGTCACCCCAAATTTCAAACCAAGTAGATATACAGGAGAACTCTAGTCAATTAAAGTATGAAATATTAAAATCAGTGTTCCAATCTCGAGAGCACTGCTGATGTGGCAAAGGATTAGGATCCCAGGAGGAAATGAAATCAAACGCATCCTTTCCCACCCCGAGAAGCCTACCTCTGTTAGCATCCTGCCCATCTTATTTATTCAACAATGTACTGTAAGAGGAAATTGTGTTTATTTGGGTACCAGGAAGGAGGAAATCAGATCTGCCTGAGGGCAGGTGTCTATGCCATCCCCAGACCACATTGGCATTTTTGAAGTTTTCTCTGAATGCATGAAAGCAATGGGATAAGATGTTCTTTCTTCCTTTGTCAAGCATCCCCCTGACCTTGAATAAGATGGCAGGTGAATCGTATTTGCCTACTGGGGAGGAATGGTAATTCTTGCCCCTCCTGTTATGCGACTTGAATACTTGGCTTGCTTCATTGCTGACTGGCCACCTGTTCCCACCCAGCGGTAGCCTGCAGCCCTGAGCCATGGTAGTACGTGGTCAGGTTAGGAGGGAGAAAGTTCTTAGCCGTCCATTCTTCCTCAGCCCCTGGGAATCAACCTTTTAGAGACAGCCTGCCAGATGCATTGTTTCATCACGACAGTGGTTTTCTTTTAGATTCTGTGAATGCTTTTAATGGTCTGGTCACTCTCCTCCCCACCTAAGTGCAGGGATTCATCCTTTTTTTATTTTATTTTATTTTATTTTGAATAGTGAGGTAGAGTTCTGAGCACCCAGAATACACCCATTGAGTATTTATCTGTATAAGTGATAAATACTCAATGGTGAAGAAGGAAGCAGGCTCTCAAGGCCCTGGGGCTGGCTATAGGAGGGAGAACTCAGGATGAGGGGAAAATAAGTCAGTTTCTAACACAAAGGGAAGATTTAGCTTCTCATTAGGTGCAACTGCTCCATGTGAAAAAGTGTGTTAATAAAATAGTGCTGGGATTTGGTGTGTGTGGAGGTGGGGCGCGTGTCGTGTGGACTAGGTTGTCAAAATGTGCTTTCCGTCTTCTCCCCAGTTTGGGGTGTTAGGATGGAATAGGATTTTGAAATGCAAACAAATGTTATTTTCTGTCTCCTTCCCCTTTTATGTTTAAACCTCTGCTATAGTGAATTAGCTCGCCCTGCTCAGTATCTTAGAGTGTTTCTTTCTATAAAAATGAGGCATTTAAGCATGGATGATATTTCAGTATATTCCTCCTTTCAGCTCAATTTTTTTTTTGGTCTTTTTTTAGGGCCACATCCTCGGCATGTGGAGGTGCCCAGGCTAGGGGTCGATTCGGAGCTATAGCCACTAGCCTATGTCACAGCCACAGCCACACCAGCATGGGAATCTGAGCTGTGTCTGTGACCTACACCATAGCTCACGGCAACACTGGATCCTTAACCCACTGAGTGAGGCCAGGGATCGAACCTGCAACCTCATGGATACTAGTCAGATTCGTTTTCTGCTGCGCCATGACGGGAACTCCTCAGCTCAATTTATATGTGATTTTCGACTCATGTGAATACATTAATTTGGTCAAGCAATGAGCAATCTTAGTCTTATATCTTATACAAATATACCCTCTTCATAAAACTTTCAAAAATATCAAATTAAAAAAAAAAAACCCACCCTTAGACTTGATCTATAATTTTGTCTCTTTGGGATTTTTTTTCTTGGTCACACCTGAGACATGTGGAGGTTCCCAGTCCAGAGATTCAACCCCAGCCATAGCAGTAACCCAAGCTGCTGCAGTGATAGTGCTGGATCCTTAACCTACTGCACCACAAGGGAATGGCTATAATTTTGTTCTGAGAGAGCAAAACATCCCTGATGATAAAAGTCATGTGTGTGATAAATACAAATACTAAACATTTTTTCCCTCTCTCCAGATTACACTGTAGATTAGAAAAGAGACAATTTTTTAAAAGCCCAGAACATGACTAGTCGATGACATCTAAATTCTTAATAATTTAAAAATAATCTAGATTGGGATGGAGCCTTGGAATTATAACTATGAGGAGGAGAGAGAAGGTGGGAACTGTGTTAGGATCACAGCCAACCGTTTGGTAAGCAAGCTTCAGAAGTGGGGAAAAGAACTGAGCTTTTCTGGTGTTTTTGCCTAACAAAATTATTCTGTTATCACAAACACAGAACTTGATTACAGAGTAATAAAAGCAAGTAAAAATATAACGAGTTTACCTAAGTCAGGAAATATTTAAATGCCAGTTGTTCCTTTCTCCAGGCATTTTTTTTTAAAGCAATTCATCAGTTTTAATCACGCTGATCAGAATTCCCATCATGGTGTAGTGGAAACGAATCTGACTAGCATTCACGAGGATACAGGTCCAATCTCTGGCCTCGCTCAGTGGGTTAAGGATCTAGCGTGAACTGTGGTTCACAGACGTGGCTCAGATCCCAAGTTGCTGTGGCTGTGGTGTAGGTGGGCAGCTACAGATCCAGTTTAACCCCTAGCCTGGGAACCTCCATATGCCATGGGTATGGCCTTAAAAAGACAAAAAAAAAAAAAAAAAAAATTGTAATGCTGACCAAAGTCTTTCAGATGTTAAGTACAGTCCATTGTGTGGTTTATGAACAGTTCAGACTAGAAATTGTCAGCAGTTGTAAAGCACAGTAATGGCAAGGTTGGTGCATATATTTGCATCACCTACAGTGTCAGACTGCGTGCCTTGTACGTGCAGAAAGTGTTCAAACTGCACATGTTTGATGTATAAGGGAAGCGTAGGATTTTACTTTCCACTACCATCACCCAGTTGGGTAGCGAGTTTTACAATGTTTTACAATTTGCAATGTTCTGTCGATTTCTTCTGTACAACAAAGGGACCCAGTTATACATATATATATACACACACATCCTTTTATCTCATATTATCTTCTGTCATGTGATTGGATCTAGTTCCCTGTGCTGTACAGCAGGACCCCATTGCTTATCCATTCTAAATGTAATAGTTTGCATCTACTAACCCCAAACTCCCAGTCCACTTTTTCCTGTTCACAGTAACCATAAACTCTTAGAACCAGGTGGTTAATGATGTAATTCAAAGTTTATGAAATACTCCAAAAAGATGTCTCATGAGGATAAAGTAGTTTACAGTTTGTTCCCAAGACTTCGACATACTAATTGGACCTTTTGAGTTGCTCGTTGTAGGTTGATGCTATAGATATTTAATCACTTGATAATTTATTAGCGATGGACTTAATTCATATCAGATCATGTTTTTAACTGAAGTAGAGTTGATTTACAACATTGGTTGGTTTCAGGTGTTTAGCATAGTGATTCAGTATTTTTGTAGAGTATACTCCACTATAGGTTATTACAAGATAATGGGTATATTTTCCTGTGCTATACAGTACATCCTTGTTGCTTATCTATTTGGTATATAGTAGTTTGTATCTATTAATCCCATAACCCTAACTTGTTCCTCCCCTTTCTCTCTCCCTTTTGGTAGCCACTGTTTGTTTTCTCTATCTGTGAGTCTGTTCATGTAAGATAAATATATTCTAAATATGAACATGACATGTTTGACTACTGCTCTTACTATTCATCTTTGTTAAAAAAGGATAATAGTAGCCACCATAAATAATACTAGCACACACTGAAAATGACAAATTTATCTTTTTAAAGAAATAGGTGAATTTTAGACAGTTTTTCCTCAAATGTGAACTATAGTAGGTAAAAACCCACCTGTGGTTTTATTATATTTGAAAATAAATCAGTGTGTATTTAACATAATATTTTGTTGTTCTCCTTTGACAACCTGCCTTGGTTGGAAAAAAAAAAAAAACATCCCATAAGAGAGCTGGCAAATTAGATCTGGAAGTCAAGAAAATGTGTTCGTAAATTCTGGCTCAGATTTTTGAGCTGTAGTTTGAACCAGACAATAGATGATAAAGGAATTAATACCTATTTCATGTATGAAGCAGTTCTGGTGTTATTTCCTTGTATAGTTTCTTCCTTTTTAAAGAATAGGGTAGAACCCCTTACTTTCTCTGGACACTGCTCCTAGGAGTCATGAACTTATGATTTTCTTTAGTCCACGATAACTCTGCCCAAAGGATGCGACTAGTGAATCCATCCATCCATCCATCCATCCATTCACATTTTTTGTTCTTGAAGCCCCTTCATGTCTTTTTTTGGGTGCTGTTTCCAGCTTTATTGAGCTCTAATTGATACATAACATTGTGTTTGTTTAAGGGGTACAACCTATTGATTTTATACACTTACATATTGTAAAATGAGGACTCCCATAGCTTTAGCTAACACCTCTTCACATCACCTAAATGCCTTTGTGTGTGTGTGTGTGTGTGTGTGTGTGTGTGTGTGGTGAGAAAGTTTATGATTTACTCTCCTAGCAACCATTCACATTTATTAAGGGCTTCCTATATGTCGTGCACCATGGGGGCAGAAGACACACATATTAATAGGCTGGTATTTGCTCCCAGGGATCTCAGTCTATTGGAGGGAGAAGTCGAATGAGTGGGGGGAGGGGAGCAACAAGCACTCAGGTGTGGTTGCGATGAAGTGAGGACATTGCTGGAAAATACAGACAGTGCAGTTTCCATGGCAGCTACTTCAAGGAGGTCATACTTGGCTTGAGACTTGAATGGTGATCAGGACTGCCCGCTGAGGCCAGGGGAGAAGTGATGGAAGAGGAAACAGCATATGTGGAGGCGTGGCCGTGAGAAGAGGGGTGTGTTCTACAGGAAACACCAAAGTAGGTACGTCTGAGACAGGGAGAGTTCAAAGGACACAAACCTCCTTCAGGCTGAGGTCTCTCTGGGCAGTTCTACTGGGTGATTAAATTGGAGGCACTCAAGTGCCTGCTAATAGTCAACTCGGTTTAAAGCACAACAGGCCTTTTTCTTTTTTTTAAAAAAATTTTTTTTAATTAAAGTTGATTTTCAATGTTCTGTCAATTTCTGCTGTACAGCAAAGTGACCCAGTTATACATATACACCTTTTTTTCATATTATCTTCTATCATGTGATTGGATCTAGTTCCCTGTGCTGTACAGCAAGACCTCATTGCTTATCCATTCTAAATATAGTAGTTTGTATCTACTAACCCCAAACTCCCAGTCCATCCCCCCCCCCCCCGCCCCCTCCCCCATGGCAATCATGAGTCTGTCCCAACAGGCCATTTCCAAAACGCCTCTTCTTGGATTGTGTTTTTCTATCAGTCATAGGATGCTGAGAAGGCTAGAAAATGAGTCCTTTGTTTCTGAGTCCACGTTTCTTCCCCTGCCTGAGGGAAATCCCCCAAACCACCCTTTCTTCTTCTTCTTCTTTTTTTTTTTAAATTTTTTCCACTGTACAGCATATACATACATGTATGCATACTTTTTCCTCCCATTGTTGTGTTGCGATGTAAGTATCTAGACATAGTTCTCAATGCTACACAGCAGGATCTCATTGTTAATCCATTCCAAGAGCAACAGTTTGCATCCCTTAACCCCAAGCTCCAGATCCTTCCCACTCCCTCCCTCCCCTTTCTTCAGATCTGACCACTCCTCCTCCCGGAGCAGGACATCCCACCCTCTACTCAGCACCCTCCCCGCCACATCCCAGCCCACCCTCACCCACCACCTCCACCTCCTCAAGCCTTCACTTCTGTTTATGCCTGAAATCCCACCCAGGCATCACCCTTCCACCTCCTCCTTCCAATCTTCCTCTAACGCCTGGTGGCCAGGCCTCTGACCCTGCTTCAGACACACATCTGTTACTCAGGGGGGCCCATCCGCCTGCCAGCTGCCTTTGTCCTATCCCCTTTCTCATATCATCAGCCCATTTTGCATCATCTTTCATTTCCTAAAATATCACCACTGTATTAGTTTCCTATGGCTGCAGGATCAAATAACACAAACTTAGTGCCTTCAAACAACACACATTTCTGCTCTTACAGTCCTGGAGGCTGGAAATCTAAAATTGGTTTCCTGGGCTGCCATCAAGGTATCAGTGGCCCTGAGCTCCCTCTGGAAGCTTCCGGGTCCTTGCCTTGTCCACCTTCCCTCCACCTCAAAACATCTTCAAATCTCTCTCTGTTTCCTTGGTCACGTAGCTGTCCCCTGTAGTCAGTCCTCCCTCTGCTCCCCTCTTACAAGGACATGTGGGATTCCATTTAGGGCCCACCCATGTAACCCAGGTTGATCTTCCTCACCCAAGATGACATTGGCCATCAATAGTAATGTTCACAATTTTCTAGCATTAGGATGCGCCATACTTGGAGCCATTTTTCCATATGCCCCTACCACCAGCAATACCAACCCCATCGTGGAAGAGTATTTACTCTGTGCCAGGCAGCATTTGATGAGGTGGGCACTATTATTATCTCTGTTTTACAGAGAAAGAAACTGAGGCACAGAAAAGGCCAACTGATGTCTCAAGGCCACATAGATAGAGAAATGGGGGAAAGAGGGTTCAAACCAAGGTCCATCCAGTTTGAAAGCCTTTGCTCCTCACACAGCACGGTGTCATTGTCTCTTAGCTCTTGGGACTGCGTACGTCTGTGTGTTGGTTTGGATCACAAGGACTCTTAAAGACAATCACGGTCAACACAAAATGGATCGTTTCCCAGAAATTGTATGTGTCCCTTCTCTGGCTGCACCTCTAAAGATTTCTTCCAGAGAGTACCACTAATGAAGTTGTCGGGTGGTTACAGCAGCAATTATCTCTCCCCAGAGGCCCTCGGAAGCCCCCTGAGTCATCTGACGATAGGCTGTGACCGATGAATATGGGGATCTGACTGAGCTCAGGCAAAAGTGCCATGGAAAGAGTAATCACAGGGCCGGAGCAGGAGAAAGTCATGATGAAAAGGACAATGGAAATGGGACAGAAATGTGAGGCCCAGCTACTCTCACCATGGAGAGAGCAAGAAAGGCGAACTCTGTGGTAGGCACTGACGCGGGCAAAGAAAGAATGCAGCACAAAGAAAGGTGCTTTCAGGTTAACAATACGGGAAATGCACTCAGGGCAGACTCCAGGAGGTCAGAAAGCAAATGAACAGGCAGGCAGTGAGAAATCAAGGACTTTTCTACAATCCAGTGTTCATTTTTAAGATGAAAATTTTCTTGCACTCTAAAGCAGCAGTGGGCCCCGTGGAGAACAGAACAATCCGACTTCCAGAATCCAATAGACCGAGGGGCCCGTTTGTTAATATCAGTGTTGGTCATGGCACCCTGAGCCTCAGTTCTCCAATTTTTAAAACGGGTGCAAGAACATGAACCCAGGGTTCTGTGATAAGCTATATGGAGAAAGGATCTGAAAAAGGATGGATGGGTGTCTGTGTATAATTGAATCACTTTGTTGTTCAGCAGAAATTATTACAACCTTGAGAATCAACTATACTTCAATAAAGCTTTAAAAAATGAAAGAAAAAGAACCTAAAGATTAAAGAATTTATGTGAATGGCTTCAGCACAATACTTTGCAGGAATGAGTCACATGAAGAATCATTGCATTTGGTTTCTGCAACCTCATCCCAATCAAAAGTCATAATGTTGCTAAGGAGGCCAGGTTTCTATTCATGCACTCAGATAGAATTGACTATGGCCTTGTTTGTGGCCACAACTGTGAATAATAGATTGGATATCTACCTTCATGGAACTCCGAGGAATAGGCAGTCCTACATAAAACATGAGAAGCATGATAAGGAAATAACAGATGCTATGAGAATTATGAGAATTATTGGGAGAGACTGGACTCAAACATGGCCAGTCAGAGAGGGCTTCCTGGAGGAAGCAGCCTCTCAGCCAAACTTGGAAGGTTGAAAAGGGGGTAAGAAGGGAAGAGAGGAGTTTGGAGTGAATGGATAGAAGAGATAGAGAGGAAGCAGCTCATGCAAAGGCCCTGGGCAGGAGAACATGGTGCCAATGAGAAAGTTAAAAGTACATCAGAGTGGCTGAAATGCAGAGTGGACAGAGGGAGAATTAAGAAATGAGGCTCCCCCAGGAGAAAAGTTCCCCAATTATGTCATGCCCTGTAGGTCATGGTAAGACGCTGGGACTTTATCCTTGGAGGTTAGGAGGAACCACTGAAGGATTTATAAGCAGAAAATTTGCTGATTCTGTGTGTACTTTAGAAATGGCATTTGGACTCTAGCATGCCAAATGAACTGGATTGTGGGAAGACTAGAGGCAGGAAGACCGCTTATAAGGTATTTTTTTTATTATTAATATAAGTGAGAAATTATGGAGAATTTAAAAAGGATAGTGAAAGAGGGAATGAAGACATGAACAGAAATAAAATTTATAGGACTTGGTGATTTTCTCACTCAGTCATTCATCCATCCAACTAATTTTTAGGATTCTACCTTAGAAATGTGAGGGTGAGACAGAGAGGGAAATGAAGGTTTTCCTCTGTGTTTGCAGGCTGAAAAAAATAGGTAGGCTGCGGTCCTATTTACAGGAGTAGGAAATGCGGGCTAGGTAGGCTTATGGGGAAGATAGTGAACCCAATTTTAGAGATGACAGCTTTTGAGTAATGCCTTTATTTTTTATAACACAGGTATCCTTGGGTCCTCTAGCCTGTGTGCGTCAATGAGGTAACCTTAGCAATGATAACCAAGTCTAGTGACATTCCAGTTCTTTCTCATCTTTGCTCCTCTTCTACTTCATTCTGACTGTACCCAGGAATGGGCTTCATGTGTATGTGGGAACAAATCTGTCGGCTGCCTTCTGCTCCAGCCTCCTTGCCATGTGCCAAGAACTTCTTACGATGATGGGCCATCTGTGACCATGCTGCTGCCTCGATTAATGCTGCCCTCAGCTGATGGCTGCTCTGTGGTCTTTGCTGTGTGTGTGTGTGTATGCGTGTGTGTGTGTGTGTGTGTGTGTGTGTGTGTGTGTGTGTAGGGAAGATGGTGGTGCTGTTTTCTGTAGATTTTCTCCTTTAATTAACCAACACAAAGAGTTAGTGTGTGAGTCTCTAAGTAACACATGCCTTCATCTGGCATCAGTAAGCATGCCTGAAAGGACTAGGAAGTTTTCATCTCCTGTTGAAGGGTCAGTGGGTTGACCACTGTAGGGAGAAAAGAATCACGAAAAGGATGCTGGTGAAAAACCTTGCATCCTGAAATCATCAGGTTGGTTTTAAGTGACAAGAGTAGGTAAGAAGAGCTGCTGGTATAAATTATCTTATTGTAATAACGGCAAGACATAGACGACAACACCTTGGTGGTTATACAAGTGTGTTTTCTATTCTTGTTTTGTTTCTACCATCTTTTCAGATGGACACAGGGCAACCTGTAGGCTCTGGACCAGTGATGCTGGGAAGAAAGGAAGTGGGGGGATATCAGAATTAAAGAAGCAGAAGAAGTGCCTTGAGGCTGTCAAGGATGATCTGGATTGATGAGGTGTGACAGGGAAAAGGGGGAGAGAGGTGAAGAAAACAAACACCTTACAAACCCCAAATAATCTGCTGTATTTGAGCTTCCAGCAAAGCTCCATAGGCAGAGAATAGCCGTGAAACTGAACATATTTAAAACCTTGAAGTATGAATAGGTAACATATGCTCTTAAAAATGAGCTGTGATAGACTAACATTGCTCACTCCTACTTCTCATAGGTTTACTAAATTAGAGGTTTTTAAGGAGAAATGCCTAAAATTTGTCGACGGAACATGAGTGACATGCAGGTGGAACCAAGTCCTTAGCAGTGGCTGGTCCTTATGCTCGAACTAACACCTCTTTTATGCTTCTAGGAAAAACAGATATTGTGGACAATTCTGAGGGGGAGGAGGAGAAAAGTTCTTCCTTTTCTCTAAGAGTCTGATTGCAATGTGTCAAGATTTCCACAAACAAAAATATCTGCTGTCATAGCTCATCCCTACCCCCCACCCCCCACCACCACCAAGGGGAAGAAACAAAATGGGAAGATTAGGTAGGAAGAGGAGAAATATTTTCTTTTCATTTCTCCAAAATTTCCCATATCCTTCTATCTGTCTGGAATAGACCTTCTGAGATATGTTTTGAGGTCACCTACTTTGAGAGAATCAAGCTTTCTGACTTTCAGGTGACACAGCAGGGAGCCCAGAAAAGATAAATCCTACTTTTGATTTTTGTCATTCTTAGGGAAAAGAAAAGATGGTAATTTTTTTCCCGTCTTGCTAAGCTTTTGCTAGTCTCAGGGATTTGTGTCCGATCCGACTAAAACAACCTCCACCTCCAACATGAAACCCTGAAAAGCAACATGCCTCATGCTAAAGCCAACCTGGTGAGTGTTTTATCACTTTTTGTTTTTGAGACATAGTAGCCCAGGTAGCCACGAAAGTCTCATGGTTTTTAATTCCCTGAACTTCAGTGGACAAACAAATCTGTTTTTCCGCAGGAACTGAAATCCTTGTAGCCACGATAAATCAAGAAAGTAATAAGAAAAATGCACATTATGGGCATGCTATTTTAAAAAACACTGTCTTGCAAAACAAAACCCACCTAAACCGAAGCTGTGGAATAATTTTAGCAATTGAAAATTACTACCTTCTCTAGAATAACATGTTCTTAGAAATGAAATGACTCAGAAACCAACAGGATGTAGGTATTCTGCTTTCCTTGAAGCATGTTCAGTATCAGTTTACAATATATCATGCTAAATACATTCAGTAAACAGGGATGAAATAATGCTGTCTGTCTTTGCTGCATCTACATTTTCAGCTCTTTAGCTAAATTCACTTTGCACTCTAGATGATGCAAATATTATCATACAGATGCCATTCTTACTAAAAGCTGGGTTTCTCCCTCAGCCCCTTCAGTGCCATAAGCAACCTAATCAAAGGAAAAGGGGACGCTGGGGGTACCCTTGATAAGTGTTCATTGCAAATTCACAGACCCCCGTGAAACATGGAATTAACTCCAGCGCGTTAAAAGAAAAAATTACAGATCAGCATAGAAAGCAAACGCGAAGAGACTACCTTCTTTTCCAAAGCCCAGAATTGCCATTAGCTTACCTTATTAGCTGAAATGCCAAACAGAATGTCTTTATGGAAAATTAAGTTCATTCTTCATCTCAGCTTTGGTTTGGTGGAGTGCAGCTGAGAGCATTTAGCTGCTGCCTATGATTTGCCGGTGCAAAGTGGGTGAGTAAGGCAGTAAACACAGAACTTGGGAGGTGGGGAGTGGTTGGCCATCGCTCACAACTCCAGACCGGCAACTTAACATGTTCATTCATATGGAGATGTTAATGAAATCAAATCGGATCACCGAAGAGTACTCCTTGGTGGAGATTTTTAAGCCTGGGCAATTTTGCAGAGCAGTTGCAGGTATAATGTCCTGCCTGGTCACAGGCCCAGAAACATTACATTGCTGTCTTTCCTTCTCTCGGTGGCTTCTTGGGCTGCTGATTCACTTTGTAGCATGTTTGTGGATAATGCATATTTTGTCAAGGGTGTCAAGGGGAAATCTGCATGGGGGAGTGAGCTCTGCAATTTTCTAAAAAAAAAAAAAAAAAAAAACCCAAAAAAACAAAAACTCAAATCTGACTGACCAGTGATGGAAAGATGGATGCTTTATACAATTTTGAAGGTAAGTGTGCAGACACACATAAATGGGATAAAATATTCAGATAGTTCATAAAGACAGAGACATTAGGGATCAAGGAATAAAATAGCAACACAGAGCTGCCCTCAGGACCTTAGATTCTCTTTTAGAAAAAAAAAAAGTCATATTCTTTAATAATTCATTAATGTTCTCCACATGAATTAAACATGTTTTAGAAACCTTTGGGCAAACACTTTTTCTTTCTTAAAAAATGTCTTCCACAGAGAACACCCCAGAAGAACCTTATTTCACAAAAGTGTCTCCTTTCCAGATGGACAAAGAAACTATTGAATTTTCCTCTCTCAGGTTTTTACTTCACAGAATTGGAGCAGCCTGCATTTATTAAAATCCAGCTCTACCAAGTAAAACGTGCAATCACATCAGCAAGATCAGTCCTGGATGATCAATAGACAAGGACAAAGATACAGAGTAAAGCAATTTTGTCTTAAATACTTGTTAAACCTTTCTTGACGTTGTCACCACACAAAACCAAGCCCCTGATTCTCCTCTCCTGAACTAATAAGAGCATGGCTGTCTCTAATGAAAAATGATAAAGAAAAAGGAATAATTATAGACATGCCTCAAAATGTTAAACATAGAGTTACTGCATGACTCAGCAGTTCCACTCTTAGGCGTATACCCAGGAGAAATGACAACATGTGTCCCCACAAAAACATGTACACAACTGTTCACAGCACCGTAATTCACAGTAGCCAAAAAGTGAAAACAACCCTAATGTCGTCATTTGATGAATGGATGGAAAAATATGATTTATCCATTATAGGGGAATATTATTTGGCATTAAAAATCAAGTTTGGACGCATGCTATAACATGGACAGATTTTGAAAACAGCATGCTGATTAAAAGAAGCCAGTCACAAAAGATCACATACATACTGTATGATTCCATTTATATGAAATGTCCAGAATAGGCAGAATCTATGGAGACAGAAAGTAGCTTTGGGCTTGAGATAAGGGTACTGGGAAGTGAATACAAATGGGTACAGGGTCTTCTACTGGTGTGATGAAAATGTTCTGTTCTTAGATTGTGATGATGCTTGTACAACTCTGTGAATATACTAAAACCGCTGAACTGTATATTTAAAAGAGGTGGATTTTATGGTTTGCAAATACCTCAATAAATACATTGATAGACTTATTAATTTAATTTAATTTAATTTAATTTTTATTTTTGTCTTTTTGCTATTTCTTGGGCCGCTCCTGTGGCATATGGAGGTTCTCAGGCTAGGGGTTGAATCGGAGCTGTAGCCACTGGCCTACGCCAGAGCCACAGCAACGCCAGATCCAAGCCGCGTTTGCAACCTACACCACAGCTCACGGCAACACCGGATCGTTAACCCACTGAGCAAGGGTAGGGACCGAACCCGCAACCTCATGGTTCGTAGTCGGATTCGTTAACCACTGCGCCACGACGGGAACTCCTAGAGTTATTAATTTTAACAATAGAAATATTGTCATGTAATGACTGCAATTACAAGAATTTGTTATATGTAATAAATTCATTAAGAGGTAGGAAGGAAGATGTGGGGAAAGTGTAAAGATAACCCCAATCGTGGAAAGCCTTTGAGGACTCATGAGCTGTAGACCTACCGAAAGGGCCATTCTGGTGTTTGATCCTGGCTAATTTTCAATAAGCAACCATCACCCCCACCAAATCAGAGAGAGTGAGAGCAAGAGGAAGAAGAGGAGGAAGAAGAGAAGAAAGAAGGGAAAGAGGGAGAAGAAGACCAAGGGGAAGACTTGGTTTTGATTAGATAATGTGAAAGGGCAGATGATTCAAGAGGGAAAGTAGGATCACAAACCTTCATTCTGAGGATATAGCATCAAGTGAACAAGATGAGAATAAAAGAAGATGGCCTTTCAAGAGACCGAAAGAATTGAACAAGGAGGGCTTTGAAGTGCTCAAATTAAAGGAACTTGTTTCAAACACGAGAGATGGCTTCACAGTCAAGGGAAAAGATAGGTAAGTGGTGAATGTCTATAAGAATTGCACCAAGAGGGCTAAAGCCCAGAATTAAATGAAGTCTGAATTTAATAGAATAAAAGGAATAAAAAGAGCTGAGGACAGTTAAAAAAAAAAAAACAGCAAAACACCAAGAGCCTTTTAAAAAGCTATGAATTGGAACAAATGGAAGAACAAGGACAATCCTGAGGCTTGGTCCAGATGGTGTAAAGTGAACAGACGATGATGAAGGAGGAGGAAGAAGGGGAGGAGGAGCAGAGGGGGGAGGGGCGAGGGGACAGAACATTAAACTCTCAAACTTTACCATTTTCTCTACCACGTAAAGGATCTTCAAACTGGAAAGGGTAGAAGCAGCAGCATGGTAAAAGAAATCTGAATTCCAGGAAAACCTCTTGTATGCAGATGATTCATACATTTCTATTTTCAAAACCAAAAAGAGAGTTGCCATATGATCCAGCAACCCGACTCCTGGGCATCTATCTGGAGAAAACTATAATTCGAATGAACATGCACCGCAGTGCTCATTGCAGCACTATTCACAACAGCAAGACATGGGGGATAGCTTCCTAAAAGTGCATTGACAGAGGCATGGATAAAGAAGATGGGGTGTATGTATACAATGACTATTTATTACTCAGCCAAATAAGAATGAAAGAATGCCATTTGCAGTAACATGGATGGACCTAGAGAGTATCATACTAAGTAAAGTAGGAAGAAGACACATATCATATGATATCACTAATGTGTAAAAAATCCAAAAAAAAAAGATCTACAAATGAACTTATTTACAAAACAGAAATAGACCCACAGACATAGAAAACAAACTTATGTTTACCAAAGGGGAAAGGTAGGGGGAAGGGATGAATTAGGAGGTTGAGATTAACACACACCCATCATTGTATATAAAATAGGCAAGTAACAAGGACCTACTGTACAGCACAGGTAGCTATACTTAATATTTTGTAATAATCTATAAGGGAAAAGAATCTGAAAAAGACCACACACACATACGCGCGCTCGCACACACACACACACACACACACATGCATGTGTAACTGAATCACTGCGCTGTACACAGTGATGTAAGTCAACTTTACCTCAATAGAAATGCATTTTCTCGAAAAATTTTTATTTTCATTTCAGATCTCACATATGAACTTCAGGTACTTGACAACTTCACTTAGATTCTTTGGAGCACTTCACATGCAGCACCTTTCGAATCAAACTCATTTTCTCCTCCTCCTGCCCTGTCTACACCCCACAGGAGCTCTTCTTGAATTCCCTACCTCAGTGAATGGGAAACACCATCTTTCATGCAAATCAGAAACATAGGTACCATTCCGGACCCTTCCTTTTCTCTCCCTATCACCAAGTCCCTGTAGATTTGTTATCTCCAGAATATCCACAAGCTTCAACACCGCTGCCACCGTCCTAGTCCCGGTCGCCATTTTTCTTTCACATGGGATTCTATGCTTGTCTTCTAACTGGCTCTACTTCTTTGATTTTCTTTATTTCTTCACTTCCTCTAAAGGGTTGTTTTGAGAGAGCACAGTGGATAGCATCTTTTCCTACTCCTGCCCTCCTACACACACATAAACAAGGATATAAAGGTTGAAATTTTAAACACAACCCCAGGCCCTGAATGACAGAGTCCTATCTATCTTCTCAGCTTCATTTTGCACCCCCGTGGTGACCTAACCATGTGAGATTTATTTCTGATTGTTTTGTTTCTCCCTGCCTTTGTATGATTCCTTGGTCTCATTGTCTACTTTACTTTACATCTTCCTTCAGACATAAACACAACCACTGCTTCCTAGGGTGTGTTTCCCTGAACTGCTGAAGTCAATTTGCTATCACGGTATTGTCAACTCCTTTGTAGGTATTGAGCAAAGTGTTCACTTGGAATAGGCTTGTGCTTCTGAACACAAGGTTCAGAAGGTGCACAAATCACTACACACTTGGCATCTTGGAATACATTTGCTTGGGTGCCTTTTAGTTTTAAACTCACTAGGGAGAGACCTGCCTCTCCACTGGTCATTCTTCTAACGGGGATAAAAGATGTATCTGTCTATGCATTGCTTGGAGGGAAGGCAGGGAATAAACATTTTTAGCTCAGGGACCCAGCAGTCTGATCTCAGGGGCACTATGTTTAGAGTAGTGCTAAGAAATACCAGTTGCCCACCTCCTAGAATCCAAAAGGGTCTCTAGTGCTATGGGAAGCTGAAGGCAGCTAGAGTTTCTCCCAGCAAAGAAAGGGATATCCAAGGCTGCAGAAAGGGAAGAGCTCCCTGCATAATTTAACATCAGCCCTTGCCATGGTAGTACATTTAAATTTATTTGTGTGATTGATTTGAGTACTATTTATCGCCTCATGGACAATAAGGAGTATGAGAGTTGGAATCATGTCTGTTTCTGATCCTCACTGAATCCATCAACACAGGACCTGGCAACAGTAGGCACTTAATAAGTATTTTTTGAATGAATAAATGAAAGAGCTCTGAAATTGGCAGGCTGTGGTGAGAGGGTAATGAGAGCATAATTGCTGGTAGCAAAGTAATTTAAAGCATGTGTTCTCTGTTGGGTGTCAGGACCAGTCTTCTTGTTGATCAAATCTGACCATTTTATATTGTTCCCTTGTCACCACGGCTGTGATCTCAGTACTGCATGAAGGTCCACTGTTAATCAAACACATACGTTGTGCTAAGAAAGTCAGGGTGTTTTAAAATATCATAAGATGTATGTGATGCATAATTTTCCCAGTGAAGACATTTTCCTTTTTAAAAGGAGGGCACGCTGAAAAACAGGACACTTTGGTGGTTATGCCCAGGCAAATCACATCTCTGGGTACTCAGAGAGCTTCTGGCAGGACCACAGGATCAGGGTGGTAATTAAAAATTGTCACAGGAAATGTGATGGTAAAAGATGAAGATGGACAAGTCTTTGGCATCATCCAAAACATAATGGCGTGACGGGCTTGAGTTTGCAAAGCAGAGCATCCTGGAGCAGGCTGTTACAAGGAAGATCTCTGAGCACCAAAAGAAGCAGCTTGGGTTTATGAAGAAGTAGTGCTAAGCTGACTTTATTTTTATGTTAACTTTATTTATATATTTTTAAATTGAAATTTAAGAATTTGTTGGCTATGCCCATGGCATGCAGAAGTTCCTGGGCTAGGGATCAAACCTGTGCCACAGCAGTGACTTGTGCCACAGCCATGACAACACTGCATCCTTAACCCACTAGGCCACCAGGGAGCTCCTTATTTTTATATTTGAAGGTTAATTCGGTCAATAGGTAAACATGTACCCTGAGCCCTCTTATGCTAAGTTATTTTCAGAGGAAGAAAACAGCAAGAAAAATATTTCTAAATATTAACAGGACTGGTTTTCATAGGAACCGAATTTTCTCACTCTTCCTTTTGGAATCGGTTCTGAACAACAAAAGCAGTAATACCGTCAAACAAAGAGCAATAGCCACAGATCACATTTTCAGCAAAACCAGCAGAAAATCTACAAATGTCCAAGTCAGAGTCAGACAGAAAGCCAGGGAGGTAAGTGAGCAGTATGAAGGGGAAATCGCTGTAGCAAAGCTCAGAAAGCTCTGTCAAAGGCACACTCCCCGCAGTGAGGACCTCAAACTGAGAGGAAAGCACGGTGGAAGAGGCTGGGACTGATGTAGGCGGTGGAGGCTGAATGGGCAAATCTTACTAAGGGCCATAAAAATTCTTTCTAAAAATAACTGTATTGTTTGTGGCCCCCTGTGACGGGCAACCTGTGAAGTCATCCATGAAGCAGTTATGGGAGAAAAGAACTAGGTTTGGTCTGAGAGTCAGAGGATGTGTGAGTAGACAGATGCATCACATTAAAAAGAAACAGTTTCTAACTGTAGCAGCAGCAAAGGAAGCCCTGGATTCATGAATGCTTGCAAAATGACTGCCCGCCATTCCTTCCCCAGGAATCTTCTTCTGGTTCTCTAGGAAAATGCAACTTATCAAAAAGGAGTAATATAAAAGGAATATGCATGCAGGTGCTCCAGGAAATCTGCAAAACAGCAGCCACAAATTTCTTGCAAATAATGAAAACACACTGGAAAAATCTGTTGCCACAAAGATGATTAAAGTCCCAACCCAAATTTAAAACAGTAATTAATAAAGCAATTACAGTTATAAAGGAGGACTACAAAGCAGAATTATAAGAACTTGGGGAAGACGTCAGAAAATAAAGGTTGCTGGTAGACAGCTGGAGGATGTGAAATGGGAACTGGCAGGATTGAAGAAAAGGAACGTAAATAAAGGGACATAAAAGACAAAAATGAAAAGAGCAAAGAAATGGTGCAGAGATGAAAAAGATAAAGAAGGATTAGACAAACAAGGCAATATAGCCAACATATGCATAGCTGTGATTCCAAAGAAGAAAGTTAAACAATGGAATAGAATAATTCTCTTAAAATACATTTTATTTTATTTTAATTATTATTATTTTTTTTCTACACCTGTGGCATATGGAAGTTCCTGGGCCAGGGATTGAGCCTGTGCCTTAGCAGCAACCCAAGCTGCAGAGACAAGGCCATATCCTTAACCCACTATACCACAGCTGGAACTCCTTAAAATACATATTATTTATAAATGTCTTAAAATATAATTCAAGAAAGTTTTTCTGAAATAAAAAAGTCTTACATCTATTTAATGAAATAGATTTCATTTTATCAGTGAAAAATCATCCAGAATGGTCGACCTAAAGAACTATCTTAGAAAAAATTTTTGTAAAGAATCCATTAGATGGTCAGGCAAAAAGATAAAATGAGGCTAAAGGAGAGAAAATGAGGTTGACATCAGACTTACTCATAGCAACGTGTTACCTGAACACTGAGCAGAGCAGCAACTGTACAATATCAAGCCAAGAAAGCAGGAGGCAAAGATTCTCTAACTAGTTGAGCTCTCCTTCATGTGTAAAGTCTCAAGTAAAAAGAGCTTTGGACATGCCAGGATTTGGGTAATATTGCTCAAATGAACCTTTCTAGGGGAAAATCTTAGCGAATAGGCCATAGACAGACATGACTTCAACAGGAAAATGTCATCAAAGAACCAGTGGCCAAAACCCTCATGGTCACTGTAGCACTATTTACAACAGTCAAGATAGGGAAGCAACCTAAATGTCTATCAATGGATAAATGGATAAAGAAGATGTGGATAAATAAGACACACACATAAATGAATATGACTCAGCCACAAAAAATAATGAAAATTGTCATTTGTGACATGAATGGACCTTGAGGGCATTGCGCTAAGTGAAATAAATCAGACAGAGAAAGACAAATACTGTATGATATCACCTATATGTGGAAACTTAAAAATAACCTAAGCTTAGATACAGAGAAGAGATTGATGGTTGCCAGAGGCAGGGAGTGGGCATTGGGTGAAATGGGTGAAAGGGGTCAAAAGGTACAAACTTGAAGTTATAAAATAAGTAAGTCCTGGGGTGTAAGGAATAGCATGGTGACTGTAGTTAATAATACTGCATTACATATTTGAAAGATATGAGAATAGATATTAAGCCTTCTCTTCACAAGAAAAAAAGTTTTGTTTTTTAAACTGCATATGGTTACATATGTTAACTAAACTTATTGTGTGATCATTTTTGCAATGTATATACATCTATTGAATCATTATGTTGTATGCTTGAAACCTAATGTTTTATGTTAATCATATCTCAAAAATAATAATAAAAAGAACCAGTGGCCAAAACCTAGCTCAATACATTTTAGAAGAGGTTCATCATCGTCACGGATTTAAAATGAACCTTTATGATCCAACATTACATGACGTTTCCGTAGCTGCATAGATGTAGATACTTTAAGAATTTTTTTCTATTGCTAATCTGTTACATGCTTTTTTTTTTTTTTTTTGTCTTTTCTAGGGCCGCAACTCAAGCATATGGAGGTTCCCAGGCTAGGGGTCAAATCGGAGCTGCAGCTGCCAGCCTACACCACAGCCACAGCAACACTAGATCCGAGCCACGTCTGTGACCTACACCACAGCTCACAGCAACACCGGATTTGTAACCCACTGAGTGAGGCCAGGGATCGAACCCACAACCTCATGGTTCCTAGTCGGATGTGTTTCTGCTGCACCATGACGGGAATTCCATAAAATGTCTTTTATGTGTGTATTGAGATAGTCATATATGTTTTTTACTTTAATCTCCTAATGCTGAGAAATATGTGATTTTTTTCCTAATGCTAAGGCTTCATTTCATTACCAGATGAATCCTCTCTGGTTATTTTTAAATATTACTTTTAGTTATTAATTTTATTGAAATATAAAGAATTTTATATCTTTTTCAAGAGAAAAATTGCATTAAAATATTCCTTTCTTGGGAGTTCCCATTGTGGCTTAGTGGTAGCAAACCCTACTAGTATCCGTGTCTACAGGATGCAGGTTCAATCCCTGGCCTCGCTCAGTAGGTTAAAGATTCAGACGTTGCCATAAGCTGAGGTGTAGGTCACAGATGAGGCTCAGATCCTGCATTGCTGTGGCTATGGCCTAGGCTGGCAGCTACAGCTTCAATTTGACCCCTAACCTGGGAACTTCCATTTGCTGCTGGTATGGCCCTTAAAAAAGACAAAAAAATTTTTTTTCCTTTCTCTAGTGTCTGCATCTATTTGAGACTATATTAAATCTTCAAATGAATTTGACATCTTTTCTTTTGTTCAGATCTCTAGAAGAATTTTTATGTAACAGGGACTATTTGATAGGTCTGATCTTTTTTTTTTTTTCTGAGTAAATTTTAAACTATTGTGTCAGTTTCTTAAATTCCTATGATCTATTCAAGATTCTTGCTTTCATTGAGTTTTGAAGAAGTTATTTTTCTAGGAAATTATTTGCTTGAGTTTTCAATATATTTGTATAAAATCTATTTCTGTTCTAGTCCTAAAATGGATTTAACACCTATTGTAAATTTATCCATGTTCCTTTGCTCATTCCTAATAGTGTTTATATTATGCTTTTTTTTTCTTTTCTGGTGAGTTTATTCAGAGGTTTATTGATATTATCAGTATTTTCAAAGAATACAACACAAAAAGCTCTACAGTAATTATCTCTGGGTGATTTCTTCTTTATTTTCTTATGTATTTTACAAAACTTCTCCAATAAATGTATATTAAGTTTATAAGCCTCCTCAATAATATCTGTAACAAAATGATACACTTTTGAGCAAAATTTAAAATGTGGACTGACCATCTGAGTGTCATGGGATAATACTTAACATCCACTTTTTGCTACATAAGTTATAAACTTTTTCTTTGGGTTCATACAAAAAGTAAATAACCTTACACCAACATAGGCTGTATGTATCCCTGTAGGAGAAACACAACATCCTAGCAATAGTCATCTTCTCTTCCTTTCTCCCAGGATGCAGTCATTGGACCTAAAGATTCCCCCAGGATCTTGAAACTATATATATATTCTTTTTCTCATATCATTCTCCAATTTCAATCAGCATAGTTTAGAGCTAGTTAAAGCCGCTCCCATGCCATATGACCAAGCCTGACCAATTAGAGAATCACAGTCTGGGAATCACAGCAATAGGCTCAAAAACAGTACATGGCCTAGCCTGCGACAATCAGAGATTGGCTGTGATACTCTTACAGAGAAGAAGCATTCTCTTTCTGCTGGGATTGCCAGAGGTGAGCAGGTGAAATGCCACACCTGGGAATGAAGGTAACAGAGACAAAAGTAAGCTCCAGAGGCAGAAACAGACCAGGATTCAGCCATGTCTTAAAACCATGCAACCTTTGGCCACTGTGGTTACAAATGCTAATAAAATCCCTTTTTTGCCTTAAAAAAAAAAAAGTGGACCGAATAGGAGATTCGCAACTGGTGGAATGGCTTTCCTTCAATGGCGCATAAATAATTTCATGAAAAATTGTAAAGTGGGGGAGTTCCCGTCGTGGCGCAGTGGTTAACGAATCCGACTAGGAACCATGAGGTTGCGGGTTCGGTCCCTGCCCTTGCTCAGTGGGTTAACGATCCGGTGTTGCCGTGAGCTGTGGTGTAGGTTGCAGACGCGGCTTGGATCCTGCGTTGCTGTGGCTCTGGCGTAGGCCGGTGGCTACAGCTCCGATTCAACCCCTAGCCTGGGAACCTCCATGTGCCAAGGGAGCGGCCCAAGAAATGGCAACAACAACAACAACAAAAAAGAAAAAGACAACAACAACAAAAAAAGACAAAAAAAAATTGTAAAGTGGTCTCCAATGGTATGCATAAGTCTTTTGGGGCCTATTCTGAACATTTTTTTAACCATCAATTTCTAAGATGATGTATTAGACACTATTATGGGACTTATGTTTTAGGAAAATATTTAAAATATTAGACATCAGATTTAGTGTTTCTCCAAATTTGACAGCATTCTCTTTGGTAGTCCAGGTGGTACTTTTAGATGGGTGAATGGGTGTCGAGCTTTCTCTTCCTCAAGATTCTACTGCCATTGGCTGGAAAATTATGGTGATAAATAAATACTAATGTAAATGATATTTCCCAGAATTAGATTGTGCACAGCCTACACAGTAATAGTAAGGAGTGACCCTGGAGTGACATATTGGTATTTATAAGAGGACATTTAATAAATATCAATATAATATTCTGCATTATGTTAAGCCATCTTAGTGCACGGTACAAGGTAAGAGAAACATGACAATAGAATGTCATGTGCATGAATGGCTCAAAATTTTTATCTGAGTGTGAGACGTGTTGGCATGGCTGTCGAGCAAACTGTGCCTTGATAGAAATAGGGTGTTCACATCCTAAGGTTCCCAATGGATGCCGTGAAGTCCGAATTCAAGCAAAATATTGTTCACCCAATAATAGCACAAGTGAAGAGAGATGCTGCTTTTTTTGGAATGAAATATAATTTGTGGTCCTTGAAAAGGGCTTGATGTTCTCGTCTCAGAGATGCTGAAGGAATTAGTCTTTTGAAGATGGAACTATGAAGACTTAGGGGCAAACGATAGTTTTCATCAATATTTGAAGGACTGCCTTGTAGAAGAAAAATTTGATTTATTTCACAAGAGATCTACCTCCAAGTTAAGGCCTGGATTCACAACAGAGAAGGTGTCAAGAATGGAAACTGCTTCTGGGGTGAAAATTCAGGGCCCCTTTCTAGAGGTCGTTTGGTAACATGTGCAAAAAGACTTAACATCGGGCCTTCCCATTGGCACTGCAAGTAATATCTACTGAAGTAATTTCTAATGAATAAATAATTTTGTTGCTTCTTGAGGCATTTGTAACAGTGAAAGATTTGGATAGGTTGTCAAGTAAATAAAGGAAAGGAAAAAGAAATGTGAAAAAAAAAATCCAAACAAACAAAGCAGAATGGGGACAAAGAGATCTAGGCAAAGAGAAAGGAGCATGAGATATTATTAGAAAATCACCAGTCAAAATAGGCTTGAATGCAGGCCACTGAGGCAATGGCCCAATTTTGTTGCTAATTAGATGAGAGAATTGTGATTGCTAAAATAAAACTTAGATTGAGGATCTCTAGTGAAGTGAGGTCAACAAAAAATAGCTAATGGATGGGAAATTACTTTAGTCATTTGCAAGTGAAGAAACCTATTACTAATGGGTGTTAAATGGTTTGTAATGTAGAGAAAGGAAACAGATTCCTCTGCAGACTGTTATTCACTGTAAAGCACTATCAATAGAGGGCTTTAGGATGTAATACACTAAGGAAACACTGGCTTTGGAAATGTGCATTCCATGCCAGACAACAGTCCAAACATTTGTAATTATCTCCATCTGAAAATAACAGAAAGAGCAAACAGGTCTCTGAAGAATAAATATTCAAAATCAGAATATTTAAATCATTTCAAGATATGACTAAGATTTACTTGAACTTCTTTTTTTTTTTTTTTGAATTGAAGAAAAGTGCATGATATTTGGGAGTACGAACCAGAAAAACATTTCCACATTTTATTGAAAAAGACATTTATGGGATGATTCCCAAAAGTCTTGAAAAATGTAAAAAAAATTCAAATGTCAAATAATTGAGAAATAAGTATTCTAACCATGGTGTATTAGCACACTTTGATAGCCATAGTATTTTTATTAAAATGATATAGACATTGAAAATAATAAGCATTAACTAAAGTGGTAAGTATATATGCATACAATGTATACAAAATGATTTTTACACTATTTATGAAACTACTGGCAATTTCAATAGTTACTTTTTATTATTTATTTATTTTTAAAGTGTAGTTGATTTACAGTGTTGTGCCAATTTCTGTTGCACAGCAAAGTGACCCAGTCATTCATATATATATATATATACACACACAGACACATACATACATGTGTACACATAGACACATGTATATATATTTCATGCAATGTACATGCAGACATTCTTTTTCTCATATTTTCTCATATCATCCCCTATCATGTTCTATTTTAAGAGACCATTTTCCATTATGGTTTATCCCAAGAGATTGGATATAGTTCCCTGTGCTGTACAGTAGGACCTCATTGCTTATCCATTCTAAATGTATTAGTTTGCATTACTAACCCCAAACTCCCAGTCAATAGTTACTTCTTAATTGCCAGATTTATTGATAGGCTTTTCATTCCATGTCTCTCTAGACCCCTCTTTGGTAGCTGACCTTGTTTAACTTTTCCTATTGAAATTCTCTTTCCCCTTTGCTTCCATGCTGTTTTGATTTTCTTTCCATCTTTCTACCTTTCCAGCTCTTTAGCATTGTTTTCCTTTGCTTCCTGTCTGTGCTTTAATGTCTATGTAGCCCAGGAAAGTGGTCTGTGCTTTCTCATCTTCTTACATATTTCCCAATGTGGCTTCATTAAGTCTTCAAACTTCCCTCCCACCTTCTAGGTGATAACTCCCAGCCAACCTTTCTCCAGACATTTTCCTTAACTCTAGACTCATGAATTCAGCTGCCTTCACTTCTCTATCTTCCTCACCTGAGGACTTTTGACCAAACTGGCACCTTTAAGATATGGTAGAAAGATACCTTGCCTTCTCTCCATCTTTACTGCTTCTAGCTTAGTCAGAACCACAATCATCTCTTGCCTGAATTGCTGTAATACCCTCCTAAACAGTATTCAAATGAGGGAAGACTTGCTTATGGGACATCTTCAACTGGATATTCTATAGGCACGTCAGAATCAAGACATCATCTCCATCCCAACTTATTTTTTCTCCCATTAGAGGTACTGACATGTACCTAATTTTTCAAACCAAGAGTTGACTATCATTTCTACTCTTCTCTTTCCTGAGAACCAAGTCATTCAGTCTCCAAGTCTAGGCAATTCTATATATTTTACACATGTTTTTTTCTTTTAAAAAATTCATTTCATCAGTATCCCTCCTCCCTTGCACTATAGTGAGAAACCCTTGAGGACAGGAGTTGTGTTTTTCAACTTTGTATTTCCAGTCTTTCGTAGAGTGCCTGACAGGTAGTTAGTGCTCACAACTGTTTGAATTAAACACTGCATGGAGTTCCCGTTGTTGCTCAGTGGTTAGCAAATCTGACTAGGAACCATGAAGTTGCGGGTTTGAGCCCTGGCCTCGCTCAGTGGGTTAAGGATTTGGCATTGCCATGAGCTGTGGTGTAGGTCGCAGATGTGGCTCAGATCCCGCGTCGCTGTGGCTCTGATGTGGGTCGGTGGCTACAGCTCCCATTAGACCTTTAGCCTGGGAACCTCCATATGCCGTGGCTGTGGCCCTAAAAAGACAAAAAAAACAAAAACAAAAACAAAAACGAAACCAAAACCATTGCATTATGTAGAACAAATGGCAAAAGCATATGGAACACATTAATTACAAATATATAAAATGTATGTATTTATATTTACATACATTTTCAAGTGTATCTTCAGAATATTTAATTATTCAAGTGATAATAAACAATTGCCATTTTAGTGTAAAATTAGGTGAGTAATAAACATTCTTAATAAAAAAGCAGCAAATACATAATTCATAAGCAAAGAGGCATCCAGACCCAATAGTTTAATATGGCTTAAAATAGACTAACGTAGTTTAGATAGTCAAAATATTGAAATGGTTTAAAACCTAACAAAGAAATTGATGGCCTTTTATCTGACTTTCACATGAAAGAGCTATCCAGGGACACTTGCATATATAGTGATCTAATTTAGCTGACATCCTCTGGATGTGGATAGTTTCACTTTTCATACAAAGTTTAAAAATGATTAGGTTTAGAAAAATCCATCACATATCAGGTGGTAGATTCTGTGGTAGGTGGAATAATAGCTCCACAAAGATGCCCATGTATTAATCCATGAAAACTGTAAATATGTGCCCTTACACAGCAAAAGGGACTTTGCAGATGTGATTAATGATTTTGAGATGGGGAGATTATCCTAAATTATCTAAATGAGCCCAGTGTGATTTCAGGGGTCTTTATAAGTGAAAGAGGAAAGTTGGAAAAGAAGATATAACCACAGAAACAGAGATCAGGGTGATGCAATTGCCAGCTTTGAAGTTGGAGGAAGGAGCCGGGCATTAAAGAATATAGACAGCCTCTAGAAGCTGGAAAATTGGCAAGAAAATAGATTATCCCCTAGAGCCCTGCTGATATTAGAATTTTAGTGCAGTGAGACCCATTTCACACTTCAGATCCCCAGAACCGTAGAATAAATTTGTGTTTTAAGCCTCTAGACTCTGGTTACTTGTTATAGCAGCGATAGGATACTAGTACAGATGCTGTAGGATTTCATTTCATCAAAAGCCTGGTATGTGACATTGTGTTCTCTAATAGTAACTTCTGCAACGATGCTTAAATCTGCTTGTTTCAGGTCATGTTGCTACATGGTTTTAGGATTAATAACAATAATAGCATTGTTCTACACCTTTTACATTACATTAACCCATTTAATCCTCTCAAGCTCCCTATGTGATAGAGATTGTTATTATCTCATTATTGCAAAGGAGAGACCAAAGCAGAGAGGGGTTAAATAGCTCACTCAAAGTTGCCTAGTCAGTAAAACACAGGCTTTGAACACAGCTCTCGGGCTCCAAAGCTACACTGGCTCTTCCTAGAACCAACTTCATGGACTTTGAATGCCATGGCTGTCAGTGAGGGTGACTTCCTCAGTAATTTGCTATTTATGTGGACTCTGTTAACTACTGTGGTATGGAATTTTGGCTCCCATGACCCCCTGGTGTCACACCCATAGAAGAAGTTCTGTTTCATGGCAAAAGGGACTTTGCAGATGTCAGTCAAGTTACTAATGGGTGATCTTAAAATAGGTGGTTTATACTAGATTAACCCAGGTGGACCCATTGTAATCACATTAGCCCTTAGAAGAAGAGCTCTGTGTTACGTATATGATACCATAATAAAGAATAAAAGAAGCGTTTCCACCTGGCTGAGGGCAGAAGAGTAAGTCAGAGAGATGTGGCAGAAAAAGAAATCATGCATGATTAAAGATTCGACATGACATTTGTTAGTTTGTAGATGAAAGGACCTCAGTTATACAGCTTCAAGGAAACACATTTTGCCATCTGCCTAAATTTGTTTGGAAGCAGAATTTCCCCCAGAGCCTGCAGATTAGAGCCCAACCCAGCCAATACCTTTATTTCAGCTTTGGAAGGCCTTGAGCACACTACTCAGGTGAGCCAGGCTGTGCCTAGACTTCTACCCATGGAAATGTCCACCTTTCTAAATACCTCTCCCATTGCTCTCCCACAAGACTCTGAACTGAGCCAGCTGCTGAGATAATTACTATGATGTTGTAAATTCTATTTCCTCTTCTCTCCCTGTCTTGTGCCTTCCATCTCTCCTGTCTGTGGTGCATCCATCTATCCATTCATTCATTCACCTGTTCATCCAACCACACACCCATCCATCCATCCATCCATCCATCCATCCATCCATCCATCTATCCATCCATCCATCTATCCATCCACCCACCCACCCATCCATCCATCCATCCGTCTATCCATCCATCCACCCACCCATCCACTCATTTGTCCATCCATTTATCTATCCATCCACACATAAATGGTTTTTGTTAGGCATTAAGTTAGGTGTGGGATATGCAGAGCAAAATTACTGAGAGATTAGTAAAAAATAGGAAAAAGCTAAGAGAAATCCTTACCAATATGCTTCCATAGAAGCACTACCAAAGCTTCAGAGATACAGCATTTCAGATGGGGAAACCTTGCTTCTCCTCCATCCTTCCTTTACTAAACCCCAGGTTGGAATTCTTCTTCCTATAAACCTCTGTATTCTTTGTTCAGGTGTCTTTATGCGGCTTCTTACTCTGCCTTGTATTGTATTTATCTAACTAGCCAGTGTCCCACGAGACTACAAACTCTCTGAGAGTAGGAGCTGTTTTACAAATTCCCCTCTCCCCTCAGCTTCAACCCTTGTACACAGCAGGTGCTCACTTTCTGTTACTTGATCGCTCAGGAAAAGCTCCTTTACAATAAATCCTATGACACGCTTTGTACTAGCATTGCCAAGTTCCAACACAGGATCCATTTACTTCAGGTAATCTGTGCCCATAATAATAACTCTTTTGCACATTCCTCAAAGTATTCTAAGGTTGTAACCCAAAAGGCTTTTCTAATGAAATGTTATCAGAAGGAAGGGAAGTCATCAATTTTAAATTTTTGAGGAAAAAGCTACCTAATTTTAAGGATATCATAATTTAAACTTGTTCGTGGCCCTTTATCTCTTTGGGGGACGTGATAAAAACTAAGGACTTTTCTCCAGAGCAGGATGCACATAAACACCCACCCCTCTTTAATTTTTATTTAAATTCAGGTGTTCTTTGACCCCCCTAGGATCCATTCTTACACCCCTGACCTGTCCACAGTTGCAGAGTAAGAGCATTTGAATGAGGTGGATGGATTTGTCCTGCCTTCCTGCATTTGAGCTCTTCTTAAGCCCTGACCTAGTCTTCCACCTCACCAAACACTCTTCTCAGGGCAGCATGACTTCAGAAGTCAGTCAGATGTGCAAACTTGTAAGTTCTGTTTCCAGGCAGCCCCAGCGCTATGAGTAATCTTCCTGAAATGTCCAGGTCCTAGAAACCCTCTTCCTCTGAGTGTCTGCATTTGGGAGTCCTGCCTTAGTAAATCTTTCTAGAAAGGCCTTTTCTGGAAAGTAAGCTTTCCAACTGGCCTGCCACCAATGGCGTTTTTTCTGGCTTGCAGGGCTGAAGCAGTCTCTTTCCAAGCCTCAAAGTTGGCCAAAGAAGACTTGGTTTTGGAGAACAGTGTGAGAAAATACAGCTTTTGAAGTTTGGTAAATAAACAAATGTGGCCAGACAGCATGTTTTTGGTAATACCAGTTCTCTTAAAACAGAAGACTACTTAGCAGATGACATGCAGGTTATTATCCCCTGAGACTATTTACTGCCTCTTGTCCAAATAGGTGATTATATTTAGAGTTCACATTGGTGTGCTAAGTCTGCCTTTAACCCCCATCCATCAGTACATTAATTTTTTCATGGGCATTGGGAAGGTGGGAGGCACACTTTTCTCAGTGAAGAGGGCTAAAGTAAACACTGCCCCAAATAAGCCACAGTGAATCCTCCAAGGACCTCTCTAGAAAGCCCTAGCCCTTTGGTCAAAAGCAGGAGAATGTGAGGGAGGCCAGAGTGCCTCAGGTAACGTGCAGACTGTACCTGTTTGTGGGGGAGGGGGCTGTCTGATTGATACCAGCTGTGTGAGTAGCAGGTATTACTATACATCGCCAACTTCTGAATCCAGTGGCTTCCAGATGCAGCTCCCAGGGGTGCCACAACATTGTACTTTATGAATCAATGTGAGTAGGAGAAAAGCTTGACAGTGCTCTTTCATAAACAGGTGGAAAATCCTAGATGAGGGTTAATGACTGAGAGAGAGCTTTCGCCTGAAGCTCAGACTGTGATTGGAAATGTTATACTGGGTACTGCCTGGCAGGCTCATGGCAAGTCGGGTAGAAAATGCAGAGCAGGAGAAGACTGGGCTCCTGGAGAGGCCAGCACAAGGGCAGATGTTAAGATCCAGGGGAAACCCTGTGCGTCATTGGCTGTCACGATGTGTAAATGCACAGCAGGCGCTAATAAATGTTGGGTGAGGATCTGGGCACAATCCCAGGCTGGTTCTTGTGTTTCTAATCAAAAGTTGGTTGTGCTTCTTGACCACTAGGTACTTTATGGCATTTACTCTTCACAGTAAGTCTGAGAGGTGCTTTTGCAAAGGAAGAACTAGAAGGAAAGAGTGGTGATGCCAGGTTGTGAGCATGTGCAGGAATAGGGAGCCTTCACTCCCACCAGGGCACATGGGAAAGTTCCAGCTGGTTCTGACACCTCTAAGCATGCAGACATCACAACAGGATGTTACCTTCTTGGGGCAAAGCCCAAATCTAGTAGAACTCAATGTATTAAAATAGACAAGAAACAACTAGAATGAAGCGGCACAATAGAACTTTCCACAGTGATGGACATGTTTTATATCTGGGTTGTCCAGTATGGTAGGCACAAGCCATATGTGACTACAGAGCACTAGAAATGTGGCCATGGTGGCTGAGGGGCTGAACTTTTTATTTAAGTTTAATTAGTGTAAATGTAAAAAGTCACATGTGGCTGGTAGCTGCCATACTGGACAGCACAGATCTAGACTATTTGATTTGAAAGGAACCCTAGGGGCCACCTGCCCTCATTTCCCCAAATAGGGAAACTTCCTTTGCTTTGCCCCTGACATGTTCAGCTAGCCTCTTGTTACACATTTTCAATAACCAGAAGCTCCTCACCTTATTTGGGATGCAAGTAAGGAGAAAATGTCTTCCTAATCTACCAGTTGCCTCCTCAGGTATATCAGCTGGCGATACAGCCAGGGTTTGGTGTGATAAACCCATTCATTATTCCCTGATGTGATCTCCCAATTTGCTCTCCCTCTGTTTGTCTCATCCCATTGAATTTATAGGTCTCCTGTGGCAGTCCCAACTGCATCTCAATTCTCTGGGTACATAGGGTGGTGCTGCCACCCACAGAATCTAGGTGATCCCACCCTGTTGACAGGCTGCTGAGCATATGATGCTGTGTGAATGCAAGGATGCTTTCGCCCCAGTGATGCTCACTGTCTACCCAGATTTCTTCTTTAGGGCCTGGACAGCCTCACTGCCTCTGGGGCCAGAAGTGTGGCTGTTGGGTTCAGCCCATTGTTGCCTGATGCCTCCCATACCCATATGGATTGTTGTCCCTGCTCTTTCTCATCCTCACACCATTGCTTTTCCCTAGAGATGCTGCCCAGAGAGTTAAATTGCATGGGCTTGGCCCTCAGGCTAGACCACATCCTCCATCTTTGGCAAACTTGAGCATTTTAGAAAAAGAATTCCATATCATCTTGTCAACTAGAGACTCAATCCTGTCCTCCATTGACTTACTCTCACCAGCTGGGTGGTCACCTGGCCCATCTGTTCTGTTCGTTTCCCTACAATGGTCTTTCCCTTTCCCAATTTATCTAGTCACCTCTCCCAGAACTCATTCTGGGTCAAATAGGTGCTAAATAAGTTTTGATTGAATGAAAGACTTGTTGAGAATGGCTGTCCTCATAAACTTTTTAACAGAATTTTTCATTACACTCATGATCTAGATAATGCAAAAGGGACCACGTATTATGTAGTTGGGTGGAATCAGTGCTGGTCAAATCTAAGAAATACAATATGACATTCTATTCATTTATTAATCCAATTGTTCAAAAGCATTAATGAGATAAAATTGGCCTGGCTTAATTCTAGTGAATTCTTTTATGTCCTAGTTATTTACAAATGTTATTACAAATGTTAAGTAAATAACGTTTCATTCTTATACCTAGGGATATTTTATAAAATACTGAATCAAGAGAAAGTGGAGGCTGTGGAAATATTAAAACTATATCCGTTGCTAAGAACTTCATCTGAGCTTAAACAAAGAAGTGAGGACATTAGATAAACACTGGCTAGAACTAAATTCTCTGAGCTACCTATACCTGAGGAAAAATCCAAAATGAGTTGAGAAGCAGGATATGACTGCTTCAAGTTCATAACTGAGTATGGCACCTTTCATCCTGATGGATTTTAAAAACCTGACCATTCTGTATTTTTATTGATTATAGAAATTTAGTTTAAACTCAAATAACATTCCGTAATAGTATTATTGATTGGATATATATAGCCCTTTCTAAGCTGACATACATGCATACTCTGTACCAAGTATTGTATTAATTCAGTCATCCTATATAGGTCATTAACAAGCATTCTAAAAGCCAACCTTTAGGGGAACATATCTTTTCCTTTGGACCAGCAGTAATTTTACAAATAGTAAAATTTGTGAACTTCTTAAATATTTAGTTAAGAATTTGGAATACGTGGAACTCACGCATCAAGCAGAATTCTGGCTCACAGTATGCCTGAGAGATAACCATCTGGTCTACCCAAAGGAAAAAATAATGTAAGGTCACACTGACTTATAGAGAAATTGGGTTTGGGGATTTCTAGTTTATTTCCACATCATTTTAGTTAAACTACATCTTTAAAAGAAAACATCCCAGATTAATCCAACAGAAGATATTAAATGGGCAGACATTCCTTACTGGGATATAACCTTAGAGTTTTTGAACAATTACTATAACTACAATCAGGTTGGCAGTCTCAAGGGACAAATAGTATTGTTTCTCATTGAAGGAAAAAAAAAAGGAAAATAGCTTTGAGTGATGGTTCTTTCATAGCTTGAGAAAGATTTTCCAGTTTTATGAGATATTTTTACTTCAATTTAATATTGCACATCTGACTTGGCAAATGATTCTCACATGTTACTTTGGTACACAGCCACTTTCCAAACTAGACTTAGCTTTATACCTAATCATAGAGGTAGAATCTGTTTTTCAACCATAATCAATCATTTAAAGAACTGTTAGTAAAATAAATTCTCATTGAGAAACAATCCTTCAGGAAAAGATCAAAGGGAATATTTACCAAGCAGAGGCAGCATGGAGTGGGGGAAAGTGAACAGATTTTTGCAAACAGACAAATCAGGGTTGAAATCTCCTTTTTGTCATTCACCAAGAGTATAATCTGGAGCAAATTAACTACTCCCATTTTGCATAAAATGAGGGTGTGAAGAGCTACCCCAGTAAGTTTCAGAAGTAAGGACAATGTATGTTAAGCACAGGCCTCTCGGACTTTCTCAATAAAGGATGATGCTCCTTGTTTTTCTCCCATTTTTGTCCTTCTTTATCACTGGCTTATTATTTCACAGAGGTGCACACAGTGCGTGATGAAGATGAGAAATGTTTGGTGTGGTGTACAGGTGGAGTGCTAGCCTGGGAATTAAAGGGCTTGTCTGCTCCTAGGAAAGTCAGTCCCAGCTTTGGAAAAGGAAGGAGGATGACAAAATTTGTCTGTTCAAGCCAAGGAGTGCTTTTCTAGTGTGAGCCAGTCAGGAACTCTAGGCGACCCGTGATTGGTAGTCATCTTCATGAAGACGGGGCAGCCTGGGAGAACTGCCAAATAAGTTTACCAAGCTTGGGACAGTCACCTAACTTGTTTTGTACATTATCAGGGTTTTCTGATTCATCAAGAGCTGGTTTATCAAGTAGGTATAGAATCCTCTCCTCTTCCCCATCCTGTTCCCTCCCATCCATGTGTCTCCTCCCTCCCTTCGTTAAGCTCTTCCTTAGTGTAGATATACTTAATGGGAAAAGAATGGGTAACAGGTTTCAAACTGTGTTTGGGGAGCCCCCCTTTTAGAGAAACTTGGATGCAAGGAAGGGAATTTGGATTTGAATTCCCCTAGTCTTGCTTCAATGCGAGTATGGCTCTTGGTATCCAGGGGTGCTCAGGTCCCTTATTAAAAATGGTATAATGTTTGCATATAGCCTATGCACAGGAGTTTCCACTGTCGTGCAGTGGGTTAATGATCTGGCTTGTTTCCGTGGCGGCACCAGTTCAATTCCTGGCCTGGCACAGTGGGTTAAAGATGCAGCAATCACTGTAGGTCACAGCTGCAACTCAGATTCGATCCCTGGCCCAGAAGCTTCCATAAGATGCGACTACAGCCATAAAGAAAAAATAAGAAAATAAATAGTCTGCCCACATCCTTGTGTACTTTAAATCATCTCTAGATTATCTGTGATACCTAATACAGTGTAAATGCTCTGTAAATAGTTGCAAATACAATGGGAATGCTATGTAAATAGTTGCTGGCACACAGCAAATTCAAGTTGCCTCTTTGGAATTTTCTTCAATTTATTTATTTTCTACTCGTTTACATTTGTGGAACCCATGGATACAGAGGGGGAACTGCTCTGTGTTTTACATATCCTACTTTATGTGAACGAGGGATTTCATGGTTGAGAAAATGTTAAAGCGCTGGGCCAACTGTCCTTTGAAGTTATTTTCCATGCTTGTGTTCACTGCACAATCAGTTCACAAAGAGGAAAGCCTTAATGAGACACACTTTCTAGAAAGTGCATAGACTAAACCACAACCAAATTAGATCCAATGCCCAGAGTGGAAAAAGTAGGGAGTGGGCTGGTGGCAGAACTTCTTGAGTATTCAGAACCCCAAGATACATGACTGTCTCGTGCTCTGTGACTGAGCATCACTAACAGATGGGGGAAGAGAAAGTGAGGAAGACATCTCACCCTCTCTACAACCAAGGAACCTCGGGAATGCCAGTTCATCTCCAGGCTTCAGCTTCCTCATCTGTTAAGCATGGTGTAGGCAGTTTCCCATTTGAAATCCTATGATAAAATAGCTAAACCCAATTCTCCTTTGTTCAGTAGGGCATGGGGGGTGGGAAGGGGAGATGAAAATTGGAGAGAGTTTAATTAACATCATGCGTCTGATTTATGAGGGTCATTTCAGTGAGGTCAGTGAAGGCGAATATTATGGCCTAGCTGGGTGCAGTCTTCCAGGGGGTTCCATAATCCACTGGGAGATTTGGGGTGCTGATGATAGGTGGTATAGGAGACAGAGAAGGTGGGCCAGGCAGTAAAAGCTCTATCAAGGACAGTTTGGAGCAGAAATGAGGAAGTCATTTCAAATTTCCCATCACAGCTGAATGGATTAAGAAGATATGGAATAGTACTCAGCCATAAAAAAGAATGAAATAATGCCATTTGCAGCAATGTGAATGCAGTTAGAGATTCTCATATTAAGAGAAGTAAGTCAGAAAGAGAAAGACAAATACCATATGATATCACTTATACATAGAATCTAAAATATGGTTCAAATTAACCAATCCACAAAACAGAAATAGACTCACAGACATAGAGAATATACTTGTGGTTGCCAAAGGAGAAGGGGGAGGGAGTGGGATGGGCTGGGAGTTTGGGATTGGTAGATGCAAGTTATTACATTTAGAATGGATAAGCAATAAGATGCTACTGTATAGCACAGGGAACTATATCCAATCTCTTGGGATACAGCATGATGGAAGATAATATGAGAAAAAGAATGTATATATACATATGATGCCTGGGTCATTTTGCTGTACAGCAGAAACTGGTACGACATTCTAAATCAACTTATAATTTTTAAAAATCTGAGATTTAATCCCAAGTAAAACAAATCTAAAAAAATTTTTTTTTAGGAATAGCTATAGGAATTGGTTATCTAGATTTACCAATGGAATCTAATGCATAACAGTTGGCTTTTAGACTTTTTTTTTAAAAAGGCAGTGTGCAAGTTAAAATACATATTTTCGAAGAAGCATGAGAGCTCATGTGAGAGTTTTGATTGATTGTTCAGTTCATGAGATCATCTGGCATGAAATAAAATGTTTCTTTTTCTGGGCAGTGATTGCATAAGTCAAATATGGCAAATCGACCTACATGACAATTGTCAGCCCATGGATCTGATTTTTCATAAACGTCACCACCTGGCCCTCACAGAGAGTTCTTGTTTTTGGTAGATTTGTTTCACCTCCTTTGTGAAAGCCTTGGAGAGAAGGCAGCACGCAGGAAAATCAGCTATTTATAGGCATTTTTGACTAAAAGTGTCTGCTTGGCGTGCTATGGAATACTTCCAAGAGGTGGGAGAACAGGAAACGATCTAAAATCAACGAGAAGGCTGGAGGAGTGTGATGGGGGAAAGGTTTTACATGGGAATCATTTTCAGAAAGCTCAAGTTTCATTTGCAAACAAATGACAGTTACTTTCACTGACACCCCCTGAGTTACCAAAAAGCTAGCTAAACTTGTACTAGTGAGGAGAGGAGGAGGAGGGAAGAAAAGGTGAATTCTCTGAGTCTTGCAAGTGGTTGGGATGCTTTAAAGGACTTTAATGGGGCCTCTCTCAGTATCTATTTACTGCTGGGGGCCACCAGCCGGACAGATGTCTGTAGCACCACCCGGCCTAGCAGGTGGCCTGTGAAGATGCTGGCTTCAGAGAATAGAGAGGAGTGATCAGGGACTGTGGACATGAGAAAAAAGAGTGTCGGACAAAGGCCTATTGTCTCCTGTCAGCCACGGTGGAAAGCCCTGGTAGAAACACTTACCAGAGAACCAAGAAAGAAGGCGAGTGAATAGAGCCCCCTCATAGACAAGCCGCATATCTGACTCTGTGGGAAAGGAAAACTGTCCTTCCGCGACGGACGATAGGTCTTCATCGCAACGTAGACTCAAGGCTTCTTTGCCCCACATGCCAACTAAGCACATAGAGCTTCTGCTGCAGATGAATACTTGCCCTGTAGACTTACCAAGACTGCCTGGAATAAGACCGCAGGATCTTGACAGACTTAGGGTCTGAAAACAAAAGCAGATTTTGTCTAAACACACAGGAAACATGGGGGGTGGGGGCAGAAGAATTGTGCTCCAATTGCAAATACTGAGCCATGAGGAAACCTGACCCACTGAGGCTGAGCTATCAAAAGATTGACCCTTTGTGATCTTTTCCCACAGAGTCAGATATTTGGTTTCATCAAAGTTAGAGCAAACAGAATATAAAAGAAAAAGCAGTACATGAAACACATGAAGAAGCAGTGAAGTGTGTACATGCCTGAGGATTTGTAAATTCTGAACATTTCATATTAAATTGTTTCTTTCCCCAATTTGAAGTTAAATATTTTTCTAAGATCTCAACAAACAAAAGAGTCATCTCATTATGACCATTTTGCAGGTATCAAAAGGGATGCCCAAAGTCATGTGGCAGGTCAGGTGAGAGTAAAGCCAAGCATTTTCATCTCTTAGACTCTACTGCCCCCTTCAGTAAATACAGTGGTGAATTTAGTCTGACAGTTCCTTAGCACTGGGTTAAAGTATGGCTCTTAGAATGATCTAGGTCCCGGAATCACCCTGGATCTACAGAATGCAAATCTTTTGGGCTAATGCCCAAATCCTCATTTTATAGACACTCCCAAGATAATTCTTGTGCAAAGAGTTAAGGAACCTTTGCCCTGAATATTCAATGATAGAGTAAGTAACCATACAGACATAGCAGTCTACATATGCAGATGAATGTGATATTATTATGCTAATTTTTATCCATATGGATGACACTATACAATGCTCCACATAGCATTTTCAACTTCACAGCTAGGTCTTTTTTCCATTTGCCTCATTTTGAATTTCAAAAGCAATGACCAAGAGATCAACCCATAGACCTTGATGTCTCCTATGCACTATTTTTTTTCAGATTTTCTAGAATTACCCTGATTTAATGTATTTGGTTTCATTGCCCTAATATATTCTCTCCTATGTGTCACATGTTAGACACACACACACACACACACACACACACACACACACACACTGCTTTGGAAAGGAAGGTTACAGCTATGTCAACAATTTTTATCCTAGGAAAGTGAGGTGAAAGGAGTTGGCTGCCAGGACAGTGGAAGATGCCAGAAAGAGGTACATCATCTTCAAAATCCAATCCCAGGACTCTGAGTGTAGTGACCAGAGATTACTGCCCAGAAATTACATAGCCACACTTGGAGAAGTTCTGCTCCATTTGTCTTCCTTTGGTACATGATTTCCTCCTAATAAATCCTCATTGGGATGCAGAAAGGCTCATTAGGAATAACAAGAGAAACATACCCATTTCTTATATTTAGAAGTTAAAAAATACTGCTTTGCCCTTGGTAACCACAGAATTACAAGTCTCAGGTAATTAATTACTTAACTCACAACTGTCTTCATCTCTTGCAAACCTTTTAAGCCAAAACCATGCTTCAAATCTAACTTTCAGATCAGTTCTTTGCCTCTCTGTGTCTTTTTTTTTTTTTTTTTCAGGACCACACCTGTGACATATGGAGGTTCCCAGGCTAGGGGTCTAATCAGAGCTACAGTTGCTGGCCTATGCCATAGCCACAGCAAAGCCAGATATGAGCCACATCTGCGACCTACACCACAGCTCACGGCAACACCAGATCCTTAACCCACTGAGTGCGGCCAGGGATCAAACCTGCATTCTCATGGATACTAGTCGGGCTCCTAAACTGCAGAGCCGCAATGGGAACGCCAGCCTCTCTGTGTCTTGACTCCACTGCCTTAAATAGATGGAGTAAGAGAGTAAGAAAGGCTAAGCTAGTTTTTGAAAAAACCTTAAAAATTATCATAGATGTGAAAAGACATAATGGGAAAAAGAACAAGGCGGTAGTTGGGCAGTGAGTGTGCTAGTCTCCACTGCTACTGATGAGATGACTGATCTGTGTCCACTGAGGCATCTGCTTAGGGCTTATTTCCCCCACTTTTAGAAAGAGTGGGTTGGACTAAATCATCTCAAAGGATTCTTCCATAAGGGGATTATTAGGTGACAAACAGGTAGATAGAAAGATGCTACGTGCACCTGGAGCTTGTGAATGAGAAGGTGGACAGATGGCCTTCCAATGAGGAATGAAAGCTGCACAGTTCTTTAATCGTACACCTTAAAGTCTTAGAGACCTGGACAGTGAAATCAGGGAGGTGTTAGACAATCATGCAAGTATACAATTAATAGTGGTTTAAAAAAATGAGAGGAGCAGAAGTCATTTCGTGTCACTGTTGTTGGATGTCCCTTTGTGTGCAAGGACACCAGGGAAGAAGGACCCCCTAACGAGTTTATTCTGATGGTCTGAGGTTTAATAGAATCGCTGTAGGAACAGGGTAAGGAGTTTTCTAGTGGGATCCATGAAAAGCCCATGTCCCCGCTTCATAGTCTTTCTTCTTTCATGGACTTTGTGAAATAGAACCTTTGAAGTAGATCCGATGTCAGGAATCAGACCAAAGAAAGCACATGGATAAATGCATAGTTTAGAAGGATGGGCTCAAGAATGCCGTGCAGATGTCGCATGGATAGATGGATCCACACACATGTACACAACATACAGTAACCCTAGACGCCACACAGCTCTGCTTCCTAGAAGGTTCTGTGATAACACAAGCCTGAATGTGGTGGGAAGTTTCTAACTTCTGTGAGAACAATAAGTAGAAGCTCCAAATGATACACAAGAAAGGCAATGTACATGAAAGAAAAGATCTACCCATCTAGAAAACCCATGTTGTGAAGGTAATTAGAGTCTCTGTTTTAGAAATGGAAACAAGGCAGGTGTATGGCTAAACTTTAACAAATGGAAAAAAAATTGTTTATTTCTTCTTGTTAGGGCCGAACCTGTGGCACTTGGAAGTTCCCAGGCTAGGGGTGGAATCAGAGCTACAGCTGCTGGTCTACGCCACAGCCACAGCAACTCGGAATCCGAGCTGAGTCTGCGACCTACACCACAGCTCATGGCAACGCTGGATCCTTAACCCACTGAGTGAGGCCAGGGATGGAACCTGCATATCCTCATGGATACTAGTTGGGTTGCTAACCCACTGAGCCACAACAGGAACTCTGGGAAAAAAATTTTAAAAGATAGTCATATATAGTCTTAAACTTAAAAGATCAGAGAATCAAAAAAGGACTTTCCTTGTTCATAAGAGTGTTACCCAAGAAATAAAAGTGTTAAAAAAAAATAGCAGAAGTTGATCAAGGTAAAAGGAGTGAGATGATGGTGTCTCCTTACACTGTTTCCTCTTTACTTTGCTAATTGTTCAACAGTAATTAGCTCTTTATTTTTACCCGTAGCTACAAACAGGACTGAGCTGAAAGAGAATAAAATTGAAAAAAAAAAAGGCACCCCCTTACTGTGGATTCAGTCTGAGGATTTATTAAAGCACTGAAACTAACATACATTTACAAACATAGAGTAAGAAGAATTTTCCCTATGTCCTAATGCATTCTCAACAGCAGTTACATGGGACACAGCCTGCTGGTGGCGATGAAGCAAGATGGTTTTGAGAAGCAGATAAATGAACTCTTGATGTGAAGCTTTACATGCATGTTATTTCTATCCAATAGGAAAAGTCACAGGTTCAAAATTTCAAATCTGTACCATAAATTATAGTAGGGTCAAATAACTCCTTGGGGATCTCATTAATATTAACTTGATTTGACCAGAAAAGGCCGTTTTATTTTTCTCTACCAAGCTATCCTGGCAAATGGCAGGAAAAAAAAATTTGATTCTTAAGAGGTGCTGTAGTTTGAACCATATGATGTTTTTGATTTCAGCTGTTTAGAACTAGAGAGATGGAATTTCTCCATGGGTCAACTCCACATCAAAAGCACAATAATCTGCCAAGAGAGGTTGTTGCCTTTGAACCTCAAACCAAAATGGTGAAATATCTAATCTAATCACCAAGTCAAAGCCAGCTGGCAACATTGCATACATGTTTTAGTGGCCCCTATAAAACCTTAAACAAACCCCCAGTGAGGTCTCCCATTCAAAATCACTGTTTGTGTTTGGTTGTGTAAAGCCATGATCTCTGCAGATGGTAGATGTTCACCCTGGGCTCCTATATTTAATTTGCAACCGAGCAAACTGCTGTAAAGAGAATGGACAAAGAGGAAATAAGGGACCCAAAGCTAGTTTTTCTCTTTCATTCTGCTAATCAATGCTATATCTTCCATTAGTAGACTGGACTCTGTGGGATCTGAAAGCTGTGGTATGAAACCTTTGATTGTGACTAGCCAAGCACTTTCTGATGTTGCTAAAAAATGTGTTTAGCACAATAACTTCGCAGACCAAGAATAACAAAGTTTATCAACATTCAGGAAGGATTTCCTATTTCCTTTCGCTCTTTCTTTTTCTACCACTGAATTTTGGGACCCCTGCTTTCTCACTTTCTCACAGTGTTTTTCCAGTTGTCTCCCCCCCCACCCCCCAGCCCATCAATACTGGAATATGAACAACAGTGAGGATTGCAGAGAATCCAAGAGAGAATTAACCAGAATCACCAATTGCACATTCAAAGTTAGGATCAGGCAGAAGTAACCTCATTTTTGTATCAACGAAGAGGGGCATCCAGGAAAAATAGGCAGAAGATCAAGGGAAAATTGGCAGATGATTATACAAGCCAAAGAGCAAACGCATTCAAGAATCCTGACACTTCTTGCTGGATTATTAAGGCAATTTAAATTGAAAATAAAACCATCGATGTGGTTGATTTTTTTTTTTAAGCAGTAAAGAAACAACACAGTAACCAAAGTCACCAGCAGAATTGCTCAGCACTGTCACACATTTCACATAAAGTACTTTTAAAAAACTGACTTAACATAATCTGAATTGTTCTAAAACAAGAGGAAAGAAAACCTCAGCTGGGGAATGGAAAACGCCTACCGGGCAAAGACTGACATAAGCTTGAACAAAATTTTGAAAAAGAGTTGTACCTTCTCTGGAAAAACAATCCTGGGTCCGTGCTTGTTATGAATGATTCTTTAGTGATCTTTGGTGGAGTCTTATTTAACCAACAGGGGGAAAAAAATCCCACGAGGAAATCCACACCCCCCCCCCCCAACCATCCAGAAATTATCATTTTGCAAAGGAACAGTCAGCATTCAGGATTCTTGTCATGAAAAACGACGGATCACATTTCAGCCACCAGACACCCAACATCCTCTCATGGCACCTAGCAAGCACCTTAGATCATCCGGCAATTAAAGGTTTTATGAAGCCCCTTGGAGCACAGATGTGTAGGTTTCTGATGTCCTACCTGTTCTCTTATCATCTATACAGGAAGGAGTTTTTAGCCCTTTCAGTTGTACCAGCCATTATTTAGAGAAGAAATAAAATAGCAAAAACTGCCCCCACCAACCCACCTAAACAACAACACACTATCACCAAATACAAAGTAATAAAAGAGTTGTACCCAAACCTGGTCAGTTCTTCCATTTCTTGAAACTTGCACACACACTGAAGAAACCCACTCAGCCTTAAAAAGGTCGATCATTTTGCTCTTCTAAAATTTCATCTCTGAGAGGGCTTGCTTTTCTCGTCTGTCGTGAGTGCTCTCTCTCTCTCTCCCTCTCCCTCTCTCTGTGTCTCTCTCTCTCTCTACTTCTACCGGAGAGAGCGTTTTGTTTCCTTTTTCCTGTTTCTGCTGCTGGATGAATGCAAAATACACTATTTAAAGGGATTTTTTTTTTGGGGGGGGGGCCTAACAGTTGGAAATCTAAAATCTTGCTCTTCTGAATGGCTTTATATGCCAATCACTCTACACACAACATTTACAGAAAGAGGCATATACAGAACCAAGAATACTGCTTTCTTAAAGCAAAAATAAAACAACAATAACTCCCTTTACTCCTTTGACCTCCTTCCTATTTTGTTTAACGATTAGCACTTACCCTGAGATGTGCCATAAATGCTCTATTCCAAATGTACACAAGCCAACCACATCTCAACTGAGAATTAAACAGTTTTAATGTCTTCAAATCCATGTCCCGGCTCCAAACCCTGATACAGACAGTCACTGGCAGCCGTACAATAGTTCTAAACAGCAGACATCTGATTCTTGACATTTAAAAATAACAATATTGGGGGAAAAAGGGAGCCTTTTTAAAATTAACTACAAACAGCTTGTGAGTGAGCACACATCACCAATTGACTGTATTAACTGGAACTTGCAATGATTTCAAGCTACAGTATTTTATTTCTAAATCAATGTCAGACAGAGACTGAATACTTAACAGACCTCACATTTTCTATATAATTGTGTCAGTGGCCTGAGTTAAATGATTTCTAAGTGATAATTCTACAAAGAGAGACTTAGAACTTTGTTAGTATTTAGAATTCCATTACTGGTGAATATTAACCCATGTTCAGTCTTGGATCCAATTAGGGACATTTCAGTCATTCCATTGCTCATCTGAGATGGATCGCATTTCATGGACACACATTCTTAACTGCATGTGCACAGATGAGGTCTAATGAATGCATACATTTGCTGTGGATTAAAGCAAATAATAAAATACATTTATTTCTATTTCTTTCTTTCTTTTTTTTTTTTTTGGGCAAGGCTGAGGCATGTGGAAGCTCCTCTGGCCAGGGATTGAACCTGTGCCACAGCAGTGACCCAAGCTGCTGCAGTGACAACCCTGGATCCTTAACCTGATGCACCACAAGGGAACTCCCATTTATTTCTATTTCTGAAGCACATTATGGACTCAGACAGATCTGTGGTCAAATCTTAGCACTCCTGGCATCTAATATACAGCACAAATGAAACTTTCTACAGAAAAGAAAATTATGGACTTGGAGAATAGACTTGTGGTTGCCTGGGGGGAGGGGGAGGGGGGAGGGGGAGGGAGTAGGGTGGATTGGGAACTTGTGGTTAACGGAGTGCAAACAATTGCTTTTGGAATGGACTAACAATGAGATCCTGCTGTGTAGCACTGGGAACTATGTCTAGATACTTACAACGCAGCACGACAATGGGAGAAAAAACTTTGTATACACGTGTGTGTAACTGGGTCCCCATGCTGTACAGTGGGGAAAAAAAAGTGTGTTGGGGGAAATAACAATAAAAAATAAATTAAAAAAAAAGCTTAGCACTCCCACTTACTATCCTTGAGTTCCTGGACAAATAATTTAATCTTTTGTGACTCAGTTTGGCATCAATAAAATTGGAATAAATAATAATGCTGACTTTACAAAGTTGTTTTGTGTACTAAATGAGATACTGTATGGTTTATGGCACACAATAAGTATATGATATAGGATGCTTCCTCCCTCGATTGGCCATGTAAGTGGAGAAATCTAGGCTTTTGAGGCAGGCAGCTCAGTTTTCACCTTCCATGTTGCCATGTACTAGCTCTATATCCTTGGGCAAGTGAATTAACCTAATTTACTACATCTCAGTTTCTTCAACTGTAAAATACTTCGTGGGGTTTTAGAGAGCAAATTAGATAAGATTGGAATAGCATCTACTTTAAGTATTTATTAAATGGGAGCTCCAGGCCTTACAACTCCAGCAAATGGCTCTAATTAGTGTTCTGCACATGCAACTGAGGAGTTTAAAGATGTGGATTGAGATCACAGGGCTTCTCAACCGAGTGCCTTACTTTACAGCAGAGGAAGAAGACCCAGAGAGCTGAAATGATGGTACTGAGCCTTATCACTAGTAGTGAGTGATCACCAACTAGTTAGTGGCTCATAGGAACTCAAATACAGACCCTCTTACTTAAAGTTCATTGCTTTGTCCACTAAACCTTGTGACATTGAAGTCAAACACATGTGTACAACCAGTGTCAATATGAGTTGGTAATTAAAGTACTACAACGGAAAATAATTTAAAATTCTGTGTTCCCAACATAGGAATGAACTTAATGAAATTTCATCAAATAAATGAAATGATTTGATGGGAGCTGACAGGGGTTGTCTAAGCTATCTTCCTTAGACGAGCTGCTGTAGGACACAGAATCTCCCTTCTCTATACAGCTAGAGAGCTGGAGAGGACTAGTTCTCTGGAGTTTCCCATCTCCTCTCTCCCCTTTGGAATGTCCAGCTCCTGACTCTTCATTTCAACACACTGGTTGGGAAGAACACACTCTTCTGCATTTTGTTTATTTACTAAACATGCTACGTCCCCACAGTGATATATCAAAAAAAAAATTTTTTTTTTTGTTTGAAAGTCTTGCACAGAGTAGGAGCTCAATAAATGTCAATATTTGTTAAGAAGGTGTGACTTTGAGCTTGGTTTATATTGCAGGTGTCAAACTCGCTTGTTTTAGGGTTAATTATTGTTCAATGAAGAATAGAAAATATTACAGTTTTTCTAATCTTTCAATTCTAAAATTAAGACAAAGGTGCTTTGGGTGTCGAGTCAGATTAGCTATTATTCTGGGGAGGAAGGGAAATGGTATTTAGGAGGGTACCTGTGTGATCCACTGTAATTAATGTTTTATTTCTGTAGTTGGGTGATGTATAAATGTGTGTTTATCTTTTCCTTGATATCTTTCTATGAGGCTCATATATTCATTAAAAATAACTGGCTTAAAAGAAGGCAACCAATTTGAAAATAGAATTTCCAAATCTTTATGAGATCCAATGACGCTGCTATACTAAATCCCATACTTAAATCTTCAAGCTTCATTTCAATTTTCCCAAAGAACTTTAATAATAATAATGTGTTTCCCTTAAAGATTTTTTTCCCCTCCTGGTTCACCATTTCATGCCCTTCATTCCAGGGTTGCGCTAGAGTGTACTGGAAAGAGCTATTTGGCATCATATAGATCTGAGTCTAAATCTCAATTTACTGGCCACATGACATTAAATCACTTGATATTTTTAAGCCTCAGTTTCCTCTCTTGTAAAAAGTGTTATTATCTCTAGCTCTCAGGATTATTATGAACATTCACAGAAATAACAAATGTGAAAATATTTGCTACAGTATCTGGTACACAGTAGATGTTCAATTAATATAATTTTCCTCCTTTCTTTCCTTATCCTTTCACTTTCTTCCACTACTTGAGCTTTTACTTCAGAAATGTATAAAAAGGAAAGGAAAATGAATTTAAGGTAGGAAGAAAGTAGACAATTATGCAAGTATTATGAAAGCATTTCATTACTAACAAAGGCTGGTCCTGGATATACATATAGTATACTTCTTTAATCTATTATTTCTTATCTAATCTCATTATGATTTATCAAAGTTCAATTTTTAAAACATTGAATTTATTTTGTTTTTGCCCTTGTCACACAATGTTTGTAGACAAAATATACCTCTTCTAGGTTTTCTATCTCCTTACACATCCTTTCTTCAGGACAGATATCTTATTAAAATACATTATTCCCAGGAGTTAATGAGACTTATGTGCTTAAAGAATTTGGAAAGCTTTCATTTGTAACTCGTATAATGGTCATTTCTGTAAGTTCAGATACTTGAGTTCCAGTCCGACCTCTGCCAGTACTAACAGCATAACTCACAGGACTTTACCTTTCTTTGAGTCTGTTTTTTTTTTTTTATATATGCTAAAGGAGGAGGTTGGATTGGACAAGCCCTTTAACTGCAAAACCCTGTTAGTGGTTCTTGATGACCTAATACATGTAAGAACCTTATAGTAAATTAAGCGATGCCACCTCCAGTGGGAAATACTGTGTTGTTTGTGAAAACTATCTACACATTGGTGGCCTCTTCAGAACTCTCCGGATGGGCTCTGGCATTGTCCTTGCCCAGTGACTGCCAGCCCAGAATATTCTCAGGGCTGAGGGGAGGCATTCTCAAGGGAGACAGGTTTGGAGGAAAAAAAAAAAAAGAGCAACAGGATGAACATCTTGGTGGAAGACTTTTTTTCCTTGCATTTATTTCTATGAGTAGGAAATGATTATGCCATGGTTTCATAAAAAGATGGCGATGGCAGGGGAGGGCAGAGAAGAAAGACACTTTGAAAAGGAAAAATATGGGGGTCCCTATTAAAGAAGGTCTTGGGTAAAATCACAATACTAGAGGGAGGAGGTAGGGAAGAAAAGACTCTTTCTCTGATATTTTTATCCAGGTGAAATCTGGTTTAATTGGATTGGAGGGCAGCAGGAAAAATAGGAGACTGTGGAAGGGGAGGATCGGCCTGCCCTGGGTCTGTACGTGTGTGGGATTTACATGCTGACACTAATTGTATTTTATTGTGCAGATGCTTCCCCTTATTTTTCTCCTCTTCTCAGTTGTCCTGGGTCTCTGCAGCTGTGCTTGTCAGATCCCCAAATGGGCTCCATCTCCACCTCCTCAGGACACAGGGCATGGCCTGACTCCCTGTGCTCTGGTGGGGGGTGGGGGGTGGGGTGGGGGGGGGAAGGTGAGGGGGTGGGGCTTTGGTGGGAATATGGTTAGTGTTGGTGGTAGTGAAGATGTAGATCAATTGTCCCAAACTAACAGCTTCAGGCAGAATTTTAAATAATAACAATTAAAAACCTGAATAGATCTAATTAAACTCTTTCCAAAATTCCAAAGATCATTGTTGACTTTTATAAAAAGGTGGATTTATTTTAAAATTCTGTGTAAACTCCCCTTTTCTCTCCTCTCTATCCCATGATCCCTCAGACAAAAGAGGAACACAAAACATTAATAACTCCTTGCCTTTATGTAGGCGTGATTTTCTAAGCACTTTTATATCTAGTATCTTAAGATAACTATATGAGGTTGCTAGCAAGCTTGTTTCCTGATAGGAGCCCTCAGCCCCCGAAATGCTAAATAATTTGCTCAGGTTCAAACACAGTAGACATACACAGACATAGCAGAGCCGCGACTAGGACCCAGAAGAAGACACCACACAATCAGCAGGTATAACTTCTAAGCATCCATCCCTCAGACATAAATGGTACCTGAAGGTACTGGCAGGAACGTTCTTGTTGACAGGACTCTGACTTCACCATGGCCTGGTCCATGTTAACTGAGGCTTTCTGGTAAACTTCCCGGGCTCGGCTCACTGTCAGCGTGGAGGACCAGGCGCTCTTCTTCAGCAATGGTGCATCCAGGGTGACAGGCATGTTGGCGCAAGTGGAGCACTTGACGTCATTGTTACTCCGAGAGGCCTTCACCGCCTGCTCGCTGATGGTGTTGTAGGCCTCCACGAAGTACTGCGAGGCCGAGCGGTCGGGACACCTGCCCATGGTCATCACGCCGGAGGGGGCGTGGTAGATGCACATGTCACCGTCGAGATTGTCGTCAGAGCTCCACCAGCCTGGGGAAGCGTTGGCACGGGGCTTGGGCTCTGCGCGCCGCTCCTTACTCTTGCTGCGCTTGCCGTACCTCACCGTCTGTGTCTCTTCGGGGCTGGCCTTGCCCCCATTGACACTGCCCTTGGACGGCCCCTCCAGGGAGTGCGATTTGGTGAAGAGCTTCTGGACCGAGTGGACCAGGTGGCGGATGCGGCCAGGGCTGTCGCTGCGGTGCTCCACGGCCGTTCGCTTGTACTGCAACGTGTGGTAGCCATCCCGGTTGAGCGGCAGCTGCCTCTCAAACTGGTCCAGGAGGTTGGGGGGGATGCGGTTGGCCTTGGTGGCCAGGTTGCGAGGCACCAGGGCACACTCGTCCTTCAGCTCCTGCTGCGAGGTATAGTGCCGGCGCGGGAAGGTGCTGCTGGCTAGCGGGTCACTGAAGGGGCCCACACACTCGGCCTGGAAGGAGGTGCGCTGAGTGTAGTAGGGGTGGTCAGCTGGGTGATGCTCCACTGGGCTCAGCAGGTATGGCTTGCGGTCTGCGTGATGCGACAGTGAGTCACAGGTGGAATCGCAGGTGACTCCGTGGTGATGGCTGCGGCTGCCTGATAACCCTTTCATCGCTGACAGGGCTCAACCGCGGGGGTCATGAACACCCCGTGGTTAGGTTCCAGACCTGTCTCCCACAAGGTCCTGGGGGAGTGAAGGAGAGGGAGACAATGGTTAAGGTTTCCCGTGGTAAACAGATCCTGCTCTCTTTCACATGTGCTGTTTCCCACTAAGTTAATTTTCTGGCAGAAGAATTCATGACTCTCTAAAATCTCCTTGACTGCATTGTTGGAAAAGCCCTATTACTTCTGTAGGGTGGAAAAGCTCACTCCAATCACATAGGGGAGAGAGTAGGGATGAAAGCTATTAAGCAGGGAAAAGAAACTTAAAAAATGCTAACCTGTTTTAAAATGATTTTTAAAAAAACGCCGCCTCCCTCCAGAATTCCAATAACTGGCTGTATCATTCCTTTGCTGCTCTGGTTTTATTCTTAACTATATGTTAATGATCAAGCTAGGCGATCAGAAGGGCTCAGTTTCTCTGGGAGGCTTCTGCTGATCCTTCTTGCAGAGAGAATTAGTTGCCCTCTGTGTTTGCATGACTTCTACTGCACACTCTCCAGCACCTCTGGAATGCTTTGTCTCCTGCCTCCCCCGCTAGCTCAAACTTCCTGCAGGCCAGTTTACCCCTTAGTCACCTTTGAATCTCCCTACTGAACATCAGGTAGGCCATATAGACACATAGTAAGCACTCCATAAATATGACCGGAAAACACAAACAAAAGAGGCTACTGGCACCTTATAACTTTAGGCTATATCACTGTATCTTCTTCAACATATTTCCCATTAGAATTCGGTGGTAACAATGACAGCAAACAATCCTCCCATTGTAATTAGAGTTGGAAAAACTAATGGCATTGGCAAGCACATTAGAGCTGCAGAGAAAATCTGCCCATGTATTTCTGTCATCAGAGAATCAAGAGCTTCCTCTCCACAAACTTAGAGCAGATGAAGAACAAATAAGCTTGAATTGACTCGCTTAAATATCAGGGCATCTCCTTTTCCTGGTTTTAAATTTTCTGGTAAATATTTACAAGTGATGGCAAGATGGCCAAAGACAAGGCTCTTGAAAACGTTCCTGAGGACATGAAGTGCTCGGACCAAAGGGTCAGTTTTGTTTTGGAGAAAAGTGACTCCTGCAGATCCAACTGTGGGAAATCGGGTCATCCCAAGCCTTCCCCACACTTTAGTTCCAGAGGCTGCTGTTCTACTGGGCAGAGTACTTTCTTTGGACTCTAACAGAGTATGTTCTTAGACAGCTGAATGGATTCCTCCTAACAACCCAATTTTTAAAATGCTTCCTACAATACAAAATTTGTCATATGGAGAGTTGTCCAGAAAAGCCAATGTGACCTTCCAAAAATATCACAAATGTCATTTCAGATATTCAGAGAGGGAGAGGTAATTGGTTTAATTAAAAACCTACAAAAAACAAAATAAAACACTCACGTATGTCCTAATGAGGAAAAACATGGACTCTTGAGGAGTCAGCACTTGTCTGTTCCATGAGACTTACTGACTGTTGAAAATCTCTAACCATGCTTTATGACACTCTTTTCTTCCTCCTAGTCTCTCAGTTTCTGGATTAATCTTTCAAAAAAACCGATGGCAGTTTTAATCACTGGAGTCTTTCAAAATTTGTTCATCTACTAAATTATGAGCTTCTTGAGGGAAAGCACTATGTTCTATGAATCCAGGGGTCAAGAAAGTGCTTGGCTGATGGTGAGAACTCAGTATTTAGTCAATGAATTAATGCATCAATGCAAAATTTCCTGGAGGGATCCATCCCGTGGTTCAAGTCATGTCTATCGAGTGAGAGACTGACTGTGTGACAAGGGAAGGGCCAAGGAAGGAAGAGACTGTCTCATGAGCATTCTAGAGACCAGTAGGTTTCAAGGTGAAGCAGGAGGCATGCAGGTGAATGTTACCTTCTGCTACCTGTTAGCCTTCTACTTCTGCCTCTCCACAACCCACCAAAAGTATCAGCTCTGGAAGTTCTACATGCCTTGAAATTAAAGGCTGGGAGATTGCCTGGCCTGCTGACTACATTATGTCTAGATAGAGGATGATCTGTTTGCAGGAGAGAAAGAAAATGGCACCTACAGTGATAGAAAGGAAAGGCAGGACTCATGATACCTGTGACTCAGGAAAAAAACCTATAAGTTAAAGCCTGCCCACTGAGAAGAGACTAATGTAAAGGATACTTTAGCATATAATACTTGGGACTCCTCTGTATGAAGTTATGATCCCAAGAGTAGGCTGTGGCAAGGAGAGTTAAATATATGTTTTTAGTAAAACTGTGACACAAATTACTTTGAAAACTAACGGAAAAATCCATTTCATGAGGAAGTTTCTCTATGTAAAACAGGTTCCACTGAAGACATTTTTGCCTTTTAAATATTGACTTAAAAATAAAAAAACAAAAACAGCAATCCAGTTGGATTATAGTCAAATAATAGGTCTTATGATTCCACATAATGTATCTCAATATATGAAATAATATGAAATAATGCTTCCTTCTGAAGCAGCTGGTTCCTAGGTAGAGATTTTGCTAAATAAAATGTGAATCTGGCAAGAGCCAAAAATATGAATTACACATATTTGCTCCAAAATATAGATTATTTGAATCATGTATTCAATATTTACATAGTTATCTTTAATTTGTGAATGGTTATTTCATGTAAGAAGATTATACCCGAGGACATGCAGAGCAAAAGAAAAGCCTTTTTCAGGCCATTAATGATGAATTTGTTAAATAGTGTAACCAATGATGATTTTTGCAAATTAAACATATGCAGAGTGATTTTTACTAAAATTTAAGTGGGCTATTTTCAGCCTAGTGACAAGTACTTATATTTTTATAGAGAGTAATGAATTGCATCAAGGATAAATAGGTTAACTTTTGTCCTTCTTTACTTAGTATTTGTAAAACGACATTGAGATCTTGATTCTTTTTGTCTATGATGTAGGCAAATAAGGTCATGAAAAAATAGCAATACATGATCATAAGTATATTTCTAAATGCTTTGTCTATCTTACTGGTTAAGGCCAAATAAATGACAATACATTCTCTTTTACTGTCTTGCCTTTTAAAAAGGAAGGTAGATTAATAGATTAATTGTGATTATAAACTAAGGCAACACACTTAGTGACTTCCCAGTGAACGGGGGGAGATGATGTAAAACCCTCAATGTCTAAATAATTGCTATGGCATCTACCATGAAAGTCCTGCTCTTCCATTCCTCATTATTTTCCGCTTTTCTTACTCATGAACTGCCTTTCTAGCTTGCTTCCTTCTGCCACTGCTTTTTTTTACCTCTCCTAATTAATGCTCATAATTGGCAGCCATGAACATCACTTGCTCCAGCCATGGTGTGACTAACAGCATTCCCAGGAAGAATTAACTGAGCAGCCATCCCATGCAGGGCTATATTTGCTGCTGCAGACAACCAAATGCAGCTAGCCAATCCCTAATGGCCAAAGGACTTAACGATGCCCTCAGAGAGACATGACCTAGTCATAATAAAAGATAAATAACAATTCTTCTTATCGTCTTCATTCTTGGAAAAGGAAGCTGCTAGCCCTGGAATTAGGTTTTAAGTGGCCATAAAAGATTTCTGAAAATAGAAAGGGAAATTGTCTTTCATGCCTTCCTCTCTGAGCAAGGGTGGGGAGTGTGAGTCAACGTGCCTTCCTAAGAGTTTCTATGACGACGGTGATCATCTCTCATTTTTCCTGTTCACAATGACTTCAAATTATGTTTTGTTATCCTCCTAAGTTTGACTTTACCATCAGACCACATGTTCTGATTGTTGGCTTGGAGAAGATGTTGACTGTATTGGCCACTGCAAGAAGAGCTCTGAGTGTGAGATGCACCAGTTTTGACAGGGTTCCCACACCTGGCGCTGAAGCATTGCTTGATGACTCAAGCAAGAATCACCCAGCACCGTAAAGGAAATTCTCAAGGCAGGTAATTTATTAGCACCAAGGAAAAAGCAAACAAACCACATGTTGAAGATGCTGACAAGATGGAAAACAGCCTTGCAAAGCTGGCAAGTTCTTATTTTATTTTGACTTCTGTGCATGTCTTTATTTAGAGCTGATGTTCTTGATTTTTCTTTACATGCAGAAAGAGAACCCACCTGAAGGACTTCCACTCTCTCCCTTAATGAGGACGGACAGCCAGGCAATTGCGACTTGCTTTAGAAAGGACCACTTGGGGACCCTGCCCAGGAGAATAGGGAGTCCTGTGTTCTGGTTTGGGGAGACACTGGGAAGAGGAAGGCTCCATGAATCTTTTCTGAGTCCAGTGACCTTTTTGCCTTCTCCCATCTGCCTATAACCTGCCTGTGCCAGATTATAACATTCAGCTGAAGAAAAAGAAAATCTTCTCTTATGAAGACTATGAAGCGGTCCCAGCATAACAACTCATTTCCCTAGATGTGCACAGGTGACTAATTCTGGCTAATGGAGTATAATTGAAAACGGCAGGTGCAATTTCTGGAGGATGTCTCTAAGGTGAAGGGCATCCCCTCTTTACCTCTTCCCTGGCTAGAATTCAGATTCAAGAGCTGGCTGAACTTGACTGTTGATCTTGGACCATGAGGTGAAAGTTACAGTCTGAGGATGGGAGTGGAGCAAGATAAAGACCTGGCCACAATCAAGTGCCTATCAGTCTGGATGTGTACCTCTGCGTCTTGTTTGTGTGGGAGCACTTGACTTTGCTGGTGGTGGTCATCCATGACAAGAATTTAAACCAGGCAGTGACACAGCCACACGTATACTAGGGATCTCTCTGGTTGTAGTTAGTGATTAGATTTAGGGCTGGGGAGGAGGAAGATCTAAAAGGAGTGCTTATTTCTTGCTTGGGCAGCTCATGAGAGAAGACTAAAAGGGAGTTAGGAGTTGGGAGGAACCCCTCAAAGGGTGAGAATGTCCAGGCCAGTGGGTACAGTATCTCCCACTCCTGGCCTTTTGCCCACACGTATGTTTCCACTACAGTCTAAACCCAGGTGGCACTTTTTTTCTAGACAGAACAGAATTCTATGCAATATGGATGTACATTTTTTTCATCAGTAATGTTTTCCTCTGCTAATAACAAATCCCAGTTCTGTGGAGGTTAAGAATGAAGAGCAATGTAAGTATTTAAGAGGCTTATGATTTTAAATAATTTTTAAAGGGAATGGTTCTCATGAACATGCTCCTAACAAATGAAGCCATGCCACTTTAGGTTAAAAGTAACTAGAAAACTCACATGAGTTTACCCCAAAGGCCCACTTTGGGAATATTTTCTGACCTTCTGAATTTAGCTGCAAAAGATAACTGAATGCCATTTTCTTTCACTTTTCAGGCTTTCCCACTCAAAGATTTTCATGTATTGTGTACTTAAAATCATACAAATACCATTAGAGCACCTTTGAATAAGCAGTCTGAAATACACCAGTTATGTTACTCAAAGCACAATGTGAAGCCATTTTATGTGCACAGAATGTATTTTGGCTTTCCATTAACATTAATTGCTATCCTAATCATCTGTGGTTTGGCTTTGCTTGTGTATACCTCCTTCCATCAGGCTGCTCCTACCCATACGTGTCTTTGGAGCATTTCCCTTTCAAAAGGTATGGTATTATACAATAAACAAACAAACAAACAAAACAACAGCAACAACAACAACAAAAACCCAAACAAAACAACAACCCATACCTCCTCCAATTTGGTCACAGTAGGGAGCACAAATGCTATTGCCTTTGTTTTCATACAAAGCTTTAAAGAGTGGTTTCATTATGGTTTTTGAGAATAAAAAGGTGGAGGGTAGTGTTCCTTGAGAAATGGTTAGCAAGTCATCATTAATATCGGTATACACTTATTGCTGGTTGGGTGAAATACCACAGGACTCAGGAGAGGATTTTTATGTGGAGGATAACGGAAGCAGTATGTTATAAAACTTCCTAACGTTATTCTGCCTTGACACAGGTGGGAAGGGAACTGTCCTGACTCTATGTGACTTTGGAAATGTGCACCCCATGGGACTATCCTCATTTGGATCATTCTAGAAGAGGGTGTGATTATCTCAGCTAAGCCTATAGGTGGATTCCCCTGGGAGTTGCTAAGGCCAATGAGCTATGGCCCATAGCTCTTCAGGAGGCACTGTGGGCAGAGGGACACCCTATCTTGTGGGAGTAAAACAGCTATCTGCAGAGTTTTCATAGAGAAGAGCAAAAATCATCAGTGTCTACTGCAGAAAAAAAGTTGAGAAATACATGCAAGCCATTAACTAATCTAGCAGAAACAGAAATGATGATAGAATAAAACTGTTGAATGGGATATATTGACAACCATAAAGGAAAATGGAAAAATGCGGAAACATAACAATCAATACAACACAATGAGGCAACTTGAAAGGAAGTAGTAGCAAGATCCTCTGATGAAAACAAAGTGATTTTTTTCTGCTTCTCTCATAACTAGCTGAAAAGTCCTGTGAACCTGTTCTGGAGCATTCTAGACCACTTGCTTTACAGCCAGCCTGACTATCTCTCTCTCTCTCATTCTCTCTCTCTCTTCTTACCTTAATCAAACATTTTCTCTTATAAATTCCTTTCTTTGATATGCTGTTGCTTTTCTTACCAAGTTTGCTGTACAAATCTACTTCACCAAGTGCTAAGGTCCGGAAAGCACCTATAGTGGCCTTCTATGTGGTAGCTGTTCAGCTGACCATTACTTTGGGGAATTTTTTCCCCTGACCATAGATAGCATCTTCTGACAATGTCCTGAATCAGTTGAGGCAATCATCACATCCTCTGTGCTGATTGAACTGGGTTTGAAGGCCCAGCTCAAGGGCATCCATGCAGAGGCTAAGCTGAGTGAAACAGATGCTGGCTCCTGGAAATTTGAATGGTAATGTTCCCGGAGCTGCTGAAACCTGGTGAGTTTCTCTGCAAGGTCAAGAATAGGAAGGGCCAGTGTTGGCACCACTGGAAGCCAGAATCATGTGCCATTTCAGACTGTGGGGCAGCAGAAACAAAGGCTCTGCAGAGAAAGCATGCAAGGAGAAAAGGAGAGAGAGAGGAGAAAACATGCAGAGAGAAGCATATCCAGACTCCACAGAGCCCTGGGAAAGAAACAGAGAAGCAGCCCACCAGCCTCCTAGGTCTGGTCACACCCAGCTCCCTGCCCACAGTGGCTGAGGCTATACCATCTATGGTGGAACCATAGGAGGTCCACGATAGCTTACTCACTGAAGTACAGTTTACCCCCCTGTCCTGGGCAGCTACAAGCATATTAAAATCACTGCTTAAATGCTCTGTGTCCCAGAGAGGCCAAATGAGAGTCTTGGAAGTTGCCCCATCAGAATGGGCCAAAGTGTCTTTCTGTGGCTTTTAGCAGTTTAAGTATTTATTGGCTCCAAAAACTACGCATACTCATTCAGGTTTTACATTCACTCTTCAAGGCTGTCATCAGGGCTTGCATGTGGGAGGAAGAGGTCAGATAACACACAGAGGGTGAGGAGAAGGGCTGTCTCTGTGGCTAGCCATTTTCAGTACCCTGCAGAGTCTTTTCCTGGTGAGTGGACTGGCCCCTGGCCTGTGCAGCAGCTGCTGTGGATGGGAATTAGATTTGCAGTTCCTCAAACACTACTTTTTTCTTTTACTTTCATCATCACATAATTTTTCAGTGCCTTCTTCTTCGTCTTCACCTATCTAACAATCAGACACTTTTTTTTTTTGCTTTTTTTCATTTTGGAACCTGTATTTTATTCCCCTCTAGGTTTCTACAGCCAGTCTTCGATTTTAAGCAAACAAATATTTCTCCACTAAACTTTCTGAAAACACTTTTGCTATCGTATGGAAGAAACCATAACAACATTCATTGTCCCTGGATTAATCCTTAGCTTTGGCAGATAAGCTTTTTAGTCTGTAAGACAGCAGTCGATACATTCTTTAAATGTACTGGGCATGAAGTCAAATCAAATAAAAACATATGCATTTAATTCAATATTTATTTATAGAGTATTGTTTACATGCAGTGCACCAGGCACTGTAAAAGAATGAAGGATTCCTAGCATCCTACCTTTGACTTCCTATCACTTGAGTTCCCACATTTATTTCCTTACTCCCACTTCTGCTGCCCAGCCATAGCTCTCCTGATAATGTCTTCTGTTCTCTCATTCCTCAAGTCTTTGCTCTTTTATGGTTCCATCAGCCCCTTAGGGTCTCACTTCCTTCCCTTGCCAGCCTAGGAGACACAGAATATCAACATTCTGGTTAGGCCCCCTTAGCTCCCTGCTCTGTGATCCTTCTGTCTTATCTATACTAGACCACATAAAACCAAGACTAATGCCACTATCTTTCTGCCCTTCCACGTGGGCCTGCTGAGTGTCACTGGGGATGGTACCAGTGCCACGACTGATGCCCATGTCCAATCTCAGCTCTATGGCCAAAGCTGATTAGGTTTCCTGCTTCTGTTAGGACTATTCCAAGCTCTTGGCTCCGCTTATTATTTCTCACCTGGACTTGGTTGGAAAAACACAGGCAATAATCAATAAATATTAAGTGAATAAAAAATGAATGATCTCTCTGCCTCTAATAACCAGAGGAATGACAAACACTTTTGAATACCTATATACTAACCACATATTGGGCTTTTAAAATGCATTATCTCATTTTATTCCCAAATAGCCCTGTTTTGTAGGGACTCTTCTCTGGATAAGAAAATAGACTATTAAAGATTACATAACTAGCCTGAACTCATACAGCTAATAAATTTTAAACCTAGCATGCACCACTATGATATTCTATTTTATTCTCACCACGTCCAACACATACACACACACACTCCACAGTATATTCCATAATGCATACACTATGATTTGAAATGTGATCTTTGTTATCTCATCATGTCATTTTTTTTAGTTTTAAATTCTTCTTTCCAGACTCCTTACAGCTTTATGATATAATCTAAAGCTTTGAATATGATCCAAAGCTGAGAACTTTATGATCTGGCCCCCATCTACCAGCCTTATCCTGTTTCACCCAAAGGTGACACATGGAAATGAGAGGCATTATCTAATTTATGGTCTAGTGAGGAAAATAAACCACATAAATGAAAAATAATCAGGGATAATACAAGTCAGAATCTAATCAAGCTCTATATTGTGTGGTGTGTGTTGCATGTGTAATGCACTAGGTAAAAAGCTTTTGAAAAGAACAAATCTAGGGGTTCCTTCTGTGGCACAGTGGGTTAATAATCCAACTGCAGAGATTTGGGTCACTGTGGAGGCACAGGTTGGATCATAGGCCTGGTGCAGTGGGTTAAAGCATCCAGTGTTGGCACAGATGTGGCTCAGATTTAATCCCTGGCCTGGGAGCTTCCATGTGCCATGGGGTGGCCATACAAAAAAAAAAGAAAAAAGAAAAAAAAAACAGAAAAAAGCCAACAATATGTCTAGAAGGTACAAAAGTTAAGGAAGGTAGAGACATCTCAATTTAGGAGGTTTAGAGAGTCTAAAGCAGTGCACTCTTCAAAGCTGAGGATCTTAGGATGATGTGCAATGCCTGCTTTGTATTTTGTTCAGGTCCAACTATCCCATCTCTCCTCTGGCTTTTTCATGCTTCCCTATCTAGCTCTGCTTTCATCTTTGAAGATACTCTCCATATGGGAGTCAGATCGTCTGAGAGCTACAAACTTGACCTCATTGTTCAGGCCTCCCACTGGGATCCTTTCACTGAACTTCTCTTTGATATTAAGCTACATAAGGGAGTTATAAGAAACAGGTGTTTATACTTGTGTGGTTTGTACTATGGGGATGCCATTCACCCCCTGCAAAAAAAATTGTCTTCTGAATGAGGTGTGATGGGGGAAATTCCTCTCAGTTCTCAGAATTAGCAAGACTGTGTAGTTTCACAACTGCCGTTTTACCTTGCAGGCATTATTCTTGTAAAGTAAAGGTGTTTCCATCTATATTTGAATCCTGGAAAATTATCAGGAAATTTACGAGAAAATAGTGATGGTTTTATTGCTTTTCTACTTTTATTGTTCTTTCATTGTTTCCTCTAGCTGTGTATCTTATCCCTTTTTATGATACATGTAGTCATATAGCCTGCTTCAGTCTTTTGTGGAAACACATTGCGAGTGTGTGTGTGTGTGGGGGGGGGGGGATGTGTGGCAAATCTGTATCCAGATATCTATGTATTATGTAAAATATAAATACTTGGCTGATAATATTTCTTCCTTCCCTTGATACCATTATACCTAACCATGGTTCTCAAATTTGGGTGTGCAGTGGAATCAGCTGGAAGGCATGTTAAGTCACAGATTGTTGGACCCTGTCCTCAGAGTTTTGGGTGTGGTTCCCAAGAATTTGCATGTCTAACAGATTTCCTGGTGAGGCTGATGCTGATTCAGAGATCACAGTGACAACCACTGAACCACACTATTTCCTTTTTTTAAAAAAAACTTTTATGGCCCCATCTGTAGAATATGTAAGTTTCCAGGCCAGAAATCAAACCTGTGCCTCTGCAGTGACCTGAGCCACTGCAGTCGGATTCTTAACCCACTGCAACACAGCAGGAACTCCTAGACTCTCTGTTTCTTACATCTGTGATTCTTCCTGGCATGCACATGGTCCTTCTCTCCATCAGGCCAAACTCAGTCTTTGCCCTCAAGTCCCAGCACTGTCATCTCTTGTTTGGTGAAGCCTTTGCTGAACCCAGTGGACAGAGTTAACAGCCACCTCACATGTTATCTCAGGCACATTATCCAAACTGCAAGCAGGTACTGGAAGTATCTGTGCTCATTTATTGCCTTTTATATGGATCTCTCCCAGGGAACCATGGAATTCCAGTGAATGTACAGGGTCTAGCTCATTTTTGGATAACCAGTTCCTGGGAAAGTCCTTGACCTACAGCATGTGTGCAATAAGTGTTAGCCAAATACACACGTGAACGGGAGGTCTCCTGCCTGGGACACCCAATATTTAAAATTTTTTTTTCTTTTTAAGACCGCACCTGCAGCATATGGAAGTTCCCAGGCTTGGGGTCCAGTCAGAGCTGCAGCTGCCAGCCTATGCCACAGGGCCACAGCAATGCAAGATCCCAGCTGCATCTGCAACCTACACCACAGCTCGCGGCAATGCCAGATCCTTAACCCACTGAACAAGGCCAGGGATCGAACCCGCATCCTTATGGATCCTAGTCAGGTTCATGACCACTGAGCCATAACGGGAATGCCTAAAAAATATTTTTAAATTGAAGTATAGTTGGTTTACAATATTGCATAAGTTTCAGGTATACAGCACAGCAATTCAGTTATACATATATATCTCTATCTAGATATTCTTTTTCAGATTCTTTTCTCTTATAGGTTATTATAAGATATTAATTATAGTTCCCTCTGCTATACAGTAGGTGCAAAAGTTGGTTATCTATTTTATACATAGTCATGTGTATAAGTTAATCCCAGCCTCCTAATTTAGAAACACAATGTTTTTATGTAAAAAAGTGGTAATTTATAAATAAAACAGCCATCTTGATCCTGAGAATAATGTGTTTTGTGGGGCACTGGGATGATGGGTATGTGAGCAGAGCCTCAGGAAGATAACTGGCAGACGCCTGCCCCTGCCATCTCATTCACGGCACATAGGCTGCATCTGTCCTGTGGCTCCAACATCCTCCTCCACCTTCTCAGCAATTAGAGGCTCTTGAGCTACCATGGAAACACCTGAAGAAACTGTTGAGGAAAATACCACGTCAAACTCTGTACCTCTTGAAGATGGAAGAACTTTCTGGTTAGAACCTGGTTGCTGATGCATCGATGTTACGAAGGAAGACCTTTTTCTGAGGTGGGCTAGCAGGAACTCAGTAATCTCACCAGTATTTCTGAATCCAGTGAAATACAAGGTGCATTTCATACAGGCCAATGATGGGCTAGGAACTCAATACACATTCTTTTGAACCCTTGCAAGCCTGGCAGGATTTCTCTCCTTTCCACAGATGAAGAATCTGAGGTTCACAGAAAAACTTGCCCAAGGAGCACAGCTCTAAGCAGCTAGGACTTGAACCCAGGGCTGTGAGCCTTTAAAGCCCTTGCGCTTCTTGCACTATGGATAGCTCCCAGAAACTTTGGTTTGCTGGAGGCAGGACAGCAGGGACCACCCTGCCATTAGTGGACCTCCACAGTGTTTGGACTTAACTTTGAAAAAAGTTTAGCTGCTAAAAGAAAAAAATGAGAAAAAAAAAAAAAAACCCATACTATCATACTTCATCATATCAACTCTTCGTGTTACAAAAGGACCTATCCTGCTCAAACATCTAATAAGTGTTTAATCAGGAAACTGCTCCCTGAGTATGCACACACAACATTGGGTGTGGCTGGGCAGACTTGAGATCTTGTTTAGGACTCAGCAACTTTATATAGTCAAAGATGTCAGCCTGTGATGCTGCCGATCCCAGGGCTCCAGCTATCCACACCCCCTTCTTCCCTCCACCTAGACCTTAGTATATTATGCGGATAATGTCTTGAGCCTCAATGTAGGAATGAACCAATGCAGATGGTCTCAGTTAACTGTAAAAGCTCATAAAAGGACTAACATTCACACCTTCCTTTTTTCCCAGCAAAGATTTATTGAGTATCTACTAACTGACAAGTACAGTTCTGGGAACCAGGGATTGACTCGTGAACAAAACTCAAAAGTTTCATTCCTTCATGGAAAGTAAATTTTTATGCTGGAAGACAATATATAATGTATGAAAGGGTGATAATTGTATCAGATAATACTTCAGGTGATGATGTGTAAAAAATTGGCTTATTTATTAAAGAGACTTTTCAGTAAAGTTTATACCTATTAGTATATTTCGGCAAACATGAGGCAGATAAATGTATGTGTCAGACCCTGTCCTAGCACTAATAGGCATTATTCCACTTAATTATCATAGCAGCCTTTTGAAATAAGTACTCATTTTTTTTAAGTGTAGTTGATTCACGATGTTGTGTTTGTTTCAGTTGTAGGGCAAAGTGATTCAGTTATAAATACATATATAATGTATGTATGTATATCCTTTTTTAGATTTTTTTCCCTTTATTACACAATATTGATTCAATTTTCCTGTGCTATACAGTAGGTTCTTGTTGTTTATCTATTTTATATACAGTAGTATGTATATGTTAATCACAAACTCCTAATTTATCCCGTGCTCTTTCCCCTTTGGTAGCTATAAATTTCTTTTCTGTGTCTGTGGGTCTATTTCTATTTTGTAAATAAGTTTATTTGTGTCATTTAAGACATTTTATTTTGTCTTTTTAGGGCCACCCTTGCAGCATATGGAAGTTCCCAGCCCAGGGGTCAAATCCAAGCTACAGCTGCTTGCCTACACCACAGCCGCAGCAACACCAGATCCAAGTCACATCCAAGCCTACACCACTGCTCATGGCAATGCCAGGTCCTTTAACCCACTCAGTGGGGCCAGGGATCGTACCTGCATCCTCATGGATACTAGACAGGTTCTTAACGCACTGGGCCAAAACGGGAACTCCTGTATCATTTTTTTTTTTTTAGATTCCAAATATAAGTTATATATTTGTTTTTCTCTGTCTGGTTGAAGTAGATATTCTTATTTGCATTTTGGAGGAGGAAGATGAGGCAGAGAGATTAAATAATTTACTCAGAGGTAATCCAGGAAGTCAGAGCTCAGCGCTTGCACTGTGCACCCCTATCAATGACAAAGTTGGTCTTTGTCACTCAACCCCAGCGATGAGCTATCATCAAGGCTGCAGCATATGGCTGCTCGCATTGTGTACAGCACACCTGCAGGGCACAAGCTGACATCGTGTGGTGTGGCAGCCTTGTCACTTTGCTAACATGGACTTTCATTTAAATATATGGTCCCATAAGCATAATTAAAAAGAGGTCCTCAGAGAAAAATCACTCATCCCAACATCAAACAGAACTAGGACTATTCATCCATTATTATTATCCAATAAGACGACAATTGAAATCATGGAAATTACACACAGATTTCAAGAACATAGACCTAGACATAATATAAACATTATCTATACTTTTAGATAGGCCATTGAAAGGGAAAAATTCTAGAAACCTAGAAGAATTTATGCTTCTCCATAAAAAAAAAATGCTTTTTTTTTCTTCTCTGCACATCTCTAAACTTAACCTGGAAATCTTCAATGTCTGCATGGCTGCTGCTTCTCACCATCTGCTGATGCTGGCACGGGGCTGGGGGCAGCAATTCACATGGTTCAAGGAGGCAGCCTACGCTACAGTGACAAGCAAAGAGCTGTAAGACAAATGAAAGAAATTGGAGTAGAGGAGAGAAGGCACAATAAACACCTCATTGGAGTGGCATCCTGTGAGCGGCCCCCACGAGGGGTCCTTGTCTTAACCACTGCCCATGGCAGCTTTTCCTTCTGACCACTGAGGGGTATTGTTTCCTCTTCCTGAATCCGTATCAAGACAAAACTCCACTGAAGGAGGATTGTAAGTTTCATTTTCCAGGCAAATAAACGGGGGAGGGGGGGCCCTTAAATTCCGGCCAGGTAGATCTGAGCATGCGCAAATGGTGGTGCATGAGACCCAAGTGTGTAAGTCAGATGAGAAGTGGCTTCAAATAGGAACAGGAACGTTTAAGGGATGCTGCTTGCAGGAAAATAGTTCCTTTTAGACTTGAAGAAATCTCTGGGATGAAATGAGATTCAAAACAGGGATGCTTTCACCCCACTCCTTATTCTCTGTGCGCAAAATGCCCAGGTTCAGTCAGATTTCAGAAAATGTCCTTGCTGTTGCCTTGAGCTTCTATCATGTAGCATGTTCACCTAGAAAAAGGGCATCTTTGTTTACTGTGCTACTTGTGTGGGCTTTGCAATGTATTTTTTTTTCTCCTCTTTCTTTTCTCCTCTTTCCTCTGGAGTAGCTGTTTTAGGAAAATCCAGCCTTGTAAATTACAAGAGGTCACTCATTGAATCCTTGGTCTAAAACTAGCAGTTACATCACTGATTATCAACATGATCAACACTGTGTGTCCTTTAGGTGCGGAAATCCCTTTAGAGCTATTTAACTTTTCTATCAAGATTTATTTTATTCCAGAGTACCCGTCGTGGCTCAGTGGTTAACGAATCCGACTAGGAACCATGAGGTTGCGGGTTCGGTCCCTGGCGTTGCTCAGTGGGTTAAGGATCTGGCGTTGCCGTGAGCTGTGGTGTGGGTTGCAGTCGCGGCTCAGATCCCGCGTTGCTGTGGCTGTGGTGTAGGCCAGCGGCTACAGCTCCGATTAGACCCCTACCTGGGAACCTCCAAATGCCTCGGGAGCAGCCCTAGAAGAGGCAAAAAAAAAAAAAAGATTTATTTTATTTATAAACACTGAGAATTGCTCTGGATCACTGAATGTACATGAGAAAACCTGAAAAAATAAACTATAAAGAAACAGGTTTATAAGGATGAATACAAACTCTGTAAAATGGGTGGGGATGCAGTGGCAGCCAATCATAGGGTAAAACTAGATCCATGAGTAATGAAGGGCTGCTCTGGGGAAATTGCCTTCTTTAATCCCAAGGAATGAGTGCAGGAATGGGCCACAGAGAGGGTCTCTGTTACAGGTGACAAAGCTTGTCTCTTCCATGGGTTGCTGGAAATTTGAAGTAACTTACAGCACTTGTGTAAGTATTAGTACACGATGCTGCCAGTATTTTTAACTTTATTTATTTATTTTTTGGCTGTGCCCAAGGCATTCAAAAGTTCCTAGGCCAGGGATTGAATTTGGGCCACAGCAGTGGTCCTTAACCACTAGACCACCAGGGAACTCCTGACACTGCCATTCTTCATCTGCGCCCACAGATGCCCTGTCCAGGCACCTCACCATCTCTCTTCCCTCCACCCCCAGGCTTCAACCGAGTCTTGTCTCCTGGGTACTCACGGCCCTTTGGAAAGAACCCCAGTTTCGCACTTTCTAAGCATTTGCCTTGCTGAAGAGCAGTTATTTGCACATTCTTCTTTCACCCTAAGGTGATCAGACCCTCAAGGGGTCTGACCAATCTGCCCATTGCCAGGAATGGAATTAAGTGCCCAATAAATGTTGAATGAATAAAACCAAAGGGCGGAGGGAACCCTATCAGTTTTATGTTTACTCAGTTACCCGTCCCATAAATGCATCTGAGTGGATACTCCAAGACTTGAAAGTGAGGAACAACTCTGCGCCTTAGGAAGCGGGAGGAACCACATGTGATTGTGTTCGAGTAGATCATTGGTTAGAAGGAAAAAGAAATTTGACTTTGGAAAGCTATTTTCTCCAATGTATTTGTTGTAACAGAATCCTGCCTTGGCCATCCCTTATTCGGTTTGTGGCTACTGATACTAGCAACACAGGCAAAGAAGAAAGATTTAGAAATGGTAAAAATGATTTTCAAGTCCCACCGCCTCTTCCATTCACTCCTTCTACCTCACTTCCATGTTCTTGCAGGTGATTTCACCTCCTGATCTGATCACGCCCCTTCACAGAGCTCTCTCCATTTCCATCAAAATAAAACCTGACCCCTTGTGTAGCCTGCAAGCCCCTCATGGCCTCGCCATGATAGCCCCCAGCCTCACCTCTACCCACTATTGCCATCCTCCAACCCCAGGCTTCAACCCCTGGACCACTTATGGTCTTCCTTACCCATCTTGCTTTCCTGTTCTTTATGCCTTTTGTCCAGTGCCTACTTTCTTCCCTTGGGGAATGCCCTTCACCACCGATGTAATTCCTGTTCATCCTTCAAAAGTCAACAGCTTCCCTGCTCCGTCCTCTCCGATTCACCTTTCACACCCTCATGTTGATAAAGCTCTGCAATCGTTTTCTGCACCACCGTCTTTCTTTCTAGTTTCCTCCTCGCCCACTGTCGGGTGGCCTTGGTTATTCTAAAGGCCGATACACTTGCTAGCTTACACCTAGCCCGCTGCTCATCAACAGTGAGCTTTATAATCTCCTAAAAGTAAAAAGAAGAACCACATGGAGGAATTTAGGAGCTGGTTGCCTAGGGACGGTGGCTTCCGTGCACCTGGCTCTGAGACCCGGGATCGCAGGCTGTTCTGAGAGGTCAGTTCATCTCAGCTCTGACACGGGTGAAGGATCTGAACGGCTCCTGGATCCTCATATGTGACAATATTTTACTGCTTACCTGGGGTAGTTCCCACCATATTTTAACGTTGCTGCTCAGCCTAAGAAATCTCCCTTGTTTTGTTTTCTCAGAAAATGAAGGCAGGTTATTATGCTTATTCACAGCAACTAGATGGAAGCAGCCCACACATATGAAGTAGGAATTAAATTAAATGCTAGAACTGGGATTTAATTATTTCCGAGCAATCTTGAGCTGAGGCAGACGTCTAAGAGGGGAACTGCATGCTCTCAACTGGCCAGCAGTGTCCTAGGGCCTCCGCAGCACCCTATGGGCTTTTTTCCTGCTCTGAAAGCATGCATTTGTGGGCTTCCGCTCTTCCTGCTCAGCCAGGCTCTCTGAGAACAGCAGGTGCAGTTCATCCTGGCATCTCCAGGACCCAGCACTAGTGTTGGCTCAGAGCAAAGTACCCCAGTACCCACATATAATGAGAAAGTTATTTCCATTTCAATTCTCTTTCAATCCATTGAGTTTAGTCAAAGCAGAAAAAAATCTGTTTCTTGATGGTATGTTTTTTACCTCTCTCTTTGCTTTTCCTATCTTTCAAGCAGGGTTCAGCAGATGCAGCATCTACCCCAGTGATTAAGTTGTTTTGTTTTCCCTGTTCTTATTTTTATGGTTAATTGCTGTTGGAGGCAAGGCCAGTGGACATGGTATCAAGTTTCTTTTAAAATAGATAATGTATTTAAATTGAAAACGAGTCTCCTGGTAGAAAAATATTGAGTGAAAAACTCAGATGGTGGTGTATCAATGATGGATGTTTGGAAAATGGTGGCATACAGCAGGTGCTCAATAATTGTTAATTTAATGATAAATGGCTCTCTCTCACATCCCCTCTCTTCTTTTGACTTCTCTTACATCCACAGCAGATCTGGCTCTGTCTTCAGTTTGTGTTGCTGCAATTATCTTGTATTCTGAGCTATCTCCCTGCCTTTACCCACTGCCCAGTTCCTTGTGCAAGAGCCTGATGTGCTCACAAAGATTCCATGTTCCTTCCTGCTTAGCGATAAAGCCCTGACTTCACACATTCAAGGTCCTTGATGAGCTGGCTCAAATCTATTTTCCAAACATATCAGCCCAAGTTCCTCCCATAAACCGTGGGGATATTTGTGACTCCTAGGCCATCCTTGGTATCTTCTTGACCGAAAGACTTTTAGTGGAAAGCCCTCGAAAACCCACTCGTCTTTTAAGACCCATTCAAACCCTCCTCCCTCCATGAAGCCTTCACTGTTCTTCTATTTGGGGGTGACCTGACTCTTCTCTGAGCTCTCACAGCACTTTGCTTGTGGGGAAATAGTTATCATGTGTAAATTAGAGTTAATGTACTTCTTCAGTGTTTTCCCAAGTGCCTTATCTGCTCTTGTAGATTGCAGGCTCTAAGAAGGCAAGAACCAGAGTTCCCGTTGTGGCACAGTGGTTAACGAATTTGACTAGGAATCATGAGGTTGCAGGTTCGATCCTTGGCCTTGCTCAGTGGGTTAAGGATCTGGCGTTGCCGTGAGCTGTGGTGTGGGTTGCAGACGCGGCTTGGATCCCGCGTTGCTGTGGCTCTGGTGTAGGCCGGCAGCTACAGCTCCGATTGGACCCCTAGCCTGGGAACCTCCATATGCCTCAAGAGTGGTCCTAGAAAAGGCAAAAAGACCAAAAAAAAAAAAAAAAAAGACAAGAACCAATTCTTGCTACCCCCACCCAATTTTTGTTGACTAAAGACCTCATTGATGGAACTCATAAATGAAAGGGGGTATATATGGAAGGCAGGAGATGCAGAAAACCAGCACAGTGCTTCCAAATGCTACCTCCACTTAGGAAACGGTCAACAAACTCCAAAGAAGGGAAAGCTCACTGGGAATTGGTGGAAATTCAGCCAATTTGTGGAAATCTAGCCCCTTTAAAGATGATATGGAATAATACTGAAAATATTTTTTCAAATGAATGTTGGTTATAACCTAGCCCAAATCTCTCCATTTTATTTTTAATTAAAAATTTTTTCTTCCTTTTTAGGGGTGCACTCGCAGCATATAGAAGATCCCAGGCTAGGGTTTGGTTCCAAGCCACATCTGTGACCTACACAGCAGCTTGTGGCAATGCCGGATCCTTAACCCACTGAGCAAGGCCAGGGATCGAACCCCCATCCTCGTGGATACCATGTCAGGTTCTTACCCTGCTGAGCCATAACAGGAACTCCAAAATCTTTCCACTTCAGAGGCAGGAAAAATTGAGATTAGCACTATAAATATAATGTATGGATATGCATAAACTATATGACTAGTCCAGTGTTCACACTGCCAATAAGCATTGGTAAAAATGGCTCCTTTGGTTCTTTGTGGGATGTATTTCAAACCTCAGAAGAATCACCCTCTTTAAAGTTCCCTTAGCCAAGATACAGCCATAACCAATAAGAGCCATATTCATAGTACATGGTCTGTTCAGCTGAGTCTGATATTGTTGGCTGTTTACAGAAACACTGGAGAAAGTTGTCTGTGGATGTTAGTCTGGTCCTTCCTACCTGGCTATTACCATGGAAGACGTTTCAGAGAAATGCTTCTACAATAGCTGCCTCTGACTTTTAATTGTGTCTTTGTTTCATGCCAGATGCCTCATTAGAAAAACAGCGATGCTGAAATGGCAGAGGTAAGGTGATGTCGCATGAGTCGGTCAAGAACTATTCAACAAAACAAAACAAAACACAAGACAAAAACAAAAGAGATTATCCTTTGGCTGACTGTTGGCCTTAGAGAAATTTTATTTGCATGACCTCCGGGAGAGATGGGTCCTTTTATAGGAGACACCAGTCCTGAAGCCTACAATTCTGGGCTGGATGAAATGTTCTCCTTCCTGACCCTCATCTGGTGATGATTCTGTTTCACTTCGCTTTATCCCCCCAAAAGAATTGAGGGGATCCACCCTCAGGCACAGCGTTTAGGTTACATCTGAACAAATCCTTCAGTAACGGAAGGCTGTGAAATGTTCCGTGGGAGAGCAGTCTCCTTTCACACGGTGCCACCCAGACAGATGCTAAAATGAGCATCTTGTGCTGCACCCCATGGGGCCAAGCCATGCAGGGTACGGTCAAGCAGGTTGGGGTTGTTCTGGGGTGGCAATATGATAGAGTAGGTGGCACTCAGGCTGGTGAAATCCACAAACACTGCAGCGATGCTGGCTTGGCTTTAGAGTGACCTCAGGGTTTCAGGAAATAGAATTTCAGGAATTTTACTTATTCTTCTGGGGTCCTCCAGCTTAGGGTTAAGGGCAGGCTAGGCCTCTGAGGGTGCTGCTGGCAAAATGGAGACCAGGGACTTCATCTGGTCCTGCCTCTGAACTTCAGTCAAGAGTCAGACCGTAATGGTATTGATCATAAAGCATTCTTGGAGTTGCCATGTGGTGGGTTTTCAGGTGGTTACAGTCTAATCAAACTGGGAGAAAATGCACTTGAGTTTTTGTGGGTTTTTTTGTTTGTTTGTTTGCTACCCCGAGGCATATGGAGTTTCTGGGCTAGGGATCAGATCTGAGCCACAGCTGCAACCTATGCTGCAGCTGTGGGCAACACTGGATCATTTAAGCCACTGTGCCGGGGTGGGGTTGGAACCTGTGTCCTGTCGCTGCAGAGACACCGAGGATCCTCTTGCGCCACAGCAGGAACACCCACTTGATCTTTTTATAGTTTAACCACTTAGTGAATCAGCACTTGAAGAAGAGACAGACCTCATAATTAGAGCAAGGCTGTCAAGACTAAATATTTTGTTTTCACAAGGAATATAATTTATACGATTCTTAGCTGTTAATGCACTGAAGCGTATTCACTCTTTAAAAAGCCTTGAGGTCATTCATCTTTCAAGATACGCCTTGGTTCTGGCTCACTTATACCTTGCACATAAAGGAGGAATAAAAATATGAATCCCACTCATGGGGTACAGGTAAATACATTTTCTGGAGTAATGAAGGTACATGCATTTGCAAGGTTTCTTGGTAGAAAGGCCCAGCTCTTATTCATTATTATTATTCATCCTTAGTATTATCTTTAGTCTCCATTCCATTTTCTCTATATAGTCTTTTCACTGACATTAGAAACATAAATTGAGAGAGTTGACATGTATATGTGTGTATGTGTATCAAGGAAGGGCCCAAATAACTAAGAGATAATTTGGAAGTCCTTTCTACCATTACCAATATTGTACATTTTTTTTTTTTTTTTTTTTGCTTTTTAGGAACACACCTGAGGCATACAGAAGTTTCCAGGCTAGGGTCTGAATCGGAGCTACAGCTGCTGGCCTACACCACAGCCATATTAATGTGGGATCCTAGCCATGTCTGTGATGTACACCATAGCTCAGGGCAACAGTGGATCCCCAACCCACTGAAGAGAGCCAGGGATGGAACCCGCATCTTCATGGATACTAGTTGGATTCATTTCCTCTGCACCACAATGGGAACTCCCTTTTTTTTTTTTTTTTTTAAATAATTGCAGGTTTATTGATGGCCATTACCTAGTGCTAAGGAAAACATTAAAAGATGGAAACATCTGGTCAGTTTCCATCCCCCTTCCTGACTTTGTTCAAGTTTTTGCCTATTAAAAATTATTCCCGTTGCCTCTGTGGCCCTTTCCAGGACCTTGTTTGTTCAAAGTTTCAATGAGGCAATGATGCAGCCTAGTGAATTTGGAGCTAGAAAGGACCACGGAAATAGCTGAGCCAGAATTTCCCCAAAGCGTATTCTCTAGATCTCTAGTCCCAAGAGAGATCCTATGGGGGAAAAAAAAAAAAGAGATTTGGTGCAATATGCTTGAGGGAAGCTGGCTATTACATACTCTTTAGAGATTCACAGACCCTTTAGCCTATGAAAGGCTGTGAAGTTTTGCAGTCAAGAAACATTTTAAACATTTCTACCCCAGCATTTTGTAGGTCTGGTCACTGAACCTTTTGAAGACTATCTCTTTCCATTTTCCAGAATGATCATCCTGCAGGACTCACCTGAGGAATCAGGGGAGATGCTGATTATCCATTCCAGAGGTGAGGAAACAGAGCACACTCCCCTCTGGCTTCCCCTAAACCATGTTTACCCACGAGAACCTTGGGTAAGTATGGATAATGGAATTCCAAGCTGAAGAGAACTAGCTTCATTAACCAAAACCCCAAACTCTTTGGGTAACTGACTTACCCAAAGTCATGAGTTAAGCAGTGTCGGTGTCTAAACTCCAGAATTTCCTTACATCTACTTTCTCCCTTCCGCCATCCCCAAAATGCTCTCTCTGCTAGATGAGGACAGTTTTCTGAAGTTATGATAGCTTGCAGTTTGTTTTAGCTTAGGTTAAGTCTTTTTTCTCAGGGGAGTACAAGCCCTGTTCACAAAACTCCGCCTGACCCGCTCTTCAGCTTAATAGACACTTCGTTCTCTCTGGAAAAGCAGCCAGGCTGCCCAGGGCACAAGGACGGCTCATCCTATTGAGCTCCTTTAGAGCTTTTCTAGACTTTTCCTCAAATCTATTTATGTTAGTCTAACTTTATGTAATTAAATATTACTAATTACTTTATGTAATTAAATTAAATATTACAAAGCATCTTGAAGTAGGAATGCAGAAGACCCATTTTTCTAAAATCCCTTAAAAAGAGTTTTAAAAAAATTGTTTCTTTTCCAATTTAGAAAGCCTTGCAAGGATGGAATAAACAAAGAGTTGTTCAAAATTACTGCTAAAGTTGTTGTGGGTGAAGCAAGTGTAAATACTGGAAAAAATAATGACAATTTAGAAGGATTTACATGCAGTTCGTTTTGCAAGTCCCAACCTAAAGAAAACTGAAACCAGAATTTATAGAATGTGGTTCTATAAACCACATGCAAGGAAGACAATCTGGAATTTCAGTCAGTAAATTTATTTTTTAAAGGCCTTGATGCTTCTTGAAGAGATTAGTGAGTGAATAAATATTTATATGTTTTAAGTTAAAATGAAATGTTTGAGGACGCTATTTTTAAAAGACTCTTTGCTTTATCGAGCCTTTAGAAAGAGGTGACTAGCAGTATATACAAACCAAACAGTTTAGAGAGATTGTTCTTATGTGTTTAAACAATTTTAAAAATGCTTTTTAATGTGGCTTGAAAACTGCCACATCCCTGTGTGGCAGGTTAAAATTTTGAATTGTTTTCTGTTGGATTTTGCTTCTCTTTATACCTTGGGTCCTTGGACCACTGAAAGGAAATTGCCGGCTGAAGCTAATTGCCTCAGGGAAGGGGGGCGACCAGGGGAGCAGGAATGAAAACCACAGCTCAGAAGCAGTCCTTATGAACATCTGGACTTGACCCTGGGAGAAAAGCCAGACAGAGGAGAGTCTGCAAGGCTCAAAGGATCATTTTCAAAATAAACCCAAGAACAGAGAGCTTGAGGGGTGATTCTATGGGAGTGTTTTCTTACCGGGAGAGCCAGAGATGGCAGTGATAAAAACGCTTACTGGGAGACCAGAAGATTCTAAAGGGAATAGAATGAGAGAGCAGAGTTCTTGATCCTCTTTTGACTCCCAGTACAGTAAGAAATGAAGAGTTTACCTCTTGAACCAGTATTAAAAAAAGGGAACGCAGCAATATGTCCCCTTCCAGTTGACCTCAAGCCTATCTGATCCCATCTAATTTAAAAATGCTGGCCAGGAATCCTAGGTATTTCTTGACCTACAGTTTAGAAAAGAGTGCGTAAAGCATGATGGGTGTGAAGTCAGGGAGTGTGGTTCCTCCAGCTGTGTTCTTCCTTCTCAAGGCAGTTTTGGCTATTCGGGATCATTTGTGTTTTCCCTACAGATGTTAAAGGGAGGCTCATTTCGCTCCCTATGAACTCCTAGGGTCGAAACCTGGTGTGGGCCCAGGTGAGGCAGATCTGGGAGCCTCACAGATCTCCACCTGCCTCCCAACCTTGAGGATGGCGCGCCTATGAGGGAGCCTCGTGTACATTCTTGATTGTCAGTGGAACTGGCGAGGGCCCTGGGCTGACTCAGTGGATGGGTGACCTCAGAGAACCCCTCGCTCCTTGGCTGGGCGAGAATTCTGAGAAGTCGAAGATGCCGCGAAAGAACCGGAGGCCTGAGGTGGGGGGCGGGGCGTGGAGGACACAGGTGCACCCACTTCCTGACCAGAGGCTGTGGTGAGGACCACAGGTGTTGGTGGTACTTGGATACAGAGGGCCTGAGGGCCGAGCCGGGGTAGCTGCTTCCCAGCAGACGCCAAGGAGGGGGGAGGGATGAAGAGCAGCTTCGACGCCGGTGAGGGGAGGCTGTGAGGAGGCAGCAGCCTCCCAGCATGAAGGAAGAATATCTAGTTGGACCAAAACTCTCTCTAAAAGAGAAAACCTCTTGCAGAATGACTTTGATGACACCGGGATTCCAAGGTTTCCGTCTCGATGGGAGTCAGGGTCTCGAGAGGTAAGCTGAATTTACTTGAAGATAAGAAAAAAGTATTGTCCTTGCAGGTGCGATCCGTCGTCATTGCAGATTTTAAACCTGATATACCTGCAGGAAAGAATTTGGGGGTGTGTGAAAGCAACATGCAGTGCCTACCGTTGTTTTTTTTTAACACTCGCTCAGTGCCAATGTTCTAGACACTGTGCTGAACATTGAGTCAGAAAATTCCCTGTTGGCTTGGCTCACGGGCAAAATGAGAACACAATAGATGAAGAGACAGGGTGGTGGGGAACGGGGTGGATGCACCGTTGTGAATGCGGCATATTTAGGAAGGACAGACAAAAAAAGTCTCATGGTGTGTTACTTAGCAGTAATTGCTATATGGACGAAAACCGTGTGCTCGTAAGTCATTGATTTCACATCTCAGAAAGAGTACATAACTATCGAATTTTGCTCTTAACTCTGGCAGTGATCCAGGATCATCAGAAGCACCCTTGAGAAAGGGCTTCTGGCCCCCACTCGTGAAAACCTGAGGTTTGGCCTGGCCATCTGTGTATTCAGGATGTTTCCTTGGTGATTTGCTTTGCGGCTCCCATTGGTAGCCACTGCCAAAGAAGGTTATGTGTTTTTTTGCAAGTTCTCTATTTCTGCCTGATTATTCTTTTATGTGGCATTCTTAAGAGGAGAGGAATCATTTAGGCTATCTCACACATCTGTTTTGTCAGGGAGGAAAATATCCTTAAACAGACTCTAATCATGTTTCATCCAGTTTTGCATGAATTAGGATACACTTTTACTAAGCTCTGTGAAAACTAAAAAAAAACAAAAACAAAAAAAACTTTACAAAAATGTGTTTGAAATATCATGCTAGGGATAGCCTATTCCTAACTCTTGAATCATAAGTGTTCTGAGACAAAGACCTAGCTATTTCGGTTTTTAAGATGCTTAACCCACAGTAAAGGAGTCTTGTTGATTTTTGTTTTCTTTTTAATTAATTAATTTATTTATTTTGTCTTTTTGCTATTTCTTTGGGCCGCTTCTGCGGCATATGGAGGTTCCCAGGCTAGGGGTCTAATCGGAGCTGTAGCCGCTGGCCTACACCACAGCCACAGCAACGAGGGATCCGAGCCGCCTCTGCGACCTACACCACAGCTCACGGCAACGCCGGATCATTAACCCACTGAGCAAGGGCAGGGACCGAACCCGCAACCTCATGGTTCCTAGTCGGATTCGTTAACCACTGCGCCACAGCGGGAACTCCTGATTTTTGTTTTCCATGGTTCTGGTGGCAAGGTGTGTTTGTTGAAATCCTAGCTCAAGTTGCTGAAATCAGTAGGTGCAAAGCACACTCTCTGAAAATAGGGTGGTGGTATTTGGTTAGAACATGAACTTTTAAGTTAGAAATGAACCATTTTCTGTGTGGAAAATCTAAGTAACAGGGAAAATTCTGTACTCAAAACCCATTGGGTATTTTTTTGCCCCAATAGCCTTTTGCTATAGAAGGCCAAGGGCAGCAGTAATTCTGGCTTAAACAGTTGAAAGCAATTGTTGAAGATCTTTTTTTTTTTTTCTTTTTTTGTCTTTTTAGGGCCACACTTGCAGCATATGGAGGTTCCCAGGCTAGGGGCTAAATCAGAGCTACAGCTGCTGGCCTATGCCAGATCTGAGCCACATCTGTGACCTACACTGCAGCTCACAGCAATGCCGGATCCTGAACCACTGAGTGAGGCCAGGGATCAAACCTGTGTCCTCATGGATTTGTTTCTGCTGAGCCACAGCAGGAACTCCAGATCTTTCTTAAGTAAATTTTTTCCCCATGTTATTAAAAATTTTTTATTGAGGTAGAAAACACATAAGATTTACCATTTTAATCGTTTTTAAGTACACAGTTTAGTAGAGTTCAGTATATTTACATTGTTTTGAAATAGAAACTTTTCATCCTGAAGAGCTGGAACTCTATACCAATTAAACAATCCCCTTTTGCACTCCCCCCCAGCCGCTAGTCACCACTCTTCTACTCTCTTTATCTATTCATTCAACGACTTTAAATGCCTCGTAGAAGTGGAATCATACAGTATTTGTCTTCTTTATGGCTGGCTAATTTCACTTACATAATGTCCTCAAGGTTCATCCATTTTGGAGCATGTAACTAAGTGAGATTTTTGACTGTAAACAAGAGAGACTTTGGAGTCATAGGTTACAGGGTTTTAGCACCTAAGTTTTCTCATACAAGACCCAAGATCACATAAACCGAATGGCTGAATGGATATTGAGGTTTCAGCCCTTGACTAGTCATAAAGTTCATCTGTACTTTCTTTTTTTGAACTCATAATACATTTATTCAGCTTCTTCATTTGCCCCACCTGTACTTTCGTATTAAGTCAATGTCCTGGGTTACAGCACTCTGATGGACCATTAACTACAGCTTTTAATATTCTCAGGCTGTCTTTTTTTTTTTTTTTTTCATTTTTGGTTATCCCATGGCATATGGAGCTCCTGGGCCAGGGATCAGGACTGAGCCACAGTCTCTACTCACACTGCAGCTGCAGCAAAATTGAATCTTTAAGCCACTGTGCTGGGCTGGGGAATCAAACCCACGTCCCAGTGCTTCAAAGATGCTGCTGATCCTGTTGCACCACAACAGGAACTCCTCAGGCTGTTTTAAAAGGGACCAGCTGTCTAGTAGTGACACTTAAGAACCCCGGCTGCTAGTTTGCTATTATTGATGGTGGAATTTTTCTTTTGATTTTTTTTATTAGTGAAATTACTTCTATTTCATTGAGAGAATGGTTGAATTAAAAAAAAAAAACACTTGGAACTGTAAAACCTTTATAGGGGTCTCTTTCCCTTCGTTCTTCCAAGTAAATAATGTTAATTGTGCATAAATTCCTTGAGAGCAGGGCCCATACATCTGCTCCGTCTTTGCCATCTCTCTGGTGTCTACACACAGGTGTTCAGTTACTGACTGCCTTCCTTAAGAAACACCTTCCATGTAAGTTCACCTTTCTATTTACCTAGAATGCTAGAAAACTTTCGATAAGTAGCTATTCCATACACAAGTTTTTCTTGCCTATTTAACTATGGTATGTTCAACTGGTTTTGAGCTTCCTAGAAGAAGTACGTTTCCTCCTATTTTTAAGCCAACTGAGGCTCAAAGCTTATATATAGATAAATGGCAGCCCTTCTTGATCCAGCCTTATTTATGATGGGTTTAATGAGATTGCCTTTCTGGTCGCCTAGGAATAGGAAGTAATCATTGCTATTTTTTCATGGTTAGAAATTTTACAGATTAGTAGCTGGGCTATAAAAATAAAAGCCTGCTATCTAGTATTCCAAGCAAATATTAAGGAATAATTAAAACATCTTTCCAATGAGCATGTGCATCACCATGTCATTATTCCAATGGTAAAGGGTCTCCAAGGCAGTCGTTGGAAGATGTTATCTGTGATCCACAGGAGAGCCTTCTCTCATTTTCTTTCTTTTATTTTTTTTTTGTCTTTTTTTTTTGTCTTTTAGGGCCACACCCATGGCATATGGAGGTTCCCAGGCTAGGGGTTCAATTGGAGTTGTACCTGCCAGTCTACACCAGAGCCACAGCAATGTGGGATCTGAGCTGTGTCTGCGACGTACACCACAGCTCACAGCAACGCTGGGTCCTTAACCCACTAAGCGAGGCCAGGGATTGAACCTGTGTCCTCACGGATGCTAGTTGCGTTCTTTAACCACTGAGCCACCACGGGAACTCCAGTACCTTCATTTTCAAAGAAGTGAAATTGTATTACATCTGTTGGCAATTTCTTTTTTTAATAAATTTTATTTTTATTAGAGTTTAGTTGATTTACAGTATTGTGTCAATTTCTGCTGAATAGCATAGTGACCCAGTCATATACATATATATATATATATACACACACATACACACATTGTTCTTCTCATAATAGTATCTTCCATCGTGTTCTATCCAAAGAGAGTGGATGTAATTCTCTATTATGTACAGTAGGACCTCACTGCTTATCCATTCTATATTTGGGTTTTTTTTTTTGTCTTTTTTAGGGCCTCACCCACGGCATATGAAGATTCCCAGGCTAGGGGTCGAATCGGAGCTGTAGCCACTGGCCTAAGCCACAGCCACAGGAATGCTGGATCCTTAGGCCATTGAGTGAGGCCAGGGATCGAACTTGCGTCCTTATAGATACCAGCCAGATTTATTTCCTCCGAGCCATTATGGGAACTCCTGCTTAACCATTCTAAGTGTAACAGTTCATTTGTCGACAATTTCTATGTTGGTATGATCCACAGCAGAATGAGAGTAGGTTGAGAGAAATTTAGTGATTTAAGACAAGGCATGCAGAGTTGGGTTTGGCTTTAAAAAAAAAAAAAAGTCAAGTAGTTCCAGACCAAAAATGTCATCCATTCATACCTTTTGTTTCCTATCGGCCAATTCAAATTTGGTAACAACTTAGAACAAAACACAACCTTTGGGTAAGTGACCTCAGGTGGACTAAGGTTTTTGTAGAGCAATGAAAACTCCATAAATGACTGCTTGGAATAAAGGCCAATTTGGTGGTTGGGAATCACTGCCATCTGCTCATGCCTGCTGCCTTTGCAGCATCTGGTGGAGCAAGATCCGTTACAAGCCTCAATGGAGTGACTCACCTCCTCTCCTGGGTAGAAATAAAGGATGGAGAAGGGATACCTCCTTTTCTAAATACATGAAAATATTGAAGAAAATGAGAATAGGAATCTTTCTGACGTCATTGATAGCACCTAAAAACCAGGAAGGCTAACAAAAGGCTGGGAGGGGGTGGGAGAATTTCTGTTAGGATGGTTCCTTGCTGGGAATGAGGAGGAGTCACAGTTCTAATCTTGGTTTCGGCCCACGGATTGCTTGAGGATAAGACACTGAAACCCTCCAGAGTTTTAATTGCTCCAACTGTGAGTAGAGAAAGCTTAATTAGGTGAGTACAAATAGAGCAAATACGTAACTCCTATGAGAAAGTTCTGGATGGTAAACGCCCACCAGGTAGACCGGTTTTCTCTCGGAGGACAAAGTTTATCAAGCACCTACTTTGAGTCACGTTTGGGCCACATCCCTTGCTTTACACAAACTGTGCTAGGCCCCTGGAATGAAGGCTGGATCTTAGACATACTTGATTTTTCTCAGCACAGTGGTTTGCTTGGCCATGCTGTTTGTTGAACTGAATTGATTTTGCATAAATTCTCATACAAATTAAGGGAAAACAAATTTCTCTGCTGGTGGTGGAAGGGGATGACGGTAGTAATCACGCAAAGAAGGTCAAGATTAGATCCTTATGAAAAGGGAGGGTTTTTTCCTCCCCTCATAATATGACTGAATTTTCCTTCATTGTATTTTTACTTTTAAAGAAAACTTACTGAGGTGCATTTGATTTACAACGGTGGTTCATTTCTGCTGTACAGTGAAGTGATTCATTTTTATATATCTTCATTTTTGTATTCTATTCCATTACTGTTAATCTCAGGATATTGAATATATTGCCCCGTGCTGTACAATAGGACCCTGTTTATCCATCCTATATATAATAGTTTGCATCTGCTAACCCCAAACTCCCAGTCCATCCCTCCCCTACCTACCCCCTCGGCAACTATAAGTCTGTTCCCTCTGTGCATGAGTCTGTTTGGTTGATAAGCTCTTTTATGCGGTATTTTAAATTCCACATCTAAGTGATATCGTATGGTTTTGTCTTTCTCTTTCTGACCGACTTTGCCAAGGATGATAATCTCTAGGTCTATCCGTGTTGCTGCAAATGGCATTATTTCTGAATTTCCCTTCATTTTGTATGGTTATTGGGAGAAATGTACCTTACACTGTTTGTGGATGGATTTGAAGTCTTAGAATAACCAGGAAGTTGCTCACTTTCAAGACGTCCAGTGACTAGAGGATTGCTTATAGTGGGGTGTGATAGCTGGCTGAATCACCTAGCAAGGAAGTGACATAAATTTTCAACGCTACAGCATGGCAATCTAAGACATTTTCCTAATGAGCTGAATGATGGCAACTCTGTGAAATATTTAGCAGGAATTGTGACAAATCCCAATTCTTTTTACTGTATCCTAGCACTTTCCTGGTCTCTTTGGCAGCCCAGCTGTAGGAGAGGTTAATTAACAAACGCTTCAGGTGATTCTGATACCTGCTAACGTTTGGGAAGCCCTGTTCTTTGATATTTAACACTCTGATGAGCCACTATGGGTTATTCTTAGGTCCACTTTGATTTTGAAAATAAAAGATTCCATTATATATTAACTTGGATATCTAAACTTCAACACACCAAAATCAAATTTCTTATATTCCTAGCAGCTAGTGCTTAACCTAATGTGGGCCATCATTCAGGTGGGGCAATTTCAGTCCACATCAGTCATTGTGGCCAGAGGACCTGCTTGGTATAAAGCAGGGTGCTGGGTGCCAAGGGGTTTGGGGTGGGGGGTGGAACACGAATGAGTAAGACTAGTTCATTCCTTCCAGGGTCTCAGAATAAAGTAGGGTATTTAAAAACATAAACACTTGGCATAAATACACAGCATCTCATAAGGGCCCTGGAGGAATGCGAAGCCAGGGAGGGGACAGGGGTTGAGCTCAAATAGAAACGCGTGGTGCTGTGGGAGGTGGGTGAGCCTGGCCAAGGCAAGTCCTCTTTCTGTGCCCCAGTTTCCTTGCTTCTAGAATAATCTGAGATGAGGCTGGAACTGGGATTTGGAAATGCCCTTTGCTGACTTGGAGGAGTTGGAGGAAGACAAATTGGAGCAACTCTGTGTCTCTTCTGCTCAAACCAGAACAGCAACTTGTGTGTGTTTATCAGCCCCCCCCCGTGTAAGTTTTTGTTTGGCGAGAGGAAAGATTTCACAGCTGAAGACAAAAATAACCCTGGGACTAGATGATGTCAGGTTTGCTTTAGCTTTGTGGTTCTGTGGCCTTTTCTTCTTCATAATGTTCCAGGAGGATGCATTAGTAGGAAGAGATACCTTGAATTATTGCGGGGGTGGGGTGGGGTGGGGTGGAATTGTTATGGACCTACAAGGTCTAATAATGTGCCTATCAAACACAGCTTCTATTTATTACTCAAAGTGGGATATAAAAATAGTGAATTTCTGGAGTTCCTGCAGTGGCTCAGCAGAAATGAATCTGACTAGGAACCATGAGGTTGCAGGTTTGATCCCTGGCCTTGCTCAGTGGGTGAAGGATCTGGTGTTGCCATGAGCTGTGGTGTAGGTTGCAGACGCAGCTTGGATCTGGCATACAGCTTGGATCTTGGCTGGCAGCTGTAGCTCGGATTGGACCCCTAGCCTGGAAACCCCCATATGCCACGGGTACAGCCCTAAAGAGCAAAAAATAGAAAATAAAATTATAATGCATTCCTGGGAGTTCCTGTTGTGGTGCAGCAGAAACAAATCCGACTAGTAACCATGAGGTTTCAAGTTCAATCCCTGGCCTCACTCATTTGGTTAAGGATCTGGGGATGCCGTGAGCTGTGATGTAGGTTGAAGATGTGGCTTGGATCCTGCGTTGCTGTGGCTGTGGTGTAGGCCAGCAGCTAAAGCTCCAATTTGACCCCTAGCCTGGAAACCTCAGAATGATGCAGGCATGGCCATTAACATATATATATAGCGAATGCCTAGATTTTCCTTAAAAGGCATATTACCTTTCCCATTTTCCACCCTGATTTAAGAACACAGAATCATTTCTCTGACAGAAGTGAAATACAAACCCTTTTGGGCTTGGATCAAAATTTCAAAAGAGATCAAGATCTCAACTGAAGAAAGAAAAATCATAGAGTTCAAGTTCTCATTATTCTCCTCAAACGAAATCCCCTTCTTCAGTTAGTCTATTTATGAATAATTAGTGACTGAAATTATGTTCCCTCCCTAATTCACTGCCATATGTCTTGCTAGCTTGAAAACATTACGATAAGGATGACATTTTTTTTTTTCTCAAGCAGAAACCTCGAGAACAGGATTCAAATAAATGGCAAATGGGAAACCCATGCCTAGTTTGGCCTGGAAACTGTTATGTTTTACTTTCATAGCAATTTACCAACTCAGCCTTAATTAAAAGCTCTTCCAATGGTCACTGTTGGAAAGTGACCATTTCTTTTAAAAAATTTTGAAAGTCTTATTCTAAGCTGTGTGTAATAAGCTCAGCTATGACAATTATGCACACGAATAACTGAGAATGCTTAAAACACAGGAAATGAGCCTGAGTTAGAGGCCTTTGAAGTGAAATTTGTGGACATTTAAAGTCGTGGGTGAGCTGGTGGAAACATGGCCACTCGGTGCAGCAGAGCTCAGGGAAGGAGCAGCCCAACTGGGACCCAAGGTGGTGATCAAGATTTAAAAAGAACCAAGAAAGCTGGAAAGAAAAATAAACAAAGATGGAAACTGCTCATTGCAACTGGAAAGGGCACTGGAGAATGGAATCCCAAACAGGAGATGGGATAAATCCATTCCTGGGAGTTCTTTTGTAAACTTGGAGCGTTTTAGAATCAATAAAGCCTTTGACTTTTGAAAATAATGCTCACCGGATGGGGGGTGGTGGAGAGAAGGAAAACAGCATACCAGCCCAGAAAAGGCTATTTCTGAAATACCAGTTACATTTGGATGCAAAATTTGCAAATTCTGTCTGTTGGGAGAATGTCGCTTCTGAAGACATTTTGCAGCCTTTATGAAGGGAGAGTGAGCCCTGACAAGTCTGAGACCTTCAAGTGGAGAACAGACTGGTGGCTGCCAAGGGGAAATTGGGAGGGAGTGGGATGGATGGGGAGTTTGGGGTTGGTAGATGCAAACTATTCCCTTTAGAATGGATAAGCAATGAGGTCCTACTGTTCAGCACCAGGAACTATATCCAATCTCTTGGGGTAGACCATGATGGAAGATAATAAGAGAAAAAGAATGGGTGGGTGTGTATGTGTGTATGTATGACTGGGTGGCTGTGCTGTACAGTAGAAAATGGCACAACATTGTAAATCAACTATACTTTAAAGAAGAATTTTTTTAAAAAATCAGTGAAATAGACAAGTCCCTCTCTCTACTATAGCAAGATGCCCAGCAGTCTCACCAACCCTTACCGCCCCTGCTCAAGCAAGCCAATTAAAACCTCCAGAGGTAGCCACAGACTAACAGCAGAACATCTGAGAGTCCCTGTGCTGTCTGCCCCAGAATATATTCAACTGGCTGGAAACTCATCTGGTGCTAAATAGCCAAGGACAGGAATGATGCTTGAGAGACACCCACAGTCACGGCTGCACCAGCCAAATTGGCTGGCGGGCCCTTGCCTTTCCAGAGAACAGAGGAGCATGTGGAAGGTTTGGGCTCCTTGCCATCTGTCGAGAGTGGGCAGGAGTGCACGTGCAATCCCTGTTGGCACCGATGCTTGGGAGTTATTAATTTCCAGACTGAAGGGTCTGCTGCCCTCAGATAAGAACATTTTTCAAATGGAGACCAGGAGGAGCCACATGACACAAACAACGCTCTTCTCCTTGCTCTGGCCCATGACTCTGAAAGGGAGAAAATCCTTAGCCACTGCTTAGTTTGTCCTGAGCTTGAACATTCATCCACGTGCTGTGTAACACCATCATCATCATCCTTGTAAACAATTAGACCAGTTCTGGAACTGCAGCCCCATAGCACTTGCCTTTAACTTCCAGAACTTGCCCTGTGTAGTAACCTCCTCAGTGAAATTGAGGCCTGCGTGCCCCTCTCTTGCATTTCTACTTGTGTTCCTAACCAGCAAGGTGTAAGAATTGAAAAAGAGCAGTAAGAATTAAATTTTTATTTAAAAAAAAACAACTCCAGAATTCTGACCTTTCTAGCATCCCTCTTTCTCACCCTGAAAATCTTATCCTTTCTTCTAAAACTTGAACCAACATCTATAAGCGATCAAATGAAACAATACAAAACATATAATTGACATGACTACCATATGTAAGGAGGTAGAGGTGGATGGCCCAACAAGTGTACTGTGATGGTTTCTATTAAAATCTTGTCCACGAGTTCTTGCTGTGGCTCAGCAGGCTAAGGACCCAACATTGTTGCTATGAGGATGCTAGTTCGATCCCTGGCCTTGCTCAGCGGGTTAAGGATCCAGCATTGCTGTAAGTTTCAGTGTAGATCGCAGATGTGGCTCAGATCCATTGTTACCATGGCTGTGGTGCAGGCCGGCAGCTGCCAAAGCTCCCCTGGCCCAGGAACTTCCAAAGGTGTGGCCCTAAAAACAAAGAAAAAATAAAGCTTGTTTAAACCTATCACAGTGTACTTTGAAACTCCTGAGTTATTCCTCCAAAGCATCTGCTAACACTTTTATTTATTGAACAGGAAGCCCTGAAAGACAGAACTTCTGTTTCAGGATGCCCTGTTTAAGTTCTCTAGATATTCCAACATATCAAGTCCTGTTAAGAATGTTAAGGATTCTACATCATAGGTACTATTGATGTCTCCCTTTTACAAATGAGGAAAGTGTAGCACAGAGAAACACATAGGCCAAGGAATCCTAAGTGGTGGGGACCAGGATACCAGTGAAGGAAGGCCAGCTCTGTAGTCTGTGCTTGTAGCCATTAGGCATCGCTACCTCCCACCCAGCCCAGGAGCCTATACTGCAGGGGAGTGAGGGTTGAACAGAGGGCAAGATGGGGGGAAAGGAACCTATTTCAAGTACACTATGGTAGATTTCCCAGGGAATGGCTACAGTGTCCAATAGAGGCAGGGGTTTTCCCTCAGGGCTGAAGGACCTGCAGGCAGGGGCCAATAGCATCCTGACTTTGCGCCAGTGGATAAGACCCAGAGATGCTGGAGGTCAATCTAAGAGTGATGGCTGTGGTCCAAGGAGCCTAATACCCTTTTCCCCATCAGTTTTGTTATCTTTATGTGTGTCCTCATTTCTGGAAGTCACCTCAAGCGTATTCTACTGTACATCATATACTAGAGTAATAAGCTACATGAGTACTTAAACATGTGGACATCTGTCAAGTCATTAGACATATACCTGGCCTGCATCAAGGGTTGGCGCCATACAACTGTCATTTCATTATCTTAAATGGCAGCATAAGTCAGATCAGTCTTTTTTTTCTTTCTTTTTTTTTTCGGCTGTGCTCACAGCATGTAGAAATTTCTCAAGCCAGGGAATGGAACCTGCGACACTGCAGTGACAAGCCCAGATCCTTAACTCACTGTGCCAGCAGCATAAATAAGAGAAGACTTGGGCTTTGACAGTGGTTAAGCATAATTTGGGTGGTTCTTAAGGTAGCACACTATATATAAGGACATGGAGTACATACTGTTCTGGAGCAATAATAATCATACTACACTTATCCTGTGAAAATTGTGTAAGTTAGAAGGTCAGTACCCAGGGGAAAAGGGAAAATGCTGGATAATGTCAGGATGACCCAAAGTACATTTTCCCTCAGCTTGAGGGTGTGGAATGGTGGGGTAACACGGGTTATAGAAAAAGAGGTTTAAAAAAAAAAAGTAAATCAAGGAATTTGCCGCCTCTCCCCCCTTTTAGACTGCATTTGAAAGAAAGGAAGCACTTTCACAGGTTTCCTCCTGTCTGACAACAGGGAGAGGGTCTGATAGAGAAGGAAGTGCTGGGATATTAACATCCTGAGGGATGAGATGCTGCTGGCACATCTGCGTTGCTCTGGTTCCTCGCAATCATCTCTATTCAAGTCGAGCTGTGAAACACGCCTTACCTGTCATTACGGGGCTCGTGGACTAGCTTTGTGCTTTGTTGTTGTTGATTCAATATCGTGTCTGTTGCTATGAAAACGAAGCACTCCCCACGAAGGACTGAAATACACAGACTGACTACAGGAGGCATCGCGAGGCAGAGCAATTCTCGTTGTGAATGTGTCTACACCAGTCATTTCGCCTCTTTGAGCCTCAGCTTCTTTGAAATAAGAAATACTCTGTTAGAGGCTAAAGAGAACCCTGAACACAACTAAGAGTTGGTGGAAAGTAGCCTAACTATCAGCCAGACCCAACTCGGGCCTTAAAGGGGGATAAATATTCACATGACATTCAGGGGACTGTATCTTAGAACTTGGGATTCAGAAACTAGAGATGCTTTCTGGAAACTTTCTCCACACGTTGTTTTTTTTGTTTTTTGTTTTTTTTTCCTTTCTCTGCAATGTGATTTCTAGCAATGTCGCAGGTAGCTCCAGGAACAGGCATTCAGAGCAGAGATTACCTTGCTGGGGAGACAGGGCAGCAAGGGAATGTGGAAGGAGGGGAGCCTGGGGGTGTCTATTCCACAGAAGGAGCAGCGATGGATCCTTGAACTAGGGTGGCTGGTGGTGGTGGTGGTTCCTCTTCCCAGGAGAGGAAGGGGCAGATGCAAGGCAAATTGAGAAACTGGACTGAAGAGGAAGGCAGAGCTCAGGAAGGGGGTTGTAAGCACGATGGCCCAGCCACCCCCAGCACCTGCGGTACAGATTCCCTAAGAGCCAACCGTTGTACAGCTATGCAAAGGGCTGGGGAAACACCTGGATAGTCTGTGACATGCACTCCCCAGGGGGAGTTTGCCCAAGATAACATGCATGCCAAGTCAGAGATGCCTGAACATGGATACAGTTGATCAACAAGGAAGACGGGTGAAGGCCTTGCCCCTTCTCCACTCAGTTTCAGAGGCATCTTGAGTCATTTTAATCTCCTTGGTAGGCACTTGGGAAAGAGCTGAAATTCTCACATCTCAGGTCCTTAGTGTTGTTTGAGGCTTCCTATTGACAAGTGTGTATCTGTCCCTTGGGAATCACTGAGGGACTTTTATACCATCCACTGATGTTACCAAGTTTTCACATGCAAGTGTGGCTCACTGCAAGGCCTCAGCGCAGGCCATGGGGATTCCTGATGACTTTAACTGGGAGATGAGGCTGGAAAGTTGGGTTGAGGCTAGAGTGTGAGTGACTTTACATTTTTAACTTCCTGGATTGATAAGGGGGAGCTTCGGATGGTTTTTGCACAGAGTACCTTAGTCAGAGCATTGCTTTAGCAAGATAATATCCAGTGGATGAATGGATTCTTGAGTTCTGCTGTCTAATAGGAACCTGCAGAAAAGTGCTAGGTGCCAGGTGATAGGATTGTATTAGCCACTGTGATATGCCAGGCCCTGTGCTAAATAAGTGCTTGGCCTGTATCATCTCACTTAGTCCTTCCAGAGATGCTGCAGTGTTAGCACTTTCATTTTAGGAAGGGTACATAGAGGTTCAGAAAATTTAGGGCACTTTCCTAAGGCCACACATCTAGTAAGTGATAAAGCCAGCTTTGAACAAAGACCCATTGGACTTCACACCTGTGCTCTTAACTAGCAAACAAAGAAAATGACAATAATAAGGACGAGCTGGTGCAAGAGGTACTCTGAAATAGAGGCCACACAATTAGAAAAAGCTGCTTAGGAGGCAAGTCATCTCCTGAAGATTTTCTGCTGATGAAAAGAAATTTTTCTGTTTACATCCAGCACTTTGGAATGTAGGAATGAAATCACAAATGCCTTGCGGCAGAACTAGTAGGCTGGAATGGATCTGCCAGTCTGGTTGCACTCACTATTTCTCTGTTGTGCTATTAGCCAGGCTACCCCTGAGTTAAATAACATTGCGGTGTATTTTCAAGTTTCTACCTTTCCTCTGCTGCCACCTGGAGTGACCAGTTTATGCCCCATTTCTTTTCCAGAGTATAGCATTGCCACATACCTCACCCTTCAGATTTCCCCTGAGATGAATGGTTGTGTTGTGCTGTGTTGTATTGGGCTTTCAGTTAGCGCATGGCTCGATTTCCCATTCTGTTCCACCCCACCCAAGGATGCATGTCAAGTATCCACAAAGCAATGTCCTTTGCTGTAAAAGGTCTTGTTGACCAGAGAACAATCAATGGTCACACCCTCTTCCAAGGAAGAGATCACTGCTTGTCAATTGCTTCCCCTTCCTGATCGTTGCACAGACTGTTGAGTGCTACATTCTGATTCATATGCTTAATTTTATGCCAGTTTCCTGTGTTCCTCTGGCAAAAGTGAAATTTCCAGGGCTGAGAATTGCTAGAAAGGATTATTAATTTTTTTTTTTTTCCGCCTCTGGAACGACAGCCCACACGATTAAGGGTTCAACTTGTAAATTTATAAAACTGTAGTTCTGCTACCTTGATAATCACTATATGGTGACAGGGACTATTTAATTTCCTAATATACTGGTGCAATTTGCCTTCCTTTGATACCTAACAGGGGTAGAAGGCATGTTTCCGACAAGCATTCTTTCATGATCCACACGTGGAAAGGAAGAAAGTGAAACTGGAAACTGAGACGCTGGCTGTCTTGGTTTAGCTTTGCCATTTCCAATCTGGGTAATATTGGGCAAGATCATTCGATATTCTGAGCCAATTTCCCCAATTATAAAGTGGGAAGACTACTTCAAAGTCATCTAAGGATTTGAGAAAAAATATGGATATGTGTGTGCTTACGTTGTTTCTCTGTGCATGATGGTAAAATCACTACCAGAAAAACTTAAATAGTGCCTGCAACTCCTACATAACTGAGAAAGCTTGGTGTGGTGGAAAGAACATGCGTTTAGTTAGAAGACACAAGCTGGAAGCCTGACCCTGTCAATATCTATGAGTGTGTGGTTTTGAGAATGTGCTTAAACTTGATGAATTTCATCTTTAAACAAAAGGCAAGGGGTTAGCAGGAGAGGGTTGTTGAGACAATTGAAAATGTTTGTCCACCATAAATTGTCAAGTAGTATGTAAATATCAGAATAAATAGAACAACCCAAGAATGCCTTTCTGAAGGGTCATAAGCACATGTTGTAGTAAATTAACTAGATCAGAGAGTCAACTACCTCCTTACCTTGTTTCTGAGCCCTGCTATGGGATAAACAGTTCCAGTTCACTGCTCAGCATCAAAACACTTCATTCGAAACCAGTAATTGGAGTTAACTGCAATAAAATCTACTTTGGACTTAGGATGAGAGTAGATGACTGTTGGGACCCAGGAGGAGATAGACACCCAGCACAGAGTTGGATTTGAGGTTTTGGAGTTCAGAAGAGTGTTCTAATGAGAGATCTAGATTTGGAAATAGAGACATCTTGGTTTTTTGGGGGTTGTTGTTTTGTTTTGTTTTGTTTTGCTTGTTTGGCCTGCCTTTTGATTATACTCTATGCTCACATGTAAAATCTACTTTTGAGTTGTAAATGGGAGTTCAAAATACATCATCTCTGAGTAAAGTGACCTGGTAGCATTCTTTTTACATAAGACGTTTTTGTTGTACTTATATTTAGTAACAGATTCATGGTTTGTTTGTTTTAACTTTCAAAATTTCAAAGAATGTTTTATCTACAAATGCGGAAATTTTAGTTTGCACTACCTCTATCACAACCCTTAGCAGTAGTGTTATGAGTTGTGAGTAGTTCTATGATGGGCAGTGCCCATTTATCTCCAACTTAGACATGAAGGCTGAGCTCTGATTTTAACCCTGAGCAAGTCACTTTCAGGCCCTGGCCCCTCCTGGGACAGACCTGGCTTCCCCAGAGTTGTTATAACTCAAATTTTTACCTGCTCTTTTAAGGCAAATGTGTATGGAAAAAACAGTATTGTGAAAATATTTTCTTTTGCTATAAGCAATTCAGCCAGAAAATCACACATGCCAAAAGGTCTAATACATTTAAAGATTTTCATACTCCAAGACATACGTACCTACGTAAAATATAATTTATTTTTAGAGCTACAGGTACAGAGAAGAGCAAACTAGTAAAGCTCAGGCTGCCCTCCTGCATTTATTAGATTCAGGAAAAATAAAACAACCCAAGTAACTTGCATATATAGTATTTTGACTACCTTTAGGCTAAAGACAAAAACAAACAAACAAAAAAAACCCACTAAAACAAAAAACCAAAATCTCATGCAAACACTGTTTTAGTTAGTAGGTTTGTTTTTCTGCAGAGAGATGGGACAACAATTTGGGAAGATACTTTCTGTGTATCTGAGAGTTGATCATCTAAGTAAGCACGTTGTGGCTGAAGGTGGCTGTGCTTCTCACAGTCAGGAGGAAATGCAAGAGCCAGCACTGGTGCTGGATTGAAATCTGAGATAACAGTATAAGCCAGGGCTTCTCACCTTCAGAACTACTGACATTTTGGGTCAGGTATTTCTTTGTTGTGAGGGGCTGTCTTGTGCTTTGTAGGATATATAGAGTATCTCTGGCTTCTACTTATCAGATGTGAGTGGTACCCTCCCCAGCTCTGACAACCAAAATTGTCTGTAACCAAGGCCAGATGCCCCTGGGCTGAGGGAGGTGGGGAGGCAAAACCTCCTTGATGGTGGGAGTTCCCGTCATGGCACAGTGGAAACAAATCTGACTAGGAACCATGAGGTTGCAGGTTCGATCCCCGGCCTCGCTCAGTGGGTTAAAAATCCAGTGTTGCCGTGAGATGTGGTGTAGGTCACAGACACGGCTCAGATCTGGCGTGGCTGTGGCACAGGCCAATAGCTGTAGCTCCAAATGGACCCCTAGCCTGGGAACTTCCACATGTCACAAATGTGGCCCTAAAAAGCAAAAACAAACAAACAAACAAATAGCTCCCTGGTGGATAACCACTGGTCTACGTGATTGGTTTTTAGTAGATGTGGATAGAGGGGTGTGTGTGTGTGTGCACGCAAGTGCATGCACATACATTTTCTATTTGCATTGAAAGGACTTGCTTGGAAGCAGTGAGACCATCATCGTAGCCATGAGTACATCTAGCACTGGCCCAGGCCCTAGGTTCTAAGTACCATTCTTGACTAAAAGGAATCGGTGCTCCTTGGGAAATAGCTTCTCTATCAAATTCAAGGCTGAGGCTAGGAAAATACAAGATGATCCTGCAACTACTCGTTATGTTGTCAAGTAAGGAAAAGCTTAAGAAATACTGGAAATACCACAAAAACATAGGAATTTGCTTGAAGGTGTTCCCTCTGACCAAACCTGGGACAACAGAGTCAGAAGGTTTGAACAGCAAAATAAATCATAATTGAATAAAAACACACAATCCATCTTAAATAGAGCTTTTTTTTTTTTTTTTTTTAACAGTAGGTTATCAACTGAATCCAGAAGTGATGATGATTCTATCATTAGATCACATAGGCTGGTTAATAATTGATTCAGGCAGGAATAAACAATAAAATTGGGTGAGAATGGATAAATAATATTGCATTTACATCCAAAAATTTTTTGAAAACCGTGGCTTGATTGAAGGTCATAGTATTCTTTTTTTTTTTTTTTTTCCCCCTAAGGCTGCACCTGCAGCATATGGAAATTCCCGGGCTTGGGGTCAAATCGGAGATACAGCTTCAGGCCTATACCCTAGCCACAGCAACACCAGATCTGAGCTGTGAATCTGACCTATTTCCACAGCTCATGGCAACACTGGATCCTTTAACACAATGAGCGAGGCCAGGAATTGAACCTGCATCCTCAGAGATGCTAGTTGGGTTCTTAACATGCTGAGCCACAACGGGAACTCCTCCAAGTACAATTTTCTTTTCTCGCCCTTTTGGAGGATTTCATTTTTAGATGGAAGGAATTTCAGAGCACAGCAAAGTTGCTCACCTAATCTGATCACACTCAAGCCAAGATCTTGAAGTCTGAGGTTAGTAAGGCGTAGCATACTTTCCCCGTGGATTTGAAAGGGAATTTGAAATGAGTAAGATAGCAAAGCATATTCCACAGACCTGACTGTTCCAGCCATGGCTCTGGGTCACTGCATCTGTGTCCCAGAAGAGGAGTCCCTGCAGGGCTGAGGTGTCCGAAGCTATATTCGTGGTTTTTTGCTGAGTGCAGACGTGATGGCAATGCTGGGAAGTGCTCTCAGAGCTACATTTTGTCCAGCTATGACTTTCAGAGGCAGCCAGGGACACCACTGCAAGTCATAGGGAGGCCACCTAGGGGACAACTGAGGCTGTGGTATGTGCTGGGAAATGATTCCATCAATGGCTGTTTAGGGGCATATGAATCCACCTCACATTTTCTATCCCTCTGATACGTGTATTTTAGCAGAAGTGGCAAGTAATCTGGATTAAGTTTATTTCTCTCCACTGAACTTTAAATTCTTTCTGCTGTGGATTTCTGTGGTCTCCTTGTGGCAAAGCTGCCTTGCCATGTTTGTCAAAGCTTTCTGCAAAGGGGAGATGTTTGGCTATGGGTCAAGCAGCCTTAGCCAGAGTGTAAAGTTGCTTGAAAACTACAAAAGGAACAAACCTGAGCACCCCAGGGATGGGCTACAGAACTGTGCAGGTGGGGCAAGGAGCATGCAGCTTTTAGTGAAGTGTTGCTATTCCCCAGGCTGAATAGCAACATGATGGCTCTTCAGAAAGGTGGGGAGAGTTTTAGTGTAATCATACTGAATGAGACGGGATTGAGGGGAGTATTACCTGAATTTAGCCAAAACACTGAGATTTCAGAAAGTTAGACGGCTCATGAGAAATGAACAGCAGTATCTTGACCTGACAAAGACTCTCACCTCTCAAGAACCCAATACCTGCAGGTGAGAAATAATAGCAGGTGACCCACCAATCATGGAGCTGAGGGAAGATCGGGCCCCATGACTCCAGTCCCACTGGCCTCATTTCCACAGAGCAAATCTCATGCAAGAGCTGGGAGTCAAGTTCAGAGCCCTCACCATGGCTTACAAGGCCTCCTGCTTCTGATGCCAGCTGATCCCTGCCCTCTCTCCCACTCCTTCCCCACCTAACCCTGCAGCATCCAAGCTAAGTGAACTTGGGTTCTTTGTACTCCTGGTGAATTCTCTGCCTGTGCTATTCCTTCTGCCAGCAACATGGCCCTTTCTTTGTCCTTAGCAGCCCCCTTGACTTAAACTGTTAAGTACCCCTTCTTCCAGGAAGCCCTCCCTTCTCTGCCCCTGAAGTCTGGGTTAGTGATCCCTCCCATATCACCCTGTGCTTGAACACACTGTGTTGTGGTGACCTGTTTATGTAACTATACTCACTCCCTTAATGAAACCAATACTGTTCTTGACCAAGTGCCAGTACTAATAATTACGTTAATAGTAAGACAAGTGCTAAGCCAGGAGTTAAGAGCTAGCATGCATGTTTTTATTTCCAGCACCAGCAGAATCTGGCATATATAAACTCTCCATAAATATTAGTGGGATGAAAGAAGGATCCGAGTTCAGACATGCATTTGATTCTGGGACTATGTCCTGACATCTTCAAAGTCAAAATTGTTTATTGCCTTTCTTAATATAGAAGCAATGCTTATGCACTACAGAAAAATTAGAAAATGCTTTGAAGCAGAACAATAAAAAATTTATAATTCCACCACGCATAGTCAGTCATTGTTAGCACACATTATATTTTTCTACATCTTAATTGAGGTTTTGGAAGTTCCTTTCCCCAATATTGGCTGTCCTAATCATCTTTACATGACAACAGAAAGGTGGTTTTCAACTTGATACTTAGGTCTGAAGGTCTTTTCATTGTACTTGTTATTTTTAGTCAAGCCTCTACTGTTTTTTTTTTTTTGGTCTTTTTTTAGGGCTGAACTCACGGCATGTGGAAGTTCCCAGGCTCGGGGTCCAGTCAGAGCTATAGCCGCTGGCCTACACCACAGCCACAGCAACTTGGGATATGAGCCACATCTTCAACCTACACCACAGCTCACTTATGTTGGGTCCTTAACCCACTGAGCGAGGCCAGGGATCACACCTGCATCCTCATGGATACTAGTCAGGCTTGTTACCACTGAGCCACAACAGGAACTCCAAACCTCTATTGCTAAATATTCAGATAATTCCTAACTTTTTCTTTTAGTCAAACCACTATTGTTAAATATTTAGATAACGCCTAACTCTTTTTTTTTGCTTTAATAAACAATAGTGTGAGGAGCATTTTATAGATAAATATTTGTGCATAGTCTATATTAGAATGTTTATAATCTTGTAGGATGAATTAGCAGGTCGCTCTATGGAAAGGTCATGAGTGTCAGGCTGCAGGGAACTGAGTGTTACCTTAGACCCAATAGAACATCAGATTATGCCAATTCAATGTGTGGGGAAAAGATGTTTTATTAATTTAGTATTTGATTATAATGAGGGTCACATGTACCTCATCTTCTGTGACCTGTCTGCTGTGAATACTTTATTTTTGGAAGGACTTGTAGAAAGCTTTCTTTTAGCGACAATAACAGCTACACCTTATCAAGTAATTAGTGGGCCTGGCACTGGGCAAAGACATAGCAAATATTTTTCTAGGCCGTTTGCATTTTTTTTTTTTTGGTCTTTTTGTTGTTGTTGTTGTTGCTATTTCTTGGGCCGCTCCCGCGGCATATGGAGGTTCCCAGGCTAGGGGTCCAATCGGAGCCATAGCCCCCGGCCTACGCCAGAGCCACAGCAACGCGGGATCAGAGCCGCGTCTGCAACCTACACCACAGCTCACGGCAACGCCGGATCATTAACCCACTGAGCAAGGGCAGGGATCGAACCTGCAACCTCATGGTTCCTAGTCGGATTCGTTAACCACTGCGCCACGACGGGAACTCCTAGGCCGTTTGCATTTTAAAGTCCTTTCCTAATGAAGTGGCCACTCCCATTTCTCAGGGCAGTTTTTGGGGCAGTCTGTTTTAGAAGTCTACATCAGTTCACTTTTAGCATTTCACATCTTGAGTGGGGGACTGAGGCATGAAGCCCATGTAGGCTGCCCTGGAGTTTGTGCAGCCCTGGGCCCATCCTTCATTAGAAAGGCCCCAGCCTGCTGGGCTGTCCATGTGGTCACTCCCCCAGTTGCTCTGGCCCGTGACTCTTGGTGGTGACCTCAGAACTGGGTCTTTGGAGTCCAGTGGGGATGCTTCTGTGCCCCCTCTTTCCGTGGATTCCCTCAAGCCAGAACCACAAGAATAGGTGTGATGAGGTGACAAATGACACCAGTGTCCAGTGACACTAATATGTGGAGTCAGAACGGCCCAGAGAGCTCTTGGACATTTAGCCAAGCACCTGTAGGAAACCACACAGCATTAGGATCAAGGAAAAACAGCAGTGACCCACTGGCCCTTGAAATATCCTGAGACAGACATGTCCCTTTTGTAGGTTTGAAAGTTGTCTACACTGTTGTCATGGTTTTGTGAAAGCTGGTCTGAAATGGCCCTTGGGTATCTTCTGAATGGGACCTAAGTACCGTCTCCCCCATTTTCTATATTGCACCCCCTTCTCTCTCTCTTCTCCCTGTGAAGGACATAGCATTTTCCTGGGCACAGACACTGTGCCCAACTGAAGGTGGGGCCATCCTGGTGAACTGCTCCCCACCTCCCCCTGACCACCCCTCCAAGGCCTGACTTGGTGGCAGATATGCTGTCACCTGTGCTCCCTTCAGCCTCTGGTCAATGTCCACCTGGCAATTCTTGCTTTTCCCTGCACAGAGAGATAAGATGCCAGCCTTGTGCTTGGGAGCAGGGATTGAAATAGGCCAACGCAGTCTTTCCTTTGACTTTGGCTGTGGCCCTTTATGCTGATGGAACTTGGGGAGGAAGCATTTCTTGCAGGCTTGTCTTGGGCCCTGTCTCTGGGGCCCAGAACGAGATATTCTTGGCTTCCTCTCTGGGCACCTACCTTCGTCAACGTCGGACAACGGCCAGGTTGTAGTTTTCAAATCTGGACATAATTCTGAATGAATTTGGAACACTTGTTAAAAATCTAGATTCCTGGGCTCTGATCCCCTTTGACTCAATAGGATAAGGACTTGGGAGTCTGTGCTTGCAATTAATTACACCCAAAGTCATTCTAACACACTCCAGCTGGATTTTTTTTTTTTTTTTTGCTTTTTAGGGCTGCACCCATGGCATATGGAGGCTCCCAGGCTAGTGGTCTAATTGGAGCTACAGCTGCCGGCCTACACCACAGCAATGCCAGATCTGAGCCATGTTTGCGACCTACACCACAGCTCATGGCAATACCAGATCCTTAACCCACTGAGTGCAGCCAGGGATTGAACCCACAACCTCATGGTTCCTAGCTGGATTCATTTCTGCTGTGCCATGATGGGAACTCTGCATCTGGCATTTTGAAAGCAAGAGCTGGAGGAAGAACTGGAACATTCACTTGTCCCAGCCAAAATGATCTAAAGGTGCACAGCCAACCCATAAGCCACAGCTCTTTCCTTGGAGTCATCTTGGGGTCACCCCCTAGAGGTCATGTCAGCTTCCTGGAGTCCTACCTGGTTATGGGGGTGCAGCCTTCAGCCCTCAGAGTCTCGCTAGATGCTCCTCACCCTCTCCCCTGCCAGTCCAGTCTTCATTGCACACTTCAGTCTATTTAGGCTGTGTCTCACCCTGATGTGAATCAGTTCCTGAACCTACAGTGCAACCGAGGCCAACATGACCCTGCCTTTCTCATGCCTGTTTCTCCTTGTTCAGCAGTTTCCCCTAAGTCTAGGTTTTCCTGCAGCTGTTGTTGCTCCCAGCTGGACCCGAGTCTTTCCCTTCCCTGTATCTTCACTTTTTCACAGGCTCAGATCCTCCTAAACAGTCTAGCCTTTGAAAAGAGGGATTCCCCTCTTTTTCTAGAATAGGTACGCCCTCGCTGCTCCCCCCTGCCAAGTGCCTCCATAATCCTTTATGCCTTTTCCCCTGATTTCCCTAGCAATGTTGTATTAAAATCGTCTGTGTATACTCCTGTCTATTAGACCATGAATAGCTTGAGCAAAGGCCCTGGGGTTTGCTGGATCACACTTGCAGGATTTCTGGTCTACAGTAAGAACTTAAATGTGATGCTTGAATGAATGAATGAGTGAACAAATGGATGAAAAACTGTTGAAATAGCATCCTAGAAAGATTCCAGCCCTTTAAGATCTGCAAAACTACTCACAGTTTGGACATCTATAGTGGGGTAATGTGGCAACTGTCAGCTTATCCAGGACCAAAGCATCAGGAGTGGTGACTCACAGCTGAGACGTTCTAACCCTCATGTTGAAAAGCCAATGAACGTGGATGCAAAGAGCGACACTCATCTATGTGTGGGTGTTTGAAGTCAGCTCTGACACATAAGCTACCCGCCTGGGCTGTTATTAAAAGTCAGTCTGCGGGAACTCATGAAGGAAGCACGTGGGGGACTTATGATGGGGTAGAGAATGAGCTCTGAATGGAGGCTAAACGTGGGTGCGCCCCAGAGAAGCCAGCCTCAGAGATACTGGGAGGCAGAGGGCACGCTCTCTATCACATGACTCTACACATGCTTTCAAGTTACTGCCTTTCATGTACTATCGCTCTGCTTATAGACTAAGGTAACTCGCACATCTAGAATTTAGCCCCTGATACGTCTTTTTCTTTCTTCTTTTTCTTTTTTTTTAAATTGGAGTATAGTTGATTTACAACATTGTGTTAGTTTTGGTGTACAGCAAAGTATTTAGTTCTACAATACATGTTTCCCCCAGATTATTTTCCCTTACAGGTTATTACAAGATATTGGGTATAGTTCCTACTATATCTACGGTGTATTAGTACAGTAGATCCTTATTGGTTATTGATTTTATACAGCCCCCTGATACTCTGACTCTTAGAGATGCAGTGCTGAATCTCAAGTAACCCAAAAAGGTATATCGAAGCTTACGCCCCTTCTTCAGGGGAGGCCCCTTTGGACACTACTCAGAGGCAATTTTTCTTTCTTTATCTGCAGTTCTAGAAAGGGATAGGTTAAGGGTGAGGGCTTTGGAGCCTGACCACCATGAGTCTACTCTGGCTCTGACATTTATGAGCCGAGTCACCAGAAACGAGGTATTTATATTCCGTGTCTCAGTTTCCTGAGCTGAACAGTGGGGATAATAACAGACCATAACTGATGGGGCTGTTGTGAGGATGAAAGTGCACGGCAGACCCTGGCTGTTATTATCAAGTACAGTTATCCTGTTTCCAAGCTCAGAATGGATTAGAAGAAATGGGACAGAGCTGCTGTACCTGGGGCACTGAGAGCCATGGCAGCTGAGGTTCTGACAGCAACATCGGCGTCAGGACATAAACACAAATACAAAAGGGTCAGCACTTTGGGGCTGTTGATCCAATAACTGGAAATAATAAAAAAAGTGTCCTGTCCTCTTTCAGTCTGACCAGGGAGCTGATACTAAACAGCTGAACATACAGTATCAGCTATGATGGGGGTTTGAGGGAAAATAAAGCAGTAAGTAGGGAAACGTGGGGAAGAGCATTGTGGTATAGGGAACAGCAGGGGCCAGGCTGGGAACTGGGGTGTGCCTGGTGGGTGTCAGACCCTAGAATGAAAGCTTTGGAATGAAAGGCCGGCCTCTTTGCCTGTTTTGGTCACTGCTGTGCCCAGGGGCCTTGAAGGATGCTGGGCAGGTAGTATTTGCTCAATTAATGTTCTGGGATGAAGAATGAATGCAGGGAGATCTGTGTAGCTGGAGCATGGGAAGCAAGCAAGGTAGAGGAAGAGGTGGGCAGGACACCACCCATCCCACACCAGTGTCCATACCACGCCAGGCCTACAGCAGTCAGGTGTCACTCTGAGACCAATGGGAGCCCTCCACCCACCACCTCCGGGGGCTTGGATGACATGGGATGACTCGTGCTGGTGCCGGTGAGACTACCCTGCAGGGGGCAAGAGTGGAAATGGAGAAGCCAGGAAGCAGGGCCATCCAGGCTGGAGGTGAGGGGGCTTGAACTTGGACAGTGAAGGTAAAGGGGACAGTCGGTGGCCAGGTTCTGGGTATACACCATGTTCATGACTGTATAACCTCAGGGGATCGGAGACCAGAGGGCTGGGTCACTAACAGGAAGGGAGTAGATAAGCAAAATGCGACAGTTGCATATTCCTGAGAACTGTGTGGCAATGGACTAGATACTCAAATAGGGACAGGAATAGACACTTAACACATGGAGTGCTGTGTACATTTCAGAAAGACAGACACCTCTGGCACAATGCCATTGATGTCTATTTTAAAATGACCATCAAACCTCGTAGATCTTATAGGGATACACATGCACCTGTGTATCCAAGGATAAAGATCAAGGTCTTCTGAGTCAATGCCTATGGGAGGGAGAGGAATGGAAAATTTCCATTTTGAAAAAAAAAAAGGAATAATAAAACAAAAGAGGGCTGTGCCAGAACCAGTAGTGGAATGTGCCGTCTATCAGGAAAACATGCCTGACTCAAGTTAGTAAAGGGTTTTGGCTCCTAAGACTCAAACACAAATAACACCCTCAACCTCCAAGCACTGATGGCCAATTTCTCCCTTAAACCATACAGCTTATGGTGTACGTGGTCCCTGGCCTCTGAGACAGTCCTCAGCCACCACCGATTCCTGATGCTCCCTTGCTTAGTCCTTTCTCACATGCAACAGGGGGTGACCTGTGAACCAGTGGAGCATAGGAGAAATTCTTTGGCCATGTGTGGCTCCCGAGGCCAGTCCTCAGTGAGGTTTTGGCCTCTGGTCTGTTCTCGGTCACTCATTCTGGAGGAAGCTGCTCTGTGGACAGGTCCACATGGCTGCAGACTGAGGCTCCTGCCGCCAACCACAGAGAGCTTGCCAGGCGTGCCAGTGAGTGAACCCTCTCAGGGTCAAACCCTCCAGCCCCCTGAGAAGTTTATGGAGGACTTATGCTCCTGACCACACCTTCAGTGTACCCTCAAGAGAGACTGAGCCAGAACACGTGAATACAGTTGACCCTGGACCAACCTGGGTTTGATCTGTGCAGTTCACTTATAAGCAGTTTTTTTTTTTTTTTTTTTCCCCGATAGTAAATGCGTACAGTCTGCAATTGGTTGGATCTGAGGATGTGGAACCACCAGTATGGAGGACCCGAGGGTATGAAGGCTGACGATAAATTATAGCTGATTTTCAACTGAGCACAGAGGGTCTGTACCCCTGACCTCCATGTTGTTCAAGGGTCAGCTGTAAACCACTCCCAGCATTCCTGGCTCGCAGAAACTTTGTGGATAATAACAGTTATTGTTATATTAAGTTCCTAAGTTTGGGGGTATTTTATTCTTCAACAGTAGATTAAATGGACCCCATTGAAGTCAGTACTTTGAACTTGCCTTTGGAACAGCCTTACTAAGAGGGGCTGGGGGTGGGGGTAAGAGTATTGCCTGGCTTTGGACTGGTTCCTTGCCTGTTGGTAAAGATGCTGAAAACACTAACTTAGTATCCACTTCTTTCAGGTAAAAACAAGTCCTATAAAATCAGTCCTTGCAAATCAAGTGTTGGCACCATAGTCAGGCTGAAATGCATCTTTAAACAGACACATCAGGCCTAAGATTGCACAGCTGTTTTCATTGAAACTCCCTTTCCTTCATCATCCAGACTTCTGAAAAATAATCATCTTGCTTTGAAACCTCTTCTGTTTGTTCTCTGTAGAGAGTTTTTAAAGACAGATGTGCCGTACACATAATAGACAGATGATCTTGAATGCATGAGATGATGTGTATTTCCTGATGCTTAGTAAGGACTAAATTTCCCACAGAGTGCGAGAGGTAGGAAGGGTGGGGAGCATGGTGTGTGAGAGGTTCCTTAGTCTGTGAAGGAGCTTGGCAGGGCGCAGACGCACACCTTAGTCCATCGCGGTGGTGAACACCAAGGCCAGCAGAGCGTTTTCTTCCCTTGCTTGAAGTGATGTCTGCTAGTTTGCATCATGCCTCAAATAATAACAAGCCTCAAACGCTAATGATTCAATTCCAGTCAATCAGAAGACCAGGATGTGAAGGGGGCTTGTAACCTGAAGCAAAAACCTTTACCTTGGATGGAATTCCAAACCGGCCAGTGATCTATGATTTGCTCTTGCCAGATGGGGAACGTGGTGCAGGAGACCAGGCTCAAGGTGGACATGGAACCAGGTGCGACAGGAGAGAAATGTGTCCTGGCCTCTGGTGTGAGCTCAGGGACATGTCACATCTCCCCACTCGGCCTAAGTTGAGACACTGATGAGAGCCTCGGGGAAGGCAACCAAAGCTGAGCGAAGGAGAATGGGGTCTTAACAACCGAGTGGTAAAGAGAACAGGCCAGAAGGCAAAAGGGTTCGTAGAATGTTGATTCCCAGAATGTGGAGACGGAGAATTCCAGAAAGGGTGGAGGGGAAGACTGTAAGGTTAGAAGACTATTGGGATTCCAAGAGAAGGGGAAATACCTTCTTATCCAAGAGTGAGTCAGCCGGGGTCACCCCATCCAATGAACACTAAGAGATGTTAATATTTATTGAGAACCTTCCCTGTGTGCCAGGCCCTGTGCCCAGCGATTCGTACACAGATTCCCAACAACAATCATCAGTGTTATTCTTCCTGAAGGAGGGAGCTGAGGCCAAAAGAGAGGTTAAACACTTGCCCAAGGTCCCAAAACTAGAAGCACTGGTGTCAGAAGCATCTGACTGGGGACCTGAGCTCCGTCTCTGCTGAGATGACCTCCTCTCTGGGAGGGCAATGCTGCAGAGTGTGGGAGGTATCTCCGGTCCTGGAGGCAGAGGGGATTACCTGGGGTTGTCATATTCAGATTTGGAAGTGAGTTTTCAGAAGGATGAACAAATCTATTAGATCTGAATCTGTGGCAACCACACTGGCCTTGGGAGAGGACTTTGTATTTGTATATCTTAGTCTCCATCCATCCTGAACAGCATGGAGGGAACAGAACACAGTGGGGTAGAGGTGCCCCTTCATGGGAACCCAGCCAGTCTGTGGCCAGAGTTAAGATCAGAAACCTCTATTTGTTTTATTTTCTGTTTTTTATATTTTTCCCTTGAGGGCAGAAATTTATTTTAGACAATACTTACCTACAAGTAGGTCATTAATGTTTCTGGACTTGAAATCCTTTGTTTTCAAAATTCTTTTGAGGAGTTCCCATCATGGCTCAGTGGTTAATGAATCCGACTGGGAACCATGAGGTTGCAGGTTTGATCCCTGGCCTTGCTAAGTGGGTTAAGGATCCAGTGTTGCCATGAGCTGTGGTGCAGGTCACAGATGCGGCTCAGATCCCTCGTTGCTGTGGCTGTGGTGTAAGCTGGTGGCTACAACTCCGATTCAATCCCTAGCCTGGGAACTGCCATATGCTGCGGGTGTGGCCCTAGAAAAGACAACAGACCAAAAAAAAAAAAAAATCTTTTGAAAAATGCACTGGTTTGTCCAAACCGTGAAGAAAATGATTTTCTTCCTATTCCTAATATCATTCGTAGTACCCTCTTGGGATCAGATATAGGGGTAGTGATTTGGATAGAATTTGGGAGATGGGACGCCTGGTGGGGAGCATTCAGCCTCAGGTTGACAGTCAGGATCAGTAACATTTTTCAGTTTTTTCCTACCGAAGCCATCTCTTGATGCAGCTATTAAAAATAAATAAGAAGTGGTTTCGTTTCAGCTTTCTTTTCTGCTCCCTTTCGAAGGAAATTGGCTACCATTTCCTTTCTCGCTCTCCATTCAGTTTCCGATTTCACATCTCTTTTCTGGTTATTTAGTTTTCTGGGATCAATCTTCTGTCTTAATTTCACTGCCTCCCAGCATCTCCGACTTCTGCTTCTGCTCGCCTGTCATTTGCCAAGGATCAAAGAGGTTAAACGGACAACTCTATATTTTAGAAGGAAGGAAGGAAACAAAAGGAAAAACAGACTTTCCTGGGATGTTTAAAAGTTCGGCTTCATGGGATGCCAGGCTTCATTCACTTTCTTACGAACCACTATTTGGATTTTGGCATCATCTGAGAACTGAGGCATGCCCAGGTTTTAAAAGTGGTCAACTACAGAGCTGGAGGATTATCTACTGTGAAAGAGAGGTTTTTTTTTTTTTTTTTTTCTGGCGTGAGGAAAAGACCATCACTGCCAGGGAATGGTCTGGGCCTCACAGAGGCAACTCCCTTTGTGAATGTGCAAACCAGGAGGACTGGTCAACCGCTGGAAAGAGGAATTAGCTCGGAGACTGCAAACCGCAACTGAGAAAAAACTGGCACTAGAAGTAAACCCAGATTCCAATACCATAAACCACATCCCAGTTTTCTTCTTTCTGAATGAGTTCATCTATTTACTATAAGAAAACAATTAAAGCGACACTGTACACTGTATGTATATGGTCATAAACAGAAACTAGTGTATCTCCTCTCTCTTCATTAGCGTGATTCTTGGATTTAGGTCTCTATCGTTGGCCAAACTGTGTCCCTTTCAAATTCACACCTTGAGGTCCTCACCCCTAGGACCTGAGAAGGTGACTTTTTTTGGAGAAAAGTGTCCTTAAAGAGGTAACTGAGGTACAATGATGTCAGTAGAGTGGACCCTGACTCCACATGACTGGTGTCCTTACAAGAGGAAGAGATTGGGCCACAGAGAGGACACAGGGTGTTTGTACTTATTATGGCAGCCCTAGCAAACTAATAACTATCGTGCATATTTCATCATTTAATACCCATCACACACACACACACATATGCATTTGTGCAGATGACTGGGAAAGACGGAAAAAAGCTTTTATATTTCTTTCTGTTCAGTACCTGTTAAAATGAAAGTATCCCCAAAGTACGAGGCAGGTAGTTTTGGCCACCTGAAAGTCAGCTGGACTCCTTGCCAAGAGCATTTCCAACACTGACCCTCAGCTGCCCCTGCAAGCTTCTGTTGAAGGTGTGAGCCGAGGCCAGGCTTCATAAGACCAACAGATGCCACCATGCTGGGGGACATCTCTGGTTTAAGAATGACTTCCTGTAATGAGCACTGTTACTCAAGAAAGTACATCTTCCATCAGAAGGATATGAAGGCAGCAAGAAATTCAGAATCATGGAGTTCCCGTTGTGGTGCAGTGGAAACGAATCTGACTAGGAACCATGAGGTTGCAGGTTCGATCCCTGGCCTCGCTCAGTGGGTTAAGCATCTGGCACTGCCATGAGCTGTGGTGTAGGTTGAAGATGGGGCTCAGATCTGGCGTTGCTGTGGCTCTGGTGTAGGCTGCAGCTCCGATTAGACCCCTAGCCTGGGAACCTCCATATGCCACAGGTGCGGCCCTAAAAAGGACAAAAAGACAAAAAAAAAAAAAACCTTCAGAATCACCTTTCCATTGAGAAGGTCCCTGATGTGCTTCTGCCTTGGGCCTTTGGGGTGGACGGAGGTGACACACCTGTTGATGGAGGGGCCCATCACACCTTCCCCGAGGCACCAAGAGATTGGAACCTGTCTATGTACCCCTGGAGGAAACGGTCAAAGTGGCTCTCGTTCTAACAACTGAGTTTGGTTGCTTTTATTTATTTATTTATTTTTGGTTGCTTTTAAAAAACGATGGGGTGGCCTTATATTGTATTGACTTTGTTTCTTTTCAAACCTCTAGAGTTCTGTACATCTGGGGTAAGAATCTCAGGCAGCAGAGCCTTTCAAAGTCAGGCCCTGGGACCAGAGAGCCTGGGTCTGGATCCCCCATGCCTTTAACTAACCTCTCGGTGCTTTTCAGTTCCCCTAGCTCTAAAATTAGAATAATAAGAATATTTACATTGTTGGATTAATGTAAGATGAAGTGCGTTAATACATATAAAATCTTTAACAGTGCCTGGTAGGGGAGGTCAGTAACCTTACCTATTAGAAAATGTGCAGTTGTACCTAATGCCGTGCTTGAGGAAGAAAAAGAGTCTCACCTGGCAAAGTATGAGCCACCTGATGCGAAAGAAGCAAACCTGAAGCAACAAAAATATACCACTCTTTGATCTCTTCGAATCTCATGGTTTGAGAACATGTAATAGTCTAAAAATAGTTTGGTTGGGAGCAGGATACAGGACTTAGAACTTAGAACTACCCCTGAGCACTATGTTTGGTTTCAACATTTAAGTCGAAATAAAAAAGGTTAAAGTGAAGGTCAAGGTATATTTTCAGATGAGACTGGGCACGTTCAGGGTGGTATGGCCATAGACTCAAACATATTTTTTCAAAAAGAAAAGAACAACCACGAGAGTTCTTAGATGTACTTGCTCAGTGTCTTTCATATAAAAAAAAAAAGAGAGACTTTTTTTTTTTTTTTTTTTTGCTTTTTAGGGCCGTACCTGTGGCATATGGAAGTTCCCAGGCTAGGGGTCGAATTGGAGCTGTAGATGCTGGCCACAGCCACAGCCACAGCAATTCAGGATCTGCGCCTCGACTGCGACCTACACCACAGCTCATGGCAATGCCGGATCCTCAACCCACTGAGCGAGGCCAGGGATGGAACAAACCTGCATTCTCATGAATACTAGTTGGATTTGTTTATGCTGTGCCAAAATGGGAAGTCATAAATTTATTTTTTATCTTATTTTTAAATGAAATATGGCTGATTTACAATGTTGTGTTAGTTTCAGGTGTAAAACAGTGATTCAGCCCTTATAGGTTATTATGAAATACTAAGTATAGTTCCCTATGCTGTATGTAGGTCCTTGTTGGTTATCTGTTTTATATAAAGAACATCTTCTTATGGGATTTTAAGAGTTAATACGTCAGTAAAGCAATGGTTTCCAATAATGAGTTTTCCTTCAAATATAATGAAAATATTAGCATATAGTTCTAAGAATAGATGCCCAAGATAATTTTAGGCTACATATTTAGAATCTCTGTGGATGAAAATTATTAGATAAGCCAAGTTTCAGGATGATATTCTTGGCAACCTCATCTTTTAGAAAATCGCATCTCAAACTTTGATCTTGATGTCTAACAATGGTTTTGATTGAGTAGAGAGCTACAGCAGGTGTAGCTAATTAGGGATTTCATAGCTTAGGTTACTTTATGCCCTTATTTAATTCTTAAATCGTTTATTCATACAAATAACTTTAAAAGAATGAAAAATAATGCTTCTCCCACAAAAACCTCTTTATTCTCTATTGCTGTCTCAGATGGCAGGGCAACTCTGGTTTTGCTCTGAGCTGTGGATGGCCCAGTCTGACAATACAGGGGGTAGTTAGGAGGCAAGAAGACTGGTTTGGTGCATTTGTTCTCTATGCTTTATATGAGTTATTAAACCAGATCAATCCAGGGCTTTGACTGATGTATCAATGGTATGGTTCCTGTAGCAATATGGATCAATTAAAAAAAATAAACTTATCTATAAATCCAAACATTACAAAATTAAGTCCTCTCCCAAGCTAAATCAAAATAGATTCTTTATTACCTGGGTAAATTATTTTCATTAATATATCAGTAAAAAAGTATTTCTGGGAATTTACCAAATCTAAAACAAGCAAACACATAAACAACAACAATAAACCTTAAAAGCAGAGTATTTCCTCTGAAGGAAACTATGAAGTATTAAAATAATATGGTTTCTAACTGATGAAAGCCTTTTTGGAAAAGTCCTATCATTTTTCTTTATGGACTAGTTATTCATATGAAAGGTTCTGGCTTGTTGCTAATAAAGGATGCCAGAAATGATCTGAGTCACTGCTAAAATGAACACTGGAGTTTGCCTGAATGAAAGAACTAATCATATTTGTCTCATTTCATTTAAACTCTGACATGATGCTTTTGGAACTTACTACCTTACTTTGAAAATAGAGTCATAAGATTTTCCCCTAAGTTCTTGATATTCTTAGGGGACAGCCTTATATGATGAATGGGAGAAAGCTTCCTGTTTTATTCCTTGGGCAGATCTCCAACAATAGAGAAGACAGGCTAGAGGGTGGGAGGGTTGGGCTGCCATGCTCCACTCCTCCTAACCCCTAAACCCACCATTTTCCCATTATAACCACTACATTCCAGTCTATACTGGGGTTGGGTATAGATGAGCCCCACCCCCTGCTGTTGGGGTTTTGCTGAATTCTTTCTTTGCTTGATGCACGTGGCTGCCTACATTGTCTACAGCCTGGCTTTTCAAGCACTGCAGATGAGTGGATCTAGTTAGTCTGGTGTTTTTTTATAGGGGAATAGCCAAGCATCAACGCCTACATTGGTGAAAGTATAGAAGGGGGAAAAAAAATAACACATTCCGTAAGGAACAGTTAAAAGTGGCTCTAAGGAAAGATACTGTTTCAAAGAAAAAAGGGTAAGAAAAAGAAGCACCTACAGCCTTCCGGCCCAGAATCCTTAGGCCTGGTACCAGTCAGCATCCTTTTCTGACTCCCCAGTCATCTGTCTTTCTGCCCTCAGGTTCATTTCTTGCCCTTCCCCTGCTCTGCATCATGGAGCTGGTTGCAGAATCCATTGCTTAGCCTCCCTTTGAGTTAGGTTGAGTTGATGGGAAGCTTGTTGGGAAACTGAAAGGAGAAGCAGGGCGGGTATTTCTCCCTCTCTCTGCTGCAGTGACCTCAGTGGTTGTAGGAGTGATGAACCTGTGGCTTTGGGTTCTGGTTTCATACCTTTTCCCTGTGTCTCCACCCTGTAGCTCCAGGATGGTGGAGGGGTCCTGCTGCTACTCTGTTATTTTTTAGCTCTTGCCACCATCTTTGGAACCAAATCCCTATGTTAAATTACTTCTTTTGAACCATGTGGCATGGGTTCTGCTTTCCTCACAGGACTATGGCTGTTATAGCTCCATTATCTTACTCGAGGTAATGTCACTGGTCAGAATATCTTTTCTTTTTTGGCCACCTGGAGACATATGAAGCTCCTGGGCTAGGGATATGATCTGAGCCACAGTCATGACCTATGCTGCAGCTGCGGCAATGTCGGATCCTTAACCCACTGTGCCAAGATGGGGATTAAACCTGTGTCCCAGTGCTCCAGAGGTGCCGATCCCATTGTGCCACAGTGGGAACTCTAGAACATCTTTTCTTTATTGAACAACACGTTTTTTTCTACATAGGACACCATCATCTCTGAGTTATGCAGAATTGATTGAATTGAGTGTGTGTGGTTGACCCAATATAATATATAATTGTTTGTATTTAATATCACACAGGTAAAATATTTGGCATAAATACTAGTTTATTCTTTGTTCTCAAAAAGAAATCTGTTATTTTCTATCTTTCAAAGAAGATCATTTATAAGATGCGTGAGGTGTTAGTAATAATTAGACTAAATAGTAGCATAAATAACATTGGGGAAAAAATGGGTCTTACCAAAGACCACCTGTCTACACATTTTGTAGTCCGCATGATATTTTGTTTCCTTAAGGGAAAAAAAATCCAGTTATTTAACTCCTAAAATACAGATGGTATATGCTAGGAAAAACATGAGGATAGATGTAACTATACAACAATATCTGAGATCTGAAGGCAGAGTAAGAGGGGGCTCTCACATTATGCAAAGATTTTTCATGCCACCCATTAAATATCTCCATGTTCAGGAACAAGGTGATCAGGGCTCTTCACCTGTGAGATTTACCAGTTAATGTGTAATTGATCAAGCATCCCGAAAGCCTTTGCAGAATAGTGAATAACCCTTAACAGGACAGGAACTCCAAAAAAAAAAAAAAAAAAAAAAAGGCAGAAGCCAAGACTTCATCATTTGTGGAAAGTCATGTCACAATTTTTGTTGGTCTCAAATTAAGGGACAGATTCACACTTATGTGCTTCATTTTGGAATGAGGTTCTCTCTCCTGCCTAGTTAACCCCTCTCATCCTTCAAACCTGGGGTCAATTGGCACCTCTCCATGGAATCAAATCCTCTCTGTGATAGTCAAGGCATGTAGACTCTGCCTTCAGTTGCATATCACACTTAAGCCTACACTTATTTGCTGAATTATTAGAAGCAACTGTTTCTTCCACTACATAGAAAACCCCATGAGGGCAAAGACTGTTTCAAATATTGCTTATTTTTATTTTCCTAGCACATAGCACATCATAAATACTGAATGCAAGCCAAATGAATGAGTGAATGAATAAAGAATAGGCACAGAACTTCTCAAGCTTAGGAGGTAGCAACGGCCCTAGAACTGGCCCCAATTCTGCTTCAAGCTTGTGGTGAGTTTTCTGAACTCTGCTTTGATTTGTCCTAGTCTGAGGCAAATTCACTTGGCCAAGATGATTTCATTCCTGCCAGCCCTCAAAAGGGATTATTTGTTCTCATTGTTTTTCTAAGTGGTGTATTAGAATAAAACAAAGAGAGTTTTGATAGGTCAACATTTTACAAGAAAAGCACAGATGTATCGAGGTGAATGAATTACATGGAATGACAATAATTCATGCTCAAGGACTAGAAAGACTGGAAAGGAATCTAAACGTGGGACAAAAGGTGAGAAAGTGTTGTTGCTTAAACAGTAGCACATAAAGGCAAATGAATCACTCGAATAAGAAGCTACCTTATCTTTGTATTAAAAAACAAAATCAAGTGTTTGGGGTCAGCAGACCCTAGGCAGCAACTGAAGAAAGCTCATTTTGTTTCTGTATGTTTGCCCCATGCTGTAAGACTAATGTAATTTATCTAGAGCTTATCTAAATCTTAACACTCTAGTTGGAACAAAATGTGAGTGACAGTAGTTTTGTCAAAGTGGTCTTTAATTTCAGCATGAAAATTAAGAGTATCAAATATACACACAGGTAAATACATACATAAAAATATTTCTGGGGAGGGAATCACTATAATACAGTGGAAATGGAGACCTAATACCCTTCAGTTGGGGTTTTATAAATCTCAGATTTCTAATATATTCATCAAAAGACACATTCGTTTAAATGTTAGTGTAAAGTGTATCTTTTGATGAATATATTAGACAACATTTGGAAACTGGTATACTGGTTCTTCACTTTTCTTTTGTGTGTTCATTGATTTTTTGGTCCACCTCTCTGATAATTTGATTGACTGATTGATTGCTTTTTGGGGCTGTACCCACAGCACATGGAGGTTCCCAGACTAGGGGTCCAACCGGGGCTACAGCTGCTGGTCTACACCACAGCCACAGCAACACCAGATCCAAGCCACATCTGTGACCTACACCACAGCTCATGGCAACGCCAGATCCTCAACCCACTGAGCGAGGCCAGGGATCAAACCTGCATCCTCATGGATCCTAGTTGGGTTCATTAATTGCTGAGCCACAAACAGGAACTCCTGACTTTAATTTTAAATGTATCCTTTAAAAGTTTTTGTAATTCCAAAAACTCTTTGGCTTATAAAGAAAAATGACTGATGAACTGAGTGTTTATTTTCTTGTAAATTTATGGAGTTATGGAGATATTTTGTGGGAAATACAGGATGGTAGAAAAACACAGGAGTATTGCTATCCTAGAGGGAGACAGCTGTCTATGGCATATTGCACGCTTGTTAGTGATTCGTTGGTTTTTAAGAGGGATTTCAAAGTCATCTGTGGCACTTTATCCAAAGTCAACGAACACTGAGCTCCAATCAGACCTTCTTGGGAAGAAAAGAAAATTTCCTCTTTCACTGATGATTTTTACTGCTTTTATTTTTAATCCTAGATGGGAAAATATCAACAAAATTGGCCTTATATTCCTTGGCTCTTAAATTCTTTGACTCTTAACATGGGGTAGCAAATCGTGGTGCTCTGGCATTGTGATCAACCCTGTGTACAGCCTTGTAGCAGGTTTTCCCATTGGTGCAAAGGTTCTGAGTTAACGTCATACCACTGGACAGTCCCCCTTGTGATATGTCCTCACCAGGTACCCAACTAGACCATGCAAGGGGTTGGTTTTTCCCCCCTGAGTGAACTGGCTGATCCTGACCCTCAACCTGGAAGCCTTGACTCCATTAGCCTTGTGTTTCAAAGGACTGAGTCAGGCAAGAGGTGGCACAAAAGAGCGTGCTGAGATTAGAAACGAAACCATTGTGGGGAGTTCCCATTGTGGCACAGCAGAAATGAACCTGACTAGGAACCATAAAGTTACCGTTTCAATCCCTGGCCTCGATCAGTGGGTTAAGGATCCAGCGTTGCCATAAGCTGTGGTGTAGGCCAGCAGCTGCAGCTCTGATTTGACCCCTAGCCTGGGAACATCCAAGTGCCACAGGTTTGGCCCTAACAAGAAGAAATAAACAATTTTTTTTCCACTTGTTAAAGTTTAGCCATACACCTGCCTTGTTTCCATTTCTAAAACAGAGACTCTAATTACCTTCACAACATGGGTTTTCTAGATGGGTAGATCTTTTCTTTCATGTACATTGCCTTTCTTGTGTATCATTTGGAGCTTCTACTTATTGTTCTCACAGAAGTTAGAAACTTCCCACCACATTCAGGCTTGTGTTATCACAGAACCTTCTAGGAAGCAGAGCTGTGTGGCGTCTAGGGTTACTGTATGTTGTGTACATGTGTGTGGATCCATCTATCCATGCGACATCTGCACGGCATTCTTGAGCCCATCCTTCTAAACTATGCATTTATCCATGTGCTTTCTTTGGTCTGATTCCTGACAGCAGATCTACTTCAAAGGTTCTATTTCACAAAGTCCATGAAAGAAGAAAGACTATGAAGCGGGGACATGGGCTTTTCATGGATCCCACTAGAAAACTCCTTACCCTGTTCCTACAGCGATTCTATTAAACCTCAGACCATCAGAATAAACTCGTTAGGGGGTCCTTCTTCCCTGGTGTCCTTGCACACAAAGGGACATCCAACAACAGTGACACGAAATGACTTCTGCTCCTCTCATTTTTTTAAACCACTATTAATTGTATACTTGCATGATTGTCTAACACCTCCCTGATTTCACTGTCCAGGTCTCTAAGACTTTAAGGTGTACGATTAAAGAACTGTGCAGCTTTCATTCCTCATTGGAAGGCCATCTGTCCACCTTCTCATTCACAAGCTCCAGGTGCACGTAGCATCTTTCTATCTACCTGTTTGTCACCTAATAATCCCCTTATGGAAGAATCCTTTGAGATGATTTAGTCCAACCCACTCTTTCTAAAAGTGGGGGAAATAAGCCCTAAGCAGATGCCTCAGTGGACACAGATCAGTCATCTCATCAGTAGCAGTGGAGACTAGCACACTCACTGCCCAACTACCGCCTTGTTCTTTTTCCCATCTATGAAAATCTTTAAGGTTTTTTCAAAAACTAGCTTAGCCTTTCTTACTCCATCTATTTAAGGCAGTGGAGTCAAGACACAGAGAGGCTGGCATTCCCATTGTGGCTCTGCAGTTTAGGAGCCCAACTAGTATCCATGAGGATGCAGGTTCGATCCCTGGCCGCACTCAGTGGGTTAAGGATCCCGTGTTGCCAAAGCTGTGGTGTAGGTCGCAGATGTGGTTTGGATCTGATGTTGCTGTGGCTGTGGTATGGGCCAGCAGCTGTAGCTCCGATTGGACCCCTAGCCTGGGAACCTCCATATGCTGTGGGTGTGGCCTTAAAAATAAAAAAAAGGAAAACAAGACAAAAAAACCATTGCCAATGTTCACAGAAGAGAGGATAATTTAATAATGATCATTTATCTGAACATAAACTTATTTAGCAAATTCCACTAAGGTTATCTTGCATAAATAAAGATGGTTATCAGGTGACTAATTATATCTTTAAATATACGAAACATTTTGGAGGATGCTGAGCAATTTATCTTTGTTGCCATAGAATCATAAGCAATGGAATGAAAGAAATTACAGGCAAAAGGGAGTTTACAGTAAGTAAATTAGACGTTGGAATCACTCTAAACCATTCAGAACAGATTGGGAAATGTTGCTCCCTTGATGTCTGGGGCCATTTGCCTACTTAACCGTGAAAGGATCCATTCATTCACATATTTTACTGTGTTCCTGCTAAGGTTAGGTTCTTTGTTTAGCCCTTAGAAGCCTGAAGGTTCTCTCCAGGTTTGTTAGTTTTAAACCAGATATACAGCACAGAAAATAAGCTAATTCTTTAAAAAATTAAAAGCCCTAAGAAATGGCTTTATCATAGATTTTTAAAAAATGCCCTTTGTTCCTACAATGGCCTGTTCCAGAATTCCGCTCCAAATTTTCTAAATGGAAATATTTTAACCATTGAAATAGTGATGCTTAAATGATGATAGTAAGATGTCTCACATTTTAATTGGTATAACACACACACACACACACACTAAGCTTTTTGTGTCCTTATGGTACAGTGATTTATACTGAGACATGTATACTTCATCTTCATTCTTATTTCTGACACAGAGCTTGCAAAGAAAGCTCTTGGAATTCCCTAAGTGATGAGAGTGATAGAAATATTTTTTGCTATGTTAATAAGGTGACTTTGGATTATATCTAGTAATAGGAGCTGGTTGGCAGGAAAACTAACCATGACTTTATAGGGTTGGAACTTTCAGTCCCATTTTGTGACCTCTGGGGAAGGGAGATGGGCTGGAGGTTGAGTGCAGTCACCAGTGGCCAATGTTTTAATCAACTGTGCCTATATAACAAAGCCCTCTAGAACCCCAAAAGGACAGGGTTTGGAAAACTTTTGGGTTGGTGACCTCCTGGAGGTCTGGGGAGAGTGGTGCACCTGGAGAGGGCGTGAAAGCTTTGTGCCCTTTCCCCATACCTTGCCCTGTGTCATTTCATCTGGCTATTGATTGGTATCCTTCAACCTCCTTTGTAGTAAATCAGTAATCTAGTGACAAAACTGGGTTCCTGAGTCCTGATAGCCTCTCTGGCAAATTAATAGAACCCAAGGAGAAGCTGTGGGAACCCCTGATGTATTGTCTGGTCAGAAGTACAGGTGACAACCTGTACTTGAGATTGGTTTCTGAAGTGGGGGAGGGAGGGGACAGTCTTGTAGGACTGAGCTTTAACCTGTGTGGTCTGACTGTATCTCCACCCAGGTAGATAGTGTTAGAATTGACTTAAAACTGTAGGACACTGAGCTGGTGACTGAGAATTGCCTGGTGGTGTGAGGAAACAGCCATTCTCCCAGCCATTGGAATTGGCTGCAGAACACTTTTGAGTTATTTCTTTGGAATTCTCATAAACTAGGTGCTAGTAAGATGGAAAAACATGGCTAAGGGGACTCCATGGCTTGGATGAAGTTATTTCATCTGAGACTTTTTGCTTAAAACTTTTTTTTGTCTCCACCCCTGTCAGATTATACTGAAGAAGGTAAACTATTTTTAACATTATTATTATGAGAAGAAAACTTCATCTCTTGTCCTTAATATTAGGTAAATATTTATTTTGTTTTTCTCAGTATATGAAGGCTGTAGGCACTTGTTTATCATTTGTGAATGTGTAGGTATTTTATTTTAAGGAGGGAAATGGTCGAATATCAAAAACATAAAGACTTAGAGAACCAAAGGATCAAACATATTTTAGAATAAAGCTATCTTTCTAAAAAGATATTATCATTAAATTATTTCCTTTCTCATCATAAATTAGAACCATGTTTATATGATGCCGCTCAGGGGATGGGAATAAAAGGCCCTGGAGGGCACAATCTCTATTCTCAAGCTTCTGATACTAAACTGTCAAAACATAATTTTTGATGCTAAATGGTGTGAACAGATTTATTTTAACCGACACACTGGAAGATGAGTAATAAGATGAGTGAAAGATCAAACAGTGAGTGCACATCAGTGGAAGTTGAACAATATTTTTAGTAATAAGGAAAATAATAAAACTATTTCACACCAGAAAGTTCCCATCACACTTAAAGCAAAAAGTTATTTGACTTACCTCTCTAGAGCTACAGGACTGTGTTCAAGTAAATAGAAAGTCTCAGAATTGTCTATAGGAAACATGTGAAGAAACTTTTTGAGACAATGATCAAAATACGAGATTGGGAAATTCTTAAAAGGTCTATAAATCACTAAAGGGATGAAGTACTTCTGCCCAAGGTAGAGTCACAAAGGACCAGATTTGCCTCCTGCCTGAAAAAATCAACAGCACTGGACAAAATATGTGAAACAAAAGTTTTGAAAGTATTAGACACCAGGCAATGAAAAATGGATTCCTGAGAGATGGGAAAGCATTGAGGAAAACTCATCAATTGCCCTTAATTATTCCAAAGAGAATTTCTAAGCTAAGGTACAGGGATGGGGAATCCAGGCAGAGCCCAGCTGACTCGACGAGTGTTGAAGACAGAAAGTCCACAGAGACCATGGCAGATGGAATTCTCAGATCAGAGTACCAAAGAGGAGAGAACTACACACAGAGAGAATCTGAGACCTCCATAGGGTCTGACTAGCAAATGCATGACTAGAGCATGCACTGAACAGACCAGAATATCTCAGAATTCATGAGCATTGGGTAGAGTCCTCAGGAATGTCTTGCTTCAGAATGGGTGGAACTAGCCTTTATTGAGTACTGTTCTGGACCCATCTAAAAGTCATAAAAGCAAGACTCAAAAAAATCCAGCTCTTTATAAGTGATTTAACTATATCACAGAATGAAGCTCAAGAATATTTTTTAGGAATACAAAAATATCTAGCACTTAATGAGATAAAATTCACAGTGTCTGGTAACCAGTCAAGAAATTCAGTAGAGACACAGAGGCATAAGAGATTCAAATTGAATTTCCAGAAAGAAAACAAATACATGTAAGATGAAAAACATGCTGGATGGGATTAATGGAAGATTACACATGGCAGAAGGAAAGATTAGTGAATTTGAAGACACAGAAATAGAAATGATACAAAATGAAAGGGAAAAAGGAATCCCTCAAAATCAAATAGCATTGGTGAGCTGGGACTATATTAAACAGGCTAATATTTGTATAATTAGCCCCTCTGAGGGGGTTACTGAAGAAATAATGGCTGAAACTTGGTGAAAGCCATTAAATCTACTAATCTAAGAAGGACAATGAATTCCAAACATGAGAAAAATGAGGAAAACTACATCAAGGCACATCATAATCAAATTGTATAGAGCCAGTGATTACAGAGGAAATCTTAAATGCAGCCAAAGAAAGAGGACATTGTTTACAGAGGAATAAAGATAAGAATGGCAGCAGACTTCTTACAGAAGCAATGGAACCAAAAAGATCCATCTTTGAAGTACTGAAAGAAGATGTGGTACATATACACAATGGAATATTACTCAGCCATTAAAAAGAACGAAATACCAGCATTTTTAGCAACATGGATGGACCTAGAAACTATCATGCTAAGAAAAGTCAGCCATACAATGAGACACCAACATCAAGTGCTTTCACTGACATGTGGAATCTGAAAAAAGGATAGACTGAACTTCTTTGCAGAACAGATGCTGACTCACAGACACTGAAAAACTTATGGTCTCCGGAGGAGACAGTTTGGGGGGTGGGGGGATGTGCTTGGGCTATGGGATGGAAATCCTGTGAAATCAGATTGTTACAATCATTATACAACTAAAGATGTGATAAATTCATTTGAGTAATAAAAAAAGTACTGAAAAAAGAAAAACCCATCAACCTAGAAATCTATACCCAGAGAATTCATCTCTCAAAAGTGAAAGGAAATAAAGATTTTGCATTCAGAAGGAATTCCTCTAACATTTCTTATTTACTCATTTCTTTTCCAGAAAGTGAAATCGTGAAATTGTTAGAGGTCTACTGAATAGGCAGAATAACGGCCACCTGAAGATGTCTGTATCTTCATCTCTGGAATCTATGAGTATGATACAGTCAGTTCAGGCTGCATAACAGATTGAGTGGGTTAAACAACAAACATTTGTTTCTCACAATTTTGGAGAGTGGAAGTCTGAGATCAGGGTACCAGGGTGTTTGGGTTCTGGTGAGCATCCTCTTCCAGGTGGCAGGCTGCCCCCTATCCCATACCCTCACAGGATAGAAGGCAGCTAGAGAGTTCTGTGGCGTCTGTTGTATGAGGACACTAATCCCATCCATGAGGGCTTCACTCTTGCAATATAGGCATCTCCAAAAGGCCTCACCTCCCAAATCACCTTGAGGGTTAGGATTTCAACACATGAATTCTGGGTGTACATGTTCAGTCCATAAGGTAACTTATGGGGCAAAAAGAGATTTTGCAGGAGTTCTTAAAATAAAAATCTTGAGATCAGGAGATTATCCTGGATTATCTATGTAGGGCCAATGTAATTACAAGAGTCCTTATAAGTGAGAGAAAAACAGGGGAGCCAGAGACAGAGATTGATTTGAAGAGGTCACAATGCTGGTCTTGAAGATGGAGGTAGGGGCCATGAGCCAAGGAACACAGGGGGCTCCAGAAGCTGGAAAAAGGAAGAGAAAGACCCTCCCCTAGAGCCTCTGGAAGGAACACAGCCCTGCCAACACCTTGACTTTAGCCCAGTGAGCCCCATTTTGGACTTTTGACCTCCAGAAATGAAGGCTAACAAATATGTGCTGTGTTAAGTCCTTAGATTTGTAGTAATTTGTTATAGAAGCAAAAGGAATTTTATATATTTACATTCAGGGCATGGTGTGTGTATTCTCATTGACCAATAAGGTTGATTTTATGTGTGTAAGATTTTTTAAAAAATCTTTACCTATTTGTTAACAACTGCACTGAGAATTTGTTTGTTTCGTTAACCTTCAAAACATATTAAACATTTTTGGCTTCAAAATTATTTCGGACATTGGTTCCTTGAAAATTTAAAACCTCTTTTTTTTTGTAAATTGAAGTATAGTTGATTTATAATGTTAATTTCTACTGTACAGCAATGTGATTCATTTTTTATATATATATAAAATAGTCTTTATATATACATATTAGTCTTTATCTATATAAAATAGTCTTTATATATATAATAGTCTTTATATATATATATATATATATATGAGTCATATATATATAAAATAGTCTTTTTTATATGTATATAAAATGGTCTTTTCCATTATGGTTTATCACAGGATATTGAACATAATTCCTTGTGCTATACAATAGGACTTGTTGTTTACTCAGTCTATATATAATTGTTTGCATCTTCTAATCCCAAACTTCTAATCCATCCCTCTCCCACCCACCCCTGCCTTGGAAACCACAAATCTGTTCTCTATATCTGAGTCTGCTGCTGTTTCATAGATAAGTTCATTTGTGTTACATTTTAGATTCTACATATAAGTGATGTCATATGATATTTGTCTTTCTCTGACTTACTTCCCTTAGTATGATAATATCTAGGTCCATCTGTGTTGCTGCAAATGGCATTATTTCATTCTTTTTTTTATGGCTGATTAGTATTCTATTGTATATACGTATCACATAAAGCTTTGGTTTTTAAATTTTTTATTATAGTTGATTTATAGCATTAAAACTTTTGATTGTTAAAACCTTTTGCCATTTAAGCAAAGTACTTAAACTAAGCATAGTTCTCTCTCTAATGAATGTCTTTCTTATGGTTTTAGCCATTCCTCTCCCTCTTATAGTAAATCATGCAGAACTCAGTAGGGGAATCTCAAAGTCTGTATTTGATGGGAGTACATTCTCCAGTGGGGTCATATTTACATTTCCCCCCATTTCATATATATTTTTAAAACAACAATAAGAAGGAGAATGTAGGCAGTCTGGCTTTGTAGCTGGGACTTTAATGCCATTGTTAAGAGAGAATGCAATTTGGGGGAGGCAAAAAAAACCAATACTGCAGGATGAAGAAGTAATCTCCTAGTCAAGTCAAGTACTTAGGATTAGCTGAGAAAATACATGAAGAGAAGGCAGTTAGGAGAGTTTCACAATTTGAGAAACAGAAGGCCTAAAACAGTTTAATCCTCTCCTCTTTTTTAAAATATAGAAAGTATTTCTCTAATAATCAGGGATGTTTAGCATTTTTTCATGTGCTTGTTGGCCAGCTGCATATCTTCCTTGGAGAATGGTCTTTTCAGGTCTTTTGTCCATTTTTCCATTGGGCAGTTGACTTTTTTTGCAGTTGGGTTGTATAAGTTGCTTATATATCCTAGAGATTAAGCCCTTGTCAATTGCATCATTTGAAACTATTTTCTCCCATTCTGTAAGTTGTATTTTTTTTGTTTGTTTCCTTTGCTGTGCAAAAGCTTGTCAGTTTTCCTTTGCTGTGCAAAAGCTTGTCATTGGTTTATTTTTGCTCTTATTTCTGTTGCCTCGGGAGAATGACCTGAGAAAATATTCATGAAGTTGATGTCAGAGAATGTTTTGCCTATGTTCTCTTCCAGGAGTTTGATGGTGTCTTGTCTTATATTTAACTCTTTAAGCCATTTTGAGTTTATTTTTGTGTATGATGTGAGGGTATGTTCTAGTTTCACTGATTAGCATGCAGCTGTCCAGGTTTCCCAGCAATTCTTGCTGAAAGACTTTCTTTTTCCCATTTTATGCTCTTGCCTCCTTTGTCAAAGATTAATTGACCATAGGTGTCAGGGTTTATTTCTGGGTTCTCTATTCTGTTCCATTGGTCTGTATGTCTGTTTTGGTACCAGTACCACACTGTCTTGATGACTGTGGCTTTGTAATATTGCTTGAAGTCTGGAAGAGTTATGCCTCCTGCTTGGTTTTTGTTTCTCAGGATTGCTTTGGCAATTCTGGGTCTTTTGTGGTCCCATATAAATTTCTGGATAGTTTCTTCTAGTTCTGTGAAAAAATGTCATGGGTAATTTGATAGGGATTGCACTGAATCTGTAGATTGCTTTGGGTAGTATAGCCAACACAACAATAGGAGGAAAAATTATGTATACATGTATGTGTAACTTGGTCCCCATGCTGTACAGTGGGGAAAAAAAAAAAAGAAAGTATAGGAAGTATTGTTTAATTACAATGTTACATGTGTACAGCAAAGTGATTCCATTTTTTATATACATATTTTCAAATTCTTTTCTATTATAGGTTATTACAAGGTATTAAATACAGATTCCTATATAGCAGGTCCTTGTTTTTTGTCTGTTTTATATACAGTTGTGTATATCAGTTAATCCCAAATTCCTAATTTATCCCTCCCACCTTTCCACTTTGGTAACCATAATGTCTGTGGGTCTTTTTATGTTTTGTTCATTTGTGTGTGTGTATATGGTTCTATATGTAAGTGATATCCTATGACACTTGCCTTTCTCTGTCCTGACTTACTTCACTTAGTATGATCATCTCTAGGTGCATCCTTGTTGCTTCAGTTTAATCCTCTTAAGGAAAAAAAAGCTTTTGTGGGTTTTTTGGAATTTGAGAATATGGAGTTATAAATAAGACATTTTTCTACATTTTTTTCTCTCCTCTGGGTGGCCTCCAAGCATTGAGAGGAAGTATTTAAGTTAGAGCATCTCAGGAGGCAACAAGTCACTTTTTAAAAAAAAGCCCCCAGTAAGCATCCTCCTCCTTTGCTTTAGTTATTAGTATCAGACTCTTTCTGAGCAAGTCCTCAGTTGAGGTATTTGAGGCACTCCTGAGATGGGCTCACCTATAACATCTCTAGGAAGACAGTCAGACGTCCTACTCTTACATCTTGATCTTTCTGCTCGAGCATGAACCCAACACAAGGAATGATGTTTGGTCTTTTTTTCGTTCTTCACTCACCAGTAGTGAACTACTGCTTCATACTACTAGTTGGAGATTTCTTTCAAACACAGAAGAAATTTCAGCACCAAATTATATCCTCATACTGTGAACTCAACGCTTCCTTGACAGCTTTAAACGAGAGGCTAGTTTTCTGGATCTTTAAAATCGCCTTACTTTTTGTTTGTTTGTTTGTTTGTTTCTCTTTTCAAGGGGGAGAAACATTCCCCCCCCCTCAATAGCATAAGACACAATGTAACATGAGAACAATCTCGAAACAAGTACATATGGTGTTTTTCTTAGAACTTTATGTTGACTTGACACTTTTAAACTCTTTTATCAAGATTTTCTATAAATGTATTAGACTTTCATTGGCTTAGACCAGAGTTCTCCATCGTAAACATAATGTGAGTTGCAAATATAAGTGAAAATTCTAGTAGCCTCATTAAAAAAGAAAGAGGTGCAATAATTTTAATAATGTATTTAACCCAATATATCAAAAAGTATTATTACTTTGACCTGTAATCGGTATAAAATTAGTAGTGAGTTATCATCCATTTTCTCTTTTTATACTAAAGCATGGGGTCCAGCGTGTGTTTTATGTTGATGGCACGTTTCAATTCAGATGATCCTCATTTCAAACACTCAACCAGCCACCTGTGTCAAGTGGTTCAGATGTTGAAGCTCATGGCTCTAACCTCTCCCCTTCACAGCCCCTGGGGAAAATTCTCCCCAGAGGATACTTCATTGCCACTGCTTTAGTTTTCCACTGGAGTCTCTTTCTCTGCCTTTAGACTCTGCAGACCTTCCTGAAAACCCTTTGTGTTGTAATAGCTTTGGGTTCAATGTAGCAATTTCCTGTCCCCAGCAAGCTCTCTAAGTAAAACCTAGGGCCTCTTAGACATTGACAACTCCTCTCCCTCAGGGCTGCATTCAGAGCTACCTGCTTCTTCTCTCCTTACTTCTCCTTTGCAGATTCATGCCCCTGGAGGGTGGTGTGGACAAGCAGTTGTTCTCAAACCTAAGTGCCTCGGAGCCCCCAGGTTCTTGTTCAATATGGCTGGGCCCACTTCCTGAGTTTCAGATTCCAGAGATCTGAGGTGAAGCTGGAGAGTTTGCATTTCTAATGAGTTTCCAGTGGTGTCTCCTGCTCTAAGGGTCTATCCTTGGCCCTCTGTCCCTTCCCCCAGGAGGGGTCTGTTCTGCAGCCACACCCCCTCTTCTGCCCGACAGAGCCTGATTCAGTTGGGCGTCCAGATGGCTTGAACACCAGCATGCAGGCCCACCTGGTATGAGTCTGGATCAGTCCTGGCCAATGGTAAAGGTACTTTCTCTGGCCAGTGATGGGTTCTGGCAAATGAGACCTGGGGGATGAGGGAGCTTCTAGGAACTTTTCACATTCTGTGAAAGGGACCCAAAACAGGCTTGCTTTTTTCCTGCTTCTGGACACTGCTGCCTGCGCCCACCCCTCAGGAGTACAGTCATCATCCTGGGTCCCTGAGGGGAACAGCCAAGGAAGCCGAGCTGAGTCCCGACCCCAGTCACAGAGAGGAAAGGTGGAAGGGAGATGGGTAATGGAGGGTTTCCTTCCTGGGGCCCCTCCTGTGCTGTGTGCAGTAATTAGCATATATGTGGTTTAGGCTGCTTTTACCTGAGTCTTCTATCACTTGGTGCGGGAAAGCTCCCGACACTCCTTCCAAAAGCTTCCATCCCTTCTCTCTCCAATAACTGTCTGGTTGGTATCTTCCTTAAGTCGGCTTTCAACCCTCCTTCTTCCTGTACCAAATTCCCTCTCCCCTCCCTGCCTTTCTTGCTCTACCAAAGATGAGGGGAGGCCAGTCCCTGACATTTTGGGGGCTTAGAACAGGAACACAAACAGAGCGTCCTTACGCATCTCTCTTCCCACACCTGGATGAGTTTTGTGCCGTGAGTGGGGTGCACATGGACACCTGTGTGTCCAAGCTCTACCATAACTCCCAGTCCTTAAGAACTGAACCCCTGGCCATCCTTTGTCGGAGGAGTGCATCCTCTGGGACCTGGGAGGGCAGACCTGGGGAAGAGGTGGGCATGTCCTGGAAGCAGGCTCAGGGCTGTTTGACTGGGGAATCTCAGCATCCCAGGTATGTGGGGCATGGTCTACCGGTGGGGCGAGGGAAGGCATGGACTTCGGGGAGCTCACAGATTCCTCATGTTGCCATGGGGTGTGGCCAGGGAAGGCCACAGTGACCTTCTAAAGCAGGGTGCTTGGGGCAGTAGCCCCAACTCTGCAGCTGGATGAGGGATGCTAATGGGACTGAGCAGATTCTTGGACTCTGAGTCATATACAGTAAAGGCTTCTGTGACTGAGAGTAATATGTCCCATCTAATACTTTGATCCTTCTCTGGATCAAAGCCTATTGATTCTACAAAAAGATCTGGGAATTTTTGCTTGAGATTTTTTTTTTTTATTATCTCCCATCAGGCATTTAAATCTTAGTGGTAAGATTTTCCTCTTAGCATCATTTCTAATACCCTTATTCCTTCTTCTTCCTTGGATTCATTTGCTAAAATAAATCCTTTAGTTATTTTTTCAGAAGGGACCTCATGCGGTAAGCTATATTCAAAATACTGTCTTCCCACATTAAATTTGGGTATGAACTAGATACAAACCAGTATTCACTTTTGCTCAGCACTTGGGAAAACTGACCGCAGGTGTGCTGGGACACACACCTCCCCCCAAGCCTTGTAATAATCTGTGTCCATCCCACTCCACCTGGAACACTTTCTATATGCATATATTTATTTATGTCTGAATGTTCTAGAGGGGAACCATGCTATGCTTTAACTCAGTGACATTTTCTTTAACATCGTTCAGTATTTTCTCTCCTTCAGTTTCTGCTCTTCTAAAACTTCTATTAGATTTTTAAGATTTGGTTGTGTTTTCCATTCCTATGTGTCCTGCCTTGTCCCATTCTGCTCATCCCTACATTGTTTACATGTAGGAGAGGCTCCTTTCAGAATATTCATTCTTTTACCTGGATTCATTCTGCTCTTTAGTCTGAGACTGTCTATTGGTTTTCTGATCATATAGCTAATTCCAAGGAATTTAAAACATAGTAGCTTGCACTTAGTTTAGGAATTACTGTTGAATATTTGGGGAGGAGGGTTATTTTATTTCCATACTTATTTTCAAGTTGCCGTAGTCTTCCACTGACACTGTCTCTGTGGAGTGAGTGCTTCGGTTTGTTGAAGTTTCTCTTTGAAGCATTTTCTTTCAAAGTTTGATGCTTCCTGGTTTTCTGTTCACACTTATGTTCAAGGACAGGATTTAAGACTGAATTTCCTGAGCTTAAATAAGAAACTCTATTAACTTTTCTATTAATGTGAGTTCTGATCTCAGCAGTCTGGTTTCTGTCATTGTAGGGAAGGCAGGCTGAGTGAGAGGGTTTTCTCCTTACCTGCAGTGAAGCCTAGGGAGCCCTCTTGGTAGAGTCCCCATCTCTGAATACACACTCAGTGTCCTACCCTGGGGGTCAACACCAGCTTCACTGGCCCCACTTCATCCCCTCAGGATCTAGTCTGTTTCCTCTTACAGAAAAATCAGCAGAAGAGCATTTACTTAGTTGGAAGGGTAGTTCTTGAGCCATTTAGCCTAGAAGAGAGAATCTCAGCTGCCTGGGCCTGCAGGTGCACGAGGGCGAGTACAGCTGCCAGGGCTGACAGGTGAATGAAGATGAGCATGGCTTCCCAGGCTCACAGGTGCATGAGGATGAATTCAAGTGCACGAAGATGAGCCCAGGTGTACAAGGATGAGCATAGCTACCCAGGCTCACAGGTGCACAGGGATGAGGTGAACTACTTACCTTGCTCTTCTCTCAACTACTCACTCACCTACCCCAGAGCCCTTTCTAGTGTTTGGTACAGTGTGCCTCCAGCTCTCTAGTGGGGGTATTTTTAGCATTATTCTTGAAGGTCCATTGTTTCCTTGTATATTAGGCTGTGATGTTTTGTTTTGAAATGAGGGATTACTGACATGTAACACTGTGGAAATTTAAGGTGTACAGTGGATTGATTTGGTCCACTTATATACTGCAAGATGATTACCAGCCTAGTGTTCATGAATGCCTCGATCACAGGAGATAATTATCATTTCTTTTTTGCAGTTAGAATATTTAAGATCTGGTCCCTTAGCAATTTTGAAGCATATTATATAAATGTTTGATTCTAATCACAATTCTGTGTATTAGAGCTTCGGGACTCATTCATCTTCTAGATACAAGTTTATACCTTTGACCCACATCTTCCTAATATGGACTGTGTTTTTTTGGTGGGGGGGGGAGTGCTGAGGTTTTAGCCTCAGTTTGATTCCATCTACTTTATAAGTCCTCTTCTGATAGCACCCTTCATATTTTTAAGTGTAGTCATGGATGGGGTCTTTGTTTTTGTTACCATTGTCTTAATATACAGCCTTATCACTCACTGATGCTATAGATGTATCCTTCCCTATGAGTGTTTGCCCCACTGCTGTTCACTCTCTATGATGATGGTATCTAATGATAGCCACTGGCCACATGTGGCCATTGAGCACTTGATTTTAAAAACTTTGGACCAAGAAAAAAGGACTGTGAAATAGCTGTTAATTTTTTTTGACATGAATTATAGTTTGAAATTTTAATCTGTTAAATGTGATGGCTTAAACTGAATATGCTCTTAAAATTAATGTCACTGGTTTCTTTTCACTCTCATGGTGTGGCTACTAGAAAATGCAAAATTGCATGTGTGGCTCATACTCTATTTCTGTCAGTCAGCGTGGCTCACATTGGGGCAGGAGTCATCCTTAGATAAAATTAGGAAGAAGAGGTCAAGCGATGAATCGATAGGTATGTAGACTGCTCATCCATCCTCACTGTCATCAAAACCACAAAAGGCTGAGATAAATGATGCTCCTAAAAGTGGCAGTGTGGGTGGAAAGGAGAGGTCAGGGCAGAGGCATACTATTCTTTGGTAGAATCTATGTCATTTAGGGACCAGTTTGTTGTGGGTAGAAAGCCAGGAAAAAATGCAGTGTTTCAAGCCTGGGGACCATGGGTCAGTAATAGTCTTGCTCATGGTGTGAATTGGAACGTCATCTAGAAAGAAAGGAGTCAGAGCAGACGTGCCAGTGAGGATATGAAAAGAATGAGATTGGTTTTGGGTCTGGGGTGTGTGAGGTGTCCCTAGGCTCTCACATGTCCTGTAGGTACATGACAGCATGAAAAATGCTAGGAAAAGAGCGTGGGGCTAGGGTTCAATGTCTGGGGGTCACTGGCGCAGAGGATGGAATTACCTGGGGTGTGCACCTCAATGCTGATGCTTTGGGAAACCCACATGCAAGAGTGGGAATGATGAGGAAGAGCCTCGAAGGGATTATTACCAAAAGGAACCTGGATCAACTTACATACTCTGAGACCTAGCATCGCAAAGAGACGAGGCAGGCCTCAGGTGGACACTTGCGGAATTTAAGTTACTTACAAAGTGCCAATAGTATCTTTCAATACACATAGTATTTCAGGAGTTACCAGAGCATGAGATATGTTTTAACTAGTGGGTGCTATTATCAGTCAAGAGTTTTTAAAGGGTGCCATTAATAAGAGAAGAAAGTACAAACATTCTACAGGTCATGGTAAGAGCCATGATAAGATTCTATTGGCTGGGGGAAGCCTTTGGCAGGTTATCATCAGAGAACTGTGCTGGCCTGATTCACCTTCAAACAAAAGTAAACTGCAGCTGCTTCGTGGAATATGGTCCAGTGGAGCTAAGTGGGAAGTTAGGAAGCTCTTACCGTGGATTCGGGGAAGAGAGATGGTGGTTTCAATTGTGATTGCAGCAGAGGAGACGGCTCAAAGGAGTTGGTCCAGAAAGAGTTTAGGAGCAAAAGCTGATCCAAGGGGTTTGTGGAAAGTTAGCACATGGAAGAAATCCAAGATGGTGCAAGATCCTGGCCTGAGTAACTCATCTATGGGAGTGATATCTACTGAAACAGGAAGACTGGGGAGAAGTGGATTTGAGGCAGATGAGGATTCTGTTTTGGACCAGTAACATTTGAGATGCTTATTAAGTATTCAAGTGGAGATGCTGGGCTGACAGTTGGGTAAATGAGTGTGGAGCCGAGAGGGATATCTGGGCTGGAGATTCAGGTCTGGGTGACAGCAGCGTGAAGGTGGTGTCCACAGCCCTGGGACTGGGCGAGCTTATCAGGGGACAGAGGAGAGGGCAATCAGGACAAGAGCCCTCTGGGGCATTCCGAAGTCCAAGAGAGGATGAGAAAGCAAGCGTTTCTAAAAGAAGTGGAAGAGAAACCAGGTGGCATAGGGCCTAGAGAAGAGAATGGTTTAAAAAAGGACTAGTCAGCTGACTCAGACTGCTGACAACTAAGACACAGAAAACTGACTACAGGACCTGGCAAGACATAGGTCAGTGATGACTTCATGAGAATTAAAAGAGTGTGGTCCTTACTTAGACCTCAGTAAAACTTTGTAAATGGAGGGTGTTTCCTAGTGGCCTGGTGGTTAAGGATCTGGCATTATCACTTCTGTGGTTCGGGTCACAGCTGTGGTATGGGTTCAATCCCTGGCCATGGAACTTCTGCTGGGGATCGAACTGTGGGTGTGGTCAAAAAAGTGGGGAAAAAAAAAAGAAAAGGAGAGAGACTATAGTCCTAATTCTGTCAGTAGCTATGCATAAGTTTCTTAGGATTTTCCCTAAAATGGGGATTAGAGTGGTAAATATAATGCCTTGCTTATGGGGGAAAAGGAGCAAACAATATACTTTTTATATTATAGTTTTCAAAAATTTACAGTTGTTGTTAGTTGTGACCTTCTATTATCTTCATATGGCACGGAGGGCATATTCCGAAATAAATACTATTAATTTAGGAGCTTGAGGCATGTCAATCACTTGGCGTTTTATACCTTCCGCACAGATGTACCAATGCTTTAATATTTTTGTGTATGTGGAAGTGCCTCTCTGCATCCACAGAGAAATGTGTGGGTAACATATGTGGAGGGCATTCATGACATGCTGGCTTGTCTTCCTTCCTCAAACCAGTTCCTGGGTGTCAGTTATGTGGCAGGTACATGCAAAATCAGCAATGAATGAGAAGTGTTCCCTGGGAGCTTGGACAGTTTTAACCACAGCAAGATACTTGTCCTGTTTCAGGGTTGGGTTTAGAGCAATGATTCTCAAGATAGTGTCCAACCAGCAGCCTCAAGCAGCGCCTTGGACCTTATCAGACCTGCAAATTGTAGTGCCCCACCCTAGACCTACTGAGTCAGAACCTGAATCAGCAATCTGCCCTGCAGGTGATTCCGATGCCTGCTCAAGTTTGAGAACCACTTGGAAGGACGGAGGCAATCACTTGTTCACCTATCTACTCAAAATGACAATATCTAAAGGGAAGGCATCAAATACAGTCAGCCCTCTGTATCCAGGGATTCTGCATCAGTGGACTCAACCAATTGCAGATCAAAAATATCTTTTTTTTTTTTTTTTTTCCTTTTTAGGACTGCACCCATGGCATATGGGAGTTCCCAAGCTAGGGGTTGAATCAAAGCTGCATCTGCGACCTACACCACAGCTCATAGCAACACTGCATCCTTAATCCACTAAGTGAGGCCAGTAGATACTAGTTGGGTTTGTTACCACTGAGCCACAATGGGAACTCCTCAAAAGTATTCTTTTTTTTTTTTTTTTTGCCTTTTCTAGGGCCACACCCAAGGCACATGGAAGTTCCCAGGCTAGGGATCTAATTGGAGCTGTAGCCGCTGGCCTATGCCAAAACCACAGCAACGCGGGATCCGAGCCACGTCTGTGACCTACACCACAGCTCACGGCAACACCAGATCCTTAACCCCCTGAGCGAGGCCAGGGATTGAACCCGCAACCTCATGGTTCCTAGTCGGATTTGTTAACCACTGAGCCACGACAGGAACTCCCCTCAGAAGTATTCTTAAAAAAATTCCAGAAAGTTCCAAAAAGCAAAACTTGAATTTGCCAGGTGCTGGCATCTATTTACATGGTATTTACGTTGTATTAGGTATCAGTAATCTAGAGATGATTTTAAGTACCGGGAGGATGTGCATGGGCTATATGCAAGTACCATGCCATTTTATGTAATGGACTTGAGTATCTATGGATTTTGGTATCCTCTGGGGTCCTGGAACTAATCCTCTGCTGTGACAGGGGGATGACTCTGCAGAGGTAATGGTGGTGTTTGTCACTCTGTTCCATTTCTGAAGCCCGTCCTTGGTTATTTTGGCTTAAGACATATTTGAGTCTACTTTTGGCTTCAGACTCTGCGAAGCTATTTAAAAATTGGGGGGGTTATTTATTTCCATTATGTAAGTAGCACTGTTGCGCACTTCTGAGAAAATCACCCAGCTGTACAGATTGGCCCCGGTATAAACGTATAGCTCTCGGCTGCATCGGACACCGGATGCCAAGAGCAGGCCCACGTCCTCCTTGTCACTGCTCCCTCATGTTCTCCCAGTAGCTGTTTTGAACATTCTTTCTGCCTACTTGTTAATCACTCCCAACAAATAATTTTACCTCTTACTTTTCATAGGTAAAATAACTTACTGGAAAAATTTTCCTGACAAAAGTCCTGAAAATGTACCTAACTCTATCACATCTTTCCCCCTTTGATCATGCTTAGAGGAAGGAACTGTAATTGTTCTAATATAAGCATAGTTCACCAGGCCCCCATCTCCCCCTCTTCTCTTATACCTTAAACCCTTCACTCTCATCGTATCTTTCCAATAGCATTTAATAATGGATAAGAGGCCCTTTCATCTTAAAAAGGAAATGCTAAATCTTGCCTCAATTTCATTTCACTTTCAAGCTATTGATTTCAATCTTTTGTGCAGCAAAATTTCTAGTACATGTCCGTCTGGTCCTCTTTATAGTCCCATCAACCAGCATGTCATTTGTCTCATGGCAGTCAGTCAACTAACATTTGATGAATATGATGGCTGAATGCTACACCTTAAAGAAAACTTGAAAATACAGAGAGTTAACCAAACATATATGTCATGTTTCATCTCTCTACTTAGATAAAAACCATCATGGAAGTTTTAAGTAGTTAACGTCTTTGTATTTATATTCTTGGTCTTTAAAAGACAAATAACAGTCTTATGAAGTTTTAGGAAGAACACAATCATGTTTGCAGGATGACTTAGAACTGTCATTCAATTATTTGTGTAAATATACTTAGAAAAAGTACAGATAATTGAAATTCAAAGGAAATACCTTTTCAGACAACTTTAAATCATCATATCCTATCAAACCTTTATTGGAACAGCTAATAAGTGATACTATGGAAAGGAGCTTTTTAATTTCTCCTTCTCCCTGCGCAATTTTATGGAGCAAATAATCAGAACAAGAAACAACTAGTAATGAACAAAACAACTGATTTGTGTGTGTGTGTGTAGGGGGGAAGAGCATTCTTTCTCTATTTTTCTTTTAAAAGACATCTATTGCAGGTGTCAGTCCAAAAAGACAAAAAGGAAAGAGTGGTAACAAATGAATGAACAGTACTGAGAAGACAAGGTGTATAGTCTGAAGGAGAAGTCCTATTTTCCCTAGCAATATTCAAAGAAAATGATGATTATTTATTTTGTTGCTCTGAAATCATTTAGAGGAAAAGTACTGATGGTTAAGTTGGTTTATCTCTCCAGGTCAAAATACTTGAATATACACGTACCAAACTTTATGGTTCCCTAATATTCTGCAGCTCAATTAGAAATCTCACGAATTATCAGTTGGCCAATCAACATAGTCAATAATTCTTTAAATTAGTCTTTTGTCATTTGTTCTTGAAGATTAAATGGCAGAGAAGCAGAATGAGGTCTCCTGTTATGTAGTGACTATTTTTATTTACAAAAAACATCTTGCATGTTCTGTGCCACTAAAAGTTCGTGTGTTATATCACTGACATGTTTCAGCTTTAGGAAAATAATAGAAGGGTATATACTTTCCAAAAAAAAAAAAAAATGTATAGAAAGAGGAGAATGGCCCAGGACCTTATTTGTAAACAGAGATCTGGAATGAAATAAAAATACCTATCGTCACAGAAAAGAAGTACAGAATTTCACAATTTCAGTCTGTTCTTAAAAAAACAAAACACACACACACACAAACTCTAACAGAGAAATTAGCACAGAGGCAGCTCCATGTTTTTATTTTAGCTGCAGGTATCCGCAAAACTATGAAAAATCAAAATTATTGCCCCTTAATAAGAGTTCCAGCTTCCTTCTGCCAACTCTTCTATGTCTGTCAGCTTGCAGCTAAGGGAGTTCTATCCAAAGCTGGTATTTATTTAATGTTTTAATGTGCCTCATCTAAAGGGCCTTTCATGTATAAGAGATACAAAGGAAGACTCGAGGGTTAAATACCTCTAATAAAAGGCCCTCTTGTCTATTTGTCTTGTCTGTGTTAGGATGGAAGGCACATGCAGAGAAGCTAGCAGATTTGTTGTGTTAGGCTGTGGGCGTTTAAACAGGATTTAATAATAATGGTAACTTTGATTAATGTTTGTCATTGTAGGTAGAACAACAGAACAGGTTTTTTCAGAGCGGGATGAAGCAAACACAGCACAAAAATGAAAATGCAGAGTTTAAGCTGGGTTGAATTCCATTGTACTCAAGCAATTTATCCCTCCCTTATTTCATATAAAAATACAATTTCATGAACTGATCAGAGATTTCATTTTAAATCTCACAGAGAATATATGAGATGGTTTGTTTGCATTTTTCAAACCCTGGGGCTAGAGGAAAATATGGTAACTAAAAAAGAGATTTCATCCTAGTTTTCTTATCTCTACATAATTTGATCTTAATGGCTCCAATAACAATAAAAAGTCCTCCAAAAAAAAAAAAAATAATGCCTCGGTGAAGAACATACTTTGTACTTTAAGTCAAATACAACTGTTAAGTGCTGTACTACAACAAATGTCATTGCTACAAATCATAGCAAATGTGTACTACAAACATACGGGAAATGAGGTAGAAATATTGGGCTCATCTATAAAACAAATCAAGTGAGGTACCTTTTAGAGGATGGAGATAAAGATGGAAATAAACATCTTGACCCGTTAGGAGGCTGCAAAATAATCATAGTTTTTACTCAGTTAACCCTCAGTTACAAAAGCTAGAACCAAGGTTATTGTATTATTAAGTCAATTACAGCTATCTTTGTATTAATATTAACATTAAAGATAAGCAAAAGAAAGTTTTTCCTCCCAATGTAAGGAAAATCCACTTTAATATCAAGTGGGATTCAGGAACTGAACAGAAGCCTGCCCCCTTGCTCTGAGGACGCCACTGGACAGACCCCTGAACCCAAGTGCCTATGAGGTCAACTTCTGTCTCAGTGTCCAGTCCAGCTCTGGGTCAGGCCCAAGATCCCATCAAGCCTTGAGGCAGCTGTATTACCTTTTTGATTCCATATCTGCCCCCTGCAGGACCCCATAGCTGTTCCCCCCAAACTGCCATCCCCACTTGCCTTCTTTCAGGAGCTAGAGCACCCCCCTGAGGTCACTTTTCTCCTCCCAGACTCCAGTCCGCAACATTGACTCAGAACATGAACCAGACTCTGGGCCTTGACATGCATGAGGTTTGGTGCTCCATACAGCTAACAACGGAGAACATGAGCTGAGGGGAGCACAGTCTTTTGCTAACGGTTAATTTTTAAAAATCTCAACAAATCATTGCCCAGGAAGACTTAAATTGACAGGATTAAGTTCTTATCATCTGGCTCTCATTATTCAAATTAAGGAATCTAATATTTATTGAATACCTTCTACCTACAAAGCACTATTCAAGAGTCTATAAGGGACACAGAGAAACCTAATACTGGATCCAGCCTTTAAACTGCTTATACCTAATTGGAAGAAACAATTTTCAGTAAAAGAGACTAGGCACAACAAATAGAGAATTTCCTGACTTTTCTTGCCTGCATTATTCAGGGTTGTCCAAAGAATGGAACCAGTAAGTTTGTGTGTGTGTGTGTACACATGTATGCATATCCCTACATACAGAGAGAGACTCATCTTAAGGAACTGGCTCACATGACTGTGGGGGCTGACAAGTCCCAAATCTGCAGAAGAGGCCAGAAGGCTGGAGACCAAGGGCATGCTGCAGCTCAAGCTTGAAAGCAATCTGGAGGCAGAATTCCCTCTTCCTCTAGGGACCTCCATCTTTTTTTCTCTTAAGAACTTCAACCGAGTAGATAAAGCCCACCCATGCCATGGAGGGTAAGCTGTTTTACTCGATGTCTCCTGATTTAAACGTTCATCTCATCTAAAAATACATCTGCAGCATTGTTTAGGCTGGGGTTTGACCAAATATATAGATACCATCACCTAGCCAAATCAAAGTAACTATTACATTGCCTTTTGCAAAAAAACAGTCAATAAATTTGTTTCTAATGAGGCCCATAACATTTTTTTTTCTACAGTCAATAACAAATATTAACAAGCCATCAATTTTTTCACTCCTGGAAGCTATAATTCATCTCAGGAAGAGCTCTGTTACCTTTGTGCCTCTTTTACTGGGGATTAAATAGTCTGGTTTGGGACCCGATCCTTCTTTTGGGGGAGCAAGTGATGGTGCAGGAGCTTATGCGGCCTTGGCTCAAGTGTTTGGAACTTCCCTGTTGGCCTGTGACCTCCTGAGTGGGCATCCTCTGGGGAACATGAATCTGGCTTCAAGGCATTTTCTTCTGTGTGTTGTTAGCAAATCAATTTTGAGCTTTGGCCAAGTTGCCAATTTTCTTTTCTCTATTTTAGATAATTTTGTTCCTTCTGAAACCTGAGAAACAGAATCTAGGCTAGAAAGTTTCAAGGAAGGCCTAGGAGTTTTAGAAGATAAAAGATGATGTATTAGGGTCTTTCTATTCAGGATGTCAAGGTATTTTCTGAAGAACTTTTCAACGTTTTAAGGGAGTTTAATATTTCAATAAAATAAACTTCAACCCAAATACCTATCTATAGCGGGAGAGAAAAAGACCAGCCTCTCCCCAAACATCAGGGGTTTGTCTTGCACAGCACCACTAGGGTACTTAGGTGGCCAACAATCCTAGGGTTCCTGCTTTTGTTTAAAAGTGAGACAGGAAGGACTTACTATTAAGCAGGTAAAAGAGAGCATGACACTGAGTAAATTCAATGCCAAAGGCCTGCTATACCAAAGGGGCTTTAGGTGGCTGAACAGAGAAGAGGTCCGTATGAGATTCCTACGGTAGGGTAGGATTTTAAAGTTTACAAATAAAAAAATATAAAAACAATACAGTATATACAGTGGAATATGGCCTTACTATATACCGTAGTAAGTCCTGTCACATACTATGACATGGATGAACCTTAAGGACATTATGCTGAGTCTAATCAGCTGGTCACAGAAAGACATATATTGTCTGATTGCATGAATGTGAGGTGACTTGGGTGGTCAAATCCGTAGACAGAATCCAAAATAATCATTGCTGGAGAATGGAGAGTTAGTGTTTAATGAGTATGGAGTTTCAGTTTTGCAGTGTGAAAAAGTTCTGCAGATCTGTTACATAGCAATGTAAATTAATGCTGTTGAACTTTAATGGTTAAAATGGCAGAGTTTATATTATGTATATTTTATCACAACAAAGAAATGCATTATAGAAAATGTAGAGAATGGACAACATAAAATAAGCATCACCCATCACTCCTGCCACCCTAACAGAGTAGTGTTATACTTTCCTTCTGGTGTTTTCTTCTCCATATATATTTTCATACATTTATTTTCTTCGTGGTACTATGAGGTCTTTAAATCTTTTTTAACTATACCTACAGTGTCAGAAAATTGCTTTGTTCATTTCTTTTAATTGAAGTGTAATTGAAAAAAAAATTCCATTAGTCTCAGGTGTATAATACCATGATTCAACATTTGTATACACCGTGAAATGATCACCACAATAAATCTAGTTACCATCTGTCACCAAGTTATACAGTTTTTTTTTTCCTTGTGATGAGAGCAACTTTCAAATTTGCAATAAAATATTATCGCTGACTATAGTCACCAGGCCGTACATTATCCCCTTGATTTATTTATTTATATAATAGGAACTTTATATCTTTTATCTTCCTTCACCCATTTTGTCCCCCACTAAACCCGCCTTCCTCTTAGGCACCCACCATTTGGTTCTCTGTATCTATAAGTTTTATTTGTTTTGCCTTTTAGCTCCACATATATGTGACATCACATAGTATTCATCTTTCACTTTCTTGACGTTTCATTTAGCATGATACCTTGAAGGTCCATCTATGTTGTCAGAAAAGCAAGAGTTCATTCTTTTTTATGGTTGAGTAGTATTCCACTGTCTGTATGTACCCCATCTTCTTTATCCATTTGTCCATCAGTGGACACTGAGGTTGTTTCTATATCTTGGCTATTGTAAATAATGCTGCAATGAACATAGGATGCATATATCTTTTTGAATTAGCGTTTTAATTTTCTTTGGATGAATATCCATAATTAGAATTGTTGGATCATAAGGTAGTTCTATTTTTAATTTTTTGAGAACCTTCCATATTGTTTTCTATAGCGGCTGTGCCAATTTACATTTCCACCAACTGTGTCTAGGGTTCCCTTTACCTCATATCATTGCACACACATTATTTCTGGTCCTTTTCATAGCCATTCTGACTGGTGTGAGGTTATATCTCACTGTGGTTTGGATTTGCATTTTCCTCATGATTAATGATGTTGAATATCTTTTCATATGCTTATTGGCCATTTGTATGTCAATATCTATTCAGTTCCTTTGCCCACTTTTAAATCAAAAAAATTTTTTTTTGGTCTTTTCTAGGGCTGCATCTGTGGCATATGGAGGTTCCCAGGCTAGGGGTCGAATCGGAGCTGTAGCCTCTGGCCTATATCACAGCCACAGCAAGTTGGGGTCCGAGCCACGTCTGTGACCTACACCACAGTTCACAGTTCGCTGGATCCTTAACCCACTGAGTGAGGCCAGGGATCGAACCCATAACCTCATTGTTCCTAGTCAGATTCATTAACCACAGAGCCACAACGGGAACTCCTAAATGAAAATTCTCTGTTATGCAATATGAATTCTTTATTTTTTTGGATATTAACGCCTTATTGGACATGTGATTTGCAAATTTCATCTCCCATTCAGAAGGTAGCTTTTTTATTTTATTGATAGTTTCCTTCACTATATAGAATCCTTTTAGTCTGATGAAGTCTCATTAGTGTATTTTTGCTTTGCTTTTCTTGCCTCCACAATCAGACAAAAAAATATTGCCTGAGTTCCTCTTGTGGATCAGCAGGTTAAGAATCCAAAAACAGTGTCTGTGAGGATGTGGGTTTGATCCCTGACCTCACTTAGTGGGTTTAGGATCCAGTGTTGCTGCAAGCTGTGGCATAGGTCACAGAGGCAGCTCAGATCTGGTTTGCCATGGCTGTGGTGTAGGCCTGCAGCTACAGCTCTGATTTGACCCCCTACCCTGGGAATTTCCATATGCTGCAAGGAATTTCCATTTTCTTTCTATAAAAAGAAAAAAAAAGATAGTGGTTGAGTTTTACTCTTTTGAATATTGCCGTTCAGTTTTCCCATTACTATTTATTGAAGAGACTGTTTTCTTAGGATAATTTCTTATAATGGAATAATTGAGTTAAAGACATGAATCTATTCTTAGCATTTAATGCATGAACAAAATTGCTCTTCAAGAGATCTGTGTTAAATCACAATACTATCAGCAAACTAGGAAGGCACTACTATCATCATGACCTAATCTCCAATGATACATTAAAACATGTTAATTAAAGTGAAAAAAACTTGCATCTCATAATTTAAACTTGCATTCCAAAAAACTACTAGTGACGTCGAATCATTAACATGTCTACAACTCTTTAGTAGTTACATTTTCTATCTTTAAAATTGTCTTGACACAAATCTATTGATATTCTTATTTAGATTTTTGTTAATAGTTTTCATTTTATTTTAAAGCTATACTGAAATATTAAAATGTTACACAATCAATTGCGTTGATTTCTTTTTTTCCCCCGCTGTACAGCATGGGGATCAAGTTACTCTTACATGTATGCATTTTTTCCCCCACCCTTTGTTCTGTTGCAATATGAGTATCTAGACATAGTTCTCAATGCTACTCAGCAGGATCTCCTTGTAAATCTATTCTAAGTTGTATCTGATAACCCCAAGCTCCCGATCCCTCCCACTCCCTCCCTCTCCCGTCGGGCAGCCGCAAGTCTGTTCTCCAAGTCCATGATTTTCTTTTCTGTGGAGATGTTCATTTGTGCCGGATATTAGATTCCAGTTATAAGTGATATCATATGGTATTTGTCCTTGTCTTTCTGACTCATTTCACTGAGTATGGTTGAATTTTAACAGTCATCTCCTCTTCCATTTGGAATTTTCTGCAGTCTATAGTATAGATTCTGACTAGCAGCAAGGTAGAGGAGGGCTGGGCGAACAGAGCAACAAAATTTTAGAAGCAGAGTTAAATGAAGAATATGTGGAAATCATATGACTAATCCATTTGTCTGAGTGAAGTTGTTGCATTGAGTCATGAAGATACAGTGAGAGGTAGAAATGGCAAGAAAGGAGGAGAGGAATAGCCAGAAGGATCTGATCTGCAGCATGTCTACCCAGAGCTAGCCCTCAAATGGATCTTGGTTAATTAGGGGTAGGAGCACCTGAGAGCAGTAAGCCCAGCTTTTAACAGGAACATCAGCTAGATAAGAAAGACTTTGCCAAATTAGAGATAATGGTTTTGGAGCAATGCTTAATGAGCAGTAAGTACTCACAGGCTTACTAATAATTTCTGTCCAAAATGAGTTGGGATTTTCATCTTTTTTTTGCCAATAGTAATTTTGTTCAGTGTGATTTAAATTTTGTTTGCAAAAGAAAGAATGTTTTTCTCATTTCTAGCATAAATAATTAAGCTTTGCATTAGATGTGCAGGTGTGACTGTCACATATCTGTATTATTCCTATCTGGAAAGAAAGAAAAAAATCCTCAATTTTCATTGCATTGTTCTTTCTCTAATATACCCATAGATATACCCATTAGACAATATACCCATATGCTCACTACCACCCATTTTCTGAGGTTACTTTTTAAAGACAAATTCCTAGTTCATTTTTATATAGAATTCTATTTTACAAGGATGCTCAAATAACAAATGCACTGCAGACAGTACTTTAAAATGCAAGAAAATTAAAAATTAGAAATGTTGCCTCTAAAAGGCCCATGTTTCTGGACAGATAGAATGCAGAGCATTTATCCCTATTAGGAGAAAATGTATTTTATTTATTAAATCAGAATATCTCTTTAAAAGATTTGAGTCATGGTTACATTTGGGGAAACCCTGGCTTTCCTCCTCACTTTCTCCTCTGTCACCTTTTGTGATATGTCTCAAAGCCAGCAAGAAGTGGACACTCTAGCATAACTCAGACATGGCTAAAATGACAGCCCATGGTGGAGTCACATGCAAGAGAAGACAGGCTTTGGTGTGAGGGAGTTAAAATATAACAAAAGGATGTAGGAACCAGAGAGGAAGAGAAGGAAAGGAAGGCAGACTTTCTGTGCTCGTTGCAAAGTGCTGGCTCCTGTGTTCCAAAAGTTCCAATAACTAAGGGCAGGGGCCTGGAAAGAGCTTAGAGAAGAACAGGTGAGGTAAGGAAAGGTCGCCCCAAATCTCCAATGCCCTTCAGTTGTGTTGTGTTGAAATAAAATGCTTGAAATTGAAATAAAGAACTGATTGAATATTGTCTGGTTTTTCCAGGATGGACTGGCCCAGGTAGTAGAGAATCTGTGTGGTACTGTACTACAGATATGTCGAATAGAGTGTTGGGTTATATTCTGTAGGAATTTCCTTGATGGCCTTAATTCAATGATTCTTCCCTCATCCGATCCTCAAATACATACTTTCATTTTATTTATTTATTTATTTCCAAAAATGAAAAAAAAAGTTTGTTATTTCCCCAATACAATTCTTTTTCTCCTGTACAGCATGGTGACCCGGTTACACATACACGTATACATTCTTTTTTCTCACATTATCATGCTCCATCATAAGTGACTAGACATAGTTCCCAGTGCTACACAGCAGGATATCATTGCTAATCCATTCCAAAGGCAATAGTCTGCATCTATTTACCCCAAGTTCCCCATCCATCCCGCTCCCTCCCCCTCCCCCTTGGCAACCACAAGTCTTCAAATACATACTTTCCATTACTATTACCACATGACAACTCTTCTGCAGTTTTCTTGATGTTCTTTATTAGTCGTATGTTGCTGGCTACTGTTTTAACTTTTCATGATGGGTAATATGATATGAGAAATACTTATGCTCTTACAGCAGGACAGACTTGTAATGTTGGGTTGGCAATTTACCTTCTCTGAGTATCAGTGGGGATAAGCTCAGGCATCTCTCAGAGATGTGGTGAGGTTTCAATGAAATGGTCTATGATAGTTCTTACTGCCTATATGCCTGACACACAATAGGGCCCTCAGATGTTTACTGCATTTATATCCTCCTTTCCCCTCATCCTTATGCCTTTTCTCTGCATCTGGTTGGAAAGTAGTTGATTTTGTTATCAGTGTATTCTACAGCAATCTAGCACAGGGCCTTAATGAGTTAAGGTGATTAACAGTTACTTGGTTTCAGAATATGATGGATAGTGAAGGATAAAGTAAGAAGCCACGTTTATTTATATTTTAAGAGGTCTGTTAAAATTTTGTTTTCTTTTTAAAATTTTATTTATTTTTAAATTTTATCAGGGTGTAGTTGATTTACAATGTTGTATTAGCTCTAGATCTACAGCAAAGTGAATCAGCTACACATATACATACATCTTTTTCCCCATGTGGTTTATTACAGAACACTGAGTAGACCTCCCTGTGCTATACAGTAGGTCCCCGCTTAGCCATCTATCCTGTATATAGTAGTGTGCAAATGTCAACACCATCCTCCCAATGCATCCCTTCCCCCCAGTTTCCCCTTTGATAACCCTAAGTTTAACCTCGAAATTGTTGAGTCTGCTTCTGTCCTATAAACAAGTTCCCCTGTAACATTTTATTTATTAGCTTCCACGTGTAAGTGATATCACAAGATATTTATCTTTGTCTGACTTACCTAGTATAAGATCTGGGTCCATTTATGCTGCTACAAACGACATTATTTCACTCTTTTTTATGTCTGAGTAATAAATTGTATATATGTACCACATCTTCTTTATCCATTCCTCTGTCAATGGACATTTAGTTTGTTTCCATGTTTTGAATATTTTTAAATATTATGAACTTTGGGGTGCATGTAGGTTTTCAAGTTATCCTTTTCTCCAGATAAATGCCTCAGAGTAGGATTTCTGGGTGACAAGGTAGTTCTTCTATATTTAGTTCTCTATAGTGTTGTACCAATTTACATTCCTACCAACTGTGTAAGAGGGTTCCTTTTTCTCTACCCCGCTTCCAGCATTAATTTTTTGTAGACTATTTTTTTGGGGGGGCCACACCTGCAGGGTATGGAAGTTCCCAGGCGAGGGGTCAAATCACAGCTGTAGCTGCTGGCCAATGCCACGACCACAGCAATGTCAGATCCAAGCCATGTCTGCGACCTACACCACAGCTCACAGCAACACTAGATCCTTAACCTACTGAGCGAGGCCACGGACTGAACCTGTGTCCTGGTGGATACTAGTTGGGTTTGTTACCATTGAGCTGCAATGGCAACTCTTGTTTGTAGACTTTTTGATGATGGCCATTCTGACTGTTGTGAGGTGATATCTCACTGTAGTTTTGCTTTGCTTTTCTCTAATCATGAGTGATGTTGAGCATCTTTTCATGTGCTATTTTGACATCTGTCTTCTATGGAGAAATGTCTATTTAGATCTTCTACCCATTTTTTGATTAGGCTTTTTTTTTTTTAAATATAAAGCTGCATGAGACATTTGTATATTTTGGAGATTAATCCCTCATTGGGCATTTTGTTTATAAAGATTTTCTCCCATTCTGGGTGTTGTTTTTTCATGTTTTTATGGCTTCCTTTGTGTGAAAATGCTTTTAAGTTGAATTATTTCCCATCATTTATTTATTTATTTATTTATTTTCATTACACTAGGAGGTGGATCTGAGAAGATATTGTGGTTTATGTCAAAGAGTTTTCTGCATGTTTCCCTCTAGGAGTTTTATGGTATCTGGCCTTACATTTAAGTCTTTTATCCATTTTTGCATTTATTTTTGTGTATGGTGTTAGACAATGTTCTAATTTCATTTTTTTTTTACCTGTAGTTGTCCAGTTTTCCAGTTTATTGAAGAGACTATCTTTTTTCCATTGTATATTCTTGCCTTCTTTGTCATAGAGTAGTTGACCATTACGTGCATGGGTTTAGCTCTGGTTTTCTATCCTGTTCCACTGATCTATATTACTGTTTTTGTGCCAGTATCATACTGTTTTGATAACTGTAGCTTTGTAGTATAGTCTTATTCCCAGGAGCCTGATTTCTCCAGTTCCACTTTTCTTTTTCAAGATTGCTTTGGCTATTCAAAATCCTTTGTGGTTCCACATCAATTTTAAAATTTTTTGTTCTACTTTTGTGAAAAATGCCATTGTTAATTTGACAGGGATTGCACTGAATCTGCAGATTGCCTCGGGTGGTATAGTCACTTTGACAATATCGATTCATCTAATCCAAGAATATGGTATATTTTTCCATGTGTTTGTGTCACTTTTGATTTCTTTCATCAGCATCTTGCAGTTTTCAGAGTACAGTTCTTTTTTTTTTTTTAATAGGTTTATTCCTGGGTATTTTATTCTTTTGGGTGCAATGGAAAAATTTGTTTTCTTAAAGGCTGTTTTCTACAATTATTAAATTTTAATATGATGGCTGAAAAGTAAAATAGAATCATGTTTGTATCTAAAGAATTATAATCACATATGAGAAACATACATTCCTATAAAATTTCTTATAGAAAATATGAGTAATCAAAGAAACAGATGAATGCTTGTCTTTAAAAAAGGATATCCTACCCTATGTGACAATGTAGATGAACCTGGAGGTCATTATGTTAATTAAAATAAGCCAGTTACAGAAGAACAACTATGGCATGATTCTACTTATATGATGTATTTAAAATAGTCAAACTCACAGAAACAGAGAGTAGAATGGTATTTTTCAGGGCCTGGGGTGAAGGAGAAATGGGGAGTTCCTGTTTGTTGAGTATAAAGCTTCAGTGATGCTAGATGAGTAAGTTCAAGAGATATGTATAGTATGACATGTATAGTTAACAATATCATCCTGGTTAAAATGTGTTAAGAGAGAAGATCTCATGTTAAGTATTCTTACAAAAGAAAAGAATATTTATTTCTTAAATTCATTTTGCCTTATTTGAGATTTCAGGGCAAAGTTATAAGCACATCTGTTTCTTACTCAGGAATCTCACACTGGCACATGTTTAAGGAATATTCACCAGGAAAAGGCAAAAGATACCTTGAATTAATAATAATCATCTTAACAGCTGCCATTTCTTGAAACAGCTTTATACCAGGCACTCATTTAATCTCACAACAGTCCCAGAAGGACAAGGTTACTTGTATGTTCTAGCCAGGCCCTAAACTGAATATTTCCAAAATAAAACTCATTTTCCTGACATGCTCAGCAGCATATCTATCTCTGCTGTCAGTAGATGAGGCAGCCCAGAACCACAAAGGATCTGTCACTTGCCAATTCCCCTCTAGCTGGTCTCTGGGGAGTTAAAATATATTTTACATTAAGTAATGTATAAAAGGAGCTGTCTCTGGAGTACTGGAGTTTACTTGAGACACATTTAGGTTTATAAAGATGCTTTGGGTCCTCTACTGAAAGTGAATACTAGAATAAATCTGTATAATAAACTGAGAAAGACTGATTGACACCACCATGTGATATCTGGGTGTTCCTCACACCCTACCCTCCTGCCAAGAAGGAAAAACTTCCCTCCCCTCTTAATCTTCCATTGTGAGAGAAGCATTTGCATTTATTCAGGGGAATAAATCACTAGCCTTCTCTGAAGTCTGTGTTATTTTCAGAAAAGATAACATTAGCAGGAAGGTGACAGTGGGCAGGTTTCCAGCAAACAGCCCCAACAATGATAGAAAGTAACACTGAAAAGCTACCATGGGAGCCCTGAGCCACGACTCCAGGGGGAGAGACAAAAAGACCCATGATCTGAAATTCTGAATGGAAAGAAAGATACAGACAGCCCTATTTGGTAAAAAATAATGGAATGACCTGAAAAAGTAATATATGTATAATATAAATAACTGAATCATTTTGCTATACACCTGAAGCTAACACAATATTATAAATCAAGTGTACTTAAAAACAAACAGGGAGTTCCCATTGTGGCTCAGTGTGTTAAGAACCCGACCAGTATCCATGAGGACAAAGGTTCGAACCCTGGCCCTGCTCAGTGGGCTAAGGATCTGACATTGTTGTGAGCTGTGGTATAGGTTGCAGATACAGCTTGGATCCTGGTTGCTGTGGCTGTGGTCGGCACCTGCAGCTCCAATTTGACTGCTAGCCTGGGAACTTCCATATGCCATGGGTGCAGCCCTAAAAATAAAGAAAAACAACAAAAAAAATGAATGGAAAGAAGAGAAGGCTCCTATGATAGAAGAAAACAAACACCCTCACCAAATGGGAAAGCTTGGAAAACATCTCCAGTTTATAAGTCCTTTGAAAGGAAAAAAAATCAGAAAATCGTAAGACAAAAAGCATAGAGTGGCTGCCATCTTCCCTGTTTGTTTCGCCATGCTCCTTGGATGCAGCATTTATTGATATCAAAAAATCAACGCTGGAGTTCCCATTGTGGTTAACGAATCCAACTAGGAACCATGAGGTTGCGGGTTTGATGCCTGGCCTTGCTCAGTGGGTTAAGGATCCGGCGTTGCTGTGAGCTGTGGTGTAGGTCGCAGGCACGGCTCGGATCCCGAGTTGCTGTGGCTCTGGTGTAGACCAACAGCAAAAGCTCCGATTTGACTCCTAACCTGGGAATCTCCATATACTGTGGGAGTGGCCCTAGAAAAAGGCAAAAAGACAAAATCAACACTACCTAGACATCACTTATGCTTCTCAGCTAATTGGGTTTCCGCAGATGCATGATGCAGGTCATTTTTGACTCAGTAGAGGCCCCATGCTGTTGGTACACAGAACTGAAAGGATGTGCTGTTAAAAATGAACTTTGCAACGTTCTTCTCTAACAGGAGATGTTTGGGCAAGATCTCAGAGACTGCCAGGTCTGGAGCCACCTAACGTACAAACAAGTGCGTGTGTAGTCCTCTGGTCCTTTGCTTCTGCTGAAGCTTTAATGCTCAACCTCTTCCCCACTAACAAATTTTCCTACCTTCTTAGGGGCTGAATTGTGTCCCTTTAAAATTCACATGTGAAGTTCCTAATGCCCCCCCCCCCCGACTCCGGCTGGGTATCTCGGGCTGTAACTGTACTTGGAAACAGGGCCTTTACATAAGTTATGAGGTTTGAAATGAGGTCCTATGGGTGGGCCCTGATCCAGCATGACTTGTGTCCTTTTAAGAAGAGGAGATTAGGCAGAGACATGTACAGAGGGACAAGCGTGTAAGGACACAGGGTAAAGACAGCCATGTGCAGGCCAAGGTGAGAGGCCCCAGGAGAAACGGACACCTTGATCTTGAACTTTCAGCCTCCACAGAGGTGGGAAAATCAAATTCTATTCTTTAAATTACCCAGTTTGTGGTCCTTGGTTACATCAATCTTAGCAAGCTAATACGCCTCCTCAGCACAGGTAACTTCACCTGTGCCCCTCAGACATTCCCTGAGATCTCATCAGTCAGCCACCCTGCACTTGATTGTTCAAATAGAAATCCCGGGTCTCCACTTAGCTCCTGGCTGCAATTCCCTGTATTCTAGATGCTGGTGAGATTTGTGCCCCGTGTCAGTCACTATATGCACTCAATCAGCCAGCCCTCCAAGCTCAGTGCTGTGTCTAAAATAAAGCTTCCTATCCAATGAGACGCATCTGCTCATACCACTCTCGTGTGGTCACCTCAGCTCCAGACTCTAGAGCCATCTTCAGTTTTTTCTCACAGCTCCAAAGCCTTCACCTGTCTTTGCTGTTGCTTCCTTTTCCTTTCTTGGGTGTTTTCTCTGCAGGGCAGATCCTGCTGCGTTTTCCCAGGGCCAGTCCACAGCAATTACCTGACCAAATTCCCGCTTCCAGCCTGGCTATGGAGCTGTGCATGTTGCACTGAGCCCAGAATACTCTTCCTGCTACTGATCCATTTCAGCCTTTGAGCCTTTCTCTTGCCTGGAAGGTCCTGCAGGCTTTGATTTTTGACCACCCTGGCTCCTCACCTGTCTCCTTGATGCTAATCAAATGGGTTTATCTAGGGATGGGAGTGTGGCTGTCCAGGCAGTGATAAGGACTATTCTGTGTCTACCTCATTGTTTTTGCTCTCCAGCCATCTTCCTGCTTGGAAATCTCTTCCATTTATTGAATCCTACCCATTTTTCAAAGCAATGTCAGATCTAATTCCTGTGTGAAACCGTATTCAAAGGATAGACTGCCTCCTTGAGCTTCTGTAACATACCCTGTTTCCCCCCCTTTTTTTGTTGTTTTATACATTTCCTTTATTTTTTATTTTTCCACCATACAGCATGGGGGCCCTTTCTTTTTTGATTAGCAAGTACTTCTGAGCCCAATGTGATGCTTTATCCCAGAGACCAGCTCTTTTTTTTTTTTTTTCATTTGTAAAGAACTTTAAATAGCCTTATGTTTGTCAATCATTCCCAAACAGAAGTCATTATTTTTTGAAAATTTTTATTGAAATATAGTTGATTTACAGTGTTAGTTTCAGGTACACAGTAAACTGATTCAGTTGTGTGTGTGTGTGTGTGTGTCTTCCATTACAAGTTATTAACAGATATTGAATATTGTTCCCTGTGCTATACGGTAGGTCCTTGTTGGTTGTTTTCTATATAGTAGTATGTATATTTTAATCTCAATCTCCTAATTTATCCCTCTCCCTACCTTTGGGCTTTGGTAATCAAAAGTTTGTTTTCTATGTCTGTGAGCCTATTTCTGTTCTGTAAAGAAGTTCATTTGTATCCTCTTATTATATTCCATGTATAAATTATATCAATATGTTATTTGTTTTTCTCTGGCTTATTTCACTTAGTAGGATGATCTCTAGGCCCATCCATGTTGCTGCAAATGACGTTATTTCATTCTTTTTTATGGCCATAATATTCCATTACACACACACACACACACACACACACAATCATGTCTTCTTCATCCATTCCTCTGTCAGTGGACACAGGTTGCTTCCATGTCTTAACTATTGTAAATAGTGCTGCTATAAACACTGGGTGCATGTATCTCTTTGAATTATGTTTTTCTCTGGCTATATGCCCATGAGTGGGGATACAGAATCACACAAGAGCTCTATATTTAGTTTTTAAGGAGCCTCCATACTCTTCTCCATAGTCCAACAGCCAGCTCTTAGGCCATAGTCACACCCCCCTCTATTTCCTCTCAATGTGATTTATGCTATTTCTTTTAGTCCTATTTTAAACTCTCTTTGGAATACATGCTTTTTTTGGGGTAGTAACTTTATTTTTTATTAATAATGATTTTTATTTTTTCCATTTTAGCTGGTTTACAGTGTTCTGTCAATTTTCTACTGTACAGCAAAGTGACCCAGTCACATATACATATTCTTTTTTCTCATATTATCATGTTCCATCACAAGTGACTAGGTATAGTTCCCAGTGCTGTACAGCAGAATATCATTGCTAATCCACTCCAAAGCAATAGTTTGCACCTATTAACCCCAGACTCCCAGTCCATCCCACTCCTTCCCCCTCCCCCTTAGCAACCACAGCTCTGTTCTCCATGTTCATAATTTTCTTTTCTGCAGAAAGGTTCATTTGTGCTGTATATTAGAGTCACTATATAAGCGACATCATACGGTATTTGCCTTTCTGACTTATTTCACTTAGTATTAGAGCCTCTAGATCCATCTGTGTTGCTGCAAATGGCATTACTTTGTTCTTTTTTATAGCTGAGTGGTATTCCATTGTGTATACATACCATATCTTTTTAATCCATTCATCTGTTGATGGACATTTAGGTTGTTTCCATGTCTTGGCTATTGTGAATAGTGCTGCAATGAACATGCAGGTGCATGGAATACATGCTTTTCTAACAAGAGGCCTCAAATTCACAAGGCCTGGCTCATAGTAAGCTCTCAATGGCAACTATTAATTATATAGTTATATTAATATATATGTATATTAATATAGGCTTGTATATTACTTTACTAATATAATTGATATATAACACAATGTATATAATAATTATATATAACCAATATATAATGTAAATTATAAGCAAAGCAGAAGTTATACCAATTACGGTCCATGACACTCACGTTGTCATTAAAAAGATCACTTTTTATTATTAGTTATGTTTTGGGGGGTATATAACTTTCCTATCAGACTTTACTCATTTACAGGCTGTGGCCTTGTCCTTTTTTTTTGCAGAGAACAATGCTTGGCATAAAATAAGTAATCAGTAGATATTTTATGTTAACTGGAAATAAATGTAGCACCTCTTAAGAAGACTCTTATGTTTTCACAGATAAATGATGAACTTGGAGGAAGAGCCTACTATTCAGTATACTTTGTTCATAAATGCAGAAACATCTGCTTTTGGGTCTTAGGGAGCCTTTTTTTTCCCTTTACATTTTTACAGGCTTGAAAGATAGTCGTGCTCCATAAATATCTAGGATGAGTCATTTGCTTAACCAAACAGCTGCTTACTCATTAGCCAAATGCTCTTCACTTGAAGTCAGACACTTAAGCGGATTTTCTCCCAGCCTCCCCCCTTCTCCGGGAGCCCAGAAAGTGAGGCACAGACATTTTGCTGGAATACAAAAGAGGGACAGATCTGCCTTTGACATGGGGAAGACTAACTTTCATGAAGCCGCAGGAAGCAATCGAGCTCAAGTTAATAACCTGTTTGTATGCAGAGTGACTGTCCCTCTAACAAACCTGAGGCTTGACTCTCATTACTATCTCTTCCCAGTCAACCTGACCACCAGTTTTCCCATTGAGGGTACACTGGAAGGCTCTGTTCTTCTTTTCCTTCTGCCTCCATCACCTGCCTATCGCGTAGGTAAATAGTCTGTGTCAAGAACCATTGGCAAAAGTCATTTATTTCAATAAGTACAAGGGAATGAATGTCAAGTATTTTTGTAAATCCTTTTGTAAAGATGGATCCACTCCTATGATTAGTGGCTTTCAATGATCACTTTGGATGGTCCATCTTATTTTGAATGATAAATACAAAACAATGACTTACAATTTCTATCCCAGACAACTACTGTTCAACTTTCTGCAGTGACCAGGGTGTAAAAATTTTAACTTAAAGGTAGTTCTTTATTACAGACAAATTCATTTCGTAGGATGGATATTTTTTTCACATTGCTCTCTCCCATCTAAGAGAGGTGATTTATGCTCTTAGCTTCTTTAAGAACGGTGGACATTGTCAGTAGTTCCCCTTCTTTTGGAAGACAATAAATGCCTGGATGTTTTGGAAGAGGAGATTGGAACTTTAATTTCTAGAAAGACCAAATGAGAGGAAAAAGATACTGTCCTCCAGAATTTACCTCTATCGTTGTCAACAGAATTCCAATCAGATGTGGATTTTTTCAGTCTGCAGAGAGCATCTCAGACATCCAGAGCTGACATTCAGCTGGTGCTGAATGTCAGTATGACTGGACATCCTTGAAAGTACCTGTCGTTGAATTCACTTTTATACTAAAGGCCTGAGCCCCCCCGGCTCCCCTGTCCATCCCCTGTGACATCCTACCTCCCACAAACATGCCCTCTAGTTTAGTAACTAACAAGTTAATAAATACCTGATTACCAGAGGAATCAACAGCACCAGGCTCTAGCTAGACGGAGAGATTCTGGTTGGCTACTGGTTAAATATTTTGAGGATCACCTTGGAAAAAGAGCATTTGTTTTCAGGTAGAGTAGGTATTAATTATTTTCTGGGAAGCAATCTGAATGTGCTGGCTTTGGCAATGAAGGTATTTTCCTTCCTAGGACTTATTTTCCTCATCTGTGAAATGGTGGGGGGCCTTGGCTTAGTTTTCAGACTGGGGAGATGGCTGATGTGAAAATCAGGGCCCCCCTTCAAGCAGAGGCTCCTCTTTATCTGACCTACTCATTAGGATCCACTTGAACTTTTTTTGTTTGCAGAAAGAATTTCTGAAAAAATAGGTTTTGCTATGTTAAAAAAAAAAAATTTAAAAAACCCCCACCAGCTCAAATGAATGCTATTCTCTCATCCTATTTTAAAATTCTAAAATTATAACTATAATTATTTTAAAAACTCCATAATAATAGCAAGTACTTACACTGGGCCTTCTCTGCCACTTACTGTTCCAAGTGCTTTACATATTGAAACTCAGTTCAAGCTATAGACCAGCCCTATGAGCTAGTGTTTTAATTATCACTATAACTATTAAAGTTTAAAAAGAGTATGTTCAGATATATTTATTTTCACTTTTATGATTTCCTTAGGTACATTTGAGGTCATAATTTATTCAAAGGTAATAATCCTGCAATGACTAATAAAATCTAAATCACAATATTTGTCCTGCCCTGACATACTTTCTGTTTGGAAGACCATAGAAAAAATACATTTTTATGATTATTTCTAAAAAATGACAAGTTGAAGAAATAGTGGACATCAGGCTTCTCCATCCCAGAGTACTCCTCTCCCCTGATGGCTCATCCAGTCACATAATTCTACAATAAAAAGGGTAATCTAGCTTACTAAGTGTGCAGAAAAAATCATTTTCCTCTTTGCAATTTCTTTCCATATGCCTAAGAAAAGTTCATTGAAAAGTTCCTACTTTGTTTGTTTATCTTAGATTTGTTCCCTCTATTTTTAAAAATAATTTAAAGCATTAAAAAGAGATTGCTTGTTTGGAACACCATTGACCAAGGAACTCTTTTGTCAACTAGGAAAGTCTGGTGTGGCCCTAGTTGTTCCTTTGAACTGAAATTATAAAATGCAGTTATGACCTATACCACAGCTGCAGCAATGCCAGATCTTTAACCCACTGTGCTAGGCTGGGGATGGAATCTGCATCCCAGGGCTCCAGAGATGCCACTGATCCCCTGCACCACAGCAGGAACTCCAAGATCTTTAAGACAGAGATCTGCTAGCATTTCCTTTCATTTTTTTTCCAAAGAATTCACAGAAAAGCCACCTGTTTAAATTAGGTCTCATTGTTAGCAACTTATACAGCCTGTACAGATAAACCAAACTATAAATATCAGCATTGATACATGTACAGATATTTAACAAACAATGAAAATTTCTTTGTAATAACTCTCAAGATCATTTAGCCAACAGTCCCTGGAAGACCTGAAGACCTATTTGTAAAAGATGCGAGAGAATGTACATGCCCTGTAATCACAAGAGATCCCAGCAAGAGTCAATCTGCCCCAATGCAGGTGGCAGAATCCAGTTTTTAATTCTGCTCAGACCCGTTAGAAGAAAATCAAGTCAGTTTGGTGACAGGCCTCACCCCCGGCAGAAATGTACAAACCCATTCCACTTGTCTGCATTTCTGCCAAGGGTTTATTTTTTTCTCCAGAAGCAAGTAGATGAAGGGACAAAGCTTCCTTGTACAAAGTCCATACACTTGGGACCCAGTCTGTGCAGCAGGAATGCAAGTGGGAATAAGATAGGAGGCCACATTTCAGTGGAAACAGAAGGAAAGGGTTTTGGGAACAAAGTAAGACCAGGCTTCCTTTGAATCATACAGGGGACTCTCAGGAACGAGAAAAATAACAGAATACATTTTTATTCATCAATTAAATTTTAGGGCAGAATACGGTTTTTGGAAGAAAGTCACTGGGTTTAATTAGTTGCTTTCTTGCAGAGCTTTGCCTATACTTATGTGATGAAATCATCAGTCATTTAATGATCGTGTAATTGGTATGAAATCATTGCGATTGCCTTTTCTCTCATCTTTTCAGAAAAGATCAGGAAGGGGAAGTAGGGTGGGGGGGAAGGGCGCAATGAGAGCAATATTTTATGAAAGTGACAATATGTTTTGCATTTGGATTTTTTCCTGCTGGAGTTTCAAATAGATTATAAGAAGGAAAGGAAATTAGCCAAACAAGCAGGTAAGAGTCCCAAGGTCCAGGCTAGAGATGATGGGTTTAGCTGGGGCTGTCATGGAAACTTCTTGGACATACAGGAGGGAGGGAACCCAGCTTCCTTTCTCCACTGATGGTTGATCGCTGACTGAGCTTTTCGAACTCAAGAAGCAGCGACTTCATCAGATCCACTCGGAAGCTTGTCATGTTGATATTGAGAAGAAATAGTTCTAGACTTTTCTATCACAGAAATTGCTTCCTCTTGAATCAAAGATTAGACACATGCAGTAGGGAATAAAGATTCCATGCAAAAGCCTGACCAGGTGTAAGAAGGAAGCCTTTCCTTAAAATACTGTTTCTGTCTTGGTTTGGTGAGAGCGTGCGGAGTGAAGCAAAAAGCTAAGAGGGGAAGTATGCGGACAAGCTTCAGTAATGAGGCTGTCTTAGTGACCCCGTCCATTCAGTGGTCCTGTTTCTTCTGTTTGCTGTGGTTACCCCTTTCCGGGGTCCACCCTTCCCCATCGAGCTTTGGCTAGTCCAGCGAGGCACCAGTGGGAGGACAGGCAGGGATGGGTCTGTCTGTCTCGCTTCCTTCCAGCGTTTTCCCAGCATCCGTGATGGCTGCTCCTTTGCAGCTCCAGTTCCCACAGGCTCTGCAAACTCTTACTTCGCCTCCCCCATCCCTTCACGCGGAGAGTGGGGACCACTTTCCACTGTGCTTATTTCTGGGTAACTCAACCTCTCTGGTTGGTTTCTCTTAACCCTGCCCACTGCTCTGTAAACAGCTACAGCTTTAAATTCTCATTTCAATTCTTGGAAGGGTGGTCTTTGTGCAACGGGATTCCTACTGATATGGGAAGACTAAAAATACCTCAAACCCGGTAGAAACCCTGGTGAGCTGCAGTTTCTAGTTACAAAAAGCTAGATGATTGCCACCATATGGAGGGGAGTGAAGCATTTATTGTTTATAAAAATCCCAAGACAAATAGGCTATAGAAATTCTAGGCACAATTTCAAAGCCAAAAAGATCTGAAGAAATGAGTCAAAATCAACTGGGATTAATTATATTAATCATGTACTTTCATAATCACCCGCACCACCTGCTGTTAAATTATATCTTCCAACAGATTTCAAGAATTGTTCAAAACTAAATAAGGTGAACTCGCTAGAATAGTTTATTAAAATACAAATCAAACCCATAATTCGAAGGATAGCTTAGATAATATTTAGATTCTAATATTCTAAATGAAAAAGAAAAAACTAATTTGTTTCTTTCTTGAATCTTAGAAAATTCACATTATAGTAAAGGGCATTGGAGCTTAGCAGTCTGCCTGTTCTGCATCTGACATGTAAATGCTTATCTCATTATCACAGATTAAGGATCTATAGACCATGTCCGATATTCTATGCAAAATGTACCATGAAGTAACCACTCATAAGATTTTTATGCCCTTCAAAAGGCATAAATATAATCTTACAAACTGTAAAAAGGTTTTCAAAGCTTTGGGTTTTTAAGTTTTGACCCTATTCTTATTGTAGGTTGTGAGTGGCATTATGGGTTAATTACTACTTTTAATCTTAGCCAAAATGTGGAGAAATGATAGGATTAATTACTTACTGTGCTTAGGAATTCAGCTGAGTAGAACTGATTTGAGGATGTCACCAAAAGATTGTCATCAAGCTATTCAGTAAAGTGTCCCTTCCAAGAGGTTGTGATTAATTTGCATACAGTCCATATAACTTCAGAGAAAGTTAAACACATGCTTTTGTTGCTATTTTTCAAATTAGCAGTTGGTAGTTTGATCTGAGCTGTCCTTTCCAATCTCCAAGAGATCTTTGCTCCAACAGCACCGCCCCCTAGTGGTATCTTGCTTTGGTGCAGTGTGAGTAAAGGAGAAAAAATTCCAAGATCAATGTATATACTGTATTTATTAGTGTATTGCTGTTTGAGTGTGTAAGATACCTTTCTATGAGTTGGTTAGACATTTTATCATATTTATCTGTCTGGATAAAAGATTAAAGCATGCTAAACTTGTATGTTTTTTCATAAATAAGTAAAAACAGAAGTAAAAATTTAGATAACCATTAAATGATTTCTTTTCTCTCTTTTTTTTGGTCTTTTAAGGGCCGCACTCACAGCGTATGGAGATTTCCAGGCTAGGGATCGAATTGGAGCTGTAGCTGATGGCCTATCCCACAGCCCCAGCAATGCAGTATCGGAGCCGTGTCTGTGACCTACACCATAGCTCACGGCCACACCAGGTCCTTAACCCGCTGAGCAAGGCCAGGGATTGAACCTGCGTCCTCATGGATCCTAGTCAGATTGCGTTCCACTGAGCCACGTCAGGAACTCCAATTAAATGATTTCTTTCTTTCTTTCTTTCTTTTTCTTTTTTCTTTTTCTTTTTTTTGGTCTTTGTGTCTTTTTCAGGGCCACACCCACCACATATGGAGGTTCCCAGGCCAGGGGTCCAATCAGAGCTGTTGCTGCCAGCCTACACCACAGCCATAGCAATGCCAGATCCGAGCCATGTCCGCAACCTACACCACAGCTGATGGAACCCACAACCTCATGGTTCCTAATCGGATTCATTTTCACTGCGCCACAAAGGAAACTCCAAATGATTTCTGATTTAAGAAACTGAGAGACAAATTATCTAATATTTTGGGGGGCCTATTAAGTTAGGTATATAAAAAATAAAAATTGAAGAATCTATAAACTTAAGTTGATACCTAACTTTTAAAGTTTCTAACACTTTATAATACATTTATTTATTTAATCTCTAATTTTGGAAAACAGTAAAGATGAAAGAGAATGGCGAGGATTTAAAAAGTTTACATGGCTAATTTGGTTTTGTGTTATATTTTCATCAAGAAAAGTATTTTAAATTAAGGTCATTCTCCTGAGATGTAGGAATGCTATCTATCTGGAGCTGTAAGGAACAGTAATTTCAAAAAAGGTCTAATAGTGTAGAGATAATAACTATGAGTGTGTGTGTGTGTACACACATATATATATATAGCAGATAAAACTGAATAACATTTTCAGATTATTTAAAAATTAAATTTTGGAGGGACAAATTGTTTATCAGTGTTTTCCATAGTGCAGTTCACATACCACTGGTAATAAAATAAATTACTTTAGGCAATGCAAAGATAGGAGTTTTAAATTGTTATATACTTATTTTTATGAGCAACAGTGAGAATATAACAGAAATCAAGTCATATAAATATATACGTGTATATATATATGACTACCTCTACATGAATTATAATGCCCAGGCACATACATTTGTATTAACTCTGACTCTCATTAAAATGGACTAGAAATATGAATTGCAGTGTTTCCAAATGCCTGGATTTTTCTATTTCCATTCTAGTGCCATGTTGCATGCTTCTCTGTCCAAAGTATTTCCTGTAGGCTGTAGTTACAACTAGGGAAGGTCTGTCCAAATAGAAATATAATATTAACCATAAATATAACTTTATTTTACTTTGTATAACTTATTTTAACTACCAAATATACTTTAAATTTTATAAGACATTTATAGAAGGAAAAAAATTAGTTGAAATTCATTCTAATGATACAAGTAAAAATCTAATATTTACAACTATTGTTGCTTATAGTAAATATTAAATATTATGGAGGTAGATCTATACTTTTTCATACTAAGTTTTTGCCATCTGATGTGTATATTATATTTATAGCCTAGCTACATTTTACATGCTTGATGGTGACATGGAGCTAGTTATCAAATAGGAATGTCATCAAGTTATGGTTCAATTTTGGCAAAAATATCCCAGAAGTGGAGTTCCCGTCGTGGCTGGGTGGTTAACAAATCCGACTAGGAACCATGAGGTTGCAGGTTCGATCCCTGGCCTTGCTCAGTGGGTTAAGGATCTGGTGTTGCCGTGAGCTGTGGTGTAGGTTGCGGACGCGGCTCGGATCCCGTGTTGCTATGGCTCCGGTGTAGGCCAGTGGCTACAGCTCCGATTTGACCCCTAGCCTGGGAACCTCCATATGCTATGGGAGTGGCCCAAGAAATGGCAAAAAAGACCAAAAAAAAAAATATATGTATATATATATCGCAGAAGTGGTGATGTATACCTCCATCCAGATGCACACGTGTGATGGCTTTTTGGTGATAATCAGCAGTCACTGATGACCACTGTCTGAATGTAATAACTCATTAAAGGTTGTCAGTGATACTGAAATTTTAAAATTCCCTCAATTATTAGATGAACTACTTCTGAAAGGAACACCTCATCAACTACTTGGTTACCTGGAATAGTTTGCATAGAGAAAGCAGAATAAATATTTGAGCTCTTCCCTTTATTTGCTAGTTTATAAGATTTTTCCACATTTTCAAGGATGGTCAATAGTATTTTATTTTCACAGTATCATTAGAAATTCATGAACTTTTAACTCATTTGATGTGTTTCAACTTACTGGCGTTATTTATTGTTGTTCAAATTTTCTCATCTCTGGCTCCTGGGAGCCTCTTTCATATCAGTGTTCTGATATCATCAAAGCTGCCTTTGATGTTTTGAGACATCTGGTACATTTCCCACCACAGATCTGCAATGGGCTGTTTCTTCAAGGAGACCTTGATTCCTTTTAAGAGAAGAGGATAGATCATAAGACCATGATCTCAGCATGTGGAATGAAGGACTTTCCAGAGGTTAAGGCTGAGGATCATTTAGCTTAATAAAATAATGTGCATCAGAAAACACTTCCCCTTCAAATTCAGTAGTAGATTTCTTTTTTATTATGTCCTTTTCTCATGTCAAATATTCAAGTATTCAATGATATAAATATAATTACTTGTTGCTTTTATCCATAATACACACGGTCTTGGGATAAATATTAAGACTACCACCAAGAAAATGCTTAAAAATCAGTTTAAGCTCCTTTGCAGGTTCTTTATGTCCTTATACTAACATTCCTCTTGGGACAATAGTCAAATAAATCCGTTTCATAGAGCTTGGAAGAGTCCTCCTGGGTTTGTTACGCCACCTGCTGGTCACATAGGCTCAGTTCCCACATTCTGGTGTTCAGAGATTGCTTTATATTAAATTTGTTTTGTAATTATGTGATATTTTATATGACTCTGAAGTCAAATTTACAAAAAAATCGAGTTTCTATTATTATCTCATCTTCCCCTCAGTTTCCTTCCTCTGCCCTTTGGTAATTGTTTTTTTAAATGCTGTTATTTATCCTTTTGTAAATGTTAATATTTACATATATGTATTAACTTTATATATTCATATACATATTTTTATCTACTTCCTCTTTATTAGACAAATGGTAGCATCATTTTCAGATTTTTTCTCCATCTGAAATAATTATATATATATTATTTCAAGCGGAGAAAAGTATACATCTATACAATATATACCATAATATATCAATATATTAACCCAGACTGTTGGATTTTGCTTTGTTAGGCAATCTGAAAAATACTTTCTAAAAAAATAGGTGAATTAAGTCCTTTCACATTTATTAATAGGATTTAAATGTTTGACTAACATGTTAAAAGATAAACTGAGGCACATTAAAAACTCAGAAGATTTTATTCGAGCAAAAATCAAGTCAAGTTGGGCAGTGCCAACCTGGAAGTTGCTAAGAGCTCCACTTACTGAAGCTGGGGAGAGCTTACAGAGAAATGGGGAAGCAAAGTAAGGACATTACCAATCGGCTGTAGCTTACAGCCCAACTGGCTCTTTGTGATGGGTTGTCCTTAGGTTTCAATTTTGTAACTCAGAAGGCTTTACTTTCTATTGTGGTTTGATTACACAGGGCTCCGTAGCATTAGGGCAGGAGTCTAATGGCCTTCTTGTTTAATTAACTAAGACAGCAGTTTTGTTCTATTACTGTTATCTATATTTCCACATATGGAATACATATCCACACACCTAATCTCATTGCTTTAGAATAGAAAGTCCTCTTCTTTTACTGGATGGTCTATGTGAGTGCTGGTCTATGAACTCTTTGTTACTAAGCCACGATATACATACAGAAAGTAAAAGAAAACATTTAGAAATATGTAGACAATCTGCCATAATGTCCAAGCATGCGAATTTGTATTTTACAAAAATAGCGAGTCGCCACTGGGTGGAGGAAAGAATCCAAAAAGCAAGTACTGGTCCTTCCCTATCCATAGTTTGCGAGGCACTGGTCTGCTTTTGCTGGCTTGCTCTCCCTCTCCACGCACCTCCCCCGCCCCGTTTCCATATCTCTTTGTGTTTAGAAAGATTGTATTTCTTTGTCCTGGTGGTTTTTTATTAATATTGTGATATGAGCTTATAGGATGTATGAATTTAGTAATATTTGTGTGTGATACCCTGAATCCCTTTTTATTGCTTCCTCCGAATATCCTATGTTGAATGAAATTGCAATTAACTGACTCCTTTGTGACCCTGTTCCCCATTTTGCATCTTTTCCTCCTCATAGAGGAGGAAAAAAGATTTCAATGAATCTTTTCTTTCCCATAGAGGTCTCTGAGACGCTGAGAGCTTCCTCTGCTTCCCATATCCTCTTTCTAATCTCCCCTCCTTCCTTTCACAATAAAGTTCAATTAAGTGTATGCAAAGCACCTTGCCATTTTGTCTTATACCTTCTCCTTAGAACCCACAGGTACTCTGATTTACACAAATAAATTCCCCGTATTTAATGTTCCCTATTGCCACTACTAGTGATGACTCTTCAGTCACTTTGGTTGTCCGAAGCTTGCTCTCCTGGAAGTTTCCCAGGAAAGGCTCGTAGGAACTTTCATGTGCATAAACAGTGGTGACCATTCCATCTAAATATCCATGTAGCTGCCTATAAAATCCTTAGCTCTTGTTTGCTTTCCTTGTATTTCTTAAACGTTACCCCATGGTCCTCTGGCCTAAAGCCCTGCTATGGTCAAGTCTGAAGTAGTCTCCTTTTCTTTCTTTATAAGGGATGTTGACTTTTAAAATTTGGTACCAAAAGGAATTTTTTCTTTTTACTTAAAGATCAGGAGTTATCCTAGACTGTATTTAGGTAGAGGCCATTCTAGGTCAATTTTGCCAGGTATGTCCATTCAACATATAGGGAAAGTCTTTTTGTTTAATTTCAGAAAAATATTCTTGAATTATAATTGATAATATTTGTTCTCTTTCATTACATGAGTCTTTTTAGGCACTTCTATGGTATGTACCTTAGATTTCCTTTGCCTACTATGTCATTCATATAGATATTTGTATTTATATATATACACCTATATATATAAATCTCTTTATTTAAAAATATTCTTTCCTCTTCTGTTTTCCTTAAGGCATTGTCTATGGTGCTCACTCACAGTTTTGGTTGTTCTTTTTCAGTCTGAAACTTTAAAATGAATTTTTTTCATCTCTAATATTTTCCTAAATTCTACAGACTCGATTTTCAAGTCTGTGTTTTCTCCAGTGAGAGTCTTTTTGAGAGTTTCTGGATTATGCTATTCTTTCAAAGGTTCTATCATTTGTTTCCTTTTTTTTTAAAAAGTTTGATTTGAAATACTAGATTGTTATTTTCTGTTGGCCTGTCTTGCTGGCATGCATTTTGTGTCTGTAGGGGCACCGTTCTGTTTCCTGGTCCATTTTTCCTTGTGATGGCTCTGATTGTGGTTGTTTTCTGTGCTAACATTTAAGTGGCATAAGTTGTCTTTACTCTTAGGTGAAAAGGTGGCTTCACAGCTCTAGTGTCCCCCCCCTCCCCCAATTTACTGTTTTGGGAAATGTCTACAATTACAGCCATATCCTGATATCTTTTCCCTCCCCCCACTTCTATCTGGATCCTCTCTTTTTTTCCCTCTTAACAATCTTTTGATTATGTCTTAATCTTAGAATTTTATTGAAGTAAAACTGATTTACAACATTGTGATAATTTCTGCTGTACACAAAGTGATTTAGTTCCCCATCTGCATATGTCCCTTCCTGTTCAGTCTTTTCCCATACAGGTTATCACAGAACACGGGGTGGAGTCCCCTGTGCTATACAGCAGGTCCCTGTTGACCATCCAGTCCATATACAACCATGTGCACATGCCAATCCCAGGGCCCCAATCCACCCCCCGCCCCCACCTTTCCCCTGTGGTACCTATAAGTTTGATTTCAAAGTCCATATGTTTGCTTTGTAAATAAGTTTACTTTTGCCATCTTTTTATCATGCCTGATATCTCTTCCCTTTGCCCCCACTTTCATTTGGATCTTTTTTTTTTTTTCTTTTTCGTCTTTTTGCCTTTTTAGGGCCTTTTCTGCGGCATATGGAGGTTCCCAGGCTAGGGGTCTAATTGGAGCTGTAGATGCCGGCCTATGCCAAAGCCACAGCAATGCGGGATCCAAGCCGCGTCTGTGACCTACACCACAGCTCAGGGCAATGCCGGATCCTTAACCCACTGAGCAAGGCCAGGGATCGAACCCACAACGTCATGGTTCCTCGTCGGATTCGTTAACCACTGCGCCACGACGGGAACTCCATGGATCTTTTTTGTTTCCTTTGCCTCCATTGTCTCTTTCCTGCTCTATTCGGATTCTATCCCCAGCAGATTTTCCTCAATGTGGGGCTTTGTCTGGAGGGGACGTTGGTTATGTCTGTTACGGGCCTCTGTTGAGGGTCCATGCAGCTCCAGTGCCACTTAACCCTGCTGTGGTCCTCTGTGTTCATCCTCAAATTGCAGCCAGCAAGATTCTGCAGCCTTCTGGGGCCATAGAAGGAAGACCTCTCATCTTCGTTCCATTTCCTTTAATGCACAGATCTTACTATCACCTGTCATCGACTCCAAATCTAGCCCACATATACTGAGGGTTTATAGGGATGTGCTTTCCCATCACTTGACTACAGATGTTGCCTGTGGGGTTTTGCTTCTGTGATCCTGGTTGCTCTGTGTTTATGGGGATTTGGGGAGGTCAAAAAATGATGCCACCTTGCTGCCAGTTTCCAGGTTACTGTTAAACATCCCAATTTTTTGCCTTTTTCTGTTTTACTTTCTTAGTAAATATCTCTAGGCCTATGTCTACCCTGACAGTTTTCCTGATGCACTGTATTGTTTAATCATCGTGTTTGCATCGACGTTTGTGCCTGTTAACATTGGGATCTTAACAGTTTAGGCATGTATTGAGGTCTTTTCACACTGCCAGGACGCTAGCAGTCTGGGAAGAATCCCACTGTGGTCCTGAGTGTCCTGAATGCTGACACCATGGCCAGTGGAATATGGGTTACCCTTCAGAAGTGACCCTGCTATGGGACCGTAGTAAATAGCTTTCTCTCCTTTCCTGTCCCAACAGGTTATTAGCCCTGACGCTTAATCAGGGTGGTGATGAGGCTTAGAGAAGCATGACCTGAATGGGAAGATAGAAAAATGAGGGAATACACCAGAAGGTCACAGCAGTTTGATAGAAAACGTCCCAAAGGTTTCCATTAGATCCTGAATAGGGTTGTGTTTGGATTCTCTGGTCTGGGTGGTGGAGGGGGAGAGGGTGCCCCAGGAATTAGCCCTGGGTCAGGTGCCTTGGGCAGAGGAAGGGGAGGAAAAATGACTCTTAAGAGAACAGGGTAAAGAAAGAAAAGACAGTGGTCCAAGGATCTAATTTTCTTTGGGAGCCCATTTTCTTCTTCAGCTTAATATCAGAAGCAGATTTATCTTCAAGGCGTTTAAAGTTATCCCTGCTTACTGTTCAGCTTAGAAACTCAACTCTGAACAGAAAATCTTTCATTTTACAGATAGAGATGAACTCATACAGGCATCAAAAGGGGACGTTTGGAAGACGTGACATTTTGTGGGAGTGTTTCTACCAAAGACAAACTGATAGTACCAAATCTGTTGCTGTTTTAATAGAAGAAAGCAGGCAGAGAGGCTGGGGAGAAGGATATCACAGATGTGGAGAAAATTCCCCAGAGGAGGGCAGGGAGCCACCAGCAGACACTGGGAGTGGTCATTTGCTCCCGACAATTTGATCACTGTGTTTTATCTTCATTCATGTACAAGTAAAGGTGCTGTGTAGGTGGGTTTGCGTTCTGTACGGGTGGGTTTAAAGGTGGAGAAATTCAAATAACTGACAGCTTGGCTGGAGTCCCTGGTGGATGATTTAAGAGCTTAATAGCATCAAATATTCAGGATGAATTCAGAGGAATCCACAGAAATTCCAGGGTATTTAACTTAAGGTCATATCATCATTAAAGAAATAATTCTTATACATGGTTCAAGCCATATGGCTCAAATAAGTAGACTTGTCTTCTTTAAGCAAGACTTGCCATATTAACTTCAGAGAAATAAATAGGCAGTTTTCTATTTCTGAGCTGCTTATGTTTTCTCTCTTTCACATGCTGTTTCTTGCATAATTAAAGAAGGATCCTAGGACATAAGGTAATTGAAACTCTATTCTCCTCTCTATGCTATTAATATTTCTTGACTATTTCTTGTTTTCTGGATATGATGGATGCAGCAGGTGATTAACAGTGAAAAGGGAAGAGGACTCCCCCCCTCCACCTAGGTGACCCCCTTTCCCTTCTCACCTTGCTAACAAAACTTGTTCTTCACAGAGGGTAATGGGAACATTATCGAGTCCTCCCTTCAGCCAATGTTAGTGTTCTGTTTTTAGCCCTGAAATACATATACATCAATTAGACTACCAGAATATTCGCTGACCCATCCTGTGCGGGTGGGGTGGGGGGAACCATGTGAGTCAGAAAAGGAAAATAATGTGAGTCACAAAAAAGAAGGTGTTTCTGGTCTATTAATTTTGGCTACACAGCATATAACAACCAGTATGTGAAAGATTTTCAGCTTTCATCAAAATAACCTACATAAAATTACTGAGAGATCAAGCTGGAAAGAATGGGGGCACATTTTTAAAGTTAAAATGTGAGTACTGACCTTGGATAAATAGAAGATTTCTGATGATGGTCCATTAACCTTCTTCCTCAGGCTTTTCTTTCTATATTATGGTTCCCCCCAAAGTCAAGCGTTCACTCAACAGACTCTTTGCGTCCCTAAATACCCCAGGCAGTTGTGTGCATGTGCACTGTGAGTATGCATGCTGTTGGGTGGGGTGTGCTGGACTGGGGAAGCATGGCGGGAAGCTGGTAGTTGGCTTTGAAATAGACAGACATTCCTTTTACTCTTCATCCTTTTCTGCTTTAATTTAGGATTATCTGTAGTTCACAGGCTCCATTCTTCCCATATTACTCCTCTATCATGACTTACTGTTCTTAGCGTCTTAGTCATTCAATCAGGATTTTTTCTGGAGCAGATACCGGACCCTCTAGTGGCACTCAGTACATCCCAGAGTAGGTTTAGAGGCGTAATGCTTCTTTTAGTCCCTTGGTCAAATGCAAACAAAACAGGAGGGGTGATGGAAATGTGCATAAAAACTTAGGAGCTTGATGACTTTCTTTTGTATACTAGGTGGCTTGTTAAACGTTTGCCCCTCTAGCATCATATCTGTTTGCTTAAATGTAGTAAATCTAAAATTGGATTCACATTTCTCCTCTAAAGATTTTTCTTAATTTCCATATTGTGTTTTGTCAATACCTTATCCCACAGGGCCCCCAGTTTTCCTAATTTCCCCCCCCATATATTTACTTGATTCAATTCTTTATTCAACAAATATCTACTCAGTTCTCACACAGTGTGAGTAGAGATACTGAGTACTTGGGGGGGGGGGATGAACACTGCCATGTCCTCAGGACCTCATTTTTTAAAAAAAAAAAATTATTATAGCTGATTTACAATGTTCTGTCAATTTCTACTCTACAACAAAGTGACCCAGTCATACATACATACATATACATTCTTTTTCTCACATTCTCCTCCATCATGTTCCATCACAAGTGGTTGGATATAGTTCCCTGTGCTATACAGCAGGATCTCATTGCTTATGCACTCCAATAGTTTGCATCTATTAGCCCCAGACCCTCAGTCCATCCCACTCCCTCCCATTGGCAACCACAAGTCTGTTCTCCAAGTCCATGAGTTTCTTTTCTGTGGAAAGATTCATCTGTGCCATATATTATAGACATAAGTGATGTCATATGGTATTTGTCTTTCTCTTTGTGGCTTCACTTAGTATGAAAGTCTCTAGTTCCATCCATGTTGCTGCAAATGGCATTAGTTTGTTCTTTTTAATGGCTGAGTAGTATTCTATCATGTATATGAACTATATATCTTCTTCATCTCTTCATCTGTCAGTGGACATTGAGGTTGTTTCCATGTCTTGGCTGCTGTGACTAGTGCTGCTATGAACATAGGGGTGCATGTATCTCAGGACTTTATGATTCGGCAGGCTCCTGTTTGCCTCCCCTCTCCCTCCTATCCAATACTCCATGCCTATCAGTGTACTTTTATGTCTCCTTTCTACTTTGTGATCCTTGCTTAGCTGCTAGAACAGGGATCCTCCACCATTATAGCTGGTCCACAGTAATCAACTGCTCACTGTCTTCTCTGAAACTTAGTGCATCCATCATCCAGTTTCCAATATCTGACCTGTTTCAATAGTTCTCAACCCTGGTCATGCATCATGTTCCGTTGGTAAACTTACTTGGTCATTTGTTTTTAACACAGATGTCCAGGACCCACTTGGAAAGCAGGTGCCTCAGTAAAGTTCCCTTTGGAACTGATGTGGAGTCAGGTTGGCAAAGACTTAGTATCTTACTTGTCTTCACTTTGTGCAGGCTGAATAGACCTGAAATCACCATTCTTCAAAAATGTCACACTCACCCCTGCCTCTGGGTCTTCTTTCCACTCAGCAGCTAGTGTTCTCCTCTTATCAAAACCCTAAATTCTTGTTCTAAGTCCTAATGGCAAATGCCATGCTGTATTCATCTTTGACTTTCCCAAGGATTAAGAACTGCTTATTGAATGTGAAAGGTGGCAGAATAGGCCACCCTAAACTATGCCTCTTGGGCATAAGGATATTTTGAGCTAAAGGCACTTGAAATAGAGCAAATGCAGGGAGAGGCCTTTTCTGCCTAAAGACAGATTCCTAAAGGAACTCAACTTTCATTTACCCCCTCCTGGGAGTTTCATCAGCCAGGGAAGACTGACTCTTATCATAGGAGAGGACACTAGAAATCCACATTACACTCAGCTGAGCTCTGTCACAACTATCATGCCTGCCAAGGGCCCACCTGTCTTTCTGAAAAATCATTCTCTCTCCTCCAAGTGGCCCACATCCCACTCCTCCACCTTCCCCATCAAGACAATATATAGACACTCAAATCTCACATCTCTTTTGGGCATTCACCATTTTTCCCAGTGATGCCCTCAAGGATGTAATATTAAAAATGAACATATTTGTATACTTTTTCTGTTAATCTGTGTGTTGTCACTTTATTTCATAGACCCAGCTTCCATCCCACCCACACTCTAATATTTAAAGTCTTACATGCTTCAGGTTTTAAGGTTTTTTTTTGTCTTTTGTCTTTTCAGGGCCACACCCACGGCATATGGAGAGTCCCAGGCTAGGGGTCAAATTGGAGCTACAGGAGCTGGCCTACGCCACAGTCAAAGCAACGCCAGATCTGAGCTGTGCCTGTGACCTACACCACAGCTCACGGCAACGCCGGCTCCTTAACCTGCTAAGCGAGGCCAGGGATTGAACCCACAACCTCATGGTTCCTAGTTAGATTCGTTTCCATTGCACCAAGACGGGAACTCCAGGTTTTAAGTTTTAAGCAACCTGTTTTTTCTTGTTAAAAATTTTTTTTCAACTGAAATATTGTTGACTTACAATGTGGTATTAGTTTCAGGTGTACAGCAAATTGAATTAGTTATGTCTACACATGTCTATTTTTTTCTCATATAGGTTATTACAAACTGAGCAGATTTCCCTGTGCTATATAGTAGGTTCTTGTCAATTATTATTTTATACAGTAGTGTATATATGTTATTCCCATCCTAATTCCTCCTTTCCCTGCCTTGGTTTCCCCTATTGGTAACCATAAGATTGGTTTTGAAATCTGTGGGTTTGTTTCTGTTTTATAAATGTTTGTCATTTTTATTAGATTTCACATATAAGTGACATCATATGATACTTGTTGTTCTCGTCACTCAATATGATAATCTCTAGGTCCATTCATGTTACTGTAAATGGCATTATTTCTTTTTTATGGCTGAGTAATATTTTGTTGTATATATGTACTACATCTTATCCTTTCCTCTTTCAATGGATATTTAGGTTGAATCCATGTCTTGGCTGTTGTAAATAGTGCTGCAAGGAACAGTGGGGTGCATATATCTTTCTGAATTATGGCTTTCTCTGGATAGATGCCCAGGAGTGGGATTGCTGGAGCATATGGTAGTTCCATATTTAGTTTTTCAAGGAACCTCCATACTGTTTTCCATAGTGGTTGCACCAATTTACATTCCTACCAGCAGTGTATCAGGGTCCCCTTTTCTCCACAACCTCTCCAGCATTATTTTTGTAGACTTTTTGATTATGGCCATTCTGACTGGTATGAGGTGATACCTCATGGTAGTTTTGACTGTCATGTTTTCTTGTTACTAATTAGAGCTCTTCAATTTCAATAAAGAAGTCCCTTTGACATTTTTAGTATGGCTTGCCTGGAAGACTCTTTCTCTTTCCTTGGCTTTCAGACATTGGATAAAACAGCCACCTCTCCCAGTTTTGAGGGAGAGGTCTCATGTAGGGGATGGAGTTTACCACTTGATCCTGCCCCAGCACTTGGTCTTCTCTCAAACCTTTGTGACTGTTCAAGTAGCCTACTTTATTTTTAAAGGTTCCCAGTAGTTTAGGTCGTGCCTTGATCTGCCAATGTTCCAAAGCTGAGGATCTCAAAAAACACTTAAATTCAGGCCAACTAGAAGCCATATCCTTAGGCAGTAGCTTAAAGTATGCAAATAAAAACCTCTTTTATGGGATGACTGGCAGAAGGGTGTTTCTGTCTAATCTCTCTCCACTGAGCCTAGTGAGTGAAGAACTGTATTTTCTTTTTCTTTGTTACCATCCCATTGAACTTGTGAACATAAGCTCTGCTGGTCACCACAGCCAGGATAACATGAAGTGTGTCCTCTGGGTGTCAGAGTGCCTGACATATACACAAGCTCCTTTCTTGGATGCACTAATGACCCGAGGGCAGGGAGGATGTAAAGGTGGTGTCTGCCTTTCTCCCCTGGATAGGACTGCAGTCAGCCCTTAGATGTATGTTTAATTTGAAGCCTGCCCCTTGGGCCACAGTGATGAAAATAAACTTCTAGGCCTCTTTCACAAAAAGACTGGGGGTGTGTTTCTGTCTGCTTGAGCCATGCTGTGCTCTGGGTGGGTAGCCAATTAAGAACTTTCTCTCCATTTGGAACAGTTCTGCAAGGCCTGTGAGTGAAAGCCTCACTGACCACCAGAGCCGGGCCATCTAGTAGTGTCCCCTGGGCAGCAGCCACAAACTTCAGGGCACCAGTGAAGTGTCCAACATCCTTTCTGAGAGGTGCCAACAAGCTGGAGTGAGGAAGAAGCACAATGGTACCTGCTGGCTTTGAAGTATGTCACAGGCCCCTACGTGCCCCTGAAGCTGAAGCTCTAAGGAAATAAGCCTCTTGCACAGAAGGACTGAGCTCTTTGCAGTAGGCGGCTCTGGAGCTGTAAGCTTATGCCAGCCCTGTACGAACTGGTTTCTCAGTTCACTATGGACTGTGGGTCTTGGAGAGGAACCTCAGTGGCTTTCAAAGTTAGAGGTTTTAGGGGCTTGTCTCTCAGATGCAGATCTTGAAAGTTGGGGTACCCAATGTAGGGTTTAAACACTTCCCCCCTTTAGGGAAAAGCTCAGGGTAGTGAGTTCCACCCTGGAACAATATATATATGTCTTTTTAGGGACGCACCCATGGCATATGGAGGTTCCCAAGCCAGGGGTCGAATTAGAGCTGTAGCTGCTGGTCTATACCACGGCCATAGCAATGTGGGATTTGAGCTGCATCTGCAACCTACACCACAGCTCACGGCAATGCCAGATCCTTAACCCACTGAGCAAGGCCAGGAATCGAACCTGCGTCCTCATTAGGACTAGTCAGATTTGTTTCTGCTGAGCCACGACGGGAACTCCAGAGTTCCCTCTTAATTATGAGTCACTGGGCTCAGGGTGGGGTTTATGGCTGGTTTATGCTACTTTTCTGTGCTTCCATGCTTTCCCCCCCTCATTTGTCCAATGTGTAGGGGTCACTCGGCTAGTTTGGAAGCTTTTGTCAGAAGAAACTGTTCCATATGTAGGTTCAGTGTGTCTGTGGGAGGGGGTGAATTCAGGGTCCTCCTGGGTGGCTGTCTTGAACTGGAACTTCACTTCTAGGATATGCAGGCAGTGGCAATGTTTAACCCAATAAAAACATAGCAGTTGTATAGAAGCAGGGCTGTGTGGAGGAGAAAAGGGGATACAGCACAAGTTAAAACATTTAGCACATCACCTGGCTCATGTTAAGATGCGATATAAAAACAAAACACATATTTGCATCATTGTGAGTTAGATACTCTGTGTTTAGGTATTGGTTTGCTCTCCTGTCATTATGTAGTGATTTCTCTCAAGGATTTATACATGCTTATTGAACAAACTACACAGACCCCAATCAATATTCACTCAGGGAATAACCTCACAGAATCAATCTAAAAATAAAGATAGGTTAAGTTTGCTATTTTTTTTTTTGTCTTTTTACTATTTCTTTGGGCTGCTCCCGCGGCACATGGAGGTTCCCAGGCTAGGGGTCTAATCGGAGCCGTAGCCGCCAGCCTACGCCAGAGCCACAGCAACTCGGGATCCGAGTCACGTCTGCAACCTACACCACAGTTCACGGCAACGCCGGATCATTAACCCACTGAGCAAGGGCAGGGACCGAACCCGCAACCTCATGGTTCCTAGTCGGATTCGTTAACCACTGCGCCACGACGGGAACTCCTGCTATTATTTTTATTATAGTTTTCCCTTGTCTGATAATGGTAAGCTAGGAAGTCAAAATTTCCAAATTTCACTTGTTTAATTATCACATAAAGCATTTTAAACAATGGAGTTAGTCATTAATGAATCCTGGTGGGTGTTGTTCTATCTGGATACTCCACTCATTAGGATTTTTCAGTACACCCACCAGGATTCATTAATGACTATCTGGGCTCTCCACTCATTAGGATTTCTCGGTAGAATTTTATGATGTAGCAACAACCACATTACTATGTCCAGCTGCTCTGCAAAATGAAAATACCAACTTGTCATCCTTTTACTAAAATCACACACCTAGTGGTAGTTTTTAAAGTATAGTTAAACAAACAAAAATACCTATCCGTACAAGGTGTTTGCATGTTCTTGATTTTTCATCTTTAAATCCAAGCTGCAAAGACTTCTTGCAGAAAGCTGGAGAGGCTTTCATCATGCTACTTTTTTTTTTTTTTTTTTTTAAAGAATCAAGGTCTTCAAAACCAAGTAGAGCTGGTGGATAAAAATAGCTTCTGAAGATATAGCACATCTGTCCAAAGTGAAAATCATTTTTTCTGCCCAGCATAACTCTCTTCATTGTTCTGTGAAAGTGTTTTATTCTCATGCTGTGAAAGGCAGACAAACCAAAACCAATGATGGGGAAAAATAATGATCACATTTCTATCCAATTACCTCAGCTTTTTATTCAAGTAGCCTAAGTGCCCAATATGCTGCTTTTTGGGGGGTTATATTTAACTTTTCTGACTTTTAAACCAAATGGGCAAACGAGGAAACTAGATTATTCAAAGGCAGAAGTAGAAGAACAAATACTGACGAAGCCTTGGGACAGGAAATAGGAGGGAAGTGATACCCCCCCATTCTCTTTTGACATATGCCCCAAACTCCTCTTGACTTCTGCCCCTTTCCCTGAATGAGTGGATGAAGATGGCCAAGTGTTTGCTTTGCTGTCTGGCATTAGTAACCCTTTGTGAACAGCATCAAGCAAACATAGATGGAAATCCATTACTTCTATGCTGCAACTGATGCTGGGACCACCACCAAACACGTGCCTAGTCACTACCTATTCACTCATTCACCAAAGTGATGACCACATGGTTGAAATGTGCCAGGTACTCTTCCCTCAGGACTGAGGGTAAAGGGGTGCAATAGCAGGAAGGATACAGGTGATAACAGGCCCACAACAGGACAGGATTCTCTCTTTCTTTCCCCCCTGCCCTCTTCAGAATTGGAAATATAACATTTTAGCCTAATAATACATGGAAGTTATATGATTAATGTTCTCATGATACAGATGAGATTGTCTTTTAGATTTTTCCCCTTTAAAGAATGACAGCGTCTGTTGAAAGGGAGTGTAAATTGGCACAACCATTATGGGAAATCATTTGGAGGTCCCTCAAAAACAGAACTATATAATCCAGAAATCCCACTTCTGGGTATGTACTTGGAGCCAGTATCTTGAGGCAGAATCTATAGTCCCATGTGCATTGCAGCATTATGCACAGTAGCCAAGACATAGAAAGAACCTAAAGGTCCCTAATAGAATACTACTCAGCCATCAAAAAGGAAATCCTGCCTTTTACGACAACATGAGGGTATTATGCTATGTAAAATAAGTCAGCCACAGACAAACCATGTCTGATCTCATCTATATGTAGAATCCAAAAAAGCTGAACTCATATAAACAGAATGAATGGTGGGTTCCAGAGGCTAGGAAGTGGGAGAAATGGGGAGATGTTAGTCAAAGGGTACACATTTCCAGGTAGAAGATGAATAACATGCTATCTTTTCACTAATACCACAGTAGCCAGAACTTATTTAAATGGCCACAGCTTGCTAAACTGCAGGCTGGGAAATGGGGACTTTCAGCTGCTTAAATTAATACTCCAAATCAAACTGGGGCTCTGACACTAAGAGAAAAGGAAGAATAGATTGGGTAAACAACTCATGAAAAACTTTATGTGTCTTAAGAGTTAAAGGTACCATCAACCCTTTCAATGTGTATGTTCTTCACTTGAGGATGCTTTGTGAGTACAAGACTGGAAAACTCTGGCTATTAGAAAGGCAGGAGTAGTTTGGTTTTTTCCTTTCTCCACTCACTTCTCCCAAAGCAAGTGTGTTCACAGTCTCCTTATAAGAAAGTTGATAATTCTGAAGTAACTAAAAAAAAAAAAAAAAAAAAAAGGAATCATACAATTGTGTGGATGGTATGAGAGTGACAGGGGAGATGGTGCTGTTTCAAGGTTCATACTTTTTCCTGTCCCATTATTCTCAATTAATGGATGCTCAGTAGAGGTCTGAGTTCATTATGTCCTAGGTCCTCTACTACTAACAAAGGTAATGGAGAAATCTCTATTGTCTAAAAGCTCTCCATCTAGTGGTAAAGATGCCCAGTGAGCACGGTGACCACGTTTCCACAAGTATAAGAGGAGAGGGAGAGAGAAGGAGCAAAGGAGAAGCAACCAGGCTTGTCTGGAGTGGAGAGAAGCCTTCACAGAAGAGATGTTGCAGAGGTTGGGGGAGGGGGGAGTTCAGGAAGTTTCTACATTGTCCACATTGGGGAGATGCACATATTCCAGACAGAAAAAAGCCAGAAAACTGTTTTAGAGAGTGTAGGAGGTGATAGTATGGAGGATGTTAATGATGGTTTAATTTCTTGGAGAAAATAGAGACCATGAGGCCCAAGCATCCCCAAAGCTATGAAATGCCCTCAGGTATAATGACATCGGTGGCCCACTGGCATCTCAACCCCACACCCAGAACAACTGCTGACACAACCTTCCCTAGTGTCCCTGTGTTCATCACTACCTGGTAGGCTTTATCCTTTTCACCTGTGTGCAGTTATAAGGTCTCCTACCTGCTTCCAGCCCCCACCCTTCCCCCACCTATTCGCATCAATCTCCTCCACCAGCTGAAGGAGTAGGTTTTCAGAAATGCCCAGCTTCTGATTATACTCTCTTCTATGGAAAACCAATACTTCAGTAGATCCCCCAGCCCCAAGGCGAAGCTCAAATGCCTAGTGCAGCACTGAAGGTCACTGTTGCCTCTGCCCACCTTCCCAGTCTCCCCTCGACCATGACCACAGAAGCGAGACCCTAGCCACTGTGCAGCTCCGGGCTCAGCACGGACAACTGGGCTTAGGAGTGACCCACATCACTTCTCAGGTTCCACTGGCCAAAACTCGTGTTTTTGGCCACACCAAAATGCAGCAGGGTCTCGCTTCTGTGGTCATGGTTGAGTGGAGCCTGGGAAGCAGCAGGGTTGGAAATGTGTCTGTCTTTGGCAGAGGAAGAAGAGCAAGCCAATTTTGTTGCTCAGCGAAGAGTCTGCCATGGATCTCCTGAACTGGCTTCTATACTTTATAGTGTTGTCTTTTTCCTTTCCATGCTATGAGTTTTCTTTGACTGTCTTGTTAACAGATGGTTCCTATTTCATATTCTTGTTTTATGATTGCAATATCTTCTCAATGTTCTGTGAAAATGTTAATTCAGTAATACTAAAATTCTAATCTACAAAAGATTTTTTTTCATTTGAAAAAATTCTTTTTAAAACTATTTTTCCATCAGAGTCATTTATTTGAAATGTTCATTGTTGCCTGTCTCTGATGCTGTTGGTTTTCCTTAATTATTATGACACTTGCTCACTGGGTACTGCTAACATATAGGCAGGATTTATCTTTAGCAATCAGATTTAATATTTAAAATACTTATGTAAGGTAGGTACTGTTATTTTCCCCATTATGCAGATGAGGAAACAGAGGCACAGAAAGTTAAGTTACTTGCCCCAAATCATATTTTTTTTGGCTGCGCCACGTGGAAGTTCCCTGAGCCAGGGAACGAACCTGTACCACAGCAGTGACCTGAGCCAATGCAGTGACAATGCTAGAGCCTTAACTCACCATGCCACAAGTAAGTTAGCTGGATCCAAAGCTATGTAATCTGATCCTGGAATCTTATAGTATACTGCTTTTCAAATGTGTAGTACATTTTGGCTATCTGTTCATGGTTGAAAAGTTGATTAATATAGGTAGTTGGTATTTTCTATTTTTGCATAAGGAGACCAAACCACTAAGAAGTTTGATGACAGAGAAACATGACATTTCTCCCTTTCCTGTGCAGCTTCCCCATCCTTCAGATAGCAATAGAAATCAGATGGGCATCACTACATAGTTCCGTCGCATTTCTATAAGATGTTTCTTCTTTTTTTTTTGTCTTTTTGTTGTTGTTGTTGTTGTTATTGTTGTTGTTGTTGCCATTTCTTGGGCCGCTCCCGCAGCATATGGAGGTTCCCAGGCTAGGGGTTGAATCGGAGCTGTAGCCACCGGCCTACGCCAGAGCCACAGCAACGCAGGATCTGAGCCGTGTCTGCAACCTACACCACAGCTCACAGCAACGCCGGATCGTTAACCCACTGAGCAAGGGCAGGGACCGAACCCGCAACCTCATGGTTCCTAGTCGGATTCGTTAACCACTGCGCCACGAAGGGAACTCCAAGATGCTTCTAATAACTGTAAAATTAAGAGACACTAACTTCCTCAAAAAGTTAACAATTTGTCCATCAACAAATAAATGGATAAAGAAGATGTACGTGGCATGAAAGCAGAAATATGGATCAGTGGAACAGGATAGAAAGCCCAGAAACAAACCTTTGTGCCTAAGGTCAACAACTACTCTATGACAGAGGAGGCAAGAAGACAGTGGAGGAAAGACAGCCTCTTCAGTAAGTGGTGCTGGGAAGACTGGACAGCTACATATAAAAGAAAAAAGTGAAATTAGAACAGTCTCTAACACCATATCCCCAAATCAATTCAAAATGGATTAAAGACCCTAAACATAAGGCTGGATACTATAAAACTCTGAGAGGAAAACACAGGCAGAACAGTCTTTGGCATAAATTGTAGCAATATCTTTTTGGAATCACCTCCTAGGGTAATGAAAATAAAAATAAACAAATGGGACCTAATTAAACTTAAAAGCTTTTGCACAGCAAAGGAAGCTGTAAGTAAGACAAAAAGCTGACAGAATGGGAGAAAAATCTTTGCAAAAATGAAGTCATCGACAAGGGATTTATTTCCAAAATATACAAACATCTCATCTCATGCAGCTTTATATTAAAAAAATGAAATAAAAAACGATGGTCAGAATATTTAAACAGATGGCCAAAAAACACTTGAAAAGATGCTCAACATCACCAGTTATTATTAGAGAATGCAAATCAATACTACGAGATATCACCTCATATCTGTTAGAATGGCCATCATTAATAAATCCACAAATAACAAATGATAAAAGGTGTGGAGGAAAGGGAACCCTCCTACACTGTTGGTGGGAGTATAAATTGGTGAAACTGCTATGGAGGACAGTTTGGAAGTTCCTTAAAAAACTAAATATAAAACTACCATATGATCCAGCAATCCCACTGCTGGGGATCTATTCAGAAAAAAACCATAATTCAAAAAAATACATGTACCTCAGTGTTCATTACAGTACCATTTACAACAGCCAAGGCATGGAAGCAACCTAAATGTCCATTGACAGAGGAATGGATATCATGCTAAGCTGAAATGAGAGGAAGACAAATATATGATATCACTTATATGTGGAATCTACTAAAAAATGATACAGAAGAACTTATTTATAAAAAAGAAACCAACCCACAGACTTTAAACCCAATCTTATGGTTACCATTGGGGAAACCATGGCAGGGGAGGAGGAATTAGAGGATGGGAATAACATATATACACTATAAAATAAAATAAACTATAAAATAATTAACAAGAGCCTACTGTATTAGCACAGGGAAATCTACTCTATAGTTTGTAATAACCTATCTGGGAAAAAAGAATGGAATATGTATAACTCACAGACTTTAAAGTCAAACTTATGGTCACCAAAGGAGAAACCATGGTGGAGGGATAAATTAAGAAGTCTGGATTAACATATATATACACTATTATATATAAAATAAGGGCATACTTTATAGCACAGAGAAATATACTTAATATTCTGTAATAACCTATATGGGAAAAAAGAATGGATATGTATAACTGATTCACTTTGCTGACACCTGAAACCAATACAACATTGTACTTCAACTATATGCCAATAAAATTAAATTTAAAAAAGATGTGATGCATAGATACAGTGGAATACTACTCAGCCATAAAAAGAATGAAATATTACTATCTGCAGCAACCAGAGATTATTATACTAAGTGAAGTCAGAAAGACAAACACCATATGATATCAATTATATGTGGAATCTAAAATATGGCATAGATGAATCTCTCTACTAAACAGAAACAGACTCACTGACATGGAAAACAGACTTGTGGTTGCCAAGGGGGAGGTGGCTTGGGAGGGATGGAGTGGGAGGATTGGGGTTAGCGGATGTAAGCGATTATACATGGAGAGGATAAACAACGAGGTCCTTCTGCATAGCACAGAGAACTAGAGAACTATATTCAGTGTCCTATGATAAACCATAATGGAAAAGAATATTTAAAAGTGTACATATATATGTATAACTGAATCACTTTGCTGTACAGCAGAAATTTACACAATAATGTAAATCAACTATACTTCAATTAAAAAAAGTTATCAATTTGTGGGTTTACTTAATGGGGTACATTCAATAAACATAAATTTAATGAATCTACTTGTAGTTATTACTTGAGTGATCTATTCTCTGAGTTGAACACCACCAACAACAAAAAAACTAGTATATGGCCAGAGTTATAAACAGTACATTTCTATAGCCATAAACTGGCAAGGCAAATTTAGATTGGTTTATGATATAAACAACATAGTTCTGTATTCCTATACCAACATGAAGATTTTGGATCAGTAAAGAACTCCGCAAATAAATTCTATATACTTGTCTGTGTGTGGTGAGAATTTCAGAGACATGTTTGTCCTGGGAGATACTCACTTTTATGGACAATCCCAGCCCTTCTATCCCTTATGGCAAATAACAAAAACTGTAATTATTGGGTGACTAAGAGAATACGCCTGATGTGGACAGGAATCTCTTCTGCACTGTGTCCTCACTTTCTGGTACAGAGGAAACTCTCAAGAGGCACACCTGCTTGGCTCTGCAGAGGTTTTGGCTCACCCATTCTGTGCCCAGGTGGGTATCCCTGCCAGCCTGGGTGAGAGGCTTCATTCTCCCAAGATTGTGCTGGCCAATGGTGGCTTTGATCATTAGAGCATACGGCCCGGCTTTTAATCAGCAGCACGGAACGCTGGCCCCAGGCCCTTGCCAGAGAAGGAGGCCTTTGAACTGTGTGCTGCTCACCTTTTATTGAAGGCCCTTGACAGATACATTGAAGGGGGGTTTAAAGGACCTGAGATCAATGCGTTCCTGACTGTGACCCTTTCATGGATTGAAAGCTCTGAAGTTTCTGCCTAGAAAAACATAGAGAAACACACATCAAACGGGGCGGATTGGTGCAGAGACCTGGGTGCTCTGAAGCATATATTGACCCTAGAGAATCTAGTCCATGATGACAAGGAGGCGTCAGTGTTTGCCATTTCTAATCAATTGGTAGTGTCGGCCAACAGCACGATTTTGAATGAATCTGAGCCCTGTTTGGTTTTTACACAAAAGAGCTCTATGACCTCGTTTGTGCTGTGTGTGGGTAAGGAAGGCGCCAGGCCAGTGATGGGCTGTACTTTGGCCTCCCTGTTCTGGCAATTAAGGCAGACTCTCAACAAGCTGTTTATGTTGACTACACACTTTCTTGTTTTTCAAGCAGATTGCTTCTACTGAGTTGGATTTAGGCTAATATTATACCTTATGCCTTCAGGTTGTATTAAGGAAAAATCTTTAAAGTTTTCTATGAGACCTGCCTTGACTTTTGTTGTCAGAATGCCAATACATTGAGATATCTTTGCCAAATCTAGGTATCAGGAAAAGTCTTTGCTTCACTGGAGAATGCTGTGCTTTCAAGACAAAATATAAACGCTACAATACATGATTGTCTTTTTTGTTTCAGCTTTTGGGAAGAGCAGCTTAATGGAGTAACTATTCAGGGCCTTAAATTCAGCCTACATTGATACTAATTTTTATTTATCTCTTTATGGATCTATAGCAATCTGTTGCTCCATTGTTGTAACTCTCTTTACTGGCCACTCCAAATCCACTGTGGAATAAAGCAGTATTATATAAAAAAAAATAACATTTTATGTAGGTCAGTATTTTAAATCCTCAATGAACCTTCAACTTCAGACAATTCATTAATTTTAATTTTTGGCTTCAGACAATTCATTAATTTTACAGCTTTAGGACTGCAGACTAATAAACACATACTGTTAACAGATTTATGTACCTAAGGAACTAGTAAACACTTACTAGGTAACTAGTAAGTACCTTCCTCTTTCCTATTGTTCCCTCTCTCCAATATGACAGAACAACTTTTTTCCCTATGGATAGATATTTATTTATCATTGAATTTTATAGAAGCTTAAATGTAGGGGTAAATATTAAAAAATTTTAAAATATACAACCAATGTAAATTTATCATGGTTGACAAAGTTTGTTCATTTTTTTTGATGAACATAGATGTAAAAATCCTCAACAAAATACCAGCAAACAGAATCCAAATATATATTAAAAGGATCATACACTGTGATCAAATAGGATTTATCTCAGGGATATGCAAGGATTCTTCAAAATATCCTCAAATCTATCAATGTGACACATCATGTCAACAAACTGAAGAATAAAAATCACATGATCATCCCAATAGATGCAGAAAAGGCTTTTGACAAAATTCAATGCCCATTTCTGACAAAAACTCTCCCGAGAGTGGGGATAGAGGCAACATACCTCAATATCATAAAAACCATGTATGGAAAACCACAGCTAACATCATTCTCAATGGTGAAAAACTGAAAACATTTCCACTAAGATCAGGAACAAGACAAGGATGTCCACTTTCACCACTATTATTCAGTCTAGTTTTGGAAGTCCTAGCCACAGCAATCAGAGAAGAAAAAGAAATAAAAGGAATCCAAATTGGAAAAGAAGAAATAAAACTATCACTGTTTGCAGATGCCATGATACTAAGAAAGCCCTAAAGACAGCACCAGAAAACTGTTAGAACTCATCAACGATTTTGGCAAAGTTGCTGGATACAAAATTAATAGACTGAGTTGGTTCATTTTTGATAGAAACAAATCATGAGTTCACATAACTTCTCCAAAACAAGTTTTACAGATCGGCCAAGATGGCTGTGGCTGGTCGACTCACCTTTGTTCTTTGTCTTGGCCCCAGACATCCTGACAGTTATTTAAGAGTGTGATGTGATTCCACATTCAAAGGAACAGAAAGGGGTGGGATAGAGAGAAAACCCTGTGTATGTTCTCGAGGGGGCAGCTTCCGTGGGAGAATCTAGATGAGTTCCTCTTAGAGGAAACAGAGCAGAGGTCGGATCTGAAGATATCCTGTGAAGAAGATGTGTGGCTGTGGCCACGAAGGACACCTCTAATGTTAGGCCCATCTTTGCAACATGAACTCCTTTCTGAATATCTTATGCCCACGAGGCCCCATTGCTCAAATTCATTTTAAAGCACACTAGTCTCAGAAATGTAAATACATGTTTACTGAATGGGGGACATGGTTTCTCCAGCTCTGAGTGTGATGGTACGTTGACGGACCAGAGTGTGATGTTTCTACCTGCAGGTCAGCACATTAGGGAGAAGGCTGGTGGACCTGGGTTCGGTCTTGGCTCAGATGCTTACCATCTGTATTGTCTCCAGAAAAGTTCAGTTTTCTTATAGCTAACATAGGTAGAAAATAGTTTCCACCTCTCAGAGTCACTATGTAGATGAAGTGCCCTATCTCATGTAAAGTGTAGGGAGCATTCTAAGTATTAAATAAATATTTGATCCCTCCTTTCACTTCCTCAGCCCCTCATCATTCCCACAGTGTTTACAGGTGACATAGAGGAGGGGGTGAACTTTGTTTCATTCACACCAAAAATCCCATTCCAGTGGACAAAATAAAAATGAGCAAATAATCTAAGCTAATAAGTGAGCCCAATGATCTGAAACCAGAAGAACTAAAGAAGCCCAGTGTGCAGAAAAATCTGGACATATACTCTGCATGATCGCTGCTTCCTTTTCTAGCTCCTCCCCCTCTCCTTCCCACAAGTAGTGGTATAAAGAATATGGACAAAAGTAAGAACTCAGGGGAGGGACAGAACCTGTTTTGTTTCCTGATGGATCTCAAGTGTGATGGCCAGGATCCTCTCATATGGATTTGGTGCTTAATAAATATTTGACTAACAGCATTGAACAGTGAGGAAGAAGATAGGAACACTCTGGGACTTGACCTTCTATTTTTCCCTGGAGTTTAGGGGTGCAAGTAATGATTTCTAACAGAAAAGAGAAGAAAACTGTTAAGTTTCCACCACAGAAAAATGCTTGATCTTGTTCATTTTCCTTAAGTCCACATACAGCATCAGTGAGCTGCCTCAGTAACCCCAGTGTAATAGCTTCTAAGTCCAGCCAACAGTGGCTCTGCTACAATGGATGCCTCTTCTATCAGGAGATCCCTAACCCTCTCCTGACCTGCCAGAACTTCAGAGTAAGGTGCAAAGGCTCAGGCAGGGAAAAAGCAGCTCATCTGCATGGTAGACATAGACGCTCAGGTGAAATTATGGGCTAGTTCTCCCTGTCTGCTCTTCTGATGGGCAGAGCAATCTATAAGGAAGTCTACTTAAAGCATAGAAAAGGTTAGGTCAGTAGGAGTCAACTTGTAAGCAACTTCTTTGCCTTTTTCCTGATTGTTCATCCCTGTTTTCCTCAGACCTTAATTATAAAGATGAGGTCACTAGGCAATATGAAACCTTGCTCCTGATGTCTGCTTTATGAAACATACACAATGCTTCGATAACCTGTTGCATCCTTTCCGGGACTAGAAGGAGTAAGAATGAAGAGTGAAGAAGTTAGAGAATGGTGGACTCTCTACCCCTTGCTTCTCCTGAGTAAATCTGCAGGCAGCCCTTGTGGGCAAGCGAGCATCCCAAGGAGGATGGAGAGAAGTCAGCAGAAATGGAATGCACTCCATGGAAAAGTGACGTAGAATCTGACCTCCTGTCTTCATGATTCACTGAGATTGTTTCCCCTTTTCCCTTTTAAAAACTGTCATGGCCAGGAGTTCCCATCGTGGTGCAGTGGTTAATGAATCCGACTAGAAACCATGAGGTTGCGGGTTCGATCCCTGGCCTTGCTCAGTGGGTTAGGGATCTGGCGTTGCCGTGAACTGTGGTGTAGGTCGCAGATGTGGCTTGGATCCCGCGTTGTGTGGCTCTGGTGTGGGCCGGTGGCTACAGCTCCAATTCGACCCCTAGCCTGGGAACCTCCATATGCTGCGGGAGCGGCCCTAGAAAAGGCAAAAAGACAAAAAAAAAAAAATGGCACGGCCGAGCAGATTCTTCAGAGCTGGTCTCTGCATGCAAGTCTACCTTTCCCCCAGATTGCCAGCCTTTCTGCATAAAGCACCTTTCCTTTCTACTGACACTTGTCCCTTAATTTATTGGCTGTTGAGCAGAAAGCAGTTGAACCTGTGTTCAGTTACAAACTGAAAATATTCTGCTGGACTAGTTAATGATTCAGTTTGCTTTTCAAAAAAGACTAGCACTGGGCATCAATCTTATCATTCTCTCTAAGCATTGTCTGGACCCTGAGCATCACTCACGTACACCAGTTAGACTGCAAAGACTTGAGGGAAAATATCAGAGCATTTTGCTTTGATGGCTAGCATCCGATAAGCAATGGATGTTTGAGGAACAATAATGTGGTGCTGCTCTGAATACTACCAGAGATGATGGGAACAAAGGAGGGAACTGAGGAGAGTGGCCTAGACAGGGGATGCTCCATAGCTTATCCTGTCTTAGGTTGGTTTTCCTGGAGAGAGACCCCGGGATGGAGATTTGAGAGCAGATACAGTAGTGGGAACACTGGGAAAACCATTGCTCAAGTGGCAAGGAAAGGGGGGTTGGGGGGCGGGAAACACTGAACGTGGAAGCTGGGATGGCCCTTCAGAATCATCCCAAATTGAGGCAAGGGGGTGGGGCCTTTGTATCCAGTCCCTGCCTAGTCACTGGATGTGGGCTGCCCACAGCAGCCCCTTTCAACCAAAGGCACCTCCCAGAGAAGATAAAGCTGAGAGCTGTCAGCTGCCAGCACTTCCAGCAGCAGGGGGAATAAATACTTTGGTGCTACAGGGGCATCTGGATGGCCAATTACAGCACTCGCTAATGCTGGCAGTGTGAACAAACAGTGTATTTATGAGAGCATAACCAACTCAAAATCTGCATAGCAAGGACATTTAATCAAATTGAGGCAATATTTGTTGAATGAATGTGTAGTTATTGTTAGGGAAGAATGATAAACATTGGACTTAAACTTCATCAGAAGGGCTGTAAAAGAGGGTACAGGAAAAGACAGAATTCACTCAGAACGAGGAGAACCTCCAGCTCAGATACCTGTCCTGTACTTTGTCATTTGATCGAATCATCAAAAGTATTCAGATTCTGCATGTATTAAGCCTCGGGGAGAAGGCAGAAGGCAAAGTTCCAAAAGGGGCTCTGATTTGGGGAATCAAGTTTCGACAAGTGAGGGTACTGCCCTCTCTCACTGTAAAACAGAGATTATTCCACTACCTAAGAGTTTGATAGAAAATTACCCATTTTTTTAAAAAGAAATAATTGGCCTTGTGTGAAACAGCAGAGAGAGGTGAAAAGCATCATTGATGGAATCCTTCCAAAATTAGTGACTCTTCCTGCTCGGAGCCCTTTCAACGAATGCAGTCATCCTCTGACGCTCTTTGTTGAAGGCCTTTTCTGAGCACAACCTATTCTGCTCAGTTTAATGATCCAGCACCTCTTCCACTGAGTGCTTAGATCCCCTCACCTTGCAGACAGCAATTTAATCACAATGACACCTTCCCTACATTATGCATCCCAGTGTTAGATGATGTCACTTACTTTACTCAATACTTTATTTACATTTTTTTTAAAAAGGGTCTATAAACTAGATGCTTGCAATGAATCAATTTTATCCAGGGACATCTATGGTGATTTCAAAGATGCTTCACCTTTTTTTTTCAGGTGTCTTCAAACTAGATTTTCTTAGCCCATAAGCATTTCTATTCCCCGAGATTTATCTGATTAAAGATTTAAAAATAATCTATCAAATGTGTTTATCATGATACCATAACAAATTCAATGTGCAAACTTTAAATTTTGACTATCACTCACTCATCTATTCCTGTTCAGGTTAAATCATTTTTGTACTTAGCCCAAATGATCTTGCCATTTCTACCTGCTTAAAAGAATCCTGGGATAACAAATAAACTGACTTAAATATTTTTTAAAAATACTTAAAAATAAAAATTTACATATATTTAGAACTGATTTTTCAGGCAAAAGAGCAAGTCTTCTTTTAAAATGCTTTTACTTGTTACTAGGTAAATGTGTATTTTCTACTAAATTTGACTCTACAGTTCAAAGTATTTGGGGAAAGAATATTCTATCTACGGACTACAAATGTAACTTTTGGGCCATCTTATGAATTTGTTTTAGCTTAGTTTACAGGATCATCCAATCTTTTCAAAGGGTTGTTAAACAAGATATCTCTATGCTTTGTTTTCTATTTAAAAATGTGTTATGTGGAGACACACGGAGGCTAAACAACATGCCACCAACCAATGGATCACTGAGGAAATCAAAGAGGAAATAAAAAAATACCTAGAGACAAATGACAATGAAAACGACAATCTAAAACCTATGAGACACAGCAAAAGCAGTTCTAAGAGGGAAGTTTACAGCACTACAATCTCACCTCAGAAAACAAGAAAAATCCCAAATAAACGACCTACCCTTAATACCTAAAGCAATTAGAGCAAGACGAACAAACAAAACCCAAAGTTAGTAGCAGGGAAGAAATCACTAAAGATCAGAGCATAAGTAAATGAAAGAGAGACAAAGAAAACAGTAGAAAAATCAAAGAAACTAACAGCTGGTTCTGTGAAAAGATAAACAAAATTGATAAATCTCTAGCCAGACTCATGAAAAAGAGAGAGAAGCTCCTATATTATTTATTTACTTATTTTTAAAAAAACATATTTGGAATTTTCTTAATAGAAAAGATGTCTGTATGAGGACCAGTATCTGTGTGCGCACACGCACACATCTGTAAGAAAGTGTGTTTGGGTTTCGTAATTCACGAGTTTCCTTTTCTCACCCCCTTTTACATTTATCTCAACATAACTGATCTGAAGTTTCTGGCCTTAGCTCATCTCCCATCTTTTCTAAGCTTTTCACAAAACTTTAATCTCATCTCCCAACACAAAATTACACATCCAGCTTTCGAAGTCAAAAGTAAATTCCTCTCTTTGGTAATCTCTGAGATAGGATATAAAAATATCATCTTATCCGCTATTTATTTCTCTGGTGGCTCTGTTCTTAAACGATACATGATTGCTTGCCTTTCTCGATTAAGTATCAGCATGCACAAGAGTCTCTCTCAATTTGAGGACTGGAAAGAAATCTGCCGCTGAGGCCAGAGCTTCAGATGATGGAGCCGTGACCTCGTGTCCTTGTGAAAGCCCAGCTCCCTGATGAGGCCCAGCCAGCTGGAACACCACCACTGGGACGGGATTCCAGGATTCCTTACCTGGATGGAGTCAAGATTATCCCTGGCAATGCCAGTACTAGGGCTTTTCATGGAACATTTGCTTCCATGTTCACTCAGGCCAGAAAAGGGATGTGTCAAATTCTCCTCTGTCTCCGAATGCTTGTGCTCTGAAGCAACACAGTCATTCATGCTCACGTGACTTGACCGCAGGAACTTGCATGGCCACAGCTAACTAAATGGGTCAGCGGAGTGCAATTCTTTGGGTACCAGAAGTGGAGAGACTAGACGTGTCTAGTGAAGAGCATTGTTGACGACCAAACTCTGAAAGCCTCCCTTTGGTGGGTATCATGCTCACAGAATCTCTTTTTCCTTGCAGAGAGAGTAGCACATCTTATCAAAAGGCACTAAGGGCAGATCTCGAAATTGGGCCACTTTTGAGGAGCCGGGACTTGACCTGGGAGGGTGGTGAGGCTTGATCTTGGGCTATTGTGTCTAAGACCTAGATGGCTGACCTAGGAGACATATCCAGGAGTAAGACAGAAACCAAGACAAGGTGGGCGTCACCATCGAGTCATCAATGTGAAGGGACCAGACAGAAGAAGTAAACACGGGTGCTGGGCAACTTGGATAAAAGCACAAACCAACATGCCTGCCTCCTATAGATACCACCTGTGCGCTGACCAAATGGCAGGTGTGCATCTACATTCTGGGGATTTAGCAGGAAAGAAGACGATGGGAGAGGAAGAGCAATTCTAAAGGACACGGCAGCTGGAGTATGTGCGAGGACCCAGCGCTGACCCTGCCCCAGGTCAGCGCTGACCCTGCCCGCGCCCTCTGCTTCCCTGAGCATTTCACACACACATCGCATTTGACACCTGCACGGACTCAATGAGGTGAGTATAGCTGTCATAACTGTCTTACCACGTGGCAGTAGTTCTTCAGGGCAGTAAAGCCACTGGTCCTTGATCATGCAATCGATCCAAGTCTTGGTTCTCTGACTCCACAGACCCTTTTCACTTTGCTTTTGAACTGTGACACTGCCATTCTCAACAGAACACAAAGGAAAGGTTTCCTGAGTGTACCTCTTTACTTTCTAAGATTGACATTTTGCGCCCAAGTCCTATGTACTGCCCTGATTACAAATGCAAAGAAAAAGAATATTAGTCTAACCAGAGATACAGGACACTCTCTGGATCCTTTCCAGGACCATCCAGGAATTCCCCAAAATGACATTGTAAGTTGCCAAGGAAATCCATCAGAAGCATTTTTAGAAAAATGGTTACTTTGATTTAAAGCAATCTCGTACTATAATACAAGTAGTTCTATCTCTAAAATGCCAAACCCAGACGCCCCAAGATGAGGGAATCCAAATCTCCTTCCTCACGGTGGGAAGCGAGTTTTGGGGTCAAAACAGTATCTGCCTTTCCCAAATGTTCAGCACCTACAACATTATGTCAAAAGGGGCTGTTAGGTTTGTGTGGCTACAATAGTGCTCCCATTTATAAAAGACAAAGGCTGTTCTTAAGTCCATTCCCTTTGACCTCTCCTGACACACACTGGTTAGGCTGAGCTGAATTTAGTTTAAGAAGTGCCAGGAAAGGGCATCTAAGCCATTGAAAACCATTCCAGGTGTTAGTGGTTTTCTGACTAAGAGAGTCACAAATGTCCCTCACTCTTTGGATGTGAGGCATCCAGTCTCACACACCATTTTGAGCCAAAAGAAAAAAAGGACAAAGAAGTGCTGCCTTGAGAAAATAATGATGCCAAATTTTTCTTCTCTAGCTTAGAAAGGTTTTTTCACTTTCCAGGGTAGAACATTCAAAGAAGATACTGAGTGATAAATACATAGGGGTTGGGTATTACCAGAGGCTTTAAAAATGTACCAAAAGATTAAAAAAAAAAAAAAGTACCAAAAGAGAAGAGTTGGGAGAATAGAATTTTCAGTGTCCACAACACCTTCTAGAAGATGGAGCTCTGATTTTACACAACCATTTCTGGGTCTGGAGGTTAGCAAAAGAACCAGAAGATCAAGCCATCCTCCATTAGCTAGACGGTTATCTGTTTAGTAGTGCCCAAGGCCCTATCTCTCCTTTTTCTTTTCTTCTTCTCCTTCTACTTTTTCTTTCTTTCTTTCTTGCTTGCTTGCTTGCCTTCCTGCCTTCCTTCCTTCTTTCCATTGCACCTGTAGCATGTGGACAATCCTGGGCCAGGGACTGAACTCAAGCCACAGCAGCAACCCAAGCTGCTGCAGTGACAATGCCCAATCCTTAACCTGCTGGGCAACCAGGGAAATTCCCCATGTCCCTGTTTCAGATTCTTTGCTCCCACAGTGACTTTCTGGGCTACAAGAGAGACTCCTCACCTAACAGAAAGGGATGCAGACATCTGTTTGTTGGGCTTAGTCCAGGGATATCTCACACTATGAATGGATCATTTGCATGAGGTCCTGAGAGTCAGGCTGAGGGTTTTGTCACTTCCCAAGATTCGGGGGCAAACAATATAAAGATACAAACTGTAGTGATGGTAAGAACCTGAATCAGTGCCACCCCAGCTTCCTGGCGCACCCCTGCCTCTCGTGTGGCCCCGGCACTGCACTGGGGTTTAATAGCAGGTGAGTGGTGCACCTGTGCAGTCAGCCAGTGGCTAGATGATGGGAGTCAGCATTTGTTTGGGGGGGAAAAAAAATGAAGATTTGGGATCTTTGTCTTTTTTTTAAGGGTCACACTCATGGCATATGGAGGTTCCTAGGCTAGGGGTTGAATTAGAGCTGTAGCCATTGGCCTATGCCACAGCCACAGCAACACCAGATCCGAGCTGCATCTGCGACCTACACCGCAGCTCATGGCAATGCCAGACCCTTAACCCACTGATCGAGGCCAGGTATCAAACCTATGTCCTCATGGATGCTAGTCATATTCATTTCCACTAAAGCACAATGGGAACTCCAGCATTTGGAAGTTTTAACTATGCACTGACGGTGTGATCTGAGTCTCCATTTCGCTATTTAAAAGTAGGAATAACAACCTACTGTACTAAGGTTAAACAAAATGGCATATTTTGCTACGTAGTCCAGAATCTGGAGCATAGTATGTATTCAAAAAAATGTCAGTTCCCTCACACTGCCTCCCGTCTCCACAGGAGGAGGTATTCTGTAGTTCTTCTTCATACAGAACCTACACATATATATTAACACTACATACACATATATATTTGCATACACGTGTACACATACACACGTGTATACATATATATTCATACAACATGCATATGTATTGCTATATAAAATCTTCACTTGAAATCAATTTAGAATCCAATTGCTGCCAAAACAAGATGTAGCAAAAGAGAAGATAAAACATACCTCTGTTTATGGTGACTTAAGTCATGACTTTCCAGCTCAACAGCCCTGGGCAGAGCTTGAGGATTAAATGACCTTGAAGCTGATTTGTTTCACTTAGATCTCAAGTTTAAAGCCATTCTTTGTGGTGCCTTCATGATGGGTTTGCTTAAATAGTGCAGATTGGCGATGCGTTCCCTAAATGGCCCTTGCTAAGCCAATCAGTTTCCGTCTTATCTACCTCAATAAAAACGGGGAAAAAAAAAATCTAAGCTGGAGAAGAATCAAGTGTGCTTCTTTCCTAGAAACAGCTGTAAAGTGGACCCAAAGAGAGAAATCTAGAAATAAACCCAAGGCTGCTGGGAAGAGTCTAAAAATGCAGTTCGTCCTTTCCCTAATGAGGTGCTGTCAGTGCAAATAAGGTCTTGGGATTGGAATTTTCAATCACCAGAGGTCATGCAAAGCATGTAAATATATAGGGTACTGTCTCTCTGTGTTGATCTCTGTTACATAGCTACCTGTTACTTTTATTTATGGCTCTACACAAAGTGTACTTTTAAGGAAAAATAAAAGCCTACAACGAATCATAAAACGAACATGTTGAGAAGGGCACTGCTGCGATCTGTTCTGGGGGGAGCCAGCGTCCCTAACCTGCTTGTGCACTTTAAGTGGAAGCAAAATAACCATCAGACCTTGGACAGTTTTTCAAAATTCAAGGACAGAACACGCTACACCATGTGTTGAAGGGACACATCATATCAAACTAAGCAGGAACTTTCATGAGACTGATAAGTGCAACAGCAGGTGAAATCTGTTACCCCTACATTCCTTTATCCTCATAGTTCCTGGTGTCACCATACTGATCAGTTTCAGGGCATGAGGTGTTTAGTGTAATTATGATTTCTAGATTATTGATATTTAACATTTAAGCATGGAACCCTTTCACTGGAAGCATTTGTGATGAAGCTTTCTTACCTCCTGTATCTCCCTGCTTTGTGAATTAGATGTGCTAATAAATGCCATCCTAACCTCCTCTTAATGACTCAGTTATTCACAAACAAATAGTAATAGAATTTGAGAGTAGTGAGGAAACTCAGAAATGATTCTCTTCCCCAAGCCCATCCCCATATTTTATACTTGAACTTTAAGAGATGCTTAGTGAGTTGCTCATGAATGGTCTACAGAGGTAGGTTATAGGTGCTCACTCTAAAATCTAGGTTTCCTAATTCCAAATTTCAGTTCTCTTTCCTGTAAAAAGTAAAGCCCAATTATACTGGATTTTTACTATATGTCTTTTCCCTTGCCTGGCCTGTCATATTCTACCCTTAGGTTCACATATATTCAACTCTCTCACCTACTCCAGGATTTCTTCCCAATTGTCACCTATCCAGCAAGGTTCTGGTGGTTCTATTTAAAATTGCAACCCACCCTCTGTTTCTGGGCATTAGTTTCACATTTTTCTGATTTATTTTTTGTTTACAGCATTTGTCATATATTAACCTTCTACCTCTGCAAGCCACCTTATTTTTATTTATTGTCTTTTTCCTCCCACTAAAAGACAACTCAAGGTGTTTGTTCTATTCTAGTGCTAGAACAGTGCCTGGCTGATAATAGGGGCTCAGTGAATATTAAGTTAATCACTAGTCTGAATGATTAAAACATCATAGAAGTTTGATACCTGTATAAATCTGGTGCCTTAATGTTCATAATATGGGGGCTTCTGAGTTATTTTCTCTTTTTGCTGGTTAAGAAATTTTTTGTTAAAAAACCCCAAATTATTTGTTAAGCAAAGTCCTCTGCTTAAAAAAAAAAAAAAAAGTAAAGTTGAGTTTTAGCTGGCTGACCTACAGCATAAAATTTCTTTTACTACTACCCAGCCATAAAAAAGAACAAATGAATGCCATTTGCAGCAACATGGATGGAACTAGAGACTCTCTTCCTGAGTGAAGTAAGTCAGAAAGAGAAAGAGAGATACCATATGATGTCACTTATATCTGGAATCTAATATACAGCACAGATGAAACTTTCCACAGAAAAGAAACTCATGGACTTGGAGAACAGACCTGTGGTTTCTGGGTGGGTTGGGGAGGGAGTGGGAGGGACTGAGAGTCTGGGGTTAGTAGATGCAAACTATTGCCTTTAGAATGGATAAGCAGGGAGTTCCCGGCGTGGCACAGTGGTTAACGAATCCGACTAGGAACCATGAGGTTGCGGGTTCGGTCCCTGCCCTTGCTCAGTGGGTTAACGATCCGGCGTTGCCGTGAGCTGTGGTGTAGGTTGCAGACGCGGCTTGGATCCCGCGTTGCTGTGGCTCTGGCGTAGGCCGGTGGCTACAGCTCCAATTGGACCCCTAGCCTGGGAACCTCCATATGCCGCAGGGGCGGCCCAAAAAATAGCAAAAAGACAAAAAAAAAAAAGAATGGATAAGCAATGAGATCCTGCTGTATAGCACTGGGAACTATATCTAGTCACTGGTGATGGAGCATAATGGAGGATAATGTGAGAAAAAGAATGTATATATGTATGTGTCACTGGGTCACTTTGCTGTACAGTAGAAAACTGACAGAACACTATAAACCAACTATAATGGGAAAAATAAAAATCATTTTTAAAAATTTCCTTCAAGATGCTAGAATAAAATATATGTTGCATTTATAAATATGTTTGTTTCTACCAAGCTACTAAAAGCTATCATGACTGTGCCATTAATGAAAAATAAAATGATGACCTACTTATGAAAACCCTCTATACATGTACCCAGTAGGTGCCCAGGGTGTGGGTCTGTTTATCCCCAAATGGTCTTGCTTGTTCGTTAGGAAGTTCATGAGCCACTTCAAAGTTAGTTGATGGGAAATCAACAACAGAGTTTGTCAAATAACTATTGGTAAAAACCCTAGGGGTTGCCGGGTAGTTTAAAGAGTAATCTTCAAAAAAGGACATAAAAGAGCTTTACAACAGTGAGTTTCAAAGGAGGATGAGTCTTTGAGGAATCTGTCTGAAAATAATGAAAAATATAATGAACATAAAGGGGTTCTTTGTGGTTTAATTGGAGGGGATGATTGGAAGGAACTCAATTCTTTAACAATAAGGAAATAATTAGTAAATTGCGGACTGGAAAAGAGTGCTTCAATTAAAATGGTAACTATAAAGACCCCAGAGCAGCTGAGAAAAATTGTATGAAATATTAAAATCTTTACATATTTGAAACCATCTGTGGTAACTGCAGCCATGTAAAAATATGCATGTGGATAAACATGAAGGTGACATTTTGAATAATAAGCAAAATAATTTCATTTCTCCATTTTCCCAGCTTCATTGTTTTATAACTAACAGAATAACACCAAGAGAAATAAATTATGGAGCATAAATGAGAGCAGTTCCCAAGGTAACTAAGGAAAAGTTAGTTTCCTTCCTACATGGAAGACAATTACTGACATTTTTGAACTGAAATTTAAAAAGAGGTTTCCCAAACTGTCTTCAGAATTTTCCAGATGATAATAACTGGATTGCCCACACAGAAAAGACATGTGAGGTTAAATGAGATTTTACTCCTAATGGAGATTCATGATACTGCTATTAATTAAAGTCTCTGGAAATTTCTGTAGTAAAATAAATGATTCCATGACCTTTTATTTTTCCTCTAAATATTTGACCAAGTGCATTTTTTTTTCCTAGTCTACCCATGGATGTCCTGAGGACGATCACTGTTTTGCAGAGCACAACTTGGGAAGAGTGGGTTACATACAGTGCTACCATGGTTTTTTTCCAATCAAGTTTCAAAGAGAAGAAAACATAGAAGAAATCTAGAGAAAAAACAAAAAACAAAAAACAAAAACAAAAAAAAGAGTTTGCGTAGTTGGGTCCAGGTTGCTTTATCCTTGCAGGGCATCTGCGAAAGACTGGCCTTATAATTGCTGAAGTCAGGAAGCAAATAGGAAACTCCCCTCTGAAAAAAGAAGGAGGCAAATAAAACCTCTCCTTAGAGACTTCTTATAGGAGACGATCATGTAACACTATTGGAAGATGAGCCACTTGGAAGCCGAAGTCATAGAGAAGAGTCAGGAGCTACTAGAAAGGTTCCAGAACACATGTACTCCAATCATACTTTGTACTGATGATGATTAGAGCACTGGTCATTTTCTTAGGGGGTTGTTCTCAGTAGATTGTAACCCCCTCCCTTCCTCCTCCCCAAGCTTCTGGATGACAGCAACCATGATGGTCCCCTTGGTATCCACAGTGGATGAGACTTGGCAGGTGCTGAAACAATGTACATTGAAGTAACAACACAAAGACTGAATGGATGAATGAGGTTCTTATGCCCTACAAAATACTGGGCCAGACCAATTCATTTTTTTCCCAACTGTAGCTCTTTAATACAACAGTCCTTAATCAATAATCAACTTTCCGTATTTCCATTAGATTAGAAAGCACTAAAATAATAGCTCAATCTTTCCCTAACTTCTGCTCTGATCATTAGTTTAAAATTCATATTCAGTTTTGCTTTCGTAATATACAACACTGTAAAACACTCAGACATTTCAGAAAACATTAACTCATCTATCAACAGTGATGCTGGAAATTGTGCACAGTTGGTTTGGCACAAAAGCTAATTGTCTTTGAGATCTTTCTATTTTAGGAAATATAGGTTACTTAATGCTATTTTCAGTGGCTACAGAGGATTCCATAAAATGGTTGTACTGTACGTTATTTAATTTCCCCCTACTGATAGATATTTAGGGTGTGAACACCATTAGCTGCTATGGAAAATGCAGTGATGAACATCCTTTTATTTTAGATCGGATACTGAGAAACAAAATTGTTTTATCATATATTTAAAAACTGAAATGACTGAAATCGAAAAATTGAAATTGAATGCCAAATTGTCATCCAAAAAATGGCTCATTGAATTTACATTGCTGCTAGAAATGTAGAGCATATGCACTTTCTATAACTTGTACCAAAATATTTTCATCAAATTAATTTTATTCCTGATAATTTGGGTGAAAATGCTTATCTTATTTTCTTGTGCATTTCCCAGACTACTGAAGTTTAGCAAATCTTTAATTTTATAATTATTATTATTATTTTGTTTATAGAGCTGCTCCCAAGGCACATGGGAGTTCCCAGGCTAGGGGTCAAATTGGTCTACACCACAGCCACAGCTACACCAGATCCGAGCCGCGTCTGCGACCTACACCACAGCTCATGGCAATGCCGGATCCTTAACCCTCTGGGCGAGGCCAGGGATCCAACCCATAGCCTCATGGACCCTAGTTAGGTTCGTTAACCACTGAGTCACAAAGGGAACTCCCTGACAATTTTTATATAGTACTTATCACTGTAATTTTTTCAGTTATCTTTACTCCTATTAATAATCCAAGTCATGTCACTGCTATAACTTGTCTAGTAGCCCTGTTGCCTTATTGAAGCAAGACTGAACCTTTAAACTCTTCACAAAAATACAATGATCTACTCATGAGGCTCCTGAAAGATGCCCAGCACCCCATGTTTTATAATCTTTCTCAGTGGGAAGTTGCAATCCTTCAAAATCTTAAAGCCAAGGTGATCACCTCTCTGGAAAAACAGTTCTTACTCCAAGAATACATCACTACTTCCACTTTCTTTTTCTTTTTTGTCTTTTCAGGGCCACACCCAGGGCATATAGAAGTTCCCAGGCTAGGGGTCTAATCGGAGCTATAGCCACTAGCCTACGCTAGAGCCACAGCAACGCCAGATCCAAGCCACATCTGTGACCTACACCGCAGCCAGCTCATGGCAATGCCAGATTCTTAACCCACTGAGCGATGCCAGGGATCAGACCCACAACCTGACAGTTCCTAGTCGGATTCGTTTCCACTGAGCCACCATGGGAATTCCGCTACTGCCATTTTCTAAGTGAATCTCCCCACACTGGTGTCACCTCGTTGGGGACACACACTGCACGTCTACTTCTGCCAGCCTTTATGCTTAGCACAGGGTGTGGTGCATTGAGAACAAATATACTACAATTGAAATAGATTTAGTCATCCAGGCAGAGTAAAAACTTTCAGATGCTGGAACACATATTCTCGCCCTGCTTTTCCCCACCCTAAAGTCTAATTCTAGCATTGTTTGAAAAAAAAAAGTCTGGGTCGTCCTGTGCTGTCAAGCAGCATAATCATAACCACAGGTTGAAAAGACTATGCTGATCAAAAGGTAAAAAGGTATCAACTGAATTATCTCATGATCGTGACATGTAAAAATCTCTTGATTATAAGCAAAACTGAATGATGAAGATAGTGCTGGGGCATAAAAGAATAAATGGAGACATACAGGTATTAGTTAAGATATTTTAAATACACACAAACATATACACACATCCTGAATGGTAATCAAATGGTATAATGCTGGGCATTTTTGGAATTAATAATTTTTTGGAACAGGGGTTATTAAGGTAAGAGAATTACTACAAAAGGAGAAACACAGTTCTAGATTATTTTCAAACTATATTTGTCCTGAACATCTATAGATTTATATATTTTTTTGGCCATGCCAGCAGCATTCAGAATTTCCTGGGCCAGGGAGTAAACCCATGCAACAACATGACCTGAGCCATAGCAATGACAACACTGGATCTTTAACCTCTCGTCTACCAGGGGACTCCTGTAATAATTTTTTATTTTTTTCATCTTTTTAGGGTCACACACACAGCACATGGAAGTTCCCAGGCTAGGGGCTGAATCAGAGCTACAGCTGCTGGCCTACATCACAGTCACAGCAACACCAAATCAGAGTTGCATCTGCGACCTACACCACAGCTCAAGGCAATGCTGGATCCTTAACCCACTGGGTGAGGCCAGGGATTGAACTCACATCCTCATGGATACTAGTTGGGTTCTTAACCTGCTGGACCACAGCGGGAATTCCCTATAATTTTTTTAATGGGCTTGATTTTACTTAAATAAAAGACAAATGAGAAGGAGAATGCAGATTCCCATTGCAATGAACTTAACGTTTAGATTCTGAAGTACCTTGCTTCCTGTTCATATCTATCAAAGTAACTTTTCAATTGCTAAGTATGGAAAAAATCTTCAGTATATATCATCCATTATTCATTGATTAGTGAAAAGAAATAAGATTACTTGAGATTCGGGAAAATTTGATTCAAGTACTTGAGGTATTTTTAAAGAAATATAGTTTACTTTAGCTCAGCAAATAATATAACTTGAAACTCTTCCAGCCTCCTTCCCTTATAAAAAGTCTCCCTGAAATTCATAATTATGTGTGAAGAAGCTTAAAATGAGAATCAGGAGTTTGTATTCAGATCTGGGCTCTGACACTGAGCATCCATACAGCAACAGGCAATTCTTGTGATTATTTTTCTGAACTCTGTTGTCTTGAACAAAACAAGGGATTTATCTAGAACGAGGGATGCCAACTCAACTCCCTTGACTTGTCTTCCAACATTACAAAAATCTAGAGATTTTACACAAAGACAAGTATTCAAAGTGCTTCTTGGAATCCTGGATGACCTGGCAACACAGGTCCATTGAGCCTACATTTTAACCAACAGCTGGGGCTGAGGCACATCTGTCCACCATGAGGCACAGACATCTCAGTTCGCCCAGCTTTGCCTTGCCTTTCTGATTTATTTTCATGCACTGTAGACTGACACTCAGTTGAAGGTTCATCTAAAGGCTGGAGGAAAGCCTGTGCCAGTGCACCCACTCACTGTCTGGGAGAGTCCTGTGGTGAGGTGGGAGCCAGAGTTACAGTGCTGCTACTGTGCAGACAAAGTCTGGAACCTGTTTCTGGGATTCACTGTATGAAATTCCATTTTACATAAATGATGCAGATGTTCAGAAAAATTAAATGATCTGCTTGGTTTCACAGACAGACTTTGACAAACAGGCTTGCTTTCTTTTTTTGTCTTTTTGCCTTTTCTAGGGCTGCTCTCACAGCATATGGAGCCTACACCAGAGCCACAGCAACGCAGGATCCGAGCCACGTCTGTAACCTACACCACAGCTCACGGCAACGCTGGATCCCCAACCCACTGATCGGGGCCAGGAATCGAACCTGCAACTTCATGGTTCCTAGTTGGATTCGTTAACTGCTGAGCCACAACAGGAACTCTGAAAAAAAGGTTTTCTAAAACAATAGTGACAGGAGGCAAAAGGAAAAGTTGAGTGTTGAAAGTAGAATGGTGGCTTCAAAGAAGGTGAAAAGTCAGGTAAGTGAAGGAGTCAAATGCGTGGGTAAGAATGAAAGAGGAAGGCCTGGGCACTGAATAAATTTTGACTACTGATAACTACACCTTTATACCCACTTGAAGAAATTTTGTTATTTTTTTTGTTGGGTATTAACAGGAATCTGTAAAATCCTGAACAGTCTTAAATAAGGAAATATGACTTGAAGAAGCTTTAGAAACATAAGTTATCAGGTAGAAATATCCTTAGAGACCTAGAGAACACACTTGTGGTTGCCAAGGGGGAGTGAGGAGGGGGCTAGTAGATGGAAACTATTACACGGAGTGGATGAGCAATGAGGTCCTACTGTACAGCACAGGGAACTATACCCAATCTCTTGGGATAGACTATGATGGAAGATAATATGAGAAAAAGAATGCGACTGGGTCACATTTGCTGTACAGCAGAAACTGGCACAACACTGCTTTAATAATAATAATAAAAAGGAAATGGCCTTAATATATTTGAGATAAGAGCCACAAGAAGGAACACTACCCATCTCTACAGTCTAGCCCCCACTCAAGGGATTTGCAGCCTCATCATAGAAATATGTACTTGTATAACTTAAGTCTAACTTACTTTTTAGTAACTAACTACAGGGCCATTTAATATTTTCTATTCTCAGATTTTGATGTATGTTGGCTCTCAGAAACCGGTTTTTAATTCCAACTTCTATTAACAGTATTTCTACTCCATCATTATTTCCCATTTATCTTCATCGTGTGCCCACCTCACTCGCTTTGGGTGTTTTGGAATCTTCCATGTAACCGAATATCTACCCTCACAATTCTATCTCTAATTTCCAGAATGTAACTGGAACAAGACTGTTTCTGCTGTCTGTACAAATTTCCATTTAGCTGTCTTACTCTATCAGACTAACACTGTCTTTCTTTACAACTGTGGAGAAAAGAATACCTATTACAGGTTCTAAGGTGTCTGAGTTAAAGATACTGAAATGACAGTAAGTGAAAGAACAGAAGTCAAATGCTTTGTTCCGAGGGTGTTGCATATTTTATGCTCTTGATGAAAAAATGAATTAAAAAAATTTCCAGGGACGGAAAGACACAAAAATTGATCATTTACTCCACAGAAAAAAAATACCATATTTTGGATGAGCGGAGATAATTAACCTTCACCTCACCAGGTCCTGGGCCATAGGAATGTTCCTGAAATAAATCTGTTGAGCTGAGAACAACAGGAAATTGCCACTTACAGGCTTTAAAAGCTTGCATGCTGCCACAAAGCCGCCCACTCACTTGACATTGTACCAGTTGCTAATGGTTTCTGGCTAAGGATTTTGTCTTAATCACCAAGGGATCACCAGTCTCCAAAATGACCACGACCCATGAGTTAATTTGATTTTAGAATGCAGCCCTCTGTTCCATTCTGTTATGAAAATTCTTAAGCACACCATCAATCCAATGTCAATGACAAGCGATTTAATATTTACAACTCACATCCACTTCTTGGACAGATACTGCCCAGAAAACCCAAAGGTATCATTAATATGTCCTCTGGAAAAGACCAGGGTTTATTTATATTTCGGTTATGGAAAAACTGGCCAGAGATCTTTAACACACTGTTAGTGTTCTGTGTCTGCTCTGAAAGATTTTTATTAAGTCGATTAGGTACTATTGTACAAACCAGCACTTGGTATGAGGTAATGCTAGAAGGAACACAGCTGGTCCCCAGTTTAGGCATCTTTTAAAAGCAGATGTGTTAAAAGCCAAAGCAGGTGTGAGGCAAACTTGAAAATGAGTCTTGATGGAAAAACACTGCATTTGGAAAGGCAGCAGTTAAGCCAGATCCTTAAAGAAACTGGGTCCTGATGTGATTATGGAGACGGAAACATTTTCTGGAGGGGGGCGTCCCCCAGATCTTACAGCTCATTTAACTTGAGGAGAATATTCCTAATTTCCCTATCAGTACTGCTCTCCTGAGAACCCTTAGGGACTACAGGGATGTCACCTCATAGATTCTTTACCAAAACGCATGCATTTGCATCACTGCACATCTCTGCCCTAAATACTTTTTCAAGAGAAAGTGAAGATGGTCACATTGACACAAAGCTTGTGCTTAGCTTGCTTGCTCTCTCTCGATACAGATCACACATTTTAAGCCCCAGCTGGGTACCATCCACTATAATTTAAAATTTGGGGGGAGGTGATGTGGACGGAAAGGGGAAGTTCCATATTCTCAGGCTTATAAAAGAGAAAGAAAAAAGAAATATCCAGAATAGAATTCAGTACCCAAACAATCAAAGCTCAATAGGAGTGTTCACTGAAACAAAAGAGGCATGATTTTCTCTTCGGTATATTCTATCCTTCAAATTCTAGTAACGTTTTCTTTGTTAATATGGACAAATTGGCATGAAACTGCTTTTGCAGTAGAGAATTCCTTTGAGAATTCTGTAAATTGTAAACTTCATTTCTATCACTTCATGCTAAGAGATTCCATGTTGGATGGTGTCACAAATTTTGTAAGAATTGATCATGGCCTGGTGCTAAAATACTAGCAGGCAAAGTCACACTTCAGAAGAAAGGAAGAAAGTAGAGAAAAAGAGCAATGAGGTGTCATTTGTGAAATTTAGTATCTAACATGTCATGGGGATTAGAAAACCGTTTTAGGGACAACTTGAAAAAGTGTATTACTTCACTCGTGGCTACAGGCTTTTTTATATTACTAATATGGATATAGGGGAATAGTTAAGAAAAATGGTCAGCTTGTAGGAAAAAGAGGAGAGGGTGGTATTCATTACTTCAATTAATATACATAGCCAGTGGGTCTAACATTCATTTGTATAATCATAAGGTGCCTAAAACTTGTTAGGCTTGTTTACATCTGTACTAATTGATACCTGTTGTATCACTGAGTCAAATCTGAACATGGCTTTTGGAAAGATGGAAGCTCATCTCTTACCCAACATTGCCTTCTGTTCTGAGTTGAGCCATGCTTTCTCTTTTGGGGGAATATTTGGCAAAAAGATAAGTCTTAAGAAACTTTAGAGAGAGCTTTTTAATGCAGAGAACACAGACTGAGTTTCCCCTTTAACTGGAGAGGGAAAGACATGGCTCTTACATCCGTAAGTTTCTTTTGATACTCTGTCAGTGATTTATTTGCTCATCCCGATAATTCTGGATGTATAATTTAAGCAACACAGGCATAATTTCCCATAGATCTAAAGGGTGATTTCTTAATGTGGATACCACCATCATTGCAGAGAAGAGGATCAATCCTGTATCAGAGCCAGAGACATGATACTATATCTCAACCAACATTAAATAATAATTTGAATATGTATTAGCTCTAAGTTACGGTATGTTCAGTTGATTCTCCTTGTGGCTCCATGCCTTGATGAGCACATCTCATATACGGTGCTCAGATTGGGGAATCAGAGGATGTTCTTGGATCTGGAGTCATGATCAAGGACTTGCTACTTCTCTATCTTCTAATATCGCCTGAGTTTTATTTGGCTGTGCCAGCATCTCTGAGTTCCTGAAGACCTGTTGGCTCACCACCCTCCCTTTGGAGAAAAGTCTGGTTATGGTTTGACAACAGGTTGCCCTACTTGGGTTCCAATTATATCCTTGTTTATCATTTGGACTTCTGGACACGCAAATACTTGTGATCTGGTTTTGTTTGTTTTGTTTTTTTAAGTACAGGCTCTGAGACATTCTTTCAGCCAGTGTTGATAACTTTTAGTAACTTATTTTCATATAAACGCAAAAAAACCTATACCCTTAAAGGCACATATGTGGGCCTTAGTTCTATAGGGCTTATGAATAATATAGTTTCTGTTTCACAGCAATAGCAGAGGCCAATGAGAGAGCAGTAACAGAAAAGAAGAATGAAAAGCCTGCAGGGAGTTGTCTTTTGGTTTTTATCTCCCTCCATTTCAAATCTTCTGTTTATAAAGCAGGCTTATTTAAACTTAATCTTCTTATTCTCTTTAATAAGCTGTAAAAATAGACAAAATTTTGAAAAGAGAGAAAAAGAGTGGTTAAGGGTCTGGATAGTTCACAAATAATAACTGAATACCCAAGACACAACATAGAAAATATTTTCAAAATGCATTATAGATAGTTTTTCCTCTTGATAACTCATTTTCTCCCTCTTTTTCCAGTCCATCATAGAGGCTCATGGGTAGACTTCTTAGAGCATAACTCTTCAAATGTAAAATGGTGATGGCTATAACATTATTTATTTGCTGAGATGCTTAAATACTATACAAAGAAGCAATGACAAAACAGTAAGAATAAGAACCGAGTAAGAACAGGTTAAAATAAATTTAACCTGTGTGCTATTTTGCATGCATTTCATATTTCAGTCCTCACAGGATTGAGGATTACATGCAAAATCTCTTTGTATAATGTTGCAAATGTTGGTTATACTTACTGAAGATATACTACTTTTGAGTAAGTGCCATACATTTTCATATGAGGACATAATAAAAATTTGGAAAAACACCTTCCTTCATGTTAGCTCCTTTCCACTGACCTAGAGAAGAGCATTGTATGTAAAGACTCCCACCTGGGGTTAATGAACCTACTCCTGTTTCCTAAAGACTTTTAAATATGCCTTTCAGAACAGCCATAGCATGGCATAAAGCATAAGAGTTCAGACTCTGGGCTCAAACTACACAGTGATTACTAGCCAGCTGTGTGTCATTGGTCAAGTTCCTTAACCTCTGTGTACCTCAGTTTCCCCATCTATCAATGAAGAGCATAGTATTATCTCATATGTGGCTGTGAGGATTAAATAAGGTAGTATAAGAGCTTGGACCAGTACGCCATTAAACACACCCTATCAGTTATTACAATTGTAGTTACTGTAAAATATAGGTGGGTTTTATACGCAGTCGACTAATCTTCCACAAAGGTGCCAAGAACACACAGTGGGGAAAGGATAGTCTTTTCAACAAATGGTGCTGGGAAAACTGAAAATCCACAAGCAGTAGGATGCAACTGGATATTGATCTTATACCACACACAAAAACTAATTCGAAATGGATTAAGAACTTAAATGTAAGACCTGAAACTGTAAAACTCTTAGAAGGAAACACAGGGGAAAAGTCTCGTGACATAGATCTTGGATTACATGGATATGACCCCAAGAACACAGGCTACAAAAGCAAGTGGACATTATCAAACTAAAACTTCTGCACAGCAAAAGAAACAGAGTGAAAAGGCAATATATCGAATGGGAAGAAATACCTGCAAACCTTGTATCTGATAAGAGGTAATTCTCCAAAATATATAAGGAACTCACACAATTCAGTGACAACCTAAAAAAACAAACAAAAAACCTAGAAACTTGATTTAAAATGGCCTAAAAGACTTGACTAGACACTTCTCCAGAAAACTGTTGGAAGAGACCATGGTGAGGCCGTGGCTACTAGCTGAGCTGAGAACTAGACCCCGGTGATCAGAGGCTCCCTCCCCATCCCCATTTTGGAATGGACATTCCACCTGCTGTTCCCACTCAAGGAGCCACTTCAAGCATGTGGCCTTGAAAGACTAATGTGTTAATTGAGACCATCTGGACTGTGTATGTTTCTGAACACCATTAAGGCCTCTAAATAAACTCAAGTCTACAAATGCGGATATAAGAAAACATACAAAAGGTACTTGAAAAAATGCTCATCATCACCAACCATGGGGGAAATGCAAATCAGAACCATAGTGAAATGTCACCTCCAACAAGACTGAGGTCTGTTATCCAAAAACAAAATACAAGTGTTGGTGAGGATGTAGAGAAATTGGAACCTTTGCACATTTATTGGTGGGAATGCAAACTGGTGTAGCCACTACGGAAACCGGTACAAAGGTTCCACAAAAAATTAAGATGGGAGCTACTATATGATCCAACAAATCTATTGCTGGGTATATATCAAAAAAAAATTAAATCAGGATCTTGAAGAGATGTTGACACTCATATTCACAAAAGCCAAATAGCCTAAATGCCTACTGATAGATGAATGGATAAAGAAAATGTGGTGAATACACACAATGGAATAGGACTCAGTCTTTAAAAAGAAAGAAATTCTGCAGTACAGGACAAGAAGGATGGACCTTGAGGACATGATGCTAAGTGAAATAAACCAGGCACAGAAAGAAAAATCTGCATGATTTCACTTACATGAGATCTAAAATAGTTCACAAAATCAAAGATTGGGATGGTAGTTACTGGGGGCTGGGGGAAGGGAGGAATAAGGAGTTATTAATCAAGAGGCATAAAGTTTCAGGCAAGTAAGATGAGTAAGTTCTAGAAATTTGATGTACAATGTTATAAGTATTATCCACAACAATGTGCTGTACATTGTAAATTTACTAAGAGGCTGGATTTCATGTGCAGTGTTCTTAGGACAATAAAATGTAAAGTAGGATTTTATTGTTGAAAAAATATTTATATTGCATAAAATGGAATTTTATTCTGTTTAAGGGATGGCTTTTTTTTTTTTAACACAGTTCTCTAAATATTTTATCCAAAACAAGGTCTAGGCATCCATTTCAGAGCAGAGAGATTTCTATTTTTATTCAAGTAGAAAGAGAGAGGGAGAGAAAGAAATATCCCATTTTTATAGCTTCCTGATGAGGCTATAAGCATAGTTTCTTTTACCTTTCCCCTCCATCACAAATATCCTGACATGCCCCCAAAAAAGTGAGTAACAACTCATTTCAACCAAGAAACCACAGGTTGGTTAACAGGCTGTGCTCAATGGCAGATGGTTTGGGAGATGATGTTCAAGAAGAACCAAGTGTCTACTGTTTTCGAAGCTGACCTAAGAATGTGGCCGTGAGCTATCAGCACAGAGCTGGAATCTCAAGGTGAGCTTGGGGGATTCTTTTGGGCAAGTTGAAACAAGATAAGGTACTACTTAGCTCCTATATCAAGCTTTCCTACTGTGCCTAAAATTACGTCTGCTTGTTTGCAGTGAGCAACCTGCCCCGGACCTGCTCTCAAGAGACCAGGGGTCAACAGTGCACTGGTGTAATCCTTGGGGCTCCATGCCTTTGCTCCCTGGACTGAACCCAATATCTTACTCCACAGCAGTAGCCAGCAGAGCAACTTTTCAAGGAAATAAAGCAATGTCTACACAGACACAGGATCCACATTTCCACCATCACTGCTTTATACTCATAAGCAGCAGAGTGAAGCAGTAACAGCAGCTAGAACAGGGAGCAAAGGGCACCCTAGGCATTCCTCCAACTACAGAGAAATCTGGCTTTGCCATAAAATCACGGGGAGAGGTCAGTATAAAACATGCTCCATCTCCCTGTAGTTTGTTGAGTCAAGGACTCATTTCAGGGTAGGAAATGGAGACAACCAATGGGTTTTGTTAGGATGCTCATCAGGAGTTCCCATCGTGGCACAGTGGTTAACGAATCCGACAAGGAACCACGAGGTTGCAGGTTTGATCCCTGGCCTTGTTCAGTGGGTTACGGATCCGGCATTGGCATGAGCTGTGGTGTAGGTCACAGACGTGGCTAGGATCCCGCGTTGCTGTGGCTCTGGCATAGGCCGGCAGCTGCGGCTCCGATTAGACCCCTAGCCTGGGAACCTCCATATGCCGTGGGAGCGGCCCAATGGCAAAAAGACAAAAAAAAAAGGATGCTCATCAATGTTTATCAGGAGCATCACATGTTACACTCTGTTTATCAATCCTCTTCCATCTGAAGGATGAAGGACGATGCAGGATTGTCACAACAGTCCTTGGGACACATTTTATAGAGGAGGGATGTTGGTGGAAAATATTCCTCCTCAGGCTACAGCTACAGAGGTCAAGTTGTTACAGGATTAAGAAGGCTTCTCAATGTCAAAATGTGGCATCCTTAGGGAATCCCTGGCCATGGGGTCTTCTTTATGTAATGGTCCATGTTCTGTTCGAGCAGTGTTCTCTTATAACTGGCCTATTTCTACCTTGAAAGTGTCTTCTGTACTTTTATTGATACTCCCCAAAGAAACATGCTCAGATTAGCATGGCTATTATGACAAGACAGAACTGAAGAGTAAGTCAGGGTGGGTCTATCCTGAGCTTTGACTTAAGCATCTTTCTTTAGTATCTCACCATTGCACCTGGTGAACCCACTAGTTCTGTTATTGAGAGAGATTCTGTTCATGGGGAAGACTTTTCTCCCCGAAGTGCCTTCTGCAAAGGGTGGTGACCATCCTTTATCTCTGCTAGGGATTTCAACAAAAATTTCTTGCCAAATTAAAGAGTTTGCCAGCTACAAAAAGGTTAAAAAATGAAGGTTTTTAAAATCTCATCTTGTGAATCTCTTTTAAAAGAAAATGCTGGAAATCCCAGGCTGATCTAACTGTGGCCTTGGGTAGAGGTGTTGCATGGCACAAACAATAACTTGAGATGATTTTTATAGAAAATATATATTTTTTTTCATTGTATTATATAAATGTCTTGATGAGATGTACATTTCTAACAATCATGTGTCCCTGGAAAGAAGAATAGAGAAAATGCATGTTCCTAAAATTGACTTGCTATTTACAAAAAAATAGATGTGCCATTCTTCCCATAACTCTCGAATGGATAGTTTAGGGTTGGTGAATTTCAGTATGTGTTATTATAATTATTCAAGTCACTTGGAACATTTGAAAAAATCAAATGCCTTAAAAGTCCTAGTTAACATAAGTAACATTCTCTTCTTTATTCCCCATAAAATGTAACTTATTCCCATTTTGTGGTTTAAGAAAAAACATCAGCTTTTCTAAATTCCTTCTCAATACTGTATTGTATGATATAAGCTGAAACTATAAAGTTTGTATCTGCAAGACTAAATTCTTGTATATGCAAGAATTCACAGGTGGTTTATTTTTCACCAAGAAGAAGAGAGCCTTCAGATACTGTATTACAAGAGTTCTACGGCAGGCAGAATTCTAAAGCTGTCCCTACAGTTATTCAATCAATCATCAATCCAGGTGCTGCTGCTAAAAAAAAACCCCAACCAACCAAATAATTGGGCAATTGTAATTAAAGTCCCAACGAGGGTGACCTTGGGCTGTGACCATTATCATTTTGACTTGATCTAATCACATGAACCCTTTAAAAGGCAGATGTGGTAGGCAGAAGGGGAAGTCAGAAAGACCAGATTTACAAGGGGGCTTTGACATGCCTTTGCCACCTTTGTAGATGCAGGGGCCACGAGCTGAGAAATGTGGTTATCCTCTAGAAGCTGAGAAAACCCCTGGCCAACAGCCAGCAAGGAAGCAGAAACCTCAATCCTACAGCTGCATGGAAGTAAATGATGCCAACAACCTAAATGAACCTGGAAGCAGATTCTTCCCCCAGTGAATCCAGATAAGAGCCCAGGTCAGGTGCCCCCTTGCTTTTAACACTGTGGTACCCTAAGGAGAGAACCCAGCCAAGCTGCCTGGACTTCTGACCTACACAACTCTGAAATAAATGGATGTTTCTGTTTTCATTTTTTAAAGTTTTACTGAAGTACAGTTGATTTACAAGGTTGTGGCAATTTCTGCTGTGCAACAAAGTGATTCAGTTACACATGTACACACATCCATTCTCTTTCAGATTCTCTTTCCACATAGATTATCACAGAATATTGGGTGGAGTTCTCTGTGTTATATATCAGGTCCCATTGGCCAGTCATTCCACATATCTCAGTATGCATCTGCCATTCCCAAGCCCCTGGTCCACCCTTTCCCTTGCCCCCAACCTGTCCCCTTTGGTAACCATAAGTTTGTTTTCAAACTCTGTGAGTCTGTTTCTGTTCTGCAAATAAGTTCATTTGTATTTTTTTTTAAGATTCTACATATAAATGATATCATATGATGTTTGTCTTTCACTGTCTAACTTCACTTAGTATGATAATTTCTAGGTCCATCCATGTTGCTGCTTTATGACTGAGTAATATCCCGCTGTATATATGTACCATATCCTCTTTGTCAAATGGATGTTATTTTAAGCCACTAGGTTTGATGTAATTTGTTATGCAAATATAGAATACCAATACGAGTTCCGACATTCCTATGATTATTAGTTAATCTATTTAAAAAATATGGTTCACGGCAGCAATGGAAAGCTGCTTTTAATTTTTAATAGTTTTGGTACTAAACCATTCCAATTCCCCCAAAGATCATCCTTACTGGCTAAAACAAATATCCTAAATTTTCAATATATGTGCTTAAGAGTTAAGAGTAGAACAGAGGGTAATTTTCCTCTTCTAAAAGATTCATTTGTAACATTTAAAATCATTTGTCACAGAATGTAATCTTTTATATTCCACTGAAAAATATGTTTATATTTCTCCTTACCAAAAATTCAGACCTTACCTTTTCTCTTGAACTTTTTCTTTGGAAGCAGAGGGAAGAACAGAGCTTCTCATATGATTTTCATTACTACAGTAACATTTGCACACATTTAATTTTTATTGGGAATATTTACTATAAATATAATTTCTATACCACTATAGGTAATACAGTGAAATTTAATTAAAGAAAAGCATTTGCATAGTCATTCCGGCTGGTCTTATGCAAATACAGAAAATGACAAATCTGAAATTAATCACCAACCGCCTGACATTAAAACAGAAATTTGTCAAAGCAGGAATGTATGAGTCATAACAGTGTCTAATTTCACAATTCTTGGGCAGATCCCCTTCTGCAGGCTGATGAAATTAGCATTTATTTATATTAAAACCCTCCAACAGACCATGACTTACAATTAGCTCAGTCATGTAAAATCTCCAGGTGGAGAACATTCTCTATGTGCAAGATTTCAAAAGGAAGAGCAGGCTTAGGTGTAACCTACATCCTATTTTTTGCCTTTCATCTCTGCAGATCGTCAGTTTCTTTTTTATACTTCAATGTCCCCAGCTTGATTTAATAAGTTACAGCAGCCAAAGCTTTATGGACCGATAGTCTGATTTATAATATCCACAGAAGCAATTTGTTTTTTCCTTTGTATCTTTCAAGGATAAACTAGAACAACAGGACTACCAAATCTCAGGAGAAACTTACTGAGAGAAAGAGAAAGCTGAATCAGAAACTTGGCAGTGAGATGCTAATTTATTTCAAGTGTTAGTAAATGAGAACTGAGTGTGTGTTGGGGGAGAATCAATACTACTTTTGAGCACTGTCTTAACAGTGAAGAATGAAGACTGGTCAATGTCATAACTGTACATTTAAAAAGCATTTACAATTAGCATTAAATGTGAACTGAGTATCATTGACTATTTCTTCTACACTGTACTAAATGCAGGAACTGAAACGATGAGTCCCAAGACACCATTAGTGACAGGGCAGGAAATCAGGATAAGTGAATGAGAAACGAGAAGCAATACAAAGATCACTTCTGGCAAACCAGAATTCTTACCATACAGCATGGAGATCCATACCCAGTCTCTTGGGGTAGAACATGACGGAAAATGATACAAAAAAAAATGTATATGTATGTATGACTGGGTCAATTTTCTGCATAGCAGAAACTGGCACAACACTGTAAATCAATTACATTTTAATAAAAAAAATTTAAATCAAAGGACAGCTCATTTCTTACAAGAGGCAAGGGCAAAGAACCAAAGACAAAGTCTGATTTCTCTTTCCTATGGGGTCAGTCCCCTCACCTAAAGTCTGGTTTGGTGGACAGTCATAGCTGGGCCCCCCAGAGTCAATGGGTCTGTCTGGATGCTGTTTAGGTCTCACATACAAGGGGTGTAACTTCCCATAATGAAAAGCCATGAGGAATCTCTCTACACACCCCTATCTGGAACACTGCTATCAATCACCATTAAGCAAGTAGACAGTTCCCCACAGGGGCCAGCGTTGCGAATCAACAAGTCCCCTTGTGGCAAATCCCCAGTCTCGACCTCAGGTTAAAATCAAGAGTGTCTCCAGGAAAGAATTCTGGTTTTTTGCCTGGGCACGAGGGGCGGGTTGAGCCTTAATGTTGCATGTTATCACCTCCGTTCCCCACAAAGAAAACAAATAGCAACGAGCATCAATATAAATGAAATAACTATATTCCCTAAGAAATGAATAACTCAAGGCAAGTTATCAAGATTGACCCACGCTGATTTCCCAAGCCCACCCTCATCTCTTCCTGCCCTAATGGCTCTGCTCACTCAGGTTCCTTAGCCTGTTCTTATCACAAAGCTTTAGCCACTTATCACACTCCATGGATCCCTATTCTTCTCATCCCTCTCTTCCATTTGAAAAAAAAATTAGTTTCATATGCATCCAAAATAAAGGGAAACAAAAGGAACTGATAACTCCTTGGTATCTTTCAATAATTCCTGATCACTGACTTTCAATGGTTAGAGTTACCCTCATTTTGAGTTTCTAGGAAATAGAAATCAGACTGCAGCAAACACTACATCATTAAAAAAATTATCATAATCTTATTACCTCGTTCTCCCCCTATCATTTAATCAATGTAATGTGAACTAGAATTTTTGTTGATCATGCCATGGAGCACGTTTTGCTATCATTTGGCATTCTTTGTTTAAAAAGGCTAATCTTTCTTTTATTTTTATTTTGCTTTCTAGGGCTGCACCCATAGCACATGGAAGTTTCCAGGCTAGGGGTTGAACTGGAGCTACAGCTGCAGGCCTATACCACAGCCACAGCAACATGGGATCTAAGCTGCATCTGTGACATACACCACAGCTCATGGCAACGCCGGATCCCCAACCCACTGAGTGAAGCCAGGGATTGAACCCACATCCTCATGGATACTAGTTGGATTCGTTTCCGCTGTGCCACAATGGGAACTGCCTGAAAAGGCCAATCTTTCAATATTCTTTGACACGATGTTCTTAACCCACTGAGCCACAATGGAAACTCCCAATGTCCTTATTTTTAGTCCATTTGTATTAGATGTCTCAAGACATACACCACCCTTGTAGGCAAGCAAGTTAGGGGGTCCCCAAAGAAAGAGAACCAGGAATGCCTTTCCTGACATAGAGAAGCCATTTTGGCCTAAACCAGTTTGTGATCTAAGCCCAGTCACAATGTTTGTCCTTTCACAGGTCTCAGAAATTAATAATCTTCAGGGAACAAAGGAATGTGGGAATGGAGAAAAGGAAGTGAAACAACAGTACAGGGACAAAGCAGAATCCTAGTTCTTCTGAAAGGGATGCACATAAGAATACATATTCAAGTTCTGTAGGAACTAAAGCTCCCCTACCCAGGTGGATGGTGGAAGGATGGTGTTGACTCCCCTGACTTCAGTCCACTACAGCCTGGAATCTGTTGACTTTTGCCCCAGTTCTGCGCAGAATTCTCCCCTGCTCTAGCTCCTTCATGAATATGCACAATCCTTAGCTTATATCTTCCCCCCAAATTTGGCTGATCAGGCAGACACCAGTATGTTCCTTATTTGCTGCAAGTAAAAATAAATCCTTCCTTCTCCCAATTTTTAGCTTGGTTGTGTCTATTGGCTCAACATCCACCAAGAGGTGACCCTAGTGTTCAAGTATCACCCTGAGGAAAAAACCTTGGTCAGTGACTTTCATCCAAATGGAAAACTGAGTTGTTCTGTAGTGGGTGAATCTGCTCATCACCTATCAAATGGCTTTTCCCATTAGGCTCTTGAGGTTTGATAAGAAACAAAAACTCCTATTTGAATGAGAAGGAGACTGTCTATCCCAACTATCCCATGTTCATTTGAATAGATTCTTGGAAAAACAAAAGGTAAAAACTATGTATTAGGCACACAGACATAGAGAACAGAGTTGTGGTTGCCAAGGGGAAGGGGGTGGGATGGCCTGGGAGTTAGGGGTTGGTAGAAGCAAAATATTATATTTAGAATGGGTAAGCAATGAGGTCCTGCTGTACAGCACAGGGAACTATATCCAGTCTCTTGGCGATAGAAATGATGGGGATGATATGAGAAAAAGAATGTATATTGGGTCACTTTGCTGTACAGCAGAAATTGGTTCAACATTGTAAATCAACTATATTTCAATTTTTCAAGGTATCATTAAAATAAAAAAAAAACCTGTGTATTCTTTTATACCAGAGAGTATGTCCAAATTCTCACCAGCTATTTTTGAGAAATATTAGTTTTTGATGAAATATAATTGTTCAGATTTATGATAAAGAATTGAAACACAGCCCATTCCTGACATTTTAAAGTAATGAAATTCAAATCTGGCCTTTTAAACTTATCTTGTACCATATTGATTCTAAATCACATGGAGTTTTTCACGGCATGACAAAGCATGAAGCATGCAGTTTGCCAAATCTTTTTTTGGTCAGAAGTAGCATTTAGCATTTATCTTGAGTCCTGTCAGTCGAGCAATGCCCACACACCCATGCAGTATAATAATCTAAACTAGATTTAAGAGGAATTCTAATCTTCCCTTGATAGTCAAACAAATCCTAGAGGGTGGGGGGTACTGACAGAAAATTATCAGGAAATTATGACCTGATTAATTTTTGGTCTCTGCTAGGTCAATCTTACACCAAACCAGGGGAGAAGCATGGGGACAAATATTACTGTTAAGTGCCAAGAATTATGGAAAATCTGAATATTTGTTGCCAAGACAGAAGCAGCAGTAAAATGCTGCTTTGGGATTGAAGAAGAGCTGGCATTTGTCACTCTCTCAAGAATAACCCCTACTCCCCACATACTCTCTAACCTGGGAACTAATTCTATACACAGTTCTGTAAAATGTTTCTACCCTTTGCAAGCCATTAGTCTGCGTGTAACCCTTAGTCTCGTGTAATAATTACGAACTTGATACCCATGAGGATAAATGATCATGACACACAGATGACAGCCACTGCCTGGGCTCCTTTTAACTGTGTGGAGCTCTGCCCACTCATGCTACCTTCCATGACAGCCCAGTTCTGCCCCAATTCCAAAGTCAGTCTTGGCTGGAGGGCTTTGGGTCACTGCCTCCTATTTGGCCAAGACACCCAAGCTGGCTGTCACATCCGTCCTCCTGAAATGATGCCCTTGGTCCAGCCTCCCATCACTTCCCTGTTCTTCAAATGATGCTCTTGCATGGCCCAAACCTGATCTCCTTCTGGGCGTTGATTGCTAAATCTGAGATTTTTGCCTCATAAGCATTCCAACTCCATCCTTGGGGCTGGGACATCTACCTTAGACCTATTTCTGAGTTTGATTTCTGCTAACCTAGGATCTGACTACTTTGCTCTTGTCTTCAGCACATAACCCTAGAACAGACTTCCCAGATGTGGTCTAATAGGAAAGCCATGCTACTGACTGCCAGCCTTGCACTCTCTTTTATGATAACCCATTGTAATCATGAGTTCAACTAGATTTTGACTTTCCCCCTTGACTGTAGTGATAACTGCCTTTGGGATTATCCACCCATTCATCATTCATCTATCCATCCATCTCTTTGTTCACTTTTGTCACTCTTATATATTAAGGGCTTACTTTATGCCAGACCCATGCTTAGTGCTGGAGATACAATGGTTCCTAAGACAGATATTATACCTGCTCTAGCAGGACAGACAGTTAATTAAATAAACAGTTGCAATAAAACGTGATAAGTACTTCTCCACACATCTTCCTGAGTAGGTGAGTCCAATGCCAAGATTCCATGTGTGCTCTCTATTGCCCTGTGAACACAAAGCTATATGCTGCTGAGGCCAAAAAGGCTAATATTTTCAGTTCTGTTATTGAGGACTTTAGGGGAAAAAAATAACATTTCAAGTCAGGAGAGCAAGCATTAATATTATATGCATATTCACATAGGAATCCCCTAGATTTGTATGGAGTTTTTTTGTTTGTTTTGTTTTTGTTTCTTTGTTTTGGTCTTTTTGGGGCTGTACCTGTAGCATATGGAAATTCCCAGGCTAGGGGTTGAATCAGAGCTGCAGCTGCCAGCCTACACCATAGCCACAGCAATGCCAGATCTGAGCTGTATCTATGACCTACACCACAGCTCATGGCAATGTCGGATCCCTTAACCCACTGAGAGAGACCAGGGATTGTATGTGCATCCTCATGGATACTAGTTGGATTAGTTATCACTAAGGCATGATGGGAACTTCTGCATGGAGTTTTACAATATGAAAATCTTTTATTTATAGGTCTTACTGGAATTTCAGAGCATACCTGTGAGGTATAGGTAGGGTAGGCATTATTTTCATCCTCAATTTATACAAAAGAAACTAAAGTCCCTAGAAGTTAAAAGAGCTTTGGTAAAGTTTAGAGCTGAAGCTAAAAACAAGCCTTAGTATTGTTAATATGAAGTTCTATCCACTTTATTAATAATGCATTAGAAATTTGTATAGTTTCTAAATTCTTAGTAGTGGCAATTTGAGGGATTACCACCTACATTTTTAAACAGGTTAATGTCTTGTATGTCACCTGTTCTAGGAAAATGACAAAGAATAATGCACAGGGAAGTGTTGATTTATCTTCCATAAATGTTTAAATCTAAAGTGTTGATTTATCTCCCACAAATATTTATTACTTTAATCTGTGAACCCAAGTTAGCTGGTGGAAAGATGAAATCACTTCTCTCTTTGAAAGATGTGAGGTCATTACCACACTCTCACTCGAACAGCAGGTAGCCCTTAAGACCTCTTTCAAAGAACCCTCAGAGATGCTGATTCAGGGGTGAAGCTGTACTGTGGCATTTTCTTCTCTATAATCCCTTTTGGCAAAAACTCATGCTTTTATCATCTATTGTCATATGTAATTAGAGTCAGCGGAATGTATGGTTGCAAGTTGTTTGTCTACTCTTTTCCTTTTTTTCCCCTTTGCATGCCAAATATTCATTTCTCCAGAAAGCCTGTGCCCTTGAAACTGCAGCTAGAAGTTTCCTTTTAGGGTCAGCCTCCTTTAATCCACCAGAGTCGATCAATTTTTAAGATGCCAAGATACTAGGCAAAACTCAAAAGGTATTCTCCACCATCACATTTTGGCTAATCCATTTTTCTGTTTACCTTGTTTCTGGAATGGTGGTAAAAGTGTGGCATTTAATGTCACCTAATTGGAATAGAGTTACAATAAGGAACTTTAAATTTTTATGTGGAATACTGTATACTGCAGATAAAATTCGAGTGATTTTAGGATGTCATGACTACTCTGAAGCAAGAACATTACAGAAATTTTAAAAGCCACTTTATAACTCTTTAATTCTCTTAAAGCAGAGAGCAACCTGACAACCGTTGGGATGCAGTCAAAAGGAAGTGTGGTTGCCATGGCTTTTATGCCATTTTCTCTTAGGTGATTTTTGTCAATTGGTGTCATGGAATGGAGGACATTCTCCTGATGGCTCTCGCTTGCTGTCTGGTCTTTTTTTTTTTTGGCTGCGTCTGTGGCATGTGGAAATTCCCAGGCCAGGGATCGAACCTGCACCACAGCTGCAACCCAAGCCACAACAATAACAACACCAGATCCTTAACCCACTGAGCCACCAGGAAGTTCCACCTGATCCTTTAGGTACTAAATATCCATTCTCTGAAGACTTTCTGAGTGGTACTATTATGAAGTTGTCACCATGATATTCCCATGAGTGATGCCAAATTGATAGACATGGAAAAAAAAATCCAAAATCTCTCATGATGTGGGCTGTATTTTTTTTTCCTCAAAGCATTTAATCAAAAACCTTCTCAGGAAGGCAAAGGAAGCCATTAGTCTGCCTTTGAAGAGTGCATATTTCTGTCACATTGAAAAGAATACCTATTCTGTATGGACTAGCTCAGTTCATAGAACAGCTCCATGTAAATAACTATAGAAAATGAGCAAGTATAAATTATAACTATACAACAGTATACATGGACAAAGGGATATATCATTCCTTTAGGAAGAGAAGCCAATTCTGGTTTAAGCATTAGCACGAATTTAATGAAATGAAAATTCCTTGTAATTTTACTCTTTCTGTTTTTTAACTATTACACTAAAAGTATAAGGACCCAAACACATGCAAAATGATAATGCTAGATGATAATAATCTAAATTGAGGTTGTTCATATTTGGTAATATTCAAAATTTAGCTCAATTTTTAGCCACAATATCACAACCTTCATAATACCCCTTCTTTAATAACATTCTACTCAAAGAAAATAAACAGTATTTTCATTATTTGAGCATCATTCTCTGGAAATGAATTCTCTTAGAGTAGTTAAAAGGAAATTCTCTTTTTATATTTCAGAAGTAGGCACCAAAACCTTGAATCAAGTTGAGATCAGATTTTATGATTTAAACACACTTTCAGCAAGTTATTTATCCTGAAGTATTATTTCATAGGCTTTGCGAACAGAAAATTGACGGACTATTTTCTGTTTTCAGGGAGTTTTTAGTGGGAAGAGGTGTGTGTCGGCATGTGCTAGGATGGCAAAAAATTCCAGACACCCCAGTGACCTAATAGAACACAAGCTTATTTCCTGCTCACGTGACATGACTGAAACAGGAGGGAAGGGGACAGGGCACAACCCTTAAAAGAATGACATAATCCTTGAGGATATGACAACAACAACAACAACAACAACAAAAAACTGGTTAGAACCAACTAGGTCCAAGATGATGGAAGATTTGACTTCCAGTGGATCCTGAGTTTCATTATAGCTCAATGTAACACATCAGCTGAGTGACATGCCCACAAGTGCCATGACAGTTCCAAGGCTGGCCATGAAAGGCTAAAAAGTGGGTGGTGGCCCAATTCCTGGAAACCCTCACCCCTTCCCAGAAACACTTAGAAGAAACTGGGGATGGCACACTGGCTCCTAAAGTTTCTTCTCAGCAGTGACATAGCCCCTCTGTTCACGTGCATTGGCCAAAGCAAGTCCTATAGTCACATTTAACTTTAAAGAGGACACATGACTCTACCAAGAAGGAGAAACTGCAATATTTGATGACTAGCACTCATGTTAGCGCAGAATGATGAGACATGTGTGGGCCACCCAAGTATCCTTCATGCTGTAATAGGGAAGAACAAATCTGACTCCATATTCAAACTGTTTCTTTTACTTTAAACTTTGTTCTCTGCTGCCTGTGCTTAATCATGTTGGCTCTGTACCCTCTATAGAGGAAGGTTGCCTATAGCCTGGAGTGCATAGGATAGCCCATTCTCAAGGCTCTGACCTTTAAAGGTTGAACACTTTTCCATTCATATAGAGATAAAATGTTGCAGAGCAGAGAATAACATCTGTCTTATTGGAGGTTTGCTGGAACATCACAACCTGACCTATGTGGACAGCTCCAAGAACAAAGGATTCTGACACCAAGAAGTTTGCAACAACCAACCAGGATAAAAGAAGCCTGAATTCTAACTTGGGTAGGATGCTTCTCTGGGACACTAGTCCACCAGCTACTCAGTTTGTTGGTTTTCCAAATAAAGTCTTTGTCCCCAACAACTTGACTCTCCACTTATTGGCCTGTCGTGCAGCGAGCAGTATGAGTTTGGACTCAGAAACTGTGTGAGCTTTAAAGCCACCACCCTTGGTGCTTAGAGCTTGTCAATTCCAGTATTAGCACTGGTCTTACTTGGACAGTATGTTTCCAAAGGAAGCTAACAACTGGTGTGGTAATAAGCAAATTTTATAGAGGTTGAGCAAGGTTAATTCATCACTGAAACCAAAGCACTGTCAGCTGGGGCTGCAAGCTTTGTCCTCATACTGTCATTCTTTGTAAACTTGGCTAAGGCAATCCTATGACGTGGGGGAAGTCTTTTTTTTTTTTTCTTTTTTGTCGTTTTGCCATTTCTTGGGCTGCTCCTGCAGCATATGGAGGTTCCCAGGCTAGGGGTCGAATCGGAGCTGTAGCCGCCAGCCTACACCAGAGCCACAGGAACGTGGGATCCGAGCTGCGTCTGCGACCCACACCACAGCCCATGGCGACGCCGGATCCTCAACCCACTGAGCAAGGCCAGAGATCGAACCCGCAACATCATGGTTCCTAGTCGGATACGTTAACCACTGAGCCACGACGGGAACTCCCAGGAGTCTCTTTTGTTTATCTGAATATATAAGATGCAGAAGAGAGATGATTTTGCATTCGTTTTCAAACCCAAACCTTTCCTCATGGAATTTCACCCACTGGGACAGGTTTCTGGATCTAATACCGACCCAGTCTTCTAAGGTCCAGCATCAGCACTCCCAAGCCTTGGTGCCCCTGCTTGGATGTTCTATGGGATTGAACTTCTATAGAGATTTTCTATACTGTAACCTAGTCCTTAGGTTCTGCCTTGGTTTTCTCACTAACTGATTCTCCCTTGGATTAAAAGATGACATCTTATGTAACTCAGACTTTCCATTTAGCTTTCATCATCAACATGCATATATTAGCATATGTATAAGATACAAGCACACCCTCCATCCCCATGCAAACATATTCCTCTTTTCTCTACTTTTTATTTATTACCATCTGACATACTATACATATTAATGTACTCTCTTTTTAGTCAATCATCTGTTGCCTCCTCAATGTAACACAGGCTTAAGGAGGGCAAGACTAATTGTCTATTTACTACTGGATCTCAAGGTTTGTAATTATGTTTCACTTAATAGGTATTCAATAAATATTAGATGAATGAGTGAATATAAACTTTACATTTTGGTATAAATCTTAAATCATGTTAACGTTATGTATGTATATCTATATTGTGTGTGTATGTATACACACAGTATATACATATATACATATAAAATATATTTTTGTGTGTTTATGTTCTGAAGCTATAACTTTAACCTTCTGATTTCCAAATATTTGAAATATCAACAATAACTTGGATTGGTTTAGATGTTTCAATTATTTGCAGATACTGATAAATATGAGGCACAAGTACGTATTTTAACGTATATGATAACATATATTTCACAGTGTACACTGTAGTATAAGAATGTTTTTATGTTGTAGTGACTGTGTAATAGCTAATGATGGAAATGAACAGGAATCATCATTTAGGGAAATCAAAGAGCCTGAAGAGAAGGTGTGGGATTAGCTGGTCTTTGATCTGCACTGCCATCTGCTGTGTGTTGGTAAAACAACAACAAACATGTCAAATGTCTAAAAAGACCTGAGAGCAGCGAAGGAGTTTGGAAGCACCCAGATCAACTTCCATATGGACAGGTGAGAAACAGAGATGTGAGAAGGTAAGTGCCTTGCATGTTTGTTGTCTGTCTTATTATTAGAAGAGCGGAATGTGGAGGAAGTGCTGTTTAGTGGCAAAAACCTGAGTTCTGATGTCAGATAGACTTCGTTTAGCATTTTAGCTGCATAGCCTTAGGCAGTTACTTAGACTTTCTGAGTTTTAATGTCCTTTTGGGATTAATAATATTTACATTACATGATTTGAGAATTCATTGTGATTTCCTCCCTCCCTCCCTTCCTATGTAGCATCTGGCACACACATGACTGTACTGAAGAAATATTACTGTGTTATTATCCTGCTTGTATATAAGTTCCTCCACAACGAAGACATTTTACCTTTAAATTCTCAGTGGGATAAAGTGTCTAAGGCACTTGGTTCATAGTGAGCACTTAATGCATATTTCTTCACTAAATAAACAAGAAGCCATTCTCATCTCATTACAAATTACACCGAAAATCCTATACTGAGGATTGATGAGACTGTTGTGAAGGGCAAGTGATGGCCAATTTCTCTCTTCATTTGCTTTTCACGAGGTGCCCTAACCTGTGAATGAGTGTTTCAAGCAAAGGGGAATTTCTAGTTCTCTTATTTCAGAATATTTATTTTCACTACCATGTGATTCAAACAGAGTCTATGGACAAATGTCTAATTCCACATTTTTCTACCCTGATTTCTTTCACAACAGGTAAATATCTGACTTAAAACCTCCATAGAACTATATGTTTATGATGAGCCACATCCCTGAAAAGAGACTATGAGTCTTGGGAGATTCTATGATTCAGGTACAAAGAAGTTATGTCAAAGTTACTTATAAAGATACATATTTTTACATGACAGTTTTTCCAAAATATGATGGATATGAAAGAATTCCTCATTTTCTGAGATCTAAGCTAAGAGAAACAGCAGTCAGAAAAACCAACTTAACCCTGAGTTACAATCGGTGAGTAACAATCCAGGTATTCAAATATTTGCTCATGACAGCATGAAAACAACACAGATGGCATTGAATGAGTACTAACAGAGTAGTTTTAATCACTTTAAACATGATATCCTAATGTTATTTCTTTAGTTATAACATAAATATTATTTTGTAACCTGTTCTGTGGGTTCTTTACGGATTCACAATTAAATCTGATGAAATATCTAAGGATAGACTACACAGATGAGGGCTTATAAAATGATTGGAAATGAATTCTAAATGATTAGGGTTTAAAAATTTACAATTTACACTCTTTACAGTAAATTGCTAAAGGGTGTCAAGAGTGGGGAGGGAATTGGTTATTTAGAGTAAACTTGTCAAGTTTATCTACTATCTCTTTTACGCTAAACCCTGGGAAATTATGAAAATGGGATATTTTAACTCCCTCACAAAAAATCACCAATAAATTAGAAAAAAAACCCACCAGCAAAAAAACAAAACAAAAACAAAAAACAAAGTTAAGAAATCTCTGAGAGATATAAAGCAGAAGCTATCTGATTGAAAGAGAAATAAGAGTGGACAAATCACATCCCCAAAGCTGATCGCTGGTGAGATGAAGATGGTGCTGGGAAGGGCTGGGTTAACAGAAGCAGGGGCAGCAAGGACTCAAGCAGGAAATCCCCACTCTGATCAACTGGGGAACTACCTGCATAGTGGCAGAGGGGCTCAGGAGAAGCACGTTTGCCCCAAGGATAATCTAGCGGATGTAGCACTGGGAATGGAGAAGACCCAGATAACTAGTGCTACCTGAAGGCAAGGTCCCGGCAAACTGACTGGCAGCACACCTGAGCCTGTTTCCCTTAAGCCAGATTTCATAATCAGAACCTATGTCTTTAGGTATGCAAATAGACATGTGCAAACACAAAGATGTGCAAACAGCCAAGGATAATTGAATAGTCGCTACAAATCAATACTTGCAAAAGAGAAAGACAAAACTCAACAACAGGGAGAATACCCTAGGAGAAATGTATAAAAGAGCAAACAAAAGGCTCTATTAAAGAGTACAATTATATGCAAATTAGGTATTACAGGCACTAAACGAGAATACATTAATTAGAAAAATAGATGTCTTAGAAATTTAAATCATAAGTATTTAAAAATCAGGTTGGCTGCATATTACAATTTATGTATTATATATTATATACCTGAGGTATAAGAGAAATAGTGTATTAATGAACTGGAAGATGGAAGAGAATAAAATCTTCCAAAACATAACATTAATGAACAACAAGATTAAAAAGCATAAGAAAAAAAGTAAGAGATTTGGAGACAATTCTACCAGTTTCAATATCTGTTTTATGGAACTATATAAAAGAGGATAGTGGATGAGTAAATAACTTAGTTAACACATCCATAATGTCATCCTAAGTTCCAAGTCTTAAGGCACAAATGACTAAATGCTAACAAGAGTGAGTGAGGAGGTTCAAACTGGACATTATGCAGATATTTCAGAAAGACAGGGTAAATATGAACTCCTATAGGCTTTCAGGGAGAGCACACAGTGATTTACGAAGGAAGAGAACCCATGTGACAGGATTCTTTCTTCAAGAGCCCTGAATATAATGGAGCAGTATCTTAAAAATTCAGATGGAAACTGTTTTTAAAACTATAATTTTAAGCCTAGCTAAACTAGCCTTTTTTTCTGAAAGAGGCATGGGTTTGCACTCTGACAAAACAAGACAATGAAAGTAAGACTATGAAAAATAGTGATGAATAAAATCATTTAAAGGAGTTCCCATTGTGGTTCCGCAGTAACAAATCCGACTAGAATCCATGAGGATGTGGGTTCCATCCCTGGCCTGGCTCAGTGGGTTAAGGATCCAGCATTGCTGTGAGTTGCAGGGTAGGTTGCAGATGTGGCCTGGATCCTGCATTGCTGTGGCTGTGGTGCAGGCTGGCAGCTACAGCTCCAATTCAACCCTAAGCCTGGGAACCTCCATATGCCATGGGGGCGGCCGTAAAAAAACAAAACAAAACAAAACCAATCATTTACATACATAACTATAAATAACTAATGTACAATGTAAAAAAAATAATAATATTTAAGTGAGATCCCAGATGACCTCAATGTGGCAGGAATGGGGAGTGAAGAAGGTTGTAGGAAGGAGACAGAAACATGCTAATGTTCTTATATTAATTAGGGAACAATACAGATACTGACATATTGATGCATTAATCAGTACACTGAAGATTTAAGTGGAGCTTGGAGCTAGAAAAGAGATGCTTGAACAACATGAGAGAGAAGAAAACGAAAAGAGAATTGGTGAAAACAATAAAAAGAAGAAAAGAAAAAAATTATGAATAAAATCATGATTCTGAATACAAATTATCACAATAAACAAATGTATAAAATCCTTTGATTAAAAGATACAGACCCTTGCACAATGTGAAACAAAAACCTGCCTGCTTACAACATATATACCTAAAAGTAAATCACACAGAAAGGCTGATAACAGTGGATTTGAAAAGAAATGCAGATTAATAATAAGAAGAATTAAGGAGATGAGGAAACATTAATATGAGATACAACAGTATTCATGGCAAAAAGCACTTAACAGAACTGAAAAAGATATTTCCATATAGATAACAGTTTAATCCATGAAGAAGACATAATAATCCTAAATATATAGGACAGAATAGCTCTTCAAATATCTAAAGCAAAAAAATACATATAAAGGATAAAAAATCATGTGCAGAGACTTTACAACATGCTGCCTCAGAAGTTTACTTCTTAAGCGATTTAGTTTTTTTTTTTAAATGTGAGAATTAACATACTGTTCATAAGCTTTAATGACCATGAGAATCATCAGAAACTAGTCCTACATAAAAGACTGGTTGTTACTATTCTGTCTCTATTGAACCAAGATACACTTCTACAGGAACCCCCAATAGTTCATGAAGAATGTATTTTTTTATCAGAGATCATCCAAGCTAATGTGGGAGACTGAACTGCATGATTGTTTTGGGCTATCTTCGATATTTCAAACTTTTAATATGATACCTAATTCTCTAACTGTGAACATCAATATCTGACCTATTTTCACAGGATTGACTTTCAGAAATGGGAAAATACTTAAAACCTGAAAGGTAAATATAGCTTTCTCTCTCTATACACATACACACACACGTGTGTGTATGCCCGTTTTACATATTTATAAAATATATATTTTATATTTGAATATATATCTGTATATATATTCAAAAACCCGATTAAAATGTTTCTTGGCAAAGCAAAACTATTGACTAATCTTTGGTTCCTATCTGAATCTTTCCTTGGGACAATCTACATTAACACTTTCTTGAGATAATATACACATCAAAATGACAAACTGGAAAATCTTATAACTGTTTAAATTTTTCCTGGTCAGTTGTCCATTTGCTATTTAACATGCTCTATGATTTAATGAGTCAAAGCACAGCTAACCAACCTTCAGACCAACGACACACTGTTCATTCCCATACCGCCCAAGAAATGTACGCCAGTATTCTTTTAGGAAAATGACATGGCTATTATCATTCTAAGGCAGAGTTACCTCTGATAATAGTCTCACTATTATAGTGACTCCTATTTCATAATGTATAATAATTACACTGTTTTGAAACCCCTGACTACCAACAAATTTTCCTGTGACACTGTAATAGATTTCTAGGGATGGGCCTGCTCGTGTAAGGGCTCTTGAAGGGCAATGAGAAAGGGCAATGACAGCCTTCTGACTTGCAGGCTGTCATTATGATTTCTCTAACTCTATTCAAATATCCATTCATGTTACAGAGAGAATGTCATCTCTGTAATTCAAAATTCCCATTGTTCCTAAAGTATAAGGCAGCCCCAACAGGTGTATTGCAGAAGAGCTTTAGTCTGACTTGAGGCCATATCCTTTTCTCCCATTGAAAAGTATTTCTTTATACAGAAGATAAAGAATGTGCTCACATATGTGTGTCTAGAATTCAATTATCTCCCGGTTCCTGCAGCTGCCTTGTAAGAACTGAGGGCATCTGCTGTGTTGGCTGTGTTACACGCCCTAGTACAACGGATGATGAACATTAAACGTGGGTTCTGTGTAGACACCCAACATCCTGAAGCAAAGACTCTGAATCTATGTTTGTCTATAGACTTTTTCTTGAGAATGATTCTTGTGAGCACCTAGTTTGGAGGTGCAAAGCAATAGACCCTTCCTGCATTTTTAGTTGAGATCTGACTCTATGAGGAAGGTGGAACTTTTTTTGTTTTCATAGATTGAGACTGGTTTCTCTTAGCCATAATCTCAGTAGTCAATGTACCAATCACAATAGAAATCAGTGTTCTTCACTTTCATCATCGTTATCATTTTCATCACTATTATCTTTATAGTGACTTTTACTGTTATGAGTTATATACTGATGTGTTAATTAGCTCACTTAACTCTTTCAACCCCGTGAGAGGAGTATATTATTACACCTTGAGTTGACAGATCAAGAGACCAAGGCAAGGGAATTTAAGAAAGTTGCATGTGGATGGACCTAGAAATTATCGTACTAAGTGAAGTTAGGCAAAGACAAACACCAGATGATATTACTTATATGTGGAGTCTTAAAAAGGATACAAATAGGAGTTCCCTTCATGGTGCAGTGGTTAACGAATCCGACTAGAAACAATGAGGTTGCGGGTTCAATCCCTGGCTTTGCTCAGTGGGTTAAGGATCCAGCATTGCTGTGAGCTGTGGTGTAGGTTGCAAACATGGCTCGGATCCTGTGTTGCTGTGGTTCTTGCGTAAGCCGGCGGCTACACCTCCGATTAGACCCCTAGCCTGGGAACCTCCATATGCCACAGAACGTGGACCTAGAAAAACGCAAAAAAGACCAAAAAAAAAAAAAAAAAGACGCAAATAAACTTATTTGCAGAACAGAAACAGACTCACATATTTTGAAAACAAATTTATGGTTATCAAAGGGGACAGGTGGTGGGGAGAGGAATGGACTAGAGATTTGGGATTGGCATATGCACACTGAAGTATATGGAATGATTGCCCAATGGGTAATCATTGTATAGCACAGAGACCTCTACCCAATATTCTGTGATGATCTATGTGGGAAAAGACTGAAAGAGAGTGGATGTGTGTGCATGTATAGCTGATTCACTTTGTTGTATAGCAGAAATTATCACAACCTTGTAAATCGGCTACACGCCAATAAAACTTTAAAATAGGAAAAAAAAAAAAAAAAGAAAGCTGCATGTGGTCACAGAGTTAGTAATGCTGGAGTCAGAACTTGGACTCTGGAGTATGTGCGCCTGGGTTCAAAACTGGCTCCCCCACTACAAACAGTATGACTGGAGGAAGGTTTGTTTCTTCACCTCCCTGGAGCTTACTCTCCTCATCTACAAAAGAAAGGCGTAATAACGGACGTGTGCCATGGAGGTTACGACGGGATGGGAACAGGGATGAATAAACTGTAGATCAAGGGAAGCCTGGGCAAACTGGATGACATAAGCCAGCATTACTGTTCATCATTTTTTATACTTAGGGTATTAGCTATAGGTGTCCACGTAACCCAAACTGTAACCCCTAACCCAATTACAAAAATAAAGAGCAGGGCTCGCTCAGTAAATGCCAGTTTCTGATGCAAAGACTCAAAGGTTAAAAAATGTATACAAACCCTAGAGGACACAGCTGTTTATCTAGGAGGAAAATGGAATGAAGAGTTTACACTTTGGAAAGGAGAGAACAGAGATATTAAAATGTCCTGTCATCACTAATACAGCACGTTTTTCCGGAAAGAAGATGAATTCATTTTAATCCTCCAGCTTCACACTTTCAAATCGGGAAAGTCACCTTCAGGCAGAGCTATCTCAGGATAATGAGGGGGAAAAAATAAAACAGAGAGAGGCAAATTTGAAAATTCTGACTCAAGTGTTTCAGTGCATAAATCAAAGTGACCTTATTTTAATGTTAGCCAGAAACGAACTAAATAAGCAAAGAGGTTCTTTACACGCAGAAAACTAAGTAGACAAAAATTCTAGTAACTTGTTCTGAATGATTTTCTTTCAACATCAGCTATTTAATAGGAAATAATAAAAAAAATCTCGCCGACACCGGGAGGAAGTACCATTTAGATACTAACAATAACCCTATTTTGGAGTTCCTCAGCCAGATGAGTCAATGAAAGTCAGATTATGTATAGCAAAGATTTTCTTAGCTATACTCCAACTCTGACAATTTAAATACCACAAACAACTGACCCAGTAAGACTTTCTGGAGACAAACTGATGATATAAAAGAATCAACTAAGTCAGGGTTTTCAACCAAAAGGCATAAAGTGATGGGAGGCAATGAAGAACAAATAAGTTCTTCTAACTTATTTATAAGCCAGTACCTTTGGTGACAGGAATAGATTATTTTGAAGAAAATAAACGAAGCTCATCTTTTCCCTACAACTAATACTTATAAAGCCTGAAATACTCATCAAAATATATACGAAGGAAATAGAAGCAAAAACAGACAAATGGGACCTAATCAAATTTACAAGATTTTGCATAGCGAAGTTAACCGTTAACAAAATCAAAAGAAAAACCTACTAAATGGGAGAAAATATTTGCAAATTGTAGGACCAATAAGGAGTTAATATTCAAAGTATATAAATAGCTCATAAAACTCAACATCAAAAAACCCAAACAAGGAGTTTCTATCCTCATTGCTCAGCAGGTCACAACCCTGACTAGTGTCCGTGAGGATGTGGGCTTGATCCTTGGCCTTGCTCAGTGGGTTAAGGACTCAGCATTGCTGTGAGCTGTAGTGAGGTTCACAGAGGTGGCTTGGATCTGGCATTGCTGTGGCTGTGGCATAGGCCAGCCGCTGCAGCTCTGATTCATCCCCTAGCCTGGGAACTCCCCATGCTGTGGGTGTGGCCCTAAACAAACAAACAAAAAAACCCTACTAAAAAATGGGCAGAAGACCTGAATATAAAATTTTCCAAAGATACCCAAATGACCAACAGGTACATAAAAAGTTGCTTAACATTGCTAATTATCAGGGAAATGAAAATCAAAATCGCAATGAGGTATCATCTATACCTGTCAGAATGGCTGTCATCAAAATGACTAGAAACAACAAATGCTGGCAAGGATATGGAGAAAAGGAAACCCTTGTACACTGTTGTTGGGAATGTTAAGTGGTGCAGCCACCGTGGAAAACAGTATGGAGTTTCCTCAGAAAAACTACGTATAGAACTACCATATGACCCAGAAATGTTACGCTGGTATATATCCAAAGAAAATGAAAACACTAGTTCAAAAGGATACATGTGTCCCAGTGTTCACAACAGCATTATTTATAATTGCCAAGATATAGAAGCCTATCTTCCCAAGCATCCATCAACACGATGAATGGATAAAGAAGGTGGAATATTACTCAGCCATAAAAAGAATGAAATCTTGCCATTTGTAGCAATATGGATGGACTTGGAGGGCATTATGCTGAGTCTAATAAGTCAGAGAGAGAAAGACAAATGTATGATATCACTTACATGTGGAATCTAAAAAAAATACAACAAACTAGTGAATATAAGAAAAAAAGAAACAGGAGTTCCCATTGTGGCACAGCAGAAACGAATCCAACTAGGAACCATGAGGTTGTAGGTTTGATCCCTAGCCTCACTCACTGGGTTAAGGATCCGGTGTTGCCATGAGCAGTGGTGTAGGTTGCAGACACGGCTCAGATCCAGTGTTGCTGTGGCTGTGGGGTAGGCCAGCGGCTGCAGCTCGGATTGGACCCCTAGCCTAAGAACCTCCATATGCTGCGAGTGCGGCCCTGAAAAGCAAAAAAAAAAAAAAAAAAAAAAAAAAAGAAAGAAAAGAAAGAAAGAAGGAAGAAACATATTCACAGATACAGAGAACAAACTAGTGGTTGCCAGTGAGGAGACGGAAGGGAGAATGGGCAAGAGAGGGGTAATGGATTTAGAGGTTCAAACAACTATGTATAAAATCAATAAGCTACAAGGATGCACTGCAGAGCACAGTGAATACAGACAGCATTTTTTAATAACTATAAATTAAGCATAACCTTTAAAAATTGTGAATCACTATGTTGTACACCTGAAACTTCTACAATATTGTGTATCAATTATATCTCAATTTAAAAAAAGTATGCATGCAGAAGATATGACAATGCTTCATGTAAAATAAAAAGCTTTGAATTAGGAGCAAATAGGTATGGATTCCAGATGTAGTTCTATTAAGTGTCCAAACTGGAATAAATTTATTCACCTCTTTGTGCATCAGTGAATTTTTTGGTGGGTCAGATTGTTGGATATATTATCTCTCAAGTTCTTTCATCTTCTAATACTCTGGTTAGACACACTGTTTAATAATTATATGTATCTTAGGGGTTGGAGGGGTTCAGCATGTTTCACTCAAGATTTTCATTAAAATGGCTGAAGAGGGAGAATCTGATTCACAGAAATAAAAATATTCTAAAGTCTGAATGCTGTCAATTTTCTCTCTCTCTCTTTTTTTTTTTTTGGTCTTTTTGTCTTTAGGGCCGCACCCCATGGCACATGGAGGTTCCCAGGGTAGGGCTCTAATTGGAGCTGTAGCCGCTGGCTTACGCCACAGCCACAGCAACGTGGGATCTGAGCCGTGTCTGCAACCTATACCACAGCTCAGGGATCCTTAAACCACTGAGCAAGGCCAGGGATGGAACCCACAACCTCATGGTTCTTAGTTGGATTCGTTTCCGCTGCACCCTGACAGAAACTCCCTCAATGTTGTCAATTTTCTATAACTTCAGCATCACCTCCAGAAACTCATTTTGATGTTAGTCTTAATTTTGGAGGGCCAATCAATTGCCAAAAAATAAAAGACTAATATAGGATTTCAAAATAGTCCAGCCATTTATATTATCATGTAAACGTCTTCCTCAGGGCCTCAGGTTTTTTTTAAGTATTTTATTTAAAGTATCGAATCATAGCTAATCTACGTTCACCAAGCTTAATCAAGATCATGAACTCCTAACACCACAACAGCACAGTTTTTCTAAAACCTCAGATAAAGAACTTTTGTGTTCTCAAATCTGTTATCCTTTCTTGTCCTATAAATGTAAACATAATTTTTCAGTGAGTGTATCTCAGGCAGGCCCTCAGCAAATGTTTCCTGAATAAGTAGATGCATCACTACATCTAACACAGGACAAATCAGAGTATGAAAACTTTCAGCTAGAGGCAAAGAAATTCTGTTTCCTGCTCTTAACATTGTCCTCCTTTTTTCCCCATTAATATAACCTTTTGAATGTTAAATAGGTATATTGACAGTAAAATGACTTAAACCCTTTTCCACTTCAGAATTACCAAAATTTACCAATGGAAATTTTCCTCTTGTTTGTGGGAGAAGCTGCTTGACATTTAGTAGCTTTCTCAGCATCATTACATTAAAAAAAAAAAATCAGTGGCATTAGTTTCTCCAAATATGCTGTCTTATTTCAATACTATATGGTGCTGGTAACTAATAGTAAGAAGTCTTCAAATATTTTAATGATTGTGAGTTTTAGTCTTTTGAGCTATGACTGGGTCAACCTTTCTTTACCGTGTGAAAAGCAGTAACTAGGCAACAAATAAAAATACTCTCTTTTCCTCCTTTTCTTAATAAATATAAGAAACTAAAAACCAATTGAGTGGAATAAAAAATGACCTGAATCTCAGATCACTAGAGAAAATTTTAGCAATTCCACTCCATTTGAAGGCAACCATCCTTCCTCATGGCTACAGTTAGATGGGAAAAATGGGACTGGTCCCCCCATTTCTTTTGATTATTTCAGTCACAGGTACATGATTCCCAAAATATAAACAAGAAATGATAAGTGAGAAGGCTCTTATTGAAGAAAATCAAGGCAGCTCATTTTGTCCAGCATTACTGGCCTGAGAAATGAAAGCAAGCACACAATGTTATTCAATGACCTAGAACATAAGTATTAATAACAGAACTAAGATGGTAACAGATTCAACATGGATAGTCCTTTCCAATGGCAACAAGTTCTTATCATCCCCAACAAATTTGTTCAGTTGTATTTAAATGCAATATGAATGGATAAAGACTTACAAGAGATAGGCTGATTATCTAAAACAGAATAAGGATTTTTTTTTTTTTCAAAGCAGAGTCTACGGTAACAATACAGCAGGTTCCTTCCAGAACTGACTCTCAGTATTTCCTTGTCTCACCTCTCTCTTCCCCTTGCTCCTCCTCATGTCCCCATCCCTCCCCCCAATACGACTGCATTTCTGAGACTCTAGTTTTCCAATGGTCTCTCATCTCCAGTGCACTTTGAGCTGAGCTTCACTTTTTAGTTCTCAGCTCAGTGTAGTTTTCCCCACATACACTGTTTTCTTGCCCCCTTAGAACACCATTTTTTAGAAACTACATGTAATGGAAAGAGCTCACCAGAGTTGGTACATTCCACTGGTTCCAGTGTAAACTGGGTAGAACTGAGAGTTAAGAAAGGTCCAGGAAGAGCTTCATCTACGTCATCTACACCTTGTAAGTGTTAAAACTGTATGTTCATGCCCGGATTACACTTACACTCAAAATGAAGAATTAACCCAATGAAGGAGAGAAGAATGAAAGAAAAAATGCAAATGTTAAAGAGCCAAGTTTTAGAAAAACAAAGGTTTGTGTGCATTAAGGCCTCTGCCTTGATAGACATACTTTTGCCCTCGCCACTTCCATTAAACTGTCCTCCCATTTTTTTTTCTCTCCCCACACTGTTTTCTTTCTTCCTTTATTGTGTTTACCACTATTTGTTATTATATAATAAGTGCCTGTTTGCTAGATGTTTGTTTCCTTCACAAGACTGAAGGAGGCTACAAAGGCAAGAAACAATTCTGCTCAGAGATGACTGCCAATAGATTCTGGTTGAAATAACTTCTGAATGGCTAACCTTCATGTTTTGCTATCCAAAGGGTCATGGTTAAAGAATCAGATTTTGTCCTTTGAGACTTTTATCTACTAATTGTAAAATTAATGCAAAAATGTTAAGGAAATGAATTAAATAAATAGGTTAAATATCCAAATTTTTTTTTTTTTTGCATGTGACATTCATTTCAAAGGTAATCATCTCAAAGTAGAGAAGAGCCATGTTTGTAATCGATATTCCTATTGGTGTTTAACTTCCTAAATCTTAAAGATAATGCTTCTAAATCTTAAAGAGGAAAAGAAAGTTACTTAGGAATTTAAAAGTGCCAAAGCCCTATGTAAATTTAAACTACCTATTAGATCATCTTTTCATTTAGACATTTTGTAAAGGTAAGCATGTGGTATGCAAGAGCTCTGAATCAAAGAAATGTCAAGTTTACCTAACAGGAATTTAAACAGGCCATGTGAACAGGCAGAATGCCAAAGCTCATGGTGGAATATAGACTAGGGTTCTACCTAGTCCTTAGTGGGGGCAATGGTTTGACTGCCATGAAAAATTTTGCAAAATTTTCAATGTTGGGAGTTTCCCTATTCATTGAGAACAGCAGATACTTCACTTGGTGCTTTCTTTAGTTTTTCAGAGTTAAAGGTAAACTAGATCTTTCCTGAGGGAAGAAAGTAATTTAAAGATTAAGAGACTTGACAGGGTTACAGTGGAACCTAATCTGTAATATTCTTGTGTATAGGCTTCTAAAAAGTCTATTCCATAGAAAATATAAAATAACACTGAAATGTTAAAGATGAAAGCTCCTACCATCGAAAACTGAGGCAAGAAGGACCAGCCTTAGATCAACTGATTTAATTCATAAAACCCTGCAGAAGTCATTTTAAGACTCCCACCCACTAAAACTTAAAAGTAGCCCAGTTGAAGACAAGTGACCATAAAGAGCACTCAGGGTCTCTGGGGAAGGACATTCTTCCCATGATGATCCTTGAGAAACCAGGGTTCTCAGTCTCCAAAGAGGCTCCACATTAAATGTAACCTGAAGCACTGGATGTTTAGATTTTGATTAAATCCTCAAAAATCTCCATTTTGCAGATGAAAAAAATGGTACATCAAGAGGTTATATAAATGCACATGGCAGCATGAGTGCCAATAGATTCTGGTTGAAATAACTTCTGAATGGCTAACCTTCATGTTTTGCTATCCAAAGGGTCATGGTTAAAGAATCAGATTAAAACACTAATAGTCTTTCTCATTTACTTTGAAGCAAATTTACCTAATCTGGAAACCTAATAGTCAATAATGTTTCTCGGGTGGAAGAATGGAGGGTTGGAAAGAGGAAGATAAAGATATGGATGAATGCAGAAATAGGCACGTGTTTCCTTAAAACCTGAGGGCTCTTAGGTAACGCAGTTTTGCTAAGCCCGGGTTGATAGCCCTGTGATTCAGTTCCCATGTGGACTAGCTGGCAGTTCCCTGGTCGATGGCCACAGATTGTATTCCTAAACTTTGACTGTTTTACAGAGAAGTTCTCCTGTTCATAAAGTTTATGTGATGGGAGTGTGTTTGATGAGAGAGAGACCATCATTATTGCTAGAAGACCCGCAAGTTGAGCCCATATGAACTAATTAAAAGCATCAGCTTCCCAGGTAAATTCAAGGCAAATGGAAGGTGGGAGGGGCAGGGTTAAGTTGTCTGCCCCATGGGGCATCGTCCATCAGCTTGTGGAAAAGGGAACTAGGAGAGAGAGAGCTGGGCTGGTGGGAGGGGGTGTGTTGGAATTCTTTCCATGGAAATAAGCCAAAGGAATCACTTTCAGTTTTCTTGTTTTCTTTTCTTTCTTTCTCACCCCTCATCCCTCAAGATCCAAGAGCTGGTACTTGGTTTAGGAGAAAAAACAAAAACAAAAAAACCTGCATAGTGAGTAGAGTCAAAGAAACAGAGGAGATCTCCTGACCAGGGAGAGAAAACTAGAAAGCAAACTGTGCTTCTGATCTTTACACAGTGGAGATATTACTAAAGATCTACTTCCACATGGATAGGAGTCAATTGAGAGAGTCTGTCCACCTTTAACGTGCATAAGAATCACTAGCTTGCTGACAATGAGATTTCTGAGACTCAATGCCAGGGTTTCTCATTCAGTAAATCCGAGGGGAAGCCAGGAATCTGTAATATAAACAATCCCCTCTACTGAGCCTTACACACTCTTGGAGAAAACAGTGGCCTGAACCAACCATTATCCAGCAGACATACCTCTCATGATAAATTTTTGTCACAGTCAGGACATTAGGACAGAAAAGTGTTTGTTTGTTAAATTCTTTTTGGTTAAGAGTATTAAAAAATAAAGCAACAATAAAACTGGCATCATGACCTGCCTAGGAGCCATTTATTTTCCCTTTGCTAGGTAATTTCCAAGTTTAAGGAAAATTTGAATTTGTTCTATTAAAAACACTTTATAACATTTAGTCATTTACCAAGAATGCCAAGTGAAGGAACAATAGATTCAAGTTCTTTGTGCCCCAGATTAGACATAGTGTAGTGCTTTCCTCTGTACTATTTGCTTTTGAGGAACCGGGATTTAATTTCAAATCCTATTTCACTGCACCGCACTGCTGCTCCTTAGAAATCTCTTATTTTTGAGTTATCCAAAGTTAGAAGATAAATTAAGGAAATGGACAGGAATTTTCTAGACAGTTATTTGCCTTTCTTGGGGGGGTGGGGTGGGAGGAGAGCCTAATTTCAATAAGCGCCAGTTAACAAACCAGATGGTGTCACATGGACCAACCCTTTTCACTTCTTGCACATTTTCACTTCTCTTACTCTACAAAGCCCCAGCTTGCTCCAGTCCCACGCCACTCCCTCCTTCTCTCTTTGAAATGATCAGTCTCCTTGGTACAAAGTGAAGTTGAATTTAGCTCACACTGGACTCTTGTCCCTACTACAGCAGTACTACTGAATACAACCTGTTCTTCCCACTTTAAATAGCCTTTCTGCCACCAGGCACTGTACCAGATCTTTTCCATAAAAGACCCCTTTTGAGTGCCTCCATTTTTGCAAAAGGGGGAAATCAGAGTCAGACAGGCAGCTGGTATCAGAACAAGATCCTCTCCTGAGCACCTACTCTCTTTGGGGCTGGCTTCATGTATGGGCAACTTGCACGGTTACATAGGACCCCACACCCGGAAGGGCCCTCTGTTGGCCTGAAGCTCTATGGTAGCTGCACTGAAATTCTTAATGATTTTTGAATATGGGGCTCCATATTTTCATTTTGCACTAGGCCCTGCAAATTACATAGCTCACTTGGTGTTCATGGCCTGCTTCAGGCTGGGATGCCCCAAACATTTCAAACTCAAAGTTAGAAGTTCTGATCCAATTGCATTAAGAAGGAATAAATGTACATAAGATCCCCACTATAAAAGGGGGAAAGCAGAGAACTAAGCTGCTCAGGGTAAAAACACTTGGAATATTCCATTCAAGTGTTTGTAAGGATTTATCACTAACAGGGATTTGATCTCCTTTTAAATTCTGCTATTTCACTTTCTGGCCAAATGACTTAGTTCTGATTTTATTTTGTTTTATAACATTGTCTTTTAATTTCTTCTCGTTACATTAGGGACTCCTAACTAGATACTCATCTTCCTCTATTGGTAGAAACTTTTTTTGTGATTTTTTTTTTTTTGGTAATAAAAGTAATGCAAGTTTCTTTTGAAAAATATAAAGAAAATAAATATTACTCATAATTAGCTAAGTGGAGAAAACATTTTGTTTCATATCATTTTTTTCCTTATACATTGATATATGTCTAGGTACACATTTTTATTTTTATCGATGTTCATTGATTAATGAATCAATCTATTGTCTGGAATCAAAGAATTTATGATGTGAACTTGAATCTTGTGGTTTTCTTTTTCATTTACTTTATTCTAAGCATTTCCCTTATGGAAAAAAGGATTGTTTATAATAATCTGTTTAATGATCTCTCTATTGCTAAAAATTAGCTTTGTTCTCTTCTTTTCAGAACTTAAAAAAAAATAATTGGCTGTAAAGGCAAGAAGCAGTTATCAATTACATTCTGGATGGTTAACGGGGGAACACACAACATATTCAAAACTGCAGATTACAAGTCTAGGAATCAGGAGAGGATTTTTGGTACTTAAAGCACATAAATTTAGAATGGACCATTCTATATTGTTCTATATATACCAGAAGAAAATTACTGAGGCAGGCCAGGCCGTCTCAGTGCAACTGAATGGTAGAATTAAATGGGTAAATGAAAAAGGCGAGGGGAAAATACTTTTTGCAGAATCTTTCCAAATGTCAACCACAGGAAGCTAATTATTTACTGCATAGACAAGTCACCAAGGCAGAAAAAAAATGTGGGCAGTCTTGGGGTTTGATTATTTCCCTGAGTACTGATTATATGCAGCAGCCTCCAATTCACTTACATGTTAATTAGAGGTTTTATCTTCATTGAAGAATCTGCTTCCTTTGCTTAATTCAGCAAAACCAGCTACTTAGGAAACCATTATCCTCTCTCTTTTTTCCCACTTTTTAGACTGCACCCATGGCATATGGAAGTTCCCAGGCCAGGGATTCAATCTGAGCCAGAGCTACAACCTATGCCACAGCTGCAGCAATGCGGAATCCTTAACCTCCACGCCAGGCTGGGGACTGAACCAGCAATGCTGGATCAACCACTGCAACCCAGCGGGAATTCTTTTCCTTTTGTGATCACAGGAAAAACTTCCTTCACATTTAGGACAAGACTATCAGTTAATACTCTAGATCTAGTCTATTTTTTTATGCATCACTTTAATAACAAATGGCAATGGTTTGAGAGCAAAAGGTTCTGTCAATTTCTGTTTTTACCAACTTTACAAGGCTGTGTTCCACTGATGCAGCTTTTAAATCACAGGGCTTTGTACTGGCCCTTGTCTGATCTCAGTCTCTATCCCCAAAGAAAACAAAACGTATTTTTCCACTTTAAACCCAGAGGGATTTCCTTAGATAACTCCAATACAATTACCTGGACCAGTCAAACAATATGAAATTAAGTTCTGCAAATTTCTCTGACCTGACTCCTCCTTCCTTCCATGTTTCAAAGACCTTTTATTTTTCATTCTCTTTAGAATTCTCAGTTATCTCTATTTTGCTCACTGTGGGAACTTCTTTTCAAAGTGATTACTGACTTTGCCGTCATTTTGGTTTGACTGAATAATACGAAACTTCAGCTGGACAGAAACAGGAAGAGCAGGTCCTTGGGGCCAAATGATTACTTTTCATTTATTTGAAAGGTGGAGATTACAGAAAGCTCAGATCTGCTCCTCGTTGGTGGGAACTATCTTAGGGATGGAAAGGTTTAGACAAGGGAACACGTGCTGCAGAGGTGCTACATGATAACATGTGGGTGAGGTGGGGAAAAACCTGGGGAAGCTGCTGGATCCAACTTTAGCAAAAGAAGGCTAAGAAGATATTTCAATGGGCACTGGGTTTTTGAAGAACCATCTGCTACTCACTACATCTGGTTTGGGTTTAATCATTTCATGGCTCTCTCAGATTGGGTCTTCTCAGAGCAAAGACCAAACAATTATGAATACAGCTATTCCCTAAACTATAAAGGACTAAATAAAAGTCACATTCTTATCCACTAACCAAGTTAATCAGTAACATGATCAATTAGTATAAACATTGAATGCCATAAATTTTCCTGTAAATAGTGCTTTAAATGTGTCCCACCAGTTTTGATATGCATTGTTTCCATTTTCATTCCATTCATAATGTTTTCAAATTTCCATGGTGATGTTTTCTTTGATCTGTGGGTTATAGAGCACTGAGTTTTTCTATTCCAGCTTTGAGGTATAATTAACATTACGTATTGTGTAAGTTTAAGTTGTGTGATGTGAAGATTTCACGTACGTATATATTGCAAAAATGGTTACCATAATAAGCACAATAAGGTTAATTACCTAATTACCTCCCATAGTTGTATTTTTTTTTTTTTTGGTTGAGAACTTTAAAGATGTACTCCCTTATCAGTTTTCAAATACACAATACAGTACTGTTAACCATGTTAACCACGCGGTACATGACACCCTCAGAGCCGACTCAGCTTTTAACTGGAAATTTGTACCTTTTGACCACATTCACCCACTCCTGCCCCCACCTCTACCCTTGGCAATCACTCTCTGTTTCTATTAGGTCTGATTTTTAGGATTCCATATATAAGTGAGATCATATAGTATCTGTCATCTCCTGTCTGATTTATTTCACTTATTACACCTTCAGGGTTCATCCATGGTGCCACAATAGCAATTTTTCCTGCTCTTTTATAACTGAATAATATTCCTGTATATTATTCCTCTTTCTATATATACCATCTATTTATTCTTCCATGATGGACACAAGTCTTTTTCTATAAATTGGCTACTATGAACAGTGCTTCAATAAACACAGGGGTGTAAACATATCCACAAAATAGTGATTTCCTTTCTACCAGATATACACCTAGAAATGGAACTGCTTGATAATATAGTAGTTCTATTTTTAGTTTTTTGAGGGGTCTCCATACTGTTTTCCATCGTGGCTGTACCAATTTAATTCCCACCCCAAGGGTGCACCAGGGTTCCCCTTTTCCCACATTCTAGCCAACAGTTATTATCCCTTGTCTTTTTGATAACAGCCATTCTAACAAGTGTGAGGTGATAATCTCACTGTGGTTTTGATTTGCATTTCCCTGATGATTAGTGATGTCCAGCAGCATTTCATGTATATGTTGGATATTTGGAAATTTTTTAATTAGACTATTTCATTTTTTGCTACTGAATTACATGAATTCTTTACATATTTTGAATATTAACCCCTTATCAGATATACGACTTGCAAATATTTTCTTCTGTTCCATAGACTGTCTCTTCACTTTGTTGACTGTTTCCTTCTGTGAAGTTTTTTGGTTTGATGTACTCCCATTGATTATTTTTGCTTTTGTTGCTTGTGCATTTGGTATCATATCAAAGAAATGATTCCTAAAGCCAATGTCAAAGTGTTTTCACCTATATTTTTTCTTCAAGAAGTTTTCTAGTTCCAGATCTTATGTTTGAGTTTCTAATCCACTTCTATTTAATTTTTGTGAGTGATGTAAAACAGAGGTCCACTTTCATTTTATTGCATGTGAAAATCTAGGTGTTTTTTTTTTTTAAATTTATTAAAGAAACTACCTTTCTTTTTCCTACTGACTATCCTGGGACTCCCCTGTCAAATATTAGTTGACCATATATGCATGGGTTTATTTCTGGGCTCCTGATTCTGTTCTATTGGTCTGTATACCTGTTTTTATTATAGTGCCATATTTTAAAATCACTATTGCTTCATAATACATTGGAAATCAGGCAGTGTGATGCCTCTAGCTTTGCTGTTTTTTTTTGCTTGGGATGGCTTTGGCTATTTGGGATCTTTTGTGGTTCCACACAAATTTTAGGAATTCTTAGTTCTATCTGTAACAATCACCAATCGAATCTTTATAGAGATTGTGTTGAATCTATAAGTGGCTTTGGGCAGTATGGACATTTGTGATAATAACTGTTCAGGTTCATGAACATGGGATACCTTTCCATTTATTTGTATCTTCTTCAATTTCTTTTATCAGAGTCTTATAGTTTTCAGTGTACAGGTCTTTCACTTCCTTGGTTAAATTTATACCTGAGCATTTTCTTGTTTTTCATGTTATTGTATATGGGACTGTTTTACTTCTTTTTCAGACAATCTGTGGTTAGTGTATAGAAACACTACCTATTTTTGTATGTTAACATTGTATCCAGGAGTTCCTGTCATGGTTCGGCAATAACAAACCTGACTCAGATCCATGAGGATGCAGGTTCTATTCCTGGCTTTGCTCAGTGGGTTCAGGGTCCAGCGTTGCCATGAGTTGTGGTGTAGGTTGCAGACACGGATTGGATCCCATGTGGCTGTGGCTGTAGTGTAGGCCAGCAGTTATAGCTTCGATTCGACTCCTAGCCTGGGAACTTCCACATGCCACCAATGTGGCACTAAAAAAAAAAAAAAAAAATTGTGTCCTATAACTTACTGAATTCACTGATTAATCTTAAAGGTTTCTAGTGAATTTCTTAGGGTTTTCTATATTTGCTATCATGTTACCTGTAAACAGAGGCAATTTTACTTCTTCCTTTCTGAACTGGATGCTTTTTATCCCTTTCCTACCCCTTGTCCAGGAGTTTGTTTTTTTTTTTTTTTCTTTCTTTCTTTCATCCTTTCCCTAACTGAAATGGGTTACGGTTGAGCTTAGAGATAGTCTGGTTTGGTATATCTTCTCTAGAAGCTAATGCTTTTGTTCTGCAGAAGAGAGGGGACCAGGGAATGCTTCACATGTTCCTGAAGTGCTGGTGTCTCACCTCTTCTGGGCCTACCCCACCGAGGGATACCTTCCCCTGTCTACAGCTCTGGCTTCAATTCTTTTGAGTACCTAATAAAGGCCCATGGAAAAGAGCCAGCGACTGAGTGCCCTTTGTGTCCACGTCTTCCACGGGTTCTCTTCTCAAACTCGAGCCTACACTTGGTCTTTAGCAATGTGTCAAAAATTTTAGCTGAATTCTTCTCTCATCATATGGAGCTTGGCATGTTTGCCTCTCATGCTTGTATTTTATGTCTCCTTGGTGAAATTTATCTTCCTTGGGCTTTCAGCTTACTGGGTTTGTGTGTAACTTAGTGATCTGATGGGTTTAAGAAAATTTCTGTTTTGGTATTTTATCTTGCCTTTACTGTTATATCCTTTCCAGGGAGTTATATTCTTTCCAACTGACAGTCTATATCCTAGGTCAAAGCGGCAGCTTACTTGCTTGTATCTATATGTATAGTCACACATAAATAGCGACATATATATATATATATATACACACACACATGTGCCCATGTCTAGGTATTTCATATTTTCCTTCAAAAGTGCAGACTATAAAAATGAAGACTATACTAGAACTATTAAATAACAATGTTTTAAGGAAGAAAACAGGGTTGATTAAAAAAAAAAAAAGGAACCCAACTTGGCTACATCTGGACTTTGAGCTTTTTCCCAATAAGAAGGAAACTTAGTAATTTCCTCATGCTCTTTATCTGAACCAGCTCTGTGGGGAACCAGAAAGACCAACTGCTGATTTGATAGATATTTATAAAATTGGGAGACCAGATGAGCAGATGTGGTAGGCTTACTGGTCTTTTACAAATATGTAAGAGACTAATTTGTATTGTGCCTGAATGAAAGCTCCTCACTTGGACACTATCTCTCCAGTGATTCGATTCAACAGTGGAGAATGGAAAAGCACTTGAAATGACAGATGAGGAACAGGAGGAACTGCAGTTGTCTGTTCACCATAAATGAACAACTGCACAACTGTAAGCAGCTGCTTTTCTAATGTCTGGGGGAGAGGAGAGCAGTCTGACTTTCTCAGCTGCTGCCAGCCTAATGTTTTCACCCATTGTCCTGGCATGCGGTGTCTCTTTGGCCTGGAGCTGCTCTGGGCTCCCCCTGGTGGTGAGGCTGGCCTTGGGGATGAGGGGTCCTGCTTCTCCTCCATCAATTCAATCCATTCTCACTTGCATCCCCTCTCTCTTATAGATATCAACTGATTTTAATTTTAATTTTTTAATTTATTTTTTTTTTGCTTTTTAGGGCCACACCTGGGGCATATGGAAGTTCCCAGGCTAGGTGTCGAACTGTAGCTGCTGGTCTTCGCCACAGCCGTAGTAGCAACACCAGATCTGAGCCACGTCTGCGAACTACACCACAGCTCACTGGCAATGCCTGATCCTTAACCCACTGAGTGAGGCCAGGGATACAACCTGCATCCTCATGGATCTTAGTTGGGTTTGTTATTGCCAAGCCATGATGAGAACTCCCTGAATTGATTTTTAATTCATCAAGTTACAATTAAATGCTTCTAGCATGACAAAATACAACTAATACACTACCAATTATATTTCTTCTTGGAATTGAATGTTTACATCCTTTGCTCAAATTTGCTATTGAATTTTTCTTCTTGTTTACATATACGATTCCTTATATATTCATGCCATTACTTCTATGCCTTTGAAATATTTTGCACGTATTTGTTCCAGTCATTACCTCATCTTTCAACTCTATTTATAGGCGTTATAAGTAGCTGTGAATTTTTAAAATGGTGATGATGTCAATGTGTAGGCTTTTTTTGGGTCTTTATACCAGTTGTACTTTATATCTTCTTTTTTCTAGAAAAGACTTTCCTACTCCAAAGTTATAAATATATTCTTCTTTGATTTGTTTCAATTGCTGGTTTGGATTCATTTTTTTCTACACTTAAAAACTAGGTTATACATTTACATGCTGAAAAAAAATAAAAGTTACATGAAAAAAGATACAAAGATACATACTGAAAGCCTTACTGCCAGTCACTTTATTCTATTTCTCCCTTTGCCTCTGTATTTAACTGTTTATACTTGTCTATTTATTCTTCCAGGATTTCCTAATACAAATATATATAAATATAAATAAATATACAGGTGCATATATAATATACATAAATATGTTTCTAACTTCTCATATGTTTAAATGCATATATATCTTCCTTCAATACACGAAATAATGTGTAAAAATATGCATATACAAAACAATATGTAAAAATAATGTTAAAAAACATTTTTAATATACCAACCTGAAATTTAAAAATAATCTGCTGTGGGAGTTCCCGTCATGGCTCAGTGGAAATGAATCCAACTAGTATCCATGAGGATGAGGGTTCAATCCCTGGCCTCGCTCAGTGGGTTAAGGATTCCGCACTGCCATGAGCTGTGGTGTAGGTCACAGAAGCGGCTCCTCCAATCCTGCATTGCTGCTGTGGCTGTGGTGTAGGCTGGCAGCTGTAGCTCTAATTTGATCCCTAGCCTGGGAACTTCCATATGCCACAGGTGAGGCCCTAAAAAGCAAGCAAGCAAGCAAGCAATCAAAATAATCTGCTGTAAGAATTAGCTTTTTTCCCCTAAATAGATGTTTGCTTGTTCTCTTTCTCTCTACTCCTCTCCCTCACTCCATCCCTCTCTCCCTCCCTGTCTTTCCTTCCCTCTTTTGCTTCCTTTCCCTCTCCCTCTCTCTCCCTTTCTCCCTCCCTTTCTCTCTCCATCTCTTTCTCTTTCGCCCACCTGTTCTGAAGTGCCACTGTAGTTGGCATGTATCATTTGGGTGCAAGCAACTCTTGCCTCACCTTCTGGAAACTGTACTGTTGATTTTCTTTGGAAAAAACTACTTCTGACCCAGCATTGGCTTTATGATTTGTATAAACTGAATCCATGCTCAGAACTGAGGAAGGGGTGACAAACATTAGCGACTTTACCCTAGTGGCCATATAATAGGTTTAGGTATGTGATCTGAGCCATGATCTAAAATTTGGATTAGAAATTAATTAGAATGAAACTCAGAACACTTTGCTTATAATGCTGAGACAGAGACTATCTTATTTTCATGCTAGAGATGGGAGAGAAAGTCCTCTCATACCTATGAGGAGACCCAGCTATTGAGTAAAGGCAACATCATACAAAATGGACCAAATGAAGACACAGGATCACTGCAGATTTTTTCAAGCTCCTGGATTAAGCTCTACTTGAAGGCAATATCTCATTTTCCCTCAGATTTTTCAGTTACATGAGCCAATAGATTTTTAAAATTTTCAGGCTAATAGGAATTTAAGACTTCTGATTTCTGCTACCTGCAGCTGAAATGATCACAACTGACAAAGCTATTCTTTTAGTCATCTAATGAATATCTGCATATATATGAATGTATTGTGATACTCATTTCTGTTCCTATAGGCAGTGTGTGTGTCTTCTTGTGCCCACACTGAACTGTCTTCATTTCTTTATGCTTTGTTAGGAAACTCTATTATTTGATCCCATGTCCCCCCTTTTTTAAAAATTGAAGTATAGTTGATTTACAATGTTGTGTTAGTTTCAGGTGTAAAGCAAAATGATTGAGTTACACACACACACACACACACACACATTCTTTTTCAGATTCTTTTCCATTATAGGTTATTACATGATATTGAATATAGTTCTCTGTGCTATACCTCAGGTCTTTGTTGTTCATCTAATTGATCCTCTATTTCTTCATGTGGATTTCACACTTCTTTCTCCTCATAATAACTTCCCCCCTCCCTGGGGAGAAGTGATTTAACTGATGGAGGGAAAAGAGTGTTTGCCTCTGTTTCTGGGACCTGCAGAGTCTGCAGGTCTGTGCCTTATGCCCTTGCTACCTTTGGGGGTGTCCCCACAAAACTTCCCTGCTTTATAGGAGCCACCTACATTTTCTCCAGCTGTTCTGCCTGTGACCTGGTGGGCAAATTAAATTTGAGGAAAGTAAGAGAAAGTCCACACTGGCATTATCTCCATTGAAGGGAACTGTATTTTAATTCTTAACCAGCTCAAGTATTTATTTGCAATTGTTTCAAAAGTAAGAAAGTCACTTGACATGGGAGTGGTTAAAACCCTCAATAGTGCATTTTGACAGCTGGTGAAGAAGTGCCTCTCATTCTTTTTTTTTTTTTTCTCCTTCTCCCTCAAAAGTTCTTGGAGTTATCTGCTCATTTCCCCTTTTAGATAAATTTTCAGGTCAACATTTCAGATCTGATGAAAACTCCTTTTGGGTCTTTAGTTGGAATTGTATTAAATTTATAGAATAACTCTAAAAGAATGTGTCTCCTAAAAAAAGTTCTCCTTTGCAGGAGCTTGGCATATTTTTCTGTTAACTCAGGGTATCTATGTACTTTACAAATGCTTAAAAGTTTTCTTTGGTAATTTTTTTAATTTTATTATTTTTAACTCAATGAATTTTATTACATTTATAGCTGTACAACGATCATCACAACCCAATTTTATAGCATTTCATTCCTAATCCCCTAGTACATTTCCTCACCCCCAAAACTGTGTCCTTTGGAAACCATAAGTTTTCCAAAGTCTGTGAGTCAGTATCTGTTTTGCAAAGAAGTTCATTGTGTCCTTTTTTTAGATTCCATTTATAAGTGATAGCATATGAAGTCAGTGTCTCACTGTCTGACTGACTTCACTTAGCATGATAATTTCCAAGTCTACGCATGTTGCTGCAAATGCCACTATTTTATTCCTTTTTATGGCTGAGTAATATTCCACCATGTATATGTACCACATCTTCTTTATCCAATCCTCTGTTGATGGACATTTAGGTTGCTTCCATGTCTTGGCTATTGTATATAATGCTGCAATGAACATTGTAGTACATGAATCTTTTTGAGTCATGGTTTTCTCTGGATAGATGCCCACGAGTAGGATTGCTGGATCAAATGGTAATTCTATTTCTAGTTTTCTGAGAAATCACCATACTGTTTTTTTTTTCTTTTTTGTCTTTTGGGGCCTCACCCACAGCATATGGAGGTTCCCAGGCTAGGGGTCTAATTGGAGCTACAGCTGCTAGCCTACACCACAGCCACGGCAACACTAGCTCTGAGCAGCATCTGCAACCTACACCACAGCCACAGCAATGCCAGATCCTTAACACACTGAATGAGGCCAGAGATCTAACCCATAACCTCACGGTTCTTAGTTGGATTCATTTCCCCTGCGCCACGATGGGAACTCCTCCATATTGTTTTCCACAGTGGTTGCACCAATTTACATTCCCACCAACAGTGTAATAGGGTTTCCTTTTCTCCACATCCTCTCCAGCATTTATTTTTTGTACATTTTTGATAATGGCCATTCTGGCTGGTGTTAGTTGGTACCTCATAGTAGTTTTGATTTGCATTTCTCTAATGATTAGTCATGTTGAACATCTTTTCATGTATTTTTTGGTCATCTGTATGTCTTCTTTGGAGAACTGTCTATTTAGATCTTCTGCCCATTTTTTGATGGTTTTTTTTTTTTTGTATTGAGTTGCAGAAGGTGTTTATAAATTTGAGATTAATCACTTGTCAGTTGCTTCATTTGCAAATATTTTCTCCAATCCTGTGGGTTGTCTTTTTCTTTTGTTTAGGGTTTCCTTTACTGTGCAAAAACTTTTAAGTTTAATTAGGTCCCATTTGTTTATTTTTGTTTTTATTGTCATTACACTAGGAGGTGGATCTGAGAAGATATTGCTATGGTTTATGCAAGAAAGTGTTTGACCTATGTTTTCCTCTAAGAGCCTTATAGCATCTGGTCTTTCCTTTAGATCTTTAATCCATTTGAGTTTATTTTTGCATATGGTACTAGGAAGTGCTCTAATTTTATTCTTTTATATGTAGCTGTCCAGATTTCCTAGCACCACTTATTGAAGGGACTGTCTTTCCTCTACTGTGTATTCTTGCCTCCTTGTCATAGATTAGTTGAATGTAGGTGCATGGGTTTAATTCTGGGCTTTCTACCCTGCTCCACTGACCTATATTTCTGTTTCAGTGCCAGTACCATATGGCTTTGATGACTGTAGCTTTGTAGTATAGTCTGAAGTCAGGGATCCTGATTTCTCCAGTTCCATTTTTTTCTTTCTCAGGATGGCTTTGGCTATTCTGGGTCTTTTATGCCTCCAAACAAACTTTAAAATATTTTGTTCTAGTCTGTGAAAAATGTCCTTGGTAATTTGATAGGGATTGCATTGAATCTGCAGATTGCTTTGGGTAGTACAGTCATTTTGACAATATTGATTCTTCCAATCCAAGAGCATGGTATAACTTTCCATTTGTTTGTGTCATCTTTGCTTTCTTTCATCAACATATTATAGTTTTCAGAGTACAGGTCTTTTGTCTCTTTAGATAGGTTTATTCCTAGGTATTTTATTCTCTTTGATGTGATAGTAAATGGGATTGTTTCCCTAATTTCTCTTTTGGAACTTTCATTGTTAGCTTATAGAAACGGTCAATTTATGTGTATTAATTTTGTATCCTGCAACTTCACTAAATTCATTGATGAGCTCTAATAGTTTTCTGGTAGCATCTTGAAGATTTTCTAGGCATAGTTATCATGTCAGCTGCAAATAGTAATAGTTTTACTTCTTCCTTTCCAATTTAGATTCCTTTTATTTCATTTTCTTCTCTGATTTATGATGGCTAGGACTTCAAAAACTATGTTGAATAGTACTGTTGAGAGAGGACATCCCTGCCTTGTTCCTAATCTAAGCGGGAATCCATTCAGCTTTTCACCATTGAGAATGATGTTAGCTGAGTTCGTCATATAGGGCCTTTATTATGTTGAGGTAGGCTCCCTAACTGCCACTTTCTGGAGGATTTTTATCAGAAATGGGTATTGGATTTTGTCAAAAACTTTTTCTGCATCTATTGGGAGGATCGTATGGTTTTTATTCTTCAGTTTGTTGAGGTGGTGTATCACACTGATTGATCTGCAGATATTGAAAAAAATCCTTGATCCCTAGGATAAATCCCACTTGATCATGGTGTACAATTCTTTTAATGTATTGTTGGATTCAGTTTGCTAGTATTTTGTTGAGGATTTTTGCATCTATGTTCGTCAGTGATATTGGCCTATAATTTTCTCTTTTTTTGTGGTATCTTTGTCTGGTTTTGGTATCAGGGTGATGGTGGCCTCATAGAATGAGTTTGGGAATGTTCCTTCCTCTGCAATTTTTTTGCAATAGTTTTCAGAAGGATAGGCATTATTTCTTCTCTAAATTTTTGATAGAATTCATCTGTGAAGCCATATGGTCCTGGACTTTCATTTGTTGGAAGTTTTTCTTTTCCCCAGGCTAGGGGTCAAATCGGAGCTGTAGCCACTGGCCTACGCCAGAGCCACAGCAATGTGGGATCTGAGCTGTGTCTGTGACCCACACCACAGCTCATGGCAATGCCGGATACTTAACCCACTAAGCAAGGCCAGGGATCGAACCCACAACCTCATGGTTCCTAGTAAGATTTGTTAACCACTGCGCCATGACGGGAACTCTGGGTTGGAAGTTTTTTAATCACAGTTTCAGTTTCAGTACTTGTGATTGGTCCATTCATCTTTTCTATTTCATCTTAGTTTAGTCTTGGAAGATTGTACTTTTCTAAGAACTTTGATAAGTTTTATATGTTTCTTTGTATAACTATTCCTAGTATTTTATGCTATTAATTACTACATTGAAGGGCATTTAAGAAATGTTTTCTCATTCATTGGTGGGGTGTATAAGAAAACCACTTATGTTAGTTTATTGGTTTATATTCCTGCCAACTCATTTATTTATTTATTTTAGGCCCACACCTGTGGCATACAGAAACTCCAAGACTAGGGGTCAAATTGTAGCTACAGCTGCCAGCCAACACCATAGCCACAGCAACACTAGACCTGAGCCATGTCTGCAAACTATACCAGAGCTCATGGCAATGGTGGACCCTTGACCTATTGAGTGAGGCCAGGGATCGAACCTACATCCCAATGGATCCTAGTCAGGTTCTTAACCCACTGAGCTACAACAGGAACTCCCGTATTTGTCCCAGCTTCATTAAATCTTTTTAAACTCTAATAACTATTTAGCTATTTATCTTTTTCCACATAAATAATAATATCTTAAATACTAAAAGTCTACTCCTCTCATCCTATGTTTTTGGGATTAACCACACTGACTAGGAAGTCAATCCAGTTGAAGAGCTAAGAAATCAAGTATCCACATGTTATTCCTAACTTTTATTGATATGCAGTTAATACTGTTGATTACGATGCTTCCTACAGCAAGTTAGATGAAGTAGTTCCTATTATTTGTTAGCTATTTTCTTCGAAAATCAGTAGTGGGTTTTATATCTCATTAAATCTTTTCTTCAGCCTCCAACTGTACATTTTTTTCTTTCTTTGTTAACACATTTATGGATATTCTAAATTAAACTACCTTTACATAACCAATATAAACCACACTTTGTTATTAGCATGTTTAATTCTTTAGATGCATTGTTATATTTTAATTACTAATAGTTTATTTAGGAGTTTTACTACTGTATTTACAAGTGAGAAGGGATTACAGTTTTCCTTTTGGCAGGTGTCTTCCCTCATCTAGTTTGGTATCAGAGTTTTGCTTGCCTGTCTAATTGGCCAAGATACATCCAATCTTTTTCTGTTATCTGAACATGGTTTCATTACTAGAAGTGATTTATGATATAAAATTATCTATTCTATATATTACATAAATATTATAATTATGTTAACACTGCATATTATGTTATCAATGTTATATTAAGACTTAGTAAGGAATAACAGTTTTTTATAATACAAAATTATCCATTTCTTTAAAGTTTTGTAGGAATAACCTATATGATTTTTTTGAATCTCATACCTATTTTAGGGACAGATTTCTGACCACCTTAACTTCTTTTTTGAAATTTTTTTTTTGTTGTTGTTGTTGTTGTTGCTATTTCTTGGGCAGCTCCCGTGGCATATGGAGGTTCCCAGGCTAGGGGTTGAATCGGAGCTGTAGCCAGAGCCACAGCAACGCGGGATCCGAGCCGCGTCTGCAACCTACACCACAGCTCACGGCAACGCCGGATCGTTAACCCACTGAGCAAGGGCAGGGACCGAACCCGCAACCTCATGGTTCCTAGTCGGATTTGTTAACCACTGCGCCACGACGGGAACTCCTGAAATTTTTTAGATTAAAGAATATTTGATTTACAATGTTGTGGTACCTTCTTGTATGATTATTGCCTTCTTGAAATTGTCTATTCCATTAGCCAATCTTGATAATGTACGTATTTTAGAAAATTAAAAATTGCATCTAGAATTTCCAAATGTGTACAAAGTAATTTCTCATGCTTTCTTGAATTTCCCCATTATCTGTAGTCATTCATATTCCCTGTTCTTATTTGTAAACATCACTTATTTTTAGGGTTTCCTTGTTTCCCACGTATCAGCCTTGCCAAAGAAGGATTTGTCAATTGCACTGGTCACTTTAAGGAACTAAGTTTGATTTGTTTCAAATCTAGTATTTTCTGTTTTTCTTTTCTGATTATTGCTGTCTCATATACTTTTTTTGAAAAGTCTTCAAGTAAACCGATTTTCTGATAATTCTTTTTCTGATACATGTGATTTTTAGATTCTCATTCTAGAATATATACTAAGAAGATAAGAAATGTTATAATGAGAGGTTGGTTTTGATGATACAACCAGTGTTTTTCCCTTCTCTAGTTCAAATAAAATAGCATAAGGTACAAGTCTTTCCAGATTATTATAATTATTCTACAATCCCTCTAATTCTATTAGGTTTACCTAATCATCTTCCTTTCCTTTGCATTAACTCCCAGCGAAAGATATCATAAAAGATTATCAAATAGCTGGCAGTTGACTCCATTTACTCATTTAATGAATAATGATTGAAATACACATGCCCACACACTCTGGGCGTATGCACTGTGCTGGGTGCCAGGGGCACACTGGAAAACAAAATAATAGGACTGCATAAAAGGCCCTCCATGACATGGGGGAGAAGGACACACATGATGTGTAACCCCAAGAGTGCACTTTAGCCAAGGAATGTGCTCTGTCTTCTCAAATCAAGACCAGCTGTCAGGACGAATGCTCAGGAATTGTCATTAGTCTCAAGTGACTGACTGACACATGAAACAAAAAGCAGGCACAGAAGTGGACCTCACACAAGGCCTCAGTTCATTACCATATTTAGCTTCCCTTCAGCTTTGACATGACATGGCAAGGGAGGCCAGGTAGGCTCTGAAAGTTAGTGGCAAAGTCCCTCGTGTTACATGTGCTTGGAAATTTTAGATACCATTTCCTGGGGGAAAGGGAAGCCAATAATACTTATGAATACACAACAGCAAAGAGTCTGATTTCAGAGGTGAAAGACCATTTTAAATCAAGCTATAAATTTGGCCTAAGTCTCAAGTTTTAAATGATCTTAGTAATGTCACCAGTAGTCATATAATACTCATTTATCACTGAGTTTGTGAATGAAACATATTTAATTCAATGACCTATGCTGATTTGGCTTTGAACTTTGGGGTTAACCCATAGACACATGGAGATGACAGAAACACACTGCTATTTAAAATAACTTATGTATAATTGATTTCTAAAAATGTTCATTGCTTCTTTAACCCCAATATTCAAGTATCAAGAGAAAGGAGCATAGAAAAGTAGTAATTAAACATAAAACTGCTGAAATTAAAAAAAAATTAAAAAAAATTATTATAGTTGATTTACAATGGTGTGCTAATTTTTACTGTACATCAAAGTGACCCGGCTGGGGTCACTTATACATTCTTTTTCTCATATTATCGCCTATCTTTTTTTTTCTTTTTGTCTTTTTAGGGCCACACACAAGGCATATGGAAATTCCCAGACTAGGGATCTAACCAGAGCTGCAGCTGCCAGCCTCCACCCCAGCCACAGCAACGGGGGATCTGAGCCATGTCTATGGCCTACATCACAGCTCATCACAAAGCTGGATCCTGAGCGAGGCCAGGGATCAAACCCACATCCTGTGGATATTAACTGGGTTTGTTAGCACTGAGCTACAACAGGAACTCCTTCTATCATGTTCTATCACAAGTGATTTAAAAACCCAATTTTTAAAAGTAGAAGCAGCTGTGTACTGTCTTAGTTTAGAGATAAGACATGGCAGGGTGAAGAGACAGATTTCTCATGCCCTGAACTCAGAGAACAGGTGTATTCCGTACCGAGATACCTACAGGACTGTAACATAACTGACATAACTATTAGTCATACAGGGTCCTGGACCCTTCCTGAGAACTTCCCCCACCTAAGACTTCATCCCCGGGAATTCACTTCTTTTCACAATCACTACATGACTGTCCCGTTGCCTGAATCCAGGCTGTCCTATTGACCCGTCAGGTCCCCAGGCTCTGCATCTAACACTTTCCTACAATCCAAAGGTACAGGAAGAAATCCGGAAGAGGAGAAGGTGGGAGACATTTCCTTAGCCTTTCGAAATTTTAATATGGATCAATGCATTTCATTTAGCTCTTTTAATTGTGGCAGAGGAGAAAAAGTGCTCCCAGCCTTGCAAAAATAAAATCCACAAGGGGCTGTAATACTTTCCTTCAGCCAGCAGAGGGAAGGAGGCTACAAAAACTCCAGAGTCCTAGTAACATGCTGCTTGGCTTAACAGACAAAAACATACAACCAACAACTGTGTTTCCCCTTGTGTGCTACAGCAAAATAGTAGATAGAAAAAAAACAGCATTTTTTGAAGAAGGCTGTTTACCAGGGCTTTTCATATCAGAACAATATCTAATTTAGTACTTGGTGTTTCTGATGTAAAATCTCCCCGCTCTACCCAAACTGGTTCTGAGATGAAGTAAAACAGGAGAAACAGCCAGCACTACATTCATTCCAATTTTAGTCCATTCCTCCATCAGTTCAGAGTTTATAAGTCTCATGAAGGAAAAGATGTGGGCATTCTGTTCCAGCTGCTGGCCTTCAATGAGCATTCTCGTCCCATTCCAGATCAGTTAAAAACAAAATGCACTGGTTTTTCTTTAACACGCTCATCCCTGGAACTTTAAAAAAGAGGGGAAGAAAATGAAAGGAAATCACACAGGCCTTGTTAAAAGCAACCGGGGACAAGTATTTGTTTTTCAATTGCCAAGTGCAAACATAGCACCACTTGAAGACAATTGCCTCTTTGCTGAAGCAAAACACACTCTGTGCTCAGATTCTACTTGAGTCTGAACCGCTTCTGAAAGGAAAGGGCAAGCCTGGTGGTGAGGAACGTAAGGCACAATGCAGCCTTTATCTAAACCCTGATAGTCCCATCAGGGTTAAAGGAATCACACTGCGAATCTTCCACAAGCTGAATTTCCCAGGCAGAACTGGCGTGGAGATGCCTGCCTTCTAGTAGAAACACAGGACTCCAGGGAGACCTTCAGAGGCTACAGACATCCCTTTATCCATCTCTTGCTCTCTTCCCCCCTCCCCTTTCCCAAATGACTTGTTCCCCTTGATCTGAACAGGATGACAAGCCTTCTGCCTCACCATTACCAATAAAGGGATTTCAGAAGTTCTTTCCGGGGGCATGAAATGTTCTAACACTAGATGATGGTGATGGGTACATAGCAGGGCATGAATGTCCTCAAACCTACTGAGGCATACATTTCAAATGGGTGAATTGTATGGTATGTGAATTATTTCTCACTATGACTGTTTTCAAAAAGGGATTCCTCTATGTAATGAATTTGGAGAGCAATGTTTGACCTCTCCTGCTTTTCAACTAAAACGAGAGTCAGAGTAATATAACTTGGCTACCGGATTCCATTTCCTTTTCATTTTGTTATGTTTCCATGTGGTGTGTGTGTATGTGTGGGTGGGTGTGATTTTCATTCTACATTTTCCTTTTAAAGCATCTGCTCTGGTTAAAAGTTAGTCTTGTTTCTTTACAAGCAGAGAATTGAAAGTATATACTATACAATTGAGAGCATCCAACAGCATCTTGTATGTTAAACCTTTATTAACTAATGCCATTTATTATGTGTCGATACGAAAAACAAGGTTGGGGATTGCTTCATGGTACCTGAGAACATGTTTGTCACATGATGCAGCAGCCAGAGATTTGAAAGGCATGTTAGGTACCAGTTACTAAAGAAAGGTGCCAAGACTGAGAAAGGAGATAGCCCTCCCCTTGGTGCTGGTATGACATGTACATCCTGGCTTTGTGTTCAGCTTTCAGCAACACTGCGGCCTGGAATACTTCTACAAGGAAGAGGAAGAGCCCAGGGAAAACTCAGGAGAAACTTCTACCTCCTTCAAATAACTGAAGGGCTGTCAAGTGCAAGAACAACCAGACTCTTGGACATAGGCTTTATCCTGCATGACGGTATCTATTGCACAAATCATTCAACAGGTATAAGTTAGAGGGGGCCTTGTGAAGAACTGTGCTGTGTATGTGGCATTGTCCAAGAGGATTGAGATGCTTTTGGAACCAGTCAGCTCCTAAAGATCTGATTTCATGACCCGGACTCGGTATCAATGATTGTGTGGTAGAAAAGGATGCACTCATCCCAGGCCCAAGTGGTGACCAAGAGCTAGAAACCTCCCTGCACCACCACAGGGAGACTGAGTCGACTTTGGGGAAAATGGCTGTGAGTCTGGACTGTCACCTGGGGCTCAGGCCATTTTGCCAGAGCACACCTAGGATGCTCTGCCAGTGCTCATGAGATCAGACGGGGCCAGTTGAAATCATCTCCCTTTTGCCTGGTAAGGAGTGAAACCTCCTCATCTCCGCACCCTCCACCCCCACTCAATGAGGAGGAGATTATACAAGATAGAGGTCCACTGGGGGTCATTCTCAGGATTCTGTCTGTCACAGGGCAACTGGAGTTAAAATAGTCCATTGTTACTGTGATGGCTGGAGAAGGCTCAAATGACAACTGACTTGAGACCCCTGCTTCCCTTCTTGGCTACCTATACTTTCTCTGCTCCTGACCCATGAGGAAAGCCCTTTCCTACATAATGAAACACTCTCTAGGTATAAGCCAGTAGAGATTCCCTGAGTTACTAGTCCTGAAACCATTCCTCTCCTCCCTAGCTTCACTCTGGAATCTCTGCTCTAGGACTCAGTCCTATGTCAGATTCAGAGCTGATCCAAGTCGAACTCATATGAATCTAATCATCCCAACTCAACATTCTTTGTCTTCTTAAATCTTCATCCCTTAAGTTTTTTTCCTTTTCCTAGTTTGCTTTTCTGCAGGATCATTTAAGTCTTGGAATAATTAAATATAGCTATATCTATATATAACATATTTAGAAGATTTCTCTTGGGTCCAAAAAAAGAAAGCACATATATTGGATTATAGTGGTTACTCTCAAGCTGTTTAATTCCCTCAGTGTGTATCCAGGGAAGGGAAACTAACGGTAAAGTTTAATGAACCACAATTTTGGGAAATAAATCATGAATATAAATATTGTACACTGGTAATTTCCAAATTACGACTGTGTCAGGCCCCCAAGATTCATTTTTAAGTCAATTGTTTAGAGTCCAGTCCCAGCGACACTGTAAGTTGGGGAAATGCTGGTTAGATGTCCAGGTGTCCAGTGGGTTTATTCTGTCTACAACAAAACTGAATTACAGTAGATCAGAATTCTGGCAATGTGAGGAAAGAGAGAAATTAAAAGAAAATCGTCTCCTCTTTTCTTTCCAGAAGTTCATTTGAGGAAATGAACTTCAAGTCATGCGAGGAAATATTTTGAGATAATGAGTTAATATCCTTCAAACACTTTGCACATTTCTTTACTTCTACTCTTTTACTATTCCTTAGAAAGTCTTTTCCTGGACTCCCGGGATCTTTCTGCCCCCTGTCTTGCTCCAGGCTGGCTCTTTCTCCAAAAATCCTCTCTGTCTACAAATTATTTTTCCTTCAAAATGCAAACAAAGCTCTACTCACTTCATGAAGGTGATCTCATTCGAAGTTATGATGTTAGCTATGGATTTTTCATAGATGTCTACTCTCCAAAGACAGAAACTCCTTTCTAGTACCAATTTGTCTAGTGCTTTGTTGTTGTTTGTTTTAAATCACAAATGGCTGTTGGATTTTGTCAAATATTTTTCTGTGTCTATTGAGATGATCTTATGAATTTTGGACTTTAGTCCATCATAGAATGTATTATGTTATTCAATTTTTGGATGTTAAGACAACCTTATATTCCTGGGAAATCCCACTGGGACAAGGTGTCTCATACTTTTTGCTGGACTTATAGTTTTCTAGTGTTTTTTTGGTGATTTTTGCATCTATATTCATAATGGATATTGGTCCATGGTTCTCCTTCTTTGTGATGTCTTTGCCAGGTTTGTTATTAATGTAACACTGGCATCATAGGATGTGATAAAAACTGTTCCTTCCTCTTCTGTCTTTTGGAGGAGTTTACAAGTAAATGGCAGTAATTCTTCCTAAAATGTTTAGAATTCACTAGTGAGGCAATTTGGGTTTTTCTCTATGGGAAGATTTAAAATTATTAATTCAGTTTGTTATAGATATATTTAGATGTTCCATTTTTTTCCTCAATCAGGTTCAGTAGTTTGCATTTTTCTATGATTTTGCCCATTTCATCTAAGTTATTTAAGCTGTTGGCAAATATTTTTTACAATATTCCCTCATACTCCTTTTTATTTAAAATCAGTAGGGATGTTTGGTTCCTGATTCTTGATTTTGACAACTTGAGTTTTTTCTTGGCCAGTCTAGTTAAGGGAGGTCAATTTTACTGATCTTTTTAAAGAATAGATTTTTGGTTTCATTGATTTTTCCTTATTGTTTTCTAGCTCTAAGTTCGTTTTGCTAAAATTTTTATTATTTCCTACTTGTTTGGGTTTTGTTTGTTTGTTTGTTTTGCTTTATCCTTTAAGGGCTGCACCTGCAGCATATGGAGGTTCCCAGGCTGGGGTCAAATGGGAGCTGCAGCTGCTGGCCTACACCACAGCCACACCATATCTGAGATGCATGTGTGACCTACAGCATCAGAACAGCAATGCCAGATCCTTAACCCACTGAGCAGGGCCAGGTATCAAACCTGTATCCTCATGGATACTAGTTGGGTTTGTTACCACTGAGCCATAACAGGAACTCCCTGAAATTTCTTTAATATAGGCATTTACAACTATACATTTCTCTCTGAGCAATGCTTCAGGTGCAGCCCATAAGTTTTGGTCTATTTTAATTTTCATTCCTTTCTAATTTATCTTGTGGGGTTTTTTCTTTGACCCATTGATAACTTAGGATTTGTTGTTTAATTTCCACATATTTGTGGATTCCTTAAATTTTCTTCTGTTGTGGATTTCTAATTTAATCCCATTACAGTCAGAGAAAATAATTTGTAAACTTTTTAACACTCTGGAATTTACTGCAGCTTGTTTTATGGCCTACCATATGATCTCTGAGAATTTTTCATGTGCCCTTCCAAAAATTTGTATTCTGCTCTTGGGAAGAGAGTTTGATAGTTTTGAGTTTGTTTTAGTTGGTTTGTACTATTGTTAAAGTCTTTGACCTTCTATTTATCTTTTGTTCAGTTGTTTGATGCACTAAGAAGTAGAGTACTGGTCTTCAACTACCACTGTTGAATTGTCCGTTTCTCCCTTCCATTCTGAAAATTTTGCCAATTTTGTTTGTATTTTGTGACTCTGTTGCTAGGTACATATGTAACTGTTACAGCCTCCTTGTGGACTGAGCCTTATCATGATGAAATGCCCCTAATTACATATTCTGGTTGAAGGTCTCTCTATTTTGTATACTAATATGGCCAATCCAGCTTCCTTCAGGATGCTGTTTTCATGGATTATCTTTTTCTATCATTCATCTTCAACTTATTTGTCTCTTGTGGACAGCATATAGTTGGATCTTTTCTTTTATGAAATCTGATAATCTCTGCCCTTTGATTGCATTATTTCTATTTAATATTTTTATTGTAATGCTTGTATTTTTATCTGCCATTTAATTTTTTATACTTCCTATGTGTCTCATATCTGTTTTGTTCTTGTTTTCCTTTATAGCTTTCTTTTGTATTAACTGGATATTTTCAAGTGTAAAATTTTGTTTCTTTTAATAATTTTTGTATTTCTATATCTATTTTTATTATTTTCATAGTGATTAGTCTAGTGCTGACAATATACATCTTATCAAAATTAACTTCAGATTTATACAAAATTAATTCCAGTGAAATAAATTTGACCACGTATAGCTCTATTCCTTACTCTCTTTTTGGTGCTATTATTTTATATACATTGCATTATAAATGTTACAAACCAAACAATATATTGTTATAATTATTACTTGACGTAATGTTATATCTTTAAAGGAATTGAGAGAGGAAAGGAAAGCATATACTTACATAGATTGTTATATTACCCCTCTTTTATATCATTTCTGATTCTTTTCATTTCTTTCTGTGGATATGAGCTACCATCTATTATCTTTTCCTTACTCTACTGCTGCTTTGTTCCTATCCACTTTCTCTATTCTGTTATTGTCAAATACATTAAATTTCTATATGTTACAAATCCAATAATACTATGATATATGTATTGTTTTATTCAATTGCTCTTAATTCAGTCTTGAGAAGAAAAAGTCAACATTTAATTATACTGTCTTTAATATTTACCCACATAACTACCCTTATTAGCCCTCTTCCTTTTTTTCATATGGATTCAAATTATTTTCCGGGAGTTCCATCATGGTGCAGCAGAAGTGAATCCGACTAGGAACCCTGAGGTCACGGGTTCAATCCCTGGCCTCACTCTGTGGGTTAAGGATCCGGCATTGCTGTGAGCTATAGTGTAGGTCACAGATACAGCTCAGATCTGGTGTTGCTGTGGCTGCAGCCTAGGCCAGCAACTATAGCTCCAATGTGACCCCTAGCATGGGAACCTCCTCATGCCACGAGTGCAGCCAAAAAAAAAAAAAAAATTTTTTTTTCTGGTATTCTTCATTTTTCAAAGATAAATTTGCTACTTAAAGATTCCTGATTGACTGTTTACTTTTCCTTTTTTATCTTTAGCCTCGTGAATATATCACCCCACTGCCTAACGTCCTCCACTACTTTTGATAAGAGATCAACTGTTAATCTTACTGAGTGTCCATTGTATGTGATGAAGTATTTTTCTTCTGCTGCTGTCAAAATATTGTCTTTCAACATTTTGTCTCTGACGCATCAAGGTGTGAACATCTGTGCTTCTCCTATTTAGAGTTTACTGAACTTCACTGATGTGTAAGTTAATGCTTTTCATCAAATTTAGAAAAATTTTAGACATAGTTCCCTTGAACATTTTTTCCTGCCCCTATCTCTTGCCTCTCTGGGTAGTCCCATTATACATATATTGCTATGCTGAATGGTGTCCCATATTTCTCTGGGACACTGTTCATTTTCCTTCATATTTTCTCTATTGTCTGCTTAGACTACATCATCTTTATTGCTCTGTCTTCAAGTTCACTGACATTTTTCTTCTAGCTCGAATCTCCTACTAAGCCTCTTTAGTTATTCTTTCATCTATGTTACTCTACTTTTCAAATCCAGAATTTCCTTCTGGGACTTTTAAAATAATGTGTCTTTCTACTGATTTTTTGAGACACTGTCCCCGTAATTTTTCTTTAATTTCTTAGACTTTATCTCTTTCAGTTCACTGAATACATTTATAATGACTGCTTTTAAGTGACTGTCTGCTAAGTCAACCAAATGGGTCCCTTCAAAAGCAGTCCCTATACCCTGCCTTTTTCTGTTTATGGGTCTTTTATGGACTGAATTGTTCCCCTGCTAAAATTCATATGTTGAAGTCCCAACAGCCAGTTACTCAGAATCTGACTGTATTTGAAGAGAGCATCTTTGAAGAAGTAATTAAGGTAAAATGAGGTCAAATGGGTGGCCTTAGTCTAATATGACTGGTGTCCTTATAAGCAGAGAGTAGGACAGATACACACAGATGGAAAACCACATGAAGATATCAGAGGGAGAGGGCCACCTACAGGTTAAGGAGAGTGATCTTGGAAGAGACTAAATCTGCCTGCACTTTGATCATGGACTTCTAGCCTTCAGCCTTCTTAGAAAAAATAAATTGCTGTTGTTTAAGCTACCTAGTATGCCGTACTTTGTTATGGTGGCCTAGACAACTAAGAGAGTTGCATTTTCCTGTTTCTTCACATGTCTTATAATTTTTTGATGAAAACTGGCCATTTTTAATAACAGATTGCAGCAACTTGCATATGACTGCCTCTTTTCTTCCATGGGCTGATATTGTCTTTGTTTTCTTTTCTCAGTTACTTATTTATATATTTAGTGACTTGAAATCTACTTCCCCCATTGCATGTAGCCTCTTGTTTTATGTTTTAGTCTAGCTATCTAGGAATTTCTCCTGAGACAGCATAAGCCACTTATTGGTCAAAGGTTGTACTTAAGCTCTGCTAGCCAGTTATATTTTACTCTCTATCATTTGACATGTATGTGTTTTGCAGGCCGCTATCACAGTTTTAAATGGTTTACATGGTTGCCTCCACCTTAAGTAAGAAAATAGCAGCTTGGATTTTCTTCTCCCAGCACACCTGGGAAGGTGCAGTTTTGGTCATGCACACAGTCTTTGAGACTGCCAGTGGTAGGTTTGCTTTAGTTTGCAAATCTGCTTTCCTAGGAGTTTCGCCTCTGGGTCAAGGTAGATTGTTCAGGCAGTATTTGGTAAAACCCTCAGTGCCAGTGAGGGTTCTGTTCTTTGTTGATTCACCTGTGGATGGCTCAGGGGATGGTTTCAGGTCTGTTTACATCCAGCTCTGATTGCTCTTCAGTGAGTGTAGACCAGCACTTGTGCACAACATTCCTGACCACCAATATCTCAGGACAGCTCTTCTTGGTTCTTTCCATTGTTTCTGTTAAACTTCTGATTGCTCTGCCATTTTGTTTGCTGCTGCTTGGATCATGGAGCTCCTTCTTAATTGCTAACAAGATGATCATTGCTTTCGACAGTGTCCTTAGGTATGGAATTCTCCATGTTCTGCTCCTAATGAATTCAGCTCCCTTGGGCAGAGCTGTAGAATTTATTATCCTTGAGTTGTACCTCTTGCCCTGGTAGAAGTTCTGCATAACCACACAGGAGCTAAGGCAGAACACAGTGGCTTGCTTTTCCCAGGGTGACATCCTGCCTCACCTGCAGGTGGAATGGCAGAGATGGCCTCTCTCTTCTTGACTTGCCTTTCCCCATGTGGAACCTTAGGCTTATAACTGAGCTGAGGTGACAATGATCAGGGAATTCATGTTCTTGATTTGTTATGCTTGGGATAGAGTCTCTGTCCTACAAATGGAGGTTAAGTGGAGGAAAGGAGGACTGGGTTTCTTAGTCACACTTGCCTGGAATAGATTTTTGTAAAATGGGAAGAAATGAGAGCGCAGGTAGTCTGTTCTTCCCTGGGTGAAACTGTGGCTCCAAACTGGGAGCTGAGGGACAAGGGAGCTTGATCTTCTTGGTTGCACCTGCCTTGATCAGAGTACCTGGAACCTGGGGTGGGAGGTGGGGTCATAGTTCAAATGCTACAGACTCTTGCCTTAAATGTTCTCATTTCCTTGAATGAGTCTTTCTCCATCTGCTAGATGTTCTTAGGACAATTTTTTTTTAAGGGCCATACCTGTAGCATACAGGAGTTCCAGGCTATGGGTCAAATAAGAGCTGCAGTTGCCAGCCTAAACCACAGCTACAGCAATGCCAGATTCAAGCTGCATCTGCAACCTATGCTGCAGCTTGTGGCAACACCTGATACTTAACCCACTGAGGGAAGCCAGGGATCAATCCCACATCCTCATGGATATTAGTCAGGTTTGCTACTGCTGAGCCACAATGGGAACTCCAAGACAACTCTCCTTCAATGCTAACTTTTTTAAAATAATTGCATCCAGTTAAGTGATGGCTTGTTGGGAAGAGAACCCACAGTGATCCTCACTCTCCATTCCCCATCTTTTCCTTCATGTTATACATAGAGCAAATACAAATCACTGCTTCTTTGGGATAACCTTTTTTTCATGACAAAGATGGTATCTTCTATTACTTTTAATATGTTTCTATATACCAATACTTTTATCTCAGTATTTTAAATGCTAGAGCCACCAATGATTACTGCATTATAGGACAGAGAAAAGCTGGCACCCTTTCAAGCTGATTTACATCTAAATGACATTTTATTATTCACAGGGCTATTGTAATAACAGCACTTTGTACTCCCTGGAAAGTGGCTGGAATGTTCTTAACAATATGGACAGACAGTGAGGATGATTGCCAAAGGGCATACAAGTGACTAGAGCAGAACTAGACTGGAATCCAGGGTCCCTGACTTCTAGCTCTCATTCTTTGCATTAGAAAAAGTGTTCTTTTTTAAAAAAATGTTTATTTTCTGTCTACTTATCTACCTACAAAGATTTAAATCACTATTAAACTGGAAATATTCTCTTCCCATATTTAATTCAGTAACAATGTGATGAAACTTGGGCTTCTTATTAGATTTCCTATGAAATGAGTCATCATTTGGATATATATATATATATATATATATATATATATTCTCATGGGTAAAATTACTTGACACATGCACCTGTTCTTTATTTGATACAATGACTGAATTTTAAGTATCTTTTTGAGATTAAGAAAAACTACAGAAAATGAAAAAAAAAAAACCCTTTTAACAACAGAAGGGACCGATGAATTATTAAAGAGAAATGTGCTGACTTACGGTTCATATTTAATGGGAAGATTCTCTTCAACACGATCACCAGCTTGAAAATGAATATTTATCTTTACTGAAAACTAATGAAGATTAATCATAATGGCATTGTTAGAGAGACCTTTAAAATCTACCACTTGTTTGAATAACATGGGTAAAATTTAGCCCCCGGTTGTTCGGACAATGTTAGCAATTGTTAAAAAGAGCAGTGAGCTGCTATGAAATGTATCAGCAGCCCCATTAAATTGTTACAGGTCATGAGACAGCTCTGCTGCCTGGTAGAAAGGCTCAAGTTGAAGGCTTCATTGCAAAGGAAACAATCAGACAATATGGGTTCTGCCTGAAGCCTTGGGCAGCACAGAAAGCCAATAGGAAAGGTGAATTTCCCATCAGTCCTGACTTTCAACACGATCGCCACTGTCCACAGCTGACACTTGAAGTGGATCACTGAGAGATAACTGGTAATTATAAAGATAGGCAGTGGTTGTTGAGGAATGATAGACAGTTAAGAATGAGATCTGTGCTCCAAGCAGCTAGGGAGGGCTGAAGTTTCCTCCCGACCAAAGAAGACATCAAAAAATGGCAGAGTAATTGGCCACTGCTTCTACAGGGTTCTTTTCCTTGCAAATATAAAATCTTGTCAGGGAAACAAACCATTTATCCTTCCTTCCTCCCTCCCTTCATCTGTCTCTTACCCTCTTTCTCTTACCTTACCCTCCCTTTATTTTATTTCTGTATTTATACAGTAAATACATATTGAATGATTGCAGTAGGCTGGGCATTTGGGGGAGAAACTGAGGACCCTGCAGAAAACAGGACAAACATGTTCCCCATTCTCAGCACTCCTGTGCTAAAGGCAGTAGCTGGAGGAGGTGCAGACACGCAATTAACAAGCAAACACCAGCTGATTTTGCCTCATGCTGAGTGTGAGGAAAGAAGTCAGCAGGCTGATGAGGTGGTGGACTGTGTCTAAAGCAGGGCTGAGTGAGAAGGCGGGGAGGGGAGTCTGGGGGCTTTTAGAGGAAAAGTTTTCTTGGAGACACCCATCTGAGAGCGGAGGGAAATGACAGTGAGAACATTCCAGGCTGAGGAAACAGTAAGAGCAGAAGCCCTGAAATGGACTAAAGGAAAAATGGGAGAGGAACAATGTTCTGGCAGAAAGGTAGTGGCGCAGGGGAAATGAATCTGACTAGGAAACATGAGGTTGCAGGTTCGATTCCTGGCCTCGCTCAGTCGGTTAAGGATCCAGCATGGCCGTGAGCTGTGGTGTAGGTCTCAGATGCAGCTTGGATCCCGAATTGCTGTGGCTGTGGTGTAGGCTGGTAAGCGTAGCTCCGATTCAACCCCTAGCCTGGGAACCTCCATATGCCATGGGTGTGGCCCTAAAAATAAAGAAAAAAAAAAGAAACATATCAAAATGATGATCTCAAGTAATGCTGACCTAATATGAGCCTCAGTGCCCAGGTGGGCAGAGCACTTAGAAATGGTGATCCTGCTCTTGAACCTCAAAGGAAATAACTAGAGTCAGTGAACAGATATGACTTAAGACGTTCTGGAACCCCACCAGCCACTGCTGGTGAATACAAAAAAGGACGGTCACTTTTCCCCTTCCTTGGTGTCATAATGTAAGCCTACTTTTCACAGAGATTTTCAGCAAAATCCCAAGAGAATGCTGGGTACAAGGAAGATTCCTGATAACATGTGTGGGTTGATTTTGACCCTAAAAGAAAGACAGCCAAAATATAGTATTATTGAGAAAAATGATTGAAAATTTTCTCTAAAACTAGTCATATCTCTCTCACCAACTATAAATAGCTTATGATATTGAATTCTGGGGTGGCTGTGTAGAGAAAGATCTCTGGCATTTTGGGTCCTAGATCTTGAAGCAATGATGGAGCAGAGCCTCTGGCTCCTAAGGTCCCAAACAACTTTTGACCCCAGAGAGAGCCTGTATCTATCGCTCACTTTGAAGTAATGGTCCTGGGGGAGTTCCCATTGTGGCTCAGCAGTAACAAACCTGACTAGTGTACATGAGGATGCCGGTTCAATCCCTGGCCTCGCTCAGTGGGTTAAGGATCCGGCAGTGCTGTAAGCTCTGGTGCAGCTGCAGATGTGGCTTGGAGCCTGCATTGCTGTGGCTGTGGTGTAGGCTGTCAGCTGCAGCTCCAATTTGACCCCTAGCCTAGGAACTTCCACATGCTGCATGTGTGGCCTAAAAAGAAAAAAAAAAGGAAAGAAAGAATGGTCCTAAATTTTCAGAAACTATTTGCTATAAAATATTTTGCTATCACTGTTAACAATGATTCATTCAATACTTTTACTTTTCTGATTAAGAAGCAAGAGCAGGGCTTGGCATGTTCTTTCCAGTTCAGAGTTCAAAAAAATCACAATATCTTGATGGGGATTATTTTCCAGCATGAGACAGAGAAAGCATCCATCTTAGGCTCTTAGTCATGTCAAGAGAAGGAGAAACTTCCACGGACCCCCCCCCCCCGCCGAGAGACCACCCACAACTATCCAGAATGGGCAAGACAAGACACAATCAGGTCCTAGGTCACCAGGCAAGCAAGTGTGTGGTCTAGGTTGGTGGTCAAGTGTCATAGCTTAAGTATACAGATGATGGCCAGCAAAGGCTAGTGAGAGATCAAGCTTGGAGGTCGGTCTATAGGAGGGAGGCGAAGGATCAGTTATTGTACGGACTTGGCCCACAGAAACAAACATCTGAAGATTTATTCATTCACTCAAGAAACATTTACAAATCACATCTTTGATCCTGGTACCAGGAGACACACAGACCAGCAAGTATGGCAGGGAAGTGACAAATATGTAAATAAAAAATTATAACATAAATCAAAGCCTATGTTTGAAATATGCACAGGCCATGAGAAGGGCACATGAAAGAGCACGTAGCCCAGCCTCGCCGTGGGGATGTGGGTACAGAGGGAGGCCAGACAAGGTTTTACGAATTGATGCTTGAGGGGAGTCATAACAGACGCAGAGCAACTGACTGCAGGAACACTGCAGGCATAAGGGACAACAGGCTGGTCTCAAATTATGTTGCTAGGGATTGCAGGGACCCAGAGAATATTAGCAAAAGCCCAGACCCTACATCTAGCTGTGCAGGGCTGGAATAATGGCGATTCAAGGGCAAGGTCTATGAGGACCACGGACAGAGCCAGGAAAACGTGGTAACCATAGGAAGGCCAAACTGTGAATGCACAGAATTGAAAAGCCCAGGGCATGCACTCTATCACAGGGGAGACTGAGGGCCATTGAAGAAACTGGATTTAAGTTGACAAGAGGGTGAGGACAGATACAAGGTGACTTCTTCTTGGCCAGAGATTGACTGCCTTTTAGGTCTTAGTCTGGGGGCCAAGGGTTTGCCCCAAAGTCAGCAGATGGAGCTGGGTCCACAGTGGGGTGCTACCACTTCTTCAGGTTGAGGGTGACCAAAGCCACAAGACCATGGAGCCACAGAGATGAAAAGACTGGGCAGCAGCAATCAAGGGTACCAGCCCGAGACAGTGAGACTTGCTGAGCGAGGCCGTTTTCTGACCTAGTTCAGGCTTTCTCTGCCATTTCCCAGGGTGGCAGAGATCAATCCCAGCACAGCTGGGGCTTCTCGTCGGAAGCTTGCAATTTCAAGCACCCGGCCAATATAGTGCATCCAGAGCAGGGATGCAGCTGGAGCTTTTTGTATGGGGATCTCTCATGAGTGGGGTTGGGGGATCACATTAAAAAAAGAAAGAAAATCTCCTGCAAAGATGGATATAACAGACCTCCCTACCATTATTAAACACTTTGTCTCTGAGCTGACTTGGTTACTGCCTTTAAGTATAGAGATTGCAATAGGAATCTGGGCTGTGCACAACCTCGTTTGCTAACAGTTACAAAGGGGCAACTTCTACTGTCATGTCTGTAAAATACAAATCTCATAAGAGCCCAGGGTTAACCTGTTAAATACCATGCACAAATACACAAAGTCCTTGCAATAGTATATTTTTAAGCATCTCCATACCTATTAGTTTGGATTATACAGCTGCCCAAATACAAATACATATACAATACACACACATAAATACACATAAACATATACACATAGAGTGCAAATATATAGTATATGTATCTATGTATTTTATCCATGAATTTATAGTTCTAAAAAATAGAGATGCCTATCTTTTTGCAAGTTCCTTTTAAGGATATATAAGTCTCTTAAGACCATAAAATGGCTTTTTCCCTGATCTGCTATAAGTCTGTTGTGTAACCTCACAGTAGCAACCCTATGACTCTAAAAGTGGTTACATATGGTGCTAATTTTTTTTTCCATTTTTAAGTCATAGAAACCCAAATATACAGGTATCAAAGAACCTTTTCAAAGGCAACGTCTAAAAAGGATAAAACCTCTACAGACAGCTGTCCCAGATTAATGAAAAATTTTTCTCCTCTCAAGGGAAAATGAGAACATCCTATAAAGAAAGAGCAAAAGGTAGCCTAACAGTTATGTCCAGAAGATGAACTTTCTTCACTTGAGTTCTCTGTATATTTACAGCAGTGGTCTTTTGGCTCCAAATTAAAGACAAAGATTCGCATAATAATATTTTTGTATTCCTGGTCATTTGACCCAGAACATTGTAATATCAGCTGAAATTTCTAGGAACAATTACATCATTTCAGAAAAAGATCTAGAAGAAGCCATCCGAGTGGAAAATATGAAGGTGGAAATTTTTGATCAACATGGGCTACCATACATCCTCAAGGTTATTCAGAAGCTATGCACCTACCTACATTCACTCTTTGAAAAGTAGGATGTGGTACTGTACAGCTGAGAAAATAGATTCGCAGCCACTAGTACATTTTCAGAAGAGTAAATATTTGTCCAAAGGAAAGGAGTTAATTTCTTCTTACTAACCTATCAAGATATTGACACCTTCTCATAATCAATCATTAGTCGAAGTTCACTGTAAAAATGGAGGGATAGAGAAATTCAGAAGGTAAAAGAGGGTGATGGAAAAATAAGTAAAAGGAAGATCTCAGATTCAGAGAAATGATAGTAGAGGAAACATCTGCAAGGATTTATTCTGTTGATCCACCAATGAAACAAAAAAAAAGTCCATTGATGTCAAGGAGCAAAATGGTATTACCACACTACTGTAACTCACTAGCAATCAACTTAATAATGGTTCCTCAGGAAAAAAAAAAGTGTTACCTGAAAAGCATAATTGACCACAATTGTATAGATCACATATTTGCTATAAAAACAGAAGAACAGATGTTAAAATACTATTTTGTGGCTAATTTCTCTTCTAACATAATAAAGTGAGACCTCAAAAAATTATGACCTGAGAGCTTAGATATTTTAAAGATTCTAATCCCACCTATGGCACACGCTGTGGTAACTTCTCATATGTCACTTACTGGCTTATTGACTTAAATCATCTCATCGTTATGAATACAAACACTTCTGGAAAATCCATTTGACATGGTTCAAGACTGTATAAAATAAGTTCAAGTGTCACAAGAAATCATCATGCAGTAGTTCACAGCAAGATCAAGTTTTTCAAAAGCATTCTGAGTTTGGGATAAATCTTATTTTTCATTGGAATTTTTCTCCTTTGTTAGCTACATAACATTTTCCCAAGACCACCACTGGTGTTCTTGTAATAACAGCATTTTCAGTCACTAGAGGCAATTATGTATCTCTTGTAACTGCTGATTTCACAAACGAAAAAAATGATTATACTTCTTACCATTTATGTGACTGTCGGTTTTCTAAATGCTTTATAATCTCATGTTATTCAAATGAGAAGAGAAGAAAGGTATGCTAGATGGGAATAGGAGAAAAGCTGAATCCTTAAAAAGATAAGCCCTTACAAAGATAAGCAGATCCTTAAAAGGTAATACTGCCCTGGAGAAGCAGGAGAACAGAGCATGGCATCAGCAAAACTCCAAGTTAATTCACAAAAGCTTGCTGCTGGTTAGCCGCATTTACTAAAATGGAGGGCAAAATAGATGCTCAAGGTCAAAAACAACCAGTGGGGATGTGAGAATGCAAGATTTTTCCTGACTTTCAACAATGACATCTTGGGACACAGGAAAGGATGGTACTCCAGTGATCCAACCAAATTGCTAAGTGGTGGTAAAAACTGGAAAGGAGTCTTTTTTTTTACTTTGAGTTTTCCTAAAAAATGCCTGCAATTTTTCATCTAAAGGTTATGCTCTGTATTCTAGAATAAATGAAGGCTGCATTCAGAAAACTGAATAGCCTATGATGTCAGTCAGCAGAAGTTTTTTGGCTTGGTAGGGGAAGGGGGGGCGTTTGCTGTCAAAGGCCATCCTTTAGCACAATTGTGACATCCAAACCTGGTTAGAAAAATCATAGAGGAAGAGCTACAGGGATGTGATGGCTAAATTACTACTCATTGCATGCAGCTCAAAAAAGATGTCCCTTTGATAAGTTCCACAGAAAGAAAAACTAACGGTGATTGAAGACATGAAGAGAGAGAGCGAGCCTTTAGAGTTACTGTGTGTATGGGTTGGGCAAACATGCAGCTGACAGAAGAAAGTAACACCTTGGCAGTCTGTCCATCCAATGCTCTACAAAATCATATGAGGCCACGTTGAGGACTCTTCTCCTTTCCCCTAATCATGAAGAAGGGCATGGGAAAGAGGGATGCATCCTGGGATAAGAATTGTCAGATGCGGAGTTCCCGTCATGGTGCAGTGGTTAACGAATCCGACTAGGAACCATGAGGTTGCGGGTTCGCTCCCTGCCCTTGCTCAGTGGGTTAAGGATCTGGTGTTGCCGTGAGCTGTGGTGTAGGTTGCAGACGCGGCTCAGATCCCAAGTTGCTGTGGCTCTGGTGTAGGCTGGCAGCTACAGCTCCGATTAGACCCCTAGCCTGGGATCCTCCATATGCCGTGGGAGCGGCCCAAAAAATAGCAAAAAAAAAAAGACAAAAAAAAAATAGAATTGTCAGATGCACTGGTCCAGTACCCTCATGGGCCAATCTGTTTCCTCATGGACAGACAGTTCTCCATGACCACAAGGATGCCTCAGCCTTCCCTGAAACATGAGGCTTACAGGAAGGTGAGGAAGCATCAATGCCAAATTGTAGACTGTCTTCCGTTGCCTCTGACCATCCCCTTGGGAGAGCATCCGACTCGCTGTCAACTTTGGCTCTGGCTAATCACAACTGTTAGGACCATGGATCTAGTCTACGGCAATTCTGGAACAGGTGAATTAGGCAAATAATTTCTTTCTGCAATAGTGACTGGATGGAATGAGATAAGGATCTAAAAAGTTGTGTTTCGAAGTGTTTTGACCACTAAGCAAAAAATTATTTCTAACAAGTAATGATACAAACTAATCAGTACCATCCTGTGCTATTTATTACATATCAGAATAGGATGTTCTGGGTACTGTCCAGCGCATGCTCAACAGATGTTTCACCATATTTGCCTAGAAAAGCTTAACCACACAGTCCTTCAACTGCCTTTCTACCATGTCCAAATAGTCTCGAACACTGTGATTTCAATATTAAGTCCATTTAATTTCATTCTAAGAACATCAGATACCTTTCCTTCTTGCTGGTTTTTCAGGTTGCTCTTAAGTACCATGTGATCTAAAAAAAATATTTTTCAGTTATATAGACAATTATTACTTATTTCCCAAATTTTCTGAATAAGTCAATACCAGAAGCATCACTGATACAAATGAGCCCACATCACCACCTGTGAAGAAGGGACATATGTACAAAGATGGCACCTGGAATGATTATTTAATAACTGATCAGTTAATAAATGCAAAAATGGCATCAGCAAAATTGGGTAAAGATCCCAGTGACATGTGAATGTGCATTAATGCCTCTAGCCATTTCAATATTTATAATTTCAGGATGTTCACTTATTTATATATGGAGCACCTATTATATCAGAAACTAGAAAAGCAGTGGTGAACAAGACAGATTCCATCCCTGGCCTTGTGACGTTTACATTCCAAGAGAAAGGGCAGGGGTGACCCTTGCACATGTGAATGTACACACACAAACACAAACACACATGACACAAATGTAGACAATGGGAGAGATGTAGACTGTGGTCACTGTCACAAAGGTCAAGAGAAAAGGAGCTGATGGAGACATTAAAGGGTGCTCAGGGAAGGGTACTCTGAGAAGATGGCATTTTAACCAAGACCTAAAGGAAGACATTGGAAGCAGGAAAAAGACCACGGAGTGTCTGAGCAGGAGTAGCAGGCTGGCCTTTGGCAAAACCTGTAAGAAAACTGTCTACTTTGGTTGATCAGGTCACCAGTGGGAGGGACCATGAGAAAGGGTGGCCAGAGGGCAGTGGCCACGTGGAGAAGGATTTAAGGAAGAAGGGACTATCTGCGTCTCATTCAATGAGAAATCATAGTCACAAACATAGGGGACACTATTAAACTATCTTGAAATGATAAGAAACAATATTGCTATCTTTTTTTCAGAAATACATTATGTGACATCGTTTGTATCTTAAGGCAACTGATTGCCTGCATTCAGATTGTGCACAGAAAGACCATTATGTACCCAGGTTACCAGCTTCAGGAACAACTGCATGCGTGTGTGTGTGTGTGCATGTGTGTGTGTGTGCAGGCGAGAGAAAAGACTTCTTAGACATTACGGAAACCATATGTTGGCTCTTTGTGCTTACGTTGTTTAGTCTGTCACAATCATTTTATGCCACATGACAAATGAAAGAAGAAATAATGAGATTTGAAAAGGAAGTTTATAAAGAGCTATAATATTTTAGGTAGAGGGTGGCGAGTGTGTTTTCAAAGGGCCAGATGCAGGCATAGAAAAGTCCTAGGAAAGAGTGCCAAGAGGCCCTGCTTGGTTGGACTGGCTAAATATCCCAATGTCTTACTAGCCACAGGCACAGAGTTATACAAAGCTAAATCCCTTAACTGTGTCTATTGACTCTACACCACTGTTAGAGGAATATTTGTCAAACATCTTATTTTTTAAATGTGTGTGAACACTTCTGGCATCGAGGGGAAAGCTGGCATGGATGATCCCAAAGTTCCCAGCCAGCTCAAAAACCCTCTGATGCCAAAATTTAAATTATAATACAATTACTAATATCTGGCATAATTTCAAGAGCCGTTCAAACGTTGTTTTATGACTTCTTTTTCCTGGCTTAACATTTGTGCAAATTCTAGAATGCTAATTCCCAAAGCTTGGCAGTTTGAACAATAATTGCCTATTTCCTAGTCACTCTGCAATTGCTTTCTTTTAATTGAGGATGAATTGGTACAGCATGTAAAATCTGAAAACTAAAAATGGATGCTTTAGCTTTAGACAAATCACTTTTTCATTGAAATGAGTCGACCACCACTAAATAATAATTCTGCTTTTATACATGAGTCAGTGAATACCCTCGGCTAGACTTCACAAAATCATTAAGAATACATTCATTGACCATCTATTAGGACTTAAAATCAAGACTAGGGTATAAAAATACCTATTAATTGAGGGAATGAACCTAGACTCTGAGTCATGGTGTCTGGGTTCAAATTCCAGCTCTGCCACTTACAAGTTTGACCTTGGGGAAATAACTTTCTGTGCCTTCCTTGCTTATTTGTAAAATGGGGCTAATAATAATAACACCTATTCCACAGGGTATTATGAGAATAAGTTGATATAGCCTTAAAGTGAATGGGATAGAACCTGTTACATGGTCAAGTTTCAAAAGAAGTTGATAGTATTATTTCCACTCTATTTTCATCCTACCAGATCTGATAGTTACCTGGCATACAAACATCATATAACTCTAGGGCAAAAATGGCCTTTTAAGAGAGCCTGGCAGTGTACTGATTTCTGGCCAAGAGTACTCAAACTCCTAAAGTGTCTTGCATCCAAAATGAAATGAAGAAAGGCATACCTTCTTTTATTGTGTTTTGCTTTGTTTTGCTTCCCAGATAGTGCATTATTTTTACAACTGATGGTTTGTGGCAACCCAAGTTAATCAAGTCTACTGATGCCATTTTTCCAACAGCATTTGTTCATTTCAGGTCTCTGTGTCACATGGTGATAATTCTCACAATATTTCAAATATTTTCATTATTGTTACATTTGTGCAGATGATCTGTGGTCAGTGATTTTTTTGATATTGCTACTACAACTTACTGAAGGCTCAGATGACGATGAGCCTTTTTTTTAAAAAAAGCAATATACTACCTTTTTAATTAAGGTCTGTATTGTATTTTTAAGACATGATGTTATTGCACACTTAATAGACTACAGTATAGGGTATGTAATTTTTATATGCAATGGAAAACCAAAAACCTTAAGTGACTTGCTTTATCATAATATTTTCTTTATTGCAGTGGTCTGTAACCAAGCCCAAATATCTCTGAGGTATGCCCATAATATAAAATGAAGACTTGTTAATATAAATAAATCAAGCACTTTTATTTGCTTTGTACAATACATTCTGTATTATGAGGCACACAAAAGCCTTGGGGAAAATCCTTGTAATCTAGGAGTTTAAGTATTTTTACCACAATAAAAGATACAAGCAGATAAAGGCAACTGATGTACTCATTACGTATTTATTGAGCATTTACTAGGTATCAGGCATTGGTAACACAACAATGTTGCCGACATAATATGGAGAGGCAAGTTACCTCAACTCTGTGAGCCTTCCTTACCCATCTTTGAGATGGAGTTAGAAACATCTCACCAAGATTTTGTAAGAATCAAGTGCAACTCATTGCACAAGGATCTGAAAGACAACACGGTCTCAAACAACCTAAGAGCTCTGAGGAGAGGCAATCAGGGTACTGAGGAAGGGCACACTCTTCCAGGAATGTGACCCCAGAGAAGCACCTAGAAGGAGATGCATGAGGCAGAGAAATTCATTAAGAACATTTCCGGCAGAGAGGACAGGAAATGCCATATGGCCAGAGCTTATGAGGGGGGGAGAGACAACTTCCAGATTCGAGTTCCTCTAATTCCTCCACCATCTGACTGTGTTTCTCCCCATCCCCAGCTTAAACATCTTGAATAAGCTTTAGTCCACTGGTGAGATCAAGAGAACTTCCATAATCGAATCTCAGTTTACTCAGCTGCATTTCCTGGAGTCTGATCACCCTCATCTCATTACACGTGGCTACAGAAGGTGCCATGCAACAATGCCCAAGGGCTCAGCTGTTGGAGTTAGACTTTGCTATTTAGTTGCTATGACCTTGGAGGAGTTATCCTAACTCTTGAAAGATTCATTTTCTTACTTGCAAAGGAAGAATAATAATAGCACCTACTCTTTAAGATTGCATATAGAAATTAAATGACATAGCACACTTAACATAATGTCTGGTACAGAGGGACTTATCAAATACTAATTTATGGAGCTCCAGGGACCAGATCCAAGCCAAAGTTGAGACCTAAGCCACAGCTGTGGCAACACTGGATCCTTAGCACACTGTGCTGGGCCAGAGATCGAACCCACCTCCCAATACTCCCAAGATGCCACAGATTCCATTTTGCCACAGCAGGAGCTCCCCAAACACTAACTATTAAAAATATGCATGAGAATTGGCATTTTGAGGTTAATTTAAGGACAGCTTGCATAATGGGGTTTTGGAATGAGGTCACTGTGAGGCACAGACCTCCGTAAGGTTGCTAGTGCATTGGCTGAGATGGAGGCAGGCGAGTGGTGGTGGAGACCGCATCAGGAAGGGATTTGAAAAAAATGACCAAGACCTAGGGATGGGCTGGATAAATAGGAATGGAAAGATGACTCTAAGATTTTAACACTGAGCTAATGGTGGTCCTATTTTTAAAAAATGAAGAAGCCACATGAGATGGGTTGACTGAATTCATCATTTCACAACCTATAATTATACAAGCTCATAAAATAGATGCCATATTTGAAAGAAATGGCTAAATTTAGAATTAGGATGTGACCACGTGCTTTGCATTTGCTAAGCTAAATCCTGGAACTTTCTTTTTATCCTTCATGACAAAAACCATCCCTGTTCTCCTGGGTATCTTTGCATTTTTCTGACAAAGACTTTCTCCTGGACTAAGGACTCAGGATCCTCTATGGCTCAGGGCCTCCCGCTCAGGCTCAGGGTCCATCCTGGTTGGTCTTGCACCGCCCAGTTGTAGTACGACTCTAAGTCAGTTTAGACAGAACCAATTAAGACCCACCATAAGTTTCAGTTTGAAACATTTGAGTTTCTTATTACTTAAGACCCAGGAAGTCTTTGATTAGGAAAGCTGCCTTGCCAGGAAACAAATTTTTTTTCCCCAGGGGACATAATTAAAGAGGGCAATGCTGCTGAGAGCTGTGTGTGCCAAAGGCTATACGCTGAATTTGTCAACAAATACAATGCCTTCATGGAGAGGAGAAAACATCTCAGCTTTTCTACAGTGAATCTTCTCTGCATGTATTACACGCAACACCCACAACACAACACTGCTAACAACAAAACACAAAACAAAACAAAACCCTACGTGGGGATTGGCTGCTGCAGCCAGAAACCCAAACGTATTAGCAAACAGTAGAGCATAATGTGTGATCATCACACTCTGACTGTAATCACTGGACCAGCTGAGCATTCACATAATTAGATGGGTAACATGGAACTTCATTCAACAAGTTCATTCAAATTCATCAAAGGTGACAGGGGAGTCATCTATCATTTCACAGATGACTCCCAGGTTTCCAACTAAAGCAACTGGATAGATGGGTCATGGAGACATAGATGGGGTAGAGGAGGTTGGAGCGGATGGGAGGAGGTGTTTATGGGTGAAGTGTTACAAATAAAGAGTTTGACATGATTGTGAAATCCTAGTGGATGTTCTCCATTTCTATACAGAGGAAACCTCACTCAACATGATCAATAATTCAGGGCTGGGTTATTAGAGGGGATGAATTTATGGTAATAACTCAAACTCTACCATTCTTGTTTTGTGCTGGCTATTTAAACACTGAGCAATTATTTAAATCTATTTTAATTTGATTTGAATTTTCCCCTAAATCCACTGTCCAATTGGCAACACCCTTGCTCCTGAATCTAAAAAAAAATAAAGGGGGGGGGGTAATCCTAGCCTTCTTGTCCTGCTACATAAGTTATCTGCAAAAGGGAGGCCTCTTGTGGTGTAGCGGGTTAAGGTTCAAATATCATCACTGCTATGGCTCGGGTTGCTGCTATGGCGCAGGTTTGATCCCTGGCTCAGGAACTCTCACGTGTTATGAGTGCAGCCCCCCCCCCCCAAAAAAAAAATTTGTTAAAGATCAGCTCTTTGCTTTTCACCTGTATGACAACCATTAGGGTCAGATATTGTAGGAGGCAGGTGGCTCTGATGGCCCAGCTGTCTCAGTTTGTGCTCTGCTCTGCCACACACTAGCTCTGTTCTTTGATAAGATTTTTGGCTTCTTTATGCTTCTCTTTAGTTTCTTCATCTGTGAAATGGAGAGTACATTTCCGTCTTGGTTTGTGGCTCAGTATATCATTTTAAAGACATATACAGAAACTTAAGAAGAATTGGTATTCTCTGTTGGGCTTCAAGGCCCCTTCGAGGAGATAGAACTCAAAGCCTCTGGCCAAGATAAGAATTCCCAGACCCTCATCATCGCCCCACCCACCTCATTGTAATGCTCCTTCCCCGACACCTGGAGCAACATGGCCTAATCCTTCCTGCCCCTACTGGAAAAGGTATGTGGCCCACTCCTCACCCTGCCCTTTCAGGGCCGTTATATCCCTCCCCCACCAAGCAATCAGCAAGTGAATCCTAAGACCCTTCTTTCCCCAACCAATCAGCAAGTCAGCAGGTGTATCTCCAGACCTCTCCTCTCCCTGGGTTATAAAAACAGACACGACCACGTGCTCACTGTCGGCTCTCTCTGATTATCAGGAAGTCATCCTGTGGCACGAGCAGCATTTCTAGTCTCAATTAACTCTTCTTTTTTTTTTCACCCCAATACAAGTCCAGAAATTCTTTTTCTGACCCGCATCCAAAGACCATGACATTCTCCAACTATTGATTGAAAAAGTCCATTCATGGCCACTGAATGAGGCTTGTTAATGTGCATTCACATCTGCCATGTCTTCAGTGAGTTTCTGGTGAGCTGCTTCTATCGTTGAGAAAAATACCTTGAAATCTATGACTATGATGGTGGAATTGTTGATTGCTCCCTGAAGTGGTATATAACATGTTCTCAAAGGTTAAAGATGAAGTCAGGTAACTCTGATAAAGTGCTTAAGACAATGCCTGGAAGGTGATGGAATATGCCACCCCAAATACGCCACTTTGGCCTAAGAATTAATGAGCGTCAAAGGCACTTGAAAAACAGCAGATACAAATAGAACTTTGTTTTCTGACCTCCTCTTTACTTCCTAAAAGCAGGAGATAAAACTCCCACGTGAAAGATGCCCTCCCTGTACTAGGAGGAAAGGCACATTGTGATCAGAGAGGGAGCAGAGGGTGAGGTCTGTGCAAGGAGACCTTGATCAAATCACACCGGTTCTGCTACTTCCCTGGGTCTTTATCTCCTTATGAAGACCCCCATGTCATATAAAACTCATATTAAATAAATTTGTGTGATTTTCTCCTGTCGCTTTACCTGACATCCATTTAATTCTCAGGCCCAGCCAAAGATCCCAAGAAGGTAGATGGAAAATTATGTCTCCCCTGCATGGACCCAAACCTAAGTATTAAACATACGCTTGCTCTCAGGTTTTTAGTCATAAATACATATGAACAAAGACCTCAATTATTTGAAGTGTCAGAGAAAAAAGGCATCGTGTATCAGTATAATTATTTTGTCAAATTTGTACCCTACTTGATTTATAAATTCCCAGATAATACTGGAATGGTAAAAAACAATGACAACAACAAAACTGCAGCACTATTGCTTATTAAAATGGTTATCATCTTCTCCGTAAACTTAGCTATTTTTTTTGTTTGTTTGTTTAGCCACACCTGCAGTATATGGAAGTTCCCAGGCCAGGGAATGAATCCGAGCCACAGGTGTCACCTATGCCAGATCCTTAACTTGCTGTGCCACAGCAGCAACTCCAAACTTAGCTTTTAAATAAATATTTGAGGTCAAAGTTTCTAGCACATGATAAGAATACAGTGGGGAGGAAATAAACTCAGTCAATAGGCCTTTCCTTCTTTTCTTTTCTTTTTCCTAATAATTCTCATCAGCTGCATCTCTTTACTGCATGTAAATGTTTTCCTTGGGTATTCTTATGGTGTCGACAAATACTAAAAAAAAAGGTGAGTTTGGGATAAACTCTATTATGCTCTGTTTTATAAGGAAATTATTTTATCATACAAAGAATACGTTTTTATCAGAGTACTTAATAGATCTACTCATAAAAAGGCAAATTTCAGTAATAATGTATCTATGGAGAAATAACTATACTACTGCAAACAAATGGATTGTCTAAGTAAACACTATCACACCATCACTTTCACCAGTATTTCCACCATGTGCTGTATGTGCGTATATATGTAGGTATGTGTATACAGTATCTATATTTGTATCTATCTATCATCTCTCTTAGAGCTTGGAACAGCCTTATTAGTATGATTTTCATCTTGACAGTGATATGTCTCAGAGACACAATAAATAAATACAACATCCCACAATTAGATTTTAGTTATCTGAGAAGTGTCTAAAATAATCAATATACTCAAAGAGCACCAGCAGTTCTTGGCTCTAAATTACTTCCAATGTAAAAAGAAAGGAAAGTGTAGAAGAATAAAATATAGTAAGCTTTATCTCAAAAGACATTAAATTGCAGAGGATTTATAGAATACTGAAATAGAAAAAAAGCCAACAGGATTAAATCCTCTGCTAAGATTGATGAAACAGTCCACCCAAATTTTATTGATCTGCTCCTATGAAGGAGAAAGCTCTGAATTTCTGCTGAGGAAGGGCTGGGGTTAACAAATAGCCAAGTGACAGTTCAACTGCAAAAAAATAAATTAATAAAAAGAGCAGAAAAGTATTCAATATTTGCATGAATCCTGTAGGAAATGAATCATCTACTGACCAAAATTTAATTTCTTTTGCCTCTGGGTATAAGACTGCATCAGACAAATTGGCTGTAAACATAATTTTTCAGTGGATAAGAAAGAAAAAATAAGGAATACCTTTGAATTTACTGGAATCAGTATAAATCAAGAGCATATAAATATTTATTCAGACTAAAACTCTGTTTTGTTTTTGTTTCTTTTTGTTTGTTGCTTTTTAGGGCCACACCCACAGCATATGCAGGTACCCAGGCTAGGGGTCGAATGGGACCTGCAGCTGCTGGCCTACACCACAGCCACAGCAACGGAGGATCTGAGCTATGCCTGCGACCTACACCACAGCTCATGGCAACGATGGATCCTTAGCGCACTAAGCGAGGCCAGGGAAACAGCCCTCTTCCTCATGGATACTAGTCAGGGCCATAATTTGCTGAGCCATGACGGTAACTCTCTGAAGAAGTCAGTGTTGATGAAAAGGCCTTGCTTGCTCTGTGTAATCACCCCCAGTGTATACAACAAGATGCCCTGTCTGCTCGAAAACCTATGTTGAATTTTCCCACTAGTCTTGCTAGTCTCAGATGACTAAATTATGGAGACATTTTCCAAACTGGATTCATCTTTTAGAGTCACAAATGAACATTTCTTAGCCTTGGAGAATTATAGTAGAGAAGGACAGGCTCTCCATGAACCTCGGAAACCATAGTTTGGATCTGGTTCAGCTTAGATGCCTGTAGTGATCTTCACAGCTAGCTATGCTGAGCAGGTAAGTGCTAGATAGTTTTCAGATTATCCCTAGTCTTTAAAGTGACCTTGCAGATAATTACAGCACAGCTCGCATTTTACAGATGAAGATACTAAAGGAAATAGGGTGATTCCATAAATTCTCCAAACTCATATTATTAATAAGTGAAAGAGCGAGGGTTTGAATGCAGATCTTTCAATACTCAAAACTCTGCTCTTTCAACTTTATTGCCAAATAGGTGCCATATTATTTGACGAACTGACTTTTCATACTGTTGTGTTTGATTTATAAATAGTATTTCATATAACCTGCATCCTGAGACTGTAAAATCAAGAACTGGAATGAATCCCTTAGGGACATTTATCCTAAATCCTTCTTTTTATAATGGAGGTAGCTAAAGCCTAAAGACTCCAGACAAGGACATATATCAAGGTAATAACAAATTTGGAACTAGATTCATTCCTTTATGCTTAATATTAGGCATGGCATAGCAGGATGTGAAAATTTTAATTTTCCACTGTTAAAGTGAAATATGAACTTCACTTTTAAAAGAAATTTTTGAGATTCATGTTTTCATTCATCACTATTTTTTTACGCTAATACATAATGAGGCTCTTTCAAGGGTGCACTTTGAAGCTGATGCCACTACAGAACCCATATCAGGAAAAAAAAATGTTAGAACTGGGTTTAAAAACATACAGAATAAATTTCACACTGAGCTCTAAAGGTAGGCATTGAGCCCAATTTCTAGAATAAATCAAAGAGTAGGCAGAAAACAGACAGCAGGAACAGTTATTTTAGCAAGAAAAGTAGGATAAATTTACCAAGCCAATCATGGGTTGATGAATGCACATAAAAGATGCAGAGAGAAGATGTGCAACATTGATACGTGAACACATTTGAATGCAAGAAAGCAAAAAACCAGAATGCACAATTGTCCTAAATGGGAATAAACATGCAAATTATGCTGCAGCTGCAAAATCTAAACTCAAGGAAGAGACATTTGCAAAGCAATTTATTAAAAAGATGTAATTTCCTGGTTTCACATAGACTCTGGCTCTTTTATAAAGTAAAATGTACAATTTCTCTTGATATAAATGACCTCTCCCCCGTGTTGTACTCAATCAAAGGGCAAGAAGTCTTTTGTGAAAGACTGTGCTTATTAAAGAGCACAGGACTATTGATACCCAGACATTCAGGCTCTGAATACACAGTTATTCCACCTAATCAAATGTCTGATATATTGAGTACGATTTTCATGTGAAGGCAATTAGTCTCTCCCTAATGGCATATGCCAGAACAGCTTCTTTGTAAGTGTTAAGATTCTTGCTGAAACCAACCCTGAGTTTTCAAATTTGTGCATGCATCCCTCCCTGCCTTCTTCTTTCCTTCCTCCCTTCCACCCAGCTATCCATCCATCTATCCATCCAACCATCCAAAAAATATGTATGAGTCTGTAACACAGCGGGGGATAACAAAATATATCACAAAGCTTATCATTGGGACTTTTATGACCTTAAGACGGTATCTGACGAAGACAGACCCTATTCTTAAATTAGTACACTTCTCCACAAGGGTGATGTTGGCAGCCTTTTTAAGGCTGTTACTCTTTGACTCTAACTGCAATGTAGAAATTATAGGGCCAGCCTGGACCCTTTGTTTTATAGAAAGATTCTCAAAGTAAGGTTTTTGGACCACCAGCAGCAACACAGTCTGGGAATGTTTTCGCTATGCCAATTCTTGGGCCCTGTCCCAGACTAACCTATGCTTGAGAACCAAATGCATCCAAATCATGTAGATGAGTTGATAGATCACAGAATTTGCCTTACTGACCAAGGGTCTAGACCCATGGTAAGTGAAGTCAAGGAATCAAAAAAATAAGTCTGAAAACTTAGAGGGGCGTGTTTTAAAGATTTGATGAAGAAGTTTGGACGGGAGTTCCCATCATGGCTCAGTGGTTAGCGAACCTAACTAGGATCCATGAGGATTCAGGTTCGATCCTTGGCCTTGCTCAGTGGGTTAAGGATCTGATGTTGCCGTGAGCTGTGGTGTAGGTTGCAGACATGGCTTGGATTGCCCGTTGATGTGGCTGTGGCTGTGGCCAGTGGCTATAGCTCCGATGCCACCCCTAGCCTGAGACCCTCCATGTGCCGCAGGTACAGCCCTAAAATAGCAAAAAAAAAATAAAATAAAAAATAAAAATAAATAAAAAAAATAAATTTTCTGAGGCAAGACCAGACATGATCAGAACTTTTGTTTAAGGAGCATTTTAGAGCCTACTGCCACCACCAAGAGGAAGACGGTTGAGAGGCAACTGCACTGTTCAGGTGAGAAGACATAGTGATTGACTTTTTCTGTGATGACCTAGGGATATATCAGACCTCAAAAGAACTGGGGCCACTCGCTCAATCTGGATGTGCTCTGCCCTAAGATGTATCTCTCCACTGTGGTGGGATTCACTTCCTTCTCTAGTTTGATTCTGCCCACTCTGAGGATGTCTGCCTTGCCACCTTGCTTCCTTGGTTCCTCTGCTCTGCTCTGCTTCCTTCTGCTGCCCTTTCCCTTCATCTCTCCATTTTCATTCCCTTAATTATAAATTTGCATGGAAATGTGCATCAGGTGAAATGTTTGCTTGTCCACTTGCTTTAATAGCTGATCCTTAAAGAATTCACAGAATACATTCCTCCTTTGCACAAAGGATCTTCTGGGTCACCACACAACCCTAGCCTTTACTTAGCTTTCTTTAATCTACTGAATGTCCTCAAGGTGGGAAAAAAACTCCAATTCACTTTAATGTGTCAAATCTATTTTGCCAGCAGACCATCCTTGTAACTTTATGCTTGGACATGCATCAGTTAAGTCATACTTTTCACACAAATACTGACCCTGCTCATGGGATTGTTTCCAAAGAGGAAAGACAATAAATATATTTTTACATATCCACAGATACCTTCTTGTACAGAAATCAACATAACGGTGAGCAGTAAGGTATTATAAAACGTTGTTCTATTATATCTCTATTCCACTACTTTGGCCATACTTCAGGTCTTACTATATAATGGCAAAGGTACCTGTGGACCAAGATGTACCTTTCACTTTGAACATGGACAATTTATTAAGGAAGAGGTTAGTTTTGAAACAGAGGTCGCTTTGCTCCTACGCCATTTGGATAGAACTCTCCACTGTCTTTAAAACACAAAAATAGTTCATTTAGGAGGATCATTGTGATTTAATTGATGATTGAAAATAAAGTGAAAAGAACTACAACAGACACCACTAATGCCCTGCATCACACCCCCTTGGCCCACCTCTGATTGCTGCCTTGGCCAATTCTAGGCCAATTCTGATTCTCTTTGCCTTTATAGCGTCTATGACAAGAGACAAGTGCCAGCCCAGCCCAGAATTGTTGGAGTTAACGATCCGGGAGCAATCTACAACCAAGGGGGGAAAGCCAGTGGATGAACATTTAGCTATACATCCTTCAAGAAGAAATTCTAAGAGGGACCCCAGATCCTCTTGGAAGTCCCAGGGGAAACACGTCCCCATGTCCACAGAGGAGAAATCATTCATCTGCTCTTATGTGGGTCTTTACTTCGTCCCCCCTTCAGTCTCCCCAATCCTCTGGATCACCAGTAAATGATCATGCCCCTTCCGTTGTCCCAGGCAAGCAACCGAAACAAAGATGATGGATTATTGATACACTCCGCAATACCAATCCCCTTTAGTGTGATACCATGAATGCAGTGTTTTTTATTTTTGTATTGTTAAGACCTTTCTTTATTCTTTCCTTCAACAACATCATAAAATGAAAGGAGTAGAGATCACAGCATCCCATCAAGTGTCTCCATTCTTTTCTCACAGAGCTTAACTTGATCCTGGCTGTGATGATAGATGCAAATCTGTCCAACACGCGAAGAAAAGAGAAGCTGATACTTACTATGTCATCCACTTCCACAATTCCACGCTTAACCCCAAGTACAACATTTTGGCCCAGAGATTTACAAAAATGGCACTTTCCTGATCTGCCACTCTAGATCCACACCAAGAATGACGATTAAACATATAAAAGCCATCTGGTCCAGATTCTGAACAGGCAACTAAGGAGTTAAAACAACAAAACAACACAGACTTCCTACGTCAGCAGCATATTAATATGTCTGGAGTACAAACCAGAAATATTTGTATTCAATTACATCATGCTATCGAAAGAAGAAAAAAAAGTTTCCTCACACAGAGTGATTGAAGAGGAAGCTGTAAAGAGATGTTACTTAAAGGGAAAGGAGATAGTTTTACCTTTGATTATCAATTTTCCATTTTTCTTGCTTTTAAGGCAGGAAAAGATCCAAATGTTGCAGTTTTTGTTTTTGTTTTTTTTTAAGTCCGATGTCTCTCTGGGTGTGTGATGCTCAGCTGTTCTGAAACATAACAAAATGCAGTGATTAGATATAGTAACTACCCTGAAATGAAAAGATCCTTAGGAAGATCACCTAGCCATTAAATTCAACGACGTGAGAAGAGCATTTCATAGAAAATTTGCATGCCAGGCTTCTCTGTTTCACTTTGTATTTTTATGCTTTTCAGAAAAGAAAATCAACCATAAAAAAAAATTAAAAATAACATCTTCGTCATAAATGGGTTTGATATTCTACAATCTATTTTTCCACCGTTAACATTTATATCCTCTTTAAAAAGCAATAAAATGCAAGTATTGATCATTTGATTTTGTAAGGTATACTACACATGCAAGATTGTGTTCGTTTCCTGTGCATTATGTTTTAACAATGAAGCAACTAAGCAGCTGTGACTAAAAAAAGGGGGATAAAAAGTATCCTTTCCAGGGTAGTTGTTTTGACATCACAGCAGTATACAGGTCACAGCAGCATCTTCCCAAGGGCATTATTAAGTGCTGAGCCATGACCCCTATTAATAACAATAGTTTCTCAGAGTGCCTGTAATGGCTCAGCAGTTAGTGAACCCAACTAGCATCCATGAGGACGCAGGTTCCATCCCTGGCTTCACTCAGTGGGTTAAGGATCCCGCATTGCCGTGAGCTATGGTGTAGGTGGCAGACGGGGCTCAGATCCTGTGTTGCTGTGGCTGTGGCATAGGCCAGCAGCTTCAGCTCTGATTGGACCTCCAGCCTATGAACCTCCAAATGCCACGGGTGAGGCCCTAAAAAGACAAAAGACAAAAAAAAAAAAACCAAAAACCCAGTTTCTCATGAGAGTGACAAAATGGAACTTCTAATTGGGCCTAGATATGGGGGGGGGGGTGCCTCTTATGATAATATCACATGCTTTATGCTGAGCTGTGATTTTCCTTCCAGAAAGGTCACAGAAACAAGGAGTGGTGTCAAACACACACAAGATCTGATGTTGAAAAAGAAGGGATCCACAGAGTTCTGTTTCTATTTGTTTCTAAGCAATATGATGACTTTGTGGCCATCAATAGCACATTCAAATAGTGTCAGAAAGGAATGAGAAAACTAGTAGTAAGTGTTAAGTGGAGACTTAGGGATATTCAGAATTGAATCCAAGGGTGAATAATTTATTCCCTCCTATTTACAAACATTACCTCGCCTGAATAAATGTAGGAACCATTTCATGGGAGAGGAATTAGAGGCCAGAAGAGGAATGAGAGGCCAGAACAGGCAACAGGGCTTGCCTAACTGTATTCAGCTAATGGACACAGACAGAAGAACGTCTCAGGAGTTCCCGTCGTGGCTCAGTGGTTAATGAATCCGACAAAGAACCACGAGGTTGCAGGTTCGACCCCTGGCCTTGCTCAGTGGGTTAACGATCTGGTGTTGCCGTGAGCTGTGGTGTAAGTCGAAGGCTCGGCTCAGATCCCGCGTTGCTGTGGCTCTGGTGTAGGCCGGGGGCTACAGCTCTGATTAGACCCCTAGCCTGGGAACCTCCAAATGCCGTGGGAGCGGCCCTAGAAAAGGCAAAAAGACCAAAAAAAAAAAAAAAGCATCTCAGAAAACTCAAAGTCCAATCGCTTTCAAAACCCTTAACACTGTACTTGTTTCCAAAAAGAACACTAGTCATTCAAAAAGTTCATAGCTAATACAACTCTCTACAGAACTTGTCCCAGCAATATTTTGAGACCGGCAAAGAACAGGTTAAGTATTCAAATGCTGAAGGCAGGAGTTCCCGTCATGGCGCAGTGGTTAACGAATCCGACTAGGAACCATGAGGTTGCGGGTTCGGTCCCTGCCCTTGCTCAGTGGGTTGACGATCCGGCGTTGCTGTGAGCTGTGGTGTAGGTTGCAGACGCGGCTCGGATCCCGCGTTGCTGTGGCTCTGGCGTAGGCCGGTGGCTACAGCTCCGATTCGACCCCTAGCCTGGGAACCTCCATATGCCGAGGGAGCGGCCCAAGAAATACCTAAAGAGACCAAAAAAAAAAAAAAAACAAATGCTGAAGGTGGTAAAAAGCAAGACCAACAGGAGCGCAACAATGTCATGTATTTTTATAGCACATAAAGCAGACTGGCAATATATTTTCACATCTACCTCATTTACCCAGGTTACAAAAGATAAAAATGATTTTCTATTATCAAAACCTTTCAGATATTATTATCATTATTATTGAGCCCTAGTTTATATAAAATTATTCTGTGAAATATTCTTAATATTTAAGAATACCAGATATACTGATTTTTTTCCCCTACATATGTGAAAAATAGCTTACTTAAGGAGAAATGAAAAGCTGTCAATTTTTTAAACACACAGACCTGACTATTCACTCATAAATATTTACTGAGATTCAATTTTGTGCTAGACATTGTTCTTAATTTTCTATAGGAAAGCAAATGATAAGATTGTGTAATTTCTGACAAAGACATCCAGATATACCATAAAAATCATTTTTATTACAACTGGAATGTTTTGTAAGTTAAATAAGGATCTTTACCAATAGAAAGTATCATAAATGTCATCCATTCAGGTGGTTTCTAAGTGTGCATCACAATTGCCTGGAAAGTTGCTGAAATACACAAACTACAGAATTTCATGCAAGATCTAACAAATCAGACTACTCATAAGTAGATTCAGGGTAATGTGCATTTTCCGAATGTGCCCCAGTTCATTCTCCTGAGCAAGCAGGTTTGGAAAACATATTGATTTGTGCTTAAATTCCTTATTAAACGGTGAGGGAATGAATTTCCAACTAGTATCTATGAGGATATAGGTTCGATCCCCTGGCCTTGCTCAGTGGGTTAAGGATCTGGCGTTGGCGTGAACTGTGGTGTAGGTCGCAGATGTGGCTCCGATCCTACATTGCTACAGCTGTGATGTAAGCCTGCAGCTGTAGGTCTGATTTGACCCCTAGCCTGAGAACTTCCATATGCTGGGGTTGCAGCACTAAAAAGAAAAAAAAAAAATGAAGAAAACAAAAATTTTTTTAAAAAAAGTTGAGGGAACTGAGACTAGGGAACAACTTGCCCAAGGCATTTGTTCTTTGATGGCAGAATTGAGACGAGAATGCAGAATTCCTAAATCTCTGGTATCTTTTTCCTTTTCCTTACCCCAAGAGTCCCTCTTTTATTATTTTTTTCCTGCTTCTTTTCTATCATCTAGTAACAATAGTGTCTCTATATCTGAGAAAGAAAAAGAGCATTGGAAAGGAAACACACACACACACACACACACAGGATTTTGGACTTAAGTTGTTTGATTCTATACTGTGCTTTCCACTACTCCACTGGGTTTTTCTAGAGTCAACTGCTATGGGGTGTCTGCTCAGCCCCTCACCTTTGCCAGCCTCCAAAGCTGCCCTCATCCCTTGTTTGTCTTGGAATCCTCATCACTGGTGGTCGTTGACTGTAGGGTGGTAAGGGGACCACACTAAGAAACTAGCATTGACTCAAACCTTGAAAGGTGTACATGCAAGAGAAGGGCATTCCAGGCAGAGGGAATGGCCAAGGTGAAGGCCCCAAGGTGGGAGTGTTCCTGGGGCTGTTCTGGAATTGCAGGGGTCAGTGGGGATGGAGTGGTGCTGGGAAGGGGAAGAGTAGTAGGAGAGAAATGGAGGGCAATGGAGGGTACTGGGGGGGGGGCAGTGGGATCAAGGGGAGCTCAAGGCTTTCTGGCTTTTGCTTGGAGAGTGAAATGGGAGCCACTGCAGGAGCTTGAGTTCAGAATGGACACAGTTTATGTTCCAGCAGGCTCATTCAGGCTCTGGGTGGGAAGAGACCACAGAGGAGGCCAGGATAGAGGCAGGTGGAAAGCTTATCTACATAGAAGAGATGTTGGCTCAGACTCAAGGGTACTGTGAGGAATGGTCGGATCCTGGCTGGGTTTCTTGGAAAGCAAGAGTCCATAGTATCTCCTGATGGGTTGGGTGGAGGAGGTAAGGAAAGAGGGAAGCAAGGATGACTTCAAGGTTTCTAGTCTAGGCAACTGAAGAATTACCACCATCACTTGGATAGGAAAGGTCGTAGCTAGAGAAGGCTTTGGGGGTGGGGGGGAAGGATGAGTTTAATCTGGCAACACTTGCCATGCAGGTGGTTGTACATGTAACATTAGAATGGAAGCACCCAGATGTCTTTCCCGTCCAGCAGAGGCAACTGGTAATATTCTTATTTTTACCCACCACAGATGATTTTGTGGATGATACTAAACACAAAAACAGATGAAAAGCACAGGAACAGGAACATAAGAGAACTCAGCACGTTCCGATTCACTTCTGTTTCCTGTTTTTTATGTTCAAATATTTATTTCCCGATTAACTATAAGATTAAGTCTATCTTTGTGTGAAAAAAAAAATCCATTTTCCGCAAGACATAATAAAAACCATGCTTTACATATTGGCGGTCCTCTCTAAAATACAGTGAAAATAATCTCCTGATGAAATATTAATAATGGCACGCAGTAAGTCATAAACTAGGACTTTCAGGGAGCAAGGTAAATTTTGGTTTGGGCACGAGCTGAAAGATCTAATGTGAAAATAAAAAAAGAACTGAAATAAATTGATGGACCTAAAGTCGCTCAACTCCTCTCAAATCCCCCTCAATTCTGAGCAATGATTAATTGTCCTTTGGCATAAAGACAACACAGAAGTGTGGGAGAGATGATTATGCAACCACAGGAGCCAGTGCACAGCTGAGGAAACACAGCTGGGAGCTCTAGAAATTCTGGAAAGAATTCTTTGAAGTCTACAATTGTATCTTTATTTTTATTGTCATTTTTCATATTCTTTTCCACTACGATTTGTCACAGGATATTGAATATAGTTCCCTGTGCTACACAGTAGGACCTTGCTTTTTATCCATCTACCCACAAAGTCCCTGTCCACCCCTTCTTCCTCCTCCTTTGGCAAATATAAATCTCTCCTCTACACCTGTGAGTCTGTTTCTGTTTGGTAGATAAGTTCATTTGTGCCCTATTTTAGATTCCACATATAAGTGGTATCATGTGATATTTATCTTTCTCTTTCTGGCTTACTTAGTATGATCATTTCTAGGTTGGCCCATATTGCTACAAAAGGGATGATTTCATTCTTGTTTATGGCTGAGTAATATCCCATTGTATATATGTACCATATCTTCTTTACCCATTCCTCTGTTGATGGACATCTGGGTCGTTTCCATGTCTTGGGTATGAAATTGCATCTTTAAAATGGGTTTCTTGAGTTTCTGCTGTGGCTCAGTAGGTTAAGAAACTGACAGTGTCCACGAGGATGTGACTTTGATCCCTGGCCTTGTTCAGTGGGTTAAGGATCCAGTGTTGCCACAAGCAGCATAGGTCACAGATGCAGCTTGGATCCTGGGTTGCTCTACTGTGGCCTAGGCCAGCAGCTGCAGCTCCCATCTACCCCAGCCCAGGAACTTTCATTTGCCATTAGTGTGGCCTTAAAAAGAAAATAATGGGTTTCTTGATTTATAAATGCCTCTTCAACTGAACACATTTTAAACTAAAAACCATTGAAGTTCAAATCCTGTTTTACAGACGAGGTTAATGAGGACTAGAGACCTAACAGGTTTTATCTGAGGCCACAGTGAGTCAAGAGCAAAACCAGAACTAGACTGGAGGCCTCCTAACTTGCAGTCTTTTTATGCAAATAGCTTCTCCTAAGTTTTTTTTTTTTCTTTTAACCAGATTACCTCTTTTACCAAAGAAGCAGCATCATTTTTTTTCAAGTCTCATGCCTTAAAAAATTTTACTCAAATTTTATAGTCCATAAAGCATTGTGTTTGAGGACAAAGTTAAACCACTTCTCTGGTCTTCTCAGTCCTGCACATCTTCGGGGAAGAATCAATTTCTTAAGAAGGTCTGAAGTTATTCTGCGTGTTCCCAAGTGTCTGAGACAGTCTTAGATCAAACAAAAAGAAAACAAGGAAGATATCCAGAATCCACTTCCTTTGCAAAGCTCTTTACTAACTCATTCCTCCTTTATATGTAAGAAACTTCAAGGTAGGGCAGGATACATTGGTAGGGGGCAGGCATGTTCCATGCTCAGAACAGCCTTGTGCTCTGTTTAATGCATATGTGTGTGTGTATATATATAGTCTTTTTATCTTTTTAGGGCCAGCCCCGAGGCATATGGAGGTTCCCAGGCTAGGGGTCCTATCAGAGTTGTAGCCGCTGGCCTATACCAGAGCCATGAAACGCGGAATCCAAGCCGTATCTGTAACCTACATCATAGCTCATGGCAATGCAAGATCCGTAACCCAATGAGCAAGGCCCCCGATCAAACCCGCATCCTCATGGTACTAGTCAGGTTCGTTAAACACTGAGACACATTGCGAACTCCGATGCTTTAATATTTGAACCAGTGTTCTGTAGGTGAAATCGTATAGGCTGAGGGAGCATGTGTGTGAGCAGGAAGACATCTGAACAGTATCCCTGTCCCCAGATATCTTGCTGCCTCATCCACAATGAAGCATGTGTCATGGTGACTCCTGGTAGACCCAGCACAATTCCTGGGAGTTCAGTGAGATTCACATGCGGACAAGGGCAAGGATGCTATGGCTGAGTAAATGAAGAAGCGACAGTCCCAGGGGCCAAGCCTTCCACAGGAAGCAGAATCTGTTCCCAACTCTGAGAGAAGACCGTGGTGGTCTATGAGACACTGATGACCAAGAAACCCTGTCATATCCTTTATTTCCTGCATCTTTTCCCTTGCATTAGCCAGCTCCTTATGCTGAAAATGATACATAGAAAGAAAAAGGAAAGGCATTCCCTAGCTCTTTGAGTCCATAGTTGTTTTTCTTGGAGTATTTCCTTACACATCAATAAACCAAAGGGAGAGGACTGGCACAAGATACATGCATCAAGAAGTGAAAGAAAAATGGGAGAGTAAGGAGTTCCCGTCGTGGCTCAGTGGTTAACAAATCCAACTAGGAACCATGAGGTTGCAGGTTCGATCCCTGGCCTTGCTCAGTGGGTTAGGGATCCGGCGTTGCCGTGAGCTACGGCGTAGGTTGCAGATGCAGCTCAGATCCCGTGTTGCTGTGGCTCTGGCGTAGACTGGCGGCTACAGCTCCCATTAGACCCCTAGCCTGGGAACCTCCATATGCTGCAGGAGTGGCCCTAGAAAAGGCAAAAAGACCAAAAAAAAGAAAGACAAGAAAAAGAAAAAGAAAAAGAAAGAAAAAAAAATGGGAGAGTAAGCTTTGAGTAGTGTTTCCACTGTTCCAATAAGAATGATGTACACTGGCACGATCTTTGACATACAAATTGTGTGATGTTGGTGATTCTGCATGAAAGTTTCAGCTTCTCATACCTGTATTGCACAATGTAGAGACAAATGGTTAAGTTCATGCTAACCGTGTGAACTATAGTTTTTCTTGGAACTACATTAAATGGCAAATAAAAAACACTATGTCAGGTTGAGAGGGAGATGGTAGGAGAAGGGAAATGGTTTTATATTTTTGCAACTTTAGCAACCCTCTGTCCTGCTTTTTTTTTTTTTAATTTTTGTTTTCTTTTTATGTCCACACCTGCAGCATAGGGAAGTTCCCAGGCTAGGGGTCGAATCAGAGCTGCAGCTGCGGTCTTCACCACAGCCACAGCAATGCCAGATCCAAGCTGCATCTGCGACCTATGCCCCAGTTTGTGGCAACACTGCATTGTTAACCCACTGAACTAGACCAGGGATTGAACCCACATTCTCAAGGAGACTATGTTGGGTCCTTAACCCACTGAGCCACAGTGGGAATTCCAGAAATGCACTTTAAAATGAGCAGTGCTAGTCGGAAACTTAGCCTCTATTTTATTGTCTGTCTTTATTTGACATCTACTTTTTTCCATCCTGTCCTCATATCTCAGTTTATCTTGCAACTTGAAGAGTTTGGCTAAAGGACCTTCTGTGCCAAAATGTTCAGGTACTGCCCCCCACCTGGCTCACTTTGCTACAGACAAGATGATGGAGCTTCCCTGTGAGCAAGAGTCAGAAGGGCTCACTATGGTATCATAGCTGTTGCCCGGTTAGGAGAAGACTGATGATCCATTTACACCTGTTGGAGCACACTGTAGCACTATCTCTTAATTCAGGCGGCCAAAGACTAAAGGACCTTTTCCCTATGGCAGGTTTTTTAAAAGGAAGGTTCATCGCCTAGGAATAAATTGGAGAGTCTGTGCTATTTATTGCCAGTGACATATGTGAGAACTCTCAATGTCTCAGATTGGCATAGCCTTTCTTCCCTAAGATCTCAAAGTTTAATATGTTTACAAGTAGTTTTATACCCCCCCCCAAAAAAAAACACCCCACTCCCCAACCTGCTAGCCTATAACAATCCTGAACTCTCGCTGCTTTCTCTTAATTCACTAGGCTAGCAGTCTTCCACACCCGTCTCGATTTTCCCACCTCTGGATGAACTTAACAGAGCATAATAAGAAGAGCTTCATTTATTGAGTGGTTACTATACATCAGGCACTGTTCTAAGAACATTATATGGACTTTTTCATTGAAAATTTACAATAACCCTATTTGGGAGGTACTGTTATTAGGTTAGTACCATTTTACAGATGAGAAAGCTGAGATGCAGTGATGGTAAGAAAGTGAAAAAATTACTAATGTTGGTGAGGGGAGGTTTATTTATATCAGACCCAGACAGCCTGACCTTGGCCATGCACTCAACCACTATTTCACCTCTCAGTGTTTGCCTCAAGTCAGATATACAGATTTATCTTTCACGAATTCATTTCCATCCATCTACCTAATTCCTTTATTTTCAGCCTGGCTCTAAGGCTTTCAAAGCTTACCATGTCCCAGAAACCAGAAATAAACTATTTCATTTAGATATTATCACTATTCCATTTTACAAATGCCAAAATGGAGGCACAGAAATTAAATTACTTGGCCAAGGTCACAGAGAATATCAGAGGTAGGATTTAAATCTAGTTCTTTTTTTTTTTTTATCACCATACTACATTTCACACTCTTCTGTATCTTTTTTTTTTTTTTTGTCTTTTTAGGGCTGCACCCATGGCATATGGAAGTTCCCAGGCTAGGGGTTGAATCAGAGCTGTAGCTGCCAAGCACAGCCACAGCCACATGGGACTCAAGCCATGTCTACAACCTATACCACAGCTCATGGCAATGCTGGATCCTTAAGCCACTGAGCAGGGCCAGGGGTCAAACCTGCATCTTCATGGATACTAGGTGGGTTCATTACCACTGACCCACGACAGGAATTCTGTTCTCCTTATTCTTTTTTTTTAGATTAGTTTTCTTTTTTTTTTTTTTGTCCTTATTCTTAAAAATCACTTTCCCGGGGAGTTCCCATCGTGGCTCAGTGGTGAATGAATCTGACTAGGAACCATGAGGTTGCGGGTTCGATCCCTGCCCTCAGTGGTTTAAGGATCCGGCATTGCCCTGAGCTATGGCGTAGGTTGCAGACGTGCCTCAGATCCCACTTTGCTGTGGCTCTGGCGTAGGCCAGCGGCTATAGCTCTGATTCGACCCCTAGCCTGGGAACCTCCATATGCCACAGGAGCAGCCCAAGAAATGGCAAAAAGACCAAAAAAAAAAAAAAATCACTTTCCCATGCAAGAATATGGAAAAGTTTTTGACTTTTTCCCTTAATTTTTTTCTTTTATTTTCTTTTTAAATCAAGTTGATGATTAATTCAATTGTTAGAGCCAACATTTTAGTAGCTGGGGAACAAGCCTCCACATACCAGTTGGCAACACTGGTGCCATGGCCGTGAATTTTCACTTTGTTTCCAAGCAGCCACTTCTCAAATGCATGCTGCGAATCATCAATCAGTGAGTTATACACCCTTAAGTGTGGACTGGACTTTATTATTTCTAAAATCTAATTGCTTCATTGCAGAGATAAGAAAGGCAAAGAGAGCTTAGGCATCATATCTGAGATCACCCAGCAAATTAGTAGCAGAACTAAGACAATAACTGAAATTTCCTGACATGGAATCTGGGGTCTTCATCCTAAACAAGGACAGCCTAATTAGCTATTTTTCACAGTGTCTGAAAAATATATATTCATACACTTGCCAAATACTGAAGGGCTACTCTGTGCCAGACATTGTTACAGGTACTGGGGATTGAGCAGTAAATGAAAAAAGAGAATTCCCTGCCCTCATGAGACTTTACAACCTGACATTGTGATGGCATAGGGTACTCCATTTTAAAATGATCTTTTGTCATTTAAGTTACTTTGAATTGAATCACTGGTTAAAAAAAAGAAATTATTTAAGAAGCACTAGCTTGAGATATGGATGGTCCAAAGCCAAACAGATGGATGAGCTTATTGTTATATCTACTTTTTTGTACATAGAAGCAAAGTACAGTCCTTACCTATAAATAGGGGTGGTGTGAGCTTTGTGGTACCAACAGAGAGATGGAGACAGTAAGGTGCCTGTTCCCAAAGGGTTTAAGGATGAAGCATCAGTCACATAGATTAGAGGAGAGCATTTTCCCTCATTAAACCTCTCTCAGCAAATTCCATAATGTTTAAAAATTGTCTTTTACTCCATAGCAATTAAAAACCATTCCCTATAGCTGCTGAGAATTGCAACTATAATTAAGAGAATAATCTGAAATCCCAAAGCCCCAGTTAAATTTTCTGAAACCCATCTATTTAAAGTCTTTTTAAATGATGCATACCTTACTTTGCGTCAACTTGTCCAGTGCTGAGAGATGAAAATAATAAAATGCAAATTTGCCTTGAAGCCAACATACCACCTCTTCCTCTTGCCAGTAATTATTATAATGAAGTGACAAAACTGAGCTCTTGGTCACAAAGGCTGTCTGCTTTTGCGATCAGTCTGAAAAGCAACAGCTACCCTGAAGCTATTCCGTAATGGAAAACAAAAGGCAGTACAGTTTAAAGTACTAAGCTAAGTCTATTCTTTAATTACAATATTTTGCCATGTCAATACACACCATTATCTGCAGTAACCAGGGATTAAAATACATATAATACAGTTATGTTTGGATCACAAACTATACTTTCTTTGGCCTCTAAGACATGAAAGGCTTCTGTCTGACTCTGCCACTTAATAAGTATGTCGAGTAGATGTGGCTGTATCATGTCCCCTGGAAGTCCCTGACACGGAGGGTCAATATGAAAACACCTTGATTAAATCCCAGCGATAGAAAGACATGAGAAGCCAGAATAAAATTTCTGGTTCCAAATTCATAACCATCTTTGCTCCTAAGCTTCCATACATGCCGAGCTGAGGACCCACTAGTCACGTGTCTTTTCATCTTTGGGGAATTCCTTATTTGCTTATTTGCTACTTCTGAGGGGTCAATATACGAGGATTCACACTGAGACAATATCCTGAATGACAAATTTGGAGAAAAATCTAAAAGGTTAGCAATTGTCACTGAACTCGATTTTAGTATTCATTCCTCCATTCCTCACAGTGCCTTTAGAAGACCAGTGAGGGAAACATATTTCAGGGTGGCAAGGCTAGCTAACTGCCAAGTGCCCAAATAATGCAGTTTCTTCTAACTTAAGTTCTGTAGTTCCCTCGTGGGTCACACTGGGCAGCAGATGCAGTATAAGTCAATTATGTATGTACTTGTCATGGCCAATGCCACCCCAATAAAATATCTGCTAAAATACAAGGCGATGATGCTAAATTTATGGTAATTAGGTGACACACTATTCCAGAGGCAAATGCAATGAGCAGGAAGACAAGAAGCCTCTTTTTATGTCCTTTAGCTCGTCACAGATGGAAGGTATGTAGGGTCATCTCTAGAACATGCTGAGAAGGAGATTCATTTTGTCTTCGCCACAATTCTGTGTCCTTTTTTCTGTATCTCTTTACCAATTTTATGTCTTCTTTTCAGATACTGTTGTTCAAGTTTCCCGTAATTAAAACTCCTATATCTGACAACAACTAGTCCAGTCAAGGAAGCCTCATTGTTCCTACACACTTGAGACACTCCTTTCACTCTGAGAGGCATCCAGGGACCTGGACATCAAAAAGCTCATTCCACCTCTTCGGGCAGCAGGATCAGTGAAAAATCTAATCGACCAAAATCACAATGGAAAGGCAGTGAACACTCAACTGCCACTGGAACCACGGCTGGGAGAAGAAGACCAAGACTGCATGTCAAGCTTTAACAGTGTGACTGCTACTACAATAAAAGGTTTAAGTAGGATCCAAAGATTCCTAACTTAAGAGATGAAATGTCCAGGATATATGATTTAAAACAACACCCATCTTACCAAAACTCAAGTGATCACAGCTAAATAAGAACCATCAACTGATGGCAACGTTGAGATAAGTTTGAAAGTTGAATTATCTAACAAGGATTTTAAACAGTCACCAGACAAGTGTTTCAACAATCAACTGCAAATTCTTTTGGAACATATGAAACAATAGAAACTCCAGCAAAGGAATAGAAGTTACAAAAAAGGACCAAGTGGAAATTAACAGAACTGAAAAATGCAATAACGGAAATAATAAAAGGAGGAAAAAATGGGTGGGCGGATTGAAAAGACTGGAGAGGACAAAGGACTTATCATTGAATTCACCCCACCTGAACAAGAAGGAGAAAACAATATTTTAAAAATGAATAGAAAATTCAGGAGGGTGCAAGACAATAACAAAAGACCTGAATTTCACTTCATTGAAGTTCCAAAAAGAGAAGAGAGTTGGCCTAAAAGAATATTCAAAGAAACAGTGGTTGAACACATCTCAAATTTGGTAAAATACACACATGTGCAGATTCAAGGAGCTGGGGAAAATGCAAACAGATAAACCTAAAGAAACTGACACCAACACATTAGAATTAAACTTGTGAAAATGAAACACAAAGAGAATATCAGAAAGTCAGAGAGAAACAAGCAGTTCCACCGAGGAACAACGATGTGAATAACAGAAGGCTACTCACTATAGAGGCCAGAAGGAAGTGGCAAACATTTTTCAAATGACAAAAGATAATAACTGTTAATTGCAGGTTTAGTATTCAGCAAAATGATCCTTCAGAAATGAAGAAAAAAGGCAAACATTCCTACACCAAGAAAAATTAAAAGACTGCACCACTGGCAAATCTAATCTTAAAGATTGGTTAAAGGAAGTTCTTCAAACAGAAAGGAAATATAAAAAGAAAGAATCATGGAGTATAAAGAAAGGAACAAGGAAAAGAACAGAAGTACAGGTATACATTATCTTTTTACTTGTTTCAGTTTCCTCAATTGCATTTGATAACTGAAAGAAATAAAATGCAATCTAGTACTTAAAAGAATGCTATCTAAAAGTGTGGAAAGTAAAGGGATCCAATGGAGTGTGGTTTCCAAACTACTCACCATGATAAACGGAGGAAACTTTACCCAGGAGGAAACCAGGTAAAGTATGCATGGTATCTCTGTATTTCTTAAAACTTCATGTGAATCTATAATTCTCTCCATAAGATTTCCAATTAAAAAGCAATAACCTTACTTTAAATTTCAGGTTGGTACCAATACACTGTGATAAGAAAAGTATATATGTTAATACACAGAGCACTATGAAAACTATGCAAAAATATATCAAAATCACTATAGAGCAAATATTTTTAAACCTTCTATTTGATAAGGGATTTATTTGGAACATAGAAAGTACTCCTACAATTCATCAATGACAAAACCCAAACAACCAAATTAAAACATGGGCAAAGGATCTGAATATACATTTCTCCAAAGTATATATAGGAATGGTCAGTAAGCACACAAAAAGATGACCAACACCACTGATCATTAGGGAAATACAAGTAAAAGCCACAGTGAGTTATCACTTCATGTCCATTAGGTTGGACATGAAACAAATGAAAACAAAAATCAGGTAATGACAAGTGTTGGTGATAATGTGGAGAAATTGGAACTATTGTGCATGCTCAGTGTATCTCAACAGCAATAAACCAAGAATTCTGAAAAAAAAAATGGGTAAAAGAACTGAATGTATGTTTTTTCAAAGAACATACAGATGATCAACAGGTATATGACAAACATGCTCAACATCTCTAATCCTCAGAGAAATACAACTCAAAACCACAAAAATGAACTATCACCTCACGCCTGTTAGAATGGTAATCATGAAAATACAGGAGCTAAGTGTGGCGAGGATGTGGAGAAAAGGAAACTTTTGTGCACTGTTGATGGAAATGTAAATAAAAACAGTTGTTATCAAATCATTATGGAGATTCCTGAAAATATGAAACTCAGAATTTCCATATGATCCAGGAGTCCCACTTCACTTCTGGATATATATATATATATCCAAAGGAAGTATGTTCATGGCAGCATTACTCACAAGAGCCAAAAATGGAAGCCTCAGTGTCCATCAAATGTCCATTATGAATGGATAAATACACACACACACATACATACAAATGGAATATTACTCAACCATGAGAAAGAAGAAACTCTTGCCATTAGTGACTACATGGATGGACTTTGAGAATATTTTGCCAAGTGAAGTAAGTCAGAGAAAGCCTAATACTGCATGATTATCACTTATTGGTGAAATCTAAAATAGCCAAACTCCTAAAACAGAGAGATGATTAGTAGTTACCAGGGGCTTAGGGGTCGGGGCAAAGGGTAGATGTTGGTCAAAGAGTAAAAACTTCCAAGCTTGAACTCGGTAGAAAGAGGAAACTGCATAAAGTGTGCATGGTGTCTTTGGGTTTCTTAAAACTACATGTGGGGATAGGGTTCCTTTTTCTCCATACCCTCTCCAGCACTTATAGTTTGTAGACTTTTTGATGATGGCCGTTCTGGCTGGTGTGAGGCTTTTGTTGTTTTGTTTTTGTTTTTGTTGTTGTTGTTTTACCCACTGTGGAAAACAGTATGGAGATTCCTCAGAAAACTAAAAATAGAACTACCATTTGATCCAGCAATCCCACTCTTGGGCATCTATCCAGAGAAAACCGTGACTCGCAAAGACATGTGTACTCCAATGTTCACTGCAGCACAATTTGCAAGAGCCAAGACATGGAAACAACCTAAATGTCCATCGACAGAGGAGTGGATCAAGAAGATGTGGTACATATACACAATGGAATATTACTCAGCCATTAAAAGGAACGAAATACCAGCATTTTTAGCAATATGGATGGACCTAGAAATTATCATGCTAAGTGAAGTCAGCCACACAATGAGACACCAACATCAAATGCTTTCACTGACATGTGGAATCTGAAAAAAGGACAGACTGAACTTCTTTGCAGAACAGATGCTAACTCACAGACATTGAAAAACTTATGGTCTCCGGAGGAGACAGTTTGGGCAGTTGGGGGATGTGCTTGGGCTGTGGAAAGGAAATCCTGTGAAATTGGATTGTGATGATCATTATACAACTACAGATGTGATAAATTCATTTGAGTAATTAAAAAAAAACCAAAAAAACAAAAAACTGCATGTGGGGAGTTCCCATCGTAGCTCAGCAGTAACGAATCTGACTAGGATCTGTGAGGACGTGGGTTCAGTCCCTGGCCTCGCTAAGTGGGTTATGGATCTGGTGTTTCCATGAGCTGTGGTGTAGGTCGAGGACGCAGTTTGGATCCAGCATTGCTGTGGCTGTGGTGAAGGCTGACAGCTACACAGCTGCAATTTGACCTCTAGCCTGGGAACTTCCATATGCCACAAGTGTGGCCTTAAAAAAAAGACCAAAAAAACAAAAACAAAAACAAAAAACCCCCAAAAACCTGCATGTGAACCTACAATTCTATCCATAAGATTTCCAATTAAAAAGCTATAACCTTAAATTGCAGGTTTAATGAAAATTATAATATTTATGAAAGATAACATAAAGCAACAGAACAATTTATATTTCCAATACAGTATGTACTAATATGCACATTAGAAAATCAGTCTATGTGATTTGCATTTTAATTTCTTTCCTGGATAATAATTTTGGTAAAACACTTGTAACATTAAATCATCATTTCAACTATTTTTAATTGTGCACTTCACTGGCATTAAGTATATTCCCAATGTTGTACAACCTTCACCACTCTCCTTTTCCAGAACATTTTCATCATCCCAAACAGAAATTCTGTAACCACTAAACAGTAACTTCACATTCCTCCTCTCCTCAGTTCCTAGGAACCAATACTATATTTTGTCTCTATGAATTTGCTCACACCTCCTACAAGTGAAACATATGTGTCCTATTGTGTCTGGCTTTTTCCACTTAGCAGAATGTGTTCAAGCTTCATCCATGCTGTAGCATGTGTCAGAATTTCATTCCCTTTTACAGCTGGATAATATTCCCATGTATGGATAAACCACATTATCTTTTTCCCTTCATCTGTTCATGGACACAGGTTGGTTACACCGTTTGGCTATTGTGAATATTACGGCTATTGTGAATATTACCAGTGTACAAGTATCTCACTGAGTCCTTGCTTTCAATTCTTTTTGAGTATGTACCCAGAATGGATTTGCTGGGTCCTGTGATAATGATGTTTAACTCTTGGAGGAATGGCCATGCTATTTTCCATAGTGACTGGACCATTTAAATCCTCACCAGTAATACACAAGAGGTTCAATTTCTCCACTTTCTCGACTCTTGTGATTTTTTAAAATAACAGTCAGTGTAATGAATATGAAGCAGCATGTCACCATGGTTTTGATTTGCATTTCCCCAATGTGGATATTAACTTGAAAAAGATGCATTTACTTAAGCATGAAAAGAAGATAACCTGTTCCACCCTGTATGACTCCCAAAATAAATTACTTTGAAATCTTATGGAATATCTATATATTAGCTCTACTCGAGGAAGATAATCTCATATGACATATATGTCAAGTTAAAAGTATCTGCTGCTGCACTTACGATGCGTAATCATTCACACAAAATTTTGCATTAAAACATTCCAGTTCCTTTGATGCCCTTATTTCAGCTCTCAAAGGAAAGTTTCATGTTTCCCCAGAGATTAACTAAAGTTCCATTTGCTAAACTCCAGGTGTATTTTCATTTAAAAAATGTTATTAATCAAAGTACATGCATCATTAGTGTGTCCCCTATATGGATTCTGTAAGACTTGATGGACAGAGAGTTAACCAGGCTTTGTTCTACAAATGTCTCACTGTAAATCAGTCACTTCGCCCTTTACAGGACTCAGTTGTCACAGACGAGGAGAATCTGAGTTTAGGAGTCAGAACCTGAGGCAAGACTTGATCCACTCAGTCAAATGTTTAGAGTCTCAAAATCCTTATCTATAAAATGTGAAGAATCATACACCTACTGCACCTGACACACCCCTCTTTCTCAGACTGCAGAAGATACTGAAGGAGGCAAGGGTATAGACAGAGTGTTGGGACCCGCTTGCAGAGGTCTGGGCATCAGAGAATGATGGTTTAGAGCAGGCTGGTGGCCAGATAGGGGGCAAGAAGTGGTCAGATTCTACATGTATTTTCAGAGCCAGCAGAATTTGTTGTGTTTTGTGGTTTTCTTTTTTCTTTCTTTTTACAACTACACCTATGTCACATGGAAGTTCCCAGGCCAGGGGTCAAACTGGAACTACAGCCAAGGCAACACCAGATCCGAACGGCATCTGTGAGCTACACCACAGCTTGCAGCAACACCAGATCCTTGACCAACTGAGTGAGGCCAGGGATAAAACTTGCATCCTCACAGACTTTCTGTTGGACTCTTAGCCAGCTGATCCACAACCCTGGATTTGCTGTTTGACCGAATGTTGGGCATGAAAGAAAGATGAGAAAGACAGCAATGTCTGGGGCCTTAGACATGGGAAGAATTGGCTCCAATTACTTTGAAGAGGAATGAGGTTGAAAAAGTTTTGAATGTTAGGGAAGCTCAAATGTTAGGTATGGACAAGTTTATAAAATGTCCAGTAGACATGCAAATAAGTAAAAGGCCTGATTTGTGTTTTACAAAAATTCTTAGGGAAGAGTGATATCAGACCTAAGGACCAGACAGAAGATACTGATGAGGTCTCTACAAGAATGAATTAGGGCTTAAACTAATGCAGCAGCAGTGGGGATGGACCAAAGAAGGGATTGAGATGAATTAAACAGGACATGATGATCAATTGGAGATGAGATAAAGGAGACAGGCTCACGGATGACCCCAGGATGTCTGGTTTGGGACATTTAGACTGACAGTTGAACAGAGTATGGGAGAAGGGGCAAATGTGAGAGGGCAAAGATCAGTTAAGCTATATAGCGATCACTAATCGAGGTCATTCAGATACAAACTTATCAAATAACAGAGGAGCTCCCAGGAAAAAGCAATGAAGTGAGGACAGTAAGAAGAGAGTGCTGTATGTGCAAAAACTGAGGAATGTGATATGGGGTCATATCTATGAAGGAGCTGTGTTTGAAACACCTGTGGACTACAGTATTAAGCAAACTGCTGATCCTTGCTTTTAATTCTGCAAGTGTCATTCTGCCACATTACACATTTCCTACTTCAGGCCATATACAAGCATTTGTAGAAGTAAGAATGACATTGATGTACTGCCCTCCAAAATGTTGTCTCCCCAAAAAGAACAATTCAACTTAATTTGCAAGTCTTGAGAGAGAACACCAGTGTTCCTTCAGGTTTCTACATTTTCCTTGTTTGCTTTTGGAGGAAGGGTGGTTATGAAGGGGAGATGAGGACACAGCTTGAGACCAACATATGTTCCTGCTCTTATTCCTTCACTGAGCTCCGTTTCTAAATATAACATAATTTTAAGGCTTAAATATGCAGCAGAGTAAATGTAGTATACTGTCATGAATTGGACATGGGAATTATTCATATTTTGAAGTCCTCTTCAATTATCATTTTTAAAATCCAGATTGCAAAAATCTTACCTTTTATTCAAGAACACAGTGTTTTTTATTGTACAAAATTTATTTATTTTTTTATGGCAGCACCCATGGAATATGCAAATTCTCAGGCCATGGATTGAATCCAAGGCACAGATGTGACCTATGTCATGGCTGCAGTACCACCAGAGCCTTTAACCCACTGTGCCGGGACGGAACCCACACCTCCACAGTGGCCCAAGCTGCTGCATTTGGATTCCTAACCCACTGTACCATAGCAGGAACTCCTAAAATGCTTATGTATGTATGTATGTATATACATGTGTGCATGTATACATATAGGCATTCACGTGTATGCATCTCACTTGTCTGAAAAGACCTATATGTACTAAAAAAAAAACCCTCCATGAGATTCATGTTAAATTGTGTTCTCTGCAACCCAAATGCATAAAGCCTCTTTAATTGTTAAGGACACAAAGTATTTTTAGGAAGGGAATTATTGAGATTAAAAAAAAAAATCCATTCGGCAATTGAGAATCCATGCTTTCAGGAAATGAATCAAAGTATTTGTTAAAATATATTTTATTTTGGAAATGTTAATTTCACTCATAAATCTAACAGCCAGTGTTCTCTAATAATGAAGAGGAAAAAATACCCTAAGCAAAAAAAAAATAATAATAATAATTACAAAACACGGTCATTATATGCTTGTAAGTAGTAAAAATCTAGATTCCTCAGTATTGAGCCAACTGACTCATATTCCTCTTACAAGCCTACGTGTGGATGTGTATTTAGGAAAGTTACAAATTCAGGTTCTGTCCTGTGTAAGTAAGCAAAGCAAGTGATGAAGCGAGGGTACAGAAGCTCCTAGATCTTGTTTTCCAAAGGTTATTTCTCCTGGCACTTGAGATAAAGAAGATGAAGAAGCGAGACAGTCATCATAATAATGAGTTTCTTTCTTTTATTTATTTTTTTCCTCTTCAAAGGCTTTTGAGTTTTGACAATTTGAAGTTTGGCTCTTGTCTGCAATGTTCAATTAATGTCACTACATCACAGAGACAAGGGCAGCTCATTAGAAAGTTGATCTGAGAGTACAGAACATTTACTGAAGACACACATATCTTAAAGGCAGAGAGGGGAGCAGAGAACCCATTTAGTGAGAATGAATCCCAAAGAGCCATTATTACATTCATTTTGACGGCTGTCAATGAAGTGGATAGGATGTGGTCACCTTCAATTTGAAATAACTTCTCTGTTCAGGACAATGGCATAAATGTCAGCATTTCTCCTTTTTCATTGCTCTGAACCCCATGATTTAAGAGTCATATGTCTTGTACACAGGCACATTTCTAAATATACCCCCTTTTAGTGTTGCATGTGTATCTATGTGTCTGTGTCCTATATGAATCACTTGAATTCTTAATACTAAGAATTTTTTTTTAGTTTTCTAAGATGACAAATAGGCGGATTCTTTTATATCTAATTTCAGTTCTTTCAAAGCTGATCAACATTATTGAGTCTACCCATCGAATTAAGATAAAATAGCATGATTCAACAGAGAAGAAGTGTCAACCACTGAACATAAGGGTGCTGAAATAACTGATCTTAGTCTGGCAAACACCCAAGGCATCCCCCATAGCAACAGAGCTGAAGGCATAGCAACGGCAGCTGCCTCACCATAGAAAAATTAAAAGAAATATTCTTGGAAAAAAGCATAATCCACGTTAAAGTCAAATATGACATTTTTCTGCAACAACAACCAAAAAACCATAGTGAGAGTGCATGTCAAATGATACTATTCCTTAGCAACTGTAAATGCTCCAGTGCAGAGCAAAAGCCATTTTGATTATGGCACTCAAGGCCAAGTGCTTTGAGGTGAAAACTTCCTAGGTTGTTCTCAGCCAAACTGTTATGTTCCTTGAGAAAAGTTAGAGAACATTCTTTTATTTATTTTGCTAAGAATAACAGGTTCTCCATAATATTTGAAATGTATCATTTGAAGGAAAGATTTACTATAGTTACACATCTACTTCACTAGCACTTGAGGAGTATGAAGATCTAAAGTGAAATACATGGATCCAAAGAGATATTCTGAGATTTCACTGGCATTAAAATTGGTAGAATTAGATTCTTCAGGCCCACAAGCATGTATGTTGGGCCTATTTCACATAAGAATGTCATCACTGGACATTTGCAGAGGGTGGATGGGTCTAATACTTTCCTTTGAGACTCAAAGGCCAATGTACCCAACCATAATAGGGTCTAAATCTTGGACAGATCAACTCCTGTGAATACCAGCTCTTTCCTGCATTTTGGTGAAGCTGTCGCCTTGAGGGATGGGACAACCATGGCTGAAAGAAGCAAGACCAGAACGAGTCTAACACTTGGATGGACCATCACATCAGCCTGGGCTGTATGGAACTCAAGGTCTTCTGGACATTCCCAATCTCAGGATGTTGCCAGGTGTACGGACCTTCCATAGGTATCCCACGCTGTTTCCTCTAGAAGCCCATATAATTACAGTAAGTCAAGGTAGATTCTGAACTTATCCTGGGTCTACAGCCATCCTACCTTGAACACGCCCAATCTCATCTGAACTTGTCCTGAAATAAATCAGGTCCTTTCTGACTGGTGGAGATGAAGCAACCATGGAATGCTCTCTTCCCAGGGTTAGTAAGTATATAGCTGTTGATGCATGTATATATTGGGAGGGCTAGAAAGTGGGAAGATGTCTGACCACTTCAGGCATTTGTTATTTTAATTAACTACTTCTTGTTTTCTCTATGAAAAGTAGTAAACCCGAGATCTACCTAATAAAATTTGAAGAGTACCTCAAGGACTCTTCCCGTCAAATGGGACCTGGCTGCCCAGTCCAACCACAGTCTCAACCAAAGGGAGAAGAAGGTGGCATGCATGAATCCAGTGAGACTGTGAGCCTAGAAAACTTTCTATGAACTGGTGAAAGACAACACCATGAAGTGAACAGATCTGAAGGGAACACAAGATATGTCATGGTGGCTGAGAAATCTTTCCCTGATGAAAAGGCAGTTTCAAGTATGTGCTCCTTTCCTCCCTTTTGCCCATTACTGCACCCAGCTGGGTCCACTCACGGCTTCCTCCTGGCTTCCAGGATGTCTTTAGCTCCTTTACTCACAGAGGAAAAGCTGTGTCAATATTTGTAATATTTGTATAAATTAAATTTAATGGTCTGGGCCCCTACCTCTGTCTGACCTCCATTTCCCCACTTCCCACCCCATTAGTTAGAAATAAGTTATTCTCGTAGGGCTCAGTCTCTATCCTCCCCCCCAGTCCTCTTTGGATCAACCAGACATTTGATCCTGGGTCCCTGGTATGCTAGTCCTAAGAGCCTTGGGGTACCCACAACACCCCTAGTGATCTTAACCCTAACTATATCCTATCCCAACCCAAGGGCCTGTGTTTCTCCCAGGAAGAGGCTTCTTATCTGTGCCTAGAATTCCAGCCCTTAAGTCAGGGACCGAAGCCTGCCCTGAGTTGCCTGGACTTACTCCATCTAAGCTGTCCAGGTCAGCCTGGGTCAGAAACTTATACTACCTGACCTTCCCTCTCACTACATGTTCCTCTAAATTGACACTGAAATGATAGACATTACATCTATTATGAAAATCAGGGTATGGTAGAACCTAGTTCCTATTACTAAAACTCTTAAGATATTTGCCTACTAAGAGCTATTTGTGTAAAGGTAGCGCCTTTGATTCGATCTTTGCTAACAGTGAAGCATCAAAGCATGGACTCAAAGGCATAGAGTTTAAACTTCAGAGAAAGAAGCAAGTTTCTTATTTATCAGCGACATCTGTTATTTTTTTAACCTTCAAGCTGATAGGGATTACAGAACAAAAAATGTCACCGTGAGATCTTCATTGTCACAAGTGAGGTCTTCATTGTTTCTAGGAATTGTCTGCCAGTGTCCCATATTCTGCTAAATGACATCAGTAGCTGTAACAGCCGTCACAAGAAATGGCCCTGAGGATGCTCCATGGGCAGTAATGCTCACTATTTATCAAATACATACCTCTACTTTCCATGGAAGTGAAAATTCCCAGATCATTTCCTTTTTCACATTAAAATACTCCTCACTACTTTTGCTATTGTTGTTCTCAGTGATTTAGTGCTTACTGCTCACCAGGTGTAGTAGTAAGTGTTTTATATTCATTATAAAGAGGATTACTGTCATCCTGTGAGAGCTGAGGAAATGAGGCATGAGATAATTTCTTCAAGGCCACACAGCTCATGGAACTGACACATTGGCCCAAGTGCTAACCTCTAAAATCCTTGATAATTTTATCTTTAATACAATCAAAATTAGTGAAAGCTCTGTCCCACCACCTTTTAGTAGAACAAGAATCCTGGACTCAAAATTATAGCCATCTTGATCCCTACCAAATTACCCATGACATTTTTCACAGAACTAGAACAAATAATCATAAAATTTATACAAAGTCACAAAAGACCCATAGTCACCAAAGCAATCCTGAGGAAAATGAACAAATCTGGAGGCTTAATCTTCTCAGACTTCAGACAGTACTACACAGCTGAAATAATCAAAACAGCACACTATTGGCACAAAAACACATATGGACCAATGGAACAGAATAGAGAGCCCAAGAAATAAACCCAGACACCTGTGGTCAATTTATTTTCAACGAAGGAGGCAAGAATATACAATGGAGAAAAAACAGTCTCTTCATCCAAGTGGTGTTGGGAAAGCTGGACAGCCACATGTAAATCAATAAAGTTAGAACACTTGCTCATGCCATACACAAAAATAAACTCAAAATGGCTTAAAGGCTTAAATATAAGGCATGCACCAAAAAACTCCTAGGAGAGAACATAGGCAAAACATTCTCTGACTTGAGTCACAGCTATACCCTCTTAGCTCAGTCTCCCAAGGCAAAATAAATGAAAGCAAAAATAAACAAATAGGACCTAATAAAACTTAAAAGCTTTTGTACAGCAAAGGAAACCATTTAAAAAATGAAGAGATAAGCTACAGAATGGGAAAAAAAATGTTCAAATAATGGGACTTACAGGGATTTATTTCCAAAGTACACTAACAGCTCATACAATTTCAATGTCAAAGAAACCCAAACAACCCAACCAAAAGACCTACACAGGTGTTTCTCCAAAGAAGAAGTAACTGATGCTCAACAAGTACATGAAAAGATGTTCAACACCACTGATTGTTAGAGAAACGCAAATCAAACTGCAATGAGATACCACCTCACGCTGATGAGAGGGACGGACCATCATCGAAAAATCTACAACTAAATGTTGGAGAAGATGTGGAGAAAAGGGAAGTCTTCTACACTGTTAGTGGGAATGTAAGTTGGTACAGCAGTGGAGAACAGTATGGAGGTTCCTAAAAAAACTAAAAATAGAGCTATATGATCTAGCAATCCCTTTCCTGGGTATATATACAGAAAAATCAAAATCTCTAATTTGAAAAGATACATGCACCCCAATGTTCACAGTAGCACTATTTACAATAGCTAAGACATAGAAGCAAGCTAAATGCCCACTGATGAATTAATAAATGAGATATGGCATAAATATATTATTCGGCTATAAAAAGAATGAAATACTACTACTTGCAGCAACATGAATGGACCAACAGATTATCATACTAAGTGAAATAAGTCAGAGAAAGACAAATATCCTATGATATCACTCATATGAGGAATATTTTTAAATGATACAAATAAACATTTATAAAAAATAAATAAGACTTACAGACATAGAAAACAAATTATGGTTACCAAAGGGGAAGTGGGAGGCGGGGAGGGATAGATTAGCAATTTGGGATTAATAGATACACACTACTGCATATAAAATAGATAACCAATAAGGATATACTCTATACACAGGGAACTGCATTCAATATCTTGTAAAAACCTATAATGGAAAAGAATCTGGAAAAAATGTATATATTTGAATCACTTTTCCATATACCTGAAACTAACACAACATTGTCAATCAAGTATAATTCAATAAAAAAAGAAAAACATCAGACATTTTGAATTTTTACCCCCTTGGTCTCACCAAACACATAGTTAATCATTTATTAAATCACATTTATTCTTCCTGAAATATCTTTCTTCATTTCTATTCCAACGCATCACCCTATATAAACCTTTATTTTATTTATTAAACAAACACTCATTGAGTGCCCTACATGTTCAAAACAGGGCTTGGAATCAAAAAACAAACAAAAAAATGCAATATAAATTTTTGCCCTTAATGCTTTAATATTTCATTGATGGTGACAGATGCCACATTAAATCTTTTATACACTTATATTGCTACTTTTTATGGTAATTCTATAAATAACATGAAATTGTATTAGTTTTACATACGAGAAACTGGAGGCTCTAATAGCAGACCAAGACCACATGCTACCTAAGATGGGGCAGATCTTGAATTTAACCTATGGTCCTTGGAAGATGCACTCTATACTCTGTAACCCATTCTACTGTTTTTCAACTAACTGTCCAAAAAAAGGAAGTCTATGTGAATGACACAGTCAAAATATGCCAGGTTTCAGAGGAGAGAGAAATCATTTCTAGCTAAATTAGAATCAGTATTTGCATGGAGAGAGTCTCATTAAACACTGAGTAAGCTTTTGGTGGATGGAGCCTGAGGAGGGCACACCCCCAGGGAAAGGCTTAGCCCAACCAGGAAGTGGTGAGAGCTGTGTGGGGAGCACATGGCCCACTATGGGGAGGTGGTGACTCATAAACCTGGAACGGAAAAGCCAGAATCTGGAGGCAGATAACTGATGTAATTTCGAATTTAGGCATGAGCACCTGAGTGGACTTGGGCATAGGCACTTCATTTCTCTGATCTTCAGTTTCCATATCTGCAAGCTGGGCATAATGACACTAACCTTAGAAGGTTAAGTTGCACGGTTGGGTTGGAGGTGTGGAGAAGAGTCAATTAAATAGCAGCTGGACACATGACAGTTCTTATAAACAAGTCTTTCATTCTGACTCTGGACTTCACTGAAGAGTCAATAAGAATCTTTGAACAATGGAGCAACAGGGATCTTGAACCTGGTCTCCCTTTCTGAATAATCATGTGCATCAAAGATTAATTTTCTTGTTGGTAGATGCAAACTATTACATTTAGAATGGATAAGCAATGGGGTCCTATTGTACAGCACAGGGAACTATGTCCAGTCTCTTTGGCTAGAACATGATAGAAGATAGTATGAAAAAAACACAAAGTATATACATATATGATTGGGTCACTTTGCTGTATAGCAGAAATTGAAGGAATACTCTAAGTCAACTATACTTTAATCAAAAACATTTAAAAAATAATAAAACTGTTAGCTAATTAAAAAATAAAGATAATTTTCCTTTAACACAACTTACCCTTCCTGTAACATAGCTCTCTGCTGTTGCAGTTTCAGCTTGTTGGGTTTCCCACTGTGCGTAAAGCTGAAATGCCTTCACTTGGAAATACAGGCTCTGCTCTAGCCACCTCTCCAAGCTCTCCTGACACTAGGTTTTGTCATCCACTATATTCATCCACCCAGAGTCCCCCTAAGATAGGAGACCCAACTCATCCTAATTTGCCTGCAATATCCTACTTTTAGCACTATAAGTTTTGTACCCCTCGGTCCCAAGGAAGCTGGGAGATCTGGTCATCCAGAGGCATTGCATGTTTCCAAATTTCCACATATTTGACTTTCTTGGGAAGGGCACACCTTGCAAGGCTCACTCCAAACACATCATTGTTATCATTTTGATCAGCCGTGTAAATAGAGCAGATGGCCACAATAGGAGGATTATCTCTGGGTTTGATACATTGGGATCAGATACTAAAAGTTTTTTCTCTTTTTTGTATTAACTATTTACTTGGAAATAAAATTGAAATACACAAAAGTTGCAAGAATAAGAATAGGGCAGTAATCTCTTAGCATCCAAGGGGGACTGGTTCCAGGACTCCCCCCTTCTCCATACCAAAATCCACAATTCCCTTATGTACAACAGTATAGTATTTGCATAAAATCTATGTTATATGTACTTTAAATCATCTCTAAGGTACTTATAATACCTAAGACAATGTAAATGATATGTAAATACAGTTGACTCTTTTAATAACAACTTCAAGGGTTAACATATGAGGATTTTTTTCACTAAATACTGTACTTCACTACCACATGACTCAAGGTTGGTCGAATCCACAGATGTGGAATTATAGGTACAGAGGGCCGACTGTAAAGTTGTATTGGGATTTTAGACTTCCAGGATGGTCAGTGACCCTAACCTTGGCATTGCTCAAGGGTCTTCTGTAGTTGTTAATACAATGAAAATGCTATGTAAATATTTGTGGATATAATGTAAATGAGGAACTTATACCCATCCTCTTTAAACTTTTCCAAAAGGTTGAAGAAGAAGGAACATTTCCAAAGACATTCTATGAAGCCACCATCACCCAAATACCAAAACCAGACAAAGACACTACCAAAAAAGAAAATTACAGACCAATATCTTTGATGAATATAGATGCAAAAATTCTCAATAAAATTTTAGCCAACTGAATCCAACAACATATCAAAAAGTTCATACACCATGGACCAAATGGGATGGCTCCCAGGTTCACAAGGATGATTCAACATACTCAAATCAATCAACGTCATACACCACATTAACAAAAGAAAAGTCAAAAACCACATGATCACCTCAATAGATGCAGAAAAAGCATTTGACAAAGTCCAACATCAAAACGCTTACCAAAGTGGGTATAGAGGGCACATACCTTAATATAATAAAAGCCATTTAGGACAAATCTACAGCAAATGCAATACTCCATGGAGAAAAGTTGAAAGCTTTCCCACTAAAATCTGGAACAAGACAAGGGCACACAATCTCACCACTTTTATTCTACATAGTATCAGAAGTCCTAGCCACAGCAATCAGACAAACAAAATAAATAAAATGTATCCAAGTTCAAAGAGAAAAGGTAAAATTGTCACTGTATGCAGATGGCATGATAGTATATATAGAAAACCCTAAGGACTCAGGCCAAAAACCACTCCAACTGATCAACAAATTCAGCAAAGTAGTAGGATATACGATTAACATTCAGAAGTCAATCGCATTTCTGTATATAAACAATGAAATATTAGAAAAGGAATACAAAAATAAATTTTAAAATTGCACCCCCCAAAATTAAATACCTGGGAATAAACCTGACCAAGGTGAAGGACACATATGCTGAGAACCATAAAACATTAATCAAGGAAAATAAAGAGGATTCAAAGAAATGGAAAGATATTCCATGCTCATGGGTTGGAAAAATTAATATTGTAAAAATGGTCAAACTACCCAAAGCAATCTACAGATTCAATGCAATCCCTATCAAATTACCCATGACATTTTTCACAGAACTAGAAAAACAATCTAAAAATTTATATGGAACCACAAAAGACCTAGAATTGCCAAAGCAATCCTGAGGAACAAAAACCAGGCAGGAGATATAACTCTCCCAGACTTCAGGCAATATTACAAAGCCACAGTAATTAAGACAGTGTGGTGCTGGTACCGAAACAGACATACAGACCAATGGAACAGAATAGAGAACCCAGAAATAAACTCATATACCTACAGCCAATTAATCTTTGACAAAAGAGGCAAGAATATAAAATGGGGAAAAGACAGTCTTTTCAGCAAGTTGTGCTGGGAAATCTGGACAGTTGCATGTAAAGCAATGAAACTGGAACACACCCTCACACCATGCACGAAAATAAACTCAAATGGCTGAAAGACTTAAATATAAGACAAGACACCATCAAACTTCTGGAAGAGAACATAGGCAAAACATTCTCTGACATCAACCTTACAAATATTTTCTCAGGTCAGTCTTCCAAAGCAACAGAAATAAAAGCAAAAATAAACCAGTGGGACCTAATCAAACTGACAAGATTTTGCACAGCAAAGGAAACCATAAAAAAACCAAAAAGACAACTTACAGAATGGAGAAAATAGTTTCAAACGATGTAACTGACAAGGGCTTAATCTCTAAAATATACAAACAACTTATACAACTCAACAGCCAAAAAGCCAACAACCTGATGGAAAAATGGGCAAAAGACCTGAATAGACATTTCTCCAAAGAAGATATACAGACGGCCAACAAGCACATGAAAAAATGCTCAATATCACTGATTATTACAGAAATGTAAATCAAAAATGTGTGTAGTAGTATATAATTATGCCTTTAATTTGCATTTCCTAATAATTAATGGGTACTATGAGGTACCATCTCACACCAGTCAGAATGGCCATCATTAATAAGTCAAAAATAACAAATACTGGAGGGGGTGTGGAGAAAAGGGAACCCTCCTGAACTGTTGGTGGGAATGTAAATTGGTACAACCACTATGGAAAACAGGATGGAGGTACCTTAGAAAACTATATATAGAAATACCAAATGACCCAGCAATCCCACTCGAGCACATAACTGGACAAAACCTTCCTTGAAAAAGACACATACACCCATATGTTCATTGCAGCACTATTCACAAGTGGAAACAACCTAAATGTCCATCACAAAATGAATGGATTATATACACAATGGAATACTGCTCAGCCATAAAAAAGAACAAAATCATGCCATTGGCAGCAACATGGATGGAACTAGAGACTCTCATACTAAGTGAAGTAATTCAGAAAGAGAAAGACAAATACTATGTGATATCATTTATATCTAGAATCTAATATATGGCACAAATGAACCTTTCCACAGAAAAGAAAATCATGGAAATAGAGAACAGACTTGTGGTTGTCAAGGGAGAAGTAGGATGGACTGGGAGTTTGGAGTTAATAGATGCAAACTATTGCCTTTAGAATGGATAAGCAATTAGATTCTTCTGTATAGCACTGGGAACTATATCTAGCCACTTATGATGGAGCATGATAACATGCAAAAAAGAATGCATGTATGTATGTGTGACTGGGTTACCTTGCTGTACAGTGGGAAATTGACAGAACACTTTATAAACCAGCTAGAATGGAAAAAATAAAAATCATTTGAAAATTAAAAAAGAATGTAAATGATATGTAAATAGCTGCAAACACGATGTAAATTAGATATAAATAGTTGCCAGTGAAGCAAATTCAAGTTTTGCTTTTTGAAACTTACTGAAATTTTCTCTTCCAGAATATTTTCCATTCCTGATTGGTTGACTCCGTAGATGCAGAAACTGCAGGAATAGGTGGCTGGAATACTCACATACCTTTCACCCAGATTCACCTGGATAAATGTTAATACATTTACCTGTTCTCATTCTCTGCCACAGAGAATATTCTTTTAGTTTTTTTTTTCCCTGACAGTAAAGGTATAAATAAATTTTAACATATTGTTCAGAGGAGGAGAAATCGCTTCTAAACAGGAAGAAATATTGGAACAACTTGCCATAAGCAAAAAGTTCCTGGGAGATCAAATGTTCCAAGTTCTGTTTTAGGAAGTTTACAATTGCAAGGGTGTTGAGCAAGGTCTAGAAAGAAGAAAAGTCTGGAGACAGAGAGACTAGTCAGTAGAGTGTTCAACCCATTCCTGCACCAAGAACATTTGCTAAGACAGGAAAAAAAATGAAATAATATTGTCCTACAGCCCAAGTTACAAATAATGCCTCATATCCCCTTGACTATTAGACATTAATCATCTTATTAAGTCAAGTCAAAGTTTTTTTTCACATTTCTCATAAGACATGGAGACTCATTTATCACATCCACTTTCTCACCCTGGCTATTGATAAATGGAGTGACACAATTAAAGACCATACAAAGAATGAGGTCTCTGTTATTTCACATGAGGGACCAGTTTCCTGGAAGAGTTATATCAGATGAGTCAAGTAATAACTGAAAATAGTCTCTACTCCTGAAACACTGGAATTTTCTTTGTAATCATCATTGAAATGCCACCAGAGATGCATTGAAGCAGTTTTTGATAAGACACAAACTAACAAACTGGATCTAACTGCTTCAGGGAGAATTTTTTTAATTTCACAGTTGGTTGAAAAATATACTGTGGCAGTATAATGGAGAAAATTCAGCATGGGCTACCTGTGGTATAAGAATATACACCTGCAAATGCATACCTCAGCACCAGCATCTGGGTTGCAAACACTTTATACAAAACAACACCCAAAGCTTCTCTAGTTGATCCACTTTGTATTCTCTTTACTGCTATATCTGGCCAAGAATCAACCTTTCATTTACTTTGTTGCTCCCTTGTTAAAAATCCTCTTGGATTTCTTCTCTTGTTTTTTTGAAAAAAGTGCCTGTTTTTGGCACTTTAGGGCCTCACGGATGGGTTAGTCTAAAAAACAAACACAGCTATAGCTGACACTTTGGGTTGATAATGTTCTGTTTGCTCCAGGGAAAGAAATTAGGGGAGTTCTTGCTGAGAAAGGACCTGCAGTAGTTGTAATAAATACAGGGCATGTTTCCCTCTAGGAGAAGAAACACCAGTAATACCACGTGTATCCCAGACTGCATTGCTCACGGCAGCCAGTTTAAGAGAAGGTGATGGAGGGCTCTGCAGAACCCCGTACTTTTGAAAAATGGACTGGGTTGTACTGGGGTCAGTGAAGACTTGCTGGTAGCTTGCAACTGGCCTTGGAGAAAGTGTAGCACCACAGAAACTGACCAACACGGCACACTCTATTCTGCAAGCTGGTTATTAAACTTCACCAGCACATCGCTGCCTATAAAAGATCTTTGGCTGATGATTCTGGTTTTATAAATACCCAACCATGGGCAGGTACAACTGAGTGAAATAAAAACGTGTTGAGCAAATGAAGTGTTGTCTGCCAAGAGTTGATGGCATTAAATTCATCTTGTGAAGGCCAGGAGAACAGAACAATATTTGAGAGGATTGTGGACAAGAAAAAAAGGTATTTTCAGGGAAAGATGGACACAGGCTCCTTAGAAATAGCAATTATAACCAAATCTCTTTTACTTCATATATAGGCTAATGGCTGATGGTTACAGAAATAGGAGCAGGCTAAAGGAAAAAAGAACGAACCAAAAAAACTTGAGAAATAAAAAAGTATATTACATGCATACATTCTTTTTTCTCACATTATCAGGCTCCATCATAAATGACTAGACATAGTTCCCAGTGCTACACAGCAGGATCTCATTGCATCCATTCTAAAGGCAATAGGTTGCATCTGCTAACCCTAAGTTCCCAATCCATCCCACTCCCTCCCCCTCTCCCTTGGTAATCACAAGTCTATTCTCCAAGTTCATGATTTTCTTTTCTGTGGAAAGGTTCATCTGTGTTGTACATTAGATTCCAGATATAAGTGATATCATACAGTATTTTTCCTTATCTTTCTGACTTACTTCACTCAGTATGAGAGTCTCTAGTTCCATTCATGTTGCTGCAAATGGCATTATTTTGTTCTTTTTTGTGGCTGAGTAGTATTCCATTGTGTATATATACCACAACTTTCTAATCTAATCATCTGTCAATGGACATTTGGGTTGTTTCCATGTCTTGGCTATTGTGAATAGTGCTACAATGAACATGTCTTTTTCAAGGAAAGTTTTGTTTGGATATATTCCCAGGAGTGGGACTGCTGGGTCATATGGGAGTTCTATGTATAGTTTTCTAAGGTACCTCCATACTGTTCTCCATAGTGGTTGTACCAGCTTACACTCCCACCAACAGTGATGGAGCCTGATAATGTGAGAAAAGAGAATGTATACATGTATGTGTAACTGGGTCACCATGCTGTTCAGCAGAAAATTGACAGAACGCTTTAAACCAGCTATAATGGAAAAAAAATAAAAATCATTATATTAAAAAAATAAAAAATAAAAACAATCCTTCAAAACCCCCCCACAAAAGTGCATTAAATGATTATGCAAGAAAGTCGAATACACAAGATATGTTGAAAGCTTATTGGTTCCTTTTGTGTGTAACTTAGTGGCCATGGACCCTAAGACCAAGTGTAGCCCAAGTTTAAGTCTAGCACAAAACTGAATAGCTTAAATGATTTAATGTGAAAGGCTAGTTGAGGAAATAAATATTTACAAAGAAGGGGGTATATCAGGATTTTATAGATGTTCTAAGACCAGACAGCTCAAAGAGGAGATTCATATGTATGTTTGTGTTAATTATATGTTTACCCAAAGTAGGTAGTTCAGAGAAATTAAAAATTATTTGATGGTAAATGCTACATAACAATTCTTTATAAATCATATGGTTACTTTAGGGTGGTCCACATCTTCTTTCTTTCAGAAAGGCAGGATTTCAAACTTCCCTCTAAAAGCCAAGAAGAATTAAATTCCATGTAGGTTCCTTCGAAAGACCATTGAATAATCTTTTTTTTTTTTTTTTAGTCTTTTTTTTTGCCATTTCTTGGGCCACTCCTGTGGCATATGGAGGTTCCCAGGCTAGGGGTCGAATCGGAGCTGTAGCCGCCGGCCTACGCCAGAGCCACAGCAACGCGGGATCCGAGCCACGTCCACAACCTACACCACAGCTCACGGCAATGCCGGGTCCTTAACCCACTGAGCAAGGCCAGGGACTGAACCCGCAACCTCATGGTTCCTAGTCAGATTCGTTAACCACTGCACCACAACGGCAACTCCCTCCATTGAATAATCTTTACATGAATTGCATGCAGACACATTTCTTCAGCATTGTAGAATGTTAGTCATACTTAGAAATCATTCTGCCTTGTAGTCCCCTACTAAGATCTCAAAAACCACTTTATTTTTCTTCACTTTAAATATGGCCGAAGCAGTTTTCCATTTTATTTTCCAAAAAAACTTTCACATTAAAAAAGAGACCTGAGGGTGTTTTCTCATCTTGTTACAGACGGTGACAGAACAAAATGTGCATAAATGCCCACACAGGAAAGTTAATAATACTCTACACAGAGTCTATTTTTAGACTAATAGAACTAGTTTACGCAAAGCAAATCTGTACAGTGAAAAGATCTTTAAATGTTTGAAAGAATTCTGCATAAATGTTAAAATAAAAGCAACCTTTTCTTTTCCCACATTGGATCTAAAATAATTAAATGAATTTGAAGGCTTAGCCACTTTACAAAGACTTTTTAATTGCCCCTATCGATCAGGATCTAAATTTGCTTCTGCAGAGTTTATAGAGCTGCCTTATGTGCAGAGCCAAAACCCTGGGGAAAGAAAATCCACAGCTATCCTAGCACTACCAAATGGCAGAGTTACTTACATTTGCTAATGTGGAGACAAAGATCATTTGGGGGAGACAAGATAACTAGGTCTCTACCAGTCAAGGCTGTATTAAATTTTACTGTTTCAATAGCCAAGAATTCTCGCATTGGGCGTTGACAACCCCATACTTTAACTTTACCCAGAAAAGACAAATCTCTCAGTGTAGAAGGAGAGTCATTATTCTAAATCGATTCATAATCCTCACAAACATACAAACTGGAAATACACAGGACACACTGATTTTGTTTAAAAGTGGTATTTCTAACTAGCATTAGTCCTCTGCCTTTTCTTTTCTTTTTTTTGGCCATGCCCATTGCATATGAAAGTTCTCAGCATAGGGATCAAACCCAAGCCACAGCAGCAACCCAGACCACAGCAGTGACAACGCCTGATCCTTAACCCACTGAGCCACCAGGGAACTCCTTTCCTTTTAAAAAAAATATAAAATGGAAATCTCATATGCATTTCTTACTGCTAGGCATGGCATCTGCCCATTTTGCCACACAGAACTGTAATTCTGGGAGCCCATCATGCTTTCATGAAAGTGGCCATGAGTATCCAGCTTTAATGAATGACTGTGTTCCTTTGCTTTAAGAACCTTCCAAAAGCCATTTATATTTTGAGGCCTGAGTATATGTGTCCAGGGTCCTGCACCCTCTCTGAGATTCCTCCATTCCCCCAGCAGACTCCCTGGTTCTGGTTCCTTTGATGTTCTGTGGACATACCTATATCAGATCACTTAATACAGTTAATTTTAATAACATGCACACATTCCTGCCTTCCCACTAGGTTGACTACTTCCCTAGTCATCCTTATCTTTTTCATCTTGTCATTCCCAGGCACCAGATTGTGCCTTTAGAAACTGCTACCTCAATGTTTCATGAATATATTTAAGGCATGAGTGACCACTTCTGCAAATGCTCCAAGATATGCACCAAACAAGTACTTATATTTAAAATTTTACTTTTCTCTTTAAAATGTCTTACTTGATATATTATATGCTGATTTTAGGTACTAAAGTATTCAGAGCTAAAACTATTTTTGAGAAACCCTTATTCTCAAATTGAAACCCCTATTCAATTCTTAGCCACATAATATATATTTATACCATGTATGTAATTTACTATACACACACACATATAAATTCACCTAGATGAAAACCAAAGTGTGATTATTATCATCCATTTTCTATATTATTGCTGTGAGATGTGGGCTATTCCTATAAAAATTATTTTACTGAAAATTTGACTAAAGAAACTGATCTCTCAAAATAATGTCTTTAAATTATTTAAAAATTAAGTTAGCAATTGCATTTGTTTTAGAATAAGCTGTATAACTAGATTTATATCTAAAAGGTGGTGGTATCTCATTATTTTTCCTTCCTGTTTTGATCATATGATTCTAGCAATTTTTCAAAAATGTATGTTCTGCATTTTTCTGTTATTTCCATACTATTCTCATCTTAAAACTGTCAGTACTTTCCATTTGTCCGTATTTACTTGTTAATTTATTCATGTTGAAAAGTAGTCATTTATTCACTTTCAAAAAATTACTAAAAACCAACTACACTACAGGTACTATTTTCCAAATGGATTCAGTCACTTAAGTTAGTTACCCAGGATTCTCTTTGCAACAGAGCAAACATCACCTAAAGTCATTGATAGATTAAGTCAAATAAACAGACCTTTTAATCACCGAAGCTCTTTCGCAGCAACAATATCTTTGCAGATATTATTTTTGAATGAAGTCATCAATGGTTTATTATTTCACATTTAGTCATTAAAATTCATCTGTCTCAGTGGAAAGATTTTCAATAATTATGAGCTCTTACTTACTTTTGTTAAGCTTCCTTTCTAATTTGTAAGGGAGTAGATATAAACACCCAGGGATCACACCACCAGAAATAAAAATTATCATCTCTGTACAGTGAATGTTAATGTATTACAATTATTCACTGTAATAAATTAACAAGTAGGCTGACAACTAGGCCTTGTCAGCAACAACCATGTGTTATCTTTATAAAACCTATTGAAGAAATTGTCTCTTGTCAATTCCTAGTTGTTATTGATGTAGGTCTTATTTTTATTCCATTAAAATTTCCCAGATGCTACAACTTTTGCTTCTGTTTTTGTTTTGATGACTAGAGAATATTATTTTAAAATAGTAGTTGTTTACAAATCTTAATAAAATGACATCGCATTTAGGCTGAAAATTTTAAACTTCCATAACAGGTTCATCCACTAAGCAAGCATGAAAACTACAAAAATCTCATGCAAGAAATCAAATATCTAAATGACAAGAGATTTAGTGTTATCAAAAGTATCCTATCAAAAGTTATAAATTTTCTGTTATGGAGGTATATTTGAAATGGATGGTTTTTCCCTTAACAACCGTTTTGTCACATTTAGCACATCAAAATACACTTACCATGATAACAGAGAAAAATGACATTTTCCCACAATTTTACATTTATGTCTACATCTTTTATGATTGCATCATGAATTTTTGATTGCTATATGAGATCAGATAAGGCAGCATATTTCTCAATATTTTTCAATCTAACAATTTATACTAGAAAAGACTTTATATAAATTTTACTTTAAATAAAGCTTGAGTGCTACGTGACGAAAACCACAGATGTACTATTAATGAGAATTCCGCAAGTCCCCCAGTAGTTCTTACGTAAAATTTAATTATAACTCAAAAATCTATCTACTTTCTCCATCTTCAATTCTGGTGCCTTGTCTAAGCCAACACTCTCTCCTTCATGGGCAACTTAAATAGTGTCCTACCTGTTCTCTCTGTTTTCATTTTGCTCCTTTCTAACCCATTCTCCATGGAGTACCCATAGGGATCCCACTTTAAGTGTAATCAGATCAGGTTGCATTTGTGCTTAAAATCCTTCAAAGGCTCCAAGCACAAAGTTTACTCTTTTCTCCCCTCCTCTGTAGCTGTCTCTCAATTACACAGGACTTTCCTTGCATCCTGAGATCCAGGGTAAGTTAGGACACCTCTTATGGTCTTGAAAAAGGATGCTCTATGTTTCCCCCAGAACACCTGTCCAACTACAAGAATACGGTGACCTGTAGAACTCATCTCTTCCAATGCGAAGTGTGCTCCATGGGTGCACAAGACTCGTAATTATCCTCCAAATCCAGCACAGGGATCAGAGTATACATGCCCAACACATATTTCTTGAACAACCATGTCATCATGAAGAGAAGCAAAAAAGCAACCCAAAGATTCACTGTAAAGGGATGATGGAAGGGGAAGAATGATCAAATTTCGATAACATACTTAGCTGAATGGGCAAAGAATCATCAACAATACATTTGGTTTGGGGCATCAGATTTCCCTGACCACCCGAAAGTTCTCATTTAGGAGTTGCCACTGTGGCACAGTAGGCTAAGGACCTGGTGTTGTCTCTGTGGTGGCACAGGTTTGATCCCCAACCCAGCACAATGGGCTAAGGATCTGGCATAGGTTGCAGCTACAGTTAGGACTTGATCCCTGGCCTGGAAACTTCCATATGCCTCAGGTGTGGCCAAAAAAGAAAGAAAGAAAGAAAGAAAGAAAGAAAGAAAAAGAAAGAAAGAAAGAAAGAAAGAAAGAAAGAAAGAAAGAAAGAAAGAAAGAAAGAAAGAAAGAAAGAAAGAAAGAAAGAAAGAAAGAATCTCTTATTTATAAAATTTCCTAAGGTAAATTGAAAGAGTATTCAATTTGTCATAATCTGTTTCCCATTATCCTTAGAAAAAGATTAAAAACCATAAACCCTGTGTTGAATTTCTATTCTGGAATTTCTATTCTGGAGGAAGTGCCTGACAGGTCCATTGACTGAGTAAAAGAAAGCAGAGTGGTCCTCGGGTAGAGTAATCATGGGTTGTACAAGTGTGACTTTCAAAGAAAGATGGGGGTATTCGAAGCATGTAATCTGATAAAGTCTGAAACTTACTCTTTTCTCCAAACAGCCAGTCCTTAGAAGTGGAATTGGAATAAAATTAAGTGATGTAATCCTTAAGAGCAGAAGCTATCATGGCAATGTTCACCCTGTATCCTCAACTCATTTGACCTGTGTTCTCTGCCTCACTCTTTCAGGCATCGTATCAGAAGGGCACAACTGGAACAGTCTTTGTAAAGGGTAGATCTGTTGATCTTTCTTGTTTCTCTGACTGGATAACAATATTATAGACTCCGGAGAAGCGGAAACATTGAAGTCAAGAGGAAGCAAATTCCAGGCAAAGGAAAAGAGCCAGTGTTCCCTAGCCTGGGAAAATGGAACCCAAGGCGACCAATGTGGCCCCAGCAGATTGAAGGACCAGGGGGAAAGCTGTGGGCAGATCAAACCATGGGTTTTATGAGCTTGGGAGGAATTCAGGCTATGTTTTGGATAAAGAGTTGATACAGGTTGTTGATACAAGTTGTGAAAAGGGAGGCAAAGATAGGAAAAAACTTCTCATTGAAGAAAAGCACTGATGGTCCAGATTCCAGGTAAAGACATTTTACTCAGCTCACCCCAGAAGAGTGGTGTAAAACTGCACGGTAGATTTTCACACTTTCTCAAATGGATGTTCACTTTAATTTCTTTAAATTTTTTTTTAATTATAGTTGATTTACAGTGTCTGTCAATTTCTGCAGTACAGGAAAGTGAACCAGCCATACATACACACACACACACACACACACACACACATTTTCTTCTTACACACATAAACACACACACACACACACATATATATATTTACACACACAGTCTTTTTTTCACATTATCCTCCATCATGCTCCATCACAAGTGATTATAGTTCCCTCTGCTTGACAGCAGGATCTCATTGCTTATCCGCATTTCAGTTCTGCAGGAATCTAAGACAGCCACTGAACAGGATTGGACGTCAGGGCCACCAAAAATGTCCTCGTGCTCCAGGGAGGTGGACTGAGGACCTGACTGTCTCCACAGCCTCTGGTCTGACAACGTGGCTTCTCTGAAATTGGGTGCCGAGAAAAGTCTGAGCTGGATGCAAGCCTGGCCTGAATCTCAGGTCTGGGAAACAGCCAGCTCTGGCCAGAATCCATTTTTGATCTCATTTTTTATACATTTTTCTTTATATTTCCCAAATCATGCATAAATTATTGAAACTAGGTCAAACACGAAGTGATCAGCTAAGGAGTGTTAATAATTCACCTTTGCAATGTGCCCTATGTACATGCAAGAGCTCAGGGAAGGTTTGCAATTGTACTCAGATGGAGTCGTCATCAGGACTCTGTAAAACAGCCCCCAAACAATGGTTTTTTTTGGGGAAAAAAAAAGAGTCAAAAGCTGGACTGACACCAAATTCATTCCTGGAATCCATGAAGAGATGAACTTAACAGCAAATCAAATGAAACAGCTTTATGGTTTTTGATTTTAAAAAAGATATGATTATGGCAACGACTATATCTTATAGGATTTTACAAGTGGGTGGTTTGATTATGTTTGGAGAAAAATACTTCCCTTGTTAGTGTTTTATAAATATTGGTTAAATGAAATAATGAATGGATGAGACAGGAAATTAAGAGAAACAAAGCTAAAATCTAGAGTTTTGTATATTCGTCTATTGGCTCCTTGACTTTTCTGTTTTGAGTGTACTTTTGAAGTCCAGGTAAATTCCATAACACCCTCAGCAATTAAAAAGATTTTCATTTTCACAGAACTAGAACAAACAATCCAAACACTTATATGGAACCACAAAAGACCCAGAATCGCCAAAGCAATCCTGAGAAACAAAAACCAAGCAGGAGGCATAACTCTCCCAGACTTCAAGAAATACTACAAAGCCACAGTCATCAAAACAGTGTGGTACTGGTATCAAAACAGACACACAGACCAATGGAACAGAATAGAGAATCTGGAAATAAACCCTGACACCTATGGTCAATTAATCTTTGACAAGGGAGGCAAGAACATAAAATGGGAAAAAGAAAGTCTATTCAGCAAGCATTGCTGGGAAACTTGGACAGCTGCATGCAAAGCAATGAAACTAGAACACACCCTCACACCATGCACAAAAATAAACTCAAAATGGCTGAAAGACTTAAATATACCACAGGACACCATCAAACTCCTAGAAGAGAACATAGGCAAAACACTCTCTGACATCAACATCATGAATATTTTCTCAGGTCAGTCTCCCAAAGCAATCGAAATTAGAGCAAAAATAAACCCATGGGACCTCATCAAACTGAAAAGCTTTTGCACAGCAAAGGAAACCCAAAAGAAAACAAAAAGACAACTTACAGAATGGGAGAAAACAGTTTCAAATGATACAACCGACAAGGGCTTAATCTCTAGAATATATAAACAACTTATACAACCCAGCAGCAAAAAAGCCAATCAATCAATGGAAAAATGGGCAAAAGACCTGAATAGACATTTCTCCAAAGAAGATATACAGATGGCCAACAAACACATGAAAAAATGCTCAACATCGCTGGTTATAAGAGATATGCAAATCAAAACTACCATGAGATATCACCTCACACCAGTCAGAATGGCCATCATTAATAAATCCACAAATAACAAGTGCTGGAGGGGGTGTGGAGAAAAGGGAACCCTCCTGCACTGTTGGTGGGAATGTAAACTGGTACAGCCACTATGGAGAACAGTTTGGAGATACCTTAGAAATCTATACACAGAACTTCCATATGACCCCGCAATCCCACTCTTGGGCATCTATCCGGACAAAACTCTACTTAAAAGAGACACGTGCACCTGCATGTTCATTGCAGCACTATTCACAATAGCCAAGACATGGAAACAACCCAAATGTCCATCGACAGGTGATTGGATTCGGAAGAGGTGGTATATATACACAATGGAATACTACTCAGCCATAAAAAAGAATGACATAATGCCATTTGCAGCAACATGGATGGAACTAGAGAATCTCATACTGAGTGAAATGAGCCAGAAAGATAAAGACAAATGCCATATGATATCACTTATAACTGGAATCGAATATCCAGCACAAATGAACATCTCCTCAGAAAAGAAAATCATGGACTTGGAGAAGAGACTTGTGGCTGCCTGATGGGAGGGGGAGGAGGAGGGAGTGGGAGGGATCGGGAGCTTGGGCTTATCAGACACAACTTAGAATAGATTTACAAGGAGATCCCGCTGAATAGCATTGAGAACTTTGTCTAGATACTCATGCTGCAACAGAAGAAAGGCTGGGGGAAAAATGTAATTGTAATGTATACATGTAAGGATAACCTGACCCCCTTGCTGTACAGTGGGAAAATAAAAAATAAAAAAATAATAAAAAATAAAGTAAATGAATATTTAAAATTAAAAAAAAAAAGATTTTCAACTACACAGATTCAAAAGCCCATGGGAAAACCTGGAAGTTTAACTCAACAACTTAGATGTAAAAGAGATTAATTTTCAGCAGCTGTTTTTCAAAGATTTTTCTTGGTCTCTATTTTTTATGATGTGAAAACTACGCTGAAATTCTGAAACAGCTCTTAAGATTCATGAAACGTAGAGAGATAAGGCTTGACTTGTCAAGCTTTAAATTGTCAGCTTTGTTACACATGAAAAATCTTATCAAGTTGTAATAGTAAATTCAAGGCCAAAGCTATTTTGAAATTATTTAGAATAGCAATAAAGACTTCATATAAATAATTATATATGTATTTAAAATATGTCCTGATGTTTAATTGTTTGTTTTTCTTTTTTGGCCACCCTGTGGCATATGGAGTTCTCAGGCCAGGAATCAGATCTAAACTGCAGTTGTGACCTACTCCACAGCTATACCAACACCAGATCCTTAACCTACTGTGCCAGGCCAGGGACTGAACCTGCGTCCCAGTGCCCCAGAGACACTGCCAATCCTGTGGTGCCACGGCAGGAACTCCAAAACATGTCCTAGTGTTTTACTTAGTATTTTCTAGATTTATAAGCTATTTTTGAGCCAAAACTTAGCAAGGAAAGAATTCTACTTATATAGTTATTAAGTCTGCCTTCATATTTAATGAAGTTTGAGTATGCCAGTTTTGAAATGTTAGGATATCTTAAATTATTTAAGAGTTTATAGGGCTTTGTTACTTTCACTCACAAAGATAGTTTGAAGGATAAAAAAACAAAAAATTGACACTATTAGTATTATTGACTTTTTTAGAAAAGCAGGAATATAATAAAGTAGGAAGTTTTATCACATATGTTCTATGTGCACTGGAAGACTACTAAATTAAGCAATTCTCATCTAAGATTCATGAGACGTACAAATGAAAGATTGTAAAAATGCCCATTACCTCATGAAAACTAACATCATGGGAAAAAAAATAACTCATTTCAGGAAACAATATGCATCTTAACCTACAGACAGGCACAAGCAGAGGAAGCTTCAAATGTGTTATGTCTGTTGTTCTCACTGTCTTAACACTACTCTAAAAATGATGAAAGAGGGGAAATTTGCCTGCTACCCATGAAGATTTCTTTTTCCATCATTATAATATCAGATGGTACTGAATCATTATATATCCACCTGAAATTAATATGTTATGTCAATTATACCTCAATTAAAAAAAAAAGAAGCTGTGCTACGTACACCCAATGGAATATTACTCAGCCATTAAAAGGAAAGAAATACCGGCATTTGCAGCAACATGGATGGACCCAGAAATTATCATGCTCAATGAAATCATCGGACAATGAGACACCAACATCAAATGCTATCACGTACATGTGGACTCTAAAAAAAGGACACAATGATCTTCTTTGCAGCACAGACACTGACTCACAGACTTTGAAAAACTTATGGTTTCCAAATAAGACAGGTTGGAGGGTGGGGGGATGCACTGAGGGTTTCGGATGGAAATGCGTAAAATTTGGTTGTGATGATTGTTGTACACCTATAAATGTAACAACATTAAGTAATAAAAAAAAAAAAGAATTCAACTGCAGCAGCTCAGGTCACTGTGGAGGTGCAGGTTTGATCCCCAGGCCAGCGCAGTGTGTTAAAGGATCCCGTTGCTGGAGCTACAGCTCAGATTCAATCCCTGGCCTATAAACGCCCATGTGCAGTAGGTGCAGCCATAAAAACTAAAAGAAAAAATGAAGACCATTCTAATAGAAATCAAATTAATAGGAATCTTAAAAATATCTATAAGTTTACCAGTATACCTTTATCTTTTTTTTTGTTTATTCCTATGGGAATCTATGATAAAACTTATAAGAATGTTTATGTTCTTTCAGTTTCAAGAAAGCTACTATTTTTAAAAGTCCCAATAAATTTTTCCTAAAAAGCAAAAAAAAAAAATCAGATAGTATTGTTTTTTTAAAGACTACTGTTTTAAGGACAGCCCTATTCTCTTTAGCAAATGATATGTTTGAAGATGAAGGGGTTTGCAGACGGAACATAAACTTTAGGAATAAGAACAGAAAGCCTACTCGGCTTGGGTCTTGGTTATTGCTATTGTTGGTTGGTGAGTTGCCTCTACAAGTCCTGTGGCAGCAGCAGGATGCAGGAGCGCTGGGCAGGCACATGGCAAGTATCTGGGCAGCAGGGAGGTAGGGGTGTGGGGGTCCCGTGCCCTTTCATCAGCGCTTTGTTCACTATTGGACCATTGGGTACTGAACATTGCCACGTGTCAAGTGTGTGGCGGGCACTGGAAAAGGGGACCATTCTCATGGATATTACAGTAAAGGATACAGATATCAAGGAGTCACACTAATGTATAAACTATTAAACTGGAAAAGGGCTAGGGAGAAACGGCTTGTAAGAGGATAGATGGCAAGAAATTGATCACATCTGGCTAAAGGCAAAGCTTAGCCAGGTGTGATGCTATATTTAAGGATAAAATAAAAATACTTTGTTCCCAACTTAAAAAACAAAAGAAATAAAAATCCTGCCTACCATGTGGATCTCATTTGTGAATTATTCATTTACCATTCATTTATAAAAATATGGTATTTCCTACATGCGCAGTGCCTACACAGCCCTGTTGACAATACACATGCGAATGTAACATAACTTTTACTTCCAATACATTTCTTGACCACTTGGACAAACAGACCTGGTAGAATGTGTCGAAAGTGACAGAGGAGCAAGTAAAAGAAGATATGGTATATTTATGCAATGGAATATTACTCAGCCATAAAAATGCATGAACTAATGCCATCTGCAGCAACATGGATGCAACTAGAGATTACCATACTAAGCGATGTAAGTCAAAGACAAATATAATGGTATCACTTTTATGTGGAATCTTAAAAATTCTAATAAGTTCTTTTGTGTGTGTATACATGTATTTCCAAACTAGAAAGAGATTCAAGACACAGAAAACAAACTTAGGGTTACCAAAGGGAAAAGGGCGTGGAGGGAGGAATAAACTAGGAATTTGGGATTAAGGTACACACTACTATATATGAAATAGATAACCAACAAGGACCTACAGTATAGCATAGGGAACTCAATATTATGTAATAACCTGTAAATGAAAAGATTCTGTGTATGCGTATCTTTAAAATCATCTACAGTTAAAAAAAAAAAAAAGCCAGCAGGTGCATGGGGGCAGGTGAAGATTATCCTGAGGAGGCCACTGCTCTGCAAGTGCGTGCAATCTCATCATTCTTTTATGTTTTAACCAAACTGATTTCTTTTTGCTGTATGCCTACATGCATTTCATTCTTCTGATCACTTCTATCTTAGGTGATTTCCCAGTATTGTATATACCTGCATTTTGAGGAAATATCTTCAAACCATTCTCAAAGAGATGCACAAGCCAATGGATATTAAGGGGGAAAGAACCAGAAACAGCACAGCCCTTCCAGCGCAAAGTTTTCCAAACTGGGAGAACATTCAAAAGATGGAAGAAAGCACAGAGATGGGAAATAGAAAGGATGTATTGGAGGAGAAGGCCCTGCTGGTAAATTGGGTTCCAGGTTCTTGGAAGGATATAGGGCAGACATTTTACAGAAAGAGGTTGATTTTTAAAGTAGATAGGGCCTAGGATGGTGGAATTCTAGGAGTTTCAATGTGAGTCTTGGGAAGCAAAAATCTAGCTGCCCAGCAGAAGAACCAAGATCAGAATTTCTAGGAGAGGTTTGGATGCAAAGATTTGGAAATTATTTACATTCGGGTGTCACCTGAAACCTGTTGACTGTTGGCGATTAAGTAGGGAGAACACAGTGATTGAGAAGGGTAGGGAGCCAGCACTGCTTTCCCAGAGGCCCGACAGCGGCTTCAATACATGGTGAGCTGGAAAGCTTTGCGGAGAAAGATGCTGAAACTGATTCTTGAATTCCTAAGAGAAGGTGCATAACTTCTAAATACTCTCCGCATTTGGAGAAACAAAACCAGAATCCAAGAGGATGTCAAAGAGAGGTTGCATCAATGAAATCAGTGAGCTTTAGTCCCCGCAAATACCATGACAATGTTCATTTCCTTTTAAGTACTTAAACAGTTAGTGTGCCCACTGAAACATTAGTAGATCTCATCAGAGAATATGCTTCAATAATGCATAAATATGTAATGCATCGGATAGATGGCACTCTTTTGAATCTTAAAAAACATATTTGGATTGCCACTGGTAGCATTATAAAAACTCCCTCCCTTCAAAAATGAAGGGCATCAAATTTAACAGAATAAAAGAGTTGACAGGCATGTCATTGAACTGCAAGGTTCTGAAATTACCACATTGTAGCAAAAAGCCCCAATATCGCAGTGCTTTAATTACTTCAACATAACCACGTGAACCAGGATAAGATATTTATGGTAGTTTGGCTCCAAACTACAATCCACATTTTTCCTCAAACTCCTTAGAAGTGCCTATCAAATGATTTGTTACGCTCTTAAGTTTTTCAATGATACACTTAAATCAATCGAAATACATTCAATGTTATCCTTATAACAAAGTTGTCCTCACTTACTTGCACAGAAGGGATCCACAAACACCAGGGAGAGCATCTTGTGGCTCAAAAAAATGAACGCGTTGCCAAGGGAGGAAGGACCGGAAACAGGAGTAGGGGATAAGAAGGAGGCAGGCTCCACCCTGCCACGTGCTCATCAACCCAAGCTCAGTACAGCTGGATGCCCACGTGGGTGGTGATCTGGACCAGGGGCCCAACCCTACACCTACCCTGCTTTTTATTGGCCATGAATGGCGATGGGCTGTTTGTTAAAGGGAAAGCAGTGGAAAAGCAATTAAAGCCTCTGCCCAGACCTTCCACCCTGAAGGAGGTCAGGCCTCCTGCCCAGCCTGGAAGCAAACATCTTTGTCTTCTCTTGCTACATTCACATCTTTTTTGCAAGTGGGGGAAAGGAAGAGTGACTGTCAGTAAGCTAGAATCATTGTTTTCATCATTGCAGTATGTATTTTAGAAACGTTATAGGCTGATTCTTACAATCAATGGCTTGTCATAGTTTAAACATAAACTTTTTTTTTTCTGACTCATATGGTACATATGGTATGTTTTACAACTGGTTTCAGATGTGGTGAATTGAAATAATTATGAAAAATCCTGATCATGCCAATGGGAGTGTGTCTGGCATTTGTGCTAATACTACCCAGCATGTGTGGAACTGGGGAAACGTCTCCCATTTAACCACTGCCTTGAAATAATCATCACACACACAGAGAATAACTGATTTCTGGGTTTGCCTTTAGGAATGAAAGCCATTTTTGGTTTCTTTTTTTTTTACTTTTTTATTTTTTAAAGTTTTATTGAACTATAGTTGATTTACAACTAAAGTTTTAATGATTTCTGCTGTACAACAAAGTGATCCAGTTATACATATACACATATCCATTCTCTTTCAGACTCTTTTCCAACATAGATTATCACAGAATATTGGGTAGAGTTCTCTGCAGAAGCCATTTTTGGAAAACTATTTTATGGGAAAACTGTCTTATCAGGTCAGCTTCATTAGGACCATGGAAAAATGGGAAAGGAGGATATTTTAATTTTCAGAGGTAGTCCTTCCTCTTGGGGATGTTGGCATCCTCTGTTATAAAGAGGGTGTAAGAGTCTTGTGGTTAGACAACATTTTCTCAAGAGCTTTGCAGGAGACTGTGCTGCATAGTGATAGTCAGACTACCTACACTGACAGCACCATTCATTAAAAGCCCCTCATTTCAAAATATTTTTAAATCAAAGTTATAAAATTAGTCTCATGCCAACACAACAGTTAATATTACAGATGTTTCCTTCTAGTTTTATTTTCATAATCATATTTTACATTGTTGTTGCATGTATATACAATTTTGTATCTAATGTCTATTTACTTAAAACTAGATTACAAAGATTTACTGAGTGGTAACTAGGCTTTGTCAGTTGCCACCTTAAATGGCTCTATAATAGTTTCTTAAATGAATGTACTGTATCTTATATTTTATTTTCCCTATTGTTTTCAAAAACCTATGAGGTCTATGTATTTTGACATATTTAGGTAGCATTTAAGAAACAAGTTTTAGGATGTCAATGGCTACTCACTTTATTATGACTTTTGTATAACAAATATACTAATTACCTGAATACTCTTTATAGTAGTACATATATGCATGGTGTTTAGGTTAGTAATGTTGATTAGCTTTACTTCAATTGTGGGTTTTTTAATAAATGAAAAATTAAGCCTAACTTCATTTCTTTAATTAGAAATTATATAGACAGAACACTCTTTCACAGAATGGGAGAAAATATTTGCAAATGAAGCAATGGCCAAAGTATTAACCTCCAAAATTTAACAACTCATGCAGCTCAGTATCAAAAACAAACAACCCATCAAAAAATGGGCAGAAGATCTAAACAGACATTTCTCCAAAGACATACAGATGGCCAAAAAAAAAAAGCAAAAAAACAAACCACATGAAAAGATGCTCAACATCGCTAATTATTAGAGAAATGCAAGTCAAAACTACAATGAGTTATGACATCACATCAGTCAGAACGGCCATCATCAGAAAGCCTACAAACAATAAATTCTGGGGAGGGTGTGGACAAAAGGGAACCCTCCTACACTGTCGGGGGGAATGTACATGGGTGCAACCACTGTGGAGAAAAGTATGGAGGTTCCTTAAAAAACTATGATTAGCGTATGATCCAGCAATCCCCTCCTGGGCATCTATCTGGAGAAAAACACAATTCAAAAAGATACATGCACTCCAATGTTCACTGCAGCACTATTTACAACAGCTGACATAGGGGAGCAACCTAAATGTCCATCAACAGAGAATTAGATAAAGAAGATGTGGTACGAATATACAGTGGAATGTTAGATAAAAAGAATGAAATAATGCCATTTGCAGCAACATGGATGGACCTAGAAATTATCATACTAAGTGAAGTAAGCTAGGCAGAAAAAGGCAAGTATCAAATGAGATTACTAATATGTGGAATCTAAAAAAAATGGTATAAAAGAACTTACAAAGCAGAAATAGACTCAAAGATTTTGAAACCAAACTTATGTTCACCAAAGGGGAAATGTGGGCTGGGAGGGATAAATTAGGGTGCTGGGATTGACTTATACACGCTGCTATATACAAAATAGACTGTAACAAGGACCTACTGTAGAGCACAGGGTAATCTACTCAATACTGTGTAGTAACCCTTATGGGAAAAGAATCTGAAAAGGAACGGATATATGTATAGGTATAACTGATTTACTTTGCTGTACACCTGAAACTAATACAACTTTCTAAGTCAACTATACTCCAATAAAATTTATTTTCACAAAAAATTAAATTAAAAAGTTGAATAACTTCCCACATATTTGTTTGATATCATAGTTTGTTTGTCAACTCTGTCAATGACCATTTATATATTGAGCTCATTTTCTCATTAAATTGTTATCATCTTCTTTGCATAAGAAATATACAACATTCTGCTAAATATCCTTTTTATATGAAGATTTTTGATACCTAGAAGTTGAACTTTTATATTAAATATATCTATTTTTCAAAACATGAGGTTTTTTTCTTTACCAAAGAGCTGCTAAAATTAAATCAAATTTTCTTCAAATGTTCTTTAAATTTTTTTTCATTCTTTAGGATTAATTTACTGCATTTTATGAGATGAGAGTTGAATTTCATTTTATGTTTCTTGACCATTACTCTAATACATGCATTTAATACTTTTCCTCATAGATTAATTGTCATTCTAGTAATATATTAAATTCTAGATATTTCATGGTCTATGTCTGGGCCAACTAATCCATCTGTCCATCCTCAAGATAACAACATGTAACTTTAATTATTGTTGAGTGAATGTCTTACAATGCTCACATGTGGCCTCATTTATATTTGTTTATATTTCTTCAATATTTTTGATGAACTTTAGAAGTATTTTAAGTTTAAAAATAGTTTTGAAGGTTTCATTAGTATTGCAACAAACCCATCAAATTGTAGAAAACTGAAATATCTACATGTACCATTCTCCTTTAAAATGTCTTCTTTTGTGATTTTTTTGAGTTTATTTGTATAAACTGTATTGAATTCTTAAAGTGATTATTAGCTATTGTATAGAATTTTGTCACTATAAATGAAACTTTCCATTTTATTTTCTGAAAAAAAGCCGAAAAATTATGATTATTGAATATCTTTTGTCCAGTTATCAACATTTTATTAATTGTAATTTTTCATTTGATTCCTCTTGATCTACAAGAAATATAAGTATCAGTTATAAAGAATCATTAACTATTTCCAATATTTATACCTATTTATTTATTTATTTAGCTTTTTAGGGCTGCACCCCCGGCATATGGAGGTTCCCAGGCTAGTGGTCGAATCGGATTTATAACTGCCACCCTATACCACAGCCACCGCAACACCAGATCCAAGCCGCGTCTGTGACCTACACCACAACTCACGGCAATACCAGATCCTTAAACTACTGAGTGAGGCCAGGGATTGAACCAGCAACATCATGGTTCCTAGTTGGATATGTTTCCACTGTGCCACAAGGGGAACTCCATATATACACTATATATATTATATATATGTGTTATATATTATATATTGTATATATTATATATGTTATATATTATATAGTGTACATATTATATAACATGTGTTTATATATGTTATATATTATATTTTATATGTGTATATATATTTATTTTCTTACTGCATTGGCCAGAACTTTCAAGATGATATTAAATAATTATGACCATACTAAGCACCATTATTATATTTCTTATTTTAAGACAAATTCCTTCAGTAGTTCATGGGTAAATTATAGTAACTAGCTCAGTATATGCTGAAACCAGGGCAATTTCTGCCCTTAATCTCCACATGTGAGGCAAGTGATTGGTCACAATACTGACAATGGTGTAATTGTCTTAATTGCATTTCTATTTGGTACAAAGATTTGCTTCAGAATACTAGAGAGCTTCCTCTCTAGCAGCAAACATGAACATCTCAGACACATCGTTGGTGTCACTTCATTATCATCATCAGAACTTTGTAATGAGAAACTGCTCTATTCAGTTCTTTTATTAGACTTTGAGTAAAATTTTATTAGAAAGATATACCTTATTCAGAAGAAAAATGAAACCTAGTTAAAATCAACACTGGTCAGAACAGCGCATGATAGTAAGCCAGGAAAAAATTTATACAGTATTTTTGAAATATTAGAAGAAAAAAATCCAGTATAAATTTTGTACTTGACAGTCATGAAAGGTGAAACAACATCACACTAACAGTGGCAAAAATATTCATTCATTCTTATATTTTCAAACTATATGGGCTTTACAAATGTTTAACACAGTCATGGCATTTTAGCAGAGTGGATTTGCAAGCAGGTTTTATAATTTCTGACCAGAAAGTTTTACAGACATACCTCATTTTAACTGTGCTTTGCAAATATCACTTTAAAAAAAAAAAAAAACTGAAGGTATATGGCAATGATGCATTGAACGAATCTATCAGCCCCATTTTCCCAGCAGCATTTTGCTCATTTCGTGTCTGTGTTGCATTTTGGTAATTCTCACAATATTTCAAACTTTTTCATTATTATGATATTTGTTAAGATGGTCTGCGATCAGTGATCTCTGATGTTACTACTCTAAAAAGATTTTAACTCACTAAAGGCTTAGATTATGGTTAGCTTGTTTTAGCAATAAAATCATTTTAATTAAGGTATGTATACTGCTTTTTGAGATATAATGCTATTGCATGCTTAATAGACTACAGAATAGTGTAAGCAGAACTTTTATATGCACTAGAAAACCAAAAAAATTCATGTGACTCCCTTTATTGCAATATTTGCTTTATCCTTGGGGTCTGGAACCCAACTCATAGCATCTCCAAGGTCTGCCTATATTCCATTCTACTGCTTGGTGATCCAAAAAGGCCAAGATGTTTCAGAACAGAACTTGCAAAATGAAGTTAGATTTTAGGGTGACTGGGCTTATAGATTACAACAACAATATAACTTGTTGGAAGAGTACAGGGAGAGAGTGGGGAGACCTGGTCAAGGAGAGCATGAACAGAGTGCAACGTCAACAGCCACTGGTCAAGGGGACAGTGCCCTAGGTCCCTGAATGGTCAGGGACTGCACATGACAACCAAATGCATAGTTTTCTTCAGGAAGTTGGCAAGGGGTGTGCCAAGATAATGCATAATCAGGCAAAGTCTTTTTTATTTTTCTTTTCATGGCTGCACTTGCAGCATATGGAAATTCCCAGCCTAGGGGTCAAACAGGAGCTGCAGCTGCAGGCCCACATCAAAGCCACAGCAATGCTGGATCCAAGCCATATCTGCGACCTACACTATAGCTCACGGCAATGCTGGCTCCTTTACCCACTGAGCGAGGCCAGGGATCAAACTCTCATCCTCACAGACACTATGTCAAGCTTAACCTGCTGAGCCACAATGGGAACTCTACAAAACCAGGAAAAGTCTTTTCAAAAATCATATTTAAACTGTAGAAATAGCGATTAAATAATTAATGGTGATTTTGTGGGTATCTACTATCTACTGCAAAATCCCACTTGTAAACTCACCAAATCAGACCATATTTCTCTAATAAACATTACCAGTAGGCTCAGAGGTAAATCACAGTGGGTCATATGACCAAAGCAGATGAGAATATGATTGAATTATACTCCAACCCCTTAGCCCAGGAGGCCCTAAAATGTGGCATTTATATATTAGTCAAACATAGTAAGGGCACAGCAACACAAATATTATTTGACAGAGGAACAATCATTTAGATCATGTTGCATTCTAGGGGGTACAAATGGACTCAAGCAGATTTCCTCTCTGAACTGGTATTTAAATCACTCTATGACAATACGAAACTCTTTCAAAAAGGTGTTATTTTAAGCATAAATATAGTATAAAATACTTTTTAGTTGCAAGAATGCATCTTCTAAATATCCATTAAATATTTTCAAAGGGCTCAAACTCCTCAAAGGGCAATACTTTAGGAAGGATAGAATCTAGTTCCATTTTCAGATCTGTAATATAGAGGTAATTATCAATTAATCCATTAGAATATGTTTGTTTCACCATGTGTTGTTATTTTGGCTTCTACTTTGACACGCTTTAAAGCTTTCAGGTCTCATGTAAGGGAATGAGAATATTTTCATCATTGATTTTGCCCAGAAAAACCTTGTTCCTCTTCTCTTCTTCCTCTTCTCCCTTCCGGATACATTTCCTGAGTCCCTCTCCAGTTAAGACCATGTGCTAGCCACTGGGGGATGTAATGGTGACAAATAGTACCTGGTACTGTTCTTTTTTTAAAAAAAATAGTTGATTTATAATGTTCTATCAATTTCTGCTGTTCAGCAAAGTGTCCCAGTGTGCATATACATATACTATACATTTATATATATATACACACATTCTTTTTCTCACATTATTATCCATCATGTTCCACCACAAGTGACTAGATATACTTCCCTGTGCTATACAGCAGGACCTCATTGCTTATCCATTCCAAATGCAATAGTTTGCATCTATTAACCCCAAACTTCCAGTCCATCCTACTCTCCCACCACCTTGGCAACCACAAGTCTGTTCTCTCCATGTCCATGAGTTTGTTTCTTTTCTGTAGACAGGTTCATTTGTGTCATACATTAGATTCCAGATATGTGATATCCATGGTATTATTCTTAAAGAAGGTCACAGGTCAGTGGGGATGCACAAATATACACATCTAATTACAATAAATTCAGTGATATATATATTATATATATATTATATATATATATCAGTGATACATATATCTGCATAAGATGTTTGCGAGCAGAGAGGAAAGTGTCTCCACTGAGACTGAGGAGGTCAGAAAGGACTCAAAGAGGAGAGAGCTGGGGGTACACATCAGCTCCTTCTCAAAATTCATCCCTGATACCATTCCCACAAAAATAAGAGGCCGAAAATACCACCATTTCTAGATTCAATGGCCAATCCAGAAATGGTTCCTAATTGTAAATCTGGTTGCCTCTAAAACTTTTCATAATAAAAATAGGAAGTAACGGAAACCTAGTCATTATGTATTTCATTTTCTATAATATTCAATGCTGCTTAATAGCCATACTTTTTTCAACTATCTGTACATAATTGTGTCAATGAAACTAGAAGAGGTTGAATAGGTACCAAGAAACAGATTCTTTTCAATAATCACTTATTTTAAATGGTAATAATAGCATTCCCAAAAAACAGAACAGATAGCTTTGCTTTCCATAAAATCAGAACAAGAAAAGATGCTATTCTCTTCACCCTCCAGTGAGCTCAAAAGGCGGGCATGTTGCCAAGATAATTCAATGAGCAGGAAGTCATTTGCCTAGGAAATTTCAAAAATATCATTAATTCACTCTGTTTACAATGATTCTAAAACAGTTATAAGGCTGGTTGTATCTAGCAGTTTTAACCGGCAGATTTTTTTTTCTCTACTGTAGTGCATCACTTAAAAAAATGTATCCTCCCCCCATCAATTTCACAATGGAAAATCCAGGCAAAGTGTTTTATTCTTGCTTAACCTTGAAAGATATATGGGGTGCTTAATGGAAAAATCTATCACTTAATTAGCTTTCAGACATTTGACATCAAGCAGGAACACATCTGAAATATGGACAAGCAAGAAGTAAAAGAAGAGTTTGGAACCATAACAGAAAAGTTAGATGTTCTATGAAGGTCAAAGCTAACTCCTTACCCCCTTCAAATTCCCTCAAAAGATCTGCATGCACAGAGTATGCGCTGGTGGTCAGTGCAGCGATTTCCATCCCACTCAACTTTCATTTTTCTCTTTCATAATTCATTGGATATCTAGCTTGATTCTTTTTCCCCAACATATTAGTTATCTATCATAGATAATAATTTTGAAACCTGCTTTCTGATTGCTTAGAGAAAAATGAAATGTAGGAGAGAACTAAGGAAACAAATAATTGCCAGTCAGTAGTTAAATGCTTTATTAGGGCCTATACAAATTGTTATGGAAGCCCTGAGAACAGAAGTTAACAAAGGCCTAAGGAGGTAGAAGGAGGCTTTTCAGAAGTCATACTGAAACAGGATTTACAGGTGTTCCCAGGAGGTGAAGAAGAGAAAGAAGATATCAGACAAAAAAACACCTGCACCAACACACATCCAGAACAAGGTAGAGCATGAGGTCCTTTTGGAGTTTCAAGGAGATGATAAGTAGCCATGTAAGTCTACTTATAGGCACCAAATGGATGAAAAGGGAGAAGGGGAAGCTGCAGTTGGCCTGTGAAGGCTCCTACACAGCATGCCAAAGATTTTGGATTTTATCCATTAAATTTTTCATTCTCCAATACGATGGCCACTATACACATGTGGCTATTTAAATTTAAGTTAAAAATCAATACAAGCAACATTTCAACTCTTCAGTTGCACTGGCCACATTTCAAGTGCTCAAAAGTCATGTGTTACTAGTGGCTGCCATATTGGATGGCCCAATTCAGAATGTTCCTTATCAGTGAAGGTCCTAGCAGATAGGGCAGCCTCGGATCAGGAGAAGCCACATCCAACTGCTAATTTCAAAGCAAGAGATGGACCTGATTTAAACTGTGCTTGAGTTTAAAAGGTAACTCATATAGTGTCAAAGATTGATACACAGGTGGTGAGACTGGAGGCCAAGGGCCAAAAGAAGGTTGTTTAGTGACCGAACTAAAATTATACTTGTGGGGATGTGGAGGGAAGTTGCCTTTTCAGAAGATGTGGAGGAGCAGAACCAAGAAGATCAGGCTAAGTTCCTTGTGGAGATAACTGGGAAGATGGCGACACCTTCACTGGAAAGTACCAGAGGAATTTAATGGGCTGGAGAGTGCAGATGAGTTAATTTTTGTACTGGTTGAGATGTAGGTGCCTGGAACATAGATGATTTGGGTCAATAGGTCTCAAAAGTAATTTCTTGCCAGTCTTCCTTTCCAGTGGACTCCTTTCAAAATTGCCTAAAATAGACATTCTAAGCTATCACAAGACTCCACAAGAAAGAAGAGTTAGGCTAAAACTGAAAACAAATGATGACAGAGTAGGTTTCAGGTGGTTTTCAATTCATTTTCCTACCAAACCTGCAAAGAAGCAGAGCAAAGGTATGTTCCAACCAAGGCCATTAGGAAGTGGTAGCTGTACCCTGATGCCACTCTGTTTCTAAGGCCTGAGGATTCCTGACTCCCACACACCTGAGGGACTCAGGTCAAAGGAAAGAAACTGTGGCCTCCAGGCTTTAATATCCACAAACCTGAAGAGGGCCCTCAAAAGCATTCAAAGCTATACCTACTATCAGAAAAGGAAATTCTTTTTGAACCACTTTAAAGTGGCCTTGTTGTTCTACCTCTTACTTTCTCACACCATGTCCTGAACCCCAATTCTCACTCCAATCTTCATTATTCTTAGCTAAAGAATAAGCCTTCCACTTCACAAAGAAAACAGAAGTACATGCCAACACCGGGGTGCCTGCCACTATCACGGATTTCCATCAGTTTCCTGCTTTCTTCCCAATATTAGTGTTGCTGGTGTGCAGAAAGATTCACAAAGGGCACACAGTCCAACTGATTCAGTGACAGAGTGAGACAAAGGGGTGAGAGAGAAGTTCAATATGTTTAAATATTCATGCAAAAGAGACAGTAAAGGCTAAGAAGTTGAAGATGAAGAAGAGAAAAAATTCCTGATGAGGTCTCATTTGAGTAGATGGGACTGACGTGCAGGGGGTGGGTCAGCACCAGAGTGGAACAAGGACTACCCTTCCAATATCATGGAAGGAAAGGAGGCAAGAATGTGGACTCTGGAGAAGAAAGCATCTAACCTGATCCTAAAAGCTGCAAAGGAATTATCCATTAGGGACTGTCAGCCAGCCTGCCTGCAGCTTGTTCCCAATTCACAGGGCTCCATCTAAGTCATGGTTCCTGGGAGTGCTTGCAAACAGCTTCTGCAGCCTTGGGAAAGGCCAAGTGCAAAGTCTCAAAGTCTGGCTCTGGGTCCACCTCCGTCCCCACATAGAACACTTCAGTCCTTGTAACCCCCCAAAAGCCAACTGTCATTCAGCATTGCCTTGTTTCATGGACCTGCACCCCAGATTTGTGTTTCTGTTTCTGCCCAGACATTTATATATCTTGACTTGGATCCTAGCTCCATCTTTTAAACCTTCCCTTTTCTCTATTTTTTTAATCATTGGCATGTGTGAAGGAGAATAGATCCTTCCAATTGTGAGGGTTTTTTTCTTTTATTTTTTTACCAGATGTCAGTCCCATTTTTTGAAGGACTGACCGTGTATCCATATATTTCAATTCCAATACATAGGACTGATAACCAACTCTGAGGATCTTTATCTGTAAATTATTTTTCATAATTTTCAGTGAAAGTTTAGCTATAGAAAGAAACATTTTACATACTTAAAATTTAAAAGGAAAATTTCTCTATTCTTAATACAACAGAGAGGAAATAAGACATACCATTTCTACCGTTATGATTTCCTGTACAAGCTGTCTCTAGCATAGGTGCAGGCTGTGATTGGAAATTTACTTAGAAATTGTGGTTGGACAGAGAACATAATTTCTACGGAAAAAATTTTACAATCATAATTAGGTTTCCAAGCCAACTCATACAAGCAAATTTGGGAACAAAATATTTGAAACACCATCAATTTGCAGGAAACAATAGAATAGTGCATACGGTACCAGAGTTTGTCTTCCTTGACCTACACAAAAACACTTTTTGAGCCAATGCAAAGAACAGTGCTTCCTCAGCTAGACTCACTTAACCCAGGAGTCTTAGCCACAAGTTGCGCTGAAGGCTAATTTTGGCCTATTTTCATCATGCCATTATCGTAATATGTTATTGGAACTTAGGAGGAATGGGATAATAAGAGAAGAATTTTTCATTTCCACAAACTTTAAACCCAAAATAATGAAGATGATCCTCTCTCTCATCAGGATCAACTGTGTGGGGGCAGGGCGGGGGGAGAGACAGACAGACAGAGACAGAGAGAGGATGAGTGCTATGAGAACAAGCCAACTATTTGGGTGTTTCCTCGGGTGGAAGTCAAAATGGCGGTTACCACAGGCAGAGAGGAGCGTGAGCTCCCACAACGTGACAGCAGCTGTCAGTGGCAATTAAGTGGCCAAGTAGTGGGAGAGAGACAAACAACAGTAAATGGTCTCAGGTAAGGAAAAACTGAGGGGAAAGAAAGCTGACCTCTCCATCAAAGGGAAGAGAGGAAAGGGCAAACATGTGCGGATGGGGTGACGGGAGAGGGTAGTAGGTAATGGTGCCTCCACACCCACCAGCAGCAACAGCACGCAGGTACCTGAGGCTCCTCTGGCTGCGATGCTCGAGGGGAGAGGGTTAGGATTACAGCAGGGGTGACTTCCTGAGCAACCAGGAAAAAACTCTGGATCCACAAAAAGAGGTCCAAACAGGCAAACTGAAGTTATTCTTGGCAGATGATTGGAGTGTCACAGAGGGAAACACCATTTCATTTCAAGGACAGTAGCCAGGTGTATGTATATAAATCAGAGACTTCTAATTTCATCCTGAATATTAGAAAAGCACATTTACCTTGATTAATGTTCCAAAGTACTCTTCTTTTTAATTGGTCTTCAACTTGCGAAATTTAAATTGATACAGCCATCCAATATTTGAAGGTGTTCAACCCTGTTTGATTTTAGTAAGGTTTTTAAAAAAGATTGCAAGGCTCATAGTTAAATGTTTATGATGATTATATCCAGCTTAATCCTTTTTTTGGGAACAAGATATAAAACAGAATATTACCTTACTTGTTTGTTTGAAATTTATTTAGTTAGCTAATTTTGTTTTTTAGGACTGCACCCACAGCACACAAAGTTCCCAGGCTAGGGGTCAAATCGAAACTGCAACTGCTGGCCTACACCACAGCTACAGCAACACCAGATCCAAGCTGCATCTGTGACCTACACCACAGCTCATGGCAATGCCAGATCTCTGACCCACTCAGCAAGGCCAGGGATCAAACCTGCATGCTCCTGAATACTAGATGGATTCTCTTCCACTGCACCACAACGGGAACTCCATGTTTGTTTGAAATGTAAGTAATTTAATTTATAAAGGTTAACCCATCATACGAAATTTTATTGGGTGAATATTGGTGTCAGGGTCTAAGTTAGGTTGAGTGAATATAACGATATAAGAAAGATATAGTCTCTCTCTTCTTGAAAGATAAAGCATGGCAGCAGAGACAGGAAAACAGGAAATTGCCAAGTACTGAAATGTGCTACCATAGGATAACTTGAGGCTGCTATAGTATTACTTAGAGAACCAATGAAAGTTTCTGTAAGACTCCTAAGTAGATCCTGAAGCACAAGGAGAGTGGAGTTAGTCAAATGAAAGAGGGCAGAAAGTACGGAGGAACATTTCAGGTAGAACTGGGATATCTGGGTTGAGAGTGATTTATTCTTGGAAAGGGAGTGGTGTGGGGAAGATCAGGGAAGCATTGAGGGCAATTCTCACAACTGGATGCCTATCCAGCAAGAGTTGCCTCTGTTTGGTTCCCAACAGAACCCTAACCCCATCGGATACCCGGCCCTCAGTCTCAGGGTTCTGGAGATGACTCCTGTCCCCAGTGAACAGATATATCCTGAGTAAATCACACCAATTATGCTATCTCTTCCACTTTTCTCATTCTTGGATGATGACCATGAGAGCAGGTTGCTGGGTATTCCCTGGAAAAATTCACCTTGTTATTAAGAAAGCCACAAGAAAATGTAAATTGGTGCAGCCCCCAACAGTATGGTGTTTCCTTAAAAAAACTAAAAACAGAGTTAAGATATGATCCAGCAATCCAATTCCTGGGCCTCTATCTAGAGGAAACCATAATTCAAAAAGATACATGCACCTCTGTGTTCATTGTAGCACTATTCACAATAGCCAAGACATGAAAGCAACCTAAATGTCCATCAACAGATGAATGGATTAAGAAGATGTGGTACATATGCACACAATGGAATACTGCTCAGTCATAGGAAAAGAATGAAATAATGCCATTTTCAGCTATGCAGATGCAACTATAGATTATCATACTAAGTGAAATCAGAGAGAAAGACAAATACCATATGATATCGCTTATATGTGGAATCTAAAATAGGACACAAATGAACTTATTTATGAAACATAAAAATATTCACATCATAGAAAAGAAACATATGGTTACCAAAGGAGAAACTAGAATGTGTGGGGGATAAATTAGGAGTTTGGGATTAGAAGACACAAATTTACAAACTACAATACATAAAATAGATAAACAACAAGGTCCTACTGTATAGCATAATGAACTCTGTTCAATATTCAGTAATAAACCATAATGGAAAAGCACGTGAAAATGTATTATGTGTGTGTGTCTGTGTATAACTGAATCACTTTGCTGTACACCAGAAACTAACACAAGATTGTAAATGAACTACACTTAAAAAAAGAAAGCCATAAGAGGAACTCAAGTCCCTTTTTTTCTTTTGAACATTATCAAATTGGAATGTGACACTTGAAGCTATCACCGTAGCCATTTTGCTACCAGATTGAAAATAAAGCATTGCATTGAAAAGGGCACAGCTAAGATCATTACAAAGGAGTGAAGCTATTCCTAATGCACTAAGCCTAGAGAACATTCTACATCTGGACTTTTCTTGAAAGAGAATAATTTTCTCATTGTTTAGTGCAGTTTGAGGGAAGGTATTCTTTGACTTGCTGTGGAAAACATAATATAAAAAGTGTGCAGAAGCCAGATACAAAAAGGAAAGCCCCAAAGAGAGAAAAACCACATGGAAAATATCTGTCCTCTAACCTCTGAGAGGTTTACAAGAAATAATACATTCATCTTGATTTTTTTTAGATAAATTGTTCTGGGTATAATGTGAAGAGTAGAGTACAGGAAGAGAGATTCAGGGACAAGATAAGCAATCAAGAAATGCTGCAAAAACAAAGGTGGTACGGGGGTTTGAACAAGCGTCATGGTAGATGTGGATGCCCAGATGTAGATAGAGGCACATGTTGGTTCAGCTCACTTTAAAGGGAATGTTGCACACTTTCTAGGTGTACTACACTGTGTTAGAGGTTGAAGCTACAAAGAATAAGACAGTCTTTGCCTTCAAAGAGCTCACAGCTTAGTAAGAGGGAAAGACAGATCAGCAATTGGCCAATATAACATAGTCAGTGTGTATATGAGGCTGGTGCACAGGTGCTATGAGAGGACTTACTGATGCCCCAGGGAGAAAGCAGAGAGGGGAGATTTCTAGGGAAAAAACACACAAAATATTCAATATCTATACTTTACAGCCTCCCATCCACTCCTTATTTTATTGCAATTTGACTTCAGCTCTTCTCAATTAAATTTCCCTCCCTGAGTCTTCAGAGGGAATTTTATACTAGAATTGAAGATAACCTCCTTCAGCTTAATTAAACTGTCTTCAGCAGTTCTGTGTGAACGTAAAATTCACTTCCTTGGAAAAGTGTTTCTAACCATTTATATGGGGAAACAAACCCTCTCAGGTGCTCACATGTCCTGCTCTATAACCGCTATCATCCCCCACATGTTTTTTAATGTCCATCCATTATTTGTCCATATACGTCATGGCTTGTTAACTCCCTGGGGGCTGTTAACATTTCAGGCAGGTTCACCATTGAATTCAGTTCCCTATAAGTGTATGGTATTTACAAGGTGTTGGGTAAGTAATTTACCCATGAAGAAGAAGTAAATGAATGGAAGACTGACTCTATGACCATAATTGGAAGTTCAACGCAGAGAGTGGTTGTGGATGAGGATGAAGATGCAGCAGAAGTCAGCTCACCAAATGACTTGATACCTTCTTGTGCAGGTGGGATACCACTGATGGAAAATTTAACTCAAGAGGTAGTATTAACCTGCTGGGCTAGAAAAAGGAAAATATGATTCCAGTGGAAGAGACTTTTCAACATGGTTTTTATTGCCTTGATTCATTCCTTATTTACTATGCACATGATACCAGTCAGGAAAATGGTACCGGGGAAAACACTGCAGATGAAAGTGGGGTGCCAGCCTCTCAGAGAATGGACCTGAAATTGAAGAGCTGGAATGAACGTGAAGTTTATCTACCTCAGTGGCTCCAAGATAGAAACATAAGGTGCCCAAGAAAATTCAGAAAATTCCTGATTCCAGTCTCAGAAAATGCTAATTCACTAGGTGTGGGTGAGGTCTAAGAATCTATTAAAAGCCTTTCAGCCAAACCTGATGGGCAAAGAAAACCTCTGATCTACCTCAACTCTTTCATTTGCGCATAAAGAAACTGACCCCAGAAGATGTGTTGCTACTGCTCAGCCATTACTGGCCGAACAAGGATTATAAATTCAGTCTCTTGACCCGGAGGCCAAAGCTCATAGCATTAAATCTAATGAGGCACAAAAGTTGGCCAGAAGTTGGAAGAACAAAATTCCAAAGAGATCATGTAGCTTCAGTCCCTTATAATAATATATTTGCAAAATTAGTTTTTAGTTACAGCCATCTGAGCAACGAGCCACAAAGGTGAGAAGGGACCACATAATACAATGTAGCCACTTTGTTTAGGGAACTTAGATCACAGTAAATCTCACAGATTTTCTAAACCTGTGTTGACAAAGGACTTGAAGACGGCAGGGTGTTTTACACCAAGCAGTGAGTTATTAATGACATTAATCATGAGTAATAAACATCTGTTTTTCAGAAAGCCTAAGTACAGAAGAAAAAAGATGGATGAACATTTTTGTGTTAAAGACTTGGACTAGGTATGTGTTAACTCTATTTATTATTAAATGATAGAGTTATCAAAGGAGACGGCTTGATTGTTCTTTGGGGTGGGATTTTTAGCTTAAATGTGGAAGGCATCAGATCTCTTCATTGAACACGGTGGAGGGTGATATGAGTTGATGTCTCAGTAGAGCCTAGTAAGACCTCTGTCCTTTCAAGCATTCCTCAGTCAGTCCCCAAGAGAACTGGTATAAGTTTGGTCCAGATCCTGTTTGAAAGTGTGGGTGGTCAGTCACCATTCCCTTTATTTTGCCCAGAAACATCAGCCATCATTCAACATGCTTCTGCAGTGAAAACACTGGTCAAGATCTTCCTTTAATCCCTCGAGACAAGGATAAAGCAGTCCATCATTGTGGAAAATGACTGCATCACTACAGGTGAGTGGCAGGTCACTATCTCTACAAAGGCAACATAAGTCATTATATTAATTAGGCTTTTCTGAATTATATTTTAGCTTCACTTCCAACCCATTGTTAATTTTTGGTCATTCTTTCACAGTTCATTCACCCAGTGAAGGAGAGACAGCAAGCATGTTTTTAGGTTTTCAACAGTTCTAAGAATGTGTTTTTAAAAATACATACTATGTGTGCGTATGTTTTGTATACATTGTTTAAAAGTTATTAATTTACCAAACTTGGTAGACACTGCTTCTTCCCTATGGTTCTTTTTGCAAAAGCAGGTATTCCCAATAGGAATACATTTCCCCCGCAGCATAAGAATCTACATGAGTCTGGTCATACATCACGAGCAGGTAGCTCGTGCCTAATGAGTGGTACTAACAGGAAGGGCAGGGGACACTGAACTCCAAATGTCATCAAACATAATGGCTTTGAGGTACTTTTGCTGGATCATAGGATGCTGCCAGAACCATTTAATCCATAAAGCACATCATCTGTGTCAATAACTCCCAAACTGACTGATTCTGCTATCAATCTGGAAATATAAGAGAAGGGAATGGGTGATTTGTTTCTTTAAAGTAGGGATAATAATTATACCATGTTCATAGGACCTTTATGAAAGTTATGCAGCCTAATGGGTGTGTCATATGCTTTTAACAATATCATTAATGTACAGATACTCTGGTTAATAGGACCTATAGCATACATGGATTATTAATTTTTAGTGAATATAAAAAATAGCCCATCACTGAAATCAGATTTTATATAACTTAATTTCTAACCATTTTAAAAGTGTTTCAGGAAGTATACTTCCAATAATTAATTATTGACATGAACACTTACCATATTTATCATAGGAGAGGAAAACCAAGTTACAAGAAATCTGTGGATAATAAAGTAGCAAACAGATTATACGTATGTTGGCCAATGGGGACCTACCTGCTGTACAGCACAGAGAACTCTACCCAGTATTCTGTGATCATCTTTGTGGGAAAAGAATCAGAGAGAATGGATATGTGTTTATGTATGACTGGGTCACTTTGTTGTGCAGCAGAAATGAGCACAGCCTTGTAAATTAACTATACTTCGATAAAACTTAAAATAATAATAAAAGATTACACATGTTAGTTCACAAAGCATTTTCTCTTTCATGTATTAAAACACACTGATAACACTTGTTTGTATTTTCATCTGTTTGCTTATGCATTCAGTAAATATGGTTTGGGTGTTAATTAAGTACATGCCACTAAGCTAGATTTTTGAGGGTATACAAATTAATGAGACATAATCTCTGCCCTTCCTTGAGGCAGACTCCACAGTAAATAGGGCCTAAACATGACCAATGATTCTACAGGATTTCATCTTTACACTGAGGGCAATGGACCACTATTGGTGGGCTGGGAGGGGGGAGAAGGGATACAATCTGCATTTTTTTATATCATTAATTCTCTTTTCAATTATTACTATTATTAAAGTATAGTTGATTTACAATGTTTCATCAAGTTCTGTTGTACAAGAAAGTGACCCAATCACACACATTTCCCTGTGCTGTACGGTAGGATCCCATTGCCCATCCATTCAAAATATAAGAGTTTGAATCTCCAAAACCCCAAAAATGCATATCCATCCCTCTCCCTCCTCCCCCCAGCTCCTGTAAACCACAAGTCTGCTCTTCTTGGTCATGCTCTGTTTCTGTTTTTTGTTTGTTATTTTTAGATAGGATCATCTGTTCCATATTTTAGATTCTACAAATAAGTAATACAATATGGTATTTGCCTTTTTCGTTCTGGTGTACTTCACTTAATATGAGAGTCTCTAGATCCATCCTGTTGCTGCAAATAGCATTAGTCTGTCTTTTTTATGGCTGAGTAATATTCCATTGTATATATGTACCACATCTTCTTAATCCATTCATCTGTCCATGGACATTTAGGTTGTTTCCATGTTTTGCCTATTGTGAATAGTGCTGCTAGGAACACAGAGGTGCATGTATCTTTTTCAATGAAAGTTTTGTCTGGATAAATGCCCAGCAGTGGAATTGCTGGATCATATGGTAGCTCTATATTTAGTTTCCTGAGGCACCTCGATACTGTTTTCCATAGTGGTTGTACCAATATACATTCCCACCAACAGTGGAGGATTCAGATTGGTATGGGAAGAGATTGGAGGGGACCAGCTGGACGGCCATTGCAGGAATTCAGGCAAGAAATAATGGCAGGTCGGCATTACAGAGTCAGCGGGGGAAGAGAGAGAGAAGTACATACATTGGAGAGATATTCACAGCTTAAAATCCCCTAGTTTGAGCATTAATGAGGTAGAGGTTAGTCCCAAACTTTAATTTCAGCCTCTGGAGAGATGACGGTGCCACTCACAGAGTTGTGACACACAGGAAGAATAGCAGGTGTGATCTTGGGGTAATGATGAGATGCATTTTGGGCATTTTTGCACTGGAAATGTCAATAGGGAAGTCCAAAGGAAATGGCTTCCTTTGAAATTCAGGGGATATTTTTAAGTGGAAGATGTATATGTGTACATTCACACACACACACACAAACACACACACAGAGAGAAACGTCAATAGTCTATAACAGCACAGAAAAACTCTGGGAAAGCCCCTCCCTATCCATAGAGTGTGTTTCCAGGGTAACAAGAAAAAGACAAGAACAACCTTGGGCTCCCAAGATTTAGGTAGGAATCATCCCGAGATGAAGAAGATGAAAAATGAACCAGGGAAGTGGGAAGAAAGACAAAGTAGTGAGTGGTGGGAAAGTGCTGGAAACCAAAAGGTAAAGAAAGAGAAGGTGGCATAGGGTGAGTCAGAGTCTTTTGGGTCCTTGGCAGAGAAGCTTCAGTGGAGACCAGAGGAGAGTTGACAAAGAAGGTGAGAAGGAAGAGATGTTAGGTGAAAATAATGACTCCACAAAGTCCAACTAATGATAAATGCTGTGAAATAGCATGAAGATAGATGAGGGCTCAAAGGGTGCTTTGATTTGTGTGTGTCTGAAGACAAGAGATGTTTCAAGAGCCAAGAAAAAGAAATATCAAAGCCTTGAAAGAAAGTAAGAGAAACTGATGAAGCCAGGAAGTGCCAGATGGAAATGGAACTGGAGCCCTGGACCACTGATAACTCAGAACACATAGACAACAGGCTAAGGAGGCAGCCTTTCCCTTTATTTTTTTATTTGGGAAAAGTATTCAGAATAAAGCCACTTGGGTGACTCTGATTTGATCCACAGAGGTCCATTTTTCCTATTCATTTAATTATAATATTCACTGAAGGTCTACCTTGTCCCATTGCTGCGCTAGGCACTCAAAAGGCACGGTGGTAAATCAAACACAGTCCCTCCCCACAAGGAACCCACTGCTTTACAGGGTGGGAGTGGGGGTGGAGCCAAAGCGTGCACATACACTAATTCCAAGGCAATCTCTGATAATTTTAGCATTGATTTATAGCTTTCAATGAGTACCAAAAAAGCCCCTCTATACCTATTTCTTAGTCTACCTATTCTAACAGTACTCTAATACAATTGCAAATCACCATCTCATAAACGTTGACCACTGGATGGCTAGATTAGTTATTAATCTAGCCAGGGGGCTGGAATTAATTAACCTTAGCAGTGAACAGTATTTTGACCTTGGTCTAATTAGGCCAATTTTCCACTCTGGAGAACATGATTAATTATCTGGTTCATTCAGGGAAGGAACCCCAACAGAACAAAACATGCCAACACACCAGAGTTTTTACCTTAATTATTAGGATTACAATGAAATTTTTGACACAGTGTGCCTTTCCTCTGATAAGAAAATGCACGATAAAATCAAGACAATACCTTAGACCTCTAAATAGTTAAGGAAAGAGGAGTGAAAATTCAATCTAATTTGTCAGGAAAGGAGATTTATTTTGCTATGATATCAAACATATTCTTTTTATTCATTTTTTCATTGTATTTTGCATAAGCTACCCTTTTTATAAGGCAAGATGCAAGATAATTCTTTGCTATTAATATCCTATATACCTAATAGAAAAGAAGGTGATAAACTCTTCTAAAATACTTCAAAATTCTGCCACATGCATAATTTTTTAATCAAATGTAAACAGTACCCTTGACTATTTAAAAAATTTTAATGTGACAACACAATGATGTTATCTATATGTCGACCAGCTGAGAGAGATCACAATGAAATATGTGAAAATAAAGGCTATGTAGGACAATGCGCTATTTTATGTAGCATTTACATTGCTACCAAGGACCTAGGTCAATGTTTAGATATTCATCCAACTACTGAGACTTTCAAGAGAAGGAGTGAACATATGAATAGATACTGAAAGAGGCAAAGAGACTGATCCCTTGAAAAGTACATTCATGCGATCCAGGTTTCTGCCGGCTTTCCTGCTGAATTTCAATTGAATTGACTTATCAAATGAACCTTAAAAGTAAATACTTTCAGAAGCACAGTCCATTTTGACACTTTAGTCTGTATTTCTGGTTCTATGTGGCAAGAAAAGGGACATTCCACATGCACCCCCCCACACACACACCATTTATTAAAAGAGACTGGCTCATTTACGAGCCCAAAGGGAGGAGGATCAGCTTTAATTTGGAGCATCCTCTCTCTGCCAAGGATGTTGGCAGACATTAAACACATAAATAATGGCTTGGTGTGTTTTTAAAACAAGCACTAATGCAGTTTCCACAGCAAAAGGTAAAACACCACACAGCTCTGGCAGGCAGGGCAGTTTCTCTTTAGGTCAATGTAGATTTTCCTCGCCAAAAGTGTGAGCAGGAATCAATTTAGGAAGGAGGAGGAATGTTGGATGTTGGAAATTCACCAGAACGGGTCCATGTCTTACACCAAAGAAACGGAGACAATGAGGAGTAAGCATGGAGCAATTCTAGAACTTGCTACTTCCTACAAATTCACTGCCTCTTATCAACTAATACTAATCTCTTTAATCTTCCTTATTATCCTTTATCCGTAGTCACAAACTTTTCAAATAGTATTTGAATGCTTAAGAAAGACATGTGCATGGCATACATGGCATCTCTAGACCCACCGACAATTATTTTGCTAAGTGTTAATAAATGTATCATAGCTTAATATTTACTATGCGTGAGTTTGCAGATGAACCTTGCATCTGTCATTGTAGGATTTGGTTTGCGAGCAAAGTACAAAATGCTAGAGTCGATAAAGATAACATCTATCTGACTCCTTTATAGATTTGGGTTAAGGAACTGGGTTAATATTGATTTTTTTTAAATATTAACAGACTTTATTTTTAGAGCCATTTAAGGTGTACGGAAAAACTGAACAGAAAAGTCTAGGAAGTCCTCATATAGCCTCCCCCGACACTACTGTTTGCCTTATTATTAACATCTTGCATCCCTATGGTCCACTTGTTACAACTGATGAACCCTTATTGATACATCATTATTAACAAAGGCAACAGTGTGCATCAGAGTTCACTCTGTGTTGGACAGACTATGAGTTTTGACACTTGTATCAGTATGTATCTATCATTACAGTATCATATAGAAAGTTTCACTGCCCTAAATGTCCTATGTCCCATCTCATTCATTCCTTTCTCACTCACTAAGAATCCCTATCAAACACTTATCTTTTCTTTTTTTAAAACCATCTCCGCTGTTTTGCCTTTTCCAGAATGTCATACGCCACTGACTTTTGAACAACACAGGATTGATCTACAATGGGAACAATTATATATGGTTGTTGTTGTTTTTTTTTTTTTTCAATAGTAAATACTACAGTAAAATTCACTACTGATTGAATACATGGATGTGGAACTGCAGATGCAGAGGAAGGAAATGTATATAAGGAAGGCCCACCATAAGTTAGACACAGATTTTTGACTGCCCAGAGGGTTGGTAACCCTAACCCCTTGTTGTTCAAGGGCAAACTATAATTGGAATTATACACTATGTAGCATTTTCAGACTGGCTTTTATAATTTAGTAATATGCATTTAATGTCCTCCGTGTCTTTTCATGGTTGGATAGCTCATGTATTTTTAGTACTGAGTATTATTTTATGGTCTGGATATGCTACCATTTATCTATTCACCCACTGAAAGATATCTTGGTTGCTTCCAAGTTTCAGCAATTATAAGCAAAGCTGCTGTAAACATCAGTGAGCAGGTTTTTGTGTGGACATTAGATTTCTACTCATTTGGGTAAATACAAAGGAACACAGTTGCTGGATCATATGCTAAAATATGCTTAGTTTTATGAAAAACTGCCCAATTGTTTTTCTATGTGGCTGTACTATTTTGCCTTCCCACCAGCAATGGATGATTATTCATATTGCCCCATATCCTCGCCAACATTTGGTATTGTCAGAGTTCTGGATTTTGGCCATTCTAGGACATCTTGGTAACTGTTACTTTAATTTGCATTTCCCTATGGGATGATAATTTGCTAGGGAGCATTTTTTATATGGTTATTCACCATCTTGACATCTTTTTTCATGAAGTATCTGTTCAAGTCTTTTGCTAGTTTTTAAATTGGATTGTGTTTTTTTTTTTCTACTGTAAAGTTTTAAGAGCCCTCTGTGTATTCTGAATAATAGTCCTTTATTAGGTATGTCTTTTGCAAATAGTTTCTCCCTGTCTGTGGCTTTCCTTCTTTTTCTCTTGATGGTGTCTTCCACAGAGCAGAAATTTTTCCTTTTATTAAAGCCCAACTTAATATTTTCTTTCTTGGATGGTTGTGTTACATTTGGTACTATATCTAAAAATTCATCATCAAACCAAGGTTAGCTAGCCTTTTCTCTTATTTCCTAGAAGTTTTATAGTTTTGAAACTTACATTTTTGTCTACAATTTGGTTTTAGTATTTGTGAAAAGTGTAAGGTCTATATAAATTATTTTTGTACATAAATGTCCAAGTTTTCAAGCACTATTTGTTGAAAAGTCAATCCTTTCTCCATTGAATTGCCCTTGCTTCCTTGTAAAACCTCAGCTGATTTTTAAATGTTTGAGTCTATTCTGGACTCTATTTTATTCCATTGATGTGTTATTTCTATTCTTTCAAGACTACTATGCCATCTTAATCACTCTACCTTTGTATTAACTCTTGAAGTCAAGTAGTATCAGATGTCAATTCTCTGGCTTTGTTCTTTTCCTTTGGTATTATATTGGCTTTCCATATAAACTTTAGAATCAGCTTGTTTATAGTTGTAAAAAGCTTGCTGGGAATTTTGCTTGGATTCTCTTAAATTTACTGATCAAATTAGAAAGGACTGACATCTTACAATGAGATACCACCTCACACCAGTCAGAATGGCCATCATTAACAAGTCAACAAATAACAAATGCTTGAGAGGGTGGGAAGAAAAAGGTACCTTCCTTCATTGTTGGTGAGAATGTAAACTGGTACAACCACTATAGAAAACAGTATGGAGGTACCTCAGAAAACTAAATACAGAACTTCCATATGACCCAGCAATCCCTCTCCTGGGCATATATCTGGACAAAACTTTCGTTTAAAAAGGCCCATGCACCCCTGTGTTCACTGCAGCACTATTCATAATAGCTAAGACATGAAAAAAATATAAATATCCATTGACAGATGAATGGTTTAAGAAGATGTGAGATATATATATATCAGTCACAGGAAAAGAACAAAATAATGACATTTGCATCAATATGGATGGAACTAGAGACTCTCATACTAAAATGAAGTCAGAAAGAGAAAGACAAATACCATATGATATCACTTATATATGGAATCTAAATATATGGCACAAATGAACCTATCTACAGAAAAGAAACAAACTCATGGACTTGGAAAGAACACTTGTGGTTGCCAAGGGGGAGGAAAAGGGAGTGGGATGGACTGGGAGTTTGGGGTTAGTAGATGCAAACTACTGCATTTGGAGTGGATAAGCAATGAAGTCCTGCTGTAGAGGCCAAGGAACTATATCTAGGCACTTGTGATAGAACATGATGAGAAAAATATGAGAAAAAAATGTGAGAAAAAAGATGAGAAAAAGAAAAAAATATTAGAAAAAACAGTGAGAAAAGTATATATATATAAACAACATATGACTGGGTCACTTTGCTGTACAGCAAAAATTGGCAGAACCTTTTTAATCAATTATAATAGAAAAAATAAAAATCTTAGACAAAAAAAAAAAAAAAAGGGAGTTCCCGTCGTGGCGCAGTGGTTAACGAATCTGACTAGGCACCAAGAGGTTGAGGGTTCGGTCCCTGCCCTTGCTCAGTGGGTTAACGATCCGGCGTTGCCGTGAGCTGTGGTGTAGGTTGCAGACGCGGCTCGGATCCCGCGTTGCTGTGGCTCTGGCGTAGGCCGGTGGCTACAGCTACGATTCAACCCCTAGCCTGGGAACCTCCGTATGCCGCAGGAGCGGCCCAAGAAATAGCAACAACAACAACAACAACAACAACAAAAGACAAAAAGACAAAAAAAAATCTTAATAAAAAAAAGAAGGGACTGACATCTTAACCATACTGGCTCTTCCCATCCATGGACATGGAATACACAAATATTTAGATCTTTGTTTTCTTTCATCAGAGCTTATAGTTTTCCTCATATAGATCCTGTACATATTTTTTAGATTCACATCTAAGCATTTTAATTTTTTGGTGCTAATGTAAAAGTTCCTGTGTCTTCAGTTTCAAATTCCAATTGTTCATTGCGGGTATATAAAAAAAATTGACTTTTTTATAATAACTTTGTATCCTATAAACTTGAGACAGTTATTTATCAGTTCTCTTAGTGTTCTTATCAATTCTTTATGATTTTCTACATCAGCAGTCATGTCATCTGTGAACAGATAGCTTTACTTCATCTTTCTCAAGTTGTATAAATTTTAGCTCTTTTTTAGTCTTATTGCATTAGCTAAGACTTCCAGTTCAATGCTGAATGGGAGTAGTGATATGGGATATCTTTGCTTGGTCTCAATCTTAGGGGGAAAACTTCCAGTTTCTTACCATTAAGTATAATGGTAGTTGTAGGATATTTGTGGATGTTATCTATCAAGTTGAAGAAGTGCTCTATCTTCTTGGCTCACTGATAGTTTTTGCCATGAATAGATGTTAGATTTTGTCAAATGCTTTTCCTGAAGCTTAGATTTATTTATTTGTTCCTATGTGTAATTATCCCTCCTCATTTCATGGAGGAAAAGAACTATTCACTGAGAAGCATATTTTGGTAGAACAATATGTTTCTCTCCTGTCACCAGAAGCTAAAGATAACCAGATTGCTCTTTATTTATCAAAGCTTTTGGCACCAGCATATAGGCTTTCTCTCCTGTCTTCAGCACACATGTGGATTAACCCATCCAACCTCTCAGACACCTTCTCCAAGCCCCTAACCCACTTCCACACTCATATTCCAAAACTTGTCACCACTCTAAACTCTTCAAAACCCTAATGACTAACTCTAAAACCACTCACTACCTAATACCTCTTCTCCTTTGAGTTATGTATTCAATAACTTCCACTGCTCTCTCATCAAAATCTCCACTTTGATCAAGCTTCATCTCAGTCATTTTCTCTTCACTTCATTTTTTTTTTCAGCTAAAATTCCATGGTTACACTTTCAGTGACATTCTTGCCAAGAATTTTGTATCCTTTGTCCTTCTTATTTCTTCACTTCCATCTGGCAAAGCCCCAACTGGGAATGAGTACAACTCAACTGCTTTAATTTTTGCCTACAATTGAGCAAATGCAGCTAGAGAAATCACAAGAGGGCAGATGGTGACACTGTGAATTTATAATGAGAAAAATCAAATTTACCCTCAGGACTGTTGAGCAATCTGAGTATATTTTTTGTTTTACTCTCTATACTCTTTTACATAGAGATTATTTCAAAACCTCCCACTTTCCTTGACCTAGAACATCTTTCTTAATTTTTCCTATTGCCTTAGTAAATTTCTTGGGTTCTACTTCACAGGGCAAAGAGAAATCACCATACATATTGGAATTCCACCTAGTACTTTCTAACAAACTTACAAATCTATCTAGAGAGCTTTTACACATTTTTAATAAACTTTTATTTTACGAATGAGTGAGAAGTTCCTCCTACCTAGAGCCAGGGCCACTCCTCATAAATTGGATCCTATTTCACAGAAACCCAAAATATCAACCAGATTCTATTTTATTTTTTTATTTTTTGTCTTTTGTCTTTTTGTTGTTGTTGTTGTTGTTGTTGTTGTTTCTATTTCTTGGGCCACTCCCGTGGCATATGGAGGTTCCCAGGCTAGGGGTCTAATCGGAGCTGTAGCCACCGGCCTACGCCAGAGCCACAGCCACGCGGGATCCGAGCCGCCTCTGCAACCTACACCACAGCTCACGGCAATGCCGGATCGTTAACCCACTGAGCAAGGGCAGGGACTGAACCCGCAACCTCATGGTTCCTAGTCGGATTTGTTAACCACTGCTCCACGACGGGAACTCCCCCAGATTCTATTTTAAAATATATTCACTAATTCTCTTACAGTTAGATTCATCACCCTAATAATTAAACATCATTAATTACCTCCCTTAAAAAAAATCTCTCAACTTGTATGGCTTCTCATTTTCCATTCTCCTCACTGACAATGGAAATAATGACAGTACTCTCTCTATACATATTACATGATATGTGTAATAAAAATATTCCCTCCCCACTGCTGGCCTCATTCACACTAGCTTTGGCCATGTGACTTTCTTTATTAATGACATTACATGTGAAAGTGATAAGTTTGACTTCCAAGAAGAAGCTTTTAGAATAATTTCATGGTCTTGTCACTTCCTTTTTTTTCTTCTACCATGATACCAATAATGTCCCAGATAGCAGCTGCCACTTCATTCTGAGTTATTCAGGAGGGCTGGTGCTAATCCACATTGGATAATAATTGCGCACAAAATCAAACTTTGTGATTTTGTGTCCATTGAAATTTCAAGGTTGTTTTTTCACTGCCTCATACTTTAGCCCACATTGATTTGCATACGGTTCCTTGGCTCTTTTTTTTCCCCCCTCTTCATTACTCCTCAACTCACGTAAGTCTGATTTCAGGGCTCCCTCATTTAAAGACTGTATTTCAATCTGTTAATACAGACTAATTTTAACTTCTCCCTAATTCCTAGTTGCTCCCTCTCAGTCTTTATCCTTCATTTCCTTGGTGATTAAATACTGGAATTTCTCAAGGTTGATTCTAAAACTTCATCTCGTCTCATTCTATATTATATAATCTTAAAATGTCTCAACCAATCTATGATTTTACTTTCTTCTTTTACTTACATGATGTCCAACACACACACACATGGAGTGTTCAGTATGTCCAAAACCAGATTTGTTTCTAGTGTTCATTTCATTTTCTTTCATTTCCTCCCAAACTTCATGAGACAGAGCCCATGCCTGTTTCTGATTCTTGTAGTACCTTTGAAAAGGTGCAAAAAACTCCAAGCATGATAAATTTTAAAAATTAGAATTGCACACACTAGGGTGAAATTGCAGACAAAGGTTTTTTGTTTGTTTGTTTGTTTTTTGTCTTTTTAGGGCCGCACCCACAGCATATATAGAGGTTCCCAGGCTAGGGGTCAAATTGGAGCTGTAGCTGCCAGCCTACACCACAGCCACAGGATCTGAGCTGGGTCTGCGACCTACACCCAGCCCATGGCAACGCCAGATCCTTAACCCACTAAGCAAGGCCAGGGTTCGAACCCGCATCCTTGTGGACACTAGCAGTGTTCACTAACCACTGAGCCATGACAGGAACTCCAAGATGTAATTTTTAAAGTGAAAAGAAGAAGCAATCCTCCTCATTAGAGGATTGGCTATAGTCAGACATCTGATTTCACAGAAATGACAGTGGAAGTGAGAAGTTAGTGGTATAATATATTTAAAGGGCTGGAGGAACACACTCCAACGAGAATTGCATATTTAGTGAAAATATATTCCAAGAACAAAACAGAATTAAGGACTTTCTGATAAGTCAAAAACTTTAGTGTATGTAGTTCCAGTGGCTCCTCTCTAAAGAAAATTCCAAAAGATATATTTTAGGCCGAAGGAAAATGATACCATACGGAAATCTGAGATGCAAGAATAGTGAGGGACAGGAAAGTGGCAAATATGTAAGGAAATCTATACAAACATTTACCAAGTAAAACTACAATGCCAATTTGGAGGAGTTAAAATATAGAAAGAAAATGAAAGGATATAATACAATACTGGAATGACAAGGCATATCAAGGGAATGATATGCATTTAGGATACTGTTACCATGTTAAAATTGTGTGTAGGTTACATAGATACTTAGTGTATTGTTTTTCTTTATAGTTTACAGATATTTTATAAATATTGCTTTAACTAACGATTAATAAAAATATAAAAAATCATTTTCTCGACTCTAGCTGAGTAGGAAACATTTATGGAGAAGTAAAATGTGTAATTCATTAGAGAGTAAGGCCAGCCTGGTTTACTGTTCACCATATTGCCTAAACAGTAGAAGTATTCCAAGAACTGATCCACATTTCAAAACCCTGGAGTTGAGTGGCTTAGTCTATAATTCTGCACCAAAATAGTTGGATCCTTTTACATAGTGCTCTGAGGCATGAATGAGTGCTTCTGACATCTGGACAAGATGTGCTAAGTGCAAAAAACCCCAGAGTACTATAGATACAGCTATACAGACATATAGTTTTAAAGGAAATAATCGAGTTGACATATTTGGAAAAATGTGACTAGTGAAGCCATCTGGAATTTCATTACCTATAATGATCTTAATAAATCTCAAGATTATGTAACAACAGTTGAAGGTCACTAGCTATATAAAGGCATTACTATAATTCTAAAAGCTACTCTAAATTATTATATTTCTGTGCCAGAAATGCAAGCTTTCTTGAAGCTATAGTAGTGACAGACTAATTTTTCCAGCATTTGGTTCTATAATACAAAAACACCACCCCTCCCAGCATATACAGATGACAAAGAATTAGTATTAAGAATGTCATCGGGGCAGATGTTCATAGTTCTGCCATAGGAGGAAAAATGTCTACAAGAGCCTAATCATTTTATTTAAGTTTTTAGCTGTAATCTCATAACATCTATACAAAACCAGTCAGATAATAGCGTCCATCATTTCAGTACACCTTGGGAAATTTTAGCTAGAGAAATAGGAAAAGCATGATAGACTGTTGAAAAATACAGAGCCATAGGGTGAAATCTGTTCATGGTCCTGAAGAGGCCACCTCCTCGGTTTGTTTATTGTAGGGTCAACACTTATATACATTAATTCAAGATTACATATCAGATAATTTTTATGGTTTATTTATTATTGATATATTACCTTTTGAGGAGAAACACATGCCACATCCAGGATATTATAATTATTTTAATTTATATAAATATTTGAATAAAGTCTCAAACAACTACACATTCTTCCTTGTATCTAAGCACATTTAAAGTCTGAATTTAGGAGTTCCCATCATGGTGCAGTGGAAACGAATCCGACTAGGAACCATGAGGTTGCAGGTTCGATCCCTGGCCTCGCTCACTAGGTTGAGGATCCAGTGTTGCCGTGAGCTGGGTGTAGGTCGCAGACGCAGTTCGGACCTGATGTTGCTGTGGCTGTGGTGTAGGCTGGCAGACGAAGCTCCGATTAGACCCCTAGCCTGGGAACCTCCATATGTCGCAGGTGCAGCCTTAAAAAGACAAAAAACATAAACATAAATTAAGCCCCATTTAAGAATGTCAGAATGCCTACTACTAATAAAGCATTTTCATATGAAAGTGTGCTGGTTTTTCTCATTATCCCCTATTCAAGAGCCCTTCTTCATACATATCTGCTCTGGATACCTGGGTGGCCGATCTCTAGGACATATGGTTAAAACTAGCTGGCTTCTGCTTGGATTTTGGCTGGCTTGGATTTGTGTACCAATATTCTGGTACACAGGTCAGTCTTTATTCAACATGAAAGGGATGTGCACAAATGTGGAAATAGAGACGGCAAGGATTATAGGGTGTTATCTTGGAGCGTGTCTACCAGGGTAACAAATGACAAGAACCATGATTTCTTACGAACTATGTAGTTATTTTTTTTAATGTTTTATCTGGAATAAATTTTAGATTTATAAGAGTTATTACAGTGAGTTTCCCCTTCTCTTCACCTCAGTTCCCTAAAGTTATCCTATAAATCATAGAAAAATCAAAAACTAAGAAATGCTGGTACAATACTGTGACCTAAAGATTTTATTTGGATTTCCCGTTTTTCAATGAATGTTCTATTTCTGGTCTTGATCTATGCCAGAAAAAGCACATTGAATTTTATTGTCTTGTATCCATCTCCTACAGTCTGTGTGAGTTCCTTGGTCTTTGTCTTTCGAGACCTTGAAAATTTTGAAAAGAACTGGTCAGATATTTTGTAGAAAGACCCTTCATTTGGAATTTTCTGATATTTTTCTCACAAACAGACTGGAGCTAGGGGCCTGGGGGAAGATGAAATATCTTATCACATCATATTGAAGTGCATGATAACAATATGACATCACTGGTATGGTAATTTAGTAACCTTAACCTGGTTAAGAAGATGCATGCCAAGTCTCTCTACTATAGTTACAGCTCTTCCCTTTCCATACTCTATTTGTCATTAAGTCCTACCCACACCCAAGGGGACAGGAGTTAAGGGCCACTGCCTGGAGGGAGCATTACCAAATAATTTGTGCACATATGTTAAACTCACCGCAGTGACCAATTATTTCTCAATTGATATACAATTTTTTGGTGCAGAGAGAGGATTGTATAGGAAATACATAACACCACAGGACACTTGGGAAAATATTCATACTTCTGTTTGACTACTCATAGCCTGTCACTGTTCCTTTTTTCCATTCTTATTTTAATACAAGTAAACACAGTCCACATAAATTATATCTTCCTAAACACAGTCCACATAAATTATATCTTCCTCCTGTCATGACCAAACTACATGAAGATTTTAATAAGTGTTTGATAAGCATGGTTTCAAAGCCTACATGTCTCACTTTTCACTCTTGATTCAATTTGAAAGGAATTCAACATATCCATAAATAGTTACACCCAAAAGCTTTTCTCCAAACCTAAGACTTAAAAAGTTTCCTGTTTTGCTTTTTTTTGTTTGTTTGTTTTTGTTGTTGTTGTTCTTGTTGTTTCTTGGATGGAAGGTCAACTAGACATAACTACAATGGTCCCAGATGAATACTAATAACAGTGCCAAGAATATCTTGACCAAGTATTGGAGAGGTTCCCAGATAGCAGATTCTTAAGATTGCAAATTATATTAGCAGCACTAAAATTCAATTTTAATTAGCCATGACACTTATATATACTTTAAAACTGATGAAGAGCTCTTCAGACTAACAATTCTTAATAAGCTCTGCTTAAATTTAATTTCTATTTCCATTTGATGGTAACCAAGGAAAACTTGAGATTCAATACAACGGTAATGCCACCCAGTTCAAGTGCTTTAAGTTTAAGTTTGCTCTTATTCACCCAGCCAACTGAATTTCCAAATCACAAACTCATCCAGCCTCCCTTCTGAGAACAATAATTTCCTTTGAAAGATTTCTTCAGGGTTTTAACCTTGATTGAAAGACTATATCAAATGGAAAACATTTTATAAATATAGTCCTTCTGTTTTATAAATGATCAAAACAGCCACACTTCTTTGAATCATATTTTTAGCGAATATATATTCCTTTAGAAGGATTATGGTAAGTGAATAAATGTAGTGCTGCTCTGCTAACTAGTAATTATATAAGAGGGAGAAATAGCCTCTACCCATAGGACACAACACCCCTTTCTCCTCATCACGATTTGAATAGTTCTTGACATGCTTTGTATCTTTTGTTTCTGATTCATAAAGATGGAATCTAAAGGAAGGGTTAGGATGTTACTGCAGAAGTAACAGAAAACCATGTTGATCCTAGAACTTATTCTTTAAACTCTTTTGGGGGGAAGGGTTGAAAAAGAAAATTTCAGAACCTATTCTGCCTCCTTGGCCAAAAGTATCCTGACTTCTGCTAGGTCAGTGTTGATCCCTTCACCGAGTTCACCCAGGGCATTTTTGTCCCTCTCTTCTAAGATTTATCCTACTCAAAGCTATTTTCCAGGTCACTGAAAGCAGGTCTTCTGCTGCCTGATGAATGCTCCTTGAAACCTGAGGGCATAGTACATTGATCCTGTGTCCTCATGGTGCTGAAAACACAGTAGACACTTGTTAAATATGTGTTAAACTGAATTTTAAAAATATATTTTCCTGTCATGGCTCAACAGGTTAAGAACCTGACTAGTATCCATGAGGATGTGGGTTCAATCCCTGGCCTCACTCAGTAGGTTAAGGATCCTACATTGCTGTGTGAGTGTGGTATAAGCTGGGAGCTGCAGCTCTGATACAACCCTTGGCCTGAGATCTTCCATATGCTGCACACACAGCCCTAAAAAGCAAATATATATATATATAGATATATAATTTTTTGAAAGAAAAAGGATTAATAAGATGTGGTACACACACACACACACACACACACACACACACACACAATGGAATACTACTCAGCCATAAAAAAGAACAAAATAATGCCATTTGCAGCAGCATGGATACAACTAGAGATTCTTATACCAAGTGAAGTAAGTCAGAAAGAGAAAGACAAATACCACGTCATCGCTTATATGTAGAATCTCAAATATGGCACAAATGAACCTATCTACAGAACAGAAACAGGCTCACAGACATAAAGAACAGACTTTTGGTTGCCAAGGGGAGAGGGGAGGGAGTGGGTTGGACTAGGAGTTTGTGGTTAGTAGATGCAGACTATTGTATTTAGAATGGATAAGCAATGAGGTCTGTCTGTATAGCACAAGGGAACTAGATCCAGTCTAGACCATTGGGACAGACCATTATGGAAGACTTATACTATGGAAGATAATATAAGAAAGGGAATGTATATATACATATGCAAGACTGGGTCACTTTGCTGTACAGCAGAAATTGGCTCACCACTGTAAATCGACTATTCTTTAAAAAGGGGAAAAACCTTTTAAAAATTCAAAATCACATGTATCTAATAAAGAAAACTGAGAACGCATCACAAGGAATAAAAAAGAATAAAATTTGACATATAAAGTGGGTAATAGTGTTATCCCCTTTTACAGATGTGGAAATTGAGGCTTAGAGATATTAAGTGGACCAAGGATGTGGATCCAGCATCATTTTCCCAATCACCAGGTGATCCTGTAAAGGGTTCGAAGTACCACTTGCCCATGGGTAGTAATGCGCCATCCGAGGTTGGAAACCACAAATGTGTGACAGCCAATTAGGTGAGATGTTGTATTTTTTCACCCACTTATTGACTCAAGTATATATTTAATACCTCCCTGCTAAATGCTAGAAATTGCATATGACAGACACTCTCTAGCTTATTTAAAAACAAAAGCAGAAGGAAAATGTGGTTGGATTCAAGATTGAGGCCAGGACATATCAAGCCCAATAACTGTGGGGTAAAGGAATTAAGGGTGCTGGTGCAAATATTAGTGAATGACCGACTGGTCAAGTAGGCAATGAAATTATCCAGGAAAGACTGTTGAGTTCATAAAAATAAAAATATAAGTGATGGGGGGGTCCTCAGTTAAATTTCAAGAAGATGAGGAACAATTTAAAAAAGGGGGAAGACTAATATAAGAATGGTTTACAGTCAATTAAAATTTCCACACAGGGATTCGTTTGGGTAATGGCAAAGTTCAGGGTGTGCCCATATGGGGAATTTGCTAACATAAGCTGGGAGTGAAACAAGGTGGAAATAAAGGGATTGTAATTGTGTCTCTGTCACCCTGTCACGTGTGCTAGTCACCCACTAGGTAGGAAATAGGCCTGGTGCATTTCCTTTTACTCTAAATGTGAGGCAGTGACCTGGAGGCCAAAAGTGACATCATATTAACATGAGATTAACCTCACATGAACTACATGGAAATAGTTAATGTTTGTAGGTGAAACAGCAGTTACTCTAGTTCTAGAGCCATAACCCATGAAATTATCTAAGCCCTTTTTGAGCCTGTTGCTATTTTATTCCTAGCATTATGTAGAATAATATTTTAAATAAAAATGGGTTTTTTGGTTTGTTTTTGCCTGTACTATCTAAAGCAACACTTTCCCTTATTCATCTGAAAATATAATCTATTTTCAGTATTTTGGTAAATGAAGGACAAATCCAAGTTCAGTCTCTAGGCCTGGTTTTCCATTTTATAAACGTCCATAATGCTTTTTCTCTGCCTTGCACATCCCAGAACTGAATGTGTGACATTCCCTGTTTAGCATCATGTTCAAAGAATGAATTTTAGGACTGGATTTCCTGGGTTCAAATCTTACCTCAACCACTCAACTGTCTGACTTGAATGAGTCACTTATATTCTCTGATTCCCAATAACATTATCTGTAAAATGGATATAAAATAATATTGCTTGCTCCAGAGGATTTTGCAAGGACTCAACCTGTAAATATGTGTAAAGGAACTCCTACATGGGCTGGTATAAAGTAAGAACTGAGGCAGTGCTAGATATATTTATTATAATTTTTTAATAGAAAGGCTGTAATCTATATAGGCATTTAACTTTCCACTCTATATTTCATCAAGTCCATTAGGTCTCTGGGAGGGACAGCGTGGAAACTGCACGCAATATATATGTTGATAAAGCTTGGGGTAGTATAAAGACATTGCCATATTTTCACTTTTATTTTCATCTCCCTTCCTAATGAGGCTCAGGAATCTTTGGCTCACATGTTTCAGTGGTAACCTACAGCTAATGCTTTCAAAAACCAGTCAAAAATGACTCCCTGACTCCCAGGCTGCATTTTATAGCTCAGTCCTCTAAGGTTTATAAATAAATTGTGACAAGTTGTTTCTCTATAAATGAATTACCTTAATACTTCAATGCAATGCTGTTTATTTTCCACATTGAGTTATTTTTATTGATATTTATCCTAGAGGAGATGACATGTACCACATAAAAGTAAATAATACTATCGACACAGTTGTCTGGTCCAGCTGACTTATAAATTTGTAAAACTCATGTCTCTACTGACTTTTAGAATATTGAATAACGACTGTTTATATATAACTTTATTTTTTCCTTTTCCTTTTTATTTAACAAACATTTATTGAGAGGTTCCAGGAAATGTGTTTGGTGGCACACTTTAGCATGGGGAACCAACACATAAACAGTTTTCCTGTTGTGAAAACTCAGTAAACCATGTCAATGGGTCCTCCTGGTCCAGACATACTTACCTCCACCTAGAACAAATCAAGACTATGCCCATGGAAGCAACCTAAGTGCCCATCAACAGATGAATGGGTAAAGAAGATGTGGCACATATATACACAGTGGAATAGTACTCAGCCATAAAAAAGAATGAAATTATGCCATTTGCAGCAACATGGATAGACCAAGAGATTATCTATCAAGTGAAGTCAGTCAGACAGAAGCAGACAGTACCATGTGCTATCACTTAAATGTGGAATCTATTAAATGTTATAAATGAGCTTATTTACAAAACAGAAATAGACTCACAAACATAGAAAACAAACTCATGTTTACCAAAGGGGATATAGGGAGGAGGGGAAGATGAGAGATAAAATTAGAAGTTTGGGATTAACATATATACACTGCTATATATAAAATAACCAACAAGGACCTACTGTATAGCACAAGAAATGATATTCAACATTTTGTAATAACCATCATGTATAACCTGTAATAACTTTCACTTTACTGTACACAAATACACCACTGTAAATTAACTCTACTTCAATTAAAACAAAGTTTTGAAAAAGCAGACAGTCACAAAATCTGCCCATGCTCAGTGTAAGGGGATTACACAGAAGTGTGGCTACTATGGCAACAAGAATCATTAGAACCATTTAGAAATACTCCTGTGATGGTGTGGAGAAAAGGGAACCCTCCTACATTGTTGGTGGGAATGTAAATTGGTGAAGCCACTGTTGAAAACAGTATGGAGGTTCCTTAAAAAATTAAAAATAGAACTAGCATATGATCTAGCAATCCCACTCCAGGCATATATCCAGAGAAAAACATAATTCAAAGAGATACATGCACCTCAGTGTTCACTGCAGCACTATTTACAACAGCCTAGACATGGAAACAACTTAAATGTCCATCAACAGAGGAACAGAGCCACAAAAACAATGAAATCATGCCATTGGCAGCAACATGGATGAACCTAGAGATTATCATATTAAGAAGTAAGTCAGGCAGAGAAAGATAATTATCATATGATATCACTTGTACGTGGAATCTAATAAAGAAGGTACAAAGAACCTTGTTAACAAAACAGAATCAGACTCAAAACCTTCCAAAACAAACTTATGGTTACTAAAGGGGGCAGGTGGAGGGGGATGGATGGCGGCAGGGAGGGTTGGTATTGGCATGTGCACACTATTGCGTGTGGAATGGATGGTCAACAGGGACCTGCGGTACAACCCAGGGAACTCTATCCAGTATTCTGTGATAACCTATATGGGAAAAGAATCTGAAAGAGAATGGATAAGTGTATGTGTATAACTGAATCACTTTGTTCTACAGCAGAAATTATCACAATCTTGCAAAACAACCATACTTCAATAAAACTAAAAAATGGGAAAAAAAAAAAAGAATTCTGCCTATGACAGCTGGAGGCATAGGTAGGAGCACAGATTCTCTGTGTATGTGACTTTTATCCATTTTAATTTTTGAAATATGTACATTTATGTCTTATTTAAAAATGAAATATAGTTTTAAACCTTTGGGGAAAGAAAGACTATGCTAATTCCACTCTATTTCCCAAGGACAAGGTCAATGGCTACTAAGTGGCTCAGGCTTAAGATAGAGGAAGCCCTAGGGAGGGAAATGCTGAGGGTGACTCACTGGTTGCCAAATAAGGCCATGATCCTCCCCATTTGCAATCTGTTGGAAATGCTTTCAATTCACACCATCATTAACAACTTACTCCCACTTTTCCCTTGAAACATGACTTGGCTAGTGTGGCCTGGTGGCGATGACATGAGTAGGTCTAGCATGACTCTGGCATTCTCTAGCTGTGTACCCCTAGGAAACTGCATAATCTCTTTGCTTCAGAGGATTATACTCTCTGCTTGGTTGATTTGTAACAACGATAAACAATATCATAAGTGTAAAACATAGTAGCATTCACTCTTTCCTTATCACTAGCAGCTTGGTACCTCTTCCAGATATGAGTGAGAAATCAGGGGTTTTCTCCTTTATTCTCCAGTATTCAGAAATGTATTCTGTGGTTAGAGTTCCCAATCAATGTAATATTTTAAGAAGGTTTGGAACCAGATTAAATTCTGATCCTCAGAATGGTTAGCTGAGAAATGAACATAGTAATTATTGTTGCAAGAAATTATTGCAGGATGCAATAATTATATGCTAGGTGGCACATCTAGCATATAATATCAAATATTAAATTATCAATATTAGTAAGTCTATTAATCAATTATAATGCTAGCTTATTATTAATCATAAATTACTACGTGTTATTAAATTATCATTCCACTATAATGTCAAGGGTTTTTTTTTTTTTAACTTGACTTATGGAAAGTCCTATGTCATGGTGGTAGAATGCATACAGAGATGTAACTCACTTCCATTTTTTCATCCTCACTTTTTTCATCTGCAAAGTTAAGGAACTGGATAAGATGGTAAGTAAACAGATGCCAATGTTAGTGGCTGTTATGAGGTCGATATAAGGTACAGCCATTGTCACTGGTAGGGGTGCCCACTTGCAGGGCTCCTCTCTCAGGCCTCTCCAGGAAAAAAGCATCACCTCTTAAAACACATCAGTATCATCCTTGGCAACCCTCTAAGCTCCCCCCCGCCAACCCACACAAAACTGGTCCCACCAGCAACAAATGGTAAAGTCTTGTTATTAAATACTTTTCAAAAGCCTATGCACAAAGCACAGAGAAGAATTAATTCTTAAGTGTGTGTGTGCTAAGATGTGTGTTAGAACCTAAGACAGGTAGGTGTACATACATGCCTACAAGTCTAAAATGAGGGAAGCAGAAGCATCAAAATGATAACTATTCTGGGGGTGCTAGTATTATGAGGAATTTAACTTTGTTATTGGTACCTTTCTTTATTGACTTGATTTTTACACTGTGCAAGAATCATATTTAGGATACAAGAAAATTAAAGCTATAATGGACATTGTTCCGTGAGTGGCCTCGAATTCCCTCACCTCAGGTTTTTGTGACAAGACGTTGTCAGAATCTGGTCTTTTAAGGCCTGCCTCCCTGTAGCGAACAGATGCCATTGGGTAGGTGACATAAGGAAAGGAATGAAGCAGGCTCAGATTGGCACCTGCCACTTCCTTGTTTGGGGTTCACCTGCCAGGGAAAAGGCCATAAACTGGTCTACAAGGAGCCCTTTGGTCCAGGGCCTCCTTTGGGGCCTGAGATGGGGAGCCCAGCAAGCCCCAGCGGCGGCAATCCCACTATCTCCTTCTCCAGTCAGCTTTACTGTGACTTAAAGAAGTGACACTCACTTCTCATCTCTGTTTATGTGTGTGTGTACGTTTTCACACATATAAGTATGTATACATATGCATGTATACATGTGTGTGCATGTGTTTGTATATACATGCGTGTGGGTATGCATTGTGTGCATATATGTGTGACTGTGTGTGTGCATGCATGTGTGCACATGTATTGCACTCAAGAGAGTAACAAGGAGGTTATTTAATATGGTTTACCCCCAGTTAAAAGAGATTTGTGGGAGTTCCAGCCATGGCTCAGCAGAAACGAATCTGACTAGCATCCATGAGGATAGGATGCAGGTTCAATCCCCGGCCTCACTCGGTGGGTTAAGGATTAGCTCTGATTCGACCTCTAGCCTGGGAACCTCCACATGCCGCAAGTGAAGAAAAAAAAAAGAGAGAGATTTACTCTTTGCCTACTTCTTCTTATTATTTGTCAGCTAATATCCATTCCCCTTCTCAACAGCCCACCTAGTTCCTTTTAGGGAATCCGCCCCCTCTCCAATGGGTCTAGTCTTGGGGAGATGATGAAAGGTAGAAGGGCCCCTGGAACCTTCCCGTTGGGAATCTGAATGGAGCAGAGAAACCCAAAGCCAGAAGGCATGGTGAGTTAATGCCTTGATTTGGGGGGGGGGGGGGTGTCTTGGCGCATGGGTCACACTGTCCCTGCCACCAAGAGCCCTGGAGTATCCAGTTTCCTGTCTTTTGCGACACTGGCTCTGTGCCTTCCCTTCAGACTTGTTACTTTCCCCAAGATCTTTGTAATGAATTCCTGTTGTGCTTATGTTCGAGTTAGTTTCGTTTGCAGCAAGAGGCCCTAAGCAACACCATTTGGGAAGGAAAGAAAAAGAAGCCACTGTTGCCTGAGTTTTGAGTAGATGAAATCCAGTATGTACAAGCAGCTGCAGCGACAGCATACGTTATGCAACTTTAAGTTAGGTTAACATAAATCACTTTATAATCACTTCAGACCACTGATCATGACCAGCGTGAGATGAATTACAAGTGGTAAAGCTATAATGAAAATATTATGGTGCAGTTATTATTATATATGTAACATGAAAAATTCATTAGGATTCCTCACCTGCAAAAACAACCTGTAGATGACATATACCATTAAAAATATTTCAGATGACACATACCATTTAAAGGATTACTGAAACTGACAGCAATTATGACTTGAACCAAGCCAGAAGCCAGATTGGGACTTCAACCCACATGTCAGGATGCAAACCCAGCCTAAATGCAGATTGGGACCTGAACCCACGTTTTTCATTCATTTAGTGTCTGGACTTAGGAGGTTCAGGTTCTTTGGGCCGCCACGCAGAAGGAAATCAGTGAGAGACAAAGTGCTAGGCAAGAAATAGATTTATTAAGATAGGACACTTGTGAGAGCTGCAAGCAGGCAGGCAAGAAGGATTAAGTGGGCTACAGTTTTATAATCCAAGGCGAGCAGAGGTGGGAAAAGACTGCCTCCTCTTTCTTTGAGTAGTAGCTCCTCCTTGGTATCCAGTAAGAAAGCATTTGACCCTATGAGGTCAAACTAGGACTGTCCTGGTACTTACACAGATCAGCAGAAGGGTGGTCCTTAAACTCTTGCCCTTAGTCTGAACCTGAATGCAGGCCTCAACCCACCTCCTACCCAGTGACCTGAGGCATATCTTGCACCTCCACTGGTCAAGCAAGCCTGCCCCCTTCTGATGGCCCTCTTGAACAATTATTAACTTAATTGTTAATTAGTGGTCTCCCAAAGTTCCCTAGGTTTCCCTCTATCTATGGTCCCCTATTGGGACTTCTACAACTACCTAACTATCCCACTCCATCCCTGTCATTACCATTTAGAGTATGCCTCTATTTATAAAAGGTAGTTTTCCTCTCAGTCTGTTTCATCATTTGCAAAAGAGAATGCTACCTTCCTCAAAGTGTCACAGGTTAAATGAGCTTTTATCTATAAAAGTTCTTAGACAACGTTCTATAAATTATGACTCGAATCTAAATAACAATTCCAGGCTACTTTCCATTGATAACCAGAGGTTAAGTTTATGCCTTTGTTAAGTAAAGCAAAAAAAGGGTGCTGACAGCTAAAGTTACTTAGATCATAAAGCAGAATAAATCCAGGGAGTTCCCATTGTGGCTCAGTGGTTAATGAACCCGACTAGTATCCAAGAGAATGTAGGTTCGATCCCTGGTCTCACTCAGTGTGTTAAGGATCCAGCCTTGCTGTGAGCTGCACTGTAGGTTGCAAACATGGCTTGGATCTCACGTTGCTGTGGCTATGATGTAGGCTGGCAGCTGCAGCTCCAACTCGACCCCTAGCCTCGGAACTCCCATATGCCACGTGCAGCCCTCAAAAGACAAATAAATAAATAAATAAATAAATAAATAAATAAATAAAATCCAGCTTTTTAATTTACATCAGTTTGACAAGATCCAGACAACAGTTTGATGGATCATGTTTACTTTTAATTAAATAGAAGCAGAGAAGCATTCTCAGTGTTAAAAAACTTTTTTTCAATTGTTCAAATATACAGTAGACATTTGGGAAATTATCTTCTCTCACTGTACATTTTTGGTATGCTTCTGAGGCAGAATAATAACTCAGGTAATCAGTGTAGGAGCATGGGCTTCGATGCATTCTTTGATAAGGTTATTGATGAACATTTGTGGTTTAAGGGCTCTAGAGAGTAACATCCCCACAGGCCTTGTTTACTATAGTAAGTGTGCCTTTCCCCACATGGACCTTAATCTCAAACCCACTCCTCAACTGATAGAAATGGAATGAGAGGACTTAGTCTAAGGGAAGAGAAGAGCAAAGAAACCATAAAACTTATGGGACATTTCCACCCCGAAGACCCCTATTGGACAAGGACTGATATAGGTAACTGGGCAAGACCAATGGGAGAAAACCACATCTTTCTGGACCCCACGCTGGTACCCCCCATCTTTGGACTTAGTCTAAGGGAAGAGAAGAGCAAAGAAACCATAAAACTTATGGGACATTTCCACCCCGAAGACCCCTATTGGACAAGGACTGATATAGGTAACTGGGCAAGACCAATGGGAGAAAACCACATCTTTCTGGACCCCACGCTGGTACCCCCCATCTTTAAGAGATAAAAATCCCTATAAGACAATAGAGAAGGGGGCTCTTCTCTCACCCTCCCAGCAGCCCTGGGATCTATTTGCTTTCCTGTAGTAAAGACTTTTCTTGCTTGCTTCCTATGTGTCCGAGAAGTTCATTCTTTGGCTGTGTGAATAAGAACCCAGATTTGGGAGTTCCCGTCGTGGCGCAGTGGTTAACGAATCCGACTAGGAACCATGAGGTTGCGGGTTCAGTTCCTGCCCTTGCTCAGTGGGTCAACGATCCGGCGTTGCCGTGAGCTGTGGTGTAGGTTGCAGATGTGGCTTGGATCCCACGTTGCTGTGGCTCTGGCGTAGGCCGGTGGCTACAGCTCCGATTAGACCCCTAGCCTGGGAACCTCCATATGCCGCGGGAGCAGCCCAAGAAATAGCAACAACAACAATAACAGCAACAACAAAAGACAAAAAAAAAAAAAGAACCCAGATTTGGGTAATATCTTTCCAGCATCACTTCCTTCCAAAAACACATTCAGTAACTAGTGAGGATTATTTAGTAACAAAAGAGCATGATGATACAAGATAATGAGGGATTATACATTGATGATAGCATGATTAATTCTAATCAGAAGATGTTAACTGCCTTTTCAGACTACTGAAAGCAAACGAGCTGGAAATGGAATCTTCTTGATGTTTTCAGATTGTTAGAAATGGGTAACCTTTAGGCAAAGATCTCCCCCGCTGCCGCGTAATCCTTGGCCCCTCTGCATGTAAATTACTTGGAGTAACGTTTTAATAAGGAAGATATGTGAAATGTCCCTCACTCCTCTGATTTACTGAATTACAGTTTCTTAAAGAGTAAAAAACAGGAATGAACATTGATGATTAACGACCCATAGATTTTCATGAACATCAAAATTTAAGAACTAGAGCATAGGTCATGTGGGCCAGATTTTATCACTGTGCGGACATCTCCCAGGATGTGATGCTGGGAGAGGTGTACACTGGACAGCTTTGGAGGGTATCCTTAATATGACTGTCTACAAGACAGCAGCTCAGCGAGTGAGAGAATCCACCCCATTTGCACGTTGCAAAGTTATCAAGGTCATTAAGTCTGATATGTAGACCTAGAGGTATGGTCTAAGTGAAGTCAAAGACCAACATCATATGATATCACTTATATGTATAATCTATGAAAAATAATACAAGTGAACGTATTTACAAAATCAGAATCAAACTCACAGATTTTGAGAACAAACTTATGGTTACCATAGGGGAAATGTGGTAGGGGAGGGATAAATTAGGAGCTTGGGATTAACATATACACACCACTGTATATAAACTGGATAGCCAATAAGGACCTACTGCACAGCACAGGGAAATCTACTCAATATTCTGTCATGCCTACACGGGGAAAAAAGGATCGATATATACGTAGGTATCTAACTGAATCATTTGGCTGTACACCTGAAACTATATAACAGTATAAGTCAATTATACTCCCATAAATAAAAAAATAAAAATAAAAGAAGGGTCAAAAGCATGATTTCCCCCTTCCTCAGTGCAGGTCCAGCAAGTTGGTCCGACTCCAAGCATGTGTTCTTCAGTCGGCATGTGGTTCGGCAGAGCAACACTGAAACTGTTAGGACGGCCTTGGTATCATTTCCTCACCCATATCTTTTATCCTCCTGTCCCATGCTCTGTTTGTTTATTTAAACATCTTCTTACATCTTAGTCCTTCAAGCATATCAAGTTTGCCCTCCAAAGAGATACTTCCTTTATCGTGTAATTTATTGCTGTTAGGAATTCTCAGTTAACCAAATTTTCCTTTACTGAAATGTAGTACAAGTTATGAGACACAAGGAGGTTTTTTTTGGTTCTTTTTTTTGTCTTTTTGCCATTTCTTGGGCCGCTCCTGTGGCATACGGAGGTTCCCAGGCTAGGGGTCTAATCAGAGCTGTAGCCACCAGCCTACGCCAGAGACACAGCAACTCGGGATCCGAGCCGCGTCTGCAACCTACACCACAGCTCACGGCAACGCCGGATCGTTAACCCACTGAGCAAGGGCAGGGACCGAACCCGCAACCTCATGGTTCCTAGTCGGATTTGTTAACCACTGCACCACGACGGGAACTCTGGGTGTTGTTTTTAACAGGCAAGGGGATCCCAGTGAACGTTTACTTGACTTCCACAGTATTTATATATTTTTATTTTAAAAAAGTGTAGTTATTTTTTCCCCTTCAACCTGGCAATGTATTTTTTATTACACAAGTACTTATGCATCAAAACCTACTTGATCTATTTTATCAGTGAAAATAAGCACCAGGATGCCATAACTATCACATACTAATGAAAACTATGCTATTGGATTAAAATATTACTGTATTTAAATATTATTAGATTTAAGTATGCTATGATAGAAAAATAGTTACAACAAAATGTTATCAGAAAAAAATTGAGAGTTGTGAGGAAAAGATTTAGGATCCTCAGAAAACAAATTTTTTAATGATAGGAAATTTCGAGAAAATCAATATCAGACCAATAACAATATCAGGCTATAATATCAGACTAATAATAAATAATACCAGAGACTAATTATAATAATCTTATAATCAAAATTCTGATGAAGGTAGAATTTATATAAAATGAGAGTGAAACCGAAAAAGATTAAGCTGTGGAATAATTTTCCTACATACATACAAATGTGAAAATAAAACAATTACAATAAAATCATAAGTGTTCTAACATGACTCATAATCAGAACCTTCTGGATAATCCCAGGTATGATCCGTAGAAATAACTTTATCTTTTATGATGGAAACAGTTGTTAAGAGCACTGAAATGTAAACAGTATTTTATTAGAGGTTGGTGAAAATTTTCGGATCTATTTCAAAGCATGCTATGAAAAGATCAGCAGCTGATGGGCTTCTTATAAGTTCCATGTGGTTTCCAGGCAATCATAAACCTTAATTTCATTTTGGCTCAATGATGATGGATATCGAATATACCATAAAATGCACATGCCCTCTGACCTCCCTGCTCATGGCGCCATCATTCACTATCACTCATTCCCCATTTTAATCGAGATGCTGAGAACCAGAGGGGAAAAAAAAAACAATAGCCCTTTGACCTCTTTTCTTGGTTAACTTGAGAAATTCATTTTTAGTCTATTAAAAGCCAAAGCAATAAGTTACCAGGCCTTGGGTCATGTCATTCACCACTGCTCAAAACTCCTCTGTTGCTGGCTGTTTCTGTTAGGATTCCTGGGGACGAGGCTCAGTCTGGGTGAGTGAGCAAACCTCCAAGGGATTCTGATGCATGGAAGTTCCTCAAATACAGATTGCTGATGCCCAATTCAGTGGGTCTAGGCTTAGGCCCCCAAATTATCATTTCTAACAAGCTTCCAGATGGTGGTGCTGCCTGGGAACCACCCTGGTGGCTGCAGCAGTGGATAAAACTAGTCTGCGAATTTTCCTACAGTGCCTTTCATTTACATGAAGTTGGTATGATGAAATCTCACCATAAATCTATAGATACAATTAGACAAGAAGCACATTAGCTTAGAATACACCTCTTAGAAAAAAAAAATGATTTTATTTAAATCTTATTATACTGTTGGTGGAAATATAAATTAGTGCAGCTACTATGGAAAACAGTATGAAGGTTCCTCAAAAAACTAATAATAGAGTTTTACATGATGTAGCAATTCCACTTCTGGGCATGTATCTGAATACAATGAAAACCCTAATTCAAAAAGATACATGTACCCCAATGTTCAAAGCAGCATTATTTACTAAACTGCTAAGCTATAGAAGAAACCTAAGTATTTGTCATCAGATAAATGGATAAAAAAGATGTGAAATACATACATGCAGACACAGATACAGACACACACACATCCTAGAATATTACTAAACAATAAAATAATGAAATTTTGCCATTTGCAACAACAGAGATGGACCTGGAGGGTATTAGGCTTAGTGAAGTAAGTCAGAGAAAGACATATACCCTATGTTATCACTTACACGTGGAAGCTAAAAGATAAAACGAATGAATGTAACAAAACAGAAATACACTCATAGACAACAGATATAGAAAACAAACTAGTGGTTACCAGTGGGGAGACGGATGGGGAGAAGGACTGGATAGGGTAGGGAATTAAGAGGTATAAACTAATTATAAAATAAATAAGTCATGAGGATGTAATGGATAGCATAGAAACTATAACTAATAACACTATATAGCATATTTGAAAGTTGCCAAGAGAGCATATCTTAGAAGTCCTCAATATAGGAAAAAAAAATTTTTTGTAACTATATATGGTGGCAGATGTTAACTAGACTTACTGTGGTGATCATTTCCCAATATATATAAACGTCAAATCATTACATGGTGCACCTGAAACTAACAATGATGTATGTCAATTATACCTCAATAAAAAATTTTTAAAGGAAAAAAATGAGATACAAACTACTATGTATAAAACAAATTAGATACAAGGACATACTGTACAGCACAGGGGAATATAGCCAATATTTTATAACATCAAATGAAGTATAATTTATAAAAATATTGCAACCCTCTGTTACATACCTGAAACTAAAACTAATCTAATATTTTAAATCAACTATACTTTAATAAAACAATTTTTAATGGTTCATTTAAAAGCTAAACATTCAATAGAAATCACACAATGCTTACAAAGAGGTAAACCTTTGCTGAATGAATGAATGCTGAAAAAAGAATCTGCCACCAATTTGAAACAAAGAGAAACGCAAAACTCAAAAGTCCTGGCTATAACATGGTATTACGAGTTTTCCTTTTTTCTTTTTTTCTTTTTTTTTTTAAAGCATGGTGCCATATTTTTTTTTTTAAAGCATGGTGCCCTTTATTCTATTTTTTCAAAAACGTAAGTTTTGTGAGCTGACATTATATTACTACAGATTCATATATTCCCGAATATTTTGGAAAGAAGCCCAGGCAATGATTCTGTTAGCATATTGAGTGGCTTGTGATACTATCAGGGGTTTTTCTCCTTTATAGTCATTCCTCCAGATGGTCATCTGCCACGATGCAGAAAAAGGATGCCCTTCATGGAAACCATTAGGCGCCAGATTATCTACTTCTCAAAAGTGGTTCCCTCTTGATCCTCATGGTCTTTGATAGATTATTGCCTAATTTTGATTTTTTTGTAGAACGTGTCTTTCCATAACAATAAAATGCACTCCATTTTGTTATTTATAGCTTCCTCTCCAGTTTTTTAGAAGCCACAGGAGTATTGTCCAGAGGACAACTTTATCAAGACTCATCTGCAATTATTTCATGTGTTCCATTTTTTTTTTTTAATCCATGGGAATTAACTTGGCTTGTGTGGATCACCTTTGCAAGGACACCGTCTGTTCTCGAAGCTGACTGTTCCGATGGACGTCAGCATGCGTGCCCAGCATTCTGGGAGACAGCCCTGAGATGAAGGAGAAGGCCAGAAGCCAGAAGAGATGGAGAGCTGGGGGTGGGGCTGGCTTTGGAAATGCAAAGTTAGGGAAAAAAATTTTTTATCTTAGAAAAGAGTCACAATTTCCTTTGAGAAGTGGCAGAACAAAGAGATTTTGTTCTCTTGCTTTTTCAAAATTTCTCTTCAGAAACCTTAGGACTGGAAGGCAGAAACCAGGGGAGATGGGAAGGCAAGAGAGCTAGGGATTAGGTGGCCAGTGGTGCTGTGAAGGTGCATGTCCTATACACAACAGGGGTGTAGTCATGCATTGTGCCCAGAGCTGCCCAGCTGTTGCAGGTCACAGGAGCAGGGTGACAGTCCATCAGAGAGGGGGGCAGTACACACACACACCTGTCAACACACCTCCCCTCCCACCTGCCCCAAACCCAGAGCTACTCCTATCCAGGGGCTGCTCGCAGGGAACTCTCTGTGTGGCTTGCGCACTGCAGTGGGGTGGCCAAGCAGGGACTTCTGGAATCAAAGTCACATGCCAGAATGGTCAATCTTGGACACTTAAAAAAAAAAACTGTTTCTTGAACCATGTTACTTATAATCTTTCTAAGTTGTCATTTCCCCATCTGTAAAATGGATATAATAATAGTTCTTCCCATGGGATGTGTCTGGCATACAAAATGTTCCTTAAGTAACATGGACAGAAGTGACGGGGGCACCTCTGTTGCCATCTCTCGGGTATGTGGAGCAGACTGATCACTGAGAGGCACAGAGACTGATTATTGAGAGGGACAGAGGACTAGGACCCTTTTGGCTCAGTTTTGCTTCAGGGAACTTATTGCCAGAACCTCGCAAGGCTCGACACTCTGGGGGTATCACGAGAGGAGATCCTCATGTCCCCACAGGGGTAGATGTTCCTTATCAGTGGATGACCAGTTTCTCATCATCCACTGGATCATCCACTGGATCACCATCTAGTGGATCAGTTCCTCATCATCTTGATCTTTTCAGATCAAGACCTAATTCAAGGTCACTTTAGAATCCATGATGATATGTTTTCGATCTCACTATGAAACCCAGAAGAACAAAAAACAACACTGAATGACAAGCATAACCATTTCCCAGGGATGGGCGGTTTCCCTGCCACCCCCATGCCCCATAAGGCTAAACCGCTAAGTCCACTTACTTGGACCGTAAGTGTTAATAGTAGGGCATTTCCCCTTGGCATCCGAAATGTTTGCTATTCTTTAAAAAAGAGAAGTGGACTATTTGATTCAGATGTGTAGCTTTAGCAAAACAAAAACCCACCTTTCTTTTCTTCCTAGATGGGCTACCCTATACTGTGGCTAAAAGGTAAAAAACATTCAAATGGACTTTAAACATGGACTGGAGGATATCTGTATTTTGGAATATTTTCTCTCTACGTTTTAATTTCCAAATGGTTCAAACCTTCAGAAAAGTTAACAGTACTACAATAAACACCTGTGTGCCTGTCATCTAATTTCATCAGTTATTATTTTGCTCATCTTTGCTCTCCTTTTGTTTCTTTTTGGCTATGCCACTTGAAGTTATCGTGATTTTAATCATCAATATGTCAGGATACCTGTCTTAAGAGCTGATCTCCTATAGAATCATCCAACCTTAAGCACACCAAAAAGGTCACTTTAATTCACTAATATTACCTAACATGCATGCAGTCAATTCAATTAGGACCATAATTTGAAATGTATTTTCAGAGATAAGAGTGCCAAGCAGGAAATCTGGCTAACAAAGTCCTACTTCTCCCAAGTCATCTGTCCAAATGGAAGATATTTAAGATAATCATGCTTCGATCAGATTATTGGGCCACTTCTTACAAATCTAAAGCATGACTTTAATTTTCTAATTTAAAAAATTAGGCATTAAGCAACATCATTTCTTCTAAAGTTGAGTTATGTTTTAGACTTTCAACATCACCATAACCTGTGAAGTTCATCTCTTGAAAATAAAAACTACTTAATGGACACAATTTACCTAACAGAAAATCATATGGTCTCTATTTTGGAGTAAACACTGCTTTGTGACAGAATAAACATATTTATTATACATCACCAAGTTGGTGACAGGAGAAATGGCGGTGGTTGGAATTCCTGTTGTGGCGCAGCAGAAACGAATCTGACTAGGAACCATGAGGTTGCGGGTTCAATCCCTGGCCTTGCTCAGTGGGTTAAGGATCAGGCGCTGCCGTGAGCTGTGGTGTAGGTCACAAATGCGTCTCGGATCTGGAGTTGCTATGGCTGTGGCATAGGCTGGCATCTGTAGCTCCGATTCGACCCCTAGCCTGGGAACCTCTATATGCCACGGGTGTGGCCCTGAAAAAACAAAAGACAAAAAAGAAAGAAAGAAAGAAACAGCAATGGCAAGAAAATGAGTATCGTTGGTCATTCTTTGTTGATTCTGTATTACAGGCTGTCCCCTTTCCAAGGCAAAATATTTAAAGGACTACAGAGGAGTTCCTGGTTCTGTGCATGACTGTCTTTAACCACAAAATAGGAGTACACTAATAGAAGTGTACACTGCCAACATCACAAGGATACTAAGACGCTAAAGAATATAGAATGAAATTGCTTGCAGTTTATAGGTGATAGGATGTAACAGAAATCCCAGTGATCTGCATTTCACTGACACCTGCTGTGGTCCAGTGTCACAGAGTGGGTTTGAGCTAAGTCCAGAGGGATGACATGCCATCTTGCTAGAACTTAGCTTACCATGGAGCAAATATCTGGTTCTCAACAGTTTATAATAGTCCATAAACTTTCAGCTCATTTTCATTCTTAGTATAAACATAGAAATGTGAAGTCCTATGAAATAACCACTTTATAAGTTACAGGTGATCCAATAATAGCAATTCTGTATTGTGCAACCTGCAGTTGCAATAGCAACTCCTGCCATTACTCAGAACATCACCCTAATATTCAGACTATTTAAGCTCCTGCATGTGCTTAGGAGACCGCCTCTTGCCTACTAATTCTGTAAAGTCCAATTATTTCAGTATTAATTGCTATTGATAGTCTAACATCTTATGTATACCCTTTCTTCCTTCACTATTGCAAATACCATATATTGTGATGAGTTATAAATATGACCTACCATCCACAAAAAACATAAGTTTCCATTCTGAAACTTCTGTTATGAAGAGATTTTCCAGCACATTTCTTTAGTTAAAGTAAGGCATTTCAGAGGAAAAAAAAAAAAGCAAAGCTTGCTGTTTCAGCAGCCTTATTGCTAGGTTTTTTTTTAATGCAATAAAACAAACATTCCAAGCTCTTAAAAGTCTTAATCCTAGCAAAGCTATTTTTCTTTGGAAGGAATAGGCCCACACTGTAAAATGAGCAGTAAGTTGCAAACAACAGCAATGCAGAGATAATACACAGAGTCCCAGAGCAATTCATTGACCTTACAGCAGGAAATAATCATGTATCATCAAAGTCCGCTTGGGTAGTATCACTTTGCTGAGAAGCACTAGGCTTCCTTTTAAAGTCAGATTTGATCTTGCTGCTATTTCTAGAGTGCTTGAGAGCATTTCTATCAATGAAATGCAAGCATGTTCTTTATTCACCGAACATGCTCACACCTATATGCTAAAGAGAAAGCAGAGAGATTGGGGGCTGGGCTGAGATTCATCAGTTTTCTTCACATGCAAGGCTCACTTTAAGTCATCTTTATGAAATGAGGATGCTTTTTCATAAAAACCCAAAGTCTTAAATATATGTTCAAACATTAACACTAAAAACCTGTAATTTTCAGCAATGCTGGCTGATGAGAAAGAAACCTTCCCTGTATATTTTTGTCTTAGTTATTATTGCAGTTTATGAGCTTGGTATTATTGAAGAGGAAGAGAGAAAAAAAAGAGACAGAGAGTGCAAGAGAGGGAGAGCATACACATCTTGGAGATATTTATCTGATTCCTCAGAAGGAGCCAGGCATGCTAAAATTATAAAATGTAATAAAGCATAATTAAGTATTATGAAGTTCTTAACATAGACACTGCTAAAAACAAGGCAACAGGCCCAAAATGGAGTCACTTATGCCAGGCCCCCCCATCACCAAACCCCGACCTAATTATACTTCTACTCTCCCAGAAATGGAATCTTAAACCAGTCACTCAGAACTTGCCTGATTATCACTAGTGAGGACAGAACCTTGCCATCTTCTAAAGGAAACTGACCTTGTTACAATAAGTCTACTTTTTGCTTATGTAACTTCCCTGTTCCTGCTCCCTTCCACATCAAAGGTCTCCTTTTGTATCGTGCCTTAGAGCTCTCTTCTATTTACTTCCTGGGAGGTTGCTCAATTCAGGAATCATTTAAAATTTTTGTATCAAAGTATAGTTGATTTACAATGTTATGGTGTCAATTTCTGCTGTATGGCAAAGTAACCCAGTCATACATACCATATATATATATTTTTTTTATTTTTCTCATATTATCTTCCATCACGGTCTCGCTAAGAAACTGAATATAGTTCACTGTGCTATACAATAGGACCCCATTGCTTACCCACTCTAAATTTAACAGTTTACATCTACTAATCCCAAACTCCCAGTCCATTCTACTCCCTCCCCATGAAACACTGAATACAGCCTATAAGATCTTTGCAATTTACTCGGTTGAACTTTGTTTTTTCATCTTAAGGAAATGTTCTAAATGATTTTTTCACTTTCTGGATTTAAGACAAAAAGAAAAAAAGCCACGGCAGGTATTATTTCAGAGAGCTAAACAAATTTTAATCAGAATTTCTATGACAAAATGTTTATGTGTAACAGTTTTAGATGCAATAAAACAGGATGATTTGCCAGTAACAGAAAGGTACAAACTAAATTGCATTGCTAGCACTTTCAAGTATACTGTTACTCTATAAAATATATACATAAGTTTAAATAAGTACTGTATACCTATTATTCCAAACTATTCTACACTTATTCTATGTTACCCATTGACATAGAATGCCTTGATTGTCATGGTTCTATTTGGGGGTGGTTTTTGCTTTTTAAAAACTTGTTCTAAAGTGGGTAATGTTTCCTAAGCACTGAAGTTTGAGAGCATCTGCACTGGATGGGATCATAAAGCCATATCTAAGACACTGCAACACCTCTAATTCCATTTTCCTCCACTGCCTCTCCACTGTGTGCCAGGTGCTTCTGGGCACTGAGGATGCAGCAAAGAACAAAGAAGGTCACAGTCGCCCGTTCCAGGGAGAGGTCGGCCATCTTTCCCAGGTCAGGGTGCCCCCCACCCCTGATGGTTCACAGTATACGACCAGAGCTCACCCCACCTCCCATTTACCTGAACCACACCTCCTTGTTTACCAGGACTTCAGTCTCCAGGGTAATTCTTTAGACTATAAAACAAGAGTCTTCCTTCTGATTGATCACAGGATGAAAAAGACAACAGAGGTGGTCTAAGAATTACGGTCAATGCATGAGATGAGAGTGTCATGTGCCATTTCACGGATGTGGCAGGAGAAAGCTCCAGGTGAGTTAGTTTGACTTTGTTCCAATTCCTCCTGATATTTGTTCACTCATTTTACCTTTATTTCTCCATTCATGAGAGACAGACAGAGACCAATTCTTTCATCATAATATCTTGTTTCAAAGCTGTGAAGCCCAGTGAGATAAGATCTCTTATCTTAGTTCAAAATGTCTTGGGATCCTGGCAGCTAAGCAGCTTGGGTAGGTTTAGAATTTCACCTAGAGTAGCAGCAGGGAGTGGGGCAGGGATGAGGAAGGTACCAGGAGCAAAGGGAGAGCTCCTGGCAGCCACAGGGATGACACTTATTGTGAATCACTGCTGCCTGCATTCCTGAGTTTGGCACCCCCGGAAGCATTTTTTTAACGGATTAAGGCACTTCATCTCCAGAACTGCCTGCAAAATGAGGCATGATCCTCTCAGTCCCATTTTTCAGATGAGGAAACTGAAAAAAGAGGTTAAGAAACTTGACCAAGTTCACTTGGCTAGTAAGGAACAGAACCAAACATTGAACCCAGATAGTCCAGCCTCAGCTTTTCAAGGATCATGACATACGGGCTCATTTCTATGCCCCACTGCTGCAGAAAGCATCCTTAGAAATGTTACCCTGGATGGCGTTCACAGCAAACGTTTGACAGATGAAGATATTGCAATTGAGAGGATGGAATGCCTTTTCCAAGGTCACCAAAGGAGAGACACAGGAGTGTAATCTAAGTTTTCACTCTTGTTTCTGCTATAAATTTAAATCCCTGTCATCTAAGAACTTGGTATATACTGAGATCTAAAATTCAATATGCCAGTGACAGAGCAAGATCATGTTAATTCCTTGGGTACTAATACATGGCATTGGGGGATGGAAAAGTGAACAAAATGTTGGTGATTTTGCTCAAAGTCACCCTCAAGTGGCTGTGAGTGGTGGCCTCCTGGCTCCCTGCCCCTTCCTACAGGACCTCCAGCTGCAGGCTGGGTGCTCGTCTCTGCCAGCCCATCCTGGGGTTACTATATAATGACATTTATTAGCTGAGGAAGAGAAAAATAAAACAAAACAGCTTGAAGAAGCAAAATGGATGTTAACTTTAAAACTCCAAGGAAACAATTAACAATGATCTTCATGGTGAAATAAAGAATACAACGCAGGAACTCTAATCATGTTTTCAGTTCCTTAAAGTCCTGTTTTCAGTTCCTGAAAGTCCGCAACATTTGTGAAGCTTTCACTGCATCAGGATTTGTTTTCTCCTGAGGTCAAAGTTTCTCTATTATTTTCCAGCAAATCAGCCTCACGAAGAATGGCTCTTTTCTTTAATTCATTGCCTTCTATAGCATTTTCTTACAGAAGCTGCTGAATCTGGTTAATTATTCAAGGGGACAGAGAGAAGACATAAGACATGTAGATGCATTGCCATTGATGTAGAAAACGGAGCTGGAGATGTAAGGGGGCAGCTCCCCTGAACTCCAGGCTCATCCATCAAGCTACCCCTCCTCAGCTCCACCTGGATGTCTATTCTATTTTCCAAACTTACAAAAGACCTCCTAATTTCTCCTTTTCAGTCCATTCTCAGCCCAGCAGTCAGAGGGATCCTCTTATCTAGTCAGTCAACTACACCTGGAATGAGTATCATCTTATGTGGCAATTACACCTCACTCACATACAAAAGTCACGTCATTCTTTTCTCAAAATCTATCAAGTGGCTTCTTTTCTCTCTCGGAGAAAAGCAAAGTCATCAAGTGGAATCCAGGTCCAGCATGATGGCTAAGCCCCTCTGGCCTCCGCCTCCTCCATCACCCCTGCTGCATCTGCCCAGTGGTCCACATGCAGCTCCTCAAGGACACCTTCCCCCCACCAGGGCTCTGGGTGCCATCTTCATCTAGAGCATCCAGATGTCCATGTGGCATGTGTCTCCTCCCCATCTTCGTGAAAACACGACCTGCCCAGTGAGGCTTTCTTTCCTTCGCTCCCCTGTTGAGAACAGCAGCTTTGTCTCTGGCCATTCTTCTCAATTCCCTGCTTTATTACCTGTCCCCATGTCAGACACTCTATCTACTGTCATGATACATTCTGCTCACTGTTGTCTAGACGCTCCCCCTGCAGTGTGAACTGCATGATACAAAGTCTGGGTCTATTCTGTCCACACTCTGTTTCCAACACACAGAATGCCTCCCACTGTGGATTTTGTGACTTAATGAATCAAGGAATGTATGAATGAAAGACAAACGAAATTTCACCTCAGCAAAATAAGGAAAAGACACTAAGGGGGAAATGACCAACTGTGTGCGGGCTGTGTGAAAGTAGTAAGAGGCCCATCACCTAAACGGCCTGATGTGGTTGGTGTTCTAGGAAAGAAAAATAACAGCAAAACTGATTCTAGATAAGCTGGCCCAAAGGAGCCAGGCATAAGGTTTACCCTGAATCAATACAGTAGCCATTCAATAAAGATGGATTCTAGGATTTGCTTTCAACTTTTGATTCCCTCCAATCCACAGGCCATTTGTAAACTTTCCTTATCTCTGTTCTTCTATTCCACTGCCCATAGTTATGTCCGATTATCTCTAAGTTCATATCCTTCAGCCTCTGTGGGCAGCAATTTCACCTCTCTGTGCCTCTGTACAGAGAAAAGGAATTGAGTTTCACCAAGCAAACTGCACTTCCAAAGTCCAGAACCTCCCTGGAGATGGGGTGGAGCCTGCAGATGTTGGGGTGGGGTGGGGCCACTCTTTTCCCTTTTACTCCAAGATCCCTTCTTTGCCTGCAGTCCCAGCTGTTTCAAAAGCGAAGTTGTCCTTAGGAGAAACAGAAGGCCTTGTTATATGAGAGGGCAAACTAGGTGGCAGAAGTGCTCACTTCTGCTACTAGGTCTAACACCCACAGCTGTCACCTCCCGGGGTAGTGAAAATCAAATAAACTCAGCAGCTTCAGTGTCATACTGTTTCTCTGTACCTGAGAAAATCCTGATGCCAACAGTTTTGACGATCCCCATTGAAGAGTATTTCTGTGACTGTTTTCTAGTTCATGTTTAATTAGACTACTGAGGAGCTATTCATTTTTCAGCTTGGGAACAGGTGGGTGTCCTTATAATTTTCTTTTGCCTTTTCTAGGGCCGCTTCTGCGGCATATGGAGATTCCCAGGCTAGGGGTCGAATCGGAGCTGTAGCTGCCTGCCTACACCAGAGCCACAGCAATGTGGGATCTGAGCCCCGTCTGCATGCGACCTATGCCACAGCTCATGGCAACGCTGGATCCTTAACCCACTAAGCAAGGCCAGGGATCAAACCTGCAACCTCATGGTTCCTAGTTGGATTCGTTAACCACTGCGCCATGATGGGGACTCCCCGGGTGTCCTTATAATTTTATGTTTATGTGCAGAAAAAGCATTTGACAAAGTCCAACATCCATTCATGATAAAAACTCTTACCAAAGTGGGTATAGAGGGAACATACCTTAACATAATCAAAGCCATTTATGACAAAACCACAGCAAATATACTACTCAATGGAGAAAAGCTGAAAGCCTTCCCACTAAAATCTGGAACAAGACAAGGATACCCACTCTCACCACTGTTATTCAACATAGTATTGGAAATCCTAGCCACAGAAATCAGACAAACAAAAGAAATAAAAGGCATCCAAATAGGAAGAGAAGAGGTAAAACTGTCACTGTATGCAGATGACATGATACTATATATAGAAAACCCCAAGGACTCAACCCCAAAACTACTTAAACTGATCAACAAATTCAGCAAAGTAGCAGGATATAAGATTAACATTCAGAAATCAGTCACATTTCTGTATACTAACAAGGAAATATTAGAAAAGGAATACAAAAATACAATACCTTTTAAAATTCCACCCCAAAAAATCAAATACCTGGGAATACACTTGACCAAGGAGATAAAGGACTTATATGCCGAGAACTATAGAACATTAATCAAGAATATTAAAGAAGATGTAAAGAAATGGAAAGATATTCCATGCTCATGGGTTGGAAAAATTAATGTTCTAAAAATGGCCATACTGCCCAAAGCAATCTACAGATGCAATGCAATCCCTATCAAATTACCCATGACATTTTTCACAGAACTAGAAGAAACAATCCAAAAATTTATATGGAACCACAAAAGACCCAGAATTGCCAAAGCAATCCTGAGAAACAAAAACTAAGCAGGAGGCATAACTTTTCCACACTTCAAGCAATATTACAAAGCCACAATCATCAAAACAGTGTGGTAATGGTACCAAAACAGACATACAGACTAATGGAACAGAATAGAGAACCCAGAAATAAACCCTGACACCTATGGTCAATTAATCTTTGACAAAGGAGGCAAGAACATAAAATGGGAGAAAAATAGTCTTTTCAGCAAGCATTGCTGGGAAACCTGGACAGCTGCATGCAAATCAATGAAACTAGAACACACCCTCACACCATGCACCAAAATAAACTCAAAATGGCTGAAGGCTTAAATGTAAGACAAGACACCATCAAACTTCTGGAAGAGAACATGGGCAAAACATTCTCTGACATCAACCTCATGAATATTTTCTCAGGTCAGTCTCCCAAAGCAACTGAAATAAAAGCAAAAATAAACCAATGGGACCTAATCAAACTGACAAGCTTTTGCACAGCAAAGGAAATGAAAAAGAAAACAAAAAGACAGCTTACAGAATGGGACAAAATAGTTTCAAATGATGCAACCGACAAGGGCTTAATCTCTAGAATATACAAGCAACTTATACAACTCATTAGCAAAAAAGCCAACAACTCAATTGAAAAATGGGCAAAAGACCCAAATAGACATGTTTCCAAGGAAGATACACAGATGGCCAACAAGCATATGAAAAAATGCTCAACATTCCTGAGTATTATAGAAATGCAAATCAAAACTACCACGAGATATGACCTCACACCAGTCAGAATGGCCATCATTAATAACTCCAAAATAACAAATGCTGGAGGGGTTGTGGAGGAAAGGGAATCCTCCTGCACTGTTGGTGGGAATGTAAGATGGTACAACCACCATGGAGATCAATATGGAGATACCTTAGAAATCTATACATAGAAATACCATATGACCCAGTAATCCCACTTTTGGGCACATATCCGGATGAAACTTTCCTTTAAAAAGACACATGCACCCTCAAGTTCATTGCAACTCTATTCAAAATAGCCAAGACATAGAAACAACCCAAATGTCCATTGGCAGGTGATTGGATTAGGAAGAGGTGGTATATATACACAATGGAATACTATTCAGCCATAAAAAAGAATGAAATAATGCCATTTGCAGCAACATGGATGGAACTAGAGACTCTCATCCTGAGTGAAGTAAGTCTGAAAGAGAAAGACAAAAATCATATAATATCACTTATATCTGGAGTCTAATATAAGGCATGAATGAACCTTTCCACAGAAAAGAAAATCATGGACTTGGAGAATAGACTTGTTGCCAAGGGGGAAGGGGAGGGAGTGGGGTGGTCGGAGAGCTTGGGGTTAATAGATACAAACTATTGCCTTTGGAATGGATTAGCAATGAGATCCTGCTGTGCAGCACTGGGAACTATGTGTAGTCACTTATGATGGAGCATGATAATGTCTAAAAATAGATTTTGTACATGTATGTTTAACAGGGTCCCTATGCTGTAGAGTAGAAAAAAAATTGTATTTGGGAAATAACTATTAAGAAAATGATAAAAGCTGAGACAATGATAAAATTCAAAAAATTTTAAAAAAGAATGTATATATATATATGTATGACTAGATCACTTTGCTGTACAGCAGAAATTGAAGGAAAATTGTAAATCAACTATACTTTAAAAAAATTTTTTTTTAATTGTTATATTTATAGTTAGTCACTTACACCTTCTCATGCCCGTCACTATCATTCTTAAGTAGGATTTTTCCTGGCAGATGCTATGTTAAGGAGAAAAGCTGAGTCCTTCTACCTGTTTGATGTGACTTCCTACTACAAAGGGGAGTGACATTGTGTCATTCCTGTCATACAGGCTCTCCATGTATAGCTGTCTAGGGAACAAGACTTTTTTACAAAGTGTTTGATTGCTTAAATTATTTAAAAGCAGATCTGTGTAATACTGTAAAAAGAAAAAGAAAATCCTAAAGTATAGATTTAGGAAGAAATAGGCACATAAGCTGAGTTAGATATCCTATTCAGTACACTCAATAGTAAAAAATAAAACCCCCCAAAATCTATAATGCCCTAGGAAACCAAGTTAAACTGGGATGTCAGGGCACAAAACACTTTTAGAAACACACAAGTCAAGGGATTCTAAGAGAAATCCAGCCTCTGGTAAAATACACTTCGATACATTGCGGATGGTAATGGCGGTAAGTGTTTATCTCTTTCTTTAAAATCCTCATAGACATAAAGCCTATAAATTTGTTATCTTTTAAGAACATTTTCTAGACATAGGATTATATAACTTTTAAAGCTGGAAGGTCTGTCAAGTTCATTTAGTCCAAGAACTTGACCTTGGGCAATGGGATGGGAAGCGCTGGGTGCCGAAGGAGAACAAGTCAGTGTCAAGCAGATGGGACCAGAGGGGTTCTATCTTCACCCCCTGTGTACTTCTTAGTAACTAAAGTTGGAGACAGTCCGCCACACCACACTCTCTTTGGAGAATCCCAGAATTGTCTTAGCATTGAAAAGACTAAAATTCAATATCTCATTCTGAGACTGACTACGCAAAGGTTATCTATTCATGTAGGCCACCATAAAGAGCCTGACGTTAAGAACAATTGGGGGAGAATATCCTTATGAACATAAATAAAACCTCTTTTAGTGTGGAAAAGAAGGAAGTAGTTGAAGTTGGGACTGGCAATGGCATCGCTGCATCCACTGAAAATAAACTTTGTGATCACTTATATTGAGGAGAGTCAGAAAAGAAGGAAAAAAAATTGACAATATTCTCCTGAAGCATTGTACTCTCGACTCCTTTGTTTAGAACCAAAGAGCTAGCTAAGCCTCTTAGAACAGTGGGCTTTTAAAACATGTGCTTTCCCTGCAAACCAACCTAAGAAAGGGATAGCTGAGTATTCAAAAACAAAAGAAAGCCTTGAGGTTTACTTCAAATTCAAAAATAATAGATTTGGCAGAATTCAGATGCAGCCCCTGAAAAGAAAACATTGGCTGCTGATGAGACAAGGGCACAGTGGCCCAGATGCCAGTGTCATTTATCACCAGAGAGCTCAATATCAGAAACCAATTCACACTGCACAATGGCCATGCCACTAATCACAAGCTACCTTTTTTTTCTTTAAACCAAGTCACATTTTTCATCACTTTTGGGAATTTTGGAAGCGGAATGCTTTTAAGACACTTGGAGATTGATCTTTAGATTCAAAGTAACTTAGCGGTTGAAGACTTTTTTGTCAACAAGCCCAAGCGCTGGCGGCTGGCATTGGAAATCCCTGGTTGAGCATAAATGTGAGCAATTGCCGCATCGAGCCATGTACGTGGTGATCAGCACACTCACCAACTCATTCGACTTCTGGGCAAGGAGCAAAGGATCCTCGGTCAAGTCTCATAAAAGGAAAATCCTAGGAAGAGCGGTAAATGCGCTATGCAGCAGGATTTTATGGCCATTCAACTCCATCTAGCCAGCCCTAACTAACTTTTTTTTTCATGATGCTATAAAGAATAACAAAGCAATAAATAGCCTTAGGTTTGACCCAGAAGATGGGTTTCAGTGAGACGTGGAAAATGATATTCTGAAACATCCAAACATAGCCAACAAAAACAGATATTTCATAGAACTCTTATTACCCAAAAACATTATTCCTGCTTCTGAGGAGATCACAATTAAGGCTCTAGATACTAATAACTTTTTTTTTGTCTTTTTGCCTTTTCTTGGGCCGCTCCAGCGGCATATGGAGGTTCCCAGACTAGGGGTCAAATCAGAGCTATAGCTGCGGGCCTATGCCAGAGCCACAGCAACGTGGGATCCGAGCCTCTGTCTGCAACCTACACCACAGCTCACGGCAATGCCAGATCCTTAACCCACTAAGCAAGGCCAGGGATCAAACCCGCAACCTCATGGTTCCTAGTTGGATTCGTTAACCACTGCGCCATGATGGGGACTTCGAGATACTAATAACTTTGGACCAGAATAAGCATAAATACTTATCCAGTCCTTGGTAGACCTTGCTGAAGACAAGACTAAATTTGTTTGGAATTCAACAAAATTTCAAAAATCCCCTGCATTTATAGTTGTACTTTGTATTCTTTTTCTACCTTTTTTAAAAAATAATTTTTTGGTCTTTCTTTTCTTTGTTTAATTTTTTTAGGGCTGCACCCATGGCATATGTTAAGTTTCCAGGTTAGGGGTTAAATCACAGCTGCAGCAGCTGCCAGCCTACACCACAGGCACAGCAATGCGGGATCCGAGCCATGTCTGCATCCTACACCACAGCTCATGGCAACGCTGGATCTGTAACCCACTGAGAGAGACCAGGGATTGAACTTGCATACTCATGGATACTAGTCGGATTCGTTACCACTGAGCCACAATGGGAACTCCATTCTTTATTTTTTTAATTGAAGTACAGTTGATTTACAATGTAGTGCTAGTTTCAGGTGTATATATACAGTTATATATACACATACACATATATAAATATGAAAAAGAATAGGTTTATATAGATATTGTTTTCCATTATAGGTTATTACAAGATATGGAATATATTTCCCTGCACTATACAGTAGGTCCTTGTTGGTTATCTATGGTATATACAGTAGCGTATATCTACTAATCCCAAACCCCAATCCATCCCTTCCCCTGACACCTGTTCCCTTTGGTAACCGTAAGCTTGTTTTCTATGTCTGTGGATATATTTTTGTTTTGTAAATAACTTCATTTGTGTCTTTTTTTTTTTTTATTCCACGTATAAGCATGTTTCTACCATCTTTTGTTTCAGGTTTGGCAGACTGTCTACCACCTCTGGGTTAACCCCTCTCCTCCTCCATTCCCTTTCTAAAATTGGTATGCTCCAGAGAAGACAAAAATAAGTCTCTGATAGATATCATCTCACGTTTTATCTTACCTCCCCTTCTTTCTTAGCCCTTCCTGTGTGATAGCTTTGAAGATCAGCACATTCATTGTGGCCACGTTCTGCTATGTAGGGCAGACACAGGGGACAGGGGAGAGAGAAGGCTTGCTTATCCATGGCAAATGTTGCCCCGGAGATTCCTTCTTCTCAAGGTTTGGAAGTTGGAATCCTAATTCCTAGAAACAATTCTTCGCTCTAAGTGCCATGATCCACCTTTTGTGCAAAAAGGTGATTCTGTTGATGGCTGAGGTTATTCATCATTAAATGGAAACCAAAATTTTGGAGCTGCAAGGAAGAGATAGGTGAAATAGTCCAGATTGCCTTGAGGTTGAGGACATTCACCCCCAGAGAAGGTAAATACCATGCCTACAATCACCCAGCTTATGAGTAGAAAAGGGATAGCTCAGGATGTTAATTCTGAGATACCCAAAGCTGGCAGTTGACTCAGTTCTAACATCTACATTTTATGAGACTCAATCATGACCCATCCAAGGCATGACTCTTACCTCTAGTAAACTGTCTTGCAATTGGGAGCACATCCAGAATCTAAAACAATGTTTACCATCAATCACACTGTTTACATTTTCCAGAAGGTAGACTATGAGACCATTCTGAGGTCAATAAAGAAAGCATAAAATTTTTAGCACATTGTTACATAAATATGCATATCTTGGCCTGTTCCAGCTTATGGAAATTGGGAAACAGTTGAAGTTAAAAACATTTTTCCCCTCTTAATTCTCACTGAAACACCTTGAATCATGGAATGTTTTGTAGTAGCCCTTGATTCTTTGGCAGCTATGGAAACACAAATGAATAAGAAATTACCTGAAGTAGCTCACTTGCTGGAATATTAACACACAAAAGCATGCATCCTGAGAGTCTGCAGACATGTGCTAAACCTCCAGGAATGGAATGCAGTTCAATGAAACACAATCTAGGAAGACAGGCAAAGCCTTTAAAAGGCAGAGAGGGAGAAACCATAAATGAAGGCCCCAAATTAGCAGGACAGACACAGTGAAGGAATCAAACCTACCTGGACAGAGGCGAGAAGAGGGGCAGGGACAGTGTGGGAAATAACTTAGGAATTCATTTCAGGCACACCAGGCTAAAACCTCCACCCAGAGATGGAGCTTTAATGCATTATGGAGCAGGGTACACATTCCAGTTTATCTGTCTTTTAGATTGCCTTTTGCCACAATTTACTGAACCTATTTGGGAAACAGACATGGAAACTAGGGTTTGACAAGTGAATATGAAAACTTTTCATGAGTCTTAAATTGCAGATTTCTGAGTATTTAGTTGATGCCCTTTAAAAATATTTCTCCTCCATCATCTTGCCAAGGAAATTGTTTTTTTCATCCTTGATTCTGACTTACTTTCAAACTGACTTTACATATATATATTTTTTTTTTCTTTTTTAATCCAAACTCATTAGTGACTTTTTTTTTCTTTCTACTGCTGCATCTGTAGTGTGTCTAAGTTCCTGGGCTAGTAATGGAATCAGACCTGCAGCTGCTGGCCTATGCCACAGCCATGGCAACGTCAGATCCTTAACGCACTGAGTGAGGCCAGGGATCAAACTTGCATCCTCATGGAAACAATTTCAGGTTCTTACACAGCTAAGCCACAAGGGGAATTCCTTCATGAATGACCATTTCTTTCCCTGTTCTGCAAAGTGACAGCTTTGAACACAGTATCACCAAGGAAACTCAGCATCTTTCTAGCACAGTTTCATCTACACTAAAGTCTGAGCCACTCCCTACCAATCATTTCCATATGCTTCAGGTCTAAAACCAAGGGTGAGCGACGTTAACTTTTGAAACATCAGATAAAGTGATATAAATCAAGCTTTTCCCCAAATTAAGCATAAATTTATTTTTTTATTTTTTGCCACAGAAAAATAAACTGCAAAGACCACCAGGTTTCATGTAAAATGCTATAGACTTTTTGTCTAGAAAATTTCAACAGTTTCTGAGAAAATTCAGTATCAATCACTCTTACTGGGTTGCTTTGGCAAAAGAATGAAAGGTTAGATTTTACTGCGCCACCCAGCAATTTACCTTAAGATTCACGGGTAGAAACAGACTGGAAGAAAGCGCAGGGGACTCTGCCAACTCAAGACAACAAGCAAGCAAGCAGAAGCTAATCCAAGCTGAACCCCTGACTTTCCGCATTACTCAAGCAAACCATTCGATGCTTTGCTCTTCGGGCCAGCCCTGTGGCAATACCTAGTCAAAAGCAATCCTAACAATAAAAATCTGACTTCTGTACACAAGTTCTGCTACTTCAAAAGAATTCATTTTTTTCCAGTAAGTTTCGTAAAATTTACTTGGACTTATTCAACTTAGAATCCTTAGGACAAAAGCACGTGTGTGTGTGTGTGTGTGTGTGTGTGTGTGTGTGTGTGTGTGTACATGCACACACACATCATCATTAACTAAGGTTTTCATTTTACAATGATTTGAGTGTCTTTTACGCTCAAGCATGGAAAGGTATTTGGGATTACACGAACATTCTCTCTTGAAAAGCTTTAAATAGTGAAACTACACAAATCATTGAAAATGTATCCTCTTCGAAATGTTGAATGTGGAGTTCCTGTTGTGGCTCAGCAGGTTAAGAATCCGACTAGTATCAATGAGGATGCAGGTTCAGTCCCTGGTCTCGCTCAGTGGGTTAAGGATCCAGCGCTGCCGTGAGCTGTGGTGTAGGTTGCACACATGGCTCAGATCCCGTGTAGGATGGCAGCTGTAGCTCTGATTCAACCCCCTAACCTGGGAACTTCCATATGACACAGGTGCGACCCTTAAAAGGAAAGGAAAGGAAGGGAAGGGAAGGGAAGGGAAGGGAAGGGAAGGGAAGGGAAGGGAAGGGAAGGGAAGGGAAGGGAAAGAAACGTAAAGTAAAGAAAAGAAAAGTTGGATGTGCTATGAGGATAACTGGACTATTTTTGGTCTTTAATGCAAGGCTTCCTTGACAGCCCAAGGATGCAAGGAAAGGTATGTGACCAAGAGGAAGATGAAGACGGCTGGAGAGGACCAGTGGGAATGCCACCTTTGGGTGCTTTCCCCAGCACAGAGCAAATGTGAAGAGCGCTGTCAAGGCTCCCACTGTGCAATTCTAGCATTGACTCTGGCGAGCAAGAGCAGAAATAACACGTTGCCAAGGGCTGTAATGGTGATGTATTTATTCTCACCTCAAAGGGGAGGAAAGAATGCTGAGAGCAGGGTAAAGAGGTTACTTTAGGTGTACACTTTGAAAACAAAGTAGAGGATGCTGAACTGCCAGAGTAAGCCGAGAGGTGTCATGATCCATAAAGGAGATGAGAAAAATACTGAGCAAAATGTCAAAGTGGTATGGAGGATGCTTAAAGCATCAACATGGCCAGATGGACCCTTATCTGATTTAAGGGCTGGAGGAGGGCACTCAGCTGAAGGCCTCCAGGTCTGACGGGAAAATAGAGGCTGATGCCAACTCATCAAGTTGTGAAATCCACAGTCTGGGGTTTATCATACCACATGACTTAGCAGTATCTGGCTAAATATCTGTAATTTAATAGGGAAATTATCTTGTCTTTGAATCATTAACAGAACTTGTTCTAAAACCACAATTATTACAGAGATTTATCAAACAATTTACTTCTCTCAATGCACTATCTCCCAGAATTTTTATAAGCTCTGGTTTAAGACTCAAAGCTCTATCACTCTCCTCTGATTAATTTACTTTCAGAATTTTCTGTTCCTGTACCCACTGACTTCCTACCTTCCAAAAGATAAACTAACCCTAGGAATTGATGTGACTGTCAACATGAAAGGGAATTAGCCAAGTATTTATTGGCCATTTCATTTTCTATTTCCTTATTAAGAAATTGTTATGAATTGAGGCAAGAATTACACATATATTTAAAAAAAAACTTTATTAAATTCTGTCACCAAAAAGCAAGATTTTTTTTTGGCTAGGAGAAGCACGTGACTCATCCAATCCACATTGTCAACCTTACTTCAGGGCGTAAGTTGAACTTGAGCAGGTTCCCTGGAAGAACTTAGTATGTATTTGGGCAAAATAAAGACTCCTGTTTTCAATATAATAGTCAAGACCATCTCTTGATGAATTTACTCTAAGATTCCATTTTTCAAGGATAGATAATTTGATGGATCCTATTTTATATTCTGCCTCCCTATAGCCAGTAAGACATACCAAGCATCGCTTCTACCTTTTCCTATCCAAAGGGAAGAAAAATACAAATGCAAAGGTAAGTGGGAAAAGTGAAAAAAACATATAATATTAAGATATTACATATTGCAACCAAGTTATGACCTGGAAAAAAATTAGTGGAGCTTAATTTCATTTCAATTATTTCCCAAATGATAATTCATTATAGCAATACCTCATTTTTAGATTTCCCCATCTTGAGAACCCTGTAGGATCTTAAACCCTGCAGCATTAGGAACAATGGGGGTCAAGCAGAGATTCTTCTAACCTTCTTTGCTCTCTCTTAATCCTAAATTCAAGGAACATTGAACTCATAGCTCCTTTTCAAATTAGCTGTTCAGTTGACTCTTGAACAGCACAGGTTTCAACTGCAGAGCTCACACCTTATACACAGATCTTTTTCAATAAAAACAGTACTTGTATTTTCACTTTACAGCTCTTTAATTAAGTGGGGGGGTGAGTTTTGTTTGACTAGAGATCACAATTGTATAGCACAGGGCACTGTATTCAACCATTTGTGATGGAACTTGAGGGAAGATACTATGAGGGAAAGAATGTGTATATATGTGTGTGTTTATATATATATACATATATATATATATGTATATATGTATATGTGTGTTTGTGTGTGTGTGTATGTATAACTGGGTCACTTTGCTGTACAGCAGAAATTGACAGAACATTGTGAATCAATTACAATAAAAATTTTTAAAAAAGAACTAGGGTTTGAGTCCTGATTCTATCCAGACTTTCAGCTTCCTGCCTTTGGGGGAGTCATTTATCAATTTCATTGTTTCAGAGGCAGAGATAGTGGTACTCAGCAAGGAGGTCACTGGCCCTAACACCCCTGCATTGTTCAAGAAGCAACTCTACGTACACCCGCATCTATTATTTGCACATACGTGCAAGGCATCCCTGATCTGGGTTTTGGACAATGCCTGGGACACACCTGAAATTGTTCACCTCCCAGAGCATGTGGAGATGACCTCTGCAGCGCAGGCTCAGGTTGGAAGGAGGAAAAGCAGGGTAGAAATGCAGGGGGACGAAAGAAGGGAGGCCCAGTAGGTATTAGTAAGAGGAGTCTGAGGTCTAACAGGGCGGAATGTGGAACAAGCCCAAAGAATACTCCTCTGCTCTTTTCAACAGCAATATCTGTCTAAAAAGTCATTTAGGAGTTCCCATTGCATCTCAGGGGGTTAAGAACCCAACATAGTGTCCTTGAGGAACTGGTTCAATCCCTGGCCTCGCATTGCCACAAGCTGAGGCTCAGATCTGGTGTTGCCATGGTTGTGGTGTAGGCCACAGCTGCAGCCCCCATTTGACCCCTATCCTGAGAACTTCCATTATGCCAAAGGTGTGGCCCTAAAAAGAAAAAAGGAAAAAAAAAAGGTCATTTAGACAATAGATCCTAAAAGTCCTCACTAAAAAAAAAAAGTTATTTAGAAGACATTATGACTTGTGCCTAAATCATACACAAATTGGATACTTTGGGGCATGGAAGAGACAGACAAATTATTAAGGCCATCACCTTTTCCCCTATAAATGGTGGAGAGAAGTTTTGATCTGAAAAATGCACTGAAATTACGTATTTATTAGCACAGTGGTGGTAGAGAGGCTCAGTTTCTGGGAAACTTTCCTCACTCTAGAGGAGGAGGAAAGTGATCTCTTGAAAAACCAAATTCTGAAGAAATCTAACTAGATCCTTGAGAGTTCCTGGGTTGAGCAATCAATCTGTATGTGGTTACACAGTGTAAGACCTAATATTTAGCCGTAAGGCTAATGCACTTTGATAGGTAACATAAATGGGAGAAATTCTAGGATAAAAAGCAAAAATCATCTAAACAGTCAACTTCTGTTAATGGGCTTAAGACACCCTTAGGGAGCAAACAGGAGAATCAGTGAAACGGACATGCCCCCAAACAGAATATCAACTGCCCATCAGAACAGTTTCTCCACTAGGTCCACTGCTAGCTTTTATTGTTCTCATTTATACATTAAATCTCCTGTTACTTTCTACAGGGGTCAGTCTATAAACCTGATGACAAGAACTCCTTTGCAACTGAAGGCAATTTTATATAATATTAAGAAGATGACCTTGAAACCCAAGGAAACAGAATGAACAATTTCAGGATGGTGTACTTTCGTGTTGTGTGTGTGTGTGTGTGTGTGTGTGTGTACGGCTTTGTCTTTTTAGGGCCACACCCGTGGCATATGGAGATTCCCAGGCTAGGGGTCAAATCAGAGCTGTTGATGCTGGCTGCAGCCACAGCCACAGCAACACCAGATCTGAGCTGCGTCTGTGACCTACACCACAGCTCATGGCAACGCCAGATCCTTAACCTGCTGAGCAAGGCCAGGGATCAAACCCACAACCTCATGGTTCCTAGTCAGATTCGTTTCTGCTACGCCACGACGGGAACTCCCAGGATCATGTACATTTTAAGAAAAAGGAGTATTTAATTTTGTGGTTAAGTACTTAATAATATCTCTACCCTTGTCTGAAATAGAAAAGAAAATAAATGGACATTACCTTCTTTAGGGACATGTGCTCCAGTTAATTCTGTTATGCATAGACATACTAAATATAAATGAATATGGTTAAGTTGCTTTTGTTACCTAACAGTCATATTTGGAAATAAATATTAGATATCTATTTCCTTTTTTTTGCTTTTATTTTAGGGCTGCACCCATGGCATATGGAGGTCCCCAGGCTGGGGTCAAATCAGAACTGCTGCTGCTGGCCTACACCACAACCATAGCAACATGGGATCTGAGCCACGTCTGCGACCTACACCACAGCTCATGGTAACACTGGATCCTTAACCCACTGAACAAGGCCACGGATCGAACCTGCATCCTCATGGTTACAGTCGGGTTCGTTACCACTGAGCCACCATGGAAACTCCCATATTTTCTATGGGGGACGTGAGTGAGGATCCTTTTCATGCCTTTTAAAAAGCATCAAATTCTCAGGAGCAAATGGATGCACAATGCTTTGCCCCAAGGTGCAAAACCATGATTATCAACTTTGATTTCTTTCATCAGTGTCTTATAGTTTTCAGAGTACAGGTCTTTTGTCTCTTTAGGTAGGTTTACTCCTAGGTATTTTATTCTTTTGGATGTGATGGAAAACAGGATTGCTTCCCTAATTCCTCTTTCTGCTCTTTCTTGGTTAGTGTAAATTGGTGCAACCACTGTGGAAAGCAGTATGGAGATGCCTCAGAAAACTAAACATAGAACTACCATTGGATCTAGCAATCCCACTCCTGGGCATCTATCCAGAGAAAACCACGACTCACAAAGACGCATTTACTCCGATGTTCACTGCAGCACTATTTACAATAGCCAAGACATGGAAACAACCTAAATGTCCATCGACAGAGGAGTGGATCAAGATGTGGTACATATACACAATGGAATATTACTCGGCCATTAAAAGGAATGAAATACCGGCATTTTTAGCCACATGGATGGACTTAGACATTATCATGCTAAGTGAAGTCAGCCATGCACTGAGACACCAACATCAAATGCTTTCACTGACATGTGGAATCTGAAAAAAGGACAGACTGAACTTTGCAGAACAGATGCTGACTCACAGACGTTGAAAAAGTTATGGTCTCTGGAGGAGACAGTTTGGGGGGTGGGGGGATGTGCTTGGGCTGTGGGATGGAAATCCTGTAAAACTGGATTGTGATGATCATTATACAACTACAGATGTGGTAAATTCATTTGAGTAATTAAAAAAATAATAAAATAGTATATACAGAAAAACATGCTTATCACATTGGTAAATGGCGAAAAGCTAAGTTTGTGATTATACTGGAGACAACGTCTGGATTCCAATGATCTCATCAAGAAGGACTGATGAGGCCTGGTGAATAGGTGAAATCAAACACAAAGAAATGCACAGAGATAAAGCAAAACAGAAGACATCAAGAAAGAACTGGCACGTCTTGGCTGTACAGTATACAGTAGGCCATCTGAAAAAGACCTAGCATATTCATTGGCACCACATTCAAAGGCATCAATGGCATGGCATGAATTACCAAAAAATACCCAGTGTTCACAGAATAAGCGTGTGCAAAGGAAAAGTGCCCATCTATTTGTACGCTGCCTTTGTTAGGAAGCAGCTAGGATATTTAGTTCTGTTGTTGGGCCCCCAACACAAGTGGTGCACTGATACCTTCAAGATATTCAGAGAATGTGCATGATGGGAACAGGACTGAAAATATATTCAGGGGGCAGTGGCAAGGAAGAAAGAGAGTAGCTGTTGAATCTGTAAAGGAGCCAAATTCAAGAAAATGGGATAGCATCCAAGTGTGACTCTGTGCCTCTCTTAAACTCCAACTTCCACAAATTCAAAAGTGACCACACACAGCACCCATGGCCTTCAGTGACCTGACTTTGACCCTCCATCCAGCCCCAGTTCTCTGCTCTCCACTCAAACCCCTACATTAATGGAGTTCTTACACACACCGGGATGTCTCCCAGCTTTTGTGCTACCATTTCTTTTCTTTCTTTTTTGTTCCGGGGGGTGGGGCAGGGCACCACAGCAGTGACCAGAGCCACAGCAGTGATGACACTGGATCCTTAACCCCCTGAGCCACCAGGGAACCCAGAGTCTCCCTTTTCTTATGATCCCCTTTCACTTCCGCTTCCCTTCTTCATGGAATAATCCCTCCCCATCTTCGAGACTCAGATCTAACTTACTCCTGAAAATATTTTTACACTCCCCCCACCTCAGCCAAAGTCTCTCCTCTATGATTCTGCAGCATCCCATGCACATTTGGCAGCACATACTTCATCACAACGATCCACGTGTAACACTCTGGCTCTTGTAGCAGATGAACTGGAAAGCAGAGACTCCACCTAACTTCTAGTGGCGGTGAACAGACCTTGGCAGAATTGAACTGAATGTCTATTGTAGAAAAGGTGAAAGGACTCTGACCAACCACCAATGCATACTGAGCTCCTATTAAGGGCCAAGCAGTGAGGCAATGGGTTAAGTTAGCTAATATCAGAGGCGAAGTGAGTAGAAACTCGTCGCAATAATGGAACAACTTTTAAACGACTGTATGTGCTTGGAAACAGTAGAGAACACAGGTTGGAAAGTGTGTTCGCCATCACTGAAAGTGCTAGGAATACTATATAAAAATTGTCGTAGTTGGGAGGCTGTATTAGAACGTGAGGTACTTTCTAAGATCCCTTCCAACACTGAGATTCTAGAGTCCCTTCTGCTTGACCTCTTCTTCTTGTCAAAGATGAGAAAAATGTCCATTTGCATCTTTTAATAACAGCAATAGCTGCAGAGTTCTACACTTGGTTAAAACAAATGTACTCAGAGATTTTTCTGCAGGCTGTCAGGATAAAGCCAGAAAACAAATTGCTAAAATGTGAGCTAGTATCTAGTACTTCTAATTCCCTTAACTAAGAAGGTAAAAGCATTTCCTGGGCAATTTCTGTATACACATATGTGCATGATACATGGATGTGCAAACATGCAGTTGTATGTTTGTCTAAGTGGGTTCTATTATCAGAAATTCCAGGAGAGAAAACAGTGAACACTGACAAGGTACTCTTGTGCTCTCATGAAACAGTGGCCACACTTAAGAACAAATAAAAGGAATGAATGCATTTTGTGCCAGGCAACACTAAGTTGAATAAATGTTAGCATTTAATGACATGCAACAAAACAAGAATAAAACTGGCCTTTGTTCACATGAGATATTGACTCAGGATGCAGGGAAGAAAAAGTACAGATTGTAAAACCCTCACAGATGCAGCAGTATGTGGGCAATTTGTGGGCAGCACAGCTGGTAATAAGCAAGTACTGTGTGCCCAGTCTCCTGAGCTGGGACCAGTCAGCGATCTACACTTGTCTGTTCCCGGGCAACTTACTTAACTCCAGTGTGCCTCAGTTTTTCTATCTGTAACATGAGCATGATGTCACCTACCTAATAGACAGCTGAGAAGCGCAGAATGACATAAGCCCTGTAAAGAGCTAAGAACAGTGCTAACCCACTGACCACCACTCAGCCATAAAAAGAATGAAATGATGCCATTTGCAGGAACGTGGATGCAACTAGAGATTCTCATACTAAGTGAAGTCAGAGAGACAAATACCATATGATATCACTTATATCTGGAACCTAAAATATGGCATAAACTAATCTATTTATAGAACAGAAACAGACTCACAGATATGGGGAACAGATTTGTGGTTGCCAAGTGGAAGCTGGAGGGAGTGGGATGAACTGGGAGCTTGGGGTTAGTAGATGTAAACTATTATATTGAGAATGGGCGAGCAATGAGGTCTGACTGTGTAGCGCAGCGAACTATATCTAATCACTTCTGATAGAATATGATAGAAGATAACATGAGAAAAAGCATGTATATATATGTATAACTTGATTTCTTTGTTGTACAGCAGAAATTGACAGAACATTATAAATCAACTATAAATTTTTAAAAAATAAGAAAATAAAGTGTGGCTTCAAACAAACAAGCAAAAAACCAGTGTTGACCCATGGTAAGGATGCACAAACATGACCTGTCATGATTGTACCTGGACACATGTTCATACTAAGCGGATCCACAGTTATCAATACAAAGTAAAATGCTATTACTGTTCAGTTTTTATTTGCAGGGCTAAATTCAAAGACTCCAGAAGCATGATTGTTAGAGATGTAATGTAAATGTTATCCTTTCCCATCAAGCTTTATGTTTATCCAGGGTAAAAGCCTACCTGGCAGCATCTTTAGGATAATTAAATGAATTACCAATGACAAAGTGCTTAGCTGCTATCATTATTATTTTTCCCACTTATCAAATACATAAGATAAATATAGTTACTACTGTACATAAAGCTAAGCTCATCTATGTCTGTTAATAACTAGGTTTGAGTGCTTCTGGAGCTGAATTGTTTTCAAATCAAGAAAAATAATGGCTAGTAACTCCTGGAGCTGCAGAGAAGAGTGAAAGGGCTCAAACAGTGCAAGGTGAGTTCAAGATTATGCATAGGGAATATGAAAAAATGTTAATAAAAATTAGAATAGGTAAATCAAAGAGATGGTGGAATCTTCTGAGAATTGACATGTACTCAGCTGGCCTGTGTGGTCATTTCATGCACTGACCGTAGGCATTGCAGGCAGAACAGCAGCTCCAAAGGTGTGTATGTCCTAAGGCTCAGAACCTGTGAACATGTTAGATTATGCAGCAAAGTGGAGTTAAGGCTGCGAACAGCACTGAGGTTAGTAATGAGCTGTTTCTTAACATAGGGAGATTATTCTGGGTTATCTCAATTGGACCGATGTCATCATTCAGGTCCTGAAAAGTGGAAGAGGGTCACAGAAGAGTACCAGATAGATGGCAGCGTGAGAAATCAGCTGGCCTCTGCTGTCTTAGATGGAAGAAGGGACCGTGAGCCAAGGAATGAGAGCAGCTTCCACAAGGTGAGGAAGCTAAGGAAAGGGATTCTCCCTGACAATGGAAAGGTATACAACCCTCCTGATACTTTTATTTTAGCCGAAAGAGACCCATGTCAGACCCCTGACCTCTTGAACTGGATGACAATTTATGTTGTATTAAGCCACTCAGTCTGTGCTTATCTGTTTTAACAGCAATAGAAAACTACACAATAGGCATCTTTCTGCATTGCTTTTAATTATCTGAAATGCAGTGACACCTCATGTGAGATTTACTAAATTCTTCCATTAGTTTTTGTTTTTGTTTCTACTTTTTAGGGCTGCACCTGCAGCAATATGGAGGTTCCCAGGCTATGGGTCAAATTGGAGCTGTAGCTACCAGCCTATGCCACAGCCATAGCAACGCAGGATCCAAGCCACATCTGCAACCTACACCACACCTCACAGCAACGCCGGATCCTTAACCCACTGGGCAAGGCCAGGGATCGAACCTGTGCCCTCATGGATGCTAGTCAGATTCGTTAACTGCTGAGCCCTGACGGGAAGTCCTCTTCCATTAGTTTTAATGACTTCTTATTTAAATGTGTTTAAGTGTTATATTTAAATATTTAAATAAAGCAAATATGAAATTAAATGAAAAATTAAAACATATGGAATGATTTTGTGAATAGTTCTAAAATCTGACCAAATGCAAACTACATGGCGTAAGATGATGAATAAAATTTTAGATGAAAAAATAATTTCCACTGGAATTCTGAGTTCAATAAAGGCAGCAGCTGTATCTGTTTTGCTCCTGGTGCCTAGAACTTTACTATTCATAAAATAAATAAATGAATCAACATCCAAATGATCAATCATGGTTTTTCTCAACATGTACTATGAAGAAGGCATTGCTATCAAATTTGAAAGGTGTTCTTTAAGCACTTTTCTATTTTTAAATGATTTTTAAATAGACTGCAGTTACTTGAGAATATTCAACTACCTAAATAAGAAGACACACTCTATGAATATGAAGAACTCCCTGCTTCTTAAAAAATAAGATTAAGGAGTTCCTGTTGTGGCTCAGCAGGTTAAGAACATGACAGTGTCTGTAAGGATGTGATTTCAATTCCTGGCCTTGCTCAGTGGGTTAAGGATCCACCATTGCTGCAAGCTGTGGTGTAGGTCACAGATGGGGCTTGAATCCGGAGCTGCTTTGGCTGTGGTATAGCCCGGGATTCCACCCTAGCCCAGAAACTTCCATATGACACAGGTGCACCATAAAAAGAAAAAAAAATAAGGTTAATATTGTTTGAATCAGTTATTACGCTATAGACTAAATGCATCTGCTCAAAATTCTTATGTTGAAATCTAATCTCCGATATGATAGTATTTGGAGACGGAATCTTTGGGGTGTGATAAGGTCATGAGGGTGGGGCCCTCATGAATGAGATTAGTGTCTTTATAACAGAGACCCCACTGAGCTCCCTTGCCCCTTCTGCCACAGGACACAGTGAGAAGACGGCCACCTGGGAGCTAGAAAGTGGGTCCTTCCTCGACACAGAATCTGCCAGCACCTTGGTCTTGGACTTCTCAGCCTTCAGAATTGTAAAAAATAAATTTGTGTTGTTTATAAGCCACCTGGCCACGGTTCTCTGTTATTGCAGAACTGCCAAAGATATATCATAATGAAAGCTAACAGACATTTTCTAATGAAAATTTCTTTACACAGAACACATAGAGGCATTTCCCCACAAATTCTTTTACATGTAATTTAGTTATATGTGCTTTGTTAAATTACATTCTGGATGGCATGTTTATGCAAAATCAATTACAAAATGGAAAATCTATAGTCTGTCCGGCAGGTTCTTGTATTTTTAGGAAAGGGGTTAAGACTTCCCGGATCTAGGGAAATCCTTATACATTGAACTAAAGATAAAATAGGGAAAAAGAAGAGGCGGGGAGTCCATCCATGTGCTGTCCTCCTTCTTCATGCCCACACCCAGGTCCCCTCTAAGGCATCAAATGTGGGGCCAGGCTGAGCTCCCACAGCAAGCTCAGATTCTGAGACGCAACACAGCAAAAGGAAGCGGGAAGGAGGGGCTACACTGCTTTCTGGGAAGTAGTATATAAGCCTTGCTCTTGGTCTTTGGATCTCCCCATCAGAGGCTGCTTTTCTGCCCTTGCATCCGTCACTGTTTCATAAGATCCATTCTCCACCTGTGTCACTTTACATGTCAGCTCTGCACTCTACGTCCCATTGCCGCTGCCTCCCCCAGTCTGGACTTCCGCCCAAGCTGTCTCCCCACTTCTCAGAACCCCCGCCTTGGACCAAATCCTGATACTACTTGTTACTTTCACTTCATCTATTTTTCCTTTGGCTTTTATCTGTGCAGGATCAGACTACACAGGGAAATGCAGGTGAATCTGGTAAATCTAGATTAACCATGCTGCTCTTTGGGGGCTTGGAGCAGAATTGCTAGAACTTGAGGTTCTTAGTCTTCCCAACTGGTTCTGGAAGCTCACCTCCTGCAGAAGCAAACTGGAAGCCAGTGGAAGGCAGTTGATGGCAGGGATTTCTCCAGGTAAACCTACTGCCACCACAGCCCTAGGCAAAGGCATGAAGAAGGCAGAATCTGTCTACTGAATATCCCACCATCACCTTAGAATTTCCTTTTCTTAAAAAAGTTTTATTAGGGAGTTCCCGTCATGGCGCAGTGGTTAAGGAATCCGACTAGGAACCATGAGGTTGCGGGTTCGGTCCCTGCCCTTGCTCAGTGGGTTAACGATCCGGGTTGCCGTGAGCTGTGGTGTAGATTGCAGACGTGGCTCGGATCCCGCGTTGCTGTGGCTCTGGCGTAGGCCGGTGGCTACAGCTCCGATTCAACCCCTAGCCTGGGAACCTCCATATGCCGCGGGAGCGGCCCAAGAAATAGCAACAACAACAACAACAAAAAAAAAAAAAGAAAAAAAAAGTTTTATTAAACTATAGTTGATTTACAATGTTCCTTCAATTTCTGCCATACCACAGTGACCCAGCCACCCATACACACTCTTTTTTTTTTTTTTCCCTCCATTTTCCATCAGGTTCTTACCCAAGAGACTGGATATATTTCCCTGGGCTGTACAGCAGGACCCCATCACCCATTAGTTTGAAATTTAACAGTCTGCATCTACCAAGCCCAAACTCCCCATCAGCCCCCCTCTAGTATTTCCTTTTGTGCTTTTCACTTGCTTCCCAAACCCCCTCCGGCTATGTAATGAACAAGGACTTCTCAAATTCCTCCTCCTTTTCCCTGTGCATTGGTTAAAACTCTCTCTCACACAGAATGACAGATTTTGTTCATTAAGTCTTCATCCAGTTAATAGAATTAACACTAAGCTGTTCAGTATGTGGAACTTCCCTGTGACATTCTGCTTCCTAAAATGTGATTACTAATCTCAGTGACATAATGGAATGTGAATTTTGTGGAATACGTGAGAAATCATTTCGACCAGGGAGTTAATTTTTCTTTTAGCTGATTTACTAAAATAAATTACACTGACTCCAACAACCTCATCAACACTATGCCCCAGCTCTTCTCTCTGTGAATAACTCTATACTCCATCCATCCATCCAGCTCTACAACAAACAGCCCTTGATTTAGGAAAGAATGTGAATTTGAGTGTGCCACATATAAAGCATAAGGAGATTCCTCTAGTTGCTTGCGTGGATGGTCAAGAAGACAATGACAGGGAGGTAGGGAGCATAGCAAGTCAACACTCTGGCAATTCGGAGACCAATTCTCACCTTAAGAACGAGGGATTCCTAGTGGATTAAATCATGTCTGAGAGTCTAATCAGTCAAATGGTCAGCAGAGAACTGTTGAGAGCTGACTGTACCGGTTCCTTGGCTTCTGTATGAGTCAGCTCACTTTACGCCCTATTTCACTGCTCACAGGCACTTCTATTAGAAGGCTAGAAGAAGAAAGGAGTCAAGACAATTATTTCAATTGCTTTCTCCCACCTCCAGTAACTCATGTGGGAAGAAAGTTAAAACCAAACTAAATGATATTTTAGTGAGTTTTAGAAGATGACATTTATCTATTGCTACGTATTTATCTATGACTATAACAACCAAGGATCAACTGCATTCCATGCAAATGCTCTGTGATATTTTTACATTTTAAAATTTTTACTATATTTTTATTTTTGGCTGTTCCCACAGCATGTGGGAGTTCCTGGGCCAGGGAATGAACCTGAGCCATAGCAGAGACAATACCAGATCCCTAACCTGCTGAGCCAGTGGGGAACTCCAGCTCTGTGATTTATTTATTTATTTATTTAAATGATTTTTATTTTTTCCATTAGAGTTGGTTTCCAGTGTTCTGCCAATTTCTACCATACAGCAAAGTGAATGAAGACTTCTCATATCAGCATGTGAGCTACACAAACAACTTTTGGTAACTTATTAGGTAGTAGAAACAAAACAACCCAAGAGTAAACTTTATATACATGGGACATTCTGGCCAAATCTGATATCCAAAGACTCCTGTCAGGCATGGGTTTGCTAACCTGCTCACTCACTATTTGGATTAGTTGAACAATCCTTACTAACCCTATTGCCTCTATTCTTCTTTATTAAATATTTTCCCCTTTTGCTTGAATTTTTCTTATGCTTATATATTGATTCAGGACATTTTATGACAACAGTTTCACACAAACACAAAGATTCTAGTGAGAGAGTTAGGAGATCAATATTTGTTCCCGTCACTATAACATAAGGTATCTTATGAAACTAGTATTTCAGTCAATTGCTGTCTGAATACTATGATTAATGTGAGTGTTTCTCACACACTAGCTTTCCTAATTTTTGGAACTTCTAAATTTGTAGCAGAGATGGATAGACTATCAGTGGGAAACTATACAGATTTCTTGCTATTTATCTTTCTCTTTCAGAAACATTTTACTGCCCATATAATTACTTCAGCTAAGTCCTACAGTTACCTTGTCTGCTTATAATATGTTTAATGAATATCTTCTCCCCACTCACTTTTTAAAAAATAAATACTAGAATTTTAAGGTACATTGGTAATCAGAAAACCCACTTTCGTTCCCACAGGAGGTATTCCTGTCAGAAGGCATGTTTCTTATCTATAGCTACAGAACAAATTACTTCAACGATTACTTAGAAACATTTACTATCTCAGCATTTCTAAGGATCAGGAATCTGGCAGCCACTTCATTCAGCATCTCCCATGGGTTCCAGTCAAGCTGTCAGCTGTGGATGTGGTCATCCGAAGGCTCGACTGGGGCACAAGGACCCACCTGTAGGCACACTCAGATGGCTGTCGGTCGGAGGCCTCAGTTCCTCATCACACAAATCTCTTCAAAGGGCTGCTCAGGACATGGCAGCTGGCTTCCCCCAGAGCGAGTGAGCCAAGAAAGACTGATCAAAATAGATGATGCAGTGGCTCTTACAACCTAATCTTGGAAGTGACAAACCAGCACTTCTGTCACATTCTACTGGTCACAAATAACAACTAAAACTTGGGACAGAACGACACAAAGGTATGGATACCAAGAAGTGGGGGATCAATGGAGGCTGGCTCCCAGTGATATTTATTAGGTTTCTGAAAAGGTTATTACTACCTCAGATGGCAGTTTATTTCACTTCTGTACCATTAAAAATGATGAGACAAGCTCTTCAGAGACAGGCCAAAATTCACCTTCATAAGAGTTGACAGACAGAATGTATGATTCACTAGACTTTGATAGCCAACATATTTTTTAAATTATTGGAATCTGAAAGTTTCACTTCGACCGCTCTTTTCAGAATGCTTAAAAGGGAATAAACACGGCATTTTCAAATAATTTTATTCTATAGTATGGCTAAGTAGAAAGTACACCACTATTTTATTTTATTTTTTTTAGAAAAAATGCCAGATGAAGGAGCAAGGGAGCTGTAACTATAGATGAAGAGGAATAGATGCTTATTTGATGCTGATGTAGGTGTTAGGTTAATAATTTTGCCACTGTACCACAGTTCATTCTCCTCCCTTCTCTCTTTTTATTGTCTAGTTTTAGCAGCTAGGATTGTGAGATGCAGCTGCCCCAATGTCCTGTGACTACAAGTCCATAATCATACCAAATACGGCATGATTATTAGACATTCATAAGAATTTTTGAGGAGTTCCCGTTGTGGCGCAGTGGTTAACGAATCCGACTGGGAACCATGAGGTTGCAGGTTCGGTCCCTGCCCTTGCTCAGTGGGTTGGCGATCCGGCGTTGCCATGAGCTGTGGTGTAGGTTGCAGATGTGGCTCGGATCCCGAGTTGCTGTGGCCCTGGCATAGGGCTGGTGGCTACAGCTCCGATTGGACCCCTAGCCTGGGAACCTCCATATGCCGCGGAAGCAGCCCAGGAAATAGCAAAAAGACAAAAAAAAAAAAAGAATTTTTGAGACATTAAATACAAAAATTATTATGTTGAGAAAGAATAACTACTGAACTTGCAATACTCCATAAACACATGCTCTCACTTTAAAGCTAATGTGTTTCACACTTGCTTAAAACAGTAAGAATTAGTGGAACTAAACTCAATGTATTTAATACATATTTAGATTTTTCCAATATCAATTTTAAGAAATTATACATGAGAGGAGAACAGCGAAGAACAAGGACATAAATAATGATGTTTTCTTAAAGTTATTTCATTAAGTGCAGTGTTATGTGAACTTTTTTCTTGCTTAATGATTGGCAGTTATTTGGAGATAACTTGAATGAGGTTTTTAATTCCAAACATAGATATGTCAGAATGATGGAATATTAAAAACTGGTAAACCAGAGTAGTTGTAATGAATATTCACTGTTATAATAGTAGGGAATCCTCTTTATAAATCTATTGCTATTTATTGAATTTCTGCCAAATTTCAGTAAGATATCACAGTAAGTGTACCCAAGAATTATCAGCTTGACCTTTCCAAATATTTACTGCATTTTCACACAATGTTGCCTCTCATGTTAACTGTCTGTAAGCAGGAAAAATATTCTTTCTGGGAAACAAATAACAATGTCATTCATATTCTGATACTATTTCATTTTCACCCAGAAATAAATACCATTGGAAAGCAGCACTGTAATAGTCCATAATTATTATTATGATTCAGAAGGACAAGTTCAAATAAATCAGGCTATTGAACATCATAGATATTCTACAAATGTGTACATTTATCTAGAAAATTCTAAGTCTAACCAGGAGGACTCCTGGAACCCAAAATAATTTTTCCTGAGCTTCTATCTATTTCAATTGTCTCTAATGCTCTCTTCCTTTGCTTTCAGATTTGCTTCTTTATGGCAGCTTGTTTCAAGCGAATGATTCAAACGCAAGCCCAAGCTACTCATGACAGAATCCTCCACAGTTCATAGGTATGCAGTTTTAATTGTTCAGAAGCTCTGCGTTAAGTGAGTTTTAGAGAAGATGGTCAAATTTTCTCTTACTAGAGGAACCACATATCACTCTCTGAGAACATCAGTCTTGCAGGAGACAGTGCTATGTCATTCAAAGTCTTGTAGGGTGACTAATACAGGGCAGATTCACTAAAGTGTCACCACTCTAGGAGACCATTTGGCAATGATTCAATTTCTCTGTGGCCTTTGTATGGTGGCAGCCTATATAAAGTAAAATGCAAAAGCCAAGCCTCATTCTGCTGGTTCTCTGTAGACATCTGCTCCCAGGAGTAGCCTATCTGCTTGTGGCTTCTTGTGATAGTGCCAATCTGATGGCTCAAATGGCACCATTTTAGAGGAGCACAGAGTATTTCATATAGGACAAATGATCTGTTAATTTAAAACTTCAGGAATTAGTTTTTTATGATCATAACTAATGTTATGATCATTAATATTCCACCAAAATGGATCAATATTTTGTTTAGTTTCATTATACTAAAGTAACCATTTTTAAATATTTGGAATGTTTTTTATTTTTTATTTATTTTTTGTCTTTTAGGGCTGCACCTGTGGCATATGGAAGTTCCCAGGCTCTAAGGGTCAAATTGGAGCTGCAGCTGCAGCCACAGCCACAGCAACTCCAGATCCGAGCTGCATCAGCAACCTACACCACAGCTCACAGCAACGCCAGATCCTTAAACCACTGATTGAGGTCAAGGATCAAACTCTTGTCCTCCTGCATACTAGTCATGTTTGTTACCTCTGAGCCACAGTGGGAACTCCTAATTTTTATTTTTTATTGAAGTACAGTTGATTCGCTATGCTGTGGAAGTTCCAGTTGTACAGCAAAGTGAATCAGTTATACATATCCATTTATCTATTCATTTTCCGATTCTTTTCCCATACAGATTATTACAGGATGTTAAATAGTTCCCTGGGCTCCACAGTAGGTCTTTGTTGATTATCTTTTTTATAGAGAGTACTGTGTATATGGACTATATTTTTCTTAACAGGACCTCTTATTAAAAATGAAGGTCATTTTAAAAAATCCATAACACAAGGAAGGGAATCACTTTTTGCCTTTATAATAAAAGAAATATCTTTTAGATTATTTATTATATTTGGAAGATGGAAAAACTCCTACCTAATTCTCTCTACCCACCTCCTCCAAATTAACCTCCCAAAACCTCCAACGAGCATTCTATGGCTATTACCAGTCAGTTCCGTTTTTTCGGTAAACAGACGCTTTTCTGTAAGCTTACTTTCCAGAAGTAAAGTTCCAAGAACACTTTTCTACGGAACTACAGTCATGCATTTTGTGTGGGCCTGTCTCAGTGCTGTTCTCCCATGCTGACTTACATCCTCGCTAGTTTTCATAGGGAATGATGTTCCTTATTCATCACATCCTTTATTGTCTGAGCCAATCACTCTAACATTTATGAAGTAACAGCTTTTTATAAGGGGATTTCCCTTTCCCTGTGTGTTATTTTTCTTAATTTTTATTAAAGTTTAGTTGATTTACAATATTGTGCCAATTTCTGTTTTATAGCAAAGTGACCCAGTCATAGATATATATACACATTCCCTTTCTTATATTATCTTCCACCATGGTCTATTGCAAGAGACTAGATATAGTTCCCTGTACTATCCAACAGGACCTCATTGCTTATCCATTCTAAATGTAAGACTTTGCATCTACTAATCCCAAACTCCCAACCCATTCCACTCCCTCCCCCTTGACAACCACAGGTCTATTCACTATGTCTGTGAGTCTGTTTCTACTTTGTAGATAGGTTCATTTGTGCTGTATTTAGATTCCACATATAACGTGGTATGGTATGTGTCTTTCTCTTTCTGACTTAACTTCACTTAATATGAGAATCTCTAGTTGCATCCATGTTACTGCAAATGACATTATTTTGTATCCTTTTTATGGCTGAGTAGTATTCCATTTTTATATGTGCCCCATCTTCTTCATCTCTTCACCTATTGATGAACATTTATGCTGTTTCCTTGACTTAGCTGTTGTGAATAGTGCTGCTATAACACATGGATGCATGTATCTTTTTGAATTGTAGTTTTGTCCAAATATATGCCCAGGAGTGGGATTGCTGGATCATATGGCAGTTCTATATTTAGTTTTCTGAGGAACCTCCATATTGTTTTCCATAGTGGTTGTACCAATCTACATCCTGTGGGTTATTTTCTCAAGTATTGACATAGGATTTCAGGGGCAACTCTCCTCCTGACTATTCTAGAAGGCACAAAAGCCAACTGACTCAAAACCCCATCCATGAACTAGGGATATTCCTGGTTTAGAAAGTGGTCCAAGATTCTTGAGATATAGAAAGGTTTCTACTCATTTGGAATAGAGTGTCTCCAAGCTTGTTGCACATTAGAATCATTTGGGAAATTTTCACAAAAACAAACCCAAACCCAATATCTAGAGATCCTGATTTGGTTAAGAAATGGTTAAATCTTTACTAATTGAAGTATAGTTACAATGTTGTGCTAGTTTCATGTGTACAGCAAAGTTACTTACTGTTCATATATACCTACATATATTCTTTTTTCTGGAGTGAGGTCCAGGGCCAATATTTTAAATCTCCCCAGGTGTTTCTAACAGATATCCACAGCTGCAAACCTCTAGTTAGAACAACACTTAAAAAAAGATCTTACCATGATAACCTTGCCTTTTATAATACTATGTAATTTCACAAACATGAGTAGACTGGAAATAAATCTTAGAGAATCACATTTATTGGCTATCCTTTGAGAACAATTACTATGAATGACAAATTCCTCAGATAATAGAAATCAAGTCTATCAATGCTGAAATAGAAATTGGTTAAGAAATGGTTAAATTTTTACTAATTGAAGTATAGTTACAATGTTGTGCTAATTTCATGTGTACAGCAAAGTGACTTTCTGTACATATATACATATATTCTTTTTTCAGTCTTTTCCATTTAACTAATTTTAAGATAGTGACTATAGTTCCCGTGCTATACAGTAGGTCTTTGTTGTTTATGTATTTTACATATATTTGGGTGTATATGTTAATCCCAAATTCCTAATTTATCCCTCGCCCCATGACCCCAGTATCCCCTTGAGTAACCATAAAGTTGTTTTCTATGTCTGTGAGTCTGTTTCTCTGTTATAAATAGGTTCACTTGTATATATACTTTAGATTCCACATATAAGTGGCATCATGATATTTTTCTTTTTCTGTCTGACGTATTTCACAAAGTATGATAATATAGTTAATGATTTTTATTAGAAATCTCGCTGATAAATATTACCTAATTCTTCGCCCTGAAGAAAACCATACTTTACTATTTTCTTGCTAGTTCAAGATGATCGTGGTAGACATCTGCAGCTGTATTATCTTTTTTTATGATATTCAGCCAGCTCTGCTAAAGAGACTCACTCAGCTTTGAAAGTTTTAGGGGCAATGATTCTTATCACACCTCAGTCTCAATGATTACTTCTTAGTATTTTGAACTATCTGACCTCACCCCCTCCGTTTTTCTTCGCTTTTGCCCTTCCTGCTTCTAAATAATGATGTTAGTACTGATAAGGCTGAAAAAGACGGAAGAAGACCCTAACTTAAGAAGACCCTAAAACGTGAGATATGAGACAATCATGCTTATTTATTTATTTTATTTTTTATTATTTTTTATTTTTTTGTCTTTCTGCTATTTCTTGGGCCGCTCCCGCGGCATATGGAGGTTCCCAGGCTAGGGGTTGAATCGGAGCTGTAGCCACCAGCCTACGCCAGAGCCACAGCAACGCGGGATCCCAGCCGCGTCTGCAACCTACACCACAGCTCACGGCAACGCCGGATCGATAACCCACTGAGCAAGGGCAGGGACCGAACCCACAACCTCATGGTTCCTAGTCGGATTCGTTAACCACTGCGCCACGACGGGAACTCCAATCATGCTTATTTAAATTAAGCCCTTTGATGAAGCAACAGATCAAGGTCAGCAGGCTCCGTTCTGGGAACATAAGGATGTCTGTTTGCCTCCACAGGAAAGCACGTGAACACCAGGACTGATTCTTTAGTCATGTTCTCCTTTCATGACTGCATTAGGCACAATTTAAGTTGGTAGAAAACTGACTGCTAGATCAATTGGATATTCTTATATTAAAAAAGCAGCACCATGGATGGAACTAGAGACTCTCATACTAAGTGAAGTAAGTCAGAAAGAGAAAGACAAATACTGTAGGTTATCACTTATATCTGGAATCTAATACATAGCACAAATGAACCTTTCTACAGAAAAGAAAATCACAGACATAGAGAACCGACTTGTGGTTGCCAAGGAGGAAGGAGAGGGAGGGAGATAGACTGGGAATTGGGGATTAATAGATGCAAACTATGTCTTTGGAATGGATAAGCAATGAGATCCTGCTGTATAGCACTGGGAACTATATCTAGCCACTTATGATGGAGCAGGATAATTCAAGAAAAAAAGAATGTATGTATGTATGTGGGACTGGGTCACCTTGCTATTCTGTAGAAAATTGACAACACTGTAAACCAGTTATAATGGAAAAAATAAAAATCAATATAAAGAATAAAAAAGAACCCTAGATTTAGAAAAAAAAAAAAAAAAGCCTTGATCTGAATGAAAGACGGCTGACAGTTTCATACAGTGAGAAGGTAGGGTAAGCTCTGTGGACAGGGTTGGCGCTCTTTGCAACACCAGACGACGTGAACAGCAAAAGAGACATGGATTCAATACATACAGACTCCCTGCCTGCCCAAACTCTTTTCCAAGGAAGCATTCGTATGGATAAAAAGGCAATGTTCACATCTAAGCCCCAGTCCCTGCAAACATGACCTTATCGGGAATTAGGGTCTTTGTAGAGATAATTAGTTATGATGAGATGGCACTGGATTAGGGTAGCCCCCAAATGCAGCCACTGGTGTCCTTACAAGAAGAAGAGATACACAAAAATACACAGAGAGAGTGAGGCCATGCACAAACAGAGGAAGAGCCTGCAGCCGCCAGAAGCCATGAAGGGCGAAGGACACCTTGGGAAAGAGAGTGAGCCAGTCAACACCTTGATTTTGATTTTGAACTTCTAGCCTCCAAAAATAAGAGAATCAATTTCTCTTGTTCTGAGCTCCCCAGGTTGTGGTGATTTGTCACAGAACCCCCAGAAAGCTGATACAGCATGAAGCAAAAATTCTCCGTTCTACCAAATTCGGGAGTGCAGAAGGAAAGCTGTTATTTGTTAGCCCCCCACCAACCCTCCATCCCACCCCAGCTTTCCCCTCCTTCCTCCCAGCAGCCACAGGTCTGCTCTTGGCGATCCCTTTTCTTTTTCTGGGTTTCACTAAACCACGAAATCCTGCCAACACTTCACCCAGCGCCACCAGTTCTTACCTGACAAACGTGTTCAAAAGCATGGCATTGTGACATGCTGTGCAGGCTGTTTTTATAGTTGACAGGGTTTTTTCCCCCAGAGAAAGAAATCCTTTAGTGATAATAAAATTATATGCAAGACTGATCACAGAGTCTGTATTTTATGGTTTTAAATAAAAGCGTTTTGCCAGTAAATATTTTCAGTGTCCTCAGACTGACCATTATGCATTAAAAGAAAACCAAAAACTACCCATCAGTGTGGGATGGAACACAATGTCCCTTGGAGCCTGCCTGACCCCAGAATGAAAGGGAAAATGACTTCTGAGACAATGAATCTTCTACCTTGGACTTTCTGTTTGTTCCACACAAATTTATGCTAATGGCTATTAAGAATATATTCGTAATAAGAAAAATGTGTGAATTCAGAAGAAGCTGACCAAAGACACTCACACACTTACTCAGCTGAACCAAGACTGGCCAGGCATTACCCAGCTGGTTAGTAGCACCACTACTTCTGTGATTCATTCCAAGAGAGTCCTTTTGTAGGATTATGTGGTCCTTGAGCAGAGGAAGACAGGTATTTGCTAGCGGTACACAGATAAATGACAATTATACTGAACTCAGGAGACTGGAGAACCCTCTCCCCCTGCTTCCTACATCTACTGACTCATTGTTTCCCCTTACTCTGTTCATTAGATTCCCTTCCAGAGAAGGAAACTCAGACACAATAATTTTCTAGTAGCCTCCAATAACACTTTGAAAAAAGATGCTGGCTAAACTAAGATTTGCAGCTATTTCGAAGTTTCCATTTATCTGTACTAATCCTTACCCCATTCCCAATTAAAAAAAAAAAAAAGCATTCTGGAGTTCCCATTGTGGTTCAGTAGTAACAAACCTGACTAGCAGCCATGAGGATGCAGGTCTGATCCCTGGCCTCGTTCAGTGGGTTAAGGGATCCAGTGTTGTCTGGATCTGTAGTGTAGGTCACAGCTGCGGCTCAAATCCCATGTTGCTGTGGCTGTGGTATAGGCCAGCAGCTGTAGCTCTGATTCGATTCCTAACCTGGGAACTTCCATATGCCCTTTTAGCAAAAAACAACAACAACAACAAAAAAACAGCTTTCCTAGGATATGATTCATATACCATCTACTTTATCCATTTAAATTGTACAATTTAATGGGGTTTTTTTTCACTTTATTCACAGATGTATGTAACCATCAAGTTTTGAACATTTTCATCACTTCAAAACAAAACAAAACAAAACCCATACATATCCTTTGACCACCATCCCTTTAAATCCCCCCAACTTCCTCCCACCAGTCCTAAGCAAGCATTCATCTACCTTCTGTCTCTACAGATTTCTCTACTCTGGACATTTCCTATGAGTGGAATCATATAACCTTCTATGATGAAGGTCTTTCGCTGAGCATAATGTTGATTGGGTTTATCCATGGTGTACCAGATAGCAGTACTTCATCCCTTTTTATGGCCAAATAGTACTCCATTCTATGGATATACCACATTTTTTCTTTATCCATTCATCAGTTGACAAATGTTCAAGTTGTTCCTATTCTTTAGCTATTATGAATAATGCTGCTATAATATAAACACAGACATACGAGTTTTTGGGAACACGTTTTCATCTCCCTTGGGTATACAAATAGGAGCGGGGTCTTCTATTACTATTGAGTTGTAAGACTTTTATTATATATTCTAAATCCAAGCCTTTTATCAAATATATGACTTGCAAACAATTTTTCCATTCTGTGAGCTGTACTTTTACTACATATGGTGTCCTTTGAAACAAAAAATTTTTAATTTTGACAAAGTACAATTTATGTATTTTGTTGTTAAAAGTTCACACTTTTGGTGTCTTACCTAAGAAATCCTTTGCCAAATCCAATGTCATGAATATTTTACCCTTGAATGTTTCTCCAAAGAGTTTCAGAGTTTTAGTTCTTATATTTAGGTCTGTGATCTATTCTGATTGACTTAAACTCATTTTTTCTTTCTTTAATATTGATGACTAAATATTTCTCTAAATAACACTTTACATGCATTCTACCAAATTTAGTTTGTTGTGTCTTCATTTTCATTCATCTTAAAGTATTTTCTGATTTCCCTCTTGACTTACTCTTTGACCCATTGGTTATTTAGTAGTATGCTATATCATTTCCATATATTTTTGAGTTCCCCAATTTTTTTATGGCTATTGATTTCTAACTTCTTTCCATTGTGATCAGAGAACATACTTAGTACTATTTCAATTCTTTCAAAACTCCTGAGGTTTGCTTTAGGGCTTAGCTTATGATCTGTCTCAGAAAATGTTCCATTTTTCCATGACTCTGAAGAGTCAAAACTTTACTCAGTATCTTAAGTGTAAATTAAAACATAAGTAATTCTCCATTGGGATACACTTTGCATTAGAGGCTGTGGTATTAAAATCTGGCTGAGTTTATAGGCTGTTCCAGAAAGAAAATCCTATAATTGTGAGGTCCCTTTGGGGAATTCTCAGTAAAGCTTTGAAGAATCTTAGAGCTGAGTTAGTCATTAGCTTTATATTTCATCGAGGCAGCCCTGTTTTGTGACATCCCACGTCTGCTGGATTTGATGGCAATTATGGGGATCTGGTGCATGGCAAAGGTTATAATGTGAAGTGTCACTGTTTTGAACTTTATTGTGAGAAAAAAACATATTTAATAAAAATTTTATGTAATTAAAAATTAAATATTAAAAAGACTGGGCTGAGTTTACTCAGATGTACAGGACTCTATAGGATTCAAGTATTACAGACAACTCATTCATGTAAGCAAACTTCACTTTAAATCAGTGCAAAACCTTAGTATAATTCAATAAAATCACAATTTTGATAGCTATGATCGAGAAAATCTCAATGACAAATGAGGATTTAAACACAGAGGTTTCAGTACATAACAAGGAGAAACAAGATAAAAGCAGTTCTTGACCATGACAATTCCAAGAAAAATTAGAGTCAATTGATCACTGAAGATGAATACACTGGTATGATGCAACTAAGGAATACTTTTAAAACGTGGGAAAAACTTCTTTCCAAGAATTTACTTGAAATAGGACTGACTTCTAATTTGGGCAGTGAATTAATCTGGAACAATATAACTATCTTTAGTAGCACATTATAATCAGTATTATAAATTGTGGTTAATAAAAATGAGAGTATCAAAATACATTTTAAAATTTTGCACTTTTTCATTATTTCCATTAATGGATCTGATTCCCCATTATGTTTCTAACATCTTCGACCCTTATTGCCCACTTGCTCTCTCCACACCAGCCACACCATCCACTTTGCTATTCTAGGGAGCTCTGCCACCTTTGTCCTGGGCGCTTCCTCTCCCAGGAATGCTCTTCCCCCCATATCCACATGGTGAATTTTCCTCATTTCCATCAAAACTTCCCTCAAATATCACCTTCTCAAAAAGGTATATATGGATTCCAAACCCTATTTATACTTTCAACCTACCCCATACCTCTCCTTGTAGTTGGCACTCTTGACCCCCTTACCCATATAAGATTTTCTATTGCATAGCATTTATCATTCTAGCACACAAAATTCACTTGTTTATTATGTGCATTTGGGGGGTCCTTTGCCCCTTGCTAGAATGTAAATCCCAAGGAAACAGGGATTTTAGCTATTCTTTTTCATCCTCTTGAAAATCATAAGTGCCCAGAACAGAGCCTGGGTCATTCCTATGAGAAATACTGAGCATTTAGTATGTGCCCACCACTCTGCTGCCCACAATGGTACATTGTGTGTAAAAATTTACATGTTCTCACATCTCTTGGAGTTTATCTTTGTCTGGACAGGGGACAGGGATAGAATTAATCAATATGCACATGTAAAAAAGTATAAATTGAGGTCCATGTGTATGATCTGAAGGAAAGAAAGGGTCCTATGGAAATATAAAAAGGAACAACCTCTTTGAAGGCAGGCTTCGCTGTATAGGAAAACTTGTGCTCAAATATCAGGAAACTGTTCTTGAACTTAGAAATGAAACTTACTCTTAAGTTTGCAGGAGTTAATCAGGGAAAGAGAGTAAAGAAGAGACGGTCCAAGAAAGAGCCCATGGGAATGTCCTTTAGGCAGCAGAACAAAGGGGGTAACAAGAGAGAAGGAAGAGCCCAGCCAGGCAGACCCTTGTGGGCTATGTCATAGCTCTGGTCATTATCCAAGAATAATGGGAAGCCACTGACATTTGGAGGAGTCAGGAGACATGAGGCATGTGACCCCAATGACATTATGGCAAGATGACATTGGCTATAGTGTGAGGGGTCATAAGGAGTTCTTTTGAGTATTTGAGATCTTTTCGAAGTTTTGCTTATATAGAGAGGCTAAAATAAATTCAACAACATATTTTCCCATAGTTAGGAGCATCTCATGGTCAAATAAAATGTGTCTCACACTATGAGTCTACCAAAAGGTAATTTTCAAATTCAGTATTTTATAAGCCTAGAGAAAAATCTTCTGTAAAATCTAAATATTTATCTAAATTCATACCCGAATTTTTGTGACACATTTAACCTAAAAGCAAGGCTGTGAAAAGAAATATGGTTTCTATGTCTCAGACTATATATGTCATATAGATATATAATTTAAAGAAAATGACTAACTTACTTATTAAATACTCGTGAATATTGGTCTTAGCCTCATTACATATTTTGGTTGATAGATTTTGAATACAGTTTAGGCAGCAGAACAAAGGGAGCCATAAAGAGACTTGCTTAGTAAATTAGTTCCAATAGATTTTTAAAAAGGAGGAAAAGTTGAAATAAGATGTCACCAAACAGGGTGGGAGGTTTCTCTCCTTTTCAGAGTGGTGGTCCTTTGATCACCTCCCTGTGCACAGAGCGTTTGTACAAGATTGTGAAAACTAGGCACACTTCAATATGGGACTGTGTAGGATAGAGGTCCTTATAGTCCAATAACACTGCAAGATTCTTTCATCAGAAAGAACCTCAATAAATACAGGAAATTGCACAATTTAAAACTTGCTTATGAAGTCCTTCAGTTTTTATTTATAATCCAACTCACACATGGGTGTGTGTGTGTATGTGTGTGTGTAGGCCAGTGTACACTGTTTAGCTGTAATTCCAAGCCTGATTGTTTTAGGATGTCATGGTGACTTTGAACCTAAGCCGTGTTAGTATCCTCAAAGTAAGAATAGTCTGTGCGGGGTTCATGTGGGAGAAGATACACGTCATGTGTTCCATGAAGGAGTCTAGTAGATGAGTATAGGAACCATAGACTATTTTTTCCATCTTTAAAAAAAAAAAAACCTGCTCCGAGCTAGCTTTGTATAAAAAGCCTTTTTGCAATTGCACTTGCTACCATAACTATCTTTTTTAGGCTATTTAGGGCTAATTACATTTTGTGGATTGTTATCATATATTACTGGAACTCAGACGTTTTCCAGAGATCCTACTGTGACAGAATTCAGCCGGGGTAGCACAAAGAGTAGCTATCTTCTACTCTTGCTCTGTGTAACTGGGCTGCCTGAATTTTTATTTGCCCAAATTGCAAGAATATTGGCCTTCAATTCTATTCTTCATGGCATTTCAGTGGTTGGAAATATAATGTCTGCCCTTACTCTGCACCCAGCCCTCTAAAAGCTCCTTCTTCTTTAGCTCACAAACCTACCATCAAACAGCCCTTTCATTAGGGGACTTGATCATGAGAGAGAGCTTTGGATTGTTTTGAACTCTTGACAACTTGATTTGGGTGATAAAAAAAAGACTCTCCTTACTTTGGGTTCTTTGTTATTCTTTTGTCATTGCTGTTGTTCAGTATGTGTCATAATGTTTGCACTGCAACTCTAGTTTATACAATATGGCACGTTATATAAGATAACTATGTACAGGAGAGGGTTAATTTTGCACTGATATAGTCCTTCATTCTCAGAATGATAATCTGAAAGAAGGCTAGGTTCTATTAAGTGAACAACAGCAGGTAAAATCTTTACCTCTTCTCCCCCAAATAAGCATACAAGTATTCCTTAACCTTGGGTGCAGTTAAACTCCGGTACAGTTTATTTGCTGGCTCAAACAAGCTAAAACCCTGCTGGAATCTGCCATACATGAAGGTGATGATGGTGTGAGGGTGATGGGGGCCATAGGGACATGGGCAGTGGTGATGGGGTGGCAGTGACATGGGGAACAACACTGAGGTAGGAAACAGCAGACCCAGCTTTAAGTTCTTAATCATTCTTTTCAGCCATGTAACTATATTGAGATCACTTTAAATTTCTTTTGGTTGCTTTTTTTTTTTTTTTGCCCTTTAGGGCTGCACCCCCGGCACATGGGGGTCCCCAGGCTAGGGGTCTACAGCTGCCAGCCTACACCACAGCCACAGCAACTTGGGATCCAAGCCATGTCTGCAACCTACACCACAGTTCATGGCAATGCCAGATCCTCATCCCACTAAGAGACCAGGGCTCGAACCTGCAACCTCATGGTTCCTAGTCGGATTCGTTTCCACTGCGCCACGATGGGAATTCCTCTTTTGGTTGCTATTTAACTTCAACATGAACCTCACATTCCTACATTAAATGATATCTTAATACCTGTATAAGTTAGTTTTCAGATTATTTAAACATGTGTCAACACTTCAAGGCAAAAATTAAAGTATATATGAGATCCTGCTGTAGAGCACAGGGAACTATACCCAATAACTTGTGATGGAACAGGATGGAGGATAATGTGAGAAAAAGAAGGTATGTATATGTATAACTGGGTCGCTTTGCCATACAGCAGAAATTGGCAGAACACTGTAAATCAACAATAATAAAAATGAAATAATAATATAAAGTATATAACACTAATCAACCTAGCTACTCCAGCAATCATTCATTCATTTATTCATCTACCCATCAAATGTTTCCAGAGAAACAGTCTTGCCAGGTACTATCCCTAGTTCTTAGAATACAGCAATGAACAAAACAGATTAAATCCCTGCCTTTATGGCTTCGCTTAAAACAGATAAGGAAACTGAGGCCCGGCATAAATAAATTGCTTGTTCAAAGGCAGATGAGCAGTATATTTTAAAGTGTTTACTCCCTGCCTTGGAAACATCATATACCAAATTAATAGTAGAGGTGGGTTCAGAATCCATGTGTCCCTTCTCCCAGGCCAGGGATATTTCCCCGGTTCCACACTGCTCCCTCTTCTTCCTTCCCTATTGATGCCTTATTGTTTTGTACAAAATTTTCAGCAGTAATTTATCAAATGTTGTCACAGACTTTTCCACAGTCTGATAAATACAATGTTTAGCATCTGCAGTGACACGTTCCCCTTTAGATATATTTCTATGAAGAAGGCTTTATGTCTTATCTTCCCAATTACACAAAAAAAATAAGGATCACATCTTTTTTCTTTTCTTTTTTTGTTGTTGTTGTTGTTTTTTCCTTTTAGGGCCATCCTCACAGCAAATGGAAGTTCCCAGGCTAGGGGTGGAAGTGGAAGGTAGCTGCTGGCCTACACCACAACCACAGCAAAGCCAGATCCAAGCCATATCTGCAACATACAGCACAGCTCACGGCAATGCCAGAACCTTAACCCACTGAGTCAGGCCAGGAATCGAAGCTGTGTTCTCATGATTACTAGCCGTGTTGACTACCACTGAGCCACAATGGGAACTCCAAGGATCACATCTTATACTTGCAGGTTTGACAGTACTGGGCACAGAGAACTGACAGGAAATATTTGAAGACTGATCACCTCTGATACAGAATTAGGAGGAAAATTTTAAGCCACCATACTAATCTCATCCTCCGCATTCTTCTAAAATAAGCCTATTTAGCAGCTCCTGTTGTTGCTCAGTGGAAATGAACTCAACTAGTATCCATGATGATGCGGGTTCGATCCCCGGCCCCGATCAGTGGATTAGGATCTGGCATTGCCATGAGCTGTGGTATAGGTCACAGATGCAGCTCGGATCTGGAGTTGCTGTGGCTGTGGTGTTGGCCAGCGGCTGCAGCTCTGATTCGCCTCCTAGCCTGAGAACTTCCATATGCCGCATCTGTGGCACTAAATAACAATAATAATAATAATAAAAAATAAGCCTATTTTTATTTTTATGGCCTTTGTATAAATGTACATTTCTCTTTAACTCTATAATTGCCTTTGATTAAATCATGACATATTCTACAAGAAACATTAATTCTGCCTGTGAATTTTGAAATAAACTATCAACCTAACTTTGATCTACTTTCAGCTTTCAACATGAGAAATTCCAAAAAGGAGTATCCATTAGGTATTACCATTTGTATCTATGTTGTGCCAATGGCCCCAAGGCACCTGCTTCTGAGATACACAAAAGTTGGAGAAATGGTAGAGTCACATAGTTGTCATTTCTTTTGGCCTGCTTTCAAAATTTTTAAATTCTGGGAGTTCCTGTCATGGCTCAGTGGTTAACAAATCCGACCAGGAAACCATGAGGTTGTGGGTTTGATCCCTGGCCTTGCTCAGTGGGTTAAGGATCTGGCGTTGCCACAAGCTGTGGTGTAGGTCACCGACACGGCTCGGATCCCTCATTGCTATGGCTCTGGCATAGGCTGGTGGCTACAGCTCCAATTTGACCCCTAGCCTGGGAACCTCCATATGCTGTGGGAGCAGCCCTAGAAAAGACAAAAAGACAAAAAAATAATAATAATAACTAAATTCTGGTCCACCTACAAAGCTTGCATTGATACTGGTTATCTTTACCATAAATAGCTTTTACTCATTCCTATATATCAGTTGTTGATTTCTGTTGTTGCCCTGTTTTTTCTATAAGCTAAGAATTCAGAGTTTCTCTGGGAAACACAATGTTGAGCTCCCTTCTTCCTTTCCTTATGCTTCACACACAATGCTACATAGAAATAAAAATATAAATATGGATAAATGTTCATACAAATATATATATACTGCCTATATTTATGATGGTGTACAGAGATTTTCACTGAGTGAAACTCCTATAAGAAGGGCAATCAACTTAATGAACTCTAAAAACCATTCTAGGGAGCTCCCGTCATGGCTCAGTGGAAACGAATCTGACTAGCATCCATGAGGATGCAGGTTCCATCCCTGGCCTCGCTCAGTGGGTTGGGGATCCAGTGTTGCTGTGAACTGTGGTGTAGGTGGCAGACACGGCTTGGATCTAGCATTGGTGCGGCTGTGGCTATGGTGTAGACCAATGAATGGCTGCAGCTCCAATTCAACCCTTAGCCTGGGAACCTCCCTATGCTGTGGGTGTGGCCCAAAAAAGATAAAAAATAAAAAATAAAAACCATTCTATTTAGTCATCAGTATTTATGTCACTGAGAAATGTCTAACAGATTATTAATAATTCACATGATCACTCTGCCTAATTACTACAAATATCCACCACATTTACGACAAAAGAGTAAGTATGACAGATTTCTCTGATGGTGAGACAAAATGATTTGTGAATAGAGTTGGCAGAGATCAGATATCTGAGAATAACACATACTCTAATAAGTTAGTCTCTTATAGTAATGAAAATAGTGTGTACGAAGCCATAGATCAATCTTAACGCATCAATTTTCATGGCATCCCAACTAAAGGCATACATCTGCTGTGGTATGTTCAGGATTGCCAGAGATTTCGAAAAAACTAAAATGCTTTCGACCTGAAAAAAGGGGGCTTGCCATGGAGGGTGTTAGTGCCATCTTTAAAGCATTAACAAGTCTTCAACTATGTTTGTTAAGAAAGCAACACCTTGCTCATTTTACCCACTTGAAAGGCAAAAGCAGCATGACCTGTGGTTCTCTAACTGATCCAGCTCTTAAAGAGCATACTCTTCAGTTCTGCCTCAGCAGCTGCCTCTAACTTAAACTGTACACAATATGGATGTGATCATAGCCAACAATTACAGGAAACATGTCAAAAGTCAGTCTATATTATAATAAACTGTCTTAACTATTTTGTTTCAGCCACATCTCTCCATAATATTTAGTTTCAAAAATTGTCATGAGTTTGTTTACAGGGTCAACCGTAGCCATGTAGGGTGTGGAAAACTTGTTTTGACAGTGGGTCATGTGAAAAATGACAAAATGAATGGGTCAGACAATAGGAGGTAGCACTTAGGGCTCAATATTAGTCTATTATATACATGGCTGTCAAAGGAAGCTAATGCTTGGCAATAGAACCAAAGCAGTCAACGCAATAAGAAGGTGATCACTTCATTGGACTCTGTACAAATCAAACCCCATCTGATATATAAGGCCGATATTTGGGGATCACTTTTCAAAAGGAACACTGATGAGTTCAACTTCTTTCTAAATTAAGTGTTCCTGAAACTTTGCAAAATGAGTGTAAAAAGGGACAATCAGAAAAATATCTATTTTTTAAATATTTCAAGAGGTATGTAGTAGAAGGATTAGATTTCCTTTGGCTTCCTGAATCAATACAAATGCCTAAATACATTAGTTGGTACTTAGGGGTAAAGGATTCTACAATATCAACATGAGAATTAAACATGAGAGACCACCAGGGCTGGCGAGAATCATTTCATCATGTTTCTCTCTACACACCCTTTCCCTCAAGAAACCTCGTGTGCAGCTTTAAAAGGCAAAATTTGAAAGACATCATCACTGCTTATAAAGAGCCTGTGAAGAAAGTTTTCCAAAGATGAAGCCATTTGGGGTAAAGAATCTTTTGAAACATGCTAAGCGTGATAATGAAGACATAATTAGTAAACAGACTTTGCCAAGAAGTTATCAACATACGGGCACACATCTTATTCCATGATGTTAACACATAAGTTGAAAAGCACTATTTCTAGTCAAACTGGTTAGAAGTTTAATTTCAAGCAGAATGCAGTCACACTCCAAGCTGTAGAATAAATATGCTTTTGTCTGACCAAAGGAAGCTGGGACCCAGAGTCCTCAGGGGCCACCAGAATTAAATGAGGGGTACGGCTTGGATGTGGGAACAACACAAAGATGGTCCTCTTGCCAAAGGAAACCCAGAAAAGGACATATGAGTGGGATTCAAATCCACTGGTTGCAGGTCATTTTCAGTTATAAGTCAGGTGTACCCATCCAAGTGGAGAGAAGCTCTTCAGTGGCACAGGTGTAAATGCAGCAATTCCCAGAAAAAGACCAGGTCCTCTAAGTACTAATTGAATGCGGGTGGACAGGGTGGGAATAGGATGGCAGAGGAGGAAACAAAAAAACCATCATGGGAAGAGCAACTCACTCAATACATCCAACACATTATTCCACCAAAGGTTGTGGAACAAGGTCTTTTTTGTTTTTTAAATTTTATGGAAATACAGTGAATTTACAAGGTTGTGATAACTTCTGCTGTACAAGACAGTGATTCAGTCTTACATATACATAAGTCCATTCTCTTTCAGATTCTTTTCCAACACAGATGATCACAGAATACTGGGTAGAGTTGTCTTTGCCGTACAGCATGTCCCCAGTGGCCAATCATTCCATATACCTCACTGTGCCTATGTCAATCCCAAATCCCCATTCCATCTCTCCCACTCTCCACCTGTCCCCTTTGGTAGCCATAGGTTTTTCAAAGTCTATGAGCTTGTTTCTGTTATGCAAATAAGTTCATTTGTATCTCTTTTTTAGATTCCACATATAAGCGATAGCATACGATGTTTATCTTCGATTGACTGACTTCATGTAGTATGATAATCTCTTAGTCCATCCATATTGCTGCAAATGGCATTATGTCATTCTTTTTTATGGCTGAGTAATATTGCATTGTATATATGCACCATCTCTTCTTTATCCATTCCTCTGTTGATGGACATTGAGATTGCTTCCATATCCTGGCTATTGTAAATAGCTGAGCAAGGAAGTCTTGAGTTTAATGACCAGAACAAAAACGTGGTGTCATTGAACTTACTGTCTTTGACATATGGCAGTAGAAGAATTATTATAGTCCCTGAGCTTCTGAGGCTGGGATTCTTCAATCTCACAAGCCCGAGTCACTAGTACTGATGTTTGACACCCACCGTGCAGCCCTGCTGTTTTCAAGGATGTCCAATTAAGGCAGTGGTTTGGACCCATCGAGTTTCTGGAGTGAGGGTCTCCCAGGTCTCCAAGGACACTGGTTGTTCATACCCAGGTCTTGATCCTCAGTTTTATACCAGGGACTCAAATCATGGGTGGTAGACCTAACTGCTACAAAACAAAGTAGGTGAGGTGGTATCCGACAAATGTCTTCTATGTAGGTACAATAAAACAATGCAGAAAAACAGAGGAAAGTCTGGTGCAATTATTCAAATTCAAAGCTAAGAGGGAAACTGGAAGCTCTCCTGCTGTAAGTTATCTTTCTAATCTAGAACCCCAAGGCTGGAAGACAAATGAACTAGTTAAAACTGATGGTCTAAAGAAAACAAGCTTATAGTTACCAAAGGGGGAAGGGGAAAAGAATAAATTAAGAGTTTTGAAATTAACAAATACACACTACTGTATATAATATAAACAACAAGGGCCTACTGTATAGCACAGGGAACTATACTCAATATCTTATAATAATCTATAAGGGAAAAGAATCTGAGCAAGAATGTATAAGTATGTGTATAACTGAACCACTTTGCTGTACTCCTGATACTAACACAACATTGTAAATCAACTTTATTTTAATTAAAAAAAAAACCTGAAAGTGTAAAGGAAGAACAGAGGCAGAGAAGTGAACTGAACAGATGTTAGTGGAAGGAAAAGAGAAATTACCTTAGGAGACTGTTAAGAATGCACAGGGTAGTTCAGCCAGATTTGAAGCAAAAAAGAACTCTGTTCTTTCTGATGACTTTTAAAGTAGCCTGCACTGATGGTCACAGGAAAAACTGCTCAGCATCACTGATTATTAGAGAAATGCAAATCAAAACTGCTACGAGGAACCACCTCACACCAGTCAGCATGGTCATCGTTAACAAGTCCACAAATACCAAATGATGGAGAGGGTGTGGAGAAAAGGTAACCCTCCTACACTGTTGGTGGGAATGTAAATTGGTACAACCACTATGGAAAAAACAGTATGGAGGTACCTTAGAAAACCATACATAGAACTACCATATGACCCAGCAATCCCATTCCTGGGCATATATCTGGACCAAACTTTCCCTGAAAAAGACACATGAACCCATATGTTCATTGCAGTATTATTCACAAGAGCCAAGACATGGAAGCAACCTAAATGTCCATCGACAGAGGAGTGGATTCAGAAGATGTGGTATATTCACAATGGAATATTACTCAGCCATAATGAAAGAACAAAATAATGCCATTTGTAGCAACATGGATGGAACTAGAGACTCTCATACTAAGCGAAGTAAGTCAGAAAGAGAAAGACAAATACCATATGATTTCACTTATATCTGAAATCTAATGTACAACACAAGTGAAACTTTCCACAGAAAAGAAACTCATGGATTTGGAGAACAGACTTGTGGTTGCCGAGGGGGAGGGAGTGGTTGGATTGGGAATTTGGGGTTAATAGATGCAAACTATTGCCTTTGGAATGAATAAGTGATGAGATCCTGCTGTGTAGCACAGGAAACTATATCTAGTCACTTATGATGGAGCATGATAATGAGCGAAAAAGAATGTAAATATGTATGTGTGACTGGGTCACCTTGCTGTATGGTAGAAAATTGACAGTTCACTGTAAACCAGCTATGATGGACCAAATAAAAATCATTTTAAAAAATTAAAAATAAGTAAATAAAGTAGCCTGCACTGATGGTACAATTACCCTACTCAGAGAGAGTAACATGGACAAAATTGGTCTGAAAAACAAATGATGGAAACTCAGAACACAGTAACTCTTACTGAGGGGTGGTTGGAGGGCAAGTTTCTGACAAAAACATTGACAGAAACAATTTCAGGATCCAGAAACCAAGAAGGAAGGATAAAGACACTATCATGAGGCCGTCAGTGTCATATGGGAGCAGGAAGATGGGCCAGATGAAGCAGCAGGTAGTAGAAGCAAATAAACCACTGGACCTGAAGGCAGAGAAGCAACCCCAGCTGAGGCTGTTTGAAAGGATCCTGATACAGCACCAGAGGCTGGTCCTTCACAAGGAGTAGAAAGAGGGCCTTTAAAAGCATGACTCCCCAAAACCTGGAGGATGTGAAGCTGAGGGAGGACAGTGTTTGAGAACCCTCAGGGCACAAGCAAGGGAAAAACAGACACAAACGATGCTGTTCAGGCAACAGAAAGGACCCTCAAGCTAAGAGGCCTAAGAGGAAGCTGCCCTAGAGATAGGACTCTTGGGCCTCCAGGACTCAGGGCAAGAAAAGCACCGTTACTTTTGACACAGAACTAAAATTACTGAGGGATCCTGCTGGGGGTGGAAAGAGATGGAAGAGTGGCATGGGGGCCGGGGGGAGGAGAGGGTTCAGGCCTCAGTCCTTCATTGAACAGGAGATATTCCTGTTCATGATCTAAGGGGACAGAGAGGAACAACATTGGCAAGAAACATCGCCTTTACAGGACTTTTATTCTAGGGAAGGTGACAGAGACAGGCAAGATAAATGAGTGACATAATTTCATGTGAGCGAGGATCTGAAAAGAGCAAGCAAGGAAGGAGGTTATAAAGTACTGGGGTTAAGGTTCATGGCAGTGCTACTGACAATAGTCAAGACATGGAAACATCCTAAATGTCCATCGACAGATGAATGGATTAAGATGTGGCACATGTACACAATGGAGTATTGTTTCAGCCATAAAAATGAAACAATGCCATTTGTGACAACATGGATAGACCTAGAGATTCGCAAACTAAGTGAAGTTAAATCAGACAGTGAAAGGCAAACATCATGTGACATATGTGGAATCTAAAAAAAGGATACAAATGAACTTATTTGCAAAACAGAAACAGACTCACAGATATAGAAAACAAACTAATGCCGACGAAAGGGGAGCAGAGGGATAAATTAGGAGGTTGAGATCGACAGATAAACACTGCTATATATAAAATACATAAACAGAGTTCCGATAGTGGCTTAGTGGTAACGAACCCGACTAGTATCCATGAGGACAGGGGTTCGACTCCTGGCCTTGCTCAGTGGGTTCAGGATCTGGCATTGCCATGAGCTAGCTGTAGGTTGCAGATGTGGCTTGGAACCTGAGTTGCTGTGGCTGTGGTGCAGGCCAGAAGCTGTTGCTCTGATTCAACTCCTAGTGAGGGAACTTCCATATGCCAAGGGTGTGGCCCTAAAAAGCAAAATAAAAAATAAAATAAAATAGATAACCAACAAAGACCTATTGTGTAACACAGGGAACTATACTGAAATTGTATAATAACCTATAATTGAAAATAATCTGAAAAAAATATATTCATATATACACACACACACATATACATATATGAATATATTCAGTTTTGTGTTGGATAATTTTGCCCAACTGTACACTAATGTAAATGTTCTGAGGACATTTCAGGTAGGCTACTTGTATGACTTTGGTAAGTGAGGTGTTTTAAATACATTTCGACTTGGGATATTTTCAACTCACACACAAATGTTTCCTCCTATCCCAAGAGGCTGGACTTCAACAAGACAAGGAACCTAATTTGAAGATTTACACTACGTGTGACGGCACCGGTAATGACATCTGGGCCTCTTGCCCTCAGTCCAGTACAAGCAGACGATATTGATGGAAACCGAACACAGACTGAGAAGATGCCAACCTTCATCAGAAATGTCTTTATACAACCACCTACAGAGCCAACAGTTCTCTGATTTTGTCCAGGGAAGGGGTGACCCCAGGAGGCCATGGCTTTTTTTTTTTTCTTGGTGTTATGCCTGTAGGTGTGGTCTTTCTATTATGAAAGACTATTAACTATTCATTTAAGCACATTGTCCATCAAACTTTCCAAATCAGATGGCCCAGTGACCTACGAAAAATTAGCTTTCCAAATTCCAGTTGTTAACTAAGTATGATACGTATATATTCCTTAAAGAATACATTTTTGGATTATTTCCCATACACACACAAACACAGACAAGTTTAATGCCAATGACACTTCTCTATCATTACAATGAGTTGTATCTACCATGAGAAACACAAGTATGTTGCTATGTAATACTTTATGTCTTGCTATTATTGAGTTGATGGTTAAAATCCTTACCCAGCAAGAGGATGCCTAATAAGGTACTAGCCCTATACACACTTAGACATTTAATGAATATCAATCATTATAGATGTGAGAAAAATCATGAAGCCTCAATCTTAAAGGAACAGTATCACAAAAGCAAACAAGTTCAAATCGCACACAAACAAAATTCAAAAGGAAAAGTATTTTGTCAAAGCTGCCACTAGACTAGCAGTTAGCAAATTGGGCTGCACGTTAGAATTGCTGCGGGCACTGTTTGAAATACATTTGTCAGAGTCCTACGTACAGACTCTGATTCAGTAGGTGACAGATATTTTTGCCAAAATCCCAGCAAAGTACGGAAATCACTGCTAGATGGTTTTCATCTAAAACATTACAAAGAGGTATTTTCAATCTATTTTCTGCCATTAACAAACTCCATGTTCAAAGTTGAATAGTATAAATAATATGGAGTTACCCTACTTAAGCAGAGCTAGCAACCATAAAAATGGGCCAGAGTATTGAGAAATTAATTCTTTTGTATGAAAATAATGAATTTTTCTCATTTAACTTTTAAAATTATGTAAATAATACATGGTTGGTTTTAGAAAACTAAAATAAAAGCAAAAAAAGCTCCATCGCTGGTTATCAAAATGCTTCAGTATTTTGGCACTAACTGCCACTGCCATTGAGAGTTTAATTTTTGATGTCTGAACACACACACACACACATACACACACACACACACACATATATATATATAAGCTCATTAGACTTATTCTAGCATGATTTTTATGTGGCAACAAGTGACTATTTCCTGTGTTGTCAGTGTCATAACATAGTTTCATGATTTATCTTTGCTCATACTATAAAACTGTTCACTAGTTCCTCCTTATTTAAAAAAATTAGAAGAAAAATATCTACTATAAATACTGCTCTTTGATTACACCCTTAGGATAAATTTTTCCTCAATCTTTTAAATTAAAATATTTCCCAGAATGAGCTTAAGGGTTAAATACACACACACATACACACACATAGACAATTTTGTATCATATTTCCTTGCAAGGAAAAATTAGGCTAGCTAGAATTTCTAGGACAGTCCTTTTCCCCCTTCTGGGAAACAGAAGCCACGGGAGGGAGAGATAGGCTAGAAAGATGGTGAGGAATAGTATGAGATGGAACCAGAGGCCTCTCAGAAGAAGCCCAGCATTGCTTTCTGTCCTTGTCCCCATCTTGGTAGCGGCTGCTAAAGGCCTGAATGAGCAGAGACAATCCTGTAGCCCACTTGCTACTGATGGGATCATTTTAGAACTCTGAGCATTATCATTTCCTCAATTAGATAAGCCTGTGATTCCAATACACACAGAATCTATGGCAGGTCAAGGTGCTATTTAAGGACAAAGGTAATTATCATTCTAATGTCTGGAAGAGACCATGTAAATTTCTTCCTTCCCTCTGCCTAGAACAAGATGATAAAAGCAAACAGGGAAAAGTAGGGACCGGCTCCAATAATGGAGCATGTGATTATCACACATATGCACCCACGAACAGAGAAAACACTAGCTGCAAATATATCTCTGAAAAATGCCTGTGATGGAGTCACTCAGAGCAGTCAACTCTGGCGCAAAAACGAGTCTCCTCATTTCTAGGAGAAGTGATAGGTAAGATCCAGCCTATACATTCGAGTCAATAATATTAATAGAGATCATAAGTACAATGATGAAAGTAAGAACCCTACTTCAGGCAAAATCAGATTAAAGAATATTTGAAGCATTTCAAAGTCGAGTGTCCTCTTGGAATGTTTCAAAATGCAAAGACAAAACCATTAAGTCACAGAACACCAAATTCTCCAGACCATATGTCATTATTAAGGCTCATTTTTATTCAGATATAGACAGGGCCATTTGGCATTTTTGAAAGAGGTTATGTTTGCATGTGCTTTCCGGAATAAAGAATTAACATTTTTATGACAAAAAAGCTTTAGCTCAGAAAAACTTGTATAGCATTTAGAACCATGGCTATAGCATTTCAATAGTTTCATTCAGTCCACCTACCGCCCACCCCAATTCTACTCCTAACACCCACCAAAGAGAGAATCCAAAGTTTTAAGCCTATGAAGGATCATTTTAAAAATACATTCCAACTTCATTTCCTTCATTTAATACATGTTTAGGAGACCTCTCTCCAAGGAGAGAGAGGTTTTTCTTTTATGCATTAGCTTTTTAATGCAGAAAAGTTATGATTTCATTACAGTGGGTGAAACTATAGAACTAGTAATCCATCTTCAAGGATAGAGCAAATATAAACTTATTAAGGTCCTAATCCACTTTAGGAATACTGGTTGGATAAATCATTTGCTTAAATATTATATAATTATACCCTTATTCTACCAACCATTTGAAATCAGAGTAAATCAGATGCACGGGGCACTTCCTCGGGTTACAGAGCAATTTAATTTGGGGGTGTGCCGAAAACGTATCTTTTAAATTTTGTATCTTCCATTTCTTTATCTCCACTCTGTTCCCTCCCATCTCAAACTACAAGCAAATTAGGTTATAAATTCCCCGGGTTTCAATGGAGCCAAACACTGAGTATCTCAGATCCACATTTTTTTTTTTAAATCTTTTAAGGCATGCCTTTGTTTTTCACTTGCAAATCAAAATCCCTCCTGGGCATGACATTCAAAGCCTTTTATCAGTTGATTCTAAGTAACTTTCCCACCTCACTTCCTGCTCATCCTTCTGAAAATATTCTATTTTTGCATGAGGCCATTTTTCCCGAATGGACCAGACATGTTATATTCTATTACCAATTAAGATGCCTTCCCAGATGTTCACCACTTATCTTTCTAGACACAACTCGAATGTCCCAGGCTCCCTGACGGCATTCCTGATGCCACAGGGTTAAGAGTCAGGTTTAGTGGGAAGACCACTTCTCCTCCAAGATCACTCAGAACTAATGCGAGGAGTGGACAAGATGAGGTGCACGTGACATCCAGCATGGTGCAGATATTGAAATACTTCTGTTTCTGTACTTTCCACCCCCTCTGATTCCAAAGGAATCTATATTCGCCTGCTTGCTAGCTCTCACCAAACTGCACCATGGTTATGTGGTTGGACGCCTGGCTTCCCCTGGAGACTAATGGGGGCTCTAGTGCCCGATTCTTCCATGAGTGTCAACGAGGTGTTGAGTTGTGTCGTATTGTGTTTCTAGAAGACAGAGAGTGACTTATTCTCCAGAGTACAATGTCTAACACTTAGAAGGAGTACAAAAATGATTGTTGAGATAGTGAATAAGTAAAACATCCCAAAGACTGATCTTTTTAGTAGTGTTCAGGAGTGAGGACAGAATAGTAACGAGATAGATGAGAGACAGATAAAGATGAATGAATGAATGAATGAATGAATGGAGGTCAAGGAACTATAGTACTAAGTGAGTTGGTATCCCTCCCTCCGGTTTTCTTACTGCTTGAACTTTAGTAAAATTACATACACTCTCTGGTTTTCTATTTCATTATCTGTAAAATGGTGACACAATGGCATTTAGCTCTAAAATACTTAGCATACCTGAAACACAAGTTGATGCTTAATAAATTTTAGTTACTATTATCATATAGATTTTTGAGAGGCCTCTTCCTATCCTCTTTGAGAAACGCTTTTATTGAGTTCTTTAAAGATGCTAATGAGGAGTTCCCTGGTGGCCTAGAAGGTTAAGGATCTGGCATTATCAGTGTTATGGCTTGGGTTACTGCTGCGGCATGGGTTGGATCCCTGGACCGGGAACTTCCACAGGCAGTGGGCATGGCCAATAAATATATGAATAAATAAAGCTGCTAATGATTAAAGAGTCAACTGAGCCAGTATTTTGGGGGTATTTTGGGGGCTTAGTATGGGCTAGGCATCCATCATTTCATTAATCTTTATTGCATTATGGTTTATATCAATGAGGAAATGGGCTAAAAGGAAAACAAGGGGCCCAAGGTTAACCAGGAAGAAAGAATAACAAGCAAGATTCTCACTTCCTAATCTGGGCGCTCAGCAAATACTCAACACACAGGCCAACTTTTGTGAAGATGGGCACACATTATGGTCTAGTCATCCCTTGACTTGATTTGGACAAGAAGACTTTGCCTTCTTATCATGTCATGCATGGCCTTCCTTTCCATTCCTTATCAACCATATATTCACTGAGGACAGAAATTGTGTCACTCAACTTTATGGCTCTCCCCAAACTAGAGTAGACACATGCATGCACACACACACACAACACACACAAATGAAGAAGAAAAGGCGAAAAAGCAGCTCTACTTGGTAGAAAAAACACAGCAGACTCCAGAAAAGGCCAGTCTCAGAAACACGCTAGCCATGAGCAAATAAACTAGACCAGTCTAATGAAACACACATGTACACTGAGAGTTACACATTCTCTGGTATAAATACTTGAATTTCTAAAATTTCTAATTAAGTTCTTCCACCTTCCATCTTGAATCACTTTATAGTTTAATTCCAGGTCCCTTCTCTCCTAAATCCTGCAGTTAATACCACTTTCAGCTTGGCTGCCTTGATTAACGGCTCCATAATGTCTGCATTCATTCTCGGTTGGAGGAGACACTGTGTGTTCTGAAGTAATTCTTTCCTGCAAGATGTTGGCAACCTCAGCTTCAAGAGGATAAATAGTAACTATCCGGAACCACATTCCTGAGGCCAGGTCATGGCCCTTAGAAACCCAGTTCCCCCCCTCTTCTCCCATCACCTGTGAATTGATGGTTAGAACAGGCGGCATCTGTCTGAACAGCTCTCCTAATGCCCGGCAAAGCAGCCGCCTCCTGCTCAGACAGTGGGTGGATTTAAACTTCCAACTCCTTTTTTTGTCTTCTTTTTAGGGCTGCATCTGCGGCATATGGAGGTTCCTAGGCTAGGGGTGGAATTGCCGCAGCCACAGCAACGCCAGACCCAAGCCACATCCATGACCTACACCACAGCTCACGGTACCGTATGATCTTTAACCTACTGAGCGAGGCCAGGGATTGAACCCAAGTCCTCATGGATGTTAGTTTGATTTGTAATCCACTGAGCTACAAAGGGAAACTGCCTAAACTCCCAACCTCTTTAATCACCAATAATAAGCACCTTGCCAGAAGTGCTACATCATCTGTAGTTGTAACAGTGGTCCCATTTCACCTACAATGCGTGTGGGGTAGGTCTGTGCGTTCATTTGGATCAGCTGGGGACTCTTGCTGTGGCCCATCTAGTAGTCATGACAATGACAATTTCTGAACACCTTTTGTGTAGTAGGTACCTCTACCAAGCACTAAATATAGATTATTTTTATCTCCTAACAATAGAATAAGGAATGCATGGCACTTTTACATGTGTGGAATCAGGGGCTTAGAGAGGTTAAATAAGGAAATAAGGCTTAGCATAGAGAGAAGATGTTACCACGTGGCAAAAGAGGGATTCCCAGGCAGGTGAATCTGTGCAGATTGCCCCTCTTTTGACCACACAACCTCATGACCTGGCTGAAATGCATGTCTTCCTAATAGTGCCTAAGAAAGCTCTGTGCCATGGGCAAAAAATCATGAAAGTACAATATACACGTGGCAAAATGAGCAGCTCATTATTAAAACTTATTCATGAACAGAAAATAAATACTTAATTAAAAACTGGAAACAGCTGTCATTTTAGCATAGTCTCTATACCCTCTGTTGGGAGACAATGATCTCTGTGTATTTTATTATCCCTACTTATGTTCACACTATCATAGGGTCCTCAGCCTTCTGAGCAAAAGATGCTGAGAGGATCTTTGCATCTCAGGCAGCCTGAGAAGCAAGGGATAGAATCTCCATCAGGATACAGAGACAGAGCCCTCTCCTTCCGAAGTCTCTCTAAGAGACTGGTTTACATTCCAGAATGATGGAAAATCAATCTTTTTCTCTCTCTGTAATAAAGGCCAGGCAGATGGGCCAGCAGCCAATAAAAGCTCAGCGTCTCTTAACCGTGGTGTTCCTCTCCTCTGATGCAAACATTATTACAAGTGTAGGTAAATGTCAGGCCTCATAGCATCACCCTGTGGGCACCGGGGTGTTGGGAACCAACCGGGAACCAGAGTGAGAACAGTTGTCTGGTTGTGGCTTCTGCTGTAATAAAGTATCTGTGTCTCTAACCTAGAGCCTCGTGCCCTATTAGTCTATGCATGAAACTGTGGCAGACTAAATCGTTAACTTGCAAGTGGGCTACTCTGAGAGCCTGTCCAGTTTCAGAATTAACACTAGAGGTTCTCAAAGTGGGTTCCTAGACCAGCTGCATTAGCATCACTTGGAAACTTGTTCAAGAAGTAAATTATTGGGCCTCAGCCCAGATCCACTGATCAGTAACTCTGGGGTTGAAGCTCAGCAATTTTCTCTTTAATATGCCACTGAAGGGAGTTCCCATTGTGGCGCAGTGGAAACAAAACCGACTAGGAACCAAGAGGTTGCAGGTTCAATCCCAGGTCTCGCTCAGTGGGTTAAGAATCCAGCATTGCGGTAAACTGCGGTGTATGTCACAGATGCAGCTCGGATCTGGCGTTGTTGTGGCTGTGGAATAGGTTGGCAGCTGTAGCTCCAATTCCACCCCTAGCCTGGAACCTCCATATACCCCAGGTGTGGCTCTAAAAAGCAAAAAAAAAAAAAAAAAAAAGGATTTAAATAAACCATTGAAGTAAATTTTTTTATACACAGTGAACTTTATGAACCACTGAAATATACTTTATTCATATATTTCTAGTCATCATAATTCCATTTGACAGCGCCCTGCTCACACAAATTTATTTTGAAAAGAACACCCAACAGGTCTACCTTTAAAATATCCTGGATTTCTTAGAAGAACTCACTCTTTGGGTAAATCACTCCTAGGTATTTTGAGTTGTTACTTGAAAATTCTCTAATGTAGTACAAACTCTACATTCATGACCTTGATTTAACACAAGTCAAAGAGGTTCCTTATTTCTAAGTATTACATTACTTAGATGAGCCAAAAAAAAAAAAAAAAACAACTGTATTGAGCTCTGTATTGAACTGTATTTTCATCTATGAAAATGAAAAGCCCATTTTGTCATGCTATCTCTAAGGAGAAATATATTCTACTTTTTAAAATATAATTATTGATTTTTAAAAATTGTGATGATTCAGCATAAAAAACTCAGAATATATTAAAAAGAAAGAAAAAACTAAATGCTACTAATGTCTGTCCTATATTCTTCCATAATACTTTTGCAAAAAAAAGAAAAATTACCTAAGGATTCATATCAGATATTAGGTTTTAACGTCTGTAGAGTATTCTCCTAAACTATAATTTGTTTATGACCAATACCTCCTCTACCGCAGAATATGCAATTTCTAAGCTTTTACTGAAAAAAATACTCTCCAGGGGTCTAAGTAATTCCTTGAGATAACTTCAACTGGAAAAATATTAAAATGAATAAGAGATCAGTAAATGTTTAATTACAATCAATAGCTTTCCTATAGACCTATAAAACAACTCAAAACTTTTTTTGAAAGTATAGTTGATTTACAATGTTCTGTCAATTTCTGCTGTACAGCAAAGTAACCTAGTCATATGCATGTATATATATATATAAAATTCTTTTTCTCATATTATCTTCCATCATGTTCTATCCCAAGAGATTGGATATAGTTCCCTGTGCTATTCAGTAGGATCTCATTGCTTATCCATTCTCAATGTAATAGTTTACATCTACTAAGCCCAAAGCTGTAGTCCATCCTACTCCCTTCCCCCTCAGAAGTTTCAAAAGAAAATGACCTCATTTGTAATAACAAAGTTTCTTCGTTATTTGTGTGATAAAGCTTTGCTCATGTCTTTATTGCCAAAAAAAAAAAAAAGGGAGATCTTTCATTTCAGATGAACCCTTTACACAAGGTATATAGAGAAGTATTCCTTTTTGACTCATTCTAAGAGGGTTCGTCTTTTAATAGACAGTTTAATCCACAACAGTAACAATATTTGATCTTATTCTTCCATCTTATTTATGACTGTTATCATATCACTTTTTGCCTCATTTTGTTTTTAAAAAGCCCTCAACCACTTATAAATTATGTCCAGCAATTATATTTTACTATGGCTTATCTATAAATTTTAAAATACTTGAGTCTCAGAGTTCCTGTCATGGCTCAGCAGTTAAGAAACCCAACTAGTATCCCTGAGGACGCAGGTTCGATCCCTGGCCTCGCTCAGTGGGTTAAGTATCCGGCATTGCCATGAGCTGTGGTGTAGGTCGCAGAGGAGGCTCAGATCTGGCATGGCTGTGGCTGTGGTGTAGGCCAGGGGCTACAGCTCTGATTCAACTCCTAGCCTGGGAGCCTCCTTATGGCATGGGTGTGGCCCTAAAAAAAAAAAAGACAAAAAATAAAAAAGTAAAATAAAATACTTGAGTATCAATGTCAAATCAAGACTAAACCTGGAACAGAATTTTCCTCTTTTCCTTCCCCAACACTAATTCCCACCCCACATACAGACACACCCAGGAACGCATATCCCATGATCCTCTTGATTTTACAATTTTTAAAATCCCGTATTTTTTTCTCCAGAAATCTTTTTAAAATATTTGCATTAAACCTCACACGCACATTAACAACAACAGTAGTCTAGATTTGATTCTGAGCTCTAATATCATTACTACTCACCACTATTTCTGCTCTAAAATGCCTTCTCTTTCAGAGTATTCAGATAGGATAAAAGAGTTTGAGTGTCTTATTCATGATATCGATTTATCTATCTATACGCATATATACATACACATATGCATATGTGTGTGTGTGTATGGAGATGTTATGGGTCCTGAGTCTTGCATGTGGAAACATATTTCTTTTCTCATCGCCCCCGAATGACAGATTTATTACTGATCTCTTTATACATCCTTCCACACCAGGGTCTTCATGCTGTTCTCATGGGAGAAAGCGTTCTCCCACTTTCAAAGTCAGGCAATTCTGGTGATTCAGTTCTCAGATCAAACGTCACCTTCTTTGTTGACCACCCAATCCAAAGATATTGGCTAGATCATTTTGTCCTGTCTCTCTCTCTCTTTTTTTTTTTTTTTTGGTGGCACTTACCACTAAGTTAAATGATCTCATTTATATATTTGTTTATACATTTTTCCACCCATGAGAATTTAAGAGGTGAAAGCTTTTCTGCTGACTGCTGGGTTTCCAGCTCCCAGAATAGTGACTGGTCCCTAGAGACCACAGAAAAAAATGAATGGAGTCCAATATTGGTAGCTCATTTGAGTGGCTTCTGTTCATTTTTTTTTTCTTTCTGAGCTAAAAGAAAAAAGGTTTTCTTCTTTTAGTCTTAACACTACTAAATACATGCATTCATTAATTCAATTAATTTAAAAAAAATATTTCTATCACGTGCCAAGCCCTGTAATGGGGATGCAGAAATAGAACAGATACTGAATTCAAGAAGCTTCTGATCTGGGTGTGCACGTATGCAGATGGGATGAGGGGGTGAGTGAAGGGGGAATAGGGATGGAAGAGGAGAGAGGAAAACAAGTGAAGTTACACAAACAAAGAAAAAATAACAACAACAAAACCTCATAGGTCACATGGAGTCCAGAAGGATATATGATAGATGTTTCTATTTATGCTGTCCCAGATGATCTTCCAACAATTTTCTAAGCACTGTAGTTATTCCAACCTTACCAGTGATAAAATCATGCTCAGAGAGCTATGACCATAACATTCTCAGTACCTGAGTAATTTGAAGTATCCATCTCTGTCTTTTTGACTCCCAAGCCCATGTGTTTCATCACTTCCCAATATTACCTATCCCTCCCCATGTCAACACAAAAACAAAACAGAACCACCTACCATAGAAAAAAGAAGACAGTGTGTGAAAACTGGGAGAAGAGTCCAAGGGAACTTGGCATAGCTGTTGTCTATTTGCCAGAGGAAGTTTAAGCTTTGTTTAGGGGGATGTTACTGAGTCCAATGATTTCCAGTCTCATTAATGATGCCACTTCTGCAACATCATATAGAGGGAATTACAGAAAAGAGGATTAGAGCAATGGATTTTTGAATCTGAAAACTGATAAAAGCATAATCAGATTAGAGGAAGGCATTGCCTAAGCTCTAAGTGAAGAAAGCTTACTGGCAAGTCAAGTCACATGTCTCATCTCCCAGGTTCCTAGGAAAGTGATCTACAAGGAGAATGGGTGATGGAAAGCCTGAAACAGAGACTGTGGTTGATTTTCCTTTTTCAAGCCATCAGACTACTGTCCCTCCAAAATTTTTAAAGTAATAATATTAGAAGGAAATGAACATTTAAAAAGGAAGAGCTGGATTTCCTGCTGTGGCTCACTGGTAACAAACCTGACTAGTATCCATGAGGATGCAGGTTGGGTCCCTTGCCAGGAGCTCTGGTATAGGTTGCAGACATGGCTCAGATCTGGCATTGCTGTGGCTGTGGCATAGGCTGGTAGCTACAGCTTCAATTCAACTCCTAGCCTGGGAACTTCCATATGCCACAGGGGTGGCCATAAAAACCAAAAAAATTAAAAGGAAAGAAAGAACTAGAGAATAAAAGAGAGAAAGTATATCTGTTTGTGTGTATATAGGACACAAGACTGGGGGAAGGGGAGGAGGGAAAGAGAAGGAAAAATATAAGCCTTATACAACTATTTGGCTTTAAATTACATCCTTGCATAGCTGTGAAATCATTAAATACTAAATGTAAAAATACTATACGTATATTACATATAACTTATTATTCCTTTATATAACAAATTTCCCCAATAATAGCAGAATGAGGAACTTTTGACTACTTTTAATGGTTTAGTTAACTGCCATTCTCAGCCTCTTTGGGGCATTTGGTATGTTTGTTCCAAATTACAGTTGTTACCCTAAAACCTAGAGTGTGAGTTAATCTACCCAAGGGCAATTTGCGTAATTTTCAAGAGAATTTATTGTCTGTTAACCTTTATTTTAGAGAAACAGAACATTTATCTTCTTATGTTATTGGTAAATGATGTGAATTTTTTTAGAAAATGAGTGAGGTTTTTCCCTTTATTTTTCCTAGACAATAACATGTTAACTGGAACTATAAAAGGCATACAATCTGACTTCCTCAAGACAGAGGAAATGCAAATAGAGAGGTTTCTGGGGGCTCATAAGTAAAACTACCAAATCACCAGGTTGGAAATTTTAGATTTCATGCAGTAAGCCTTTCTTTGAGCACCAAAATACTTTCAGAATGTGTTAACATGCTGGGGAATAGAGACATTGCTTGTACCCCAAGTAATCCTGGAAAGAACGCACCCCTAAAGACAAACTTTTGAATCCAATAGTCCTGAGTCTCCATGTTCCTGGAGAGAAGAAGCACATGGGTTTGAAACATTTCAGAAAGTTCTTTTCCCCTCTTCTGGGGTATCCACTGCCAGGGGGCAAATTCCCCCTCCTACTTATCACTCCAACAAAAAGACTCCCCTTTCCACAAGAGCCTCTCAAACGCCATCTCTGATTTCCACCATTGAAAGGCAATGAGGCAGAATGTTAACTCAGGTAGTCAGTGTAGGAGCAAGGGCTCTGATACATTCTTTGATATGGCTATTGATCAACATTTGTGGCTTAAGGGCTCCAGAGAGTAATTCTAGACAGGCCTTGTTTACTATAGAAAATGTGCCTTCCCCCACATGGACCTTAATCTCAAACCCCCTCCTCAAGTGATCGAAAAAGAATGAGAGGAATGGTGACCTAGTCTAAGAGAAGAGAAGGACAAAGAAGTCATCAAACTTATGGGGATATGTCCACCCCTAAGACCTCTATTGAACAAGGACAGATATTGGTAATTGAGCAAGGCCAATGGGAGAAAACCACATCTTTCTGGACCCCACATTGGTACCCCCCATCTTTAAGGGATAAAATCCTCTATAGGACAATAGAGAAGGGGGATCTTCTCCCCGCTCCCAGCAGCCCTGAGAGCTATTTGCTTTCCTTTAATAAAGACTTTACTTGCTTGCTGCCTGTGTGTTTGCACAATTCATTCTTCAACTGCCATGAACAAGAACCCAGATTCTGGTATCATCATTCCAGTATCAGCAGCAACACATTCATTTGGCAAATAGTTCTTCCTACATGTATATACTCACAGAGCCAGCATTTAACTCCTGCTAAATACCAAACAGTATTCCAGATGCTTTACATAAGTTTCTTATTTACATATCAGAATCCTCTAGTAAATTACTGTCTCCTTTAACAGAGACGGATACTAAAGCTGAGATATGTAATGAGTGCAGTTACAGAAGCAGAGAAGGGCGGAACCAGGCTCCAAGCCCATGGGGCCCTGTACACTAGCAGTGAACTTGAGGGTTTCCTTTCGGCCACTCCCTGTGTTACACCACAAGTATGTGTGGTCCCCTTTGAACCTTAACACGAATCAAGGAGAAGGCACAGTTGTAACTGTCGGCTGAAAAACATACACAGCCTAAAAGTTGAGAATTATGCTTTATTTGGTGGACCTTTTAAGGACTTCAGCTGGGGAAGCAGCCTCTCAGATAGTCCCAAGGGACTTCTCTGAAAAGAGAAGAGCAAAGATATGGAGGAATTTTGTGACAAAAACCAGGTACGCAGAATATCAAAAGATTACCGTTAAAGAAAATCAGTTATATCAAGCTGATGCATTCGGCGCATTTTCTATGTATGGGAAGATGCAAAGATCAGGGCTCATTAAAATCAGTCCCTTGATATGCACCTCAGCTCTCTGGGTCCAGTATCCTGCGTGTTCCCATCCTGTGTTTCCTCAGGGTACACCCTGGGTTGGGGAGGAGGAGTGACTGCAGTGGCTGATGGCTTGATGGCAGGCATCCTGTTTCCATCCTGAGTTCCCTCAGAGCTCACCATCAGGGGAGGCTGATATGTGATGGCTTGATGGCTGCAACATCCTTTGTTTTACTGTTATGGCAGCCATATTTTAATTTCATATTCCTCAACATATGCACAGGAGAACACTAAGGCTGACTGAGACGAAGTAGCTTGAGGAAGACAGTGCATCTGACAAGTGGCCAAGTGAAGTGACCCCAGGACCATCTTGTCCTGAGCCCAAGTTCCCTGTTCCAAGGCTGCAGTCTTTGCGCCACCTTTGAAGTGCTTGCTGCTCAAATATCTGGAGCCAAACATAGGTACCCTAGAGCTGTGTGCTGATTTCCACTAAGCACTTAATAAATATCAATTTATTTGGAGCCACGTAAAAGGTACCCATTAAATATACCAGAAACATAAAATAGGGATCAAAACTATCATATGCAACAGCTGTTCTTTAAATCACAGCCTGTACTCTGTAGTAGTTACCTTGGGTGATGTTTTCAGTTGCAGAGATGATAAATCAGACTAGAAAATCCTAAATAAAAAGAAAATTCCCTACTTTGGTACTGAGGCAGAATGTTACCTTAGGTAGTCAGTGTAGGAGCAGGGGCTCTGACACATTCTTTGTCATGGCTATTGACGAACACTTGTGGCTTAAGGGCTCCAGGAGTAACATCCCCAGAGGCCTTGTTTTACTATCGGAAATGCGCCTTCCCCCACTCCTCAACTGATAGAAATGGAATGAGAGGAACAGTGACTTAGTCTAAGGGAAGAGAAGGACAAAGAAACCATAAAACTTATGGGACATTTCCACCCCGAAGACCCCTATTGGACAAGGACTGACATAGGTAACTAGGCAAGGCCAGTGGGAGAAAACCACATCTTTCTGGACCCCACATTGGTACCCCCCCCATCTTTAAGAGATAAAAATCCCCATAAGACGATAGAGAAGAGGGCTCTTTTCCCCACCTCCCAGCAGCCCTGGGAGCTATTTGCTTTCCTTTAAAAAAGATTCTGGAGTTCCCGTCGTGGCGCAGTGCTTAACGAATCCGACTAGGAACCATGAGGTTGCGGGTTCGGTCCCTGCCCTTGCTCAGTGGGTTAACAATCCGGCGTTGCCGTGAGCTGTGGTGTAGGTTGCAGATGCGGCTCGGATCCTGCGTTGCTGTGGCTCTGGCGTAGGCCGGTGGCTACAGCTCCGATTCAACCCCTAGCCTGGGAACCTCCATATGCCGCGGGAGCGGCCCAAGAAATAGCAACAGCAACAACAACAACAACAACAAAAACAAAAAAAGACAAAAGACAAAAAAAAAAAAGATTCTGCTCACTTGCTCCCTGTGTGTTCATGGAGTTTAGTCTTCAACTGCTATGAACAAGAACCTGGATTCCGGTATCATCTTTATGGTATCAGTACTATACGTATAACTTTAAACATCTTTCCCTCCCCCCACACCCATGGGTAGGAAAATCATAAAACATTTTCATCATGTTAACATTAAAAGTGCAGGGACTGGAGTTTCCATTGCGGCTCAGCGGTAACGAACCCAACTAGTATCCATGAGGTTGCGGGTTCAATCCTTGGCCTCGCTCAGTGGGTCAAGGATCCGGCGTTGCTGTGAGCTATGGGTAGGTCACAGATGCAGCTCAGATCTGGTGTGGCTGTGGCTGTGGCGTAGGCTGGCAGCTAGCCCAGGGAACTTCCATATACCGAGGGTGCGGCCCTAAAAAGACCACACACACACACACACACACACACACACACACACACACACACACACACAAAATGCAAGGACTGCCCTGAACTTACCAGCCATAGAATCCCCACAGGGAAAGGCAGACTATGTTCACAAATTAAAAGGTTCACCTTTGTACAAAGAGTAAGAGATCTATGATTCAACCTCAGTAAGAAAAGCAAAAACCCTGAAGGACAACTTCAATTTCTATGTGGAAAGCTGGCAACAAACCTAATTAACAAAACATGAAGCCTCAGGCAAAGGAACTGCTATCACACTCTTTGCCAAATAAGATGAACTTCACCTTTTAAAAGCTCTAACCAAGCTGAAATAAGTTATTAAACAGGAAGACATGTGAAACCCAAGCCTCTTAATGATAAGGAGGCCAGAAGAACAAGTGTGACAGTTTCATTCCTTAGTAAGTGAGTTGAAAAGTAAACACCTTCTGATCATTATAGTAATGAAGTCATATAAATACTTTGATGCAGTAGAAAATACAACCATGCATATGGGGATATTCCACAAACAATAGACGTGTATCAGGTTAAATGTCTGTAGCCAAGATATGACAACATATATGGTTTCCGCTTTTAATTTGGGACTTGGTTACAGTATATTTTTTGATAAAAGCTTTCACTGAAAATGCACAGCGTGATCAGCAGTGTACTTTGGGGTCTCAAGGAGAAAGTTACACATCATCTATGTACACTGGGCCTTTAAACCATGTAAGGAAATGAAAATAGTACATACAGGGAGGTCCCGTCGTGGCTCAGTGGTTAACGAATCTGACTAGGAACCATAACGTTGCAGGTTCAATCCCTGGCCTTGCTCAGTGGGTTGAGGACCTGGTGTTGCCTTGAGCTGTGGTGTGGGTTGTAGATGTGCCTCGGATCCCAAGTTGCTGTGGCTCTGGCGTAGGCTGGTGGCTACAGCTCTGATTAGACCCATAGCCTGGGAACCTCCATATGCCGCGGGTGTGGCCCTAAAAGGACAAAGACAAAAAAAAGAAAGAAAAGAAAATGGTACATACAGAAATGACACAAAATACACAGCCAAATATAAGGCAGTGCCAAATTTCGCAGGTCAAGAGAGTAAAGTTTTAAAATGCTTCGGTAGGTTTCCAAAGCAAGAGAGAATGAAGGAATTTGCACTGAGTTTTCGGATGGAATTTGAAAAGGTACCAGGGCAGGCATGGATGAGGAGGTTAACTCTGAAGGGTGGAAAGTCAGAATGAACAAAGCGCTTCCTCCTGAACAGTAGCCTTTGCCTTCTCCAAAACTTTCACCAGAACTGAGCTCCAAAGAGACCTAAATGAATTTCTAAGTGTAGCTCATTCTTTCTTCCTTAGCCCAGTGTCCACATCTGCAAGATTAGTGGAGGAGGGAGGATGATTATGAAAGCCAAGGAGGCTGGATGGCGGAGGCAACATGGTGGGTCAGAAGAACCAAGAGCTTGGGATCCCCAGGAATGAAGGGCAATCCTCACTCCCGAACTTTTTGTGACCTACAAGTTATTTAGCATTTCTAGACCTCAGTTTTCTTCTGTAAGATGGGGGCAAGTGAGACGCCACCCCTAGGCTTTGGGAAAATGAAATTCTTATGATAAGGTGGAACTTCTTTCACTTTACACCACTTCTCAAAGTCTAGAAAAGGAAACCAGAGTGTTTGCTCTGAGATAGTACGAGTGGTTTCTTGGGTTTTTGTAATGATACATGACATCAGTTTTATTTTCCTCCAAGCTACCTTTGAGGGCAAAGTATTTTGTGTTCTATCCATATTGAATAACGCTCTTACATGGCAGGAGAAATGGAAAAGCTTCTGGTGAGGCATTTTGCCTTCCTTGTTAGAATCCCTGGGCTCTGTCCTCACTTATGAGACACTCAGCTAAAAATCTGATGGTTTGGTCTGCCTGAATCACTCCTGTGGGAAATGATATCCTCATTCAGAAGATGCTCATCATTTCCTCGCTAGCCAGTTTCTTGTAATTGCCTTCAATTATACACTTTCTTTTTGGTTTTCTTCCTCTTTTCAGCAGTGTGGTGTGTATTTATGTGTGTATAATATGGGTACAGGTATGTGGAGTTAATTTGGTGGTTTTCAAGTTATCAACCTAGGAGGAACTTTCTTTTTTTATTTTTTTAGAAGGTAAAACTTTCATTTTAAGGATTGTAAAGAAATACGTGACAACAGTGAGTATCTTTGCGGGGAAGAATGAGCAGTGACACTGGCTGAATGAGGGTGGCATCTGCAGAGTTGACAACTGGGCTAATATTGTTTTGTCTTAGGGTCACATTGAAGCGAAACATAGATGGGTCCCAGGCTAAGCAACTGTAATAATCTGTTCCCTGTGGACAGATAACTTCAAGATAAAAGTTTCATCCTGCTTGGATAAAAGATAGAGACCATCTCTTTCTCTTTCTTGAGGTCAAGGAGAATCTCCAGAACTATACACTTGCAGAAAGGTTCCTCAGGGGTCAGACAAAGGAGGAGCTCCAGACCATACTACCTTCTGACAACTTCCCAGAAACCCTTGTGCTAAATTCTATCCTGGATGAAAGATGCACACACACAGGGGAGGGCCCTGAGTCAGGAGGAAGCCAGACAAAGCAAGATGACTGGCCAGATGAAGCCTGGAAGGACCATCCCACACAAGTGATTTAAAGGACCTCCAAGGCACCTGTTGTGCTTTCCCTCTTGCTCTTTGCCTCCATCCTTCTCTCCAACCTGCCTGTGCTTTCTCCACACCTATCTGCTCTCTCTTCTCTCTTAATCAACAGTTATTTTCCTCACTATCCTCAGTCTCTTTGCAGAATTTCCTCCAAAGGGACAAATTCCGGGGACCTACATCAAGTGGTTTGGGTTAAGCGTTCTCACCCCACAGTCACCCAAGAACAATATGGATATTCACTTTTTGATACGTACAATGAAGTTTCAATTGTCATCTTCCCCAGGAAGCGTCCCATCTCACTCTTTATTAGCTTATCCTTCAGGACTCCAAAAAGGTTCCCCTAACCCACACTTCTCCTCCAATGAGATGAGGTGTCTTTCATTTTGTAATACCCTGAACACATCTTTAGTCGTGTGCTTCCTATAGTACATCTGTCTTTATAGGTCCTTCCGACCCTAGGCGGTGAGTTCTTTGAGGGCAGGAACCATCTGATTCCTCTTTGTATCCTGGGCTTAGTTTCCTGGTATGTGACCAGGCATTCAGTAGATAAGAACACAAGATACTTATAGAGAAGCAACAAAAAGTCACCTTTTCTTTTACTATTTAACTAGCAAAAATTTACAAAACAGAAACAAACTCATACCGACAGAAAACAAACTTATGCTTATTAGGGAGGAAAAGGAGGGGAAGAGGGATTAATTGGGAGTTTGAGACTAGAAGATATAAACTATCCTATATAAAATAAACCACAAAGTCTTACTGTATAGCATGGGGAACTAGTTTCAATATCCTGTAATAAATGATAATGAGAAAGAATATGAAAAAGAATATATATATATACACACACACATATACACGACTGAATCACTTTGCTGTACACCAGAAACTAAAACACTAACACAACATTGTAAATCAAATATCCTTCAACAAAAAATAAAAGTTTCAAGTTTATAAAATAAACAGTAAATATTATTCCATATATCAAAAGGGAAAGTTTTGATCAAATTCTGCTTCCATGCTTCTCCAAGTCACTCTAGAATATAAAACTCCCTAGGCTAGCTCTTTACAAATATAAGCAACTCTCCAATCCCATACTTGACAGGTCATCTTAGTAATTCTCTCTTGAATTCAATTAAGTTCTTTTTTACTTATGGCATTGAATGAATATTTACTCTATGCTTGCATGTACACGGTGCTGACTTATTTCTTCTTCTAAAGTCTAGGTATAAAGAAAAAAACAACTCTAAAACTGTGCAGCACTACACAAGGGAAGTCTAGATATTAGTCAAAGTATAATTCTAATGCATGGGCCCAAGCATCCTGTTTGATGAAGGAAGCGTTCTCCCTCTGGGCAAAATCCATCTGCATCAGGGCTCCTGGGCCCTAACTTTAGCAAAACTACTCAGCATTTCATTGCATCAGCTAAACTTTCACAAAGACAAAATCTCTTTACCCTCTAATCCATAAAACCTCATTTACACATCAGCCTCACTTTTTTGGAGTGCCCACTGGGATAATTATAGTGGTTGTTTCACTTCTCTCTGCTTTATTTAGATAATAAGCCCCAAAGGCCAGGGATGCCTTTTTAGTTTCTATCTATAGCACTGAACACAATATATGTGAACAACATGGGTGAAATAATAATACTAGGTTTTAGTATCTTTCAGTAACAAACCATTTTCAATAGTCCAGGAGCCATATTAGAGTCAAGTTCTGTTTATTTCCTTCATGAGATTTTTATATAGATTCCAACACAAGAAATTATAGGCCATTAAGGTATTATTTAAAATTTCTTCTTCTTGAACATTTTTAGCAGTGAATCACTGATACTTAAGTCTACATTTAAATCATACATATGGGTTCTTCTAGATAATGCCAAGAATTTCGTTAATTTTTTTTTTCTAAGGGATAGCTCGGTAATGAGAGTTCTTTGTACACAGACTTTGTCAGGCACTATTTTAAGTAATTTACATAGAAAAAATTAAATATTTTAAAATTTGTTCAGTGTCTTACAACTAAAAAGATGCAGATCTAGGATTTGAACACATTGATTCCAGATTCTGTGGTCATTTTTTTGCGGGGGAAGAGGAAGAATTAATATTTTTCAAATTGAAGTATAGTTGATTTAAAGTATTGGGTTTGTTTTAGTTATACAGCAGAATGATTCAGCTATACATATATATTTTTTCCAGATTCTTTTCCCTTTTAAGTTATTATAAAAGTTTCAGTGTGGTTCCCTGTGCTACACAGCAGGTCTTTGTTGTTTGTTTCTTCTACATACAGTAGCATGTATCTACTAATTCCAAATTCCTAATTTATCCCTCCCCTTCTCTTTTCCCCTTTGATAACCGTAATTTTGCTTTCTATGTCTGTGGGTATAGTTCTATTTTGTATAAGTTCATTTGTATTAATTTTTTTAGAGTCCATATATAAGCAATATCATAGGATATTTGTCTTTCTCTATCTGACTTTACCACAGCTTCCTATGCCAAGTTTACACTCCACTGAGTGAGGAAGAACTCCAATTTTGAAAAATGGAGTTGAATCATATAATTCCTGACCAAAATTATTAAACTCAGTTGTATTATTTTCAGTCTTAGATTTATGTATCAGATTGAACACTTTTTATTACCAATCTCATCTAATCTCTTAATAATTTCACAATATAATAAATTCTATACCAACATACAGGATTTTGTACTTATGTTTATTTTTATTAAAATATAAATGCTTTTATATAATGATTTTTATTTTTTTTCTTTATACCTGGTTTACAGTGTTATGTTGATTTTCTACTGTACAGCATGGTGACCCAGTTACACATACATGTATAGATTCTTTTTTCTCACATTATCATGCTCCATCAAAATATAAATGCTTTTAAAGTATAATGATGTACTTGGGAAAATTGTTTAAGATAAGCAAAAATAACTTATTAATTAAATCTCCATGACAACTTCTTGGTATTAACTTCACCAGCATGGATGCCTGCACACACACACACATAAATTCACGTAAGCTATGTTTTTCCTTATTACTTCTTCACTTCACTTTTTTCCTAGATTTCTAAAGAATATTAGAAAATGGCCTACTTATATTCCACATATAAGCAATATCATATGATATTTTCTTTGTCTGACTTACTTCACTAAGTATAATAATATCTAGGTCCATCCATGTTGTTGCAAATGGCATTATTTCATTCTTTTTTGGCTAAGAAATATTTCATTTATATATATATACCACATCTTCTTTATCCATTCATCACTTATATGTGGAATCCAAAAAAAATGATACAAATGAATTTATTTATAAAAGAGAAAAAGACCCACAGACCTATAGAAAACAAACTTATGGATACCAAGGGGAAAGGTGGAAGGGGGGATAAATTAAGAGTTTGAGGAGTTCCCGTTGTGGTGCAGCGGAAACAAATCTGACTAGTATCCATAAGAATGTTGGTTCGATCTCTGGCCTCACTCAGTGGGTTATGGATCTGGCATTCCTAAGAGCTATGGTGTAGGTTGCAGACACAGCTTGAATCCCTCATTGCTGTGACTGTGGTGTAGGCTGGCAGCTGTAGCTCCAATTCGACCCCCAGCATGGAAACTTCCATGTGCCATGGGTGTGGGGCCCTAAGAGGCAAAAAAAAGAAAAAAATGAGTTTGACATTAACAGATACGCTACTATATATAAAATAGATAACCAGCAAGGACGTACTGCATAGCACAGGGAACTATACTCAATATTTTGTAAAAATCTACAAAGAAAAAGAGAATATATGTTTTTTTCTTTGCTGTACACTTGAAACTAATATACCACTGTAAATCAAGTATACTTCAATTAAAAATATGCAAATATAAAAAACCTTTAATTATTCTTTTACTGAAGAATTATGCTTGAAACATTTTCTGCATGCTATATTCAACCATCCAGCCAGAACTTGTCGATTGACATATTCATGGCAATTGATATGTCATCAACAAACAGAAAACATCCACCACATGGAGTTTACACTTCAGCATCAGAAGACAGACAATAAACAATTGCTGTAATAAATAAGGGCCATTTATAGTACATCAGAAGGTGCTGTGAACTATGGAATAAAAGAAAAAGCAGAGCTGGGTTAGTTGAGAGAAAGTGCCTGGGAATGGGAGCGGATGTAGCTGTGACACTGCATAGCATGGTCCCCATAGGTCGTTGCACAGCACGGTCCAAGTAGGTGTCATGGAGAAAAACCCATCTGAGGAAAAGACTTGCCTAAGATAGGCCCTGAGCCCTGCAGCTCTATGAGGGAAAGGCACTCTGGTGAGTTGAGGACATCTCTTTCACTTAAAGCTGGTTGTAAAAGCTAACTCCTGTGAGTAGGAACACCCACATGGGGTGTTAGAGAAAAATTTGGCAGTTCATTGAGAGTGAAAACTTGAGCTGTAAAGGATCAGACAGATGATTTAACAGCCTAAGACAGTCATCCTCTCTCCCTTACAAATGGCTTCTGGCTTAGCAGCCTTTCTGAGATACAAATTCATTAGGCTTTCCTCTGAACAAAAAGAGAAGTAACCAATTTGGAACTCTGAGAGCAAGAAGACAACCAGCAAGCAGGCTCCAGAAATGAGGGGGCTCCAGAAATGATGGCGCCTCATACTCAAAGAGATTCAGAAAGAATAGGTTACAAGTTGAACTTCACCAAAGGTGAGGGTCAAGAAGGAAGATAGTCAGTTTCAGAAGTCAGCTTCAAAATCTGTCATTTCCACAGAAGTGGAGAGAAAAGAGGACTCCATGGGGTTAAGAAAGATTGGTCTTCCTCATGTAGATGGAAATGGGCCAAATCTATAAAAAATTTGGAAACTGGTTTTTCAAATGCCCAAGCTTTAGCCACATTCTGAGCAAGCGGGCCTCGCATCAATTCAGACTGGGGTAAGCAGAGTTTCATTCTAGAAACTATGCCTGGAAGACACCACCTACTACATATTAATGCACCATGATCCGAGAAGGGACATCTGGAAGGAGAAACCAAGCAATATCTGTTTTGAGGATTTAATGAAATTTCATGAACCTTTGTGATTTCCCAAATTGCAAATTTCCAATTGTTGTTTTTCTCATGTACTTCTCAGTTTGAATATTACTTCCTCAAAGAGGGCTTCACAAATTCCCTACTATATCAAGTTGCCTGGCTTTATAATCTCCTAGGACTTTTATGGTTGCCAAGAAATAATTGATCACGTACTAGTGATTGACCACATGTCTCTCCCTTGAAAATACAAGCTTCTTAAGAACAATAATCACGTTTGCTGGTCTTGATGCCCATTGTTTCCCCAGCACTGAGCCCAGTGCCTAGATAAATGAAACACACAACAGATATTCCTCAAATGAATGAATGAGGGCATTCAGAAATCAGAGCCTTGGGGCAATTATGACATCAAAGACAGTCACTTATTTTAGGGGGGTGGAATATGGGCATGTGGGGGAAAAAAGAAGAAAAAAAATCAAGGATTTTTAACAAGCCAGTTGACAACAGAAAATCATCAAATTCCCAGGGTCTATAGAAATAAAGATAATGTGTTCATTTCAACAAGTTAAAATAGCTATACCTTCATGGTTCACAGAGGGACAACATAAGAAAACATTGATCTGAAGAGTATCTTAATTTTGTTCCCAAAATTAAATTATAAGAATTAAAGAGTATTATTCATAATACTAAAAATTATCCATAATATAGGCATAAACTTAATTTGAGGGAGGGTTTATAAGCACAGACACTGAAATCAAACTGCTAGGGTGGTGTCCCAGCTCTGTCCCTTCCCAGATGGACCTAGGTACTTAATTTGAGTTTCCTCACCTGCAAAATTGGGTTAGTAACCATATATTGAACCTTAGAGTCGTAAGAACGTAAATATATATGCAAAGTGTTTATATTAGTATTAGCATTAGCTATATGGCAAGTAGGGTATACATTTATTATTATTGTTATTAAATACATATATTTTAGCTAATAATGTGGACAATATAGGCTACCATGCTACTTTCTAGACATTTTGAATTAACTGTTCATCGGCCATAAAAACATCCCTGGCACCTCTAAATTCTGTCTCCTATTAATTAGCTGTTGATAGGTCTTTTGAACAGTTTCTAATTACATTCACACAAGTTTTTAAAAAGAGTAAATTACTTCAACTTCTTTATATAGTTTCTAATTACATTTACAGAAGTTTCAAAAAACAATAAATTACCTCAAATTCTTTGTAGAAGTAGACAAAAACTATAATCTTTCAGTACTATATATTTATTGAATGCTATTTATTACACTTATAATTATCAAATCCATTGCAATTATATCTTAGGAATTATTCTGAAGATCTTCTAATTTTAAAATAAAGTGATTTTCAAAGTTAAATTAATAAAAATTTAACCCAGATATCAGTTATTAAAGGAAAAATAATAAAAATATAAAAATCTTTCATGAATACTTCATAATATTCAGATTATTTCTAATATTTGCATGACACTGTTTTACTCTGAAGCCAGAATGAGTCAAGAAGCACATAATTTGGCACATGATAAGTGCTCAATGAATATTGATTGCAATGGACGCAGGTTTGAACTGGTGAGATTTCATATGTAATGGGCCAAGAAGCTCAAAAAATGACTAGGTTTTGTCAGCTCCTAAGCATGTTACCAATGACTATACCACAGGTAATTGGTATCAACATATAAGAGAAAATATAGAAGAGCTGATACAAGAAAAAATACTTTTTTCTTAACTTCTCCCATTGCTATCTGTAACTTCTTTTTCTACTAGTTGAAAATATAATGGATTAAAGCGCAATCAGAAACAGCACATTTCCTATGCCCAACTGGATCCATCATATTGATTTTCTCATCTAAAAAATTTTCATGCATTTTGGGCTGCTGATGTTTGTCTACATATTACACAGCATGGTGCCCTCTGAGAGAAATAATGACAATCTCATGCAGGCATTACAGGAAATAATGCACTTTTTAAACTCTCCACTGGATAGGAAAACACCACAAGTTCTATTTACCAGGCGTAGAATATAGAAAACATGTGGCTTTTCCCTCTACCCTCATCCTACAAAAAAGTGCTGTTATAGGGTGGATGGGGAAGAGGGGAAGGTGCCGGTGCTGGGACTCTGCTGTGCCCCAATTGTGATGAAATTAACACGATCAACCTTTTCTAACACCTCTGTTTACCCTGTGCCACAGTCTACTCATTAAATAAGACTTTTTCCTCCTGTCTATATCCTTGCTGGGTTTCCAGGTTATTTAGGGTAAGAAACTTAACTTCTTATCGCCACCTTGTTCCAGAGATTCGATATTCTATTTCTTTTGGTGTTTTTGTTTTGTTTTGTTTTGTTTGTTTGGCATTTTCTACCTTTTCCTAACCCCCTCCCCTGCCTCAGACTCACCATATGACCTACACTCAAGCCTACTGGCTAGGTCCACACTGACATACCCAGCCAGAATGGATTTTGACATCTGGCCAAGTTTTAATATTTCAAGCAAAAGAATACAGGGGAGAAGGATGCCTCCCTATTTCGGATATGTGTGCCTTCCTATTTCAGACATGTGGTCATGGTCACAGACCAGTTTCCTTGCTACTCTGCCCACCCTTCTGTTAGGAGACCTACTCATGATTTCCTGTTGAACTTCTCTTATTGATATAGAATTCTGAACCTGTTACCATCTTTTCTGAATTATATGGTCCACTCACTGGGCTGAGTTTACTCATGGGTTTGCTCTGCTCTAATAACATTTGCCAGATGTGACCAATCATAACATGACGAAGCAAATGATATGCAATTATTGTTTTAAAGTAGTTGTATGATTTTTCAATGGTATCATGGCACAGACTGAACCTTTGCAAATGGACTCAGTGTAGTTTCCTGCATACTCTAATGATAAAGGGGCAGATTTCTGGTTCTATTTTCTGCTCCTAAAGTTGAGAGTAAAGGATTGTAAGGAAAATAAGTTTTCCAGGACTCTGAAGTCACTATTTCATGAATAGTTCTTTGACTTAATTTACTGATATTGAAAAGTCTGAAAGTGAGCTCCCAAAAGTGAGCTGATGACTCCCTCTCTGCCCATGATTTTGTTTTATTTAAGTATCTCTCTTGTTTGCCTCCAGAATCTCAAGCTCAGATATGAGACAGAGTAGGAAGGCAGAGAGCTGAAAGATAGTTAGAATTTGATCTCCTAAATGATCAAACACAAACTTGAGCAGCTGCTGCAACTGGGAATATACAAAAGAGTGATTAAAACATATTAAAATTTAAAAATTATCTTTTTAATAGGGATATTACTCTGCTAATGAGAAAGTGATATTAAAAAGGAAAGGCCTAGTTAAAAAGAAGGGCACAGCATCCAGATATGGCAAAGGGTTCACATACTTCCTAGGATTATTTTTATTGTAAACGTCATTAAAACGAGACTGCTTCGCTTATGGGTTCACCATTCTTAATTTAAGGACAATTTAGAGCATTTTGACCACTTGACAACAGCAAAATTTACAAATCTTTACAGAGAATTAAGAACTATTAAGATGGAACTGTTAGACCATAAAGCTGTACTGTCTGAAAGATGGTAGGAAATTTAAAAGTTGTAACATGATGTTAAAATCAAAGCCTAATTCCAGCGCAGGCCAACTTAAAGCAATGGACTAAGCCAGATCTCAACGCAAGCCTTCGCTTATCCAAGGTAGAATTGTTTTCCATGTCCAAAAGAACACATCAGGGTGAAAGTAGCAATAGAATACACTCACAAAGGCTTTCCTAGAGAAGATACTAGCGTTCCATCGTGAGACAGAGAAAACCAGGAAGAGCAAGGTCATTTTTCTTTATTTCTCAAAAATGTCATTTTCAATTTGCAAGTTCATTAAGAACTGAATGCCAGCTCAGGGCACCATATTTCAGCTTTTTTAAAAAAGAATGTATTTACCAGCTTAAATAAGTACGTTACCCTGAAGATAATCATCTTCTTTTCTTTCTTTGGCCATATCCATGGGAAATTCCTGGGCTAGGGATTGAAGCCACAGCTGCGGCAATGCTAGAACTTGAACCCATTGCCCCAGGCTTGGTATTGAACCCAAGCCCCAGCATCTACTGGGCCAGCTTCAGAGACAATACTGATTCTTAACCTGTTAGACCACAGTGGGAACTCTGATAATCTTTTACAATTAAGTCTTAAACTATCTTAAGTTTGTTATTGTTTTTTGTTTTGTTTTGTTTTGTTTTTTGCCTTTTTGCCTTTTCTAGGGCTGCTTCCCACAGCATATGGAGGTTCCCAGGCTAGGGATCTAATTGGAGCTGTAGCCACCAGCCCTATGCCAGAGCCACAGCAACACGGGATCCGAGCTGTGTCTGTGACCTACACCACAGCTTACAGCAACGCTGGATCCTTAACCCACTGAGCAAGGCCAGGGATCGAACCCGCAACCTCATGGTTCCTAATCGGATTCGTTAACCACTGCGCCACGACGGGAACTCCCTAAGTTTGTTACTATTAATACAGAAAGTATTATTTCATGAAATATTTCACAAAATCATATCAAAATATGTTTCACAGGAAATCCAATTAAGATAATGCAGAATCTTTCATCTCAGCACATACCTGAGTCTATTTTTTTTTTTACAAAATTCGTAGCTCTGCTTGTCTTACCAATAGTTACTGCTGTCATAAAAGTTTAAAAAGTTATAAATGCATCATCTTACGTGTACCAAAGAAAAGTGACAATATCTTGCAAAGGCTTCATACTTTCTTGTGATTTTTCTAAATATGATAAACATATTGTCTTAAATTATTTTTGTCTATATATTCAAATTTAAGCATTTAGTCTGTATTTAATCTTGCTAAATGACAAACACTAAGAATCTGAAGACAAAGTAGTAGTACATGGTCCAGTTTGGGGTAAACGTGATGAATGAGACCAACTCTCCTACAGGTGCACCAGCAAACCAGAAGGAAGGTCCCAGAAGGTAAATTAATTCTACCTCTTGCAGAAAGTTATAGAATATGATGAAAGCTGGAAACATTTCAACTGGAATACAAGGTAGGGAAAGATATTCTGGAAAAGGTACTCATCTTTAGGGTTGCATGCAGGATGCAGCATTTAAAGGGACAAATTAATGTGAGAATGAGGAAAAGTTGACTAGAGATGAGACTCATCAGCCATTTGTGACCTTAAATCCCCATGTGGTCTATATACCATAGACAATAGCCACTGAAAGTTTCTGTCTAAGAAAATAACAGTTGAACTTTAGGAATAGCACTTGGCAGCACTTGGAGGAGTTGTGACTCCTTGACACACATCTCTGGCTTTTTCCTCTTCATTCTGAGGTCACACTCCATCCACCCTTCTCAGTACTCAGCCCTCCCACCTCCATAGGGAACGTGACCCATCACTGGTCTCCTTTCTCTTCTATCTTCAACCTTCCTGATAAGAATTTTATTATCAAATGCTAATTCCAGAAGTATCACATTCAATAATATTATGAGAACATGCTGCAGGTATGGCCCTAAAAAGACAAAAAACAAAACAAAACAAGAACAAAAAAAATTATGAGAACGAAGTAGCAAGTCCTGGGGATACCTTGCTCCCAACCCAACACAGCATGATTTTTTTTTCATTTTTTTTATTACTCAAATGAATTTATCACATCTGTAGTTGTATAATGATCATAACAATCTAGTTTCACAGGATTTCCATCCCGCAGCATGCTTTTGAAAGGAAGCAATGATGAGAAAGACAGAGTGAGATACTGTATAATTTGCTCATATTTCTACTGTTTGTTCATCCCCAGATTTTACAGCTGCTTGCATCATGTTAGCTGGTGGGCTGGGGAAGTGACCATAACAACCCCAAATATGGGAGAAGATGCCTATTTGATGAGCTCTGTTTTTCTTTCTAGATGCCTTCAAGCTGAACAGCTAAACTGGATTGTAATTTTTAAAGGTTTGTTTGAATTAAATTTATTATTTATTTATTTATTTAATTTTAGCTCAATAAATGGTATGTTCTGTCACAGTCTGGAGAGTTGTAATTCTCTTGTTCTCTTCAACACACCCCCACAATACATTCTGACTCTCTTCTTAGCCAAAGCAGTAGCAAAACTGAGTAGGAGGCAAATGCATAAAATCAACAGGAAATCTGTCAAATGGGGAACTGCATACTCAATGGGCCTAAGTCTCCCCATTGTCTCTCCTGTAAACACAATCAAAGTTTCATTTTAATTCATTCTTGCTCTCATTTATGATGGATTGAAGTTGCCCTTTCCAAGCTTTCAATAAATCAGTGGTGGAAACCCTAATTACAACTTCATACACACACACACACACACACACAACCACTGCAAACAAACTCTTAAGACTGAAAAAAGACTAACTCATGACTCCCCATGTTGTTTAAAGGAAGCAAAAAATTACCAAAAGGAGTTCCCATTGTGGCTCAGCAGTAACACACCTGTCTAGTATTCATGAGGATGGGGGTTTAAAACCTGGTCTTACTCAGTGGGTTAAGGATTCAGTGTTGCCATGAGCTATGATGTAGGTCGCAGACGCGGCTCAGACACTGTGTTGCTGTGACTGTGGTGCAGTTCAGCAGCTATAGCTCCGATTTGACCCCTAGCCTGGGAACTTCCATGTGCTGTGGGTACAGTCCTAAAAAGACAAAAAAAAAAAAATTACCAAAGACCACTGTCATCCCTGTAACTATTATGCATTATGAAATTTAATGAAAACTTTCTTGATGCTACCATGAAGTAACCTTCCTAGCCCACTTTTAATTCCAGAATTTAATTTTAATTCCAGATGGAAATGTAGATATTTTTGAATAAACGGCACTAGATACAATTTTTAAAAAACAATTAATTATCTTGGTATCACTCATAAAAGGAAAATGTTTTAAAAAGCAATGCCATTAATACTTTTTCTTGTCTTTGAGGACTACGCAGTCAAAAAGAGAAAGTACTATTTTCATGTAGAACCTAGATTCTTCAGTATTGTCAGCATTTGTCTTCACTATAAATTTATAAACACATGAGATTATATCAAGATAAAATATCAAGATAAAATGAGCTGGTGGAAGTAATTTACACAGGATCACTCTGTGTTAGCCCTATAAAATACTACATGATTATAAGTATCATGAGGCATAATCATGAACAATTTACCAGTTACTGGGCTTCATGGTCATGGTTGAAAGCATCTAGTCATTGACAAGGAGAGGCAACTAGAGCAAAATACTCAGTACCTACAAGTCAAGGTAGAGCAGACTTATCACTGGCCCTTTAATTATGGTGAAAAATAGCAGAGCTGTTCGCCTAGTACTTGAGAGTTCATGTCTAGCAACTTCCAACTTAAAGTAGCCTCCATCCCACAGACCACTCGCTCTTTATAATCAGCTTCTAAGGACACTAATGATCCCTAAACAATGTCTATCCAGGTAGACAATGAAGACCACTTTCAAACATTTAGAAAAGCCAATACTAAACCGATTCTGTTCGATAATTGAAAACAACAATGATAATTTAGAAACGACTGCAAAAACATGCTATATTATAGCACTTACGATATTCCTCAATTCTGGGTACTATGTAATAAAATGAGGAGATAGGAGGGAACTAAGTGTACTCTATGAAACAATTTTTCATGAATATTTTCTTTATGCATGCGGCTCAATGCTGTTTGCAGCAATTGTATTTAGGCAAAGGTTTTCATTCTTCCAAGTGTTAGGTAATCAAGAGCTTTAAAATCCTGAAATTTTGGATTCAATCTGGAGATCCTGTAATAGATTTAGAAATTACTCAAGATTGTAAATACAGTGGATCACATTCATGGTCTCTGCAGAATAAATATTTCTATATGTGCTTTACTGAAACAGGTTACATATAATAAAATTCAACCGCACATGCCAAACAATTATATTTTTAATATATATGCCCATGTCGAACACCATTTCAACCAGGACATAAAATATTTTTGCACCCCAGAAAGTTCCCTCATGCCCATTGGTAGTCAATAGTTTCTCTCACCCTCTTCCTTGGAAAATGATCTTTGGATGCATCCCTATCATTCTGTGAATTAATAATCTGTTCCTTTATAAAAACTGATAGTATTCCATTGAATCCATATTCCACAACTTGTTTATCTATCCACCAGCTGATGGACAAAATCGGGGTATTTCCTGATTTTGACTCTTAAAAACAAAGCTGCTGGGAACCTTTGAATACAAGTCTGTGTGAAGTTATTTTTCCTTTTTTTTTTTTAATAGATACCTAGTGTTGGGCCACATGAAAGTGTTTGCTTTATCTTATAAGAATCTGTGAGACTGTTTACAAAAAAGTTGTATCATTGTGAATTTCTACCAGCAACCTGTATTATTTCTTGTTGCTCTGCATCCTTGTTAGCATTTGTTATTCTCAGATTTCATTTTAGCCATCCTAGCAGGTGTGAAGGAGTGTTTCATTGTGACCTTCATTTGTGTTTCTCTAGTGACTAATGATGTTGAACATCAACTCATGATCTTACTCTTTCTATACCTCTGTGGTGAAGTAAATAACCTGATTTTTTTAATGCACAGATTATCTATGAAGTTGTAAGAGTCCTTATCTATACAAGATATAAAATTTTTATAGTCTATGTCTTTAAAATATATTCATCCAATCTGTGGCTTGTCTTTTAATTTTCTAAGTAGTGTGCTGGGATACAATATATTCACAAACATATTGTGAGTAATATATTTTAATAATTAAAAGTCCAATTTATCAGTTTTTTTCTTTTATGACTTGGGCTTTTTGCCTCAAAGTCACAGATAATCTCCTGTTTCTCCTACATTTTATGATTTATTGGTCTATATGTAGTTCATAGGTCTATAGCCCAGTTTGAATTAATTTTTAAAAGGTTTTTATTTTTTCCATTATAGTTGGTTTACAGTGTTCTGTCAATTTCTACAGTACAGCAAAGTGACCCACTCATACATATATATACATTCTTTTTCTCACATTATCCTCTATCATGTTCCATCATAAGTGACTAGATTGAATTAATTTTTTGTAGGATGTGAAGTAGTTTTTTTATTCATGTGGATATATATTGTTCCAACATCATTTGGGGTTTTTTTGTTTTGTTTTGTTTTTGTTTGTTTGTTTTGTCTTTTTTTCCTTTTCTAGGGCCGCTTCCCGTGGCACATGGAGGTTCCCAGGCTAGGGGTCTAATCGGAGCTGTAGACACTGGCCTATGTCGGGGCCACAGCAACGCAGGATCCGAGCCACGTCTGCAGCCTACACCACAGCTCACAGCAAGCTGGATCCTTAACCCACTGAGTGAGGCCAGGGATCGAACCCACAACCTCATGGTTCCTAGTCAAGTTCATTAACCACTGGGCCATGACGGGAACTCCCCAACATCATTTGTTGAAAAAATAAATTAGCATTTCTGTATTAAATTTTTTGGTTCCTGTATCAAAAATCAATTCATCATATTTGTAGACTTACTTAGTTTTTTTCTATTGATATATAAAAATATTTTTACTTGAACACTGCACTATCTTGATTACTGTAGTATATAATGTATTACCAGAGTATATAGGAAGGCATGAAATTAAGTAATATAAGTTCTCTTTGTTTTTACTAAAAGTTTGTCTTGGCTATTTTTTTTTTTTTTTTTTTGCCATTTCATGTACATTTTGAATCAACTCGGTCAATCTACCAAGATATGTTATGGGATTTTCAATGGACTTACACTGAAACTATAGAACACTTTGGAGATAAGGAAAGTTTAACAATATTGAGTTTTCTAATCTATGAAGGGGATATCTATCCCTTTAATCTGTTTTTTTTTTCAATTTCTCTAAGTTAGGTTTTATACTTTTCAGCCTATAGATCCTGAATATATTGTATTAAATTTATCCCTAAATAGTTAATATCTGTATGCTACTATGAACTGCATTTTTTATTTTCAATTGCCAATTTCCAATTATTTATTGTTAGTATAGAAAAATGTAATTGATTTTTATGTTTCTTGCAAACGTGCAGAAATCATCTAAAGCTTTTTTGGTACATTTTTAAAGATTGGGTTCAAAGACTATCATATCATCTCTGATCAAGATAGTTTTACAGTAGAAATTGACAGAACACTGTAAATCAACCAAAAATCTTTTTTTTAAAAAAAGACATTTTACTACTTTATTTTCAATCTACATGTATTTTTTTTTGCTTTATTGTACTGTCAAGAACTTCAACTAAAATGCTAAATCAAAGTAGCAAGAATAAACAGTTTTATTTTCTCATTTAACAATGAAAAATAATTGTTAAATATGATGTCTGAAGATTTCCCTGCTGTTTTTTAAATACTATTTTGCATTTACTAGGATAATCATATGAGTTGTATTTTTAAATCTGTAAATATGATGAATTACACTGTCTTCTGAATGTTAAATAAATCTTTCATCCTTGGAATGAAACTCAGTTGTTTTATATAGTCTGTCTTTGTTTATTCTTTATTTTCTGATCAGTTTGGCTAAAGATATTTGTCAGTTTTACTAATTTTTTTTAAAAATTGCCTTTTTGTTTTATTTTTTCCTGTTTCTATTTCATTGAGTTCTTTTTTTATTTGTAATTATTATTTTATAATAGTTATTTCCCCAATACGATTTTTTTTCTCCTGTACAGCATGGTGACCCAGTTACACATACATGTATACAATCTTTTTTCTCACATTATTGTGCTCCATCATAAGTGACTAGACATAGTTCCCAGTGCTACACAGCAGGATCTCATTGCTAATCCATTCCAAAGGCAATAGTTTGTACCTATTAACCCCAATCCATCCCTCCCCCTCCCCCTTGGCAACCACAGGTCTATTCTGCAAGTCCATGATTTCCTTTTCTGTGGAAAGGTTCATTTGTGCCTTATATTAGATTCCAGATGTAAGTGATATCATACAATATTTATCTTTCTCTTTCTGACCTACTTCACTCAGTATGACAGTCTCTAGATTAATGCTTATTATTTCCTTTTTTTCTGCTCTCTTTGGGTTTAATTTTCTCATACTGCTATAGTCAGTAGCTTAGCCCATCAATTTGATACTTCTTTTCCAGTATTGTCATTTAATGCAAAAAGTCCCTCTAATTACTGCTTAGCTGCATCTTAACCATTTTGATTTGATATGATTTCGTTTTCAGTTAGTTTAAAATATTTTCTAGCTGCCCTTGTGATTCCACCTTTTTTTTTTTTTTTTGTCTTTTCTAGGGCTGCACCGCAGCATATGGAGATTCCCAGGCTAGGGGTCCAATCGGAGCTGTAGCCGCCAGCCTACACCACACCCACAGCAACCAGATCCAAGCCATGTCTGCAACCTACACCACAGCTCACTGCAATGCCGGATCCTAAGCAAGGCCAGGGATTGAACCTGCAACCTCATGGTTGCGAGTCGGATTCGTTAACCACTGAGCCACGACGGGAACTCCTGATTCCATCTTTTTAATATGGATTATTTATAAACGTGTTTTTTTGACTTCCAAATTATACCAAATTTTAAGATACTCTTCTGTCACTAAGATCCAATTTAATTCCTTTTTGTTTAAAGACCATCTTTGGCATAATTTCAATCCTCTTTAATTTGCTAAGACTTGTGTTAGAACCTGACATATGATCTCTCCTGGTCTATGTTCTGGGTGTATATTCTCTGCTGTTGTGTGAAATATTCAAGCAGGTCACTTAAGATGATAGTTTTGTCCACCTCCTCCACCTGTTTCATCAGTTACAGAGAGTGGAGTGTTGAAATATCCAACGACAGTTGTTCATTTGTCTGTTTCTCCTTTCGGTTTCATCAAACTTTCCTTCTTGTGATGCAAGGCTCTGTTATTAGGTGCAGACACATTTAGGACTCTTGATAAACTGACCTCTTTATCATTGTGAAATATCCCTGTTTCCCCCTCATAATATTTCTTGTTCTATGATCTCCTTATTGAACAGTAATAAAGCCATCTTAGCTTTCTTTTGCATAGTGCTGCAATGGCATGCTGGTTTCCATCTTTTTACTTTAATGTCACACAGGATTGTGTTTTCTCCCTCCTCCACCAATGCACCCCCATCCCTCTCACAGATTTTCTGAATGTCAGTGAATGAAACACCAGACACTCACTTGCTCAGCACAGAAACCTGGGAAATAGCTCAGTTCCTCTTTATCTGTCAAGCACATCCTAATGATTGTTCAGAAAATGTGACAAATTCACCTAACTCTTCTCCATATCCTTAGCATGAACCAAAAAGTGATCAAAACCCTTACTACTTCAGAACTTCTGACCTACCTCATTAGCCCTCAACTGTGCCCACCTCCACTTCATTGTCTGAGTAGTGGCAAGGGTGACCTGAGCATACATGACATTCCCACCCTGTTTTAAATTCTGCAATCTCTCCCACTGCGCTTAAAATAAAACCCAAATTCTTACCACAACCTGGAAGGCCCTGTATGATTGGTACCCTGACTCCCTCTCTGAACCCATTTCTCCTCATGGACCACTCAAGTTTTGATCTCACCTGGTCTTTCTGTTTCTTGATTCTATTAAACTCTTTGCCATTTAGGACCTAGGCTGTTGCCTCTGACTGGAATAAATTCACCCTAGCACTTTCTATTGTTAGCATTTAAACCAAGACCTCACATACACAAAAGAGCTCTCTCATTAATAAATTCTTTCATCAAAATATTTGTTTAGTGCCTACTAGATGACAGACACAGAGTTCCATGTGGAGCATAAAACACTAAATCTAAAGCTATTTGGTCATTTTGCTCAAGGAGCTTACAATTCAATGGAGACAAGAGATATCATTCAATTTAAGTACAAATAAACACAGAAATAAGTCCCTTAAAGAAAACACTACAGCTCTAGAACACCCATGGTAAAACTGAAATAGACTGAATTTGGAAATAAGCTTTCTCTGAGAAAGGGTTCTTTGACCATGATCTGAAGGAGAAGTAAGAGTTAAATAGCATCTTGTGACTTCAGTAGAGATAAAAAGCATCATATTAATTGAAATCTTCACTCATATACATGTACTGTTAACAAGATATATTATGACAGTTTTGATTAGACACATCATGATTAGTAATTGGTTACAACAACTCAATTTCACACAACCTTGTCATATATCTAAAAGCAAAATTGTGGGTTTATCATTTCAAATGGAGGGAATTATATTTTGTGCACAGTGAGATAGAACAGCTAAGAAAAAAGTAAATAGCATATCTCTCAATAAACTTCTGATTCCTAATTTATACAACTTAGTGGAATAAAAATTATTTACATAGAAATTAATTTAGTAAAAACAAGAAATACCTGCTTTTCCAAAAACACTATTTTTTAGGCCTCATTCAAATATCTCAACCAATTCAACTCTCTTTTGATTAGGACTTAAATCTAGAGGCATAATGGATGAATATAGGCAACAGAAACATTAAAATATTTCAGATTTGTTTGACTTTCACCTCAAATGGGTTGGAGATAAAGCTCGTACTTTCCTAGAGGCATCAATGGATATATTCCATCCAAATGGCTCAAAAGTAAGATTTTACATTTAAGTCCCTTTTTCCTTCTGGCCTCTTGGCTGTCTCTCCTCATCTGTAATGTCCCTTTCTGCCTATCTGACCCGCCTTCCAATGTATCTGTTTTAAAGGTGTATGGCTTCACATCCTGTGTCAGTGAACCCCTTCTGCTGAAGAAACCATCCCCAAAGTCAATGCATGAATACACCCACCATTTATTTAGCCCAAAATTCTATTGGTCTGGGTCAGGTTCAACTGATCTCAGCAAGGTTAGATCCTGCATTTGAGATCAGGTTGAGATTCAGTGGGGCCTGCTGATCTACCTGTCCTCACTTCATAGGTCTGGCTGTTGGCTAAAGATGAGCCTGGTACTTCTCATCACCTAAAAAGCTTCCCTGTGCTTCTTCACATGGGTACCAGGTGCTAAAAGCATCAAGATGGCAAACTCTCCCATGCAAGCATTCTTCAAGCCTCTGCTTGCATCAGTTTTGCTAATATCCCTCTGGCCAAAGCAAACTACTTTGAATGGGAAGGTCTATATCATCACCATAATATTGGAAGGGGAAAAATCTGTGGTCATTTTTGTAAGCAACCACATCCTCGGATTTAAAAAAGAACAACAAGCATTTCCTTTACATCTGCACATCAGTGCCATTCATGTTTGAAAGGCACTCAAAACGCATTTTTTGACAGAATACATATATAAATAGATGGATAAAAGACCTCCAGTTAAGTTCATTTCTTATCAAGTGTAAACTGACTTTGGTGGCATTAGGACTTTAATGCCATTTGTATACGAGATGATCAAAAGAAATGGAGTAACTTAAGTTCCTGATTGGCCAACATGAAACCTGAGAATTACCAATGATTTCATGGCCTGACATAGTTGTTGCAGAAACATCTTGTTACTGGGTGTAGCAAATGAGTCCTCCAGCGCTAATGATGTCTGGAAGCTTCTTAACCTCAGTTTGCCAAAGTCTGTTAAATAAAAAAATTAAAGTAAAAGGTCCTAGCCCAAGTTTAGAGATGTGTCATCATAGCCTCAAGTCAAACAGGTGAACTTCAAGTGGGTTAAGGATCTGGCATTGTCACTGCAGCAGCTTGGGTTGCTGCTATGGGATGGATTCAGTTCCTGGCCAAGGAACTTCCATATGCTGCAGACATGGCCAAAAAATGAAAACAAAAAACAACAACAAAAAATAGGTGAACTTCAAATTGCACTCTGCAGAGGGATCCGCTGTGTAGGAAGAGAAGATGCAGGAAAGAGAAACTTTCTGTCTCCTTAGGGGAGGATGGGAAGAGGTTTGAAATTTCAGCAACTACAACCACTAATACCATTTCTTACTTCAGACCTACTGCTGTCCTAGTCTGGATTTCTTATTTCAAGAATACTTTTAAATAACAGCAATATGTTCATTTGAGTTTTAATTTTATCTAAATTATAGGAAACATGGCAATAGCATACACTCTAGTGGTATTTTGAATCTTTGGGGGAGAAAAAAAAAAAGGAATGAAGAAAGCCATCGGGAATTTTAAAAGGTCACTAGTGTTTACATTTGACTTTGAACAGGTACGAAAATTGAGAGCAAATTTATCAATTATTTAATGCAATGAATATATAGAGACTCATACTATTAAGAACAAATTGCTTCAAGAATCTCTTTATGGTGATACACATGAACTTATTTACAAAACAGAAATGACCCATGGCCTTCAAAGACAAACTTATGCTTACCAAAGGGGGAATGTGAGGTCAGGGATAAATTAGGAGTTTGGGACTGACATATACACAGTACTATATATAAAGTAGAAACCAACAAGGACCCACTGTACAGCATAGTAAACTGTATTCAATATTCTGTGTAAACCTACATGGGGAAATAATCTGAAAAAGAATGGATATATGTATATGTATCACTTTGCTGTACACCTGAAACTAACACAACATTGTAAATCAACTACACTTCAGTAAAAAATTTTCAGAAACTTAAAAAGAAATTTTTTAAGCATTATAGACCAAATGGCTACAGGAATACACAGAAATGCAGCAGTTAATTCCTCAAAATCAGAAATAGTTGGCTGGAGAATAAACAATTATCCTAATAGGGCAAATTTCTTAAGGGTGAGAATGTCCAGAGTAGAAGCAATAATTCTTACGTGGTTGGCATTAAAATGATCTCAAAGAATAAGCAGGAATATCAAACTAAATGGCAAAATGTATCAAATAATAGCTGTTTTTTAATCCTATCCCACCTCCCACAACACTATCCACTGCAGGAGACAAAGTGCTAGGTTCCCAGCAATGAACTCAGAGCTTTGCAGAATAAAAGTACTAAAAATTGTTGAACACATAATTCAATAGCTCCAAAAACCACACAGCCTCATCAAGCCTCATTAAATGCTCATTTAAGCTTGTTTTGCTTGGATGTAGATTCATAGGTTTATATGTCAGTTGAAAATTCAGGTGATTGGGGCTGAAATGGGAAGTCCCATAGCTTGACATAGCTCTAATTAAGAAAGCACAGGTAAGAAGGCAATGTCTGGAGGAAGTAAGGTCCTTTTTCTGAACAATGTGGCCAACCCCAGGTCTGGACATCAGAGCTTACACACTAAACCTAAGAATATAAGGAAAGCAAAATGACCCATATCCTGTTCGAAGTTTTCAGAAATTAAATATTCTAGATTTTTGGTGTCAAATGTGTTTTAAAGGAGGCCATCAGCAATGGCACTGAGAAGTGAAATGCTACAGTGTTAGCGAGGGTGTGAACTCCACTGGGCTTTTAAATTAAAAATTCTATGAGTGATTTATCGTAGTCAGCTATTTAAATGTGCATATTAAATATATGCCATGAATCATGTGCGACATTTTTATAGTGTAGAAATTAAAGACTATTGGTTTCAACTACTACTTAGGACACAAAGTGATAAACAGAAAGCATGAATTTTAATACATCAAATAAGAGGCACCAAAATAAATGCCAATCTGCCTATAACCACTATTAGCACATTGTGACTCGTCTGTTACTATCCTGAAGCCAAGCTGTCCCCTTCCCTACATCCCACCCTGGGGTCCTTTTCTGGCCCCCTGGCATAGAAGTAGCTTATACACATACTCACCATGTGACCCCATTCTTCTAACTACTGCTTATTGGGTGTAAATGAATAACTGATGGAAGGGGACCAGTCACATCCTCTCCAGAAATGGAATCTGGTCCAGAGATAAATTCAGGTCTGGACAGCCGTTCTGGAGAACCTGAATAAAGCACACATTGGGGACCACTGCACTGGCCACTCTCAAGTGTGGAAGGAGCAGTTCTGAAGGTAGAAAGATGGCAACGATTTCAGGAAAGAACAAAAGAAGAGAGGCCATGAGACCTACAAAGACTGTCAGCTAAAGAGAGTAACGGCTGCCTGGAGGCCAGGCTGAACCCCTACAGCAAACCTACATAAAATGCCCCTCGTGTGTCATCCCAGTAAATCCCCTTTATCTAAGGTGGCAAGAAAGGGACTCTGTTCCTTGTAACAAAACGATCCTGTGACATCTAATCTTCTCTTAGCTCCTGTAAGGGTTTGGATCAATGGCTACGTCAAAGAATAACATTCACACAATTTTAGATTGATTTTTATATGAACATTTGAGGGTTGTGTGTCAGGAGCCAGCTGTCAATTCTAATTCGTAAAGAGAACTGTCAGCGAGTCCAAATCAAAAATTAAACAAACGCATAAGTAAAGTGACAATCTCATAAGTATCATTAGAACATCACTGATACTGCTGGAATATTTGAGCCAATCTGCTATTCTTTTTTTTTGATTTGATATTACCCCCTTTCACAGCTAAAATGAAAATCTCTTTTAGATCCTGTATTTCACAATGTTGCTTTCACTGTATCTTTTGCCACTGGTTCTCCCCCCTGCTGCCCCGTCTTGATATTTCTCTTTCTTCTGTATGTATACTTTAAATTATTAACAGCATTTGAACCATCACTATATTTAAAAACAGAGTTGAAAATTCTGAAATAAATCATAGTTTCTCTTTGCTGAACTTGAGATAATGGATGTTGAGGGATGATCTAATTCTATCACTATTTTGAACATCATTTAAAAATCCCATTAGGCTTAATTCACAGACTACTGAGTCTTTTGTGAACCTTTACATTTATTTTCTTTTGTTAAGGAAATCCCTTTTTAAATTATAATCATAAATACTTTTTTGAAAAAAATTGCTTTTATGTTATAAAGGATTTTAAAGTTTGATCAGGTGTACTTTTATTAGCTAGAATATAAGGCCCACAAAGATGGGACTTCTGATTAATTGACCTATTAAGGCACCTTTGGTATCCAGAGAAGTGCTGCATACATACTATGCATCTAATAAAGGATTCTTGAGTGAATAAATGACTCACAGAATGTGTCAGTAGATGAAAAATAAAAAATAAGAATTTCACAATCTATTACAACACTGACGAGTCACATGATCCTGGGCATGCATTTGACTATTTTTAACCCGCTTTCATTTCCTAAATATTATTGAGTGCCTATTATTTATTTGTCAGGGAACTATGGCTGGGAGCCAGGTCACCAAGATGAAGAGATCACAGACCGTTTTCTTCAGGAGTCACACTGAGGGTAAGGTCAAGTGCAAATCCTTTGTAAGACAAGATGATAAGACAGATGTTGAATAAATAAGATGTTAAATGAACTTAGAGCAGGGAGCTGCTTATTTCTTAGAATATTATTATGCAAATAAACTATTCCCCCTATGTAGTCATCTACGAATCATTCTATAGGTCACCAAGGCAGTGATCAGGACATTAAATGGGGCATTTAGTAGATGAAAATGGACTAAAATTGGTAGTAAAGTAGTTAAAATATCTTTCTTGCTCATGGATTAAAACTTCCTTCAAAACAATTTATTATGAACACTTTATAATTTATATAGCTCTAAGACTAGGTATCTAACCAATGGGGACAAAATACTTTTTTTTAAACACACTGCAATGATCTCTTCCATAATACACATGCAGAAGGTAAAGGCTGGTTTTTTTTTTTTTTTTTTTTTTGTTAGTGCTAAAAAGCCCTGGCTTTGGATTCAGACACAACTGGATTTTGAGTCCATCCCCATGAATTCCTATGTCCTCTAACTTAGTAAGTTAGGATCAAGTTTTTATCCACATTGAAAAACCTATCTGCATGGTGTCTAGAAAGATAACTCATAATGGGAAACTGATGCTTCTTATAAATTACCTATCTTTCCTGATAGCATGTAATATGATTATGAAAGGACTTATATGTCACTCACATTTCCAATTTATGTTATAGAACATGCACAATTTTAATTGGCTTCATCAGAACTGCTACATTTATAGAATCTTTATTATTCCTCACTTAAAAGTCCTCTGACACCCAGTTCTCTGACAGAGAATTCAACAAGGGATTAATATTTAACAAAAATATTCAACGTCAATATTTACCATTTACTCTGAATGTACACGTTCTACCAATGAAAGAAACAAACAGTAGTGTGCTAAATTAAAGGAGATATGTAACAGGAAGTGTGATACCAAACCCACTGGAAATACTTATCTTTCAATTTCTTTCCATTAAAACTTTTAACAGAATTTTACACTTAGACTCTTTAAACTCTTATAAGATTTTCCGGAGTTCCCGTGTGGCTCAGCAGTACCAACCCAACTAGTATCTATGAGGATGTGGTTTTGATCCCTGAACCCACTCAGTGGGCTAAGGATCCGGCATTGCTGGGAGCTGCAGAGTAGGTCGCAGACAAGGCTCAGATCTGGCCTTGCTGTGGCTTTGGCCAGCAGATGCAGCTCTGATTCCACCCCTAGCCTGGGAACTTCCATATGCAGGGGGCGCGGCCCTAAAAAGAAGAAGAAGGAAAAAAAAAAAAGTTTCCTTGTTACAGCACTAGCAATTGCAAAATGCTACCTGCACTATTTCCATACTGCCTTTAAATTCAAAAATACTTCCACAATTATTAGTTCATTTAATTCCCCCAACAACCCTGTGAAGAGTGTGTGTGTGTGTGTGTGTGTGTTAAGAAAAAATAACTAAAGCTCAAGAGGCCAAGAGAGTGAATGGCCTGAAATCACAGTTAACAACCTGGTCCTACTTCAGCCCAGTGTCTTTCCCTCTCACAGACATGGGTTCAGGGCAAATATAAAAAGCTGGAAGATATTCAAGGACTCACTTTATTCTCTGCCTGACAACCATCCTGACTTCTTAATTATATGATCAGATTTTCAATACACTTGAGTAGATTTCTTTTAGTAAATTTGCCAGCAAGTAGACTAAACATTTTGCTCGTCCTAGATAAAATTTAACTTTTATAAAGAACATAAAAGGAAAATGCACTAGACCACAATCTTCTTAAAATTGTATTATAAAAGTAAACCTGAATAAGAGATTATATATGAAATGACTCTTTTAGAAAAATCCCTATAATGCAAAAACAATTGGAGTCTTGATACTACTGAACTAAGGTGAATATAAATGTTTCATAAATATCATCTATTTAATTCCAGACCTATATGATATTCTATGCTCTTTCCTGACAATTCATACCAAGAATTATGAGTTACTGCTATTATTCATTTATTTACAGAATGAGGATACAAAATTAAAATATATAAGGAAAATGTGTGTAAGGGGGAAGGTATCAATTTTCTTATGAAGTAGAAGAATAAATAAGAACCTATGATACACTTTGAAAAATTAAAAAAAAAAATCTTCAGTATAAAGTCCTTTTTTTGTCTTTGCAGATTCCTGAACACAATTTAACTTATGGAAATAAGACATGTGGGTTACCAGTGATCACTGCAGTAAACAATATAAACATGAGTGGTCATAGCAAATAAAATTGGCTTTCACTTCCTATTAGCCACCGCTAGCAATACCCAATGTTTAGTTTCCTTCAGAATATTAGAGAAGTAATAGGATTTTCCTTTTCAGGAATAATCGTGGCATACGCTAGAAGTATGTAGGCGGATACCCCAAGTTTCTCCTTACACCTTCCCTAATCTACAAAAAAGTCCTAACTTCCATTCCTGCCTTTCCCAGGAAATGATCAAAACAGTCCTCAGCAACCATATAGGAAATAGGACACATGGTCCAGAAATTTAAGAAAGTGGCATCAATGTACTTGACCTTGCTAGTTTTTGCTAGACATCAAAAATAACAGGAACTCTGTGCACACTTTACTTGGGAGGACATTTTTTCCCTCACAAAGTCTTTGGAAAACATGATACAATGAAAACCAAGACTAAACACCTGGTCATGAACAATACTCCAAAAGTGACAGTCTCCTGTGATCATCTCATTTGGCAGGGGAGTCTTTCTAGAAACACTGAGATCACCTAAAACAAATACCCTGCCCTTGATAATGTCTAGATTATAATGGCAGGCAATGAGATATTTTTAAATTTCTTATTTTTGAATTATAAAAAATTATATTCAAAGTAGAAAAATACACCAGCTATTTGGATAAATGCTCTTGAAGATCTTATAGTTGTTTTTTTGTTTGCTTGTTGGTTTTGTCTTTTTGCCATTTAATGGGCCACTCCCGCGGCATATGGAGGTTCCCAGGCTAGGGGTTGAATTGGAGCTGTAGCTGTCGGCCTACACCACAGCCACAGCAACACGGGATCCGAGCCGCATCTGCGACCTTTGCCACAGCTCACGAAAATGCCAGATCCTTAACCCATTGGGCAAGGTCAGGGATCGAACCTGCAACCTCATGGTTCCTAGTCGGATTCGTTAACCACTGAGCCACAACAGGAACTTCTGTTTTAAAAATTATAAAGGAAATATTTTACGCCACTACAACTAATTGGTTTTAAAATGTTGTTTTTAAAATAAAAACAGTTTCTAACTTTTACATCTAATTGCCTAAGTTCCTTTTATTTACTCAGATACTTTAAGTGGCAAAAAAATGTTAGAAAATGTATTCAAATGGTCTAAATCTTGCCACTATGAAAGATCTTATGGTATATTTACTTGTAAAAATGAAGTAATTTAATTACATCGTTCATGTTAAAAATCTGGCTTGGGCCCAGATGACCTACAAATTAGCTCTGTTGAAAATTTATTTATTAGTTAATCCTACAAATGCCATAAACCCTTAGATGCATTTGAAACATTTGATATATTCTTATTCCTGTTTGCTCATACAATTAAATTATTTAGAAACATTTTTGAAATAAAGCAGAAAAATAAAGAAAATAAAATAAAAATGCTTCATATAGCATATTATCCTTAACCTTGGTATATATCTTTGCACAGTCAACATCAGACCTTAATATGAAAGAAGCAGCCCCATTTTTCAGTTTTCTAAAATTGACTAGTTATTTCAAACCCAGTACTGTACTATGGCAAATAAAATCTGAGTCAGACTTGGGCATTAAGGCTGGATTATGCAATCAAACTCTAAGCATTCAGAACCATGGGACTAAGATGGTACAAAGTTAGAAGGTTACATGAAGTAAGTAGTAAAGAGCATCCTAGAGAGTCTCATACTAAGTGAAGTCAGTCAGATAGAGAAAGACAAATACATATGATGTCACTTATATGTGGAATCTAATAAAAATGATACAAAATAACTCATTTCCAAAACAGAAACAGACTCTCAGATTTCCAGAATAAACTTATGATTACCAAAGGGGAAACATGGAAGGTAGGGATAAATTTGGAGTATGGGATTAACATGGACCCAGTCCTATATATAAAACAGATAACTAATGAGGACCTACTGTATAACACAGGGAAATCTACTCAATATTCTCTAATAACCTATATGGGAAAAGAATGGATATATGTACATGTATAACTGAATCACTTTGTTGTACACCTAAAATCAACACAACATTGTAAATCAACTATACTTTAATAATATTTAAAGATAAATAAATAATAAAAATAAAGAAATAAAACAAAACAAGGAGTTCCCGTAGTGGCTCAGTGGAAAAGAATCTGACTAGGAACCATGAGGATGTCATTTCGATCCCTGGCCTCGTTCAGTGGGTTAAAGATCCGGTGTTGCCATGAGCTGTGGTGTAGGTCACAGACATGGCTCGGATCCCGCATTGCTGTGGCTGTGGTGTAGACCAGCAGCTGCAGCTCTGATTGGACCCCTAGCCTGGGAACCTCCATATGCCATGGGTGTGGCCCTAAAAAGCCAAAAAGCAAAAAGAGTACTCTGCTTTCCTAATATTTACCGTATGATTTTTGTAGACTCAGTAGGCTGGGTCAGCAGTCTAAAGTTAAGGATGAAAACTTAAAGGACAAACAGCCAAACTCTGCTATTAAAAATCATCAAAATGTGAAGCAATTTAAAATGAAATTTATATAATTTCTTCTAGAAAGAAACAAGTTTGGCGAGTTTTAAAAGCAGATGTCCTTAGAGATAATTTAGCATCATAAAATGAGATTTGTGCTTAAATGAAATATATTATATTTTGAGGGTACAAAATGATGATGGTGAATCATGTTTCAAAAATTTAAAAAGTGGCATATGAATTTGCATATATTATTTTATGAAAAATTGTAGACTATCTTGCTTCAATTTCCACAAATTAAAGACTGGCAATATGAGCAATCACATCAAAAGTAAATAAGAATATATTTAAGAAGAATTACAATAATAATGGTAGTAATATTCATAGTAGCCCACATGCGCCATGTACTGTAGCTTGCCTTTTTTATTTTGCACAAAAATTCTCATAGATAGTCTATTGTTTCCACTTCAAAGATGAGACTATTTAGAAACTTTAGAAAAGTTATCCTATAATAAGATGCTAGAAAGTGGCAGATTTGATATCATAAAATTTTAAATACCAAAGATCTTCAGAACTAAAATACATGCCAGATTTGAAAGTCAACCGTCTACTTTTGGAAAATATAGTAATGTCTTCTCGACTTGACTCTGTGAGAATAAAGAAAAGGCAATATAGTAGAAGGGTTTACAGATGAGAAATTTAAGTCTTCAGAGAGAAAATGATCTTAAGATCAAAAACTGGTGAAACTACCCAAGTCCTTACAAATATTCACACAATCAGTTAACAGAATCACCCATTTCTGAACACTTCTTATGGGCTAATGTGTAAATCGGCTCACTTAATTTCACAATGACCAAAGGAGTCATGGCCAAAAGGTGGCAGAATCAGGATTCAAACCAAAGAAATTCATCTCTTCCAAAGTCCATGTTCTCAGCCACCATAATGACCTCCAGCTTTTCTGGTTTCCATTTCCCAGGATTTATCCATCAGGAAACTTACACGATATCCCTTCCCTTATATATAAAATATTTGAAAATCTGTTACATATTGTATATGAATACTCATCCCAAGAGGTTAAGTCCACATAAATATCTTTCTATTTATGTCTCAGTGGTTCTTATTCACCTTGTGTCTCAGGTACTTGTGATGCAGAATAACTTGCATACTTGAGAAGGAAAACCACAGGATGACTTTTTTTTTTCTCAACATCTATCCACCCAAGGGAACCTCATGTCACAGTCAAAGCACCTATTTCATGCCTTAGCTTCTGTCCTCACAGCAGCTCCTGAAGCATCCTTCTAAGGGATACAGAGTCACCTTGCTCATCTTCTTCATCTCCCTCAAAGGCTCCTGCAGTAACTACTTCTATTCTGCCATTCAATTTGATTTCACTGTTTTTTCTCAGCCTCATTTCTGTTTTGATAATTAATCCCAAATGAAGTGACCAGCAATTGAGTATATTAGTATATACTGATGTTGAGGAAAAGGCATGCAGACGAAAAAATTACATGCACGAGAAGGACAGATAAAGGAATCTCACTGTCTGGGCAGGATTTACATGAGGATAATCATAGTTGGTACATTGTCATCATAATCAATTTCAAAGAGATGGCCTCTCTAATTTATACTTATTGATTTTAGAGCAGTAGAAACAACATAGGTTGTAGCAATTACAGGTTTGCTCAAACTGTCCTGTGGTTATATTTTCAAAGAAGGATGCTTGTCATGAAACTCCCCTTGCAATCATGCCAAGACATTATACTTTACATAAATAATAAAAGGATCTTCAAATACATCAGCATATGCATATCTAATAATAAACATATGAATCAATAGACTGATGCCTTTTTACAGTACCCTATTTCTTCCCCTCTACCACGTGTCTGGTTATCATCATTTTCTGATTTGTAACAAGGCAGACCTATTTCAGAACAGGTCATGACATCAAACATCATCCACAACAGTAAATGAATTTTTAAACTCTTACCCAGACTTAGGGAGACCACTGAGATGTGCTCTGCAAGAGCTCCATGAATCTGGGATTCTAGCCACGTCAACTGGAGGCTTGCTGGTCCTTTTAAGAAAGTGTCCCAGGAAAGGTGCGAGTAGTAATTTCAGAAGGTGCTTGGGAACACCGTCCACCAGGTGCTGAAACATGGAAAAGGATAAAAGCAAAATGCAAATCTGTTAACTGAGATTCAGAGATACTTTCCCAATATCACTTATACATATTCAACCACACGCAGAGCAGCCACACTCTCATCGTTACACCAATAGTTCAGAGGCACACTGGCCATCAGGAAAATGGGCTGCAGGTCAGTGGGACAGACTTCATGTCACAGCCCAGTCACCCAACCTGCCTCTTTTGGAAGCCACGTGTATGCTTCTGAAATAATTAATCAATACAAATAAAGTGCAAAACTACAGTGTAAAATAAAGAGTAGTTATTTATGCCTTTTTCTTCTGTTCTTGGTTAAAATTTAGGAAGATAGAATATCCGTGTATTGAGCACATGGCGTAAAGCACTGGATTGGCGCTCTATAGAAATGACCTCCCTTCGCCCTCAGAAGAAATGTTATTACTTCTGTCTTACAAATAAAGTAGATTTAAGGAATTAGTAATTTGCCAAAGTTAGATAACAAGAAAGTGGTAGGGCTGGAATTTAAACCATGTCTGTCTGCTCCTTCAGGTCCTTGTTGCATCTGAACTCTTTCATATTGGAGGGACTATTTCCCATATTTTGATGCTCTACACAGCAAAACAGAGAGTATCTCAAATTTAACTCATTATTGGTTTAATGGCAAATATGATTTTTTATAAACTTGTCCTTAGTTTTCTTATACTGCGTTTTAAGAGACAGATTGAGAATGAAATGAGCCAGTAAAATTCAGCCCATGACGCCAACACATTAAACAACATTCAAAGAAATGTCTCTCCCTCTCTATGATAATGGATCTGATTTATAGTGGAATTTACCACCATAGAAAGATAATAAAAGGCAACTTTTTCAAATTGCTTATAGTCAAATTTACAGAAAAAGTAATATTAGGTACTAATGGCAACTTCAAAACACTATCAAATTTCTAGCAATAGAAGCTGGAAATGAGATTAATTCAACCATCTTTCAGATGGTCCTGCATCCATGTTTGCCTTTAATGTATATATGAAGGGCAAATAAAGTATATGGACATGTCTATTTGTATGTTTGCATTTATACTTTATACACAGAGAGAGAGTTCCCTGTTGGCTCGGCGGGTTAAGTATACAGCATTGTCACTGTTGTGGTCTGGGTTCAATTCCTGGCCCCAGAACTTCCACCCACTTCAGGTGTGCCCATTCCCCCCCCCCGCAAAATGTGCAAAGAACATGAATAGCCAATTCATAATAGAGGAAATCTGACTGGCCAACAAAACACATTTAAAAAAAAAAATGGAATTCCCATTCAGGCTCAGCGGAAGTGAATTTGACTAGCATCCGTGAGGATACAGCTTCGATCCCTGGCCTCGTTCAGTGAGTTAAGGATCCAGCACTGCCATGAGCTATGGTATAGGTCACAGATGCGGCTGAGATCTGGCATTGCTGCGGCTGCAGTGTAGGCTGGACCTACAGCTCCAATTTGGCCCCTAGCCTGAGAATCTCTATATGCCTCGGGTGCGGCCCTAAAATAAAAAGACACCCCCCCCCCAAAAAATGTATACAGACATTTGTGTGTGTGTGTGTGTGTGTAAAACTTTTATTACCTCTCTTCTTAGCTTTGGGCTTCTAAGCAAACATTAAGGCAAGGGGAGCAGTCTCATTAAAGCCTTCACACTGCCTTACCTGCAAGGCTCTATCATGTACCACTCACTGCTCTCTCTGCCTGAAATTCCTCAGCTCTTCTCCAATTTGCCCCACCGTGTGATTAGCTAACTGGTGTGCATCCTCCAGGAAGCTTTCCTTGCCATCTCATGACCACGAGGTGGCCCTGCTCCTGATTCTTTCTCCTCCCAAAGCAACTGGCATGTCCTGTTTCCCTCATTCACAGCTGTGTCCCCAACATTGGCACATCACCTGTCACAGAGGGAGCACTCAGTGGTTATTGGCTGAACTGATGTGAACTCAAAATGTTAAAATATTTTGAAGTCAAATATACTGCTCTTTATGACAGAGTACATTAAGGCAGTATGCCCTTTTTAGAAATCTCCTACATGCCTAATATTCTTTTTCCCCTGATTTTAATGACTCATGCTTTTTATGAGCTAAATTATGTCCATTCCCCACTCCCCAATGCATGTGCTGAAGCCCCAACTCCCAGTATGATGGTATTTGGACATGGGGCTTGCTTCTGTAGCAAGTTCCAAGTTACTGTTTTGTTCTCATAGTTCCTCTATTAATTTGCTAATGTAACACTCTTAATTACTGCTGATCTAAATTATATTAAATATCTGATAGTACATTTAATTTACAGATCATCCCATTGTTTTTTACATATTTTCGTCATTATGCTCACATTTATTTTACTGAATGAATTCTGCAATATTTTTGGCACTCTCCCAACATGTCCCAAAGAAGTTCAAGTGGAAAGTCTACCAAAGGAGGATTTAGAGAAAAAGATAAAATTTGTTTTTTCTATCCAAGAACACATTATTTCCACTCAATATATTTTTATCTCTCAATTAAAATGTTATAGTTTCCCACTAATTCAAAAAGATACCGGCAACCCAATATTCATAGCAGCATTATTTACAATAGCCATGGAGACAACCAAGGTGTCTATTAAGGGATGGATAAGAGTTCCCATTGTGGCTCAGTAGGTAAAGAACTGGACAAAATTTCCTTGAGGATGCATATTCAGTCCCTGGCCTCACTCAGTGGGTTAAATATCGGGCAATGCCGCAAGCTACAGCATAAGTCACAGATATGGCTTGGATCTGGTGTTGCTGTGGCTGTGGTATAGGCTGGCAGCTACAGCTCTGATTCAACCCCTAGCCCAGGAACTTCCATATGCTGCAGGTGTTACTGTTAAAAAGAAAAAAAAAAAAAAAAAAAAGAGGAGTTCCCGTCGTGGCGCAGTGGTTAACGGGTCCAACTAGGAACCATGAGGTTGCGGGTTCGGTCCCTGCCCTTGCTCAGTGGGTTAACGATCCGGCGTTGCCGTGAGCTGTGGTGTAGGTTGCAGACGCGGCTCAGATCCCGCGTTGCTGTGGCTCTGGTGTAGGCTGGTGGCTACAGCTCCAATTCAACCCCTACCCTGGGAACCTCCATATGCCTCGGGAGCGGCCCAAGAAATAGCAACAACAACAACAACAACAACAAAAAAGAGACAAAAAAGCCAAAAAAAAAAGAGAGAAAGATGAGTAGAGAAATATGGGAGGTGGAATACTTCTCAGCCATGAAAAGTATAAAATTTTGCCATGGATGGACCTGGAGGGTATTATGCTTAGTGAACTAAGACAGACAAAGACAAATATTCTATGTTATCACTTACATGTGGAACCTAAAAAATAAAACTAGTGATTATAACAAAAAAGAACCAGATTCACCAATATAGAGAACAAACTAGTTATTACCAGTGGGGAGAGGGACTTGGGGAGGGGCAAGACAGGGATAGAAGGTTAAGAGGTAAAACTACTATGTATAAGATAAACAAACTGCGAGGATATATTATACAGCACATTATTTTATAATGACTTTAAATGGAATATAATCTATAAAAAACACTGAATCATTGTTATATACCTGAAACAAATATAATACTGTAAATCAACTATATTTCAGTAAAGTTATAGTTTTCTCCGTAAGGTATATTCCTCATGAAAATTATTCCAATGAACTATAAACATCACTGTGAATGGAATTTCATTTTTCCATTAGAATTTCTTCTCTCTCTTTCCCTCTTCCTCCCTCCCTCTCTTTCCTTCCTTTTCTCCTTTTCCTTCCTTCTCTCTCTCTCCCTCCCTGTTTTTATTTCTCCTTAGGCAGATTTAATTGTAATATAACATACATTTAGAAAACCTGAAATCATAAGTGTTTACTATACTGAAAATTTACACTGAACACAACCTTGTAACTAGCACCCAGGTCAGGAAACAGAATGCAACACTTCCCAAGCTCTACTCCCCAAGCACTGGAATAACCAACATCCTCAGATAACATCAGGGGTAAATTTTGCCTGTTTTTGAAATTTATATAAATGAAAGCATTCAGTTTGTACATTTTGGAGGTCTGTCCTCTATGATATTATGATTTATAATAAGAAATATACATTTGGATACATTTAGTCCTCCTTCCATTCCTGGCACAGAGCTCCTACAACCTCAAATAGCTCCAGTTCCTGAAATAGCTCCAAAGTGATGAAGGTCAAATGCACGTCTTATGATTCAAACAAGCCCCTTTCAGTCACTTCTGAGTTTATGGTAACAAGGTGACTTTTGAAAAGCCCCTAAGGGTAGAGACTGATTGCCAAGGAAACCAACCACATGATTAGAGTATTAGCATTTTCAGCCCCACCTCCCAGCCTCTCTGGAAGGAAAAGTGGCTGGAGATTGACCCACTCACTAAGGGAGACAATGTTTAATTAATTGTGTTTATGTAATGAAGCCTCCATAAAAGCCCAACACAGGGCCCAGAGAGCTTCTAGGTGGTGAACACGTACAGGACCAAGGGCTAGGTGGGGGTCACACTCCACGAGGAGAAATTTCTGTGCTTGAGATCCTTCCAGACCTTTCCCAATGTACCTCTTCATTTGATGGTCATATTCCTTTCATGTCCCTTTGTCATAGATTGGTGATCTAGTAAGTAAACTGCTTTCCTGAATTCTGTGCGACACCCTTACAATTAATCAAACCCAAGGTGGAAATCATGAGAACCTCCAATTTATAGCCAGTTGGTCAGGTGACAACCTGAGTGTACAACTGGTGCCTAAAAGTGTAGGGATAGTCTTGTGGGACTGAGCCCTTATCCTGTGGGGTCTGATGCTATAACATCAGAATTAAGCTAAATTGTAGAACACCCACCTGGTGTGCAGAGAATCTAAAGAATTGCTTGGTATGGGAAAATCCCCACACACTTGAAGCACTGAGAATACTTAAAATAATAAAGTACTTAGAGTCAGTGAGTAAACAAGTGTTTTTGCTACACCTGTTTCACTCAGCATGTGTGTTAGATTTGTCCAGCTTGTTGTTTGCTTATTCTTACCGCCATGTGATATCACTGTACCATCACATATTTATCCATTTTACTGTATACAGACAGTTTAGGTTGTTCTCAGTTTGGGGATATTATAAATAGTGCTGTAGAGTGTATTATTTTCTTATTTTCCCACCCATTCTAAATATTTTAAATGTTAGAAAGATTTCTAAATATACTACCCTAGCTTTTGGTGAACATATGCATCCTCTTTTTTTTTTTTTTTTTTTTGCTTTTTAGGGCCATACCCATGGCATACAGAAGTTCTTAGGCCAGGGGTTGAATTGCAGCTACAGCGGCCAATCTACACAACAGCCACGGCAAAGCCAGATCCAAGCCGCGTCTGCAACCTACACCACAGCTCACAGCAACGCCAGATCCTTAACCCAAGGAGTAAGGCCAGGGGTTGAACCTGCATCCTCATGGACACTAGTTGGGTTCATTACCACCGTGCCACAACAGGAATTCCCTATGTATCATTTTTTAAGTATACTAAGGGTAGAAATGCTGAATTACAGGATATGCAAATTATTTTGCCTCAGTAGATATTGACAATTTTCCAAAGTGGTTGTACCAATTGATATTCACTCCAGCAATAAATCCAACTTCAATTTGCTTTACACTGTCATTGATATTTGGAATTTTTTTTCATTTCAGTTAGTCTAGTGAACATAGAGTGGCATTACACTGTCATTTCAATATGCATTTCCCCAATGACTAGTGAAATTTTAAAAAATCTATTTATTGACTATATGGATATTCTCTATTATAAGGTCCTGATTTAAACTCTCATTAATTTTTAATAGATGTTTGCTTTTATGGGGGTTTTTTAGGGTCACACCCATGGCATATGGAGATTCCCAGGCTAGGGGTTCAGTCAGAGCTGTAGCTGCCAGCATATGCCACAGCCACAGCAACGTAGGATCCAAGCTTCATCTGCGACCTACCCCACGGCTCACAGCAACGCTGGATCCATAACCCACTGAGCAAGGCCAGGGATTGAACCTTCGTCCACGTGGATGCTAGTCAGATTCCTTAACCACTGAGCCACAATGCGAACTCCTGCTTTTATGTTATTTTTAATATGGGATTTCTTTATACTTGGGATATATATGTGTGTGATCACATATATACATACTATAAGAGAAAATGGTCTCCTGTTTTTCTTCTAAAAGTTTTATTGTTTATACCTCATGTTTATTTATGCTCCATCTGAAATTGACTTTTGTGTAACAGAAGTAAAAGCAGGGAGTTCTCTTGTGACACACCGAATTAAGGATCTGGTATTGTCACTACAGTGGCTTGGTCAATGAACTTCCACATGCCATGGGCATAGCCAAAAAAATAAAAATAAACCCACACATTCTTAACAATGAAAGGATACTTAACAAGGAAAATATTTGTATTTCTCTATCCTTTTTTTTTGTCTTTTTTTTGTCTTTTTGCCTTTTCTAGGGCTGCTCTCACAGCATATGGAGCCTACGCCAGAGCCACAGCAATGCGGGATCCAAGCCGCGTCTGCAACCTACACCACAGCTCATTGCAATACACCACAGCTCACTGCAATGCCGGATCCTCAACCCACTGATCAAGGCCAGGGATCAAACCCGCAACCTCATGGTTCCTCGTCGGATTTGTTAACCACTGCGCCACGACGGGAACTCCGTATTTCTCTATCTTAAAACCACCGTCTTATTTAATGGAAAACCCTAGAAAACACATCTACTCAGATCAGGAACAGGGGGAGGATGCTCAATATCTCTATCATTATTCACCATTGTATATTCAGTATTAGCAACTACAACTAAATGAAATAAAGAATTAGTAAGGAAGAGGCAAAACTATTTCCACTTGCAAATGATGTGATACCTGGACAATGCTAAAGAATCAATAAAAACAGTACCTCCAACACCACAAGTTAGTAAGGCAAAAGAATATGAAATTAATATTCAGGAATCAACACCTTCCATAAGGCAATGCATTATAAGCACGTAACAATCACACTGAAGAGGATGGGAAAGAACAGTAACCTAAGAAACTGTAGAAAACAGTGTTGTGATTGCATAAATTTAAGGCAAAAGACAAAAAGGACTGCACACAGATATTACACTCCAGTTAAAGATTTGTTTTTCACAGAGGTATAAAATGGCAATTGCGAAACTACAGACATTTCCAGATTGAGTAAATAATTAAATATGCTGATGATAATGAAAGTGAGGTTTCTCAGAGTTACTAGAAACAGAAGGAAGTTGGCTGGAATGAAACCCTGTGATGATGGACTGGAATCAGATGTATCAATATAAACTCAGGATTCTATATGTGTGTGTTTGTGTGTTTACACAAATAGATATCAAACAGATATAGATCTGTGTGCGCACGCATGCATGTTTGTGTATATACACCTATGTCACAGCTCTGTAAGGTAAGAAAGAAATTAGAAGCAATGGTTAAAGTTCAATGAACATACTTAGCACCCAGATCTTGGTTTCTAAATACTTTTCTTCAATAAAATGAACCAAAATCCCAGGAAGAATGGTTGATCTCAGGAATGAGGCAGAAATGAGCATGGTGAGGGAATGGGGCGAGATGAGCCTTAGAGATCCTGTGGGCCCAGAAGGTGAGCAAGGGCTGAAATTCCAATGGTGTGTGACAAGGACAGAGGAGCCAGTCTGCAGGTGCTCTCAATGGTCAGATAACAATGAATTTTATCTCATGGAATAATACAAATATCCTTGAGTTCATACGACAAATAAGTGGCTGAATGAATAAATAAGAATGAGAGTGCTCATCCGTAGAGTAGCATTCAAATTAGTAAATACAGAAGGAATGAGGTAAATAGAAAATCACCATCTGGCAACCACCACAGTAATAGCTGCTTCAGAGGCATGAATCAGTGATGGAGGCTAAAATTAGTGGGCAAAGCTATATGAGAAAACAGGATATTTGTGTGGCCTCAAACTGTCTTCCCCCAGGTACTTATTAACTACAAGGGGAAAAGATGTAAATTTATAGTGGAGGAAACTGACAGACTCCACCTCAATCAAGTGATCAAAATTATCATCACCAGGAAGGAGACATGTCAACATAGTTTACCTCCTTATATGACTCACTGAGGTCACATCATCACTTCTAGGGTATTTCTTGCCAAAATGAGTAATCTGAATTTAATCATGAAGGAACTGAGACAAACCCAAATTAAGAGGGGGCACCCCCAAATTAACTGGCCAGAACTGTTCTTTGAAGAGAGACAAAGTCAAAAGATGTTTCTCAAGTGAAAGGAGAATAAAGAGACATGACAACTAAATAAAGTGTGTCATGCTGGATTTGATCCTGCACTGGAAAAAGACATGGGTGGCACAATCAGCAAAAAGTAAAGAAGGTTTACAGATAGTATTTGCTATAAAAATCAGTACTAATTTCATGATTTTATAACTGTACTACAGTTATGTAACATGTCAAGATTTAGTGAAGCTAGGCGAGGAGTTTATGAGAATTCCTGTTAATATTTTTGCAAACATTTTCTAACTCAACTTAGTTTAAAATGAAAGTCTGGGAGTTCCCGTCGTGGCGCAGTGGTTAAAGAATCTGACTAGGAACCATGAGGTTGCGGGTTTGGTCCCTGCCCTTGCTCAGTGGGTTAACGATCCGGCGTTGCCGAGAGCTGTGGTGTAGGTTGCAGACGCGGCTCGGATCCCGCGTTGCTGTGGCTCTGGCGTAGGCCGGTGGCTACAGCTCCGATTCAACCCCTAGCCTGGGAACCTCCATATGCCGCGGGAGCGGCCCAAGAAATAGCAACAACAACGAAAAAGACAAAAGACAAAAAAAAAAGTCTGAAAACATATCAAAAGTACCTATAAAATGAATAGCAGACTAAATTCAAAGGTAATAGATAAAAGAAATTAATAAAAATAGTATGAACATAATTGAGTTGAAGAAATATATAATCGGAAAACCAATTATGCCAAGTTGTTTCTAGAAACTCTTCACAGGACAGTAAGAAAAATGATATTTAGCTATACCACATGCAAATGAGGGCATGACTACAATAAATAAAAGGGTGTTAGAAATAGCTGTATGCTAGTAACTTACAAAACAGAAGAGTCAAGAACCCACCATCTGTGTAGCCATCTAATTTATGACAAAGATGCCATTTCAGTAAGTAGGGAAAACAACAAATAGAGATGTTTCAATAAACAGTGCTTGAAAAACTGAAGATGCACATGGAAAAAAATAAGTCTTGACCCTATCCTCAAACTGTACCCAAAACATAAAAACAATTCCAAATGGACTGTAGATTAATATGAAAGGTAAAACAAGATAGCTTCTAGGAAAATGGCTAAAATTACAATAACCAATACCAGGTGTTAGCAAAGATATAGAAGTAGATTTCAAACGTGACTGGTCCAAGCATCAATTGGTACAATCATTTGAAAAGATTGTGTGGTTTGCAGTATAAGGAATAACTGGCCGATGGGACCTTCCGCATAGCACAGGGAACTCTACCCAATATTCTGTGATAATCTATAAGGGAAAAGAATCCGAGAAAGAAAGGATGTCTATATGTGCATAACTGAATCACTTTGTTGTACAGCAGAAATTATCACAACATTGTAAATCAAGTATACTTCCAGAAAAACTTTAAAAAATGAAAATAAATAAATAAACAAAAGATTAGGCAGCTAAGGCTGAACAAATAGAGCTTTTGACCAGCATTCCACTTTCAGGAATATAACCAAGGGAATGAGTAGGTATAGGCACCAAAAGACATGAACTGGAACCATGACAGCAGTTTACTCATAAAAGCCAAAACCCAGCAACAGGGTCCATCAATAATAGAATTGGTTAATCAATTATGGATCGACCAATCTCGCCAAGATAATATAAAGTTAAAAAATATCAAGAGAGGAGTTCCCGTCGTGGCGCAGTGGTTAACGAATCCGACTAGGAACCATGAGGTTGCGGGTTCCGTCCCTGCCCTTGCTCAGTGGGTTAACGATCCGGCATTGCCGTGAGCTGTGGTGTAGGTTGCAGACGCGGCTCGGATCCCGCGTTGCTGTGGCTCTGGCGTAGGCCGGTGGCTACAGCTCCGATTCAACCCCTAGCCTGGGAACCCCCATATGCCGTGGGAGCGGCCCAAAGAAATAGCAAAAAGACAAAAAAAAAAAAAAAATCAAGAGAACATAGTGTATCATTCCATGTGTATAGTCAATAAAACCTAACATCATCTATAGTAGAAATACATTAAAGTGATTACCTCTGGGAAGTATTAATTGTATTTACTGTATTGACTGCAGTTGCCAATGTATACACATTAATTGGTAAGAGCAATAAGGGAGTTCTTTGGGCTGGTGATAATATTCTGTACCTTTAGATTAAGAAGGGTTAGGCAGGTGTACTCGCCCCTCATGTTCATTAAGCTGAACACTTAAGATTCGTGTGCTATGTTGTATGTAGGTTATAATTCAGTGAAAATTAAAAGTTTTTTTCTTGAATAAACTTTTGTCTTCATTTTCATAGTTGAAATATTCCACTTTATCAGACTGAGCTTTCTACAGGATGCAATTAAAACCAAGTATTAAATCTGAGAATGTAGCTGTCCATAAAATAACAGAAAAAAGAGAAAGAACGGTTTTTATTGTCCAAATCCTTTGCTGAAAATGGATGCTCTGGCTCTCTGTTCACTGCTTTGTAGAGTAAGGAAGATAATATCATGGCTTATACAATAAATCTGTTTAAAGTGTTTATTTCTTCTCAAAAAAAATGGAAGAATGTGTTAATTATTGCATGTTAGTTTAGCACTCTGCGGCATCTTAGAAACATATTTTAACTTATGTGTACCAGTCCTGATTAATAAAAAACAAATTTAAAATGAGGGCTTAGAGTTCCCGTCATGGCTCAGTGGTTAACGAATCCAACTAGGAACCATGAGCTTGTGGGTTTGATCCCTGGCCTCGCTCAGTGGGTTAAGGATCCGGCATTGCCATGAGCTGTGGTGTAGGTCACAGATGTGGCTCTGACCCCACGCTGCTGTGGCTCTGGCATAGGCCAGTGGCTATAGCTCTAATTAGACCCCTAGCCTGGGAACCTCTACATGCTGTGGGAGCAGCCCTAGACAAGGCAAAAAATAAAATAAAAGAGGGCTTAATAATAGGGTATTATATTTTTCTAAAGAAAACACATCTAGGAGTTCCCGTCGTGGCTCAGTGGTTAACAAATCCAACTAGGAACCATGAGGTTGCAGGTTCGATCCCTGGCCTTGCTCAGTAGGTTAAGGATCCAGCATTGCCGTGAGCTGTGGTGTAGGTTGCAGACAAGGCTCGGATCCCTCGTTGCTGTGGCTCTGGCGTAGGTGGGCGGCTACAGCTCTGATTTGACCCTTAGCCTGAGAATCTCCACATGCCGTGGGAGTGGCCCTAGAAAAGGCAAAAAGACAAAAAAAAAAATACATCTAGCTATATGTACTGGCTAAAATACCAATATGAAACAACATACATCAGTTTTGCTCAATATTAAAAGTATAATCACACTTCCTTTAATAATTATAAAATTTCTATAATTTTCCATTTCTACCAAGTCCAGTCAACTAGCTAAAGTCAACCAATATTAGCTTGAAATCCCTGAAACTGACATCTTCCATGATTTTTTTTCTCTTAAAGTTTTGCTAAAAGAGAAAAAAAAAATCAGTCCCTCTCCTTCAGGATTTCACATTCTATCATGGAAGACAAAGATTTACAATGTAACTAAACCTACACTCCTCACACTAGAGCAAGTGAGATGTTCAGGATCTCTATTAGCATCTAAGCTACTCACAGGGCCTGTATACAATGCAGTGTCTTGAATATGGCTGGGTATCAAGATTTATTTTTTTTCTAAATTCCATAAGGCAAAAAGAAATTTTTTTTAATTTTTTCTAAATTCTTAAGGCAAAAAGAAAAATTCATTTATGATCAATATCTTCTGTGACGAGAAGGCTGGGAAACACACGTTCAATTATAATGAGCAAGATAATACAATACATTAAATCTGGCAGTTGGGATATTTCCCATTATCTAGAAATGTTATTTCCTACACTTCTGTTCAATACCAATGCCAGGTAATCAGGTATTGCTATGTATACACAAAATGTCATTTACAGATCCAGGAGGGAGAAAGGGGAACTGCAGTAGGACCATTTGGATAATCTTGTTTTCCCTAGAACTTTGATAGGGTTTCATAACCTACAAATATCTATTATACACTATAAAGGTCTTTTGTGGCTTTTATTCGACTTTGGTTCTCCTCCGTTCATCCAGTAAATAAAGTTTGTCAGTCCCTCTGAACTTATTAACTCTTCCTACTGCCATAACCAATGTTTCAATTTGTAGGCTGGATCTAATTACTGAAGCATTTATTAGAACCCAGGCAGCAGCAGGTTATTATCTTACTAATTAATGCTCCACAGGAGACTTTGGAATTAATATAGGCCACTCTGGAAAAATAATGACCACTGAAATCATGGCCCTAATACCCACGTCAGGGAGCACACTCAAATACAATCCATCTCATTAGGAGTTTAGCAAAAGATGGAGAGGTTAACCCCAATAACCTGCAGAGAAGCCGGAAGATTCCATGGGTTCATGGCTACAAGAAAATGCTACCTGAGCAGATCATCCTCGGTTCTGCCTTGATGAGTCTGCCAGTGATGCAAACACCACAGAAAGGAATAGTAAGGAAGAATTACATAACCCTTTCTCCACCAATTGTTAGCTTGTTTGCTATAGATTTAAACACTGCCACAGGCTCCTAGTGGTTGGCAGCTCACGCTGTGGAAAATGTCACTGGGTTTCGCTACCCTACTAGCTGTGCTCCACAGAGCAGAAAATTAAGCCTGACATATTTGGGGGAGGAGTTTCCTGGTTTGTAAGAATTTATAAAAATAGCCATACTTATTTATTCCAGGGTCACATTTGTAAGTTCTCAGTAGTTCTGAGATAAATAATCGTATCACACCTGCTCAATTCGTAGCTCATTCTCTCAGGTGAATAGACGTGTTTCTAACGTCAAAAGACACATATAGATACAGCACAATAAAATACTTCTATAGCATCTGAAAATAAGTGAAAAAAAATCTATCTGAAACCATGTATTTCTGCTTCAGTTTATTCTGAGTCTTTTGAATAAGGTCTGAGTACGTAATCATTTATCAAAGTATTCATGTTTCATCATGAATAACCTAGATTTGATGTACAAATAGAACCAGGAATTTAAGTCAAACTCGCTCAAATTTATTTTGTTTCATTATACATTTTGTTGAACTATCTAAAATTGAAAACTAATGATCCTTTAGTTAAATGTTTGTTGTGGCATATTTGAAACATTTAAATTATTTTTCCCCCTCTATTCTGGGCGACATGTAGTTTTGCTATAAGACATACAGATTGCTCAGCCATACATTATTTATAAATTTGGAATGGAAATTATGAGGTGCAGAATTGAGCTACAGAATAAGACTATCATTGAAAAAATTCACTGCACTGTTTCTAGAAAAGTTTGCACTTCTGCAATAACATCAAACCATTTATTTAAACATTTAGAAGCATTTGCCAATGCAGGTAAAATGAGACTACATCTCCCCATTTCTTGCCAAATTTCTTTCTTCCCCGACTTTGTTCTTTCACACAACCTAAAAGAAAAGAATTCTAATCAGGCTTGCAGAGCCTATCTGTAATAGGGAAGAACAAAACTGACTCCATGTTAGATCTGTTTCTTTAACTTTAAACTTTGCATTCTGTTGCTTTTGCTTCAAGTTAAGGATGTTGTCTGTAGCCTGAAAAATACAGGAGAGCCCATTCTGAAGGCTCTGACCTTTAAAGGTCTAACACTTTTCCATCCATATAGAGATAAAAAGTTGTAGAACAGAGAGTAACATTTGTCTTGTTGGAGGTTTACAGCAACATTGTGTCCTGACTCATGTGGACCATGTAAGAACAAAGGATTCCAACACCAAGAAGCATTTGCAACAACCAACCATACCCCTCCCTTACTCTGCCTTTAAAAATGCTTTGCTGAAAACTTTCAGGGAGTTTGGGGGCCATGAGCCACTTGTTTTCCTTGCATGGCCCTGCAATACATCTTTCTCTGCTCCAAATTCTAACAATTCAGTTTGTTTGGCTTCCCTGTATGTCAGGCACACAAACTTGCATTCGTTAACATATCTGTCATTTGAACAGGCCCATTTTCTCTTACATGCCAAGAACTCCAGCCTTAGGAGGAAAATGCTCCCAAATCTCTCCTTTTCCTCAGCACCTTTCCCCCGTGTTTATGCAAAGTTAGAACTCTCTCAACACTGCTTTCTCGCACCAGGGCTTGGAAAGGCATCCTTTCTGCCTTTTAAAAGTCCTATTGATCAAGATAATGACATTTACTCAGCACCTGCTCAGCGAAAGTCACACACAGGCCACAGCATGGCTTGCTTTCAACAAAGAGAAATGTTCCATGGCTCCTGTTTGTTTTATCAAGTAGCCTCTGATGCCTGGAATATCCTGCAGGTCCCAGGAGCCAATCTCTCATCCCCTTGCCCACACCTGTCATCTTGCCTGTCTTTTCCATAAGTATTTCCACTTGAAATAAGAAAAGCAAGCAAGCAAGCAAGCAAGCAAGAAAGAAAGAAAGAACAGGCAAGGCAAGTCAGGCCAGCATCTCCCTCCCCCAAGAAGGACCACCCAGAATTCTGTACATGCTCTTCCTCTGAAATACACACTCATGACAGTATTTTTTGGAAATGTTGAAGCCCTTATGTTTACCTGACCGCCTTTTTTTTTTTTTTTTTTTTTTTAGGGCCACACCTACAGCATATGGAAGTTCCCAGGCTAGTGGTCAAAGTGGAGCCACAGCTGCAGGTCACCGCCTCAGCTACAGCAACACCAAATCTGAGCCACATTTGCAACCTACACCTCAGCCTGCAGCAACACCAGATCCTTAACCCACTAAGTGAGGCCAAGTGTGGAAACTGCATCATCATGGACACTATATCAAGTTCTTAACCAACTGAGCCACAGTGGGAACTCCTATCTGACAGTTTCTTTTTCAATGATTTTTTCTATGTGACTCTTAGCTCCTTTTGTATGGGTGACTATAAATTCCTAGAGAGATTGCTTTTGACTTTTTGAGCCCACAGGACAGTTAAAGACCAACATCTTCTGAGATTATAACAATTGTCGACCCAGAATTAGAGATACTCCTTCACTCGCTCCCAGAGTCTTGTAAGAAGAATTTCAGGAGAAAAGTCTGTCTATCAAGTACAATGACCAAAGCAAGAAAGCAAGCATCTGGGCATCCGGGTGGCAATTCTGGCTCTCAGAAAATTCTGTTTTATTATAAGTCGGGCTTATTGCATTTAAAATACAAATCATCACACACTGAAGCCTCTGGTTTTTAAACTGTTCACTCTACCTTCAAAACACTGGGCTGCTTATCTCCTATTTTGTTTTGTTTTGTCCTGTTCTTTTTTTCTCTCCAGGTCCCAGGGAATTCCCTGGATCAATACAGCCTTCTCCTGAACACAGGGCAGCAAGTCACCAAGCTTGTCCATCACTCTTCCCAAGCTGACATATTCAAAAGACCTGAAGTAGCTACATCTGTTCAGTCAAGTTACTACAAGCAGCTTTGAGAGCGAGCCCCCCACGGAGCCAAACAACCACAGCCCAGCCTCCTCCAGGTCCTTGAGAGGTTGCAGCCACCAGCAATCAGCACAAGCAGTCCTGCTTTCTCCATCACAAGACAACCCCTCCTCATTGTAAAAGGTTTGCTGCAGCCTTTTGCTTTGGGGGTATTTTTATAATGAGCAAATGTGGCTTACAGAGAGCATCATTTTCAGACAGAGAATGAAAAATATTTTGCGTCTTAAAAATGTGGACATCTTAAACCTGTATATGTGTACACACTTTATTTGCACAGACATACCTCAGAGATATTATGGGTCTAGTTCCAGACTACTGCAATAAAGTGAATATCACAGTAAAACAAGTCACACACTTTTTTTGGTTTCCCGGTACATATAAAAGATTTACACTATTCTATAGAGTCAGCATGCAATGGCGTTACATTTAGAAAAACAATGTACATACCTTAGAGAATCCGTTATTGCTAAAAAAAAAAAAAAATGCTAACCATCATCTGAGCTTTCAGCAAGTTATCATCTTTTTTTTTTTTTTGCAATAGTAACATCAGAGATCACAGGTCACAGATGACCATCACAAATATAATAACCATGATAAAGTTTGAAGGACCAGGAGAATTAACAAAATGTGACACAAAGAAAGCAAACTGGGAAAATGGCACCATTCGACTTGCTCAGCGCAGGGTTGCCACAAACTGTCAATCTGTAAAAAACACAAAATCTACAAGCACAGCAAAGCAAAGCACAAGAAAATGAGGTCAGCCTGTATATTAGTATGTATTTAGGTACATATTTTCCTCCATTGTGTTTTTCAAGGTTATTTTTCCTGTAGTATAGTATTGGGCTCACCAGTGTTTAATAAGATTTTAGGTGCACTCAAGTTCTATTCTCTCTTCCTCTGACAGACGAATCAATAGATTTAAAAAAAGACAAGCGCTGAAATTTATAATTCCTAGGTTGTTGGAAAGCACTGTAAATTTCACCTTAGGGCCAGATGTGTATGACTCACATAAGTCAGTTCCAGGCTGGGGCACAGGTAGAAACCCTCACTGACTATTGTTCCTAGTAGTGACAGGTGTGGGGGCACCTGCAGAACACATACTGCTCTTCCTGCCATAGATGAGATATCAGCACACCACCATGCCCACAAGTTCAACCTTCTTTCAAACAAACATTACTTCTTAGATCGTAAATGTCACAGCAGCTGCTCAATATTTTAAAATATGGGCCCAGAGTTCCCTCGTGGCTCAGAAAGTAAAGGATCCGGTGTTGTCACTGCTGTGACTCTGGTTACAGGCTTTGACACCTGGCAGGGAAACTTCCACATGCTGTGGGTACCAGCAAGAAATAAATAAATAAATAAAACATGGGCTGGGTTTTTAACACTCTTCAAGCTACCAAAGAAGAAGCTGGAGGTACAGGTAGGCTCCTGACTTTCTGCAGTTACTCTTCTCAAAAAGAAATCTCCCCCTAGGCACATGCAAGAAAGGCTAAAATAAAAAGCGACAATGCAAGGATGTGGAGAACCTGGGTCCCTCATGCAGTGCTGATGGGAATGTCCAATGGGGCAGCCACTCTTGAAAACATTTTGGCAGTGTCTTATAAGGTAGGCATGTACTCAACATATAACCCGGTAAATGCACTCTGGGGCACTTGGTCCCAGAGAAACGAAAACTTCGGTTCACATAAAACCCTGTACACAACTGTTCACAGTAACTTTATTCATCATGGCCAATGACTGGGAATAGACCACAGGTCCCTCAAGGGGTACAAAATACCGTGGAATACCATTCAGCATAAAAAGGGACCACTGATAGATACAACAGTTTGGAAGAACCTCAAGGCAACTGTGCTGAGTGCAAAAGTTAGTCCCCAAAGGTTATATGTATGATTCTATTTATGGAACACTCTTGAACTAACAAAATTTTAGAGGTGAGGAACAGATTAGTGGTTTGCAGGGGTTAGAGATGGGAGATATGAGGCTTTAAAGAGGTAGCACAAGGAAGCCATGTGGTTATGGAATACTCTGGATCTTGATCTGATGGTTATATAAGTTTATACATTTTTATAACATTTATACATCTATGCTTAAACTGCAGAGAACACACACACACAACTAGTGAAATCTTAATAACCTCTGTGGATTATATCAATGTCTATTTCCTAGTTGAGATATTGTACTACATACAGTTTTACAAGTTGTTAGCATGGGGAGACACTGGGTTAAGGATACAGAGAACCCCCTGCACATTTCTTGCAATTTTATGGGAATCCCTATTTCAAAATTTTAAAAATGACAAGAAGAAAGTAACCTCTGGAGTCCCCCATATTTCTATTTTCCCTTCTACTTCCCCTATAGCCCCTTCTTCTAAAAAATTGTCTGTTTGTTCTAATACCTCCCCCATACTATTTTACATCTGCTCTAATCATAGCTCTGACTGCTCCACCATCCACATTTTACCCACTCTCTTCAAGGTCACCAATGGCATCCATGCTCCTCCATCCCAGGTCAGCTGTTCATCTTCATCACGGACCCACCCTCCTAACCCAAGACCGCCTTTGACAGAAGTGAGCTCACCCTGGTCCTTCGTGCACTTTCTTTACATCATGAACTTCCCACGCTCCCTTCTCTGAGGGCCTCCTTCTCAGTTTCATTTGCAGCTTCCTCCTTCTTTCCCAGAAATTCCTCTGTGGCCCACTCCTTCCCTGGGTAAACGCATCCAGTCTCCCAAGTGTAACCAGTATGTAACCACAGACAACTCCAAATTTCCAACTCTAGCATGGTCCTCAACCCTGAATGTCAGATTTGTACTCAACAACCCTGGTAAATCTCTCTGGAGGTAATTAACAGACATATTCCACTTTAAATGCCCCCTATCAAACACCTAACAACCCACCAAATCTGCCTATTCCTATCTTTTTCCAACATCGAAAATGGACAGCTCATTTCTTGTAACACAAGCCCCCTAAATGTCATCGTTTTCTTCTTTCGTTTTCTCATGCATCCTGTCTAACCTATCAGAGAATCCTGTTGATCCTATTTTCAAAGGACACGGTGAATCTAAGCACTTGCTACCACCTTCACTGGTATCATCCTAATTTAGTCCACTATTATCTTTAGCATAGATTCTTTCAGTAGGGTCTTAACTCTCTCTTTGGCCTTGCTCCCTATGGTATATGCTCAGTGCAGAGGCCCAAGGGACCCTTTTAAATCATAAGATCACGACATTTCTCTGCCCTCAAATACCCTATTCTCTCTGGATGTCATACTTTACTAGTATCCCCTTTATCCACTCTGCTCTAGTCCCCTGGCCTTCTTGCCCCTTCTGGAACATATCAAGTACCTGACACAGAGACTTTGCATCTGTGGTTCCCTCAGCCTCAGTAGCCACAAGGATAGCTCTCCCTCTTCCCAATTCAGGCACTCAAATGTCATCATTTAAGATAGATTCCTGGAGTTCCCTTTATGGCTCAGTGTATTAAGAACCTAACAAAGTGTCTGTGAGGATGTGGGTTCGATCACTGGTCTCCCTCAGTGGATAAAGGATCTGGCATTGTTGTGAGCTGTGGTGTAGATCACAGATGCAGCTTAGATACCATATTGTTGTGGCTGTGTCATAGGCCTGCAGCTACAGCTCCGATTCAACCCCTAGCTCAAAAACTTCCATATGCAGCAGGTGCAGCTGTAAAAAGAGAAAGAAAAAAAAAAGATTCCTATCATCCCATGCCTTTGGACTCTTCTCCATTAGACTCACCACCACTTCTTCATATACAAGAAATACCATTTCTTTGTTATCTGTGCTTCCCCATCAGAAGGCAAGTTTTATGAGTTTTTATGCAGTGCTCAAATCATGCCTGGAACATATATGACCATCAATATGTAACTGTAGTACCAATGAATTATTTAACTGATGATGCAAGTAATTCTCTACTTTCCAATAGGATGAAAATTGGGGTAGTTGGAGTAGCATGCACTCTAAGATTCTGAAAGACCTGAAAAACCAAGAGAACCCTATCTGCTCTCTGACTGATGGGTCTGGCCTCCCCTTATTTCTATGAGCCCGCCCAGTCTGATGGCCATGCATCCCATGGTCATAGCACCTCTCCAGTGAGTGACCAACAGGGCCCCTGGAGGCAGAGCCTATATTCTTCCTTATTTCCAGGTGTTCCGCAGCCCCAGAGCAGCAGGGGAAGTTGCAGTACCTACACTTCTAGCCTCCTCTCATCCAAGACCATCTGAAACATGAACTCAAATGCAGCTAACGCCTTGAGAGTTGGTAGGTTACAAACATCTAGATACGTGCTCACCAGGACTGGGACTTTCCATTAAAGGTTTGCCTGTTGAAAGCATCAGATAGAATAACAGAACGTATAAATCTGTCTATTCATCCAATAAATCTTTCCTTCCAAAGGGCCTACTAGAATCACACACTGGTCTAGACACTTGGGGTCAAGTAGGGCTCAAAAACAGGACAAAAACAGGCTATATTCCTAATCCCATCAAGTTGATAATTCTAAAACTGGAGGACAACAAACACTCTACAGGCAAGCCCATGAACAATTTACGTTCAGGTGACCGGTGTTGTGAAGACAATAAAATTGGATGCTAAATAGCTAAAGTATCTCCTTTAAATTGGACAATCATGTTATTACTCCAAGGTGACATTTGAGCACAAATGAATAATTAAAAAGAACGAGTCATGCAGGAGCTGCGGGCAGAATGTTCCAAATGAAGGAAAAGAAAGTTCAAAAGACTGCAGGGACTACCTAGTGTGGCATGCTTGAGAAATAAACAATGAAAGCCAGGATGTTTGTAACATAGGGAGTGGGAGGAAGAATTCTAAAAGCTTAAGAGGGAGAAGCAGGTACCCACTCAGCCCTGGTAACCCTAGGAAAGGCATGTTTGGCCTATTCTCCAGCTTTACTGAGGTGGGATTATCAAATAAACATTGTCTATCTTTAAGGTACACAATGTGTTGATGTGACATGTGTACCCATTTGAAAGAATTATCACAATGAAGCTAATTAACACATATAGTTAATTCTAATTCATAGAGTTCACCATGTTTTGTGTGTATGTGGGGAAGACACCGAAGACTGTCTTAGCAACTTTCAAGTATAAAATTGATTACATTCACCATGGCCACCATGTTGTAACTGGAAGTTTGTCCCCTGTGACCAGCATCTCTCCCTTTCCTCCATATGCCAGCCCATGGCACCCACTACTTGCTCACTGTTTCCATGAGTTTGACTTGCTACGATTCCATCTATAAGTGAGATCAACAGTATCTGTCTGTCTGTGGCTTATTTCACTTAGGGTTCATCCATGTTGTCACAAAGGGCAAGATTTCCTTTTTTAAGGTTGAATAGTATTTGTTTTATATCATACATATATGTATATATAATATAAACGTTATATATAAAACAGGATCATATATGCATATACATGTAATATAAAGATATTTATATATAAAATTATATATGTGTGTATACATATATATTCTTTATCTGTTAATCTATCAGTGAATCCTTGCGTTATTTCTATATCTTGGCTATTGTGAGTAAGGCTGCAATGAACAAGGGAATGCAGAGTTTCTTCAAAATATTGTTTTCATTTCCTTTGGCTATACACCCAGAAGTAGAGTTACTGTATTATACAAGAGAGTTTTCATTTTCTGATGCACCTCCATACATACCATTGTCCACAGTGGCTGTACAAATTTATATTCCACCAAGAGTGCACAAAGCTTCCTTTTCCTCCACACCCTCACTAACACTTGCTGTTTCTTGTCTTTTTTGATATTAGCCATTCTCAGAGGTATGAGGTAATATCTCATTATGGGTTTTTTTATGAGACTAGAATATTTTAATAATAATTCTCCCTCACTGTGATTTTGATCTGCATTTCTCTGACGAGTAGTGATGTTGAGCATCGTTTCATAAACCAGCTGGCCACCTGGATGTCGTCTTTTGAAGAATGTATATTCAGGTCTTTTGCCCATTTTTTTAATCAGGTTTTTTTTGTGATTGAGTTATACAAGTTCCTTGTATACTTTGATATTAACTCCTAATCAAATATACGGTTAGCAAATATTTTCAAAGAGTTTGTATTTTAAATGCAGTGCAGGAAAAAGCATTCAAAACATTACCATGGACCACTGAGTCGCTACTCTTAATATTTTCTTTGTGTAAAGACAAACCTGTTGGATTATTACTAGTGGCTTCTTTCATATTCTCACTGCTTTGATTGGCAAGTTTGGAAAGAAGAGCCAGCCATGAATAGGCAGCCCCTTCCTCCTTCCTGCAGGAAGCAAGGCTGTGGGCTGTAATGGGCGTAGGGTTGAGCTTTATGGTAATGTCTTTATTCCTGTAGCACCTGGTTTGCAGGTATTCAGTGCTGTCTGGGCCAGTATTCTGTGACTGTGTGGGCCAGTCCCTCTAAGCCTGATGCAACAAAAGGAAGTCCACTGCTGGTATACACATGTTCTCTAAGAGCTATAAAGCTGACAATCTGGTCTCCGTATGTTTGAAATCTTTGTCTCCTTCAACTGCTTTAAAACTCTGGTGGCAAGGAAGGGGATACAATTCACTAGCCCTCTCAAACTCCAACAGGTTTGTTTGTTTGTCTGTAAGAGTAGATACAGTGATATCATTTATGTTTTAAAAAGATGACTCTGGCTTCCATTTGGAGACTGGACCATAGAGAGGAAAAATGAAGAGTGAGCAGGGAGGTGATGGCTATGGTTATTCAGGGTAGAGATGGTGGTGGCTTGGCCTAGGAATGGGATCAGTGGAGAGTGAGAGAAGCATAAAGAACTGGCATATATGTTCAAGTTGGAACCAAAGACAGTGGGTTAATCCGATGTGGGGGTTGGAACAATTCAGCATCAAAATACGACTTCCAGAGGTTTTTGACTTGAGTAGCTCTGGGTAAGGAATAGCTACAGAAATTCAATTGTGGCTCTCAAGCAGAGTAGATAATTTTGGAGCCCAGTAGAGAAGTCAAGACAAGAGGATATTTAGAATTTTCAGATAAGGCTTAAATTCATGGGGATCATATGTGATTACCTGGGGAGGAAATACAGAGAGAAAAAAGACGAGGTTTGAGGACAGAGCTCTGGGGAATGCCGCCACTAAGTGCTGTGGTTTTAAAGGATGGAATTGGGTATGTGCACTTGGAGGTGAGTTAAACTAGAGGCAGGACTTTATTTCATTCATAAAGGGTTATGATAGAAAAAGGGAGGCTGAGATAACAAAAAAGGAGAGTCCCAAAATGTTATGAAGGAGAAGCTAAGAGATTAGGATGTTAGATCAGACCAAAGTGGTAGAGAGGCGTGAATGAAAGAAAGGTAGGTCTCATGGCAGTCAAAGTGAAGAAACGTCACCTTAAGTGAACTTGTGCAAATAAAGTATTTTTCCAACATAAAAAGATGATGATGGAGATAAATGAATCAAGTGTTGATGGACTGGTTGCAAGTGAGAAGTTTATAACCTTGTGTTAGGATAACAGCACCCTTTAGTCAAAAGGATTGACTCCTGGGACAAGAAGGAAAGAATGTGGAATGGAGGAAGAACCAACAGAAGCTGTGTTTTTATTTGTCTCTTATTTGGGAGAAGAATTAAATGATGAGACATTAAAGTTAAACCTAAACTTACCTAAAGCTTCCTCCTGCATAGAGAAAACCACCAGAAACTGTAGTTTTTCTTTCAGGATTTTGGATGATAAGAGGTTTTCAGAGGGCATCTACTATAGTAAGAGATTACTAATAATGTTTATGTAATTAACATATCTCTTTACCTGATGGTATGCCCCAAAGGAACTGAAAGCTTATTTTTCCAAATTAAAAGCAAATGTGCAAAAAACAATAATGAGTTTTCTGGCCTTCTAACACCAAATCTAGTGCAGTCTTCTCAAATGACAGACTTAAGTAGGAACAAAAAGAAAAAAAAATCATTCTATAAAGCTCAATATATATTCTTTTTTTTTTTTTTTTTGCTATCTCTTGGGCCGCTCCGGCGGCATATGGAGGTTCCCAGGCTAGGGGTCGAATCGGAGCTGTAGTCTCCAGCCTACACCACAGCCACAGCAACGTGGGATCCAAGCCGCGTCAGCAACCTACACCACAGCTCACGGCAACACCGGATCGTTAACCCACTGAGCAAGGGCAGGGACCGAACCTGCAACCTCATGGTTCCTAGTCGGATTCGTTAACCACTGCGCCACGACGGAAACTCCTATTCTTAAATCAAAATAGTAATTTCAAAATATGGAATAGGAAGATAAAAGAGAAAATACACTCACATTTCCAAATATAGATTAGACAGATGAGTGAAAACAGAAATTACATTGAAATACATAGAGATTTTCCCCCTGTGGTGCACTGAGTTAAGAATCTGACTGCAGTGGCATGGGTGGCTGTGGAGATGAGGGCTCAATCCCCAAACCCACACAGTGGGTTAAAGGATCTGGTGCTGCTGTGGCTGTAGCATAGGTGGCAGCTGCAGCCTGGATTCAATCCCTGGCTCAGGAACTTTCATGCACCACAGGTGCAGCCATTCAAAACAAATCAAAAAAAGAAAAAACAAACAAACAAAAAACCCCAGAGATTGGAGTTTGGAGGCAAGAATTCAAAAATGGAGTAGTAAAGAGCTCTGAAAATCCTCTCCCCGAAAAGTAATGATAAAACTTAACAAAATTATCAATAACCACCATTTCTGAACTCTAGAAATCAAGCTAAATGTACAACTAATAGACATTAAATCAAGAAAAACTACTGAACCTGTGCTAAGAATAGCAGGAGATTCTGGCAAACCAGAAAAACAGCAGTTTGAAGGCTGGAGGCAGCTAACTTGGCGTGGTACAGATGCACAACTCCAGTTCCATGAGCATTACAGGAAACAAAGTGGGGCAAGCAACCCTGGAAGACCAACTTACAGCTAGCCTGCGTTTGTGATACTGTTTGGATCAGAAGGGCAGACTAGCCAGAAATTTACACCAGGGAGAAGCAGGAAGTGAGACAGCCTCAGTGACCTAGATAAGCCCCACATACGCCAGGTGGTATGAAGTGTGCACTCAGGAAAGACCAGAGAGGGTCTGGCTCCCCACATGTCCCTGAGTGCCCGTGAAAAGGACATACCCATGCACAGAGGGGAAAAGCGCCAGCTCTCTGGATGCGAAAAGCTAGGTCAGAATCTCACTGAACCTTGACTGTGGTACCCAACCTACACACAGAGGCCACAGCAAACATGGAGGCCTCACTGACTCAAGGTATTGGACCATAAACTGTGAGAAGTCACTGGGTGACAACCAGAACTATCCTGACACAATGATGCCCTCCAGGAACCTGGACTTAAGACTGAAAAGTTATTTGAAAATGTGTAGAGTCATAAGCATCAGCACAACTGCAAGAGATACAGATGTCGCTGAGTTAGCTCAGGCAAGAAATTAAACCAAAAAAACAAACAAATAGCAATAGCCATAAAAACCAGGGTGGGGATGGGAAGGAGGAATCCAAAGTTTCTATGTTATCGAAAATACCCACTTTTCAACAACAAAAAAAATTATGAGACAGGCAGAGAAACAGGAAATTGTGATTCACAGTTAGGTAAAGGGCAAAAAATACAATCTGAGAAAACTTTTCCTACTAAATCCCAGATGTGGGATTACAAATACATTCATGGAACTAAAGGAAGCCAAATTCAAAGAATTAAAGGAAAGTATGATGATAATGAGATTTCAAATGGAGAATACAAAGAGAAATTATTATTAATAAGGAAAAAACAAAAAGTTATGGAACTTAAAAACATAGTAAGTGAAATAAAAAGACACAAAGGGCCCAAAAGCATGTTTGAGGTGGCAGAAGAAAGAATCAGCAAACTTAAACGTAGATCAACAGAAGCTGTGAAATGTTAAAAACAGAAAGAAAAAGAATGAGTAAACAGAGGACTATAGCATACCATCAACCACACTAACCTATGAGCAAATGAGGGTTCCGGAAGGGGGTCAGAAAAAAGAATAAACAATTTTGAAGAAATAATGGATGAAAACTTCCCAATTTGATGAAAAATATTAATGTATAAAAACCTTAAGGAATTCCAATAAACAAAAAGAGCTACACATAGAAACATCATGGACAAGTGGTTGAAATGCCAATACAAGATAAAATCTTGATAAAACAAGAAAAAAAAATGATGTAGCACATATAGGGGGGTAAGAAGGCAGAAGGGTGATCTATTCTGAGGGCTGGAGGTAAAAAACCAACAACCAACTGGGAATCTTAGGTCCAATAAAATTTCCCTTCAGAAATGAAGATGAATAAAAGATATTCACAAATAAGCAAGGGCTGAGGTAATTCACTGCCAGCAGACCTGCCCTAACAGAAATACTAAAGTAAGTCCTTTAGCTGAAAGGAAATTACACCAGATGGTAACTTAAATCCACAGGAACAAATGTGGCACCAAAAAAAATAAATACTAGGATAATACATAAAAACTATATAAACATATTTTTTCTCCAACTGATTTAAAGCTAACTGCATAAAATAAGTACTGTATAACTCCATTGCTGGATTTTTTAACAGATAAAGATGTAAAAATATGATGGTAGTAACATAAGGAGATGGAAAGAAATGTAGTCATATTCTAACAAAGTTTCCCCCTTAAAAAACTAGAAGCAGGATAGCAGGAGTTCCCATCATGGCGCAGTGGTTAACAAATCCGACTGGGAACCATGAGGCTGCAGGTTCGATCCCTGGCCTTGTTCAGTGGGTTAAGGATCCAGCGTTGCTGTGAGCTGTGGTGTAGGTTGCAGTGCAGCTTGGATCCCGCGTTGCTGTGTCTGTGGTGTAGGCCAGCGGCTACAGCTGCTATTAGACCCCTAGCCTAGGAACCTCCATATGCTACGGGAGCAGAGCTAGAAAACGCAAAAAGACAAAAAAAAAACAAAAAACAAAAAAAAACTAGAAGCAGGATAGCAAACTAAACCCATAGCAACCAGATTCCACAATTAGGAAAAGTCTAGAAAAGGCAAATTTACAGAACATAAAGCAAATCAGTGGCTGCCTGGGGCTTGGAAGCAAACAAGAAGTAACATCAAACAAGCTAAAGCATCTTGTTGAAGTGAGGGAAAATGTCCTAAAATTGGATTGGAATAATGCCTGTGTAACTCTATAGGTATACTTTAAATCACTGAATTATACAACTACGATGAATGAACTTAGCTGTATGTAACGTATACCTCAATAAAGCCATTAAAATACAAATGACCTGAGTGGCAGTGGAAAAATACGCATGAGCATTTCACAAATAAATGAAATTCTGTATGATTAAATTGAGCTAGACAGTGATAATCATAGGCAGAGATTTATAAATTAAGAAATTCATTTAATTCTTTCTTTATAATTTTATAGTCAACAAAATATCCTCTTCTAGTTTTATCCATTGGACATGAAATATTTAAATAAACTATTTGGTTGTTGTCTTAATACTAAATATAAATTTAAATTTCAAAAATTAAGTCAAAAGCTCATCTCTAGTCCAACAAAAATGTGGGTAGCTTATAACTAAATTTTTTTTTTACATCAGTAAAAATATATCTTGTCTTTCCTCTTTAGCAAGATGCTCTGATTTTTTCAAGTTGAATTACATTAAGACTGCAACAAGTTATGATAATTTCAGCCAAATTCTATAAACATATAGATACTGTCAAAATGATTCATATATATTCATCTTATTTAGTCAGCAGCCACATTCTACAATAAAATTCCCCTAGATCTGAATTCTATTGAACAAAGTTCCAACATAAAATGAAGTAAAATCATCCTGAAGCCTCAGAACAGTTATCTGAATCCCAAGGAAGCCTCTCTTAAGATATTTTCAGTTGTAAATAAATCTATGTTAAACTACCAAAAAAGGAAAATTTTTAATTATTTTAAGAGAGGTTGGAAAATTGAGTTTTTCTTAGAAAATTAGTGTTCTAAGAAAAAAAATAACCTGAATCCCTTAAGGAACTTCACTCATTTTAAAGTGGTACATATATACAATGGAATACTACTCAGCCATAAAAACTAAATGCCATCTGTAGCAACATGGATAGTCCTAGAAATTATCATACTAAGAGATTCTCATACTAAGAAAGAGAAAGACAAATACTGTATGATATTACTCTTATGTGGAGTCTAAAATATAGCACAAAATGAACCTATCTACAAAACAGAAACAGACTCACAGACATGGAAAACAGACTTGTGGTTGCCAAGGAAGGAGAGAGAGGGATAAACTGGAAGTTTGGGATTATAGATGCAAACTGTTATAGATAGGATGGATAACACAAGGTCCTACTGTACAGTATAGGGAACTATATCCAATCTCCTGGGATAGATTATGATCAAAAATAATATTTAAAAAAGAATGTATGTATAAAGTGTGACTGAGTCACATTGCTATACAGCAAATTGGCACAACAATGTAAACAACTATCATTTTTTAAAAATTTAAATAAAAAGCAAAACTTCATTCATTTCTCAATCTGATAGAGAGAAAAGAACTAATAAAAAGGAAGTCATACATTCTCACCATGAGGACTGTTTCTTACAGGAAGTGAAAAATCTTAACTATTTTGTACAGAACCAGAGTACAGAAACGGAATACATATCCCTGTATTCAAGTTTCACAGGGGAGTGATTAGGGGGAAAAAAAAGTCCACATAGGATCTTTAGTGGGGCAATGATGAAAAGAAGCTAGCAAACATTGGTGTAGGTGACATAAATATGGATGATTTCAAAATAATTTATTTGGCTCTCCCATTACTCCTAATTTTTAAAGATTCTCACTGTAATAAGAAGCTGTTAGTCACCCTTTCAAAAGTGAACTCTTCCTGCCTCACAATGTGAGATAACATTAAGAATACCAAAACAGGAGTTCCCCTTCTGACACAGCAGAAATGAATCCGACTGGTATCCATGAAGATGCATGTTCGATCCCTGGCCCCACTCAGTGGGTTAGGGATATGGAGTTGCTGTGAGTTCTGGTGTTGGTCACAGATGTGGCTCAGACCTGGTGTTGCTGTAGCTGTGGTGTATGCTGGCAGCTGTAGCTCCGATTTGACCCCCTAGCCTGGGAAAGTCCATATGCCACTGGTGTGGCCCTAAAAAGCAAAAACAAACAAACAAAAAATACCAAAACACTCTTGAGATAAACCATAATAGAAAAGAATATAAAAAAGAATGTATATATGTGTATAACTGAGTCATTTTGCTCTCCAGCAGGAATTAACACAACACTGTAAATCAACTCTACTTCAATAAAAAATTAATAATAAAAAATCAAAACACTTTCCATGCATATTTCCAGAGGCCATACCCACAAAGTCAATAGTGTTTCTGATGGTCCATGCTATAGATCAAACACAATGTAGACAAACCCATAGACAGATAATAAAGCAGTCTTGCAGAAAAATTGATTTTTTGCTCTTCACTTTTGTAATATGTAAATGCTATATAATAATTTAGCAGATTGCTCTGCCAGTGGGGGAGGAAGGGAATCTTGATGATCAAGTTTTCTTATTCTGCAGCTGCGGAACAAAAACAGCTAGAACTGTGCTAATCCAGTACACTGGCATTTTCTTTGCTGACCTAAATTACAAAGCACTTGCTTCAAGACGATCAAGCAAACTAATTTTAAACACCAATTACGTCTAACACATAATACAGTTAGTTATTCAGAAGTGGCAAAGTAGATGCATCAGAGGAAGCTGGCATAGCATAATTTCAGAGAAATTGGTTAGCATATTGCTTTCGGAACTCTTTGAAAAATAAACTGATCAATGATTTGATTCAGTATTTTTAGATTCAAAAATGTATCCATTATGATCACTTTTCTAATTTTATCTTCTTTAAATTGCTTTCACTTCATCTTACCAAATAAGCTTTCTTTCATAACTAAAAAAACCTGCCAACTTTCTCATTAAATTCAATGTATCTACTTCTCTCAAAAGTACTAAGAAATCAAATTATCTTTTAAAAATGTAGCAATTCTACCAAATGTTACACAAAAATAAGATGATTTATAGGGACAAGAGGGAACACTCAGAAATAGTAAATTAGCTTCCTCGGGAAACTCAAGTGGGTTTTTAAAAAGGTAGTTCTTACTTCAGTATTTAGTTGATTACATGTTTTTCTCAAAATGCTAAGAAAAACTTAATGAATCTTTTTTTATTAACATATATTTGTGCAAAGGACATATACAATGTACTCATTTTAATGATCTTTAAAACAAAGAGCAATACGTATATGTATGACTACATTTGGGTAAATTCATGATTCTCAGGAGAAAAAGAAATTTTCATATAATACCCAATATGTAGTTTTAATGGTAGTAAATTAGAGGCATCACCATGGTTAAAGTTTTGTTCTGAAATTTTAAGCATTTTCTAACAAATCTTTCCTTCCTATTCACCACAATTTTCTCTCCCCATTTGGCCAATATTTATTTTTTGTGCTTTAGATATTCTGAGGCTTAATATTATGTATCAACTTGGCTATGCCACAGTATCCAGGTATTTAGTCAAACATATCTGGATATTGCTGTGAAGGTATTTTTTTTTAATTGTTTGTTTGTTTGTTTTTTGCTACACCCCCAGCATCCAGAAGTTCCAGGACCAGGGATTGAACGTGCACCACTGCAGTTCACAACTGAGCCACAGCACTGACAACACTGGATCCTTAACCCACTGAGCCACCAGGGAACTCCTGAAGGTATTTTTAGGTGAGATTAACATATAAAGTGGATTCTCCTCCATAACACGGAGGGGACTTATCTAATCAGTTGGGGGCCTTAAAGACTTGACCTGCCCACAAGGAAGAGGGAATTTTGCCAGCAGGCTGCCTTCACATTTGAACTGCAAAGTTATTTCTTCCCTGGGTCTCCAGACTGTTAGCTAGCCCTGCAGATTTGGGACTTACCAGCCCCTAAGTCCTTAAAATAAATCACTCCACAGCGAGATTATATCTATTTATGTTTCATGTCCTATGGGTTCTATTTCTCTGGAGCACCCTGACCAGTACAGATTGATCATGCTTTCTTAATTTCAAAAACGGTACATTACCGAACAGTTTTTAGTAGAGGAATTATTAACTCTTTCACGTAATGTTATTTGAAATAAAACTGTTATTCAAATTCAGACTTCTCTATTAGTTGATAAGAGAATGGAGGGCAGAAAAGTGCCATTTCCCCCATTCCCTCTATTTCTCTGCAGCAAACACTGAGGAAGCAGTGACTATGGAATCAAGTAAGTAAAGACCACTACAAAATTTCAAGAAATACAGCTGACCCCCATCCTACATCGGGAACATGTAGCTCTTTTTCCAATGGAAAGAAAGAGATTCAGATAAGCAAGGACAAATCTCTATAAGGTCACAAAATCAACTGATGAGACAGCCGGGAACAGAACTGCTTCTGCCTACATCTGAGACATACCTGTCCATTTAAATAATTCTCCCCATTTTGTGTGTGTGTGTGTGTGTGTGTGTGTGTATACTTCACTGAGAACAAATATTTGTTCTTCTACTTTGTCTCCAGATAATAAGAACTCCCTGGTCTTATCCTCTGATTAAAATTATCGAGAACTACAATCATTATTATGCAAGTCCTTAGTTACCCACAACTTTTATTTCTTTTTTCCTATTTCAAATAATTTAACATTGTCTGTTTTCCTGAGCACTGTGATATGCATCAAAGGACCCAGTCTTAGTATTTATATAGTCAAGTTAAAATGCCTACTCAATAACCAGGTGCAATGCCAGGTACAAGTCTCACTATGATGCCACAGTGGGTGTTCAACAGAGTCAGGTCCAGGCTCTTGGGGAGCAGAGAGGAAAGGAATTTTGCCCAGAGTAAAAGGGAACGGAAGTGCATGGATGAAGCTGAAGGTGGGGGACTGGCAAATGGATTTAGAAGAGAAAATCTGGTTCTACTATTGTCTTAGTTAAAAAAAAAAAAGGCAGGAGTGGGGAGAGAATGGTGAGAATGATGCTCTAAAGTAATTCGGTGATGGAGACACAAAGGACCACACAGGTGATCAAGCTGAGCTGCCTCGACTAGGGGAGTGATACAGTAGTTATGGATGGATTGTTGTACCTGTTACTGTTACAGGAGTGGAAGCAGGGAAGCATCACTGGAGGCTGGAAACTACAGTCACCCCTCAGTACCCATAAGGCACTGGTTCCAGGAATCCCCATGGGTACCAAAATCTAGAAGCTGGGAGTATCAAGAGCCAACTTTAATTACAGGGGCAGAACTGCAGTCCAGGTGAGAAAGGCAAAGGGAAGTCTTAGCGAAAAGAAAGTAAGACTAGAAAGAGGGGGTGGATTTGAACAACGACTCAGGAGCAAAAATAAGCAGGACCTACTGAATGTATAGAATGTGTGGGAAAGTGGTGCGGGAGTGAAGAATGGTCTAAAGATTTTTAGCTGAGCTGGAGAAGGCAGACAGAGAAATACATTGGGAGAGGGGAAGAAGGAGGAGGGAGATGGTATGTCAAGAATACCAAGTTCCTGAGGGATGCTCAGATGGAGGCTCATGAAAGAATGTGGGGTAAAAGGAAGGATTTGAGAATCACTGGCACACAAGTAGTTAAAAGCATAGATAGTCATTAATGAGACAGCTGGGACAAATCACCTTTTTTTAAATTTATATTTTTTTAGGGTATAGTTGATTTACATAGTGAATTTCTACTATAAGCATAGTGATCCACTCATATATACATTCCCTTTCTCATTTTATCATCCATCATATCTATCCCAAGACACTGAATATACTTCCCTCTGCTATACAGCAGGACCTCACTGCTTATCCATTCTAAATGTAATAGTTCGCATCTACCCACCCCAAACTCCAAAGAACCATTTTTAAGTGCAATGGCTTCTTGCTGAGTTTTCCTCTTGTCCTAGATACTTTTTTTTTAATCAACATCATCTACCTAAATTTTGCATTTAGGATTTAATGGCACCAAGAACTAATTTCAGTCCCATGTCTCTGGACAGAAAAATGAAGCAAAGTTTGGATTCTTATCTTCCCAAGAAAAATGTGGATAGCAGAATTTCTGGGGAGCCTAAGGAAGAAAGGTGGCAAGGCAGCTATAAGTATATGCTTTTATTTTTTATCCTGATTCTCTGCTTTTTAGTTCCATAATTCTGTGTTTGTGTATATGTCTGTGTATGTTTGACCTTTTCCAAAACTAAGACTGCTCATGAAATCCACCGAAAACAATACAAAAAATTACAAAACACTAATTACTTCTCTTTCCATCTTCCATGGGAGGTAATCGACTAATTCCACTCAATAATGTATTACTAGCCAATAGCCACTCTGGCGTACTTGAACGGAAAATAACTTAACACAGTATAGCACACACACACACACACACACACACAATTATTCTCAACGAAAACAAAACAAAGACTCAAGGAACTTCAAAGACGGGATGAGCATTTGTCTCATTCACTCACTCATTCAAAAACAATTTGTTGTATTAGGTACGTGGCTAGGAACAGAGATTTATCCAAATTGTCCTTAAGGAGTTTACAGCCTAGCAAGAGAAAGAAACAAGTAAAGAAGCAATTAAAATAGAATTTGTTAAGAATAACATATACAATGAAGGGCTGGGGGGTGGTGTGGGGAAGGCAGACAAAGAGAGAAATGTAAGAAAACTCCATTCACTCAACCACCCAAGGCAACAAGAAGAAAGCTTGCATTTAAGCATCTTAGCTTTAAAACAGGCATTTTATTACCTACCCATGTAGCATTTATTAAGGCAGATCCCATCGCACACATTTGTGATTTAAACAGACAATCCTCTAACCCACAAAGAGGCAGATGACTCAAACCCCCTCTCACTTCAGGTGTCGTTATACTCTCCTGCTCAATTTCATCACTGCTCTAAGCTTTTTTTTTAATCACCCTTGTAACTTCTAGTTTTAATTACAGAGTCTTTAATCATTGTCTGTTCCAACTGGGCTTTGTGCATCTATTTCAGCCAGGAAGAAAAAAATGCCAGAAGATTACAAATGCATGAGGCTTTCACTCAGAGAGCAAATATTTTGGTATTTGGGGATTAGCCTGAGGCAAAATGGCAGAGCAGACAGAATCTAGTTTGTGACTTTATCATCCTTCTTTTCTGTCATTTGAACAAGCCCTCTCCATGTTCAGAGGCTGTACTTGATCTTGGGCTGCCCCCAGACCTTGACAATCTTAATTCTTACCAAGGTGCTGGAGTTTTAATTTCCCATCATAAAGGAGGACACAAGAAACATGTGTTAATTCTCAGCCTGACATAATGCAACCCTCTAAACATGGAATTTTAAGACCAGGTTGCTGGTGCAAAAAATAACACCAGAGCACACACTTCTATCAACAGTTCGATTTGGACATCGGCTATGTACTCAGGTGCCATTATGATCCAGCAATCCCACCTCTGGGCATAGAGTCAGACAAAACTATAATTTGAAAAGATACACGCACCCCTCTGTTCACAGCAGCAATATTCACAATAGCCAAAACACAGAAACAACCTAAATGTCTAGCAATACCTGAATGGATAAAGAAGATGCAGTATACTTATAAAATGAAATATTGCTCAGCCACAAAAAGAATGAAATGTCATTTGCAGCAATATGGATGGAACTAGAGATTCCCATACTGAGTGCAATAATTCAGAAATAGAAAGACAAATACCATATGATATCATTATATGTGGAATCTAAAATATGACACAGATGAACCTACCTATGAAACAGAGGCAGACTCATGGACATAGAGAACCAACCTTGTGGTTGCCAAGGGGAAGGAGGGAGGCAGAGGGATGAAGTGAGAGTTTGGGGTTTACAGACACAAACTATTCCATATAGGATGAATAAACAACAAGGTCCTGCTGTATAGCACAGGGAACTATGCTCAGTATCCTGTGATAAACCATAATAAAAAATATGAAAAAGAATATATATATGTATAACTGAGTCACTTTGCTGCACAGCAGAATCTAACATAACTATAAATCAACTATACTTCAATTTTAAAAAAACAACATACTCAAAAGCCACATAATCTCCATGTGCTTAATAAATAGAAAATGTTACAAAATGGAGGTGGACATTGTTCAAGAGAAATAAAATATGTGTTTTATTTCTTAAGAAGTTTAGGCTTGCTGGACCACAGGCATACACAATCAGACATGAAATGTCTAGTACTCAATATGAACATCTTATACAATATCATGCACATAAAAACAAATATTTATCAATCCCTTTCATTCAGTAAGTAAGTATTCACCATGTGTCTACTACTTACTAGGCACTACACAAGGTATGGCAACAGAGAGCCAAGATATGGCCTTGTAAGGGGTTCAGTTGAGAAACCTCTTGGCACTGATAAGTATGTGAGGAAATGAGATCAAAACAGGGATTGGTAGATACAAACTGTTGCATTGGGAGTGGCTAAGCAATGAGATCCTGCTGTAGAGCACAGGGAACTAGATCTAGTCACTTGTGATGGAACCAGATGGAGGATAATGTGAGAAAAAGAATGTATGTATATGTGAGCCTGGGTCGCTTTGCTGTACAGCAGAAATTGACAGATCACTGTAAATCAACCCTAATAGAAAAAAATTAAAATCTTCCCATAAAGTTTAAAAACACAGCTGCTCACACACAGTGCCACTTCCAGGCCAGCCCTGCCCATCCCTGAATCAGCCTGTGTGCACATACACACACACACCTGTCAACCTGTCTCTCCCTTCCTCTCTTGTGTATCTTCTTCATTTCTTCTTTAAACTTCTCCAACACATACACTGGATTTTTTTTTTTAAGGGCCACACTGCGGCATATGCAGTTTCCCAGGCTAGGGATATCATCGGAGCTGCAGCTGCCAGCCTACACCACAGCCACAGCAAGGTCTGACCTGAACCACATCTGCGACCTGCACCACAGCTCAGTGGTGGATCCTTAATCTACTGAGTGAAACCAGGAATCAAATCTGCGTCCTCATGGACACCAGTCAGATTCGCTTCCACTGAGCCACTGTAGGAACTCCTGGCATTTTTTATTTAAGCTTTTCTTATGAGGAGTGATTTAATAGCATTTTTTCTCTTTCCTTCAATTTTTCTCCTGTCACCTTGATTACCCAAAGCACAGATTCTCCCTAGATCTGCATTTCTTACACATCTAAGGGGTAGAGGAGTCAGTGTAAACACTTGATTTAACAGATTTATCTTGTCAAATGGAAGTAAAAAGTCAAGTGAAGGTAAAAAAGAACAAATTTGTAAGGAAAGACATGTATTCCTGTTGTGGATATTTTGTTCCAAGTAGGCAATAATTGGAATCTCTAAAAAAATATTTTTAAAGAACCAGAAAGTATTTAACAATTTAAGTAAGTCAAGGAAAATTTAAAGAAAAAATTTTAAATACTATGTGACTCTGTTGGTTCAAAGAGTTGGAGTTCTTGGAGTTGCTGCTGTAGTGCAACAGAAATGAATCTTACTAGTACCCATGAGGATGTGGGTTCGATCAATGGGTCGGGGATCCAGTGTTGCCGTGAGCTGTGGTGTAGGTTGTACATGTGGCTTGGATCCTGCATTGCTGTGGCTGTGGTGCAGGGCCGCACCTGTAGCTCTGATGCAACCCCTAGTCTGGGAAACTTCGTATATTGTGGGTGCAGTCTCCCCCAAAATAAACAAAAACAACAAACAAAAAAAAGAGTACACTCCTTTCTAAGAAAATTACCCCTGGGAATGGTCAATTCTGAGACATGACCCAATAAAGTTATTTAAAATATGGAAAATCTAATTAATTAATATGGAAAGGAGTATTTGGTAAGTCAGGCTGTCCACTGACTTATTTCAAATCACTGTCTAGAGGACGAGAGAACCATGTTTGTAATATTCAACACACACACACAAAAGAAGAAAAAGAAAATATAACTTTGGAATTTATACTCTGCCAAGATGGAATGTGGGTAAAAAAGCAACATACAAGTATGTTTTAATATGCAAAAGTATTTAGTAATATTTTTCCCATGAGCTCTAAATAACAACTGAAACTGCAAGAGCCACCCAAGAGATGAATGGAAAATATACGACAATAGCTTGGCAGTGAGCGTTGAATCTATTCAACAGTAGAACTGAGGCCAAAAAATGCAGAATGAGGATTGTAGCAGAGACGCAAATACTATCACAGAATTTGAGAGAAGGAATTAAGAAAACAGGATGTAGTTTTAAGATTCTCATCTCCTCTCCTTTAGAGCCCAGGGGTGCAACATCTCATCTGAATCTGATAAAGCAAATGATGGTGGCTTTACACGTATTTACCAGGAAAAAGGTAAATGTCAAGAAAACATACTCAAGTGGTAGGAAAAGGATTATAAAGTGCAGAATAGAAAACACAGTGATTTCAACACTGATCATATTCAGGAGTGAAAACTACTAATTGAGATATAAGTATGGGTAGAGTATAATATGAAGTTTAAATACAACTACTCTATTAGAAATAAAGAAAAGGAATTGAACAACTTTTAACTATTTTGGTTTGTTTGTTTGCTCTTTGCTTTTTAGGGCCGCACCCATGGTACATGGAGCTTCCAAGGCTAGGGGTCGAATCGAAGCCACAGCGGCCGGCCGATGCCACAGCCACAGCCACATAGGATCCAAGCTACATCTGTGACCCACACCACAGCTCACAGCAACACCGGATCCTTAACCCACTGAGCGAGGACAGGAATTGAACCCACAACCACATGGTTACTAGTTGGCTTCATTTCTGCTGAGCCACAACGGGAACTCCAACTTTCAACTATTAATAGGAAAATTGATCAGAAAATTTAAACTATAACTTTTTCCTCTTCTAGTAACTTAGAGGTTTAATACTTTTCAACCAACAACAATTTTTGCATAATCCCCAGGAAAGAAATTTGATCCCTAATTTGGGGAGAAAATTCAGAAATTAAATTATGTTTCAGTGCTTTGTAATTATGAGCCCTTTTTCTAAATTTTATCAGAGATAATTTTATCAGTTTTGTAATCTTACCATAACACTTCCCACTGATTCAAGCATCCCAAACATGGCTTTTATGAAATATTAATAAACAGATGCCGATAAGGAACCAAAGTTACAGAATGGCATTCCAAGGTCATATAGCGGCATTTGGATTAAGTGGATTAGTCCCCAAATTTGAATCTTGTTGATACTTTTCAACTAATGTGAGCATGAACAAAAAGGTTTATTGCTGTCATTCAGTCAGATGTTAATCAACCAAATTTACCAATGAATTCTTTATTTCACACTCTTCCCCACCAACGTGCAATTCCAGAATTCACTTGTCTCCTCTGTGATAAATACATTTAGGTATTCAAACTGAGACCTACCAATCTGAGATCAAAGCCAAGTTCTTCTTTTTTCAGCAAATGGTTTTCCAAGCATTGTTTCATTTCTAAAAGCCCCCACTATCGATTTGATTCAACATTACATAAAAAAGGAACATACACACACCCCAATGTTCACTGTAGCACTATTAACAATAGCCAAAACATGGAAGAAACCCAGATGTCCATCAACAAAAATCAACATACACACAATGGAATATTAATGGATATTCACTATTTCATTAATGCAATGGAATATTAATCAGCCATAAAAGGAATGAAATAAGCAACACAGATGGACCTAGAGATCATCATACTTAGTGAAATAAGTCAGAGAAAGATAAATATCATGATATCACTTAATACGTGGAATCTAATTTTTAAATGATACAAATGAACTTATGTACAAAATAGAAACAGACTCACAGATTTCAAAAACAAATTTACGATTACCAAAGGGGAAATGTGGCAAGGGGAGGGATAAATTAGGAGTTTGGGATTAACAGATACACACTATTCTATATAAAATAAACAAGGACCTGCTGCATAGCCCAGGGAAGTCTACTCAATATTCTATAATAACCTATATGGGAAAAGAATCTGAAAAAGAATGGGTATGTACATATATGTAACTGGATCACTTTGCTGTACACCTGAAACTAACACAACATTGTAAATTAACTATAGTCCAAGAAAATTTGAAAAAAGAAAAAAATGGGACAATGTCATCCTCCTCTTTACTATAAAGCTTCAGGCATCACTTTCGCCTGCACATGCCATGAGGACAGGGCACCTAACTCTCCACACCCAGCCTCGCATGGAACACAGCATCTGGCACATAACAGGATTCCAATATGTATCTGTGCTAACTAAGCCCTAGGCTGAGGAAGAAGCAACAGAATAAACTCATAGAGATTAAATTACAACTTGAGAGTTGAATTTATCATCCTGAGTTCTTTCTCCAAACAGAGCAAACCCACATTTCCAGTTAATATTTACAAGTATCTATATGGGTCACACTGCATATAATCATATGAGACCAACTTTGTGTCTTCATCATTTTCAAACCACAATGCATAAATATGGATAGCAAGTTGGCCAACACATGTAGTTTTCATTTATAATACACTTACATGTGATATAATCATATAAAAAGGGAAATCTGTGGATTCTAAAGAAAAACCTTTCAGAAGAGTATGAAAACACTGAATCATATTTGATCACAGAAATTATAAAACAGCTCCCTAAAACTATCCCAAGCATACATAACACTCAGCATATATAATGGCATTATTTCAAACACTGTTTGTGGTCCCAGGCAATAACCAGCTGTTAGTATCACTGGACCCTCCCACGCTCCTTACTAAATTATTTTTCAGTATATCCAGTAATTACTGTTGGCACATACTCGAATTCCATAACTTGCTGTCTTCTCTCTCAAGAGCTTTCAATCTGATTACATTTTCCATGATGTAAAACCACAACTCCCTTATTAGATGCCACATAGCAGTGGCCAAATTCTGGGTCTTTTCTCCCTCTGCTTTTCCTCATATAGCCCTACACTGTTAGAATTGGGTACCCAAATCTCAGCGGAAACCAACATGATTTATTTTGGGGTTTTTTTTTTGTTTTTTGTTTTTTTTGTCTTTTTGCCATTTCTAGGGCCACTCCTGCGGCATATGGAGGTTCCCAGGCCAGGGGTCTAATTGGAGCTGTAGCCACCGGCCTACGCCAGAGCCACAGCAACGCGGGATCCGAGCCGCGTCTGCAACCTACACCACAGCTCACAGCAACGCCAGATCCCCAACCCACTGAGCAAGGGCAGGGACCGAACCCGCAACCTCATGGTTCCTAGTCGGATTCGTTAACCACTGCGCCACGATGGGAACGCCCAACATGATTTATTTTCGTCAGAACCCTTCTGAGGACTGTGATCTTCTCTGTCATCCCTTATGGAGGCATACCCATCCATTTAGAAACATTAGTTTTAGCCGAGATATCAAGTGTCAACAGGAAACTATCTCAGAGGAATAAATGATCTTCAGACTTAAAAGCGTAACCAACCAAGACCCTGGGGGTCTTCCGGGGACATATTCCTCCCCCTCACTCTTTGCTTTAGCCCCTTTCTGAAGCACCTCACTAACAGTGTCTGATATTTCTTGAGTCATTTGGAGGTGCCAAAACTCCCACCACAAGAGAGAAATTAACACATCCCCTCCAGAGTCTGGCCAGAATCGGGAAATATTTGCAATAACTTATAGCCTTTTTACCTCCCCTTACTATCAACCAGTCGGAGAACTGTGCACAAGCTGATCACATACCTTAGGACTCCTCTCCCTTGCCTTTAAAAATGCTTTGCTGAAACCCACTAGAGAGCTTGGGCTTTTTGAGCACATGCTGTCCGAGAGCCCCTGCTTGGTGTCTCACAATAAAGGCTGTTCTTGCGTTCACCACAACCAAGTGTCAGAAGATTAGCTTTACTGCACATGGGCGAGCAGACCCCAGTTTTGGTTCAGTAACAGAAGGCTAGTCTTATAACAAAGTCAGGGTTTATCTGAAGAAAGATTTTGAGCACTTGGTCAGGAATTCTTAACTGGCACTCTATGTTTCCTTTAATGTTAGGTAGAGGTGAAGCAAATTTTATTTAACAGATTCATCAAGCACTTATTGAACACAAAGCAGCATCCTGGGTTTTCAGGTGTTTGGAACCTGGCATGTGCATCGGGGCACTAGAAGATTAACCCATAACCATCCAGAGGATACTCTAAATACACTTTCCTTGACAGTGCTTACCTAGACTACTTATTAATTAGGTCATTCAAAGTGAGTCTAACTTTGATAGAGCCTTCTGAGTCCATAAAATCTGGCTCCATCCAGTAACTCAGTGGGAGGAACTGTTCCCTTTCCAACATAAAAGACCTTCAAAGATCTGGACTTTGCCATGGAACCCACGCATTTTAAGGATTTCAGAGGCCTATTCTGGTTACTTGTTATTCATTTCACATTCACACACATACACACGCACCCACACACATCCACATACGCGTGTGTGTGCAGAGTTCAGGCATGATTGCTGCATTCATAGGTGACGCTCCTCTCAGACACGACATAGAAGAGGCTACAGAAAGGTGAAAGTTGTATTCTGCCTTCAGCAATCTGGAGAGACCAGTTACTACCATTCTAATCATCTCAAGAAGAGAATCATGTTCAGAGTAGAAAAGAACCAGCCTATTTCTCTGAATTCATTATTCCCAGACTCCAAGCTAATTTTTCTCAGGCAAATACATTGCTTGAAACTGTCAAGTGATTTATAAAAGTCCTAAAACCTTAGGTCACTAGCCATGTTTTTCCTGTTTAAGAAAATATGGTGCATATTTTGATCTCAGTCAGTTGGGTGTAATAATCATTCCCTTTCAAAAGATAAACAAGTTTTACAGAAGAGATTATATCCCTTAGGATTTATAAATCAACTTCATCTTCAATCACATTTAAAAATTCTCTTACATTGTCCTTAAGACATGGCATGTACATTATTACTTTCTTATAAAATCTGCACCATTGAGATAATATAGACACCATCATGATTCACTCTGAAAGGATGCCAAGAAAACATTCTTTATAGAACTAGTGAGAGATCAGAAAACAAGTAATCTCACACACCATGGGTGGGAGGGTAAGTTAGCATAGCCATTTTGGAAGGCACCTTGGCTGTATAGAAATTTAAAGCATAACTATGCTTTGACCCTAAAGTTCTATAATTTGGAATCTATTATAATAAGTATAATTACACATGCACAGAAAAACATATAGGAAAGTTTATCACGTTACTACTAAGAGTATACTTCCTTTAACTTTTGCTGAATGAGCACTTAGGGAGTGACTAAATTAAATCCATGTTACAGAACAGCATATGCAGCAGTTAAATATAGGCAAGTAAGGTCACATGCCCTGAACATGGAAAAATGCATTGTTCAGAGAAAATGCAAGGCCAAGTTAAAAAAAAATAATGTATCCAACATGATCTCATTTATGTAAAAGCTAAAACTCCATCTTTTTATCCATCCATCTATGTGTTTGTGGGGTGTGTGTCTGTGTATATGAGAACCAAGCTAAAAGGGTCCTATAAACTATGGTTATCTATAGGGTAGACAGCAGATTGGGGAAGAATGGGAAACAGGGAAGCCAGGAAGGAGGTAAGAACAGGGACTTTCACATTTTACATCTTACTTTCACTTTTCAATTCAAATTGTAAAAGGCAGGTTAACAGAAGCAATGGAATCAACTATACCTATAACCCAGGATCGTGCAGTGTAATTAAATATCTAAGTAATATGCCGACGAAAGGGAATTAACATCTGAACTGAAGGAGCAGTGGTCCTGTCGTATTGGCAAGTTAGTCCAACAAATTTAGATAAAATCAAGAGTTACTTTCTATGAATCTCATCTGAATTATAATTAAAAACAAAGGAAAAATTCAATAAAAAACAAAACCAGCTTCTCCCACACTTGTGGACTGAGTAGAGGCAGGGAAGCATCTACACAAGATGGAAGCACCCACCATTTCTGATGCAAAACAAGCATTTTGTACACGTTAGTATCCTGTCCTCTCATGTAATTTAACTTGATGTTTAACCTGAACCCATTTTATCCATTTTTATTTCCTGCTCTTCCTAAAGACAGACCCTCTCTTCTAACAACTGGGCTATCTCACAATTTCATCAATACCACGCCATTCCTCTGAGGACCCCTGCAGTGGATGCACGGGGGGGGGGGGGGGGGGGGGGCTCCTCTGTCAGCATTCCCTTTTCTGAGTCTTTGACAACTCCACATCCACCACTTCCCTCCAGAGAGGGTGGGTCCCTGCTTCTGCATCCATAGCCCGTCTCCCATCTCCATTCCCTACCCATCATCTAAGCTGGGTAACCAGGTCCTCTCTTTAAGAATTTCACCAAGATAGTCATAGGCTCCAAGACCGAATCAATTACAACTTATTCTTGGAGCAAGAAAATCCGGAAGGATCAGGAGCCATGGAAGCTCCTGAGGCTACTTGTGCTGATTACTAAACAGAGAGAGGCAGGCTGCCCACACTTAGAAGCAGCAACGAGAATCAAAGAGTGAACAGTCAGAACAAGAGTGGAGAGAGAAGGAAAAGAACAGAGGAGAGGGGACAGACACAGATGCTTTCTCTTCAAGGGTTTTTCAGTTCTACCTCTGAGACCGACCACACACACCCCCCCCCCCCGGTAGTTCTTCATCTTTGCTTCTGCTGGATTCTACTCTCATCTTTTCCTCAGTATTTCCTTAGTGAAGCTGACAGGAATGAGTCTTGTCTTAGAATCTTGACAGAGAATGAACCTTGAACTATCCCACTATCAATTCTAAATCTACCATCTTTGAAGGGCCAACCAAATTCATTTTTTTTCTTTTTTTTTTTTACATGAAAAAATAAAGCCACAATTCCAATTTATACCCATTATTCCTTGAATACACCACACAGTACGTGCCTCATAATTCAAGCTTAGACAGGAGCATCTTTCGTAAGTGACAGAATGGCTTTGACAGAGTATCATACTACACTGGGCCCTCTTTGGGACAAAGTGCTCCATTTCTTCAATAGTTTCTGTATATTGAGCACTCAGTAGGCATTCAAATAACATGTTAAGTTACTGAGCATATGTTCCAAAAATATTACTGAAGCTCACTGAACTTAAATGTGTAATTAAAGCACATATTCTACCACTGAGATCTAATAAAAATATTTAAACAAAAGAAAAGGTCCCTACTGAGAGATTACATACTAGAAAATAGGAGTCAATTTTGAAAAAAATAAACCAGTATACACTGCTTAGACATTTGGAGTTAATTTAAGTACATGTACCAGCATCAATTTCATGTTCAAAACCCAGATGCAATCTCATGGAAGAAAGAAGGCTAATAAAATATTACTGTTGATGTGTTGCAGCCCCTATACACACATAATCATCTAGGAATAGAATAAATGAGATGAAAGTCTTAAGGAAAATTATCCTCATGACTATTAAAAGGAGTTTTAGACTAATAGGTAACACTAGGCATCATAAAGATACAGTCTGTAATAACTTCCCAAATACTATTCACCAAAAAATAAAGGCAATGTATTTAAATTTTGAAAATTATTCCTGTTCTAATTTTCACTACAACATAACAAAATAATTACCTCTTCAAAATTACAATAACCCTTAAAAATCTGCCAATTCAACAAGCAGAATAGGAGGACAAGCATTTGTCCTTGGCTGGTGAAAAGTCTACCAATAGAATAAAACTGGAGGGTAAAGCACCAAAGAAGAGAGAAAATATGACATACATGAACACATCTTCTCCATCTTTCACTTTTTTCTTCCTCTCCCAAAACACTGCCTCTTCCCATTTACTAAAGATCACCTAGGTTACAGTTCTACTTCCAGTCACAGGAGGACACCAAGCCAGCATGAAGGCATGTCATTGAGGGTAGAAACTAACCTAACACATGTTCGGCATCCAACTCTCTCTGAATCTTTATGAACCTCTGACTTTCTGTTTGTCCAGTCCATTTAAGCTTTGCCTTATCATTAATATGTTTCCCAGGATCTCAACTCATAGCCTGCACACCAGTTTACCAATCTTGTCTCCTCTGCTCAGACACAGCATTCATGAGATCTGTCCATCTTTGGTCCACTGTTCCAGCATCAGGACTCAGTCTCTCTCGAGATATATTTTGAAAGGCAACTTAATGATGCAGTTACCCAGCTACCCATTCAGTTATACTCTACTACATACTACAAATATTGCTCACTGCTGACCCGAGTAAGGCAGAAGATTCAAAGGCACACCTTAATTTAAGATTTCATTTGCTGCCTTAGTTGTTTTCCCACAAATAATCATTAATTTCCAAGCAGTCTATCATGTCCTATTTCTGAAGTGGTAAATACCACTCAAAATAGATATAGGTGTACATACACATGTATGTATACATACACATATGGAAACACTATGAAATGGTTGACATAGAGTTTACTGAGTTTTCTCACATCAAAATTATTGTGCTTCCATTCTCTAAGGCCTAGAATTCTGAGATCTTGTATGGCTATCATTGCATCTCTTAGGGTGGGCCTACAGTCGTTTTCAGAGACAGATAGGTAGACAGACTTAAAAAAAAAAAAAAAAAAGACTAACTTGATAAATATTCAAAGGCACACGTATAGTGTAAAAATACCATCGCAATGATCTCCAATTGCTAGAAACCATAGGGAGCACCTTTTGAAAGTCAGTCCACTGGAAATATGGATGAATCTGATTCTTCCCTCCCAATCTTCAAAAGTTGTCTTTCAAGGAGTAAACTGAAGGGATCTGGGTCTGTGGCACTGTGATGCTTTTCTATTATTTGAGACTTAAGGTGGTCCACATGTGTGTCTCACCTTCTTTCCATCAATTTCCCTCCCACCCCGCCCACCCTCCCCACGCCCCCACCCCACTTTTTAGAGCCACACTTGTGGCATATGGAAGTTCCCAGGCTAGGGGTTGAATCGGAACCGCAGCTGCTGGCCTACACCACAGCCACGGCCATGCAGGATCTGAGCTGCATCTGCAACTACACCACAGCTCACGTCAGTGCTAGATCCTTAACCCACTGAGCGAGGCCTGAGATCGAACCCCCATCCTCACGAATCCTAGTCAGATTCATTTCTGCTGCACCACAATGGGAACTCCCCCCAACAATCTGTCTTAATTTTTCATGTCACATTCCAACAGACAGGGGCTAGACAGGCGTCCCCCCATTTCATATTTCTTTGTCATTTCATCTTCTCCACTTACTAGGATTAAAAAAAAATGGAAACCTGGCCTGACAATCCCCGATACTGACAAAACCAGTTAAGTAAACAAAACCTAATCTAGCTTATTACCCAGCACAAGCAAAATTTGTTATTTCTTATAAATGCCTCTAATAATCATAAACAAAACTTAAATCATTATTCTAAAGTGGTATAAGATAATCACTGTCCATCAATCCCCTGCCATCAGTGACCCTCCATTGTTGGGGAGGTCATTGGAAAAGTGAAACAGCTTCTGCATTTTCATTTCATAAGCTGACCTGTACCACTGCACCTTTGAGTTTCATTCCTCTTTCAGGGTGAGGACTCTTAGTTGATGAACTGTTCTTTTATGCACAAAAATCTCTTAATTAAATTTTAATTGATCTGATGTTATTTTTAACACTAGCACATTTGTGTTCAGATCTAATTCATCCTCCACAGTCCCACTGGAGCACCATCATTCCTCTGAAGTCTTTCTCGATTCCTTTATGCTGAGGGGACTTCTTACTCTAAACTTCCAGACACTTGCTTTGACCTTTCTAATGGGTCTTACCTCACACAGTGGAATGTAGTGATTCAGCCCAGGCTTTGCAGTCAGACTCACCTGGATTCCATTTCCCAGCCCACCTCCCCAAACTTTACTTCATATGTGTATATATATGAAGATGTAATATATATATATATATATATATATATGTATATATATATATATATAAGGTCACCATGCTGTACAGTAGAAAATTGACAGAACACTGTAAAGCAGCTAAAATGAAAAAATAAAAATCATATAAATATGAATTTTATGTTATAAATATAATAAATTTTATTTATATATAATTTAATTTATACATAATTTGATTTATATATAAATTTGATTATATAATTTGATTTATATTTAAATTTTAATATAATTTGATTTATATATAATTTGATTTTCATATAATTTGATTTTATATAATTTGATTTATAAATTTATGTATATATGTTTTTAACATAATTTATTTATATATAATTTTACATACACAAAAGGGTAGTTGTAGGAGTCATCTCTTGGGCTTGGAGCACTGTCAAAATATTAAGCCCTTGGAAGTTCTCTTGTGGCGCAGTGGATCAAGGATCTGGCAGGTTTAACTCCTGGCTCAGGAACTTCCACATGCCACAGGTGTGGCAAAAAATATATATATTAAGCACCGAATTAAAGTTAGCCATTATTAGATAATTATTTGTGTTTTGCATTACTGTTATAATTTTCATTATTATTTTTCTCATGGTCAATTAATAGATTTTCCCGGTAGACAAAATTTCAGAACTTAGAAATAAGATTTAACAACTCTGGAGACAATAGAAAAAGAGCATCGTGCTCCTTTTTCAATGGAAATACTACATCTTAATATGAAATTGCTTTTGAAAAGTTTCTTCATATGTGATGCATGCAACCATAGCATTTATAGGAAGGAGAATCAATTACTTTACAATTTAAAATAATTCCTCTTTTGTAGACTGACTGCTGGTCTTTAGCTCCTGAGTTTAAATAAAGTATTTATTAGCTCTCAATGATAGAAAAGCTAATCCATTTTTTTGAAAAGACTGTATGAAAAATAAGTTTTCCTATGTCATTGGTTTTATATTTTATGCTCTCTCGCATGTACGCAGTTCTCACTTCAGTACTTAAGACAGCAAGAATTTAATAAAGATTATTGAATGGCTCTCCTGAAGTTCTTTACCACGAACATGAATTTGACATGACATTTCTTCAACATCAGTTAAATAGCAACACACTGAATTATTTCAAAGTCAGGGCAACTACACGCCTTGGAAACTAAGCAACAGGAATACGGCCAGTGGGTATTTCAGCAACACTATTTAGAATTAGCAGATTATTCCTGGCTCTCTCTTCCCCGGGCATAATTTTGCCAGGAAGAGGTCAAAGGACCCACCTGCCTGCTAACAAAGAAATAGGGGTTAATTAGCTTCACTCCCTATTCTTATAAAGGCTAAATGTCTTGAGAATGAACCGCATCATCTTCTAGATAGCACAAAAGCACAAACAAAGCATTAACACATTACCTGGAGAATAATGTTCTAATATTCATCTAATTGAACGGTCATTATCTTTGGGGTTTTTAACTTTTAAAATTCACCTACTGTGCAAGCATATTTATTAATGAGTAAAATATATTGTGTACTTAAAGCCAGAGATTTTCGTGGTTTTCATTAGCATTCTCTTTTTTTTATATTTTGAAAATATAATCCTAATAAAATGAGAATATAAGACCTCTCTGATGTAACAGCAGGAGGCCATGCTAGAAATAACACTAGGCTGGTAGTTAAGGGATCTAGGTTCTAAACTAATTAGTTACAAAATATTGTATGAATGTGTACAAAACTAAGCACCCTCAGACATAAAATGAGGGAAATATATACTTCAGAGGAATGTTTACTCATGAGGATCAAATGGGATTGTTTTGGGACTGTGTTATGTAGCACACAAAGTGCTCAAAGACAACGAATTATTATCCTTCCTTCCTTTTAACCCATGTAATGTAACCAAATGGAAAAATCCCATATATCAAGACAGTGAAGGGAAAAAGCTAAATGCGTCCATCTCCATTTGAACTAACATTACCTGAACATTCAACCTGCAAGTCTAATAAGGATAAACATTTCAATGGCTCCTACCCACTCAATAAAATAACTCTGGATCAGTTCTCTGAACTTCAGTGAATTGGAAAAGATTAGTGTCAAATACCCTTGCACTCTGCTAATAAAATGCGCAACAAAAGTCAAAAAAGCTTCCAAATACTATGGAAATGCCATAAAATGGTCAATGATTCCTTGAAGCAACAAGCAATTTGCATCCCTCAAAACAGCTTTGGTCAACAGAAGCTGAGGGGCTTCCTCCTAAGGAGAGTATTAACAACAGAATCAAAGGTGTGATTCAGTATTGTAGCTGACTCATAATGAGAAGTAAATAACTAACCTACCTTTTATCATCTCTCTCCAGGTTTCTTGGGGTCCAGTGAGGACATTTTATGAGCTAAATTCTCATCATGAAGTTAACTGCACACACTAAATAGGATTTCAAAAGATCTCCTGAATAAGGGGGTTGTGTACCAGATAATAATCTCAAGTAATGAGAGAACAAGCTTCATTTTCATTGTCTCTCTGTGACTTTGGAATTTTCTTTTTTTTTTTTTTTTTGGCTTTTCGTCTTTTTTAGGGCCACACCCGCAGCATATGGAGCTTCCCAAGCTAGGGGTCTTAGCAGAGCTACAGCTGCCGGCCTACACCACAGCCACAGCAACATGGGATCTGAGCCATGTTTGCGACCTACGCCACAGCTCGGATCCTTAACCCACTAAGCAAGGCCAGGGATCGAACCTGCAACCTCATGGTTCCTAGTCAGATTCATTTCCACTGCACCATGATGGGAACTCTGACTTTTGCATTTTCTTGATTCAAAATCTGTGCACTGCCCAATATCATCTGGGAATATGAATATGAAGATGAGAGTGGAAAGAAGCAAAAGGGAAGCTAGTGGTCGACTGGCTAGAACAAGGGAGTAGTTGTTAGTGTCAGGAAAGCTGAGTTTTATTTCAGGCTCACCCCTCCCTTCCTGGCTATAGTACCAGCTGCTGAAGCTCTCATTATTACTTATTTTATTGTATTGTTTTTTAAAGTGATTATTTCCATGGCAACGGGGCACTGTTCCAGGCATCAGGAAGGCGTGATGGCCACAGTGGAGTTGGGAATTAGCAAAGATAAAGGGAGCAGAGAGGAAAGGGGTTGGGGGTATGAAGGACTTTGAGAGCAAAGGTGCAGGATGGACCTGGCAAAGCACCAAAGATATTCTAATTTCAGATGTCAGTTAGTGGAAAAATTTGCCTTATGTTTATAAGGCCAGCAAATAAAGCAGCCTTTCTGATTTTTTCTAACAGTGAAAAAAAAACAACAGAACCAATAGAATTCTACTCTGAGAGGATACTGCTGGTGAAATGATAAAATCTAGCCTCTAGACATCCAGAGGTGGTCTTTCCTGATCTGGCCATCAACCTTATCTTTTCATGGGTGTCCAGATGGTCAATGGTGATGGGATAATTTCAACCATGTCAGAATGAGGGACCACACAGTTCTTGATCTGGAGGCAGCCCTGACTTTAAAACAAAAACATTCTCAATCTTATTTCCAGAGATGAAGGAATATAATTATATTGACGAACAAGACACGGTATACGAAAATAGATTGATCCTTGCCATTCCATTCTGTTCTCAAAGTGAACTGCTTTGGTTCCACAGGAAAACAAAAAGAGTTAACAGATCGGTAATAATAATCCTCAGAATCTCAACTTCCTGAGCATTTACTAAAATCCAGGCACTGCTCTAATCAATTTCACCTATACTAGTAACTTCTCCCCGAGCCTGGGAAACTCCATGAGCTGCTGGTGTGGCCCTAACAAAGACAAAAAGCCAAAAAAAAAAAAAAGAAAAAGAAAAAGCCAAAGTCACAGAGAGACAATGAAAATGAAGCTTGTTCTCTGATTACTTGAGATTATTATCTGATAAGCAACCCCCTGATTCAGGATGTTAGCTTTTTTTTTTTTTTTTTTTTTTTTTTTGGCTACACTAGCAGCATGTAGAAGTTCCTGGGCCAGGGATCGAACGCGCACCACAGCAGGAACCTGAGCCACAAGAGTGACAAGACAGGATCCTTAACCCACTAGGGCACCACAGAATGCCCAGGAGGTTAGCTCTTAAACTGCCTGCCTCAGATCCCCCAAAACCTGGGTCAAACTGGTGTCAAGTAAGTATTTACTTTTCATTCCTTTTCAGTTAGATATTGACATACATTCATTTTGTCACTGATCTGTACCTTCGCAGAAAGTCCTTCTGTTACTAATCACATCTGATTTGAGAGATGCAGACGGCTTGTTGCTCCAAGAAATAATTTGCCACATTATATAAATAATAAATAAGAGCTATGGGAATTAGCATATGGACCTTAAAAAAACCACAGCATATCATACGATAGACAGGCTGTTCCAGTCAAAGAAATCTATGTATTCAGGATTCTTGTCTTCTAGAGACTTCTAAAACAAGATATACAATAAAAATACACAAATACACCCATGTATAATAAAAGTTAATTTATTTTTCATATTTTACTTGTATAATTTATAAATAATCCCATATTAATTGTGGCACAATGTTAGAATAGAGTTAGGGTAAACATGCCACTAACTTGACAATAATTTTATTCGGTTGTTCAAATCATTTTCATAGAGAATACACAATTTGTGTAGGTCTTAGAGGAAATATGAAAGCTTTTTGAATATAGAAAAGCACAAAGAGATGTGTAGAATACAAACCACAATTTTAAAAAATTACCATAAGGATTTAGAAAATGTACTGTTGTGAGCTGACAAGGTTTCTAAGCATCCTTTACTCAACACTTAAGTACATGGGTGACCATGGCGAGGCTGTAGCGTGATTCTGGCGATAGCTATGACCTCCTTTGGCAACTGAGACATCCCTTCAGGGGCTTGGAGTCCACTGGGTATGGCAAATCACCACACATAACCACAGTTCATCAGGGTCAGTGTAACATTAGCAATATGTAGAAGCAAGAGTTAAAATTATCACCCAGCCTATCTGGTAGGCAGATATACCTGTCCAAGGTCAAAGAATTGGTTAAGAGTTAACACCAGTACGTACACCTGTAACTTACATAATATTGTATACCAACTACACTTCAATAAAATAAAATTTTCAAAATGAGTTAACATAGGTGGTAACAGGGGCAGGAGTCTTTTCCAATTCTTGTGTTAATGAAAAGGATCTCATGTACACAGTTTTGTGAGGAAATGGAGTTCTAGGCAGTAACTATTTTAGACTATTAGAAGATGCCTAACCGGGGTACCAATGCTCTAAAACACAGAAATGCAAGAATGAACATAAGCATGCAGAGAGGAGGGCTATGTTTAGAATGGGGGAGATGCCAATGAAAACAAAGGAAATGAGTGGAAGAAAAGAAATAGTCAAGTTACAGAGTTACCTAATAGGTAAAACTAGGAGATAAAAATCTGTGGCGCAAGAGTGTTTGGGATAAGAGAAGTGTTGCCTCTATAATACTCAGAGGTTAATAAAACTACCTTCTCTAATGTGTCTTGTAAATGAAACCGGATTTAAGTTAAAATAGAGAGTAAGCTGTTATTATTTAACACCCACAGTGTTCTAAATACTCAGATCCTCTTTGGAACGGTAATAAAAACCATGGGAAGGGATGAAAAGGGTAGAAAGAAGAAATGATGGGGCAAGGTGGTGTGGAAAGGTAGATGACCTCCATCAACTGAAAGACATTTCTTGAGCCTTTATTACAAACACATCTACGAGGCACTTTGTTAGATGATCTGGAAGGGAAAAGAGTATAATGGCCAAATTGGAAACTAAGGGATACACGAATGCAAAACACAAGGTTATATTTTATAAATTTATGTAATAAAGATTAAAACAAGGCCATATCATTGACCAGATGATGATTTTTAAATATTATTGGAAGTAATTGTGATGGAAATTTATTTCATAAGTGAACTTTATTTTAAATTAATTGAATGAATGTTACACGATTTATTCTAGGGAAGACTTCTCTGACCTTGAATGAGCAAAATGTATGACTTCTCTTCAAAGGTAATAAAATTTTTACAGCAGGAAGGAAATGAAGTGAATATCTAATATTCAGATGATAAAATGGAGCCCCGAATAGGTTAAACTGGAAATTCAAGATCACACAGTTACTCTGTGGCAAAAAATCTTGACTAGCACCCAGACCCTCAACTCTGTCAAGAAGTTTTCACCATCTGCCACTGACACTCTTCTGTCACAATTCTTGCGAGTTCTGTTTCTTACTCGAGACTGTTTATCTAAGTTAGATCATAAATACTTCTTATTACAACCAGATACGGAGAGTCACACCAAATGCCAAATTCGTGTAAGTGTGGAGTTATCACTGGAAAAAGGCTGGGGAAAGAAACTTTTTCCTTGCTAATATAAGGTCTAAAGTTAATGCAGACCTGGCTTGAGAAGAAATTGGCCATCTTTTCTGCAATCATTTCAGTATTTCATTACTCCTTATTTTTCTCCGCTATCTTCTCTGCCTTTGCCAAACCCTGAGATGCAGTTGATCTTACAGTTCTGTTCCTGAATTATGAGCTCACACCAGGCAAGCTCATTGTTCCCTAAAGTTCCTTTCACCATCTCTTCATAGAAGATCCCTGGCTCTCAATTCCCAGGTCACGTAATTCCAGGTCCAAAAACTGCTTTCCCACCTGCCTTCTATCTATTTTCAAATGGATGGTCCATGGAGCCATGTCCAAAATGGAAGCCATTTTTTCCTTCAAAGTCATTTCCTTCTTATGTGGTACATATATACGATGGAAAACTATGCAGCCATTAAAAAGAACAAAATAATGTCATTTGCAGCAAGACAGACGCAACTAGAGATACTCACACTAAGTGAAGTGAACTATGTCTAGTCACTTAAGATGGAGCATGATAACATACAAAAATAGAATGTGTACATGTATGTGTAACTGGGTCACCATGCTGTAGAGTAGAAAAAAAAATTGGGAGTTCCCATCATGGCTCAGTGGTTAACAAATCCGACTAGGAACCAGGAGGTTACGGGTTCAATCCCTGGCCTTGCTCAGTGGGTTAAGGATCCAGCATTGCTGTGAGCTGTGGTGTAAGTCACAGATTCAGGCTCGGATCCTGCGTTGCTGTGGCTCTGATCCAAGGCTCTGATTAGACCCCTAGCCTGGGAACCTCCATATGCCACGAGTGAGGCCCAAGAAATGGCAAAAAGACAAAAAATAAACTAATTAATTAATTAATTAAATACCTGAGGAATGATTTTTTTAAAAAAGAAATTGTATTGGGGAAATAACTATTTAAAAAAATACTACTACTAACAAAAACATATTATATAAAAAAAGAAAGACAAATACCATATGATATCACTTACAAGTGGAGTCTGGAACACAGCACAAATGAACCTATCTACACAACAGAAACAAACTCAGAGACATAGAGAACAGACATGTGGTTGCCAAGGAGGAGGCAGGAGGGAGTGGGATGGACTGGGAATTTGGGGTTAGTAGATGCAAACTACTACATTTAGAATGGATAAGCAATGAGGTCCCACCGTATAGCACAGGGAACTATATCCAATCTCTTGGGACAGACCATGATGAAAGATAAGAAAAGGAATGTAGGGAGTTCCCGTCAGTGGCGCAGTGGTTAACGGATCTGACTAGGAACCATGAAGTTGCGGGTTCGGTCCCTGCCCTTGCTCAGTGGGTTTACGATCCGGCGTTGCTGTGAGCTGTGGTGTAGGTTGCAGACGCGGCTCGGATCCCGCGTTGCTGTGGCTCTGGCGTGAGCCAGTGGCTAGAGCTCCGATTCGACCCCTAGCCTGGGAACCTCCATATGCCTCGGGAGCGGCCCAAAGAAATAGCAAAAAGACAAAAAAAAAAAAAAAGAAAAAGAAAAGGAATGTATACACACCTATGACTGGATCATTCTGCTGTACAGCAGAAATCGGCACACTGTAAACCAACATCACTTTAACTTTAAAAAATGTACATTAGGGAGTTCCTGTCATAGCTCAGCAGTAATGAACCCGCCTAGTATCAATGAGGATGCAGGTCCAATCCCTGGCCTTGCTCAGTGGGTAAAGGATCCGGTGTTGCTGTGAGCTGTGGTATGGGTCGCAGATGTGGCTCAGATCTGGCATTACTATGGCTGTGGTTGGTGTAGGCCAGCAGCTGTAGCTCTGATTTGACCCCTAGCCTGGGAACCTCCATATACTGCAAGTACAGTCCTAAAAAAGCAAATACATTTTAAAAAGGTAAGTTAAAAAAAAATGAAAAAAAAAACTTCTTCCCAGGTAATAACTCCACTATCCCCTGATCAGAAATGTGGAAGTCATTCCAGAATTCTTTCTCCCTATCCTACTTCACCTCATCCTGTCCATTCTATCTCATAATGGCTCCTCAGCACTGCTATTATACTGACAAAGAGCCTCATTTCCTTCTTGCAACATTGCCAAGATCGACGAACCTACCTTGTTCGTACCCACTATGGATGTTTGTAGCTAATCTTCAATCCATCCTCCATACGGCTTACCCCAATATTTACCGCCAAGCCACTCAATCTCCACAGAAAAGGGTCCCATCTCCTCAACTTGCCACCAGAAGCACTTCATTATCTAGTTCTTTCCTTCCTCAACCTCCCCAGTTTCGCCTCTTCTTCACTCACATCTCTCATTCAATAATAGCATTCTAGAAATTTGAGAGTTCCCTCAAACCCTGTTTTTTCACAAGAGAAGGCAACAGACAATTCATTCCTGCGAGCTGTAGACAACACAATGACATTAAAAACTGGTCAGAAGATGACAGGATATTTCAGAGAAGACATGTGCTAACTGGTGAGAGCTCGCAAATACCACAGGATTGGTGCCTGCATCGGAACTCAGAGATGAAAGTATTTACTAATATCAGGAATAACTGACACTGGTGAAAACCTTTAGATAAGACGTTGGATAACTGAAAATGGCCTCTTGCAGAACAACAACATGTCATGGGCTGATGCAGTCAGCACATTTATTTGGGCCAATCAGCTTATAAGAGATAAAACTGGGATCTGAATCTCGATGTTCCTAACTCCATTGTCTCCTCCTTTACAACAGTATTTCTTAAAATGTGTTCCCCAAAACATAGATCACTCACTTCATCTGTAGGATGTGTTAAAACAGTTTTTCAGCGCAGAAATTCTCCAAAATGTAGTGTGGGATTCCCTCAATACTTAACCTTTAACGTCTCTGTTTCAGAGAATTTGAAAGGAAGTCACATGTTGCTTGAAAGGAAGTGATATGCTATTTGCAGATTTTGAAAGGAATTTATATATTACTTGCAAAGAATTTAATACATTTTAAATTACTTTTTAAAGTACTTATTAAATAACATTTTTAAATTCACCTATCAAAATTATCTCAAAAAATGTATCCCTATGAGCTACTTCACACCCATCAGGATGTCTACTTAAAACAAAAAAACTATTGCTCCTGGAATGGATTTACAGTGAGATCCTGCTGTGTAGCATTGAGAACTATGTGTAGCATAGACACATAGTTCTGTCATCTTCTGACCCTTTTCTGTGGAGATACTTACATCGCAACACAACAATGGAAGGAAAAAGTATGTATACATGTATGTGTAACTTGGTCCCCATGCTGTACAGCAGAAAAATAAATAAATAAATAAATAAGAATAAATACAATAAACAGAAAAAAATGCACACACCTGTATGTGTGCACCACACACACACATGCATATATATTAAAAAACAAAACAAAACAGAAGGCTTTCCCACTGTGATGCAGCTGGTTTAGGATCTAGTGTTGCTGCAGCTGCAACACAGGTCACAGCTGCAGCTCAGATTCAATCCCTGGCCCAGGAACTTCCATATACTGTGAGTGAAGCTGGGAAAAAAAAAGAAAAAGAAAAAAAAACAGAAAATAAGCATTGGCAAGGATACAGAGAAATTAGAACACTTATGTACTATTGGTGGGAATGTAAAATGGTTGCAGCCGATATGGGAAACAGTACTACAATCCTTCAAAAAAATAAAAATTACCATATGATATAGTAATTCCACTTCTAGGTACACACCCAAAAGAACTGAAAGTAGGATCTCAAAGAGATATTTGTACTCCCACGTTCCCAGCTGCATTATTCATAAGAGCCAAAAGGGTGGAAGAAACCCAAGTGTCTATCAGTAGATGAATGGAGAAATGCGACATATCACACAATGGAATACTATGTAGCCTTAAAAAGGAAGGGAATTCTTACATGCACTAGGACATGGGTGCACCTTAAGGACATTATGTGAAGGCAAATGAGCCAGTCACCAGAAGCCAAATATTGCATGATTCCACATACACAAGGTACCTGGAGTCAAATGCACAGAAACAGAAAGAAGAATGGTGGTTATCAGGGACTGGGGATACAGAGAAATGGGGATTTGTTGTTCAATGGGGACCAAATTTCACTTTTCCAAGAAGAAGAATCCCTAAGGGTTGATTGCACAACAACTGAAAGCACACAATGTTACTGAACTTCACCCCATGATAGTATCATGTCTGACAGTTTCACTGCCCTAAAAATCCTCTGTGCTCCAACTCTTCATCTCCCACCCTCCTAACCCCCCGTAACCATTCCTCTTTCTTCTCTCTCCACAGTTTCGCCTTTTGCACAATGTTTTACAATCAAAATCACACAGTAGATAGCCTTTTCAAAATAGTTTTTCCCATGGAGTAACACGCAGTTAAATATCTTCTGTGTCTTTTATTGACTTGCTAGCTCACTTCCCCTTAGTACTGAATAATATTCCATCGTCTAAAGGTACCACAGTTGATTTATCCTTTCACCCACTGAAGGACACCTTGGTTGCTTCCAAGTTTTGACAGTTGTGAATAAAACTGCCCTAAACAACCACATGCAGATGCGGTGCCTCTTTGAGCAAATCCTCCTTCGGACCTCTTTCATGGTTCCTCCATGTGTTTTTTCTCTGATCTGTACCTGGAGTGTTCACCATTGGGCCAGCTCTGGTAGTCTGTACACATCTGAAGGAAAGCAGCTTGGTACAAAACTGTAAGTCATCCAAAACTGACATAAATCATAAGCAACATTATTTATCACCTCAACTCAATTTAGTCTGCTCCCATTGACAGAGTTGGTCAAGTCTGTGCATCAAGTTTCTTTAAACTAGAGAGACATCATCTTCAAGGCAAGGGTATCTGTCTAGACCATAAAACAAAGTACTTCTGGAATTCCCTGGGCTCTCAGCTGGTTAAGGATCCAGCATTGTCACTGCTATGGCTTGGGTCATGCTGTGGCATGGGTTCAATCCCTAGCCTGGGAAATTCTGCAAGCTCTGGATGCAGCCAAGACAAAACAAAACAAACAAACAAAACAAATTTAAAGAAAGACTTAGGGAAGATTACTCCTCCTGGGATCACCTTCTAAAATGCAGGCACTTGCTTTTCAACAGCACTGGGTGGAAGACATCTGAAATTTAACTAGGTTATTTTCTCCACCCTCCTTTCAGTCAAGAAAAATGAGAGTCCAGTTCCTAAGGACATGCTCAGAAAATCTGCTTTCTTCATCACACCCTTGCCTTTGGCCAACATGAACCACAGTGAGCTTCCTCACATTTCCAGAATCTCAACTCCTTACTCAATTAAGATCCTTCCTCCCCATTATGCCATCCTCTAGAATGGGGCTGCTGGCTAATTTTCCCAACTTTGAAGGCTGAGTGACATTGGCGCCAACCAATAGCAGGCTGTCACCTATTTTCAGTGACATCTACAGCACTGGTTGAAGAAGAGCCCCTTAGCTTGAAGGCGAATGAAGAAACCACTGCATAGCCCACAGCAGCACTTTTGAATGATGGCTTGCAACTTAAATAAACTGGTCCTTCCCAGGGGCAGTGACCTTCAGAGTTGCTCAAGTAGAAATACTGGCTCTCATGTTGTCTCATAGTCAGGTAGATGTACAGCCTCTGTTTAGGTCCACTCCCAGAAACAGGCAGAACAATCACTTCCCTGGTGCCTGAGGACATTCTGAAGATGGTCAGAGCTGTTCACTGAGAAGGACAAAAGTCCGGCCATGATTGTACCACATCTATTGACACCAAGCCCTCTTTGTCTGATTTAAAATTGTTTTGGAGTTTGCGCTATGGTAAAATGAGATCGGTACCATCTTGGGAGTGCTAGGATGCAGGTTCAATTCCCAGCCCAGCACAGTGGGTTAAGAAGTCTGCATTGCCGCAGCTGCGGCTTAGTTCACAACTCTGGCTTGGGTCTGATCCCCAGCCCAGAAACTCCATATGCCTCAGGTGCTCTAAAATGAAAATAACATGGAAAAGGAGTTCAAGGTAATTGTGCTTTTTTTGGTGTCATTGTTACTGATGTATTGCCGTTTGCCCATTTGTTTGGGGTTAGAAACTGAAGGGGAAAAACCAAACTGTTGATTCAGGAGGAGACACAAGTCAATGGATTTATTCTTCTGGCAAGTGTGGGTCAAGGACAAGGGAGCCTGTTCCCTCTTAAGTCAGATGTCACACAAAAACGGGGCCTGGCCCCAGCAACTGCCATAAGCTATCCAGATGGGCAGCCCCAAATTTGTTTACGGACAAGTGGTGGGAACACAACCTGGGTTCCACTGACAAAAGCCTCATATCTCACATTAGGGAAAGAGTGCTGCTTACACCAGGCAGGATTTACGCACCTTCTCTTTGGAAGCTGTGTGATTCCGTTTTTTGTTTTTGTTTTTGTTTTTGTTTTTGTTTTTAGAGCTGCACCTCCAGGATATGGAAGTTCCTAGGCTAGGGGTTGAATTGGAGCTGCAGCTGCTGGCCCTATGCCACAGCCACAGCCACAGCCACAGCAACTCGAGATCCGAGCCGCATCTGCAGCTTGTGGCAATGCTGGATCCTTAGCCCACTGAGCAAGGCCAGGGATCAAACCCACATCCTCCCAGAGACAACACAGGGTCCTTAACCCACTGAACCATAATGGGAGCTCCTGAACTTCCTTTATTACTGCTTGATTGGATCCTAAAAAATCAAAGAGAAAATGTATCAGAGTTTTCTAATGAAAAGTTAACAAGGATATAGGTTTCCTCAACATAGATCACTGACCAGAACTTTATTTATTATGACCATACCCAATCTTTAGATGACCCAGGAATAAAAAGAATTTGGCCTCATGTCACAACACACTGGAAAATGCCTTCCTGAGGACAACTAATGAAAGACAATGCTGGCAGATACCTTATCCTGGATGATGTGTCTACTTACATTGTTGTTGTTTTTTTTGTTTTTTTGTTTTTTTTTGCTTTTTAGGGCCACACTCATGGCACCTGGAAGTCCCCAGGGTAGAGGTTGAATCGGAGCTGCAGCTATCACCCTTCACCATGGCCATAGTCATGCCAGATCCAAGCTATGTCTGCGACCTACACCATAGCTCATGGCAATGTCAGATTCTTAACTCACTGAGCAAGGTCAGGGATTGAACCCACATCCCCACGGATCCTAGTCCGGTTCGTTAACCGCTGAGTCATCACGGGAATTCCTCCAATTACATTTTAAAGGCTAATATAAGATAGGAAATTTGATACTCTATTGAGCTTTATAATACCTGTACAGGCTAAGGTGACCTTACCAGGCCCATGATTTCAATATTATCTTTATGTTTTATGATTCCCACACATATATTCCCAAACCAAGTCCCACTTCTGACATCCAGCCTCACTTTTTTTTTCTTAATGGAACAAGTCAAATCAGTTTTTACTGTGTTACAATGGTTAAGTTTCAACAATTATATGGGATTTGTAAGACTCTATGACCTAGGCTGGATTCTAATTTTCAGTATTAACATTTAGGACATGCTTTGGCTTTCTTGGAGCCTCACATGTCAACCTGCTGACTATTTGGCATCTTAACTTTTGGTATTTCAAGGGTATTTCAAACTTAGCATAACTGAGAGCAAGCACTGGAGTCCTGATGTGTCTGCTTCCAACTCCAAGTTTCTCCCTCTCGGGATGAGGCACCAGCAGGTAACGCTGCAACCAGAAACATCCAAGTTGCCCTTGTTTCCTCCCTCATCCCTCACCCTCGTCCATAAGCAGGTCATGTCTACTCAGTGTCCCAAACGCGAAGGACTTGATTTCCATTTCTGTATGTCCTCTGCTACCTCCTTGAACCAGATACACCACTTCTTACAACTTGGAACAGACCCCAAAATGACAATCCAATGCCTATCGGTAGGATTTCCTAGCAGTAGCAGAAACAATCTTATGACTCAATTCGATGTTGTCCTTTGTACATTTAAACTATTTTGTTGACTGCCCTTGGCACTTCAACTCCTAACTCCTTACTGTGGCCTTGGAAAACTATGCCTCGAGTCTTATTTGTCTGCACACGCAGACTCTTCTATCTTACCCCGAGCCCTTCTCTGTTCATGCTTCCAGCATAGCAGTATTTTCCCTCACTTCCTGAACATGCCCATCTCTTTTCCCTCCAAAGCCTTTTGCACATCTTTGCACAGACCTGCCTCCAATTTTACATGGGGTTGCTTCTTTCTCAATATGTAGGTTCCATCTCAAATGCTATTTCCTTCAAGGCCTTCTTTGGCCCATCTATTTAAACCAGCTCCCCTCCCATTACTCTTTCTCCCCCCCGCTTTTTAAGTACCCTTATATGTTAATTTGTCTTTATTTATTTCATTACCTGCAATTAAAAGCATTTTAATCGCAAGTCTCTCAATCTCAAACTTGTTCTCTGGCCTGTGGTAAATGTCTGTTATTTCTAATAGATATTTGCATCATTCCATTATTTTCCCTATTTATTAATATACTCAATATTTTGTAATCATCTATAAGGTAAAGAATCTGAAAATATAAACACACACACACATATATATAATTCAGTCACTTTGGTGTATACCCAAAATTAACCCAATCAACTCTATTTCGATTTAAAAAAGAAATCATCAACTCATAAAAATCTGGGACGCCTTCTATGAAATGAACCAACTTCCCATTATTCCTTATCTCAATTCAGTTTGTTTACTTAGTGACACAATTTGTAATCACATGTTTGTCTGTATTTGATTGTTTTCATCTCTCTTGCTAGCTCATGAACTCTTTAAGGGTAAACGTGACAATTTTACTCACCCTTGCATCTCCAGGCCCTGGTACAAGCAGTGCATAGAAGGTATGCAATAAATATTTACTGAATAAGTGATTACAAAAGTAGCTATGTGGCTGAATACGATACTGTGACAAGAGTTTCTGTATATGCAAAGAATAACAGAAAAAGAAGAAAGTCACAAGAGAGCCTATTATGGGTCCCATCAGCCTCAAAAAGCAGCCATTTACTAGATGACATGGATGTTGCTGTTGGTGCTAAATTGTTGAAATTTTAATAAATGTTAATTATCAAATGTCCACTGTTCTTAGAAGGAAACAAGGAGCTATTGAAGGTGTGAGGTAATTTAAAATTTTCCTTCTTCATTCACTGTTTCATTGGCATTTTGGAAAGAACTTACTTCAATCTAAGTATGCCAAGATCTAAAGAATAAAGCAACTGCACAGAAAGATACCCTTGTAAATGGAAAGATTGTCTTGAAAAATTGAAAACAATCCCCCAAATGGAAAGCCCCCACATCTCTGACTTCAACCGCTTTCTGAAAGAATTAGTTTAATTATTCATGAAAAATGTAGATCCTAAATATTTTATTGTTGAAATTATCCTCCTTGAAACATAAATTCCTCTCCCAGGGAATTAGATCATTTTAAGCAGGTGGGAACAAATCTATTTTTAGCACCCAAGATTTCTGATGATCAGAGAAGTCAGTAAGTTCTTATGTCAACAGTGACATTTTAAGATCCCTTTTCTCTTGAAGGATTTTTGAAATTGTTTTACGGGGTCTCAGTTCTCAGCTGTTGAGGATAAAGAGAGCTTGGCTCCAGCAACATGAGATACACATGGGGAATTGTCTTCATTAGGCCCAGCTCTGCCAAAATAAGCCCTTTAGAAATTAAATTAGAAATTAAACCTTCCTCAGAATAGTCACAGAGCAACATTAAAGAGTGTCAAAGAAGAGTCCTATGTATTTACTGAGAAATTCCACTGTTAAGTTTCCAGTTTCTGATATTCGGTCTCTCATTGGAGTTTTATGTACAATTTTTTTTCTTTTTAGTGCTGTACACGCTGCATATCCAGGCTAGAGGTCCAACCAGAGGTGTACCCACCGGCCTACACCACAGCCACAGCAACATGGGATCTAAGCTACATCTGCGACCTACACCACAGCTCACAGCAACGCCAGATCCTTAACCCACTGAGCAAGGCTAGGGATCGAACCCGAGGCCTCATGGGTACTAGTTGGGTTTGTTAACCACTGAGCCATGACGGGAAGCCTTACACAAGTTTTGAAACATTCCAACATGAAACGCATAAAAGATAGCAATTTCATTTAGCATTCCTGATCTAAGCTCACATTTTTCTCTATCGCCATTTAAAATTTTAAAAGATAAAATCCCACAAGAGCATCAACATCTACTTCATCCTACCTTTTTTCTTTTTACATTACTGTTATTGTCTCTAAAAAATGGGGGCCAGAGTTCCCGTTGCGGCTCATCGTTGAGGACTTGACATTGCCTCTATGAGAATGCAGGTTTGATCCCCGGCCTTGCTCGGATCTGGCAGCAGCTGTGGCTCCAATTCAACTCGCGGCCTGAGAACTTCCATATGCAGCATGTGCAGGCGTAAAAAGGAAAAAAAAAGAAAATTAGGGTGTTAAGCGTTAAGTATTGCAGTCTCCTGGGTCCAAAGAAGTCAAGATAAATTCATTTGGAATCTAGTAGCAAGTTTAAAATAAAATTAAAATTTTGGTCTCAATTTTAAAATTATTTTTTTTTTAAATAGTAATGTCTATCTCAGTGAGGTTACTCAGGGCATTACCTCCAGCCAGGTGTCTTAATCTAGTAAATCTACTGAGCACAGAGGAGGTCCTCTATAAATATCTGCCATTAATTAAAGAGCAGGGATGGAGAGAGATGCAAGAGAGATGAAAAGGAGAATTATTCTGATAAACGTAGATGGACACAACATATATTTTGATGGCCAGATAGCATCCTTTTTTTTAACAACCTAATGATTTTTGAATACTAGGAGATTTTATAACAGGAACCACTTGAGCCAACTCCCATTGAATTAAACAACTCCTAAACAGGCATCCTGAAAAACAGGCACATGGAAAAGCCTTCCTGAGCTTCACTTAGATACTGGAACAGAAGTTGCCACCCCCCTAGGTTTCAGGCAAAGGGGGAGGCTTGAGTGGCTGGTGGTAAACAGGTGAAAGGCACTGAGTTAGTCTCCTCTAGGGGATTTCTGCCTCTATGACTCAGTAAGAAGAAATAAAACTTTAATACTCGATTCCACGTCTGAAGAAAAAGTGGAGAGAGAGAAACTGAGTCAACTCCCACATCCGAAGTCGGCTCTACACAGATACAGACAGTGCCACTGAATGGTCCATTACCTTCAAAGGCAAGGCTGCCAGGAAACCCAAATGTAATTCCATCACCACCCCAAAGACAGGGACAAGAGCACCTCTGTACAGTCAGTGTGCTTCATGATGGTAAGGACCAGGATTTCTCCAAAACAGCAAAGTGAAATAAGAAGACTATGGGAGTCTCAGTAATTATGTGCTGCTGCTCTGAGGCCCAAGAGAGTAAGGAACAAATACCAGGAATAAAAGATCAACGTAGTTATCCATACAGCAGATCAGTGGAGGAGACGGTACCATTAATACTGGGGGTCCCCTGAGAAAAAGCTACAAGTTCTCTCCTCTCAAGAACAAGCTGGCTGGTTCACCTGGGAAGTTGGGAACTCACGCCAGGGCTGAGTGGCCAAAAGACACCTGAGACGCACTAGAGAGAAACTGCCTATTTTCCCTGCCACGTTGAGTCAGAAGGAGGCAGCAGCTTCTGGATATGAGAAGAGAGCCAATGGGCTGGGCAGGGCTTGTGGTTGACGGAATTAAGAGGTCCTGGCTGGGTTTTGCACACTATTTCTAAAACCTGTATTGTGTAACTTGCACTCATTTGTTCTCAGAGCTTCTGTGCAATACTTCACAGTGGGGGTTGGGGGGGAAGAGCTAAAAATGAGAGGGAAGATTTCCATGGAGTAGTTAAAGCCAAATGGTAGCAAGGTGCGCTCTACAGCCAGACACACCCGAGGTCTGACCCCACTGCTACTTAGCGAGGTATGACCAAGGCAGGTCACTTCAACTCTCCAAGCCTCTGTGCCATTCCCTGTCCAACAGGTATGGCAAAGCATTCCACCATAGGGTAAGTGTGAGAAGAAAATAAACCACTTAATATACTTAAAACAAGACCTAGCAGAGGACAAGTATAACAGGTCACTGGAATCATTATCATTAGTAGTAATTTACTCAACAACCATGCCGCAGTCATCAAAAGGTTGTATGTCCTTAGTTTGGGTTCACAAGGCTGATTTGCGTTCCTTAAAACTGTCTGATGCCGGAGTTCCCGTCGTGGCTCAGTGGTTAACGAATCCCACTGGGAACCATGAAGGTAGCAGGTTCGATCCCTGGCCTCACTCAGTGGGTTAGGGATCCGGCGTTGCCATGAGTTGTGGTGTAGGTCACAGACGTGGCTTGTATCTGGCGTTGCTGTGGCTGTGGCGTAGGCCAGTGGCTACAGCTCTGATTAGACCCCTAGCCTGGGAACCTCCCTATGCCGTGGGTGTGGCCCTAGAAAAGACAAAAAAACAACAACAACAACAACAACAAAAAAAAACCACTGTCATGTCAAAAGAAGAGGACTAATCTTAAGAAAGGCCACTTTATGAAGTCTACATAACATTTTAGTATTTGATTATTTCTATGTTCCTAGAAGCCACACTTTCTTTACATCAAAGTACTCCTTGGATTCTGTTTGCCTTCTTTGAACAGGTGACATTCACTTGAAATGATCAGCATCCATTTACATATTGTAAGGAAATATGTCAAAGTACCTAATATCATGCCTCAAATATGTTCACTGTTCTTGATTGCATTTAACAAGGCCTTTTCTCCTAACAGGGGTCCTGCAATTTTTATTGGGGTGACCCTGTCACAAATCTGGAATTATCGCAGAGTCAAAATTAGTCAATTTCACCCATTACTACGTTTCTAGTTAATAAAATGTTAATATTCTTGAGGATAAACCCATAATTTTGGAACTCAGTCTTGAGAGCCAGTGGTATTTAAATTTTAAATTAATCAGCCAGAGGTAAAGATTCCTTAATCCCACTTTTTTTAGGATATATTTACCTAGCTATTAAGTAGAGTTTACAACTGAATAAAGCTGTTTTCTAGATCATTCATCAATATGTTACTCTAATTTAGTGTGTGCTTATGTATTTAATATTTAGTGACTTCCTAAGGCATAAATTCTAAAAAGAGAATGGGGCATACAGGTAATGACATAGGCAGCCAGGTGTGTGTTATTTCTGCCCCATTTTTTTAGAAATATTAATGTATTCCTAGTACTAATTTAATTTCAATGAATATTTATGATTTCTTACTACATATTCAAAACCACAGAACATATAAAATCCTATCAGGAGTTAGGGCATATTCATGTGAAGCAAGCAGTGAAAAAAAGAACAGCATATGTTCAGCATTTTAAACACATTGATCAGTGTTAAAGATGATAGGCTTAAAACGGAGTTGCTTATGCTAAGCCCAATGTTACCAAGCTGAGACAGTTTCTGGCTCTCCCAAAAGTGGAATCGTTAACCAATCAGAAACCCCTGGATAAGCACAGATTAGGAAATCATCCTCACAGGCCCCTGCCATCTTCTAAAGGAGAATAACCTTGCAATAACCAACCCACATTATTGCCCAGTTTCACTTCTTTAGAACTGCTCCCTTCTGCCTTAAAAGCTTTTCATTTTGTAGAGATTTTTGGAACTCCATTCCTTCTGCCAGAATGGATGCTGCCTGATTTATAAGTTGTTGAAGAACGCCAAGAAGACCTTTAAAATTCACTCAGTTCCTTTTTTTTTTTTTAAACAACAGGTGAATCCAGTGTGAATCCCTACATGTTTCAGTGTGTCCCTAAGATTCTACACCCAATCCCAATATGTGTGGGGTTTTTCCCCCGACACCAGACAATCCTCTGACACTAGCTAAGTATCCTACAATTCCACTCAATTCTAATGCTATCTACCTGGCGGTGGCATCAGGTGTCACAGGTTAGAGGCTCAAGGCCCACAAGATTCCCCCGCCCCCACCTCCTGGCTGCAGACGCCAATTCCAAGCCCAGGTTGTCACCTGGGCTTCTGACCAACAGCTTCTTAATTGAGGTTCCCTCGACCCCCTCCTCAGATTAGATTGCTTTGCTCAGATAAATATTTTACTTACCTGTTTATTACAGCAGATATAACTCAGGAAGAGCCAGATGGGTCTCATGAAGCTCGCACCTCTCTGAGAACACCAGTCTGCAACATCTCCCCTTGAATGAGAAAGTTCTCTGAATGGGGCTCTTTGGAGCTATTATGGAGGCTTCCTTACATAGGAAGGATTGATGAAATCCTGGACCATTGGTAACTGAAGTCACCACCACTCTCCCCTCCCAAGGAAGTTAGGGGGTGGGACTGGAAGGTCTCATCCTCTAATTAGAGTTGGTTCCCCTGGCAACCAGCATCCCCATCTTTGGATGCTTTTCAAAAGCCATCTCATTAACATAACAAAAGACACCTTTATTGCTCTCTTCCTTTAGGAAATCCCAAGCTCTGTATCAGGAGAGGAGTCAAAGACCAAATACAGTTCCCTCTGCTTTTCCACAGGAACAAAGAAAAAAAAGACTTTAATAAGGCAATTTTCTTCATTATTAGAAATATTACTTTTCCCTTTTCCCAATTACAAGTTGAAGTCAAATGGAGTGAAAGGGGAAACTGCATGTATGTTGAGTGGATATGCTGTGGACAGAACAATCCAAAATGACTCAGATGCCTGGCCCCTCTCTCTATCCCGGACAAACTGTTTACCAACCCAGACAGAGTCTAGCCAGCTGAATGTCTACTAACTTAATAGCTATTACAGAAAATGTTTTAAAACTGCTGGAAGATGATTATGGGGTAGAAGTTAAAAGCATTATTGCTGCTACTAAGAGATAACTCTAGGAACCACTTTACAAACACTAGAAATTGGTAAACGAGAGCAATTGTTAGCCCTTTGCTTTCATCTGTGTCACTTACATCTATTTTCTGTGTCCATCAGGCCAGGGATAAAGTCACTAAACCTCCAAATGGGAAAGAATTTTTAGAGTTTAGTCATCTAAGACAAGCCAACTCTTCCCCCATCAAATGTGACCTAGTTTCAAGACCTTTAGGGGAAGAGATTTCAAAACATCTTTTTGATAACTCACTTCAATGTCAAACGCTTCAAAAGAAAGGATACATTTCTATTTTTAAAAACTACTTTCTCGGCATTGTTACATTGCAAATCAATTTAATCTCTGACTACCGACATGAAATCCTAAAAATAACAAGAGTAATAAATGATAGCTACCAGCTTTTAAGTGTCAATTTCCATACATTCACCTCATATTAAGTACAATAAACACACAAAATAACCCTGTAAAATACGTATTATGAGCCTATTTTACAGGTGATGAAAGTGAGGGTCAAAAGGCTAGAAGTCCAAAGTGAAACAGTTACTGAGTAGAAAAAACAAAAACATAAGAACTAAGGTTGAGTGTTTGGGGGTTTTTCCTCTATGCTAATGAGGCAGAATGCTAACTCAGGTAGTCAGTGTAGGAGCAGGGGTTTCGATGCATTCTTTGATATGGCCATTGATTAACATCCGTGGTTTAAGGGCTCCAGAGAGTAATTCCCCACAGGCCTTGTTCACCACGGAAATGTGCCTCCCCCCATATGGACCTTAATCCCTACTCCACTCAACTGACAGAAAAGGAATGAGAAGGATGGTGACTAAGGAAAGAGAAGGACAAAGAAACCAAAAAACTTATGGGACGTTTCCACCCCTAAAACCCCTATTGGACAAGGACTGATATAGGTAACTAGGCAAGGCCAATGGGAGAAAACCACATCTTTCTGGACCCCACATTGGTAGCCCCCCTTCTTTAAGGGATAAAAACCCCTATAGGACAATAGAGAAGGGGGCTCTTCTCCTCCCTCCCAGCAGCCCTGGGAGCTATTTGGTTTCCTGTAATAAAGACTTTGCTTGCTTGCTGTCTGTATGTTCGTGGAGTTCATTCTTCAACTGTGTGAACAAGAACCCACATTCCGGTAACATCTTTCTAGCATCACTAAGATGTTTAGGAAAGTTTTTCCCCCCATCTTTTCTCAGAAATCCTTTTTGAACCTGTTAGAAGTAAAACCAACACTCTGACTCAGCACAATTAACCCCAAAGTATGCAATGCTTAACTTTTTCAAATTATAGGTAGGGGCAGGTTTTATTAAGAAACAGGTGGAGGAGTTCCCATTGTGGCGCAGTGGAAATGAATCTGACTAGGAACCATGAGGTTGCAGGTTCAATCCCTGGCCTCGCTCAGTGGGTTAAGGATCTGGCATTGCTGTGAGCTGTAGTGTAGGTTGCAGACGTGGCTCAGATCTGGCATTGCTGTGAGCTGTAGTGTAGGTTGCAGACGTGGCTCAGATCTGGCATTGCTGTGAGCTGTAGTGTAGGTTGCAGACGTGGCTCAGATCTGGCATTGCTGTGGCAGTGGCATAGGCCAGCAGCTGTAGCTCCAATTAGACCCCTAGCCTGGGAAGCTCCATATGCAGTGGGTGCGGCCCTAAAAAGCAAGGAAAAAAAAAGAGAGAGAGACAGGTGGAGAGACAGGTTGGCATAGAAAGAGCCAGCTGTTGGAAAGGGAAAAGAAAAAAGGGAAAGAAACCCACAATGTGTGTGTAACGAAAGCACCCATTCTGTAAGCATCCTGTATTTCCCAAGACCCGCCTTTTCTCCTTCTGTGCATAATTGTTTCTGTAAGTACAGCCTAGTTACTGCATACTACATAGCAATTTGATGTAGGCAAAAAGCCACATAAGTCAAATCTAGAATGGCCCTGAGAGCATCATTATCAAAGTCATGTCTACAGAAGGCACTGGAATGCCAACAAACCCAGAATCTGCCCCAGACACATGGGCAGCCAAGGTCGGTGCAGGTGTGGCGTTTAGCACTAGAGGAGCTCATCAAAGATTTTGACAAAATATTAACAGGTGGCTGATCGGGTGGAATTTAGCTAGAGACAGGCTGACCTGGATCATTTTGTAAAAACATAGCGGCTTTGCCCTACGTGCATCATTAAGGACAATTCTCCTGCTGTTGTTCTGAGCAGAGGAAGGTCAGGCAGAGGTTTCTAACCTGCTGCTCCAGCATCTGCTGGTGGCGGATGGCAGCCCTGTGCTTCCGAGAAGGGCTGGGCCAGAGGCGCGGATCTGGAGCAACGGAAGTAAACCGTCCGGTTTTGCACTAGGGATATTGAAAGAACGCATAGTTGGCCTGCAGTCCAGGGCTCACAAACTACGCTTTAGAGCAGTGGTTCTCAAACTCTAGTGTGCATAAGAACCACCTGGAGGAACTGTTTACACACAGATTGCTGGGCAGACCTGCACTGATTCTGATTCAATGGACCTGGGGTGGGGCCTGAACATTTGCATTTTTGACAAGCCCCACATGTCCTGGTCCTGCTGGCTATGGAAAACACACTGAAAACCCTCTATAGAACACTCTACTCTGGCTTCAAAGGTTTGAAGGCTTTCTTTTCTCTATCTCAGGTGACTAGCAAAGTTTATTCTTTGTGAAAACAACAGATGTCCTTTTTTTTCAATATTCTACTATAAATGAACTCTTCTCTTGGATAGTTAAAAAATGGCAAATCTTCTAAGTTCCTGAGATCTAGTTGGGTTAACCATGTTAAAAGCAGGAAATCAAGTACTACAGTCACCGATGTCAGTGGAAATGTTCCCCAATGATCAATGATCTGATTAAATTTTTCAGCCATTTATTTCACCTGTAGGTTGAGCCAAACCAATACCCATGATAGGTGACAACACTACACTCTTCTGCCAAAACAGGTACTATAATCTTAGTTGAAACATCAAAGACCAGTGGGATGCTAAGGCGGTGTTCCCAGTTATAGGCCTATTCCATTCACCGTGTCTGAAGCACAGCCTAATGAGAAAGACACGATTGCTGTGTCTAATCAAGGCTGCAGCCGTCTTGAGAAGCCAGCTAAGGAAACCAGCAAGTATGGAGTCGTTAACTCTCTGTGGGACATGGGCAATGCGAAAAGGGGAGTACTGTCAAAAGTCATTTCTTTATCTTCATGGGGGAATTATTCCAAGATACAATCAAACAGTCTATTGACCATGTCTTGAGACCAAGTAATCAATTGCATTTTATTTATTTTTTAATTCTGCCTTTTAAAGGCAACTTTTTTAAAATTTATTTATTTATTTATTGTCTTTTTGCCTTTTCGAGGGCCTCTTCCACAGCATATGGAGGTTCCCAGGCTAGGGGTCCAATCGGAGCTGTTGCTGCCAGCCTACATCACAGCCACAGCAACGCCAGATCTGAGCCATGTCTGCGACCTGCACCACAGCTCACAGCAACACCAGATCCTTAACCCACTGAGCAAGGCCAGGGATCAAACCCGCAACCTCATGGTTCCTAGTTGGATTCGTTAACCACTGAACCACGAAGGGAACTCCTTATTTTTTTAATTGTTATTTCCCCAATACAATTTTTTTTCTACTGTATAGAATGGTGACCAGTTACACATACATGTACACATTCTATCTCCTCACATTATCATGCTCCATCATAAGTGATTGGACTTAGTTCCCAGTGCTACACAGCAGGATCTCATTGCTAATCTATCCCAAAGGCAATAGTTCGCATCCATTAACCCTAAGCTCCCAATCCACCCCACTCCTTCCCCTCCCCTTTGGCAACCACAAGTCTATTCTCCAAGTCCATGATTTTCTTTTCTGTGGAATGGTTCACTTGTGCCATATATTAGATTCCAGATATAAGTGATATCATATGATATTTGTCTTTCTCTTTCTGACTTACTTCACTCAGTATGAGAGTCTCTAGTTCCATCCATGTTGCTGCAAATGGCACGATTTTGTTCTTTTTTATGGCTGAGAAGTATTCCATTGTGTATATATACCACATCTTCCTAATCCAATCGTCTGTCGATGGACATTGGGGTTGTTTCCATGTCTTGGCTATTGTGAATAGTGCTGCAATGAACATGCGGGTGCGTGTGTCTTTTTCAGGGAAAGTTTCATCTGGATATGTGCCCAAGAGTGGGACTGCTGGGTCATATGGTATTTTAGAAGTGGTGGCCAACTTAGTAAAGCACCTCACTGAATTTGCTCTTGGTTTTTGCCTCACTACCTTACCCCTCATTTCTACTTCTCTGAGAATGTATACCCAATAAAATATTTGCATGTAAAAAAATGTCTTAGTTGACAGTCGCAGGTCTTGGTTGGACAAAAGATAGGAAGTATGTTTAAATTTAAAAAAAAAAATTTTTTTGGCCATGCCCGTAGCATGCAAAAGTTCAAATCCAACTCACAGCAGTGACACCACCAGATCCTTAACCACTAGGCAACCAGGGAACTCCTGCATTTAATAATAATAATTATTATTATATTTAATTTATTATTATTATTATTATTATTATTATTATTATTGCAGAAATAATGCTGCCTACCCAAGGTAGAACAAAAAGCTAGTCACAGCTGCTGGTAAAAAAGATCTAAAACAAAAGCGCAAATCATTATATTAGGCATGACAAAGTTTTGTTTTTGTTTCCCATGTATAAAATTTAGGAGCCTAACACAAGCTCAATTTTGACCCTTCTACATCTTAAGGTCCTAAAGCAATTTTAAACTTACTATCTCTTTTCACACTTGGATAACACAGAGTTGTTGAATTCTTTTTGAGTACTTATTGGCCATAGAGTAGCCAACCTTAGCTATTGCTACAATAAATCTTCCTGCTCTCGAAGAGCTACAATCAGTAGTCCCCTCTGTTGGGCCAAGTCTAGATTCCTTTCTTTCTGGGACCCGGGACACTTTTCTATATGTGATGCTTATATCGTACTTGTTAAAATACAGATTCCTGGCCATTTCACCCATGTGTTCTTAGGATTATATTTTTAGGAATAAGATCTCCAGGTGCTACTGATGCACAATGATTTCGTACCACATTTTCTTGGTCACTAAATTCTCAGGGTCTGAAAAATCAGTAAATGTTAGGCTCCTAAATTTTATACAGATGCGGCTCGTATCTGGCATTGCTGTGGCTGTGGTGTAGGCCAGCAGCTACAGCTCCAATTGGACCCCTAGCCTGGAACCTCCATATGTTGCAAGTGTGGCCCTAAAAAGAACACCCCCCAAAAAAAAGACAACTTTACCACTGTAGAGCATTTATTATTACTAAGAAGCACTAAACTGGTTTTTAAAAAATGCTTTGTAAAAAGATTAATATGTTTAAAACAAGTAAATAATTATATATTTTTTTCTTTTTATGGCTGTACCTGCGGCATATGGAAGTTCACAGGCTAGGTCAAATGGAGCTGCAGCTGCCAGCCTACACCATAACCACAGCAACGCCAGATCCGAGCCACATCTGTGACCTACACCACAGCTCATGGCAATGCTGGATCCTTAACCCACTAAGGGAGGCCAGGGATCAAATTCACATCCTTAGGGACATTATGTCAGGCTCTTAACCCACAGAGTCACAGCGGGAACTCCCATTACAACTATTTTAATAAATAATTATAATTATTTTCTGTTGTCTGCTTGCCTAGGGAAGATTTATCCCAAGTACCTTAAGTTTCTACTGAACACTGACCTTCTTTCTGTGTACAGTTAAGGTAGGACTTTTGTTTGCTATAAATTATGCTCGCTTTTCACTTTACCCCTACTCATCTTTTCTATGCAATCCTTCAGTTTTAAAGAGATTTTCTGTGAAGTTTCCAGTTGGCCTGGAAGTTAAGGACTTGGTATTGTCCTTGCTGTGGCTCTGATCACTGCCATGGCATGGGTTCAATTCCTGGCTGGGAAATTCCACATGCCAAAGGCATGCTCCCACCCCCAAAAAAGGAGGCTTTCCATAGACAAACCAAGGGCAAAATTCCACAGGTAATATTAGAAAAAGTCAAAAGACCTGTGGGAGGTCATAATGAAGCCTGTGGCCAACAGATTATGTGGTCTGATCCATTGTTCTCCCCACAACTCTCACCAAAATGTGCCTCTCTCTCCCCCAAAGTAATTATTTGGAACGCTTACAGCTTTGATGGAGGTCGTGAAGATTTACAGATGATTTTATCTCCAACCATACTGCATACTTTGAAATCCCCACTTAGTATCATACTACTCAGCTACCAAAAAGAATGAAATAATGCCATTTGCAGCAACACAGATGGACCTAGAGATTATCATACAAAGTGAAGTAAGTCAGGCAAAGACAAACATTATATGATATCACTTATATGTGGAATATCAAAAAAGGATACAAATGAACTTATTTACAAAACAGAAATAAACTCAGACATAAGAAACAAAGAGGAAAAGTGGAGGAGAGGGATAAATTAGGAGTTTGGGATTAACACATACGCACTACTATGAACAGAAAAGATAATAAGGGCCCACTGTATAGCACAGGGAATTATATTCCTTATCTCGTAATAACCTATAATTGAAAAGAATCTGAACAAGAATTCAGCAATTCACTGAATCACTTTGCTATACACCTGAAACTGATACAGCATTGCAAATTGACCACAATTAATTTTTAAATAAAATAAAATAAAGGTAATAGATCAGGAGTTCCCGTCGTGGTGCAGTGGTTAACGAATCCGACTAGGAACGATGAGGTTGCAGGTTCGATCCCTGGCTTTGCTCAGTGGGTTAAGGATCCGGCGTTGCCATGAGCTGTGGTGTAGGTTGCAGATGTGGCTCGGATCCCACATGGCTGTGACTGTGGCTGGCAGCTGTAGCTCCCATTGGACCCCTAGCCTGGGAACCTCCATATGCCACAGGAGTGGCCTTAGAAATAGCAAAAAGACAAAAAAAAAAAAGGTATTAGAAACCCAAGCCCTGGCTAATATCTAATTAAAAGGTATCCTTACCATTTGTTTCTCTTTTATTCTGAATAATATTCCAAACTAAAGGCTTTTTTCCTAAATAAATTGACATCAGGTATTAATTGTCCTGGTTTGGAAATGTCAGCAAATTTTAAAGTAGCTACATTTTAATTTACTACAGCTGTTTAAAAGTCTCCCTTGTAGGGAGTTCCCATCATGGCTTAGCAATAAGGAACCTGACTGGTATGCAATGAGGACAGGGGTTTGATCCCTGGCCTCGCTCAGTGGGTTAAGGATCCGGCATTGCCGTGAGCTGCAGTGTAGGTTGCAGACGTGGCTCAGATCTGGCATTGCTGTGGCTGGAGTGTAGGCCTGCAGCTGAGGCTTCAATTCAACCCCTAGCCTGGGAACTTCCATATGCTGTGGGTGCGGCCCTAAAAAGACAAAAAATAAATAAATAAAATTCTCCATTATAATGTAGGTAGTTGGTCACTAGTGAGGATATTTACCTGGTCTATAAACAAAGTACTTAAATTCTTCCAAAAAGGTCACTCTTTTAGGATCAACCTGAATATAGCTAGAACATATTCAGCTGAATTTTAAAAATTCAGAAAATATAATTTGACAAAGATAATGGCAATTCTAATGATTTAATTCTTTCATTGTTCAAACTCAGTTTTATAAAATTGATGTTTAATGCTATCCATATTTTTAAAGAGAAAACCAATGTCTTTAGCAAAAAATTCTTTTTAAGAAAATGTTTTAAACCACAGGTAGCTATACATTCTTTAAGACAGAAAATTCCAGTGATAAAAACCCCCTCCTCTGCGAAGTCTATATTCCTGCCAAGTTCTAAATTATGTCTTCAGAAATGTTTCATTTATGCAAATCTGTTTTGTTACATTTTAAAATAAGGATCCATGTTCTCATGTTCATGAAAATTAAAAAAAAAAATGACAAAAAAGGTTGAGGCTGTATCTTGGAATGGATGTTGCCTGCCTGCCTTCTTTCCTTCCTTCCTTCCTTCTTTCCTTCCCTCCTTCCCTCTTGTCCAACTCTAGTGGAGAATCCATGTATGATCTGCAGGATCAGTTTGATATTCTGAGGGAAAACGTTGTAGGTTTACATATTAGGTTATGCTAATATCACGCTCTCTAATATCTCTCAATATTAAAGAGAACCGAATCTTGCTTTGCTTTTTTCTCTCTGGCTCCCTTTTGCAGCCCCATTCTTCCCACATGCTCTGTCCTGGCTGCATCTTCCCACACTCTCTGGTCATCAACCTCTATGTGTTCCAACTCCACTCAAAATTCCTCCTCTACTAAACTGCTCTCAGGATTGGGGCCTGTAGAGAGACCACAGATGGCCAGTGTTGAATGAGGAAGGTTTCCTGCCAGACGCCAAAGTCACAGCACTCTAGAGGGAGGAAGGGGGAAGAGGTTTGAAGATGGTGATGAAAATGTCCTTTATGCAATGGTTCTTGGTTCTTGTTTCTACAAGCCTATCAGTATTCCTTGGAAAGAAAAGACAGTGTTTAATGATATGCATTAAGCAATGTGAGCAAATGAAATCTCATTTAATAGCATGAGATAACACAAAAGTCAGTTCCAGCTTAGTGTGAAATACATTTTGATTTTTTTCCCCCACGAAGCCAGTTTTCCTTCCTAATAATCATGTAAATGCATTTGCATTTAGTGAGCACAGGCCAACTGCTCTGTGAGATAGTAAGAAAATGTAGCAAGTAGAAGGAATGTTAGGATAAATCTTATAAAATTTAAAAATAAAAAATATATATACATACATAAAATAAAAAACATATACATACATACATAAAATAAAATATACATACATACATAAAATAAAATACATAAAATACATACATAAAATATATATACATACATACACAAAATAAAAAATATATATATATACATACATATAACTTCCCATAGGTAATACACAAGGTGGTAATCTAAGAACAGATAATCATTCATTGACCATGACATATAATATATAGATGAACAGAATTTACTTTCATATACATTCCTGGGAAATAGCTTTTAGGATTAAAATAAATCTACTGAGTTGAAATAGACTCTCTATGTTCTTTTTGTACATAAGTCTGTCATATATTTCTTTGTTTTCTAACTCTTTCAAAAGAAAAAGATCATACAAACATCAAATCCTATGAAATCAGAGGATGCAATAATATGTGGAAAATGCAGAAAAAACTGGAAACATGGCAACATCACAGAAGACTCAAGAGGAGAAAGTAACAGCCTCTCCACAGCTTATAGGGGATGATTATGTAGGGTTTCTATTGTATTATTTTTTAAAAAAAAATCCTTCTCCTCATGCCTTTCTATCATCTTGAAATAAAAGCCAAAAACTGGAACAGTTATATCCTACCAGTTCTTTGAGTAAATTGCTAAAAGAGAGAATAACCATAGTGGAGAATGGTACCTTCACTCTCTAGAAAAAGAACAAGAATATCAGAGATCTACTTCACATTAAGTATATTCAGCTCTACACAGTTGGGAAACCGTTCACATTCATAAGTGGAATTTGGCACAGTGAGTGGGTTGACAAAGAAAAGGTAGTATCCACGCGATTATTAAGTACAACCGGAAGCGGGATTTACATCAGTACCCAGAAGGGAGCTGTTGCCAAGCAGAAGCATTGATGCCACAGCTGTGCCCTGATGGAACCCATATCACAGGGCAACACCTGGTCTATGGCCCAATGATCGGCAACGTATACGGCGGCTTTGGCTAATTTCCTCTGGATACGTCCCGTAATGTGGACACAGTATAGAAACATCCACCACTAATTGTGCAGGGACGGGAGGAAGAAATCCCCCTATTTCCTTCAGGCCACTACTACTCCAAAAAACAATAAAAAAAAAATTTGGTTTTCAAAGTGCCAATTTTCTGTCTCAGAAAAATTTTTGCTGTCTGGGAATTTCAAAACATAAAAAAAAAATGCATAACCACAGAAAGAGATGATGGGAGGGAGTTATAAGAGCTTCCTACTCTTGTTGCCATTGACCTTTTCCACTCTCATGTCTAATACTAAGTGGCTTTTTCCACTGTTTCTCATGTAATTGGCTTGTGTGCTTAGAAGACTTTTCCTCAGGACAGAGACTGAGTCCAGCGGCTTCACTGACAGCGCCAGGATCAAGGGTGTCCCTCCCAGGGAACCAAAACTAGGCTGAAAGAATGGACCAGCCTCCAAGGAAGGGGCCAGAGTGTTGAGGAAATGGGAGCATCTACACCCTGAGGTTTCCTGCAAAGGACACCGTCTGGGAGCTAAAGAGAACACACAATCGAACAAAATGCACCTGCTTTCAGGGAACAGAAACAGGAACAAATAACTAGCACATGAATAGGAGCATTTCATGGGCTGCAAGTGTATAGCTCCGAGGGTTGATGAGGGCGAGAACTCAGGCACGCCTGCGGGGCTTTACCATTTAGAAGCATGTTGAGACAGGATTAGACAGTCCCTGGGATTGTCTACAGAACAGACGGAGGACTCTGGGACACTGTACCCAGACCATGAGGTCTGGTGTGGTCAGTCATAACAGTGGCTGCTCTGCACGCTGTTTAACCTGCAAAAATCACTCTGCAAGGTGAGGGACATATTATCATCCCTTACAGCTGAGGATACTGAGGGTAACAGAGGTTCAGGGAATGTCCCAGGTCACATTGCCAGGAAGTGGCAGGTATCTTTTCACCAGGTGGGAGGAGAGGCAGTGGAAAGCAACTGTCCTGCCACCCCAAGCACGTTAGAATTAGTGTAGATGTGGACTGTGAGTGGTTGGGAGACAGAATGAATGGGATAGAAACAAGAGACAAGTCAGTTAGAAGACTACTGCAATAGTCCAAGCAATAGAGGAGGTTAGCAGGTATCCAACAAATAAGCATTCAATGGAGACATAGGGGTCGACAGAACTTGATATAGGAAGAAACCTTATAATAACAAAACTATACAAAATCAGTGGCCTTATTAGAGGATGCAATTGGAGGCAACTTAGTCAAAAGCTAGATAAATATGTTTCTACAATGTTGCCTTTGGTGATTTGAAGAATAACAATTGCTCTGCTCTCTTCCAGCTCAAAAGAAGTCAATGATTTTATGATCATCTGGATGTTTACATTTAAAATCATGCCCTCCTATCACATTAAATTAGTTTTGCATTCATTGCTGAACCATGAAATCCATTTACTTTATGTAAGAAGGTGGCTTATTCCATGCAATTCTAGCCACAAAACAATAACCGTTAAGTTTAATCCCACTTTAGCAATACAAATTTTACCAACCAGAAAAAATAATGAGCAAAACACAATTTAGTTAAAAGGGGGAAAAAAGTAACATCTGCAGTAAGAAACAAGAAAACTAGGGCTGGGAGGACTTTTAATTCTAAAGAAAAGGGACAAGTCTTCCAGAAAACCACCCCAAAGTATTACTTGGTTGCTCCAGTTTTTTCCCCTTAAAGGGGAAAAAGACCTCATCTTTAGACAAGTTAATTAAATAAGTGCTATCTAGGTTAAAACTAGGATTTGGATGTGAACTTTCTGAACTGAATATTTGCAGAGAAGGTACCCATTCCTGCTCCCTCGTTACGGCACAGGTAGGACAGTAGCAAAAGGGTGCAATAAGAAAAGAACAGAGTGTTGGGATTAGGCTGGGCTGTGCTTCTTCCAGGGTCTCCAAGCCTGGGCAAATCATTTCAGTCAATCGCATATCTGAAAGTACCCAACAGGTACTCAGCAAACACCTGTTGTGTAACACTCCAACATTGCTGGGGATACGGAGATGGACATAATTCAAATTCTGTCCACAAATTTTAGAGTTCAGTAGGAGCATACAAACCTGTAATCAAGTTACAGCTTTAAAGTGTTGGAGGTTATAATAGCTACTTCGGGGGTGGGAGAAGGAAGGAACAAGAAGAAAAGAACAGTCAAGTTTAGAGAGGGGAGGGAGGGGGGAGACTGAGGAAAGGCACCAAGAAAAGGTCACCCTTGAGCAAAGTCTTGACAAAAGGGTTGATATTTACCAGGCACACATTCTTGGCAGCAGTTATAACGGTGTGTGTATTTGTATGTGTGCGGGTGGAATGCTGGAAAATACCATAAAAAAGCAGAGAACTAGAACAGCAAGCAGTCTGCTCTAGTTGACACATCCAATCTGAGAGCTAAAGCAGAGGAAAATATGGGGGTTGGAAAGGTCTTAAAAGCAGAAGGCTAACCCATAAACCAAAAAAAGGAATTTGTCAAAATTACAGTGAGAGTTGAGAAGCAAAGGCAAGATACAAACATGACACTGACATAGAAGATATAGCATAGAAGCCATATTGGCACATGGGAAAGCAAAATGTTTATAGGTGCTAGTAACTGATAAAAGATGAATGAACCAATTAAAAACAGATGAAAGGCAAACTGCTACATTTGGAATGGATGGGCAATGGGGTCCTACTGTACAGCACAGGGAACTGTGTGTGATTGGGCCACTTTGCTATACAACAGAACTTGAAGAAACACTGTAAATCAATTGTAATTTAAAAAAAACAATGAAAGGCAATTTGCAAAAAAAATAATAAAATGTTGAATAAAATGCTAAAATAGTCTCACCATTAAACAAGGATTAAAATTTAAAGCAAATAACTTCTGATTACTCATATATCAGACTAGCGAAGGTGATACACTGTAAATGCTATGTCGGCAAAACCACAGGACAGTTACATACCTGACAGCAGAGATAAGACATTACCAAATAAGAATATTTCTGGAGGTAATTTGATAATATCCAGCAAAACTCTTTAACCTAACTCTTCCTTCTTGAATTTAAGCTTAATTAACGAATCAAACTAGTATGAAAAGCCATAATATGTGTAATTATAAACATATAATTAATATTATTTACAAGAACCAAAAAATGAAAATACTCTAAATGCTCAGCAATACATTAAATAAATTATGATATATCTAAACTATGGAATATCTAAAATAAAATGATGCAGATTTTTTTGACAAGGAAAATAACCATAATAAAACAGTAGGTGAGAAAAAGCACCTGACTTTGGCATACCGACAGTATTCTTTGAAAAAAAATGATGGGAAAAAGATGACACCTTAGACTAGAGTACAATGCTTTGTTTCTTTTCAAGGTAGTTAAAATCTTTAGGAAAGTTCATGCATGCAAGGTAGTCAAACAGTGCACGAGAGCCATGAATCTGGGCACCCCACAGAGGCACATCATGTTGAGCAATAGTAACACTTTGGTCTTCCTACCTGCATCACAGAATGCACAAATCCAGAAAACACAATAACTACAGACTTATCTCCTTTAACATAAAATTAACATGGTTGAAAGGAAAACAAATCCTCCAATTATATATGCTAACGCTTTAAGCAGATAAAAATCAAATTGGTGGAAAAATTCAATAAATCTAGCTAGATTTTCAATACCAATATGTCAAAACAACCAAACAAAATTAGCCTCTTCTTTTTAAAATGTTAGTGAATTCCAAATATGTCTAAATAATGTGTCATTATAATTGAGAATTATCATAAATGCTCATATATGCACACATAAAATACCACATTTCCAAAAATTACAATGAAATATGAAACTGTATGCAATGGAACACTCATACATGGCTGATGGAAATATAAGTTGGTTAAAACATCTTGGGAAGTTGGAGTTGCCAAAGCTGGAATTCCATATATGTTCTGATCCAGGAATTTAGCTCTCAGGTATATAATCCTCACAAATATATACACATATACATATTCATCAAAAGATAACGATCAAGGAGTTCCCTTGGTGGTGCAGTGGTTAATGAATCCCACTAGGAACCATGAGGTTGTGGGTTCAATCCCTGGCTTGCTCAGTGGGTTAAGGATTCGGCGTTGCCATGAGCTGTGGTGTAGGTCACAGACGAGGTTCAGATCTGGCATTTCTGTGGCTGTGGTGCAGGCCAGCGGCTACAGCTCCGATTCAACCCCTAGCCTGGGAACCTCCATATGCCACAGGAGCGACCCCAGAAAAGCCAAAAAAAAAAAAAAAAAGATAACGATCAAGAACATTTGGAGCAACAGAACCAATAATAAATTTCAATATGGTCACATAATAAGAACTATTAACAGCTACACTCAACAACACAGATGAATCTCACCATTACAATCAACAAAAGAAATTGTGGTGGATGGTGTCACAGAGAACTCCCCCAAGACCAACATTCCAAGAGTGTTGCCTACTAGAGGCTCACACCTGAGTTCCTCTGCCAAAGGCAACAAGCTCATCTATGAACAGCCAAGATGTGGCCTGGCCCCACTGCTTCAATGTGGGATATCTGAAGGACTGGACTTGTCCCAGAGCATCCAAAAGGTACGGCTGAGGCCTTTGCTGCAACTACATCTCAGTTCAAATTTTCCTCCTGCCTCACCTGCTTCTCTCATTCCTTTATAGACACTGTATCCTTCTCTCATTCCTTTATAGATGCTGTAACTTTCTTCATGAAGTTCCCAGTGTGGCACAACAGGATTGGTGGTTTCTCTACAGCACCAAGACACACATTCAATCGCTGACCCAGCACAGTGGGTTAAAGGATCTGGTATTTCTGCAACTGCGGCTCAGATCTGATCCCTGGCCCAGGATTCCATTTGCCATGGGGCAGTCAAAAGATAAAAATTAGAGGAAAAAAAAAAAAAGAAAACTTTTTTCACGCAAATCTCTGAATCTCAGAGTGTTTTGTGGTGAATTCAAACTAAGAAGGTTGGTACCAGAAATAGGGCAACAATACCTGCCACACAGCTAACACCTGCCACTACCAGTAGAAAAGTGACAACCCCTGAGATGGGATAATGATGCAAATATTAAACCTTTCGCTGGTGGGAATACAGTGGAGGGTACAGGATCATGGCTGTTTGAAAGGTTTGGGCGAAGTAGTCAGTATAAGGGCGATGGGATCAGCTGACACTTGCTGAGGTTACACTAGAGACAGAAAATGAAAACCAATATACAGAGCAGAGGGAAGGGCAGGGGACTCTTTCATCTCCATAGACGCATAATAAACTGCCCAAAACTCAGTGGCTTAATAGAACGGTCATTTTATTATCTCTCATGACCTGTAGGTTGACAGAGATCCACTGGGCAGCCTTCCCTCGCCATGTGATGTCACTTGGAGTCATCTGGGGGCCCATGAAATGTGGTTCCCTCCTATAGTTGGCACTGGATTCTGGCTCTTGCCTAAGATGTCAGCTTAGGACTTCAACTGAAGCACCTCAATTGTCCTTCATGGGACCTCTTCATATAGCTTGGGCTCCTCTCAGCATAATGGCTGGGTTCCAAGAGGAGAAAGAGAGAGCTTCCAGTCCACTAATGAGCTCAGAAGCCCAGGAACATAATGACCACTTCTTCCACATTCTATTGGTCATAGCTAGTCCCAAGTTCAGCCCAGATACAAGGAGAGCAGCAATAAGCACCATTTCTTGATGGGTGTTACACTTACATGGGAAAAACTGGCAAGGGTAGGGGGATGTCCTCAGCTTGCAAGGCTAACTACACAGCCTCCGTGGTAACATATAAAGAGACTCACAGTTCCTGCCATCAAAGAGAAAAAGAAGCCGATTATGAGGCTCTGGGCTTAAATACAAGGGGAAACTTGACTTCGCAGCCAGCTCCAGCAAGTCTGCTGTGCTAAGGTCAGGTCCTTGTCGAGAAGGAGAGGGATCGTGAGATTTGAGATAAGAACATCTCAGTCAATGCATCTGAACATATTTTATCGGGAGATTTCCCCAAACCTCCCTGGCCTAACCAAGTGGCTCACTCCACTCTTCTAGGGCTGACATCAATCCCTGGATAAAGATGTTGCTGAGGTCTATGCCTTACAAGACAACTATCGCCGTTACAATATAGTCCACTCCCCTTCTGAGCTGCCAGAAAAATTACTAGGTCAAGTCACAACATACCCTGGCTGGGCAAGCACTGGGTCTGATGGGGTTGCAGAAGATACTGCAGATACTGAAGGGTCTGTGGGACCAAACCAACAGGCATGGCCAGAGCCAAGAGAATGGGTCTGGGTTGGATGATGAGGGTTCTAAACCCAGTGGGGAGAAACATACAGTTTAACAAAGGACAGTTTACTGATTCAAGAATAATCATCCACCATATAGGATGTTAACTCCTTAAAAATAAACCTAGAAGTCAGTGCAAGTATAATGCTAAGATGGTCCTTCAAAATTTAGAGGAAGCAATGGTCCACATCATGGCAGACAACAGGAAAAAAGGGATTGAGAGGTATAACAAGTGGGCATAGAAGAGGATATACCAATGTCAGAAAAACCTATTAGGTGACTATGTCCTGTGGGAGGTCCTGGAGGACACAGTTTAACAAAGTCATAAGAAACATACCCATTAGATAGGTACATGCAATGTCGATGTGCTTCGTGGTGCTGTCCTGCTAAGCCAGGGCTGATCGGAGGAGATGTTATTACAGAGCAATGCTCCTGACAGCAAAGGTGAGCACAATTATCATCAAGAATGGCAGCCAGGATGGCAGCCAGGAATTGTTGACTCGTTCAGGGTAATGGATATGCTTAATAAAACTCAGCATCCTTTGTAGAAAGATAGGTGGGCAGCCAGCAAGAGTATTGTTCAAATTATATGATCAAAACAAATCAAAGGTGGATGACCATGAGGTTGAAAAGGGTCGCCTAAATAAAAATTCATCATCCTTTGCCTAATGTCTGGACCTAAGCCAGTTTTCAGACACCAAGCCCATTAACTAAAGGAAACACTGGGTTCCCAAGAAGAAGGATCCAAAAGCCCATTGCAAGTATGTGTATTAATATTATGTTAATGTAATGTTAATGTTAACACAGTCCCTCTGCAAAGAGGTCTACAGCCATTTACTCAGGTACCCACCAGTTAGGCAAAGGGGAAGACTCAGAATGTCAAAGACTATTGGATACAGTAAGCAAAATTCCAGGCAGTAGCATCTGAACTGCCTGGTTGGTCAGAAGCCTGCAAGGAGAATGACTGGAAGACTGAGGGAAATGAGGTCTGGAAAGAGGGTCTTGGAAGGACCATGGGAGTGAGTTTGAAGAACTAGTTATTCTATGTTAGATCCTTCAAGAGAGCAGCCACCACAGAAGAGGCAGACATAACTGGCAATCATGATTTGGTCAGTTGACATCAGCCAACACCCCCCTGACCATTCCACATCCTCCTGATCTGCCCCAGCCCCAGACACTTGTAAAACTTGCCAGCAACAGAAGCTCACACTGATACCCTAATATGGCGCTATGTCTCTGGGAGAAGCATCAGATACCTTGTCAGCTGAAATACACTGGAAACCTTGGGAAAGGCATTGATTCATCTCAAATGGAATCAATACCTACTCCAAGTATGAATTTGCTTTCATTCCCCAAAGGATCTCATGCAACACCACTGTCCATGGGCTTACAAAGTATTTAATGCACCAGCACAGGATGCTGTGGATCAGCAGTGGACCAGAGGACCACCTACATTGAATGATGGATGGAAGCAGATATATGACCATGAGGATCCCACCAGTCCCATCATCACCACACCACCCAAAGGCTGCAAGCCTGCAAAGGATGGAACGGCCTTTTGAAATTGTAACTGAAGTCTCCTCTTAGGTGTGGTAATGTGCCAGAATGGGGCACCATGTCTCTAGGATGCAGTCTATACCCTAAATCATGATGATTCTTTAGGAACCAAGGGGTAGATGTAAGAGTGACTCACCGTTTCTCCCAATGACCCATTTAGGAAAGGTGTGCTTCCTGCACTCAAAACTCTTGTACTAAGGGTCTGATTCCAAGAGAGGAAACACTTCCAAAGGAGACACATCAAGGAGAAAATGAAACTTGAATCTCTAGGTGCCACCCAGTCTCTCTGAGCATCTTGTATCAAAAGACTAGCAGAGTTGAAAATGAGTCACAATTTGGGCAGGAAGGGAGAAGATAAGTTGACGTTTCCCGTTGGGGCACTGAAAAACATGTTCGGCACTCAGATAGTTTGCAGGGGTATTTTTTAGATTCTCCAGACCAGCTGTGATGGTAAATGGACGGGCAGCAGCCTCAGAAGGGCATGGTGTTCAGGAACTCCGACCCTTTAGAGATGAGGATCTGGATCGCTGTACTCGGTTATCTGTCTAGACAAGCAATGGTGCTGAGAGTGAGGGGCTTTAGAATTGGTAGGGGAGGAAGGGGATGACTGGTTGTGGCCCACAGACCAGATGCTGAAGCAAGGGCTCTACTTTACCCCACTAGCCCTCCTCTTGTAAGTCTTCTTAGGCAAAGAGACCAATCAAAATCCTAGAGGAGCTTTTTATGTTTTAAGTTTGTAACTGCTTAGTTTTTTTCATCTCTGGATTTTCCATCTACTATTTATTTATTTATTTATTTATTTATTTATTTATTTTTTGTCTTTTGTCTTTTTTGTTGTTGTTGTTGTTGCTATTTCTTGGGCCGCTCCCGCGGCATATGGAGGTTCCCAGGCTAGGGGTTGAATTGGAGCTGTAGCCACCGGCCTACGCCAGAGCCACAGCAATGCGGGATCCGAGCCGCGTCTGCAACCTACACCACAGCTCACGGCAACACCGGATCATTAACCCACTGAGCAAGGGCAGGGACCGAACCCGCAACCTCATGGTTCCTAGTGGGATTCATTAACCACTGCGCCACGACGGGAACTCCCATCTACTCTTTTTTTAAATTGTAGTTGACTTGCAATGTTTCAGGTGTAGAGCAAAGTGATTCATATATTTGTTTGCAGAATCTTTCCCATTATAGGTTATTACAAGATATCGAATATAGTTCTCTGTGCTATTCAGTAGGTCTTTGTTGTTTATTTTTTATATGGTAGTGTATGTCTGTTAATCCCAAATTCCTAATTGATCTCCCCCCTTTCCCTTGGAGAAGCTTTTTCCCATGAGGTTAAACAAATCAAATAGATCTCAATGGCCCAGTGGGTGGACTCCAGAGACACTAAGTAAGTCAATTAGTGTCCCCTTCAAGACTGAGATGATGAAGGTAGGGGTTCAAGGACCCAGCCCCCTTGCACATCTGGGCCACCCAGCCCTAGAGTTCCATGTGCCTCAGGTCTCTGGTGTAAATGTATCTCAATTCAACTTCCTCCTGGGGAAATCTCCTTCCCCACGCCCTCCAGGTCACACTGCCCAGGACACTTCCCAGTGCACATCCTGCATGTCAGTCTGCGACTCAGAGTCAGTTTCTAAGGAAGCTAATCCAAGTTAGAATTCGAATACAAAAGAACACACACACAGAGTATTTATATAAATCTCAAGCACAGGCAGAAATCAAATAGAATGTTAGGTAACAGGGCAGTGGTTTCCCTGGAAGGGTGGTACTGACTCAAAGAGGGAATAAGGGGCTCCTGCAGAGTGGAAAAGTTCTGTTTCTTACCTGGGGGGCTACTGACATGGATGTGATCCTGAAAATTCATCAAGCTGGAAATGGTGTTTATTGCATTTCTACTTATATGTTCTGTACTTCAAAAATATATTTTTTAGAAACCTACATTTTACAATCCTTCTTGATGATTCCAAAAGGATTTCTCTTCTGAGGTACCCCAAGATCATCAACATGAGTATGAATTATCAACCTTCATCCTTAAGCTCTGAATCTGACAGTCTGCATTCAGCATCAGACTTAGATATTTACTAACCATGGGAAGCTGGTCAGATTTTCAACCTCATTTCTTTGATCTCTCATATGAATGAAAACATTACCAAAAGGAATTTCTGTGTTTACTAAATAAGATAATCCATGTAAAGAACATAGGATAATGCTAAGACAGAGTACAGAAAATATTCAATAACACATTTACTATGGTCCTTTTTAATGACGAGATTAAAGTAAATTTAAACTAATTTCTAGGACAGTTCCTGGAAACTGCTTTTCAAAATAACGATGAGATAGTTTGTTTTGTTTTACTCATAAAAAGTAAATAAAGTTACTTGATTTTTTCTTTTTGGAGTACAGGAAAGAGTTATGTTTACATGATGCTTAGCATATAATCAATGTTATTTCAACAAATGTTTATTCTGTTCTAAGAATCATAGTAAGTAACACAGGAGTCCCCGTCATGGCTCAGCAGAAACGAATCTGACTGGCATCGTTGAAGATGCAGGTTCGATCCCTGGCCTCACTCAGTGGGTTAAGGATCCAGCATTGCCATGAGCTGTGGTGTAGTTCTCAGATACAGCTCAGATCCAGCATTGCTGAGTCTGAGGTGTAGGCTGGCAGCTACAGCTCCAATTCAACCCCTAGGCTGGGAACCTCCATATGCCTCAGGTGCAGCCCTAAAAATAATAGTAATGATGATAATAATAATAATATGTAACATGGAAACTATGGTCTCTCCCAGCAAAGTGATGGTCCCTGGCATCTTCTATTGGCAAATGAACATGGGCTACAAAATATAATAGTCTCATATATGAATTCTGACTTTGCCAAGGACAAGCTGGTTCTCTTCCGAATCTATAGTTTGTCATCTCTAAAGAAATGACGATGCTCACTTTATAGGATTATCTTGATACTATATAAAACACCGCTGAACACCAGGTCAGTGGAAATACATATTCCCCACTCCTCTACCTGCTTATGGCCAAGGTCATGTTTTCATAATGGCTGCTAATATTAGAAGAACAATCTTTGGTCAAGGAATAATTTTCAAAGAGGTTTTTAAATCAAGTACCCTGTCTCACACTCCTTGAAAAACCTTAATAAATTAAATAATTTTTCATCAGAAAACATGTATACAATGAATTGGGTTACAGATCTGTCCAATCCTTAGGTCATAATGCTGCATACTGAACTGCCTTTTAACAAAGAATTAAGAACTCAAGTTTCTAAGCACAAACAGTAATATTTCTACTATAAATGTGGCTTACCTTTTCTCTACTGTTGCTTGCCAGAATGTAAATGACACACATAGATTTGGCACTTCGGCTGATACAGACTCAGATATAAGCTCTGTCACTTACTAACTTAGGATTTGGGGCTAAGTTTCTTACATGTGTGAACCTCAGTTTTTCCATCTGTAAAATGGGCGCATCACCTGCCTCAGAGGGTAATTGTGAAGAATAGAAACAATGTCAGGAAAGAGCCTAACACACTGGAATACAGTGGAGTTCAATGAAGCAGGCTATTTATACCATGGATATTTGCATTATGAATGGTATTGGTGAGTGCCTAAGCATTGATTTAATTTTAGTTTTTACAGAACTGGCCAGATCTCTTTCCTTCTCTCCCTCTCTTTTAATCACTTTGAGGTTTCAAGGTAAAATATAAACCGGCAACTCTATTCATTACATTTATGCTGGTCAATAAACACATTCCAGTATTTCAATTGTGGCACTAGTATCTTGGCAAGCACTCGGGCTAGGGTATATTTTATGCTTCAGGACCTAAATGTGTAGTGACATATTAATACATCATGAAATTCAACAAAGATGCAGTGGACTTAAAGAAAGATCAAAGCATATGTTCACAATATATCATATAATACTGTCTGTCCTCTCATTTTTTATTATTGGTGTCCTGGCAATTACGTCCTTCATAGATAACTTCTAATTATTCCAAATTCCAAAGATGAGATACCAAGGCTAGACCCCTAACAGGATGCTAATTTGAGTTATGCTACATGAGAAGGGTATATCAAAATATGTGCATTTTATGAATGACCAAGTCCAGATTTAGAATTCCTTTCCCTCATGAAAAATGACTAGTTGATAGCAATGATTTTCTAGCTTAAGTATGAATTTTACCATAACATGTTTGTAGAACAGACAGTGTGAACTTTTGAAGAGTATTAAACACGTTTGGTTAATATCTGAAACAGTAAGAAATCTATGAATTGCCTATATACATATAAACATATAAATTCTAAATATCCAAAGATAATGGTCATGAATTAACTTTCTATAAGATCCAACAATCCTCTAAACATTATTTACAGCTAATGCAGGTAAGAGATGCATTACCCACAGTTACCGGTTTGGGGAAGCCCAAAATGAAGCTATACTTAAGAGGTGCCAATCCTGAAGTGCACTTTGATGTGTCTGATTTCCAATCCACCTGAAATAGGACAGCATGAGAAAAAGAACACAGGCTTAGCGTCAGGGTGACCTGGGTTCAAACACGATTGCAGTCCCTTACGCGATCCACATTTTTTTTTCAATGGCTGCATCCATGGCATATGGAAGTTCCCGGATTAGGGCTCATATCAGAGCTGCAGGCCGATGCCACAGCCACAGCAACACCGGATCCGAGCCCTATCTGCAACTTTCACTGCAGCTCACCGCAACACCAGATCCTTAACCCACTGAGCGAGGCCAGGGATGGAACCCACATCCTCATGGACACTATGTTGGGTTCTTAACCTGATGAACCATAGCAGTTCCTGGATTCATGGTTGCCTTTAGATATTTCTCTTTCCTAAGATCTCAGGAGTGCAGTATATTATAAGAAAACTGGGCTTTCTAGCACACTGGGACTTGATATATATTCATTACCGTGGGGGTGAGAAGTCGGGGGATGGTTTCATTTACTCCCATTGTGGGAGGTCAATCTCGTCTTGTTCAGAGAGTCTGCAAAGTCAAAACTATTTTCGCAGTAATACCAAAACATCATTTCTACTTTTCATTCTCATTCTCTCATGAGTTTACAGTGGAGTTTTCCAGAGGTCGTATGATGTCATACAGCAACCCACTGAATGCAGAAAGGAGCTATGAGACTTCAACTGCACCATCTCTTAAATCAGACAGCAAACAGATCTGGAACATTACAAAACAATCAACAAAAGATGGATCATGATATATAGTTTGTCCTAAAAAATGTTTAATTTCCCTCCCAAAGTTATATTAATGTATGAGTTTATTATTCTTATTTTAAAATGAACTAGTAAATTATTTTAAAAGATGAAAATTGACACAACACTGTAAACTAGCTATAATGGAAAAAATAAAAATCATTTAAAAATAAAAAATACAAATAAAATAGATGTTTTAATTTCTAATGAAGTAAATATCTATCGCTATCTAGCCTACGCGAACGCAAGATCTTTCGGGTTTTCATTACATTTATGTAAAAGGAGCCCTGAAGCTAAAAGGTTTGGTAAATGCTCCCTTTGTGTAATAATTTAGTAAGAAAATAAGAGCTCTTATTTCATTTCTGCTTGGGGATACGTACTGAAAAAAGATGGTTCCCACCCTTCCAATGAAAATCTGGACACACTGCAAATTCACAAGCTGTTTTGTACCCACAGGAGAGCTGAGGTTGTGAGGCAGACAATGGGGTCCACAGCTAAGGAGAGACAGCTGCCTGCAGACGAGGGAATGTGAGCAGTGCTTACTGTGAGAGAGACAACCAGATGCCTGGGAGAAGACCTCAGCCATAGGGAGGAGGCTCAGGGTCAAGGGGCATGAGATGGAGAAGCAATCACAGAAATCAGAGGAGTCCAATCATCTGCAGGGTTGGTTTCCCCACAAATCCCACCAAGTGCTCATGGAAAAGCATAGAAAATGTTTCAGTAACACATCCCTTGTGAGGCACACCTGAGGAGAGAGAATCAGCAACCATGGAGGGGCAAAGACTCCACCCAGAAACCTCCTTCCCCTCCAGCTCTCCTACAAATGAAAGCATTCATCCTCTAAGAGATGAGAAACTAACTCCACCAGCCTCGGATATAAGAGGAAACCCACTGCAGCCATGAAAACAGAAGTGGAACTAAACAACCAACAACCATCCCCCTGCCCCCCACCCCCACCCCAGGGGACGGGAAAGGGGTGGAACCAAGGAGGCCACACCCCAAATAGTCAGAGACACAGTCTCCATTCAACAGTGAGGCAGAAAAAAAAAAAAAATTGGAGTTCCCGTCGTGGCGCAGTGGTTAACGAATCCGACTAGGAACCATGAGGTTGTGGGTTCGGTCCCTGCCCTTGCTCAGTGGGTTAACGATCCAGCATTGCCGTGAGCTGTGGTGTAGGTTGCAGACACGGCTCGGATCCCGCGTTGCTGTGGCTGTGGCGTGGGCCGGTGGCTACCTCCCATTCGACCCCTAGCCTGGGAACCTCCATACGCCGCAGGAGCAGCCCAAGAAATAGCAAAAAGACAAAAAAAAACAAAAAAAAAACAAAAAAAAAACAGTGAGGCCGAATGCTAACACAGCTCAAGTAACAACAGAAAGGGTTCTGTGGTGGCTCCTTCTGTTGCTAAGAACCTGACATAGTGTCCATGAGGATGTGAGTTCCATCCCTGGCCTCACTCCATGGGTTAAGGATCTGGCATTGCCACAATCTATGGTGTAGGTCAGATGCAGCTCAGATCCAATGTTGCTGTGGCTGTGGCCTAGGCCTGCACAGCTGCAGCTTCAATTTGACCCCTAGCCTGGGAACTTCCATACAGAAGAGATGTGGTTCATATGCGAAGGTGCAAGTACTTTCACCAACATATTTTTTTAATTTCGGAAAAGAAACCTGGATCTAGTCTAAAATACCCAAAAATGGGGGCTTAAATGGGATTTAAATTTTATATATAATATATTATATATTATAAATTATATATACATACACAGACATATATACACATATGTATACATAATACATATATATAATATATAATACATATATAATATGAATGCATATAATACATATATATTAAAGTCCTATAATGACAGGTATAGCCATCAAAATTGGTAATATAATTCCAAAGGGGAGCAGGATGGCGGCGGAGCCAGGCAGAGTTGGCCCTTGGCTCCAGGATCCTACTCCCTGGCATGAAACACGGCCAGGGTTCCCGGTCCACTAGCCTGGCCTCATCTCGACACAGTCACCAGGCTTCCGCACCTCAAGTTCCAGACCTAAGACGCCTGGCTCTGGGCAAGTGACCACGGCAGATTATGCCAACTCAGATCCAGCCGCCATGAGGTCTGAAAGGGTCAAGAAAGCTGTCGCCAAGTCTGCTCCACAGGAAGTAAAGTCTCTGTGGCTTGGAAGCCTCCCAGGTTCCTGCAGTAGAAGCTCCTTCTGGGGCTGGTGAGCCTTGTGACATTGACAGCAGCAATGAGATGGATGCCCAGGAGGAAAGCATGCATGAGAAAACTGTCTCCAGAGAAAAGAAAAGCAAGAGGCACAAGTATATACGGGAGGATTGCAGTCTCCTATCCAGTATGAAAATGTCCATGCCAACCCAGACCAGGACTGCTGCCCACTGCAGGTCACCACTCTCAAGTTCAACTCTATTCCAATTGTTATGGGAATGATAGTTAACCTGTTTGTTATCAGTGTAAGCCTGGACATTTGAAAAGAAAAACCTAACCCTGTTTTCTGTGTTAAATCCCATTTGGTGCTACTGAGTTTGTTGTTCTTTTATTCCAGTAAATAATGGATGATCTGGCTCTAGGGAAAAATTAAACTCTTAAATCTCCAAAGAAGGAAAATTCAGCATTCCCTTATGGGTCAGAGAAACCTCAGAGGCCTAAAATTGTGGCTGCGTTACTTCCAATTTGGCTGTCCCTCAAATTCAAGTGAATGATTTCCTCTTCTCCCTTTACCCTTCTCCAGAAATAAAGCAGGTGACAGGGTTTTCAGAATACATGAGATTGACTTGTGCATGTTTCTTTAAATATAATTTTTTTTTTTTTGTATGGCCATACCTGCGGCATATGGAAGTTCCCAGGCTAGGAATTGAATCGGAGCTGCAGCTGCTGGCCTACCCCACAGCCACAGCAACACAGGATCCAAGCTGCATCTGACCTACGTTGCAGCTCATGGCAACACCAGATCCTTAACCCACTGAGCAAGACCAGGGATTGAACTGGCATACTCATGGATACTAGTTGGGTTCATTACTGCTGAGCCACAACAGGAACTCCTAAAAATAATTTTTGAACATTTGTCCTATAAATATTCTTTTGCCAGTTTAAAAAAAAAAAAAAAACTGGTGGAATTTTCGTCATGGCTCAGTGGTTAACGAATATGACTAGGAACCATGGGGTTGCGGGTTCAATCGCTGGCCTTGCTCAGTGCATTAAGGATCTGGCATTGCCGTGAGCTGTGGTGTGGGTTGCAGACGAGGCTCGGGTCCCGAGTTGCTGTGGCTCTGGCGTAGACTGGTGGCTACAGCTCCCATTCGACCCTTAGCCTTGGAACCTCCATATGCCATGGGAGTGGCCCAAGAAATGGCAAAAAATAAAAAATAAAAAAAAAAAACTGGTAATATACTTCCAAAGGATTCACAGTATGATTAACTAAAAAGTTATAACATACATTGCATGATATTTTAGTAAATGAAAAGATACATCTAAAATAATCATAATGAGTTCATCACAGAAATAATATTAATAGGATCACTTGGATTTTATCAATTCATTTAATTTATGATTTTGAATTTTTATTCAGTGAGCTTACTTATATTTTAAAATAACTGAAAAGTGAATTAATGTGTCAGATGCATACTAACTTTTCTTCAAAATATAACCCTCCCGAAAACTTAAGACATTTCAGCGTAATTTGACCATGAAAAATCTTTTGATAGATAAAAAAGAGAAATATATACAAGTGAACATGCCACTTGTATATATTTGAGGGAAAAACCAAAATACCTGTTTTCTACATATTACAAAGTCCAAAATGTGGAAAAAATTTGAGCCATTTAAGTAAAAATATTAATATCAGCATTATCTTTTTGTATCATAAGTGAGAATAAAACTTTTACTCCTAAGAGTAATAAACATTCACTAGTTAAGAAAAAGCTAGCCCATAGCAGTAAATATACTCTACCAGCCATTTTAAAAAGCCAATTGTGTGTATGTGTGCTTGTTAAATGAGACTGTGAATGAATTATACCTACAAACTTACATTATACACATAAATTATAAAATTTAATTGTTTCTGGAAGGGGCTCTAGTCTTATTAAACATCACAATTAGTGATGTTATTGCCCACAAAATACATTTTTCAAGATTTACTGTGATTGATATCTAACTCATAAAAGAAGGATCGTTGAAATACTATTAGGACAGAGTACAGCTCAAACCTAAAAACTCTCACAAAATTGCTCTTTTGCTATAATTAAATGTGACCCACCAATTCTTCCAAAGCCAACAGATATTCACTTCTTCTGGTGTTTGCTTCCTCATCTGCTAAATGGATTAATCAAAAAATGTCTTCCTAGAGCTTTTATGGAGAACTTTATGTAGCTCTTCATAAAATGAATAATGAAAACTGTGCCGTGTTCACTGGCAGAACATCTGCATTAATAATAAGGTGAGAAGTAGTTCACAATTCATTTAACTATGACAATGACTAGGCTGCTACTTTTTTTCTTCTAGATTCACTATGACTATCTGTTTGCCTCCCAAGTGCAAGGCCTGTCACAGAAGCTAGGGGAATGGTTCTCCTAGATCATTTTTGAAGGCTGGAACACACAGCCTTGTGCCACAAAATGTAGTGAATGATTTGACTTTGTTCACATCACAAATAATCTAAGAGAAAAAATTTTCCAAAGGCATATTGTTATCAACAGAATTTGCTAGAAAACAGGGTCAACATGCTCATTTACTCCTCTGTGTCTTGGTGAGAACTCAGCACTTCCTGAATGAGCCTCTTCTAACCCAGAAGCTAATCATGGAAAAGCTGCTTCAATTCTGTCAGTTCGGAGGATGCTTGAAAGCTGCCTACTCCAGAGCAGCATTTATAGAAGTCCTGGGAAGGTGGCAGCGTACAGGAACCCTGAGGGCAGGAGGCAATAGGGAAGAGGGAGATGGTCAGAAAAGATCTTGTCTGTTCTCTGTGTCCTTAAGTCTGTTTCCGTTTTGTAGACAGGTTCCTTTGTGCCATATTGGATAAGCAATGAAGTTCTACTGTATAGCACAGGCAACTCTATCCAGTCTCTTGGGACAGACTGTGATGGAGGATAATATGAGAAACAGAATGTGTATACACTATACATGGGTCACTATGCTGTAGAGCAGAAATGGACTCAACACTGTAATTCAACTACACATTAATAAAAAATAAAATTTTTTAAAAAGAAAAAAGATCTTGTCACTGCCTGCAGAAGCAGAGGGCAGAGAATTTGAAGCCACGTGAATATTCACTGGGCACTTGGTAAAGGTTGACAGTGCATCCTTAAAAGGATGCATAAGAGACCTTGTAGATGGGGAGAGAACCTAGGCAAACTCGTCCCCCTTTCTAATTTTACATGACTCCAGATAAACAACTTAGTTGATAGCAGGCTGGGCCCCCCCATCTCAGAACCCAGGTTCCTCATTCCAGGCTAGAGAAAGCATAAAAGGTTAACAAACATTTGCTCGCATTCATCTCTTCTGTTTCTGTGGGTTACACCATCTTCGCAGTTTTAGCATCATCAACATTTTTTAATATACATTTAAATTCATGTATGCATGATATAAAGATAATACAAGGTGACAGCAGTCACTGGGGTAGAGGGACCTTTAAAAATTTCAAGCATAAAATTAGTCATTTATCCTGCATTCTCATAAAATTAGTTTTTTCTTTAAAATCATCTGGGAATGTCTTCAAACTGTGACCAAATACTGAGCATACTGTTCTCCGTGGGTATCTGATTTAATTCATGGCATATCTGAAAGTGCAGAGTTATTCATCACAAATTGGAAAAAAGAAAAAGAAGCAGGAGTTTTGCTTAAACATTTATCCCTTAGATGGATTTTATCTTTTTCTCCTTTTTGGAAGGAAGTGAAAATACAAGAGATGGTGAAGTAAACTAAATTTGCCCCCTTATTCTTCATTTACTTCTTCCAAAACCAATTTATTGGTAGACTTCCCTACCATCATGAATCTGCCATTGACCACCATTGTTTATTCTCCTGGAAAAAAACTTCTTTGAAATCTAAAATATCATTATGTCCCTCTACCCCCCTACTCCAACACATAGGTATGAATTTTTATACTATTTTCTGCCCATTCTCTCTGACCAATGAACATATATATTTATGTAAAATACCTGTACAGGGGGGAAAGACAAATTAAGAGTTTGGGATTAAAATATACATACCAGGAGTTCCCGTCGTGGCTCAGTGGTTAACGAATTCGACTAGGAACCATGAGGTTGCGGGTTCGATCCCTGGCCTTGCTCAGTGGGGTAAGGATCTGGCATTGCCATGAGCTGTGGTGCAGACATGGCTCGGATCTGGAGTTGCTGTGGCTCTGGTGTAGGCCGGCAGCTATAACTCCAATTAGACCCCTAGCCTGGGAACCTCCATATGCCACGGGAGTGCCCTTAGAAAAGGCAAAAAGACAAAAAAAAAAATACATACTACTATTTATAAAAGAGATAATCAAAAAGGATGTACTGAATGGTACAGGAAAATATACTCAACATCTCGTAATAACCTACAATAGAAAATTTTTTAAATAATATATATATAAACATGTACACATACGCCTATATGTAAACCAAACCACTTTTCTGCACACTTAAAATATAACATTGTAAATCAACAATATTTTAATTAAAAATATAAAAATAAAAATTTAAATAATTTTTAAAAATCTGTCTTAAGGGGAAAGGGAGGGAGGGATAAATTAGGGATATGGGATTCACAGATACACACTACCATACATAAAACAGCTCAACAACAAGGATTTACAGTATAGCACAGGGAACTATAGTCAATATTTTGCTACAACCTATAATGGAAAAGGATCTAAAAAAGAATATGTATATATAGAGAGAGATATTGATATATCTATATAGACAGAGATACATATACATATATGTAAACTGAATCTCTTTGCTGTATACCTGAACGAATACAAAATTATAAATCAACTGCAGTTTAACAAAAAATTTAAATTAAGAGAACTATTTTGGAGTTCCCATCATGACGCAGTGGAAACGAATCCAACTAGGAACCATGAGGTTGTGGGTTCGATCCCTGGCCTCACTCGTGGATTAGGGATCTGGTGTTGCTGTGAGCTGTGGTGCAGGTCGCAGACACGGCTCAGATCTGGCATTGCCGTGGCTGTGGTGTAGGGCAGAGGCTGTAGCTCTGATTAGACCCCTAGCTTGGGAACCTCCATATGCTGCGGGTGCAGCCCTAAAAAGACAAAAGACAAAAATAAATAAATAAATAAATAAATAAATAAATAAATAAATAAATAAGAAAAAGAGAGAGAACTATCTTGTTTAGAAAAGATTTAAAGAGGATGAAATATGTATCATACTGATAATGAAGTAAAAGACCAGAGATGAAGAATATTGTGTCAGGGCTAGGCTCCTCATGTTTGCATCCTCCCTACGGGTCCCACAAGCTACTTCCTATGTGACCATGGGCAATTCCATGCCTCAGTTTCCAAAGGATTTGTATATGAGTTGGCTTCTGGCAATTTTCACAACATGAAATTTAGATCGTGTTCCCTGTCCTTTGTTCCTTGCATAACTTCCTTCCCAGCTCCATCACCAAGCTTCACCCAAGGTGGACCTAACCCATCTGCTTGTGACTCTGTCCCCATTTATTCTCCACTTCCTCTGCATGTGGCTTATTACCTTCATGACATATTTTAACAAGTAAATGACAATACCATCACACGCATAGCAAACTATCATCAGCAAAAAGATCTCAGTAAATTTTCTAGGTATTATTAAATTGCTAATTTCTCCTCTTACATGCACATTATCTCCTCAATTAGATCTGAAATCATGCAAAACCAATAAAATGCAATTGGGTACTTTCAAGAATACAGATTAACAGTAATCAGAAGGAAAATACATTGTAGTGCAAGAGGGAAAATATTAGGCTAAATGAGAAGTACATGATATGTATTTGGTTAAGAAGTTCATTTGTTGAGATGATTATGACATGATTAATGATTATTATAGATTATAGAACTATTATTACAGATTTTGAGTTAGTGGAAATAGAATGCATTAATGCAGTGGATTGGGGAAAGTCTGGTTTGTTTGGTGCTGTATATGAACAGATGCAGGAAAACTAGGAAGGGGAAGTTTCAGAGTTTTTATCATCTTGTAAACATCAGAACAAGGTGAGCCACAGACACGGTCGGAGACTAATTAACCAAATGGAGCAGAGAGCTTGCTTTCCCAGGCTAGCAATGTCATATGGAGAAAAGCCACATGCAGAGGAAGTGGAGAATAAATGGGGACAGAGTCACAAGCAGATGGGTTAGGTCCACCTTGGGTGAAGCTTGGTGATGGAGCTGGGAAGGAAGTTATGCAAGGAACAAAGGACAGAATCCTGAGGGACTCCTGGGCTATACTGGACTTGTCAACTCCAGACCTTCTAGAATCTTGCAGACCTGCCAGCACAAGTAAGACAGGTGCTTAGGGAGCCGCATCACCTCACCTTTTCTGAGGGACCTCTCGATGCAAAGGATGAACCTAAGCTTAAGGGGGCTTATTCTTTCAAAGGATTTGTATATGAGTTGGCTTCTGGCACTTTTCACAATATGAAATTTAGATCGTGTTCCCTGCTGCCATCAAAGGGTGAAACCCACTGAGAGAGTAGGAGGTGTGGGTGGGAATCCAGAGTGCCTGGGCCTGTTCAATCCAGCCTCAGAGAGAAAAAGCACCCATGGCGGGGATCCACTGTTTTAGCAACCCTGGGATGGTCACAGGCTTAGACTGTAAGTTGTGGAGGAAATGCTGCGCTCCTAGTGGATCCTAAGACAAACTTGGTCTCCTAACTATTCCTTCTGATTATCACTAGGCAACCGTTCCAAGTCCTCACAGCAACTGCAATGCCTGAAGTGACTCCACTGCGTCCACAATCGATGCCTCAGTACACAGTGACTTCCCAATACAAAGACCGTCTTTTCTACCAAACTTGAAGGCAAACACCACAGATCTATGATCACAGAGGAAGGTATTTATGAAATCTCATTTACCTTTGGGCATTTACAGGTTCTTTACAGATGTTCCACTTCTCTGAATTGGTTCACCTATGTTTGGTAACAAGTTATTATAGCAAAACCACGCTTAACGTGAGCAGTGGAGGGTAAAAGCAGGTACCAAGAATTCTAAAATTTGACTCCCACATTAAAATAGCAAGTTGGTGCCACCACATTAGATCCTGCTGGGGAAGAAAAGAACCTATAATGTGAGCCAAGAGAGCCTGTGTCACATCACTGGGGTCATTAAATGTCACATAATAAGCATAGTCAGGATACTACTCAACCAAGAACCTAAGATGGTTTTAAAAAAATTAAATTGTGAAAACGGTAAAACAGCCCACAGAGTTAGAATGTCATGACTTTTGTAAACCTGGCAGGGTACTCTATTTAGGTCAGTATATGATTTCATCCTGAGTCACTTACCTATATACAAATGTAAATGTATGTATATATATATATAAATATGTGTGTACATATATATAATAATATATATAATACATAATATATATAATTATTTATATAATATATAATTATATATACTATATATAATTATTTATATATTATACATATTATATATAATTCCCATCTTACTGTATTTTCTTCCAGAATGAGCTAAAACAGCAGATAAAATGAGTAACTATGAATAAACTGAACTTCACTTAATTAATGCCAGATTATCATTAAATATTAACCAACACAAAGGTGTTATTGCTAAATATATCAACAGCCCTCACTCTAGATGTGTGAAAATCTCTCTCCTCTCACATTCTAGACTTTCTTCATGTGACTGGGTGGTATGCTTTTCTTAATCATTTTGTCTAAAGTGAGTAATTATAAAATATTTTATTTTTGCATCCTCCTGTAATACTGTCCATGTATTTCCTTACAGAAAAATGAGACCCCAAATCACACACACACACACACACACACACACACACACACACACACAAAATAACCTTTCAATGCCAATATCCACCTACCAGACTGGCAGAAATGAAGAAGGCTGGTGACATTAAGTGTTGGCAAGGATTTAGAACATTGGGCATGCTTTGGTGCCACTGGTGGAAGTTCAAATTGGCACAGCCCCTTTGCAAAACAGCTGGGCATTATCTTGAAAAGCTGGGGCACTGCCCAGCCCAGCCTCTAGCACAGATTTATCACAAGACGTGCCTAAGAATGCCTGTGGCCACCCGGCTGGTAACAGCAAAAACAAACTCAAGCAAAGTCATGCAAACCAAATGCACAAAAATGAGAGAATGGATGAACAGATTGTGGAACTGTTATAAACTAGAGTCTGTACAACTCTGGATAGATGGACTGCATCCATCAGCAAGAATGGACCTTAAAGGACACCATGAAATGAAGAAAGCTAGGTGCAGAAGAATACTTTGCTGCCATTCTGATCAAGTTCAAGAGCAAGCACACGTTTTTAAAAAATAGATTTTTAGGAATAATGCATATAATGGTCAAAGAATGGAGAACAGAGAGAAAAGGATACAAAGTAAAGCTCCAGAGAGTCCTTCACTGTGGAAGGCAGGAAGCCAAGGGCACAGCCATTTCATGGCTGGTGAGGAGGCATGTTTGTGGCAGTGTTGAGTTATGTTTCATATCATAAATAGACATTTACAAATTAAAATATTTTTAAAACATATCACCTTAAATGCCAGTATTTCCTTTAAGGCTGTGTATTTTATATCTGAAAAGCAATACTCCTCCAAATTAAGAGCTTGCTTTCCATTTCTCAATCACAAACAGTTTTGGGACCTTGGATATGTTACTTAATCTCTCTGAGGATCTTCTGCCTTGAAAATACAGACCAATCTCTTTGGTCTTTTCTAGAGAATATTCCAACAATTGCATAAATCTCCAAGCCTTCTATCTTAGGCAATGCCCAGTCTACCTGAATTTAATTCTTGAAAAACAAGCCCAAAGAAGTTAATCCAATGTACAAGTGTCCACATGTGTCTCTTCTAAACACTAGCTAATATAATGATGTTAATTTCCTCTCAGTTCCTGAGTTCTGCCACCCTAGGATTTAAATTTTTCAGCAGCCACACAGGGGGCTTTTCCCTCTGGGAATTTAGTGGAGCCAGATGGAAATTTTTGTTCTTTTCGCCTACAGTTCCAGCTAAGATTTGACTTAAAAATCAAAGTGGCGTGCAACCTTGTACAATGGAAATAATACCCACCACCTATTAGAAACTGGCTCCTAATCTTGGCTTCAACATTTACTGGTTGGATGACTGTGGTTAACTCATCTAACTTTATTCATCTGTCATAAAGCATCAGAAATGGATCAAAGCTCTCTGGAAAACTTTTCTATTCTAGCACCATGTAAGTCTACCTAGTTTCAGTTGGCTCTTAAGAGCAACTTTCTGACCTACTAACCAACTATTAACAAAAAGTGTTCAAATAAGTTTGTAGAAATCAGGTGCCAAGATCAAACTTCTAAAAACTGCAAAGTTCTAACAGGAAAAACTTATTTTTGAGGAGGTGAAAGAGAAATGGGTAAACGGCTTGAGACATGTAAAAAAAAAGTCTCAAATTCATTTGTTAATCTAATTTTTATGAAGCCACTAGACATTTTTCTAGCCACTGTAAATAGAGTTGCCCTCACAACCATGTAAGGACCTATTCTGAAAGATTCCTGGCAGGTCAAAGGCAAGGGTATTCTTTATCACTTTGACCACTTATTCTATAATCTCAACACCAAAACCTGAAAGCATGTTACCTGGTAAAGATCTGGCAACATAACCCCCTATACACAGCTGCTTAACTCACCCATTCTTCAGGCATTTCTAGTCTCAAAATCTGGATGGGCTCTATCTAGAGAGATCATTCTGCCAAAAAAAAGAAATCAATGATCCTTTGCTGCATGATAAATAAAATTAAGCTCTTTGGTTTATACCCCAAAGCTTCTCTCTAATGTATCTTGCCACACACGCTCCTTTCTAACCATCACAAATTATTCACACCTTTAGCCCTTTTGTTACCTCATCCAGCCCTTGAGCTTGAGCCTGGCAATGAAGCATCTTCTTTGAAGCCCAACCCAAAAGGTATCTCTTCAATCAAGTTTTCTCCATCCTATTTTCTATTTTATGAACTAAAGCCTGGGCCTTATACCCAAAGCATCCTGTCCAGATACAACAGCACTGTCCTCTGCTTCTTGATATTGTAGACACTCAACTACATACACCTCTCCAATGAGAGTATTACGCCCTATCTGAATTCTTGACCCATAGACTCTCTATGAAATGATTGTTTTATATCACTAAGTTTTGTATCAATTGGTTAGGCAAAAAAAGATAACAGACACACTGACTCCTTTTTCTCACTTTATTTTTTTGAACTATAGTCTGTTTTCCAAACATTTTTCCTAAACTCTCTTTCTTCCTGAATCTGTCTGAATTATAGAAATAGCCTGCAATCACCCTCATCCTACTGGGCCTCCATTGCCCAGTTCACCCACCCTAGGTCCCGCATTTGTTCCAACAGCATGCACTAGTGTTCCCAACTCTCAGCTTAGCTGGGGGATGAGTGCTTCTCCTGCAAGTTGGTCCTGCAAGAAGTCAGTTCTTCTCCACCAGGTCTTGGAGAGACCAGCATGGTGGCAGAGTTTTGTAATATGTTGTAATCAGGACATGTAAGATACTGTTGGAACTCAGGGGAAATGGTACATAAAACTTTCCAGGGAAGCTTCAGGAGTCTTGAGCTGTCCTGAGTGATGTTTAGAGGCCTGCCAGGCAGAAAAGGAAATAAGAGCATTCCAAGGAGAGGAAACCACAGAGGCAAGACATAGATGAAAAATATAAGACATAATATTAATCAGGAGATGACACATAAGGCAGCCTGACACAAAAAACTATGTATATGATGTAGAGGAGTGTTAAGAGTCAAGGCTGGGACACTGTGGAAAACAGTATGGAGGTTTCTCAAAAAAATTAAAAATAAAACTACCATATGATCCAGCAATTCCACTCCTGGCTATCTACTCCCCCCCCAAAAAATAAACAAACTACTTTTTTTTCTTTTTGGCCACATCCATGGTATGAGGAATTTCCTGGGCCAGGGATCGAACCTGTGCCACAGTAGCAACCCAAGCTGCTACAGTGACAATGCCAGATTCTTAACCCTCTGCACCATAAGGGAACTCCCCAAAACACTAATTTTCAAAGATACATGCCCTCCTCCAATGTTCATTGCAGCATTATCTATAATTGCCAAGACATGGAAACAACCAAAGTGTCCATCAACAGATGAATGGATAAAGAAGATGGGAGATATATATAGATATATAAATATAAATATCTATCTATATATATGCACATACATAATGGAATACTACTCAGCCATAAAAAATAATGATATTTTGCCAATTTCAGCAACATGAGATGGACTCAGAGGGCATTATGTAAGTGGAATAAGTCAGACAGAGAAAGACAAATACTGTATGATATCATTTATATGTGGAATGCAAAAAATAACTAGTGAAGATTACACAAAAGAAGCAGACTCATAGATATAGAGAATAAAACTTGGGATTCCCAGTGGGGAGCTGGAGGAGGGGCAACATCTGAGTGAAGAGTGGGAGGTACAAGCTATCAGGTGTAAGACAGGCTCAAGAATGGATTGTACAACACAGAGAATAGGGCCAATATTTTGTAATAAATGTAAATGTAAAGTAACCTTTAAATTTGAATAAAATTTGAAGCTCTTTTTAAGAAAAGAGTTAAGGCTGGGAAAGTGTATCTGACTAGGTCATAAGAGATCTTAAATGCCACACTGGGCAAAGCTGAAAGTTCATCTCATAGGTCAAGGAGGGCCAGAAGTCAAATGATTTAATTTGGAAATTTAGTTAAATAAAAACATTTCAAAATGATTTATGTAACTTCAGAGGATCATATAGAGAAGGGTGAAGGGGAACACAGAGCGAGCAGGAAGGGAGGCTCTTGGATTAGCAGGAAAAAAATAGACGGTGAAGAGACCAGGTAAGCTGAAGGTTTCTGGGTTATGGAAGGAAGTTGCTTTGAGAGAATAATAGGTGAGCAGTTAGTAAATCATAGAGAATAAAGGTGGGTAGTTAGTAAAATTTATGAGTAGATGTGAGGAAGTAAAAACAGAGGCTACCTCACTTTTCACTGATTTGAAGGCTACCTCAGAAATCACCTCAGGTTTTTGACTTGAGCGACTAGGAAGATAATGTACATATCCCAAAAAATACAGCCACATAAAAACATTGACATAAAATTCAGAGCAATGGACATGTATTATGGTAAAATGAAAAGTGAAGGAAGCAGAGCCAGGAAAAATAATTCCCACAATCCTAGAAAACAATGGACAAGGTAGAAGAGAAGGGACCTTGAAGTAAAGTTCAAAGTTGATAAGAAAATAGATCACAGTGGTCAATCATTTCTCAATCCCCACACCAAAGGAGGGCAGGCACTACTGAGAATCACCATGATTTAGCTGCATCAATCACTGATCTTGGGAAAGAGTTGGGGTATATTTGAATGCAATCTCTCCAGATGTTCTACAAACTCATCATTGTTGCATCACAGTCTTAAAATCACTCAACAAAAATGTAATTCTGGAGAGATGAAAGCTAGTCACCTCATTTCTAAATTCTTTCTTTCACTCTCCTTCTTCCAACACATGAAAAGATTAAACTTGCACCCAAAGCTGGGGTAGCAGCAGGTCCCAGACACAAGAAGTGCAACTAGGAAAGTTGGGGACAGGCTGTGAGTGCAAAAGAACTGGGGAGAGGCTTCAAGCCAGGGTTAGGCACCCACAGACATCAGAAATTAGACGGTACGTGGCCAGAACAATCAACCAAGAAGTTCAAAATACGTTAAGATGATTTTGGTGGCAAGGGAAAGGTCAGAACCTCAGAGAAACATTTCTGGAAGTAGGCAAGGGTGGGAAGTTCCCAGGGGAGTGGTCTGGAAAGCTGTCTGGACAGCTAAGTTAGGAAAACTCAAGCAAGGATCCCTTGTTTCAAACAGTGAGTGATCTTTTCTGTTTTTCCCTCCAAGAAAAGTGCCAATTCCCAAGCATGACTGGATCTAAGTATCTGGCTGGAGGTAAGACCCTAGAGGTCAATGGTTCTGAAATTTTCTCATGCATGAGAATCACCTAGAAAACTGGTTAAATGGTGATTTCTGAGCTCCGCCCCCAGAATTTCTGATTCAGTAAATCAGAGTTGGGCCCAAGCCATTTGTATCTGACAAGTTCCCAGATGATGTGATGCCACTGGTCCAGAGACCACACTTGGAGAACCACTTAAGTCCTCATCCACAGACATGCCCCGGGATCATCTGACAGGCTTTGTAAATGCTCACACCTGAATCCACCCTACAGGTGAAGATGAGGTGGAGTAGGAAGGGCCTGAGATGGGTATTTTTTTTAAATTCTCTAGATGTTTCTAATGCCTAGACAAGGTTGAGAATCACTGCTATGTGGAGATGTAAAGCTAAATGATGACAAATTAATTCTGTTTTGGATTCAGCAAGCTACCTTTCTGAAAGGAAGCTGCCTTCTCTCTTTAAACCTATGGGCTTAAAATCTTCATGGGATCTTCTAGGGGTGATGTTTAACTAAAGCACTTTACTTATGGCTCCTGCTCAACCAAAATCCCACTTATGCCACTGAAGTATTTAGGGGACATCATCAATAATTTAGAAACCATCACAGGAGGCTCAATTTATCTTTAGGAAACAAAAGAGAAATCTCTAACAATGGAAGCAAGACTTTGGTTTTCTCCATCTAAGCTGTCAAGGCTCAGAAGGAAAACAAGTTTTCCAAAACAATGATAATGCAGCCAAGAGGAAAATTCGATAAAGTTGCTGAGGAATGACAATGCTCTAGAAACAGATGGGCTGATTCATTTCTGAAATGTTATGAAGAATATCGACAGACTGAAACATTGACAAAGATTTTTAATGCAACTTTAGGGAGAGGGAAAATAATCAAATCTTTTGCCACATACTAGCCAAGGAAGATGTTTGAAGGCAGGAAATTTTTCAATCTCTTTTGCATTTTTTCAGCATTATAGCATAATTGATCAATTAACAATAACTAATGGGATAAATAATGTTGGTGTGGTCTTGGGTTTGTTTACCAATTTCTCTTCAGGTAGTAAGAATGTGAAATAAATAAGTGGTTCGAACACACCTTGTTATTATAAGCAAAAAATCTAAATCATTGAGAACTGTGTTACTTCACATTCATTCTCTGGATAAATATTTAAGAAGCAATAATATTTGACAAATATTTATTAAGAATCTGTATGTGAACCAGGGTGCTGAGAATACGGGGACAGTTGAACTACTTTGCAAACGGTGATCGAGAGTGGAATTAATGAGAAAAAAAAAAAAGTCATGGAAAATGAATTGGAAGTAGGGAGGTGGCAAAGTTCCAGGCAGATGGTACAAAATACCGTAGAAAATATTAGTTATCCTTACATTTTATACCTAAACATATTATGACTGTGCAATGTAAACTAATTTTAATTATGTAATTTATAATAAAATGTTTTGACTCATGTGCTCTCCATACATGTGTAAACAAGTTAATTTTCAGAAAATGTCTAATATCAATAAATTGGATTTGAATTTCGGTGTAGGATACCCATAGATTAAAACACGGCCAAGCCTTTGACTATATATTTCCTGTCTTTAACAAGTTAATGCATTACTATTAGCATATTACCTTTACTAGTACCTGTCTTACCATTCACCGAGTTTATGCCCTAGTCAATTCAATATTAAAATTTATTTTGGTAAGGAATATACAGCAATTCTGAAGAAAACAAAAGCATTAGAAATAATCTATGTAGAAACATGGGAAGAAAAATTGAAGACATTGCACTTACAAAATGCCTTTGTTGTCCATGACTCTATGGCAGCAGGGCCTTTATGAAAGACACTGTTCTACCAATTTTACATGTATCCATCTTCATTTCAGCTTCTGTTAATGTACATGAGCCAAATATCCAGTACCAATACTTATTTATTTGAGACAGAGATGCTTAAACAATTGAATTGCCTTTTTCTTTTTCCTTTTTCCTTTTATGACCACATCTGTGGCAGATGGAAATTCCCAGGCTAGGGGTTGAACTGGAGCTGCAGCTGCCAGCCTACGTCACAGCCACAGCAATGCCAGATTCGAGCCACGTCTATAACCTACACCACAGCTCACAGCAATGCTCGATCCTTAAGCCACTGGGCAAGGCAAAGGATCGAACCCACATCCTCATGGATGCTAGTCAGGTTCGTTACCACTGAGCCACAGTGGGAACTCCCAGCTTGGCTTTTTCTTTAAAAATTAGAGTTTAAAAAACCTACAGCAGCATTCTAGTATATTACAGGCCATGCAAATTACCTTGCTTTTGAGTTAGGGATACAACAGTGTGGATTTACCAGTGTCTGTTTAAACAGACTGAGGTGTTTAATTCCATCAAGCTGAACCGCCGAGGGTTCCCAGGTACAAGGAGCACTTTTCCAGTGGGATTTCTTAGGAGGATGATCTAACAGCTCCCCCCTCCCCCACGTTATTTAGACTCCTCATCTGAACCTTGCCGAAGGTGTACCACGTTTGCTCCCTGCGTTCCCTAACTTGGGTCTTGATGCCAGGATCACCTGTGCGTGTGTGACTTCATCTGGGAAGGATGTGCTAAGTGTCCTTGCCGAGAGATTATTTGATGGGAAACAGGAGCTCGAGTTTCTCTTGCAGCTGAGAGACCTTTTCCTGGAAAGAAGGAAGTGACTTGCCTCAGAGTAAACAGATGCACCCCCCCACCATCTCCCCATCTCCCCAAAAGGGTCCATGCAGACTCACCTCTGTCACACAAAATTTCTCTGACAATTGGGAGGAGGCAGGTGTAAAGTAGAAGGTGAGCCAAACCCAACATGTTGATGCTCCTGGTTCTTGGTGCCATCAAAATGCCATGTCCTCAAAGAACCCATGGGAGCACACACCAGTCAGTCACAAGGAAATTAGAACTCAAAAAATAAGAAAAGGATCCATGGATATCCCTTATCATAACAGCCATCACAAAACAAAAAGTTTCACACTCAAACTAGAGATGATAGATTATGATTTCAGCAGAAGTAATTCTGTTTCTATTGCATTCTCCACAAATGAGATGAATGGAAAGGGATGAAGGAATTAAAGCAGGGGTGCGGGGGAAGAGGTGTCTCTTCAAGAATATTCAAATAGCCACCTCCTGGGCTGAAACAATTTAAAACAAGAGGGTGTATCTTGGAGGCAGCTGGAGGGATGTTTCTGAGGGTTATCAGTTTCACAATGCTGCCATTTACATGATTTCCATTTCATTCCACGTTGCTTGGATGCCAACCAAAATGCCAGGCACTAGATTAGGCACCAGGGCAGTACACAGCCTTCTGCTAACAGAACTCAGTTCAGTGATCACCTCTACCTGTGGCAGTTCTGTGGTATGAGAATAGATTCTGTAAAGCATGGTACCAGTTTCTGCATAAGTGCAGCATCGTGTACTTAGCACATAGTAAGCATTCAGGAAGATATAATACCCATTATTAATATTAGCAGATTTATTACATGAATGTAAGTTTGGAAGAAACACATCCTTTGTTGTTACAGCTCATAATCTAGCAGGAGGTTAAAAAATATAAGTAGACTAGTTCCCACTGTGGTGCAGTGGGTTAAGGATCTGGCATTGCTGCAGCTGTGGTGTAGGCCACAACTGCTGCTCAGGTTTGATCGCTGGCCCTCGAACTTTTGCATGTGGCCAAAAATGAAAAGAAAACACACACACACACAAGTACCTACAATGCAATATGGCAGAGAGTACATCTGAAAAGCATATAGATAGAAAGGACAAAGGAATGACACAGCAGTGAACATCACCCCACAACCTTCTCAGAGCCTTCTCAGGTCCCAAAGCTAGAATATTTCGAGTGAATGTCTGAGTTAAAAAAAAATTTAAGCTTATTTTCTTCTATACTGGAAATCTATCCAAGAACAGTAGTTCAGTAACCAGTCTGATCTGGTTCTATTTTTTTCATATCTTCTAATACGTTAAAAGAAATGTCATGTTTATTGTTTGCTGTCTGATTTCCTTACACTTGAAAGTCCACAGGGCATGCCTTTTGTCTTTTGTTCTTGTTTCTGTTCAGGATTAAATTCAAAGTACCTAGAATAATGCCTGGCACATACTAGTTATTCAATAAATTGTTGGCTGCATGAATGAATACATTGGTCATTCCCATCATCCTACTAGTGGGCATCTTTAGGATCTGAAATGCATAGGGAAAAAAAATCTGGAAAAATGACATAGGACAAAGGAATATAGTTCTTTCTTTCTTCCCCCCCTCTTTTACTTTTTTTTTTTTTTTTTGACATTCCAGGCCAGGGACTGAATCTGAGCTGCAGCTAAGACCTATGCCACACCTATGGCAATGCTGGATCCTTAAACTACTGTGCCTGGCTGGGGATCAAACCCACACCACTGCAGAGACACCAGATCCTTAACCTGTTGCATCGCAGCAGGAACCTCAAAGGAATACGTTTCTACCTATCACTCCTAACTCACTGTCATCTGACTTAGAAATCACCTACACATGTCAGTTCTCAACACAGGACATACTATGAATAACTGAACTACACTAGACTTTCCTTCTTTCATTCAAGTAGGCAAATAAAGGTAAGTGGTTTATATAAATGTAGCTATTGAGCAATTATTAGTGCCATCAGTAAGCCTCTTGGTTCTGATCCTGGATCAAAGGAAACCACACTGCTCTGATGGCAGCAGCTCTTGCCTGAGTGTGGTCCAGCACCCAACCCCTGGCAGAGTCAAAGAGGTCCTAATTCTGTGCAGAAGGGATGGTATATGTTCCTGGTCACAATTTAGAATTCTTTTTCAGACATTAGGTCCCAAATTTTAGATAGCTCTGGTTTTCACTGGAGTAATACCAGTTTGCTTATAGAAAATGGGTGAAAAAGACTCTAGAAATAAATTTAACTTTAGAAACCAGTCACTGTCAGATACACTATTTGATGGGATAATTCTGTTGGATGTCCAAAAATGATCAGCTTATAAGCACACTATGGAACACAACCTCTTGGTAAATTTCATCACATTTAATATGAGCTTATCAGGTCTCTTTGGAATACTTCAAGCCAGATTATGTGTGGCAATATTTCTACCCAAAAGGAAGCCCTAAAAGAATTAAGGACATGGGGAATCTATTTTTGATTTGGTTCTATGGGGTTTTAAACCCAAGTTAAAAAGATACGAAACAGTATGCTAAAAGAAAGAAAAATCCTACAAAACCCAAATAATATAGAACTGGAACTGCCTGAAAATCCTTCCCTTTATGAAAAAACAATGGAATTTTTCCTTCTAATCAATCAGTAAAATTCTCATTCTGTTTAGTATTGGTTTTCATTTACAGGGCCTCTTTTAAGAGAAGCTGTGAGCTGAGTGAAGACACATGACTTGGAGACAGAAGATAAGCCCCAAAGAGCAGAGGAAGTAGATGCAAACAGAAGATGAGTGCTCCACCTTCCAAAACACAGGAACCAGGGCTCACAGTGACCACTGGGAGATGCTCCTCTGTAAGGATCCAACATAACGGCTTCTTTCTGGTTAGCCTCGGGGTTTCTTCCATATCCCATCTTGCCTTAATAAATATGCATTCCACAGAAACTATAACCAGTCTTTTGGACAGACCATGATGGAAGATAATATAAAAATGGAATATATATAAGTGTGTGTGTATGTGTATGTGTGTATATATATATATATATATATATATATATATATGAAAATATATATATATGAAAAAAATATATATATGAAAATATATATGTGAAAATATATATATATGAAAATATATATATGAAAAATATATATATATGAAAATATATATATGAAAATATATATATATGAAAATATAATATATGAATATATATATATGAATATATATATGAAAAAATATATATATATGAAAATATATATATATGAAAATATATATATATGAAAATATATATATATGAAAATATATATATATGATAATATATATATATGAAAATATATATATGATAATATATATATATGAAAATATATGATATATATATATATGAAAATATATATATGAAATATATATATATGAAAATATATATATATATGAAAATATATATATATATGAAAATATATATATATATGAAATATATATATATATATATATGACTGGGTCACTCTGCTGTACAGAAGAAATTGATATAACATTGTAAATCAACTATACTTTAATAAAAAAGGGAAAAAGGAAATAAAAGAGCAGATAGCTGATGATGTTGGTAGATTAAATGATTGACACTTGACACCTGCTTTAAAATAATTACTGCAAGGTAGGGAGGTAGTAGTAAAACAAAAGAGACCATTAATTTATAATTCCTAAAGCTAGTAATTACTTACTCCTTTGTATATGTTCAAAAATTCCCCAAATAAAAGTTTCTCAAAGAAATAAACAAATAAGTGTGCATTTTGAACAAAGTCCTACTATTTAGCACAGGGAACTATATTCAATATCCAGCGATAAACCATAACAGAAAAGAATATGAAAATATGTATACATATAACTACGTCATTTTGCTGTATAGCAGACATTAACACAACATTGCAAATAAACTACACTTCAATAAAATTTAAAAAATAAAAATAAATAAGCATGCGTTCTGGCCAGAGAAAATTAAAATGTACATTTTGTATGTTGGTTTTGGTGCATTAATTACTTCACATTTAAATCTTTCTTGGGGAGAAAGACATGACTTTGGTTTCTTTTGTAATCTCCTCACAGCATGTGTCAGGCAGCGCTGAACTGTAGGGGCTGTGGGCCTCTTTCCCTTAAATGCAGCCTATAGAGGCGGCAAGCACTGCTGAAAGTTATGCTCCGCCAGAGTCCAAAAATCAGAGTGTTCAATGAATACTAGCTATTATTGAACTTGTTCAGTGAATTGTTCTCACTGTTATCAGATAATAAGGGAAAATGAAATCAGATCCAGGAATTTTCAATAGAAGAAAAGTCTTTCATGACTAATCAAGTGATTTTCAAATTCTTTGAAAATTGCCTCTTCTAAACCAATGTGCTACTTGGATATAAAAAAGATGGTTGGTAGATGAGTTCTCGGCGATAAAATGCATTGTTAATAACAGCATTTATTAACTGCCCACCATTGAACTAGCAACTTTACAAAGGGTGGTTCACTGAATCCTTTCAAAAACTGATATGTGAGTTGAATTTTCCTCCCTGTTCAGATGAGAAAAACTTACACTGAAAAATTCATTAAATTGCCCACAGTCATCAAGTTAGTTAGATGTCAGGATAGCAGATTCAGGATTGGGAACTGGAGGTCAGATTCCCGTCTGGAACATAGAAACAGCTGCTAATGTCATGAATCTCATGATCACCTTCCAACACAGAATGCCCTAATCAATATCTCAAACGTTTATCATTTCATAAAACTCAGGTTTAATGTTTCCCAAATTGATGATGGGACATGCCATCTCAAAAATCAACATAACATAACCAAAATAGAGCTCTGAGTTCCCATCATGGTTCAGCAGGCTAAGAAGACCACAACACAGTTTCTGTGAGGATGCAGGTTTGATCCCCGGCCTTGCCTAGTGGGTTGAGGATCCAGTGTTGCCACAAGCTGCAGTGTAGGTTGCTGCTATAGCTCTGATTTGACCCCTAGCCTGGAAACTTCCATATGCTGCAGGCGTGGCCATAAAAAGGAAAAGGAAAAAAAAAAAAAAAAAAGAAAGATCAAAATACAACTCACATTTTGGTCACTTCAATTTGACTCCCTAGCCCAAATCCTTCCATGTTCCAGGAATGCCACCATCCCCAACATCATTACACTCCAAATCACCACTCATTTGAGGCAGCTGCAATAACTAATTACAATCATCATGAAAGCACCTGCCACCACCCACTGAGAAAAACCACCATGCTGGCTACAGGGTTAGACTTAGGAGAGGAACAAAATCATGGAAGCCAATTCATCACTCAAAGGAACTTGGAATCTAAAAGTATTCACAAATATGTTTAAAACGTAAATCATAAAGTAAATGATCCAGAAAAACGCAACTAGAATTCAGAGGAGAGTTTCCCCTGGGCTGGAAGAAGTCATAAAACACCTCACATGAGAAGTGAGACCTGACAGGGCCTGAGATTTCAAGAACAGAGAGAGCTTTGTTTTTTTGTTTTTCTAGGGCCACACCTACAGCATATGCAGGTTCCCAGGCTAGGGGTGCAATTGGAGCTGTTCTGCTGGCCTACGCCACAGCCATAGCAACGTGGGATCTGAGACATGTCTGCGACCTACACCACAGCTCATGGCAATGCCGGATCCTTAACCCACTGAGCAAGGCCAGGGATCGAACCCACAACCTCATGGTTCCTAGTTGGGTTTGTTTCCTCTGTGCCATGATGGGAACTCCAAGAATAGAGAGAGCTTTGAAACAATGATTTTAAAAGAAGTTCTGCGTCATGGTAAAACCCTCAAACTGTCTAGAAGGACATGATGAGAAAAGAAAACCCCAGGCTCCTCCTGTCCTGCCTCTAGGAGAATGTGCCGTTAGGGATTCATCAGGTCGACAGAATTCAAACACATGAAGAAGAAAAGAATTGAAGAGGAAAGAAGAGCCAGAAGAGCACAGTCCTGACAAGCAGGGTTGGTTATGCTGGAGAAGAGGTTTAATGTAAGAGACTATTGAAGGAATGGAGAGGGGATCTAAATTAGGAGTTTGGGATTAACAGATACACACTACTGTATATAAAACAGATAAACAACAAGGACCGACTGTACAACATGGGGAGCTATGCTCAATATTTTGTAATAATCTATGAGGGAAAAAAGCTGAAGCACAATATATATACAGGTATTCTTTATAATCCAAATCACTTGGCTATACACCTGAAACGAACACGACATTGTAAATCAACTAGAATTCAATAAAACTGGAAAAAAAAAAAAAAAAGAAATGGAGGGATTTCCCTGGTGGCCTAGTGGTTAAGAATCCAGTGCTGTCACTGCTGGGGCTCAAGTCACCCCTGTGGTGTGGGTTCAGTCCCTGTCTCGGGACCTTCCTCATGCCCAGGGCATGGCCAAAAAGAAATAAATAAGAAATAAAGCTGATCTACGAAGGGAGCCAGCTGGGCCTTCATGCCTTTTCCTCACTCACACATCCGAGGACCAACCATGTTCCAAGCCTGTGCTTGGATCTGGGGGATGCGGAGGAGCACAAATGGACATGACTGTGGCCCTCGGCGTCTCACGGTCAGAGTTTGAGGAGTCTCAAAATGACTTTGACAAGACTTTAGAAACGTAAATCAAGATGCAGGTTTAATCAGAAGAAGGAGACCCTGGAAGCCAGAAGTCCCATTAAGAGACTTCTGTGCATTCCAGACATTAAGTGATAAAGTCTTGAAGAGGATTGGTGGCCACAGAATCCATACAGAACCACTACTTCAAAGTCTATCTCATAAGGAAGAAATAAGACCAAGAGATGTTACATGTTGTGCCCAAATTGGAAATGTCATTAAGGAGTTTATGAGGTAATCTTTGATGAGAAAGCCTTGAAGAACTAAATGTGAAAATAAAGCTTTCATAGTTTAGAGATACGAAGGGACAATACCTTTGTCACGCAGAATTGGAAAAGATTTCTTAAACAACATATCTACATCATACAGAGAAGAATTAAAAATGCATCTATTTTCAAGTTTAAAGATAATATTTTCACCCAAAGACACTATAAAAATGAAAAGACAAGCTACCCCCTGGGAGAAGCCCATTGAAATGAGTTACATTTCATTTCTGAAACTCTGATATCCAGAACACATAAATAACTCTTACAAATCACTGTGTTTTTTTAAGCAGTGGGAGAGTGGCCAGCCTGTATGACCATGTATCCCAAAGAAATGTGAATATTGAGAGAGCAAAAAAAAATCAGTCAACATTATGAACAGTCAGTCAGGAAACAACACATTCAAACTACAAGGAGATAATGATTTCACATCCTGAAGATTGGCTAAAAAATTAATGTACCGCCAAAGGTTGACAAAGACAGGTTACAAAAGGAGTTCTTATCGATGGCTGGTGCGAGTATAAATAGGAAGACCCTTTTGGGTTATTTGGCACTACCTGCTAAATGTAACAATACAAATCTTGCCCTCCTGTAATTCTCCTAAGAAGATACCCTGAGGAAAAGCTCTTTTTTTAGACAAGGAGATGGAGGTATGAACCTTCATAGCAGCTTTGTTGGACAACACCCTGAATGTCCATCAACAGAAGGCTGGTACATTAACCACTGTATATTATACAATGGAGTACCACATGGTAGCAAAAATGAATAAACAATACCTACACATATCAACAAAATACTAATCAAAGTCAGGTAAAGAAGACTACAAAGAGTGTGTTGTCATTTATACAGAGTTTCAAAAGTGTGAGACAAGACTATACTCTGTAGGTGCACGCTCATATATAGCAAAGTGTGAGGAAATGCATAGCAGTGATAAATACCAAATTCAGTGCAGAGGGTACTAATGAGGGGAGGTAAGCTTGAAGAGAAAGTACTCAGACAGTATCAAGAGTGTGTGCCATGACTGGGCACAGCAATGTTTATCATAACATTTAATTTTTTGTGTTACTAAAATATTTCACAATAATTCTTTTTGTTTTTTGTCTTTTTTTTTTTTTTTTTTTTTGCTATTTCTTGGGCCACTTCCGTGGCATATGGAGATTCCCAGGCTAGGGGTCTAATCGGAGCCATAGCCACCAGCCTACGCCAGAGCCACAGCAATGTGGGATCCGAGCCACATCTGCAACCTACACCACAGCTCAGAGCAACGCTGGATCCTTAACCCACTGAGCAAGGCCAGGGACCGAACCCGCAAACTCATGGTTCCTAGTCAGATTTGCTAACCACTGCGCCACGACGGGAACTCCCACAATAATTCTTAATAACTACTAAAGACCTGAAAAGTACTTTGTGACCCAGGTATAGAGTAATAGAGAAAGAAAAGAACCTGGGAGAAAATTTTTTGAAATATTTCATGTCTTCTCTTCTCCCATTCCAACTTCCCTAGACGTGGGTCTCACCATTTATGCCTGAATTGAGTCCAACCGCCCCCAACACATCCCTCTGTCCAATCTGGTGGCAGACTTACCTACTTCTAACAGTCCAAGAGGCCACTTGTCCACGTCACTGTCCACACATAATCCTCCTATGCTCCTATGAACCCTATACATTCTTGTGCAGTCAGTAAAACCCTCCTTACTGTGTCTCCCTCCTTCTCAATCAGATGCATCTCCAGGTCTAACTAAAATGAACTAGAGAAGCTAGTGAAGAAGGCCACCTCCCTGAACCAGGAATCCTCCAGGCTGCTTTGCATCCCCATGACTTTGTCAATGGAAGTCATCCCTTCCTCCTACTTAATTCTCACAGCCCCAGAAAAGTCCAACTTAAGTCCTTTCTCTTTAGGAAGCAACCCCAGATGATCCCAGTCCTTTGGATTCGATTTTCAGCTGCCCAAGGATTGGAACTCCATTTTGCACTTCTAGAGTCTCCATACGCATGAGCTCAAGGAAAAGAATGTAATTTCATTTGCTTGTTTGCCCATACTTGCAAAGGCTATATAAGTACCAAATAGCTGACATCTACCAGCCAAATCCCTTAGGCTCCTGATCATCCAAGCAGAATACTTTAAAGTATCAATAAAGTAAAGGCAGATCTAGAAAAATGATTATGCATAGTACAAACTCATGGGTCAAGTCCATGCTGGGTCTTACATTTCCTCACAGATCTTTAAGGCTGACCAATGGCTGTCACACCTAAAGCAGGGAGCCAAGGGCAGGGTAGCACACCCACACCACTGGCCCACCCCACACATCATTCAAGTATCTCAGTCCCTGGTGTCACAGCAGGTTAACGATCAGCAATGTCACTGCTGTGGCACGGGTTCAATCCCTGGCCTGGGAACTTCGGGTGCAGCCAAAGACAAAAAACAGGTTTCTCAAAGGTATAGATAGGATAGAATATACTACTACATGCCTGGCCAGAAACTAGCATAAGAGAGTCATAGAAATATCTAGAAGGCTGTGAATCTATGTAATTTAAAATGGCAGACTCCAACATCCCCACTTAGCTTCTAATTAAGAATCTCTACAGAAACCTCCAGCAAGAAAGTCAGGTGTGGTCACTTCTCCCCCCGCCACTTCCTATCTCTCATCCCTGTGATGGGATTCAATCTTTCAATCGTCAATGAAGATTTGCCTCCCTTCCATAGGCAACCCCTCTCCTTGCCCCTTGGTCTCTGTTATGCTGTAAACTTATGGTCTCATAGAGACTGACAAGCACAGAAACAGAGGATGGCATATAAATATGCATCAGATTCAGTGGAGACATAGAAAGGAATGCTTGATCCTATGGTGTAAAGGGTGGAGGAGAAGCTTGTGCTTAGTATCAAATAGTGGAGTGGGGGTGGGGGATTCAGTAAAGGTGTGTGGGTGGTTAAGTTATTCACATGTTTATTTCAAGTAAGAAGGAGGAGAAAAAAATGAAAAATATTGGGGGGGGGGCATTGCTTTGTTTTTTCAATCCCTATCTTATTTTGGAACCTCCCTAACAAGAAAGAAAACACAACCAAACCCATCATATGCCAGCCATGCTGGGATCAGTCCTGTGTTCACCAGGTATTATCAGAGTAAACTTAGCACCAAAGAATGCAGAGTTTAAGATCACAAGGCAGGCCATGCAAAAGCCACGTTACGGTCCTTACACAGCTGGAATACAGATTTGGACACACTCATGTGTGCACTCACTCAACCAACAGCTACCAACCACTTGCAAAGTGCCAGGTGCTATTCCAGGTGCCAGTGATATTTTGTGAACATGGGATATTTAGTCCTTGATCTCCTGGAATGCATCATTCAGAGAAGAAGACAATGCATCTGATAATCACAAAAGTCAAGGTATCATTATTGACTATATTTTTATAATTGACCATGATAAAAAGAATCAAGCACTAAAACTGCATACAACTGAAGAGCTTCACTGATTAAAAGACTTTTTTGCTGAGGCCTAAGGACGAGGAAATAACGTATGAAATCCAGGGAGTTCACACAGCAAACTTCTAAACGTGTTACTGCTTCAACGTGCCCCAGCTGCCTTTTCCCAGCTCCAAATGGAAAATCTCATCCTTGTTTAAAGAAGGAAAAGGTGACTTTGCTTCTGCATTCATGTCTGGGAAAAGACTGTGCCTTGCCTTCTTGCACGAGCAGTCTGATGAATCATATCAAAGAAGAGTTGTTTGCAAAGGCTAAGACAAGATCAAAATGCCATTTTCCTCTGGAACAACAGCATGTGTTTGGCAAAGAAATCTCCGTGATGTCTACCAAGGAAATATCTAGTCCCGAAAGAGGCATCACACTGAGTTTCCACTGAAATGGAAACCAAGAAAGCGAGGGTTCCCCAGGGCAAGGGTGTCATCTCGAGGTGAGAGGGAAGGTTAAAGCCAGTCCTCCTATCAGATACTCATTGACGTTCTCCAGTAGTAGAACTAAAGAGAAATTACTCCAGTGGATGTTTTCAAATTAGCCACAATGTGTCAGGGAGTAAAGCAGCAGAGTTGGAAATGTGCCCAGAGAGAGAGAGAGAGAGAAAGGGACCTTCCCACAGCCGCCTTGATGGAGCCACTGAAATGCCTCTGAGCCCACCCACTGCAGATGGGGATGCAGGCGCTGGGGAGATAGCACGGGTCCCAAAACAAACCCTCCTCTCCTATGGCTCATCCATGGCTCCAAGGAGACCACCGCTCTGCTAAATCCTAAGAGATCCTGGCAGGATCGGGCCGTTAAAACACTGCCAAACCACATTCTTCATGCTTGCTGTTGTACAGTTGCTTACGCATCCAACGAGAAATGTTGAGAGAAGAGAGAGAAATTAATTGTCCATGACAACAGATGAGCAAACCATGATAAAAGACTTTGAAATGAACAGTTTTGTGCCAAGCAAATCCCAGGAGGTGGTGGCTCTGCCTTTTCACAGATGATCCAGTACACTGATATCTAGTTCACAACAACCCCAAATGGGGCCATGATATTGCCACTATACTGGGTCTCATCTACCCAAGGGGGAAAAAAAAAGCCCAAGGAATCTGTGCCAAAGATCTGTGGCTGCATATCCAGAGTGCTTCCTGGGTGTGAGCTGAGCTTCCAAAGTGGGATGTCACTTGCTATCAGTAATCGTTACCTCTTATAGGAAGGACGAAACAATAAACACCACCCAGGAAAACTCTTAGGTCAGTAAAGGCAGAGACTATCTCCAGTTTCTTTCTGGTAGAGCAGTTGCCTGGCCCCATGGTTGTCTGGAGTGAAAGATGTAAAATTTATGGGTCAGTGCATCTCATATGCAATATCAACCTGCATGCAATAAGACAAGAGAAAAGACCTCAAAGGGAAGCTGTTCACCATTTCAACCTCCTTATATCCACATCCCATTTTTTTCTATCCTCAATCACATGTTTTGCTCTGCATGTGGTTTGTGTATTGCAGGGGTAGGAACAAGAAGTAGCCTCTGTGTGTGTGTGTGTGTGCACACGCGCGCATGCACACCCACACACACGCTATGTGCATTAATGGTAATATTATATATAGCAAATATACATTTTGAAGAAACCAAATGTGTTATATGTTAAAGGAACTGGTACTCATACAATGAGTTATCAGTGGATGCTTAATAAATTAAAGAGAATGGCTGATGATTAGTTCTAAATCCTCCTCTGTAGTACAATGCTTTAGACCTTCCTAGGAACATCTTTGGGAATTCCTAACAGACTACACATAAAAAGAAAGTCACCTTCATTGAGCAGGAACAGAAATCAGGCTACACGTCCCCCATGATTAAAAACAAACAAACAAACAAACTGGAATTTCCTTGTGGTGCAGCAGGTTAAGGATCCAGCATTGTCACTGCAGCAGCTCTGTTTGCTGCTATGGTGCAGGTTCCATCCCTGGCCAGGGAACTTCCATATGCTGCAGGCACAGTCCCCCCAAAAGAAAGAAAGTCAAAGAAGAAATGATTCTTTTCTTTGAAACCAAAGAATTACAAGCCCTGACCCTGTACTGGAAATAAAAAAAGCACAAGACAGGATAGGATGCTTTGAACCTTTGAGTGTCTCAGCAGCACAAAAACTTTTAGAATTCTAGAAAAGGGTCTTCTTGTGATTGTGTTTCTTTAAATTAAAAATGTACAAAGCAAACCATGTATCAGAGACATAAGGTGTAGATTATAAGCGTGGGAAGTCAGTACTGGAGAAAAGTGCTTAGATTTTTTTTAAGTCCTTTCATAATGCTTTTCCTTTAATAATGTCCCTTTATTGGGGGGGGGGGGACTTACAACCACATCTTTCTTTAAATTAACCAAGGAGAGGCAGTATGACTTCTATAATGATGAAATCTTCAAGAAAGCTTTGCAGTGGAAGGCTTCCTAAGAGGAAATAAATCCTTCAGTGTAGAGGACAGTTGCTTTGATCAAGGGTAGGACAATTTGTGGGCATGACCAAGGAGATATTATAATGTGCATCTGTCATATAAACTTCACTATTAAAATACACATTTAGATAGTATTTTTTCTGATTTTGAAATATTACCTGAAACAAAAATCAGAAAACTACAGTCTTTGTTTCCAAAAGAAGTTGCTATTCAAAGACTACGTTACTTGTTTCATTTGAGTTGTAGCTAAAACTGTTACTATGTTACACATCTCTAAAGGAGTAGAGCTTCAGCTCCCCCCTTCCCAGTTTTAAATGTATATTTAAAAATTAATCAATCCAGACAGCTATATGGAACAAAAGCATACATACCTAATAGAGTTAAATCAAAGTGCATGCAATTTGTATTTCCAAATTTGCTTCAACAGAACACCTAAGCTTAGAAGGACTCGAGCTTAGAAAGTAGAGCAACACACAGGCTATTCCTCTGTATGGGCTACATGACACTTTAAGAAGGGCATCTTGATTTTAATAATCACTCACATCAAGGTTTTGGTCCTGGTAGAATGAAGTTTCTATTGAAGGAGAAATTACAGATGCTAAACTGAAAATTCCCCAAAAGGAAACTCAAGTGTTATTCCCCCAAAGGCACTGTTGCTTATGTCTGATTTGAAGGGCTTTATCAGAGAATTACATCATAATTTTTAAAGAATCTCTTTATCAGTCCATTTTGCCAATATTTATATTGTCTATAACTTCAGAGATGAAATATTTTATTTGGCAAACTAATCTTAGAATAGAAACAGAGAAAATAGACAGATGCAATTTTTTAAATATCCTATGTTTGCAAAGGCATTCAAGTCTCTTCTCATAGTAGCTAATACTTTCTAGTAAGTGACTGAGGTGTTTTTTTTTTTAATAATCATAGAACTTTAGATCTAGAACTAGGAATAACGCAAGGCAATGACTTTACTGCAGCATCTTTAAAGTGAACTAATACATCCAGACAATAACAAGCCCATTAACACCAGATTTCCATGAACTTTCCTATTTCACATCAAAAAAGGAGTTTTCAGAACCAAGGATAGCTTTTGTAACCTACATGTTTAAATTTCATATATTTTGCATAGATGTATTCAATATCTTTATGACTTTTTATTTCCTTATAAAATGTAAGAAAACTTTATCCTTTTGACATTGGGTCTATTAGAATACTTGTAACATCGCCTGCCTTCATGTAATTTCCGTTCAAGTTAGGATAAAGATTACTGTTACATATGCAAAATTACAGAGGCCAATAGAAAGTTGCTTCCTAAAGCTGAAATTCCGCTATAAATAACATTAAAAAGGCAGTTAGCTCCTTCCTGGTAAAAATAATTTGCACAATGTTTGCATCCGGTCCTAAAATCGCTTTCCTAGTTCTAAACATTCTTCATCCCAGGTTCTGACTACAAAGTCAGATTGATCCATCACCACTTCACAAAGCTATTCAGGAAGACGATATAAGCTAAAGATCTGCCTTGAGTTGTTACTTTTATTATACGTCTTTCATCACTGTAATTCCATAACTTCACGTGTTACGCCGGGGCGGGGTGGGGGAGAAGGAAGCTTCGAGTCTCCAGAACCGATTAAGGCTCAGGGTGTCAGGAGTGGGCAGTACCGCCTGAGTCCAGAAAGGAAATAACATCTCATCCCCGGGCGTCCCTGTCCCGGCCCTCTCGCCGCCTCAAACCCCCTCCCGTTCTCGGACTAAAAATTCCGCAGCGCTCCTCGCCGGGAGGGAGGCGAGCCTGCGAGCCTGGGGCGGGAGCGGCGCCGGCACAGACAGTGTCGCGGGCGCGGGCACCTGAGCCGCTCCTTCCCACCGCCTCCCGGGGCCATCGCGCCTGGCGGGGCTAGTTCTCCTCCCGCGCTCTCCGGGCTCAGCATCCTGAGTCTTGCAGGCTGGGTCTCCATCCCCCTGGAGCCCCTAGAAGTCCCTCCGCCCCGCAGCTGCAGTCGCCTCCCCACACCCCCCGACACCGCCCGCCCCATGAAAGTGCTCTGTGTTACCTCTCCCACCCGGAGGAGAGGTCCCTGTCTGCTCTCGGCTGAGCCCCACTCGTTCAGTTAGCAGAATACTCCACTCGTTCACTGAAATTGGAATCGGCCTTGGCCTCGGCCGCGGGCAGGGGTGGGGGCTGCGACTCTCCAGCTACGCTCCCTTGGACCTCGTACTCTCCGTGTGCCTCTTTCTGGATCTCGATCTCTCCCTGCGTGCCTCTCTTTGTGTCTCTGCTTCTCTGGCTTTCTTTTTCTCTTGCGCGCGCGCGCGCACGCATACACACACACAGGGGTGGGGGCTGTCTCCACCACCAGTGCCAAAATGTCACCTAAAAGACAAGTGCAACAACTTGCTCTGCCAACGACCCAAGAAACGGTCGAGAAATGCCCTTCAGGGAGCAGCCCCCCACCCCTCCCCTGCAAGGTGCACCTGGGGTTGGGGGCGGGGTGTGGGAATTTGGCTGGTAGACGTGACCGGGACTGGTGTTCTCCTCCCCTCCCCCTTCCAGGACCCTGTCGCAATTAGAAATCAGCACTTCCCCCGGGGAGTGCCGCGAGGACCGCACGCCTGGAGAGGGGCGCGCCGGCCCCTGGGTCTCTAGAATCCCTCGGGGGCCAAGGAGTGCGCCCCAGGAGGCAGAAGGAGAAGGAGAGCCGGCGGGCGGCCAGGGGAGCCCAGCCCAGAGTCTCTCCGCCGGCGAGAGGAGCAGCGACCGCGCGGCGGGCAAGAGCCACCCAGCGCGCGGCGGTGGCGGCGGCCCGGGCTCCGGGGGCCGCCGCCGGGAGCGCACGCCCCAGTCCCCGGCGCAGCCCGCCGTTACCTTGTCGCTGCCTGCGGTCCGGCCCTCGGTCCCCGCTTTCGTCCGTCGGTCCCACAAGCCGACGAGGAAGGACGAAAGAGATGTCCCCGTGGCTGGGACAGGCTCTCAGCGAGGTGATGGGAAGGACTCCAGAGAGGAGCCGAGGCGGCTGCGGCCGCTCCCGCCGCTGATACTGCCGATTCCCCGGGGCTGGAGGTGTCGAAGAGGCCGTGTCCTCAGGATTGCGGCGCCCGGAGCGCAGCGCTCGCCTCTGGCGCAGAGGCTGAGCGCCGGGAAGCGGCGGGCTAGGGCGGCGAGGCTGCGCTGGTCACCCGCCCCTAGGTGCATGTTAATACGGTGGGGAGGAGGAGTCCCGCGCTTCCTCCGCCCAACCACCGGAGCCGGCGGGCGGGTGGCGGCCGGGGCCGGGAGCCAGCTCTCCCACCCTCCCCAGCTACTACGGCGCGGCCACTAGCCCTGGCCTTAGCCCAGGCACGTGCGCCCAAGCTGCGGGGAGGCGCGCGGCGTCCCCCGGAGTGGGCTCCCGGCCTGCGGGTGATGCCCGCGCAGCCTCCAGGCGGCAAGTGCGCGCGCTCACTCCGGACGGAGGGGAAAGCCTCGCGTCCCAGGCGAGGAACCGCTAGGCGGCCGCCTCCGCCCCCCTCCTTGGTGGGCGTGCCCCGTGCGTTCCCTCGCGCAGCGTCTCGGGAGAACTGAACCTGCCCCTCCTCACTTGACAGCTCTTAGTTCTAACCCTTTCTTCAGGAGCGCTCCACACTTTGGATCACAGGAGATCGCGCAGGCGGACAGAGGGTTTTTTGTTGTCTCTCCATCCTCAGGGTCCCTGGTAAAATTTTTGAAAAAGTAGAATCGCCAGGGAAGAGACAAGGTGGTGGAAAGAGTCTAGATGCACACCAGGACAGACGTTCAAACCCAGTGCCATTACTTTTGGTTAACCTTCAGCGCCTCAGTTTCCCCATCTAGACAAGGAGGGGTCTTGGGAGGTCAAGTGGATTAGATTACACAGTATATATTCCACCGGCTTCTCAAGGAATTAGCCCAATGGTAATTAGAAAAACGAATTCCTTTTCTTCCAGTCCTCTGACCTTGGTAAACCCCTGGCTATCTACCCCAGCGGCTTTGGGAATCCATGCGCATGCACACAGACCGAGGACCACACCTCCACGTGCTCCGAAAATAGGAAGAACCCATAAGGCTTCGGCTTTGCAGTATGTAAAGAAACAAAAACTGTGTGAATGGGTGAATTGAGATTTGGGTCAAAGAGAGAAAAGAGTCAATCAATTAGTGCTTACGGAGAGGCTTTATCCACTGAAGTAGTATGTTCTGGGTGATAATAGTTAAAATAACCATGGTTAATCACCATCTTCCTGTTTCCCTCTACTCCAAAAGAATGGGCATCTTCATGGAGAATGTCTGTCCTTTGTTCCACAGCTCCCAGAGAGAACATTATGTCCAAGAGCGTATAATCTTCTTTATGTAATTGTACCCATAAAGTTATAGCATAAGATTTAGCATCTGCTTTGTGTGATATCTAATTATAAATATTAATAGAATATCCTTTTAAAGAAAACACTCCTAAAAATGCAGAGAAGTGAAAAACAGTTTCCATGAAAATATGACTCAGATAAATAATCGCTTTTCCACAATTTCACTGAGTGATTTTCCATTAAAGAGGGGGAAAAAAAATATTTAAACCAATAAACGCTCAACGAAATGGAGGTAAATCCTTAGCAGAATAGTACCGTGATTATAATGCTTTAACAAAGCTCTGAAAGATATCCCCAGCCAATTCAAGAGTGACTGTATAGTGTCACTTATTCTTCAAATAAGATTCCATAAAAAGGCTAAGCATTGACATAGGAAAAATAGCCTTCATGATCTAGAAAGAGCAACCACCTTGCCTTTCTAGATTTGTAAGTATGTTTAATTCATAGAATTTTTAATGAGATCACATAAATAAGAATGTCAGCATAACTGTCAGGCCCGAAATCAAATTAGATGACTTTAGTGAATAAATTTACTTGCAGTAGAAAATCAATTTTCTTACAAAATTCTTATGGTTGATTCAACCAGGCAACAATAATATCTTTGTAACACTGCTATTATTAGGATTTGCTGACTGTAAGTGACAGAAACCAAATTTGGCTAACTGAAGAGAAAGTTATTTATTGGAAAGACTTGAAAGCTTTGCAGTCTTGAAACAGGCAGGATTTGAGGCAACACTGTAGCTCTCAGAAGTTAGGAAGACAGAAGCAGTTTTGTTTGGTGCCACACAATCAATATCAGTAAATGTCAATGGGTTTGTCTAACCTCATATTACTAGATCAAGGTTCAAGTCGCGGGACAAAGCATTTGAGCAGCCAAACCTAAGTTAGGCGCCCACTCCCTAGCTGTACCAGGGGAGGGAAAGAAAACTTTGGGTTCCGGAACTTCCAGAAGGGAGGGCAGATCCCTGGATTTATCATGCTTCCAGAAGCACACATGAGTGGAGATAGATGCTTCCTCAAAACCAATGCAGGAAGCTCCTAGGAAGAAGAATTTGATGCTGAGGTAAAATAAATAAATAAATAAAATGCCTGTTACACTGACTGGCCATGAAATTTACACTGTAATCCTTAGAGATTTTTGGAAATAAGTAATGATATTATACCAGTAAAACTGAAAGTTGGTTTCAAGTTAAAGAACACTGTTTAAACAATGTACCTTTGGCCGGTTACCTTATATAAGCACAGTGCCTATTCTAAGAACTACTGCAAACTAGGTGGAGCAGCTGTGTTCCTTTCTTGTCCCAGAGGGTGTGGTATGCTGAATAATGGCCCTGGAAAGATGTCCACATTCTAACCCCTGGAACCAATGAATGGCATCTTACCTGACAATTTGCAGATGTGATCAAGTAAAGGATCTTGAGATGGGAAGGTTATTTGGACAGCCTCAGTGGCCTGATGGAATGGAAAGGGTCCTTAAAGAGAGAAACAAGAAGGTCATCAGACAGAAGAAAAGGATGGGAAGCAGAGGTTGGGGAGATGGCTTTTGAAGATGGAGAAATTAGGCCACAAGCAAAGGTATACAGAAGTTAGAGAAGATGAATGAGGAGTTCCCACCATGGTGCTGTGGCTTAAGAATCCAACTGCAGCAGTTCAGGTCACCATGGAGGTGCAGGTTCAATCCCCAGGCTCTCACAATGGGTTAAAAGGATTTGGTACTGCTGCAGTTGCAGTGTAGGCTGCAGCTGTGGCTCAGATTCAGTCCTTGGCCTGGGGAACTTCCACATGCCATATGGGTGCAGCCATACAAAAAATAAAATAAAATTTAAAAAGATAAATGATCCTTTCCTAGGGTCTCCAAAATGCATGCTGGTCTGCTAACATCTTGCTTTTAGCTCAGTTAAACCCATTTCAGATTTCTCATCTCCAGAACTGTGAGATAATAAATTCATGTTGCTTGGAGACACTAAGTCTCTATAAGAGCAGCTATAGGAAACAAATCTAGACAACCTACTGAACCCTGGGTATTATCTCCCCAAAACACACGTTGATAGCAGGTGACACAAGAGACTTTACTGTTGAAGAAACATGAAAAGACATATCTACTTATGAAGAAGTAACTCAAAGGGAGGCTAGGTCAGCAATGAGTTGGTAAGAATAGGAAACTGGAAATCATAGATAGCGTTCCTATGCAGGGGTTCGCCATTTCTCTGGTTAAATCAAAATGACACCACTACACCTAGACCATGATATGGTCAAACAGGAAAAATCCCATTAAGATGAGGAATGGTGGTGAAAGAAGAAAGAACTCTGAAGGACAGCCTGAATGGTAAACATGAAAGACAAAGGAGGTTTCTTCTGCATTAATGAAACCTGCTCACTCATTCCTGTGATGTTAAGTGACATTTAAATGGTGATATCAGGAGTTCCCATCCTGGCGCTGTAGTTAACGAATCCGACTAGGAACCATGAGGTTGCAGGTTCGATCTCTGCCCTTGCTCAGTGGGTTAACGATACGGCCGTGAGCTGTGGTGTAGGTTGCAGAGTTGCAGACGCGGCTCGGATCCTGCGTTGCTGTGGCTCTGGCGTAGGCCAGGGGCTACAGCTCCGATTCGACCCCTAGCCTGGGAACCTCCATATGCCGTGGAGCGGCCCAAGAAATGGCAAAAAGACAAAAAATAAATAAATAAATAAATGGTGATTTCACATCTGTATCTTTAGCCTTGACCTCTCAGCTAGGTTTCAAGCTTGTGAATTCAAAAACCTGCTAGACAAGTCCACTTGAAAGTTCCACTGGTACCCCAAACTCAATGGGTCCAAATTAAACTTATCACTTTCGGCCTTTTCCACATATTCATTTTTTAAATTCCTTTTCCTGTTAAACTATATGGATTCATGACACACTCATCCACCAAGTCACCAATACCAGAAACCCGTGAGTTATCCTAGACTTCTATACCCACCAATCACCTCCAATCTATCACCAAATACTGTGATCTGACTTTGAATTTCTCCTATATTTCCCTTTCTTTTATATACCCCTATATATATATCATACACCCCATATTGGTCATCTCACTTCTAACCTCTTCTTTTTCTTCCCCCAGTCTTACCTCCTTTTCTTTCTTTTTTTTTTTAATTGAAACATAGCTGATTTAAAATATTCTTGGAATTCCTGTCATGGCTCAGTGGTTAACGAATCCAACTAGGAACCATGAGGTTGCGGGTTCGATCCCTGGCCTTGTTTAGTGGGTTAAGGATCCGGCGTTGCCGTGAGCTGTGGTGTAGGTCACAGACACAGCTCAGATCCTGCGTTGCTGTGGCTCTGGCGTAGGCCGGCGGCTACAGCTCCGATTCGACCCCTAGCCTGGGAACCTCCATATGCCGTAGGAGAGGCTCTAGAAAAGGCAAAAAGACATTAATTAATTAATTAATTAATTAATTTAATTTAATATTCTGCCAATGTCTGCTCTACAGCAAAGTGACCCAGTCATATACATACACATTCTTTTTCTCATATCATCACAGCAAGAATGGTCTTCTAAAAATACATTATACCAATGCTTTACTTACAGTTTAGTGCCTTATAAATTTACAAAGTTTAGTTCCTTAGAATGTCATACAAATCTCTCTATAAACTAGCTTTATCTCTTTCCTCAGCCTTCAACCTCATGATTTATACATTATGCTTCAGTAAATCAGAGTGTTGTTGCTTCTCATGCCCTTCATGTAATGTGCTCTGGAATATTTCTGTAACTTCTCATGCTATTCTTTCTCTGCTTCTGCTGACTAGTACTTATTTCTCCTTCAAACTTGCTTCCGTGGATCTCATGTCTGAATCATTAGGTTGCTTTAAGTGTTGTCCAGGTTCACTGAAGCTACTACTATCTCAGTTTTTAACGGCATTATATTACAATTTTCAGGTTATCTGGGTTGTATTTTTGAGGCTGTAACTATCCCGATATGGGTCCCTGATACCTAGCATAGTAATTGCCTCTCAATAGAAAATCAATAAATGTTCATGGGACTGAATTAACCTGAACTTTTTTGAGAATATTTTGTAATGTCCACATATAGCTTAAGTTAATAGAAGCCTGTGTGTGATGTGATGTATCCTGTAGCCAAATCTTAAAACCCATAACTCAGGAAGTTTAATAAATGGAAATAAGTGGAAAACTTTCTTTTTTCATGCTAAATGAATGCCAAAAAATTTGAGGAAATTCCTGTGAAGCATATGGAGATTCCCAGGCTAGGGGTCGAATCAGAGCTACAGCCACCGGCCTATGCCAGAGCCACAGCAATGCGGGATCCGAGCCGCATCTGTGACCCACACCACAGCTCACAGCAACGCTGAATCCTTAACCCACTGAGCAAGGCCAGGGATCGAACCCTCAATCTCATGGTTCCTAGTAGGATTTGTTAACTACTGCGCCACGACGGGAACTCCTAACGTAATATTTTTTATTAAAGATGTAAATGCAATTGATTTAACTTCTGTCTCAACTCTTCTTTTATACCTCACCATTCTTGTTTCCACTTAATATACATTGTCTCCTTCTCCTGTCACCTCCCCCAAACCCTCATTTACTCTTTTATCCATTGCAATACAGTGTGAGTCCTGTGCATTGCAATCAATCTGGCTTTGTTCTGGTAAGGGTGGTTTAATTTTCCCAACAAAAAGGCCCTTTGTACTCCCTCCCCCTTGCCCCCTCCCCATGATCTCAGCATGCAGATGTTCCCTGGCTGGAGATCTAACCCACACCACAACAGTGACAGAAGCCAGTGCAGTGACAACACCAGCTCTTCAACCAGCTAGACCACCAGGGAACTCTCATTTTCTTGATCTCTTAATTAGAATTTTCTACAGTGGATACCTGATTTTTCAAAATTCCCACTAGAAACACCCGTTATTTTACCGTTCCCTGGTTTTTCTTCTAGTTCTCTGCTCCTAAGTCTACCTACTTACTATCTCTTCTGAGCTGCAATCATTGTGCCCCCAGAATGGTAGCCAAGGGCACTGGTGAGAGTGAGGTCTCCAAAGAGGAAGAGCTCTTGGTCAGGATCATGGGTATTATCTGCGACGCCCATTGGTAAAGGAGGAAGAGCCCAACATTAGAGGCAGGGAGACACTCAAGAGAGCAGTGCCATAAAATGAGCAGTCCCATGGAAACCAAAGAAGGAGAAGATTTTAGGAGATGGGATTTGATGTTGAATTTCAAACTAGCATTTCTATATATGTCACATCTCCTCCTGCAAGAAATATATAGAATCACAAATTCAGTATGTACAAGTCAAATGGTCCATCTTCCATCCAGCACTAGCCCCTTCCACCCACAGTCTTCCCCCTGATGATTCCCTCCACTATAAAGCCAGATACTGGAGCCAGAAATGCATTAGTCATCCTGATACTCGTTGTCCTACCTCATCTGCTATATCTCATTAGTCACCAAGTCTTATCAAATTCCTAAAACAATAAGCTATTGCACTGTACTGCTTAAAATCATTCAGTACATCCTCCTTGTCTCCAAGATAAAAATCTGAAGCCTTATGGACAACATGCAAAGTCATTCACAAGCTGATTCTTTTTTTTTTTTTTTTTGTCTTTTTGCTATTTCTTGGGCCGCTCCCGCGGCATATGGAGGTTCCCAGGCTAGGGGTCGAATCGGAGCTGTAGCCACCGGCCTACGCCAGAGCCACAGCAACGCAGGATCCGAGCTGCGTCTGCGACCTACACCACAGCTCACGGCAACGCCGGATCCTTAACCCACTAAACAAGGCCAGGGATCGAACCCGCAACCTCATGGTTCCTAGTTGGATTCGTTAACCACTGCGCCACAACGGGAACTCCCACAAGCTGATTCTTTATTCATTAAATTATCAAACAAATTGATTTGAGGGGGGTGGCTTTTCACATACTGGATTAAAAACTTTATTAAAAGAATTTGTAACAGTTTGGAAGTTAAAATTTATAGTTAAAAATACAGATGAATGAATCCAAGAACAATAAACACCCAAAAAAAAATATGTTCACCCATAAATAAGTAGGTACTGCTAATATATATAGAAAAAGTAGCTCCCCTAGGCCAACTATATATCATCATATAGGAAAAGGGGGAGAAAGAATCCTGATCACAAAAATAAATTAATATATTATTGTATATATTTTTGAGAAAAGACATACCATAGTTTAAAAAGGGGGGAAGGGACCTGTTAGGATGTCTATTACCAAAGAGAGGAGATAACAAAAGCTGGTGAGAATGGAGAAAAAGGATTCTTCTACACTGTTGGTGGGAATGTAAATCAGTACATCTATGAGGTAAAGTTGTGGAGTCCCCTCAAGAAATTAGAGAGTAAAGAACAGATGGAAAGGGTCCACCAAGATGGGGCCATAGGAGTCTCCTGAGGCCTCCTCCTCCCACAGAAGCACCAAAGGCACATGGAACAAATCCTTACGAAAAAGCTTCAGAAACCAGCTCAGTGAGTCCTAGAAAATATCAAGATGGTGGGAAAGACTGAGGCACACACTGGCATAAGCCCCACCACTGACACAGCACCAAACCCTCCGGAAGGAACCCCTGACTCCCACCTTCTCCCTGAAGAGTGCAAGGTTCAACCCCACACCAGTCATTCCAGGTTTTATGACAACTGCCTGGAGAGAGGGCTCCCTAAACACTTAGCTCTAAAGGCTAACAGGCTTGAGCCCTCAAAACCCACAAGCCTTTGGCAAAGATAAAATTCCTGATAGGTCCACGTCCTCGCCTGGCCTATCCCCTTCCCCTCTCCCCATGGCTCAGGGCAGAAGGAGCAGACAAAATCACCCATTTCCCATGCGTTCCCCAAAGAGGTTTATCTGCATATTTTAAAAGCTGCTGCCTTCAGGTCAGGCTTCTTGTTGGGCAGGCAGTAAGGGCAGGCTGGGAACCTCCCCAGAGTCCAGGGAAGTCAGTGGACACCCCATCCCACTGCCCCCCCCCCCGACACACACCAACCAGCTTCAGTAACAAGACCAAGGTGCTAGCATCTCCCTGGAAAGACTCTGCAGACCTCGGTGGCTCCCACTCTTGTGGCTGCCACCCGAGGGACTGGCCTGGATTTCTTGACCCTGATAGTCAATGGGGCTTGCATTTGAGAGTCCCTTGAGACTAGCAAACAAAGAAACAATTCTGAATGATCAGAGGCATATCCCCACAGCTCTACGCTGAGCCCAGCAGAGAGGGAGCAGGCAGATATGCCCAACTCCTTTCTTCCTGGAGGGCTCTTTAGCTATTTCCCCAGCTGATACCTAAGGATCCAGCTTCCAAGCCACCTGCTGCTAGCTGCTGACTGAGCTGCTTCCCTTTAGGACAGGGACAGGACTTGGCATACATACCCTCAACCCTTGGGGGCCACAAAGAACCAAGAAGGAGGCTTGGAAAATCACAAATGTTTGAGAGACAGCTCTGAGGTCAGGCTGAACCAACTGCAGCATTGCCTGTAATAGCCGACATAAAGAACAACTTTAGTGTTCACCCACAGATGGTTGGATAAAGAAAGTGTGGTCTAGATATGTGATGGGATATTATACAGCCCATTAAAAAAGAAGTCCTGCCATTTGCAATAACATGGATGAAGTTGGAGGGCCTTCTGCTAAGTGCAATAAACTAGACAGATAATGAAAAATACTGTACAGTATCACTTACATGTGGAATCTTAAAAAAAAAAGTCAAACTCATAGAAACAGAGTAGAAAAATGGTAGCCAGGGGCAAGGGGGTGGTGGTTAGAGAAATCAAGAGAGGTTGACTAACAAGGAACAAACTTCCAGCTATACAATGAATAAGGTCTGAGGATCTAAGGTATAATATGGTAACTAGAGGTGATAATGCTGTTTTGTGTAATTGAAATTTACCAAGAGAATAGAACTGAAACAGTCTCACCAAAATAAACAGATAAATATATGAGTTGATGGATATTAATTAATTAAATGGGAGGGATTCTTTCACAATGTACACATGTATCAAGTCATCAGGATTTGAACTATCTTGCAGTATCTTACAGTATCTTACAATTTTGTTTGCCAATTATACCTCCATAAAACTGAAAAAAAAGGTTCTCTCTTAAGTATTTTAATTGAGCAAGACATTTTACCCTTTTGAGAAAACACTTATAATTATGTAGTCTTCTAATTTCTCCAGAGACATAAACGTTCTTGACAGACTACATTAAGTAAATTTGTTTTAAAACAAATAATAAGACTAGAATTTGACCTTTAACTTTACATGCAAAATGTCCAGTCAACTGAAAGAATACATCATTGCATTGTTAGTATCAATGATTTTTTGTGTGTTACACTTAATTTGACTGCCTTTTTCAACTCCAGTTAATATTAAAATTTTTCATATAGAAACGTACTTGATATATCAGGAGGAAAATGTCATTTTAAACATTAGCCCTGTTAAGGAGCACCTAGATTAAAGAAACATTTATAAGAGTTCCCAGTGTGGTTCAGTGGTTAACGAAACCAAATAGTACGCATGAGAATGCAGGTTCAATCCCTGGCCTTGCTAAGTGGGTTAAGAATCTGGCATTGCTGTGAGCTGTGGTAAAGTTCGCAGATGTGGCTCGGATCCCACATTGCTGTGGCTGTGGTGTAGGCCAGCAGCTACAGTTCTGATTAAACCCCTAGCCTGGGAACCTCCATATGCCACAGGTATAGCCCTAAAAAGACAAAATACAAAAAAAAAAAAGAATAATTTATAAAGCTGAAATGACCTGAAATTAGCATGAACCAGTAAATAAACCAGCAATGAGCAGGCTCATTTGTGCAAAAGTTTATTTTGCTTTTGTTGTTGTATTCAAAAGCAAAACATTTTCCTTTTTGAGTAAAAGAATGTGCAATTTAAGGAAAAGCAGCTGCGAATTTCCAGTGATTGGGTGGCTAGCTGAAAAATTACACACAAAAAATTCTATAAATAAGCCATATTCTCTTGAGAATCAGTTTCTGTCCATTTCTGTAAATACAAATTGGTCATGAGATATAACTTATTGAGTCCTCACAAGCACAGCTCCCAGATAGGCATTATGAAGATTGATATGTCCATTCTAAGACTTTTTAAGATACATTTAAAAACATATATATAGAAAGAGTAGCTCCCCCTGGGCCAACTATACATCATCATATAGGAAAGGGGGGAGGGAATCCTGATCACAAAAATAAATTAATATATTATTGTATATATTTTGAGAAAAGACATACTATAGTTTTTGTTTGTTTGTTTAGTAGTATTTAAGACTTCCCTTTAAAATGACCCCAATCCCTAAAATACATAAGAATAAATTTAACCAAGGAGGTGAAAAACCTGTACACTAAAAACTATAAGACATGATGAAAGAAACTGAAGACACAAATAAACAGAAAAAGTTTCTATGTTCATAGATTGGAAGAATTAATATTGTTTTGGTTTTTTTTCTTTTTTTTTTTTTTTGCCATTTCTTGGGCCGTTCCCATGGCATATGGAGGTTCCCAGGCTAGGGATCAAATCGGAGCTATAGCCACCAGCCTACACCAGAGCCACAGCAATGCAGGATTCAAGCAGTGTCTGTAACCTACACCACAGCTCACAGCAAGGCTGGATCCTTAACCCACTGAGCAAGGCCAGGGATCAAACCCGCAACCTCATGGTTCCTAGTTGGATTTATTAACCACTGAGCCACAGTGGGAACTCCCTGGAAGAATTACTATTGTTAAAATGGAAGTTCCTATCATAGTGAAAACATAGCGAGCATACATTCATGTCTGGGAAGCTAGAACAACTGAAGCAGTTTTCCCAGGTGAGAAGTTTCTGACTCTAATATTCACTCTTTTCAAAAGTATCAATCATAGTCTGTTTTTACTCAGTATCAGAATACTGTCAGGAAAAGAAACCAATAAGAAAACATGCCTTCTATCCCTAAGAATTCTTCACTCCAAGACAGAAATTAATGATATGATATTGGTAAGAGGCAGAGTTTGAGGTTTGCTGAAAAGTTGGCATTCAAGAATGAATGTCCAGGAGTTCCCACTGTGGTTCAGAAGGTTAAGAATCTGACTAGTATCCATGAGGATGCTGGTTCAATCCCTGGCCTTGTTCAGTGTGTTAAGGCTCTGGCATTGCTGAAAGCTGCAGTGTAGGTAGCAGATGTGGCTCAGATTCTGCATTGCTATTGCTGTGACTGTGGCATAGGCCTGCAGCTGCAGCTCTGATTTGATCCCTAGCCTGGAAATGTCCATATGCCATAGCTGCGGTCCTAAAAAGGAAAAAAAGAAGAAGAAGAAGAAGAAGAAGAATGGATGTCCACAGAGATAAATACTATAATTTTGTAAGCTTTATTATTTGGAGTCCTAACACATCACATGAGAATTCACATATCAGCAACCTCAACTCTATAAAACAGCCCTGACAAAGGCTCTGTACAACAAATGGATATTACTAAGACTATACCCTAAAGCTCATTTGAGTGTTCCTCAGACCTTCACTCTTAATCTGCATAGGGAGTGTGGCAGAAACATCTAGCTGTTCACCAAAACTTGGTTCCTACTTCTTCCCAGGCTATGGTCATATGACTGTGTTCTGATGATGTGAAAATCCTAGAAATGGTATATGATACTTCTGAGCCTGGTCCGTAGAAACCTCTTACAATAACTTTTTCTGCCTGACGGGCTGGCTGGATATAGATACTTGCAGTGTGTCTTGTACTGTATGGCAAAGTCCCCGATGCTCCCCCCATGTACCTGCTCTCTGCTACTAATCAGACATTCCACGAGCAAGAAATAAATTTCCATTGTATTTGGCCACTGAGGTATTGGGGACTTATCATCTACAAACTTACAATTAATTCATCTAATACAATGAAGAAAGGAATGGAAAAACTTAATGTGTCTACTGTGTACTATACCTTGCATATGCATTGTTTTCTTTATCCTCCAAACTAAACCTATGAATTAGCCAACAGCAGTTCTATTTCATGATGCAGAGACTGAGGCTTGACTAAAATAACAGTTCTTGGATCCACAGCCAGTAAGTGGTGGTGTCAAAATTTGCACCTGAGTTTACAGACCTCAAAAACTGTATTTTACAACACAGCCACTCAAGAATCTTTGGTTCACTTCTAACTGGATGGTAAGGGTTACAGTTCTCTGATCAGTTTAAAGCAATAACATTTTTTGATATTTGAAATCAAAATAACAAATAAAATCTAAAAAACTTAAACAAAATTTCATAAACTGAAGAATCCCAGAGCCACTTGTGTGGGTAAACAGGCTTAGCTAAGAGACATTGACGTTATTTGGATACTTTGACCCTAAAATGTGGTTAATATACCCAATAATTATCCTAAGTTAGAAAGAAAAAGGAAATTTGTATGCAATGTTTAAGATGGCAGAGAACTCTACAGTTTTATTAAACAGCTTTGTCGAAATATAATTAACATACAATAAACTGCACAAATTGCATGATTTGGTAAAATTTTACGTGTGTGTCAGGGGGGTGTATGTATGTGATGCCATCATGAAACTAGCACCACAATCAAGATAATGAATATATATGTTCCCTTCAAAATTTTCTTGTCTTTTCATCTCCTCCACAACATTTATCAAACCTATTCTTTCCCTGCAAACTCTGTTTTGCTTCTGGTCACCATAGATTTTTTTCTAAAATTTTGAAGAAATGGAATCATAGAGTATTATTTTTCCCCCTCTGGCTTATTTTACTCAATAGAGTGTATCGGAGAGTCATCTGTGCTGTTATGTGTACTGACAGTGGTCATTTACTCCTTGTTTTCCATTAGGCCTTTTCCACTCTGTGTATAGACCACACTTCTCTATTCAGTCACATCTTGAAAGATTTTTTTTCCAGTTTTGGATATTACAAAATAAGCTTTTACGAACACTTAAGTGTAAGTCTTTGTTTCAACATATGCTTTGTGTGAACAGGTTCTCCGGGATAAATATCCAAGAGAGTGATTTCTTGGTCATATGATAAGGGTATCTTTAATTTTCAAGAAACTATCAGACTGTTTCCAGTATGTTTGGACCATTTACCATTTCTACCATTCATGTCTGGGAATTCAAATTCCTCCACATCCTCACTTATACTTGGTATGATCAATCTTTTATTTTTTTTTAATTTATTTTCCCACTGTACAGCAAGGGGGTCAGGTTATCCTTACATGTATACATTACAATTACATTTTTCCCCCACCCTTTCTTCTATTGCAACATGAGTATCTAGACAAAGTTCTCAATGCTATTCAGCAGGATCTCCTTGTAAATCTATTCTAAGTTGTGTCTGATAAGCCCAAGCTCCCGATCCCTCCCACTCCCTCCCCCTCCCCCTCCCATCAGGCAGCCACAAGTCTCTTCTCCAAGTCCATGATTTTCTTTTCTAAGGAGATGTTCATTTGTGCTGGATATTAGATTCCAGTTATGAGTGATATCATATGGTATTTGTCTTTGTCTTTCTGGCTTATTTCACTCAGTATGAGATTCTCTAGCTCCATCCATGTTGCTGCAAATGGCATTATGTCATTCTTTTTTATGGCTGAGTAGTATTCCATCGTGTATATATACCACCTCTTCCGAATCCAATCATCTGTCGATGGACATTTGGGTTGTTTCCATGTCCTGGCTATTGTGAATAGAGCTGCAATGAACATGCGGGTGCACGTGTCTCTTTTAAGTAGAGTTTTGTCCGGATAGATGCCCAAGAGTGGGATTGTGGGGTCATATGGAAGTTCTATGTATAGATTTCTAAGATATCTCCAAACCGTTCTCCATAGTGGCTGTACCAGTTTACATTCCCACCAACAGTGTAGGAGGGTTCCCTTTTCTCCACACCCTCTCCAGCACTTGTTATTTGTGGATTTATTAATGATGGCCATTCTGACTGGTGTGAGGTGATATCTCATGGTAGTTTTGATTTGCATTTCTCTTATAACCAGCGATGTTGAGCATTTTTTCATGTGTTTGTTGGCTATCTGATCAATCTTTTAAATTTTAGGAATTCTAATACATGTGTAGGGTTATTCTCTTGTGGCTTCAATTTGCATTTATCTATAGATGTCAGACATGTTTTTAATGTGCCTATGTGCCAACCAAATATCTTTTTTAGTAACATATCTTTAAATTTTGGCCTAGTTTTGATTGTTTGCTTTCTTATTATTCAGTTTAGAGAGTTCTTTATATATTGTGGGCATCAGTCCCTTAAGATATGTTACTTGTAAACATTTTCTCTCAGACTGTGGTTCGTCTTTGCATTCTCTAAATAGTCTCTTTACAGAGGAGGTCTTTAATTTTTACAAAATCCAATTTATTATTATTTTTTCAGTTATGGGTCATTCATTTGATGTAGTGTCTAAGAAATCTTTGCTTAAACCAGGGTGACAAAGGTTTTCTCCTGTGTTTATTCAAGAAGTCCCATAGTTTTAGGTTTTATATTGAAGTCCATGGTTCATTTTGAGTTCATTTTTTGTATATACTATAAGGATCAAAATTTATTTTTTGCATATACAGATGCACCAGTTTAAGCACCATTTCTTGCAAAGATAATCAATCCTCTCTCCACAAAGTTGCCTTTGCAACTTTTTCAAAAATGAATTGACCATGTATGTGTGAGTCTGTTTCTAGGCTTTGTGTCACGTTCCATTGATCTCTATGTCTGCTCTTTTGCCAAAACCACACCATCTTGATTATCATGACTTTAAAATAAATCTTGAAGTTAGGTTGTGTCAACTCTTAAGCTTTGTTCATTTTTTAAAAGATGTTTTTCTTTTTTTAATTAAAGTACAGTTGATATACAATGTTGTGCCAATTTCTGAACAACATAATGACCCAGTCATATATATATATATATGTATATGAAATTCATTTTCTCATACTATCTTCCATCATGGTCCATCCCAATTCTCTCTGCTATACAGTAGGGTCTCACTGCTTATCCATTCTAAACATAGTAGTTTCCATCTACCAATCCCAAACTACCTACCCATCCCAGTCCCACCTTCCTTTCCCTTGGCAACCTCAGGTCTATTTTCTATTTCTGTGAGTGTTTCTGTTTTATAGATGGGTTCGTTTGTGCCATATTTTAGATTCCAATATAAATGATATCATGGTATTTGCCTTTCTCTTTATGACTTCACTTCTCTTAGTATGAGAATCTCTAGTTTCATCTATGTTGCTGTAAATGCCATTATTTTGTTCTTTTTTATGACTGAGTAGTATTCCATTGTATATATGTACCACATCTTTTTAATCCATTCATCTGTTGATGGCCGTTTAGGTTGTCTCCATGTCTTGGCTATTGTGAATAGTGCTGCAATGAACATAGGGATTAATGCTTTTTTTGAATTATGGTTTTCTCCATATATATGCCTAGGAGTGGGACTGCAGGATCATATAGTAGTTCTATATTTAGTTTTCTGAGAAAGCTCCATATTGTTTTCCACAGTGTTTGTACCAATTTACATTCCCACCAATAGTGAAGGACTCTAAAATTCACATGGAAAAGCAAAAGACCAAGAGCAGAGAAATATCTTTTTAATCCATCATTAACAAGTCTACAAATAAATGGTAGATAGTTCCATGAAGACATGATTCACTTTTCACTAACAGCATCTTGTATTAAGCAGAGTTTGAGCATCTTTGCACTCTGCCCTAATGGCTCTCCAGAGCTACCAGATATTCATGGGCACTTGTTCATCCTTTAAAAGCATCCTGGAAATATAGGGTAGCCCTGAGTCAGCCCTTCTTTAGTGAAGGATGAGAGCTCTTGCTTCCTGTTCTATAGATGGATTATTCCGAAAGATAATAGTCTTAGTCCTGGCAGAATTAAGACTTTTTGTTCACCTTGATCATTAATTCATAGTGTATCCTTATGTAATCTTTTTCTCCCCCTTCTTTTTATTAAGCTCTGTATTTCTTCACTCCTGCACATTGTATTAATACCCCTCCAAAATTACCTGCATTGAAATGTTTGTTTCAATTTCTGCTTACTAAGGAACCTAAGCCAGGACTGGTTGCTAACTCATTATTCCTGCTGCCCAGTTAAGGGGCAATACTCCAACAATGTGGCTGTAGTGATCACAAGGCATGGGAAGAGTGTCCTTAATGCTATAGAAGGGGTAACAAATCAATCTTTTATTTATCTCTAGTCTAGTGGCTGCTCTACCCATCAAAGTAGTCAGATGGGTGATTTCCCTCATGGCCTGATTTGAGCTGGCACCAAGTTTTTGGATAACATTTTTTCAATGCTAAGAATTTGATTATTTTATCCTACAATGTTCATAATTCATTTTACTTTGTGAGCCTCTTTATTTTCTAGGCACAGTTGAGAAAAGTAAAGCTCAGGAAAGCTAAGAGATCTGCCTCAGGCCACATATCAAATATGCATTGTGGTCCAGATTCAAACCCAGAATCCCAGGGTCTGAAGCCATTTGGTCTTTGCTCCTAGACTGTTCAGCCTCAACTGAACAGTGTCACAATTTTCTCCTTGGCTTTTGACTCTGGTCTCTATGCTAGTAGGGAAGGCAACATCGGCAAATTGTGGAGGAAACCTCTTTGTGTTAATAGAGGTACAGAGAATATGAGTGTCAAGCAGATACTTTTACTTCCACATCTGTAGGAAACTAAACAAGAATCATGGGATTCCTGGTTGCAGGTATACAATTGTCAGGAATCTGTGGTGGGAAGGGGTAACAATTTACCCTGATGTGGTATAATTATATCAGGTGCAGCACCAGGAGTAAGGCAATCCACTCATAGGCCCAAAGTCAAGCGTAAACTTCATGAGGGCAAGCTACATGATCTACACCTCATTTGCAGATATATCTCTGGCATCTTAAAGAATGCTGGCACATGGGGAGTTCCCTTTGTAGCTCAGTGGTTAACGAACCCGACTAGGATCCATGAGGATACAGGTTCGATCCCCAGCCTTGCTCAGTGGGTTAAGAATCTGGCATTGCCATGAGCTGTGGTGTAGGTCGCAGACATGGCTCAGATCTGGCTTTGTTATGGCTGTGGTATAGGCCAGTAGCTACAGCTCAGATTGGACCCCTAGCCTGGGAACCTTAATATGCCATGGGTGTGGCCTTAAAAAATAAAAAAAAAAAATAAAAAAAAGAATGCTGGCACATAGTTGGTGTAAAATAAATATTTTCAGAATGACCATATGAGCTAAACAACAACTAGGCTTGTCTTCCAACTGTGGTCATATCCCCCAAATGAACCCCATATGGGAGACCAGTCTATTATTCCTCCAATATGTTATTTTAGCAAGCATCCTTTAAGTATCTTGTATGTAGAAAGCATTGTGATAGATGCTGAGGAGGTTACACAGAAGGGTAAGATTTAATCTTCACCCTCAAGTAATTCTCAGTCTAGTGAGAGAATGAGAAATAGGAACCATTAATATAAGACATGATTAAATATATGCTGCTACATCTATAGAGCATTGCTCTGGCAAAAAAGGAGTAATTAAATTTAAAAGGGATGCCTCCTTCTGAGTGCTAGGATGATAATCTATATGAAGTAGGTGCTAGATAAATGTTGCTGGTTTACTGGAAATTCAGTAATTTTCACTTAATTAGTCCTGTTATAAATGGAGGAATTTTTCCCCATGTAAAAGATTCTGCTTAAAAAGACCAGTGAAGTAAGTGCATTTCAAGTTTAATGAGTACATCATTCCTTACATGCTGTTTTCCTGTCCTCCTGACAATTTAGTTTCGAATCTCAGGCACCTGTTCCAGTCAAGTCTAGAAACGGCAGCCTAGATTTATGTTCTTCGCTAGTATGAAATTAAAAGAAATTCTTCTGACATTTCATTTTTTTTTCTCTCTTTTTTTTCTAGTTGATAACAGCCAAGTTAAGAATAATGAGGTGGTCACAAAAATTACCTCCAAGAATGTAGACTTTGGCACAGTTCTGATCTAAGACTTCCTGATATTATGCAGGCATTTGTAAAGAGGTTTCAGGTGAAGTGTGAACATTTTCTTTCAAAACACAGCTCTTCATGTTGTATTTCACAATATAACACCTTTGAATCTGCTTGGCAGTGCAGTGCTCAACCCTTCATACCCCTGGGAAACAAGAGGGTCACGTGACGAGGGTGTGAAATTGCTATCTCCTCCTGCTATACACACATATATATTCAGACAGTGCAAGGAAGGCCACCAACTCAGCCACTGTGAGTGAGAGGCAGTGAGCTTTGATAGAGCTTACCATGGGGAGCCACTGTGGTATTTTGGTCAACAGTGAGGGACATTAAGGAAAGTCAATATCATGCGAGGCATTAATAAAAGAAGAGGGGAATCGAATTTTTAGCCAGCAACATTCTTTAGGATATTTCTATTCAAATAAAGTCCTGCAAAATATTCAACTTGCTTACTCTTTGTTTTTTTTCTTTCTGTTTAGGGCCACACCTGTGGCATATGGAATTTCCCAGGCTAGAGGTCGAATCAGAGCTACAGCTGACAGCCTGTGCCATAGCCACAGCAATGCCAGATCCAAGCCATGTCTGAAACCTACACCACAACTCATGGCAATGCCAGATCCTTAACCCACTGAGCAGAGTCAGGGATGGAAACCGTATCCTCATGGATACTATGTGGGGTTCTTAACCCCTTGAGCCACAACGGGAACTCCCAGAAAAATGTGTTTGTTAGTTTGTTTGTTTAAAGACATTCTCACTTCTGACATGATCCATGTAGAACTAAAATAAGATACCAACCAGAGGAAAGCCCATATCTGACTGGCAATCATTCAGAAAAAGCCCATTTCTGACTTAGCTTAAGGAAAAATGGAACAGATTTGGTCATTTTAATGAGTTGAAGTCATTTTGGCAGAATCTCTCTCTCTTTGCCTTTTTGGGGTGGGGAAGGGCAAAAAATACTCTTTGAGCAAGTATAAAAGAGCATTATTTCACATTTACAATAGCCTGAAAAATGCACTAATTTTTAAAATAATGTTCTTTTGAGCAGAACTTCAGAAAGACCAGATTTCATTTTTTAAAATCCTAATACGTCCAGTGCCAATATATTTATAAAAATACAAAATGTGCTGGAATGTCATAGAAATGTTAAATTTCTGAAAGAGTTTTTAAATGTTTACCTCTTATTTTTGGTATCCATTTCCCCATAGGCCAATGGCAAATATTTTTGCAGACCAGCTCCATTCTGCCATCTTCTTAGAACAGCTGAGAACAATAATCAAGTTCAAGGGTTTAGGCATCTACATAATATAGGTCAAATGATCCACCCAAGTATAAAGGAGGCCACCTGTCCTCATACCCAGTCCAGTCTCTCATTAATTGCTCATAAGGCACTAGTGGGGTATTGGAAGCTACTTGTCTTTGAGCCACCAGGCTTCCCCTGCCTCTCCTCAGATAAACAATCTGTCAATCTCAGCACCCTTGGCAGATTGGGGATTGAGCTGGCTCCTCCCAGGATCCTGCTCTCCTGCATCATTGCTGGTGTGTTTCAACACTATTCAAGACATTGTCTCGAATGGTTTTCCATTGGCCAGTCCAACAGGACATGTCTCATAGGTACCCTCCCTGCTGAGGCAGCGGTTATTTACCATATTCTTTTCTTTTCTCTTCAGAAGGGGTTCCATGATGTAAAATGATAATCAAGTGAGGGAAAAGGACACACAAGGCATGAACAGATGAGAGGGCTATGCACTTGTGGAGAGTTCTAGATCCTTGTGCTGGAAAAGCACTGGCTTTGGGGAAATTCTAAAATAGAGACTAGGATAAAAAAAAAAAACTTTCACTAGGAGTGAAAATTTTGTGATGAGAAGTAGGAGATGGCAATGGGTGACTGTGAGATTTCCTAAGTTAATATCCATTATGGCACTGGGCAAAATTCTGACCTTCCACCTACTCTGTACGCACACTGGGCAGATGTCTGAGTCTAGAGATGCACACAGTCAGGCCACCCCATCTCTGAAGATACTGAAGCACAACTGGTCCTTACCGCTTCCCAGATCTTCCACGACATTTACCTAGTCTGCTGTTCTCCCAGCATCCTACATTAACCAGATCCCTGGAGGACTAGTGCTTTCGATAGTCAGGAGCTGACCACTTGATAAGGTTCTGCAAAACACTTTCTCCCCTCTGCAGAATTCTGCAATAAAAAGTGATGTGTTCTAGATCACCAACATGCAGATAAGCTTTTGGAATTCTCCCATAGGATGTGGCTGAGTTCTTTTGAGAAGAGCCTGGGAAGTTTCTTCTAGGACATTATTGCCTAGAGCAGCAGCCCCGAGTGCCAGACTTACCATCCATCTTAGTTTCAACTCCCTCGTTTCTTCCTTCTTCCTTTCTTTGCTCTTACCAATATTTTTGCATAAGTTAGCTCAGAGCTTCCTGGAAACCATTTCATCTGACAACATTTCTTTGTTGAGATACCTTTGCTATTGATATCCACAATAAGTATCCAGTACCTCGAATGAAAAGTCTCAAACTAGGGTATGTATTCATAAAAATTTAAAACAAACTAGAGTAGATTAGCATACAATTCTAAAACACTGCTGGTAAATGAAGAATCTCAACATTCCCTGTAGAAAAAAAGAAACATATCTTAGACAAAGAACGACATGGCCCTTCTAAAATGGCAAAGCCTTAAGAAGACAGTGAGCTCTTGATCCCTAAATGAGTCCTGCTAAAAGACTTGCTGTAGATGTTCATAGAGAAATAGATAAAACATATAACCATATACCAAAAATGAATCAGAGAACTAAATATAAAACCTAAAGCTATGAAACTTCTAGAAGAAAATAGAGTAGAAAATCTCTGGGACCTAGACTTGGGTGAAGAATTCTCAGTTATGACCAAAAACACAATCTCTCTCTTTCTCTCTATCTGACTTCATGAAAGTTTAAAACTTTCATTCTGTAAGTGACACTCCCATATAAATGAAAACACACGACAAGGCCTAGGAAATAATTTTGCATACCACGTATCTGACAAAGGAATTCTACCTAAAATACAAGCTGAACACTTAAAACTCAAGAGAAAAAGAAAGAACCCAATTACAAACCATGTAAAACATTTGAACAGACACTCACTGAAGAAGACACACAGATGGCAAATCAGCCCATGCATACAGTTTCAATATCTTAAGTCATTAGAGAAATGAAAATTAGAAACACAATATGATGTCACCAAAAATGCCAAAGACTAAAAACAATGCATGATACCAAATGCTAAAGAGGATGTGGAACAAGTGGAGTTTTCATGCATGGCTGGGAGAAATGCAAAATGTTATAGCACATTAGGAAAGAGGGTTGTGGTTTCTTGTATATTCAAACATACCACTGCCATATACAGAACAACCGTCTTCCTAGGCATTTATCCAAATAAAATGAAAACCTAAGTTCCCACAACAGCTAATATGTACTTATTGGTTTGACTCATAACTGTCCAAAATAAAAATAACCCAATGTTTTTTTTTTAGCTGGTGAAGGGATAAGCAAACTGTGGTACATCCATAGAGTGGAATCCTACTCAGTAATAAAAGAGAACAAATTCTTGATAAATGCATCACAAATGAATCCCAGTGAAATTATGCTAAATGAAAGTAGCTGGATACAAACTTTACACATTGTATTATTCAATTTATATGACAAATCTATAGGAAATGGGAACACATCAGAAGCGGCTAGGAGCTGAGGGGAGAGGGAAGGTTTGACTACAAAGAGGAAGCACAGGAAATATTTGGGGACAGTGGAATTTACTATCATGTTTGTCTTGTTTACTTAACACTTTTGTCAAAACCCAAAAACTGTACATCAGAGTAAATTATATTGTATGAAAATTAAAATGGCAACACCAAAAACAGTGAAAAGATAGAAAATATCATTAACTATTTGTTTTTGTTTAAAAAATACAAATAAACAAAAAGGATCTATAGAATTCATAGAAGATAGGTCTTAAATATTCACATATACATACATTCCTGTGAAATATCATGACATTAAGAATAAATAAGTTCAATCAGAGAGATATAGAGACAGAGAAAGGATATAAACCTTACAAAACAATCAAAATACCGCTGATGGAAGATTTATAAACCCTTAACATATAATTCTACACATGATCAATCAGTTATTCCATTGTGGGCATGACATAAAGACAATATAAATAATAATGACAGTTCACTTTTTTTTTTTTGGCCTTTTCTAGGGCCGCTCCTACAGCATACAGAGGTTCCCAGGCTAAGAGTCTAATTGGAGCTGTCGCTGCTGGCCTACACCACAGCCACAGGAACACCAGAGTCTGAGCACAGAAACACCAGAGTCCGAGCTGCGTCTGTGACCTACACCACAGCTCACGGCAATGCCAGATCCTTAACCTATTGAGCAAGGCCAGGGATCAAACCCGCAACCTCATGGTTCCTGGTCATATTTGTCAACCACTGAGCCACCATGGTAACTCCAATGACCATTCACTTTTGATGTACCCTTTCTGAGGAAACTTTTTGAGGTTGTGCTCCATAAAACAAGGTTAAAAATCAAGCAAGAGAAACCCTGCAAGCGTGTTGGAAATGCAGCAAAACAAACATTGGAATGAATTTCTTGTAGTAAGCCTAGAAAGCAATTGGTTCAAATCAGATCCCTAGGACAGTAAACTCCAAGAAGATCTTATTTATTTTTGATTTTTTAACAATGAATTTTATTACATTTATACTTGTACAAAAATCATCACAACCCAATTTTATAGCATTTCCATCCCTAATCACCAGCCCATGCTCCCCATCTCCCAACCTGTCTCCTTTGGAAATCATGTTTTTCAAAGTCTGTGAGTTAGTATCTGTTGTGCAAAGAAGTTTATTATATCCTTTTTTTTTAGATTCTACATATACGTGATAGCATATGATGCTGGTGTCTCACTGTCTGACTAATTTCACTTAGCATGATAATTTCTAGGTCCATCCATGTTGCTTCAAATGCCATTATTTCTTTCCTTTTTATGGCTGAGTAATATTCCATTATATAAATGTACCACATCTTCTTTATCCACTCCTCTGTCGATGCCATTTAGGTTGCTTCCATGTCTTGGCTATTGTATATATTGCTGCAAGGAACACTAAAGTACATATATCTTTTGAAGTCATGGTTTTCTCTGGATAGATGCCCAGGAGTGGGGTTGCTGGATCAAATAGTAATTCTATTTTTAGTTTTGTGAGGAATCTCCATACTGTTTTCCACAGCGGTTGCATCAATTTACATTCCCACCAACAATGTAATAGGGTTCTCTTTTCTCCACAACTGCTCCAGCGTTTATTGTTTGTAGACTTTTTGATGATGGCCATTCTGGCCAGTGTAAGGTGGTACCTCATAGTGGTTTTGATTTGCATGTCTCTAATAATGAGTGATGTTGAAGAACATATTTTCATGTGTTTTTTGGCCATTCGTATGTCTTCTTTGGAAAATTGTCTGTTTAGATTTTCTGCCCATTCTTTGATGGGGTTGTTTGGGTTTTTTTTGTTTTGTTTTGTTTTGTTTTTGTTTTTGTTTTGGTATTGAGCTGATTGAGGTGTTCATAAATTTTAGCGATTAATCCCTTGTCAGTGGCTTCACTTGTAAATATTTTCTCCCATTCTGTGGGTTGTCTTTTCATTTTGCTTAGGGTTTCCTTTGCTATGCAGAAAATTTTAAGTTTAATTAAGTCCTGTTTGTTTTTGTTTTTATTGTCATTATGCTAGGAGGTGTATCTGAGAAGATATTGCTGTGGTTTATGTCAGAGAGTGTTTGGCTTAAGTTTTCTTTTTCTTTTTTTTTGTCTTTTTTGTTGTTGTTATTGTTGTTGTTGTTGCTATTTCTTGGGCCGCGGCATATGGAGGTTCCCAGGCTAGGGGTTGAATCAGAGCTGTAGCCACCGGCCTACGCCAGAGCCACAGCAACGCGGGATCCGAGCCGCATCTGCAACTTACACCACAGCTCATGGCAACGCCGGATCATTAACCCACTGAGCAAGGGCAGGGACTGAACCCGCAACCTCATGGTTCCTAGTCGGATTCGTTAACCACTGCGCCACGACGGGAACTCCAAGTTTTCTTATAAGAGTTTTATGTTTAGGTCTTTAATCTCTTTTGAGTTTATTTTTGTGTATAGTATTAGAAAGTGTTCTAATTTCATTCTTTTACATGTAGCTGTCCAGTTTTCCCAGAACTACTTATTGAAGGGACTGTCTTTTCTGTATTGTATATTCTTACCTCCTTTGTCATAGATCTGCTGACTGTAGGTGCGTGGGTTTAATTCTGGGCTTTCTATCCTGTTCCACTGATCTATATTTATATTTTTGTGCCAGTACCATATGGTTTTGATGACTGTAGATTTGTAATATAATCTAAAGTCAGGAAGCCTGATTCCTCCAACTCCATTTTTCTTTCTCGGGTGGCTTTGGCTATTCTGGGTCTTTTGTGCTTCCAAATAAACTTCAAAACTTTGAAATATTTTGTTCTTGTTCTGTTAAAAATATCCTTGGTAATTTGATAGGGGTTGCACTGAATTTGTAGATTGCCTTGGGTAGTATAGTCATTTTGACCATATTGATTCTTCTAATCCAAGAACATGGTATGTCTTTCCATTTGTTTTTGTCATCTTTGATTTCTTTCATCAGTATCTTATAGTTTTCAGAGTACGGGTCTTTTGTTTAAGTAAGTTTATTCCCAGGTCTTTTATTCTTTTTGATGCAATGGTAAATGGGATTGTTTTCCTAAATTCTCATTCTGATCTTTCATTGCTAGCATATAGAAATGCAGCCAGTTTCTGCGTATTAATTTTGCATCCTGCAACTTTACCAAATTATTGATGAGCTCTAACAGCTTTCTGGTAGCATCTTTAGGATATTCTAGGTATGGTATCATATCATTTGCAGACAGTTATAGTTTTGCTTCTTCCTTTCCAGTTTGGATTCCTTTTATTTTCTTTTATTAATTTTGGCTAGGACTTCTAAAATTATTTTGAATACTAGTAATTTCTTCCTGATCTTAGTGGGAATTCTTTCAACTTTTCACCATTGAGAATGATGTTAACTCTGGGTTTGTCATATATGGCCTTTATTATGTTGAGGTAGGTTCCCTCTATGCCCACTTTCTGAAGGGTTTTTATCAGAAATGGGTGTTGGATTTTGTCAGAGACTTTTTCTGCATCTATTAAGAGGATCATATGGTTTTTATTCTTTACTTCATTAATGTGGTGTATCACACTGATTGATTTGCCGATACTGAAACATCCTTGCATCCTTGGGATAAATCCCACTTGATCATGATGTACAATCCTTTTAATGTATTGTTGGATTTGGTTTACTAGCATTTTGTTGAGGATTTTTGCATCTGTGTTCATCAGTTATATTGGCCTGTAATTTTCTTTTTTTGTGGTATCTTTGTCTGGTTTTGGTAGCAGGGTGATGCTGGCCTCATAGAATGAGTTTGGGAGTGTTCCTTCCTCTGCAATTTTTTGGAATAGTTTCAGAAGGACAGGTGTTAGCTCTTTTCTAAATGTTTGATAGAATTCTCTTGTAAAGCCGTCTGGTCTTGGACTTTGGTTTGTTGGAAGTTCTTTAATCACAATTTCAGTACTTGTGATTGATACATTTATCTTTTCTATTTTGTTCTTGGTTTAGTCTTGGAAGATTGTATCTTCTAAGAATTTGCCTATTTCTTCTAGTTGCCTTTTTTTTGGCATATGGTTGCTTGTACTAGTCTCTTACGATCCTTTCTATTTCTGTGATGCCCACTGTAACTTCTCCTTTTAATTTCTAATTTTATTGATTTGAGTTCTCTCTCTTTTTTCTTAATAAGTCTGGCTGAGAGTTTATCAATTCTGTTGATCTTTTTGAACAGCCAGCTTTTAGTTTTATTTGTTCTTTCCTAAGGTTTTTTTGTTTGTTTTTTGTTTGTTTGTTTGTTTCTATTTCATTTATTTCTGCTCCGATATTTGTGTTTCTTTCTTTCTGCTAACTTAGGTCTTGTCTGTTCTTCTCTTTCTTGTTGCTTTTGGTGTAAAGTTAGGTTGTGTATTTGAGTTTTTCTTATTTTCTGAGGTAGGCTTGTATTGCTAAAAACTTCCCTCTTAGAACTGCTTTTACTGCATCCCATAGGTTTTGGATTGTTGCGTCTTTGTTGTCAATTGCTTCTAGGAATTTTTTAATTTTCTCTTTGATTTCTTCAGTGATCCATTGGTTGTTTAGTAACATATTGTTTAGTCTCCATGAGTCTGTGTTTTTTGCAGTTTTTTTCTTGTTGTTGATTTCTAGTTGTATAGTGGCATTGTGACCAGAAAAGATGATTGATATGATTTCAATTTTATTAAAGTTCCCAAGCTTAATTTGTGGCCCACAATGTGATCAGTCCTAGAGAATGATCCATGTGCACTTGAGAAGAATGTGTATTCTGCTGCTTTTGGATGGAATATTCTATAAATATCTATTAATCCATCTGGTCTAATGCATCATTTAGTGCCTCTGTTTCCTTGTGGATTTTCCGTCTGGATGATCTGACCATTGCTGTAAGTGGGTGTCAAAGTCCAATATTGTATTATTGTCAATTTCTCCTTTTAAGACTGTTAGCAGTTGCCTTATATATTGAGGTGATCCTATATTGGGTGCATATATACTTACAATTGTTATATCTTCTTGGACTGATCTTTTGATCATTATGTAATGTCCTTACATAATGTCCCCCCTACCCCTGTGGCTGAAGTTGGTTCAGGGGCTTGCTGTAGGTCTTCTGATGTGTGGGACTGGTGCCTGTCCATTGGTAGGTAAAGCTGATTCTTATCCCTCTTGTGGGTTGGGCTTTGCCTCTGGGTGAGATCAGAGGCAGCTCTGTGCCTGGGTGGGAGGGGGGACTTTAGGCAGCCTATTTGCTGATGGGTAGAGCTATGATCCCACCCGGCTTATTGTTTGGCCTGGGGCTTCTCAGCCTGGGTGGATGGGGCCATATTTGTCCAGACTGGCCACCTCTAGAGGAGCACACACTGATGAATATCCCCAAGATCTTTGCATCCAATGTCCTTCCCCCACAACAAGCTACAGTCAACTCATTTTCCCAGATCATCCAAGAGGTGCAGTCAGGTCCAACCCAGGTTCCTATGGAGTCTCTGCTTTGCCCTGGGACCAGTGCATGTAAAACTGTGTGTGCACCTTTCAAGAATGGGATCTCTGTTTTCCCCATTCCCATGGAGCTCCTGTGCATAAGCCCCACTGTTCAATGCCAAATGCTCTGGGAGCTCCTTCTCCCAATGCCAGATCTCCAGGTGTGGGGACCTGATATGGGGCTCAGAACTCTCACTCCCAAAGGTGAGTCTCTGTGATACAGTTCCTTCCCAGTCTATGGGCTGCCCATCTGGTGGGTATGGAATTGCTTATATCATGTAATCGCCCCTCCTACCATCTTGATGTGCCTTCCTCCTTTTCTTCTGGAGTAGGATATCTTTTTTGATAGTTTACAGTCTATTTAGTTGAAGGTTGTTCAGCAGTTGGTTTAAATTTTGTTGTTTTTATGAGAGAAGCTGAGCTCTAATCCGTCTCTGCCGTCTTAATCCTGTCTCAAAACTCAAGAGGAATTTCTTTCTTTCTTTCTTTCTTTCTTTCTTTCTTTCTTTCTTTCTTTCTTTTTTTGTTTTGTTTTTTTTTTGTCTTTATAGGGCTGCACCCGTGGCATATGGAGGTTCCCAGCTAGGGGTCTAATTGGAGCTGTAGTTGCCAGCCCACTCCAAAGACACAGCAACATGGGATCTGAGCCACATCTGCGACCTACACCACAGCTCACAGCAACGCTGGATCCTTAACCCACAGAGCAAGGCCAGGGATTGAACCTGCAACCTCGTGGTTCCTAGTTGGATTTGTTTCAGCTGTGTCACGATGGGAACTCCAAGAGGAATATCTTTTAAAAGAATAGGATACATTCCAATTAATAGATGAGTTAAGAGGAAATGGGAGATTCTTGATGTTATGTGGAAGAATGCATATATTTTATTCTCTCAGCCATGAAAATGCAGGAAAAAAATGAAAAATTGGAAAAGAAATAGAACTACACTATAAAGTCATGGTTAATTTATGAAACAAAATAGAACAAGGTATGATTTCAGGTAACTAAAGACATATAAAAAAAGCACATTTGTTTTTGGATTTCAGCAACATCCTTCTCAACTGGTCCTGGGTATGTGACATTGGATGTGAAGGGATTAAAATGGTATCCCAGACCAGTGTGTTCTTTCTTGGTCAGTTGCTACACAGCTGTAACAATGTAAATGTTATTTACCGAGTTTCAAGAATCAGCTAATACAATATATAATTATGCTTCTCAAATAACACAAAGTATCATTGGTATTTCCACTGTAAGATAAAGTTCTACCTGAATTTAGATGGCAGGTGTAAGGAATAGAAGGACAATTTGGAGAACTAGTACCTTCAACTGAAGGAGAGACTGCATGAAATTAATAGATCATGATTACAAAATTGGGCAATGACTGAACTAACATATAGGCGTCTCTTGGAAATAATACAATTTGATTCCAGACCACCACAATAAATTAAATATCACAATAAAGTGAGTCGCTTGAATTTTTTTGATTCCCAGTGCATGTAAAAGTTATGTTTACACTATACTGTGGTGTATTATGTGCACAATAGCATTATGATAAAGAAACAATGTACATAACTTAATTAAAAAATTAAAAACTAGAGTAAGACCAAAGATGGCCTAAGCCAAACATTTAGGTAGATGGCATAATGGTACCAAACTACTTGTCTTTTTATTGTTACTAATTTTTTTCTGAATCTTTTGGCCATACCCATAGTATGTAGAAGTTCCTGAGCCAGGGATTAAACCTGAAGCACAGCAGTGATCCTAGCTGGTGCAGTGACAACACCAGATCCTTAACCCACCGAGCCACAAGAGAACTACTTGATGTTACTAATATTTTTTAGTCAAAGAGAAAATTCTGCAACACAGAAACTTTTTAGAAACATTAAGTGATATTCGAGGTCTAATGGAGATGCATTACAGTAAGTCATCCTCAGGCATTTACACTGGGTTAAAGTAAAATAAACTGAGTGAACTTTCAGATACAGTTGAAGAAATATTGTCAATGATATTTTTTAAAATTCTGGTTATGGAGAGAAGTGTTGCATGACTGTAGATTTACCAGTAGCATCACAGTATTTTTTCAAAAGGGGATAAAGAAAAAGTTGTGACATGAAATATTGCCAAATTTCCTATTGGTTCCCAGGAAAATTCTACAAAGGACTCTGAAAAAACTGATTCAATAAATTATTTTAAAAAGAATCTGATTATCAGTGTAAACAAATATAGAGGCATAAAGCATAAATTCTCAAGCACTAACTTATTATTATTGTTATTATTATTATTGTCATTATTATTTTGTTTTTGAAGGCCATTCCCACAGCATATGGAAGTTTCCTACAGCTGCCTGCCGGCCTGTACCACAGCCACAGCAATGTGGGATCCAAACTGCATCTGCAACTACACCACAGCTCATGGCAATGCTGGATCACTGACCCAGTGAGTGAGGCCAGGGATCCAACATGCATCCTCAAGGATACTAGTCGGGTTCATTTCCACTGCACCACAACAGGAACTCCTCAAGAACTTGTAAAAAGATAGCATTATGGACTAGATCAGAAGAAGCTTACAAATACTGGGAAGGTATCTTAATTTTCAGGAATTTATGTAGTACTATAGGGAGGGGGGAACTTTTCTTCTGCCCTTCTAGATTCTTTAGTGGGCCTAATAACTAAGTTGAGATAAGACAGATTAGCAGGAGAAAAACAAATTGAATTTTGTATATATGTGAATCTATAAAAACAAGACTCAAAGAAGTGACCCAAGCAGGCAGTTTTATACCTTTCAGACAAGGAAACTATAAATCTGTGAGGAATTGACAAGAAAAAGGGGTTTGGGCTTGGGGTAGCAAATTAATGAAGAAGTAACCTGGTGCTTTGAATACAGCATTCTTGGCCCTGAACCCCCACCTCTGATGAGAAAAATGCCCTCTACTTCCTGGTACAGAGAGGGTATCCTCCAGGGGAGGCAAAGGAAGTCATTGTGTCCTTATCACACTGGTTGGTTCTTAAATAACTTTAATTCAAAATAATCAACATGCCAAAGTGGCTTATTTTGAGGGGGCATATTCTGTTCCCTTCAGTACTGTGGACCAGATTGAAAAGGGCAGACTGTGTCACACTCCAATTAGTTGAAATCATATTTATTTGCACAATTTTATCCCAACAAGTGTTGATGAAGGCCATGTGTCAGTCACTGAGGATGGCGGGCAGAAACATCCACAGTTGCAGAGAACACGGTTCTTCCATGTCCTTCATACAACTGGATTTTGTCACTGGATTGAATAAAGAAGCCAAATTGGTTGAAATCTCCAAAGCCACAATGCTCCTAAGTCAGGCACCACAGCAAAGGACCAATGAACGGCTCATAGAGGTCATGGCAGGTTCAGACAGTGAGCTAACCACAATAGAAAACATCATAGGAGTAAACTGTTAGGGCCACTTGCTAGAATGTTTTTTCTTAAAATTTTAAAAGAGATTTCTTAATCCCTTGACTAAGCTGATAGAGAAATAGGATGGACAATTCACTTTTTAAAACAACAAGCTTAATATCAGCTCAATGTGAAGCAAAAGTAGGTGTGCTGCCCTTTACGTGTAATGGAAAACATAATTTCATTAGCAGACATAATAGCTCTCTGATCTGGGGAACTGAGCTTTCAAGTGTTCACAGCTTATCTCAGCCAGTGGTTGAAGGGTTAAAATTCAACCTGCTAGTTATATTTCAACTTAATGGATAAGAAAATGGAATATGTCCAAAATAAGACATGCAGAATGATGCAGAAACTAGAATTTATAAGAAAGAGTTGAAATCACAGCTACCAGTTAGCTCAGAAGACAGAAAATTTGTTCATCTTATATTTTCAGTTCCTAATCAACTTGACAGTAAATGCTCATGGAAAGACTAAATGTGTTGTATATGAAATAAAGTTATATCCAAGAGTGATTACATTCCTCTAAAACAAAGAGTTCTTTTTTATTCATTTCTTTAAATTTTTTAAATTTATTTTTTATGAAATTATAGTTGATTTACAATGTTGTGCCAGTTTCTGCTGTCTAGCTAAGTGGCCCAGTCATACTTATAAATACATTCCTTTTCTTATGTTATCTTCCATCATGGCAAAGAGGTCTTTTTAACATATAAATATGTCACATGCTAATTTAGTGGGTTTGTGCTCCTTGCCTTGAATTGAGATTTATCTCTACAATAGTTTCAACATAATTTCCTTTGTCTTGGGCACTTAAAAGTGAGCCAATTGGGGTGGGGGGGATAAATTAGCAAGTCAATGTTAACATAAACATACTACTATATATAAAATAGATAACCAACAAGAACCTGCTGTACAGCACATGGAACTCAATATTCCATAATAATCTATATGGGAAAAGAATATGAAAAAGAATGGCTATGTATATGTCAGATTCACTTTGTTGTACACCTGAAACTAACACAGTATTGTAAATCAACTCTACTCCGATAATTTTTTTTTTAAATGAGTCAAACTTTGTAAAGAAGCATGGTGGTATTTATAAGCAATCGCATCAAGTAAACTTTCTGGAAAGTGACATCATGGAGAAAACAGTTGAAACCTTGCCCATGTAATACTATTCCGAGTTAATTTATCAGATTGGCCTTTCACTAAAATAAAGGCACTTGTCTGGGACTTTACTTTTCATGATGTTGTTTGATGTTTAGATCCTTTAGATACGTATTTGGAAAGAAGGATTCTATTCAAAGTGATTCCCAGGTGTATTCACCAAAGCATATTAATTCCATTATTTCTCTTATGAAGTTTGACACTTATCCCTCACGAGTGTCCTATCTTAATAAATCTATTTCTTGCATATCTCTTTGTCTCTTTCTGAATTCCTTCTGCTCTGAGACCCAAAGAACCTGAGCCTCCATAAGTCCAGACACTAGGTGAGTGATTCTAATTAAATAAGCATGGGTTCAAGGCCCAATCTGGGTTTAGGCTGGTTTGAGTCAGAGGGGTTTTCAGTTTCAGTTTCAAACTTAGCCACCATTAGGTTTGCCAGGGTAGGAACCACGAGGCCAAATGCATAAAGCAAAAGAGATTTATTAAGGCTGAGCTCAAGACAGCACCAACACCAACTGCTGGGAGATGTCCAGCTCATAAAGGATCTGTGGCAGGAATCTGGGGCGGAAGTTGAACTTGCCATGAATGTAATCTTAACTGGCCAGTGTTGTCACCAGTGAGATAATCTGTCCTGGGGATCCTTTCCACCCCGACCCCCATACCTGCTTGGTCCCTGGCCCTTTTTACAACACCTGACTCTCCTCTACCAGGTGGGCATGGGAAGCACTGGTTGATTGTAAGTACTTACTTACCACTCCTTGATCTAGGGGATTTTCTCTTTCCTCTAGTCTAGGCTGTTACTGGGATTACTGCCTAGAGACCTTCATTCTTGCTTTCTCTGGCTGTCTGTCTCCTGGCCAAGTCTCCTTTGGAGACAAACAAGGAAGGTCATGTGTGTCTCCATTACAGTTCTACTTTAGCAGACCTCTTCCCATTCCAGGAGCTCATCTTGCATCTGCATTTTCCAACTGAGTCTCTGTCTACTGAAAGGAGTGACAAGTTAATAGTTTGAGTTTTCTGATGCTCAGTGACTGAAATTAATGAGATTGTGGGAATTTTCATGATGAAATTTAATTAACAGAAAGCACCACTAAGAATGTCCAGCTAACGTTGGGTGAATGCATCTGACAGGCATCAAATCCTCTGTGCTTTCATGGACTTTCTTCTGACTTGTGCAGCTAAAGGGAAGCTTGCTCCTCCATCCTATGGCCTCAGCCCCTGACTCTGGTTTCCTGGCTCTTGCAGTTCTACCACCATGGAAGCTTGGATGAAATGGTCAGTTTCCCATTCACCTGGGAGCAAGGAACTTAGAAGTATTTGGTATGTCCTGAGAAGGTTGCTGGTCTTTTTTAATCACTTGAACTTTGTAGGCTAGTAATAGAACATCCACACTGATATAAGAACAAGATACTATGAGTGTTTTGTTTGGGGTTCTTCTCTGGGAATGAAGGAGAAATTTGAAGATTGGAACCAATCAACCAAAAAAACAACTAAAACTTTTACTTTTCATTTACCTCCAAATATACACTTTTTAATTACTGCGTAAAATTCAAATTCTGTATTATAGAAAGTCATAATGATTTACAAGAGAAATAGAAAAGTTTGTGTATAAATAACACTAAAAACAAAACTACCTTCCGTGATTACTGCTGTTTGCTAAACTCTAGCTTTTTTTTTTAATCAGTGTCCTCACAACCCAGGCATAAATAAAAGAAACCGATTTCATGGCGATATTGCTTCTGTACAAAATGAATCATTTACCATTTCCAGGACATTGTAGGACGTGGTTAGATTTGTAATTTAAAACATATTACGCATCTGAATTGTTGAAAATTTGGTTGGAGTTAAAAATGAGATAGCTAAGCAGAAACAAAGTAAAAAATAATCTAACAACCGAGATTAGGACTTTCAAGACCCATTAGACTTTCCATTGAAATGAAATACCGTTAAACCAGAGATACACCAAATGGAAACATTTCTAAATTTAAAAGGATACATACATACACACACCAAAAAAAGATCACCGACTGGTCTCAAAATACGAGTTCATTGAAAATTAACTGTTTGATGGACTAATACGTGCTTTGTTAGGATTTATCCTAATTGCCATTTAAGGAAGTTCCATTGTGGAGCAATGGGTTAAGGATCCAGCATTGCTGCAGCTGTGGTGCAGGTAGCAATTACAGAGCAGTTTCCATCCCTGGCCCAGAAACTTCCACATGCTGTGGGTTAAGCAAAATAAAAAATAAATAAAAAATAAAAATAAAATAAAATGGCTATTTACAAAGCTTCCTGAATAAATTATGAGGTATATGAATGCATGAAAGTGACAAAACTGTTTTTTTAAAGGTGCCTAGGTATAGAATCCCTAAACAATTGCCGTTAGTGATTTTACATAAAGCAAATCAGAAAAATAAAATTAACTAATATACCAAGTAAAGAGTATGCTAGCTGGATCATAAAAGGTACTCAAAATTCATATGCACAGGTGCAAACACAGGCTTTGTATTAATTGTTTAATGTTCAAAGGAAAAGAGATGGACAATTTAGTCTATGATATTCATATGTGAACAAAATGCACTTTTCATTATTGTAAGAGACCTTTAGAATTTATTTCCCCAATAACAAGTGTTTAACCCTAGAAATTATGATGACAGTGGCTAAATTGAAGATCTTGTTAAAGATTTAAATTCTCAGTTCCCTGGGGCCCTGCACTCCCTAGCCTGTGATCCTTACCCAACAGTTGTGGGATTGGCCACAGGAATCACTATTTCTTGTGAGCACCCTCTGTGATTCTTTTGCCCGTGGTCCTGGGATTACAATTTGAGAAAAGGCTGCCACAAGCATGGGAGGAAAACATTTTTCTAGATCATTTAGTGATTTTATTCTTCTTTAGTAGCGAACTTCCAATTTCTAAAAACAGTCATTATATTTGACCACTTCTTTTTTTTTACTAACAATGATAATCATTAGTAATTTGAGTAACCCAGTTAATCAAAAAATGTTGAAAGAAATTCCAGATGTACAGATATAGAAACTTAGCATTCATGTGCTTATCTTTTTTTTTTTTTTTTTTTTTGGCCATGCCTGCAGCATGCAGAAGTTCTGAGGCCTGAGATCAGAACTGGAGAAACAACCTGAACCATAGCAGTAAAAAGGCCAGATCCTTAACCCACTGAGGTACCAGGCAACACTGCTGATCCAATTTTCAAAAATCTTCTACCACTGTGATTTTTTAAAACAAACTTTTAATTCTGGAACAGCTTTAGGTTTATAGAAAACTTGCAGAAATAGTACAGAACATTCTAATATGCCCAAACCCAGTTTTCCCTATTATTCATATCATCCATTAGTATGGTACATTTGTCTCAAATAATCAACCTATTTTGACATATTAACACTAACTAAAGTGCAGACTTACTTTGTATTTACTTAGTGTACTTTTGGGTCCAGAATCTCATCTAGGATCTGGCATCACCTTTAGTTGGTCTTAGGTCTCTAGGCTCCTCATGGTTGTGACGGCTTCTCAGATTTTTCCTTGGTTTTGATGACTTTGAGGAGTATTGGCTAGTGTTGTAGGATTCTCCTCTATGGGAATTTGTCTGATGATTTTCTCATGATTAGAATTGGGTTATTCATTTTGGGGAGGAAGATCACAGAGTGAAAATGCTATTCTCACCACCCCTCATCAAGAATATATTCTATTAAATTGACTTGTTACCATCGATGTCATCCTTGGCATCTGGCTGAGGAAGTGTTTGTCAGACTTCCTTCCCAATGTAAAGCTGCACTGTGTTCCTCTCCAGACTGGAAGTTTCCTGTGGAAGGAAGTCCCTATATCCAGCCCAGATTGAAGAAGAGCAGCAAATCTGCATAAACTACTTAGAATTTTTCTGTCCGGGAAATGTCTATCCACTTCAACTCATTTAATTATTCTATCCACATAGATTCATGAAAAATTATTTTCTACTTCTGCCTTCTATAGGTTTTGAATGATCCAACGCTACTTTATTCATTTTGTGCTCAGATTGTTCTAACTCCTGTATCCTGTTGATGTCCTTCCATCGATGTGGACTGTGGCGATTTGGTTGTTTTTGGGGTACTGTCCCTTTGGGGGACAGTTTTTGACACTAAAAGATGCTCCAAGCACTTCTCGTATACTTCCTGCCCCAAGCCTGAAATCAGCTGTTTCTCCAAGGATCCCCAGTTTCTTTTATCAGTGAATAATATTAGAAAGCAAGATGTGGGCTCTAGGTGTGCTCTTTGCTTCTTGGGTATCATTTCTTACAGGCTCTTTCAGCTGACACAATAAAGAAATATATGTGTGTATACTAACCTGTGTATATGCACATATCTCTATTTTTTTTTCTTTTTACAGCTGCCCCCTGAGGCATATGTAAGTTCCCTGTTCAGGGGTTGCATCAGAGCTATTTTCTCCACACCTTTATTATTTATAGACTTTTTGATGATGGTCATTCTGACTGGTGTGAGGTGATACCTCATTGTAGTTTTGATTTGCAGGCTTTTTAAAAATAATAATTAGTATAAGTTCTGAGTTTAAATCCTCAAGTAGCTGCAAGAATTGGTGACACGCTGCTAGAAGTGACTTTAGATTGACTGTTGGGCCAACACTGAATAAAATTGTGAAATTTTTAACTTTTTAATCTGTGCTCCTCCCATCCTCAAATTCTTCACTTTTTTCTCAAATATTCAGTTAAAATATCAGCCCTTACTCCTTCCTAGTCAAACTTTGTTTTCAGAGACTTGCTTCATGCTAAATTACAAATAATAACTAACAAAGGAGAATATTATGTCCTTCTAGGATTATTTAGATTTTAATAAGAATTCACATTTTATGAACTCTTAGAATTCATATGAATTCCTGTTAGAATGTTCTGTACTATTTTTGCAATTTTTTGGTTTATGCCAAAAAAAAGTGAAGCTTTTGCTAAAGTTTCACGGTAGTTAGAGGCTTTTTGTCACCTCTAAAATTGCCTCACGTGGAGTTCCCATTGTGGCCCAGTGATAACGAATCCGACTAGTATCCATGAGGACACAGGTTCAATCCATGGCCTTGATCAGTGGGTGAAGGATCAGTGTTGCTCTGAGCTGCAGTATAGGTTGCAGACGAGGCTCGGATCTGGCATTGCTGTGGCTGTGGCATAGGCCAACAACTGCAGCTACAATTGGACCCCTAGCCTGGAAACTTTCACATGCTGCGGATGTGGCTCTTAAAAACAAACAAACAAACAAACAAAACCAGCTAAATAAATAAATAAGTAAATAAGTAGGTAAATAAATAAATAAATAAATTGCCTCACGCAACAAGTTGTCTGCCTTAAGCCAGTTGTAGTTAAAAGTTTACTTTCATGACAGCGAATTACTTGGTTCCTCTTTTCTATTTCATTTTGGTTTAGTTTTGGAAGATGGTACTTTTCTATGAATTTGTCCATTTCTTCTAGGTTTTCCATTTTATTGGTATATAGTTGCATATAGTAGTCTCTTATGATCCTTTGTGTTTCTGTGATGTCCATTGCTACTTCTCCTTTTTCATTTCTAATTTTATTGATTTGAGTCTTCTCTCTTCTTTTCCTAATAAGTCTGGCTAAGGGTTTATCAATTTTGTTGATCTTTTCAAAGAACCAGCTTTTCATTTCATTGATCTTTTCTATGGTTTTCTTCCTTTGTATTTCATTGATTTCTGCTCTGATATTTATGATTTCTTTCCTTCTACTAACTTTAGGTCTTGTCTCTTCTCTCTCTAGCTGCTTTAGATGTAAAGTTAGCTTGTTTATTTGAGCTTTTTCTTGTTTGCTGAGGTGGGCTTGTATTGCTATAGACTTTTCTCTTGTGTTGCATCCGATAGGTTTTGGAGTGTCGTATCTTTGTTGTCATTTGTTTTTAGGTTTTTTAATTTCCTCTTTGATTTCTTCAGTGATCCATTGGTTGTTTAGTAGCATGTTGTTTAGTCTCCATGTGTTTGTGTTTTTTGCAGTTTTTTTCTTGTTGATTTCTAGTCATATAGCATTGTGGTTGGAAAAGATGCTTGATATGATTTCAACTTTCTTAAAGTTACCAAGGCTGGATTTGTAGCCCAGGGTGTGATCAATCTTAGAGAATGTTTCATGTGCACTTGAGAAGAATGTGTATTGCATTGCTTTTGGATGGAATGTCCTATAAAAATCTATTAAGTCCATCTGGTCTTAGAGGAAAACATAGGCCTTAGAGGAAAACATAGGCCAAACACTCTCCGACATAGGAGTTCCCATTGTGGTGCAGTGGTTAACAAATCCAACTAGGAACCACAAGCTTGTGGGTTTGATCCCTGGCCTTGCTCACTGGGTTAAGGATCTGGTGTTGCCGTGAGCTGTGGTGTAGGTCGAAGATGAGGCTCAGATCCCACATTGCTGTGGCCCTGGCATAGGCTGGCAGCTACAGCTCCAATTAGATCCCTAGCCTGGGAACCTCCATATGCTGCAGGAGCAGCCATAGAAAAGGCAAAAATATAAAACAAACAAAAAAACACTCTTCGACATAAACGATAGCAACATCTTCTCAGATCTACTTCTTAGAGTAATGACAGTAAAAACAAAAATAAACAAATGGGACCTAATTAAACTTAAAAGTTTTTGCACAGCAAAGGAAACCCTAAACAAAATGAAAAGACAACCCACAGAATAGGAGAAGATACTTTCAAATGAATCGACTGACAAGGGATTAATCCCCAAAATTTATAAACAACTTCTGCAGCTCCATACCAAAAAACAAACAACCCCATCCAAAAATGGGCAGAAGATCTAAACAGGCAGTTCTCCAAAGAAGACATACAGATGGCCGAGAAATACATGAAAAGATGTTCAACATCACTCATTATTAGAGACATGCAAATCAAAACCACTATGAGGTACCACCTTACACCAGTCAGAATGGCCATCATCAAAAAATCTACAAACAATAAGTGCTGGAGAGGGTGTGGAGAAAAAGGAACCCTATTACACTGTTGGTGGGATTGTAAATTAGTGCAACCACTGTGGAAAGCAGTATGGAGATGCCTCAGAAAACTAAACATAGAACTACCATTGGATCCAGCAATCCCACTCCTGGGCATCTATCCAGAGAAAACCATGACTTGCAAAGACACATGTACTCCAATGTTCATTGCAGCACTCTTTACAATAGCCAAGACATGGCAACAACCTAAATGTCCATCGATGGAGGAGTGGATCCAGAAGATGTGGTACATATACACATGGAATATTACTCAGCCATTAAAATGAATGAAATACCAGCATTTTTAGCAACGTGGGTGGACCTACAAATTATCATGCTCAGTGAAGTCAGTCAGACAATGAGACAGCAACATCAAATGCTTTCACTGACATGTGGAATCTGAAAAAAGGACAGAATGAACTTCTTTGCAGAAGAGATACTGACTCACAGACTTTGAAAAACTTATGGTTTCCAAAGGAGACAGGTTGGGGAGTATGGGGGGTGCTCTGGGGTTGTGGGATGGAAATCCTACAAAATTGGATTGTGATGATCATTGTACAACTATAAATGTAATAAATTCATTGAGTAATAAATAAATTATAGACAAAAAAACATTTTTCTCTTCTTGTATAACCTCAAAAAGCAATTTAGCATGGGAAAAAAATGTTACAATATAACTATTACTATGGGTTGGAAAATGTTTTACTTATTTATATAATTACAAATCTTTTATAGTAAAAATAAACAATAAATAAGTATTCAAATAATTTTACATACATTTTTTCACAGTCTTTTTTTTTTTCCTTTTGTCTTATTTAGGGCTGCACCAGTGGCATATGGGGGTTCCCAAGCTAGGGATCTAACGGGACCTACAACTGCCGGCCTACATCACAGCCACAGCAACACCAGATCCGAGCCACGTCTGTGACCTACACCACTGCTCACAGCAATGCCAGATCCGTAACCCACTGAGCGAGGCCAGGGAGCAAACCCACAACCTCATGGTTCCTAGTTGGATTTGTTTCTGCTGCACCACAACGGGAACTCCCACAATCTATGTTTTCAGAGTTTTAAAAGTTTGTTTATTAATTAAGGAGCCTTAGAAAGTCAAGTTTTTTAAATTGGAAATACTACTTTAAAATCTTTAGCATTTCCAAAATGTATCCATGATTAAAAGTCCCAAAGAAAGGTAATCTTCTCTCTGAACAAACAGGCTGATTATTTCTATATTGTAACTCAAACAACTATTTATAATCCATTTATTAGATGACTGTTTTCTAAACATCAGCATTTGCATTACTCTTATACAGTTTTTATGTGTGTCCCATCTATACATTTCCTTATTCTATATTTTGTAACCTTTTATTAAATATGTGTATTTAAAATAATTTTGTATCACTACCATGCATTTGAAATGATCTCACTTGCCACAAGTAAAGTGATTATAAATGTAAATATGATTAAAATCAAGCTTTTATGTTAAAGAATAGATTAGTAATGCTAAATCTAGTCAATTTGCAAAATTACACAACCAAAATTACATTACTCAGTGGGGAAAAATGATAATGTTTTTGATTAATCAGTGATAAAGGCACATTTGGTTTAGCATAGGTGAAAGTGAGATTTTGAAATAATTTTGCTTTTTAAAGTGTTATATTAATTGGAGAATCAAAACTTTGCACGTGGGATCAGATAGCAAAGTAAACAATTACTTACTTCTCTAATACAATTGGCTGCTGAAGGTTAATGCCTGGAAAGATATGTGACCTGTGTTAGACTTTTATTTTGAATTGTCATTTGAAGTGATTCACAGAATGAATGAATCTAGTTATATTGGTACTTTGCCCACACATGATAAGAAAAGGATTCATCCTCCACTCCTCCACTCAGAAAGTACTTTCTGACTGAGAAAAATGTTTATCAAGGACTTTGTTCAAATATTTCAAGTGCATTTCTACAATAATTTAAATGGTTCTAAGCAAACTCTTCAAAAAGTTTCATAAGCAGTTTAGACAACAAAACATCAACATCATTTTTTCTTTTATTTGTATTCAAATATAGTTGATTTACAGTGTTGTGTCAATTTCTGCTGTACAGAATCGTGACCCAGTCATACAAATATATACATTCTTTTTCTCATGTTATCTTCCATCATGGTCTATCACAAGTGATTAGATATAGTTCCCTGTGCTGTTCCACAGGATCTCATTGTTTATCCATTCTAAATGTAATAGTTTGCATCTTTCAACCCCAAACTCCCAGTCCTTCCATTTCCTCCTCTGCCCCCTGGTAACCACAAGTCAGTTCTCCATGTTTGTGAGTCTGTTTCTGTTTTGTAGATAGGTTCATTTGTGCCATATTTTATTTTATTTTATTTTATTTTACTTTATTTTATTTTGCTTTTTAGGGCCACATCCATGGCGTATGGAGGTTCCCAAGCTAGGGTCAAATCAGAGCTACAGCTGATGGCCTATGACACACCTGGAGCGATGCAGGATCTGAGACGCATTTGCGACCTACACCACAGCTCATGGCAACACCAGATCCTTAACCCACTGAGTGAGGCCAGGGATCTAACTGCAACCTCATGATTCCTAGTCAAATTCTTTTCTGCTATGCCACAAGGGAAACTCCCCTGAGCCATATTTTAGATTCCACATATAAGTGATATCAAAAGGAATTCAGAAAAGTTACAAGACATCAATTTGATCAAGGATGTTTGCATACTTTTAATTATGGGATGCCTACATTCTTTTTGACTTCATACCTAAGCAAGGTTAACCTGTAAAGAAGTTATAGCATCATTAGGAAGCTAACAGTAGTCTAGCTCCTGTGATTCCAGGCCCATGAGAAGCTAGCACTTCACTGCCCTCTTGAATTCAGCCATGTGACTTGCTTTGGTGAATGGAATGAAGTGGTGCCCAATCCTTATATTTCCTTGCCCCTGCCATGGAAACTGGCAATGATTTGGTGGTGGCACTCTGTCCCATCAGGTTCTAAAGCAAAGGCCACCACTGTGGAGCTGGGTTCTACCCAAAATGAGGAGGACACAGACTCTGGTTTTGCAAGTCAAGAAGATGGGGTCTACTTACCGCAACAACTTCATCTAGCCCATCCTGACTAATCCTCACACATTTGAACTTTTTCAGTGAGCAGTTATTTGTGCAAAATTAAATCAATTTGCAAATTTTTCTGTATGTCTTATACTTATTAAATATTTCTTCCAGACGAAGTTAAAGTTCTAATTACCCAATAAAATACTGAACACTTTTAAGTGAGAAGCAACATGATTCCGTATGAATTAGCAGACTGTATAATAAGTAGTTTTTGTAAATATTTCCTATCTTTCCACAAAGAGTTAAGAATTTGGAGCTCTATCCTTAAAATGAATGAAGATTTTAACAGATTTTAAATTACTTTTCCTAGATAATTGTGTATAACTAATGGGACATAAAATTCCCTATGTGTTCAGTACAGAGTATAATTTACTTCCATTGTAACAACTTAAATGCCTGAAACAAGGTTTCTTAGCCTAAGACCAAATACATCTTTAGTGACATTGCTTAACTCAGTATATCTGTTTAGTCTATGTTACCAGTTGGAAAATTATTTAGAAATCTCTAATCATAGCTATTTTTTTATATTTTTAAAATTATTTCCCCAATACAATTTTTTTCTACTGTACAGCATGGTGACCCAGTTACACATACATGTACACATTCTATTTTCACACATTATCATGCTCCATCATAAGTGACTAGACATAGTTCCTATTGCTACACAGCAGGATCTCATTGCTAATCCATTCCAAAGGCAATAATTTGCATCCATTAACCCCAAGCTCCCAATCCCCCCCCTCCCCCGGCAACCACAAGTCTATTCTCCAAGTCCATGAGTTTCTTTTCTGTGGAAAGGTTCATTTGTGCTGTATATTAGATTCCAGATATAAGTGATATCCTATGGTACTGGTCTTTCTCTTTCTGACTTACTTCACTTAGTATGAGAGTCTCTAGTTCTATCCATGTTGCTGCAAATGGCATGATTTTGTTCTTTTTTATGGCTGAGTAGTATTCCATTATGTATATATACCACATCTTCCTAATCCAATCATCTGTCAGTGGACATTTGGGTTGTTTCCTTGTCTTGGCTATTGTCAGTGGACATTTGGGTTGTTTCCTTGTCTTGGCTATTGTGAATAGTGCTGCAATGAGCATGCGGGTGCATGTGTCTTTTTTAAGGAAAGTTTGTCCAGGTATACACCCAAGAGTGGGATTGCTGTGTCATATGGTAGTTCTATGTATAGATTTCTAAGGTACCTCATAGCTATTTTGAATGGTTGAATGAAAAAAACACCTTCATGGAATTCTTCATTCACTCATATTTGAAAAACAATTGTTCATGAGTTGTGCTTGGCCACACTTAAGACTTGAAATATTTTCTTTGGTTTCTACCATATCTAGAATTTTATTTTTTATTTTTTATTTTATTTTATTTTATTTTTTTGTGTTTTTGCTATTTCTTTGGGCCGCTCCCTCGGCATATGGAGGTTCCCAGGCTAGGGGTCGAATCGGAGCTGTAGCCCCTGGTCTACGCCAGAGCCACAGCAACACAGGATCCGAGCCGTGTCTGCGACCTACACCACAGTTCATGGCAACGCCGGATTGTTAACCCACTGAGCAAGGGCAGGGACCGAACCCACAACCTCATGGTTCCTAGTCAGATTCGTTAACCACTGCGCCACGACGGGAACTCTAATTATTTATTTATTTATTTATTTATTTATTTATTTATTTATTTATTTATTTTAGAATTTTAAAATAAACTTTCTGATGAAAGCACTTTATCACTGTATTCATTATATGCCCAAATATGATCTGCATAATTTCTTGCTGGCAAATTTACTAACGAACCTGCCAAAACTTCAGGATGTCTACCTAGCTCTTGTGTTTAAATGTGACACTAAACACAAGTATTCCAAAGATTTTTGCATTTGCCCCCTACCACAATAGATATTATTGGGACGCACTTGAAAGTGCTTGCACTTCATTTCTAATATTTTGATAGTTCTCACTGTGGCACAGCAGGTTAAGGATCCAGCATTTCCACAGCTGCCAATTAGGTCACAGGGGGTTCCTTATGGTGGAAATATGTCAAAAAAAAATTTTTTTTCATAGATTCCTCTGGATATTCTTTGGAAACTTCAAAATTATACTTTGTGTTGATTAGTTTAATTTGTGGCTCTAAAATGATTCAGAATATAACAGAATAAATTTTTATTGAGGTGTAACTGACATATAACATTACATCAGTTTCAGGTGTACAACATAATGATTCAATATGTGTATATATTACAATATGATCACATTTAGTCTAGTTAACACTGGTTACAACATATGGCTATACAATTTTTTTTCCTTATGGTGAGGTCTTTTAAGATCTATTCTCATAACAACTTTTAAATTTGCAACACAATATTATTAATTATAGTCACCATGCAGTACATTGTATTCCTATGACTTATTAATTTTCTAACTGAGGGTTGGATATTTTGACTCCCTTTATCCATTTTGCCAACCTTCTACTCCCTGTCTGACTGAGCATGGCAACGCGAGATAGGACTCTGGGCTCAGTAGGGACACTGGGATGGGTGGACCTTTCTCTCTGCAGGAAGATCTGCTTCCAGATCTTATCCCCTCATATGGCTTTTCTACAAGGTCTTATCACATAGTATGCATATCAAGGAAAACAGATTTCTTAATTGTTGGTTTAGACCTTTTTAAATCACAAAATGTTGAAGGGTTCAGTTCTTCTTAAAGGTTAGGTCTGGAAATGACATAGCATCACTTCTGCCACATCTCATGGGTTAAAGCAACTCACCTAGACTCAGTGTGACAGGTAATGAAAAACAGCTTGAAAATAGGAAGGAAGGAGTTCCCCTCTTGGTGCAGCAGAAACAAATCCGAATAGGAACCATGAGGTTGCAGGTTTGATACCTGGCCTCATTCAGTGGGTTAAGGATCTGGTGTTGCCATGAGCTGTGGTGTAGGTCACAGATGCGGCTTGGATCTGGTGTTGCTGTGGCTGTGGTGTAGGCCAGCAGTGACAGCTCCGATTAGACCCCTAGCCTGGGAACCTCCATATGCTGCAGGTGTGGCCCTTAAAAAGACAAAAGACCAAAGACCAAAAAAAAAAAGACGAAAAAAAAGAAAATAGGAAGGAAGGAAGGGCTCATTGGGGATCATTTTTGTAGATAAGCTGCCATACACATTAATATAAATGTGTCACATACTACTAGACAATGTTTGTTCTCTGTATTTCCTAAAATAATATTTTGTTCCACCAGTGGTATGCCAATTACTTTTTGGAAAACATTGGATTATCCATGTTACTACTGTGTTGTATATTTATCTAGAATCATCAAAACTGGAGATAAATATTTGCAGACAATTTTTTTTTTTGTTCTTTTTAGGGCCAGGCTCACAGCCCATTGACGTTCCCAGGATAGGGGTCAAATCAGAGCTGCAGACGCCAGCCTACGCCACAGCCACAACAACACAGATCCAAGGCCCGTCTGTCTATGACCTATACTGCAGCTCATGGCATTGCCAGATCCTCAACCCACTGAGGAGGCCAGGGATCAAACACGCATCCTCATGGATCCTAGTCTGGCTCCTTACCTCTGAGCCACAACAGGAACTCCTTGAGGGCAATTTAAATAGCACAATGTAGCATGAAATATTTAACTATCTTTTCAAAGATTTTTATAGTTATTAATGAATTGCTTTTTCTCCCTTCTTGCTTAACATAATACAGAGACTTCCTATTCTAGTCAAAACAGTTTTCTGAAAGCAACATGATAAAGAAGGTTTAGACAGACTGTTAAAGCCTTCAAGAGAGTTCGGGGGCACTTAATAATCTGAAGAGATAGTAGGTGATAGCTGTTGGTTAAGAACAGGGTGGAAAATGTGCATGACAATAACATCTTTATGACAAAGTAATACACTCTGTACACAGCTTTACAAAATAGGTATGAAATTGCCTGAAGCCCATTTTTCCTGCTGTTTGAAGTAAAATACCATTTTAAAATAAGCTTTATAGAACACAACAAATATGTCAGGTAGCTTAAAGTTAATATTCATAATATGTCTTCAAAACACATAATTAAGTTTTCTGAAAGTAAATTTTTTTGTAAATAGAGGTGCCAAGTAAGCTATTACTATTGCAAAATATAACTCTTGTTATCTGCTATTGACAATATTGGCTGCAACATTTCACATGACATGATACATATAATTATCCATTTTATAAAGGTGTTTTTTTCTTGAAATCAAGTTACTTATAAATGTTTCTGTATTTAAACATTTAAAAATCTGCATAATTTTGATGTCTAAATATTTCCAATTTTAGTAGTTTTCATAATTCCTTTTTTCTTAAATGAAAAAATTCCTTCTGGGATGTTTTCTTTATCCATTTTTTTTCTTTTTTCTTTTTTCTTCTTAGGGTCACACCTTTAGCATACAGAAGTCCCCAGGGTAAGGGTCACATTGGAGCTGCAACTGCCAGGCTACACCACAGCCACGGCAACACAGGATCTGAGCCGCATCTGTGACCTATGCCACAACTTGTGGCAATGCTAGATCCTTTACCCACTGAGTGAGGCCAAAGATTGAACTCGCATCCTCATGGACACTATGTCAGGTTCTTAACCTGCTGAGCCACAACGAGAACTCCTGGGGATGATTTTAATGCACAGGAAGTAAGTTATTTCAGAACCTAGTTTACTATAGTTTGTAGCATTAAGGCCAAGGTTATTCCTGGCCATAGCCGGTAGCAATTGGACCTTTCCTAAACATTTTCTTACTTCTTGTCAGAAAATTCTCTTAACATATACTTGCCTTGTTAAGACACTCACTTTGAAGGTACCAGAAAGAATGACATGTTCAACAGACAGTTCTATGTTGTCAATGATGTAATGTTCACTGTGAGTAGTATGCACTGCACAATCCTCATGCACAGTCACATTCACCTAAAGCAAATGCTATCTCATCCATCCATCTGTTCATCCATTCACTCACAATCATTTACTAAACATGTACTCTAGGTCAAGCACAGTTCGAGGTACTAGGATATTCGTATACCCAGGATAGCTCACCAATGAGAGGCTCATCTCTTTTGGAAAAGTTTAACTGATAATAACTAATAACCAAATGTAAAACAAGGGACTCTCCCATCAATACTGTCTTTCAGAAAAAGTGTTACCATTTTTTGAGTCCTAATAAGGCCTTCCATATTGAGAATACTCTCTCAATAATTTTATTTTGAAAGTTGATGCTTAAGGAAGACACCACCCAAACTATCAATAGTCTTGTTGGCTGCGTGGAGACATCATCAGAAGTAAAACTGGATAAAGAAATGTAATGCAAATTTGCCAGTTATTCCTGGGGATGTTATCATGGTTTTGAGTGTTAAATGTCATTACAGATAATCTGTTCATCCATCACTTTAGCAAGCAACAGACTAAATAGTTATCTGTATTTACCACAAATATACATCCACAGGAAGTATTAAACAAAGAAAGGAACTGTTAAGGTCTTACTCAAATGGGTTTTTGTGTCCTGAGTCAACTTTTCAGTTAAAATGCTATACTTGGGTCAAAGATCTGTATATCAACAATAATCATGTTAGATGACTCAAAATATAGATTTAGTGATGATAAAGACACATTTTAAAGAAGGAATGCACTGAGTTAAATAAAACATTTCAGGAAATGTTATAATGAGAAAATACCAGAATGGTCTTTTTTTTTTTTTTTTCAGTTTTCATTGTTTTTAATACTAGGAATTTCATACACCCAGAAAAGTACAATGAAAATGTAAAAAGGCATGTGTCCACCATTGAACTCTAGCAAACACTGGCAGTTCACATTCAGGTTCCAAATTACTTCTTAATTTTATTTATTTATTATTTTTTTTCTTTTTATTTTATTTTATTTCATTTCATTTCTTTTCTTTTTATGGCCACATCTGCTGCATACGGAAGTTCCTGGGCTAGGGGTCAAATCAGAGCTGCAGCTGCAGGCCTATACCACAGCCACAGCAATGCCAGATACAAGCTGTGTCTGTGACCTACACCACAGCTCTCAGCAATGCTGGATCCTTCACCCACTGAAAAAGGCCAGGGATCAAAACCACATCTTCATGGATACTAGTCAGGTTTATAACCTCTGAACCACAATGGGAACTCTGAGATTACTTCTTAATTAATGAATGAAGTTAACAGATCATTCAAGTTTTTCTTTCCTAGATCATGCTTTTGGTCTCATATCTAAAAAGTCATCACCAAACCCAAGGTCACTCAGATTTTCTCTTATGTTATCTTTTAGAAGTTATGTAGTTTTGCATTTTACATTTAGGTCCATGATCCATTTTGAGTTAAGTTTTGTGAAAGGAGAAAAGTCTTCCTGGATTCATTTCTTGAATGTACATGTACAGTTATTACAGCATACCTTATTGAAAATAACACCTTTTCTCCATCAAATTGCCTTTGCTCCTTCATTAAAGATCTATGGACAATTCTGGACTCTATTCTGTCCTATTGACCTAATTGTCTATTCTTTCACCAATACCACATTGTCTTGATTACCAAAGTATTGTACTAAATCCAGGCAGTACTTTGTTAAGGAAGCTCTAAGAAATGGATACAGATTTTGGTGCCAGGAGTGGGATGCTGCTCTAACAAATACCTTAAAATGGTGATATGCTCTGGAATTGAATAATGGTAGATGCTAAAAGAATTTTCTGATGCATGATAGAAAAACTTGGATTGTCTGAATGAGATCGATGTTAGAAATATAGACACTGGAGTTCCTGTTGTGGCTCAGTGGGTTAAGAACCCAACAGAGTGTCCATTAGGATGTGGGTTTGATCTTTGGCCCAGCTCAGTGGATTAAGGATCCAGTGTTGCCTCAAGCTGTGGTGTAGGTTGCAGATGTGGCTCAGATCTGGTATTGTGGTGGCTGTGGCATAGGTTGGCTGCTGCATCTTCAATTTGACCCCTAGCCTAGAAACTTCCATATGCTGCAGGTATGCCTGTAAAAAGAAAAATAAATAACATTTTAAAAAAGATACAGACATTACTGCTGATTTTGGTGAGGGCTCAGAAAGAGGTGAGAACTGTAGAAAAAGCTTTTATGTCATGTTCGTATATCAACATGAACAAACTATTGCTATGAACGTTCACAGTGCTTCTGGTAATGGCTCAGCTGGAGATGAGCCACATGTTATGGGGAACTGGATCAAAGGTGATACTAGTTATAACATGGAATAGAACTTGACTAACTTGTCTTCTGCTGTCAAGTAAAAAGGAGAATTTGTAGTAATGAACATGGATATTTAGCTGAGGAGATCTCAAAGAAAAGTATGAAAGGTACAGCCTGGCTTTTCCTTGCTGCTCAATGTACAATGTTAGAGGAAAGAGATAAATTGAGGAAGGAACTGCCAAGCAAAAAGGAACCAGAATTTGATGGTTGGGGAAGTTCTCAGCCTATTCAGGGAGCTAGAAATGGAGCCAAGGGTAGATCTGGTTAATCTTTTGGAGAAGAGACTAGGCATGTGACTCATAAGTGCAATCAACCACCTCAGAAGAAATACTGGCAGCTTGGACCAACAGGGGAAGAGATGCATGCTGTGAGGGGATGTGAAGACACAGAGATGTGAAAACACAGAGATGCACTCCCCTGATGACAGAGACTGGAACTATTCAGATGCAAGCCCGGGACACCAAGGACTCCAGGCAATCACAAGAAGCAAGACTAGAGGACAGGACCTTGATTTTAAAGTTGTAGCCTTCAGAACACTGAGGGAACACATCTTAGTTGTTTGAAGCCCCCTAGTTTGTGGTAACTGGGTATGGCAGCCCTAGGAAGCAATGACAGAGGATTTGCCGATGATGAAAAAAATCAGAATTTTTCAGAAAAATATATTTCGATTTGCAAGCCATTGTGCAAGAGCCTACACATATGAATACCCAGTTGGTACCCAGACTATAACCTCAAGCAACAAAATTTAACTTAAAATCTCACAGAATCAAGAGAAAGTTTGATGTTACTCTTTTTACAATTTTGTGGGACAATGACAGTGATGAAGAATATAGCTTATATTTCATTTCAAATTAAATTAAATTTCACAAAGTATTAACTCCTACCACATATGATATACTCTGACTTGCCTATTCTATTCCGTTCTATTCTGTCCTGTTCTGTTGAATACAATTCTATTCTGTTCTTTTTTTTTTTTTTGATGTCATAAAAGAGGGCTGACCATGACCAACGAAACTGACTTCATGAATCCATATGGAAAGGAGTATGAAAGGAAAACGCTGCTCTACCACTGCCTAACCTTTTCACACTATGACCACAGAGCCAAAATTAGTCTGTATTTAACTGAAAAGAAACATCGTTGTATTCTCTTAAATTATGTGTTATTCTTGTCTGTTGTGCTTAATATTATAAATAGTCTTTTAATAGAAAAAATATTGAGGTATGCTCATCAACATGGTACACAGGGCATGGCACCTGCCATGAATAATTTGGCATATGTTTGCCCATTATTTTCAGGTCCATTATGTAAAAAGAATAGGGAGGTTTTCAATCTGTCCAAGTGTTTATATCTTGATAAAACTCTCCAATGTGGAAAAATAGATAAGGGAGCAGATAGCCATGTGTTGATGCCATGCATTTCCAGTACAGATTCAGTTCTTGTTTATCAGAGAGAGAGGGGAGGATAAAGCCACTGAAATTAGAGAGAATTTGCATTGGTTTTAAGAGGATGGTGATTGGCAGTGGTAGGACATTGGTGGTAATCTCCTCGTCAGCTATGGATGTTACCATGGACACCAGTGCAGTACAGAAAATTATGAGTGGGAGAAAAAAATGATGGGAACCAAGAATAGTATCTTTACATAAAGTGTATTTCTGAAAGATAATTATTTACTTGCAATTTTCCTATTGAGTTTTTCCTTTGTTTGAGTCTCTGATCTCTTTAAATGTCAAAGTCCTTCCTGGGAGAAGCAGAAAAAAGATATTGATGTAAGTATTATTAATAGCTATTTCCATCCTACTCTATTTTTGTCTCTTCTTTTTTGTCAATTTGTGAAAGCCCATAATGTTTACAGAACTGATGAGAAGACACATGGGCTTTCCTCTGGAGTAAACAATCTTACAAATGGTTTGCTCCTTCAGAGTTACGTGATGCTTCTTATGGAGCAAATACAAATTCTGTAATCTTGCTTTTCAAGAAGTGATTTCTACCAGTCATTAAGCTCTGTTTTTGTTTTTGTTTTTTTCTTTTTGGCCACCTGCACCTGCAGTATGCAGAAGTTCTAGAGCTAGGGATTGAATCTGTGCCACAGTGGTGACCTGAGCCACAGCAATGACAATGCTGGATCCTTAACTGCTAGGCGACCATGGAACTCCTGATTCAGCTCTATTTTCCAATACTTCATTCATATGTTTACATTTTCATTTATTTCATAGATTAATATTATAAATTATAATGAGACATATGTATATAATACATGTAAAATGCCATGGTATTCACAAATTTACTTTTGTATTCAGAGACCCTGATGAGAAACTTTTCATGTTTTCGGCCTGGGCATGATGAATGTCAGCAGTGTAGCAGTGCCACAGAGCAATGTCACATAGAGAAAAACTGGAACGTCACTAGAACCAAACATGTAACAGTCAGGTCCAATCAGCAAAGAAGAACCAGTAGGTAAGAGGAGAATGTGTGAATGTTTGTGTATGGATTCATTTTAGGGGTTTGGCTTACACAATTGTGGGGGCTTATTAAGCATCTCTGTAAGATTGATTCCTCCTCATGTGATGCTAGATCTTGAAGCCAACAAGGCAGGAAGTCAAAAGAGCACAGATGTAAATGGGTAAGACCAACAGCAAGATGGAATCCATAGGGGTGAGCTGAAAACACACATGGATGGGCTGAACCAATATATTTTTTTCTCTGCCCTTGGGAATGAAAGCAGAAGTCATTCCTTTTGTTACGAAGGAAAGACATGTGATACAGGAAGCTAAAAGAGAGACTTAAAGGATGTTCCAGGAAAAGGAAGAACAATTTCAGGTTCAGCTACGGTTTGCCGCCAATGAGGTGGGCCAGCATGTTTGCAAGAACACGTATGAGCTGCTTATTTTCTGCCTTCCAGATAGCGAGGGGTATCGTGTGTGGCTTCCTCTTGTGCCTCAGCTGTCCCTTCCAGGTATGGTTAAAATTTCTCCTCTGTATAGTCCTTTATAGATTATAGTAACAGTTAATCAAGAATTGAACACTTGCTATGCAACAGGTACGTATGTCGTCTCATATAATCCTCAAAAATTTCTTGTGAGGTGAAGTTTACTAACAACCCAGTTTTACAGATGAAGAAACCAAGGCTTATAAAGCTCAATAAATTGACAAGAAGCTATATCACCAAACTATGGACAGAATGGGAATACAGATCTTCATCTAGGACCATGCTCATTCTCTGAACTTCCAAACCATGCCTGGCTTTATTATGCTGCACATGTGAATAAATTCTGATTATTTCTATCTATATTTGCCTGCTTTTTCCAACATGCCAAAAACTCCTTAAAGGCAAGAGAACGTGTTCTCTTTTCTTCTTGTGTCAATTTGTTTTTCCTCTTATACTTTCATCGCTCTATAGCCAGTTAATTATTTTGTTTTTCTTTGTCAAAACAGAGAATTAAAATCTAACTTTAAGATAATGTTAGTAAATTATGACAAAATGCTTTTTTATGGCAGTAACTTTGAGGCAAATAACTATGGCTGTAAAAGCATCAAGAAGATTCCAGAAGCTTAACAGAATTTTTAATTGTCTAAAGACGTCTGTCAGTTCTTTGGCATTATAAACTCCCAGCACAGTCTTCTACATAAAACTTCAGCATCCTCGTATTTGATAATGACTGGCCCAGGGCTATCAGCATAATATCTGGGAAGAAGTTAAGTCTGATGTCAGGCACCAGAGAAGTGCTAACAAGAAGTTCATTTCTCTTCACCCCAAAAACAACAGCCAAAAGAAAATAGACACTTTGGTGATGACAAGATGATAAAGAAACAAAATTAAAAGGAAATTAGGAGGAGGAAAAAAAAACATTGAATAAGCAAAGCAAAACCAAAATAAAAACAGTGGTACCCATATTAGGAAAGGGACCTTCATTATGCGAGAAGGCTTTGCTGACAGCCTTATGTGCACTAAGCACATTATTGGAAGAGATGTCATTAGAACTAATTTTCAAAGAGAGCATTTATTAAGTACTAGCTGGGGAAAATTACTGAAAATAGGAAACATTTAAAAATGTTTCTCGGAGTGCCCATTGTGATGCAGTGGTTAAACAAATCCGACTAGGAACCATGAGGTTGCCAGTTCGATCCCTGGCCTCGCTCAGTGGGTTAAGGATCCGGCGTTGCCGTGAGCTGTGGTGTATGGTCCCAGATGCGGCTTGGATCCCTCATTGCTGTGGCTGTGGCATAGGCCAGCAGCTACAGCTCCCATTAGACGCCTAGCCTGGGAACCTCCACATGCCGCGGGTGCAGCCCTAGAAAAGACTAAATAAATAAATAAATAAATAAAAGTAAAAAAATAAAAATATTTCTATAGGAAAGCAGAGGATTTTTATCATGGATTCTTGATTTGCAACTTTTAAAGTATGAAATGTGTGACTCCAAGAGTGTTTTGAACTCTTCTTAAAAAGCAGGCATTGTACTAGCTTCTGGATATGCAATGGTGACTAGGCCGGCTCCCTTACCTTACAGAGATAATAGTATAATGGGGACACACCCAAGAAAGAGGTGATTGCACATCAGAGCGAAAGTGCAACCACAGGACAAGACCCAGGAGGGCTAGATCCCGTGTGAAAACTTCAGAGTAGCCTTTCTGGAGGTTATGGGGCAAGGAGGATGGGTAGAATTTAACTAAAGAAAAGAGTCTAAGAATAGGAAAGAATATTTAAAGCCAGAAAACAGCGCACAAAATGACAGGAAGTGAGAGAAAATGTGGCATATTCTGGGAACAGCAGTCCCTACCAACTGAAAGTTCACATTTTAGAAATGTATTGTAGATGGCAAACCATGATTGGCATAGGCAAGGTCTCACTAAAAGTCCCAAATAAATGAGGGAATCTGTCTATGCTCCGGAAGGTATCTTCTAAAAGCAAGCAATGAATTGGAATTAAGCCTCTACTCCAGTGTCGCTTGAGTATTCCATTTATCTGGAAATATATCGATATGTATTTCCAGATTAAATATATATATTTATATATAATATTAATATTATATTATAATAACATATTTATAACATACATGTAATTGTCTTTTTAGGACCACACTTGCAGCATGTGGAAGTTTCCAGGCTGCCAGCCTACATCACAGCCACAGCAATGCCAGATCCTTAACCCACTGAGCAGGCCTCATGGTTCCTAGTTGGATTTGTTTACACTGCACCACAACAGGAACTCCTTTTTTTTTTTTTTTTTTGAGCTCCTGGAAATTTTTTTTTTTTTTTTTTTGTCGTCTTTGCTATTTCTTGGGCCGCTCCCGCGGCATGTGGAGGTTCCCAGGCTAGGGGTCGAATCGGAGCTGTAGCCACCGGCCTACGCCAGAGCCACAGCAACGTGGGATCCGAACCGAGTCTGCAACCTACACCACAGCTCACGGCAACACCGGATCCTTAGCCCACTGAGCAAAGGCCAGGGATCGAACCCACAACCTCATGGTTCCTAGTCAGATTCGTTAACCACTGAGCCAGGACGGGAACTCCTGGAAATATTTTTGAGTTATGTTTCTCCTAAGTTTATTATCCCATGTACTTTACCTTCTATACCTAATTGTGAAAGTTTGGAATTAGTCCTATTGCACTTACAACCTGTTTATTTATTTTTTGCAATCATTGACAGATCCTCATTGGTATTTTTATAAGCCATCACAGAACTGAAGTGCCTGCCTTCTAAGTCTTTTCTTTAATCAGACAATGAGACTATTTTCTGCATTCTTCCTTTGAGAAGTAACTCCATGTGGTCTTCAAAGTGGAGGGAAATGATGCTTCTGTATTATTTTTCTTTAAAAGGACTCAACTTTATAAATCATGAAGTAATACATTAAAAATATTTTTGCAAGTATACATAACTGTACCCAAATCAACAAGGGATCACTGCACAGTTTGGTTAGAGCGGATGATAAAGTGAATGTCAAGAGATGAAGATGAATGGGGTGGGGGAGAAAGTTACAAATCCTTTTCATGCTCAGCAAAAGAGCCTGAGATTTATACTGAAAGTGATGGTTAAGAGCTAAAATGATGGCGCTCCCGCCAGAACACTGGTTTGATCCTTGGCCCAGGACTGTGGGTTAAAGGATCTGAGGTTGCCGTAGCTGTAGCGCAGGTCACAACTGCAGCTCAGATCTGATCCCTTGCCCAGGAACTCCATATGCCATGGGATAGTCAAAAAAGAAAAAAGTAATAGCTAAAAAGATTCAATTAAGTTAGCACCATGAAACATTACCTGGTGACTTTAGGGTTTGTGGATTTGAAATGACTGAAATTGAACACAGGCCAGCCAGCAGGTTTTGATGATGATGATCAATCAGGAAAACAGTCAGGAGACGGTGATAGCCTCAACTAGGGAAAGGCCAATGCAAGATGCAGATGTACTTTCATTATCTGAGGAAGTGGATTAAGAAAGACATTGTTGCATGTCAAAAAGTGATCTGCCTAAGAATCTGCCTTCCTCTAAGAATTTTATGCTGTCTGGTCTTATGTTTGGTCTTTAATCCATTTTGTGTTTACGTTTGTGCATGATGTTAGAAAGTGTCCTAATTTCATTCTTTGACATGTAGCTAGCTGTCCAGTTTTCCCAGAACCATTTAGTGAAGAAGCTGTCTTCTCCATTGTATCTTCTTGCCTCCTTTATCATAGATTAATTGACACACTACTGTATATAAAATAGACAGGTGACAAGGACCTACTGTATAGCACAGGGTAATCCACTCAATACTGTGTAATAACCTATATGGGAAAATAATCTAAAAGTGAAGGGATATGTGTATATGTATAAGTGATTTACTCTGCTGTACCCCTGAAACAAACACAACTTTCTAAGTCAACTATACTCCAATAAAATTTTTTTAGATGTAGATGTGTTTGAGTTACATTCAAATAAGACCATCAGCAAAACTAGGGGATTAAATGTGGGGTGTGAGTTAGAAAAGGGGAGTTCCCGTCGTGGCGCAGTGGTTAACGAATCCGACTAGGAACCATGAGGTTGCGGGTTCGATCCCTGCCCTTGCTCAGTGGGTTAACGATCCGGCGTTGCCGTGACCTGTGGTGTAGGTTGCAGACACGGCTCGGATCCTGCGTTGCTGTGGCTCTGGCGTAGGCCAGTGGCTACAGCTCCGATTAGACCCCTAGCCTGGGAACCTCCACATGCTGCGGGAGCGGCCCAAGAAATAGCAAAAAAAAAAAAAAGAAAGAAAGAAAGAAAAAAAGAAAAGGGAGTAATATTGAAGATCAAGTTATTCACTTACACAGTTAGGTGTATTATCGGGTCATAGGATGAGAACAGAATCACAGCAGCTGGATAGAGCACAGCTGTTGAGCAATTACTGTTTGTTTTTTAAACTTTATCTTAATTTTTCTAATAACTCAGATAAGGAAACTGAGCCTCAGGGAGTTTATTTAAATAATATGTTCAATGGGACATGATGGTAAATTGGGTAAATGAGATTCAAACTCAAAAGTCCAGTCTCTTTTTTTTTTCACTAGCTTTATATGTTTTGAGTTTCAGATCTCAGTTCAATCTTTAAATGAAATTTTCAAAATAGGAAAATGGCAATTTCAGATCTTGACATTAGGAGGAAGATTACATAATTTGTAAATGTGATACCATGGTAATGAATATTTCTGTCCATGGAGAATAAGAAGACATATAGACCTAGATGTAGTGCTAAGGCACACACAGAGCAGAGGATGGAGGGTCTGCAAGGAAGGCAGAGAAAAGGCAACCAAAAAGGGAATGGGCAGGAGACCTAAATAGAATTTCTCCAAAGAAAACATACAAATGGCCATGAAGAAATGCTCAGTATCGCTAATTATTAGGGAAATACAAGTCAAAACTACAATGAGGTATCACCTCACATCAGTGAGAATGGCCATCATCAAATAACAAATGCTGGAGAGGGCATGAATGTAAATCAGTGCAGCCACCATGGAGAACAATATGGAAGTTACTTAAAAAACTAAAAATACAGGTACCATTGATCCTGCAATCCCACTTCTGGGCATATATCTGGAGATAAACATAATCTGAAAAGAACATGCACCCCAGTGTTCAGTGCAGCACTATCTACAATAGCAAAGACATGGAAGCAACCTAAGTATACATCAACAGATGGATAAAGAAGATACGACATATCTATATATCTATCTATATATACATGTATATTTTATATATGCATATATGATATATATACACAAAATGGAATATTAGTCACAAACGAATGAAATAATGCCATTTGCTATAACATGGATAGACCTAGAGATTACCAAACTAAGTGAAGGTGCCAGACAAATATCATATGATATCGCTTACATGTGGAATCTTTTTTAAAAAATGATACAAATGAACTTACATAGACTGAAATAGACATCACAGATATATAAAACATACTTATGTGTAGCAAGAGGGAGAACGGGGGAGGGATAAATTAAAACTTTGGGATTAGCAGATACACACTACTATATATAAAATAGATAAACAACAAAGACCTACTATACAGTACAGGGAACTGTACTTTATATTTTGTAATAACAAATGAGGGAGAGGAATCTGAAAAAGAATCACTTCGCTGTACACCTGAAACTAGCCCAATCTTGTAAATCAACTATCCTTCAATTTAAAAGATTTTTAAATCAAAAAAAAAAAAGGAATCAAAGAGGAAAGAGCAACACTCCTATTACAATAGAAGCAGGAAACTAGAAAGATTTTTAAAGGAAGTCTTCAATGTCAAAGGCCTACAGTTGACATCAATGGGTGATGTATAGGAAAATTGCTTAGAGTGTAGATCCTAAGGGTTCTCATCACAAAAAGAAATTTTTTTCTTGTCTTTTTTTATTGTATTTACATAAGATGATGGGTGTTAACTAAACCTATTGTGAAAGTCATTTCAAAATACAGGTAAATTAAATCACCACATTATATACCTTAAACACACACACTGGTGTATGTCAACTACTTCTCAATAAAACAAAAAAAAAAAGATTAGAGTTCCCACTCTGGCACAATGGGTTAAGAATCCAACTGCAGTGGCTCGGGTCGCTGCGGAGGCTCTGATTCGAACCTGGCCTGGCACAGTGGGCTAAGGGTTCTGGTGTTGCCACAGCTGGAGCATAGGTCACAGCTGGGGCTGGAATTCAATCTCTGGCCAAGGAACTTCCATGTGCCATGGGTGTGGCCATTAAAAAAAAAAAAAACTAGGAAAAATATTAAGTTAAATAATAACCTGATGGAAATGCACAGAGATGTGATACACATATACAATGGAATAGTACTCAGCCATAAAAGGGCAAAATAATGCCATTTGTAGCAACATGGATGCAACTAGAGATTCTCATACTAAGTTAAGGGAAAGACAAATAACTTATGACATCACTTATATGTGAAATCTAAAATATGGCACAAATTATCCTATCTACAAAACAAAAACACAGACATGGAGAGAAGACTTGTGGTTGCTGGGAAAGGGGGGAGGAAGTGAGATGGATGGGGAGTTTGGGTTGGTAGATGCAAACTATTACATTTGGGGTGCACAAGCAATGGAGTTCTTCCGTATGGAATATGGAACTATATCCCATCTCTTAGGGTAGAACATGATGGAAGATAATATGAGAAAAATAATGTCTACATATGTATATATGAATACATATGTATACTTTAATTTTTAAAAGAATGTGTATATACGTGTGTGTATATGTATGTACTCTAATTAAAAATTTTTAATTGATTAAGGGTGAGAAAGAAAAAAAAAATAACCTGAAGTCAGCAATGGAATAGAGCAACATGAAGATTGTTGTTAATGATGAGATAGGCTTTCAGTAGAGGGTTCAGGGAGAAAGCCAGCTTGAATGGCTTTTCTTTGATGAAAGAAAGAAATGGAAAAGTGGAGAGTGCGATTGTTCAAGAAGGTTGACAGTGAGGGGGAGGAGAAGTAAAGGGGGATGTTGGTTCTGGGAAGCCTATGTGTAATAATTAGAGGTTCTTAAAAAATGCTTAAATGCTGTCATAAAGGAGCCACGCAGCCAGGCTTCCCGTGGAGGGAACGCAAAAGGTCAGACTTTGATTCATAGTTTTCCTATTTCAGAGTAGCAAGGTAGTGTTTTCTGCTCGTTTACTAAACCAAGTCATTAGGGAGATGCAATATGGACACGCTGATAACTGACATTTTGTTAAGACATGAATATTTTGCATCTCCTTTCCTCCTGAGTAACATCGGTGCTCAAGTTAAAAGTCTCAACTATGAGATATGTCTAACATAGAAAATTTAAATAGGATTCCCCAGCTAATATGAACCTATGGGCTATGTAAGGCTCTTGCAGTGATTATAAAGACATGTGTGGCCATGGCTGATCATATTCCATCACCATAAGAATATGGAAAGAAATGGGCAGGAGTATGGGGAATAGACTTGGCTGGGTGCTTTTCTTCCTCCCTCTGGCAGTGTCTGTTGGCCATTCACAGCATCATGAAATGAGTGGAAACTCAGTGAGGCTCATTCCACGTTATAATACCTCTATTCCTGAAATAGTCATATTTGGGCAGCATGGTATTACTATACCAACTGGTAGGTTATCTAGAGAAAATATTGCTTTCATGATCTCACAAATTCTTAATATTTTGAACCTACTCACAATCCTTTAATTTCTCTAACAACCCATACACTAGAAGATGACTTTTAGTTTAAAATCAATCTCATTGTTCTCTTAGGTGTAAATGTAACACATGCTCATCATGGAGATGTATATAGTAAATAAACTTTCAAATGGAAATTAAAATGTCATTCATTTTTTTCTACACATATATGAATACTATTTCCATTTAGGATTTTACTTCCATTTAGACTTTATTTTGTATATAAGATTTCTTTCTTTGGCAATTCTTTTATCAAATGTATCAAAATACTTTAATCCTATTTTAGAATATAACTGTATCTATTTAACATGATAGCATTATTTAAACACATGAATTTAATGGCAATAATATTCAATTATAAATGTAAAAATAAAATATTCAATAATATAATTTATCTTACCATTGGACAATTGAGGGTATTATAAGTAATTCAACAATCGAGATCTTTGGGCTCAGTTATTTGTTTTGTTTTCCCCACTTAGGATAGATCCATACATAGAATGGGAATTATAAATATTATATTATGAAATAGCAGAATAATAATAGATTATTAAATAGTGGTATGATAGAGTTAGTTTTTAATCAGTGTCTATCCATTAAATTCTTGCCACCAAAATATGAGACTGATCATTTAGTTTCTGTTTCACAAGGCAACTTTAGATTTGCCTCCACATTTTGTTTTGATCTTTGCTAATTTGAAGGTGAAAAAGCATTGTTTCAGCATATACTTCTTTGTCTAGAATACACTTTTAAAAATTATTATTGTATGGAGTTCCCATCGTGGTGCAGTGGAAATGAATCCAACTAGGAACCATGAGGTTGCAGGTTCGATTCCTGGCCTTGCTCAGTGGGTTAAGGATCTGGTGTTGCCATGAGCTGTGATGTAGGTCACAGATGTGGCTCGGATCTGGCATTGCTGTGGCTCTGGCGTAGGCTGGTGGCTACAGCTCCGATTAGACCCCTAGCCTGGCAACCTCCATATGCCATGGGTGCAGCCCTATAAAGACAAAAAAAAAAAAAGACCAAAAAAAATTATTACTGTGCAGTATTATTATTGAGTGTTAAGATCTCAGGATTTGCAGTCAAATGACTGAGTTTAAACTTCGGCAACTCCGCCTACTTATAATGTTCCTTTAACTAGAAACTTAACCTCTTTAAGCCTATTTCTTCTATTATAATAATACTAGCTAACATTTACTAAATGTCAGGTACTATTCTAAGAGCATTTTATGTATCAACTCAGGTAATCTCTACAACACCTCCATGCAAAAAGGACATTACTACTCCAAGATTTATACTGTTAACCCCTACACCACACTGCCCAGCAGGACTGTTGGAAGGCTTAAATGAAACACATTAGTAGTATACCAAAAGGAAGAGTATGCATGCTAAATAGTAGCCAAAAATAAAGTCTTTTGTTTCTGCAAATTTTCTGTGTACTTTGTTCATTATTCACTGGTTATTTTTGAAATTTTCTTAGTAAAGTATATACTTTTTTTTCAGAGTACTGGTATAAATAATTTCATTTGTTCCAAGGTTTTTTCCCCCTGGAGCCCTCTTAAACAAAAACAATCATATTTTTAGCACCCTTCAAAAATATGAACGGTTAAACATAGAAAGTTTAGACCAAAGTACACTAAGGACACAGAATCAGATCATTTTTAATTGGTGCCTGGCTTCATCCCGGGAAAGATTCTGAGCAGTGAGGCATGATAAGAAAGCCAGGCAACTTCCCTATCTTCTGTAATCAAATCTACAGTTCGTGTTATGAATATTTAGACTGTCGAGTATACATATTCAAAGATAACGAGAGGTGGTAAGATTGTAGTTGACCTTGAATGATGATTTGTATTTACATGAAGGGGAGGAAACAGAAAACGCATTCTAGGAAAGGGAATATCAAGAGGAAAGTCAGAGCAACAGCCTTATGCTTGACAAGAATTAAACAAGGGATTTGGGGGGCCTAAGTACCGGGAAGGTGGGGGGAACTGTGGACACAAAGACAAGTACAATGGAAGTAGAGGATTTAATAAAGGAAAATGTTAAAGATAAAGTTTAAGTTCAACTAAAATATTTTATGTGTCTATGACTCCATAAATCTAGACTCAAGTCTGAAATAATACATGGACCATAAAAACCAAGATAAAGTCAAAACATAACAAAATGAAGATCAAGAGCTACATTACATCCTGTTTCCTTTTTTGTTCTTTGTTTTTCCTGCCCAAGTGCCTTTATCTATGACTTGGACAAAAATTTACTGCAATTAAAGAGTAAGAGGGCCCTCTGCAACTCCCAATTGCTGTCAAAATAAGTTTCTCATATCTTATAACATTAAAAAACATGGTCTTTAAAGTATAATTAGAAGTGTTTACATTTCCAGTAAAGGCAGACTAGCTTCCTGCTGAACAATTCTCCCACTGAGATCCACTCTAATTGTTGGGAATGAAAACCATAAGTGTTAACCATCAAAAAGCTAAAAAAAGGCAGCAAACGCCTAATGTGTGAAAGTCCCAGAGAGAAAGGAAGAAATGTACATTTGACATAACTTTAATTTTTTAATTTTTTTTGGCCTATTTTGGGGGCTGCACCCACAGCATATGGAAGTTCCTGGGCTAGGGGTCAAATTAGAGCTACATCTGCTGACCTACACCACAGCCACAGTGATGCCAGATCTGAGCCAAGTCTGTGACCTATACCACAGCTCACAGCAACACTGGATCCTTAACCCACTGGGCAAGACCAGGGATCAAACCCTCATCCTTATGGATACTAGTCAGTTTCGTTACCACTGAGCCATGAAGGGAACTCCTTGACATAAATTTTAACCTGACTATTTGCCAATTCTCAAGGAGAGGCCAAAAATTGAGCACTGACTCCAAAGTTTTAACAGCTTGACCTTCAAAAATTGAAGTTTAGAGCCCACCAAGGAGAAGGAAGTTTTTCATTAGAACCACTGAAAAGCTGGCTACACTCCAAATATTGGAGTGAATCACAGAAAAATACAGCTTCCACAAAGCCTAAAGCATACTACCATAAAGTTAACTCAGTCTCTGCCCTCACATAACTTGTGCTTTTGGTGTCATACCAAAAAAATCATCGCCAGGACAAATGCCATGAAAGTTTTCTTCTAGAAATTTTATGGTTTCAAGTTTATGTTTATGTCTTTAATCCATTTTGACTTAATTATTGTAAGTGGTCTAAGTTAGAGGCCCAATTTCATTTTTCTTCATGTGATTATCCAGTTTTAACAACATCATTTATTGAAGATTATCCTTTCCCTGTTGAGTATTCTTGGTTCTTTTGTCAAATAATAGTTGAAAGCATGTGTGGGATCTATTTCTGGGCTTTTTACTTTGAGGCATTTGGTCTGTGTCTAGTTTATATGAGTGCCATACTGTTTTGATTAGTATAGCTCTTTAGTATAGCTTTGAAATCAGGAACTGTGATGCTTTCCTCTTTGTTCATCTTCCTCAGGATTGCTTTGGCTATTCAGCTTTTGTGTTTCCATACTAATTTTAGGATTGTTTTTCCTATTTCTGTGAAAATGTCATTGGAATTTTGGTGATGATGCACTGAACCAAGAGATGGCTTTGGTTAGTATAGACATTTTAATAGTATTATTTCTTCTCACTCAAGAACAAAGGGTTTCTTTCCATTTATGCCTTCAGTATCTTTTATCAAAATGTCATCATTTTCAGTATAAAGATATTTTACCTCCTTGATTAAATTTACTCCTAAGTATCATTGGTTTTGATATTATTGTGAATAGGACTGTTTTATTTCTATTAGATATCTCATTGTTAGTGAATGGAAACACAACTGATTTCTGTAGGCTGATTTTTCATCTTGCAACTTTACTGAATCCACTGATTAGCTCTAACATATACTTGGTGGGGTATTTAGGATTTTTGGTATATAAAATGATGTTACCTGCAAACAAAGACAATTTTACTTCTTTCAAATGCCTTTTATTTTTTATCTTGCCAGATTTTTCTGGCTAAGAAAAATATTCTATGTTGAATAAGAGTGGTGAGAGTAGGCACACTTGTCTTGTTCCTGAACTTTCAACCTTTTACCATTGAGTATGTTAGCTATGGCTTTCTCATATATAGTCTTTATTATAATGTAGTATGCTTCTCCTATACCCAGTTTGTTGAGGGGTTTTTCTGCATTTATTGAGATGATTATATTATGTTTATTATTTAATATATAAATGTAGCATATCCCATGTATTGAGTTGCATATCTTGAACCATCCTTGCATCCCAGGGATAAATCCTACTTAGTCATTGTATATAATCCTTCTTCTGTACACTTCAGTTTATAAAAAGTGTTAAATTTTGGTCATATGCTGTTGACTTAAAACTTTTATTCAAAAATTATTTTGTTAAATAATACATGTTTCAAAATGAATTCATATTTTCATAACTAGGTCTACTTTGGTTCATATCTGAACATATTGCTGTTAAATAGCAGTAACCCAAATTTATATTTAAGTAATCTAGTATGGAATTCCCATTGTGGCTCAGTGGACACGAACCCAACAAGTATCCATGAGGATGTGGGTTCGATCCTTGGCCTTGCTCACTGGGTTAAGGATTTGGCGTTGCTGTGAGCTGTTGCGTAGGTTGCAAATTCGGCTCGGATCTGGCATTGATGTGGCTGTGGTGTAGGCCAGCAGCTACAGCTCTGATTTGACCCCTAGAGCCTGGGAACTTCCATATGCCATGGGTATGCCCTAAAAATTAAATAAACAAACAAAAAATAACCTAGTATGATTTTACAATATAAAAGAGATGAAGTGAAAGTTGCATGACACTGAATACAATAATCTTCGGTATGTTTAATAAAAAGTACAGAAAACAAAAAAGTTAATTTGCTTATTTGAATTAGATTCTTTTAAAATTTTGCTCTTAATGAAATTCACCTTTTATTTTATTTATTTATTTATTTATTTATTTATTTATTTATTTATTTTGCTATTTCTTGGGCCACTCTCGTGGCATATGGAGGTTCCCAGGCTAGGGGTTGAATCGGAGCTGCAGCCACCAGCCTACGGCCTAGGTCAGAGCCACAGCAACGCGGGATCCGAGCCGCGTCTGCAACCTACACCACAGCTCACAGCAACGCCGGATTGTTAACCCACTGAGCAAGGGCAGGGATTGAACCCACAACCTCATGGTTCCTAGTCGGATTCGTTAACCACTGTGCCACGACGGGAACTCCTGAAATTCACCTTTTAAACGTTTTGCATTTAATAGACTTCCCACTGAAAGTATCCTAAGTGGTCTACATTCAACTCTTCTAAAATATTTTAATCAATGAAAAGAAAAGAAATATGGTAACTGGTTTTGATATTACCCCAAAGTTTGTTTTACCCTTAAAGAACATTATTATGGTTTCTAGTATTACTTGTTCATTTCTTATTTTTTGAATATACCGGAAACAATTATGACAAAATTGCACAAATTCTTCCCAAGATATTTCTAAGATGCTCATTTTTCTCATTTTGACATTACTTGCTAAAAAGTAGTTTGAGTGCTTACTTTATGACTGACAAGCAGTATTAGTTTTGGTTATAAAAAGAAATACCACTTCATAATGAAGTTATTCTATAATAAAATATAATAGAAAACAGACAAAATTCTATACTGCAAAAGTATTTTTTTTGTATTACTGGAACTTATTTGTCTTTCCTGGATAATTGTTAAAATTATTTTTAGGAACAAATGTGAACAAAATATAAAAAACTCAGTATTCATTTTTACTGTGATGGTAACTGTAATGACTCATTATGACATCTGTTGAACTACTTGAGTATTTTAACAACTTGATCTCCTGGTCTTAAGGTGCTTTTGCCCTTGCATTCAAAAGCTGTAGACATTTTAAGTGACCCATTTTGGCTCTTTTACGCAAGGATAACATGCATTTATACTATAGAATGCTAAATATTTGACCAAGGTTTAAGAACAATCAACTTTAAAAATCAGTTGTAGGATATACAAACTGATACATTTAATTCATCCTCTAATCATCCCCTCTGCTTAAAACACATAGTACTAACCAATGGTATATTCAAAGTTCAAACCAAAAAGACTTACTGGAATGTAAATATCAAAGATTAAATGAAGTAACAGCCCTAGGTCTTCTAGAAGGGTGCAATGGCAGCCTGGTATAAACTCTAGACAGGACAGAGTTTAAGAGGGCATTAGTCAACTAGAAAACAGTACTGGGGAAGTCAACTTGAAACAAGTGCAAAACAAAAGCAGCAAAAGTAAAGAAAAGCTACCTAAAACATTATGACTAAACAGTGAAACTCCCACGTTCATTTGATGAAAGTTAGATAAAAGAATGGAGTAAATGTCAGAGCAATAAAATTTGAAGAAGTAATTGCTGAAAACCTCCCACATTAAAAGTGTACTTCAAGCACTCAGGAGAATGACTTAAAATAAATGAACCCATAGACATATGGTAGTAAGGTTGTAGAACTTTAGGATAAATAGAAACATGTTACCAACCATCGTATGACCAGTTCAAAAACAGGAGACCCCAGCGCCAATAGATGCTAGAAGACAGTGTATTGACTCATAGTGCCAAAGGAAAATAATCGTTAACCTAAAATTTTAAACCACACATAAAATTATTTATGAGTAAACGAAAAAATGATGTTCAGGCTTACAATTACCAGAATAATTTACCACCTACACAGACTCTCATTTAAAGAACTGTTAGCTACACACCTCAGCAAGAAGAAAACTGAACAAAGAAGGAAGCTGTGGGGTTTGAGAAACAAAAGTGAGTCCCTAAACTGATTATGCCGGGAAATTTAATTAACTACTGCATGTAAACATTAAGTAAAAACTTATATTTTAAAATAAGGATCTAAAGCTAATACCCTATGTAATAATGACAAGATCAGAGAGGTGTCTTCATTAAGTAACAAAAGAATCGCATCTTTTCAAGTTTGAGAGAAGGGGAAAAGGATACTGAATAAGTTTAGACATTTTAAAGAAAAAATGCAAGGAAGTGCTCAATACTATTTGTAATTTTTAAACCAGAAGAAGGGTAATAAAGAGAGGTTTTTTTAAGTTAACAGTATAGTAAAAGAAAGGAAAAGAGGCTCAGAGTAAGATAAAAATGGTAAATAGAATATTACATGATTAAAATAAGCCCAAATATTTCAGAAATCACAATAACTATAAAGTTTATGCGCAGATACTAAAAGACAAATTGGACTTTAAAAATCCCCTATATGATACTTAACTGGGAAACAGTGAAAACAAAATCAGTCAGAAAGGTTGAAAGTAAAATGAAGAAAAAGAAAGCATGGGTACCCAATATCCTGTGATAATGTCTATGAGAAAAGAATCTGAGAAAGAATGGATGTGTGTGTATGTATCACTGGGTCACTTTGTTGTACAGCAGAAATGATCACAACGTTGTAAATCAACTCTGCTTGAATAAAACTTTAAAAAATAAACAAAAGAAAACATGGGTAATGTTTGGTAATTATCTGAAAGCAAGGGACGTTTTCATAGTTATAATCTAACACCTAGAATAAAGGAAAAGACTGACAAATTCACCTAGATAAAAATTCAAATATCTGTGTATCAAACAACACATTCAAAAGAAAAATGAAAATCTGAGAAAAACAATTGCTAATTATATCACAGAAAAATGTGCAGTATCCTTAATATATTGGAAAATACCGCTGAGTATCACTCCTGCTTATACAGGAAGTGTGAAACTCACATATCTGTACCAGTGGACATTTGCAATACTATTTGCAATAGTGAAAATTTAAGTATTCAACATGTCCATCACTAGGAGCATTGGTACACTGTTACACATTGATACAGTGGGACATTGTCATGATTACATTAACTTGGGCTTCCAAATTATCATACCTATAGACACATTTCCCCGCATCTGTTTTTGCACCCCATAATAATCACGTAAAATTTGAAATTCCTATAAATTGTATCAACCTTTTCCAACTTGCTTTTTATTCTTACCAGTAGGGTTTTTACAGCCTTGCCTTTATTCTTACACATAAATCAAGTGTATTCATTCTTACTACTCTTAAAAGTCTTGTCAGAATTGGATCAGAACAAATCCGCATTTTCCTAGACCTTGGCCACAAGCCACTTAAAAAATTAAGATTTGGAGTTCCGCATTTAGGATTTCTCCCATGATCCTCTCCTTTTGAATGATAATGAAGCCAATTTTCAGTATCACTGTGGGTGTCTCCAGAAGTTTGTGCCAGTGCTACTAACCAGATGTGCTTCCCAAAATACACATGGGGTCCAAGCTGGCAAACACCTCACTCCCCACTCAGCATTCTGACCTACAATCTGAAACTGGAGAGGACCACCCCCCACCAAGTCGCCCCTTACCCCTCACATCCCAAACTCACACAGCTGCCCTCATTACCACCCCCCCAAAGATACTCCAGCTACTTCACCGGTTCAATGACATGGCAAGTTCAGAAGAGATAAAATGTGATCAATGAAATAAGAAGGCGTGTTATGTTTATAATGTTCAGCCCAAAGTACAGAACTGGGTTGAATAATTCATTTGAGATGTAAATTGCTAATTCCAGGATTGATACCTTGAGAAATACTTAATAGCAATTTGTGCCATTTGATGAAATTTTCATTTACTTTTATTATTAAATTCTCTGTTTCCTAGCAAGTGCTACTTTGGCCAAAAGTAAGTAAATAGTTGTCTAGTGATAGAATTTCTAAGAATACACACACACACACACACACACACACACACACACACACACACACGACATTTCCTAGTCCAAGATGAGAATTTGGGATTCTTCTTTTTGACCTTTGGAATGGAGTGCTGCATTATGAAACTTTAAAGAAAAGAATCATCACTTTATTAAAAAATGGTTTTCTTTGTGGTAACGTATTGTTCTGCATTGCCTCTGCCCACCAGTTCCCTTGAAATTTAACATACCAGGATTGGATACACTTCCGAAAACCTGACCAGTGGAAAGGCAAAGGGTTCCCAGAACACTGTGCGGGAGTTCCCATCATGGCACAGTGGAAATGAATCTGACTAGGAACCATGAGGTTGCAGGTCCTATCCCTGGCCTCGCTCAGTGGGTCAAGGATATGGGGTTGCCATGAGCTGTGGTGTAGGTCGCAGATGCGGCTCAGATCTGGCATTGCTGTGGTGTAGGAGGGAGGCTACAGCTCAGATTAGATCCCTAGCCTGGGAACCGCCTATGCCGTGGATGCGGTGCTAAAAGGCAAGACAAAAAGACAAAAAAACCCCCCAAAACTCTGTGCAGCCACTGACTGCCCAGAACAAATGAGAGTAGAGATTTAAGTCTATGCTTGGTGATTTGTCATTATCTGTTAATAAAAAATTGATCAAAATTGTTCATTGATGTTTATCCTATATTAATCTCTAAACATCACAATAATGTTTCCAAGTAGAATATAAAAGCACTGCACTTTTAAGGGGAAAAGATGTTTAGTTGAGTTCACTTTTCATGCAAGCTCATTTCCTACACACTAAGAAACCTTAAAGTTATTTGTTTTGACAATAAAGACACACATAAAAATATCTTATTATTTCCCCAAAAGTATTATTGTTTTTAAAAAGCATGATTTGCTTCAGAGAAACAATTTTTTTCTGTATTTTAGTTAATAAAAGTGTATACTAATATGTGCCCATTAAGATTAATAATGGAAAACAAGATAAACTGCAAAGAGCCGCATATCAATTTGCTTTTTAGTCTTGCACCTTTAAGTATGAGATCTCTTTTTTCCCAGTAGACTTGTTTTTTAAATCAAGTTCAGAACGTGCCCTCTGTTCCCGGTTTGCTGAGAGCTTTCGTTAAAATATGAAAAATATATATGAAATATATATGTAACATTTTTGTGAAATACTTTTTCTGGGTCAATTTATATCATTATACAATTTTTCTTTTACAGCCTGCTGATAGAGTGGATGACATTAATTAAATTTCAAATGTTGAGTCAGGCTTACACATTCCACCTGATTATAGTATTTAATTATTTTTATTCATTGCCAAATTGACTGTCCAGTGTGTTGTCGAGGATTTTGCATCTCCATTCATGAGAGCTATTGGTCAAATGTTTTATTCCTTTCTGCAGTCTTTGTCTGGGTTTTCTGGGTGACCATCGCTTCAGAAAATGAGTTGCTGGGAATTGCTATGTCCTCATATATTCTCTGTGATTGTGTCTTTATGTAAAATTGACCTTAATTATTTTTTTTTGGTGAAATTCACCAGAATAACCATCTGGGCCAGGGACTTTCTTTTATCACAACTTTTTTTTTTTTTTTTTTTTTTTTGCTTTTCAGGGCCACACCCTTGGCATATGGAGGTTCCCAGACTAGGGGTCTAATCGTAGCTGTTGCTGCCAGCCTGCGCCACAGCCACAGCAATACCAGATCCAAGCCATATCTGCAACCTACACCACAGCTCACAGCAATGCCAGATCCTTAACCCACTGAGCGAGGCCAGGGATCAAACCCGCAGCCTCAATGTTCCTAGTCGGATTTGCTTCCACTGCACTATAATGGGAACTCCAATCACAACTTTTTAATTATAAATTAAATTTATCCATGGTTATAGGACTATTCAGACTATCTATTTCATCTTTGTTGAAGTTTGGTAGTTTGTGGTTTTGAGGAAATGGTCCGTTTTTTCAAAGTTCTCAAATTTATGAGAGCAAATATATAAATATTTTTAACTTGTATATTTCTATTTATGTATATGTATTGTTCATATAGAAGTTTAATTTAGGAGTTCCTTTGTGGCTCAGCAGGTTAAGGATCTGGCATTGTCACTGCTATGGCTCAGGTCCCTGCTGTGGTGTGAGTTCATTCCCTGGCCTGGGAACTTCCACATGCTGTTGGTGTGGCCAAAAAGAAAAAGAAAAAAAAGTAATTTATATAAATTCTAATGTGCCCACATTTGTTTCTTACTCTTCTCACTCCACTCTATACTTTGAATGTGCTCAGTGTATGTTCTGTCCATGGCTTTACACTGCTGGATAACACCAAATGGTATCCACCTATCATATTTGCTCAAAAACTCCAGTGATATACACTAAACTGCCTGCAACTCCAAACTATCATGACTGTTTCAAAAAATATTTTGTACGTATTTTCACATGTATCCATAAGGGATTTTTTAAATAGTGCTTTTTATATAAAACAGGTTGTTCAATTTTTTAAAAATCCAATTGTGGTGTCTCTGGTGAGTTTAACATATACATATAAACTCACAAGATTATATATATATTTATATATTCTCATTACTTCTAATTGAAGAGTTATTTCTACCACTTTAATTCATACTTAATATTTATTCTCCATTATTTTTGTTTTTGTTTTGTCCCTATCCTGTTTTCATTAGACTACTTAAATTTTATTTTGATGGTATTTTCAAGGTTACAATTCCATGTTTCTAATGGTAATTGCCCTTAACTTAAAACCCATAACCATATTATTCACTTGCACTGATTTCCTAAATGTATCAGGATCTATCTATAATTTCCCTAAAACCAGACAGGTACGTTAAGAACAGGAAACCTCCTATATTTTGATTTGGAATATTTTAGAAATTCTCAATTAATGTAAACCTAATTTAAAAAACACAAAATTTATCAATGATAAACATGAACTTAAGATTAACATAATTACAAATAACGGACATGATTAAAAAGAGATTATAATAGAAAACAAATACCCTAAGTGAACATTTATTTTTTCAATATTCCAGGTATTCCAGTAGTTCCCATGAAATACAGAAATTCAATAATACAGATTACAATGATTCTGTATTATTGAATTATAGGAAGGGCCAATCTGGACCTCCCCTGTGGCCTACAGCATAACTACGCAGTCACTGCTGCTGCTATGGTGCAGTCCCTGGCCCTGGAACGTCCTCGAGCCACAGGTACAACCAACCCATTTAAAAAGAAAGGAAAAACAAGGAAAAAGAAAAAAAAGGGCAAACCCCTTTACTGAGGATAAGAGAAGGATGAGAAAATGTGGTTCTCATCATTCAGATCTCAATTAAATGCCACCTTATCTGACATGCTCTCCCTCTCTGTTCAGCCAAACCTGTCACTTTATGTCACATCACTGTAATTTAATTATTTCCATAGTACTTATCAGAACTACATTTTCACTGTTCACTTCTTTTTTAATGACCTGTCACCCAGCCCTGGAGTGAGAGTATAATCTGTCTAAAAATCAGGAAGAGGGCACTGAGTGGTCCTTGCCAGTATATATGGATTGAATTAATAGATGGATATCTCAGCTTCCTTTCAATATTGGTTAAAATGAAATGACAACATTGACATGAACAAACATTTATTACATGGCTATTATTTCCATGACAGTTGTTTCTAAAGAGGTTTTCTTTTCTAATTTTTCTTTCTTCCAAGAACAAGGACCAATAAACATCAGAATCTTCAGTATGATTAACAGTGAGTAATCTTGAAATATGAAGTTATTCATATTGGCTGAGCTTAATTTCTCAAGAATCTCAGTTCTTCAGGAACCAAATACAAAGATGGTTCAAGGAGGGAGTTCCCACTGTAGTGTGGTGGAAATGAATCCAACTAGTGTCCATGAGGATATGGGTTCGATCCCTGGCCTCACTCAATGGGTTAATGATCTGACATTGCTGTTGGTTATGATGTAGGTCACAGATGCAGCTTGGATCCTGCATTGCTGTGGCTGGGGTGTAGGCTGGCAGCTGCAGCTCCGATTTGACCCCTAACCTGGGAACTTCCATATGCCACAGGTTGGGCCCTAAAAAGCAGTAAATAAATAAATAAAGATGGTCAAGGAGGCTGAAGGTGTACATGGGCACAGGTGTGCCCATCTTTGTATGGAAGTGTCCTTACCTGCCTACCTGTCCCCAGAGACACTAGTGTGAACACTACTCTGTACTTAGACAGTTTGTCCTGCTGTCACACTGCACATCCTACATATGGATGGCAAGTATTCCTACTCATCCTTGTCACTGGAAATAACTTAGCAAAAGAATGATTTACTCTACTCTCTTTTTATAACCAGACACATCCTATAACTCTTAGAAAGTAAATCTCAGATAGTAAGAAGAAAATAGTGATGATTTTGGATTTTCGACCTTCTGAGAAACAATATCTTTTACTTACAGGATTGCTCAAGCTGAACTTAAAAAAATGTAACCATAAAGAAAACTAAGTGAAATTTGACTTTTCATCATACAATATTTTCACCCAAATTGACATGTAAATACCATGTTGGTATAGTGGTGAGCACAGTTGCCTTCCAAATTAAAGGGTAAATAATGAATCACGAATCATATTTCATCATGTATGCAAATAAAGTACTATAGTGAATAAAGATATTTAGGAAATAAAAACAAATCAATGCATGGAAGGAAAACCAGAAATGCACCTATAGGACAAGTGAGAGGACATGAAGACAAATCCAAAAGGAGAAATAAAAATGGGTCAAGGACAAATGTAAGAAGTATTTTGTCCTAATCATAAAAATATGTAAACCCAAAGAATAATGCCTTTCAATATTCATCTAACAAGTTGGCAAATATTTACAGTAATAATAATCAGGTTGGACAGGTTGGGAAAATATGGTCTTCTCTACAATGCAGTGGGTAAATATCTGGTTTCAGTCTTTCTGGAAGGGAATCTAGTCATAAATACCAAGAAAACAGGCTGTGCTATGCTACCACATTCCAGCTTCTTAGTGTCAATCTAACAAGTTTATTCCTCAGCAATGCCTACACTGCCCACAAAATGAGCCATACTGCATATTCTCAAATCAACTCTAACACAACAACATGCCCCCAAATATGCTTATAAAGTACATTCTTTCTCTGCACCCTTTGCTGCTGAATAACATTTTGAAGGGTCACAATCTAAAAATATCAACAGTATGGGCATCAGTAACACAGAAAACCTTGTCCATAATTTAGATTCCTCCTACTTGTGAACCCTCCAGTTAATAGTTATTTATAACTATTTATAATAATTATTTATACTATTAACTTAGGACCATCCATTGCTACTGAAAAAAAGCAATAATGGGTAGTATCTGTGCAGAGATTTCTCTGCATACTTACTATGGACTGCATTGTTAATTAATGCTCCCTCTTCTCTTTCTTTGCACTCATTCTCTCCTGTCCTAGGCAGATAGAACTTTGATAAAGGGATTAGCAGGATTCTAAAAATTCATGTATACAAGGAAGAACTATTTTTCCCAGTAGCTTAATTTCTAGAGAATAAGAAGCCATGGTTATTAAATCCTGCATGTCATTCAAAGAAGCATGAGGCAGCCCCTTCTATCTAGACTGCCAAAGTGATGTCAATACCAAGAGAACTTGGAATGGTTATTTTCTAGAGCACAGGATCCAGTCCATAGAGGAGCCACCATAACAGGCAGACATGTCAAAACTGAGCAGGTAGAGTGAGATTGTGAGAGCAACTATATTCCCATCCATTAAGGATAGGACCAAGAAGCATAAGCCAAGAGCACCTACAGCGAGTATAATAGATGAGGGACATGCATGGAGGTAGCATGCACTGTGACGCCAGGAGCAGGTCATTAATGAGGAAGACGCTAGGCTGACACCTGTGTGCAAGGTGATACCTTGAAAGGAAAGTGACTAATGACTTGTGCTGGACCACTGCTGTAAGATGGCAGAAAAATGTATTTATTTTCAATCATCTAGTGTCTTCCTTCCTTCCTTCCTTCCTTCCTTCCTTCCTATTGTGCCCATGGCATGCAGAAGTTCCTGGGCCAGGGATTGAACCTGCACCACAGCAGTGACAATGCTGAATCCTTAACCAGTAGGCCACCAGGGAAGTCCTCTAGGGTCTTTCTAAATACAAGAGGAATATATACTGCTTCAGATGTGCATACCTCTTGGTAGAGTAGCTTTATGATAGAACATCCAATTGGAACTTTTCTGTCTTCCCATCCATTAAGGTCATAGTGGATAGAGAGGAGTCCTTTGACTCAGTGCTTACCACACTATGTTATTGGAAATGAGGATTTCAACATGATAGGCTATTACAGACATGTGCCAGATTAAAATTGACATTAACAATTCTCACCTACCCAAATAGTTAGAAAGAATAAATACTCTTTATTACTAGTTCCAAAGGGTCTGAAAGAACATGAAAAGATGGCCCTCCAGATAAACAAAATCCCTTTCCTAGAGTAGACTTGACCTCGGCACCAGATACCTCCACTCTCTCTCTTAGGGACCACTCTCAATGGCCAAGACATGACTTAATCTCTTAGTTCTTCACTGGCAGGTAAGTCTGATCCCTCATTTGGCAAGTGTTCTTTCTACTTCCTTTCTGCTACAGAGATGCAACTAGGTCTGTAACTGTGTGAGTGTGGTCATTGCAACAATGAAGTATAGGAAGTTGGTCCAGAAATTAGAGTAACATCCTAGCATATTCAAGATGAGCATTCACTGAAGTTCCCCATAGTTTTCTAAAGGGTCTTTAGCCAAAGCCAGGAGGCTATCCGCAAACTGGGTTGCTATCTAAAATTTTGGGTTAAAGAGAACATGAGAACCTCTGAAGGATTATCTCAAAGTTTTAGTACACCTTGTTATATCTGCTTGTACACATATGATAAATGAGGTAGTGGAAGCCTCCTATCTCTCTGATAAAAAAAAGCAAAAAACATGTTATGTTCTTTGTACTTGAAGCCTAAAAAGAATTAAAGTGTATGTCAAGTTATGTCACTATAATAAATTAAGCCTTTCAGTTTTGTTATAATATTTTATGCTTAAGTAAGATTTGTATGAGGAAAATATTGAAATGCTGAGTACATGTCCCTAGGCACTGATTTATCATAAAATTAACTCCTATTTAAACAGATTGGGGGAATTTCCGTTGTGGCACAGCGGAAACGAATCCGACTAGGAACCATGAGGTTGCGGGTTCAATCCCTGGCCTCACTCAGTGGGTTAAGGATCTGGCATTGCCATGAGCTGTGGTGGAGGTCGCAAATGCAGCTCGGATCTGGCGTTGCTGTGGCTCTGGTGTAGGCCAGCAGCAACAGCTCTGATTAGACCCCTAGCCTGGGAAACTCCATATGCCATGGGTGCGGCCCTAAAAATGACAAAAGATAAAAACAAAACAAAACAAAACAAAAAAAAAACAGATTGGGGTTTCAGGAGTGTCATTCTTAGTTCAGACTCAACTATATTTTTAAGTTATGCTTTAAAAATTAAATATGGTCTTAAGATCTTTCTGAATGTAGGCATTTGTATTTGTAAAGTGATAATAAAGCTATGACATTTAAAAATGCTCTAATAAACAAGGGCAATCTTTTAATTCTCTGAAAGGGAGATTAATGTCACATTCTTGCTATTGCTGCATATTCACATTCTATTTTACCTAATAATCTTGATAATTGTTTTTTACCCCATGACCCAAATAATAATATAAATCAGAAAAAAATTGCTTTTCTTTCCTCAGGGAAGAGAAATGTTGATGGGGTCAAGCATCCTGAGGCCAAATATGATGAAGAAGCTAGACCCTATTCCTAACTCCAAAATGGATGAGTAAAATAAAATAAGTTGTATGCCTTTCCTAATCTCCAACATTTCATCATATACAGAGTGGACATTAAATAAGTGTTAATGTAGTTCTTTAAAACTCAGATGCAGGATAAAAATGTCTAGTTTTATCAATTCTATTTTTTTTTCTTTTTATGGCCATATTTGTGGCATATGGAAGTTCCCAGGTTAGGGGTCGAATCAGAGCTGCAGCTGCCAGCTTGCACCACAGCCATGGTAATGCCAGATCTGATCTGCATCTGTGACTTATGCCACAGTTGTGGCAATGCAGGATCCTTAACCCACTGAATGAGACTAGGGATTGAACCCACATCCTCACAGATACTATGATGGGTAGTTAACTCATGGAGCCACAACAGGAACTCCTAGTTTTTCCAATTCTACTAAAATTATCCTGAAATTCCTAACATATATAATAAGAAAAATAATAAAACTGAATGCATGCAGACTAAAGAAAATGTTACCATTAATTGTTATTATTTTCAGATGCTTTGGATAACTGTAGAGAAAATTCTCTCTGGATGTACAGATAAATAATTAGAAATAATGATTACAGCAATTTGGTGAGTATAAGAATAGTAGAAAAAAGTCAATTGTACTACAATGTATCAGCAAAAAATACAAAATGAAAATTAAAAATAGTAGCAATTTTAATAGCACCAAAAATATAAATATCTGAGGCTAAATCTAACAAAGGATGAGCAAGAGCAATATGTAAATTAATTATAAAACTTTAATAAAAGGTATTATGGACAATATCACATTTCATTGAAAGAAATACTTGATACTGTAAATGTGCTACTTTTCTCAAGGCTTAGCTATAGATTCATTGCAACTTCACACCATATTCCAAAACAGTATTCATTTTACCTTAAAAAGTTGATTCTAAATTACATGGAAAAGAGAAAAGGCTCAAGCTCACATAGAGAGAATGACAATTAGACTGACAACAGCAATGGCAAAGGAAGGGAAATATTATGAAATACTGTCTTCAGGATGCTAAGGGAAAATAACTGTCAACTTAGAATTCAATAACAAGCACAAATGCCTTTTGGTAATGAGCAAAATAAAGGTATTATCAAACAAGCAAAAGTTCAGAGACTTTAACGTAGCAGATCCTCCGGAAAGGAAATTCTAAAGGATATTCTTTAAAGAAAAAGGAAAGAATCCCAGATGGAACAGTCAAGATACAGGAAGTAATGAGGACTTGGCAAGTGAAACTACAAAACATTTTGAAAGAAATTAAAAAATTGAAAGATGATCTGTTCATGGATTGGATAGGAAGACTTAATATTGTTCAGATGGCAGCATTCCTCAAGTTGATCTACAGATTCAATGCAATCCCTCTCAAAATTTCAACTTCCCCTATTTACATCAATGTATCACTTTGCTGTGCACCTGAAAGTAACACAACATTGTTAACCAACTATACTTCAATTAAAAAAAAATAACAAAGAACTGTAAAGAAGCTCTAAGAGGTGGTCAGGCAGAATTAGCGCAAAGAATGAAGAGAGGATTTTGCTATGAAATTTGCTTAATATTGTCCTGGCTTTCTAAGGGGACCCCTACACAGAGCTAAACTTGTACAGGTGATATAAACGAAGCTCCCTATTGCATAGGAGCATATTTTACACAGGTTATAAAATAGGAAATTTTCTGCTGGATGCTTATTCCAGTTTTTCTTTCTTTTCGTTTTCGGCCACCCCCATGGCATATGGAGGTTCTTGGGCCAAGATCGAATCCTAGATGAAGCTGCAACTTAGGCCATAGCTGTAGCAACACTGGATCCTCAATCCACTGTACTGGTGCCTCCATAAAGACAAGCTGGATCATTAACCTGCTACATCACAGCAGGAACTCCACCACATTTGTTTTTAAGGCACATGCTCCCAAGAATCAGGTATAAAAATATATTATGATTTAGACATACATATAGACAGAGATATATGAAATAGTATGTATAAATGACACACATATACACACACTCTAGCAAACACACCCTAGCATAATTTCAACCTTTTTGGGGGGGGGCTGTGCCTGTGGCATGTAAAAGTTCCTGGGCCAGGGATTGAAGCCATGCCACAGCAGTGACAATGCCAGATCCTTAACCCGCTGTGTCACCAGGGAACTCCCAGAATTATGGTGCTCCCAGTCTCTGTGGAGAGAAGCCACATCATTTTTAGAAACCATGGTCCAGTCTCTTAGAATCACTCAATCCCATTTTCTAGTTCACTCCCTGGCCACCCATGATTGGTAGAGTTCTAAGACCTCCAGGAAGAGCAGAATTAAGGTGCATCCGGGCTTCATGTACATCATGCTGAATCAACTGCTAGGGAGGTTGTCAAGAAAACGTGAGGATTCAAGATACATTAGATTTTTTTTCATCCCAGAGAGATAAATCACGGATAAGAAGAAAGGGAGGAGTTCCCATTGTGGTGCAGTGGTTAACGAATCCGACTAGGAACCATGAGGTTGCGGGTTCGGTCCCTGCCCTTGCTCAGTGGGTTAAGAATCCAGCGTTGCCGTGAGCTGTGGTGTAGGTTGCAGACGCGGCTCGGATCCCACATTGCTGTGGCTCTGGCATAGGCTAGTGGCTATAGCTCTGATTTAACCCCTAGCCTGGGAACCTCCATATGCCACAGAAGCGGCCCTAGAAAAGGCAAAAAGACAAAAAAAAAAAAAAAAAAGAAGAAGAAGAAAGGGAAAACTTAGGACAGAGGTCATCAATATGTGCAAATTTTCACATCCTGTATCATAGGGAACCAGGGAGGAGTTCAGGGATATCCATTTGATTTGAATTTTCCCTCACTATCCCAAATATGCTCAGTATTTCTCAAGACATATGAAGAAGAAAGACAAGTGATATTTAATAGATTTTGCAGAAAAAATAGAAAAAAACGTAGGACCTTTAGGCTTTCTTTTCCCAAAATTGAATTAATGTCAAAACACAATTACTCCCTAGCTTTAAGAACTGTTAAATTTGGCAGAAGATGATATGGTAGTCTTAGAGTACCAATTTTCCTTTTGCCATCTCTGTTTCCTATGATATTGTAGGCATTTGTATTTATATAGTAAAGAAAGTATTATGTGATTTTCTCAAATACAGTTTCAAGGGAAAGCCAACTCTTTTGGGGGGGTGCTTCAGTAACTTCTAACACCGTAGAGATATAAAAATGCAATTTATACAATTCAATTGGATTTTATTACTATGTTTAGTTTACTAAATATAACAATAAACATTATGCGGAGACCAGCTCAGCAGGTTAGGGCTGAAGAACGGTTGCTGTGAAACTTAAGGAAAAAGTTACCATAAAACAAGACAGAGACATTTATCTTAATTAAAGGTGGGAACCGTGGGACTCAAGGTCTCAGGGACCAAAAGCCCCGCCTCAAGAAACCATGTTGCTTTTATGCTTTTATCGTGCTCTTTAGAATTATGTCAAGTAAGGAGGGGGTTGTAGGTGCAGGATACAGGTTTTTTTAAATTATTTTAAAAGTCACATAGCTGGTAGCTGATTAAGCTTTTATTCTGAACTTTAGGCATTTAACAGTCATTAGCATTGAGGAAGCTTGGCATCAGCTATCTATGCATAGCATTCTAGAAATCACCATTGTGCTTCTGCAGACAGCATTCCTACCTGCAGCAACCCAGTCTGCCTAGGTTTGTACCTAGGTTCTCCTTGCTAATGCATATCCTGCTAACAACCCCTCATAAACCCCTTGGGGCCATGAGGCTCATCTTCCTCTTACTCTTTAGAGGACATATCATGCTGTGCCTATCTGCAGAGGTCCAGGGTGCCTAGACCAACGCATTATGTCCTCATTCAGCTGACCACACGAATAACTTATGCCTTTAGGTCTTTGTTCTTAAGCTTAAGTCATTTACCAGCACTGCAACTGTTTTTCAAGCAGGAACATGGAGTAAAGTAAAGCAGGACAAGATGGAGTTTTCAGCATAGCAAATAGAAGCAAAGAGGCTAAGAAAAGATTGTAGAAACATGTCTTGTGACAACATCACTCAGAATATAATTTTAAAATTATTAATTTACCTTTAAACATGAGTTTTTGTTCTAAATGTGCCATAAGTTTCTTGTATTCATGAAATGTAGAATTTCTTAAGTTTTACCAGTTTCATAAGGTTAGATTGAATACTTGAAAATGAGAAAAGTTGACTTTTCTATAAAACAAGAAAAGAGTGAGGTTTTTTTTGGAAGGAAAAGTCAAAGAGTTTTTCTTTATTTTGTTTGTTTTCTTCTTACTTAGGACCATCACATGCTATTGCTAAACTGATTGAAAAAGAATGCCAGGAGTTCCCATCATGGTGCAGTGGTAACAAACCTGACTAGTACCCATGAGGACTCGGGTTTGATCCCTGGCCTCACTCAGTGGGTTAAGGGTCTGGTGTTGCCATGACCTGTGGTGTAGGTCGCAGACATGGCTTGGATCCAGAGTTGCTGTGGCTGTGGAGCAGGCCAGGAGCTGCAGCTCCAATTTGACCCCTAGCCTGGGAACTTCCACATGCCACAGGTGTGACCCTCAAAGAGCAGAAGCAGAAGAAGAAGAATGCCAGAAAGAGAACAATGTGAGCAGAAGCAGAGAGGACCAAAGTAGTGATGTGCTTATCAATGGCTAGGAATTACATAATAATTTGTGGTGAGGACAAGGGTTCCTGTAGAGGCATGGCTGGCATTGTAGCTGGAGAATTTTGAGGGGCATTTCTCATGGGTTAAGGAGCTAGACTTTATTTGGAAGGTCATGGAGCTTCTATGAAGACGGAGATGTGGTCAATGTTGAATAACATGAACAAGCAGGTGAAGATATTTTTGTGATGTAGGTAAGAGAGACACGTGAAGATGAAGAGAAAGGAATTCTATTTGGGGCATGTTGAACTACAGATATCTTTGTAGTTCCTATTTTAAGTCATCTATAAGAAGGCAGAAGACAGAGCTATCAAACTCAAGAAAACTCTGCTGGAAATGACTGCCTTGGGATTCATCAACATGTGCTAAAATGGATGTGTATTCATGAACGCATATGGAACAACATGAAAAGTGAGTTAGAGGACCAAGTCGCAGCCTAAGAAAATGTGACTTTTCATAGGTTCCTTTTCAATAGCATTCCATTGTGTTTCTGTGATTTCAAAAATTTGGGAAAGATCTCAGTATGTGTATTTTGTCATTGAACCAAGATCGATGGAAATTAAATTGCACAAACCCACAGGGGCCAACACGTGCGACTATTTCACTCATTGCCATATCACTAGCACCAGGAAGAATGCCTAGCATTTGTAGGTTATGAGTTGTCTACTACAATAATTGCTAATGTGAAAAAAATAATAAGGAAATGAATTAATTAGTGATACCAAACACTATTTGGAGAATAAAATAAAGTGATCCCACATAATGCCAATAAGTTTCAGAAGAAAGCCTAGAGAAGGAAAAGAAGCAATATTCAAAACAAGGTTAAGTAAAAATAATTTAATAACTGGATATATTGTAGTACAATTTTAGAAAAGTGAAACAAGGAAAAATCTTAAAAGTAATCAGATAGAAAAACAGGTTGCTTACAAAGAAAGAGTGACTTGTTACACAGAAGACTTAATAATTTAACTTTTCATGCTAAAATATAAGGCTGGGGCAATCAGTAGAACGGGGAATTTTTCTAGGTCAATAATTCAAAACATTAGAGTTCTGCGAAGGGAAACTCAATACAGATCTCTACCCTTGGGTCAAAAACCTATTTTTTTAGATAAGAACAAATAACTATTCCAAGGAAAAATTCTGAAGCATAACTTTTTATTTAATGAGTCGTATTTTATCTGGAAGATAAACAAATAGAAATCTCTGGGCTCTGGTACTAGTCCCTTATCTTTGTGTTTTGCATTGCCACAAATGAAATAACTTTCTATCCTAAACAGTATTATATTTGATAGAGATTTAGACTTAAATGCTAATCAAGTCATGCATCTATTGATATGAAGCATGGTGACACTGCAAACAAATATCACAATATGCTGCCAACAACAGAGCATAAATTTCTTTTTTAAAAAAATCACATTGAGTTTATATATATATATATATATATATATATATATATATATATATTTGGCACATTTGCCCTGTACATAGTAAATACACTCTAACACATTTAATCATAATTTTAAAAATCTATGGGACAACAGTGATTCTAAAAGGGGGGATAGGGCCAACTAACAGAAGAATGAAAATGAATAGATCCAGAAGAAATGGTATAATTGGAAAGGTAACCACTTTGCAACCATTACTGTAATAACAAATTCAGGCAAAAATCACAATTTTTGAACCACTAGGTGAAAAGTTGCTGAAGAAGAGGACATACAAATTTTCAAAGTGTCCCTTCATAGATAATTTGTTAATTAGGAAGAAAACAGGGGAGCCTATGTGGTGATGAAATCTGGTGGACACTCTAAGAGATCAAACTTAACCTCACAAGGAGTTGGACACAATATGCCTCCTTCCCAAGGCACTGAGAAGGACACAGAACCAGCTCTGTGGTATCCATAGCATCTGGCCAAGAAGGTGAACCTCAACTTATTTTGGACCCAGGAAACCATCAGACAGTCAGACTGAGGGATGGTCTGTGATACAATTGAACTACTGCCCGCAAATCAGCTGTCACGAAAGAAGAAAAATATGCTGAGAATTTTCTAGAATAAGAAAGGCAAAAGGAGTTCCTGTCAATGGTTCAGTGGTAATGAACCTGACTAGTATCCATGAGGATGCAGTTTTGATCCCTGGCTTTGTGCATGGGTGAACTATCCAGCATTGCTGTGAGCTGTGGCTCCAATCGGACCCCTATCCTGGGAACTTCCATATGTCACTAGTGCAGCCCTACAAAACACAAAAAAGAAAGATGGAGGGAAGGAAGGAAGGAAGGAAAGAAAGAAGAAAGAAAGAAAAAAGAAAGAAAGGCAAAAGAAACCTGATAACAAAGTGCAAATAATGATCCTTGATCATGGTGTCAAACAAAACACATGAAATAAAAATAATGACATTTTAAAAACATAAAGTCAAATGAAAATAAAAAGTTATAAAGAACATTATTCAAAGGAAAATGAAAATAAAACAGTTATAAGAACATTATTAGGACAATTAGGGAATTCAACTACAAAATAAATATTACATAATAGTAGTGTATGAATGCTATGCATCTTGAATGTGACCCTTATACTGAGAAAATGGGGGAGAATGCCCTTGTTTTTAGGAGCTTTATGCAGATATCTCTAATCATGAAGAGGGAGAGAGACAGCTAATGTGCCAAAAAGTGAATAGTTGGCAAATTGTGGTGAATATATGGCAGTCGTTATACTATTCTGGGAAGTTTTCTGTACGTATGAAATTTTTCAAAATAAGAAGTTGGGAAAAATTTAACTAGGTCTTTTACTATACTTAGAAATTCATAATTCAAAGTTTTTGTAAAAATTTTCAGAAACCAGATACCACCCCTCACGACCTGTAAGAGTTCATCTATGAACTGTGTTGATAATAATTACTCTTCTTATAAATGATCATGTACTGTGTTAGGCACTTTAAATACACTCTCTCATTTACTTCTCAAGATAACAATCTGTCATCATTTCTACATTTCACACGAGAAAACTGGAGTTTAGTGACATTACGTTAACTTGCTAGGAGGCCAAATTAAGATGTAAACATATCACTCTGTTCCCAGAGCCCAAGATCTTATTTGCACAGCATCCTTAGGAGATGCTTGCAGCCTAAGATTTGTATCTACAGGTGTGATGTGGACCCAGAAGAGGAAATACTCCTGGTGATTGTTAAAATGAGCCCCTGCCCCCAGTATCCAGCTGTGAATAAGCTGTGAGCTTCTTCATGCAGGTAGACCATTTCACTCTGAAGAAATGAAATGAATGAAAATGCAGGTTGAAGTGCAATAATAAATGCAATCCACTTTCCAAAATGATTAATATTATTTTGAGTGAAACTGCGATTTTTCAAAGTACATAAATCTACGTGCATTTTTGTTTCTCACATTTCCGAGAATCTCTTCTGGGCCTACCACTCAATATGTCCTATTAGGACTTACCTCTCCTTCTTAATAAATGTAGATTAAAAAGTAAAGTGAGAATGATTCACACTGTCTTAATAACATGTAAGATGATAAATTCTCTGAAGATCCTTTATGAGTTGATTCATGCTTGTTTTCTCTTTGAATGTCTTTAGTGTTCTGTTCTCAGAGATAAGCAAGGCATCTTCACATAATGCCTTGTAGTTATTTTAATAATTAGATTGATAACCTTTGGCTTTTTCCCTGTTAGGATTTTAGGAAACATTTTTGTCAGTAATATTTTAGCTGTTGTATGTGGAATCAACAGAAATACAGTAAAATGGTATTATAGTAATAAGGCACTTTTTAATATAAAGTGTTGAAGAAAAAGCTTTGAAAACAACTGTGGTAAAGGAGAAATCTACTCAATATAGAAAAGGTCTAATACTTGTTTTTAATTCTAATTTACCTAAAAGAACACCCAACATAATTTCTTTGAGCCCAAGAGGATATTGCATGGTTTATAGACAATTAGTCTACTCTTTTCCAAAAGTATAATATTTGTCCATTCATTTACGTATTAATGTATGAACTTTTATTTACAGAACTTTATTTGGCTCTTGTTATGTGCCAGAAATTGTGGTGGTTGCTTGAGAGATAAAATATCACTAAGATATAATGATGATCCCTTTGTGTTTCACAAACTGTGGGCAGCAAATAAACTATTATCTTCAAATAGATCAATTCATCAATGCCATTACCTCATGAGTTGGTCTTTTAATGCAGCTTCCACTAAATGGTAGATTTTAGCCACTGGCAAGAACTGTAGGTCAGAGCAAAGGGTGTTAAATTCTGCATAAGTAATTCAGCTAAGTTGAGTGAAACACAGAAACCTCTGTTTTTTTTAAAGCAAAAGAGTAATCAGGCAGATGACTCAGAATGAAACACTGCCATTTTCTAAAAGGTCAAAAATATATGACTTAGAGCCAATTAACCAACAGACTAACACCATCAAGATGCCTTCCAAACCACGTAGCTGTTTTCTAACCTTTACGTCAAAGTTTAAATTCTACCCATCTTACTTCCTCTGAGTCTGCCAAGGTGAACTAACCAGTCAGTGGCATCGACAAACCCAATGCCAATGGCAGATGAAAAAGCATCAGAAAGGGGTTTCAAGTAAAGGTCAAAAAAAATGTGCAGCCAACTTAAGAAATTAACCGTATGCTTGTAGGTTAATCTTGATGACTGGTTAATGCATAAAAAGCACCATAAAAATTCTACCTAAAAAATATTCTACTTTCATAAAGTTCTAGGAAAAAATAAATAAAAAGAAAAGAAAGTCATCAGTGACCCTAGAATACAGCCAAGAGTGGCCTTGAAACTGATCCAGGTTTAGGCACTGGTCAAGGCTCTGACACGAACAGGTATCAAGCCAAAGGCACTGAGTGGGAAGGGGGCGGTGATGAGGTGGATGGAAGACCTGAGGAGGGTTTTGTGTTTTTCCACTAAGTCCTTTTTTTTTACTTGATATTCCTATTATACTTTGAACATAATCTTACTAACCTGACCCATTACACCATGCATGACTAATTCCTCCCTACATAACAGAGAATGCAATAGCCACTGGCAAAGCCTCTTTGCCTTTCCTCTATAGACTTTTCAAGCTAGAAGAGAAAAAAAAAAAATCACAAACACACCTAAAAGTCAGACTGACGATAGAGTATTTTTAGTGTCTTTTCAGTGTCCTTTTCTTCATGACAAAAGTGGGACACGAACTAGATTAAACAAAAATGGAATTTACCAGATCAGAAAACTGAGAAGCCTAAAGCTGGCATGGGCTCTATACATGGCAGGACCAGGGGCTCAGAGGTTGCCATCAAGGCTCTCCTCACTCAGGGACTCTCAGCACTGCTTGTTGTGGGGCAGCATCATTCCGCATCCAGCTCTAAGCATATGGCAGACTGTCTGCACATTAATCCCAGAAAATGATTCTGATAGTCTCAATCTGGGTTTCATATACACCTCTGTATCAGGTTTGGGGGAAGGTACAAGGCTTTACCCCCATGGAGTAGGAGAGGCTGCTTTCCCAAAGGAAAGGATATTATCCACAGTACCCAATCAATATTTCTTGAATGAATGAATGAATGAATGAGTGAATGTCAACCAGTAAGATGATTTCAGAAGAGTGGACATTTTCTGAAGAGGTCAAATTTCTGTGCTCTTTTAATTACCACTCTTCTTGTAGGCATCAAAATACTCTTAACAATTAGAAAATAAAATGGGGTTTAATAAACAAATATTGGGAAGAGTACATTTGCAGGTGTGCTGGAGGTGGGTGTGAAGATACAGTGAGGGATGGGCGATGGTGACCTGACATTTCGTGACATTCTTAAGGACAGGGTAGAGGGGAGGGGAGAAGAGAATTCACAGAAGATTGATTAACTATATGACAAAGTAGTAATTCTTTGTTTAAAACTTTAAGTAAACCTGAATTTTGAAATAATTTTAGATATACAAAAAAGTTGCAAAGACAGTATAAAGAGCTTCCTGTGTACCCTTCACCCAGTTTCTCTCTTTTATATATATATAAAATGATATATATAATGATTTTTATTTTTTTCCATTATAGCTGGTTTACAGTGTTCCATCAAATTTCTACTGTACAGCATGGTGACCCAGTTACACATACATGTACACATTCTTTTTTTTCCTATTATCATGCTCCATCATAAGTGACTAGACATAGTTCCCAGTGCTACACAGCAGGATCTCATTGCTAATCCACTCCAAAGCAATAGTCTGCATCTATTAACCCCAACCCATCCCTTCCCCTCCCCCTTGGCAACCACAAGTCTATTCTTCAAGTCCTTGATTTTCTTTTCTGTGGAAAGGTTCACTTGTGCCGTATATTAGATTCCGGATGTAAGTGATATCATATGGTATTTTTTCTTTCTCTTTCTGACTTACTTCGCTCAGGATGAGAGTCTCTGGTTCCATCCATATTGCTGCAAATGGCATGATTTTGTTCTTTTTTATGGCTGGGTAGTATTCCATTGTGTATATATACCACATCTTCTTAATCCATTCATCTGTCGATGGACATTTGGGTTGTTTCCATGTCTTGGCTATTGTGAATAGTGCTGCAATGAAGATGCACAGTTTCTCTTAATATCTCTTTGTTTTCAGCTTGATTGAGGGATGATCAACAAGTAACATATACTTAAAGTTCTGACATAGTGACTCTTAAAGTAGAAAACATATCAGAGCATCCTTGGTAACGTTTTCAAACCATCATCACCACCCAAGAAATATTCTACTGTGGTTCACAGAATTGAAAATAGGACACACATTCAAGGTATTAATAAACAAAACGGGTTTGGCGTGCTCTTATGATGCGTGATGAAATTGGTTTCAGACACAATCCAAAGAAGTTGAAGCAATGAGCCCAAGTTTGCAAATCTAAATTAAATAGATGTGAGAGTTCCTGCTGTGGCACAGTGGGTTAAGAACCTGAGTGCAACAGTTTGAGTCACTGCAGAGGCATGGGTTTGATCTCAGGTCTGGTGCAGTGGGTTAAAGAATCCAGCACTGCTACAGCTGTAGCATAGGTTACAGTTGCAGCTCAGATTCAGTCCCTGGCCCAGAAACTTCCATATGCCACTGGTGCAGCCTTAAAAAAAAAATAAAATGACATAAATGAACTTAAAAAAACAGATACAGATGTAAAGTTCCATGTGCAGGTTTAAAAAGATATAGAAGCAGGAGAGAAAGGCTTAGAGAATAATTTGGAGGAGAACTTGGGATCAGAAAACAAAATTAGGACATCATAGTCGGCATCTGTCATTTCTGACAGCTCAAAGTAATTGAATCACTCTCTACATTCTGCTATTTTCTTACATTGTGTATCTTGCCTTCTCCATGTGAAATTCAGCAAAAACTTCTTAGCTTCCCTTGTCACTACAGTGCAGACATGTGACTTATATTCCACCCATGGGATGCACCCACATAAGTCAGGCAAGAATGGAGCTGCCTGACAGGGAGGCATGGATTTGGGGGTGTAGATACAGAGGCCATTCTGTCCAGGCTCGGTGGCAGCCAGGTGGTTCTGAGCCGTGGTTCTGGAGTTGATACATGTGGACCCTGCCCTTACAGAGTTGCCAAAGATTCTGAGAGCTATCTAACATTTGGTAAAATAAACACATAAATACAATTTCTCCACTTAATTGGCATATATTGTTTCCCTTTATAAACCTGATAATAGGAGTTCCCATTGTGGCTCAGTGGGTTAACAACCCAACATAGTCTCCACAAGGATGTAGGTCCAATCCCTGGCCTTGCTCGGTGGCTTAAGGATCTAGCGTTGCCTCGAGCTGCGGTGAAGTTCACAGATTCAGGTCAGATTCGTGTTGTTGTGGCTGTGGTGTAGGCCTACAACTGCAGATCCTATTTGATCCCCTAGCCTAGGAACTTCCATATGCTGCAGGATCGGCCATAAAAATAATGTGTACACACACACACACACATATATATATACATGAGAACAGAAGCCTCTGCTATTTATGAAATTGAGAAAATCATACTTCTGAGACCCTTAGAGGTGCTATAAAAATAAAATAAAACAGCTTGAAAGGTATTAAAGAATGATAGATATGTAAGATTTTAACAATAGGCAATGAGCCTATTTTCTGCTGCTCCACAAGACAAACCTAAGTTACCCTGGAGCCATCACAAAGAGAGAAATTCTGAATACATTTTCCGAGAGATTAGAGCCAGACAGTGTTGGGACCAGCAATCTAATAAAAGAGAGAGCTTCTCTTACTGAGGATATTCAAGCCTGAGTGGGTAATCAACTAACAGACATATACTAAATGGGATATCTATTTCTTATCTTTTTTGTTTTGTTTTTTTGTTTTGTTTTGTTTTTGTTTTCTTGGGTTTTTTTGTCTTTTTTTTTTTTTTTTTTTTTTTTTTTTTTTTTTTTTTTTTTTTGCTATTTCTTTGGGCCGCTCCCGCGGCATATGGAGGTTCCCAGGCTAGGGGTTGAATCGGAGCTGTAGCCACCGGCCTACGCCAGAGCCACAGCAACACGGGATCTGAGCCGTGTCTGCAACCTACACCACAGCTCACGGCAGCGCCGGATCCTTAACCCACTGAGCAAGGGCAGGGACCAAACCCGCAACCTCATGGTTCCTAGTCGGATTCGTTAACCACTGCGCCACGACGGGAACTCCGATATCTATTTCTGAAAGAGACTTGAAGTTGCTAAGGTCTCTTTATAATTCCAATATTCCCTGATTTTGTTTTGGCAATATTATATCAAGAGATTTTCTGGGCCCATTTACTATGGTTCTTTCCATGTGTATACTGCATCACATTTATTTAATTGCATGCTCTGATAAAACTACTTTATATCTCTATAAATGATAGAGATATGCATAAATCACTAAATTTATAGTTATATGGGTTATACATACATATGTATCAAAAATAAAATATATTGATATATACCATTATAACAAAATCTATGTATAAAAATACCTAATAAAATATAAAGTAGTATAATTACATTGTGAATGTGCAAAAACATGTATAGGTACATTGTATGCATTTGCAAAATAATTCTTCATGATGTAGCTTCATGTTCATTTGGGATTTTTTTTTCAATTTTTATGAAGAAAGATAAGATTTTTTTACCCTATCTTTCAGTTTAAAATGTATCCTTTTTATCTGGGGTAAGTTTAGTAGGCAAGTGCTTCTGGGATTTTGAGCTTACAAACTCAATCCTCTAAAATCTTAAGAGTAAACACATACATATGCATAACATCTTGACAAGTGGTGCCCTTGCCTCACCTTGCTTCAAGGAGCTTTCTGTAGTCTTCTGTTATCACCTAAGTTATATTCATTTACCATTTATTATTATTAAGAATTCCTCAATAATAACAGCTTCATAGAGATACAATTCATATACCATATGGTTCACCTGATTCAAGTGTACAATTCAATGTTTTTTAGTATATTCACAGAACTGTGCAGTCATTACCACAATCCAATTTGGATTCCATCATGCTTAAAATAACCCCATACCATTAACACTCATTCTTCTATCCTTTTACCACTCCCTTGTCCTTCATCCCAGACAACCATTAATTAACTTTCTGTTTTTATAGACTTGCCTACTCTGGACATTTCGCATAAGTGGACTGACTCACACAGTATACGGCCTTTTGTGCCCCCTTTTGTGCCCGGCTTCTTTCACTCAGTATAGTGCTTTCTGGTTTCATTCACGTTGTAGCATGTGGGATTTCATTCACTCCTATTGCCAAATATCATTCTGTTGTATGGATAGACCATGTTGTATTTACCCATTCAGCAGCTGCTGGACATGTGGATTTTTTCCAATTTTGGATTATTAGGATAAATACTGAAATGGACATTTATGTACAGGTGTTTATGTGGATACATTTTCAGTTCTTGTCGTTATATTCCTGGCAGTGGAATATTGGGTAATAGGGTAGCTCTGCGTGTAAGCTTTTAAGGAATGTCAGACCATTTTCCAAAGAGGTGGCACCGTTTTACATCCCCACCAGCAGGGCAGCAGCTTCTCTACATTCTCCCCAGCACTTGTTATTAATTTTTTTCCAGCCATCCCAGTGTGGTATGAAGTGGCATCTCATTCTGGTTTTGGTTTCCATTTCCCAAATGACTAACGGTGTTGAACCTTTCTCCAAGTGCTTTTTCGCCATTTGTATATCTTCTTTGGAGCAGTGTCTATTCAGAACAATAATCTATGCATTAATTGGGTCTATCTGTCTTTTTATTACTGAGTTGCAGGAGTTCTTTGTGTACTGTAGATACAAGTCTTATTAGGTATATGATTTTCAAGTGTTTTCTCCCATTCCGGAGGCTGTCTTTTCAACTTTCCTGATAGTGCCCTATGCAGCACAAAAACTTTTAATTTAAAAATTATTCATTTTGTCATAAAATATACATAATATAGAATATAAGAATCCTTTCATGTGATTATTGGCCATTTAATATAACTTTTTGGATAAATGTTTAGTCACGTCTTTTGTCTACTTTTAAATTGGGTTGTTTAGTTTTGTTTTTTTTTTTTGTCTTTTTGCCATTTCTTGGGCCACTCCCGCGGCATATGGAGGTTCCCAGGCTAGGGGTCCAATCAGAGCTGTAGCCACCGGCCTACGCCAGAGCCACAGCAACGCGGTATCCGAGCCGCGTCCGCAACCTACGCCACAGCTTACGGCAACGCCGGATCCTTAACCCACTGAGCCAAGGGCAGGGACGGAACCTGCAACCTCATGGTTCCTAGTCAGATTCGTTAACCACTGCACCACGACGGGAACTCCTGTTTAGTTTTTTGTTGTTGAGTTTTAGGAGTTCTTTAAATATTCTGGATCATAATTCCTCATCAGATGTATGATTTGCAAATATATTCTATTTTATGAGTTGAATTTTTACTCCATTGATCATACCCTTTGGTGTACAAAACCTTTGTATTTTGATAAAGTCTGAAATATGTTTTTTTCACTTGTGCTTTTAGTGTCATATCTAAGCAATCATTGCCCCAACCAAGAAGAATGACCTTTCCTGTTTACTGTTTTGAGAAGAATATGTAATCTGCTATTTTTTTCTTTTTTAATTGTTGTCTTAGAGCTTAATCCAAGTCCACTTTCAAATAACATTGTGCCACTTCACAGGTAGTGTGAGTACCTCATAATAACAAAATCCTCCTCATTCCTTCCTTCTATTCCTTCATCACTGCTCTTATTCATTTCACTTATAAAAAATGTGTGTGTGTGTGTGTGCATGTGAGTGTGAAATCAAAAATATTGTTGGTATCAATATTCTGAACAAGGTGTTACCTGTTAGGTCAATAAGAAAAAGAAAAGCTTTGTTTTTCCTTCATTGATCCCTTTTTAATGACCTTTCTTACTTTATGTAGATGTGAGTTTCTGACATATTATCTATCTTCTCTCTCAAGAACTTCTTTTAACATTTCTTGTAAGATATGTGTACTAGCAACAAAGTTCCTCGATATTTATTTGTCTGAGAAAGTCTGTTTATCCTTCACTTTTGAAGGATAATTTTGCAAAGCACAGAATTCTAGGTGGTATTTTTTTCTTCTCAACACATTGAATACCTCACTCCACTCTCTTGTTGCCTGCATAGTCTCTGAGGTGAAGTTAGCTGTAATTTTTATCTTTGTTCCTCCATAGGTAAGGGTATTTCCTCTGGCTTTCTTTAGGAGTTTATCTTTGATTTTTGATAATTCAAAACTGATATCCCAAGGTGCAGGTTTCTTTTCTATTTTTTTGATTATCATGTTTGTTATTCTCTGTGCTCCTTGGATCTGTGGTTTGATGACCAACATTAATTTAGGAAAATTCTCAGTTGTTATTGTTTCAAATATTTCTTCCTCTTATCCTTCTGGTATTCCCATTATGCATATGGTACACCTTTTGTAGTTGTTCCAGGCCTTGGATAGCCCCTTATGTTTATTTCAGTTCTTGTTCTACTTGCCCTTTGGTTTTCAAGGATTCTGTTCTTATATCTTCTAGCTCAGAGAGGCTTTCCTTAGCTGTATCCAGTCTACTAATAAACCCACCAAAGGTATTCTTTTCTCTCTTCTCTCTTTTTTTTTTTTTTTTTTTTGGTCTTTTTAGTGCTGCACCCACAGCATATGGAGGTTCCCAGGCTAGGGGTCCTATCAGAGCTGTAGCTGCCAGTCTACTCCACAGGCACAGCAATGTTGGATCCAAGGTGCATTTGCAACCTACACCACAGTTCACGGCAATGCCGGATCCTTAACCCACTGAGCAAGGCCAGGGATCCATTCCATGTCTTCATGGATACTAGTCAGGTTCATTTACCACTGAGCCACAACAGGAACTTCCTTCATTTCTGTTATTATGGGTTTTGTTTGTTTGTTTGTTTTAATCTCCAGTACTTCCTACTAGTTCTTAGGATTTCCTTCTCTCCACTCATATTGCCCAACTGTTCTTACACATTGTCTGCTTTATACATTAGGGCCCTTAGCATATCAATTCTGGTTGTTTTAAATTCCTAGTGTGATAATTCCAACATTCCAGCCATGTGTGGTTCTGATACTTGCTCTGTCTCTTCAAATTGTGTTTTGCCTTTTAGTACACTCAGTAAATTTTCTTGGTAGCCATCAATGGTATACCAGTTATAAAGAACTGCTATAAAGAGGCCTTTAGAAATGTGGTGGTTATGTGTGGGGTAGGAGAAGCATTATTTAATCTTATGATTAGGACTCAGTCTTTCAGGGAACCTGTTCTCCCAGACTGCGAACCTCAGAAATGTTTTTCAGGTTTCTACCCGCCAGCCCCCCAGCCCCCCAGCCCCCCAGCCTCAGGTGGGACAGGTTGGCTATAGTGGGCTGGAGTTTTTCCCTTCACAGGTCAGATGAGCTCTGATAATAGCCCAGCAGATTAGGCTCTGCTTCATTGTTTCTTCTGAGGGCTGCCTTGTGAAGAACAGAGTGCTCTGGCATATTTCCAAATGTTACCTTTTTCTCTCTTCCTGCTGGAAGCACAAGGGATTTTTCCTCCAATATTTACTGTGGGAACCTAACAGAATTACTGGAGGTAAATATAAAAGCATTGTGGGGCCCTCCCTAGGACAGAGTTGAGTTTTTAACTCTAGGAGTTGTCTCTACTGAGCCTCCAGCAACTTATTAATCATATTTTAGGTTCTCCTAGTCTGGCACCAGTTCCTATGGAGGTCTCCACTTGTGAGTCTGCCCTGGTAAGTGTAGATGACCTGTATTCACCTATCCATCTCTCTAACTTGGGGGCAGTGGTTTATTACTACAACTGCTCCTCTCTTACAGCTCCAAGAATTTTTTTTTTTTTTAGAGTGTGTAGCTTTTTATTTATTGTTAGGATGGAGTGAAAAATGCCAAGCCCCCCACACGTGGAACTGGAAACTGGAAGTCCCTGCCTACCTTCTTAACTGGTCATTAATTGCACAACTGTGGGAGCTTTCTCTAGATTTGTAGCAATAGATTAGAAAGAAATATTCCGACCCTTCTTCTATGTATCTAATACAGTAAGAATGTCTAAGCTCTGTGGTAAAAAGGGCCTGACCCTAGGTCAGACAAATAATAATCACTCAGTTTTCAGTTCCTGTTTTTCTGTTATGTAACTATTTCTTGCCTGTAACACCCTCCTATGTTCTTGTCAATTCCATTCTTGTATGTAGGTGATAAAGTTAAATTTACAAGAATTTGTGACTTTGATTTTTTTCAAAACAGGGGAAAAAAGTCTATTTTGGTATTTTAGTTTGATATTCTTCTGTGTTATAGAAGTCCCCAAGCTAGAAATGTCAAATGAGAATGGTAGCAATCCACTTTGAATATATAAGACATAATGTCCGTTTTTACTATGTGCCAGGCACTGTGCTATTTTATACATATATGATCTCATTTGCCCCTTATGTCAGCAATGGAGGGAGGTGCCATTATAATATCTGTTCTAAGAAAGGAAAATCAAAGCACAGATAGGTTGACTAACTTAACCAAAGTCAGAGTGTTCTGGAACCAGTGCTGGAAGACAGATATGATCAATTCCAGAGCCCATAGCCTCAATAAATAAATGCAAAAGGGATCATCATTATAATTTTTTTGTTTTATGAATGAAGAAAATAAGATTTCAAGGTATTTAGTGATTATTCTAATGATGGGCCACAGAACACAGTTGCTCAGGTTGTATATTATGCTAATATAAGGGTATTAGTTACATCAAGCTGCTATAACAAAAATGGCTTAGTGCAGGTATTTGTAGATTCCTATCATGTGTACCTAAAAACTCTACATATCTTCTCTTCATTTTTACTCATGGATTCTCTTTTTTTTTTTTTTTTTTGCCACACCTGGGGCATGAGGAAATTCCCTGGCCAGGGATCAAACCCTCTCATCGCAGTAATGACAATGCCAGATCCTTAACTAGGCCCCTAGGGAACTCTAAGTTCTCTTCATTTCTAATATAGATTCATTTGTCAGAGCCTGCATTATGTCTCAGGAACCATGACATGTTAGCTGAGTTTCTAAAAATTTTTCATACAAATTCATTTTTATTAATGTCCAGTTTATGGGTTGTGACAAAGGCATAGAGTCATGTATGTACCAATTTGGTAGCATGCAAGATACTTCACTGAGAATCACCAACAACCCTGATATGCCTGGAAGTAAGGCATATTCCTGGCATACATGCCTTTCAGTTGTAAAATCAGAACAGTCTTGGGCAAACTATGATGAAGTCACCCACCTTCTGTCAACCTAAAACTTCTCTGCAATTGCATAGCAGCCAGTGCCATCTCCAAACTTTACTTCCTGGCAACCAGCCATCTGTTTTCCATCTCTGTGGCTTTGCTGTTTCTAGAATGTCATGTCCAGAATGGGGTCCTATAACATGTGTCTTTTGGAGTCTGGTTTCCCTCAGTTTTCTGGCAGATTTAGGAAAAGTCATCGATATGCAGTCTGTCCAGGTTTTTTCTTATTGTAGGGGTGGGTGTGTTGCTCTTTTTCCAGCTCTTTACATTTATGAGCTGAAACCATTCATGCACTTTTTAAATAAAGGGGGAGGAATTCCCACTGTGGCTCAGTGGGTTAAGAAGATGACTAGTATCCATGAGGATGTGGGTTCGATCCCTGGCCTCGCTCAAGTAGGTTAAGGACATGGCTTTGCACAAGCTGCAGTGTAGGTCACAGATGCAGCTCAGATTTGGCATTACTGTGGCTGTGGTGTAGGCCTGCAGCTGCAGGTCCAATTTGACCCCTAGCCCGGACACTTCATATGCCACAGGTGTGGCCCTAAAAAGATTTTTTTTAAAAAATGAAGGGGGTAAAATGTTTTCAACAACGTCAAACTCAAATAGTGATCTAAATTTATCAATTGCTTATGTACAATTGGCAAAACAACATCTATGACATCTTGATAGGTTTTTTCCCAAAGATGGTGCAGAAAAAGGAGTTGGCCAAAACAAAAGGAAGAAAGGGAAAAGGTTTAAAATCAGAGAGAATACAAAATGCAGGCCTACGTGCTACTTTGAATATAGGAGGCAAGTGGTCCCTTTATGACCACCTTGAGAAAAAATATAGCTTTAAGCAGTCCTCCACTAGCTGTTAGTGTACTCTGCTATTGCCAATTAAAGACCACCATTTCAAGGAAACCTGTGATTGGTATCATAATTCTCTTTACATGATGCTATAAGGGATAAACAGCTGGCAATCACTGTTTCCTAATTGACTCATCTCTGCACCACAATAATAAAATTATTACTCAGCAACCTTGTAAATGATTACAAATTACTGCAATAAGCAAAAGGTATTCAACCTCATCATTACACAGTCAAGGCATTTCAAGATTCATCAAAGAAATCAGTAATGAACAAATGAGGCATTTCTTTTCCCAGAGAGAAATGTCTATTGTTCGCTACCCCAGCTCCCTTTGCAGATTTGAAAATGGAAATTACGGTTCTCTTCAAAACATGGCTGCTCACCACACAGCACACTTCTTAGATGTGCATGGTTAAGTCTCCTTTATTGAACACAAGAGTAATAATTTTATGTCAATATTTAAAGAGAGAAATTTTACCCTGGGTAGCTGATGAGAAAGGGAGAAGGCAAATATTGTACAATTCGGGCTTTCAAATAATTTTCAGAAATCAAAGCGGGCAAAAATTTTTTTTTTTATTAATTTCAGCAGTAGCATCAGAAGCACGTCAAACTCTAAGGTCAGACTAGTAAAATACTAGACCAATCTCCCCACCCCCATCTTAGATAACATAGAATCTAAGATACACTGAGAAAGAACACAAAGCCAAACACACACACACACACACACACTCATTGGCTAAATCTAGATATAAAATGGGAATGAAATAGAAAAACCCCAGTTGCCGGACATGATCTGACTTGATGCTGATTCCAAAGAGTCTGGTCCTAGATCATGAAACTCTTTTCAAAGCAAGGATTTCAAAGCTAAGCCTGGAGTTTTAGGTAGAATAGCTTTAGATGATGAAAAAGGCAAGGTGACAGAAGTTGCTAACCTGGCAAAGTCTACAAGAGCAAGTATGCCTGGTAATCCTGTCTATAAAGCCTGCTCAACTCCCCTTTCAAAACCAATCTCAGAGAAGTCTGTAAGAGGCTAACTGTTCTTAAGGATTTCAAGATCACCTCATGAGCCAAAGAGTAGTAGCTGCCTACTCCAGCACCCTATTTCCCTTTGTTTCTTGTCACAGAACCCCAAATGTTAGCTGGACACACTGTGTTCTGGAGCCAGAAACAACTTTCCCTCCCGTATCTGATGGCTGTGTGTGGTGTGTGACCAAATTCTGGCTAACGAGGCAGAAGCAGACATGGACTGCCAGGCTCTTTGCAAGGGGAGGGGCCAGCCTTTTTTCACTTTCACCCTTTTTGGCTGCTCGGAGAAGAGAAATGAAGAATGGCGTTCCAGGAATTTTCTTGGATGGTGAGTCACCTTTGATAATGGGAGAGGTGTGCAGAAGAGGGTGGAGAAGTTAAGGGACAAAGAAAACAGGACCCTGCAGAAACAGAGAGTGGAAAAGCCACCAGACCCGCTCTGGAGAGTGTAGCTCCAGACTTCATTTATGTGACAGAGAAATAAACTTTTATCTTTTAAAAAATAGTGTGTTCTTCTTGTCACTGTTGTTGTTATACAAAGCCAAACCTAATGCTGAAAAAGATCTTGTATTTGTTGGAGACTACGGCATGTTACCAAGTAACTTGGTGTGTCTGGGGGGCAGTGGGGCGGTGTATGTGTTTGGGTGGCGGTGCCGGAAGCACATCTTGGGGTCATCGATTTTCAGAGTCATGAATCTTTTTTTTTTTTTTTTTTTTTTTAGGGCCGCATCTGTGGCATATGGAGGTTCCCAGGCTAGGGGTCCAATCAGAGCTGTGGCTACCAGAGCCACAGCAACACAGGATCCAAGCCATGTCTGCGACCTACACCACAGCTCATGGCAATGCTGGATCCTTGACCCACTGAGTGAGGCCAGGGATGGAACCTGCATCCTCATGGATGCTAGTCAGGTTCATTAACCATTAAACCATGGCAGTAACTCCATGAATCTTTTTTAAAAACTTACTATGTTCTATCTATGAACTCATATGACCTTGTAATGATCAGGCTTATATGTTAATTTGACTAGGCTATAATCCCAGTTATTTGATCAAACACTAGTATAGGTATTGCTGCCAGTAATTTTGAAGACTTAAGTCCATAATCAGATGACTTTAATTAAGGGAGATTATTTTAGATACTCTGGGTGGGTCTCATTCACTCAAAGTCCCTCAAGGAGCCTTGGGCTTCCTGATGAAACAATCTCCCTTACCTGTGGATGGCAGTTTGGGCTCCCATTTCCAGCATGAGAGTTCTGGATGCCTTTCCTCGTGGACCAGCTGTCTAAGGATTTCCAACATGCCAAGCCAGCCCGCAAATCACATAAACCAACTCCTGGTAATATGTATCTTAATATGTATCTCCTACTGGTTCTGTTTCTCTGGTTCAATCTTGACGGATACAGTCCAAAATCAAAAAATAAAAATAGAGCTAAGTACTTTAAAAAAAAAAAAAAAAAGGGAAATGAATTCCATGAAGAAATTTAGCTTTGCTTTTTACTCTTACATGTAAGTTACAGTTAGAGAAACATTGTTTCTTTTTTCTTTTTAGGGCTACATCTGTGGCATATGGAAGTTTATAGGCTAGGGGTCAAATTGGAGCTGCAGCTGCCACCCTACACCACAGCCACGGCAACATCAGATCCTTAACCCACTGAGCGAGGCCAGGGAACAAACCTGCATCCTTATGGATACTAGTAGGGTTTGTAACCCACTGAACCACAGTGGGAATTCCCTCTTCATTTCTTTCTTCTTCCCTTTGGCTTTAGAAAACTTGCCATCTTCAATAAGGTTACAGGGGGCTTTTTTGTTTCTCTTGGAACTCTCTCAGATGATTTCATCCTATGACATTTCATGGAACTAATTTTATCCACATTTTCCTATGAAGACCACAGCCAATGGACAAATCCCATATTGACTCAGGGAGGAAGGAGCCTTTCTTATAGACTGACTATAGCCAGCCTGTTTTGATTCAGCTACTCCATGAGTTTGGGTCATCTTTCCGTTTCTCTTTTAAGCTAGAGCCTGTTTGCAAATAATTTCTAACAGTTACAGATGAGCTCTAGGATTGATTAGAGAAACAATGTTAGGGTCTCCACTTATGCCCTTTGTTTTAACAGATCAGAGAACAGGATGTGTATTTTGAACCTTGACTATTGAGACTGCATTTCTGCGTACCCTAATTATCTCTTTGGTCAGCTGCTGGAGGTCACTCGGAGCCCAAATCATTGTGGTGTTTTAAAGCATTTTAAGGATTGTGGCAAGTCAAGGATGAGACAATTTGACACTGAAACTGGGGCATTCCCCTTGATCTGATTTCCCTAAAGAGTGTTTTTGGAATATAAACTAATGGAATATAAGCCAATGGAATATAAACTAGTTGTCTATATGGAGAAGAAAGAAAATGATCTGCTGGTTGTATAGACTGAGATTGTGTGTCCTGTCAAAGGTCATATGTGGAAATCTAATCCTCAAGGTGACAGCATTAGGAGGTGGGGCCTTTGAGGGGCAAGTTTGGTCTTGAGGGTGGAGCCCAATGAATGGGATTCTCGTCTAAGAAGATGCCAGAGACCAGCTTGCTCTCTTTCCACAACGTGAAGACACAATAAGTCAGAGGCAGCAACCCCAAAAGGGGGCCTTCCCAACAATGCTAGCACCCTGATTTCAGACTCCAGAATTATAAGAAATAAAGGTCTGTTGTTTATAAGCCACTTAGTCTATGGTGCTTTGTTCTAACAGTCCAAAATGACTAAAACAATAGTCAGGAAACTTGGGGAGATAATGAGCTAAAGTTAAAAAATGCCTCTACCTCAGGACTTCTGAAAGCCTTTAACATGCTAATATGCCCTGTGAATTACCCAGAAAGGTAGTAGGCAACTCGCACTTTCATTCCACAGGTGCCAGATGTGAGCAATTTTCCCCAGGTGATCTATTTGATGTGCGCTCCCACTCATACCTGAAAAATGGAACGAGTTACCTTATGGCAACTAATATATGATTCTATCTTATTTACTTCAAATAACAGAATATTAATCTACCTAACACTGATTGATATATTTAATTTCAAATTTGACACTGAGAACTCCTGAGTCATCTCCCACAACAGATAGCTTTTGCTACATCTGCAAAATGAGCTTGAGGTTTAAGAGATCTGGTGACATCATGGAGTTCCCGCTGTGGTGCAACGGGGTTGGTGGTATCTTGGAAGCACTGGGATGCAGGTTCAATCCCAGCCTGGCACAGTGGGTTAAGGATCCAGCATTGTTGCAGCTGAGGTTTAGGTCATAACTGCAGGTTGTATCTGATCCCTGGCAGCCCAGGAACTCCATATGCCACAAGGCAGCCCCCCCCCCCCCCAAAAACAAGAGAGAGAGAGAGAGAGATTTCGGAACATCTTCTTCATAGTTTCACTCCTGCTCTTAGAGGCCACTCCATATTGTCATTTCTGTCACCTCCAAAGCGCACTGTATGTAGGACCTGTCATTCATTTTTCACTTCTTGCCCAAAGCATTCACGAAATCTTGGAGGAGGGCAGAAAACCCATGGGATATCAAAGAAAGGTTCTGCTAGTCTAGTGTGTGAAGCTAAAATTCATGCAAAAATGTGTTTCTGATTTTTGAAATGTGAGGTTTTTTCAAGACCAGTAAGAAAGCTGGAGTTTTCAGCAGGCAATTTCTATTGCTCATAGAAGCAGTTTTAGCTCACCTACATGGACTAAGGATGCATTGCTCAATTTTGGCATGCCTATAGCATGTGTGTATCCAGTACACAGCTATTTCTTTTCTGTCTTCTACTGTGATTTCCTTGGCAGCATTTTCAGCTTACATCCCCTTCTTGCTACAAATTAGAGATGCACAGGTGAATAGTATTGGTGCCTGGCCCAGAGGCATGTCAGGACTAGAGCAGGCATTACTGAGGCATAAATAGGACTATCGCATTTTCACTGTTGAAATCTAACCTAATTCTCTAGAGCAAGTGAAAATTCATCTAGTTATAATGAAAAAATTTGGTATTGACTCAGAAAAAATATTAAGGCAGAACCTGATATATTTTGAAAGTTGTCTATAAAAAGGTTTATACTTCCATATGGACAAATCTTTCTCACAGTCATATCAAAGGTTTTCATAAGATTTGTCACCTTTCCTATTTATAGACTAATTTTCCTTTTCAATATTCTAAAGCCAAAATTAATGGGGTATGAACTATATGGATTAAGGAATTCATTCTATCAAAAATATTACATTTGTTTTAAAAGTCCTGTAAGTTGAAACTGTTTTATTCAGACAATTTTTCCAATGTCCTAAAAACAAAATTTTTCAAAAATATGCTATGGCTATGCCATTTTATTTATTATTTATTTATTTATTTATTTTATCTGTCTTTTTAGGGCTGCACATGAAGCTCATGAAGTTTCCCAGGCTAGGGGTCAAATCAGAGCTACATCCGCTGGCCTACACCACAGCTACAGCAATGCCAGATCTGAGCTACATCTGCAACCTACAGTGCAGCTCACCACAATGCTGGATCCTTAACCCACTGAGTGAGACCAGGGATCAAACCCACATTCTCATAGGTACTAGTTGGGTTCATAACCCACTGAGCCACAACGGGAACTCCCAGCAAAGCATTTGTTCCCTCTCTTTGTTCCTTGTGACCATATCATATCTTTGCAAAGACATTCATTCCATATTATAAGTCTAGTTGTAACTCATATAAGCCCGTGACCCACACAGTTTATACCAAAAGCAACACAAGAAAGAACTCGGGGTATGAAACCAACAGAACTCAGGGTATGAAACCAGTAGAAAATATGAAACAAGTTTCCCAGTGGGTTTCATCATCTTCAATAATACATCAGAAAATTTACTTTACTTTTACTTTTTCTCTTCATCCTTGTTCTCATACAGCACAGCTTACATCTGAATCTGTCTCTTCCCAACTGCAGAAAAACAACCCCAAATCTTGCCAGGACATGGTCACACTGCTGAGAGGATCTCCAAAGTGGGGACGATAGCAAACCTCAGCATTTGTAGTACAGAACACACAAAATGCCTAGTGTAAATCTGAATTGTGAATAGTTATTTTCTTCTTTTTTTCTTTCTTTTTTTTTCATTTTAGGGCCATACTGCGGCATATGGAAGTTCCCAGGCTAAGGGAATCAGAGCTGTAGCTGTTGGCCTTACACCACAGCCACGCAATTCGGGATCCGAGGCACGTCTGTGACCTACACCATAGCTCATGGCAACACTGGATCCTTAACCCAACGAGTGAGGCCAGTGATAGAACCAGCACCCTCATGGACACTAGGTCGGGTCCTTACTCTCTGAGTAATAACAGGAACTCCTGAATTGTTATTTGCAGTACATATATTCTAATTCATTTTCTTATTTACTCATGAAACATTTGAACTGTTTTCTACATTAGCTTTACCCGTTGGCAACTGGGGTGTTTACTCTTGCTGGTTTTCACAGGCATTCTAATGTTTAATCAGTTATACAAAAAAATAATGTTTCCCAGATTTATAATTCACATGTGTGAATTGTCTATACATTTTCTTCACCTATTTGCCTATTTTTTTCCTTTTCTGGCCACCCTACGGCATATGGAGTTCCTGGGCTAGGGATCAAATCCAAATTGCAGTTGCGACCTATGCCACGGCTGTGGCAACGCTGAATCCTTTAACCCACTGGGCTGGACCAGGTATCGAACCTGCATCCTGGTACTACAGAGATGCCACCAATCCCGTTGCACCACCATAGGAACTCCTATTTGGGGATCATTTATAATGATTTGTCCATGTGGAAGTATAAACCTTCCTATATTCAATTCTACTGCCTTTTTCTTCTTTGTTAGTTTTGGGGTCTACATCCACATGTCACATTTATAATAACCTTGATCTACACTGCTTCTAGCACCACTTGAGGGTTTACCTTGGTGCTGAGTGTAAACTAGAAAACCTAACTTTAATTTCTCTATTTGGTATACTTTCACCATTAATGCATAAGGTAAATTGAGCAGCTTTCCTTTGGCTGCTCTAAACCTAAGAAGCCTAAATAACCTAAAAACTACCTTTGCTTAAGCGTTTGAATAAATCTATTTGTAAATCAGTCTGAGTCTAGGCCTCTTTAGATGTGCTTTGAGAAAAATAACTTTTATGACTTTTCTCTCATTCTGTATTTGTTGTGATTTTCTGGTTTTGTTTTTGTTTTTTGAGCCTGTCCTTATAATTTATCATAAAAGCGTGGAAAGGTATAAGCCACCTCAGGAAAGGGAATAAGATTGACACTGGGGGATGGGGATTTTGCAGAAGTTTTTCTAATACTATCGACAACCTGCTCTCACCCCTCTCAGGCTGAGAAACTGCTATGGATTTGATGGAATCCGGGACAGAATGGTGGTGATTTCCACACAGGATGTAATGTTATTAGTGTTTTGTTGTGGTGGGTTCTTTTCTTCCTTTCCTATGCCTTTATCTGAGGTAGCTGCCTGACCAAGGGCAGCCTCAGGAACCAGCAGGTAACCCACCCTTCCTTGGTGCTTTCTGCCTCTCTTGACTCTGGTTGGTATATGGTCAATCAAAGACTTGGAGTTTGCCTTGGAAAATATGGAGGCCAATGAGTCCACTAGGCCAGACCACATATTGCAGCCCAGTTAACTAGAGTTCAGATCATGCTGTAGCCCAGTTTTGCATGAGTGCTGTGATTCCTTTGTGCTTCTGTGTTATAATTCTCTGTTAAGTATCTCCCTTGAGAAACCTCATGCCAAAGAGTCTCTGAAGGGTTTGTTCAGTCCTAGGTTTCAGGTCCTAATGCCCTTTCATAGCAGTACAAATTCACCGTAAGTTCTCATAAGCATTATGCATAAGGGCTTTTAATGTCAAACAGCCTCATGCATTCAGATAAAAATTGGATGAAGCTTAACATAATTGGAACTTAGAGTCAGGAAAGAAACCACTGAAATGAGGCTTAAAGGGTCATGTGGGCCCAGAACGTGCTGAACCTCCTTCTTATGCTATGTGGAATATTTGCCATTCCATCCTGAGAGCAAGGAAAGGCTTCTACGATTTTTAAAAAAAGGGGAGGTGGGAGTGTTAGATTAACCTTTTAAAAATAAGAACTAATCTTGACTTTTATTGCTTATTTGACAGATAGCCTCATGATTATTTATCAATTTTATTGTATTTCTATGATTATTTTATTCAGATCCTTTCATCTTCTACAATTTATTTTTATTTTGCTTCCTGATTAAAGACTTCAAATAGTATTTTGAAGTCCATAGTTACTATTGGTTCTGCCTGCTTCTCATATTTTTGACTCATATATTGATGTAATTTAATTAGCATATAAATGTTCCATGAAAAATGTAATTTTATTGTAAAGAGGAATTTTTACTACGATGCCAAATGCAGCCACATCACAGAAAAAATGAACATTTAACCATAATTAAATTAGTTTTGTAAGTTTTGTGAAATAAATTGCTTTTTGTCTGGATCTACAATATACAAAGCAAAATTTGAAAGTCGTCATGAAAAATTCCTTGGAATTGGAAGCATGTGAAAGGATGTGTAATCACTTTAGCAGCTTACCTAGCTCTCCAACTCATTGTCATTCTCTCTTAGCTGGTCCCCTAGAGATCAATAAAAGCTCTTCTGGTTGGAAAACTCTACCTACTAGTGCAGAAAAGAATTGTGTTGGGTTTATTCAGTCATGTCATGAAGGCTTAAAGAAGGCAATAAAAATCTCTGATACTCTCCAGAAAAGCAGAAGCTTATCACACAGAAACCAATGCTCTAAAAAGGTTTTAGCCTTTGAAAAAAAGAAGTTCAACTACTTTCTAGTGAAGTGAAAGAGAAGCTGTTTATCCATGCACTATGGGCTATGGGCTATCAGATGGAATTAAAGTATTCTCAGGAATACAGAAAAGGCAAAATAATCTAAATGGAAAAATGAGCAAAAGATCGAAACAGGTATTTATCAAAGGAATGTATTCAAATGGCCATTAAACACAGGAAAAGATGTTAAACATTACTAGTCATCAGGGAAATACAAATCAAAACCAGAATGAGGTGCCACATCATACCACATTAGAATGGCTTAAATTTAAAAGGTGGATAATAACAAGTGTTGACAAGAAGGTAGAGAAACTGAAACACTCATACACTGCTGGTGGGGAGGTAAAATGGTATAGCTGCTCCGATAGTTACACAAAACATTCTGGTTGGTAGTAGCTCAAAGGATGAAACAAGTTATCTTATGACCCAGAAATTCCACTCCTAGATATATATCCAAGAGAAATGGAAACATCTGTCCACACCAAAACTTGAATATGAATGTTCATAGCAGCATTATTCATGATAACCAAACATTGGGAACAACTCAAAGGTCTATCAACTGATCAATGGATACACAAAATGTGGTATATTCTTATAATGGAGTATTTTTCAGCCATAAAAAGAAAGGCGATTCGGACACATGCTGCAATATGGCTGAATGAAAACATTATGCTAAGTGAAAAAAACCAGGCACAGAAGACACATCTTATATGATTCTATTCATACAAAATGTCCTGAATAGGGAAATCAATAGAGATAGAATACAGATTTGGGATTCCTTAGGGCTAGAAGGATGGTGACTTGGGTGGTGATAACTAAAGATATGGAGGTTTTGTTGTTGTTGTTGTTGTTTAGAACCACACCCACAGCATAAGGAGGTTCCCAGGCTAGGGGTCAAATTAGCTGCTGGCCTACACCAAGGCCACAACAACGCCAGATCCAAGTCATGTCTGAGACCTACAGCACAGCTCACAACACCACCGGATCCTTAACCCACTGAGCAAGGCCAGGGATCAAACCTGCATCCTCATGGATGCTAGTCAGATTCATTTCCCCTGAGCCACAACAGGAACTCCTGGAGTTTCTTTTAGAGATAATAAAATGTCTAAAACTGACTGTGTTGATGACTGTACATATCTATGAATATATTAAAATCCACTGAATTTCCCACTTTAAATGGGTAAGTTGTATGAGGCCTGTACATTATTTCCAAATAATGTTTAAAAAAAAATAAAAAACAACTTCTGGAAGATGCAGCCCATCTAACTGGTTGCAACACGTGATTGTGTTTAGTACAGATTTTAATATGGATTCAAAAATTATAAACATCTGGCACAGAATGATACTCAAATAAATCATACTATGTGATTGTGATTCTTTGGGTTTTTTTGCTTTTGTTTTAGGGCCTCAGGTGTGGCACATGGAGGTTCTCAGGCTACGGGTCAAATTGGAGCTATAGCTGCAGGCCTACACCATAGCAACACAGGATCCAAGCCATGTCTGCAACCCACACACCACAGCTCATAGCAACACTGGATCCTTAACCCACTGAGTGTGGCCAGGAATCGAACCCACATACACATGGATACTAGTCCAATTTGTTATGGCTAAGTCACAACGGGAACACAAATGACCCTTTAATTTAAAGAGGTAAATACTTTGAGGTATTTTAGAATTTGCTTTTCTGAAATATATACTCTCTTTGCTACAACATTAAATATCCCTCCAGAAGCTGTAGGTCAAATAGTATATGGGTTGCACTAGTTTTCAAATCACTGATCCCTCTCTTGTATTCTGTTTAGCAGAAAACACAGCTCTTATTAAAGCACCTACTAAACCACTTATCTTTATAAAATATGATTTTGCAAAATACCCATTGGGTAGAATTCCAACTTTAAAAATAAGATGATAATGACCTATATTCATTCTAATTCCAGAACAATTTATTATTCTTTCTTTCTTTGTCTTTTTAGAGCCACATCCATGGCAGATGGAGGTTCCCAGGCTCAGGACTGAATCTGAGCTACAGCTGCAAGTCTACAACACAGCCACAGCAATGTGGGATCTGAGACACACAGAGCTCACAGCAATGCCGGATCCTTAACCTGCTGAGTGAGGCCAGGGATTGAACACATCCTCATGGATATTAGATTCATTTCCACTGAGCCACAACAGGAACTCCAGAACAACTTATTTTTATCTAAGTTTTCTGTAGACAGTAGCTTGACACTAGCATGAGTTGAGAAGTGTAATGATAGTGACACATGCAGATTTTTTGAGGACTTTTTCTTTTCTTTTGTCTTTTTAGGGCCACACCTACAGCATATGGAAGGTCCCAGGCTAGGGGTCAAATCAGACCTACAGCCTATACTACAGCCACAGCCACACCAGATCCAAGCCGTGTCTGCAACTGACACCACAGCTCATGGCAACGTTGGATCCTTAACCCACTAAGCGAGGCCAAGGATCGAATCTGCGTCCTCATGGTTACTAGTCAGATTAGTTTCCACTGAACCACGACGGGAACTCCTTTTCAGGGCTTTTTCAATTGCAAATTACTTGTTCACTATCTCCATACACTCATACCCTGATGGGTAGTATGTCCAAATTTTTCAGTTGTATAATATCATTGTTCTATTTGCAGAGAGGAAATAGATGCTGAAACTCAGTAAAGTATCACTTATTTAGCTTTCAAATAAAATATAAAATCATTGAGTCAAATTAATAAAGCAAGGCAAATTAGTTATTTTAGAAATTTCTTTGAGAAGCTCAATCAAGTATGCTAGAGGTTTGTGCCAGAGTAACAATCAAAGGCTGTACACGGGGCTGTTATCACTACCATATTAAACTACTATCCCTGTCGAAAAAAACTAAGGCTTTCTCCAAAGCAGAATCTCGCTGGTTGGTTTTCTAGAATTCTCCCCCTAAGTATTCCCTTTGGTTCAGGATGGGTTAGAAGGTGTGTTCATAGATACCTGTTCAAATACCATAATTCTCTGTATTCAACAAAGCCTCCTGGTTTGTTTATATACATATACCATTTACTGTTGAAGCATAGTTAACTTACAATGTGGTGTTAGTTTCAGGTGTACAGGAAAATGATTCAGTTTTATATTTGTTTTCAGATTCCTTTCCATTTCAGATTCTACAAAATATTGAGTATAGTTCCCTGTGCTACACAGTAGGTCTTTGTTGTTTATTTCTTTTATATCTAGTAGCATGTATCTATTAACTCCAAACTCCTATCTCTCCTCACCACACCCTCCACTACTCCCTTGGGTAACTATAAATTTGTTTTCTTTGTCTATGTCTGTTTTATAAATAAGTATCCATTTTTTAGATTCTGCATATAAATGACACATGATATTTGCCTTTGTCTGACTTACTTCACTTAGTGTGATAACCTCTCTGTCCATCCATGTTGCTGCAAATGGCATTATGTCATTTTTTTTTTTATGGCTGCCAGTTGTTGCCAAAAAATCTCAATTTACTAATCTAGTCCCAGGAGAGAACTGCTTCCACATCCAGGCAGGAGTGGTTTATTAAATCAGCACCATATGAATGTTGGTTATTCAATTAACATTTGCTAAATTGAACAACCAATTATCTTGGAATGCCTTAGCTGTTCACACTCAAGTAGCTGCATGTTGTAAAACTACCATCAAAATCTTAAAACTTGCAAGTACTAGTTTATAATCAGCCTGGTCTTTTTGAAGCTTAAGCTTTGAGCTTGCTTGGTTAGGTACTTTTAGAAGCTATAGTAACTCTTTAAAACCACGAGGGATCTATTTAGTAAATTGCTAGTTCTGTGCTAATTTGCATGGCTGACTTGTTCTCATTTTTGGTCGGGATGGGAACTTGGTGGGGCACAGTCATGAGCAGAGCTATTGTGACTCTATGGGATAACCGAACATTAGCAAGAACTTGATAGTTTATAAAATATTTACCATAGTTAGTAAACAGGCTAAGGTAGCACAACAAAGCTATTTGAATTATAGTGTATCAAATAAACTAATGTCAATGTTTCTTTTTCACGCAATAATCTGGTGGTCACAGAAGTACATGACAGAAGAATAAAGTTGTGTCTTCTCCATCAGCTACCCAAATTGGTAGCAAATAGCTGATGCAGAGGTGCCGAGGACAATTCTACTTCATACCATCATCCAGAGACTAAGGGTACCTCTGTCTTGCTGTCTTTAAAAAAAAAAAAAAAAAAGTGATTTTATTTTTTCCCTTAAAGCATTTAATACATGTTATTTATTAAACAGTATTTTTTTTTATCCTATACAAGTCTTGCTCTTTTTTTTTTTTTTTTGTCCTTTTAGGGCTGCACCCTTGGCATATGGAGGTTCTCAGGATAGGGGTCAAATCAGAGCTGTTGCTGTCGGCCTACGCCAGAGCCACAGCAATGTCAGATCCAAGCCAAGTCTTCCACCTACACCACTGCTCACAGCAATGCCAGATCCTTAACCCACTGAGCAAGGCCAGGGATTGAACCCACAACCTCATGGTTCCTAATCAGATTTGTTTCCACTGCACCCACAACGAGCATTCCCGACTTGCTGTTTTAAAAACTTTTCTTATTAGAGTTGGCTTAACAATGTTTTGTCAATTTCTTCTGTCCAGCAAAGTAACCTAGTTTTACATATATATACATTCTTTTTCTCATATTATCTTCCATCATGTTCCAGCACAAGTTACTGGATATAGTTCCCTGTGCTATATGGCAGGACCTCACTGCTTATCCACTCTAAATGCAATAGTTTGCATTGACTAACCCCAAACGCTCCGTTCATCCCACTCCCTTAACCTCAAGAGGTAACCACAAGCTTATTTTCTATGTCCATGAGCTTGTTTTGGTTCTGCAGATAGGTTCCACAAAATCTTGCCAAATCTTAGATTCCACATACTGCTGACTTGTGTTTTAAGATGTTTTGTTCTGGGTCAGTTGCTTCAAATCAGTATGTTTGCTTTCCAGCTTTTAGAAAGGATGGAAGAGAAGGTTTTGAACAGTGACAGTTCCTTTGAAGGAAGTGGCCCTCATTATTTCTGTTCATATTCTGTGGGTAAAAACAGTCACATGGTACCTCCTAGCTACAATGAAAGTTGGTCAGCTATGCTCCCTGTTAAAACCTAATGACTTTCTTTCTTTCTTTCTTTTTTTGTCCATGCCCAAGGCACATGGAAGTCCTGTACCAGGGATCGGACCTGTGCCACAGCAGTGACCTGCACCACAGCAGTGACAATGCCAGATCCTTAACCCTCTGAACCACCAGGGAACTCCCCTAATAAGTTTCTATGGCTAGAGCAGAAGACGGAGAATGGTCCTGTGGGTGAAGGGGAGATGCCATTTGGTGGCAGTGACAGGGATCTGAGATAATCTCATTTGAGGCTCAGAGTAATCTAGTGGTTGTAGGCTTACTGTTTTCCTATATTTTAACAGAGAATGAAATTAAAGCTGGGAAGAAAATAAGTTTAGATGTGTATCTCCTGCAACTGAAGCCAACAGAGAACCTCTAAAAAAGATAAAAAGATAAGTAAAGAAATGTTAGAAGGAGTCAGTGCCAGAAGAAACAGCTTTAAAAGCTTAAAGCGATGTCCCCAGGACACAGTATTTGAGGTTTGGCAAGGTTTTCATTCTTAGCATTTTGGTTTAAACTGATTTGTTAAAATACATGCATCTATTACTTTGATGAGAGTTGAACACATAAAGAACAAATTTTTGTATATATAATTACATACATACACATATAAACCACCAGCCATAATTTAGGCAGATTGCTCCCACTTATCTCTAATGGCCCCTGATAATACCAATCCTGTCTCAAAATGTTCACTAGGGAATGTTAAATGCTGAGTAATGATGTCTTTTTGAAAATAGATATGTCAAAAAATTCACCCCATCACACTGAGTTCAGTCCTCACCACCTCCACAGCAGAAAAACACTGCATATTTGGGTGGTTCAATGGAGAAAACACAGCTGTTATGCTTCATTTGGTTGAACATTTGCTAACACCTCCAATTTCAATGAGTAATGACCTTGACTCAGTTCTATTCGACTTGGCGAACCAGGGCAGCAAAGCCCTTAGAGATTACAGTATGCTTGGTCAAAAAATGAAGCTCATCTATAACACCTTTGATGATGATGTGGTCAATTCAGCATCTTCTCAAACTTTTGGAGTAAGAGGAGCTGACTGCCTCATTCATCCCATTTCTAAGTATACTCCTCGTCTCTGCACCTCTATCCACCCCCTGCACTCCATCTGCATCATCCTTCTTCTTGTGCCACCCTCTATTCTTTATAGGGCAGTGTAGTCTTTTGAAAATTAAAAATTGGATTTGGGTACACTTCTGCTTTCAGCTATTGCCCATTATCTTTAGGATGAGGTCCAAGGGCCTTACATCTTTATTCCTCTCTCAGCTTCTCCACATGCTGCTCCTTTTTTTCCTGGAAGATGACTCTATTTCCCCTTCCTGCACTTACTTAAGTTATCTTCATTTAGTTGTTAACTTCCTGTCACTTCTTCTGGGAATCCTTCCCATGTGCCTCGACTGACTGGGTGAGGCCATCTTTTATGTGTTCTAGTAACACCCTTGTATTTTCTCTAAGTGATACCCATCACACTGTGTTGTGATTGCCTATTTGTTCCTCCCTGGAGAGCGAAGTCCACTATGGAAGGGACCACAATGATCAGGTTCACAATGCTATCTCCAGCACCTTGCACTGTGATTGGCACTTGGTAGATTCTTGAAAGAATTGTTTTGTTCCCCACTTTCCTTGCTAGAAATGTTTTCTCTACATTTGCTAAAAATCTCTTTCCCTCCCAGGCTACACAAAGTTAGCTCTTTCCTAAAAGAGAGATTTTCACATATTTTAAAACCATTATAATTCTCTCCTTTTAAATCTTCTATATTCTTGATTAAATATTAAGATATTTAAGTGTTGCATATTTGGTTTAGCTGAGTTTGAGGGAATATAATAATATAATTTTGCCCACGTGACTTTGGATAAATTGAAAGACACAAAAGTCACATGAATAAAGATACAAGCTAAACTGAAGAATGCAGCTTAAGTGTGGAATACAGTGGGTTTGCTACCACTTAATCTGGCTCCTGCGAACCTGAGTGTTGGAACAGTGCGATCATAAGGAATTTGATTTTGTAGAATGGATACACTTACCTTTAATCACTTTCTTGCAAAGGCCTGGGATGGAGAGGGAAGAAAAACTTTCAGCCCTGACACTTTTATAGAAGATCAACTCCACCACCAATCATGAATAATAATTGTGACCCACTAGTCAGGTAAGTCAGGGGCTAAGAGAACAGGAATGTCACTGTATTAGAGGTCTTTCCATATAGAAATATGAAGGAAGAAGGAAGGCATTTCCCCTCTAAAACTAGTCAAATCAGGCTTTCCAAATCTTCTTTCATGCCATTAATTTGCATAAATTTAGTAGAAGAATTCTTTTTTTTTTTGTAATTTTGTTTTTGTTTTTTTTTAGGGCTGCACCTGCAGCATATGGAGGTCCCCAGGCTAGGGGTCTCATCTGAGCTGTAGCCGCCAGCCTACCCCAGAACCATAGCCATGCCAGATCTGAGCCGTGTCTGTGACCTAAGCAACAGCTCATGGCAACGCCAGATCCTTAACCCACTGAGCAAGGCCAGGGATCGAACCCACAACCTCATGGTTCCTAGTCAATTTGCTTCCGCTGCACCGCAATGGGAACACCAAGGAATTCGTATTTTATTACTGTCAAATTGTATTACTTATTTCAGATCATAATTCTAGACTGTCAAATTTGTTCTGTATATTGATCCTCCACTTAATTTGTTTACGACTCTCTCCAGCTTGGTAAAAAAAACTAAAACTTTGATAAGTAGTTCTATTTTCATCAAGTTACTGGCTATACTTTTTGACAGAGTGAATGATACAGAATCTTTTTTTTTTGTCTTTTTTTGCTATTTCTTTGGGCCGCTCCCACGGCATATGGAGGTTCCCGGGCTAGGGGTTGAATCGGAGCTGTAGCCACCGGCCTACGCCAGAGCCACAGCAACACGGGATCTGAACCGCGTCTGCAACCTACACCACAGCTCACGGCAACGCCGGATCGTTAACCCACTGAGCAAGGGCAGGGACCGAACCTGCAACCTCATGGTTCCTAGTCGAATTCGTTAACCACTGCGCCACGACGGGAACTCCATTACAGAATTTTAATGGAAGTGACTAGAAAGTTCTGACCATTGTGAAATCATGCCAGGGAAGCTGCTGTATCTGAACATGGCACTCATCACACAGCCATTATCCATCCTTGTGTGGCTGCATATGGTGGCCAAAAGCAAGCCAGGTGCTGCTTGTTGTCTGAGGTGGCCAAAAAACCCAACAAACGTATTCATGCCCTCCCACTTCTTGGTCTTATCTGCAGACCCATGCACATGACTCTACTTTCAATTAATAGGTTGTTTTCAGGGTAGAGACACCCTCTGAGGTGTAGGGGTGGGCAGGATACAAAGTCCTGCCAAACGCTCTTTTCACTTTCTTATTACAAATCATTTCCTGGAACCACACAAGTCTTTTATCCTTTCAGGAAAAAGTGTCCACTTAGCACTTTCTGGTTATGGGTATGTTATATTCTTCAGGACTGCTTCAGTCTTTCTAATCCCTCTTTTTCTTATGGATTTGTCAGTGAGGCAAGGAAGTTATTATATGATTTACTCGAGGGTCATTGCACTTCATACATCTCCAAAGTGAGATCATGTCATTACTGCTGTGTCACCTATAGTTTCTACATTATTGTTACTGGAAAAATACCCAAGCCCTCTGTTTTTGAAAAATGAATAACATTATATTGTTTCACACTGAATACTGAAAAGTTGGCGGACACTTTTAAAAAAGCATTATGTTTTAGTAAAATTAATCTCTCTCAGATTATTTTACTATTCATTCTCCTTTCATAAACAATACTCAGCTTTCTAGTCTCATTAAAAGTTAATTCATACATTTATTCCAGATCTCAGTTTTACTGAGCCTTTCCAACTCATAGAGACCCACTACTCAGTTTTGTCCTTTGAGTCATAAAAGAGAATTTTGTTACTTCAAAATATCTTGTTCTTCACATGATCTACTTTAAAAAAAAAAGTTTTGAAAGAGTCCTTATACCTATATTAAAATATTCATGATGAAATGCAATGGATCACATTTAATCATCCAAAATACATTTCATGCTGAATGTGTTTGTACAAGTGAAAACCAGTCTCACACATACGAATTATCTAATTTGTCTTATGTAATATTCCAGTGAATAGGCAGAAGAGAGCTACTTCCTCTATCTCAACTGGTTGCGAAACGTCACCTCAAAGGTGTAATATCCCTGTGATGAAGAAACTTAGCTTGTGGCAGGACCAGCACCTGAGCCCTGGACTGTTCAATGGGTGTCCTAAGAAATACAAAAAATAACGGTCTTTCCTATGATGATCTCCCATGACACTGAGGAAAAGATTTATGGTGGTCAACTACCATATTTAAGATCATAATTGTCATAAGGCAGTTCTAGTTTTAAGAAGTCAAAAATACTTAAATGATTTTGCCTAATTATTTTAACGTCCAGGGACTTGTTGACATTCTTGTGTTGTTAGGTTTGTTTCAGTTGAATAAATGCTAAGCTATGCGGAAGGTGTTGAAGAGAACACTTGCCATACCCCTGAAAAACTTTGTGTGTGAACGTGCGTGTGTGTGTGTGTGTGTGTGTGTGTGTGTAGGCATCCATGATAAAGCTAAAAGCGCAGAGGACCAAGCAGAAAAGACCTGGTTCTTGCCCCGCTTAGTTACGTTCTGCCCACGTGACCTCACCCTCGTCACTTCAGGTCCTGCACTCAAGTCTTCCTTGGTGTAGTGAGGGAATAATAAATCCTCCTCAAGAGCTAAGTTGGGGATCATATGTAAAAATATCCCTGAGAGGTTCTGTAAACTATGCAGTGTCGTGCAAAGGTTAGGTGTAACTATTTTTCATTGTAAATCATGTTTGGTTTGGAGAACAATACCATGTGGGTTCAGTCTGCGTCTCAGAAAAAGCTTATAAACTTTTTTTTTTTAAAGTCCCTTTTGAACACATAGGGAGGCTGGAACTAAGAATATAAAATGCGGAGTTCCCGTCGTGGCGCAGTGGTTAACGAATCCGACTAGGAACCATGAGGTTGCGGTTCGATCCCTGCCCTTGCTCAGTGGGTTAACGATCCAGCGTTGCGTTGCCGTGAGCTGTGGTGTAGGTCGCAGACGCGGCTCGCATCTGGCGTTACTGTGGCTCTGGGGTAGGCTGGTGGCTCAGCTCTGATTGGACCCCTAGCCTGGGAACCTCCATATGCCGCGGGAGCGGCCCAAGAAATGGCAAAAAAGACAAAATAATAATAATAATAATATAAAATGCGACCTCTGAATTGTTTGCTTACGCTCTGTACTAATGTTCTGGTAATAAAGAAGAAACTGTTGTGTTCTTTGGCAGTGCGCACAATACCCAGCACAGGCTGCTACAGTTACCTACAGCAAGACGCCATTGGTCACCGTGAAAGGATGCTTCCACTCAGGTGGCTTAGTGAAAGCAACACTTCCATCAAGTAAAAACATTGTACTGCTGATCGGCTTTCAGACACGGAGACTAACACGGTTCACACACCGGCCGGGGGCGGGGGGGGGGGGAGCCTCAAGGAGCCTGACTGTGATCCCTGGAGCGACTAGACACTGGGCTGCGGATCCGGGCTGGGGGTCGGGGCAGGGAGGAGGAGGCAGCCCACCCAGCAGGCCGAGCTCTGGCCCCTGATTTCCACCATTGTCAGGTGTTCTATCACCACCTACTGGTGCCACATGAGCTCCCCACTTCCCTCCAGGGGAGCCCTAATTACCCTTTCAAGTTCTAGCGCCAGTTGACAGACGACCCACGTGGCCTGGCCTTGACATGCTGCTGTAATCACAGAAACTCGGCCGTGAAGTGAATTCCACACTCACTTTGCTTGTATCCTCTTGGAACCCACATCCGTGTCTACATGGCCTTTCACTCTACCGCTGGCAAATGATTCATCTCTTGGTGCTAGTCTATCCCACGCTCTCCCTCGCCTCACTTCTACGGTCTTTCCCTCAGACTCTACAGCACAGGAGCATGTGCATGCACATGCGCACACAGACACAGACACACACGTCCCATCCGTCCAGTAGAGCATCACCATCACTGAAATGCAGGGAGGGGGGCGACACTGAAGGGACCAACCAAGAGTCCTCTTCAGTGGAAGAAAGAATACTTCTTTCTAAAGTTACCTCCAGAATAGCTGAAAGAGGCTTTATTAAATACTAATGGGAACTATGGAAATTAACACAATTGATAAGAAATCAACTTCTTCCTTTGACACAAGCACTGTATTATATACAAAGGCTGACAATAGCTTACCATGTGTTACTTAACATTGTTTCATTTTTACCTCAGACTCCCAGATGCAGTTTTTACTTGATCCCAGCTTTGACTTTAACTGGTTTGCTTCTGAATATGCAAATATCACAGGGGGAAAAAAGAGGTCCTAGTTTTTGTCTCTTAAAAAAAAATGAGTTGTCTGTTATAGAGCTCAGAGGCTAGTTCCTTAAATGACCTGGCCCTTGACAGAGCAGAAATCATGTTCTTTGGGTTTTTGCAATCCTTGAACTTGTGTGATCTTCCAAAGTCATCACAAGGAGAACCAGCGAGATTGCTAATAGATTTTTATCGCTACGATGTTTGGTGCATATTTGAATAGTTATATGTTTTCACATACATAAATTTGCATAAAATTTGTATAATTTTAAAATGTTTTATATATAAAAACTTTGTGTGATAATCCTTATAAAGCCACAGTTAAATTCTCACAAGCAGAAAAAAATATCCCAAACCAAAACAAACCCTTGGATTTCTGCAGGGCAGCAGGACACCAATGCACTGCTTTTCTTTTCCTCATGGAATACAACAGAATTATCTTAATAGGACACTGCTGATATATTGTATCTACATAGGTCTTTTTTTACAAGCTACAGAAACCATGCTATTCAGCTTAGCTTAAAGAAATGTACTGGAAGAATCATACAGCCTTGCAGAATTGGTTGGGGGACAGCTGAATCAAAAGAAAACTCAAGAGGCTTCTAAACTAAAGAGGCTTCTATTTCTGACTGAGATGTAGTAACAGATTTACCCTCCCACCAGAAATACTCACAAAACAATAAGTGCATATGGAACCAGAGTCTGTAAGCCTCTGGATATCAGACAATAAAGGGCAGTGACTCTTGAGAGAGAGAAAACAAATGAGGTGAATCCTATGAATGTCCTAAATTATAGCCTGGAGACGTTTCCAGGCCACTAGGCCTTGTTTCCTTTATTACTGTCTCCGGAAAGAAAAGTTCCATTAAAATTGCTTCAGTTTGAATATAGAAACTGGTTGTTTAAATTAAGGCTTATTTTTGAAAAACTCTGAGTTTAATTCAAATGTATGCCAGTACCTTCCCAAGTAAGGTAATATTCAGAGACAACAGTCCACATCAGATGGCTTTGAGAAATTTCTGGAATACTCACATTTGAAGATTTCTTATTAATGGATGTCACTGACTTAAATCCCAAACTGCAGCATTATTCTTTGTATACTTTCATTATACCTTATGGGGAAGGCACCCAGACAGACCCCCGGTTGAGGAGACAGAGCTCAGACTCCAGGGAGAACAAGGCAACTAGAGTTCATTGGACAAAATACCAAAGAAAAGAGAGCTTCTCAGAGAGAGAACCCATAGCTCTCAGAGAGTCCTGAGTGTTCAGCTGAGTACTGATGAAGACATGCCTGTGAAGAGGTGACTCGAGGCCAGGGAGGGAACCATTAGAAAGGATCACAGATGACAATACCTGAACCAGGAACACTGCCCGTTGTGACTGAATGAAAGCTTCTGAGTAGAATCCATTGGAGGGTTTTACCTCAGCGATGGAGAACAGAAAGCTCTAGACTGAATTCTGCTCCAGTCCTACCAAACAAATCAATAAAGTAAGACTGAAAAGCAGGTGTCAGCCATGACCTGTGCACCAAAGCCAGCTCAGGGCCTATTTTTGTATGGCCTGACAGCTAGAAATGTTTAATTTTTTTTTACATTATTCAAGAGTTGTAAGAAAACAAAATATATTAAAAAAAAAAAAACCCTCAATGGAAGTCATGTATTTTAGGCCCACAAAGTCTAAAATACATACTATAACTTTACAGAGAAAGTTACCCAACATCTTCTCAAAAGGATCAATCCTTCCAAGCAACTTAAATACTTTACAGAATGAAGCTCTAGAACATTTATATGAATAAATAAATAGCCATATGCAGCATCTAAAATTCAGACTCTAGCATCCCACAAAAGACTGAAAGTCATGCAAAGAATTAGGAAAATAGGAGTTCCCGTTATAGCTCAGTGGAATGAATCTGACTAGCATCCATGAGGACACAGGACTCGCTCAGGGGCTTAAAGGATCCAGCATTCCTCTGAGCTGTGGTGTAGGTCACAGACGCAGCTCCGATCTAGCATTGCTGTGGCTGTGGCATAGGCCAGCAGCTACAGCGCCTGATTCAAACCCTAGCCTGGGAATCTCCACATGCTGTAGGTGTGGCCCTAAAACGACAAAAAAAATTTAAAATAAAATAAAGAATAAAAAAAGAATTAGGAAAACATAATGCATAATGCAGAAGAGGAAAATAATAAAACTGACCCAGAGCTAATGCAGATGTTAGAATTATCAGACAAGAACATTAAAAGTTATAATGTATTCTACATGTTCAAACAGTTAAAACATGGAAGGTATTTAAAAAAAAAAAAAGGAAAATTGAACTTTTATAGAGAATAATGAACTAAAATGTAAAGTAAAACATAAATTAGAAAGGATTAAAGGCAGATATGACAGAAGAAAATATTAATAATCTCAAAGCCATAGCAAGTGAAATCTTCCAAAAGGAAATATAAGGAGAGCACCAGCTAGTTGTGAGACAATTTAATCAACCCTGTAACATGTCTTTGGAGTTCCAAAAGGAGATAAGGATGGGGGACTAGAAAACATACTTGAAGAAATAATTGGTGAAAATTTTCTAAATTTGATGAAAATAAAACCATAGGTCCCAGAAACTCAAGGAACCCTGATCACAAAAAATATAAAGAAACTACACCAATCAAAACACCCAAAACCGGTGGTAAAGAGAACATATTAAAAGCAGCCAGAGGAAAAAAGACATGCTGTAAATAAAGAACTATTGTTTCTCATTGGCAATAATGGAAATGAGAGCAATAGCCTTAAAGTGCTGAAAGGGAAAAACTGTCAGCTCAGAAGTCTATACCCAGTGAAGCTATCTTTCAAAAATGGAGGTAAAAGAGACTTTTTCAAAAGTATGAAAGCTAAAAGGAGTCATCACCAGCAGATCCACACTATAAGAAATGTTAAAAGAAGTTCTTTAGGCAGAAAGAAAATGCATCCAGAATGAAATACGGATCTGTAGAAAGAAATGAAGAGAAGTGAGAATCATAAATATAGGGTCAAATACATAAGATTTCCTTTTGATTTAAAAAATTTAAATGTTATTGACTATATAAAACAATTACTACATAGTGTGGGGCTATGATACATATGAAAATAAAATGTCTGACAATAGCACAAAAGCCAGGAAGGGAAAATGGAAATGGAAATAGGGTGCTTATACTATACATTAAATGATGCAATATCACTTTAAGATAGACTGTGATAAAGTAAATACAAACACTATTAAGCCCCCAAAACAATTACTAAATTAACAAAGAGTCATAAATAATAATCCAATAAAGAAACTAAAGTGGAATGAAAGAGGAAAAAGAGAACAAAGAACAGATGCTACAAATAGAAAACAAATAGCAAGATGATATAATTCCTAATTATATTGATAATCACATTAAATATAAATGGCCTAGATACCCCAATTGAAAGAGTTTTTATGCCTAGATAAAAGAGATAACACAACTTAAATTTAAAAAATTTAAAGACATATAAAGGTTTAAAGTAAAAGGATGAAAAATATAACATGCCAAAAGTAGTTCACAGAAAGTTGAAGTAGCTATATCACTATCAAAGTAGATTTCAGAACAAAAAGTATTACAAAGGATAAAGCAAGCAAATTCATCAAGATTATGTAACAATCCTCAAAGGTTATATATCCAATAATAGTTTTAAAACACATAAAGCAAGAAAGGATGGAACTGAGGAGAAAAAAATAGATACAATTTAACTAAAAACAAATCCAGATGGAAAACCTAAAACTATATAAATTATAGAAGAAATTACAGGACAAAACCTTGGGTTAGACAAAGTTTTTCTTAGATATGACACCAAAAGTACAAGTCATTAAAATATTTGCTAAACTGGAATTCATCAAAAGTAAAACATTTTTAATTTAAAAAGACACTGTTAAGAAAAAGACAGCCTCAGTGAGAAAGTATTTACAAATCATACACTTGATGGAAAAAAATTTTTTCATCCAAAATACAAGAACAAATACATAACTCTCAAAACTCAGTAAGAAAAAATACAACCTAATAAATAATAATAATAATAATTAATGAGCAAATGATTTGAACAGATAGATACTCCTCCGAGGATGATCTATGGATTGGAAATAGGCAAATGAAAAATACTCAATATTATTAGTCATCAAGGAAATTCAAATTATAATTATAGTGAGATGACACTACACACTTAGTAAACTAGCTAAAATTAGTATGATTGACCTTACCAAGTGTTACTGAAGGACCTGTAACTCTCATACATTTTTGATGGGAATGCAAAATGGCACAACTATCTTGAAATTTCTTAATTTTTAAAATATGTACCTTTCACATGGTGTAGCTGTTCTAGTCATAGGTTTTATCCAATAGAAATGAAATTTCATTTTCAAACAAAGCAGTACATGAATGATCATGGCAACTTCACCTCTAATATCCTAAAACTTGAAGTAATTCAAATTTCCATCAGCAGATGAATGAACAAACTGTTGTATATCTATACAATATCATACTACTCAGCAGTAAAAAGGAATAAACTATTGATAAGTGCTACCATATAGATAAACCTCAAAATATTTATGTTGAATAGAAGAAGACAGACAAGAATATATACATTTTGTATGATTCTATTTATATAATGTGTCAGGATATGCAAATAAATCAAAAGTGACAGAGAGGTTAGCAGTTGTCCAGGGAATAGGGGCTATGGAGGAGGAGGAGGTCAGGATGACCAAGGGGTACAGGAAACTTTGAGGGAGATGGATATTGATAGTGGTGATGATTTCATGGGTATCTACATGTGTCAAATCTTATCAAAATGTATACCTAAAATATGTATGCTGTATTGTATATTTATTATACTTAATAGGGACGTTAATAAAATGAAGGAAGCTGGCAGAGATTTGGCTTGGAAAGGGAAAAATGGATAAGAAGGAGCAGGAAGCAGGGACCACAGGGATGTTCAAAGTCATCAGACACAAGCCACACTTGACATGGTGGCCACTGCAGAGCCAGCATCCCAGGACAGAGAATCTGATTGGCCTAGCTGATGTCACATGACAGCCAAGGTGGAGCCAGCATTTCTTCTGTGGGGAGCAGACACCTGGAATGAGCCTCCTTTCAAAATTACACATGACATGGGCAGGGATGATTCCCCAGAAGTCAACACAGGACTTCTGTTTGAAAAGGAAATGTGTGTAAGACAGCCAAAAAACAATAGTCACATTTTATGTGACTTTGGGGATTTTTTTTCCTGTCTGTTCTCAGTATTTATGCTTCCATGCTTTGTGGAGCTACTGAGTAGTGAAGAATCTATTTTATCCATCCACTTCTGTAATTGTTTCCTTATTGAAACTCTCATGCTCTTTATTAGTTAGTAAGGTTTTATTTTATGTAGAACTTATATGACAGCACACTCGTGTGTCTCTGTGTGTGTGTGTGTGTGTGTGTGTTTCTGTATGTGCGTGATACCAAGGATCTATCCCTAAAGGAGTTAATAAATACCATGGATCCCAGAACAGGTCACTTGGCCATCCACTGCTTCTTAATGAAGTAAAAATGTTAGTGTGTTTTTCTTTTAAATTCAGCACCACTCCTTATTCACTTGAATTTAATAACAATTTGCTGGCAGCTGTTGTGGACCTGACATAACATCAGCTCCATTATCTCCCTGCAAGCTAAGAAAGCTTGAGCTCCACATGCTGACAGCACTATATTCTATTTTCCTTTGTCTCCAAAACAAAGAAACATGATCCTCTTGTCTTAGAAAGGTTTACCCATGAATTCCCCATGTTTTCTGCCAAAAGTAGAATGTAGGGCAACTTGTAAGAGGCTGCAGAGTTGGCACACTGGAGGAGAAGCCAGTTCTCATGGCTTTATTTTTGCTTTTTGTGGTTCATTTCACAGAAAATTCACTTTACTCCATCTTAATTCCCCAGCTACAAAGAAAAAGGCAACTATTTCTTCCATGAACACAGGAGTAGATAAAGATTCAATGACTAGATTTAATAGAGTCCTTTAGTTTCCCACCTAGTTCTATTAGGAAATATGTTCTAATTTGAAGAAAAAAAAAGTGTGTAGTTTCAAGCCTGCCAGCTCACATAAACCTATTCATTAGAGCCAAACTAGTTTGTACACATTGTTGTGACTACAGAAATTCTTATGCATTATGATTTGAGAGACATTTCATGGAGAAGTGGATGAAAATGACCTCATGTTGAATTTAACTAGTTACGTTCTTAAAAGTCACTGGTAAAACAAAAAGTATAATTTATAAAGAGACAACTCAGCAATAACTCTCCCTGCTGTGACACAGCTGGTTAAGGATCCCATGTTGTCTCTGTGGCAGCAGGGGTTCAGATTCCCGGTCCGGCACAGCGGGTTAAGCATCCAGTGTTGCCACAGCTGCTGAGTAGGTTATAGCTGAGGCTTGGATTTGATCTCTAGCCCAGGAATTTCCATAAGCCTTGGGTGCAGTCAACCCCCAACAAAAAAAAAAAAAAAAAGCAAAAACCCCAATTAACTCTTTAACTCATCTCTATAAATTCATCAAATCAGGCAAGTTATTCTCTACTTAGTTCCTCTGGATATTGCTGACTTAGAGATATTTGGGAAGATTTTCCCTTCTTCACTTGGGAAACTGTTTGTATAGCCTTGTCTGAAAATCATTTCTTTACAAATAATAAATAACTTATGGGGCCCTAAGAAAATTTGAATAGAGGAATGAATGAAAATTCTAGCTTTGTTCCTAAGCCACCTTCGGTGTATGTTTTAATCTGTTTCAGCTTCTTTATCTGCAAAATAAGTGATAGTGCAGAATTGACACAGAAGCAGCACATGTTACCACTCTCCACCCTCAGACTCACTGCAGGCATCACTAATCAAGCATAGAACTCTTTCCTGCTGAACTCACACACTGCTTCAGAATCCTTTGTATCATTGCATATTCCTGGGTTAGATTTTGCCTGACTATATTAAATGCCTAGATGCCAGGCACAATTTTTTTAATTGAAGTACAATTAATTTACAATGTTGTGTTAATTTTCTGCTATACAGCAAAGTGATTCAGATAGGTATATGTGTGTGCGTATACACACATATGTATATATTCTTTTTCATTATAGGTTATTACAAGATATTGAATATAATTCCCTGTGCTATACAATAGGACCTTGTTGTTTATCTGTTTTATATACAGTAGTTTGTATCTGCTAATCTCAAACTCCTAATTTATTCCCTCCCCCTATTTTCCCTTTGGTAGCCATAAGATGGTTTTCTATGTCTTCCAGGCACTATTTTAAATGCCTACCTATATTAAGCAGTTTTCTTATGACACAAATACATGAGGTATGGACAATTAAGGTCATTATTTTGCGGATGAGGAAAAGGAGGCCTGAAAAAGTCCCTTATCATAAGTGAAAGAGCTTGAAATCAAGTGGCCTATGCTTTTCTACACTATGATACTTTGCCTCTGAGTTTGCTCGAGTCCATCTCCACACAAATGCCATGGTTAGTGCTGAAAACATGGCACACACATTACACAGTAATGCATCTCCTATGCTCTCTGGGGGATTGGTTTAGTTTAAGCAGTTTTATCCCCAGCACCTAGCCCAGGGCCTGGCAGAGTGTCTGGCATACAATAGCCACTCAGAAAATACTGATCGAATGAATAAATGCTGCCATCTCCATAGCCAATATGACAATATTCTTTAAAAATATACTTTAATGACATTTTCTTTTTATGGTCCATGAGTCCATTATTCTGTAGAGTCTCTGTTGATCGTTTTCCAAGCAGAATCTTACTAGGTTTCCTATGCAAAATTCTATCTTAGTGCTTTCCTGATTGTTTATTCTCATTTTAACTATTTATTTGGACCCTCGAAGAAAGCATTCAACCAGGGGCAATCCTTCACCATTGGAACAGAAATGATACCTTGTATGTGCTGACTTTTTCTATGAAACAGTAACAACTCAATAGAAGTCAACTGCTAAAGTGGGAAAAGCCTTGACTGATTGAAGAACAGACGCTCTTGAGTACAATTAGTAGAGACTTGCAGTGACCTAGGTAGTTATTTAACTAAAAAAGGAAACATAAAAGAAACCAAAACTGGATTATTTTGAGGGGATTTCATGGTGAGTCATTGAATAGAACTTAGTGACACAAAGAGAACAAATTAGTAAGCCAGTGTTTACAGTAAAGTACATGAAGTCAGAGTCAAGACAACTTAAAACCTATGACAATATTTTTTTGCACTAGTTTTTCCATATGCACTAACAGAATAGCCTAGTACCTAACTTATCTGATTTATAAATGATAACATAAAGGCTACAAACAAGCAGAAAAGCACACAAGTTTAAAGTGTTCTTACCAATAAGATTTTCTACAAATAATTACAAGTATAGTTGGGGAGTAAACAGTCTTAGGAAGTTCCTGACATAGATATCTGAAAATCATGAGTGTCAAAACCATTGCATTTCTCCCAAACACCATCTCAAATTCAGGGATCGAGGCTTGGGGCAGCATCAAATAGTAGAAATAAGAGTACACTGACATCTATTAAAGGGTATGAGAAAAGAACTAGGACAGAAAGAGTACAAAGAAACATAAAAAAAAAAAAAAAGCTGCTGGCAGGAGCTAGAGAAGAATTAAAGGGCAGAGAGGAGTCCCAGAGGAAGTCCTAGCTGATGTTAATTCATTGTCCTGTTGCCACCAGCTGCCTCACTGAGTTCTTTCTGGCAGGTACAACCCCTCCCAAAGCACAGGGTACCAGGTACTGTCTTCCAGCCATAATTCTGTACAGCTTGGAGGAGCAAGCACTCCATGTACGTGTTAAGTTGAAAGAAAGGTGACCAAAATAAGATGGAAACATTGTCATTATGTAAAGAGGGAGAAAGTATTTGTTGTAATTAGAAATAACCCATATGGGAAGACCTAGAAGGAAAGAAGAGAGTTACTCTTCAAATAACCACTGAGAAGCTGTGGCCACAGGCAGAGACCTGTATAAACAAATACCTGCAGCTCATGCAGCATGATGTTCACTGCTCGGTGGAACTATGTCTCTAGCACGTCCAAAATAAAATTGTGAATTTTGCATCTGTGTGGTCAAGGTGCTTCAGCTGCTTTGCCCCCTTTTGGCAATATCTGACCTTAATAGGAATTTCACACCACTTTGTCATAGTCCCAAGAGCCTTCTTCTTAGATCTTTCCATGGAGGCCCATGCTCCAAAACCGCCCCCTCCCCTCAAACATTCCTATGTTGAAGCCCTAACTGCCAATTGTGACAGTACTTGGAGGTGGGGTCTTTGGGAGGTACTTAGGTTTAGGTGAGATGGTGAGGGTGGAGCCCCCATGATGGGATTAGTGCTCTTAAGAAAAAGAGTAATCCAAGGGCTCACTTTCTCTCTCCACTTTCATGCATGGAGAAAAGGACAAGTGGGGACACAGTGAGAAGGCAGCATTTATAATCTAAGGAGAGAACCTCACCCTTCTGGCATCTTGATCTAGGACTTCTATCCCTCCTACTGTGGGAAATAAATTCCTATTGTTTAAGCCATCCCAGGCTATGGTATTTTCTTAGGGAAACCTGCATTGATTAAGAAATCCCACCTACCTCCTGTCATCCAAAATCACAATAAAGTCTGGGCAATCTATGTTATAAAAACTTTCGCCCACTTACAGAGTCAAAGACCCGACTCTGCTATGGGTTAGTCATGTTGACTTGGGCAAGGCATCCAATTGTTCTTGATCTCACCCTTAAAATGAGGGATTCAGTTGGATGATCCATACCAGTAGCTCTGATCTTTGCATCCAATGGTATTGGAATCTTTTCTAGAGTTGTTTAGATGGTCAAATGAATACAATTGAAATAAGTCCTACAGGTGCTATCTTGAGAAGGGACGCTACCAGGTGCTAATTTGAGCACACCATGGCATTTATCTCCGCCATCATGATAGAAAAACAAGGGCTGGCAAATTGGCCTTCTGTTTCTGCAGCTGCTGACCCCTAGTAAGGAATGTTAGAACAGACATAAGCTAGCCCTGGAGACTTGGGCTGGTGCCAAAAGCAATAACTACAGCTTGTTCTGTGGCTGTCACTCTGAATTAAAGACTGAATGGCCAACGGAAACCACCATTTCACACTGTGATGTTCCGGGTCTCCCGCTTCGGTGGCTGAGGTTGGCAGTGCTTCTACACAGGATGTATCATGCTCATCAAGATGTCCAGGGTCAGGTAACTGGGCACTGCACCTGGTTAGGATACTATCAAAATGGTACCTTCTCAGGGATTTCCTTAGGCAAAGAAAGCAATTTTGCAAAGTCGAAAAGGCAACCATCTCTATTTGGTTCCTGATCTGAGACCTCAAGTGTATCTACAAAGCCAAGGGCTAGGATATATGAAAAAAATCACTCCTAGGCATTTCAAAAAATGGGCTCACACTATTCCAGGATGTCTGTGCTCAGTTATTTCAGTCCCTGACTCAAATGTAAACCCTATATAATAGCAACATTGTACTCAAAGGAAGGAGACTTTTCTTGGAGCAGTAGGTAAAGGAAGGCAATTTAGATGACAGTCATTTTAACATTTCCTCACCTTTGCCCATGCAACTTTGCCCTTGTTCATCTAAATTCTAACAGAGTGGAGCTAATGTAAAAGGAACATTGAAATAAATGGCAAATGGGAATGACTGAGACAGCTGAAGGATGCCTTTAAGAGTTATTTGGCCCAAAAATAACTCAGTAATTCTTACAGATTTCCTTGGAAACAATGTAAAAACTGCCTGGGGTGCAGTGTATTCACAACAAGAATAGGACCTTTGCTTCTGAAAAAGAGTCTTAAAGTACTGAGAATTGGGGAAATGTTTAAAGTGATATATAACAAAGACCAGGGTTGGATCCAGGAGAATGATTCAATGTTAAATTCATAAAATCATTGCTAACCTCATAGATTCAGTTGTGTGAAAGACAAATTCAAGTTGGAAAATAATGCTCTATTAAATATTAATTTTAGAATTATGTTCTTTAGAAGTCAATACTAAATGTATGGAACAACCATGTAGCAGACAGACTTACAACAGTGTTTCCCAGCCAGGGGTGATTTTGCTTCCCAGGGGATATTACGACATAATTCATTCATTAAATGAATGCTTATTGACTGCCTACTATGTGTCAACCCTGAGACGCCACTGATTACATGATGACTGTTCATCCTGTTGCAGTGGAACTTAATATCCAAATGGGAAGACAGACATTCAAAGAAGTCATTACTGTAAATGAGGGGGCATAAGTTAGGGACCATAACATAGTTGGTAAGTCAGGAAGCCCTCCAAGGGGGTGACTTACATGGTGGGTAGAATTTACCAGGTAGAACATAGGGTAGGGAGAAGAGGTCAAAGAAGTGATTTAAGCAAAATACCATTAGAACTTTTCTTTTCTGAAATAATTTAAGGTTCAAGAAAGAAGAAGCACATATGATGAGAAGAAGAAATTTTCCTTGCACCTCCTGCTTCCTTTAGTATCAGTCTTTCAAATCCCTGGATTTATTCCTATTGGATTTCCACTTCTGGAAACCATTTCTGCTTTCCGGTATTTTCCTAAAGCTCCATGATGGTCACTGAATTATTCTTTCTGTCTTCCTTTCATTTTCAGGAATCTAGAGATGACTTATAAAAGAAAGAACTTATGTATTTATCTTAATAAGAACACTTGACAGTGCTGCTGGGCTAGATCAGGGACCAGGCTGCTGTGAGTGCCTGTCTGCAGTCTTTGCTTTAATGGTTGGATGAAGTAGACTTTAAACAGAACAGTATATGAAAGAGCACTAACTGTCAGGGTGATGGCATCTTATGATATGGTAAAGATGAGAAAATTTGCTAATTCTCTATAACTATTCCCACAAAGAAACATTTCGATGAGATAGTCAATAATTAAAATATTTCATCATCTGTTACAGTCTGTTAGCATAACAAGAGCTGGCTCTCTTCTTTGGTATAAAATAGGATGATTTAACTCATTCAATTAGCATTTTCTTACCCAATATTATTAGTGCTGTGTATCTCCTACCTAGACTGTTTCCTGAGTGATAATCTTCACTGAACCTCCTTGAAAATGCTTTTAGTGTTTAGAACAGCAATAGCTCTAGAGGATTTTTTGCTAGGTTTACATACACATAAAAAACTGCAAGTATAAAATTTCTTCTCTTTATCCATAACACCATGACTCAGATGTAACTGACATATTCAGAGCCTGAAAATTCAAGCGGAATCCATGGTACTCACTCCAGGATGTGCATGTGCCCAGTGAGGACTATCTGAAACTTATCAGATTCAGAAACCGTTTTCACTCTCAAGGCTAGCAAAATGGAATGTTTTATACCTATATTTTGTGGAAATTTTAAGAGACGATGGATATTAATTAGACTCTTAGGCAGAGAGCCAATGTGAACACAATATATGAAATTTATCAAATCACTGGGGATTGAGTAGTTGTGAAAAATGAGTCCCACCTGTTAAAGTAGAATAAACTTATCACATTTATTCTGTATCCAGTTGATGTGGACATAATGGAACTAAATTGTAGAGATGATATTTTACCAAAGCTTAAGAGCTAATGCACCAGACTACTTAACAAGGTGCCAAAAGAGAGACTGTTGCATTTTGGATTCAGGAGCAAGGAGAAAATTTTAAAGGCCAGGACAGTTTTTGGTTTTTTATTTTATATCTTTATTCCAAAAAGGTAAAGTAACTCTTGTTCTCGCTTTGAAGGTCCCAGTTTCAAACACAGTGGTAGTGATTGAAAAAGGATGCAGGGGAGTTTCTGTTGTGGCTCAGCGGGTTAAGAACCAACATAGTGTCCATGAGGATGCAGTTCAATCCCTGGCATTGCTCAATGGGTTAAGGATCCAGCATTGCTCTGAGCTGCGGTATGAGTTGCATTTGTGGCTCAGATCCAGTGTTGCTAAGGCTGTGGCATAGGCCTGCAAGTGCAGATCTGATTCAACCCCTAGCCCAGGAACTTCCATATGCTACAGGTGTGGCTGTTTAAAGAAAAAAAAAAGATAAGGGATTTTGTGACTTGATGTCACTCTTCAGGTCAAGAGTACTTTTCTGCTGGCTTTAGTGAATATATTGTGCCTTTGTCAAAACCATATTGGTGCTAGGGTGCCAAGGCAGTTCAATCAAATTCAACAAACAGTTGAATACCAGAACAACTGAATATTCACACATGAAAGAATGAAATTGAACCTATAACCAAAACTGACTCCAACTGAATCAACTTAAAAGAAAGTCTTACTCTCAGTAATAAATCTTCCTGATCTTCAGTTAGGCAAAGTCTTCTGAGATATAATACCAAAATCGCATTGATCAGAAAAAAAAAGTTAGACTTTATCAAAATTTAAAACTTTTGTGCCTCAAAGGACATAATTGAGAAAGTGAAAATATAATACACAAAATGAAGGAAAATATTTGCAAATCATACATCTGAGAAGTGACTTTATTCAGGGCATGTAGAGGGCTCTTAACATAAGAGAAAGATAAATAACCCAATTTTAAAATGGGCAGAGAATCTGAATAGACATTTCTCCAAAAAGATATGCAAATATCCAATAAGTGCATGAAAAGATATTCAATATAATTAGCCATTCGGGAAATGTAAATCAAAACCACACTGAAATACCAATTCACAGCCACAAGGTCAGCACAGTCAAAAAGTTAGATACTATCAAGTGTTAGTATGGATGTGGAGAAGTTAGAACATAGCAGATGAAAATGTAACTTGGTGCAGTTGTCAAAGAAAAGAGTTTAATGTTTCCTCCCATGAGTTAAACAAAGAGTTAGCATATGACAAATCAATTCCACTTTAGTTGTATGCCCAAGAGAAATGAAAGCATATATCCACACAAAAATGTGCACATGAATATTCATAGCAGCATTATTTACAGTGGTCAAAAAATGGAAACAATATGGTTTAGCCATATAATGGAATATTATTTAGCCAATAAAAGGGATGAATTACTGATGCATGCTAGAACACTGGATGAACCTTGAAAACATTGTGCTTAGTGAGAGAAGTGAGTCACAAAAGACTACATCTTGTATAACTACATGCACGGGAAATGCCCCAAACTGCCAAATCTATATAGAGGGTGTATTAATGATTGTCTAGGGGTAGGGCCAAGGGGAAGTGGAGGTAATGGAGAGTGACTATTGGTGTTTTTAAGGTGATGAAAATGTTCTAAAATTAGATTGTGTTGATGGATGCACAACTCAATATATTAAAAACAATGAATTGTACACTTTTTGATTTTTATTTTTTCCATTATAGTTGATTTACAGTGTTCTTTCAGTTTCTACTGTAGATCAAAGTGACCCAGTCATACACACACACACACACACACATTTTTTTCTCACATTACTCTCCATCAAGTGACTAGATATAGTTCTCTGTGCTAAACAGCAGAATCTTATTGCTTATCCACTCTAACTGCAGTATTTTGCCTCTATTAACTCCAGACTCCCAGTCCATCCCACTCCCTCCCCCTTGGCAACCACAAGTCTGTTCTCCATGTCCATGATTTTCTTTTCTGTGGAAAGGTTCACTTGTGTTGTATATTATATTCCAGGTATAAGTGATAGCATATGGTATTTGTCTTTCTCTTTCTGACTTACTTCACTTCGTGTGAGAGTCTCTAGTTCCATCTATGTTGCTGCAAATGGCATGATTTTGTTCTTTTTTATGGCTGAGTAGTATTCCACTGTGTATAAGTACCACATCTTCTTAATCCATTCATCTGTCTATGGACATTTGGGTTGTTTCCATGTCTTGGCTATTGTGAATAGTGCTGCAATGAACATACAGGTGCATGTATCTTTTTCAAGGAAAGTTTTGTCCAGATATATGCCCAAGAATGGGATTACTGGTTCATGCAGTAGTTCTATGCATAGTTTTATAAGGTACCTACATACTGCTTTCCATAGTGGCTATACTAATTCACATTCCCACCAACAGAGAAGGAGGATTCCCTTTTCTCCACACCCTCTCCAGCATTCATTATTTGTTGAATTGCTAATGATAGCCCTTCTGACAGATATGAGGTGGTACCCCATAGTAGTTTTGATTGCATTTCTCTAATAATCAGCAATGTTGAACATTTTTTCATGTGCTTATTAGCCATCTGTATATCCTCTTTGAAGAAATGTCTATTCAGGTCTTTTTCTCATTTTTCATTTGGGTTGTTGGGGATTTTTTGCTGTTGTATAAGTTGTTTATATATGTTAGAGATTAAGCCCTTGTCAGTTGCATCATTTGAAACTATTTTCTCCCATTCTGCAAGTTGCCTTTGGGGTTTTTTTATGGTTTCCTTTGCTGTGCAAAAGCTTGTCAGTTTGATTAGGTCCCATTAGTTTATTTTTGCTTTTATTTCTGTTGCCTTGGGAGACTGACCTAAGAAAACATTTGTATGGCTGATGTCAGAGAATGTTTTGCCTATGTTCTCTCCTGGGAGTTTGATGGTGTCTTGTCTCACCTTTAAATCTTTAAGCCATTTTGAGTTTCTTTTTGTGTATGGTGTGAGGGTATGTTCCAGTTTCATTGATTTACATGCAGCTGTCCAGTTTTCCCATTTTATATTTTATATTTTACATTCTTACCTCCTTTGTTGAAGATTAATTGACCATCAGTGTCTGGGTTTATTTCTGGTTCTCTATTCTGTTCCATTGGTCTGTATGTCTGATTTGGTATCAGGAATTGCACATTTTAAATGGCTAAATTGTACAATATATGAACCAAGTCTCAAGAAAGTGGGTAAAATTATAGCAGTGCTAGAAATTTTATCTAGGAACCCTTCTGAAACTGGGAGTAGAGAGAAGGAAATTAGGCTTAAAATCTCCAACTTAGGGAAAATTCATGTCATCTGAATGGTTTTTATTACTTCATTGAGTCTGACAGTTCAGGGATATGCTGCTTGCTATGTCCTAGGCACTGGAGACAGAAACATGAAAAAGAAAATGCTTGCTGTCAAGCTTACCAAATAGTGGTGGGTCAGGGCCCTTAAATGCAGTACCTATGATAGGAACAGGGAATCGATGCAACTGGAATACAGTGAGGATGACCTACCTCCATGTGTGTGCATGTATGTGTGTGTATATGTACGTAGGAGTTGGATGTAGAGATGAAGGAGATCAAGAGGAACTTTCTGGAAGGGTGAATTGAATTTGTCAAGTGGTCAAGAAGGTGTGCACTACAGAATGCAGATGATACAGGAGAAGGAAGAGTCAAGGAAGAAATTTCTTTCTTTAATTCTTGTGGACTTCATGGACTGTTGATCTCAGCTTGATCATTAGGTAACAAAACAGTATCATTAACCACAAATGGTGATTTTACTAACCATGTTCACAAAGCCCACTTTGGCCAGAAAGTTGGAAGTTTGTACCTGTACGGACAAAGTTTGTCTTCCATTGAAATATCACAGTATGTAGCTGTTTTCTAGATCTGCAAGTTTAACAGAGAGAAATCTGAGCTGTAATCTCTTCCCAATTAGCTATATTCTCTGTGTGATCCTTAGTTTCCTGAAAACTGCATGAAAATGACAAGAGTTACTTGATGCAGTTTCATAAAGAGGAATGGAGATAAAGCATACAAAGCACTTTGCACATAGAACTTTAGTACATGGTAGCTACTATTGTTCTGTATTTTATAATTATATTTTCTTAAATTGAATGGATGAAAATGTTTCAATTTTCACAGAATATTATAACCTTACAGTTTTTTCACCTTAGAGAGTAGTACCTAGACCGTTCAGTTTATCTACTGTTTGCTGACAAAGGTATAAGGCATAAAGAGATACAACATTTGTCCTCTGTAATAATAAAAATGCTGGAGCCCAGATGCACAGGACAAAGGCTAAGGAAAGGAAGCCAAATGGGCAAGCAAATTAGGTCATGAATGAAAAACAGCAGACAAGGCAAAATCTGCTTATAAATCAGGCAGACAATCTAGTAAAGGTGGAGAGCAGACTGGGCTCAGAGGTCAAGTTAACAGCAGAGTTGTCAGACAACATTTAGAGGCCAGAAAATTAGCAGGGACTGAAACATTTTAGTTGGAGTTTGCTTCCTGAGATAAAACAAGCACATCTCTTTGGGGTCTGATTTCCAGCGAGAAAATTCTCATTGTGTTTCCATACAGCTTGCAGACTGACCATTTGATTTGCATGGTTAGAAGGATCTGCATGTGTTCAATCTCATTTGAACATACCTATGTGTCTACACACACATTAATATGCACATGCATGCAAATACACACGTGACACTTTTGCCATGTACATTGTAAAGTTCCTCCAGAGTTAAATAGCCTAAGTGCTATTTCTTTCCATGCATGGCTGCTTTTACTGCGATCACGCCTATATGTTCTTTTCTGTAGCCGTCAGTGGATAGAAAATTGCCAGTTTCTTTCATAGTTCTTGAATGTTGGGATTTGATAGTTTCTGAAATATCTACACTGAAAAGTGCAGAAGAGAAAAGTGTCAGTCCTTTCATCATGATTTCAATGGCTTTTCAAAAAGCTATTCCATGGAGGTAGATAAAATGCTATAAAAAATCTAGATATGCAGAGAACGAAGTCACCATTCTTACTACTGGAACAAGTTCCTGCCTGTCCAAAGAATGGTCTTCACTCACAGATTCTCCTTTGTCCAGTATCTTTCTTTCCCAAATAAACGGAATGGTCATTTGACATCTCTCTACTGAATAAAGATGATTATGTCCTCACAGTATGATTTTTCCCCACCTACTTTTAAATTTGCTTCTGAAAAGAAAATTCACTAATCACATAGATTATCACTGATGCAATTAATACGAATTTGGTATGCTATTTCAAAAAAGGAACAGACTGGAGGTCGTCTTAGTAAAGATTCTATTCAACTTAATGCCTCATAAATTACTCATTGTTGCTGCCCAGTGAATTTAGAGTAATAATTGTAAGACTGGTTATGAGACATTAGGGAGAAATATTATGTCACAAGTAATAAAAAGGTTTGGAGTGCACTCATTTGAAGTCCACTTTTCTTTTTTCACAGAGTAATATTATCCTTTGATTCTAACTTTTGGGGGACATGTTTACTAATGGCTAGTCTTTGGGGAAAAAAGTATTCTATATCATTCTGTTTATGATCATATACAGTACAGCCCCACATGTACCTCTGACATGTATCACACTAATGAACTGTTTTAGTCTCATTACCGAAAGAACTCAGAGCCATCACAATTTTTTCAAATGGAACTAAAGTTTATATTTTCCAAGTAAGACTTGCTGTGTCAACTTCTAGCCTTACTTGGTCTCCCATTGTTATGATTTAGGTGTGGTCTACTTTTAATTATCAGTTTTCAAAACCTATAACTGGATTACATTTCAACAAACATTGTGTTTGCTAGGTACTGTTACCTTAGAAATACATAAGAAACACCCATCTTCAAGAAGTATATGTTCTTCATGAGGAGAGAATATATATTTCAAGCTTTATTACCAGTGGCCATTATGAAAAATAGTTTCTCTATTTGATAATAAAAAATATCTTCAGGAAAAAAAAAAGAGAGGATAAGGCCTACTTGTCCTTAAACTATGTGGTATCAGGTACAATGTAGACAAATCTAATTCCCATTCCTCTCAGATGACATTTCTTGTTACTTTCAACTCTCTCCTGACTGCTGATAGGAAAAACCCAAAGGCCACACTTCATTATCTTTAGAGCCTAGAAACTCCTTCTAAGGGCAAAGCTACAACTGTACCTGTTTTTCAGCTTATATTTGTGATGAATTTGCCAAGTACTTCAATGCCTTATCTAACTGATCAAGAATGACAGTAGTATAAAGTGAGCTGTGATAGTTATACTAATATCAAACAAAATAGACTTAAGCTATTTAAAAATGTTACCAAAAGACAAAAAGGGACATTTCATAAGGAAAGAAGAGTGAATTCAGCTCCCCCCCACCCCCGAGAATGAGAGTAAAGCAAGTATACCTATGCTTGCCATTTCTTATTGCTGTTCTATAGGAGAATTTAGTTAGTGTGATTATGCAAGAATGATCTAGATTGGGAAGGAAAAAGTAAGACTGGCATTATCCTCAGACAACATAGCCTTTTATATAGAAATCGTATGAAGACTTTATTAAACACTGCTGGAACTAAAACACAAGTTCAGCATGGTTGCAGGATACAAGACCAGCATATGAAAATCATACTTAATTTCATATGGTATTTTCCTTTCTCTTTCTGACTTACTTCACTCAATTTTACATACTAGTGATACAAAATCTGAATGTAAAATAAAGGCAAAGATTTCATTCCCAATAGCATTAAAAAGGGTACAACTACTACGGAAAACAGTATGGAGGTACCTCAGAAAACTAAATATAGAACTACCACATGACCCAGCAATCCCACTCTTGGGCATATATCCAGACTTTCCTTGAAAAAGATACATGCACCTGTATGTTCATTGCAGCACTATTCACAATAGCCAAGACATGGAAACAACCTAAATGTCCATAGACAGATGAATGGATTAAGAAGATGTGGTACATATACACAGTGGACTACTACTCAGCCATAAAAAAGAACAAAATCATGCCATTTGCAGCAACATAGATGGAACTAGAGACTCTCACTCTAAGTGAAGTAAGTCAGAAAGAGAAAGACAAATACCATATCACTTATGTCTATAATATAATATATGGCACAAATGAATCTTTCCACAGAAAAGAAACTCATGGACTTGAAGAACAGGCTTGTGGTTGCCAAGTGGGAGGGAGTGGGATGGACTGGGAGTTTGGGGTTAATAGAGGCAAACTATTGCCTTTGGAATGGATAAGCAATGAGATCCTGCTTATAGCACAGGGAACTATACCTAGTCACTTGTGATGGAACATGTTGGAGGATAATGTGAGAAAAAGAAAATATATATGTGTGTGTATATATATATGACTGGGTCATTTTGCCTTACTGTAGAAATTGACAGGACACTGTAAATCAACTATAAAAGAAAAAATAAAAATCATTAAAAAATAGCATCAAAAAGAATAAAATACCTAGCAATCAATTTAACAAAGGAAGTATAATATTTGGTCATGGAAAACTTTAAAATATTGATGAGAGAAATGTTTAAAAATACACCTAAATAGAAAGACATTTCATATTTTTTGATGGTTACATTGTGAAAATGAAAATTCTTCCAAATTTGTCTACAAATTCAATTTGATCCCTATCAAAATGTCAGCAGACTTTTTGAAGAAACTTACAGAATGACTCACAAATTTATATAAAATTGCAAAAAACCAAGAAGAGCCAAAATTATCTTTAGAAAGAGCAAAGCTGGAGAACTTTTACCTCTCAATTCAAAATTTATTCTAAACTACAATTACTAAGACAGAATGTTCTACTGGCATAAAAACAGGTGTATATGTCAGTGGAATAGATCTAAAAATATATCCTTACATTTATGGTCATTTTATTTTTGACAAAGGTGTTAACACAGTCAATTCATGGGGAATGGATAGTCTTTTTAACAAGTGGTGTCCAGAAAATTGAATATTCCCATGCAAGATAATGAATTTAGGCCATTATCTCACACCAAACAAAAAATTAACTCAAACAGATTATAGATTAAATGTAAGAAATAAAAATTAAGAGTTTTAGAAGATAAAATAGGAGAAAACTCTGAGAACTTGGATTAGGCAAATTTTGTTATATGACACAAAAAGCATGGTCTACAAGAAATGAAATTGATAAATTAGAGCCCAGTCTAATAAAAACATGCCATTTAAAAGTTACCATTAAGAAAATGAAGACAAATAAGACATTAGAAATAAATATTTGTAAAACACATTTTACACAGGATGTGTCCAAAATATACAAAGTATTATACCTTAAGATGACAACTCAGTTAAAAAAAAGGGGGGGAGGCAAAATATTTGAATAGAGGTTTTACCAAGGAACACATATGAATGGTTAATAAACATGAAAAGATGCTCGATATCATTAGTCATTGTAAATTAAAACCACTAGAATGGCTATAAAAAAGACAGTAACATTGGTGAAAATGTGGAGAAACAGGAAATCTGATACAATAGTGATGGAAATATAAAGTGATTCAGCCATTTGGAAATAGTTTGATAGCTTCTTTAAAAGTTAAATACAAATTTACCATAAGAATTAGCAATTCCACACTGGATCTCTACTCACAAGTAAAGAAAACGTGTATCCATACAAAGACTTATACACAAATGTTCTTAGCATTAATCATAACAGCCAAAAATAGAAATATCCATCAACTACTGGACAGACAAAATGTGGCATATCTACATAATTAAATACTAATCAACAATAAGAGGAACAAATTACTGATACATGCCATAGCATGAATCGATCTCAAAAGTATATTGCTGAATTTAAAAAAATTATTCTTGAAATGGGTAAAACACATGATATGTAGCATATGCTCAATTAAATTTCAAAGAAAGTGATCCAGCAGTAAACATGTTCTATCCTCCTAACTCCTTTGAAGCTAAAAGGAAATTTGACTTGGCCTTGAGCTGAGCAGTAGGGTGAAAATAACCTTGAGAATTGTAACCTTAAACCAGTTTTCATATATATGCTCAAAATGTGCTTGGAATAAGTAAACCTTAAGCAATTAAGTCAAGTTCAAAATGTTTCCTAATACTTTCCTGGGTGCCTGACAGAATAAAATATAAATGAGCTATCATCCTATACTCAAAGAAATTCTTAAAACAATTTTAATGAAATTTAACAATAAAAATCACCAAACACACAAGGAAACAAAGCACCATGAGTGATAATTAACAGAGGAAATAAATCAAGCTATGAAAGTTTGAGATTTTTGAATAATCAGACACAGAGTATATACTTACTATATATGCTTATACTATATTACTATAATATGCTTAGTATATAATAGAACTCAAAAGCATTTGCAAATAATATAAATTATCAAGAACTACTAAGCTTATCTGAAAAGTATGTTTTAGCAATTAAAATCACAACAAAATTAAAATTTCAAAGGATAATTTGAATAGAACATTAGACACAGCTGAAGATAAAAATAGTAAACTGGAAATACACCAAAATAAATTACTTAGAATACAGAGAGAAAAAGAGATGGAAAATAGGAAAAAGTTACAGGGCAGGGAAATAATATTTATTAGAGTTTCAGAACAAAAGGGAGAAAGAATGGAATAGATGCAACACCTAAAGAGATAAGGCTCTGTGACAGGCTTCAAAAATTACTGTAATTTTTGCCCCTCCTTGTAAACATGCAATTTGTAATGTGACTTTGGAGAGACTTCTGAGGTGAAAGTCCTTTACCTATCCTTTGAAAATAGGCTGGCCTCTTGATTTGCATTGGTCAATAGTGTGTAATACTGTTCATAAAAGTGACAGTGCCTGTTCTGAGTCTAGTTTTCAAGAGGTCTTATGTGATTCCATTATTTCTTTTGCAGACCTGTCGCTATCACATGGCAAAGCCTGTTTGCTGGTTGATGAGAGTCCATGTGGAGAAAAGCCAAGCCATCCTGGACAAGCCTAGAGACATCTGACCCCCAAGCACATGAGATGGTCTAGTTAAAATTATCAGACCACTGGAGTTCCCGTCGTGGCTCAGTGGTTAACGAATCCAACTAGGAACCATGAGGTTTTGGGTTCAATCCCTGGCCTTGCTCAGTGGGTTAAGGATTCAGCGTTGCCGTGAGCTGAGGTGTAGGTTGCAGACGCAGCTCAGATCCCAAGTTGCTGTGGCTCTGGTGTAGGCCAGTGGCTACAGCGCCGATTCAACCCCTAGCCTGGGAACCTCTATACGCTGTGGGAGCAGCCCAAGAAATGGCAAAAATACAAAAAAAAAAATTATCAGACCACCTGTCCCTCAGTTGACTGGGGACTCATGAATGAACCCAGCCAAAATGAACTTGAAGATTCAGAAATACATTCTTGTGAACCTCAAGGCAAGAAAATGTACACTGTGAGATTTTAAAATTTGATACAACAGTATCCAGGAAGAATTTTGAAAGTGTCAGCTGACTGCTCTTAGCTGTGTCTGATACAAAATTGGAAAAAAAAAAAAAAGAGGTAAGTTAAGAGAACTAGCCATTGGGCAACTATAATTTAGAAGAAATATAGAGAGCTCCTACATAGTACTGGATTGGAAAATAGATAGGCTTTTCATCTCCAGTCTTCCCCATTAGTGTAATTTTCTCAGTGTAAATGAGGCCTAAGATCAAATCAATAGTATGACTGTAAGATCCTTTTTAAAGAACTCTGAAATTTTTTAAGATTTGCCTGGTAGCCCTTCTGATCTGGACAAAGGGGATTCTAGGAACTTTGAGGGCAAGTGCCATAGAAGCCTAATAGCAAAATAGCAGTCACTCAGTCTAAAAGGAAGCCTATCTCAAAAACAATTTTGGGTAGGATGCTTGGAACAGACTCTAATTAGACATGTAGCTCCTCCACAAAAACTGTGAGTAAATTGAACTGGCAAAAGAACACCAAGTCTAGATTAAAAGGGACTGAGTGTTCAAAACTACAGTAAGACTTCGGGCTCCTGATGTGGTATGATCAAGAAGCAGGCTGAGGAAACTTCACAATTGGCAGGATCAGTAATTCTTTAGAGGTAGTCCAGGTGATCAGGGAAAAGCATGAATGTCTCAAAAGAAGGCTACCAGGCATCATTAGACTACTAACAGGAGGCCACACACATTAGTAGGACGTAGATGGATTTTCTTAAATATCCTCCAATGTCCTTGAAACAATTATTATAGGCTCTAGCAGAGGAGCTAATTTTATAGAATGTTTAATGATTCCACTTAGACTAAAAACAACTCATGATTGGGTTCAGTCTTGCTATCACTGCTGAATTAGTTGACAAGCCCACTAAGAAAGTTTTCACCAAAAATATAATTTATCATATTGATGGAAGACAGTGTTCAATATCAATTCTGGTCACCTGGACTTTATGTCCACTTCACCACAAGCTGCCTCTATTGCACTACCAAGTGATAAATCCAGAGAAAGCCCCTAATTCTCTTCGCTTGAATGCAAGAGGAAGGGATGCTGTCCTAATGTTTGCAAGACAAGGTTTTCCTATTTCATACCTACAGGTTTTGGACAAAAATATGTTATTTCCAGACAAAATGCCACTCGATAATAGTATTCCCTCTTCCTTACTACATACAATAAATGCTAAGACTTAAAGTTCAGTCACTAACTGTAAAGGAAAAAGTAATCAGTGGTACAGAATCCACTCATATTACAACTCATACTATGCAGTGCTTTACAATGTAGTCCTTGTGTTTGGAATATAACTTATATAAAATAATTTTTTTTTCTCACTGAAAACCCTTGTTTATAATATTGTTATATGAAAGCACAATCAACAGATGAAAAGTGAGGGCTATTCACAGAATTTGTTTCAAAATGAAGGTGATACTGTCAAATCAGGAAAATGACTACCCGAGTTTGCTGCACTGCTATTACATATGCAAAACAATTATATTTATCTGAAGAGGCTAATAAGGTAATAATATTTTGATGATAACTCGAAACAGCATGTTTATATCTATTGCTGAATGCCTAAGTGTTGGACAGTTTGTGATAATTTAACAAATTTCTTAAGCTGAATTGAACAAATTCAGTTCGTCTTTTCCAGAAACCCACAAATTAGAAAAGCAATGTTAACTAAGAGTATTTGTGAACTGGTTCCCAAACTAATCCTCATACTTTGAGTCACATATTTATGATCCCCTTTCACTATGGTCTGGGGGAAAGAGCTCTCAACTGAGGGAACAAGACTCTGTTGCTTACTGGTGATTCTTCAGCTCTAAAAACTGTAGAGAAGAGCAACAGCCTACTTGTCCAACTGATAATTAAATGTAATATTGTGTGTCAAAGATAATCATTCTCAGTTGCTATGGAGAAGAAAATTAGCAAAAACTCAATGCAGTCACTCAACTTTTTTTTTATGGTTTAGTTGTAACAGATAATGGCTTGGAATTAGGTGGGAAGAAGGGCAGGAGGAAGGGAAGGAATTCAGGGAGAGAGTAGGGGATGAAGGAAAAACTATGTTCACAGAGAGCCTCTGGCCATGACCTTGGAGAAAAAAAAATTTAATAAATATCATTTTTCATACCACCACTCAGATATAATATACATTTGAGAAATTCCTTCTACATTTGCATATATTTAATATATTTACTTGAAAATAAGTGCGTGTGTATGTTTTTATAGCTTCTTAAAATGTGATAAAATGGTTTGGGGTTTTCTTTTTTTTTTTTTTCATTTTATGGCTGCACCTGTGAAATATGGAAGTTCCCAGGCTAGGGATTGATCTGAGCCACAGCTGCGACCTACGGCTGAGACATACAACTGTGGCAACACTGGATCCTTTAACCCACTGCACTGACTCCGTGTGATCCAAGCCGCTGCAGTAGGACTTTTTAACTCACTGCACTGTGGCAATAACTCCAAGAAAATGGTTTTTAATTTAATTGAAACACGAACAGAAAATATCTAATAGACTGCTACTGCTTGAGGTTAGGACCTAAGTCTGATTCATCTTTTTATTTCTTGTACTGCCTAGTATAGTATTTTACTTGCAATAATGCTCACTCCCAAATTTTCTGGAAAACAAATTTCATGTTTTATTTGGGAGGTACAAGCTTAAGGCTAAAGCTGTACATTAAAGATTTTGTTTAAAATTTTGAAGATAAGGAGACGGGTTTCCTATGCATGCAACAGTGTCCCAGTTACATTGATCACCCCCAGTGTTCTGATATGGATTTCAATCTCATTATCCCTCGAAGCCCAAGAAACTAATCTCTTCTGCAGAATTCTGACAGTAACAATCCACTGTTTCTTTTTTCTTTCTTTCTTTCTTTTTTTTTTTTGCATTTTAGGGCCACACCTGCAGCATATGGACGTTCCCAGGCTAGGGTCAAATTGGAGCTAGAGCTGTTGGCCTGCACCACAGCCACAGTAACTCAGGATCCAAGCCATGTCTGGGACCAACACCACAGCTCACGGCAATGTGGGATCCCCTACCCACTGAGTGAGGCCAGGGATTGAACCTGCATCCTCATGGATACTAGTTGGGATTCATTTCTGCTGCCCCACAATGGAAACTCCAACATTCCATCTTGGATGTAAATTGTCCTTACATCTCCCAAGTTTCTGCATGGCTTTATGGTTTTCTCTTGATCAATTTACTTCCTACACAACTGGCCCTGCTGCCTTAGTTTCTGAAAACTGAACCTACTATTGAAATCAATTCACCCAATGAATTTCATGAAAGTTTCTACAGTCTTAAAACAAAAGAGGAGTTTTGATCAGCTCTGAGAAATTCAATGTGTGTATGGGGGGGGGGGGAAATGCACTGTTTTTGCCAATAGTGTTGCTAGGCAACCACTGTACTATGACAACTAGCACCAAAATGTAATGTAACTTCCTAAGTTGAGGGTGGTTTTAAAAGAATGCAGTTAGAGGCTGTTAATCAAAGCCTCTGTTGGAACCTTCTAGAAAAATGAGCTGGAGAGGAAGACAAGGGCTTCATAAAAGTTTATAGAGTTTATGCTTTTTAAAGGAAGCCCAAGTGCAGACCCATGGGATGGTTCCTTAAATTCTGTAATTATCTCAGGCAACACATCTAGAAGGCACAACTAATTATGATTAAAGCAATAATGGGCCACCTACACCAGTTATGAAGCAAAAGAGGTACATCCCCATTTTGATTCCTTAAACAGTTAAACTGTAGTTGAAATAAAGGATACGTTTTTGTAATGGAGAGAAGAAGATCACAAAAATGGCTGGAAACATGAGCTCAACAGTTCATCTATGAAAGAGTATAAAATCCAGTCATTTGAATATTTGCTGAACATTTTTTAAAAGAATGCATTATCTTAAGAAATGTTAGAGAATGAAGTAACGGCACCAAGTACTACAGAAAATAAGATATTTTCTGGGAATGTTTTCTCTATAGGAGACAAAGCGTTCTCTATCATTTGCTATTTTTTCCCTTGGTTGTGGAGGGCCAACGTGGAGCCTCAAAATGGACATCTAAGTGAAGACCAACTTCTCCTTTCTTTAGGAAGATGAAAGTAACTATAGGGTCTGTATTGGTCAGGGTTCTCCAGAGAAACAGAAATAATGGGATGTAGACCTATAGAGAGAAAACAAATCATTGTAAGGAATTGGCTTGTGCAGTCATGAAGGCTGGTACGTCCCAAGACCCACAGGGTGAGTCAGCAGGTCGGAGACCCAGAAGAGCCAACGGTAGAGTGCCAGTCTGAAAGCTGGCAGGCCCATTGCCCTAAAAGAGCCACAGTTTCAGTCCAAGTCCAAAGGTTGACAGGGACCAATCCCCAGCCCACAGAATCAGGCAGGGAACCAGCTCTCTTCTTCAGGCTTTTGTTCTACACACACCTTCAACCGATTAAATGAGGTTATTCAAGTTAGAGGGGTAATCTGCTTTACTTGTTCTTCTTTTCTTTTCTTTTTTTGTCCCCCAGGGCTACACCCGCAGCTTAAGGAAGTTCCCAGGCTGGGGGTCAAATCAGAGCTGCAGCTGCTGGCCTACACCACAGCCACAGCAATGCCAGATCTAAGCTGCATCTGCAACCTACACCACAGCTCATAGCGATGCCGGACCCCTAACCCACTGAGCAAGGCCAGGGACTGAACTGGCATCCTCATGGATACTGGTCAGGTTCATTACTACTGAACCACAACAGGAATTGCTTTACTCAATCTTCCGATTCACAAATTAATTTCATTCAAAAATGTCCCCACAGAAACATTCAGGAGAGTGTTTGGCCAAATAGCTGAGCACCCCGTGACCCAGTCAATATATAAAGTTAATCATCACAGGGCTTTGTTTGAAATGTCCCCCCTTATATTTCAAGTTTCCCACAATCTTATCTCAGCTTAATTTTTTTTAATTGTTTAATGTTTCATGTTCATTGACATGAGCCTTCTTGTTTCTGGTTGTCTGGATCTGACTGACTTTCAAATATTTCTAGGAACATATTCATCCTACCATGCCTTTGATAAAAGTAGCTCCTATACTAAAAAGACCTTCCCTCTCTTTCTCTACCTGCATCTCATTCAAGTTCAGCATCCTAGCTTCATTGTTATGTCTAGAAAGCTCCCTTGGATCCTTTTCACTTTCACAAGTCTCTCCTCTCTCTGAACTCTTATAGAGTAGATGCTATCCCACCTAAAGTTACTGAGTACCACAGACTGTCTTTCATTGTTTTATTTACTCTATATGTGATAATATTATCAACAGAATGTAAGTTCTTCAAGACTGGAGGTTATGTGCTATATTCATTTATTTATCCAACATGTATTTTATGAACATATATCTTGCTTTCAAGGTTTTTACAATCTGATAGGGAAATTCAAATAATTAACAGACAATTTTGCTAATGAAATAAGTGGTCCCAAACAAGGAAGCATGGAGTGTTATGAGAGCAGAGGTGAGGCAAGGGTAAAAAATTGCTCCAGAAGTTGTAGTTTAAACTGAGAAATACTCCTTATCTCAGAGTTTCTGTGGGTCAGGCATTTGGAAGCTCCTTAGCTGGGTGGTTCTGGTTCAAGTTCTCCAGTGAGGTTTCAGTGAAGCTGTTGGCTGGAGGTATAGTCTCATCTGAAAGCTCAACCAGGGAAGGATAGCTTCTGAGTTCACTTACATGGCTGTGAGGTGGACTCAATTCCTGACTGGCTGCTGGTAAAAAATTAAGGTCCACTCTACACGGGTCATACCATAGTCTGCCCAAGTGTCCTGTGATTTGGCAGCTGGCTTCCTCCAGAAAAAAATTAGAGTGAGTGCAACCAAGAAGAAAGCTACAGTCTTTTTAAACCTAATTTTAGAAGTGATATAGCATCACTTCTGCCTATTATTTTTGTTAAAAGTCAGTCCCCAAATCCAGCTTATATTCAAGGGGAGGATAATTAGCTTCATCTCTTGAAGGGAGAAGTATCCAAGACTTTGTGGACATATTTTTAAACCACAAATTAGGGAATGATCCTTAGAGGAAGTGAAAACTACATTGAATTTCAAAAGGTTAGGTGAAAATGGTGGGAGAAAGGTGTTTGGAGGAGAGACACAGACTATAAAAATTAAAGAAGTAGAGAGCACAGAACTCTGGGTAATACAAAGTTTCATATTATCTGGCTTCAAATAGTATTGATGTAAAGAGAGTGGAAAATGGATATCCCATTGTGGCACAGCAGAAACGAATCCGACTAGGAACCATGAGGCTGCGGGTTCAACCCCTGGCCTCACTCAGTGAGTTAAGGATCTGGCATTGCAGCTGCAGCTCCGATTAGACCCCTAGCCTGGGAACCTCTATATGCCATGGGTGTGGCCCTAAAAAGCAAAAACAAAAAAAAAAAGAGAGAGAGAGACAGTGGAAATGATGTAGCATTATGTTTCATCCAAAGAGCCAACAGGACACCATTAGGCAATCCTAAGTGGAAGAGTGACATGATCATATTAGCACCCAAAACAAAATTAAGGAAATGTAGAGAACTGATTGGAGGGATGCAGTGGGGGAAGAACTGCAAAAAAAACCCACTATAGATGCCATGGTGGTGATCCAGGTGACCTAGGCTGTGAGCTTGAACTAAGGTAATGCAATGGTGATAGGGTGGAAAGGAAAGAACAAGGTATTAAGGAAACTGGATTAGCAAGTCTTTTTTACTGATTGGATATGAGAAGTAAGGCATAGAGAGACTGAGGGACAACAATGTCCTTCTACCATTGACAATTAAGTAAATTTGGGGCTGAAGGTCTAGAGTCAGGAGAGATATAGGGTAAATTTGGTATATTTTGAAGGTGACACAGCTGAAGGGTATACAAATCGAGTGGTTTGGTAGAAGATTTTATATTCAGCTACTAGGTTCAGGGTATAAGGCTACTGGGACCAAAAAATGGGCATTCCTAAATCATCTACACAGAGGTGTTTGTCAGAGTCATAGGAAAGTGTAGAGTGACAACAGGAGGCCCAGGATGGAACCAGTAGGAAAACTGATGCTTAACGTAGGGTCAAAGGCAACTAAACCCGCAAAGGAGGGAGGGACTCCTTCGCACAACAGGGAGAGAATATTTTCTGTATAGTTGCTTCAGTATATAGGATGGTGCTAAACCCAGAACAGCCACTTAGTACAAGCTTGCTTATTGACTGGCTGACCTCTCCATTAATCGTTACCAAAGCTAACCCTGAACCCATTTTTGAATATATCTTAAAAACAATTTTATATTGAAGTGCCGCTTCTTAAATACAGGGTTAAGAGTCATTTTGAAAATCCCTTTCAGCTTTCACTTCATATGTTGCAAGTTGAACTAAGACTACAGTTATCATCCTTTATAAAACTTTTCACAGAAGTTCCATTGATTTATTTGGATGAAATTTTATTGATCATAACAGGTAAAAATGTGCTTCAATTCAATGAAAGGCACACCATTTTGTTTATCAATTCTTGAGCAGAAATCCTTGAGCAGCAAACCCTGAGTGCCAATGACACCAATATATACCCTTTTTAAAAAAAGAAACAAAATTCTGGTTTTGAAAAAGTGAGTCAAACAAAATAAAGTAGGATTTCAATTTTTCACCCAATATAGTTTGTAAATTTAATTATCAATTTTACAATTTTGTTTCTAGCTATAAGTTACAGTAATAAACAAACATTAGCAGTAACACAGAACACTTAGAATGAAAACTGGCCAAATATGCCAGATTATGCAAAAAGTCTAATTGTTTAGAGAAAACCAATGGTTATTTAATATGTATTATTAAAATTAAAAATAAAAAAGAACAGTCTCTCACACCATATACAAAAATAAACTCAAAATATATCAAAGACTTAAGTGTAAGACCTGAAATCATCAAACTCCCAGAAGAGAACATAAGCAGAACTCTCTTTGATATAAATTGTAGCAATGTTTTTGGGTTTTTTTTGAGGGGGGGGGAATCTGCCTCTTTAGGCAAAAGTAACAAAAGCAAAAATAAACAAGTGGAATCTAAATAAACTTACAAGGTTTTGCACACCAAAGAAAACTATAAACAAAAGAGACAGTCTCCTGAAAAGAAGAAAATATTTGCAAATGACATGCCTGCTAAGGGGTTAATATCCAAAATATACAAACAGTTCATACAATTCAACATCAAAGAAACAATTCAATTAGAAAATGGGTAGAAGGCTTGAATAGACATTTTTCAAAAAAAAAGACAGACAGATGATCAATAGGCATATAGAAAGATGCTTAGTATTTCTTTTTTTCTTTTTTTTTTAGGGCTACACCCATGGCACATGGAAGTTCCCAGGGTAGGGACTGAATCAGAGCTACAGCAGCCAGCCACAGCCATGCCAGATTCCAGCCGCGTCTGCAACCTATGCCACAGCTCATGGCAACACCTGATCCTCAATCCACCGAGCCAGGCCAGGAATCAAACCAGCATCCTCATGGACACTAGTCAGGTTTGTTTCTGCTGAGCCCCAATGGGAATTCCAGAAACTCAATATTTCTAATCATTGGGGAAATGCAAATCAAAACCACAATGAGAATCACTTCATGCCTGTCAGAAAGTCATCAAAAAGTCTACAAATAACAAAAACTGTTGAAGACCTGGAGAAAAAGGAATCCTTGTCCATTATTGGTGGGAATGTAATTTGGTGCAGCCACCATGGAAAACAGTACTTAAGTTGCTCCATAACTAAAACTAGAACTACCGTATGATTCTACAGTTCCACTCCTGGATATGTATCAGAAGAAGACAAAAAACACTAATTCAAAAAGATGCATATTCCTCAAAGTTCAATACAGCATTATTTACAATTTTAAAACTTTTAAAACAAATTAGGCTAGTAAGTTGTCATACACAATAAGGTTATCACTAGACTTCTCCTATAGCAACAACCAAATATTAGAAGCTAAAACAAAAACATACTGATATTCACAGAAGCAAAGAAAAAAAAAACCTATTAAATATCTAGAATTAGAAAATGCAATCACTATGAAAAAAAGCTATAGAACTTAATTTGAAGATGCAAAAGGAGATCAAATGTATTAAGATGTACATGTTTTTCTACCCAAAAGCATTAACCAGAATTGAAAAGTATTTTTGCAATTAATATCATGGTTTAATTCAATGATGATGTTCCTTTTGTGCACTTGACAAAATTATTTTAACATTCATTTGAAAGAGTAAGTATAATAATAGTTTTTAAAAGTCTCAAACAGAAGTGTGATTATAGTAAGTTACCCACAGAACATAAAACACATAAAACCACCGCAAAAAAACAGCGTGGGAGTTCCTGTCACGGCTCAGTGGTTAATGAACCCGACTAGTATCCATCAGGATGCAGGTTCTATCCCTGGCCTTGCTCAGTGGGTTAAGGATCTGGCATTGCTCTGAGCTGTGGTATTAGGTCGCAGATGTGGCTCAGATCCCATATTGCTGTGGCTGTGGTGTAGGCCAGCAGCTACAGCTCCAATTTGACCCCTAGCCTGGGAACCTCCCTATGCCATGGATGCAGCCCTAAAAAGAAAAAAAAAAAAATGTGGAATTGGTGCAAAACTTGGCATAAGGATAAAACAGGATCAATTTCCTGAAACATAGCCTAGTAATAGAATGTTACAGCTAGTAACAGGATGTAAGGTAAAAACGACCATCACAACTACATGTTCAAAAAAGGTTTGGGGTGAAATTGGCCCAATCCAAGCCTCCCTTTATATTCTAATGTAAAGAGTTAAATGTAAATGAGAAAAAATGGGGGGAATGTATATTTTTAACTGAGTTTTGTGTGGGCAGAGTTCCTAAGCATATTCGAGATGAAAAAATACATAAAGAATATAATGCTTGTCTAGGTAAATATTCTAACACAACATTGTAAATCAATTAGAATCCAATTTAAAAATAAAGAAAAACAATGAGGTCCTGCTGTATAGCACAGGGAACTACATCCAATCACCTGTGATGGAACATGATGGAAGATATTACAAGAAAAAGAATGTACATATATGTATAACTGGGACACTTTGCTATATAGCAGAAATTGACAGAACATCGTAAATCAACTATAATTTAAAAATAAAGGAAAAAATAAAAGAATTTCATACAACCAAAAAAAAATTGTTAGGTGATGCTTGCCATTTAAAGGCTGTCTTCACCCACTTCTCCCGGGCATGGAGGCTGACCTTTGTCTGACATCAAAAAGTGGCAGCTACCCACCTCCTTTCCAGCCCTGTAGGTGCTTCCTGAGGTTTTTGACTCTGAGTCTTGTTCCCTGAGCTCTAGGATGTCCCAGGGTTGTGTCTCTATCCTCCACTCCTGCAGTTATGCTCCCAAAGCGAGAACTGAGACAGCCTCCAGTTTGTGGTGGAGTCCAGGTTTTTTCAATAATGCTTGGCTGTCAATTGTTCTGACACTGACTGGACAAGCGAAACTGCACCGCATCTGGTTGGATGGTGCACTGCAACAGGCCCCAGGGAACCAAAAGTGCAACAGTTCCTTTTTTTCTCTTCGCATTTGGTTTTGAACTAGAATTATGAAGCCTGCGGTCTTAAACATTGCTTTTTAATCCTCCCAGACTTCTAACCACAGACCCTTCACCTCTCAATCACAATGGCTCTCCCTCAAATCTGGCTGCTCCTGCAGCAATTCAGGAACCTCTTTCAAGCACACTTTCCATCCTTATCTCTCGTCTCTGAGACCACCTAACTTCCTCCACCTGCAGGTTGAAAGATGTCTTAATCACATGACCCATATTGGAGGTCAAAGCCATGGGAAGTTTAGTTACAGCTGGGGGACTGCAGGGACAGATTTTGAGGCTGAAGCATGTTTTCCACTTACTTGTGGGTAATTTAAATTGAGCGACAAGTAGATATCACCTCCCTGGCCCAAACGTGCAAATGGCAGTGCTCCAAATTTAAACCGGGAAATTAGCTCATCATCTTTTACCCATAAGATACCTATACCTCCTTTTTAGTGCAGGAGCAGGAGCAGGATCATCCGTCTCTGTTCCTCTCTCCCCTTCAACATCCTGAATCAACCTTTTGCTGCCTTGGCCACATGCCATGATGTTACTCTGGTACCCATCTGGGGCAGGGGGAGCCTGGGACTCTTTTATGCCAATGGTAAGAAACAGAGCACAGCCCAAAGAACTCGTGAATAGCTCTTAATTCAAACAATGTCCTCCCAATGCAGAATATGTAGAATCACTACCAATACTCCTAAACCCTCAGAACATCTTCAAGTGGACATTTCTGCATGTCCTTTCCTCCTGTTTCTGTGCCTTTTAGACTGCAATTTGTACATAAAAGCAGAAACTATCATGTATCTGCTGAGTAGTCCCTATACCCACTGGCCATTCAGGAAACATTAGTGGAATGAAGGAATGAATGATATAGTCCACATTTGCAAACAGCTTTGTTATCCATTGCAAACATCTGGACTGGAAATTCTTTAGTTAGCATGTATAACAGGGCAGGAGTTAGCATTGGTTTGTGAAGGAAATGGCGTTAAAAGGACAGAGAGATGACTACAGAGGGAAACTATTTTGAGGTACAATTAGAATGTCTCTTAGAGGAGAAAGGTTGAAAGCAGGAAAGGACTGGTTTGATTCAATTAAGTCTCAGGATGGTGAGGTCATCTATTTTTACCTCCCATGTCCTAAGAATAAAAATTATCCTACTGCTAGGAAGATATGGGTCTTTTGGCCTCCACCAGCCTTTGCCCTCCTTTGCTCTACTAATGTCTTTTCATAACTTTGATTCTGGGTAAATGGGGGGCATGGTACAATGCACAGGGCCTTTTAGAAAGGCTTTCTTCCTAAGGTTACAGTAATTTTAAAGTGTGTTTCCCTTTTGTTTAAAAGCATAGTAACATACTGAACTTTGTTTTGTTTGACTCTGTAGGTGTTATATTTTAATTGGTATTGTAATTATATATTTTCTTACCCTTTGCCTTTATTTCTGTGGGCATGCCTATAGGTTTAGATGAAAGTAAACTCACTCCTTTCTTGCTTGCTTGCTTGCTTTCCCTCTTTTTTTCTCTCTCTCTTTCTGCTTTTTAGAGCCGCACGTGCAGCATGTGAAAATTCCCAGGCTAGGGGTCGAATCAGAGCTACAGCTGCTGGCCTATGCCACAGCCACAACCACGCTGGATTCAAGCCGCATCTGTAACCTACACCACAGCTCACGGCAACGCCAGATCCTTAACCCACTGAGCCAAGACCAGGGATGGAACCCTCATCCTGATGGATCCTAGTTGAGTTCGTTAATTGCTGAGCCACAAAGGGAACTCCTCCCTTTATTTATTTAGCTAAAATTTTACTAGTTCTTGGCTACTTCATTTTCTTTCACATAGATTCCTAAAATTTAAACTTTTTAAGCCAATCACAATATAAAATTACCATGGTTCCTTGACAGACAAAGAGATGTTCCTGAAAATCTTTTCTTAAAGTAATGACAACAATATTAGAATTTACAGTGACTTTCATGAACACGTCCTGCCACAACTGTCATATTTCGGTCGCATCCACTACAGCATAATTTAACTATTTTCTTTTATAAACTGATTTTGCCTAATGTTCACTCTTATGATTTATTCATTTTTGGTATGTCAATGCCCACCTGTATTTACTGAAAACACCTCAAGGGTAGAGATAACATGGATCCTGTTCTCAAATGACTTATTTGCTTCTTCTCCTCAAAAGACTTCCCAAAAATACTTCTTCAAAATAAAAACAAAAAACGTTAGTGTAACAGAGGCAGGCAGACTTTAACATGATTTCAGGTAAAATTAAAATATCAAAACTTTTAATAGTGACCTGGGAATGGGGAAAGGTAAGATAAAATACCTAACACAAATATCCACAAGTCTTTTTCAGTAAAGCTACTGACCTTTCATACTTTCCAGTAAGACTGTCTCTGTTATTTTTGAACACACTTAGGTTTTTCCCTAGTCATTTTTCTTTCTAGAGAAAGAGAAATATCTGAACAGAAGTTTTTAAAAATAAAAACATATTGGTTGAAAATATATACATATTGATTGAGAGTTCCCTTGTGGTTCAGTGGGTTAAGCATCCAGCATTGTCACTGCAGCGTCTACGTCACTGCTGTGGTGGATTCATTCCCTGGCCTGGGAATTCCACATGCCACATGTTCAGCCAAAAAATATATGTATATGGATTAGTTTTATTGTAGACTGTGGTTACTTGCGGCAGGATCCTGATGAATTTTTCAACTATAAGAATACAGGGAGTTCCCTGGTGGCTCTGTGTGTTAAGGATCTGGCATTGTCACTTCTGTTGCTCAGGTCACTACTGTGGCAAGGGTTTGATCCCTGATCTGGAATACCGCATGCCACAAGTGTGGCCAAAAAAAAAAAAAAAAAAATACATATTTGGAAATTTGAAAAAAAAATGCTTGCAAAAAATAGCAGAGGATGCAAAACAGATATCTAGAAGAGTCAAAAGTTCATTAGATATAGATGGTAGTTTGGAGATTGACTTTTTAACACAAAACTTCAAATAACAACAGAGAAAATGATATCTCATTGCTGTTGACTAGGATCTTTGAATTAAAACTGCCCATTTGAGAGTTCCATTCAAGCCTGAGAATAGTTATTGGACTTGCTGACATGAATATATTGCATTCAAGGTCTGCAGTCAATTCCAAGGAATAGTTGTGTGATGTTTTGAAAAACTCTGAACTGTATCATATTCCTTATGTAAGTAGTTTGAAAATAGGTTGAGAGGAGGGAGATGATGTAAGTCAATATTCTTTCCCCAAGCCTGCTTTGAGACGCCTCCATTGAATTTCTTTTGTGAATTCTGTCATTTCTGGAAGCAACATTAGAGAATATATCCCTTAGATGTTTATATTCTAAATGAATGTTAAACTCTCTGTCAGAAGTAAAAAAGGCCTTCAAGACAATGTTAGTGTTGCTTTCAAGTATGGACCAAAGTTAAAGGCTCCATCCAATAGCTTCCAAATTGAGGTGGTGGCTGGAGGCCATACTGTGCCCTTCTGCAAATTCCATCGTGATAAATGATCAATTCCAGTAAATTTGGCACATAGGTGTGGTGTTAGGACAGATGACTAGAAGTTGTTTTTTGTTTTCCTTTTTACAGCCACACCTGCAGCATGTGGGCTAGGGATTGAATCAGAGCTGCCACTGCAGTCCTACACCACAGACACAGCAATGCCAGGTCCAAGATGTGCCTGTGACCTATGCCACAGCTTGTGGCAATGCCGGATCCTTAACTCACTGAGCTAGGCCAGGGATCAAACCTGCATACTCACGGACACTATGTTGGGTTCTCAACCCACTGAGCCACAACGGGAACTCAAGATTACTAGAAGTTTAAAACAGACCTGGAACACTGAAGTGTTTATATTTGCCACATATAAATCACCTTTAGTTAGGAGGAAAGAAAAATTTAAATTCACCAGTCAAAAACCTACTATGGACAGTTGAGAAATCACTTCCAGTTAAGATCTAGTCATGAAAAACATTCTAGTGTGGAGCAAGTGGAAGCTGGGTTGTATTTTTTTTTTAATTAAAAAAAATTTTTAAATCACAAATGTATAACAATGCCAATCCCATTATTACTGGATACAGCAACGACAACTTGAAAGTTCAGGGCAAAAGGGAAGGGAATGAAATGAAATGAAAATATCACTAATATGAACTCAATGCTTACTATTTGCAAAGAGTTATGCTAAGTATTCTTTTTTTTTTTTTTCCTAATCTTTTTGCCATTTCTTGCGCCGCTCCTGCGGCATATGGGAGGTTCCCAGGCTAGGGGCTGAATCGGAGCTATAGCCACCGGCCTACGCCAGAGCCACAGCAACGCGGGATCCGAGCAGCGTCCGCAATCTACACCACAGCTTACGGCAACGCCGGATCCTTAACCCACTGAGCGAGGGCAGGGATCGAACCCGCAACCTCATGGTTTCTAGTCGGATTCGTTAACCACTGTGCCACGATGGGAACTCCCAAGTTATGCTAAGTATTCTACCATCTGCTATTTTAAAAATTCTTAAAATGATGGATGTGACCATCATATACTTATTATCCAGGTGAAGAAATGGAGGCTTAAGGAGGTTATATAACTCTTCCAAGATTATGCAGCTACTCGGGCTGGCTGTGATAAGGGTCTCAAGTTACTTCTGCCTCTTGCCAAATCCTAGGTTTTTATTTTCTTCTCTACACTGCATCTGATCAAAGAGACAAAGATAAATTTCCTAGAGTCCTAGGAGGAAATGACAGCAGGCAAAATCGCCAGCCAAGAGGAATAAGTTGTTTCTTTTTCAACAGCTGAAAAGATGGGAGAAACAGAGAAAGAGAAAAATGAAGCACTTCGAGCTAAATCGAATCCAGACAGAATTCATCAGGGAGAATATGGTTCTTATACAAGAAAAAGCATGTGGGAAAAAAGTAATTTTAGAAGAATCAGTTTTTCTTGAAGCTTGGAGAGGAAAAGAAAGCAAAGAGAGTAGGAAAGGAGTTCAGAGAATGTATGAGAACGGAATCTCTATTCCCAGAAGGAATTGTGCTCTGCAACCACAGAGACCAGACGGAGGGGACAGGAATGAGGAAAGCCATGAGGAAAGAGAGAAGGAAGCTAAAGCATGCCATGAAAATACACAAATATGTTGTGAGAGAAGCAACATGCCACAGGAATCTGTATTGTAAACAGTGCAAATGTGCAAGCATATCCTTAATGAAGACAGACCCAATTAATTTTTAAATAATGTAAAAAAAATTTTGATAAATACACATAAACTTTCATGCCGGTCAACAGAGGAAAAAGTTCCTTACATAAGGATGTATTTTTTTGTTTACCCCTCCAAAAATTGGGCATTTGAAAAAAAAGAAAAAAAGAAAACTTGAAGAATGTGTGACAGTGAATTGTAAATTGGAGAGAATAAATATTACTACCGTGATTTAAAGAAATTAACTGCTTAAAGAGAGATTCCAAAGTATTTTTATTTAAACCACAGCCTAAAAATTCCTAAAAAAAAAAAAAGAAAAAGGGAAAGAGGCAAGTTCCTGTCTTGGCACAGTGGTTAACGAATCTAACTAGGAACCATGAGCTTTGCGGGTTCGATCCCTGGCCTTGCTCAGTGGGTTAAGGATCCAGCGTTGCCATGAGCTGTGGTGTAGGTCACAGAAAGAAAGAAAGAAAAAAAGACTCGTTTAAACAAAAATGTTTAAATAATACTGTAGTATAGTGACTTGGCCTACTTATAAAGGGATTTAATATGTACAATTTTACTATTTATGAAAGTATCCTGATTTGTCTAAGAATTTTGAAAACTACATATGCCATTTTGAAAAACTCTATTATACTAACTAATCAGAACAATTAGAGTTGCGACATCTACGTCATATTGACTAAACTGCTAAAGTTTACAATCTTGTCAAATTTCTTTTGAGTTTTCTTTCTCTGCTGCTAATTATGTATAAATGACAAGAAATGATGAGCCTGAAATAACTGTATCAAAATTTAAATAAACAATTATTTCCTTATATCAATAAACCATCAATATAAATACTCTGTAATTCTTATGAATTTTCTGTATTTAGTGAACAAACATTAAACATATCAATCCCTCCCTCCCGAAAATAACTGAAATGTGAGCAGCACACTTGCTCCTGGATCTAAGGGTCCAGCTCTGAACTTTGTACAGGAGTTTTAAGAAAAAGGGCACAGTCCTTTGGTGCTTTTTCCAATGTTTTATGAGAGAATAAATGAATGACTAATAACATGGGAAAGCTTTTAAGTAAAGACAGTTTTTGTTTTTGTTTTTTTTCTTTTTACAGACATACCTGCCGCAAATGGAAGTTCCCAGGCTAAGGGTCGAATTGCATCTGCGGCCACAGCAACGTTGGATCCTTAACCCACTGAATGAGGCCAGGGATCAAACCTGCATACTCATAAAGACAAGTCAGGTCCTTAACCCCATAAGCCACAAGGGGAACTCCAAACACAGTTTTAAAGCATAAAGAGAGGTAGAAAATCTTATGATTGGATATGCCAGATTTTTTTTAAAACTTCTGATTTATCAGAAAAAATGCTGAAACATTTTTTAAAACTTCTGATTTATCAGAAAAAATGCTGAAACTTTATCTTCATTCATTGTGCCAAACTGTTAATTTATTTTTTTAGATCTGTGCATCCACATAGTTCTCAGCTCCTAGAGGACAGGAACAATGTCTTACTCACAGCAAGTGATCCACAGGTATTTTACTAAACTACATGGGACGTATGCACATACTACATATTGGGGTAATTAGTATCCTCATGCTAATTCATGAATAAGAAAAGAAATTAAAAGTAATCTATAGGATGAGTAGAGTACATGTGATCAATAGAAAAACCCCAAGGAAAACACATATCCTATTGGAAGGGAGTAAAACTATAAAGTTGACAAGGGATTTGGTGCACAGTAGTCAAATGCATGCAGATAGCTTCACTTCTGACAGCACTTTCTTGCTCTGCCAAGACCATAGCTCTTACACCGGTGATACTGCTAAAGATCAGATGGGAATAGGAGAAAGTGGTGAGTATTTAAAACACACAAGTCATTCCTCATCTGTTTTGCAGTCTGGTTGGATAACAGTGGGGGCACTGGTGGATTTCAAGTGGGCCAGACTATCAGCAGGGAGGTCAGGTGAAAGGCTCATGCGAGAGGCTCTCTATAATGAGAATTGTGTACCCCCAAAATTCATATGCTGAGGTCTTAACTCCTAGTGCATGAGAATGTGACAATATCTCAAACAGTGCCTTTAAAGAGGTAATTACGGTTAAATGAGGTCACTGTGGGGGCCCTAATTCAATATGGCTGCTCAGTTTATGAGGTAATTAACTCACAGGCGCTTATAACTTTAATTAAAATATATAGATGAAATAGATAATAGGGAAGGAAGGAAGGAAGAAGGGGAGAGGGAAGGGAAACAGCATCAAAACATACACAGATAAAAAGAGTCCTTTCCGCTGTGACACAGTGTGATCAGCCGTGTTTGGGGAGCACCAGGACACAGGTTCAATCCCCGGCCGGCACAGTGGGTTAAGGATCCAGCATTGCCACAGCTGTGGCTTCAGTGGAAGCTAGGGCTCAGAGCTGATCCCTGGCCTGGGAACTCCATATGCCACAGGGCGGGCAAACAAAAGAAAAAAAAAAAAAAAGCATGGACCAATGCACAGAGTATTTTACGAACCAAAGGAAGAATTAATCAAATTCTATGCAAGACAGCTTCAATAAGCTTAAAGAGCAAAGACAAAAAAATAACCATGGATAAAGCATTTGGCTTTAATCGTGAAGAAGGCTACTTCATCTACTGTGAATTGACAAAGGTGAACAAGAATAGCTGTAGATGTAAATACATTTTTATGTGCAAAGTGAGAGAAGGGAAAGGGAGTCATTCGCAGGTGATGTCCCCAGTGTCCTTGAGGAACTGAGAAGCCAGATAACCTTGGAGTGGGTGGAGGGATGGATGATTGAAATGGATGGTGAAAATTTGGAACAGCTGGTCATGAAAAAAAAAGAATCAAAAATAGTTACATTTTCAAATTCCTCTTCTTTGGTAGTATAACAATGAGTTATCAAATTTCTGAGTATCGATAATAAAAAGATAAATATCGATGATAAAAAGATAAGGAAGAGCCCTTGCTTACAGTACAAACCCAAGGTCATCGTAGAGGGGCTGCTGGGGTCAGAAAACCACCGCTTTTCAACCATCAAGGTGAAGAGTTGACCAGGTGGAATCTAAAGCTAGGAGGAAATTGTGATGGTGATCAGGATGTTTGCATGACCAAAAAGTGTCTTGCCACAGAGCACTTATTAATTGTAAAGGAGAGAAATAAACCATTATACAGTATTTGGAGAAATAGACCACACCACACCTTTACAAATTAATAGCACCAGTGAGGGGCAGACGAACAAATTCCATCTGATTAATGCCTTGAAATACACTGTAAGTGATGAGATGCAGTAGAGAATTCTTTTTCAGTCACTGAAATATTATTGATTTTTTTCTGGCCACACCCGAGGCATGCAGAAGTTCCAGGGCCAGGGATCAAACCGACACCACAGCAGAGACCTGAGACACTGCAGTGATAATGCTGGTTCTTTAACCCACTGAGCCACCAGGGAACTCCTCGAATCTAGTTTTTAAAGACAATTTAATTTAGATAATCTTCATTGACCACATATCGATATTAATGGGTGTTTATCTCAGTGACTTAAGTTTTGGATGATTTTCTCCTCGGTTTTATTCCACACAATACAGAGGAAGTGCCAGTAACACAGAAAAGCATATCAAAACAAAATGTACAGTTTGGGATAACTGGAGGATGTTTTTATGCTACTTTTATGCTACTGCTATGTTCCTTTCTTTCTTTTTTTTTTCTTTTTAGGGCCGCACCTGTGGCATATGGAAGTTCCTTAGCTAGGGGTCACATTGGAGCTGCAGCTGCTGGCCTACACCACAGCCACAGCAACTCGGGATCTGAGCCATGTCTGCAACCTACACCACAGCTCATGGCAACACCAGATTCTTAACCCTGAGCAAGGCCAGGGATTGAACTTGCATCCTCATGGATACCAGTTGGGTTCTTAACCCACTGAGCCATCATGGGAGCTCCTTACTATGTTTCAAATCCACTATGAAAACAGGTTTTTGGACATGGTCTTACTTTCCTAGGTTTAACAAAATATTCACTTTAAAGGCCTATTTAAAAGGAAAATCCTCAAAAGGAGATTGATCTAGTAGTCAACAACCTACTTTAGTGAAACTTATGATAATTAAAAAAAATAATTTCCCTCCCCTGAAAAGATGGATAAAAAGACGATTCATGGAGTTCTTTTAGTGACAAATTACAAATTGTTGAGATACCTGGCTTTTTTTTTTTTTTTCTTCAAAATCCTCTTCGTGCTTTCAGCTGAGCCCTTACCTTAACATTTCACACATGAAGTATGTGATGAATTTTATTTGTATGGCAGGAATCTTTTGCAGGGAATATCTCTGTCCTTCCAGTCATGCATGCAGATAGTTTTTTGCTGTTTTCAGGTGTCTATCCTATCGGGTTCTGCCTCTCAGCAGCCTGCCCACACTGGCATTTTCCACCCTCAGTCTGTTATCTCCAATTATTCTCAAATATTAGGATTTGTGGAACCATCAAAGCTCCCCTATTGCAGCCTTTCTAATAGTCTTTATTCATTAAATGCTGAGTTTGAAACTGTAATAATCCACATACTTGTAAACTGTGACACAAACACCCCATTGAGAATTTCAATGGCAGAACTTAACTCTTAGAAAGCACAGATATATATTAACACTCACTTAGATAGTAAATAGCTTCCTCCTAATTGGATATGAAATTCATTATCGCCATTACCAATACCTATTGATTGATGAAGTAAAAAATTCCCAAAATGGAACTTAGAAAAAATACTCTCATTGTACTCCCATTATAATAACCACAGCAGACCACAGGACGTGATGCAGTCATGTGACCCTGTTAGAACTACCTCAGAGCCCCTTTATCCGTGGTTCCAATTTCCCTGCTTTGTTATCCACGGTCGACAAGTCTGAAAACACTAAAGGAAAAATTCCAGAGGTAAACAATTCTTAAGTTTTAAATCACATGCCTTCCTGAGTAGCAGGATGATATCTGCGCCCACCCCTCTCCATCCCTTTAACCAGAGCATCCCGCCCATAGTCACTTGGGATCTGCTGTCCGGTTAGCAGACAGACAGTCTCAGTATGGTAGAGCTTGTGTTCAAAGGACCCTAATTTTACATAATAGTGGACCCACAGCTCAAGACCAGTGATGCTGGCAATTCAGATACTCTCTTACTGTGCCTAATTTATAATTTAAACTTTATCATAGGCATGAATATGTAGGAAAAAACATAGTTTATATAGGGCTCAGTACTATCCACAGTTGCCAGCATCCACTAAAGGTCTTAGAATGCATTTCCTGTGAATAAGGTGGGGGGCAACTATATATCAGGTACAACTCTGAATTCTCTCTTTTTTTTTTTTTTTTTTGTCTCTAGTTATATACCTCCTTGTTGAGCAACGACCAGAAGAGATGGAGACCAAAGAAAGGGCAAGAGAGACAGGGGAATCCCATTTTGAACTTTGGCTTCTGCAGGGTTACAGGTGGGTTACTTATAATGGAAAGAGAAAACACTCATAATCTCTCTCCAAATGGTCAGGTTTAGTTAGCCAAATTTACTAGAATTTTAAAGAGGAGGCTGTTAGTTCAGGAGCTACCAAATGGTCAGGTTTAGTTAGCCAAATTTACTAGAATTTTAAAGAGGAGGCTGTTAGTTCAGGAGCTAATGCAGCACATCTCAGTATGGCTTTGCCCTAATGGGACAAATTTCAGGGAACAGTCTCCATACAAGTAAGGACCCGCCAGAACTATGAACTCATACAACTCTTGTTCCACAACAGAATTTTTATTCCTGGGCTTTGTATTTCCATCCCAAAAGACCAAACACTCCCAATACATGCTTTTTCTTTTAAGGGAATATTAACGTATGTTAGGCTCTAATGGTTCTTGATGCGATTTAAACATCAGAAAAGTCAAATCTGGAAGGAGAAATTAGAATCTGATCTCAGCATCTCTGGCTCATTTTCTGAGACCCAGGACCCCATTTTCCCAGAGTACATTTCCTGATTCTTGAGAGGATTTGAGCCTGAGTTTTGTGGAAAAACTGTGATCACCAAATCATTTCTCTTCTAGCCAGGCTTTTGCTGGAGCTTATACAAAAAGACTTGGGTCTAAACATTGTAAGGCCAGTACTTAATTGCCCATTATTACCACTTAAAACATTTATGCATTTAAACTACCGAGGAGACATGGCTCTCTTTGACCTCTCTCTGTGTATAAAATGTCAGTTCTTTCTAACAAATAACAAGCCTGGCTTATTTATGAAGCAGTGAAAAACAGATTTTTTAAAAAACCTCAATCACTGTCCTCTTGAGGTTCTTTATTTGGTTCAAGTAGCTGGTTAGCATCAGTTAATTTGAAACACTGCTGAAAATTTTCAGAGGAAAATCCAACCCCTCTTAAAGCAGGATTTAAGATTAAGCTTAAACAAAATAAATGATTTTGGCACTTCTCTTCTCAAAAAGTAAAACCATCATTATGCCATGTCTTAGTAAGGTTTATTTTTTCCTATGTGCCAAACACAGTATTTATAAACCTTGTCTACACCGGGTTGAAAAAGAAATGATGACTCTTAGACGATTCTCTGTGAAAATCGTTCCTAAAATTATTTGTGAACATGAGCATTTTAAGTGAATAGCATTTATGGATTCTCCATTTTCTCAAAATCCACCTATCTAAAATAATTTATAAAGAAAGTTTATGATTTCAACTGGCCCCTGAGGGCCAGTACATCCTGAATCTACAAGGAGCCCTGGCTAAGGGTCTTGTTCTTGTATAGTTTTTGATAACATGAGAGTCAGAGTCCTGGACTTGGCTTTCAACCTGTCCATCTAATTTACTGCTAATGCAACTGAGCCTCTCCTTATGTCTCAGTTTTACATCCACACAAGGAAGATAATGTTAAGTACCTGCTCCAAACAGTGTGAGAATTATTCTTTCAACAAATATGTCATGTGACTCATATATCATGGTCATTTGTTTCAAGTGCAGGGAGATGCGAGAGAAATCAAGTCAAGGAGAATCTTGAACCTGTACTTCTAGTAGGGAAGATAAGCAGTAAAAAAAAAAAAAGTAATAACAATAATAAAGAGTTAATTACACTTTGCTTGGCAGTATGAAAGGGATGCACAAAAAAGTACAGCAGATATCTGAAGGAGTCAGTGCTTTTCAAAAATTGCCCAGGTAAAGAAATCTGGGAGAAGGGTATTATGGAACGATGAAATGCCAGGGGCAAAACCCTTGAGGATTAACCTTCAAGGAACTGAAAAAGTCTAAATTGCAATCTGCAAAGCAAATGTGAGACAGAGACTGCAGAGAAAGAAAGGGCAAGATCATATAGGCTACTGTTCATCTTAAAGGCTTGGGACTTCATCCCATGAGCAATGGAGGGTCATTAAGAGACATCAGGTACATGAGTGACAAGATCATGTTTTTTTTTTAAGTAAGCCTAAATAGGCAATGTAAATAGACCTATATCTATTAAGGATAATGAATTAGTAATTAATAATCTTCCAAAAGAGAAAGCACCAGGCCCAGGTGGGTTCCCTGGGACATTTGGTATGTTGGTTAAATCTACCAAATATCTAAGAAAGTAATTATACAAATTCTCTCCAATGTTTTCCTAACACAAGAAGCAGAAGAAATACTTCCTAATTCAATCTACAAAGCCAGCATTGCCCTAATACCAAACAAAGACATTACAAGAAAACTGAAGACCAATATCACTAATGAACATAGATGCAAAATCCTTGATAAAATTTTAGCAAATCAAATTCAACAATGTAAAAAAGAATCACATACCATAATCAAGTGTGATTTATTGCAGATATGCAAGGCTGGTTCAGTGTTCGAAAATCAATTAATGTAATCCATCACATCAATAGGCTAAGTGATCATATAAATAGATACAGAAAAAGCATTTGACAAAACTCCAACAGTCATTCATGATAAAAACTCTCAGCAAACTAGGAATAAAATGTAGTTTTCTTGGGAGTTCCCATTGTGGCACAGCAGAAATGAATCCAACTAGTATCCATGAGGATGCAGGTTCCATCCCTGGCCTTGTTCAGTGGGTCAGGGATCCAGTGTTGCCATCAGCTGCAGTATAGGTTGCAAATGTGGCTCAAATCCTGTGTTGCTATGTGGCATAGGGCAGCAGTTGTAACTCTGATTCGAACTCTAGCCTAGGAATTTCCATATGCCACAGATGCAGCCCTAAAAAAAGCAAACAACAACAACAAAAAAAGATAGCTTTTCTCAACTTGGCAAAGGATATCTACAAAAAACCTACAGCTAACATCATACTTACAGGCAAGAAATTAGAAGCTTTACAGATAATACTAAAAACAAGGCAAAGATGTTCTCTCTCACCATTTTTTTCAGCATTGTATTGTAAGTTCTAGCTAATGCAAGAAGAAAAGGAAATAAAAGTTAATGGACTGGGAATTAAGAAATAAAATTGTCTTTGCTCACCGATGACATGATTATCTATGGAGAAAATCTGAAAGAATCACCAAAAAAATTCATGGAGCTAGTAAGTGAGTACAGTAATGTTGCAGAATATAACACTAATACACACAGGTCAATTGTTTTCCTATATATCAATAAACCACTGGGGTTTGAAATAAACACAATACCATTCATATTAGTACTCTCCTCCAAAATACTTAGGCATAGAACTAAAAAAATATGTACAAGATCTACATGGAGAAAACTACTGAAGCTCTGATGAAAGAAATCAACAAACAAATAAGTGGGGAGACACTTCATATTCATGGATAGGAAGACAATATTATCAAGATGTCAGTTTTTTCCAACTTGATGTACAGATTCAGAGCGATGCTAATCAAAATCCCAGTAAGTCATTGTGTGGATATTGATAAACTGATCCTAAAATTTATAAGAAGAGGCAAAAGACCAAGGATAATCACCATGATATTGAAGAAGAACAAAGGTATAGAACTGACAGTGCTTGACTTTAAGACTTACTATAGTTATAGTAACTAAGACAGTGTGGTATTGGTGAAAGATTTGACAGCTCAACGGAATGGAATAGAAAGCCCCCAAATAGACCCCCATTAATATAATCAGATAGATCTCTGATGAAGAAGCAAAGGCAATGCGATGGAGAAAAGATATTCAACAAATGGTGCTAGAACAACTAGACTTCCATATGCAAAGATAAATGAATCAAGCCATATACTTTACACCTGTTACAGCTATTAGCTAAAATAGATCAGAGACCTAAAGTAAAACATAAGACGATGAAACTCATAGAAGAGAGCACAGAAAAAAATAAGGATTGGACTTGCACTGTCTGGCTTTAAATATAGAACAAGGATCAATAAATTGAAATTTCATGGAGAAATTTCCATTCAAAATCATAAGAAACTGCAGTTTTCCAAGGAAGAATATGTGATCTGGCAAAGTGAGTTCACTGCTGGTGGGGAACTTGATATCAGGCTGTTTTTTAACCGCTTAGCCGGCTTAAAATAAGTTTGGGAAGTTTATAAAATTAGAGCTCTCTGGTTTCCTTCTCTAAACTAGCATTTCAAGCTACTGATAAATAAGATTTAAGAATGGTATTTCTACATATTGCAACAGAACAAAGGGTGGGGGAAGAATGTATACATGTAAGGATAACTTGATCCCCTTGCTGTACAGTGGGAAAAAAACAAATAAAAAAAGAAAAAAAAAAGAATGGTATTTCTATGAGATTAATTTAAAAAAAAAAACAGTAGAGATTTATTTTTCTCTGAACTAAGAAGCCATGGGAAGGAAGTCCATAAGTGGTGTATTATTAGCTCTGCTCTAACAAATAGAAAGCCAGGTTGCTCTAGATTTTTGTTCCATTATCTTATGTTGTGGGTTTATTTTAAGTCTAATCACTGCATGGCAGCCACCACATACACTTTCCAAAGAGGTGGAATAAAGGAAAACTCAAGAAAGGCAAAGGACATGTGCTAGCTATCTTTTAAGCAAGGTAGCCACATAACACTCCTGCTTCCATTGCTTAGCATATAGTTGGGTCATGTTGTTTTCCTTTTAATCCATCAATCTCTGGTTTTAACTGATATATTTAAACCATTTACTTTTAATGTAATTATTAGCATGATAAGTCTGCCATTTTATTTTCTATTTTCTGTTCTGTTTTCTCTGCTTTCTTTTTCCTGAATCTTCTTGCAGGTTATAGGAAGATTTTTAAAGAATTCCATTTTGATTCACTACAATGTTTTTGAATATCTTTTTTGTATTTGTATAGCATTTTTTGTGGTTCCTCTGGCATTAAATTATATATATACTTAACATCACATTCCACTGGTGTTGACAATTTACCAGTTTGGGGAAGTATAGAAACATTACCTCCATTTATATCCTTTTACCTTCACCAATTTATAATATACTCATCTTAAATATTATTTCTATGTACATTGAGAACCACACCAGGCAATGTTATATAATTTTTGCTTCAACCACCAAACATAATTCAGACAATAAGAGAAGGAAAAAAATTTACCCATATTTTTACTCTTCCCATTTTTCTTTCCTTTTTTCTGATGTTTATTTCTGCTTAGTGGCATATGGAGGTTCCCAGGCTAGGGGTCAAGTTGGAGCTGTAGCCACCGGCCTATGTCAGAGCCACAGCAACGTGGGATCCGAGCCGTGTCTGCAACCTACACCACAGCTCACGGCAACACCGGATCTTTAACCCACTGAGCGAGGCCAGGGATCAAACCTGCAACCTCATGGTTCCTAGTCGGATTCGTTAACCACTGACCCACATTGGGAACTCCTCTTTTAGGCATTTTTAAGGACTGATATTCTAATGAAAAATGCTCTTAGTTTTCTTACATTTAAGAATGTTTATATTCCCTCTTATAATAGCAGAATGTTCTGCTGTTTAGAATTCTAGGTCAACAGGTTTTTTAAATTATTTTTAAGATTCTATAATTAATAAAAATCAGTAAAATTCTCTTCCTCTTTGCTAAAACTTCATTAAGTCTTATGTGTCAGAATGTACTTTTTTTTCTTTTTATCCTGTATTTTTCCTGCTTACTGTTTCACTCTTATATTCACTTTCTTCCTATTTGCATTTCCTTTCAGCTTTTCCCACTGAACTGTAGGTTCCTTGAGAAGAATTGGTCTCTTATGTAATTCATCTGTCATTTCTCAAAGAGTTTAGTTCAGTGTCTCTCACATACCATTTGTTCAATAAACTGTCGTTAAATTCCAGCTATAGGAATGCTGCATTACAGCGTCCTAGTTATCTTTTTTCATGAGTGCACTAAACAGCTTCTTAGTACACTAATTGAAACGATGGATCTTCTTCAGCTTCCTAAGTCACAAGCAGGGAATAATATAGGAGACAGGCTTGCTGAAAAACATCTCCGTGGTTTACATTGCTATGGAAACAGCTAAAAATTCCTTATCACTTACCATAATTGATAACTAATTCTACAGATTATACGAACTATCAACTAACTCATACTCATAGCTGCCTACCGAGAACTCCCCTGGGTAGGAAAACACCAATTACCTGAAGTCTAGAAGGTTGAAAATTTTCCAGAAAACAAATGGGATATTATTTCTAATATAATTTCAAAATTTTTAAAAATAAGACAACCAAAATAGAATTCAGAAAGTTACAAAATAACCTCTTCTAAGGGGAATTCTGTAACAGAAAAATGGGCTGCTCTTATCAAGATTGCCCTAAATTATAGTAAAACAGTATTGTTTGAAGCCAATGAAATCAAATATAGGGTGAATTTTCACAACTCACTGGGTGGATGACATTATACAGACATTACATTCATTTTCTTGAGGGTTATAATGGTCATTGGAGACTGAGGATTCCTGCACTCAACAGCTTGCAATTCTAGCCAATAAATATCTTTTCCGCACCCTCCAGGTATTAGGCAATGCTGAATTGTGAAATAAGATATGGTCTTGTCCCACAAGAAACTTTACCTCTTTCCAATGCTGCCTCCATTTTCAGTCACTCCATATCTATCATACGTATATTGCATTTATCCATCAATCTCTTCTTCCCACTCCTCTTCCATGTGCCTTCTATGAGGGCTGTATTGCATATTTGCTCAAGTGACCACATCATATTTATATCTTCTTCTTGCTGATACCTTACTTCACCACCTTCAACATATAGAGGGCACTTGCACATTTGCTGGAGTGAACTACAAGCTCCATGAGCACAAGGACCTAACTAAAAGGACTTGCATCTATTGAGCGAATAAATGAACAAATACAGGAACTTCATGGAAAAGTGTATTATCTCAGCATTACATTTATTCACACAGTAATCTTTCTCTTTTCCAAGTGAAGTTGAAATAAAAGGCAAATCCACTAAGGTTTTGATGGTTGGTTTTAACTCCCCTGCTGTTCTGTTGTGTAGAGTTGCCCTCTCTCCTATCTTGTGCTCTGTCTCCCTCCTGGATACTGTGGGGGTCCAGAGGACAGCACAGCAACATCAAGACAAGCCCATCAAAACAGGAGGGCTTAGGCTTCTGAGAAAATGTTGTTGATGGATTTGTTTTCATATTGCTCACTCATGGTCACCTGTTTCTCTTAGGCAAAGCCTACACTGGGGAGTTAAAAGTTTTCGACCTGGAAGAATGTCCTGATTACTTTCCAGTATAATGGAGCTTCATTCTGAGACCACGCTGGGCTCAGTGGCAAGCATACAAGGAGTGGCTGGCTTCATTCCCTCACCAGGGAGTAGGATGAGTACCATATTTCCTGGTGACCGGAGAGGTGCATCTCCAGGCCTAGCACAGGCTCACTTCCAAGTGGGCAGGTCAAGGAAGGCAAGCCTTTGGCTTAGTGGTGCTATGCATTGGGCAATAGTGCACTGTTTTTTGGATTTGCCTTTTTTTTTTTTTTTTTTTTTTGCTTTTTAGGGCTGCACCTGTGGCATATGGAAGTTCCTAGGCTAGCAGTCAAATTGGAGCTGCAGATGACAGACTACACCATAGCCACAGCAATGTGGGATCTGAGCCACATCTGCAAACTACACCACAGCTCATGGCAATGCTGGATCCTTGACCCACTGAGCAAGGTCAGGAATTGAACCCACATCCTCATGGATACTAGTCGGGTTCGTAACATGCTGAGCCACAATGGGAACTTCTAAAAGCATATTGTTCAATATATGAAACTTTTTTCTCTCGTTTCTGTGTTGACTATCTGTGGGTAGCATTTTATTCCAGAGAAATAGAAATGACAAAGGAGCTGTTTGTATTGTTATCAGAAAAGTATATATTTCCAATTCCCAAGTCATTCAGAAACAAAGGAGAGGCAAAGGTTTGGGGGATGAGGGGAGCACAAGACTCAGTGCTTCCCAAAGGAACTGACCTTGAGCTAAAGCAGCATCAACCACAGTGGGAGGAGGCTGACGTGGCTTTGACGGAAGATGAGAGGTAGGAGGATGCTTGGGCTATGCCAAATGCAAGAGTGAAAAGAAGACACTTGACTGGGAAAGTGATCTGTTATGAATGTGGGGTATCCCCACTTAATTCATCCCAGAGGTATCAGATTCCCAGGCCCTACCGTAGGATATTAAGTGAAATAATGAGCACTTACAGGGAAAATTCCAAAAGCCAGATGGGCTGTAGGTAAGGCGTGGGAGCTGGAGGTGCCTCCTGAACACATTTCTAAAACTTCCTACATGAATGCCTTAGATGCTAGTCTCCAAGAGAAGAATCTGGAAGGATCTGAAAGCAAACCCCACCTTTCTCCTCACTAGGATACAATGCTTTCTTTTTTTGTCTTTTTTGTCTTTTTCTAGGGCCGCACTCGTGGCATATGGAGGTTCCCAGGCTAGGGGTCTAATCAGAGCTGTAGCTGCCGGCCTATGCCAGAGCCACAGCAACGCAAGATCCAAGCTGAGTCTTCGACCTACACCACAGTTCATGGCAACACTGGATCCTTAACCCACTGAGCAAGGCGAGTGATCGAACTCACAACCTCATGGTTCCTAGTGAGATTCATTAACCACTGAGCCATGACGGGAACTCCGGATACAATACTTTTAATGTCACTATTCAATTCTTCATGGAACATTTCTCCTGGCTGAGTGTTAGATTCAAATGTTGACTTTGGTTGGATTTAAAAAAATTTTTTTTAATTTATTTAAATATAGTTGATTTACAATGTTGGGTTAGTTTCAGATGAACAGCAAAGCAAAAGTTGATGTTGGACTAAGGGTGCTATTTAGCTGGCATTCTGACAAATATACTACCGAGTCTTTCTATTTTCCTCCCAATAATATTTATATTCTGCTGTAACTTATATTCTGTAGTTATCAATAACAATGTGGACCTAGAATGTAGGATATTTTGGCTTCTGGGAAATATATTATGGTGGAAGGAAATTGGCGCTAAACTTTCAAGTACTGCAATTCTGTGGTTGGATGGTTTAGTGGATTTTGTCATGCCAAAAACATGCTATAACATTATTTTGTGTCCCGTTACTTTTCTGAAACTTTGGGGAAGTGAGAAAATAGATTAGTCCTGAGGCCACAGTGAAAAGACTCCTCCCTCTGGAACTGCGCAAAGAAACATATTCCAGTCATGCTCCATATTGAGAACACAGTGGTGGAAAGAGAGAATGTAAAAGCATGTGTGAAGATGTTTTACGTATATTTGGGGGTTTTATTTTTGTGTGGTGTATCAGGGCTCTCCAGAGGAGGTGTGTGTGTGTGTGTGTGTGTGTGTGTGTGTGTGTGTCTGTGAGAGAGAGAGAGAGAGAGAGAAAGGAAGGAAGGCAGGCAGGCAGGCAGGAAGGAAGGAAGGAAGGGAGGGGGAGAGAGATTTATTTTAAGAAAGTGGCTTACACAATTGCAGAGACTTGGTAGAATCTAAAATCTGGTGGAGGAGGCCAGCAGGATGGAGTTTCAGGAAAAAGCAGTAGTTGGAGTCCAGAGGCAATCAGGCTGGAGACCATGAAAAGCAAGTACTATAGATGGAGTCTGAAGACCATGTACTGGCAGAATTCCCTCTTTCCTGGGGCAGGCCAGCCCTTTGTTCTAGTCAAGCCTTCAACTGATTGGAAAAGGCCCACCCACCTTATGGAGCATGATCTGCTTTACTCCTACTGAAACATTAATTTCATCCAAAAACACTCTCAGAGAAACATCCAGAATACTGTGTGACCAAACATGTGGGCACCGTGGCCCAGGCAAATTCACATAAAATGAACCATCACATGTGGGGACACGGAAAATGAGCCTCATTCACCTGGAACCTTTACATGAAGAAGGAGGAAACTGAGTTGAAAGAAGGAGGCGTTTTCATTGTCTTAGAAGGTGGAAGAGAAATGGGGATGACAGCTACGTAGCATAAATTCTACAGTTCTGATGCACACTTGACTGGACAGCAGGGTCTACTGAAACATAAGATGAAGTGTAAAATGTGGGAGAGGTATAGGTGATGTCAGCTCCTGGCTGAGTATGTAAGGTACCGACCATGCTGGTGCATGTACCTAAATGTTAATATCATGACCGATGTCTTGGGCCAGTCTCAAGGAGACACATATACCTGGTGAGGACAAGGGAAGCAGCCTTATTGAGATGCCTGTGGATCTCTTCTGACCCTTACCTGTGATGCTCAGATCAGGGACAGCAAGAACAGAAACCCTGAGCAATGTGCCACAGGCCTGGGGGACAAAAAAAAAAGTGTGGGAGAAGGCTCTGTGGTACCCTCTCACCTGCAGCCCCACCCAGAGTATGTCTGAATGGACCAAGGACAGGATGCTCATCATGATGCTGTGTGGTCCAGGAGGCAGAGGGAGGGGCTTGTGAGTCCACATGCAAGACTCCTCTTTCACCTTTGTCTGAAATTGAACTGAGTCACATCTTTCGCTCTCAAAACTCCACGATGGATGTCTGTGTGGCAAGACATCCCTGAGCCTCTCCTTCTCACTCAGATAAAGTGAGGACCAGAGTGAGGGCCATGGGGGAGGGGGGCTGTGGAGTGGGGAGGAAGGTTGCAGCTGCTGCACAAACAATTCTTTATTTTCACTATGGCCCCTGTCCCCAGCTTCATTTGATTCAAATCTTGGTGAAATATCTCCACACAGAAAGAAAATGTCCCTTTTCCTGGACTTTTCCTGGATGTGTGTTGATTTGATTTAAAAACCTCTTCAAGGAGATTCTGGGGATATAGTAGCTGTGGTGGCCCAGGAGGTTTGGGATCTTCACAAACCACCCCCCTGGCCCAATCATCACTCCCTTCTTCCCCCCTGTCCCCCCACCACCACCACACACTCCCCTGAAAGAGTAATTAGGTAGCAAAACCCAGAGTCCAAGGGACCAAGCATCAGTAGCACCCCTGTGTGCTACCAGCACCCCTATGCATATGACATCTGCACCAAAAAAGCAGAGGGAGTCAGACGGGCTCCTAAAGGCCTGAGAACAAGGGAACCTCAAAAGAGCCGTGGAGTATCACTGCAAAGTGGATGGGGGGGGCGATGGTTTAAGAACAACAGTTGAAGCTGGCAGCAGTGCTGCCCATTTTAATAGCAGGTGAATGCAGATCTCTCAGTCTCCACCCCAATTTCCCCTGGGGCCTGGAAAGCTGCAGCAGTCTGGCCTTTTATGAATTCTCAACACCAACCCAAAGGGCTCCCTTGTAGGACAAAACTCCACAGGAAAGAGAAACTGTTGGGAGTGAAAGCAAAGTTTAGCAGGATAAGCAAAATACAGAGAAAGGAAAAGGACTGTCCACATAGAATGAGGGAGATGGACAAGGCCAGGATATTTCAGAAAGCAAGGCTCCATGAGTTAACTCAGAAACACCATGAAAGAGAGAGAGGCGGTTCTGTGTAACTACAAAACATCTCTGATCAGTCTCCTTCTAAACATTTAGGAAAACTAAATTTACATGAAAATAAGCAAATAGTAAGGCTCACATGGCAGTGTGATGGATGGCACCAAAGTTTTCTAAGAACAAAGAAAACAAGACTACAAATAATATGGGTCTTAGAAATCATGGAGTACATGCTTAAAGAAAAGAATCAAAACTAGCACTATTTCACCTTGAGCAAAAAGAAATTAAGAAAAACAAAACAGTATGAATGTTAATTTCCATTCATGGAATATTTCTTTTTTTACAGCCATACCTGTAGTATATGAAGTTCCTGGGGCTAGGGGTCTGTGGGGAGCCGAGAAGATACAAGAAGCCGAGGAAGGGAGCTTGCCTGAATGGTGCAGTTCCGAGGACAAGCTCCTAATCAGGAAAGGGGGCCTGTCTGCACGGCACAATTCCGAGGACAGGCCCCAGAAGACAATAAGGCTCGCCTGCTGACATAGGTGGAAAACTAAATTTCCCAGGAAATAATTCCCATTTTGTGTTGCTGAGTGGGGATTGTTCCATGGATAACTTAGTCTTTTCTGCTATTCACTTGCTATTCAGTTTTCCTCAGCCTTTCCTGGTTATTTACTTATTATTCTTATTTTCCATTCTTATTTTCCTGTGGTGATTTGTGACTTAACAAAATTACAACAATAGTATAATAAAAATTTCATCCTGAAGGACTTTTCCCCAATTTAAATCCAACTTAGTTAAAACATAGTGTTTGTCTATTAACTAGTTATGTAGTAAACTTTAGAGTTAGGATTTTAATGAGGTCCATAGAAGTTAGCCATATATTATCCAAAAAACCTAGCTATGAGTTTTGTCCTTGATTTTAAAAGCTTTTAAGTGATAGCTAGTTTAGTTAAGTTGGTTTATATTTACACTATCTCCCTGCCATAACGCTTTGAAGATAAGCATCAGTCTAGGAACAAGGTTTGTGAATGCTAAATTCTTGTGTCTGTAAACTCTTCAAATTGTAAAGACTGGCTGGTCATGGGATGATTTGTACTGTCTCCTCCTTTACACACGATGTATTGCACCTAATTGCCCTTAAATTGTACTCACTAAGTTTAGTTAAGATAGAAATCTTAAAACACAATGTATTGTACCTAATTGCCCCTAAATTGTACCCACTAAGTTTAGTTAAAACAAAGATCTTAAAACACGATGTATAGCTGCTATACCATGTAATAGTTAACCAATGTATTTTTAACACTGTGATGTAATGTATAGTGAAAAACTGTCTATATAATCAACCACTGTTGCCAATAAAAATTTGAGCAGTCCAGCGCCCTGAAAGAAGGGACAAAGAGGCTGTCTCCGTAACTGTACATTTGCTGACGCCGCATCCCTCTCTGATCAGGAAGTGCACGCTCCCTGGCCGCTGGAGCTGGCCTCCGGCAGGGGTCAAATCAGAGCTGCCGCTGAGACCTATGCCACAGCCACCATAACACTGGATCTGAGTTGAGTCTGCAGCTTATGCCCAGCTTGCGGTAATGCCAGATCCTTAACCCACTGAGCAAGGCCAGGGATAAAACCTGCAACCTCACAGAGAGAGCATCGCATCTTAACCCGCTGAGCCACAGTGAGAACTCTACAGAATATTTCTTGAGCAATTACTACATGCAACCACTTTATTAGTTCACAGAGGAGGAAAGATAAACAGAGTAAAAATCCTGGCTTCCAAGATCTTACAGACCAGTGAAGAAGGAAACTCAAATTCTCTCAATCACAAGAATGCTTCTAAAAATATGAAAACTGACATAAGCATGCTTTCAGCTACAAGTTACCCCCCAAATCCACCACTGATCAAATTCCCAATCATTCTGTAGCTTTTACTTTGAAGAACTTGAAAATACCTTTTAGTTTATTATATTCTAGCAAGTCTGAAATTAAATCAGAGAAAACGTGCTGCTCAAGTTGAGTAAATTATTCTGGGGAGAAAAAAATAGTAAAATTGTGTCCATTTTGAATGAAATCCTTCAATCCACTATGACTAAGTCACAGCAGGAAAGGCACATTTTCCAGCATTTGAAGCTATTACTCATGCGGGTAAAAGAGGCCAGAGGCCCTTATGAATAAGGAAATAACAGAAGCAAGAGAGGTGTTGAGAGCCACGGGGAGGAGGAAGCATAACCTCCTTTTTCCCGCAGCAGATGACTGGCCTCTGCCTGCACTGACTCTGCTCCTTTCCCTAAAAGGGAGGCAGGCCACCCAGGTTTAATAGGATCCCTGATCTTTGCCTTCCTTTGCCAGACTCCCATAGCTGCAGTGCAAGACCTGACCTGCAGATGGCGCTACGCTAAACCTTGGGACCAGGCATTGAAAGAGCCCCATTTCACTCCTCAGTTAATCTACTGAAAAAGTTCAGTTATCTTTTTCTGATCAGACGGAAAGATCATCTTTCAGTCTAATAGGGTGCCTCAGCTGAATCACTGGCTATTTTCTCAGGACAAAACTCCCATTTTTCTATCCCGAGCTGGATAAGTCTCATCTGTTTGCTCCCTGCAAGTGCTGGCTGGCCTGGTGGCTGGCCTGGTACCCAGTGTTGCAGAGACCCCCTCTCCCTCCCGTCAGTCACCCCAAAGAACTCTGGCCCAGCCCTATTTGTTGCCACTGCCGCACGTTTCGGAGCTACAGCTGCCGGCCTACACCACAGCCACAGCCACACCGGATCCTTAACCTACTGAGCAAGGCCAGGGATCAGACCCACATCCTCATGGATACTGGTCAGGCTCAGAACCCTCTAAGCCACACCGGGAACACCACACTTTTTAAAACGTTGTTTGCTCCATGATTCTCATGACCCTGGCTCCCATCACCAATGGCACTGCTTTGTTTCCTATTTTTTGACATCCCTGACATGTTGCCATATTTTTTGGATGGCATACCATGCTAGCCTGTCTGGCTGGACATTTTTGCCATCTCATTGGACCATCCTCCAGTGCTTTCTCCATCTTAGGGATTATGATGGATTTTGCAGTCCTGCCTGTGTCTTCTGCCTCAAATTTATGAGGTGAATATTTACAAACTAGGGCATGTCAACAAATTATCCCTGATTTCTCTTGCTCTTTCTCTCTCTTTCTCTCCCTCCCTCCATCTCTCACATTCAACCCTCCTGTAAGTCCTCAGTCTTTCCTTATGTTCCAAATGCACTTCTCCCCCCACCTCCCACAGTTGCCATCCTGGTCCTAACTACAATCTCCCATTGACAATTCTAATAGGTACAGCCTTTCACCTTGACTCCTATGACCCGGTCTCTATAGTGATGAGTGGAGTGATGATTTTACCAAATATGACTGTGTCATCTCCTTCCTGCGGACATCCCTGTAGCTTTGATTCCATCATAATAAAATCCAGAATCTTCACCATGGCCTGCAAGGCTCTGCATGATCTGGCCCTTTCATTTCTGTCCAGGCTCATTTTCTGACACTCTGCATCCTATTCACTACACAAATCACACTGGCGTGTCCTCCAAAACACAGGCTCACTCCTGTTTTAATGCTTTGGTTTTGCATTTTGTTAGCCCTGTTTCAGTTTTGTCCTATGGTGAATGTTTTAACCCCAGGATATGATCTTTATTCCTATGGTCTGGTCTTTGGGGGTTTTGGTGCAAATCCCAAGGTAATTTCCCTTTCTCTCTCTCTCTCTTTTTTTTTTTTCCACGTGTGGTAGTGGGTTTTTTTAATGATTTTAATTTTTTCCATTAGAGTTGGTTTACAGTGTTCTGTCAATTTATACTGTACAGCAAAGTGACCCAGTTTTATATATATTCTTTTTCTCACATTTTCCTCTTTCATGTTCCATCACTAGTGACCAGACATAGTTCCCAGTGCTATACAGCAGGACCTCATTACTTATCCACTCCATATGCAATAGTTTGCATCTATTAACCCCAGACTCCCAGTCCATCCCATTCCCTCCCTCTCCCACCCGGCAACCACAAGTCTATCCTCCATGTCCATGAGTTTCTGTTCTGTGGAAAGGTTCATTTGTGCCATATATTAGATTCCAGATATAAGTGATATCATATGGTATTCGTCTTTCTCTTTCTGACTTACCTCACTCAGTATGAGAGTCTCCAGTTCCATCCATGTTGCTGCAAATGGCATGATTTTGTTCTCTTTTATGGCTGAGCAGTATTCCATTGTATATGTGTACCATATCTTCTTAATCCATTCATCTGTCAATGGACACTTAGGTTGTTTCCATGTCTTGGCTATTGTGACTATTGCTGCAATGAACATACAGGTGCATGTATCTTTCTCAAGCAAAGTTTTGTCCAGATATATGCCCAAGAGTGGGATTGCTAGGTCATATGGTAGTTCTATATTTAGTATTTTCTAATTCTGTCTTGCCAAGATTCAAAGATCCTTGTAATCTTAACCTTATCCAGACACAAGAGTCAGCAAGGATTTAAGGGGAGTTTCCATACAGATCTGAAAGCTTCCTGTGGTTCTCTCCTTTCCAGGACCATGCCTCTCCTCCCCCAATCAACTTCTAGCCACTCTGACAGCCTCAAGCTCCATCCTCTGACTCCTCAGGCCAAGAGGACCATGCTTTCCATTTGAACTCTATCTGCAGTGCTCCCTGAGAACCGGGAAATGCCAAGAGGCATATAAATAAGAATCAGTGTAATTACCTATTTTAATGATAGATTCCCCTTCAGTTTCTTCCTTCTTTTTACCAATTTCCATTGCCTCAAATAGTTGCTTTTTATATTTTATTTATCTTAGAGTTGTTACTTGCTAGTTCAGAAGCTCCTCACTTAATAAACTGCTGAAGGGCTCAATTTTGATTTTTCCCAATCTATCCATAGCTATTCGATTTTTTTAGAGGATGATTCCCATAAGCGCTTTTATTTTTGTTTTTTTTTTAATCTTTTTTCATTTTTTAAAGTTTTATTGATGTACAGTTGAATTACAAGGTTCTGATAGTTTCTTCTGTACAACAAAGTAATTCAGTTATACAAGTACATATATCCATTCTCTTTCATATTCTTTTCCTTCAAGGTCATCAAAGAATATTCGGTAGAGTTTCCTGTGCTGTACAGGTCCCCACTGGCCAGTGATTCCCTGTACCTCAGTGTGCATATGCCAGTTCCAAACCTCAGTCCATCCCTCCCACCCACCCCCATCTGTCTCCTTTGGTAACCATAAGTACAACTGCTTTTATTAGATGCTCTCTGCATCTTTAAGAGGGACAGCTCTCAATAAACTTTCATATTCATCATGCTTCCGGGAGAGTAGTGTTCCATCAACATCATGGCCTGAGGATTTCACAGTGTCTAGACCTCATGTCCATTCTTAAACTCATGTACTACTGTCTGCCTTTTGCTTTCTCTGCTTCAGCCATGCTGGCTCCTTGTTATTTATTAATCACAATGGCGTCTTGCTTCCACAAGGCTTTTGAACTTGAGGGTCCACTTGAGACAATCTTCCACCAGCTATCCGTGTATCTCACTTTCTCACCTCCTTTGGGTCTTCCCCCAATGTCACCCTCCTGGGAGTTTTCTCTCACCTCTTCTTTAAATCACAATCCCCTTTCAAGCCCTATTTCTTTATTTCTCCATAGCATGCATGGTCATACTGACTTCTTATTTATCTTATCTGTATTCCCGCTAGAAAGTAAATTCACTAAAGGCAAGGATTTTTTGGTCCCTTTTGCTCAATGCTTTTCTCCAGTCTGGTTTTCCATGGGGACAGAGTATGTATTACATGAATGAACTAATGGAACAGATTTCAGATGGCTCTGAGTTACTGCATATCTTCCTCTGTAAGATTTCTCTGTGATTTGGTCACTGATCTGGTAACACTCTGTTGCCCCTTTTTCTAGTACTTTTCTAAGTGGTTACGATCAAGACCATCTCCTTTTATAGAGGTCTAGGTTGTTCTCTCCGAGTTCAAGCCTCCCATAAAATCAGCAGCTCTTTCATTTCATTTCCTGCTATGACCTCTGTCTGTATTCTGCTTTTTGCAAAACATTTTGTTCTTGGACTGTTACTATAGTAAGTCAAAGTAAGCTTTCATGATGTAGCAGGGGCAGATCAACATGAAACTCAAACTGAGATCTACTTTGGGCACAACAAATGAAAGCAGAAGATTAAAATGTATTAACCTCAAAAAGGTAGCAGTTCAGAGGCCTGGTCTAAGAGCCAAATCATTTACGTTCATAGCCCAACTCTTCTAACTCTGAGCAGTATGACTTTGGGGAGTTAATTATGCCTTTGGGGCCTCAGTTTCCTCATCTATAAAATAGAAGCAGTCACTGTAATGATATCTACTTTGTGGGGATGTTGTTTAGCTTGAACATATGTAAAATACTGAGAACAGCGTCAGACACATGGTGAACACTCACTACACGCCAGCTGATACTGATGAGCCTGGGGATGGGCCTGATTCAGCTTTCCAAGGTAGCATAAAGGGTCTTTAAGAAGCTATATTACCAAGTCTACCTGCTGCTTCGGGAAAGACCTGGGCAGTGAGTATGTAAGGAGAGCCCTTTCAGGAGAATTAAATTGAATCAGGGAGGGAGTTCCTGCTTGGGCACAGTGGGTTAAGAATCAACTGCAGCAGCTTGGATCATTGCAGAGGCATGGGTTCCATCTCTGAGCCAGTGCAGTGGGTTAAAGTATCAGGCGTCAGATTCAATCCCTGACCCAGGAAGTGCTATATGCTGCACAGGGCCATTTAAAAAAAAAAATGGAAGCAGAGAGAAGCAAAGAAAGCTTTAAAGATCAGTTGGACAGGAGAAATTAGTGAAATATTTTGGAGGATCATCTGTGGTAAACGCCCGGAACTGAGGAAAAGAGTCAGGTGGGGCTATGAAAAAGCAGTCTAAACAGGGCAAAAAAAGTTGACATCCTCAATCCAAAAAGCTTTACACATTTTCAAGTGCTAATGATGTTCCCAACTAACATGGAAATAGTTACATTCACAGTTACATCCAGGTAGTAAACTATTTCTGAGGAAACAAACAGAAGTGGTGCAATCTGAAAAGAAGGTTATCTCAAAGGTGAAAGTGTAATCACTAATGAGTTGAGAGCCAATGGGTGCTCAGGGATCATTGGAATGCAAGAGTTAGTCAAACAAAAGTTCCACAAGGTCAGTTAGAGGTCAGAAAAACAAAGCCAGCCTGGAAAGCTCAAGGCATGATTAGGAAACACACATTATTTGAGAAACAGAATAAAAAGAGGAGCTTAATTTATGGATTGCTGAAGCTCAAGCCTCCTGGTAAATAGATAGTTTGTTTTGTTTTGTTTTTTCTTTTTTTTTTTTTTTTTTTTAACAGCCTCACCCTTGGCAGATGGAAGTTCCTGGACCAGGGACTGAATCCGGCAGCCATGACCTATGCTCCAGTTCCTGATTCAGCTTAACCCACTGCGCCGGGCTGGGGATCGAACCCACACCTCTGTAGCAGCCTGAGCTGAATCTGCAATCGGATTCTTCACTCACTGTGCCACAGAGGGAACTCCTGTACATTTACTTTTTTCTCTCAATCTGCAAGTCCGCTGCCCCCTTTCTTTCCCAGTTTCCTATATCTCCTCCCACTTAAATCTGTCTCCTTTTCTGCAAAGCACTCTGCTGACACTCAGAAAAATTCCATGAAGTTTCTTTTCCCCTCCATCCCTCCCAGCACAGGGCCTTGGTCCCAGCTGGGCAGCAGGAGTGTAGTAGCAGATCAGTGAATATTCAGTAGGCCAAGTGCTTTTAATCTCATAGATTAAACCTATGTGCTTAGTGCTCAGGAATGACCTTGAATGATGCCAGTTTATACAACCTGAGAATCCACATAAAAAAATAAAATGAGGTCTTCCTGAGTAAGATGAGCAGGCTCTCAAGTAAGGCCATGCAGACTCCTGTATTGAAGGCCAGCCCAACCCTGAGGCCACTGTGACCATTTTGGTACCAAATACGCATCTTTAGGAAACATGTGTGAAAAATCCATTTTCTCAAATTTCTGACTTGTTCTGTGTTTTTTGTCTTTTTTTTCTTTTTTGGATCACACCCATGGCATATGGACATTCCCAGGCGAGGGTCCATTCAACTGCCAGCCTACACCACAGCTACAGCAACACCAGATCCGAGCTACATCTATGACCTACTCCACAGCTCATGGCAACACTGGATCCTTAACCCACTGATGCAGACCAGGGATCAAACCTGTAACCTCACGGACACTATGGCAGTTTCTTAAACCACTGAGCCACAATGGGAACTCCCTGACTTGCTCTTTGCTAAGTGTAATTATTATCCAAGTGGCAGTTGTCTTCACAGATGTGGACATGCCATATTTTCCTGGGAGAAATCTAGGAGGTTTGTGATGAGATTTCTCTCTGTGTTTAGGGTTACTGAATATTTCCTGAATTAGAAAGTTTTGCTGAATGTACAGAGATAGAAATCAGGTTTAATAACAATGTATAAGGCATTATTACCCTCTATCCATTGCACAGTGTATAGATATGGGGCTCCGACAGAATAAGCCAGAGCCACACAGCTCCTATTATGAAACCAGACTAGGTAGGCAACTGTGGGGACACAACTTTCTCGGTTTTCCAAGGATTCTAGATATGCCCAGGTCAGTCTCTCTCCCCATGTCTGGTTAACAGATTTGATTCATAGCAGGGTGCCCTCTCATTATACATGCTGACTAATTGCCAAGAGGTGAAACCGGATTAAGAAATCTCTGATCTTCTCTGTGCATCCTCAAAAACAGGATTAAGGACACTGTTTCATTACCATGCCCTCCCCTGCAAATTGCATCCCCCTCCACCACCAGCCCTCACTCTCCCCAACATGTGCTTTTTCCTTTACACTCAAGTCACATGACCTTCACTGCATAAACAGAGGCTTTGTAATAATAAAACTTAACCGTCTCACATAAATATGCTTGGAAACTGCCATCATTCCGTAACATCTGGTGCACACATCTGCCTTCAATTTCTCTTCTAAAAATTAGAGCACATCACAGTTTCTCTCCCCCCTTGAATTCTGACTTCCTCACAGATACATAAAGGATAAAAGAAACAAATTATGTAACACTTGAAGTGACTAGTGTGACAGAACTTGAAACATTCTTGGTTTGTATGGGTAGGTTTCACTTCATTCCTCTTCCGAGGATAATTTCTGTTGTGACTCTTGCAAATTTGGGACCATGAATTAGCTAGGAGACATTTTTGCAGCATCTTCAGTTTTCAAGCTAAGCTGCAGGATCAGGGTGTGAAACATTGGGTCTCACCTGGAGACAATGACATATGCCTTTTGTGCTCTTTGTGACAGACATTTACTGAATGACCCAGAGAGCTTGCTCCTTGACTGTCTGTTCCATCACAGCATTTGAGCAGACCAAAGTCAAGGTCTGACTTCCTTGGTTTGGGTACATTATGCCCAGGCTTTCTGGAGGCTCTGCTAAATCAGCAGCAAAAAATCTCTCGTGACCAAAGCAATTCTGCCACCTAAAATAACATCCACCGCCACCATGACAATTCTTTGAAACTCACGCCCAAAGACTGAAGGGAGAACAGCATATGCAGTAGTGATAAGAGGAAGGTCAAAAGGAGAGAGTGGGAAGAGCTGGGAGTTTGGGGCAGTTGACATACAAGTCAGAATGTCTTTGGACTAGTTTATTTGGCGCTAACCTTCCCTGTCACTAGCTTCAAACTGAACATGCCCTCAGGTCGAGTAATGACTGGTTTCCAGGTCAGTCCAAACACTGGTTCTTAGAAAGTGGCTCCCTCTTTCTCTCTGCCCTTCAGCATGGGAACAAGCTTTCTTTTATTTTTTTAAAATGGGTTTTATTGAAGTATAGTTGAATTACAATGTTGCATTCATTTCTGCTGGAAGGCAAAGTGACTCAGTTATACAAATGTATTATCATGTTATTTTCCATTATCACAGGATACTTAATATAGTTCCCTGTGCTATACAGTAGGACTTTGTTATTTATCCACTCTATCCTTAATAGTTTGTATCTGCTAATCCCAAACTCCCAGTCCACCCCTCCCCTAATCCTCTCTCCCCCTTGGCAATCACAGGTCTGTTCTCTATACCTGTGAGTTCTGAACAAGCTTTCTTAATGACACATCTAGCCTTGTGGTGCACCTTTAGCAGTCCACACACCAGTCACCTTCCTTGGTTCCTGCCAGATGCCCCTGAAACAGACCACTGCCCTAACCCTGGCAGGCTGTGACAATTATGAGAGGATAATTGGCACACCAGAGCCGTGGCAACCTTGCCTTTCCTGTGCAATCACCGTGCAGGGTGTGCTCCAGAAATTTCTCCACAGCAATGTTACAGGCTGTTCTTTTTTACCCTGAGAGGTGAAAACAAAAAAAGGAACTAAAATTGGAGTGTGTAAAGCCATATGGATCAGATGTGGCACAGACAAGATGGCCTGGAATATTTTCCAATCCTTGTTATAAAAAGAGCTGCCGAGGGCTGAGGAAACAAACACTGTTCAAGAAGCTGGTGGTCGGAGTTCCTGTCATGGCACAGCAGAAAAGAATCCAACTAGGAACCATGAGGTTTCCGGTTCAATCCCTGGTCTCGACCAGTGGGTTAAGGATCTGGCATTGCCATGAGCTGTGGTGTAGGTCACAGATGTGGATTGGATCTGGCGTTGCTATGGCTCTGGCGTAGGCTGGCAGCTACAGCTCCAATTAGACCCCTAGCCTGGGAACCTCCATATGCCACGGGTGCAGCCCTGAAAAGACAAAAAAAAAAAAAAAAAAAAAAAAAAAGCTGGTGGTGACACTAAAATGTCTCCGTCCCAAAGCCTTCCTGTAAAAACACCTGAAAGCACTCAACGCTTCCCTTCTCCTAGTTCTGCATTGTTGGGAAAGTCACAGCAAAACTTCTCTACTGTCTTTTGAAGAGTTGCTCTAGAAGAATCCTCCAAACATGTTTCTTTGCGTTTTTCTTCCTTAATAATTAGGAACCTGAACATTCGATAGCACTGTATATCACTTCTGGGCTCCTGAAACCAACCTGACATCATGGGGAAAACAGAGTGTGAAAGGATATGATCAGGGTTCAAGTCCCAGACTGGCTATTTCTGGCTGTGTGCCCTTGAGCAAGTTGCTTGCGCTACCTGTGTTTGAGTTCATTCATCTGCAATATGGGCATAACCCTGCTAATGTCTGCCTTACTGATCACCAAGGCTGATAAAGTAAAGCATCTGCGAGTACCCTGTACTATCAGCTACACCTTATATAGGTTGATCCCTATTACTTTAAATAGAATGGTGTTATTTTTCTGCTTGTAACATTATAAGCGCTTATTCGAAAACTTCCCCCAAAATACAGGAAAATAGGAAACAGAGTGAAAAATGTTTCCATTTCCAAAGAGATAACCACTATTAACAGTTTGATACTTTTCCCTCCAGACTTTGTGTACACACATCCATTTTACAGAATAAGCATCATACTATACTAATTATCTGTAAAAGGCAAGTTTTTGGCTGCACACACAATATGTAGTTCCCAGGCCAGGGATTAAACCCGTGCCACAGCAGCAACCCAAGCCACCACAGTGACAATCCCAGATCCTTAACCCACCACACCACCAGGAAACTGTAAAATGCAATTTTAATTTAATGTCATGTGAAACAATCTGATCTATCATTCTTTTTACTACAAAAATGAAAGTAACCCAGATGAAAATGGAAGTTAGCACAAATATAGCCAGCATATGGCATTTCTCCACTCTGTCAAACTGAATTATTCATAAGCATTTGTCAGAAATATCCAAGGTTACTGAGCTATTCTGGAACAACAGGGTACAAATTCTGAGGCGGAGATCTCTACATGTGCAATGAAACCTGTTTCCTTTTCCTCCTGGGCAGAGAGCAAAGCCATTATTGCCACACCCCCTTGCATTTAGATGTGGTCATGTGATTGAGTTCTAGCCAATAGAATGGGAGTGGAAGGGACACACATCCATTCCAGATGGAAGTGGGTGTGTCTTCCTGCTGGAATCTCTTCTTCTCTGCCAGCTGAATGGAAGGAGACTAAACACCTGGTCCTGGAATGACTGTGAGGTAGACCACCTGCCAAGCAAACACTGGACTTGACATGAATAAGAAATAAACTTCTACTAAGATACTGAGTCTCAGAAGTGTACATTACAGTGATGAGCATCCCCTACCCCAACCTGTGAAACTTTTAACATACTTCCAAGTTGTAAGTGTAGATGGAAACTTGGACTACATTGAGAACTTTCCTTAAATGTAGGCAGAGCTGAAATTCATTGAGTTTTAATTTCAGTATGGAGAAAGAATCACTCCTTCTCACTTACTTAGTACAAGGAAATCTCCACCCACCCCCTAATTAAAAATTCCTAGGAGTTCCCATTGAGGCTCAGCAGTAATGAACCCAACTATCCATGAGGATGCTGGTTCAATCCCTGGCCTCACTCAGTGGGTGAAGGATCCAGTGTTGTCGTGAGCTGTGATGTAGGTGATAGATGTGGCTTGGATCTGGCATTACTGTGGCTATGATGTAGGCCAGCAGCTGCAGCTCCAATTTGACCCCTAGACTGGGAAACTCCATGTGCTGAAGGTGTGGCCCTAAAAAGCAAAATAATAATAATAATTATGGTTATAATAATAATTATTATTATTATTATTCCTCAGTTGTTATTCCTAGGCCTTTTTCCCTATATATAAAATTAAGGCTTAAAATGCAAATAACCCTGAGGGAGATAAGACATTCATTTTATTTACTAAATGACTTAACTGTCCTAAAGATAGTGTTAGAAATGGTTTATCAACTCTGAGGTGTTGATCAGCTTATTTCCCACTTAGGTGAACAACGATCCTTTACTTTCACCCTGAAAATCCACAGGTTTTTGCCCTAGTCCCAGTGGACTGTACCTTCACTGGGAGCAAAACTGCTTATCTGAGGACCAGCCCAGGTTGTAAACACCCTTCCTATCGGAAAGAACTGAGATGGGAGGCAGTCCCCTAGGCAAGAAAGTACCACAGTCTTATCTGAAACACTAACACTTTTTTAAAAATAAATGTTTCAATTCATTTTCTTTCCTGGGTTGATCTCCAAGGCCCTGAAATGGTTGTATTTGACAATTGTGGCCAGTTTTCTACAAAGGAATCATCAACCTCTTCCTACTATTATAACCTAAAGCCCTCATCTTCTGAAGTATCTTAAAGGTCAGGACACAAAGGTGATTCTCTGTGAGAATCAATGGGAAACTATTATCCTGGTTTTAGGGTGGAACAGCTGATGTGAAATCTCAGAGAAGGAAGCCTTGGAGTAGGGTGTGGAGGCAGCTGGAAGGTAGAGGGTTCAACCAGGAAGCTCTTGTATTAATCAAATAGCAAAGTTTAAAACAAAACAAAAAAAAAAAAACTTAAAGTAACGCAATTCAATTCCATACTGTTTTTTAAAAAGAAAGCAAAGGAAGTCATAAAACAAAATGAAAAGATGACCTATGAACTGGGAGAAAATATTTGCAAATGATGTGACTGACAAAGGCTCAATTTCTAAGATATACAAACAATTCATACAATTCAATAACAACAATAAAAACCCATTGGGCAGCTCTTGGTGTGGCACAAAGGGAGTGATGATAGCTTGGGAGCACTGAGATGCAGGTTCTACCCCTGGTCTGGCAGAGTAGATTAAGGATCCAGCATTGTCATAGCTGAAGGTTAGGTTGCAATTGCAGATGAGATATGATCCCTGGTCCGGGAATTCCATAAGCCACAGGGCAGCCAAAAAAGGGAAAAAGAAAACGAAAAAACAATTGAAAAGTGGGCAGAAGACCTAAATAGACATTTCTCCAAAGACATACAGATGACCAATGGACACAAGATAAGATGCTCATCTTCACTAATTATTAGCGAAATGCAAGTCAAAACTACAATGAGGTACCACCTCACATCAGTCAGAATGGCCATCATTAAATGTATACAAATAGGAGTTCCTGTCGTGTCGCAGCAGAAACTAATCCAACTAGGAACTATGAGGTTGCGGGTTTGATCCCTGGCCTCGCTCAGTGGGTTACGGATCTGGTGTTGCCGTGAGCTGTGGTGTAGGTCACAGATGTGGCTCCGATCTAGCATTGCTGTGGCTCTGGCGTAGGCTGGCAGCAACAGCTCCAGTTAGACCCCTAGGCTGGGAACCTCCATATGCCGCAGGTACAGCCCTAAAAAGACAAAAGAAAAAGAAGTCCACAAATAATAAATCCTCAAGAGATTGTGGAGAAAAGGAACACTCCTACACTATTTACAGGAATATAAGTTGGTATAGCCACCATGGAAAACACTATGAAGGTTCTTCAAAAAACTAAAAATAGAGCTGCCATATGATCCAGCAATCTCATTCCTGGATATATATCCAAGCAAAAAATATAATTCAAAAAGCATATCAGCACTATTCACAATAGCCAGGACATGAAAACAACCTAAATGTCCATCAACAGATGAATGGATAAAGATGTGGTACTTATAAACAATGGAATACTACTCAGCCATATAAAAGAATGAAATAATTCCATTTGTAGCAACATGGCTAGACCTAGAGATTCTCATAGTAAGTGAAGTAAGTCAGAGAAAGACAAATATCATGTGATATCACTTATATGTGGATATCACTTTAGATTTTTGCCTAAAATTGACAAAAATCAACATATCTATGAAAGAAAACCAGACTCATAGATATAGAGAACAGACTTGTGGTTGGTGGAGGGGGGCGAGGGTAGGGAAGGATTAGGAGTTTGGGATTAGCAGAGATAAATTTACATATAGGACGGATGAACGACAAGACTCTACTACATCGCATAGTGAAATATATTCAATAAACTATAATAAACCAAATAAAAAAGAATATATGTATATATATACACACAAACATATATATATATAACTGGATCACATAGCTGTATAGCAGAAATTAACACAATATTGTAAATCAACTATACTTCAATAAAATTAAAATTTTTTAAATGTAATGTTCTATTTCTCATCTGCAATCAATTTTCATGCTATTTAATGCACACTTTGTGAGAATATGTGACCCTTTCTTTTCTATTTGTCTCTCTGCTTCTGTATACATCTGTATAGAACACAGTCTAAAATTACTAACAGTTTGGAGCCCTTTCCCACATGCTCTGATGTTCATTATCAGGAGGTATCTTACAAGTTTCATGCTTTCTTTGGCCCTTAGGCATTTGCATCCTTCACTTGGTACTCTCTTTTACCCAGCTTCTGTCATCTGGCTAAATGCTGCCCATCCTCCAGTCACAGTTTAAACAGCACATCCCCCAGGAAACCTTACACAACATCATAAGGGCCTTTCCATGCAGTAGATAAGCCATATTATAACTGCACATCCGCCCATCAATTTCTAACAAATCTAACATCTATTAGATTTAAATTCTGTGAAGGTAGGGACCTTAACACCTGGATGACCACTATAGCAAACTTGTGTAAACTTTCAGAATCAGAACATGTGCTTTGTCAATACACACAAATTGCTTTAGAGGGAAGTTGCATAGGATTCTTGTTTAGGAAACCAACTCCTTATGACCTTTGACAAATGACTTAACTTCTCTAAGCCTCAGTTCAATTTTGAAACATGGGAATGATCTTTCTACTTGTTGGGAAGATGAAGTGGAAAGATCAAAAGCACTTATTACTTACAGACACAGTGCCTGGCATATAATAAATGCTCAGTAAGTGTTAACTTACGACCCCCACCAACCTGGACCACACCATGTGAAGGCCAAGGCTCACACTTCCCCAGGTCTGCTTCCAGCCAATGAATGGGCACTGGGGGAGTAGTATAGGGCCATGCCTCTGGATGGGGAGCAGTGGGGGTGCGCTTCTCTAAGTTAACTTTGCCATGAGGACTCTACTTCAGCCTCATGGAATCTTTCCCAGCACTGCTCGGTTGTGGTTGGATTCTCTTTCTTCTTTCTTTTTCTTTTTAGGGCTGCATCTGCTGCACATGGAAGTTCCCAGGCTAGAGGTCAAATCGGAGCTGCATCTGTGACCTATTCACAGTTCACAGCAATGCCAGATCCTTAACCCACTGAGTGGGACCGGGGATCGAACCTGCGTCCTCATGGATACTAGTTTTGTAACCCACTGAGAGCCACAACGGCAACTCCCTGGATTCTCTTTCTTCCCCATCCTCTACTGTCTCCTTTCACATGGGTTAGGCCAAGCCAGTCCCTGCCCTTTCCGGATTCTTCCCATGACCCTTCTGGCCATTCCTTCAGTGATTGCCCTACATGTCTGCTCCCATCCTGGTGTCTGCTCTTCAGAGGATCCCAGTTAACACAGGTGGTGCCAGGATTGGTCCAAGGAAGCAGGGACTGAAGAAGAGCATGGACCAGGCTGCCTCGCTGACCACCTGGTGAACAAGGAGAACACCAACCTGAGTGGCTTCTGCCACCCACAGACTCTAACATAAGCAGTGGCCCAGAGCTACAAAGTTCTTTGTTGGTGACCTGAAAAAACATCCTGGCAGAAGGATGCCCCTCCAAGGGCAGCAATCCAGGCATTCAAAAGATACGAAGGAGTAATTGCTACAAGGATGGTGGAGTTGGCTGGATATTGCTAAGTTGCCCTGAGATCCCACAGAAGCATAATGAGAAACTGAGGGCCATGAACAAACAATTAAAGGTAACAGCAAGAGCCAGAGGCCTTTTTGGTCACTTTCAGAGGCCCTTATTGCCTGCAATCAGAAGTCTGACTCAGCTGGGGAGCAGATGCTCTTAACAGAGGCACAGAGCTCCCAAGAAGTTAGACACTTGGCCAAGACAGTCTGGTTTACTAAGTTTGGAGGCTTGGATCAGAAAACCAGGGACTAGATGGTCCAGTGGAGTTTGGCTCTGTAAACCCTAACCCTCAGAACTTAGAGATGTGCCCCTCTCCCACCCCTACTAGGAGCCAGCACTTCCTCCATGCTGAAGGTATTGCCCAGCCCTCTCCCCCACAAGGTGCTCACATCTCTCCTGAGTACTGGGCTAATAACCAGAATTAAATTCCAGCATCCCCCAGCTGGGAATGAAACAGGAAAGAGATGATATATTGAAAGGACTGCAGAAGTTAATTGCACACCACCATGATTCATTGGGAATGGGTACCAGGGGTGCTTGATGAAGGCTGCTGGTAAGAGGACACCTGCATCACCAAGGATGGCAGTGGTGATTCTCATCTGAGGCAAAAAGCTGATTGGAAGTGATGTTGCCCTAGAGCTGGGTTCATTAACACCCTAGGCACTGATGGGGTGTGAGGCCATTAGGACCATGTGGTGATGCTCACCCACCAGAATACCGGTGGCTGACACTCTTGGAACAACTGGAGAAGTCAGAGGGAAAGTCAGTGTTCACTAACTCACCCAGAGTCAATGGTTAATAGAACATGGCATCCCTCAGGGCAAAATGCAGGGCCAGTCAACACAGACGCTGCTTAATATCTGTACTAGAGAAGGTAGAATCAAGGAGCAAGAGGCTGAGGGCAGGTACCCCAGTGAAACATCACAATCCCTTGTTGAGATCTGGAGGCCACTGACTAGAAGGAAGGAATGTGCAAAACTGATGCAAGTACAAACTCAAGTGATTCCTTGTTTTTTAAAATCTTATTAAAGGGGCTTATGGCTATTACTTTGGTGACCATACTTGAGGAAAGGGAAATCCTCAGACATGATGAAGGCTGTTGGACACAGGGTCTAAATTGATACACCAAAATCAAAATCCAAAACACCATCAGAAACTGTTCAGAATAAAAAGGATGCTGAACAACCAAGTAGGAACAAAAGGACTCAGCCAGTTTATGTTAGCTTAACTTTGTCACAACTCTGATGGGTATAGGAGTGGAGCATCCCTTGGGGCAGAGAGGAAGCTGCTTACAAGGTTCAAAGCATGAACTTCTACACACCAAGCCTGCCAGCAATAGAGACCAGCACTCGGCCCCTATGGCTCTCTTCCTTGAGAAGACCAACCAGCACACGGTGGCAGGTTGACATCATGAAGCCCCTTCCAATCTGGAAGGCTCAGCAGCTCATCCTCATAGGAAAAGGTATTGATTTGCATCTCCTCTTTGCAGAGGCTCAGGAAACACCACTCTCTGGGACTTAACAGAATGCCTGACCCACAGACATGGAGTTCCACTGACACTACTGCCAACCAGGGGACCCACTTTCCAGTGGGGGGCGGAGGGCATAACCATGGGATCCACTGTGTTGCATAGTCTATCATTCAGAAGCAGCCAATTTTATAGAATTCCAGAATGGCTTTAAAGGCACAAAAGAAGCACCAGCACAGAGGCAACAGTCTGAATGGATGGGGTGCTACCCTTTAGGATGCAGTATATGCATGTAATCAGAGACTTCGAGTTGGCACTGAGTCCCCATTGGGAAGGATACATCAGTCTGGAAAATAGGAGGTGGCAGATGAAGTGGCCCCACTTACATCACTGCTTGTGACCCCACTGGGGATTTTGCATTTCCCATCCCTGCACCTTTGGGCTGGAGCCCTTGTCTCCAAATTATGGAACACTCTTTGCAGAGGAACCAGAAAGGTCCCATAAACCACAAACCAAAGCTGTCACCATAGCCCTTTGGACTCCTCTTGTCCATGGGCCAATAGGCAAGAAATGGTGTCACCATTTTGGCAGAGGGAATTGATCCTGATCTGCAGGAGGAGTTAGGGCTGCCTTTATGCAGCAAAGTCAGGAAGGAATACTGGCATCAAATAAAACAAATGTTAAAAGTACCATTTAGAATCACTACACTTTAGCCCCTCACTCTGCTTTCTCCGCAGCTACAGAATAACCCATTCATTAAATCTCTCATTCATTCAACTAGTCATCATTTGACTGAGGCCTTTTTGTGCACTGTTCTGAGTGCTGGTGCTGCTCCAAATTCTTCTTTGATACAGGATCCTTTGCAAGGCCTTGGTCTTGCACAAATCTCTTTTCCTCACCCAGATTCTAAATTGATTCAACCCTTGCTCTCTATTCAAGATTCTCATATGTTTGATCTCCAAGGTAGAGCAAACCCAACCAATGCTTCTCACACCTCAGCAAGTCAACTGTAGGAAAAGAAATGTGACTCATTTAGCATTTGAGAAGCCCCCAGATCACTAGGATTGCTAAATTAGTCCTTAACGAGGAGGTGCAGAAAGCAAAAGGGTAAAAGAGAAAGCTGGAGAGAAGCTGGTGGTATGGGAAGTCATATAAAAGCCACATAGGTAAAACATTCCCACTGTGGTAGGACTTGAAGTTCGCCTATGGACTGAGAGCATTCCTCAGACCCCAGAATGGATGCTTCTCAACAAGTGACTGAGGAAAAGTGTTTTACCATGAGGGTACTTGGGGAAATGATGAAATTCAACACTCCAAGAAAACTATTCAAAGTTGATATCAGGCAGTCACTTGTTACTGTGAAATAATTCTTGATGTTTCCTAAGAGTAGGTTGTAATAGGGAAAGCAAAACCAGATCTGGTTCCCCTCAAAACATTGTTGGGCCTTAAGTGGATGAAAACCCAAAGTGATGTTTCAGGCATTGGCATCAAACCTGTTCAAATTCACAAGTCTGTTCAAATCAGGGCCTGCATTTTCCTGAGAGCCACAGGTGAGCCTTCAAAAGAAGAAAATCATTTTCTAGATATGTCAGGGTTTTTTTGTTTTTTGGGTTTTGGCCTCATTAAGATAGAGAATAGATCCCTTGCTGCTAAGCGCATGCACCCCACACCAGCAGCAGCACTCACCCCTGCACGGCTGTCATAAACATGAACCCCCAGCCTGGCCTCACACCTATGGAATCAGACTCTGCATTTTAACAAGGTCCTCAGGAGTCAGGTGGGTACAAGTTTGAGACACATGACATAGCCCAGTGCACAGGCTAAGTGTCTGAAGCAGTGGCTTAGATTTCAGACTCTGCCACAGACTGGCTGATAAGATGCTTACAATCCTTGTAATCCAGCCTCCTCGTCTGTTGGATGGAGGTCCTCTCTGTCTGTTCTTTCTCTTATTTCCAGTCTTTGCTTTTATTCCACCTTGTACTCTCTAGACATAATTGTTCATGTTCCTGATTTGGAAGAGTTCTTTTCTCATTTGTATTCTTACTGGATGCCTTTGCCTAAGGAGGAAAAAGCAGACACACCCTCACAGCCCTAGGCAAGAATCCCACCCTGGCTCTATTTCTTTCAATGAAATTGACAAAAGAGTAAGATTTTTTAATGAATATAAAAATTATTTCACTGTTTAAAAACTTTCCTCTGCATGCCAGAAAGTCTGCAACTTCCTGTCCAATATATGAATGAGTAACCAATAAGTATGGAATTAGTTACTACAAAGTTTATCTTTTTAGCAGATTCTAACTAATCATTGGATCTTGCTTTTCTTTGACTAGCTGAAATGGCTAACTGAGAACATACAAATTATTCTCCTTACATTAACCAAAACTCAGTTTACCTTTTACACAATGAAGTCTTGTTCTGAATTATCTCTATGGCCTCTTCCAGCTCTAAAATCCCATTGAATCTAAATTGACAATTCCTCAGACTGAAACTTCTGTTATTAAAGATTGAAAATTTGGGAAATGTGATTTCATGTGTCGTCCTCAGGGCTTTCCCTTAGATGCAGAGATCTGAAGAGGAGACTTGACACAAAAGGCCTCCCAAATTCTGTTAATTTCATCTCAACAAAACTCAGTCTCTCAAAAATTGAAGGTCTAGCTGGTCAAATGCTTTTAAACAAGCTCTTTAAATTTTTAATCCAAGCTTCCTTTTGACTTAATTATTTATCTCATTGCAAATATCTTACATCTCCCTATCAATTTCCTAAAGATAAATATGCATGAGGTTTGGACCCCAAAATTAAACACTAGGATTTCAAGGTTGAGTTTTTAGTGAAGCTAGAGAGCAATTCAGCTTCTGCCTAAAAATTTATGAGAGTGTGTAATTGATTCACTTAGCCCTCCTTACAGACGAGAAAAACACTTTGTACAAATATTCCTTTTCCTATAAGTGCCACTTATTTTTCTGATTATAAATCTTGATGGAGATAGAAATCTAAATTCTGATTTGTTGTTTCATCACGAGTTCATCAAACAAAATTACAAATTTTCAGAATAACTAATTCTTTAAAGAATGCATCAACAGCTCTTGAACAGACATAAATGTCCTTTATCTTAGAAAATAGAAACATATGTCAATGTCTATATGTTCAGAACAATGACATTTAACCCTCAAGATGTTTGGTCATTTCCACTAGAGATTTAAGACTGATGGTTGCAGTAAAAATACGTCATATTTAAATGTCAGCTACTAACTTCGTACTAGTTCCTTCCCACTAAGATATGGATTTACAAACACTCAGTTGATTTATCCACTCTGTGGATGGTAAGGGCTGAACCACTTTGGATAAAGTAACAGCAACAACTAACGCTTACTGATCACTCATTATGCACCAGACATGTCCCAAGAGCTTTCCTTGTAGTAACACATTTCACCTTCACAACTATCTCTTACATGTGAGGAAACTGAGGGACACAAGAATAGAATAACTTATGCAAAGTCACACAGGTGGTAACCAGAAGAGTGACATCTGAACACAAGCTGTGTGACCTTATCCTTAACCTTGACATTGTTGTCCAGCTGACCTCCAAACTGAACATAGACTTGATTGTATTAAGACTGATCATAATATATCATGCTCTACTCATGTTAACCATAAATGATTACATCATACTGCATTATGTGATATTAGGATTCAGACACAGACATTATAATTCAGGTTCACTGTCTTCTCTTAGAACTTCAGTTGACCTTTTGGGCTCATACCTTAAAGTAAATAAATATATAAAAGAAGAAAATGATCCCAAACATAACAAACCCTTTGCTGGCTCTACTTCATAATAAACACCAGTGTCCTGGGGGCCCATTGTCAGTGTCCTTCTCCCTCAGAGTCTGACAACTCAAATGTTTAGAGGAACTGAACCAACTCTGAACACCAAGCACAGCCTAGAGGAATGGGAGGGGCTCACCTGGAGAGCATGTGTCCATTTGCAGGGGCCAGCTCTCAGCAACATCCCTGGCCCCTGAGGGAATGGTAGCCCTGTATGATCAAACCCTCTCATTTGTCCATGGAAGTCAGAAATAATGAGTTTTTAAAGCTGACAATAAATTTTAGAACCCAATATAAGACACTGGAAAGACTGAAGACATGTAAGGCAGGAAAGTGATAACTCATGTTCTGAATACCATCCAGCCTCCAGTTTGTTACCTAAGTTTCTCTGGTCTCTACTTTCTTGTGATAACATCATCTACCTCCTTGACAGAGGCATCTTACACACAATAAATGAGTTGGCAAGAATCTCCTCCACTTGGAGTGATCTTTACCTTGGTTAATGCAACCACTTCTAGGCAAACACCCAATGATCTTGAACTCCTCATTTGTTTAACCTCACATATTTTATTGATGAGCCAGTCCAGTGGAATCTACCTGAAGATACTTTTTAAAACTCTCCTATAATTCTACTGCAATCTTTTTAAGTAAGCTAAGAGTTTTCCATTTTTTTAGGCTGTAAGATATTTTATTTTAACAAAACTTCACTTAAAAGCTTGCATTAGAGGCTGAGATTCCACCCATTCACACTTACTGGCGCATGAGGCGCCATTAAGGGATTCACACTATTCCCCAAAACACAGTTTTAAAACCAAGCATAAACATAAACCTCCCAACCAGGTTACCCAGCTCCACTCTTCCTGTTTACCATACTGCTACAAAAATTCTCTTTCTCAAACACAGGTGTGATCAGAAGTGTATTTTAAGAGCTCTAGCAGTGCACCTTTAACTAGAGGATGAAATGAAAACACCCTGACATGAACATGTACCTTCCCAACCTGAGTGTCTGTCCAGTCACTCATCACACCTCAGGTCCCTGTAGCCATACTAACCTTTCACTGTCTACTCTCATGTTTCTTGCTTGCTTCATTCTAGTGCTTTTAGCCAGTAACAGTTTGATATGGGTCTAAAAATGGCACTGGATATTTAGGCTGGGAATGACTTGCTTTCCTAATTTCACTACTGTCTATCCAAATTCACTGTTCCCTAGCCACACAGGATCACTCAGATGGGGGAAGAGTACAGTTGTTTCTGTAACAGCAGTGAGATGTACATGCTTAGTTTACAATCACTGGGTCACTTGTAGAGTGCTATTCACAGGTATGTATAGTGGGCATCTGATATTACCTCCCTTAAACTTAACTAAGCCTGTAACTGATAATTATTATCAGGCAGTATTACCTAGCCTTCCAAGTCACGTCTCCTTATAGAACATGAACTATTCATTTTCAAAGTCACAACCAATAAAATATTCGGGGCATTATTCTGTATATTCTGCATAATTTGGGCCATGTAAAAAGTTGATACATTTTCTGTGGTCAAAAAGCATGATCTATAAGTGAACTTACCTATGAAACAGAAACGTACTTACAGACATAGAGAATGGATTATGGTTGCCCAGGGGAGGGTGTGGGGAGGGGAGGGGGAGGATGGATTGGGAGTTTTGGATTAGCAGAGGCAAAGTATTATACAGAGAGTGGATAACAAATAAGGTCCTACTGCGTAGCACAGGGAACTATATTCAAAACCCTGTGATAAACCGTAATGGAAAAGAATATGAACTAAATGGCATTGCTGTACAGCAAAAATAAACACAACACTGTCAATCAACTATACTTCAATAAAACAAACCTTTTCAAATGATATCTTGTTCAGAAACCAGAACTAAGATATCAATTTATGGGCAGCATAAAGCAATCTGCAGATGAACAGTTAAACTTCATAGAACACAATGGCATGAAACTAGAAATCAACCACGGGAAAAGAAATGAGAAAAAACTTATTACATGGAGGCTAAACAACATGCTCCTAAAAAACCAATGGGTCAAAGAGGAAATCAAAGAGGAAATTTAAAAATACCTCAAGACAAATGATAATGAAGGCACAACCTCTCAAAATCTATGGGATGCTGCAAAAGCAGTGCTCAGAGGGAAATTCATAGCAATACAGGCCATCCTCAAAAAAGAAGAAAAACATCAAATCAACAACTTAACCCATCACCTAAAAGAATTAGAAAAAGAAGAACAAATGAAACCTAAAGTCAGCAGAAGGAAGGAAATCATAAAGATCAGAGAGGAAATCAAAAAAACAGAGATTGAAAAAACAATAGAAAAAAATCAATCAAACCAAGAGCTGGTTCTTTGAAAACGTAAACAAAATTGACAAACATCTGGCCAGACTCACCAATAAGAGGAGAGAAAAAACTCAAATAAAATAAGAAACTAAAAAGGAGAAATCACAACAGATACCGCAGAAATACAAAAAACCATAAGAGAATATTATGAACAATTGTACACCAACAAATATGACAACCTAGAAGAAATGGACAACTTTCTAGAGACAGCCTACCAAAACTGAATCAAGAAGAAATAGATCAACTGAACAGACTGATTACTGGAAATGAAATTGAATATGTCATAAAAACACTCCCTACAAATAAAAATCCAGGACCAGATAGCTTCAGTAATTCTACCAAACATACACAGAAGAAACTTATACCCATCCACCTTACACATTTGCAAAAGGTTGAAGAAGAAGGAACACTCCCAAAGACATTCTATGATGCTGCCATTACCCTAATACCAAAACCAGACAAAGATACCACCAAAAACAAAACTATTGGCCAATATCTTTGATGAATATAGACACAAAAATTCTCAATAAAATTTTAGCCAACCGAATCCAACAACATATAAAAAAGATCATACACCATGACCAGGTGGGATTCATCCCAGGTTCACAAGGATGGTTCAACATATGCAAATCACTCAACATCATACACCACATTAATGAAAGAAAAGTCAAAAACCACATGACCAGCTCAAATGATGCAGAAAAATCATTTGACAAAGTCCAACATCTATTCGTGATAAAAACTCTTACCAAAGTGGGTATAGAAGGAACATGCTTTTTTTTTCTTTTTTTTTCTTGCTTTTTCTTTTTCTTTTTTTTTTTTCTCTTAGGGCCACAGCCTCAGCATATAGAGGTACCCAGGCTAGGGGTTGAATCAGCTACAGGTGCCGGCCTACACCACAGCCACAGCCACACCAGATCTGAGCCATCTCTGTGACATACATCATAGCTCACAGCAATACTGGATCCTTAAATGGCTGATCGAGGCCAGGGATTGAACCTGCATCCTTATGGATTCTAGTCAGATTCATTTCTGCTGAGCCATGACAGGAATTCTGAGGGAACATACTTTAACATAATCAAAGCCATTTATGACAAACCCACAGCAAATAGAATACTCAGTGGAGAAAAGCTGAAAGCCTTCCCACTAAAATCTGGAACAAGACAAGGATACCCACTCTCACCACTGTTATTCAACATAGTAATGGAAGTCCTAGCCACAGCAATCAGACAAACAAAAGAAATAAAAGGCATCCAAATAGGAAAAGAAGAGGTAAAACTGTCACTGTACATAGATGACATGATACTATATATAGAAAACCCCAAGGACTCAGGCCAAAAAATGCTCGAACTGATCAACAAATTCAGCAAAGTGGCAGGATATAAGATTAACACTCAGATATCAGTCACATTTCTGTATACTAACAAGGAAATATTAGAAAAGGAATACAAAAATACAACACTTCTTAAAATTGCATCCCAAAAATCAAATACCTGGAAATATACCTGACCAAGGAGATAAAAGACTTATATGCTGAGAACTATAAAACATTAATCAAGGAAATTAAAGAAGATGTAAAGAAAAGGAAAGATATTCTGTGCTCCTGGGTGGGAAAAATTAATATTGTAAAAATGGCCATACTACCCAAAGCAATCTACAGATTCAATGCACTCCCTATCAAATGACCCATGACATTTTTCACAGAACTAGAACAAACAATCCAAAAATTTATATGGAACCACGAAAGACCCAGAATTGCCAAAGCAATTCTGAGGAACACAAACCAAGCAGAAGGCATAACTCTCCCAGACTTCAAGAAATACTACAAAGCCACAGTCATCAAGACAGTGTGGAGGAGACATAGAGACCAATGGAATGGAATAGAGAACCCAGAAATAAACCCAGACACCTACAGTCAATTAATCTTTGACAGAGGAGGCAAAAATATAAAATACAAAAAAGACAGCCTTTTCAGCAAGTGGTGCTGGGAAACTTGGACAGCTGCATGCAAAGCAATGAAACTAGAACACACCCACACACCATGCACAAAAATAAACTAGACTTAAATATAAGACAAGACACCATCAAACTCCTGGAAGAGAACATAGACAAAACATTCTCTGACATCAACCTTACAAGTCTTTTCTCAGGTCAGTCTCCCAAAGCAACAGAAATAAAAGCAAAAATAAACCAATGGGACTTAATCAAACTAACAAGCTTTTGCACAGCAAAGGAAACCAAAAAGAAAACAAAAACCAACTTACAGCATGGGAGAAAATAGTTTCAAACGATGCAACTGACAAGGGCTTCATCTCTAAAATATACAAACAACTTATACAACTCAACAGCAAAAAAACCAACAACCTAATTGAAAAATGGGCAAAAGAGCTAAAGAGACATTTCTCCAAAGAAAATATACAGATGGCCAATAGGCACATGAAAAAATGCTCAACATCCCTGATTATTAGATAAATGCAAATCAAAACTACCATGAGATACCACCTCACACCAGTCAGAATGGCCATCATTAATAAGTCCACAAATAGCAAATGCTGGAGGGGGTGTGGAGAAAAGGAAACCCTCCTGCACTGTTGGTGGGAATGTAAATTGGTACAACCACTATGGAGAACAGTATGTAGGTACCTTAGAAAACTATGCATAGAACTAACATATGACACAGCAATCCCACTCTTGGGCATATATCTGGACAAAACTTTCCTTGAAAAAGACACATGCACCTGCATGTTCATTGTAGCACTATTCACAATAGCCAAGATGTGGAAACAACCCAAATGTCTATCAGCAGATGAATGGATTAGGAAGATGTGGTATATATACACACAATGGAATATTACTCAGCCATAAAAGAGAACAAAATCATGCCATTTGCAGCAACATGGATGGAACTAGAGACTCTCATACTGAGTGAAGTGAGTTAGAAAGAGAAAGACAAATACCATATGCTATCACTTATATCTGGAATCTAATATATGACACAAATGAACCTTTCCACAGAAAAGAAAGTCATGGGCTGAGAGAATAGACTTGTCGTTGCCAAGGGGGAGGAGGAGGGAGTGGGATGGATTGGGAGCTTGGTGTTAATAGATGCAGACTATTGCCTTTGGAATGTATTAGCAATGAGATCCTGCTGTGTAGCACTGGGAACTATGTCTAGTCACTTATAATGGAGCATGATAATGTGCAAAAATAGAATGTGTACATGTATGTGTCACTGGGTCACCATGCTGTACAGTAGGGAAAAAAATAATGTATTGGAGGGAAAAAAATAAAGAACCTTAGAACCTAAAAAAACAAAACAAAAGAAACAAACAAAAAAACTTCATAGTATTAATGCTAAAGAAACTCAAGAGAACTGTGTTCTACATTTCTTATGATAAACCTCAGGAAGGAGGTAGTGCACAGGTGGGGTTAGGAAGGCAGCAAGGAGTTCTATCAGAGGAGGAAGAGGAACTTCAGGCCAAAGAAATTGTACAAGCAAATGTGCGAAGGTTAAAAATGACCTGATGCGTGACTATAGCATAAAGAAAAGGGACTAGCAAGTTGGCTCATTTAAAGGATTTCAAATCCAGATAGAGTTTCAAATATGTATGGTAGGCTATGAAGCATCATTATAGATGATATTGTGAGAAAGAGAGGTGTTTTTGGAGAATGAAGTGAAAGTAATATGTAAGGAATCAATCTTGTTGGCTGGTTGAATGTGCAAGACAGATCACAGGAAGGAGGGGTTGGAGTCAGAGAATCTGTTTAGGAAAAACAGAGCTTGGGCAGTAATCAAGGTACAAATGATGAGAGAACCGACAAAGAGAAGAAAGGATGAAGGGGAGCTGAGATTTTACCATTGTAAAAGTCAAGAAAATGAAGCTCAATGAGGTGCAAAAAGTCATTATTCATTATTAAAGTCTGGAAGTCAGAAACTTGTATTTCTTTAAAAAAAAGTTATTTCTGGAGACAGGATTAAGATGGTGGAATAGAAAGAATGGAGCTCAACCTCTCTCCTAAAAACAACAAAATTCACAGCTCAAGACTGAGCACTCTTCACCCAAATGGACTGGAAACCTTAAAAAAATATATCCTACTCCAGAAGAAAAAGAGGAGGACACATCAAGAGGTAGGAGGGGTGATTTCACAATATAAACAACACCATACTTCCTGGGTGGGAAGCTCCACAGACTGGAAACTAACTGGTTCACAGAGATTCACCTACAGGAGTGAGAGTTCTGAGCCACACATCAAACCCTCACATGTGGGGATCTGGCACAGGGAGAAAGAGCCCCTGGAGCATCTGGCATTGAAGGCCAGTGGGGCTTGTGCACAGGAGCTCCACGGGCCTGGGGGAAACAGAGACCTCATTCTTAAAAGGTGCACACAGACTTTCACGTGCACTGGGTCCCAGGGCAAAGCAAAGTCTCCTTGGGAATCTGGGTCAAACCTGACCACAGTTCTTGGAGTATATCCTGGGAAAACAGGGGTGAACGTGGCTTGTTGTGAGGGAAGGACATTGAAAGTAAAGCTCTTGGGAATATTCAGTAGCTCTGCCATTCTCTGTAGGTGGCCATTTTGGGGAAATCTGGCCCCACCTGTCAGTCAGCTGCTGAGAAGCCCCAGGGCAAACAACAACCCAGGTAGAATCACAGCCCTGCCCTTCAGTAAACAGGCTACCTAAAGACCTCTCAGGCACACAGGTGCCTCTAATCCCATCCAGAGACTAAGCCCCACCCACCAGAGGGATTAGAATTGACTCCACCTACCAGGGGGCAGGCATCAGCCCCTCCCATCAGGAAGCATACAGCAAGCCCCCCATACCAACTTCAGCCACAGGGGGGCAGACATCAGAAGTAAGAGAGGTTACAACTTTGTTATCTGTAAAAAAGGTCACCACACCAAAAAGCTATAAAAATGAAAAGACAGAGGACTATAACTCAGATGAGGGAGAAAGGAAAAACCCCAGAAAATCAGCTAAGCAAGGAGGAGATTCTTAGCCTCCAGGGAAAGGACTTTAGACTGTCGATGCTGAAGATGATGCAAGACATTGGAAATAAACTGGAGGCAAAGATGGATAACTTACAGGAAACACTGACCAAAGAGATACAAGATCTAAAACTTAAACAAGAAGAGATGCAAAATACAATAACTGAAATAAAAAAAATTCATTAGAAGCAGCCAATAGCAGAATACAGGAGGCAGAAGAACGAATAAGCGAGGTGGAGGACAGATTAGAAGAAATTACAGATGCAGAACAGAAAAGAGAAAAAAGATTGAAAAGAAATGAAGAGAGTCTCAGGGAACTCTGGGACAATGTTAAACACACCAACATCCATATTATAGGGGTGCCAGAAGGAGAAGAGAGAGAGAAGGGGACAGAAAAAATATTCCAAGAGATAATAGCTGAAAATTTCCCTAACATGGGAAAGGAACCACTCACTCAAATCCAGGAAGCACAACGAGTACCATATAAAATAAACCCAAGGAGGAATACACTGAGATACATATTAATCAAACTGACCAAAATTAAAGACAAAGAGAAAATCTTGAAAGCAGCTAGGGAAAAGAAACAAGTAACATACAAGGGAACCCCAATAAGGTTATCGGCAGATTTTTCAGCAGAAACTCTGCAGTCCAGAAGGGAGTGGCATGATATACTTAATGTGATGAAAGGAAAAAACCTCCAACCAAGAATACTCTACCCAGCAAGGCTCTCATTCAGATTTGAAGGAGAAATCAAAAACTTCACAGATAAGCAAAAGCTGAGAGAATTCAGCAACACTAAACCAGCCTTACTACAAATACTAAAGGAACTTCTACAGGCAGAAAAGAACAAGAGAAAAAGGAAAGAAAAAAAGAGCAGCAAAAACAAATCCAAAGTAATTAATAAAATGGCAATAAGAACATACATATCAATAATTACCTTAAATGTGAATGGTCTAAACGCCCCAACCAAAAGACATAGACTGGCTGAATGGATACAAAAACAAGGCCCATATATATGATGTCTTCAAGAGACCCACTTCTAGGGACACATACAAATTGAAAGTGAGAGGATGGAAGAAAATATTTCATGCAAACGGGGATCAAAAGAAAGCTGGAGTAGCAATACTCATATCAGACAAAATAGACTTTAAAATGAAGAATATTTTAAGGGACAAAGAAGGACATTACATAATGATCAAAGGATCAATCCAAGAAGATGTTATAACAATTTTAAATATCTACGCACCCAACACAGGTTCACCATAATATATAAGGCAACTGCTAACAACCTTAAAAGGAGAAATCGACAATAACACAATCATAGTGGGGGACTTTAACGCCCCACTAACAGCAATGGACAGATCAACCAGACAGAAAATCAATAAGGAAACACAGGCTCTGAATGATGCGTTAAACCAGATGGACTTAATGGATTTTTATAGGACATTTCATCCAAAAGCAACAGAATACACATTCTTCTCAAGTGCACATGGAACATTCTCTAAGATTGATCACATCCTGGGCTACAAATCCAACCTCGGTAACTTTAACAAAATTGAAATCATATCAATCATCTTTTCCAACCACAACACTATATGACTGGAAATTAACAAGAAAAAAAACTGCAAAAAACACAAACACATGGAGACTCAACAACATGTTACTAAACAACCAATGGATCACTGAAGAAATCAAAGAGGAAATTAAAAAATACCTAGAAGCAAATGACAACGAAGATACAACACTCCAAAACCTATGGGATGAAGCAAAAGCCGTTCTAAGAGGAAAGTTTATAGCAATATAAGCCCACCTCAGGAAACAAGAAAAAGCTCAAATAAACAAGCTAACTTTACATCTAAAGCAGCTTGATAGAGAAGAACAGACAAGACCTAAAGTTAGTAGAAGGAAAGAAATCATAAAAATCAGAGCAGAAATCAATAAAATAGAAACAAAACCATAGAAAAGATCAATGAAATGAAAAGCTGGTTCTTTGAAAAAGATCAACAAAATTGATAAACCCCTAGTCAGACTTATCAAGCAAAAAAGAGAGAGGACTCAAACCAATAAAATTAGAAATGAAAAAGGAGAAATAACAATGGACATCACAGAAACACAAAGGATCATTAAGAGACTACTATATGCAACTATATGCCAATAAAATGGAAAACATAGAAGAAATGGACAAATTCTTAGAAAAGTATAATCTTCCTAGACTAAACCAAGATGAAATAGAAAAGATGAATGGACCAATCACAACACTTAAATTGAAACTGTGATTAAAAAACTTCCAACAAACAAAAATCCAGGACCAGATGGCTTCACAGGCGAATTCAATCAAACATTTAGAGAAGAGGTAACACCTCTCCTTCTGAAACTATTTCAAAAAATTGCAGAGGAAGGGATACTCCCAAACTCATTCTATGAGGCTACCATCACCCTGGTACCAAAACCACACAAAGATACCACCAAAAAAGAAAACTACAGGCCAATTTCACTGATGAACACTGATGCAAAAACCCTCAACAAAATACTAGCAAACCACATCCAACAATACATTAAAAGGATTATACATCATGATCAAGTGGGATTTATCCCAGGGATGCAAGGGTTCTTCAATATCCGCAAATCCATCAGTGTAATACACCACATTAACAAACTGAAGAATAAAAACCATATGATCCTTTCAATAGATGTGGAAAAAGCCTTCAACAAAATCCAACACCCATTTCTGATAAAAACCCTTCAGAAAGTGGGCATAATGGGAACCTACCTCAACATGATAAAGGCCATATATGACAAACCCAGAGCTAACATCATTCTCAATGGTTAAAAGCTAAAATAATTCCCACTGAGATCAGGAACAAGACAAGGATGTCTGCTCTCGCCACTACTCTTCAACATAGTTCTGGAAGTCCTAGCCACAGCAATCAGAGAAGTAAAAGAAATAAAAGGAATCCAAATTGGAAACAAAGAAGTAAAACTATCACTATTTGCAGATGACATGATACTATACCTACAGAATCCTAAAGACACTACCAGAAAACTGTTAGAGCTCAACCATGAACTTGGCAAAGTCGCAGGATAAAAAATCAATCCACAGAAATTAATGGCATTTCTATACACTAACAATGAAAGAGCAGAAAAGGAAATTAGGGAAGCAATCCCATTTACTGTCACATCCAAAAGAATAAAATACCTAGGAGTAAACCTACCTAAAGAGACAAAAGACCTGTACTCTGAAAACTATAAGACACTGATGAAAGAAATCAAAGATGACACAAATAGATGGAAAGATATACCATGCTCGTGGATCAGAAGAGTTAATATTATCAAAATGACTATACTACCTAAGGCAATCTACAGATTCAATGCAATCCCTATCAAACTACCAAAGACATTTTTTACAGAACTCGAACCAAATATTTTAAAGTTTCTTTGGAAGCACAAAAGACCCAGGATAGCCAAAAACATCCTGAAAAAGAAAAATGGAGCTGGAGGAATCAGGATCCCTGACTTCAGACTATACTACAAAGCAACAATCATCAAAACTGCATGGTACTGGCACAAAGACAGAAATATAGTTCAGTGGAACAGGATAGAAAGCCCAGAATTAAACCCACGCACCTACAGCCAACTCATCTATGACAAAGGAGGCAAGAATATACAATGGAGAAAGGACAGCTTGTTCAATAAGTGGTGCTGGGAAAACTGGACAGCCACATGGAAAAGAATGAAATTTGAACACTCCCTGACACCATACACAAAAAGAAACTCCAAATGGATTAAAGACCTAAATATAAGGCCAGACACTATCAAACTCCTAGAGGAAAATATAGGCCAAACACTCTCTGACATAAACGACAGCAACATCTTCTCAGATCCACCTCTCAGAGTATTGACAATAAAAAGAAAAATAAACAAATGGGATCTAATCAAACTTCAAAGTTTCTGAACAGCAAAGGAAACCCTAAACAACACAAAAAGACAACCCACAGAATGGGAGAAAATCTCTGCAAGTGAATCGACTGACAAGGGATTAATCTCCAAAATTTATAAACACCTTCTGCAGCTCCATACCAAAAAACAAACAAGCCTATCAAAAAATGGGCAGAAGATCTAAACAGACAGTTCTCCAAAGAAGACATACAGATGGCCGAGAAACACATGAAAAGATCTTCAACGTCACTCATTATTAGAGAGATGCAAATCAAAACCACTCTGAGGTACCACATTACACCAGCCAGAATGGCCATCATCCAAAAGTCTACAAACAATAAGTGCTGGAGAGGGTGTGGAGAAAAAGGAACCCTAGTACACTGTTGGTGGGATTCTAAATTGGTGCAACCACTGTGGAAAGCAGTATGGAGATGCCTCAGAAAACTAAACATAGAACTACCATTTGATCCAGCAATCCCACTCCTGGGCATCTACCCAGAGAAAACCACGACTCGCAAAGACACATGTACTCCAATGTTCATTGCAGCACTATTTACAATAGCCAAGACATGGAAACCACCTAAATGTCCATCGACAGAGGAGTGGATCCAGAAGAGGTGGTACATATACACAATGGAATACTACTCAGTCATTAAAGAGAACGAAATACCAGCATTTTTGCAACATGGATGGACCTAGAAACTATCATGCTAAGTGAAGTCAGCCATATAATGAGACACCAACATCCAATGCTTTCACTGGCATGTGGAATCTGAAAAAAGGACAGACGGAACTTCTTTGCAGAACAGATGCTGACTCACAGACATGGAAAAACTTATGGTCTCTGGAGGAGACAGTTCAGGGGGTGGGGGGATGTGCCTGGGCTGTGGGATGGAAATCCCGTGAAATCAGATTGTTATGATCATTATACAACTACAGATGTGATAAATTCAATTGCATAATAAAAAAATAAAAATTAAAAAAAAGGTACAAATGATGAGAATATGTAATAGTGTCATGTCAGTGACCTGCACTGAAGTGGAGATATCACCCATGAGGATGACCAGGGCTTTTGAAAGTCTGAGTTTTATCAATAAATGAAGAAGGAGCTGACCTAAATGAGCACCAGACTTGCACCTGAAGGGACAGGAGCTAAATTGAGGGATGAAGAAAAATTTTCCCTTTCTTTTTTAAAATTTTGAAATTGAAGGGCTCTCTTAACCTGTTTTCCTTAGAAAGCAAGGCCTGAGGTGAGAATTAACGTATGGATGCATGATTTGCAGGTGAGGAAACAGTGAAGTGAGGGGAGGAAGGAGGTGGGCCGTGCCAGGATGCTTTCCTGGACCAGAAGCCCTCTCACCACCAGCCCAGGGCAGCCTCCGCAAGGTGTGTCTCTCAGCTCACAGGACCTGTCCACACAGGCTGAGAGGAAAACCCATTCTTTACACTGGTCCATGGGTGAGAGAAGGAAGGGAAATCATCAAGCTCCTTGACTCCCCAAACTCCTATTTTTCGTTAGTCACAGTTCACACAGGGGACATTAATGCCCTCCTTCCCCAGTTCTTGGGCAGGCACTGAGGATTCCATAGGCCATAACCTGCAGTGTAGGGTTTCAGCCAAAACCTGACATGGTCAGGGGCCCAAAGGGACTGGCATTTGCAGGGAAAGTAATGAGTGGCCTGGGGTAGCTCTGTTAGTGCCTTTGCATGAAGAACACATCAGAGGTTCTAGTATTCACCTTCATTTCAGCCCCACCTTCTGTACATACTAATATCTCTCTTTTTTTGGCCTTTGTGGACTCACCTCCCAGGAGCTCTGTAGCTGACTCTCCTGGGTGTCCCCTCAAAACTGCCCATATTTCCTTCCTTTCCTTCCTTCCAATTACAACTTTATGGGGGAAATGATCAAGTCTGACCCTATACTTTTTGTTACAAGTTTCCCTCCAGGCTTTTATCCCTCATTTCCAACTTTCTGCAAATTAACTCCATCAGGATGGAGTTCTGAACTTAACTCCTTGGTTCTGAACTTAACTCTTTTGAATGACAATAAAATCTCGGCAGGAGCCAGTGAGCCCCCGGTGTGTTGGATTTTTTTTTTTTTTTTTTGACCTAGAAATGCCTCCATCATTTGGGCTTTGTTCATTTTGACATGTAAATGCCTGAGGAGATGACTCTTCAAGCTTCTTTGAATATTGGGGGCTTTGGAGCCTCCTTCGAGCTCCAAATTTTTGGCCCCCTTCTAGAGGTAAGAAAAGTTGTATTGGCCTTGCACAAAGAGTAGTTAGCTAGATACATGGCTACATACTTTTCTCATGGTATGAAAAGACTGAAATATTCTGGGGGAAGGGAAAGCAAACATTCTCTACCTTCCTATCATATGCATTTTCATGCATCAGCAGACTAGACTTTTTTTTTACAGGAGCACCAAGAAATCAAGGGAAACTTTATTTCTCATAGTATATAAATTGCTCTTCAGTAAAGCCATTTGAGTAAGAATAAAAGAACAAGCTATTAAAACATACAACATCATGAATGTTGATGAATCTCAAAAAATGATGTGCTGTGAAAGAAGCTATACACCAAAGAATACATACTGTATGATTCCATATATTGATAAAGTTCAACAATGAGCAAAACTAAATTATTGTGATAAAAGTCAGAACAGTGTTTGCCTCTAGAGAGATGAAGCTAGATTGTAAGGGGCACAAAGGAATTTTCTTTGAGCATGAAGCTGTTCTATTTCTTGATTCAAGTGGTAGCGACATATGTGTACACAGTTGACAAAACTCAAAAAATTGTACACTTAAATCTGGCATTTTACTATAAAATTTACTTCAATTTTTTAAAGTATTATTCATATACATACTTTTCTTGTGTGCTGATATACAATAAAATTCTTAATGTCTAAGTAAAATATTCTCCTCTACTAATTCTTCATTGTCAAAATGGAAAAAAAATATTCAACCACAAAAGGATTTTGAACATTTTCTCTACTTCCTTCCACCTGCTATAGGGTTGAGCAGAGTAAATGCAGTTGCCTCCGAGATAGACCGACCTGAACTCTATTTTACAGAGTAACATTGCCCACTCTGATACAGTAACAAAACTAGGACTATACTCCTGAAATTCTGATTCCTAAATCCATTTTGATCTTTTTGACACAAACGATCCTGCTAAACAAAACTATTATTGTGGTGATAAAGTGTAAGGGATAGTATGATACCTCATGTACTGAAGCTGTCACCAAAGGGATAAGACGCCTAGTGACTAGCACATAAATGACAAATAGTTGAGAAACTAATAAAACTAGAGCATTATCTACATACATCAGCTATGGAATTAGAGATTATGATGACTTGACTGGAAAAATACTTCTGGGATTTTTAGTTTATTTGAGGTTCCCACGCTAGGGGTCTAATAAGAGTTGTAGCCACTGGCCTGCGCCACAGCCACAGCAACGCCAGATCTGAACCGCATCTGCAAGCTACACCACAGCCCATGGTAGTATCGGATCTGTAACCCACTGAGTGAGGCCGGGGATTGAACCCACGTCCTCACTGATGCCAGTCAGATTCATTTCCACCGAGCCACAATAGGAACTCCACTTCTAGGAATATTTTAACAAGTGAGTTCTGAATGGTAGAAGTATAATCTATGGATTACTCCAACAGAAAAATATATTTGCTCATTATATAATTTCTTAATTTAAATTTTTTCTGCAGTGTTCTTTTCCTATTTCTGTTGCAACAGATTCTCACAAACTTAGAGCCTTAAATCAACATAAACTTAACATCTAACAGTTCTGTCAGTCAGAAATCTGACTACTTAGTCTTACTGGGCTAAATCAAAATGTCATGGGCTAGGGTGTCTAGAGGAGAATTGATATCCCTATATTTTCTAGCTTCTAGTGTCCACCTGGATTCTTTGGTGTGTGGAATTCTTCTTCCATTTTCAAAGCTCAAGCCAGCAACAAAATATCAGCTCCTTCTTATTCCCCATCTCTTTGGTCTTTGCAGCTAGGAAAGTCCTTCACTTTGAAAGATCTTTGGTAATCTGATAAAAGATGTAAAATATCTATACAGTGAAAACTATACACTATAGAGTAGTAAGATACTACAGAGAGAAATTGAAGAAAACCTAAATAAATGGAGAGATATTCCATATTCATGGACTGGAAGAGTCAATATTTCTAAAATGTCACTTCTCCTGAAAATGATCTATAGATATAACAAAATCCCAAGGAAAACACAATACTTGCAGTCATTTTTCAGTGATAATTGATAATATAATTCTAAAATTTATATGTAAGAATAAAGATATAAGATATATTATACAGCTAATGTAATCAAGACATTGGGGTATTGGCATCAAGATAGACAAATCTATGAAACAGAACAGATAGTTCAGAAACAGACTTATAGTCAGATGAGTTTTAACAAAGATGAAAATGAAATTGAATATAAAAAAATCATTTTTGAAGTTCCCATTATGGCTCAGCAGTAACGTACCCAGCTAATATCCATGAGGATGTGGGTTTAATCCCTGGCCCTGCTCAGTGGGTTAAGGATCAGGCATTGCCATGAGCTGTGGTATAGGTGGCAGATGAGGTTCGGATCCTGCATTGCTGTGGCTGTGGCATAGACCAGCAGCTGCAGATCCAATTTAACCCTAGCCTGGAAAATTCCATATGCCAAAGGTATGCCCCCCCCCCCCAAAAATCACCTTTTTAACAAATGGTGCCAGAATAGATTGTCATATAAAGATAAATATAAAAGCGTTCCTGTCATGGCTCAGTGGAAATGAATCTCACTAGCATCCATGAGGATACAGGTTCAATCCCTGGCCTCGCTCAGTGGGTTAAGGATCCAGCCTTGCTGTGGGCTGTGGTGTAGGTAGCAGAAGTGGCTCAGACCCTGTGTTGCTGTGGCTGTGGCATAGGCCAGCAGCTACAGCTCTAATTCGACCCCTAGCCTGGGAACCTCCATATGCCACAGGTGGTGCAGCCCTAAAAAAAAAATTAAAAAATAAAAAATAAAACTTCTAGAAGAAAACAGAATAACATCATAATGATCTTAGGTTTGGCAAAATATCTTCAATAAAATACAAGAAATATAAACACCAAAAGAAAAAAATTAGTAAGTTGTATTACACCAAGTGTAAAAAACATTGCTTTTTAAAAGCCCTGTTAAGCAAATGAAAAGGTAAGCCACAGATATTTCCAAAACATCTAACAAAGACCCTTGTCTAGTATGTACAAAAAAACACCACTCAATAATAAGAACTCAACAACGGTCAAAATATAAGAACAGACGTTTATCAACAAAGAGATACAGATGGCCACAAAACATATGAAGAGAAACTCAATATCTTTAGTCATTAAGAAAATGCAAATTAAAACAATAATAAGATACAACTACACATCCGGCAGAAACCCTAAAGTCAAATACCGAATGTTGGTGAGACGGTAAACAACAGGAACACATATACACTTCCATTTGGGATATAAATTGTTACAACTATTCTTTAAGAGCTTGGCAGTTTATTGAGAAGTTAAACATGTTCATGCCATACGACCCAGATATTCCACTCTTAGATACTTACCCAGAGGGGAAAAAAAAGCATATGTCTACACAAAGATTTGAACACGCTTGTTCAAGCAGTTTCATTTAAATAGCACCAAACTAGAAACAATCCAAATGTCTTTCGACAGATGAACAGATAAACAAATAGTGGCATACCCATACACTGGGATATATTTAACCCTCTGTTCCCTTTTATGCTACTATTAATCTATTCTCTTTCATTCTGCTTTATTTTTGTTCATACTGCTGTTTCATAGGCTAATATATTTGTCCATAATGGGAAAAGCAGAAATAATAAATGATCTCATTATTATGCACAAAATATTGAGAAATGACTTTATGGATTCTAAAGATACATATGTTTATTGTAGAAAAAGAAAAGTGAAATAAGAAAAGCATAGTTCATGCAGTGTCAGCACAGTACCACATCTAAAAATAATTGCTGTTATTTGCATTTTACATGATTCATTCTTATTCAATTTTGATTTCTGTTATTTACTATTAAATTATAAGAAGCATTAATATTATGTCAAAAGTATCTCCTTTGGAGTTCCTATTGTGGCACAGCAGAAACGAATCTGACTAGTATCCACGAGGATGTGGGTTTGATCTTTGGCCTTGCTCAGTGGGTCCCAGATCCAGTGTTGCTGTGGTTGTGGTGTAGGCCAGGAGCTGCAGCTCCAATTCGACCCCTAGTCTGAGAACTTCCATATGCTACAGGTGCGGCCCTTAAAAAAAAAAAAAAAAAGTATTTCCTTTATCAATGCACTGTGCTTCTTTATCTGGACATTGGCAAAAGTGGTAGTGAGGAGGGTTGGCATGGCCTCACATGATTCTAGTGGGCTTACCACTCCATTCTCTCGTAGACACTCCCCAAGCCACTAAAATCAACTGAGCAGAAATCCAGTCCAGTCAATGGACTACAAATTGAATACAAGACTTTCCATGAGAAACCCTCAGGACATACCACAGCATGCCCTGTGCCCCTGCTTATCTCAGACAACTCAATATGCACAACCCTTACTTCTGGACACTTTCCCAGTTGACCTGAAACATTTTCCTCTCACTTCTGGAACTCCTCTGTCATCACCAAAATCTTCTATCTCCTCCTCTTCTTCTCTGCATGTTCTCCAAGGCTCTTTGCTTTAATGCAACCTGGACTCACCTCTGTGGACTTTATTTCTTTTGCATCATTTTCAAGAAGAAGCTATTTTTTTCTACTCTATCCTACATGGTACTGGGTTTCTAGGGTTTCGTACATCTAGACCCTTTTCCCTCTTTGTTCTCTAAAAAGAATATACCACCTCCTTCGAGGCTGCTGTCAATAAGTTCTAGCACTTCCCCCTTCTGTATTGACCAACTAGACCATAAATACTGCTTGGCCATTCTATCTGTTCTTCAACTGTCGATCCACATTCCCACTTTCCAAAAAACTAACATGCCTCCTCAAATCTCCAGCTCCCCTTCCCTCTTCAGACACTCACTGACAACCTTATTTCTTATCTCAAAAGGAAATAGAAACAATCAGCAGAGATATTCATCCTCATCCCACCATAATATTTACCAAATATATGGACGCACAAGCACTGACTTTCCTTCTGCTATAATAGGTTAACTGTCCAGGACTCCTAGGCTGTAGCCATCTCCTCTCGCCTACTCAAGGGCATCACTTTTGCAATTAACTCTTTCTAAAAATATCATTTTCCCCCCCATAGCAATCCTATTAATTAATATGCTGCAATGTCTTTTTTCTTTAAAAAATGAACCAAAAAAACCCCTCTTCCTGACCTATCATTACCTTCTACCCCCTGATCTCCTTTATAAAAAAAATTCAAAGAGTCATTTAAATTTTTTTTTTCCTATTGTCCAGTTTGTCTTTCTTCCCCAAGCTACTCCATTTGGACAGTTACAAGGTCAACAGTGACCTCCTCATTGCCAAAGTCAAGTCTCAGTTCATATTTTATACAACTTCTCAAGAGCATTTGAATTAGTCGATCATGCACACACCTTGTTGAAATATGCTCTTTGCCTGACTTCCTGGATGCTACTCGGACCTCCCACCTCAGCAGCTGCAATTTCACAGTCTCTTCTGGTTTCCATAATCACGCTCACTTCTTCACACTGAGATTGTCAAGGGTCAATTCTTGAACCTCTTCTTTACTCCACTCACTCCTCAGTTTATTGTTTTCTGCCTCAGGCTTTATATACCACGCCGATGACTCCTACGTATTTTATCGTTAGTTCTAACCACTTGCCTAACCTCCAGACTCATATATGTGTATTTCTAGGGCATAGAAAATAACCACCAAAAATTTGGTCCTTGGAGTTCCCGTCATGATGCAGTGGTTAACGAATCTGACTAGGAACCATGAGGTTGCGGGTTCGATCCCTGCCCTTGCTCAGTGGGTTAAGGATCTGGCATTGCCGTGAGCTGTGGTGTAGGCTGTAGATGCAGCTCAGATCCTGCGTTGCTGTGGCTCTGGCGTAGGCCGGAGGCTACAGCTCCAATTTGACCCCTAGCCTGGGACCCTCCATATGCCGTGGGAGCAGCCCAAGAAGTAGCAAAAAGACAAAAAAAAATTGGTCCTTAATAAACATTTTTAGATATAAATCACAAATAAACACTATTAAAATTAAAGAATAATTTTCCAAATGTAACTCTAACATTTTCATTTCCATTTGTACCTGGGTAATTTATTCAGGTTTTTTCTGCAATAAACAATATTGGATTCCTGAGAATTCCCATTGTGGTTCAGCGGAAACAAATCTGACTAGTATCCGTGAGGACACAGGTTCATTCAATCTGTGGCCTTGTGCAGTGGGTTAAGGATCTGGCATTGCCGTGAGCTGTGGTGTAGGTTACAGACATGGCTTGGATCTGGCTCTGCTATGGCTGTCACGTAAGTCAGTAGCTATAGCTCTGATTCGACCCCTAGCCTGGGAACCTCCGTATGCTGCAGGTGTGGCCCTAAAAAGACAAAATACTACTACTACTAATAATAATGGATTCCAATTCTCTCTACCAGCCAGGTGGCCATGGACTTATTCATCTTTTTATTATGATTACTTCATCTCTTCTTAAACTTCAGTAGCTTTATCTTATGATGCAGAGAACACTACTTCTCTCATGTGGGAGAATCACAGACCAAAGGAAATGCTGCTGAACACTTATTAGGTGCCCAACATCATTATTAACAGGGTTTTGGGGCATGAATCCTTCAACACACCCTGATTCTTACCTTGGTGTGGACTCCTAGAGTCTAATTACACTGTCAATGTACATGAACATTTTCATTGCTCTTGAAAGATATTGACAAATGGCTTTTCAGAAAGTTGGTACCAATTTATCTTTTCCCCATTTAGGTGAGGACTTGATACGTGACACTCTGACAAGAACTATTTATCACTGAAGATACATTTAGTTAGCAGTTTAATATAAACATACTCTTCTCTTACCAGATGCAATCCTACCTAATGGTACCAATTGTCATCTGACTTAAGTTGACTTTGCCTCAGCTTCTCCATCTGTGAAATGGAGATAACTGTGTGGGATGGGAAAGGAGATAGATAATTGGACTAATCAAGAAGCATGGTGCTTTCGACAAGATAGGATGCTCAGGGCCATGTGATTTTACCATGTGATATATTCAGAATATTCCAATCAAAATCAAGTACACATTGAAAGAGAATTGCAAGCATAATTCTGCTGATAAAGGCTTTCAGAAAGGCGGTCTTGTTTCTTTGAGAGCAGCTGGCTGGTCTGAATTGCTCAGGCTGTACAGTAGCCTTGCAATTATGATGTGTGCGCCTATGCGCTTTCTTCTTACAAAATCATTCCCATGTTCATCTGCTTAGTCATTAAGTTTTATGGTGGAAGTTGAATGCCTACTGAAATCGCAGATTTGAACTGTTTTACGGCCTCTAAGAAAGTCTCATTTACCACAGAGTAGCTATGAAAAGACGAGAATGACAGATGAAAGTGTACAGTGTTTTTATAAATGGAAGAGGGAAATTTGTTCCAAGCTTGCGCAGAGCAACAAAGCTGGTATCATTTTTTTCACCATTTCTGCCTCCCCTTGATCACTTCCTCCAAACTTTCAACTGTTTATCCATTCATTGATTCACCTGCTCAGCAGTCATTTAGTGAACACCAACTGAAGGAACCAGGACATGGTCTGTTTTTATAATATCAGTGAGAAGATGGTTAGGGCCACAGACAGGACAAGGCAATATTTGTACTAATAATTTTGTTTGAGAGTGTTGCGGGGCATGTTGACTGTAGAGCAGGAATTTGAATCATGTAAGACTCAAAAGGAGCAGGGGACAGCAGACAGTACTGATGGGATCTGAAGTTGTGTGTGGCACTCATTAAACTTAGTGGTTTCTAAATAGGCTGGAGTAATAAATGGGTCAATAAATAGCCTCAAAGATTGCTGTCCTAGGCCAATTTACATTATTTGAGCATCAATTTTTATAGGCTTTCTGTATATGTGTGTGCATGTGTGTGTGTGTGTTCCTTTTTTCTTCACATGTACAAGTTCCTGGGCATGTGCCAGGGATTGAACCCACGCCACAGCAGTCCATGAGCAACCTTGGATCCTTAACACACTGAGCCAATGGGGAACTCCCTGTGTGTATGTGTTTCTATCTCTAAGAAATGAAAAGACCCAGAAAACTGTAAACTGACAGGTTTGATATTTACTGGTCCTCAAAAAACTACTAAACAGCACAACGAAACAACTATGAACACATAAAAAGTCAGGAGTAAAAAGACTACAAGAACATTTATGAAGGTTACACTTTTTTAGATACAATGTTTGATTTTTTCCAAAGCATTACTTGGATTTAGAAAAGCCGTAGACAGTGTGCATGCTGCTCTGACAATTTCCACCAACCTCATGACAAAGTACTCTTGGAGAAAGGACAAATGCATTAGGGGACTTCTCAGCTTGTGACAGAACTGCATAGGCAGTGGCGACAAGGAAATCCATATCAAGGGGAAGGAGCATCTAGTTGGTTGACAAGGCCCTCGGTCTTGGTCTTGGTCAATAATCTTTTACTAACAATTTTGATAGAATGAATGGTAACACAATTACATGGAGGTTTCCAACCTGCCCCTCCAGATCCACCCACCACTGTTCACCTCCCTTCCCATCACACAGAGCCCTGGGAATGTCCTTATCAATGGGCTCCCTGCCCTCTGGCTTCTGGTTGGTATCAATCCATGAGAGGAAGCTGCAAGAGAAGGGTAGGGTTAAGGTGCTCATTTTCCCCCACCCCAGGCTTTGGGCCAACCCCAGGCTGGCTGTATTGCCACAGCTCCTGTCAGGGGCTGCCACTCAATCCAGAGGTCATCCCTCACCTTGTCCCTACAAGCCCAGGGATGGTAATATCTTCAGCATTCCCTTTGTTAGCCCAGCAAACAAGGCTACCCCTTGTGGGTTCCCCCTACCCCTGCCCTCATCTTTGTAAAACACCCCTTCTTTAAACTCCTCTCAGATGCTCCATTTCAGTGCCCAACTGCTTCCTGCCAGGACCTCAACTGAAAGGATTGTTCTCTGGAGCTACTTGTTCAGAAACTCCAGAGTAACCCTCAGCTTCCTTTCTTCTTTGTGTCCCACACATAATCACTGTCAAGCTCTGGTCTATTACAGCTTTCCATGACATTAAATCATTCTTTACTTTTTGTGTCCATGAGTATAGTTCTAGTTCACGTGAAGCTTGATGTTCAATAATAGAACCCACATAGAAGCACCAGATAAAATATCTTTTTTCAGCATTTCTGGTAAGTACTATTATTTCAGTTGCCATAGGCCCTGGATTCATCTCTTTTTCTTTTCCTATCTGCTCCAGTGTGTGCCACTCAGAGCCAGTAGTTCTTTCTCTCTGAAACCTAAATCTAATCAACTCACTTCTCGGTTCTACAGGCTTTGATTCCCAGTTTTTTTTTTAATAACCCTAAACTCCACATTGCATCCAAGGCCCCAACAATCTGACTAGCACACATCCATTTTGATCTTCTGCTCTTTTCTATCCATCGGTCCTAAAATGCCCTGTACTCACCTCTTCAAACCCTTCAAAAAATGCCCTGAACTTATCCACTTCTGGCATCTTTATTACATGATGCTTTCTTATCCCACAATGTCACTTACAGAGTGGCCCCACGTTGGTGAAATTCTACCCAGCATTCGTGACCTTTAATTTCAAATGCCACCTTCCCCATGGTTTCTTCCTAATCCCAGGAGGGAATAAAACTCCCTTTTTCTGTGCCGCCACTGACCTTGCTCATGCTCTGCTCAAATATCATGTAGCACATTGGGGGATGGTTATCTGTGTAAATGACAATTTCCCCTGGGGAATCACAAACTCCTTGTGAGCAGAAATCATTTGACATTTCCCATTTATTCAATTTTCATCTCTTCTGTATCTAGCACATACTGATGGCTTGAAAAACACTTAATGAATGGAATTAGGTGATGACATATGATCAGAAGTTATTTCTGTCATTTGATTTCAAACAAAGCTATAAAGCCTGGTTAATAAGAAGGCTGATGGAGTCAAGTTTCAAAACTATTTTGATAGGATAGCTACAGTGAAACTAACAAAATGAGTATTAAGGGAAATAAGGTCAGGCTTCTAAATGCCAGTCTGGTGATTCCTGGTTGGGTAGCAGTTCAATACTTCTGGGTATTTTCATGTGCCATAGGAAAGATAAATATGGCCAAAACATAAGTTTCCTCTCTAGTTTCAATAAATAATACAGACAGATTAAAAGTAAAGAGAGCGGCATTTTATTCCGTACGGTTGAGTTTATAAGGTGTTTGGTTGTAGGTTTTAAAAACTTTGATATAATAGTGAGAGTCTTTTAGGAAGAGTCCTCACAAATGAACAAGAAGACTTGGCCAGGAAGGGAGAAGACTTTGAAAATAAAGCAAATCACCCCCTAACATGTGAAGTTAAATACTGCTTATATGTGGAATCTAAAAAAATTATATAAGTGGACTTATACACAAAACAGAAACAGACCCACAGACATAGAAAACAAACTTATGGTTACCCAGCGGGAACGGGGGAAGGGATAAATTAGGAGTTTGGGATTAACATAAACTAACTACTGTACATAAAATATATAAACAACAAGGACCTGCTGTATAGCACAGGGAACTATACTCGATAATTTGTAATAAGCTGTATACATGGATGTATAACTGAATCAATTTGCTGCACACCAGAAATTAACAAACATTGTATATCAACTATACCTCAATAAAAAAAAAGTTATAGCAAGTGGATAGAAGTTGTAGGTAAATAGAATTCTACTGCATATAATTAAGAGCATATTTACAATTGTTACTGTCAACTTGTTATAAAATTCTAATTTTTATGAAATTCTAATTGTTTAAGTAGGAGCTGAAAAGTCCCTGCCTCAGTGATGGAGTCGAAGCAATTTTGACACTGGCCAGGAAAGAGGGGACAGGCCACTTCCCAAAGCCATTCTCGGATCCATCGACCACAAACACAACTTTCACTGTCAGGTCCTTTTTTAGGAAATTCTGCCTGGCTCCATGTTTTCCACTGTCTCAATTAAAAACGCATCTGCCTGGTTCTCAATGGTTCTTGTGCTCACACCTTCAGAGGGAATCACTTTTCCCACAAATTCACAGCATGTATCTTTAACAAGATCTGTCTGATGACTCAACACCCCAAGACTTCGAACTTATTACTGGTAAAATAACATTAAATCCACCCAGGCTTGCCTTTCTAAACATAATATTCATCCATGTACAGCCTTCCCCTTATTGTAGCTACAGAATAAAGGGTAAGATTTTAGGCTAAGATTGGCACCATCTCATCTCCGAAGTCTTCCTCACTGTATTTTTTACATGGGGTCAACATCATTCATTATTCATCTCACAAATATTTACCTTTTTTTAATTTAATTTAATTTTATTTTTGTCTTTTTAGGGCTGCACCTGCAGCATATGGAAATTCCAAGGCCTACACCACAGCCACAGCAACCCAGGATCCAAGCTGCATCTGAGACCTACACCACAGCCTGCAATGGATAATTTAACCCACCGAGCAAGGCCAGGGATGGAACCCACATCCTCATGGACACTAGTTGGGTTCATTATGGCTAAGTCACGATAGGAACACCAACTCACAAATGTTTATTGTTGTATAAAGTCACTGTGCTAACAGACTGGGGTCTAAAACTAAAATATGACTCCATATCTTTTTGTGTTTAGATATAGGGGAAAAGACACTGGAAAGTCAATCCTTACACACAAATTTGATCAGCACTGGAGCAGAGAGGAAAATGGGTCTGAGGTCCAGGGGCACTGAGAAAAGAAGGGTCTAAGGTGAAGTCTATTTGGAGACAAGAACAGAAGTGCAGCAGAGGCAGGAAGGCAGAGGGGTTCCTGCCTGAGAAAACTGGAAATCCTCCACAGACCGAATGGGCACAGAATCTCACTGAGGATCTACAATGAACATTGAACAACCCCAGCTCTTCTTGAGGAGGTGACAGAAGATGAGCCTGAGAGGTGAACAGGGTTAAATCTCAGGGTTCTGCAAACTGTGATAAGGAGTTAAGACTTTATCTGAATTTTCCTTTGCCATCTAAGGAACAGAGGAAAAGGAATCCGTGACTTTTTTTTCCCCTTTTTTTGGAAATTATGTTTTTAGATGGAAAAGAGGCTGCATGGCTCAGGATGAAGCCCAGATATTCTGCTACCCAAGAGGTCAACACCTGGCCTAACGCAGTTTCCTTTCTGCACCCAAGGCAAAGTCACCCTCCCAAGGGTTGTGCAACATCTTCAATTTCAAGTCCAGAGGGACCTGACTTAGAGAGGCTATATGAGGAGAAAAATCATCTGGACAAGGACACTCAAGGGACACATTGCTGCAAATTTCACCAATTGAAACAGATTTGGGAGCAGTAGCCCGGGAGCTGTCTGCCAGGCAGGAAGCTCCGAGCATCTTTGTGGAGGCCGCGTGCGGACACAGCTGTGTGTGCTGGTACTGCCAGCAAAGCAGTGACAAAGCAAATGCGCTTCCCGACACCAGAGAATGATCCCTGATTGCTTGGGGAATAGAGATTGAAGAACACTCAGCAGATATTTTAGGCCCTTGGCCTTTGAGGAATTATCTTGAGTGTTCTGTTAGGTTATTCTTGGAGAATTGCTAACCTTGCAACACAGGGTCTGAATATGCCTGCCATTTAGGAAGATAGTGGGGCAGAAGATCTAGATCCAAAGATTGGTCTTGGATAGCAGACCCTCAGCTTTTTTTTGTCTTTCTCTCTTTCTCCTCCCCTCTCCAAGCTTTTTCTTTCCTTGCATCAAAACTAGGAGGAAGGTGAGAAAGGAGAAAAGTGATAAGCTTCTGATTTTTGTGAATTGACTCTGATTTTTGAAACCTAATTTCATTTCAGACTGTGCTCTGGGCTTTAGGCAATAAAGAGGAGTAAAACTCTATTCTTCCACATGCTATTTGAATCTCCTTCCCAGAGTCTGAGAGACAATGAGATTAGCCCTTATGCATCATAACCAGATCTGCAAAGCTGGACGAAGAGAGGGGCCCCAGGGACTTCCAGGCCACCCTAGTGAATCAGAGAGCTAAAGCCTGATATCTGCACATGGAGCATTTTCCTCTGTCAGTGTTCTCGCCCTTCTCTCCTTGATCGCTCACAGAGCCCAGACATCACTTCAGTATCTTTATTTGTAAGTTTTCTTCCTACGATCCATGGTATCTAGACAAATGATTGTTGATACATTCAGAATAGTTCAGTGCTGCTATATTATTTCTTCACCCACTCTTGCTCTCCATTTCCTCCTGCCCTTTTCAGTTGAAAGATCATTCCCCTTCGCAGTGTTACCATGAGGAGTCAGAAACAAACTAAGAAACAGAGATTTCTGTTTTCTCCTCATTGGCTCTAAACCTCTGCCCCATCCCTTGCATTAGATACTAAGCCATCTAGAGGCAGGTAGGGAAAGTGACCTTCCCACCTTGGGGTCCTAACACCATACCTGGTGCATCTTGTGTGCTTGATAAACGTTTTTCTGAACAGAACCTGGTCTTCTGTCTCTCCACGTGGCAAATACATCCTGAGTGACCCCCAAGAATCATATCCAGGTGGAATCCCATCTCCTGAAAGTGGGTGACAACTGGGACCTGCTTCCAACCAATAGAATAGGGCAAAAGCTATGGGGTGTCACTCGTGTGTTTGTGTTACTTTATACGGAAAAACATAAGGGACTTTTCAGATATAATTAAGGTCCCTAATCAGTGACTTTGAGTTAATCAAAAGTAAGGTTACCCGGGATAGGCCTGACCTAATCCACGGAGTCCTTTATAAAAGGTTTAGGAAAGTCTGGACTCAGAGACTCAAAGCAGTAGAATCTCTCAGTCTCTCTCTCTGGCCCTGAAAAAGCAAACCATCATGAAGTCTGCAGCTGCAAGGAAGTAAGTGGGCTCTGCCAAAAACCACATGAGTTTGAAAGAGAACCTCAGCCTCAGATGAGATCACAGCTGGCCAACACCTTGACTGCAGCTTTGTGAGACACTGAATGGAGGACCCAGCTGAGTCAGGCCAAGACTCCTAACCCAGGGAAACTGTGAGATAATAAGTGAGTGTTTAAAGGACATTTTTATGGGATTATAGAAAACTAAGGTACAGGACATAAATAAAGTTAGCCTTAGGGTTGTTATTGGACTTCCTAACAAACTTTAACAATTTTTGCTGCAGATGCTTCCTGGCTTGATTTTGAAAAGTTTTGTCTTTGCTTATTTTGCTTCCTTTTTCCTATTAGACATATGATTTTTTTTTTCAGTTATTCTTTTTTTTTTTTTTTTGTCTTTTTAGCTATTTCTTGGGCCGCTCCCGCAGCATATGGAGATTCCCAGGCTAGGGGTCGAATCAGAGCTGTAGCCGCCGGCCTACGCCACAGCCACAGCAACACGGGATCCGAGCCGCGTCTGCAACCTACACCATAGCTCACGGCAACGCTGGATTGTTAACCCACTGAGCAAGGGCAGGGACCGAACCCGCAACCTCATGGTTCCTAGACGGATTCGTTAACCACTGCGCCACGACGGGAACTCCTAGACATATGATTTTTTTAATTGTGCTTCTTGGGGAATTCCCTGGCTCATCAGGCCTTGGTCTTTTTCTTCCTTGGTGGAGTCAAAAACAGTGACACAAGCAGAATTTCGTCTTTGAAAAATGACTCTCTTCATCTCTCTTCTCCCTCTGGGGTTTTGTGACATAGAATCAAGTAGTGTTTGAAACTCTGAGGAACATCACATAGTGCTGTTGCAAAGACAAACCCAAATATAGAGCATTAGAGAAGGTCAATCATCACTTTACTGAGTTTAACATTTCATAAGGCCTCTTTGCAAACTTAATCGGAGCTTCCCAATGACCCCGTGAGATGGGAAGATAAAATTTTCTGGGGCTGCTTCTATAGAGGTCCTTGATTTATAGATGAAGAAATGAAAGTCCTTAAGTGTTCAAGATGTCTCTCAAGCATAGCTAGTAAGTAACAGAGATGAAACCCAAGAGGGTCAACCCCAAATATCTCCTTTCCACTCCTTTGAAGACTCTAGCAAGTGATTCCCATACCACATTCTCCAAGTCAGAGTAGACCCTCTGATCACCATCCCAGTATGCTTGGTGTTGCAGAATTGAAGACATCACTTCAGACCCCAGGGATTCTGGGTGGTGGAAACCAGCTATGTGGATTTTAACAAACTGCCTCTTCTCACCTCCTAAAGTTGGAGCCTCATGGCTTTAAAATAATGGCCACAAGTGGGATGGATGGGGAGTTTGGGGTTGGTAGATGAAAACTATTACATTTAGAGCGGATAAGCAATGAGGTCCTACTGTGCGGCACAGAGAATTAAGTCCAGTCTCTTGGCATAGACCATGATGGAATATAACATAAGAAAGTATTTTGTGTGATAATATAAGAAAAGATTTTGTGTATGTATACACACACACACACACACACACACATATGACTGGGTCACTTTGCTATACAGCAGAAATTGACACAACACTACAAATCAACTATATTTTAATTAGAAAAAAAAGATAATAGCCAAATTTCCTTAGGTTTCCATTATATCCTTCTCATTCACAAGTAAATTACTTCTTGGGATCAAAATTACGCCCAAAGTTGCCATGGCTTATTTGTCCCCTCTGCCTTCTGGGAGATGCAGCTGTCAGGAAGCTGGACCACTGCAAAGGTCATATGCTGCCATGAAGACTTCAGCCAGATGCCTGGGTGATGGAGGCTCCCTAACAGGCCATCATCACCTCCGAAACAATGCAGGAATTCATGTAAGAACTGCAACTCCCTTGTTCTTCTTGCTTCGGGACATGTGGATGCAGTAAAAAATTTTCTTCTGGGAAGGATGTGGAGAAAGGTGAACTGGGGGGAGGCTGAGGCCAAAACACACATGCTTCTCCTAAATTTAGCCCCACAAGGATGACCAGACCACACAAGGATGGGGGAAGACATTCATCAGCGTGGTTTAGTGAAGAGTCAACAAATCTAGGGTCAAAGGAATGGGTTTGAGGGTTGGCCGCTGTTTACCAGCCCATCATCTTGTGTTCCTTCTCATGGTATTATTTCCTCCATCCTTAAAATACTGAAAACTGGAATTTGCCCGATTTACCTCATGGGAAGCAAAACTAAAGTAAAATGAAGTCTTGTTGGTCACCACTTGCAATATAAAAATGAAATGCCACCCACATGTGATAGGGACATGTCTATGCCTTCCAGGGCTCTATAAGCAAACCTGAGTGCAGCTCAGATATAAATAAGGTGCTGGACCATTGTTTTCCCTTATTTTAATCTTTTTTTTAACATTTAATTTTATTGGAGTATAGTTGACTGTATAGTACAGGAAAATTTATTCAATAGTTTCTAATAACTATATGGGGAAAAAGAATAGGTATATTTGTTTTTATGTATGACTGATTCACTTTGCTGTACACCTGAAACTAATACAACATCGTAAGTGGACCATCATTTCCTGCTTCTGGATTGACCAACTGAAAATATGTTTCTTTGGAAGTGTGAAAAAATTACTCAAGGAAATTCCTTGCTTGTGGCTAGTTCTGGCTAGTGAAATCCTAAGAGAACATTCCATAGTTCAGAGACAAACTGGAAAAGAATGGGGCACAGGAGCCCAGAGCTGCTCTGTCCTTGAGTAGGAGTGTGGCTTTGGGAGGGTAGACAGAGGGAGTGTTCATGGCCTTGGAAGGAAACCCCAGAGGGGCAGAAGAAGAGGGAAAAGAGGATGCTAGAATCCTGGGAAGCAGGATGTCACAGGGAGCATGTTCCTTCCTTTACTCATCCACTTACTATTTCACTCACTTTTTCATTCCACATTTACTGAACAATTTCCCCATACCAGGAATTGAGTGAGGCGCTGGGATAGTAAGATGAAAACATGGTGCCTATCCTCAAGGAATTGTCTATTGCAAGAACGCAAATTAATCCCAGATGTTTAGTACAGAGCATGGTAGGTGCTGGGATAGAAATACATCCAGAGAGCTATCAGGGGAAGGCAGAGGGTCCATTAACACAGTTTGGGAAACAAAGTTTTCCCTGTTAAGTGTTTCCTTAACACAGTTTGGAAAGAAGGTTTCTCAGCAGAAGTGATCCTTAAGAGGAATCTTGAAGGACAAGTAAAAATTGCCTAAGGAGGAAAGGGGATAAAAGTGAACCAGGAGATGGAACAAAGAATAAAAGCCTAACACAGAATGAGAGGTAAAAGGACCATTTGTGGATAAGGCAGGGAAAGACACCCATATGACTGGATGTAAAGATGTATAGGAGAAGGTGGATATTAATCAAATGAGAGAGATGGGCCCAGGACATATCATGAATTACTGTATATGACACACCAAGGAGTTCATATTTTAGCCTAGAGGCACTGGGAGCCAATGAAGAAGTCTGAATGGGAGGATGTCATGGTCAAATTTGCCACAAAATTAAATATTTCTTACTTAAAGATTTTGTCCACTAACCAACCTTTATATTATTACAGTTGGGAGGGCTGTAACCCATGGAAAAAAAATGGAACAATGGGTTCTAGGCCAAGTTAGGGGTGGAAATTCAAAGCATTGTACAGGACAACCTAACATCAGCTCTACCAAGATGAATGTCATAACTGCAATTCCAGTTGGGGTTGGGAGACTATCTGTTGCTTACTGAACTTTCACATCTTTAAAAGCACATAGAATGTAGTAGGGCCTTACTAACTGCTTGAACAGTACATGAATGAGTATCTGCATGTTTGAGCTTATGGTGACATTTCTAGTTGGATTGTTTCATTACAATATACCTAAATGGGCCTCAGCAACAATGAAAGATGAAATCACAGGATGAAATGTGAGCCGTGTATTGTACCCTCGAGCATCATGTCGTTAATTGGCATTATTCAAGGTGTGGCAGTGGACTACAAATTTCATAGGTGAATGTTTGAAAATAACCTGTGCAAAAAGGTTTTAAAACAGAGCTGGGAAAACAATGCAGCACTATTTACAATAGCCAAGACATGGAAGCAATGTAAATGTCCATCAACAGAGGATTGGATAAAGATGTGGTATATATATATATATATATAATGGAATATTACTAAGCCATAAAAAAGAACAAAATAATGCCATTTGCGGCAACATGGATAGATGTAGAAATTATCATACTAAGTGAAGTAAGCTAGACAGAAAGACAAAATATCATATGATATCACTAATATGTGTAATCTAATAAAAGTGATATAAAAGAATTTAGTCACAAAACAGAAACAAACCCAAAGATTTCAAAACCAAACTTATGGTTACCAAAGGGGAAACACTGGGAGGAGGGATAAACTGGAAGGCTGGGATTGGCATCTACATACTACCATATACAAAACTGATAAGTAACAAGGACCTACTGTGCGACACAGGAAAATCTACTCAATACTCTGTGATAGGCTATATAAGAAAAGAAGCAGACAAAAAAAGGAGATATATATGTATAACTGATTCGCTTTGTTTTATACCTGAAACTAATACATCATAAAGCAACTATACTCCAATAAGCAAAAAAAAAAAAAAAAAACTAAAAAAAAGAAAACAGAACTAAGAAAACAAATACCATTTTCCAATGACATAGAGAAAACATTTGCTATAAGTCAAGAATGTAATAAAAAGCATTATTAGAGTTGTATTTCTAGAAGACACATTAACATTAAAAGAATTAATATTGAGTCTTTCTAAGAATTCCAGCAAGTACTACTAGTGATCAGCATTCCACTGAAGCCAAGCTGTTTTGTAATTACAATAGTTTCATGCATTCCTCTGGAGCCATGGCTTTTACTCTGAACATCTGTCCATCTTTCTAATCAGCTAGGAGACATTTTCATCACACAGCAGCCCCCACTGCCAGCACTAATCTTTAGCTTTCCCTCCACCCATGTCTACTGATCTTCTTGTGATCTTTATTTCAATTGTTTGCACCATGATAAACAATCACCCAACCTAGAACCTCTATAGTCATCCCAAAATCTTTTCTCCTCTGAATATTCAAAATCTAGTCACCATTCCATATGATTCTGACCTCTAAATATTTTCAAATGTATTGCCTCTTCTGTTTTCTTGTCGTCCCTGCCTCATGAGGCTCTTAGCACCTGTCCTCTAGGGGCCTGACTGTTTCACTCAACTAAACGATCTCTCTGTGTCCAGAGTTCCTCCCTAATTATCTACCACGCTGCCACCAAAAGTGGCCTTTAAAAATGAAAATGTACTTAGGTCACTGTCTAGTCTGAAAACCATTCACCTCCTCTCCATCACACGAGCCAGGTACAGAAGCAGAGCGATCATCTCACCCTATTTATCCCACATTAGCCAATGCTCCAGTATAATTACTAAATAACCCCCTTTCAATATCAAAAGTTTCCCAACTTGGATAATAAATTAGGTAACTTTGTTGACAATGTTCTTTATGACCGAGCTTCTACCCTTTTAATTTATTTATTTATTTTGCTATCTGCTTAGTGAACACCTTTTCACCTTCCTTAACCACTTGCTTCTTAAAGACTGGCTAGTCTCTGACAGAGCTTCCTCTGACCTTGCCCATGGTTCTGTTATTAGACATGGATCATCTGCATGCCTTATGATTGGAGTGGGGAGGCAGAGATGAAGCCACAGTTATTGCTGCAACACGAGAACCTAGTAGATGATCAGATATATACACATGCATCTTATAGAGCCAGATGGAACACTCCTTTGGCAGCCATTCAGAATATCGTATTTCCTAATATCAAAGCAGTCACATAGATATACGAACAAAATAAATGGTTACTATGTTTTATCAATACTGCCTATATTTTTAAATGTTTTAACACTTCAGACTAATCTGATATCATACAATCTCTTCTATGTACTCACTGTTACCCATAATAGTAAAATAATGCCAAGAATTAGTCCTTAAAATAAAATTAGCAAATATAAGGACATATTGGTGATCAATTAAAAATCAATTCTTTTTAGGGACTATGAATCTTTATTCAGGTCAGAAGACTATTTTTCCTTTACTCTATAAGGTGTCTCACACGCCGTCAACACTCCATGGAGTGTAAAACAGCAGTGATAATTAGGCTTTTATATTTGTGCTCATTATCCAGAACAAAAGGTGTACATGGTACTAAAGCACAATGACTTCTCTCATTTGCATATTTACAGTCCTGCCAAGTTGAAAAGAATATTATGTAGTGTTAATCAAAAGAAGAGTTTCACATTCTTAGCAAAGGACACAGTTTTCAGGTAAAAATTAGAATCCACAAGCATTTGACCTTAAAAATAGAGAAAGAAACATTCCAGCTAAATCAAGGTCACCTGAATATGGGAGCCAACTCACAGCACGTATTTTGTTGAATTATTTATTTTTTGAGCATATAAGGCTTAGGAGGAGACAGAGTAATTCCAATAGTTTGTAGTCTTTGAGTTTGCATGGTCTCCGACTTAGCCTTTGCTTTCCCCTTCCTCTTCAAAGAGCATTCCTTGCAATCATCAAAGAGGAATTTCCTCCACTTGTGGAGCCTGTCTAGATTATTACACCAATGCTACTTTTACGGCCAGAAGAACACACCCTTCAGTTTCCAAGAAGCAACAGTAAAGGTGGACATTAACTCGTTCTGGTTGATGTTCATATTGCAAAGGCAATGTCTTTGTTCCCTCCCTGCAGAACTAAGATTAATGCTCAGGACCTGGGGATTTAAAAAGACCACAGAATTGGGGAGCTCTTAAAGCTAATAATGATCACTCACGGCAACTCAGACTTTTCATGAGAAGTAGATGTCAACATAGCAATGATATGGTAGTCTATTATGAAAATAATACTGGACTTGAAATCCAAAAGCCTTAGAAGAAGGTCTAGGTCTGATAATAATAATGATGACAACAAGAACACAATAATAAGAGCTATTGATTTTTGAACACCAAATTTAGAGAAGACACTAGTAAGAGGCCATACAGGATTTAGCTAGCTTATGGGGGTGAGAGAGAAAGAGCTAGTGAAGCCTTCTTAGAGGAGGTCAGGTAGAAACTGACATCTGGTGAGTAAGAGTTAGTGGGATAAATTTGGGAGGGTAGAGGGAAAGTTGCTCCTGGAAAAATATGCATGTGCAAAAGTATGTGCCAGTAAGCATGATGCATTTACAGGGTATTCCATTGTTCAGCCTATCTGAATCAGAGAGTTTCAGGATGAGGGAATAAAAACTTAACAATCCACTAAGTGAAGCAGAGGCAAGATTAGGAAGTGCCTTGAATAGATCAATCAAGCAAAATAGAATAATTGAAGAATTTTAAACAGGGGAGTGAAATGTTCAGAGTGGTATTTGGGTTGCAGAAAGATTATGGTGAGGGCCAAAATGGGGATGGATTGGAGAACCTGAGGTGGGGCAATCAGGTCAGAGGCAGGTGTGGGAGAAGACCTCAGTGAGAGAAGATGGGCAGAAGCAATGAGAGATATGAAGAAGTGAAAGCTCTAGGACTCAGATGTTGGTTTGATAGGTTGGTGGTGTATACTCTGGAGGAATATATAAGGATGACCCTAAGTTGACATCCAGCCTTTTGATTTGGGCAACTGAGTAAATGGAGGAGCCCCTCACCTAAATAAGAAAAAGGAGAAAGGAAATGGTAGTGGAAGGGATGAAAGTTTAGTAATTAAACACATTGTGCTTGGAAGGATAGGAGATTATCTACTGGGTAGGAGTCTGTTGCATCTTAGAATTCCGTGAGTCCCACCTTTAGGCTCCATTATCCCTGAATGACATCTTGTAAATTGTTGGATCACTCAGGAAAATGGTATAGAATTAAAAGGGGACAATATCCCAGAAGAAAAGCCACTACATTATAGGACTATCACTTGCAAAATGCTGAGAATAGGCAGGCACAGGAGTAGAAGAAAAGTCAAAGAAGATGCGAAATCTCAAAAATAGGGGAAGAATATTTTAAATACAAGGGACTGCTTACAGATGCATGTGTATCAGATAATTGGAACAAGTAGAAGACCTGGAAGGGACCAGTGAAGTTCAAAACAAGACAATCATAGGTGCTCTTGACAAAATAGTTTCTGTGAAGATTGTAGAGCAGTAGCCACATTACAATGGGTTGAAGAGTGAGTAAAAATGAAGCAGGAAGCAGGGCTCTTCTGAGAAGCTTGATGGTAAAGGGAAGGGAAGAACACAGGCTGCCAGCCATATCTACCTAGAACAGGTCTAGGGAGGGTTTCCTTTGGAGTTTTTTGTTTGTTTTTGTTTTGTTTTATGGCCACACTTGAGGCATATGGAAGTTCCTTGGCCAGGAGTCAAATCAGAGCTGCCACTGAGCAGCAGAGCTGCAGCCTATGCCACAGCCAAGGAAATACTGCATCCGAGTCACATCTGCACCACATCTTGTGGCAATGCAGGATCCTTCACCCAATGAGCAAGGTCAGAGATTGAACCCACATCCTCATGGAGACTATGTTAGGTTCCTAATCCACTGAGCCACAATGGGAACTCTGAGGGTTTCCTTTATAAAAATGGAAATAGTGAATGTAACTAGGTGTCACAGCAAAGATGCCATAAAAGGGAAATGATAACATAGAATGAGCAGAATGGATGGTTAATAGACTAGGTCCTAAGGAAGTGAAAATGGATGGGATTCAGAAAAAAGAGGGAGGATTAGGCTTGAACACAGGGGCTCATTATCCCTCCATAAAAACAACAAAAAAAAGGCGAAGATGGAAGGAAATGCAGATAAACTTAAGCTCACGGCTGTAGAAAGCTGCAAGAATTCTTGTTATATTACTTCTTCCCTCTCTGCTCTCTTTTCTCAGTATAGTAAGAGTCAAAGTCATTTGCTAAGAATTGAGATTCAGTTACAGCATAGTGAGCTTGAAAGAAATCATTGGGAAGGTACTGAGTAGAGTGAAATGAAGGGTACCACATTTCATTAAATCCTCTTCACATTTCTACAGAAAGGATATCTCTACCCTCATTTTTACAAAGGATGGAATGATCACTCATCGAGGTTTATGTTGCCCAGTCTTAGCCAGCTACACAGAGTGATGAGAAAGTCAGCTGGGCTTTGGGATCAAGCCTCTTCTTCCCCCACTGTACTGTCCCTCTGTGAGCCCCACACAACTAACAAACCTCAACAGAAGGAAGAGGGAGTTGGGCAATTCTGCCCCCTCATCCCATAACATAAAGCCACGTTACACACAAAAAGCATTTTAGCCCCTGGAAGAAAAGCACTCTGCTAATTTAGAGGCATCCCAAATTGTTCAGAAATGTCCCAAATGGCTCAGAGCTATGGTCATGCAGTGATAAGCTCATTTACAATGCATGATTAGGAAAACCCAATCTCTGTGTTTCTCTTCAGTTCTGATTTTCATTTGCCTGAGCAGCAGATGCTCTATGTACGCTAGGAAAAAGAGAAATTATTTGCAGAGAGAGCCCAGTAAGGCTTTATGGCAGAAGCTGTAAACCTGAATCACACACTCATCCAAGCACTCCTTCATCCAACGGGATTTCACTCCCTCATCCCATTGCTGGTGATTTATGCCATTGGACTAAAGCTACTCTCAAAACACTGGGAAGAAGGCAAAATAATATTTTATGATTAGATATGTGATGGTAGCCAAGGAATTTAAAATGTTTTAACAACGCTGTTGCAATTCCCACTTTATAGAGAGAGTACTCAACAAAGACAAGGAACTCCTCACCTTTACTTCTAGGTAAAATTCTCAACAGCCTTCAGAGAGCATGATTAGCTCCAAAGCTTCACACACTTTGAATGCTAGTGGACCTAGGTAAATTCAATAAATGCTTTGCTTTTTTTTTTTTTAAGAAAAACCTATTAATGCCTTTTATCAAGGCCACCAAATATGGCTTGAGCTCTAGAGTTCCAGAAGACATAAGGCAGGAAGCTGGTGTCTAGCTGTGCACAGAGCCTGCCTTCTTCTGGGTTACCTGTTTCCTCCTTCCTCCCTTTGATGAGGAAATAGAGCTGATCAGAGGCCCTGACCATATTTTCCTGCATATCCCACCCTGTGGCATGGGCACCCTGAAGAAAGGCAGCCCTACTGGAGGCTGGTAAGCCAATCCCAGTCAGAACAGGCTCAAGAAATGAGAAGGGCTCAATCCCATTCAGTTCCTTGTCAAATGCCATGAGGAGCAACTCTGTGCAGGAATTAAGTTACCTCTGCTTTGGCTCCATGATAAATGTCTGATATAGAATTTATCAACAAAACTGCTACCAAAATGCTAATCATTGAATGGATGAATGTACACATTGAAAGAAAACACAGTCAAATGTATTCTTTTTTAATGGCTGCACCTGTGGTATATAGAATTTCCTGGGCTAAGAGTTGAATCAGAGCTGCAGTGCTGGCCTATGCCACAGCCACAGCAGCACCAGATCCAAGTCGCATCTGTGACTTACATTGCAGCTTGCAGCAACACCACATTCTTAACCCGCTGAGCAGGGCCAGGGATTGAACCCGCATCCTCATGGATACTAGCCACTTCTTAACCCCCTGAGCCACAATGGGAACTCCCAAATGTATTTTTTAAGGGCAATGTGGAACTTACCCATTACTTTTATTGGAATAATCATTAAACCCAGTAGTTTACAAATTTTGTTTTTTCTCATATACAGATTCTGAGGAAACTGCTGCAGTCTTTATAGAGTAAGACTAACAGAGTTAGCATCAGTTCTTGCTGAAACGTCATACCTTGTTAACATTCTTAGGGTTGATAATATTGTCTGCAGCGTAGAAGCTCATTATTTTACGTTATGTACAAACAATGGAACCTATACTGAGACAATCATGGGACATGAGCATTTGAACTACTGTCTCTTATGTCATCACATTTTAAAATTCCTCAAACTTACTAATAATGCCCATAGAGAAATCTGCATCATCTAAGACAGTCCTCTTTGATTTCTGCTTTTACAATCAATTAAAACGTTATAACCAATTAAAATGTTTTCCTACAATTAAATGTTTTCCCAGGTGGCACATGGGAGTCTATCTTATTTAAAAGTTTGGTTAGACAATAAGCAGTTCTTTGATAAGAAAAGACAGTATTTCCTGTTATCTTAGATGGGGGGATAAGCTGATGTTATGGACCATCTGATACGACATGAGACGCCCAGCACCAGCTGTGAACAGCTGCTTCTAAGCATGTTCATTCTGAATGCAATCAGACCTTACACCTGCACTGTCCAGGCTGGTAGCAACCAGCCACACGATGCCCATCGAACACTGCAGATGTGACTAGTCCAAACTGACATGTATAAGCCTAAAATATACACTGAATTTCAAAGATGTACAATAAAAAGTAAAAGAGCTCATCAATCATTATTACATTGATTAAATGCTTACATGACTATATTTTGGCTCTACTCAGTTAAATACTCAAGTAATTGTTAAAATACTCAAGTAATTGTTAAAATACTCAAGTAATTGTTAAAATTAATTTCACCTTTTCCTTTTCACATATTTAACATGACAACTAGGAAATCTAAAATCACAGAGGTGGCTCTTTCTCAGGGCTCTCATTACACTTCTATTTGAGAGAGGCCTTGCACTCAATTCCAGTTTATAGGAAATACAAAAGAAAGCAGTAAAAAGGTCCCAAGTGGAAACAGCCAAATTCAAAACAAGAAACATCCTACAGCAGAGCTCCTCCACCACAGCTCACGGCAACACTGTATCCTTAACTACTGAACAAGGCCAGGGATCAAACTCACATCCTCATGAATACTAGTCAGAACTTCCCCCAAATGTCTTTTATAGTTGTCTTCCCCTTTCCCTGGTATGAAGGGAAAAGTCTTCTCTGTTGACTCAATATTGCTATGAAGATGATGTCAGCTGAACCAGCAGCATGTGTAGGATGTGATGTCATTATTTTGGTTCTTCTGCAAGCTCCCTGTCTTGTGGCCTGATATAGATAGAACAGCAGCAGGCTTGTTTCAAGGCCTCCAAATTTGGACTTGTAAAGACAAGCTGTAGCATATCATTATATTCTGTTTCCATTATACAAACCCCTATAATAACTCCCATCACTATAGTGACCCATACGTTAGGGGTGGTCATTACAGGACCCTTGTGATGGTACTTAGGCCATGTGAAGCTTGGAGTGTGCAAATAAAGAGAGAAAATACAAACAAAGCCAGCTTAATCATTAGAGGCTGTGGACAAGCAATGGAGTTTTTTACAAAACTGTTCCCTTATCTGTGATTCTGCAGGCTCAAAAAATTTTTCCCCTACTGTCAAATCTTTAAGCATTAGGCCACCAGGGAACTCAAGAATTTCTTTAAGTCAACACCTTCTAACACTGAGGGGTGGAGTTCCCGTCGGGGTGCATCGAGAACGAATCCAACTAGGAACCATGAGGTTGTGGGTTTAATCCCTGGCCTTAACCCACTCTCTCAGTGGGTTAAGGATCCCGTGTTGCTGTGTCTGTGGTGTAGGCTGGCAGCTGCAGCTCCAACTCAACCCCTAGCCTGGCAATTTCCATATGCTGCTGGTGAGGCCTTAAAAAGCACACGCGCGCACACACACACACACAAAAGACATTTGGGGACAAATAAGGAAATAGGCATAGATACTAAAGCAAGAAGCAGACTAAATAAACTTCCTGGGCAGTGTTTCAGAGAGAAGCCAATGAAGTCCTCCTGGGCTGGGTTCTAGACTCCAAGGCTAAGTGCCACCTGACAAGAGCCCATGGGTACAAAAACAGAGGCAGATCAAAGAATACCTAATTTTTTAATGCAGTCATATTACAGGAGAGACCTCAAGCCTGGCCATCCAAACTATGTGTTTGGTAAATCCCTTATAGGGGAAAAACACTTTTCCTTTCTTCTCTTCTAGGTTCTTTGGTGGGTCTAATAATCAAATTGACATAAGATGGATTAACAGAAAAACAAATTTAATTTCATACATATGAGAGTCCCACAAAAAACATGAGAGGCTCCCAGCAGACAGGTAAATGAAACTTACATACAGCCTGAGTTAAGGAGAAGGGGTTAGGGGTCTGGGGTCCTTAGCTTGGTATTAGCTCTCGGCTGGTTCAGGCCTTCTATCTAAAATCTTTTAGGCAGTTAAGAGGGAGGTTAACCACTTCTTCTTGAGGTTATAGGACCTTAATCTTCAGATCAGGATAATCCACATGGCAAAGTGGCCCATTCTAGGGTCACGTACTCTGCTCCTCTTCACCATAAAACAATGTCTAGACTCGGAAAACCTATCCATAGAAAGTGAGTCACTAAAAATACAGCCCCCCAAGGCACATCTTCAAGCTCACTCATCTCAGGTGATCACAGAGGGTGATGGACAAGAGATTCTTCCTGATTTCAAAACCAAGAGGAGCCAGGCATTAGACTCCCTAGTCAGAAGATGACATTTCCACCCTTTGCCAGGGAAAGAAGTCCTTCCTAATTTTGTCCAGTGTGATGTAAGATGTAAGACCAGTGACCCCTGTTTGTTTTCCAGACTCCTGCTTTCCACTGCCAGAGATTTTTTTTTAACCTAGTTTGTGAAAGGTCTAAGAAATTATAAAATGAAGAATTTATCACTCAATTCAATTCAACAATCACCAACATTTTAACAATCTTTTTCTCCCTCTTCTCCCATTCTCTTCGTTGCAGTATTTTAAATCCAATACCAGAGATCACGTTATGTCCGCATAAATTAAGTGGGAGTTTTTAACTTTTTCTACTGCACTGATCTTTTTTCTCTGCCCACCATTGTCTACTAAATTGTTTGCAGTGGTAAACTTTGTTTTTAACATATGCAATGAGATCATTAGAAGCTATATTCCATCTGCATAAGACATAGAAGTCCTGGAAGCTACAGTTGACCGCAGTAGCTATATATGCCTTTGATTTGCCTCTCTTGGCAAAAAGGTGACCGTGTTTCCAATTCCACGTGGTTAGGGATTTTTTTTTTTTTTTGTCTTTTTGCCTTTTCTAGGGCCACTCCTGCGGCATATGGAGGTTCCCAGGCTAAGGGTCGAATCAGAGCTGTAGCCACCAGTCTATGCCAGAGCCACAGCAACGCAGGATCTGAGCCGCATCTGCGACCTACACCGCAGCTCACAGCAATGCCCACTGAGCAAGGGCAGGGATCGAACCAGCAACCTCATGGTTCCTAGTCGGATTCGTTAACCACTGTGCCACGACGGGAACTCCAGGTTAGGGATTTTGAAGATGTATTTTCACATGTGAAAATGCTATGAACACACATTTCTCTCCTTAGGTTTCAAACTCCCATATTTCTTTGGTAAGAAATGTCTTTCCAAGACAAACACAAAACTCAACAGATTCAAAAAGTAATAATGCCCTGTGCTTGTTTGGGGCTTAGGAATGCACTTTCCCAAGAGAAAACTCTTTTTTAAAAAAAAAGATGCAATGGATTCTGAATAAGTCAAAGGCATGAAATCTAAATCTGAAACTGGTAGTCAGTTATCCTAGTCTTGGAGCCAGATAAGGTGAACTATCTTTTTCTATGTCAAACTCCGGAGGGGAAGAAAAAAAGCTTGATTTGCATTACCCTAGAGAAATTTAAATGAAAATGGAGGTGTTAGAGGAGGTGTGTGTGAAAGAGGATAGCAAGAGGTGGAGGAAGGAGGGCAGAGAAGGCTGAAGGTAACAAGTAAAGTAGCACAGCATGTTCCTCAATGCACTGTCACTCCACTAGGCAGGCTTCTTCTGGCACTGATCTGAAGAGGCTATAGGCTCACAGCCAGAACATTGAGGGTGCTAAGATCTCATGCAGTTTAAAAATTCCATTTACTGGCTGCAGGAAAGCCGTGAGTATTCCAAGGGTTTCTTCTAGTTTGAGCCTTCCAGGTTGCCTTGCTTCCTAGTCACACAGTACAACACCTGTCAGCGATGCAAACATCTAAAATAGGTCACCCACCTCTCTGTAAAGAGGTAGTTCAGTCCTGGTAAAAGCCACTTATTCATTTTAAAATAGCCTCAAGGAGAAATGGCAGGGACAGGGAGGAGAAGATGTTCAAGGGTACGGTAGGGAGATCCAAATGGATTTTCCTTTAAGAACTTCTTTGAGATCATTATTTTTCTGGTTAAATATTTATTTGGGTTCCTTTTGTTGTATTAATTTTGTCTCACTCTTTTTAAAAAATTTTACTGAGGTAGAGTCAATTTACAATGTTGTGTTAATTTCAGGTGTACAGTAAAGTCATTCAGCTGTACATCTGAAACTAACACAACTAACAGAACATATATGTGTGTGTGTGTGTGTACAAAATACATTTATATACACATACATATACATACACACAGAGAACATATATATATACATATATACAGAATATATATATGTGTGTGTGTGTGTTCTTGTTCACATTCTTTTCTTTTTTTTAATTTTATTATTGTTATTATTATTTTTTGTCTTTTTGCCTTTTCTAGGGCCGCTCCCACGGCATATGGAGCTTCCCAGGCTAGGGGTCTAATCAGAGCTGCAGCCGCCAGCCTACACCACAGCCACAGCAATGCGGGTTCCGAGCCGAGTCTGCAACCTACACCCCAGCTCACGGCAACACCAGATCTTTACCCCACTGAGCAAGGCCAGGGATCGAACACGCAACCTCATGGTTCCTAGTCGGATTCGTTAACTGCTGAGCCACGACAGGAACTCCTTTTTCACATTCTTTTCCACTGTAGGTTATTGTAAGATATTGATTATAGTTCCCCTGTGCTCTACAGTAGGTCCTTGTTGGTTAGCTATTTTATATATAGTAGTGTGTATCTGTTATCCCAAACTCCTAATTTATCCCCCTCTTTTCCCCTTTGGAAACTGTCAAGTGTGTTGTCAATGACTGTGAGTCTGCGTCTGTTTTGTAAATAAGTTCTTTGTATCATTTTTTAAGACACCATATATAAGCAATAGCATATATTTGTCTTTGTCTAGCTTACTTAATTTAGTATGATAATTTCTAGGTCCATCCATGTTGCTGAAAATTGGCATTATTTCATTATTTTTATGTCCAAGTAATAGTCAATTATATATATATACCACATCTTCTTTATCCATTCATTTACTGATGGACATTTAGGTTGTTTCCATGTCTTGGCTATTGTACTACAGTGAACATTAGGGGGGCATGTAGTTTTTGGAGTTAAGAGTTTTCATATTTTCCAGACACATGCCCAAAAGTAGGATTGCTGGATCATATGGTAACTCTATTTCTACTTTTTAAAGAACCTCCATATGTTTCTCCATAGTGGTTGTACCAGGTAACATTTTCACCAACAATGTAGGAGCATATATTATTTGTAGACTTTTTGATGATGGTCATTCACACCAGTATGAGGTTTTGCTGTATTAATTTTTTTAAATGAACAAACTTTTAGCTAAAATGTTTTACACACTTTGTTATCTATGTGAAGCCAATAAGTTTGTCACTATGGTCACTTATTTAATCAGGACACAGAAAATGTACCTCAATAGCACAGGAAGAAAAAAAAACATTTCAGAGTTCTGTACATGACTGTAAGAGACTGAATACAAAATAGACAATGGCTGGACAATATATGACAATAGAACACAGAACCATAACCTTCAGCAATAGGCCCAGACAATCAGTACTTTATCAAAGCCTGCCAGATTTCCTATTTTGTGCCCCTGCTTCCAACACAGAACCAGCCAGAGAAACCAGTTTCAAACCAAGCTCAGAAGAGGCCCACTTCTAGTTAGGGCACCTCCAGTTTCCTCAGCAACCACCTCTAATTGTTACTGAGTTCAAGCTCTCACTGCTCACCACATGAGGGGCCACTAACTCGAGACAAATTGTTGGGGCAAGGAATAGTTACTTTATTCGGAAAGCCAACAGACCGAGAAGATGTAGTGAAGATGAGTGTCCAAAAAAATGGTCTGACCTGAGTTAGAAGTCAGGCTTCTTTTATACTAAAAGAGGAAGGAGTGTGGCTGGTTGTTGCAAACTTCTTAGTGTCAGGATCCCTTGTTCTTACAGCTGTCCACGTAGGTCTGGGCACAATGTTCCTGTAAATCTCCAATAAGGCAAATGTTATTCTCTGGTTTGCTACTAAATATTTCTATGTGAATGGAAAAGTGTTATACCCTTAAAAGTCAGAGCCTTAAGAATGGGCTGTCCTATAAATTTCAGGCTATAGGCAACATTCTTTTACAAAGGGTGCAGAGCCAGAATGACTAAGCACTGGCAACAGAGCACAAAGGTTAGAGTCAAAGGAATAGATCCAGCACAGAGTTAGGTTTGGTCTTCTCTGTTACACAATGAGGGCACACCTCTATCTTCCTTCTTCCCATCATAGGGTTTTCTCACGCTTCTGCCTGCCTTTGAGTCTGCCAAATGCAAGTGATGGTGGCTGGCTTCTTTTCTATTGCAAGTGCTAAATAAACTAAAAAAACACTCCATTTGTTCCAGTATGGATGGTCTTTGCTTATCTCTACAGTTTCCTGAAAATTTCACCAAGACAGCCTGCTCTGTCCAGTGCTATGGACCTCAGTCTTTGACCTGGTATGTCACCCACAGAATCACCTTATCCTTTGCTGCTAGTGACTTGTGGAGGTCTTGATGAAGTGGCAAGTGAGCACCAGATCTGAACTCCACTCTCTCTGTATTGCAATCCTCATCTATTTATATTTTCAGTTTGATAACAAGGGTTTGTTATTGATTTTCATGTTTGGCACCCTTGGTGGAGTGAAGCTGCTTCTTTTCATAGTATTTTTGCTCTTTTGTGCTGCTGTCTTGTGTGGGTATAGAGGAGTCAGATCTCAACATATTGAAGGCCATATGACAAGCCCACAACAAACATTATACTCAACAGTGAAAAGCTGAAAGATTTTCCTCTATGGTCAGGAATAAGACAAGGATGCCCACTCTTGCTACTTTTGTTCAACATGGTATTGTAAGTCAAAGCTAGAGGAATTAGGCAAGAAGATGAAATAAAAGGCATCTGAGTTAGAAAGGAAGAAATAAACTTGTCTCTGTTTGCAGATGACATGATAGCATATATAGAAAACTCTACAGACTCCAACAACAACAACAAAAAAAACTGTTGGAACAAATCACTGAATTTGGTAACATTGCAGGACACAAAATCAACATAAAAATAACAAAAATCTGTTGTGTTTCTCACTATACACTAACAATGAACTACGAGAAAGAGAAAAATTTTAAATCCCATTTATAATTGCATGAAAATAAATAAAATACTGAGGAATAAATTTAACCAAGGAGGTGAAAGACATATAACAAAAACTATAAGACACTGATGAAGGATATTGAAGAAAACACAAATAAATGGTAAGATACCATTCATAGATTGGAAGAATTAAGATTGTTAAAATACCCAGACTATCCAAAGCAACTTCTGTAGATGCAATAAAAAGTATATTACTGAGTTTCTGTTGTAGCTCAACAGGTTAAGAACACAACATAGTATCTGTGAGGATGCTGCTTCAATCCCTGGCCTCACTCAATGGGTTAAAGGATCCAGCATTGCCACAAGCTGCAGCATAGGTTGCAGATATGACTCAGATTCAGTATTGCTGTGGTTGTGGCATAAGCCACAGCTGCAGCTCCAATTCGATCCTAGCCTGGGAACTTCAATATGCTACAGGTGCAGCCCTAAAAAGATATTGCTCATAGATTCAAAAAAATTAAGATTGTTTAAATATCTATACCATCAAAGCAACCTCTATAGATCTAAGCTCTATCAAAATTCCAATGTCTTTTTTCAGAGAAGTAGAACTTGCACCATTTTGAAATTTGTATGGATCCACAAAAGACCTCTAAAAAAGCAAAAGCAATCTTGAGAAAGAAGAACAAAGCTGGAGGCATCCCTGATAGCAAACTATATTACAAAGCTGTAATAATCAAAACAGTGCACTGCTAGCAGAAAAATAGATACATAGATCAATGGAACAGAATAGAGAACTAAGAAAGAAACCTATGAATATGTGGTCATGACAAAGGAGCCAAAAATATATAATGGGGAAAGAAGAGAGTCTTCAATAAATGGTGTTGGGAAAAAATGGACAGCCATATACAAAAGAATGAACCTAGACTACTACCTTGTTATGTCATATGCAATAATTAACTCAAAATGGATTAAAGACTTGTATGTAATACCTGAAAGCATAAAACTCCTAGAAGAAAACATAGATGGTAAATTCCTTGACACAGTCTTAGCAATGATTTTTTTTTTAATCTGACCCCAAAATCAAATCAACAAAACAAAAATAAACATGTGGGACCACCTTAAACTAAAAAGCTCTATACAACAAAGTGAATCATCAACAAAATGAAGAGGCAACCTACTGATTGGGAGAAAATATATGCAAGTCATTCATTTAATAGGGGTTAATAGCCAAAGTATGTAAAGTACTCATACAGCTCAACAGCTAAAACAAACCCTTTTTTTCTGTCTTTTTTTTGGGGGGGAGGCGCACCTGTGGCATATTGAGTTTCCCAGCTTAGGGGTAGAATCAGAGATGTAGCTGCTGATCTATGCCACAGTCACAGCAACACCAGATGTGAAGCCATGTCTGCAACCTACAACACAGCTCACAGCAATGCTGGATCCTTAACCCACTGAGTGAGGCCAGGGATCAAACCTCATGGATACTAGTCAGATTTGTTTCCACTGAGCAGGAACTACAAACAATCCATTTAAAAATGGGCATTTTTCCCATCTGAATGGACGTTTTTCCAAAGAAGACATAGAGAGGGCTAATAGGGGCATGAAAAGACCTCAACATCACTAATCACTAAGGAAATGCAAATCAACCACGAGATATCACTGCACAGTTGTTAGAATGACTATTATAAAAAAAGAAAGAAACAACAACTCTTGGTGAGGATATGGAAAAAAGGGAACCTGTGTACATTGTTATTGGGAAGGTAAATTGGTTCAGCACTATGAAAAACAGTATGGAGTTTTCTTCAAAATTTAAAAAGAGAACTGCCATAAGATCTAGCAATTCCACTTCTGGCTATTTATTCACACACACACACACACACACACACACACACACGCCACCAAAAAACCTCTAAATTGAAAATACCTATACATCCCCATGTTCACTGCATTATTTAAGTAGGCAAAATATGGAAATAACCTAAATGTCCATCAATGGATGAATGGATGTTGATAGAACATTGTAAATCAACTATAATAAAAAATTCTTTCAATGGATGAATGGATAAAGAAAATGTGATATATGTATACAATGGAACACTATTCAGCCACAAAAATGAATGAAATCTTACTATTTGTGACAACACAGGTGGCCCCCGAAGGCATTATGCTAAGTGAACTATGTCAGACAAATAATGGCAAATACTGTATGATCTCACATGTAGACTATAAAACAAACAAAAAACCAAGCTCATAGACATAGAAGAGATTTGTAATTGCCAGAGGCAGAGGGTGGGGCTGGGGTAGATGAAATAGTTGTAGGAAATGAAAAGGTATAAATTTGCAGTTATAAAAAGTAAGTCATTGGCATATAATGTACAACGTGATGACTACAACTAATAATACTGTACTGCATACTTGAATGTTGATAAGAGAAAAATTTAAAGTCCTCATCACAATAAAAAAAATTAACCATATATGGTGACGTGTTAACCGAGCAGGACCTTGTGAGGTCTTCCCAGGGTGGACCCACACTCACGTCCTCCACCTGCCTTTTTGCCCATTGAAAAACTTTAGTCAAAGAATAAAATAATCAGAGAAGAGAGAAAATACAGAGAAAAAGGAAAATAGTCAAGCAAGACAAAATAAAAATCATTTAGCCATTCAACAAGTCAAGGACTTTTAGTTAGTTCTTAGTTCTTCTTCAAGGACTATAGATAATATTCTGAGCCGTGTTCTTGGAGTTTCTGCAGATGCTAAAGTCAACTGTATGCTGCTCATAAGCAAGTAAACCCCAGACCAGCTGGAAACAGAAGACTGATGACTCTCACTTCCAATTACCTCATCACCAACGAATCAGGAAAATGTCTGTGAGCTGATCATACCCTGCTCCTTGAACACTATAAGACTCCTTACCACCCCCTTGGAGGGACACAGTCTTTAAGGCACTAACCTGCTGTGTTCCCTGTTTGCCTGGCAATTAAAGCTATTTTTTTCTCTTTCTTCCAACTCTGTTTCTATTTGGCATCCCTGTACAGAGGCAGTGGATATTTGGCAACAATGTTAACTAAGATTATTGCGGTGATCATTTTACAATATATACAAATACCAAAGTTTAAAAAAACTTGACAAAAGCAGAGACCAGAAAGTTACCTCCATGTCAGGACTTTCCCTCATGTGTCCCTGGAAATCCTTATTCCACATGGAAAGATGCCTAGGGTATCTTCCTAGAGGATGAGAGACCACCTGGCAAAGCTCCAATCATCCTTTCCCTCCCTCCATCCATCTTCCTCTGAGTCTTCAGACATCCTAGACCATCCAGTACCAGTCAAGCTGATGGAGACCACAAAAATCACCTGCCTGACCCCAATATCAGGAAAAATAATAAACCTGTGCTTTCAGAAAAAAAAATACAAATCATTTATATTTGATTTTTGAATACATTTTATTTTCCTATTAACTTATCTAACATTTCAAATGTTACTTTAAAGACAAACGAATTTAAACAATGAATCTCTAACTCCACAAGAAATAAAAAATTTAGAAGTTCCATAAAATTGCCTGTTTAATATTCATTCCTGGTTCTCCATCCAAACCCCTAGCAACCCATTTTTGGAGTAACACAAAGTACTAGCAGAGTACCTGTTAGACTGAGACATTCCTTGGTTGGGAGTAAGAATTAAGTGTTTTGATTTAAAAGCTTTCTCATTAGACAAATGACTGTTTTGTGGTGTAAACATAGATATAAAATGCTACATTTTGACTACATTAGGTATTAGGCTCTGCTAAGCTGTACCAATAAAAATTTGAAATCAATATTTGTTTCATGTTATTCACAGCAGTCTGCATATGGCATTGGAAAATGAGAAACCAGAATTTGACTCCTGGATTTGAAAAGACCTATGTAATTATCTACTTGGTCTCCTAGTGGTTTAGCTTCCCGATCCATAAAAAATTGTGCATTCACACCTTATTGTTTTCAAAGTAGCTCAGAAACCCTTTGAGTGCTTAGGGGAAAAGTCAGCATAGTTCTCTGCTTTACATTTACAACAGTGAAAATATATTTTCCCAGTGACTCTTGTTCCCTGAGATCTATCAAGAAATTGCCATTGCCTTAAAAACAATCCTGGTGTTAAGAAAGCCACAGAATTATTTTTACTGAAATAACAATGCTTTTAGTGGTTTTCGCTTTTTTATCCCTTCTAAAATAGGCTAAGCAGCCCTTGTACATAGATATAAAAGTGATGAAATTGAAACAATTTCTCATTTCAGCCCAGATTGGTGCAAAAAACTGTCCCTTTGATGAAAGACCCAGAGCAACTCATTATTTCTTCAGTTGTTTTTTCACTTTTTCAACACAGGTATGTTTTGTTTGTTTTAGCTAATAATGCTCTATTTTTTTGAGGAAATTTGCTAAAAATGCTCCAATTTTGAGGAAATGAAAAAGAATTAAACATGACTTGTGACAACAAAGTCCTTATGACCTAAGAAGTAATCAAATAAAAGTAACAAAATTTGCCAAAACCCAAGGAAGGTAGAAAGTAATAGGGAAGAACAAATATGACGCTGTATTGGATCTGTTTCCTTTTCATTAACCTTTGTATTCTATTGCTTTTGTTACAAGATAAGAATGTTGCCTGTAGCCTAAAACATACAGGAGAGCCCACTCTCAAGGCTCTGACCTTTAAATGTCTAACACCTTTCCATTCATATAGAGATTAAAAAATTGCAGAGCAGAGCATAACATTTGTCTTGGAGGTTTACAAGAACACAGTGACCTGACCTACAGGGACAGCTGCAAGAACAAGGGATTCTGACACCAAGAAGTTTGCAACAATCAGCCACCTCCTATTTTAGTATAATAGAAGTCTGAATTCTAACTCAGAAGTGGTTCTTTGGGACACTAGTCCACCATCTTCTTGGTCTGCTGGCTTCCAAATAAAGTTACTATTCCTTGCCCTAAGAACCCATCTCTCAATTTTTTAGCTTATCATGCAGTGAGCAGTATGAGTTTGGACTCAGTAACAAAAGTGTAATTACAAGCAAATTCTTAAGAATATTTAGAGAGAGAGAGAGTATATCAAGAGTACATCAGGGGTCCATTGACAGGAATGGATGAAGAAGATTTGGTATGTATATACAATGGAATACTACTCAGCCATAAAAAAAGAAAATAATGCCATTTGCAGCAACATGGATGGAACTAGAGACTCTCACACTAAGTGAAGTAAGTCAGAAAGAGAAAGACAAATACCATATGATGTCACTTATATCTAGAATCTAATATACGGCACGAATAAAACTTTCCACAGAAAAGAAACTCATGGACTTGGAGAACAGACTTGTGGTTGCCAAGGGTAAGGGGGAGGGAGTGGGATGGACTGGGAATCTGGTTAATAGATGCGAACTATTGCATTAGGAGTGGATAAGCAATGAGATCCTACTGTATAGCACAGCGAACTACATCTAGTCACTTGCGATGGAACATGATGGAGGATAATATGAGAAAAAGTATGTATGTATGTATGTATGTATGTATGTATGTATGGCTGGGTCACTTTGCTGTACAGTATAAATTGACAGAATACTATAAACCAACTATAAGGAAAAATTAAAATCATAAAAAATAAAAAATAAATTTAAAAAAAATTTTTAATGTACATCAGGGAAGGCTTATGGCAATGTCTGAGGTAGGCCTGGATGGGTAGGTAAGTTTATAAGAGTCTCATGGGAAGACATGTGTTGTTTTTTTTTTTTTCATTTTTAGGGCTGCACATGCAGCACATGGAAGTTCCCAGGCTAGGGGTATAATCAGAGCTGCAGAAGCCAGCCTACCCCATAGCCACAGCAATGCCAGTTCCAAGCCATGTCTGTGACCTACAGTTCATGGCAATGCCAAATCAAATCCTTAACCCACTGAGCAAGGCCAGGGATCAAACCCTATCTTGATGGATGTTAGTCAGATTCTTAACCCACTGAGTCACAATAAGAACTCCAATATATGCCTATTTTGAGATTGTTCTCTTTATTATAACAAAGCAAAAGGCTTTGGAAACTTCATATGTTCTGTGTAAATGTTAGGTAATCATACTTACTATATACTAATTTTAAAAGTAGTTTTTCCAAAAATTTGCCATCATTTAAAATAATTATTTCCAAATGTCTTAATGAAACACTTCATATTTGCAGAAATAAGTAATAACTCAATCACTTTGTTGTACAACGGAAATTACCACAACATTGTAAAGCAACTATATGTCAATAAAACTTTAAAAAACTAAAAGATAAAAGAAAGAATAAATAGGTGTGGCATAGCCACTCTGGTGAAGAGGGAAAATGATCACCTATCATTCTCAAGTTCTCCTCTATTCTGGACCCTGCAAATGTCAACACTGGTGATTCCCAAGCTGACCAAGCCACTCAAGGTGTTAACAATGAACTTACGAGGTTCTATGGGACATTTTACTTGTTTGAAGGGGACACGATGTTGGAGGCCATGCACACTGCTAATTCCAGGTATTTCACAGTTTCAATATGAGATCACACCACATGCTTTTTCACAACACCCACCTTTGCCAAGCTTGATTTTAGGCAATTGTGTGATAGAAAGCAAGTACTACACACAAACCAACGTGGAACGGGATGGGGAAGGTGTCCAATCTGACCCAAGGCTTGAGAAACTGGGAAGTGCCCCCCATCTGGGCAATATCCCATTATTAAGTAGAGTCATTAAGAATTTTCAAAATAATTTGTATTCCAACTTTTTTTTTTCCAAATGGCTACTAAGGCATCTTATATAAATTCTTGTTAAGTTATTGGACCTGATTTCTTGCTAAGTAGAAAGCTCAGGTATTTCTTTTGGGATAGGGCATCCATGAAAAAAATCGTGGAACACGCTGTGAATAAAAAGGTTTTGGGAGTTCTCATCGTAGCTCAGTGGAAACAAATCTGACTAGTATCCATGAGGATGTGTGTTCGATTCCTAGCCTCACTCAGTAGGTTAAGGATCCACCGTTGCCATGAGCTATGGTGTAGGTGGTGGACGTGCCTCAGATCCTGCATTGCAGTGGCTGTGGTGTAGGCTGGCAGCTATAGCTCCAATTCGACCCCTAGCCTGGGAACCTCCATATGCCAGAGGTGCAGCCCTGAAAAGAGGAAAAAAAAAAAAAGGGAGGTTTTGGAGCCTGTGGCCTGCATAGCTACATAACTGACCAGAAGTCCACTGGAAAGAGTGGCCACATCATTCAGGTCTTTTTAAAGGTGAAGGTAAGAGATTTAGCTGAGAGAATACTGATCATGAAAACCCTCACTGGATGGTAGATCTCACGGTTAAGGCAACCTTAAAACATGTTTTTTTGATGTTTTTAAAAATTATAAACATATCCTGTCAAATTTTTAAATTTCTTCTTTCTAAAATAAACATGCAACATATGTACAGTGAGGTATATGGAATGATTGGCCAAAGGGGATCTGTTGTAGAGCACAAAGAACTCTACCCAGTATTCCGGGATAACCTATGTGGGAAAAGAATCAGAGAGAATGGATATGTGTATATGTATGACTGGGTCACTTTGCGGTACAGCAGAAATTATCACAAACTTGTAAATTAACAATACTTCAATAAAACTTAAAAAAATGAATAAAATAAATATGCAACACCAAGTCCTAATGTATATTCTTTTATGACCCAAGCATCTTTCCTGAGAAAAATTTTAAAAGGAGAGTAAAACATCTTCAAATTCATATAGTAGTTTGGGTCTATATTTCTAGTGCTGGCACTAATGTTTCTGAGGTATGGAAAACTGTGTGCAGGGGCCTTTATCCCAAATATCTAAATATTTTTAAGTTATCAATCAAACCATCTAATGGTTATAAAAAATATATTATGTCCTCTTGTCATGAAAAATAACACCTTCACTGTGACCTGGAAGGCCATATCCTAAATTTTAGGAGTTCTAGTCAGGAATGTGGCAGCCTTGGGAGAGCCAGTCAATAGAAAGCCAAGCTGTTCCTCCCTTGCTCCTATCCTAAAACAACTGCCCTACATGCAGTCTCCAAGTGTGGGAGACCTTGCAGGTGGACACCCAGTGGGCGCATTTTTCTCAGTCATCATCACCGCAAACAGCCACCACTCAGAACTAAACATACACCCCACAGCATCAGATCCCTTAAGAGGATGGATCCTGGGGAGAGATCGTACAGACCTGGGAAGTGAGCATTGGGCTATCTGAGCAGGGAATATCAGGTTCCTGAGTACCCACAGTGTAGTGTAGAAGGGAAGGAACAAAGATTATTCCTGGAAGCAACCCTTGGCCCTTCAGACTCCTCACCCCATGCAAAGGGTTGTACCAGAGCCAGAGTAGGGTCCCCTAAAGCCAGGATTCACAGCAGGTGCCTCTTGTGCAAGGACTAAGACTGACGCTAAAATATCTTGGCCCTCCTTAGGATTTAAAGAAAACTTGTTCTCAGACACAAATTCCTTCCTTCCTAATCACTTCCTGTCAAAAGAACGAGTGCTCTCAGTTGCGTGGGCTTTCCTTTCTCACATGCAGAAAATACAAAATAAACTTGGCAACAGGCAGAACTTGCCCTTCTGTTCTTGTGATATTTCTGGCATCAGTTGGGCGGAAGATGTGTACCAGCTCAGCACTTTAGTCAGATGCCTCATCCGCAGGGCACTTCGCTATGCCTATCTTCCCAGGTACTCCAAGCCTCTGACATAGTCCTGGATACAGGCAAAGATGAAAATCCAAGAAAATCCTTAGACCCCAGAGGGACAAGGTGAGCCAAGGGATTTCCATCCTGGACTGAAAATCCCAGTAGGACTGATATGTGGCCTTGAGCAATATCCTCCTTAATTTACTCATTTAGTTATCCCCTAAGGCATTTAATGAGCCCCTCACATGAGCCTGCCACATGGCTAAGCATCGCATGTCAGACATCATATACAATCATCTCATGGGCCTTCCTATAATTGTACAAGAGCATTACTTATCCTGTTTTAGGATCACTTTCTACTAACCACCAGGATTAACATTGTAAAGTTATTGCATAATGATACTATGACATAGTTTCTTTTATGTTTTAGAGATGCCAAATGAATATTTCAGACTCTAGCCATCATTTCATTTTATAATTGACATTTATAATAGATGTCAAACAAAAAATGTCTTGCTACAGCTAATGCACCAAAGTTCTATCATTTATTAGTCTCTTGCCAAAAAAAGCAATAAACAAACTATAGATTGCATAAGTCTATTTTTTTTGTATTTTTGCCTTTTCTAGGGCCACTCCCACAGCATATGGAGGTTCCCAGGCAAGGGGTCTAATTGGAGCTATAGCCGCCGGCCTATGCCAGAGCCACAGCAACGCAGGATCTGAGCCGCGTCTGCAACCTACACCACAGCTCACAGCAATGCTGGATCCTTAACCCCTGAGCAAGGGCAGGGATCAAACCCGCAACCTCATGGTTGCTAGTTGGATTCGTTAACCACTGAGCCACGATGGGAACTCCCAGATTGCATAAGTCTATTGATGATTCTTTTGTTGTTTGTTTTTTGGTATAATTTTATTTTTTTATTTTTATTTATTTATTTTTGTCTTTTCAGGGCCACACCCATGGCATATGGAGGTTCCCAGGCTAGGGGTCTAATCGGAGCTGTAGCTGCCAGCCTACACCACAACCACAGCAACTCGGGATCTGAGCCATGTCTGCAACCTACACCACAACTCACGGCAACACCGGATCCTTAACCCACTGAACAAGGCCAAGGATGGAACCTGCAACCTTATGGTTCCTAGTCGGATTCATTTCTGCTGCGCCATGATGGGAACTACTGTTTTTTGGTATAATTTTAGTTTGGAAAGCAGAAAGAGGCAATATCTATATCAATTGCTTTCTAAGCTATTTTGCAAAAAAGAAGGGTTTTCAAATGGAGACTGAACAAGATGAGTCAAATAGCAAAACCTGGCCTTGGTGTCTTGACACCACCAATGATGATTGGCTGACACAGACCCTGATCCCAAGTTACTCTTTTAGGTATAAACCTAAAGAAGTGATGGCCATCAGGCTAGGTACATACATCAGCCCACCATTCACAACAATGTTAATTTATAATAGTATATTATTTTAGAGGGAGGAGCATGTAGGCTTAAGCCAATCCAATATTCTAATCTACCTGGCTGTTTTGCTTCTCATTTTATATTCACAAATATAAGTACTTGTTTCTATTCCAGACTCTCTATGCTTCAATATAGTGAGTCTGGCCAGCTATAAGCAGAAATAAGCCTGAATGTCCCCATTTTCAGACTCTAAACCATGATGAACAAGACTACCAGATATGAGCTTGAACTCTGATCCCCTAGCAAGAAAAGACCCACTAAAAGACTTAATAGGAGATGTGTATGGATATACAATGTAGGTGAGTTCTAGGCCACTTCCTGACTGCTTAGCCAAGTAATGTACACAGGCCGCCCCTCCTCCAACTCTATCATGACCCCACACAGATGCATCACTCTGGAATGACTTCCTTGAACATTCTGACCACCTATCTCTGTACTGCCTCTGCTTCAGATTTCAGCATTGCTAGAAGGTTATCAAACATTTCATTGAACTTCAATTTTGCTATTGTTCCTTAATGGTTTTTTTTTCCAAGCTCTTTGCTTTTGAGAGTAGGATCCAGAATTCAAATGCTAATTCAGCATCTAAAAAAAGCATATCACATTTCTAAGTGTTAGGGATGTTTTTTGAATGACTCTGGTCCAAAAAAAAGGTGGGGAAGAGGGTAGGGAAAAAACTCTGAGTATTATCAACATGAATTACAATGATGGCAGCAGAGTGCTTCTCCCATGCAAAATGTCAGGAAGATATATCACATTATCAAAAAGCAAAAAGAGACCTCGCTTGTACAGTAGTATAAATGAATGAACATTGGCATTATATAAGGTCCTGAAATCCTGCCTTAAGTTTATAGGGATCAGCCTCACCAGAATTTGGAAGTAACAGACTGTTCTTACTATGATGGTAGCAGTCTGCCAATGTAAAATTGTGCTGAGGATCCTATCTTATTTTTCCTCCTGAAAGATGAAGTTGTGAAATAGCAGTGGTGAAAATATAAGACTTAAATAAGCACTAGCTTCTGTGAGTCTTTAACCAGTAAGATTACTTTAGATTTTACTCTAAAACTTGAGTGTTCCTATCACTCAAGAAAGTGCACACAGATAGCCATTTGAAGTTATATTTGGATCTTAAGACATGGGAACACAGGTTGCCTGGGGGATGGAGAACAGAGGGGTAGTAGATGCCATGGTATCCCACCTAGACCCCCCACACCTATTCCCCCAGCCTCTGGCTGTCTTGACAGATGTAGCACTTAGCCAACCCTTGCTCTGGGACTGGCCTAAGGGAACTACCTCCCTCACAGTCATGGCTCCTTCCATGGGCAGCTGCCAAGGCCTGGCCTATTCAGGGCTGTAGATTTTCCCTTCCATAATCTTATCGGGAGCTCTGCAAAGGATCAACTGAAGCCTTTGTTGCAAGCACATCTCAGCTTAGCCTCTTCATCTGCCCTTTCCTGTTCTTGAGTTCCTTTATCCATGATAATGGTAAGGGCACTCCTGTACCCTAGCAGATTGGACCAGTTCTCTAGGTAAGGGCTTCAAGCCCAGGAGAGAACATCTGTGCTCTAGCATCTCTTTTCAGAAAATGATTCTGTCTTAGTCTGCTCAGGATTCTACAACAAAATGCTGAGACTGGGTGATTCCACAACTTTCCAGAGGTTGGAAGTCCTAGACCAAGATGCCATCATGGTTAGTCCTAGTTAGAAGCTTGTCAGAAGGCTGCCTTCTTACTGTGTTCAGCTCTCTGATGTCTCTCCTGAAAAGAACAGGACTTCGTCATGAGGACCACATCCCCATGACCTCATCTAAACCTGTCTCCCAAAGATCTCATCTCCAAGTACTATCACACTGGGGGTTAGAACGTCAACATATGAGCTTGTGGGGGACATAAGCATTCAGCCCATAAGAGATCCTAACTTTACATCCCTTCGGATAGACTTAATATCCCCTTAACAAGCTGTAAATTAAAGCTATAGCTCTGGAGTTCTATGACATCCTCTGTCAATGTGTGCATCTGGTGTGTACCCATGTGTGCATCTGGTGTGTACCCATGTGTGCATGTGTATAATCCCGAGACCCCCATGTTTGAGTGTTTTTACCTTGGGCAAGTTACTCAACTCTCTGAGCCCAGTTTCCTTACCAGTAAAATGAAGATGGTAGCAATAGCATCTGCTACAAAAGACGTCTGTGAATATGTAAAGCATTAGGCACAGAGCCTAAGTGTAATAAAACAAAACAAAACAAAACAAAAACAAAAACACCTAATAAATAAAATTAGGACTGTTACATAGTCCTATGTTTGGGTGCTTAAATTTTAGCACATGCATTGAAGTTTTTCTGCCATGTCTCTCCTGCCCCAATGTTGTTGCTTCTGGGGCAAAGACCAGTGTTCCATAGCTCTCTGTCCCCACTGCCTGGTACCATGCCTGATACAGAGTGTGCATTCAGCCACTGTTTGTGGAAATGATTCAAGAAATCTAGGGAAACTTAGCAGGAATGAAGGCAATGAATGGATTGTAGGGCTTTGCTGAACACCAAACTAAATAGGCAGTTAATTGTAATAGGCTTAGAAATGACTGAAATACATATTTTTGCTTAGAAATGACTGAAATATATTTTTTTGCTCATTGATTTCCATAAGCAAACATTTCTTTTATTCATAACCCATTTACATTATAGGTCTGTCTGGTTGGTATTCAAACCTTTGCAAATCTGGGTGCCTTAGAGAAAAGTGTTGTTCCAATACGGATAAAGTACAGCAAACTCTCTGTGTCTCCGACAACAGAAATCATGAAAGCTAATTAGTTTTAATAGCGTGCTTTCAGTAAGTAAATCATAAAGTTCCATGAGTGCTTATTACAGCAGTCATAGCGCAAATGTATCACTGTGATTTCGAAATACAATTTGTCATGAGTCCCCTTCCCACACCCACCTCCAGCCTCCACTGTCTGTTCCACCTTCTGGTATGAAACTTTCCAAGTTTTAATCTCCCTGTCAGACATTCCTGGGACTCATTTTTCATCATCATCAATATCTTTTCATGCCATCTGCCATAGTCTCTTTACTTCAGTCTGGGCTATGCATGCTCTAGATGCTACTGGCTGCGAGTGGACCTCAGAGAGCTTCATGGCACACTCTGAATAAATAGGAAGCTACATCAATTTAGGCATTTTTAACCTCACATTAGAGTATCAGCCATTTGTAAAGAAAACAGAAGTCAGGCAAAATTCCTTCACTCATTTTTGATTTACTTCCTTCTAGACAATACTAGATAAAGATCTTTGATTTGCAAGCAGCAGCTACAATCCTTCCTTATAGAAACAAAACACAGGAGTTAACAGACAGGTATTGGCATTCTTCAGAGAATCAAAGGAAAAGCTGAGCTTCCATGTTTCAGGCAAATGGGCATTCTTACAGAAGGCCTGGCAGCCAGGGAAGACAGGATCTCAAGGGGCCATCATGGATGTGACTCAATTCCAACAACTGCCAGGCTGTGGGTTGGCTTTCAGTTTAAGTTTCTGGGAGAGAGAGTTGATTGGCCAGCTTGGGCCAGATGCTCTTCCCTGATGATCAGCTCAGGCTGGGAAGACAGAATGATAGATAGTCCCGGAGAGGTGATGTTAGCTTAGCATCAGGGTCATGGACTGGGAATGAAGAGTTAAGAGTTCCAGCAGCATTTTCTGCTTGGAACTTACATGTGCTTAGAGCTGCAAGGTAAAGTGGGGATGGAAAGCCAGGGCCTGTGCCCAAGTAAAAGAGGGATCCTGAAATCAAAGAAATATCCAGTATTCACACTTTGTTGTATAGATATACAACAAATATGTATATTTTTTATAATGAAAGTATTACACACAGTTAGTGAACCTGCCTTTTCTCACTGGGTGTTATAACATGACCATATTTTCATTTAAAACCAGGTGATTAAAAGTATGGAAAGTGTGGATTCTGGAGTCAGATTAAAATCCAGTCTCTGCCGTTTAATAGCAAGACACTTAGTCTCTTTGTGCCTCAGCTTCCCCATCTATGAAATGGAGACAATATATCTCTCATGGAAAGTTATGAGGATGAAATGAATTAATATGTGTAAAGAACTTGGAATAATATCTGACATCCAGTACAGACTCAAAAAGGTGAGCAGAGATATTAGTGAACAGTCTTATAGATACATATATCCTTAGACATTTTTTTCCTGATAATTTTTTTAAAGCAAATGCTTAGAAGTGGAGTTTTTAGGTCAAAGATTGAACATATTAAAATATGATTTTCATAGAGAACATATGTTAGATCATGGATCTTTGCTAAAAATTAGTCCAGTGGCTTCTGATATTATAATAGGGAAAAACAAATCTGATTCCGTATTAGTCTCTATTTCTTTTACTTCAACCTTTGTGCTTTGCTGCCTGAGCTTACTTTGAGCTGGCTCTGTACCTTTTGTAAAAGAATGTTGCCTATAGCCTGAAACATATAGGAGAGCCCATTCTCAAGGCTCTGACCTTTAAGAGCATAACACTTTTCTATTCATATAGAGATAAAAAGTTGCAGAGCAGAAAATAACACTTGTTTTGTTGGAGGTTTACAGGAACATCATGACCTGACAGCTGCAAGAACAAAGGATTTTTGCACCAAGAAATTTGCAACAACTAACCAAGCCCTTCAGCACCTTGATTTTAAAAATGCTTTGCTGGGAGGTCCCTGGTTACTCAGCAAGTTAAGGATCCCATGTAGTTAATGCTGTGGCTTGGGTCACTGCAGTAGCATGGGTTCCATCCCTGGCCCCATAATTTCTGCATGCCACAGGCACGGCCAAAAAAAAAAAAAGTGCTTTGCTGAAACTGTTTGGAGAGTTCAGGGTTTATTGGGCATGAGCTATCCATCTCCTTGCATGACACTGCAATGAACCTTTCTCTGCTCCAAACTCTGACTTTTCAGTTTGTTTGGCCTCACTGTGCATCAGGCTTATGAACTTGCACTCAGATCCATTGTCACGTAGAAAAAATGAAATGTTATCATCTTTGTCCACCCTCATCCACTCTTCCCCACACAGCCTGGTCGATGACACTTCTGTGACATTACCTCCTTCTCTTCCCTCATTTCCTGGACTTTCTTGAGGAAGTTCCTCCTTCTCCTCCCCATAACACTTGCCCTTTCCTCTTCCTGGAATATTCCTCCCTTAGAATGCCACCTGGCCTGCTATTTACATTTCCTTGAATGTCACTGCTCCAGAACAGACTTCCTCACCCACCCCACCTAAAATGGCAACCTCCATGCTCTGTGGCCCTTTCCACGCTCGTCTTTCTTATGAGTGCTTGTCACTAATATCCCTGACATACAATATATTCATAGCACATGTATGTCCTATACCCCTTTCTAGAATGAGATGGTGACTGAATATATATCACCAGATTTCCCTTCAAAAAAGCTCCACCCATTTAAATGCCTGGTGTGTGCATATCAATCTCAGTTCTACTTAGATTACCAATATTTTAAATCTTTGCCAGTCTTGCAGACAAAAGATCTCTAATCAGTTTTGCTACAGCATTTCTAACAGAAGTCATCTAGTTCCTGCTGAGGGCTTCCAGCTAGAGAGAGCTCCTTCCATCCATTAAGGGACAGCTCCCACAGTTGGAAAGTCAAGCCTCCCTTATGTCAAGCCAAAATCAGCCTGTTGCACTTTCCTGTGAAACCTTGCTCCAAGTTAGTTTGTCCCTTTGCCACAATCCCAGTCAGGATTCCTAGAGGGATGTGGAATTTGTTCTTTAGTGTTAAAGTGGGCTGGGGTAACAAGCAGCAGGCGGGTCTACAAAAACTTTGGAGCCCAGGGGACAGTCTCCATGTTGCCACTGCCAAGACTGTAAGAAGTTATAACAGCCCTTCTGAGGGGATGAATGGGGCTGTTTCTGGTGGTGCTAAAACCCAATGGCTGCCAAAGTCAACTGCCACTGCTAAAGTGAATCTGACAGGAACTGGAAAAACTAGGAGGGAAGCCCTGTCTCACTCTTGCCACCTTCCAATTTTCCTTCTATTGGTAGGATTTGAGTCAACTAGCAAGATGCCTGGGAAATAGAGTTTGCACAGCCTCAGCCTCAGTGTTACAGGGAAGTATAGAGAAGGGTGGGTTTGAGCAGTGAGAGATGACGATTAAAAACAAGTACACCTGGTCTACAAATAACAAATGTTGGTGAGGAGATAGAGAAAAAGGAACCCTCAAACACTGTTGGTGGGAATGTAAATGGGTGCAGCCACTGTGGAAAACAGTATGGGGCTTTCTCAAAAAACTAAAAATAGAACTAACATATGACACAGCAATCCTACTCCCAGGTATACAGCCAAAAAAAAAAAAAAAAAAAACCCAAACCACTAACTCAAAAAGATACTTCTACCCCAGTATTCACAGCCGCACAATTTATAGTAGTCAAGACATAGGAAAAAAAATCCTAAATGTGAATCAAAAGATGAATGAATAAAAAAGCTGTGATATATACACACACACACACACATACATACAATGGAATATGACTCAGCCATAAAATATAACAAAATTTTGCCATGTGCAGCAACATAGATGGACTTGGAGGGCATTATGCTAAGTGAAATAAGTCAGAGAAAGACAAATATTACATGATATCACTTACAGTGGAATCTAAAAAAATATAACAAACAAGTGAATATAACAAAAAAGAAGCAGACTCACAGATATAGAAAACAAATTAGTGGCTTCCAGTGGGGAGGGGGTATAGGGGCATTACAGGGGAGTAGGGGATACTAACTATTGGGTGAAAGATAGGCTCAAGCACATATTGCACAACACAAAGAAAATAGCCAATATTTAGTCATAAATGTACATGAAAATTAAATTTAAAATTGTATAAAAAAATTTTTAAAGTATACCCATTACTCTCCCTTCCCGACTTAAAATTGTTCCAGAATTAAGAGGAATAATTTAGCCCTGCTATTTTCATTTAACATACAGGGTCATGACAGAAGATGAAGTATAGTATACAAAACCAAGCAAAATGAAAATGCATTTTGCCCTCACTTTTCCAGTTATAAGGCTCAAGGGTCAATTTTAGATACACACAATATCTTACCTAGGAGGAGTTAAGGTGCAGAAAGTTCTGCTGCTGCATGCAGGTGTTTCACTATGGATTCTCCTACTTGAAATAGTACCTGCTTCCTCCTGCAGCTTAGCTGGTTCAGGACAAAACTGATTGGCTCAGGTGCAATGAACTAGTTTGGAAGTCATAAGAGACAGACTTTTAAATCTTAAAGAACAAGGCTCCCTCTTCTCAACATCTGTCAGGTCTACTGCTTTACCCTTCTGCATAATTTCTTTCTTTAAAAACAACAGCAACAACAAAACCAAAACAGAACATTGATACAAATACAAGAGGGAATATACTGTGTTATTAGATCAGCATGGTGGTGTGGTTTTCTCCATGAGTGTTTCAAAAAGGAAGGACACTGAAAGCTCAGCTTCCAGAGGCCTGATCTTAGAAATGACTCAATACTTGACGTAGAGCCAGTCATCTTCCATTATATTTCCTTTGAGACCTCAGCTTTTCCATCTGTCTCTAGGGAAGGATTTTCTAGGAAAGTCCTTTGACATCCTGGGATAAAGTAATGTGAGCCCAAAGGGTTCATTACCGCTGTGCATTTAAAATATTCCAGCTGGAGTTCCCATTGTGGCTCGGTGGTTAGCAAACCTGACTGGCATCCATGGGGACGCAGATTCTACCCCTGGCCTTGCTCAGAGGGTTGAGGATCCGGCATTGCCATGAGCTGTGGCATAGGTTGCAGACACAGCTTGGATCCCTCGTTGCTGTGGCTGTGGCACAGGCTGGCAGCTGCAGCTCCAATTAGACCCCTAGCCTGGGAACCTCCACATGCCACAGGTGTGGCCCTAAAAAGACAAAAAGATAAAATAAAATAAAAAATAAAATAAAATATTCCAGCTGACAAATGGTGGCAATAAAGCCTGCTTTAGTCACTCTGGTGCCTGTCAATTCCTTCTCCATTTTTGGAACAAAATCAAAAGAGCCTAATGCCAAGTGATGGAGGGCATTCTTCCTGCATCACTGCCATCTGTTTCCTTGGCATCCACTGCAGACAGCTGTGTTGCCAGCTTTCAAGCTGTTTATTGGTGTATCACATGGAGAAGTTATGGATGGACGCACTGAATTTACCTGAAAACAGGGCATTTTTGTTTCTCTCTGAAATGTTACTCAATATCTTGTCATTCTTACAGAATGTTCAACAGGCACTTACTTAATGATCCATTGACCCCTGAAAAACAAGGTGGTTTCATAATTGTGAATGAGCACACTGTTTTTTTAAAAAAATTACACTGTGTCAACTCTTAAGCAAGCTATAGATGGAACTAGAAAAGAACCAGGAAAAGAAAAATGAAATGGTCAAGTGGGAAAAGGCCCACCCTGTGAGCAGACTGAGAAAGCCTGCATGCAAGTGTGCAGCCATGGAGGCAGAGGGACATAAAATTTCCATTATCGTGATGTTTGTCACTGAAGGATACTGGAATTGTGGGTCCTGCAAATTAAGGTGGGAGAGAAGTCAATTTAGAACAAATAGAATCCACCTCTGAACAATGGTAATAAGACTAAGATTTCTGTTATCTAAAATATATTTAGGGAATGCCCATGAGGACACAGGTTTGATCCCTGGCCTCACTCAGCCGGTTAAGGATGCGGCAATGCTGTGAACTGTGGTGTAGTTTGCAAACGCAGCTTGGATCCAGCATCACTATGGCTGTGGCGTAGGCTGGCAGCTGTAGCTCTGATTTGACTCCTAGCTTGGGAACTTCCATATGCCACAGATATGGCCCTAAAAAGCTAAATGAATGAGTGAATAATAAATAAATAAATAAATTATATACTTTAAAAGTTATATGCTGAATGCTAAAAGATATATATATATACATTATATATGTTATATACATATGTGTATATACTATTTTCATGTATATATAAATAACTTTATTTTTTAGAGAAGAGAAATCCAAGCCCTTTGGGGAAAAGTTCTTTCACAAAATACCCTTCAAGTTCACCATAACAGGCAGATTACCAGACTAGAGGCAACACAAGTACAAAAGATTCGCAGTTCTTTTTACAATTTTTTTATTAGAGCGCAGTTAGTTTACAATGTTGTGCCAGTTTCTGCTGTACAGAAAAGTGAGCCAGTCATACATATATACACATTCCCTTTCCTATATTATCTTCCATCATGGTCTATTCCAAGAGACTGGATATAGTTCCCTGTGCTGTACAGCAGGACCTCATTGCTTATCCATTCTAAATGTAAAAGTTTGCATCTACCAACCCCAAACGCCCAGTCCTTCCCTCTCCCTCTAGTATTTCTTATTTGATTCAACCATTTGCTGAGCAAAGCCCTGTTGCCAGTCCTTCCCTCTCCCTCTAGTATTTCTTATTTGATTCAACCATTTGCTGAGCAAAGCCCTGTTGGCAAATACTGCTGAAAATATAGAGATGAGGTAAATAAGCTTCCAGTCCTCAAGTAATTTGTAATCATTAGAGATGATCAGATATCGAGACACATATGCATTATATAAATAAACACATACATATTTACTATTAAATACTATTTTTAAAGATTAATACTACAAAAAAGGTTGTGAACCAAGGAAGATGATTTGGAGAATTATTACAATTATCATTCAGAGATTGTGGCTATTCTTCCTAATTGGAGGGATGAGGAAGTACTTCTTGGAAAAGGTATTGTTTAAGCTTCATTTTACTGGATCCACTGAGCTTGAGCACCACACTCAGATGCAGAAATATTTCATCCCAAAAGCACTATGAGTGATACATGGAGGCAGGAAACCTGGAATTATGTTTGGGAATAGTGAAATGTCCAGATTGCCTAGAACTTGGAGAGCTTTGAGGGTGAGTCGTAGTCTATGATACTCAAATGCCACTGGATGTCAATTCACAAAGAATGTTGGGATGGCACCCTAAAGAGTTTAAACCTCCCAGATTTTCAGCAAGAGGGTAATGTGGTCAAATCTGCAAGATAAGTTGAAAGAGAGATTAGAAGCAGGAAGGTCAGTTTAGGGCAATGATGGCAGTCTCTGCCTAAAGCCTGTTCTTGCTGAAAGGGACTTAAGAATCCCTATTTGTCCATCTGTTCATTTTACACATTAAAAAAGCAAAGGTCTAGCTGGGCACAGTAATTCATCAAGTTCACTAAGAATGGTAGAGCAGAACTAAAACCCAATTTATTAATTTCGAAAAGGGAAACATCCACCTGCCTCCCTGGACTCCCTGCCTACCTGAGGACCTTTTCCTCCACCACCAGACCTGTATGGCTCTCCTCCAGCTTCCTCTGCTCACCACCTCAACCCATTTGCCTTCTCTCAGTGCAACTCAATGGCCCCTGTGGCCCCTTTGTCTTTCACACTTCTGTAGATGCTGCATAACACATGACCACACACTTAGTGCCTTAGAACACACTTACTTCTTTGGATCATGGTTCTACATGTCCAAAGCCTAACACAGCATGGCTGGCTTCCATGCTTATGGCATTAAGAGGCCAAAATCAAGGTGTCAGCCTGGATGAATTCTCACCTGAAGACTAAGGAAAATTCCATTTCCAAGCTCATTCTTACAGTTGGGAAAATTCAGTCCCTTGTGGGTATAGGACCAAGGTTTCCTATGTGCCTATCATCCAGGGGTCATTCTCAGGCCTTGGAGATGATGACCTGCATCCTTGATACATGGCCCGTCCACTTTCAGGCCAGCAACGATCCATCAAATCTTCTCCTGATTGAATCCCTGATTTTTTCCACTTCCAGCCTCTGGACCTAGAAGTAAGGGACTCCTGTGATTAGGTCAGACCCTCCTGAATGACTCCCTTAACTTAAGGTCAAATGTGTTGTGGAGCCCACCCTACTTCCAAGAGTAAAAATTCACCACATTCTCAGTGCTGGGGGTTAAGCGGGATGTGAACACCACAGGATCAGGGAATCACGGAGACCATCTCAGAATTCTGCTGACCACACCTCTCCACTTACAAGAGTTTCATTTCTCTTAACCAGCTTTGGGAATACAATTTAATGCCACCCAGACTAACAGTGTGAATACTACAGTTTCTTCTGATAAGCCTGGTCTTCAAAGACATCTTCTCATTTAACTTAAAATGATTTCCTGGTGGAATATCAGGCAAAATTTTGGAGAGATTTGAAGATAGGTGCATTGGCAAAGTAGAGCTTCCATTCAAGCCATGAATACCTGTGGACCTCATTGTTCACACCATCCTATACTCCTGGGGAAGTGGGTTCTTACACTTGAGCAAAGAGAATACAGAGGATCAGTACCCTGGATAAGAATGATCAACTCACATTTTTTTCCTCTTTTCTCCATCCTTAGAGGCTTACCCTGCTGTTCTTGCCTCAATATCCTCTTCAGTCATCAGGAAGTTATCAGGAAAAAAAATTAAAACAGTTACAATCTAATTCTTATGCAAAAAAACCCACAACAACCAATCAGCCCATTGCAACATTCAGCACATTCTACATAGCAAGAGGACCATCAAGTTGCCAGCTACTCTATATTCAGCCTTCCTTCTTCCAGCAATCATTTCTATAATTAGTATTGGCACATTGTACCTAATTACATATTTCTGTGGCATATGGGCATGAAATGTATGTGTTCCTTAGTCACCCTACTTTACTGTTAAATCATCTGTAGAGATTTTTCCAAAAGTGAATAATTAAGCTTACTTCTTTGTCTCTTGTTTTCCAATTCCCTTAGATTCTATTCAGGTGATATAATTATACTGTCTCCATGGCAATGCTCATTATCTACATCTATAGGTGAAATCTTTGGGGGCTGCTGGTAAAATAATTTTTCCCCCTAATCTGGCTTCAATCTGTAGACCATGAATGATGAAGGAGTTAAGAGTCACTGGTGCTAATATGAATTTACCCTTTAGTTAACATCACATGCTAAATGCTTCCATTCAGTTCCCTCCTGCATTTCTTTTTTTTAAGTTTGACAGAGAAATACATAAACCCTTTATCTACATCACAGTTTTGTTCTAGTGAGTTGCTCAATTGTAATACCCAGAATATGTAATGCTACTGAAATGGCTGTGATATTTTTAGACATGGTATAAACAAGAGTTTAAAATTTAAATAATACATTCTACACAAAACAATTTAAAACAGATTAACTTCCAAGTATCAAAAAAATTAATAAAAGTCACCACTCTGATATTTTAGAGTACGAACCCAGATTTACACCTCATGTCCTCCTTTTAATGACTTAGCTGGTTGTCATGCTGCACCAACGATGAGCAAAGAGCAAAAGATTTGGAGTCAGAAGACACGGGTTTGAATTACAATCCTACTACTTTCCACCTGTGGGGCTACCACCAAGTTACCAAATTTGTTCCCAGTAATAATTTCTTTATTCGAAGATGAAGACAAAGATGAAGGAGGAGGAGGAGAAGAAGAACAACCACCACCACTTTATGAGACAGAGAGAATGTAAATGGCACCTATCGTGACCAATAAACACTGCTGTTATCTGTTATTATCACATCAGGAGGGATCCTGACGTGGCGCCTTAAGGGAAGGTAGACTCTTAGGTCATGCTCCAAAATTTCTGAATCAGAATCTCTAGTTTCACAGGATCCCCTGGTGACTCATGTGCCCATTTAAAATTTGGGACGCCTTGGTGCTGAGAACAGTGAACTCGTGGGCAGTGGACATTTCATTTTAGCCATGAAACATGAAAATTAAACATGAAAACACAGATGATTTTCTAGTATGTGACTAGAGATTCTCTTTCAAATTATTTGCAGGTGTTGACAAAGTCTAACTGATAGAATTCCTCCTCTTTTCATGCCCAGGCTAAGAGAAAAATTAAATAAAATATCACATCTAGAGAGGCCTTAAAGATTCTATAGTCTAAACTTCATTTATACAGATTAGGTTAGTGGTGGATCTGACATCACATTCTCCTTACTGTTTAATGTAAATATCTTCTAGACAGCAGATTTAATTCAGTATAAGTTTCTTGGAAGAATTTAATATAAGCGTAGCCACTTTAATTAGTTAACATATTCATTATTTAGCAATCATCCCCATGGTGCTTGTGCTAAAAAGGCAGGATTTTAGGTATTTAATATGAGTGGGGAACAAAGAATTAGGGTACAAACATGACGTAGACAAATTAACTGCATGCTTAAGAGCTTAGACTTTGAAGTTAGGCTCAAATCTGGCTTGACGTATGAGGCAGGTACTAAACCCTCTTCATCCTTAACTCTCTGAGCCTTGGTTTCTTCATCTGTGAAATAAGGTTAATCCAATGTGTTTTATAAAGTTTTGAATAATAAGTGAGACCACATGTAAAGATTTAGCAAAGAGCAAGGTACATAATAATTGCTCAATAAACAATGAGAGTACTTATTTACATTATGATTTAGCATGGCTGACGAGCTCACAGATAAGTAGGGAGAAAGCATGAATGTGGGTAATTCACTCAGTGTCCTGAAAGGAGATCAAAATCACATCAGTTATTGTAACAGGAAGAACAGCTCTGCAAAGCACTATTAACTAGGTATGTAAAATAGAAAAGGCAAAAAAAAAGGACACCAGAAGATCCCAAAGTGAGCAGTTGCAGGAAGTAGGATGACTGTGGCAAAAAGTAAAGAGAGTGGAATTATTAAAATTTAGAATCTTGGAGGAGGAAGCTTGTGAAACTGGAAGTCAGACCTCAGGGAAGAAAATGTTACTTGGCTGGGTCTCTGACATGGACACTGTTAAGTCTAGTTCTGGAAATTTGGGGAGACTGCAAACTGGAGTAAACTGCTGCAACTGGGCAGAATTTCTGCTGCTGGCAACTCATAGCTATGGAAAACAGGAAGCGACCAGGACAGAGCAGTCTCCCCGCCCTCCTCTAGCTTTCCTGCCTCCCTCTATTGTTCTGTATTTAGATGCACTAGAAGGGAGCAGCTGGCAAAGGAGGGATGTGGCTTTCAGCCCAGCAAGCATCCCAAACCAGAATATGGAAGGATGGATTTGGAGCTGGGAGACAACAGCTTTGTAAGGTGCATTACAGGTTATTATATTGCAAACTTGAATGATAAGGGCCATAGAGAGTTTACATTTTGAGGAACATGGGAATGCATAGGAATCAAATGATGACTTCCAGATGGATTCATGGTAGTCCATGACCTATGCCTTAAAAAGGAAGTAGGGATTTACCCCTTCTTCTTCCTCCATATTCCCTTCCCCAACTCTATTGCAATAAATGTGCCAAAATGAGGAATGTGGAACATGAGCATCCTTACTCCAGAATTCCATGAACCTGGCACATATGTGATTCCCTAAAGCAGAAGGAAGACAGAACAACCATGAATCCTATCTTCACAAAGCAGTTCTTCTTTTACATCTTTGTCTGTGATTTTTCTCTGACTATTTAGGTTTTTGGGAAGTTTCTTGTGATTGTGTTTCTGGCAGAATAATGGGGATCCAGGTTGAATAACAGTAACCATGACACACAGAGAATCGAAGACATTGGGTGGGATGTGTATTAACCACCCTTGGCTACAGCCTCCCTCCACTGGATGGTGAGTTCCAATTAAACATGGTCTTGAGTTGGGGCACTCATCAGCAAACAACAAGCCAAATGCTTAAGAAAGGTAAAACCTCTTCTTTCTCATAGATGAAATTCAGACAGCACCATGATCTTACCTTCCCTTCAGAAAAAAAAAAAGAGAGAGAGAGAGAGAGATCCCTCACAGAAATACTCAGGGAAAAAAACATTGGGATATGTAAACAGGGGCCAAGGAAAAAACTGGGGTGCAGCATCAAAGATGGAGAGAGAATAGAAGTCATAATAAGTGCATTTACATTTTTCCCATTCTAGACTAAATACTACCAATCTTTTGCATTACACAGTATATTTATTTCAAAAACAACAACTAAGAGGCAAATCACGTATCTACTTTTTAAGAAAGAGAAAGTGTGAGGATACCAGGTTCTTTGAATTTTTTTCTTTTCAAGTTTTCATTCACATTTAACAAGTGTCTTAAGCTCTCTGGAATTTTTCTCTTTCTGGTTCTAGAATAGATGATATGCATCACCCTTCTTAAAGAATAAAACAGACTTAATCAAAAGATACCAGATTGTAACACCTCCTTTGCACTGAGAGCCCATTTATAACCATTTGCTAAAAGAATACCAGAAATATACATGAATAGTATATTACGGAGTGTGTTCATTTACTAAGGCTGCCATAACAAAATACCACAGACTCAGTGGATTAAACAATAGAAATTTGTTTTCAAACAGTTCTGGGTGCTCAAAGTCCAAGATCAAGTTGCCGGAAGGGTTGGTTTCTCTCTAAGGAAACCTCTTACGTTGGCTTGCAGACCATTACCTTCTTATTGTGTCCCTAAACGGTCTTTTCTCTGTGTGTGCCCATCCTGGTGTCTCCTCCTCTTCTTATAAGGACATTAGTCATATTAGATTAGGACCCTATCTTAACAGATTCATCTTAACTACCTCTCAAAATAAGGCTATGTTCTGAACTGCTGAAACTTGGGGCTCTGACACATGAATTTTGGAGGGACACATTTCAACTGATAACATGCAATAGATGTAAATATATCAACATAATAATATATGAATTTCTACTGAAGAATCAACTCTATATCATTGATTCTTATAATATTAACATGTTAGGGGAAAATTCAACTAATTTAAATGCAATAAGCTCAAGATAAAAAATATAGCAAAATTACTAATGATAGATGCTAACACAGGGAAAAAAGAAATAGAATTTCTAAGAATTATATATTCCTATAGTTTATCTACCAGGTAAAAGGCATGATAGCATGATACTGGGTCTGCCTTGGCTATATATAAAAGGCGAAAAGTATTAGCTTTGAGGTCTAATCTAAGATCAAGTACCAACCCTGTCATTTACTTGAGCAAATTACTAACCTCTCTGAATCTCACATTTTTTAATCTATAAAGAGGGGATATAATTACTCCCTTGAAGAGTTCTTATGAACATATATTCACCCAATATACAAAGTTCTTGCCACATAATGGTAGGCATAATTTTTATTATTTTTACCAAGCAAGCTTATGGATCTCAATTTTTATGGAGCAAGCAGTTGGTACAATCTTCTGGATTGTACCAAAAATTCATTGAGACAAGTTAAAATGGAAATATCAAAATATATAGGATATGGCAATAGCAATTCTAATAGGGAAATTCATAGCAGCAAATGCCTACATCAAGAAATAAGAAAAATCTCAAATAACAACCTAAATCAACTACAAGAAGAACAAACAAAGTTCAAAATTAGTAGAGGGAAGAAAATAACAAAGATCAGAGTGGAAATAAATGAAATGGAAACTAAAAAGACAATAGAAAATATCAAAACTAATATTTAATTATTTGAAAAGATAAACAAAATTGACAAATCTTTAGATAGACTCACCAAGAAAAAAAAAAGAGTGGTGGGCTCAAATAAATAAAATCAGAAATGAAAAATAGGACACCACAAAAATATAAAGGTTTGTATGAGACTACTAGGAACAATTATATGCCAATAAAACAGACAACCTAGAAAAAAATTAGTAAATACCTAGAAACATACAATCTTCCAATACTAAAACATGAAGAACTAGAAATCTGAACAGACTGATTACTAGTAAGGAGATTGAATCAGTGATCAAAAACATCTCAACAAATAAAAAGACAGAACCAGATGACTTCACTGGTGAATTTTACCAAACATCCAAGGAAGAATAGATACAAATACTTCTTACACTCTCCTAAAAGATAGAAGAGAATACTTTCATACTAATTTTATGAGGCCAGTATTACCTGATACCAAAACCAGACAAGGACACCACAAGAAAAGAAAATTGTAGGCCAATATTCTTGATGAACATAGATGCAAAAATCATCAACAAAATATTTGTAGACCAAATTCAACATATACTATGATCAAGTGGAATTTATTCCAGGGATGCAAGGATTGTTCAATGTCCACAAATCAACTCATGTGATACATCACATTAAAATATTGAAGGATAATATCATATGATTATATCAAAAGATGCAGAAAAATCATTTGACAAAATTCAGCATCCATTTATGATAAAAAAAAAACTCTCTCCAAAGTGTGTATAGATGGAAGGTACCTCAGCATAATAAAGGCCATATTATATGACATGCTCACAGATAACATCATACTCAAAACTTTCCTCTCAGATCAAGAGCAAGACAAAGACTCCCATTCTCACCACTTTTATTCAACATAGTGTTAAAAGTCCTAGCCACAGCAATTAGTCAAGGAAAAAAATACATCCAAATTAGAAAGAAAGAGTATTATACATAGAATGCCTAAATACTCCTCCAAAAAAATATTAGAACAATTAAATGAAGTCAGTAAATTTGCAGGAAACAAAATTAATTTACAAAAATCTGTTATATTTCTACATACTAAAAATTAACTCTCAGAAAAAGAATTTTTTAAAAAAATCCCATTTAGAGTCACATCAAAAAGAATAAAATACCTAGGAATAAATTTAACCAATAAGGTCAAAGATATATACAATAAAAATTATGACACTGATGAAAGATAACCCATGCTCATAGATTGGAAGAATTAATATTGTTAAAATGTCCATACTCAAAACAAGCTCTATAGATTCAATGCAATCCCTATCAAAATGCCAATGACATTTTTTATAGAAATAAAAGAAGCAATACTAAAATTTGTATGGAACCATAAAAGACCTCAAAAGTAAAAGCAATCTTGAGAAAGAATAACAAATCTGGAGGCATTATGGACTCTGGTTTCAAACTATTACAAAGCTATAGTAATCAAAACAGTATAGTATTGGCATAAAAACAGACAGATCAATGGAACAGAATGTAGAGCCAAAAATAAATAAATAAATAAACCCATGCAAATGTAGTCAAATAATTTATCACAAAGAAGCCAATAACACATAACTGGGAGTGAATAGCCTCTTCAAAAAAAGGTACCAAGAAAACTGTACAGTCACATGCAAAAGAATGAAAGTAGACCTCTATCATACACTGTACACAAAAATTAACTTAAAATGCATCAAGGAATTTAACATAAGACCTGAAACCATAAACTCTTAGAAGAAAACAAGATATAGTAAGCACTTTGACATCATTCACGGCAATGATTCTTTGGATTTGACTTTAAAAGCAAAGGCGACAAAATCAAAAATAAACAAGTAAAATTGTATCAACTAAAGAGCCTCTGTACAACAAAGGAAACCATCAAAAAATGAAAAAACCCTATGTGGAATCAAAAAAACTAAAAGAAACCAGTGAGTATAACAAAAAAGGAAACAGACTCACAGACATAGAAAATAAACTAGTGGTTACCAGGAGAGAGAGGGAAGTAGGGAGGGGCAAGACAAGGGTAAGAGATTAAGAGCTACAGAGGATTACGTATAAATAGATAGGCTACAAGGATATATTGTACAACACAGGGAATATAGCAGATATTTTATAATAACTATAAATGGAGGATAAACCTTAAAAATTGTGAATCCAAATAACAAATGCTAGAGGGGATGTGGAGAAAAGGGAACCCTCCTGCACTGTTGGTGGGAATGTAAGCTGGTACAACCACTATGGAGATCAGTATGGAGATATCTTAGAAATCTATGTATAGAACTACCATATGACCCAGCAAGCCCACTCTTGGGCATATATCTGGACAGAACTTCCCTTGAAAAAGACACATGCACCTGCATGTTCACTGTAGCTCTATTCACAATAGCCAAGACATGGAAACAACCCAAATGTCCATAGACAGATGATTGGATTAGGAAGAGGTGATATATATACACAATGGAATACTACTAAGCCATAAAAAAGAACAAAATAATGCCATTTGCAGCAACATGGATGGAACTAGAAACTCTCACACTAAGTGAAGTAAGTCAGAAAGAGAAAGACAAATACCATATGATACAACCTATATCTGGAATCTAATAATATATGGCACAAATGAACCTTTCCACAGAAAAGAAAATCATGGACATGGAGAACAGACTTGTGGTTGCTAAAGGGCAGGGGGAGGGAGTGGGATGGTTGGGGAGCTTGGGGTTAATAGATACAAACTATTGCCTTTGGAATGGATTAGCAATGAGATCCTGCTGTGTGGCACTGGGAACTATATCTAGTCACTTGTGATGGAACATGATAATGTGCGAAAATAGAATGTGTACATGCATGTATAACTGGGTCACCATGCTGTACAGTAGGAAAAAAAATTGTATTGGGGAAATAACTATTAAAAAAACAGTAATAATAAAAAATGTGAATCATTCTATTGGATAACTATAAATTATATAATAATGTACATCAACAATATCTCAATAAAATTTTTAATGAAAAAGAAACCTACCAAATGGGAGAAAATATTTGCAAATTATACATTTGATATGGATTAATTTCTAAACTATAAAAGGAATTCATACAACTAAATAGCAAAAAAAAAAAAAAACAAACAATCCAATTTAAAAATAGGCAGAGGATCTGAACAGACACTTTTTTCAAAGACAAAACAGAGGGACAACAGGTATATTAAAAAGCTCAACATCACTAATCATTGGAGACATGCAAATTAAAACCACAGTATTACCTCACACTTACCAGAATGGCTATTATCCAAAAGATAAGAAATAACAAGTGTTGGTGAAACTGTGGAGAAAAGGGAACTCCTGTGCACTACTAGGGGAAATGTAAATTGGTGCCATTATGGAAAATAGTATAGAGGTTTCTCAAAAAATTAAAACTATCATATGATCCAGGAACTCCACTGCTGGGTATTTTTCTGAAGAAAATGAAAATACTAACTTGAAAAGATATATGCACCTTCACATTCATTGCAGCATTTTTTACAATAACCAGACATGGAAGCAACCTAAGTGTCCACTGACAGATGAGTAGACAAAGAGGATGTGGTACATACATACAATGAAACATTAATTCAGCCATAAAATGAATGAAATCCTGCCATTTGTAAAAACATGAATAGACCTTGAGAGCATTTTACTAAGTGAAATGTCAGACAGAAAAAAACAAATATCATTGAATTTTGCTCATATGTGGAATCTATAAACAAAACTAACAAAGAAATAAAACAAAACAAAAACAAACTCTAAGATATAGAGAAGAGATGAGTAGTTACCAGACGGGAAGAAAGTTGGCCCGGGTGAAGAGGTAGGCAAAATAGGTAAAGGGGGTTTGTTTTATGAAGGACGGTAATGGGACTTGTGTATACGCTCTGTAGTGTATACAGATGTGGCACTATTATGAAGTATATACAGATGTGGCACATCTGAAGTTTATCTAATAATAATTTTAAAAACCTGAGTTTGGAGTTCCCGTTGTGGCAGAGCAGAAACGAATCTGACTAAGAACCATGAGGTTGTGGTTAGATCCCTGGCCTCGTTCAGTGGCTTAAGGATCTGGCCTTGCCTTGAGCTGTGGTGTAGGTGGCAGATGCAGCTTGGATCTGGCGTTGCTGTGGCTGTGGTGTAGGCTGGCAGGTACAGCTCCAATTGGACCCTTAGCCTGTGAACACCCATATGCCATGTGTGCAGCCTCAGAAAGGAAAATAAACAAACAAATAAACAAACAAATAAATAAGTAAAATAAAAACCTGAGTTCATAGATTCAGAGAACAGATTGGTGGTTGACAGAGGTTGGGGATAAGCTTGGGTAAAATAAGTTATGGGGGTCTCCAAAGGTATAAACTTCCAATTATAAAATAAATGTCATGAAGATTTAATGTAGGGAGTTCCTGTCATGGCTCAGCAGAAGGGAATCGGACTAGGAACCATGAGGTTGCAGGTTCGATCCCTGGCCTCACTCAGTGGGTTAAGAATCTGGCGTTGCCGTGAGCTGTGGCGTAGGTCACGGATGCGGCTCGGATCCTGCGTGGCTGTGGTTGTGGATGGCGGCCTTAGCTCTGATTCATCCCCTAGCCTGGGAACCTCCATGTGCCACGGGTACAGCCTTAAAAAGCAAAAAAAACAAAGATTTAATGTAAAGTATAGTGACTATAGTTATTAATACAGTGTTACACATTTGAAAGTTGCTAAGAAAGTAAATCTTAAAAGTTCTCATCATGAGAAAAAAAACTTTATGTATATAACTATGCTATGTATGGTGACAGATGTTAATAAAACATTGTGGCGATCATTTCCCAATGCATATAGATATTGAATCATTATATTGTATTCCTGAAACTAATATGTTACAATGTCAATTTTACACAATGAAAAATATAAATCAATAGATAGATAGACAGACTGTAGGTAGTTAACCTCATTTACGTTTGCCAAGGACAGTCTATTCAAAGTGATTGTCAATGTACTAAGATATATACGACTGTGAGTTCACACCTCCATCCTGTGTGCCATTGTTCTTTATGTTAAAAAAAAAAACTGGTTAAGAAAATTTTTGTATGCAGACATATAGCTGAAAAATCAAACACAGCAGAAATAGATAAGTGACTTTATTTGAATAATTATCCAAGAGCTTCACTTGAATGGGAGGTGACACTCCATACATATCTTTAGTGCAGAATGTGACATGCACTAATGAGGTCCACATCGCTGCCTCTCTCAAAGCATTCTTTTTTTTTTTTTTTGCTTTTTGCTTTTTAGGGCATAATGGATTTCCCAGGCTAGGGATGGAATTGGAGCTGTAGCCCCCAGCCTGCCACAGCCACAGCAACACTGGATCTAAGCCACATCTGCAGTCTACACCACAGCTCACTGCAACACTGGATCCTTAACCCACTGAGTGAGGCCAAGGATGGAACCCACATCCTCATGGATACTAGTCAGGTTCATTACTACTGAGTCACAATGGGAACTCCCTCTAAAAGTATTCTTCTTTGCCAATAGCTGCCCACTGTGGATGAGCACTGCAGTATCCATAGTGATAGAAACAATCAGTATTTCAAAGGAACCAACATCTTCAACGGAATGAAACCAACTGAATACACATTTATTAGCTCTCTTCTCCCAGTGAAATAGCCATGCTCACATTTCTCAGAGCAAAGAGAATACAATGTCTTTGTCCTGAAGCAAATCCTACTTACACTAATACTGACTCCCATTTAACCACGTTAGTCCTACAAAATTATAAAAGAGTTATTGTCTGGTTAAGTTTCTTTGCTTTAATGAATCTCAGCCCCAAACCTTTTCTTCTTTTGTTTTGAGAAAATTTAGAATCAGCCGTTGAGGAAATATAAAAGTTGGCCGTGTAGTAATGTTATAACTCTTAATGTGCTTTACATAGGGAGAAATCTCTAAAAACTGGTATTTGCAGAATTTTCACTTTTGGTCCCAGTCATGCAATGTTTAATCCAAGAATGACAACTAAAAAATCTTGGCGTTCCCATTTTGGCATAGCGGAAACGAGTGCAACTAGTAACCATGAGGTTGTGGGTTCGATCCCTGGTCTTGCTCAGCAGGTTAAGGATCCGGCGTTACTGTGAGCTGTGGTTTAGGTGGCAGACATGGCTCAGATCCTGCATTGCTGTGGCTGTAGTGTAGGCTGGCAGCTGTAGCTCCAATTCAACCCCTAGCCTGGGAACCTCCATATACCACAGGTGTGGCCCTAAAAAGGGAAAAGAAAACTAAAAAATTTTCACAGAACTTTACTTCAAATATTCTAGATTTTAAATATTTAAGGAAAATCATTCTGGGGATTAATTTTCCCACTGTCAGCAGTTTCTCTCATTTTTTTTGCTTGTGTCCTTTGACAAGCTATAATAAACCCTAACACTCAAATGCATGCACTAATGGTTTTGCAGTGAGGTTTTCTTTGAAGCTTAGTTATGTTCCCACACCTACGCCACAGGTGATGTCAGTCGCCTGACTTTAAACAAACATAAGAAAAAAACTGCATTATGCAAGCATTTTGGGCATGGGTCTTTTCATGAAATTTGAGAATTTCATGTACATTTTGAGTTACATAATTATCCCACTGACTACAGGTTTTAATAAGAATACCCTTGATAGTTATGTAGTTGTGGTTTCATGCTGCTCCCTTGCTGCAGAGGTGGATAGCTATGTACAGACTCTGTTCTTCCCACTTTGTCATTTAAAAATAAACCTTTATAGAAATTGAATGCAAAAACATTAGCTTAACATTTCATTAATAATTTCAATGCAAAAAAGCAAGAGAAATATGAAATCACCCACACGGAATATGTTATATTCGTGAGTTCCTGTTATATTTGTAAAATGATTCTTAATTTAGAAAGGAAAGCTTTAGATTATCGAACTAGTATTCATCAAAAAAGTTAACTTTTGTTTTGAAATTTTTTAATGTACTTATTTTTTATTTTTTGGAAGTTATTTATTTTATTTTATTTTTTTTACAGAATAAAATACATACATTTACACACAATTACATTCACACAGATTATTATAACATGGATCTTAAGAAACAGATTAAGTGACTCCGACTGGAGAAGAAGAATGGAAAATATGCTGAGGCAAATAGGAAATTTATTCTATACTTTATCCCAATTTTATGGCTTTCATCTTTACTACTTAGTTTTATCTATTACATTTCAATTTTTCTTTAAAAATTAGCATTATATTAAATTGTTATATTATGCAACTAAAATTTATAAAGAAGAAAGCCTTATATACCATTAAATATTTTATATAGCATAGTAAAAAGAATAACTTAACTGGTAAACCTAAAATAATACACCCTCTGAAAATAAGTAAAATATAAAATGCATAAGTTGGTTAAAAAACAGTGTAACTATATAAGTATGTCCTCACAATTTGTTCCATCTCATTGATTCTTCAATAAAGGCATTACACCATTCTAGGTGATGTGATAAACAAGACATTATAGACTTTACATTGTACCATGGAGAGAAATGGTTATTAATAATACAATTGTAGAACTGTATTATTTAATTGTACAGTGGCATTATTTAATTATAATTATCATAAGTTCTTTGATGGAGAGGAAATCAGAATCAGATCTAAGAAGACTTCAGCATTCCAAGAATGATGTGGATTATGGTGGATTATGCACTTATTTACTATGAGATATATTTCTTCTCCCCTTCATGGTGGATTATGCACTTATTTACTATGAGATATATTTCTTCTCCAGAGATTCCTTGTTTGTGTATCAAATGTAGATTTTTGGTTTGCAGTTATTCTGAAGTTTTGATATAAGAGTCTATATGAGATTGTTTTAAGTTGTTGGTCTCTTAATTGAAAGTTCATTTCCGATGTCCTGCATTTGTACCCACCTCTTCTCATGATTTCTGATTTTGATGGTATAATTGTGCATGGATGATTTCGTATCTTTACTGTATATATACCTTTACTGGTGAGCCTTGTCATTTGTGGAATTTTTGTTTCCTGTTGCTGATCTTATCTTTCCTGCCTAGAGAAGTTCCTTTAGTATTTGTTGTAAGGCTGGTTTAGTGTTGCTGAATTCTCTCAGCTTTTGCTTATATGAGAAGGTTTTGATTTCTCCTTCAAATCTGAATGAGAGCCTTGCTGGGTAGAGTATTCTTGGTTGGAGGTTTTTTCCCTTTCATCACATTAAGTATATCATGCCACTCCCTTCTGGACTGCAGAGTTTCTGCTGAAAAATCTGCCGATAACCTTATTGGGGTTCCCTTGTATGTTACTTGTTTCTTTTCCCTAGCTGCTTTCAAGATTTTCTCTTTGTCTTTAATTTTGGTCAGTTTGATTATTGTGTGTCTCGGTGTGTTCCTCCTTGGGTGTATTTTATATGGTACTCGTTGTGCCTCCTGGATTTGAGTGAGTGGTTCCTTTCCCATGTTAGGGAAATTTTCAGCTATTATCTCTTGGAATATTTTTTCTGTCCCCTTCTCTCTCTCTTCTCCTTCTGGCACCCCTATAATACGGATGTTGGTGTGTTTAACATTGTCCCAGAGTTCCCTGAGACTCTCTTCATTTGTTTTCAATCTTTTTTCTCTTTTCTGTTCTGCATCTGTAATTTCTTCTAATCTGTCCTCCACCTCGCTTATTCGTTCTTCTGCCTCCTGTATTCTGCTGTTGGCTGCTTCTAATGAATTTTTTATTTCAGTTATTGTATTTTGCATCTCTTCTTGTTTAAGTTTTAGATCTTGTATCTCTTTGGTCAGTGTTTCCTGTAAGTTATCCATCTTTGCCTCCAGTTTATTTCCAATGTCTTGCATCATCTTCAGCATCGACAGTCTAAAGTCTTTTTCCTGGAGGCTGAGAATCTCATTGCTTAGCTGATTTTCTGGGGTTTTTCCTTTCTCCCTCATCTGAGTTATAGTCCTCTGTCTTTTCATTTTTATAGGTTTTTGGTGTGGTGACCTTTTTATAGATAAGAGGAGCTGTAGCCTCTCTTACTTCTGGTGTCTGCCCCCCTTGTGGCTGAAGTCGGTATGGGGGGCTTGCTGTATGCTTCCTGATGGGAGGGGCTGATGCCTGCCCACTGGTAGGTGGAGCTGATTCTAATCCCTCTGGTGGGTGGGGCTTAGTCTCTGGATGGGATTAGGGGCTGCTGTGTGCCTGAGGCTCTTTAGGTAGCCTGTTTACTGAGGGGTGGGGCTGTGATCCCACCTGGATTGTTGTTTGCCCTGGGGCTTCTCAGCACTGACTAACGGGTGGGGCCAGATTTTCCCAAAATGGCCACCTCCAGAGAAAGGCAACTGCTGAATATTCCCGAGAGCTTTGCCTTCAACGTCCTTCCCTCACAACAAGCCACATTCACCCGTTTTCCCATGATGTCCTCTAAGAACTGCAGTCAGGTTTGACCTAGGTTCCCGTGGAGACCTCACTCTGCCCTGGAACCTAGTGCACGTGAAAGTCTGTGTGCACCTTTTAAGAATGGGGTCTCTGTTTCCCCCAGTCCTGTGGAGCTCCTGTGCACAAGCCCCACTGGCCTTCAATGCCAGATGCTCCAGGGGCTCTTTCTCCCAGTGACAGATCCCAGCATGTGAGGGTTTGATGTGTGGCTCAGAACTCTCACTCCTGTAAGTGAGTCTCTGTGAGCTAGTTAGTTTTCAGTCTGTGGAGCTTCCCACCTGGGAGGTATGGGGTTGTTTATATCACGAAATCACCCCTCCTAACTGTGGATGTGGCCTCCTCTTTTTCTTCTGGAGTAGGGTATGGGTTTCCCGTCCATTTGGGTGGAGATTGCTCAGTCTTTAGTTGTGAATTTTGTTGTTTTTAGGAGAGAGGTTGAGCTCCAATCTTTCTATCCTGCCATCTTAATCCCGTCTCCTTAATGTACTTATTTTTAAAGACAATAAGACTAGAACAGATTTCCTGCCAATTTGAATTCCTATGCTTGATATGATTTAAATACATACGTTGCAATTTTGCAACTAATGCTACAATGAAACTATTGTCCTTTTTAACTTTTTGTTATCACTTAAAAATTTTTATAGTAGAACATTATAATATTTTATAAATGACATTTTAATTTGATTTATATATCATATAAAAAGTAAATGGAATAAGAATATAAATATTAAAAGTGAAGAAATTAATCAGGGCAATTTTCTCAAAAGAAGACAGGAAGTACTAAATAAGACCGTAATCTTTTACATGAAGCTGCTCTCTTTATAAATGTTGTACCTCAGATACAACATTAACCTTTCCTAGGTTCAATTTTTTTTTAAGTCACAAACTGATTTTCCTTTTTTCTTTCATTAAAGGTGGATTTTATTTTATTATTTTATTTTATAATGTTTTTTTCCATATGGTCTTTTTTTTAATTACTCAATGAATTTATTACATTTATAGTTGTGACATTATCATTGTACAACTATTTTATAATGATTTTTATTTGTCCCATTATAGCTGGTTTACAAATACCATATGATATCACTTATAAGTGGAATCTAATATATGACACAAATGAATCTTTCCACAGAAAAGAAACTCATGGACATGGAGAACAGACTTGCGGTTGCCAAGGGGGAGGTGGAGGAAGTGGGATGGATTGGGAATTTGGGGTTAATAGATGCAAACTATTGCCTTTGGCATGGATAAGCAATGAGATCCTGCTGTATAGCACTGGGAACTATATCTAGTCACTTGTGATGGAGCATGATAATGTGAGAAAAAAGAATGCATACATGTATGTGTGACTGGGTCACCTTGCTGTATAGTAGAAAATTGACAGAACACTGTAAACCAGCTCTATGGAAAAAATAAAAATCCTAGGTCCAATTTTACCCTCAGGAAAATGAACTATGAGGAAAAATACTATAGCAAAAAGTATTCAAATGCACTATTCTGAATATTACCATAATGAACATTTTATACTGTATAGATGTTGCTTATAGCAGTGCAGACTCACATGACCATTCAACACACTGGACAGCCTATGACAGGAGGCAGGCATGACTCATACAGGAATATTTCAACAGGCTTCTGCTGGGTGCTCACACACACACACACACACACAGGGAATAGAGCAGGAGGAAGAGAGCTTTCCTCAGTGGGGCACAGGAAATCTTGCCCACTTCCCAGACCTCTCACTCACAGGAAGCGAAAGCCTGAAGAAGAAGTAAGAAGAAGTAAGAAATATTCCCCCTGGAGAAGAAGTAAGAAATATTCTCATTCCCAGGTGCCAGGCCAAGGTCCACTACTTCTGAGGGAGAAATGGGAAAAAACAAACTCATGCCTCTGGAAAAAGAGAGCAAGCCTTCAGAATCTGGGACCTCTGCAAGGCTGTTGTTGGATGAAGCAGAGTGAACTCTGTCCTACTCAAGACCCCACTAGTACAAAGCACTTTGTTTGCCATCAAGGGGCAAGACAAGGACAAGATGCTGAGAAAGCCCCACCTTCAACACTTGGTCTCACAGGGCCTGACCGATACCAGAGCTGGACCAAGAAAACCAAGGACTTCCCTTCCCCACCTTGAGCTGAGAACTGAATAACAAGCCACTGCTAGGAGAAGAGCAAGAGCATGGAGAGAGATGTTCCTGGATGTACAGATGTGCAGGGACCACTGAAAGTTGAGGGTAAAGCAATAACTTAAAAAAAAACCTTCCTGCTCTCCAGGTTAGAGGAATTTGAAATCTGGGGTGCACTGAAAGTAACTATAGCAACAGAAAAACCCAAACCCAGCTCACCTGATGGATTCAACCTCTTATACTGAGAGCCTGGTGGGAAAATGTGCCCATTTTCATGGCCATTTTATTCAAATTGTCTAGCTTTCAATCAAAAATTACAAGACATATAAAAAAGAAAACAAACAAACAAACAAAAAAAAGCATTAAACCACTGCCAACAGTAAAATCAGTAAATTATGTCCCTATTATGCAGGCATTAGAAATAATATTTAGGGACTTCCTGTCATGACTCAGCAGAAACAAATCTTACTAGCATCCATGAGGATGCAGGTTTGATCCCTGGCCTTGCTCAGTGGGTTAAAGATCCAGCATTGCAGTGAGCTGTGGTGTAGGTCGCAGATGTCTCTTGATCTGACGTTACCACAGCTGTAGTGTCGGCTGGTAGCTACAGCTCCAATTTGACCCTTAGCTGGGACCCTCCATATGCTGCAGGTGAGGGCCTAAAAAGCAAAAACAGAAAAAGAAAGAAAGAAAGAAAGAATATTCAGAATATGTAAATGTTTCCATGATATGGCCATTGCCTTAGGGAAAAGGTTCAGACACGTATCTCTTCATATCCACATAAATTAATACACGGAACAAATTCCCAGAAACATTATACCAATAATGGTGCCGGTACAGAGGGGATGAGATTATCTTTTTTTTAGTGTGTTTTTTTCTGTTTTTATATTCCAGATTTAATGAATGGTTGTCACAAGTTTTAATAATACTCTTCCTCTAGTAAAAACATGTATGATTGTAAAAGAAATTTTTTCATCATATTTGGTTTTCTAAACAGAACTTAGACTGCTTGGCTACCGGAAAGACTACAAACACCAGACTGCTCAGTGAAAAAGAGACCACCAACTAGTGGCCAAAATGTTTAATTCCACCTGTTAATGAAAGGCTGGACAAAAACAAAACAAAGCAAAGCAAAAAACCCTAAAACATGGTTCTTAATCACTTAAGTAGTAGTAATATTGCAACAATCGACATTATCAGTTTAGCATTTACAAAGTGGTATGAATACTACTTATGCTTGCCCATTTAATGCTCATGACTTCACAAAATACGAATATGGTTCTTATTCACAGATTAAAAAAAACTGATGCCTAAACTTTGTATATAATTAAAGCATCAGCAAGTGTCAAACCTGTTAAGTAAATAATGATGATGTTAACTGTAAAAATGCTGTCATTTACTAATCACCTGCTGTTGTTCAGACTTGGTCTTAAAAGTTTTAGATATGGTTTCAAAATAACTTTTTAACTGATACATGTACACACATCCATAAAGTACAGACTCTTAATCCCTGTGTTCTATAGACATGATATTGGAAGTCCCAGAATCATGGAATTCAGCAGAGTTTTTCCTGTAACTAACCTGAAATAATTTGTAGGATATTCTCTTTTTTTCATTTTTTTAAAGTTTTATCAAAGTATAGTCGATTTACAATGTTGTGATAATTTCTGCTGTGGCAATAAAGTGACTCAGTTATATACATACGCATATTCATTCTTTTTTGGATTCTTTGTCCATATAGGTTATCACAGAATACTGGGTAGAGTTCTTCCTTATGCTACACAGCAGGTGCCTGCTGAACATCTATTCCATATACAAAGGCTATTCTTGATTTTTACCATGGCATTGTATTCTGATTTGGTAAATCTTTGTTTGCTGGTTTTGACCCTTCCTATCCAGGCTAGGACAGCCCCCTAGCTTGGCTGAGAGGCATTTCTCTCTGCTTCTTACAGACAATCCATGTTTTTGGTTGATTATCAGCCTATATGCAGGCCCCCAGAACTTCCATCCTAGGCTTTAGCTTTCTTTGGGAATGAAGGCAGTTACTCACTTTTGTTGTTGTTGTAAGAACACTTAACATGATTTCTACCATTTCAACAGATTTTTTTTTGTCTTTTTTAGGGCCGCACCCAAAGCATATGGAGGTTCTTAGGCAAAGGGTCAAATTGGAGCTGTAGCCACTGGCTATACCACAGCCCACAGCAACACAGGATCCGAGCCACATCTGTGACCTATGCCACAGCTCACTGCCAGGCCGGATCCTTAACCCATTGAGTGAGGGCAGGGATCGAACCTGCGTCCTCATGGATGCTAGTCATGTTCATTTCTGCTGAGCCACAATGGGAACTCCCCCTTTCAACAAGTTTTTTAAGTGTATAATAGAGTATCAGTAACTATAGACACAGCATTGTAAAGCAGATCTCTAGACATCATCCATTTTGCATGACTAAAACTTCATACCCATTGAATAAAACCTTCCCATTCTTCCCTTCACCAGGATTCTGGTTCCCACTACTCTAATCTGATAATATAGATACTTCATATGCACTATTCAGTGTTCTCTGGAGAAAGAGAACCAACACATAAGGAGATGAGAGGGAGAAAGAGAAATAGATTTACTATTGGAATTGACTCACATAGTTACCGATATTAAGTACCACAATTTGCAATCTGTAATCTGTAAAACCAGGAAAGACAGTGGTATAAATCCATCCAATTCCAAAGGCCTGAGAACCTAGGGGATGTGAGTGTGAGTCCTGGAGTCCAAAGGCCCAGGAACAAGGAGCTCCAGTGTCCAAAGGCAGGAAGAGATGGTTGTCCCAGCTGAAGAAGAGAGTGAGTTCACACTTCCTCTGCCTCTTGGTTCCATTCAAGCCCCCCAAAGGACTGGGTGATGCCCACCCACATGGGGAAGATGGATCTCTTTACTGAGTTTCCAAAATCAAATGCAAATATCTTCCAAAAACACCCTCATGGACACACTAAGAAACAGTGTTTTACTAGCTATCTGGGCATCCCTTAGCCCACTCAAGGTGACATAAATTAATCATCACGTAAGCAAAATCATGCAGTATTTGTCTTCCTGTGACTGCCTTATTTAATTTCTCATGATGTCCTCCAGGCTCACTCATACTGCAGAATGTATATACACATCTTTATTCATTCACCCATAAATGGACACCTAGTTTCTATATTGTGGCTATTGTAAATAATGAACATGGGACTGCAAATATTTCTTCAAGACCCTGTTCTCAATTCTTTTTGATAAATACTCAGAAGTAGGATTGCTGGATCATATGGTAGTTCTATTTTTAATTTTTTGAAGAATCATCACGCTGTTTTTCATAGAAATCGCACCATTTTGCATTCCACCAACAGCATGCAAAGTTTTCCATTTTCCCACATCCTCTCCAACACTTCTTTCTTTCTTTCTTTTTTTTTTTTTTTGGTTTTTATAATGGCCATCCTAACAAATATGAGTTAATATCTCACTGTTGCTTTGATTTGCCTTTCCCTCATGATTAGTTATGTTGAGAATCTTTCTATATATATGTTCGCCATTTTTATATTCTCTTTGGAAAAATGACTTTTCAAGTCCTTTGCTCATTTTTAAATCAGGCTATTTATTTTTTTTTGATATTGAGCTATAGGAGCTCCTTATAGATTTTGCATATTAACCCCTTACCAGATATGGTTTGCAAGAATTTCCTCCCATTCCATAGGCTGCTTTTTCACTCTGTTAATTGTTTGTTGCTATGCAGAAGCTTTTTAATTTGATGTATTCCCACCTGTTTATTTTTGCTTTTGTTGCCTGAGCTTCTGGTGTCATATCCAAGAAATCATTGCCAACGCCAGTGTCATGAAACTATTTCCTTCACTCCTCCATCTGCTTCATAGTTTCCAAAATAAAGCCTCCTTTTTTCCTGTTGATATCCCTTTACTATAAAGGAGAAAGTGGCAATAATACGTGTATTCAATCTTCCTTGCTCGGATGAACGTTCTAATGTTTGTTTTGGATCACGTATATCTGGGTTTACGGAGAAATCAAACTAGTACGCACCAGTTGCATGATGTTGATGATAATAATAAAAAGAGTGATTATTGTTGATCACTACTGTGTGCCAGGTACTATTTTCGGAACTTTGCACTCATGGTCTTATTTAGGTTCTGAAACAACCAACCCTGAGAAATTGGTACAATTATTATCCTCAGTTTACAGATAAGGAAACTGGGGCTTGAGGGTTAAATATTTATCCAGTGTCATAAATCTTTTAACTGTATAATTTTCCACAAGGAGCAGAGAGGGGATAGAAAACCAGGTACTTTCATTTCAGAGCCCATGCTTCAACCACACAATGTAACGCTTTTATCATGGCTGTGAGGGATATACAGACATCACCAGTAACGTTAGCAGAAATTGGTTCCTCCAGTAACCTGTACTGCATATTTCTCACCAAAGGTGATCTAGGGCAAAAACTGTAGGCTGTAAATTATTTCTTTTCTTTGCCTTTTTTTTCTTTTTAGGGCCACAGGTACGGCATATCGAGGTTCCCAGGCTAGAGGTCGAATCAGAGCTACACCACAGCAACCCCAGATCCAAGCCACATCTGCGACCTACACCACAGCTCATGGCAATGCTGGATCCTTGACCCACTGAGCAAGGCCAGGGATCGAACCCACATCCTCATAGACATTAGTCAGATTCATTTCTGCTGCACCACAATGGGAACTACACGTAAATTATTTCTTAAGTAACAATAGTTTCCCCATTATTTATCCCCACATTTTCAATGTAATACAGAGGAGGCAATAAACTTCCCTCCTTACCCAGAGTTCCCATACTTTCTGGAAAGGGCTAAAAAATTATTCATTCTAAGGCACAATGACGTTTAACCTTCCCAAGGTATTATACATTAACTAGAATCACAACATATCAAATCAAATAGTGGTAGGTAAATAACAATGCCCCAACTCTCCCAGTAGCCAGGTCTTTCTAATGTGACCTTGAAGCTCCTCCAACTGAGCAGTGGAGTCAGGTTTCCTACCCCTTAACTCGTTTTTTTTAAAAAAATTTTATTATAGTTGATTTACAATGTTCTGTCAATTTCTGCTCTACAGCAAAGTGACCTAGTCATATATACCTTTTTTTTTTTTTTTTTTGCTTTTTAGGGCTGCACCCATGGTATATGGAAGTTCCTAGGCTAGGGGCTGAATCAGAGCTGCAGCTGCCAGCCTATGGCACAGCCACAGCAACACCAAATACGAACCGAATCTGCGACCTACACACAGCTCATGGTAACCTCAGATCCTTAACCCACTGAGCAAGGCCAGGGATCAAACCCATGTCCTCATGGATACTAGTCAGATGTATTTCCACTGAGCCACAATGGGAACTCTTACATTATCCCCCATCATGTTCCATCACAAGTGGCTAAATATAATTCCCTGTGCTATGCAGCAGGATCTCATTGCTTATCCACTCCAAACACAATGGTTTGCATCTACTAACTCCCAAATCCCAGTCCATCGTACTCCTACCCCTTAACTCTTAACTGCACTTGTGACTCATTCCTGCTGATAGAACATTCCAGGATCTAAGGTGTGCCAGTTTCAGCCCTTGTATGTACCTCCTCTCTCACTTTGACTCTGACTCTGCCTTGCCAGCTTGCAGAGAGTGAGAGCCCATGGGGAGCAGAGCCAAATGCCCCAGTTCTCCCAGCCAAGGTCTGGGCCTAGGAGCCAGCTACCCATGAATGGGACCTAGAGCTGGCTGCTGAGTCCTGAGAGAGCCTAGCTGATACACAGAACTGTGAGACAAATAAGTGGTTGTTGTTTTTGATCCATTAAGTGTTAAAGTGGCTTAGCATTACAGCATCATTGTGGTTACGGTTAATTGATGCAAAGGCCAAATGACATCTCTAGAATTTTGAGTGCTGCTGTCCGTATGGGCTAGAGTTGGATGATCTTAGTCTCTAGATTAGAAATACTGACTGAGACTAGTCCACTCTCCTTCCTAAAGAAGCTCTGAACCTTCCCTATCAGCCAGTACCAGTATGGCTTAATATTCAGTCTGGGAAAGAAAGGCATTTGTGTTACTTCCACAAAGAGAACCTCTCTTCTCTCCCTCATATATGGAATCAAAGGTTGAGAGCCTGTATGTTAACAAGCGATATAAAATGTTCACCTTAGCCATGTATTTTAAAATTTGTTATTACTTATATGTGGAATCTAAAAAAATGCAACAGGTGATGAATATAACAAAACTCAGATTCATACAATGGAATATTATTCAGCCACAAAAAAGAGTGAAATAATGCCATTTGCAGCAATATGGATGGACCTAGAGATTACCATACTGAGTGAGGATAAGTCAGACAGAAAGACAAATATCATATGACATCACTTATATGTGAAATCTAATTTAAAAAATGATACAAAAGAACTTACTTAAAAAAGAGAAGCAGGGAGTTCCTGTTGTGGCTCAGCAGTAACAAACACCACTAGTATCCATGAGTATGCAGGTTCAATCCCTGGCCTCGCTCAGTGGGTTGGGGATCAAGTATTGTTGTGAGCCATGGTGTAGGTCGAAGACATCGCTTAGATCCCATGTTGCTGAGGCTGTGGCATAGGCTGGCACCTGTAGCTCTGATTCAACCCCTAGCTTGGGAACTTCTATATGCTGTAGGCGTGGCCCTAAAAAGCAAACAAAAACAAAAACAAACAAAATCTCAGATTTAAAAAACAATCTTATGGTTACCATAGGTGAAATTGTTGAGGAGAGGGAAGAATTGGAAAGGTGGGAATAAAATACATACTCTACTATATAAAATAGATGATTAATGGGAACCCGCTGTGTAGCACAGGAAAATCTACTCAATAGTTGGTAATAATTTATATGGGAAAAAAGAATGGATGTATTTATATGTATGACTGATTCACTTTTTTGTTTGTTTTTGTTTTTGTTTTAAGTTTTTACCATTTTGATTCACTTTGTTGTACACTTGAAACTAATACAACATTTTGTAAGTCAACTATACTTCAATAAAATTTTTTAAAAAGTTAAATAAAATTTAAAATTTACTTTCTCAATTGCAAAAAAAAGAGAGAGAGAGAAAGAAATATACTTACACAGAGTCAAAGAACAAACCAGTGGGGAGAGGAAAGAGGAAGGGACCAGATAGCAGTAGGAGGTTAAAAGGTACAAACTATGAGTTCCCGTCGTGGCGCAGTGGTTAAGGAATCTGACTAGGAACCATGAGGTTGCGGGTTCGGTCCCTGCCCTTGCTCAGTGGGTTAACGATCCGGCGTTGCCGTGAGCTGTGGTGTAGGTTGCTGATGCAGCTCAGATCCCGCGTTGCTGTGGCGTAGGCCGGCGGCTACAGCTCTGATTCAACCCCTAGCCTGGGAACCTCCATATGCCACAGGAGCGGCCCAAGAAATAGCAACAACAACAACAACAAAAAAAAAAAGACAAAAAGAAAAAGATACAAACTATTATGTGTAAAATAACTAAGCTACAAGTATGTATTGCATGGCACAGGGAATATAGCCAATATTTCATAATAACTTTAAATGTAGTATAATCTATAAAAATACTAAATCACTATGTTATATACTTGAAACTAATAAAATATTGTAAATAAGCCATACTTCAATAAAAATAAGATTTCAATTTAAAATACAGTGTTTATCTAGAGCATATCTAGGACAGTTCAAGAAATATTTTAATGGACACATTTACTTCCTCCTTGTTAATTTAGACACAAGGAGAAAAAGCTGAAGCTAGTTGTGACAGAGATTACTAACTTTCTTCCAATACTCACTGTCACTTTTTTATAAGAGGTTCTTTATTTTATCTGATATATGACCACCCAGGATAAAACTACATCTCTTCATCTCTGTTGCAGCCAGGTTTGGGCACATAAAGATGTACAAGCCATTGGGATGTAAGAAGGTATACTATTTCTCCATACTTCTCTCCTCTTTCCACTGGCTGGATTGAGTGTGTAGGGCTGAGCCATTAGTCATTACCATGGTGACAACATCAACAGTCCAAATATAGAGAGCAACAAGGTAGAAAGAATCCAGGGTCCATGGATAGCTTCAGAAAGAGAAACCTGGGGACCAGCCCTAGGTTTGTACTTCTAGGTCACCAAGTAAAGCTTATTTAAAACAAAGTCTTGCTTGAGTTTCTGTTTCCTGCAGCTGAACATGTACCTTTAATACCTCAGTTGTTACCTCAGCTTATCCCAGAAATTCCTTCACTGAATTATATTATAATAGTATCTCCTCCATGTACCCAATGAGTGGGTTCTTTCCAAAACTCACTCATTGAAATAGTGCTTCTTTAAACTTTTGAGAAATGATGAGCAAAGGTATTCTATGATTTATTAATGTCCCTTATGCATGAATACTTGCATCATATTCTTGCTTGGATTTCATTTCAGAAAAAAAAAAATTTAATTATTTTACATTTTTGTGAGAAACTACCAGCTCTGTTACAGAATAACTTTTGCATGTACTTCCAGGAAACCAAAGGCAATTACATTATCCAAGTGTTATAATCTGTTTCATTCTAGTCACTAAAATTTCTTCTTTCAGTTTTCACTGTATTTAAATTCTATTACATGTTTTATCCTGTAAACAGGATATATATGTATTGACTAAATAAGTGCTAAATAGTTCATTGTAGACTATAATTTCTATAGGAACTCTCTGAGAGATACCTAAAGTACTGATGTATGGCACTCATTAAGTAGAACTAGGAAAAACAGGGTAGGAAAAACAGGCAGTTAAAGTCACAAGGCAGACTACAAACCTGCAAGTGCTTAGGGCAAAAGATTATAGGTAGAGATGTATAACAGACCATCTAAAGCCTAGAGGGAAAAACTGGAGTGAGACTCTTCAGAAAATTAGGACATTCAAAAGCAGCTGGATACAGAGCATTGTAAAAGCCACATATGCCTAGGCAAGATGCATGCTCACAATAGTCTGGAGAAGACATTAACCTTTCGCCTCAAGTTGGTCTCTGGGTTCAGAACAAGTCTAGAAAGGCAGGGAGGAAATTTCCTAGCCTACAAAGGCTGAGAAAGATGATTATTCTCTCTTTTTTTGTTTTCTGGCATTTATTTGTTATTTTTTTTTTTTGATTCAGATCTTGGCATTCAAGTAAATTTATGTCAAAACATTAGCTGTACACAAGCTAATAGAACCGATACTTCAGCGATTACATATTACAAGAAGTAGTCTGTGCAAAAAAAGTTTGATAAAGTCTCAAAGTAAATGAACTACTACAGCATTCAACAATTCAAAAAATGACCAAATCTTGGGGGAGGAAAATCTAATTACACATTATCATCATCAAATGCCCAATTTTTACAGCAAAAAAATTACAAAGCATACAAAGAAACAGAAAAATATAGCTCATTCAAAGGAACAATATAAATGAACAGAAGTCATCTCTGAAAAATTTCTGACATCAGACTTACTACACAAGCACTTTAAAATAATTCTCTTACAAAGAAGGACACTACTTAATGATTAAGGGATCCATCCAAGGAGAGGATGTTACTATCGTCAACATATATGCCCCAAATACAGGAGCACCCAGATACATACAACAAATATTAACAGACATAAAGGGAGATATTGATGAGAATACAATCATAGTAGGAGACCTTAATACCCCCCTCACATCAATGGACAGATCCTCTATACAGAAAACCAATAAAGCAACAGAGATCCTAAAGGAAACAATAGAAAAGTTAGACTTAATTGATATCTTCAGGACGCTACATCCAAAAAAAGCAGAATACACATTCTTCTCAAATGCTCATGGAACATTCTCAAGAATCGACCACATATTGGGACACAAAGCGAATCTCAATAAATTTAGGAGCATAGAAATTATCTCAAGTATCTTCTCTGACCACAATGCCATGAAATTAGAAATCAACCATGGGAAAAGGAAAGAGAAAAAACCTACTGCATGGAGACTAAACAACATGCTACTAAAAAACCAATGGGTCAATGAGGAAATCAAGAAGGAAATTAAAAACTACCTTGAAACAAATGATAATGAAGACACAACCACTCAAAATCTATGGGATGCTGCGAAAGCAGTGCTCAGAGGGACATTTATAGCAATACAGGCCTTTCTCAAAAAAGAAGAAAGATCCCAAATTGACAACTTAACCCTCCAACTAAATGAATTAGAAAAAGAACAAAAAAGTCCTAAAGTCAGCAGAAGGAAGGAAATTATAAAGATCAAAGAAGAAATCAATAAAATAGAGACTCAAAAAACAATAGAGAAAATTAATAAAACCAAGAGCTGGTTCTTTGAAAAGGTCAACAAAATTGACAAAACCCTGGCCAGACTCACTAAAAAGAGGAGAGAAAGAACCCAAATAACCAAAATTATAAATGAAAAAGGAGAAATCACAACGGATACAGCAGAAATACAAAAAACCATAAGAGAATACTATGAACAACTATACGGCAACAAGTTTGACAATCTGGAAGAAATGGACAATTTTCTAGAATCTTACAGCCTGCCAAAACTGAATCAAGTAGAAGCAGACCAACTGAACAGACCGATCACTAGAAATGAAATTGAAGAGGTCATAAAATCACTCCCTACAAATAAAAGTCCAGGACCAGATGGCTTCACAGGTGAATTTTATCAAACATATAAAGAGGAACTGGTGCCCATCCTCCTTAAACTCTTTCAAAAGGTTGAAGAAGAAGGAATACTCCCAAAGACATTCTATGATGCCACCATCACCCTCATTCCAAAACCAGACAGAGATACCATCAAAAAAGAAAACTATCACCCAATATCATTGATGAATATAGATGCAAAAATTCTCAACAAAATCTTAGCCAACCGAATCCAACAACATATCAAAAAAATTATACACAATGACCAGGTTGGGTTCATCCCAGGTTCACAAGGATGGTTCAACATACGCAAATCAATCAGCATCATACACCACATTAACAAAAAAAAAGTCAAAAATCATATGATCATCTCAATAGATGCAGAAAAAGCATTTGACAAAGTCCAACATCCATTCATGATCAAGACCCTCGCCAAATGGGTATAGAGGGAACATTCCTGAATATAATCAAAGCCATTTATGAGAAACCCACAGCAAATATAATACTCAATGAGGAAAAACTGAAAGCCTTCTCACTCAAATCTGGAACAAGACAGGGATGCCCACTCTTACCACTGCTCTTCAACATCGTTTTGGAAGTCCTAGCCACAGCAATTAGACAAACAAAAGAAATAAAAGGCATCCATATAGGAAGACAAGAGATCAAACTGTCACTGTATGCAGATGACATGATACTATACATAGAAAACCCTAAGGACTCAACCCCAAAACTCCTTGAACTGATTCATAAATTCAGCAAAGTAGCAGGATATAAGATTAACATTCAGAAGTCAGTTGCATTTCTGTATACCAGCAATGAAATATTAGAAAAGGAATACAAAAATATAATACCTTTTAAAATTGAACCTCACAAAATCAAATACCTCGAAATACACCTGGCCAAGGAGGTAAAGGACCTATATGCCGAGAACTATAAAACTTTAATCAAAGAAATCAAAGAAGATGTAAAGAAATGGAAAGATATTCCATGTTCCTGGATTGGGAAAATCAATATTGGAAAAATGGCCATACTACCCAAAGCAATCTACAGATTCAATGCAATCCCTATCAGATGACCCAGGACATTTTTCACAGAACTAGAACAAACAATCCAAACATTTATATGGAACCACAAAAGACCCAGAATCGCCAAAGCAACCCTGAGAAACAAAAACCAAGCAGGAGGCATAACTCTCCCAGACTTCAAGAAATACTACAAAGCCATAGTCATCAAAACAGTGTGGTACTGGTATCAAAACAGACAGACAGACCAATGGAACAGAATAGAGAATCTGGAAATAAACCCGGACACCTATGGTCAATTAATCTTTGACAAGGGAGGCAAGAACATCAAATGGGAAAAAGAAAGTCTATTCAGCAAGCATTGCTGGGAAACCTGGACAGCTGCATGCAAAGCAATGAAACTAGAACACACCCTCACACCATGCACAAAAATAAACTCCAAATGGCTGAAAGACTTAAATATACAACAGGACACCATCAAACTCCTAGAAGAGAACATAGGCAAAACACTCTCTGACATCAACTTCATGAATATCATCTCAGGTCCGTCTCCCAAAGCAATCGAAATTAGAGCAAAAATAAACCCATGGGACCTCATCAAACTGAAAAGCTTTTGCACAGCAAAGGAAACCAGAAAGAAAACAAAAAGACAACTTACAGAATGGGAGAAAATAGTTTCAAATGATGCAACTGACAAGGGCTTAATCTCTAGAATATATAAACAACTTATACAACCCAGCAGCAAAAAAGCCAATCAATCAATGGAAAAATGGGCAAAAGACCTGAAGAGACATTTCTCCAAAGAAGATATACGGATGGCCAACAAACACATGAAAAAATGCTCAACATCGCTGGTTATAAGAGAAATGCAAATCAAAACTACCATGAGATATCACCTCACACCAGTCAGAATGGCCATCATTAATAAATCCACAAATAACAAGTGCTGGAGGGGGTGTGGAGAAAAGGGAACCCTCCTGCACTGTTGGTGGGAATGTAAACTGGTACAGCCACTATGGAGAACAGTTTGGAGATACCTTAGAAATCTATACATAGAACTTCCATATGACCCTGCAATCCCACTCTTGGGCATCTATCCGGACAAAACTCTACTTAAAAGAGACACACGCACCCGCATGTTCATTGCAGCTCTATTCACAATAGCCAAGACATGGAAACAACCCAAATGTCCATCGACAGATGATTGGATTCGGAAGAGGTGGTACATATATACAATGGAATACTACTCAGCCATAAAAAAGAATGACATAATGCCATTTGCAGCAACATGGATGGAGCTAGAGAATCTCATACTGAGTGAAATGAGCCAGAAAGACAAAGACAAATACCATATGATATCACTTATAACTGGAATCTAATATCCAGCACAAATGAACATCTTAGAAAAGAAAATCATGGACTTGGAGAAGAGACTTGTGGCTGCCTGATGGGAGGGGGAGGGAGTGGGAGGGATCGGGAGCTTGGGCTTATCAGACACAACTTAGAACAGATTTACAAGGAGATCCTGCTGAATAGCATTGAGAACTTTGTCTAGATACTCATGTTGCAACAGAAGAAAGGCTGGGGGAAAATGTAATTGTAATGTATGCATGTAAGGATAACCTGACCCCCTTGCTGTACAGTGGGAAAATAAAAAATAAATAAATAAAATAATTGTCTTAAATATGTTCAAAGAACTAAGGAAAGATGTGGGCATAGAACTAAAGGAAATTAGGAAGCTGATATATGAAAAAAATAGAATATCAACAAAGAAGTAGAAATTATTAAAAGCAAAACTGAAGATAGGACAACTGAAAGTGAGGTTGAAGAACAGAAAAAAGAAAGAAATAGATGTGAAAGAGCCCAAGAGACTTGTGTAACATCATCAAGTGAACCAACATGCCAATTACATAGTCCAGAAGGAGAAGAAAGAGAGAAGGGGGGGGGGGTAGAAAAGATTATTTGAAGAAATAATGTCCAAGAATATCATGAAGTTGATGAAACGCATGGAACTATAAATACAAGAAATAGGGTAATTTCAAAAGGATCGACCCAAAGATACATTACAATGAAATATCAGCTTCAAATGACACAGTTGATCAGACAGAGTCCACAGATATACATAGAACATTTCATCCAAAAGCCATGGCAAAAAAATTGAAAGCAGCAGCTCTTACAGATATTTGTACACTCATGTTCATAACAGTATTAGTTACAATATCCAAAATGTGGAAACAATCCAAATGTCTATTAATACATGAAAGAGTAAATAAAATGTGGTATGTGATATACAGATACAATGAAATATTATTTAGTCTTAAAGAAGAATGGAATTCTGATACATGCTATAACAGGAATAAATTTTATGCTAAGGGAAACAAGCCAGACATAAAAGGGAAAATAATGTGTGACTCCATTTATATAAAGTATCTAGGTAGTCAAATTCATAGAGACAGAACGTATAATAGAGGTCACCAGGGACTGAGGGCAGAAGAGAATGGTGAGTTACTGTTTATAGGTACAAAGTTTCAGACATGGAGTCTTTTGGAATACAAAAAAATTCTGGAGATGGAAAATGGTGATACTTGCATAATAGTATGAACGTATTTAATGTCATTAAATTGAATACTTAAAAAATTATTAAAAAGGTAAATTTTATGTTAAGTATATATTACCACAATCAAAAAAAAGAAAACAAGTGGTTATATATTAACAGACAAGTAAATGTCAATGTAAAAATCGTTACAAATGATAAAGAGGAAACATATATAAGAGTAAGAGGCTATTCACCAAGAAAGCACAGCAGAGGAGGTGGATCAAGATGGCAGAGGAGTGAGACATCACTCACCTTCTCCCACAAACACATCCAAAAAACACATCTCCATGTGAAGTGACTTGCACAGAATATCTACTAAATGCTGGTAGAAGAACTTAAACCCCCCAAAAGGGCAAGAAACTCTTGACATAACTGGGTAGATCAAAAGGAAAAAGAGAGAGAGAGAGAGAAAAGCAATCAGGATGGGACTAGCATTCCTGAGAGGGATCTGTAAAGGAGAAAAGGAACCTACATCCTGGGAACCACCTCACCTACCGGGAGATCAGCCAAGATGGAGGGACCTCAAAGTCGCCAAGAAAAGTGCAGCAGCTGGACTGAGGAGGGCAAAGCAGACTGAGAGCTGCACAGATCAGCTACACCACTGCCCAGGACACCACATCCTGAGATGCTCAGGTGGGGGCTGGGCACTGAGACTCAGGCTGTGGAGTTCAGTCCCAGGAAGAGGACTGGGACTGGCTATGTGGAGACAGCCTGAGGGGCTAAGGAGCAGTATGCCACATGTGGGGGAGCTGGGTGTACAGGCTGGGGAATGGACCGCCACAGCAGAGGGAACCTGGGAGTAGGTCTGGGTCCACAGGAGAAGGAAGCTGCCATTGTTGGGGTGGGCAAGAGGAGGAGGTGTGGACTGCCGTAGGAATATCCATGCACATGGGCTCTCAGAGGGCAGGGTGGCTCTGGCGCATGCTGCGGTAGCGAGAACCCACTTGCTCGGGCTGCAGGAGACTGGGCACTTCTTGTGTGGGCTACAGGTGGTCTGGCACCTCTTGTGTGAGCCGGGGGCAGCAGGGGGCTAAGCACAACATGGTGCCTCTTGTGTGATCTACGGGCAGCAGGGACAGACTGTGGCAATCTTCCCGCAGGCTGGAGGGAGGTGTGGCCTGCCACCACTGGGGGCCTGTGAGTGGGCTATGCCTGCTGCCCCAGTCATCTCAGGAGTTGGCAAAAAGAAAAAAAAGAAAAAAAAGCCACTGCAACCAAGCACCACACATTTTTGCTCTCGCTCCCCTAGGAACACACCCGCCCTGCAGCTGCCACTGCCAAATGCTCTGGGTGATGCCCAGATGCTTGATCACTGTCCCTTTCCAAGATCCTACAACCAGGAGGAGTTGGTGCAGCACCTCCTGCGTGGGTTATGTGGGATGAGGTACTTCCTGTGTGGTCTGCAGGTGGCAGGGGGAAACCACTGCAGTTATCACTGACTCTAGAGGTGGGCATGGCCCACCACCACCAGGCATCCCTGAACAAGAACCACTTACAGTCCCAACCACCTCAGAGAGCACCGCAGAAGAGGACATTGTGATGGAACACCACCTGTTGTTGCTCTAGCTCCCCTGGGGGCACACCCGCCCAGCTGCTGCCACTGCCAAGTGCTCTGGGCTCCAGGCACTTGATCACTGTCCCTTCCCAAGAACCCGCAACTAGGAGCAGCTGGTGCAGCACCTCCTGTGGGGGCTAAGTGGGACGAGGTGCTTCTTGCATGATCTACAGGTGGTGAGCGCAAATCACCTCAGTTATCACTGACTCCAGAGATGGGCATGGCCCACCACCACTGGCGGTCTGTGAACAGGCACCACCTGCGGCCCCCATTACCCCAAGGGCACCATAGAAGAGGGCACTGTGACTGAACATCACCTATTACTGCTCTTGAACCTCTGAAAGCACACCAGCCCTGTTGCTGCCATAGCCGAACAGTCCAGGCAATGCCCATACGCTTGATCTCTGTCACTTCCCAGGATCCTGCAATTAGGAGCAGCCTGTGTAGCACCTCCTATTTTGGCTAAGTGAGACAGGGTGCTTCTTGTGTGGCCTGCAGGTGGCAGGGGCAAAACACTGCAGTTATCACTGACTCCAGAGGTGGGCGTGGCCTGCTACCACTAGGGATCCCTGAACAGGCACAACTTGTGGCTCCAATCACCTCAGAGGAGGCCGCTGCAATTGAACATTACCTGTTGCAGCTCTCACTCCCCTGGGAACTCACGCATCCTGCTGCTGCCCCTGGTAATGCTCTGGCCCACCTTGTCAATCTGCATAAGACTCATGACCACTTCCCAGGGCCCTACAACTAGGAGTAGCCAGAGTCACCTTCCTGCAGGTCCTTACTGCTGTTAGGAGCCCAATGACCAGACACTGACTACTACCCCTACCTATTGCTTCCTTCTCCCTGGAAACACACTCAGCACCCTGGGAATAACACCCTGCTGAAACCAAAGAAAGAGACAGCAAATATTCAAATTCCCATGCCAAAAATAAAGAGTAACCCCCCACAAAATACAAAGGGTGCTCTTGCACAGAAGCAGACCTCCAAGACTACTGTTTGGCTTCCCTAAACTCACAGAAAAAGAAAAACATAAGCAAGATGAAGAAGCTCAGAAACTATTCCCAGTTAAAGAAACAGGAGAATTCACCTGAAGTAGCAAACAATGAAACAGACCTCTGCAGTCTGATAGACATTAAGTTCAAAAGGGAGATAGTGAAAATACTGAAGGAATTAAGGCTGAATATCAATGAATTAAGAGCAGAGATAAAAAGTAATGCAGATTCCTTTAGAAAGGAATTAGAAAATATAAGGAGGAACATAGAAAAATTAGAAAACTCATTTGTGGAGACACAAACTGAGCTAAAGGCACTAAAGAGCAGAATGAATAATGCAGAGGAATGAATTAGTGAAATGGAAGATAGAATAATGGAAATCACCCAGTCAGGACAGCAGACAGAAAACCAAATGAAAAAAACACAAAAGCAATGTAAAAGATATATGGGACAATATAAAGTGGCCAATCTATGCATAAAAGGAATTCCAGAAGGAGAAGAAAAAGAAAAGGTCATTTAAAATATATTGGAAGAAATTTATGACTGAAAACTTTCCAAATCTAAAGGATATCAAGATACAGGAAGCATAGAGGGCCCCAAACAAGTTGAACTCAAATAGGCCCACACCAAGACATATTATAATAAAAATGGCAAAAGTTAAAGACAAAGAGAGGATTCTAATGGCAGCAAGAGGAAAACTAAGGGTTAATTATAAGGGAACTCCCATAAAGTTATCAGCTGATTTCTCTACAGAAACCCTACAGGCCAGAAGGGAGTTGCAAGATATATTTAAAGTTCTGAAAGGAAAAAAATTGTAGTCTGGAATACTCTATCCAACAAGAATGCCATTCAAAACAGAAGGGGAAATAAAGAATTTCCCCAACAAACAAAAACTAAAAGAGTATAGCAATACTAAACCCATTCTAAAAGAAATCCTGAAAGGGCTTCTCTAAATAAAAAAGTAAGAAGAAATAGGACAGAATAAACCACAACTGGAAAGCAATCACTTAAATAGGCCAGAATATAGATCTAAAAGAGTCAAAAAGAAAAAAAAAAAACCCTACTGTAAAAGAGATGATAAACACAAGGAACAGCAAAAGGATACACATGAAGATGTTTAAAAAGGACTACAAAATCATAGAATGTGGAAAAGGAAAGTAAGAAAATATAGATCCATTTTCTTTTTTTTTCTTTTTAATAATGTGTTTGAGCCTATATGACTATCAGGCTAAAGCAAGCAGATACAGGAAGAGGTTAATATACTTTAAAAACAGGGCAACCACAAGTCAAAACCAAACATCACATTCACAAAAATTAAAAAGAACTCGAGCATAAAATAAATGGAAACCATCCAACCAAAAAAAGAAAGGAAGAAAGGAGAAACATAGAATCCACTGGAAAACAAGCTTTAAAATGGCAATAAATACATATCTATCAATAATCACCTTAAATGTCAATGCACTGACTGCTCCAATCAAAAGACACAGAGTGGCAGATTGGATAAAAAAGCAAAAATCTACAATCTTCTGCCTACAAGAGACTCATCTTAGGGCAAAGGACACATATAGATTGAAAGTGAGGGGATGGGAAAAGATATTTTATGCCAATGGACAAGACAGGAAATCAGAAGTTGCAATATCATATCAGACAAAATAGACTTTAAAATGAAGGCCATAAAGAAAGACAAATAAGGACACTATTTAATGGTTAAAGGATCCATTCAAGAAGAGGATATTACTATCTACACTATATATGCCCGTAGTATAAGAGCACCCAGATACCTACAACGAATACTAACAGACATAAAAGGAGAAAATGATGGGAATACAATCATAGTAGGAGACTTTAACACCCCATTCACATCAATGAACAGATCCTCTAGACAGAAAATCAATAACGCAACTGAGATCCTAAATGATACAATAGAAAAATTAGACTTAATCGACATTTTCAGGCCATTACATCCAAAAAAATCAGAATACACAGTCTTCTCAAGTGCACATGCAACATTATCCAGAATCAATCACATAATGGGGCACAAGGCTAACCTTAACAAATTTAAGAGTATAGAAATTATTTCAAGTATCTTCTCTGATCACAATGGCATAAAACTAGAAATCAACCACAAGAAAAGAAATGAGAAAAAACTTATTACATGAAGACTAAACAATATTCTACTAAAAAACCAATGAGGAAATCAAGAAGGAAATTCAAAAAATACCTCGAGACATATGATAATGAAGGCACAACCTCTCAAAATCTATGGGATGCCACAAAAGCAGTGCTCAGAGGGAAATTCATAGCAATACAGGCCATCCTCAAAAAAGAAGAAAAATATCAAATCAACAACTTAACCCATCACCTAAAAGAATTAGAAAAAGAAGAACAAATGAAACCTAAAGTCAGCAGAAGGAAGGAAATCATAAAGATCAGAGAGGAAATCAAAAAAACAGAGATTGAAAAAACAATAGAAAAATCAATAAAACCAAGAGCTGGTTCTTTGAAAACGTAAACAAAATTGACAAACATCTGTCTAGACTCACCAAGAAGAGGAGAGAAAAAACCCAAATAAACAAAATAAGAAACGAAAAAGGAGAAATCACAACAGATACCGCAGAAATACAAAAAACCATAAGAGAATACTATACTAAATTGTATGCTAACAAATTTGAAAACCTATAAAAAATGGACAACTTTCTAGAGACTTACAGCCTACCAAAACTGAATCAAGAAGAAATAGATCAACTGAACAGACTGATTACTGGAAATGAAATTGAATATGTCATAAAAACACTCCCTACAAATAAAAGTCCAGGACCAGATAGCTTCAGTAATTCTACCAAACATACACAGAAGAAATTTATACCCATCCTCCTTAAACATTTGCAAAAGGTTGAAGAAGAAGGAACACTCCCAAAGACATTCTATGATGCTGCCATTACCCTAATACCAAAACCAGACAAAGATACCACCAAAAAAGAAAACTATTGGCCAATATCTTTGATGAATATAGACACAAAAATTCTCAATAAAATTTTAGCCAACCGAATCCAACAACATATAAAAAAGATCATACACCATGACCAGGTGGGATTCATCCCAGGTTCACAAGGATAGTTCAGCATATGCAAATCAATCAACATCATATACCACATTAATGAAAGAAAAGTCAAAAACCACATGATCATCTCATTTTCCCCCCGGGAAAACACAAGTCTATTCTCCAAGTCCATGATTTTCTTTTCTGAGGAAACATAAGCAAATCAATCAATGTTAGACACCACATTAACAAAAGAAAAGTCAAAAACCATATGATCATCTCAATAGATGCAGAAAAAGCATTTGAAAAGTCCAACATCCATTCATGATAAAAACGCTCACCAAAGTGGGTACAGAGGGAACAATCCTTAACATAATCAAAGCCATTTATGACAAACCCACAGCAAATATGCTACTCAATGGAGAAAAGCTGAAAGCCTTCCCACTAAAATCTGGAACAAGACAAGGATACCCACTCTCACCACTGTTACTCAACATAGTAATGGAAGTCCTAGCCACAGCAATCAGACAAACAAAAGAAATAAAAGGCATCCAAATAGGAAAAGAAGAGGTAAAACTGTCACTGTACATAGATGACATGATACTATATATAGAAAACCCCAAGGACTCAGGCCAAAAAATGCTCGAACTGATCAGCAAATTCAGCAAAGTGGCAGGATATAAGATTAACACTCAGATATCAGTCACATTTCTGTATACTAACAAGGAAATATTAGAAAAGGAATACAAAAATACAACACTTTTAAAAATTGCATCCCAAAAATCAAATACCTGGAAATATACCTGACCAAGGAGATAAAAGACTTATATGCTGAGAACTATAAATCATTAATCAAGGAAATTAAAGAAGATGTAAAGAAAAGGAAAGATATTCCGTGCTCCTGGGTGGGAAAAATTAATATTGTAAAAATGGCCATACTACCCAAAGCAATCTACAGATTCAATGCACTCCCTATCAAATGACCCATGACATTTTTCACAGAACTAGAACAAACAATCCAAACATTTATATGGAACCACGAAAGACCCAGAATTGCCAAAGCAATTCTGAGGAACAAAAACCAAGCAGAAGGCATAACTTTCCAAGACCTCAGGCAATATTACAGAGCCACAGTAATCAAGATTGTGTGGTACTGGTACCAAAACAGACATACAGACCAATAAAACAGAATAGAGAACCCAGAAATAAACCCAGACACCTACGGTCAATTAATCTTTGACAGAGAAGGCAAGAACGTAAAATGCAAAATGACAGTCTTTTCAGCAAATGGTGCTGGGAAACCTGGACAGCTGCATGCAAATCAATGAAACTAGAACACACCCTCACACCATGCACAAAAATAAACTAAACATGGCTTAAAGACTCAAATATAAGACAAGACACCATCAAACTCCTGGAAGAGAACATAGACAAAACATTCTCTAACATCAACCTTACAAATCTTTTCTCAGGTCAGTCTCCCGAAGCAACAGAAATAAAAGCAAAAATAAACCAATGGGACCTAATCAAACTAACAAGCTTTTGCACAGCAAAGGAAACCATAAAAAAAAAACCAAAAAGACAACTTATAGAATGGGAGAAAATAATTTCAAACGATGCAACTGACAAGGGCTTCATCTCTAAAATATACAAACAACTTATACAACTCATCAGCAAAAAAGCCAACAACCCAATTGAAAAATGGGCAAATGACCTGAATAGACATTTCTCCAAAGAAGATATACATATAGCCAACAAGCACATGAAAAAATGCTCAATATCCCTGATTATTACAGAAATGCAAATCAAAACTATTAGGAGGTATGACCTCACACCAGTCAGAATGGCCATCATTAATAAGTCCACAAATAAGAAATGCTGGAGAAGGTGTGGAGAAAAGGCAGCCCTCCTGCACTGTTGGTGGAAATGTAAGCTGGTACAACCACTATGGAAAACAGTATGTAGGTACCTTAGAAAACTACACATAGAACTACCATATGACCCAGAAATCCCACTCTTGGGCATATATCTGGACAAAACTTTCCTTGAAAAAGACACATGCACCCACATGTTCATTGTAGCACTATTCACAATAGCCAAGACACGGAAATAATCCAAATGTCAATCAACAGATGATTGGATTAAAAGATGTACATGTACATGATGGAATGCTACTCAGCCACAAAGGAGAACAAAATCATGCCATTTGCAGCAACATGAATGGAACTGGAGACTCTCATACTAAGTGAAGTAAGTCAGAAATAGAAAGACAGGAGTTCCCGTCGTGGCACAGTGGTTAACGAATCCGACTAGGAACCATGAGGTTGCGGGTTCCGTCCCTGCCCTTGCTCAATGGGTTAACGATCCAGCGTTGCCGTGAGCTGTGGTGTAGGTTGCAGACACAGCTCGGATCCAGCATTGCTGTGGCTCTGGCGTAGGCCGGTGGCTACAGCTCCAATTCAACCCCTAGCCTGGGAACCTCCATATGCCGCGGGAGCGGCCCAAGAAACAGCAACAACAACAACAACAAAAGACAAAAGACAAAAAAAAGAAATAGAAAGACAAATACCATATGATTTCACTTGTATCTGAAATCTAATATATGGTACAAATGAACCTTTTCACAGAAAAGAAAATCATGGACATGGAGAACAGACTTGTGGTTGCCCAGAGGGAGGAGGAGGGAGTGGGAGGAATTGGGAATCTGGGGGTTAATAGATGCAAACTACAGCCTTTGGAATGGATAAGCAATGATATCCTGCTGTATAGCACTGGGAACTATGTCTGGTCACTTGTGATGTAGCAAGATAATGTGAGAAAAAAGAATGTATACATGTATGCGTGACTGGGTCACCTCGCTGTGTGGTAGAAAATTGACAGAACACTGTAAATCAGCTATAATAGAAAAAATAAAAATCATTATTTAAAAAAAAAGACCTAAGATAGATTCCAAATACATGAAGCCAAATATGACAAAGCTACAGTAGAAATGAAGAAATCAGAATTATAGTTGGAGATTTTAACATTCCTTTCCAGTAACAGATAATTCAGAAGAAAGAAATTCAGCAAGTAGATGGACTGGACAACACCATCAAGTAACAGAATCTAATTGCCATTTATAAAACAATTGTCCAATTTCAGAAAACAGAGTCAAACGGCTCAAGATCTTCTACATACACTGTAAAAGGAAAAAGAGGGGCAGAGAAAGAACTTGTAAATTAGACAAGACTAAACTATAACATGAAAGACTGTACACCTGTGTAAAAAATTCCCAAAGAATTAAGAGGAGTGAAATTTAGAATAATGGATATTTTGAGGAGGAATTGAGAAGGCTGTGATTAGGATGAGGTCTATAGAGTAGATCCTGAGGTATCTGGAAAAGCTCTATTTCTTTACATAATGGTTACATGTGTTTATCTTATTACAGTCCGCTAAGCAATTTTATTTCAGTGTATTTTTTCTGTATTTGTGTTTTATTTTAAAATACAATTTTGAAAACAAATTTTTGGCCACACCCACAGCATGTGGAAGTTCCTGGGGCAGGGACTGAACCCGAGCCACAGCAGTAACCCAAACCATATCAGTGACAACACCAGGTCCTTAACCACTAGGCCACCAGATAATTTATTTTTTTTAAGATTTTAAAAATTAACTGCAAATTCTATTTCTCAGCTCACAGCAAACTAGCACTTCCACAAAGAACAACTAAGAAAATGAAGTAAAATGCAAATAACAACAAAAAAATGACTTCTGCTTGCATGCATTAGAAAATTTCCAAGGCAAGTCTTCAGGGACGGACATCCTGCAGAGAAATGACACATACAGGTATGCGCTGACATTCTGCAGCTATTTTTTTCCAAAGTGTTTGCCAATTCTTAGCATGAACCCAAGCAGAGGTTCCAATCAGAAGCCACTAACTGTTAGGAGGCAGAGGAGTCAGCAGAATTTTGGCAATGTCAATTTGCTAGAGAGATAAAAATTAGAGATCAGGGCTGCCAAAGCAGTCACATATGATGTAGGACCACAGTGGAAAAGATGTGTAGGAAAGTGAGTCTGACATTCTCCTGTTTCCAAACTCTTGAACTGCTCAAAGAATGAAGGTAAAAAGCCAGGTAGGAAACCACTGAGTGGCTGAGAGGCATTTTCTACAAAAAAAGATAAAAATTCTGAGTTTAACCAAGAGAAAATAGATCAAATAAACAAGTCCAGATCCCCATTTCAAAGACTGAGAAATCATATATAAGCAACAAGGATACATTATACAGCACAGGGAATTACAGCATTATCTTGCAATAACTCTTAACAGAATGTGTAAAAATGTAAAAATACTGAATCGCTATCATCTACACCTAAGACTAATATAATACTATAAATCAACTTTACTTCAATTTAGAAAAAAGACTGGAGAACCTAATAGCAAGATGTACCATTGATTAACAGAGTTACAAGAATTGCAACACACTTCTAGTCAGCTGAAATCCTGATCATATTAAAGTAGTCTGCAGTGAACCCACTCTGGAAAAAGCTGACATTACCTAGATCCTTCACAATGTATCCCACCCAGTGTCCAACATGCAATCATAAATTATGACTATCTAGAAGGAAAGTGAAAAGCCAGACAGCAAAAAAACATACAGTAAACCCAGTTGCTGAAATTATCAGACATGATGTTTTAAATAGCTATGATTAATATATTCAAAAATAGAGGACAACCTTAGATTTCATCAGAAAACTGATGAAATCAAGCAAAAATTTTAAGATTTGAAAAATGCAATAATGGAAATTAAAAAGTAGTCTGGCTTACCATCAGATTGGACAGCGAAGAGAGAATTAATGAAGTGTTAGGGAAGTGAGAAAAAAGCCTCGGTTGAGGTACAGAAAGCAAAGTGAGAAGAAAATACAGAAAAGAATGTAAAATACATATAGAACATAGGGAAACATACATGCAAATTGTTCAGAAAGTGAGGCAGAGACTAAACAGAATAGAAGCAATGGTTGAAGAGATAACTGCCTAAAGTTTTTCAAAAGTGACTGAGGAGGGAGTTCCCGTCATGGCACAGTAGTTGGCAAATCCAACTTGGAACCATGAGGTTGCGGGTTCGATCCCTGGCCTTGCTCAGTGGGTTAAGGACCTGGTGTTGCCGTGAGCTGTGGTGTGGGTCACGGATGCGGCTCGGATCCCACGTTGCTGTGGCTCTGGTGTAGGCCAGTGACTACATCTCCGATTGGACCCCTAGCCTGGGAACCTCCATATGCCCCGAGAGCAGCCCAAGAAATGGCAAAAAGACCAAAAAAAAAAAAAAAGTGACTGAGGATACCAAACCATAGGATTAAGAATCCCAATGGAAATCAAGCAAGATAAAAGATAAAAAAAAACACACCTAGGAACATCAGAGGAAATTATTGAGAAAATTATTACTATTATTATTATTATTTTGTCTTTTTGCCTTTTCTAGGGCCGATCCCACGACATATGGATGTTCCCAGGCTAGAGGTCTAATCAGATGTGTAGCCACTGGCCTATGCCAGAGCCATAGCAACTCGGGATCTGAGCCACGTCTGTGACCTATACCACAGTTCACGGCAACGCTGGATCCTTAACCCACTGAGCAAGGCCAGGGATCAAACCTGCAACCTCATGGTTCCTAGTCAGATTCGTTAACCACCGCGCCACGACGGGAACTCCACTATCAAGAAAATTATTAAAATGCCAATGAGACACACCTCCAAAAATCTCTGACAAAATGGTGAGATACACTATTTTCATGGACAAGAAGCTTCACTATTACAATTAAATAGATTTCCTAAAATAACCTGCACATTTAAAAGCAACTTCAGGCAAAACCCCAATAGGATATTTCATGCAATTTGACAAGCTATTTCTAAGAAGTGCATGAAGGAATAAAGGAAGATACTTGTCCTACACTAGATTGAGGCTTTTTATAACCATGTGGTATAAGTGCAGAAATACACAAATGACCCAACTGTACAGGGAAGAGTCTAAAATTATCCATGCATGGAGCTGGAGGAATCAGACTCCCAGACTTCAGACTATACTACAAAGCAACAATCATCAAAACTGCATGGTACTGGCACAAAGACAGAAATATAGTTCAGTGGAACAGGATAGAAAGCCCAGAATTAAACCCACGCACCTACAGCCAACTCATCTATGACAAAGGAGGCAAGAATATACAATGGAGAAAAGACAGCTTGTTCAATAAGTGGTGCTGGGAAAACTGGACAGCCACATGGAAAAGAATGAAATTTGAACACTCCCTGACACCATACACAAAAAGAAACTCCAAATGGATTAAAGACCTAGAAATAAGGCCAGACACTATCAAACTCCTAGAGGAAAACATAGGCCAAACACTCTCTGACATAAACGACAGCAATATCTTCTCAGATCCACCTCTCAGAGTATTGACAATAAAAAGAAAAATAAACAAATGGGGGGATCTAATCAAACTTCAAAGTTTCTGCACAGCAAAGGAAACCCTAAACAACACAAAAAGACAACCCACAGAATGGGAGAAAATCTCTGCAAGTGAATCGACTGACAAGGGATTAATCTCCAAAATTTATAAACACCTTCTGCAGCTCCATGCCAAAAAAACAAACAACCCCATCAAAAAATGGGCAGAAGATCTAAACAGACAGTTCTCCAAAGAAGACATACAGATGGCCTAGAAACATGAAAGAATGTTCAACATCATTCATTATTAGAGAGATGCAAATCAAAACCACTCTGAGGTACCACCTTACACCAGCCAGAATGGCCATCATCCAAAAGTCTACAAACAATAAGTGCTGGAGAGGGTGTGGAGAAAAAGGAACCCTAGTACACTGTTGGTGGGATTCTAAATTGGTGCAACCACTGTGGAAAGCAGTATGGAGATGCCTCAGAAAACTAAATATAGAACTACCATTTGATCCAGCAATCCCACTCCTGGGCATCTACCCAGAGAAAACCACAACTCACAAAGACACATGTACTCCAATGTTCATTGCAGCACTATTTACAATAGCCAAGACATGGAAACCACCTAAATGTCCATCGACAGAGGAGTGGATCCAGAAGAGGTGGTACATATACACAATGGAATACTACTCAGTCATTAAAAAGAACGAAATACCAGCATTTTTTGCAACATGGATGGACCTAGAAACTATCATGCTAAGTGAAGTCAGCCATACAATGAGACACCAACATCCAATGCTTTCACTGGCATGTGGAATCTGAAAAAAGGACAGACGGAACTTCTTTGCAGAACAGATGCTGACTCACATACATTGAAAAACTTATGGTCTCCGGAGGAGACAGTTCGGGAGGTGGGAGGATGTGTCTTGGCTGTGGGATGGAAATCCCGTGAAATCAGATTGTTATGATCATTATACAACTACAGATGTGATAAATTCATTTGAGTAATAAAAAAATGGAAAAAAATTATCCATGCATAAATTAAAACCTATTCCATTTCAGTGCTATCATGGTAGATTATGGGAAAAGGAGGAAATTTTTAAATGCTACTGGGCAATAGATTATCCAAATGGAAAAAAAGAAATAAAATTGGGATCTCTACAGTATATTGTATGTGGAAAAAAATGTCAGGTAGGTTGCATTCTGTGAAAAGCAGGGCTTAAGGTATATATAAAAACAAAAAAAAAACTAAGGCTATTTTATATAAAGTGGGTTTAGTAAATGATTTATTAATTAAAATATAAAAAGCAAAAATTATGAAGAAACAGTCAAATTCAGCTGGTTGATAATTTTAAAACTCTCAGTTATTAAAAGGCAGTATTTAAAAGGTTCAAGAGCAAGATAAAAAAAACTGGGAGAAGAATTTGTCCCGCATTAACCAGAAAAAGGGTTATTATTCATAATGTCTATTTTTAAGGCAATGAGGAAATGAACAAAATTATAAATAGGCACTTTATAGAACCATAAATGCCAAAAAAGAAAACCAAAATGCTTATTCTTATGCATAATTATGAAAAAGTCAGAATGAAATGCCATTTTAAACGCACATGAATACAACTGAGAAAAAAATTGCATACTATCCATCATTGCATAAATATACAATAAAGGCACACAGACACTATCGTCAACTGGTGGAACCACTTTGGAAGATAATTTAGTAACAATTAGTAACGATGGAGATGTACATTCCATGGTTTTCAGCAATTAGTCTTTTTTGTCATATACATTCCGGAATAGGTCTTGTACACATGTACCAGGAAAAAAATGCATAAAAGACTTGAGAAGCATTGTGTGAAAGAGCAGAAAATTGGGGGAAAAAAAAACAAATGTCCCTTATCAGTAGAATCACACACACACACAGAAGTATGGTATAGTCACACAAGGAAACACTACACAGCAGTGAATAGGAACAAATTGGGGCTACATGTATCATAGATAAATATGACCACAGAATATTAAGAGGGAAAATCAACACAAAACTATGCATACAGTATATCTATATAAAGTTTAAAATGTATGCATAGTTTACAGGTTAAATATACATTAAACTATAAATACAATCAATGGGATAATAAAAATTGAAGGTAGTGATTACTTCTGAATGGAGGGAGGGCTGATTCAAACAGTGAAGGGACACATAGCAGGCTTCAAAGGTCCATGTCCACTACCTCTTCTTCTGATGTGTGCATTTGTACTTGGAAATATACATTTTGTCTTTTCTAGATAGATAGATAATAGATAGATGGATAGATAGATAGACAGACTGACAGACAGACAGATAGAGAAAGGGTTGTATATCCTATTGGTTCTATTTCTCAAGAGAATCCTGACTAATACATCTGATTCACAAAGAGAAAAAAATCTGGAAAGTTAAGCCTAAGTTTGATTGAATAACTAGATGCTAATTCTGTGTGATTAAATATAAAATTGTATGGATAATATGGCAATTCTCATAAATTTACATGACAGGATACTGATTCTTTATATTATCCACTCATTGTTTAAAAAAACAAAAACAAACAAACAAAAAAAACACAGTACCAAAGAAAACATATCCCTTATATTTGCAACATTACATTTGTATCTCTCTTAAATATCTTTTTTTTGGATATGATTTCTGCAGTGATAATGTATAAGGGGAGCGGTTTTCTGTAGCTAATAGCCATCATTAGCATGTGATTTCATTAGCAGTAGGATAGCATTAACACCTTTCAGATAAGTAATGGTCCTCCAACGATTATAATTTTGCCTACTGTTTTTAATAAAATCACTGCTAATCTATCAAACCTAACATTAGACCTCTCTCAAGAAAAAATAAATTCTAATTTTACGGAGTATACATATAAATGAGATTCATATTCCAGGATGTTTGTTGGATGAATATTCTAAAAAATCGTTCCCAAACACTACAAAAAAGAACCATTTGCAAAGTCATCATAAGAATTTACAATGGTTCATGGATTGACAATGAGATACATACTAGGTTTTTTTCCTCAAAATTTGCTGAATGTTGGTAGAGGAAATGATAAAATAATTAAACTTGTACATTTGTAAATGCTAGGATAATCATTCAAAAGGTGTTAGAGCTGCCAGAATTCAGCCTCTGTCTGCCAGGTGCAGAATTGAAATGCAGAGATGGAGTTTTGGGTAAAGGAGAAAAAAATAGCTTTATTACTTTGCCAGGCAAAGGAGGGTCACAGCAGGCTAATGCCCTAAAGACTGTGCCCCCCCCCCCCGCCCTTAGAATTGTGAAGAGTTTTATAGTAAAAAGGAGAAAAACAGGTTTTCAGTTAGGAAACAGGATTGGGACAAACATGCATTCTTCTTTTTGGGAATCTTAGTCATCATCAAAGCTGGAGCCAGGAGATCTCCGTCTGATCACGATGGTGGTCTTCCGGGTTATTGTCGAGAATAACAGGACTTGTGCAAAGGGCATATTGATCAGAGATTAGAACAAACTAGGAAAGGTACTGAAAAACATCATGTGCTAATCATCTTTAACCCACAGGCAATTATGTTCAGGGTGCCTAATCTTTAGCTTATGGGTGAGTATGTTTAGAGTGCAATTAAACCTGGGAGAAGGACAAGGAAGGACAAAGAAGGACTCTAAGCTGTTCAGTTTTAAAGTGTTCATTTCTAAAAGATGCATAAGGAATAAAACCTCTCTTGGGCATATAAGATGCCTATATTATCATGTCTATTCCTTGAGAGGGAACCAGGACCCTGCCCCAAGTCTGTACTATTGTTGCTTGACTGCTCCTCTCTTGCCTTTGCATCCCCTCCCTTCCCTGACCATCAGCTGTCTGAACTTGGCCCTAGGGACTCAGGGAAGGTATGGTGGCTGATGAGGCCCATTTCCTAAGAACAAGAAATGGGGGACACAGAAAGGCTTTTGTGCCCAGGAGTCCCACAGAGCTGCGCTCAGTTTCATTAAAAATTATGTACCATTACTGAATAATGAACCTTCCAAAGATTATGACTTTTTTTTGATAGGAGTATTTTTTTTCCCATTATAGCTGGTTTACAGTGTTCTGTCAATTTTCTACTGTACAGCCAGATGACCCAGTCACACATACATGTATACTACTGCCTTTGGAATGGATAAGCAAAAAGATATCAACTTTCATATGTGGCCTCAACAATGTTTATATCATCCTAATAGGTTTCATCTATTTTAAAATACCAATAGAGTCTGACTTCAATTAACTTCATAATTTAGTCATGTTAATGGTCTGTATAGATGTTCGTAGGGATATAACAATTCTTTTACTGCTAGCTTTAAATTAAAAGTTTTGGCTGTTTGAATAATTCAAATGAGAACAGCTATTGGCAAGTGCCATGTCAGTGACAAAATTCCAGTGGAATGTCTGTGGGTGTTTTTGGGTTTCTAAGCCTGGTGAGTGATCTCTTTGAAATCTCTCTTCTCCTTGACTGTTAATGTTTTTTTAAAATAAGCCATTTAAATTACTTATTTTTTTAACAGTTTTATTGAGGTACCTTTGACAAAGCCCTCACATCTTGGCTGAATGATTCAAATAAATCCCGTCCAGTATACTTGCCTCCAGATTTTCCTTCACCAGTCCATCTTCTACTCTCCTACAGCAGAGTTCTTTATTTTCCCCCCATCTCATGTAGAACTGTATCACTTGTTTCCTGATCAACTTTCCTCGGTTCCCTTTGCCTACGGGATGAATTCCTAAGTAAGTGGGGCATAGCAGGCTCTTCATTATCTTTCCTTTGCTTATGTATGAACATTCTGCTGTTGCACCCAGGATGCATTAGCCTTTATGGCTACAGATGTACCCTTTCACCAATACGGCGAGCTTTCTCATGCCTCTGAGTCTTCGCCTATGACATTCCCTCTCTCCCCCAACCAAACCCATTCTCATTTCCTCAGCTGACAAAATCAAGCTCTCCTGGACACGTCTCCCAAGCACCTCGTGCAAACTGCTTTTATCTGTGTCACTGTGATCACACTCAACAAGTTATACCATAATTAAAGTGTACACAACTCTTTCTCCCATGAGAGAGAGCCCTTCTGATGAACAGGAGCCATATTATTCCTCATTGTGTCCCCTTCACCAATGACCACAGTAGTGGCCACGATCTACTGTAGGTAAAAACCAATAAAAATATAACTTTCTCTGAACTAAGTCCAAGGTTGCTTCAGGCAAAGGATTTTTTTTCATTTTTTAAAAGTTTTACTGAAATATAGATGATTTAGGAGTTCCTGTTGTGGCACAGGGGAAACGAATCCAAGTAGGAACCATGAGGTTGCAGGTTCGATCCCTGGCCTTGCTCAGTGGGTTAAGGATCCGGCGTTGCCTTGAGATGTGGTGTAGGTCACAGACACGGCTCAGATCTGGCATTGCTGTGGCTATGGTGTAGGCTGGCAACTGTAGCTCTGATTAGACCCCTAGCATGGGAACCTCCATATGCTGTGGGTGTGGCCCTAAAAAGCAACCAAAAAAAAGGAAAAAAAAGAAATATAGTTGATTTACAATGTTGTGATAATTTCTGCTGTACAACAAAGTTATTCAGTTATTCACATACACACATTCATTGTTTTCCACATTCTTTTTCCTTTTAGATTATCACAGAATATTGGGTAGAGTTCCCTGTGCTATACAGCAGATCCCATTGGACAGTCATTCCATAATGTACCACAGTGTGCATGTTCCAATCCCAAACCCCCAGCTATCCCTCCACCCACAGCTGTCCACTTTGGTAACCATAAGTTTGTTTTCAAAGTCTGTTCTGCAAATAAGTTCATTTATACCTTTTTTTAGATCCCACATATAAGTGATGCCATATGTCTTTCATCTCTGTCTAACTTCACTTTGTATGATAATGTGTAGGTCCATCCATGTTGTTGCAAATAGCATTATTTCATTATTTTTATGGCTGAGCAATATTCCATTGTATGTATGTACCACAACTTCTTTATCCATTCCTCTGTCAATAGACATTTACGTTGCTTCCATTGGCTATTGTGAATAGTGCTGCAGTGAACACTGGGTGCATGTCAGTCTTATCTCAGGCAACAAGGAAAATCTCAAATAATTAATATGACCTTATACCTAAAACATTTAGAGAAGGAAGAACAGACAAAGCCTGAAATTAGTAAAAAGAAAGAAATCATAAAGATCAGAGCAGAAATAAATGAAACAGAGACCAAGAAAGATCAACAAAATTGATAAACCTTTAGCCACACTCATCAAGAAAAAAAGGGAGAGGGTTCAAATCATTAAAATTTGAAATGAAAAAGGATAAATTACAAATGACTCCACAGAAATACAAAGGATCATAAGAGACTACTATGAGCAAGTGTATACCAATAAAATGGACAATCTAGAAGAAATGGACAGATTCTTACAAAGATACAACCTACCAAGATCGATACAAGAAGAAATAGAAAATATGAATAGACCAATCACAAGTGCTGAAATTGAAAATGTGATTTAAAAACTTTCAAAAAACAAAAACCCAGGAACTGATGACTTCACAAGCAAATTCTATCAAATATTCAGAGAAGAGTTAACATCTATTCTTCCGAAACTCTTCCAAAACATTGTAGAAAAAGGAACACACCCAATCTCATTCTATGAGGCCACCATCACCCTGATACCAAAACCAGACAATGATACCACAAAAAAAGAAAATTACAGCCCAATACCACTGTTGAACAAGATGCAAAAATCCACTTTTTGTAGGATTTTTAAAAAGAGAATATAATATCCATTCTAGGTTTTTAGCAAGTGTCATCAAATTTCAAAGCTAAATATAGTTTAAAACCCAAAGCATTCTTCCAGTTCATCTCACCAGACCAAACTTCTGTATCAGAGGTGACGTGGCCTCCCCACCAGGGTTGTCCTGACCTGGTTCACACCCAATCTCTTAACCACACTCTGATCCACGTGTTTCTCACATGGGATGGTTCTTCCCTCCATCTGCAGCATCATAAATGCCCCATTCTTAGACAACTACCTCAAAACCTCTCATTGGAAAGGCACATCTTTCTTACCTCATTATTTATAATGGTGGCTCAACATGTGATGAAATTTTTCATTTTCTAATTATTGAATGGAGGTAAGATTAGATGATTCAGGAGTGGCTTATATGCTTTCTTTGTTTAGGAAACCCCGTTCCCCTAATTTCTGTCATGCCTAAAATATTCCAGACATGGAAATATTGATTGGGTACTGAATGAATGCACACTTAAAAAAAAAAAAAAAAGGAAAGAAAATCACTTTGAGAAATATTAGACCATGGATTTTTCTTTTTCTTTTTTTCTTTTTATTTATTTATTTATTTATTTAGGCCCTGAATCATTGTCATAATTCAGCTTGAACAGATCTACAAAATTAAAAGAAAATAGAGGAAAATACTTCGTTTTCATGAATATCTGAATTCTGAGTCTCTGCTTCCTGAACTAGCTCATTTTCTAGTTGATGGAACCTGCTGGAAGGAAGTAAATACAATTTACAAAATGGAATTTTCTGTGGCATTACCTGATAACTATGATTGCAATAAAAAATCTCACAGAGACCTAAAATGTAATTTATAATAAATATAAAGGCTTCTACAAGGATTCAGAATTCTTGGTTACTTCCCTAGGAACCTAAAAATCTTCACTGATAGAACATACAATACATTTTTGGGACTAATTACCATTTATTCTCTTTTCCATTGTAGTCAGGTACCATCTATAAGAGGCAAATGCAGAAAACTAAGTTCACATTGTCTTGAATGATTACTGTGTTTTTGTTTTAATAAAGGCATACCTTAAATAGTTGGGGGGACAACATAAACAGTATGCAACTTGCTCTTATTAGGATAGATACTTTCTCATAGAGCTTGCTAGATGCCTAGTGTAATCACTGTGGTCTTTAATTTGATATGTACAATGGACTTGAGGTCTGAGATCAGGGAAAGAAAAATCTAGATAATTATTTCAGCTCTACTTCATACCTAGATGTATGACCTTGAGCAGATTATTTGACATCTCTGGGTCCTACTTTTCTTTTTACAGCAAGAGATAAATGGATCTCCACTACCTTATACGCAGAATTATTATAAGAATACAGTGTTAGAACATAAGGAGATCACATGAAAACAGTCTTATAAAATGTGAAACTAACAAATGCAAATGAATACAAATTACTATTACTTAGGCATGTCAACATCCTAACTTAATTTATGTAATTTTTAGAAGTATTAAAGAAGGGACTTTTGATGAATATTTCTTGAAGATGAGTGTTTCAAATTTGATTAATGTGCTGAGGGATGGTTCACATTTTAAAAGGTCTGTGAGGAGGACAAAAGTGATGAGTCAATTAGAGATAATTTGGTCTCATCCTACCAGACTTATCCATTGCCTACAAAATCAAGTCTAAACACTACTTCCTGAGGGAACAGTTCCTTGTTAATCATCATCAGTGTATATTTATGGGGCCTACCTATGACAGCAGTGCCACAGTTGGCATCCTTAGGTTGGTTCATTAATCTACAACACGTTTGGTGTAGGCAGGTAGTTGTTTGTGATGATGTCTTGATTCGAAAAAAATCAGGATTGTGAACTTGGGTTGTTAACATTCATGTTTTTGCAATCACCAAATGCTTGTTTTTCACAAGAAATATTCAAGGTTCCATAGAGCAGAGATGTCCCTGTGGACGGCAGATCCAGCAGGAGGTAACAGATTGGCAAAAGGAGTTAATCATATGCAAAACTTTGCATGCATGTGTGTGTCTGGACATATTTCTAGGCAAAGGGCTCATGACTGACATCAGGTTCTCGTGGGAACATGTAACTTCTATAACGATAGTACTTCCGTGATAATACACCCTTCACTCCAGAGAAGGGTGTTTTGGGGGGCCCTACCATGTGTGATGTGGGAGATGGCTCCACACAGAGATGTTCTGAATGTCAAGTCAACATGAGAAGCTCTCTTCGCAAATTTTTCCCTTTTCTCAGGAGAGATCCCACTTGTATTACTTTTGAATTCTTCATTTATCAGCTTCCTTTTTACTTTAAGTCTTTTGACATTTTTAAAAGTCTAAACTGTGTTATGTTTAGAAATCTGTAAAATGGTGAGCTGAGTGATTCATGTTTAACATGTAACTGCTTTCACAGATGTATTCCTGTTTATTTAAAAGTAATTTAGAATTGTGCTTCCTATTAGATCATCAACCCTCTAATCAGAATCCTCATCTAATCTTCAGGATATTTTTCTAAAAAAATCTCAAGGTGGCACTACATTTCATAGTAGAGCAGTAAATATTTTACTATTCTTACTGATCATACCACAATCCGAGGTAATAACTACTGTCACAGCTTAAAAGATGAAACTCAGTTCTATTTTGCTTTGTGGTCTTTATTTCACAGCCTTGGCAAATAAATCCACAAATCTTTAAAATAAACAGTCATTGCTCCAGAAACAGTGTAATGGTGAAAAATGTTTTTCAACTTATTTATCCAGATTGAGTCACTTGTCTTCTGCCTTTCTATTGGGATAAAACCAATGATTATTGGGTAATTGCCTTGGGGCTAGAAGACCAAAACTGCTTTTTCAAATGCCATGTTAATGGTAATTTGTAAATTACATTCTGTGCCTATTTCAGTGTGGTTACTTTTTTAGTGGTCTTTAGTAACAGCTGTTATTTATCTATGTGAAAATCTGAGTATAAGCCATTTGGTCTTTGTGATGTTTGAGACTGTTTTAATGAATACTAAGAAAAACAGTTACGAGAGGCCAGAAGATAAGAGTTGGAATATTTGATCTGGTCTATGTTATATAACTTTGGGATTTATTTCACTTATGATCACATGAATGGTGATTGGCAACAGTCTGAAGAATTCTGATTTCAGAAGTTTCTGTAGGAAGACAGGTATTGGGCTCAGGAGCTATAGCGCTCATGTCCTATACAGGACCCTGACATCATGATCCACACAATTCTATTCTAGGTTTTGTGGATCATAATGAAGATTAGAAAATAGCATTTCCTGAAGAAGCTAATATTTTAAATAATAGAGGGATGAAGATATTTGGGGGCAAGTTAAAGCTTAAGTAGAAGATTGCCAATTTAGAATTCAGGTAAACTATATGGGATACTCAGGATAAAGGGCAGAGATTTTAAATTAGTACATATTTTCAGTTCTTTGATCATTCAGGTGAAGAACTCTTATAGATTTATTTTGTTTATTAGGAAGGAACAGATTGTTGATAAGTTATATTTGGTTTCGCCCTTAAAATTATTTAATAGTAAAGCTGGATTCCATTGTATTTGTTATTTAATATGGACGAAGAGTGTAATGTGAGTATTTATTTAGCCATTTATATTAGACATAAGAGAGGATATGGATAGAACTAAAACAACATCTTTGTAGACACAATACTGAGAAATATCTTAGACAATTCTGGATCCTTTTCCAAATCACAATTTAGGTCATATACTTGCACAAAGTCAAACAAAACCAGTGTTTGTGTGTGGTATGTGTGCATGTGGTGTGTGTGTGTGTTTGAGTCCTCCAGCGAAAATGTTTTTTAATCAGAGGCATTTGCCAATCCACATTACACCTTCTTGTCTCTTCTGATAAGATCTTTAATATTTATCACGGAATGTTTGTTGCTATGGTGGTGAGGGAGACAGGATAAGATTGTGAAAAATATTTCAGTGGATTTATGGGGTTTAGTCTCTTACCCAGACTCAAAAGCCAGAGACTCTCCTGGATCCTCAAAACTTATTACACTCTAAATGGGATGTGTTATCTCTTCGCATTGCAATGATTCAAATTTGGATGATTGAAAAAAAAATGGTACCTTAACAAAAAGAAGAGAGTCATTAAGAGACAACTGATTTAGAATAGAAAAGATGAATGTCATTTAAAGGATATTAAATTCAAAGCATAAACTGCATAGTGACCTAGAGGAAGATATCAATGGGAATTTTGAACAGGGGACAGAAGCTTATGATCAGACAGGGTTAAGAGTATATTCATAAATAGCACTTGAGTTTGTGGGAGTGAACAAGATCATCCAGAGTGAAGGATTATTAACTTGGAGTCAGTAAATCCCCTAAGGGTATCCATGAACTCCTGAATTAATATCTGAAATGTTATAAGAATCAGTTTCTTTAAAAAGAGCTCATAACTTTAAATAGATTCTCAAAGAAGCTATAATCCAAAAATTGTTTTTAAAAGTTGGACCAAGAAAAGGACAAATGAGCATATAAAGACAGGACTTGAATAATATAGATAGTGAATAGATGTTTGATAAAAAGGTATTAAACTGGCATTTCTTGAAAGCCGACAATATGTCAAGCAATGTCCTAGGGAATTTCATATAGAACATCTCGCTTAATCTTCTCAACAGTCCTGTGAGCCTGAGACCACTAATATGGTTTTTACACATGAGATAAATGAGATTAAAATGATTTTTCAAAACCCAGTAGTAACTAAATAACAGGGCAATTCCTATTCAGAGGGCATGATTCCAAGTTTGGTGCTCAGTGTCACAGCTATAGAAGAACTAGAGAGGAAAATGGTAGAAAAACAAAACAAAAATGTGAAATAACACACTATCAAGTAGGAAAGAGTAACAAAGACAATTCTACACAGCATAAAGCAGATCTTACAAGATGTCCATGGAATATTATGGTGACAAAATTTAGCTACAAGTATCTTTAATAATGAAGTCAGGGAAACCTCAAACATATGGAAGCCTATTGATAAGTTAAAAAATAATTTCTTTGATATTAAAAATCATCATTAAGATATTACACAAAAACTTTTGGTAATAGTTTCATTCATTCTTTCAGCCTACTTGTGCCAAGTACTACATTACATAGCAGTTTAAACAATTTCAATACATTGTTTTCTTTATGGTTGTGTCATTTTTGAGTACTGAACACTTTCAAGAAAATCATTACACAACATATGCAATGAACAATATTGTAATATATGAAATATGTTCTTAAATCTTCAAGTCACTGAATTGCTATGTTTAGAAAATGAGCTTGGAAATAACTTCCTAATTCAAAAGTAACAGAAACATGTGATAAAAGCATCTTAATCATGTTAAATGTAGGTTAACTGATAGTAAGAAAGAAAATTTTATGAATGAAAACATAACATCTATAGTATGAGACCCAAAAACCATATATTACTGTTTCCTTTAATAGTTTTAAAAAAAATAAATTATTCTTTCAAGAATATCAGGCTGCCATGACTTAAATCTCTTGATCAATATCAATATCAGTAAAATCAAGAAAGCCAACATCATGTGCTTTACAACATAATGAAGTAAAAAGTGCACAACATCACCTATGAGAAATTTTGGTTCAAAAAATTAAACCTGAATCTCACAGAACCATTAGTCTATCAATTTATATACAAAAAAAATACAGAGCAAAGAGGAAAAGTTAAATGACACCACAAGAAAGAAATAAGTCAATCTTAGAACATGGGACAGACAGCCAAGTTTTCCCCAAAACAAACCAATGGCTTTTATAAAAGAAGAAAGGAAAAAAGTAAAAGAAAGATCTAACTATGATGGTATAAGAGAGACTTAAGAAACAAAAAACCCAAACCCAATGGAGAAAACTTTTTGAATTCTGATTTGAACATGTAGCTTTTCTTGAATCTGAGGATTCATGTCTTTTGTTAATTTTGAAAAATTCATAGCCATTATTGCTTTACATATTGCCACTTCCACAATTTTTCTATCCTCTCCTTTTGAAACTCTCCCTCAATATATGATGGAATTCATCACTCTTCACCCTGTCTATTAACTACTTCCATGTCTTTCTTTTCTGTCTTAATCAGTATGCTACAGGGTGAGTAATGTCCTCAGTTTTACCTTCCAATTTACTAATACTCTCTTCAGGTGTTTCTGATCTGCTATTTAACCCATCCACAGATGTTGTTATTTGAGTGACTATATTTTGTGATTTATAGTTCTTTGGGGGTACTTTCTAATTTACTATTTTTTTTTGTCTTTTTTCCATTTCTTGGGCCACTCCTGCAGCATATGGAGGTTCCCAGGCTAGGGGTCGAATTGGAGCTGTAGCTGCCAGCCTACACCAGAGCCACAGCAATGCAGAATCTGAGCTGCGTCTGCAACCTACACCACAGCTCATGGCAATGCCAGATCATTAACCCACTGAGCAAGGGCAGGGATTGAACCCACAACCTCATGGTTCCTAGTCAGATTCGTTAACCACTGCGCCACGATGGGAACTCCAAATTTGCTATTTTTACAGTGTCTTTTTGTTTGATTTTGGGTTTTGATTCTCTTTTATATTTTTAATTGTTTAGTTAGTACTTATTTCCTAGCCTGTATCTCAACTTTTGTGAATTTTAAGAACACCTGCCATAGCATTGCTGACTCTGACTCATGCCACTTTATGCCTTTGATAATTTAGGTTAGTAAGCTCATCTTCAGTGGCTCCTAATTGATGGGAACACTATACAGCTACAGTTAAGGCTATAATGTTCCAGAGAGGTTTTGCACTTCTTTCTTCCCAGAGACCCTGAGTGGCTGCCTTGGGACTATACTGACTGTTCACTTGTCCACTTACTGATTCCCACAGCTCATAGTATCATGTTTTGGCATAGAACCTTCACTAGAAATTCCTAGGGGACACTCTATTTGACCCCATGCCCAGGGCAGGACAAGATTCATATCATCCATCCAAACAAGTAAGCAGATATTTCACTCCATATGTAGCCCTTAGAGATTTCTGCCTATTTTATGTTGCATCTCTAAGTGATTGAAGAAGGAGGGTTTTATCATTTTATCTAGTTCACTGTTTATCCAAAATTATAATATTCTGTTTATTGGTCTTCAAAATTTAAAATAAAAAAACCAGAGTTCCCGTCATGCCTTAGTGGTTAACGAACCTGACTAGTACCCATGAGGATACAGGTTAGATCCCTGGCCTCGCTTAGTGGATTAAGGATCCAGCATTGCTGTGAGCTGTGGTGTAGGTCACAGACAAGGCTCAGATCATGCATTGCTGTGGCTGTGCCATAGGCCAGCAGCTACAGCTCCAATAAGACCCCTAGCCTGGGAACCTCCATATGCTGTGGGTGCAGCCTTCAAAAGATTTTAAAAAAGGGGGAGAGACATATTTTGGGAGTTCCTGTCATGGCGCAGCAGAAAGGAATCTGACTAGGAGCCAAGAGGTTGTAGGTTCGATCCCTGACCTTTCTCAGTGGGTTAAGGATCTGGCATTTGCCATGAGCTGTGGTGTGGTCACAGAGGTGGCTTGATCCCATGTGGCTCTGGCTGTTGTGTAGGCCAGCAGCTACAGCTCCAATTCAACCCCTAACCTGGGAACTTCCATGTGCCTCAGGTGCAGTCCTAAAAAGACAAAAAAAAATTAAATATATAAATAAAATAAAATAATCAACAAAGATTTAACTGTAGATGTCAAGGAAAAGAACACCAGTTTGATCAGTTTGCAATATAAAAGTGAAGAACAAGTCTTCAGAATCTGGGAAATGGAGGAAGATAGGGAAAGTAGGTTAGCTTTTCTATTATTTTCACATTATGATGGGAGTTAAGAGATATCATCTATAGTTAATGTAACAAGAAACTGAGGTTTCAATATATATTCATAATTATACATATAACCAAAAAGTAAGCTAAAAATAGACACATAACCATTAAGAGGAGAGAGAAGGGAAAGTGAAGTTATTTGAGCTAATTCCCAGAAATCACAGCAAGTCAAAAGATGATGTCAAATCAGATAAATTTAGAAACCATACCATAAACATATTCTCTAGAATGAAATGAATTAGGAGTAAATTTATAAAAACTGATATTCAGAAAATTTCAAAGTATTTGCTTTTAAAATTAGGGTTGGTGAAATGAACTGCTACTTCTTCATTATAACCATGTGTTAGTTTTCTATTGCTACTATAATAAATTACCACATACTTAGTGGCTTTAAACAACACTCATTTATGAGTTTCTTATTCTGTAGATCAGAAGCCCCGTGACTAGATTCCTGATCTGAATCTCAGTGGACAGGAATCAAAACTTTCACAAGCCCAAAGCTCTCGTCTGGGGCTCAGGCTGCTCTTTCAAGCTGTTTGTTGGCAGATTTCCTTTTCGCTGTCAGACTGAGGTCCTTGCTAGCTGTTAGCTGGGGCCTGCTTTTAGCTTCTAGAAGCTGCTCACATTTCTTATCACATGGCTTCCTCCATCGTCTAGCCAGAACATTGAATCCTTTACATGCTTTGAATTTTTCTGACTTCCTCTTCTGCCACTATCCAGATAAAACTCTGCTTATTTTATTGTATTATGATCATAACACTTAATATGAGATCTACCCCTTTAACAAAATTTTAAGTGTAAAATATATTATTGTTTACTATAGGTAGAATGTAGTACAGCTGATCTCTAGAGATTACTCATTTTGGTTAACTGAAACTTTATGCCCATTGATTAGTAACTCTTCATTTCCCTCTCCCCGTAGCCCCTGGGGATCACCATTTCACTTTTTTTATTCCATTTGATTTTATATACCTCATCTAAGTGGAATCATGCAGTATTTGTCTTTTTGTATCTGACATTTCATTTAGCATGTTGTCCTCCAGGTTTACCCATGTTGTTGCATATTGAAGAATTTCCTTCTTTTTTAAAGCTGAATAGTACTCCATTGAATGCTTATGCAGTCATCTCTCCTCATTCTTGTGTTTTTTTGGGGGGGTTTTTGTCTTTTTTTTTTTTTGGTCTTTTCTAGGGCCATACCCATGGCATATGGAGGTTCCCAGGCTAGGGGTTGAATCGGAGCTGTAGCAACCAGCCTACACCATAGCCACCACAACGCTAGATCTGAGCCGCATCTGCAACCTGCACCACAGCTCACAGCAACGCCAGATCTTTAACCCACTGAGTGAGGCCAGGGATCGAACCCGCAACCTCATGGTTCCTAGTCAGATTCGTTAACCACTGAGCCATGACAGGAACTCCTATTCTTATGTTTTGAATTCATGGATTCAACCAAATATGTATCAAAATTTTGTAGTTTATTAAATCCATGGATGTGAACCCTGCACATATGTCAACTGTGTTCATTGGACTATGCCATTTTACATAAATAACTTGAGCATCCCAAGATTGTGGTATCTGCAGGTGCTCCTAGAACCAATCCCCCCTGGGCCACATTTTCTTTGTCTATTCATCTCACAATGGACGTTTAAATTGTTTCCACATCTCTTGGCTATTTTTAGTGCTACAATGAACTTGGAAGTGCTAATATCTCTTTAGGACCCTGATTTCAATGCTTCTGGATACATAGCCAAGAAAGGGATTGCTATATAATACAGTAGTTCTATTTTTTAATTTTTTGAGGAATGTCCAAACTGTTTCCATAGATGCTGTTCCATTTTGCAACCCCACCAATAGAGTGCAAGCTTTCTAGTTTCTCCACATCTTTGTCAACACTTGTCTTTTGTTTTTTTTGATAACTGCCATTCTAATAGGTTTAATATATCATTGTGATTTTTCTTTTCATTTTCCTGATTATTAGTGATGTTGAGCATTTTTCAGATACCTATTGGCCATTTGTATGTTTACTTTGGAGAAATGTCAGTTTAAATCCTTTGCTCATTTTTAAAATCAGAATATTGGCTCTTTTGCTATTGAGCTGCATGAGTTCTCTACATATTTGGATATAACCTTATCAGAAATATGCATTACAGATTATTTCTCTTATTCCATAGGATGTCTTTCCATTTTGTTGGTGGCTTTCTTTTGCTGTACAGAAGCTTTTTAGTTTTATATAATATGAATTGTTTATTTTTGCTTTTGTTGCTTGTGTTTTTGATATCATATCCAGGAAATTACTGCTAAGAATTTTTTTTTTGGTCTTTTTGCTGTTTCTAGGGCCACTCCGTGGCACATGGATGTTCCCAGGCTAGGGGTCTAATCAGAGCTGTAGCTGCCAGCCTACACCAGAGCCACAGCAACTCAGGATCCGAGCCATGTCTGTGACCTACACCACAGCTCATGGCAATGCTGGATCCTTAACCCACTGAGCAAAGCCAGGGATTGAACCCGCAACCTCATGGTTCCTAGTCAGATTTGTTAACCACTGAGCCATGACAGGAACTCCTGCTAAAAATTTCAATGGCGTTTTTACATAAAAAGAAAAAAAAAACATTCTAGAAGTCATATGTAACCATAAAAGATCATAAATAGCCAAAAAAATCTTGAGAAAGATCAAAGCTAGAGTCATCCTATATCTTGATTTCAAAATGCATTACAAAGTTATAAGAATCAAAACCAAATACTGTATTGATATACAGACATATAGAACAATTGAACAGAATAGAGAGCCCAGAAATAAATCCCTACATATATGGCCAAAAAAATTAATCTTTGAATGGATACTAAGAATATACAATGGGAAAAGGAGAGTCTCTTCAACAAATGGTGCTGGGAAAACCAGTTGTCCACATGTGAAAGAATGAAATTGGGCCCTTATCATCCACTGTACATAAAAACCAACTCAAAATGGATTAAAGACTTTAACCTAAGATGCAAAACTATAAAACTCCCAGAAGGAAACAGGTACAAAAAGCTTCATGACATTGGTCTTGGCAATGCTTCTATAGGGCTTAACAAATTAGATGAGGCCCACTAGAAAAATGTCTCTTTGGTCATGTAAGGTAACACAATCACATGAGAAACATCAGAGAACAGATACCATGGGGTTCGAAATTCTGCCTCCCACCAAATCCTTTGATATTATTTGGTTTATTTATCATTTTAACAACAAAAAATCATTACTTTTAAAAGTCAAAGGAAAAGTAAGAAAGCAAAGCCAAAAAAGACTGCAGGGAGAGAATGGCAGTTCCCTGGGAGCTACCCAAATACTGTAAGTTGGATAGTTCTACTCCAGGAAATTAGCTGTCTTGGTGTTTCTGAGATTATTTGCTTAATTTCTTTGAATAAGAAAACCTTTTTTCTTGTTGTGGGTCTAAGTATCTGGCCAGCAGGTGAGCGGATGGGAAGTGGATTACCACTTTATTAATCAGCACACTAAGTCCAAAATTTTCTCATGTCCAAATTAACAGGTAAAATGATAATGAGAAAGAGAATAAAGAAATACAAGAGTCTTGTCAGAAGAGTATTGTCCGAGATGAAGGAATGAAGGGTAAGAGTTTTCATGGGAGAAATTCCTAGGGATGAGATTTAGATAGGATGTGACTATGGGTTTGGGTAGGATTAGGATAAGATTAGAATGTTACCATGACTGTGAAGTGAAGTCGGAAGCTCCCTGGAGTTGAAGAGGTTAAGGATGGGTTGTTGATTAAAACACTGAAACTGATAAAGATCACAGAGTAGGACAAAGACCTGAATGACACCACATCATGAAAGAAAGATATGTATGTGGGGAAAAGGAAGACATTGGGATTATTAAGTACTTTTGTTTACATTCTCCCAGTGCTATAAGGTGAATAAGGTATCAAGGTATTATTTATGATTTTGCAAATAAAAAGCTATACTCAGAGACATTAAGTAAATACACCAAGACTACATATTTATTTAGTGACAGATCTCGGGCTGCACAAAACCTTCTGATTACAAGTCTTGTAGGAAATCAGTACCCATTTTATTTAAAAGGTCTTTTATCCCAGATAAGAACATTGGTAGAGGAAGAAAAGCTGAGAGTCCTCTCTGGAAATATGAGAAAAACAAAACTATTCTAAAAATAATGAGGCCCACACTATATCTGTGTTTTGTGCTCTAATTGAAAGCTGCCTCAATTCAGGCTTGTCTAATGAGGTGCCACATAGTCATGTCTGAAATAACTGTGGGTAATGAGACGACTTCCATTAATCTACTTATGACAAAGTCTGTTCATTAATTAAGCTGGACAGCACAAAAGCAAAAACAGTGACACTCCTGTTTCAGAGTGGTGACCAGAATCTAATTATAAATTAGTAGCTGAAAGAACTCAACTATTTCCACTTACATTAATACTGACATAAAGGTACTCAACCATGATGGTAAATCACGTCACGTGAGATGGCTTGGGTGAGGGAGTAGGTGGCAGAGAGCACATTAAGGTCAGGGCCAGCTTTCAGATAGGCTCCTTCTTCCCCAAGAAGAGGGTTATTAGGAATGCAGAGGAACAAAACATCACTTCATCTTTCTACTCTCTCTGCTCTTTGCTCTTTCCCTCCCATCCTCTTTTACAAACACACACACACACACACACACACCACCACCACCACCACCCCCACCCCCACATGATCCTGAAGCTGTTTACCAAACCAAATGCAGGTTATATTACGGGAGCTCATATTCTTATTCAGGTGATCTTTTATTGCTTCCAAATTCTAGATTAACAAAAGAGACAATTTTCACCTCTCACTCTCCTTCTCTGATTACAAAAACACAAAACCACAAACTTTCCAATATAATTTTTCAGTGCAATTTCCTAAACATTCATTCTTTCAAACCCCCAGAAAGAAAAGGTTATTCTGAGGCAAGGGATGATTGTCAAATGATTTTAGAGATCCAGTGAGTCCATTCACGTTCAAGAGCGATATTCTGAGGAAAAAGCATTTCAGTATTATCAACTGTTTTTTAAATAATTTCACAAAAGTAAAATTTGCTTAAGTAAAATTGCCTCTTTTATGCAAATATGTCCTATAGTGTATATTTGTCTTCAGTTCTATATGGGCTTAGATTTGACTCACAGTATTTTCTAAAGCAGCTCAACTGGGTCTTGTTCCCAGCTTTTCATCTTAAAACCATGAGACAATATATTAGCCCTTAACCTATAGCCCACTAGAGAATCTTTGTAAACTGAATCAGGTGGTATGTCTTAGGCAAGAAAATGAATTATTCTGTAACAATTTAGGGCTTTCTAAAGTCATGTGCATACAAAATACCTAACTTTGCTCAAGGTAAATATGTATTGAGTGAATAGAATGACTGAATTGGGAATTTCATTATTGTCATGAAATAAGAGATTTAAATACTCAGAGGAATACCCCACAGTTTTTTTTGACCATGAATCTAGACCAAGCTTCCTCTTTCTCCAGAAGGCTGAAAACTGTCTCTTGCAAGTAGGGGTAGTAGAAGGAAAAGGGCCAGTTATAAAAGGAAGAAGAGGAGTTCCCTGGTGACTCAAAAGGTTAAGGATCCAGCGTTGCCACTGCTATGGCTCAGGTCACTGCTATGGTGCAGAATCAATCCCTGGCCAGGAAACTTCCACATATCGCGGACATGGCCAAAAGAAATAGAAAAAAAAAAAAAAAAAAGGAAGGAGATTAACATTACCTAAAAACATCCAGGAAAAGTTGCTCATAGAAATTGCCCAGAGCAGAATAAGGTAAATGAGAGAAAATATGTGAAACAAAATAAACTCAAGACAGAATGCTAAATTAAAAAAAAAAAAAGCAAGTCTAGGGAAAGCTTGAATTTCTATATATTGTGCTAGATTGGGGGGAAAAAAAGTGCTGGGATAGATAGTTGGGCTATGAAGATTTGTCTTCACTCTTTCTGCTCAAATTCTTAAGCAAGTATCAAAATCAGTATTTACTATTGAAAATGACATTACTAGTAATTCCTCTGCTTGTCACATTTTCATATAAAAGGGGTTTAGATTTGGAGGCCCCATAGAGTTTATCAAATCCATTATCCCTGTAAATAAAGAACTTAAATCCTAGAGAGAGAAGTGACCAGGTCAAAGGTACACTGTTTAGAGGAACACAGTGTTATCCATACCATGAAATAATTAGATCAGATCCCGTCCTTAATTTACAGGCTTGCTCCAATGCAGCCCTTATCCTACTGTGATATAACTTTCGGTCTGCTAATCACTCTTTTTCAGAGACCCTGAGTTTGCAAAAGTAGGGAACGTCTTTAGACTCTTCGTTTCTAGCATATGTGCCCAGAATGGAATGGGCATACAATCATCATACTCAACCCATGTGAAATTTAAGCATGCAACTTATAATTTACAATCCTTTGAACTCAGGTCTGCCTGTATTTCAATTCATATTTATATTTATTCTCCTTGAACTACTTTCCTTTTCTAGCTCTTGAATCCCACCTCTCATTTTACCATCTCATGACTGCTATACACAAGCCTCAATGCTTTACTTGAATTAGCCCTGCTCTGCTGGTCCTCACATTTGTTCACTATCACTCCTAATATGTGCTCACCAAATCCTTTTTTTTTTTTTTTTAGGGCCACACCCACAGCATATGTAAGTTCCCAAGCAAGGAGTCAAATCGGAGGTATAAGCCACTGGCCTGCACCTCAACCACAGCAATGCCAAATCCAAGCCGCATCTGTGACCTACACCACAGCTCATGGCAATGCCAGATCCTTAACCCACTGAGCAAGGCCAGGGACCAAACCTGCATCCTCATGGATACAGGTCAGTTTCATTACCACTGAGCCACAATGGGAGCTCCCCCCAAATCCTCTTTCTATTTCCTCCTGGACATACAGCTAGCCCACCTTTTCCAGCCAGCCTTACAATTACATAAGGCTACATGGTTGAGTTCTGACCAATGGAGGGAAGATGGAAGTGATATCTGTCTCTTCCAGGCCTGGCCCTAACAACCACCAGCATGATACTTCAAGTTGCATGAAGAGGATTCTGGAGAAGACAGAGAATGGGGCCATGCTATGGAAGGAACCTGGATCTCTGAGCTGTAAGTCCTGGAGGAGATTTGATCAAGACAGTATTTAGCCAGGAATATTTTAGAACTGATGTATACATGAAAAACAACTTTCATTGTCCAAACTCACCGAAATGTGGGAGTTGTCTGTTTCAGCAGAAAACCTACATGACTAATATTCTCATGTTGTTCCTTCTTCCTGAAATTCAAACCTTTTCTATTTGAGAAAGACCTTCTGCGCTTTCAAGATTTACTTTAAAAACTAGCTTCTGCCTGAAATTTCCCTGAAAGTCCCTTCCTTTCCATCCTTGCCTTTCATAAACTTACTGTATCCTCACTTTATGCTTCTATCTCCCTTGGATCTCATTATTTGCAGACTTCATGCCCAAAGCAGAGTGAGCAGCCCATAGTAACTATTCAGAAGATGTTAAATCCATGAATCAAAGACGGAATTCTTCCCACAATTTCTTCCCCCACCCCCACAATGCTTTTGAACTGGACTCATGAAAACAGCCTTACTTTACTTCTTTTTTCATCATCATGTTCCAAACCCACTTCTCTTACACCGAGGATTCTTTCTCTCCCTGTTTGCCAAGTTGCTACATACTCCCTCTTGGGCTATGGGGAAAATGACACTCCTGCAGTCTTATAGGTGGAAATAATTTATGCTTGCAGGATGTCTACCCATTTGCTTTAAGAGTTTTACAGAAATTCTTTTTCCAAAACAAGTAAAATCCAGATCCATGTTTCTACTCATAAAACATGGCAATGTATCAGTGATTCCTGAGAGGTCTCTCCTCTCTTTGGTTATAAAAGTGTCTGTGGTCCTAACCAACCCCCCAACTGAAAAGTCCTTTGTGCTTTGCAATTTGGTCATCACTAAGTTGGTCACTGCGTGCTCTTGTTGAGCAATAGAGGTCAGGGCTCCATTCCCCTTGACCTCATACCAAATAAGCTTGAGGCCAGTGATACTGAGCCTGGTTCCTGGTGAAGCAGTAGGAAGAGAAAAATCTCTGACCTATTTCCTGAGTTCTTTTTATAAAATTTAGTCAATTAGAAAACAAGACACAGTTCATTTTACTAGCTGGTTTTTCTCCCACAAAAAAAAAGTACAAATTATTGGTTAAAACAGCAGACTAACTTTGTTCCTTTATAAGATCATTTTTCCTCTTAATTTTATGATGCATAGAAAAGGGTTAAAAAAGAGAAAGAATGGGTATGGAGGGGTTTTAGTAACCCATAAGCTTTCTAGAATCACATTTAAACTATTTAACTGACAGAAAGTTGAAGTGAATTTACCTTCATTCAAAAACAAACAAAAAGCAATGTAGGAGTTCCCGTCGTGGCGCAGTGGTTAACGAATCCGACTAGGAACCATGAGGTTGCGGGTTCCGTCCCTGCCCTTGCTCAGTGTGTTAACGATCCCGCGTTGCCTTGAGCTGTGGTGTAGGTTGCAGACGCGGCTCGGATCCCGCATTGCTGTGGCTCTGGCGTAGGCCGGCGGCTACAGCTCCAATTAGACCCCTAGCCTGGGAACCTCCATATGCCACGGGAGCGGCCCAAGAAATAGCAACAGCCACAACAACAACAACTACAACAACAAAAGACAAAAAGACACACAAAAAAAGGCAATGTAAACTAAACTATAGTCCAGAGCGTCTACCATTAGATCATATACAGTCAGAATACATCTAAATGAAATAAAGCAGTATTTGTTCTACCTTGAGATATAGCCTTATCCTTAAGGCAAAATAAGCACAACAAATAAGCAAACAGAAAGCAGCCCCGACAATCGCCTTCTTGTATAAAACACCCCATCTTCTGGTACCCTCTTTGACCTACCAGGCCCTATTCTAAGTGCCAGGATGCAAAATAAGTAAGAGATGATTTCAGCTCACAACGAGTTCCAAGACCAGATTTGAAGATAAGAGATGCATGCAAATACCTATACAACAGTATAGGAAACAATACTATCAGAGAAGGAAAAGGCAGAAGTAAATTGTAAAAGTGATGTAGAAAATATTCAGCAACTTTGGATGAAAGGAGTGAAAAATCATGATGCTGCTTTCACTGCTACTGCCTGCACAGTTTGTTGCTTTGCATTTACTGTGACTGCATCAGACTCAGACTGCCTTATATCATTCACTTCCTCAGGACTAGAATTTATGACATTTTTATATCTGGCATGAACACATGACATTCAAGCAAAAACCCAATGTCTGAATTTAGTAATGAACACTACTTGCCATCAGTTATTTTTAAAAATACATTCAACACCATTCATGACAAAATTATATTCTTACATACTAGCTTGGGTTCCTTTCTACTAAAAAAAAAATCAAATTTGCAACCCATTTGTGCAGTTTATTTTTTAGCTATTATCTTTACCACAGAAGCATAACTGTCATAGGGTTAAAACAATACAGAAGTGTTCAAAATAAAAAATAAAGTTTTACTCCAATAGAAATCAGTGGCTATGAGATATCAAACATGAACTGCTCAAGTGAGAAGAAAAGCACTGGCAGAATAAAAAATAATCAATAAATTTTACAATCTATCAGTTAAGACTATCCTTTGGAATAGATGAAAACAGAATGAAAAAAAATGACCAGAGCCTTGAGAGAATCATGGGTCATGGTCAACCACCCCAATATCTGCATAAAGAGTATTCCAATTGGGGAGGAGACAGATAAAAGGGCAGAAATAATATCTGAAGAGATAATGATCCCAAACTCCCCAAATTCGACATTAACATTAATTTACATATCTAAGAAGGTCAAACCACAAATACTGTAAACTCAAAAAGATTTACACCATAAGTAAACCGTTGAAAGATACAAAGAGAATGCTGAAGAAAGCAAAAGAAATGACTTGTCAAGGGATGTACAAGCAACCCTCAATATGATTAACAGCTGATTTCACATCAGAAACCATAGTGGTTAGAAGGCAATGAGATGATACATTTCAAAGTGCCAAAAGAAAAAGAGTGTAAACCAAGAATTTTACATCAGAAAAACTATCTATAAAACATGGAAGAGATATTAAGACATTCCCAGCCTTAAAAAAAAAAAAAAAAAAAAAAGAGGAAAACAGATTTTGCTAGTGAGTAAACCTACCCTGCAAGTAGCACTAAAGGAAATCTCTCTAAATGAAATAAAAGGATAGGTAACTCAAATCTACATGAAAAAAGAAAGCGCCCCGGTAAAGATAATATTGGTAAATATAAAAGGCAGCATAAATGTATCTTTTTGGTACCTCTTTCTCCTCTTTTATCTGATTGAAAAGGCAAAGGCATGAAACAATAACTATAAAACTGTATACTTGGGTTTATGATAAAGATGAAATGTGTGTGAAAATAATGGCACAAAAGAAGGGAAAGAAACAAAGCTAGGCAAGAACAGAATTGTGTATATTGTTGAGCTATATTGCCTGAACTACATGTAATAATCTAAACTATAGTGTTGTAAGGTAACATGTCCATTGTAATGCCCAAGGAAGCCCCTGAGGAAATAAACTTCAAAAATTAAAAGAAATAAAGGAATAAAATGGTACAATATAAAGCATTTCTTTTAAAGAAGGCGATTAGGAAGAAAAAGAAATAAAATCAAATGGCAAATGGCAAACAAACATCCTATCTTATAGTATTAAAGGTAAATGTACTAAACATTCCCCAAAATGAATTTTTTAAAAATCTAGGCTAGCAACAAGAGATACTCTTCACATCAAAAGGCACAAAGAGATTGAAAGTAACAGGATGAAAAGATGAATACATGTAAACAGTTATTAAAAGAGGGCTTCAGTCACTGTGCTAGCATCCGCTGAAACAATAGAATTTGAATAAATTATTAATGGATTTCATTATTTACTTTTTTATAAAGCACCACCCCCACTCAAAGCATTATGGTATGCCTTGAGAACACATTTTTCTTGCTTTGTTAAGGTTTAAAAAATCCTTTCTTTGGATGACATGAAGGTTATAATAAACATGGTTTGATTTTTAATGCCTTCATGGACAAAATTAAGTGACATTTTTTAAAAGAGTAAATTGTTAGCTGAGACAAAGGACATTTTAAAATGGGAAAAGAGTCAGCCCCTCAAAGAATGACAATTATAAACATACATACATCAAAATAGACAATTCAAAAATAATAGAGACTTCAGGAGTTCCTGTCGTGGTGCAGTGGAAACAAATCTGACTAGGAACCATGAGGTTGCGGGTTCGATCCCTGGCCTTACTCAGTGGGTTAAGGATCTGGCTTTGCTGTGACCTGTGGTGTAGATCGCAGACACAGCTTGAGTCTGGCATTTCTATGGCTCTAGTGTAGGCCTGCGGCTACAGCTCCAACTAGACCCCTAGCCTGGGAACCGCCATATGCCACAGGTGTGGCCCTAAAAAGGACAAAAAGACAAAAAAAAAATTAAATTAAACAATAATACAGACTTCAACTTTCACCAATAGAACAACTTGCTAGCAGATCAATGAGCCAAAAGAAGACTGGAAAAATAAGCCAACTAGATCTACCAGACATCAATAGAAACCTTAACAAGGGCAGAATTCACATTCTTGTCAAATGCACATGGTACATTCTGCAGGAGAAAACTCTTATAACTCAGCAATAAAAAGACAAAAACCCAATTTTAAAAATAGCTAAAGGATTTGAATAGACTTTTTCCCAAGGAAGCTATACAAATAGCCAGTAAGCACTTAAAAAAATGCTCAGTATCATCAGTCACTACAGAAATGTAAATCAAAAGCACAATGAGATACCACTTCACACCCACTAGAATGGCTTACGATTAAAGCGTGAGGCTGTAAACAGATTGGAATCCTCATATACTTAGTGATGGGAATGTAAAATGGTACAGCAGCTGTGGAAAACTGTTCAGCAGTTCCTCAAAAAGTCAAGCATCGATGAGGGAGTTTAAGCAGCCTGTGGAGAGGTCTATGTTAAAAGGAACCAGCCCACACAACCAGCTGGGCACCCAGCCAGAGCCAGCTCCAACTTGGCCAGCAATGTGACTGAACTGTCTTGAAAGCGGGTCCTCCAGTTCCCATTTGAGCAGCCCCAGGTGAGAACATGTCAAGCAAAGACAAACCATTCCTACTCGGATGCCTGAACTGTAGATTCATAAGCAAAATAAATGAATGCTGTTGTTTTAAGTCACTAAAAAAAAAGCATAGAGTTACATATGACCCAGCAATTCTAATAAGTATTTATTCAAAAGAAATGAAAATATATCCCCACACAAAAACTTGTATATGAGTGTTTATAGTAGTATTATCCACAGTAATCAAAGAGTGGAAAACTCAAGTGTCAGTTTATGAGTGAATATACCAAATATGTTGCATCCACACAACAGAATCTCATCCAATCATGGAAACAAATGAAGTACATGCTACAACATGGATGAACCTCAAAAACATTATGTTAAATGAAAGAAGCCAGACGCAAATGGTCACATATTGTCTGACTATTTATATGAAATATGAATAAATAAATCCACAGAGACAGAAAGCATTTGCCAGGGGCAGGTTGGTACAAGGGATCAGGGGAATGGAGAGTAATTGCTTAAAAGATATGGGGGCGTTTGATCATCATGAAAAGCTCTGGATTCATTTGTGTCAATGGTCATACAACTTTGTGAGTATACTAAAACTACTGGATCACACTCTTTAAGAGGGAATTTCATGTTATATTCATTGCATCTCAATTTATAAGTAGCCGTGATTTTGCTACCAACAAATACCACTGGAAATTTGCAATTGCTGTCTGCAGTGGAAAGTCCCCCATGTTGGGTACCAGACACACACCTGGCATTTTTACATGCATTATCTCCTCCAGCCCTCACATCATCACTCTTGCATGAGTAAACTGGCATTTCAAGAGGTAAAATAACTTGTCCAGAGTCATTACTGACGCGTAAGGAGATGAATCTGAACTTAGGTCTTCTGACTCAAAATTCTCTATTGTATGCTGCCCCGGGGACTTGTGGGGCTGGTAAGGAGTAATTAAGACCATGTTTATTTGACAGTAGTGAAAACTGAAGTCGTAAATAGCAAGTCAATGACAAGCCAAGAAAGAGATGCCTAGTCTTTTTGTCTTTGCAATTTCTATCAAATTCTTACATTCAGGCTGATGAGGAGGAAAAGAGGTGAAAAAATGAGTTTGGGGAGGGCGGGGGCAGAGGAGCAGGACAAGAATATTCTCCATAGGAGTTCCCGTCATGGTGCAGTGGTTAATGAATCTGACCCACGAGGTTGCGGGTTTGATCCCTGGCCTCGCTCGGTGGGTTGAGGATCCGGCATTGCCGTGAGCTGTGGTGTAGGTTGCAGATGCAGCTCGGATCTGGTGTTGCTGTGGCTGTGGTATAGGCCAGTGGCCAAGGCTCTGATTAGACCCCTAGCCTGGGAATCTCCATATGCCTCAGGAGCAGCCCAAGAAAAGGCAAAAAGACAAAAAAAAAAAAGAATGTTCTCCATAGAGAGTTGAAAACGATTCTGCCATTTTCAACTGCCATGAAATTGAAATGATTCTACTTCATTTCAATTTCACCTGAATGTCATTCTCGTTAATACAACTTTCGTCTGACACCTTGAACTCCCAAATGTTCTACAGTTGTCTTTTATTATTGCAGTATTCTGCTTTCTCAAATGAGCACATTGTTGACTTGAATTGTTCTATCCAATGAACAAAATGATGAAAAGGCCAGAGAAATCAAGGCCAGATATGGGCATGTAAACAGAAGGAGAAAAGGTGAAGTTAATTGGTATAGAGGCTAAAAAGGAGCTGGAACTATTATGCTTGTTCATTTGCTGTCCCTGGGGGTGAAGCTGAGTAGCTGGGGGTTAAGAGTGGGAAGAAGAGCCTTCATTTCCCCTCCATACCCACTGAACTGTGAGCCATGTAAATGTGTTACCCAGTTCATAAATGGTTATTTTCAATTACATTTTTAGTGAAAAAAATTATTAAATGCTAAGTTATGGAAAAAGCATGGACAGTCCTTTGAGAGTGGCTGCTTTTGTTCCAAGCCAGGCTGTCGGTGTGTGTCATGAGCTAGCACAAGCAGTGGAGGGCAATGAGAGGCTGGCTTCAGATGCTGAAAAGCAAAGAGCTAAGACCAGGAGTGAGGAAAAGAATTCCCCTGAAAATGTTGTATTAGTTTCAGGTATACAGCAAAGTGACACACACACACATATATATGAGTATGTGTGTGTGTGTGTGTGTGTGTGTGTGTGTGTGTGTATATGCAGATTCAGATGCTTTTCTGATTCTTTTCTGTTATAGGTTACTATAAGGAGTGGGGCAGAGCAAGGAAAGAATTCCCCTAACTGATGCAGGAGAGCCCCACAGGAGTCACATGGACAATGAAGGGTGTCAAAAGCTGTGATCTTTCCTCTTCTGCTCTTTGCTCCATAAGAAGAAATAGATAGAATTCTTGAGTGCTCAGAGCATGAATGGAGGGGGAAGAATGATGCAAAAGAAATTCCAAAGATTTTACCTGGGGATAGCAGGAGGTCAGACTGATGAGTCCATTTCTAGCACAAATAAGACTATAACAAAAAAATTTAAAAATAAGGGTGGGAGGAGGAATAAATTAGGAATTTGGGATTAACAGATACACACTACTGTGTATAAAGTAGATTAAAAAAACAAGGACCTACTATATAGCACAGGGAACTATACTCAATACCTTGTAATAACCTATAACACAAAGGAATCTGAAAAATATATAGATAATATATACATATATATAACTGAGTCACTTTGCTGTACACCTGAAATTAATGCAACATTGTAAATCAACTATACTTCAATTTTTTATTTCAAATAATTAAAAAATAAATAAAGGTAAGTCACAGTGGCTTAATAGTTTATGGAGCTGTTGAAAAATGTCAACAGGCCCCAGAAGAGTCTAACTCCGAAAAAGAAAGGGTCTAAGGCTATGAAATTTGAAGGCAAAAGTCTTGGTTGGAATCCCAGTGCTGCCACATATTAGCTGAGCAACCTTAGGGTAATTATTTGAGCTCTTTGTATTTCAGTTTCCTCATCTGCAAAATGGGAAAGAACTTTAGGTTGTTCTGAGGGTAATTAGCACATACTATATTATAAATAGAGTTACTGGAGGGGTTAGATAAGAGCAGTGGTTCTAAACTTTTTTCAGCTACAGGATGCTGTGCACAAATGAAACTTTACTCCAAGACTCAATTTGTTAAATAGATCGAAGTAGAGTTATTCTAGGTGAGTGAGGGTTGGGGAGGCAACTAAGTTACCACTAAGACTCTTTAGCCTACTTTGAAAATCACGGTCAGATTGGGAGATTCCCAAAGTTCTTTTGGGATGCAAACTTCTAGCATCTATATCCTTGGCTTGACATGTTGAATACTATCCAGGCTGCATTTCAGCCACAGATTAAACAATGATTGAGAACATTAAAGAGTATTTCTTAGGTTTCTCAGTCTTTTAAAAAATCTATTGTCCAACTGCAAATTAACATTAATGCTATATAGTTAATAAAAAATAAACAGAATAATAAAAGTGAGCTGTAAGTTCCACCCAGCTTACTCTAGTCCCGTGAAGCTCAGATCACCTAGGCAATGAGTCCCAGGTGAAAACTCCAAAAAAAAAAGAGGCTCAGCTGATGAAGCATGAAGGCAAACCTGCTGGCTTAGATCCTGAAGAAGACTGGCAAGCCTAACACCATCTAGGCCTTGAGAACGCCAATCCAGCTGATGGCAATATTCAGAAAGGCTTATAGGTCAAGTGGCAGGACTATGATCAAGGTCTACATCTACACTGGCAACATTCGAAGTGGCAAATTACATGAGCTAAATAAATTATTATGTTTAAGAACCAAAACATTTGCTTCCAATAGAAAAAGAGCTTTAGGGATGGAAATCCTATAAAATTGCATTGTGATGATCATTGTACAACTATAAATGTAATACATTCATTGAGTAATTTTAAAAAAGAAGAAAAAGAGCTTTAGTATTACTAAAGGCAATTCCATGTGGGGTTTTTTTGTTTTGTTTTTATGGCTGCAGCATATAGAAGTTCCTGGGCCAGAGTTTGAATCAGGTCAGGGCTGCATCTGCCAGCCTACGCCACAGCCACGGCAACACCGGATCCAAACATGTGTGACCTATATTGCCACAGCTTGTGACAATGCCAGATCTTTAAACCACTGAGTGAGGCCAGAGATCAAACCCACATCCTCACAGAGACTATGTCAGGTTCTTAACCCATTGAGTCACAGGAGAACTCCACATGGGTTATTTTTATTGTTAATAAAATTTCTCTGGGTCTACAGAATACACAGGTATTTCATGAACATTTTGAATGACAATCCTTAGGAGAAGCCAGTGCAGATGTTCTGGCAGTTGAAATCATTTAAATACTTTGGCATTTTCTTTGAAAAAAAAAAGTAAATATGGTTAGCAAGGCTTAAAAATACATATATACATTTAGCAATGTATATGTAGTAATTTGTGTGTATATAGAAATTTTACATATATTGAAAGAGAGAGATGGAATCAGGGCTTTCAAAATTCTGGTCCCTTAGAAAAATCTAGTATTCCAACTGTGGAAGAAAACTACATCTAACAAAAGGGAAATGGCTGAAGATGGGACTTTTCTAAGCTTAGCTTTTTGTCCAATAATATATATTTGAATATTCTTGTCAAAAAACACTACTTTTCTAAAAAAAAAAAAAAGGATAGGAAAACTAAGCAGTTTTTTCTGCTTTTGTTTTCCATATTTTACGTTTATGAATGGAAAATTGTTTGATGGTTGTTGCCAGACACGGCTTTAATTACTGTCATATTTCATCTGTAAGTTTATTGACCTAAAATACAAAATCCTTAGCTGGTAGGACATTTCATGCAGGCAAAAGCAGAACTGCAAAATACTTATGGAAATCAAGTGTCTGGATGTCCGTTACATGGGGACAGATCTCATTGCAGCAGCTGCTGCTACTGACCTTGACATTCATGGACAGAAGTCCCAAAAGTGTTCTGCTCTTTAATTTGCTTTGCAACCAAAGCAACCCTTGGCTTTCATTATTTATAAAGTCATTAGTCATGGCCCAGATGGATATTGGAGGGATGAATTTTAAATTGTAGATCCTGAATCCTGCAGACCCCACTTGTTCATGTGAGGAGAGAAGCACACATATTAGGCCTATCTCATGGCTACTTCCTTCTAGCTATAATGACAAAATAATTAGAAAGATAGGAAGTGAGCTATATCTAATAATACACTTATATACCATGTTTTAAACAAGGTAATATGTAACAAGTGAAGACAACTTTTTCCCTAGGTTATATGCCCCCAGAACCTTTCTTTCCATCCTTGAAAGTTGAATTATTATTTTAGTAAATACATTCTAGGAAGCTATTGATAGAGTACAAAACAAAGTCAGAACTGACCCAAGGAATAGATTTTGTGACATAATTTTGGTCCACAGTGTAGTTCTAAACGGTGACTAGGAGTGTGACATTATTACTCTCCCAAAGCCAACCCCAACTGTAAAAACAGTATCTTTCTTATCCAAATGTAACCTGGAGCAAAACTTGTTGCCCTCACTTCCAACCAAATTGCCCCCAGCTTCCTCAGAGGCTATTCCAGAGTTACCATTGCTAACTTGCTAATCCAGGAATATAATTTCTCATTTCCTAACATCATGTTCGCTGTTAAAGATTTGGAAAGTACCAATTATAAAGGGAAATAGCAGAGGGTATGATGAAAGAATTTTGAAATCCCAACAGAAAATTCAGTGGCAAAACACAGCTGTGGCTCCAATCTGATCAACTCGGAGTTCAGAAATATATCCTAATTTAGGACCTCTTTTCAGTCCAATGAGGTATACATTGTTTCCCAGAATTCTACTCCTTTTTGCTTTCCTTTTCATACTCTTTTTTTCCCTGTAAATTATGCAAAATAATCTCTTGGCATTTTTCCATACCTTATATAATCCTTTTGGAAAATTCCTAACTATTATTCTCCACAGCCCCAAGAGCAGCTGCTTAATCAAGGGGAAAAAAAATGCTTAAATTTTACCAGTGATGAAGCGAAGGTAGAAAATAGCACCTCTCTATGAATAATCATAAAATAACAACACCTAATATTTATTGCGCTCTTCCTATAGGTGAGATAATGTGCTCAGCAGCAGGGCTATTATGATAAAGGCAGATGTCCCAAGGGAAAGATGTGGTGGGGAGATGACAAGGCAGGACACTCCAGAAAAGCATCAAGTACAAAGACATGAAGGCATTAGCTCCTATTGCACAATGGAGAGCTGCAAGATGTTCCCTATGTCTGGAGGAAGTGACATTAGATAAGGAAGGAATATATATACATTTATGTTTACATAGGCATAAAATACACTTAGGGAGATCCCAAGACATTTAACATTCATTTGCCTGGGGAATGAACGGTGCTCAACTGGAATGGATGGGATTTTTTGTTTGCATCATTTAATATTCACCACATATTTTTCAATCCAAAAATTAATAATAAAAGTACTCAGTGAGATGTTTCATGAATATTACTTCTGTGATATCATAAAAAATAAATGTTCTAGGAAGAGGAAAGAATCATATGCTGAGCACAAGGGGAACGGGACAAGTAGGATAAGAATAACACTTTGGGCAACAGGAATGGGAGTATCAGGAATATGTTTGATAACTGCTGTCTTAGGGCCCAATCAGGATCAAGGCCCATAAATTTGTAGGGAATTTTCTCCATTGACCGGCAACCTTGGAATGACCACCAGTAAGCAAGTGGTTAGGAGGTGAACTCACTGAATATGGATCAAGGACAGGGAGGCATGGACATTGGGTGAATCAAAAAAAGGGGGGGGGGAGTTAGTCATGCATCATAGGATTTGTTGTTGTTGTTGCTATTTCTTGGGCCGCTCCCGCGGCATATGAAGGTTCCCAGGCTAGGGGTCGAATCAGAGCTGTAGCCGCCGGCCTACGCCACAGCCACAGCAACACGGGATCCCAGCCGCGTCTGCAACCTACACCACAGCTCACAGCAACGCCGGATCGTTAACCCACTGAGCAAGGGCAGGGACCGAACCCGCAACCTCATGGTTCCTAGTTGGATTCGTTAACCACTGCGCCACGACGGGAACTCCACATCATAGGATTTTTATAGCTTAAGGATGTAAAACCAGGAAAGAAGTGATGAAATGAGTAATCAATGACTAAAAATTCTAAGAATGCCAAAGCATAGATGTGGTAGAGATAAAAGAAGGAAAGAGCCAAAGGAAGAGAGGGCTTGGTTAGCAAGAGAGACAAGGTTTACTATTCAGAGAGGAGAACAGGCATGGCCATGGGAAACTGTGGCTGAAGCGCCATGAAGGCAAAACAGTAGAACTGGGTGGGTCAAATCTACAATGGGAATGTGGCTGGTACCCTTGTGTTGCTTTGTGTAACCTTAGGATCCAGGATTTCTGGTTCATGACCATGAAGATGTACTCTTCTCATTGAGCTGGAACAAATTTATCTGTGGTTGGGATAATTCTCAGAAGGTACATATGGTTTGCTGGAGGCAGTAAAGGAAAAAAAATGTTTTTAATGGAACATAGATGCATGTTGTGGAGATATGAAGGAAGACTTGCCAAAGAAGTGACATGTGAGCAGGTCTGGAAGTTTAAGTAAGAATGCAACTGGCAAAAAAAAAAAAAAAAAAAAAACCAACCTTGGGGAAAGAATTACAGCCTGGGTGGGAGGGTATAAACAGAGGTCAGGGTATCTGTATCTGTCCTGTGAATTACTTATCTTGAAATCTGAGTTGTAAAAATTGCTCTTTTGGAGTTCCCGTCGTGGCGCAGTGGTTAACGAATTCGACTAGGAACCATGAGGTTGTGGGTTCAATCCCTGCGCTTGCTCAGTGGGTTAACGATCTGGCATTGCCATGAGCTGTGGTGTAGGTCACAGATGCAGCTCGGATCCCGCGTTGCTGTGGCTCTGGCGTAGGCCGGTGGCTACAGCTCCGATTCGACCCCTAGCTTGGGAACCTCCATATGCCGCGGGAGCAGCCCAAGAAATGGCAAAAAGACAAAAAAAAAATTGCTCCTTCACCCTCATATACAAGGCATTCTTTGATTCTTTTCTTTTTGGCAAGTTCAGCAGCTATATGGGTCAAATACTAATTGGCATAGAATAAATAAATGGGCACTTAATGAGATGTATTTTTTTTATGTTTCAATGATTTTTGTTTCCTTCCCACATGAAGGAGACAATATCCCAGCCTAGAAATTTGAAGAAGAAATTCTTTAAAGTGGCTACAAATTATATAACGAGTAGACTGTCCATGTAATTCAAATGATTAGAATTCAAATTAAGACTTTTTTAAAATTCAACATCCAAGAAGTATCTATAGCTCTTGGAGGAGGAAGTTATTCAAATGTCCTTAAAATATATAATTTAAGAGAAACTGGTATATATATTTTGTGGACCTAGTGCTGAGTTGGCAGGCCAAAATAATTAAAAATATATACCTCCAACAGTTCTATACATCAAGATAAATCACAGAGGATTGTAACTTCTACTCCAATATGGGAGAATATGAAATATGAGACCATTTTTTTAATTCCCCATATATGGCATACAATTCTTAGCCATTTATTTTAACAGCTAAAGCTTTAAATAATATGTAGGTATAAACATATAATTATCCATCACAAATAAATACTCCTCTTGTGGAATTAGCAGACAGGTTTTGTTCTTGGATCCTCTTGGTGACCCTTAAGTTAACAATAAAATAAATAAAATGAGTTTTCTTTGCCACTTACTCACACAAATTGTTCCTCACTTTTGACATGTAGCTAATTATAACCCTCTTTAAAATCATTACTAATAATTTTCAGGCCTTTTATTCAAATTAACTTCCTATATTTTAAACTAAATTAATCTTGGCTCATGCTCTCCATGTCTCATTCCCAGATAACTTCTAAGTCAGTGACTAATAAGACAGGAAGAAGGAGACAGAGGAGATAAGAAAGATGGAGTTTCAGCCTCACCACATTTGGAGTCAAGCCAGAAAATAAGCATGAAGTATGCAGCCAGTGAGGATAACATTAGTGGTGTAAACAGTGTGTTGTGGGAACGAGCATTGAGTCTGAGCTATAAGGATCAGGAAAGGCTTCATGGAGGAGAGATTTTTCTGAGTCAGACTTGAGGACATGTATTTTCAGCAATGAGAAGGCAGAAAGGAATAATCCAAGCCTCCATGACAGTTCCATTTAGATAAAAGATCTAACTGGAAGTAATATTGAGAAAATAGTGGGTGGTCCAAACTCAGTCTAAGACTATACACACCTAAAAGGCAATATATGTATATACTTTTAAAAGATACTTGAATGCCATCATGATAATACATCAGAAAGATCTTGAATAAATTTATAATGGGAAATTTGGACTTTAGTGGGAAAATCCTTAATAAATTGTGTAAACTCAGAGGGCAATGATGATCTGGCATCTGGTGTCTCATGAAAAAAGTTTGTGCTTTATGATTTAGAAGACAATTTAGGTCAAGAAAACCAAGATCTGAAAACAAATTCAATGTTCCAATAAGTGACTATAATAAGCAGCTCTCTGATGTGTGTTATGGGTTTATAAGGTAATAAAGGCTTAAGAAAGTTCACTGAGATAAACTCCACATTGCCATTTTTATGTCTGGATCTCATATTTTCTCCCACAAAGAGCTGTGCCCTTAAGAAGTAGTCTGAGATGTCATTTATTAATGAGGTTTAATGAAATCTAGCTTCAAATGCATAGGTGAGTCAGAAACTTAAATTAAGGGGTCTAATAAATCAGAAATAGGTAAACTTTCCTTCCTCTTAGAATAAACTCATGCACATGCTGCAAAATCTTGGTAAAGATTCATCTCTTCCTTTCTCTCAGAATTTTTCCATCATAAACCTAGTGGGAAATTAACACCAATTAAAAAGGAGTGTAAGAATAGCAGCTACAGAGTTCTGTTGTGGCACAGCAGGTTAAAGATCTGGCATTTTCATTGCAGTGGCTTGGGTCACTGCCATGGTGCAGGTTCCATCCCTACCCAGGAACTTCCACATGCTGTTGGTATGGACAAAAAAAAAAAAAAAAAAGAATAGCAGCTGCTTTACCTTCCTAGTTCTAACCTAATGTAGCATCTATTGCTAGTGACAGAAACTCAACACAAAATGGCATCTTTTTAAAAAGGCTCAGTGACAAAACCAAGGAAACAGTGTTGATGGAGCCAGGTTCTCAAAGAACTAGATCCAGAATATTAGGCACCATTAGGACTCAATTCTTTCCCTCTTATGTACTTCTTATCTTCACTTTTTTCTGTTGGTATAGATTGGCTATTCCTTCACGGCTGGAATCATGACCACAAACAATTTTGAGCTTTACCTCTCAGTTTCAGAATGGCTGACATTTTAGGCTGGATAATTCTTTGTTTGGTGGATCTGTCTTGTGGAACATAGGATGTTTAGAAGTCTCACTGGTTCCTGACCACTAGTCTCCCCATCGCTAAGCTGTGACAACCAAAATCCAGACATTGCCAAATGTTCCCTGGGAAGAAAAAGTGTCCCCACTTGAGAATCGTTGCCCTAAAGGTTGAGTGTTAAAGGAGGAGAGTTTATTCACACAACTTTATCTTAGTAAACCCAAGAGAATAGTTTTGGTCTTGTGTGGGCCATATACCCAACCTGAAGCATAATTTTTGGCAAGGAAAATGAGTTATCATGTGTGGCCCATCCTGGTCAAATGCTGTATCATCAAGGGCTCTTAGCAAGGCCACCATCTGGCAAAACTCCAGGAGGCACCATTCACATAGTACATATGCACTGTGTCATAGATCATTAATTAGTGATTAGAAGAATGTTTAAGATTGAGGGAGTGATTCACAGAGGTTAAAAAATGGCAAAGTAGGAGTTCCTGTTGTGGCACAGCAGAAACAAATCCGACTAGGAACCATGAGGTTGCAGGTTCAATCCCTGGCCTCACTCAGTGGGTTAAGGATCTGGCATTGCCATGAGCTGTGGTATAGGTCACAGATGTGGCTTGGATCTGGTGTTACTGTGGCTGTGGCATAGCTCCGATTGGACCCCTAGCCTGGGAACCTCCATATGCCACAGGTGCAGCCCTAAAAAGACAAAAGGGGAAAAAAATGGCACAATAGAATGGAGAATTGGGAAAACTATATTTTATGACATACTGCACAATGATCACAAGGCAGAAACAATCCACCACTGGAGAGACTGGAGCATGTGGTGCATTAAAGGTAACAACAGTAAGAACAAAAAAACTCAACTGACTACCTTACCATATTACCTACGCGAATAGCTTAAGAAAAGAAAAATCATGTCCATTTCTGGGAAAAATTATAATTTCCTCAGTCTCTAGTATTCTTTCACTAGAATTTTGCTAAAACCATTGTCAAGAGATAAAATAAGTAATGGAATTAGACACAGAGATGACACAGATACTAGAATATCATGGCTTGCAAACCTGCAATATCAGAAAGGGTAAACAAATTTCTTCAGACAGGAGTATAATACACATGGAAATTTTTATCTACTCAAAGGAATTAAGATTGACAAAAATGGTGAAAACTGGGCTATAAAATTTAAAAGTAAATTTATTATTCCTAATCTCCTTAAAATAAAAATACTAAGCAAAAAATGAAAATAAAATGAAAGCACAAAAAATATAATCAATAGTCTAAGGCAAAAAAAGTAATGACTATATTTTGGGGCTCACAATATATGTAGAAGAAAAATGTATGATTACAGAAGACAAAAAGAGAAATACTGAAGTATACAGTTTTGGGTTTTTTTTTCAGATACAGCATAATGTGGGATCTTAGTTCCCAGATCAAGGACTGAACCTAAGTTGAAAATTAATTATTATTATTAATAATTATTACTGGTAATTATTAATTATTAATTATTAATTATTAATTATTACTGGTAATTATTTTTTTCTTCTTAGGGCCACACCCACAGCATATGGAATTTCCCAGGCCAGCTACAGCCTATGCCACAGCCACAAAAACAGGGGATCTGAGCTGCATCTGTGACCTATACCACAGCTAATGGCAACGTTGGATCCCTGGCCCGCTGAGTGAGGCCAGTGATCAAACCTGCATCCTCATGGATACTAGTTGGATTTCTTTCTGCTGCACCAAAATGGGAACTCTTGGTAAATGTTTTTGATGATTTTCATTTGTTGCCTGCTACTGATGTTCAGTCTTTCATTCCTGATACTGGTCTCTAGTGTCTTTCCCTCCTGCACACACTCTTTTTATTATCTTACTATAATTTTATTAATCTTTTCAAATAATCAGTGTTATCTGCAGAATCCTACCAAATCTACATACATTTCCAAGAAATAGGGAAGAGGGAATACCTCCCAATTTGTTTTATGAGGGGAGGGCAGCATTATCCTTATCCCAAGATCGTCCAAACTCATTATATGAAAAAAAATCAAAAACTCTTATGTCACTCATGAACATACAGAAAATCAAACAAAATAGCAAAAAAAGAATCCAGCAGTACATAAAAGAGATAATAATACATCATGACCAAATAAAGTTAGTTCTAGGAATACAAGTTCTTCTCATATTCAAAAATCAGCATAATTCACCTAACATAAAAACAGAAATTTTATATAATTACCTCTAGAGATGCTGTAAAAGTATTAGAAAAACTTCAACATCCATTTAGAAACATAATTCTCAATTATATTAGGAAAAGAAACATCCTATTATTATCATTATAGAATATCTATGAAAACTTTACATATAGAATTACATTTCATGGGGAAATATAGGTTTTTCATCTAAAATCAGGAACACGGCTAGGATCTGAATTTATCACTTCTCTTCAACAATGTACTGACAAGCAAGGAAAATAAATAAAAGGCATACAGACTATAAAGGACGAAACAAAATAATCTTTATTCACAGAAAACATGAATATTTTCTGTGTAGAAAAATTTAATGAATCTACCACCAAAAAAGATTCTAAAACTTATAAGTGAGTTTAGCATGGTCACAAGAAAGAGTCTCACTATACAAAAATACCACACACACATATTATTTCTGTATACTAGCAATGAGTAATTTGAAATTAAAATTTTGGTAATACTATATACAATAATTTTTAAAAATACAAATGAATAGAGTTGACAAGAAGTATGTAAGATTTATATATTGAAAATACTGAACATTGCTGAGAAAAAAAGTAAAGAAAACCTAAATAAATGGAGAAATTTATCCAATGAACAAAGTTCATCCATTGATCTATAACAAAATCCCAGTTTTCAGTTTGATGTTTGGTAGAAATTGACAAGATAAATCTAAAATTTTAATGGAAATGTAAAGGACCTAGAAGAGCCTAAGAATTATTGAAAAACACATTTGTGGATATGAACTGCCTAACTTCAAAATTTACTCCAGACAGTTGATTAACAATATGTTAGATCAACAAAAACAAATAAAGCCCAGAAAGAGGTCCACACATATACAGTCAAGTGATTTTTGACAAAGATGCAAACACTATTCTTTAAGGAGAGGAAAAGGATAATCTTCTCAACAAACAGCACCAGAACAATTTGATATGTGCAAAAAAATATGGACTTAATCTTTAACCTCCCATCATATACAAAACTAACTTGAAATGGATCATGGACTCATAAGATTTAAGAGTTAATTCTACATAACTTCTATTAAAAAAAGAAATTTTTTATGACTTGGGGTTCTGTTTTAGGACCCATAAAGCACAAATTATAAAAGAAAAAAGTGATAAATTGATTCCAAAATTAAAATTCCACTCTTTGAAAGGCATTGTCAAGAAAATGAAAAGCCACAGGCCGGCAAAACAAATAAACGATAAAGGGATTTTATCCAGAATATATAATGAACTGTTATAACTCATTTAAAAGAAGATGGGCAACCCCGTAAGACTTAGGCAAAAGAGTTGGACACCTCAAAAAGAAGACATACAAATGAAAAATAAGCCTAAGAAAAGATATTCATCATCATTAATCACTAGAAAAATACATATTTAAACCACAATGAGCTACATCCACTAGAATGACTAAAATGGAAAGCACTCGCCATTGGTGAACTGTCATGTACTGGTGATAGAAATGCACAAAGACACAGATACTGTCTTCCTATCAAGGTAAACAGACACTTAACATCCAGCATTTCCACTTCCAGGCATTTCACCAAGAGAAATAAGGCTTACGTCTACACAAAGAAAGACCTAGATGCAAATAGCCACATAAGCTGTATTCATAATTGCCAAAATCTCAAACAATTCACCAACTGATGAGTAAATAAATTGTCCTTCCTTAAAAGGGAATGTGATATCACTTATAACTGGAATCTAATAGACAGCACAAATGAACATTTCCACAGAAAAGAAAATCACGGACTTGGAGAATAGACTTGTGGCTTCCCTGGGGGGAGAGGGAGGGAGTGGGAGGGATTGGGAGCTTGGGGTTAACGGATGCAAACTGTTGCTCTTGGAATGGATTTACAATGAGATTCTGCTGTGTAGCATTGAAAACTATGTCTAGATACCTACATCGCAACAGAACAATGGGAGGAAAAAGAATGTATATATGTATGTGTAACTTGGTCCCCAAGCTGTACAGTGGAAAAAAATTTAAAAAAAATAAAAATTAAAAATAAAAGGGAATGTGCCTCCTTAAAATGGAATACAGCAATAAAAAGAAAAAAACTACTAATGCATACAACAATATGGATGATTCCCAAAATAATTATGCTCAATGAAAAAAGCATGACACAATATGCCTTATACTGTATATAATTATATACATTTAATATTCTGAAAAGCCAAAGCTAAGAGGAAAGAAATCAATTTCAGGGTCTAAGAGTAAATAGAAAGAACTGACTACCAGGAAGCAAGAGGAATCTTTTTCGAGGTGATGGAAATGTTTTATATCTTGATTATACCAGTGGTTACATGACTCTGTAGATGTGTCAGCCTTCATCAAACTTTACAATTTGTTCTCTGCAGGTGGGAGTGACCTATGAAATAGTATCACTGGATGAATTCATTGAGCACTACAACCCTTAATAAAGTCTCAAAGCAGGTACTATTTTTAGTCCTATTTTCAGATGAGGAAAGTAAGAAATGTACAAAGTAAGAAAATTACCCAAGTCCACAGAGTTAATAAGTGCTAGAGCTGGAGTTCTAACAAGGAGTCATGCAGCTCCAGAGTTCATGCTCTGAATTCCAAACTCTCAAGTAATTAAATGATTATATAGGATAACGGTTCTTAGATGTAAGCCTATAGATAGTGAGATGACTCCCGCCTTATACCCTTGGTAAAGATTAAATGGCTAATCATGTGTCCTCCTCACATCCACATACATAAAACAGAGATAATAAAAGTGTCAATTCTTAGGGGATTTGTAATGAATCACATTAAATGAGACCATGAATGTAAAGCATTCGGTCCAGTAAATCTGAAGCAATACTATTTTCTTTTGTTTCTAAAAATATCTGTCAAATGAAATTGCTTTCATTAGAGACCTAACCTATCTTAATTATTGTTTCCAAACATTGTTTCCAAGACAGCCAAATAAATATATCTTTCACAGGAGAATAACGAGCTATAAAACCCACCTAGAAGAGACTAGTTTTAATTTTTTTCAATTGTTATAAGAAAAAGTACATCCAGATACAAATTTCAAAGAGGGCCAGAGAGAAAGCCATCTTTCCCAGCTTACTCAGAGGTGGAAAAGCCAGATTTGCCTGGTGGAAAATTTAAACTGCACTCTGGAGAATTCCCATGGGGCAGGTAGTAGTTGACCTCAAGGCTACACCCTTCTCAGAAGGCCACGTGCTACAGCCATTCGTGACACTGCAAGAAATCCAGCACCTTCCTGGCAACATCTTCTTGTGTCCCATTCACTTCTACCTGGTATGTAAGATTTTGGGTGAAATCCAGGATTTCATTGGAGTAGAGTGATGGAAAATATAATGAACTGGGAGTTCCCATTGTGGCTCAGCAGTAACAAACACAACTAGGATCCATGAGGATGCAGGTTCAATCCCTGGCCTCACTCAGTGGGTTAAGGATCCAGTGTTGCCATGAGCCGTAGTGTAGGTCACAGACATGGCTCAGATCCCCGTTTCTGTAACTGTGGCATAGACCAGCAGCTGCAGCTCTGATTCAACCCCTAGCCCCAGAACTCCCATATGCTGCAAGTGCATTCATAAAAAGCAAAAAAGCAAAACAAAACAAAACAAAAAAAGAATTCATATGGAAAAAGCCAGAAGGGATCCATAGACTCAACATATTTAACATTCTATTTCACTTCTAAGGTGAGTAAACAGATGTTGTAGCCTAGCTTCTCCAATAGATAGATAATACAGGTAGTACAAGTAGTCTGGGAGGGAAAACCAGAGCACTCAATACTAAGGGCTTCCTTTGTGGCTGAGTCAAGACATATCTTGTACAGGCCCTTATTCCACCAGCAGATGTCAGTGATTTGCCAATCACAAGAGCTCTCCACATGATAATGCTCACCTCTTAAGAAAGCTTAAGGATACAGAAACATGGTACCCCTTTTTAGAATGTCAACTAGTTGAACAGTCACCTAAACTACAATTTTATTGTTTAAAAAAAATGAAAGTATGGTGGACTATGATTCAAAAGTCATATTAATTTTTATGAAGAAAGTGGAATTTTCTACGAAATTTGACTCTTGGTTCAGGCTTCTTTAAGACAGACGCCCCATCACCACCACATAACCCCTTTGATGTCTAGGCTCTGCACTTCTCTCTTTTGATATTGTTAATGGTTATTTAGTGAGAATTAAAGGTATCATTCCACCAGGCAGATGATAGCACTGGAGCTTAATAGTAGAATGTTAGGAGGCCTCGACGTTGAAGTCTTTCTCTAACACTGTCTAATAATGCTGTGGACCTCTTGTATATGCCTCTTAACATTATATATTTTTAAAAGCCTTTCTACAGTTAAATACTCAAAAGACATGAAGATCTTAATTCAAAACAAGCCTCTAGGTAGTGGGGGTGATGCTGAGAGAAGAGAGCTCATTCTAACATTCTGGATGTTAATTTCAAGGTAGTAGTGAGGTACAGGTTCTATAATGAGGACTCTTAGTTAGTAATGTATTTTAACCCCAAACTGATTCCCATCTACACACACACACTCACACTCATACACAGTTACTAAATATTGTGGAATAAAAAATTAAAATTAAAAAATTGAAACTAAACTACTCTGAGGTTTTTGCCACTAGATTATGAATAATATAATAGTCCACGCTACAACAAATCTACTGTATGGCCTGTTTATCCTCATGTCAAATATTCACCTTAGAAATAAAGACATCAGATGGCCAAAGAGAAAATAGGTGAAAGCTTGGAGGGATAACCCAGCAAATAACTTCTCTCATATCAAAATTTTTAACTCAATTTATTCATTGGCATAAACTAAAATTTTGTTCATATTTTACATATGGCTACTCAGTTTAAACTAAATGGTAACTTACAAGCTCTTATCAAAATAAAGATTTGATTTTAACTTCACTATCATAATTTTGGAAAGCCCTAAGTTATTTTGTACGTATAACTGAGGTCTACCTGCTAATGTTTTCTTGGGAACATGGTCTAGTGTCTTATTTCCCTGTGGTTTAAAGAGTTACTGGCCTGTAGATTTTTTTTTCTTTTTTTCTCATTTTTATATTAATAACATTCTAAATGTAATAGTGTGAATCTACTAAGCCCAAACTCCCAGTCCATCCCACTCCCTCCTCCCTTCCCCTTGCCAACCACAAGTGTGTTCTCTAAGTCTGTGAGTCTCTTTCTGTTTTGTAGATAGGTTCATTTGTTTCATACTTTAGATTCCACATATAAGTGATATACCACAGGGTATTTGTCTTTCTCTTTCTGACTTACTTCACTTAGCATGAGAATTTCTAGTTCCATCCATGTTGCTGCAGATGGCATTATTTTGTCCTTTTTTATGGCTGAGTAGTATTCCATTGTGTATATGTACCACATCTTCTTAATCCATTCATCTGTTGATGGACATTTAGGTTGTTTCCATGTCTTGGCTATTGTGAATGGTACTGTTATGAATATAGGCACTCATGGATCTTTTTGAATCAGAGTTTTGTCCAGATATACGCCCAGGAGTGTGACTGCTGGATCATATGGTAGTTCTCATTTTAGTTTTTGGAGGAACTTCCATACTGTCTTCTGTAGAGATTGTACCGGGTTACATTCCCACCAACAGGGCTCCCTTTTGGAGAGTTTTCTTTAATACCTTGACACTTGAGAAATCATCTCTTTATTGTCATCATTAACAACACTGTAATTTTTAGGTAAAAGTATTCTCTAGGTGGTTTCTGTGTGCTTATAGCACTGGTTCATAAGATTGGTCAAAAGTTGGATTTACTTCTGTCATATTACTCTTCTAACTCAGAATCTATGACCAAATCACAGAAGCTAGAAATCTCTCATTTTACTTTTTCTTTTCATTTCATTGTTTTCTGTAACACACACACAGAAAACTGTACACATGGTTTCCCATATTTTATCAAGCTCTTTTTGTTCTATTCTGCTTCATAATGAAATTCAAATTGTATTCAAGAGTTCACTCACCAGCATGAGAATTTTTAAGAGGAAACTAACCTTCAAGTCTTAACTCTGCCACTATTCCCTAAAAAGGAAAGACACTATTAGATTCAATTTATTTAATCATGCCTTCTCCAATCTGCTAAAACATTAATGTGTTTAATACTAAATACAGGATGGATTTTTTCAAAGTGAACCTTTGGATGCTAGAGTGCTGGCTGGCAAGACTGTTAAGTAGCTGTTCTTTCCAGGTTAAAACTTGCTATTCTTTTTCATGGGATATTTTATGAGCTGCTTTCTTTCATCTAACTTTTAAATAAATACTCAACATCCACTGGTTGCTATAATTGGAGCCTTAGACTCAGAAGGAATGCAATATTTAACATTCTACCTGGGGAAGCTCTATAATATACAAATAAGTAAAATAACTTCATATGGTAATCAGTGTTAGGAAGAAAATCAAATGAAATGATATGCTCATGAGTGACAGAGTAGAAACTGGTTAGGAAAGCTCTGACATTTGAGCTGAGATTCAAACAGGGGTCTAACCATGCAAAGATCTCAGGGAACCTGTATCTGGGCAGAAAGAAGAGAAAGAGCAGGACGAACATCATTGGCCTGGCCAAAGAAGAGGGGAAAAGCCAACTGAGAGAGGAGAAAGAGAGTGCTAAAGGCATTGGAGAAGTAGCTCCAGACCAGAATATTTGGGATTTTTTTTTTCTAAGTGCCACAAGAGGTCGCCAGAAAATTTGAGGCAGAAGACTGTCATGATCTTTTTTTATGTTTCCAAAGAAATTGCCCTGGCTTTTAAATTTATACTTATTTGAAAGTGTGCTCAGAAGGGCAAGAGTTGAAGAGGGCACAGTTATCACGTAAAATAACCCCGTGCTAGGCTCTAGCAGGGACGCCATCCAGGAGCATGCTTTCCAAAGTCAAGGCCACGTTAGAACCACCGGTGGAGATTTTAGAGTCTTTAAAAACAGACTTCCAGGAGTTCCCTTTGTGGCTCAGTGGTTAACGAAACCAACTAACATCCATGAGAACGTGGGTTCGATCCCTGGCCTTGCTCAGTAGGTTAAGGATCCGGTGTGGCTGTGAGCTGTGGTGTAGGACATAGACGTGGCTCGGATCTGGCGTGGCTGTGGCTCTGGTGTAGGCTGGCAGCTACAGCTCTGATTGGACCCCTAGCCTGGGAACCTCCATACACCACCAGTGTAGCCCTAAGAAGACAAAACAAAAAACAAAAAAAAAAGGAAAAACAAATAAACAAAAAAACCCACAGACTTCCAGGCCTCACTTCTTCAAGTTTCTGCTTCAAGGGTCTGGGGTTGATGCCTAGAATCTGTATTTTAAAAATCTTCCCAGATGTTTCTGAGGCACATCCCTGCTTAAAAACCCCAAACTAAATAAGCCACAACAATCTAAAAATAGTTGAGAAAATTATTTTAAATGCCAAATAAATTGTCCATATAAGAAAACCGTACAGGAGTTCCTGTCATGGCACAGTGGTCAATGAATCCAACTAGAAACCATGAGGTTGCAGGTTCTATCCCTAGCCTTGCTCAGTGGGTTAAGGATCCGGTGTTGCCGTGAGCTGTGGTGTAGGTTGCAGATGCGGCTTGGATCCCATGTTGCTGTGGCTCTGGCATAGGCTGGTGGCTACAGCTCCGATTATACCCCTGGCCTTAGGAATCTCCATGTGCCGTGGGAGCAGCCCTAGATAAGGCAAAAAGACAAAAAAAGACAAAAAGACGAAGGAAGGAAGGAAGGAAGGAAGGAAGGAAGGAAGGAAGGAAGGAAGGAAGGAAGGAAGGAAGGAAGGGAAGGAAGGGAAGAAAGAAAGAAAGAAAGGAAGGAAGGAAGGAAGGAAGGAAGGAAGGAAGGAAGGAAGGAAGGAAGGAAGAAAGAAAGAAAGAAAGAAAGGAAGGAAGGAATAAAGAAAGGAAGAAAGAAAGAAAGAAAAGAACGAACGAACAATAAATAGGCAATTTGAAAATAATAAGTTTTTCCTTATGGTTACCAAAGAGGAAAGAGAGAAAAGATAAATTAGGAGTTTGGGATTAACATATACCACTACTATATATAAAATAAACAACAAGGACCTACCATACATATAGCACAGGGAACTACACTCAATATCCTGTAATAACCTATAATAGAAAAGAATCTGAAAACATAAATTATATACATATATTCTTTTCATATATATATATGAATCACTCCTGTACACTTGAAACTAACACAACATTGTAAATCATCTATACTCCAATAATTTTTTTTTTTTTTTGCCTTTTCTAGGGTTGCACCCGCAGCATATGGACGTTCCCAGGCTGGGGGCCTACACCACAGCCACAGCAACGCAGGATCTGAGCTACATCTGTGACCTATGCCATAACTTGTGACAATGCCAGATCTTTAACCCAGTGAGAGAGGCCAGGGATTGAACCCGCATCCTCATGGAAAAAGAAAAGAAAAACATTAAATTAATTAAATTTAACGTAAAAGCTAGTCAATATATTTCCTGCTTTGCATGCACAGTCCATACAGAACTGCACCAAGCAATTTAGGTTTACACTAGCCTCTAACCTAACATGCAACCTCAATGCTACTGCATTTTCTCATTTCCTTTGGTCTTCCTTTACAGGATTCTTCAGGACAATCATTCGAAGCAGGGTCTCCCTTGGTTCCTACAGTGGCGAATAACTTTTCTACTCCTCTAATTAATTCAGAAGCACAGCAATGGGATTTGCCTAATGTGGCTGACCTGGCCAGTTGCGTTTCATATTTTCCCCTCTCCTGACAAACTCAGCAGGAGAGCTAAGAACTCGCCTCCACCTAACCTATATTCACCCTCCTTAGTGGGCCAGTGCTGGGTTAAGTTGAAAGGATTAGGTCAGAGATTAAAACCCAAATAAATAACTGCACAACTTGATTTCTCTGAGCCTGAGTCAGAACCCTCATCATCCCCTCACGAGCATAAGGCAACATCGTTTTCAGATGTCACAAAGGAGTCAGAACCACCTGACCGGGCACATCTGCCTTATTTGTTTTTTTTAAAAAAAAATGTTTATTAAAGTATAGCTGATTTTATAGTGTTGTGTCCATTTGTGCTGTACAACAAAGTGACCCAGTCATATGCATATATACATTCATTTTCTCATATTCCATCATGTTCTATCACAAGAGATTGGAGTTTGAGGTTAGCAGATGCAAACATCTGCCTTTTTATCCCTTCACTCTAATTCACCAACTGGGGCATACTTCTTTGAGGAAATTTTAGAACTGATTTTGTGCTACTTCTGTAACAGGCAGAGTTTTTCCATCTTTTCATATTGGCACAGTTTATAAGATGCTTCTCCAGTGGGTGGACCTGCTCCGTGAACAATGGTGCTTCTTTCACTCTGCACAGCACCGGTGACAGCCTGCCCACTGCCAACACCCACCTCCTTCTACACTGGAGTAGAAAATCTGCAGTGAGTCTGAAGGGCAAGTTCAGTTTCCCTGGGCACTACATGGCAGTGACGTGGACCACACAGCTCTCTTTGAAATAATACTATGGACTGACTTGAGCAGGGACATTCTATTTCTCTTAAAATACTCAGGAAAAGGATTGCTTTTCCATTCAGTGTAAACACTTGGGTGCCTGACACATTTCACCCCCCCCCTTTTTTTTGACCATCCTCCCACCCCTACCTGGCATATGGAATAGGAGTTTCTGGGTCAAGGATCAGATTCCAACTGCAATCACGACCTACCCCTGCAGCTATGGCAATGCCAGATCCTTTAACCCACCATGCCTGGCCTGGAAGCGAACTTGCGTTCTAGCGTTATAGAGACTCTGATCCCACTGCGCCCCAGTGGGAACTCTGTGTGGTTTAGTTCTACCAAATGGGTAAGAACTGCCTTCCTTAGTCACGGCCCTAGACCATGGAGCCCTTCATAAAAATGCGAGACACTGAAACTCCGCCTCTTGGAACAGTGTTTTTCGCCTGGAGTTGTACCACCTCCTAATGGACAATTTGGAAACTTACAGAGATGTTTTTGTTTTGTTTCCATTTTGTTTCATTTTTTATTGAACTACAGCTGATTACAATACTGTGCTACTGCATACAGCAAAGTAATTGTTATAATTTTTAGATTATTTTCCATTACAGGTTATTACAAGATATTAAATATAACTCCCGTACTATATAATAAATACTTGTTGCTTATCTATTTTATGTGCAGCAGTTTGCAGCTGTCAATCCCAGGCTTCTAATTCATTCCTACCTTTCCCCTCTTTCCCCTTTGGTAACCATAGGTTTGTTTTCTATGTCTGTGAATCTGTTTCTGTTTTGTAGAATGAATCATTTGTTATTTTTTTTTTTTTTAGATTCCATATATAAGTGATTCCATATAATATTTGTCTCTTCTCTGTATGCCTTACTTCATTAAGTATAACATTCTCTAGGTCCATACATGTTGCTAAAAATGGCATATTTCTTTTTATGGCTGAGTAATATTCCATACATGTGTGTGAGTAAGTGTGTGTGTGTGTGTGTGTATCACTTCTTAAGTCAATTGTCTGTTTTGATTACAACAGACCTGATGTGTAAAAACCTTCTCGCATAATAAAAAAAAAAATTGTTCTATGTCCGACCCTACTCTTGAATGTCCCACAGAACAGTCAGTGAATGAGAAGTTTGTAAGTTTTCAATTCCAGAGTCCAAGTTCATTTTACATTTAAATATGAAGCAGTTTTGGAAGTTCCCTTATGGTACAACAGGTAGTTCCCTTTGTGGCTAAGTAGGTCAGGGACCCAATATAATCTCTGAGGATGCAGGTTCAACCCCTGGCCTCCTTCAGTAGGTTAAGTACTCGACGTTACCACAAGCCTCAGTGTAGGCTGCAAATATGCCTCGGATCCAGTGTTGGCGTGGCTGCAGCATAGGCCAGCAGCTGCAACTCCACTTCTACCCCTAGCCCAGGAACTTCCATATGCCTCAGTTGTGGCGCCCCCCCCCCCAAAAAAAAATTAAAATCCACATATCAAATACGTGGTACAGAAAGAAGGGAAGTAAATATCTCAATAATTTTATGTATATATTATATATATGTATATATCTATGTTCCAATGATAATGATTTTTGACATATTGGGATAAAATATTAAAATTAATTCTATTTATTACTTATTATTAAAGTTTCTAATGAGGCTATTACATATTTTTAATTATATGTGGCTCATTTAGTATTTCTATTGGGCAGAGCTGAGATAGCTTGTTTTCCTGTCACTTAGTGTCCTTTCCCTGCATCACAGAAATCAGCAGAAGCTTGGAGTTTAGGGCGAATGCTTCCAGGAATGGCCATTCTGGAAGGAGAAAAGCATGGGTGTGGGGGGAGTGGGGGTTGGCAGAAGCTGCTGCATATTTTCATTGTGTCCTTTTGGTCACTCATGTCGTGGGAACCACATGTTCATTCACTATTTGTTATGATCATTTTTATCCCATATGCTTCACACAACTATCAGCACACGGGAGCAGTAGGCAAAATCTGGAATGGAATCTGTGTTTAAACACACCTGTAAAGAAAAGTCAAAATATTTAACATGTTACTTAAATAAAATATTGTTTATATTTACTAACGGTGGAGAAGGTGTTTCGTAGTTCTGTGGAAATCCAGACAAATAGTATGAGTTCATCACAGAGGGAAAGTGCAAGAAACAGTTGAAATACAAACTAATTAAAGTCTATGACCTCACAATATCAACCCCACCCAGGAGCAGACAGACCTGTAACTTCTGTACTGTGATAAATTGGTCATATTAAAAAAAAAAAAAACACAGAGAGGAAACTGAATTCAGTCAGGTTGACATCAGAGTCCAGTTACAGTGATTTTACTCATACTTACTCACCGACCCAAATCTCAAGGTGAAAAAAGAAAAACTTACACAAAGCGAGTTACCACTTCGGTGTCTATTGATGAAAGAATTTTTCATTATGTCTTATATATCCTTACTGTGAAATATGACACACTTGGTGGGGGAGTGGAGGAAGAAAGGAAGAAGGAGGAGGGAAAAGGGAGAGAGGAAGGAATCTTAAGCTCCAGATACCCAAAATGTATCACTGTCTGTTGCGGTTTCCTCCCATTGCGTTTCATAGCCCTTAGAGAAACTCAACATTCTTGGAGAAACAAGACATGGCCATGCCAGAAAGAGCAAAGAAGAGCACCTAATAATTACGCAGATGACAGTGTGAAGCAACTGTTAAAACAACTTGGCTCAGGTCTCTGAGCTCATTACTGGGCGCATGCCCATGAGAACCATTGGAGAGTCTTCAGCTGAGCCAGCCAAGCTGCGGAAAAACTGCAAAGCTCTTTTTTTTTTTTTTTGTCTTTTTGCCTTTTCTAGGGCTGCTCCCGTGGCATATGGAGATTCCCAGGCTAGGGGTCTAATCAGAGCTGTAGCCTCTGGCCTACGCCACAGCCACAGCAATGAGGGATCCAAGCCGCGTCTTTGACCAACACCACAGCTCATGGCAACGCCAGATCCTTAACCCACTGAGCAAGGCCAGGGATGGAACCCACAACCTCACGGTTCCTAGTCAGATTCGTTAACCACTGTGCCACAATGGGAACTCCTGCGAAGCTCTTGCCACATCATTTTTCTGGAAGAAACTAAATAAAATGCAACCACGTTTTGGAGATTCTTAGTTTCAACTTGAATGTGATCTAATCTCCAAAAGTGCTTCTGGAGCCTGCCACAAAAGGGAGTGTCCATCTCTCCCTTTTCTCTACTCCTTACTTCTTTCTGCCTATTACATAATTAGGCACCTGTAGGCCTGGTTTCCCCACCAGATACAAACTCCACAATGCTGGGGAATAGGTCTTACTCACTTTTGTATCTCACCTAACACATGGCAGATACTGGGCACTCAGTAAGTTTTCATAACATTGGTTTAATCTCTCTTGACTCATTTAAAGAGCAGCAGCAAAGAGGAGGCATCAGCGAAAGTACATCAGACTGAACACCTGGCCAAACTAAGTTATAATCTAGACCCCACCACTTAACCTATCCTGAATTCAGCTCCACTGTCCATAAAGCAGGCATGCTAAGCTAGCCTAGCTCGAAGATCCATTTTACTTTCAACCCTTATGGTTCTGCCGAACTTTGCTTTGAAAGTCTGAGAATGTTTCCATTTTGTTACTTGGAAAAGAGCAGATTCTTCCTATGCTTGCATTTTTTTTTAATTGGAAAGGGAAAATTGCTTTATTTAGGAGGCCAACAGCCTGGAGGAGAAGATGAACTTATGTCTAAGAACCAGTTCCTCTCAAGTTTGCATTATTATCCACAAAGCCCAGATCAAATTTTTACCACCTCCATGAAATAACTCTACCAACCCAATTTGAGATTTCTACTGGTAAATCAGAGATTAGCTTCTAAAGAACACTCCAGGTAAGCTGCTCTACATCATATTTTATTTAAGTGTATTCATATGTGAGGGAAAGTGAAGACAGAAAGATCTCTAGGAATATGCCTCTAAAGTAGGCACCATATATCTTTCTCTTTTTGAGGCACTGATTTTCTAGCCTCTCTTGCACATAGGATGGTGCTGGACACATAATACATGTTTATTAAATGATGGATGAATGAATGTGTGAATAAATGAAAAATGAATAAATGGATTTTTGGATTACCAAAATATATTTGCAGAATTGAATTAGAGCAGTGAGAATTTGTGTATGTCCTACTTTTGACTTTTCACTGGAAAAACTTAGACTCCTATACCAAAGAGAAAAAACTTCCCATAAAGGTAAAAGAAACAAATAACTGCCCAGTGAAGTAAAACTGCAGTGCCATCTTCACCCCAGAGATCCCAGAAGAACTGATCTGGGAGAATTACAGCAGCCATGCCAAGCCCCCCAAATTAATTTTCAACAGCAACCATCTGGAACTTTGAATCCACCTTCAGCAGTTATTTATGAAATTCGAAAAAAAATTTTTCTTTTCAGGGCCACACCTGCAGCATATGTTAGTTCCCCGGCTAGGGGTCAAATCAGGGCTGCAGTTGCCAGCCTATACCACAGACAGCAGTGCCAGATCTGAGCCACATCTGCGACCTACCACTGGGATCCTTAATCCACTGAGCGGCGAGGCCAGGGATTGAACCTGCATCCTCATGGATACTAGTTACATTCTTAACCCCCTGAGCCACAAAAGGAACTCCCCAAAATTATTTTTGATTGACCTCCAAGGCCAACTGACAGTCACTTCTAAGACTTAAAAGGGTTGGGGATTTTTATTTCAGCACATTCTAAGATTACTGATACCTTTGTGCCTGCAGTATATATTTCTCTGTAGTCATTATATATTAGGGTGAAAAGTCAACTTACATTTCTCATATTAAGGGACAAAAGAAGTAGAAAGCAAAGCTTAGGGAATGAGGAACTTTGGGAAACACAGTGAAAAATTATAAGTTTAACATAGAAAGAAGAGAAAGCCTAATTCAGCTCCAGAAAAAAAAAAAATGATGTAAAGATAGTCTGGACTGGGAAGTGACCCTAGAATTTCACTGGCAGTATATCCACGTGTCTCCTCGAAAATACTGCTTCGGGGCATAGAAAGGGCTCAGCAACTGAAAAGGTAATACACTCTACTGAGAAGTGTGGACGCCATTGGAAAGTCAGGATGTGCTATGGAAATAGCTGTGATACAAGCCGACAGCTTAGAGGCCAAAAGGAGAGAAAGGCTGTAATACTTTCACCCCCTATTCCATTCATCATCTAAAAAGTTTGGCCAAACAAGGAGGAGTTAAAACAATGATACCACTAAGATGTATAAAGTTGTTCTGATGATTTTTTAAATCCTGCTAGTCAAAAGATAATTGACATTTTGATTAAAGTCTTAATTTGGAAAATAATGAAGTATTAACCAGTATTAAAATGGGAATTAAACTGCTCAAAATTTTCCTCTCCATCAATATTTAACCAAAGCCTTTCTGGTAGGCAGCCTTCCAGGTGATTCCAATGATTTTTGCCCTGTGGATGCATGTGTCTGCTCTCCCGGACACAGAGGAGAGAAATCATCTGTGTAACTACAGGATGTTCCAGGAATGATGGTGTGTGGCTTCTGAGAGTGAAGGAAAAACCCCCTCCAAGGTGAGGTGAACAGAGAAGATGTGAGAACAGGGTAGACATACTGAGGAAAAATCACCTAGCATCATAACTAAGTACAAAGTAACACAAAAGGAATTTGAAGCTTATCGTACATTCAGGGTAATCATAGCACAACAAAACCCAAACCCAATTCAATATCCGTAAATGAATGGCCATCAGAAGAGGAGGCGTGTCCATTGCTGGTCATAAATACCCTCAATCTCTACTGTTCTACACTCATTGTCCAGCATTCAATCAAAAGCAACTAACAAGATGATGGATTCAAAGCCATTCAGATCAAAGATTATATTAACTCTATATGGTGGAAACATACCAATAAAAATAGGGAAATGATCATACTGGATAAAAAAAATTAAAACCCAATTACATGCTATCTATAAGAAAGCCATTTTTATGTATATAGACAGAGATTAAAGGTAAAAGGACAGAAAGATATACCATGTAATCACTAATTAAAAGAAAGCTGGGGAGTTCCCATAACAGCACAGTGGAAACAAATCCGACTAGGAACGATGAGGTTGCGGGTTCAATCCCTGGCCTTGCTCAGTGGGTTAAGGATCTGGCACTGTTGTGAGGTGTGGTGTATGCCGCAGATGCAGCTCAGATCCCACATTGCTGTAGCTCTGGTGTAGGCTGGCAGCTACAGCTCTGATTAGACCCCTAGCCTGGGAACCTCCATATGCTGTGAGAGCAGCCCTAGAAAAGACAAAAAGACAAAAAAAAAAGGACATTGCAAAAAAAAGACATTACATCATGATAAAGGAGTCAATTCATCAAGAAGAAATAACAATCCTAAATTTGTACGCACCTCACAACAGAGCTTCAAAATACACAAAGCGAAATCTAAGAGAAATGAAAATAGACAAATCTGTAGTTGAAATTGAAAACTTAACCCTCCTCAGTAAAGAGCAGAACAAGTAAACAGAAAAATAGGTAAGGATATGGAAGACCTGGATAACCTAATTAACTGACTTCACCTACTTGATATTTCTCAAAAGTTCCACCCCACATCAGCAGAATGTTAATTACTTTCAAGTGAACATAGAACATTCACCAAGATAGACCATATCCACAGCCATAAACCAAGCCTCATGGAATTTAAAAGAATTGGAAGCATAGGGAGTGTGTTCTCTGATTACAAGAGATCAGACTAGAAATTAACCATAGAAAGATATCTGAAAATGTTCCACATATTTGGAAAACAAGCAACACATTTCTAAATAACTATATCTAATGAAAGTCACAAAGGAAATTAGAAAACATTTTGAATTGGATGAAAATAAAAATATGACACATCAAAATTTGTGGGATGCAGCTAAAAGAGAGCTTAGAAGAACATTTATACCAACAAGTATTTATATTACAGAAGAAAGTCTTAAGTCAATATATAACTTCTACCTTACAAAGATGGAAAGAAAGGAGAGTAAATCAAAACTCAAAGCAGTCAGAAGGAAGGGAACAATAAAGAGCAGAGCAGAAATCAATGAAATTGTAAGTAAACAAAAAAAAGGAAAAAAATGAAGAATCAAAAATCTGGGCTTTTTTAAGATCAATAAAATTAAAAAATTTTACAGCCAGGCTGATCACAAACAGAGAAAGCAGGCTCACACTGCCCAAAACAAGAGTAAAAGAAAGGACAAAGCTATACTACAGACGTTGTAAGGATGATTAAAAAATATTAAACAAATTCTTTTTTTTTTTTTTGTCATTTTAGGGACACACCCACGAATATGGAAGTTCCCAGGCTACAGGTCAAATCAGAGCAGTAGCCACTGGCCTATGCCACAGTGACAGCAGCATGGGATGGAGCCGTGTCTGTGACCTACACTGCAGCTCACAGCAATGCCAGATCCTTAACCCGCCAAGGGAGGCCAGGGATTGAACCCGCATCCTCGTGGTTACTAGTCAGGTTTGATGCAGCTGAGCTACATGGGAACTCCTCAAATGAATTCTTACAGTAAATACCCCTTTATGTCTGTCTGCTTTTGCGCAACAGTTTTGAAGTTGAATTCATCCATGGTGTTGTATATGGCAATAGTTTATTTCACTGTGGTATGTGTCACTGGATGAGTTTACCATATTTGTTTACTTGTTTTACTATAAATAAGCTTTTTTATTGTTTCTACTGCTATAGCTGTAAAATTCTTATGTAAACATTCTTGTATATGTGTTTCAGTGCACTTACAAACTTGGTCCTGTTAGCTATACACCCAGAAGTGGTGTTCTGAATTACTGGCTATGCATATGTTCAGTTTTAGTACACACTGCCAAATGATTTTTCAAAGTGACTGAATTAATACTTTGGCTACCAGTTTACAAGCATTGCATTTACTCTTCATTATATGTAGGACTCATGAATTATTATCTTCATTGGAGTTGACAGTATTTATTCTCACTCAGAGCTCTTTCTTATTTCCAAAGACTGCTACCTTTCTCAGGTACAAGTCAGGGTCTGTGTCATTGAACACCCTAATGGGTGGGGACAGGAGAAGAGGTACAATATCAGTTTAAATAGTTTTTTAAATATATACTCACTGTGCCTGAAATGAGTTCCACCCCATTCTTCTCTTAAGAGGGGTGGAACTCACAGCACAAGGATAGCTTTCTCTCTTTTAAAAATTGTGGTTATATATATAAATTATATAATAGATATATTTTTTATTGTTATTTCCCCCAACATGATTTTTTTTTCACTGTATAGCATGGGGACCCAGTTACACATACATGTATATATAATTTTTTCTCCCATTGTCATGCTCCATTGTAAGTATCTAGACACAGTTCTCAGTGCTACATAGCAGGATCTCATTGTTAATCCATTCCAAAAGAAATATTTTGCATCTGTTAACCCCAAGCTCCCAATCCATCACACTCCCACCTCCTCCCCCTGGGCAACCATAAGTCTATTCTCCAAGTCCATGATTTTCTTTTCTGTGGAAAGGTTCAGTCGTGCCATATATTAGATTCCAGTTGTAAGTGATATCATATGGTATTTGTCTTTGTCTTTCTGACTCATTTCACTCAGGATGAGATTCTCTAGTTCCATCCATGTTGCTGCAAATGGCATGATTTTGTTCTTTTTATGGCTGAGTAGTACTCCATTGTGTATATATACCACATCTTCCTAATCCAATCATCTGTCAATGGACATTTGGGTTGTTTCCAGCTCTTGGCTCTTGTGAATAGAGCTGCAATGAACATGCGGGTACATGTGTTTTTTAAGGAAAGTTTTGTCCAGATATATGCCCAAGAGTGGGGTTGCTGGATCATGTGGTAGTTCTATGTATAGACTTCTAAGGTACCTCCATACTGTTCCCCATAGTGGTCGTACCAGCTTACATTCCCACCAACAGTGCAGGAGGGTTCCCTTTTCTCCACACCCCGTCCCGCATTTGTTATTTGTGGATTTATTAATGATGGCCATTCTGACTGGTGTGACATAATATTTTACATAATATATGTAAAAAACACAAAGTCATTTTAGCTACCTGTGGCATATGGAAGTTCTTGGCCCAGGGATCAAATCTGAGCCACAGCTTCTGCAACGCCTGATTCTTTAACCCATTTCACCCGACTGGGGATTGAACCCACATGTCCCCAGCAACCCAAGCCACTGTGGTTGGATTCTTAACCCACTGCACCACAGCAGGAACTCATTTTAGCTATTTTTAAGTGCACAGTTCAGTGGCATTAATCATATTCACAATGTCATGCAACTATCACCACTGTATTTCCAGAAACTTTTCATCATCCCAAACTCTGCACTTGTTAAAAACTCCCTTTACCTCTTCCCTAGTCCCTGGAAAGCACCATCTTACTCTCTGTCTCTATGAATCAGTAGCTCCTCTTAAACTCTCATCACTAAAACTTCTGCCTATATTAAAGTAGCCTGTCAACACCATTACCACAGGTACAATGCCCAAGACTTTTAAAACGCATTCTTGAATACTTTTCTCTGAGAATTCTTGGTCTGACGCCCACATTTGGGAATTTCATCCTTTGTATATATTGATGGCTCAGTCAGAATTTCTACATTAAAATTCCATTATGTGAGAATGAAACCTTAGCGCATTAGGCCTTTTCCCTTTGATCTTCCAGCATCTCTGACTGTATTCTTGTGCTGTCCTTCTAAAGAGTCAGAATTTTTTCATGGAAGAATCTCCATTAGTTTTGCTTACCATAAATGCGGCTGATGTTTGAACTTTCTGATGTGGCTTTGACAATTTAGGAAGTGGAATCTTTCCTAATTTGGGAAATGTGGCCTTAACATATTCTCCAGTGCATCAATTGGACAGGGCTGAATTTAGCTGATGTCGCAGGAGTTTCTCAATAATTCAACATTCCTATAAATGTATCATCCTGCCAAAAGGATATTCTCACATATTTGCACAGCACTTTTGGCCTCTTCAACAAATTGAAGATAATGAAAACTGGTAGTAAAGTGTTAGAAATTGTCTCCTTCAGTGATACATGGAGAAATGACCTGTATATTGTGATCTATTATCCATAACAAGTTCTTTTGAAATCTCCTGTGAGCAAACAGATCTTTCATTTCTCAAATGACACCCAAACATGGATAAAGAGTGCTTTTTCTCCCAGTAGAATGAAGCACCTGCCTGATATTAAGAAAGATATATAGATTAGTAACTCATCTTCCCCAAATTGCTGTCATTTCACATTGCCAGCATCCTACATTTTCCCACAAATAAAGCTTCAACTGGAAAGGACCTCAAGAGATCTTTCATCTATCATGATTTCAAGGGACACTGCTCCTAATGCAGTAGGAAACTTCCTGCTGACTATACAATAGCCTTAATTTTTTAATGATTTTTACTTTTTCCATCATAGCTGGTTTACAGTGTTCTGTCCATTTTCTACCATACAGCAAAGTGACACACTCACAAATACATATATATACATTCATTTTCTCACATTATCTTCCACCATGCTCTATCACAAGTGACTGGATATAGTTCCCAGTGCTGTACAGCAGGATCTCAGTGCTTATTCATTCCAAAGGCAAGAGTTTGCATCTATTAACCCCATTCCTAGTCCATCCCACTCCCTTCCCCCTCCCCCTTGGCAACCACAAGTCTGTTATCCAAGTCCATGAGTTTCTTTTCTGTGGAAAGGTTCAGTCGTGCCATATATTAGATTCCAGATATAAGTGATACCATATGGTATTTGTCTTTCTCTTTCTGACTTACTTCACTCAGTATGAGAGTCTCTAGTTCCATCCATGTTGCTGCAAATGGCATGATTTTTTTCTTTTTTATGGTTGAGTAGTATTCCATTGTGTATATATACCACATCTTCTTAATCTATTCATCTGTCGATGGACATTTAGATTGTTTCCGTGTCTTGGCTATTGTGAATAGTGCTGCAATGAACATACGGCTGCATGTGTCTTTTTCAAGGAAAATTTTGTCTGGATATATGCATCCCACAGACCAATGAGCATCTTTTCTTCTTTTCTTTTTTTTTTTTTTTGTCTTTTGTCCTTTTAGTGCCACACATACGGCATATGGAGATTCCCAGGCTAGGGGTCTAAATGGAGCTGCAGCTACCAGCCTACGCCAGAGCTACAGCAATGCCATATCCAAGCTGCGTCTGCAACCTATACCACAGCTCATGGCAATGCTGGATCCTTAACCCACTGAATGAGGCCAGGGATCGAACCTGAAACCTCATGGTTCCTAGTCAGATTTGTTTCCACTGTACCACAATGGTAACTCCACCATGAGCATCTTGATGAGGGTGAGTTCTCCTCACCACAGGATGTATCCATGCAACAGAGGGACGCTTCCCCTGCTAGAAAAAAAAATCTTCCCATTCAAGTCCTATTTCAGGAGTCAGCCAGCTCCTTCTGTTGGGCAGAGAGTAGAGTTCAGATTTTGTGAGCTATGTAGTTTCTGTCCCAGCTACTCAACTTTGCCATTGTGGTGCAAAAGCAGTTAGAGATGATATGGAAACAAAGGGTTTGTGTTACAATCAAACTTTTTACAAAAATCATCAGGGGCACTATCTGGCCCACCATCCATAGTTTGCCAAAACCTGCTCCAAATAGTCTTGAATTCTAAATCAGTTACCATGCTTTACATTTAAAAATTGTCCTTGCCTTGGAAAGTAACTCTGCATTATTACAAAAAAAAAAAATTAAGAATTTAAATATATGTATAGCAGACCCCACCCCATTTCTTTTCAGCCTGAGTTCTCCTAAATCTGCTTCATTGCTGGAAGGCTGACAGCATCTTAATTCAAGATCCTGAATCTCTCTACTTCTCAGAATAAGAATTTTCTCCAGAATTGTAGAACCCAGCTATAGGGGTGTTAATTCCTCTAGAGCAAATTTCAAGCATGGGAAGATGAAAGTCAGTGGATTAATGACAGCCTCCCTGTCCCCAGAGAGCTGTTCCATGTGGTCCCCAGAGGATCCTTAGTGGGATGGAGTTCCAATTTTCTAAAGCATAATCTCTTCACTACAGATAATTTACTGGCATTTTTCCTCCCTTGTGCTTTTTGGAATCACTTCCTTAATCAACAGCTTACACTTAACATTTTTGTCTTAAAGACTATTTTTCAGGCAACCCGAACAAGGACAAATAGATTTCAGTATTTTCTGGTGTTCCTCTGTGGCACAAGAGTCTGGAGTGCATGAAATACTAGAAGCCCTTGGAGTTCCCATCATGGCTCAGTAGTTAGCAAACCCAACTAGCATCCACAAGGACACAGGTTTGATCCCTGGCCTCGCTCAGTGGCTTAAGGATCAGGCATGGCTGTGAGCTGTGGTGTAGGTTGTAAATGTGGCTCAGATCCCATGTTGCTTGTGTCTATGGCTGTGGCTGGCAGCTGCAGCTCCAGCTGGACCCCTAGCCTGGGAACCTCTATATGCTGTAGGTGTGGCCCTGAAAGACAAAAAGACCAAAAAAAAAGAGAGAGAGAGAGAAAGAAAATAGTGGAAGCCCTGTGAGTGAGAAGGAACAGAAACTCCAACAATAGGGTAGAAGGCACTGCAATGGATCGTGGGCACTGAAGAGACGATGCAAGGTGATGCAACGAGCCATTTACTCCAAAGATGTAGGTCAAACCCTACAATTCACCACTTAGTGTTTGATCCCCTGACCTTAGGCAAGTTACTGAAACTCTCTGAAGCTCTATTGCATCCTCTGAAATATGGGAAAATCACTTCTCTAACATTGTGTTTTGTAAGTTTTAACAGTTTGAGATTGCCAGAAAAATTGTAAAGATAATACATAGAGTTTCCATAAACTTCAGGTCCAGTTTCCCCAGTGTTAAAGTCTTACATTAATGTGCTACATGTGTCACAATGAATGAACCAATATCGATACATTTTTAATCCATGCCATACTATATTCAGATTCCCTTAGCTTCTACCTGATGCCTTTTTCTGTTGCAGGTTCCCATCCACGGTATCACATTACATTTATCCACCCTGTCTCCTTAGGCTCCTCTTGACTATGGTAGTTTCACAGACTTTCCTTCTTTTTGATAAGTTTTGAAGAATATGGGTCAGGTATTTTGCAGAATGTCCCTCAGTTGAGATTTGTTCTCTATTTTCATCAGGATGAGACCAGACTTGTGGCTTGGGGGAGGAAAATTACAAAAGAAAATACCATTTTCATCATATCATGCTAAGAGTAGATATTGTCAACACGCTTTGCACTGTTAATGTTTGCCTTGATCCCTGGTGGAGGTAGTGCTTGTTAGGTTTTGAGACTATAAAGTCAACCTTTTTTTTTTTTACGTACTACTTTGGGAGAAAGTCCCTATGCATAGCCCACACTCATGGAGTAGAGAGTTCTATTCTCCTTGAGAGAGACCTATGTACATAAATTATTTGGTAATTTTATCTGGGAGAATTGTCTCTTCTCCCATTTAGTTATTAATTCAAGCATTAATATAATTCAGTAAGGACTCATAGATATTAACACTATATGTTGCATTAGAATTCGATTTTACTTTATTCATTTTGTTGCTCAAATTTTTCCAGGGGTCCCTGGGAGTTCTTTCAGTTGGTGTCTGCATCCTCTGACAAACCCCCATCAGGGTAGGTTTGTGTTTTTGTTTTTGTTTTTTCTAATAAATTACTTACTTTTTGCACCACAACATGTTCTTCTCTCATCTTGTATTTTTTCCTGCTTCAATCCAGTTGGAAGGAAAGTACTTCAACATAATAAAGAATATATGACAAGTCCATAGCTAACATACTCACTGGAGAGAACCTGAAGGCTTTTCCTCTAAGATCAGGAATAAGACAAGGATGCCTACTTTTGCCTCTTTTATTCAACATAGCATTAGAAATCCTAGCCAGAGCAATTGGAGAGGAAAAGAAATAAAAGACAGCCTAATTGGATGTTTTACATTGTTTGCAGATGAAATGATTCTATATATGGAAAACCCTAAAGACTCCACACACACACACACAAAAAAAAAACCTGTTAGAATTAATACAAGAAGTCAGTAAAGTCGCAAGATGTAAAGGCAATATACTGATGTTGCATTTATATACTAATAGCAAACTATCAGAAAGAGAAATTAAGAAAACAGTCCAATTTATAATTGCATCAAAAAGAATAAATTCCTAGGAATAAATTTAACCTAGGAGGTGAAAGACCCATACTCTGAAAACTGTAAGACACTGAGGATAGAAATTGAAGATAACACAAATAAAGGGAAAGAATTCCCATGCTCATAGATCAGAAGAATTCATACTGTTAAAATGTCCACACTATGCGAAGAAATCCCTGTAGACTGAATGCAATCCCCAACAAAATCCCAATGGCATTTTCCCATAAATATAAGAAACAATTCTAAATTTTGTATAGAACCACAAAAGACCCTGAATAGCCAGAGCAATCATAATAAAGAGGAACAAAGCTGAAGGCACCACACTCCCTGACTTCAAATTATAATACAATGCAATAGCATCAAAAAGTACAGTATTGCTATTCTAAAGCAAACAAAAAGCAAATAATAAGCACATAGATACAGAGAACAGATTGGTGGTTGCTGCCTGGGGGCTGCTGGGGGGCCAGAATGGGTGAAGGGAGTCAAAAGGTATAAACTTCCAGTTATAAAATAGCTAAGTCATGGGGATGTCATGCACAGTATGATGACTGCAGTTAATGATACTATATTGCATGTTCAAAAGTTGAGAGAATAGATCTTCAAATCCCAAGGAAAAAAATTGCAGCCATATGTGATGATGGATATTAACTAGACTTATTGTGGTGATCATTTGCCATATATACAAACATTAAATCATGTTGTATGCCTGAAATTAATATAATGTTGTATGTCAAATATACATCAATTAAAAATAAATAAACATTGAAACAACAACAACCAAAATAAATAACTGGTCAAATTAAAATACCATGGAGATAGAAACAAATTTTAATATTTGACTGAATTCAATCATTCCCCTTCAAGATATGCTGTGAATATTTAATAAGTATTTAACACCTCATATATGAACATCATCCTAGGTGGATATGCAGACTCCATCCTGTGGAACATCACAGTTTAGGGTAGCACCACAGGGTTCAAATCCCCTGTCTGCCCCTCCACTATCTGTGTGAGCTTGCATGAGATACACCATCCCTCAAATTCCTTCATCTGAGAAACGGGAACAGTATTTCCTACTTCCTGTGTCTCCATAAAGATGAATGAGATCATGTACAAAATACAACCACACAGGACTTGAACACAGAAGGCACCCAGATATTTGTTCCCTTTCCCGTGTCTTTCTCAGCTTAAATGTCAACTATAAAGAACCGACAGATGACCAAAAATGCCATGTACCTAATTTCATACACAGCTAAAACCAAAGTACACATGGTCTTTATCATTTTTTTTTGTCTTTTTTAGGGCCAAACCCATAGCATATGGAGGTTCCCAGGCTAGAGGTGGAATCGGAGCTGTATCCGCTGGCCTACACCAGAGCCACAACAACACCAGATCCGAGCCACATCGGCAACCTACACCACAGCTCAGGGCAACACCGGATCCTTAACCCACTGACCGATGCCAGGGATCGAATCTGTGACCTCATGGATGCTAGTCAGATGCATTTCCACTGAGCCACAATGGGAGGTCCCCTTTTGCATTTTTAAAGTAGAAAGGTACTGATTGATCGGAATGAATGTGTACAGAGTATAGAACATTTTCTTTATACTCAAGAACCTCTGGCTTATAGAAGCATCAAGAGAAGAGCTCTCTGCCTTCCCGGATGTGAAGATATCCTCTAACTTACCTTCCCAAAAATTATTTTTCAACATGCTGGCCTACATTCAAGGAGTGTTTTGTTTCACTTTTGTTGTAAAGTTAGATAAATGACTGCTTGGGATAGTGAGTGTTTAATATTGTCTGCATTCTCCAAAGCCGATTTCTTCATGAATATCTGGGTCCTGAGAGGCTCAGATTGAAACAAGCCCCTATTTATGTCCCTGCCCTCTGCACTCACGCACTTCTGCCCAGAACTTCCCCAGCTCACAAACCAAGGAAACTGTGACACTATGCTGATTTATGATGTTATAGAACCCATATTACATAATCAGTGTAGTGGTACCTACTGCAGAGAACCCTTTGACATGGTTTAATTGTCCACAGCTGTTATGTTTCTTCTTCCTTCACAACAGCGATTACAGTTATAACTTCCTCCCTTTAAAAAATTATAATTTTTCTTGGAGTTCCCATCGTGGCGCAGTGGTTAACGAATCTGACTAGGGATCATGGGGCTGCGAGTTCAATCCCTGGCCTTGCTCAGTGGGTTAAGGATCTGGTATTGCCATGAGCTGTGGTGTAGGTTGCAGACGTGGCTCGGCTCAGATCCTGCGTTGCTGTGGCTGTGGTGTAGGCTGGTGGATACAGCTCTGATTAGACCCCTAGCCTGGGAACCTCCGTAGGCCATGGGAAGTGGCACTAGGAAAGGCAAAAGGACAAAAAATAATAATAATAAGATAAAATAAATAAAAAATTGTAACTTTCCTGGAGTTCCCACGGTGGTTCAGTGGGTTAAGAATCCAACTGCAGCAGTTCAGGTTACCGCAGAGGGGCAGGTTCCAGTGTAGGAGGTTAAAGGATCCATTGTTGCTGCAGCTGCAATGTAGGTCACAGCTGTGGCTTGGCCCAGGAATTCCCATATGCTACAGGTATGGCCAAAAAAATTAATTTTTTAATTAAAAAGAAAAAAAGAAAATTATAAACATTCTTATCATTAACCATGGCAAGATATTATCGTTGCTACTTCCTTCCAAGCCTGCCTTTGTCCCTTGAGACTCCAACATCAACACAAGAATTATGAAAGCCTCTGTGCACACTCTCATGCTGGTGGATACACCCTCCAGGACACCTCCATACTAATCTTACCTGCTCAAAGAAACCCACTCTATCCAATTTACCTGCATCAACAAAAAAATAGTTGCAAGAGGAATTAGTTCTACCATTCTGTAAAAATGCACTTTAAATTTTTGGAATAACTAAAGCAAATTTTTGGTAGAGTCCAGATTCCAAAACTAAGAAGTCAGCAGCTTGGTAATGCACAAGTAATCTGATAAAGATCCATTTTAAGCAAAGATGCACTTCTCAGGGTTTAGATTTGGAGAAGAAAAATGAGCCATAGGGGAGAAAATACATTCTAATTGGAAAATCACCATTATTGAGTTTTATGAAACTCTGGAAACCTCATACAATAGCACAGCAAATTGCTTAAAAGCGAGGGCCTTATCCCATCGTTCACTAGCTGGGTGACCTGAGGACATGGCTTCACCTTCCTAAGTCCTAGTTACCCTGACAACAAAACGGAAATTGTAATAACATTATTTACCTCATGTACGTATCGAGAGGATTGAATAAGCTAATGTATATACAGTCACTTAAGTGACAAGGACAAATGTGTTCCTGCATGAGTTCCCCCATATTTTCTTCCATCAAATCCTTTAAAAGGAAGGAAAGGTTTGCTTTCTCTTTACATTCTCTTTCTTTTTCTCCTCTTCTCTCACTTACGGAAAGAAATGGAAAGAATTCTGTCCTTGCCAACTGCTTTCCCAAGCTTTTGAAACATAGATTTGAGAGCAGGGGGTGGGGAGTAACAAAGGGAGAGGAATGTAGGAGAGAAATAAACAGAGACACCAGAGCAGGTGTAGAACTGGATATTTTAGGAGAGGAAAGGGGCTTTTGACATGTGCTGCTGTGGGTTATTGCACTGAATACTCTTTAATGAGACTGACATTTCCTTTTAATTCCTCTGGGTTGCTGTTCTGGGCTCCTTCGAATATGACCCTGGACAGAGACTGGACCCCATAGGACTCCAGCTTAGATGTGTTACAACCATGGCGGCTGTAATGACTGTACAGTCCTCTTCCTATATGCAAATGTGTACGAATGTTGTGGTCGCTAATTTTCTATGGGAACAGGATACTGTTTTGAAGTTAGATACTTAAAGAAGATAGCATGAAAAAGAATATTCTGGGTTCTAAACGGGAAGTTGATGCTATCTCTTTGAAGAATTATCAGCAAAATTCTAGGAAACTTTAAGAAATATTTGCCATGAAAATTTATCTCATATCCCCCAAACCAGACAACAAAAGCCAGCCAGAAGCTCCTAAAATTTTTGACATATAATAAAATAAACTGGGAAGTACAGAATGGGAAAAGCCAAAATCAGATGGAGCAACAATGTAAAGCAATTAGCACTGAACAAGAAGCCTCTGGTTCCTACTTTTCACATTCTTAAAATAAAAAGGGTGAAAGAGATCACACTGCCTCACAAAGCATTTGGGTTCTATGGAGTTGCCTTTGAGATGAAAATGATGAAGTAAAAAACAAAGAACTGAGTTGTTGGGGCTCTGAGTCCTTCGCCCCATCTTCAATCAAAGAGATATAACTTCAAAACTTTACTGATTGAGCTTAACTTTTTTTTTTAAGAATCCTATGGTTGAGAAATGTTTTTCAACATTAAATTAACAGGGTTACTCCCTGCTGGCTCGAAAGTGCTCCCAGACCAGAATGTTTTAAATATTGCTTTAAACAATGTTTTCCACTTAGGATTTGTACAACTGAACTTTATCAGTGATTCATTCTTAATGTTTACATAATGCAATTTTATTAAAGAATAATATATTATGGGTGGGAGTTGCTCTTGAGGCTCAGTGGTAAGAAACCTGATTAGTAACCACAAGGAGCAAGGATGTAAGTTTGATCCCTGGCCTCACTCAGTGGGTTAAGGATCTGGCATTGCCCATGAGCTGTGGTGTATGTTGCAGATGCAGCTCAGATCTGGAGTTGCTGTGGCTGTGGAGTAGGCCAGTGGCTACAGCTCCAATTCAACCCTAGCCTCAGAACCTCCATATGCCACAGGTATGGCCCTAAAAGCAAAAAGAAAAAAAAATTTATGGGAAAGTCATTTTAAATAAATTAAGTAGTCAACTCAAGAATTTAAAAAGACATGAGATGAGCAAAACAAAGCCAATGAAACTAGTAGATAGAAAAGAAATGAATTAACATGATAAAGGTAAAATTCTCATCACTATGCCTGATACAGGGTAATTAACACCCGCCAGCTTAATAAAGACAAATTAGTATGAATTAATAAATTAGAAAGCAGAAAATATAGTAATTAATCATCCAAGAGCAGGATCTGTAGAGGAAATGTGTCATGTGGGGAGAAGTTGGGTAGGAGACACTGAAACAGACCCAACATGGGCAAATCTGATCAAGGAAAAATAAAACCACAACCTAAATAAACAATCCTTAGAAATAAGGAGTTCCCATCATGGCTCAGGGGTTAACAAATCTGACTAGGAACCATGAGGTTGCGGGTTCGATCCCTGACCTCACTCAGTGGGTTAAGGATCCAGCATTGCTGTGAGCTGTGGTGTAGGTCACCGACATGGCTCAGATCCCGCATTGCTGTGACTGTGGCATATGCCGGAGGCTACAGCTCTGATTGGACCCCCAGCCTGGGAACCTCCATATGCCATGAGTGTGGCCCTAGAAAATGCAAAAAAAAAAAAAAGTCAGAAATAAAACAAGACATAAGTGATTTAAAGACATTTAGAATTAGCACCATCTTTAAACAAGGTGAGAGCACTAACCTTTAACTAGGAAAAGCTCACAGAATCTTGGGGAATCAATGTTTCTGAGTGGTCCTTGTCACCATGACCAGAAGGGAAAGCATGAGTAGATTTTGAAGGGATGTGAACAGTCCTATAAAGCAGATGTCCCCACATCATCTTCAATCGGGGGCGAGAGCTAGCCTTCAAGTGGAAAAAGTGACAGCTCATAGTTCTGCAGGCCCAGAGGGTCCAGGAAATTCAACATATTTGAGTGTATCAACCCAACCCAATGTCTAGAGTCCAAGTGTTAGTAATCTATTCCTGTCAAATCAAAGCTCTGACCTTGGTATAACAGACTTGATAAGGTTGAAAATTCAAATTTTCCTGGACTTCTACAAGTCTTACAATCAAAGCCCATGCATACACATATACACATCTCTGTGTATAGATATACATCCATTCACACACACATAATAAAAATGATAAACATATTAATTAAGAAAAATAAACCTAAAAATAAAAGAAACTTGATGGACTGAATTATATGTTCCCCTTTCTTCTATGTGAACAGGATATTTCCAGAATCAACACATGAGTAAATGAGTGAGTGAATGATTGCTTCTTATTTATCTGGGCATAAAGGAAATTTAGCCAATCATCCCTCCTACACTGCCTCAACAAAAGAAATTAAAAAAAAAAAAAAAAAACTTCAGGGTTAATCTAGCAAATCCAAATGTATTAAGGTGCTAGAAAATTTCTCTTAAAAAAGTTTTATAATTTTTCAACATACACTACTCTTCTAAGGCATACAAGTATGTAATTAGAAAACCAACTACTGTTGAATCAGAGTTCCCGCCATGGCTCAATGGTTAATGAATTCGACTAGGAACCATGAGGTTGCGGGTTCGATCCCTGGCCTTGCTCAGTGGGTTAAGGATCTAGCACTGCCATGAGCTGTGGTGTAGGTCACAGATGCAGCTCAGATCTCGCGTTGCTGTGGCTCTGGCATAGGCAGGCAGCTACAGCTCAGATTTGACCACTAGTCTGGGAACCTCCATATGCTGTGGGAGCGGCCCTAGAAAGGCAAAAAAAAAAAAAAAAAAGAAAGAATGAAAGAAAAAGAGGAGTTCCCATTGTGGCTCAGTGGTTAACGAATCTGACTAGGAATGATGAGGTTGCAGGTTCAATCCCTGGCCTTGCTCAGTGGGTTAAGGACCTGGCCTTGCCGTGAGCTGTGGTGAAGTTTGCAGACACAGCTTGGATCCCGTGTTGCTGCGGCTCTGGTGTAGGCTGGTAGCTACAGCTCCAATTAGACCCCTAGCCTGGGAACTCCATACGCTGCGGAAGTGGACCAAGAAATGGCAAAAAGACAAAAAAAAAAAAAAAGAAAGAGAAAGAAATGTTGAATCAATGTATGGAGAGAAATTAGCACATAATAATATGAAAACATGGATGAAAACGTTTTGTACTTATCCCTTCTTCTGCCCATGTGTTCTTCCACATTTTTTAGATTAGTTCTTGCTTTCACCCTCCTTTCTTTAACCTTGATATTAGAAGTATGTTCTTTTCGTGAGAATCATTTGATGTTCAGAAGACTCAAAAAGCCTTGTGAAGTGACTTTGAAAACCTCTTGAGATCTTTTATGCCACATTAGGGCAGTCCTTCCTATCAGCAGATATTTGAAATCTCTCCCCTGCAAATTACCACTTCCCTTAGTTCACAAGTCCACCTGCAAGTGTAAAATGGGTCGAGGATTTGAAAAATCCAAAGCTAAATCCCCCGAGAGAAAGCAGTGTGATTACAGAGAAAGCCTCAAGAGTCTAATCATTTTTGATGCCTACACGGGCCATGACCTTGAGCATCTTAGTTAACTCTTCAGCAATGTTATCATATAAAGCTAAGAGAAGCAAGTGCCTGGATCTGCCAGCTTTGCAGGAGAAGTGAGATGGTCAGGAACAATGTTTGTCAGAAGTGAATACACACCTGGAAAAGTGACCCAGAAATCCATACTTTCTCAAGGTCACTTTGCCAATCGAAGCACAGCTCTTTGGTTCTTTGTGGCCTCATTGGAACACAGATTAAATAAAAGTTGGAATGGTATGCAGCTAAGCAGCATGTACTAAGGCTCAAGTGGGATGTAGCCCTAAGCTAATTACCCACATTTTCCCTCAGAAACCTAGTTTGGACATGATGAAGAAGGAGACATTCCCACTGAACAAAAACAATCATGAGGTCCCATTCTCAGAGCTATCCACCTACTCTTTTCCTTATCACATTCCATCAGTTAAGGTTAATTTGGATATAAAGCTCCTCTTTAAGGCTATGGATGGGTATTAAATATAGTAGTCATTTACTCCTTAATGTTAAAAAAGCACTAAGTTAGGTCAGGCTCAATATATGGGAGTTTTTAATTAAAGGGAACAGAAGGAAGAAAAGCAATCATGGAAAATCCATTACTTAGGCAGAAAGGAGCAGAGCAGACCACCTCAGGTGGAGAACTTGGGAATGTGTTGGCACTGGGGGGGTGGGGGGGACAGCACTGGGTGCCTGGAGGTTGGGGTGGGATGTGGAAGGAGAGATGTGGCCCTAGCTTGTCAGCTAAGTGGATCAACATTCATTTGAGGGATATCCTAATGGAGGTTTCTCTTAGTAATGTCTTTATTGGAGTAAATTAGACCTGCTTGGAAAACCGCAATCTTCTGTTTGCCACGATTTATTCCAGCCTCCTCAGTCCTGTATAGCCTAATTCCAATCCTAAAGTATCATTTCACTTCCTGCCTACTCTAGGATAAAAGAGAGAAGGGAGGAAATGGAGGAAAGAAGGGAAAAGCCATGTGCCAACTGCCTGCAAATGCAGGGAAAGGTAGTTCATTCCTGCTGTCAGGACCCCTACTCTCTCATTCTATTCCACTGAGTCTTTTCCTACCCGGGAGTTCCCGCTATGTTGCAGTGGGTTAAGAATCCAGCTGCAGCAGCTCTGGTTGCACAGAGGAGCAGGTTCAATCCCCCGCCCAGCGCAGTGGGTTAAAGGAACCCAGCTTGTTACAGCTGCGACTTGGGTTTAATCCCTGTTCCAGGAGCTTCCATATGCTGTGAGTATGACTGTTAAAAATAAATAAATAAATAAGACTTCTCCTACTCAAGTGAGCAACCTGAAATTATTCTCCATGAATGAGTTAGATCTCCAAGATGTACATAATTCAGAATAAAGCTGTTTTGCCTTGGGGCTTTCTCACGTGGTTAGGGCTATTTAGACCCAAGAAAGGGTTACTATAAAGCAGAATCCATCTTAGAATGGTCACTGACAGAGGAGTAGGAGAAGCCGAGAAAGATTGCAAGGTCAATGCCTATGTAAATCAGGGTCCAGTAAGACGACAGGAAAACCATGTAGTAATGTAAATGAGAACATTTGACATTAAGAAGTATGAGCATAGAGTTGGAATCCTGGAGAATTGGCTGATAAGTGTTAAAGAGAATTCTGAAGAATCAGGAGGAGCAAAACCAGGGGAAACCAAGTAAGTCTGTAGTTTAGTTAATAGTAACATATCAATGTTAATTTCTTTGTTTTGATAAATATACTAGGGTCAGATAACTTATTACCATTGGGGGCAGCTGGGTGAAGCGTATTGGGATCTCTATACTATTTCTGCAACTTTTCTGTAAATCTAAAAATATTCCAAAATAAAAAGCTTATTAAAAAAGGAGGGGAGGGAGTTCCCGTCATGGCGCAGTGGTTAACGAATCCGACTAGGAACCATGAGGTTGTGGGTTCGGTCCCTGCCCTTGCTCAGTGGGTTAACGATCCGGCGTTGCCTTGAGCTGTGGTGTAGGTCGCAGACGCAGCTCGGATCCTGCGTTGCTGTGGCTCTGGCGTAGGCCAGTGGCTACAGCTCCGATTCTACCCCTAGCCTGGGAACCTCCATATGCCGCGGGAGCAGCCCAAGAAATGGCAAAAAAAAAAAGACCAAAAAAAAAAAAAAGGAGGGGAGAGAGGAGGAGGGGGAGGAGGAGGAGATAATGATGATATATGGAGCAACCAGTATCCCTAAGGTTTAAATGGGTACCCACGGAAGGGCCCTCCTCTCCAGGGCTGAAATGCAGTTCTCATTGGAGAGGGTAAAATCATGGTTCTCTGGAAGGTAGGGAGTCGCTAGGCACCTCATCAAGGGGATTGGCTGAAAATCTGCTCTCTAGGCACCCCAGGGAATGGCTGGCCTCCGGGAACTGTTGAACTTGGGAACTGGAGGAAGCCTTAACTGAGGGAGCCCAGTACAAGAAAAAGCCATGACTGTGGGCTCTCAGAGCTAGAGGAAGCTGTACCATTGCAGGCACTGACCACTGAATAAAGTGCACTGTGAGGGGGCTCAGGCCTTGAGAAAACCATGCTGCTCCAGGAGGTGAGCACAGCAGAAAGCACGCTTTGCAAGAGGCCAGGCCTAGAGAAGCTAGAGATGCTGGCTGAGTCTGGCAGGTGCACAGAGGGTATAGCCCACTCACCAGCAGGGCACCAGGAGGTCTCCAGGGCAGCACATCCATGAAAGGTGGTCACCAGGCCAGAGTTAGGGCTGGGACCTTTCAAAATGATGGTGTACTCTGGGCTTGAATAGAATCCCCCTGGATGTTCCCCAACACATGCCCCCCCACATACACACATACAGCTGATAAATTCCCCAAGAACCAACCCAGAAGCTGCATCTTAACTTGTACTCCCTATCTTCTATGACGTCTCTCCAGCTCCCTCTGCTGGCAAAGTTTGTCATCATACTTGTGGCAAAGGAGAAATCTGCTTTGTTGTGGCAAAGAAGGTAATGAAGGGTGAATGTGCAACTGAGAAGCAGTATATTGATAATGGGCACAATGCCTAGTAAAGAATCATAAAACTAACTTCAATTAAATATACCTACAAACAACACCTAGTTATGTAGTCCTGAGATAACTTGGAAAGCCCAAATAAGGTATAATCTTGGATAGGTAATAACTAATAGTAATCTCAGTTTACTTTTCATTGATGTTCAGTTGACATATGACATTAAATTAGTTCCATGAATACAACGTAATAATTTGCTATTTGTATATATTGCAAAATGGTCACCAAATACATCTAGTTAACATTCATTACTAAACAGAATGATAATTTTTTTCTCATGATGAGAACTTTTAAGATTTATTCTCTTAGCAACCTTCAAATATGCAATACAATATTGTGAAGTGTGGCCACCATTACATCCCATGATTTATAACTGGAAGTTTGTAACTTTTGATCTCCTTCGACTTTGCCCCCACTTCCTCCCCTGACAGCAACTAAACTGTTCTTTGTATCTATGAGCACAGGGATTTTATTCTACCTATAAGACCACACAATATTTGTTTTTCTCTGATTCATTTCAATTATGACATTGTCCTTAAGGTCCATCCATGTCTTGACAAATTGCAAGATTTCAGTCTTTCTTTTTTTTTTTTTGTCTTTTTTGTTGTTGTTGTTGTTGTTATTGTTGCTATTTCTTGGGCCGCTCCCGCGGCATATGGAGGTTCCCAGGCCAGGGGTTGAATCGGAGCTGTAGCGACCAGCCTACGCCAGAGCCACAGCAACGCAGGATCCGAGCTGAGTCTGCAACCTACACCACAGCTCACGGCAACGCCGGATTGTTAACCCACTGAGCAAGGGCAGGGACCGAACCCACAACCTCATGGTTCCTAGTCGGATTCGTTAACCACTGCGCCACGATGGGAACTCCAAGATTTCAGTCTTTCTTATAGCTGAATAACACTCCACTGTCATCTATATCCACCATATTTTATCCATTTTTCCACTGTTGGACATTTAGTCTGCCTCTATATTTTGGCCATTATAAATAATGCTGTTTTTGTTTTCTCTGATTAAACACCCAGAAGCAGAATTGCTAGATCATATAGTTTCTCTTTTTTTTCTTTATATGGCTGTACCTGCAGCATATGAATTTTGAATATTGAAGTGATGTCTTTAAATCACATACACACACACACAAATGCACTCAAATTCTGGGTAGATTTAATAAATCTGGAACACTTGAGTTTGGTCAATACCATAAGGATGTCTAAAATAGAATTGACCAAGCATTTTAGGGCAAATTCATATATTAAATTGATTAATAATGAACAGGCGGCACAGTTCTCATCTTCATTGATTCTCAGATCATGCCAAGTTTTTCTATAGAATGAAACATGGAAATTAAAATTATTCATACTAGGCAAAATGAACATAACAGCATCTATCACCCTTTTCATGTAACAGGATGTTTAGTGCAAGTTTCACCCGAAGAGCTAAGGACAACCCATAGCACCTTCCAAAAGAGGTGCTAGACCCTCTGCAGAATTCACAAAGATGTCTGGAAACAGTTCTCAAACCTCAGCCCACACAATACTGAAAAAAAATTAATTTAGACATTGAAGAAGTATTTATTTGGGGGGGCAGAGTATTTGGGGAGAGCTTCCTCTACAAGAATAAGGAGAATGGATATATTGCCTTTTCACTTCAAGTCAAGAAAGGGGGGCTTTATATGTCCCCTATGCATGGTCACCTGGTGTCTTCTTCCTAGCTAAGGTATCTAAGGTATAAGAGAGATGCTTTGATGGAAAGAGTCAAGGAAATTCACTGGATCTTGGACACTTTACAGTCAATGTTTTGTATGTATGTGTGTGTTTGCTTTTTTTCTTTTTAGGGCTGCACCCATGGCATATGGAGGTTCCCAGGCTAGGGGTCAAATGGGAGCTGCATCTGCCAACCAATGCCATAGTCATAGCAATGCCAGATCCAAGCCATGTCTGTGACCTATACTGCAGCTTGCAGCAATGCAAGACCCTTAACCCACTGAGTGAGGCCAGGGATTGAACCACCTCCTCACATATATTATTTGGGTTCTTAGCCTGCTGAGCCACAACTGGAGCTCCGTAAAGAGTTTTTCAGAACAAGGACTGTTCGAGTGTTGGAGTGGATCAGATGTGGGACACTCCTGGGAGACCCAATGTTTAATCTTGTCAAAGAGGGCTGCTGGCTCAGCTTTCAACATTCACCAAAGGCCTAAGTGCAGATGCCAGCTCATGGAATAGCCACCAGATAAGGAGTTCTTGACCTCCTTTTCTTTCCTTTCTCCCTGTGTGGAACCCTGGTGTATCAGGAGCATGAGTGGTGGAAGAGAAGTGGTGCAGTCCCCCAGCACAACCTGAGACCTTGCACATGGGATGGTCCAGGCTGGGGGTGGGAGAAGACTCCCCCCCAATGATGGACACAGCTGTGTATATCAGGTAGGACTAGACATGTCAGTCACTGGAGTGAAGCCATTTACATATGTTGGGAGAGACCAGAAAATTCAACCAACATGATTTACACTGGGCAGGAGAGAAATGAGGGGCCATGGGAACCAAAAATAAAGTCGCTTATGATTAAATCTCCCAGGAAGTGTTTGCTCAGCATTTAGTTAATAATGTAAAAGCAAAGGAGAGAAAATTTAATCTCCACCCCTTTCCAAAAATAAATTAAGGTATAAAACTGGGAGTTCCCATCATGGCTCAGCAGAAATGAATCCGACTAGTATCCATGAGGATGCGGGTTCGATCCCTGGCCACACTCAGTGGGTTAGGGATCGGGCATTGTGGCGAGCTGTGGTGTAGGTCACAGACGTGGCTCAGATCCTGTATTGCTCTGGCTGTGGCATAGGCGGGAAGCTATAGCTCTGATTCGACCCCTGTCCTGGGAACTTCCATGTGCCACAAGTGCAGCCCTAAAAAGCAAGGAAAAAAAAAAAGAAAGAAAGAAAGGATATAAAACTGGCTTTACAGTGCTCTAGAAACATGTAATTAGAAGTGAAGATAAGCAGGCCTCTACTGGAGGGGAAAAAATACACAACTAGTGGGAAACAGGCTGGTGAGTTTATACTAAGTGACATCAGTAAGATATAATGATCTCTTTCTTACATGGCTTTAAACACATAAGCATAACATGGCATGCATGAAGTTAGAGAAATATTAACTAGCATCATGGCTATTGCCAAGACACCAAAGTAGACTGAAATACCCACCCAAACCCCATGTTTAATGACAAGATGATAAAAGATAAATGCATTATGAATCTAGCGTTTGTGGGTAGATCTTATAACAAGATAACCTTGAGGGAGGCATCAGGCAGGGTAAAGAGAAGGAACACAAGTGGAAAGGTGTTTGGGTTGGTTAGTCTACAGGTATATCTCAATTTATTGGGTTTCAGAGGCCTTGCTTTTCTTTTTCTTTTTTCTTTTTTTTTAATAAATTAAAGGTCTGTGGTAACCTTGGGTGAAGCCAGTCTATCTGCACCATTTTCTCAACAGCATTTGCTCACTTCATGCCTATGCATCACATTTTAGTAATTCTCACACTATTTCAAACTTCTTCATTATCATTGTATTTGTTATGGTGATCTGTGATTAGTATTCTGGATGTTATTGTTGTAATTGTTTGGGGTGCCATGACCCAACTCATGCCCATATAAGATGGCAAACTTTAAAAAATGGGTGTATTCTGACTGCTCCACCCAATGGCCATTCCCCCATCTCTCTCCTTCTCCTTGGGCCTCCTTCTTCCCTGAGCTACAATATTGAAATCAGTCCAGTTAATAACCCTACAATGGACTCTGCATAGTCAAGTGAAAGAAGAGTTGTAGGCTCTCACTTTAAATCAAAAGCTAGAAGTGATAAAGCTTAGTCAGCAAGGCACATGGAAAGCCACGGGACAGGCTGAAAGCTGGGCCTCTTGCACCAGAGAGCCAAATTATGCATGCAAAGGAAAAGCTTCTGAAGGAAATTAAAAGTGCCACTCCAGTGAACACATGAATGAAAAGAAAGCAAAACAGCCTGATTGCTGATGTGGACAAAGTCTGAGGGATCTGAACAGAAGATCAAACCAGCCATAACAAGCCCTTAAGCCAACATCTAATCCAGAGCAAGGCCCTAACTCTCTTCAATTCTATGAAGGCTGAGGCAGGTGAGGAATCTGCAGAAGAAAAATTTGAAGCTAGAGATTAGTTCTTGAGGTTTAAGGACAAAAACCATCTCTGTAACACCAAAGTGCAAGAGGAAGCAGTGAATGCTGATGTAGAAGCTGCAAGGAGTCATCCAGAAGATTTGGCCAAGATCATTAATGAAGGTGGCTCTACTACACAGATCTTCAACATAGTCAAGACGGCCTTCTATTGGAAGATGATGCCATCGAGGACTTTGAAAGCTAAAGAAGTCAAGTCAGTGCCTGGCTTCAAAGCTTCAAAAGTCAGGCTGACTCTCTGATCAGGGGTGGAGGCAGCTGGTCACTTGAAGTCAATGCTTATTTACCATTATTTACCTAGGGCCCTTAAGAATTATGCTGAGTCTACTTTGTCTGTGCTCTTTAAAAAGAACTACAAAGCCCGGATGACAGTGAATCTATTTACAACATTGTTTAGTGAGTATTTTAAGCCCACTGTTGAGACCTACTGCATATATATATACCTTTCAAAATATTTTTGCTCATTGGCTATGCATCTGGTCACCCAAGAGCTCCTAGAGATGGTCAAGGAGATCCATGTTTTCATGCCATTAAAACGTTAATGGGAGTTCCTGTCATGGATCAGCAGAAATGAATCTGACTAGGATCCATGAAGGCACAGGTTCAATCTCTGGGCTCAATCAGTGGGTGAAGGATCCAGCATTGCCGCGAGCTGCAGTATAGGTAGCAGATGTGGCTCGGATCCTGCGTTGCTGTGGCTGTGGTATAGGCTGGCAGCTACAGCTCCAACTAGATCCTTAGCCTGGGAACCTCCATATGCTGTGGGTGGGGCCCTAGAAAAGACCGAAAAAAAAAAAAAAACACTTTAATGGAGAAGAGTTGCTTCTGATGGATGAGCAAAGAATGTGGTTTCATGGGATGCTGTCTACTCTTGGCAAAGATGCTGTGAAGATTGTTGAAATCGCAACAAACGATTTAGAATATTATGCAAACTCAGTTGATTCAGCAGTGGCGGGGTTTGAGGGGTTGACTCCAATTTTGAACCAAGTTTTACTGTGTCAGTATATCTAACAGCATTTCATGCTACAGGGAAAGAGTTTGTAAAATGGAGAGTCAATCAGTGCAACAAACTTCATGTTGTCTTGTTTTTTAAAAGTGCCACAGCCACCTCAACCTTCAGCAACCACCACCCTGATCAGCTCACAGAGAACAACATCAAGGCAGTACCCTCCACCAGGAAAAAGATTATGACTCACGGTATGCTCAGATGAGAGAATTTTTTAGCAATCAAGTATTTTTCATTAAGGCCTGTGCATTGTTTTTTAGACATAATGCTGTCCCTTAAAGGCATAAACATAACTTTTATAACTTTTATATGCATAAAACTTTTAGCATAAACCTAGCTTTTATATGCACTGGGAAACCAAAAAACCTGTGACTCACTTTATTACAATATTCGATTTCTTGCAGTGGTCTGGAACTGAAGCCACAATATTTGAGATCTGCCTCTATAAAAATATCAGAATCAAACTTTCTGTTTTAGAACTTTTTTCCTAGTGGTCCAAGGGGATGCTGGTGAGACAGAATACTAACTCAGGTAGTTAATGTAGGAGCATGGGCTCCAATACATTCTTTTGATATGGCTATTAACATTTGTGGCTTAAGGGCTCCAGGCAGTAACGCCTCCACAGGTCTTGTTTTATTATAGGAAATGCACATTCTCCACAGACTTTGTTTACTGTAGGAAATGCGAATCTCTAGCCCACTTCTCAACAATAAAAAAGGAATGAGAAAAATGGTGACCTAATCTAAGGAAAGAAAAGGACAAAGAAACCATTAAACTTACATGGGACATTTACAACTCTAAAAGCTCTACTGGATAAGGACTGAAACAGGTAATTGAACAAGGCCAATGGGAGAAAACCACATCTTTCTGGACCACATGTTAGTACCCCCCCCATGTTTAAGGAATAAAAGCCCCTGAAGGACAGTAGAGAAGGGGGGGTTCTTCTCCCCTCTCCCAGCAGCCCTGAGAGCTATTTGCTTTCCTTTAATAAAGTCTTTGCTTGCTTGCTGCCTGTGTGTTTGCAGAGTTCATTCTTCTATTGCCATGAACAAGAACACGGATTCTGGTATCATCTTTGCGGGATCACTGGTAAATGTTTTACAAATGATTCTTCAAGGGGGGAAAAGGCCCCAGTTTATAGAGTTTACTGATTCCCATGGTGTAAACCCTCCCATCACAGTGATTTCAAGCTGCCAAAATGGGGTCACTGAGCAGAGATGCGCAACATCTCTCCCCGTGTCTCTACCTGAGTGACAATAGGAGCAAAGTGTCAGCAACAATAGGAGCAAAGTGTCACTACAACAGTAAAGGTGGTCATTGGAAAGGCATATGTTTTGGAGAATTTATTGCCATTGTTTCTAATAGTCATTTAATTATAAATTTCTATGGTTTAACTTTTATAGTTTAAATGTAATGTTTAACAAGAACAGAGTTTCTAGGATTTTCCCCATAGACCTTGGTGAGCCAGTCTGACCCACTCCAGCACACTCCTGAGCTCAGACTCTAGTTTCTTGGGCTGACCCTGGGCAAAGACAGCGAGAGTTTTAAAAAAAAAAAAAAAAAAAAGGTTTTGGCAAAAGTCCAAAGGCTTGACAACACACCGTGTGGTATAAGCCGTAGGGAAATTGACATGTGTACATTGTTGGCAAGGGTTTAAAACGGTGGGTCTCTATGAAGGGAGGTTCACAATACAGAACATAATAATACATGCATTTGCCCTCTGTCTCAGCAATTACGCTTTTGGACTCTTACACTTCTCTACACTTCCACAGGGATGAAACATGTACAAAATTATTCATTAAGGAATTAGTTATAATGGCAAAATATTGTAAACAACCCAAATTTACATCAGTAGGGAGCTGGCTGGATAATCTATTGGATCACCCACACAATGACATGAGATGCAGTCGTAAAAAGCAGCAGCAGCAGCAATCCAGAATAGACTGCTAATTTTTTAATAAAATGCAGTAAACTATAGGTGGATACTAGTCTATCCTTATATAGGCAATATTTAACATAAAATTAATAATGTGCTCGTTTTCTTACTATTTTTTTAGCTTGCCTTCAAAAAATCACACTATCATTCAATGTGCCTCTCCCATTATTGAAGAATCTGTACATTATCCTATCGCAGGTCAGTGGCTTTTTTTAAAAAGGTAACATGCTTCCAATACTGTATTAGGAATATGACTATAAGGCACTATGCCATAAAAATTTAATAATGATGAGTATATAGGCCAGGCTACCATGAAGCAACCATATCAATTACAGTAGGCAACCATAAAGCAATCATATTTACATCTATAAATAAATACGAATTTTTTTCACAGTATATTTTCATTTTGGCTGTCTAGTGTTATTAATCCATGTAACATCTGCAGTGTTTTGTATAACATAAGACAATATTGAGGTAGGTACTGACAGACAGATGATTCATCTTGTTCACAGATAAAGTAAAAAGTATTGATAATTTTTTTAAAACAGGTAGAACAATGTTTATAATACACTTCTCTTTGTGTAATAAAGAAGGAAAAGTAAGAATTTTTTCCAAAGAAAAATACTGAATTGATAAATAAAATTTATTCTTTGGAGGACTTGGGTAAAGGAGGCACTGGGCGGAAAGAATTAGAATGGAAACAGAACATCTCTGAGTAAGCCATTTAAAACCATTTTTAGGAGTTCCTGTCATGGCTCAGTGGTTAACGAATCCGACTAGGAACCATGAGGTTGCGGGTTCAATCCCTGGCCTTGCTCAGTGGATTAAGGATCTGGCGTTGCCGTGAGCTGTGGTGTAGGTTGCAGACACAGCTCAGATCCCACATTGCTGTGGCTCTGGCATAGGCCAGTGGCTACGGCTTCAATTGGACCCCTGGCCTGGGAACCTCCACATGCCATGGGAGTGGCCCAAGAAATGACAAAGAGACAAAAAATAATAATAATAATTTTTAAAAAACCATTTTTACTGGGAATCACAAATATTTTACATATTCAAAACATTAATTCAAAGTTTTTTTTTTTTCAAAAGTAAATCCTGAAACTGAAACAGATGAACCTAAGAATATTACAGGTGACTTTGAACTCTATACTCTAACCATACATCCTTTATGGGATATATTCTAAAAACAAACAGCAAAGAAATCCTAAGCTTCACTCAGTAGTTATATTGTTAGAAGTAATATTGCAATCGCAGTTGTCAAGTGTTTAAATGTATGTTGCAAGGCAAATCGCACAAGAAAACCACTGAATACACCAGATATTAAATTTGAATTGGAAATGTCGGTACCGATACTAACTTGTGGATTTTAAAAATCTATTTCCTCGCTCAACCTAAGAATTTAAGGATAATGCCTTTGAACTGCAAATTTTAAAGTGGTTCAAAAGCTAAATTTTGTGGTATGTCAGTTTTATCACAATTTTTAAAATACATTTTTTTCATGCAAGAGCCTAAGAGTGTGGAAAGGGAGGATTAATTCTCGTTGACCGTGTGGTTGAGATCAGAATTTCCTCTGGACTCAGCTACCCTGACCTGAATGTCCTTTGGGAAAAATGTTTGGGTACATGAGCTCCACAGCTGGAGGCCAGGTCCTGGGGACCCCACTACCCAGGCCCAGGGACCCCGCCACCCACGGACAGTGAGTCCCAGAAAGCAATTGGCCAGCACCACCAGGCTGGGCAGTCTGTGCGCAGTAACGCCCGGATTCCAGCTCCTCTGCTGCTCTCTTTCTCCAAGGGCTTTGGGAGGCACTGACCTACAGAAGCCCTTTGCATTTTATTTATTTATTTATTTTAAGATTTTCATTTTTTCTATTATAGTTGATTTACTGTGTTCTGTAAATTTCTGCGGTATAGAAAAGTGACCCAGTCACACACATATGTATATGTGTGTATATACATATACATAGAAACATCCTTTTTCTCACATTATTCTTCATCATGTTCCATCACTAGTGACTAGATATAATTCCCTGTGCTATACAGCAGTATCTCGTTGCTTATCCACTCCTAATGCAATAGTTTGCATCTACTAACCCCAAACTTCCAGTCCATTCCACTCCCTCCCTCTCCCCCTTGGCAACAACAAGTCTGTTCTCCAAGTCCATGAGTTTCTTTTCTGTGGAAAATTTCATTTGTGCCGTATATTAGATTCCAGATAGAAGTGATATCACATGGTACTTGGCTTTCTCTTTCTGCCTTACTTAGTAGGAGAGTCTCTAATTCCATACATGTTGCTTCAAATAGCACTATTTTGTTCTTTTTTAATGGATGAGTCATATTTCATTGTGTATATATACCACATCCTCTTAATCCATTCATCTGTTGATGGACATTTAGGTTGTTTCCATGTCTTGGCTATTGTGAATAATACTGTTATAGAATATAGGGGTGCATGTATCTTTTCAATTACAGTTTTGTATGGATATATGCTCAGGAGTGGGATTGCTGGGTCATATGGTAGTTCTATATTTAGTTTTCTGAGATACCTCCATACTGTTTTTCTTAGTGGTCGTACCAATTTATATTTCCCTCAACAGTAAAGGATGGTACCCTATTCTCCACACCCTCTCTAGCATCTATTTGTTGACTTGTTAATGACGGCCATTCTGACTGGTGTGAGGTGGTACCTCCTTATAGTTTTGATTTGCATTTATCTAAAAATTAGAGATGCTGAGCACTTTTTCATGTCCTGTTGGCCATCTGTATATCTTCTTTAGAGAAACATCTATTCAGGTCTTTTGCCCATTTTTCAATTGGGTTGTTGGCTTTTTTGCTGTTGAGTTGTATAAGTTGTTTGCATATTTTAGAGATTAAGCCCTTGTCAGTTACATTGTTTAAAACTATTTTCTCCCATTCTGTAAGTTGTCTTTGTGTTTTCTTTATGGTTTCCTTTTCTGTGCAAAAGCTCTATGTTTGATTAGGTCACATTGCTTTATTTTTGTTTGTATTTCTGTTACATGGGGAGGCTAACCTAAGGAAATATTTCTGAGGTCGATATCAAAGAATATTTTGCTTATGCTCTCTTCTAGGAGTTTTAGGGTGTCTTATCCTACATTTAACTCTTTCAGCCATTTGGAGCTTATTTTTGTGCATGGTGTGAGGGTGTGTTTCAGTTTCATTGATTAACACATGGCTATCCAGTTTTCCCAGCACCACTTGCCAAAGAGACTGTTTTTTTCCCATTTTATATTCTTGCCTCCTTTTTTGGAGATTAAATAAACCCATAGATGTCTGGTTTTACTTCTGGGTTCTCTATTCCATTCCATTAGTCTGTGTCTGTTTTTGTACCAGTACCATACTGTCTTTTTTTTTTTTTTTGGTCTTTTTTAGGGCTGCACCCACAGCATATGGAGGTTCCAAGGCTAGGGGTATAATCAGAGCTGTAGCTGCTGACCCATGCCATAGCCACAGCAACGCCAGATCTGAGCCGAATCTGCAAACTCCACGACAGCTCACAGCAACGCCGGATCTTCAACCTACCGAATGAGGCCAGGGGTGGAACCTGCAAACCACTGAGCCATGATGGGAACTCCTGTCTTGATTATTGTAGCTTTGTAATATTTTCTGAAGTTAGGGAGAGTTATGCTTCCTGCTTGGTTTTTTGTTCCTCAGGATTGCTTTGGCAATTCTGGGTCTTTTTATGGTTCCATATAAATTTTTGGATTGTTTGTTCTAGTTCTGTGAAAAATGTCATGTCCCTTTGCATTTTAAACAACCAGCAAGAGTAGAAGGGAGGCTCAAAAATGCCAGACTTAACCCCTCAAGGATGGATAGAGGCATAGGCAATCCTTTTAACAATAAGAAAGAAGCAGATGCTTTGCCTGTGTGACCGTGACCTCTCTTCACATCTGATGTCTGATCATGTTCAATTTGATGTGACTGCAGCACATAGGGCACCAAATCCAAATATTGCCTTCAGCATCCATGATTTCAGTACAAATCGCTCAGCTTAATTTTTCCTTTTTTTCTTTCTTTCTTTCTTTCTTTTTTTTTTTTTTTATCTGCCCTCAGGGCATGTGGAAGTTCCCAGGCCAGGGATAGAACCTGTGCCACAGCAGTGCCTGGAGCCACAGCAGTGACAACACCAGATCCTTAACTGCTAAGCTACCAGGGAACGCCTAAATTTTCCCTTTTTAAATTGAGCATCAGATTAAGCAGAAATCAATGAATCTTTAAAAGAGTCTTCTTCAGGGAGTTAACAAACCTGACTAGTATCCATGAGGACATGGGTTCGATCCCTGGCCCCTCTCAGTGGGTTAAGGATCCAGCATTGCCATGAGCTGTGGTGTAGGTCACAGACGCGGCTCAGATCCCTGCATTGCTGTGGCTGTGGCATAGGCTGGCAGCTACAGCTCAGATTAGACCCCTGGCCTGGGAACTTCCATATGCTGCAGATGCGGCCCTCAAAAGACAAAATAATAATAATAATAGTCTTTAAAATCTTGATCTGGAAAAGATAGCAGATTCCAGGGAGCCAAACGGTGCTCTTATAACAATTTTCATTATTAATTATACTTTGAATCTGCATTACTTTGAAACAAAAGGGAAGCATTGATACCTAGTGAACTAGAATTTGGAGGGCTGAAGGGTTCAGTCAAATAAATTGTTTAATCTCCCACAATCTTGTTTTCTATCCTCTTACCTTATATATTAAAGAAGGATGAATTCCTAAAATAAAGTCCCCTAACATCTAAATCTCTGATTTAAAAAACTTGGAGACTGTTCTATGATTTTTCATGACAAAGTTATCCTAAATATTCATAGAATTTGGCTTTCCTTGACATAAACATGGACAATGAAATAAAACTGACAGAGGATAAAGAATATACACAGGCAGGCACCTTTCATCCATCTCCTGTTTGAATCTGTGTCTTTACACAAGCTCCTGGTAACACACCTCTAGTCACAGTGACAAGCTGTTGCAAATGGTACCTTCTAGAACCTAAGAGGTTGGCTATTCCAGGAAGTTGCCCCCCGCCCCACTCCTTCAGTTTGCAACTTCTAACAATGCTGGTGACAGGCATGTCATAGGGTGTCAGCCACACTGTGAGAACTGCCACCACATTTCCTGTGTTGTGTTTCTAGCCTGTCTTGCTCCTCGTGGGCGTGTAGACACAGGCTCAGCTAAGCCAGCCTTGAAAATGGGATACTTGTTTTGACATAAAGGTGACAAAATGTTTCCACCAACACCTATCTCCCCTCAAACTGTTTCTTTCACCCAGCCTGTCAATCTTCTTGAAATGTCTAGCAAGGGGGATTTGAGGTGGGTGTTTTGTTTCATTCTGTCAGGTCTGATGTTATCCTCAAGGGGTAATTCATCACCACGAGCTACTTCCAGATCATTTTAATCACCCCGAACAGAAAACCCATGGACATTAAGAGTCATTCCCCTTGCTCATTCCCCCCCCACCTCTACTCCCTCACTCACAGCCTCTGGCAACCACTAATCTGCTTCCAGTCTCAATGGATTTGCCTCCTCTGAATATTTCATGGAAACAGAATCCTGTAATATGTGGCCTTTTGTGCCTAACCACTTTCACTTAACATAATGTTTTCAAGGTTCATCCATATTATAACACATATCATTACTTCGGTCTTTTCATGGCGGAATGATATGCCGTTGTATGGTTCCATCACATTTTGTTTATTCATTCATCTGTGGATGGCCATTTGAATTGCTTTCACTTTTTGGCTACTGTGAACAGGGCTACTTTGAACATTACAGTACAATTTTTGTTTGAACATCAGTTTTCAGTTCTTGGGGTATATACTCTGGAATGGAGTTGTTGGGTCACATAACTCTGTGTTTAACTGTTTGAGGAACCATCAAACTCTTTTTAATAGCTGCTGTACATTCCCACCAGCATATGTGAGGGTTCCAGCTTCTCCACATCCTCACCAGGACTTATTTTTTCCATTTTTTAATTATTATTATATCACAGCCATCTCACTAGGTATGAAGTAGTATCTTACTATAGTTTTGATTTGCATTTCCCTAATTATTACTGATGTCTAGCATCATTTCATGTGCTTATAGGTCATTTGCAGATCTTCTTGGAAGAAATGTCTATTCAAATCCCTGCCCATTTTTTAACTGGGTTGTTTGTCTTTTTGTTGTTGAGGTGTAGGAGTTCTTTATACATCCCGAGCATGAAGCCCTTATAAATCATTTGCAATATGTGCTTATACCTCACAGATATATGATTTCTCCCATTCTGTGGATTTCCTTTTCACTCTCTTAATAGTGTCCTTTGATGACAAAAAAGTTTTAACTTTGATGGAGTCCAACCTCACTATGCTTTTTTTGTTGCTGGTGCTTTGATGTCACATGTAAGAAACCATTCCAAGCCAAATCCAAGGTTATAAAGATTTACTCCCATTTTCTTTGAGTTTTAAGTTTTAGCACTTATATATAGGTTTCAGCCATTTTAAGTTAATTTTCATATTATGCAGTAGAAGGTAACTGTCCAGCTTCATTCTTTTCTTTTTTTCTGGTCTTTTGTCTTTTTGAGGGCTGCACCTGAGGCATATGGAGGTTCCCAGGCTAGGGGTCTAATCAGAGCTGTAGCTGCCGGCCTACACCACAGCCACAGCAACACCAGATTCTTAACCCACTGAGTGAGGCCAGGGATCAAACCCATAACCTCATGGTTCCTAGTCAGATTCGTTTCCACTATGCCACAATGGGAACTCCACCAGCTTCATTCTTTTACATGGATATCCAGGTTTTTCCCCATTCATTGAAGAAACTATTCCTTCCCCCATTTGAATGGCACTCTTTGAAAATCAATGGGCCTTAGACGTAGGGGTTTATTTCTTGGACACTCAATTCTATCCTGTTGATCCATGTGTGTCTCTGGATGCTGGTACCCTACTGTGTGGATCACCGTTGCTTTGTAGTAACTTTTGAAATCAAGAAGGATGAATACTCCAACGTTCTTCTTCTTTTTCAAAATCATGTGGCTGTTTGGATCCCCTTGGAATTTTTTATGAATTGTAGACTTAATTGGCTTTTCCATTTCTACAAAAGGGCCACTGGGACTTGAATAATTTTAATGACTCTGTAAACCGCTTTGGTTGCCATCCTAACAATAACTAATTCACTGTTTTTTCTGCACACCTCCGCTCTTTTTGTGCACTCTGCATATTCACTTTAGAGTTTAATGTACATAGGGATGCAATGTTATACCCTGTTCCTCAGAGTCTTTCTTTTTTAAATTAGGTATTGATTATTCATGGCACAGCTACAGCTCAAATGAATCATAAAAAATTCTATAAACATCTCCCAGGACATGAGAATTTATTTTCTGAAAGCGTAAGTCACTCTACAGTCCAAAAATGAATGAATACCTATAAAGCCAAATGAATCAGGTTTCATAAAAATCAGGTGTCCAAACCTGAACCACTTAAGATACTTAACAACAAAAACAACGCCCTCCATCTGCCTCTTCCGCTCACTGGTATCTCCCAGAAAGGAGCGTGCACCTTCCTTAGGCACCCAGTTGTCATGGCTGCTGCAAAATCTAAAGGTCATCTGGCTCTGGTGGCCAGTGGGGCTTGTGCTTGAGAGCCCCAGAGGATTGGAGCAATGGAAGCAGAGTTTTGTTGTTGTTGTTTTGTTTTGTTTTTTATGGCCACCCCTGCAGCATATGGAAGTTCCCAGGCTAAGGGTCAAATCTGAGCTGCAGCCACCAACCTATGCCACAGCCATAGTAACAGGATCTAAGCCGTGTCTGCAACCTACACCACAGCTCATGGCAATGCCAGATCCTTAACCCACTGAGCGAGACCACAGATCGAACCCATGTCCTCGTGAATACTAGTCTAATTCATCAGTGCTGAGCAACAATGGGAACTCTGCGGAGGAACAGTTCTTAAATGGTCACAACCCCCAGGACATAAGTCCAAGGAGCCTGGTCCTTCTGTAAAAGAGGCCTATTCGCTTATCATCATAGCTGCAGCCTGAGAGGCAGGCTTCAAATTAAACACATCCAGGGTTGGAATTCCTGTTGTGGCTCAGTGGGTTAAAAACCCAACTAGTACCCATGAAGATGTGAGTTTGATCCCTGGTTTCATTTAGTGGGTTAAGGGATCCAGCGCTGTGAGCTGTGGCATAGATCTGGCATAGATCAGAGATGTGGCTCAGATCTAACATTACTGTGACCATGGTGTAAGCCGGAAGCTGCATCCCCAACTCGACCTCTAGCCTGGGAACCTCCATATTCCGAGGACGTGGCCCTATAAAGACCAAAAAAAAAAAAAAAAAAAAATCCCACCATATCAGGGCCTAATGTAATCTTGTTCAGAGACATGGCAGGCTATGTGTCATCTTTGTGCTCTCCCTGCCACACTGCAGAGAAGAGATTTACACATGTCTGGTGTCCCAGTTTTTACAGCCTACCCCAGGGGATGCCCCATGATTGCCTGGCTCGGGTGGCCAGGCAGGCTTGTGCTCCTGGGTCCCCTGATAACAACAACCAAAGACAGTTCTTGGCAGGCCCTCACCCCAGGGCATAATGCAGACAACGGACTGAAACCCCCCCCAGTCTTTCTGTGAAAGAGGCTTACTTGCTTGTCCTGGACCAGAGCCCGAGAGGCAGACATCTGGTGTGGCCCCCATTTCTCAGGAGATCAAGACCAGTGGACCTCTCTTCCCTCCGCCTGGCTTCAGCTGAGCCACAATAGGAATTCCTGGAATGATTTTTATTTTATTTGACACCAAATCAAAAGCAATAAAAGTAAAAACAAACAAACAAATAAAATTGGCAATCTACCTCAAACCAAAAAGCTTCTGCAGAGGCAAAGAAAATCATCCACAAAAGAAAAGGAAACCTACAAAATTGGACAGAGTATTCACAAATCATAAATCAGTTACAGGGCTACTAGCCTGAGTATAATAAAGAACTCATACAACTCAATAGCAAGAAAATACACAAACAATCCATTGAAAAATGGGTCAAGGACCTGAATAGACATTTTTCCATAGGACACATACAGAGAGCCAATAGGTACGTGAAAAGTTCCTTGACATCACTAATCAGCAGGAAAATATAAATCAAAACCACAACAAGATATTACCTCATGCCTATTATCAAAATGACCAAAGCAAGAGTTGACAAGGATGTGGAGAAAAGGGAGCTCTTGAGTTGTGCACTGTTGGTGGGAATGTAAATTGGTACAACTGCTAGAAAAACAGTATAGGGGTTCCTCAAAAAACTAAAAATAGAACTACCATATGCTTTAGCATTTCCATTTCTGGATGGTTATCTGAAGAAAATAAAACACTAGCATGGAAAGATACCTGCACTTGCATGTTCATTGCAATATTATTTACAACAGCCAAGATATGGAAAAACCTAAGTGTCCATCGATGGATGAATGGATAAAGAAGACATGATAGACAGACAGACAGACAGACAGACAGACAAGCATGTGTGTTATATATCCATTAGTGCTGTGGCCAGATTCAAATAATACATTTCTTCTGATCATTTTTAACCACAGAAGAAACTTTTTATTTCAGCAATCAAAGGTCCAGTCTGATGTTAAATAATCTGTAATTAAAACCATTTCCTCTCCTCCAGCTCTGGCATGATCTAGACTTTGAGCCTGTAGTGGGAAGGAAACTGTGGATGATTTCTTCATTCTTAGCCTACCCTGGTTTTCTGCTCCACTCACCAGGCTGCCTCCAGCTCCTCTACAGCTGGACAGGGAGTTGGGAAGAGAGGTAAGGAAGAGATGGCAAGGACACCATGTGTCTACCATTTCGCTTCCTTTGCATACAGGTGGACTACATTTCCCAGCTTCCTTTGCAGTTAGTTTGGAGGCACATGACCAGCTTTGACTAATAAAATATCACCTCCAGACCAAGTCAGGTAAGGGTCTGTGTACTTGTTCCTCCTAAGGGCCCTGCTGCAACAGCTTTGAAGACCACCTGGTCTAGATGACATAGCAGCAAGATGGAGAAAGGCACCCCAACCCATCCATCTTTATATGAACACAGAAAGAGCTTTCATTGTGTTAAGCTGGTATGACATACAGTTAGTTGATGACTGCAGCACAAACAATTCTAGCTTGACTGATTATCAGTAGGGAAGTTCATTTGTAACTGCGATGGTTACAAGCAGGCCTTGTCCTCTGGGTGTGGCAGTTTCCAGAAGCTGATTATTTCTGACATGGGAGCACTTTCATAGGATTCTCAGACATAGCTTCACCTCTCAAGAAGTAGGCAATGCCTCTCCTACAGCTGGTTGCTTTGGACTCCATAGTTCATGTCTTCTGGTAGTCTGCCTCTCTGCTTGGTCCCTTCACTCCTCTTGGCAGCCCTTAGTCCTTTAGTTTTTAAAGGACTAAGCAGGTTGTACCTGGTGCAAGGGATAGGCTATATCCCTTTTGACCCACAAGTATGATGTACCTAGTATAGCCCATCTTTCCCTCTTTCTGCTTCTGAAGCCATTATCAGAACCATATGGGTTTAGATTTTTCTAAGCCATATGTCAAACCCCAGTACCTCTGTGTCCTGAAAACTACAGGAGACTAAAGGGCTATTCTGTTTATATAGGAAACCTACATTATTTACACAGAAAGTATATGAGAAAAAACACAAATATAGTGGCACAAGCTATGATGACTAAAAATTGCTTACTCTCTATATATAAGATACACACACACACACGTATATATTTTAAAGCCACACCTTTCCATGGTATATGGAAATTCCTAGACTAGGGGTCAAATCAGAGCTGCAGCTGTGGCCTGTGCCACAGCCATGGCAACACCAGATCCCAGAGGCATCTGTGACCTACCCTATATCTTGGCGACACTGGATCCTTATCCCACTGAGCAAAGCCAGGAACTAAACCCACATCCTCTATCACTATGACACTATGTCAGGTTCTTAACCCACTGAGCCACAGCAGGAACTCTCTTATATGGTATTTTTAAATTGCCAAAAAACTTGGGTAGAGGCTTCAAGGCAGCCTATGAGAATGTATTCTGTAAGTTTTTAAGCAGCAAGAATGCCGGGAACACAGACATATGCTTTCACCACTGCTTCTTCCCAAACACTCTCTGTGCCCCACAGGAACCAATAATGACTAAGCATTTTCTGCTCCCTGTTCCATAGGAATTCCTAATATTCCTCTCTGGGGTAAAGATTTCTCCTAAGGTAACAGGCAAATACCACTCCTAAATTCAGGTTTTGACTTAATCAGAGTTGAATATAACAGAATCCTAATTAATACTTAGGTCCTTCCTCCTTTCTTTAAAAAGCAATAATGTTGATTTGGTTTCCATCTTCCAAACTCCTTTGTCTTACTGAGTAATTTTAGATCAGTTCATATCAATCAAGAAGTGAATACAGTTATTTCTGAATGAAAAACATTTTGTTTTCCAAATGCATTTCCCTTCTCAACCTCATTCAGAAATTAAAGTCTAGATGGCTCCCATTTGATGGCAAACTGCCTGGCTCCATCCGTTTTGGCAGAAAGCACGAACAAATAATTCTGACCTGGAGCTATTGGCTCCAGGCTTCCTAGAACATTTAAAATGTAAGTCAACTTTAAAATCCTCACCTAATGAAAGGTTTGGCGGTAATACATTACTTCAAACATTTTTTTCAGACATATGCAAAAACCCACTTATTCTTTGGAGTTCCCATGTGGCACAGAGGAAACGAATCCAACTATTACCCATGAGGATGCAGGTTCACTCCCTGGCCTCGCTCAGTGGGTTAAGGATCCAGCATTGCCATGAGCTGTGGTATAGGTCACAGACACAGCTTGGATCCCATGTTGCTGTGGCTGTGATGCAGGCCTGCAGCTGCAGCTCAGATTTGGCCCCTAGCCTGGGAACTTCCATATGCTGCAGGCGGAGCCCTAAAAAGCAAAAAATAAAATAAAATAAAAATAAATAACTTATTTTCATTAGAAATTATATTCACGAATATAATTCAATTTCTAGATCTATATTACAAAAATACTGCCTCAAATGTACTGAGATTCATGTAGCAGATACTTCTTCCCTGAGATACTCATCCTCTCTGCTTAGGATGCTCTTGGCCAAATATTCACATGGCTTGCTCCCTGACTCTACCCAATTCTCTGTCCAAATGGTACTTTGTTAAAGAGAACTTTCCAGAACATCCTGCCTAAAATGGAACCATCATTCTCCATCCTCTACCATTGTGTTCAATCAGGCATTTATCCCAACCTAACATTCTATTATGTGTTCATTATGAAATGATCTGTTTGTCTTCTGTACTTAAATGAAAGCTCCATGAGATTTGCACTTTTGTCACTTTGGTTCACCCTGTATCCTCAGTTCTTAAAAAGAGTATGGAACACATACTAAGTGTTGAATGAATGAACCCTTTTTATGCTGAAACTCATTCCCCCTCCCAAGCTTTCTTGGTCTTCTACACTTTCTTTTGTTGGGAAAGTATCTTAGAGATCCTGAAGGAAACTGAAAACCAAAGGGATAGCCTGACTTCCTCAAGATCACATCCTTAATCAGTGACCAGATTCTGTGTTCCGACTCCCAGATATCATTACACCACACAGCCTTTGCTTTTTATTCACATGACGGGATCTGCACTGGAACACAGCAGATGGCTTAAAAGCACAGGCTCTGATTTCAGACTGTTTTCAGATTCCAGGTCTGAGGCTTACCAGTTATGAGAACTGGTAGATAAACATGATGTCTTCATGGCTCAGTTTCCTCATCTGTACAAGGAGGGTAATAAGAACAACTTTATGGAAACACTATGAGCCTGTATAGCACTTAGTACAGTACTCAGGACACAGCAATCTCTCAAATGTTTCCTCACATGTTATTTCTAACTTCTATTCTCCTGTTGCCTAGCACTGAATTTTTATTTACAATATACCAAGTTCTAAAATGTTTTTGTGTAAAAACGCTTTTAAAAATGTTTCTCTTTCTGCCCAAGTTCTGCAATTCCTTTATTCTCAGAAAAAGAAGTAGCCTCTAGCCCCGAACCTTGTCCACAATTCCAATTACACAACATCGGTGACATATAAGGAAAGACTTGGTTCTCAAGACAAATCAAGAAAAAGAGAAATATTTTTAAAGGACCAATATTTTTGCCTTGACCTATTTATTGAATTATAAGAGAATTTAGGCTCATTTCCTTTAAGTGAAATAAGCCAAATAGAGAAAGACAAATACCACATGGTATCTTATATTCCACTTATATACGGAAACTTAAAAAAAAATTTAAGCCTATGTCATAGAAACAGTAGAATAATGGTTGCCAGGGGCTGGCAGAATGGGGAAAATGGGAAGATATAGGTCAAAGGGTAAAATTGGGAGTTTCCGATATGGCACAGCAGAAATGAATCTGACTAGGAACCATGAGGTTGCAGGTTCAATCCCTGGCCTTGCTCAGTGGGTTAAGGATCTGGTGTTGCTGTGGCTGTGGTGTAGGTCGGCAGCAAGAGCTCCGATTAGACCCCTACCCTGGGAACCTCCATATGCCGCAGATGGGGCCCTAAAAGACAAAAAATAAATTAATTAATTAATTAAAAAAATAATAAAGAGTAAAATTTTTGGTTATGAGAAAAATAAGTTCTGAAGATCTCATGTACACATGATGCTTATAGTTGACAATAAGTATTGCATACTTAACAGTTACTGAGAGTAAATCTCAAGCATTCTTAACACACACATAATAAAAGAGCTAACTACGTAAAGTGATGTACATGTTAATTATCTCCATCTTGGTAATCACTCCACGATGCGTATATTTATCAATTCATCGCATTGTACATTTTAAATATATACAATTATATTTGTTAATTCTTCCTCAAGAGTTAAAAATTAAGATAAACAATACACTCAATAAATAAACAAACCATGACTCAAGTCCAGGCCACCCCTTATTGACCAACATTCACTGGCTTAGAAGAGTAAACTATGAACCCACAAAAGACCTCTCTCCAGAAACCAGCTACGCTGGAGCCCTGGTCTCAGACTTCCTGCTTCCTGGACTGTGAGAAAACAAGTTTTACAGTATTTTATCATGGCAGCCTGAGCTGACGAAAACAGCCCCACTCTCTAAAAAATCCTGCTCTGGTTCTTCTCCAGTGAGCCACTGGCCTGCCCCCAGCAGGAAGAATTCTCAGGACGAAGGGCCATTGCACAATGCATACCTCTGCTGTCCCTTCCAGCTCATACTTCAGGGGCTCAGGGCTCCAGAGCCACCTCCACGTGGATGCTGACTCACCACTCACACCCCCTTTAGGATTAAAGACTGACCCTCCATAAACACCCCCAGCAATGACCTCGGGCTCTCAACCCCTTTTGGAATTCCCTCCACTGAACAAAGTCACCCACCAAGGTCATGCCCCTTCCTGGGGCATGTCCACACCCAGTGACAGGTCAATACAAGAGCGCAAAGGCCGGCCTCCACCCCCAACCTGGGACAGCTTCAAAAGGCCATCCCAGTTCCAGAGCCTCCCTTGGGTCAACAGAGACCTCAACTGAGACTGTGCTGCAACCCACCCCCTCCCTGAGCTTGAACCCAAGCAAGGCCCTGTGGGGCTCTTGGGCATAAATCTTTTGTGTCTCCCACTTCTTGGTTTTAGGAAATAGGCCTTGTTTAGCCTCTATGAGTTCCAAAAGGCAGGATCTAACAGTCAATAATCAGGGAAGGGAGGGGATGCAGATAAAGGAGGAGTAGTCAACAGTGCAGCCTTGGGGCAGGGTCCTGATTCCTCCCTAGGGGATACACATAAGAGTATCTTTGAGCTTTTCTACAGAACTGAAACCCTCAACAAATGAAAGATGCTATGGAGCATGCTTCACTCCAGGACCACCCAAACCAGTCCAGGAGCCACTAAATAGCAGCTTTGAAGAAGGAAAGCTTGCATCTACCCTGATCCTTATCTGTGGCCCTATTTTCTACTCTCAAACCATAAAACCATTTCCTAGTCTCTCCTAAGGGAGGGCACAGTCTTTAGGGTGTTAGCCTGCTGTGGCCTCCTTTGCCTGGCAAAGCAATAAAGCTATTTTTCTCTCCTTCACCCAAAACTCTGTCTCCACATCTGTTAGGCACCAGTAGACAGAGGCTGATTTTCGGCAACCAGCTCAGCCCTGCTGCTGTCCCCTTCTTTTCCAGAGGAGGTGATTCCTCAAAGCAGCCTCCAGCAAGCCTCAAACATGCTGATCTGCAAGTCAGGATCGGCTCCTGGAGAACCCAACCTGTGACAACAGCCTGGAGGGCAAGTGCTGAGGCCTGGATGCACACTCAGGCACAAGGGGAGCCTGCCTGTGTCAACATAGGGGTGGGTCTGCAGCCTGGGGGCTGGGGGCTTTACTTACACAGGACTCTGCAGTGGAGAGACGGGTCCAAGAGTGGAAGAGACGGGTCAAGGCCGTGAGCCAGCCCTGCCCAGCCACCCTGTGTCACATACTCCACAGAATCCAAAACTCCAAATTAGAACCAGGCTGTCCAATTGTCTTGAACATCTCTCTGTCAAAGTAGGTAGGACATTAGCTATTTATTTTATTGACAAGACGGTTAGTTAGCTCAGTTTATAACTAGTGTATCTTCAGATACATGGTATGTGGGCCACACAAATGCTAGGGGTATCACTACTTGTTTTAAATGGAATTCTCTCTTGGAGCTCCCCCACTGTGGTGCAATGGGATCAGTGGTGTCTTGGGAGCACTGGGATGCAGGTTCCATCCCTGGCCTGGCACAGCAGGTTAAGGATCTGGCATTGCCACTGCTGCAGTTTAGGTCTCAACTGCGGCTCAGGTCTGATCTCTGGCCTGGGGGCTGCATATGCAACGGGGTGGCCAAAAATAAAAAAAAAAAAAAATTTTAAAAAGTAATTCTATCTTATTTTCTCAAACATACCTCTGAGCTCTGAAATCTTTAAGCACTCCTAAGAACTCACTATCTGTTACGTTAGGAATGTTCCCCTTGAAGATATGACCCCACTGGATTCCCAAAGGGCAAAATCGTTGGGGTCCATCCTACCCATAGGATGACTACTGACATATCAGCAATTCAGTCTCAAGTTTTACAGTAAGTCTGAAGTTTACAAGTGAAATGATGTACAAGCCCCCTGGGTCCTTGTGTTTTGAAGTCAAAGGCTTTTTCTTTAGCCTCCCAGGCCTCCCCTCAGTCTCAAAAGGCTGACTCAAGAGTTAACGACAAGGAAATTTTGTTACAGCTAAAAACTAGTTAAAACAGTCTCCATAATGTTATGTCCTGCCTTGGCCCACTAACTTATTACTAGTGGTTACTTCCTAGTTCGAGGTCAATTGTACCTGGTGTTTTCTTTTCCTTTGAAACACTCCCTAGCACCCCCTTCCTTTCGTGAGCAACCTTCATTGCAGAGAGAAGGTCAAGGCACAGTCACCCCAAAGACCAGGAGAAATTGTTACCAGACCACCTGACTCAGGCTTTGATGACTTTGAAATGATCTATGGAGGGAGAAAAACGCAGGCACCCTAATCTTAAAAAAAAAACAAAACAACTGTTTTTTTCAAGCTAAACCTATAAAAACCCTTGCTATTCCTCTCAAGAGAGGACACAGTTTTGAGGCATTAGCCTGCTGTGGCCTCCTTTGCCTGGCAAAGCAATAAAGCTGTTCTTTCTGCTTCACCCAAAATCCTGTCTCCGAGACATAATTGGTGCCAGTGTACAGAGGCCGGTTTCAACTACACAAGTGAAATCCACCTTGAATAAATACCTTCTGTAGGGTAACAGAAACTTACCTCAAGGGTTGGGGGTGAGTCAAGGTCAGGCCCTTCCCCACAACTTTACTGGTAGGTTCCAAAGAAAGGAAGCCTCAGAGCACACCTCCCAACACTTACTAAACACTTATAAGAAGCATGTTTCTAACCTGTTTTGTAAGCTCAAGGAAGATGCTTTAGGGTGATCCAACCACACGGCTTTACTCAAGGCAGGTGCCACAAATCCTATGGAAAATATCCTGCTGGCCTGACGCCCAGCATCCGGCCCCCCGACTCCTCCCAGCATCAGGACCCAGGTCCGTATCAGGAAAGACGCAAGGATGAAGGTTCGCTCTCCTGGTATCCAGTTAAAGCAAGGTATAAGCAGCATCTTCATGACAATCTAACAAAGCCACGTGATCCAGGGGATCGAGGAAGCCTATTTCTAACATCCATCATGCTAATTAACCAGTCACTTCAGCACGGAAAATTTATGTTTGGCATTACTGTATTGTCGAGACGGCCCTCCAAAGTTGATGAGGATGAGAGAGCTCTGGAGTGTGGCCTTCCAATGAACTGTGGGATTACTGGAGGGGTCAGTTACAATTAACGAATGCACTAATTTATGTCAGACGGCCTCTGCTGAAGCTCTTTGAAATAAACCACAAGCCCTCCTAAGACCGCTTTTGTGAGTCACATGAACGCTGGCTTTTCCGATCATCTGTACCTGAGCGTCCATGTTTGAATAGGATCCCAGTGTCGCCTTGTGGCAGATCCTTGTCATTGTTCTCTTTGTGGTGTTCGGGAAAGTAGTACTTGAAAGATGACCTTGCATGTGATACACATGTCATTGGTGTTGGGTGGGATCTATGATCTGGAGGGAGAAGACCCAATGGAGGATGTAACACCAGCAAACCATCAAGATTCCCCCTGGGCTCCAGACAGCAAACAAACAGGAAAAACAGACTCCAGCAAGGAGGAAGGCCCCAGGACCAAGGTCATTTAAGGAGCTGTTAAACCTCAAAAAAAAAAACAAAAAACAGAGCCAAAAGGACAGTTAAAATTCACACTTAAGGACCTAAATCCTCCTTCCATTTCCCAAGCTCCCCTTTCCTTGAGACTACATGACCTATCACATGAAACCCTAACTATAAAAAAGTCCTCACCCCAACAGCAGGAGGTCTGAGTTCTCTCTACTCAGTGCTCCCTGCCCCTCTGTTGGTCAATAAACCTCTTTGCAGTCTCACTGCTCCAGTCTTTGTCTCCTTCATCTCCACTGTCCTAACAATTGGTACCTACCAATTATAATAATATGCAAATAATGGCTGTGCCTCCAAAGAAACAACTGTAGCTCTGGAGTTTTGTTTGGAACCTGATGTCAGTATGCTGTCCGTATTCTCATAAACATTTTGAAACGAATCTGACCAACATCCATGAAGACACAGGTTGGATCCCTGGCCTTGGGGGAGTTCCTACCATGGTGCTGTGGGTCAAGAATCTAAGTGCAGTGGCTTGCAGAGGCACAGGTTTGATCTCCAGCCTGGCACAGTGAGTTAAAAAGGACCTGGCGTTGCCTTAACTGCAGCATAGGTTGCAGCTGTTGTTCAGATTCAATCCCTGGCCCCAGGAACTTCCTTATGCTACAGGTAAGGTCATAAAAATAAAAAATAAAATGTGACATTTTATTGAACACTATGTATCTTCCTCCTGTCAAAACATTAAATTGGGACTATCCATCAATGTCACCACCATACAAAGTGGTAAATGAGTACTACAAAAATATACATAATCAGGAGTTCCCTGGCAGCTCAGCAGGTTAAAGACCCGATATGGTCACAGCTATGTTACAGGTTTGATTGCTGGCCTGGGAACTTCCACATGCCATGGGCACCATCAATAAACAAACAAATAAAAACATAATCAACAGAAGACTCAAAGCAGGTCAGAGATGTAAATAGCACTAAGGAAACTAAGACTAGTAGACATTCATGAGCCTTGACTTTAAAGCAAAATGCCCCATAATTAATTCAATGAACTTGTGCACATCCTCACCTATGCCCTCTGCAGTCAGGGAATGCTCCAATACAAGGATCAAGCCCTCAGCCACGGCAATAGTGCACCCTGAGGGGAATCAGGATGGAGAAACACTGGAAGCACTCTGTGCTTTGAATACTGGCCCCAGGTAGTTGAGATGCATATTCAAGGAAGGATTTCGATGGACCCAGATCCTTGCTTTTTCCCATTCATAGAAATGCACTAAAATCATTAACTTGAGATACGTGTTCTTTGTGATTAGCAGTTATCTTTTATGTTTGATGCCTTTTTTTTTTTTCCAGCTAAAACTCCTATACATCCTGGCTCCCACTAACCTCTTTGGAGCAGTTCCTCAGAGCTGTCTGGAAGGCTGTCTCCTGGGCTATTGTTCTCAGTAATCTCCCCGAATAAAACTTAACTCGAACATTTTTAGTTGTATGTTTTTCTTCAGTCGACACCTCCAAATCAAGCACCTTAAAAGTAGAAAATATGCTGGCGTTTTCACCAACAGTTTTGCCAGACTGAAAAGAATTTCTGAAAAGCACTGCTTTGGACAGCAGGCAGCCTCAGCACAGACTTAAGTGCCAGCTTTCAGCTCACTCTGGCTGTAGAGTGAGCATTTCCGGCTATTAATCATCTAGCCTAGAACTTTTACACGTGTTTGAGCGAGAGCAATTGGATTGTATGTGTAACTTCTCAATGACCATTTCTAAGAAAGGAGTCTATTAAAGCAGACACAAGGCCCTAAAAGCCAAACTAGCCAAGCCATAAAAGCTCTGTTCACTTCTTTGAGTAAACTAACAGGAAGAAAAGGACCAATTTTAAAATTGGTCCCATTACCCAATTATTTGAAATTTGACTCAGCACGTTTGAGTTGTATTTCCTGACCCAGCTCTGTCTGTGGTCCCTGCACTGGGCCTGCATCTGCATGGCCCACCCAGTCCCATCCCAGCAGCCCAGTCAGAAGACAAGCAGTGGTAGAAAGCCCATCCCTGCACACCGACACTCCCTTCTAGTTAACCTTGACCATGTTCTGCCAACTCCTACCTCAGAGTGGCCATCACAGACTGGTTACAACCCTTTTCTGACAGAATCAGGCAGTCTGAACATCACTGGGACGACAGCATAAATGTTTCAACATTGTACCTGTGATGGTTAATTTGATGTGTCCAGTTGGCTGGGTCATGTGGTCAAATATCCGTCTGGATGCTTCTGTGAAGATGTCTTAGGGATGAGACTAAGATTCATGTCAGTGGACTCTGCATCAAGCAGAATGCCCTCCATAACATGGGTGGTTCTCAACTGGTCAGGTGAAGCCCCGAATGAAAGAAAGACTGGCCACCCTCAGTGAGAAGGAATTCTGCTTGACCGCATTTGGACTTGAACTGTAACATCAGCTCTTCCTGAGTCTCCAACCTGACAGCTTGCCTGCAAATTTTGGACCTGCATTTCCACAACTATGTAAGCCAATTCCTTAAATATGTGTGTGTGTGTGTGTGTGTGTGTGTATACACACATATGTCATTAAAGTATATATCACAGGAGTTCCCGTTGTGATGCAGCGGAAACGAATCTGACCAACATCCATGAAGACACAGGTTGGATCCCTGGCCTTGCTCATGAGGATCTGGCGTTGCCGTGAGCTGTGGTGTAGGTCGAAGATGTGGCTCAAATCCTGCATTGCTGTGGCTGTGGTGTAGGCCAGCAGCTACAGCTCCGAGTCTACCCCTAGCCTGGGAACCTCTATATGCCATGAGTAAGGCCCTAAAAAAGAAAAGAAAAAAAAAAGTATATATTATACACACACACATGTCATTAAGATGTATAATATTACACATGCGCACACACACCCTACTGGTCCATTACCCTGAAGAACTTTGATTAATGCAATACCCTTCCCCCCTCTCTCTTGACCCAGAAGTTCTCCTAACAAGGCAGCACAGCCACCCTCTGGGAATTCAGTGTGATTCCAGCTGTATAAATCCTACACCCTCTGGAAGATCTAAACAAGGGTGAGGTTAAAAAGAGATTCTTTTCTTGGTCCACTTACTTCAACTGTTAACAGATACCTGCAAGTGCCACAAACCTGATCATTCTGTAGATAAATCCATGGCTTCTGTGAAAGTAGCCACAAGTTTCACTTTCTTTCAGAAAAGCAGGAAGACTCTTCACTTAGACATGAGCCTTATACCCAACAGGGACATAATGGATGTCTATTCTATTTTTGAAAATCTCATTGGCCACAATGTATCATAGCACCAAAAAAACGTGAATACAAATGTGGAGTTCCCCGGCGCAACTCAGTAGGAATCCTGAGGTTGCAGGTTCGATCTCTGCCCTTCCTCAGTGGGTTAAGGATCTGGCGTTGCCGTGAGCTGTGGTGTAGGTTGCAGACACGGCTCAGATCCCGCATTGCTGTGGCTCTGGTGTAGGCCAGTGGCTACAGCTCTGATTCGACCCCTGGCCTAGGAACCTCCATATGCTGCAGGAACGGCCCAAGAAATGGCAAAAAGACAACAACAACAAAATACATGAATACAAATGTTTCTAAAAGCTCATTCATCTGATATCAATGACAAAAGGCAATAAATAGCAATAAACAAAGTCTCTGAGAGACTGTAGTCTCTGGGTGCTGGGTTTAGGACATGAGGTGCCAACCTCACTGGTCTACCAGAACTCCAAGACCACGGGCGTGCTGTTTGCCCTGATTCCTCACAGGAGAGTTCTAGAAGCCTCATTGCCTCATTACATTCAACTTGGACACAAAAGATGTTTCCAAGTGCTTTTTTGAAAGCCAAATGTATACTTTTGCTGACAAACACAATTTTTTAATGTTTTAAAAATAAGCTTGGGAGTTCCCATAGTGGCGCGGTGGTTAACAAATCCAACTAGGAACCATGAGGTTGCGGGTTTGGTCCCTGCCCTTGCTCAGTGGGTTAATGATCCGGTGTTGCCGTGAGCTGTGGTGTAGGTTGCAGACGCGGCTCAGATCCCGCGTTGCTGTGGCTCTGGCGTAGGCTGTCAGCTGCAGCTCCGATTCGACCCCTAGCCTGGGAACCTCCATATGCTGCAGGAGCAGCCCAAGAAATAACAAAAAGACAAAAAATAAATAAATAAATAAATAAATAAAAATAAGCTTGGAGTTCCCATCATGACTCAGTGGTAATGAACCTGACTAGCATTCATGAGAATGTGGGTTCGATCCCTGGCCTTAGTCGGTGGGTTAAGGATCCAGGGTTGCCATGAACTGTGGTATAGGTCGCAGATGTAGCTCAGATCCTACAGGATTGCTCTGGCTGTGGTGTAGGCCGGCAGCTGCAGCTCTGACTGGACCCCTAGCCTGGGAGCTTCCATACATGGTGGGTTTGGCCCTAGAAATGAAAAGAAGAATAATAATAATAATAACAACAAGCTTAAAGTCTTAGAAGTTATACCATCTGACTAAACTGCTGGAAGCCAATGCCAATGCCTTTACATTTACATAACATTTTACAATTTAGCAAAACAATTTTACACAAGTTATTTCCCTTTATCCTTGCTAAAATCCTATGATGCCAAGCAGGTAGATAATATCCTCATCTGACAAACAAGTAATCCAAAGTTGAGACTAATTATGTGCCCACACTCAGCCAACTCATAAAGAATGCATTCAGGGCAAGAACACAGGTAACCTGATTTTTAATCCCATGAAGGAATTAACATATTCTTCCTGACTACACTTTTCTAAATTCATCAAACTCTAAAGCTTTGCTTAATAACAGAAACACTAAATAAATTTCTTTGTAGGTAGTCAAATGTTTAATGAAATAATAAATGAGTAAACAAAGTATTTTCAAGGACTAGCCCCTACTGTTTTCAAATACATGTGGCAATTGGATGGAAAGGAACAAAAGGCTGCTGGGGGAGACCTTTAGGAAACCTCCCACAATAAACCAACCAGTGGTCCTTTCTGATTAGTACTCGTCAATTACGTATATAAATAACCTCCCTGTAAAGAACCCTGAGCTTTTGTCAAACATGAATGGGTTTGCTAAAGCCAACTGATGACATTCAAATAACTCAGTCCAATCCTCTGGGAATGACCATGAAATTAGAACCAACACAACCTGAGACCAAAGTCTTAAGTCTTAGGAGTGCCTCCTTCTCAGCTTTCCTGTCACTAAATTGTTAACACGCTTAACTGAGATCTAAACTCTGTTTTTGTTTTAGGTACCAAAAAAGATCCCCCATGGAAATTAATTAGGATTGTAAAAATAAAGGACCACAGCCCAGTTTTATAAGACAGCATTGTTGCTATTCTTATGCCTCCTTGGGTACACAACAGGGGTAAGTAAGCATAGGGTCCTAGTCTCTTGCTCAGACTTCCCAGAAGGAAGTACAGCATCAGCAAAGTACAGAAGAATGCAGGGCTTTTACAGTCACTAGAAGGGTTGATTAGAGATCAACTGTTATGACAAAACATAGTTCTGATAGAGCCGATCTGAAACTAGGTCTCCATCCAAGCTTTTCTAATTATTTCTGTTTTGTTGACTTTAAAACAGACTCTTGATACATCTATCCTCTGCCAGGGGTTGGAAGGGAAGTAAAAGGTTCTGGTATGCTAAGAGGGGAAAAAAATGCAAACATAATTTATGCCACTGAATATCAAGCAAGATATGAAAAGAAAGGTCAGAATAAATTGCAGCCCACAGCTCAGCAGAAGGTGGACAGGAATGAGCACACATATGCTAATGGGATGGCCAGGGTGCAGTAGAAATTTTAAGAGCTGAGGAGAGAAAAACCTCAAAGAGAAGCAATGGTGACAATGGTGATGAAGAGAGACATGGAAGCATGAACACGGAGCTGTGGATGAAAAAAATGTTGACGCCATTTCAGTAAACAAATGATGTTGTAGCCATCAAGCCATCGCATTACAGCTGCCCCTTTGGAGAGTCCTAAGGGAACTCAGGATACTGGCCCTACATAGCTAAGATGCTTATCAAAGGAATGATTTCAATAAACCCAGACTCTTGCACTTTCCCATATATAGAAAAGTCTAAATTCATTAACTGGAGACCACTGGTTTTCTTTCATTAACAGTAATCTTTGGATAGTCCAACTACCCAGTCTTTGTTGCAAAAACCCCCTACAAGTCCTGGCTCCTCCTTTACCTCTTTGGAGCAGTCCCTCAGCACTATCTGAGAGGCTGTCATTCTGGGCTTACGTCCCCAGAAAATCCACCGAATGAAACATAATTCTCAACTTTTGATGGAGAACAGACTTGTGGTTGCCAAGGAGGGGGAGGAGGAGGGACTGGGAATTTGGGGTTAGCAGATGCAAACTATTGCCTTTGGCATGGATAAGCAATGAGATCCTGCTGTGTAGCACTGGGAGCTATATCTAGTCACTTATGATGGAGCATGATAATGTGAGAAAAAAGAATGTATACATGTATGTATAACTGGGTCACTTTGTTGTACAGTAGAAAACTGACAGAACACTGTAAACCAGCTATAATGGAAAATATAAAAATCATTATAAAAAATAATTCTCAACTTTTAGGTTGTACCTTTTTTTTTTTGGTCTTTTTTTTTTAGGGCCACACACAAGAAACATGGAAGTTCCCGGGCTAGGGGGTTGAATCAAAGTTGCCGGCCTATGCCACAGCCACAGCAACACAGGATCCGAGCCTCATCTGCCACCTACACCGCAGCTCAAGGCAATGCTGGATCCTTCACCCACCAAGGGAGGCCAGGGATCGAACCCATATCCTCATGGATACTAGTTGGGTTCATTACCACTGAGCCACAACAGAAACTCCTATACTTTTTTTTTCAGTTGACAAAACTCCATTTCTAGAACATAGTTTTCCATGGATAGAAAGCCAGTTTTCATCCTAATTTTAAACCTTAACATGTGTCTCAGTGAGTGTTTTAAAACTCTTAGCCAAGCACATAGCTTGAAACTCGGGGCTGCAGCACGATGAAATGGCAAGTTCCCATAGCGCACATGTCAAAATACCCAGGTTATTGCTCTTTGTGTCCACGACCAAAGATACAGTCCTCTGTTGGGACCATGGGCAACACATCAAGATGACTATCTAACCTAGATTACATCCAAGTCTCCCAGCCAGTAGGCTATGCTCTTGGGTAATAAACCAGAGCACTTGTGAGGAACTAGATAGACTCTACTAGATTACCTCAAAGATGCTAGAAAGATTTAACATCATGCAGATTCTAAGTGCATTTCTAAAGCCATGTCCTGATAGCTTTTTATAAGTCTGGAAATGACGGTGCTACCCCACCCCTAACCAACATTGATCATCATTTAAAAGAGAGACATGGTGGACCTATTTCTGATTAGGAAAGACATCAATCCTGTGTCATACTGTTGATATGAGATTCGCCCCATGGAGATCATCTTACTCTTATTTATTTATTTATTTATTGTTTTTTAGGGCTGCACCTGGGGCGTATGGAGGCTCCCAGGCTAGGGGTTGAATCGGAGCTGTAGCTGCTGGCCTACACCACAGCCACAGCAACACGGGATCTGAGCCATGTCTGCCACCTACACCGCAGCTCATGGCAGTGCCTGATCCATAACCCACTGAGCGAGGCCAGGGATTGAACCCGCATCCTCATGGACAGGAGTCAAGTTCTTTCACCACTGCACCATGATGGGAACTCCATCTTACTCTTTTTTAAATTTTAGTCAAATTAAATTTCAAAATGCTCAAGAGATTGGAACCAAAAACTTCCAACAAATGTTGGATTTCTGGGTCCATTTATTTCCTGGATCTTTAATGTGTCCAAAGAAAATATATCAAAGACTTTGTCTATTACAGGAAGGATTTAGCAGATTAGCTTAAAAAAAAGTTATGGCTTAAAACCAGATTAATGAAAATCAGATTGTTATGATCATTATACAACTACAGATGTGATAAATTCATTTGAGTAATAAAAAAAAGAAATTATTTTGGAATTTAAAAAAAAAAGGTGGCTGTAGAAGAGTTCCCACTGTGGCTTAGAGGGTTAAGAAACCAATACTATCTCCGTGAGGATGCGGATTCAATCCCTGGCCTCCCTCAGTGGGTTAAGGATCCAGCATTGCCACAAATTTCCGTGTAGGTTATAGATGTGGCTCAGATCTGGCGTTGCTGTGGTGGAGGCCGGAAGCTGCAGCTCCAATTCAATCCCTAGGCTGGGAACTTCCAAATGCTGAGGGTGGAGCCATGAAAGGAAAGGAAAGGAAAGGAAAGGAAAGGGAAGGGAAGGGGAGGGAAGGGGAGGGGAGGGGAGGGGAGGGGAGGGAAGGGAAGGGAAGGGAAAGAGGTAAAAAGAAAAGAAAAAAAAAGGTAAAAAGAAAAGGGGGAAAAAAAAAAGGTAGCAGAGCTGGAGTCCCCGGGGAGAAGAAAAGGAAGGGAAATCAAAGCAATGCTTTTGTATCCTTTAACCTGGTGGGGCTGGGGCTGGGTGGTATGTTCTGAGTTGGAACGATACTCTTCTAAGTCTATTTGTATCCAGGATAAGTACAGACAGATATCTAGGATACCTGGGGAATTCTAATGATGCCAACATGTCTAAACTACTTTGAAACCATGAAGTAAGTCAAGGCCACCTACACACTCCTGAAGATTTGATTACAAAGTAAAACATGTGGGATGAGAGTTATGTCCATGTCTCAGAGAACACCTTTGGCAGAAAATAGTTAAGTAGAATATCTAAATGCATCTCGGGGTTAGCATTTTTTTAACTCTTGCTCCAAATTTATATAATCTCATTGTGTCAGTGTCTGTATATATGTTTTAAAGTTCTGCTAAGAACCAGTATAAAAACACTCCTAAGTTTCTTTTGTCTCCATTATACATAAGCCACTAATCCTTCCAACATGTCCCAATTTTTTCAAATACCATCACCATACTGGGCTCTTAATTCCATACCTCTAAACTATTTTCAAAGCTTTGGAACCACTCTCACCACCTCACATCCCTGTCCTTCAAATCAGTTTTGTATTTCACTTCAAATTGGTCTTTCCCAAGCACCTGTATAGATCATTTTTCTTACTTAAAAAACCTTAACGACTACCTCATTCCTATTCAACCAAGCAACCCACAGTGCTTGGCTGAGCATCCAAGGACTCTCCAGGAGGGCAAACCCCTAGTTTTAAAAACTCATCTCCCCACCCCTTCCCACAAAGCTCTGCTCCAGCCCATCAGAAGTACTGCCGTGCTCTGAACCAGCTGTGAACATGGCTTAATCTGCTGTCTTCCGTGCCCTGCGCCTTCTTCAAGATCCAGTAAGTCAGAATCCATCCTTGCAGCTACCTCTCCTGGAAACACCAAGGAGCGTGGACAGGAGTCCAGGACTAGCATGATGGATTTGATACCCAGGGTCTCCTCTGGCTGCCCTGACATGGACCCCTCCTCTTCCTGCCTCCTCCAGACTCTGCTGCCTGGTGTCTCTCAGCCTTTCACCTTTTTACCTGGTGTTCTGGTTCCCTGATGTTCCTCCTGTCTCTGTGGTGCCCCCTCCATGCCTCAACTCTGTATCAAAACAGCCCCATCTCCCCTCTCCAGGCTTTATGCTTAAATTTGGTTTATCTCCTCCCTCCCCTCCCCATGACTGCCTCCCAGCTCACTGTCCTCTGACCTCATCCTTTTCCCTACTCATAGGAAGCACGACTATGGAATCCCAGTCTCTGGCCCTCCTCCAGGAACCTGGTGAGACCTCACCAGTGGGCCAACCTGGAGACTGACACCTAGTGACTCCTGCAGCCTCTTCCTGGCCGTGCTTGCCACCTCGTGGACATAGATAGTAACTACACCGGCGCTGGGTCCAAATACTTACCTAAGGACCGTCCGACTGTTTCCTTCACTGAAAACAAGGTATCTTAAATGCTGCCATATGCATGATGCCTATACTGGGTATTTTAGGTAAATGGGAGTTGCGGGTTTGCTCAAACACTATTTTTTGTGGGGGCATTGGGGCACCAATCCCATAAAACATCTTATCTAAAACCTTCTGTCCTGCAGAACACTTAGCACAATGCTTTTTCCTAAGCTCTTGATAAATGTCCTGGAAGATTCTGAATCTAGCTGTTCAAACCATAGACCTATAATTAACTTGGAGGCAACTTATCTCAATTACAAGTCAAATGCCAGAACTCTGTGCCTACCAATAGATTAGATCCCGAAAGGCTATTTTTAGTTTCATGAGTTCTGTGAGAAATTCAAGATTGCAGCTCTCCAGATACATTTCCGCTAAATAAGAGTGTGCATCAGGCCTCGGAAGTTTTAAAACAAAGGCACATTCTTGTTTTCTTTGTGAACAGATGTTCTGTAGGCAACCCTTCTTTTTTCTTTTTCTTCAGCTGTGTTTTCTCTATTTGCCCTTCGTCCTGGTGGATCTCTGCCTTCCTGCCCTCTGCACCTTCCAGCCACATCACATCTTTCTGTTCCTCGCTCTGTGGCCAGGAGACTGATCTATTTTGAAAGAAGCCTCTGGGTTCCCTGCCCTCTTGAGTTTCTCTGGGGCTGGGTCCTTGAAAGGGGGGAATAGCTTTGGGAAAGGCCTGAATTAGCCAGGGTGGCCATAACAAAGCACCACAAATGGGGTGGCTCAAGCAACAGAAGTTAATTTCTCACAAATATGGAGGCGACAAGTCCTAGGTTAACGTGTCAACAGGTTGGTTCCTTCTGAGGTCACTATCCTTGGCTTGTAGATGTCACTGTCTCATGTCCTCCCATGGTCTTCCCTCTGGGTGTGTCTCTGTCCTGATCTCCTGACTGTGACTCCAGTCACATCAGATGAGGGTCCACCCTAATGGTCTGTTTATCCTTTGGGGGTGGGGGGGGGAGGTCATTGACAGGGCCAAGGATTGAACCCACACCAGTGCTCAGCCTCTGTTGCAGAGCCCTGACTATACAGCCACTTCTGTGCCCTGAGATGCCTTATAGGCAGGCTTCGAACCAGCAAAGCCATCCCCAGTTTCCCAGTTGGTGACAAAAAAAATCAACAGTTCTTTCAGCACGTACAAGACTCTGAAATAAACGCAGCCTGGTCTTGTGTTACCATCGGGGGAACCAGCCTCTCACATTAACAGCGAGGCCCTGCGTGAGCCCAGCTTGCACAAGCATCCTCTCTTGCCCATCACCTTTCCTCACTTCTATTTACCATCGATGGCAAGAGCACACTCTGCCCATTTTTCATGAGTTGCCTGTTGTCATTTAGAAGTATCAATAGACGGCCCCCCCATGTGGACAATCAGAGTGGGGTTTTCATGGAGCTCATGACCCTTTGGGGTTCCTCCTTGGCACCCAACCCTTCGTAGTCCCAGACAGGGTTGTCTGCTCTTATAAAATGGGCAAAACTAAAATATTTTAGCCATGGTTTCTGAAGACGGCTGTATCTTCCCACTCGTGCCCATCCACTCCCTCTCACTCAGGGTCACCCTGCAGTGGCTGGCTGTGAGAATGTTGGGGCTCTGATTAGAAGAAAGTCGATTTGGATGCCCTTTTGAAAAGGGTTTAGGGGAATATATTTGGGTAGCTCGAAGTCATTTGCTAAGTTACTTCTGCCTCGGTTTTGGAATGTTTTCTGGTAATACTCCCCCCCCCCCCCCATTTCATATCTAAATTTTCCATTTTATGTAATGGAATACCATGTAATTTTATATTCTTTTCCTTACAGAGAATCTTGATTTTTAAATAAGCTTCAGGCCCCGCAAAACCTGAATCAACTCCTAGAGGAAAAAAAAACAAAAAATCCAAAAAACAAACAAACAAACAAAAAATAACCCTTCATTTCTGTACTATCTTTCTATTTGGGGACAACAATTTCTTCTTTAGTTTCCATATCCATCATGAACATTTGTGCCAGGACATGCAACATGGATAATGCAGTGGGACTGCTGGATATAATGAGATAATGAATCTGCAAAATGCCTCAGAATGAAGCACCAAGGCAGTGAGCAGCTATACATTCATGAACAGTGTGTTGGCCGTGAAAAGCCATGAAGGACCATTTGTTACCACCGGTTGGTGCCTGGCCGTGCTGATGTGCTCATAATACCTTGAGGTAATAACCAGGCTCTTCTTTTTCTGCATTTTTCATATTTCCTGAGCCCCTGAGAGCTGTGAATCAGTAGCTTCATGGCTGCACAGGAGAGCTAAGCCAGCCCAGAACAGAATAGTCACCTTCTGAATGAACCTTGAACTATACGGGAAGCATGACAGCCTCAAAGAACAAAGGATTTGAAAGAGGCAGGCACTTGGGAAAGAAGTGTCTGGAATTCTACCAAGTTGCCTTTGTTGTTGATCAAGAACAGAACTTGGGTATTATCTGAAGAAAATAAAAACACTACCCTAAAAACATATCTGCACCCCCATGTGCACGGCAGCATCATTTCCAACAGCCAAGATGTAGAAATCAACCTAAGTGTCTGTCAATGAATGAACAGATGAACAAAGTGTGGTACATATTTATGATGGAATATTATCCAGCCATTAAAAAAAAGAGGAAATCCTGCCATTTGCAACACCCTGGATGGACCTTGGGGGCAGTATGTAAAGCCAAGTACTGTATCCTGTCACTTACATGTGAAATCGAAAAAAAAAAAACCTTATAGGTACAGAGAGCAGATTGTGGTTTTGCCAGAGATGGCAGATGGGATGTGGGTAAACAGGTGAGAGTGGTCAAGAAACACAAACTTCCAGTTTTAAGATAAATAAATTCTGGAGATAGAATGTACCACATGGTGATCGTAGTTAACAATATTGTATGGGAGTTCCCACCATAGCGCAGCGGAAATGAAACCACCTAGGAACCATGAGGTTGCGGGCTCGATTCCTGGCCTTGCTCAGTGGGTTAAGGATCTGGCATTGCCATGAGCTGTGGTGTAGGTCGCAGACTCAGCTCGATTCCCACATTGCTGTGGCTGTGGTGTACACCTGCAGCTGTAGCTCCGATTAGACCCCCTGGCCTGGGAACTTCCATATGCCATGGGTGTGGGCCCCCCCCCAAAAAACAAAAAAAAATATATATATATACATATAATAAAATTAATTAAAAATACTGTGTTTATTGTATATTTGAAAGTTGCTAAGAGAGTAGGTCTTACAAGTTTCTATCACGAGAAAAAAATTGTAACTGTGTGCAGTGATGAAAGAGACAAATAAATAAATAAGAACAAAATATGAAGGACTGAAAACAGAAGTGTGTGCTGGTCTCTTTTTGTTTTTGTTTTGGCTGGGGTGTGCAGCAGTTTGATGTGGGATCTCAGTTCCCAGACCAGGGATTGAGCCCTGGCTGCAGTGGTAAAAGCCATTAGACCACAAGGGAACTCCCTGGTCTCAGGATTTGGTTGGAAAGAAAACATGATGGAAGAAGAGCCGCCTCCCCACCACGCAGAGCTGAGGCACAAGCATTTCCAGGCTTGGGAGGGGAGCAGGGCACATCAGATGTGAGGGCTGGACCCCAGAAGTTTGGGATTCGGAAGTCATGGGAAGGAATGAGGAATGAGGCAGCTCCCAGAAACCCTCATAGCAATAAGGATGGTGGAACTGAGCTGTTGGCAGGGGGTTCTGGGCGAAGAAAAGGCTTCGGTCTTTCCACCTCCACCTCTGTGCCCAGCCCCTTGAAGCTCCCTTGGGGGAAGAGTGAATTCTAAAAATCCCCCATGTACCCAAGAAGTGAAAGGGCACTATGTAGCTGGGTGAGGGGACTCGGGGTGAAAGCCATGGCATGGAAACCCAAGGTCTTGACCAAACAGCAGATGAGGCTAAGACCGACTCTCAGAGCATGGACAGCAAGGGGCAGAGCTGAGTCCAGCCTAAGCTGGCAGGGGGAGGCCAGGCACTCTCCTGAGAAAACTCCAGCACCAGCTGTCATCAGCGCTGCCAGCACAAGCCACACACTGCTCCCCGCACACAGAGTGAGTGGTGTGTAAGCCCCACAGAATTAGGCTACTTCCAGCAAAAAAAAAAAAAGGCAGTGAAGGGGAGCTCTTTGTGAACCCAAAATAGACAGAATTTTAATTTTTTTTAAAGGTTGGAATACCTTAAATTACAAAATTACGTTTTCCCTGCAGAAAGATAGGGATTCAAGAGCTTATTGTCTTGAAGGAATTCGGTAACAAGAGAGCAAAATCCCATTTCTGCTCACCAAGCCTGAAACTCCAAAAACAATCATAGCCATTTGAAACTTTGGCCACTTCTGTGAACGTGTAAAATGTGCAACTTCCTAAGAAGAACATCTCCTGCCTCCAGGAATTAACATCATAACTCAAGTGATGGGGAAGGTCTGGCTTCCTGGTCTCCATGGAGCCCACATGGTCTCCAGGGGTAGTTCTGAGAGACGAGGGAGATTTGGTCCAGCATCATGTATATGAAGGAAGGGAAAGGGGGTGAGCGCCGGGGACGGAATCTAGTCACTTTCCAGCTTTATATTTGTTTCTACCAGAAGCACAGTTTGCAGAAGGGCGTGCAACTCACCTGGGCCTAGCCCAGCATGGTTCGGGAAAAATATGTCACTTGAGTCATGATTCAAAAGAGAAATGATACGTTCTTATTCATTTGTGATAAGATCATTGATTTTAAATATCCCCAAATGGGAGATGATCTACACGACACTTGCATTTATGGGAAAAGCTCAGGAAAAGGTTGCACTAGGGAAGTGCAAAGGAATCTCTTTATGGATTCTGTCCCTTTCCAGTAAGAAGCAGCAGATGGGAGGATGAGGGGAGTGAAGAAGGAAGGGTGGAGGGGGCTACGGGCTAGAGGTTGCATCTCATGTAGGGACACATTTCATAGGTTGGAGACTTTTACTAGAGTCAAGATGCATGAGCTCTGAAAATGCTAAGTGCTTATGATGCCTGTTCCGGAAGTCACAGCTGTTAAAACCTATGGTTTCTGAAGTCAGAAGCACCACTTATGAAATTACAGGCTGCCAGCGAAGGCCCACTGGCCATGCACATGCTGTGTGCCCCCAGCCACCTGTTCAAGAACACAGGGCCCCCAGAAAAGGAAACTCACTGTCCTGAATTTTACATGGTTTTCCTAATGGCTGTTTTCATGCAGTTTCTCCCTGGGAGACTTAAGGAGTTAAAAGGGCCTTAGCTTGCTTTCAGGAGCAAAGAGATCCCTTCTCCTGCCATAAAGTCTACTTATAAGGAATTAACAGGAACGTTGATATCCATAAAACATCTTTCAAAATAGTTCTCTAGGAGTTCCCGTCGTGGCGCAGTGGTTAACAAATCCGACTAGGAACCATGAGGTTGCGGGTTCGGTCCCTGCCCTTGCTCAGTGGGTTAACGATCCGGCGTTGCCGTGAGCTGTGGTGTAGGTTGCAGACGCGGCTCGGATCCCGCGTTGCTGTGGCTCTGGCGTAGGCCGGTGGCTACAGCTCTGATTAGACCCCTAACCTGGGAACCTCCATATGCCGAGGGAGCAGCCCAAGAAATAGCAACAACAACAACAAAGACAAAAAAAAAAAAATAGTTCTCTAAACACCAAGCTTAATCAAAAAAGGTAACCTCCTCCTGACAAAAGGGACAAAAATCAAAAACAGATCCTTCTCCTGAGCACAAAGGAATTTTTAATTTTTCACCTAGTTCTGCAAATATACACCCAATTTATGTAGGGTTAACTAAGTTCTTCCTTGACTAAAGCTAAGGGTCCAAGGACCATGAGCAGAGAGCCCTCAAGCACATGGAAAGCTTTTCATTCCCTCCTTCAATGCATAGTCATATTTGCCTCACTTGCATAAAGAGACTCTGGAAGTATATACGAGACTCATAGGACTTCCCGCTGTTGCACAGTGCGTTAGGGATCCAGTTCCTGCAGCTGTGGCTCAGATTCAGTCCCTGACCTGGGAACTTCCGTAAGCTGCAGCTATGACCAGAAAAGGGGAAGAAAAAAGAGAGAAAGAAAGATTCATAAAAGTGGTTACCTGTTGCAGTGGGGAGTGGATGATGAGAACTGGTGGAAGCAGGAATTCTCAATGACTGTCTTCATGTGTGTACACACTCACATACACATACAATATATGCACACACACACATCCATACACACACACCTACACACGTGCACACATACACACACCGACAACCATATGAAGATATTTTTAAAGTTCTTCCTGTATAGAGAGAGACAGAAACCCCATCTCTGGATATATCCAAGATTGTCCACAACTTAAAAGGGGAGGGGGGCACTTTAAAACTTTTTACACTCCTCTTCACCACCACATAACTGTCGGGTTAAAATTGCTGAAATAAAATGAAAATAGACCTTTCTTGACACAGTCCAACTTACAGGCAGAGTTCAAACCTCTGTTTTCCCCTTTCTATCCCCTGCTTTCTTTTCTTTCTTCCCTCCCTCTGCCTCCTTTTCCTCTCTCACTGTCCCCAAAGAATGGATCAGGATCAAGACAACGTCTTGATCATGGAGCTAGAGAGGTGGGCTAACTCCAGATTTCCCCTCAAAGTGGCTTCTTCCTCTTCTCCCTGGGAAGATGGCCCCAGGGCCCATTGGGAGTGGCAGCCTCCCACTGCAGGCTTACAGGCTCAGCTGAAAATACCTGCTCTAATCCTCACTGCAGCCCCATGAGGCAGGTACCCAATGAGGAAACTAAGCCACAGGGAGGTCAAGATTTCAACCCCACTTAGTGCAGAGCCAGGGTGAGAACCAGCCTGGCTCCAGAGTGGCAACACTGGGCATGTGGTCCTTTCCTCCCATTTTTGTCTTGGTCACCCTCGCTCACCAAAAACAATAAAATCCATGGCTTGGTGTTAGCAAGAGAGGGTCTCAGAGGCCCTTGGCTTGTTTTTGGTGATGACCTTGGGTTAACCTCTCCTCTGGGTATCTTCCCTCTCCACATAGTCCCTCCTGGATCATCAGGAGATGCACTGGGTACAGGGCAAAAGCAAATGTTGCCTGGACATTCACTCTGCCCATCTCCCCCAGTGGCCTGTGGTCACTTACCTCTTCACCTCCAAAATGATCTCCTCAAGCACATCATCTAGGTGATGTATCAGACTTGCTGAAGACACTCAAGTAAAAATGCCAAATAAAGAAACATTAGTTTCCATCTAATTCTTTTCTAGAACTTTGTGTGCTCCTCTCCCATCAAATTTGGCTTTCTAGACTGAGAGGGGTGGGGAGTCCCCTAACCATGCTGCCCAGGCTCTTAACCCATGTCATGCCTGGTGGCCCACGTTCAGACTGCCTACACCTGCCATCCTTACCTGAAGGCAAAATTGGGTGAATCAACAGGCCAGGGAGCAGCCGACCTGGAACCAGGATTGATGGATGGTGCCATAATTCTGAGGTGCACATCCTGTTTCCCAGAACTAAGTCCCCCAGCAGAATTAAGCTCAATTTGCCCTCCATTTGCAGTAGAAACATGTTTGAGCATCCAGCCTTTATCAGCTTCCTTCTCCCTCCTATCACAATATCCACTCTCCCGCTATTGCCTGAGATCAGCCCTCAAGTAAACAATGTGAAAGCAAATCCTCATCCAGAATCTGCTTCTGTGGGAAAACACGCTAAGACACTCTTCTACCTCATGCAGACTCAATACACCAGTCACAGGGTCTGCTCTATCCACCCTCTGTCCACCACCTGGTGCCCAACAAACGTGGCCATTAGAACTAGCCATGCATGCTGTGTCCCTCTGCACACCATACAGGCCTTCATTGCAGGCTGAAACTGTTTTCATTTTCAGGCACTAGAAGTAACCACAAAAAAGGAACGTAGGAAGGGTGTGTGTGTGTGTGTGTGTGTGTGTGTGTGTGTGTGTGTGTGTGTGTTTAACTTAAGTAAGTCCTGGCGTGCTCCACCATGCCTTGCCAGGTGGACAACAGACCCAGTACATGAGATCGTTTGCCTGGCCAGCCTTTGAGCCAGCAGGACCAGAAAGGAAACTCATTCCATGTCAAGTGCACATCAAGGTCAGATTATATTTTCCACATTAGATCTCCCCAGGTTACATGTGCACAAGTTCCCAGATGCAGAGGAAGCAGTTTGACGGTCTCTGCTGGTTGGAACCTGTTTTGCTAACGTGGCTGCATGAAGTGCTGACAGCAGCAGCATCACCAGTTAACTCTATCTTGGCACGTCAGGAGTCAAAACCAAATAACTCACAGGGGCTCAGCAGTAACAAAACCAACTAGTATCCATGAGGATGTGGGTTCAATCCCTGGCCTCGCTCAGTGGGTAAAGGATCTGGCATTGCCGTGAGCTGCAGTGTAGGTCACACATACGGCTCAGATCCCGAGTTGCTGTGGCTGTGGTGTAGGCTGGCAGCTGCAGCTCCAATTTGACCCCTAGTCTGGGAACTTCCATATGCCACACGTGTGGTCCTGAAAATCAAAAACACAGTAACAGGAAAAAAAAAAAAAAAACCACCAGTTTCGACGGTCGTTTCAAGAGCTCTAGCTACCTTGAACAGCTGAGCCTCTGCAAGAAACTCCACAAAGCAGAGCTTTAGAATGTAGAAGAGAGACAGGAGAATGAGGCAATGAGATGGATCAAGAGCAATGTGGCCTCTTCCCAAAGAGGAAGAAGAAAATGGGGAGAGTGTGTTATTTTTTCTTCTTCTCCATCATTTCATTACAACTGACCATGACTCATGTCCTGCACTTGCACGGTTCTGTAAATGATCAAGGCACTCTTGAGCCCATTACTACATTTATTCCAACAACACTTTGTCCTCGGCCAGGCATGTCTCAATCATGTCTGCAAATTACACCTATTATGCTGTTCATTCGTCCCAAGAACCCCATGAGGTAGAGTCTAATGGAATTCTCATTTAATATGTGAGGAAATCAGGATTCAGCCAGTTTTGGTCATTTGCCCAAGATCTCAGAGCTAGTAGATTGCAGAGCTGCCACTTCAATCCAACTTGGCTGGCTCCACGTGCCTACTTACACCATGAAATGGACTGTTAAGTAGGCCTAAACCAGGGCCTTCTGGCTGTGCCATTTGAACTAAGGTCTGGATGTCTCATCTGTAAGCTGGGAAAGCTACATGGGATTTGCTCTTTGATACTACTCGTTGCTCTAGTGCTACCTTGTTAGGATGTTGCCTAAGGTTGAGGTAGGAAGCGCAGCCAACTGGAGCCCTAGATGAAGATATTACTGTAATTTCAGAATGTGGTCACCAGGTGACAGCATTGTACTTCATCTCAAGGACAGATTTTGCCACCAAGTAACTCCACCCATGTATCTATTATGAAAAGAAGTATTTTTCTCCTAGAGGCATCTGTTTAGCACAGAAGTATCCAGAATGCAGACTGTATCTAAGCTTAGGACAAAGAAATATAACCCCCCATCCCTTCTTAATTACTTTTTAAATAATCTGATCTTTCAGGTTGGGAAAAAACACTTGAAAATAGTCATTTTGGGAAACAAGTCAGAACTTCTTTGACTCCCCCACACTTATTTTACCATTTAAAATTGATTTCACCTTAATTTACATGTGCTGGGTTGGCTACCAAAACATTTTTACTTCTCTGGGTCTTTAGAGGCCTTAGTCTGGGATTGATCAAGGAATTGATAAACAACATGTATTTGCATCTTTTGTAATATTCATAAATGGTCTTTTTGGAAACATAATACTTTTCTAGAGATAAATAGTTGTCTTATTATTTCATATTGGAGAGCCTTCTCAGCCTTATGCAGGCAAAGCTGTGAAAACACTTTTTACTCGACCTAGATTCTCAAACCTCTCTTCAAAGATCCAAGACTTCCTACCCACAGTGAAACTTTTCTGAACAAAGAGATCGCTTCTCTTACTCAAATATAAGATTCATTCTTTCTCTGTTTTCAATTAATTCTAGACCCTAAAACCTCCAGGTCTGGGCGCTTTCTACATCAGAAATTTCAGAGACCTGCTCTCTTGCATTTCCTCCTGGAGCCCTGGGCCATGGCCCCTGCAGTGTCTGCCCACCTGGTTCTTGTTAAGGTTGACAGGTGCTACCCATGCATAGTGACCCAGGAGAAACTGGACCCAAGATTAATGCTGCCTAAAAATTTCCATTACAAATGTCAGCTCTGAGCTGTAGGGTTCCTGTCATTAGAAGGGTAAGAAAAGCTTCCAGGCATTTTCTCTCACTGCAAAATGTTAAGTAGCCACCCACCAAAGATCAGGAACATACATGTAAGGTCACAAGGAGTATTATTAAACAGGGAGAGAACATTGTACTCTTCCTATAAAGAGCCACCAGAGCATAACCTCAAATTTCATTTCAATGAAACATCCCAGGGAAAAAAAAAAAAACAGGACCAAAAAAATGTGTATCAAATGTACAGGGAAGCTATTTAAAGAAGGAATAGTAGTCACTAAAAATTACAAATGACAGTGGCACATTATTCCTAACATGTCTCTGCGGCTTCCTTTGAATCCCAAATATGCACACTGCACTCCAGAAAAAAATCTATTTCTTTGTCACTAGGAGAGAAAGATGCTCGCCCTTTGCATGTCAAAAATCCTCTGCAAGGTACCCTTCTTGGGAATGAGAAGGTAGGAAGCAAATGAGAGCTCAAATTTCCATGACCTCCACAGATTTCTTGGATTCTGTCTTTGACTTGACTTAACCTATAAGATAGATTTTCAACACCTAGTATACTGGGAAGAACAAATTTGACTCCATACAAGATTTATTTCTTTTACTTTAACTTCTGTATTCTATTGCTTTTGCTACACATTAAGAATGTTGTCTATAACTTGAAATATATAGAATACCCTTGTCTCAAGGCTCTGACCTTTAAAGGTATATTAACACCTTTCCATTCATACAGACATAAAAGCTTGCAGAGCAGAGAATAACATTTGTCTTGGAGGTTTATAAGAACATCATGACCTGATCTATGTGGACAGAGATAAGAACAGAGGATTCTGACACCAAGAAATTTGTAATAACCAGCCACACCCCCTCCTCTTTTACTATAAAAAAAAGCCTGGATTATTTCTCAGTTAAGATGATTCTTTGAGACACTAGTCCACCATCTTTTTGGTCTGCTGGCTTTCTGAAGAAAGTCACTATTTCTTGCCCCAACAACTCATCCCACGATTTATTGGCCCATCAGGCGGTGAGCAGTATAAGCTTGGACTCAGCAACACTGGCACACCACGTTTAATTTATTATCACCTCTTCTGGATTAAGGATGACAGAGCTGTTATGCCATTACCTCATCGTCTGGTTTCCAAAACAGAGAGCAATTGTCATTCTCCTCTCCTTTGGTGAGAAAATACCATCGGCCCACAACCTCAACACGATAGCCACTTGAAGCCAAGATGTTAATTTGTTTCATAACACACCAGCCCCAAAGCTCATAACCAAAGAACACACACTGCATCTATGAAGTAGGTCAGTCTCTGGAGAACTGCTTGCACTCTGGACTGGAATGGGCTAGTATAAATTGTTTGTAAGTCTTCATTGAACATCATAGGCTAGGAGTGATTAATTCAGAATTCCTAATACTTCAAACTAAACAGGGCCTTCATTCATTCATAGTACATGTCTGGCCCCTTCCTAGGGATTGGGAACTATGTCGTGACAAGCCCAGTGCCCATCCAATGGAGGTTAGAAGCTGCTGTTAGTGGCATGAAGAAACCATCCAGGGAAATGTGTGAGCCTGAGTCCCCCATAAGATGTGATCTACACACACACACACACACACACACACACACACACACACACACACGCAATGGAATCCTACTCAGCCACAAAAAATAATGAAATAATGCCATTTGCAGGAGCATTGATGGTCCTAAAGATTATACTAAGGCAGACAAAAAGAGACAAATATCACATGATATCATTTATATGTGGAATATTTTTTTTAAATGATACAAATGAACTTATTTTCAAAACAGAAATAGACTCATAGACATAGAAAAAAAAAAAAACATGGTTGCCAAAGGGGAAAGGTAGCAGGGAGAGAAATAAATTATGAGTTTGAAACTAACAGATGCAAGTTAGATACTAATAGATAAACAAATACTAATAGATAAACAAGGACCTACTGTTTAGCTCAGGGAATGATATTCACCACCTTGGAATAAGCTATAATGGAAAAAGACTGAAAAATATATATATATAACTTTTTGCTTTGTCATGTACCTGGAACTAACACAACATTGTAAACCAACTATATTTCAATAAAAAGGAAAAAAAGTGATGGCGTAAAACATAACATATAGGTGGAGACACAACTCATCATGATTTTTTAGATGAGTTTTAAGTCTATTGGTAACTACAGAAATACAGTAAAGTGTTTACTAAGAATGTCTGTGAACTGACTGCTTCCAGGTTAATATTTCAGAAGTTTACAAATCTTAACTTCAAAATAACACAATATTTTAGGAAGACACTTTAGCCCAAAAGGTAACAGTACCCCCCCAAAAAAATGGACATAGAGTGTAGTAAGAATTAAGGAAAATTTACAAACTCTATTGTTTAGTGCAAATCAATTGAAGAATGTCTTGAGTATCTATAATCAATTCCTATCCATTAAAACTATTTGGTTTTATCTGCAAATGAACAAAAGTCATACATAATATTCCAAATATTTATTACCGTAAACACACTGGATATATCTGACATAATGTGTGTGCAAAAAAATTTCAAAACTAGGCATTACATATTTAGTGCATTTTAAGAGGCAGAGAAAATGTGAACTATGGACAGAGATTTTGTGTTTCTGGATATCATTAGATTTTTTCTGGAGTGTGAAAAAATCTCCATCAGAAGTGACTTTTAAGATCCATCCGTGTCCTCTGCTTGCTCCACCTTCATCTTTCTTTACAGACTGTGCCTTCTGTACACCTAGAATCTCTCTTGCTCTGGGGTGAATGACCTTTGTTCCATGTAGCATGTGAGATTTTCCTAACGTTGAATGACTTCAGACACAGTCATTTTTCATATACCTCTTACAAACCCCATCAAGCCAACTGGATCACAGAGCTTGGACCACCAGGACACAGCCTCTCATCCCCTGCATATTACGCATTGTCTGAAGTAGACTGTCTTCCCTTTACTGCAGCTGTGTGATTACAAGATGGATGGTTGTAATAACAGAATTCTTTCAGAACTATCCCAGTGTTTAGACATCTTTGGTGTTTATACTTCTTAAGAAAGAAAAAAAAAATCCTTCAGCCCAGCAACACATATTTTATTTAGCGCACATGAGTTTAGCATTCCAAAAAGATCCTTGTCCTGAAAAAGCCCACAATCTATTAAAAGGATGGGGCCAAGGCACAAAAATCCACAGTAAGCTTTTCAGGTGTGTTCAGTGGAACACAGAGCCTTTATGTTGCATGGGAACAGTCAGATGAGGATGCTGCAGTGGCTATTTCAGTAAAGGTTAGTGGTGAATAACAAGGGCAGGAAAATCCAACAGGAATCGGGGGGTGCGGGGAGCTCCAGTTGTGGCTCAGCGGAAACCATGAGGATGCAGGTTCCATCCCTGGCCTTGCTCAGGGGGTTAAGAATCTAGCTTGCCGTGTGCTGTGATCACAGACATGACTGGGATCAGGCCAGCAACTACAGCTCCAATTCAGCCTCTAGCCTGGGAACCTCCATATGCTGGGGGTGCAGCCCTAAAAAGACAAAAAAAATGAATAGGAGGGGGAGTTCCCATTGTGGTTCGGCAGTAACAAACCTGACTAGTATCCATGAGGATACAGGTTCAATCCCTGACCTTGATCAGTGGGTTAAAAATCCGGTGTTGCATGAGCTGTGGTGTAGGTCATGGGCATGGCTTGGATCCCACATTGCTGGGCACAGCTTCAGCTCTAATTTGACCCCTAACCTGGGACCTTCCATGTGCTGTGGATGTGGCCCTAAAAAGACCAAAAAAAAAAAAAAAAGAATAGGAGGGAAAGCTAATCCTAGCTTTCCCTTCCTAAATCTAAAGAAATTCAAACCGGTTAGCAAGAGTCCATTAAAAAGCAGTGGGTGACCTATGTTCATAGCAGCACTATTCACAACGGCCAAGACATGAAAACAACCTAAATGTCCACCGACAGATGAATGGATTAAGAAGATGTGGTACATATATACAATGGAATACTATTCGGCCATAAAAAATAACAAAATAATGCCATTTGCACCAACACGGATGCAACTAGAGATTATAATACTAAGTGGAGCAAGTCAGAAAGTGAAAGGCAAATACCATGTTATCCTTATATGTGCATCTAAAATATGACACAAATGAACCTATCCACAAAACAGAAACAGACTCATGCACAAGGAGAACAGACTTGCATGGAGCAGGAGATTGGGGTTAGCAGCTATAAACTATTATACAGAGGGGATAAAAAACAAGGTTCTGTTGTACAGCACAGATAACTATATTCAATGTCCTATGATAAACCAGAATGGGACAAGAATATATTTTAAAGAATGTGTGTGTATGTGTATATATACATACACATACACACACATATATATATATACATATATCAATTACTTTACTGTACAGCAGAAATTAACATTGTAAGTCAACTATGCTCCAATTTAAAAAAAAAAAAAAAACAGTGACTGAAAATGTACATCACCTACATCATTGTAACAAATGCCCCATTCTGGTGGGGGATGCAGATGATAGGGAGGTGGTGAATGTGGATGATGGGGAGGTGGGGGAGGTGGGGGAGGTGGGGGATGGGAGGTGGGGTGGTGGGGGATGGGGAAGTGGGGGATGGGGAGTGGGGGAGGCAGACAATGGGGATGTAGGGGTTGTGAATGATGCAGAGGCTGTGCGTATGTGGAACAATGCCATGTATGTGAGAAATTCCTGTGTCTTCCTCTAAATTTTGCTGTGAACTTAAAAATGCTCTAAAAAATAAACTTTTTTTAAAAGTATTTTCCTTTAAAAATTGTTTCTCTGTGGTCCCTGGCTCCCCAGACAGCTTGGAGTGCTACCTGCCACCACGGAGCCAGCTTTCTGACTGGAGGCAGTGCCCTGACCCATCTTCCGCTCCATTTCCCTGAGCACTGGCGTGGTGACTCTGCGTGTTCTGCTTACAGGAACTTGGCCTGCATTTCCCAGTCTTCCCCTGTGTTTTTTCCCCTGAGGGACGGTGGGCGGATTTGTGAGAAAAGCATTCTGTCTGTTTCATTTCAGTCTGTGCAAATGTGCTCCCAGCTAGTTCAACACAAGCAGTTTTAATTGCTCTGAGTGGGTCACACAGCAGATGAGCCGGGTTGTCCCAGAGGACTGGGCCAGCTGCAGCCCAGGCAGGCCTGGTGACGTGACCCACACCGAAGGGTGTGCGTGGTGGTGAAGGGGACAAGCTGCCAGCTTGAGACGACTTGGTTACATGTCTGGCTTCCTAAGAAGACAGCCCCCCTGTCCATGGCGTATATCACATACTGAAAATGGAGTCTCATCACCACTGTGGCTGTTTTTATCAATATGCCCCATCACACACTGCTTGGCATGACTTATGCAGATGCAAATCACTTTGGCCTCTGTCCCCAAATAAATAGGACATTCAGCACCACATTTATGAGTTTGGAGTGAGGGAGAGGAAAAAACGCCCTGCCAATGGAGAGGCCATGTTGAAACTGTCAATCCCAATCCAGGAAAGAGCCACAGTTTAGAAGACCAGAAGTTGATGGAGATGGCCATTTGGCCACTTGTGTTCAAGTCACAGCCAATAGGATCCATACTCAACAGCAAAGATGCAAAAGCATAGCAAACTCTGTCTACTGAAGAAAGGACAGAGGTTAGGTAATCATCCCATAGCCCGTCTGACCTTGCCGGCTGGGAGGGGCTGCTCCCTATGGGTTTCCATGCTGTTCCAGAGCATTAGGGTCCCAGACAAGGGAGCCTAGAGGCTTTAGGCATCACAGCACTTGGTAGAAGCCCACAAGGCCACCCAGCAGGTCTTCAGCCCCTCAATGCTTAATGCCCTAGCTCCAGCATAATGAGCATGAAAAAGGAAGGTAGGCTACTTCCCCAAAGAGTGGAAAATCTTTGATAGGCTAGGAGTCCAGAATTTGTAAGGGACACACAGAAAGTAATGCTTTGGAGAGGAAAGAAGAAAGACAGGTGGAGAAATGCTATCGTGATTCCAAAGAGCCATCTTTCCTCTTGGTGATCTGCCCTAAAACAGAGCCCTGATGGATAAAAATCCACTGTGTCACATCCAGTAGAGAGATGGAGGAAGGGCGACTCACCCAAAAGAGTCTTCAGTTAATAAAGGGTCCTGGAAAGTACCTGTCACTGGGAGCCCTGTGGGTGCTGGACAAGAAATATTTCATTCACTGCCATCACTGAACGAAGAGTGTGAGATGGTAGGATCCTGGGTCACCTCTGGGGGAATGTGGAGTGAAGCTATGTCATCTACCATCAATGAACATTTGGAAAATATGCGCCATCCCTGAACCAGATAAAGACTAAGACATGAATCTATCCCCAGTGGGGAACTCCCTAGACAGCAAGGAAGACACAGCTGAGTTAGAATATAATGGACCCAGTGATAGGACAGAGGCCTACGTAAGACAGAAGAGGAGGAGTCCCCATCATAGAGCAGCAGAAACGAATCTGACTAGGAACCATGAGGTTGCAGGTTCAATTCCTGGCCTTGCTCAGTGGGTTAAGGATCCAGCGTTGCCATGAGCTGTGGTGTAGGTCACAGATGCAGCTCAGATCTGGTGTTGCTGTGGCTCTGACACCAGCAGCTGTAGCTCCGATTAGATCCCTAGCCTGGGAACCTCCATATGCCTCGGTGGGTGGGGCCCTAAAAAGACAAAAAGGAGGAGCATAGAAGACACCTAACCCAAGGATTGGTCATGGGTGGCAATATGGATGAAGTGGCCCCCAAGTTACATCCTCCATGAGCACAAAAGGAAGTGGCTTTGGGAGAGTTCAGACCATGGTAGACCCTGGTTCTGCCACCTCTGGGTACCCAGAGCAGGTCACCTAAACTTCCTGAGCCTCAGTTTTCTATGTAAAATGAGACTGGTTGTTTGTTCAAACATTAGTCTAGATGTTGTTATGAAGGTATTTTGTAGATGTGATTAACATCCACCATAAACTGACGCTGAGTGGATTATCCTCAATAATGTAGGTGGGCTGCATCCAATCAGTTGAAGGCCTTGAGAGCAAAGGCTGAGGGTTCCCTGATAAGGAATTCTACCTCAAGACTGTAACACAAAAATCCCCCGTGAGCACATGTATGTTCATAGCAGCACTATTCACAGTGGGCAAAACATGGAAGCAACCTAAATATCCATTAACAGATGAATGGATTAAGAAGATGTAGTACACATCACAATGGAATACTACTCAGTCATTAAAAAAGGACAAAATCATGCCATTTGCAGCAACATAGAACAACTAGAGATTCTCCTACTAAGTGAAGTAAGTCAGAAAGAGATAGACAAATACCATATAATATCACTTACATTTGGAAACTAAAATATGGCACAAGTGAACCTATCTACGGAAAAGCAACAGACTCATGGATAAGGAGAACAGACTTGTGGTTGCCAAGAGGGAGTGAGAGAGAGTGGAATGGATGGGGAGTTTGGGGTTAGTAGATGCAAACTATTACATTTAGAATGGATGGACAATGAGGGTCCTACTATAAAGCACAGGGAACTGTATCCAATCTCCTGGGACAGACCATGATGGAAGATAATATAAGAAAGGGAATGCATATAACTGGATCACTTGGCTGTGCAGCACAAAGTGGTACAACACTATAAATCAAATACACTTTTTTTTGTCTTTTTGCCTTTTCTAGGGCTGCACCCACGGCATATGGAGGTTCCCAGGTTAGGGGTCTAATCAGAGCTGTAGCCACCGGCCTATGCCAGAGCCACAGCAACTAGGGATCCAAGCCGTGTCTGCAACCTATACCACAGCTCATAGCAATGCTGGATCCCCAACCCACTGAGCAAGGCCAGGGATTGAACCTGCAACCTCATGGTTCCTAGGCAGATTTGCTAACCACAGAGCCATGACGGGAACTCCTAAATCCAATATACTTTAATAAAAATAAATAAAAATAAAACTTTAAAAAAGCTTTCCTTGAGTTTTCAGACTGCCCTATAGACTTCAGACTTGCCAGCACCCATAATCATGTCAGCCAATTTCTTAAAAGCTAATCAATCAATATTTTGATCAATCCCCTCCCTCTTTGCTTCCCTTTCACCCCTCATTGGTTCTGTTTTTCTGAAAAACCTTGACTGATTCAAGTATTAATTTAAAAAAAAAGGAAAGTGACTAGAAGAGATTTAAAATTATGTAGTATCATAAAACTAAGAGATTAAGGGAGAAAAAAAAAACCCACTCAAAGAATTGAACTGGACAGGCAAGGATTAGGAGCATCAACAGGGAGTTTTCCTTGCAGAACATAAGAGAGCAATGTATTTGTGGATTGGCTGAGCTCTAAGAGCAGAGTTTTGGCATGAAACTGGATGTGTTTATAGCCCAAGATGTCAGAAATGAGGAAACCCAAGGTTTAGGATTCAGCACTGGACAGTTCACTTAAAACCTGGTATCTACAAAAGCAGACCCTCCATTTTAATCTTTATCAAACTAGATTTGGGATTAAGCTGCAGGCTGCATAAGAACCACTAAAACAGAAGGAAGCTGCAGTGTCCACCAGTGATGCCAGGTGCAGACAGTGAGTCTCCAGGGATCTCCTTGTGGTGGTTGACCCTTTCTGATGGAGAAGACTTAGAGACCAGCAGGGATTTTCAGAAACCCCCAAAGTGACTTTGCAGGAGTGTTGTCTGCATGAGCTTGCCTGAGGTGTGTGTTGCAAGCCAATAAAACAGAATTTTCATATAGTATTGTTACTAAACCAAAATCAATTGAAACATTTGGAGGTAAATGGCTGCAGCAGGTAGACTGTAAGCTTAAGCGCTGTGTTTTATGTATTGTGTAATTCGCGTGTGCTTACTCACTCTTCAAAAAAGAAAACATCAATATCCACAGCAGCTGAACTTGGGTTGGTATCCCTCAGATCAGCCTATAATGAGGTTTTCTGTCTTGCAGGGTATTAATACAGGAATACCTAAGTCAAAATGATTGCTTTTATTACACCCAGAAATTCCACTCTCGACAATTTGCTCCTTGCTTTAAAGCTTAAACAATTTCAAAATCTCCATAGGTCTAAACACAAACAACCATGCATGGCTCAGAGAGAAGAGCCTTTTTTTCTAAGTGATGACTCATTCTGCCTCCTGGGACTAATTGAGCCCAGGTTTCACAAACCAGAGCACATTTGTGCTTTTAATTCTGGCCTGAAGAAGGACAATTATTTGTAAACCACTTTACCTTTTGAGGCAGTAAGAACTTCAATAAAGAGGACATTTTGGAGAACTATTATTTTGGAGTCACACTGGATTATTGACACTCAGATAAAAATTACATGAATGGCTAAAAATACCAGTCAACCACATTGCTACTGACGTATACGCAAAAGTGAATCTCTGCCTCCAGAATGTGCATGGTCCCTCTTTTTTCTTTCCTTCTCCCCTCTCTCCCTCTGATCTTTCCTTCCTTCATCTCCCTTTGCCCCCACCAGGCACCTCTCTTAACTCCTAAACGGCATCCCCCGACCCATGACCACCACCAAAATAGAAAAGCATATCAGTACATGATTCAGGGCTAAGACCAGAGCAAAAATATCACCCAGATTATTCTACCCACTAAAATTGGTGGGATTCCAACAGTTGGGGAGGGGGAGCAGGTGACATTCTGCCTTCTCTTCCTGGAGCACTGCTTCCCCTGGAGTCCTCTGGGTGGGAGGTACAGAGGATTGCGCAAGACTTCACGTAGCAGGAAGTCGTGTCCTTGGCTGAGAACAGCATGAACATCTGTGGGGCATAAATCCCTGAGAAACAGCTGACATTTTGGATCCTCTGGAAATAGGTATCCGGTAAGAGTTACTTAAATCCTTCCCACTGTTTGAACACACCTATCAAGTGCCAGGTAAACATGATGATAAACACAACACAGAGGCCCCTGTCCTGAAGACATACATGGCCCGATCGTGGCAAAGAGTTCTAGACACAATGATCTGATATTTTCTTTCACTTACTGATGTCCTAGATGCCCAAATAGTAAATGTCGTTTCAAACATCAGAATGTAAGGAGCAGACTGATGTCCTCCTGTTACTTTTATCTAGATTCTCTTACATTATGTACTTTTAGGCTTAATTTTCTCAACAATGCAGAACTCTGAGGGATTTTCCCCTAATTTTAGACCCTTGGTCTTTCCAAAGCAAGGGAGATGAACGGTGGGGAGCTGGAGGGCCAAGCACTTCTTTATTGGCACCTCATCCCTGTTTGCCAGGACCCAGGACCTGTGGTCAAAGGTAACCTGTCACCACCAGCTTTCCATTCACATATTCCAAGTTCCTGTGTTCAGATGTCTACTGTTCTGCAGGATTCTCTCCTTACCATGGTTGGACTTGCCTGAAAGAACAAGTATTTCTAGCCTTTTCTTCCTTATGGATTTCAAAATTGTAGGATTTCATCAGGAAGGGTCTCGCAAGCCAGCCTTGAGCCTGAAAAAGCCAATAGATCTATTAAAAGTCTCCCTGGAGTTCCCTGATGACTCAGCAGGTTAAGGATCTGGCCTTGGCACTGCTGTGGCTCGGGTCACTGCTGTGGCCTGGGTTCCATCCCTGGCCTGGGAACTTCCGAATGCTATGGGCATGGCCAAAAGAAAAAGAAAGGTTCCCTGAGCTCCTGGACTAATCAATTTCCAAAAATCATCTTCGGAATTGCTTTCCCTTTGGGACCAAGGGCAGCCATCATTCAAAGTGATACCATCAAGGTGAGCAAAACTATTCAGGAGAAGACAGACCATGCGGTGATGAAAGTCACCCTCAAATATCAATAATGTAACCCAGTAAAGATGTGTTTCTGACTCATGTAATACCTGCAGGTGTAAAGACTATACCACTTGTGGGATTCTTGTTGTCTCAGCAAGAGGACTTGGTTTTCCCTGCTCAGGAGAGTTGAGATGGTACAGGGATTTACGTTGCTTTAGCCCAAAAGTGATCCCTACAACTTCCACTCATTTTTCAGTAGCCAAGACATGTCTCAGGGCCCTACCTAACACAAATTGGCTAGGAGAGCTAATCTACCACCTGCCAGGCCTGAAAATAGTGATTTGAGTCAAGCGCCTGTAAAATGGATGAGATTGGGAAGGACAGAGCAAATGGCTTGACCCTAAAGAATCATTTCCCCCCTTAATGCACTCTTTGGGACACATGACCCAGACAGGCCTTAAAGTCGAGACATCCTCTGCCTTTGCAAAAGTGTACCACCCCATCCTGGTCCTCCTGGGCCTCTATCCACAACAACTGGTCTTTGTTGGGATGGAGATTAGGATGAGGATGTGTAAATATATATACACATATCTGTATTGGCAGAAGTGGGGGGAATAAGGCAGGGTAGCAGGGTGATGAGAATAAGACCTTAAAAATGAAGAGGTGAGTATGGATTTATTAACACAGAAAGTTGTCTGCCATGGAGAACAGACTTGTGGTTGCTGAGGGGGAGGATAGGATGGACTGGGAGTTTGGGGTTAGTAGATGCAAAGTATTACACTTAGAATGGGTACACAGTGAGGTGCTACTGTACAGCACAGGGAACTCTATCCAATATCACTGAAAAGAGCATGATGGAAAATAAAATTTTTAGAAAGAATGTATATATATATATATATATATATATATGTACAAGTATTGAGTCATTTTGTTGTACAATAGAAAACAGAACAACATTGTAAATCAACTCTAATACAAAATTAAAAAAGAAAGGTGTCTGCTACATGTTTATAAGTATAAATTGGTACACATGGTATTTTTTCTATAAATATACATATTTCCATTTTTTGTAAATATATACATGTCCTGTGTACATAGGAAAAGTCAGGAAGAGTATTCCAAAATATGAACAATGGTTATTTCTGGTGGTTGTATTGTATGCGATTTTTCTTTTACATTTTTTATCTGTATGTTTTAATTATAAACATGAATAACATATATAAAAATCAGCCACAGGTAACAGGAACCCCCTCCCTCAGCCTGGTCAGCAAGGGAGAGGACCCCCCCTCTGCACTGTCCAGGTAAGAGGGACACGCACTGGACATGCCTCGGCTCCCAGGAGAGTTAAGGCCAGTGTCCCACTGGCTCACGCTGGTGGCAAAAGGACACATCGCTAATACTGATCTTGCCTTTTTTAACAATTTGATTCTGTTCACCATGGATTTTTTGCATTTTGATTTTGAAGTTATTTCATGAAAATACCTATTTTGATAACTGAGTTTTGGAACCCCTTAAATTTGGGGGCCAAAGCAAGTATCTCCCTAGTCTCACTCTTGTCCTGCCCTGGGCCTCAAGTGGAGACAGGGAGGGAGGTGTCTGCACTGGTCAAGGAACCAGAGAGACTGAGGAATGACCTCATCTATCAACACCCAAGGCCAGTTGAAACGAAGGTCATACATTGCACAGAGAACAGAACACTGAAGAACTTTAACTTGGCGAGGGGTTGTTTGAGGCCAAGAACATATATGTTCTCTGAGTATTAAATGACCCAGTAAGGATATAACGGACTCTTCAGTTCAAGATAGAGAACTATCCCTGGATGAATTTAAGGATGTTAAAAGGATCTGAATGTACAAGAGGATGATACTGGCAGAGTTGACAGTCATAAGAAAACATTACATACAGTACAGAATGGGCTTAGCTTTAAAAAAAAAAAAAAAAAAAAAGTCCGTATTTTAAAATTGGAAGGATCCACCCAAAAAATGTGACTAGTGATTATCTCTGCATGGTGCCATGATAAATATTATTTTTCTCTGCAGATAGCTGGAATAGTGACTGTTCTTTCGACTCAGAACACATTCCCTTTCCACCCTGCTGTGTAGCACAGCCCCTCTGTCTTATGAGTGACCGTTCATGAGCTTTAAGGAGCTCCACCTTCCCATCCCTGAGCAGAGGAAGGCATGTGATCAGGCCCAGACACAGGATGCTGGTAAACAGCTGCCCAGAGCAGGTAGTTCAGCGATGTGCGCAGGCTCTGAACTTGGCCCATCAGAAAAAGGCCCTGTGTTCTCTCCGGGTCTCTGTTAGCGGTAAAGCCATTGTTAACCTAGAGCTGCCTGTGCGTCAACTTTCCCTCTTGTTATGGTGGTTTTGCCACCTCATTAAGACAGCCTTTGCACAAGAAGCCAAGACATAGGAAAGCAGAGGGTGTTCCTGCTGTGGCTCAGTGGAAATGAATTCAAATAGGATCCTTGAGGATGTGGGTTCGACCCTGGCCTCGATTAGTGGGTTGGGAATCCAGCATTGCCGTGAGCTGTGGTGCAGTTCCCAGACACGGCTCAGTTCCCAAGTTGCTGTGGCTGTTGTATAGGCTGGCAGCTGCAGCTGTGATTGGACCCCTAGCCTGGGGACCTCCATATTTTAGGGTGTGGCCCTAAAAAGGAAAAAAAGAAAGAAAGAAAGAAGACATAGGAGAATAGAAACAAAATAAGAAGAGAAAAAAAGAGATCCTCTCAAGAAATATGCTCTCTACAGAGAACATCATCATTAGATCAAACATCGCCAATAGATCCAGATCATTCTAAAACTTCAACCTCTTAACTTTCTGTTTATGTGAACCATGCATTTCTCCTGTATTCATATTAGCTTGGATAGGTTTCTGTCAGTTGATAACAAGAGATTCCAGGCTAGCACATTTCTTCTGTTCTTGTCTCATTCCCCACATTTTTATTATGAATATATATTGTTTTAAGCAACCAGATATGATCAGCTCATTTTTTAAAGATAATTACATAGGCAAGTCTAAAATTCTGGTTAGAGTTATATCAACTAGTCTACACATCATTTTCTTATTTCTAGTAGATGGTCTCCTGCTACCCTTTTGTAAGTGGCTCAAAAGCATCAAAGGAATAAGCCAGGTTTTGCCAAGCAGATAGAGTCAGTCACATAACTTTGACTGCCAGTCACAAAGTGCCACTAAATGATTCATAGCCTAAAGGGTTCTCTGACTTAGGCCCAGAGTCCTTTAAAAGTTAGCATTTTTTCAGGTATCCCAGATGACAACCCCAGAGTTTACCCAGAAAAACTATCAGAAAGTCAAGAATACTGTTGGCATCTCAACTTCTACAAATCAAATAAGGAAAGAAAACAGACCAAATTAATTTAAAGACTTGTCCTCTGGCTAATATTTCAACTCTGCTTATTCTTTTCCTTTTTACGACCACACCTACGGCATATGGAAGTTCCCAGGCTAGGGGTTGAATCGGAGCTGTAGCTGCTGGCCTACGCCACAGCCACAGCGCCAGATCCGAGCCACATCTGAGACCTACGCTGCAGCTCACAGTGACGCTGGATCCTTAACCCACTGGGCGAGGACAGGAGCCAAACCCTCATCCTCTCATACACTATGTCAGGTTCTTAACCCACGGAGCCACAATAGTAACTCCCTCAAGACTGCTTTTTAACTCAAGGAAGGTAAGACAGGAAAAAGCTTGCCCCCCCCCCCAAAGTCTACAGGGGTGTTTGGAAAATATGCTATAACTATAGAATCCATATGGAACAAGTATGAAATTAGCAAGAGAACTAGCGAGTAGGTCTATCAACGCATTATAATTTATTGCAAACAATGGAATGGAATATGTTAAGTTACAAAAAAATAAAAAGAGAGATCAAGTTTCTCTGAAAGAAGGGAGACAATCCCTAAATCCTCATCAAAAGAAACCTTCAAACGACCCTAAAAGGGTTACATCATGAGTAACTGAGCCACAACTAAATTAAGAATCTATCATAAGAAAGCAAATTTATGACCCTTCTCCACTGATCTATTTCCAAATTAATTGTGTAAAATGCAGTAAGATCTTTGTGCAAAAAGGCCTTTTGACCTCGTAATTCTATTTATAGGGTTTTATCCTTGAGAAATAGCTGAATTCAAAAAATAAAATAAAGTTTAAGCACCAAGACAGACATTTCCCTGAATGACTGGCATTAATCTACTTGTCCCAACAAGAATGATAAGAAGGTTGGTTGGGGAATCGGTATGTCCATCACTGTCAGACTTAAGCTAACTACTTCAGAGTTCAACTCCCATTGATCTGTCCTTTTGTAAAGGAGGTTGAAGGCCATCATTCTAATCGTCTGATAACCCAAGAAATTGCCTAGGTGAGGCAATCAAAGGGAGTTTAATGAAGCATGTGCCTTCTTACTACACCCCTGAAGCAAGCTTTCCTCTCTGTACATACAAAGGTGTGCAGTAATTAACACGATGACAAAACAACTGAACAGGATTCAACCCTCAGCCACAAATCATCAACAGATGGATAATTCATAAGCATGGTTTTTGAAAGTTTATGTTCATATTTAATAGAAACCAAAAAAGTTTTATTCGTTTATGCTAGATGTTACAACTGAATTGAGACTCCTCAAACTTAAGATCCTATAGCATTTTCCATCCAGGCTTTTTGTTTTGGGGTTTTTTTTTCTTTTCTTTTTTTTTTTTTTTGGCTGATTGGTTTTTGTTTGTTTACCTTGGGTTTTGCTTTTTCCTTTTAGGTCAGACTAACAAGGTAAGAGGGAAAGGAAAACTCATAGTTCAGAGATTAAAAGAAAAAAAAAACACAAAATAAGGCAGATATGTACTCACTGGATTAAGCCAGCCTAATGGTGCTGCTACAGGGTATTCATAAAGAAAACTTTTTTTAGAAAAGTAAAAAGAATATAAATAATCATCACAAGAAAAGATTAGGCAGAAATTAAACCTCAGTGCCTTACTGGAACTTCCATTTCCAAAAATGGCCACATATTGCTTTTCAACAGCTAGAGCGACACCTACTGTTGAGCAAGAGAAGTGAGTCAACTCTCAAGTTGAGAGTTAAGAGGCAAGAGTTCAAGTTATCTAGCAGTATCAATGTTAAGAGTCAGGGAGAAACTTAATTCTCTTAATTTGACAATGCACATTGGATATTTGTTTGAAAATTCAAATTAAAAGTAGATCAAAAATCATTAATATTGAAGTCAAGAAATATCCTCCAATAGAAGATTGACTAAATAATTACATATTCTGAAACAAAATTCTATGAAACTCGAAAGCTTAACTGTTTAATGACATGGGGGAAAACAGTTACAATATCCTGCTAAATAGGAGAAAAGGGTTACAAACATACAGAGTATGTCCCAATTTTGAAAAAAAAAAAAATTTTAAATGTACGTACTTGTACCTAAAATCCCAGAAGTTATCACTAATTTGCCTTTGAGTAACAAGGTTAACGGGGATTTTTTTTTCCTCTTTTTTTGGAAATATATGTCAGTTTTGCAAAAAAACTACAATGAAAAAAATTTTTACCAAAGACAAAAATATAAGTAAGAAAATTGGGAGTCACTAAAATGTCATAAATCAGATAAATAAAAGCATAACTGATTTTTGCTAAAGTTAGGGAGGAAATTATACATAAAGTTGAGTTAGAAGAAAATACTGATAAATACAAAATTGGCAAAATATGTTGCATTATTTCCTGCTCATAAATTCATTATCTCACTACAATTGGATATATTCAAACACTCTCCCTCCCTCTGTGCAGCAAATTCTGGGACCTAGTTGCCTATTCAAATGTCTTAGGGGTTGGGAGCCTGTTGAAATAGATAAATCAAATCACTACAGAAAGTGGTGTAGACTGTGGGACTTGGGAAGAGCTGGTCTCATCAGAAGGCACACAATAGAAATGCTTTAATGTCTTTTCTGCTGCCATCCAAATGCATTGAGGGTACTTGGCTCAGGAGTCAGACCGGGACCTCCCTGAAGCAAATATTATGTTTAATTCAGTGTGGTCCCAGTGCTTAGCATAACTTAAAGTTACAAATAAGGTAGCTGAGTGAAATGTTTTGTCAAATGTCCCTGCTGCTGTGCTCATTCTGTTTAGCTATCCTGGGCAGTCAGGGTCAACTGCTTGTCTGGTCACTTTCATCAGCGGATGGTACAGCCGGGACCTGTCCAAGGTTCTGGACTCTGGAGGTAACAGACTCAGACCTAGATTCTGGCCCTGCCACTTTCTAGGATGGGCAACAAATTTCTTAACCCCCTCAAGACTTAGCTTTCAAATCTATACAATAAGGGTTATGATAACATTTAACATGGCTCTGCTGAGGATTAAGCAAAATTGTACTCTGGAAATAACTGGAATACCAGAAGCTTAGGAAATGCTTCTTATTCCTGTGTGACTATGCTATCCAGAAATCGCCTTGCATCATGCCTCACGGTAAACAGGTCTCAAACAATTCCTGGATGGAGCCTTGATCTGTACCCCACACCTCTTACATGCTTGAATTTTCCCATCAGCTTCTTTGTCAGAGTTGCTCCTTCCTTTCCATGCCTCACCACTTCACATAGAATGGGACCCTCTAAGGTAACAAGTTCCTAACTTTTCTGAAAGAAAGGTTTCCTTGATGGTTGACCACTGATTAATAGGTAGTAGAGTAACAGTCCCACTACTCAGGGAGGACATTCTGCACCTGTTATACCCTGTTTTACCTACTCAAAGGTGCATGATTTCAAATTGCATTCACCTCCAGTCTTCAGGCTTCACGGCTTCTCACTAATAAGTGTCATTTGATGCTGTCCCCTCCAAATTCTCTTATTTTATATTGCCAGCCTCTCTCAGCTCTTAGGTGTCTTTAGGGAAGCTTTGCCTTAAGACTTTCACAAGTATCCCAGATATGAACCTACTACTATTTATACAAGCGCTACTTTCTGGCTTTAACTCAGGTAATATTCAGCATTATAGTAATTTCCCTTTTTGTTCTAGGATGCTAACTTGTTAAATCAGAAATTAATCCCAAATGTACAAGTGAACTTTTCAGGGTAAAGTCTAGAAATACTACAGAGTTAAATTCAAATTGTGGGACTATTATAAGCAAAAATATTTAAACATTTTTTATCTAAAGCTCCAAAAAGACAATGTACAAGTATTATATGTTAAATTACACACTACTAATGTTGTATACAACAGGTAATAAAAAAATAAAACTGATATTCCATTTTTTCCTTTAAGAAGGAGAATTCAAAAAGACAAAACAAAGAGTAAAGGAGAAAAGTAACCAAGATATATAAGGTAATTGTATCAAAATAACTCATTGCTTCCAAAGATTTAAAATAGTCAAACCAAAAATTAATTAATTAAATAAATATTCAAACCAAAGGAATCACATCATAAGACTTGATTATATGTTACAGAACCATTATCAATTGTCTTTGGAAAACTGAAAACAAGGAAAAAGGTATAAAAAGATTACAAATTGGCAAATGCTGCAAGATTCAAAAAGTAGTCATTATAGATTAACTTAATATCAATAACCAGCAACACTTCAGAACCGTTATTAAAGACATGGTTTGTGAATGTTTAAGAAAAAAAAAAAGGCAACCACTAGTTTGTAACCATATGTTCTTTAAAAATCAGCTATAGGAGTTCCCGTCGTGGCGCAGTGGTTAACCAATCCGACTAGGAACCATGAGGTTGCGGGTTCGGTCCCTGCCCTTGCTCAGTGGGTTAACGATCCGGCGTTGCCATGAGCTGTGGTGTAGGTTGCAGACGCGGCTCGGATCCCGCATCGCTGTGGCTCTGGCGTAGGCCAGAGGCTACAGCTCTGATTCGACCCCTAGCCTGGGAACCTCCATATGCCGCGGGAGCGGCCCAAGAAATAGCAAAAAAAGACAAAAAAAAATCAGCTATAATGACCCCATTTTCTTTGCTTTTTAGTAAGCACATCAGGTAGCTATAGTAGATTGTGAATCAAGATCCTGAAGTTTGACTTCACTTTGGACTAACTACCCCCGTGTTTTCCCTACAAGTCAGTAATGGCTGTTTGTCTAGACGTTTCCATGGTGAAATACCCTGCAGAAACAGTTAGACAAAGATTGATAGGTTTCATTATTTCAGGACTTCTGAGTCTTCAGTAAGTTCACGTGCATTGCCAATTTCCAAGCTATGATGTTCAGTGTCTCCCACCTTGCTTGCATTGGTTTCCCACAGCATCTTAAAGGACCAGGCTCCTATAAAACTGAGAAATGTTATGCTGGAAGTCCCCTTCAGTTATAGTATTTTACAACCACACATAGTTACTTATATTTTACTTATAAACTACTACAGTCAATGCAGTCACTACTACTACAACTAAATACTATAGTTTAGAGATGTTGGGGCAAATTTTCCTATACATAACACAAAAGCAATAGATTGGCCAAAATACATTATATTTTTTTAACTCTGGAACTTATACATTAAGTGTTTTAAAATCCAATTTCAAACTAAATTTTAAGGCAACATTAGATTCAGTTAAGCTTATTTTCCTATTAGTTTTTGTTCCAGGAGCTATTAAAGCATATCTCCTGATGGGCTATAATTCATTCAATTTAAACTGCATGTAAATTCACTTATAAAAAGAAGCAGAAGGACAGGAGGTGGAGGATGGAGAGAGAACAGCCCCTTTATAATTCAGTTAGGTAATCCTGCATCCTTAATTAGAGGAGGAAAACCTTTTAACTTTATCCCTTATTTGACAGCAGCCCTGAGATATGTTCCAGATACAGCAACAAATATTAATAATAAAAATAACAACAATATGCGTTAGCAAACAGATGGTATCATTCTGTAACCAAAATCATTCTCTAATCACATTTAAATTACTAATATGCACTTTAAGCCTTATTAACAAAATATTTCACGGTATTGATCAAGAACTTCTAAGGCCAATTAGCATCTATGATGTCTATATGTACAAAGATTCTGCAAATACCAGTATCTCTATTTAAGAAACAAAAGGATTTCTCTTTTCCCCACAACCTATTCCCAGTGTGCCCTTGACTTTACCCAAGATTTCCAGGGAAATCTGAAGTTCCCTGAAGCCCTCAGGTTCCTCAGTTCAATAAACTCTCAGAGAAGTAACCTTCCCACACTTCTCCTGCCTAAATTCCCAAATCCCACTCCTCAATTTACCTAGCATTTCAAAAACACATTTGCCTCTTTGCCAGGCATGATACAGTCACTGGGGTCTAAATCTAATCCTCACAATTACCTGGCAGAGAGACAAGGACGAGGCTGTTACTCTCCACACTGACAGGTAAGGACACTCAGGCTGGGAAAGGAGAGGGGAGAATGAGGACCCCGCCTCCTGGCTCCTCCCATGGCAAACCCCACTCCATCACCACGCTCCACACTAGTCCGTGGTTATGAGCTGCAAAGAGCAGAATACTTTTCTTTAGATTCTGATCTCTCCGTTTATTAGATGGTGGTTTGGGTTAAGTTAATTAACTTCTCTATTTCTCAATTTCCCGACCTGTAATATGGGTATATAGTGGGAGATTTTATAGAGAGGTAAGGATTCCATTGTTCAGTACAGGCAAGTTACTCACCATGGATTTTAGAACTTAACGAATGCTAAAATTTCTACTAATTACTTAATTTCTTTATTCTTCCAAAACATATTTATTGAGCACCCACTTTATATAAGGCCAGAAAGTCATAGTCACCAAGGATTCTTATCTCTTTTATTATAATTATTGTAATTTACTCAAACACTTAACAGACTGAGATGGGAAAGCTAAGGACCAAGGCATAGTATTAAGTGATACCCCATGAAGCAAGAGTAGTACCCTAGGTAAGGGGATACACCATATCTAGGTAGACCAAAGTGATTAAATAATAGCAATAAATCAGAAAAAAATTTAAGCCTGTTACCCCTTTTCTAACAGTATTCATACCTGTTTTCCAAAACTTCCACTCATCTCTTCAAATTGATTTCCTGGTTGCAGAATTTCTATCATGCCACTCAGGTTTAAAGAATAAATTACTTAAACCATTACCTTAAGTTCTCAATTAGATAGAAAAAAAAAAAAAGTCCAAGGGACATCCAAAAGCTTGGGAAAATAAACAATCAGTTGTCTCTGGGGGTGTGTGTGTGTGCAGATACAGTGTATCAGAAGGATACAACAAACTCATTTTTCAGCCATTGGCTTACTTCTATCCTGAGGAGTCTTACTATACATCACAACTGTTATTCTCCCTTCTAAGCACTTTTTGCCCCTGCTCGGCAGTTGTAGTCTTTTCCTGGGTTTAGCAATGCTTTCAGTATACTTGGTGGTGAGGGTGTGTGTGTGTGTGGGGGGGGGGTTGTTAATGACAGCTGAAGAGTTAGGGATAGGAAGGAGAAGCGCTATAGGAGAGCTGACATTGCTGGAGGTGATACAAAATAGTAGCATTTGCAACAATGTGGATGCACCTAGAGATGATCATACTAAGAGAAGTCAGAGAAAGACAAGTATCATATATCACTTACATGTGGAATCTAATAAAAATGACTCAAATGAATTTATTTATAAAACAGAAACAGACTCACAGATTTTGAGAGTGAACTTAAGGTTACCTAAGGGGAAACATAGTAGGGGGAGGGATAAATTAGGAGTTTGAGATTAGCAGATATACCCTAGTATATGTAAAATAGATAAGCAACGAGGACCCACTGTATAGCACAGGGAACTATACTCAATACTCTGCAATAGTCCATATGGGAAAAAAGTCTGGAAAAGGATGAATATATATATATTCATACATATCTGAATCACTTTCTGTACATCTGACACTACCACAACATTGTAAAGCAACTATACTCCAATAATTTTTTTTTTAATTTTAAATAGTAGCATCCTTATGAGAAATAAGGATCTCTTTTAACCTCTCTGAGTGGCTGCTGGAAGACTGGCGTCAGATCATTCTCAGCTGTAATAATGCATGAAAGTGATTGTTTCCTTATAAAAGAGATGAATATTGGCATTTTTCCTGAGAATTCTCTGATTCGTTGGCTTGAGGTATGGAGTGTTACTGACATAAGTAATTCCTATTACAAGATAATGTAACTCTTGGTCCCTCTATACTTCTCAGTAGCTATCAAAGATCAGGATAATGAGAGGTCCTAAAATTCGTTAACCCATTTCATCACACTTGCAAAATAAAGAAAGGCCAGAATGAGCAAGATCCCCCTTCATCCCACATGTCCCATCCCTAAAGTGTGGCACAGCTCCAAATATACACTGGAAGGTCGGAATGTACAGCCTACTTCTGTATTTATGGATGCAAACCATATTCAAGGCCCTGCACTCGATCATATGAATGCAGGAGTGATTAAGACATGATCCTACCCCAAGAGTCACAGTCTAGCAGGGGAGATGGCTTCTTGGTGGCAGCTGTAATAACACGTGGCAGGTCCTAGGACAGAGGTCCTGGGCTCTGGGGCATAGGGAAGACTGTGCAGAGACCAAGCCCATCGGGTGAATGAACCAAAGTGGAGAGGCATGAGAAAGTATTGCTGGAAGATAAGATGCTTGAGCTGATTCTGGAAAGTGAACAAGAGATTCCAAGGTAAAAGAGGATCCAGCGCAGCCGCGAGCTGTGGTGTAGGTCACAGATATAACAGTGTAAGCGGGGATTTATGAGTGTTTGTCCATTAAAGTTTACCTTTACAGGAGTTCCTGTTGTGGCTCAGCAGGTTAAGGACACGAAATCTGCAACCTTCGTTGTAGCTTGTGGCAACACTCAATCCTTAACCCACTGAGTGAGGCTTGGGATTGAATCCACGTCTTCACAAACACTGCGGCGTTGCTGTGGCTGTGCTGGAGTCCCCAGCCCGCAGCTCCAATTCAAGGCTGGAACCTAGCTGTGGTTCCAATTCAGCTTCTAGCCCAGGAACTTCCATATTCTTCAGGTGTGGCCATAAAAAGAAGAAGAAGAAAAAAAAAGAGATTGGGAAAAGTATTCTGGGTCAAAGAGAAACTTCTTTAGTAGTTTAGAGTATTCTAGAATGACTAGAGCATAAAGTGTGAGGTAGGAAGTGGCAAGAGATGAAGCTAAACAAGCAGAGGAAGGCAACAATCTACAAGGTATTTGCTGGCCATGCCCATGGCATGAGGAAGATCCCAGGCTAAGGATCCAACCCATGCCACAGCAGTGACAATGTCAAGTCCTTAACTGCTAGGCCACCAGGTTGCTCCTATGAGGTATTTTTGATCTATGAAAAATGTATTATTGAGACCCCAAAATGTTTTTTTTTTTATTTTTATGGCTGCACTCACAGCATATGGAATTTCCTGGGCCAGGAACTGAATCTGAGCTACAGCTGTGAACTGAGCTGCTGCAATTGGATTATTAACCCACTGCAGGTGGATTATTAGTCCACTAAGCCACAGCAAGAACTCCTTGAGATCTAAAAATTTTTAAGATAATAATGTAAAACATTTAAAACAATGACTTCTCTTTCCTGTTCTCTCTAGTTCAAAAAAGGTCCCACCGAAACGTCCTTTCCTCCCAGGACACATTCCTGCCCTCCTTCACCATTTTGTATCTATTCGAATAAACCTGTTAGTTTCTCCTGTATATTATACACATTTGAGTAATGTCTTCTCCTCTCTTTCCTTTCCTAGACCTTAAAACCATCGTTCAAATTAGGATTTTCACACAGTACCCAACATCACGGCTTTTCAATGGAGCGAACGTTTAGTACTTTGCACTTTTCTAAGCATCTTCATGGACAAGTTTTCTGGAATTAACCCTCTCAAATAACAACTTACTTTTCCCACTAGAGGGAGCGCCAGGAACTTTCACTTTACCTTTAAGGACTATTTTTTTCACATGTGGGTCAAGGACAAAAGGGAATCTTCATAGACATACAACAAGATCATGAACCACAGGACATAAGTTTTAAGAGACCAGGTGTACACTGTAAACCAGCTATAATGGAAAAAAATTAAAATCATTTTAGAAAAGAGAGAGACTAGGTGTAGCCTTTAGGGGTAGTATAAGTAGGTTTGATTTGGAGAAAAGATTCGACTTACTTAGAACTCTTTTCCACATGGGACCAGTCTTCAAAAGTCCTCATCCTATCATGCTAATGGTATGAAGAGACTTCACCAAGGATTACCTACCTTTGGAAGCCCAGAAGCAATGAAGGTGGGCTTAAAAAAAAAAAAAAAAAAAAAAAGCAGCTCCTGTTGTGGTGCAGCAGGTTAAGAAATCTGACTAGGACCCATGAGGATGCGGTTTGATCCCTGGTCTCGCTCCGTGGGTTAAGGATTCAGCGTTGCTGTAAGCTGTTGCTGCAGACTCAACTTGGAGTTGCTGTGGCTGTGGTGTAGGCTGGCGGCTGTAGCTTCAATTTGACCCCTAGCCTGAGAACCTCCATATGTCGCAGGTGTGGCCCTATGAAGACAAAAAAATAATTTAAAAAGACACAAAAGGCATACAGCAGGGTACACCCAGGCCACCTGCTAGTCTAGGTAAAAAGGTTTATGCTGTTAGTTTCACCAGCTTAAGAACCACATGGTGGACTTGGCACTGATGTCTGGCTAGTATTAAGGATGTTTTTGCCCTGAGAGCTCTCCGTTCATTTAGTTCTTGGGACCCCTGCAGGTCTGAATGTAATGACACCAGCATTTGGATACTGATCACATACCATCTAATAATAAAAAGTTGAAATGTGTAATGATCCTCTTTTTCTGAAATAATGAAAACAGGCACCAGAAGGATAAACTCTTTTGCTTAAGGTCACAGATCTAATTAGTTTTGAGCAAATATCAGCATCAGAGTTATTTATAATAGTTTAATAATTATATTATTTCAACAGGAACTCTAATTTTCAATGAACTTTTATGTAATAAAAATAAGTTACTAGAGACAAATTAGCATATTAAGCTAAAAGGAACATTATTTTAGTAAAGATTATGGAAGACATTTTTGTTATGTTGCCTTTTTGTTTTTTTCTAAGGCAATAACAAGACTCTGAGTTCATCACCCAATTTGAGGGGTTTTTTGGGTTTTGTTTTTAAGGGCCACAAGTGCAGCATATGGAAGTTCCCAGGTTAGGGGTCGAATCAGAGCTACAGCTACAGCCACACAAGATCTGAGCTGTGTCTGCGACCTGCACCACAGCTCATGGCAACACCGGATCCTTAACCTACTGAGCAAGGCCAGGGATCAAACCTATGTCTTCATGGATACTAGCTGGGTTCTTAACTCACTGAGCCACATGGGAACGCCTCACCACTCAATTTAAATGAAAGAATTTCCTTTGGAAGTTTGGCTGGCAAGTAAGTGCCCAAGAAATCAAGAGATCGGATCTTTGAAGAAGACTACTTTTATTATTATTATTATTATTATTAACAGCTATTTCCCCAATACACTTTACCTCTGTACAGCATGGTGACCCTGTTACACATACATGTTCACATTCTATTTTTGCACATTATCATGCTCCATCATAAGTGACTAGACATAGTCCCCAGTGCTATACAGCAGGATCTCACTGCTAATCCATTCCAAAGGCAATAGTTTGTATCTATTAACCCCAAGCTCCCCAACCACCCGACTCCCTCCCGCTGCCCCTTGGCAACCACAAGTCTATTCTCCAAGTCCACGATTTTCTTTTCTGTGGAAAGGTTCATTTGTGCCTTATATTAGATTCCAGATATAAGTGATAGCACATGGTATTTGTCTTTCTCTTTCTGACATACTTCACTATAAGAGTCTTGAAGAAGACTGCTTTTAATTGTCCTAATGCCACAAAGCGTCCGTCTCTGAAAAAGTCTAAGAAATTACTTTTAATGCAAATTATGTAATAGTTATATGAATTATTCTTACAAAATAGACCTACTTTTCATTTAGAACTAAGACTGAAAATGTATTTAATTTTATCCTAAATATGCCTGTTCAGACTTCGAACATAAACACACACACACAGACACGTGTCCATGTGGACATGCCCATATGTGCATGTTTCTACACAGAACATAAATCCTACTTTTTTCCTGATTTATTTTAGTCTTCTCTCCCTCTTTTCCTTCTTTCTCCTCTTCTCCTTTCAAAGTTGGATGCAACATCCAACTTTTGGGATAAGGCCAAAGTTTGGTGGAGGTAAAAAAGGTAATTACTGAGGGGTACAAGAGGGTTTGTCGGAAGCTGGACAAAAAAGACAAAAGATGCAAAGGGTTTTGTTATCTAATAGCACTGACATTCTTTACTACCCACCAGGACATAATGTTAAGTGACTATGAGTCTATGAAAATTTCCTCACTGCCAAACACGGTCTATCAGAAAGCCATCGGTAGCATACTCAAGGTCCCCCCACGTTGAATTCTAACACAAATGATAGTGGAAATTGGGGTTTTGTTCTATATTTGATGCCACTATTTTAAATGTGATCTGTAACTGATACCGACAGGTCTGGATTAATAACTCATAGAATCAGAGGATGTCTGCTCCTGAGAAGGATGGAGCCCAATGCTCCCACAGTAGCAACCAGAAAAACTAGTAGATAAATTAAAGAGCATACTTTAAGAAAAGCAGAGTGGTGGGATGCAATGGGAACTGGATAAACAGGAATTTCAGATCAGGGCAAGTCTTTCCAGGGGGAGGGGCTTTCTTAAAAGGGGGAAGAGAGTGGGATCTTGGCTGATTCTGGGCAAAGACAGGAAAATGAAGTCAGCAAGGGTTTGGGCAGTCAGGCAGACTGAATAGAAACAGGCAATAGCCCCAATGAGGCCAGGTGGCCCCCCCAAAGGACTCATGCTGAAGGCAGGCAACATAGGGAGGAGGCTGGGGAACCAGGGGCTTTGCAAGGCAGAGTGAAATTCCCCATCATCATATGATGCTTAGGAGGCAAAGTCTCTTTAGAAGGATGAGGTCTGTCTCAAATATACAAAGCAACTGGAAATCGCATGTATTACTAGGAAGAGGATAAATTAGCACTGCCACATGGGAAGCCTCTTTGAGCATATCTAGTAAATACATATACACTAGGACCCAGTATTTCTACTCCTGGGCATCCACCCAAAGGAGATGGCATGTACTTACCCAAGGATAAGTACCAGGGTATTTACAGAAGCTTTAGCTGCAGTAGCCAAAGGAAACCCTAGTAGAATTCATAAACAAATAGTGGTGTGCTTATACAACAGAATACACAGCAAATTAAAAATAACCAACTACCACTTTTTGCACCAACCCCAGCGAATCTCACAGACAATTTTTTTTTCTTTTTATGTGCACACCCACAGCATATGGAAGTTCCTGGGCTGGGGTCAAATTGGAGCTGCCAACCTATGCTACAGCTCACAGCAACGCCAGATCCTTAACCCACGGAGCAAGGCCAGGGATCAAACCTGTGTGCTCATGAATACTAGTTGGGTTCGTTACCCCTGAGGCACAATGGGAACTCCTCACAGACAAAATGTTGAGGGGAAAAAAAAAAAGGCTAAAAAGAAAGCACATGATTCCATCTATATGAAGCTGTAAACTTCAGTTGTACAGGTCAGAAGAGTGCTTAGCTCCATGGAGGTATTAACCAGCATGCAGGTATTAACCCAAGGAAATGTACTTGGGTTCTGAAAACACTGTCTACCACTCTGGTGGCAGTTACTTAGCTACATATACACAAAAAAATGCATCAAGCTGGACACATACATGAAACCTCAAAAACAAAAGCAAACCAAAACACCCTACCTAGAATCATTTACTTTTAGAACCAGTCCTTAATGATCATCCTAGCCATCTTTTCTTTTACAGATGAGGAAACCCAATCTCACAAAAATTAAAAAGCTTATTAATATTGAAGTAAGAGTTTTAGCTAAGGGACAACACTCCCCACCCCCACCCCCCCACCCCCCACTGAAAGGACAGCTGCCAGCCTTTTCACCATCCTTCTTGTAATTATGTAGCAACTATGTACCCTATGTCCAAGCCAGCACCCCTGCTAATGGTGCTCCAAGCATCACCTATCAGTTTCGCTTCCTTAACCTTGCTTGCTTGGTTTCTTAGGCAGGAACACTGCCTGCTCCTGGAAGGGAAAGGTCCAGGGCTGCTTGGGAAAAACAAGACCCAGTATTGTATAAAAGTTGCTGAGAACAAAGACCTCCTGCTCAGACTCTGGAGGTGACTCCTCTGAACCTGCACCAGTGCTGAATAAACCTTGCTTTGCTGCATCTCCAAGTGTGTTTGTCTCCTTCCACTGCCACGGTTCCTGCAGTTCCTGCAACAGTATCACATAGTAACTTTGTCCAGCAAGTCATTACTGGAAGTTTACTCTTTGCTGACACCATATTAAGATACAGGTTAATCAAGACAGGCACTACCTGCTTTCATGAAGCTTGCAGTTTCCGTGTAGAAACAGAAATTAAGCAAATGACCTAAAAATAAGTACCTAATCACAGACTGGTAAGTGTTGTGATGAACCAGCACAGGGGGTTTTTAGTGATCACACCTGGAGCAGGTGAGCCCTGCTCACCTGGCCTACAGAGAAATGTTCTATTGATTCCAACCACACTGCCTTTCGCCGGTAAACTTTGATTGTCTTAAAACTAGGATAAATTCTAAATCGACATAAATTTATTTCTCCAGACCTCAAAGGGCAACCTTTAATTATTAAGCATGAGCAAAACAATCCATAAATGTAAAGGGATGACTCTCAAGACTTGCCAAAAAGGACTCGATTTCAGCAGGAAAGGCACTCCTCAAATTATTGGACTTGAAATTGGCTTCTTGTTTGTTAAACCTCAGTTCTTCAGATTCACAAGCTGGATGGCCTGGCAACAGTCTCTCAACCACTTTTCCTGAACAGAGAGCCTCCCGCGCCTGTTTATTTGACATTTATGTGGATTCAATGGTTATAAATTAGCCAGCTTAGAAAACAGAGCCAAGATAAATCAATCGCAAGACAACCAAGCTCTCTGTAATAAAATTAAAATACACCACACGTCTGATTTCTAAAGCAACTCACGGTCTGTTACTTTGGGGATTTGTTTTGAAAGACGCCAGCTTCTGCCCCATATCTGTCTGGGGCAGATTAATCTCTCCGGAACGGCTGCTCTGAATTGCCTAACACAAAAGCACGAGTCATTAGGAAGCTCAAATTTTCTTTGAGAGGAAACGCTCATAATACCACTAGCTTAGGTTTGGGTCCCTGAGAAAAGCACACTCTGAGACGAGGGTTTGAGTGAAAGCACCGGGGAACTCACCGTACAAGCGGAGATGCTGACACCACAGAGACAGGGGAAGCGATGTTCACACCTGAGCTGCATCAGGCAACCGAGGCGGGGAACTGGCACAAAGTGCCTCTGGGTTGGCCTCCCTGAGGGGCGGGTCTGGGGTATTTATACACCAGCTCCCACCCATCAGCCTTTGAGGGCTACACCTGGGGACTTAGTGCCCTGGTGCTTCCAGTGACCCCCCTCACGTGGGCTGAGCACATGGGCAGAAAGGGACAGTTCTTGGCAGTAAGATGCCATTTGTGCATAGAAAAATGGCAAATGCTGAGGGCCTCTGAAAGCCCACCAACCTCACTGTCCACACACATAACTCAATTAGTAGAGCATTAGTGCAAAAGCATGTGAGAGGGTAGATCCTTAGACACCAGTGTCAGGCAGATAGAGAAAGCACTGGTTAAAAGTTTAAGTAGAAACTAGTTAAAAGGGCATCGAAGACACAAGAGCAACTTAAAAAATCGAAAAGCACTATGTGAATTCAGATGGCCAATAGGCACATGGAAAATACTCAATATCACTAATTATTAGAGAAAAGCAAATCAAAACTACAATGAAGTATCACCTCACTGCAGTCAGAATGGCCATCATCAAAATGTCTACAATAACATTCAGATGACTGCAGAACTTGGAAAAGCTGTTGCTGATATTGATGCATAACATACTGCTATTGGTCTTTTCATATAAATAAATCAATCTATATATATATACACACATATATATAATTTGAATTTTTGGAAACTTTAGCTGTGCTGTCAACTTTGGAAAAAGTATCTCAGTTGTACCGTGTTGGGTTGGAATTGTACAAAAATTAACAGCCATATTGGTCTAGAAACATTAAACAATCTTTTCCATTTGTACAGGGGTAATGCACTGTATTAAATATGTAAGGTCTTATCTACATGGGTTTGATTACAGAAACTAATAAAGTATTCTCTAAATAATGAAAAAAAAATGTCTACAATAACAAACGCTGGAGAGGGTGTGGAGAAAAGGGAACCCTCCTGCCCTGCTGGTGAGAATGTAAACTGGTGTAGCCACTATGGAGAAATGTATGGAGGTTTCTTTAAAAACTAAAAATAGCGAGTCCCAATTGTGGCGCAGCAGAAATGAATTTGATTAGCAACCATGAGGATGTAGGTTCAATCCCTGGCCTTGCTCAGTGGGTTAGGGATCCAGTGTTGTCATGAACTGTGATGTAGGTCGCAGGCCTAACTCAGATCCTGCGTTGCTGTGGCTGTAGTATGGGCTGGCAGCTGAAGCTCCAATTCAACCCCTAGCCTGGGAATTTCCATATGCTGTGGGGCACGACCCTAAAAGACAAAAAACAAACAAACAAACAAAAAACCCTAAAAATAGAACTACCATATAATCCAGCAATCCCACTCCTGGGCATATATCCAAACAAAACTATAATTCAAAAATATAAATGCACCCTGGTATTTATTTACAATAGCCTAGATGTGGAAGAAATCTGAGTGCCCTTCAACAGAGGAATGGATAAAGACGATGTGGTATACACACACACACACACACACACACACACACACACACAATGGAATATTACTCAGCCATAACAAAGAATGAAATAATGCATTTTCAGCAACATGGATGGACATAGAGATGATCATACCAAGTTAAGTAAGCTAGACAGAAAAAGACAAATCTCATATGACATGGCCTATATGTGGAATCTAAAAAAAAAAAAAAGATACAAATGAACTTTTTAACAAAACTGAAATAGACTCACAGACACAGAAAACAAACTTACTGTTATCAAAAGGAATAGGGGTGTGGGGAGGGATAAATTAGGAGGTTGGGGTTAACATGTATACACGACTATATATAAAATAGATAACCAACATGTACCTGCTCTCAAGCACAGAGAATTTTATTATTTTGTAATAACCTATAAGGGAAAAGAATCTGAAATTTATACATCAGAATCACTGTGATATATACTTCATAACCCAATATTGTAAATCAACTATATACTTCAATTAAAAGAAAAAATGGAAAAAAAAAGGAAAAGCAGTGAATAAAGCTGTTCTTTCCTTCTGTTATTACTTAGACCATAGACCATCTGTAACCGAAGTGTAATGGTCAACAGAATTATTTTTCCCTATGAGAAGATCACCCTCAACCTTCATAGCAACAAGAACCTTGTGGTCAGTTAGCAGAAGAATGGATGAATAATGGTCGTGCGTGGCATCCCGTGACTGTATGTATAACTTAATTCATGTTTAATTTAGTGAAAGAAAAAGAAACTAAATGGAGCCCAAAGGAATTTCTACACTTCAGATAAATCTTTATCATAAGATATTATTTTCTAATACATTCCTCGAGGATTAAGGAGAGGAATGACGAAAATCAATTAAGAACTTGGTATCCCTAGGTTTTTTAGCTAGACTTAAGATCAGATAGATTCTCTCTTTTCTCTAACAGATGAAGTCACTAGCACAATGGCATTTCCCTTGTCCCATCTCCTGATTTCTGAAAGCTATATTTTTATACAGCCCAGATATAACAATTCACTTTCTTGGAGTTCCCGTCATGGCTCAGTGGTTAACGAATCCAACTAGGAACCATGAGGTTGTGGGTTCGATCCCTAGCCTCGCTCAGTGGGTTAAGGATCTGGCGTTGCCGTGAGCTGTGGTGTAGGTTGCAGACGCGGCTTCAACCCTGAGTTGCTGTGGCTGTGGTGTAGGCTGGCGGCTACAGCTCCAATTTGACCCCTAGCCTGGGAACCTCCATATGCCACGGGAGCGGCCCTAGAAAAGACAAAAAAAAAAAAAAAAAAAAGACAAAAAAAAACCAATTCACTTTCTTTAGTCCAATTTTCGCAATGAGGTAATATTCACTCAATATTTAAATGAAAGCACTGCTACTCATTAGTCCTTTAACTGCAACTTCCCTGCACCCAGACTCTTTATTTTGATTCACCTTTTTAGTTGGCTGAAGGTCCTGGCCAAATAGTTTTTCCAAGAATTGCCCTTGAGCACAATTTTGTTTTAATGCTGGCCTTTGCTCTTGTGTGACAGCTTGGCTACAAATAATACCCTTCCTTCACACTTTCCTTCCTGCAGAGACACTCTGTAGTCTTGGTCCCTTATGTTAGGATTTTAATGTTGCTATAAAGTAATCACACGCCAGCATGAAGTTTTACATTTGTAAAGGATGGCCTCTCAGCCTAGAATTTTTCTTTTCTGGAAATATTGCTGTTGAGACCTTGTATTCATTTTTTTGTTTTTGTTTTTTGGCTCTTTCTGGCTGTGGCGATGCTGGATCCTCAACCCACTGTGCCAAGCCAGGGATGGAACCTGCACCAGGGGCTGCAGAGAAGCCATTGATCCCATCATGCCACATGGGGAACACCAAGGGGATTTTTTTTTTTTTTGTCTTTTCTAGGGCCGCTCCCGTGGCATATGGAGGTTCCCAAGCTAGGGGTCTAATCGGAGCTGTAGCCGCCTACACCAGAGCCACAGCAACGCAGGATCCAAGCCACGTCTTCGACCTACACCACAGCTCACGGCAACGCCGGATCCTTAATCCACTGAGCAAGGCCAGGGATCGAACCTGCAACCTCATGGTTCCTGGTTGGATTCCTTTCTGCTGAGCCATGATGGGAACTCCCCAAGGAGATTTTTTTTTTTTTTTTGCCACTTCTTGGGCTACTCCCACAGCATATGGAGGTTCCCAGGCGAGGGGTCTAATTGGAGCTGTAGCCACTGGCCTACACCAGAGCCACAGCAACTGGGGATCCAAGCCACATCTGCAACCTACACCACAGCTCACAGCAATGCCAGATCCTTAACCCACTGAGCAAAGCCAGGGAGCGAACCCGCAACCTCGTGGTTCCTAGTCGGATTCGTTAACCACTGAGCCACAACGGGAACTCCCCCAAGGAGATTTTTAAAATACGCTTTCCTTCCTGTCTCCCTGTCTGTCTTTCCACTTCTGTAAGACCAGGTTGTCACTTCTGTCTGAAAGGAGTCTCTCCCCCTTTTTCATCTGTTTCTTCCCATTGGTCACTTCCCCCAAGCTGCACCCTGAAGACAAACTGTAAATTCACCCCTCATTCATGCCTGTCCATGCCTGGATCAGGATCTGTGGCTTCTGCGTAGGAAAAGGAGGAACTTTCCACCCTCTGTGGTGATTTTCTCTTTGGGTCCCTCCGGAGTTTTCTATCTTTTGTTTGCTGCCACTTTTCAGGGGTGATGGCATGGAGCTTTTTCTCCTGATGATGGCTTTTCCCAGTCCTTTATTATTTGTTATTTCTTATTCTGTAAGGTGGTTTCATTGTTCCATCTTAACATAGAAATCCCTGCAACTTTTATTTTATGGCTGCACTCCTGGCATGTAGAAGTTCCCGGGCCAGAGACTGAATCTGAGCTGTAGTGCTGGATCTTTTAACCCACTGTGCAAGGCTGGGGATCAAATCTGCACCTCCGCAGAGACCAGAGCCCTGGATTCAGATTCTTAACCCACTGGGCCACAGCAGGAACTCCTGAAATTTACATTCTTAAGCCCCCTAGCTAATGCAAATGCCCACAGCGATCAGTGATGTGTATATTCTTATGTCCAATAGTACTCACTTTTCATACTTACCCTTTCTGAGACTGTGACTTTCTCTGCCAAAGGAAAATAAAATCTTCCTGGCTACACTTTAACTGTGACATTGTGACAATGAGATACGTGAGTTAATGTGTAGTAATATATTTCAGAAAACTCTCTCACACTCAAGAGAGCTGGTATTATTCTTATATTTTCCACATTGTCTTTACATAAACTGAATTGCTTAAACTGGAGGATTTCATTTTTTACACTTGTTTGGGTACTAGAGTTGCGAAACTAGTTACCAGATTTTTTCAGAGATTTCACCTTCTACTTAGAATAGTTGTTATTGGATTTTACTTAGAATAGTTGTTATTGGAGTTCCCTGGTGGCTGGCATTGTCACTGTTGCAGCTTAGATCACTGTGTGGGTTCTGTCCCTGGCCAGGGGAACTTCTATATGCCATGGACACAGTGCCCACACCCCCCCAGCCAAAAAAAGTTGTTACTATGGATAAATGTAAAATTCCCTCCTTTTTGTGATTTTTTAAAGAGAGATCTTAAAACCTTGAAAATAGCCTGAACGGCATAAACTCAACGGTTATTTTTAAGTGGTTGACTCATTTCTTTGTAACCTGCAATGACACCATAGAGGAAGACTAGCAGCTAAAGAGAAAAGAAACAAGGATGAGGCTCAGGAAGCAGTAATGTGTTTTGTGTTATTTTCAGTACTGTTCTTTGGGCAGGTGATTACAAACAAGCAAAGCAGCACAAAGGATCTTCTCTCCAGTTCCACCCCAGGGACCGGCAAAGCCCAAGACAGACAGCTGATCACGCAGAGCCGGAGGCCCCACGTGCATTTGACTATTAAGCCTGGAAGGTTAAGTGTGATACCACTAATTCCTAAAACCAAAAGCTCTGTGCTGATTTGTATTATAACCAAAGGGAAGCCCATCTTGGTCCTAGGCCAAATGAAGTCCTGCCAGCCCCTTTGAAACCTTACAACTTGGAGTTCCCATTGTGGCTCAGTGGGTTAAGCCTAGTATCCATGAGGATGCGGGTTTGATCCTTGACCTCACACAGTGGGTTAAGGATCTGAAGTTGCTATGAGTTGTGGCATAGGCCAGCGCCTACAGTTCCAATTCAACCCCTAGCCTGGAAACGTCCAAATGCCACAGATGTGGCCCTAAAAAAGAAAATAAATAAATAAATAAACCCTCACACCTTTATATTGAAACAGATTTAAGGAGGGGTTTAGCAGATGCATTTATTTTTACGGCTGAATTTTCTTAGGATTCTGCCAATGTGGTACCTACCTGTCAAGTGCGGGGATCAATTAACTTTCTTTACTCTTTCCAAGAACTGAGCAATATCTCTGGTCCTTGCTGTAGACTTTCCATCCCAGAAAGATCATGAAAGACGCTCGGCTTTCCAAATGGACTTACCTTTACTTCCTTAGAGCAAAAGGCCACTTCTTCGCACACACCCTTTTCTGTTCAAACCTCAGGAGCCTCCATCCCACAGCCTTCCTCAGACAGCGAGTGTGAAGCCCATTAAACCACATTTAAATGTTTAAAGGAGCACGTTTGGAGTCACGATATCTAGAGGTTTAGAAAACAGTCTTGGGACGCCTCGTGGTCCCATATAAAGTGAGTCAAGCCGCACGGCAAAGGAAACTGATTAAAATGACAATGTATTTCAAAGCTGGATATGTTTTATTTATAAACAACATTTAGATACAGAGGTTAATCAGATATTCTCAAAGATCCCCAAGGTATTAACACAGACACACCAGAGAGGAAAGAGAGTGTGTTTATGTGTTTCTGCCATATGACAACCAAGTCCAAGGCTGATTCTACTCAGATATCCTAGCAGACAGAGTGTCAGATTATTTGCAAACTACAAGCAGTGGGTTTATTTGTGTGTGTGTGTGTGTGTCTGTGTGCGTATACTCTTGAATAATTTCCCCTAATATTTTATTCCTATTAACTATGCAGTATAGTTCTACTCAGTTATATGACTTCAGGTCACCTTGAACTCATTCTTCAATTGTCATGAGAACTATTCAGAGAAAATTATGAATAAACCACATTTAAATGTATACCCCTCTGCTCCCTCCCATAGACATCCTCCCTGTGCATGGTGTGAGATGGTCTAAGAGAACTGATAAGAGACTGTGTTCATCCATTTCTCAATAATATCCCTTCTGGAAAGTGCAACATGTTGGAATTTTAGAAGCAGATCTTCATATCTGTCACCCTTTAGATGCTGATACTTTGCTTTTTTAAAAAAACTATCAAATGTAGACACTGACACCCCGAAGCCAAAAGATCTCTAACAAAGGCCAAATTCTCCCTCTGTTCCCAATAGCTCCAACTCAATAACTGCTGCAAAGCCCAGGAAATGGGACGCTAAGGACATAGAAAACTATGTGTTACCCCCATGGGGGTGAAGCAGAAGTCATTCTGCTGCGGAGATGGCTTTATTCACTCACACACACGCTTCCATAACTGCATTCACAACACGGTTACTCGACTGTTCCCACTGTCTTTTGCTGTTCCAGAAAGTTGAGAGGATGATTTTCCCATTTTAAGCATCATTCATTCCCAATACATATGATTTTCATAATCTCAAGAAAAATGTAATTCGTGGGTGGGACAAGGAAATTTCCTATTAGCAAGGTACTAGTGCAGATGCATAGCCTGAAGGCCCCACAGCATTTATAAGATCCAAGAGCTCCTCCCAAAGGCACCGTATACCATCATCAGGCACTACTGTATCTCCAGGATGCAACCTACAATTCTTGCTGCTCTTCAAGGGGTTGCTAACATTGACAACTCATGCATATAGATGTACCTGTCTTATTTTCATCTTGAGATGGAAAAAGTAATCCGTAATATTTCCAAAGGATTTCTGCACAGAGAGTAAATACCGAGTATCAAACAACTGAGAGATTTCAGACTGAATACAGGAAAAGCAAAATTCCTCCTTTTTAAAAAAGTAATATAAATACACACCTTGGTAAGATCCTGAGGGACTTGGTCTTAGGATTTGTTTTTGCTTAATTTGATCTTGGACCTGAACCCACTTTATTAAAACCTTCAATTCTGTATTTGAGGGGCACTCAAACAACATTCCTTCACCCTTCCAGCATGTCTTTATAAAATATTATAAAGATCTCAGTACTGCACTCAATGTTTCAGCAAAAAAGGACTGCTGGTTAAATTCACAGAAAAAATGCACAAAAGGCAAAATTAAATAAACAAGACAGAATCATTTAAAAAAAAAAAAAAGACTTTAAAAAGGAATTGTACTGCAAAACTACTTTTGCAATTAGTGTCGTGTTTGGCCCGACTATGTTTCCGAGGCACTGTGTTTAAACAGAATCGTCTAATGCACTTTTGTCATAACAGTGCATCCCAACCAGGGGCTCGTGCAAGTTCATCCTACTGCTAGGTGCCTATGACACTTTGGTTTGCTTTACTGGCAACATTTTGGCGACACATCCTATACTAAGAGGAAGGCTGGAGACCAAGCAGTGTGACAAGGGCCGAATCCACGGTGTTATTTCTTTTCATGCTTCTTGGTTAACTCCCCCACGCCCCGCTGGGGGCTGCCCTGGGCGTCGCTGGCTCTGGCTTCCTTCCGCCGACTCTCCTGGGAGACCTGCTGCACGGCGCGCAGGATGGCATTCTGCACGATCTGTTTGCTGGCGTTCTGCAGCTTCGCCTCTTCAGGCTCGTTTCCAGGTTTCTCACCTGGCCAAGAACACGGAAGGGAGGCGGAAAGAACAAAATCAGTTTCGGGAACTGTGCCAGGCAAGGGCAGATAAGAAAGGAGAGGCTAAATATGCATAAGGCCTCTAGAGCTGCCCATGTCAACTGCGGGGAGCCCCCGCAGCACATACAGCTATTATCCCCCATCTCCCTTTCCAAGGAAATCTTCATTCTTTGGCCCCAGTGATATGCCAAGGCATGTTCTCACATCCCAGAATCCTCTGCTGCCAGCGGTGGTCATGAGACACAATCCTGGCCAATGAGGACCTTGGGAAAGTCCTCGGAAAAGGAGGGACGCACGCCCCCTTTGGCAGCTTCCCTTTCTCGCGATGCTGAAAGGTGCCACTGCCATATTACAACCAAGCATGGAGATGAAAGCCAACATTTGGGCACGGTTGGGGAGAAGAAAAGAGCACATTTGGAAAGCAGCATCTAGCATCGGTACCAGCCTGGACCACATGCTTCCGGACTTCTTTATATATGACATAAATAAACTTGTGAATCTGCCATTGGTCAACTTTTACCTTACCTGCAGGCAAGCATATGCCTAACAGCTACAACTTCAGCGGGCCTGGAGAAGAACAGCATATCACCAAATTCCTATTAAGCTCAATGCTGCTCCTGTCATAGCACCCCAAGCAATGAAACCATTCATTCCTCAGAATCCATCCTCCCTGGTCTAGAACAGAGGGTGGCATGCTTTTTCTAAGGAGGACCAGATAAGAAGCATTTTAGATCTGTGGGCTGTACAATCTCTGTGACAACTACTCAACTCCACTGTCAGCAGGAAATGAGCTGTAGATAATGCATAAATAAATGCTAGGGCTTTGCTCTGATAACTTTCTACACACACACACACACACACACACACACACACAACACACACACAAAAGCTTCAGGCCAGATGTGGCTTAAGGGCCATTGTTTGCCAACCCCTGATCTAGAATTGTGGGGAATTTCTGGTCAGAAGGCCAACATTGATTTTTCTCCTTCTTCCTTAGTTAAAAACAGGGCAAAGCCTTGATTTTATGTGGGCAGCTGTGTAACTCAGTAAAGCTAGGTTCTGATCAGTGAAGTGGAGGTTCATTTAGTGAAAATTCTGGAAGAATTCTGGAAGAGGTCTTGAAGAGGGAATAGGCAGGTAATGGCCCTCTGCCCTCTCCCCAGTCTACTGCCTGCAACTCTGACCCAATGCTCTTCTCTACAGGGGCTCTCTCCAACCATGAGGGAAACTTTAGAATGGAAACCATTTCCAGGGATTTGGGAGGAAAAAGTTAGAAGGAGCTTAACCATCCAATGACCAAGAAGCCACCACATCAGACCTGAGCTTCCTACCTTCAGGCCTTTTTCATGTTAGAAAAAAATAATCTACTTTATTTGAGGCACTATTATTTTGAACTTTCTTTTATTATGCAGCAAACTTCTTACCAATGTATACATGGCAGAATGATCATGAATCTAACACCTGGCTAAAGTGCAAGTGTGAACATTTTAAATTCCAATTGTTTATATTTAGAGTGATAAACAGAACAGGCATCAGTCCTTATTCAAAATCATCCCTTCAGATATTTCCTCTATGCAAATATTCTCCCATAAAATTGTATTTAAAATGAGGGGTGGTTTTTCACTAGCATTAATTCATTAACAACATAATGTATATACCCATGAGAAAAACATCACACAAGAGAAAATGGCATCATTCTGGAAAATCAGATATATCTTTTCTTTTTTGACACGTAATTTGTCACTTATTCAGCATTTGTGTCACTAGCACTATCCCCTGAGGGATTTGCAATCTAAGAAGGAAGATAAATCTATTCAAAACTACAAGACAATCCTCGCCCCCATTCCCCCAGAAAAGCAGTATCAAATGATCCATCTCCACCAAACCAAGCAGAGGAGGAGTCCAATTGAGAACCTCGACGCATAACAGACTGAAAGTTTAAACTGGCAGAGAACGATACTTCGAAAATTCTCTGTAGAAAAAGAGTGAACAGTAATATCAAGGGATACTAGGGTACAGCAATTAAGAATATGTGTTTTCTGTATGGAGGTTCCTCAGAAAACTAAGCATAGAGTTACCATATGATCCAGCAATCCCACTCCTGGGCATATATCCAGACAAACATATAATTGAAAAAGATACACGTGCTGCTATGCTCATAGCAGTGCTATTCGCAATAGCCAAGACCTGGAAACAACCTAAATGTCCATCAATGGATGAACAGATACAAAAGATGTTGTACACACACACACACACACACACACGTACACCACTGGAACATTACTCAGCCATTAAAAAGAACAACATAATGCCACTCACAGCAACATGGATGGACCTAGAGATTATCATATTAAGTGAAGTCAATAAGACAGAGAAAGACAAATACCATATGATATCACTTATATGTGGAACCCAAAATATGACACAAATGAACCTATCTACAAAAGAGAAACAGACTCAAGGACAAGGACAACAGACTTGAAGTTTCCAAGGGGGAAGGGGTTGGGGGCGAGATGGGGTGGGAGGTTGGGGTTGGCAGACATAAGCTATTACACATGGAGGGAATAAACAACAAGGTCCTACTATATATGACAGAGAACTATACTCACTGTCCTTATGATAAACCATAATGGAAAAGAATATTTTTGTAAAAGAATGTGTATACATATATATTATATATGTATATAATATATATGTAGGTATAACTGAATCACTCTGCTATACAGGAGAAATTAATACAACATTGTAAATCAACTATGTTTTGATAAAAAATTTTCTTTAATTTAAAACAAAATAGAGAGTATGTGCTCTGAAGCACTTCAGAGCTAGATCCAAACTCTTTCTACCACTTACAACCATGTGATCTTGGGCAGGTCACTTCACCTCTCTAAGCCTGTCTGCACATCTTTAACATGAGCGAGTAGCACCTATTTGAGGAGGGGTGCTAGAAGATCCAGTAACATAGCACCTATTCAGCACTCAGTGTGGTTCCTGAGCACTTAGTGTCCACCACTCTGTATTGGTTGGTGTGTAGACTAGATGGTTGTAACAGAGAAACTGAAAAACAGAGCCACTCACACGGGAGAAGAGGTGTTGCTTGCTCTGTCCTGGAACAGCCTGGGGGTCCCCAGTGTGCAGGTGGTCTGCTCCCCCGGGTCCTCTCAACAGTCTACCTCCTGCCATCTCACTGCTGCCATTTCCTACTGCATTGTCCTCAACTGCATGAGTGGAGCTTATTAACCAATATCCTACCTGGGGCTGGAAGGGAGCCAAGGAAAAAGTGGAGGGCAGGCCATTGCCTTTTAAGGAACTGTCACAGATCCTGTAAACATCACCCTGCTCACTTTTTACTGGAGAAAACAGAGTCACATGATCACACCGGCCACACAGGAGACTATGAGATAGGGTTGCCAACCAGGAAACCATACACCTGGTGACAGCTCAGGGAGGTTCTACTGCTAAAAGGAAGAAGCAATTACTTCCATGCACGGGCACGGCTAAACTGAAAAGGCAGAATGTATACCTGCAGCAGGTCACACTTAATCTTCAGGGAGCCCCAGCTCCAACCACCAGACAGAACAAGTGTGGACCGTGTTCAAAAGGTGCCTGTGTTCTCCAGGAAAGAGTATCTTAGCCAAACCAGCTCTGCAGTGATGCTGAAAGAAATGTCCCTACTCTGAAGTTACTTTTCAGTCTTTGGTGGAGGAAGGGAGAACCTTAGGATAAGAGTAAGCTGATTCCTTAATAACAGAGAGAGAGAAAAAGAAAAGCCTACTCTAAATTTAGCTGCAACCTAAAATCCTAGCTAAATCACCTTCCTGTCATCCATCTGTTATGCAGATAAACGGATTAAAAAGTCAAAGGCAGTCTGGGCAATGCTGTGTGTGGAGGATCCTTTAGGCGACCTGCAAGGTCGGTTTAACCCTAACTGCCCTCTGTACCTGTTTGCTCTGGGTTGTGAATATCTGTCTACACTGAATGATGTGGGACAGAAAGAGCTGAAAGCTGGCTGGGGCAGAGAAAGAGAAGAGTGAAGATGAGGGTAAAAGCCACTCAGAGCTTCTAAAGAAGAAAACAAAGCACCAAAGTAGTCCTGAGAAAGGAGAATAAAGCAGTAAGCAACCACACTTCCTGATTTCAAGCTAGTTTAAAAAAAAATTTTTTTTTTGGCTGCACCCACAGCATGTGGAAACTCCCAGGCGTGGGGTCAAACCTGCACCAGAGCAGTGACATGGCCAGATCCTTAACTGCTAGTCCACCAGGGAACTCCTTTTTTTTCTAAGCTATTTTATGACACTGTAGTAATCAAAGTCACATGGTACCAGCATAAAAACAGACACACAGACCAACAGAACAGCATAGAGAGTCCAGAAATAAAGCCATGCATATTTGGTCAACTCATATTTAACAAGGGAGCCAAGAAAACTCAATGGAGAAAAGCCAGTCTCTTCAATAAACAGTGCTCGAAAAACTGGATATTCACATGTAAAAGAATAAAACTCGATCTCTATCTTACACTAGTCACAAAAATTAACTCAAAATGGATTAAAGACTTAAACATAAGACCTGAAACCATACAGCTCCTAAGAGGAAACATGGGGAAAAAGCTCCTTGACAAAGGACTTGGCAACAAGTTTTTGGATAAAAGCACAAGCAACAAAAGAAAAAAATTAAAAAGTAGGACTACATTAAACTAAAAAGCTTCTCCACAGCAAAAGGGTTGGAGGATCTGGCATTGGTGCAAGCTGCAGTATAGGTTGCAGATGTGGCTCAGATCCTGCATTGCTATGGCTAACGCACAGATCTGCAGTTGCAGCTCTAATTTGACCCCGAGCCTGGAAACTTCCATATGCTGCAGGTGCAGGTCTAAAATGAAAAAAAAAAAATGAAAAGGGTTAATATTTAAGATATATAAAGAACTTATACAACTCAGTAACAGAAAAACAAGTAATCCAATTGAAACATGGGCAAAGGACCTAAATAGACATTTTTCCAAAGAAGATATTCAAATGGTCAACAGCTACATGAAAAGATACTCAGCATCGCTAGTCCTTTGGGAAGCGCAAATCAAAACCAGAATGAGATGTCACCTCATGTCTGTTGAGAATCCTATCGGCAAAAAGATGAGAGAGAAATGCTGGCAAGGATATAGAGAAAAGGGGGCCCTGGTGCACTATTGGTGGGGTTATAAATTAGGTAAACCACTATGGAAAACACTATGGAGTTTCCTCCAAAAATACAAAATGGGACTACCACATCATCCAGCAATTCTGGACGCATGTCTGGAGAAAATGATAGGAGTATTTTGAAAAGATATCTGCACTGCTACACTCACTGCAGCATCATTTACAACAGCCAAGTCGTGGAAACAATCTAAGTGTCCATCAAGAGATGAATGGGTAAAGAAGTTGTGAGATATGTGTACATAGACAAAAGACAGATACACATGCACACCCAGTACTATACTATTGAATGATGGAATACCATACAGCTATTAAAAGGAAGGAAATCCAGCCATTTTGACAATATGGGTGGATCTTGGGGGGCATTATGCTGAGTGAAATAAGTCATACAGAGAAAGAGAAATACTGTATAATCTCACTTATACGTAGACTCTAAGACAAAAAACAAAACAAAAACAAAAAACCCAGGGATTTTCCGTGGGTTAAGGATCTGGCATTGTCACTGCTGTGGTGAGGGTTCAATCCCTTACCCGGGAACTTCCACATGCCATAAGTGCAGTCAAACAACAACAACAACAAAACCAAACACTTAGAAGAAGAGATCAGACTTGTGATTACCAGAGGTGGAGGATGGGAGTGAGGGAATTGGATGAAAGTGGCCAAAAGGTACAAACTTCCAGCTACAAAGTAAATAAGTACTGAGGATTTAATGCACAACATATGATGACAATAGTTAACACTGCTCTATGGTACATTTGAAAGTTGCTCAGAGAGTAGATTAGAAAATTCTCATCCCAAGGAAAAAAATTTTCTTTTTTTTCTTTAACTCCCCTCTTTTTTTTCTCATATCTTTGTAAGATGATGGATGTTAACTAAACTTACTGTGGTCATCATTTCACAATTTATGTAGGTCAAGTCATTATGCCATATACTTTAACTTTTTATGCAGATGTCTGTCAATTACATCTCAATAAAACTGAAAGGAAAAAGTTACATAAACCTCAGATACATGTTGTATGTTAGGCTCTTAAGCCTGCAAGGAGATATACTCTCTTCTGCTGCCTTAAGATTTTTTTTTGAGGGGGAGGGGTTATTACCATGAGGATACATGTGTCAAAGCCAAACATCATGGAAATATCTGGCTGAGTCTCCCATTACAATTCGGAAAATGTAATGATCCAATATAGCTCCAGTGATTGGATTATCTAGATTATTCTCTGCCAGTGGAGAGTTTCAACTCTCCATCAGCTACCAACTAACAAGGCTCCCTTTTCTTCCAGTGCGGCTCCCTGATTTCATGCTACAAGTTTACCCTCGTTTCTGCTTATCCCTGACGTGTGAGTTTACACACTGCCTTCTCTCTGAGAGCACTGCAGCTAAATATCTGCTTGCAAATGCCTGCTTCTGGCCACCTTCAGCTGAAATTCCTGAGTGAGAACCTAAAAGACTCAACTACCATCACCCCCTGAAATCACGACTTCTCTTCTCACCAGGCCAGGCATTGACTGAGCATCAGCCCGCAGCTCATTCTGGCCCAGTCGGGCTGGATCAGTAGGTGAGAACACAGCTTCTTAGGAGGAAGGGACCCCCTAGGCTCCCTGGGGGGGGGGGGCAGAGCACGGGATGAGGTTGGGGTTTTGGGGGGAGACAGGCGTTCGTCCAGTGAAACAACCAACAAGGGCTCCTCTGGTGTCACGTGAAATGCTGGGGTATTTGAGAACATCCCCATGAAGACCCCTATTATAAGTAAGAGTGAAAAAAACTTTAAAACCCAGCAGAAGGCAGAGTCCCATTAAACCTCAGAGTCTTGCCGTCTACTCACAGGCATTAAATTTACCTGAATTTAATGACTCACCTACACGTTGTAGGTGGCCAACTGCCTAGTCTTAAATGATGCAAATGTCCTCTAGCCTAATTAGCATGTACGAAAGCACTTTGGTATTTCACCAAAGATGATGAATCGATTTAATTAGCTTTAAACTCAAAATGCTCAAAATAAATACACTGCAGTCAAGAACGTGATCAGCATCTTTCTACCTCCAACAGCACCCCCTCCCCCGCACACCCAGGCATCCCTGTGGTCAAGTGTCCCTGAGAGATCCCGCCCACCGCTGGGGTCAGCCTCCGGCAGGCTGCCCCCACCACCTGGCCACCAGCTTTCCCGCTGGCCTCTCTCCCCTAGATCCTGCTGTTCCACCAGTCCCCGGGAGAGGTGTCTGAGGACCTCCTGTGGACTATGGTTAATAACTGGTCTTAATTCCTTATTTAAATCCATTAAAACCATGCTTCTAAGGACCACCGGAAGAGCCTCCTGATAAAAATGTACACTGTTGTTTTCCTCTAAGAACCGAAGTGTCCTTACCTTTACGACATTAACCCTATCATAGTCCAGACATTAACCCTGTCATAATCCAGTGTGGTGGATTTTTAAGAAACGTCAGTGTTCCCACTTTGAGGCAGAATCCGTTCAGTGATTTTTTTTCCTCGATGGCACAGAATATGGCAGAGGTTGTATCAGAAGCAGCATCTCTACCTGTCACCTGTCCCCACTGGGTCACTAAATATGCAGATTATGGACATCCGGACCAGAGCAGCGCAGGGCTCTGCCACCACTGCCAGCCCACGCTCTGCAGAGCTCGGTGCTGCGGATGGTGACCAGGGAGCGTATTTTTCATCTTCCCCTCCGACTGCTTGAGACTATTAAGGCGGTATTATTATTCATCAGTGACTCGTATTCCAAGCACAGAGAACAAGGACTTATTCTAGTTCCTTTATTCACGGAATGATAGGCTATTTTCCAGCTCTGTAACTAACGGAATTTTCCTCATGTCAGTTTTCACTCAGCTGTGCCGTCAGCCAAGCAAGCCAAGCTCTCCTGGCTGCCCAGCTTTGCCAGGCTGCACTGACGGGACCCTGGGGTGGGGGGGGAGAGGGAGTGCTTCCAAAGGGAAGGCTGGAGATAGGAGGCAATGAAGGTGTGTCGGGTGGAAGACACTTCCCATCACGTTTGGGCAACACCGACTATCACCACTGCTGCCCCAATCCAATCAGGGACCACCTGAAGAATCACCCCCATTCTGCCTGCAACAGCCAGGCCCGTCATTTCAGAATGTGGCAAACTACTCTTGCAAACTATTTAAGTCCTCCTTAAAATGCCCTACAGAAGAGGTGATAAATCAGAAAGGTATTGATTGAGCATCTGTATGCAGGATGCTGCGAAGAAGACCACAGGCCACGAGACCGAGGTGTTTCATTCATGCATCATTTCTTCATAAAAAAATCACAAAGCACTTCCTATAGGGCAACTACCAGGTGAGGTGTTAGAGATGAAAAGGCTGAGCCAAACAGTCCTGGATCCTGCCTACGTGAGTTTAGAATCTAGTGGAAGAGTCATGTGTTGATTAAATCCTCCAATGGGTTTCCAGTTTTCAGCTGTGACATGTGCCATGGAGAGGAAAGCAAATTTCCGATCCAGTCTAGGGACCAAGGAAGAGGACATGAAGGGTTCACAGGGCATGAACCAACAGAGCAAGGCAGTGGGGGCAGGAAGGGAAGAAACGAACAGGCAAAAAGATTAATCCCCAAGTGGAAAGTCCCCAGCATGTGTGGACCTGAGGGCCCCCCAGGGGAGGGGGAGATGGGAGATGCTGCAGAAAGTGGGCCAGCTCGGGTGGCACAGGTCCTGGGAGGCCTTGGGTCTTCTCCAGAGACTAACAGTGCAGGCATCGTCAAGTCTGCACCTGCAGGGAGGCTGGAGAAGCCTGAGGATAGTAATGGAATCGAAGTGGGAACGTGTGGAGCAGCTCTTGAAAGACTGGTGAGATCTGGAATGGCTGACAGGAGAAAAGGGAATTCTCTCTCTGCCTCAGCAGGTAGGAGGACAGGGGACTCACTGGCTCACCATGTCCTGGAAAGTCTTTACCTTGTAGAGTGACCTCGGTATTTTAGAACACAATTTAATTTAGATTACATGACTGGCCTTCCACGTGTTATTTTTAGGAAAGCCATAAGGAACTGTGCCAATAAAACTTGAAGAGCAGAGTTCCTGCTGTAGCTCAGTGGGTTAAGAATCTGACTAGGATCCATGAGGATGCAGGTTCCATCCCCAGCCTCGCTCAGTGGGTTAAGGATCCGGTGTTGTGGGGACCTGTGGTGTAGGCTGCAGATACGGCTCAGGTCTGGCGTTGCTGTGGATGTGGTGTAGGCCGGCAGCTGCAGCTTAGCTTCAACCTCTAGCCTGGGAATTTCCATATGCTGTGGGTGCAGCCCTAAGAAAGAAACAAAACAAAACAAAACTTGAAGAGGAAAAGATGATTTTTAAACTAGATATCAAATGTGAGTATTTTGGCCAAGAAGAACAAAGGTAATTTTGAAAAAAAGAACAACAAATGGGAAAGACTCAATTTACCAGCTGTCAATACCAGTCAGAAAGCTGCAGTAATGAAGGAAGTGTGATACTGAGATAGGGAACTGAAAAACTAGCCGACAGAATGAGGCCAGAAACAGCCCTACACATCTGTGGTCATCTGATTTACGAAAAACGTGACACTAAGGGAGGGAGGAAAGGACAGTATTTCCAAGCCATGGGTTTGGGCCTAGTAGTTACTCAAAAGGAAAAATAAAGAATCTTGACCTCACACTATACCTAAAATCAGTGCCAGGTGGATTTCATGTCTGTATTTGAAAAGTCAAACAATCTGGAGCACAGAGGATGTTTAGGGCAGTGGACACACGCTGTGTGACGCTTGAAGAACTTGTGGCAGGAAAAAAATGCTTGTGAAGATGCCATCCTGGAAAGGCTTTAAGAATTCCATTTTTTGAATACTTGGGTAGCAGATAACTCAATCAAGCCTGGGTTAGGAGTTCAGAGAGACCCAAAAGGCTGCTGTGACCCCCCCCACAACACGGTTTTCTACAAGATTCAGCCACAAGTGTCTCTCCTTTCACCCCAAGGCCTGAGGAAATCCAGCTCCTCTGATTCGGAGTTTCTTGTAGTCAGTTAGGCTGCAGCTCTAGAATTTCTGTGCAGGAGGGACCCAGGAATGACAGGAGGAAAAGGGAGACCAAGAGTCTGTCCCCAAACTAGGGTGTGCAGGACACTTCACACAAGCATGGTAAGATGGCCAGTCTCCACATCAGACCACGGGGCAGGAAGGGGACAGAGAGCGACCACCCTGGGCTGCCTTCTCATCTCTTCCAATCAGCTCATTTCTCCGGAGTGGCCATGCCACCTACTGCCGGTTCTCCCCTCCCAGAGCCACCAACAACCCCAGCCGGCCCAAACCGTGGGCTCCTGGATCCCCCCTGCCCAGAGATGTGCCAGGAAAGGAGAAAAATAGGGGGACGCACAGCCCAGGAGGCCACTCTGAAAATATATGAATCAGGTTATTAACGGGGCAGAAAAGGTAAGCATCATGCAAGCCCAGGTGTTAAAATAAAGCGAACTGAAAGCAGAACACACCTGGCGATGCTGGGCATCTGGGACTCTCACCGCCACTCTTGGGGCTCCGCCCCAGGTATTTCCGCCCACCACCCACCTCCGCTCCCCACAACGCCTCCAGCTGGGCCCTGCCCCGTTCGACAGCCTCTGCTGCCCCCTGGTGGCACCTTCTGAGGTTGCTGTGGACCGGGGATGGGATGTTCTTTGGCAGGGAGTTTGCGTGCCCTGGTTTTTGGATGGAGGGGGCGGAGGGAGAGAGGGAGGAGAGGAGAGAGAGCGAGAGAGAAGGAGCGAGCGAGTGTGTGTGTGTGTGTGTGTGTGTGTGTGTGTGTGTGTGCGCGCGCGCGCGCGCGTATGTTTAAGTGTGTGTGAATATGTGCATGTGCCAGTGTGAGTGTTGGTAGGGGAAATCTTTGATTCATGAGACAAGGATGTGATTTTATTCTTATCAAACACACTCTTAAGAGTAACTAGCGCAGCCATGGTACTTTCTGACCACAGAAACTCTCGCAAGGCCATTAATAGAGTTGTCCTCCCAGGAGCTCTGGAGCAGCTGGAATTACAGTCCAGAGGTTTCCTGTCCTCATTCTGATGAAAATTACTTGCCCTAATTACCAGATCTCTTAAATATTTAAGGAAAGATTCCAAGTTCCTAGGCAAAACTAGCCACATGCTCTTCCTTCCTACTCAAAATGGAAAGGGAGGGGGAAGGGCGGGTGGAAGGAAGGAAGCGAAGGCGGGAGAGAGGGAAGAAAGAAAGAACTGATATTAGCCCTCTGAGTGCTTTAAAAGAAATCCTTAAAAAACAAAAACAAAAATGACTCTCTTGGTGTCCTCCCTAAATCTGAAGAGCATAATCCTCACAACCACCATTTTTCTGCTAAAAAAGGAATCGAGCTCCCAGCTGTGACAAATCATCAGAAAGTGCAAGATTAGATTTTAACTAAATAATCTCTCAATAATAATTCTTCATCCCTGGAAGATGTGGTTCTTCAGCAGGGATCCAGGAGGGTAAAACAGAGGAAGGTTACCTGCTGACAGAAAGGAAAAGCTTTCTTACACTCCTTAAAGGAGCAGCTCCTAACATTTTGAAGCCGATTCCTTTGTCATGTCAAAATATTTCACATAACCCCTCCTGACACAGTGACAAAAAGAGGCTATGAATTCAGTAATGCTTGTAGATGTGACTATTATTCATTGCAACTGCCTCCATACATTTTTGAAAAGTTGCAAGAGTTCCAGAGTTCCCACTGTGACTCAGTGGTAACAAACCCAACTAGAATCCATGAGGATGAGGGTTCAATCCCCAGCCTCACTCAGTGGGTTAAGGATCTGGCATTGCTAGGACTGTGGTGTAGGCTGGCAGCTGCAGCTCCGATTGGACCCCTAGCCTGGGAACTTCCATATGCTGCAGGTGCAGCCCTAAAAAGCAAAAAAAGAAAAAAAAAAGAAAAAAAGAAAAGAAAGAAGGAAAGGTAAAGAAAAAATTGCAAGAGTTCTGCAAGCCTGTGCATTCCAACCACAGAAAGTATGTGAGCAAACACAGCACCCTTGTCCCCTGAAAGTGCTCCATGGCCCGGTCCCTTCTTGCTCCCACATGAGCCCAGGGATGTCAGAAGCAATGAAAAACAGGCAGAGGTTATTACAAAGGAATTCCTGATGGAGGAAGGTGAGCAGAAGCTAGGGCATGGTGTGGAACCAAGCCTCTCACCAGCCATCCTCCAGTCTGCCCGCTCTCCAACAGTCACCCAGGAAACATTTATTCAATATTTAAATGTGCCAGGTTTGCACAAGGTGGGCCAGTTTTTCACCTTAAGGAAGGATAGGATGGCTAAGGTTTCTTGAAGTTTTTAAGGACTATAAAATATTTTAAGACTTAAGATGAATAGGGATAAAGAATCAATTCTCTCAAAAATTTTTATGGCCACACCCATGGCATATGGAAGATCCTGGACAAGGGACTGAATCTTAGTCACAGCTGTGGCAACGCCGGATCCTTGAACCCACTGAGCTGGGCTGGGGATCAAACCCACACTTTACACAGCCACCCCAGCCAATGCAGTCGGATTCTTTACCCCCTGCGCCACAGCAGGAGCTCTGAAATTCTCTCAGTTTTTTAAGTGGAGAACTGGAGACTCAGATATTGTATGAAGTCGCTCTCTGGAGTCCCACTCTGTACATCCCAGAGCTGGGGTTAGAACTGTCTGCTCTGTGGTCTTTCTACGGCACCTTCCTGTGCCACCCAGTCTCCAGAGGGCAAAGGAGTTGGCAACTCCAGATAGAGCCCAAAGACGAACTCGTCTCCGCACAGAATGGAAACCACATACACACATGCCCCAGCTCACTTCCTCATGTTTTTTCCATATCAAATCACTGTCTTGTCTTTACACCTTCTGTCTGTCCTTCCACTTCTTCTGAGAGCAGCCAGAGGAACTGTTTAAATGGAAACCCTGCATGGCACCCCATGGCACAAACCTTCCCTGGTCTCCCATCACAGCTCGAGGGAGAGCTCCACCACTCACCATGGCCTGCAGGGCCCTGCTGACCTGGCGCCGGCTCTTGTCCCACTGCAAGCCCTCCCTTCTTCTCTCACTTGGCTTTGAATTCAGTTCATCACAAAGAAGACCCAGGGTTGAATGTAGGAATAGCCTGTGAGCTCTCACTGTGTCTAAGTCTGCTCGGGCTATTAAAATATAAATACCATAGACCGAGGGGCTTAAACATCAAACATTTACTTCTCACGGCTCTGGAAGCTGGCAGTCAGAGATCAAGGTGCTGGCACACTGGTGTCTGGGGAGGGCCTGAGTCTTGGTTCCCAGGTGTCTTTGCGCTGTGTCCTCACATGGTGGAGGTGTGAAGCCATCTCTCTGGGGCCCCTTTTGTAAGGGCACTAAACCCCACTGACGAGGGCTCCACCTTAAGGACCTAATCACCTTCCCAAAGCCCCACCTGCTCATCCTACCACTTTGGGGCGTCAGGATGTCAACCTATGAATTTGGGGGAAGACACAAATGCTGAGCATGGAGCTCTGTGGCGCCCTGAGTCAGCATATTTCCTCACCTACAGAGTGGACACAACAATAGCACCCCCCTCAAGAGCCTGTTACGAAGATTCAATACATGAATATTTGTAAAATGCTTGGAACCATGACTTAGGGCAAGGAGCACCAAAGGGACTTAAATAAATTAAAATGCAAAAATAAAAAGAGCTTGATTTGGGGTCTACCTGGATTTCAAGCAGTCCACCTTTGTCTAAAATACAAAATCTTTACATGGAGTCTTGGACCCCTTGCAGCAATGCTGCGTTCAGCTTTTTTACCTCAATCCTGAGATGAAAAGCCTTCCCCACACAAGGGCTCTTTGAAAGTCTCTCATCAGAGGGGATGAATGACCGAGCCGCCGTTGAAATGAACCTACTACCCATCTGCTGGTGGCAGTGTGGCCTGAGCGGATAGTCCGCCTTCCCCCCTGGACGATAGGCTGCGAGGGCCCGACCCTGGGATTAGCGCAGGGACATTCAGTTCTTAATCAACGGAGAACCCTGGCATTGGTTTCCCAGGGTCCATTTTCCAATCTGTTCTGTCTTTCCCTCTCTCTCTGCTCCCATTAACTTCCTGCTCCTGGCCGCCTTTGCCCCATTTTGCTGGGGCACTGCCATCAGGGTTCCAGCACAGGAGGAAATGGCAGAGGAGAAGCTCTTTGGGCACCAGCTTAGGCCTTCCATGCAGAAAGCGCCCTGGTGTAAGGACCTCCGAAAGGCTGCTCCAATTCCCAAGCTGCCTGTAACCAGACCAGTTATCACTTTTGAATTTCAGAGCAAACTGCTCTCATTGCCCTGTTTCCCAGTTTTCTCCATTATCTCCTCCTGTTGCAGCCCTACAAGGCTCTCTCGGGGCAGCTCTCAGTGCCTTGCTTTTGGTTGCAAATACTTTTCAGAGCAAGGGAGGGCATAAAGTCCCTTCAGGTGTTCACTGGTGATTTTGCTCCTACTGGCCAATCTTCTACCATGAAAACACTCTCCATGCCTTTATTGGCTCCCTGAACCCTGCAGACAAACGTCTGTGATGAATCAGGTTCCTCGGGCGGGGGAGGAGGGGAGAGGGAGGTGGTGTGGGCAGGGTGTGGGGGGGTTGCTCAGAGGCCACATCTTGGGCAGAGGAACCCCATCCGCCCACCAGCACCCTGTCCTAGAGGCCCTGAGTGCAAGTCCCACCTGCGGGCCTTTCTGAGCTCACAGGAATGAGCCTCGGCTTCCTCACTCGGCACATGCGAATAATTTTGTTTTTCAAAATAAACAACTTTTTATTGATGTATAGGTATAGGCGATTTAAGGTGTGTGAGTTTCAGATGCACAACACAGTGATTCACATATATTCTTTTTGAGATCTTCAGTTATAGATTATATTACATATAGTTTCCCTGTGCTATACAGTAGGTCTTTGTTGTTTATCTATTTTATGTATAGTAGTGTGTATCTGCTAATCCCAAATGCCTAATCTCCTCATTTATCCCTCCCCCACCTCTTTCCCCTTGGTAACCATAAATCTGTTTTGTAAATAAGCTCATTTGTACCATTTTCTTATATTCCACATGTAGGTGATATCACATGATCTTTGTCTTTGTCTGACTTACTTCATTTAGTACCATTGTTTCTAGGTCCATCCACATTGCTGCAAACGGCATTATTTCATTATTTTATGGCTGAGTAATATTCCACTGTGTATATATGTACCACATGTTCTTTATCCATTTCTCTGTCAATGGATGCTTTGATTGCTTCTGTGTCTTGGCTATGGTAAAGAGTGCTGCAGTGAACACTGGGGTGTCTGATCTTTTCCAACTAGAATTTCACCTTTTCCAGATACACGCCCAGAGGAGTGAGATGACAAGTCATTGTTACTTCACTGACAAATTGGAAAAAGAAATAATAGGCTGCCTTCTTCAACCATGAAGTTGAGTTTCCCTTGGGCAACATTCTAGTAGACGAAGCTTTGCTTTTATTATACCTTCTTCTGTAACCATGAAAATCTTGGCTCTCGTTATCATGTTGGGGTTAATTAGAAAAAGAGAACAGGTGGCTGGAAATAGAAAAGGAAGTGAAGAACAAGATCAGATGTTTTATGTCTTTTTATCTTTCCAGTGATATTTCAGAAGGAAAAAGAAGCTGAAGGAAAATAAAGGGATGTTAAACGCATTTGTTAGACCCATGTCACGGGGGCTCATTCTGTGCACCTCACCCTGGGTCTTAGCCTCAAAACCCAAGTCACGGCACAACTAAGGTCCTGAGCATTTTGTCTGAGAATCAGATTCAGAAAAAAGAAGCAAAGAAGGGAGGGAGAAATGGGGAAAAAGAGAAAACAGTATTGCTGAGGATGCAAAAAAGCTCCCCCAAATAAAATTAAATTACATGCATCTGATTGAAATTGTAGATAGTTCCTTAAAATATTTCTAGCACACAAACTATGGAAAGGAGAAATTAACCATACTAGACACAATTATAACCAGTTTAAGACACAAGAGTTTAAATTAACATACTCTTTGAAGTGCTGCCATTTTTGTTTTAATCTATGAAAATAATACATTTGCCTGGGTTTTGCACAGAGAGATTTATGACCTAAATTTCTTCCATCTTTTTTTTTTTCATGAAATCTCACATTCCTCAGCCACAAATTCTCCTACCATAATTTGTTAGCTTGATGAACCATCACTCCATATATGAACTAGACATTGACAGGATCTCAGGCACCACCTCTCCTTCCTACTGAAGGCAAAAAATCTCTTGAACTTTTTCACAATCCTTCTCTGGCTTTTCTTTAATATTTTGCTATATAATGTTGCCTGTAGCTATAATTTGATAATTCCGCAGCTATATGGCATCCCATTTAATGAATAGATCAAAATATTTAATCCATTCTAGTAATAATACTAGAATTGGGCTAGATTCCAACTCTTAGCCATGATGTATAAGGCTGCTGCAAACTTTCTTGACCTTGTCTACGGAGGCACATGTGCAAGAGTTGTCAAGATCTTGAAATGAGAGTAGGTTTCTGGTTTGTGGACAAGAGGCACGCTCGAACTCACTAAATATGGCCAACTGGTTATTGAAAGGTGCTGTGTGAATCTACACCTCCAACAGCAATGGGCATTCCCACTCTTCAAAATCCTAGCCAGTACCTAGCATGTGCCATATTTTTAAAATTTCCTATCTGGTACGTATCATGGATTTAATTTGCATTTCCCAGATAACTAATGAAACTGAGCATCTTCTCAGAGATTTATTATGATTTCCCCTTTTATGAAGCATCGGTTTGTTTCCCCATCCTTCTCTTGAGTGGTTTGCATATATTCTGGATACAACACCTTTCCCAGTTGTATGTCTTTTTCCTCTGTGGATTCTCTTCTTAACTCTGTGGTTCTCTTAATGAAGAGAAGTTGTGATTTTTGAGATAGTCAAATCTATCATATTTTTTTCATTTGTGGGAAGTGCTTTGTTGTGATCCTGAGCTCATGAAGTTATTCTCCTCTGCTGTCTTCTGAGAACCAAAAAACTTCTGTTACACTTAGGACTTTAATCCACTTGGAATTGACTTTAGTGCATGGCGTGAGATAACGATGTGATTTCATGTATTTCCCCATGGATAATGAATCGCCTCAGAATTAAGTCCTGAAAACCCCTCTTTTCCTACTGACATGTGATGGCACCTTTGTCATAAATCAAGTGTGCACAGACGTAGGGATCTGTTTTTCAATCACTTATTCTTTCCAACTAGACTATTTGACTTGTAGCAGTTTCTTCGCCTTAAATATTATTGCTTTATAACGTTTTTTTTAAAATGTGACAAAAATGAATGTGACAAAGTAGACCAGGGCACCCAGAGAAGACCACCCTTCCAGCTCTGAGACTGCCCTGGAACAAGACCCATTTATAGTCATGAACTCATATTGAGGACAGCTGTGTGCCAATGATGGAAGCAATACTGAGATGGAGCTCTCCAAGGTCTAGGGAGATCTGGGAGGGATCTGAACCACAGACTGCCCCAAAATGATGTTATAACCAGTAATAGAAGGGTTTGTGTATAGAAGGGCCAATATCGGAAATGCTGTGGCACAGTGAAAATGAATCCCATTAGTATCCATGAGGATGCAGGTTCGATCCCTGGCCTCATTCAGTGGGTCAGGGATCCAGTGTTGCCATGAGCTGTGGTGTAGGTCACAGACATGGCTTGGATCCCAAATTGCTGGGGCTGTGGCCAGCAGATGCAGCTCCAATTCCACCCCTAGCCTGGGAACTTCCAGATGCCTCGGGTGTGGCCCTTAAAAAAAAAAAAAGCAAAAAAATAAAGGGTAGTGGGGGTAACATAATTCTACAGACTCCAGTCAAAGTTAGTGACAATAACAAATTATGTAGTTTCATGGCCACATCGTCTCACCGGGCCTATTTACTAGCATCTTCTCTTAGAAAGAAATCCCAAAAATCAGGAACCCAGGGCTGGGGCAGGTGGATCTCACCTCTTGGTTCCCTACATAAGGATTCAGAACAATCGAGGCAATGCTGTACTCTGACTGCTCTCTCTGCCCTGGCCAGGAGAGTTGGGCTTCCCAGAGGAGAGAAATGACATGCAGAGTCATTCAAACATTCACTGAGCACCTACTGCATCTGAGCAATGTGCTAGCATTAGGGATCCTGAGATAATCCACATTTCCTGGTCCTCAATGGTCAAGAAAGACACAGGACATAATCTGGTTCTATTACCAAGCCTCTGAACCCCCAGCCTAGTTTGACCCAATCTTTCAAATCACAAGAGAAATGCCTTCCTAGGTGTATTACATAAATATGAGGATAACTGTTTATAATAAATATTCAAATGCTTTCAATAGTTGAATGTGATATGTGCATGTCACATCATGGTATACTGCAATTAAGACTGAAGGGCTTCTTTCAAATTCTGCTCTGAGTTCAGAATTCCCATTTTGCACAGATTTCTCTTTAGAAAGACCTAAAATCAGCACTATTAGGGTCAAAATGAGGAAGGGGGTTGCTTAGTCATGGCACAGCCAACAGAAAACAGAGAACAAAGAAGAAAATGATAAAGAGGATGCTCTTTTATAGAAAAGATCAGATCGCAGTGACCGACCACAGGCAGGTCACGGACCCTCAGGATGGTGGGTGGTCCTCGACATCCAGCATCATCAGAACCACACAGTTAGGTGAAGTTTACAGGGAAAACAGTGCAGGATGCAGCTCGGGAATTTACATCTTTAGTCACAACTGCAGGACATTCTGATGCAGTTTCAGATGTTATTTTAAGCTCACCTTCAGTCTATACTCATGGAGCATGAGCAAATTCAGTGCACGAGTGACCATTTTACTGTTTAATTCCTGGGGATAACCACGCAAATGATTCAAGCCCCCAAGCATGAGAAGTGCCTTTTCCATTTACTGAATTAGCTAACTGCCAAATCCATATGGCATTTTGGGAAACACAATCAGCTATTCATCTTCAACAAGGTTTGAACAATTCATTTCAAAATTCTAACTGTTGCTTCAGCTACTCCCTTTCTCTAGGTTTCCAACCAGGGTTATGGAGATTAGTATCATTTCCTGGGTTCTCCTCTTTAATTACAGTTGAATTTGTCAAAGCAATTGGGTTCTCAGACAGTGTAAGAAAGAGCTTTCTGTTGAGGGGAAATGGAACTGCTTCTTTAACAATCTTCGGATCACTGAGAAATGGAAATAAATCAAGGAGAAAATATTCAAATTCTACTTTGTTGTAAGGCCAAAAACATCTCTGACCAGAAACACTGTCAAGTTGGAAGCCCTTACCTATGGAAAACTTCCTTCTCATATACATGCCTTAAATTCTTTGTAGGTTAAGGTCAAGTTGTCTTCTGGGCAGCCTCTAAGCTATTCATTCCAGTACTTGATTGGAATTAATAGGTATGGATTAAAATGGATTTAAGAGATAAGAAAATTGAAAGACCCACTTCCAAATATCTGAAGCATTAGCAGATAGGGTTTCATTTGTTTGTTTGTTTTGTTTTTGGTTGTATTGGGCCGCACCTACAGCATATGGAAGTTCCCAGGCTAGGGGCTGAATGGGAGCTGTAGCTGCTGGCCTACACCACAGCCACAGTAATCCAGGATCCGAGTCACATCTGCAACCTACATCACAGCTCAAGGCAACACCAGATCCTTAACCCACTGACCAAGGCCAGGCATCGAACCCACATCCTCATGGCTACAGTCGGGTTCCTTATCACCAAGCCACAACAGAACTCCCAGGTAGAATATGTGCAAATTATTTTTTTAAATGCTGGCGGATAATGTTATCAACATGTGTGCTCAGAAGGCTGAGCAGTATGACCCATCTGGTATGTGAATCACATAATGTACCGGGCAGTTTATTTTAAAAATCCAATAGTACAATAATTATGCCTTTTTGGAAAACTGGGAAAGGGGAGGAGGTTGTAATTCTATGAAATGAACAGAAAAGATGATAATATTTGAATATATATCATGGGCAGATATTGCGCCTATATTGGGGATTTATTCTGTTTGCAAAGAACATAGCACAAGATGAAAAAAACAACAGTTGAAAAAAAACTCAACTCCTATTTGAACTTAAAATGCACACAGAGGAGTTCCCATTGTGGCTCAGAGGGTTAAGAATCCAACTAGTATCCATCCGTGAGGATGCAGGTTCGATCCCTGGCCTCCCTCAGTGGGTTAAGGATTTGGCATTCCTATGAGCTGCGGCATAGGTCACAGACCCAGCTCAGATCCGGAATTACTGTGGCTGTGGCATAGGTTTGCAGTTGCAGCTCCAATTCGACCCCTAGTCTGGGAACTTCAATGTGCCGGGGGTACAGCCCTAAAAATAAAAGTAAAATACACATGAAAATGATTTTATATAAAACCATGTTAACTCAGGGGGAGAGATAAATTAAGATGAAAAATATACTCTATTAGTGCCTATGCTTATTACAGAATTCATTTGTCTTAACAGGCTAGAGTTCTGTGAAGTAGAGAGGTAAGCAATTCACTGCTTGTGAAATGAGGTAGGGTTAACACAATTTAGAGCCACTGGTGGATTGCAGATATATGGCAATTTTGTATTTATTTTACTAAATGAATTTTTCATTCACTCAAAAGAAAATTAACTCTGGAAAAGCAAGTTAAAAAAATGAGTATCTAATTTCTACTTCATTATCTCTAACCCAATTTATGCAAAGAGCTAAAAAGGTCAAGGTCATACAATCTGGGATGAGCCAGGAGGTCCCAGTCCTTTCTAGTAATATGGACAGCATCTCCCAGTAATGTGAACTTTCTTCAGAGTCCCCAGTGGTCATGGGGGAAGATGTGGGTTAAAGGTGAGTAGCTTAACAAAGTTTCATCACAACATTTGAAAACACTCGTGGCATCTGACTTACAAGTAATACATAGTACATTGGTGTCATCTTTTATACAAAGGGTAGCTCATAAAATTGGTATCACCCACATACAACATAAAAATAAACTGGTGCAATAATGCAATCCCAGTGACAACAATAAGGAGAATTCCCATATCACTGGTCTTTATGAATGCAGGGAGTAAAAACCACTAACCTTTGGGGTTCCTGTTGTGGCGCAGTGGTTAACAAATCCAACTAGGAACCATGAGGTTGCGGGTTCGATCCCTGGCCTTGCTCAGTAGGTTAAGGATCTGGAGTTGCCGTGAGCTGTGGTGTAGGTCGCAGATTTGGCTTGGATCCTGCGTTGCTGTGGCCCTGGTGTAGGCGGCAGCTACAGCTCCGATTAGACCCCTAGCCTGGTAACCTCCATGTGCCGCAGGAGTGGCCCTAGAAAAGATGAAAAAACAAATAAATAAATAAAAATAAAAAATAAATAAATAAAACCCACTAACCTTTATTCCATTATGTCAAAAGATAACAAAATTTGTAAGTAACATTGTCCTCAATGATTTGAATGAATTTCCATCCTTCCAGCCCCATTAACTGAATAATTCTTAGCTCATCATCTCATTTCCTGTTGTATACAGCTGGTGTCTTTATTATGGGTACTCCAATCTGACAAATAGGCTGTAGAGCATGAAAACTCACTGAGGAAATATGGATCCGTGCAAGTGCCCATTAAAAAGAAAGATGAGCCCAGCAAAACATCCTGCTGAAATGTTTCAACCTGTGCATTCTGCTTATCGAAGGGAGATGTCATCCAAGACTAACTGATGCCTAATAAAAGCAGATAAAATGGTCTATCAGTTACTGGCTCCATCCCATGCTTGGCGCATAACTGGAGAGTAGTGAGGTCTGCAGGGCAGTTACTTCCCACACCCCAAGGGTGGTGGGAAATGATGAGGAAGGGGCAAGAGAAATAGCAGCCTGACAAAGCACCCACTTCCAGTGCTCTGTCTCCTTCCTGTAATTATAGCGTGAACGTACACCCCTTGGAGCAGTATAGCTCTTGGGACGCTCTTGGGTCACACCCAGTTTCCAGGTAAAGCAGAGATGAGTGCTTTCGAAGACAGGATGCTTAGGGTTCTATCTGAGCACTTGTTCTACCTTTATGCTTTGTCTTTAAATCTGGTACCAGGGACCTTCACCCACACATTCAATGTGGCTTCAGTGGAATCCTAAGAATATCTACACGCTGGTCTCTCAGAGTTCAAGAGAGGTGAATGAGCTTGGCTCCAGCCTCAGGAGCTGACTCCACATAGCCTTTGCCAGACAGCCTCTGCCAGGTGATTCTAAGGGAAGGCCACTTGCACTTCTTACATGGCAGAACCCACAATGTGCTTTGACTAAGTTCTGGTTGGTGTGCAGCCAGCTTCACCACTAAGCTACTCAGTAACTTGACAAGTCACTTGACCTGTCTGGGTTCAAGCTTCCTTTTCTAAGAATTCTCCACCACTCAGCATTCTACAATGTGCTAGGCAATTATTGTGATAAGCCACTGTTTTCATAGCTTTTACTATCTGATTTTCAGTCAATCAATTAAACTGTACACAGTATCCAAAAAGATTATAAGCATCTACTAGGGAGCAGGTTCCCTGCACTAAATAATTACCTCAGTTACCAAAGGTGTCACAAGCCCCGCTCCAATCCACGCCCCCTCAATTATTACCAATTATTGGTAGGAATTAAAATGCTCATGTCTTACAGAAATGCATTTGGTTTTTGCTGTTTTGCCACAACAAAATGCTAGAGGTTTTTTTTTTTTTTTCTGAATTAATACATTTGACTCTTCAGGCATTAGTGAGTTGCCAACTTTTTCCTTTTTGTTTTGCCCTATGAGACATAAAAAACATCTTCGCTATACTCTTTCTCCCCTTCTCCCCTCCCCCCACATCAGGCACATAGAACCACTGTCCAAGGCTGCTTCGAGGAACAAGGCACCATTCTGTGTCCCAAAGTAGAAAATCTGATTCTCACCACCATATTTACACATAGTTCATGGAATAAGAACCACATTCAGGTCACATTTCCATGGGAAACATGCAGAAAAGATGAAAGCTATTGATAAATATCACTTCCAGATAGAAAAGTCTGCTCAACATGGATAAAAAAGGTCAGAACCTGAATTTGTTCTTGGATCCTATTTCATCGATGCTCAAAATGACATTTGAAATTGGTTTCTTAGAAGTCGACAAAGCATGGAGTTCCCACCGTGGCTCAGTGGTTAACAAATCCAACTAAGAACCATGAGGTTGCAGGTTCGATCCCTGGCCTTGCTCAGTGGATTAAGGATCCAGCACTGCCATGAGCTGTGGTGTAGGTTGCAGACGTGGCTTGGATCCCACATTGCTGTGGCTCTGGCATAGGCCAGCGGCTGCAGCTCTGATTTGACCCCTGGCCTGGGAACCTCAATATGCTGCAGAAGTGGCCCTAGAAAAGGCAAAAAGACAAAAAAAAAAAAAAGGTTGGCAAAGCATGATTTAAGGTTACAAAAATATTACTCCCAGTAAGCATCTTGAGTAACTCTAAAGCAAAGCTCACTAAATCATGTCAGCATCTGTTTTCTTCTGAATCAGTCATAGGCACTACTTTTAAATATGTTTCGGCTCTTAAAATCACATCTTTCATAACAGTTTTCACCATCTGCAAAATGTGGCATGTGACTGGCCCAGGTGACAGTGACTAGCAATTTGCTACACTAATATACATAAATGTGCTAATTATTAAAGAATGATCCCCCTTGCCAATCATATTAAAAAAGAGAAAGGAATTAAATGACGCAGGAAGAACATTACACGTGACTTTCATTCCTGCATACTCAAATGTTTTTTTCATTATATAATTAACAAAGTAGTGTTATCCTAGCACCAAAGCAGACAGATGGATAAATGGAACAGGTTAGAAAGCCTGGTACCTGACATTTGGTAAAGAAGGCAGTATGAATGAGCAGAGAAGTGTACTGAGAAAATTAAAATTTTTTTAATTTTTAAATCTCAAACTCCAGATGGAGAAAAATGGTGAATGCTTTTTGAAATGAAGAACATACACTAGATTCATTAGAGTAAATGTGTACTGTTGGAGAGATAAATGTCACTAAGGATGGAGGAGAAAAGAGAAAAAAGAATAAAGTAAAAAATGGGGGCTCTGTATGGATCAGTGATGATGGTGTGCCATGACAAATGTGATCAGTTACATTCAACCTATTTGAGGTCAAAAAGAAAGAAGGAAGGAATAAAAAGGGATGATCAAAAATGTACAGTGAATATACATCTGACCTTGGGGAGAAAAGTCTTTCTAAGAATGAAACAAAGAAAGAAACCACAAAGGAGATTGACAAATTTTACTACACTATAATAAAATCTTCCATATGTCAAGAAAAACACAAATAATTTTCAAAAGCAATAAACTAGGAAAAACATTGGCTATACATATATGAAAAGAGGTTTATGTCTTAGTATGTGAAAGGGCCTTACAAATCAATGACAACCCCATATAAATAGGAGCTAATTATCATGAGCAATTTACAAAAGAAATAGTCATAGGAATCAGCTAAGCACAAGCATTAGCCTATGTAACTTCCAATCTATAAAAACAGAAGAGGGATATACCCATGACCATGAAAATAAGAGAAAATGGAACAGAGGGCACCCAATGAAGAGATCTTTATATATTTCTGGAAGAATAAAAACAAATGGGATTGAGGAGATAAAGGAAAAAGTCAGAAAAAGCCACATCCTGGAATGTACTATAAGAGGGCGGCCCAGTTGTGAAGCTGTGGCACAAGTTGCAGCTGCATTTAGGATTCCATTCCTGGCCCAAGAACTTCCCATATGCCATGGGTGTGGCCGAAAAAGAAAAAAAGACAGCCAAGAAAGTAAGACTCAGTCAGCTTAAGAGAGCAGAGAAACTCTGGGATCAAAATCCACAATACTGTGGAGCAGAGGTAAGAAGCAGGGTTCAACACAAGCAGGATGTGCAAAAAGAATAGCAATATGTATCCATCCTCCTTCTTCAGCCCTATCTTTATCCAGAATAAAAATAAGACAGGATGCATCTCTCCCCCAGGCAAAAATAAGCCAATAATAATAATACTAATAAAATGATGGCTATTGTCTCCCTCACGTCCACAAGATGGCTGCAACAGATCCAGGCATCACATCCTCATAAAGCAAGATCCAGAAGTGGAAGGTGGACTCCTTCCTTGTGACTATTTCTGAGAGGAAAGAACTTTTTCCTAGATGCTTTCCTCCCTTTCCACCTGCTCATATATATCTCACCTAGTAAGATTTTTTTATTTTCTATTTGGTCATATGGCTACCCCTAAACCAATCCCCCTGGCAATAGGAATGGAACCATCACTATAGCCTAGACCAGTCATCATTTACCTGAACCCCACAGCTGAAAGGCAGATATCAGGACAAAATCAGGACTCTTACACAGATGAAGGAGGAGTTGCTGTTGTCTAGGCAACCATCAGTGTCTGTCACATCAGTGTTATTAACTGTGTAGAAAGAGTCAGGAATTTGTAACAATGGTGATATATTTACAACAGAAGTGATGTTTTACAGGGCAGATTCTCATAAACCATTGCCAAATAGCAGTAACAATCACCATACAACAGTGTTTTAAGTTTTATGACACCGTCCTAGCTCTGCCTTAAATATTTTATTTTTCACAAATCCCCACTGAGAACTTTTCTCTGCAGTCTAGTTGGCATCAGAATACACATCACGTTGATTTTCCCATGTGGCCTTCTTTCATACTTCCCCCCACCTGAAGTGCTCTATACCGATCTTTGCAATGAATTACTGCTGTCATTGCTATGCTGTTTCCAGCTAACCTTTACCAAACACTTGTTATGTTCTTGGCACAGTGAACACATTTCATGAATTACCTCCTTTCTTACTCTAAATATCCATAGAAAGTAATGCTGTTCCCCTATATTCAGACAGAAAAGATAGGTCCACCATTTCTTCCCCTGCCTCCAACCCAATCTGAACGTGACTGTCCCAGCATCATGGCTGCTGCCAGAATTTGGTCACTTTTGCTTTCTCTTAAGCCCTATGCCCATAAAAGGGTTATAATGTGTGCTCATTTTTATCACTTATATCTTTATGTGAATGAACAGTCTGCAGGCAGGGTTGGGTGAAATAAAGGGAAGACGTCAACATGGAAATGTTTTATGCAGCAGAAGAGAAGGAAGCAATAAAGAAAAACCACCCACCGAATGATTTTGCCATTGCCCTAATGCAGCCTTTCCTCATAAACAAAACAGCCAAAGTAGCCAGCAACTGATTGAGCGTCTACCAAAAGATGGATGTCATTTCCCCTGTTTACAGGCGAGGAGAGCTCAGAAAGGCTAAGTAGTGTTTGAAGGTAATACAGCCAGTCTAAGCGGTAGATCACAGTTCAAACCAAGCTACCCAATTCAAAGACACGCCCATTCCTCCTCAGCACCACCCTGTCTCCACATTGCTATACCTTATATTCTTTAAAATGTTCCTTTATCAGCGTTCTCTTGTGGCACAGCAGGTTAAGGATCTCACGTTATCACTGTAGTGGTGTGGGTTCAATCCCTGGCCCAGGAACCAGGAACTTCCACATCCTGTGGGTTGTGGGGGGAAAAAATGCCCCTTTATCTTGAAATCTATCAGCAATTTTTTGTACCTTTGTCTTAGTGTGAACATTTCCTTATGCCCCCTGCCTCCAGATCTAGACTCCCTGGAGATGTGCCTTTTGGATGGAGCATAAACAAGTGCTCTTCTCTTCGCAGGAGACAATTCATAAAAAACAAACAAACAAACAAAAAAACAATGGAGGGGAGTGGTGATGACATAAGGGATTCAAAGGGGGCATATTACTCAGGGTTCTTCAGAGACACAGAACCAATAGCATAGAGGTACAGCTACAGAGGTAGCGCTACAGATTTTAAGGAATGTGCTCATCTGTGTTTGGAGCTGGCAAGACCAGACCTGCCAGCGAAGAGTTGATGCTGCAGCCACGTTTCTGGAGGAGGAATTTTTTCTTCCTCCAGCAACCTTGGTCCTTCATCTTAAGTCCTTCCATGGATTGGATGTGACCCACTCATGTTATAGAGGGTCATCTGCCTGTACTCAGTCTGCTAATGTAACTATTAATTATAAATAAAAAATACTTGCCCAGTAGTATCTAGACTGGTATTTACCAAAAATCTGGGGACCATCGCCTGGCCAAGCTGACATGTGAGATTAACTATCATAGGAAGGTTGGATGAAACTGTCAGCAGGGCCAGCAAACACACAGCATGTGGGCACAGCCAACTCCTCTGAGCCATGACAGACACTACTCATCAGCCAAGGCCATCTCCCCCACTGAGTTCTGCACAGCTCAGCTCCAGGAAGTCAGGCTGAATTGGAATACAGATGAATCCACTGGCCACACCAGCACCATGACCACAAATCACATGCAACACTCCCACCACCCACTGACTTAGCAGTTCCCAGCTCCCCTGAGGTCTCTAGAGGGTCTACCAGACAGATTTAGAAAATCCAGATAAACTAAAAGTAAGAAAATACTTTCTGGAGTTCCTGTTGTGGCTCAGTGGTTAACAAACCCAACTAGCATCCATGACGACTCAGGTTTGATCCCTGGTCTCACTCAGTGGGTTAAGGATCCGACGCTGTGGTGCTTTGTGGTATAGGTCGAAGACACAGCTTGGATCTGGCATTGCTGTGGCTCTGGCGTAGGCCAGCCGCTACAGCTCTGATTGAACCCCTATCCTGGGAACCTCCATATGCCTTGGGTGCAGCCCTAAAAAGACAAAAAAAAAGAAAGAAAAAAACCACTTTCTCTCAATTAACATATTTCAGAGCAAAAAGATAAAGCTTTATTATAAACTACACATGCAATTTTCTAGAAAAAAAATGAGTACTCTCATTAAAATATATCTTTATTAACTATCTACCATTCCAGCCAAAGGCCAGCAAGTATAGTTAACCTTCAACTGCAGCCTCTCAGTCCCATAATGGCCTAAAGTTTTAATAACTGCAACCACTGAAAATTTACACTGATAAAATGTTATAGTTGCCTTTGGGAGACAGCAGACAGAGGCAGCTGAGAGCTCCTGCAGAGCCCTTTTTTGCCCCAAGATTCCAGGAGGACCACACAATCGGCAGCAGCTTGGCCAAGGCCAATGGAGATGGGTGTTTTCTAGGAAGAGCCCTGGTCAAGCCATGCCAACATTATGATGATTACTGAGGTATCACTGGGAAGAGAAAGGTTACTTGGAGAGAACTGGCCCAAGGTAGCCAGATCAGGTGTCAGCCTGTGGGAGTGACCTTGGGCTGGGGCTTGCTGGACCCTGCAATGGGAGGTGAAGGTGTCTGCAGTGAACAAGGGCAGACAGAGGAGAAACGCTCCCAGCCCCCTCCTGCCACCTGAAGCCCAGGACTGTGCCTAGTACCTCCATCCACCCCCTTTATCAGGTACAATGTCCTGGTGCAACTGTATTTGTATATATGACTCACAAGGCTTCACACATTTGAGATATTCAAAAATATTCCGATTTTTAACAAGAATACCTTTGTGCATCATGCAGCAAAATATGTGGTATTAGCAATTTTGGCAGAATTTCATCTGATCCTATCAACCACTAAATAGAGACCAAAAAACCCAACTTTGCCACTGAACACAAATAGATTACGAGTTAGAGAATAAGGCCTGTTCCTTTTATAATCAAGTCTGTCTTTGATTCCAAGATATCTTTGATCTCTGGAAGCAGAGCATTTATTACTTGTCTTCATTAATTATTTAGAAGTCTGTCTCCATGATTGCCAGCTCTGTAAGTTTCCATCATCTGACCTTAAGTAATAAGCACTTACAACTTTGGTCTCATGACCCCAGTTCTTTCACTGGCTGGCAGAGCAAGTTAACCTCTGGCTTTCAATTTTTCTGTGCTGAAATTAGGGGTTGGGCTGGCAACAGCAGAATTCCCATTCTCTGCGAACCAGAGAACTGATGCAGTCCCTTAGCATATCCTACATGCTCCATTACAACAACAGCACATGTATTTAATATATGCTAAACATTTTTATTTATGGAATGACTCAAAAAACTATACAAGTCAAAGGATATGTTTTCCCAAACGACCACAACAGTATCTCTGGTCAGATCCCAAGTTCTTCAGAAACTTGCCATCTCTCATCAAGAGGCAGAGTCTATTTCCCTTCCCCTTGACCCTGTGTGAGCATTTATAACACAATGTGGTAGCAGAGATGGCTCAACTTCCAAGGATAGGCGTTACCACATCCACCTGGCTTTTTCTGCCTTGGGATGCTCAAGGTGGAACCCAGCCACCATGCTATAAGGAGACTCAGGCCACAGAGAGGTGTTCCAACCAACAGCACCCAGCTAGGATCTTAGCTGACAGCCAGCCTCAACCATCAGTTAGGGAAGTGAATATGGCTTCAGAGGATTCCAGCCCCAGAAATTCAGGTCACCCCAGCTGAGGCCAATGGAGCAGGGACAGGCTATCTCTGCCAAGGACCCTTCCCCATATGGCAGGGTCATGACCCAAATAGTGTCCTGTGGTTCGGCCACTGAGTTTTGTGGTAGTTTGTTATGCAGTAAGAGAGAAATAAAACAAGGTTGGTAGTATTTTATCCTCATTTTACACATGAAGAAACTAACAAAAAAAAGACTATGTAAACCGCCCAATATCATAAAACTTGTCAGCAGAAATTTGAACCCAGAAAGGTTGACTCCACAGCCTGGGCTCTCAGTATGCTATATGCTCAGTATGCTACTTAATAAATAATGATTGATAGAATGATTAGTCCTTGATTCATAGCCCTACTTATTCCTCTGCTATTCTGCCAACCAAATTATTCAATATTTTAATACGATTTTTATACAATTTTATGTGTTTTCCCCCAAGAAATCATGTTACCAGAGGCTAAGATGATTCAATGTTTTAAAGGGGGGGAAAAAAACCAATACTCTGCATCAGAAAAGAGTTTTTCTTGGTGTCTTTATACTTCCCAAGAATATAATTGAATTTTTACTGCTTGGAGAAGCAATTTCTAAGGTGCCCGACTCAATTCATTTATACCAAATCTATAAAGCCCCTTCTGAGGAACATATTAAAACTATAAAGATCAGGTCCTGCCAAAAAAGAAAAGAGTTATGATGGAAAAAAAGAGGGGTGGGATCTAGATTATATACTTTTCTGTTCTAAAGTTTATGACATAATCAGTATTTTGAAGCAAGATATTTATTTGCTGAAAAGTCTTGAGGAGTTCCCGTTGTGCCTCAGTGGGTTAAGAATCTGACTAGTATCCATGAGGATGCAGGTTCGATCCCCGGCCTCACTCAGTGGGTTAAGGATCCAGCATTGCCGTAAGCTATAGTGTAGGTTGCAGACATGGCTCAGATCCCACGTTGCTGTGGCACAGGCCAGCAGCTACAGCCCTGATTCGACCCCTAGCCTGAGAATTTCCATATGCCGCAGGTGCAGCCCTAAAAAGAAAAAAAAAGTCTTATTTAAGCATTGTCTGATTATAATGCATGAGATATGTTTCATTTCACAGCTTGTTAAAAATTATTTAATCATTAAAATCCTACAAGTGGATATTGTAATATGCAAAAGAAAGAGCTTAATTAAACCATCCTAATTACTACTAACCATGAAAACTCTCAGATCCTCTCCCAGGAGATACCCTGCTTTGACTGACCACACACTGCTGCATAATACATGTGAATTTCCTCAGAACTCAAGGAACACAACTGCTGGAAGCCTTATGTAGAATTAAACAAAAAATTTCAAATATCAAATCATGGGGCGCTGTGAGTATTCTGCTGTGTATGTTGTGTTATATTGCATAGCTTTCTCAGCTTCTATTTTTTTTGTTTTCCAAGTCACTGGTTCAAGATACTGACATTTTCCCCATGTCCAAAAAGAAGAACAGCCATCAGGGACATAAAAGCCCAACAAAAGCAGCTGGCAACTCAACTGTGAGCCAAAACAGAAATGAGGGGCTGGCTTTGGTTATATTCTAAGTGGAATAAACTCATGTTCTTTCTGTTGATGGACAAAACAGAGTCGAGATAAAGGGCAGTTGCTTTACTAAGCTCTGTGCCTAAGAATGACAAGCCCCCTGACGGCAAGGGTCAGGTTTGGGTGGCAGGATCCCAGGTCTGGCACAGAGCATTTGCCTAATAAATAATTAACTAACAAGGAACCAAGCTCTGGGAATTCAGAGGGAAGCTTCAAAGAATCCTCTTGAAGCTGGGAGCACGGAGTGATCATTAAGCCCTGGACCACACCACGGTGGTCAGTGGCAAGTGCAATGCAAGCACCTGTCCGGCCTGGCCCCTCTTTAGCATCACTCCTACCCCTGCCATCTGCTGTGTGTGGTTACAGACCCAGAAATGGGAATGCCAGCCAGAAAAGGGGGTAGGGTATTAATTCTGGGCTGTCTGGGGTCTGTGCTCGCCCAGCCCCAGCACATGGAGACAGCAATCCAAGAAAGAAACTCAGAGCACCTGGCCCAGAACCCACCACAACCCCCGACAAACTTGTAGGTCATTCCACACCTGCCCTCTGCCCCTACCCTACATTCCCTGGTTGCCTAATCTAGGCTTTCTCCCACAACTTTCAGACTTGCAGAGAAGTTCCAGCAGTGCTATGGACCACGGTGCTGGGCACAATCCAGCCTGGCCAGGACGACCCCGGGAACCAGCACACAAGAAGGGCCAAGCTCCTGAGGCCGCCCCTCAATGTCCTGCCCTGTGGGAGAGGCAGAGCTCAGGAGGATTCCCTTTCAAGGGGGCTCTGCCTACAGGGACCCTGAGGTCCACGGACCACATCCAGGAGCGGGCAAGGTCCACCTTGGAGAATCCATCTGTCCTCTTCAGCAGATTGACAATAAAGAGCAGTGAGCAAAACTGGCTACTCGGAGGAAGTCCTGAGGCACCCAACTACTGCAAGCAGTCCCTCCCCTCAGGGAACGGAAAGTGGTGGTCTCCGGTGCAGTGACCATAACATTGTGGAAGACAGAGCAGTGCCCACCACAGCAACAGACAAAGAGAACTGGCCTGTGTACAGGCCTCAGGTGCACTTCAGAGACGGACTGACATTGTTTCAGCACTGCTGTAGATGGGGAGTTGGTCTGGGGACTGTGTGACATCTAGCAGCATCCGTAGCCTCTAGACCAGATGCCAGGAGCCAGGGCCAGCTTCACCAAGCAGGGGACCATTGTAGTCACACAGAGCCCTATGTTCAGAAGGCTCCTGGGCTTGATTCAAAGCTCCACTGCTGATACCTTGAAACTCTTAATAATCCTATCTTTCAACTTGAGTCTTGTAAATGAAGTTGGGTGAGATGACAGAACGGCCTGTCCAGAGGAGGTATGGGCAGTGTGTCACCCCTGTGCCCCCCACATGCATGTACATACAGCTTCAGCAATGCCCTGTGAGCCCAGGATTCTGGTGGGTCATGACATGTATGAGTTCAGCGAGGCTCAAAGCCTCAACACGAGGATGAGGTCAATGTGTTACATTTACGACTAAAGGAGGAACTTGGGGAGGCCACACTCGATGTCAGGACCATAGCTCGCTCAGAACACAGGAAGAAGGCAATGCCAGCTAAGAAACACATGCAACTATGGGACCCTATCATGTTCTCTCTTGTTCTTATTGCTTATTGTTATCAGTCAACAACCTATGCTGTAAACAACAACATAGAGAAAAGGGAAAGACAGGGTGAGCCTTAGCTCCTTTCTTTTCAGTCCTTCCTGACTCATCAGTGAGCCTAAGATAGCGCTTGTGGGGAGAACAGTACATATCATGAAGTGAAATAAAAATGGTTCAGTAAGTTTTACACAGTGTTGCCACTGTTCTGGTCAGAAATACATATGCGAGGAATTCCCTGGTGGCCCAGTGGGTTAAGCATCCAGCTTTGTCACCACTGTGACTCAGGTCACTGCTGTGGCGCAGGTTCAGTCTCTGGCCCCAGAACTTCACATGCTGCAGGCACAGCCAAAAAAGGAAAAAAAGAAAAATATATGCATGTACAAGCTATCAGATTTAAATTGTGTCAATTCATTGATTTGGCATACAAGTTATCTTTGCATTTAAAACTAGTATTGCATAGTTTTAAGATGAATGGTATTAATTTAAAATTTAAAAAAAATAAGTAAGACCTAACAAAATTTGCAGGCTTTTGCACAGCAAAGGAAACCATTAAAAAAAAAAAAAAAGACAACCTACGGAATGGGAAAAAATAGTTGCAAACGATGCAAATGACAGGGCTTAATCTCTAAAATACACAAACAACTCATACAACCCCCCAAAAAGAATAAAAAAATGGGCAGAAGACCTAAACATACATTTCTCCAAAGAAGACATACAGACGGTTAGCAGGCACATGAAGAAAATGCTCAACATCATTAATTACTAGAGAAATGCAAATCAAAACTACAATAAGGTACCACCTCACAGTGGTCAGAATTGCTATCCTTAATACATCTACAAATAACAAATGCTGGAGAGGGTGTGGAGAAAAAGGAACCCTCCTACACTGTTGGTGGGAATGTAAATTGGTACAACCACTATGGAAAACAGTATGGAAGTACCTCAGAAAACTAAATATAGAACTACCATATGACCCAGCAATTCCACTCCTGGGTGTATATCCAGAGAAAAAGATAATTCTCACACACACACACACACACACACACACACACACACACGCACCCCTATGTTCATTACAGCACTATTCACAATAGCCAAGACATTGAAACAATCTAAATGTCCACTGACAGATGAATGGATTAAGATGTGGTACATATACACAATGGAATATTACTCAGCCCATAAAAAAGAATGAAATTTTGCCATTTGCAGCAACATGGATGCAACCAGAGATTCTCATACTAAGTGAAGTAAGTCAGAAAGATAAAGAAAAATACTATACGATATCACTTATATGAATCTAAAATATGGCACAAATGAACCTGTCTACAGAACAGAAACAAACTTACAAGTGAAGTAAGTCAGAAAGATAAAGAAAAATACTATACGATATCACTTATATGAATCTAAAATATGGCACAAATGAACCTGTCTACAGAACAGAAACAAACTCATAAACATGGAAAACAGACTTGTGGTTGCCAGCGGGGAGGAGGGCAGGGATGTGACAGACAGGGAGTTTGGGGTTAGTAGATGCGAACTATTACATTTAGAATAGGGAGTTCCCATCGTGGTGCAGCGAAAACAAATCTGACTAGGAACCATGAGGTTGCGGGTTTGATCTCTGGCCTTGTTTAGTGGGTTAGGGATCCAGCATTGCTGTGAGCTGTGGTGTAGGTCACAGACGCAGCTCGGATCTGGCGTTGCTATGGCTCTGGCATAGGCCAGAGGCTATAGCTCTGATTTGACCCCTAGCGTAGGAACCTCCATATGCCATGGGTGCAGCCCTAAAAAGAAAAAAAAAAATAGAATGGATCAGCAATGAGATCCTGCTGTATAGTACAGGTAACTATATCCAGTCTGTAGGGATAGAACATGATGGAAGATAACATAAGAAAGGGAACGTATATACATGTATGACTGGGTCGCTCTTCTGCATAGCAGAAATTGGCACAACAATATAAATCAACTATACTCTAATAAAAAATTTTTAAATAAATATTTAAAAAATAAAGTTTAATAATGGTAAAATGGTAAGCATTTAAAATTTTAATTGTTGTTGATTTAGGAAAATATGAAATAGCAAATTTAAAACACTATGACTGAGTTCCCATTGTGGCTCAGCAGGTTAAGAATGTGACTAGGGAGTTCCTGTCGTGGCTCAGTGGTTAACAAATCCGACTAGGAACCATGAGGTTGCAGGTTCGATCCCTGGTCTTGCTCAGTGGGTTAACAATCCAGCGTTGCCATGAGCTGGGGTGTAGGTCGCAGACGCGGCTCAGTTCCTGCGTTGCTCTGGCCCTGGCATAGGCTGGCAGTTACAGCTCCGATTCAACCCCTAGCCTGGGAACCTCCATATGCCGAGGGAGCAGCCCAAGAAATAGCAAAAAAGACAAAAAAAAAAAAAGAATGTGACTAGTATCCATGAGGATGTGGGTTAGATCCCTGGGCTCGCTCAGTGGGTTAAGTGTCCAATATTGCCACAAGCTGTGGTATAGGTCACAGATGTGGCTCGGATCTGGTGTGGCTGTGGTGTAGGCTGGCAGCTGCAGCTCTGATTTGACCCCTAGCCTGGAAACTTCCATATGCCACAGGTGCAGCTCTAAAAGAAAAATAAATATTTAAAAAAAAACAACACCATGACTAGTGGAGGGGAGAGAGAGAGAAGGAGGGAGAAAGAGCAAAGAAGAAAGGAAAAAGCTTTATATTTTAATACCACTCTTTTAGCCACTCCCACAACATTCAGACAATCTGGGCCTCTGCAGTGATAATACAGGATCCTTAACCCACTGTGCCACAAGGGAACTCCTATATTTTAGTATCTTTAATGACATTTTGTCCTGCTTTCTAAACAAGGCGCCCTACATTTCTATCTCGTACTGTGCCCTGCAAATGATGTAGCTGCCATGCCCAGTAGCACCCTTCTGCCATGACAAGGAAAACTATCTCCACGCCTTATCCAATGTCCACTGGAAGCAGGGGGACTAAACTGACCCTGGCTGAGAAGCCCTGCACCAGACAGTGTGTGCTTTGTAAACCTGGCAGTGCCAGTGTTTTCAACTCTGTCGACTCTGTAGGGTCCCAGCGCAAAAAAAGATGCTGAAATGTAATATCGTCATATGTAAATTTTTCTGCTTTTTAGGGTTTTAGGCCTGCACCTGCGATATGTAATTATTATAAACATAATTAATTCCTGAATAATTGGTGCCTCCCAAGTTTTTCCATTGCAGGCCATTGTAAGATAGAGAAGGGTGACAACATATCTCTTTCTCTCTCTCTCTCTCTTTTTTTTTTGGTAAAAAGAGAAAAGGGCAACTATGAAAGAGATAGGTAGACAGTAAAACTTGCAGACCACAGGTGGTTTCTCTAGCAAATCAATTTTAAGAACAAGTATTTAAAAGAATGACCTAAAAAGAGATTCCTTTAAAACACTCTGCACCCCCGCATGCCCTTGGAAAGTCTCCCCATACTCAGAACATATGTGGTTCCACCCAGAGGCCAATCCAACCCAGCTTTCAGGGTGTGTGTTGGTCCTAGGGAGGCAGCCACACACGCAACTCCCAAGGCCAGGGCCATATGGGGAAGGCACCTCAGCTCAGTGGCAGCAGTGGGCTCATAAAATATGTAAGGAGATCATGGGAACTTTTTCTTATGGGTTCAGGCAAGATGACCCTCTAGGGTTAAAAAATTTAAACACAAATTATAACTCAAATTTTTATGTGACGTATAATCTATTGAATTATTTTATGGTAACTTCTCCATAAACCATGATCCCAACTCTATTTGATAAAAGAGATAAGTATTACTGTCCTATAAATAGGCCAAACTGAGGTTCAGAAAGACTAAGTAACTTTCCCCAAACCATATAGCAGGTAGGTAGAAAATTCTGCTATTAAAGCCAAGTTTCTGACTCCAAGCCAAGAAACATTTTCCAATGCCATGCTGCTTGTATATATCATATATTAAGTTGGAACTTTTTTTTTAATTTTACAGACTAAAATGATCATTTTGAGCAGTAAATATACATAATCACCTTTTATACTGGTATAATGAAAAAAAAAAACAATTCAGGCAATTCAATCACAGGATTACCAAAACCAAGTGGGACACTTAGCATATTAAATATCATTAAATATTCATTTTCAGACTCATGCATTATATGTTATACTCTATAAATAATAAATATACTCTTCCCATTTTGTCATATGTAAATTGCTTCCAAGTTAAATTATGTAACAAAAATATGTCTGAAGCCTAAAGGAAAACTGATGTGATAATGTACTTATCTTGACTCTTTTCTTCTGTGTTTGAAATCTGCCTTCTGAAATGTGGAACCAAGACAATTGCCCCTCTATCTCCATTTGACCCAGACTATTGTAGGAACACCAAGAGCTACCTGAACGTCACTGGTGAGGACATAGAATTGACACTGCCAGGGGGCATCCCTGGGTGTGTGTCATGGGTTCTGCCTTAGTCCTTCTTCAACGTGACTCCATACCCATCTAAGAGTCACATCTTCAAGGGAGCCATCAGGCTGGGGAGTTATCCTCCCAAGGTCTCAGTGCAAGTCCCTGGTTGATGTCCCCCTAGATCTGCGTGCGCCCACATTAGAGGACTGGGCTAACTTGACTTTGACCCCTAGCCTTACCAAGGTGGAACTCAACTGCCTATGGATATACAGACCTTCCTGCTAACTGATGTGGGTAATCCTGCTCCTCTGGCTACCACAGTCACTGGGTGACTGACATCTCACCATGAACAAGTGTGACAAGACCACTTGCAGTATCCAAAGAGCGACAATCCTACAGTCTTGCCAATGACTAGAAGAGGTATCTTCCTTCCATCAGAGCAGGACCTGGCTGGAAAGACCCTATGTGGGCAGCAGAGTTAGAATCTTCTCTTGCTTTTTACATTAATCGGATGACTATGGGGTGAAATGAAAGATGACCATTGACTCCTTCCTTCATTCATTTATCCACCATGTACCAAGAACATGCATAAGCCTGGTTCTGAGAAAAGAAGACACAGGAGGAACAGGAGTGAAGATTCTGGCAAGCTGCTGGCCTGGTCCACTTGCTCTTTGAAAAGTTACATCAGTGGTTCTCAGCCCAAATGCACAATCGATCACCTGGAGAGCTTTTAATGAATAGATATGCTTGGAGCACATCACAAAAGATTTTTATTTTACCAGCCTGGGTTAGACCCAGAGCACTGATACAGATTTTAAAAGCTTCCAGTGTGTAGCCAGCACCAAGAACCCCTGAAATACAACACAGATAGTTACAGGGTGGGTTGGAACCCCATTGGGGCCAAGAAATAAAATATCTATGATCAGATCAAAATCCCAACGTTGGGAGTTCCCATCGTGGCACAGTGGTTAATGAATCAATCTGACTAGGAACCATGAAGTTGAGGGTTCGATCCCTGCCCTTGCTCAGTGGGTTAACGATCCGGCGTTGCTGTGAGCTGTGGTATAGGTCGCCGACACGGCTCGGATCCCACATTGCTGTGGCTCTGGTGTAGGCTGACAGGTACAGCTCCGATTAGACCTCTAGCCTGGGAACCTCCGTATGCAGCGGGAGTGGCCCAAGAAATGGCAAAAAGACAAAAAAAAAAAAAACCAACGCTTTCAGTATACTATATTCTGATTTCCTTTGGTTTTTCCCTTGATATTTAATAAAAGTCTACCTACCTCTGCTTGAAAAAACAGAAAAGAACACATCTACCTGTGCTGGGGGCAGTAGTTTAGGAGGACAGAGCACATCCTGGTTCTGTCCTAGTGGTGGCAGCAGTCACAAAAGGGAGATGACCTCAAGCAGAGTCAGGCCCAGGTCAAATGCATTTGCTGTTCTTTTAGATCTTTAATATGTTTCTCCCTTGAGGACATCTTTATTGTCATTTAAAATTTATAGAGAACATTTTTTTAAAAGGTACATTTATGAACCTAAAAGGTAAGATAACAGGGACTCTCTTCCTCCCCTTGTGGTCCCTGCCACCCCACCCCACACTCCAGCACTCATGCATGGCCCAGTGGCACTAAAGGATGGTCAACAGGAGAGGGTTTCTCTGGAATAAGGCTTTCTTTCCTATTCCCCAGGGAAGGCTTTCCAGGAGGAATCAGACCCAGAGAAAGGCAGTCACTTCCTCCCCAAGGGATTCGACCCTCTGCCCTTCAATTCTAGCCCTTTAGTGTACTTTTGTATATCAAAGTCCTAGTGTTTGTCCCCTAGCAGAGTACCTGGCTCAGAGAAGACAGGAGGGAATGTTTATTGAATAAATGAATGAATAAATAAGTGAAATTATCTAAAGCATTTACCCTTCACCCCACCCACCTATCCCTGCTCTTCCCTGACAACTGCAGCCCACTCCTGTCAAGGATCCTATGGCCTTGATCCCCAGGCCAGGCTGTCGTGCTCTGGTCTAAGGTGAGGAGGAGGGGTGGCCCACCTATTCTTTTTCCTGAGTTCCCTCTAATGGCCAAGAGTCCCACCCTACTACTAGCACTGCCCCAAAAGCACAGGAAAGAATGACAAAGATAAATGGAGACTTAAAGGTTGTCCTTCCTGACATAAGCTATTTTTAGAGCAAAACAACTATTGCTATGGACTTGTACAGCATGGCCTGGATTGATGGTGAAACAATCTCTTTTGAAGCATGAGTCAGATTGCAATTAAGGCTCTAGAGGACCTCATGCTAAATGCCCTGGCTAGGGGTGATCAAAAGCTCATCTACAGTACTGCCTTAAAGATATAATTTCATTTTTTATTTCTGCAAAAAACGTAAAATTAAAATGGAAAGGCAAAAAAATATATACAAGGATGTAAGAAATAATTCCATGAAGAGAAATATGAACACCTGTCAGACAACCCAGATGTGGATTCCACAGGAGCCTCCTGTCTAATTACCAAACAGCCCCATCATATGGGATTTATGAGAGGTGTCCAGAACAGAGACATTGCACTCATAATATGAATGTAGTTCTTGAGTTCCATAAGCTCTATTTCTCTTATTTGGAATAAAAAACAAAAAAAAAACATTTTTTTAAAGAAAATGGAAAAGGCATTTCATGTATGTCTCTTAATTTCTGGAGGTAGATGCTCTGTTTCTATTTGGAACATGAAACAGCAGTGTAACCACAAATTAAAGAAAGATGTTTTTACATGATGGAGGATCATGTAAGAAAACGAATATATATATATATATGACTTGGTCACTTTGCTGTACAGTAGAAATTGACAGATCACTGTAAACCAACTACAATTGAAAAAATAAAAATCACTAAAAAGTAAAAAATAAAAAAAAGAAAGGTGATTCTAGTTTGACATTTCTTTATAATGCTGTGCCTTGCTTTAAAAAAAAAGAGCATGTGGCATGCCTAGCACATAGTAGGTCTTCTATGTAGCTCTCCTGCATTCATCTCCTCTGCCCAATAAACATCTGTGCTGAGAACTAAGATGCTAAACCTCTAAGATGCTAAGGAGGGATATTTAGGAAATGAAGCATATTTCTTACACAAAGTCATGTAGCAAGTCAGGGGAACTGGAAGAAAAACTCCAACCCACCCTCTCCTAATCTCCAGCTAATAACTGTGGGATTGTTTTGACCAACAAAGTTTATGGCTTTCTTCCCAAGAAGATTTATGTAAGATCAAAGAGCATGTTCAAAGAACAGTATCTAAGAATGTGTGTGTGGCTATGACCTACAATCACAGAATAAGAACTAAGGTCTCCAGGGGGGAAAGGGCATACAGAACGTGAAACAATATTCCAAATTCCAGAATATTAATTTCTCCTAACTAGAAAGTTAAACATTAAAAATATCATGCATAATACCTTTACCGGAAAATCACCATTCAGCTTTTAAACTGAGAGAAGATCAGAATGAGTCAGATCAGCAAGATGACCATCTGCTTCCAAGAACGCAGCTGTGCGCCTTTAAACAGCAACTTTCCATGATTCATAACTTATTCATCCCAGGGTGCACTCCGACATCTGCTTTATCATCAATTCAGCTAGTTGGAGCATTTTGCTTTCAAGTTTCATAAACTCTACCTAGGTGACGTAGTGAACCAGTAAGTCAGACTTCTTCCACAGAAGGAATCAACTATATAGCTCCCCAAGACTGCTGGTCCAGTCTTCAAATCATATGCATACATATGTGTAAAAAATCACATGAATGTGTATGTGTATAAGACACACATTCTTTTTTTTTTTTTTAATCTTTTTAGGGCCACACCCACGGCATATGTAAGTTCCCAGGCTAGGGGTCGATTCGAGCCTACACCACAGCCACAGCAATGCAGGATCCAAGCCTACACCACAGCTCAGAGCAATGCTGGATACTTAACCCACTGAGGGAGGCTAGGGATTGAACCTGCATCCTTGTGGATACTAGTCGGGTTCATTACCACTGAGCCACAATGGGAACTCCAAAATGCACTCTTAGTCATTGCCTTTTAAAACAATAATGTCAGTAATAACTACCATTTAGTGCCCTGGGGGCCAGGTACTTCCTCTTTATCTTCATTACCACTCTGGAAAATAGATCTTCTGATCTTCATTTAACAAATGAGCAAATCAGCAAGATGGGATGGATGTGGCAGCGGTGAGCTGTTTGCCTCCAGCCCTATCTGTCCCCAAACACAAGCTTTTTCAACAACCAACTCTGTCTTGGAGTTCCCGTTGTGGCTCAGTGGTTAACAAATCTGACTAGGAACCATGAGGTTGCGGGTTCGATCCCTGGCCTTGCTCAGTGGGTCAAGGATCCGGCATTGTCATGAGCTGTGGTATAGGTTGCAGATGCAGCTCGGATCCTATGTTGCTGTGGCTCTGGTGTAGGCTGGCGGCTGCAGCTCTGATTAGACCCCTAGCCTGGGAACCTCCTGTGGGAGTGGCCCTAGAAAAGGCAAAAAGACAAAAAAAAAAAAATACCAACTAACTCTGCCTTATATTTGAATTGCCATGAAATAACTGAAATATTCTCATCAGTTGTATAGGGAAGGAGAGACTATATTTAACCCGATGCCCTTTATTCTTAACCCAAGAAATGTCCTGCATATGGAATTTAGTTAATATAAATACTTTAAAAGTTATACAGCACTGTGTAAATCTGTTAGAACTTTCTACTCTCCTGGTCAACTTTCGGTGGTTCTGGCTGCCCACTGTTTCACTCCCCATCACTGACAGCAGCCAGAAGATGATGAAGGATCTGGAAGGTGTGAAAGGACAGAGCTTGTGTCACACAGTGTGGTACAGAGAACACTTTTTGTCCTCTAACCTGGAAGAAGAGGTACTCAATACACAGAGATTCTCCTGAAAGGAAACTAGTTTTATCCTTTTTCCTTTATGTCCAATTCTAGTGTGCAGATTTTTTGTTGTTTGCTATTTATTTAAAGATTATGTTGTGTGGAGTTCTCATCGTGGCGCAGTGGTTAACGAATCCGACTAGGAACCATGAGGTTGCGGGTTTGATCCCTGGCCTTGCTCAGTGGGTTAAGGATCTGGGGTTGCCATGAGCTGTGGTGTAGGTCGAAGACATGGCTTGGATCCTGAGTTGCTGTGGCTCTGGCTTAGGCCGGTGGCTACAGCTCTGATTAGACCCCTAGCCTGGGAACATCCATATGCCACGGGAGTGGCCCTAGAAAAGGCAAAAAGAGACCAAAAATAAAATAAAAATAAAAAAATAAAGATTATATTGTGTATAGAAAATAAGTGCATCTAATGTCAAGTGTTGGTTCTGAAACATAAACTTGGTCAGGCATTCAGAACCTTCTATCATCTACAAAAATGAGAATAATGACAATTTTACTCTGTCTTTTTTTTTTAATGATACATAGAGGAAAACTGAATGGTATGAAAAGATAATGGTATTCTGTAAACAGTCATGTCCAAAAATAAAAACCATGTCAGGATAACCTTTTAGCTTAAAAAAGTAGGGGATATAATTTTAGAGACAAAGAATGAGAAGTTACATTAAAATATTAACAGTTGTTACTGCTGGATAATGTTGTCATTTTTCTTTTCTTTTTGATTATCCATGCATATTAAAATTTCTAAAACTGGAGTTCCCATCATGGCTCAGTGGTTAACGAACCCAACTAGCATCCATGAGGATGCGGGTTCGATCCCTGGCCCTGATCAGTGGGTTAAGGATCCAGCATTGCTGGGAGCTGTGGGGTAGGTCGCAGACAATGGCTCAGATCCATGTTGCTGTGGCTGCGGTGTAGGCCAGCAGCTATAACTCTGATTCAACCCCTAGCCTGGGAACCTCCATATGCCACAAGTGTAGCCCTAAAAAGACCAAAAAGAAAGAAAAAAAGAAAAGAAAGAAAGAAAGAAAGAAAGAAAGAAAGAAAGAAAGAAAGAAAGAAAGAAAGTTTCTAAAACTATAATGACAAAAATTTTAACTTGATGAAATATTGTTTAATTTTAAATGATAGCGAGGAATTAGAAGATGCGGTAATTATGTCAGAATGATATCTAGGAATCAGTAGCTAACTTAAACCACCTTTAAAACTCTACACATTTGATTAAGAAGCAAGAGCCAAAAAATATGCTATTTACAAGAAACCCACATTGAATATAATGACAAAGATATTAAAAGTTAAAGGATGGAAAATGATATACAGTCAATTCTTCTTATTTATAGTAGTTATATTCTATAAAGTCATTGCAAACAGTGAATTAGCAAATATGGAACCACTGCTCCCAAGGAAGCACAAGGCTTAGGTTCCTGCAAATCTCTGGTCATGTTTTTGCCAAATGACTAACACATAACTTTGTTGTACATGTGTTTCTATTTAAAGACACCTTATGAAATGTATGTTGTTGATTTATCAACATCAACCTCACAATCAACAGTATTATAACTGATGCCTGAATGGAGCTTATCTAATAATTTCCTCCTTCACAAGGCACATCACAACTTTACTGTAGTTAGAACATTAGATAACACCTTAGCACTACACTTGGGGGCCATATAAAACAGTGAAATCACCAACAAAAAGTGCAAAGGTGTAAAAAACTAATTAGACCACCAAAAGCACATCGGCTTACATTATGAGAGCTGAAACAAAAAGACAAAACATTGCCTTTTTCAATCTCAGATGCAAACACACATTCAGACAAGTCAACTTTTTTGACATTCTATACATGTCCTTGAATGTATAGAAAGTGCTGCAAGTATTGATTTTGATTGATCAATTTTACAAATAGATTTTAGTGAGTAGGAAAACTTACAAATACAGAATCCATGAATAATGAGAATCAACTGTACCATGCACTAATCAAAGGAGAGCCAATAGGACTATGTTATAGTCAGTCAAAATAGACTTCAGAGTAAGAAGAATTACCAGAGATAAAGAGGAACACTACTTAATGATTAAAGAGACAAATCACCAAGAAAATATAACAGTGTTTAATGCATATGCACCTAATAAGAGAGCAGTAAAATACATGAAGCAGAAAGTGATAAACCAAATAGAAAAATCTAGTTTTTGCTAGAGGCTTCAACACTCCTTTCCTTGTAATCAATAGACCAAGTAGGCTCAATATCAGCTAGAATGTAGAAGAATGAACCATCATTGACCAACTGTATCAAAATGACAATTTATAGAGCACTCCACCTGAAAAGAGGAAATACGCATTCTTTTCAAGTGCACATAAGATGTTCACCAAGATAGACCCCACTCTGTCTCAAAAACAAATCTTACCTAATTTCAATCAATTGAAACCATAGAAAGGTTATTTTTCTAATCATAATGGAATTAAACTGGAAGTTAATAGCAGGAAAAGAAAAAAGAAAGTAGGAGTTCCCGTTGTGGCGCAGTGGTTAACGAATCCGACTAGGAACCATGAGGTTGCGGGGTCAGTCCCTGCCCTTGCTCAGTGGGTTAACGATCCGGCGTTGCCGTGGGCTGTGGTGTAGGTTGCAGATGCGGCTTGGATCCCGCGTTGCTGTGGCTCTGGCGTAGGCCAGCGGCTACAGCTCCGATTAGACCCCTAGCCTGGGAACCTCCATATGCCGCGGAAGCGGCCCAAAGAAATAGCAAAAAGACCAAAAAAAAAAAAAAGTAATAACAAAAAGATATATAAGAAATCTTCAGGCAATTGGAAACTAAACAACACAGTTCTATATAACCCATGGGACAAAGAAGCGGTATCAAGGAAAATTAGTAAATATTTTGAACTGAATGAAAATACAGTGTTAAAATGTATAACACATTCTAAAGCAATGCTTGGATGGAAATTTATAAGATTTGATGCTTATATGAGGGAAAAAAAAAAAAAGACCTGAAATAAACAACGTAAGTTCATCTTAAATCTGGAAAAAGAAAAACAAAGTTAAAGCAAGTAGAAGAGTTCCCGTCATGGCGCAGCAGAAATGAATCCAACTAGGAATCATGAGGTTGTAGGTTCAATCCTTGGCCTCGCTCAGTGGGTTAAGGATCTGGTGTTGCCATGAGCTGTGGTATAGGTTGCAGGTATGGCTCAGATATTGCGTCGCTGTGGCTGTGGTACAGGCTCAGAGCTGTAGCTCCAATTTGATCCCTAGCCTGGGAACCTCCATATGCCATGGGTGCAGCTCTAAAAAGCAATAAATAAATAAATAATAAAGCAAGTAGAAAGGAAGAAATGATAAAGAGCAGAAATCAATAACATTGAAAACAATAAACAATAAGGAAAATCAATGAGACAAAAAGATGCTTCTTTGAAAAGATTTTTAAAAATTAACAAAAAAACCTGTAGCCAACTGTCAAAGAAAAATAAATACAAAACATAAACTTCCAGTATCAGGAACCAAAGGAAGCTATCCCTACAGACCCCACATAGATTAAGCAGATAGTAAAAGTACAAAAAAATTCATTCATATAAATTCAACAAATTAAGTGAAATGGACTAATTCCATAAAGAACTACCAAAACTGGTTCAGTGGGTTAAGAACCTGACATAGTATCCATGAGGATGTAGGTCTGATCCCTGGCCTCACTCATTGGGTTAAGGATCCAGTGTTGCCACAAGCTGCAACAGATGTGGCTTGATCTAGCATTGCTGTGGCTGTGGTGTAGGCCTGCAGCTATAGCTGCAGCTCTGAATCAAACCCTAGTCCAGGAACTTCCATATGCCACAGATGCAGCCATTAAAACAAAAAACAAACAAAAAACTCCCTACAAAGAAAACTCTGGGCCCAGATGGTTTCTTTGATGAATTCTACCCAACATTTAAAGAATAAATTATACTATTCTACACCCCTCCTCCAGATAACTGAAGAGGAGGGATCATTTCCCATCTCATATATGCAGACAGCATTATATTATATGAAAACCCAGACAAAAATAGTGCATGAGGAGTTCCCTACATGGCTCAGCGGTTAACAAACCCAACTAGGATCCATGAGGATGTGGGTTCCATCCCTGACCTTGCTCAGTGGGTTAAGGATCTGGCATTGCCGTGAGCTGTGGTGTAGGTCACAGACACAGCTCGGATTCTGTGTTGCTATGGTTAGGGTGGCAGCTGTAGTTCCGATTCGCCCCCTAGCCTGGGAAACTCCATATGCCATGGGTGTGGCCCTAAAAATAGCAAGAAAAAAAAAATAGTGCATTAAAAAGCAAACTATAACCAACATTCCTTATCAACACTGCAAAAACATCCTCAAAAAAAAATTAATGAATTGACTCACTTAGTATATGAAAAGAATAATATATCATGACCAAGTGAGTGTTATCTCAGGCATGTAAGACTGGTTCACTATTTGAAAATCAATCAACATAATCCACCATATCGATGGCCTAATAAAGAAAATCCACTTGGTCATATCATTACATTTAACAATATTCAACACCTATTGATGATAAAAACTCAAAGTAAACTAAGAATAGAAAGGAAATTCCTCAGCCTAAAAGAATATCTACAGAAAACCCTAGGGCTAACATCATACTGATGAAAGGCTGCAATGCTTTCTTCTAAGACTGGAAACAAGGCAAGAAAGTCCACTCTCACTACTCTGATTTAACGCTACATTACAACCCCTAGTCAGTGCAAAATGGCATAAAAATGGGAGGAAAAAAAAAGAAATAAAATATTCTCTATTTACAGACAACATAATTGCCCACATAACAAGTGCTAAGAAATTTACAAAATAGTTCCTGTGACTAATGAGAGAGGTAAGCAAGATCATAGGAAAAAAAGTCAACATGCAAAAGTCAATCATGTTTCTAAAATAGCAAACAATGTTTAGAAAATGAATTGTTTTTAAATGTCCTCCTCCAAAAGAAATATTTAGGTATAAGTCTATCAAAACATATGCAAGATATGAAAACTACAAAATACTGATGAAAGCAATCAAAGACCTAATTGGAGACTCTACATGCTTAGGATTTTAATTCTCCACAAACCAATCTATAAATTCCATGAAATTCCAATCAAAATCTCAGCAGATTTTATGTAGATACAGGTAAGCCAATTCTAAAATTTATATGAAAAGGCAAAGAAACTACAATAACCAAAACAATTTTTAAAGAGAAGAAAAAGTTGAAAGATTTCCATTACTTGACTTTACGACTTACTGTAAAGCTACAGAAATCAATATGTGTGGTGTCAGCGGAAGGATAAGATGAATGAAACAGGATAAAGAGTCCAAAAATAGGCCCACACCCATATAGACAATTAATTTTTAACAAGTTGCAAATGTAAGTCAATGGAGAAATAGTGTCTTTCAAAAAAAATGGTTATTAGAACAACTGGACATTCATATACAAAAGAAAATTAAACTTGAGCTATAATATACACCATATCCAACAATCAACTTATTATGGACTGAATGTCTGTTATCCCTCCAAAACTATTATGTTGAAGCCCTAACCTCCAATGTGATAGTATTAGGTGGTGGGGCCTTTAGGAGACGATCAAGTTTAGATGAAGTGATGAGGGTAGGCATCTAATTCCATGATTTGATCCAAATGTAAAATTATAAAACTTTTAGAAAAACGTCTTGACCTTGGGTTATGCAAAAAGTTCTAAGATATCATCAAAAATAAAATCAATAAATTAGACTGCAACACAATTTTAAAAATTTCCTTTACAAAAGGTAAGTGTTAAAAAAAAATCAAGAGTCAAGCCACAAACTAGAAGAAAATATTTGCAAATCACATATTGAACAACAGATTTATACCCAGAACATACAAAGAACCCTCAAAACTCTATTGTAAGAACACAAACCTCTCTATCCAAAATGGGCAAAAGATCTGAACAGACACTTCACCAAAAGAAGATATACATATGGCAAATAAGATCCTGAAAAAATGTGTCAAAACGACTTGCCATTAGGAAAATGCAAAGCAAAATCACAATGAATACTATTTTACATGCCATTAGAAAGACAAGAATGCAGATCAACTGCAACTAGAAAACTCTGCTGATGGTAATGCAAAATGGTGCAACCCTTCAGAAGAACACACATTTACTATAAGACCCAGTAATCTCAAGTCTAAAGATTTACCCTAGACAAATGAAAATCCATTTTCAGGAGTTCCCATTGTGGCTCATTGGAAACAAATCTAACTAGCGTCCATGAGGATACAGATTGGATCCCTGGCCTTGCTCAATGGGTTAAGGATCAGGCATTGCCATGAGCTGTGGTGTAGGTCGCAGACATGGCTCAAATTTGACACTGCTGTGGTTGTAGGACAGCAGCTACAGCTCTGATTGGACTCCTAGCATGGGAACCTCCATATGCCGCAGGTGTGGCCCTAAAAAAAAAAAAAACAAAAAAACTTAATGTTCATACATAACATGTACAGGATCATTTATCACAACTATATTCATAACTCCTAAAAACAGAAAATAACATAAATATTTAGGAAAAAGGATAAACAACAGTGGGTCCATCTATACAACAGAATACTACTCAACAATAAAAAGGAATGAATTTTTGATACACAAACAACATGGAAGAAACTCATTGAAATTACACTGAGTGAAAAAAGACAGTCTCAAAGGGTTATATGCTATATGATCCCATTTACATCACATTCTGGGAAAAGCACATTTATAAGGATAGAAAACAAATCAGTGGTCACCAGAGGTTAGGGATGGGAAGAAGGGTTTGATTAAAAAGGGAGTTTTTTTAGTACAATAGAACTGTACTGTGGTCATACACAACACTATGCATGTGTATAACTCACAGAATTGTACATCCAAAAAGTCAATTTAACTGTTTATAAATATTTTTAAGTAATAAATTTATCAAAGTTTTTTTAGAAAAACTTTATGCAGGAGTTCCTGTTGTGGCTCGGTAGAAACGAACTTGATTAGGATCCATGGGAGTGCCAGTTCAATCCCTGGCCTCACTCAGTGGGTTAAGGATCCAGTGTGGTCATGAGCTGTGGTATAGATGGCAGATGCAGCTCTGATCTGGCATTGCTGTGGCTGTGGTGAATGCCAGCAGCTGTAGCTCTGATTAGACCCTTAGCCTGGGAACTTCCACTTGCTGCAGGAGCGGCCCTAAAAAAAAAAAAAAATTCATAAACAAATAAGTAAATAATAAAAATTTTAAAAACCCTTTACGCCAAAGAGGAGAATTGCAGTTGGCAGACTATAAACCTTACAGTTAAGACAGTCGGCTATATAATTTATTTATTCATAGATCTCTCAGGAATTGGTAAGAGGTTTATAAAAATAAATAAAAGCTATAATTTCTTTGCAATAAATATTTTCTTGAATACTTTTGATAGCTCTCTCTAGAACTGCTTTTGCTAAACGTTTTTTCAAACTAATTGCAGAAGTCAAGGGACTGTCTAATTGCTTGTAATTTTTTATTCCCCCTTTGAAATCCTTGTTATACCCTGACTAATTCATGTACAAGAACAGAAAGACCTTTTTGTTGACAATACAGCTTACTTGAAGGCAATCCAAACAACGTCAAGTACATATCAGGTCCATCCACAGAGAGGTGCATTAATCCCTGAAGCATATTCTAATCACTGGGGGAGGGGGAACTAACTGCCCAGGGGTAAGGAAACATCTATCCTCACTTTCGACTTCATACTCTATCCATTAGTGGCTCTTCCTCAAGGGAGGAGGCGTTGCTAATACAATTGCTCAGTGTCTTGAATTATCTGGGTGAAACCACAGCATTGAAAAGACATGTGAATTTGTGAACATCTTCTTTCTCATTCTGGAATAGGCCAGGAAATACCCTGACATTCCCTTGGGTACTTTTTCACCTCCAACACTAAAGTCTAGCACTAGTGGTCTTTCTTCTTTCTTCCACATTGACTTTGTGCACAAATTGGTAAGAATACCTTGGTATCCCCCATAAACCCAACGGTATCATATGGGAAGTCCAGACATCTTTCAGAACTTTTTTCTTTTCTCAGATGAAAGCTTTTGCTAATAAAGTCACAGACTAAATAACCTGGGTCAATTTAATAGTATGCACAGAAGTGAAAGTATTTTTTCTTATTGTTTGTGTCATCCTCTTTCCTTTAGCACTGGTGGTTTGCTTCTAAATCTTCTTAGATTGCTATTCAAAGATTCTACCTTTGGTATGGCAATAAGAAAGCAGGAGGAATAGATTAGATATTTAGGAAAAGCAAAGACCTGACTTTGGCCTTCTGCCTCAGCTATGTGTCCATAGCTCAGTTTAAACTATGTTTGGGGATGTATGATACTTACAGAGAAATTAAATATATATATATATATATATATATATATATATATATATATATATATATGTATTTAATGTATATTTTTAAAATTTATGGCCACACCTAAGGCATATGGAAGTTCCTGGGCCAGAGACTGAATCCAAGTAAGAGCTTTGATCTATACCACAGCTGTGGCAACACCAGATCTTTAACCTACTGAATCAGGATCAAACTCTCGGCTCCACAGCAACTCAAGCCTCTGCAGTCAGACTCTTAACCCACTATGCCACAGTGGGAACTCCTAAATATATATTTTTAATTTCTCATTTTCCTGTTCTCAATTTTGTATAATTTCTTCAAAGGGAAGAAGAAATGAGAGATAGCCTTCATGTAACTGAATACTTCAATTATTAGTAGTCATGGTCCTTAGCTTAAAGGGGTTTAAAATTGGTATGCACAAAACTAAAACCCTCTTACCTTACAAAGTCTATGAATGGTATAAGAAGGAGGAAAAGCGTAGAACTGAATTACCTACCCTATATGAACTGAAAAACCACCAAAATATCCTGCCCAACTGAAGCCTTGTTCCTTACAACCTGTAGATTAATTGAAACCAGAGAATCCAAGAATATTTACTACTATATGATAACAGTGAATCAAAACCAGAGTTCTATAAAGTTATTTCTCCTTCATTCCATTGTATTTCTGGACTGAAACTTGCTTAACAAATCTCTGTCACTTTTCACCTTGTCTTTAAGGTAAGCAAAGAGGCAACAGAACCATTCAAAGTTAGGATAATTCATATAAGCAAAGCCAGAACTAAACCTCAGGGTTCTTGGCTCCCTTTGCTAAAGTTCAAAAAGCTACAATGGGTTTTAAAGGACCTAGTACCTAATTCAAAAAGATACATGCACTCCTAAGTTCACAGCAGCACTATTCACAGTAGCCAGGATATGGAAACAAACTAAATGTCCATCAACAGACGAATGGATAAAGATGTGGTACATATATACAATGGAATAATACTTAGCCATAAAAAAGAATTAGCAGCAACATGGATGGAACTAGAGATTCTCATACAAGTGAGGTTAAGTCAGAGACTGACAAACACTATGTGATATTACATATATCTAGAATCTAAAACATATCTTCAAAACATAAAGAAACTCACAGACATAGAGAATAAACTTGTGGTTGCCAAGGCGGAAGGGGTTGGGGAAGGGATGGAGTGGGAGGTTGGGATTAGCAGATGTAAGCTATTACACATGAGTGGATAATCAACAAGATTCTACTGTATAACACGGAGAACTATATTCAATGTTCTATGAGAAACCATAATTGAAAAGACTATTTTTAAAAAATGTGTACATATATATTTAATATACATAATTGAGTCACTTTGCTGTTCAGCAGAAATTAACACAACATTGTAAATCAACAATACTTCACTTAAAAAAATAAAGGGTGGCAAAACACTGTAAATCAAATATACTTCAATAAAAAAGTTAAAAATAAAGGACATAATACCCACTGACCCAATTTTATGAATAGTTCATTGTTAATTTGTTGTTATATTCATTGTGAACTATCTAATACTTTTTATTAATTTTGGAATAATCCTAGCCTCTGTTCCCTCCCTTTCTGAGTGTCTGGTTGGCTTGGAGAAAGGGATGGGTTAAGTATTTCCCTTGACTTTGTACAAAACATCTGGATGCCCAGATTATAGAGATTTAGAAGAGCAATAGTCCTAGAGATGAGGTTGTAAAGCGGAAAATCTGGCAGGGTTAAAAAACCAATGCCTTGTTCAAATTTCCTTTCAGAATAATATCACTACATGAATTAGAAGACGTATGATCAGTAGATGAGAAGGTAATTGACCGAATATTTTTAGCATCCTATTTTTATTGCCCCAGAATGCTTATGACTTTTCAAAAGAAACTCAAAACTGAAGAAATGACCCAAAAAGTATTTCCCCAAGGGTTTCTGTACATATGTTATTCAGGTCAATTTATGGCATCTCTAACAGTTATGAAGAGATGGAACTAATGCAAAACTTGGGGAAAATGGAAAAATAAAGTCCTATCCAATAAGTGGGCTGCTTAAGCCAAGAAAATCCACTCCAGAAATTCCCCACTGCTCATTACACAATCTTTCACTCACAATTATGCTTTTAGAAAATGCCTAGTTAACATTCCCCAACAACCTTAACTAGACAACAGTAGTCCATCCCCCACTGTGGAAGTATAAAAACACTCCCCTTTGGCTACATCTAATTCCTGCCTTTGGACCAAAAAGCAGCTACCCCTGAAACTGGTGAGGCATTTTGCTTTAAGATAGGCTCCGATTGGACCCCTAGCCTAGGAACCTCCATATGCCATGGGTGCAGCCCTAAAAAGACAAAGGGAAAAAGAAAAAAGATAGGCTCTGGGGTATAGGAAAAAACAAAGAGTATCTAAAGTCGGAAAACCCCAGCTAAGGTTGTGCTGGAAAGACTATGTGGAACCACTGCCTCTGGAAGGGCTGGTAAAATAGAGATGATAGTGCTTACCCCAGAGGGTCATATGAAGATCAAAGGAGACAACAGCCTGAATGTTTTATAAAGTGTTAGGTAGATGATAAATGCAACAAGGAGCAGTTGTTTCCCAACTTTCCAGATCCTGTGGTGACTGAATGTCCTTCACCGTACAGAACAATGTCTCCCCTGGAGTTACTTGGGACGGGCAGCAGAAGGGTTCCTGGGCTTTCCTCTAAGGCACTGCTCTGAGTCACTGCCTGTGGTGAGTGTCAGAAGGGACAGAACTCCTTCCAGGCCTCCTCCTCAGCTAGCATCCAGTTTTTTTTTTTGGGGGGGGGGGTGCCAGGGTCGGACTTCCTTTTCTCAAGTTTTGCTATTTGAATTTTTTGAAGGACAGACTCAAGTCTTACTTTTTAAAAATGCAGCTATCTGAGGTCCATGGCCCACAGCAAATACAAACCAACCTTTCAGGTCAAAGAACCATAGCATAACAAAGTCAGACTCCCAGGCCCTTCTATTCTTTTTATTACTCCTTCCTCCCCACCCCAACCCCATAGCGTCTTCAGTGATAGCACGGCCCATAATTTAAGACAGGGGGAAACAGACTTTGCACACACCCCTAAAGAGACCTTCCTACGTTAACAACGACCACGCTTTCCCCGCCACTCCCTAACCCGCCTGACCTCACCCAAACACACACCAATGTCCTTGGCGGGGGAGGGGGGTGGGCTCACTCAAATAAACACACGCACTCGCCAGTACGCCGGTCAGCCGCGGACAAATCTGACTCTTTGCCAACTTGTAGCCACAGAGAGCAGCGAAGGGACTAAGTCCTTCATCGCCAGCTCCAAAGAGACACTGCGACCGCCAGCGGCGCCGCAGTAGCAGCCTCTGTACTGCAGCCTCCAGCTGCTGGAGTTTCAGATCTAATTCCTTAAAGAGTATCGCTCTTCCGCCCTTTGTCCCACTTCCAGAGATTCACACACTTCTCTCCCCAGGAGGTCGGGAGGACCCAGGTCATACTGCCACTTCTGCTGAGGGGCAAGTGACACTGAATAAGGTTCCCATCAAAGTAGCCAGAAACCCACTACTCTTTTCCCCATCTCTCCACCCTCCTGCTCAAGTAAGCGACTGTGTTGCCTGCGAAGATCTCAGTTCTCAGGGCGCCTGAGTCTGATGGGATATGGAGGAGGCAGGCGGGAAGAGAAGCGAGGGGCAGGACGACAGCTGAGATTCTTAGAGGAAGGATGGGGCGGGACTGGGGAGAGGGACTCTCTCCCTCCTGTCCACTCCCTACTACAGGCAGCAACTCCAAAAGGCGCAGGTGGGCCACAAGGTAAAGGCCTTTTCTCCCTCCTCTTCCCCGCTCCCCTCTTGGACACCTGGTGAAAAAGCAAGGTGCAGGTGTACCTGGAGCGAACACCATGATTTCCTCCAGCCGTTGCCCCCCAAGATAAGGAGAGACAGACAGATGGACAGACTGAGAGTGGACGGAAAGCCAGGACTTGGGGCCCGGTGCAGGTGGGAGCGTAGGGAGCGCGCTGGCCGCGGGTCGGGACGATCAGCACCTCGGACAGCTCCCCGCCGCGCGATCCCGGGGCCGCAGCTCCCGCCGCCGATGCGGCGCGCTCAGCCTCCACAATGCACTGCTCTGTCCGCGGCCACGGCGGCGGCAGCAGGAGGAGGAGAGCGGATGCCGGCTCAGACCATCCCTCATTCCCGCGCCAGCTCAGCGTAACTGCTGCGTGGGGAGCAGCACCCTTCTACCTCTTCCACCGAGAAGGACGGACGTACGGACGGACGGAAGAGAGAAAAGGTAATTGCCCGGCTTCCCGGCAGGGGGACAGCTAATTGCTTCTAATTACCTGCTGTCTCTCGCCCCCGTGGATACTGGACTGACATTTAGGATGTTTGCCTTCAAAGAGCTTTACTCTGAGTTCTCCGAGTTAGGCTAGCTTTGAACAGAAGGGTGGGGCCTCCAAGTTAACCAGTCCTTGGAGTCCAGGACTCCTCTCTCACCCAGAGTCCTAATCTTCTGCTAGCGTCAGAAAGAAAGCTGGAGGGAAGGGCAAGCTGACTGTGGAACGTGAGGAGGGCGCCCCTGTCAGGCACCGCTCCCGGGCGGCTCTGAAAGCTCTGACGCTTGGGGGCCCTCAAGGTCATCACGTTAGAGACAGAAGGGCTGACCAGCGCAGAGGAAAGAGACCTCGGTAAGGCTGGTCTCCACCGACAAACACAGATCCTAGGGAAGGGGGGCCCGGAGCGTTCCCTTCAAAAGTGAGAACCGCCCACAGACTGATCAAGAAACACCAATGCTTCCCCTTCCATCACCCAACTGAAAACTCTACCCCCACTCCTACTCCGAAGTGCCCCCACACTCACCTCATGCTTCTAATACACTCTTCATTTTAAAGCATCATCTAGCTCCCCCCAGAAATGCTTGTGCAGTGTGGACAGCCCACACTAGATATTACCCAGCTTGAGACAAATCCATCCAGGTTACAACCCCAGAGCAAGAATGACATAGGATTCTCCAGCCTCAAAGCAAATGTCAGTGGCTTCAGGTTTTAGTCTCTATTTTTGCAGCTGAATAGAGTTTTCCAAGAATGAAAGGTGATCCAGGTGATCCCCAGTGTTTTATGGGGTTTCTTCATCTCTCCCTGGAAAATGTAGTTGTTCTGAAAATGCAGTATTTCTTAATAATTTGGTTGGTCGCCATTCATGCTACACTCTTGGCAAATAGTAAGCATTCTAATAACCTTATTGGCAGAAGTTTTGTTCAAAGCCATCTGATAGATTGAAAAATGCAAACAGACTTACAGCTCTTGAACTGTGGTTTGCATGGAGGCATATGGGTACCCTAAGCATAAAACAATCAGTACTACTCCTAGCACCTGGCTCCACAGGGGCTTGAACAGATGGGCCCTGCCTCAGCAGCAACAAGATGCAAGTCAGCGGATGGACAGTAGGAAGTGTGTGCATGCCAGGATGCAGTCTTCTCACTTCCCTAAGTTATACCAAAAGCCAGGGACCAATGATGCTTCACTCTGTCTTCTTTGCTTATCACCAGCAAAAGTGTGAAACACTATTTGAAATAATCCTTAAATGACTGAAAAGACCTCTTTCTTTTATCACACTCAAAAGGGCTCTTTTACAAACTTTATTTTTAATGGGTTTACCTCTTATCCTAATACATAAACAATGACTCATTATTAAGTTCAAGAAAAAGCAACAGTGTAGGAAAAGTAAAAAAGGTTTGAGAATTACCACCATTTACTAGCGTGTGACCTTATATAAGTTACTTAACAGTATTATCTGCAAGAGGAGGATTAAGGTATCTCTGCAAGGTTTGTTATGAGGCTCAAATGTGATAATGGATTAATGGATTAAATAGGAGAGCAGAGCCCCAATTAAACACATTCCAGTAAATTACTGACACCCTGCTAGTAGAGGACATGCTGGAGGAATGCAAACTAAGTGTGTTAGGTCAGTACTTCTCAGACAAGAATGTGCACATGAATTCCAGGGAGATTTTGTTCAAATGCAGATCCCGATTCAGTAGACTGGGGTGGGGCCTGAGATTCTGCATTCCTAACGAGCTCCCTAGCAATGGCCACGCTTGTAGGTGCTGATGGTCTGGCCATAGACTTTATTTTGAGCAGTAAGGTGGAAATTACCTCTCTCCGCTTCAACGGCAGAGCACACCTTTCCAGATGTTAAATAAGGAAGATGGATTCCCACCCACTTCCAAGCTAGACAGGGGTCATGATGGTAAGAGAAAGAAAGGACACTTGTAAAAGGTCCCAGAGCTCCTCTGATAGTCCGCTGTGGCACCAGGAGGTAGTGTGACTCAGTAAAAACCAATGCAACAGGTGAAGGAAAGAAGGACAATCTCTCATCTCAGCCCCATCCTCAGCTCTTCTCTGCCTTTCCTTCTCCCACCGCATCACTTCATTCTCTCTACCCAACACACCACCGCTACCTAGCCAGAGGACAATAGACTCCCAATCCAATTTTACTTGTTTACATTTTAGTAAGAACAATTAATTTTATTCCCAATAAAACCAAGGCACTTTAATAAGTTTTTTAATTTAGTTATTTCATCAGTAAATTTTATATTCGACAATATTAATCTCCCATTTTTACTACTACTGGAATGATTATTTTGATAGTTTAATTTCAATACCCTGAAAATGGTAAATGATCCGTGTGTGTGTGTGTGTGTGTATGTGTGTGTGTCTTTTTGTCTTTTCTAGGGCCGCGCCCAAGGCATATGGAGGTTCCCAGGCTAGGGGTCGAATCGGAGCTGTAGCTGCCAGCCTACACCACAGCCACAGCAACGCTGGATCCTTAACCCACTGAGTGAGGCCAGGGATTGAACCTGCAACATCATGGTTCCTAGTCGGATTCATTAACCACTGAGCCATGACGGGAACTCCCAAAAATTTGTAGCCTCTGTGTGTGTGTGTGTGTGTGTGTGTGTGTGTGTGTGTGAAAACAGAAAAACTGAATGATTTAGAGGAGGACACTGAAAAAGTAATCTTTGTGCAATCCAATTGGTAAAGCCTTTAAAAGAGTGCTCTTTTGAGAGAAGGAGGGAGTTCCTGTTGTGGAACTCCCTCCAGGAACCATGAGATGGCGGGTTTGATCCCTGGCCTCACTCAGTGGGTTGAGGACCCAGCATTGCCATAAGCTGTGGTGTAGGTTGAAGACATGGCTCAGATCCATGTTGCTGTGGTTGTGGTTGGTGTAGGCTGGCAGCTGAGGCTCCGATTCGACCCCTAGCCTAGGAACTTCCATATGCCGCAGGTGCAGCCCTAAAAAGCAAAAAAGCAAAATCTAAAAAAAGAGAGAGAGAGAAGGAAATGACATCAATTGGAAAAAAAAAATTAAGATAGAAGATGGAATAAAGAGGAAGGGAGAATAAAAATAATGACTTACTACCTTAAGGAAAGAAATGGGAAATGTTACAGATTTTGCAGGCTTAAAGAGTACAGAACAATTTCTCTGCAGGTTTGCATTTTTATGAAGCAGTTTATGAATCCTGTGAGATTCTTTAAAAGGGGCTATCAAATAGCCATATTTTCTGAAAGGAACATTAGCAAAGCTTCCTTATTGGAAAAAGTACATTAGAATAGTTAAAATTCATGTTATGTTTATGCACAATAAATATTTTCCTGAAAAAAATCTAACTTTGAAGATCTTCTTTTCCTACCAAAGAGCTTTGTATCCATGTTCATTTTTGTACAAATAGTTCCCCCAAATTGCCAAATAAAACTGTTGATTCTTCCCAATGACAGAAGAGAAAAAGAATCAGTTGAAGACCACATTCAAATTAAAACCAGCATTAGTTAGTTTTAAGGAGAAGCATAAAGCATCAACTCAATATTCAATTCATCCTCAAAGTTGTCAATAGATACTATAAAACTTTACTCCACTTCTGAATGCATAGTACTGTCTGTTTAAATATAGGTTCCTTGGAGTTCCCGTTGTGGCTCACTGGTAACAAATCCAACTAGTAACCATGAGGATGAAGGTTCAATCCCTGGCCTCGCTCAGTGGGTTAAGGATCTGGCATTGCCGTGAGCTGTGGTATAGGTCACAGATGTGGCTCAGATCTAGCACTGTTGCAGCTGTAATGTAGGCCAGCAATTGCAGCTCCAATTCGACCCCTAGTCTGGGAACTTCTTATGCCATGGGTGTGGCCCTAAAAAGCAATAAATAAGTATAGGTTCCACACTAAGTCAAGTTCAGAAGGGAATAGTCAATGAGAACAAAAGACTAGAAATAGAAGATGTGAAGAAAAAAAAAGATGAGAAAGAAATATGGGAAGGGAAAGAAAATAAGCAAGAAATTAAAAAAGCTTTCTGGGAAGAGCACATATAAAAGGAGAAAGATACAAAAGACAGGAAAAAATGGCATATTGAGAGACTCAAAACAGATTTTTTTAACAAAAGGAAAAAAGGAATGACAAGCCTTTTTTTTTTTTTTTTTTGAAGTATGAAAAAGAAGAGAGCCTCAATACAGCCTAAACTGAGAAACTGGGTGCTCTTCTCATATCCTGCTCACTTGGGCTCTACGTTTGGGAATAAATTCAACCATTACCTTTGGAAATACTTATTAATTGTTTAAACAATTGTTCAAAGCTCTTCATTTCTATTCAAAGGCTCATTTCAAAATCAGGAGAGTAACCATATACTACACAGGGATTTCGCTATCAGAGAAGAGTTATTCTTTAGACCTTAGTAGCTACTAAGAGCATAACGATACTGACTCACTGGTTAATTTTTAACCTATTTTAAGAATCAGTTTGTAACATAAGAGATAGTCTTTGCAACCACAGAGCAGGCAAAGGTTTCTTAGATAAAACGCAGAAAGCACAAACCATAAAATAATTGGTAAATGGGACTTCAAAATTAAAATTTTCTGCTGTCTGAAAAACACTGCTACGAAAATAAAAATGCCAACTACAGATCAGGAGAAAATACTCACAATGTGTATACCTGACATATATATTCGTGACTCTTGCAACTCAATAAGAAAACAACCCAACTAAAACTTGCCAATGTTTAAACAAACACTTCAGAAGAGGAATATATTACTAACTGCCTATAAGCACATGAGGACTTCTCAACATCATTAGTTATCACAGAAATATAAATTTAAACAGTGAAATATCATTACATACTCAGCAGAAAGAGGAAAATTAAAAGGAACTGACAATGCCAAGTGCTGATGAAATATGGTAAGGTACGGAGCAACTAGAACTCTAATGGGAATATAAAATGTTACAACCACCCTGGAAAATAATTTGATAGTTTCTCATAACACTAAACTTACACCTTACCCTAAGACCCACGCAGTCTACTCCTGGGTGGTTACCCAAGAAAAATGAAAAACTTGTGCATGAACGTTGACCGCAGCTTCACTCATCGTAGCCAGAAACTAAAACAACCTCCAAGTCTATCGACAACGTATGGCTACACAAATTGCGGCAAATAGAGGCAACAATATTGATAAAGTCCAACAATGTACTGAGCAAAAGAAACCAGACACCATAGAGTACCTACAATATGATTCCATTTATATGAAATTCTAGAAAAAGCTAAAGAAACTATAGTTGATAGCAGATCAGTGATCATCTGGGGCTCGGGGATATGGAGAGGTGACTGAAAACCAACTCAAAAGAACTTTTGGGGAACTTTTGGGGAAATGTCTACATCTTTACTGTTAGTGGTATATAAGTGTACACATGTGTCAAACCTCACTGAACTTGAAGTTCCCTTGTAGCTCAGCAGGTTAAGGATCTGGTGTTGTCACTGCTATAGCTCAGGTCGCTGCTGTGGCTCAGGTTCAATCCCTGCATGCTTAGGGGGGTGGCCAAAAAAAAAAAAAAAACTCATTAAACTATACACTTATAATGAGTGCATTTTACTTTAGGTAAATTACACTACCATAGGAGAGTAACATTATACTACACAGAGATTTTGCTATCAGAGAAGAATTATTCTTTAGACCTTAATAGCTAAAAATGAGTTCGCAGGGAGTACCCTTATGGCTCAATGGGTTAAGGATCCAGCATTGTCATTACTGTGGCTCTGGTTACAGCTGTGGCACAGGATCAATCCCTGGCCCAGGAATTTCTGCATGCTGCCAACATAGCCAAAAAAAATTAAAAAAATTAAAATGAGTCTGTATTAATTTCTGTATTTCAAATAAACAGAAATATAGGTGAGAAGTTCCCATGGTGGTACAGCAGAAATGAATCTGACTAGGAACCATGAGGTTTTGGGTGCCATCCCTGGCCTCACTCAGTAGGTTAAGGATCCAGTGCTGCCGTGAGCTGTGGTGTAGGTCACAGACATGGCTCTGATCTGGCGTTGCTGTGGCATAGGCTGGCAACTATAGCTCTGATTCAACCCCTAGCCTGAGTGCCTCCATATGCCATGGATGCAACCCTAAAATGAAAAAGAAAAAAAAGACATATGGGTGAGACTATTGTAAAAATGGAATTTTTTTTTTGCCACGCTCATAGCATGTGAAGGTTCCCAGGCCAGGGATTGAACCAGAGCTGCAGCAGAGACAATGCCAGATCCTTAACCCACTGAGCCACAAGGAAGCTCCAAAATGGAGTATTTTAAGAGCCAGAATTAACTATAAAGTATGCTAACTCAATTTTTCCTCATTCTTTAATGTTCTAAATCTAAATAATTTCACGTTTCTCTATTCAACACTTTTGAATTACTGTATTTAGCCCCTTTGAATGACTAAAGAGTGAACAAATTAATATAAAATATTACTTTATTTTAACAATAAGCATTACTGGAGTTCCCCGTCGTGGCTCAGTGGTAAACAAATCTGACTAGTATCCATGAGGATGCAGGATCAATCCCTGGCCTTGTTAGCTGGGTTAAGGATCCGGGGTTGCCATGAGCTGTGGTGTAGGTCACAGACATGGCTCGGATCTGGTGTTGCTGTGGCTGTGGTGTAGGCCGGCAGCTACAGCTCTGATTCAACCCCTGGGAACTTCCATATGCTGCGGGTGTGGCCATAAAAAGACAGAAAATAAAAAATAAAAAGTAAAAATAAATAAAAATTTTAAAAATAAGAATAAGCAATGCTTTTTTCTTTATTCACTCAACAAACATTTATTGATCAGGGGATTGGTCCTAAGAAGAGTATTAGATACTAAAGATTCCAAGGTATAAGACCCAGGAACACTCTTGAGCAGCTTAGAGTCCAGTAGAAAAAGGAGCAGGGGAAAGGGAAAGGGAAAGGGAAAGGACACTGAGACCCAGCTGAGGTCTGCAAACACTCCTCTACAATGGGGCCCAGTGCCCCAGTCACATGACGTCAGGTACAGGTGTGTTAAAATATCTACAGTAGGCCCAAGAGGAAGTCACTCATGCTAAGCCTCAATCAGCAAGCTAAAACTTAGCCAGTGTCCATGTTGGGCTCTTCCAGGAAACGAAGGCCTAGGTGCACCAACCAGTGCCTTCCTGGTCAGCACAAGTTACCAGGCCAGCTCCAAGATGTCCCTTTGTTCCCTGTAAGAAAAGTAACTCTGCTTTGACCAATCAGCAAACTTCTTCATTCCACGGTCTATAAAAATTTCTCGCCTCGTACAGCTCTTCGGAGCTCCTTTCTCTCAGCATCCATGAATCTGGATGCTGCCCAGCATGTGAAATGCTGAATAAAACCAGTTGGACCTTTTCAAACTTTATGACTACTGGAATTTTCCTTTAACAGTTTAGATTGCACTTAACCAATGGGATCCAAGTGGGAAGGATATTAAGCCACAGGGCACTTTTTAAGGAGGAGGAAAATAAGTTATGGACTAGACATGAGGTTGAAAGTCTAGCTCAAGAACAAAGAAGCTGGCAGGGCTGGAGGCAAGATCTCTGAGTTTAAGGTGGAATCCTGGAGGACAACAAGATCTTGAGCAACCCTGTAGGAGACTGCTGAACAATCCCCAGGGAAGAAGTGAAAGGACCCCAAGATTGGAGCAAGGGGCTGTGGAGGTCATCCTGGATGGTGGGTGGACAAAGAGGAGAAGATAATGAACCACACAGTTTGGCTTTAGTGTAGGTGGGGGAGGGGCATGGACCACTAGAACGGAAACCACACACCTCAGATTGGGACTCAAAACCAGCCAAAGCCCAGATTGGGCCTTGAATCCAGTTTGTTAAGTCAAATCACACACCTGGTCCCAGGACCCACTTAAGTTCAGGTTTTTTTTTTTTTCTTTTTGCTATTTCTTGGGACGCTCCCACGGCATATGGAGGTTCCCAGGCTAGGGGTCGAATTGGAGCTGTAGCCGCCAGCCTATGCCAGAGCCACAGCAACGTGGGATCCGAGCCGCATCTGCGACCTACACCACAGCTCACAGCAACGCTACACCACAGCTCACAGCAACGCCGGATCGTCAACCCACTGAGCAAGGGCAGGGACCGAACCCGCAACCTCATGGTTCCTAGTCGGATTCGTTAACCACTGCACCACGACGGGAACTCCAAGTTCAGGTTCTTTATGTCTCAGCACAGAAGGAATTCAGCAAGAGGCAAAATGAAAAGTAAGAAGTAGATTTGCTGAGAGATAGACAAAGGGTGGGCCATCTCAGAAGCCAAGAGCTGAGAGCCCCTGAAATACGGGCTGGGCAATTTCATAGGCTAATGAGTGGGAGGATTATTCCAACTATTTCTGGGAAGGGGTGGGGTTTTCCAGGAATTGGGCCACTGCCCACTTTTTGGCCTCTAATGATTGGCCTTGGCTCCTGTGGGCCTGTCATTCAGCTAACGTGTTACAGTGAGCTATGGTGGAACTCAAGGTCCACTGGAAGTCAGATCATCCACCATCTTGGACCTGCCTGGTTCTGACCAGTTTTTGTCTTATCCTCAAGGACTATGTCATTCTTTTAGGGGTTGTGCCCTGACCCCTTTCCTCCTGTCTCAGAACCACTGAGAAGTTGCCAGACAAATCTGACAGAATAGTTAAAAGGTCTTTGAGTGAGCTAATAATGCTTAAGTGGCAATGGTAACATTTGGAAACTGAAATTAATTTTTGTTTGTTTGTTTTTTTAGGACAACACAGCATATGGAAGTTTCCACACTAGGGGTCAAATCGGAGCTGCAGCTGCCAGCCTATACCTCAACTCACAGCAGTGCCAGATCCTTAACCCACTCAGCAAGGCCAGAAATCAAACCCACATCCTCATGGATACTAGATGGGTTGGTTACCCACTAAGCTACAACAAGCACTCCCAGAAATCAATACTTTTCATAGTCAGTAATTGATTTTACACCACATTATGTAACAATGATAGACATTAGGCTGGACCTTATTGCTTTAGAGACTGACCTATGTTTAGAAAATAAAAGATCAAATTCTTGGTATTTGAATTTCAAAATATGTGCTTGAAATGCAAAGCAAAGGCTAAAGTCTTGAAAGCTGAGGCTTTCAACTGCCAGAGCAGAAGGGGAAAGTTTTTAAGTCCTAGCCTCAAGGCTAAGTTTGTAAGATAAACAGAGTTGGGGGAGAAAAGCAGGAAAAAAAGCATAGTCAGTTTTGTATTTCTTTTGTTTGAAAACTCACTCAAAGCCCAAAGGAAATAGTTTGCAACTTTTTTATTTTGTTTGAAAAGTCCTTTGGGGCTTGGAGGAAAGACTTTTTTTTTTTTTTCTCACGGGGATAAGAAACTATAGATTTAGCAGGGGCTCCAAAAAAGGAGGCTGTATCCCAATCCTGGTCAGTCCAAGAAGAAGTGGGGCCTCCAAGGGGAACTAATGAGGAGCCCAGATGAATCTGGAGAAACCCCGACACCTTCATCTGACTTCCAAGGGTGGAGCTCAGGAAGGTCTCTAGGGAGTTCCTGTAAGAACCCCACCAGTATCCATGAGGATGTGAGTTCAATTCCTGGCCTCGCTCAGTGGATTAAGGATCCAGCATTGCCACAAGCTATGGAATAGGTCAAAGATGCAGCTCAGATCAGGCGTGGCTGTGGCTGTGCAGAAAGCCCGCAGCTGCAGCTCTGATTTGACCCTAGCCTAGGAATTTCCATATGTTGAAGGTGTGGCCCTAAAAAAAAAAAAAGTAAAAAGAAAAAGGCCTCTAGCCTCTTGAAAATTTCCAGGCTACAGGGGTAAAATATGGATAGTGAAGTGAATTGTCTGGGCAGATGAGCTTAAGGGCCACCTCTTAGGCCCTTCCCGACCCTAAAGAACTCTGTATGCATGGGAAGGATTGGGCATGTGGCCATGATGGGTCTCGAAGTCAGAGGAAGGAAGGCTCCAGAGGGACCAGAGGCCATGAGGGGACACTAGGACCTCAGATGATGGATCAGGATCAAGCCCCACAAGCAAAGCACAGACAGAGTTACATCACAGTAACCACCAGGGCACAGCTGGTATCTGCAACCTGGACACTTCACCTCCCTTGAGTTTAGACACAGCCTCAGGGGAAAGGTCCAAAGTGGAAATCCTATATTAGCTATTTCCAATCCAGAACTTGGGAAGTTTGGACCATGACGCGGTAGGTTAAGAATCTGACTGCAGTGGCTTGGGTTGCTACAGAGGTTTGATCCCCAGCCCGACCCAGTGGATTAAAGGATCTGGCATTGCTGCAGTGTCAGTGTGGTCACAACTGTGGCTCAGATTCAATCCCTGGCCCAGGAACTTCCATATGTTGCAGGTGCAGTCATAAAATTTTTTAAAACACAAAATTCAGAATTTTACTCAGAGGTTTCTGAAATGACTGAGCCGGCCTGAGGCAGAAGATAGATGGGTCCCAGGCTGAACAACTGAAATCTGTCCCCTGTGGACAAAATAAAGATAATGGCAGGAGCAAGAAAGAGCTGTGTCCTGTTTGGGTAAGGAGACCACACATTTCCCATTCTTGAGGTTGAGAAGACCTCCCAAAATACACGTGTGCAGAAAGGTTCCTCAGGGGTCAGAGAAGGGCGGGGCACTAGACCACAGCATATCCTCTCAACTTCCCAGAGACTCTTGCACTAGAATCCACCTTGGCTGAAAGATGCTGTGTGCACACAGGGGAGGGCCCTCAGTCAGGCCACATGTGGGCTCAAGGCCAGATGAAGCAAGATGATTGGCCAGAGGAAGCCCGGGAGGACTGTTCCCATACAAGTGATTTAAATCACCTCCAAAGCACGTGTGGCTCTCTTTGTCTCTCTGTCTCTGTCCCTCTCCCTGCCACCCCTCCCGCACTGGATCCTGCCTCTGCTTTTTCCGCCATGTATCTCCTCATCTTCTCGCTTAATAAATACTTTATTTGCCTCGCTACTCTAAGTCTCTTTGCCAGATTTTTTTCTCCAAAGGATTGGGGAGCAACATCAAGCCTGCTGGTCCTGGTGGACTAGTGGTTAGGGTTCAGACTCTCCACCCAAGAACTTGCCTCAAAGTAACTAGGTTAAGCGTTCTGCTATCAGACAAAATGATAAAAAGATTAGCTCTCGGTTATTAAAAAAATCTTTTTCCTCCCACCTTGAGGGTGTGGCCTAAGACTCTCCACGAAGCTCACTTTTTTTTTTTTGAGTGCCTGTTTAGTATACTCACATAGCAATTCTGGCTGCTGGAAATGCCATTCCTTCCACCCCACACAGCTGTCTCTTTCATCCAAGTCTAAGTATAAATATTACTCTCCAGAGAGGTTTTTCCTGTCTAACTAATCTTAGTATGTCTAACCCCCAACCACTACACACTGTGACACACAGACACACCAATTCTCCATCCGGATTCTAGATTCATTTCCGTTATTTCACTTTCCTCAATTTGGTACTTCATGGTTATTTGATTACCTGCTTAGTGCCCGGTTATCACCATCAGGGCAGAAGCTGTGCCTAAATGTTGTGAATAATCACAATATTCTCAGTGCCTAGCACAGGCTCAGCTCTACGGCAGCTGTTTGAGAAACACATGTTGACATGACTATGCCAAGCTCTATGCTAATTTCTCTGCCCTAATTTATCGTATGTAATCCTGAGACAGATGCTGTTATTGCTCTCATTCTAAAGGCAGGGGAAATGAGGCATAGAGAGATTAAATAGTTTTGCAAACATCACACAGGCAGTAAATGGTAGAGCCAGAATTTAAACTCAAGTAAGAAGGATTTTTTAAAAATAGTAAGTATGGCTGATGCAGAGCATAGCATGTTTTCTCTTTTCACAAACACAGAAGGCAATGTCCTGGGCGTCACGCCCCCATGATATTCTCTGTCACACACATGAGATTCAGAAGGATGTGCAGAAGGGTTCTTTAATTCAGGTTCAAATTGCCCATTGCCAGCCATCCACCTTGAAGACTGTAGAAGGAATGGCTTCTCCATCCCATGACCTTTGTGCCACCTGCTCTTGAAAGCTAGCATCCTCAATTTATGTGGTCACTATTCTCCTGGACCACAGCATTCTCTTCCCTCAAACAGGACCTGGCACTTGTCCTCAGCTTCACCTGGATTATTAGTCACTTAGTTTCATCCAACATTTCCCCTAGATGATACTCAAGGAGCTTAGCTTAGTGAGTGCGGAATGGGATGAAGGAAAGATGCCTTCATCAGGGAAACCTCAAGACCAAGCATCTTTGCTAAGAGGGCTTTTTACACAACCAATATGACCATAAGACCAATATGCAAAAGAAGCCCCTGTCTCTAGTTTGTATGAGCTTCTCTTATATCCCTCAGAGGCTATTGTTCTGGGCCCATTCTAGGCATCATGGGAATTCACTTTTTTTTTCTTTTTTGGCAGTGCCTGCAGCATGTGGAAGTTCCCAGGATAGGGATCAAACCCACCCACAGCAGTAACCCAAGTGCTGCAGTGACAACACCGGATCCTTAACCCACTTCGCCACAACAGAACTCCTCTTTTTCACCTTTTTTTTTTTTTTAACAGCCATACCTGTGGCATAAGGAAGTTCCCAGGCTAGGGGTCAAATCAGAGGTGTAACTGCTGGCCTACAGTCACAGCCACATTGGCTCCAAGCCGCATCTGTGACCTACGCTGCAGCTTGTGGCAACACTGGATCCTATAAACCCACTGAGCCAGGCCAGGGATTGAACCCACATCCTCAGAGAGACAACATTATGCCATAGCCGCAACAGGAACTCCCTCTTTTCTTTCTTCTTTTTTTTTTTGGTCTTTTTGTCTTCTTTAGGGCTGCACCTGCGGCATATGGAGGTTCCCAGGCGTCAAATTGGAGCTATAGCTGTCAGCCTACGTCACAACCACACCAATGTGGGATCTGAGCCGCACCTGGGACCTACACCACAGCTCTTGGCAACACTGGATCCTTAACCCACTGAACAAGGCCAGGGATCAAACCCATGTCCTCATGGATGCTAATCAAGTTTGTTAACCACTGAGTCATGATGGGAACTCCTCTTTTTCACTTTTAAAATAATATTATTTGTTCCGAAGATCAGGTTTTAATCTGAGCATTTAAATGTCAAACCAAAGAAGAAATTAATATTACCTTCTAAAGCATTTTATAAAATAAATTTTATATTTCATTCACTTTCTGCATAAAATTGTGTGCTTAAGAAAAACATCATCTCTGCTTCTCCTATCCTTAAGATAATACCTTTATTTCATCTTTGGATGAACATGTGTTGATCATTTTTATCACATGATAAGGATTATATACTGTTATATACTGAAAATATAACTTCAGTTCATATAACAAACTAGGAAATGGTCATGTTGGATAGATGAAACAAAAGTTAGAAGACAGATGTCCTTTTGAATATCTAACTGTGAGAATAATCTAGGCATGTTCCTGAGCCCCTATTTTTGAAATGCTAAGATAGAAAAATTAATATCCAGCACATAGGGTTTGGAAGAAAATTAGATGTTACAACAACCAGGGGCAGCAACTAGAGAAGCAATAAGAGCCATAACAGAGGTGGTAGTTTTTCTTATTAAATATCAACTCTGATGACCTGCATAAAAAAAGCCTATTATTTCCTGTACTCACCTACGTTAACTGACCACAGGGCCACAGCAGGAACTCCTGTTTTTCTTTCTGAACTCTGAGCCACTTTTTCCACTTTTGTGCTTCTGATTTCCCACCTCCTCCTCTGACACTTCCTCTCAGTCTCACTTTCAGACTCTTCCCGTCTACAAGCCTTTCAAAGTTAGAGAACCAAAGGCTCTTCCTAGATTCTCTTCTGTTTTCACTTTACAGACTTTCTCTAGGCAATTCCATCCAGTCTTGTGGTTTCGATTACTGTAAAATTTTTTAGAAGAACTGCACAATTTATCACTGACACCAGAGCCTTTTTTTTAATGTAAAGGTTGGGTACTATTAGCAATTGTGCCCAGACTATTCAGGGCCAACTTAAATAGATGGTTACCATATCTATAGGACAATGAGTCCCAAATATATTTCCCCAGAAATACCTCTTCTCTGGGAGCTCCCTTTGTGGCTCAGCAGTTGATGAACCTGACTAGGATCCATGAGGATGCAGGTTTGATCCCTGGCCACACCTGCTTCCACCATGACCATATTCAGGGCCAGGTTAGATCATCAGGGCTCCTGCATACTCAGTGGGTTAAGGATCCGGCACTGCCATGAGCTGTGGTGTAGGATGCAGACACGGCTTGGATCCGGCGTGGCTGTGGCTGTGATGGAGGCCGGCAGCTGTAGCTCTGATTCGACCCCTAGCCTGGGAACTTTCATATGTCAGGAGTACAGCCCTTAAAAAAAAAAAGAAGAAGAAGAAAGAAAGAAAGAGAGAGAGAGAGAGAGAGAGAGAGAGAGAGAGGGAGAGAAGATAAAGAAGAAAGAAGAAAGAAAGAAAGAAGAGAACGAAAGAAAGCAGACAGAAAGAAAGACAGAAAGCAGAATAGAAAGAAAGACCTACACTAACTACGAAAAGAAAGAAAGACGCACCTAATAAAGCCAGACCCAGAAGAGAAAGACCGACCTCTTCTCTGAGCTCCAGACTCATAAACTAACTATATGCACTCGGGTTCACTAATTCATGCTTTCAACAAATACTGAGAATCTACTACAGGTTGAGTACTATTCTAGGAACTGATGCTACAACAGTGAACAAAAAAACAAATAATGTTCCTGTCCTCAACACACTTACATTCCCGTTGGGGAAAGAGGAACAAAAGCACAAATATATGAAAACAGAGTTTTCTCACTATGATGAATCCTATGGAGAAAAACTAAGTGGAAGAAGGAAATAGGAAGGGTAGGGAAGAAACAGGAAATTTTAAATAGTGTGATCAGGTAAGGCTTCACTGAGAGGGTGACATTTGAGAAAAGGCCTGAAAAGGGTAAAGAAGCAATGAAAGGGGACATCTCAGCAGAGGGAAGAAAAAGTGCAAAATCCTGTAAGTGGCCACATGCACGGCACCTTCCAGAAACAGAGTAAGGCCACGGAGGTGAGGCTGGAGAACAAGGGAGCAAGCAGGGAGAAAAATCAGAGTGCTAACAGGAGGCCTATATGATATTGGGCCTCGGAGGCAACTCTAAGGATTTGGCTCTTAGTCTGAAGAAACGGGAAGACACTAGAGGGTTCTGAGTAGAAGAATAACACAGTCTGACTTATGTTATAAAAGTGCTCCTCTAGGAGTTCCCGTCGTGGCGCAGTGGTTAACGAATCTGACTAGGAACCATGAGGTTGCGGGTTCGGTCCCTGCCCTTGCTCAGTGGGTTAACGATCCGGCATTGCCGTGAGCTGTGGTATAGGTCGCAGACGAGGCTCGGATCCCACGTTGCTGTGGCTCTGGCATAGGCCGGCGGCTATAGCTCCGATTAGACCCCTAGCCTGGGAACCTCCATATGCCATGGAGTGGCCCAAGAAATGGCAAAAAGACAAAAAAAAAAAAAAAAGTGCTCCTCTAGAGTTCCCTGGTGGTTCAGTGGGTTAAGGACCCAGCGATATCACTGCAGTGGCTCAGGTCAGTGTTGTGGTGAAGGTTTGATCCCTGGCCCAGGAACTTCCACATACAATGGGCAAGGGTCCCCCCTGCCCCCCAAAAAAGTGCCACTTTGAGCATGGGGCAGGAAGTAGACCAAATGGGGAATGAAGGCAGAAGCAGGGAGGCCACTGCAGTAATCCAGCTAGATAAGTATGATGGCTCTGACCAAATCACTGTTAAACTGGTGAAAAGTGATCAGATTCTGTATATATTTTGAAGAGCCAAGAGAATTTGCTGATGTTTTGGATACAGGGTTTGAGAAGAAAAAGAGGAGTCAAAGATAACTCCCAGGTTTCTGACCAGAGCAGCTGGAAAGATGACTCTTCCATTTTCTTTTTTTCTTTTACTTATTTATTTATTCATTTATTTATTTTGGCTGTTCCCACAGCAGGCAGAAGTTCCCAGGACAGAAGTAACCAGAGCCACAGCAGTGACAGCGCTGGAACCTTAAACCACTGAGCCACAAGGAAACTCCTCCATTTTCTTAGATGGAGAAAACTTCAGAAAGAGCAGGTTGAAAAAGGAGGAGCAGAAACTCACTTGGGAACATACCAAATTTGAGACCAGCATTAGACATCCAAGAGGCGCTCTTAAGTAACCAGCTGCATATATAAGTCTAGAGAGCTCAGGGAGAGGTCTAGGCTGGAGAGGAATACTGGGACATCTTCTATTCTCCACATGGTACTTAAATCCATGAGCCTGGAAAAGATCACTACAGAAGTGGAGTCAGAGAAGAGGTCTAGGAGGTGAGAACTGGACACTCAACACTGAGCACACAGGGAGGTGAGGAAGAACTAGCCAAGGAGACTGGGAGGAGCATCCAGAGGATGAGAGTCGAGTTGAGAGAGTGCGTAATGCTTGGAAACCAAGAGAAGAAAGAGTTTCAAGGCAGAAAGAGCAATCTGCTATCAAACCGATCTTTGATGTTGACAGCAAATGCTCCAAACGGGTCAAATAAGACAAGGATGGAAAATGACAAAGAGGTCACAGTGACCTTGATGCATTCAGGGTAAGTAAAGTACCAAGTCTGAAAGTCTGCCCAAAGTGGAGAGAAAACTGGAGGAGATAAAACAGAGGCAGTGAACACAAACAACTCACTTGAGGAGATTCACTGTGAAGAGAAGGAAAGAAAATAGACACCAGCCAGAGATAAAAGTGAGGTCAGAAGGTTTTGGAGGAGGAGAAGAGTGATGGTGGCAGAAAGACAGGAGGGCATTTCTGAGCTCTGCTCTTGCTGCCAGGCAGTCCGTCCTAGGAGGAGATGGGATCACAAGGGAAGAGGTTAGCCTTTGCTAGCACTTAGTTCCTTTGTCATAAGGGGAGAAAAGGCACAACAAAGACACCTGTCAGTGGTGGGCAGATGTGGTAGGAGTTCGTGGATGTTCTCTCCTGCTTGCTTCTGGCTCTCAGGGCAGCAGCAGGAGAGCTTATGCTCGATATTAACGATTATATAAATTGAGCTCATTCAGCATGGTTTTGCGTTTTTCCCCAGCAAGTAGAGGACTGATTTTTAATAGGATTGTATTTTTTTCCAAGAAGACAGAAAGAAACAAGAGGAGGTCAAGGGAGTCCAGCATGTATGTGAGGGGCTGATTATCACAATGCTATGGAAGGAGGAGAAATTGATTAATGTGGTCAACGAGATGAGAAAAGAGTGAGAAGCCATGAAACCACGAGAGATCAACTGTTTATAGGTACTGGTAGGCGATGCAATACTAGAGCAAAGCTATTAAAGAGAGAGAGCGGCAAGCGTAAGAACTAGCAGTAGGATGGGGACTGGAATTGAGATTGAGGAGGCTGACAGTTATCAGCAGCAGTAGGCTCAACATGTCCCAGATATAACTATGACCCTCTTCCAATGTTTCTTATCTCAGGACATAAAAGTTCCAAGCTTTTCCTTCACTAGACAAGGCAACACTACATCCTGTCCATCTGACCCTTTACAGAACTCCCAGAGCCATCTGCTTCCCTTTCACTCACTCCTCTGCTAATCCAAGCTACCACTGGCCCACGCCTGAACAACTACAATAGCCTTGACTGGTCTCCCCACATGTGCTCTAACCAAAGACGGCCAGAGTAATCTTTTTGAAACAAGGAATCATGTGCCCTGTTAACACTTCAACACTGTCTCTTGTTCTTAGGATGAAGATCAAGACTTATAAGAGAGCCCGCTGGATGCCTCCACTGTCCTGTCCCTGCCTCTCCTTCCAGCCCTATCTTGAACTATTCTCCCTTTCATTCTGCGCTCTGGACATGCCAGAATTTGTTTAGTCTTCAGGTACACCACACTTCCCCTGACAACAGAGGCTTTGCCCATTACCTTCTGAAAAATCTGCCTCCTCCCTGGTTAATGCCTTCCTGTCTTTCAGATGTCAACTCAAGTGCTCTTTCTTCAAGGACCACTTCTCTGACCCCACAGTACTAATTTCTCACAGTTTTTCATGATTGGTATTTTTTATAATAAACTAAAACAGTTGGTCCTAGAACTTGTCTTTTAAAGGACCACTAAACCCTTGTTAAACTGGTAGTCATATAAGCCACACTCCTGTCTCTGCTATTAAAGCCTTGAAAGCAAAGAATTCCCTAATGCTTTGCTTCCCACACTGAAAGCTCTGAAAATTCGAGAAAACTATCCCTCCTACCAAAAGTGCCAAAATTCATTTAAATATTACATAAATCTTTAAAACCAACAAGTGTCCTCTGATAAATTCTGACATTTACAATCTCTTTAGTAAATACATTGCCATACCTAGTCATCAACTTTCTAATGTTTGATTGCTTCCAAAATGCTTTCAGACATTATTCATTCGATTCTGCTAACACATCTGTAAAGGCTGGCAAATATAGCTGGGCTCCAGACACGACAGCAGGTGATCAAAAGGGACTGTTACCTTAGGATGGGGCCCCAGTCGAAATAAAGCCCACTCATTCCAGGAGGTAGGAGAGCTGTCTCTTAAGGGTATCTGCAAGAAAAATATACCCATTTTAAATTCTATTTCGACCCCACAGGTTATCCATTCACCAAGCCAAGTTTATGAGTCTCACCAGTCTTTCTAATGTGACATCAGGGGATCTCTCATTTCCTAACTCACAGCCTGAGTCACTGTAAGTGATCCCCCAAGGAGAGCCAACATGTGATAAAGGTACATCCTGGACAACAACAACAACCATTTATTCGACAGTCAGACCGTTCTTGGTCATAATTGCTTTGAGCAATTTGAAATATATTCTGGTTAACACCTCACAGATAGGTGCATGATTATGCATTGACTTGCCTAAAAGAAGTAACAATTTTGAAATATTCCTGATTTAATTTCTTTTCTAAAGGAATTGTGAGTCAAATAAAAAACAACATCCAGATGAGTTCTCTCACACCCACTTTTGTTTTGGCCACTTCTTCTAGTATCTTCCAGTTTTATTTTAAAATAATCAAATTCCTATATAGCTGATTTCATGTGTCAACCTGGCAAGACTGTGGTGACTAGTTGTTTGGTCATATACTGGTTTTTATGTTGCTATGAAGGTATTTTTTTGGATGTGACGGATACTGAGAATCAGTTGATTTTAGAGTGAGCAGATTACCTGCCATGATGGGGGTGGGCCTCATCCAATCAGTTGACAGCCTTAAGAGACAAGATTGAAGTTTCCCAAAGAAAGAATTCTGCCTCCAGACCACAACATTGAAATTCCACCTGGTTTTCAACCTTCAGGCTCAGAACAGCAATATCATCTCTTACCTGAATCTCCAGCCTGCCAGCTCACCCTACGGATTTTGGACTTGCTAGTCCCACCGTGGCAAAAGTCACCCCCCCTTTATACATTTAATAAATTTAACATTGTCTACTACACCCTTATCCAAAACAAATGTGTACTATCATTCGCTGTATATTCTCTAAATCCTTTCAAAAACATCTTGAGAATATACGGAAGTACACACACACAAAAAAAATCATGATCCTGGTTCTTGTCAGAAGAATTTTTTTTTTGGTAGGATACACTTGAAAAATAATTTCCTATAGAATATATACATGAATATACCCTTGATTAAAGAAGATTTAGAAATGAATAAAAGAAGGTATGAGTCAGGGTTCTTCAGAGAAACAGAACTACCCTTATGACCTCATTAACCCTAACTGCCTCCCTATATGCCTTTTTTTTTTTTTTTTTTCAAATACAGTTACTCTGAGGCTTAGAGCTTCAATATACGAATTTTTAGGGGATCCGATTCAGTCCATAACACACTTTAAGAAACCAGAAAAAGAGCAAATTAAACCCAGAGCTAGCAAAAGGAAAGAAATAAATATTAGAAGAAAAGTGAAATAGATGACAGAAAAACAATAGAGAGAATCCGTGAAACCAAATGTCTGTTCTTAGAGGAAAAAAAAAAAAAGTCAACAAAATGACAAAATTTTAGCTAGACTGGGAAAGAAAAAAGAAGATACAAATAAGTAAAATCAGAAATGAAGATAGGGACATTACAATCACCTTTACATAAATAAAAATAAAAAATAAAAGAATTCTAGAAATCATTGTTCACCAATAAATTAAATGAAATGGAAAAATTTCCTAGGAACACACAAATTACACACAGTGACTAGAAAAACTGAACAGACCTATAATAAGTGATTAAATCAGTGACTTAAAAAAAAAAAGAAAAACCATAAGAAATCCCAAAACAGATAAGCTCAGGACTAGATAACCTATCATATGTCTGACAACATGTTTTTTTCAAATATATTTTGTGATACATGATATGTGAAAAAGAATATATGCGGCTATTATTGGTTATTGGGAAATATAGCCTGAGTGTTTTGAGCTGATTTTCCAGTATTGTATTTGGGGTCATAAACTTTATATTTCCTACACTGAAGACAAAGAGTTCATTTTGGATCTAAAACTTTAAATGACATTTTGATACTATCTGTAGCTCCAGAGAAAGTCCCTAAATTATAGTGACTTAGAAGATGGCTTTCTTTTTTTAGATGAATTAAATATGGTGACATGTTATCTTTTTCCTCAGAATAATAATAATAATTTCTAGCTCAAAAAGAACAGAAAAACACTGGACTTCTTCAGATTAAGCCTGAGATTTGAAACACAGTATTGGTTAAGCTAGGTATGCCTCCTCTATGGTTTCCAAAATTCCCTTCAGATAAATACTGTTTTAAAATGGGAAGCATTTCTTTCATTTTTTCCTAATTTTTTCTTTCATTTTAATGCATTCTATTGTTTTCCTTAATTATAAAATCAATCATCACTTTAAAAATCCAAAGACATGTAAAATGAAAATGTTACCACCCATAGATAAGCATTTTTTGTTAAAAAAAGTATAACTTTTTTTTGTTAAAAGTGTATCTTTTTTCTTTCTTGAGATACATAACTTTACATAATTGGTAACAAATACTTTTGTATTTGAAAGTTTTACCACAATTGCAAATTGTAGTTTTATTAGGAAATGTGTTAATACAAAGTAGTCTACAACAGAAAAAAAATACATCAATTAAAAGCCAGAATTGGAGTCCCCACTGTGGCACCGTGGGTTAAGGATCACAGTGGCTCAGGTCACTGTGGAGGCAAGAGTTCCATCCCCTGCCCTGCCCAATGGGTTAAATGATCTTGCTGCCACTGCTGCAGCTGATATTCGATCCCTGGCCCAGGAACTTCCATACGCTGCAGGTGTGGCCATAAAAAAAAAGAAAAAAGCCAAAATCAAAATCTACTATCTCCATGTAAATGACAGATAGAAGCTAATAGCATAAAGTATTAGTTCTCACCTCTAAAAAATCAAGAATTATATTCTTAAACATAAGCGTAACTACTCAGCAAGATATGTTTTTGAGGAGTTCCCATCACAGCTCAGCGGTAACAAACCCTACTAGTATCCATGAGTATGTGAGCTCCAACCCTGGCCTCACTCGGTGGGTTAAGGATCTAGCATTGCCATGAGCTGTGGTGTAGGTAGGTAGGTCGCAAGATGCAGCTCAGATCTTGCATGGCTGTGGTGTAGGCAGGTAGCTGTAGCTCCAATTGGACCCCTGGCCTGGGAACTTCCATGCCACACGTGCAGCCCTAAAAAGAACAAGAAAAAGAAAAGATATTTTTGAGTTTCTTAGCCCTTGAACAACACAGTCATATCCCCCTCCTGAAGTTTCCTACCCAGAGTTTCACCTTGGGTGGTTCTGGCATGGAAGGTCCTCGGGGTCAATATTTGAGCACCTCAAATTTGGAAACAGCGGGACAAAGCTGAATCCCAGGGCTTGCAAGTGGTTCTGTAGGTAAACTTTGTCCACTCAGGAGGGCAACAAGCAGCTGGTGATCACTTAAATCGCTAGTTGCAGTCACACACGCACAAAGGTTGAAGTCTTCTTTAGCAAGCTTATCACACTGATGGAAAAAACATGAGACTGGTTAGGTAGGAAGGCGGTCAGAGCACAGCCCTATTAGAGAGAGAAGTAGGGCTCACAGCCAGCACCTGTAATCAGTGGCTGAACTGGACCAGATGTGATGTGATCCTCTCATTAAGGAAACCATAGGATGGCGTTAATCTCCTATCTACAGACCCTGCCCGGCACCTGAAGTTTAAACTCATCTTCAAACACCTGACACTCTGGAAGCCTTCACCAACATTCCACTGACTTTGTAGCCAGAGAAGCGGGTATAATCCCCGAGCTGTCCTGTGTCTTCAGGAAAACAAAAACCAACCAACCAAAAAACTCGCATGGACTTCACAGAGTCGGGAGGCGTAGACAAGATATGATGCTTAGATGAGCATCTCCGCGTTAAAGATGCTCCTCGTCGAGCAGGAAACCCCAGGGAATGGTTTCCGCAAGCACGGAAGGCTTTACTAGAATTGCCTCCTCGCGGCGTAATGTGCCAGGAATATGGAACACCCTCAATAAACTTTAGGACTGCGCAGCACCTTGGAAAGAGTACGAGAACCCGCAGCCTCCCAGGAAAGCGCAGCTCTCTTGCCGGGAACTTCCCCTTTAAGCGCCTGCGCGCCGGGCCACGGAAGGCGCCCACCGGAAGTCGCTGCGCGCCGCCACGAAGTCAGATTCCTCCGCTGAGCGCGGTGCTTTATCCTGCGGCGCCGCCCCGTCTCCTAGCCCCAGATCTCCTCCACTCCCTGCCGCTCGCCGGTTTCAGGCTTCCTGACTCCCGCTTCTCCGGCGAAGAGTCTCGACCGACCCTGCCCGTCAGTGCTCGGGCCTAGGCCCGGCCAGGCCCGCGGAATGCCGACATGCTGCCGCCGGACCCGCCCCTGAGCTAAACGCACTTCCGGCGTGGCGGGCGGGCGGCGATGGACGCGCTGGCCTTCCTGATGCAGGACCTCCTGCCGCAGAACCATGGGAGAACACTGAGCTCATGGACCAGGTGCGGCGGCTGCTATGCGAGAAAGCCAACCTGCTGGCCCAGGTGCGTCCGCCTGCCTGCCCGGTAGCTCTTCCTGAGATTTTAAAAAGCGACTCCACGCGGCTTCCCGAGTTTTAGATCCAAGCGGCCTCTTATATGAGGTTTTTCGAGGACAGATTATTAAGTGACACCCTCAAGGTGGCGTTTTTAATCAGTCGCCTCAGTGGGCCGGCGGAGGAGTGGGTTGTCCCCTATATTGAGACAGAGCCCTATCCTGGCGAATTACGAGGGCTTCGTGGGCGCGCTGAAGCTGGCCTTTGGCAGGGAGGGGCTGGAAACAGGGCTACGAGCCCCTGTCCCCCCCACGTACTGAGTTGTGCTTGGCATTGACTCACCTAGAGTTGCCCAGCCTCCAGCTGTTGGGCCCACAACCGGCGCGAGGAAGTTCCCTTGCCTTCGCACTTGGCCCAGCAACCCAGCCATTGTCAGAGGACCTGTTAGAAATTGAATGGACCACTCCGAATCACGTTCCTGCCACCTGCCACTTCGGAAGACTGCCTAACCGCCTTGGACCGTCTGGGCCAGCCAGGGAAGGGCCTGAGCTTGTCACATCCCCCCCAGGGTCACCGATTTGGATAGCTCAGGCCCAAATAGCTTCCAGGGTTCACGTGCCTAGCAGCCAAAACGACACTTCTGCCCCAGCAGCCTGTTTTCCACATGCTTCCTTTCTGTTCTGAAACCAAAGCAAACTCACAGATTGTGCCTTCTGGGCAGAGATATCCAGGCCCTGAACAGTACATGGGAAAAGTATTTACTTTGAAAATGTAAATAAGTATTTTACAGCACCAAATGCTGGAGACTGTACTTGGTGTTATACAAGGCACAGATGAATGAGACCAAATGTATTTCCCCCGGACCAAAATAGTGAGAAAAAAGTAATAAATGCATGTTCTGATATCTGGTAAACTAATACTTTCATGTGTACAGATTGGCGTATTTGAGTCTTATTTTATGACCTTTTTTTACTTTCCATTCCTTAGTTTGAAAACGTATGCATGGGTTCAATCCCTGATCTCGCTCAGTGGGTTAAGGATTTGGCGTTGCCGAGAGACGTGGTGTAGGTTGCAGACGCAGCTGGGATCTGGTGTTGCTGTGGCTGTGGTATAGGCCTGCAGCTGTAGCTCCTATTAGACCCCTAAGTCTGGGAACCTCCATATGCCACGGGTGTGGCCCTTAAAAAAAAAAAAGACAAAAAACCCAAAAACAAAAAACACATGCAGCTTACCAAGGAGGCCTTGTAAAACCCAACTTGAGCAGTTTTTATGTTTGCTGCTGAATCTGGCGAATATGGTATGTTTTTAAAGATACATGTAAGAAAAAAGGGGGAGTGGCACATTCCTTGAGCTATATCTACTTACCTTTATTCCCCTGTGTTCAGTGACTTCACTGCCTCCTTTTTTGTAAATTACATTTTTGATCTCAGTTTTTCTCCTGTAATTAAAGGCATTTCTTGATCATTTATAATTTGAGAATTCATGTCTGGGTTTTGTCATTCTGGTGGTCAATATAGTCTCAATAAAATAACTTCCTGGTTAGACAGCTTCATATTAAGAAAAACTCAATCACTGTCCCCTTTGGTGGACAGTATACATACCTGAGAACCATAGTGAAAACCCTTAAATTATATTTTTGCACAGTTTGATTAAAGTCAGGTTATAGCAATTATTTTGTCATTACACATTAGCATTATAGGAGTTTGTAAGGAGACCCGGCAACTCAAAATGACCTCGTATTTAACTGCTCTTTTGCAGTACAGATGTACTGACAAGATAAATTGAGTCTTGGGCCTATTGACTGTTAATTTCAAATCAGTGTTTTTCCCATAGTGGAAAAACCTGCAGGCTATAGCACCAAAAAAATTTCAGTAAACCTCACAAGAGCACGTGTTTGATAGGATGCAAAATATTTCTAATGAAAGATCAGCATTGACATTTAAAAAGTCAAATAGTGTGAAAAAAAAGTAACTCAGAAGTCAAAATATCTCATTCTTAATTTCTTTTTTTTGTTTGTTTTTTTTGTCTTTTTGCTATTTCTTTGGGCCGCTACCACGGCATATGGAGGTTCCCAGGCTAGGGGTCGAATCGGAGCTGTAGCCACCGGCCCACACCAGAGCCACAGCAACTCGGGATCCGAGCCGCGTCTGCAACCTACACCACAGCTCATGGCAACGCCGGATCGTTAACCCACTGAGCAAGGCCAGGGATCGAACCGGAAACCTCATGGTTCCTTAGTCGGATTCGCTAACCACTGTTCCACGACGGGAACTCCCTCATTCTTAATTTCTTTTTCTTTTTTGCTCTTTAGTGCTGAACCTGCAGCATATGGAGGTTCCCAGGCTAGAAGCTGGATCAGAGCTGCAGATGCCAGCCTACACCACAGCAACAGGGCATCCAAGCCGCATCTGCTACCTATACCACAGCTCACAGCAATGCTGGATCCTTAACCCACTGAGTGAGGCCAGGGATCCATCCCGTATCCTTATGGATAGTAGTCAGATTCACTTTGCATCACAATGGGAATGATTCTCATACTTAATTAATTTTCTATGTATAGCTATATATAGCCATCTTCTTTTATAAAGTACATTTTATATCTCCACAAAAATAAAAAAACATGAAAGAATACAAGGCTTGCTTCCAGATACACAGACAGGAGGGTGAGAAAGTCACTAATCGGTGACCTCCTCATCAGATTTTTCCACTCACCTCTAAAATAAGGTCATATCAGAATGATTAGCTCATTGTTTTCTTTAGGCCCCTGCTGAATGGTCTCTGGGGAATGGTTCCTCAGCTGGTCCTTTATCAGGCTCACCTGCAAGGCCAACAGTCCACTGGGGCCTTCCAGACCTGAATTTCCTCCTCTGTCAGATTGGATCTCTCTTCTGTGTGGGCCTTCCATTTCAATTCTTAGTTTGTAATCCTCGATACAGTTCTTCAGCCATTCTTCATCATGAGATAGCCTTCAGTCACTTCCTACTGCTCAAATCCCTTGAAAAGTTCAGAAATAGGGATCAGGGAATTTGTGTCAGTAGTAAGTTTTTTCTTTCTGACCTAGATTTCAGCTTTAGCAAGCTCCTGTTTCTGCACCTTCTCCATTACCTGGGGTACAGTCCCTAAAAATCTAATCATAATTTTCCCCTTCTCCGAGCAGTTTGTATTTGCTTTCCAATTTCATTTTTCCCATTTGCATGGCTTTGACTGCCACATCCTGGGTAAACTGGACAGAAACAGATCTGTGGCCCAGGAACTCAAGGGGGAAAGGCCATCACAGGAACACCCAGAGCTCCTAAGAAAGCAAATGCCCCCAGCCTCACTTCAGGCCTTCATCAGGGAAGCTTGGCATCATGAATGCTCCTTGTCTCAGTGGCAGACAGAGTTTATCAGGGTCAAATTTGAGGTCTAAAGGACTTTTTTCAAAGCAGACGCTTTGGACAAGGACGTTCCACACTACTCCAAACAGCATGTCAGCCCTTGTGCCGGAGCTTTGAGCTGAGGCTGTGAAGCTCTCTTGGAGGTCCAGGCAGGCTCTGGCCCGTGTAGAGGGAGGGGATCAGGCCTCACTGCTCTGACAGCTGGTGGGGACTCTCCTATCTGCTGCCGAGTCTCCTCAGAGGCTTTTTATCCTTGAGTGATTCCAGTTTACCTTCTAAATTGAGGAGCTCTGAGAAAGGACAGATTTTGTCCCCCAGTAGAAAGCCAGGTGACTCTCAGACAGAGTTCATGTGAAAAAAATTGCAGAGTTTTCTAGTTTCTCTTGAGTTTGGCTTGTATGGCTTTACCTGATTTGGGTATTGTGTAGTTTTCCAGAAAATCAGGCAACTCTTTGTGTATTAAATTAGAGAATGCATTCTAGAGCCAGAAGAGCATAAGCTTTCATTATGTTTTTTCTTTGATTTCCACTCTGCAAGTTATTAGGATTTGGCTGTCTTGCTTAAACTGAGGTTCATCTAATATCTTTATTTCTATTTCTTCATTTCTTGCCAATTAATTGAAGGTAATGTGCTAGCAGAGCAGTAAGTACCTATGTAATGCAACATACAGATAACTATTAATTCAAGTTCAAAGAAATCCTTCATCTTCCCTAGCTCTTTTTCAAGTGGCCTGCTGTCAACAATTCTCCATGAGGATTCTCAAGTTTTAGAGACCATCAGCCTCACCTGACGGGCTTATGTAAAAGCACAGATGGCCCAGCCCTAACTCCAGAGATTCTGAGGGAGTGGGTCTGGTTGGGATCTGAGAATTTGCATTTCTAACTAAACTTTCTAGGTGATGCTGATGCTCTTGGTATCAGGGTAAAACAAATTAGAGATAAGAAAAATATTTAATTCTCCTGTTACAAAGAAAAGAGAGCATTTACTTTAGAAAACTTGCCTTTGGAGGTGCTTTCTCTGCCTTTTGACATGCATGTCAATCTTTTTAAGGCTAAATAAGCCTCTCCCCATTTTACAATTCAGGAATTTCTCTTTGAAAGGGGACCTGGAGCCACGTGTTGAACTGAAATCCTCAAGAGAGCAAACCACCCCCCCCCCCGCCCCCCGCTGCCCCCAGTTTCCTGGAGTACAGGAGCCTAACTTCAGCCAGTACCTGTCCCCAAATTACAGACCTGCCTCTATAATAAAGACACGAGAAATTTATTTTTCCTTTGAAGGAAATCGTCCACCGACTTGAGACTTGGTTACCTTATCCTGAGAATGTGGATGTAGTGGGTATCATCTGCCTGGCTCCATAAATGGATGCCATTTCTTTCTGTCTTTGCTATCTCTTTCATGACTTTCCTGTGATCCACATCACATTCTGGTTTAATGCTTATTCAAAATAGAACTATTTTCTTTCTCTTCTATCTTTATTTAGAGGTTTTCTAGGTTGACAAGAAATTTTGGCTTTTTTGTTTGTTTGTTTGTTTTTGTCTCTTTAGGGCTGCGCCTGCAGCATATGGAAGTTCCCAAGCTAGGGGTCATGTAGGAGCTGCAGCTGCCGGCCTACACCACAGCACAGCCCTAGCAATGCGGGATCTGAGCTTCGTCTGCAGCCTACACCACAGCTCACAGCAACGCTGGATCCTTAACCCACTGAGCAAGCCAGGGATCCTCGTGGATACTAGTCAGGTTCATTTCCGATGAGCCACAACAGGAACTCCAATATTTTGTTTTCAATTATATTTTTCTCAACATTGGTCAGGGCTACACTTTGAGAACCACTGGGCAACATGAACCCACCTGTAAAACTGTAAATGTCTCTTTAGAACTGTATCTTGTTTGTTTCAACCTGTTAAAGTCATTTTGGATTCTGAATTTTGGGATTTTGACTCTATTATCCTCCTTACTTTACATTATCTACAAAATTGATAAACTCCCCTGCCCCCAAAACCATCAGTAACTTCAGAAAAGAGGCAGCAAGCATCCCTGTAACATGCAGTGCTTACGTGGTTCATCACCAGACAACTATCTGTCATTAATGTGCTAGGTGCTATGGACACAACTATGAACAAGACAGTCCTGACTGCCCTGAAATAAATGTTTATTCTCTAAGTGACCCAGGCTATGGTATTTAGTTTATGGTATACAGCTGCCCAGGCTAAGGCTGAGTCAGAGATCGCTTTCTAAGACAGTTGCCAAAGCTGATGTTAGAAGGATGAGGAGGAAGGAGGGGAAGGAGAAGGAAAATGTTGGTCTAGGCAAAGGACTGGTATTTGCACAGCCCAGAGGTATGAGAATATGATACATTTGGGGAACTCTAAGTACTTAAATTTGGGGGTGGTGATTAGAGATATTGTTGGAGAGGGGCCCGATTGCTCTGCTTAGGAACAGCTTCACATACCTGCAAGTCCATCCAATTATTCCACCATCCGGAACATGTTTCTCCATTTTATCTATGTGTACACCTTGTGACTTGGTCAAACACCTTAAAGCTGAGGTATACCAGGCTTCTATCTGATCTCTAATGCCAGTAATTCTACTGAAACAAACTTAATTACCTCCATAGGCCTGTTTACCATTAAACTGCCTCTTGATATTTGCTACTTTCTCATCAAAATGCTCATAAATCATCTATATAATAATCCACGAAGGAGTTCCCTTGGTGGCACAGTGGTTAATGAGTCTGACTAGGAACCATGAGGTTGCGGGTTTGATCCCTGGCCTTGCTCAGTGGGTTAAGGATCTGGCATTGCTGTGAGCTGTGGTGTAGGTTACGGATGAGGCTTGGATCCCGCGTTGCTGTGGCTCTGGTGTAGGCTGGCAGCTACAGCTCCAGATGGACCCCTAGCCTGGGAACCTCCATATGCCATGGGAGCAGTCCTAGAAAAGGCAAAAAGACAAACAAATAATAATAATAATCCATTAAAAGAAAATATATAAATACGTATTAAGCATGCTGGTTTGAGGGTTTAAGGAATATCTTTTTGACTTGATACACCTCCATAGGTTCTCTGTGGTTTGCTTTGTTTTATTCTTGCTGTTTCATTTGTAAGTGCTCTAGAATGAATTCCTCCTATACTTCCAGTATCTCCACTGTGTCAGGTGTGATACATTTAGGGAACTGCGGGTAGTTCAGCAGAGTTGAACAGTCTACTGCAGGGCCTAGCACTGACCCTGGGTTGGGCTCTCTCATGAATCTGACTAGGGTCAGCTGCTCTGCTGGTCTAGGATGACCTTGGCTGAGACAAATGGACTGCTCAGTTCCTCTACTGTCTCATCCTCCAGCAGGCTGGTCTGCAATTGTTCCTCTGTTAAGGCAGAGAATCAAAAGAGCAAGAGTTGCATGCAACCACTTTTCCAAGCCTCCGTTTGTGTCATGCTTACCAATGCCCATTGGCCAAAGCATATCTGATGTCCAAACCTAAGACCAAAGGGTGGGACAGAATCAGGGTGTATGCTAGAGTCTGTGCTCATCAGCTCACAAGCATCTATTGTTAAGTTCTCAGCAATTTGATGAGCCCGTTATTAATCTCATTCATTTATCATTTATTTTGCTTTTTAGGGGCATACTTGTGGCATATTGGAAGTTCCCAGGCTAGGGGTCGCATCAGAGCTACAGCTGCTGGCCTATGCCACAGCCATGGCAATGCAGGATCCAAGCCACATCTGTGACCTACACCACATCTTTTGGCAACACAAGATCCTCAACCCACTGATTGAGGCTAGGGATCAAATCTGCATCCTCATGGATGGTTTATAACCCGAGAAGCCAGAAGAGGACTCCCACAGCCCTTATTTAAAATTAAATCCTTATAACTATATTAAAGCAAAGATAATAAATACTCAAAACTCATGACTTTCTAAGGACCTTACTACAATCTTACTACTGTCCATGCTCTTAAGGTTACTTACATCTATTGTGTCTGGTGGAAATGGATCATGTTTCTGTTGCATCAGTTTATTCGCTTGAAATCAACTATTGTAAGAGTGTTAATGCCATGGAAATTGACAAATACTACAAATCAGGGGCTGAGCTATTGTTTGGTTGATTGCCTAGCTTAAGATAAAACAATACTGCAGGTTAAATTTTAATGTGTGTGTGTCTACATCCATTACATTGTGAATGTCAAAAACAAAGAAATATCCTTCTCCTTCTTTGGAAACTATTAGCCAATTCTGTCAAGATGTCACCTCACTGACAACAGTCGAAGTCACAACTTATTTTCATTGTTGCACTTTCCTCTTACTCCTTAACAGTGAAAATGTCAAGCAACATTCAGGTTAGAACTACACTGCTCGTCAATTACAACCACAGTTTGGCTACATCCAATAACACAGATTTATAATCCACTTGGAGACTATGTGGGCCTGCATACACCTCTGGACTTTAGACAGCTGAGGGCTGAACTGCATTAATCTAAATGAGAAAAGAAAGGGTTTAAGGTGGAGGCCACAGAGGTGGAGAGACGGGGAGAGATTTGAGGCATGTTCTGGAGTCAGAAATGGCAGGGCTTACAGATAAATGGATGTGGGAGTGTGTCTTTCTCTCCCCAGTCAGGAATACTGAAGATTCCATTTCCATTTTCCTACATCCCCTTTTTTTGTTCCTCTCCAAGGGAGGAGGAGGGAATAAAGTGATTGGTCAGAGCTTACTAGTCTTTGGACATCCTCTTCCTTGTGGATGGATCTAGAGACACACACCCTGTGCTCTGGCAGAGTTGGGCCTCATTTACCATGACAACAGACTCCTGACTACCCTCTTGACTCTTTTCCAGCCCACTGTCCACACTGGTCATGGTTACTTTTTGTGTTTAACTTCCCCAAATAGTTCATTTGATTTACCTGAATAGATTGGAAGTCTATTTCCAGGCTGCCTCAATGAGGATGCTGGTAAGAAGCATTTCCAGTCAACTTTGTTCTTCACCTTGATGCAGAAATGATGCCATTTTTGTGATATAATATTGTCCACACTTCACATTTCCCTCACTGGACTCTGTCGTTTGATATCACCCCTTTGTCAGGTGACCATAAATACCTGCATCAAAAAAATAAAGCCACACAGAATCTCCAGTTGTTTTTTAAAATGAGAAAAGAATAGGTTGATAGTTTCCATTTTTGAAAGGCTTATTAAAAGTGAAACCCCCAAAATTCATTACAAGTTATAAAAAATGAATTGTCTGACCTTGACGTTCCAGCAAGCTCAAAAAGAGCAGGATAATTAAAGAAAACAAGCAAAAAGTCCAAGGAAATATATGAAGCTTGACTAATGAGCATGCTCAAAATAAATAATGTATGAGTTGATGATCTTATAATTCATGAATGCTGAGAAAAACTTAACGAGAAATGATTTCTCAAAGGTCATCAAAAGCAAGTAAGAATACAACCCACTTGTTTCTTATAAGTCATTAATGATCTAAAAAGAAATAAAGCCATAAAAGGGGGGGAACAGGGGCTGTACTTGGCTTAATAATGTGTCCCCCAAATTTATGTTCACCAGAGAACTCAGAATGTGACCTCATATAGAAATAGGATCTTTGCAGATTTAATTAGTTAAGTTACATTGAGATCATGTTGGGTTGGATGGATCCTAAATACTGTAAGACTGGTGTCATTATAAGAGGAGAGGGTGCAGAGAGCCACTGAAACAGGCAGGAAAGAAGGCACTGTGACAACAGAGGCAGAGATGGAGCAATACAGATAAAAGCCAAGGAACACCAAGCTTACAGGCCACCTCCAGAAGCTGGGAGAGGCAGGGAAGCCTCAGAGGAACACAGCCCTGATGAAACCTTGAGTGAGGCCCCCAGAACTTCTAGAGACTGTATTTCTGTTTTTTTAAGCCACCTAGTTTGTGGTACTTTGTTATGGCAACCCTAGTAAACTAATACAGAGAAAAAGAAAGGAAGAGTGAGGGGAGGAGAGAGGAGAGGAGGAGAGGAGCAGAGGGGAGAAAGGAAGAAAGGATGAAGGGAAGGAGGGAGGGAAGGAGAGAAGGAAGGAGGGAAGGGATTAGTATGAACTTCAGAAAGTAAATAATGCCTTAAGGAAAAGAACATGGAAAGATCACAGTGACTACAACCATGATGCCTAACTCAAATATTGAGTCGTTGTTTATATTTGCCAAAATCTGTGAGCCACGTGTCTCAAAGTATAATTGACTGACAACATTATATTTAAGGTGTATAACACAGTAATTTCATATTTTTAAAAATATACTCCATACAGTTATTATAAAATATTGACTATTTTCCCCACACAGTACATTGCATCCTTGTAACTTACTTATTTTGTACCTAGTAGTTTGTGCCTCTTAGTCCCCTTCCCCTATTTTTGCCTCTCCCCCAACCCCTCCCCTCTGGTAACCACTAGTTTGTTCCCCCATCTGTGAATTTATTTCTGCTTCATTATATTTGTCTGTCTCTTTTATTTTTTATTTTTAGAATTTTTAAACTTTTATTTATTTATTTATTGCTTTTTAGGGTTTCAGGTGCAGCATATGGAAGTTCCCAGGCTAGGCGTTGAATTGGAGGTGCAGCTGCTAGCCTACACCACAGCCACAGCAACGCTGGGTCCAAGCCAAGTTGGCCACATACACCACAGCTCACACTAATGCTGGATCCTTAACTCACTGAGAGGAGCCAGGGCTTGAATCCACAACCTCATGGCTACTAGTCAGGTTTGTTACCACTGAGCCACAATGGGAGCTCCTGTCTTACTTTTTTATATTTAACATATAACTGAAAACATAGAGTATTTGTCTCTCTCTCAGATTTATTTCACTAAGCATAATATTCTCCACGGTATTTATTGCAAATATCTTCTCCCATCCAGTAGGCTCTCTTTTTGTTTTTTTGATGGTTTCCTTTGCTGTGTAAAATCTTCTCAGTTTGATTAGGTCCATTGGTTTATTTTTATTTGTTTATTTATTTATTGGTCTTTTTGTCTTTTTTAGGGCTGCACCCACGGCATATGGAGGTTCCCAGGCTAGGAGTCTAATCAGAGCTATAGCCACCAGCCTATGCCACAGCCACAGCAACACAGGATCCCAGCTGCATCTGCGACCTACAGCACAGCTCAGGGCAAAACCCGAAGTTTAACCCTTTGAGTGAGGCCAGGGATCGAACCTGCAACTTCATGGTTCCTAGTCAGATTTGTTTCCACTGTGCCATGACAGGAACTTCCATTTGTTTATTTTTGCTTTTACTTCTTTTGCCTTAAGAGCTCGATCCAAATATATATATGTATATATAGCTAAGGCTTATGTCAGAGAGTGTTCTGCCTAAGCTCTCTTCTCGGAGTTTTATGGTTTTAGGTCTTACATTCGGGTCTTTAATCTATTTTGAGAGCTGGGGTTTCTCCCAGGCTTGGTGGCAGTTGCTACCCTGTAGGGGGCAGGGCCAGGCGCCAAGTGTCTGGAGCCACAAATTTGCACTAACTCCACTTCTCCCCAGCATGATGAACTGCATATTTTTTAAGTCATAAGTATCCCTATGTCGGAATATCAATTCTGTTCAACAAATATTCGATATCCATTAGAAGCCTAAGAGTGCTTAGAACTGGGTCTAATAAAGAGGATAATTTTATAAATTATAGCCCTCAAGTAACTTCACTTGTTAAGGAAACAAAGAGTAAATAACCATGGAACCGAGTGCAAGAGAAGAAGATATATCATCAGTACAATGCTCTATTAGGTTGCAGGTAAAGTCCGAAAGGGAAGATGCCAGTTGAATGACTACAACTGCCCTTGCTTGCCACCTGGACAGAGTTTCCAGTGGCAGAGCAGAGCCTGGCTGTCCCCCTGAGTTCAGAACTGTCAGAGGCTGAGGCAGATGGAATTCACAGGGCAGAGGAGCGAGGCTGCACAAAGCAGCCTGCGTTCATCTGCAGAGGGACCCCTAGGTCTTTAGCTGAGTGTTAATCCACATGGTTAAGAGATGGGGAGCAGGGGAAACCGCCAGAAAGGAGCAAGCAGAACAGCTCTGAGATCTCACAGAGCGAGGGGCACAGTGAATAATCCCACCAGCCAGGGTGGCATTGGGAGAATCCACAGAGGGAACTGCCTCCTAGAAGGGCCACTTCAGCCTTGGATAAAACTGTCTCCCTTGACATTCCTCCACCAACGTTATTAAACCTTCCAGACTCCCTGCCCTTCTCACAAAGAGATTATACTCGTAGCCCAAAACCAAATCTCAAAACTAACGAAATTTCAATGAGTTAAAACTGAATTATGATCATTTATAATCGGTTTCCCTGGCCTCCACACTTATACTACCTGTATGACTGAGTATTTAATCTTTTGGATGATCAGTTTCTTATTATTAGGAACACCAATTAAAACTTTATATCAAGCCTTAAAAATATCACACTGTTCTCTCTCTCTCTCTTTTTTTTTTTTTTAAGCACACCGGTGGCATGTAGAAACTCAGACCAAGGACCAAATCTGTGCCACAGCAATGACCTGAACTGCTGCAGTGACAATGCCAGATTCTTAACCCACTGGGCCACAAGGGAATTCCTGTTCTCAAGTAAATTAACTCCATCCCAGACCAAAGCCTAAAACAGTTTAAGAAACATAAAAGTCTAGCATCCAACAAAGCAAAACTCACAATGTCTTGAATTAAAAAAAAAAACCAAAAAACAAAAAAACACCAGGCATACAAAGAAGCAGAAAAATATGACTTACAACAAACAGAAACTTAAAAAAAAAAAAAAAAAAAAACAGACCTAAAATAGACCTTGAAATGACACAGATGACAGAATTAGTACACACAGGGGTTTATCTGGAACATGTATGTATTCCAGAAGGTAGCAGAAAGCATGAGCATATAAGCAAACAAAATAAAAATACTAAAAAAAAAAAAAATTAGGCTTCTGGAGATGAAAATGACAATATCTGGAGTTTCTGTCATGGCTCAGTGGAAATGAATCTGACTAGCATCCATGAGGATGCAGGTTCAATCCCCGGTCTTGTTCAGTAGGTTAAGGATCCGGCATTGCCATGAGATACGATGTAGGTTGCAGATGCAGCTCAGATCTAGGTTGCTCTGCCTGTGGCATAGGCCAGCAGCTACAGCTACGATTAGACCCCTAGCCTGGGAATTTCCATATGCCATAGGTGCTGCCCTAAAAAGACAAAAAAAGAAAGAAAAGAAAAGAAAATTACAATTTCTGAGATGAACACTGCCTGTCTCTCTGAGTAGCTCCTCAAGACCATGCACCATTGTGCAGTTTATCTGACTACCCAGCCTAGTTCCCAAATTATCTCTCAGCCTAGGTCCTGCCCTGCCCTGCCCTGAAACAACCAGGTTGGTTAGATACATGGGTACTTGCCAGATTCCTCCCTCACGATGGTGAGGAGGGGTTAATGTTGCAGATGTTGTTAGAACTCCATTCATATGCATAATTCTCTTAAAGAGAACAAATTACTTCACTCTAGAAAATCTATTACATGAATACCTGGACAGGTAAAAAATCTAAATTTGAGAGCTATATTCTTCATTTTTAATAAACTACCAATATTTTTGGGAGTTCCCGTCGTGGTGCAGCAGAAACAAATCTGACTAGGAACCATGAGGTTGTGGGTTCAATCCCTGGCCTCGCTTAGTGGGTTAAGATCTGGCATTGCCGTGAGCTGTGGTGTAGATGGCAGAGGCAGCTTGGATCTGACATTGCTGTGGCTCTGGCATAGGCCGGCAGCAACAGCTCCAATTAGACCCCTAACCTGGGAACCTCTGTGTGCTGAGAGTGTGGCCCTCAAAAGACAAAAAAGACCAAAAATAAATAAATAATAATTAAAAAATAAAATACCAATATTTTGAAATTATAAATTAGCCTTAGTCTCTCAGGAGATGTATAGCTTTCTTACTTAAAAGGACTAAACACAGACACACACACACACAGACACGCACACACACCTTCCTTTAAACAGACTTATGTGGGCCTAGAAGAGACAGTACAATTGCAAACAACATGGTTTATGTAATAACAAAGGCAAATATTAAAAGTGAGAATAGCTGAGAACTGAACAATTTGTCATCATTATAATGGTTTTAGTCCATAGAGAGGCAAATTAAGAATGAAGTATTCTTAAAGATTCACATCATAGTTTTTTTTTGGTCATTTTTGTTTGGTTTGGTTTTTTATTTTTGAGGGGGGGCAGCATCCATGGCAAGTAGAAGTTTCCAAATCAGGGATCGAACCTGTGCCACAGCAGCAACCCAGGCCACTATAGCGACAATGTCCAATCTTTAACCTGCTGAGCCACCAGGGAAGTCCTCAAATCACAATTTTTAATGCTGAAATTTATTGGGCAAAAACTAAGCAGCCATCTGTACTTTTTTTCACGGCCCTTAACTGCTTGCCTTGTTAAATCATACCTGTGGCTGAATGAATGATTACACCATGTCTCTTTCCTCCCCTTCCAGACTGAACTTCCTGAGACTGGGTACCATGTTTTATTCAACTTTGTATCTACTTTCCCTTCTAGTATTCAGAGCTTAGAGCTTCTCCTGTGTGTTGCATGACTGACTGAGAGTTTATTAGAGAAAGAGAGTGGGGCTGGAGGGTTGGAGAGGATCAGTAACTGTAAACATGTTTGTGTCTTTTTTTTTTCTTTAATGGTCCCACCCATGGTATATGGAAGTTCTTGGGCCAGGGAATGAATCTGAGCTGCAATGCTGAATCGTTTAACCCATGGTGCAGGGCCAGGGATCAAACTTGTACCTTCACAGCAACTGGAACCGCTGCAGTCTGATTCTTTTGGGGGGGGGGGCGGGGGGGGGCAGAGGCGTACCCATGGCATATGGAAGTTCCCAGGCTAGGGGTTGAATTGGAGCTGTAGCCACTGGCCTACACCACAGCCACAGCAATGCCAGATCCAAGCCACATTTGTGACCTACACTACAGCTCTGAGTGAGGCCAGGGATCGGGACCTGGGTCCTCGTGGATGCTAGTCAGATTCATATCTGCTGAGCCACGATGGGAAGTATGATTGATTTACAATGTTGTGGTATATGAATGCAATGGAATATACTACTCAGCCATAAAGAGAGCAAAATACTAAGTGAAGTAAATCAAAAAAGAAAGACAAATACCATATATCACATCACTCATGCGTGGAATCTAAAATATGGCAAAAATTAACTTATCTACAAAACGTATACAGATTCACAGACATGGAAACAGACTTGTGTTTGCCAAGGGTGAGGGAAGTGGCAGAGGACAGACTGGGAGTTTGGAGTTAGTAGATGCAAACTATTATATTTAGAATGGATGAACAATAACTGGGTTACTTTGCTATATAGCAGAAATTGACAGAACATTGTAAATCCACTATAATAAAATTTTTAGGAGTTCCCGTCGTGGTGCATCGGAAATGAATCTGACTAGGAACCACGAAGTTGCAGGTTAGATCCCTGGCCTCACTCAGTGGGTTAAGCTTTTGATGTTGCTGTGAGCTGTGGAGTAGGTTGCAGACGTGGCTTGGATCTGGCATTGCTGTGGCTCTGACATAGGCCGGCAGCTATAGCTCCGATTAGACCCCTAGCCCGGGACCCTCCATATGCCGTGGGTGCAGCCCCAAAAAGACAAAAGAAAAAAAATTTAAGTGTTCAAAAAAAGAAACAGTAGTATTATGGGTATGTATTATTTATGATTATGACAATCTAATCACTGGGTCCACAAGAAAAGTCTTGACCCCGTATCAAAACACAAATGAATAGGAGTTCCCATTGTGGCTCAGTGGGTTAAGAATTCAAATAGTATCCATGAGGTTCAATCTCTGGCCTCACCCAGTGGGTTAAGGATCTGGCATTGCTGCCAGCTGCAGCATAGGTTACAGATATGGCTCATATCTAGTGTTGCTGTGGCTGTGGCATAGGCTGGCAGCTGCAGCTCTGATTCGACCCCTAGCCCGGGAACTTCCATATGCTACAGGCATAGCCCTAAAAAGAAAAAAAAACAAAAAACAAAACCCTCACAAGTGAATAAATGTACATTGAAATGGTTTATATGTAATTGTTTTAGGTACTGGTTACTTTACCAGAGCGTTTGATTAAGTGACCAATCTTTTATGTGCTCAATACCATTTGCAGCTTTTATATACTAAATCTACCTTCACTTTTTAAATTTTATTTTCCTTTTTAGGGTGCACCCACAACATATGGAAGTTCCCAGGCTAGCAGTCAAATCTGAGCTACAGCCACTGGCCTATGCCAACACAGGACACAAGCCGCTTCTATGAGCTACACCACAGCAAAGAGCAATGCTGGATCCTTAACCCACTGAGCAAGGCCAAAGATCAAACCCACATCCTCTTGGATCCTAGTTGTGTTCATTAACTGCTGAGCCACAAAGGGTACTCCTATCTTTTTCTTATTATTTCATTACAATACTAGTAGCAGTATTTTCTGGTACCCATGCAATGTTAAACACAAACAAAATATGGGGACCTGCAAGTGACTGGCAGCTATTTCTTGTTTATCATGTTGCCTTCCAAAAAATATTGGGTATTACTTATTTATTATTATAAAAATAAAGCGAACACTTAAAATTTCTTGTAGAAAATATATAAATCCCAGTGAATTCACAAGTATGAGAAAGTCTTTTAGAAGACAAAAGTAGTTTCCAGGAAACTACTGAAAAGATTATTCCACCATGTTTTTTTAAATTATTATTATTAAAGAATAGTTGATTAGTCTACCATGTTTAAGTGACTTTCCAAAGTTTTAGAGTAACTCTAAAGCCATACAGATAGGATTTCCCGTAGTGGCTCAGTGGTTAACGAATTCGACTAGGAACCATGAGGTTGTGGGTTAGATCCCTCCTTGCTTGCTCAGTGCGTTAAGGATCTGGTGTTGCCGTGAGCTGCTGTGAGCTGTGGTGTAGGTTGTAGACACAGCTCAGATCCCACATCGCTGCTCTGGTGTAGGCCGGTGGCTACAGCTCCGATTCGACCCCTAGCCTGAGAACTTCTATATGCCAAGGGATTGGCCAAAGAAATGGCAAAAAAGACAAAAAAAAAAAGTAAATAAATAAAGCCATACAAATAAAGCCAGCAATGGACTGAAAAGGGAAGATTGTTATCGTCAAAGAAAAGGACCAAATTCTGATTGGTTTCTTCAGTTTTATCTTGAAAAGCTGAAGTTATTTCTAAATCTCCTACACCTGTAAATGTGAGTGTTAAAAGAAATTGAATGAGACTAGTAGACGTATAAGTGATATCACCTTTCTGCGATGCGATTTGGCACTTGGCAACAGTGTCTTGGGAGTGCTGGGACAAGGGTTCGATTGCCTGCCCTACACAGTGGGTTTAGGATTCTGCATTGCTGCAGCTGCAGCTTAAGTCGAGACTGCAGCTAGGATCTGCTCCCTGGCCCGGGAACTTCACATGCTGCAGGGTTGCCAAAAATTAAAAAAAAAAAAAAAAAAAAGAATTTTTTAAAATAACTTTTAGGGTCTCATGTCAGCAAACTCAGTAATTTAGTTGTGTGCTGATTTCTTCCCAAATTTTACAAACTAAAGATTTCCAACCAAAGTACAAAATCTGAATGTTCTCATGTTACTCTAGTTCAAAGGAAAGAAGTTAGACCTTTGGATTGACTGACTCCATAGGCTCCCACCAACACACAGCCTTAGCACACTTCTGCCAAATTGTAATCAAGATCTGCTTATAACACCCTTCAGAAATTTCATATTGAAATAGTTACTGGGACTTCTGGCTACCCATGACAGATGAACACATGTATTTTCTTTTCTTTTTTTTCCTTTTGATTTTATGGCCACATCATAGCATATGGAAGTTCCTGTTCCAGGGACTGATTCCGAGCCACAGCTGGAACCTATGCCACAGGTGCTGCAATGCCAGATCCTTTAACTCACTGTCCAGGACAGGGGTCAAAACTTCACCTCCACAGCATCCCAAACCCATGCAGTCAGATTCTTTTTTTTTTGTTTGTTTTTTGTTTGTTTTACTTTTTAGGACTGCACTAGTGGCATAGGGAGGTTCCCAGGCTAGGGGTCTAATTGGAGCTACAGCTGCCAGCCTACACCACAACCACAGCAACGCCAGATCCGAGACACATCTGCAAACTACAGGGCAGCTGGGGGCAAGGCCAGCTCCTTTAACCCACTGAGCGAGGCCAGGGATCAAACCTACAACCTCATGGTTTCTCGTTGGATTCATTTCTATTGTGCCACAACGGGAACTCCCGCATTCAGTTTCCCACTGCACCACAGCAGGAACTCCAGAACACAAATGTTTTCTTTCTTTACCACCCAAAATGGTACCATGTGACAGTAAAGGGGTTTTTCAAAAATATGCTCTTGAGAGGGTAAAATAAGGACCCTTGGATTCTGGGACACTAGGCCCAGCAGAAAGTGGGGATTCAGAGAACAAGGAGACTAAAGGGAGTTCATACATATTGATAGTCTTCAGTCTTCTTCTCCTTTAGAGTCCCAGAACTTCCTCCCAAATAGGAGACTTCAAAGTATTCTTTGCCATGTCTGACCGTCTCAAATAGGATCTGACAATGTGGACATCAGGTGGTGCTTAATAACCATCCCAATCAGATCACCAGAGAGTGAAGCCTCTCCCATGGGCTGAGGAATCCCCATCAGCCTTGATAATCCATTTTTAGAATTGAGATGACAAAGAAATATTGCTAGTCATCTGAAGAATATCTTTAAAGAAGAGAGAGACTAAGGCAAGGAAACAAACAAATAGAAAAAAGCCAACTTAGAGGAAACAGATGATTGATGCAGGAAGAACATTAAAAAAAAACACTACAATTAGTATCCTCAGAAAAGTTAAGATTTTGCAACCATAAAACAAGAATAGTATGCTATGAAAAGAGAGCAGATGAGAGGCAGTCAAAAAACAACGCAAAGTTTATGGAAATTAAAACTGTGGTAGATCCCTGGCCCTACTCAATGGGTTAAAGATCCAATATTGCCACGAGCTGCAGTGTAAACTCAGACCTGGCATTACTCTGGCTGTAGTGTAGGCTGACAGCTACAGCTCCCAATTGACCCCTAGCCTGGGAATTTCTATGCTGCGGGAACAGCTCTAGAAAAGAAAACGAAAAAAGAAAAGAAAATATCAGAGAAAACTGTACCTATATTACTGGCAAGTTCCTGAAAACTGTTTCAAGTGTGTGTGTTCTTGTGCATAGCAAATTGCAATGTAAAATATATTTCTTATTGGAACCTCATCAAAAAAAAGTCTTGAGAATCACTGCTTTAGAATAAAGTGATTTCCAAAGCAAAAAAAAAAAAAAAACTGTGGTAGACGATAGCCAAAGCTGAAACAATTTGAGTAATAAAAAGATGACAGCATTAGCTTTTATCCCATAGAATAAATAAAAAATAGTTTAATAAATAATTAGGAGAGAAGGGACATCTTTTCCTTATAAAAGAAATTCAATGAACACATCTAGGAAGAGTGAGAAAAACCAATATTAGAACGTCATAATAATAATGATAGTAGGCAATTTCCACCAAAGTTGAATGCTAAAATTAGTGGCCAAAAGTTTGAGAGGAAGTAGGATGTTTACATATTCTCAGTGTACTACCAGCAAGATTATTAATAAAAAAGGGGAAAGTAGTTACTTTATAGTTGAGAAACTTAAGAAAGTTAAACATCACCAGTAATAAGACACAGCAACAAGAGGAACCCCCTGATATGATTCACAGAGAAAATCACGTCACTTCTGTAGTATTCTTGCCCCAAGTGCACAACCTCAATGTAATCATAAGAAATCAGCAAACTTGGATTTCCCATTGTGGCGCAGTGGAAAAAAATCTAACTAGTAACCATGAGGTTACTAGCTGTGGTGTAGGTCAAAGATGTGGCTTTGATCCTATGTTGCTGTGGCTGTGGTATAGACTGGCAGCTGCAGCTCCGATTCAACCCCTAGCTTGGGAACCTCCATATGCCGTGGGTACAGCCCTAAAAAAAAAAAAAAAAAAAAAAAAAAAAAAAAAAAAAAGGCAAAAGAAATTAGCAAACTCAAATTGAGACATGTTCTACAAAAATAACACACCAGTACTATGGAAAAGCATCAAGATCATGAAAGACATGAAAAGAATGAAAAACCATCACAGATCAGAAGAAATTGAGGTGATATAACAAATAATTGCAATGTGACATCCCGGAGTGGATCCATTAACAGAAATTGATATAAACCAACTATAATGGAAAAAATACAAATCATTAATTTACTTAAAAAAAAAGAAAGAAATTGGGTCTAAGTGAGGGAAAAAACCCACAAACTAGTGAAATCCAAAACTAAGCCCATAGTTAACAAAATTGTTCCATGTTAATTTCTTAGTAATTTCTTTTGGTAATTCTATTATGGTTATGCAAGGTGTTAACATTAGGGGAAGTTCACTGGGTAGAGGGAATCCCTCTGTACTCATTTTGCAACATTCCCTCAAATCTAAAATTATTTCAAACAAAAAGATTTCTTTTAAACTTTAATATAAATATTTTAAATATAAAGTTAAGGAAATCTCTCATAAATTAGATAGATTAGGGCAAAGAGATGGAAAATAAGGAATAACAAGAAGTTTAGAGGAGTTATTTGGGAAAAATGGACAAAGAGAAAAAACAAAGATGAGGAATCATACATGAATAATTTAAGAAAACTTTCCAGACCTGAAGGACATAGTTCGCAGACTGAAAGGACCCACTAGTTTCAGGTACAAAGATCCACACCAGGAATATCATCCCATTTCAGAAGATGGGGCTGAAGAGAAGATTTGCCAAGCTTTAAAGAGAGGAAAATATATGCAACACACATGTGACATGATGGGAAGCAGGCACCACTCCGCATGCAGGAGGGCTGCCAGAAATTAGGAATCTGGGAGTTTACAGAGGCCTGAAAACACCCCTTCCTTCCTGAGCAAATCTGAGAAACTTTGCTCCCTGGTCTTTAACAATCCTTTGGAATGTAAATGATGGCTGAGCTCTGTGGTTGATCCCCCTTTGAAATGTAAACACATTGGGAGATAAAGCTCTGAGTCCCTGGAGGTCTCTGTATTCAATTACTCTTCAGCTTCCCCAACTAGTTTTTCAACCCAAGTGCCACGAAAAGTTTGCTCATAAAATTTTGAAGAAACATGGAATTATTCACTTCCTGACAGATTGTTTTCCAACCTAGAATTCAATCCACAGCCCAAACATCAATACGGGTCAAGGTAAAATGATCTTACAAAGTTCACTGCTATTCGCTCTTCAGATTGAGCATGTGCTCCTCCCTCAAAGCAAGAGAATAAATCAAGAAAAGAATGTAGCTTGGGATCCAGGAAGACTTTTTAGAGTGATATTTGTTTCCTTTAGATCTCCAAGGTCTGAGGATGTCTTTAAAATATGAGAACGGAAGCCCAGTTGCATTGAATCAGGTGTGATTTGAATGATTCTACTTGGAGTTGTGACAGTGTGGGTGGAATCATCCACATTCTCTTCATTTTGAGCAGAGACACAAACGAGTGATGGTCACCAGCTTCCAAACACTCCTCTCTTCTACTGCCTCTCATACTGAGGAGCCTGGACCTGGTAGTTACCTCCAGTGCCCAGCGGGAGATAGAAGGCAGGCAATCCAAGAAATTACATTGAAAATGCCTGGAGGATCATCTAAAAGAACACAAGTAACAAATGTTGGTGAGGATGTGGAAAAAAGGGTACTGTTGTACACTGTTGATGGGAATGTAAATTGGTTCAGCCACTGTGGAAAACAGTATGGAGTTTAAAAATCAAGGAACAAGATGAGGGTGCCCACTCTCCTCATTTCTATTCAACATAGTGCTAGAAGTCCTAACAAGAGCAATTAGGCAAGAAAAAGAAATAACAGGCATCAAAAATGGAAAGGAGGAAATAAAAGTGTCTATTTGCAGATGACATGATTTTATGTAGAAAGTACTAAAGATTCCACCATAAAAGTTTAGATCTAATTAATAAATTTCATAGGAGTTCCCGTTGTGGTGCAGCAGAAAGGAATCTGGCTAGTATCCATGAGGATTCGGGTTCAATCCCTGACCTCACTCAGTGGATTGGGGATCTGGTGCTGCCCATGAGCTGTGGTGTAGCTCACAGACATGGCTAGGATCCCACATTGCCATGGCTATAGTGTAGGCCAGCAGCTGCACCTCCAATTCGACCCTCAGCCTGGGAACTTCCATATGCCTCAATGCCCCCCCGAAAAACACAAAAAATAAAAAAATTAATTTAATAAAGCTGCAGCATACAAAATTAACATACAAAAGTCAGTATCATTCCTATACACTAACAATGAAGTATCTGAAATGAAAAAGAAAATTTTAAATTGACCCCATTTACAACAGCATCAAAAACAATAAAATACCAAGGAATAAATTTAGCCAAGGAGGTAAAAGACTTCTACTCTGAAAATATAAGATATTGAATAAAGAAAGCAAAGAAGACACAAATAAATAAGGAATCCCATGTTTGTGGATTGGAATAATTAATCTTGTTAAAGTGTCAATACTAGCTAAAGCCATCTTTAGATTCAATACAATATATATTAAGATTCAAATAGAATTTTCTTAACAGAAATAGAAAAAAATACTAAAATTTACATGGAACCACATAAGACATGAATAGCCCAAGAAATCCTGAGACTAGGAGGCATCATACTTCCTGATTTCAAGTTACTATACTATAAAGCTATAGTCATTAAAACAGTATGGTGCTGGCATAAAAACAAATGAACAAATGGAGTAGAATTAAGAGCCCCAAAATAAACCCAAGCATGTACAGTTAACAAATATTTGACAAGGAAGCCAAGGTTACTCAATGGAGATAGATAATATGGTGCTGGGAAAAATGGTATTCACATGTAAAAGAATAAAACTGGACCCTTATCTGATAACACTCACAAAAATTAACCCAAAATAGGGAGTTCCCGTCGTGGCGCAGTGGTTAACGAATCCGACTAGGAACCATGAGGTTGTGGGTTCGGTCCCTGCCCTTGCTCAGTGGGTTAACGATCCGGCGTTGCCGTGAGCTGTGGTTTAGGTTGCAGACTCGGCTCGGATCCTGCGTTGCTGTGGCTCTGGCGTAGGCCGGTGGCTACAGCTCCGATTCAACCCCTAGCCTGGGAACCTCCATATGCCGCGGGAGCGGCCCAAGAAATAGCAACAACAACAACAACAACAACAAAATTAACCCAAAATAGATTAAAGACATGAATGTAAGACCTGAAACCATGAAACTCGCAGAAGAAAATATAGGGAAAAACTACCTTAACATGCGCCTTGGTAATAATTTTTAACAAATCACATCCAAAGCACAAGCAACAAAATTAAAATAAATAAATGGGACTATATCAAATTAAAAAGCTTCTGCACAGCAATAGAAACCATCAACAACGTGGAAAAAAAAAACCCTACAGAATGGGAGAAAATATTTGCAACACATGTATCTGATAAGGGGTTAATATCCAAAATATATAAAGAATTCATACAATCAACCCCCCCCAGATGATCCAATTTAAAAATGGGCAAAGGACCTGAATAGACATTTTTTCCCAAAGAAGATATATGAATGGCTGACAGGCACATAAAAATGTACTCAGCATCACTGCTCATTAGCGAAATGCAAATTAAAACCACAATGAGATATCACATCACGTCTATTAAAATGCCTGATTTCACTATATATGGAATCTAAAAGAAAACAAAACAAATAAATAAACATAGCAAAATAGAAGCAGAGTCATAGATACAGAGAACAAACTTCTGGAATCCCCTTGTGGTGGAGCTGGTTAAGGATCCTGCACTGTCACTGCAGCAGCCCCAGTCACTGCTGTAGCAAGAGTTCCATCCCTGGCCTGGGAACCTCCACATGCTGTGGGCACAGCAGAAAAAAAAAAAAAAAAAAAAAAAGATAAAAGATTAAAAGAGGTACAAACTTCCATTTATAAAATAAATGAGTCACAGATATGAAATGTACAGTGTGAAGAGTAGTTGATAATTATTTAATATTTTTGTATGGTGAGAGATGGTAACTAGACTTACGATGATCATTTTGAAATATATGGAAATATCGAATCACTATGTTGTGCACCAGGAACTAATACAGTGTTGGAGGTCAATTATACTTCAGAAACAAACTCATAGAAAAAAGAGATCAGATTTGCGATTATCAGAGATGAAGGATGGGGGAGGGAAAATTGGATGAAGGTGGTTAAAATGTACAAACTTCTAGTTATAAGTTAAATATGTACTAGGGATGTAATGTACAACATGATAGATATAATTAACACCGCTGTATGTTATATGTGAACGACCTTAGGAGAGTAAATTTTTTTGTTCTTTTTACAGCCGCACCTGTAGCATATGGAAGTTCCCAGGCCGAGGGCTGAATTGGAGGTGCAGCTGAAGTCTACACCATAGCCACAGCAACAGCAGATACAAGCTGCACCTGCAACCTATGCCACAGCTTTCGGCAACGCTGGATCCTCAACCCACTAAGGGAGGCCAGGGATGGAAGCCACATCCTCATGGACACTATATCAGGTTTTTAACCTGCTGAGCCACAATGGGAACTCCATAGTAAATCTTGAGAGTTCTCATCACAAGGAAAAACTTTATTTTCTATTTCTTTTAAATATTCTATGTATATGAGATGATGGATATTCACAAAACTTATTGTGGTAATGATTTCATGATGTATGTAAGCCAAATCATTGTACTGTACACATAGTATTTACAGAGCTATAATATGTCAATTATACTCAACGAAACTGAAAAGAAAAAAATGCTCAATATCACCAGTTGTTAGGGGAATGAAAATTAAAACCACAATGATATGACCTCGTGCTTATTTAAATGGCCATTATCAAAAAGGCAAGTGATAACACATGCTGCCATGGATACAGAGAACAGAGGATCTGTGTGCACTATTGGTGAGATTATAAATTGGTACAGGTACTATGGAAAACGTGGAGTTTCCTCCAAAAAGATCAAAAATAAAAATACCATATGATCCAGCAATTCCATCTCTTGGTATACATATCCAAAGGAAATAAAATCACTATCTTAAAGAGATAGCTGCACTCTCATGCTCATTGTAATAGGATTCACCATCACCAAGACCATCAATGTATGAATGGATAAAGTTGTGGCATATATACATATACATATATATTATTCAACTATTAAAAAGTGAAGAAATTATACCATCTGTGACAGCATAGATTTTTGAGGACATTATGTTAAGCGATATGAGAAAGACAAATTCTGTAAGATCTCATTTATGTATAGAATCTTATTTAAAAAAAAAAAAACAACCATCAAACTCATAGAAAAAGAGATTGGGGAGTTCCCATCGTGGCGCAGTGGTTAACGAATCCGACTAGGAACCATGAGGTTGTGGGTTCGATCCCTGTCCTTGCTCAGTGGGTTAATGATCCGGCGTTGCCGTGAGCTGTGGTGTAGGTTGCAGACGCGGCTTGGATCCTGTGTTGCTGTGGCTGTGGTGTAGGCCGGCGGCTACAGCTCCGATTCAACCCCTAGCCTGGGAACCTCCATATGCCGTGGGAGCGGCCCAAAGAAATAACCAAAAAAAAAAAAAAAAGAAAGAAAAAGAGATTGGCCTTGTGGTTACCAGAGATGGGAGATTGGGGGATTAAAGGAACATGGTCACGAGGTATAAACTTTCAGTTATAAGATAAATGAGCACCAGGGACCGAAAGTACAGCATAACTGTACTCAATGCTGCTGTGTGATGAACAGGAAAATTATTAAGAGAGAAGCTCCTAAGAGTTCTCATCACCAGAATTTTTTTCTTTTCTTTTTATTGTATCTGTAAGAGATGATGGATGTTAACTAAACCTATCATAGTAATTATTTCACAATACATATAAACCAAACTATCATGCTGTACACCTTAAACTTATGTTGCTCAATAAAACCGGGGGGAAAAAATAAGAAAACTCTTAAGATCTCATAATTCACAGAAATGAGTTTGGGAGAATAATGATTAATCACACAGCACCTAAAATTAATCCATCCCTACCATTTTTCATTTCTCCTTTCTCAATGCCACATTTTATTACAGACTATTAAATATAATCTTATCTATACTTATCAGACCATCTGATCCAGTAGCCTCCCAATCTGGCTAATACTTCCTGTTTCATACTAGCTGCAAGATTGCAGAGGAGTAGCTGAAGTTTTCTAAGATAAAAAAGAGCACAGGACTCATACACACACCCTTCCTTAATTAAAGGTAAACAGCCTAAGAGTGAAGTGTAATTAAGTTCCCTGTTACCCTTCTAATCATCTCTATGGGTCATCCTGTGCAAGGTCAGTAACATTTTAAATCAATTATATCTGATTTTAAAAACCACTTTACAGCTAAATTTCCTAGCTGTTACTTATGCAAAAAAAAAAAAAAAGAATTTATATTTGAAATAGCAAACAAGAATGGGATAAACTGGGCAGGGAAATAAATCACTGTTTCCATTTTGGCTCAAGACATTAAAGGATTATGCAACCAGTCCAAGGTGGTGACAGCTTGAAAGCCATTGAGGGAGAACTTGAATTCAAGTTTTCTAGCACCTTCCAGAGAGAAGGAAGATCTCCTGACATAGATAACCATTTTTATAAAGATAGTTAACTTTAGCACCGGAAGTAGAAGGCCTCTGGTCTAGTGGGATTTCCCAGGCTCAATGAATAAGAGAACATGTAAAGAAAGCTACGGGTAGTTTTGTTATATTTCGATCATCCATGACATTCTATTTGCAGTTTTCCAACATTATTTAGATCGGAAGCAAGGCAAAACAATGTTAGTAAGCATTCGGCTCTTTGCATGGGAGACAGCTTACAAAAATAAAAACATGGGGATTAATTTATTACACAAACTTTGGGGCATCTGTTCACATAAATGCCCCTCTATCTCCTCATAGCTGCTCCCTCCCTAACAATGGACTGAAGGCGATGAGGCTGTGTGCAGGGCTGCAGTCATCCTTTCCCTGTTGGAGGGCATATGACACAGAGGCTAAGAGCACAGTCCCTGGAGGCAGATGGCCCTGTTCTCTTGTCCTGGCTCTGATGTGTGAACCTAAGAATTATCACAAAGCATACAAAGGGATTGTATGTATAGTGCCTGATAGCTGATAAACATTCAACACATGCTCGGTTTTATTATTAAATTCCTGATCCTCTTGATTATCCAGTGACTGAAGTTCAAAACAACAAGTGAAAGCTAACAAAACAAAAGCACCAGCCAGGGGCTGTTAGAATCACTTATTGGAATCATCTACAGAAGGCTTCTGTCCTCTGATTGAAAACGGAAAATAACCACATCCCAAGTAAGTTTGATAGCTTTGGATGATTTCACAGAACTCCATCAAAATGACAGACTGCCCCATTACCATGGTGAAAACCAACAGAAGAAATTTCTTTCCAGGTCCCCATTAGCTTACTTGCTGTCCTACCTGAATCTGTGGGCTCTACGGGATCACGTGCTGAATTTCAGTTGGCTACCCTGTACCGAGGCCTTTCCTTTAGACCTTCCAAGTTATTAATATCCTTGTTCAATGCTTGGGAAAATCAGGTTATCATTCATTTACTCTTTTAGTTTTCTTTACATCAGTGCCTTTTCCTGATGACAGGATCTATTATTATTATTATTTTGTCTTTTTAGGGCCGCATCTGTGGCATATGGAAGTTCCTAGGCTAGAGGTTGAATCAGAGCTACATCTGCAACCTACACCACAGCCCATGGCAACAGCAGATCTTTAACCTACTGAGCGAGGCCAGGAATCAAACCTGCGTCCCCATGGATACTAGTTGGATTCCTTGCCACTGAGCCACAACAGGATCCATTATTTTAAAGAAATAAACCATAGTCTCATTTCATACTCCTGTTTCCAAGACCAGTGCCAATGAGAGAAACTCAAAGTCATTCTATGAAAATGGAAATATTGAGCAGATATATTTTCTCAGTATACATTCAAAAAAGTCATTGGAAAATATTTCTTTTGGTACTACTAGATTTCATGACTATGTATTAAAAATGCTGAATGACTTTCTAAAGTCTATTTTGTGAACTACATTGAAATACCGGTCACAGTAGAATTTTTAAAGCATTTTTCAACTTTATGATCTTTTGTATATCTTTGTCAATTTTGGTAAAACTTGGAAAAGTCCATCATTTAACTCCATCCTGGACCATAAACTCCACGAGGCGGGAATGTTGTCAGTCCTGTTCGCTGCTGTGCCACCAACAACTAGTCCAATTCCACACACACACACACACACTCAGGAAGACTTTGTTGACTGACACACTTGAATCTTACTCTATAGAAAGTACTTTTTATAGTAAGACGGAAGGAAATACCGCCCCCCCCAAAAAAAGAGCAAAGTGATTCAGTAAACTGGTATTCTGGAACTAAAGGAAAATCAGAATTCTTGAGCAGCAGTGTAAGCCCCCTTGAGGAGAAGTGACAGATCATTCTGAAATTCATACAAACCAGACAGGGAAAGGTCAGGTGTAAAAGGCAAATGTAAACATATCCCCCCCCCCAAATGCATGATTTCAGAGATGAAACTCAAGCCAGCTCTCAAAATTGCAATTCTGACTCTGCCATCACAGATATTCCCAAAGCATAGCAGGAAGCCATCCAGAGGCTAGGGTTTGCACCTGACTGCCCTCCAACGACTGCCTTAAAGGATGGAAGGTGACAAAAAAAGACAAAGCCAAAGACAACTCTAAGAGGAACACAAGGGTTCATGAAAACACAGTTGGGAACTGGTTGAAGACTACAGAAATTCCAGGATAAACACAGCTTCGGTAGTTATAGCCAGTTAAGAAGACTAAATGAGGTCTAGGTTAAAGCTTGGGGCCAATGATTGACAGATATCAAAGTCAAAGGAAATTCAATTTTGCTTCTGCTTCTCGATTGAGAACACCTTTTAAGAAGAAGGGAACATTTACAGTGCACCTCAAAAGTAGTAGGTATGTGGAGTTCCTGCTGTGGCACAGTGGGTTAAGAACCTGTGCTGTCAAGGTGCAATTTCAATCCCTGGCCCCGAGCAGTGGATTAAAGGATCTGGCATTGCTGCAGCTGCAGTGTAGTTGACAAGCCGTAGCTTGGATTCAATCCCTGGCCTGGAAACTTCCATATGCAGCAGGTGCAGCCATTAAAAAAAAAAAAAAAAAGTGGTAGGTGCGTACTGATTATCAGTTATCTTCACAGCAGACCAGAAGAAGAAATCCCCACCATTATTTTAGAAAAGATGAAACTAAGGCTCAAGGTAGCTAAGAATTTGCCTACATTTTCTTCTTCTTTTTTTTTTAAAGGGCCACACTTGCAGCATATGGAAGTTCCCAGGCTAGGGGTCTAATGGGAGCTGCAGCTACTGGTCTATGCCACAGCCACAGTGATGCAGGATCCAAGCCTCAGCTGTGACCACAGCTCATGGCAATGCCAGATTCTTAATCCACTGAGCAAGGCCAAGGATGGACCCTGCATCCTCTTAGATATTAGTTGGGTTTGTAACCTGCTGAGCCAAAACGGAATCGCCAGAACTTGCCTAAATTTATCACTGATAAGTAAAACCAGGATCCAACTCAAATTTGGCTTCAAAATGTTTTCCACTAAATCATGTTCCCTCCCTGCTATACCAAAGAGATTTATGTGAATACAGGTAATTGGGAGAATCTCTGGAAGAGATCATGAAATCATACAACAGCTGAAATCTGTCACAATCCGGATAAATTACACCCAGTGCCCTCGAGATAAGATCAGTATGGTGCCCTTTAAGGAATCATGGGCATCATCTTCCTTTTTTTAAAGAATGCTTAAGACAAGACCCTGAAAAGGCTACTCTACTGGCCTGGGGCCAAATCTCTTCACCTTTGTATCTCAGGATTCAGCCCAGGGCTTCAGGCACAATGGTTAACACATGTTGAATTAAGGCTACACCATCTTTGGAGTTCCCCTTGTGGCGCAGTGGAAATGAATCCGACTAGGAACCATAAGGTTTTGGGTTCGATCCCTGGCCTTGCTTAATGGGTTAAGGATCTGGTATTGCTGTGAGTTGTGGTGTAGGTGGAAGATGCGGCTCAGATCCTGCATTGCTGTGGCTGTGGTGTACGCTGACAGCTGTAGCTCCAATTCAACTCCTAGCCTGGGAACCTCCATGTGACATGGGTGCGCGCCCCCCCGCGCCCTCCCCCCCCCCCCGCCAAAAGTGTATATTTACATATATCAAGTTTGGTCAAGTAGGATTAAATGTATTTTGAATAGTTCCAAGCAGGAGAAAGTGCCCACTTACGAAAATGGAGACAGAACTCAAGGCAGAAGGAGCAGTCAGCAGTCTCAGGATGGGAGTGGAGCATGGTTCATCCAGGATAGGAATAGAGAGTCCCCATCACTCAAGTGCTCACACATTCTGGTTAAGTATTAGAAGGAAGCAGAGGAGTTTTCCCTTCGTGACTCAGCGGTTAACAAACCTGACTAGGATCCATGAGGATGTGGGTTTGATCCCTGGCCTTGCTCGGTTATGGATCCAGAGTTGCTCTGAGCTGTAGCGTAGGTTGCAGACACGGCTTGGATCCCACATTGCTGTGACTGGTCGGCAGCTGGGGCTCCGATTTGACTCCCAGCCTGCGAACTTCGATATTCTGCAGGTGCTGCCCTAAAAAGCCAAAAAAAAAAAAAAACAGCAGAGAGGAAAGGAAATGTAGGTGCTCATGTCTCACTAGGACGGTTTTCCACGGTTACCTTGCCTCCAGCCAGGTGTTTTGTCTCCCATCCATCCGGTGGGGAAGGGCAGAGAGACAAGTGAGAGTTGGTCTCCCCCTTCTCTTTCCAGGAATCCTCAGCTCTTTAACCCTTAACTCAGAACTCAAGACTGGAAGCCTTACTGTCCTAGTTCTATTACACCTTTACAGCTGCCCTGGCAACTAATCACTGCTAACAGCGTTACCAGGAGAATGAATTTCAGGTTCCCAATGACTAAGTTACAGATAACCTTCCATGACATAAGGCATCAAACTGGACACTACATCAACTTGCTTCACTCTCTCATCACCGTCTTTTCTCTTTTTCCTCACTTGATGGTGACCTCTGTAATTTCTAAACTTGTGATCAAGTTAATTAGCAGGCAGGCTGCCTAAATTTTAGACTTCCCAAAATTCCCTTCCTCAATCCTTGCCAATGTGATGCAAGTTAGCACAAAACCTAAAATAAAGTTTGCAGACATTCTCTCTGGATAAACAGGAAAAAAGCCGGTGGTTTTTATATAAAAAGGTAGTAATGTTGGCATTAGAATGTCCTTCCCTCTCACAATGCAGATTCAGTGTAAGCACATTCCAGAATGATCCCGCTGTCATGGGAGGGTGGGAGGTCCCCTTGAACGGCTGGTCACAAAGGCTTCGTCATCCAGGGGACACGAAGGCCAGCCGGGTGGGAAGACAGGCAGGCTTAATGATGAGGAGACCAGAAAGCTGCCACATCATGACCTCGCTATTGCCAAGAACACAATGAAAACATGCACCCCTAACACGGAGGAACCCAGTACTGGTGGCAGAAATTACAACACAAATACATTTCTCATGCAAAACAGGACAGATGATAGACTTTCACATGATGCCAGTAAAGTGCTGAAAATTAAGCTCTCTCTCTTGTGGTAACCACCAGGATGGTGATTAGATTTCAATGAGGACTAATGCACACGGTGAACCTGCAACTCTGTAAAACCATGACCGGAATAGTACAGAAAGCGCACTTTGGTAGAAACTTGGGTGTGTGAAAAAGGCTGCTAGGAAAAAAAATGAAAACAAGAATGATAGAAGTATATTTTCTTTTATATACAAAAAACGAAGGCCCCCAGAATGATTTGTTGAAGTAGCTATCAACAAGATGTTCAATTACGTTTCCTTTGCTTTGGTTAAAACAGCCTTGGAACAGCCACTGGTTCCCCTTCTACTAATAGTATATAAACACACAGTGACAGGACTACTTTTAGGACAAAATAATCAACTTTTAAGAAAAGAAATTAAATTAATTTTAAACTAAATTAAACATTTACCAATAAATAAGTGTCTTAAAAAGGTAACATCTTTATCCTACAATCCTGGGCAAAACATATACACCAATTTAAAAAATAACATTTCCCTCACAGTAATAATTACAGGTGTTAATGCAACGAGCTAGGAAATGACATGACTTTAATGTATGGTTAAAAAAAAAAATCCTAGCAACTGAAAATAAATTTATAAAATGGACATCTTTCTAAAATGGTACATTCCAAATAACTGACTATTATTTTATTACAGAACATAAAATGCAAACTATTGTTGGTATTTCAATATATTCCTTAAAAAAATGTTCAAAAAGAAATTTCTTACACCAGAATTGGAACAGCACTTATAATTCTGTTTACGGCTATGAAAAGGCAGTCAACTTCTACTTAAAACTGTAACCAGTGAGGAAATATACTTCAAGAACATGAACATTTGGTCTGACAATCTTTAATATTGGTTAAAAACAGACTGATGTTTGTTGCTGATGGAAGTTACTTTAATCCAATGTGCAAAAAAAAAGTGCAGCTGTCTACTTGTACTTGAGATACACAAGACCAACGCTTCTGTACTATTTACACACTTAAAAGATTTTAAACGTGTTAATTTAAGGAAGGACATTGCATCTCCTTTATGGATAAATCACGTGCTACGGAGAGCCCCAAAGCTGGATTGCATTCTTTTAGGCTACACAAATGTATCCAAAGAGGCATACCCGTTCTTGTCCTAATTTTGATCCTAAATAAAAACCCAATTTCAAAATCACTTAGGAATCATTCTGATCTAGGAAATCCTGGAATTGTTGCAAATGTGCAAACCTGGTCTCTGAGAGCCAGATTCTGACACTCCCCTTTCTAACCCTCTCACCACTGGTCCATCCCACCAACCCCAGCGGCTGCAGACTGGCAATGCCCAAAATAAGAGGAATGAAAAAAACTCAGCCCTCAGACCACCCACATGCCTGTGGGTATGCTCAGCCTTGGGGACGTGTGACGACATGTCTGGAGTAGGTATGGGCAATCAAAAGGGATGAAGAAACACTTCTGCAAACAACCATTATTTGTCCACAAAACCCATGAAAAACAGTGATAGAAAAGTAACAAACCAAATATAGAAATCTGAGACCATTCTGCATTTCCAGCACTTGTTTTCATGAATAGGCAGGGTTCCTGGTCAACCACCCACCAGTATTTTCTGCGTCTACACCAAGTACTTTGCCCAAAGTTCTTAGAAAATGCCAATGTGACCCTAAGTCACACAGAATGGTGATGATCAGGAAATCAATTTACTTGATTATCACTCTGTGCAGTGCACGCACTGGTGCAACAAGCGTAAAGGGGAATTTAAGAAAAAGGGATAGAAGTCTCTCACTTCTGAACGGGACACGGGAGTCCGCAAATGACAATCAGAAATAAAAAAGAGGACGGGGGGGCGGGGGTTGGTGCTTACTGGCAACATTAATACTGGACACCAGACCGGACAGTGAAACTGTGTGGTCAGAACCAAGGAGCGGAATTTCCTTGCAAAGTTTTAAAAACACACAACCAGGCACAGCCTTAAGTCCTGCGAGTGCGATGCTCGGCAAGTTCGCACCGACCGCAGCGGCTGGCGTTCCTGCGCCCGGAGGCAGGAGGCGGGATGTGGCGGGGCGGGCCTAGCATCCCTGCCGCCTCAGCTGCAGGCAATGGTCTCCAGCTGCTGCTCGGCCTCCGCGGCCATGGCCGCTGCCTGCAGCTGCTCCGTCTCGCTCTGGATGGCGCTGGGGGTGACCTGCTTCCGCTCGCTGTGCATATTGTTCTCGTGCCGTTTCAGATCGGACGCCTTGGCGAAGGCCTTGGTGCAGGAGCCGCACACGAAGGGCTTCTCGCCCCGGTGCCTGCGCTCATGGTCCTTGAGGTGCGACTTGTGTTTGAAGGCCTTGTCGCACATGTGGCAGGCGAAGGGCCTCTCGTTGCTGTGGACCCGCTCGTGCTTCTTCAAGTCCGGGGCGCGGATGAACGACTTGCCGCACACCTCACAGCTGTAGGGCTTGTAGCCCGTGTGGATCTTCAGGTGCTCCTTCAGGTGGGCCTGCGTGGTGAAGCCCTTGGTGCACATCTCGCAGACGAAGGGCCGGTCGGCCGTGTGCAGCTTCTCGTGCTTCCTCAACCGGCCCTCGTCGGAGAAGGTCTTCCCGCAGGCCTGGCAGGCGATCTGCTCCCGGTGGTGGCCATAGAGCAAGTACTCGAACTTCATGTCACTGGCGGCTGTGGTCCAGCCGGGGGTCTGTTCGTCCTTCACCTCGCTCATTCCATCATTAAAGGTTAAGGCTTGCGGGGTCTGGGACCCCAGATCCTTGGACTCGGGGGTCTCCATGGATTCTACTTCCTGGCCGTAGCAATTGACTTTCCGCACCTCCTCGCTCCCCAGTTCTTTCAGGATCGCCTCCTGGACCCGGAGCGTCGTCGTGGGTGACTTGCCGTCCTCCTGACTTGGGGGGGTGCCTTCTACCGTGTCGTCGGAAGGGCTGTCATCCTGGTCTCCGATCTCCTCCACGTCGTCGTCCTGAGCGTCAGCAGTATCTCCAATGGGGCGATTGATCTTGAGGCAGTACTTGCTCTTGGACTGGCCGTTGTTCTCATCCGGACTAGACACATCCCGCTTCTGAGAGCAGAGTTTATCCAAAAAGCGGATACCAAGAATCTGACCTGACGACATCATTAAGTTAACATCTTCTTTTTTTACAGAAATCTTTGCTGTGTACATGTAATTCAGGACCTCTTCAAATATATCAGAACGAAGAAAATCTATCTCTATTACTGAAGAGCTATCGACCTCAAGCTTCTTGAAAAGCTTTTTAAAGTAGGTGCTGCACGCGGCAAGGACACACCTGTGTGCTCTGAACTTCACATCCTCAACCACGATCGCGATGTCGCAAAATTCTCCTTCCAGGCGCTGTTCATTTAGCGTTTTCAGAAACAGAGTTTTATGATCATCGTCATTATATTTAATGGTTTCAGACATACTGATGAAAAACTCCTACAAAAAATGTTTAAAAAGAAACTTTGGTAATTAGGAACAATACTTTTCCTTACAGAAAACACAGGGAGACTTTCATTTTCTGATCAATTTCAGGTCCCTAATAATTTCAGAAAGTCACTGTCGGGAGTGGTTCAAGAATGTGAGTAGAAAAGGCGGATCCCGACTCAGTGATTTCCATATTGTTCCTTCTCTTATCTTCAGTGTCCTGAGCATCTGCCTACATCTGTTATTCTAACAGCAGCTTCTACTGAGCATGCCTGGCCTTGTACTACGTGGTTTCCTTTTCAGATCTCCACAAACGCAATGACCTTGAGACACACAGGTATCACTACCCCTCAATTGTACAGATGAGCTGAGGAACCTGCTCGGCAATCTAGTTATCGAGTGGCGTGTCGAGGTTCAAATCGAGGCAGTCTAACTCCGGAACCCATGCTTCCTGACAACTATTAGAAGCAAGGACAAATAACTCAGCTTCAAGGTTTATGAAACAGGTTTCCGGTAAGAATCCACCAGTCCTATGGATTGGTGTGGCTGCTGTGTCTACTCTACTCTCATGTAGAGGAGGGTTCAGTAAAATAACTAGCAGCTCTCAGCATGCTACTTCCTTGCCGGAAGACAAACCACTGCTGCAGAACTAGAGAGGGATATCAGTGCCAGAATATTCCGTTCAGTGTTGTCTTCTAGTTTTTCCACACTGGTTTTGGGCCACTTCCGAACGAGGGTTCAGGTTTACTATGACCCTCGGGAATCAGATGACATTGGGGAAGTCAACGACGGGCAGCTTCATTCCCTCTGGATGTCAATCTATTTGCCATCCAAATCAAAGTGTCATCAACACGGATGCACCTGACAAATGCTACAAGTATGTGACAAGTAAAAGAACTTTCAAAGTGGCACGAAACGCATCTGTTAAATAAGTGATCTTTTTAAAAAATAATGTGTTGTATGTTTTCTTTTCAAAAACATTGGTTTTCTTTATTCAACTAAGTATAAATATGAGGAAATAAATATCTCCGCTAAGGAAACAGAAGTGCTAAGACATAATTGAGAGAGGGAGCACTTTTCAAGATAATACCAAACTATATTTTCAAGGCTTAATATCCAAAGTTATAGTTACCATGAACAACTCAGGCTATTATCTTAATGCTTTAAACACCAAATTCTTCAGATCAGAATAACTCTGATCAGGGGCACGCCGGTCCTACAAGAGAAAAGGACACACAAGAGTAAGGTTGGCTCTTCCTCCATCCCAAATTCTAAACAAGAATGTTTTCAAGAATTGATTTAAAAAAATAAACTTTCCTTTCTTGTCCTGCCACTGGCACCTGTACACATTTTCAGGTTGGGAACAGAGAAGAGGGTGGCTGGCAGCATCGGGTCCAGCTCTGAACAGATATGAAGAACAGGTAAGAGCTGTAGCACTTGCAGCCTGGAGGTGGGGGAGTGGTGCACACCCGGAATGGGAAGGATGGCTTGGAGAACCACTGAGGAATTGCCCCTCACAAAGTCCACATCCCTATTTGTAAGGATGCTGATTGCTACACAGAGTAAAAGTCAGTAAGTGCCCCCTACCCCCATCATTTCCTGCTGGATACCTTCCACATTTTTCTCTAGGCTCCTATAGAGTCTGTGTTTGTGTGTATTTTTTTTTTTTAATAAACAAAGTTGAACACCTAACAGTTAACACTGGAGGAGGAACAGTGGCTGCTTTCTTCTTTCCACACTTCTGTATGACGTATAACACATCACTTAAGGTACACTGGTCTTTAAGCCCACATTTGAGAAATCCAGGTGTTTCTGCCTCTATCCCTAAAGTGGAGCTCAAACAATTCTAGCTTTATGCGAAGAACTTTCACCAGAGGGGAAGCATCCTGGAGACCAACATCCTGAAAAACATGAAGTCTCCTTTACTGAACGGTGATCACATAAACTTTAGTGTGGCAGGACCAAAGTCCTGAAATTCCTGAAATCCCTCCAGAGTTACCTGCACAGAAAAGCAAGAACACCAATTAGCTGCCTCAAGTAGCAGGCTGTTTTCTTATCTGCCAGGTGTGAGGACTGGGCTAAATTATTTCTAAGGATGCTTCCAGCTCTGCCTGTTTCCTGGATGCACCCCAGCCGTAGACACCCCCAAGGGAAGTCAGCCAGGTGAAACCTTCCTACCAGGTCACTTCCTACAGATGCGGCCAGCAGCTCTCCCTAGGGCTTGTGGGATAAAAGTGCATGGACCAGGCACTGGAGTGGCGGTACAGTACCCATGGCAACATTTGAGCGTGCTGGGGCTTTTTTGGGGGGGGGGGCGGGGGAGTGTGTTATTTGGCTTCCTCTCTTTCAAGATCTCTGAGGATCATTTTTTTTCTGTTGACATGTTCCCATTGCAAATTTCAGGTGAGTCAAACTGAAAGATACCCATTGCCTATACGTGGAGAGAAAGATGTAAGCCCCAACCACACCTCCAGGACGACGCTGCCTCTTTATTGCGATTCTACAAACAGCCGGCGCTGGGCTCCTGCAAAGCCGAACTTACATAAGTGGCGGCGGCCGCCTCCCCGACCCCGGGGCCGCTGCGACAATGGCGGCGGCACCACTTCCCGGTTGAAAGCTCGCAACTTCAGGATGGGGAGGAAGCAGGGAACGGAGCTAAAGAGCCAAGGCGCCTCCAGAGCCTCTCCAAGCCTCGCTCCCCTCTCTTTCGGCTCGGGAGGTGGGGGACAGGATAAAGCCATTTGCATTCCTTCCCGAACAAAAGCTCCCGGCCGGGGAGCGGGGAGGTGAAAGGGCCGCTTTCCCTTTCAGATTCAGGCTTTCAGCGCAGGCTACGGCTGCGGCTCCGAGAGCGACAGGGAGGACCCACGGCGGCCCCCGCGGCAGGGAGCAGGAGCGGGAGCGGGCATGCGGCCGGGATCCGCAGCCCCGCGCCGCGCCCCGCTCCGCCCGCGAGCCCGGAGCTCGCGCCCCGCGCACTCCCCGGCTGGCTCGCGCCGGGCCCTCCCCCGCCCTCCCGCGGCCGGGGGCGGGGGCGGCGCGCGGCCGGCTTCCCGAGCTCTGCGGGCGCTCCCGGGAGTGCGAGCGCGGGGGTCCCGGCCCCCTCCTCCAAGGGAGGCTGGGGGCGGCGCGGCGGGCCCCGCGGCGCGGAGGGGCGGCGCCCGGCGGGCCGCGCTCGGCGCCGGGCTCCGGGCCGTCCCCACCCCCACCGCGGTGCACTGCGGCGCAGCGAGCGGGGGCGGCCATGAACTCCGCCGCCGAGGCTCGGTGAGCGCGCGCGCGGGGCTGCCGCCGCCGCCTCCCGGCCGCTGCCCAAACCCGCTCGCCGGCCTGCGCGGTCTCCGGAGCGCCCCGGCCCCACGCCCGACCCCGCTCGCGCCGCGCCGCCGGGGCCAACCGCACATCCTGGAGCTGACTAGTGCTCCAGAGCTCAGCGAGAACGCGCTTCTTCCGGGCAGCCCCGCCGCGCCAGCAACCGGCTGCCCCCGCGCCCCCGCGCCCGCCTCGCGGCCGGCCCGGGCCCCTTCCGCACCCCCGGCCCGCGCTTACCTGCAGCCTGGCACAGCCACAGACACTCGCCGTGGGCTCCCCGCGCTCACTGCACGCAGGCCGGGGACGGGATGGACGCGGGGCGCGGGGGCACGGTGGGTGGCAGTGTGTTTTGGATTTTTTTTTTTTTTGGAGTTTGGGGAGGGGGCGGGGTGGGGGGAATCGTGCACGTCCCTGATGGTAGCAGCCCTCCTCCTGCACGAGCACAGAATGTCTAGCCGGCCGTGAACACCCCCACCGGCACCCCCCCCTTCCCGTGCATGCGCGGTGCGGGCCAGGGGGAAGGCGCGCGGCCGGCTTGCGCAGGCACGGAACCCGACCGGGCCTCTAAATGGGCGAGCAGGGAAAGGGTTAATCCGGGACCTTGCGACGCTTTCGTTGAAGTCTACGGGGCCGCCCCCGAAGGGTTCTGGCCTGCGCACGCGCGCGCACGCGCGCGGCTTGGGGCGCGCGGAGCCCGCGCGCGGGAGAAGAGGTGGGCGGGGCCTGGGCGGGGCTCCGGGAGCCGAGGAGCAAATGCACGAGCGCTGCTCGCGGGCACCCGCCCCGCTTGCAGCTCCCGCCTCCCACTCGGACTCCCGAGCTCCCGCCCGCGCCAGGCGCCGGCACGGCACCGGGGACGCGGGAGACCGGCGCTCCCGTGCGTGTGCATGTGCGTGGGCAGTGCCACCGTCGGGCGCGCGCAGACCCGGCGCCGCGGCTGCGGGGCTCGCCTGGGACGCCCCGGGCACCCTCCCTTCCGCGCGCACGGGCGACAGAGAGACGCGTGCTCTCGGGCGCTGGGTCTTAGCCGGTATCGCTGCCTCATTTTGCGTATCGAGGAGTGGTAGGCGCTCGGTAAACGTTTGCAGAACAAATGCAAAAAGCGGCGTCTTCCATTTGGAGTGTAAGAGGCGACCCAAGTCCCACAGGAGAAAAGGATTACCCCTAAAGCTTTGGATCCAGCCAAGGCGCGCCCACACTCCTGCTTGTTCCCGGGCGCTCGCAGGGAAAATTCACAGAGGCTGGAGGCTGTAGCCCATCCCGGCAGCTGGGGAGCCTGGACTCGGTTTCATTTGTAGCTCTAGTAACTTAGCGGTGTTCCTACATCCCTGTTCAGCTAAAGCAATGATTACACTGCTCGTGAAGCCTCTTCGCGTCCCCTCTGACGAGGTGAAGAACTTTGCCTGGCGTGGGACCTGGGAACTCCCTCCTACTCCTGCCTTTTCTGCCCACCTGCATACAGCAAGCTAGAGAGCACCGCAGCTCTACAGAGTCGCTCAAGCTACTTTATCACACTTGCTCTTAACAGCGTTTCGCAAATACACTGGTCACTTACATCTAAAAATTATAGCAGGCAGAACGGTCCCCGTGGGCTTATGTGATAATTACATGAGATAATGAGATAATGCTTGTAACAGGTATATACTATGCCTTTAAGAAATTATGATTGTGTTAAATTCCAAAGGAATTCTATATGGTCTGAGGTGATTTTGTAGTACTAATTGAGGTTGGTTTCAACATTTTGAAAGGTGCTTTTTATACACATCCTTTTTGAGATTCACAAAAGCATAGGGGTTAGTAGGTCTACTGAACACAGCAGGATAGAATAAACCAGTTCTAGAGTCATACTCAATTCAAATATTGAGTACATCGTATAACTTCCTTAGACTTGACTTGTTATTCTCTGATAAGAACAGTGAGTTGTGAAGATTAAATGGAATGATGCTCAGGTAAATGTTAAGTGACCTGCCAAGTCTCCGTGGATAGGGCATTTAAGTAGCAGAGGCAGAAGTGGAACCACCAAGTTCAAGCTCATGCTTGCTACCTAGGTGGCTGCATTCCCTCTGCCACCACATTGGGTCTGTTTGTTCTTACAGAGCTTTTAAGATTACATTTCAATCCTGTCTGTGTTTTGTGTTTTGGGGAGGGATAACAATAGTACTATATCATAAGATTATGCTATCAAGCAATAAAGTTGTCATTTCATTTAGCCGTGTGTGGACATAGCCAGCTTTTAGTTACAGTCCATGGTCTGCTTCCATTCCTTCCTTCTCCTATACCACTTTCTTTTCTCTTTTAGAGCTGCACCTGCAGCATATGGAAATGTCTGGGCTAGGGGTTAAATCAGAGTTGCAGCTGCCAGCCTGCACAACAGCCACAGCAATGCGGGGTCCAAGCCTTGTCTGTGACCTATGCTGCAGCATGAGGCAATGACGGATCCTTAACCCACTGAGCGAAGCCAGGGATGGAACCCGCATCCTCATGGACACTATATCTGGTTCTTAACCTGCTGAGCCACAATAGGAACTCCTCCCATACCGCTTAAATGCATAGGTTTATACACTCATCCTGCATATATTTATTATCTGTCTACTCTGTAAAGACTATCATTTTGCATATGGCTGGGTAAAGTCTTCCCAGCATTTGACTTATTTGATCCAATTAAAACAGTTCAGAAGAGTCCTCAAGCACTTGAATGCATTTCTCAAATCACAGATCCCTGATATCTTGGTTTTGCATCAATTCAACCTCGTTTTCATTTGTTTTACATGCAAGTCACCTGGGCTCTGCCTGACTGTCCCTCCCTTTACAGGGATGAGTGTAAAGGAAAGGGGGCAACTCCATGGCATGGAGGAGGGAGGGGTGGGAAGCTACAGCAGAAGGGCCTGACCCAGACCTGGCACACTGGCCTACCCCCGGCGCTGCCCGGCATCCATTAGGCCCTCAATAGACATTGGCTGACAGATAAGTGACAACCTAGAACTCAGTTCCACAGGGAGTTATAAGGACACACTGTGGGGTCGATGGGGACGGGGGTCAGAACCTTTCTGAAACGCACAGACCTGAGGCCCCTGAAGGAAGTCTGCCTCTCCTGCCATGAATGCTGTCACTCTATGTGGGACTTTTATCCCACAACTCTGATGGGAACACCTGATTCTTCACCTGGGATGCCCACAGCCTCCTCCCGAGTGGTATCTGCTTCCAAGGATTGTAAGGCCTGGAATATGCGGCTTGTGGCAGGAGGCTGGGGTACCAGGGCCTGGAGTGGCCCCTAAGGGACATTAGTAAGGTTAGGTCACTTGGGTGGAGTTCGTTTCTCCATCACACTGATCTTGGGCCCTCTGACAAGGGGAACATAGGCAGAAAAGGGGCTCTTGGAGAAGCAACCTGTTTTCTGCTCTCCTACTGGGGCTTGTGAGGAGACTGGGCCCAGCTTGCCACTGCCTCTTCTGCCTGGGCCCTCAAATGACAAGCAGGCCGTAGAGAACGAAGCTGACCTGAAACCCAAGCCCAGTCAAGGGACAGCTCATCCACAAACCCGTGAGTAAGAAACGTTTGCTTTGGGAGATTGTGTTCTATGCTTTGCTATTGCATAACCTAGAACACCTGCACAAGAACAATGTCCCACCAAATGCCAGAAGCACCCTCCCTTTGCTGTTCTGAAAACACTGGATGCAGTAAATGATTAAGAAATAGATCTGATCCCTCATGATATGGAGGTGTGGATACACACAAACAGAAGGGCAGAAATAATTGTGCAATTACACGTTGTGATCATGCTACTACCAATAAAGTTACAAAGCCTAGAATGCTATGCAAAAGAGGGACAAGAGCAACATCTTCTGACTGAGACCTCAGTGAAAGCGTCTCCAAAGACCACACTGGAGACCAGAAGGATGAGGGAAGACGGGCATCTTTGGGGGGGAGTGGGTAGCATTTCAGGCAGAGGGGGAAGAGCATGAATGAAAGGGTGGAAGGGCTTGGTAGCTTGTGGGAGGCTCTGTGGGAGGATAGAGTGACCAGAGCCTGGTGGGCATGAGATCGGTCGGTGGAACAGCAGGGCTCAGCACATGTGGGGCTTTGTGGACCATAGTGAGGACTATGGATTTTATGCTAGGCACAGCGAGAGCCATCAGGGGTCTTTTCTTTTAAACCCACATTTACTTATGTAAATATATGTCTCAGAACTAGCGTAAATGCAGCCCTTGGAATCTGAAATACCTCCAATGGCGAGACTGCTCATGTAAAACTCTTCCCAGTGTTCAGGTTATGGGGAACATTTTCGACACCATCATCAACTGAAATACTACCTTTCACTATCTAGAAATAAAAGTTAACACTTTACTCATGAAGTGTACTTTGGAATAGAAATATATTTATCAAACACTATCCTAAGAAGTATGGTTCTGGTCAAAGTTCCATTTGGGCAACTTGGTGATGACTTAACTACAGCAGTGAAATGAAAGGAGGGAAACTGCTAAATTAGCAAAGAAGCAAGGCATTGCTCTGAGAAGAACTTGTTAAACAGCAACAATAAAAATACTACACACTGTCTGGAAATCAAAAAAGGAAAATTACTGATAGGATTCACATGTACAGAATATATATTTAGAAAACATTATCCTAAGAATTATGATCCTGTGAAGTTTTCATTGGAGTCACTGTATAATCACTTAAGTAATAACAATAAAACCAAAAGAGAAAAGGCTCAAACTTATTTTAGAAGAAAAGTTCTAAAATATTATTACTATGTTTCTGAGTAATTTTAGTGATCTTGTAAATTTAAAAATATTGTTGCGGAGTTCCCGTCGTGGCGCAGTGGTTAACGAATCCGACTAGGAACCATGAGCTAGTGGGTTTGATCCCTGGCCTTGCTCAATGGATTAAGGATCCAGCGTTTCTGTGAGCTGTGGTGTAGGTTGCAGACATGGCTCGGATCCCGCGTTGCTGTGGCTCTGGCGTAGGCCGGTGGCTCCAGCTCCGATTAGACCCCTAGCCTGGGAACCTCCATATGCCGCAGAAGTGGCCCAAAGAAATAGCAAAAAGACCAAAAAAAAAAAAAAAGGAAAGAAAAAGAAAAACATTAAAAAAAAATATTGTTGTGATGTTCCTAGATTATTTTAGGGGTCTTGCTAAGAACAAAAATACTATAATTATACCACTTACAAATATAAAATGGAAGCTGTTCATTTATACAATTCACATTTAAATAATCAGTTATAAAACATTATTCTGGAGTTCCCGTTGTGGCTCAGTGGTTAACAAACCCAACTAGTATCCATGAGGATGGGGGTTTGATCCCTGGTCTTGCTTGGTGGGTTAAGGATCTGGCATTGCCACAAGCTGTGGTGTAGGTCCCAGACACGGCTTGGATCCTGTGTTGCTATGGCTGTGGTGTAGGCCGGTGGCTACAGCTCCAATTTGATGACCCCTATCCTGGGAATGTCCATTTGCCGAGGGTGCGGCCCTAAAAAGAAAGACAACACACACACACAAAACATTACTCTAAGAACTGTAATTATATTAAGCTTCCATTCGAGCCATTGTAAAATCTCTTAATTAGTAGTAGTAAAACTGAGACCAAAAAACTGAAGTTCCTTTAATAGAAATGGGGGAGTTCTTTATCTTCAGAGTTAAGCTTATTGGAAGGCGGGGTGATCTGCTTACAAGGTAATTCACTTCTCTTTTCTGTTTTTGTTTTCTTTTTTTTTTTTTTTTTTGTCTTTTTAGGGCCGCACCCGTGGCATATGGAGGTTCCCAGGCTAGGGGTGGATTCAGAACTCCAGCTGCTGGCCTACACCACAGCCGCAGCAATGCAGGATCCCAGCTGCATCTGCGACCTACACCACAGCTCACAGCAACGCCAGATCCTTAACCCACTGAGCAGGGCCAGGGATCAAACCCGAAACCTCATGCTTCCTAGTCAGATTTGTTTCTGCTGCACCACGTCAGGAACTCCTCTCTTCTGTTTTGGGTTTTTTTTTTTTTTGTAAAGATTTTATTTTATTTTATTTTTGTCTTTTTGCCATTTTTTTTTGGGCCGCTCCCACGGCATATGGAGGTTCCCAGGCTAGGGGTCGAATCGGAGCTGTAGCCACCAGCCTACACCAGAGCCACAGCCAACACAGGATCCGAGCCGCGTCTGCAACCTACACCACAGCTCATGGCAACGCTGGATCCTTAACCCACTGAGCAAGGCCAGCGATCGAACCCACAACCTCATGGTTCCTAGTCGGATTCATTAACCACTGAGCCACGATGGGAACTCCTGGTTTTTTTTTTTTGATACAAGATTGAATCAGGCCTTTGCTATGGATGTTTCCTGTTGCCCATTTTAGTTGCGATGGGCCAGGGGAGTCCCTTGGTGGAGTGAATTTCTGGAGAGGTTTGTTCTCACTTTCCAGAAGAAGGGACAAACAGTATCCTCAGGAACAGCCCCCTGAGGCTTCTCTGTTACATCTGCCCTCTGAAGAGAAAAGCTGAGTTAGCAGCCCTCTTTCAGGTGGGAGGGTTGAATCAAAAGAAAGTTCTAGACATCTTCCAGGGCAAAGAGGACCAGGTCAAGCTTTGTCCCGCACTGGGGAAGAAGGGCTGAATACGGATGACGTCATTACTGACCCATGTTATTTAATAATCCAAGTGTGATCAATTTTATTTTTTTCTAAATATATGGGAATTTTCTGATTTATTATTTTTTAGTAACTTGTAAAAAGAATGCCTATGTTCATTTTACCTCTATCTAGATTTACCAATAATTAACATTTTCCCCCATGTGTTTAATCATTTGCCCTCTGCCTCCCTCTCTCTCTTGCTTTCCCCTCTTCTCTTTCTCTCTCGGTCTCTGTCTACACACACACACACACACACACACACACAGACACACACACAGATGCTTTTTTCTTAACCATTTTTTAAGAGTAAATTACAGATATTATGCTCTTTTTCCCTATATAACTCAGCGTGTGTTTCTAAAAATAAGGACAGTCTCTTCCGTAACCACAGTACAATGATAAAAATCAAGTATTTTCATGTTGATACATTATTATCTAATCCACAGGCTATATTAGAAATTTCAACAATTGTTCCAATAAAGTCCATTATAGACCATAGTTTTGTTTTGTTTTGTTTTTTTTATCCTGTTTCAGGATCTGATTCAGGGTTACCCATTGCATTTTTGCACTTAGCTATCATGGAGCTGTGCTTTTGTCACTTATTTCCTAAACTTTTTTATATGCTGCAATGTGTACTGGTCCTTTTTCCAATTCTGGGATTTATGTTACGCTAAAGCATCTCTATGAAAATGCTTTGCATCTTTTAAATTTTAGTATACCTAGGGACAAAACTCCTTTTCTTCCTTGCTGTAGCCTTCCCCATTATCAGAAAATATTATTTTCTTATGGGCCAGCATTTGTAGAAACTCAAAAATGTCGGTTGCCATTCTCTCTTCTTCTACCTTGTGTCAGTTGCAAAGCTTAGCAGCTTGATTTACAACAGAGTAGAGCCTTGATCTACATTTGAGAGTTTTCTTCATTTTTGGAGGACAAACTTTAAGATTGTCCTTCGGCAAAGAATATTTCATCTGCTGGAGTGAAATACACATTCTTATATTGATATTAAAAATATTTTCTTCTCCTTGAGCTAGCATGTTACTGAAGCTTAAATGGGTCTCCTCTGGGCTTTTTTAAAAATGTGAACACTTTTGATGTGTGGTACAGCTCTTCATCCTCTTACAGACTGATGCTTGTCAGTTAACATTTCTTCACTGTGACAGTGTCTGGACACATGACACTTGAGGCTGTCTGAACTACTGCACTCCAAAAGAATGACACTTTCCTAAGTGGCAACTGAAATTCAAATGAAATCTCCCATTATTCATACTAGAAAGAAATATCTACCAAATCTATTTACATCAAATTCCTTTTTCTGTGACCCAAACTGTTTATATTCATTTTCCTGCTAATTTTTGAAACTGCCCTTCTATCATGTTGACATTAAGAGCCTAAAATACATAAACTATGTGTTATATTATTTCTGACATTTAGCAAACTGTCTAGTGTATGGATCACATATAGAATCAAGTCATCAATTTGATTTAGAATTTAACATTTTATCAAAATTATCATCATGATGCCAAATATTGCTAAAGCTCTTTCAAAAAAAAAAAAAACTGTGAAGTATTTATCCTTAGTTCTTTTGAGCTAAAGTTATGATTTACTTTTTGGTACAAACGGAAAGCACATTGGTAAATTGTCTTCTCAATCATAAAGGCTTCACATTCAACATAGTAAGTAACTCAGTGAAAAACTGAAATAAAAATTTCTCCAACTAGAAAAGGGGACCCTCCTACACTTTTGGTGGGAATGTAAATTGGTACAGCCACTGTGGAGAACATGGAGGTTCCTCAGAGAACTAAATATGGAACTACTACGTGATCCAGCACTCCCACTCCTGGGCATATATCTGGACAAAACTACAACTCAAAAAGATACATGCATCCATGTGTTTATAGCAGCACTATTCATGACAGCCAAGATATGGAAAAAACCTAGATGTCCATCAACAGATGAATAGACAAAGAAGATGTGGTGTGTATATATATGTGTGTGTGTGTGTAATATATACATATATATTTTTAGAGTATATACATATAATATATACTATATATATGTATAATGGAATATTACTCATCCACAAAAAAACAAAATAATGCCATTTGCAGCTACATGGGTGGACCTAGAGATTCTCATACTAAGTGAAGTAAATCAGAAAGAGAAAGAAAAATACCACATGATATCACTTTTACGTGGAATCTAAAATATGACACAAACATATCTATGAAACAGAAACAGACTCAGACATGGAGAACAGACTTATGGTTGCCAAAGGGGTGGGGCCAGGGGAGGATCAGATTGGGAATTTGGGATTAGCAGATGCAAACTCTTCTATATAGAATGGATAAAAAACGAGGTTCTACTCTTTAGTACAGGGAACTATACTCAATCTCCTGTGATAAACCATAATGGAAATGAATATGAAAAAGAAAGTAACACAGAATTGTAAATCAACTATACTTCAATTGAAAAAAATTTCTCCAACTGGCCTCTGTCCTCAGAGATTTGTGCAAAGGAGGTATCACCCCCCAACACCCACCCCCCCACAGGACTAGGTCTTTGCTATTCCTTGAGCATATCAGGCATGTCTCCTCCTCAGTACCTCGTGAACTTTTGCAACATTCAGGCTTATTATTTTTTTTCTTTTTTTGTATTTTTGGCCACACCCATGGCATGTGGAAGTTTCCAGGCCAGGGATAGAACCAATGCCACAGCCATGACTGGAGCCACAGCAGTAACAACCCCAGATCCTCAATCCACTGAGGCACCAGGGAAATCTCAGGCTGAATTTTTAAAATGTATTTTAGATTCTTATTGTCTAAATAAAAGTATAACACTTGGTCAAATGGCCATGGAAACAGTCCCAGCCCAGCAATATAATATTCTTCAGTTTCTTATCTACCTCTAAATTTAGTCTTCATTTACAAGGTTAGGAGACGAATCTTCCGCTTAATACGCAGAGGAAAAGTAGTAGAGTAATTAATACCTAACTGCCTAGCCTCTGTGTACTGAATTTGGATCTACTGCTACTGCTTACTAGCCAGTGTTCCTGCACAGGTCACTTTGTGATTAAAGATTCAGTTTCCTGATCTATACAATCAGAATAAAAACTGTACCTGCCTCACGATATTACTGGGTTAATTCACTAGTTATGAGTATCCATTTTGTACCAGTTGTGGGCCCTGTGGAAGCAGCAGTGAAAAAAAAAAACAAACATGCAAATAGTCCTGCCTGGGAGGCAGATAAGAAACACTTAAATAATTGAAATGTATATTATGTCACCTACTGCTAAATTCTATGGAGAAAAAATACAACCGAAGGGAAAAGGGAGGCTCGAAATATGGGTGAGCAAGCCATGTGAAACAAAGCCATCAGGAAAGCCTCCCTGAGAAGGTACCATTTAGGCAAAGCCTCCAAGGAGGTGAGGGGGCCAAGTGGCCAAAGACCACGAAGAGCCTTCTGGGGAGAAGAGAGCAATAGGTACAAAGGTCCTGAGATGGAAGCCAGCCTGTCCTGGTGCAGAAACAGCAAAGACAGAGGTCAAGGGGAGGAGCACCCAGAAGACTCGTGTCTCCACCCCCCATTCTACGTAAGCCTAGGAGGAACAGGTGACCTGTGACAGAATTTTGGTTTTCTACTGAGATGCTTTGTTTCTGTTTGTTGAGCTCAAAATGCCCAATACACTCTAATTGAACAATGACTTTCTATTTTTATGGACCAATTCTAGGATGGCTTGAGAGACCCCGGGACTAAAATCTTGTAAGGGGGAGTGACAGTGGTGGGGAGTGGGTGGGGGAAGAATCTTGATGCCAGCAAGAAAGGGCAGGTGGTTGGATGATTCAATGCCCAGACAGTCACAGTTATGGGTTTTTACAGAGAAGAGACGAAGAAGTTTATAAAGGGAAGGAGGTTACCTGCTCTATCCAGGCAGAAGTTCAAGTCATGCTCCAGATCTAGCATCCTGTAGACCTCAAAGAGCAGTCCTTGTCAATCTTGGCTGCCTATGGTTGCCACCTGGCGGTGGTAGTGGGGGAGACTTTATTGGCCCTGGAGTCCCACCCTCAGAGGTTCTAATTAATTGTTTAGGGGTGTGGCCTAGGTTATCAGGACTTACAATAGCTCCCCAGGTGTAAGGAACAGCCACCCTTGAAAACCACTTCCTTACAGCAAAAAGGGAAGGGAGCCAATCAGAAACACTCAGAGTGTTGAGAGATTTACATAAGAGATATGGCCACACCCATGGTATATGGAAGTTCTCAGGCCAGGGATTGAATACAAGTTGCACCTGTGACCTTCATTGCAGCTGTGGCAACACCAGATACTTTAACCCACTGAGCTGGGCCTGGGATCGAACCCGTGACTTTGCAGCGACCCTAGCCACTCCAGTTGGATTCTTAATCCACTGTGCTACAGCAGGAACTCCCATAAGATGGTAATTTTAAGACGTTAACCAGTTCCTGGCACATAGTCAGCTGTTGGCGTCCTTCTTCAGACTCAAATGCTTAAATTCTGGTATGACTAAGAAGGGGACATTTGTTCTGCAGGATGGGTTGACATTAAATGGATAAGGACATCTCAGTGGAATTCTTTACTCTATCAAGATGGTATCTTTACAGCACTCATCCTGCTTTCATGATCAGCCCATAGTTCTGTCCAGAAATTCACCATTCCTTAGATTCCATGCTTTACAAATGGAACTGCAGACAAGGTCAAATGGAATAAGCAGAAGGTTCATTTTCTCCTCACTTTTACTTGGGGACTTAAGCAGATTTGTCCGCATAACTAGCTACCACTTGATTCTAAATTCTGGTTTTCCTTTGGGATGAATAGGCTGAGCATGGATTTCAGCCAGTTAATTTATTAGCTGCTACTATATTCAAATTGCAGAATAATAAAAGTAACAGATGACTATAAATATTACATGGCTATCTTTATGCTTAGGGAATAAGCTAATATATTTTTCCCATCCTTCTCTTATCTGATATTAATAAAAGTCACGGTCTCAATCTCCAGGTAAAAAAGGAACAATTAAATGAGTCCTAAGAAATTAATAAAAACATATGGTTTTTTTCAGAGGTAATATTTAAACCATTTATGTAACTGGGAAAAGAAATGACCAGACAAATTATGTCACTGGCTTCTCGTTCTATGTCTTCAGTTTTGAAGGAAAACTGTTTTTCTCTCTCTAAACAGATCTTCTTAAAAAAGTCTATACTAGGAGTTCCCGTCGTGGCGCAGTGGTTAACGAATCCGACTAGGAACCATGAGGTTGCGGGTTTGGTCCCTGCCCTTGCTCAGTGGGTTAACGATCTGGCGTTGCCGTGAGCTGTGGTGTGGGTTGCGGACGCGGCTCGGATCCCGTGTTGCTGTGGCTCTGGCGTAGGCCGGTGGCTACAGCTCCGATTCAACCCCTAGCCTGGGAGCCTCCATGTGCCGCAGGAGCGGCCCAAAGAAGTAGCAACAACAACAACAACAACATCAACAACAAAAAGACAAAAAGACAAAAAAAAAAGTCTATACTATATTTAATTTGAAAAAAGTTATTTGTAAAGTTCCATTCTATTCTTTACAAAATAGTATTTAGAACAACTGAATACTCATGGGGGAATGCATGAGTAAAAAAATATTCTTTAACAGAGAAGAGTAGATAAGAAAGCTCATATTTTCCACCCAAGAGAGATACACATTTTAAATTTTTTACCCAAGGTAGTTATAGATTTAGATAGTGTATATTTGTTTGACCCATGAAGAGTCCTCTTACTATATGACAGTACTAGAGCAGTGTTCTACAAAAAAACCACTTTTCCTATTTTTTTCAGGGCCACACCTGCAACATATGGAAGTCCCCAGACTAGGGGACAAATTGGAGCTGCAGCTGCAGACCTCCACCACAGCCACAGCAATGCTGGATCCGAGGTGCATCTTCGACCTACACAGAAGACTGGCAATGCTGGATCCTAACCCAGTGAACAAGGCCAGGGATAGAACTCACATCCTCTCAGGCTCTATGTTGGAATCTTAACTTGCTCAGCCACAACAGGAACTCACAAGTTTTTAAAAAATATCTTATTTGGGAAGAATTTTAGATTTATGGAGACATTATAAAAACTGTACATTGTGCTCCTATACACCCTCCACCCATTCTTCCCATTGTGAATGGCTTGCATTTTTGTGTACATACAAAAAAAAAGAAAAACTGACATTGGTGCACTCCTATTCCCTAAATTCTAGACTTTAAAAAATTTCATCATTGTTCTTAAAAATTTCCTTTGCTCCTCTAGGATTCAATTTGGTCACACACTGCATTTAATGTTGTGTCTCTCGGCTACTTCTGGCCTGTGACAGTTTCTCAGGCTGTCCTTCTTTTCCATGACTTTGGCAATTTTGGGGTGTGCTAGATAACTGTAGAATGCTTCCCCTATCTGGGTTTGTCTGATGTTTTTCCCATGATTCCACTGTGGGTATGGGATTTTGGAAAGAATACCACAGCATTTAAGTGACCTTCTCATCACATCATCTAACTATTTTTTTATTTAATTTAATTTTATTTTTTTATTACTCAAATAAATTTATCACATCTGTAGTTGTATAATGATCACAAAAATCTAATTTCACAGGATTTCCATCCCACAGCCCAGGCACATCCCTCCACCTCCCAAAATGTCTCCTCCAGAGACCATAAGTTTTTCCATGTCTGTGAGTCATCATCTGTTCTGCAAAGAAGTTCCGTCTGTCCTTTTTTCAGATTCCACATGTCAGTGAAAGCACTGGATGTTGGTGTCTCATTGTATGGCTGACTTCACTTAGCATGATAATTTCTAGGCCCATCCATGTTGCTAAAAATGCTGGTATTTCGTTCTTTTTAATGGCTGAGTAATATTCCATTGTGTATATGTACCACATCTTCTGGATCCACTCCTCCGTCGATGGACATTTAGGTTGTTTCCATGTCTTGGCTATTGTAAATAGTGTTGCAATGGACATCGGAGTAAGTGTGTCTTTGTGAATCGTGCTTTTCTCTGGATAGATGCCTAGGAGTGGGATTGCTAGATCAAATGGTAGTTCTAGTTTTAGTTTTCTGAGGGATCTATATGCTGCTTTCCACAGTGGTTGCACAAATTTACAATCCCACCAACAGTGTACTAGGGTTCCTTTTTCTCCACACTCTCTCCAGCACTTACTGTTTGTAGACTTTTTGATGATGGCCATTCTGGCTGGTGTAAGGTGGTACCTCAGAGTGGTTTTGATTTGCATTTCTCTAATGATGAGTGATATTGAACATCTTTTCATGTGTTTTTTGGCCATCTGTATGTCTTCTTTGGAGAACTGTCTGTTTAGATCTTCTGCCCATTTTTTGATGGGGTTGTTTGTTTTTTTGGTATAGAGCTGCAGAAGGTGTTTATAAATTTTGGAGATTAATCCCTTGTCAGTTGATTCACTTGCAAAGATTTTCTCCCATTCTGTGGGTTGTCTTTCGTTTTGTTTAGGGTTTCCTTTGCTCTGCAGAAACTTTGAAGTTTGATTAGGTCCCATGTGTTTATTTTTGTTTTTATTGTCAATACTCTAAGAGGTGGATCTGAGAAGATGTTGCTATCGTTTATGTCAGAGAGTGTTTGGCCTATGTTTTCCTCTAAGAGTTTTATAGTGTCTGATGTTATATCTAGGTCTTTAATCCATTTGGAGTTTATTTTTGTGCATGGTGTTAGGGAGTGTTCTAACTTCATTCTTTTCCATGTGGCTGTCCAGTTTTCCCAGCACCACTTATTGAACAAGCTGTCCTTTCTCCGTTGTATATTCTTGCCTCCTTTGTCATAGATTAGTTGGATATAGGTGCATGGGTTGAATTCTGGGCTTTCTATCCTGTTCCACTGATCTATATGTCTGTCTTTGAGCCAGTACCATACGGTTTTGATGATTGTTGCTTTGTAGTATAGTCTGAAGTCAGGGAGCCTGATTCCTCCAGCTCCATTTTTCTTTTTCAGGATGTTTTTGGCTATTCTGGGTCTTTTGGGCTTCCAAACAAACTTTAAAATATTTTGTTCAAGTTCTGTGAAAAATGTCTTTGGTAATTTGATAGGGATTGCATTGAATTTGTATATTGCCTTAGGTAGTATAGTCATTTTGATAATATTAACTCTTCCAATCCACGAGCATGGTATATCTTTCCATCTATTTGTGTCATCTTTGATTTCTTTCATCAGTGTCTTATAGATTTCAGAGTACAGGTCTTTTGTCTCTTTAGGTAAGTTTACTCCTAGGTATTTTATTCTTTTGGATGTGATGGCAAATGGGATTGCTTCGCTAATTTCTTTTTTTGCTCATTTTTAGTGTATAGAAATGCCGTCGATTTCTGTGTATTAATTTTATATCCTGCGACTTTGCCAAATTCATGGATGAGTTCTAACAGTTTTCTGGTAGAGTCTTTAGGATTCTCTAGGTATAGTATCATGTCATCTGCAAATAGGGATAGTGTTTTACTTCTTCCTTTCGAATTTGGATTCCTTTTATTTCTTTTACTTCTCTGATTGCTGTGGCTAGGACTTCCAAAACTGTGTCGAAGAATAGTGGCGAGAACGGACATCCTCGTCTTGTTCCTGATCTCAGCGGGAATTCTTTCAGCTTTTCACCATTGAGAATGATGTTAGCTGTGGGTTTGTCATATATGGCCTTTATCATGTTGAGGCACATTCCTGCTATGCCCACTTTCTGAAGGGTTTTATCAGAAATGGGTGTTGGATTTTGTCAAAGGCTTTTTCCACATCTATTGAGAGGATCATGTGGTTTTTATTCTTCAGTTTGTTAATGTGATGTATCCCACTGATGGATTTGCAGATATTGAAGAACCCTTGCATCCCTGGGATAAATCCCACTTGATCATGATGTGTAATCCTTTTAATGTTTTGTTGGATGCAGTTTTCTAGTATTTTGTTGGGGATTCATCTAACTATTTAAAAATCGCTAAATTTGGTTAGATGAGCTCTATGACCCTTTCTAGTTCTAAAGTGCCATTATAATATATTTTATAGAGCCTACTATTTTCTTTTCATTTTTTTGCTTTTTAGGGCTGCACCTGTGGCATATGGAAGTTCCCAGGTGAGGGGGCCAATTGGAGCTGCAGCTGCCAGCCACAGCCACAGCCACCGCAACACCAGATCCTCAACCTGCTGAGTGAGGCCCAGGGATCAAACTGGCATCCTCATGGATGCTAGCTAGGTTCCTTACCACTGAGTCACAATGGGAACTCCTGTTTTCTTTCTTTTTTTAAAAAATGATTCCCTCAGTCACTCTGCCTTTTATTTGGTACTTATTTATTTTTGGCTACTCCCATGGCATGTGGAAATTCCTAGGCCATGAATCAAACCCGAGCCACAGCAGCACTGCCACTGCAGTGATGCCAGATCCTTAACTCACTGCACCTCAAGAGAAGCCCTAGATCCCACTATTTTCTAAAGCAAATATATATATATAATAGATAGGAAATATATGTATATAAAATATATACTTATATACATATTCCAGTTTGGTAAATTTTGATCTATAAATCTACTCAAGTGATGAATAGGCAGAAAAGCCCACATAATAATGGACCACATCAGATTCATTTTATACTTTTCCCACAAGCCATGTGCTCAGTGTGAATGGCTAGCATTTACAAATTTAGGACAGATTTTACCCATGTACTAAATACCTCCATCCTTAGCTATACTTACTCATTGGAGGCATACATATCACATTTTATTTTGGAAATAAATGAAAAATCTAATGTTTAAAAAAGGACTGGGATGGGAGTTCCCATTGTGGTGCAATGGAAATGAATCTGACTAGTAACCATGAGGTTATGGGTTCAACCCCTGGCCTTGCTCAGTGGGTTAATGATCCGGTGTTGTCGTGCACTGTGGTGTAGGTCACAGCCATGGCTCAGATCCTGAGTTGCTGTGGCTGTGGTGTAGGCCAGCAACTGTAGCTCCAATTCGACCCCTAGCCTGGGAACTGCCATATGTCTCAGGTGCAGCCCTAAAAAAAAAAGGATTGGGATGTATACAATTATGGGCACGTCAAAAATGAGACAGATGCTTCCAGTTCTAGAAATCTGTGTTCCTTACATGAAAATAGGAAGAAAAGTTTGTGAGGAAAGAAATGGACTGAGAGAGGAGAGGAGAAAGAAGTAGAAATTTCAGGTCAGCAGGCAAACCATTTTATCAAAGAGATTTTGTAGTGGCCTTATTTCCTTTTATGACCACTCATTTTTAAACTAGAGCAACTGGGACATACCAGATTGAGAAATTAATATTAAAATGTTTTCACAGGAGTTCCCGTCGTGGCGCAGTGGTTAACGAATCCGACTAGGAACCATGAGGTTGCGGGTTCGGTCCCTGCCCTTGCTCAGTGGGTTAACGATCCGGCGTTGCCTTGAGCTGTGGTGTAGGTTGCAGACGTGGCTCGGATCCCGATCCCGCGTTGCTGTGGCTCTGGCGTAGGCCGGTGGCTACAGCTCCGATTCAACCCCTAGCCTGGGAACCTCCATATGCCGAGGGAGTGGCCCAAGAAATAGCAACAACAACAACAACAACAAAAAAGACAAAAAAAAATGTTTTCATAATAATGCGGTCCTACTGTACTGCACTTATATTTATATATATATGTATATATAGATATGTATGTATGTATGTATATTTGACTGGGTCACCTTGCTGTACAGCAGAAATTGGCACAAGATTGTAAATCAAGTATAATTAAAAAAATTTTTTAATGTTTTCATAATGAATAGGGTACTGAACACTCCCTGTCTTGATACGTTTGCTTTGCATGTGTGTGATACTTACATGTTCATTGTTCAATTTGATCGTTGTCATGGCCCTGAGCATTTCTATTTTTGAAGGAAAGAAACTGTTATAGGATCTGAAATCCAGAAGTGCTTCCATGTGGCCCACACCCTCACTTTACAGATGAGAAGATGGAAAACTAGAGATGTTTGCACCAGCACGCCTAGCTAGTTAGTGGTGGAGCCTGAAACAATCTCTGGTTGTCTAGTCCTGCAGACCTGCCTGCTGGCTTCTTGATGGTAAATAACAATGCAGGAGTTCCCGTCGTGGCGCAGTGGTTAACAAATCCGACTAGGAACCATGAGGTTGCGGGTTCGGTCCCTGCCCTTGCTCAGTGGGTTAACCATCCGGCGTTGCTGTGAGCTGTGGTGTAGGTTGCAGACGCGGCTCGGATCCCGCGTTGCTGTGGCTCTGGCGTAGGCCGGTGGCTACAGCTCCGATTCTACCCCTAGCCTGGGAACCTCCATATGCCGCGGGAGCGGCCCAAGAAATAGCAACAACAACAACAACAACAAAAAAGACAAAAGACAAAAAAAAAAAAAACCAATGCAAACAGGGAATACCTCTACAGTACTTGACAAGAGTTGGGGAGTCTTCTGAACACTTCACGTGTATTAACTCATTTTTCCTCACTACTAGGAAGCAGGTATCCCCATTTACAAGTGTTGAAGTAGGAGCACATTGAACTTAATTTGCTCAATGTCATACACCAAGCAAGTGGCCAAGCAAGGATCAGAACCCAGATCACCTCACTCCTGCATCTCTTAACCACCATACCAACTGCCCTAACTCAAATGCTGATGTCCCTGCCTCCGAGTTGCATTTTCTCTCTCTTGAATACAAAAATTTAAATTGCTGTTACTGTCTCCAGCATTCTTGGCAGTGTCACGTGGCTAGGTGTAATCAACCTGGAGGAGAGTCTCCCAACCTGAGCTGAAATAATACTGCTCTCCTGAGACAGCTGGCATAGTTGCCATATTTCTCCTTACACTGATATTTCCACTTACGCCTTCACAGTGCATTGAAAAAAACTCCTGTTTTTAGAGTTAGCATATGATCCAGCAATCCCACTCCCGGGCATCTATCTGGAGAAAACTGTAATTTGAAAGATACATGCACCTCAGTGTTCAGAGCAGCCAAGACGTGGAAAAAAATCTAAATGTCCATTGACAGATCAATGGATAAAGAAAATGTGACGCATTTTATATATAGTGGACTATTAGCCATAAAAAACAACAAAATAAAGCCATTCGCAGTAACATGGATGGACCTAGAGATTATCATACTAAATGAAGTAAGTCAAAGACAAATATTATATTCTCTCACTTGTATGTGTAATCTAAAATATGATACAAATGAACATATTTATAAAACTTAGACTCACAGACATAGAAAACAAACTTATAGTTACCAAAGGAGAAAGGGGAAAGGGTAAATTAGAAGTTGAGGACTAGCAGATAGAAACTATTACCAATATATAAAATAGATAAACAATAAGGTCTTGCTGTAGCACAGGGAACTATATTCAATATCTTATAATAACCTATAGTGAAAAGAAAAATGAAAAAAATATATCTATCAGCAGATCACTTTGCCATACACCAGAAACTAACACAACACTGTAACTCAACTAGATTTCAATTAAAAAAAAGGAAAAAGAAAAGAGGCTCCCGTTTCAACTTGGTCTTGCACTTCACACATGCATATTGAGCACCTTTTAGGGATGAGGGATTGAAGACATGGCCATGAGCAAGGAGATTACAATTTAGTCTTGGTGGGGAGGGCGTGTGTGGAATTTGGGATGGTGGAGGTAAAATGTTCTCATGATAACCAGAGCAAAAGGGTCAGTCACTCACTGGAAAAAAAAAAGATGTAGCAAGTAGCAAACAGTAGGTGCAAATAAAGTCACCCCCAATAGAGTAATAAGCATACAATTAAATACTAGGTAGGGTCCTGGCAATTAAAAAATTTTTTTAATTTAATTTTTATTTTATAGTGGGGTGAGTTGATTTACAGTGTTGTGTTAGTTTCAGGTATATAGCAAAGTGAATCAGTTATACATAGACACATACCCATTCTTTTTCAGATTCTTTTCCCATATAGGTTATCACAGAATATTGAGTAGAATTCCCTGTGATATACAATAGGCCCTTATTAATTAACTGCATAAGTGTGTGCATATGTTAATCCCAAACTCCTAATTTATAAAGTCACCCCCAATAGATTAGTAAGTAGACAATTAAATATGAGGTAGGGTCCTGGCAATATTTTAGAAGAGATACAGACACTATGACTGACAGTAATAAGTACAGTAATAATGACTAATATCAGATATGTTTCACTTTATTTCTAATGATATCTCCTTTATTAGCATAAAGTCCATGGAATGAGATATACCTCATAACCTATCTTTAAACATCTTCATGTGGAATGCTGGCTTTAGTTTGAACTTCAAATCCAGCTAAGGGGAACGCATTCATACTGTTCAGATTTCATTATTTATGATTCAGATATAACTTTAAGAAGAGGCAGTTAGACAGGAAATAAAAGCAATTATTTAGTCTCCTAGTCAGCATTTTTATTTATTTATGCTGACTCATAAATTCCTTGACATGGTCACATCAAGCCAACTCTTCCTTAATTTGAATGCAGTCACAGGAAGGAATTATGACCCTGAAATCACAGCCAGAAATCTCTCTTTCAGCTTTCTCCACTCCACAGGGCATCCATTGATGGCTGGGCTGTCACTTGTTCATTTTTGCCTTTGCTATTATTTTGTCCCCACACAAATTGCTTGCCAAATGTTTCTGGAAGCGGCACAGTTGTTTTCACTTGGAACAACCCACTGTTGGAGGCTTATATTTCTTTTGCCATCAAATTTAGTAACTTGCTCGGAATTGCTATAGCTCTAGTCACAGGTAAATCAAGGCTTCATGTAAAATTTCTCATTTTTATTGTCAAGGTGTTAAATGCAATCTAGGCTCATAAAATGATTTATTCTCCCACCAAGTAGAAAGGACAATAATCAAGTATATCCAAAATCATTATAGCCACCACAGCAGCCAGACTGAACTAGAATCCAAATTATCTCTAGAATCCATCATGCATCCCAAATCATTTCTTCTCTCATACTTGCTAGTCTTAGAAAAACAAATATCCATTTCAATAGCCTTCTGCTGAGGTGGTCATTATGATTTTTGCACATGCTATGAAATTAACATTTACATGTATATTTCACAGGGATCCTCTACATGCACAAAAGGCTGTCTGGTTGGAAGAGTCCATATTTTAAGAAACAGCAAAACCCAGACTCTAAATGACTTGTTTAGGATGATACAGGTACCAAGTGGCCCTGAGGATACTGGAATCCTCTGCCTCCCTGATGATGCTCGCCTCTCCGTAGTCCCATCCACAAACCCAATAAAACAAATGGAGTTAGAAAGTAGAGGTGATGTGTTTGACATTTTACAAAAGGATCTCATCGCTGGGATGGACAAGCAAAGGTGACCTTTTGCTTTGTTCTATTAAAAAACCATGATCCTCTATCTTTTATTTGATGTCTGTAGTCCCTGGGGTTTCTTCCGCTCCTTTAACCAATTCCATTTGATAAAGATGCCTTTTGTCTAACATTGCTTTTACGTTCTGGCAGTGAAGAGGATGGGCTTGGAAATTGAATCAACCTAGGTTTGAAGTTCAATTCGGTAACCATCTTTGTGACCTAAAGGCATGAAAAAAATCTCTCCCAAGCAAAACAGTCGGTAAGTGAAAAGTCACCTCCTCATCTAACTGCTGTGAGGTTTTTAAGGATAATTCAGTGTACACACAGTGCCTAGCACACTGAAGGTAATGCACAATCGTCAATGCCTTTCCTTTCTGCCCTCTGTGCACATTGTTTCACGGTTACAGCACACTGCAACGATGACAAGAGAAAAAGGGGAAACACGAGGCTAAGATGAATTCAATACATATCCTCTGGTCTAACATCAGTATCAGCATGATGAATTTAGATTAAAGTACCCAGAATCTCCTACCAGAATAAAAATCTCTTAGTAATTTATACATGCAAATTATTTAAACCTTCCATTTAGGGAATGCTGAAGAATACAGAGATTCTTTCATGTGAGTCTATTCCACAGACGCACATGTAAGGAGGTGTGAACCTAAGTGCACCTGGATAGTCTGCCTTCCCTCATTTATTACATAGACATGTACTGAATTCCTATTATGTGTCTGTCTGGCTTCCTGGAGCCTGTTAGTTTCCAGCTAGAGAAGCAACCAAAAGTTACAATGGGCATCTTTTCTTTGTTTTTGTTTTTGTTTTTTTTTCTTTTTATAGCCGTACCTGTGGCATATGGAAGTTCCCAGGCTAGGGGGTGAATAGGAGCTGCAGCTGCTGGCCTACGCCACAGACACAGCAACACTGGATCAGAGCCATGTCTGCAACCTACACTGTGGCTTGCGGCAATGCTGGATGCTTAATCCACTGAGTGAGGCCAAAGATCAAACTAGCATCCTCATGGATACTAATTGGATTCTTAACCTGCTGAGCCACAAGGGGAACTCCCGTGGGCATTCTTGATTTCTACTGTGTCTCCCATTGATGTGGAGAAAGACAGGCTTCAAGTAAACTTGGAATCCATATAATTTCTTTTTTTTAAATTATTTATTATTATTTTTTCCCACTGTACAGCAAGGGGGTCAGGTTATCCTTACATGTATACATTACAATTACATTTTTCCCCCAGCCTTTCTTCTGTTGCAACATGAGTATCTAGACAAAGTTCTCAATGCTATTCAGCAGGATCTCCTTGTAAATCTATTCTAAGTTGTGTCTGATAAGCCCAAGCTCCCGATCCCTCCCACTCCCTCCCCCTCCCATCAGGCAGCCACAAGTCTCTTCTCCAAGTCCATGATTTTCTTTTCGGAGGAAATGTTCATTTGTGCTGGATATTAGATTCCAGTTATAAGTGATATCATATGGTATTTGTCTTTGTCTTTCTGACTCATTTCACTCAGTATGAGGTTCTCTAGCTCCATCCATGTTGCTGCAAATGGCATTATGTCATTCTTTTTTATGGCTGAGTCGTATTCCATTGTGTATATATACCACCTCTTCCGAATCCAATCATCTGTCGATGGACATTTGGGTTGTTTCCATGTCTTGGCTATTGTGAATAGTGCTGCAATGAACATGCGGGTGCACGTGTCTCTTTTAAGTAGAGTTTTGTCCGGATAGATGCCCAAGAGTGGGATTGTGGGGTCATATGGAAGTTCTATGTATAGATTTCTAAGGTATCTCCAAACTGTTCTCCATAGTGGCTGTACCAGTTTCCATTCCCACCAACAGTGCAGGAGGGTTCCCTTTTCTCCACAGCCCCTCCAGCACTTGTTATTTGTGGATTTATTAATGATGGCCATTCTGACTGGTGTGAGGTGATATCTCATGATAGTTTTGATTTGCATTTCTCTTATAACCAGCGATGTTGAGCATTTTTTCATGTGTTTGTTGGCCATCTGTATATCTTCTTTGTGAAGAAATGTCTATTCAGGTCTTTTGCCCATTTTTCCATTGATTGATTGGCTTTTTTGCTGCTGGGTTGTATAAGTTGTTTATATATTCTAGAGATTAAGCCCTTGTCGGTTGCATCATTTGAAACTATTTTCTCCCATTCTGTAAGTTGTCTTTTTGTTTTCTTTCTGGTTTCCTTTGCTGTGCAAAAGCTTTTCAGTTTGATGAGGTCCCATGGGTTTATTTTTGCTCTAATTTCGATTGCTTTGGGAGACTGACCTGAGAAAATATTCATGATGTTGATGTCAGAGAGTGTTTTGCCTATGTTTTCTTCTAGGAGTTTGATGGTGTCCTGTCGTATATTTAAGTCTTTCAGCCATTTTGAGTTTATTTGTGTGCATGGTGTGAGGGTGTGTTCTAGTTTCATTGCTTTGCATGCAGCTGTCCAGGTTTCCCAGCCATGCTTGCTGAATAGACTTTCTTTTTCCCATTTGATGTTCTTGCCTCCCTTGTCAAAGATTAATTGACCATAGGTGTCAGGGTTTATTTCCGGGTTCTCTATTCTGTTCCATTGGTCTGTGTGTCTGTTTTGATACCAGTACCACACTGTTTTGATGACTGTGGCTTTGTAGTATTTCTTGAAGTCTGGGAGAGTTATGCCTCCTGCTTGGTTTTTGTTTCTCAGGGTTGCTTTGGCGATTCTGGGTCTTTTGTGGTTCCATATAAATGTTTGGATTGTTTGTTCTAGTTCTGTGAAAAGTGTCCTGGGTCATTTGATAGGGATTGCATTGAATCTGTAGATTGCTTTGGGTAGTATGGCCATTTTTACAATATTGATTTTCCCAATCCAGGAACATGGAATATCTTTCCATTTCTTTACATCTTCTTTGATTTCTTTGATTAAAGTTTTATAGTTCTCGGCATATAGGTCCTTTACCTCCTTGGCCAGGTGTATTCCGAGGTATTTGATTTTGTGAGGTGCAATTTGAAAAGGTATCATATTTTTGTATTCCTTTTCTAATATTTCATTGCTGGTATACAGAAATGCAACTGACTTCTGAATGTTAATCTTATATCCTGCTACTTTGCTGAATTTATGAATCAGTTCAAGGAGTTTTGGGGTTGAGTCCTTAGGGTTTTCTATGTATAGTATCATGTCATCTGCATACAGTGACAGTTTGATCTCTTCTCTTCCTATATGGATGCCTTTTATTTCTTTTGTTTGTCTAATTGCTGTGGCCCATATAATTTCAAAACAGACCTGACAAACAACAAAGTCCTACCATGTAGAACAGAGAACTATATTCAGTATCCTATGATAAACCAAAATGGGAAAGAATTTTTTTTTTGTTTTTTTTAGGGCCGCACCCTTGGCATATGGGGGTGCCCAGGCTAGGGGTCCAGTGGGAGCTGCAGCTGCTGGCCTACACCACAGCCATAGCAACACCAGATCTGAGCTGTGTCTGTGACCTATACCACAGCTCATGGCAGCGCTGGATCCTTAACCCACTGAGTGAGGCCAGGTATTGAACATGCAACCTCATGACTCCTAGTCTGATTTGTTTCCACTGTGCCACAATGGGAACTCCAGGAAAGAATATTTTTTAAAAAGAGTATATAGTCACTTTGCTGCACACCAGAAATTAACACAACACTATAAATCAACTATACTTCAATTAAAAAATTTTAAAAAACCCAAAATAGGCCTGATACTAAGGAATCCCTACAACCATCAAGCTGTCCCATGATTGCAGGTGTCAGGAAGGGGAAGACGCCCCTCCCATTCAGTGTCCTAAGAGTTATTTCTACCAGATTCAGTGGTTATGTACAGTAAGAGGCTGCCCTCTGGGCAGCTGGCCCCAGACCCCTGGACCATTACTGCCAAGGGTGCACTCTCTTTCAAAAAGATGGCTTGAGGATTGAAAATTTTCAATGCCTTATTTATTTTTTCTTTTCTTTTCTTTCTTTTTTTTTTTTGTCTTTTTGTCTTTTCTAGCGCCACTCCTATAGCATATAGAGGTTCCAGGCTAAGGGTCTAATCAGAGTTGTAGCCTCTGGCCTATGCCAGAGCCACAGCAATGCCATATCCAAGCCGTGTCTGTGAACTACACCACAGCTCATGGCAACACCGGATCCTTAACCCACTGAGCGCGGCCAGGGATGGAACCCGCAACCTCATGGTTCCTAGTCAGATTCGTTTCCACTGAGCCACCATGGAAACTCCAGCCTTATTTCTAAATATCTTGCACAGAGTCACAGGATATACCGAGCCTCTTATAAAGCAAGGTCTGATGATGGGAAGTGATTATATTGCAATATTAAATAAGAATGGGATCTTAAACATGTAAAAACAGAACAAAACAATTGTTCATGGAAAAAATAAAGAAAGTACTCCAAAATATTAATAATTGTTAACTCTAGACTGTGGGACACTTGTTTCCCTTTTCATACTTTTTGGCATTTGCCAACTTTCCTGCAATGAATATACATTATATTTTTCCGTTTTGTTTTTTGGTGTTTTTTTTGTTTTTTGGTTTTTGTTTTGTCTTTTTAGGGCTGTACCTGTAGCATATGGAAGCTCCCAGGCAAGGGGTAGAATCAGAGCTGCAGACCTACACCATAGCCACAGCAATGCTAGATCTGAGCCACGTCTGCAACTTATGCTGCATCTCACAGCAATGCCGGATCTTTAACCCACTGAGCAAGGCCAGGGATCAAACACATGTCCTCATGAATCCTAGTCAGGTTCTTAACATCTAAGCCACAATGGAAACTCCCACATACTTATAAGAATATTTTAAAAGTCATCGTCTCCTTGGTAGGGACTTGGTGCTTGTTACTCTAACCTTATAACACACAGTGTAATCACTCTAGCGGTGGAGGGCTGGACGAGGGGTGGGAGATTCTTAAAACTTTTTCCCTAGACATATTGGGTCTGCAGTCCTAAATCAGCCTCTCCATGGCCCTCAGGGGCAGACGGGCTGGGAATAATCAAATGACCCCTGGGTGTTATTCTAGATGGGGCAGGGGATAAAGCCAGGCTCAAGCAGGCAGCTGTCACCTTGCCCTCCACTCCCAGTTCCATGCTACCACCCACAAACATTCAAGCTTGACGACAACCTCACTGTCTTCTCTTCTGCCCCTGGATAACCTGTATTCTAGCATCCTGACCAACCCCTTCTTCCCAGCCATCATTAGCAAGAAGAAAACCCTCGCCCTCAACGTTGTTGCTTCTGCTCCAGAGAGTAAAATAACCATATGAGGGGGATGGAAGGAGGCCGGGAACTTTCCTTAATACACACATGGTGATATTAGTCAAGGATGCATTTACATGAAAGCCCCATCTGCTGGCTTGAAAAGAGGGAGTTCCATCTGGGGCATATTGAAAGGATACACGTAGATGAAGCAACACTCCAGGGTTGGTAAAGGATGAGTTAGCCGAACTGAGTCTTTGTCTCCTACTCTCCAGCTTCCAGCCACATGTACTTAACCTCTGGAAACTGCTGGACTTCTTGCTTCCTTCAGCCTGTGTAGCAGACACTGGCACAATTATCACTTTACAGAAGCTCAAGGACACAGGGACAGGGAAGGACAGATGCCTGAGAAGGGTCCATGGAGGCTGCCAATGGAAGTAGTTTTTATGCCAAACTTGAGTTAAGCAGATCCTGAGGAGGGCTGCCCAATGAAATACAAGATAGTCCTGGGAAATTTGAATTTGAGACAGCAATGCAAACATGAGTATGTAGATGTGCATCTTATACTAAAAATTATTCTTTCTTTATCTTAACTTCAAATTTAACTGAGCACCTTGTATTCTTACTTGCTGAATGTGATAATGCAAATCCTAAGTAATGATGTCCAACAAAATAAAATGTTAATCCAAGGTAAATCTTTATGCCCTGTGGTCAGTCCAGTTCCTATAGTCATTTTCTTACTTTTAAAGGTCTGTATAGTATTCCTAATTCATATTATTTGGGAATCTGTAGCCTCAAGTATTCCTTTCTTTTTTTATTTTTATGTTTTTCCGTTATAGCTGGTTTACAGTGTTCTGTCAATTTTCTACTGTACAGCAAGGTGACCCAGTCACACGTACACATATACGTTCCTTTTTCTCACATTATCATGCTCCACCACAAGTGACTAGATATAGTTCCCAGAGCCATACAGCAGGATCTCATTGCTTATCCATTCTAAAGGCATTTATTAACCCCAATTTTTAAATTTTTATTAAGCATTCCTTTCATTTGCTGGAATGAAAATGATCTAAGGAGTTCCCGCTGTGGCACAATGGGATCTGCAGTGTCTTGGGAGCACTGGGACGCAGGTTCAATCCCCAGCCTGGCACAGTGGGTTAAGGATCTAGCATTGCCATGGCTGTGGCTTAGGTCATGACTGCAGCTTGGATCTGATCCCTAGCCTAGGAACTCATATGCCATGGGGCAGACAAAGAAAAAAAAAAAAAAGCCATCTGAGATCATTTATATAATTGTAATTACACTTAAGTAAAGTGCTTGAAATATATGTCCACAATATTTAAGAATACTTCTTATCAGTATTGGCAGAATAATTCTCTTTTCTTTTTCAGAATTAGCCTAATAACCACTGAAGAGAGAGAGAGAAAAACTACATTCAGTTTGGAAAATGATTGGATCAGAGGTTCAATGATACATTTTCAGTGTGTCACTGATCAAGAGGATGGTGATTGAAATATCTGTGGCAGTATCAGCGAGGAGTCAGTCCCTTGCTGTTTCACAAAAGCCACAATCCCAGTAATGACTATTTCTTCTTGTAGCAAAGAAGACAGTAAAATCACAGAGGAAATAGTCAAAGTAAACGAAAGAGATTGGTGTTAGAAAAGATGGCATGGTGACTGGAGAAAAATAGGAAAAGATTTTTAAAGTTCTCTGTGATGGGGGCACTCTGTTATCGCTGGTTTTATCTCTGATAAAATTTCCTTCTCTATTGTACTAACCCCATGCTTCCTGGAAACCAACAGAAAGAGAAAAGGTTTTCGTGCTAATAGGTAAATCTAAGCATGTCTGTATGGAGCAACCAGTGACTCAATAATGCTCAAAATCAAGGTCAGAGGCAAAGCAAACTTGCTTTCTCCCAGATGCTTAATGACTGTGTTCTGATAATCCACCCTATAAGTTAGTGCCTGCGGGCAAGTATGGGGCAGAAAAGAGCTGGGACAGAAACCCCTCAGTCGGTCCAGATATAGGGTCAGCAGTTCTAAATTTTGGACACCACTCTGCCTACAATAAGCTCTAATTTTGGCTAAGTTCTTTGGTGTCTCCCTTTGTAGAATGAAGACATTGACCAACACTAAGCTTGTAAGTTCCGTGTCCAGGAAGTTCCAAAAAACCTTAATTACCTTTTACCCACTCATTCACTTCCTTTGCCTGTCTTTCCCTCATGTCTACCTGGCAAAGCCTGACCTCTCCATCTACCCAACTATTCTCATCTCTGCATCACAACCTCCAGGCAGTGAAGCAGCACGGTGGAGAGTGTCACAACAGAGAAGGTTGGTATCACCCCAGGTCTGGAGCTGCAGCCTCCACCCTTGCTCAGCAGAGGTCCTCCCTCAGTCTGGAGGGAGGGGTCACTCAAAACATCAGGTTGCTGCCTTGCCTGCTCTGTAGACTCACTGCCAGCCCAACTGTCCTCATATTCATGCCACAGTAGAAGAAGGATCGTTCTCTAGATGATGCTCCACTGATGATCATTTCTATAGGATGACTTTCTTCATTTGACTAAGGATTTCTTCAGCATGAAATAGTTGCATCATCTATTTAACAAAAACCATCCCTTGTCTGTACTGACTGTTTCCTTTCTTGAGTTAAGGTCTTCAAAAGAGTGGTCTGTAAAGACCATGTCCACTTTCTTATTTCAATTCCCTCTTTCTATTTGGCTTCTGCTCCGGCCACCCCAGTGAACACCCCAACCCTAAAATCATCACTTGCCTTTTACTGCTGAATCCAGAGGACACTTTCTAGCCCTCAGGTCTAATAGCATTTGCACTGAAATGTCCTTTCCCTTGGTTTTATGATCTCCCTCCCTCCCTCTCTCTCCCTTACATGTTGATGTCCCAGAATAGTGCCTCAGGCTCTTCTTCCCTGGTTGGATTGATTTACCAACTTTCTAACTTTCATTTTTCCAAAACTGAACTAGTCATCCTGCTCTCCAAACCCTCCACTTCCTTCTCAACTTGAGGGACCAGCAGTCACTTTATCACCAATAGCAGAAACCTTAGCCCCATCCTTAAATTGACCATTTCTCTCACCTTAGTTATATTTGGTTGCTGAATCATATCAATTCCACTTCTGTAATGCCACATACATTATCAGATCTGATCTCATCATTACCACCGACTACCTCTGTGACACCACACTGAAAATTCTTAGAGGTCCCAGAGCCCCAACAACGTACAGCACAGTTCTTCCATGGACTGCAAAGCCTTCTGAAAGCCATCACTGATCTCACCTCCAGCCACTTTTCTATGTTGCATCCTGTATTTTTCTCCAAACAAGTGCCAATGGTCTCTGAAATGTCTCGTTCTGGTACTCACCCAGGGCCTTTGCACATGCTCATCCTTCTGCTGAGTTTTCTCACTCCTCCTCTGCTCCTCACATCAGCTGTCTCATGTCTACACAAGCTTCAGACTCATTTCCAGTGTCTTCTCAACCAAAAGTCTTTCTTGCTGTCCCAGTCTAGGTTGGTCTAGTCCAGTATCTAGAATATAGCAAAAATTATAAACAGTTTTGGAAGTTCAATGATCTGCCTCAGTGATTCTCTCTTTTAAACAATTTACCCTAATTTCATGACTTTTTCTGTACCTCAGCTTTATTTGTTCTTCGCTTTCTGTTCCTTGGGTCTTTGTCCCGTTTTCAGTGCATCACTTTTAACTCTGTCTTCAACAGTTCTTACAAAATGTTTTCCAAATAAAAATGTTAAAGAGAAGCATATGGAGGCATGGGGTTAATAGACTCGATGGGTTTGGGGCTCAGCTTATTATGGAATATCTGCTCTTCCAGCTATTTCCCCAGTGTGATACTACCAGAGCCTCTTCGGTTGATTCTTTCAATTTTAAGTATTGTATAAAGCTTCTAGCTCCCTTGAACAAAGGAGTTTTCAAAGATGGTGTAGGTACTATAAGTGTGCTTTAAAATGTGAGTGTGAGTATAAGTAAAGATATAGGCTAAGCCTCTGTGATAAAGAAACTCAGAACACTAGTTTCAGCAAAGTAGAAATTTATTTCTCGCATAAGAGCTGTAGCCAGATAGTCCAGGCAGGCTGGTCTGGTCTATGCCAGTGACCCAACATCCTTCTGCCCTGTTGCTCTGCCATGCTCTGGAACTGCTCTGTCCACCCACGAGTTCCTACTGAACTCTTGGGACATGGCTGGTCGAAGCTAGAACATGCTGCACTACATGTACAAACACATGCCAACTTTCGAGGACTTTGTATGAAAAAAAATAATTCAAATATTGCATGAATACCTTTATACTGATGGCATGTTGAAATAATATTTTGGATGCATTGGACTAAGTATGTTGTTAAATTTAATCTTATCTTTTTTTTTTTTAGAAAATCTTAAAATCTTAAGAAAATCTGACTCACATTATATTCCTCTTGGACAGTGCGGTCCTAAAACATAGGTATTATCTTCATCTGCATAGTAAAAGCTGACTCGCAGTACCACAGACACAGCTAGAAAAAAGCAGGAAAGAAAATTACAGAGGACAAATCTTTAAGGAGATGACATGCAATTTGCACACGTCAGTTCACTCAGATTCCATTGGTGAGAACTTAGTCACACGGCCCCACCAAGCTGCCCAGAATACAAGGACGTGAAATGTGGGGATGGGCAGCAATGTGCTGTATTAGAAAGAAAGGAAGGAGGGATTCCAGGGTAACAGATACTAACTACATAGTCTCTGTCAGGTGTGTTTCTAGAAAGAGGTATTATTAGAGTTCCCCCATCCCTTTTTACCAGGAAACACCTTCAACTTTACTCAAAGTCAACTCTAATAACAGTGACCTACCTACTGTAAGCACAGGGAAAATGACTCCAAATTTTGTAAAAACCTGTATGAGAAAAGAATCTGAAAAAGAATGGATATGTGTATATGTATAAATGAATCACTTTCCTGCACACCTGAAACTTACACAACATTGTAAGTCAACTATATCCAATAAAAATTTTTTATTATTATTTTTTTTGTCTTTTTGCCATTTCTTGGGCTGCTCCCACGGCATATGGAGGTTCCCAGGCTAGGGGTCAAATCAGAGCTGTAGCCGCCGGCCTACGCCAGAGCCACAGCAACGCGGTATCTGAGCTGTGTCTGCAACCTACACCACAGCTCACGGCAATGCCGGATCCTTAACCCACTGAGCAAGGCCAGGGATTGAACCCGCAACCTCATGGTTCCTAGGCAGATTTGCTAACCACTGAGCCATGACAGGAACTCCTAAATGAAATATACTTTAATAAAAATAAATAAAAACAAAACTTTAAAAAAGCTTTAAAAACTTTAAAAACTCCCCCAATAAAAATGTCTTAAAAAAGAAAGATGCTAGGAGTTCCCATTGTGGCGCAGTAGTTAACGAATCCGACTAGGAATCTTGAGGTTGCGGGTTCAATCCCTGGCCTTGCTCAGTGGGTTAACGATCTGGCATTGCCATGAGCTGTGGTGTAGGTCGCAGGTGCGGCTTGGATCCCGCGTTGCTGTGGCTCTGGCATAGGCCAGCAGCTACAGCTCTGATTCGACCCCTAGCCTGGGAACCTCCATATGCCGTGGGAGCGGCCCAAGAAATGGCAAAACAAAACAAAACAGAAAAACCAAAAAAAAAAAAAAAAGAAAGAAAGAAAGATGCTAAGCAATATTTTCATTCTACTAAAGACACCCTTCCCACATATGGAGAAGGGTGTGGAAAAAGACACACCAGGCTATCAATTCTGGGTCCCTGAGGGCAGGTGGGTGGGTGTGCAGAGCTTAGAAGTGTTTCTTGGTTTTGCACTGTTGTACAAAACAACACGTATACGTTTGTATTTTTGGAAGCAGAATTTACTTGGAAGGTTAAAATTTAAAAGGTCAATAATCTGGTCAATTAGAAACTAAGGTATTATTGTCACAGAAAAGAACAAACCTGACCCCATACTGGATTTATTTCTCTACTTCTAACCCTGTGCTCTGTTGCCTGTACTTAGTCATGCTGGCTCTGTACCTTTGTTAAAACAATGTTGCCTGTAGCCTGAAATATACAGGGGAGCCCAGTCTCAAGGTTCTGACCTTTAAAGGGATAACACTTTTCCATTCATAGATAAAAAGTTGCAGAACAGAATATAATAACTGTCTTGCTGGAGGTTTACAAGAACATTGTGAACAGACCTACATGGATAGCTGCAAGAACAAAGAAAGAATTCCTACACTAAGAAGTGTGCAACAGTAAGACACCCCCCCCCCTTTTGGCATAAAAGAAGCCTGAATTCTAACTCAGGTAAGAGGGTTCTTTGGGAAAATAGTCCACTGCCTTCTTGGTCTGCTGGCTTCCCTAATAAAGTTGCTATTCCTTGTCCCAACACCTCATAAAGCAGAGTGAGGAGAAAGTAGATATGAAGGCTGGGTGGCAACATTAGGTCTATCTTTTTTCGGCTATGCCCATCCCTGTAGAAGTTCCTGAGCCAGGGCATGAACCCACATCACAGCAGTGACCCATGCCACAGTAGTGAAAATGCCAGATCCTTAACTGCTAGGTCACCAAAGAACTCCAACACTTTCTCTTTTGTTCTTGGCATGTCATTAAAAGAAGCACTGCTTTAGCTGATGGCATCCTTAAGTGAGCACCAGAACCAGATGGTATTGAGCTTTCTAAGTGCTTGTGGGAGATCCTATCTTGGCTCAGTGGTTAGCAAATCCAACTAGGAACCATGAGGTTGTGGGTTCAATCCCTGGCCTCGCTCAGTGGGTTAAGGATCTGGCATTACCGTGAGCTGTGGTGTAGGTTGCAGACGTGGCTCGGATCTGGCATTGCTGTGGCTGTGGTGTAGGCCGACAGCTGCAGCTCCAGTCGGACCCCTAGCTTGGGGACCTCCATATGCTGTGGGTGCGGCCCTGGGAAAAGACCAAAAAAAAAAAAAAGTGCTTTTGTTTCTTAGAACAAGTTCATGAGTAGTTTGAAAAACAATTAGCATAGAGCAGAATTCTCAGCAGGATTCAATTTCTTTCTATGTCTTAAAATCTGTGGCAAAGGGGAAAGTGGGAAAAACTCAGTTTTGTCTGGAAACACCCACCCATCAGAGGGATTTGTCTCCTGGGAGAAGAAAAGTCACCACCATTCTGAACAAAATCAGTTTTTCAGCAATTTTGTTCACAGATCTGGGGATCAGGGTTTTCCCACAAAGCTTTTTCATTAACTATTTGGGCATCATTACTACTTTATCTAATAATTGCTAATTAATATTGACATGACAATGTCAAATTCATCTTCAGGTCTTTTCCTAATTTGCGGAGGTTGCCTTAACTTTTTCTCAGGTATGAAACAAACAATCGTCTATGCCTAGGAAGAGTGGAGAGTTCCCTAAAATTAGTTGACAGAGAAAGAAAACTGGGGCCTGGTTTATAGATGGTTCTGCACATTATCCAGGAAACACCCCAAAACGGACAGTTGCAACTCTGTGACCTGTTTCTAGCACTTCTCTAGAGGACAGGTGTGAAGGGAACTCTGCCCAGTGGGCAGAACTCTGAGCAGTGCACCTGGTTGTTCATTTTTCTTGGAAGGAGGAATGGCCAGATGCGCAGCTGTATATTCTCCACTGAACAGGATGTACTCATGGGTTGTGGCCAATGGTTTGGATGGCCAGGGACTTAGAAGAGACGTGATTGGAAAACTGGTGGCTTGAAGGCTTAAAGGAATATGAATAAACCTCTCTGAATGGGTGAAACACTTGAAGATATTTACATCCCATGTGGAAGTTTATCAAAGGGTGACCTCCGAAGAGGAGGATTTTAATAATCAAGTGGACAAGATGACCCCTTCTGTGGATACCAGTCAATTTCTTTCCGCTGCCACTCCTGTCAGCCACCAACTGGCTCATGAACAAAGTGGCCCTGGTGGCAGGGATGGAGATTATACAAGCAGCCAGCAAAATGGACTTCCACTCACCAAGGCCAGTTTAGCTACAGCCACAGCTGAGTGCCCAGTCAGCCAGGAGCAGACACCAATGGTGCCCCAAATATGGCACTATTCCAGGGGCATCAGCCTGGAGGCAAGTTGATTACATTGGTTTGCCTCCCTCACAGACATTGCAGGCTTTGGTTCTTATTGGAACAGACACTTACTCGGTATACAGATTTGCTTTCCCTGCACACAAGGCTTCTGCCAAAACTACCATCTATGGGCTTCCAGAATGCCTTACCCACTGTCATTGCCTCTGATCAAGGAACTCACTTCACAGCAGATGAAGTGTGCCATATCCCTGTGCCCAGACTCAGGGAATTCACTGGTCTTATTATGTTTTTCACCATCCTAAAGCAGTTGTCTCAACAGAATGATAGAAGGGCCTCTTTCTTTCTTTCTTTCTTTTTTAATTTTACAGCCGCATCTGTGGCATATGAAAGTTCCCAGGCCAGGACTGAATCTGAGTCACAGCTGTGGCAATCCAAGATCCTTTAACCCACTGCATAGGGGCAGGCGGGGATTGAATCTATTGTTCATATTGTTACATATGTATTTCTACTTTCTGCCTTGTTTTTAAACTCACAGTGTATTGTGATGAATAAAATTTCTTAATTTAAATGCAATTCCACTTATCAACTTTTCCTTTGTAAGTTTTATTGTCCCCTGTTAAAGAAGCCTTTCTGTATGTCATATGATAAATCTGTATCATACTTTCCTTTCATATTGATATCTAACATTTACCTAGAATTGATTCATGTATGTGCATAATGTGGTATAGGGGTCAAGATTCATTTTCTATGTTTGGATATCCAATTGTCTCAACACCTTTTATTGAACAGGTCATGCCTCCCACCTGGCTTACCTGGGTGACCTTTTTCACAAATCAATCATCCATAAAAGTGTAGATCGTAGATTCTCTGTTCTATTTCTCTAGTGTATTTTGCTCTCCTTACAGAAAAACAACACTATCTTAATTATTGTAGCTTTATAATAAATCTTTTTATCAATTAGAGTAAGTCCTCCTGTTTTTTTTCTTCATCTTTTTTTTTCAATTTTTTTTTAATTTTAATTTTTTGCTTTTTAGGGCCGCAGCCATGGCATATGGAAGTTCCCAGACTAGGGGTCGAATCTGAGCTACAGCTGCCGGCCTATGCCACAGCCACAGCAATGTAGGATCCGAGCCAATACCACAGCTCAAGGCAACGCCAGATCATTAACCCACTGAGCGAGGCCAGGGGTGGAACCCACCACCTCATGGTTACTAGTTGGATTCGTTTCCACTGCACCACAATGGAAACTCCATTTTCCCCGCAATATTCTTGACCCTTTGCATTTTCAAGTAAAATTTAGAACTATCTTGTAAGTTTCTATACAAGAGAAACCTGCTAGTATTTTTTATATGGGCATGTTATTAAATCTATGTCGACTTCCTTAACTTTCATCCATTACTGTGAATTCCAAGTCTTAAGTCAATTAATACAAGTCTTTAATCCATTAAGATGTTTAGTCCCTTCCATTAGGTCTCAATAACTTTCCTTTAGCTTTTGGTGCAATGGTTTTACTCATTTTTCATTTGACTTATTCTTAAAAGTTTCATATATTTGATGCTATTTTGAATTAAATCATTTCAAATTATATTTTCTATTTTTTTTTTCTTTTTTAGGGCCACATCTGAGGCACATGGAAGTTTCCAGGCTAGGGGTTGAATCAGAGCTATAGCTGCCAGCCTAGGCCACAGCCAGAGCAACACCAGATCTGAGCCACATGTGCAATCTGCACCACAGCTCACCGCAACACCAGGGATTGAACCCACATCCTCATGGGTACCAGTCGGGTTCATTACCATTGAACCATAACAGGAACTCCTATATTTTCTAATTATTTATTCCAGGTGTGAAGTAATACATTTGGTTCCCTGACGAGTTTGCTAAATTCTAATAGTTTGTGCATTATTTTGGATTTGACATGTATAATTATGTCATATGCAAATAACACTTATTTTTTATTCTAACCATTATAACTTTTCTTTTTCATTTATTTGTTCGTTTGCTTGTTTGTTGCCTTCCTGTGCCAGCTAGGATACATTACAATGTTAAGTTTAAGTGGTAAGAGGGATAAGATTGGGAACCTTGTCAGTTTCCCAAAGCAAAGGAAAAGCTTTGTTTTACCATGAAGTACAATGCTTACTATAGGGATTTTGGTAGTCTTAGATTAAAGAAGTTCCTGTCTAACAAAAACAAAAATAAATAAATAAATAAATAAATAAATAAAGTTCCTGTCTGTTAATAATTTGCAAAAGTATTGACAATGGATGTTGCGTTTTATCAAATGCATTATTATCTTTTTTTGACCATATTTGATTTTTTTCTTTTTTCTTTTTTTATGGCTGCATCTGTGGAATATGTAAGTTCCCAGGCCAGGAGTCAAATTGGAGCTACAGCTCAAGGCCTACCCCACAGCCACAGCAACACGAGGTCTGAGCCACATCTGCAAAATACACTGCAGCTTACAGCAATGCTGGGTCCTTAACCCACAGAGGAAGGCCAGGGATTGAACCCATATCTTCATGTAGACAACGTTGGGTTCTTAAATTGCTAAGCCACAACAGGCATGCCTCATTTTTTTCTTTATTATAATAATGAAATTAATTGCATCCATTACATCTCTAAGGTTAAAACAACCTGTATTCATGGAATAAATCCAACTTGTTAGTGGTGAATTATCATTTTTATATAACTTGGACTTGATTTATTTTTTGTTGTTGAGAATTTTACATCTATGTTTATACAAGGTATTGTCTGTACACCTTGTTTGATTTTATTTAAACTTCCTCTTAATAACAGTAACTTCTTTCCAACAAGACGTTCTGTGCACAAATGAAAATGTTCTCATTGGCTGTGAACTGAATCGTGTCTTCCTCAAAAGTCATGTTAAAACACTAACCACCAGTGTGACTGTATTTGGCCCAATGATCCTTAGAAGGAAATTGAGGTTAAATAAAGTCATAAGAGTAGGGCTCTAATCCAATAGGGTTGGCAGCCTTGACACATGAACTGAGGAAAAGGTATGTGAGGACACAGAGAGAAGGAGCCATTTACAAACCAGGAGGAGAAATCTTAACCAGAAACAGAATTTTATGGCACTTTGATAACAGGCTTCTAGCCTTCAGCGCTGTGAGAAAATAAATATTTGTTGTTTAAGCCATCTAGGCTGTGGTATTTTGTTATGGCAACTTGAGCAGACTAAGACATTTCCTACATCCAAAAAAGAGAGCTGTAAAATTCCCACCTGTTGCATCCTCCTTTGGATGCTGTTAATTGCTTTCCTGGCTCATTTACATCCCCACCTGAATAAGCTATAATGCAAAGGCTAAATTGCAAAGTTAACAACCATGAAATTTCTTTATACCAAGTAAGACAGAAAAGAAGGAAGATGTCAAAAGTATATAAAACAGGAAAATTCATAAACATTTTTCAAGCAAGAAAAAAAAAAAAGCCTAGCTGCTACAGTCATCATTTCTATTACTGACTGCAAGGCGGTACTTGATACAAATAACTTCATTTTCCTACTTCCAATTCTATAGCTCCTGGGCCCTCAGCCAGCACCTAAGCTGGGAAGTTTTACTTGGTAAAGTAACCTGAAGTTTCATTTCTGAAGGGCTTGAGTTCTTAATGGTTCTGTCTTTGCTGAATTGCAGAAGTTTTCTGTTAACTACCAGGAAGGGAAGTAGTTAAAAGATATCCCTCCCCAAATCATCTCATGTCCAGATATTATTCTCTGATGCCATTTCATAATAGAAATCAATTTTTCACTGACTTGGTAATCAGAATCAATTTCCCCAATTAGATTGTGTTAGTTTAGCAACACGAGGACCTGAAATAGCCAAATGACAGTCTCTGTTTCCATTTTAAAATATCCTTTCATTGTGTTTCTTGGTGGAAGCATTCCTCCTTTGGGAAGTAAGACCTTTAAACCATTAGAAGCCAAATGTGTAGGAATTAGAAGCAAAAAAATCTGGGAGAGTGTTAATAGGTTTACTAGTGAGAGGAATCACTCTCAAATCCAGCTCTTCATTGCCAGATCAATATATTCCAGCAGTTAGAAAAATGGCACTGCATACACGGTGTTGCCTTAAAGCATATTCTATATGATAATGTCCATCTTACGAAATGTTGTCTTTTCACTGCACCATAGTGAATCTTCAGGAAGCTGTACAAAAGCTCTCTCAGGCTAGATGCTTCTCAGTGATAGGGTACAGGGTAAGACTAATGAATTCCATTATTGCTCTTCTCTTGCTGTGAATTGCTTTTCCTGATGAGAAGCAATGTTCTGTGGAATACTTTGATGATAAAAAAGACATTTCCTATTTGCACCAGAAATATTGTGGGCAGTGAGGTCAATCAGTAAAGACTAAAGAGAGTAACTCCTATTTCAAATACAAGCACAGCAGCACAAGACTTCAAGGAACATAAGAAATCTAGGTAATTTGACATCACCAAAGGATCACAATAATTTTCTACTAACCAACCCTGAAGACATGGAGATCTGTGATTTATCCAATAAATAATTTAAATTGCTGTTTTAGGAAATTCAATGAGTTATGGGAAAGCATAGAAAGATGATTCAATAAAATTAAGGTGATAATACACAAAGGAAATAAAAAGTTTAACAAAGAAATAGAAATTAAAAACAACCAAATAGAAATTCTGGAGCTGAATAATACAATGAATAAAATAAAAAATACAAGAGAGCATCAATATCAAAATAGATCAAGCAGAAGAGTCTATGAAGTTGAAGATAGGACCTTTGAAATTATACAGTCAGAAGAAAATAAAGAAAAAGAAATAGAGTGAAAAAAGCCTACATGAACTATGGGATACCATCAAGACATGCAATCTGTAAATTATTGGAGTCCCAGAAGGAGAGGAGAGGGAAAAGGAGACAGAAACATTCTTTTAAAAAATATTGGCTGAGAATTTCCAAAATTTAGGGAGAGATCTGGCCATTTCAGTTCATGAACACATAGGTCTCCAAATTATTCAATTCAAAAAGATCATCTCAGAGACACATTACAATAAGTTTATCAAAAATCAAAACAAACAGAATCTAAAAATCAGCAAAGAGGCTTTTTAGTTACAAGGAAACCTGCCATTAGGCTATGACTACATTTCTCAGCAGAAACCTTATAGGCCAGGAGATAGTGGGATATTATGCTCAAAGTGCTGAAAGAAAAAAATTAACTATCAATCAAGAATATTTTATTCTGGAGTTCCTGTCGTGGCACAGTGGTTAACAAATCCGACTAAGAACCACGAGGTTGTGGGTTTGATCCCTGGCCTCGCTCAGTGGGTTAAGGATCCAGTGTTGCTGTGAGCTGTGGTGCAGATCATAGACACAGCTCGGATCCTGCGTTGCTGTGGCTGTGGTGTAGGCTGGTGGCTATAGCTCTGATTCGACCCCTAGCCTGGGAACCTCCACATGCCACGGGAGCAGCCCCAGAAAAGGAAAACACACACACACACACACACACACACACACACACACACACACACACACAGAATACTTTATTCAGCAAATGTGTCTCTCACAAATGAAAGAATGAAAAGACATTCTCAGACAAATAAAAGCACGAGGGAGTTCATCACCACTAGATCTACCTTACAAGAAATGGTGAAATAAATTCTACAAGGAGAAAATGAATGGATGGTAATTAGTAACATGAAAATGTATTAAAACATACCACACACTGGTAAAGGTAAAATACAGTCAAATTCAGGACACTTTAATAGTATAATGTGGTATCCACTTAACTGTAGAAGAAAGGTTAAAGACAAAAGTGTTAAAAACAACTATATCTACAATAATTTAATAAATGTAAAATATAAAAAGAGGTAGATTATCATATCAAAAACATAAAATATGGGGTGGTGGAATAAAATGGTAGAGTTTTTATATGTGATCTAAGTTGTAATCAGCATAAAATAGACTCTAATCTATAGGACATCTAAGCTATGAGATGCTTCATGTTAGGCTCATGGTAATGACAAAGAAAACAATCTACAGTAGATACACAAAATATAAAGAGAATCGAAGTATTCCACTATGGAAAATCATCAATTCACAAAGGAAAATTGCAAGAAATTAACAAGACAACTACAAAACACCCAGAAAACAATTACTAAGATGGAATCAGTAAGTCTGTACCTATTAATACTTTAAATATAAACATATTAAACTCTCCAATAAGAAGGCATTAAGTGGCTAAATGGATTTTTAAAAAAGGCTCAACTATATGCTGCCTACAATAGACTCATGTCAGCTTTAAGGATACATACATGCTAATAATGAGGGCTTGGAAAAAAATATTCCATGCAAATGAAAACCAAACAGATTAGTGGTAGCTATAGCTCTGTATCAGGCAAATAGAATTTAACTGAAAAGTTGTGACAAAAGACAAGGAAGATCATTATATAATGATAAAGGGGTCAATTCATCAAGAGGACATAATAATTGCAAATATATATGTACATAACATTGGAGCATATAAATATGTAAAGCAAACACTAATGGATCTGAAGGGAGAAATAGAAAACAATGCAAAGGTAGAGGACTCCAACACCCTATTTTCAGAAATGGATGGATCACTCAGACAGAAAAATCAACAAGGAAATGTTGGATTTGAATTATACTTTATAGCAAATGAACCTAATAGACATACACAGAACATTCCACCAACAGCAGCAAAATACCTTCTTCTCAAATGCACATAGGACATTCTCAAGGACAGATCATAGGTTAGGTCACAAAGTAAGTCTTAGCAAATTTAAAAAGATTATGATTATATGAAGTATTTTTTTCCTTACCAAAATGGTATAAAACTAGAAACCAATAGCAACATGAAAACTGGAAAATTAAAAAATATGTGCAAATTAAAAAACACACTTCTGATCAATCAATGGATCAAAGAAGCAATCAAAAGAGAAATAAAAAAAATCTTGAAACAAATGAAAGGAAACATAACACACCAAAACTTATGGGATGCAGTAAAAGCAGTTCTAAGAGGAAGCCTGTAGTGGTAAATGCCTACATTAAGGAAAAAAAATTCAAGTGAACAACGCAATTTTACATCTCAAGAAAGTAGAAAAAGAAGAATTAACTAAGTTTGTTAGTTAAAGTTAGCATAAGGAAACAAATAAAGACAACAACAGAAATAAATGATATAGAGACCAAAAAACAATAGAAAAGATTAGTGAAACTAAGAGCTGGTTGTTTAAAGAGATAAACAAAATCGACAAATCTTTAATCTAGACTAAGAAAGAAGACGTAAGTAAATGATATCAGAAATGAGAGAAGACATTACATAGATATCATAGAAATACAAAGGATTGTAAGAGACTATTATGAACAATTATATACCAACAAATTGGAGAGTCTTGAAGAAAAGGATAAATTCTTAGAAACATACAACTTACCTAAACTGAGTCATAAATAAACAGAAAATCTAAAGAGACTAATAATGAGTGAGGAGACTGACTCCATAATCAAAAACTTGCCAAAAAAAGAAAATCCAGGACGAGATTCTTTCACTGGTGACTTCCGTCAAACATTTAAAGAATTAATACAAACCTTTCTAAAATTCTTCCAAAAAATAAGAGTGAAGAGTACTCCCAAACTCATTTTACAAGGCCAGCATTACCCTGATACCAAAACCAAAAACACTGCAAGAAAATAAAAGCACAAGCCAATATCCCCAATGAGTATAGATGCAAAAATTCAACAAAATATTAACAAACAGAATCCAATAGAACATTAAATGGATCATACACCATTACCAAGTGAGATTCATCTCTGGGATACAAGAATGATTTCACATACACATATCAGTCAATGTGACATATCACATTAATAGAATGAAAGATAAAAACATACAAGCATTTCAACAGATACAGAAAAATCATTTGACAAAGTGCAACACTCTTTCATGTCAAAGTTCTTAACTAACTGGGTGTAGAAGGAACATACCTCAGCATAACACAGGCCACATGTGGTGAGCCCACAGTGAACATTTTATTCAGTGGTTAATGGTTAAAATTTTTCTTCTAAGATCAGGAACAATAAAAATACACTCACTCTTACCAATCCTATTCAACATAGTACTATTATGGGAAGTCCTAGCCCAAACAACTGGGTAAGAAAAGGATATGAAAGTCATCCAAATTGGAAAGGAAGTAGTAAAATCATCTCTGTTTGCAGACAATCTAATCTTACATATAGAAAATCCCAAAAACTCCACCAAAAAACTAGAACTAATAAACCAATTCAGTACATTTGCAGGACACAAAATTAACATACAAAAATCAGTTGTGTTTCTACATACTAATAACAAATTGCTGGAAAAGAAATAACAAAAAAACAACCTCATTTATAATATCATCAAAAACAATAAAAACACTCAGGCATAAATTTAATAAAGGAGGTGAAAAGTCTGTATGCTAAAAACTGTAAGACTTTGACAAAAGAAATAGAAGACACAAATAAATGGAAAGATATCACATGTTTATGTATCAGAAGAATTAATGTTTAAATGTTCATACTACTCAAAGCCATCTACGGATTCAAGGCAATTCCTTTTAAAATTTCAATGACATTTTTCATTGAAATAGGAAAAAACAATCCTAAAATTTGTATGGAACCAAAAAAGACCTCAAATAGCCAAAGCAATTGTGAGCAAAAAGAACAATGGTGGAAACATTGCAGAGTCTGATTTCAAACTCTATTACAAAGCTGTATTAATCAAAATAGCATGGTATAGGCATTAAAGCAGATACACAGACCAATGGAACAGACTCAAGAACACAGAAACAAACCCTTGCATATATAGTTAATTGACAAGAGAGCCAAGAATAATCAATGAGAAAGCACATTCTCTTAAATAAATGGTGCTGGGAAAATTGGATAATCTCACACACACACACACACACACACACACAAAGAAACTGGATCTCTATTTTTACACCACTCACCAAAATTAACTTAAAATGGATAAACGACTTAAACATTAGATGTGAAGCTGTAAAACACCTGGAAGAAAACATAGGGAAAATCTCCTTGACATGGGCCTTGGTAATGATTTTTTGGATATAACACCAAAAACAAAGTGACAGAGGCAACAATTAATAAGGGGGACTAGGTAAAACTAAAAAGTTTCAGCACAGCAAAAGACACAGTCAAGAAAATGAAAAGGCAACCTATGGAATGGAGGAAATGTTCACAAACCATCTATCAGTTAAGGGGTTAGTATCCAAAAAAGAACTCATACAATTAAACAGCATTGGATATTATAGAAAAGATATAAAAAGTGGTGGTGAGAAGGTGCACTCTTGGTGGGGATGTAAATTGGTGCAGCCACTGTGGAAAACAGTACAGAGTTTTGTCAAAAAAATTAAAAAGAGAACTATTGTAAGATACAGCAATCTCACTTCTGGATATATATATCCAAAGGGGAGAAAAAGGATATCAAAGAGATAACTGTTCTCTCATGGTCATTACTGCATTATTTAAAGCAGTCAAGACATGGAAGCAACCTAAGTATCCATCAACAGATGAATGGATAAAGAAAATGTGGCATATATACTACGGAATGTTACTCAGACACAAAAGAAGGTTATCAGGGACTAGGGGTGGGTGAAATGGGAAGATACTGGTAAAAGTACACAAACTTCCACTTTGTTTGTTTGTTTGCTTGTTTTTTGTTTTGCCTTTTCTAGGGCCACTCCCACAGCTTATGGAGGTTCCCAGGCTAAGGGTCGAATCGGAGCTGTAGCTGCCGGTCTACACCACAGCCACAGCAACTCAGGATCTGAAATGCGGGATCTGAGCCACGTCTGCAACCTACACCACAGCTCATGGCAACGCCGGATCCTTAACCCACTTAGCAAGGCCAGGGATTGAACCCACAACCTCATGGTTCCCAATTGGATTCGTTCCCACTGTGCCATGTTGGGAACTCCCATGATGACTTTAGTTAACAGTACTGCATTATATACTAGAGACCTGCTAAAATAGTGGATCTTAAATGTTCTCAGCACACACATAAATGGTAATGATGTGAGGGGATGGAGGTGTAGACTAACCTTGTTGTGGTAATCATTTCACAATATGTACATGTGTGTATCAAACCCTCACACTGTATACTTTAAACGTGCATATGTCACCTATATCTCAATAAAGCTGGAAAAAGATAAATTAAAAAGAAAAAAAAACCCCGAAGAGGCCTAGGATAAACCCAAGGGATTGAAGCAGAGAAAAGGAAGGTTATAAAGAGTTAGAAAAAGGAGCCATATTATAACACAGGGAACTATATTCAGTAATTTATGACAGACTATAATGGAAAAAATGTTCTTTATTTTTATTTTTTTCTTTTTATGGCCACACCTGTGACATCTGGAAGGGAGAAATGGAAAACAATACCATAGCAGAGGACTTCAATACCCTACTTTCAACAGTGGATGGATCACTCAGAAAATCAGCAAGGAAATGCTGGACTTGAATTATACTTTACAGCAATATTGGATCCAAGCCACACCTGCAAACTACGCCTCAGCCTGTGGCAACATGGGATCGGTAATCCACTGAGGGAGGCCCGGGATCTGTATCCTTGTGGATACTAGTCAGGCTCCTTACTGCTGAGCCACACTGAGAACTTCCTAGGTCAGGTTCTTAACTACTGAGCCACAACATGTCAACAGGTACTCCCTGGAAAAGAATATTTAAAAAAAGGAAATATTTTAAAAAATATATTTAAAAGAAAGAAATATTGTGCGGCAGAAATTAACACAACATTGTAAATCCGCTATACTTCAATTTTTAAAATTAAAAAAATAAAAATTTCATAATGTCCAAACCAAAAAAAAAAAAAAAAAAGGGAAAGATCAACCAGGAGAAACAAGAGGCAGCTCAGGAACAAAATACTCCAAGGAGAGAGACTGCAGCGGCGTCAAACGTGCAGATGAGGAAAGATTGGGGAGGTCTTTGATGACCTTGGCAAAAGCAGTTTGGAGGAATGGGGAGGGTACAGACCATCAGGGAAGCAGTGGGCTGAAATCTGAGAAGAGGGGAAGTGGTGGGGCAACTGTGGTCAGAGGGGGATGTGTGAAAGCCAAGTCCAGTTTCCTGAGCTGACTTTGTGGTTCTTCCTCTGTCCAGCGGCTCCCCACCCTGGCTCACGCCCACACCGTACATTCCACTAGGAGCGCCCTTGGTGACAGGAGCCCTTACATCCTGAAGTTCAGGGCTAGACTTCCTAGATATCTTTCATTGTTTATCCCTTCAGTACCACCCCCACAACCACAGGCTCAAATGGGTCCTTATCCGCAGCCTCCCAGCTGGCCTCCCTAAGATTAATCTTGTTTGTTTCCAATTCACACACTGCCTCCTACCCGATCAACTTTTAAAATGCAAATGTAATCATCTTTTCCCTCTGCTTAAATGAAAGACCCTTCAGTGCATGTAAGATACGTGCAAATTGCTCAGCCCAACATGCTAGGCTTTCCAAGTTCAGGTTCCCGCCCCTTTCTTAGCCAGGGGAGCTGATGCTCTAGCCCGTAGAACTCCTCAGACTTTTTCAAGCCAGCCCTGCTCTCTTGTGTCTTTTCTTTTCCCAGATGTTTGAAAGTGTTTCTACTCATCTTTCAAGATCAGCTTCAAGAACATCTTCCCTGGTAATCCCCTCCCTGTCATCTCAGGATCACTCCTGTCCTTCATTCTTATTTAATTCCTACCATCCTTTGATACCCTTTACTCAATACGTTGTCCTTTCCTGTGTGGGGCAGGCTACACATTTCCCTGCCCCAGCAGACTGTGACTACCTGGAGCACAAGAACTATGGTATTCATTGCTGTATTTCTAGGATTCGTGACAGTGCTCGGCGGGGTGAGTGACTCTTATTAAATTGCTCCATCAATGAGGGGAGCAGCATTGATATTTCTGCTATCAGCTTTACTGCTTTACTCATATCAGAGGTGCATCTGAGGAGCGGTGAAGGACGCAAGTCTCTCTAATCACATGAAGTCCCCAGGTTTTCCCAGCATGCCCACCTCGGCAGACCTGGGCCTCTGGTTCAAGACCACCTGGGAGATTGATGATCTTTCTTCCCATTGGCAGGACTATTCTCAGCTTTTCAGTCCAATCGGAGCCCCGGAGCCCCAGAGCCCCAGAAGGGGCCTCATGGACTGGGGGTAAAAGAGATGCCTGGCTCAGGGTGAAAGGAGATACTTGCTTCCGGAAAAATATCAAAAGCTGGAAATAACAGGCAGCTGTAGCACCAATGAGGCTAGCCTAGGTAAAAGTCAAATTCAAGAATTATTCCACATTCACCCACCTTTTACTCTTTGTGCCATTTGATTATATTTGTTTCTGCTTTTATCCTGTGTATATCTGCTTTTAACCCAGTTTACAATGGGTGCAAATGTAAATATTTTTCTGGGTCACGTCTTCAAATACATCACATTTTCCATTGGTCTGGTTTGCTTTAAAAGTTCCCCCATTTCTGGCTATTACCACTTCACTCTTGAGTTTTGATAGCATTAAACGAAAATGCCTCCACTCACGCATCCTCCTTGGGATCAGTTAGGCATGACTTAATTTCCATCCACTAGATTGATACCAATATGAGTCTTGGAAGATGGTTCTTAATAGGCCAGCTTGTAGTAATTGTTCTTGCTATGAAGTGATTTCCGCTTCATTTATAGAGTACTTCATTTTTTAATGTGTTCTAAGGACTTATCCGAAAGGGTCTAATTTGGCCATTTCTATAGATCAGTTATTTCAAATGCAATAAAAATGCCTTGTAACGTGACCGAAGGTATCATCACCTCTGTGTGGGTTTCTTGAATTGCACTTTTTGCATGAATCAGGAATATCTCTATGTACCTGGGTTACAAACTCCTTATTTTTGTGTTCCTCGTCCATGGGCAGATAAGACTCTAAAGCAGGTAGGAAAATGACAAGCAACCACTAATGAGGGCTGGGGCCATCACGTAAAGCCAGCTTCTTTCTCCCCTAAGAGCCAAAATGGGGTACACCTCACAGCCCCACTAAGTTCAGTACCTGGGTTTCTCCTGCTGTGTGTGGTGATGATAGACCAGGGTAGGGCCAAACTCTGATAATGTGATGAGAGTGGCAATCTGCTTGCTTACCTGGCCAATTTCACCCCTGCCTCGTGCAGGGCTCAGAGTAAATTGCTGTTTACCCTCTAGGCGTCTGCCTTGCTATTCTCTTCTTTCCTATATCCCAGTCTGGCTCTAGCCAACTTATGCTTCAAGGGCAAAGCTGTCATTTACTGAATTACTCTGTAGCTCCCCAGTGACTTTTGCTGGAAATACTCCTTCCTGAGTGGTGGCGATGAATCTTGTCATAAAAGATGTGACTTCTGAAAGCCAGTATTGCTCAGGAGCCCCCTAAAGACCCTGGCACCAGGGCCACAGGACACAGGAGGCCTTCGGGACTGTGACACACAGCAAAGAACTTGGCCATCTGCAGATGGAGCCAAATTGTCTCTTGGAGAACTATTGCTCTAGGGCCTTGGAGCTTTCAGTTTACTTTGGAGGATTCTCTTTCAAACTCAGGCCTAACGACTTGTAAGATTTGCAGAAAACAAAAGATAACATGGCAGCGATTCGCAGAAATACCTAAAGCAAGTTTAGCAAATGTCTTTATTCCTTCAGCAAAAGCAGCAGCCATGTTCTTGGGAAATCTAATTTGTTCAATAAGAAAGCATCTCAGAAAAATGACAAGTCGTGTGCAAAATGTCACAAGACGCGTTGTGCAATATCCCTGTGTGGAATCATTTATTAAATGATTACAGCCCAAAGGAAAATATCAAATTATGTGAGCTTTTTTATCTGTGGTACATATGTCAGGCTCAAAAGGAAAACATATTAAAGCAAAACCAAAAATCTTTTAAAGTCTTTCTGGACCCTTGGAAATAGCAAACTGCCTCTTGGGTTCAGGTTATATTCTCAGGTGATATCCTTCTGCTTGATGATGGCACAACCCCTCCATTCAAAGGCCTGCCTGGTTTGGGGTTGGAAGAACAATTTATAGCTTCCAATGCCAAGTGTCAGTGAAAAATGTCAGGTCCTGGAAAGCCTGTCAAGTGGAAACTACACTCAAAAGTTTGGCCCCTGCCTCCCATCGGAGGAATAAGAACTTTATACTCTACTGAGGGATAAAGAATCAGGCACAGGGAGTCAATGCAATTCCTATCAAAATCTCCCAATGATGGTTTTTGCAGAAACGGAAAAATTCATCCCTAAATTTATGGGGATTCTCGAGGGACTCAGAATTGGCCAACCAATCTTGAAAAAGAACAAGTGTGGAGCTCTCATACTTCCTCATTTCAAAATTTAGTACAAAACTCCAGTAATCAGAACATTAGGCCAGACATATAGACCAATGAAATAGATTAGAGAGCCCAGAAATCAATCCCCACATATACGGTCAAGAACACTCAGTGGGGAAAAAGTCAGTTTTTCAACACATGCCGGGAAAATTGAATGTCCATATGTTAAAGGAACAAAGCTGGACTCTTGCCTTACACCATATGCAAAAATTAACTCAAAATGGATTAAAGACCAAAGTAAGAGCTAACACTACAAAACCCTTAGAAAAAAACGTAAGGAAAAGCCACATGACATTGGATTTGGCAATGAATTTTTGGATATGACATCAAAAGCACAGGCCACAAAAGGCAAGATGGGTAAATGGGACTTCATCAAAATTAAAAACTTTTGGAGTTTCCGTCATGGCTCAGCGGTTTGCAAACACGGCTAGCATCCATGAGGATGCGAGTTTGATCCCTGGCCTTGCTCAGTGGGTTAAGGATCCAGCGTTGCCGTGAGCTGTGGTGTAGGTTGCAGATGTGGCTCGGATCCCGCATTGCTGTGGCTGTGGTGTAGGCCGGCGGCTACAGCTCTGATTAGACCCCTAGCCTGGGAACCTCCACATGTCTCAGGTGTGGACCTAAAAAAACAAAAAAAAAAAACAAACAAATAAAAAAATAAAAACTTTTGCACATCAAAGGATACTCATAACAGAAGGAAAAGGCAACCCACAGAATGGAAGGAAATATTTGCAAATCATATTTCTTTTTTTTTTTTGTCTTTTTGCCATTTCTTGGGCCGCTCCCATGGCATATGGAGGTTCCCAGGCTAGGGGTTGAATCGGAGCTGTAGTCGATGGCCTACGCCAGAGCCACAGCAACGCGGGATCCGAGCCGCGTCTGCAACCTACACAACAGCTCATGGCAACGCTAGATCCTTAACCCACTAAGCGAGGCCAGGGATCGAACCCGCAACCTCCTGGTTCCTAGTCAGATACATTAACCACTGCACCATGACGGGAACTCCACAAATCACATTGCTGATAAGGGGTTAACCTCCAGAATATATAAAGAACTCCAACAACTCAACAACAACCACATAAAATCCAAACAACCTGATTTTGAAAAGGGGTAAGGACTTGAATTGACATCTCTCCGAAGGCATACAAATGGCAAGTAACACATGAGAACACATTCAACAGCACAGGTCTTTAGGGAAGTGCAAATGAAAACTATGATGAGATACCACTTCATACCTATAAGGATGACTATTATTAACTGACAACAATGCCCCTCCTACCCCATGCCAGAAAATAACAAGTGTGAGTAGGACATGGGGAAACTGGAAACCTTGGGCACTGCTGGTGGGAATGCAAAATGGTGTAGCCACTAGACAAAACGGTATGGTGGTTCCTAAAAAAATAAAATTGTCATCTGATCCAGCACTTCTGGATATACACCCAAAAGAACTGAAAGCGGGCTCTCCAAGAGATATGTGTATAACCATGTCCATAACAGCATTATCCACAATAGCCAAAGGTGGCAACAGCCCAAATATACAACACATGAATGGATAAGCAAAAAGTGATAAATGCAATATTATCCAGTCTCAAAGGGGAAGCAAATTTTAACACATTCTACAACATGGATAAACTTTAAGGTCATGATGCTGAGTGACACAAACCAATCACCACCAAAGGACAAACACTGTATGATTCCAGTTACATGAGGTACCTAGAACAGTCAAATTCCTAGAGACAGAAAGTAGAATGGTGGTTGCCGGGACCTGGGGTAGGGGCTGGGGAGTTATTATTTCCTGAGTATGGAGTTTGTTTGTTTGTTTGTTTTAAACAACAGCTAACTTTATTTTTTTCTTTTCCCTTTTTATAAAAATGATTTTTATTTTTTCCATTATAGTTGTTTCACAGTGTTCTGTCAATTTTCTACTGTACAGCCAAGTGACCCAGTCACACATACATATATACATTCTTTTTCTCACATTATCCTCCATCATGCTCCATCACAAGTGACTAGATAGAGCTTCTTTTTCCTTTTTTTTCTTTCTTTTTAGGGCCGCACCTGCGGCATATGGAAGTTCCTGGGCTAGGGGTTGAATTGGAGCTGCAGATGCAGGCCTACACCCCAGCCATGGCAACACGGGATCCAAGCCGCATTTGCAACCTACACCACAGCCACGGCAACACTGGATCCTTAACCTGCTGAGTGAGGCTAGGGATCAAACCCGAATCCTCATAGACACGATGTTCTTAACCCGCTGAGCCAAAACAGGAATTCCCCAGAATTTCTGTTGGGGATGATAAAAAAGTTCTGGAGGAGTTCCTGTCATGGCGCAGTGGAAATGAATGAGACAGGGAACTGAGGTTTCGGGTTCCATCCCTGGCCTCCCTCATTGGGTTAAGGATTCAGTGTTGCCTTGAGCTGTGGTGTAGGTCGCAGACGTGGCTCAGATCCCATGTTGCTGTGGCTGTGGTATAGGCCAGCAGCTGTAGCTCCAGTTCAACCCCTAGCTGGGGAACCTCCATATGCCTCCCGTCTGGCCCTAAAAAGCAACAACAACCACAACAAAAACCAGTTCTGGAGATGAATGGTGATAATGGTTGCACATTATGTGAATGTATTTAATGCTATTGAAATGCACATTAAAAATGGTTAAAATGGTAAATTTCATGTTATGTATATTTTACCACAATAAAAAAAAAAAAAAAGCAGGCAACCCTACAAGGAGGGTATAGATATAATCATTTAAAAACCATAAGTTATTGTGCATCTTCTCTGACACAGTAACACAAAAAGTCCTCTGTAAGTAAGACATGAATCATATTTACTTTGGACGTATTATATTATCTAAATGTGTTGGAGTTCCCATTGTGGCACAGTGGTTAATGAATCCGACTAGGAACCATGAGGTTGCGGGGTTTGATCCCTGGCCTTGCTCAGTGGGTTAACAATCCGGCGCTACTGTGAGCTGTGGTGTAGGTCGCAGACGTGGCTTGGATCCAGCATTGTTGTGGCTCTGGCGTAGGCTGGTGGCTACAGCTCCAATTGTACCCCTATCTTGGGAACCTCCATATGCCGTGGGAGCGGCCCTAGAAAAGGCAAAAAGACAAAAAAATAAAAATAAAAAAAATATTTATTTATATCTAAACTGTAATCTAAGGGAAAAAACAGGAAATTAAAATTATTCCCATACTTATCCTATGAAAGCATTAGAAGCAGGAATGCAAAATATTGAGAAGGAAGCATATTTCCAGAATAATCAATAGGTAAAAGAAAATACACAATAGCTTGGAGTTCCCAAGGTGGCTCAGCAGATTACAAATCCAACTAGTATCCATGAAGATGCAGGTCTGATCCCTGGCCTTGCTCAATGGGTTAAAGACCTGGTGTTGCTGTATTTCTGAGAATGATGCCCTCATATATATATTCAGAAATACTTATAGGCCATTGAAGAGATGTGTTCAGGAGCTGCAAAGATGGAAAAATAACTGATTGATAAAATTTTAATTAAAAAAACTTTTAATTTTTTAACATAGTAAAAAGTTTTTTTTCATAGTGATATTTACAATGCATCATTACAATTTTTATATGTTGTTTATTTCTTTAGTCTCTCCTGTTATCAGAACACAAGCTCCATGCAGATGAAGATCTTAACCATCAAATCACCAGCCACTACTGCCCACGACAACATCTAGCATGTAGAGAACACTTATTATATACTCGCGTGTGGATGAATACGTGGCTTTTTCTTTCCAACAGGGCCTAACACAATACCTTATGCATGGAAGATGATAAACAGTTGTTGATCTGATTATGTATGAAAAAAAGGTTGATATCAGTTGAGTTACAAGTTTATGAGGGCATACAAAGGCTTTTATTAGAACCTCAAGAAATAAGTATTGTATTTTAAGATTGTATTGATTGAACTATGAATAATTATTTTATGAAGTTTAAGGAAGAGAAAGGTTTGCTGATTAAGCCATGATCAACCATCAATTGTAATTGTAAAATCTCTCCTATCTGGCAGAGATTTTAAGAATTCGAAGAATGTGCATTTTAGGACTTAAGAGATACAGTATATAACATAGACTTTTCCCCTGAGACCTATTGTAACATGTTTCTCTCTGCATCTCGGACTGAAAATAACCCTAAAAATTGCATAAGGAGTTCTCATTGTGGTGCACTGGAAATGAACCCAACCAGTATCCATGAGGGCATGGGTTCAATCCCTGGCCTTGCTCAGTGGGTCAAAGATCTGGCGTTGCCATGAGCTGTGGTGTAGGTTGCAGACACGGCTCGGATCCTGAGCTGCTGTGGCTGTGGTGTAGGCTAGCAGCTACAGCTCTGATTCAACCCCTAGCCTGGGAACTGCGATATGCCGCTAGTGGGGCCCCAAAAAGCAAACAAAACAAAACAAAAAAGGCAACAGTCTAAATTTCCATACAGTGCTAAGGTAAACATTTGTTCATAGAATGACAGGGATGAAAATCAGATCCACATAATCTCAGGTATGTTTAAGAAGCACTTGAGATAAGGAAAAAGACAGACCCGAACATTTTTCCTTCTTAAATCCCTTACTATTTATCAGATGCTAAGCACACATTCTTATGAGAAGGGAGCAGCAGCAAGAGGAAAGTACGAAGAGAGTATGGCAGGAGTTCTGATCCAACTGGACTTTCTAAAGACCACCTTGTAGGCAATGACAGGTGAGGACCCAAAGAAGATGCAGGGTGACCAGCTAGGAGTTCCCCAGTTAGCGATGCTGGAAGCTTGCACCAGAGTGGCGGAGGTGGGGATGGAATGAGCTCAGATTCAGGAGACACTGTAGAGGCAACATGGGCAGGATCCGGTGATGCAGCACATTGTTTTTGTTTTCCCCTCACACCCCAAACATGTTTTTAAATTGTTTGGCAAGGACCTGTAGTGACAAATGCCTCTGATTCTAAATATAAACAGCAGCACACACTAGGATACACTACATTTTTTTTTCCTGCTTTTTTAGAGCTGCACCTGCAGCACATGGAGGTTCCCAGTCTAGGGGTCGAATCAGAGCTGCAGCTGCCAGCCTACACCACAGCCACAGCAATACCAGATCCAAGCCATGTCTGTGACCTACACCACAGATCATGGTAACGTCAGACCCCCAACCCACTGAGTGAGGTCAGGGATCAAACCCACATCCTCATGGATACTAGTTGGATTCATTTCAACTGACCCGCAATGGAACTTCCATTCCATTATTTTTTAAAATGATTTTTATTTTTTCCATTGTAGCTGGTTTACAGTGTTCTATCAATTTTCTACTGTACAGCAAAGTGACCCAGTGATACATATATACATTCTTTTTCTCACATTTTCCTCCATCATGCTCCATCACAAGTGACTAGATATAGTTCCCAGTGCTATACAGCAGGATCTCATTCCTTATCCATTCCAAAGGCAATAGTTTGCATCTAATAAGCCCAGATTCCCAGTCCATCCCACTCCCTCACCCTCTCCCTTGGCAACCATGAGTCTGTTCTCCAAGTCCATGATTTTCTTTTCTGTGGAAAGGTTCATTTGTGCCATGTTTTAGATTCTAAATATAAGTGATGTCATATGGTATTTGTCTTTCTCTTTCTGACTTATTTCACTTAGTATGAGAGTCTCTAGTTCTATCCACGTTGCTGCAAATGGCATGATTTTGTTCTTTGCTTATGGTTGAGTAGTATTACATTGTGTATATATCCCACATTTTCTTACACTCCATTATTTTTTTTTCTCGTTAAACTTTTTTAAATGGGTCTCAAAATTCTGTGACAGATATTTGATCAAGTTGTTTCCATTAAAAAGTATGGATTTTAAAAACTAATAACTTAATACTGCCACACACAAAACCAATGGTCCACAACACATTCTCCTTTCCTTCTAAAGGTTTTATGATGCATTGTTATCATTAACCACTCTTTTACTATTAAACTTAAATGGCCAATTGAAAAACAGTTCTGAGACTGTTCTTCCACCACTGATTAAAACTGGGGTGGCAGGTATTGGGGATAATATTCATTTAGCCTTCTGAGCTTTCTGAGCAGACTTGGTGACCTTGCCAGCTCCAGCTGCCTTCTTGTCCGCCACTTTGATGACACCCACAGCAAGCATCTGTCTCATGTCATGAACAGCAAAACAGCCCCGAAAAGGATAGTCAGAGAAGCTCTCAACACACATTGGCTAGCCAGGAACCATATTGATGATGGCAGCATCACCAGATTTCAAGAGCTTGGGGCCGTTTTCCAGCTTTTTCCCAGAACAATGATCAATCTTCTCCTTCAGGCAATGTGAGCTGTGTGGCAATCCAGCACAGGTGTGTAACCAGCACTGATTTGGCCAGGATGGTTCAAGATAATCACCTGAGCTGTAATGCCAGCTGCTTCCATCAGTGGGTCATTTTTGCTGTCACCAGCCACAATGCCACGACAGACATCCTTGACACATGTTCTCGTCATTGAAGCCCACGTTGTCCCCAGGATGGGCTTCACTCAAAGCTTCATGGTGCATCTCAACAGACTTGACTTCCGTCGTAACATTGACTGGAGCAAAGGTGACCACCATGCCAGGTTTGAGAACACCTGTCTCCACTCAAACCCTTGCGTCTGCCCCTCTTTTTTGAACTTTTCGATGGTTCTTTTGTCGATCCCACCGCATTGGTAGATCAGATGGCCAGTAGTGGTGGACTTACCCGAATCAATGCGTCCAATGATGACGATGTTGATGGGAATCTTCTCCTTTCCCATTTTTGCTTAGGTTTTAGTAATAGTTTTCATGACACCTGTGTCCTGGTGGCAAACCCATTGCGAAAAGGCATGTTCCATTATTATTATTATTTTAAACAAGTGGCCGCACCTGCGGCATATGGAAGTTCCCAGGCTAGGGGTCGAGCCACAGCCACTGTAGAAGCAACGCCGAGTAGTTATGTTGTGAGCCACATGGGAAGTCCTCCATTATTTTTTTAAACCTATATTTGACTTAAGGTTTATTTAAGTTAGCAGAAATGACAAGGTTTCCATATTTCTGAGGATATTTTATGCTTAGTTTATTTTAAATACTAAACTTCTTAATGACAGAAAGAGTTCCCAGTGTTAGACTGTCAGAGAATGATACAGCTGTGCCCTTTCTTTTTTTCTTTGGCTGTGCCCACAGCATGCAGAAGTTCCGGGGCCATGGATGACAATGCCAGATCCTTAATCTGCTGCACCACCAGGGCACTCCAAGGACCACACCTCAAGGGGTATTGAGATGTTAGGGGGGGACACATCTCTACTCTCAAATCTATCATTTATGCTCACTGCACTGCTGCAATCAGGGTCAAGTTGAAGTACCTTTTGTATGGATCTGTGTGACAAATACTCTCTGTGTTTACCATGAATTATCAACCCACCAGATATTCTCTAAAGTGCTAATGTAGAAGAAATAATATAAAACTACAAGTCTAGAGGTTCTTTGCACAATTAATATAAAAGGTGGAGGGAACTAGGGTAGGGACGTCCATCAGCAGCTGTGTAAGTTTGCCTTCCTTTCTCTTGCCTCCCACACTCTCCTGTTGTATTTTGAGCTAGGTTATGAATAAATACCAAGTGTAAACTAACAAAAGTAAATAAAATTACATTTGTGCATGCGTGAAATTTAAGGGTAAGACTTTTTTCTTTTTGTCTTTTTGCCTTTTCTAGAGTCGCTCCCGCAGCATATGGAGGTTCCCAGGCTAGGGGTGGAATCAGAGCCGTAGCCACAGGCCTACGCCAGAGCCACAGCAACTCGGGATCGGAGCTGCATCTGCAACCTACACCACAGCTCACGACAACGTCGGATCCTTAACCCACTGAGCAAGGCCAGGGATCGAACCTGCAACCTCATGATTCCTAGTCGGATTCGTTAACCACTGCACCATGATGGGAACTCCCAGGGTAAGACTTTTAAGAAGGAAAAGATTGGCTAGCATAGCACCTATTGAGTTAACCTGCTTATAGCAAGTTAAAAACAAGGGCAAATTTGTATTTTATAATAATTCTGTGTGTAGATATAGCATTGACATAGGAAGGGACATGCTAGAGGCCACTCCTTCCACTTTATTTCCATTGCCTCTCACTTCAGTGACATATGATGGAACAGGGTGGGCTTTTAAAGGCACAATAGAACCAAGATGTGTCACTGGACAGAGGAAAAGTTCACACTGAATCCTCCAGCTCTAGCTTGAGCCTCACCCCATTGAAGAATTTACTAGAGACTCATCTTCTTGGGATAGTCAACAGGTGGATTTTTTTTAACTTTCTTTCTCTGGAATTACCCTATAGCTTTAAGATTTAGGATTCTGGCTTCTACCTCATTCCACTTTCTTTTCTCTCACTTAACTTTTGTTTTTTTTTCTCTTTAGGGCCACACCTGCAGCATATGGAGGTTCCCAGGCTAGGGGTCTGATCAAAGCTACAGCTGTTGACCTACACCACAGCCATAGCAACACGGGATCCGAGCTGTGTCTGCAACCTACACCACAGCTCATGTCACCACTGAGCGAGGCCAGGGATCGAACCCTCAACCTCGTGGTTCCTAGTCGGACTTGTTTCCACCTCACCACAATGGGAACGCCTCACTTAACTTTTAATCTTTACTTAAAGACTGTCAATATATTTGAATTCTAAATTCTACTTGGGCCATGGAAGATGTTTTATTTTGAAGGAGATGAAGCTCTTTATTCTATAAACATCTGTTATGGATTGAACTGTGTCTCCCCCACAAGAGGTACAGAAGTCCTGACCCCAGGACCTGAGCAGGCAACCTTATTTCAAAGCAAGATCATTGTAACTAGCTAAATTAAAATGAAGCCACCCTAGAGTAGAGTGCATTAGTCTCTTGCCAAGAAGAAAAGGGACATGGACACATCAAAATACGGGGGGGGGGTGGGGTGGGGGGAACACTATGTGAGGAGGGAGTGATACAGCTAACGAATGCCAAGGATTGCCAGCAGGAGCTGGAAGAAACAACAACAAATTTTCTGCTACACATTTCAGGGTGAGCATGGTCCTGCCATTGCCTTAGTTTCAGACTTCCCTGCTCCATAACTCTGAGGATGCATTTCTGTTGTTTTTAAGCAACCCAGTTTATGGTCTTTGTTAAGGCAGACCTAGGAAATGGATGAACCACCCACCTGTCCAGCCGTTTATCCTTCCCAGCATCTACCCATCCATCTACCCATTCATTCATTCAAATGACATTTAGCACTCCATTGCATACCAGGCACTGTTTACAGTAGTCCCAAGGAGGCAGAGAGGAGAAAGAACCCACCTCTGGACACAAGAGCTTTTAATCTCAGGAGACAAGAGGTCTGGGGACCGGAAGCAGGGAAGAGGGACTGACTCTTCTTGGTGCATGGAGAAGGGGATGGACATTGGTCATGGAAGATGGAACGAAAAGAAACATACAGCACGGCTTTAAGATGGCTATGGTGTGGATGCAACTAGAGATTCTCATCCTGAGTGAAGTAAGTCAGAAAGAGAAAGACAAATACCATAAGATATCACTTATATGTGGAATCTAAAATATGGCACAAACAAACCTTTCTACAAAACAGAAACAGAGAATTGACTTGTGGTTGCCAAGGGGGAGATGGGGGATGGGCTGGGAGTTTAGGGTTAGTGGATGCAAACTATTACATTTAGAATGGATGAGCAGTGAGGTTCTGCTGTACAGCACAGGGAACTACACCCCACCACTTGGGAGAGAACATGATGGAAGATAGTATGAGAAAAAGAATGTATATATATGCATGACTAGGTTACTTTGCCATCTAGCAGAAATTGGCATAATACTGTAAATCAATTAACTGTACTTTAATAAAAAAAATTTTAAAAAGATGGCTGTTGTGAAAAATAAATTGCATTTCAGGTATAAGCATACAGGATGCAGTGTTGAAAGAGAATCTAGAGTTTGTTCAACTTTTGAACCTATAACTGTAGGGACAGAGGCCCTTATAGGCTGTGGCCAGCCTAGCAGCACACAGCCAGGGGTGGAGCCAGCAAGAAAAGTTCTAATGAAGAGAAGCTGCTGTGGGCTATGATAAGGCAAGAGCTATCTCTGCACCATCGTCCTTAGCCCTCACCTCAGTCCTCCTTTTCAAAGAGGGAATCTTAAGGTGCAGGGAGGCAATGTGATTTGTCCAAGTAAAGTGAATTGTCTATTAAATGGTGGAGCCCAGATCAGAGCTGGCCTTGCAGCCTGAAGGCCCCGGATGGCAACGTTCCCCAGGTGTTAGAAATTCCAGACCTAGTTTTCTTTCTCTCCCACCCTGCCTTACAGCCATTTATAAAATATCATGTTAGGAATTCCCATCATGACTCAGTGGTTAACGAATCTGACTAGGAACCATGAGGTTGCAGGTTCGATCCCTGGCCTTGCTCAGCGGGTTAAGGATCCGGTGTTGCCGTGAGCTATGGTGTAGGTCACAGATGCAGCTTGGTTCTGGTGTTGCTGTGGCTGTGGTGTAGGCCAGCAGCTATAGCTCGGACTAGACCCCCTAGCCTGGGAACCTCCATATGCTGCGGGTATGGCCCTAGAAAAGACAAAAAGACAGAAAAATAAAATATCACGTTAAAATCAGACAGCTCCTTGCAAAGTCAATGAAAACTCCTGGAAAGAAATGAGAATTAAGAAAAGTAATTGTGCCTTTAGGCCTCACATTCTTTTAGCCTCACCAGAATGTACTATTCATAAATCACACAAATGATACAATAATATTCATGTATGCATATAAATATTGAAATTAAATTACCATTCCTATTGTCATTGCAATTGTCACAGATATGGGTAAGATTTATTTCTTGTTCAAATTTCAGAGGGAGAAAAATCTAATGAAAACTATTGTTATATATTGATATCCAGAGTGGTTCTGATACTAAGATGATTTAGACCTGTATTTCCAAACCTTTCGAATGCATATTGACGATCTTGGAGTTTGTATATATGTACCATTTATATACATAGAGAATAACTCTGAATTACTCAACAGATATTGCCATACTAGGGTAGGGGAGGGATCCCTTGAAGCTTGAAGAAACAAACTGAGGATTAGTAAAAGTAATTCTACTTTATGGAGCACTAGTCACTTTGAGGATACACTGTCCTAGGAGGGAAAAACAGGAGAAAATGAAATTATAATGATGCCACCGGGTACTGGGACTTCCCATGCTCTAATACATCTGTAGCTCTGCAGAGCAGTGCACGGCTGCCATGTTAACTAAAGGCTTGGGAAAATACATGGGAAGAGCCACAGAGAACTCGGACCCTAACATGTCCGTCACAGTGAATCTCAGAAATCTTCCTCATGCATATTTAGGTGGTGGCTCAGCAGTCAAGAACTCCTGGTGTCTATTAACCAAGGTCATCTTAGCATCTTGACACTGGGCACTTCAAGGACATCTTATTACTAGAATCTGTAGCCAAGGCATGAAAACCTCAAAAGAAGAAAATGAGTTCCTTTTTTGATCTCCTTCAAGGATCCTTTTCTAGATTTCATTTCCTGAAGGTTCACCTTTTTCATGTAACCTCATCTCTCATCTAAAAAATGACCACCCCTTCCAGGCAAACAGGGCTGTGGGGTTTTTCTAAGGGGTGCCTGTGGGCATTGATTACAATCTACAGAAATACAGTGCAAACCCCTGCCCCGCCACCTTAATGCAGAAGAGCTGAACAGCAGGCCACGTCTCTGGTGGGTGGCGTGGTTTCACTGCAAGGAGGGTCAGATTTTCTCACACCTTGGGTTTGTTCAATGGAATCAGAAAACTGGAGAAAGTCAGCATGGATCTCTGTAAGCATCATCTGAGAGTTTCGGGTCATGGAATTGGTCCTGATGGAATTCCTCACCAAACTGTCATGGGAAGTGTAGGGCTATGATTTGGCTACAAAATGCACAACTGATTTCAGTTAACCCCCTTACTTTACAGCTGTACCCTATCAGGAGCCAGTTCCCTGGCTAAAGTTAAAAATGATTTTCCTGATCTTTCATTGGTCTAGTGACTATGTGGCATTTTTTAAGCCAAGATCCTAAATATGCCACGGTTTTTTGTTTTTGTTTGTTTGTTTTTTTTTTTTAAAATAGCTTCTGGGTTCCCAGCCTTGACTACTAAGGTATTCCTTGCTGTTGGATTACAGATGCCAGTTATATCTGTTATGTGTCTGGCATGAATTTTTGTCTCTGCTTAAGGTGAAGGCTGACTTTGCTTCTAGGAAAACGGCTCTTTACATCAGCACCGTTTCTGAGACAAGCCATTTCTCCCCTGGACTACCCTTTTTCATCTAGTCATTCTCACTTACCGATGTTGGGTTTTGCTCCTTGTTCCATCCACTGACCTCGGCTCCTTTCTTGCATTGGCACCATCCAGTTCTGACACCATGGCTTGGTCCTGGCTTCTACCCCGCAGCCTCGGGGTGCCTGGAGGGACACGCTCAGACCTCCTGCAGGGAGAGCTCAGCAGCTCCTCGAGGGAAAGCTGGCCCACTGCCTGGGTGCAGCCTTGGAGCGGGGCAGCCCCCGGCCAGGGACTGGGCAGCATGGCAGAAGCACAGGGGCTCAGCCACTTCTGCCCAGTGAGGGACTCCACCGACAGAGGCTGCGCCCTGTCCAGAGTTCTCCCCCGGGTTGGGCATGACTTTGTCACGTCTGCTTGGAGGTACAAGCTCTTTCTTCCTCATTCCTCCCAGGGGGTCAGGTCTCAGCAGATCCTGAAGACTTCCCCAGCCCAACCAGCTTCCTTCCCCCACCCCCCAAATTAATGGCTTGCCCTTCTAGCTGTCTCAGCATTTGCTTCCCAAGCACTCACACCTGGCCCTAGCCTCACCTCGCCCCCTTCTCTTGGCTAGCCTTGGTCTTTTATGCTTCCATATACACATGATCAGTATATTTCAAAATTATCTCCATCAAAAAAAAATAGTAGGGATTATGAATTTTGGGGAAATGGACACAATTTTTATTTTTATTTTTTTTGTCTTTTTAGGGCTGCACCTGTGGCATATGGAGGTTCCCAGGCTAGGTGCCCAATCTGAGCTGTAGCCATCGGCCTATACCACAGCCACAGCAATGTCAGATCTGAGCCGCGTCTGCGACCTACACCACAGCTCACGGCAATGCTGGATCCTTAACCCACTGAGCAAGGCCAGGGATCGGACCTGCATCCTCATGGATACTAGTTGGATTCATTTCTGCTGAGTGATGACGGGAACTCTGACACAATTTTTCAATAAATATTTAACTGTGTATTGGCTTTATGTTCACATCTCCCACTAAACTGTAAATTCCATGAGGAAAAGTATCTTGTGTTTTTTTGTTCACCTCTCTGTACCTAATGCATAGCCTGAGCCCGTACATAACAGATGTGCAATAGATATTTGCTGAGTAAGTGAAATAATCAACATCCAAGGCTTATTATCACTTTAAAAGGTGAATAAAGACACTTGAGTCTTATATGGTGAGTAGATTGCTGCTACTAGTAACATTCTTTGGTGATTGAGCAGTATGCAATAGGGCTTCTATTTTCCACAACTAATTATCCAATAAAAATGGATTATTTAAAAATTTTAAACTTTTCATTTTAGATTATCAAAACTTGGAGTACATTTACCTACTGAAACAAAATTTGCAAGCAGAAGTTAAATTCTTAGCTTTATCCTCAGTGTATACAACTTTTAAAGCTAAATTTTGGATTAAACAGGCTTCTATGGAAGTAGTTGCTCTTTAGAAAAGTATTATCATAAGCATAAAAGCAGGAGTTCCCACTGTGGCGCAGCGGAAACGAATCCAACTAGTATCCATGAGGATGCAGGTTCGGCCCCTGGCAGTGCTCAGTGGGTTAAGGGTCCAGCATTGCTGTGAGCTGTGGTGCAGGTCAGAGACGTGGCTCGGGTCTGGTGTTGCTGTGGCTGTGGTGTAGGTTGGCAGCTGTAGCTCTGATTCAACCCTAGCCTGGGAACTTCCACATGCTGCACGTGTGTCCCTAAAAAAAAAGCATAAAAGCATTAACTGACTCAGTTTGGAAGCCAGGGGATATCACTCTGCCATCTCACACCATCCCCACCATCCCCCCTTGTAAATTAATAAGTGAAAACAAAGCAAAGCATAGGTTCAAGTTCCATCTCCCTCACTCAGTGGCCAAGTGACCTTGCAAAATGTACCTGTTTCTAAGCCTCATTTCTGTAGCAACTGTAGTGACAACAGTGTCAGCTTTCAGCTCTTGTTCTTCATTAGGCGATCAAGAGCACGCAGCCAACTCACCTGGAGGGGGTCTTTTGAAATGAAAACATAAACGCCCAGATCCCAAGGTGGGATGGGGCCCAGGTATGTGTACTTAAATGTCTGCTTAGGTAATTCTGATGCTAACTCTCATCAGGCAGGAAGGTCTAAGTTACACTGCAGTAGCAAGGAATCCTGAGCTGCCCATGGCTCAACACATAAACATTTATTTCCTACACATGTTACATGTCCCATGTGGGTTTCAGTGGAAAGTGGGGGGGGGGGGCTGGCTGCTCCACAGTTATTCAGGGCTCAGAATCACAGAGGTTCTGCCGTCTAGAACATTCCCATCACCACCACAGGACACAGGTGGAGGGCCATGCACAAGCAATTACATGTTTGTCCTGGAAATGACTTGTGTCACCTGCTCCTAGCATTTTGGCTAGAAGTAGTCACATGACCCCACCTCCCTGCAAGAAGTGCCCTCCCTATGTGCCCAGGAAGGAAAGAAGAAGCTGTCTGGTGAGCAGCATTTTTTTTTTTTTGGTCCTTTTGCCTTTTCTAGGGCCACTCTTGTGGCATATGGAGGTTCCCAGGCTAAGGGTCCAATCGGAGCTGTAGCTGCCAGCCTATGCCAGAGCCACAGCAATGTGGGATCCAAACCGCGTGTGCAACCTACACCATAGCTCACAGCAACGCTGGATCCTTAACCCACTGAACAAGGCCAGAGGATCGAACCCGCAACCTCATGGTTCCTAGTCGGATCAGTTAACCACTGAGCCACAAAGGGAACTCCCTGGTGAGCAGTATTAACATCTACACATGGACACAGTTAAGAATGAGCACATTCAATTTGCTAATTAAATGAGATACTAAAAGCGTGGCATTACTTACCTATCTAATGTGGTAATCACTGCACATCTGTGGCTATTTATGTTTAAATTAAAACTGAATACTATTTAAAATGCAGTTCCTTGGTCACAGGAGTTACATTTCAAGTAAAAAACAGCCAAATGTGGCCTGTGGCTACTCCACAGGACCACTCAGATGTGAAAGATTTCCATCGCCACAGAACGTTCTATGGGACAAGGCTGGGCTAGCCCCCAGTTGGTCTCCTTCCTTTGTGTGCCATCATTCTGTTAACTACCCACACGTGGCTTCTGTGTTAATAGAAATGCTCTGACAATGTGCTGGCCATTGCTCAGAAGTTTTCCACGTGAAGAGCATCTGCAAGCTAGACATTCATAAGGCAGAGAATGCAGGTACTGGGTTGGGGGAAGGTCTGATAGGTTTTCAGGTTAGCAAGGCTAATGATACAGGGATAGACTAAAGAAGGATAGATAGACGTACAGGAGGTCATGTGCAAGAATCGTGGGTCAAAAAGGGATAAAAATGGTTGTCAAAGCAAATCTGTAAGGGATATGTGATGATTAAATAAGTTGACAATGCAGGGAGAACTGATGTTACATGCTTTAACAAATGTCTTCTGAAGAATAAGTGGACTAACTAAACTGTATCTCTACTGAACACAGAATAAAAGGTGATGGGATTAAATTTATTTTAGGAGTTCCCATTGTGGCTCAGCTGTTAATGAACCTGACTAGCATCTATGAGGATGCTGGCTCAATCCCTGGTCTCACTCAGTGGGTTAAAGGATCTGGTGTTGCCATAAGCTGCAGTGTAGGTAGCAGATGTGGCTTGGATCCCACAATGCTGTGGCTGTGGCACAGGCCAGCAGCTATAGCTCGGATTTGACCCCTGGCCTGGGAACCTCCATATGCCAGGGGGGCCTCCCTAAAAAGCAAAAAAAAAAAAATTATTTTAATTATGTCTAAGGTAGGATGCACTGAGTGAAAAGTAGCTGATTGCAAATCCGCATCAATTGCATTGTAAAACAGCAGCTACATTATATTTTTATAGTACAGAGAATACTGTACCCTTTGAAAATGTGGGACAACATGGTGTAAAGTTTTGCTGAATGATTGCTCAATGCCTCTTCTAAAGCTGTGATTTTACTGGGGGGCACCTTGCATATCTGGTAACTTTTGATTCTGTTGATTGCCTATGACAGTGGCTCAAAGTGGAGTCCACAGGCTTCAGGACATTCCCAAGAACTATCAGCTCAAACTATTTTCCCAATAACATTGAGATGGTATTTACTGTTTCCAGAAGTGCCACTGCACTGAAGGTGCAAAAGCATTAGTGAGTAAAACTGCTGCTGACACTTTAGAACAAATCCAGCAAGTGGGGTAAATCTGTTCCAGCAGCCATTGTGTTCTTAACACAATATATTTACAGTAAAAAATAAAATAAAAATGCTAGTTTCACTAAGAATGCCCTTGATGTAGCACTAAAAACTACTAATTTTATTTGATCTTAACCCTCAACGTGTCTTTTAGTGTTTTGATGGTGAAACTGGAAGAATGTGACAAGCACTTTGGCGACTGGTGCATGATGGTTGCCTGGTGGCCATGTGAGGTGCACCCAACTAATGGTTTATTTTATGGGATCTGACTGACCCAGAGACAAACCGTAGCTATTCAGGCTTAGGGATTTGGCAGATATGTTCTCAAAAATACAACCTTTTCACTTCAAGGAAAAATACTTAGACCGAAATTGTTTGCCAATAATGAAAGTTGAGCTTTCAAGTGAAAATTAGAATAACGGAAAACCTATCTTTGCTGCCATTAAGCTTTTAGGCTTTTGAATCCTTAAAGATTTTAAATATTGTGATATTAGTGGTTATACTAATGAATAAAATTTGTTGTATTGTATCATGAACCCAGTGAACAAACATTTTCTAAATGACCAATGCATATTACAATCAGAACTTAAGTGGAAGCTACAAGCCTGTGTACAATAATGAGACAGCATGAGACATATGTTGATAAAGCTTCAGATTCGCCCCATATCACGTGTAGCGTTCTGGTGTCATATTACAGAAGAATGCCCAAAATTTTGTAAAAAGCCCACTGAAATACTCTTTCCTTTTCCAACTGCATATCTGTATGAGACTTGATTTTCTGCCTACACTGCAACCAAAATAACATACTGAAACAGATTGAATGCACAAGCTGATTTGAAAATTCAGCTATTTTCTATTAATTCAAAGATATTTTTAAACATGTGAAACAATTCCACTATTCTCACCTTTTGGTTTTGGAAAATTAGGCCTATTTTTAATAAAAATGGATTTATTATTTTAAAATGAATGTATATTTTAACATTTCTTCCATTAAATTTAAAATAACATAAATATGAGGTGTTTTAAGTCAGTTATTGCAGATATAACTGACATAAACCACTTCCTTTGGGCCCTCAATTGTTTTTAAGAGTGTGAAAAGGTCCTGAAACCAAAACATTGGAGAATCACTGGCTTGAGAGTTACTCTGCACCTTATAAAAAGCACACCATGGACAGCTCCTAGGGAGGCTTCAGCAGCGCCAGGAACACGTAACCACTAGCACAGAATATAGAATAATTGAATTCCATGTGTTCAAGCTATCACTCTTAAATCATTGCAGGCCTGGACAAAAGCTTTCAGAGAGTTTTAGAAAAATATTTCAGAACTGAATTTAGGGAATATTTATTGCTACGATCTGTTCCTTAAAAGTACACTACATTTTTTAAAATTTAAAATATCTCACTAAATGATCTAAAACTGCCAGAATGACACACAATATGTGATAGCATGCTATATTGTTCATAAATATGAATAAAACATTAGCAAATCTTGTTTAAAAGGCATAGTCATCTGGAAGAACAATTTTATTAAAAAATCTACTAGAATTATATGAGCAGATGCGCTAATTGCTCTTTAGCTGCTATGCAAGTGTTTCCAGGGTAAGTTTTCCTATTATATAAAAACTCTTCTATTCTACTAGTTGTATTAGGTGCTTTTTTTTTTTTTAATTTAAAGACCCTGTTACTGTGTTAGAATGTGCAATGAAACAATATGCACAGTGATTTGACAAGACAGTTGTTAAATGTAAAATCAGGCTCAATAATAAAACCATCTAAAAATGACTATACCAGTGAGCTGCCTTCGAAACTCTTCAGGCTACTAAGAGTTCACAGTTATCTCTAGATTAAAAATGACTTGTGATCATTCTAGTTTTTTAAAAAGGGACGGACTGGACTTTGGGATTGGCATATGCACACTGAGGTATATGGAATGACTGGCCAACAGAGAACTGCTGTATAGCACAGAGAACCCTATCCAATGTTGTGTGATAATCTACGTAGGAAAAGAATCTGAAAGAGAATGGTTATGTCTACCTGTATAACTGAATCACTTTGTTGTACAGCAGAAATTATCGCAATGTTGTAAGTCAACTATACTTCAATAAAACTTAAAAAGACAACAATATTCATTTCAATAACTCTACTACATAATATTTTAAGCATTTCCTCCATGTCATTAGATAAAATGTATAGTGGAAATTTCCAAATGTTGTTAGACCACTTACCTCCAAAATATTGCATCTCTTTCTCTTCTTTGAATTACTAAGCTGATCTTTTGCGCCCAAAATGAGTGAGATTAAAAAATAAAATGTGGCTAATATGAAGCAATTATATATGACCTTTCCAAATGTTTGTCTCTTTGTTGACTTCTGGGGATTGTAATAGCCATCAAATTACATTTACTTATGAGTGAACAAAATGATATTAACATGGGTTCTGTAAATATCTAAACATTGGCTTTTATGACAAACATTGAAGTTTCAAAGACATACAGCCTTTGGAAAAGAGGAACAAAATATACTGATGTCATTTATTTTAGGTTTGCTCTCTTTGAGAGTTTCTCTTTAGTCATGGAACGACATGCATATAATACTGAATAAAGGTTTTCATAATGGGATCTTGTATTTTTTCAAACAATGTTTCATCCAAAGAATCAAATCTAATCTTTTACAAAACAATTGTTTACCAAACAAGACAGTTTAATCATTAATTTACTAAATTAAATCATTCACTAATCAATGGTCACAATCACTCCCTGAAAGCAGAGGAGCTCATCAATTCTCACTTAAAAGAAAACTAGAGTTCATGAAACAATCAATAAGTATTGGCGTGATGGGGTGTGGCACTGCCATGCTAGTATTGCTAGGTGTTAGCACAGGTATTGAATACCTGATCCCAACCTGCATGAAACTTACCTCTAAATGAGCAGTCGAAGAAAAACATAGGATAGAGAAGACTTACCTTCTAGGTTCTGTTTGAACCTGTTTAGAACACAGAGAGGAAATCAATCTGGATTATCTGGAACTGTTGAATAAGCTTTGCAGTCAGGGAAATCTGAGTTCTGCAAGAATGAACATGAGGATTTAGGGTCAGGACGTGAGGATTTAGAAGTAGATAGGATATCATCGCTGAAAACTTAGAGTCTGGTAGGAAAGAAATATACAAAGCAATGCCTTGAACATACTGTTCTATGTCGAACAGCGCAGGAGGGCAGAGGGGCACTCTGGGGTGTTGGCTGTGAAGGCTGGGCTGAGCTCTAAAGAATGAGTTAAAAAAAAAGTTAACCCATTAGGGAAAACAGGACAGGGCTCCAGGCAGAGGGAGCAGCATGAAGGAAGTCACAGAGGGGTGAGGTGGCCCTGAGTATATAAAGAACAGTCAATTACTTACTACAGAATAAATGCAGGCAAAGGCTTGTGTCTGTCCACATCTTGCTCTTCAGGGAAAGGGCAGCAGGTCAGTGAGGAGCCTGGGTCCAGCTGGAGATGAATCTTGGTCAGGGCTGGGGGACTGAGACTCTACAGGGTGACAGGGGACTTGGTGTCCTAACTTCTCCTTGACCCAGTCCCATCATGCACTCACACCATATTCTATTTATCTCAGGTTTTTGGTTGAGAAAGCCTGAGATGAAAAGTCTTGCTGGTGAGAATGGGGGAACCACACAGAGGACCCTGGGGCAGTTTTCCCAGGTGGGACAAGTGAAAAGACAGGGGGTGCAGAGAGGGGCCAAACTTCCCTGGGGAGGAGGACAGTCTGTGCTGGAGCCTAATGTGGTCCCCTGTATGTGACAATAAGCAGAGTGAGACAAGGCAGGGACACAAGAAAGTCCCACCTAATTTCAGTAATGTCAAGAATCCTGGCTTGAGTGTTCAAACTTGGGTGCTTTGATTCAGCATCCCTGGGGCCCAGGAAAATCAAAACCTGAAACTGAAACCGTTAAGGTCCCCTGTGCCTGCTTTGGATGCTGCAGAGCAGAACCTCCCCACTGTGCACCAGGGCAGGTGGACTACAGGTGGGCCAAAGGTTGTGCTATGAAATGCTGGTTCTCTTTGTCTTTGGCCTGGAGGACTGCAAAGGACTCCCACCTGTTCTTTCTGCTGCAATTGGTGCTCCTTTGCAATCTGTGATGGTTCATTGTATGCATCCATTTGACTGGCCTAAGGGATGCCCAGGTAGTTGGGAAAACATTATTTCTGGGTGTGTCTGTGAGGATGTTTCTGAAAGAGATTAGCACTGGATTCAGTAGGTTGGGTAAAGCAATGCGCCCTGACCAATGCAATGGGCATCACCTAATCCAGTGGGGGGCCCAAATAATCAAGAAGGGAGGGAGAATCTTCTCTTTCTTGAGCTGAAGCAACCATCCTCTTTTGCCCTTGGACATCAAAGCCCCTGATTCTCCTTTGAACCCAGGAACTGGAGCCTAATATGGTCCCCTGCACGTGACAATAAGCAGAGTGAGCCAAGGCTGGGACAAAAGGGAGTTCCACCTAATTTCAGTAATGTCAAGAATCCTGGCTTGAGTGTTCAAACTTGGGTGCTTTGATTCAGCATCTCTGGGCCCCAGGAAAATCAAAACCTTTTGGTTTTTAGGCTGTGGGACTTGGAGTTACACCCCCAGTTTTCCCGGGTCTCTGGCTTGCCAGTGACAGAGCTGAGCCTATAGTCATGCATTTCCTCTTCAACATACCTCTATATATGCATTGGTTCTGTTTCTCTGGAGAACCTTGACTAATACATACTCTATATTCAACTATCCACTATATTCCCTCCACTGCGGCTGTGCCGAGTTATCGCTCCTGCCTGCAAGGAGTCTGCGAGCATCACCCTGTCAGGAATTAGAGGAAAGGAGTAGATTCCAGGTACTACTGAGGATGACTGGGACTATTATCCCCTCCAGAAGACTCCACATTTCTTGGAAAAGGAGGAGATGGTGATGTCCGGGCTGAGCATCCTGATGACGGACCATGAAACCTGATGGAGGAGCTGGACCATCGTGGGATCCAGTGGACTGATTCAGCGCTGGTCAGCAGTAACTCTGAATCATGCAAGGTGGTCTTAGAGCATCTCTGAAATCCAAGTCAAAACCTCAGTCTAGACAAGTAGCAATGATCTTGAGACTGAGCCTCAAGATCCAGGCGCTGGATCATGTTGAAAGAGTTGAGAAAAGGGTGATGGCTCCATGGGTCCCCTGGGTGTAAATCTGGTTAGATTTACTCCAAAATGCTTCAATGCCCTTGATTCAACTCAGGCAGGCCTCATTCCTGTCTGGGAATCAACTTCAGCAGGTACTTTGATGGTTTAATAAACATATATATGTCAGGCATTGTGTTATCTGCTGTGAATGCAAAATGTATGGTAGTTTGTATCCTGAAAATGGACTGCCTCACAGGATTTTAGACTGCTGACTGAGGAACTATCCAGTGCCAGGGACACTGGAGCAGGGAGGTGAGTCCCAGGATAGGATTTCCTCCATCCTCATTTTGAAGAGAGGTATTTTAAGCAGGATCTCAGCCACCTTCATTTGGGTCAGCTTGCTGAGATGTGGATCTAAGGCTTCTCTAGGACTGGGTGGTGGTTGGGACTGGGCCTAGTCTGGGCCTAGGGACTAAAGGTGCATCCTAGTGATTAGAATCTTGAAATTTGCTGATAAATGGTTTCTTTCCATTTCTGCTCTTTAAGATGTGCTCAGAGCTGAGACACACTCTTGAGTAGTAGTCCAGAGGTAATTTTAGAAATACAGCCCAATAGCAGAAGTTAATGAAAAAACACCTTCAGGTCAACATGAAGTACTCAAAATGTGAGCTTTATGAAAAGCCAGACTCAGGCTGGAAGATGGCCCCTTTACATCGAGGTGGGGGCAGCTTGCTCAGTGTCCTTCTGGCCCCCAAATGCCCTGTGTCATCTGTCTGCTCAATACAAGATGGAAACTTTTCTGAAATCAAACTAGGTGGCAGTCCCCCAAATTCAAGCCTCCTGACAAAACTGTTGAAAGCAGAGCAAAGTGATCCCTGAAATACAGCAATGTCTTGCACCGTTGCTGTGAATACACTGGAAAGTGAAATGTTATACAAATCTGACAACTTTTAAATTTAGAATGCATGTGATATTTGCGTGGGCTAAACCTCCATCAGGCAGAAGATGCCTGGGGAGGCTCTAAAATCCAGTACCAGTATTTTCTCTTCTCTGAATTGGGAAAAGGAATTACACCACTATTTGAATCACCTTCCATATACAAAGTAATGTATCCTTTAAATATATAATAAATAGTATGCCAAGTTTGCATTTAGGATATAGTTTGGAAATGCAAACTTTCTCTGTGTAAAAAGTAATCAATTATAAATATACAATAACCTAACTGAATGCAAGATGAAGACGCTGATAAGGGGGGACTAATTTTCATGGGCAAAAGAGGGGGAAAAAAGGTAGAGTGAGAGATGATTTATCAGCCTCCTCTCATTTACACAATCAGCTGGATAAACCTTGTGAATTATGTTTGCCTTGGCCCTTGCATGCACCCAGAGTACAGGTGGGGTAGGTGGGTTTTAAATCTCTTAGCAACAGTGTTTCCGCTGTAATTAATATGCCACATCAATCCAGTGCTTCTCTTGTTAGGCGTTCATTCCTTTTTTTTTTCATTACTCAATGAATTTATTGCATTTATAGTTGTACAATGATCATCACACCCCAATTTTATAGCATTTCCACCACAAACCCCCAGCGCATCCCCCCACCCCCCAACCTGTCCCCTTTGGAAACCATGTTTTCCAAAGTCTGTTAGTATCTGTTCTGCAAAGAAGTTCATTGTGTCCTTTTTTCAGATTCCACATGTCAGTGATAAAATTTGATGTTGGTGTCTCATTGACTGACTGACTTCATTTAGCATGATAATTTCTAGGTCCATCCATGTTGCTAAAAATGTTAGGCGTTCATTTCTAATGTCTTTTACTGATGTGATAGGGAACCATTCATCGTTCCATTAGCGGGAACTTTGAAGGATGTCCAGCCAGCAGATTGTGCAGGGCTGGAAACTATTTCTTTGACAAGAGACCTAACAAAAAACAAGGGAAGACGGGCCTCATTAGCATCATGTTTTTTAAAGGTCTTAAAAAAAAAAAAAAGGCACCTTTGCATCCTATGTCCTTCAGCATATTATTTCGGAAGTACACAAGGGGATGGAGATGTTTTCTTTATTATTTAAAGTTACAAGTCGTCTTCAGTTCTTTAGCATCTTAGTCTCATAAACATATTCTAAATTTAATTCAGTGTGAAGGAACCTAGGACCTGGCTGTGACCTAGTATTAAGAGGTGGGATTCGGAGAGTTTAAGGCAAGCCTAGATGGTAAAGAATCACCTCTGAGAGGTTTGGAGTGATTTAGAAGTGACAGCTTACATATACATAGGACGCAGAGTTGGAATAACTGAGCTGCAAACAATTAGAGTGCGGGGCGGGCGGGGGGAGTGTCAAGCAGGCACATACGTTTTACTCTCTTGGAGTATTGCTACCCACAGAAAACTGCCTCCCAACACACTTCCCTGGACAATTTAAGCTCCACCTTAGCTTTGTTTGGTTCATATTCAACCAATCGGGGAGCTCAACGACCCCCCCACCGCCGCCCAAACACTGCAGGGTACATTTGTAAAAAGCTTGAAATCCAGAACATGTGTTCCCCTATCCCCCAGTTTACGTGAAGGTTTTTGATCTTCTAGGCTAGGCCAGGCCACAGAACCCCACTTAGAGCGGTAACTGAAGCGGAGCCAAGTACTAATGTTACTGAATCGGGTTTAGTTTTGCCCAACGCCCAGTGAGCCAGAGGCCGAGATGCCCCTCAAATTTCCAGCAGCGAGAGGGTTTCTGCATGAGACAAGTGCAGAAACGGGAGGAGAAAGTCAGAGATTCCCCTCCCAAAGGCAGGGGCTCGGGGTATTTACGGGATGAGCTGGGCGGCGCACCTGCAGAGCGCGGGGACCACGCGGAAGGTGATAGGAAACAGGTGGGACATCATCCTTCTCAGCGCAGGGGCCGCCTCTGCATTTTCAAAAGCAGAGGCCTCGGCAAGATCTGAGGGTGGAGTTTTCAAAAGGTCACGGAGTGGACACTCGCACAGAGCCAGTTGGAAGCAGGCGTTATCCAGTCTTCACCAGCTCAGCTGGGGCAAACCTCTCCTTGTTATGGCTTCATGCACCTCGGAGGACCGGCAAATCTTTTGCAGCAACAGTTAAAACGACCTTGATTAGAGAAGGCAGGTTACAGGTGAAATGGATTTAATGATTTTTTTTATTTTTAATTTTTATTTTATTTTTAAAATTTTTATTTTTGTCTTTTTCTAGGCAAGTGGATTTAATGATTACCCAGGGTTTCAATACCAGTGGTGTAACGTTACTGTAAGGCAGAACATTCTTGTGAAAACTTTCTGTTGAGAGATGCCTGGAGGATGCCTCTGTTGAGGAGGTAAACTCAAACCCTAGCTTCCCAACCCCATGGTCCTCTTCTTCAGGTCTTCCACTAGACCAGGTGGTGGTGGGCATGCAAATCCCTCTTGGGAAAGACCAGAAGAAGAGGGTCATGGGGTTTGGGAAGTGGTGCCTCTTCCCTTCCTAGGGTTTGAGTTTGCCTCTGGGCTTGGGGAGAAAGCCCTGCAGTACCTGAGCCGTGTCAACCTGGAATGGGGGAGAAGGCAGCATAGACTTGCTCTTGTTGGGGAAAGACATAAATGATGGCGTCCGAGCGACATCACTAGAAAGGAAACGCTTACAGCGTGTCAGGTACTATTTGAATCATTTTACGTTTAAGTCGTTCTCACAGCCTATGACACTGTCATTTCTGTAGGTCAGAGCTGGTAAAATATTGTCACTTCGACATAGTTTACAGATTTTCCACCTTAAGATGTGAACAAAAGATTTTTTAATAATGACCCAATGTCCCAAAGCTAATGGGTGGCTGTACAGATCAAGTGTTCTTGCAGGAACAAAAGGCACCTTCAGAAGGGGATGACTGAGACATTAATGAAAGACTGCTTACAGATGGGGTTAAGTGAAATCAACAAGGATAGAGGAAGTTTCTGGAAAAGCCATCTTAAAGTAGTCCAGTGGGCACTGGGAGGTGGCTGGAGCTGGAAGCAAAGGGGTGAAGTGTGTGTGTGTGTCTGTGTTTAGGACGGGTGACTTAGAAGTCACCTCTCAGTGTGCTGGTCTTATAGATGGTGCCAGTATAAAAGAACTGAGGTCAGGTGTTTATTCTTTATAATATATAATGCCTGTCAAAAAATTTTGCAGGAGCCATTCCGAGCACAGCATGGACCACTGCAAGGGATTGACAGCTAGATATTAGTCATGAGTTCTTAAATACCATCCATTTATCATCAGCCCTTAATTAATGGGGACCCAACTGCCCAGAACACGCAGCGAGACTTCTGCCTCCTCTTTATCCCCTGCCCCCTGCCGGGTCACACTGAGAAGGAAGGGGAATGACAAGCAAACATGATGTCCAAGTTTGAAGAAGCCACCTGTAGCCAGAGCAGCCAGTCCTTGGTAAGTGTCCGGATACTGTCAGTCAGGCCAGACTTCCCTCTCAACTTTTCATCTTTACACTGTCTCTTGCCAACCTTTGTTCCCTCTGTTCCAGCTGCCCCCTTCCTCCACTGGCTCCCATCCGCTAACCCTGATGGATGGAAAATACTTTCTCAGAAGTGACTAGAAGAAACCTGAGAAATGACTCTTGCACAAGGAAGCTAGGCTGCCCACCCTATTTGAGGATGTGTTCAATCCTAAGGATAACTCACCTATTTTATTGTATTTTATTTTTTGGCTGTACCGATGGCCTGTGGAAGTTCCTGGGTCAGGGTTGAAACTGCACCACAGCAGTGACAACGCCAGATCTTTAGCCCACTGTACCACCAGGGAACTCTGCACCCATTTTAAAATCTAAGAACATCCCAACCAATGCCCATGGCATCCACAGCTGGCTTGACTTCCCCAGATGCTCCTGATAATCTAATTCTCTCCAAACATAAGAGGTAATGTCATGCTTCATGCTTCAAATGGACCATCCCTGTATCTTTTTTTCAGGAAACACTCCTTCACCTTAAATTCAAGTGTTTAAAAGTTCAAAGCACTTAATGTTTGCACATAAAGTGAATTTTAGATTACATTCTTTTTTGGAGAGAGTCACATAACAGGCTGTTACAAATTTATTCCAAAAAGCAACTTTCACATTCTGTCCTGAGGTCAGTAACATACATTCCCTTTGCCTCCTGTACTTACAACTCTGTAATTACAACTCAAGAAATAATATATGAAGATTCTGATACATGGAAAGATCCTGAAAAAGTGTTTTGAATTATTAAAGAAGAAATCATTCATAGTATTGGCATGAAGTATATTACATAGTACTGTCAGCCTTTGAACATTACTAAGTCATGTGTGACATATACGGTATAAAGAAATCAGACTACTCTGTTCTACCTATTTCTGCTAGTTGAGAAGTTTTGTACAAAAAATTCATTTAATAATTCTGACACCTGTGGTCAATTAATCTTTGACAAAGGAGGCAAAGAATATAAAATGAGAAAAAGACAGTCTTTTCAGCAAGTGGTGCTGGGAAAACTGGACAGCAACATGTAAATCAGTGAAACTAGAACACACCCTCACACCATGCACAAAAATAAATAACACTGTAAATCAGCTATAATAGAAAAAATAAAAATCATTATAAAAAATGGCTTAAAGACTTAAACATAAAGACATCATAAAACTAGAAGAGAACATAGGCAAAATATTCTCTGACATCAACTGTGTAAATGTTTCCTTAGGTCAGTCTCCCAAGGCAAGAGAAGTAAAAGCAAAAATAATGGGACCTAATCAAACTTAAAAGCTTTTGCACAGCAAAGGAAATAAAACCCCCCAAAGACACCCTATGGAATGGGAGAACATAGTTGCAAATGATACAACCAACAAGGGCTTAATCCCCAAAATATACAAACAACTCATACAACTCAACAGCAAAAACAAAAACAAACAAAAACAAAACAAAGCAAAAAAACCTGAACAACAACAACAAAAACAACCCAAATGACAAATGGGCAGAAGACCTAGATATTTCTCCAAAGAAGATATACAGATAGCCAACAAACACATGAAGAAAATGCTCAACATCACTAATTATTAGAGAAATGTAGATCAAAACTTCAATGAGGTACCATCTCACACTGGTCAGACTTATCATTAATAAGTCTACAAATAAAAAATGCTAGAGAGGGTGTGGAGAAAAGGGAACCCTACTTCTCTGTTGGTGGGAATGTAGATTGGTACAACCATTATGGAAAACAGTATGGAGGTTCCTCAGAGAACTAAATATAGAACTACCAGAAGTTCCAGTAATCCCACTCCTGGGCATATATCTGGATAAAAAAACTTTCATTCTAAAAGATACATGCACCACTATATTCATTCCAGCACTATTCACAATAGCCAAGACATGGAAACAGCCTAAATGTCCATTGACAGATGAATGGATTAAGAAGATGTGGTATATATACAAAAAGGAATACTACTCAGCCATAAAAAAGAAAATACCATTTGCAGCAACATGGATAGAACTAGAGATTCTCATACTAAGTGAAGTAAGTCAGAAAGAGAAAGACAAATACCATATGATATCACTTATATGTGGAATCTAAAACGTGGCACAAATGAACCTATCTACAAAACAGAAACAAACTCATGGGCAGAGAACAGACTTGTGGTTGCCAAGCAGGAGGGGGAGGGAGTGGGATGGACTGGGAGTTTGGGGTTAGTAGATGCAAACTGTTGCATTTGGAGTGAATAAGCAATGAGATCCTGCTGTATAGCTTAAAGAACTATATCCAATCCCTTGTGATGGAAAATAATGGAAGATATGAAAAAAAGAATGTATACACACACACACACATACATATATATAATTTGGGAATCACTTTGCTGTACAGCAGAAATTGACAGGACACTGTCAATCAACTATAATAAACATTTTTTTTTAATTTAAAAAAGATTTTCAAAAAGTCAAAAAAAAATTGGAAGAACTACTGGATAAGAAACTCAATCCAGGAGTTCCCGTCATGGCACAGTGGTTAACGAATCTGACTAGGAACCATGAGGTTGCGGGTTCGATCCCTGGCCTCGCTCAGTGGATTAAGGATCTGGCGTTGCCATGAGCTGTGGTGTAGGTCGCAGATGCGGCTCGGATCCTGCGTTGCTGTGGCTCTGGCGTAGGCTGGCAGCTACATCTCCGATTGGACCCCTAGCCTGGGAGCCTCCATATGCCACAGGAGCAGCCCTAGATAAAGGCAAAAAAAAAAAAAAAAGAAACTCAATCCAGGAGTTCCTGTTATGGCTCAGTGGGTTGAGGACCTAATATGGTCTCTGTGAGGATGCAGGTTTGGTCCCTGGTCTCACTCAGTGGATGAAGGACCTGGCATTGCCACAAGCTGTGGCATAGTCCACAGATGTGGATTGGATCTGGGGTTGCTGTGGCACCTGCAGCTCCAGTTTGACCCCTAGCCTGGGAACTTCCATATGCCGGGGTGCGGCCAGTCGTTGTACCTCTGGGTTTTTCTGTTACCATCTCTAGAGAGGAGATGCGCTACGACCTCCAAGTTATAAAAATCCTCCTGTCATCTCCACCCTTCTCTTTAGAGCCCAGACTTTGGACTTCAGCTGCAGCTCCTTCTGGGGGTGGGTGTTGCCATCAGAAGCCCTTTGGTGACCCTCGGTCACTTGTACTGGCATTGTCACTCTTGGGACATTTCCCTTAGACTTCTGCTGGTCTCTGTTAAACCATCATTTAGGTAACACTCCCGCAGTTACAGAGCAGAGGACAGAACCGGCAGCAGATGGTATCTGGAAGCATAAAGTGACAGACCTGGGAACATTCCTGGGTGAGAAGCTTCTATTTCCAGAGTCCTGCTCCTCACCCGGTTCCAGCTCCTTTATCTGGTGAAGTTCCACATCCTTTAAGGATCAAGTCCATTGTCACTTCTACCTCACTTGGGAGAGGCTCTTTCTCCTCGGGGCTCCTAATTTTTACCCACCACTGTCAAATCTGTCATCACCTCCTATTGCATATTGATTTTTTGCCTGCTTGCTCACCTCTTTAGGAATATCCTTACAAGTGGCCATGATTGGTTCTTCTCTAGGGTAGCTTATTTCCAGGCTCTGTGAGCCTGTGTATAAGGCCTGTCTTGGGTGATTATAACAAACAAATGCTGAAGCCCTTTTGGGTGCATCATTTCAATCTTTTAAAGGTTATTTCGGTGCTTCCCTCCTTGGGAACTTTCTACTTTCCTGTCACTTTGGTGATTCTTATCAGTGTTCCCTGGTAGACAATTAAAGGTATGATTTTTTTGACCAATTAGCTCAGGAAGGTCAGACTTTAGCATCTTAAAAAAAAAAAAAAATCCCCAAGTGGAGTTCCCGTCATGGTTCAGTGGTTAATGAATTTGACTAGGAACCATGAGGTTGTGGGTTCGATCCCTGGCCTCGATCAGTGGGTTAAGGATCCGGCATTACTGTGAGCTGTGGTGTAGGTTGCAGATGTGGTTTGGATCCCGCTTTGCTGTGGCTGTGGCGTAGGCTGGTGGCCACAGCTCCGATTAGACCCTTAGCCTGGGAACCTCCATAGGCCATGGGCGTGGCCCTAGAAAAGCCAAAAAAAGAAAAAAAAAAAGAAAAAAGGAAAAAAAAAATCCCCAAGTGATGCTAACATACATTTAGGCTTAAGACCTGCTGCTCTGGAAGATGCAGAGCTGGTGCTGCCTGCAGATTCCTCCTGTCTTAGTCCTCAGGAACCAGCCCCAGAAAAGGCATCAGATAATAACCAGCTCAAGAATATAAATGTTCTATGAAGTTCTGGAATGCTATCACTTATTGACTCTATTCATAAAAAAAAAGGTGCATGCAAATCTAAAATCCCCACGCAGAAAATGGAACTAATCCACAAATAAGTGCGTGCCTCATACACACCTACATACCAACAAGTAACACGAGAATCATAGGAACCTGCATGTGTAGGTTCTGGATTCATCTGGATTCATGCTGAACATTGCTAAGCATTGTGCCAGCTGCTCCACAGGCCCAGTATCTTTGACACTATCCTCGAAATTCATGATGGCATGAGGGTCATCACACATAAACATTTTCTTTTTGTCCCTCTGAACAAAGTGAACATTGACCCGGATACAGGGAAGGATCCTAGCTGGGGTCACTCACATCGCTTGAATCATAACAAGAGAAAGACTTTTGCAGTCTCCGAACTTTTTTCAAGCAGAAGCAAGCTGCTGTTCCTGAGATAAAGCAGTGTGAGTTCTCATATACAGAGTTAGTGATGCACGGCATTGAGGGGGGAACTCAATCATTGCATCAAACTGCCGTTTTCAATTTTACAAAGAACTCTTGCATGTGTTCTTATCTGATAATAGCCTCACAGAATCAAAGGCTTTTCACCATAGCAACCTTAGTAGTTGGCCCTTTTTAACATTGAAGAAACTGAGGCTCAAATGCTTAAGTGACTCTCTTAGAGTGACAAAACTAGTTAAGTGGTAGGAGATGGGATTACTGAGTCCAGGGTCTACGGGTTTAGCTTTTGTTTTTTTAGGACATGCTTGCTTAAAGAAAGACAGCACTAGTGAGAGACAGTTTCACACAGAGGAAAGCAAAAATTGAGCCAACTACAGAAGCACCCTCTTTCAATTATACAGTGGTTAACACTTAAAATTACTTTCCCAGTATCCTAAATGACTGCCCTTACAAAGCAAATGCACTGCCTAAACCATGGCTGCACGCTTTTTCTTTACTTGGCAAGATCTCTTGGAGAGCATTACTAAAAATAACTTCATTATCTGTAATAGAAACTCATCTATCACCATTCTAATTAGAATGTGACTAAAGAAATCAGTAGTGAACAAAGGCGTTTTGGACATTTGGTGCCTATAATAATGGCTTTGAAGTTCCAGGGAAAAGTCAGTTTTCCAAATGTCTCCTCATTTATATCTCTCACTCGCCATTCTTCTCAGTTCTCAAAGAAACTGTTTTTAAATATATATAATAATGGTAATAGACATTTGCAGAAACTGGAAAAATAGAACAGCACAAAGAAGGAAAAAAAACCTTATATGCTCTCCTCTCAGAGAAAATCACTACTATTTTGATGCACCTGAGCATTTTCTGCACAGATAAGCATTTCTGCCTACTTAGCACCATAGTGTATAAACTCTTTTGTTACACACTTTCACACTTATTAGAATTATTTCCTCCATCAGGTAGATATTCTACAGTTTTTGGTGGTTGCACAGTATTCTACTTACTAAATAGCATTATTTATAAATTTTCCACTTCACTGAATAGTTACTGATTTTTATGAGCAACAACCGTGCTAAATAGCCTTGTATATTAATTTCTGTAAACCTGTCATATTGAAGAAAAATTCCCAGAAACAGATTTGCTGGGTCAAATCTTTACGCAAAATTTAAGAATATACATCTCGGGAGTTCCCGTCGTGGCGGAGTGGTTAACGAATCCAACTAGGAAACATGAGGTTGTGGGTCTGGTCCCTGCCCTTGCTTAGTGGGTTAACGATCCGGCATTGCCGTGAGCTGTGGTGTAGGTTGCAGACGCGGCTCGGATCCCGAGTTGCTGTGGTTCTGGAGTAGGCCGGTGGCTACAGCTCCGATTGGACCTCTAGCCTGGGAACCTCCATATGCCGTGGGAGCGGCCCAAAGAAATAGCAAAAAAAAAAAAAAAAAAAAAGAATATACATCTTGGAGTTTCCCTTGTGGCTCAGTGGGTTAAGGACCTGCCATAGTCTCCTTGAGGATATGGGTTCAATCCCTGGCCTCGCTCAGCACAAGGCGCAGCATAGATCACAGATGCAGCTCAGATCTGTCCTTGCTGTGGCTACGGTGGAGGCCAGCAGCTGCAGCTCTTATTCAACCCCTAGCCCAGGAACTTCCGTTTGCTGCAGGTGTGGCCATAAAAAGGGGGAAAAAAAATAATATACATCTTAATCGATTCTATCCCAAATCATCAACTTATACTTCTGCTGGAAATGGCTTTTGCTTTGCATCCTCCCAAAGCTTAGAATGAAAATCATGCTTTGACCAATTGATTATTGGAAAAGTATACTGCATTGAAAGTGGGCATTTAAAAAAATGTGCATTTCTTTGTCATTGTCTTTGGGGATCATTTAGCTTTCAGAATTATTCCAAGATAATGAGCAAGCCTGAAATTTAGCCAAAAATACTCTGGTTCCTCCTTGAATGGGGTGCTGTGAAAATCCACATATTATCTTGGCTGATAAGCTCTTTCTTAAGCTTGCAACACAAGAAGCTGTCCAATCTCTTAAAAGATTACATTTATCGCAAAGAAACATCAGAGGCTCTTGAGCATGGGTGTGCATGCATGTAACCACACTGGGGCGGGGGGGCGGGGAGGGGAGGTGTTGAGTATCTCCTCACTCTTCAGAGTTAATCAGCTCTGATAAGAAACAATTTGTCAAAATGAAATATCCTGAGAAAACAATTTTACATGCACCAATGACCTGCCACAAAAATGTATTTATAAAAAAAATGCAACAATCCACTTTTACTTCATGAATAAATGCCCATTAAAACACTAGGCCACAGGAATGGCAATTCAAGGCAGACCCTTCTGACACTGGTTAGTTGACCATAAAGAGAAAGACAGAAAAAAAAAAAAAGCATTAAATGGAGGTACAGACAACCCTTGTTAGTAAGTTAGAAGCAGTTTTATTATTTACTTATTTTCTGTGGCTGCACCTGTGGTATATGCAAGTTCTTGGGTCAGGAACTGAATCCGAGCTGCAACTAAGCTGTAGTAAAGCTGGATCCTTTAACCCACTGTTGCAGGCTGGTACCCGCGCCTCTGCAGTGACCCGAGCTGCTGCAGTCGATTCTTAACCTGCTACAGCACAGTGGGAACTCCTAGAAGCAATTTTAGATTGCTGTTCTAGACTCCCTGTTAATTTTTAAAAAACAGCTAGGATTGACTCTGACTTAGAACATACTAGATGTGCTAGAAAGGATAAAGGAAATAGATTCTAGCAATTGTTTAAAAAAAAATGGAAAGGGAGTTCCCGTTGTGACACATTGGAAACGATTCTGACTGGCGTCCATGGGGATGAGGGTTTGATCCCTGGCCTCGATCAGTGGGTTGGGGATCTGGTGTTGCCATGAGCTGTGGTGTAGGTCACAGACGAGGCTCGGATCTTGTGTTGCTGTCGCATAGGCCGGCAGCTGTGGCTCTACCCCTAGCCTGGGAACCTCCGTATGCTGCAGGTATGGCCCTCAAAAGCGAAAATCAATCAATCAATCAATAAAATGGAAAGATTCATTTGTGCCATATATCAAATTCCAGATTGTTATATCATATGGTATTCGTTTTTCTCTGACTTCACTTAGTATGAGAGTCTCTAGTTCCATCCATGTTGCTGCAAATGGCATTATTCTGTTCTTTTTTATGGGTCAGTAGTATTCCATCGTATATATATACACTTCTTAATCCATTCATCTGTTAATGGACATTTAGGTTGTTTCCATGGCTATTGTAGATAGTGCTGCAATGAACAGAGGGGTGCATGTCTTTTTCAAGGAAAGTTTTGTCTGGATACATGCCCAAGAGTGGGATTGCTGGGTCATAGAGTAGTTCTAATGCATGGCACAAATGAACCTTTCCACAGAATAGAAACTCATGGACTTGCAGAACAGACCTGTGGTTGCCAAGGGAGAGGGTGAAGGAGCGGGATGGACTGGGAATCTGGGGTTAATAGATGCAAACTATTGCCTTTGGAATGGATAAGCAATGAGATCCTGCTGTATAGCACTGGGAACTATATCTAGTCACTTGTAATGGAGCATGATGGAAGGTAATGTGAGAAAAAGAATGTGTATGTATATATGTGTGACTGGGTCACTTTGCTGTACAGTAGAAAATTGACAGAACACTGTAAACCAACTATAATGGAAAAAATACAAATCATTAAAAAGAACACCCCCAAAAACCTGACTGGACAATCCCACAAGGTGCATGGCCTAACTCACTGCCAAGTGGAAGGAACATGGTGGTTCTGGGAAATGTGAGCAAAAAAGGGAACAGAGGGTGGGAAAATTCTTCTGGGAGATGAAACTTTGTGAAATGCCCACATGATTCATGTTGTCCTCATTTCTCTGGCTGGGGCAGCGACATCTCAGCATCAGTGTAGTTCCATCCGTTAATCCCAGCACAGGCTGGGGCTTCAGTCCCAGGCTGAGCTCCATGCCAGCCCCACAGGACGGAAAGCAGGGAGCACTACCCTGAAGGAAGACTATTTCCTGAAATAGCAATTTGCTCTATGACTCCAAAGAAAACATCAGGAAGATTTTTTTTTTTTTTTTTGGCTTGGCAACTCAAAACGGATGTTTCTGCAGATCCCTGTGTGATAAACCTGGAACTGCAGGTTACCAATAGGCTGGTCCATAATGCCTTTAAGTTTGAAACTTTTTCTCCTGCTCATTTGAGACACCCATAAATTCCTGTTTTCTTACAAACCTGGACCTGGACCTTAGAACAAATTGAGAAGGCAAGCATTTCTTTCCTGTGAGGCAGCAGCTAACAGTAGTGGGATTCTTCAGTTTCTGAAAGTGTAAAGGCGGAGGGAGGTCTTTTACACATCTCACACAATCCAACAGTTTTCTGTATTAGCCGTCATGGCTGAAAACAATGTTCTGAGATTATCTAAGAGTTTTGTGATCAGCATAAGCCAGTTTCATACATTAGTGGAATGGAGCTTTGAACCTGTTGGATGAGGTAAAGTGAGACAGTGATGGATTAACCTCCAAATGTGAATTTTAAATTTGTCAATGCTATGAGCAGAGCCTGTGACTTGCTTGTGATCAGTGGAATATGGCAAAGGTTAAAGTCCCTCCCTTGATTATGCCATGTTATCTGAGACTCTATTTTGCCAGCCGACTCACTATAGACTCTCCATTTCTGGCTTTGACGAAGTTGCCAAGGGTCCTACAACCACAAGATGAGAGATTCTGCAAACAATCACAGCTTAGAAGTGGCTTCTTCCCCTGTCCAGCCTCCAAATGAGACCTCAGCCCAGCCGACACCTCGATAGACACCTTATAGAGCAGACCCAGGGAAACTGCCTGCACTCCTGACTCTCAGTGGCTGTGAGAAAACTGATGCATACTGTTTTAAGCTGTTCATTTGTGGTGATGTGTTACGCGGCAATTGAAAAACAGATACAGATGTTGGTTCTAGAAGTGGGGCACTGCTGTCACTGATACCCAAGTATGTGGGAGTGGTTTGGAACTTCCCAGAACACTGGGTGGAGGCTGGAAAAATTCTGAGACACAAAAAAGAAGAGAAAGCTGAAAATGTGTAAATTCCTTGACAATGTATAGTTTTGGTTATTTATTTATTTATTTTTTTGGCTGCACCTGCAGCATATGGGAGTTCCTGGGCCAGGGATCGAATCTGAGCTGCAACCTATGCCACAGCTGGGGCAATGCTGGATCCTTAGCTCATTGCATTGGGCCAGGGACAGAACCTCCATTTCAGCAGCTATATGAGCCACTGTAGAGACAACAATGTATCCTTAACCCAATGTGCCATAAGAGAACTCTCCAACATTTTTTCTTTTTATGGCCAACACCTGAGGCATATGGCTATTCCCAGACTAAGGGTGGAATCAGAGCTGCAGCTGCTGGCCTACACCATAGCCACAGCAATACCGGATCTGAGCTGTATCTGCGACTTAGCACAGCTCGTGGCAATGCCAGATCCTTAACCCACTGAGCAGGGCCAGGGATCTAACCTGCATCCTCTGAGACAACGTTGGGTCCTTAACCCGCCGAGCCATAATGGGAACTATTTTTTTTTTTTAATGGCCACACCCCTGCATATGGAAGTTTTTGGGCCACGGGTCAAACTGCACCTCGACAGCGACCTGAACCACTGCAGTTGGATTCTTAACTCACTGTGCCACAGCGGCAACTCCCACATTTTTTTTTTTTTGGATTGGCTTCAAACACAATTAAAATGATGCTTCAGTTCTTAAAGGGAGTATTTAGTATTGACCATAAGGACAAACTGGTAACAACTTCGAGAGAAATGATTACAATCTGACTCCATCAATAAGGCTAAGATATCAAATCTAACAATTTCATAAAAAAAAAGGGTTTTTTTGAAAAGTCTGGAAATGAGGTAGGAAATGCTGGTGGGCGCATTTCAGCGTTAGGTTGGCCACTGGTAACAGAAAGTCTAATTCTTAGGCTCTGGCCTGCAAGGAGCCTGCTGTGAATGATCGTGGCCCTGCACGGGCACTAGCTCCTGTGCTAAGCTCTGGAGCTGAAGTGAGATGGAGGGTCTCTCTGGAACATTAAAAGCCCACAGAAACACTGGGCTGGTATCACAGCCCTTCTCCCAATAGAAAAACTAGAACTCTGAGGAGTTTCTGAGAATTCAGTGGAAACGAACCTGACTAGTATTCATGAGGACATGGGTTCAATCCCTGGCCTCGCTCAGTGGGTTAAGGATCCGGCATTGCCGTGAGCTGTGGTACAGGTCACAGACATGGCTTGGATCTGGTGTGGCTGTGGCTGTGGTGTAGGCCAGCAGCTGTACCTCTGACTCGACCCCTATAGCCGGTGAACTTCCATGTGCCGCAGGTGCAGCCCTAAGGGAAAAAAAAAAAAGAAAAAGCAAAACTCTGAAAATGAGATTCTGTGATACTAGCTGTACTTTTTAAGGCCTTCATAGGCAACTGACGATTTATCTTTGTGTACTTTGTTCCCTGTCTGTATGCACTTTTTCTCCTATATAAAAGACAGGCTCTCTCTACCCTGCAGATGAATGAGGCTTTTGATGTCATGCAAATGCTACCTCTGGGCTTCACACACAGCACCCAAAGTACTTCACACACAGGATTAGATATTTGAATGCGTTTACCATTTTTATTTTGCTATGCAGAAACATACATTCACCATGGGCTGTGGGATGCAGTTGACAGTATAATGGAGCATATATCTTTCTGAAGGCTATTTATAACTAAACACTAAATAGTTTAATTACAGTGGAAATTCTGTACAGTTTAAGGCTTGGCTCTGAACTAGATTGTAAATATGGACCAGATTCGGAAATAAAACACTTTTTTTTTTTCAAGTAAAAGGAGAAAAATCAATTAAAAAATACAAGGAAGAAGAAACGAAAGAAAACAATGCAACAGAAGTCCAACGGGTTTTCCTGGAGTGAAATTTCATAATATGGCCGACTAACAAAAATACAGGTTTTCTTTCCAAAATAATGATAATTTACATATTTAGGACTTGTTAGGGGACTCTGGGAAGCTTTCCAGATTGAACACAGACCAAAAGCGGATGACAGGGAGGAAATCACATTAATATGCTGAAATCAGCACTACCTTCTAATGAATTAAATTAGATTACACAAAGCGGGACTGTAAGCATTAAATATTTCCAGAGGATCAGAGAGTCATTACTGTTTCAGGGTGAGTGATAAACCAGATGAAACAAGTACAAGAATCAAGTTGTTTACTGCATAAACTCTGTTACTGGCACATCTAATCTTGGATAAACCTGACGTACCGGACCTACACAGCTTCTAGAAGTTTAGGGTCACCTTCACTGATCTGTAAACAAAAGACCTGTCACCTAAGAAGTCTCATTTTTGTTTAGACTTTCGCCATAATAAGCTACGAAAGGCATGGATTGTATTATGTGTTACATGAGATCACGGTTTATGTGGCTGGTTTATGCACGTGCAGGTGTAGCTGGAAACTTAGACGCTGTGTGAAAATTAAAAATGCTGCTGTTTTTGTAATTTTATTGTTGCTTCATGCAATATCAGTTTAGTGATGCTGATTCGGATTGCTTTATGATGGGAAGAGCTCTCTGCCAGTGTCTTTAGTTATGGTCAAGGTCAGTTCTTCTGGATTGAAATTGTCCACGGGCAGATACAAGTCAGTGAGTTAGAAGAGGGAACTCCACAGAGATTCTGGTTTTTCCTAACGGTCTGCATTGCCTGGCTTCATGTGCAGGCTAGGTTACTCCTGTAGGGAAGAGATTTGGTCGGTTACTCAGCTGGAAACACCCGAGAGTTTCCCTCAGCTCGAGGCCATGGGAAAAGTATCTTGCAAGGTGATGAAAAGCTCTTTTTGACCAGATACTGCAAAATAGCAGCGTATGTCCCTGAGAGGCTCTCTCTGAAATAACATCACCCAAGTGGCTGAACTCACTGAAGAGAATCTTTTTTCGGGGGGGGGGTGGATGACGACTTTCTATCTTCCAAGTGGCATTATGAATTTGAATATGAGTGATTTTCATTTTGATTTTTCTTGGAGAGAGGCCCCTTGGTTCCTTAAACCAATTTTGGAGAACTTATTTATCCACATAGTGTTTAGGAGACTTTTATCACATAACCAAGGGTGCAAGTAGCCGCATTCAGCATTCAAAGCCCTCTAGGATTATGCGTGGGTTAGTATGCCGGACAAGTCTGCACACACACAGAAGGTGCTGTCTGCTTGTGATGCTGGCCAGAGAGCAGCCGGAAAGACATGCGATTCCTGGAGGAAAGCGAGACCACAAGACTGCATTTCTGCCTCCTCCCGAGACACAATGCTACACTCAGGTGAAAAATCGTCCCAAAGAAGACAGAAAATAGATGATAACCACAATGAAAGCGAGTGCTCGGGCTTCCAATTGTAAAACAAAGCAAAAGCAAAGGCATCGACAGGCTAGAACCAAACACAACTGAAGAGAAGGCTTACGGTGGGAGACCGCTGCCATCACAAGAAGGGGGTCTATTTTAGTTCCCTCGTATTTGGAACACACAAATTGCACCTCTCAGAACAAAACCATTTGAGTTCTGATTAAGCTACAGGGCAAGTGAAATCACGTCTAGCCTTTCAAGTCTGGATAATGAGAAGAGCACAGGGCGCGGATTAAAGGGGATGCAAGCGGGGACCACGCAAGCGGACGCAGCTTTCTCTTTATCCTCTAACTGGCAGGAGATGTAAAAAGTCCACAGGATGGAGCCTCCAAATCGGAAACAAACCTGCACCCACAAACCAATGCTCCACCCTCTTGATACCCAGCCCTGCAAATGCCAGTGAGAGAAAAAAGGAGAGAGAGGAGGCAGGTGGAGGGTGAGAGGGAAGCCCCAGGCCACATGCCAGCTGAGGCCAAGCCTAAGAGAACCAGCGTCACCTCTTACCTGGGCTCAATCCTCTCCATCTTCCGGGGTGATCTCTGTCTCTTTATGGACCACTACTTTGGTCACTGACATGTCAGGGTGCTGCTCTTTGGCCTCTTTAATTGCCTGAGCCAGCGCCTAGCCCCGGGAAATCACAGAAGGGCAGAGACAAAAAGGAGGTGGAACATGCATGATCAGAGCAAGGCAGAGACTTAGGCGCTAGATCTATAAACACAGTCTACAAACGGGGCACAATGATTGCAAAAGGAATTACACGTTGCGTATCAGAAACTTAACTCAGAAAACTGTTGAGGCTACAGGCTGGACTAGAGGGACCGCTCGGGGAAAAGCAGGACCCACCAATGTTTCTGTCTCTCTGCCGGGGCATCTACCGTCTGTAACACACTACCTGGTCGTGGTCAATGTCTGCATCTCCTGTGATAACGATTCGCTTCTCGATTCTCGTCTCTGAAATGCCTCCTTTCACAGTCTGAAAGGAATAAGCAAGCATTATGACATTACCCTCACTGTTGACTGGGGGGAAATGGCAGAAAACGCTAACACAGCTTCAAGTAACCTCACTCCTTCTTTCGGAATCCAAACGGAACCCTACAGCAGTTAGTCACAATTGCTAATTTCAGAAGGAAGGACAGAATAGGGTCCTCTGGGTTTGGCTGGCCAGGGCCTCTGGAACAGCCACCCTATGTCCTATGTAAGCCCTGGAGTACATATAAAGCAGAGGGTTATCTGGACGCACACTCCTCACCAGCACCTGGTAATGGGACCACAAATGCCCCACAAAGATAGCAGCCGAGAAAGCTCCAGGGCAGCTGCCCGGCATCCCAGAGTCACGTGAGGATCTGCTTGTGCAGCCCAACCCGGAAGTTCTGAATGGCTACCGGCCTTTATCGGTTCCCACTCACTTACTTTGGTGATGTGGGTGGTGGTGGTGGTGCTGGTGGTTTCAGATGTGATCGTCTGGGCACTCATTAGCACCCCCGGCTCCAAATCAGCGCCAAGATCAACCTAAGCGGGAGGGAGGAGACGCCACACTTGAATATATATGTTACCTCTTCGGACATCCGATGCACGGGGTTCAGGGGATGAGAATGGTGATTTAATCATCTGCCCTCTCTGTGCGGCTCCACCAGCCTGGGAGCTGCCCCTCTAAGTGGGAACGAACCAAAGACGGCCACTGTTAACCATCATTAAAAAATCGGGGCTTCAGAAATGTAAGCAGAGGCCGCCTGAGCTAGTGTTTTGCCTTATCTACAGCTCAGGTAATAGGTTTCTGAGCTTCTTGCTCCATTTTGAGATACAAGATGACCTGCCTAAGTCACCTGCTCTTCCTGGATTGGTAAAAGAATTACAATTATGGCCTTGTTCTTGAGAGAGACAGTCTGGTTGCTGGGTCCTCTGAGGCTCACAAATTCAATGTCATACAGTTACACTGAAGTGCATTCAAGCGGGGAAACAAGGGCCAGGGCCCTGGCCTTCGTAGATTTCACAGTCTTACCTGTGATGATTCATACGTTATGGTTTTTGTTTCTGTGTGAACTACGGGCACCTCCTTGGTAGAAATTTCTAGCTTTACTCCTCCTGGTGAAACACTGCCAAAGCTGATGGTTTCTGTCTTCACAGTTGATGACTATACCAACGGGAAGCAGGCAGAGTGGCTGTTACAGTTTGCACCAACACATGCTTTTTGTTTTGTTTCTTCTCTCCCCTCTTGGTGGATATATGTCAGCACAGGTTAGTATGAAATAAATGTTCACACATAACATGGGGGGTAAGTTGGGGAATGAAGCACACGACAGATACGTGTCAGTCTCCACAACATTCTTCACGTGGAAGGTTCCAGGTAAAGGAAATGGTTTTGAAGGAAACTGATCAAAACCCACATTTTCACCTTCCCTCTCCTCTAGCTCATGAACTAATTTTAATGGATGAAAAGTCCTAAATGAGGCTTTTATTTCATAACTTCTTAGAGAGAAGGAATAAGTAATATGACACTGAACCACTCCCCTGCTCAGAGACTTCAGGAATCTCAATAACAGAGACCAAAGATAAATCCTAGCATTTGGTGCCGGGGCAAGCCGGGTGTTGGTCCTTCTGGATAAGTAAACTGATCAGAAATAAATTTATTAAATTTCCTAATGTCTTGGCCGGGCATACATTTCCCAGATTTACTGCCAATGACTAATTACAACGAGAGTAGAAACCATTTCCTGGAACTACAGGTTATTAAGAATCATCATCCTGTGTGTTTGCATGGGGCCCCAGCGATGGAAACCAGCACGGATGCCCATAACTGCCATGCAAGAAGCCAAGACGAGGCCCACGCTGCTCTTGGAAAAGGTGGAAAATTAAACTGAGCCCCACCTTTGCCCTTAACTACCCTCCAGGGACTTCCTTCCACACGAAAAGTAACATTAACTGCTAGTTACCTCAAAATGAGGTTTTTGTTCCAGAGTTTCAGACACGTGGATGGCAGCACTCAGCCGCTCCTCCTCTGGCTCCTGGGAAGCAGCGGCCATCACTTCCTGCTCCAGGACAGCTCTGTCGGCCACCTCCCCCTTGTCCTCTTTCGCCCCCTCGGTCAGAGCAGAGCCTTCCTTCCCTTTCACGCCAGAAGCTTCGGCAGAGGCAGCCTGTGCTGCAGCATCCACACCATCTCCCGCAGTGGAAGAAGCATCTCCACTTGCATGCACGCTCATCACATGTCTTTCCTCCACCAACACCGTTTCCTGCACCACCTTCTCAGTGCTGAGTGGCTGGGGGCGCTGGGTAGTTTCTGTCTCTGTTTCACTGGACTCCGTCTTGGTTTCTGTTTTCTGTATAGTAAAAAAGGGTGGTATCAACGTGATTGTTCACAAAGCAAAGCCCAAAGATAAAACAAAACACCCACAAAAGAAGTCACTCACCAAATTGCCTCAAGCTTATAACCAGCAACACTTATAGAAAACAGAAATTAGCTTTCACTCCCTGCACCATAATCTTTGGTGCCTGCCCGCTGCCCCCGCTCCACCGCTTGAACCCGTGCTGCTTCTTCGGGATGTCGCCAAAGAAACAGAATGTGATATAAGATGCAATTAAAAACCAAAACAAAGTAAAAGCATTGTAGCACATGCACATTGGTTTGGGCTGCTTCCTGAGACCTAATAGGTAACACAAAATGCTTTAAAACATTAAAAGCTATTGAAATTTCTCACTATTTCTTACAAGGGAACTAAAGACATAATGGATCTGTGGGCCAGCACAAAGCCGGGTAACTGAAGACCCTTGGGTGTTTAAGGCAAAGCCACTTGGATACAAAACACACACACAAACACACCAAAACGGCATTAAAAAAAAAGGCAGAGAGGCAGAGGCAGAGACACCAAGGATGGAAAGGAATGGCCACCTGCACCCAGCTTTGAGAAGTGGAAGTAACCCCTCCTATGAATTCTGTCGGTTTCCTCGCAGACTCTAATAAACTGAAGATTTCAGAGCCATCCATGAGCTTTTCACCAGAAGACTGTTTAGTCTGAGTGAACAAAGAAATGGAGAGTCAAGCACAGACATGGGGACACAAGAGGTACATAAACATTCACAGCTGGTTAGACATAACGGGGGCGCAGGACCCAGGGTGAGGGAAGGCAGAATCCACGTAAGACTCGGAAACGGAAAAGAACGGAAATGAAAGAGCAAATCGGGGTGACCACGAGCTCCGGTTTGGTAAAGCGCAGAGAGTTACTGGGGTCAGGGCGGTGGTGGGTTAAGCAGATCCTTCTCCCCTGCACCGCAAGCCCCCGGCAGCACCCCCCACCTCGGGGTGAGCGCTGGAAATAAAACGGCAGGTGTCCCAATGCCCACGCTGGACCGCGGTGGTGACTCGAACGTGAAAACGAAAAAGCTCGGGTTGGCGGCTCTCAACATAAGGCAAACAGCAAGAAAAACGGAAAGGCTCAGGGTGGAAGGGCTGCCTCGGCAAACGTCATGCTGGAATCGCAAACGGCGGCCCAAAGGCGGCACCGGTTACCACGACTTGGGATGCGGCCACCTCGGTAACATAACGGGCGGTGGCGACGGTGACGGCCGGTTCCTGGGAGTACCTCCACTCGGACAGGCTCTTCCTGCGGGGACCGAACGGCCCCACCTTCAAGGCCTCGGCCTCGGGCTTGGGCTCTGCTCTGAGCCGCGCGCTCTCTGGGCCCGCCTCCCGCAAGGGCTCAGCATCCTCGGGGCTTGGCCGCCGTGACTCGGCTTCCTTGATGGGGGTCAGGGACTCTGACAGCCTCCGTTTGGGCGTGTGGACCTCGGGCCCTCTCCTGGCCCTGTCCTCAGTGCTGGCTCCCAGGACCCCGAGCTCTGCCAGGACAAGGGGGGTCTTCATAGATTCAGCCAGTCCCAGCTCCAGGGGGGAGGGTGGCACCACCTTCTCCCCCTCCTTGGCTTTTCCGGTCATAGTGACAATTTTTCCCGACACAGTGTCGTAGGACCTTCCGAGGGTGTATATCTTCTGCCTGCTGTCTTCCTTCAAGTGCATTTCTCGGGCCAGGTCTTCGAAGCTCTGCACTTCCACGGCACTGGACCCTAATAGGTCGGCCGGGATGTCACCCGTTCTACTGCTCAGGGTCACCACCTTGTACGTCACAATCTTTTTGGAATCACCATCAACTACCTCAGTGGGTATTTTGTCTACAATAACCCAATCCTCTGTGCCCTATATTTGAGATACAAAAGCTAAGTTAGAAAATCTGATGGTATCTCATTCCTAAAATAAAAAATGCTTTAAGACAATCAGGGTGAGCTACACTCAGGTCAGGGATGTGACAGCATAGGGCTGGTGTTGCTATTAATTACGGGGGCAGTCACTTCTCACTTGAAATTTACTGACTCTAACCTTTCACTTGGAATACGGTCTGCATGGAGACGGGCAATTTCAGATTTCTTGAAATAGGCACATACTCTGGCGGTAAATTTTGCAAGACGTATATATTTGAACTTAGGTTAAACATCTGATCATTTTTATATTTCAAGATTAAGTAACATTCCTGAAGCTGTTGCACAGGTTATTTAGCTTTACTTGTGTGGACACAGAAAGACGGCTTTCCAACACTGTACTTCATAACTGCTGTCCTCACCAAGAACTTGCCAGCATTTCCACAAAATTCTGTGAAAACCATTTTCCATGTTTGCAGATAATACTTCTTATGTGGTAGATGGAATGCACTAGAGCACTTATTACCCCAGAATGACTGAGGGCACCTGTGTTCCAGGCATTGTAATGAAATATCTCCCACTGTTCGGACACTGTTGGAGCCTCTCAGAAATAGGCCACAGTGGTCTGTACACTGTTCCGATCATATTTACAAGCGAAGCTGCATCATCGCAGGAATCTCTTTGCCACCTTCCTTAGTGTTAGTTCCAATGAGGCAGAAGAAATGGAAGTGAAGGAACTTCCGTATTTGGGAAACCTACCAGCATGTAGGCAGGTGACTAGTCTAATGGGTTACAGAGAGAAACCAAACCAGGGGCAGAGGAGCACATCGGTTTACGTTTGTTAACGCGGCTGTTTTCTACTTCCATGCTAATGGCCTGAAAACACAAATCTAGAAACAGGTGTGCCATAAGAAAAAGGATTACGGATTTATCTACATGCTGGTGCTGGGTGAAGGGAAATAAATTGAAAAATAACCTCTAGGGTCGATGGGACAGTTTTCTGGAAAATGATTTGATGAGAGGTAAACACAGAGCCTGCAGAGTCTCCTTCCTGAATGTTCTTTATCACACTGGGCTAGTGGGAAAACCAATAAAAGTTCAGAACTTGCAAAAGTTACTAGAAATCACCAAAATCAGTATCACTCTATGGGTGAAAGAGATAGTAAAAAAGCCCAATAATATCATTAAAAAACATATAATCATAATGCTTCAATGACCACACACAGACATAAATCACCTGGGAGCAAAAGCCACAAAGAAATGATGGCTAACGGATAACTACAATAGTAAGAAATTTCCCTCCCCAGAATCTATGCAAAAATGATAATACTTACCTTAGTGGCAAACAAGGTAAATTTTAAAAGGAAAGGAAACACTACAGACTTTTTAGTGACACTGAAATCTGAAGAGCAATTCCTTTCTGGAAAATTCCTTTATTTTTGTTTTTTACCTGAGACTCAAAAACTGGTGAGCTTCCTTGCTGCAAATAGATAACTTTTTCAGAAATCTCTCTTTCTTCTTTGGTCTGTTTGAATAAAGGGGGTTGGGTTGGAGAAGAGGAAGCAGACAGTTTCCAGAAAGGTAAGTTAGGAAGAGAGTTCTTTTACTGCGCTCTACATATAATAGTCATTTTTTTTTTTTCCTGAAGAAGTAAATTGTTGTTTATTCACCTGGAAAATGGTCTGAAACCATCTCAGTGATTAACAATTATTTCCAAAGAGTAACAGGTTATTTACTGAACTGCTGGTATTTTTAGGTTTCAAACATTTTTCATTTCTACAAACACAGAACATGCAAGCGTGGTATAAATGCTTCTTGGCACTTGAACAGTGTCTATATGTCCGTTGCCTGCAACACTGTCAAAGTGACTATTACAATGAAAATGTTAGAGAGTTCCCACTGTGGCTCAGCGGTAACAAACCCAACTGATATCCATGAGGATGTGGGTTCAATCCCTGGCATCGCTCAGTGGGTTAAGGATCCGGTGTTCCTGTGAGCTGTGGTATAGGTCACAGATGTGGCTCAGATCCTGTGGTGCTGTGGCTATGGTGTAGGCCAGCAGCTGTAGTTCCGATCTGATTCAATCCCTAGCCTGGGAACTTCCACATGCTGTGGGTGAGGCCCTAGAAAGCAAAAAAAAAAAAAAAAAAAAAAAAAAAAGTAAAACTTAAAAAAAATTAGCAACAAATCCTCACTTCCATTTCTGAAAAATTCTTGATCAAAGTCAGAGTCCCCAGCGGAGTGAGGATACAGTGAAAGGACAGACACACGGGTCACTGCATTAGCTACTAATTTGAAAAATCACTTTATGCCTAGATTGATTTTTTTTCTTTGGCCACGTCCACAGCACATGGAAGTTCCCGGGCCGGGGTGGAACCTGCACCACAGCAGTGATTTGAACAGCCGCAGCGACAATGCTGAATCTTTAACCCACTGCACCACATGGGAACTCCCATGCCTCAATTGATTCCTTTATTCCACAAATAAACATAAAACATACGCAAGGTTATATATCTTTATTTCAGCTTTTATAACATGGTGAATAATTCTGAAAAGTCAACTTCAAACTATCTTGGTGAAGAATTAATTATTTCAAGTCATACTTATTTTTGACATATAAAATTAAGAAAAACCTTAAACATGTCATTTAGAGCTTTTTTCCCCTTTTATCTTGTTTTTAACTCCTTTCTTCAGTATTAAATTGGCAGAATTCAAGTAGCAATACATTAGCTACTGAGTCTATCTCTGTGCACAGCATATAACTCCACAGAATAGTGAGAGAAAGGACATCTTGAAAAGAGTAATCTAAAAAAAATACAAAGTTCAAAATTTCTAGATGGATGGGACTTGGAAAATAAGTCCTTTTGCTAAGCAATATAATTTTATGAGTTGCTTAAATTCCTATGTATGTCTACAAAGCTAAGAGTAACTCTATTTAATTCTTTGTCTCCAAGAGGCTATAGGGGAGCATCTGGAATAATCTCTTGAAGGACGAGCTGACAGATTTTGAAGACATCATTCTCATATGGTCCTTTTTAAATAGGAACAAATAAGAGATTTCAAAGGAAAAAAAAAAAATCCCTGTCCTGCCCCATTCTGGAGAAAGATATTGGAAGCGACAGAATATATCATGAAGAATCATTAGATGTGGATTTTTTTTTTAAACTTTCAGTTATAGCCTCTTTTTTAAACAGAAATAAGAAACAGCAAGGAAAGGTCAAAATTATAGGTACTTCTCAGAATACCACTGCTAGGCTTCTAATTATAATCATTGAGCTAAATAGTTTTCCTAAGATGAAGACTTTTAAAAAAAAACAACAAAACAAAAAAAACCCAGCAGGAAAACAGTGGTTTTTCAGCTTGTCCTGTTATCTGACATTAATGAACTTTAAAAATGTCTGCGTCTGTAATTAAAAATGTCAACACTGTCTGCATCCAGAACTGTGTATGTCCAATAACAGAAGAGGGGAACATAGGGAATAGACGTTAACATTAAATCCTATATATGGTCAACCCCAAACCCGTGAGTTTGGCTAAAGTGAAGTGAAGAGGTACCGACAAAAAGCTGATAATCAAAACATGACATGTATCAGAACAGAGTCAGGTACACCCTGACCCCCTAATGCAGCTACTTAGACATGCAAGTCTGTGTCACAACTGGGACGCAAGGCTCTACAGTGGCAGGCCAAATTATCAGAGGTGTTACTTGTTCAGATGATTAAGGGTTTCTACAGAGCTGTGACTTTCATTTCTGCCTGGGCCAGGGGTTCTCCAACTGAGCTGTGCATTAGAATTATGTGGAGAGCTTTTACATAACAGTAATGCATGGAGGACACCCCCAGCTAATTAAATCAGACTCTAATGTAGGACCCAGGCATCCGTACTTTAAACATTTCTTACAGGGGATTTTAATATCCACCTTGAGTTGTGCCCCAAGGTCTTAACGGAAAGTCACAGAAGTCAGATTCAGAGATTGGTCATAATTCGCACCATCCATGAATAGATGATCCATGGTAAATGGATTTTTGCCCAATTTAAGGCCTATCCAAGACCTGCACGGCAGAAGTAAAGCTGGGCAAGAAAGCAGACAAATGCATAAAGAGAGGTGATTCTACTTATTCATGACAGTTACGTAAATGTCACTGGGAACACTGAATGAGCGAATACTAAATAAGTGAATACTGAGTTAGTGAGTACTGAACCAGGACACCTAGAGGAAAGACAGGGTCGGGTTCCAGGGAGTCTCTGGTCATGAAATTTTCATCAACTGATCACTGCACAGCTTTGTTTTGTATGTGTTTCTGTTTAAAGATTCCTTATTTAATATAGATCATTGATTCGTTAACATCAAACTCACAGCCAGCAGTACCACCCTGTGACTTATTCCCGAACAAAGCTTATCCAGCACACAACGATCCCTATGAGGCACATCAGAGCCTTCTTGTACATGGGAACACTAAACAGTACGTCAGCACTATGCCTGGGGGTCATTTTAAACAGTAAAATCATTGGCAAGAACACGGAAAAGCAAAAACGTGGCACTAAACAGGCTGTGAAAAGGACACCTGTTTACAGCAGGAGACCTGAAACGTGTTGCCTGTTCAACCTTATCTGGGAACGTGTGCCTTGAACAACTTGTTTCTGTTTTTTTTTTTTTTAACCATTCTGCACCTCAATGCGAATTATTATGAATGCGGTGTTAACACTAATTTTAGGGTCAGAGGAAATTTTGGTTGAGTAGGCGAGTTTGTGCAATATAGAATCCATGACCAGGGAGGACTGACTGTGCTAAGCTTACATACCAGTAAAATGCCCAGTCACCCTAAAAAAGGGGACAATGCTGTCACTGCGTTAAGTGCTAACAAATACTACACTGTGGACCTGAAAACCTACAGGATTCAAGCAACCATGAAGGACTATACCCCAAATAGGGATGAGGCTGACGTCGCAAAAGGCTGCCATGGGAAGCAGCTGTGGACAGATGCAACTGAAACCCTTCATATCCCATCCATCCATCCTATGTCTGGTGGGCCCTGTACATGGCTTTGTGTATTTTCCAAAGTTAACGAGGATTTGCTATCATCTGCTTCTTTGAAGCATCAATACTACTTATCTGCTACTAACTCAAATATCTGAAACTTGAAAGCACTGGCAATAAAATTCCCAATTTATAGTAAAAATGTATAATATCCTTAGCATATAATCACCATTACTAGCTCTTTATAGTTTTAACTCCTAATTTCCCTCTAATTATTCATAAATTGGTAGCATTTTATAGAAAGAGATTTACTTAGGATTTGACCGTCATAGATAAAAATCAAGAAAAAAGATGGTCACATTAAAAATCACAGTTTGTTACATCTTTTTTTTTTTTTTTCCCCAAAACAACATTGTATCACTGAGATTGCCAAAAAAAAAAAAAAAATCCAATTAAGCTTAGGGGATCAGTGAATTAAAGTTTTTTTCACCTTTCTGATACAAATAATATTATTTTCATTGAGATGTCACTTCAAAAATTAAACTATACATCTTCTTTGAGAAATAACTGGACCTCTTTCTAACCTGGCCAATTACTGACTGTTTAGAACTGTTTAATTAATTTTAAGTGGAACATATTAAAGGATAAGATCAAATTAATAATTTACTTAGAATAAATACCTCCCCTCTAAAATGAAAATATTTTGCTTCTGTGTTTTTTTAAAAAAACATGCCTTGTGCCTGCCTAGCTGGCTAGGAGCAGAAAATTACCTTTTGTGCTTTTCATACAACCAATGACAAAAGCCATGGTTTTAACAGAGTAAGGAACAAGAATTTTGAGCCTAGGAACTTGCTGGGTTGCTCTGGGGGTTGTCCCCAGGGCCATGGAGAGGGCTGGATGGGAGCAGCAAAGCCAGGGAAGTGTGCACAGCCTTGGCTGCCCAAAGGGGCCTCTCTTGCTTTGGGGAATTGAACCTCCTTAGAGCTGCTTTTTTCCAAGCTCCTCTGAGATCCAGGATTAAACAGCTTTGTTTTTAAGTTCTTTCCATCAGCAAGCCTTCCTCCAGTTTTCTTTCACGGTGGCAGTAGAGCCCTGAGGTCCAGCCTCTGAATAACCGCTTAGCAGACACTTGAAAGCAGCACTAAGCCAGCCGCTGGTCCCCAGTCTAAATAACCAAACTGCTCTGCTCTTCTGCCAGAAGACATTTTTCCTCTATCCCTTGATCCTTTAAAAACAAAACAAAACAACCTCCTCCAAACAAACCTCCTTTCTTGAGTCTATTGCAGTTTCTCTGCACCAAAGGAAAAGGGCATTCATATCCAGGGCAAGTTCACTATATTCAAATCATCGCCTCTTCAAGTTATCAATGTATTTTTGGGTTCATCAATGTTATTCTCGAAGAATTAGAGGATTTAATAAGTGAAAAAAACTTTTTTTCCTACTAGTCGAATGGCCTGTACTTTAACAACCCTTGTTTATTATCACCACTGTTTAACTTCTCCAAGCAACTACCTAAACTTCCATTCAAAGTGGCCGCTACATCGCTTGCCCCCAGTGACAGTGAGGGGAGGGGGGAGGCTTGGCTTTTTTAGTGGCCATTCATTTTGTTTTTGAAACTTAATCTGCCACCTTCAGAGCCACTGTGTTCTTTCTTATTTCCCACCCTAGTAGAAAAAGGGTAAATCAAACTTGATCAGTTATAATAAAACTTATCTGACCATAACTAATAAGTGGCAGTCTTCCTAATGCAGGAACTATACTATCTAAACCAATCTGGAAAATCTGACATTTTTGTGTCTTGAAACTCAAACCATCTCAATGAAACTGGTATACTTTGGTCACAGGACTTTTCATTTATTCTGCATAAAAAAAGTCCCCTGTCACAGTAATTCACATGGAGGTATACTTTTTTAAAAGCGGCAATTGAAACAGTCAAGCACATGGTGATTGTGGTCACTTTAGATAAACAGCACTTAAGGCAAGTTTAGAAAATGATCAAAATGAGTGTAAGTGCATTCCTTTCACAGCCAGGACTTCAGCATCTAATACAGACTAGTGCTTAGAGAATTTTTCTCCCATAAAGGCCCAAGTTTTAATTTTCTAATGTTCTGTCTCTGCTTGCTGGACAAGTATCTCACAAAAAGGAATCTTGGTAAGAAAGAAGTTAATCAATACGATGCTAGAGAGATGCTGTTAAAAAAAATAGCTCTTTTGAAAGATAAAGCAAGATGATGTGTAATAGTGGCCAGATTAGCACCTGCCATTGCAGGGCCCACACGATGGGATCCCTGAAGTAACCCCAGCTGAACCCTAGTCTCCGGCTGCACATTTAAAGTGAGCGTTCCTACATGGACGACTCTGAGTCAAAAAGACCTTCTGGCCTTCACTTTCCCTATTAAAAGTCAAATGAAAACTGATTATGAATCAAAATATAGCATGTTTATATATATATATATATATAAATCAGTTAAAATAAACATATATATATATATATCAATGATAAATATAAATCTGATCAAAGACTGATTATACTGCCTGGTGTAGTCTTCCCAGAGTAAAACATGTCCAGAACCGTTATCTACTTCAGAACACCATCTAGTCAAACATCTAGACAACCTCCACAGGTCTCATCTTGCAATTGAGGAGAAACATTCATGAGTTTTCTGCGCATTTCTTCAGCAGAAGGATATTCAGAAAAAGTTTAGTTCATCCATATAGGACGTCACTGTCTCCCAGCTGTGAGGTCGAGGTTTCCGGTTAGAACAAGCACATCTGCACAAGTTCCCTTGTTCCCCAAGGGACCCGTGGGCGTGACAACTCACTCCCCAGCCACCCAATCATTTTACTGGTTATACACAGACCCAGGGTGGGGGTGGGCGTGGGGGATTCTCTACTAGGAATCCTGCCAAATTCTTTCCCCAGCTGCCTTCTCTGGAGAGGAGCAAGCCAGGGGAACAGAAGACAAGTGCAAACAACCCTCGGGCTGGATACCGACCTCTTCAGGTACAAGCGGCTCGATCATGGGCGCCTCCTCTGGCCTGGCGGCGAGTCGCACGGGGGAGGTGGAAAGCCTCTTTTCCCATTCGTTCGTGACGGCAGTGTCTGTGGAGGTTTCTAAAAAGGTTCTTTTCAGCTCACTAATATTGGTCTGATGTTTCATCAGGTCATCTTGCGTTTTATCTAGCTCCTATGTTCAGAACATAAAGAATCCGACAGTCAGCGTTTTACATGTGTTTTCCTCTTTGCGCCTTCCCTCTTTTTAAAAGCAAGGTCATACTCCATTAGTAGTCAAAATAAAAGAAGTCTGATCAGGGCTCATGGCACTATCACAAACACTTTGGTGAAAATGTGATATTTCCAAGGAAAGAGGAGGGAAAACAAAATCTGGTTCACGCAAGCATAAAAATCAAAAGTTTCAAAGGTAAACCGTGAAGAGTGTAATTCACATGTAATCAACCAGAGAATTAAAATAAATACACACGCAGGAAAGGGGATCTTTATCTAGGAGAGAGGAAGGAATCAGAGGAAACTGAGACGTCAACGGCACTAATTGACAGGTGAGAACACACAGTTCATGCATCATGGAGCTACGGGCGCATGGGGAGGTCACTCAGAGAAAACCCACACACAAGCATGCACTGTATGTACCAATACCAACCTCTAACATAAGATTACTATGTTTGACATACACATTTTCACCCTTTATGCGCTTAATCAGACTATTCTGAAAAAAGTGGAGAAGAAAGGCAAGGTAAGGGGCATTGATAGTCACAGGAACAAGTGCCATCCTCCACACTGCACCAACACACGGTCACCGCCACGGAGCATGCTGGAAAATTCGAACACCGTAGACGGACAGTGACTTATCACACGCTGGTTTTTGCTTTTGTTTGATCTGTCATTTTCTACCTGGGCCTTGAGCTCTGCATCTTCCTCCTGGTCCGACTGCCAGCATCAGGAAAGAGTGGGAAATAAAGTCTTAACCATGCAATTGACTCTAAGATGGAAGAATGGGTTGATACAAGCCATCTAAACGGGGGCACTATTTTGCTCTTCTGTTAGAAGCCATTTCTTTCTTAGATGCAAACCACAACATTCTCACACACAAATTATGAAGCTTAATAGGAAGACGGAGTCAAAATAGATGCCTTGCTCAGTGGGTCTTTGGCCCTTTAAGCAGGATGAGTGCATACACATGCTTGGGAGGTGACTGCTAGGGTCTGAAGGGCTGTCCTTAATGGACACTAGCCAATGGTTCAGGAAGTGTGAGGAGCCCCATCAAAATTAAAATTCACAAGAATGGCTACGAATACCCAATGATGAGAGCTCCCTTGGTGTGCATGATCCTCACCATAATCCTTTGAAAGTAGTTATTATTAATTAATTCTCAGTTAATTCTCAATTCGTACACCAGAGAAGCGAGGCCCCAAGAACTTGACACAGAGGTTCCCACATTAAACAACTTTCTGGAACCTTGAACTTCCTGAACCCACATACTTAAAAACAAATTTGGGAGAGGAGAGGGCTGCTATGGGGTTAAGTTAGGAAATTAAAAAAAATTAAACTATCATCAACAAAAGAGGAAGTCCAGAGAGAAATTAAGGGCGAGAAGCAGGTGGCCTCCAGCAAATAAGTTAGTCTTTCTGGGTCTCCATGTGGACCAGACTGTCTAACTTGCACACCCCACCCTCCCCACTGTTACACTGGCTTCCAAAAGAAGAGAAGGGAAGTGTTTATACAAAGCATTGGAGGGCACACAGCTGATTCTAACCAAGCTGGCTGCATGCTGATTCTCCAGTGGTAGTGGGTTCATAGCCCTTCATCTTATTTTTAAGCTTCATAATCTACCCATGTTACACGTCTTCATTTGCATGCTTCAAACATTATATAACAAATTTTAAAACTGCCAGAGAAATTTAAACTAGTGTTATTATTAAAGTATTTTTCATTTATAGCACACATTGGGAAGTGTGCTATAAAGTTTACTAAGTGCACCAGTGGCTACATGTAACAAATTCTTACAATGTTAAGATGGGATTATTATATTTGGTGGAGAAAATGATTACCTTGTAATTAATTTACATGCCATTGCTTAAAAGAACTTGATAATAGTTTTACAGTATTATCTTTAAGTTAAAAAAATGTTTTTCAAACTTTGAATTGAACTCTGGCCTTTCCAAACGATGAAACAAACTGTGTTTTGCAGTATTTTCACTTAAGTGATATACAGATAGTACTTATAACATTCTTAGTTCTTTCTAAATACCCAACTGGAAAATATTATTATGATTGGATAACGTAAAAAAACAACCTAATGTAAATACTACCACAACGTAAAAAATACATTCTGTTAGCACTTTAGGAAATGAACACCCTGATTACCCTTACCACAGATAAACAGTGAGTTTAGAGCAATTTTAATTAGTTACTGGTAGAGAAGATTTGAAAAACAACATAAGCCACACACATACTTAATGTACCCTATAGAGTTAAGGACAAATAATAATAATGCCTCTCCTGTCACTATTCAACGTGATGATTTTCTTTTCTTCAATAAAGTACTAATGACAGTAATTTGCTAGTTTTATCTTCCTTGGAGAATTCATTTCTTTTGCGTGACCTAGATAGACTACATCCAGCCTACAAAAAGTGAGGTGAGAGACATGTTATAATGGTAACAATATTTTGACCATTTGCGATTATAATGGTAACAATATTTTGACCATTTGCGATTTTAAAATGTATCTGTATCCAATCAATATGGTAATTAATTGTGACCCCCCCCATGGCTATTATACATAAACAGCCTCTCATCTGGGATAAGGGAATACCTTATTTATCTATTTATTTATTTATTTATTTTTGTCTTTCTAGGGCTGCACCCAGGGCATATGCAGGTTCCCAGGCCAGCGGTCAAATTGGAGATGCAGCTGCTGGCCTACACCACAGCCACAGCAACACAGGATCCTTGCTGGGTCTGTGACCTATACCACACCTCATGGCAACACCAGATCCTTAACCCACTGAGCAAGGCCAGGGATCGAACCTGCATCCTCATGGATTCTACTCAGGTTCGATGAGAACTCCAGGAAATACATATTTTAAATATATGACTATTATGCATTTAACCAAGGGTTCTTAAAATGTGACCCTCAAACTGACAGAGTCAGTGTCACCTGGGACTTGTTAGAAATGCAAATTCTCAAGTCCTACCCCAGCCCTTCCTCTGAATGAGAGATGGGAGGATAGGACCCTCCAGACGACTATCAGGCCAGGGTTTGAGAACCATTGGTCCAGGCAGTAGAATATATTTCATTCTTACTGTTAAAGTTAGAATCTTGCTCCACTCTGAGAGCTAGGATGCAAAGTTCCTAAATGCAGAGCATTCCCATGGAGCACTTCCTTAAGCCACTAGCCCTCAGGTAGGGTACCAACCTCCGTGGCGGTGGTCTCCCCATCGGCGGCCGTGTCTGTGCGCTCGCTGTCCGTCTATCCATCACGGAGGTGATCAGGTTCCAGGGGGAAGGCAGGAATAGAAAACAAACCATCAGGTCAGAGCAGGCATGGCCGGGTCCAACGGTTCATGCCCTTTTCCTGTGATCTGTGTCACACTACCTTCCCACAAGAATGCAGGTTCAAACAAAAGCCAAAGGAAGGCCAGAGCTGGGTTCCATCAGCAGAGCCACTCAGAGGAAGACCAGAGGCACAGGGCTGGCGCCAAGGGCAGGGATCGCGCTAGCCACGCTGACCCATCTGCTGCCATGTCAGTCTTTCCCCCCTTCCAGCTAAAACCCCGAGCAAGAGCGTCTAGAAATCTTTGATGGAAATAAAACAGATACTTAAACATATTTTAAAACTTTTAGTAATAGGTTACGTTTGAAAGGAAAATTAAAATGTCAATTTAAGTAAAAAGCTACTGTAACAGTCACTGGACTTTCAGCCCCTCATTTATACCATTTTGGTAATTTACATCCATCTAAAGCATCAGGCTGTCTGCATTACCTTTTATTATAAAAAGCACATGCCAGTGGCTCACAGGCATACGTTTTATATATGAAAACCAACTCTATTTTCAAGTAGCACTGCTAACTGGACATTTTTAAGACTACATGTTACCTTGCCCCCCTCAATATAAAGAGGTTTATAAAAGTATATAATTAAATATCTCATTCCAAAGTAAACATTCAAATGAAGCAAATAATAATAATAATAAACAAGGAGAGAGAGAGAGGGCGAGAGACATCTACTTGGAAACAAATAAAACAAAGCACAGCATTTGACAGAGCCTAGGTTTTCAAGGGAGAATTACAATAGTGATTTCAGGACTGATTTTTAATCTGTTTTATACGGCTTTCTGATTTAAAACAAAACTTTTTTTTTTCCTTCTGGAGGAAAGCAGAGCTGTAGCCATTGAAATTGGGATATCTAAATGCCCTAGATGATATTAACTGACTCTCTCTCTATAACCATCGACTACTCATTAATAAAATTCTCTCCAGCAAAGTTGTGTCGTTAATAATTGAAGATAAAAATAAAAACTGGGGGCTCTCAGTTGTTGTGAATCTGTCTCCTAAAATAATTCCTCACTCCAGAGAATAAGGATGATTAAAGGCGGGGGGTGGTGGTTGGGACAGTGTTTGTCATGTCGGCATGACTCTGGCGAGGCTGATTTCTTGGCACGCTGCTCGCTGTCATGACCCAGCCACCTTGGCAACACCTGAAGGTGGCTATTCATTTTCTTGTGAGCTGATCACTGCTGGGGCAATTGCATGGCTCCATCAACCGACAGTCTGGGGAAAGGCCGGTCTGAATTAGCAAGAGAGAGGCGGGCTCTTGTTCAAGGGTGTGGAAGAACTCGAGCAGATCTTAGGCTTCAAGGACAAGGAGGAATGACTTGTGCTCAGGGGGGCTAACTAGCTGTGTCAAAGCTTCCAAAAGTTCTCGAAAGTATTTCCCTTCCTACCGAGATGATTTCCCCTGTGGCTTTAGAATTTGTTTCAGGAGCTTTCTGGGCTTATGGGCACTAGAATTACTGTGATGGTTAAGACTGAGGGTCTTATGTCAGACTGACGTCAGCTCAAATTCTTGCTTTTGAACTCAGTGGCACGCGGGGCAGGTTTCATATTTTAGTACTAATGCCTTCTTGTAACATGGGGGGAAATAACAGCCCTCACTGCATCAGGTAATGGACACTAAATGTTTATATAGGACATGACAGATACGGAGCTAAAAATGCCTATGATAATCGTCAATATTGAGAGCAGTGTATTTCCTGTTACTTTTCCCAGCTACACACGAATAGCAGCTTAGGTCACATCTAAATTCCCTCCAATTCCTATGGAACACCTAGTCAGTCAGTCATTCAATGAACATAGGGTCCGATCAACAAACAGTTAATAAGTGACGTAATAAAGGCAGAACGGAGTAGCTTTTATAGTTACTGCTATTTGGGTAATACACCATGACTAGGCAAAACTGCAAAATTGTGGACTACAGTAAAATGTGTTTACACAATTTAAAACGTTCAATCAGGTGATCCATCTTTTCCTGCAGATTTAATCCGTCTCCCTTTCGGGGGGATTATCAACAAATTCTTCACAAACTGACATACACCTTTGGTGAGGTAAGTTCATCTCATGTCTCTTGATAAGATGTTGGTGATTTGGTATTCTGCTCCTTCCTATGTATTTGACCAACATTCTGAAGTACGAAAGAAAAAAATGGCCAACAGCTCTGTAGTTTGAAATGATTACACCTCTCTACACCCAGTTTCCCTCTTGAGAGGGGCTGGGATTAATTAAGCTACTAGCACACGTGACGAATGTAAGCAGTGATAATAAAATATTTAAAAAGACTCAGAGTCATTGGTGGTTTTGCAAAATGAAAGTGACAGAGCTGAACTGTGTGTTAGGAAGTCACCCAGTTTAGCTGCCAAAGTGTTTGAGGTCTAGGGAATAAAATAGGCCAGGCCAACAAAGAACTAATTTTTTTTTTTTTTTAACTGAATGGCCTACATAGGCGTTCTCCAGCTCAGCTTGAACCCGAGTGCACCGCTCTTAACACTTGGGGTTAAGAGACGACATTGAACAGATGGCCAAATGCAAAGTCATGTGTCAGGAGCGCTGTCGGGGTGACTGAGGCTGGCCAGGAGAGTGAGGAAGGCTGTGGCGGCCAAGGCTGGTTCACGGTCTCAGAGGTTCGCAGCGACAAGGAAGGTTACGTGTGGGAAGCTTCAGTCACGAGGCCACTAGCTTCCGGGGAGAAACTGCTGTGATTTGTTTTGCTGATGTAATGCAGACATGCCCAAGTTGAACATTAATTTTCATGCACTGATTACAACAAGATGTACACCCTGGATTAGGCACAAGATCTGTGTGGTTTGCTACATAAAAGTTTGGTTATTCAAAATTCAGAAAAACAGAGAATGGCAATCGTTTCCCCTTCTATTAGCTTGATAACTAAAGGGAAAATAGATGCCCAGGTTGGAAATCAGCTAATATTATATCAACAGTCTTTGGAGCTAAGACTGTGTTCTTAACGGTTGTCGGTTCTAGTTGGACATGATTTGATAATGCTGCCACTATGAGAAATCATGCTATTCAAGCCTAGGATTTAGAGTGGTTTTCTCTTAAAATGTTCTCCATGTATGAAAATAGCTTTATAGATAGATAGATAGACTTGGAGCTAAGTTATATAGGATTTAAGAACCATGAAAACGGCTCTTGGGCAATAGCAAATTGAAAAGCCTCACCTTTTCTTTAAAACATCTGAGACCATTCCCATTTTTTTTCCTTCCGCTGCAAAGAAATGGTCACAATACCGCTAAATATAGACGCACCCCTCACAATGCTCCATACTCAGAGGCGCAGCTCGAATAAGCGTTTCTAGCTGAGAGGAGAAATGAATAGACCTTCCTTCCTTTTTTTAGTGTTGCTTTGACTGTGTGGTTTTCTTTTTTAACGCTAGGTGTGTGGGGTTTGTCTCCTGCCACAAACACCCTTGCATTGTGGGAACAGAATTGCTGGAGGAGCCGGGGGCCTGCTGGCAGCTCCTGTGCTTTTCCCTGCAGTCTATTGAAGGCTGTACAAAGAGGAACTGCAGGGCTATTCACATGGCAATGGAGTGGTGGGAAAGGGGAGCAATTAAGAGAAAAACTACCAGCTACAATGTCACCTCGCCTGATGCTTGGGTGCGGGAGGGAATGGCGGGGGGCGAGCCTTTGTGGATGGAGGCTGAAGGCTCAAGTCCCCCTCTCCCTGAGCACTAGCCTGGCCAAGAGCCAGATGCCCGCCCAACTTCCCCAGCGTCACCAGTCTGTCCCAAATCAGTATGGATCTGGGGGCTCAGGCTAGCGTTGGAAAAAATCGCCACAACCCAATATATGCCTCGGCATTGCTTGTACTGCTAAAATTTCAGCCCCTTTAGATTTATACAGTGTATAAATCTAAAACAAGTCCCCAATTATCCTCGGAAACTGCTGTTTCGACTGCCATTCTTTCTGGTCCTCTATCTGGCCCTGCCAATGATTGATGTCACTGGGCATTTTAAACGGCTCAAACCTCCTTTCTGACCATGGGATCAGACTCTCCTCTGGGAGTGACCATGACAGTCTGGCAATGATGATCAAAGAGCAGTGGAGGCATTTCAGACTCTCCAGGGAGAGGAAGGAGGTATTTACAAGCTGGAAAAGCCCCTCGGGGGATGCTAATGCACCCAACAACCCCCCCCCACCCCCCGGCACCTGTAGCATCCTTTACCTGGCACCTGTGTATCATGACATCAGGATACATTTTGGTAACTCGCCATTAATCTAGCTGAAATTTCTGTATGTGTCATCTATGTAATTTCCTTACGGTAACTGGACAGAGCCTTTAACTCAACCCTGAGTTTGAGCATCGCTAAAGGGTTTATTTGCGATTGACTTGTGGGTGACAGCGCGGCTGCGGGCGGGCTCAGCCTGCCTCGTCCACATGGTGTTGTGCCTACCCCGGGGCCGGGTTGCACTCCCACACACAAAACCTCTCCACAGATTGGCACAGACAATAAATGAGGCTCTGAAAGTAGGACCACTATCGCAGCAGCCTCTGACACTGTTTCGGACCGAAGCCCCGAACACGACAGGGACGTGTGTTCTATGCCGAGGTACACACCTCTTCCTCTGAACTGTCACTCGGGTCATTGTCTAGTGAGGCACTCAAGGAGGCCGCCTTGGGCTCCAGGTAGCAGAGGCACAGAGCCAGAGGGAAGGAGAGAGTGAGGGCATAGGGCACTGAGAAGGAGGCAGAGAGCAGGAAGAAGAAGATGAAGAGGAAGCAGGGCACGAGGGAGGGCGAACGGATGGGCAGGTAGTGCTGAAGGCTCTGGGGGAGCAGGCTGGTCTCGGACAGGCTGGGGAAGGACAGGTAGCCATCATCATCCAGAAGAGAAGGGAAGGACGCAGGGAGCTGCAAGGAGAAGGAAAACAGCGTGGCCCCCCTGCCCGCCTGCTGCTTGTAGCTAAAAGCTACATCTTGGTCCCTGAGGCGAGGCTTCCCTTGGCCGTCAGAGTCCGAGGTGGGCTCCCCACACAGGTGCCCGGGATCTCTGGACGGCTCGGCACCCGGCGGGGGGCGCTCCTTCTCCTTACACCTCCTGCGCAGCTCTGTGGGAGATGCAGGGGCATGGTGGGCTGATGGGGGGGACAGGGAACATGAGTCAGTGCCAAGCCCGGGTGACTGATGCGAGAGAGACAGAGAGAGACAGGAAACAGCAAACAGAGGTGCAAAAGGACAAAAAGAAAACTGCAATTAGTTAATTTTCTTACGGGTACCAACACAAAATCGTAAAACAAGAATTTCAGCACTAGGACCGTTCATGAATTTTAAAGTACTCAAGCTGCAATGCCCTTGCCGCTCTAAGGGCCATCGTTTCCCCACTAGAATGCCAAACATAGGGTAGCCTTTAAAAAAAGGTCGAACAGAATCTATTTGTGGGAAATCACAGGATAGTTTCACAGGATCCAAACATTTTTAGACAAACAACACTAGAAATTTTTAGGGTGCTGAGAGCAAACATAACTCCCTGAAAACGTAAAACCAAGACTTTCAATAACTTCTCTTGATCTGATCCAGTTAACAGATTGGTTATTAGAGTTCCATTGGATTAAAATGACAATGAACCCAAATTTTGATTAGTTAAAGCAAAATCTGCAGCACCCTCTCCTTGGCTTGTCAGTTATAGCCAAAAGAGCTGCATTTCCAAATCATGGGAGTTTCTGGCCCCATTCCTACCTGATAAGCAGCGAGATGAAGGAATCCCACAATCAACACCAGGAGGATCCTTAACTCTCCAAGAAGAACTGAGCCACCTTGACCCGTGATTTACACGGAGCTTAGTAACTAAGTAGCTTCAACTGAGCTAGCAAAAAAGAACATGCTTTCCTACGATACAGTTTATAGCCATTTACTTTGTGGTCCATAAACAACAGAAAAAGACAATTTCCCAGCCTTCTGGGTTTTCTCAGTAGACAAGCTATATGCTTATCACGCCTGGTTTGAGTCTTTAAGAGAACAATCTAGGCAGGCGTCCCCACAGAAGTGCCCCTGGGGATCAGAGCGCTGGACTCTGCAAAGCAAATGAGGCTCTTCACACCCTCCCTGGCCCCGCTGGCTCCTGGGGAGCAGTTTTCTCTGCAGGTGGTGGAGGGCTGCTGAGGGGCTGAGGGTGGGGGGCGAAGAAGCAGCAAGTAAACACCAGACAGAAGCTGGGCCCAGCAGAGGTTGTCACAGCCCAGAGCTCAAGACGAGGGCTCTCGGAGCCCAAGAAGACAGGACTTCTGCTGTGTGTGTGTGTGTGTGTGTGTGTGCGCGCGTGCATGCGTGCAAGTGCATGTTTCTGCCTGGTGACTGGACAGCAAGGACATTACCCGGCCTGCTTTGTGGTCGTTATCCAATCCTGACTTGGTAAATCAAGAGACAGAGGGTAAGAAAATGCACAAATAAAGTTATATCATGGATCCATGACAGTTTAGAAGTGACTCTTTTTTGGTATTAGTTAAGTGTGTCTTTTCCTAATACATTTGACGTTAAAGGTTGTGTCTTAAATAGGACTCTGCACAAGTTTCCTTGAACTGCGGGTAAGTACAAGGTACAAGCCACCTTCTGTCCGCAGGAGGCTGCCCGTCACCTGGGGTGACCACTGGCAGGAAAACAAACACACCCCCTCTCAGGGGAATCTAGGGACCAGACGCTTAAGAACTATTTTCAGTAATAAGACATCTTTACTTTGGCTACAAAATGAGTGCCCTCTTGGTTACTTTTTGATGATAGAGAGGAATGTAATTATGGCTTAACTTTTCTATGCTGCTGATTAAAGTGATTTTTATTTCTTTTTTCTGTTTTTCTTTTTAGGGCTGCACCTGCAGCATATGGAAGTTTCCAGGCTAGTGGTTAAATCGGAGCTATGGCTGCCAGCCTACGCTACAGCCACAGCAATGCCGGGTCCAAGCCACATCTGTGACCTACACCACAGCTTGTGGCAACACCAGATCTTAACCCACGGAGCGAGGCCAGGGATCCATCCTGCAACCTCACAAACACTATATTGGGTTCTTAACCCTCTGGGCCATGACAGGAACTCCTAAAGTGACTTTTAAAAGACAGCTCTGCACTGGGGGAGATGAGGGCAGGCATCGAGCTCCTTCAGCCTGAAGCCTCCGCCACTGACTCTCAGACGGCATCTGGGTCATGGTGCTGGCTGGCTTCTGAGAACCATGGTCCTCGCTATGCTCCCCCTGGCATAGGCGGCACACGGGGACGCTGGGGAGGGCTATAGCTCATGTATACACATTGCTGACTTTAAAAATCAAATAAAGTGGGACTGGACTGTTTTTAGAGTGAATGACAAGCTGTTAACTTTTATGGGTCACTTAATCATAGTTTCAGATCCCTGAGAAGGGAGCGCTGGCCGGGCGACTTCCAGAAACCATGGGCCACACTTTTCAAGTCTACCATCTTCTTCTCAGGTCCCAATTAAAAGTCACCTTGGAGCTTCCATCATGGCTCAGCAGTTAGCGAACCCAACTGGCATCCATGAGGTTGTGGGTTCGACCCCTGCCCTCACTCAGTGGGTTAAGGATCTGGTGCTGCTGTGAGCTGTGGTGTAGGTTGCAGATGCGGCTCGGATTTGGCATTGCTGTGGCTCTGGCGTAGGCCCGTGGCTACAGCTCTGATTAGACCCCTAGCCCGGGAACCTCCATATGCCATGGGGGTAGCCCTAAAAAGACAAAAAAAAAAAATCCACCTTGCGCTTCACTGAAAAGGGGGAGCTTAAAGACAAAGTTCAGAAGAGAGCACCTTTTAAGGCAAAAGGGATCCAAACAGCCTTGCCATCATCCCCTATCCTGTTTTCAGGATCCAAACAGCCTTGCCATCATCCCCTATCTTGTTGTGTTTGGCAAATAAATAATCTTAGCCTGAAAACAGACGGTGGACTGGGTCATGGGGAGAGTCTAACATTAACAGAATGATGACATGTTTGCCAATCTCCCCATTTAGATGTCACTGTTAAATTCTTGTCAAAAGGAGCCTTTTTCTGTAGACCTCCAGCTGATGCTTTACCTCCGAGTCTGTCTTTGAAGAGTGCATGTGCGAAAGTGCCTTTTGGAGTTCCCGTTGTGGCTCAGTGGTTAACGAATCCAACTAGGAACCATGACGTTGTGGGTTCGATCCCTGGCCTTGCTCAGTGGGTTAAGGATCCGGTGTTGTGGTGCGCTGTGGTGTAGGTTGCAGACGCAGCTCGGATCCCACGTTGCTGTGGCTCTGGCGTAGGCCGGTGGCTACAGCTCCGATTCAACCCCTAGCCTGGGAACCTCCATATGCCCCAGGAGCGGCCCAGGAAATGGCAAAAAGACACACACACACAAAGTGCCCCTTTGAATCAAGTCTACCTGTTCTAGCACAACCTGTAGGTTGCACAGCGTTTTTATTCTGCTATTTCCTTTCACTCTGTGCCCTGTACATGGCCAGACCCACTTTTGATTTTCCATTGTTATTATATATAAACCTCCCCATGTGTCTGACTTTCAGGGACCTGCTCTGCTAGGTACAAAAGCCCCAGCCAGAGGCAGGTTGTCTACATAGGTCTTAACTTTTATTTTCCTGGAAAGCTGCTTTAGAGAGGTGGCTATCCAGAAATAAATATAATATTTAAAAATAAATTGAGTTTTGGATGAAATGAAATGATCAAGTTCAAGGAATCAGACACCCTGGAAAATTGTTGCCAAGGTCACTCTCCATCTTCCCTTGCAACCTTCAGCTTTAATATCCCTTTTCCAAAGCATATCCACTTGCTACTCTAATCATAAGGCTAAGAAAACAGTGTATAAAAACACAGGCTGCGGTCACCTAGTTACTTGTGGTCAGAAGAATGGCAAAGCAATTACTGCCTATCTGGACAAATATATAGTCCTTGGGTAGGAGCCTGGGGCCAGAAACAAAGAAAACAACTTCAGTGATGCTTCTGGAATGTGCGCCCAAACCGAAAAGTGTAATACACCATCCAACGTATTTTTAAGCTATAAATAAGACAGGACAGCTGTTGAAAGTCTTACACAGCACATAAGTTGTTCAATAAAAAATTTTCAAAGAGTTAAAGAGGGATCTTTTAGAGGATAAACACTGACACAGGAAATAATAATTTAAAAACTGACAATATGAATGTGACCAGCGCTGAGCTATGAATTCGCCTGTTTTACGTGCATGTTCCCGGGTCCCAGCCTCAGTGTAACTCAGAAGTTGTTTAAGGTCTATACGAGCTCTAGGAGCCACGGGGAGATGTACCTTTCCCTCGTGCCGTACGGTGGCGACAGGTGTGGCTTCCTCGGCCTTTTTCCGTCTCTCCTCCTCCTCGTCCCGCTCCTCCTCGGCCTTTTTCTCTGGAGTCACAGTGGTGATCAAGTTGGTCTGAGAGATGCCCTTTGTTGTGGCGTACTGGCCCGTACCAACCTCTGCAGCGGACACAGAATCCTTCATGTACATTTCATGGTTTTCATTCACTGATGCTAAAGGCAAATACAATTGAAGAAATAAAGTCCAAACATAGTTAAGTCAGAAGACAGATAACCACCACCAACGGTCCCATCATAGAAACAAATACCCCCACAAAACACCAGGTCAAAAGACAGGTCAGCACTGCAGATACGTTCATCTGAGCAATACCTTGGGCTTGTCCACGCTACTGATAATGGCGTTTAAACATGATTTCAATGCTCATTTCTTGAAGCCACTGCACTAATTTCCAGCCACTCTCAGGCTTTCTGGTGAGGATGTGTGAGGGTGGATGTGAGTGGGACCACGGGGTGGTGGTGGGGGGCGCTGGGCTGCCTGAGTCTGTTAGCTCACAGCATGACCAGCAGCAGGGCACCAGCATCAGACATTTAGGGACAAGTCCCACAACTACCAGCACTTTCAGTGGATAGACAACTGCTCCAGTGCACTTGACTTTAAACATGTCTTTGGAAGTGCCTCTCATTAAGGACCACTGAGATGATATTATTACTATCACTGCTACTACTGCTATTACTATTACTAATGGTTGAAAAGTCCACCAGTCCTACCATATAAAAGCTACATAAGTAATTATAAAGAGTAACCATCTTGGCAGAGAGCATAGAATTCAGGTGGCAAGTGTGTTCAGTGCCAAGTGCAGAAGTGTTTTAATACCTACTGCACCTTAAAAAGACTGCCACAACATGCATACATTCATTCATCTCTAGTATTTTGGGAAAACAAGACAGACATAGTAATGAAATTCATGCAAATGCAAAGCAGGCAAACACGAGGTAGAGAGCCCAGCCTTTTGTTCCAGCTAAAATGTCTCAGTGAAAGAGATGCTTACTTCAGCTAAATTTTTGAAGTTTGATACTCATCCTTTTAGGTACCATGAAATTTAGTGAAATTTAGAAAGGCTGCTTTTCATATACGGAGCAGCTAGTCGCAGGCAAAATACAATCTGCTTGTAGATCTTCGGAAGTTTTCAACATAAATGTAAGAAAACAATTCTGAAATCCTTTTACTAGGAAACCATTTTACTAACATGCCTTCACTAAGATATTTTACATCTCTTCCCACTGATGGCAAAGCTCATATGAGACACAGTTTCCTAAAAGGCCAGTTAGGCTGCTTTATAGACGATTCCACCTTGCCCAAAGCAGTTCCTATTTCCACATGCAGCCATGGTCCCAGCGTGGCAGCACAGAAAACATATGAAAACTGGCAGGACCCCAACCAGGAGAGATGGCACATACGAACATCACTTTCGGGCGGGGAGAGACAGCACGGTATTAGTACACTGAGTTCACGACTGTCTTCTGTCTTCTCAGCAAGCATTAGCACACAGAAGGTCACGAGGAAAACAACATTCACAAGCAATGTGCCCCCTTGGGTTCACATCATTGAACAAAGTGGATGACATTCAGGGAAAAAAGGTGTGATTCTGCACAAGTTCCTCTAACACTGACTTACAGGAGACACGCCTAGTTTACAGAAACTCTTTGAAGGACAAAGAAGAGCAGATGAGACAATGCCGGAGCACAGTGTCAACATTAATTCAGAAGACTCAATACAGTCCTAATCAACAGTTTTCCCCCAAAGTTTGGCTCTCAGTTCGATATTCTAAATATGAGAAACTTAGAGAAGATAGACAATGGTACTTGACTTTCCAGGCCAGCTCACAGAAGCCTAAAGGATAATCATCAATATATGGAGATCATTATAATTATATCTGTAACAAGGGTGCTTTCACCTCCATCTGCAACATTTCACCTTTCATCTGTAACAAGAGCGTTTTCACCAGAGTCTTATATGCTCTTTGCAACAACCCTGTGAGAGGTGGTCCTGATCCTGTTTGACAGGTGATGACTGAAGTCGAGACCAAGAGACTGTAAATCATTTACCCACCGAGGTACAGACAGAGGGTCTGGATGTTGGTGTGAATTTATCTACAGCAGGTGAGTTTTCTTTCCACTTCATTAATTGATAATAATAATATAGCACTAATCACACAACTTTTGACAGCCTCTATAAATGGTTGATAAAGTATCCACCAGGACAATACCGTCTTTTAAATCAGGGGATTCAGGGAATAGCTGCCCCACCAATCGCATAGAGTTTAGAGAAAGGGAAGGAGCAGGTGGAGGAGGAGGTCAGGAGGAAGGTGGGCCCCAGGCACTTATTTATTTTTATTTATGTTTTTATTATTGAATCATAAACACATGCTAGAAACGTCTTGTTTCTGTGTGCACAGGACAGGTCTCCTACAAAACATCTCATCACTGCTCTGGATCAGAAGACAGGGTCCTAAGTTAGTTAAGATCACAGTCGTCTCTTGGTACCTGCGGGGAATGGTTCCCGGACCCTGGCAGATAACCCAAATCTGCAGACACTGACGTCCAATGCAAAACGGTGTAGGAAGTACAGTGAATAGAGTCAGCCCTCTGTATCATGGGTTCCACATCCATGGTACAGAGATTCCAATTTCCTACAACTGCCTGTTTTGCAGCAGAAAGCACATCTGCATGTAACTGTGGACAGCAAGAGAAAACTGCCAGACGGAACAGAAACCTGCTAAAAACTCATTCTTATGTCTCAAAAAGGTTATGTAAGCGATTCAGTGATTCTCTCCCTGTGGTACTCAAGACCGCTGACTTCACGGTGGAGAACGTTTACACAGCAAATGTCCATCTGCTGCAGTAATTAACACCAACCAGGAGGCGTTCACTCAAGAGTTCTTTGCTCTGTCATTGGAACGGCATCCTTCCTATCAGCTATTACTCACTGGCCGATAAAAGTAGCATTTTATTCATAAAATATTTCAGGAACATGTAATTTTAACTCCGTTTTCTTTCGGAAACCAATTGTCTAAAACAAACCTGAGGATCATGTGAGATATGCTGGCAAGAGAACCATATAACTCCTAAGTATGCGATGCCTCTATTCAGAATGAAGGTGTCTCTTGCCAAATGCAGGGTGCAAGCTTATAAAAGCTAAGCCCAGTCTCCAAGGACCATTCTTTTATGTGATTTTATATAAAGCTACCCAGTAACAGACATTAGATTCTCACAGGCACCTTTTCTTTGAGGGAGGGGGTTAAAACCTGTCATTCAGCCATAGACCCACAAGGGCTACTCACTTCCTATCATCCGAGATGGCCCATGTCCAGCAGAGGCTCGTGAGGGGCTCACACTATGGGGCACCTGCTAGAGGTCTTCATGGGGCCTGCGTGGTACCTACCTCCATCCAAGCTGCGAGACATAGTGTAGCGTTTGCTGGATGAGCGCTCAAAGTAAGGGGCCGGACGATCTATCAAGGCACTGGCTCTTCTGGTCTGGGCTTGCGTTCTGCCACTATAACGAAACTTGGAACCCAAGGTGAGGAATTTCTTTGGAGGTGCTTCAGGTAACAGCAGTCTAGAGAGAGCAGAGGAAAAACATCAGAAAAGACTACCAAGCCAAATACTAAGGGTTGTAACTTTTTGTTCTGAAAGGCAGAGGGCTCAGTGTCCTACAGGTTTAACACCCAAGATGCCACTCAATGGATCTGATTTTAGAAGAAAAAAAATCAAGTCACACAGTGTATATCAACTTGGGATGCTGTAGAGAGGCTACAAGCAAAAGCAAAAACAGGAGTTAAACTTTCTCCTATGTAACTGGAGCATATACGGCTCCATAAGCTCAGAGCAATGAGCAATGGTGCTGGTGTGAAGAACAGTGGTAATTTCTTGTCGTTTTTTTGGAGACACAAATCTGATGGCCTCAGTATTGCCTCTGAGTAAAGGAGTTGAGGGTATTGAGAAATTACTCGAATAGGAGGCAATGGACTGGACATCTGGAGCGGACATCCTATAAAAATAATGGAAAGCCGCTAAAGATAAGGAAGGGGAGGGGAGAGAAATACATGTAAGACAAATTAAGGCAAATCCTCCACATTTAGCCAGCAGTTCTTTTAGGATTTATCCGGAAATCTGGTGGCAACGGACTTGAAGGAATAGAAAGGATCTCGTTTCTAGTTTTCTTTCTAAGTCTTTTTTTCTTGAGAGATTCCGATTTTTCTAATTCCTCCTCAGGGAAAAACCCAAATGATCTCTACCTACCTGAAAAATGTATGGTGTTCTACACACACTTTCCATAAACGCTTGGCAGCGCGATGGTTTGGCAGCTTAAACCCAATGGTGCTTTCAAATTGTTCAAACTAAATTAAAGAAAAAAATATTGAAGAATAGAGCGACCTTTAGAATTGCAAATAAAAGCAAATACAAAAAAAATCAAAATACCACTCACAATTTTTTCTTTACCCCCTAAATCAAGTGCTATATGCAGATTTCATGCTAGATACCTACATTCATTTAAAAATTCATTTAATTCATTTAATTCACTCATTAAAAAAATCCTCTTGATACCTATTTTCTTAAAATGCTGCAGGTAATGTAACCACATTATACATGCAGTAAATATTTCATGTATAAGGATGAATCTTATGAAAAGTAAATGCAAAAAAAAAGAGGTTATTTGTATTTCTTCTGGAGATCAATTTGTTCTGATCTGACCTTTTTTTTTTTTTTTTAAAAAAAATAGCCACACCCATGGCAAATGGAAGTTCCCAGGCTGGGGGTAGAATTGGAGCTGCAGCTGTAGGCCTACACCACAGCCACAGCAACACTAGATCCAAGCCACATCTGGGCCCTACGCCACAGCTTGCGGCCGCGCTGGATCCTTAATCCATGGAGCAGAACCAAGGGATTTAAACCTGTATCCTCACAGAGACAACGCTGGGTCCTAAACCTGCTAAGGCACAATGGAAACTCCTGGGTCTGATTTTTAGGGCTTATATTCATGGTTTCTCTATGACATCATGACTTCAACCAGAACACACAGAAATGAATAGCATGTTTATAGTCTACAGCATTCTTAGAATGACATTTTCTCCTGGTATCAGGTCTGGAAATATGCATATGTCCTAGGTATTTGATGACCTGGTATCAGATATTGATGATTTTATCTGTGTGTTCTAATATGGATTGTTGTGTTAAAGGCTAACATCTCTCGATATTATAAACAGTTGTCCTTCAATAACGGAAGGGGATTGATTCCAGGATCCCTGTGGATGCTCAAGTCCCATTTACAATATGGCACAGTGAATGCCTATAAGCTACTCAATCCTCCAATATACTTTAAATCACCTCCAGATTACTCATAATACCTAATAAAATGTAAATGCTATGGAAATGGAAGCCCGCATGCAGCAAATTCAAGTTTTGCTTTTTGGAACTTTCTGGACTTTCCTTTCCCAAATATTTTCAATACACAGTTGGTTGAATCTGCAGAAGCAGAACCTCAGGATGAGGCAGGCACATTACATAAGATCAGACACTGGGAGAACATATTTTCCTACTTTTCAGCACACAGGGGTCGAATGATACTTGATTAGCCATTTGACTTCTCAAGGTGAAATATCTGACATCTTAAGTATATATACTACATATGTAATTTTTTTTTTGGCCACACCTGTGGAAATTCCCAGGCCAGGGATCAAACCCCCACTACAGCAGCAACCTGAGCTGCAGAAGTAACAACACTGGATTTTTAACCCGCTAAGCCAACAGAGGAACTCCCCTGAGAAATATATTTTAATATTATTAGGGCAGATACCCCAAATTTTTAAATTTTTCTTCAGCCAGAATACATTACGCCACAAGAGGGCAATCATCTTAAATAGTAAAGGCTTCCCGACAACAGACCAGTGGTGTGATCAATAACGAAAGTCATTTATAAGGCTAGGAGCCAAGGGGAGGGTCCTATGGAGCGAGGCTTGTGAGCTTTCACTATTCTTGACCTCCATTTCTTGTCTGTTGAGGGGAACTGGGCAGGGGGAGATGGGAAAATACACCACGGGTGGCTCTAAATGCAGTTGTCCACCCCAGTGTCTCTCACAAGGTGCGGGGGTGGTCATAAAACTCACCACCATCCAACAGGCCCAGTCAACCGACAGCCAGAGACCTACGGATCTTGACTAAACCATCCTCCATGTATTCATCCTGCATCCGGCACACACCACACACTGTGCTGAGGCCGGGGTTCTACAGCAGAGTCGGCTGGCGCTCTGCTGCAAGAAGCCAGGAAGCTGTTCTTAGCACAAGGACAAGAGGGGACCCCGCACTTTTTTTTTTCTTTTTTAGGGCTGCACCCTAGGCATATGGAGGTTTCCAGGCTAGGGGTCGAATCGGAGCTGTACCTGCTGGCCTTTGCCACAGCCATAGCCAGGCCAGATCCGAGCTGCATCTGCGACCTACACTACAGCTCACGGCAACGTCGGATCCTTAACCCGCTGAGTGAGGCCAGGGATGGAACCCACGTCCCCATGGATGCCAGTCGGGTTCGCTAACTGCTGAGCCACGACGGGAACTCCAGAAAGCACCGAACCTTAACCACTGGACCACCAGGAAATTTCTTCCCGACTCCTCAGAGCCTTTGTGCCGCTAGTAATTTGTTCTGACTCTTCTCAATCTACAAATACAGTCGTTAGAGGGGGGGCGGGAAACCCAACTTTCTTTGAGCTTCCTTCTGCCAGAGTCAGAATCCCATTTCTTTTGTCACTGCTAACCGCCAGCAGGAGAAACCTCTGCTACTCCACCCCCTGGCTTCACTGCAACCTGCCGGGGACCCTGACTCCTTCCTGACCTCTGAAGTGTCACAAGGGACTTGAGTGTCAAGTTCAGGGCACTTTTCATGGTTCTCATCCGAGCGTCTTCTCTGGCACATCTGGGGCTGCTGGCTGTCACGAGTCCTCAATCTCCTCTTCCTTATCTATCATCCATGCTGTTTCTGGACCTTCTTTTCTTCTCTCGCTGTTTCTCTTGATCTTCCTCTGTTCCTTCTCCTTTTACCCCTCCCTCAAAAAGCGGTGTTACCCAAAGTTTTTGTCTTAGGTCCCTTTTCCCCTCTAACTTTCTGTTTTTTTTTTGGAAATTTCTTCCACGCCCAAGGCCTTGCGTAGAAGTATAAAGCTAATGGCCCTGTTCAAGTCCTGTAATTTCTTCCTCTGAAAGAATCCACCTCCAGACATCTGTCCCAGAGGAATTTCAACTTTTTTTTTCTGAATTTCTCCCCCTTTCCTAATAACAGCATGGCCACCCCTCATGCAGACCGGAGCCCGCCGATTACCCTTGACTCTCTTCTTTCCTCTTTTGACTCCTCCCCCTCCCCCCGCATCCCGTCTCCAGGACTTACTGCTTTGGTCCTGACACCTCGCTTCAGAGGTGCTCCTTCCATTCTATTCCCACAGCCTCTGCCCCAGTTCAGGGCTTCTCACATCACATTACCAAGGTGCCGAATTTCATTCCACCATATCCATCTAGCGTGTCACACTCTAGTTTAAAAGCCCCCAAGGCTCGCTACGGCCTCCCCAGGCACTGCTCCAACTCTCCCCCTGGCCTCTCCCACACTACGCTCATCCGCGTCCACGGAAGGTTCCCGCACTTGCATCATGAATGCTGTAATTCCAAGTGTGCCAGTCTGTTTCTCTGCTAAACAGAAAGTCCCTAGAGGACAGCAACAAGGTCATGGTTATCCTTCTCTTTTCAATGCCCAACACAGTGCCCGGCAATAAAGAGATGCTCACTTTGTAAATGTGTAATAAACTGAATATATTGTGGTTTTAAGTTTAACACGTAATCTTCAGGAAAGGTAAAAAATGACTTTAATTTCAGGCATTTATAGGAAAAGCTTCCAGATGATTTCAGTGTTCACAGACAGGTTTATTTTTTTATCCATGTGAAACAATTGCTTGCTTTATAGTCTGATTTTTTAAACTTTTTTATATTGAGATATAGCTAGCATATATAACTTACATATTTCAGAGGCACGACATGATTCGATGTGTCTTTTGTGACATGACCATCACGGTAAAGCTAGTTAATACCCATGACCACATAGAGTTACAAATTTTTTTTTTTCTTGAGATAATTACGTTTTGTTTTGATGGCTGCACCCAGGGCACATACAACTTCGTGGGCCAGGGACTGAATCTGAGCCACAGCTGCAGCGATGCCCGATCCTTTAACCTACTGCATAAGGCTGAAGATTGAGCCCAAACCTCCACAGCGACTCAAGCTACTGAAGTTGGATTCTTAATCTACTGCGCCATGGAGGGAACTCCACAATAAGAATTTTTAAGATCTACTCTTAGCAACTTCAAATACACAATACAGTATTTTTTACTTGTCACCATGCTGTATATTGTATCCCATATAGCGATTTTCTTTTTTTTTTTTTTTACATTGCATTTTCTGCCAGTGGAGAGGTTGACTTTGAAGACAGGAGATAATTCCACACCGTACCAGAAAATGTTCAGAACCATAAATGAGCTGCAATCTTAGAGCTCTGCCACCATGATATTAACCACTAAATGGCAATTGGACATATTAATTATCTATTATGCAGACAATGGTATGTATTTACTACATATCATGTCAAACCACTAAAGAGGAGATAAACTGATCATGGATGCTTTTGCCTAAGGAGCAAGGATTAGGTAACAATTTTGATTCTTTCACTAGTTTCTCTGATCGGAAAAAAAGGGGAGAAATGTATTTGGCGGTGGAACTTGCATAATTTACACCTGGTGTTGCTTGTCCAAATCTTTCTTATACCTTGATGCACATTATCTCTAAGCTATTCCCGTGAGGGCATTATCAGAGGTGGAGGACAAAGAGAGGACACGGAGAAAGAACAACAGGACAGAAAGGAAAAGAAAGCTACTCTCTCTTTTTTTTTTTTTGCCATTTCTTGGGCTGTGCCTGTGGCATATGGAGGGTTCCCAGGCTAGGGTTCCCAGGCTATAGCCGCCGGCCTACACCAGAGCCACAGCAATATGGGATCTGAGCCACATCTGCAACCTATACCACAGCTCACGGCAATGCAGGATCCTTAACCCACTGAGCAAGGCCAGGGATCGAACCCGCAACCTCGTGGTTCCTAGTCGGATTCGTTAACCACTGAGCCATGAAGGGAACTCCAAGAAAGCTATTCTTTATTCACAAGGATGTTGAATAAAGGTTTCTTTTATACCAAAGCCTAAAAAAAACACAAAAAACATTATTCATGAATCTTGATTTTTCCATTAAAATATGTAGAGAAAAACCTTTTAATGAACATATGCAGTGGGGGAAAAATTAGAACAAAACAATACAAAAGAAGAGAAAATTTCATTTATTAGTCTTTATTGGACATACCTATAATAAATTCTTAAGCATCTGGATCTAACTCACTACGTCCTGCCATGTTCAGAACCTGTGAATGGGTCCCTGAAATTTTTGTTTGCTCTTCGGTACCTTTTTCCCCAACGTACGGGGTCCACTTACCTCTCCCGGCCGGATCTTAATGTAAAAGTTGTTCCGTTTGTATGAGATTTTTAGAACCTTTGGCCAGGCAAATCTGTTGATGCGTAGCCGGTCACGATATATCAACAAACCACTCGCACACACGCCCAGCATGATGTCGACTCCTTCCGAATCCTGGAAAACAGCAGCAGGACCGCTAAATGAGCATCTCACCTATTTCCATTCACGGCCAGGCCCACTATTCAAGCCACGGTGTACAGAGTCTATAACTGGCTTTATGTAGCTTTCATCTAAAGATGAAAAGCACCACAGCCATTTAAAACATAGTACCACTAAATAGGAGCCTTTTGATGAAGGTATCCCCATGGAAATTTATTTGTTGGCATAGACTCCCCTCATCTGGACTTATGCTCATGACACTGGACATGGAGAACTCAGGTGAGGGTGTATTAATCATAGTATTGATCAGAGCCTTGGTTCTTACTGCTGTGTGCCAGGTACGGCTCCAGCTACTTTACATCGATTATTAACCTTCACTAGGATTATTTTGAGGTAGCTGCTATTATTATTATTATATTTTATGGCCCCACCTACAGTCTACGGAAGTTCCGGGCCAGGGACTGAATCTGAGCTGCAGCTGCAGCCACGATGGATCCTTTAACCCACTGCACCATAATGGGAACTGCAGTAGCCGCTATGATTCTTCCCACTTTACAGACAAAGAAACTGAGGCACAGAAAGGTTAGGTGTTCATCCCAGTTGAATAAGGGCAGCCTGGTTCCAGAGGCAGGACTTTTAACTAATATGTACACTAATGGGGAGGCCCTGTCCTTTCCTATGAATATTTTAGGATTTGTTCCTTTTAAAAAGAGCCTCGACTGTTTTATATACCATTATAAAATTTGAATATAAAATAGTTTCATTAAAAGTATAAGCATACTTCCCAAAAGGCCTCCAACACACTCACTACCCAGGGGTAGCCACACTTAACAATTTGGTTCACATTCATAAATGCTGATGCATTTAATATATGTGTACAGTGTTTTTTTTTTTTTTTGGCCGCACCCATGGCACGCAGAACTTTCTGAACCAGGGCTCAAACCCGCGCCACAGCAGTGACCTGAGCTGCTGCAGTGACAGTGATCCTTAACCTGCTGTGCCACAGGAAAACTCCATGTGTATAGTTTTTTTTTTAAATAAGATTTTTATTTTTTCCATTATACTTGATTTATAGTGTTCCGTCAATTTCTACTGTACAGCAAAGGGACCCAGTCATACATACATATACATTCTTTTTCTCACATCATCCTCCATCATATTCCATTACAAGTGACTAGATATCGTTCCCTGTGCTATGTGGCAGGACCTCATTATCCACTCCAAATGCAACAGTTTGCATCATGTGTATGGTTTTTTAAACACAAGTGGGACTGTGTTATAGTTGCAACTTGCTCTGCTACGTGCACATCCTGTCTTCAGGTCACTGCCTAGGAGGCGGGATGAGGGTTCCCAGAGGTCAGCAGAGACGTCACATAAAGCTCAGGAAACGAGCAGTCTATGCCTCCTCTGGGTTGTGTTTGGGTGAAATCAGGGTAAAGCGAACATCTGTGGGGTCTGAGTGGGTAAGGACAAAGGACAGGAGGCAGTGCTGAGTGTGGGGTGCAGGCTCCACCCCCGTGCTCACTGTGCTGGAAGGAGAGGGTGCCTGGAGGTGAGCTGAGCTGACAGTCGTGGCGGGGCTGAGCCGCTCTGAGTCACTGCAGCCCCAGCAAGGGGTGGCGGCGGCGGGGCATGAAAGAGTCCAAACTGGGTCTTCTGCCTCACCCATAAGGAGAAGAGGGTTGACCTCCTATATCCTGTGGGCGCAGAGCACAAGATGAACGTTTCCAGAACCAAAAATAAATATGTTGGTCCATCTCTAAGAAACGTGAAGTTGCAAATACAGTCTAATTAATTTAAAATGAAATATTTTCCCCTGGAAGCGTATCGCTCCATTAGACACGAAATTACTCTACAGAAGTGGAAGGAATATTATAACATAATCAAATTTGAGGAAATTCAAATACCAGGATCTGCTCACTGTTCATCAAGCACTTTCATCGGTAAGAGCAGATGAAGAGCGCTAACCTGAGGCTGGAAGTCGGGGCAGGATAGCCCCTCGGATCCAGCCAACCTGCTCCCAGGACACCGAGGGACCCCTCAGGCCTGAGCAGAAAGGTCTGTGGGGATGGATGCTCTCCATTTTACTTTCTTTGTGAAAAAGAACATAAGTGCAGGAAATATGCCTTTGGACATATACACCCTTTTCCATTATTATCTTTTTTTTTTTTTTGGCCGCACCCGTGGCATGTAAGTGTCAGGGCCTAGAGTCAAACCTGTGCCACAGCAGTAACCATGCTGGACTTTTCATCTGGTAAACCATCAGGGACCTCATTTTTTTTTTGCCTTATTATTTATTTTTAAGTCACCCCTTAGCGTCTTTGAACCATAAGAAGACAGAACCCCTTTATGGGGAGGATCAGGAAGGTTCCTTTGACCTCTCCTCTACCTGCCTCTTCTCTGTCCCCATATCATCATCATCACCAGCACAGCCCAAGCAACTGTGCTGCCCTAACGCCCACTCCTCTTCCTTCTCCCCCGGACCTGGGTGGGTGGAGAGCAGGCTGTTTGTCTTGGGAAGCTCCCATGTGGCTCAGCACCTGCCTAGCCTGTGTTAAACCCCTAGGAGTTTGTTGGAAGAAAAGGAAAAGGAAGAAAGACAATGTCAGGAATAAGTGGGGTTTAAAACTGGATGACTGTTTCTATTTAATGGCACAACAACCACCACAACCACATCCACAGGATACTTTTGATATCGCGTTTTCTGTCCAAGCCCAGAGCACTGAAGCAAGAGCCTGATAAATCTTTTGTATCGAAAGCTCTAACTGCAGTCTTTCTCGGGAACATGTGTTCACCTCTTGATAAAAACACATGAATGCTCCCTTCGGCAGGCAGCACTGAAGGAAGACCTGGCCTGTTCCAGCCTATCGTTATTAAAACAAACGAGTAGACTATTTCCTTCATTTAAAATCACTGTTGCAACTTTGCCATCCTTCATTCCCTTCTGGTCCATGGGATTTCCGATATGCATTTATATCTACATCTCAGAATCCTATACGAAATAAATGAGTCTGACATTCTATTCGGAGGGACCTTAAATGACAAACAAGCAGAGACAGTCTTCCTAAGGAAAAGACAAAGCGTTTAGAATAGGGTTTCTAAAACAAAGGCCCTTCATCTAATATGACTATTTGTTCCGCATACAGAGCGGTGCTGTCCAAGATCACAATCCAGAATTTCTCAATAGGTCCGAACGCTCGGAGCCTCTTATACTATCAATAGAAGAGAAGCATCTCACTTATCACCGGAAATTAGCTCTCATTTAATTCAGTAAATTTCCGTCTAGAAATGATGGAGGGTGGCTGCCTGAGAAAATGAAGTTCATAACCAAATCATTTGTAATACTTAGTATTCAGATGAAATCCTATAACCGGCTGCATCGGCACTTCCTTAATTCTCTTTCTTTTTTAATTGGCATAATTTCAAATCACATTACCGAATGAAAAAGCAGCCATCTATTTTAATGCAGGAGCTATAGCAAATGTTAAGTGATTTCGTTTTCACCAATACGAACACTGATACACCCTGAGTTGCCCTTTCCCCTAAACAGAAGCCCTCATCTTTTATTTATGTATTTTTCCTGGGCGGTAAGTGAAGCGTCGTATGTGATGCAACTGAAAAATAGCTTGTGATTCACTCACATGTCCAGGCTACCTTCATTTCCTTCTTGGTACCTCATCTTTCAGCCACGTAGGGAAAACTCTTAAGAGAAAAACAATCTTAGTGTGTGTTCTGATTTTCTTTTAAAATCCTCATCCGACCTCATACCTGGCATCAACCAGAAAATGCTCTATTATCCGAGGGCAAAGTAAGTGAGAACATATAATAATTAACTGACAAGTAAACAGAGCGCCACCTGCTGCTGTAATTACAGGCCAGTGTCAATGAGCTGCCCCCACCCCAGCATCCTCCACCTAAGCCCCAGCAGAGACTCAGATTTTCTTCTGCCTTCAGGCCTTAGAAGTGCTCGCACTGTGTGACGCACACAGTGACACAGACCCGCCCGATCAAAGCTGCGTTCACTGGACATCAAGAGTGTTTTGTCCAAACTTGCTGCAGATCCACTGGCTCCCCAAATGCTGCATCCACAGAACACACAGATCACAAGTTTCCCTCCCAGGGGTCCCCAGGTTGATGAGATGTCTGCCTGAACAGAGCCGGCTGAAACCCTCTTCCCTCGGCCCCAAGTTGACCATAGAAGACACTCGCTTGCCTGGAAGCCTGTGAACCACACGTTCTCATGAGGCCTGGACTGTGCAATGGTGACCATGCTTCGTAAGCCAAGTAAGGGCCAATCCAACCCAGGAGCAATGGCGTCTTGTCAGCACAAGTCAGAAGGTGTCCTTGAACTTCACACACTGGCCCTTTCAATGCCGCTGAAGTACCAGAATCATCCCTAAGATCCCAACACGTTTCATAGGTTTTGATGATACAGGTTTTCAGAAAAGCCTGCCTGTGCCTCCACAGCACTTTTATTCATAGCTGTTCTGATAACAGACTAACAGTCCACATGTTCTCTCTCAATGTTGCAAAGTACAGACATTCTGGAGAAAGTGTGACATGGAGTAGAAGCTGCTGTGGTATCTTACAACCTTAACCCTCCCACAGTCCAATCCCAACTTCTCTCTTCCCGAGACTCTGGAACCAAGACACAGCCTAAAACACTCACCAACCCACCAGGCAAGCTCAGCCCGGCTGGCTAATTTTTTTTTTTTCCCCCCAGGGCCGCACCTGCGGCACATGGGGTTCCCAGGCCAGGAGTGGAATTGGAGCTGCAGCCTCCGGCCTATGCCAGAGCCACAGCCACGCAGGATCTGAGCCACATCTGCGACCTACACCACAGCTCAAGGCAGCGCCGGATCCTTAACCCACTGATAGAGGCCAGGGATCAAACCAGAGTCCTCAAGGATACTGGTGGGGATTCTCAACCTACTGAGCCACAATGGGAACTCCCCTGCTGGTAAATCTTAACAACTTCAAAATAACCATCTTATTTCAAGAAGCACCACTGACTACTTGTCATAGTACCTAAACCTGAGAAAGCTGTTTAAACTTCATGCGAATTCACTAAGTGCCAGGTGGGTGTCCACAACAAGAGTCACACACAGAAAGTGGCACATAACATTTTTGACAACTGGGTCCTGGACCCTCTTGAATAAAAACAGATAGAAAGCCTGGAGGTTAAAAAGCAAATACCTTGGCATGATGTAAATCTACCCCATACATGGAAAGCTTTTTGGCATTTTCCAAGAAATGCATCTCTGCTTCTGCTGGCGTCATTCCTCTGATAAGAAAAAAAAAATGCAAAGGATTACAATGCTGCTTTTCTTTTACCTGGTGGGGCAGTAACATTGCCCACTTAGCTCCCTTGCTACGTAACCAGCAAGTTCCCAGAGAGGCGACACCAGCTGTGCCCCGGGGGAGGTGGGGGACAGGGGGAGAGTCACGGGAATACGGCTTTGAGAGGCAACGGCACAAGTGGACGTGGACGTCCCAGGTGGGAGCATCCGACCCAGAGCTGTACTGGCACAGAACCCGACTCCGCTCAAGTCCATCCTCAGCACTGACATGAGTCCCTGGAGATGCAGGTGAGGAGGGATGCCCACCCACTGGGCACAGTTTAGATGGGATGCTCGGTGGGCGGGGGGGTGGGTGGGGTGGCCGCCAACCTGTGGCTCTTGTGCAGCTCAATGACTTTGTCCTCCAGCTCTTTCGTGTGGTTTGGTGCAAAGCGGAACTCGCTGACATAGTCGCTGCCACACTCATCAGGGTCGTAGTCTCCCAGTTCTGACTGGACAGTGTAGGAGCCCAGCAGGGCAAGGGTGACGAAGGAGCAGGGCAGCCTGCCAGACACGATGTCATCTCGCAGCTGGAGGCAGAGGTAGTACCTTCCAGGAGCCAAAGGAAGGGCAGAGAGCCAGCGTTAGGATGGGGAAAGGAAGCAGGCGGCCAGCAAGTGCTCCCTGGGGACCATCCCCTGGGACACATTTTCTAGCATCTGAATTTGGATCTAGATACAAGGGGGAAATACTTGGCTGCAAAATACAATACTTCAGGACTTCTGGGGGCAAGTCGATGTTCATCACAGAACAGGGTCTCACTGATGAAGCATTGGAGTCAAGAAAACCTCCACACGCATTCCTTTAACATTAAGGTAACATTTAAAGTCAAATAAAATCTCTGCTGTGGGGGTGGCCACTATTAACATAAAAATAGTGCTCTTAAATGCAGTTATGAGCCTAAGGGAAGTCTCATTTCATCCAGATAAAAGGTCCAGCCACAGGACCACGACAAATTTCAGGGAACTCAACATCTGTGCCATCGATAAGGCCGCACCGCTTCCTGCTCTCCTGCTGGCAGAGTCTCAGTGTAGTAAGCATACTTTCTCCGGTCTCAAGTTCTCATTTTTTTATTTAGAGAACTTTCAGAATTCAGCAGATACGAATACTTGACACTATCTTAAAATCTGAGAATCTTGTTGCTAAAAGTAATTTTTTTTTCTTTTCCAGCTCAGCATGTGGAAGTTCTCGGGCTAGAGATGGAATGTGAACTGCAGCTGTGACCTATGCCATAGCTGCAGCAATACCAGATCCTTAACCCACCGCACCACAGTGGGAACTCCATAAGTAAACAGTTTTAAATTGGGGGAATATAAAACGTTTTCTGTATAATTTTACTGGTATCATACAAATATCTCCACGCATAGGTGAATCTTTTTTTCGCTTTTCAGAGTTACATGTATAAATACTAACTGCAGAAGATGCCAAGGTAAGTGTGAACACTAAGGAGTTTTCACAATACTCTTCCCGGCCCAGCATGTGAGTATAATATTAAAATACACTTTGTGCCTTTCATATAAGAAATGAACTATTAATCTGTTGAAGCTGAGGACTGTGCTAAAATCCTAAGGTCCCCCTAAAATGGTTTTAAGTTGATGATATGAGTAACTCTACATAATCCAGATAGAAAAATTTCTACACATTACACAGGCTCTACAAACATGATACAAATAGAAAAGAATCATGAACTAAATTCCAAGTCCAAGTGTATATAGGTTCTCTAACCATAAATTAGCCACAACTAAAGATTTCCTCGGAGTTCCCATTGTGGCTCAGAGGAAACAAATCTGACCAGTATGCAGGTTTGAGGATGCAGGTTTGATCCCTGGCCTCACTCAGGAGGTTAAGGATCCGGCGTAGCCGTCAGCTGTGGTGTAGGTGGTAGACGAGGCTCGGATCCCACCTTGCTGTGGCTGTGGCATAGGCTGGCAGCTTCAGCTCCGATTCTACTCCTAGTCTGGAAACCTCCACATGCTGTGGGTGCGGCCCTAAAAAAATAAAAGCAGTTCCTCAACTTTACTAAAATGTATCTTTATTATCATTATTATTTTGCCTTTTTGCCATTTCTTGGGCGCTCCCCGCGGCATATGGAAGTTCCCAGGCTAGGGGTCAAATTGGAGCTGTAGATGCTGGCCTACGCCACAGCCACAGCAACTCGGGATCTGAGCCACATCTGACGGCAACGCCAGATCCTCAACCCACTGAGCAAGGCCAGGGATCGAACCCGCAACCTCATGGTTCCTAGTCAGATTTGTTAACCACTGCACCACGACGGGAGCTCCTGAAAATGTATCTTTAAATAAAACATTATAAATTGTTTTTTTAAAACAATGCAAATACAAAAGAAATCCTCTGGAAGCAGTTTTTACCTTTCTCCTAACAGTCTGCTGAAATTATTCTGAATCTTAGCAAGTGACTGATGCTTTTTGAGTAATGTTTCTTGAAAAGCTTACCAAGGATGTAAGGCCACATGGCACCACATCACTCTGACGGGCTATACTCACTACCACGCACAGTGAGAAATCCAGGGAATCCAAAGCTGAAAGCACTAGAAGAAGCTTAGAAGGACACTTAGCAAAGCCAGGAGCTTCACGGAGAGGGTTTTCCCACTCAAAAAGCTCAGTCACCAGGCCAGCATGTTAGACTCTTTTTCTTTGCTTTTGGGTTTTTTATGGCCATGCCTGTGAAATGTGGAAGTTCCCAGGCCAGGGATCGAACTCACGCCACAGCAGGGACTTGGAGCCATAGCAGTGACAATGCCGGATCCTCAACCCACTGAGCCACCAGGGATATCCTCCAGATTCCTTTCTTAATATCTTCTTTCCCCAAAATGAATTAATCACTTTTCTTGCACACGCATGGCACCGAAGGTAAACTCTTAAATGTGTCTGTGTTCATGTGTGTGTGTGTGTGTGTGTGTGACTTTTAAAAACAGCCATCACGTATCAGATTGCTTACATAAGTCATAAACACTGAAGACATTTTTACTCCAAGTCTTAAAGCAGGCGCACTAAGGATTGCTGTATCACTTAAGGGCGAGTCCCATCCAATTTAGCTGCGGTGGGTGGGCGACAGCACCTCCACTCAGCATGCCTTCCCGCCAGGGTCAGAGAGAGGGAAGTATCAGCTTAGCACCAAAGATTCAACTGTGAACAGACAGGATTTGGCAAATCTTCTCATCAGACGCCTGCTCTCATTCCACTGCCTTTTGTTTGCCATTTCGGCGTGGATGACTCTAAGGTCCCCAGATGCGAGCATGCTCTTCTCTGGGGAATTTAAGAGATGTACAACTCCCAAACGGCCTGCCTTTTACACAGCCCACTTTCAAATACCTGGTGATGTCTTCAGAGAGCTGGGCAGGGTCTGGTGGGTAAAATTTCACATTAAATGAAAAATGCCAAGCACCGCCTGCAGAGAGGAGAGAAAAATCAGAGTAAGATCGTAGACAATCCCTTTAGACTTGTTACACGAATTGACAGCTAGAACTGCCCTAACGCCAAGCCTTAGCACCTAGGTAACTTTTTAATCATCAGTGGAAAATAGGGAAGTACCCGTTCAATGAAATCCACAGGTTTAAGTCTGAAACTTTATCTAGTTTCTAGTCTTCTCCCTAATCAAATCCTTTTACCGATGTTTCTAACTAGCAAGGAAATTGACTAAGCTTCCTCCCTTTCTCAGAGACAAGGTTAAGCCTTGGGAAGAGGGAGTAAAGTAAAGGCTATGGATGCTCCTCCATCAGACAAGTCTGGAGTTGACTGGATCTATTGCTCTGAAGTTCTGGACAGCCCACATACCAACATTAAAGGCATAATCCCATTTCCTTTGTCCTTTCTGCTTCGTTATTACAGGTCAAATCCCATAATAATACATGCCAAGGGACTGTTCACAGTATTTTTATTTTACGGAAAGGTATGTTATCCTATTAAGAAACGAGCTGCTCTATGGGCTTTGGAAAGTTTTCTTCTCCCGTGGGGAAATTTCTTTTCTTTGTTTTTGTCTTTTGAGGGCCGCGCCCGCGGCACATGGAGGTTCCCAGGCTAAGGGTATAATCAGAGCTGCTGCTGCCGGCCTACGCCAGAGCCACAGCAACGCCAGATCTGAGCCGTGTCTGTGACCTACACCACAGCTCATGGCCACGCCGGATCCTTAACCCACTGAGTGATGCCAGGGATCGAACCTGCATTCTCATGGATACTAGTCAGGTTCGTTACTGCTGAGCCACGACAAGAATTCCTGTAATTCTAGTTTACTCTTGACACTACTGTACACATTACACTTAGAGGTGCAGCTGGCAGGGAAACCACCTGGGGTGCCCTTTGAATAAAGGACTTAGCATAGGACCAGGTATTCCTGGGCGCTTAGCATCATTTCGAAACCACTCAGAAAATACTCCTAAAACATAGGCTCTGAGAACTACAAGGCATAAAATATCTGTCAAATATATTTTGTAGTGATTATGTTTCCTACTGTTCTCAAAGAAATCCTTTTGTTCTTCTAAAAATAGTCTGGTTTGGTTTTACCCTCCTGATTCCTGTTCACTTCCTGCTAAGACGGAATGCTTGCCAATGGTGAGGTTCATAATGAGAGCTGGCTTTCCCCCAAACAAGTGGAATTAAAATTAATGGATTAGTTATGGGAAATGGATTTACTGCTCTTTTATAATTTTTATCCACTTCAAAGTGGATCCAATGAGTCGTTTAGCAATGTAATTAAACTCATACGAAATCAGGGAAAACACTCTAAGTTGGAAACTAAGAAGGGAGTTTGGGGTTAGTAGATGCAAACTAGCATTTGGAATGGATAAGCAATGAGACAATGCTGTATGGTACAGGGAACTGTATCTAGTCACTTGTGATGGAACATGATGGAGGATAGTGGGAGAAAAAGAATGTATACATATGTATGACTGGGTCACTTTGCTGTACAGCAGAAATTGACAGAACACTGTAATTCAACTATCATTTTAAAAAAAGGAAAAAATGAAGTAATAAAAATATAAGGAAGTTATTTCAATGCAAAAATCCTCATTACAGGAAAGGAGGTTTCACACAATGAGAGGGTGTGGGGGCTCAGCAGCATCTGAGGTGTCTGTTAAAAAGGCCAATCCGTAGGCTCCACCCAGAGGTTTTGATTCCAGAGCTTTGCAATATGGCCCAGGAACTTGTGGTTTTAACAAATGGGCTTGTGGTTCTCATTCAGCGGGGCTTGGGGAATCACGCTTTGAAAATCACTAATCCTAACAGAATCCACTTTCCTAAGGTTAGAACCCGAACAACTACGACGTCTTCCAGGACATTATTTTGAAACAGTGGGAAAATGAAAGGAAAATACAATTGACACCACAATCAAGGAAAGAAAGCCAGTTAAATGAGGCATAAAACTTAAAATTCATGAGAGAGGTAGAAACACATCTCCCAGTACAGAATTTCATGGAAACAAATCCCTTGGAGGGGCTGGCCATGCCATAAAGAGGCTCAAAAGCCTGCACCTGCTCAGAGGTGGGCCTGGGTTAGAGACGGGAAGTCAAACAGCTCAGCTGCATTAAAAAGACATTGTATAAGGGTGGTAAAGGATTTTAAATTACAAATTTATGATAATTAGAAGCTTGTGATACTGAAGAGAATGATTTTTTTGAAAAAATTCTAATTTTAGTCTCCTCTGCCTGCCAGATCCTAACATTTCTAAATATACTACATTTACAGCATAATTACTATAAACTTTGTATCACGAAACTGCCATATCATAAACATACTCTATGTCACAATATAGTATATTTAGAAATTTTATGATCAGCTAGGCATAAAAGATGACCAGAACAAGAGAATGACCACCAGGCTGGTAAAGATTACAAATTCCTAAGAACAAACTCTTTAGGCTCAGAATTCTCTATTTCTTATGAATTCGTAATCTTTATCAGCCTAGCCTGGGGGTCATTCTCTTGATGATCTCATTTTAGAGCATACGGTGGTCGTAGCATAAAAAATAATGGAAATATCCTTTTATTGTGTATGTTTGGGAAGAGGAGGAGATTGTACAATAGTTACATTAGATCTGATAATATTTTCTGCCTTGGTACAACATGACTTTTGTGGAAAGAAGGTCTTTTGGTGCATGGGAAACAATAAGGAACATATAGATAAATACACCAAATTCCATTTCCAAAAAAATTCCAATTTTCCTTGTCTGCTCTCCTATCTGCATGATTGTCATTTATTTTATTTATTTATTTATTTATTTTTTGTCATTTCTTGGGCCACTCCCGCAGCATATGGAGGTTCCCAGGCTAGGGGTCGAATCGGAGCTGTAGCCACCGGCCTACGCCACAGCCACAGCAACGCAGGATCTGAGCCGTGTCTGCAACCTACACCACAGCTCATGGCAACGCTGGATCGTTAACCCACTGAGCAAGGGCAGGGACTGAACCCGCAACCTCATGGTTCCTAGTTGGATTCGTTAACCACTGCGCCACGACGGGAACTCCTAGTTTTTTTTTTGTATATTGTAGTCACAAACACTGCCTCATCTACCCGAGGAAAATATCCTTTAAGCTGCACTTTCTGATTGTCCCTTTAGCGTTGTATCTTAGAAAGGAAGGTAGGAGATAGGATAAATGGGGAAGTGAAGGGGAAAAAAAAAAGAATTCCATTAACAGTAGAAAAGAAAATTAACTGTTGATACAGCCTTTCTTGAAACAGTAGGATGACTTACCTGTGATCCTTTAATATATTTTTAAAGCGCTTTGTAATGTACCCAAGTACCAAACAGCATTGGATTAATTAAGTGCATACAAAGGACTTAAAGCACACAAAATGGGAAGATACAAATATTCAGTACATGTGCTTTTAAAAACTCCAGAAAAAAGATTTTTACAACACAGTCATCATCTTCAAGTTTTTACTAGAATTCTGGATGAAATGAGAAGGGTTTTCACCTCCTTAGCCCAATTGTAGCCGTCCCTGGTTTCAGTCCCAATTTATTTCTGTCAAACTACTTCACTATCAGGTTTCTGCTTAGTGACTACACCAACTTCCTCCCAAAAATATGGCAAAGATGTTTAAGTTGTATAAATAACCATCAGACTCTCTAATAGCTAGAGGTATTGTGAATTTTTTTCTTCTTCTGAGATATTACCTACTGTTAAACCATTTCAAACTGCTCACTACTAATTACTTTTTCTTAGCACTTAAGGGTATTTCAAGATTTCAGCACCTTCCAAGGCACTAAGAAGGATGTACTTTCTTTTAAGAGTCAGCAGCTAGAAATTTCAATGGGAATGATGTTCTTATTAATAAACTAGCCTTAAATTTAATCTTCAAATCGAATTAGTTGTTCAGGAAAAGTCATTTAGATTTTATTGATAAAATTAAACTGCCTGCGAAAAATTAACCAGTTATTTGAAGTTATGAAGATTATCCACGTTTTGGCATTTATCCATAGTAAAAAGCAAGAGCTAGAGAAAAGGATTAAACATTAAAATGAAAAAAAAAATTCTTCTTTCTCAATGCCCTACACTGCAGTGCCACTTCTGGAGATATTTGCCATTAATACCTTTCATGTTCTCCCCAAATTTCTACCTATTTACATATGCATAACTCCTGTTCAACAAATATGATTTCTTTCTCTCACTAATGTCACACAAATGAGAGCCAAAACATTTATTCTACCTTGTTCTTTTTATTTATTTATTTATTTATTTATTTATTTATTTATTTATGGTCTTTTTTTTGGCATTTCTTGGGCTGCTCTCGAGGCATATGGAGGTTCCCAGGCTAGGGGTCGAATCGGAGCTATAGCCGCCAGCCTACGCCACAGCCACAGCAACACGAGATCTGAGCCTCGTCTGCAACCTGCACCACAGCTCATGGCAATGCCAGATCCTTAACCCACTGAGCAAGGGCAGGGATCAAACCGAAACCTCATGGTTCCTAGTCGGATTCGTTAACCACTGTGCCACAACGGGAACTCCTACCTCGTTCTATTTAATAGCTACCTAGGATTTTAAGGTATGGCTATTTCATGATAAAATTAATCATTTCTTTATAAATGGATATTAAGTTGCTTCGAGTTTTCTGTTATTGTCAATAGTATTATTTATAATGCCCTTTCCCACATGTACACATTACTTTCTTACACACATATGGACACATTTCTACAAGTAAAATTAGGGTCAGAGCATAAGCATATTTTGAAAATTAATAAATACTGACACAAAGAGCCTTCTAAAAGGGTTATACTTCTACCAACTGTGTACAAAACCGCCACTGGTAGGGATTACTAAACTTAAAATCTCTGCTAATCTGAATAGGTGAAAAAGGTATCATTTTAATTTGCATTCAATTATTAGTAAGACATTAGCATTTTATATAATACGTACTAGCTACTTTTATTTAAAATTTTGTGAGTTACTCATGCAGTTGTTTCATCTATTAGGAAATTTCTTGTCTTTGAAGGCCAAGAAAAGAAGATGTCATCAGACAGTAAACTTCAGTCTGACTTATTCTTCCATTTCTCAACTATTAAATGACTCTTACTTTTAGCTTGACTGCTTGCCTTTTATACTTTTGTGGCAGTTAGGTTTAATATAACATAACGAGTTAGGAATTTTAAAATGATTGTCAACTGGAGCATTGCTTAATTAAATCTTCTCTCACATCTGTGTACAGGCAAGGGGCGAGATCAAATGTTATGTCATTTCATCCCAAGTTGTGATAATTAATAATGGTTTCTGAACTAGACCAAGCTGCCAAAGATAAAATCTGAGCCTTTAACCTTTCAAAATACCGTATTCACACCAGCTGCGTGGGTGTGGGTTACCAATTCAGAAAACCCTACTCTTTGAAAATCTTTCCATTTCTAGACATGGTCATCCAAAAGAACTTACTTCGAATCTGTTTTTTAATTTCCTTAGCAGGGTCCAACCAATTCTGCAAAAGAAGGGAGAGACTGAATCAGAGAAGAATAAAGATGACTTAGTGTCAACCAGGTAGAGACAAGCACTGCACACATTTGAGAGGGAGGGGCTGCCGGACCCCCTCACCCCCCGACCCTGCTGCTGGGTCTTTCCTGCACTGGTGCCTCTTCAATAGTTCTAGGAGGGCCCAGGCCCAGGTCTAATGAGACGATGTGTGCTCAATTCAGGCCTGACAAAAATTCTCTTCCTTTGCAACTACTACCTTCAAGGATTCAAGCTGGCACAGAAACCGGGAGGAAAAATGGTGGATTCTATGTTCAAACAAGTTATAAGAATAAAGATACCACCATCTTTTGGTAACTGCAGGGGATTGGTTCCAAGACTCCAGAGGACACCAAAATCTGAGGATGCTCAGGTCCCTTATACAATGGGACGTGGTATAAGTCCCGTACACAAATGGTACAGTATTTGTATATAACCTAGGCAATCCCCTTACATATTTGAAATCATCTCTAGATGATTTATAACACCTAATACAATGCAAATGCTATGTACATAGTTGCTGGTGCACTGGCAAATTCAAGTTTGGCTTTTGGAACTTTCTGTAATTTGTGGGGATCTGTTGATGGTTGAACCTGCAGATGCAGAATCCAAGAATAGAGAGAGTTGACTCTACGTGTAACCTGACCACTGATGTGGTAGCCATGCAGTTCCATAAAGTGACTTCTGTGATCACAGGCTTCAAGGCACCTACTCAGAAAGCCTTCCTAACAAAAGAACACTTGTTTGAGACTTAACGATTGTCCTCATCAGAACACTCAGGTGTGTAATAATCTAGGCAGACATCATCCAGTGAATTCAGTAATGATTAAGTAGGATTCACTGCACAACAACAAAACGAGTAGCATTTATGAGCACAATTTCTGTGACTCAATTTCCAGACGTGAGTCAATGGAAATAGTTTCTTCTTCCTTATGTTTCAGGCAGTTGGGGGGATTAGTGAGGTACCAGCCTGAGGAGACTGCATTACTCGGTCGGAAGAGTCTACAGATATACTACATTAAATGTTAAATGTCGACTGAATACATTAGACAAGCACCAGGTCTATAAGCGATCCATCTCTTATTTTGATCCAGCAAGAACATGAGAGCACAACCAGATGAATTAACAATAAAATGGCAGCCCGTGAACATGTTCTCTGTCTAAGTATTGATGTATTTGATTTTCATTGGCTCAAATCCACTGAAATATTCCCCCAAAGAACCATATAAAATGCTTTTCTGGAACCATAAATAAGTCAAGCATGAAAAACAGAAACACTGACTTACTGTTTCCAAAATAGTCAAGATTAAAGGAAGTTGTCAATTTCCTTTGAAGAAATAAGGTGCTGAACAGTATTTAAAGCCTCAGAGTAGGAAATGTGAGGTTGCGAGGGGAGGCAGAGGAAAATGAATTAATTGCCAATTCAGTTTCAGTTCACTTTCTTGCAGGAAAGAGCAGTTCAAGCCATAATATTTTGTAATGCTTTTTTAACCACTTACCTTCTGGTTTTCAGCGTCTCGATATGTAAGCCCAAAGTAGTCTTTTTCTAGCAAATTCAGATGTTCGCATACTTTATCAAACAGCACTTGACCTCTAGAGCGTTTCTATGGAGAACAAAATGGAAAAACAAGTCAGTACACACAAAAAAGTTCCCTCAATTGCCATGAGTGTAAAAATGGGGAAATCTAAAGCACTGTCTGCTCTAACTGTTCAGTAAGTGACAAGTAGGTGTGATCACTTCACCATCTCCTTTTCAACTAGAAAAGAGGCTCAATTACATGGACCTAGGAGTTTCCCTGGTGGCGCAGTGGAAGACTCCACTGCAGGGGCTTGGGTTGCTGCAGAGGCGCAGGTTTGATCCCCAGCCCGGTGCAGTGGGTTAAAGGATCTGCTGTTGGCAGCAGTCATGGTGTAGGCCACAGCTGTGGCTCAGATTCAATTCCTGGCCTGAGAACTTCCATGTGCCCAAAGTGTGGCCGCAAAATTAAAAAAAAAAAAAAAAAAGAAAGAAAAAAAAGTGGACCTAAACCTACAAAAGCTGGTGCCAACACACACACACACACACACACACACACATACCCTCACACACACACCCCCACTCCTGTCAGTGAGTACATAGAGGTGACCTGTGGATGATTTTTAAACGGCAATAGCTGGGGAAATGCCATACGTGGTGCTTGGAAGCCTCAAATATCCTATGAAATAGACAAATCCTGACTGGGAAAGTATTAAAGGGCCAACCACGGCTGTGTTTCAGAATATCCAAACTCCCTCCCCTAGATGATTAGATTCTGAGCCTCAGAATGCACCCCATTCCTTCTCTTCGGCAGACCTCCCCTTGAAACTTTCTATCCCAGTCTGTAGTTAGAAATCCTAGCTGTGGATCACTGTCCAAAGCCCATTAAACTTAATTAGCTTATTTTTTCTGCCACAAATTTCAATTCTGTATCAGTGTTTGACTTTCTCTTCATTTTTAAAGAAAAAATTCTTCCTATTGAACATAACAAAAATGTTGAGTTGAAAGATTTGTTATCATTTATAAATATAATGTGTAGATATAAAGGCTATATTTTTGGCCATAAAGCAGTCAGTGGGAGAAAGAAAAAAGGCAGTCATCTGAGGGGAAAAAAAATCCATCAGCTTGATTTATGGTGATATATAGTATCGTATTTTCATCTAAGACTTCAAAGGTCTTTCAACTTGGCTTTGGAGCTTGAGATGGATTGACTGGCAACCATTAAGCCAAATTACTTTTTGTTTGTGCAGTACCAACATTTCACATCTTTTACATTCAGCATATTTGTCTTTAAGATTTAATGTAAGAACAGAGAAATATGAAAATTGATAAACGATGGGCATGCCAAAAGAGTAAGTATTCAGAAGACCCATAAGTAGTATGGATTACTGTGGAACCACAGATGTATTGGAAATTCATTACCCAGCCCCCTCAAGCATGACTATTTAGGAAAAAAGATAAATATAGGATAGAAAAGAAAAGCCTGAATTGTAGCTAGCTAAATAATCAACGATGTATTTGAAAAAAGTTAAATCATGTATGAAAATAAATTACATGTTAGCAAAGCTACATAATAGCATTGCTCAGTGGAGATGAATAAATAAATGACAATGAAATGCTGCTTGCTGGTTTAAATCTTTTATATGTAAATAACAGCATATTACTTTGGAATAATGCTTCACAAATTACAAAGTTTTCACACACAAAAAATTGGCTCTTCCGAGGCTTCCCCTGGTATTACCTCTAGTTTAGTGATGAGAACACAGAGGTGGGAGAGCTGTCATTACTTCACTCTTGCTTTGCTCTCTTTCTTTCTCTCTTCACCCCCTTCCCCCTTTCTCTCACTGACCTCAGAAGCAAATTTAACTTGAATCCACTTAGGATGGCAGGAATCAAGGGAAAGTGATTTAAAGGTGGTTTCTCCAGCACCTTTTAAGAAAAGGGGCCCAAAGTCATTTTAGCTGCCTCAACAGACTGCATGCCAAGTGGCTTATATATTAATAAATTAATACTAAGTGTAATACATGTCTGGTCTTTACTATAACATCTATTCACAAGTTGTTCAAATCACTGCAGTAAGGTTCTGCAAATAAAATCATGTAACCTATTACCATAGGTCTAATACACTGTAACTTTGGCAATGAAATGTAAAAATGTCAAGTAACAAGTACAAACACTGAATAATGATCTATAAAGATTTGTAAAAGTAAAATTTTTCCAATAGATTTCATTCTTGTTATTTTGTAAGACGACCCTGCAGTCCACCTGTTTGTAACCTTTTTAGTAAGACAGATGTCTGTGTGTGTGGCGGGGGGAGAAGGCAGAGATTTAGAGGAGGTAGGTGAGAGAGAGGTAGTCTGAAGCGCTAACTCTGATGGTAGCTTTAGTGGATAACTGGGGTCTGACTCTTTATTATGGCCCTTGGAGTTGTGCAGCCCTTCCTGTTTTCCATCTGTAAAATGCATATGGTACCATCTGCTTCTTTGGAATGGTTGACTTTTTTTTTTTTAGCTTTTTTATAGGGCTGCACCCACGGCATATGGAGGTTTCCAGGCTAGGGGTCGAATCGGAGCTACAGCTGCGGGCCTACAGCACAGCCACAGCAACTCGGGACCAGAGCCGTGTCTGCGACCTACACCACAGCTCACGGCAACGCCAGATCCTTAACCCACTAAGCAAGGCCAAGGATCGAACCCACAACCTCAAGGTTCCTAGTGGGATTCATTTCTGCTGAACCATGATGGGAACTCCAGGAATGGCTGACTTTAAAATGAAACGAAGTATTCAAACTTGGTCCAGTGATGACCCATATCAAGCATCCCACAAACACCAGCTATTGTAGTCCAAGTGAATGAAAGGTGGCAGAACTCATTATGCATTTTGTTGTAGGTGGTGCCAACACATATCATTACTATTAGCATGCCTCACTCTTTTTTTTCAGGTTGTTTGTTTATGGCTGCACCAACAGCATATGGAAGTTCCCAGGCCAGGGACTGAAGATGAGCCATAGCTGAGACCTATGCCACAGCTGCAGCAACGCCAGATCCTTTTAACCCACTGAAGTCAGGTTTTTTTTTTTTTTTTGCTATTTCTTGGGCTGCTGCCTTGGCATATGGAGGTTCCCAGGCTAGGGGTCGAATTGGAACTGTAGCCACCGGCCTACGCCACAGCCACAGCAACGAGGGATCTGAGCCGAGTCTGCGACCTACACCACAGCTCACGGCAACGCCAGATCCTTAACCCACTGAGCAAGGCCAGGGATCGAACCCGCAACCTCGTGGTTCCTAGTCGGATTTGTTAACCACTGCACCACGATGGGAACTCCAGCAGTCAGGTTCTTAACCCACTGCTTCACAGTGGGAACTCCCCCTGCTCTTTCTTCAGTTGTCAATTATCTGCTTACCACCTAACTGCTTTAACTAGACCAACACACACAAACACACCAGTGTCTGACCAAGTACTTTCTCAATGAGTAAAAGCAAAACAAAACAAACACAAATAAACTTTCCTCTTCAAAGCCTTCTGCATCCTCTGACCCGCAGACCACAGAGCAGGAACTATTCTGGCCGAGCCGCAGGCCGCCTTGGGCATTATTTAATGAGCTGAGTTGTGGCTGCTGTGTTCTTCTTTTTGTCCAAGAGGTAGAAGCTCAGACCACTGTATGACTGGTTCTTAATTTTCTGGCTTCTCACAATCTGATTTCTATTAGTGACTCACAATTCTCTCTTGAATGGACCAGACTGTTTTCTCACTGATTATTTAAACATATTTGAAGACTATAAACAGTTCTTTGGACAATACCATAATGGTCCATTCTTTATACCGAAGGGACTTTTTATTTCTTTTGGCCTTAAGAACCAAGATGAGTACTGTCTAGAATCTATGATAGACGGGTACATGTAAACAGGAATGTTCCTTTCTGCTAAACATCACCACAGCCAGTGGCCAGCGGGATGACCCTGGACAGGCCGCTCATGTTACCTGGGCCTCTGCTTGGTGTTCCTCGAGTGAGAATGGAAGACTGCGTGGAGCAAGGTGATCACGGGTTTGAGGCTGTACCGGGGCCCCTTTGCTCTTGGCCAGCACCACCAATGGTCACAGCTTGTTGGAGCCCAGGCGCAGCTTCAATGCCCTTCTGTACACGTGATGGAAAGACACTGGCAGTGGATGGAGTCGGGATGGGACACACAATGGGACTATCTTTCAGGCTCAGACAGGATCCCCTCTGTGACCACTCACAACTCCCCCAAGTTCTCTTCTTGTTATGTTTACTTAATTATTTATTTTTATTTTTTGGCCTCAGCACGCTCAAGTTCCCAGGCCAGGGATCAAACCCATGCCACAGCAGTGACAATGCCAAGTCTTTACACAATGGCCACTGGGGAACTCCTCCTCCAAATTCTTGATTCTTCTACTTTTTTTTTGTCTTTTTGCCATTTTTCTTGGGCCACTCCCATGGCATATGGAGGTTCCCAGCCTAGGAGTTGAAATTGGAGCTGCAGCCGGTCTATGCTAGAGCCACAGCAACGCAGGATCCAAGCCTCATCCGAGACCTACACCATAGCTCACGGCAACGCCAGATCCTTAATCCACTAAGCAAGGCCAGGGATCGAACCCGCAACCTCATGGTTCCTAGTCGGATTCGTTAACCACTGAGCCACAATGGGAACTCCTGATTCTTCTTAGATGATTTTTTCTTCTAGCATATTATTCAACTTTTCAGGTCATTTACGTTGACATTGTGTTCATCTTTAGGTAATAACATCTAAAATCTGCCTGAAGCACAGCAGACATAGGAACTTTTATTTTATTTTTTTAGGGCTGCACCCATGGCATGTGGAAGTTTCCAGGCTAGGGGTCGAATTGGAGCCACAGCTGCCAGCCTATGCCACTGCCACAGCAACGGGGGGGATCCAAGCCGCATCTGTGACCTATATCACAGCTCACAGCAACACCAGATCCTTAACCCACTGAGCAAGGCTGGGACTGAACCTGCAACCTCGTGACTCCTAGTTGGGTCTGTTAACCACTGAGCCACGAAGGGAACTTGCAGTCACTGGTGCTTTTGGAAAACTATGTTAAATATTTGGTTCCCAAAGATAAGATTTTCATTAAGTGATCAAATCTAGGTAACTTAACTGTCATTAGGTGTGTTCGTGTGTGTGTGTGTGTGTGTGTGTGTGTGTGTGTGTGTGTGTGTGTGTGTGTGTAGCCATGAGTCAAGAATTCAGTAGATTAAAATTTTTTTTTGACAGAGATATTCTAAATCAATAGATCACTGACTTAACCAGAAAGGATGAACAGTTTTGTTTCTTGTGAGTTAAGTCATGTCTCTGGCTCAAATGCATCTGCAGTTGATATAACCATTCACTATTAACAGAAAAGTTGACTTTATTTTCCTGGAGTAACAAACCTGCCCTCTTTTTCCACTTAAAGACTGGATTTCTGTTTCTAATAAAGAAAATTAGAAATTGGTACAACCACTACAGAAAACACTATGAAGGTACCTCAGAAAACTAAATATAGAACTACCATACAACTCAGCAATCCCACTCTTGGGCATATATCCAGACAAAACTTTCCCTGAAAAAGACACATGCAACCACATGTTCATTGCAGCACTATTCACCATAGCCAAGATACAGAAACAACCTAAATGTCCATCAACAGATGAATGAATTAAGAAGATGTGCATATATACACAATGGAATACTACTGACCCATAAAAAGAACAGAATAATACCATTTGCAGCAACATGGATGGAACTAGAGACTTTCATACTAAGTGAAGTAAGTCAGAAAAAGAAAGACAAATACCATATAATATCACTTATATTTGGAATCTAATAGAGGGCATAAATGAACCTTTCCACAGAAAAGAAACTCGTGGTCTTGGGGAACAGACTTGTGGTTGGCAAGGGGGAGGGGGATGGAGTGGGATGGACTGGGAATCTGGGGTTAATAGATACAAACTATTGCCTTTGGAATGAATAAGCAATGAGATCCTGCTGTATAGCACTGGGAACTATAGCTAGTCACTTGTGATGGAGCATAATGGAGGATAAGGGGAGAAAAAGAATGTATATATGTATGTGTGACTGGGTCACTTTGCTGTACAGTAGAAAACTGACAAAACTTTGTAAACCAACTGTAATGGAAAAAAATTAAAAAAAAGAAAATTAGGATATTATGACCAACAGTCTGAAAGACTTTAAATATCTGAAGACTGCGAAATCTCCAAGCAACTTAAACAACTTTCATTCTTAACCACCTGAACTTGTTCTCTAATTTGATTAAGAAATTTTCCAAATTGACTCATGAAATTCTTGGGTGTTAAGAGTAATGTATGCCAAGAGAAAACCTTTAAGAGAGGGAATAGACAAGATACAGATTAGGATAAAATAGGTGCAAACACATATCTGATGAAGGATGTGTATCCAAAATACATTTTAAAAAGTCTTAAAATTCAATAATAAGAAAACAAATTAATAAATGGGCAAAAGATCTGAACAGATACCTTACCAAAGAAGAGATAGAGATGTCAAATAAGCATGTGAAAAGGAGTTCATCATCATATGTCATTAGAGAATTGCAAATTAAAATGATGAGATATCACTATTAGAATGGCTAAAATCAAAACACAGATAGCACTAAATGCTGACAAGGATGTGGAGCAACGAAACCTCTGGCTCCTTGCTGGTGGGAATGAAAAATGGTACAGCCCCTTGAGAAGAGAATCTAGCAGTTTCTTACAAAATGAAACACATTCCTACTATACGATCCAACAAGCTCACTCTCTGGGTAACGCTCAAAGGAGCCGAAACCTATGTCCACACAAGCTGGGGGAGAGGACAAAGGGATTACTTATGAGCTACACTGCACAACCCAGTAATTCAAACTCTCAAGCTGAGCTTGAGAGGCTTTCTCTGGGATACGTTCATCATCCCCACTCACACAGAGTGAAATAAGCTTTCCTGCAGCACCAATGAAACTTCCCATGGGTCAAAGATAATTCCAGATTTTTACAGTGTTTGTACAACACTGGTTCTCGATGTATGGCTTATCAACCAGCATCAGCTGGGAGGTTTATGTGAAAATTTTTATTTTTACTTGTATTTGTCCACTTAGAGGAAAAAATTTAAAAAATTAATTTTAAAATGGTGTAGTATGGGGGAGTTCAAACACACCCCGAAGATGAGAGAACAGTGTAATGAAACCGTGAACGCTCACCGCCCAGCTGCCTTCTGCAGACAAAATCCAGAGTCCCACTCAACTCATCCCCCACCCCCGGTTATGCTGCAGTATCTCAGCAAGTAATGTGATTTCTGTATATCACAGTATGTAACTCTGCTCTTAAAAAAAAAGTAATCTCTTGGAGTTCCCGTCATGGCTCAGTGGTTAATGAATCCGACTAGGAACCATGAGGTTGCGGGTTCGATCCCTGGCCTTGCTCAGTGGGTTAAGGATTGGCGTTGCCGTGAGCTGTGGTGTAGGTCGCAGACGCGGCTTGGATCCTGTGTTGCTGTGGCTCTGGTGTAGGCCGGTGGCTACAGCTCTGATTAGACCCCTAGCCTGGGAAACTCCATATGCCATGGAGTGGCCCAAGAAATGGCAAAAAGACAAAACAACAACAACAAAAAAACCTCAAAAAATAAATAAAATTTTAAAAAAGTAATCTCAATACTTTTATCATGTCTAAACAAAATTAGCCATCAGTCCTTAATCTCACCAAAGATCTAGTCAGTACTTTAATTTTCCCAAATGTTCAAAGACTTTTTTTTTGTCTTTTGCCTTTCCTAGGGCCACTCCCGTGGCATATGGAGGCTCAAGGGCTAGGGGTCCTATGCCAGAGCCACAGCAACGCCAGATTCGAGCTGCATCTGCGACCTACACCACAGCTCACGGCAACGCTGGATCCTTAACCCACTGAGCGATGCCAGGGATCAAACCCGCAACCTCATGGTTCCTAGTCGTATTCGTTAACCACTGCGCCACGATGGGAACTCCAAGATTTTTTTTTTCCATTTCTTTGACAAATCCATACACAACTGGTGGACCTAGCTCTTAGGTCTTCCTGAATCTGCAGGTTCTCCATGACACCAGTTCTTCCCTTGAAATTATTTTGTCTACCACACCAGGTCATTTGCCTGTGGGGTTCCCTCAGTCTAGACTTTGCTGTTCGCATTTCCATGGTATAGGTGAACATGTTTTCCCGTCTTCTGTACCTCCCATAAACTGAGAATGAAATCTAGATGCCTGATCAGATCCTTGTTCAACTGCCTTCCGTCAACGATGCTGTGTAACTTCATCACGGAGTGATGCTTGCCTTTACTGTGGTATTAGCGGTCACTAATGATCACTGTTCTACACTCACTCATCTGAGGTGGAAAGATGGGAACATTCTAATTCTAATCATGCCTCTCCCACTCGTTAGCTGGAGTATGTCTGTGAAGAGATACTGCTTTTTTGTCAGAATTATTTATCTGGCCACACGGTTTGATGATGGAAGCCAGGATCAGTGCTCATACCTTTTCCTTTATCCAGTTTCAAGATAACGACGTGGCTCTCTAGCATCACCCAAAAGTCACCCATTAGAATTTCTGTGTTACATTATTACTGTGAACTCATGGACGAGACCAGGTTTGCTGTGTTTCCGTCCATTACAGTGTTACCCATACTGATGCTCTACATGTCCCCAAGGGCCCTGCCTTGCCTTTTGCCTGTCAACTCTCATCCTTCATGATGCTTCTCCAGAGCTACTTTGTTAAAGCAATTCTTGTCCTTGAGCCAAATGTGGTTTCTCTCTCCTCTGGACATGATGGCACTTTACAGCCCTTTCCTTATCCTGCCTTACATCACAGCTGTCTCTCCGGGCCCTCATTTTATATCCTAACTAGAGAGACATGCTTGGCAGCATACTGTCTCCTATATTTATTTTTTATGGAGCCTCATTTTGGTCACTAAGAGATTAAAAAGGCAACATGATGAAACTTTACATAAAATTTGCCACACTAGCATATCATCACCAATATTGTAGAAGCAATATTTTAAACCAGTAGCTTTCTTTTTTTTCTTTTTTTGGTCTTTTTGTCTTTTTAGGGCCGTACCCACGGCATCTGGAGGTTCCCAGGCTAGGGGTCTAAATGGAGCTGTAGCCGCCAGCCTACGCCAGAGCCACAGCAATGCCAGAACTTAGCCGCATCTGTGACCTACACCACAGCTCATGGCAACGCTGAATCCTTAACCCACTGAGCGAGGCCAGGGATCGAACCCACAACCTCATGGTTCCTAGTCGGATTCATAAACCACTGAGCCACGACAGGAACTCCTAAACTAGTGGCTTTCAGTGTGGATCCTAGAAGCATGTAAAATGTGCCTATGTCCAGGAACCCAGCTCATGTCAAATAAATCAGAATTTCTAAGATTGGACCCGAGGCCTTTGCATGTTTTTAAGATCCCTTTTGCAAGCATGGTTGGAAGGTACACTTAAAAATTAAGTTTATAAGATGGCATAGTGGAAAAGAATCCCACTAAGAACCATGAGGTTGTGGTTCTGATCCCTGGCCTTGCTTAGTGGGTTAAGGATTTGGCGTTGCCATTAGCTGTGGTGCAGGCCACAGACGCAGCTCGGATCCTAAGTTGCTGTGGCTGTGGTGGAGGCTGGCAGCTGTAGCTTTGATTTGACCCCTAGCCTGGAAACCTCCATATGCTGTGGGTGTGGCCCTAAAAAGACAAAAAAAAAAAAAATTAAGTTTATAATTTAAAGATTCTTAAATAGTAGGACTTTAAAGCAATTGCTGATTTTTTTTGAGGAAATGTGTAACCTTTTTAGATTTAATTTAGGTCCACACTAATTTCTTTTAGGCCCCTTGTACCAATACACATTGCTGCATTATGATAAGCTTTAATTACATACACACACATGCTTAAAATCTTAAGATATCCTTTTTTTTTTTTTTTTGTCTTTTTGCCATTTCTTGGGCCACTCCCGCGGCATATGGAGGTTCCCAGGCTAGGGGTCGAATCGGAGCTGTAGCCACTGGCCTACACCAGAGCCACAGCAACGCGGGATCCGAGCCGTGTCTGCAACCTACACCACAGCTCACGGCAACGCCGGATCGTTAACCCACTGAGCAAGGGCAGGGACCAAACCCGCAACCTCATGGTTCCTAGTCGGATTTGTTAACCACTGCGCCACGACGGGAACTCCTTTTTTTTTTTTTTTTTAAGATATCCTTTTCAACAAATTTTCTTAAGGAATGTTAGGTTCTCAGGAAACGATAAACCAGCCAACTGTTAAAATGAAATAATACAAATGACAAAGATAAACCGCCAAACTATGAAACAAACCAACCAATGAACTTGCATTTAAAGCTGTGAAAAGAATATACACAACAGAAATGGTTTTTTGAGCTTGTTAAATATTTTTTAAAGGCATGGCATTTTCCCTTGGTAAAGCTAAAACAGACTTTTACTCAAGCACCTGCTACCTTACTGGAAAATGCCCCAGGTAGGTTAATAAATGTCTTGATTTCCTCTTTTGTGAACCATCAGAAGCATTCACATCTTCCCTAACAGGTTGGGGAGGTGCCTGAACGGAGCAAACATAGGACCCTGAACCCAGGGGAAAATGGGTAAAGAAGCTCTTGACTGACAGCTGACCTGGACAAGGAGTCATGTCTTGATTAAAACAATGCCTATGTGAGCAGGAAGCACAAACTGTCTGAAACCTCAGCACCAGACTTTAATAGAACTTGTTTTTTTCTCTTGGTCTCACAAAGCTATGCATCAGCCCAAGGAAAGGCTAAAAGCTGAAATTAGAGAAATTTGTAAAGTCAAGTATAATCTTTTCACCTTAGAAGACGGGCTGCAGTTACTTATCTGAAGCTGCACGATCATGAAGAAAATGAGGCAGAGCACGTGTGTATTCACAAAAGGCTGACAGGAGAGGCACGGTATCTTTTCTAGCTAGAAGTTACATACTTTGCTAGTTCCTTCTTTAAATTCACAATCAGCTTTTCAGAAAACCACAAAAGTTCTTTTAAACATGAAAAAGTTCATGAGTGATAATTCTGCCCCTGTCTCAAACTTAGCGAAGTTTGCAATGAAGATCTGGAGTGTCTACTAAAACATGACTAAGGAACTCCTTCCTGGGCTTGCTAAGTTTTTAAACAAAACAGTCATTTATTTCCAGGTCTCAACGGTCTATAGCGGTTAGAATTCATCTAGTATTATATTTAAAATTAAAATGGATATTTTGGGACTTCCAACCTGCGTCTGCAGATCTTTATCCCACTAGGTGGGGCCAGGGATAGAACCTGCATCCTCATGGATACTAGTTGGGTTCTTAACCCACTGAGCCACAATGGGAACTCTGAGGCTAAAATACTATTGAAGCCTCTTTTATCTGTGGTGAAATCATCCCATTTCTCCTGTGAAAAACAAATCTCACAAATCTCATTTTACAGGTCAAAGAGGGTAATTCTTGAAAATAGTATTACTATCGGTAAACTAAAGGTCCATTTAATTATCATTTGCAAACACACAGAAAATGGTTTTTAACATGTATTGAGTATACTGGCACGTTTTGGTATGTCCCAGGCCACAACCTGATAGTTACATATTAAGATAGCGATGGCGTGTAGCGCAGCTAAGACAAGAAGTGGGGGTTCAAATGGAGTAGAATCCACCTTGGTTTGACAGCTTCTCTTCACAAATACCTTTAGCACTTACACAACAAGAATCCCTTCCTGTACGTGAAACTCCTGTACCTTTTCAATTTCATTTTGTTTTGGGGTTTTTTGGGGGCTGTGCCCATGGCATGTGGAAATTCCTGGGCCAGGGATCGAACCAGCGCCACAGCAGTGACAGCACCGAATCCTCAACCCGCTGAGCCACCAGGGAACATCCCCTTCCATCTTTTTTAAAAAGAGGGCTTTTTTCTTTTAGCCACCATCTGCTTCTATCTTCATTTGTTGTAGCCATTTCAGCCTCTATTTGAAATTCGACTCTTGTGCTCAGAGAAGGGTACTGCGTTAGATGACAGTCTGCCAGGTAAGCATGCTCCTCCTTGGCCAGCAAAAACACGGGGCTTGCTTTTTGAGAGGCTGGCCGCCGACTGTCAGACAACATTTCCTGATGTTAATCTGCTAAGGATTCAGGTCAGTAAGCCAATGTATGCAAAATGAATGCAGAAAAGGCAGCCTTAGGAAGAGGAAGGTTTGAAAGACAGAGGCTTAAGCGTGAATCAGGTAAAATAACCACAGTGTCTAATGCAAAAGGATGGGGAACTCTGAGATGTTTTTCCCCTGGGAGAGAAAGTGCTTCATCTCTTTTCAAGGCAATTCTTGTGGGGGCGGGGGGAGAAAGAAAGAAATCAAACAAAAACCCAAATTGTGATTTATAATTCATTTGGTCAAATAAAGAGCTGTAGGCAATGAAAATGTTGACAGTGAAAGCACAACTTTCTATAATATCAATTTAACGAGAATGAATTCACAGAACGGTCACGTTTCAATTCTATAAGGCACTGATGAGCAAAACAATAATAGTCAGTGCTTTAAATCAATAGGGTCTAAGTGAACCAGTGTCCTTTCCAGCAACTGTATCCGTCCATTAATAGGACAAGGCTGTGTATAAGCAGGCAGAGGAAGGATTTCAGGGATGTTATGTAAACTACTCATGTAATTAAAAAATGTAATTATATCATTTTCCCAGGGAAATGTGAGGTTTTAAACTAACTGCATAATCTATGAAAGACCTATAATGAAATATAAAGAAATGTCTCTTAAAAGACAGGACAGGTGATCACACTTGCAATGACACTTGGGATCAGTCTTGCTTATACTTAAAGGACAGCATATTTTCATTAGAATTGAAAACCCAGCGGATGGGGGAGGAAGTCTTTCCAACCATACACATTTTGCTTCTACGTAAACATCCTCCGGCTTTGTCTGACACACTCAAGGTCCCGTGTGGACCACTTGTCGGGATCAACACGTCTGGATTGGTTTTGGAGCCTCCCCATCCCCCTCTAACAGGGCACCCTGGTTTAATGCCCCTGAGCTCGAAATCCTGAAAAGGCAGCACTAATCCTCTTTGCCCATCAGTTCCCGGGCCTGGGAGCAGGGGTGTGTGGAGGATGATCAGCCCTGCAAAGAAGCGGGGCCTCATTCTAGAACAGACAGGCCGTCTCCTCAGGTCAGAAGCTGGAGCAGCATGAGGTCCCCTCAGTGCAGCTATTCTGGGAGCTCATGCTCTCGAGAGACTGTTAGTCTCCGTTGATGGCTAAATCTAAGATGGTGATTTCTTTGAGTTTTGTGGCTAACTTTTTTTTTTTTTAAAGCATGAATTGCATTAGCATCTGGAAGTAAATAACAATTACAGAAAAACTGAAATGACAGGCAAACTGAATCAAGAAAGACAATACTTTTTTTTGTTTGTTTTTGCTTTTCAGGGCCACACCTGCGGCATATGGAGGTTCCCAGGCTAGGGGTCAAATTGGAGCTGCAGCTGCTACGCAGAATCTGAGCTGCATCTGTGACTTATACCACAGCTCATAGTAACGCCAGATCCTTAACCCGCTGAGCAAGGCCAGGGATCGAACCGACATCCTCATGGATACTAGTTGAGCCACTGATGGCAATTTTGACACACTGTTTTTAAAAGTAGGGATAGCCTTTTGCCCTAACAAATGATCATGTGCTTTTATTGACAGAAAAGTTAAATCCATTCTATTTGGGCAAAAAGTAAAACAGGACACATTTGTTGAGATTATTCTGCTTGTTCTCATGCCCACAAGAATGCTGTGGTCTTCCCTGGACCATATGGGTCCTCAGGACTGAACTGGGAGTCTGGAGCTGAGGAGTTTTCAGACGTTCTTGGGACCCAGGTGCTGCCGCCTCCCTTCTCTACATGCCAGTCGTGCCTGGGCAGCAGCAAATTCCCTGCATCTAAGATGCTGAGAGGTCACCCCAGAGATTCTATCAAATTTATTATTATTGTCTTTTTCAGGCTGTACGTGTGACACAAAGAAGTTTCCAGGCAAGGGGTCTAATCGGAGCTGCAGCTGCCAGCCTATATACCACAACCACAGCAATTCCAGATCTGAGCTGCATATGCAACCTATACCACAGCTCATGGCAATGCCGGATCTTTAACCCACTAAGCGAGGCCAGGGATGGAACCCTTGTCCTCATGGACGCTGGTTGAGTTCATTACTGCTGGGCCACAACAGGAACTCTCTCAAATTTATTTTAACCTCTATTTTTACATTAAAAAATCTTTGGGAGACTAAATGCATGTGAGAAGACCAGAATCTGGCCATCTGATTTAGGAGTGGGCATGTGCACAGAGTCCCTCAGCACAGTGTCTCCAGGCGCCCAGAGCTGTCACACAGCCTTCCTCCTGCCAGACAAAGTTTGCACAAGCCATCGTCACATCCTGGAATGTCCCACCCACCTACCCTTCATCTCAATTGTCCCTGCACAGGATCCCACCCTGGCCCCCGGGACCAGGTCCCAGAGAACATGTTTTCACAGCTCCTGCAACTGCACATGGCAGGGCGGGGAGTTTGTGCTGTGATCTGAGTAACATTAACGCTGGCCTCCCAGGTACGCAGTTTGCACTCATGGCTGGATTCCCAGCACGTACCACTGTGCCCAGCAGAGAGCAAAAATATTGTTTCTTGCAATAGGAAATAAAATGAAGCTAAATAAATGCATCTGGGGTTGATTTACTATTTCAAACCTCTTCAAAAACTCCTGTCAGCCTTAAAATTTGCTGGGGACCAACTTATTTATATTTTTCTACCATGTGGGTATAAACTGCCCTGGCCAGATCTAGAGCACTGATGTTGTTTTCCCTAATTTTTGGAAGACGACAATACTTCATTTCCACACGTGGAAGACCTATTCGTTTTTGTTTGTTTTGATTTGGTTTTTTTGGCCGAGCTTGCAGCACGTGGAAGTTCCTGAGCCAGGGACTGAACCCACAGCACAACAGTGACCCGAGCCACAGCAGTGACAATGCTGGATCCTTAACTGCTAGGCCACGAGGGAGCTCGTTTTTAAAATTCCACCTCAAATGGTGCGGGTCAACTCCTGATAAATTTGTCAACTTCTCCCAAGGGGCAAGTGGTCTTGAGCTGGGGCTTCAGACCATCATTTTCGTCTGATATACACTCTACTCTCCTGGCAAAACAGCAACCCTACAGTGGGGCCATGGTTTCTAAGAACCGTTCAGGAGTAAACTGCATAGGATCAGCCTAAACTCGCGGGCAGCAGAGGCCCTGAGGCTTCACCCTGCTTAGGAGGCCTGTCTCCAATGAGTGTGCAGAGCAGCTCCACACACAGGACAGGGACGTGTCCTGGATTCTCTTTTAAAAATGCTTGGGTAGGCAGGAAGGTTGCTCTCTCTCCTCCGTCTAACTACAGGAAGACAGAGAGAACAACACGTCAGGGGCAGACTGGAGGGTTAACTATTAAGTGTGCAACTGATCTGGCACCTGAAAACCTTTCCAAAACTGAAGCCGGGATTTCTGCAGCAGTCACGACATTTAACATTAATACAGTTAATAATCCTATAAAAGAAAATGAACTCATTCACACACGTAGGCATGCATTTAGCTTTGAGATTAACTTCAAGAACATGGGGAAAATTAAAGTGCTTTATCAAGTAGGGCGAGGGGTCCTGGGTATCCTTCGTCTCTATACTGGCCTGGACGCAAAGGTCACAGGTGCTGCTTTAACCTCGCCTGAGGGCACTTCTGGGCCATGTCCCTAAGAAGGCGGATGATGCTCTGTGAACGCGCCTGTCAAGCCCTCACCTCTTCTGAGAAGATGTCAAGAGCATCCCTAGTCCTGCTGTTAAAAAATACAGTCAGTTCTCCACCAAAGCGGCGACATAACAAGCTGCAGACCTCGGATACCTAAGGGGGCACACTTATGTCAAATGGGCAAACCCTGACTTGGTGCTTATGAAAGGTTTGCCTGACAGAAGCGACAACCATTGAGATTTTCCTGACAGCTACACAGGAACCCTCCCGGAAGACGCCGGCCCTGAGATGCAGGGGACACTCTGAAATAATCAAAACATACTTCTCGGGAACAACTGGGGTGTTTTTATGGTGTGGACACGGCCAGGCAAGGTTTCCTCCTCCATGTCTCTGAGAGCACTCAGAACACGGGTTTTATGGCTTCATCTCTTCCTCACTTCTTCCTCTCATTTCCTCTTGCTCTTTGTCCACTAACTATTTTCTTCTCCAGTTAGGTGTTTTCCGTAAAACACCTTAAATCCCTGTTAGAACACGGTGGGGGTATAAATAAGAGAAGCCTCGAGTTAAAATAAGATGTACTTTGGAAACAAAGTATTTTATGATTTTGGTGGCTTTTTTTCCCTGTGATGACAAATTCTTGCCTCGTACTATTAAGGAAGCTCTGAAAGTCATGACGCTCCAGATAGTACTTATTTTTTAATTTTTTTTTTTAAGGATTAACTGGAGGCATGAACTGAAGAACTTAGCTTGGGGCAATCACGCAAAACCATCCCACGTGCTTTTCCAAGTTCAGTCTAGTGCCATTTCCCTAAAGCACGTGGAGGTTCTGCCGTGACTTCCCTTGCCGTCACCATGGCATCCATCAGAAATAACAAGTCTCTTTATTCCTTCCAGTTTCCCAAACTCCATCCTAGGAACCAGTTCCTTGTGTGGGCTGTACATCTGCAAATCATCACTCACCCCTCCAAAGGAGCAGTGGGGAGGATGAGGTTTACTCCTGAGCATAAAGAGGACTTCAGATCGGATTTTCTTTCACCCTTATTAGAATATGACGCTACATGGACATAACAGTTCCACACAGCCGTCTGTCACACTGAACCCATGTGTGACATGGCAAAGAGAGATGTCATGTGTGTTGACAAGAAGAAGCCTTCCCCCCGCCCGTCCCGATTAAAGCATTTCATGAATTAATCTCTAATCTGGCCATTTTAATCTGCCATTTGTAGAGACATCCTGGACTCAGGCTGCAGGAAACAGTCACTAGGCAACACTAACAAAATACATCAGTCTTGGCAGGGGAAGCAGGAGGAAGACATAGATTCTATTACTCCAGAAATAAAATACCCACAATAGCCGCCTGACTAGGGAAATCGCACCAAGTTATAGGAAACAAATGTTCTTGATGGAAATGTGATGTGTTCCAACAAAAAGAGCCTGCAACCTGGAATCCATGACCTCTTCTAGAAGAGACAAATAAAAACCTTCCAGTGTACTGGTTGGTCAACACCGTCCACAAAGCTGAAGAGGAAAAGAGACCCAAACCCTAGATGCCCTTCTGCCTTGGACCAGGAGGTGGTGGGGGGACGGACCGGATGGGGAAGGCGGGTGGTACTTCCCGAGGGAACGGCAGGGCAGGACCACAGCCCCGAACCGGATAGGCATGGGGTTGTATTATTCTCATTCGAAATTTTAAAAATATAAGAGAACTTTCTAGATAACACCCCCCCCTTCATAGTCATGGTATCTTAAAGATCACAATTACTCAGTATGCTAATGCGAACCTAGTCCTAATAGTCTGAATTTGTTCTGAGCAAGAGGATCAGTCATTCCGTATAGAAAATGCAATGCTGTGGTTCTTATCACTTTGTGTAACTGAAATTCTAAGGTACAAAAGAGCGAAAAGCCAAATTAAAGAAATAAAAGGAGAAATGGGGAAGTTCCTGTTGTGGCTCAGTGGGCTAAGGACCTGATGTTGTCTCCGTGAGGATGTGGGTTTAATCCCTGGCTTTGCTCAGTGGCATTGCCACGAACTGCAGCGTAGGTCGCAGATGCTGCTCGGATCCAGTGTTGCTGTGACATAGACCTGCCGCCGCAGCTCTAATTTGATCTCTGGCCCAGGAACTTCCATATGCCAAGGGTATGGCAACAAAAACAAAATAAAATGAGAGTTGGCAATGGAATGGAGGGAGAATCAGTCACAATGAGTGACAATACGTGATTACTTCTCAGTGGCTGGTCCCCAGGACAGCTCTGGCCCCGTCTGAGTAGTGCTGAGCCTCAATGGCATTTAGAAGTGACACAGGGAATGCTTCTCTATGCAGAATTTGACCTGTTTGAAGGTGACCCTCTCAACCATTTTCTCCACTGTGATGTCCCTGTGCGGTCAGGCCCATCCAGTTCATAAGCTGGGGCATGGCCAAGAGGGGCAGGGGCTGGGTGTACGGAAACATCTGAGGGAGGGGCTGGGGGGGGACTGGACAAAGTCCTCCCCAGCCCCAACTTAAAGGGTCAATGCTCCCCAGTGTCCCCAGAGCTCTGTTGTTACTGCCCCGCCCTCCCCCTCATTCATGGATCATCTACGGAATCTCATTCACTCCTACATGTGAATTAGTGTAAATATAAGGGCTCCCACACAGCCCACCAGCCTGACTGCTCTTCCAAGGGCCAAACGATACTCCACGCGGTAGCAGATGATACTTTCATATTTCAGGCACCGCAAATGCAACAGGTTTAAATCACATTCACTAACTGCCTTACAGTCCCTCGATCCAGAAGTCTGGACATCACCATCAGGGACTGTCTTTTACCACCACCTGTGTCCGTCCCCACACATCTGATTAATCAAGTCTGCTCACTTTTAGGCTCATTCTTTAAGGTCCACTCTCTTCCCTCTGTCCCACTTCCACCGCCTTGGTTTCTGGTCCCCAAGCGTCTCCTGTTTGGCTCGATGCCATGCAGCCAAACAGCATCCTTGTTTCAAGATTCCTGCTCTTCAGTTACTACTTCGCAGAAGTACATTTTAAAATCACAACTGGCCAAACGGCTCTCCTGAGTAAAGCCCCTCTGGAGGGCCCTATTACCTGCTGTGATTTCCCATCTCCTGGTGCAAACGCCTTGTGTGGATAGAGTACTGGATACAGTGGATTCCACTCTAATGGTTAGTTAGGTTATGTTTGCTGGTACGGCTGACCTCAAGATGGGAGGTAACCTGGGCAGGGCCAACCTCATCACCTGAGCCATTAAACGTGAGCCCCTTTTCTCCACCTAGCAACAGAAGGGGGTGGGCAGAGAGACTCTAAGGTGGAGGGATCTAAGGCAAGAGAGGTTCTTTGATGCTGAGACAGAAGTGGGGGGAGGGGGGGCTCACAGACCAGAGAGTGAAGCTGGTGGCCTTGAATGATCCTGGCTAACAGACAGCAGGACAGTGGGGACCTCAGTCCTACAACCAGGAAGAAGCCATTCTACCAATAGCACCGAGAGGCATGATGATGGATCTTTCCCTCATCCAGTCTCCAGATAAAGATGTGATCAGTGAACAGTATGATTTCTGCTCTGTAAGACTCAGAGGGGAGGACTGGCCAAGAAATGTGAGATGATAAATATGTGTTGTTTTAAATGTCTCTAAGTCTATGGTAATTTGTTACACAGCAACAGAAAACAGATACATGCAAACAATACCCAACCTTGGTAGCAAGCCAAACCCATCTGTCCTAATGGGACGTTGCCCTTCCTTTCCAGCCTCATCTGCTCCCTCATCTTCTTCTCTGTGCTTGCTTTACACATCTCCTTATCTACTCAAATTCTAAAGAGAATTATGTAAATATCCTGACTGTAATGAGAAGTATTCTCAAAATTTAAAAGACAAATATCATATGATATCATTTATATGTGGCATCTAATACAAGCGATGCAAAGGAATTTATTTATAAAACTGAAACCAACTCAGAGATTTTGAAATCAAACTTACAGTTACTAAAGTGGAAACCATGGGGGGAGGGATAAATTAGGGGGGTGGGATTAACACATACCCACTACTAAGTAGAAAAGAGATAATTAACAAGGACCTACTGTACAGTACGGGGAGATATACTCAATATTCTGTAATAACATAGATGGGAAAAAAGAATGGACACGTATGTGTGTGTGTATAACGGATTCACTTTGCTGTGCACCCAAAACTAATACAACACTATAAGTCAACTATACTCCAATAAAATTTTTTAAAAATCTTGTGATAAACCATATTGGAAAAGAATACGAAAATTCTTAATAATTAATCAACTATACATCCATAAAATAAAAAATTAAGTGATTTTGGGGAAAAAATATGAATCATGTAAGCACATGTAAACAATAAGGAAATGGCAAAGATGAAACTTCTTTTTCTTTTTTGGCCATCCCACAGCATATGGAGGTTCCCAGGGCAGGGATCATATCCGAGCTGCAGTTGCAACCTAAGTCACAGCTGCTGCAATACCAGATCTTTCAACCCACTGTGCTGGGCCGGGGATTGAACCTGCCTCCTGGCACTGCAGAGATACCTTTCGCCACAGGGGGAACTCCAGAGATGACACTTCTCATCCTCCTAGTATAAGCTCTTTGTTGACAACATTACAAAGAAAAAAAATTAATGATGATCTTATTAGGTCTGACAAGGCACTGTCCTTCTCCAGAAAAAGAAATTATCACCAAGAAGGCTTTCTGAAATCTGAACTGACGTTCAGTACTATTAATAAACAATCTTGCCTTAAGTGTATTTTTCCAAGAGATATTAGCTAATGATAGTTGTATCTGTATGTTACGTAAAATCAATCCACACAAATGTAGTGGAATACATATATTAAAAGATAAATAAAATAAGTGACTGCCACTTGACTTAAATATCACTGTAGGAAAAGTCAATCAGCATGTTCTAATAATTAATACCTATCTGCCAAAGAGCAGCTAGACATGTACTCACCCTTCCGAATAGCATGAACCACTGGTGAGGAGTCTTTGCTCAGAAGGAAGGATTTATAGCCAGCTAAAGACCTGGGGTCAGGCTTTTATACATCAGCCCTATTTCAAAACCTAGATCCTAGGAGTTCCCATTGTGGCTCAGTGGTTAACAAACCCAACTAGTATCCTTGAAGACTCGGGTTCGATCCCTGGCCTCGCTCAGTGGGTTAAGGATCTGGCATTGTCGTGAGCTGTGGTGTAGGTTGCAGATGAGGCTCAGATCCTGCGTTGTTGTGGTGTGGGCTGGCAGCTACAGCTCCTGCTGGACCCTAGCCCGGGAGCCTCCAACTGCTGGGGGTGTGGCCCTAAAAAAACACCAAAAAAATCCACCAAAAAAACCCCAAAACATAAACCTAGATCCTAAAGGAGGAAGAAGAAACCGGGAAATGTGCCTCAAATAGCCACTCCCAATTTCTTCAGTCAAGAAAATTCTCTCCCAGAGCAGAGGATCCATCTCAGCATGAAATGGAAGTGAGCTGAGTAGATTTCTAACTCGTTCCTATTGTATCCCTAGTTGTTTTAGTGAAACCCAGTGCATCACAGAACTCCTCAGATGCTAAGAGGCAAACAAATCCCCATCTTTTTGCAACAGAAGGAAAAATACAGGATGACCTGCATTATTTTGCAAGACAGCTAACATAAAACCAAATAGTATAGAAGCCTCTTCAAATATACTACTCAGAGTTTCTATGGAAGAAACTGAAACATACAGTTAAGTCAAGGCTTAGTGGAAGGAGAAAGAACGTGAAGGGACTTCTGAAGGGATTAAGCGCAAAGGAAAAGGGAGGCAAGTTTGTCAGACCCCTTGTCTAGCAGACTCTCCTACACACCCCGAGGAGTTCATTAAATTACCGAAGCCAAGGACCACTGCCTCCTCATTCACCATAAAATGGGAGTCGGCTCAGAAGAGTGAGCACGGAAAGCCAGAAATGCAGTGTGTATAATTGTCTCCAGAACATATTCAGGCTTGTTAAACACCTCTGATTTCTGACACAACCACAAGAGACCTTCAGCTGTATCTTCTGACCAATCTCAGCAAATTCAAGCCAGGCAGCATGAGAAGTGCAAATTTCCTGTTTTCAAGGTCAGCTTCTTCGATCCTACCAAGCAATCCTTAAACCCAAGCATAGTTACTTCCTGTTCCTATTTCATAAGATCATTCAGCATTTCCCAAACTGCCAGATTAATGATTAGCTGATACCGAAACACTGATAATATTCTTTCCAGGCTGAATGGAACCAATCTAGAAGTGCAAAGTCAAGATGAAATTCACTTTCTCAGACTTAAGAAATACTCTCCAGGACTTCCTGTTGTGGCTCAGTGGGTTAAGAACCTGACTAGTATTCATGAGGATGTGGGTTCAATCCCAGGCCTCACTCAGTGGGTTAAGGATCTGGTGTTGCTGTGGCTCCAATTCAACCCCTGGCCTGGGAACTGCCATACGTCACAGGTGCAGCTATAAAAAAAAAAAAAAAAAGAAAAAAAAAAGAAAATACTTTCCACTTTCTAATATATTGTTAGGTGATACACGAGCAAATCTCTAAATACTGTGGAGGCTGTGGGTTTGTTAAGACTTAACATTTTTAGAGCAGCTTTAGGTTCACAGCAAAACCGAAGGGAGGGTACAGAGTTCCCTCATATGCCCTCCTCACAGAAACACACGTGCTCAGCCTTCCCATCATCAACACCCCCACCAGACGGCACATTTATTACCATCACTGAACTGACCACTGACCCAGCATAACACACCCTAAGTTCCTAATTGCATTACGGTTCCCTCTTGCTGTTGCACATGCTGTGGATTTGGACAAACGTATAACAACATCGCCAGAGCACCAGACAGAGTGTTTCCCCTGCCTGAAACACCCTCTGCGCTCTCCCATCTCTTCCTCCCTCTTCCCACCCAACTCCTGGTCACCACTCATCTTTTTACTGTCTGCATAATTTTGCCTCTCCCAGAATATCACACAATAGTTGGAATCACACAGCATGCAGCCTTTTCAGATTAGCTTCTTCCACTTATTAACATGCATTTAAGGTTCCACCATGTCTTTGCGGAGCTTGATAAGCTCATTTCTTTACAGCGCTAAATACTATTCTACTTCCAGATTCTAACCCAGTATCACTCGCCTGTTTACTCACTGAAGGATAAAAGCAAATCTCTAAACAGTATGAAGCTATGATTCCATTTTTATGTTAAAAGCCCACTACTCTCTAGACAGAGTGTTTTGTTCCCATTCTTACAGACACGGCCCAGAAGGATACGCCTAATGCTTTAAGGTTAGGGACCTTTTCCAATCAATGAGCTACTCCAGGTCCAGCGGGACTCCTGGCACCCGTAAACGCTGACCATCCACTCTCCTCCTCTCACAACCACCCAAGGATGAGGAAACACTTCAGGGGACGAATAACTTACAAATGGCAAACCAAGATGCCACCCAGGCTGATGGCACTATCACATGCTGCCTCCCACAGTTGAAAATTCTTAGGCTCAAAACTCAATTCTTTAGCAAGTCAATGCACAACAGCTCTCTAGTCTGATCTGCCGAGTGATACTTTGATAGATATTCAATGGTTAGGACACCTACACTTTATGAGTTGAATAAACACATTTTTAAAAGCCCAGGTATGAGTAGGCCTTTTCACGTAAAGACTTTGAAGGGATTCAAAGTAAAACGCGAGTTCAACATTTCCACCATTCAGTCTTGAACGGACCCTAATAGTTTGAGTCGTGCAGCAAAAATGACAGGGCAAGTGCCTTAACACAAGCCCCCAGCTGCCTAAGAAAGTTAAAATTTGACAAAGCTGAATCCAATTTTTAAATTAATTTAGAAGTTTTACATGGTCCTCTGTTTACTGGAGCAATTACTGATACTCTGAGCATGTCTTCAGATACAGAATATTGGAGAGAATGAGAAAACATCAAAATATAAAGTCTTGGCAAGAATGATTAAAACCTTTGTCACGTACGGATAGCCCCAAAGGAGCATGCATTTAAAGCTAAACACCCTATTCGTCTTGAAATTAGTGCCTAAAGTAGCTAGAGTAATTTATTTACTGCCAGTAAATATTAGCCATGACATACGTGATATTAACAAAAAAAGCAGGAAAGGAAGCTATTCAATTTCACTAGGCAACATTTTAGCAGAGCTCGTCTCTGTATTTCACCATCAACTTCCCCATCTACTACCGAATTATTATTATTATTACCCGCCAACCAGCAAACCATACTGGACTGCAGTACTGCTGTGACAGTTTTCCCTTTTTCCTTTGCTATAAAAACACAATCATAGGAAGAGTATAACCACAAAAGGCATTCATGAATGCATTTAATATGTCCTTTTAAGTTACTACATTTTTCAAACAAAGAGCTCTGTTTTCACCTCTTTTCTCATGTCAATCGGACACTGGAGCATAAAGTGTACACGGCAGCCAAATCCTGAAACTAACTGCTGCCCGACTGTGTACACTTCCCTTTAAGACCAGGTCAGCCGGTGTGTGGATGCTGTAAGCCCCATGCAAGCTGGTTCTTTGTAGCTATTTGTCCATCTAACAGGCCTTCAACATCATACTGTCCTCCAGGCTTCCTGAACCTCCCTGGGTATTTTGTTGGAATGTGTGTGTACACGTTTTGTGGGATGAACTAGAGTTTATGCTCTCCTCCAACCCTAGGACCTGTGAGTCTACCAGGCTTTGGCTCTGTATTCAAAGAGGTCACAGGTGCTATTTATTGGCCTCGAAATTTGGAGACAAGGTCAAAGAACCTGCCTCTGAAATTGAGCAACGAAAAGGCGCTATCAAATTCCAGAGGTGATCAATCCATCGTTAAAGAAACTATGAAAAGATGTTCTAATTTTGTGGCTGAGACCAAATAGCCTTCTTCCTAAACTTTCTCCAGGGCCAAGATGTCGTCCGTGAAAAGAAAAGCATCAATTTAAATGCTAACTAAGGGGAGATGAGCTATAATCTTGAAAATTATAACCTGTCTTTCATGGGGGAAATGCTGTAATTATGAAATGAACTGGCAATTGGTCTGGAAAACTGGGGGGAGAGGGGAAATCACTGTGTGGTGAAAACTATTTCTCTCCAGAGGGATGCCCAGGGTCCTGGTTGAGAGTCACCTCTCCACTCTGAGCAGGACAGTGTGGTACCTGTACCAGGTGCTTCAAGTCATTCTACATCAAGGCCAAGAGCTGAGTCGAGGCTGGAACTCCGTTCCCTACTCCACTCTGAAGTGCTTCTGCATGACACCTCTCCAGCTGTTTCCCCTTCTTGGTTAAGATAAAAAAAAAAAGTTGTTTCCAAGTTCCACTCTTCACAGAGTATCTTTTTTTTTTTTTAATTGAAGTATAGTGGATTTACAATGCTGTGTCAGTTTCAGGTGTACAGCAAAGTGAGTTGGTTATACATACATCCTACATCCATTCTTTTTCAGATTCTTTTCCATTTTGAAAGGATATTGAATATAGTTCCCTGTGCTATACAGTGGGACTTTGTTGATCTATTTTATATACAGAACTGTGTATCTGTTAATCTCAAACTCTTAATTTATCCCTTCCCCTGCCTTTCCCCTCTGGTAACCATAAGTCTATTTTCTATGTCTGTGAGTCTATTTCTATTTTGTAATTAAGTTTGTTTATATAATTTCTACTAGATTCCACATCTAAGTGATATCATGTGGTATCTGCCTTTCTCTGACTTCACTTTGCATGATAATCTCTAGGTCCACCATATTATTGCAAACAGCATTTCATTTTTTATGGCTGCGTAATATTCCATTGTATGTGTGCACCATATCTTCTTAATCCATTCTTCTGTTGATGGACACTTAGGTTGTTTCCATGTCTTGGCTACTGTGAATACTGCTGCTGTGAACACTGAGTTGTGTGCATCTCACAAAGTGTCTTATTTCATGATGGTACAGGCAAAAGCAAGGCCTTGGTGATCACTTTGAGAAATCAGGTTTAAGAAGTCTTGAGAAGAGACATCCTTTCCATGGAACCTATCTCTTGGATAAGATCTGCTCAAAATCACAACCTTTTGTTTCCAGAGAGGTCTAATTAATCTCCTAATTAATCCCCCTCAGGCCAGAGTCAAGCCACCAGCAGAGGGGTGGGAAGGAGATGGGGAGGAAGGAAAAAGAAGGAAAGAAGATAAGGTGAACAGAGCAGGGGGCTGGGGTGGCCTTGTTTCCTTCTTCTAACCCCAAAACTACATGCACAACTAATATAAGAATATTAAGTATAATGTGAAAGCTTCATCACTAAATTTAGAAAAACTGATCAATGTGATGTCAAAGCTTACAGAATTCAAAATAGATGATTTAAGGATTGAATGATTATTAAATCCTTTGAAAAGCAGAGCTTCCTCCTTCTTTTCCTCTTTTCTTCCTATGATTTCACAAGTCCATGCTGGTGGTAAATATTGTATTTCAGTTTGTTCCTTCTTCTGCTACAGACTTTGGACATTTTCATGCCCCCATCAAGAGTGCTCTGGAGCAGAGGGCAGGATTTCTGGGCTCTAGCCCTTGCCAGCACTTTCCAGGCTGTGCGCCCTTAACTGCTCTGGGCCTTTTTCTTCCTCATGAAATGAAGCAGGAGACAAAGTTCCCTCTGATGTCCCTTCCAGGTCTAAAACTGTGACTCTATCAGGAGGACAATGCCCCATCGAAGCTTCAAGTCTTTGTCTCATTTGGTTTTCAGTGCCTGGAACATAGCAGGTCCTCAAGAAATACTATATCAAAGCCTCAGCAAAAATAGGAAAACCTCTCAGCATCTTTTGCACACTGGATGGTGTTAGTTCTAGGGACTGGAATTGTTGTAAACCAGAAAAAAAAGAAGATGCATGAAGGAAAAATCACAATTAAAACTCAATGATGCACTCCCCTGTTAAAAACTGTTTCAGGCCCTTCAAGACAAATTGATCAATGTCTTCTGGAAAACACAAAGATTTTAATGAGATGCCTGGTGGAGACAATACCGTAAGAGATTTTTGGAAGCTGTAATAAAGGTCTATGTCTAGGAAGGAGGCTGAAAAAGCACACTGGTACAGACTGTCCTATTCTGGGACCTGGGCCAGCTTAACCCTATGTGAAGGGGGGCTGTGGCTGCTGTATAAGGGATTGTCTGCCATCCACCAAGCTGGAAAATGAGGAGCGCTTTGGACTAAAGTATGGAAGAATTACCTTTGCTTCTGGTGCTAGGGCTGAGCGGGAGTGGGCGTGAGCTGGCACCAAGCATGTGCCAACAGGATGATGCTGATGAGGACTCGGGAGCAAAGTTTCACTCTGTCACAACTAAGGAGAGGACTTGGAGTAACAGGTATTCTTCCTCTCCCCAACCCCCAAGATCAGGAACAAGACAAGGATGCCCACTCTTACCACTTTCATTCAACATAGTTTTCTAAGTCCTAACCACAGCAATCAGAGAAGAAAAAGATATAAAAAGAGTCCAAATTAAAAAAATAAAATTGTCACTGTCTGTGGGTGATAGGATGCAATACACAGAAAATCTTAATGACGCCACCAGAAACTACGAGAGCTCATCAATGAATTCGGTCAAGTTGCAACATACAAAATTAACATGCAGAAACCTGTTGCATTTCTATACACTAACCCATATTCTTTGTTTTACATGTGCTTTCCCCAAACCTCAACTTAAGCCTAAACCCAGGTGCTTAGGGGACCTATTTCTGGAGAGGCAGCCATGAGAGAGAGAAAGGGAAGGACCCTCCCCATGAGCCCATGGGCAGGTATCAGTGGCTGACCCATCATTTCCAAAGGCCACAGACAGAGCAGAGGAATTGAAAAGATTTGTTTATAGAGCACGTGTGAAAACTCTCAGAGGTCACGTTGGGAAGATTCCGAGGAAGGCAAATTGTAAGCGAGTCAGTTAGACCTAAAAATATCAAGTATAACCTGACACTTTAATCACAGGATGATGAGGGTGAGGAAACCTGGACTCTTCTTAAGCCTGGAAGATCACTTTCTTCACAGAATAGAAACTGCACACCTACTAGTCAGCCACTGTGCTGTGCGAAGCACAAGGGTAAGTAAGACACTGCTGGCTGGGGCAGGGATGGCCACACACACATACACGCTTAGCTTACAGAGCCCCTGTACCTGAACTCGGGGCGGGGAAGTTCATTTGATCAAATCAGCGCCCAAAGTGGTGCAAACACACAATGAGAGAGTGAAGAGGTAGGGGAACAGCAAAGTGAAAAAGCAAACCTAGGGTTTCGGCACCAGCTGTTAGAATGTAAACATGAGGGAAACAAATCTCCCGTCAGGCCTTGACATCAGGTGTCAGTCGGGAGTGAATGCAAAAAAATCCCCAGGGAGAAAAGAAGACCTTCTTCTTCTTTTTTTTTTAAACTGAAGTATAATTGATGTACAATGTTTTCTTGTTTCAGGTCAATAGGAGAGTGATTCAGTTACACACGCACACAGCACATATTATTCTTTTGTAATAATGCGTAAGGGAAAAGAATCTGAAAAGGATTGTTATCTCTGACATACAATCACCCCGATGCGCGGAGGTACTCAAGTTCAAATTTACTCAGCTTTCAAAACACAACCCACAGTATAGGGGTTTTGCCTGGTGATATGCCAAAAGGTTTTACTGGTTTTATTTCTTGTTTTTAACCTCCATATTGTTAACAGTGTTTACTAGACCATGCCTACACTCATGAGGGTCTACTGGTTTGCTACTTTTTGAACATGAAAACCAAAGAGAAAAGATTGAACAATTTTAGCAAAAGAGTCTGTTTTTCTTAAATCTTAATGAGGCCAAATCTGAACACTCTGGGAAGACTGAGCGCTGACCAGGTGAGGGAAGTAAGAAGGTGCGCAGTCACGGTCCTCGTGTGTACCTGTTTCCATGGTTGTACAAGAGAGTCATCGCGCAAGGAACCTGACTTAATTAAAGCCCGTCCACGGTCTCAAGTCCCCCGGGGGCACTGATCTCCAGGCAGGAAAGCTACCACTGCTAGAAAAGGTCACTGGCTGCAGCCTGTGGCAGGTGGCTTCATGCGGCAAGACACACAGTTAAGCAGAGACCCACTGAGAGGTTAAATTGGAATTTTCATGATTACGCAGAATCAAAAGCTCTGCCTTTTCAGTTTCTGAATCAACAAGACTTTTACTGGTTTGAAAAAAATTCCTATTTTTACTTTTGTACAACTATGAGTTCTTGTAATCCATGAAAGGCGAGAGGTGTTCTATTCAACTTCCTGAATTACGGCAATTCTATGTACTGTCCAGTCAAGAACTTCTAAAGAGATTACAAGGCATTTTAATCATGTATCCTCCAGAAGCTGGGAAATTCAGACACTGAATTCGTTTTTTTTCCAGCCAAATCCCACTGGAGGGAATACATGAAACAGAAGCATGGTTTGGAAAATTAACTGACTCAAGGGCAAAACAGAGCATTTGGAAATTTTTTAAACAGTCCTTTCCTGACCAAGCACATTTAGGTTTGACTGTGATAAATTCTCTTATCCTCTCTGGTTCCTTGGAAGCCTCTCTGAATGGCAGCAAGAAGTGCCTGTTGGAGTGAACTCCAGGGTTTACGGTGGTGACTGGATTCCGGCCTGGGGACCCTGAATAGGACTCAGCCTCGGAGCCCATCAGCCAGCAGGTCTCTGCACAGGCCGAGCCTGGGGGTGTGGTGGGCAGGCTTTTAAGATTTCGCTGCTGCACTGAAGCAGCTTTTGGATCTGCCCCAGTCTGAATTCAAATGCCTCTCCAGCGTGGCTAAGCCAGGGGCACCTTCCCTTGGAGTTCTGGCCCCGAGTGGATGCACGTGGGGCTCCGAAGCACTCAGTTTCACTTGCTGGTGAATCTGCAACATGTGGGGCTCCGGGGTATAAGCCCAGGTCCCCGCCTCAGAGAAACTCTGGAAAGGTCCACCTCCTCCGCTTTGGCAATAATGCTCCAGAATCCTCTACCTGTCAGGCTTCTAGTGGAGAACAAATCAAACTATCCCTGAAAAATGGCTTAAAAGGTAACTATGTGCAGCAGCACATCTATATTATGAAATAGGGACTCCAATTTCAAATCAGATCTGAACTGTTATCCTAAAACAAAATCAGACTGGATAAGAATAAGAGGAAACATTCCTAAATGGATGGTCATCAGGTAATTCACTGTAGGCTAATCACACTCAGATGAGTCCAAGAACCCAGAAGGCACGGGACTCAAATAAATTCATCTATTGCCTGTGAAAGGGATACTTCTGTCTATTTTCTCTTTTAAAACGCACGTTCAAGAGATAGCAACAATCAGAGTTTCTGTCATGCCTCAGTGGTTAACGAATCCGACTAGGAACCATGAGGTTGCGGGTTCGATCCCTGCCCTCACTCAGTGGGTTAAGGATCCGGCATTGCCGAGAGCTGTGGTGTAAGTTGCAGACGCGGCTCAGATCCTGCGTTGCTGTGGCTGTGGTGTAGGCCGGCAGCTAAAGCTCCGATTGGACCGCTAGCCTGGGAACCTCCATATGCCGCGGGAGCGGCCCTAGAAATGGCAAAAAGATAAAATGAAAAGAAATAGCAACAATGATGACAAACTGGCCACAAGTTTCTTGTGTTCCTTAATGGTCCAGTGAAAGGAACAAGAAGGAAACAGTAGTATTAGCAATTTTGATGGGGTGGGGGAGGGGGGAGGGGGGAGGCTCAAACTACTTAAGGTTTTTTTCTTATACTTTACTCATGTTTTACATTAATACTAATAATCAAGACTACGAGTTTGAAAAAACGATTGAGGAAAAGGTCTCTCAAGTGTAAAATCACTGATTGCTACAATACACCAAGCCTATTGCTGGAGGGAAATTCGAAAAATTCAGCACAAACCCTGGGGGTGGGAATTGAGGACTTAATAGGTGTTCAGTCATTGCCCCCAGGCAGCAGAGGCCTCTCCGTCTTACTCTCCTGGGTCCCTGTAGCACTTCTGGGCCAGGGGAGAGGCTACCTCGTATTTTCAAAAGGAAAGAGAACTAGGCTGTTCTCTTCCAAGGGGTGTGTATGTGTGTGTTGGCGGGGGTCCTTTGTAGGCAACTATAATTTCTCATGCTAAAGTAACGGCAGAGCTGAGACTTGCTGATTTTGATGGCAAAATAACGAAGGCATTAAATAAGCCAAAGGGAAAACATCTAGGCATAGAGATTTAATTAAAATTAAATGTCTTTCTGATGCTTTATTCAATGCAAAACAAAATTATTCCCATGACTGTCTCCTGCATTCTGTTCTTCATGCACCTACAAGTGCACGTGATGGGAAGAGGAGCTGGGGAGGTGAGTCTGGCTTCATCAGTTCAGAGCTGCCTCTTCTCTCCGTTGAGTCTCAGAGCAGGAGGGGCATAGGGAGCGTTCAGGTCTGAGATGCATCTATGCTTTCTGCTGGAATCCTCATGGCAGAGCGCACATCACTGCGAGGTTGATGGCAATCATTTGTATTATTTTATTGGTTTTTTTTTTTTTTTTTTTTTTTAGTGCTGCACATGTGGAATATGGAAGTTCCCAGGCTAGGGGCTGAATTGGAGCTGCAGCTGCCGGCCTACAGCACAGCCACAGCAATGTGGGATCCGAGCCGAGTTTGCGACCTACACCACAGCTCACGGCAACGCCCGATGCCTGACCCACTGAGTGACGTCAGGGGTTGAACCCATGTCCTCATGGATACTAGTTGGGTTCATCACCCACAGAGTCACCCCGGGAACTCCACTTGACAGCAATCATTTAACACTTTCTTTTCTTTCTTTCTTTCTTTTTTTTTTTTTGTCTTTTTGCCATTTCTTGGGCCGCTCCTGTGGCATATGGAGGTTCCCAGGCTAGGGGTTGAATCGGAGCTGTAGCTACCAGCCTATGCCAGAGCCACAGCAACGCAGGATCCGAGCTGCGTCTGAAACCTACACCACAGCTCAGGGCAACGCCAGATCGGGATCGAACCCGCAACCTCATGGTTCCTAGTCGGATTCGTTAACCACTGCGCCACGTCGGGAACTCCCATTTAACACTTTCTTTTTCTGCTCATTTAACATCTCACTTCCTGTAACTTCTACCTTAGTTTTACCTTCTCTACATTAACCCAAAATGTTCTAACATTCATTGACAATCTTTCCAGATAACTGGAAGGAGCCGCCCTGTCTCCTCCACATCTTATTTTTTCCATATTCCACACATCCTATTTCTTGAATCAGTCCTCTTGGGAAGGTTTCAAACCACTCAGCATCCTCTAACTCTCTGCTGATCAGACAAGTCCAAGTTCATTATTCTTATTATCTTAAACAGCTACCATTTATCAAGAATCTGCTATATCCCAGAAAGTGTCAAATAAATTATGTGCTTTAATCTTCTCAATAATGCCTTATTTCACGCTCCCTTTTTCCGTTAGGAAAATGAGGCTCAGAAAGTTTAAGAAGTTCCTCGAAATCACACGGGTTACACACAGACAAGTCATTTTTCACCCCTGTGTCCCCACACCCCAGTCTGGTGGTTGGGGAGTGAGCCTTGGACATGTGAATTATACAAACTGGAGCCTTCCCACCTTCCACAAACCAGACACTGCACCTGATGGGCGCCCCCTGTGAGCAAGAACCTGCCTGACAGCCACACCGCACTGCTGCTTCCCACTAGGTTTGTCATCAACTTAAAGCCAAAGATGAGTTTGACCCCAACTGTTATAAATCCGCTGCCCCAGCTCCAAACCCATTTCTATTTTTCACTTGACCTTTAAAAATAAAGCTTTATCTCCTTTCCTGTTAAATGCTATCTTGCTACTTAGCTTCCGTGTTTGCCACGGCTGCTTCGGAAGAAACCTGGATTCTGACACAGGGGCTGTTATTCCCTTTGAAAGCTCTTAGCACTTGGAAAACTTGTTCAGGTGTGTGCGTATGTGCCTTCACCCCAAAACGTGGATAACAACGCAGCTTATTTTATGTATTTATTTTCATTTTTGGCCGCCCTGCGGCATATGGAGTCACCAGGCCAGGGAGCAGGGATCATGTTCGAGCCATACTTGTGACCTACACGGCATCGGCAGCAATGCCAGATCCTAACCCACTGTGCCTAGCTGGGGAGCTAACCTTCGTCTCAGTGCTCCAGTGGGAGGGCCACAACTCAGTTTAGACCAGAGTGACAGCTAAAGGACAACTTCCCTAGAACAAAGGTTTTCAACCTGTTTACCTATTAGATCCTGTGACCCTTGCCAGCAAAGCTTTACTTCCCATAGTTTTAATCTTAAAAACAAGAGGCACTTTGAATTTGCTTTTTTAAGAAGCACCACACAGCCACCTTAAGAACCATGTCACCGATTTATATTCTGCTGGTGAGGATTCGTGTGTCCCAGGAAACTGGTGCTCTTAAGAAAATATCAAATTCGTAAAAATATTTCATTACAAAGGAAAATGGCTGATGAACATTGCTGCGCCACTCAAAATGTTCACGGTGACATTAAAAGTAACACCAAATGGTACCCAAAGTTAATTAGAAAATAAAAATGCTATACTGAAAAATAGATTAGCTGGAATGGATTCGAAGCACGGGGCAGAAATTAAGTTTAGCAAAATGAGCAGCATGATGCATCCTCAGTCAGCCCTGAGGTATTTATTCTCCCAACACGAAACACTATCAGTTTTCTTCTGGAGTTTTCTGAGAGCTGTGACTAGAGGACTGTCAGGAAACCCTATTTCTTTCACTATATACATACAATCAATAGAAAGCCTCGCCTCAAAGTTAAGGATAAAAGCTTTTGCTGACCTAGATCAATTTTTCCAGAAGATGAATCCACAGTGGAAAAATTCAATCGTACCCAAGGTTACAGAAGAGCTTTAAGCAGCACAGTAAAACCTGGGTAGGGATACATTACTGTATCTCTCCATTTTCAGAAGAAACATCTCCATCAATAACTGAACACTCTGGGCTAAGAAATTAACCCAAATCAAGGCCAGCAAAATGCAAGACATGGGTCTGTGCATGACAAACCTTAGGTGGGGTCCTTGAAACACACACTTTACTCCCTACCAATATTTGTCAGGTTATAGAATGATGAAATCCTCTAAATTAATACATGATAGACTAAATCACTTTTGATCTAAGAGCCTATTTTCAAAAAATATCTTTTCTATGTCCCTGCAATCTGTAATAATTTAGTAACCCAACCCCACTCACATCCTAAATGACATCAACGTGAAACGGATCTGAATCTTCTGTTCCAAGAAAAGCACTGGTGCATGAGTGAATCACACAAAACGTAAGAAATGATAACGGAGGTTGTAGGCAGAGAAAGCAGAGATGAGTGAACTTGTAACGTGGGGAATCACGTGGCCTTGCTGCTGGCTGTGTCCTGAGAAAAGAGGGCCCCAAATGCATGACCACACACAGACGCACGACCAGCAGAAGAGGGGGCCGGCGGAGGCATGCGGTGGGTGGGGCTGGCACAGAGGGATGTTTGGTGTCCCCTAGGACCAAGGGCAGGGGCTTGAGGTGGAAGAACAGCTCTTTGAACGACCGTGTTAAACCTGCATAGCAGACCCGTTCCTGCAGCCTGCGTCCACGCCCTGCCAGTGTTCTCAGACACTCACCAAGCATCCACCTCCACTGCTCTTGACAGCCTGCGTTGCTCTCATTTGTGAACTTGGTCTTGCCAAACATCTCTGAAGAAGGTCACCCGACTGCCCCTTCTTTCAGAGGCATTTTTGTTTTCAGAGGAGCAAACTCACGGAAGCTGCAAGACCCACCACCATGTGCATATTCCAAATTACTCATCCTCTAAGCACGAAAAGGACATTCACGGTTCCAATTACCCTACCATTTCTGTGTACAGAAATCTACAGCTCTGTTCCAATTAACCACTTAGCCATAAGTCATGCAAAGAGAAAAGGTAAAATTCATTTCAATGATAGCTCACAGCCAGAATATTAAAGAAAACTGGATTTTTAAGGCCTCCAAAATGTTTTTCCTACCAGGGAAAGTATTAGAAATTTCTTTTTCTCAAGACAATCACATTTCCTTCTTGATTGTAACATTTTGGGGACTTTATAAGTATATGCAGTAATTTGATCCCATTAGAGACTTTGGAAATAATTTTGTACTTAGAAACTGGGTCTGAGTGATTTTCCAGAGTTCTGGAAAAGCAAAGCAGCATCTTGCAGGCTTTATACCAGTATGCCCTAGCTCTCGGTATCTGAGACAGAAAAGTTTTCGAATATACACTTGCCTCTACGTCACAGGTGTATTCCGATCCATCCAGAAGTATCACTTTGCACTGCATGCTTTTAGGCTTTTTGACAATCTTTAATGGAGAGCGAGATAGTTTACTGCTAGATGATTTCTGAGAAAGTTTATCGTCTTCAAATTGCTGATACTCAAGCTGTTTGGCAGCGGCGGCAGCGAACTCCCGTTCCTTGTCAGTGACCTGTGAAAAGCAAACAATGCACAGTCTTCACCGCAAGACAGGAAGGACATATTGCATCACTCAGGTCAGGCCCTAAAAGATCGCACTAGAAACAGGCTTCCCCATTTCATAAAGGATGAGAGACACCTGAATTAGGCTTTTAGGAATGGATACACACAGACAAATACCTAGAATGCTAACAGTTACACCTAAGTAACTTCTTTTTTTTTTTTTTTCCCCTAGGGCCGCACCCATAGCACATGGACGCGGCATATGGACCCAGACTAGGGGTCTATTCAGAGCTGTAGCTGTCAGCCTACACCACAGCCATAGCAATCTGGGGATCCAAGCCGCATCTGTGACCTATACCACAGCTCATGGCAACGCCAGATCCTTAACCCACTGAGCAAGGCCAGGGATCGAACCCGAAACCTCGTGGTTCCTAGTCAGATTTGTTAACCACTGAGCCACAACAGGAACTCCAACTTCTGCTGCTTAAAGGTACCCATAGGACCTAACTTCATTGAGACTCAAGGACTTACATTAGAAGCACTGAATTATTAGCAAAGGCCATCAAGATTCCATAAGCAAGAGGATACAACAGGTTCCCAACTTTTCAAAAAGGCACTGGCTCTCAAAGTCAGAGAGCAGACTGGTGGTTAGCAGAGAGGGGAACGGAGGAAACGGTAGATTAAAAATTGGAGATTAACAGATACAAACTTCTACATGTAAAATAAACAACAAAGACCTACTGGATATCATAGGGAATTATATTCGAGATCTTATAATAACTATAATGGAAAAGAATCTGAAAAAGAATATGTATATATATGTGTATACCTAACACATTATAAATCAACTATACTTCGATTGGGGGGAAAAAAGGCACTGGGAAGTATAAGTCTTGAAAATAAATAAATCAGAATTCTCTCGTGGTGCAGAGAGTTAAGGATCTGGCATTGTCAGTGCTGTGGCTCAGGTTCAATCCCTGGCCCAGGAATTTCTCTATGCCACAAGCGCGGCCAAAAAATATTAAAAATTAAAAAAAAGCATTTAAGATTTAATCTAATGTATTCTGCTTCTCTCATTCACTGAATCCTCCCATATTCCATGACCCAGAACTGCCCTACAAACATACCAGATATCTTATAAACTGTAAGGTCTAGAGAGCTTCAAGTATTAACCTTAGTAATTTTACAATTGTTAAAATATTTGATTTAGCTCTCAATCAATTCAATGAAGCCAGCAGCACTGAAATTCATTACAAAGTAATCCCTTAAGTCTGCTTCCCCCCCTTCACTGTAATGAGCCAGTCTAAGAACAGATCAAATCTGTCCAAAAGCTTTAATCTGCTTTCAAATCACAACAGTGCAGTCCAAGCTAGACTCAGAACTGCAGAGGATGGCCTAGGGGACAATAAAACTCTCTCTTGAGTCCTTGGAAATCTCCCTTGGCACTGCTCTCCAATGACTCTTTTTCTTTCTACTCAAGGACCACCAATGCACATTCGACCCATTTCCACTGGTCTGCAAATACACTCTGGAAGTCCAAAGGAAGATATGATCCAAGATGCAGTTTGGGCCTCTTGAATAAGTATGAAATACCCTCTCTCGTGAATATACTACCAACCTGGTGGCTAAGGTACATGAGCTGGAGCATAAGACCATATTGACAGCTTCAAATTTTCTTTTTTAATAGTCTCTTTAATTTTTTTTTGTCTTTTGTCTTTATAAGGCCACAGCCGCAGCATATGGAGGTTCCCAGGCTAGGGGTCTAATCGGAGCTGTAGCCGCCAGCCTACACCAAAGCCACAGCAATGCCAGGTCCGAGCTGCGTCTGTGACCTACACCACAGCTCATGGCAATGCCGGATCCTTAACCCACTGAGTGAGGCCAGGGATTGAACCCGCAACCTCATGGTTCCTAGTCGGATTTGTTTCCACTGCACTACAATGGGAACTCCAATAGCCTCTTTAATTTTACAACACTAACTGCAAAGCTATTTTTGCTGTGCTATTGACTTAAACAATGCGGGGGGGGGGGGGGGGGGCGGTGGTTGGGGCACTGGCCCTCCAAGCAGTGGAAATCTGAGTCTGACTTATAGTCAGCCCTCCATACCTGTGGCTCCACATCCGAGGATTCAATTGACCCCAGAGCATGCAGTACTGTAATATTTACTATTGAAAAAACCCTCTGCTAAGTGGACCCTTGCAGTTCAAACCTGTGTTGTTCCAGGGTCAGCTGTATTTATGTTGGATTTTAGGAAAAGACTTCTGCTTTTTACAATGGCATTTTCTGTCTTGTTCTCCATCCAGAAGGTGACTAATAAAGTCCTTTCCTCCACTACCTTGCCCTTCTCAAGGTGATGTCTTGAGAAGTCTTCAGAATAAAAAGACACCAACTTTCAATGAAACTAGAACACACCCTCACACCACACACGAAAATAAACTCAAAATGGCTTAAAGACTTAAATATAAGACAAGACACCATCAAACCCCTGGAAGAGAACACAGGCAAAACATTCTCTGACATCAACCTTTCAAATGTTTTCTCAGGTCAGTCTCCCAAGGGAACAGAAATAAGAGCAAAAATAAACCAATGGGACCTCATCAAACTGAAAAGCTTTTGCACAGCAAAGGAAACCAAAAAGAAAACAAAAAGACAACTTAAGGAATGGGAGAAAATACTTTCAATTGATGCAACTGACAAGGGGTTAATCTCTAAAATATACAAGCAACTTATACCACTCAACAGCAAAAAAGCCAATCAATCAATGGAAAAATGGGCAAAAGACCTGAATAGACTGTTCTCCAAGGAAAATATACAGATGGCCAACAAGCACATGAAAAAATGCTCAACATTCCTGATTGTTAGAGAAATGCAAATCAAAACTACCATGAGATACCACCTCACACCAGTCAGAATGGCCATCATTGCCATCATCACCCTAATTCCAAAACCAGACAGAGATACCACCAAAAAAGAAAACTATCACCCAATATCATTGATGAATAAAGATGCAAAAATTCTCAACAAAATCTTAGCCAACTGAATCCAACAACATATCAAAAAAATTATACACCATGACCAGGTTGGGTTCATCCCAGGTTCACAAGGATGGTTCAACATACGCAAATCAATCAGCATCATGCACCACATTAACAAAAAAAAAAGTCAAAAATCATATGATCATCTCAATAGATGCAGAAAAAGCATTTGACAAAGTCCAACATCCATTCATGATCAAGACCCTCGCCAAATGGGTATAGAGGGAACATTCCTGAATATAATCAAAGCCATTTATGAGAAACCCACAGCAAATATAATACTCAATGAGGAAAAACTGAAAGCCTTCTCACTCAAATCTGGAACAAGATAGGGATGCCCACTCTCACCACTGCTCTTCAACATAGTTTTGGAAGTCCTAGCCACAGCAATTAGACAAACAAAAGAAATAAAAGGCATCCATATAGGAAGACAAGAGATCAAACTGTCACTGTATGCAGATGACATGATACTATACATAGAAAACCCTAAGGACTCAACCCCAAAACTCCTTGAACTGATTCATAAATTCAGCAAAGTAGCAGGATATAAGATTAACATTCAGAAGTCAGTTGCATTTCTGTATACCAGCAATGAAATATTAGAAAAGGAATACAAAAATATGATACCTTTTCAAATTGCACCTCACAAAATCAAATACCTCGGAATACACCTGACCAAGGAGGTAAAGGACCTATATGCCGAGAACTATAAAACTTTAATCAAAGAAATCAAAGAAGATGTAAAGAAATGGAAAGATATTCCATGTTCCTGGATTGGAAAAATCAATATTGTAAAAATGGCCATACGACCCAAAGCAATCTACAGATTCAATGCAATTCCTATCAAATGACCCAGGACATTTTTCACAGAACTAGAACAAACAATCCAAACATTTATATGGAACCACAAAAGACCCAGAATCGCCAAAGCAATCCTGAGAAACAAAAACCAAGCAGGAGGCATAACTCTCCCAGACTTCAAGAAATACTACAAAGCCACAGTCATCAAAACAGTGTGGTACTGATATCAAAACAGACACACAGACCAATGGAACAGAATAGAGAACCCGGAAATAAACCCTGACACCTATGGTCAATTAATCTTTGACAAGGGAGGCAAGAACATCAAATGGGAAAAAGAAAGTCTATTCAGCAAGCATTGCTGGGAAACCTGGACAGCTGCATGCAAAGCAATGAAACTAGAACACACCCTCACACCATGCACACAAATAAACTCCAAATGGCTGAAAGACTTAAATATACGACAGGACACCATCAAACTCCTAGAAGAAAACATAGGCAAAACACTCTCTGACATCAACTTCATGAATATTATCTCAGGTCCGTCTCCCAAAGCAATCGAAATTAGAGCAAAAATAAACCCATGGGACCTCATCAAACTGAAAAGCTTTTGCACAGCAAAGGAAACCAGAAAGAAAACAAAAAGACAACTTTCAGAATGGGAGAAAATAGTTTCAAATGATGCAACCGACAAGGGCTTAATCTCTAGAATATATAAACAACTTATACAACCCAGCAGCAAAAAAGCCAATCAATCAATGGAAAAAATGGGCAAAAGACCTGAATAGACATTTCTTCACAAAGAAGATATACAGATGGCCAGCAAACACATGAAAAAATGCTCAACATCATTGATTATAAGAGAAATGCAAATCAAAACTATCATGAGATACCACCTCACACCAGTCAGAATGGCCATCATTAATAAATCCACAAATAACAAGTGCTGGAGGGGCTGTGGAGAAAAGGGAACCCTCCTGCACTGTTGGTGGGAATGTAAACTGGTACAGCCACTATGGAGAACAGTTTGGAGATACCTTAGAAATCTATACATAGAACTTCCATATGACTCCGCAATCCCACTCTTGGGCATCTATCTGGACAAAACTCTACTTAAAAGAGACACACGCACCCGCATGTTCATTGTAGCACTATTCACAATAGCCAGGACATGGAAACAACCCAAATGTCCATCGACAGAGGATTGGATTCGGAAGATGTGGTATATATACACAATGGAATACCACTCAGCCATAAAAAAGAATGACATAATGCCATTTGCAGCAACATGGATGGAACTAGAGAATCTCATACTGAGTGAAATGAGCCAGAAAGACAAAGACAAATACCATATGATATCACTTATAACTGGAATCTAATATCCAGCACAAATGAACATCTCCTTAGAAAAGAAAATCATGGACTTGGAGAAGAGACTTGTGGCTGCCTGATGGGAGGGGGAGGGAGTGGGAGGGATCGGGAGGTTGGGGTTATCAGATACAACTTAGAATAGATTTACAAGGAGATCCTGCTGAGTAGCATTGAGAACTTTGTCTAGATACTCATGTTGCAACAGAACAAAGGGTGGGGAAAAAAATGTAATTGTAATGTATACATGTAAGGATAACTTGATCCCCTTGCTGTACAGTGGGAAAATTAAAAAAAAAAAAAGAAAGGAACAGGAAGGAAGAATTTCAATGTAAATCTCTAGAATGTGAAAATGAAAGACCAAAATAAGCTCTAAGTCCAAGAGATAATTTCAAATATACACAAAACCTTTGGAATCTATGGAGTAAATTAATTTATTTCATGCATACACTTGGTACAGTAAAGAGACTTTTAACATCTTAAAAAAAAAAAAGAATGGCCATCATTAATAAGTCCACAAATAACAAATGCTGGAGGCAGTGTGGAGAAAAGGGAACCTTCCTGCCCTACTGGTGGGAATGTAAGCTGGTACAACCACTATAGAGACCAGCATGGAGATATCTTAGAAATCTGTACATAGAACTTCCATATAACCCAGCAATACCACTCTTGGGTATATATCCAGACAGAACCGTCCTTGAAAAAGACACATGCACCCACATGTTCACTGTAGCACTATTCACAATAGACAAGACATGGAAACAACCCAAATGTCCATCTATAGATGACTGGATTAAGAAGATGTGGTATATATTCACAATGGAATACTACTTGGGCATAAAAAAGAACAAAATCATACCATTTGCAGCAACATGGATGGAACCAGAGACTCTCATACTGAGTGAAGTAAGTCAGAAAGAAGAAAGACAAATACCGCATGATATCACTTGTATCTGGAATCTAACATACGGCACAAATGAACATTTCCACAGAAAAGAAACTCATGGACTTGGAGAACAGACTTGTGGTTGCCGAGGGGGAGGGAGTAGGATGGATTGGGAGCTTGGAGTTAACAGATGCAAACTATCGCCCTTGGAATGGATATGCAATGAGATCCTGCTGTGTAGCACTGGGAACTACATCTTGTCATTTATGACAGAGCATGATAACGTGAGAAAAAAGAATGTATACATGGATGTATAACTGGGTCAGAATACTATACAGTAGGAAAAAAACTGCATTGGGAAATAACAATAAAAAATTTTAAAAAATTAAATAAATAAAAGACACCAATATGCTGAGAGAAGAAACCAAGAACAAACTGAATAACCAACTTCAAAGGCCAAAACAGTTAATAAGGCAAACCTCAGCTAAAATGAGTAAATGAAAGAACCCCTACTCTGGCAACTTGGGGGCAACTTTTTTGACTCTTAGTCTTTCCATATCAAAGAATTAATACAGAGATAAACTCATTAATTTTGGCCTTAAACTTCATAAGGTAGTTTAAGAAGTTTGGTTAAGCTGGATAACTATAACACATATTTGTAAGAGTTTTATAATTTATATACAACTTTTGCCCTTTTAACTTGCATTTTCATCCCATCAGAGGCAAAGTCAACAGAAGCTACATTTTTACCTGGAATCAACTTTATGTATTTAGGGAATATGAAATTTTGTTTCTCCCCTACTAAAATAAAAGTCTGCATGAGACTAAGCTTACTGGTTGCTTGTATGTCAACACCAGAAGCATCTTAAACCACCACTGTTCAAAGGGAGGCCTCTTTTCTGGAACCCTTGAAACAGGAATCCATCACTGAGACGTTTATATAACTTTTAAAACAACTTTAACAATTCAAGAAGAGCAAACCAAATACCTCCAGCATAATGTTAATTGCAGTCACACAATGCACGACAATTTAAAAATATGGCTATCAGCCATTTTAGCAAATCTTCTATTTCATTTAATCCTCATAAAAGCTCTGGTGAAAAGAGCCCTTATTTGCACATGAGGAGAAAGGCACAATCTTAAGAAACTTTCTCAAGGTCACCAAAGCAATAAACTGGAACCCAAACCCAGCCAAGGCCCATGCTTTAACTGTCACTAATACTGAAGGGTACTTCACTGAATCACCAACATCATGGGGCTCTGAGGGTGATTCCAAGAATTGGAGGGTGGGAGAATCTTCAGAAAATTATTTTTTCTCATCTCTTTGGTTTTTTTTTTTTTTTTTTTTAATGAAAAAGCTGAGGCCCAGAGGACATGATAGAGTTCTGAGACTCCAGAAATAAATAATCAGGAAAGAGGCAAAACTCAAGTCTCGAGACTCTGCATCTAGTCACCTTTCCCTCCAGTGGCTTAGTGTCACTCCTCTTCACTTCCGAACAGCCGACTACAGAACCTCATGTTCATTTTATAGGCTGGGTCTAATACATCTGTTTAATCACATCCGGGTACAGAAACTCTTCCTTCTCTACAATTATCCCCCAGGTTCATGTTTATGTCATTTCAGGGTTAAGAAGAAAGAATAGAGAAAAATCCAGTTTCGTGATTTCAAATTTCTAGATTTTGAAAGATTTAAAAATAAAACATTACCATCATATAGCCACAGAAAAGAAAGATAAAAGGAAAACCATGATGACAACAACAGCTCCTTAGATTCTGTTTGACAAGCTGAAGGATAACCCCCAGCTCCTCCATCACCAAAGATCTGAGATTAGACAGAGCATCTATTTATAGAGCATGAAAATGAATGCCACCCTTTATACAGTTTAAAAGCAGAACTTATACTCTGGGAAAAGAATATCATGAGGCTGTATACATACACTTTAATGTTACAACAATGTGTTGTGTTTTCCAAAGATAAGCTGACTTCCTATCTCCTCTTTTAACATCTAGAAAAAACTACCATGATACAAATACTTCCAACCTAGAAAAGGTCAATCATTTGCAGGGACTCCCAGATTTCCTTAACCCATATGAGTCAGTCCTCTAAAACTTGTCGATTCCAGGCCTCAGGTTTCCAGCCAAAGAAATTTTTTTTTTTGTCTTTTGTTGTTGTTGTTGTTGTTGTTGTTATTTCTTGGGCCGCTCCCGCGGCATATGGAGGTTCCCAGGCTAGGGGTCGAATCGGAGCTGTAGCCACTGGCCTACGCCAGAGCCACAGCAACTCGGGATCCGAGCCGAGTCTGCAACCTACACCACAGCTCATGGCAACGCCAGATGGTTAACCCACTGAGCAAGGGCAGGGACCGACCCCGCAACCTCATGGTTCCTAGTAGGATTCGTTAACCACTGCGCCACGACGGGAACTCCTTTTTTTTTTTTGTCTTTTGTTGTTGTTATTGTTGTTGTTGCTAGCCAAAGAAATTTAAACATGGATTCATTCAAGGCCTGGGTATAAATCATGCTTTATATTTTGTATGAAAACTTTTAAAAGGAATAACCACAATGTATGAGACAACTTAAACACATTTAGGTAATAGCACTGAAAATGTACCAGTACATGGAAGTGGCAGAGACAGGTTTGAGCACCCACTACAAGTAGCTGGCAACAGTTAGGGTCAGAGGGGCCCCTGAGAAAAATCTCAAGAGCTGGAACCTCTAGACTTGAATAAACAATCATGATGAGAGCCACCAGTGTGGTGTCTGGCCTCCCTGTAAACCCAGATAAAACCACCGAAGTGCAATCCAGATTCCAGCGTGAGTTTAAGTGCTTTGATCAAAGGAAGGCGTTACCAAGCAAGGTGGTGGAATGCCATTCACTGATTGCCTTAAAATAGCCTAAGTTTCCATCTGCTAGGGCCGGAACAGGCCAAGAGATGGCCTGTGGTGGTTCGCTCTAGTGCTAAGACACCATGGTCAGAGCAGAGCCTGGAAAGACTCAGCAAACATGCTGCAAAGGTTTTCTGGGGATGTTGGCAGGTGGGGCAGGGGGACCGGTCTCACCTCCTTCCTCACCGGCGTGCTGTGTGCTGCCGCCTCCTCGAACTGCTCCGGCGCCTGGGGCTGCTCCTCAGCGCCCGGCTCGGGGCCTGGCTGCACCCCCGCGTGCCCCTGCGGCCCCGCCGCCTCCTGGGGCTCAGCCTCCTGCTCTGGCTTGGATTCCGAGTCTGATCCCGATTCGGTCGTCATGGTCGATTGTTCTGCAAACGGAGAGAGCAGAGGTCCCATCGTTACCTCTCCCAGGGAAGGAAAGTAAGAGAAGACAGTGAAAAGGTGAGGAGAACCAGCACAGGGAAGATGGAGAAACGCTGGGAACAAAATGCAACCCCACTGCAGGTGCCTAATGGCCTTGTCAAACTCGCCATGAGGATGGTGCCCAGGGACGGTTCAAAACCAACATTTAACGGGAAGTAAAAGTTGATCTGGAATCATAACGGGTTCTACCCCTGTTAGATTTCTGCCACAGGTGATGGGGAAATGACATTGCTGTCATAATAATTACTTAGATACATTCAATTTCAAAAAAGTGAATTTGCTGCTAAAGATATTTTCTAATCTCTGGGAAGGATGACCTAACAATAAATAGAAGCAGAAACTTTCTCATTCTCCTTCCTATCTCTCTATCCAGGGGCCCTCCCCTGCCCTCCAAAACCCCTGAATCCAGCCATTCTTCCAGAAACAAATGCCTTTCCTGTGACTTCCCACAAGCTGCTGTCTCCTTCTGAATGAGCAACCACGGCACAACAGAGAAGCCTCTTCAGTGACGCGGGACCTGTCCACGATGGACCAACCCTGGCCACAGCCAGAGGGAGGCCAGGTAGATCCTCTGCCCCCACCAGCTCACTCTCAAAGGCTTCTTCCTGGCTCCCTCCTATCTCCCTAAGTGTGGAAAGACAAGTCTGTCTCATATCTCATCAGAAACGCAAACAAGGGCTCTTGATGCAAAATATCTCTTACAGACGTTCGAAAATATCCCTGCCATCCTTAGTTTACTTGTCAAGACACTTAAGTATTTAGTGCCTCAGTTTCCACATCTGTCAAATGAGACAATTGAACATGGTCACATCTAAAGAACTTATTTCCTCCCGTTACTTTTTCCCACTGCTAGTAGACATGCCACTATATTTGAAGCTGTTTCTTGCTCTAAGTAGCAAGACAGCAGCTATACCCGTGGTTGCCACGTCATTTACAGTAATTTCTTGGCTTAGATAGGTGCTAAGTATCTCAAAACCAAATATGTCAGACAGTCACATCATTTCCATTCCTAATTCAAATTTTAAAAATATCACAAGTACTAGTGTAATACTTTGAACAAATGCTGTGAACCTGTATGAAATAATTATTCAAAATAAAAATTCATAGTAAAACTACCGTTTTGTTTCCATTTTCAAGAGACACGAAATGTTGAATAATTTGAAGAGGGAAACATTACAAGTCCTAATCTATCTTATAAACCAAGTGCAGTATCCGAGCTTCCTATAAGGTTTACTTTGTACAATCACCAGCTTACACATTCTGTTGAATAAAAGACCCACCAATCTGGCATGTCCTCAGTTACCGAATGCATGTGTAAACACCACGTCCAAACACAAAGCCAGATAGGGACCCACATAAAACTAGTACATTTTCTTTTTCCCTCTTACATTTTAGATTTTCATGCCAATCTTGAAGGTAAATATGATATTCTCTTTTTTACGCTTGTACTGGAAAGAGTCAAGTCTACAGAAAAAAAAGTGGATGGGGAGGGAGAGGTGGTGGCATTGTGTAATTCAGAGCCTATAGCTGAATTCTACCTTGGGGGGGGATTAATTTTAATAAGCAATTCAATGCTCCCAACCCTCACCGGGTACTAAATATAAGTCAAGCACTGCTTGTGGTTGAGGAGCAGAGATGAATATGTCGTAACTCCCACCCCACTTTTAAGGCGCTCGTAGTCTGTGGCTGAAATAGACTCTTTCCAGAATTCATTTTTTCCATCTTCCTTTTAGTAATTAAACTTTCAGTTTCAGCCAGTACTCCTCCACCCAGCTTGCGACCACTATGAATTGTGGCCTCGTGATTAAGTCTGGACCAATGAGACAATGGAGAACATGCATTCAATGTTTAGATCTTCTTCAAGAGGTGAAAGCCACTTGCCCTAGATTTCCCATTCCCGTTGGCTGGAAAATATTCACTGATGTAGTCACCACAGACCCAGTCACGGACGCCCTGAGCTGACCTGTCTGGTTTGGAGCCTCAGTGTTATCAGCCCACACCTAACACCTAACCTAATGCACATCCTATAGATTAAAATTCCACCCCAACAGTCATGCTCACGTGGTTCCCATCTCACTAAAACAAAGGAGCCTTCCCTTGATCTCACATCCTCTGTCAACTACCGTATTTCTCTGCTTTCTACTCAAGACTTCTCAAAACTTTTGTTGACTTTTATTGCCAACACTTTCCTCACTTCCTCTTCCTCTGCAACCTCTCCAGCCTGACTCCACGGGGACGGCTCATGTGGCCAGGGCAGTGGACTATGCACTCTGGCCTGTTCTGGCCCCATCTGACCCCTCAGCAGCCCCAGCTCAGGTAATGAGACATCCCTTGTCACAGGGTTCCTTCCCTCTTGGGATTCAGAGCACCACACCCTCCTGCTTTTGTCCTCTCTCTCTGGCTACTCCTTCCTCATTCACTTTTACACATTACTCCTTATCTAAGCCCCTAAATGTAGGAATGTCCCAGAAAACTCAGTTCTAGGCCCTCTTCTATTTTTTTTTCCCAGCACTCTAAACACTTCTTATGAGTCAACAGCGCATATGTTCAAATCTCCAGTCCAAACCTCTGTTCTCAGCTTTAAAACTAGTATCCAGCTGCCCACCTGCTATTGTTCACTGATAGTGAACAGGTACCTGTGGATTTTTCTCTCCCCCTCCCGCATCTTTCCCGCCTCAATAGGGGGCAATGCCATTCCTTCCAGCCAGAATTTCAGAGGTCATCCCCGACATTTTCCTTTCCCTTGCTTTCCTTATTAAAATACTACAGAAAGTTTTTCAAAATAATTTTGCAAATATATATAAAATACTTATGCTAAAAATATCTTTCCAAAATGTATCTCGAATTGGTCCCCAGCCACTATGCATGCTGTCATTTCTTTCCTGAACTCCTTCAAACACTTCCTTTTTACTGCTTCTATTTTCAGCCACATCTATTCTGTCTGAGCTTCATAAAACATACACCCAGTCACCTCACTCACTGTGGGAAACTCCTTAATAGCTTCCCAATGTGCTTGAAGTAGAATCTGAACTCTCAATTCCCACGGCCTTTAAGGACAAGATGAGGCCTCAGCACCCTATGGGCACCACTTGGGGGCATGACCTAGCCGTCCACCCCACTGTGATCCAGCCACCTGGTCTCCTTCCGGTGTCTAAACCACATCAAGGGTTTTTTTTCCCTGCCTCAAAGTTTTTTTTAGACACACTGCTCTGTTTACAGAGAACATTTTTTCCTCTGCTCATCACGTGGCTGATTCCCCATTCATCAAGTGTTGGCTGAGAGAGGCTCTCCCTTTTCGCATAGTTATTCTAATTGTGCCTTATTGTTTATTCCCTACAATTCATCAAATTTTGCTATTATTCAATTATCCGCCAACCTCCTTCCCACACACTCAAGGGTGGTGATCATGTTTGTTTATACCCAAATATACTCAGTACCAACACAGAACCTAGAACATCGTTGGTATTTCAATAATAATGTGATCGATGGCTAAATAAAATTAACTCCATTTATTATATAACTATGCATTTCAAAGTATAGTGACTCTTCCTTACAGTCTTTAACCACTGAAAGATCTCTCTTAAGTGGGTGGATAAAGAGTAGATGTTTCCATGTTTTATAAAAATGGAACTCAGTTATAACTATAAAACCAAAATCTCCTCTCAAGGTAAGACGCTATTGTTCTGTTCAGTTTAATGCTTTTATCAGTAGCTGTACAGGTCTTCCAAAAACACACAAAAAAGTGTTTATTGGAGTTCCCGTTGTGGCGCAGTGGTTAACAAATCCGACTAGGAACCATGAGGTGGCGGATTTGATCCCTGCCCTTGCTCAGTGGGTTAAGGATCCGGCGTTGCCATGAGCTGTGGTGTAGGTCGCAGATGCGGCTCGGATCTTGCATTGCTGTGGCTCTGGCGTAGGCTGGTAGCTACAGCTCTGATTAGACCCCTAGACTGGGAACCTCCATATGCCGCAGGAGCGGCCCAAGAAATGGGGAAAAGACAAAAACCAAAAAGTGTTTATTTAGGTGGTTTAAAGAATCTCTATACGAGAGTAACCAAAAAGCCATTAGATCATGAATTTACAAAGTAAAACACAAATGAATACTAGAAAAAGCATATTTTAAAAAGACACTTAATTTTTCCTAGACAGGGAAGTTCTTGTACATAAATCATATTACTGAAAAAAAATTGGGATACCTTCAATATCTTCTATGAGTATCATATTTAGGATTCTCTGTTATTATGTGCGTTTCAGCAAATAATAGCTATAACTTAGTAATTCAATGTCAAAACTGTTACAGAAGCCAAAAACCAGAAACATATCTCAAAATATAAATGTTTCACTCTCAAATCATGTATAATCTTTGTAGATATAATACACGAAAATAATCAGTAGCAGATAACTTGCCATATCTAATTGTGGATGGCTACCTTAATTTTTTTTAGTTTCCTACTTCCTCTTCCAAAAAACAAAGGGTTCAGACGAGAAACTGGTGATGACTAAGTGAGGGGGCCATGGGGATAGGACAGTGAAAAGCAGGAAGTGGTATCTTCTTTCAGTTTAAGCCCACAAGCCTGCCACTTCTTTCACCATCTTCTCCCAACTTCCTTACCACTTTTTAAACCTAAGGACTTTTAACCCAAATGTAGTTGTGGTATATGCATCTCCTATCAAGCAGTATTAAGTATAGGATTCTTTCTAAACGTGATATTAGCCCCCAGATTCACTATCCATGAAAGAGATGGGCAAAATTAGTAAATGCATATCCCAATTTAGAGTTTCGTTGTTATTCTAGTCATGAAACCACTCAGTACCTGGCTTCTGTCTTTAATACCAAGATTTGTCCCTAAGGCAGAGAACCAGCTCTACAAAAGCTGAATAAAAATGCAAAATGGATAGAGTCCGGTAACCGCCTATTAATTGTTTAAATGGTGAAATAACCTACCATTATTTTCTACCTTATGAATGCACCATATAATGCCTTACCTTTCATATAACACATAAATCACAGAACCTCAAACCTCAAAGAAAATTCTATGCCCTTGTCAAATATTTTCTAGGTTTATCATTTTTCCTGGAACTTTATGCATCATACAATGAATAAAAATCACTGTTTTTGAATTAATTTTAATAAAATAAAACCTCCATTGCTGTTCAGAGATAGTAAAGTAATAAACCTTAAAAAGGTAAAGCTTTTTAATTCTGGAATCTCACTGGAATCAATATTTAATTACAAATATCTGAAAGGGCCTAAGTTTACATTATACCTATGAGTAAAGAGTACCAAGGGCCTCAATCAGTAAATTTGATTTGAAAACTTTACCAGTCTTCTTCCTGCTCACGTGCCAACATAAGCAAGCAATAAACTGATTTTTAAATGGTAAACATAAAATCATAAGAATCTAAACATGGTCCTTCTTACGTTAACTCTCTTTTCATAATACTACAGTATACACTTCCAATCTTCTACCCAAATACCAAAACATTTTTGAAAATTAGATTTTCAGGATATTTACATTGCTTTGGCTCTTCTTTTTCTTATTCTCGATCCCTGCCTTCTTGGATGAACTTTGCCCCTTCAAACGGCACGTTTTCCGTTCCGACTCACTAAACATTACTGTTTCCCAATGCGCCCTTCTCTTCTGATAGATGCACTGTGGACTAACTGTAATTGCCAAATATTCTGCAATTCCAAACAGATGCTTAGGCTTAGCTTTGACTTAAACTGTGCCCTTTCCTTATACTAAATTTACCTTGCTGTGTTTTGCTTAATAAGCTTAAAAAGATTTGGAATCCCAGAGACTCCAAATCTTAAAAATGCTGGGGTAAAGGACATTCATTACATGTGCTGGGATGATGGCAAGAGTCATCTTTACCTTTTCAAGAAACTGCAATTGTATTTCATTATGCCTCCCTCGGGAATGTATTTATTAGGTGACTGCTAAAGAAATGGCAATCAGCTTCAAAGGAGGCAGCACACAGGTGCAGAGAAATCGGTCTCAATTCCCAATTCATTTCACCTATAAAAAATAGCCACTGTCATGCATTTCAGGCTTTGTTCCTTTTCAGCTCTGATTTTGAACTCCATAGAAGGGAAACAGTCAGTTTATCCTTATCTTTTCCACTTTAAGAAGCAGCATCTCTAAAACCTTGTGACCGCTCAGCTCAGGTAGCTGCTGCATTCAAACTCACCTACCTACCTACCTACCAAACTCTTTTGCAGAGAAGAAAGCTCAGTGATACTTGATTAAAAGACACAAACTGAAGAGTTTAGGGCAGGAGAAGGCTTAACATAATAAATCTCTGTTCTTTATGTATGGAATAACAAAGCCCTTCATAAAGAAAAACCCTTCACACCATTTACCTGCCTACAGAGTTGTAGGACTAATAGGCAATTAAAAAAAAAAGCACCATTTTTCCTTTTATATTCAAATATAAATTTACAGAATAGGGTCTAGTAGACCTATATATACACTTAGTGTAAGTATTTGTGACTACTGAATACTAGCCACTGGTCCACTAAAACCATCAACTTTGAGCAAATAAAGACAGTAATATCCCGACCCTTCTACTGAATTCTTCCTATTTGCATTAAAAAAAGAGAAAAAGCCCCAGTACCATCCATTACACACACACACACCCACACCCACACCTGCTCTCAGCTGGCCCTGCATCCTACCCTTCTAACCACCCCATCACCCCTGCTACCCCCAGGGCGGCCCCACCTCTACCATCCTTTCCATCCCATCCTCTCCGTGTCACCACGTCCTCCCTCCCACTCACCCTTCAGCACACCCCTGTTACTCTAGCAAATCTTACTGAGGTTACCCACGGACCTCCCAGTGAGCCCATAAATCCATGTGACATCCCTTCTCATCTTTGCCTTCCGTGTTTCTGAGACACTCCCGATCTTCCCCCTACCTCTGGCCTCGTTCCCATTTGTCCCTTGGCGCCCGTTTTCTCACACACTGTTTCTAAACTGCAGTTCTTCCGCATCAGAGCTCCTCCACTTGGTTTCCAACACAATGACACAGCCACAGCACAGGTTCCTCACTGTCACCTCTGAGCTTCAGAGCCACACATGCAACTCCACTTCCCACCTGGCTTCTCCATCCAAACCAGCGACCCCACCCCCCGCCTCCCAGTCCCAGAAACTGCTCCACTCCCATCTTCCCCTTCTAGGAGGTGGGCTCCATCTGCCAGCTGCTCAGGCTAGGGATCAGGACCCTGCCTCTCTCCTCACTCCTAACTTAATCCACTGCACACCTGTCGATGTCACATCCAGCTGTATTCAAAGGAGACTGGAGAAAGTTCTAGACAGAGGTGACCAATTACAAAAGGAGAAGAGTGTGGAGACTCAGGGCACATTCCTGGTGAGGGCACATGGTCAGCGGTGGCTGGAACACCAGGGGTGTGCGGGGAGTGACAAGAGGTGATGAGACCTGCCAGGCAGAAGCCAGGCCCTGCAAGGCTAGCTGCTCTTCCCTAAAGAGACTGCGACTCCTTACACAGAGACCATTCTGGCCGTCACCAGGGTAACTGATATCAGTTCAGATTTAGACCAAAGCAACAGACCAGGAAGGCCCTGGTGGGACAGCGGTGGACAAGCCCCTGCCTCAAAGCATAAAAGAGTCAAGTTCAGGACTGATTATTATAAAGTATCTTAGAAAGCATGAGAATAAGGAGTTGAAACTCTAAATGTTTGCGACCAGTGGCAGAAACAAATCTGACCTTTTTTTTTTTTTTTTTTTAAATAAGCTTTTGGGCCATACTAAGTTCAAATCTTATAAGCCAATATCCCAACTCCTATGAAGCTGCCTAAGTTCATAGAAGAAGCAGAAAGCTGGAATTTCGATGACAACGCAATGATTCAAAATTATTTTCAAGATGACCAGGTAAACCTGCAAGGGGTAACCAAGATCCATCAGTGTGGAAACAGAGATTCCATAACAGCCCCCTGGCATCTATAATTCAGTGTTAAGAATTTTTAAAACAAAACAAGATCCCTCCCCTCTCCCAAAAATAAGGCCACAGCCCCCTGCTTCAAGGAATGTGCAAAGCTGACAGGTTACCTTGAGGAAGAAACCTACACAGCAGCCAGGGAGCAAGAAAAAAGCCCAGAGGAGAGGCCTTCAACAAGCCTGCGGAGCCGGGGCTCCCGGCAAATCATCCTGTGTTAGACAATAATTACCAACCTTCAGCTTTAGAGGTTGATGAAAAATCAGAGGCTACTTCAGGAAGACAGAAGGGAAACTGAAGGTAAATAAAAGCCCAGGAGAGGCACAGGATGCCTGAGGGGGCAGAGGTGCAGGAACCAGCCTCAACGCTGCCGCCGCTGTGCGCTGTGACCGCAATAGAATCTGGCATCCCTTTCTGTTCGAAGTATTTGAAATCCTAGGATTCCAGAGACCTGGAGACACTGTTGTATTCATGGCATGAAATCTAAGGACACCATGTCTTTTAAGACAGGGGAGGCAGACACTAATTCAGCTTCCTGAGCAGCCCAGGGAATTACAGCTCTGAGAAGAGCCCTCACCAGCATCCGCAACAAAGCAGCCCCCACCACTGCACTGCCAGCTAGGGGCTTCTTCAACTGTTTAAGTCTATTAGTTTTCTTTCTTTTAGGGCCACAACTGTGACATATAGAAGTTTCCAGGTTAGGGGTCGAATCAGAGCTGCAGTCACTGGCCTACACCACAGCCACAGCCATGCCAGATCTGAGCCGCATCTGGAAGCTACACCACGCTGGATCCTCGACCCACTGAATGAGGCCAGGATTGAACCTGCATCCTTACAGAGACAACATCGTCCCGTCCTTAACCCACTAAGCTACATGGGAACTCCTAAAGTTTTATTTAATTTACTGAAGCCACACTTTACCCAGATAATCTGCAAAAGCTGAGGGAAACACTCTTAGTTTCCTTAACACACCTGACAAACCTAAATTTTCAGTAAGCTTTTTAAGTTCTACGTGTGAGCAGAAAAATTAACAAAGAGTTTAGGAAATAAGATAGATGTGGGGATTATATAAAGGGCCCACCTATCAACATGTATCCATATTTCCAAATCCAACGGATGCCAAGCACCAGAATACAAAATTCCATATACCTTTGAAATGCCAGAGGATTTGGTTGCTTCCATGAGCCCCCTAAATAGGTTTCAATAACACCAAGGAAGCAGCTGCTCCCCTTGTGGAGGAAGGGCACTTGTGTCAATAAAGGTCTTCGGCAGAGTTCAGTGCCCGCGCTAAGAGGTGAGGCAGGGTTCCTGAGGGGACAAAGCCCCTCGCAAGTTCAGTCCAGGGAGACAGTGGCAGGAGAACCCAATGCATGTTCTGTTCTCGTATGTGCGCATCATGACCACTTTGCTAAAAGCACAGAAAGAAGTTCCCAAACTCGGATTCCTGAAATCCAGACACAGGGGAAGGGTCCAAGACTTTGTTTTGTTGTTTCAGAGGAAAATGGACCTCCAGCCATGGCATGGCTGCACACTAACCACGTCTCTGCTTCTGGCTGGAAATGTATTAGTTAAGTTAGAAAGGCTGGTTGCCCCATGTCTTCATTTGTTACGACATTCCTAAATCAACTACAATTAAAAAAAAATACAACCAGTGAATAAAACAAAAAAGCAGACTCACAGATATAGAGAACAGACTCATGGTTACCAGTGGGAAGCGGGTACGGGCACAAACGGGCAGAGGATTAAGAGGTACAAACTATTCCGTACAAAATAAGCTACAAGGCTATATTGGATAACATGGGGCATATAACCAGTACTTTATAACTATAAATGGAATATCACCTTTAAAAATGATGAATCTGGGAGTTCCCGTCATGGCGCAGAGGTTAACGAATCCGACTAGGAACCGTGAGGTTGCGGGGTCGGTCCCTGCCCTTGCTCAGTGGGTTAAGGATCCGGCGTTGCCGTGAGCTGTGGTATAGGTTGCAGATGCGGCTCGGATCCCGCGTTGCTGTGGCTCTGGAGTAGGCCAGTGGCTACAGCTCCGATTCGACCCCTAGCCTGGGAACCTCCATATGCCGCAGGAGCGGCCCAAAGAAATAGCAAAAAGACAAAAAAAAAAAAAAAGATGAATCACTGTATTACACACCTGTAACTTACATAATATTGTACATCAACTACACTTCAATAAATTTTTTTAAAAAATCTGAAAAAAAAAAAATAAAGACATTCCTTCAACAGACATGCATTGAATAGCTGTCCTGAGGCCTGGACGCAGCAGATAAAGAACAACAGGGCTCTGCTCTAGTGGAACCTACCTCCTCACAGAAGAAGGAAAGAAGAAATGATGGCAGCTACAGGTGAGGTCATTAGAGGATGGAACCTAAAGTGGGTGGGTGGCTGCTGACACTGGGGGGTAAGGGAGGGCTTCTCCAGGGAGGGAACGTTCCCATAGCAGGTCCGAGGGCTGCGAAACCACCTCCCAGGAAGATCAGTGCCCAGGCCCAAAGGATGAGATGAGCTTGGTGTGGTCCGGGAACGCCACGAAGGTAAAGGGGTGGGACCCAGGAGGTGCAGGGGAGAATGTTCACTACGAAGCAGAACTGGGTCTTGGTAAGCCAGTGTATGCCGCTGGGCTGTACTTTAAATGCAACGGAACATTTTAAGGGGAAGAATGAGAGGGTCTTATTGATGCTCTGAAGAGACCACTCTAGTTTGGGAGTTTTGAACCAGGGTGGGAGCAGGGCAGGAGGAAAGAGGGGCAGGGGTGATTTCAATGCATCGGAAGCTCTGATCCAAGCCCTGCGCAGACAGGGAGGTACACTAGCTGGGAGGCACAATCTCATAAACACAGGGATCCGGGGGTGAAAAGATGACAAATCATGATTCTCCACTAGGCAGGGAGCACCCCCCCTGCCCTCCAAGGTCAAGCTTCAATCCTTCTTCTTGTGGGCGGTGCTGCTCATCTCTGATGACGGGCATCTTCAGGGAACCATACGTCACCAGCAATCCTGTCTAAATAGTCAGGTGAGAAGCAGCGCCTGGCTGTGTTTATCATGAATGGCTTCTTCTGGTCTGACAGCTCCAGCCTTTCCAGAAAAGCAGACAGAAGAACATGGGCCTCTGGGGTGTAGCTTGTGTTTCTAGACTTCATCGTAGTACCGGGCTGATGGCTTAAGGGCGTCTGCAACTCCACACTCCGTTCACACATCACCTGGCAAAGCATTTGCATCTCCACGAGACTGTAACATGATTGTCACCCAGACACTGTCACGATCAGGAACTCAAATAGGTGCCGGGAGTCTACCCAGGAACTCACCTGGTGCTCTTAAAGGCTTTTGCTTAGATGACAAAGCTGTCCACCCATGAATCGTATCTTAACCAGGTTGAACATAGAACCATCTCACAAAGCACAGGGCAGTGTCTCTGGCAACGTATTTACATGTTTGCACTTGGGCAATTTGTTTGAATGCATTATTCAGAGCACAGCAGAAGTACGTCTGAGAGCTGTTCCTGGGATAGGAAAGTGCCACACACATCTATTTCTTTTCAGGAGTAGCAGACGTAAATACTTGAATTCCATTTTCCGATAGCTCTGTTTACAGTCATCTCCTAGTGCTGCTTATCATTGAAACAGCGTTCAGAACTGACTCTGACCTCAGGGTCCTCAGGCCAAGGCGCCCCCACAGTACCCTCGAGGTTTTAGGCAAAAACATAAAAGGGAAATTTTAGAGCACCAATGAAATACACAGAATGAGCAAAATGTCCAGCCCTTATGTCAAACTGAATCGTGGAAAAGTCGAGGAGAATTAGCTAACCATAGCAATGGGTCTCGCCATTTGCTCTGAAGCGTAAATGCCTCTAAGGAAGAAATTGTCCCTAGGTTCTCCGCGTGTAGATGGCAATTCAAACACAGCATATTTGCTTCTGAACTAACCTCTGTGCAGATATTACAAAACGCTGCCTTATGGCTTCTTCAAAGGAAAGTTTAATTTGTAAAATTCACCGGAGCCTCATGAGTGTGACAGTTGGAATAATTTCTCATCAACCCTGCGTGCTTTCCTTCACAGTGGTTTTTAATGAAGAGGATGTAGTGGTTGAGAAAGTAAAGGAAGCTGTTCACAGGGACCCAAGCTGCGTGGTGCTAAGCCCTCCCTCCCACTCTTCCCTGACCCCCATGTGGTGGGTGTCACCCCACAGGACACATGGGGATAGGGAGGTCGGTGCATACTTGCCTGAGGTCATAAAACAGTAAGCACAGGGCCAACCATTAAATCTGAGGTTCTACCTCCACTAACAGAGCGCTTTCTTCCACACACATTCTGCACCTCGATACAGAAATAAAACCTACCCTGAACCTCCTGGTCCTATTTGAGAACTGGACCACTTCTCCAAGTCGCTGTCTTGCCTAATCGTCTCTAACTCCCCGATGCTGACAGGCTACCTTACTCTTCCTCAACGTTAAGTCAAACATTAGTAAATTTAAACTTCTATATTTTGTTTCACAGACCCTACTACGTATCTTTATGTACTTATCTTTACTACCTACTTTATCTTTTTATAGACACACATAAAACATCACAATGACCAGTTTCTCATCTAGTGCGAGCCCTTAGAATTCTATGCCAGGTGGCCCCTTATTTCTGGAAAGCAAACCAAATGGTCCCTGTTGCTTCCAGAGAAAATATGAATGGTACTGACTCTGCTTCCAGAGTCCCAACAATTTATAACTTTCCATGGATGGTGGGTGGCTGCAAGCCTTAAGTGGAGCCTAAATTTTAATCAGCTCCCAATTTGAAAGTGTTGTTACCAGACAGCCTCAGACTGGCAAGGCACCAGCAACAGACGTTTCAACTTATGACTGTCCAACTCCCCTCTCTGAAATTTTCAAAGGATTCAATGGCTAACATCAAAAGAGGAAAGAAAAGGAGACAGCACATGTCCTCCGTTATCACTGGCCAGTTCTATCTCTGGGCAGAACTTATTAGTAAAAAGCTATTTTGGGCAGCTGACTGAAGGGGCATATTTCTCTGCTGCCCAGCATCTGACTGTGCATCTGTGAGGATGAGGTGTGGCCCACAGAGTGAGGACGTTAAAACAGAGTCAGACTCTGTTCCACTAGCCGCCACGACCGTGCACTGCCTTGGTTCTTTCTGAAACGGGTCTCTCTCCTCATGGAACCAGTCATTTCTTGAAAGGTTTTGAATATGCAAACATTTAATTAGTCACCTTTAAAATTTTTTAAAATTTGAAGTCTAGTGGGTTTACACTGTCCTGTTTGTTTCAGGCGTGCAGCAAAATGAGTCCAATATAGATATTCTTTTTTAGACTCATTGCCCTTATAGATTATTATAAGATACTGAGTATAGTTCCCTGTGCTGTACAGCAGGTCAGACCTGTTCATTTCACACCAGGGGAAACGCTGTGGCTAAAACGTCCGACCCTTGCACCTCGGCGAGGGGCAACATTCCCTCTGCTACCTGGGGGTACCTGGCAGAGAAGACAGGTCCAGGCTTCCCTTGAAGGCATCACTACCTCAGGGATGAGGACAGCTGGGGCAGCAATGACTGTCCCAAACGAGAGCAGAGCCTGTGCCCTGAGACCTTGGAAAATGCTCACGAACAGATGCTGAGAAAACGAGTGAGCAGTGTGGGTGTTGGAGCCTTGTGAACACAAGAAGTGTACGGCTGGTCTCACTCCATCCGAGTGCCCTGCACACACCTCTCAGAGGAGCTGAAGAACAGGGACCAGGCGGATCCACTTCATCTAATGACACCCTTCTCAAGGCTTTTATCTTTGGGCTTATGTCTAAGCACAGGCTTCAAGTAGGCAACACAAACGAGTCCCCAGAAGGACACGTGTGTGGAAGAGAAGGAAAACGGGAAAGTAGGCCTAATCAGGACCTGGGATGGTGAGCTGCCTATATTTCCATCTTGCCTTTTATTATTATTATTATTATTATTATTATTATTATTATTATTATTATTATTATTATTATTCTTTTTAGGGCTGCATCTGCGGCATATGCAAGTTCCTGGGCTAGGGGTCAAATCAGAGTTGCAGCTGCAGGCCTAAAGCACAGCCACAGAATGCCAGATCCTTAACCCACTGAGTGAGGCCAGGGATCAAACCGACATCCTTACAGACACTACCGTTGGGTTCTTAACCCACTGAGCCACAACGGTGGCTCTCTCCTCTGTGTTGCTTTTTAAAGGCGTACAGGCGGTTGTGCTTTGAGAGTCACATGGCAGGCAGGAATACCGTTTGATTAAGTCAATTAAGACATATGGATAAAAAAAAGCACTTCTACTGCTAAGAAAAGGAAATCAAATATAAGAGGAAATTCTGGACATTCTTTTATTGTTTCCATTTAATACTTAGAAAACCATGCGAAGTAGCCATTAACTGGAGGCCTCATAGTCACTGAGTCCAGGCAGATTTCATGTAACAGGCTTCACTTTGTGGAAATTGTGTTTTTTACACATTGAAGGCTTGCAGTGACCCTGCATTGAGCAAGTCTGTCAGACCCATTTTTTCCAACAGCATTTGCTCACTTGGAGTCCATGTCACATTTTGGTAATTCTAGCAACACTTCAGGTTTTTCCATCGTTCTTCTATTTGTTAGGGCAACGTGTGATCAATGATCTTTAGTGTCACTCTTATGACTTGCTGAAGGCTCAGATGATGGTTAGCATTTTTTAATAGCAAAGTGTTTTTTAATTAAGTTGCGCACATTGCTTTTTTTGCCTTTTCTAGGGCCGCTCCCACAGCATATGGAGGTTCCCAGGCTAGGGGTCTAATTGGAACTGTATCCGCCAGCCTACGCCAGAGCCACAGCAACGAGGGGTCCTAGCTGCGTCTATGAGCTAGCTACACCACAGCTCACAGCAACACCAGATCCATAACCCACTGAGCAAGGCCAGGGATGGAACCCGCAGCCTCACGGTTCCTAGTCGGATTCGTTAACCACTGAGCCACGATGGGAACCCCGAGTTGTGCACATTGCTTTTTTAAGGCATAGTGCTACGGCACACTTAATAGGCTACAGTATAGTAGAAACATAACTTTTACAGGCACTGGGAAACCAAAAAACTCGCGTGGTGCTCTTTACTGGGGAGGGCTAGTACCAAACCGGCAATATCTCCTACGAGCCTGGGTAAGAATGAATGAAACAAATCAGCCTCATTAAACATAACGCAGTCTACAAATTACATCCTGGGAACTGAGCTCCAACTGAGTCCACTCCTAAACCTCTGATGCTCTGTAGTTAGTCACTGCAATGAACAGAAACGAATACAAGTTAAGAGCTCTCACCTCTTCCCCACACAGAAAATGCTAAACTGCCTCAGTTTCCCTTTTTAATTCTGACGTTTTCTGGATCATTTACATATTCCAAAGCCAGACTCCTAGAAGTCAGTTTTCCCCCCCAGTTCCCCATCACGGAGTCTCTGCCACCCCGAAATTAATTCAGCGCTCACAACGGTTACGGGAGAGGAAACGGGAGCTCCTATGACTTTGGAGGGGTCCTTCTGCACTTCGGGGGTTTTGACAGGCTGTTGAGTTTTTTCATCCTTCCATACAAATGTGAGGCCAACTATTTAATGATTCTGTTTTTAGCGCACACGTCAGCTTTTGTCTCCATGCTGGTAGTTACGGATGGAGACAACAAAGACTGTTCTTCAAAGATCTTCCAGGCGCACAGACGAGCCGCTGGAGACCAGGCCCTCCTCCAGTTCTCTGAAGGGGTTGATAAGAGGATTCTTTACTCCAGGGCTGTTCCCTGGGTGCCGGCAGCACAGACAGGGTTCCCCATTCACACCTCAAATCCTTTGTAATTAAGGCTTGGGACACTGGCTCAGCCACATCTTCTTCCCTCCAGGCCGCCAGGTGACTCAGCAGATAAAAACGCAGCCCGGGCTGCGGGGGTGGGGGGAGCTGAATTTCCCACACAATGTACTAAACATGCCTGAATGCCTACAGGTGTGATGGTCCATTTATATTCTCTTCTTCTAACTGGGAACTAAGCCCATAACCAAGCTCTTTCAGTTTGTAAATCCACATATTTCCAGTTCAGTGGGGATTACCTTAGAACCCGTACAGACAAAAATAAATGTGAGGAAAGACAGAAAGGAAGAAATTCGGTTCATCTTTAAAACTTTTTCCTTGGTTCTTTATGGTCTAGGTTTTTAGAAAAGGTTGAATCACAGCAAAACCTGCCTCACTTCAGACACTGATACTTTTTTAATTACGGCCCTTTTCACAATGAAATTGCTTTTGAATCCTTCGACTTGTCTGTTTGAAATGAAAGCAACATAGGTCTCTCTAGCCGGTGGCTTTATGGGGAGTTAAAGAAGCCACACTAATTCCTAACTTTAAAACTCAAATAGGCAAGGAAGGAGGTGTTTTCTCCCTCAAAGTAGACTTGGCTAGGGTCAAGGTTGTGAAGGTGAAAAAAGTCTCAAAATGGGTACAAGAGCAAAGTGGCCCCCCCCAAAAAGAGAAAATGATGTTGGTTCTAAAACAGTTACCAGGAAACTTTACTGGAAAGAGTCAGGCAGGTGTAGGATAGAAAGGGAGCTTTCCGGCCTCCCACTGAGATTCCTGACCTAGAGTGGGAAAAATGAAGGGATGGAGGAAGACAGATGAAACTGTTCTCTGAGGGCGGGGAGGTAAGGCTTTCTGATGGAAAGGGGAGGCTCTCAACAGAACCCAGACATCTGGGGGGGGGATGGAGCCAATTACCAGCCCTGGAGAGGCGGTTTTCAGCATCCAGACACGCCAAGAGAAGACACTGAAATGACAAACCCAAATGTTAAAGGAGATCATTTCTAGATGGTTGACTCTCCGCCTTTTTCAGATTTTATGCAAAAGTATTATTTTTATAACCAGAACATAACAAAGCACCAAAATTGCCTGCTTCTTAAAGATCTGTTTATCATGTCTTTAAAATGTTCCTTTAGGAGTTTCTGTGATGGCTCAGCAGGTTAAGGGCCCAACACTGTCTCCCTGAGGATGCAGGTTCGATCCCTGGCGGTGCTCACTGGGTTAAGGATCTGGTTTTGTCATGAGCTGTGGTGTAGGTCACAGATGTGGCTCAGATCCCAAGTTTCTTCAGCTGTGGCTGTGGCTGTGGCCAGCAGCTGCAGCTCCAATTCAACCCCTAGCCTGGGAACTTCCATACGCCATAGGTGTGGCCCTAAAAAGAAAAAAAAATTATTTTAGCTAGATGACTATCCTAATATAAGTTAGTTTTTTGTTAAGGGGGGGTGTTCGTTCTGGCATAATTTGTTTAACACTTCTGAAATATGCCTATCTATCTTCCAATATGACTGTGCCACCATTCAGTGAATAGAGCAACCAGTGAAGGTTTCTTCAGGTTGGTGTAGGATGGTACACAGACCACCTGGATCAGAATCACCTGGGCCTCTGGTACATTTCCGGAGTCCTCAGAATTAAGCAGAGGGGCAGAGCACCTGCCTCTCAAAGATTCCTGGGCTCTACACGCCCCCCCCCCCCCCCCCAACCAACTCAACCAGAATCCCCCGTGGCAGGTCTTAAACCTGGTTAATTTTTAAAAGCTACCCTTGGGATTCTAAAATGCAGACTGAATTGAGGATCGTGAAATAGCATTTCTGAGCTTTTAAAAAGCACCCAGGTGACTCTTACACTGTAGTTTGCTGAATCAATGGCCCATCAGGAAATTTGCAGCCCCTCAAGTTACTGAGTGACTGCATCTGGAGACAGAAATGACAAGCAGATCGCAACGGGTCACTGGCTCTGGTCAAGGTCATCCATTTCTGCTTGCTTTGCTGACTGCCACAGAATCAGTGAGCAAACACTGTGTTTTGTTTCATGTATGGATATGCTATTGCATTTTTGCTGGTTTATGCAAAAAGTATATACAGATCACATGTTTCTGAGTGTTAAGGTTTTCACTTTGATAACACACAACACTCATTCCAACTCCATTTCACAAGAGTCACGTTCCTCTGTCTCAGTCATGCTCAGTCATCTTCCCAACAGAACATCAAGCAAGAACAGGTGCAGAGAGTCTTATCCCCCTGCACTAATGGTGATTATTCCTGAAATGAGGTGGAGAATGTCTTACTTCCTTAACACTGAGTAAATCTTACTTCCTCTTCTTTCCCAAAGAAGCACCTCCCTTCAACGGCAAGGGGCTCCCAATAAGCAGAGGACAAGTGGAACAGACAGGAGAGGGAGGAGGGAAAACCCTGCAAATGACAGTTAAAGGCTGCCTGCAGTTTTTGCCTTTATGAAATCTGGACACCTACCAGCCCTTGGCCTGTGCTTTCAACTCAATTCCACAAAAATCACTGAGCACGGAACCGTTGAGTCAGGGTTTTGGTCGCCTAACAGAAAAGGTAACAGATCCATTCAAATCTTATCTTTCTAAAAAGGCTCTTGCGACCAAAAAACCTCTTATTTACCCAATCCTGAATGTCAAGAAAACCAGACAGGGGCTGGGATTCTAGCTCTCACCTGCTAATTCTGTGTGCTGGGGTTCTTCATCTTTAAATGAGCTCCTGTCTACCCTAAAAGGTTACCATGAGGATGAGAGATGATGTATACGACACACCCCGTGCGCAGCAGAGGCTCAATACAGTAGAGTTATTTGTACTGCTGTTGTTTTTCTTATTAAGTTCTCAGAATGTTCTTAAGAGATTACACAGTGTGGATAACTCTTTAGTAGAACAGGAGGTGGGACAAAAGTCCAGATGTAAAAGAAGCTCTTATTTACTACGGGAGAAAGACACATCCAGGGCCTGGACCAGAAAAAGCATGGTCACTGTCACCTCCTGTGCTGACACCTCAGAAAGGTGGCAGAATCAAGGATGCTTCCTCAGCTGGTATGGATTCCTTCAAGGCCCCTCTGGACCAGGGCTGAGAGACGGCACAAGGGTCTCCGGTACTGCAAGACTCAGCCTCCTCAAGGCCACCTCTGAGGGTGGCCTTGAATCATGGAGCCTGCAGGGCAGTCTGGACACCAGGACTGAAGGAGGCCAGGCCACTGCACAACTTGAGTGTGGATGGGAGTAAAAGTACAGTTAGCTTTGAACAACTCAGGGATGGGGAGGCACCACCCTTCAACCTCCACACCGTTGAAAATCTGAGTATAAGCACAGTCAGCCCTCCACACACCCGGTGCCTTGTGTGCATCCATGGTCTTGCATCCACGGATTCAGCCAACCTCAATGGAAAGAGCAGTGGGTATTGTTGAGCAAGATCTGCATGTAAGGGGACCCTCGCATTTCCAACCCCTGTTGTTCAAGGGTGAGCAGTACTTTACATGAATCCTGACCCAGGTTCACAGAGAATGCAGCAGCCACCTAAAGGCACACCCCGTTCTGCATCAAATCAGAGAGGCGAGAGTGTATGTGATACCTGGAAAGGGGCTGTGAAGAATGGCCATCCACCCTACATCCTGATCTTCCCTGCCACACAGAGTCACTCCTGGTCCAAACTCAGGAGACCACGGAGCCACCAAAGGACATGCAGAACATCCGCGTGAGATGCAAGAAGCGCAGCTCTACGACCCGCCAGCGCGCATTCTCGGCATCAGCAGTTTGCTATGAGCTTCCTCTCTTTCAAGGGGGATTGACAATAAAAGGCAAAAAGGACATTATTATTGAAGATACTTTGAGAGACATTAATAAGTACAATTAATCACTTCTGCCTGTTGGGATCAGTCACTGATCTCCTACAAAGTGTTCAAACCTAATGGATTATGTCAAACTTTAGCTTTGTTGCTTAGATATTGTATTTTAGCTTTAGCTTTGTCCAGCTCTGTGAACTGGAACAAGTTACTCAAACTCTCTAAGCATCCATCTCTCTCCATCGTGAAATGTAGATAAAATACCTCTTATGATTGCTGGGAATTAAGTAAACTAATGCATACAGAGCAGCACTTAACATAGTTCAACACACATAGGAAGCATCCAATAAATGGGCCAGTGGCACAGTTCCTGCTATTGCTATCTCCTGGCTAGAATTTATTCCAATACCAAGTGAGGGAAAGATCTGAACATATTTTTTAAAAAACCCACAGACGGTCTGGGCAGAGTTCCTTAAAACTTAGGAAATATTACCTCCTCCTTTAGAGCTTTACAGGATGGCCAGGTCTAATATATTCATAATTAATAAACTAAATTAAGGGACAGGTTCAACTCTCTGCTTGTGACTCTGTCAGAAAAATCACAGGCACATCTATCATCCCTGTGCACCTGTCACTTCCAGTAACGAGCTCACAGGAACCACACTGAAAGCCTGAGCCGGGGGAGATAATTATCTACCCAGGACTCTCAGGAGGAAGATAAGGAAAAAGAGTTCAAGCAAAGGTTGCAAGGGATAGCGATGCCCTTAGTTCTCCAGGAAGACGAGGAAAATAAACGTTCTGGGGATCAAGGAGCCATAACTATGAAATCATAATTACTACAGCCTCATCCCTCTCTGGTTCTAAAAATATTTTGTCTTCTTTATTTAGCTTCCAAAAGGCATGAACAAACAAACAAAAACAAAAACCACACTCCACTTTCCAAGCTATGTTCTCCCCTGGTGATGGGGGAAAAGAGAACCATTAACTACAGGATGTTTTTTATTCACATTGCCCACAACGGAAGAAGACACACCTCCGCTAGAATGCCTTCTGTTTATTCTGAAATTTTCGCACTGTTTTCTGTCTCTGTCTTTCTCTTTGCTCCATCTACTCCCTCATCCCCCATCACTGTGTATCTACTGCTTCTGGGTAATCACAGTTAATAACAATCACTGCTGTTTGATGTGTCCACTTCCTAAGTGGGATGGCAACACACAGACCAGTGAAGCGGAGATCACACATAAAAACCACACTGCGCTCAATCATGAGAACAAAGATGATATTTATCCTAATCAATGCCATTGGTCCTGGAGGGCCAAGCAGTCGCCTATGGAAGGGTCACGAAGACCAACCTAGAAGCGGCCAAATTTCAGAGTCCACTCAGGCAAACACAGCTGAACGGGAAAAAAAAGGGGCCATGTTCCTAATCAGAGACCAGTGGTGCTGGGAAACTCTTCACAAATAGGCAAGCTGGTTTTGCACCTGCTTGAGAGGATGACTGAACCCCGAGGGGAGCAAAACACCCAGGGGACACCTGAGGAGGCTGTTCCAGAGGCAGAGGGGGCTTGGGTCCTCACCTGGCCCAACCCCCCACTCCTGACCTTCCACCTGAGCATTCAACTGCCTCGGAGGGAGGACTGGGTCCCGGAGGACCAGAGCAGGGTGTCCACCCCTGGGGACACTTGGTCACGGGGTCCAGCAGAGTCCGGGCTGCTGCAGGACGGCAGAAGAGAGTGAAGTGTGGCAGGAAGAAGGGGACGCAAGAGGGAGTGGAGACCTCGGTCTTGCTAGTTGATGGTTTGCTGCTGTGGAATCCCACTGAACTGAAAGGAATCGAAGGCCATCGGCAAGTGCAGAGGGAAGGCCCCCAACCCAACCCGCTCATGCGGGAGGCATGGGCTCCCACAGAGCAACCGTGGAATCCGCCTCAGGCATACTGGAGGCAGTCCGCTTAACATTAGTATTGGAATATAACTTAATAAGGCAAAAAGGCTCAAAACGGACTTAAACAACTGCAAACACATTACAGGCATGGCAGTAAATATAAAAACGAAGACAGTATTTTAGTAAAATTTAACCATGGAATCCGCTTCTTCTCCAGGGCACTTCGGGCAAAATGCTACTAATGGAATTTGTGTGCTTTTGCTGTTGCTCCGCTTTGTTTCAGAGTTTTATAAGACAATTATTCAAATCATTCTCTTTATAAGTCATCCTTCATTCAGAACTATTCACTCATTCAATCTATCATTAACATGTACATGCTATATACTGAGTCCTGAAAATACGAGAGACTTCATATTTCATTTTTGATTTGGTCTACTTTTGTATTTTTTTTTTTACTAAAGTATAGTTGATTTACAATATTGTGTTAGTTTCAGGTATACAGCACAGTGATTCAATTATGCATATATTTTCAGACGCTTTCCCCTTATTATAAGATATTGAGTATAGTTCCCAGTGCTGTAAGTCCTTGCTGTTTATCTATTTTACATATATAGTAGTGTGCATATGTTAATCCTAACCTCTTAATTTATGTTCTCCCCACTTTCCCCCTTCGGTAACCATAAATTTGTTTTCTCCGTCTGTGAGTCTCTTTCTGTTTTTCTTTTTAGAGCTGTACGTGCAGAATGTGGAAGTTCCCTGGGTAGGAGCGGAATCAAAGCTGTAGCTGAGGCCACAGCTTGTGGCAACGCCAGAACTTTAACCCACTGGGATCAAACCCACATCCTCACAGACACTATGACAGGTCTGCTGAGCCACAATGGAAACAACTCTGTTTTTTAAGTAAGTTCATTTTTATCCCTTTTTAAAAAATTCACATATAAGCTATCTCATATGATATTTGTCTTTTTTTCTATATGACTTGTGTAATAATCTCTAGGCCCATCCATACTGCTCTAAATGGCATTATATCCATTCTTCCTTATGGCTGAGAAACAGTCCAATATGTATACACACCACATCTCTTTTTTTTCTGTCTTTTTTAAGGCACCACCCGTGGCATATGGAGGTTCCCAGGGTAGGGGTCTAATCCGAGCTGATGCTGCCAGCCTACGCCAGAGCCACAGCAACGTGGGATCCGAGTTGGGTCTGCAACCTACACCACAGCTCACGGCAACACCAGATCCTTAATTCACTAAGCAAGGCCAGGGATCGAACCCATAACCTCACGGCTCCTGGTCAGATTTGTTGACCACTGAGCCAGGACGGGAACGCCTACACCACATCTTCTTTATTCATCCATCAATGGACAATGAGGTTGTTTTCATGTCTTGGCTATTGCAAATAGTGCTGCTATTAACATAGGCATGCACGTATCTTTTTGAATTATAGGTCTGTCCAAATATATGCTCAGGGGTGGGATTGTTGGATCGTATGGTAGTTTTACATTTAGTCTTCTGAGGAACCTCTATACTGTTTTCCATAGTGGTTGTACCAATTTACATCCCTATCAACGGTATAGGATTCTCTTTTCTCCACCTCTTCTCCAGCATTTATTTCTAACTTTTTGACAATGGCTATTCTGACTGGAGTGACATGGTACCTCATTGTACTTCTGATTTGCATTTCTCTAATAGTGATGTTTAACACTGTTTCATGTTGATTTGTCTGTCTTCTGATTATTTTTCATTTTTTGTCTTTTTGCCATTTCTTGGGCCGCTCCCGTGGCATATGGAGGTTCCCAGACTAGGGGTTGAATCAGAGCTATAGCTGCCGACCTACACCAGAGCCACAGCAACGCGGGATCCGAGCGGCATCTGCAACCTACACCACAGCTCACGGCAATGCCAGATCCTTAACCCACTGAGTAAGGCCAGGGATCGAACCCACAACCTCATGGTTCCTAGTCAGATTCATTAACCACTGAGCCACGATGGGAACTCCCTTCTTCTTCTGATTTTTAACACTAAATAACACATGCACACTGTCAGAGTTCCCGTTGTGGCTCAGTGGTAACCCGACTAGTATCCATGAGGACACGGGTCCAATCCCTGACCCCACTCAGTGGGTTAAGGATCTGGCATTGCCATGAGCTATGGTGTAGGTCACAGACGAGGCTAGGATCCTGTGTTGCTGCAGCTCTGATTAGATTCCTAGCCTGGGAACTTCTACATGCTGTGGGTGCTTCCCTAAAAAGATGATAGATAAGATAGATAGATAGATAGTCATCATCAAAACAGCTAATTACATCAAGCGAGTACTTACAGCTGACCATTAACACGGTGTGTGTTCTGGGTACCCGCACTCCCAGAACACACACACTTATCCCATAATACAGATGCAGTATTTTAATACGGAAATCAGGAAGAACTGGTATTGCCATATCAGTTTAAAAATAATACTTGAGGGCTTGTATTTCTAAAAGAGAACTCTTTTTCATCTCAGGAAAGCCATTCATGTAATATGATTCCATATATACCTTATGATTTTATTATACAACTAGCACCGAGGACCCAGGGGACACTCGCATCCGTGGGCTATCTGGTCTACCAACAGGCCCCGCGTCACATAGTCTAAGGAGGGCTATAGTCTGACACCCTGTGCTCAGGAATGGTGAAGCGAGGACCCAGAGATCCCTACCTCCTGCCTGAGGGACCCAGATGAAGCATCAGCCCTTACCAAAACCAAGCCCAGCGCCTCGCCTGTGCTCAGAGGCACTGCCCAGAGTCCTGCAACTTCTCTGCCCTCGGCTGGTGTCCAGCCTGACCATGAGCTCTTCTTCAGCAGGAAGTAAGCAGTTTTTAGCTTTTTATTCCAGGGCTTAGGGCACAAATCACACATTTGTTTGGTAAATGTATAATGAAAATTAATTTACTGGTTGTTTTATGTTGAAGCAGACTTCATCACCCTCAAACTTTATCTGATAAAACATTCAATTTATATCAATATTTTTTACTTAAATGTCAACTCCATTCATCTATTCCCTTAGGATAGGAATAAAAAACTCACTGTACGCCTCAATCTCCTAAAAAGGAGAGTGTTTACAATCCTTGTGTGTTGTCCCTTTACTCACATGGGCAACAATTTGGGTCCACAACCAGTCAGCATTTCAGAGGTTCTGAGATACCTGCTACACAGTGAAAGTACGAAGAACTGAGAAATCCATTTTGACCAAAGACCTTCATTCCTAATAAACCCAGGGGCAGACAGTGGACTGTCATCCACATGGACCCCAGTGCCTGCCTGCTGTGGACCTGTGGCTGAGTTTGGTGTGTATTAGGACTTCCATCATAATGGAAGGAGGCAAGAACAGAAAGCTGTGAAATTCAGGTGAGTTAATTCGACTTTTCTCTAATATCTTCTCAGAAAAGCTGAGCTGAATAGACTAAGAGATTGGTAAAGGAACTGAGTCCTACCTTTATTCATTTATTTATTCATTTATTTTTAAGGCCACACCCGTGGCATATGGAAGTTCCCAGGTTAGGGGTTGAATCGAAGCTACAGCTGCTGGTCTGCACCACAGCCACAGCAATGTGGGATCCGAGCTGCATCTGCGACCTGCACCATAGCTCACGGCAGTGCTGGATCACTGACCCACTGAGCAAAGCCAGGGATCGAACCTGCATCCTCATGGATACTAGTCGGATTCATTTCCACTGTGCCATGCCCTTTAACAGTTATGGGGGGGGGGTTTGGTGTGTGTTCCCAATATTCATTTATTTACAAAGGTAATCAGAGGCTCCAATTTTAGCTTCTCCCACCTTTGAAGAGGGGAGATGTGGCTTTGGCCCAGATTTACAAGTCCCCCCCACCCCACAATGATTCTGATAAAATCAAGATACTTTTTAGTCAAATATGTAATCTATATTTCACCATACTCCACGGAAGCTTTTCCTGGGTTTCTTTTCTCTATTTACCATATTAAAAACATTGACTACTTTTCAAAGTGGTGACTCCCAGTGCTGACTTTTCAAGGGCCCTCAACATCGCTACCTTCCAGACACACACAGAACACCTCCTGGGTAGAAATGAATGCCAGGAATAGGGCTGAAAAATTACACAGGGCCACCGGGCTAGAGGTGAAGACTGTACGGAAATTCACCTATACCCAAATCATTTCCAAGAGTTTCCTGAATAAAGTAATATTTGAGAATTGCTTTCAATAAGACAAGGAGAACAGGTGCAGTGAGAACGTTCCTTTGGTCAAATTGTGCAAGACAAGAAAAGAGGTATGACGTTGGAAGAAGGCTTTTTTTTTTTTTTTGTCTCTTTTGTCTTTTGAGGGCGGCACCCGTGGCATGAGGAGGTTCCCAGGCTAGGGGCTGAACTGGAGCTGTAACTGCCAGCCTACACCGTAGCCACAGCAACGCAGGATCCGAGCCAAATCTGCAAACTACACCACAGCTCACAGCAACACCGGATCCTTAACCCACTGAGCGAGGCCAGGGATCAAACACGGAACCTCATAGTTCTTAGTCGGATTCCTTTCCACTGCACCACAATGGGAACTCCTGTTAGAAGAACTTGAGGCTAAAACTGGATCCTATTGCTTGGTGGGTGTTGCTGCAGCTAACTCTGTAGACTGTGCTGTTTCTGGGGACAAAACGATACACAAGAAACACATCACTATCATTTTCCACCCTCAAAGACCTCAGAGGCCAGAGAGAACACAGACAAGCCCACAGCTCTAAACAGAGCTGAGAAATGCCACAGAGTGGCATGTCCTAGAAGCCACACGGGGAAGGGGCTTCCCTCCAAGGGAAGACCAGGAATTCCTTCCCAGAGAAAGTGCAACCAGACACCCAAGAAGACTGCAAGGCCAGGAAAGTGTCTGGGTGAAGGTAGGGGCTGAGGATAAGACAGAGGAGGAAAAGGGCGGTCAGGGTCAGGTCGCTGGGAAACCAACTCCACCCACACGCAGTAGGAGCAGAAGAGGACAATTCTAAGGTTTAAGCCTTGGAGGAGTAAGGCCAGATGGGTGTGTTGGATGCAGCACACAGGCTAGAGGTGGAGAGGGGAGTCGGGAGGAGACCTGGGGTTGGAAGACCAGTCAGGAACGTGAGCTGGTGACCCAGGCGAAAGAGGCGGGCCTGAGTACTGGAGCACCGTGGAAACGGAAAAAGTGGCAGACAGGGAGAGGTGGCGCTCCTTCTCACCACCATCACTTACAACTCCCACCTCAAGCCTCTTCCCTCCACGGCCCACCCCTGGAACCTAAGTTTAAAAGGGCCTGGAGTTCCCGTCGTGGCTCAGTGGTTAACGAGTCCGACTAGGAACCATGAGGTTGCGGGTTCGATCCCTGGCCTCGCTCAGTGGGTTAAGGAACCGGCGTTGCCATGAGCTGTAGTATAGGTTGCAGATGTGGCTCGGATCTGGCATTGCTGCGGCTGTGGCAAAAGATGGCAGCTGTAGCTCCGATTAGACCCCTAGCCTGGGAACCTCCATATGCCACGGGAGGGGCCCAAGAAAATGGCAAAAAGACCAAAAAAAAAAAAAAAGGACCAGCTAAGCAAACACGGGTATAAGAGAACCTTCTAGTTCCCCGCGTCCAAACACCACAGCTGGTTACACCACACCTACACAGACATGCTGGAGCCGCCAACAAGGGGACAGAGCATTCTCTACAGAGGAGGGGTCCACGGGCCATGGCGGGATGAGGGAAATTATACAGCATCAGGCACAGCTCTGAATATCCGCACCAGCAATGCATGCAGGGAGCCGAGCCCCCTCCCTGCTACCTCCTGTTCCCCTCCTTCTAGGCACACAGTAGGACTGACAAGGGTCCCTCAGTTACTATGAAAAGACCTCTTGCCAGACCACCGTGCACACATAGCTTGAGCAGGTGAATCTCTGCTCCTTGACAGCGCAGAGATCTGGGGTTGTTCGAGCAGCACGGCAGCACCTACCACAACGCGTGAGGGTGACTGCCACACATCCGGGGTGATGAGAGAGGAGAATGCCGGGTACAGTGGTGCCGGCTTTCAAGGAAAAAGCAAAGGGTGGGATGACCAGATGAAACTGAAGGTGGTGGCCCAGAAAATGGAAGCCTTTTCCCTCATTCAAATATTTATGGAGCATTTCCTCTGTGATGAAGTCAAGGAACTACTCACACCATTCATTGGTCTCCATCTGTCATGAAGCCACCCCCCAACAGAGAGGGTATAAACCCTACCTTCCAGACCCCTTGGGTTCAGCTGGCTCCGTGATTCATCAGCTGGGTAACTTTGGGGGAAGTGACGGAACCTCTCTGAGTTTTAGTTTGGTAAACTGGGCTATGAATCATATCTGCTTATCTCACCAGCTTTACAAGAATTAAAAGAGATAATTCATATAATTTATATGGCCTGGCACATGTAAGTACACTCCAGATACTCAAACATCAGCCCATTATTTACCATTTATATTTCAGATTCCTAAACCCACGATGTATGGCACAGAGTCTCTGGAGTTATAATGGCTGACCCCAAGCAGAAAATCAAGATTATTTTAATGTATGGTCCAAGAGGAATCTGATGATAAAAAAAGAAATATCGAAGCGAGAGTTATATTTTTAAATGCGAAACTTCCTTCAATAAAAAAGTAATAAAGACTTTGGTAATTCAGAGGCAAAAGCATAATGATAAGGTTACAAAAGAGGAAGAAAATGAACATTTCCCTTAGTACATCTTGTGTATTAAATTACAACTCTTCACAGTGACACGGCTGACATCAACCGTATGCAATGATTATTTCAGGATGAGGCACTGCTTCCTTCCTGCCCCAGTCAAACTGCAACAGAGCAGCAGCTGGTACAGTGTGGTCTCCACTGACTACACTGTGAGGTTCATGTTCCCTTTACAGGATAAAGCAACCAGAAGAGCGTAAGCTGATGTTTCTTTTTTGCTATCTGAGGCCAATCACAAATGGCACAAATGGTTTTTGCACTTTTTTAAGAGGACTTTGACAACATCGCCAAAATAAGACATCGTTTTACATAAATGATAAAAGTACAGAGAGGGGAGTTCCCGTCGTGGCGCAGTGGTTAACGAATCCAACTAGGAACCATGAGGTGGCGGATTTGATCCCTCGCCTTGCTCAGTGCGTTAAGGATCCGGCACTGCCGTGAGCTGTGGTGTAGGTTGCAGATGCGGCTCGGATCCCGCGTTGCTGTGGTTGTGGCCTAGGCTGGTGGCTACAGCTCCGATTGGACCCCTAGCCTGGGAATCTTCATAATGCTGCGAGAGCAGCCCTATAAAAGGCAAAATGACCAAAAAAAAAAAAAGTACAGAGAGGAAAAGATCACTCTTGAAATACATTTTCTTCCTCTATTTATGCACAAGCATTACCGTTCACATGCAAATAATTATTTCTTTTATTCCCAAAGTAGCTTTCTCCTCTTTAAAAGACAAACCTGGAGTTCCCCATTATGGCATAGCGGAAATGAATCCAACTAGAAACCATGAAGTTGCGGGTTTGATCCCTGGCCTCACTTAGTGGGTTAAGGATCCGGTGTTGCCGTGAGCTGTGGGGTAGGTCATAGACGTGGTGCGGATCTGGCATGGCTGTGGCTATGGCGTAGGCTGGCGGCTACAGCTCCGATTAGACCCCCAGCCTGGGAACCTCCATGCTGTGGGTACAGCCCTAAAAAAAGCAAAAAAAAAAAAAAAAAAGACGAACCCGGCCTTATTTGCACCACATATTATTAATGTATGGATCCACTTGATTTTGAGCAAGGAATGTTCAAATATTAATGAAAGGTACAAAGAAACAATATATTTTCAAATGAACCTCTTATGAAAAATGCTGAACCTGAGAAATGTATTCATTTCAAGGATTCATTAGTACTTTTCTGGTCTGACTCTGGTGCTGGTGGGTTGTTTTTTTTAACAGAGGGAACATTTCTCACACCATATGTTTCTGACAAGAAAGTGGCATTTCCTTGGTCCTAGAATCCCCGTGTGCAGGCAGGGCACAGCTGCACCCAGAATGTTCTGCTACTCCAAATTATAGGTCAAGACAGATAATTTCCGATGCTGTCAACAGATCCAGGAGAGTCAAGTGTCTCCAACACACAATGCTGAACAATCCAAGGGAGGTGTGTGTTCTCTTGCTCACGGGGTTAGGTTCTGAGCCAAAACCATTACAGGGACTGACCGCCCACATATTACCACGAACACTAAGGAGCGTAATTTTCACAAGTGTCTAAGGCCAACATATGCTGGACAGGACACTTTATTTTGATTCTCTCTGCACTGTGGTTCCCTGGTGCCCAAGGCAAACAGCTGTCATCTACATGCAGGCCTTCTGCTAACGCTTTCTATAATTCCTCAGGGGCTTCCCAGCCTATAATTAGATGTTCCAGCTGCCACAGTTGAGGCTGCGGGGTAGAGACGAGAGGGTTTGGCTTTAGAGCATCCCCTAAAAAGCCCTCTTCAAGATGGTGCTGCTGGAAGAACACGCCTTGGAATTTGGCCTGGGGAGCAAACAGGAATACTTCCACCACTTGCCATGAGCAGATCTGTCCTGCAAGCGGGGTTGGCTTGAAAATCCACTGAGTCAGCCACGTGGGTAGGGAATTGAGACTCCGCCTGGACAATGGGGAAGTAGAGAACCATCCGGGAAACTTCCTGATTCAAAGCTGCAGACAGCATCTGTATTGAACCCGTAACAACAGCCCTCTCAGCCTTTTACGTAATTCTCCTTTCCAGGCACCACCACCAGGATGAACCGAAACAGCGCAGCAAGCAAGAAGGAACCAAGAGAAGCAGGCAAAACACCCACCCTGTTTCAAAATCTTCCAGGCCAACAGAGTGAGAAATGAGAATATACAAACAGTAAAAGAGGAAGCAAGCTTTAATTGGAGTAAGTCTTTCAAACAAAAAGACTTTCATTTTTTCAGGAAATGGAAACATTTTCAAAAACACAGAGAGCATCATCTACCATTCCTCCCATCCAGTCCAACAGCCATAGAAACAAAGGCACAGAAGCAGACTTTCCCAACAGAAAAGGACCCGCTGCCCTTACAGAGGGAGCTGTGCACAGAGTCATCCTCCAACTCCCGAAATCACTGCCTCCCAACTAGAAAAATGATTATAATGGACTGAAACCCCAATGCCCATAAGAAGTCAAATACTCCCAGGGCTAACAACTGACACAGGCAGGGTTCTCAGGGCAGTAAGACGCTTTTCACTAACAAATGCTCCTCTGGTCTGTGGACCACACTCGGAGCCCCAGGTCCTGGTCACACGATCTATGGCCTCTCTCCTCCTGGGTGACGGACACCTGGCCACGACCGGGAACTGACCTGCCCGTCGGGTTCTCCAACTTGAAAGAATAAGATAACAACGAAGATCGAGGGCTCATCCAGGTTGTGGACTTGTAAAATGCCAAAGGCAAAATGCAGAGGATACTTGAGGGAAATCCGAAGAACTGGATGTGAGGACCAGCTCTCCCACCCAACCGGGGACCCGCTGACGGCCTCTGCCCAGGGAAGGAGGCCTCCAGAACTCTATTGACCAGGGAGAGGATTTCTCAGGCCACAAGTCACGTGGTCAAGGAGAAGGTCCATGCTGGTTCCTGATGTCAGCAACTGTTTCCCACGTGACTGTCTCAATAAACTGAGTTGTTACCCTTCCAGTACCAAAAAGGGGCTTTAAAACCAATCTTTGATGGAAATAACTCTCGGGGTCCTTACACTTCTGTGACTCCCTAAACCCAAAATGCTCAACACTGAACTTCCACAACCGCCTTTCCATGGCCTGTGGCCAGACCCCTGTCCTGGGTATGGATGGTGTGAATTTGGGGAATGTAAAGTCATTTTAAGATCTGCCTGAAAAAGTTTCCTTTTCTCCTTACTGGAGCCCCAGGATGACTCCACCGAGGACACGAGGTCAAGTTTTGGGGGGTATTTATCCAGAAGTGTTCCAGGCATCATCAAGCACCAATATGTATACAAATCCCTCCTCTTTAAACAAAACGGAACCACCTTGGACACAGGACTACAATGTGCTCTTTCCATCACCTGCACGGGGCACAGTCATCACCCTGTGCTCCCCAAACACCTCTCCTGACCCCAGCTCCTGGTTTTTCCCTTCCTCTCTGACTGCTCTGGGGTCTGCAGACACTGGAAGGCCTCAGGGCTTAGTCCTCAGAGCTCAGCTCTCCCCGACCTGCACTCAGTGGACTGAACCAAGCTCATGGTGCTAGATATTGTCACCACGGCCTCTTATAATGAGCGCCTCCCTGGTCTCCCCCCGCCCCAACCCCCCACTTCATTCCTTATGCATCTTCTAGGGTCCATCTCTTCAAATATCAGGTCAGGTCAGGAATTCCTCTGCTCAGAAGCCGCTGGCCACTTTTCATCACTCAGGGAAGCCAAAGCCCTGACACACGTGGCCCCACTTCCTCTCTGGCCTCTCCTCTATTCCTCCCCTCCTCTGTGCTCCCAGGCCATCCTCACCTCCCACTGTGTCCTGGGATCTCTCCCCCAGACGCCCATGGGCCCCCTGCGCCCCCACCCCCCAGATTTGCTCAAGCACATCTCTTCCCTAAAGCCTCCGGCTAACGCGCTCTCTCAAATTCCAACCCGCCCTCCTGTGCCTCCTCTCCTCTGCTGTATTTTGTCCCTGACACTTAACAGACCGTGACTGTCCTATAGTAATTTATTATTTTCTGCTTCTCATCTCTAGAGTACAATGTGCAGGACAGCCAGGTTTTTTCTTTTTTTGGCTGTACACCTTCTAAATCATCATATACTCCATCTCCTTCTGTGAGGATTTTTATTTGCTTATTCCTATTACTGTCTTCAGTTCCCAAAATAATGCCTGACATTCGACAAGAACTCAGCAAGTATTTGTTGAACTAATGAATGAGCAACATGTTCTGAACAATATATCTTAGAAATTTCTTTATCAAGTGGAGAAAATGATCTCCTTGTATCTAACACTGACTGGTTCCCCACACTAAGGATGTAAGAATCGATGCAATCGGTCCCCTCTGCATGGACATATAGGGTCTCCTCATTCTTTTGTTAACTAGAAATAATACAAACAGGAGTTCCCATTGTGGCTTAGTGGTAATGAATCTGACTAGTATCCATGCGGATTTGGGTTTGATTCCTGACCTTGCTTCGTGCGTTAAAGATACAGCATTGCATGAGCTATGGTGTAGGCCAGCAGATGCAGCTCCCATTCAGCCCCTAGCCTGGGAACTGCCACATGCCACAGGTGTGGCTCTTAAATAAATTAAATAAATAAATAAATAATACAAACTTACACCCTATGTGGATACACAGCTGCACAATTATAGATTAAAAGGAGGATTAAAACGAAAAGAGTTGAGCTTTTTCATTTGGTACCAATATCCGAAACATTAACACTAGTAAGCAGAAGCTCACTACAGTGTCTGAACCCATTTGTTGGGTAAATTAGCAGGCAATGTGTTTGCTTGGCAAAGACTGCAGCTCTGATGTGTGTCAAGCGACAACCCGCAGTGAATTATTACAATAAAATTATAGGGTTTATCAGAGAGAAAAATTGCAGGGACGACAACTCACGCTAGGCTTTGAGGAAGGAAAACAGGACTGAAACAACAACAAATTCTCAACAGTTGTTTTTGGTGAAAGTGCACAGCACGTTCCTAGCGAAGCCAGTCCATGTGGCAGTGGCATCGGGCAGGTCCCAGGGGCAGATGCGCATGCGCACAGGGATGACCTTGTGCCGCTTGTGACATGGCTCAGAACTCCCAGTAAAGTGGGGAGACTGACGATAACAAAACTCTTTCCTCTTCGGCCCTGTTCTCCCACCCATGCTCCATCCAATTCCTGACAGATCCTGTCATTTCCCGTTTTTTTCCCTTTCCAAAAATTGTCATTGAAAATAGTCACTTATCACTTGCAGCCGAGAACCTCGATTGAACAAATCTGGTGCCAAGTACATTTAAGAGCAGGAGCTGGTGCCTCTGAACTGCTCACCCCCTTTGCCAAGCGATGATGCTGAAGCCACCAGCTGTCCCACCACCTTGGGGTCCCTAATGGGGCTCTGCAGAGCAGCGCGGGGACTTCCCACATCAGAGGTCGCCTTGCTGAGTCTTCTCGCAGAGCAACTGCAGGGCCTCTGCTGGACGTGACCCTGGGACCGTTTTACTTTCAACTGCAAGGTCCGGTGACACAGGATAGTCCTTGCTCTTCTTTGGAAAGGATTTACCCGCCTTTCTCTGCACTGCAGTGGACTCCAATGGACAGTCTCTGATCCCTCCCTCCCTCCTGTGGTGACTTAGCCCCCAGCCCCCTCTTCTGTTTTCAGGGAAACACTGGAAGGGCGAGTATCAGCATCTGTGGGCTCCGCAAGCGTTACAAATGAGCACAACCCAACCTGAAGTGTCCTCGGGGATCAGAGCTGTAAACGTGGTTCAGTAATAGGACTGCTCTATCTTTTGAGGCAAGTCAAGGATACTGTCTGTAGTCCTGCTTCACAGCTGGGCATCAGGACACATTAATAACAATACATAATAAGCTGACAATGTTCCAAAGGTGTCAAACCAGAGAGGCCCCCAAAAGAACATGCTTCAAATCAAGGAGAAAGGGATCAAGGGCAGACAAACTAGGCCAGCAGATTTATTTCTGAGTTGAATAAATTGGACATATTTCCGAGTCACAGAGTATTAATTGAGAAGAGGCAATCAAGCCGCCTGCCTCCTAACAGAGCACAGGAGCTGCTCAAGGCACTTAAGCACCTCCCCGGGAGTTAAACTGTTCTGGTTAGAAAAGCCCAAGTATAATTATGCATCTTCCATCTGAATATCATTTTGTTATTCAATAAGAAAAGATAAATAATGGTTTCCAAGAATTTAAACAATGTTTCCATGATCAAAATGCTATTTAAAAAAGAACTATCTTGGGAGTTCCCTTCACAGATCAGTGGTTAACGAACCCACCTAGGATCCATGAGGGTGCAGGTTCGATCCCTGGCCTTGCTCAGTGGGTTAAGGATCTGGCGTTGTCGAGAGCTGGGGTGTAGGTCACAGGTGTGGCTGGGATCTGGCATTGCTGTGGCTGTAGCGCAGGCCAGCAGCTGTAGCTCCAATTCGACACCTAGCCTGGGAACCTCCATATGCTGCAGGTACAGCCCTAAAAAGACAATAACTAACTAAATTAAATAAAAAAGAAATATCTAAACACTGGTAATGTGAAATCGGATTAATAATAAAAGAGGTCACGGAGTTCCCTCTGTGGCACAGTGGGTTGAGAACCTGACTAGTATCCATGAGGATATGGGTTCAATCCCTGGCCTCACTCAGTGGCTTAAGGATCCAGTGCTGCCACTCCTTTCAATGCTATGGTGTAGGTACAGATTTGGCTCGGATCTGGTGTGGCTGGGGCTGTGGTGTAGGCTTGCAGCTGCAGCTCCAATTCGACCCCTAGCCCAGGAACTTCCATATGCTGCCAGATGGCCATAAAAAGACACATGCACAAAAAAGGTCATAATACTTTAAACTAGTTTCTCCCCAATTATGCTACACAGAATAATGTTCTGACATATATTATTGAGGGAAACAAAATTAGAAAATGCTACATGAAATAATTTTGGTTTGATTTTCTTCCATGTAACATCAGCCATGCACCCCTTCACCATCCCCAAAATAAAAAGTATGAAGCTGCAACTTCCACTCAGGACTTACAGACAGGGGATAATACGTACCCAAGAATGGAACTGCAGGCTTAGAGAGAACAGAAGATTAGACTAGAATATAAGCTCCATGAGGGTAAAGAGTTTCTGGTTTTTAGTTCACTGCTAAGTAGAAAAGTGGCAAATAATAGGTGCTCAAGAAATGCTTGATGAATGAGTAAGTGAATGCATGCGACTCAACTGGCACACAAAATATCACTGTGATTATCTTGGTTACCAAATATTATGAAATATTGGCAACTATTCTCAACATTAGCCATAAAAAAACATTTAATCATAGTCTATAATATTAACAATTAAAAAATTAATTTGGAGCAAGAATGCAATGAAATGTCATCTAACAGGGGACCTCGGGAGGTTTTTTACAAGTCAGAGTTATCTTTGTAGAACAAAAACACTAACTCCTTTCAATGCCAGATAGATGTTGATAGTTATAGTACATATAATACAATCAATGCATAGCTGTAACTACCAGTGGTATTCATCACCCAAAGTATACACAACAGATCCTCTTTCAGAGACTATACATTTCATCCTTTTGTAGCTTCAAAGATGCACATGTGCAGTCATAACTCTCTTATCACAGGGTGTTAAGTTCCAAGCCTTCTGAGCACACAGCTATCCCCTTAGTTTCTGACCCATGTCTGATTTCAACGAGTTGAAAACATGAATAACTAAAAGTGCTCTCATAAGTCATCCCAACTGGGACCAAAACGTCTTTTTTTTTTTTTTTTGGTCTTTTTAGGGCCACACCGACAGCATCTGGAGGTCCCCAGGCTTTCCCAATTAAGGTAAGCAAAGCACACAGAGAGAGGTTAACTTTCCTCTGACCACATAGATAGTATTGGTTGGGCTCTTAACGACTATGTTATATTGCTAACAGCTGCTCTCCTACGACCCTTAATTAGCAAAAATTCACAAAATTTTCTGGCTATTTCCATCAGTCATTTGTAGGAAACAGAGCCCCTGCAGAGACCTCAGGGGTTCCCCTGTGCTAGCCCTCCTCTTGACATCATGCTCTCTGGTGACATCTCACCTCTCTGGTGACATCTCACCTCTCTTCTTGACATCATGCTTTCTGGGCCAAGCAATAAGATCACGTTCTCTAATCTCAACCACTCAGAAGTCAAAGCTCCCTTCCTCTGTCCAAACACAAGAGCCCAGGAGATGTCACATACCTGGGAATTGGGAGGAGCATGAAGCCAAGGCCTGGTCACCTGCCTATCATTTAGCCAGGGAGCAGGCGGCCCTGCTGACAGCCCCAAAGGATCACAAGAAAGGAGTATGGAGCAGTTCTCCAAAGCCACAGGGAGGAGGCGCCCGTCAGACTGAAAGAAGCCCTCAATGAACCTCAAGGGTGTGAAATCAATTGCCCAGCTTCTCTCAGTTCTTCACTTTTAATCATTCCTGAAGGAAACCCAGTTCTAACACAGATCTGCCATATTTCATTTCCACTTAAATACAAACCTGAGAGCAGCCAAGCTGCACAAGTTCCCCCCGTTCCAGGCCCTTTCTTTTCTTCTTTTTTTTTTTTAAATTTTTTTGCCTTTTCTAGGGCTGCACCCACAGCATATGGAGGTTCCCAGGCTAGGGGCTGAATCAGAGCTGTAGCCGCTGGCCTATGCCAGAGCCACAGGAACGCAGGATCCGAGCCACATCTGCAATCTACACCACAGCTCACGGCAATGCCAGATCCTTAACCCACTGAGCAAGGGCAGGGATCGAACCCGCAACCTCATGGTTCCTAGTCAGATTTGTTAACCACTGCGCCACCACAGGAACTCCTCCAGGCCCTTTCTTACATTTGCTCCTTGCTGGGCCCAAGGCCTGGCAGCCCTGGGGCCCGCTGCTCTGAGGGGTCAAGGGAGGGCCCAAACCACCAGCGCAACAGGGAGTTTATGCAAGAGCAGGACCACAGCCTAGGAAACTTTCATGTGCCCCAGCACCATCCTATTTTGAAACCTGCTCTATCCAGTATTAGGAATATTAATAATAATCCTTAGAATAGAATCCTGAGGTCAACTGCACTATAATTCCCACTATGGAGATGCACTTAGCAGCACAGAAACTTCACATAAACCCAGTGAGGCTGGCAGTACCATCCACACTTTACAGGTGAAGAAACTGCAATTAAGAGACATCATGGAACTCACTGATGACGGCACTATGACGTCTGTGACTTATGACTGAACTGGGGTTTTCACGAAACATATGAAGATAATTTACTGCACATCACAATTTTTCTTTTCTTTTTTAAGGTCAGTACCCATAGCATATGGAGGCTCCCAGGCTAGGGATCTAATCCGAGCTACAGCTGCTGCTAGAGCTACCACAGCCACAGCAACACTAGATCTGAGCCATATCTTCGACCTACACCACAGTTCGTGGCAACGCCGGATCCTTAACCCACTGAGCAAGGCCAGGGATCAAACCTGCGTCCTCATGGAAAGTAGTCAGGTTCATACTGAGCCACAGTGGGAACTCCCAGGAGAATGATCTCAGAAGGCACAGGCCTCCTAGCTCCTCTGTTATCACAGAATCCCTCAACTGATAGACAGCCTCAATTCCACTCAGTCATCTTCCCTTTATCAGGCTGATGCATTAAAGTCAGTACATGGTCTTTCATACATCTTCGAAGAGGATACCTTCTATAGGAGAAACAGTCAGTGCACATAGGGTCACACCCAAGGCATATGTAAGTTTCCAGGCTAGGGGTCGGATCAGAGCCGCAGCTGCTGGCCTACACCACAGCCACAGCAACACCAGATCAGAGCCACATCTGCAACATACACCACAGCTCATGGCAACGCCATATCCTAATCCACTGAGCAAGGCCAGGGATCAAACCTATGTCCTCATGGCTACTGGGTGGGTTTATGACCCACTGAACCACAACAGGAACTCCTCAATGAACATTTAATGTTTATGAGGATGGTAATGATGCTGATATTTCACTGAAATATTTTTCCACCTCATCCTCTTTTCAGAAGCAGATAAAAGAACGCCAAGAAACAAGACTGCATCGGGCAATTCCATTTCACTAGAAAGCCATAAAAACAATTATTTCCGTCATTACAGACTCTTCAAAAGGAGCTTTAGAACATCAAATCTGCTGATCTGGGCCTGAGATAGAATCCTGACTGGCCAGGCTGAGCAATAATGGCTTCAAATTGAATAATGGTTGTTATCAGACCTCCTAAAACCAGAGAAGCTACAGATAGATGGATCCTAAAAGGTGGGGCGCCTGTACATCTTGGTCAGAACTATTGGTGCAGGTCATGCGTTGGAGCAATTTACAAGGAAAGACGATGGCGCCTCAGGCCTCCGGGATCTTCAGTTATTAGAGAAAATCTAAGTGGATACCTTCTTTACCGCTCAATCAACACCCTTTGAAAACCAGACACATTCAACTCTTAACACTGATCTCAAAGGCTCATCCAAGAACAAGTCACCACTGACACCGAGAAGAAAGCATAACTAAAAACAACTTGATCAATGAAGAGAGACTATCCATTTTCATCAGTGCTTCCTGACTACCTGGAGGTAAAGAGAAATTCCAGATCTCCACCCTCCTGAAGTTGAGACATGATACTCAGATTCAGAGAAAAGTTTAATTTTCTATAAAGAAACAGATATTAAGAATGGATAAGCAATGTGGTCCTACAGTACAGAGTGTGTGTGTGTGCACGCACGTGTCTCTGGGTCACTGTGCTGTACAGCTGAAATTGGTACAGCATTATAAATCAACTGTACTTTAATAAAAACAAGACGAAAAACAAACAAGAAACAGAAAAGAGCAGCCATGAAAATTTTCTTATGGATAAGCAATTCTTCAAAACCAAGTTATAAATGATTTGGCCAGGAGGATAACCCAACTGTCTACCCTTATACATCAGGATAATTTTCTAGAGGAGCCCGAGTGAAAAATTATCATTCATTTGTCTTTGATTAGAATGCACACCTAATCAAAACCTCACTTATCTCCTTGATGTTTACTGAAAGAGCTCAGGATTGTAAACCAACCATACTTTGATTTTCTCAGCACTGAATACAGAGAGTGAAAATTAGAAGCGCACACATTATTTTCCAAATTACAAGAAAATGGAATATTCATTGGTAAGGAAAGAAAAAAAAAAACACACCTGTTTACCTTAGATGGTGCTAAAAATGGAAAGGCAAGAAGAGGGCAGGCAACATCCCATGTCTGGGAAGGTGCTGACACTGTGAAGTGTTAATTCTGGGGGCGGGGGAAAGGTCAACTACACTCTAATGAGCATGAAGAATCCCAGGTCCTAATTAATTGAAAATGATTGGAACCTGTCACCCTGGGAAGCAGGGCTGAACTCAGTGCTCAGCGAAGGCAGGTCTTGACCTGGCACACACACCACCTCCTGCGCATCCCAGCAAGACCCTCAGGCCACACAGACAAGCATTTCTCATCAGGGAGCCCCATGTCTTAAGGTTATAGCTATAATGCAACGTTAAATCATTTTGAACAAAACCATATCCACTAAATGAAGTGCTAAAGATGGATGGAGAACTCTCCTTTGTAAGTTTACGTTTTATTTTCAATGCCTCCTGGATTTAACTGTTTAGTGAGCAGCTATTATGTGTCTAGCACTGTTCTAAGAGATAGCGGTCCACAGTGAACAAAACAGAGTCCTGTCCCCATGAATCTGATATTCTGGTTGGGGGTGGGGGGAGGCACGCAATGAACATAAATAAGTAAAATATGTAGTGATACGAAGAAATGTCAGTTGGGAAGGGGAACGGTGTTGGGTGGGCTGAGGGGTGGCGGGGAGAGAAGGGGTTAGGTGCAAGGAGCACGCTGTGTGAATCTCTTAGGGGAGAAGGTCCCAGGCTCAGGGTCATGCTTCCCATGGTTCCAGGACCCTCTTCAGATACCAAAATCCACGCAAAGGCTCAAGTTCCACCAATAAAAAGTCTAGTGTTTCCATACAACCCACTGCAATCCTCCCATAAACTTGAAATCATCCTTGGCTTACTTACAATACCTAATGCATTTTACTTACAATACCTAATGCAATGGAAACGTTCTGTAAATAGTTGCCGGGGGCAAATTCAAGTTCTGCTTTTTGGAACTTTCTGGGTTATTTTATTTTTTAATATTTTTCAATCCATGCTTGGTTGAATCCAGGGATGCAGAACCAGAGGATACAGGGGCAGCTGTACCATGACCTGAAGTGGGACGCGTGAGCCTGTCTAAAGCCGGGGGGAGGAAGCTGTGAACCATAGTTCTGTACCCGGTTTTCAGGCTTAAGGACTACACTGTGGGCTACACAGGCGCCTCGAGCATGGCTGGGTGAACAAAGCAAGCTGCGGAAGGACACACAGCACAATGTTTATAGCTACTTACACAGTGAGAACCACACCTCGCATAATTTAATATTACTGGGGGAGAGAGTAAAAAGATGTTATGGTTTCGATAAACACAAATTCCACAAATTCTGAAGCATGGCTGCTTCTAAGAGGGAGGGAGGCACAAGTGTGAAGGAAAACTTGGGGAGATTACGCAATGTGGGGTCACGTTTCATTAAAGTGAATGTTGGCTCTGGGGGTCATTATATTGTGATCCAATCTTTCCATGTATCAGAAATTCTTCACACTATTTTTTTTTTCTCTTTTGTCTTTCCCAAGGCGTTCACACCATTTTTTAGAAAGAATCTTCAACCCCATCTGAGCATCCTCTGGTCTTGTGACCACCTGAGGCTCGGCCTGACATGCGTCTGTGTAACAGACAAGGCAGCACCAGGACTTCCGTTCACACGAGAACAGGAGAGTATCAGAGAACACGAGACTGTTTTACCACTGCCGGAATTGTTTCCGTTATGAGGAGAAAGGGGACAAATTAAGGGAATGAAAAAGCTGTCGTCGCTTGCCTGGCATTCCGAAACTACACATTAGCGCCTTTTAGGATCTACACAAAAGGGCTGCATCAAAGAAAATAAGGCAAATCTCTCTTCAGTGCTTTAAACTGAGCTGCCTGTCACCGTTTTAAATACAGCCCTGCATTTACACAGGAGGGAGGTATTTTTAGCAAAGTCACCTTTGCTTCTCTACATACTTCTTTAAAAAAACGTGGATAAAAGGACCTCATATATTATAAATACGTACGTATTTCATACCTCACTTACATGTGGGAGAGCAGCGGCGTGCCCCACTTTTCCCTGGGTATCTGTGAGTCCCTGCCGAGGGCGTCGCCTCCCCCATGACCGACTCTCCTCTCATGCCCCCCACCCACCCAGGTTCACTCCATCCTCAGGACCAAAGGAAAGTGAGGCAGCAGAAGAACGAGATGCCCATGAGGGAGGCTGGTCCGCCTTAAGCCCCTCGCTGCAAGGTCACCAACATCAGGCAGCTGAATCCAAGCAGTTTCCGGCACAGAAGGGCCCGGGTGCCCAGGAACTCTGGGTGCTGCTCCTTCCAGAATGCGGTTCCCAGTGTGCCCCCCTTCCCTCTTTCCACTCTCCCGTCCTGCAGGCTCCCTTCGTGTGCCCCCTCTAGGACCTCACCTCCCACGGCCTTCACAGCCTCCTACTGCAATGAGTATGAGCCTTGATTTTTGAAGCTGGACCCCTCTGGCTCATGGCATCCTGTGGGAAGGCTCCCGGGCAACTCTTCCTGGATGTCCCACAGACCCTGCAGACCTCTGCACCACCATCCCTGCCCCAAGATCCCCCCTCCCCCCAATCCAATCTTACTCCTTAGCCACGTGCCATTTCTTTCAACTATTTGAACCGATGAAGCCCCTGCCCCTTGGCCTGTGTATCTTCAGGTCAGTCCCGGCACACCCCTCCCTAACCCACACTGGACCTTCTTCTGCACCAGTGCCCACTCTCAGCCACGGTTCAAGTCCCAGGTTAGACCTCACTCCCTCTCCTCCCAGGACCACACCCCAGCCTTGTGAGGTGAGCTTCCTGTGCTCCTTGGGGCCCCCGTGCCCCATCACAGCACCTGTCAATGTGGACTGTGACTGCCAAGCAGGCAGTGACATCTCTGTACCCTGGACAAGAGGGAGCTCAGGCCAGTGCCCACTGTTCATTTGGCTTCCTGCTCTATTGCTGATAGCCGCACAGTGCTGGCACTTAGTCCTCAGGGCGTACTGCACTGTCAGGAGAAGGGATGAAGGCACAGAACGATTGGAGCAGAGATACAAGAAATCAAAGATGTTTCTTCCCCTAAATATGTGCCATCCTAACTCTCTAAAAACACTGCGATGATTATCACAAGCATCTTACAATTTGAAAAGGTATTTCATAGCAACCACGCCATTGGATCAACACAGTAATTCACAGAGAAGGTTGTTCTACACTTTTACGTATGAATTTATGTCCCTGAGTGGTCTAGTGACTTTTTCGTCAAATCATAAACAAATCCAAGCCTTTGGACATGTCTCTCGTGCGCCCATGAGATGAGTTGGGGCGTAGCCAAGTTCTGGGTTCTGGTTAATGAGAGCTGCTGTCCGAATTGAGAAAACTGAAAATTTAATGTAGGTTCAGATCAGAGGCAGGTGCAGATTTCATAAAATGATGCTTTTACAAATTTGGGGAAACTTTAAGAAAAAGATGATAAAATTATGAATTTAAAATTAAGTACAAGTTTCATTAACTTCCTGGTTATGGCTAAGTCCACATCTGAATGGAATGGTACAAACGTCAAGGAGAAAGACGAGAATGTACATTCTAAGAAAAATTTGTATCACAAGCAAGGTTAAGGTTCAGGAAAGAGGGCTGATGGATGTCAAAGCTGTGTGTTCCCCAGTTCACATAGGACCCTGGCAAGGTTCTGTACGAGGCCCAAGGACACACAGTTAATTGAAGATGCCGTATGGGCTTGGTGCCACTAATAACCCAGCGTTGATACCACACTTACAGAGGAGGGGTGCAAACAAGGAAGGACTTAATAAAACATTAAACATCCCCAAATGACAGTACCCGAAGTAGCCCTTTATACCCACTGACACTGTGACCTGGTCCTGCCTCCAGCATTCATCTACCTGAAACTGTATTTATGTGTTTACTGCTGGTCCCCCAGCTTCAAATACAGGGTGCAGGAGAGCAGAGGCCTTGCTTGTCCTATTCATCACTATAACTGTAGTGCTAAGCAAAGTACCAGGTACGAAAGAAGCACTCCTTTAAGTATCTGTGGAATAAACAAACTGATGGATAGTGACCAAGAAAGAAAACCTTGCAAAGGCTCAAGGTGTCACATCATCAGCCTTTTCAGTTTAGATGTGTTGTTTGGTACATGCTGCTGAGTCTTTAAATATTCACTATCATTCTTGCCAAATGAGTATCCTGTCCGGAAAACAATCATAATTTTAAAGAAGTCTGGCTCGCGGCCAAGCAGTTAAGAAGAAACACTGGCAGTGAGCTTGGGGAGGCAGCTGAGTCAGAAGACAGGGGTGGTTTGCTTTGTTTCACTCATTTTTTTAAGCTGGGCGACACGTGAACTGGACTCGTTTGGAAAAGAGAACTTGAACGGAAGCTGGTTGGAGTGGAGAAGACGTGGATCCATCCTGGGGGCCAGTAAGACACTGAGACAGGGAGGTGGAAATCAGTTGCAGGGGGAAAGGGGGGGGAACGTCCATCATCTGACCAGCAACACAAGCTCTTCAGCACTAACAGGACCAGGGTAAGAGAGGTTACGATTCTAGCCAGGAGAAGCCTCAGGCAGGGAGATCACCAAGTTGAAATCCAACCCTTATACAAGAATATGTAGAACTAACAGGTATGGGAGTTTCCATAGGGGCTCAGTAGGTTACAAACCCAACTAGGATCCATGAGGACTCGGGTTCGATCCCTAGCCCCGCTCACTGGGTTAAGGATCCAGCGTTGCCGTGAGCAGCAGTGTAGGTCGCAGACACGTCTGGGATCTGGTGTTGCTGTGGCTGTGGTGTAGGTTGGCAGCTGCAGCTCTGACTAGACCCCTAGCCTGGGAACCTCCATATGCCTCGGGTGCAGGCCGAAAAAACAAACAAACAAAAAAGAAGACAGAAATAACAGGTATGATGGTAAACCTATAAAACCAGTGACTGCTTCAGAGGACCATTTTTGCTAGAAACTGAGGAGAAAAAGAAGTTACGAAATTTAGTGTACTAATATTCATATATCCCATCCTTGACCTTTGCAATATACCATCTTAACGCTCTTAGAGGTGACTCCAGGATACACGTCTGAAGGTACACGGAGAGGTACAAGGAGAGGGAGAAAAAGCAATGTCTGCTGGGGGTGAGATTAGTCTTTGGGCTCGCTGGCTCTCTACCAGGACAGGGCTATGCTGTCAGGAAAGCTTCTTAAGACTCAGGCTGTGCTGCAGCTGTGGCTCCCAAAACTACGGGCACCCTCTCCAATTTAGCTTTGGAGCCTAAGAAACTGATGCAACTTAAATGTTTTGTTTTGTTGCCCCTATATCGAAGTTAAGAACCTCATAGTATCTTAAAAATGTATCTTTAAGACTCAAAAAACTCAGTATGATTTTGATTGGTAGAGTCACATTTGCTTATAGAAGCATCTCTTCTTCACTGATGTCACTGCATTTTTCTATTCTCAATAATAAGGAAAGAATACTAACCCCAACTGAAGATGTATTAAAGATATTTTCACGAGACATTCATTTCATACTCTTGACCGTTACGCTACGTGATTACTATCACGCCTATTTAACAGATAAGAAAACTAACCTTTAATCCTACGTTTTTAAACCTTTCAAATTTTACATAATTTCCTAGGGCCAGAAAAGTGGTAAATGATGGACTGGCCATAAAGAAACCCAGGCAAGGCTCCTTCCTCTATGCCAAGCATTCTCTGAACCATTAGTCCTGTCTACTGACAGTATTATCTTTCCAGATGTTTACCAGACAGAATCCAGTTAAGTTTGAAAGTCACAGAGAAAAGATTCCTTCAGATAACTATCTCCAAAGGCAGTCCAGGGACCACTGCATCAAAATCCACTGAAGCACCTGTTGGACACACCAATGCCTGGCCCCAACGCCAGGTCGGTTAATTGAGAACTGCAGGTGGGTCTCCAGAGACTGCTTTTTAACAAACTCCCCAGGTGATTCTGCCGCACATGACAATTTGAAAACCACTGCAGGCTAATTCTCTGCAAACTTCTACTGCTATTTGGAGTTTCCAATTTGACAAAATTCCGTCTTCTCATGGAGGGTCACCTTCTGCATTGCGGAGTCTGTGGAGGAAGGTTACAAAACGCCTCACTCCCCTTGAGGGTTTCCTCTCTGGAGTCTCACAATCCCTAACATGGGTCCCTGGGAACCAGCAAAGCAGGTAAACATGACCAGCTGAAATGAGAGATCATTACTCTGTGCCTGCTTGCACTCCACATGGCTCTAGATGTCTTCCAACATACAAGTCTCATTTCAACCCAGAGGCCAGCACTACCAATTCACAGCTGGGGGACCCTGCCAGAGAAACTGACGGACCTGTCTGAGTGACACAGCTGAAGGTTAGCCAACCTTTCAATCGATATCTTCTCTAACTCAATGCATTTCCTTTATTCTGTTCTCCCCAGGAATTCCTGCTACCGAGTGTTTAAGAATTAAGGGAGGGAGTGCCCTGGTAGCCTAGTGGATTAAGGATCTGGCAGTGGCTGGGGTCACTGCTGTGAAGTGTGTTTGATCACCAGCCTGGGAGCCTCCATGTATCAAGGATGTGGTCAAAAAAAAAAAGACTTTGGGGAAAAAACTTTCCAAATGTCTGGGGCAGACAAGTTAGTCAAGTTTATTTTTCTAACTGTATATTTAGAGTATTCCTCTTAAAGAGTAATTCCTCTTATGCGTACGTTAATAAAAGTCAACATCTAAGAGCACAAAATAATGGGTTCCATTGGGGGTGGCGTGGGGATCAAGAATCGTCTGTAAGGAAACTACCAAAAACGCTCTCTCTGTGACGTAACTAAGATGAAAACTACATAAAAGCAGGCAGCTCACAGGCCCATCCTGAAGGTTTGAGAGTGTGTTAGGCAGGACCCAACAGAAGTACAGGTGCCACTCCAGACACAGCAGGGCCTGGCCTCAGAAGGCTGTTTTCCGTAACTACATGGATGCAGGGAAAACAGGCCTGGATGGCAAGTAAACCATGTGCTTTTCAAACACATAAGAGGGGCCCACAGCCAGATAATCTGCCAGGAGCTGGTGAGCAGAGTCTGACCTTTGCTAACCTCCTGCTGCCGAGACAAAGGGAAATGTGTTTCTCTCTCTCCCACCTCCCAGACTACCCCGGACTCCAAAGCATCTGGACCCTGAGTTCAGACTGCTTCGGGTAAGGGCTCTGGCATCCGCTGCCCCTGGGGGACACGCAGGAGGCACATGGGATGACGGTGGGCACCAGCCCTCTCAAGACAAGACTCTCTATCTCAGTCCCCATTAAGAAATCAGCAACTAGATGGCTAACGGGTGGTTGTTTTAGTTAAAACTAAATATTCACACCCAATACTGCCATGTACGCCATCATCATTAGAGACTTTAGTTTTGCTTAATGTCCTGTTTCATCACTGCTCTCTGACGTGTGTGCAGCAAGACAGGGATGAAGAGTGTAGGCAGTGAGCAGCGGGAGGAGGAGGGCCTGGGTGACAAAGCTCCCAATCACCGGCGCCAAGGTCATGATGCAGGTATTGCACAGGACCCAAGAAAAATATTTCTTTCCCACAAAAATCATGATGCAGATAATGACGTGAATAGCTGAAAAGCTTCCTAGTACATACCGGGCAATAAAAAAGAAAAGGGCTCCATATTAGTATTTAAGTCAGAAGTCTATTCATGTCAAACATTATGAATCTGGCACTTGTGCAAAACAAAACCACTGCTGTTAACGAGGCATCTTCAAAGGAGCAGGTACTACGTTCAGGGCTAAGGCATGTGCTGTATCCTTTAATCCTCAGGCCCTTGAGATCTAAGCCTTGTGGCCATTTTTTAAATGATCAAATAAACACAAGAAGTCAAGAGACTTGACCCTCGTCACAGAGCGATTACATAGCAAGGCTGGGAGCCCAACCTAGGTCTGATTCCAAGACCCACCAACATCTACTATGCATGGAGAGAGGTAGCTTGAGGAGGATGTTGCCAAAATATTAGCAGTAGCTCTCTTCAGAGATTTCTTTTGTTTTCCAAAATTATTAGAAAACATTCGGAAGCCGGCACACGTTAATTTTAATATATGAAATAACAAAGATATTTTCATTGGAAGGATAAATAGGAATGAAAAGCATTCTCTCTTCCGCACATATCAATTTCCACCCTAAACAGTCCAAAAGTAATATTTAATCTTCAACTAAATATGAACACAAAAATATATGTGAGAAGTTGCCAAAATATTAACCATTGAGAGGAAAAATCATATTCAACTTCTGAAATTTTTTTGGATTAGTCCATTAACAAAAGACCACCTGCCTCCAGACCCTTGTTCTTCTGATACATCCTACTTTTATCACCAAACATTGTCTTTCCTACTCCACTACTTTCAATGGCTCCTCAATACCTAGCAGAGCCCAGAATATCCCTGAGACTCATATCCATGATCAGACCCCACCCTCTCCTTAGGCTGATCTCCCACTGCTCCCCGGGGTAAAGGCTACATTCCAGTTACATGTACGTCTCTTGACTTCTGGAGTGTTCCATCTGGAATATCTTCTCAATGACTAATCTCTACCAAAGTCCAACCATCTTCCAAGGACCAAGACGGAAAAGCCAAAATGGAAAATCAAGTCCACTCAATAGATTTTTCCTACAAAGGGATGCACATAAGAAACCCAAGGACCAATACAAAGAATGGGCCATGTGAAAAAGCACCAAACATCATAAAGCAGTTTTAAAAATTTGCATAGCCAAGTGACAAACCGTATTTCCAAAGACTCTTACCATTAATTGTAAGAGATAAAACGATATGTGGCACTCCACCAATTAAGCAATGACTCCAACGCTGGAATTTTTATTTTCTAGTTATCTAGAGAACACTTTTACATTTATTTAGGTATTCTGTGCATGGGGAAAGAGAACCAAAATACACTGGCCAAAGTATTCTGAAAGTGCTTTACATGGTCAGAATCTGACTCTTTTGAATTGCGTGCCACTCTGTTAGCGGGTCTAGGCTTTTACATGATACCGTCTACGTTTCCTCGTGGGGGACGCACCATTTGTTACAGCGCTGGGTTATTGTCTCCAAGATTTTCCTCCAATCAAGTGACAAGCCACTCTCAATTTGTGATGCACGCACCCAGCCAATGAATTAAGTTGCCAGCTTTCTCTCTGCCATATGGCTGAGAGCAACTGTAAGACGTAGCCCGAACGCAGAGGTGTGACAATGTGAAAAAAAAAAAACAGGTTTGTTTTAGCAAGGATGAAATCTGGGGCTTGAATAAAACACACAAAGTCACTTGGGGAGAATGCAAACATTGTGTACATTAAAAAAAATGACCAAAGAAGAGATCTGTAAGAGAAGCCAGTTTTTCTCTTTTTAGTTCAACGTCAGGATCAATGTCGTGGACCAGCCCTATTTCGGCTTCTGTCACATTGCCATCGGACCCCTCTCCTCCTCTTCTGAGTGTTTCCTCTCCACTGATGGCCTCTGTGGCATCAATAAGAGTCTCCAGGAAGAGAAGCAGGCCGCCTGCACATCTTAAAGAAGCCCTTCTTTTTTCTCATGGTACCTGCGGTGTTCTCTTTGAGCAGGCAAAACCTCGAGAACCTGTCTAATTTGAGCTACAGACAGAGCCACAAACTTGTTATGAAGAGGACCGAGTCATTAAAAATAATGACGGCATACATGAGTCTGAAAAATCCTCTTTTTTAAATAAGTGGCCATGTTTTTTAAGCCTTTTCAAATATTTTTTGGTAGTGAAGTCTAAGTCACAAAAGGCTTCTTTTTTTTTTTTTTTGCGCCTTTTTGCCATTTCTTGAGCCGCTCCTGCGGCATATGGAGGTTACCAGGCTAGGGGTCGAATTGGAGCTGTAGCTGCCAGCCTACACCACAGCTCACGGCAACGCCGGATCCTTAACCCACTGAGCAAGGCCAGGGATCGAACCCGCAACCTCATGGATCCTAGTCGAATTCGTTAACCACTGAGCCACGACGGGAACGCCAAGGCTTCATTTTTTATTCAATTCCATAACTAACTACTCAACACTGAGTGGACCTGCACTGGTTTGGGGATTAAACTCCTAGAGAAATAAGTTCCTCCTCAAAACAAGCTCTTTCAACTCAGCGTAAGTGGAGAGAAAAAGCAGCACACGAGGCAGGCAAATATCACATCTGTTTTCTAGACTAAATACAAACCTTTCTGCTTTTCCCTTTTCTTTTTTTAACATTTGTAAGGAAGGGCTACAAGAACAATGTACCAAAATGTCAGCAATCTAAAAATTAAGTTGTCAGCTTTTTCTCCGTACCTCAAATTACCAAAGAATTAGTGCTTTGGTGCTAATAGAAGCTTACAGTTCTAAAGTGTGCAATTTAACCCATCACTGTAAAGTCTAAGAATGCAGCACAGAAGACATTTCAACAAAGTGAGCTGCAGACTGTGGTACCTAATTTCAACTTCTCCATTTGTGCCATTCTTGCCATCTCCTTGCCTTCCCTTTGCTTTGGAAATGTGTTCTGGAATAGCAACACAATTTGATGAGAACTGCCCAGAGCTCCCATATGCATAACACACTCACATGAAAAAAGGACAGTCATCTTACCAAGGAGGTGGAGAAAAAGCTGGGGCATCTAAGGCTGTCCTGTGGGTTTTCTCTTCCTTATGCTCACATCACACTGGATTCAGAAATCACCACTCGAAATGTACATTACAGCTTCAGATTTCAGACTTCCTGTTGTAACTGATTCAAAGCTAACTTGGGTGAACCCTGCCTGTGATCATCTCTGCACTAGAATTCTCAGTTTGGATGAAAACGCTAAACTATAAAATCATTTGCAAATAAAGCAAAAACTTAAACAGAAATCAATTACCCCAAAATCACTGCAGATATCATCTACACTTCTGAAATCCCTCGCTTTTTCCATTTTTTCCAATCACCAACCACAAATGCATCCCTTAAAAATATATTGGAAAGAATACTGCCTCCCCAGGAGACCATATCTTGATAGACACCACACACCTTTAAAAGACAACACTAATAACCTAAGTCAAGAATTTAAAAAGAATGCTATTTTGGTACAAAAAAGAGAGCAAGACATACACCGACTCCATGCATTAACATAAACTCATAATTTAAGTATAATCTTTAGATGACCCTTTTAAAAACATCACAGTATTTTCTTCAATAGAAAGAACAGTCAATGATTCAACGACTTCTACTGCACAAAAACCCTCTTTTCTTTCTTGATCTATAAAACACACTCTCCCATGCAGTCTTGCACCCACATCTAATGCTCCAAACAATACCTTATGGTGCAGTCCAACTTGACAAAGGAGAGTCTCATGCATTTATCAGGCCAAGTTACAGCCAGCAAGATGCTTCAGACGGTCTGATTTTGCCTGCCCCACCCTTGTTTCCTCTGAGCCATAGTGATGTCACAACACCAGGCAGGGCAGTGACTTCACTGCTCCAGCCTCCGCTTCTGAGCGCACAGTTCTTTGCAGCCAAGGCTAATCGAATGACAGCGAGCCCCCCAGGAGTGTCTGATGAATTCCCAACAAATTAGCAGCTAGGGAGCCTTTGGAAAGAAACAGATACTGCACTGGCACCACTAAATCAAGTGGTACCAAAGATAAATTTGACTCATGGTTTTCCATGGGAAGTCTGTAACCCCTAATAAAGCTACAGAGGAAAACTGGGGTTGGATACTTGGAAAAGGCTCGAGATGAAAGATGCCCAGGCAGTCGAGTGCTTAAAAATTCTCTCTCTCCATTAGAGTCAAATTCTCACGGAAAAGAAACATCTTTATTTTTCAGTCCACTCTTAGAACTCTAGTTCACTGAAGAGTATGTGAATTCTAATTTTGTGTATTTTAAGGCTTTTGTAAAAAATCATTAACTTAAAAGATAACTCTTCGTTTTACAACACACAAGAAAATACAGTGGACAGCCTGTCCCTGCCATACTTAATTCAATACACAGTAAACCCATAAAGGATTCACAAAATACTGACAATTTCACATCTCATGGTACATAAAGGGTTACCTCTCTTCTACTGGAGTGGCCCCTTAATGCCTTGGACCCACCAATGTTTCAAAACCAATGTATACATAAAATAAAACCAGATTAAGAAAAAAATCCCAGATCTCCTGTTTCAACACGATTCAAAGCTGGCCCAAGTCCAAGCACTGTACAGGAATTGACAAACTGCTTTTAACCTCAATCACATTCATGCAGTAGAAACACCTTAAAAATTAAATGTAAGTATTTCACTGAGACAGTGACCTTTGACCTGTCTTCTCAATCCTTTACCTCCAAAGGAAGAGCAACTCTTCTCCTTACTGATAAATCACTCCCAAAACACGTTCTGTTTTGCCAAAATCATTTGCCTAAAGTGTATTAGCTACATAAACTGTATTGCAGTAACCAGTGCATCTGGTATTTTGCTTTTCTAAATCACCAGAAAATCATAATGCAAATGAGACTATTTAGTATTCAGCTATTTTATTTTCATTAACTGCCTTCTGAAATTAACAAATTAAAATCAGCCTTCTCAATGTAGGATTTATTTCCTCTCACAATAACTTTGTTACTCCAACTAAAGTTTTAAAAGTTTGATGCCAAAATTAACATGCATTAAAAAAAAGCCCTGTCTGAACCCAGATATAAATCACCTCCCGTTCCCAAGAGTTCACTCAAGCCTGATGTGCTCTTTTCTTAATAAGGCTTTTCAGCTTAATTTGCTGTAATTGGTGCTGCGTTCAGAGACCCCAGATCATAAATGGAGTTTTATCGTTTCTGTTTCCTTGAGACTTTAAAAATCAGTGTAAAATTCAAAAAGAATGTCTTCAACACTCGGTTTGATGATTCTTCTTCTAGGAAAATTAATGCTATCAGGAGAAACTCCAACACACACCTGGCCGCCCCGGAAAGCCTAAAATGGGCCAAAAAAGGGGACCGGCAGAATTTCTGCAAAAGCAATTCCGCAAGACTAATGTAAAAAAAGCTGAGACACCGGCTTCAACACGTAACGCAAGCGCCGCGTTAGCAGGACTGCCTGGCCCTCTCAGGATTTCTCAGGCGGGCCTCCACGCGTAATGAAAACCACATGTTTTCTTTATCACTCGATTTGTTCTGCAACAATCACTTCCCAACTTTAACCCCAGCCTGGAACTGGAGGAGAGAGACCCCCTAGACAACTTTGGATCTGGAAATCTGAAAACCGAAAAGGCGAGAACGCTCTCGCGGCAAAGGAGCACAGAGACAATTTACTAGGTAACCACACCCACCGCATTGCAGAAGCCGTGAACTTGGCGGGGGGGGGGGGGGGGGGAGGGAAAGAGGGCGAGATAAGAGGGCAGATCTGAAAGATCCGAGAAAGCCGGCCTTCGCGGCAGGAGCAGGGAAACACCCGCCAGGAACTGACTGAGACCCCGACTCCCGCGGTCCCCAGCCCCGGTCTCCCCGCCCCCAGCCACCGCAGAGCCGCCCGCACACACGCCTCCCCACGCAGCTCAGCCCCGCGGGCGCCAGGTGAGCAGCGCCGCCCGCCGCCCCTCGGCCCCGCAGGTGCCCCGGCCCCGCGCCACCGCTTTAGACCGCCGCCTCCCCCTCCTCCCCCGCCTCCCGGCTGCAGCCCCCGCCGCCGTCCGGGGGCCGCCGCCCCACTTCGGGGAAGCGGACAAGTTACATAAAAGCGGCCGGCAGCTCCCAAGCGGGGATGCTTTGTGCGAGCGCACCTTACTCGCCCCGCGCCGCGTCAGACCGCGCAGAGAACCGGGACCAGCCCGCCGCCGCCGCCGCCGCCGCCGCCGCGCGCCAAGCCCCCCCTCCCCGCCCCGGGCGGCGCCGCAGTGTCGCCCCCGCGCCCCACCCCCACCCCCCCGGAGGGGTCACTTAAAACATGGCGCCCGGGACCCGGCTGGAGAAAACGGACCCAGCGGGGTCCCGGGGAGCTAGTCACCCCTCTCGGCCAGGGCTCCAAGGCAAGAGGCCCCCAGGCCGGAGGCCCGATCGGGCTCCGCGCGCCCGGCCCCGCCGATGCTGCAGCGTGGCAGGCGGAGCGGGTACGTCCCCGGGAGCGAGGCGCGGCGCCCGGGCTCGGCCCAGCAGGGGTCCCCGCTGGGGTCCCACCGGGCGGGGGCGGGAGGCAGAGCGGCGCCAGAGCCACGCGTACGCCGCGCAGCCCCGCGCCTCGCCCCCGGCCTCTGGGGCGCCCCGCGCACCTCGCGAGCCCCAGACCCCTGGAATCCCCCCCCCCGCCCCGCTCCTCAGGCAGAAAAGTTACCTGGCTGGGCCGGGGGCCGGGCGCGCCGCGGCGTGGGCACCGGGCTCGGGCGCGCGTCCTCTCGGCGGTGCGCGGAGGCTCGGGCGTGGGGAGGGAGCCGCAGACGCGGGCCGCTTGCCGTGCTCCCCGCCCCCCTTTGCAGGAGACGCGGAGGCTCCGCGGGCTGCGGCGGGGCACACGCCCAGGGACTGCGCGCCCGGCCCGCCGCGGGGGAGGGGGCGCCGCGGGACTTTAGGACAGTCGCTGTGACTGCCTTCACCCTGGCGCGGGGTCAAGCTTGGGCACGACGCCTCCTGACCGCTGCCAATCGCGTTAGCTTTTGGATTTCCACTGCGATTTTTGCCCGGCTCTCAATCCGTCCCCCACCCCCTCCCAGACACCCCAGGGAAGTGGGGGAGGGTGTTCCTTACCTTCAGGTGAGTTATTTATTGGCTTAGGAACCGCAGGGTGGTTTTTTAAAAAACACATCCCCCTCTCTTTTCGAAAGAGAAAAATCACATTGGCGGCGTTTTGCACAGGGTGGGTGCCCCAGAAATACCAAGTTAATGGAGAAAACCTGAATTAAAGCCTGAAGGAGGTTTCCTGCCTTTGGACAGCCTCTTCTCTCCCACCCCCCTCTTCCCCTCCTCCTCACCTTAAACTTGCAGTTACTGGTGGTCTCCTAGTTTCTCAGCTTAAAAGGGAAGTCATTATTGATAACGCTTCCCACTGAAATGGGGGCGGGGGGGGGGGGGGCAGCGGTGAACAAGGATTTGCAGGCAAAAGAAATTATTCCTGATCGGTTCACAATATCGAAGCTCTAACCATGTAATCAAGGCACATTTATTAACATGTTTAGGGACTCTCCAAATACTCCTAGTCATCCCTCCAGGAGCTCATCGACTCACAGGGAGAGAGAAACGGATTTAGAGCATTGCATTTACTATCTGGTGCCAAAGATATGGTGCAGAGTAAATGGTTTTGGGGGATCTTCTGGACCTAGTCTGTCAATGAGGCCCCTGGAAGTGGGAAGACTTGGCCTGAGGTCCCAAGACAGGGAAGATAGATGGCAGCAGAAAAGGACAAGGGAACCATATGCAATATCCTGTAAGAAACCACCATGGAAAGGAAGAAAAAGGAGAGGGGGCATTTTTCAGGTTGTATAAGAGAGAAGGTTGGAAAATTGTGGTTGCTCTGTTTCTGTGGTGTTTATGGACCCAGACCCATATTCTATAGAAGATGTACAGCTTTGGGAAATTTTGAGGAAGAAAATGTGACTTAAGTCATGTTATAGGAAAAAATATTCTGATGACACTGTAAAGACTAGAAATCATGGGCAAATACCAGGGCTAATAGGAATTGATGATGGCATTGTCCCAAATACCCGAGATGACAAAGACCTGAACTGTTTTGCAAGTGACAGATCATGGTGACAGTTCAAATACTGGATGTGTCTGGCAATTACCTGCGTTAATTTCCTATCAGAACCACAAGAGTGTTAGAGACACATACCTCTGTACAGATGTGGCTGTGTGTTGCACAGAAAATCTGTGAATAAAGAAAGGATTTATTTTCCCTTTCTGTGCACACACTGAAGCACTTGCCTTTAAAAGTGGCCTTGACCAAACTTGTTTACAACATACACTGCATTGGCATTATCATTCAAGACACAGATGGTTTCATATTTTCATTCATTTGATTGCCATATATATTTTTTAATTGGAAGCAAACTGTTTTCTCCCTGATTCATGAATCTTAATCTTTCTGGTGAGAAGGAAAATCAGCAATAGTGTATGAATGTCTATTTTCTTGGAAGAAAATGTTTGAGTACTAAATATTTTTTAAAGTCCCTTGCTATTTATCCTCATACTGCATGGACTTAAAATATGGAGTAAAAACCATACTGCTTCATAGTCTAATAGTAAATCTGGGAAGCAATTATTATGAAACCTTTTGGATTTCACCAAGGCTCTCTGCTCTTCTGTTTTGCTTTTCCTAGCACACATAGGAAAAAGAAAGGCCAAAGGAAAATTCATGTGCACCCCACAGCTAGCTCACCAGTAACTTGCCTGCATTTCTGTAGTGGATGCTCTTCCTTCCACCTTGTTAATATCATGCCAAAGCCACTGCTAGTCATCTGTCTCCCCTCAGTGCCTCACTGGGTACATTGCAAGCAAGCACTGAACATTTTTGCTAAATGAATGAATGGATGTCAAATAATGAACTAAGTTGTCACTTGACTCTGAGGGTTCCATTTCCTCACATGTAAAACAGGACTCTTTCTGAAATTCCTTATGTTTCAAAAACGATTGCGTGCCATAAAATAGACATTATCACATATATAGCCATATATATATACACATACATATAGCAATAATGAAAAACTTACTACTTAACTCTTATCAGGAAGTAAAATAGAGTTCTTCCACATGGAAAAAACGAGTAACAAAGTAGACAGCAAAGCCACGGTACCATTATAGTTGGATTTGCTTTCTCCCATAAGAGACTAATGTCACCCTGCATTCCTCTGTCAAAAATAAAGCCACTGTTGGAGTTCCCACCATGGCACAGTGGGTTAAGAATCCAACTACAGTGACTCAGGTCCCTGCAGAGGTGGGGGTTTGGTCCCTGGCCCAAACCGTGGGTTGAAAGATCCGGCATTACTGCAGCTGTGGCCCAGATTCAGTGCCTGGCCTGGGAACTTCCTTAGGCCGCAGGTGCAGCCAATAAATAAATAAAGCCACTGGACCCCCAGAGAATTTTTTTTTTTTTTTAATTCTCAGGGTAAGACCCCTCATGGTGCTTTCTCAGTGGGTTTCAGAAAAGTAGTTCTTGGGCCAAAGGAGTGCCTTTCACACAGTCCCAGAGTTAGTGCAGAGTTGATTTGCGAACTCAGATTCCGGATTTTCTGTGTTGACACAGGAAATACTGAAATAATCCATGAAATGTGGGGAAAGAGTCCACGACCCAGCCCAGGTCTCGGGTTGACCGCCGGGGTCTCTACCGCCACAACTAAGGCTTACCCTACAAGGGGCTTCCTGAAATTGCTCTCTTGTAAACAAGGTACATCACTGAAGGCCAACAAGCCGTCCAGAATTCTAGCCGTGGTATAGAGCACAGGGACACAGCTAACCGCAGATAAGACAGGTATCTAATTTTCATCCCAAGCTATAGCAGCAGGATTTCCCATGAACCTCCTTCCAACCACAGATGTCAACAGCGTACCGACTCCTTGGTACCCACTGGTGCTCTGCTACCCGACAAGCCTCGCCAGCTCTGGCCCGAGAGCCACGGCAAGGGCAGAATTTGCAGGTTGTGCTACAGGCTCATCTGCAAGACTCCAGAAAGAGGTGATGGAGAGTTTGTCGAGTGAACCCACTGGTACATTGCCCTCCAGCACAAGGATTGGGAGGGTATTGAGACTTGAGCAAATCCTACAAATGTGGCCTCTTTAATAAGCATGTGACACTCATTCACTCTGTCCACAACCTCAGACCACCCTTCATTAAAGCGCTGGGATATTTTTTAAAAAATCTCTGTATTCTTCAGTTCTTTAAATAGACTGTTTCTCAATGTAAGTTGCCTTAGTAAAATGTTAACAACACTTGCAGTAACTAGTCAAGGCTTATTTTATGCTCAGGATAATGTCAGGCACCTGAATTGCATATCAAGTCCTTGAAATGAGGACACAAAGTCTTCAGCCACGGCGTTACCAGGGACCATAAATAAGGGAAATACAGGGATGAATGCATAATTCAAAAGCAACAAGCTTATTCTTCTGAAATAAAAATTCATTTGAGAGTTTCTAGGTTCTAAGAATAGTGTCAACTGAACAGCTCATCAAGGCTTCCAGATGCTTCCTTCATTCTGAGTTTGTATACATCATTTCAGGGGTCTGTATACATGCAGAGCACAGATGCAAAGTGAAATTTTAAAATGCCAGTAAGTACAAATGCAACACAAGATATACAAAAATACGTACATATGAGAGGAAACAAATTTAGACCTGCTAGCACATCATTTTAAAAGACATTCCTATTCATTGGAAGTCCATATTTGTCTCCTGTCTTTGTACACTTGTAAAAATATTAGTCAAAAAGGCAGAGCTCTGGGAGTTCCTCTTGCAGCTCAGTGGTAACAAACCTGACTAGTATCCATGAGGATGCTGGTTCGATCCCTGGCCTTGATCAGTGGGTTAAGGATCTGGCATTGCTGTGAACTGTGGTGTAGGTTGCAGACGAGGCTCGGATCTGCCGTTGCCATGGCTGTGGTGTAGGCTGGCAGCTGCAGCTCTGATTCGACCCCTAGCCTGGGAACTTCCATATGCCGCAGGTGTGGCCATAAAAAAGCAAAAATAAAGAAGGACCAATACATATGTAAGTTTCATTGTATTTAAGTATACCCATGTTATTTTCTGATTTCTCCATTTGTAGTATTTTAGAAAGAAATCTCAACACTTTTAAATAGAATAACTACCTTCCTTCCTCCCTCCCTTCCTTCTTCCCTCCCTCCCTTCCTTTCCTCTCTCCCTCCCTCCTATCCTTCATTCCTTCCACCATGCTGTGCAGCAGCTTCATGTGGGATCTCAGTTCCTAGATGAGGATTTGAACCAGAGCCTCAGCTTTAGAAGTGCTCAAGTCCTAACCACTAGATAGACCACTACGGAACTTCCTAAATAGAATAACTTCTAACAAACTTTCTAGGGTTATCCTTATCCTCAGTTGGCTGTTTTTTGGTTTTTTGGGGGTTGTTTTGTTGTTTTTTTAGGGCCACACCCGTGGCATATGGAGGTTCCCAGGCTAGGGGTTGAATCAGAGCTACAGCTGCTGGCCTTTGCCACAGCCACAGCCACTGGGGATCCGAGCCTCGTCTGTGACCTACACCACAGCTCACAGCAAATGCTGGACCCTTAACCCCCTGAGCAAGGCCAGGGATCGAACCTGCATCCTCACGGATACTAGTCGGATTCGTTTCCACTGTGCCACAATGGGAACTTCCCTGATCCTCAGTTCTTAATAAAATGTAAATGCTCAGCAATTCTCTTACCCTTAAGTAAAAATGAAAATCCATTAAGAATATTTTATATTTGGGGAGTTCCCGTCATGGCGCAGTGGTTAACGAATCCGACTAGGAACCATGAGGTTGCGGGGTCGGTCCCTGCCCTTGCTCAGTGGGTTAACGATCCGGCGTTGCCATGAGCTGTGGTGTAGGTTACAGACGCGGCTCGGATCCCGTGTTGCTGTGGCTCTGGCGTAGGCTGGCAGCTACAGCTCCGATTAGACCCCTAGCCTGGGAACCTCCATATGCCGCGGGAGCGGCCCAAAGAAATAGCAAAAAGACAAAAAAAAAAAGAAAAAAAAAGAATATTTTATATTTGGGCATTTTGTATATATCAGCAAAATATAAATAACGGAAGTTGGTAATCAGTCATATTAGAAAATTAAACTCCCAGGCTGTTCACAATCTGAGACCATATTGATACCCCAAGCAGATGATCACTGTGGGATCTCAGTTCCTGGACAAGGGTGATGCCAAGACACAACGTTTTAATCACCTCCCCCAAAAGACCTAAAATAAATGCCAGCAAGCCTTTCAGTCACCTGTAAAGCTAAAAATAATCCTAACCAGCTATTATATTTCATTCTAATAGCACTCAACAAAAATTACTCAAGGAAGAAAAAAATGGTAATAAGACACAGTCAGATGTCTGGTTTTTTAACTTGTTGACTCTTGTCTCCAGGTTTATATACTCCTTTTTAGGCAAAGGTGCCATAGTTAACTTTAAGAAATATGCAGTTATAACTACCCCAAGAAAAATGTCAGCTTTGATGCTTGATTTGATTCTTGTTTTCCAGGACTTTTATTTTCCATTTCCAGTTGCTTCCCTGTACCTGCACATTTAACGGTGTGGGTACAACTTGAAAATATGATTCCACTCTAGTCTACAGCTTCCAGGATGTTCTAGGAATCAATGAAAACGTCATTAGAATATCTGTGTGCCTTGAAATAAATCTAGTGCTTAATAGGTCAAAGCCATCTTAAAGAAAGCCTCTGCTATTGACTCTCTCCTGTTCAAGATGTTTATCAGGCACTTGTCAGAACATCCAAGGAGGGCTTCTCTGTGGGTGATACAAATCTGAGAAGGACGCCAGAGTTTCTCAATCTGGGTTGTTTGTGAAGAGTTTACGTTTTCTATTTCCGTGTCGACAATGGTCTTGGAAAGCAATAGAAGTACTCGCACCACTGAGATTCCCTCGGAGTGCTTGTTAAGAATGTAGATTCCTGGGTCCAGCCCCAGAAAACACCAACTAGGACCTGCGGGGTGGGGCCCAGAGAGCAGGCACTTTTTCATCTTTTTAGGGCCGCACCCACAGCATGTGGAGGTTCCCAGGCTAGGGATCGAATCAGAGTTATAGTCGCTGGCCTACACCAAAGCCACAGCAATCCTTAACCCACTGACCTAGGCCAGGGATCAAACCCAAGTCCTCATGGATACCAGTCAGGTTCATTTCCATTTGAGCCACGATGGGAACTCCGAGCAGGCACTTTGAACAAGCTCCCCAGGTGATCTGAAATCACACTCAGGTTGTAAGAACCACCAATCTGGGTGGCCATTGTATGATAATGACACAAGTGACAAAGTTGATGTGCTCTTCACACAGGTGTTTCATAGAAGTTTGGACAGAGCAAAGCGAGAGGACAACATCATTCAGCGATGCAGGTGAGCAGAACTGTAGGGGAGTGACACCATAGCAGTCAGCCCACATTTTGCCCGAAGAGTTACTGCTTGGATCCTGTTTTTCTATGCCTCAACTTGTGACAGTTCATTAGCAGTAAGTATAGTAATAAATAACAATGAGAGATTGTTCTGTCCCCAGTTCCAGCAATAATTGGATTTGATGCCCATTTAGCAAAGATCGCAATAACATTACAACTCTGACCTTAATTTCCAAGTGCACAAAACATCTTTACAAAAATTGCCAAGGGGTGTCTCATTAAAAAGGGAAATGGAGAGCTAATTGTTGGCAGTTTCGGTTCTCAGGTCAGAGATTTGACTCCCAAACCTAGCAAAGAGAACTTTGTTATTCATGCCCTCTGCTATAACATGCCTATGGGCAGACAGGGATCCCCTGTGCTGATCAGTAAAAGCTAGTGAATCAAATTAAGTAAACAAATTGACCAGAGGCTACATCTTTCTACCCTTAAACACAACATGAGAGATTTTATTTCAGAAAAAAAAAAAAGATCATTAATCCCATGACTATGTTGTTAATTGCATAGGTCTTGTATTTTTCATATCAATTTGTAGGATTAGTTTGGTTTTATAGCTGATGAGACTTGACAGCATGAGGAATTTATATCTAGTTTAGTATACATATATATTTAAGTAACAAAAATAGCAAACATGGAGGGGCTTCAGAAATATTTCCTTTCATTAAAGGGATGTTAAAGAATGAGATTTCAGCTCAATAAAAGATAATAAATTCTAATACGGATGAGCTCTCTTATGCCCATTGAGCTTGCCAGCTAGAACGGTCATGGGCCCACCAGATGACATCTGTCAGTAACGCCCCCAGAAGAGATTCCTCTATCAGGTGGGCACTTGGGCAAGGTCATATTTAAAGACCTGTCCACCTCTGATATCAAACTCTTTTCCAAGTGTTTGCTACCCAGGAGCCAGGGCTTGCCAAATTCTTCACTGTTAAGGAAGCAACTCAAATGTTGACTTCAATGAGATACTGAGAGAGAGAGAGAGAGGGATATTTACATGTTGCAGAATAACCTACAAAACTTTTCCATTGTAGGTTGAATTAACATGTCATTGGTTCAGTCCCCTTTCTCCTTGAACCCGAGGACAATTTCTACCATCTTTCCCCTTCCTGTGGGTCCTCTCCAACCCATCAGCTCTAATGCACTTGTCCCACCCTTGCTCTCAGACCATTCTCTCTGAATTAGGTTTTATGGAGCTGTGGGAAGTGGATGAGCATGCTGTTGTTTGAGTCAAGGTATAAAAATGCTACGTGAGAAACAATTATACTTCTAAACATTTCTTTCTGAAAAATTTCCAGGTGTTCCAGCACCAATTCTTAAATTATTCCACTGTTTAACAAAATCAAGCAGGCACACATGTGCCACATTACATACATGATCATGAATGTCATTATGGCTTGAGGAATGGAGTACTAAATGACTTCTTAAAATTGTTGGGTAGCCGTGAGCTAATTTCATTTTCTCTTGATATCAATATCCATTGAAATATTCCATCCGTTTTCTTTCTTATTAAACTAGAGCCATGGTTCTCAACTGTGTGGTGTACTGGAAGGAGACTTAAAAAAATAACAACTGAAGTTTACTATCATGGCAGGGTGATAGATACATGTGGGCTTCTCATTATAATTCTCCCTGCTTTGTATATATTTGAAATATTTCACAATAAAAAGTTAGACAGATTAAAAAATAACTAATGCTTGAGATCTACCCCCAAACCAATTAGCCCAGAGTCTCTGGGAGTGAAGGCCAGGCATCAGTATTTTCTGGCATTCCCCAAGTGGTTTTTAAAGGTAGGCAGAGTGGGGAAGCAGGAGTAGGAGAAGACCAAAATGCAACATTAAATTGAATATTAAGAATTCTCCAAAAGAAAGATGCCAAAAAAAAATTGATAGCAGCCACCTATTTATATCTTCAAACAGAAGCTACTAGATTAAACATGCATGTACCCATTATCCACTATGAAGCTAGTTGTTTTTCGAACACATGTTCAGTTTCCTTGGCAGTGTCTGCCTTCAGATTTGTTGATAGTCACACTCCTTTGGGGGAAACTCATTTCTGCAACTGGCTGCCCATTTCATAGTAATGTGTCAATAAAATGCTGGCATATTTAACAAAACACATAAAGAACTCATAACACTAAATATCATGACTGGAATTTCAACAACTCTTCAAACACCCCAAAGGAAAAATATCATTCATGGTTTTATTCCAAGTTCCCATGTGAAGTACAGAAAATATACTTGAGTACTCATGAGTGTCTTAGGTGGTGGATGATGAAAGATTCCATCATGTAATCAGAGTGGTCTCATAAATATAATCTTAACATTTTATGAATTAGAGGAAGCACTTTCCCCCAGGATTGTTTACGCCCTGGAATTCTGCATCATGGTGCCCAGCCCATGGATCATTATTTTCACAAAGATCCAAAATTTACTGAGTATTTACCTTGTGCAAAGAACTGTTTTACAAGCTAATCCATGACAATATCTCATTTCACCATCACCAGAGCCTTGTGAGATAGGTCCTATGATCGCCCCTATTTGACAGAAGGGGGAAATGAAGCATAAGCAGGTTCAACAATGTGTCAAAGGTTACACAGCCATGACAAGTCAGCCATGACAAGTAGAGCCAGAATACAACCTTGGGTAGTTTGACTCCCAAGCTAGACCCAAAAGGCCAAATGTACATACACCCACACTGAGACATACTTGATTAAATCTCATGAAATCACGAATATTCAATTGTGGTTTTTTTTTTTTTGGCTTTTGATATACTGCAAAGAGAAAACACTGCATTAACTATGAAGGCAGAGAAGCATAGAGTTAAGTAATGACTATTTCTGCTACTACAGACATATTAGAAAACAGGAAATGTCCATTGAAAAGTCTCTAAGGAACACGAATATAGAAAGAATACTCCAGTTGTTTTTAGTCTATGAAGATACTAAAGGAACTTAAGGCAAATGCTAATAAAATATTATTTACTTTTCTTTAATAACTATTGTGTTCCCACACTGTTTTAAGTGCTTTATATCCCTATTATCTCTATTCCTCATAGTTCTATGAGGCAGGAACTCTTATGATTCATATTCTAGAGATGATAAAAACAGAGGCCACTGAACAGCTAAGTAACTTGTCCTGGTCACACTTTGGGACTTTGGGAAGTCATGGACCACACAATTTTATTTTGGAGCCTGTGCTCTTAACCACAATACTCAGTTGTTCCTACAGAATTCCGTATGTTCAGCTGGAATTTTTTCCTTTGAAAAGGAAATATCAAATTCAAAAAGCTGTACCACACATGGAATCCATGTAGAGATGGATCTATTTTATTAAGAAGAGAACTCCACTCAATTTGAATTTGAGAAAAACAGCCAAGAGGAATAATATTATCCATTGGTAAATCCTAATGGTTCTACCTTCAAAATATATCCATAATCCCATCATTTCCCACCACACCCACTGCTAGTCTTCTGGGGCAAACCATCATTATCCCTCTCCAGTTTCCTACAAGAATGTTGCCACATCTCTCTTCTGCCTCCCTGGGACATTTGTTGTCATTCTCTAAACAGAAGATATTGTGATCCTAGTAAAACAAGTGAGATCACATCACTCATGTTCAACGCCCCCAAAGGCCTCTGGACCTGCATCCTCTGCCCTCACTGTTCTGGCCACTTCTCCCAAGCACACTCCCTGTCTTGTTCACCCTAGCCTCCTGACAGAGCCTCAGACAAGACAGGCACAGCCCACCTTGGGGTCCTCTCTCTGATATGCTGACATCACATCTCCTTCAAGACTGCTCATATGCCACCTCCTCAAAAAGCCCCTGCTGACCTGATTGAAAACTGATCTGGCTAGGCAAGCATTTCTACTGCAGCATACTACTCTACTTTAAAAAAATAACCACCGAGCATACCCATCATTTCCTTGCTATGCTTACTGTCTGTTCTCTGACATTCTCAATGTGTGTTCCGCAAAGGCTGGAGTTCTGGGGTCCTCTTCCCTGGGTGTCCCAGCCACAAAGAACAGTGGCTGGCATAGGGAGGGCTTTCAAAATGTGATTGTTGAATGAAAGAATGAAGAAAGCAGCAGGGATTATAAAATGAGACTATGGGGAGAAGAGTGATTAGAGGGACAGAAAGTACAGAATTACAGAGTGAGGCTGCCCAGGACTGGGATTAGACACCAGAAGGGAGAGATTCGGAAGGAAGAGACTAAATAGAAGAAGGGATGGATATGCGGTAAAAACATGTGCAGAGGTATATGCAACACACATCCCCCCTGCTCCCCCAACCCACTGGTGGAACTGATTTGGGCAGAATTTCCAACTACCCTAAAAGGCTTCCCATCCTCACCCCTGAACCAAGGTGGATGACACCAGCAGGGCGAATCTCCTGCCATATCCATGAAGAAAGTAAAGAATCCTGAAGCCACCCTCCCCAAATGCCACTTAATATCAGAGGATTTCAGGAGCCTTTGTCTCCTCAGGACCAAAGAAAATACAACAGGAGCCAAGTAGAACCCTCTTCACTCATCTGCACAAACCAAGTCAATGACCATTGCAGTGGGAATTGTCCCACTCGCTGGAGCATAGTGTCCAGGCTTGGATTATTTTTTCATATCAATGGTTACTATGGTGATATTTATACAGATGTAGCCATGATTAGGCAGCGAATACTTTTAAGAGGTCGCTGGAGGAAAAGAAGGTGTAATCCACCTTCTGTCTTCACAAATCACTCTCATCCCACTTGCTCCCAATAAATGGCTCACTTCTTTTGATTTCACTTGGCAGGCCCACGAAAGAGTCTTTTGATTCTGTCATTTCCAGCTTGAAGCTGGTACTGTGTTTTTCCATTTGGTCTGCATTATGGTTTTATTCATTGATTCACGGCACCTTTTTAAAGGTCGCCGGATAATTCCTCCCTCTGCCAAAAAACATTTCCTAATCCTCAGCCTCTTCCTCCACCAGGGCACCCAAGTTCTAAGGCCTCCCATCCCCTCCAGAAGAAGTGTCTGTGTAGTACCATTGCCAAGTTTATGCAACAGCCATACTTTAAACAAACTGTAGGAGATAGAGTCTCTCAAATGTTCCCTCCACCCCACATCATTAGAGTGCAAGCTCTGGTGGGGGGAAGGTGGTACCTCTTTCTCACAGTTTTACTTCCCAGTATGAGTAGGGTGGCACGTTAACCCTAAAAAAACCCCTGAAATAACTCGTAGCACCAGGTACTGCAGGGCTGAGTGGATGACTCCAGCATCTCCATGGGTTAGAAACCCGTGCTGGCTTCCTGGCCTCTTCCTCCCTCTCAGCCCCTTTACAAGCTCTATTACCAAAACTTTGCATTTTACCTTAATCTGGATCTCTGTACATCTCCCCTCCATAACCTCCATCCTCTAATAATCTCTTCTTGGGTCTTCAGTTTCCCAGACACTAGTGAGCTCTTAGAGACCTAGGGGGATGCTTCGAACTTCCTTGTCCCACTGTTCTTAAGGCAGGGCCAGCACTTCCTATTGCAGCCCACCTCCTGTTGCTGGACTCCTGAACCATGCCCCCTTCCTCTGCTCTGGTCAGACTGGCTCCCTCCCATCACTTTTCCCCAAATTCCCTAACTGGGCGATATATTCTCATTAAGGGCTCCAGCATTGTCACCGCTGCAGTGAAGCACTGTGTGTGTGATTGTTTGGTGAACTGCCACCTCTCTTCAGGTGAGGACCAGGGCTGCTTCTGCTCACTGCTGCATCCCCATCATGCACACTGCCTGGCATGTGGGAGGCACTCAGTTTATACTTATGATAAATGAGTGTTGGGGGACTGCCATCATCAGAGACAGTACAGTCCATGAGGGTTGGTGCCTGCCTGCTTAAGTGGTGGCGAGGGGCTTACAACTTCTGGATACAAAGGAAAGGCAAATGCATAGACCCAGACTCAACGAGGCCTTTTGGATCTTGGACACTTAGGCAAGGCTCCCCATGGACACTCAAATAGTTGTCCATATTGTTTGCAAACAGGGACCGGGAGGGAACTAAAACCTTGCCATTTACCCTGGCCATGTGGCAGGAGTAGGAACAGTTGGTGCCTGAAGTGCTGCCCATACAGTGGCGAGGATGATGCAGTTCTTCCTGGGCCCAGGGCATCAGGGTCTGGGCATCACCACTGACTCATGTTCGTGCTCTGCATGTCAGGGAGCAATCCTGTTAGAGGAATTAAAGGGCAGGCAAGTAGGAGCCATTGGTACAGACATCGGGGATGGGCTGCAGGGAAGCCTGGTAGACAATGAGTCTCTGTCGGCCCTGACCCTACATGCTGGACAGATCATTGGCCCGGAGTCAGCCCACTGGCTCCTCCAGGCCCCAGAGCCTAACCTTGGCATGGGCCACTTTGCTTCATCTCTTTTTATCTACTTTCTCACTTCCAAGCTGCATGACTAATCTGCTTCAAGGCCCATTGAGAGGATTAAATGAAATAATGATGTCAAAAGCAACTTAGCTAGTGAGCTCTAAGTTTATATAAAGGTGAGCATTATAGGTAGTTCTGTGGGTGGTTCACAACAATACCTGCAGCCACCCTGCCTCAGCCAGGGCAGCCCAGAGGCCCCTGAGGTCCCCTCCCTCTCTTCTCTCCTCGGTGGGCTCCAGGATGCAGCAGCTGAGCAGGGTGCCCTAGGAGACCTGCCTGCTTGACAAGGTGAAGATGGCCCTTGATCTTTGGGAGGTTTGCTGAACTCATAAAATCCACTCCACAGAGGAGCTGGGAAGAAGCAGCCAGGAGCCCTTAATAGCTAATCTGACTTGGTTATGTTGCCTGATGGAAACGGGTAAGTGCAGGAAATCACATCTGCTTGGAGATAAGAGCTTATATATTAACACGTGTGCTGGCCCTAAAAAGATTTTTTCCAGCCTTGCCATCATTGCTGAAAGCATTTTCAAAGCACTTATTTGAAAAATTCTCAAGAGCACAGATCTCAGTATTTGGGAGGCCCATCAAAAACCGCAAATACATTGTTGAAGATGGATTTTTGTTTGTTTGGGTTTTTTTTGCTTTTGAAGGAGACAAAATGATTTAGCATCAGACTAATGAATAAGGGACTCAACCGGGGTAAGAACCACTGGCCAGCAAAAAAAAAAAGAAAAAAGGAAAAGAAAGAAAGACACAAAACTTTCTTTAAACACATTCAACTGAGTTCTTAGAAGTTCAGTGTGCTAGTTTGGAAGAAAGTTCAAAATGCAGTTCCAAAAAGACTCTGAGTAACCGAACCTTCTCCACTCATAAAAATAACTCTCATTTATTGAGAGCTTACTATCTGGTGCTTTATATACCCTCTATCACTTAGGGTTCAGAAAACCCCTGCATCTATATTACACTGTCTTACAGAAAGGAGGTTCAGTAGCTGCCCAAGGTCACAATCAGGTAAATGTTAGAGCTGCACTTGTCTGCATAGAGGCTTTTACTCAAATATCTTGCTCCTCTCCAAGAAGACAGCATTCCTTTGAATGAATGCACTCCAATATATTTGTTGGAGCTTGGGGTTAATAGATGCAGACTATTGCCTTTGGAATGGATGAGCAATGAGACCCTGCTGTGTAGCACTGGGAACGATGTCTAGTCACTTATGATGGAGCCTGATAATGTGAGAAAAAAGATTGTACACATGTATGTGTAACTGGGTCACCATGCTATACAGTAGAAAATTGACAGAACACTGCAAATCAGCTATAATGGAAAAAATAAGAATCATTATATAAAAATTAAAAAAAAATTTTAATTATATAATGGTCAGGCTTCTTTTCATCAATGTAAAAACAGAACCCTGCAACAAATATGCAGGATGAATGCCATGTGGGGGTTAAACCACTTGCAACAGGGCTTTGCAAGTGTACAGAAATCCCCAGTGTCTGGGAAAAGCACTGTGAGACCCCCTCCAAATGGGAAGCAGAAAGGAGCCTAAGAAAAACCTCGAAATGGATACCAGACAACCATACGCATAAGCATATACATATAGGTATATACATATGCATAAACATATACCATTATGCTTATGTGGAGAGTTAAGCTGGTAGCATGGAGCATAATTACATATTAGATTTAATTACACAGAAGCTGCACAGTCTAGGTGTTTAGAGCTGAGTTTAAACCTGGCTCTGGAATCTCCAGGCTGTGTAGTAATTATCCTTCAAGGCCTCAGTGTCTTAGTTGCACATCACATTTTTTCATGGAGTTGCTTAAGAATTAAATATGTAGAGCTCCCATTGTGGCTCAGTGGATTAAGAACCTGATGTAGTTTCCATGAGGATGTGGGTTCAATTCCTGGCCTCGCTCAGTGGGTTAAAGAGCCGGCATTAGTACAAGTTGCGGCATGCTTCACAGATGCAGCTTAGATCCTGTGTTGCTGTGGCTGTGGTGTAGGCTTGCAGCTGCAGCTCTGATTCAACCCCCAGCCTGGAACTTCCATAGGCCACAGGGCATATAAAGAAAAAAAAAATGTTAAAAAAAAAAAAAAGAACTTCCTGCTGTGCTGCAGTCGGTTAAGTATCCAAATGCAGTGGCTTTAGGTCACTGCAGGAGGCACAGGCCAGATCACCAGCCTGGAAACTTCCATATGCAGTGGGGTGTGGCCAAAATAAAAAAGAATCAAATCTGTTAAGCTCTTCCAATTGTGCCTTGCACGTCGTCAGCACACTAGTGTTAGTTATGATTATTTATGTAAGAATACAGTAATTTTCCCCAAGGGCTGTTAGCTGGGAGAGGGCACCAGAGGACATTCATATTCTACAAGTGTATTTAGACTTTGACAGTGCTGCTTTAATTCAATCAGACTCCATCAAGTCTGAGTTTTTTGAACTTCAGGAGTATTTTCTTTGCCAACATTACACAGTGTCTGAGATTAATTAAATGATAGCTGCTAAAGTGAAAAGTTTCCAGGACCTTTTCTGTAGAGTAGCTCAAAAAACTGGCATACACTCCTTATAAAGATGAATACACACTTTTTTTTTTTCTCTGTTGAGGACTTTGTGATCTTCAAACTACTTGGCTACAGTTTTATTTTTATGAAGTTGAGGCAGCCACTGTTTCTCTAAAGCTGCATATCTGCAGAATAGATGATGATTTTTTTCTACCATGGAATGTTCTTATCATTATGTCTTGAGTTTTTTTTTTTTTTTTTTTTTTAATGGCCACACCTGCAGCATCTGGAATTCCAGGGCCAGGGGTTGAATCCTAGCCTCAGCTTCTGCAACACTGTGCCAGGCCAGGGTTTGAACCCGAACCTCTGCACAGCAACCCAAGCCACTGCAGCTGGATTCTTAACCCGCTGTGCCACAATGGGAACTCCAAGTCTAGACTTTCAACAGCTCTAGTTTCAAATTAATGGAGAAGGAAATTTTCCCTGGTTTTCTAATTTAGAATACTGATGTTATATATAGAGAGACAGTTATGGGCAGCTGAATGTCTACCTTGACTACAGGAAGTCCTGCTGCCATCAGAGCCCTGCTTCTCTCCCCATCTTAAGACAACAGAAAAATGTTATACTGGGGCAATCTGTGAACTCCTAGCCAACTCAACCACCACCAGAGATAGGGCCCCGAAGGCAAAGCTTTATAGCATCCATGCAATAAATGGCAATTCGGTGGAAGTGAACAACTACAGTTTATCCACTCTTCAAAGGCATCATGGCTGAAACAGGCTTCTGTCCAATTACCTGGGAAGCTAACCAGTAAACCAGTCTCCTATGGGAAAATGTCTTCTGGGTTCCAAATAATCTACAAATTACCACCAAGCCTGCCGCCTGGAATCATACCTCTGACCCTCCCTTGAATAGAAACCAATGACTCTTATCTAAGTTTCAGGAAGAAGCTGCAAAGGGGGAAAAAAAACAAGAACCAGTTAGTTTAGAACCATCTAGGCCCAGGAAGGTGGAGGATTTGACTTCCAGCAGATCTAGAGCCTCATTATATGCTCATTGTAATGTATTAGCTAAATGACACATCTACTAGCACCATGACAGTTGACAATGACCTTGGCAACAACGAGAAAAGCCCAAAAGAGCACTGAGTAGAAGAGATGTCTGAGTTCTGGGTCCAAACCACACCCGTTCTTGGATAATTCATGAATATTTCTCACACTCTGTCCAATTTCATCCCTTTTACCTTGATTCCTCTATATATTCAGTGTCTCCACCCGAATTGGGTGGAGAAGTTGATTTGCAAACCAGGTTCCTGCTTCTCCATTCCTTGGCTGTTGAATAAAACTTGTGCTGTTCTAGTCTCGGCATTGTTCCCCTTACTGGCTATGCAAATCTAATCAGAAAAAGAAACTCTCTGATCCAGACAGGGGGATTCGGCCCAGGCTAGTGCCCTGGTGTGGATCTGGTTGAACAATTTGGTAACGAACTGATGGATGTAAGCGTTTATAAATTCCCAGTTATCTGGTTTAATTTGAAACCTTGCAGTTCATATCAATCATGCAACATTTACTGGGTTGCTTTTCTAGAAAAACCAATGCAGACTAAACAAAATTACTGATGGTTTATTTACTATCTCAGATTCTTTGAATGTGATCTAAATAAATAATTTCTCACCTACCCCATAGTCAGAAGTTTTTCTAGTATGACTAGTGAAAATCCATTATACTGCACCTATGCCATTGTCTATTGCATTTAAAATTTTGCTTTTATGCATGCTAAAGCACAAACATGTTGTTTAGTCTACTTCTATAGAAAGGCTATTTTATTTTTTCATCTTAGTTTGCTCTTTGGCTCAAATACTATGATACCATCTAGACGTGAAAATATATGCACCTCCAATGATGGTCCTTTCCTTACAAATCCTCCCCGAATATCTGTGCTGGATTAGGTTTTTTCTGTAACTCTGAGTTATAGAAATGCTGAAAATAATCTAAGGTGTTTGTATAAAAGGGAGACATAAAAATGGGAGATAGCACAAGAGCTAATTAAAGCAAAACCTACAATTAGATGGGTTCCCTTGATTAATGGCATTGGAACTGTCTGATGAGTGATGGGTGGGGGAATTTCACAGTCCACACTGATCTAGATTCGGTACCTTTAAGAATGAAGAACTCTCATGCCCACCTTAAAATGAACTTTTAAGAAAAACCTACCTCAGGGAAACGTTTAGACTAAAGCATTTTGGCAGCACAATCTGCCTGGTAAGAGTAACTTTTTAATTCCAACTTTTTCAGACTTAATTCACTCCATAGGAAGTGACAACCAGTTATTGAACTAAGTCAAAGCCTCAGGTAAAGTACAAGTTCATCTAAATAGGGGAATTAAACACACGGATCCTGAAAGTTCTAGAGAACACTGCAGGATGCCCTGCTGCACCATTCCGAATATCTACATTTGTTCGGGTACGTTGCTCAAGAAGGGGAACATTTGCACATTTATTGAAAGGGAATTGAATGGCAGCCATTGTTATGTGACTGGAATGCTACATTCCATACTTTACATAGTCATGTCTAAGACTTTACATTGGGGGAAAAGGACAAAGAACATATTATCTTCTATGGTTTTCTTATGGCCTTGAAGGCAAATCCTTCATAAGATATGTCACCCTTCTAAAAGGCTAGTGATGGACTGAATGAGATGTCCAGTGAGAAATTCAGTTTGCAAGTATGATATATAGTTGTAATTAATTCAAAAAATTTGCTTCATTTGCTGAAACTGGAGCATCCTGTGGTGCCATTAAGTAAGGAAGTGCTGGAAAAAAACCTGGGGGCATATGGAAAGGACACAGGAGCCCATCTGAAGGAACTCCTAATGGCCAAGACTGGGACAACTTGAGCAGAAAACTAAATAAGGACAGTATTGGATTATAACCCAAAGAATCAACTAACTATCCATGAATTCATCCTGCTGTAAATCAATGATGGATAAATAGATGAAAGCAGGAGCAAGAACAATTCTTACAGAAGAATTCCAATAATAATTGTAGGATAAATGAAGGAAAGGGAAAATTAGAAAACCGCAGACCTTGGCATATACCCAAGTCAAACCATAATTTGAAAAGATACATGCACCCTTGTGTTCATAGCAGCACTATTCACAACAGCCAAGACATGAAAGCAATCTACATGTTCATCAACAGATGAATGGATAAAGAAGATGTGGCAGACACATACACACCCCCCCCCACACACACACACTGAAATATCACTCAGTTATAAAAAAGAATGAAGTAATACCATTTGCATGGACCTAGAGATTATCATACTAAGTGAAGCTAAGTCAGAAAGAAAGACAAATACCACATGATATCACTTACATGTAGAATCTAAAACACAATTCAAATCAACGTACCTATGAAACAGAGACAGATTCACAGATAAAGAAGAGACTTGTGGTTGCCAAGGGGGAGTGGGGGTGTGGAGAGAAGGATTGGGAGTTTGGGATTAGCAGATGAAAAGTAGTATATATAGGATAGATAAACAACAAGGTCCTACTGTATAGCACAGGGAACTGTATTCAAGATCCTGTGACAAACCATAACGAAAAATAATATGAAAAAGAATATATAGGAGTTCCTATTGTGGCTCAGTGGTGATGAATCTGATGGGTGTCTATGAGGATGCAGGTTCGATCCCTGGCCCCACTCAGTGGGTTAAGGATCCAGTGCTGCCCTAAGCTGTGGTGTAGGTTGCAGATGTGGCTCAGACCCCGTGTTGCCATGGCTGTGGTATATGCCTGCAACTACAGCTCTGCTTGGACCCCTAACTTGGGAACTCCCATATGCCAAGGGTGCAGCCCTAAAAAGGAAGGAAAAAAAAAAGAGTATATATATGTATAACTGAATCACTTTGCTGTACAGCAGAAATTAACACAACATTGTAATTCAACTATATGTCAATAACATTTTTTGAAAAAGAAAGTAAACCATAGGAATAATTGCTCCAGGCAGGATCCATTGATGAATGCTGAAATTAAGGGGTGAAAGTTTAAGTTGCATAGTTTCTTTTTCTTTCTTTCTTTTTTTTTCTTTTCTTTTCTTTTTTTTTTTTGCCTTTTCTAGGGCTGCTCCCTCGGCATATGGAGGTTCCCAGGCTAGGGGTCTCATTGGAGCTGTAGCCACCGGCCTACACCAGAGCCACAGCGACATGGATCTGAGCCGCATCTGTGACCCACACCACAGCTCACGGCAACGCCGGATCCTTAACCCACCGAGCAAGGCCAGGGATGGAACCCGCAACCTCATGGTTCCCAGTCGGAGTCATTAACCACTGAGCCACGACGGGAACTCCTAAGTTGTATAGTTTCATAGTATCTCCCTACAAATGTTTCTTAACTACTGTTACCCTCACAATCAGAAGCACTTCAACCAAGTGATGAAAGTTAACATTGTCAGGAATAATAAGTTAACATAGATGTCATAGGCTCCTTAATGTGATGCACTGAAACGTCATATCACCTATGTAGATTCTCCACCCCCCCCAATGTATCACCTCGGTCTACTTGTGGAAAATATGAGACAAACCCAAATCAAGGGACATCCTGCAAAATACCATGAGTTAATTTTTCAATGGGCCAAGGTCATGACAGACAAGATTAAAAGAGATTAAGGGAGTTCTCGTCGTGGCTCAGTGGTTAACGACTCCGACTGGGAACCATGAGGTTGCGGGTTCCATCCCTGGCATTGCTCGGTGGGTTAAGGATCCGGCGTTGCCGTGAGCTGTGGTGTGGGTCACAGATGCGGCTCAGATCCCATGGTTCTGTGGCTCTGGTGTAGGCCGGTGGCTCCAGTTCCAATGAGACCCTAGCCTGGGAACCTCCATATGCCGTGGGCATGGCCCTAGAAAAGGCAAAAAGACAAAAAAAAAAGAGAGAGAGACTAAGGAGGTCCCAATAGGTCGACTAATGTGCCAGGTGGGATCCTGGAACAGAAGGACATTAATGGAAAACTGTGAAATCGGGACAGCCTGTAGTTTAGCTAACAGTGTTGTTCTCATATCTTATTGTTGATCAGTGTACTAGGTTTATGTCAGTTGTTACTCTCGGGGGTAGCTGGATGTGAGATGTACGAGTGCTCTGTACGATTTTTACAATGCTTCTATTCAGTCTAAAATTATTTCACAATAAAAGTTAAAATGTAAAAGATTTAAAAATTTTGCTTTATTGTTCTGCTTACCAACTGGGTTGTATCTTGAAGGGTAACCAGGAGTTAAACAATGAAAATAGGGAATCACAACTAACTTAGATCAAAGAATTAGTCCTACAACCCATTTCTATTCCTCGCTCAACCAGTTACAAGCTGTGCGACCTTGGGCAAGTCACTCAATCTCTCTAAGCCTCAGTTTCTTCATCGACAGAGGGGAGACGAGTCAGGGTACCTACTTCATGGAGCCAGAAAGATGACTGAGACAAGACATGCCTGGTTCACTGCAGGAACCCAATCAGTGTTTACCATGGAGATGGTGGTGACAGCGACAGTACTGTCTCTGGCCACCAGTTCAGCTCTTCTCTCCCCATGAAGGCCCTGACCTAGCCCATCCTGCACCTCAGCCACAGAAGTCCCCAAAGCCCCCATCTGCACACCACTACTCCAGGGCCTGCCAGAGCCCCTTGATGCCTTTCCAGCCCTGTTTCTATGCAGTTTTGTTCAGATGTGTTTTGTGTATTTCTTTGTTTTGGCCATGCCCACAGCATGTGGAAGTTCCCAGGCCAGGGATCAAATCCATGCCGCAGTTGCAGCCTGCTCCACAACTGCGGCAACACTGGATCTTTAACCTGCTGCACCACAAGAGAATTTCCTGTCCAGATGTTTTTTATTGAGCACTTACTATGGGACTCAATATTACACTGGGGCAGCAAGGATGAAGGCAAAGAGAGTTGGTCTTTGCTTTGGGGAGAGAAACAGACATGTTACTTGTCTGGTGGGAGAACAGACATGTGAACAGATCATTTCACTTAACCTGGGGATACTCAGATGGGGGTAAGCCAAGGTGTTATGAGAGCTCCCAGTCCAGCCTCAACTAAGTCTTACCAGATGTTTGTTTGTTTGTTTTTGCTTTTTAGGGCCGCACCTGAGGCATATAGAGGTTCCCAGGCTAGGGGTTAAATTGGAGCTGTATCTGCCGGCCACAGCAACACGGGATCTGAGCTGCTCCTGCAACCTACACCACAGCTCACAGCAACACCAGATTCTTAGCCCACTGAGCGAGGCCAGAGATCTAACCCACGTCCTCATGGATACTAGTTGGATTCATTTCTGCTGAGCCACAACGGGAACTCCCCTGAGTCTTACTATGTGAACAAGAGTTTAGACAGCCAAGAAAGATGGGATGAGGATGGGGAAAGGCAGAAGGAACAATTGAATTAGAAAAGGCTCAGGAGAGGTCCTGCTGTACAGCGCAGGGAACTATATCCAGTCTCTTGGGATAGACCATGATGGAAGATAATATAAGGGACTGTGTATACAGGTATGATGGGGTCACTTTGCTATAGTGGAACAATACCATCAATCAACTGTAATAAAAAGAAAAAAAAAACAAAAAAAGAGGAAAGAAAAGGCTCAGGATCCTTGAAATAGCCAGCAGTATGGGGAAGCCTGTGAGAAGAGAGAATGGGGAAAAATTGAACACAGGCAGATAAGGCTGGGGTGATGGATGATTCTGTCCATCAAGGTAAGTCTTTGAATTTTACCCTTTGGGTGATGGGTGTCACCAGGGGAGCAACACGGTTAGAGTCATATTTTAGGGCAATGATTCTGAAGGCATTTGGAGAAAGGATTGTTGAAATGTAACACCAGTTAGTGTCAGGGGCACCAAATAGAAGAGCCCTGCTTTCCTTTCAATAAGAAATAATAACTCCATTAATATTAATAAGTGAATTGTTATTTTATTAAGTTATTGCTTGGGCACTCAATGTAAGGATGGAAAAAACAAGGTGATTGAAAAATATACAGGAGACACACAGTTTTCACTCACTGCACAAGCTCTGGCTGAATCACCTGACTATGAAAGGAGGGGTCTGGGATGAGTCTAGGTGCCTAACTTAGGGATGGTGCCATTTATAGATAAAGGTGATATGGGGTGAAGAAATGGTTGTTGGAGGAGACAAGAAAGCGTGTTAGAGGAATGATAAATTCCATTGTGTACATGTTGAACCTGAGTTGTATGTGAAGCATTGAGTTCATATTTCCAATCATCAGGAAGATGTCTGCTTGAAGATCAGAGGAGGTTAGGATCAGGGAGGAGTTAAGATCTTGAATTGGGAGTTCCATCGTGGCGCAGTGGTTAACAAATCCGACTAGGAACCGCGAGGTTTCGGGTTCAATCCCTGGCCTTGCTCAGTGGGTTAAAGATCTGGCGTTGCCATGAGCTGTGGTGTAGGTTGCAGACCCGGCTCGGATCCCATGTTGCTGTGGCCGTGGTGTAGGCCGGCAGCTGTAGCTCCAATTAGACCCCTAGCCTGGGAACCTCCATATGCTGCAGGAGTGGCTCTAGAAAAGGCAAAGAGACCAAAAAAACCAAAAAACAAAAACAAAAAACCTTGAATTTGGATAAGATCATACAGAGGCAACAGGGATGTACATAAGGATTTGGGCCAAAGATGGAACCCTTGGGACCACGCACAGGTGGGAGGGGCGGTACGAGAGAGGGTGGCCATGAAGGGGACCAGGAGGAAAACATCAGCGAGAGAGACTGCACAGGGCTAGTTACATCATCCAGAAAAACAGGGACTGAGGCGAGTCCACCAGATTTAAGTGACCAATGTCACAAGCGGCCCTGCCAGAGCAACTTCAGTTGACTTTGGGGGATAAATAATTCTGTGGATTGAAGAGAGAGGAATAAATGCAGACATTTAAATTTCAGTAAACTTTGCGAACAAGAATTGCTAACGTATTGATATCTTATAGGGGAAGATACAATCCATTTCCTTCTCTTGGTAACTCTAGACTGTAGCTACCCCATTACTGCCATTTTCGAGATAAGGAAGTCGATAAGGTAAGGTGAGAGACAGATACCAGCAAGAAATGGATTGAGGAAAGGGGGTGATGAGGATGAAATAAACTTAAGCACAGTCATACCTCGAGGGGAAGGGACCACAGCAGAGAGAGGGTGGAATAAGGGAGCCAGTGGATGGTCTCCTGGGCAAAGTCCTGGAGGAGAGGGATGGATGACACAGGTGGAGGCAGCATCCCTGAGCTGAGGAGGACCCCTCATCCTCATCCTCAGAAAGGAGAGGAAGATGGGCTTAGTTATATATAAGTTTGCAAGTAGTGGGTAAGGAAGTTGAGGAAACGCAACTTTATCACCTCATTTTTTTTTGGCCATGCTCATGGCATACAGAAGTTCCCAGGCAAAGGATCAAATCCAAGCTGCAGCTGCAACCTATGCCACAGCTGTGGATTGAACACACCCCTCTACTATGCCACAGCAGGAACTCCTGTCACTCAGTTTTTCATCGAAGGTCCCAAGGAAATAAAAACTCTCACTTCCTTTCCCAACTCCTGGACTTCTGTTGAATTCTCTCCCGCCATTGAGACCCAATTCCTTGCGGTCTCTACCCCCTCTATCAAGCGGGGAAACCTTAGACAATGTGGGGTGGGATGGAGACAGGAGAATTCTACCTAAAAGGGCTTTTTGTTCAAATAATGGTAACACAGAAAAAGCAACTCAACACCATCAGAACTTTGCCTGCAAACAAGCCACCATGTAGCAAAATATTATCTACCATCATGCTCTTCCAACTGGAATATGGACGCTTCTGAGAGCATGCCATATTATTTTTAAAGGAATATGCTGGCACTTATCTAGTTTTAAGGGACTCAGTTTCCAGATTCTTAACCTCCAGATCCTAAAACTGGTCTGCCTGAGAAAGCACCTGCATTCTGAGGGTCTCCATCCTCCCCTTCTAATTTGCAGCCCCCTTCTTCCTGTGAGACAATGCAAAGGCAAACCAGCCCCCATGCCCAAGCTAGACAATGCAAAGTCCCAGGATAGTGACCCTATAACCGGTCCTCAATGGAGTAGAGTCCCACCGACACCCCGAAGCTTCCCTTCTCCGACTATGGTTTGTACCAATTCCTCTGAATGGTTAAAAAAAAGAAAAAAAAAAAGTCAGGTATGAGAGAAAGCAAAGGCTTTGTTGAAACATCAGGGTCTGTTTTTGCAACACTAGATGTGGAAATATGGATCTAGATTTCCCAGAGGTAGAGCCACATTTGCTAGGGGCTCCCCTGGGTATATGCAGGCCCTGATGAGTGCAAAACATCTGTGGGTGACACTGATTATTTGCCAACAAGAGGAGAAACTAACGAAGCTCCAGTAACTTTCCCCAAGGCATCTTCCTAGCGCTCTATACACAAATACTCCTCGGGCTCTCTGATGGAGGAAGAACACTGCGAAACATTTTGCTCTTGAAGTCCATACTCTCAGGTCTCTGAATTTCCAAATTAAAGAGTTGTTTTTCTTTTTAGAGCTGCACCTGTGGCCTATGGAAGTTCCTGGGCTAAGGATCGAATCCGAGCTGCAGCTGCTGGCCTACACCACAGACACAGCAACACAGGATCTAAGCCAAATCTGCAAACTACACTACAGCTAGAGGCAATGCCAGATCCTGAACCCACTGAGTGAGGCCAGGGATCGAACTCACATCCTCATGGAGACGATGTCAGGTTCTTAACCTGCTTAGCCACAAGGGAACTCTAAGAACGTTGTTATTAAATACATTGTTGTGTGTTAACCACTTCTCCAGAGAGCCCTGGCATGGCCCCATCATGCTCTGAACTCAAGCTGAAAAATTTAAAAAGGAAAAATCAAGACTTCTGGTTATAAAAACCTAAACCATTCAAAAGATTGAGTTTTGTGTCTGTCATACCATCCCTTAAGGAACTTTTTCATAAATACAATTTTACAAACTGTATCTTGATTATTATCTGCAGATTGTGGGGGCAATGTTTCCTTTCAATGGGACTGCAGAGTGTTTTAGGACAATTTTCAGTCATCGGGACTAGGCAATACTCAAAATTAGCCCTTTAGATCTAGCGGCAATCTAAAGGAAGAAATAATGAAACACAACAGTAACTGCAGTTCTGATAAGGGACCATTTTCAGTTTGATGGCTGCATCTTCCAGAGGATGGTCAGCTGCGTCCAAACAGTTTGAGCCAATTGGCGCTTACTGTATAAAGTTAAGCAAATGTTGATGACCAATCGCTCACCTTTTTCTTTGGAATCACTGTCACTGCTGTGTGCATGACCACAACAGCAATTTAAAGTCAGCAGGGCTGGGGAACAATTCGATTACAACGTTGCTGAGGTGTAAAATACAAAGCAGTCCTCAAATGAGAGACAGACCACCACAGGGGAAGACCCCCAGCTGAGGAAGGAGAGGAAGGGATGAAAGGCCAGCATGTGCTTGGTCCCTTAGGGGTGGCTGTGTTTTACTACGCAGTGCCTGACACTAGGTTAGGTGACTAACCTCAAGGTGTGTATTTCTCTTACCCAGAGGGTGAAAACCTTGCTTCTTTTCCTCCGTGTTTTTCCCAAGAGCAGACAGTTTTTGACAGCTAACTCTCAGTGCCCCTGAGTGGGGGATGTTTATCTGGTGTCCCTAGCTGGAATTCACAATATATTTCCCCAGGGCAACACTGTAGACATCATAGGTATAATTAAATCGTGGTATTTTTACAGCAAAGTTCAGCTCCACAGAGCGCCCAGCTAGATGAACTTTACATAGAGCCAAAGACACACTCGTTTAAAACTTGTAGTCAGTGCTATTTTCTTTGACATGTTCGCTATTTATGACTCAGGCTTTCTAAAATGCACAATACTGAGTCTTTTGTCATGCTCAAAAACATTAGACTTTTAAAACTATGATCAGGAGTTCCTGTTGTGGCTCAGTGGTGACGAACCCAAGGAGGATCCACGAGGATGTGGGTTCAACCCCTGGCCTCGTTCAGTGGGTTAAGGACCCAGCATTGCTGTGAGCTATGGTGTAGGTCTCAGACACAGCTTGGATCCTGAGTTCCTGCGGCTGTAGTGTAGGCTGGCGGCTACAGCTCCGATTCCAACCCAGCCTGGTAACTTCCATATGCCAAGGGTGCAGCCCTAAAAAGACAAAGTAAATAAATAAATACATAAATAAATAAAACTAGGAGTTCCCTTCATGGCTCAACCATTAAAGAAACCAACTAGGATCCATGAGGATGCAGGTTAGATTCCTGGCCTTGCTTAGTGAGTTAAGGATCCAGCATCGGTGTGAGCTGTGGTGTAGGTGGCAGACACGTCTCAGATGTGAGGTGGCTGTGGCTGTGGCCAGCAGATACAGCTCTGATTCAACTCCTAGCTTGGGAACTTCCACGTGCCGCGTGATCGACCCTAAAAAGCAAAACAAACAAACAAACAATGATCGATTTTTGGATAATTCACTCTTTCACTGAAGTATATTCATTTACAATGTTGTGTCAGTTTCAAGTGCATAACAACATAATTCAGCTATATCTACATTTCAGATTCGTTTCCATTATAGATTATTACAAGGTATTGAGTATAGTTCCTTGTGCTATATAATAGGTCCTTGTTGTTTATCTATTTTATATACCGTAGTGTGTATACCTTAGTCCCTTCCTGTCCTTTCCACTTTGGTAACCATAAGTTTGTTTTCTACGAAGGTGAGTCTTTTTCTCTTTTGTAAAGTTCATTTGTATCATTGTTTTGGATTCCACACATCATCATATGTGATGTCATATGATATTTATCTTTCTCTGACTTACTAATGAGTCTCTAAAAAGAGTATTATTGTTGGTTATGGGACAGCTCCTTCATCCTTATGAGGAGGATGTCCAGAGGTTGGGGGCCTACATCACTGCCACAGCAACACTGGCTCCGAGCCGCATCTGTGGCCTATACCAGGGCTCAGGGTAACACCGGAGCCTTAACCCACTGAGCAAGGGCAGGGATCGAACCCGCATCCTCATGGATCCTAGTCAGATTTGTTACCGCTAAGCCACAACAGCAACTCCCTGAAAGGTACCGCTTTTCAATCCTTCAAGAGCATTAGGAGTTAAAGAGGCCTATGGGCAGCTGGTTTGCATACAGAACCACCACTGGTCACATTTTGAACATAAAAAAAAATGTATTTAAAATTCTAAATACGTGGTTCCCCAGCTTCAAGAATACAACGCATTCTTATCTGGGGAAATTTCCTTACTCACACAGGTTTTATTTCTCAGCTGTTGCCTGGCAACAGAGATGCCGCAAGAGAGGTCAAGAGGTGAGAGAGCAGACTGAAGTCATTATGGAAAGCAAGCTTATCAGCATTTTCCATCTAACTTGGTAATCCTTGAAATAAAATAGGTTTCATTGTATTGAGTGGTCTGTGTTTTTTTCTTATCAAATGCCAAGTTCTTAGAGGCTTTCCTTTCGTCCTGAATCTAAGTCCAGTACGCATGGAGAATGTAAATTACGTGCATTGCTTTGACACGGACGTCTCTGTTACACTTTGAAGGGGAAAGTGGAAACCTTCCGGCCTTCTGCAGTCATGTACTATGAGAAAAGTGAACACTTTTGAAAGCATTCCAAGAGGTACCAGAGGAAAAAAGTATTCTTTAGAGAAAGGCATGCACATGTTCTGTAGGTTGGCTTGCCGCTATTTTGAAATGAGCAGCAATGTGATCAAAATTTAAGCATCATCTCTTGGAGTTGTACCCCCAACCCCTCAGCAGCCCATTCTTTACCAAACTAGGTAGGTCCCTGAGGATCTGTGGCTCATGGATAGTCAGCTGCATTTCAGCATGATGCAGTTTAAGACTTCTTTTCCAGTGGGCATAATATAATGTGCCTTTAATGACATTTCATGCCTGGGCAATGTGATTGTTCCAGGATTTCTTGGCCAAATTTTTAACTTTTCCACAGGACTGCTCTAAAGGTAAGGCAATTCAAGTTAGAATAACATCCCACGTTGGTCTGACGTGGATCCAGAACTATTTCTGGAAGAGGATTTTTATCTCATGTGGTCGTCCCTTGTGTCATTCCCAAGGGAAGCCACAGTGACCATCCGTTCAAGGATGTGTCCTTAAACTTCACTACAGAAAGTTAACTCTGCCCTTCTGTAACTGAGCAGGACCTTCAGGGCCTTCCTTGGAACAGCCCCCCTACCCCTACCACCCCACCCCATCCCCCATGGCTCCATGTCTTGCACCTGCCTCTGGTCTATAGAAAAACTTCAGCCTCGTAGGTCTTCCCCAAGTTCCAGAGAGTGAATTTAACCAGAGAAGTGAGAAAATGCAGAAAGAAAGGGAAACAGTCAAGCAAGACAAAATAAAATAGTTTAGCCATTCAACAAAGTCAAGGACCTTCGGTTCTTCCTCAAGAAGATACTATAGATAATATTCTGAGCCACGTGTTTGGAGCTGTGTTGCAGATACAGAAACTACCACCAAGTAGAAGAAGTTAACTGTAGGCTGCCCACCAACACATAAACACCAGGCCAGGTGGAATGAAGGTTGATGACGCTGACTTCCAATTATATCACCACCAACCAATCAGAAGAATGTCCCTGAGCTGATCACACACCCCACAACCTCCGTCCCTCGACCCGTCCTTAAATTGCCCTGAAAGCCTTTGGGAAGTTCAGGTCTTTTGAGCACCAGCTGCCTGGACGCCTTGCTTGGCATCTATAACAAACACTGCGATTTCCTTCCCTACAACCCAGTAAACTGGCTTTCTGCTCAGGCGAGCGGACCCAAGTCTGGTTCCGTGGCACTTCCTCCATCGACTCCCAAATACTTTGGTAACACTGCACTCCCAGTTTTAGTCAGAGATTAGAAACCAAGATTCCACGTGGAATAATTATTACCAAAAGCCCTGTAGGGAGAAATTCACCCATGAATATAATCGCCTGAAAGATGTGGGGCTGCCAATTCCTCTCCATTTCCCAGATTTTGCTTTAGGACAGAACTGTATACTTGGAATCAGAGGTCCCTTTAGAACTGCTTCTGCTCAAGCAGGTGCGTGCAGCATATAAATAAGCAGCTACAGATGAGATCCTACCAACAGCCATATGACCGTCATTTTCTCTGTTAGAGGGTGCTGGTGATTCATTGTTCTTTCCGCTACCCTTAAAGAGCACCTATGGACTCTCCTCGTAGGTTTTAGGGTTAGAAAAACATGGATTTTTATCTCACAGATATTTCTAATCTTTCATCGATCATGTTTTCCTCTTCACTTTCACTGCTAGGAACCTCAGAGCCAGTTCTACAACCTACCTCTCTCTACTGCATGGGGTATGAAGGTCTATACCTCCCAGATTCACCTGGTCCTGGCTGTGTTTTTTCCTTCCAGTATCATATTTTAACCCTGACTTCCTCAACCAATTATCCCGTCTGAATAATTGGGTACCTGACTCAAGTGCTTTAGAGCAACATGGGTTTTATGAGTTTTAAAAATTAACAATAGGGAGTTCCCATTGCGGTGCAGTGGAAGCAAATCCAACTAGCATCCATAAGGATGCAGGTTCAATCCCCTGCCTCCCTGGCCTCGCTCAATGGGTCAGCGATCTGGTGTTGCCATGAGCTGTAGTGTAGGTTGCAGAAGTGGCTGGGATCCTGTGTTGCGGGGGCTGAGGTATAGGCTGGCAGCTGCAGCTCTGATTCAACCCCTAGCCTGGGAACTTTCGTATGCCGCTAGTGTGGCCCAAAAAAGAAAAAAAAAAATTAACAAACAAAGGAGACAGGTCGGGGGAGGGATGGACTGGGGGTTTGGATTTAACATATGCACACTGTAGTATATGGAATGATTGGAACTGCTGTATAGCACAGGGAACTCTACCCAATATTCTGTGAAAATCTATTTAGGAAAAGAATGCATGTGTGTACATGTAGAACTGAATTGCTTTGTTATACAAAAAAAATTATTACAACATTGTTAATCAACAATTCTTCAATAAAAAATTTAAAAAAATTAACCACAAACAAGAGTCACATGGGAGATAAAGAAGAAAATCCTCTTCTTCCTGTTCTTAGACCCCCACTTTGGAATCCAAGGAGGATTAAGGATACCCCACCCATCCTCCCACTTACTGCTGCCCAGAGTCCTAACATCCGAAGTAGAAGGTGCCAAGAGAGTTCTGAGTAGCTGGGGTAGGCGGGCCTTGGGAGGGCTCCCAAGAAACCAAGAGAGAAATCTCACTCTTGAGCAGCAAGGAACTGAAAGATGAGCCACAGTGGGAACTCCTAACATGAGATATGATTACTGTCATTAAAAAGTTAGTAGGTATTAGGCAACTTTTTCCCACAGCAAGTCTCTGGCTACAGGGTCACTTTGAAAGAACGTCAAGAAAATGCCAGTCAGGAATTTCTTACATTCAATCCAAAGCTGACATTTAAAATCCTGACACATCCAATTTGTATAACATAAGAATGTCAACTCCGCAATACATATTTATGAAGGAGTTCTGCCCACCTCCTGTATTCCCAGGTGTTCCCTACACCTGCAATTCTAATAATTATCCCAAACCTGTTACTATATTTTCTGCTTCCACAAGTGAGAGAGAAACTGCATTTAAAGGAAACAAAACAACCCCCCCCCTCAAAAAACCACACACCAAACCCCACAGGGAAGGTAGAAATGTTGCTTTGGCTAAGCAGAATGGTTATTTTTCCAATCAAAAGTGGTTATATGATCTCCAGTAAATAGGAGTGGATATTTAACGTAGTGACTATGGGGAGGTAATATAACTGAATTCTCAAAAGCCACTGGGGCTGTAAATACAGCACAAATATGCCCAGGCAGATGGAATCTGCCCATATTGTGTATATATTCAGTGGGGGAAAAGAATTTTTGTTAGAATGGTTAGAAGCCTGTATCCATACATTGTTTGACCAATTTGTTTCAATGACTAGCAGAACCTCAATATTTCACATTCCTCTAGAAGACAACGTTTCCCACGTTGCTTTTCTAAATCGACGCCAGTCAGAAATCTACACTTATGAACACTGTAAACCAACTATAATGGAAAAAATAAAAATCATCAAAATTAAAAAAAAATCACACAAAAAGAAAATAAGGCACAGAGTTGATTAACTTGCCCACAACACACAATTAGTAAATGGCAAAACCAGGACTTGAATGAAGGTAGCCTTGGTCCAGTGCCCGGCTCGGAACCACCACTCTGCGACCTCTAAGGCCAAGGAATGAACTTGAGTTCTCCCAAACCCTGGCACTGCATCAGTCTATTTCTGCAGGTGTTAAGGAGGCACTTAAAAAAAACAAAGAAGGAGAAGCAATAACCATCACCAACAAAATAGCTCATATTTCTTGAGCATTTCCTCAATGCCAACTGCTGGGTTAAGCAATAATAACAACAACCTTCAGAGCAATGCTAGGAGGTAGTACCATTTCATCACCCGTTTATAGATAAGGAGCACGTGTGTGAAGCCATTCATCTCAAAAGTGGGAGAGCTAGTTTTTGAAGCCACATCTGCTTGCCCCCTACTAAATGGTACCGCTACCTTTAAGATCAGGGGTCCCTGCAGAGAGTAAGGCGGCTTTGAGTTTAGAGAGAGGGGGTCCACGCAATTTCATCGACCATGGCTCCCTGGTAATGACCAGACAAAGGGTAAAGTATAAAGACGAGCAGGTCCAGGGGATGGTACAAATACTGGGCTGAAGAGTGGGGAGACGGGTGCTGATAAAAATCCCCAGGAACTGCCTGAGAGACCCAGACTTCAGGAAGGCCAGGAAGGCAGATGTTTCATGTAGGACAAAGCATGGAGGGAAGGAGATTGGTGCCCTGCTGAGGACTAGGACATGTGGCTGGGAGTTCCTGTTGTGGCTCAGTGGAAATAAATGAATCAGGTTAGTATCCATGAAGATGCCAGTTCAATCCCTGGCCTTGCTCAGTGGGTCGGGGATCTGGCATTGCCATGAGCTCTGGTGTCAGTCACAGATGTGGCTTGGATCCCACGTAGCTCCCATTCAACCTCTAGCCTGGGAACTTCCATATGCTCTGCGTGTGGCCCTAAAAAGCAAAAACAAACAAACAAACCAAAAACAATGTGGCTGAAGCTTTATTTTGAGAGTGTGTTTATCTCCTCTCTACTGGGACACCTGAGGCTTTGGGTGGGTATTCAACTCTATCAAAACAAAAACATAAAAGAAACAGAAGGAAAAAAAAAAGAAATCTACACTTATGTAGAAAGCAACCCTCTAGAACATTGTTCGCATAACACTTCTTTGTTACTTAAAAACAAATAATAAAACATTAAATATTTCTGTTTTTAAAAAATCAAGACTAGATTTGACAACTCAGGTAAAGATTTCCAGCTGTCAATGAGCAAGAAGTAGAAGAAAAAGTGGGAAAAAGTTGCCTCATACCTACGACTTTTTAATGACATTAACAGTATCTCATGTTAGGAGTTCCTGCTGTGGCTCAGCAGGTTAAGAACCTGGCTAGTATTCGTGAGGATGCAGGTTTGATCCCTGGCCTCGCTCAGTGGGTTAAGGATCTGGCATTGCTGTGAGCTGTGGTGTAGGTCACAGATGCAGCTCTGATTCGACCCCTAGTCTGGGAACTTCCATATGCTGGGGGTATGGCCCCCCAAAAGCCCCCCCCCCCCGCTCCGAAATCTCATGTTAAAATGTTAAAATTACGTCAGTTAAGAGTGTGTCCTTCACAGCTAATACAGATATCCCTTTCAACACTAATTATTTTATTATGTGATTTACTCTGATTGCCTAATCACGACCCAAGAATGTACTATGGTCATGAACTTCTTGATATTTTTTTTAATGTAATTTACCACTTTTTCTTTTTCTTTTCTTTTTTTTTGTCTTTTGTCTTTTGTCCTTTTTTTAGGGCTGCACCCACGGCATATGGAGGTTCCCAGGCTAGGGGTCTAATCAGAGCTGTAGCCTCTATGCCAGGGCCACAGCAACGCCAGATCTGAGCCGCATCTGCGACCTACACCACAGCTCACAGCAACACTGGATCCTTCACCCACTGAGCAAGGCCAGGGATCGAACCCGCAACCTCATGGTTCCTAGTCGGATTCGTTTCCACTGTGCCACCACAGGAACTCCTAATTTACCAATATCTTAAGTGTATTTCATTGGTGGTAAGATAACCATATTTTGTAACATATATACTATATATATTTATTTGTATAAAATTTGACTCTTCATGTCCTCTCAGAGTCTCTATATCCAGAATTTAGGATGTTTTCCGTGACATCCAGCAACTCTGCCTAAGTAATCCTCTTCAGCCAGAAAAAAAAAGCCTACCATGTATTTCATCTCCCCAGACTTGAAACCACCTTCCCATTCCATCAATCCTCACCTCCAACCCATTTATTCCTCCTGACAACTACTTCTTGTATCTATCACTGCTCTTATTATTCTCACACTGATTACTGAGATTTCAGCTGGATTATTTCCAATCTCTTGGCTCAGTCCCTAATCAACTACTCCACTCTGATCCCCACTCTATTCTGATGAAATCTTTTCTACCATGGTTTTCAAGGTCACTGTAGCTGTTCAATAACCTCCCACAGCTCCTGTGCAGAAAAGAGCACAGCAGGCCTGAGATGCCAGCCTTAGAAAGGCCGGCTTGCAAGGCTGGCCCTTGGCTGGCATCTGGAAACTTGGCTTGGGGGAGAGTTCCTTTTGCTCACAGCTGAGAAGGGGGCTCACTGTGCTCAAACTGTTGGTACAAATGATATGGCTTGTGCCCAACACCTGCTTTCCTTCTGGGAGCCTGGAATTTTGATGGGTACTAATGAGGCGAAGGATGTCTATGGGACCAGCCCCCAACAAAACTCCTGGGCACGGAGTCCCTAGCAAGCTCCCAGGCAGGCAGCATTTCCCACGTGCTTTCCGTGTGTGGCTGGAGGGATTAGACACATCTTGCCTGAATACATGGGCAGGGACCCTTGCAAGCTCGTGGCTGGTTTCCCCAAGACGTCACCCATCCCGTTTGCCTTGTGCTGCTTCTGCTCTGTATCATTTTGCTATAATTAATCTTACCTGTAAGCGCAGCTATGCTGACACTTGTGGGTCCCGCTAGCAAGTCACTGAATTTGGAGCCCTGGACATAACTTTGATCATTTCTAGCCTCTCCTGTCCAACTTGGAAAGACTTTCCTAACCTGCCCTCATCATTACTTCTCTAAGCGTGCCCACCAGATTCCCAAGCATGCCCACTACTTCAGTTAGACCACCACTGGTGCCACAGGGATGGCAACGGGCAGAGAGAAAGTTCTCATCCTGGAAGGAAGAGCCTGGTTTTATAACCGAGCAGGGCCCTGTGGAGCTCCTGGGCACAAAAGCTCTTCTGTGTCCCCCATTTCTTGTTTTGAGGAAATGGGCCTCCTTCAGCCTCTACGGCCAGCCCTGAGTTCCAAGGGGCAGGTTCAGACAGCTGCTGATCAGGCAAGGGAGGGGATGCAGAGACCAGGGAGGAACAGTCAAGCAACAACAGTACAGACTTGGGGGTAGGATCCTGGTTCCCTCTCAAGGAATGGACATAGGAATAGAGGCATCTCCTACACCTAAGAGAAAAGTTTTATTCCTTATGTTTCTTTTAGAAAAGAAATGAATACTTTAAAACTTCCTTGTCCTTCTCCCTGGCTTAATTGCACCCTAAACATAATCACCTGTAAACTAAAGATTAGGCTCCCTGAACATAATTGCCTGTGGGTTAAAGATGATTAAAACCATGATTTTTTTAGGAACTTTCCTAGTTTGTTCTCATCTCTGATCAATATGCCCTTTTCGCAAGTACTGTTATTCTCCACAATAACCCAGAAGGCCACCATCGTGATCAGACCAAGATCTCCTGACTCCAGCTTTGATGATGTCTAACATTTACCCAAAGAAAAAAGAATGCATGTTTGTCCCAATTCTGATTCCTATCTGAAAACCCGTTTTTCTCCTTTTTACTATAAAACTCCTTGAAATTCTTGGGGGGGGGGGGCACAGTCTTTAGGGCATTAGCCTGCCGTAACCTCCTTTGCCTGGTAAAGCAATAAAATCTATATTTTTCTCCTTCACCCAAAACTCTGTCTCTTCATTTCTATTCAGCACCTGTGGGCAGAGGCTGAGTTTTATCAACAGTTTCTGTTCCTAGGTCCTTCTCTTTCTTCTGCTATTTCCTGTTTCCTTCTAATTCAAACCTCTCTGGGTCTTATTATCCTTATATAAAACATGAATAAAACTACAGGTACCAGTAACATTCAGGTGCAAGATGTGCATTTTCTGTACAAGTAATTTCTTACCAATTTGCGAGTAAATACATTCTATCAAAGTTCATTGTAAAGCACAAGAGCTCTGTTAAGGGAGGCCTGTTTCCCCTGAAACTTCCATGAGAGAAAGTTAATTTTTGTATGGTTCTGCAATAGTTTCTGGATTCACTGAAAAAAACAAAAAAGTGGGAGGATGATTTCAGAAGCAGGCATTCAAAGGAAAATATGCTACAAAATAGGGATACTTCTCAAAATACCACACCAAAATCTCCCAGGTAATAACATTGTTTTTGAAAGTTACTATCAGAAAAGAATTAAGAGAAATTAGCAACCCAGATGATGTCAGGAAAGAGGTTGGGGCTTCCCGTTCTGCCAGAGCCTGTGTCACTCAGGATGAGGGGGTGACACAGACAGGAAACAGCCCCTTAGGAACCATTAAGCATCCCCTTGATTAAACAGACAGATATTAAGATCAAAGGTTTCAACAAGAAAAGAGCCCACTAAGAAACCCCTCTGAGTTTATTACTGCTTCTGGATACTTACCTGGATAATTAGTCACTTCTTAAACCAATTATTGTGGAAATTTATTTTTCCAAAGATTGACAAAAGACCAACCAAAACCACCTAGGGAGCTAGAAACAGGCTCCTGGCTTGACTGATGGGCAACTCCGCCCCTTGGAGGTGGAGGCATCAGCCCCATTTTAAGCAAGTTGTTTTGACAATTCCTTAGGAAGTAAATTTCAGTTACATATCACTACTCATCTGTGCAATTCTTGGCACAAAGGACAGGGAATTACAACTTGTGAATTGCAAAGCCTGAGCATAAGCACACTGCATTTTTGTCTTTGGAAGGCATTCGAAGTTTTCTCTTAACCATTTCCTCAGTTGGAGTTGCCATCACACCAGAAAGCTGTTTCCAAACTCTTTTAAGCGTGTATCCTTAGAGCAAGGAATTTCTGACAAGTCGGGCTGGTGGTTACCAAGAAGGACAAAGGGAAAGGTGAGATGACATTGTAGCTAAAGCCCATCTGTTCTCATTTTCCTGCTAGAAGCTGAAAAGCAAAGCTTTCAAACCAGAGAAAAACTAGAGAACAATCAACACAGCAAGGTCATGAACGAACCAACATCTAAAAAGGCTTCTCGCCCTAAAGAAGAATTTTCGCATTTGTCAGGTTGAATTTACATGCAGACTTGCTTGAATATTTATCCAAGTCGGAGTTATGATCCCTAAAAACAGCTATTTCTCACAAGCAGACATTCCTGTTAGGAAAACAAAAACGTTACCTCCGAGTCCTAAGAGGGACTTTGAACACAGATAGAGGCAGATGAGAGAAGGCATGCTGCAGTGCCGCGCTCTCACAGCGACAGGCGCACTGCCATCCTGGCTTCTCTTCCTCCGGGAATAGTCTTAACAAAGCACAAACAGATCCGGGGAGGTAAAAGCAGTTGTTTTACTATCACAGCCAGCTACCCTCCTTGAATTCACCGCTCCAGAAACCAGCCAGGAGCAGGAAGCAGTCACCGCACTGCACTGCATTTTACAGCATCCTTCAGACCTGCCTTCCTGGTTCGCACTGGAGCCTCTCCGCGTGACTACGCAACGCTCTGCAAAGTGCTGTGGAAGGAGCTTCCAGAAGCAGCGAACCTCAAGTCACACAGGGCTTCCTACAACCACCAGATCCTAAGCATCATCACAGAACCTTTTGCTTGGTATCGCATCGTCGGTTTAATTATGTAGATGAGCATTTTAAAAATCCTCAGGTTCCCCCACTGCCATAACAATACACATGTCAAACATCTACAGACGGGACTACTGAGATCGAAATGGGATAATTATCCTGATTTTTTTTCCCCTTCATTTTGCCAAGGACCCCCCTGGTGCTTGCTCTTCCCTTCCACTTTCCCCATATTTCTTCCAAGGGCGTCTGAGTTCATTTAACTGCTTTACACCCTAAAGCAAAAAAGTATTAATAGGGCTTACTGGCTATAAGCAGAGATTTTCCACTAAGCCAATGGGGAAAATTCCAAAAGGAGGCCCTGGGGTTGGGGGAGCAGGGAGGGAGAGGACCAAGTAGGGAGCAAAAAATGAACACATTTTTGGATTGTCTCTTGTGCTTTAGGATGATCACCACATGTAAACATGATCCTAAAGTCAACACTGTGAGCACTGTATGATCATCCCCATTTTTACGAATACAGAAACGACCTCAAAATGATCAAGTCACTTGCCCAATATCCCTATAAACCGATAAGAAAATCACAACCCAAGAGAAAAGCAATCAAAAGATATGAAGAAACATTTCTGTAGATGCAAACCACTATATGTAGAATGAATAAGCAATGAGGTCCTACTGTACAGCACAGGGATCTATATCCTATCTCTTGGGCTAGACTATGATGGAAGACAATATAAGAAAGGGAATGTATATGTATGTACACATATGTTTGTGTGTGTGTGTGTGTGTGTGTGACTGTGTCACTTGGCTGTACATCAGAAACTGGCACAACATCGTAGATCAACTATACTTTAATAAAAAATAAATTAAAAAGAGACATTTCATGGCAGAACAAACACCTAATGCCAATAAGCATAAGGAGTACGCAGCATCATTAACAGAGAAAGTAAATTAAAACCCAAATGAGAAAACTAATTTTATACCCATTCAATTAGCAAAAATGAAAAAGGCTAACAATTCCAAGTGTTGAAGCACTGTCATTCCAATGAGAGTGAAAATCGGGCAGCCAGCTTTGAAAAGCATTTTGGTCCCAACTCACAAAGTTCAACATTCATATACCCAGCAATTCCACTGCTGCCCAAGAGAAATTCTTGAACATGTGCATGAAGCGTCGCATTCAACAACGTCAGAACAGCTCTCTCTACAACAGTAAAATCCTGAAAACACACAAGAGCCCCATCAACGAGTGAGTGTACAAATAAACGACAGAGTCTTTTACACATTCAAACACTAAACAATACAATAAAACCAGTTTAGCACAGCAAATCACCAGGTAGAGGGATCTCTCCAGTAAAAAGTTCATCTCAAAGGATTATGTGCACCATGATGTCCTTTTGAAAAAGTGAAAAACAATTACAATGAAAATTTCCTTTTCCAAATACTTATAACTACAGTAAGATCATCTGTAAAGGAAAGTAAAGGAGGAAAAAACACAAGACTCAGGATGAGGTCAACGCAGGCAGAGCTGGGATGAAATGGGGGAACAGCCCAATGGTTAGATGAAGATTACTGTCAGATGCTGGCTTTGGCTTAGGGAGGTGGTCTCATTGGTCTTACTGCATTCCAAATAAAGGAGAAACACTGAGGAAAGTATATGATTAACCAAGGGATTACTAGCAGTCTAGTTTGTATATCTGAGTTCCTTAAAATACCCAAAGAAGCAAGAAAAAAACCCAACAAACAAAAATCAGACCCGGGTCATTCAGTGCTGCATTAAGGACTCAAATTCAGGTCCGGGGAACTGCAAAGGCCATATTGCCACTGGGGCAGGGGCCACGGCTCTGTTCTCACCTAGAGACTCCCGTTCACCCATGATGATGGAGTGACCTTCTCTCAGAATCAATCAACCTAATTTTTCAAGACAGTGTAGAAGGCAGGAAAGCTATCACCAGTCTAACAGATACTTCTGGGCAATAAATACACAGGCCACCCTAGGCTCCCGGACCTACTACACACTGTACTACCTACATCACTGGCAGGCGGGTGGAGGGGGACATCTCACTTCCGCAGCCTCAGCTTCCTCAGGATGCAAGGACAGGAGGTGATGATGAAGGTGATAACAATGGTGGCTAAAGCTTTTCCTTGCTTATAAGTCAGAGCATGACCAACATTTAAAAAAAATTTATTACAGTTGACTTACAATGTTGGGTCTATTTCCGTACAGCAAAGTGACCTAGTCATACATATACCAACATTTTTTGTTAGGCTCCTTACTACAATTTATGAGGCATGACTTATTCTTTCCAATTTAAAGAAGAAGGGATTGAAAGAGGTCAGGAAATATCCCCAAGGCTGTACAGTTATGATGGATGAGTCCTGAACCCAATTCTGTCCTGTTCCATTGCCCAAGCTCTTCACAGTGAAGATACACACACATCCACATATGGACAGGTATATACCTGGCACAGATACAAACATCCATACATAAATAGATACATATGCATAGATACACACACACATTTATACTCATGTATAGTTACACACTAGATATAGAGATACACACTTATACTTGTGTATTCACACATTCACACACACATATGCATACACACCCACGCACAATATGTCTTCAGACATACATATTCATACACACTTGTATACACACTCATAACAGCAGATGCATGCTCGTAAACACATATGTATAGACGCACACATGGATACACACTCATGCACTCATATGTACAGACACAAACACACAAAATGTTGCCTTGCTTTCCCAGCATTGCTAGAGACTGATGAAGTATTACCAAAAACTCCCTGGAGTTTCCGTCATGGCTCAGTGGTTAACAAACCCAGCTAGCATCCATGAGGATGCAGGTTCGATCCCTGGCCTCGTTCAGTGGGTTAAGGAACCAGCGTTGCCATGAGCTGTGGTCTTGGTTGCAGACATGGCTCGGATCCTGTGTTGCTGTGGCTGTGGTGTAGACTGATGCCTACAGGTCTGATTGGACCCCCAGCCTGGGAACCTCCATATGCCGTGAGTGTGGCCCTAGAAAGACAAAAGGACAAGAAACAAACAAACCAAAAAACTTCCCTGCTCTTTCCCTTCCCGTGCATGTCACATGCGGTTGTCCTTGTGAGAAGCAACTTGACCTAATGTCAATGTGGTTTACCTGGAGTGCCCACACCACGCCCTCCCTGGAGTGGGGGTCAGAATCCTCTTTTGCGTTTCACGTCTGCTCCCTGGTGTGGCTGTCCCTTCACACCAGCAGGCCCGGAGCCTCCGGTTGTATCTCACTTTCCGCTCCTTTGCAGGGTCAGGACCATCTCTGCTGGTGGCCTCACAGAGCAGAAGTGACTCAGTCCATATGTATAATCAGATCGCTTTATACCGGGGACAATCCACCAAGTGTTTTTGGTGTGACACAAGCTAACCAAAATTTCATTTTATTGTTATTGATAGATAGGACTTGGAGTCTGAAAGGGAACCAGTGCTTAATGAATGGTAGCGATTATTATTATGAAAAAACGAGACTCACTATCATCATCACTTAGAAAGAATCTAATCTTCCTAAATTTGGCTTTTGAGATCTTATTCTTGGAGGTTTTGCTTGGGGGCGTTTACCCTTACGGAGTCTAAATATGAAGTTCTCCACTGAACTTCAGTTCAATTGCAAGAACATTATCTCAAATTGGATGATAAGAGCCAGGGGCTCCAGAGAATAATGAAAGAGTAAATAGGTTTACCCTTTCCAGTAAATTCCCAGTACCTTCCATTGATGTAAATAAGCAAGATGCGTAGGAGAGTTGAAAGTAGGAAACAAAAAAACAAAAAACAAAAACTCGACAAACTCTGAATATCTGAGATATGTGAGCACCAGATACATTTACCCATGGGGGAAAGTGCACCCTTCCCCCCCACTTACGCCCACACACATTCCAGGATCTAGCTCTGGGACATCCCATCAAATGTCACTCAGACCTTCCAAACACAAACATTTAAGCCTTTACACAAAGGAACCTATCTATAAAACGGAAACAGACTCACAGATATAGAGAACAGACTTGTGGTTGCCAAGGCGGAGGAGGGAGAGGGTGGGAGGGACTGGGAGTTTGGGGTTAGTAGATGCAAACTATTACATTTAGAACGGATAAGCAATGAGGTCCTACTGGGACAGACCATGATGGAAGATAATATCAGAAAAAGAAAAAATATATATATAGTATAACTGGGTCATGCTGCTGTGCAGCAGAAATCAACATAACACTAAACCTACTATACTCTAATAAAAAATCAATCTTTTACTTTTTAAAAATATTTTTTGCTTTTTTTAGTGCCACACCCGCAGCATATGGAGGTTCCTGGGCTAGGGGTCTAATCGGAACTGTAGCTGCCAGCCTACCCCACAGCCACAGCCACACCAGATCTGAGCCACATCTGCGACCTACACCACAGCTCACGGCAACACCGGATCCTTAACCCACTGAGCAAGGCCAGGGATCGAACCCGCAACCTCATGGTTCCTAGTCGGATTAATTAACCATCGAGCCACGATGGGAACTCCAAGATCAACCTTTTAAAAAGACTCAGATATTGTAGTTTTACCTTGTTAAAAAAAAAAAAAAAAAAAAAAAAAAAGACAGACCTCCTGTGCTAAGCCTCACTGCAGCAAACCAGGACTTAATTCCCAGCCTCGCTACAGTTTTAGCTTCTCCCAGGAGTATAATCTTAAACCAGTCTGGGATTTCCTGCTTGGCAGTAGCAGGTACTGCAACCTGTCCCACCTTTCATCCCCAAAGGAAGGGAAGGAACCACCTCTTTCCTTGTTCCTGCCCCTTTCTACTTAGAAAATTCTCCCATTTTGTTCAGCTCCTCAGAGCTTTTTTTCTGTTTGTCAGACAGGATGCCTCCAGATTCATGAATCATTGAATAAAGCCAATTAGGTCTTCAAAATGCCTCTGCTGAATTTTTTTTTTAAACAACCTATGCTTTTCACATAAAAAGCAGAAAAGGAAAAGCAGAAGAGAATAAAGATCTGGAAGCCTGGCTTTTATATCCGCCTAGAGAATGCTGCTTTACCGATGTCTCAGTGGAAAGCCCCCCATCGGATTTAAATCCAAAGACCATCAGGGTTTGCTCTCAAATTGAATTCCGGAGGCCCTGGGGCTCCGCAGTCACTACCACATCAGAGAGGAAGCCCGTGAGAGGTGTAATGTCATCCCAGGCTAGAAAAAGTACTAAACCCAGAAGAAAAGAAGCCAACAGACTGGGGGTCTGGGATTCGCATCTGCACCCTGAGGTATATGGAATGACGGGCTGATGGGGACCTGCCATACAGCTCAGGGAACGCTACCTGGTGTTCTATGATCATCTAAGTGGGAAAAGAATCTCAAAGAGAATGGATGTGGGCACATGTATGACTGAATCACCATTGGATAGCAGAAACGACACAGCCTTGTAAATCAACTATATATCAACAAAGCTTAAAAGAAAGGAGTTCCCGTCATGGCGCAGCGGAAACGAATCCGACCAGGAACCATGAGGTTGTGAGTTCGATCCCTGGCCTCACTCAGTAGGTGAAGGATCCGGCGTTGCCGTGAGCTGTGGTGTGGGTTGCAGACATGGCTCAAATCTGGCATTGCTGTGGTTGTGGTGTAGGCTGGCAGCACAGCTCTGATTAGACCCCTAGCCTGGGAACCTCCATATATCATGAGTGTGGCCCTAAAAAAAAGGGGGGACAAAAATAAACACAAACACAAAAACTTCGAAGAAACCAACGAAGCTGCAACAATTTCACAAAAAGCGCCACCCCACAAAGACTAGAAAACAGAGGAACATGGGGTCAGGGGAGCAGAGATCTTGGCCGCTGCCTCTGGGCTGGTTAGAGACCAAGGCTTTCAGGAGATGTTTCCACAGAGAACAGGATCACATCTGGAGCCTACGATTTAATTTTTCCCAACATCAAACAGATGCTTACTTTCAAAATGCTAAACAGTATATGTTTAAGGAGATTCTAAAACTAATGTTTTCTAAATAACGACAAATGGGACTTCGTTGTTTTGTCTGTTTGCTTGTTTTAATGACAGCCAACATGGTTTGACTCTGCGAATATTGTGCTGGAAAGGCACGAAGAAAGAAACTCTTCCAGCCCACATCTTAGGAAGAACTGAGACCCAGAGTGTTAGGTGACTGGCTTGTTGATTCTACACGAATAGTTTGGGACCAAATAGTTTGGGACTGAGCTGGAAGGTGGACCTAAGTGACTTTCACTCTGAGTGTTTTAACCTCTCATAGAAACATAAATGTCCCTTGAAATGACAGGAGCTGTCCTGAAAAAATGCAAACTAAAAGCAGTCCCCAGGATCCCTGAGGGATGTGAAATTTGGCAGCACTGATGCTGGAGTTTCCGAAGGGCTGGCAAAGGGTCTCCAGAGAGGTTGCCAGCCTCTCCCAGGAATTGGGAGCCACTACTGACGTCACAGCAGCGGCCCAGAGCAGCAGAGAGGCTGGTGACAGATGCCACAGGGCAACTAAGAACACCATGCCTAGGACAGGCACCTGATACACTCCAGAAAAAAAGATGGTGAATAGAAAAGGAGACTCTGGGGAGTTCCCGTGGTGGCTCAGAGGGTTAAGGACCCAATGTTGTCTCCATGCTGAAGAGGCAGGTTTGACCCCTGGCCCCATTCAGTGCGATAAGGATCTGGTGATGCCTCAAACTGTGGCATAGGTCCCAGATGTGTCTTGGATCTGGTGTTGCTGTTGCTGTTGCTGTTGCTGTTGCTGCTGCTGTGGCTGTGGCATAGCCCTGCAACTGCAGCTCCAATTCAACCCCCAGCCTGGGAACTTCCATAGGCTGCAAGTGCAGCCTTAAAAAAAGTATATTAAAAAAAAAAAAAAAAAAAAAACAGAAAAGGAAGATCTTGGAAAGGTTAATTCCTGAGATTCAGGCAAAGAGATGAATAGAGAATATTTTTTGACTCTTGAATCACTGTTGGACTGTGAGGCAGGGTGGCTGAGACCAACAAATCCTAAAATCATCATAGAAAACATACAGCAAGTTTCTGGACCACACAGCAGACCCTGGGTGAGGTACCCCTCACCCCCTCAAGGGTGGGCACTTCTAAACATCCACCAGCCTTGCAATATAGGCCTGCATCTGCCTCCTGTATTAATGAAGCCTGGGGAGATCAGAGACATTGTGGCTGAGCCTTGATTTCAGTCCTGGTCTACCGACTCGGGGGCCCAGCCCAGGGCCAGCTCATAAGCTATTTACCCACTAGAATCACGCTCTAAGTGCGTCATCCAGAATAACACAATTCAAAATCAACAGGCCTTATTTTTCTTCCTCTTTGTTTTCAGACTGTCATATGGACACAGCTGACTACAGGAAAAAAAGCTGACTTCCAGAAAATTACGTCACAAGGAACTCATTTCCTCATTTCTAACATGTGCTTTTCTCTGAACATTTTCAACATCTCTGAAATCAGGATGTGAAAGTGACCCCTGTATGTAATATGATGGTGTTTTCTCTGCAACCCCCAGATGTTACTAAAGTTTTTCTTTTTTCTTTTTCTTTTTGCTGTTTAGGGCCTCACTTGTAGCATGTGGAGGTTCCCAGGGTAGGGGTCGAATCAGAGCTACAGCTGCCAGCCTATGCCACAGCCACAGCCATGCCAGGTAGGGGTTGAATCAGAGCTACAGCTGCCAGCCTATGCCACAGCCACAGCCATGCCAGATCCAAGCCCTGTCTGCGACCTACACCACAGCTCACGGCAACACCGGATCCTTAACCCACTGAATGAGGCTAGGGATCGAACCCGCAACCTTGTGGTTCCTAGTCGGATTCGTTTCTGCTTGTTATTAAATTGATGGGGTGATCATCCAGTACCTGAGAATCGAAGAGCTATAGTATTTTTAAAGAGGATAAATGTCTTTGAAAATTTCTGAGTAGGAACTTCCCACTGTGGCACAGTGGAAATGAATCCAATTAGGAGCCGTGAGGTTGCTGGTTCAATCCCAGGCCTTGCTCAGTGGGTTAAGGATCTGGCCTTGCTGTGAGCTGTGGTGTAGATTGTAGATGCAGCTTGGATCTGATGTTGCTGTGGTGTAGGCTGGAAGCTAGCTGTAGCTCCGGTTTGACCCCTAGCCTGGGAATCTCCACATGCCCCGGGTGTGACCCTAAAAAGCAAAATAAATAAGAAAATGTCAGAGTAACCATTTTAAGTGACATGGTCCTAGAAAATAATTCTGACATGTTTACTCAATGTGCTTCTGACCTGGGCCTTGCCTCGTGTGTAGGTTCTTCATCCATAAAACATTGGAAATGAGCATATGGCATAAACTGGTGAAAGCTGGGGCCTTTATTTCCCAGATTCAGTACACAGGACCAGCTAGGGCCTGTCTGCGGCAGATCCAAAATTCCTTCAGTGAATCTGCTTCGGGAGAATGTGAACTAAAGCAGGTGTGATCAGAAAGCCTTTGCTTGGTGGTGTGAGGTGTATTTTGTTATTTTCTTGGTACTCGGTTTAACATTAGTAGATCATCTCATTTTTCCTGGGGAGACAGCCAGGTTGAACTTAGGCCTTTGAGGCATTTCATAGTTTTACGAAGTTATTTAAGCTCTCTGGATCGTCTTTCCTCAGCTGTAAAATGAAATGAACAGCATCTACAGCATGGAGCTATGGTAAAAACCATGACCTGGCAGCAAAAATTATTCCAAACTTCTTTCTGAAATAAAATGAAGTAAACCGAACCAAGAGAAAGATGAAAAGATTATGGCATGTAATAGGTGTTCAATAAATCTAAGTTACCTTCCCTGAATAATATTTTATGTTTCTTCCCATCTTACAGGGAGAATTCCACCATTCTAATCAATAAATATGTGAAAATAACTCCCAACCACCAATGGTGAGACATCCCTCAGTATCAAAGTATTTCATCTGCTTCAAAGTGAAGATCTATTGCAAATTAAAACCGAAGGCGCACAGCTTCAAAGAGAAGTCCGACTTGAATGGAAAAGAGAAAAAAAAACCTGAATATAATGCTAAGTCTGGCATGAGATGATGACTCAGAAAATTGGACTTCAGGACTGAGTGACTCTCACTGTCTGTCAATGGCTGCCTTGTGTACAGAAGGAGCTGATTTCCTCCAAATTAATAGAACGATCCTTCTATGCTTTCAGGAATTGCCTGCAACTTGGCAAGAAAGAAGAGGCACACATCAAAATGGAAAAGAAAGAGGAAAATAAGCAAATGTGCCAGTGGCAGTGGTTGCATTTTGGTTTCGCTCTCTTTTGAGTTCCTAGCATTTCTTCTGCTTGGCATCTGCAGTTGGCAGTCACTGAAGTAGTTGCTGCCTGATGGATATGGTGAGACGATTGCCAATAAATGATCATCTTTATTGGCAATAGTCTTCACTTGTTCCTGCTATGCAAATAATATAGAACGAGCTAAAATATGTATCCCTGAAACAAGTAATGCGAGTACAGGTCTACCTAAAGGATACATGATTCTATTGCCAACTACTCTTTTGAATGTGTTTACCCACGGATTTCCACAAAGGGAACCTCAAAACTCATGCTTATTTTTAAAAATGTGAGTGTATTTATTTTTTATTAAAGTATAATTGACTTACAATGTTGTGCAAATTTCTGCTGTAAGCAAAGTGAAACTCTTTATATACATACATTCTTTTTCTTATACAATCTTCCATGATGGTTTGTCCGAAGAGACTGGATATAGTTCTCTGTGCTATTCAGCAGGACCTCATTGCTTATCCGCTCTAAAAGCAATAGTTTACTGCTAACTACTAACCCCGAATTCCTAGTCCATCCCACTCCTTTCCCCTCCTGCCTTGGCAACCACAAGTCTGTTCTCTGTGTCTTTGAGTTGTCTTCTTTTTTGTGGGTAGGTTCATTTACGTCATGCTGATTATTCCTTGTTAGGGACCCAGGTCCATTTTCCACTTTGTTCTGCTTGGGACTTGGGAGTGGGGGGTGGGGGAAGGGTCTACTCCTCGGACCTGCCTCGCTCAGGGAGCCTGACCCTGACCTCCCACTTGGGTTGGCTTTGACCTTAGGAGGATAAGAGACTGAAGCAGAGGACAGAGAGGCTGGTACTTTCCCAGCTTCCTCTCTGCTGAGGTGCCACATGCCTCCCAGGGGCACTATTCTTTTTAGTTTTTATTTTTTTAACTGGCCACACTTGCAGCATGTGGAAGTTCCTGGGCCAGGGATGTAGCTTCGACGTATGTCACAGCTGTGTCAATGCTGGATCCTTTAATGCCAGATCCTTAGCCAGCTAGGGATCAAACCAGAGCCTCCTATAGGAAGCACCAGAGCTGCTGCATTCAGATTCTTAACCCACAGCACCCACAGTAGGAACTCCCTCCAAGGACCATTCCTGTTGGATGAGAATTTCTCTTCTCTACTTCAGCTCACTGAGAGCTCTGTTAACAGCTTCCTCCTCTCAGCACTTCAGCCTGAGGGCAGCAAAAGCCCCCCAGTTTTCCCATCTGATTCTCAACGCCCTTTGTTGGCTTCTGTAAAATTCCCTGCCTTACACTCTCCGAAATTTGCAGCAGAGTTTATGTCCTGCCTCCCATGACGGTCTTGACTGATACATCCAAAATCACACTAATAGATAACTAAAATGAGTTCCTTATTTCAATAATGCAATTAGAGTAAAATTCTGCACTATGGCATATGTCATTAAAAATAAAAGCCATTTATTTGCCTACCTCACATTAGAGAGGCTGAAAGATTCGAGGGTCATATGGATCAAATATTTAAGAAATATCCATGAGTTGTATTACGTTGTGTTTCTCTGCATGGCGCTGTTTAAGATAAATAGGATTTCCTGTGTGGTCATTTAAGTGATTTCCAAAGATAATGATTTGGCAGTTTGGTTATTCAGTGTGCTCTGTGAAGCCTGATAATGTGACCCATTTACAGGCAGATGCTGGAAAAACAGTTGGTATTTGAACCCTTAGTGTCCCAGGTAATTACAGTCATCATTTTTTAAATCTCTTCAGAACCTTCACCGCCCTTTAGCCCTTCACCTGCTCAAGAAGCAGAGCAAGACCTCAATTTGTTCAAATGTCCTGAGCAAACGGGAGTAACTTACAGATATTGGTTTAGGACATTTAAAAAAATTCAATAGGGAGTTCCCATCATGGCTCAGCAGAAATGAATCTGAATAGCATCCATGAGGACACAGGTTCCATCCCTGGCCTCGCTCAGTGGGTTAAGGATCTGGCCTTGCTGTGAACTGTGGTGTATGTCAGCAGCTGCAGCTCTGATTCAACCCCTGCCCTGGGAACATCTACATGCCTTGGGTGCAGCCTTAAAAAGACAAAAAAAAAAAATTAGATAGGTTTTAATGTACATCATGGAAATGAAATGTAACCCTAATCAGTCACTCTCCCTGTCAAAAATCAATTAGTAAGGAGAATAATTTTGTGCAACTTTGAGAAATAGTAATAGGAAGAAGCAGGAAGGGTAGAAATTAATCAAATGACAGTGGGCCTTATAGCTGGAAAAAGGCCATCCCAGGATAAGTGCCCAGAGCCGGGGGCCATGGACCACACACCACACACAGGCTTAACAGCCCTTCCGCCCTTTCCATTCTGTTTCCTTACACGACATCCACAGAAATGTTCACAGGACGGAAGAGCAACCAATGGGAGCTTAAAAGGTTGAGAGAGAGAGAAAGGGGGAGAGAATGAGATAGGAAAGCAGCTAGCGTTTTTTTGACTCTTATAATTTATTAATGGCTTTAATGAAATGCAATAACTTTGGATGACATGAAAACAAGAACTAAGATGAGAATAAAAACAGCTGCAACGATCACAATAAATGTCCCCATATTACGAAGGTAAGCCTCTTAGAAATACCTGCTTAAATTCCTTAAGATAATACCTAACCTCAACTTGAAAACAGGAAAATGCAGCTCATGCCAAGAGGCACTAAAATAACACACTTTGAACTGATACTCAGCTTTGCAGACAAGGAGGGCAAAAGGCATTTAAATAAAGTACCATCTGACGCTTACTGAGGTAGGAGATACAAATTAAAATAATAAATCTAATGTTGGCAGGAGTTGCTAGGAGTCCTATGAATCGCTGTAAATGAGTGCAATGAACTTGGAAAACAACCACGCAATCTTCAATCAGAGTCAGACTGGTGATCACAGCCTGGGACCCCCTAATTCCAACTTCAGAATTAGCATCCTCACGATGTAATCGAAAGGAAAAAAAAGTTGTATGTGCAAAGATATCTTTAGTGTGTCTTCAGTAATGGGCAAGTCGTCTTTTTCCAACTATAAATAAGCTAAGAACGATCTGTTATTATGATAAAATAATTTAAACATTGAAATACATGAGCCAGACCCATCCTGGAAAAGTATCTATGAAGCAATCTTGAGTGAAAAAGTAAAATGAAAATGGGAGATCCGTTCATTTATTCAACAGATATTTGTTAAATGCCTACTACTTTCTCACACTCCTGACACTTAAGCCTTCATCCCGCGCTCATTTGTCAAGAACATTTCCATGTAAGTACATCAGCCAAGGTCACAACAAGGTCATAAAGGTTTTTGTGGTAAGCAAATACCAGGAGTCTGTTCCTGAAGGCAAGCCTCTGAGAGCTCAACATCGTGTTCACTAGAATTCAAGCAATAGAGTCCTATGCCTATAGGTGCTGGGAAGTTGGAAAGAAACAAAGTATCTAAATAAAATCTTGACACTTGCGAAGTGGAACTCAGTAATAAATACGGAGACTTTAATTTTCGGATAAAATTTAATTTTTTTTTGGCCGTGCTCACCATGTGTAGAAGTTCCTGGACCAGGGATCGAACCCTAACCAGAGCAGTGACAGAAGCTGTTGCAGTAACAATGCCAGATCCTTAACCCACTGTGCCACAGGGAAACTCTGGCAACTTTAATTTTTGAAGTAAAAAAAGTCTAGGGCCAATTATCAAAAGACGGATTTCTAGCCACTTCTTCATTCAAAAAAAAATGTATTACTCTGTAGATGAGAAAGTATTTAGTTTGAGATAATGGGATATTTGAATAATTGTGTACTTATAAGGATGCAAGCATATTATGTTACCCTAAATAATTAAATGAGTAGAGAGATGATACTAGAGATTTATTATAGCTAAAGACATAAAAAGAGTTGATAATAAATTCTTCTTTCCATTGAGGAGAATTCAGAGCTGATATGATGGTGTCAGCTTATTACACAGTGTACTCTTATAAATGCAATTTATAAGAAACCGTTATAGGAAACCATTAAAACATTCAGCGATCCACAATCAGACTTCATTCCCTGTCAAACCTTCCAGCATCCTGGCAAAAAATTATTATAAACTTACTTGAGTCTCTTGTAAGGGATTAATAATGGTGTTTCATTGATAATAATACATATTGTTATTTATCTCCTAGTCAAGGTGATCATGACTTGATAACATAAAAATATAGCTATAAAGCAAGTCATATATATGTACTTGTAAAACATACAAGTATATGGAGCTCCATCAGGCACATTTAATTATGTTTAGACGATTTTTTTTAACTCTGTGTAGTTTCACCCAAGCTTGTTATAAAAGGAAAATGTGTGAAAAAAAACAAAACAATATAAACCATTCTATAGTTTGTATTCTCCCCAGTTTTCTCATATCTGTGTTTTAATTATCAATTTCCCAACTCAAGTTTTGCCAATATTTTCTTCCAACATTTTAGAAGAAAAGGGTATATCCCTCTGCATAATTTCACACACACTTTTTTGGACTTGCAGGGAGCTTTTTGGCTGCTACTGTTTTAAATGGGGACTCCTGCCAGAAGAGTGAGACTCTGACACTTTGAGAACATGAATCAGATTCACAGCTGGTAGTACAGGGATCCGGATAAAAACATAGAGGCCGTTTGAATATCTCAACTTCTTTTTTTGCTAGAATTTTTTTTTCACTGTAAAGTGAAGCAAAATGTGTTTGTCTTCCTCAGGGTGATTTTTGCTGTTTTTTTTTTTTTTCGTACATTTTCCTTTTATAACAAGTTTGATCTGGATTAAAAGAAGCAACTTGCAAACTATTATACATAGAAGAGATAAACAACAAGGTCTTACTGTACAGCACAAGGAATTCTATTCAATATCCTGTGATAAACCATGATGGAAAAGAATATAAAAAAGATTATGTGTGTATCTGAATCACTTTGTTGTACAGCAGAAATAACACAACACTGTAAATCCACAATACTTCAATTAAAAAAAAAGAAGAGGAGTTCCCATTGTGGCTCAGTGGTTAATGGATCCGACTAGGAGCCATGAGGTTGTGGGTTTGATCCCTGGCCTTGCTCAGTGGGTGGAGGATCTGGCGTTGCCTTGAGCTGTGGTGTAGGGTCACAGACATGGCTCAGATTCCACATTGCTGTGGCTGTGGTGTAGGCTGGCGGCTGAAGCTGTGATCGGACCCCTAGCCTGGTTACCTCCATATGCCACAGGTGTGGCCCTAGAAAAGACAAAAAAAAAAAAAAGAAGAAGAAGAAGAAGAAGAAGAAGAAGTGACTTGCAGTATCCATTATTTCCCACTGAGGGGAAAGGAGGGAGGGAGAATGGGGAGAAAGAAGGCCAGAGAGGTCAAGACAGAAGAGGAATGATGCAAAATGCTCTGTGGCTTTGGAGCTGCCTCTCCTCTGTTCCTTCCTATTTTTCTTGGGTTTACACAGCTTGCCCAGGAGGAGACCAAGATCTGCACTCCTGGTGGAGTGACAGGGGAGAGCAGTTCCCAAAGACATTGTTTGAGATGCCAGCACTCCTTTGACTCTGAGAGTAATCAAAGAGTCCTCTCCTTCCCTCTGTTACCTGGGCCACTATACACCTATTAGGATGGCTAAATAAAAAGTACTGACAATACCAAGTGTGGACAAGGATGCGGAGCAACTGAAGATCTCATACATTGCTTGTGGGAATGCAAAATGGTAGAGACACTCTTCAGCAGTTTCCTACCAAGTTCTTACCATATGACCCAGCAATCCTATATTCCTGGGCATGTATCCTAGACAAGTGAAAACTTATGTACACACACACACACACACACACACACACACAAACAGATTATACACAAATGCTTATTGCAGCTCTATTCATGGCCACCAAAAGCTGGAAATGATCTAAATACCCTTTGTGGGAGAATAGATAAACACACTGTGGTATATCCATACAATGATGTAATACACAGCAATAAAAAAGGAAGCAACAATTGATGCATGCAACAAATTGGATGAACTGTAAAGGCATTACACTAAGTGGCAGCAATCTTGTAAGTTATATAGAATGACAGATGACATTCTAGAAAACACAAAACTGATGTTAAAGAGATCAGTGGTCACCAGGGGTTAGGGGTTGGGGGAGGCTGTGACCAAACAGGGATGAACAAGAGTTTTTTATGGTGATAGAACTGTTCTGTATCCTGATTGTGGTGGTGGTTACATGAATGAAAAAAGTACACACAAAGAGGTAAACTTTATCATATAATAATTTAAAAAATAAAATAAAATTTAAATGAGTTTTAAAGGAGAGAGAAAAAAGCCAAGTTTGGAATCAATAAAAATAAAAACACCCTCTACCCATCTTTCTCTCTCCTTCCAATTTCATTTATGGACTGTAAACTCTCTCTAATGCCTCACTTTTCATGCTTAGGAGGAATGATGTCATTTTCTGGGGGTTAAAAAGTACAAGAAATAGTAGGAAAGTAAAATTTCAAATGACATTTGCAACGATTGCTAGATTTTTGAATATGGCATTTTTTCTTTTGTCAAACTTCTGTGAGAATCTCACCTTTATTCCGACTTCTAAGTATAGGCTAAGAAAAAGAAATGTTAGGAATGAAAGAAAAGTAAAATCAAACAAAAATTTTCAAAAGATTTCAATACATCATTTTCAGGAAAGAGAACATTCCACAAAATAGATGTGTGATGTAACCTTTTACTGCCACCCCTCCATTCCCAGAAAAATGACATAATTACCAAATAATCGCCATGTCAACTGTTGTCTGTGGGACACTCCAGATTCCTTTCCCATGAACAAATTACTGAGCAAAACATGGTCTAGACATAAACAAAAATGCTTTAAGCAATGGTGAATTTCCCCAGTTAGCCCTCGTTTTTGAAAAGAGAGAAAAACAAGCTAATTAACTATTATAAGCAATTTACCTAAGAAGTCATGCCACCAAAAAACTCTAGAAAAATCATTCCAGTCTTTAAAGGAGCATCCAGATAGACTGCCAAAAGGCCATCGTGAGAATGAACCTCCAGGAGTTCCTATTGTAGCTCAATGGGTTAAGGGCCTGATGTAGTCTCTTTGAGGATGCAGCTTCAATCCCTGGCCTTGCTCAGTGGGTTAAGGATCCAGCATTGCCACAAGCTGCTGCATAGGCACAGATGTAGCTTGGGTTTGGTGTGGCTGTGGCACAGGGCCCAGCTGCAGCTCTAATTCGACCCCTGGTCAAGGAATTTCTATATGCTACAGATTCAGCCATAAAAAGGAAGAAAAAAATAAAAATAAAAAGAATGGTCCTCAAATGGCTGGAGACTCTGGCAGGACTGGTGGGGGAGGCCCCTGGGGGTTCCTTCCCCCAGTCTTGAAGCAGGTACCTAGGAATGGGTTGGAGGAGGGGAGGTTGCACTGGCAACAAACAAGTAGCCATGCCCCCCAGAACAAAGGCAGAGGGGGAGGGGCTTAAGGATGGGGAAGCAGGAAACACAGAACTGGGATAAGAGTGGCCAGTGATGTTCCCTACCTCGGGGGGTCACCCACTCCACATGGGTGTCATCAACCCCAGCTATCCTTCACCACAGAGAACTTGGGGCCTGGAAAGTCATACCTCTGGGAACATGCTCCTGCTGTATATTATAGTCTCTGGATGATTTCAAATCAATTGCCATTAGAAAGAAAAAAACACACATCTTCCAGTTGTAGCTGTTGGCATCCTTCCATCGATCACATCATTGTCCAAGTGTGACAACCATGCAGGTCTCTTGATGACCAGGACATCTCAATTCTAATTGCACTTAAGTTTCACCAGGGCCCAGGCTGCAGAGATGGATTAACGAATAAGGCCCAGGCAGCAATATTTCTAACTCTCCAGTGGACTGTAATGATGAAAGCCGCTGACAACACCACAGACCTTGTACTGTTTGATTTTTTTTAGCATAATATGGACATGGCTCCAATCCCTAACATATTTCTACTACATTCTAAACACCCGTTGCCCACTTTTCCTATACTGGTGCTGTCTTCATTAGGTAAGATCTTTGGATTACCTTTTTTTTTTTTCCTCTAGGGCCACACTCACGGCACATGGAAGTCCTGGACTAGGGGTAAAAGTGGAGCTGCAGCTGCTGGCTCACACCACAGCAACAGAACGCCAGAGCTGAGCCATGTCTGTGACCTACACCACAGCTCACAGCGACACTGGGTCCTTAACCCACTGAGTGAGGCCAGGGATCAGACCCGAAACCTCATGGATAATAGTCAGGTTTGTTATCACTGAGCCACAACGGGAACTCCCAGATTACTTTTAATGCACACAAAGTAAGGTTATTGGACCTCCTATTCTGTTAGACTTAGTATTAACAGGTCTTTCTCTTAAGGCCTTGGATTGTAATAAAATATACAAAAAGGGTAATAATTTGTATTTTCTATGGGAGTTCATTTAATTGGTGATTTCAACACAGGCTATTTAGCTTTTAATTATGTCATCCTGAATTCTGATCTTCTGCCTTCAGACAAAACAACAGGATCATTTTCCTTCACTCAACTTTTATAAAGTAGATCAAAACCAGCTCTTTAAATTGTGTGTTCCCTTCACAGGTAATTTAAACAGCCTCTGTCAGTAATGAAATCCTAATACAGCCCGGCAGTGAATACCAAGGATGAAGATTCAATCAAATCAGAAAACACTTCTGCACTGCCCAATTTCTTCCAAAATTAAACAACCAAGAAATGATGTTGGGCTACACGAGGTCATCAAGACACAACTGTTGTAATTATCACTGGAAAGGCCTAATAAATGAGTAGAAAATGATCTTGCTTGTAAGAATTAATTAAAATCTTGTTAAAAGACCAAACGGCAATGCCTATGAGCCCCTGCTAAGTACACAGAATTAATGGAGTTGCACGAGGCACATTAAAAGTAAGCAAATTATTAGTTACAAGCTGAGATGCTTCAACATTTAGCTTCTTGAAAGCTGAAGTAAAAATATAGCTCAAAATTCTAAGATATGTCTTGTGCGTTATAACTGCTTTATTAGGAAAGCATTCCAATCTTTTAAGATCTAATTTCCTCAGTTGCAAAAAATTGTTTCCAAGCAAATTTTTGAAGCTAAAGCAGAGAACTGACAACTCTGCATGTTAACATAAATGAGGGAAGAAATGGACTCCACTGCATCTTTTTCTAGAGATTCTGTGTAGCCCTTGGAGAAAACTCAGGACCCATAGGTTCCTTGTGGAAAGCTTCTCCATTAATTGGGCCTCCTGGATGACCTCTAACCCCCATCTTCCCTCCTGTCATCCTCTCAACTGACAAATGGCTCATCTCCAAAGACCAACTCATATGCCATCTCTTTTGAGGATTTTCACCCCAAGAATTTTCTGGCAGAAGGAATCTGTGGCCCACTTGGTAGTTGTCCTGTCCCCTTTTGCAGATAACCGTGTGAATGCTCAGAGGGTAGGATATATCCCACCCCAGGACCTACGCAGCACCTTCCCCATCAGTAAGTGTTAAAACCTATTTGACAAGCAAATGGGAATTTAAGGAAATGTCCTCAAAGAGTCTCTCCTTTGGAGCCCCTGGAAATGTGCTTATTTTCCTTAACAATTTACTGAAAAATTTCTAAGTCAGTTCTTCCTAATCAAGTCTGTGAGGACCAGGGATGGCTGTTAGGGCATCTGTAGAACCCTTGCAATTGTGTATAAATTTAATCTTTATTCTAGTATGTGGCTCCCCCACCCCACCACACACCCTGGAGAATCTCTACAGCTCTTTTTGAGTCTTTAAGGTAACTGTAATCCAAGAATCAATTTTAAAAAAATTGGTCACTGTTCTACATATATTTTTGTATACATATTTTTGTATTTTGTAGCTTCATGAAATGGAAGCTACAAATGTAATGAGCTACCTAGGGCAGTTGCCATCCATTGGATATTTATTAAAGAAAATCTCCATTCTGATTGCTCCAGAAACTATTTGCATGAGGGCCAAAATGAACCACGTGACTTGTAGAATCTTCTAGTGTTGAAACTAGAAGTGGCCTTAGAGATCAGCTAGTCCAGTGGCTTGAAAACTGTAGAATGCACAGAACCATCCAGAGAACATGTCAGAACACTGATTTCTGGGTATTGCTCCTACCATTTATGATTTGGTAGGTCTGGCATGGGCCCAGGAATGTATTTCTAACCACTTTCAGGTGATGTTGATGCTGTCTGTGGACCACACTTTGAGGGGCAATGATCTAATCTTATTGACTCCTGTATAAATGGGTAGATGGAGAAGCTAGGTGTGACCTCGACAAAGTAACACAGCCAAAGAGGAGACCTTGGTTCTCTCCACAGTCTGATTAGCAGAGTCCTCTTAGACAGGTCACACCTGAGTCCCTAAAACCTGAAGATACATACACAAAAATGTCTTAGCTGGAGACATTCAAATGTGTTGGCAATACTAGTTTCACCTGAAACCACAGCACATATGAACACAGCACATATTCTGCTCATTCCAAGCAGAGAGTTAAGAGTTTTGTTGATGTTGTTTTTAGTCTTTCCTCTAAATAATAAATCTCTGTGGCACTTTTATTGCTGTGGCTAAATGTTCTTTGGAAGTGAAAACATTATGTCATCCTTCTGACAATGCAATGAGAAGGTTCTTTTCATGGGGTCACTTTCATAGTGTTCTAATGATGACATATTTCTCTATAAACCTTTTAAATAAGTTTTTCTTTTCAATTATTTTAAGGAGTGTGTTTTCCAGCATCTGGAAAAATCCTCTCCAAGCCCTCTCCACAACCAAATAACACTATTGATAAAAGCAACATCTGCAAGATTTGGCTTCAACCAAGTTTTACCTTGTCTTGCACCATCCTAGACTGCTGAGGACTAGCATCAGAATACTGTTTGCTCCTAACCTCTCCCCAATGTTACCAGACCCTCCCCAAGTCTGCTTTGGTTTTTGCATATTGGTATTCCTGTTTTTAGGGTCTCTGACCCATATTCTGGACTTTCTGACTCAGGACATGCAAATTCATCTCTCTGTGATATGGCTTGGCTCTCTTAGGAACAGCTCTCTCCTGACCTGATTTGTCCTGACTACAACCCTTTCGTGTCATGTGTCAGGCTGACAATCCTGTTTCCAAAGTGTTCTAGGAAAAAAAAGAGCAAAGCACATTATAGATGAAATGTGCTTTACTCAACATCACATCTTAACGTGAAGAAAAGCATTTGTAAAGCCTTCCCAAATTTTTTAAAAACTTTTTCAATTGCATGGTACTCACTCTCCACTGTTTATGAAAATTGCAATGATTCACTATTCTTTGAGTAATAAATTTCAGACTGAATGTGAATATAAAATATGAAACTCTATCTCAGTTATATTTTCTTCTGACCATAATCACTGTCCCCAGTTCTCTAGGGTGGTGGACTCAACTTAGGAAGTATATACAAACTCTGCAAATCAGCCTCATCCTGGATGGGAAGGATGTAAGATTGAATGGACCAAATAAGATGGATCCTGCTCTGTCCACAGTAGCACTGTCTTCCACGGAGTTTTACTTCTAGACACTCTCAAGCTGAGCACGGCTTCATTCCTGGGTTTCACACCACCTCAAACCAGGGGAACAGCAGCATTTTATTACTGATATCACAGCCATATCACAATCATCAATCTGAGTGCCTTCTCTGTACCAGATCCGATGGACACCCTGTTTCTTTACAACGGTTTCTTCAAAGGTTAAGTAATTATAAAGGGCTTCAGATCTGACAAGTGAAAGGAACAAGATTTGAAACTAGGTCTCCTCTTACTTAGACCAGCAGTTCTCAAAGTGAGTTCCAGGAACCCCTGGTGGGGGGTTTTCCTCAAAAAAACCCTTAAATGGGTCAGCAAGGGCAAAAAAATTATCTGAAAAGACTATTCAAATACTCCTCCCTTTTCCAACAGTATTTCTCCATGAAGCTGGATTTTCTTGCCAGACTTCAACTAAAACAATGTATCATTATAACAGCTTGAATGCAGAAGCAAAGGAAAATCCAGTTGTCTTCTATTAAATCAAACATTAAGGAGGAGTTCCAGCCATGGCTCAGCAGTAATGAACCGACTAATATCCATAAGGATGTAGGTTTGATTCCCTGGTCTTGCTCAGTGGGTTAAAGATCTAGCATTGCCGTGAGCTGTGGTGTAGGTCGCAGATGTGGCTCGGATCCCACGTTGCAGTGGCTGTGGCGTAGATTAGCAGCAACAGCTCCAATTTGACCCCTAGCCTGGGAACTTCAGGTGTGGCCCTAAAAAAAAGACAAAAAAAAAGAAAAGAAAAGAAGAGAAAAAAAAATTAAGGAGTTTTTTTTTTTTAATGTAAAACAATGTTACTCTTCTCACTTGATTGTTTTGCTTGGGAAAACATGCTTATTTTTCATAAAAATATGTCACCATGTTAATATGTAAAATGGCTTATAAATGTTATTTTGAAATGGATTCATACATATTTTAAAATATTAAATAATTTTGGCTTCTAAAATGGTAAATATGGCCGATCTGAACAAAAATTCTTTGTGGCTTCTCAATTTTTCAGAGGTCAAGGGGTATTCACCCCCCACAGTTTGAGAACCACTGCTCTTAGATAACACTCCTTCGCTTCATTGCACCACCACCTCTACAGAAGGAAAGTTCTCGTTGCTGGAGAAGGGGAGATAGGAAAGAAGACCCCTTGCTTTTAGATTTACTTATTTTTATTTTCAAAAATTAAATTATAGTTGATTTGCAATGTTGTAGCAGTTTCTGCTGTACAGCAAAATGACATATATATATATATATACACACACACACACACACACATTATTTTTCTCGTATTATCTTCCATCATGTTCTCTCCCAAGAGATTGGATATAGTTCCTGGGGCTGACCAGTAGGACTCACTGCTTATCCATTCTAGATGTAATAGTTTGCATCTACTAACCCCAAACTCCCCGTCCATTCCACTTCCTCCACTCCCCTTCCCCTTAGCAACCACAGGTCTGTTCTCCATAAGACCCCTTGCTTTTAGAAATCTGAATTCCTATTGCATCCATTATGTATACCAGGAACTTAACTAGTTACACGGGAATATATGGTCTTAGAAATGACACTTGTTCTCAGCCCCTTCAGCTAAACACAAAGTTTCTTGAGGTCACGATAGCATTAACTCCCCTGGAATCTAGGCCATATTGAGTCTTGAATAGAAATAGTGGTTAACTAGGAATATAAAAAAAGAGTTGGTGGCATGAAGATTTTATAACATAGGTCAGTCTAAGGATGCAGAGGAAAGACATCACATAATATGGAGAGACGGACTTGAGTTCTAATCCTGGCACAGTGGAGAAGTTATTTGATTTCTCTGAGCCTCGGTTTCCTTATCTGTAAAATAGATCTGAGTCCATAAGCCACAGGGTGTTAGGAAAAATAGGTGAATCATATATGTACAACACCCGTCAAAAGGCACACGCGAAATATTACTCCCCTTGGAAGCACGACGGGTCAGTTCCAGGGCAAATGTTACACACCCAAAAGTCCCAATGCTCAGGGGGACATTTTTCTCAAGTGAATTTCTTAACCGTATCTCTTGGCTGTCGAAGTCATCATCAAGGTAGGTCCTTTTCCTATCTGTTTCACTTCCGTCTAGCATTTAGTCCTTTAGAGACAAACATACATTCTGCTCTCAGAACTCACTGGCAATAGAGAGAAACACTGGAAATTCCCCTCCACGAGAACAAAAAAGAAAGAAATTGAATACTGCACTACAGTGATAATTTCAAAGATGTAAAAAAATTACATTATCGACATTAGTACAACTCCACTTAGTGGCTGCTAAGTAAAAAAATCTAAGCTTTAAAGCTGGATGCAATATAAGCATTTTAAACATATGGAAAAGTGTTAAATAAAAATGTTGGTCTAAAATTTAAGTCCTTGTTTATATGTGTATATATATATAAAGCAATTTTAGGCAGTAACTCTAGGTTTACTAACTGTAAAGACATCCCAAACTGTTTTATTTAAGATTCCTATCTTGTTACACCACCAGAAAATTGTATCTAAATCCATTTATCATAGGCAAAGAAAATGTTTACAGCCTAGAACTGTATTTATACACATCTGTAATGTAATTTTGCCTTTTAAAAAAAGTATAAAAGGAGTTCCCTTGAGGCACAGTGGGTTAAGGATCCTGTGCTGTCCCTGCAGCAGCTTGGATTGCTATTGTGGTATGGGTTCAATCCCTAGCCCAGGAATTCCACATGTTGCAGGTGCGGCAAAAAAAAAAAAAAAAGGTATAAAAGTAAGAATTTGTGGAAAACCAGGGAATGAAAAAGAATGCGTCTATGTCCCCAAATTCCATGAAGCATTTGGAACCATGAAAGCATTATATGAAATACCACTGTCTTTAGTTTTGCATTCTTATCAGAAAGGAGTACATTCAGCTAATTTTTGTCTTTTCCTTTTATCCATACTCTTTTTTTAAACCTAAAACTTACACTAGGTGGAGCCCCATGTTCAAGATTTGGAGCGATTTTTTTTTTTAAGGGGGAAAAAAATGAACAATTGAAAGCAAAACCCAAAAGGCACTTATATTTTCTCATTTTTTTTTTAGAATGTATCTTCAAAATCCACAGTACCATCAGAAAAGAATTTTTCTTTCTGATAATTAAAACCACGATAATGAATAGTAAATTAACACTGACTACAGAAAAGCACCAGGTGCAAAGCTGCCACTACAGAGTCAAGAGCTGTAAGGTTCTGAATTCCGTGCAAACATTACATTTATTTTGGGGAGGAGAGATACAGGGCATAGAGGATAAATCTTTTCTGGATACTTGTGAAAATATTTGAGCCACGTTAATGTTCTCATGTGTCTAAAATGGGTACAGTACCCAGATATGTCATGACATTCCAGTTAGAGATACACTGTAGTGAGAAACAAATAAGACTCTTAAAAACATCAGAGCATGAGCAAAAGACAAAACATCAGGAATAATAGCACAGGGAGCTATATTCAATATCCTGTGATAAACTATAATGGAAAAGATTATGAAAAAGAATATATGCATATTATCACAATCGCTGCGCTGTAGGGCAGAAATTAACACAACATTGTAAATCAACTCTCTTCAATAAAATAAATTAAAACAAAATAGGGATTTCCCATCGTGGGGCAGCGGAATCGAATCTGACTAGGAGCCATGAGGTTGCGGGTTCGATCCCTGGCCTCGCTCAGTGGGTTAACGATCCGGTGTTGCCATGAGCTGTGGTGTAGGTCGAAGATGCGGCTCAGATCTGGCATTGCTGTGGCCCTGGTATAGGCCGGTGGCTACAGCTCCAATTAGACCCCTAGCCTGGGAACCTCCGTATGCCTTGGGTTCAGCCCTAAAAAAAGGACAAAAGACAAAAACAAACAAACAAAAAACACCTTCAAACCTCTGAGTTGTCCATGATGCAAAAATATAGGAAGCCCTAATTGGACATTTTGGCATGTCTGGAAAGGAGGGGCTTCTGAACTGGAAAAAAAAAAACCAAAAATCACAAAACGAAAAACACATGTTCAATCATGGGTTTTAACTTGCTGTTTAAAGGACTTGTTAAAAATAGGCTCTAACTACTCTTGAGCCTCTGGGTGGACTCAAGCTGGAGGAGATAAGACTTCTGAGATAACCTGCCAAACTTGGTCATCACTCAATGGTGCAGGATAAAAGCACCAGCATTGCCCCTCAACTATCTCCCGGAATGTTTGCTGGGTCAGCTCCCTGGCACTATCTAGAGTTGTTTTTCCAACCCAAAGTGCTCGAAATGCAAAGTTCACACCAGCAGCAAGGAGAACCCTTGCCCAATTCCCCAACACGTGTGCTGACAGAGCTGACATGACTCTGTCAGTTTACCAGGCAATAAAATGCTGTGGAGTCTTTATTTTATTTTTTTCAGATCTATATAAAATTGTGGGCCAGGCCACTAGTTCTGCTGACAGCTAAATTATGTAGCAGAGTAACCTCTGAACGAGTCCAAATCATTGACCTCACATAAATTCTTCCCCAGAAAGTCCAAGAAACAGGTTTAATCGGGGTCAGATAGGCATGGAGGCAGTGAGTCCTATCCCAAGAATCCAGCATCCAGCATCACCGGGGATTTATACCTGCTAAACCAAACATTTATAAAAAACAGAAAATTACAGTTCTTTGATGTTTGCATCACATGTTCCATTGGAGAGCTTGTTTTTTCCTTCATAAGCTACTTACTAAATTCAAATTATCCTACTACCATCAATGACTTAATGGAAGCAAAACTAATAGGAGTAAAGAAGAATAGCATTTAAGGGTGGATAATCTTCTTTGATGACAGAGGTGGTTTAAAAAAAAAAGAAGAGACACTCTCTGAGACTTGGATTCCCAAGCCATTTGGTGGCTAAAAAAAAAGACTGGATGAATTGGACAAACTACATTAGCCTCTTTCAATACCTTTAAAATGTACAGTTGTGATGTAAAATCAGTCATTAAAGTTTTCATATTTTCATACCAACTTTTCAAGTTGATGGAAAGCTGTTTGTCCTTCTGCTACAACATAATGGAATTTTCTGCTTAGTGTTTCACTTGGGAGGGAGGTAGCACCTGTCCTGTAGCACAGCAAAAAATACACTAATGCATTTCCCCAAACACTGCACTTTTCCCATCCCGCTTGCCAGCTTAGTAGCCAGTATTAATATTATAATAATGGAGCCTTATAGAGCTCATATTTGAATTGTCCCCTGAAAGATAGAGGTGAGCCAGGCACTTTGTAGTGACTTCTGGCATGATGGATCCAAGGCAGGTAACAACTTCAGAAGGGTTAGAAGAGGAGCATGGGTAACTGATGTTTTCAAATTTTTCAATATGGGACTTTAGGATGATCGGGGGTGGGAGGGGAGGGAATGGTTGCTAGAGAAAGCTACAGATTTGAAGAGATTGTAGAATAACTCTGCCAAGCTAATAATCTCATTCTTTATATGCCAGGGAGGAAAGAACTTGATGCATCAATTGTTTTTCATTTTGCTGACACTCTGTACTGGTTCTGAGAACAAATTCTTTCTAAGCAAAGTAATGTTTAACTACTTTCTTATCGTCAACACTGCCTTATAAGCATAATTGAGAACTTTGCAACTCCAATTCAGTATGCTTCATTTTTTTTCCTTTTTCCTAAACCTTTGAGAGACATAATGTCTTATTCATCAGCCCCACTATCATCTCAGCAATTAAAGATAAGGTAGGGAAAACAAAGGAACTACATGGACACAGAAGTTATGAAAAGGAAGGAGAACCCTCCTTAAATGAAAGGGAGGTGAACAAAGGCACTTTCTTTTAAACACAGTGGGAACGAGGCATATCTTTGCTCTGCATGGGGCTCAGAGTCACTGGCCAGGACAAAGGCCCACAGTGAACCCGGGGAGGTGATTACAAGAGGACATCTCAAAGCAAGACCTGTAGATGACTGTAGATCCAGCCCTGGAATTGAAATGTCGTCCCATGTTTGGGGACTTTTTCTCCCTGCAAGAACCAAGCCTGAGAGGTACAAGAATGATTTTATTTGTAGAGTCTGGGGGTGGAATAGAGAAGAAAGCGTTATGGTTCTGATTTCATTGACAACTGTAGTTTTGACAAGAGTGCCCCTCCTTCCAATAAATAGAGGTCATTGGTTGCAGAAGATATAAAAGTTGGATGAGATATGATTTCAGGCAGAAAAGTAAAAGCTACCATTTCCTGGAAGAGTCATACTCAAGTCTCTAGAGGTTCAAAGCTCAGCTCATACAACATCTTGTTCCGGAATGTCATTCTGCTTTGCGTTATGATTGATTATCTAGATGGCATTACCTACCGGTGGTTTGAAATTATCTTGATATTTGATTTTTTTTCTTTTTTTGGGGGGGATATTTTTCTTCCAGTTTTATTGGAATGTAATTCATATACAGCACTGTATATGTTGAAAGTGTATAGAAATAATGATTTGACTTACATACATCATGAAATGAGTAGTGTAATGTGTTTAGTGTTAAACATCCATCAGACATTTTTTTTCCTTGAAACACTTTCTTTGGGGGGATCCTACACCAGCTACTACAGTGCTGTGTTATCTTTCAGGGAGTCAATAAATGTTTACAGGATGAGTGGTAGAAGTTTAAATATTTGGAATAGTTACAAACAACGCATTTGCTGCTTTTAGGACTGGAAGGCTTAAAGCTTAAAGGGTCTTTAAAAAAATCATATCTCCTTATTCAGCGAAAAACCCATTTTATGAAAACCATTTCTATTAATAGAGCAGATAGAAATGGCCTGCATGTCTCATTTCCTCCTCTTATTCCCAATTTCCCAAAGTCATAGGTATTTTCTCTTCTTCGGTTAATTTTACAAAACATTCCCTTTTGTTGAATACTGTGAAATTCTGCCCAGGTCCCCTTACAAAAAGGAAGGGTACATAATCCTCCAGCTTCTAGAAGTGCTGCCAAAAGGCAGCCCTCAGGAGTCAGCCCTTTGTGGAGCTGCCTCCACTGAAGACAACTGCCTTGCCCAGGTCACACCCCTTTCCAGGAAGAGTAAAAATGCTGGGGCCAACTCGGTGTAATTGGAAACAACCTGGAAGTCCTTCCTGCTAGGGGGCTCCCCATAGGGAGAGCCGACTGATACCTTTATGTGGATCACAGCTTCTTCCTCTGCCCAGTCCTGCTTTCTTCCTTGGCCTTGATCCCAGGAATTCTTGCTAATAAACACCTTGATTTCCAATGCCCATCTCACAGGAACAACCCATGACAGCCTAGCGGACTTTAGGCATTCGGCAGAAGGAATTGTTCCAGTCTCAGTTCTTTCTGACTTTATAAAACAAAAGGGGGCATATATAGGTAAATCCATCACTCCCTTGCAACATGCAAAGATGTGTGAGGGAGACACACTCAGGGTGCCGTGGGAGTCTGATGGATTCTTAGACCCCGTGGGGCAGGAGAAGAGGATGTTTAACAGGACAGAATTCTTGCAGGAGTTCTGAGTAAATGACAAGCAGGAGTCACCAGATAAAGACAAGGGAAGGAGTTGGAAGCCAAGGAAGAAAATGAGAAAAATAACAGATACAGGAGAGTTGCTGGCATGCGAAAGGCAGCACCCACAGTGGGCACAGTAAGGGTGACAAGTGACACAAGCCTGGGGTCAAAAGCAAAGTGGCAGATGCATCTGGTAGGTGCTAATAGGATCGGGGAGAACTTGCAGGTCATCCTAATAAGCTTTGCTCTTGACCTTTTTAGACCAAGACACAAGACTTTTCATATAACCTCTACTTCAGGTTTTTCCAGCTTCTCACCTCTACCAAATGACTGGGGAATACAAAGCAAAAAGCAGCACAGACATTTCAGGATGAGGCTAGTGTGGATAAACACCTTTGCATAAACACTTAAGGACTGACATCAGCTACTATATAGAGAATCAATCATTTTATAAGAAAAATCCTCAGCATGTAAAAATTTTCAAAATATCTTGTTTTATTTTGGAAAAAAGAACCTTGTCTTTTTTTCAGACCTCCATTACATGGAAAATATTAAAAAGTTAATAAACATGGGCTATTGAAGAGCAACTGTGTTATTTATTGTTACTGAAACAAATGAAATGTACAGGTTTTAACTTTTCATTTACATGGCTTATCCTCCTTCAAGATTTAGATCCTATCATCACTTGGCTGTTTGTCTGGTCATCAAAAACTACTATCCCTGGGGGTCAGAATGTTCACAGATCATTACACACAATACAATGTTGGAGCCCTCTTCAGTACCCTTGCCTGCCTTCTTACCGAGAAATTATTCATGAGAAGGATTACATAGACAGTGGATATAAAAATCACAGTTCACAAACACTATAGAAACTCTTGACAAACAGAATTATCTGTATACCAGGAACCATTAGTTGACAAGATAAATGAGGAGGGCTGGTGATATTACACAATTCCCAGTGCATAACCATTATGGCATACTCTCGTGCTAGATATTTAGACAGATATCCCCTGAGAGAGAGACTCACATACACAAGAAATAATATGGAAATTCAAAAAGATCCATGTACCCCAATGTTCAGTGCAACACTATTACAACAGCCAAGATATGGAAGCAACCTAAGTGTCCATCAACAGAGGACTGGATAAAGAAGATGTGAGATTATATCTATATCTATATCTATCTATATAATGGAATATTAGCCATAAAAAAGAATGAAATAATGCCATTTGCAGCAACATGGATAGACCTAGAGATTATCATCTAAGCGAAGTAAGTCAGAAAGAGAAAGACAAATTCCATATGACATCATTTATATGCAGCATCTAAAGAAAGAGATACAAATAAACTTCTTTCCAAAACGGGAAGAGACCCAAAGACATAGGGGAAAAAAAACCAAAACAACTTACCAAAGGGGAAATGGGGGTGGGCAGAAGGATAAATTAGGAGGTTAGGAAAATATATACACACTACTATATATAAAATAGATAAACAACAAGGACCTACTGTACAGCACAGGGAACTATACTCCATATTTTGTAATAACCTGTAAGGGAAAGAGAATATATATCTAAAAAAGAATATGTATATATATATATATATATATATATATATATATATATATATGAATCACTGTGCTATACACCTGAAACTAACACAATATTGTGAATCAACTATACTCCAATTTATTTATTTATTTTTAGAGTATTTTTTTTTTTTAGGATCCCAGGCTAGGGGTCGAATTGGAGCTACAGCTGCTGGCCTATGCCACAGCCACAGCAACACCAGATCCCAGCCACGTCTGTGACCTATATCACAGCTCATGGCAATGCCAGATCTTTTAACCCACTGAGCAAGGTCAGGAATCGAACTCGCATCCTCATGGACACTAGTTGGTTTCGTTATTGCTGAGCCACAATGGGAAGGTCAACCACACTCCAATTTAAAAAAATAAATAATACGGGATAAAAGTGAGTGTAAACAATAATGCCATAGAGTTAAACTTGAATCCAGTGTATTTTATTTTATTTTATTTTCTCTTTATTACCGACCATACCTATGGCACATGAAGTTCCCAAGCTAGGAGTTGAATTTGAGCTGCAGCTACAGGCCTACACCACAGCAACAGCCACATCAGATCCAAGCTGCATCTGTCACCTGCACTGTAGCTCGTGCAATGCTGGATCCTTAACTCACCAAGTGAGGACAGGGATCAAACCTGCATCCTCGTTGTTACTAACCGGGTTTTCTTTTTTTAGGCCCACACCTGTGGCTAGGGGTCCAATTGGACCTATAGCCACTGCCCTAGGCCCACAGCCACAGCAATGCCAGATACGAGCCTCTCCTTCGACCTACACCACAGCTCATGGCAATGCCAGATCCTTAACCCACTGATTGAGGCCATGGATTGAACCTGCATCCTCATGGATGCTAGTCAGATTCATTTCCACTGAGCCACAATGGGAACTCCACTAGTCAGGTTTTTAACTTGCTGAGGCACAACAGGAACTCCTTGTGTATTTTACTTCAAACAAAATAGATACCTTTTTTTTTTTTTTTTTGTCTTTTCTAGGGCCTTACCCAGGGCATATGGAGGTTCCCAGGCTAGGGGTCAAATCGGAGCTACAGCTGCCAGCCTACACCACAACCCCAGCAACACCAGATCCGAGCCTCATCTGCGACCTACACCACAGCTCATGGCAACGCCACATCCTTAACCCATTGAGAGAGGCCAGGGATCAAACCCACAACGTCATGGTTCCTAATCGGATTCGTTAACCGCTGAGCCACGACGGGAACTCCCAAAATAAATACTTTTTAAATCACAACACTCGAATGTACATTAGCAGCCCCCTACTGGTGACATCCATGCAGATGACTAGTGCTCACCAGGCTGTTGCGATACTGTGGTGGAGAAGCACAACCAGACACAAGATGGAACCACTGGGATGTTTAAAGTAAGAGGCATGGGCAGATTTATAGCTTGGATATGTTTCCCTGGAGTCAGATGGAGGATGGCATAAAGATGAGAAGAAGTGTCTGGCAAGCTGTTGCAAAACTCAGGTAAGATGTGGCTGGATGTGCACACTTTGAGCAACTGGAAACCCCAGCCTTCTGACCCAAAAGGTCCATGGCTTGGCTCCATTAACTCCTATCCTTGTCAATGGAGAACCTTGGGAGATTCAAGCAAGGGGAGCTAGCTCGCCAAAATAACTTTATTTTTCTTCTTTTTTAAACATTCATTCATTTATTTATTTATTTATTTATTTATTTATTTATTTATTTATTTATTTTGTCATTTGTCTTTTTAAGGCTGCATCCAGAGCATATGGAGGTTCCCAGGCTAGGGGTCCAATCGGAGCTGTTGCCGCCAGCCTACACCAGAGCCACAGCAACGCCAGATCCGAGGCGAGTGTGCAAGCTACACCACAGCTCAAGGCAACGCCAGATCCTTAACCCACTGAGTGATGCCAGGGATCGAGCCCGGAAGCTCACGGTTCCTAGTCAGACTTATTTCCACTGCGCCGAAACAGGAACTCCTCTTCTTCTTCTTCTTCTTTTTTTTTTTTTTTTTTTTTTTAATGGCCATACCCACAGCATATGGAAGTTCCTGGGGCCAGGTATTCAATCCAAGCAGCTGTAATCTACGCTGCAACTGTGGCAGCGCCGGATCCTCTGACCCACTGTCCAGACTGGGGATTGAACCTGCATCTCTGCAATGATCTGAGCTGCTGCAGTCGGATTCTTAATCCACTGCACCGCAGCAGAAACTCTGATAACATTCTGCTTTTCATGTCTCTCTGATTTTGAGAAGGGCTTCATGACCCTGACTAATAAAGCAGAAAATTAGCTATTAGAGAAGTACCCGTGATTATATCTAGAAGCTCAATAACCCTCAAAAGCCAGAGTTGAAAATCTAAATGGAATTTGTAGGTACAAGGGTTTATGCCTTTGGAAAAAAGTTAGCTCCATTTGACTTCTTTCCTGCAAAACTAACAGTTCTATTATTTTAAAATAAGATGATTATACTGTCAGATGCAAAGACATCAACTCTTCTAGAAACAGAAATCACTTCCATAGGGCAAATCACCCAACTAATTAATCAGTCTTTTACTATAACCACTCCTGTCCCCCTCACCCCCTGCCATGACTCATGCAAGAGCTTTATGTAACTGCCAGCTAAAAGACACCTTTGGTTGTACATGACAAAATATCATCTAAGAGGCACCAAAATTCTGTCTTTGAAGGTACAGAAGAGTCAAAATGTATATTAAAGTGGTTACTGGAAAAAGCATCTAAATGAAAGCGTTTTATGATGAGGGCCCTGGTGGCCTGCGGCAGGTCAAGCTGCACCTCAGTTTATTCATTCGTAAAATCAGATGATTAAACAGTTTCTGTATCACGAGGTTGCTATGAAGAGTAAAGGAGACCCATGTGCAGCCCCAGTAAATGGAACCTGGTGCCTCGGAAAGAGGAAGCGATGAGGGTGACGCCGCTGCCAAGGATAATAATGACATGTGACCCTGCACATCAGAAGAAGTAAACGGAGTGATAAGCCCATTAGCTACTTATTATTTTTTAATAATTCAATGAATTTTACTATATTTATTGTTGTACAACCATTATCACAACCTAATTTTAGAACATTTCCAACCCAAACCCTCTACAATTCTTTTTTTCCTTCTTTTTTTTTAGGGGCCTCACCCGCAGCATATGGAGGTTCCCAGGCTAGAAGTGGAAGTGGAGCTGCAGCTGCCAGCCTACACCACAGCCACAGCAATGCAGGATCCAAGCCACACGACCTACACCACAGCTCATGGCAATGCCAGATCCTTAACTCCCTGAGTGGGGCCAGGGATCGAACCCACATCCTCATGGGTACTAATTGGGTTCATTACCTGCTGAGGCACAACAGGAACTCCTAAAATTCTTTTTTAATGTATTTTAACTTTTTTTTTAATAAAATGATCTCATACTGACTAAACCAGTAACTCTTTAGGCTGCAGAACTAGCCTATCCCCTCCCTAGAAATGCAACAAAACCAAATGAAATAATCAAACGACCCACCTGTCAAAATCCTTAGTGGATGAGCAGGGGGCCTTAGAAAGTAAAGGAAAAAGAGAGGCTGGGGAGAACCCACACACCCTGCAAGGGGCTGGGGTAAGAAAGGGCAGGCAAGCACGCTGGCTTGTACTTTGCTGCTTTCAGGATCAGATTCTAAAGGTTCCTGGAGCAGCTCACAAATAATGCCTCTCTCTGGAAAGCTTTACTGGCCCCAGACCACAGATGTAGTTCACAATCAATTTAAAAGAAGCAGGTTCTGGTTACTGATTATTACTGGGAGGGAAAGTGAGATTTTCAGCTGGTGATTGTTTACAAGAAGGAAGGCGATCGAAAGACCCGAGACACACAGAGGAAAACAAACAGTGTGAATCCCGAAAGGGATTTTTTTTTTGATGTTGAGCTAAAGCATCACAGCCTAACCCAAGAGGCAAAACAGCTGATTAGGTGGTAATTGTGTCAAATCAACTACTCACAGCTCTACAGATTAAACTCAAGTGACACATATTCCTAAGGATATTTATGGGTAACTGAATCATTGAAGATAAAGATTCCCAAATGACTTAGCCCAGAATAGAAAATCTTACAAACACCCATGCCAAATTTCATGCTAACATTCACCATAATTTTAGAAATTCCAGGAATAACAGATGGTAATGACAACCGTGTGTGCTCCCAGCAAGTGAAATCCTGCCACTTTACCTGGCTAAGACAGTGACGTGGCAGTTTGAAATTTATTGAGAGGGAGACCCAGGATGAAAATAGGATGGATGACCGAGGGAGTGATTCTCCTACGGAGGTATACCCCAACGGATTCCTTTCTCCAGGAATCAGCCATGCAAAGTACTTTACACAACAGATAGAAGCTATTGGACCAGCTGCTTCTATAGTATCATGTTAATCAAAGGCTTTTTTTTTTTTTTTGGAATCTTGCTTCCCACATGCTTGATAAATAGAGAGAAATGTATTTAAAAATCTATTTTGGGGGGGGTGTTCAAAATCTGCCTGTCACCTAATCTCTGCCCATTTTATAGGAAGGAATCCACCAGCAGACGGCAACCCTCTTTGCCCTCCCTGGTCCTGCAGGTGATCTTCCTGCTGAAGGCCCTGCACGGCCTTATTGCCCAGTTTTGGAAGAGCAAAGCTAAGTTCAATATTGAACAGTTTTGCCACCTTGAGTTTCAAAACCATCTACAAAGGACCAATTAAAGTGGGAAGATTTCATGTCAAGATTCATGACTCATTTAACGTAAATATATCAACAAAGTACCATTTTCCAATTTCTTTTTTCTTTTTTTTTTTAGGGCCCCACATGCAGCATATGGAGGTTCCCAGGTTAGGGGTCGAATCAGAGCTGCAGCTGCCAGCCTACGCCACTGCCACAGCAACGCCAGGTCTGAGCCTCCTCTATAGCCTACACCACAGCTCATGGCAACGCCAGGTCCTTAACCCACTGAGCGAGGCCTGGGATCAAACCCTCATCCTCATGGGTACTACTCAGGCTCGCTACCTCTGAGCTACAACAGGAACTCCCCCAAATTTATTTATATTAGAAACATACCAGCATCACAAAGACAAACGCAATGATATCTATCCAAAGTGGGAATTATGAATATCTGAAGTGCATGATTTATCAAAACAACCGAATAAGAGCCTTAGAAAATTCAGTTTCCAACTATGTGGGATATTCACAAATTGCTTTGTTATAAAGAACCATTCTTCAAAATCATACAAACCATCCTCTCCCTCTCTCTGCCCCCCCCCCCAATAAAAAAGAAACCAAGAACACAACTTTAAACGTGATTCGCCCTGGTTTTGTTTGAGTTTAGGTGCTGCTAATGCTGCACCTCAGCATCTCTCCCTCGCTAATGCAGGAAGAGTGACAGAAGGTGCGTGGCAGTGCACGCACGTGGGTGCTGGATGCCACAGATATTTTCCCATCAAACAATGTCCTTTGGCAAACTTCTTTCCAAACAGAGAGAGAAATCAACAGCTTAAACTTTAATTTCAGGACTCACCCACATGGTCCATGTTGCACACGCAGAGATGACGGTTTTTTTTTCCCAGATGATGGGGTGGGTCACGTGCCACGTTCCCAGAGGCAGCAAGAGGGAGGGTGAGCAAAAAAGAAGAAGAAAACATAAATTAGGAACAATTCACCCCCATTCTGAGCAAGATAATAAGAGTTCTCTCCTTTCTAGAAACGGCCTGAGTGCCAAGACATGCGGGTTAAGGAGAAAGTTGCTATGGAAAGACATAGTAGATAATTCAGGAGAGGTACAAAGGGACCTCTCATTAACATTTTAATTTAGCAGTTGCAAATAAGAGAAAACGCTGCAAGCCACATTTGAATATGTAATAGATGGTTCCAGAAGGAGACTATGAAAGAGCTGTATGAAGGTATATGGACATAAATACAATTAAAGTAGTCTGGATTAGAATGGGGGTTAGTTTGAGATTGCTGCAAAGTACAGACTTGGGCTAACTCAAAATCATCATCAGAAAACCCAGTATAATTATTTATACATTCCAATAAGCATTTGACTAAAATAATTCTAATTATACACTTGCCAAGAAAATAAATTATAACCCAATCTAGATGTTCTACAGGTCAGAGCCATAAATTTATTTATTTATTTATTTATTTATTTATTTATTTATTTATTTATTTATTTTTGTCTTTTCTAGGGCTGCTCCCACAGCATATGAAGGTTCCCAGGCTAGGGGTCAAATCGGAGCTATAGCCACTGGCCTACACCAGAGCCACAGCAACTCAGGATCTGAACCATGTCTGCAACCTACACCACAGCTCACGGCAACACCAGATCCTTAACCCACTGAGCAAGGCCAGGGATCAAATCTGTGTCCTCATGGATGCTAGTCGGGTTCGTTAACCACAGAGCCAAGACAGAAACTCCCTATTTTCTGTGATTTTATGTTGTGAAATTTCTTCCCTAATAGAGCAACTATGATGGCTTGTATGATTGAAAAACAACATAGCCTACAAATTTTATGCCATGTAAAATGTTTCTCTGGCCTGAATAGAAAAGATAATAATAATAATAATAACTTATTCGGGGCAGGGGGTCCTTTCTTTGAAGAATTTAAACTAAATTTATGGCTCTGGAGTTCCCGTCATGGCGCAGTGGTTAACGAATCCGACTAGGAATCATGAGGTTGTGGGTTTGATCCCCGGCCTTGCTCAGTGGGTTAAGAATCCAGCATTGCATGAGCTATGGTGTAGGTCACTGGCATGGCTCAGATCTGGCATTGCTGTGGCGGTGGCACAGACCAGGAGCTGCAGCTCTGATTTGACCCCTAGCCTGTGAACATCCATATGCTGCATGTGCAGTCCTAAAAAGTAAAAATAAATAAATAAAACAGTGCATCTGTCATAAGCTTTCCATGTAAGCAGTCACTTTGGAAGACTAGATCGTGCCAAGCACACTAGAGGGATTATGTGATCCTTGGGTTCACTGGAGCCTCCGGAACCTAACATCTGCCTTATGGATGTACATTCCTAATCCACTCCATCAAAAGCTATATTCTATCAGCTCAGAGGAATTGAAAATAAGGTCTCAAAGAGATATTTGAACACCTGTGTACATATTATCATTGTACATGATGGCCAAATTTAGAAGCAACCCAAATGCCCATCAACACATAAATGGCTAAACAAAATGGGGTCCATACAAAGAACAACAGGTATGAAATTCAGGCACTTGCCCACAACATGGATGAACACTGACGTTGCGCTTCATGAAACAGGCCACACACGAAAGGACAAATGGTGTGTGATTCCACATCTATAAGGTACCTAGAATAGTCACGTTCATAGAGACAGAAAGTAGAATGGTGGCTGCCAGGGGCTGGGGGATGGGGAGAGAAATGTGCAGTTGCAGTTCAATGGGAAGATGAAAAGAGTTCTGGGTGTTGGTTGCACACTACTGAACTTGAAGATAGCTAAGATGTTAAATTTTATGCTATGTGCATTTTGCCACAATTAGAAACAAACAAAAGAGCTACTGCCAGATGATTCTTGGAGCTATTTGGCCACTCGTAAAGACCCAATCTTCAAAGGAAAGAATGAATAAGAGTGTAAGTCACACTCAGCATAAAGGGTTAAAAACACTGCAGTGTAGCCAATAGGCCCATGAAAATGTGCTCAGCATTGCTAACTATTAGAGAAATGCAAATCAAAATTACAATGAGGTGCTACCTACACCAGTCAGAAGAGCCATCATTAAAAAGTCTACCAAAAAAGTCTACAAATACAAAATGCTAGAGAGGGTGTGGTGAAAACCTACAACTGTTGATGGGAATGTAAACTGGTGCAGCCACTACATAGAACTGTTTGAAGGTTTCTCAAAAAACATACATGTACTCTGCTATACAGTAGAAATTGACAGAACACCGAAAACCAACTATAATGGAAAAAATAAAAATCATTAAAAAAGAAAAAAAAAAACCCTAAAAATAGAAGTACCATATGATCCAGCAATCCCACTCCTGGGCATATATCTGGACAAAACTATAATTCAAAAAGATACATGCAACCCTATGTGCACAGCAGTACTATTTACAATAGCCAAGACGTGAAAGCAACCTAAATGTCCATCAACAGATGAATGGATAAAGAGGATGTGGTATACATATAATGTAAAATGGAATATTACTCAGCCATAAAAAGAATGAAATAATGCCATTTGCAGCAACATAGATGGACCTAGAGATTTATACTAAGTCAGAAAGACAAATACCATATGATATCACTTATAAGTGGAATCTAAAATATGACACATATAAACCTATTTACGAAACAGAGACAGACTCAGAGACATAGAAAGCAAACTGATGGTTACCAAAGGGTACAGGGGGTGAGGGAGGGATACATTTAGTAGTTTGGGATTAGCAGATACAAACTACTATGCATAAAACAGATAAACAACAGGGTCCTACTGTATAGCACAGGGAGCTATATTCAATATCTTGTAACAAAATATAATGGAAAAGAAAAAAAATTGTAAGTTAAAGAACAAAAGCAGCCTAGCACAAATTCAAGAAACCTGGTCTTCCTCTCAGCAGATGGTCAGATAGGAGCAGGCCTGGGAAGACGCCATGACAGACATGGCTGCAAAGACCAGAGAGGAGCCAGCTGCCAGCACTGAGCTTTCTCCTCTTCTTCCAAGTTCACAGACACCTTGGAAAGCACCCATTGGAGATCTTCCTAACCTCCTTTGGATATTTTAAAAGTCTAATAACTTGGCTTGTGGCTAACATTTGGTTTAACCTATGCTCCCAGTCCTGGTAATGAACAATGAACTTTCTTCTAATTAAGAAGGTGCAAACTTCACTGGTCATGGCCAAAGCATACAGTGGATCCTCTCTGGTGTATTAAGTCTTTTCGTTTCCTGAAGAATCAGAAAAGGGAATACACTGGTGCATACATGAATCCCTGTCTTAGATGTGAGCTTACACATCTGCTCTCAATCACCTTCTGCCCAGTTTCTATCTCCCGGTGAACAGGGGTTGACCCCACAGTGTGGGGAGGTGACCAGCACAGGGAAAGGACTTGGGGAATCCAAGGTGTGGGTTCAGTGGTCCTTTAAAGGACCTGGGGGATCTTCAGCAAGTCGTTAAACATCTCTGCTTCCTTGAGTGGAATAGCAGAAGGGCTTTTCCGAGAGTTATGGTAGAGGGGAAATGAAACAAGGGTTGAAAAGACCTTTGGGAAACAGCAAGCAGGGTACGTTCAGAGTGGGCTTTGGAATGTCCCTGTCGTCTGCCTCTGTTGGATGAGGAACATGAAAATAAAAGGATATGCTACAGCCTTGACTCCAACTAACAGCCTATTTCCCATTATCCATCAGTCACCCTACTGGCTTATTTCTAACCAAAGGAAGGCACATGAGTCTAGCGTAGGTTTGTAAAGAGTGGTCCAAATGCCGGGAGGTCCGTATACTTCTTGCAGAAGGCCTGTATGATCAAAACAATTTTCCTAGTCAAATGAAGACATAATTTGCCTTTGCACTCTCATTCTCTCAGGAGTGTACAGTGGACGTTTCTAGAAGCTTCACGATGTGTGCTATCTCACCCTCAGTTTCTAAGATGGAAGCAGAAGCCTACATCAGAATCCACTCTCTTAAGCCAGATGTTAAATGGATTTGCAGTAACACTTAAAACATTTATGTTCACATGAGCATGGCATGGACCTTTGCTGCTATTTTTAAGTGAATTAAAAATAAGTACTAAAAAATTTCTTAGTTATAATTTCTAATGCAAACATTAATAAATATATATAAACAAAGTCCTTGGTGGTATTTGATCATTTTTACATTTTTAAGACTGTACAGAGGTGCTAAGACCAAAATATTTGTTTGTTTCTAGGGCAGAAATCAGGAGGACAAAGGAAGGATGCAGGAGGCCCCGTGTGGGATGCTGGTGTTTACCTAAGAGCCTGGTCAAACTAATCCCCATGTGTAGAGGATGCAGTGACTGCCTCTTTCCTGTATGTGATTGTTGTACAGAATTATTCACCATTCAACTTACTTTGCCCCCCCATAATGATTCATCATCAGAAATGAATTCATACAGCTCCATCAAAAAGCTTCATCACCCTCTAATGAATCTCAAGGTTGCTCTCAAAAAGAGCAACTTCTGCTACATGGTTGGTGCAGCATCTGCATTGGGCTTACCTTTTAAAGGCCACTTTATGGCTCATGTGCAAGTGGGAAGTGTTTATAGACAAGCCCACGTTCCAGTGGCGCCAAAATCAGGGTCAGATTTCTGGTGATGGTCTGTGGGTTGGGAGGAAACCAAGCATCTAGCTCTCCCATGCTTCTTGCAAAACCCCTCACTGCTTGCCCTCCTGGGCTCTTTGGTATCTATCTGCTCAGATGTTGTTGCAAACTTTATCCATTCTCAAGTCCCCACTCCCCCGACCTCTTTGGAAAAAACCTCACTTCTCTCTTTCCTGAGAAGCTGGGGGCAGGCAGCAGTGGGGTTAATATCCAGGACTATAAAATTTATGAGTTGTAACTTGAGTGTTGGCAAGATAAAAATAATTATCTTAATATGCAGTTTCCAGGAATAAATAGCAACCGAAAGCGTGATTATGATTTTAATAACAAGAAAATAATTGCATGTTAGTAAAATCAACAAGAGATGACAGACCTCAGGCACATCAAGGTAGAGGAATGTGTGTGAAGGGGATGATGGAATGTGGCTGGGCAACAAGGCTGGTCACAGCCACAGTTTTTTATCAAAGGACATTCTCCAGGGATGCCTGCTGGAACAGCATAACCAAGGGGACAGCCTGTCCCTTACAGGAAGGAACTGATAAGGCACTGAAACCTTCCATCAAGACTGAGTTGGTACAACATCAAGAGAGGAGGGTGGACCTTTAAAAATGCCAAAGACATCTGAGCCAAAAATGCAGGGCATTAAACTTCTCAGTGTATCTAATTGAAACTTTCCTTTAAAGGTGCTTTTTTTTTTTTTTTTTTGAGGGGTGTGAAGCCAGAAGGGGAACAGTATGATTTCACAGAGATAGTCTATCAGTTCTCTCTTTTTTTTTAATTAGAGTAGAGTTGCTTTACAGTGTTGTGTCAACAAACAAAGCATTTCCACTAAGATCAGGAACAAGACAAGGATGTTCACTTTCACCACTATTATTCAATATAGTTGTGGAAGTCCTAGCCACAGCAATCAGAAAAGAAAAAGAAATAAAAATCTGACTTTTCTACATCAACTTGGTGAGTCACTTGCCCTGGGCACGATTTCACTTTGCTGTCTTACGTTAACTACTGAGGGGTGGTAAAGGCCACAAAGAAAGGTACTTCCAGACCTTAGATCAGAATACTTGGAGCATAGTAGGTGCTCAGTGAGAGGCAGTTCCTTCTCTTGGTTCCTTCCCTTTTTTCTTTCCATCACAACTGGGCCATCCAAGAGCTGTTCGACTTTTAAATGACCATAATATACATGCAACAGAGAGAAACAGAAGGAGAGAGAATGTGTATATAAGCGAAGATGGATGCCTGCAATTAAGGAACAGGTAAAACAACAGAATCTTCATTCGTGATGATTTGGTTGAAACTCTCCTCCTGGCATCTGATGCTGGAGGTGGTAACTTGATCCATGGGGCTTCCAGAAACTCCTTCAACTTTAGCATTTGTCCAGAATCTGCCTGTGATTTCATTTACCCATTTACTCCCTTTTTCTCCAGGACGACCCTTTTCAGTACTTCAGTAGCCTTGAACCCCCTTCTGCCTGAGATGCCCTGACTCTATGCCCTCTGGTTCTCACCCAGTACCCCAACCCCTCATTCAAGTGCACCTCCTCATTTCTTTATCTGAGCCCCTGCCCTTCCCTGGTTCCATCTGTGGCTTCTTTTCCTTTCATCCCCATGGGAATCTCATGGGTTCCCAAAGAGGCTGACGGGTGTCATGGTCACCTGATGCCTTACGCAGAAATACCACACCAGGTCCCTTCCCCATTCTCTCAGTGTCGGCTTTCATACCTCCAGCTCGCACAAGCTCCTTAGGTTCTCTGTCTCAAGCTCACTCTGTGCAGCTCTCTCTCTTCCCCCATTTTCCACCATCGGCTTTTGTCTGATCCCCCAAACCCTGTTTTTCCTTCAAATCCAGGGTGAACACAGCACTCCCCCTCCTTCGGAAAGCCTTCCCAGTCTTTCTGCCAGAATTAAATGCTCCTGCTCTGGTGTTTCCCCAAACCTGGGGTGATCACTTAAAAAGCTCACGTAGGACAAAATCATGCCATTTGCAGCAACATGGATGGAACCAGAGACTCTCATACCAAGTGAAGTAAGTTAGAAGGAGAAAGACAAATACCACATGATATTGCTTACTTCTGGAATCTAATATACGGCACAAATGAACCTGTCTATGGAAAAGAAACAAATTCATGGACATAGAGAACAGACTTGCGGTTGCCAAGGGGGAGGGGAGGAGGAGGGAGTGGGATGGACTGGGAGTTTTGGGTTAGTAGATGCAAACTGTTGTATTGGGAGTGGATAAGCAATGAGGTCCTGCTGTATAGCACAGGGAACTATATCTGGTTACTTGTGATGGAACGTGATGGAGGATAATGGGAAAAAAAGAATGCATGTGTGTATATATATGTATGTATAACTGGGTCACTTTGCTGTACAGCAGAAATTGACAGAACATTGCAAATCAACTATAATAAAAAAGTTTTTTAAAAACTGTTCTTAAAGTGGGAAATCAGTGTTCAAAATGGTAAAACCAGACACCCCAAATACCTATTCATTGTACCAAATAACGAGCCATTTTAAGATTTTTAAAAAGTGCACATAGAACGTTTTTACTCTGCAACAATTTTAGACATGTACATATACATGTGCGAGCTATGAGCATAATAATGCAACGAACACCTGTGAACCCATCACCTAACGGAGGAATGAGAACATGAGACCATTGCCAATGTCTTACATCTGACATTCAGTCCTCTGCCACCTCCCCACCCTGAGCCCCGCCACATGGGTTTCCCTAAAGAATATTGTTAAGCTTGGTATGGTTTTGAGCCTTATAAAAATTGTATTATACCATACACTCTTCTGCAGCTTTTAAAAAATTATTAGTGATTCATCCATGTGGTTGGTAAAGCTATATGCTTCATTTTTGTGGCTTGTATAATATCTCATCTTGTGACTATGCCATTAGTTATTTATCCATTCTCCTGTCCACAGACATTTGTGATGTTTCCAATTTATTGCTATAAGGGATATTTTTGAAACATTTCTTGGTGCATAGGTGGGACAAGTTTCTCAATGCTATATAATTATGTGCAGAATGACTGTGTTGGAAAATTTATACACATTTACAAGATAATGCAAAGTTATTTTTCAATATTAATTTTATCAATTTATCTGCTTCTTTCCAGTGATGTATGATATTTGATATTTTCATAAAATTCCCTTTTGAAATTCATCTTTAGCACATTTTTATCATTTTTATTGGCATTTGTATGCTTGTCTCACTCTAAGATTACAAGAATCATATTTTATTCACATTTTTGTTTTCATGACCCACATCCGTACCTTGCTTGTAAAAAAATAAGTGAAGATTGAGGTAAATACAACCTGTATTTCATCTGAGTTATAAGACAGTCTTCTTTTTTTACTGAAGTGTAGTTGGTTTATAATATTGTGCTAATTTCAGCTGTATAACAAAGTAATTCAGTTATACATATATATGCACAAATATATATTTCTGATTCTTTTCTATTATTAGGTTATTATAAGAAATTGAATATGATTCCCTGTGCTATATAGTAAATCCTTGTGTTGTGTATATGCTACTTCATATATAGTGGTATCTGTAATCTCATACTCTTTATCCCTCCCCACACTTTCTCCTTTGGTAACTCTAAATTTGTTTTCTAATCTGTGAGTCTTTTCTGTTTTGTAAATAAGTTCATTTGTATCCTATTTTAGATTCTACATACAAGTCATATGTTTAATATTTGTCTTCCTCTGTCTGGCTTACTTCACTCAACATAATAATCTCTAGATCTATCTATATTGCTGTAAATGACATTATTTCATTCCTTTTTAAGGCAAATTCCTTTATCCATTCATCTGTCAATGAATGCTTAGGTTGTTTTCATGTCTTGGCTATGTGAATAGTGCTGCTATGAACAGTGGGAGGTGTATATCTTTTCGAATTAGAGTTTGTTATCATCTTTCCCAGATATATGCCCAGGAGTGAGGTTTGCTGGGTTAGATGGTAACTCTATTTTCAGTTTTTTAAGGACCCTCCATACTGTTCTCCATAGTGGCTGCACCAATTTACATTCCCACCAACAGTGGGAGAGGCTTCCCTTTTCTCCACCCTCTCTAGCATTTATTGTTTGTAGGCTTTTTGATGATGGCCATTCTGACTGGTGTGAGGTGATACCTCATTGTAGCTTGATTTACATTTCTTTTAAATTAGCGAGGTTGCACATCTATTCAATGTGCCTATTGGCCATCTGTAAGGCATTCTACTTTTTAATGCAAACAGCACAGAAGGATTATGGGGTTGTCAACCCCTTGCACACACACACACACACACACACACACACACACACACACAATGTTTAATTCAGTTAGATTTCATTTTCCTACTATTACCAGGTTAGGTCAGCAGAATTAAGAAAATGGGAGTTTTTTACTTGAGAAAGAGAGAAGGCAATAAATATGGAACCAAGTATATAGTTTGGGAAGAAACCTAGCCACACGCATAGAAGTGTGACTCAGGATGGTATGTGGATATTAGAGGCCAGAAAAAGATGGATGAAGGATACAGGAAAAGATGCTATAGAGGATGCTTTATGTGCTTAGGCTACCCACGCCATGAGGCACCACTGGCTTCCTGTTCTGAGTCCCACCAACAGCACTAATAGTTTCAAAATTTGCTCATGATATAGATTGAGTATAGTTGTTTCGACCAGCCTGGAAACCTAACCATAATTTTCAACATCTTCTCTCCGGGCAAAGAATTCAAAATTTCAAACAAATACTGAACAAACGCATTTTTGGAAAAATGATTCATCTGTAAAATGGGGAATGCCTATCTTCATAAAATAGGCCTCTGCCTTTTATCAATCTCATCTTTTCACCCCCGAGGACCGGAAAAGCCAGAGGCTGAAGAAAAGAAGCATTTCCATGCTCTTATGAACAAAATACACAACAGCTATTAAACTTCTCTTTGATCATTGCTTGTCTTCTGCTTTGAAAAATAACACAGAAAAGGAGCGCCAAAACTTGCCAAAGGTTTGCAGGCATTTCTTATGGGGGGAGATGTAACCATTTGAAGGAAGATCAGGGATTCAAAACAAGGGAGGGCTCAGTGGGCAACATTGCTCAACCTGTTTCAAAGGGCGCAGGATTCCTGAAGCCGGGCTTCTCACCTGCCTTGAGTGCAGCTGAAAAATAAAAGGCCTCAGGGTGTTCAGAGGTCGCTGACCTGGCCCTGCCCACATCTTTGATGCCGGCTTCCGCATTATGCGCAAGAGGATACTTTAACAGGTCAATGCCAAAAAAGCAAATTTCTGAATTCGGCGTGTCTCTTTGAGAACAGAGAAGAGTCAACACCAAGTGAGGAAGAACCACACCAGGAATGTCCAGCAAGCAACCCCGTGCGGGACCACTTCAGCCCATCATCCACTACAGCTGGGAAACCACCAGATGGTCAAGAGAAGAATGCCCAGGTGGAAGACACATGCTCACAGCTCTCTGATCGCTGGGTGTCAAGGGAAATTCAAAGCCCTTGAAGTCACAGGGGAGAGGTGTCACAGAGGCAGAGGTCTTTAACTGTTACCCTAATGAACTCAGCCACTTAAACTTTTTTAAAAATACACGAACAGATGGGCTCTGGTTTCCATCTTGCTTCACATTGCTAAATCAAGTCACCATGATTCTTTCCGTTTACTGAACACCTACTATGTGCTGTATGGAAAAGGACAGTCCCACAAAAATTGGGTCTTGGCTATCAAGAGAGTTCAGGGATTAAGAGGTAGAAACTTCCAGTTGAAAAATAAATGAGCCACAGGGGCAAAATGGAGAGCATGGGGAATATAGCCAATAACTATGTAATATCTTTGTCTGGTGGCAGATGGTAACCAGACTTACCATCATTTTCTAATGTATAGAAATATGAATCACGGTGGGCCAGGAACAAACATGGAGTTGTAGGCTAACTATCCCTCAAAAACAAACAGACTTAGACAAAAGAGATCAGATGTGTGGTGACCTGAGCTGGAGGTAGAGGGAGAGGGGGTTGGAAGGTGGGCAAAAGGATCAGAGTTATGAAAAAAGTATTAGGATAAAATGTACCACATGAAAAACATAATTAACAGTGCTGTACATCATAGAGGACAGTTAAGGGAGTAAATCCTGAGCATTCTCATTACAAAGACGAAAACCTTTTTCTTTTCTTTTCTTTTGGATCTACATGAGACAATGGATGTTCACTAAACGAATTGTGGCCATCATTTTATGTGGTTTATAAGTCAAATCATTATGCTACACACCTTAAACATATATAGTGCCAGGTGTCCCAATTATATCTCAATAAAACTGGAAGAAAAAAGCATTTTGGTTTGTTTGTTGTTTCTGAGATGAGTTTTAGGGTGATGTTGAGAGGCAATGGGCAGAGAAAGAGGAAGAGCACAGTTATTTGACTATTTCCTATGAGACGATGCAACTTGCTCTATTGAGTCCCTGACATCCAGTACGTGCTTTCATCTGCATCCAAGACAGTGATGGATGAGGACATGGTTATTTTCCTTGTTTTGTTTTTTCTATCCTCAACTCTCTTCCTCGACCTGATTAATATTATACTTTTGGTCGGAGCAATAATTTTATGGGTCGGACACTTTTTCCCAGATCAGCTCTTCTCCAGGCAATAAGGGAACTGCCCACCCATTGAAAACCATGGGTCTTCCAGCCTAGCTGTTCTTTGAAGCATCATACAAGCAGCTCACTGCTAAAGCCACTTGCCACATTCCAGCTCTGCCCAGGGGACCTCTCTCTTCCACTAGACTGACAGCCAGTTAGATGTAACCAACACTCCATTTTCTTCTGCCAAATGGAGTCCAGGAGAGAGCACCTTAAAAGATATGCTAGATTTTAGCCTGTGTTTCAATAAGTTTTCATGAAAACTGCACTAAAAAATCATCTTGCTAGGCTTTGTAAAGATTACCCCAAAGATCTCTTGAGATCATCCAAATCTAGGAGGAGAGGTGAAAGAAGAGGAAAATAAAATGAAATTCTGGGTAACATGGTTAAACAGTGAAAGCGCTGAGCCAGTTCTGAAAAACAACACATTACTGGCATCAGGCTAATGTCATCAATTAATGTCATAAATTCTACACAGAGCACAGAAACTATCCTGTGTCTCTAATAATAATAATATTACTATTATTATTATTAAATAATTCTTTCATTTTGGTTTTATTTTTAATTTATTTTGTTGAAGTATATAGTTGGTTTACAATGTTGTGTTCATTCCTACTATACAGCAAATTTAGTATTTTTCTATAGCGGACCCTATGCAAAGTGATTATTTTCATTTCCTTGTGCCAAAATGGTGTTTCAATAATACTGATGTGTAAAACCTTTTGTGAGGTTTACATGATGTTACCATGTTTAAAAAACAAAAGGGAAGTTCCCATCATAGCTCAGTAGAAATGCTTCTGACTAGTATCCATGAGGATTCGGGTTTGATCCTTGGTTTGCTCAGTGGGTGGGGATCTGGCATTGCCATGAGCTGCAGTGTGGATCCCAAATTGCTGTGGCTGTGGTGTAGGCTGGCAGCTGCAGTTCCAATTCAACCCTTAGCCTGGGAACCTCCATATGCTGCAGGTGCAACCCCACAAAAAAAAAGACAAAAAACAAAAGGTTTTTAATCTATGATGATGCTTCAGGATTGTGGATTTGAAAGCTGAAGCAGCCCCAACTCCATCATAAAGATGAATAAATTGTCATCTAGGGAACTTAAATGCTGGTGAAGCCACAACCTGGAAAATTACATCCCTGCTTATTTTTCTTGAAACACACTTAGTTATCCTATCACCGTATCTAGGGGAGAGCAAAGCTACCCTTATGACAAATATTAGGTGACATAACTGGAAAGATAAAGGTGTATTCCTACATTAGAAGTACAAGACACAAAACAAAACATCACCATACTCTTTCATTTAGTGAAAAGGTTTGACAACCGTGTTACGCGTACACTTAAGAAGCATTACTCACTGTTGCATGACCTAATTCATTCCCATCTTTAATGTGTTTTTCAAAGGAAGCAAATAGCCAAGAATAGCACAAGTTACTCATCCTTTAAAAGACAGTGTGGATGACCATGGCACACGAGAATCTTCTCCAGGATTGATCCATTTTGTGAGAGAAAATATCTAAGCCAGCCAACCTTTTAAGAATGGGATCGCGAAGAAGGAATACAGATGTACAGCTGGGTCACTTTGATGTACAGCCGAAATTGGTACCACACTGTAAATCAACTATTCTTTAATACTAATAAAGAATGAGATCTCTAGATTTTTAGCCTTCGTTAAAAATTAAGCCGCCTCCTGGGAAAGAACCCAGGTCAAAGGAGAAGAGAATAAAGGTCCATGGTCAGTGTGGGCTGCGGTGCAAGGTGCAAAATCTACCTAAGCTGCCCATCTAGCTTCTTGCTCCCTTATGCCATCCAACTTATTCTACCCATAGCCAACCTCCTCATACTACTCTATTGCTTAAACTCTTCCATGGGTCTCTATTGCCTATGTGACAAATTCCAAGATTTCATAAGCTTACTAGTTGGATACACTTGTTCAAGCACTTACTATGTGCCAGGGATTTTATATGAAAACATGACAGCTGTCACAGACTTGGGGTATGATACAGAGAATGCTTGGCTCCATCTCCAACCTAACACCCAGATGCTCACATCTGGGTCCCAAGTGACAGAGCCACTTCACCTCAATCACAGAACCCACCAAGTGGCACTGTTGTGTGGTGGTGTCTCCAAGGGGATGAACGCTGGATCTCACTGGGCCACGAGGATAACACAGCCAGCTGAGCCGTGATCCAGAATCTGCAGCCGATCCAGACCTCAGGAAAACATGTCACCTGCTGGCAACAAGGGTGATTCCCTGTTGGGTTCAGGTGCACTTAGGATCTTTGAGGTTAAACATTACATGGTGGCCAGAACCAGCCCAAGTGAAAATGGAGGGGTGCGGGCGGTACGCAGGGGAGTTTGTTTGTAAGCAAGGGAGAGAACCTTAGGGATTCCTAAGGTTAGGAGAAATCTGACTCCGTTTCAAATTGCCATGATTACAGGTGGTGGTTGCATTACAGTTATGAAGCTGTTTGGCCTGGAAACAAGGGTTGCTCTTGTATCCAGTGTAAATGAAACTACTCTTCCAAAAAACAAATCAGCTGTGTCCATTTAAAAAAATGAAGTGCAGCAGTTTTACCTAATTATCTTGGTAATTAAAGGATCAATGTGGATCACTTCAAGATCAAGGAGCCTAAATGAATTTGTCATGAGTTATTTTAGTGCACACAGAGATAAATGTCTATGACACTCATTATTTTTCCAGCTTGCATGATGCAGACATAGAGGGGGTAGATCACAAAACAATCATTTCTTTTTGATTTTAAAATGCAGAAACAGGAGTCCCCATCATGGCTCAGTGGCTAACGAATCCAACTGGGAACCATGAGGTTGCGGGTTCGATCCCTGGCCTTGCTCAGAGGGTTAAGGATCCAGAGTTGCCGTGAGCTGTGGTGTAGGTCACAGACACGGCTCGGATCCCACGTGGCTGAGGCTGTGGTGTAGGCTGGCGGCTACAGCTCCGATTAGACCCCTAGCCTGGGAACCTTCATATGCCATGGGTGCGGCCCTAAAAAGACAAAAAAAAAAAATGGGGGAGAAACATTTTGTGGTGGGATTATCAGGTTTATTTTCCTAATTGCATTTTACTTTCGTTACTTTTTAAGTTGAAAAGTGACTAAAAGAAAATTACATTTAAACATACCCAGGAATACAGTTTTGTTTTGCTTTGGCTGTGGCATGCAGTGCCTTGAAGTGGAATCTCAGTTCCCAGACCAAAGACTGAACCCAGGCCACAGTGAAAGTGCTGAATCCTAACCACTAGATCACCAGGGAACTCCTGAGTTTATTTTTTTAATGATTAAAAAATAGAGTCAAGACCAAAAGCTTGAAATATACATATTGAGAGTATAAGTTGATTGGTTAAATATGGATTTTCATTGAAGTATTCATCATATAATGCAAAGGAATGGGTACGCTTGTTTGGGCAATGGGCTAAGACATCTGTAAGTGTATTTTCTAGTTCTTACAACAACTCTGCTAGCGGGGTGTTACTAGGCTAGGTTGGCAGAAGAGACCTTGACTCAGAACACTTAGGTGTGTCCCTGGACATTTAGCTAGAAGCTGCTAGAACTGGCACTGGAGGGTAGCTGAGTGTCCCCCACTGGCACCAAAATCCTGACCTCAGGATCCACTTCCAAGGGAATCCGGAAAAAAAGACAACAGAGAGACTGATGTGTGTGTCTAGGTGGGGGTGGAAGCTGAGTTCACAGGAGCATGGGAGGTGGGTGAAGGTAGAGAGAACGCTTTCTAAAAATGACATTATTTAAAGAATTTCTAAGGATCCACAGTGAAAGTCATTGTTAAGACTTTGAGGAAAGTGTGTTTGAGGAATTGGCATGATCATGAAACACTGAGATACAGAGGGAAAACAGGTGAAGTGTGGCAGCTTGTACATAGCTCCACTCCAGCATCCGCCCACGAAAAACCTTTGTGTTAGTCTTTGCCCCAAAAGGTACTTCTGTAAATTCCTTACACAGCAGGATGCAGACTGAACAGAACAGCCAGGTGCTCCTGCTCATTTTATGTCTTAGCTGCATGTGGATTCTGCTCTTTAGGGTTTGCAGGCTACATCTTTTTTAACATTCTCAATTTGTATGGATATTATCTCATTCACAACCCAAACTAAAAAGGGCTTTGAAAGTTCAAAAACAAACAAACAAACAAAAAAACCTATTTTAGGTGTAATGCAAAGGTGTCAAATCAGTCTACTTTAAAGCTTATCCAAATGGTCTTTGCTTCTGGTTTGAGGGTGTGGCTCTGCAGAATTTTGTGGCCATTGAGGAAAAAAATAAGTTCTCTTTTGAAAGGTGAATATGAGTCTCTGATTAAAGATTTGCTTGTAATGAATGAGTTCTTGTGAATCTTTCACATAGGCTTTTATATCAAAGAGGTTACAGAGAGGGAGGGATCTGTATGGCAAAATGCCGATTTAAAAAAAAACTATCAAATGGAAAAGAATATTTAAAAAGAGGGTACAGGAGTTCCCCTCACGGCTCAGTGGTTAACGAATCCGACTAGGAACCATGAGGTTGCGGGTTCGATCCCTGGCCTTGCTCAGTGGGTTAAGGACCCAGCGTTGCCATGAACTGTGGTGTAGGTTGCAGACGTGGCTCAGATCCCGAGTTGCTGTGGCTCTGGCGCAGGCCGGTGGCTACAGCTCCGATTTGACCCCTAGCTTGGGAACCTCCATATGCTGAGGGAGCGGCCCTAGAAAAGGCAAAATAAATAAATACATAATAAATAAATAAATAAAAAGAGGATATATACACCTCAACCTGAACCACTTTGATGTACGGCAAAAATTAACACAACCTTGTAAATCAACAAGAGTTCAACAAAAAATGTTCAAAAACAATCAGACTAGTAATTAAAATGTTGAGTCTCACTTACACAGTTTCGTTTTTTTCACTTTCTCTGTGATAGAGGGAATGCGATCATTTCCATTAGCCAATTTGAAACAGGGTCCTGCATAGGAATCACACATGTGGCCAAATACTTGTGCAGAGTGGTTGCCTGAGATCTTTTCCATTTCATGATATATTTGTGTAACTTCTATAAACACCGTGTGTCACAACTGCTTTTGCAAAGATACCACAGCTCTTGATCACTTAGATCATCCAATTTCTCAGATTCCAGAAGAGGTCTGAGAGTGTAAGACCAACATTACATAATGAAGTGTCTCATTCCAAACTGTTCAAAGCTTCAGCACCCGATTGTGCCCTATTTTCCTGGCTTGTTCATTCCTCGGGTACAGTGGGCTGTTTATGTGAAGAGGATGGCTTTATCTTCTCAGATTTGAAGGCTTGTATACTTCAGACTGGAAGCATTTCTCTTGCTGGAACAGGGATGCTGGCAAGCTTTTGATAATAATTGGTTTTTCCACCTGTCCTCAAACAGCTTGTACATACAAGAGGATCGGCTTAGTCTTTTCATTCTTCTCCATCAGAAACATTAAAAGGACGACCCACGCTAATGAGCACATGCATGATTATATATTTGGGTAATACAGTAGACATATTTTGTAAATCAAGGAGCCATGACAAGAAGCAGATGAAAAGCATTTTTTTTTTTTTGCTATTTCTTTGGGCCACTCCCTTGGCATATGGAGGTTCCCAGGCTAGGGGTCCAATTGGAGCTGTAGCCGCCAGCCTACGCCAGAGCCACAGCAACGCAGGATCCGAGCCGCATCTGCAACCTACACCACAGCTCAAGGCAACGCCGGATCGTTAACCCACTGAGCAAGGGCAGGGACTGAACCCACAACCTCATGGTTCCCAGTCGGATTCGTTAACCACTGGGCCACGACGGGAATCCATGAAAAGCATTCTGAAAGGAATTCTAGATCTGACCAAGAATTCACCCATCTTTCTGGATGCGTTCAGCATTTATGGACACCCCGCCTGCGATACCTCAGGTTTCTTTTAGCCCAGTCACTGTCTCACTGTCAGCTTGGCTTCCCCACATTCTAGTCTATTCTGGAAAGCTCTATCCACCTCACATGACTAGAAGCTCATTTCTCCAATGAAGAATGTTAATAATTATACAGATTCCTCCAGCTACCAAAGCGTAAGCTATTAATGTAATTAGACAAAAGGAGGCAGAGGGTGGCTTGTGACGCTTCCAGGTAATTGCTTCTTTTCCACTTTGTCTATAAAGACCCGATCAAGGGCTGGCTGCTTCTTCCACCTACCAACTTAACTTGGGTTTGGACCATCCTTCTCCTTGGGCATCGCCCTTCCCAGGCATCAGGGCACAATCATTCACTCAATGAAAGATGACGGAGTCTCCACTCTGGGTACCACTCAGTGATGAATTCAAAGATGGATAACATCTCCATCAACAGGACCACACTACAGAACAAAGACCTGGTGCGGGCCACGTGAGAGGAAAAAGCAAAGACCTGCCGAGAGATGGGGAGGAAGAACTTCTGAGCACAATGGAGGAAAACCCTAGAAGGGACGTGGTATGTGAGTTGGGCCTTGAAAAACGATTTCAAGATGAAGATACAGTGAGGATGGGCATTTCGTTTGAAGGAAATGAATGAACAAAGGACAGGGAATTAAAACCTAAAGGTGTGCATCCAAAACAGTGACAGGTGCCCTGTGTTTCCTGCTGGGGCCAGTGGGAGATAACACTGTTCACGCAGGTACAGGAGAGTAAGCATGGGGCTAAAAACCAGATCAAAAGGAATGAGATCCTATCCTTTGGAAAATAAGAGAGACCTGAGTTTGGAGACAGGGCGTGATTATAATCAAATTCAATGGCAAAAGGATGGAGCTAGAAGTCCACAATAGCAGGATGGGATAAGAGTGGCTGGGATGATGACCACAGTGGTCCAAGCAGGAGGTGACAAGAGCCTGGGGAAGGACAGTGGGAGTCACCACACAAGCACTGACCTTGCTGCGGGGTCTGTCCACTGGAGGGGGGTGGTGGGCAGTGCGAGAAGAGGAAGATTCTTTAAAAATGCAGATCAGGCTTCCTGCCTGGCCACTTAGGACAGGGACTGGCACAAGGGAGGAACGTGTGAAGTCGATGAATGAAATTTTTAAACAGAGTCATCTGCGGTGCCTGTGGAACAGCTGGGTGAAAATATCTACTTGTCCATTGGAAACATGAGACTAGATGCCTAATGGAGGCTGAAGAGAAAGACCTCGTAATAATTTATCCAGCCAACCTGCACTCCTGGGTCTAGAAAACCGGGAGCTTGCTGCTATAGGAAAGCTAACCTACAAGCCAGACCAGATGTGAGGTGTTTGCAAGTCACTGATGCTCACCAGGAAACATTTCTTATCCCCATTTTACTGATGGGGACACTGAGTTTCAGAGCCATTACACAATGAGCTGGAGCAGCAATGAGGATGCTGCGTTCTGATTTCTGCCCTTGTTTTCCTGCTCTACTGAGACCTGACAGCTCTCTCCTCCTCCTGTTCCCAAGTTCCCAGTGTCAGTACTACCATGCATTCCTTCGCCCATTCCTATCATTTCTCCAGTTCAGAGCTGGGGTTCATTCCACTTGACTGAAATCTTCCTAATTGGCCCCAATTACATTCTGCGCCCTTCCCTTGCCCATCACTGCTCTTATCCTAGTTAGCTGCCCACTCTCTCGCTGCTGGGGATTCCAGGATATTGTCCCTTTAGCTCCAGGGTCTCAAATTCTGTCCACAATCCCACCAAGATACCAGCCTTTGGGCTATGTAGCCAGGGGCCCTTCACATGGCCCATCTAGCAGACCAGCTTTGTACAGCCCAAGTCAGCAGGACACCAACGACGGCCAAATAAAAACCTCAGGTGCTACTCAGTTCTCATCAGAACACTGTGATTTTGGCCTCTGCAGCAATTCAGTGGCTGCTTTGACTTCTCTATTGCCATTTCATGGACTCCCTGACAACGTAACAGATCAGAAACTTTCTAACAGCCATTTCTATTTCTCTTATTTTTACTATAAAGATCACGGGTCAATAGCTTTTCAAATCTCCAGGCCCTTTAGCAGCGCTCCATGGAAAGTCATATTTTCTGACCAATTGTGGGTCTTGCTGTTCCTGGCTAACTGGTTCTGAATTGGAAAATTCTGTATTCCATGTGCCCGCTCTCACACCCTCCTTTGGAGGCACTTCGAGAACCCCAGAGTCATAAATGGATTCTCGCCGTGTGGCAGGTGAAAATGATTATTCTCCTTCCAGACGGGGAAGTGGCTGCCCGGAGTGGACTATGACTCATCCTGCTTCCTAGGTCTTTTTAATGAACTATCCACAGAAGACTGACTTAATCCAACAGAAGTCATTCCCAACTTGAGTTTTTACACCTCCCCCAGCCCACCGAGATAGTGTGTTAATATCCCGTGTGATGCAAGCAGCGCTGGCAAGGCCAGGTTGGGAGAAGCATGAAGAATCCTAGGCTTCAAGAAGAGAAGAAAGAGGCTTGGAGACCACTTTTTTTTTTTGTCTTTTCTAAGGCCGAACCTGCAGCATATGGAGATTCCCAGGCTAGGGGTCTAATGGGAGCTGTAGCCACTGGCCTATGCCACAGCCACAGCCAAGTGAGATCCGAGCTGCATCTGTGACCTACACCATAGTTCATGGCAATGCTGGATCCTTAACCCACTGAGCAAGGCCAGAGATTGAACCTGTAGCCTCATGGTTGCTAGTCGGATTCATTAACCACTGAGCCACGACGGGAATTTCGTGAGACCACTCTTAAATAAAAGAATGGTGGGCCTATCGGGGAGAGGGAAGGCTGAGTGTTAGAGCCCAGGAGGTGGCACCAGAAGGAACAGATATGCTGGCTGAGGTTCAAGAAAGTTCTTATTAGTCATATATAGTTATCCTCCGCCTCCTCCAAATCCAAACCACAGAACCACGTTCAGTCAAGGGGTCCTAGCTTCTGCCATTCAAAGCGCTGAAATCCTTAACTTTCTCACATGTCTATACAGCAGAACCAAAATCATGTGTCCTTTTTGGCTCACCAACTAGCACCTATGGGTGGAGGCCTTCTCATGGTCAACCTTGAGTTCCCCACATTTGAGTAATGAATTCATCTAAAAGGGGTAGAACCCTTGGACGGAGTTCCCACCATGGCTCAGCGGAAACAAATCTATCTAGGAACCATGAGGTTGTGGATTTGATCCCTGGCCTTGCTCAGTGGGTTAAGGATCCAGTGTTGCCATGAGCTGTGGTGTAGGTCGCAGATGCGGCTAAGATCTGGCGTTGCTGAAGCTGTGGTGTAGGCCGGCAGTTACAGCTCCAATTAGACCCTGGCCTGGGAACCTCTATATGCCACGAGTGAGGCCCTAAAAAGCAAAATAAATAAATAAATTTAAAAAAATAAAAATAAAAAGGGACAGAACCACAGAGGGTTCTGAAATATACAGCTGTGATTCTGTTATTTTTAAATTTCCTTCCATCATAAGTGCATTCTTAAAGCCATTTCACCAATCCCGAACAGTTTATACATATATGTAGTTTATATATACTTATACATATATGTAAACAATGTACAGTCTAGAGACGTTTGTTGAACTTCTGCTATCTAGCAGGCCCTGGGGAGAAAAGGATGAGAGAGACAGAGCCCTGCTTTCAGCAACTTACATGCCACTCAGGAGGATTCTTCCACTAAGGGCATGAGAGGTCACACAGTTATAAAATTTCAGTTTTATCTCCCTGCTCCTCAGAACAGGCAATGTTCTAGGAACCCTATTCAAAACTCCTACTTGGAAACTAGTGTTATAGGAGAGGATTTTTAACCCCTTGGTGTCACTTAAAGTCTGAATGCAACTGATTCAGCAAGGAAATGCCTGTGGCAGATAAGAGAAAGGAAAGAAGGTCTGCAAGGTCATCTGCAAACTAACTTGAACTTGAAAGCTTCCCCTTGGTAAATTGAACATAAAGCGCTGTGCACTCAAATCCCTGCTCCTCCCTACCTCCATCCGTGGCTCAATTCCAGCTCGGGAAGGACAAACCTGGCCCCAGCCCTTCAGTAACCAGCATTAGGAGAAATGCACCCGGACCCTGCACTACCAGATTAGAGTCTGCTTCTAATCAAATGGAATTTAGATTTAAACCGGAATCAGATTTGGGATTTACAGTCGTTCCTACTCTCACTGGTTTCGTGGATTCCAGCCCTCTCACCGCCCAGTCTTAATCCGATGTATTTCGCGGGGGACGACACAGGATCTGTCCGCGAACCTAGGCTGGGGACCCAGGTTGTTGGTTGGAAGCCTCGCTCCTCTCGGGAAAGCGGCGCCAAGGGCCGGGAGCCGGACCTCTGGCCTCAATCAGCCTCGCCTTGTCTCGGGGATCTTTGGCGCTCCAGGGCGCAACCAGCCAGATCCCTAGTTCTATCTTTCCACATCTTTTGGACACCGCCCTCGATCTCTGGAAGATTTCGCCCCCCAGGACCCTGGGCTTGGCCCGCGCAGAGGCTTCACTTCGGCAGAACGAAAAGCGAAACCCACCGCGGGTGGGCCGAGGGGGCGGCTGAACGCTCCGCGTGGCTGCTGCTCTGGAAATCCGCAGCGGCCTCGAGGGCTGCCACCACGCGGCGCGAACCCGGACCTCAACTTCCTGCACAAGTCCGGCGCCCCCCAGCCCGCCGCAGCCAAGACTTGCCCTTCCACACCTGCGCTGAGCTCTCCGACTCTCCCGGGCCGGGGAACCCTTCCAAAGCTGGTCCCCAGCCACCCGGCCAAACGCGCAGCGCGCCCTCCGCCTGCCCCTCATTCCTCCGCTTCCAAGCAGAACGCGCCAAAGGGAGTCCGAGTGCTCTGCGACCCCAACTTCGGCTTCCCGAGGGACACGGCGCCCTCCCTGGAGCGCGGCCTCACCTCCGCCTGCCTCTAACCCGGGTCCTTTCAGCCGAGCCGCTGGAAGATGAAATGCTCATGCTCGGCGAGGGGCGCTCCTCTGGATTTTGGAAACCTGCCTCATTCGCCTTGGGAGCGCCTCGAACCCACACCCTCCGGCCAGATGACTTTCACCCTGGGACGTCCCTAGGTGCGGGGGAGGGCAGTGGGTTGGTAGCTGGAGCGGGCGTAGGAGAGGAGCCCGCGGCTCTGAGTTGCGGGCACTCAGCTGTTCGCCGCTCGTGGCTAGGGGCAGCTGGCCCTGTGGCTCCGCCGGGCCTGGGGAGCGGGCTTCTACGCCTCTGCCTCAGGCAGAGCACACACGCGCGCGCGCACACACACACACACACACTCACTCAGCGACGCCAGCAGCCCCATGCCGCGAGCCGGGACGCGGAGGTCAGAGACACTGTCCACTTTACTGCAGGGGCTGAAACGGCCAGATGGAGATGGAAGCAGAGGCTCTCGCCTCTCCTCCGAGGTTTGCAACATCCTAGAAGGCCCCCAATTTCCCATAGCCAGCAAGGTCTGGCTTCTGAGATTCCGCTCCCCTGGGAGGCGGTTTAAACTGCAGGGGGCGGGGATGGTAGAGGGAGCACTGAAGAGCGAGCCCGCGCCCCTCTTCGCCCTCCGCGCAGAGAACTGGCCCGCTCCACTCGCCTCTTGCCAACAGCCAGGCGTCCGGGGCCGGGAAGCCGGACCGCCGGGCGCTGCAGCTCCGGCAAGGGCAGGGAGGGGAGTGACAGCAGCAACCATTCCGCGCGTTGGCCAAGGCATGGAATCTCCGAATAGGCTACGCCGTGAGCGCGGAGGGGTGGAGGCGAGAGAGGTGGAGGAGGAGTTGCGGGGCCGAGAGGGATGACGTCCTCTGGTGCCCAGGGCTCGCGGGGACTGAAGATTTCTGGGCTCGCCCGGCCCGGCGCGCTCACTCCGGGGGTTCGCAGAGGGGCTGAGCCCGGCTCCCGCTGCGGGTCCGGAACCGCGCGCACTGGGGTGATCCCCGCCCGCTGCAACCAGGGTGCCAGACCTCCGGCTACCTTAAAGCCCTTCTCCGTCCCTCCCTTGCCGCGGGTGCCCATGAGGAGTCCCTGTGGATTCCAGGCGGGCCGGGGCAGACAACCCCCAGTGGGCCAGCCTCGCCCCTCGCATTCTCCCTACTCGACCTCGAGCCAAGGGCAGGCGCCCGCGCCCCGGCCCCTACCCACCGGGCGAGCCGGCATCCGGGCCTGCGCCCTGCTGCGAAGAGAAATGGGGCGGGGGGAAGAAAGGCACTCACCTGGGTCACCGGGAGCCTCCCCCTCCGGTCCCTCCCGGAGCCTTTTCGCGTCTCCCCAGCACAATCTTCCCCGAAGAAAAAAGTAGCACAAGGGCAGAGGAGAGGTAGGGCTGCTCACAAGTCCCTGCGCCGCGGCTTTTTTCTTCGGATTCTCCCGGATACAATCTCAGCCTCCGCGGCGGGAAAGGGCTCCCAGAGGCTGGAAGGGGCCGCCAGACCCGGGCTCCCTCGCGGCGCCGGCGGTGGCACCTCCAAGTTGCCACCTGCAGCGCGCGCCGGGCGCCTGTGACAGCCCGCGCCTCTCGGCCCGCGCTGGCCCGCCCTCCCCGGCCGCTCGTTGGCTGCGCCCCGCGCCGGGGCGGTCCCCGCGCTCGGCCCCGCCCCGCTCCCTGCTCCCTGCCCCCAGCCGCGGCGCGCTGTGAGCCGCTCCTGCCAGGCAGCCGCGGGCTTTAGAGCCAGAGAGTTCTGGTAGCTGTTCAGGCTTTTGCAGAAAAGTAGAGGAAGGATCGGGCACACAAAGGAACACACGCACAATTTTGTGTCGGCTGGGGATTGGAGGAAAGAGAGAGGATATGAAAATGCCCTTCGTGTGCCTAAAGGGGACCGAGTAACTTGGTTTCTTTTGCTGTTATTAAATCTGTGCGGCCTCTGAAAAGAGTTCAAGGCACAGCGGCAAACGTGCCAGGGATGTGAGTCAGAAAGTAGTTGGAGGCTTTTCCGCTTAAGCTTCGCACGAGTTAATAAGAAGCACTGAAAAATGAATTTCTGGACCCCGGGTCTTTTCTCACTCAACCTGCGCCAGTGCCGCGGAGGAGACCTCTAGCTCCAGGCCCGACGAGCCACCCACCTCCGCTGGTGCCCACCAGGCTGAAGGCCCAGCGTGTCAGCCACGTGCTCGCTGGATTCTAAGCATCGGTGTCCAGGCCTTGAAACTCAAGCCTGTACATACACCAGGCCTGCGCTGTGCACAACTTTCGGGCCCTTTAAGTAAACAATGGGCAAGTTATCTATTTTCTCCCCTCCTCCTACCGCTGCCTCCGCCATCTCCCAGGGCATTCGCGCTGCACTCTTCACCCTATCCCTTGGTACCTCCTTAAGTCCGGCTTTCTGGAAGACTCATTGAGTAAAGTCTACCGGAGAAGAAAAACATATAAAAAGAAGAAAATACTGGGAGTTCTTGGTGTGGCTCAGTGGGTTAAGAATCCAACTGGAGCGGCTCTGGTCTCTGTGGAGGCGTCGGTTCCATCCCAGCCAGCGCTGCCACAGTTGGTTAAATGGTCCAGTGTTGCCACAGCTGCGGGTTAGGTCGCAGCTGTGGCTTGGATTTAATCCTCGCCAGGAAATTTACACTTGCGGTGGGTGCGGCCATAAAATTAAAAAAAAAAAAAAAAAAAGATGGAAATACCACTCTGGAAAGCTATCCAATCAGCCAGAAACGTCTCACTCCTGGGTGTGTCTACCGGAAAGAGGGACAGTGCCAAGTACCTATTAGTTTAATAACATTTCACAATTAACTCCTCACATAGCATATTTTATAGCCCATCAGGGACACGTCTACATTTTTGTGAGTGTAGGTGTGGAGTTGTTAAGCGTGACACGTGCTCACCGGCAATCCTGTTTCACCGCGCTTTGTAGACTCCTCAGCAGAGGTGGGGAGAGGAAAGGGGCTTCGCTAAAGGAATTCGGGGGACAGTTGCACTGGTCCAGAAGCCACTCCCCAGTCAACTCTTGCATAGTGACTTGGAATGCTGCTTTAGCGCGCCAGTGTCTTGCATCTTAAGATTTTGCTTAATGAGATTTAACATCTTGGGTCCACTCCGGAAAATAATAGCCAACTTTTTTGTTTTCCTGCAGCCAAGTGCTAATGTATACTTCAAGAAGAGTCAAGCCTGTACTTATCCATCTCCTTGAAACTTCTTGAAACCCAGGGAGACTAGAGTAGCACAATTCAGAGGCAAAGCATCCAGGAGGCACTATATCAATATTTCAGGTTAAGTGCCTGCTAAATACATGGCACTTTGACCTGAACCAGGAGAAAGCTGAGTAGAATGAAGGTGTGGCTGTCTCAACTTGAGTGTAGCAGTACTCAATACCTGGATTGATTAAGTACCTGATTAAGAGGTGCGGTGGGGCGGGGCATAGGGATGTTAACCCACCTGGGCACCTGATGTGCTCACCACCCGGGGAGACACAAACAACTCGACAAGATTCGTTTCCTTAATCATTGGGAAGGAGCTTAAAGATTCAGGTGGATGAGAAAGCATTATGTAGGAGAAAGGGGAAGAATGAGAAAATATTGAATGAAAAAATTGGAGCCTCGGGGTTCCCGTTGTGGATCAGCAGAAACCAATCCGACTAGGAACCAGGAGGTTTCAGGTTCGATCCCTGCCCTTGCTCAGTGGGTTAAGGATTCACTGTTGCCATGAGCTGTGGTGTAGGTCGCAGAAGTGGCTCAGATCAAGTGTTGCTGTGGCTGTGGCTATGGTGTAGGCCAGCAGCTACAGCTCCAATTCGACCCCTAGCCTGGGAGCCTCCGTATGCCTTGGGTGCGGCCCTAAAAAGTAAAAAAAAAAAAAAAAGAAGAAGAAAATTGGAGACTCTATGGACAGTGAGAGACATCCATGGAAGCTCTTTGGTCCATTGAACATTCCGATGGCTCCAGATTCTGAAGGAGGAGATGAGAGAGAATCACTGAGATTTATTTATTTTTATTTTTTTAATGGTGGCACCAGTGGCATAGGGAAGTTCCCAGGCCAGAGACTGAATCTGAGCCACAGCTGTGGCAAAGCCAGTGTCTTTAACCCACTGTGCTGCTCAGGTATCAAACCCACACCTCTGCAGCCACCAGAGTTGCTGCGGTCAGAGTCTTAACCCAACATGCCACAATGGGAACTCCCAAGAATCACTGAGACCCAGAGGCAGGAATTATAGAAACTAAGAGTCCTAGAGTAGCTTAGAGGGTCAGCAGACATAGGGCAGCATCCAGGCTCCAGCCCTTCTGGGTGATGTGTTTGATTTACAAGTGGGCCACGTTGTTTTAGCCTCATTCTCTTCCTCTGTGTAAAGGGACTCAGGATGCCTGTGTGAAGGAGCCTAGGGAAGGATTAACTGAGGTCATGCCTCTGTAAGACTGGGCACAATGTCTGCATGTGGGAAGCATTCAGTAAATAGTAGCTATGGTTGTAAAGTGTGTTTAAAAGGGGCTGAAAGGTCCCCTAATACTTTTTACAGTTGCTTCTGATAGACTATTCCTGGCAGGTGCTCACCTTGCTTGTGCTTTCCTTGCCATGAGAATCTCCCTAAACTCCCCTCCCCCTCCCCCTTCTGTTCCCTCTTCCACATTTAAGGATGACATGTGGAATGCTTTTTTTTTTTTTTACTGGTTGATTCTGTTCCTAACCATGGTGGGCATATAAATGTCTAAGCCCTGTTGCATAAGAGAACTCTCTAAGACAAATAACAGATCCCCTGTGTGACTTCATTTGTCCAGACTAAAATGCCCTGTGCCTCCAGCCTTGCCTCACATGACTTGGTTTCACAATCTTTCACCATCTCTTACCTTCCAGACGGCCTCTGACCTCTTTAAAAAAGAACGCAGTGCTCCAGCCCCATCTGCCAGCAAAATTCCTTTCTCAAGGCACCGCAGTGAGTGTGGCCTGCACTGCTGTATGTATTTTGAATGGGAGATTGACTTCGTTGTTGCTGTTGTTGGATTTTTAGGCTCGTACTTGCAGCATATGGAGTTTCCCAGGCTAGGGGGTGAATTGGAGCTGTAGCTGCTGGTCTATACCACAGCCACAGCATTGGGGGATCTGAGCCCCATCTTCCACCTACACCACAGCTCACAGAAACGCCAGATCCTTAACCCACTGGGCGAGGCCGGGGATTGAACCTGCATCCTCCTAGATACTAGTCAGATTCGTTTCCGCTGAACCATGATGGGAACTCTGGGAGATTGACTCGATGCCTCAAAAACCTTCCTCATATGTCACTGTTTGTTCAGAACCTTGGGGTGCCTCCTGTCATCATTCAGTGTTTCCTTTCTATAAAAGGGTAGGATCAGGCCCAATGACCAACGATGTGACTTGTTAATGATTTACTCTGAAATAATTCCAAATTTACAAATTTATAAAAATAGACAGATACTCATGATCAATGTTCTTTCTCTGAACCATCTAAGAGCAGGTATAGACATGATGCCCCATCACCCTTAAAAAACCTTTAAAAACATACCTCCAGGGTATGTTTTTCCCCTGAACCAGGATTTGCTCCCACAGAAACATCATACAGCCAATCCATAGAACCCCTTTAGATTTCACCAGCTTTCCACCAAATGCCTCTTTTTCACTTTAGGTCCCAAAGCTAATCTAGGATCACACTTTACTGAAGTGACATGTCTGGTTCTTCTTTAGTCTATCATTCCCCTGTCTTTCCCCATCTTTCAGGCCTTGATAGCTGTAAAAACCACATGCCTTTCATTTTGTAGATTTCCCACATCTCACCCTGGGTCTCTCTGATGTTTCTTCATGTTTGACCCAGGTGATGCATTTTTATCAGGAATGTCAAAGGAATGACACTGTGGTCTAGACAGTTCATTCATCTAAGGAAACAGGCCACCGTTGTGATGTAAATCTTTGTCACCTGTGTTGGTAGAGCTGGACTCCTCCAGGATCAGTCAGCATCTTCCCCTCAGTAATTTGTTGGGATATACTCCTAGGCTACTCCAATATCATCTCTTGTGTTGGATACCATAACTGGTCCTCTGTGTGGGACCTTGCTCTCCTAAAGATTATCATCAGCCCCACAGCCTAAATAACATTTTTAAAATTTACCATTATCATTCTACTTCCCTGCTCAATGGCTTCTAACTAGTCACGATAAAAAAATCCAAGTCCAAACAGATCTGCCTCTTGGGTCTCAACACCTTCTTTTCCTCATGTCTTCTCTATGGAGGGGCTCGTCACCCTGGGCCCCTTCTCTAGGTGACTGGCTTTTGAGATACTCCTGAAACATGCATCCTCCTCCATCTATCTGAGACACTCTCCCCAGGTGTCCCTGCAGTTCCCAGCCCCCCAGGTCTTTGCTTTTTTATTTTATTATTATTATTATTATTTTTTGTCTTTTTGCCTTTTCCAGGGCCGCTTCCATGGCAAATGGAGGTTCCCAGGCTAGGGGTCTAATCCGAGCTTTAGCCCTGGCCTATGCCAGAGCCAAAGCAACGCAGGATCCGAGCCGCATCTGCGACCTACACCACAGCTCACAGCAACGCCAAATCCTTAACCCACTGAGCAAGGCCAGGGATCGAACCTACAACCTCATGGTTCCTAGTCAGGTTCATTAACCACTGCGCCACAATGGGAACTCCTGGCCTTTGCTCTTTCAATGAAGTATCTTTCAGTGACACCTTCTCTGGGCACCATATTTAAAGTTACACTCCCTCCGCCCAACCCACCTTCTCTCCCTCACTGCTTGATTTTCCTCTATAACATGTATTACAATCAACAGACTATAGATTGTCTTTATTAATATTATTTATAGTCTGCCCCTCCCCAGCCATGACTATAAACTCCATGAAAAGAGGGATTTAGTCCCTTTTGTTGACTGCTACATCTTTAGTGCCAAACATCAGAACCTGGTTTACAAGAGACCCTCAGTGAATATTTGCTACACAGAATGGGCGAAATGACAGTAACACACAAACACATTTACAACTAACTGTACATATACCTGCATGCTAAGAAGTTGAGAGAACAAGAAGCCAAATTGTGTTAACTTGAAAGTTTCCATAGAGAGGCCTTTACAATTAAAGCAGAGTGTAGTGGAAGGTTATCAAGTATGTAAAGGTAGAAAAAGATTGTGTTTGCTGAATAGGAAGTGAAGCAGGTAATCTGGAGACAAAGCATTGTTAGGTATCAGTTGACCCTTTAGTGGACCAAAAGGTGAAATTACATACCACCAGGCATCAAAATAAATGTTCTACAAATATTTTCAAACATATTCTTTAAATCATGTAGTCTGTTAAGAGGATTTTGGACACTTCGCTCTCATGAAACAAGACTCTTGGAGCAAAACTCGTTAAAGGGGTTCAGGATATTTCAAATTTAGCACTTTCTTTTTTAAAAGTGGCAACTCAGCTCACAAGGGAAATGAATCCCTTTCTTGTTCTATTAAAACTCCAGGTCCAGCTTGGGTCTTATCGGCCCAAAGTCCTTAGAAACCATTTATACAAAATGAAATGGAAACTCATACACATTGGACAAAATGTTTAGCATTGATTAGTCATCCAATTTTTCATGCACCTTATTCTGCACACTTTGGGGGGAGGAGCATAAATTAGGAGTTGGGATTAGCATATGCTAATTGGACATACACTATTGTATATGGAATGGATTGTCAACGGGGACCTGCTATAGCACAGGGAACTCTACTTAATATTCTGTAATAACTTTTATGGGAAAAGAATCTGAAAAAGAATGGCTACATATATATGTGAAACTGAATCATGTTGTTGTACACCTGAAACTAATAAACATTGTAAACTATATTTATACACCAATATAAAATAAAAATTAAATAAAATTTAAATAACCAACAAGGACCTACTATATAGGACAGGGAACTATACTCAGTGTTTTGAAATAGCATATAAGGGACAAGAATCTAAAAAAGTATATGTATATATCAAACTGAATCACTTTGCTGTACACTTGAAACTCACACAACATTGTCAATCCACTGTACTTTAATTTTTTTTTTTTTTCAAAAAGAAGGCAGTATACATTTGAGAACTGTTCAGAGAGCAAGTTTGAGGCCAGAACTGCAATTAGGTAATGACTGCACTTGGAGACAACACTTAAGGTAACAGCGATTTCTATTTGGAACTGCAAAAATAGGTCTTTTTATTTTCTCTAAATCTCCCAAAGTATTCAGGTAGATATTGCCATGGGAGGCATTGAATTAATGAAATATGAGGCTCCAATAGAACAGTGAGGTCTTCTCACTTTTAAAGGTCTTGGCACGTCCTTTACAGAGTGAGGTGGTGGGAAAGAGGGTTCTCTCTGTCGAAATTCTCTCATGAGCGTGAGCCTTCGAGATGAATTTCAGATTCTGCAAAAACAGCTGTCTGGTTTATGCATTCCTTTGAAAGGAAGACCTTTCTGTGTTTTCTCCAAGGAGTCATTACTGCTGACACAACGGCTGGCAAAGTTCGTGGCTGGCGTCCTGGGTCTCCTGAGGCATAACCTGGAGGCTGACCTTCTCAGCATAAATCTTTCCCCCTCCTGCCACCGTACTGCTGCTGAAAACTATCAAAACATTAGGCCAAAAGTCCAGTGAAGTCGTGATTTCTTGAAATGCCTTCCAACTTCTTCCCCAATGCTACTTCTTTCCAGCAGTGGGATCTCATGATGAACCTCTCTGAATCTCATTCTCCTTAGATAAACTGGGAACTGCTCAGAATGCCTCATCCAATAGGTAGAATTAAAGGAAATAATTTGATGAGAGAGCTTGGAAAACTAGAAAGACCACAAGAATGACAGTGTTGTCATCCCGGCTACCATCCTCTTCCTCAAGCCCCTTGGATTGGATTAACAGTGGGGTTTTTTGTTTTTGCTTTTGTTTTTGTTTTATGTGGAAGTTCCTGGCCTAGGGGTCTAATGGGAGCTAGAGCTGCCAGCCTACGTCACAGCCACAGCAACGGCCACATCAATGCCAGATCTGAGCTGCATCTGCAACCTACACCACAGCTCACAGCAAGGCCGGATTCTTAGCCCACTGAGTGAGGCCAGGGATCAAACCTGCATCCTCATGGATACTAGTCTGGTTCTTAACCTGCTGAGCTACAACAGGAAAAGCAGAAGTTTTAAGATCCTATTAGTGTGAAGCCTGTACTTTTTCTTTGTTTACAGATTCCCCCATCGTCCTAACCAGTTTTCCCCAAAGTGAAATCTTACTGTAATACTTAAAACCACTAAATCTTCCGTAATTCCTCCGTAACATGTAGGTTTGGCATGGCATGAACTAGCTCCAGAACGATTTTCCTTTTTTTAAAAAAAATTTAAAATATCTACATTATAACAAAATTTTCACTAAGTTGCTGAGAGCAGAAAGTTCCAGAGCAAGCTCTGCCCTTTGCTGCAAAATATCAAACAGCAGTGATGGATCAATAAACCTTCCACATAACTGCAGATCATAAAGTCGTTGTAAAGATTTAGGACTTGATGTTTCCTGGTTCTTTGCTTGATGCATGCCAGCCCGTGAAAAGAACACTCTAGATGCAGAAGCTATTTAGGTTATTTTTTAGTCTGGGGCAAAGCAGGCGATCTTAGCAATATGTTGGAGTTAATTATCTGAAAAGTGAATTCTGGGCCACATTTTACAAAGCAATAAGTTTTTGAAATACAATGTGAGGCTGATTTAAAGTTGGCAGCTGTTGGCATCTGTATCACCAAGCCAATGCTGAAAACTGGACTGAATGTTAATCTGATTTCTGCTTATTTTTTCTCTTTTGAAATCAGCCACTTTCTTGGCCATGAAGAGCCAGGTGCTGTAGCTGGTGTGATGTTTATTTTCACTAGATGAGATTTTGTATGATTTCACTCCTGGGCTCCTTCACTCTCTGGCTCTGGCCTAACCTCGGCTCTTAACCTTGTCAGTTATGTGGGTGGTGGGGCCCACCGCTGGGAAGGGGCTGGCGCAGAGCTTTGCCAGACCAGAGATGCCCCGAGACATTGACAGAGATATCACTCAAGTATATCTAAAACATGAAGGGCTTCTTTGGACTGTAAGGAACAAGATTATGAATCATTCCTTAAGCAGATCCTGCTTGAGTGGCACTTGAAAGGGTAGGATTTACTCCCAAGATTCAGTCTATCATCAGATTTTTTTTTCTCTCTTTTTGCTTTTTTTTAGGGCTGCACCTGTGGCGTATGGAGGTTCCCGGGCTAGAGGTTGAATCAGAACTGCGTTTGCCAGCCTGTGCCGCAGCCACAGCAATGCCAGATCCGAGTTTGTCTGCAAACTACACCACAGCTCATGGCAAGGCCAGATCCCCGACCCACTGAATGAGGCCAGGGATCAAACCTGCACCCTCATGGATACCAGCCGGATTCATTTCCGCTGTGCCACCACGGGAACTCCGTCATCAGATTTGAAGCAATCTTGTTAGCCTTCTGTTATTTCACAGGTGGTTGATCCATAAAAAGACAATACTGATTTTAAAAATATAATCCAGGATTTAAAATCTATAAGAGAAGAACACTTCTTCCAATGTTTTGGCTTTTAAACCTGCCCATAGCAAGGATTCCTGGGGAGCTGTCAGTCATCTAGAGACCTGTCAGGTTTGCCCAGATCTGCCTCTAAATCGCCCGTTTAGCTGTTCACCTCTTCTAGGGCCCCAGCTTCCAAACCTTCCCTGGCCTGGGCTGTCAGGTGTCCCCGAGTGCTGGGCTGCATTTTTTCCCACCCTTGTTGCCTCTGGCACATTCTTCTCATACCAGCCACAGGGTTTCTGCCTTTGCTTAGTCCTTTTCATGGACCTTCTGTTCACCCCAGGTACCATTTGAAAATGCCCGAAGTAACCCAATCTGGGATGGTCTCCAGCCCACCCAGCACTGTGTATCCTCCCCTGGAGGACCAAGGTCACAGAAGCTTGTCCACCTCCGGGTCCTTTCCTCTTTACTTGCCCATACCCCTCATTCATGCCTTGAGGCCTGAGTAAAGATGCACGTTCTCTGAGAGGAATTACACCTCTCCATTTATTTTATTTTATTTTATTTTATTTTTGTCTTTTTGCCTTTTCTAGGGCTACTCCTGGAGCACATGGATGTTCCCAGGCTAGGGATCTAATTGGAGCTATAGCCGCCGGCCTAAGCCACACAGCCGCAACTGCACCAAATCTGAGCCTTGTCTGTGACCTACACCACAGCTCATGGCAACACCAGATCCTTAACCCTCTGAGCGAGGCCAGGGATGGAACCCAAAACCTCATGGTTCCTAGTCGGATTCGTTAACCACTGAGCCATGACGGGAACTCCGCTCCTCTCCGTTTAAACTAGATTCCCCATAACCTTCTGTGCCCTTCCCCCAGTGCTGATCATCCAGGAGGGATTGAGCAATGTCTTTCTCAGACAGGACGGTAAATCCTGAGAGGGACAGGATTGGCTTGTCTTTTTCTCTTTGGCTACAACTTTTGCACTTAGCTGTGTGGCTTCTCACCCAGCTCTGAGCCTGGGGTCAATCACATCTCCGTCTTTCTGACCGAGTCTAAGTGACCTAACACCTTTGTGTGTCAACTTCCTCCTAATCAGCAAAAAGGAGCCAATAAAGGACCTACCCTGTTGGATTATCAGTCGAATGTGGACACAGGCAGCTCCTTCCCACTGAGGGAAACTGTGAGGCTTCACCTAGTTTACATGCACAAGGCGCTTAGAAAAATTCTGGGTGTGTGAGACACAATGTCAGTTATTATTTCAGCAGGTGCTCACAGATATGTTTGCCAGAATGGATTCATTCAGACCACTTTGGGCCATAGATTTCCTCCTCATTTTGGAGAATTCTTCCTTGATTTAAATTATATAGTAAAATATAGACAAAATAAGATTCTCCTGGTTACCATAATTGAGAAGAACAACTTTCCTTTCATCAAAAAAGATATCACAACCTTCATCAAAAGCGCCAGAGCTGCCATATACATCAATTCCTACACTGTAATGGACATTTTTTTGGAAGCGTTCTTTGCCTTTCCTTCATAACCCAAGCCTAAAATGGGTCCCCCAGGATCCCAAATGTGGCAGCCTTTTCTCCCCCAGCTTTATTGAGATACAGTTGACATATAACATTGTGTAAATTTAAGGCGTATGAGGTGATAATTTGATACTTATTATGAAGGGTTTACCACAAAAAGGTTATTGACATATCCTTCATCTCACGAAATCACCTTTTCGTTTTGTTGTTTTGGTGAGAGTTTTAAAGCTCTACTTTCACAGCAACTTTCAAGTGTACAATGCAGTATGTTAACTGTCGTCACCTTGCCGTAGCTTGGATTCTTGGAGCTTATTCATCTTATAATTGAAAGTTTCTACTCTTTGACCAGCATCTCCCATTTCCTCCACCCCTCAGCCCCTGGCAACCACCATTCTACTCTGTTTTGATCAGGGCAAACTTTTGGATTTCACATATAAGTGAGATCATGCAGTATTTGTCTCTCTCTGATTTGTTTCACTTAGCATGATGCCCCCAAGGTCCATCCATTTTGTTGAAAATGACATGATTTTCATTTTTTATGGCTGAGTAGTAGTCCATTGCAGGTATATATCCATTCATCTATCCATGTCCTGGCTATTGCGAATAATGTTTCAATGACTATGTGGTGTAGATATATCTCTTTGATATACTGATTTCATTTCCTTTGAATATAGACCTAGAAATAGGATTTCTGGATATGTTAGTTCTATTTTTTATTTTTTGAAAAGCCTCCATACTGTTTTCCACAGTGATGGGATTGGTTTACATTTCCACTAACAGTGCACAAGGGTTTTCTTTCCTCCAAATCCCTGCCAGCAATTTTTATATCCCATCTTTTTGATAAATAGCCATTGTTACAGATGTGAGATGATATCTCAGGATTTTAATTTACATTTCACTCCGCTGGTGGTTCGTGATGTTGGGCACTTTTTGTGGAGTAGTTTGCCTTTTGAATGTCTTCGTATTCTGTGCCCATTTTTAAAATTTTGCTATTAAGTAGTATTTGTTTGTTATGTATTTTGCATATCAGCACCTTATCAGACAACATGATTTGCAAATATTTCCTTCCATTTATAGGTTGCTTTCTCATTTGGTTGATTGCTTCCTTTGCTGTGCAGAAGGTTTGTTTGCTTTATTTCACTTGTTGATTTTTACTTTTGCTGCCTTTGCAAATCCCCCCCCAAAAAATCATTGCTGAAATTGACGTCAAGGAAGGTTTTCCCTTTGTTTCCTTCTAGGAGTTTTATGGTTTCAGGTCTTACATTCAAGTCCTTTATCTATTTTGAGTTAATTTTTGTGAGTGGCTTAAGGTAGGGATTTCAATCTTGTTCTTTTGCTTGTGAATATCCAGTTTTCCCAGAACCATTATTGCTGAGACAATCCTTTTCCTATCAAGTGTTCTTGGATCCCTTGTAAAATATTAGTTGACAATATACATGTCTGTTTATTTCTAGGCTCTCAATTCTGCTCCTTTGGTCTATGTGACTGTTTTGGTGCCAGTACCATACTGTTTTGATTATTACAACTTTATAATAAATTTTGATATCAAGAAGGAAAATTTGACATTTCTTTTGATGGAGAAATGGAAAAGGGTCTGGAAAAGCTCTTGTTAATTAATAAAGAAAGAAGAGGTATTTTGTTCTTTTTTTCAGATAAAGTTATTGTCACTGCAATGCATTTGTTAGAAACATCACCATTAAGAAAAATCAATGACAAAGTTATTGGCTTCTTGGCTGATGTCAGGAAAACCCACCACAAGTAATATTAACTACTTATAATTTTGATGTTTCTTTTTCTCTTTAAACAAATAAAGCCATTATATGAATTAAGAGAAAATAACAAATAACATTTATTTCTGTTCAAATCCTCTTCTCTGGAGTTGTAATGCCTCTTTTTAAGCTCAGTGCATTTTTAGGGTTATTTTACATAAGTCTATTACTCATTACAACATATTTATCATTTTATGGTTCACAAGGTTTAGAAAAACCATTGTGACCCTTATGCTAATGTAGCCTATTGTGTTGGAATGGCTTTTCTAATGATATACCTATGATTTGGATGCACAATTATTTACTTTAGAATTGAGCAAAATAATTGACTATTTTTTAAATGCCATTATACCATACATCCTGGAACAATTTTTTAAAAATTAAAAGCAAATGTATGTGTGTATAGACTTCTCATTCGACATTAAAGAAAAATGTCTTCTGGTTTATAATACTAGTAGTTTCCAAATTCTCTCAACACATGAATTAGTTGCCCGCTTTACTGAATTTTGAAAAGGCTTTTGTACATAAAATTATACCTTAATTTAGTGAGTCAAACCCATACCTATTTCCGTTAGATTGGAACATAATTAATGTCCTGAGTTGTTGGCTGGTTTATCCTTGACTAAATTTAGATGTGTAAAATCATTTTGTATTAAAGGCCGCTTTATTTGCTTTTTGGTAAGTTCCATTTCTGATTTAAAATAAGCATGTGTATCTTTCCACATGTCCTACCTTCCATCCCCAGATCAGCCCACTACCAAATTGGCTATTTTATGTTTTTGACATGCTTGTGCTTGTATATATTTCTTAATATAAAAATAGAACCTGACTCAATAAACTGCTTGATAACCTGATTCTTTTCACTTAACAAGTATTGTGAACATCTTGCCACTCCATTAAGAAAGATTTTTTTTTTTTAACTTATTTTTAGAAACTGTAGCCCTGGTTCTTAGATCGTATTTCTTGAGGGCTCAAGTGTTAGAATACTGACTCTGCAGATCAATATCTAGATATGAGTCCAAACTGTTCAAACAGCTGTGCAAGTGTTGCCATCAAACCCAGACATTAAGTTGCACTCTTCCATGTGGTAGGTTGTGCAAACCGCTCCCCAGCATGGCAAGGACAGTCCAGGGGGCAAAAGTCTGTTGTTCACAATTTGATGAATTTTTTTACAATAGCTACACCCCCCTGTGGCGATTAAAGTAATCTGTGTTCAAAGTACAGAGGTGTATCCATTTGACTGCCCCAGTGTGGCTCCCTGCCTGTGGACTTCAAACATGTCAAATGGAGCTGGGCACATACTATTGGCCTCACCCTGGAAATGGTCTTGATTAAAGCAGCTCAGAGCAAGGCTGGAGTGGTTTTCCTTTACTACAGTTTTTCTTCTCCTCTTTCCTTCCTTCCCTTCCTTCCCTTTCTTTCTTTTTGCTTTTTAGGGCCGCACCTGCAGCATATGGACGTCCCAAGGCTAAGGGTCGAATCAGAGCTGTAGCAGCTGGCCTATGCCACAGCCACAGCAACACCAGATCCTTGACCCACCGAGCGAGGCCAGGGATCAAACCTGCTTCCTCATGGATACTAGTTGGGTTCATTACTGCTGAGCCACATCGGGAACTCTGAGCCCCCTCCTTTTTTATTGGGGTGTAATATACACAACACACAAGTTGCCCTCGTCACCATTCCTTCAGGTTCAGGCCAGTGGCAGGGAGGACGTTCACACTGCACAACCATTGCCTGAGCCCTTTGCAGTCAAGCAGCAAGACAGACTATCAGAGTTTCTTGGGGAGCCCAGCTTTGTCCAGCAGGGCTTGCTGAGAACATACAGCTAAGCAGCAATACCTGGAATTTCTGGACACTCGAAAGGTCATTCTACATAAAGCGTTCCTGATCTTTTCTTGAATGGCTGCATATCTTTGAGTTTCTTAGCTATTACTTAGGAATACAAACACAGGTTTGAACTGCGGATCCAATTACACATGGATTTTATTTTTCTTTACTAAATTTGAACTACTCTACTACATGATCTGTTGGTGGTTGTATCTGGGGATGTGGAACTGCTGATATGGAGAAACTGTGAATATGGAGGGGTCAGCTATAAAGGTATATGACTTTTCACTGGGGGAGGAAGACGGTTCGATCCCCTCAACCCCCATGTTGTTCAAGGGTCAACTCTGCAGAGCTTTGCAAAAGCTGTTGCTATTAAGCACATCTATCAACACCAGAAGATCGCTTTCTCAGAATCTGACCCTTAAAAGTGGACACTTTAGGAGTTCCCACTGTAACACAACAGAATTGGCAGCATCTCTGCAGTGCCAAGGACACAGGTTCAGTCCCTGGCCCAGGAAAGTGGGTTAAAGGATCCAGTGTTGCCGTAGCTGTGGCATAGGTCACAACTGCAGCTCAGATATGATCCCTTGCCTGGGAACTCCATATACCACGGGGCAGCCAAAAAAAAAAAGGAAAAAAAAAACAAACAAACAACTGTGGACACTTTATTCTTCCCAATTTTCAAAAGTTGTAATGAATTAGCAGTGGACATCAAGGCTACTTTTCCATATTTTGATCAGATGATGGCAACCTGGGATGCTAACAAAACCACCCGACGTCGCATTGTTGTGTGATTGCTCAAAGAATATCTAATCAGGCTTTTGCAAGACAGGCAGCGTTGAGTGCCCTCCTGGACAGGATGGAACAGGTGGGCTGTCTGTAGAGGAGGCATTCGTCCACACCAGTCATTTGCAGGCAAGAGCCACTGACAACAGACCTAGCATTCACCTCTGACCTTTCTGTACTGAGATGCTGCAGATGCCTGTGGATTGTGCTTGGTGGAATGATCCCAAAGTGCGTGGATACACCCTTTCAGTTAAATCTTTCCCTTGACTTCCCCACCTCCTTCTGCTCACTGAGTTTTTGCTCTGAATGATTTCCTATCACAGAGAAACAACTGCTCTTTTGTTGTCATTGCTTCAGTTGCTATTATATGAGCCTGCAGGAAGTGTGCCCCAGCCTAATGTCCTTGGAGCATTTTTGGGAATCCCTGAGCTCATACCACCTCTCCTCCTGTGATTCTCACCAGGCTCACCGCCTCCCCTGTCCCCCCACCCCAGTAACAGGGGGCTTGCTTTCAGAATATTTTATGGGATACCAATTTCAAATGAGCAAGTATTTCTTGGACTAGCAACGCTCAGACTTTTCGGTTTTACGCTCTTTTGACATTTTTAAAAAACACTCGGGAACCCAAATAATTTTTTTAAAAAACTTAAAAAAAATTGTTTTTAATGTCTTCACCTGTGGCATATGGAAGTTCCAGGGCTAGGGGTCAAATCAGGCCTACACCACAGCCATGGCAACACAGGATCTGAGCTACATCTATGAAACTTGCAGCAATGCTGGATCCTTAACCCAAAGAGTGAGGCCAGGGGTTGAACTCACAACCTCGTGGACACTATGCTGGGTTTTTAACCTGCTGACCCACAACAGGAACTCCCCAAAGAGCTTTTGTTTATGTGGGTTATATCAATATTTATCATCTTAGAAAATAAAAGTGAAAAATTTATTTCAAGTTTTAGTCAGAAATAAGAGACATACATCACTGTGTAAGTTTGTGTTCAGCATGGTGGTTTGATTCACATATGTTGTGAAAAGATCATCAAATAGGTTGATGATACCCATCAAATAGGTTGATAATACCCATATTCTCATATAGATGCAGTAAAAAGGAAAGAAAAAGGAAAACAGATTCCTCCTTATAATGAGAACTTTTGTTAGGATTGACTGTTTTTCTTCTTTCTTTTTTTTTTTTTGCTTTTTAGGGTCGCACCCATGGCATATGGAGGTTCCCAGGCTAGGGGTCCAATCAAAGCTGTAGCCTCTGGCCTACGGCACAGCCACCGCCACGGCCACACCAGATCCGAGCCGTGTCTGCAACCTACACCACAGCTCAGGGCAACGACAGATCCTTAACCCACTTAGTGAGGCCAGGCATCGAACCTGCAACCTCATGGTTCCTAGTCAGTTTCGGTTCCACTGCACCATGACGGGAACTCCAGGATTGACTCTTTTTCTAACCTTCCTGTATCTTGTATGGATGTGTGAGCTCCACCCCCTAATACTCATTCATCTCGTGACTGGAAGTTTGTACCTTCTGACCATTTTCCCCCAATTCCCTGTTTCCATCCTCTGACTTTGGTAACCACACAAATCTGATCTCTTTTTCTATGATCTTTTTTTTTTTTTTTTTAGTGTTTTTATTTGTTTTGTTTGTTTGTTTTAGAGTCTACATATAAATGAGATCATACAATATTTGTCTTTCTCTGACTTCTTTCACTTGGCCTAATGCCCTCGAGGTCCATCTATGCTGTCACGAATGATAGGATATCCTTATTTTTTATGGCTGAATAATACTCCATTACACACACACACAAACACCCCCACACACACCTTCTTTATCCAGTCATCTGCTGACGGACACACAGGTTGTTTCCATGTCTTAGATGCTGTAAATGATGCAGCAGTGAACATAGAGTGCAGATATCTCTCTAGTGAGTGAGTTTTTTCCTGTCCTTTGGATATATTCTCAGAAGTGGAATTGCTAGATCATATGGTAGTTCTATTTTAATTTTTTAAGGATCCCCCATAATGTTTTTCATAGTGAATGCACCAATTTATGATTTTCAAAAAAATCAGAATACAAGCTGTTAGATGATACCATTTCATGCCACATAGCCTCCAGAAAACTCATTTGTCTGCTCTTGAGAGAATAAGAGTAAAAAAAGGCAATAATGTCTTGATTTTGTTGTGAGAGTTGTTTTAACTCCACAGTCCCACCTGAAAGTGTTTCAGGTAAGGCTCAGGGTTCCCAAGACCACACTTTGAGAACCTGGAATATATTCCCCCATTTTTCCCTTTCCTTTTTTGTTTTCAATGCTCTTTATACTCTTTAAAACACTGTTATTTCACAGCATCCAAAGGACATATTTTAGGAAGAGATACTTGGTAACGTTCTTCTTAACTTGGGATGTAGGTGGGAAAGGTGCTTGGAAAGGAAGATTTTTTAAAAAACCCTTGAGATACTTTTCTCGTAGTTAGATGAAGTCTATTTTTTCCCACCTCCTACATTTCACATAGTCCTCTGTCAAGACCAGAATCTTCAGTCAGAGTTAAGGAACTCTAGCATAGAAATAGCAGATAAAAATGCATATGCAACGCAACTCCTCTCCTACCACTCTGTTGAAGTTCAGTTCATGGGCTTTGTGGACATTTGAGCCCTGTGTCTGAAATGCCATCAAAATTAGGGCAAAATATTTCTCCCTTGGACATGCCCTCTGCAGGGATTGGGGGGAGGTGTCGATGGCATTTCAGAAAAATGTCCTCAGAGCTGCTTGCGATGGGGGATTTCAGGAAGAAGCCACAGGGAACCAGAAGGGATCTAACTGTAACAGCAAAAGCAAACTCAAAGGAAATGTGGTGGTTTTAGGAATGAGAGAGATGGGGGGGAGGGGGAGGGAGGGGATCCATGTACACTGATTTATGTTTATTTTTTAAAATTTTTAATTTTTTTTGTCTTTCTGTCTTTTTAGGGCCACTCCCGCAGCACATGGAGGTACCCAGGCTAGGGGTCTAATCGGAGCTGTTGCTGCCGGCCTACACCACAGCCACAGCAACGCCTGATCCTTAACCCACTGAGCGAGCGATGCCAGGGGTCAAATCCGCAACCTCATTGTTGCTAGTCAGATTCGTTAACCATTGAGCCACGATGGGAGCTCCTGATTTATGTTCACACACAGGGAGGATATAATAATCAGTAGCCACTCAATAATGCAGGCAAGAAGCAATCTAATGAATGGAAAGTTTGAGTTTTGATGTCAACCTTAGACTGTCTTGACTCCTACTTACTATGTGCATAGGGGCAAGTGACACCATCCCTCTGAAAGTATTTTCCTCACCTGGAGAAGGGTATTCTGATACCTGCTTTGCTAGGTGATTTTTGCAAAGGTGAGATAATAGTTTCTGCACGAGGGGTGACTTAACAGGTGACAGCCTATTAAGATGGCTAGGAAGTGAAAAGTCACACCAATAATGATGATAATGTTAACTGTCTACTCTGTACCCCCCAGACCCCCAGAAGTCTAAGTATAGGGGAACACCATAATTTCACTGCCACCTTGGTCCCCAACTTGGCCTTGACCACCTGAGATCATCCCCAATATTCTGCAGGCACGGCTGAGCCCCCTGCTTCTTACCATGACATCAGGCTGGAGGATAACCAGGGAGGGCTCACATTGCTGGAATCTTTCTAAGACCAACTCTGCAGGGGCCAGGAGAGTGGCTCCTTCCTGGGCAGGCTCTGCTTCCCAAAGTCATGTGCAAAATCACAGGACTGGTTGGTAAGGTTCTTTCACCAAGGGGTCAACAAAAAGCATCTATTGTTGCCACTGAAAATGAAACAGGGCAACCCCTGTGGCATTTTGCCCCCAGGAACGTGGAAGCCAGGTCTCACTCTGGAGTTTTGTCTTCCCTGGCAGTATTATTGTATATCTGAGTTAGGGTGTTAATCCTTCAGATGAGTCACTCATGTCAATGGCTAGACATTTTCTCATTATTTATTAAGAATGGTGTGACTTTCTACTTCCTACCCATTTTCCCTCCCTCTCTTTGAACCCTTTGCCGCTATCTCATTTGTCAGCATTGGCACATTCCACTTACGTGCTACTTTCACCATCTCTCAGGTAATTAACAAAGGTGTAAAACATGAAGGGAAGAATGGAAAGAAATGAGACATGTTTCAGGAGTTTTTAATTGTATGGGACTACATTTAAAGATGTGAAAACAACTTTTAAGATAAAGGAAAAAAGCACACCTCAGTCACAGGACGATTTCCAACCAAGGTTGTTATTCTGAGCAATGATTAACCAACACTTTTATCAGAGGGAAGACTTGATTGTAAAACACTAGATTGTTCATTAGATGTTGGACAGGGTGCATGGTGTCAACTTTCATCTTGCTAGGTGCTTCAGGCAATGTCACCTGTCTTCCGGGTAATGCAGGGACAAATACACAGGGTTCAGGGAGAGGCAGGGAAAGGTAACAAGTGTTGGCTTGAGTGCAGAGAAAAGGGAACACTGCTGCACTGTTGGGGGGATGTACATTGGTGCAGCCACCATGGAAAACAGGATGGAGGTTCCTCAACAAATTAAAAATAGAACTCCAGTTCCCACCATGGCTCAGCAGTTAGGGGAAAAAAAAAAGAACTCCAGAATGATCCAGCAATTCTACTTCTAGGTATTTATCCAAGGAAATGAAATCACTACCTGGAAGAGATAGCTGCGTCCCCATGTTCATTGCAACATTGCTCACAATAGCCAAGACCTGGAAACAACCTAAATGTTCACTGATGGATGAATAGAGAAAGATGTGGTATACATACAACAGAATATTATTCAGTCATGAGGAAGGAAGAAAGAAATCTTGCCAACTGCAACGACTTGGATGAAACTTGAGGGCGTGATGCTAAGTGAAATAACTCAGATAAAGACTAACACTGTATGATTTCACTTATATGTGAAATCTGAAAAAGCCAAACTCAGAGAAACAGAGACTAGAGCAGTGGTTACCAGTAAGGCTGGGAGGGGTGGGTGTGGAAGAAATGCAGAGATATTGGTCAAAGGGTACAAACTTTCAGTTATAAGATTAACAAATTCTGGGCATCTACTGTACAGCATATGATTATAGCTAAAAATAGTAATATACTTGAATATTGCTAAGACATTAGGTCTTAAATATTCCCACCACAAAAAAGAAATGGTAATTATGTGAAAGTGCCAGCTAATGCTAGGGTGGTAGTCATTTTGTAATATATAAATGTATCAGATCAACACATTTCACATCTTAAACTTACACAATATTATATATCAATTATATCTCAACAAAGCTGTGAGGAAAAAAGGAGAGTCAGGAAGGTGAGACAGAAATAAAAATTCAGACAGTTCTCAATTCTCCAAGACTTGGTAAAATATTTTATTCTCTTTTTGGCTGCAAATTAGACTGTTCTTTTGGAAATGCTCAGTATCACAGGAAGTGGCCAAGTGACACTGGACATGTAAATTACCTGGCTTCCCCTTGAAGTTAGACAAACTTAAACCACTGCCATCTTATTTTATGCTGTGACCAGAAGCTATGCTCCAATGATAACCAGCAGCCTTGAAAGCTTAACATCAGCTGAGCGCATCAGGCATCCATAAACTTGTATTGATGAAGAATTGAGCACCTACTGTGTGATGTTCCATTTTTGCCACTGAAAAGAGAGTTGTTCCCCTTAAGAACATGCAACATATTTTTTAAGAATATAAAGTAGGGACACATGACAAACTGGATGAGGAGAGCTGGCAGCATCAGACAAGAGGTCACAGGAGTGGTCAGAACTGGGGATGGGAGAAGCTGCACAGCTAATTGTGGAAGCTGTGCCCTAGGGGATCTCAGGGTGATCTTTTGAGGTGAAGAGGGAAAATACCAGAAACCCCTCCCCCACCCTTTTATTTTCCTTTTTCTCCTCCCACAACACATGGAATTCCTGGGCCAGGGCTCAGATCTGAGCCAAAGCTGCAGCAACACCCAATCCTTTAACCCACTGTGCCAGGCTGGGGATGGAACCTAGGTCCTGATGCTGCAGAGATGTCACCCATCCCATTGCACCACAGCAGGAGCTCTCAGAATACCAGTTTTTAATGACTATTTTGCTATGCTTTGAAATGTACTTTTACAGTGTCCATATGGAAGTCCATGTGTAAACTTTCTAAATGTGGTGCATACATGGTCTACCCGGGGGAGCTTGTTCATGAACTTGAGAGACCTTTGCTGGCAGTGAGGGCTGAAGGACAGCAGGGAAGGAAGAGGTCTGGGTGGCTCAATACAAGGGGTGAGGAGGGGCAGGGTTTGATGGGCAGAAGAGAGAGGGGAGAGCATTCTAGCTCAGAAGGCAATGGGAGCTGAAGAATGGAGCTGGGTGGCCATCAAATGTTCCTGAGACCCAGAGGAGACCAACCTATTTAGAGAGGGGAGAGGCATTAACAGACCAAGGTCTGCAGCCAGAGACAGCATGGGGAGTGCACCCCAAACCATTATCACAGGTGAGACCTCACAGGAGGACAAACAGAAAAGAGATTTGATGGGAGTTTTTGAACTTGGTTCTGACAGGTTGAAAGTCATGATGCAGGTAAACTCCCTGGGCCACAGAATGAAGTCTGGCTGGAAGGAGAAGCATGAGGGAAGGATTTTCTGTAGAAATAGTGGATGGAAAATGGAAGCAGATAGTATTCAAGGGATAAAGGACCAACATGAGTCACCTGTGCTTCTAAGTTAGGGTCTGAGACTGTCCTCAGGTTCAGGGCCCAGAAAGATCCAGCCAACAGAGAACAATAAGTGCTGAGCAAGCCAGACTCTGAGTCAGAGGCTCCTAGTTTTAAATGCATGCTTAGCAGCTTCCTCCAGCTATGTGACTATAGGCAGGTTACTTTAATCTTTTTAAGAAGCTTTCTCACCTGTAAAGTGGGGATAAAAATAGTACCTAAGTTGCAGGATAACATGAGGACTAAATGGGACAATACATTCAACACCCTTTCAACATACTTAGTGCTCAGTTTAAAATTGTAATAAAAATCAATTTTAATTAAAACAGCAACAAAATAGAAATATCAATTGGCTTAGATGCTCTTTGAAAATAAACATTGAAGAAAAACGAAACAGATGATCATTTTCGATGGATTTAGTTTTCTGTTCTTTGATTTACTGGCACCAACCATGCCACGCCTTCAGAAAATGTTTCATTTTCATTCATGCTTTCTTGTTTGAAAATCCTGCCCACTCCCACCCCCACCATCCTCTTTGGGTTCCTACTGCACGAGTGGCAATGGCATTCATACCTAACAGGTTCCTGAGTGTCAGCATGACTTATTAAAACAGATTCTGGGGCTCGCCCAGAGTTTCTCATAAGATCCCAGGCAATCTTAAGATCCCAAGTTGCTGGACTGGGCCACTCTTGGAGAATCACTGCTCTAGAAAAGAGTCCTGAAGTTTCCCTCCTAGGTATATAGGTTTGGGTTCTTGGCTTTGCAGGTCACTCCCTCATTCCATTAACTGACGAAAATTTGGTGGTGATGGTGTTTTACAAGGAAGGGAAATATCGTGTAATGCTTTTATTTCCTTGCTTTTAGCTTTGCTGCTGTTTCTTACGTGGAGAAGCAGAAAAAAAAAAAGAAAGAAAGAAATTTGTGTAAACTACCCCCCCCCCGCCATGGGAGAGATACAACAAAGCTTTGTCTTCCCATCAGAAAGTAATTTTAGAGTTTTTCTTTGGTGGGAGGAAAATCAAGCATCACCCAGCCCCTCTCTTCCTGTATCTTTTGGTGTGGGTGCCTGGATATTTCTGCGTAATGAAGTTTAATTACAGTGGTTTCTTCAGCACTGACTTGAACTCATACCCTTGGGTCAAACACAAATTGTTTGTTTATAAATCAAAACTTATGCTAAAAGATATAATCCTTAAAGATTTTTCGTTTCAGGAAGACTTTTTAAATTAGAAAAATTGTGATAAAATACACATAATAGAAAAGTTACCATCCTAAGCATTTTTCAGTGCAGAGTTCAGAGTATTAAGTATATTCATCTGTTATGCAACCAATCTCCAAGACGTTTGCATCTTCCCTACTGAAAATCTGTTCTTTTTAAATGAAAATTCTCTATTCCTCCCCTCCCCCTGACCCCCAGCCCCTGGCAACCACTATTCTCTTTTCTGACTCTATGTGTTGGAAACACTAGACATCTCACATAAGTGGAATCATACAGCATTTGTGTGTGTGTGTGTGTGTGTGTGTGTGTGTGTGTGTGTGTGTGATTGCACGTAGTATAATATCCATGTTGTGCCGTATGTCAGAATCCCCTTCCTTTTGAAGGCTGAGTTTATCCATTTATCTGTTGATGGACATTTGGGTTATTTCTACATTTTGGCTACTGTGAACAACGCTACTATGGACATGGGTATGTACATATCTCTTTGAGACCCTGTTTTCAATTCTCTTGTATATACACCACACATTTGGAAGTTCTGAATCTTATGATAATTCCATTTTTAATTTAGGGGGAACTGCCACTCTGTTTTCTGTATCAGCACCAATCGTCTCATAGTGCCACCAACAGTGCATGAGGGCTCTGATTTCTCCACATCCTTGTCAACTCTTGGTATTTGTTTGTTTGTTTTTTGGATAGTAGCCATTCTAATGGGTGTGAGGACATACTGCATGGTTTTGATCTGCATTTTCCAAAGGATTAGTGATTTGGGCATCTTTTCATATACTTGCTGGCTATTTGTATATCTTTTCTGGAAAATTCAAGTCCTTTGCCCATTTTTTTTTTTTTTGTATTTTCTAGGGCTGTACCCACAGCATATGGAGGTTCCCAGGCTAGGGGTCTAATTGGAGTTGTAGCTGCCAGCCTATGCCACAGCCACAGCAATGCCAGATCCAAGCCGAGTCTGGAACCTACACCACAGCTCACAGCAATGCCAGATCTTTAACCCACTGAGCGAGGTCAGGGATCGAACCCACAGCTTCATGGTTCCTAGTCAGATTCGTTAACCACTGCGCCAGGACGGGAACTCCCTGCCCATTTTTAAATTGTATTATTTGCTTTGTTGTTTTTTTGTTGTTGTCGTTCAATTGTACAAGTTTTTATATATCCTATATATTAATCCCTTATCAGAGATATGATTTGTAAATATTTCCTCCCATTCTGTGGGCTGCCATTTTGCTCTGGGTTTTGTGACATTCTTCTGAACGCTAGCTTTTGTACCAGTTGGCAGTTGACTTGGCTAGATTTGAACCCCCAACTGTCTCCCATACGGTGGGCAGCAGCTGAAATCAATCTCAGCTCAACTCTTTCCATTTCCAGCTCTTTTTGTCTGTCCCATCCCCTGATTGCCCCATATCTGTTTCATTTAGAAGTCTGCCAAGAATGGACTCAGATGTTTGAATACAGATTTTTGTGCTCACACTCTGAGACTCCTTTCTTTCTAGGATTTCTCTCGTAACTTGCTGGCTTCTCTGTGCATTTCTAACTCTGTCCTCTGGCAGTGAATCCAGTAAGGCTGTAGATTCGGGTTAAATCCCTGGTCTAGGAACTTCCGCATGCTGTGGGCATGGCCAACAAAACAAAAACAAAACAATAAGGCTATATTATAGATTTCTGCTGCCTAAAACACACAGAGATTGAGGGGTGTCCTCCAGAAAAAAAAAATCACAGCCTTGCAAGTCTTACCCACTGCACTTGATCTTTCAAGGGTAGATTCCCTTCCAAGTTCTGCCTGCTTTGGGTGACTCCAAATAGGCCAGATAGTTTTATTTTCTACGGGTCCATACTTCATAACTGTTCTCTCTAGGAGGGTTAAGTTTGATCAGGCTACTTCACCAGGAACAGAATCTAGAATCCAGAATCTGTAAAACACCGGATGTAATAAAGAATTTTCTTGGCACAAGGATTGCACCTTGTAATTCATCTTAATGCTGTAAGGAGTGAGAATCCTGGCAGATATTTTCTTAGCCTACTAATCCTTTAACGTGACACAGAGAGACAATATATACTTTGCGGTCTCCTGGTATTATGCCCGCATCATAAGCTCACTTTATATCGCCTTCCCTGTGATACTTTAAGCTAAATCTTCTATTTCCTGTGTTCGGGTGTGTGTGAGGGGTGTCGGTGCCAAACTGCAACCCTTAAACATCTCTAAAAATTAAACCTCCTATTCTGCTTTCAGGGAAGTTTGCAGTGTAGGGAAGCTTAAGTCTCCTAAGGTTCCTAGTCCCCCTAATCTTTAAGCATCTTCAACAGCTTTTACACACAATTCATTTGAGATGGGAGAAGGAAAATGTATTTCTCTTAAAGCAGCTGCTTCAAAAACCAATGAGACAACATGGAATTAAAAAGAAAATCTACATCGTATAGGACTTGTGGTGCACGTCTTGCAGCATTTCTCCAGGATCCTGTTCAGAGAAACTGGGAGCCATTTATAAAGAGATTTCAAGAATATATTGTGTATCCACACTGCAAGCAGAATCAGAAATTGGAAAATAGACATTGGAGAGCCAAGTGAAAAGATTTCATTCAGTTGATGTACTGAAAATCTATATTAGGCTTTAAAAATGGTACCACACCTCACATTAGAACTTTAAGGAAGCCGATCTATGATGGTAAAAGAATTCCTACATTGTTATCTTGCACATACCAGCAAAGAGGCATGATTTATGCAAATAGAGTAAAATAGCATCTTATTACTTCCTCCATCACTTAATACCCATGTTAAAGGTTTAAAAATTCTCATTATTAAAGGCAATCTATATAGTATGTGTTTATAAAAGTCTAATGATTTCAACTAATATGCTCATCAAAATTATGTGGCATCTTTTTTCAAATGCACAGGCCTGATCCCCCCACCTCCACCCCGCCCCACTGCCAGGAATGTGGTTTCAGTAAAAGTCAAGTAGGAATTTGGACATCTGTTATTGGTGGTTTCTTTAATGTGTTAAACTTTTTTAAATTAAGATTTTACATTTTTAGAATAGTTTTAGGTTCACAGCCAAGTTGAAGGGAAGGCACAGAGATTTCCCATATACCCCCTACCTGCACGGCCTCCCCCATTAGCAACAGCCACCACCGGCCTGGTGCCATTTTTACAGTTGATAAACCTACATTAACACATCATCACCCCAAAGTCCGCCTTCCATTAGGATTCACGTTAGTGTTGAATATTCCATGGGTTTGGAAGAATGTACAATGACATCTATCCAATATTATAGTATCATCTAGAGTATTTCCACTGTCCTAAAAATCCTCTGTGTCCCCCCTCTTCATTCCTCCCACCCACACCCTCTACCTGGCAATCAGTGCTCTTTGGCTGTCTCTATAGTTTTGCCTTTTCTGGGATGTCATATAGTTGGCATCATTCAGCATATAACCTTTGCAGATCGGCTTCTTTCACTTAATAATATGCATTTAAGATTCCTCCATGCTTTTTCATGGCTTGATAGCTCATTTCTTTTTTAGTGAGAAATAATATTTCATTGTCTGGATGGACCACAGTTTATCCATTCACCACCTGAGGGCCATCTTGGTTGTTTCCAAGTTTTAGCAATTATGAAAAAAGTTGCTATAAATACCCACATGTAGTCTTTTGTACAGACAGAAGTTTTCCACTTCTTCGGGTAAATACCAAAGATTGAGATTGCTGGGTCATATGGTAAGAGTATGTTTAGTTTTGTAAGAAACCACCACAGTTTCTTCCAATGTGGCTGCACCGTTTTGCATTTCCCCCAGCAGTGAGTGAGAGTTCCCATTGTTCCACATCCTTGTCAGCATTTGGTGTTATCAGTCTTCTAGATTTTGGCCACTCTTAATAGGTATCTAGTGGTATTCCATTTTAATTTGCATTTCCCTGATGACTTATGATGTGAACCCTTTTTTCATATGCCCATTTTCCATCTATATGTGTTCTTTGGTGTAGTGTCTGTTAATGTCTTTATTTTTTAATTGGATTGTTCATTTTCGTCTTTTCTAGGGCTGCGCCCATGGTACGTGGAGATTCCCAGGCTAGTAGTCGAATCAGAGCTATAGCCGCCAGCCTGAGCCAGAGCCACAGCAATGCCAGATCCGAGCAGCGTCTGCGACCTATACCACAGCTCACAGCAACGCCAGATCCTTAACCCACTGAGCAAGGCCAGGGATCGAACCCGCAACCTCATGGTTCCTAGTTGGATTCATTAACCACTGCGCCATGACGGGAACTCCAAGGATTGTTCCTTTTCTTATTGTTGAGTTTTAACTGTTCTTTGTATATTTTGGATAACAGTCCTTTTTTCAGATATGCCTTTTCATGAGTATTTTCTTCCAGTCTGTGGTTTGTTTTCTCTTCTTTTGCCATTGTCTTGCACAGAGTAGAAGTTTTTTATTTGAATAAAGCCTAGCTTATCAATTATTTCTTTCATGAATCTTGCCTTTTGTATCATATCTAAAAAGTCATTGCCATACCCAAGGTCATCTTGGTTTTCTTATTTCTTATCTTATAGGAGTTTATAGTTTCGTGTTCTACATTGAAGTCTGTGATCCATTTGGAGTTAATTTTTGTGAAGAGTGTGAAGTCTGTGTCTAGATTCTTCTTCTATTTTTTTTTCTTTTGTATATGTATGTCCAGCACCATTTGTTGAAAAGACTGTCTTTGCTCCATTATCAAAGATCAGTTGACTATACATGGGGTTGGCCCCTGTATTTTTAAAAGGCCTCACAGGGGATTCAATGAATACTCTCTAGGTCCCCCAAGGAAAAATTTCACCAATGAGCACCATAATAAATAGTTGCTCACAAGTAAGGGGATAATAGAAAGAAGAATGTTTAATCTTTTACTGAAGTCAAACTTGGAATATTTCAGGACATGAAAGACAGATGCAGTAATACTATCTGGTATATATGGATGGAATTGAACCAATCTAGGAACATAAGCTTTGTGGGTTATTTGGGGTGTCATCTTTGAAAGAATGACATACGGCATATTAAAATATTCATCTGATGACAGAGAAGGGACCAAAAAAATCCAAACATGCATTTTCTTCCCCTTCAGACCCAGTAAATGAGAAGCAGATTTCAGCCACAGACAGAATTTAATATGCACAGAGCTGCCTTCACTCCCTGGAGGCAAATCCAGTTTCTGGTTGAAATCATGTTACCATTGTGGCTGTTTCTGTCCTGTGTCTTGAGAGAGCTCTTGCCATGATGGCGGATGCCAACACAGATTTCTCAAGAGCTGGATCACCGTCAGACAAGAGCAGGGAAGGTAGAAAAGCCCTTGTGAAAAATGAAGACGGACGTCAACTATTGACCTACTTCCCATATGTCTTTTCCTTCCAGACTCAGCATCCATCTTCTTCTCAGTTTAAACATTAGTAGGCTCGTATTCTCCCTGGCTCTTATGTCTGAACATAAGAGCCAGCCAGCTATAGGAGTTGGTGAACTTAGTGACTCATTCCATAGTCAAGTGCAGACCAGGAAACAGAGAAGGAGAGTAATCTTCTTGGAATGATAATGATGCCTTAGTGTTAAAAAAATTTAATTCCTATGGCTCTAGTTACAGAGTTCCAGAACAAAGTCATCAACAGAAATGATCATGCCTGAAAAACCTCTTCTCCAAAGGCATCAAAAACTGAGAAGATCTTTTATATTCATTCACTGCTTCAGAAATGGGGGAATTAAGTTTTGAGTGTAGAGTAGTTGGGAAATATTCTAAAGCTGAGATTACTGAAAAGGTTGGAAATACAGATCAGTCTTGGAAACTTCATAAGTATGAAATGATATATAGCTTTCAAATATTTTATAACATCAGAAAAATCTTACCTTACAGTTTTTTCTCAGCCTGCACATTTTCCCCAGCAATCTTAGATTTTCTAGTGTTAAGTGTCTGATAAATTTGTTATCAGGGGAATAGAGTATAATTCTGAGAGATATTACATAAACTTCTATTAAAATCTCCTTACAACCTTTTAAAGTAGAACTAATATCTTTCAGGCCATAAGCCTGATTTCAATTGCATGCAGGTTAATAGTTCTGGGTAGACAATGTCTATGAAAAAAGGATGAGCTATTGTTGCTTGTTTGTAGTTAAAATGACATTAGCAATGTTATCAGAATATTTGTGCAGGCATTTCTAATTTTAAAACAGTAGCTATGAGATTCAGGGGAGCAGAACAATGTAATTTTAAACTGCTATATATGGTTCATTAAAAATGCATCCTTCTCCAGAATATTAAACATGGTTAAGACTCTCTATATTGAACTCACTCTGTTTCAATGGACTATCAAGCGCAATAGTAGAGGGTTTAGGTCACATTTTTTCATGGATTTGATCCCATTGCCCTTAGAGTGATAGATTGGGAAACGAATTTCACTGTTAGCTTTGCACTAATCATATATTATCTGCTTCCCATGACCCTTTCCCTTGACTTAAATTCTATGGCAATGACCCCTCGAGGCCTCATCATCTGGGATGGGCCCCAAATCTACTTCCAGAGATGTTTTTCATTAGCCTCAAAGGGACATGATGCGGTGTTAGAAATTATTTTGGAGTGAGATCTAGCATATTGTATCCTGATTCACGCTCTGAAGTGAGCTGGTTGAATACATTCTTGAAGCTGGACAATTTATGAATATGGTGAAATTGATAACACTCCCTCCCTCAAAGCATTCTCTCTCTGGAAGGAGAGGTTTCTAGACCAGACGGAATATAAATGGAAAAGTGAATCAAAATAAAGTGAAATCACCAGTTTATGTAGCTGCAAAAGCTACTAACATTGTAATCTACTCAGAGCATGGCTAGATCTCTGTGGGAGCGCGCATGCGCATGTGCTCCAGTAGTGCCGGTGAGGTCCTGTCCTTCCCAGGTCCTGTGAAGTCGGCCCAGATCCACAGCCAGTCTTGGCTGCATCTCCAAACGCCTCGGTGGGTCGGGTCGCAGGTGGGGGAGTTGGGGCGAGGGCACACACTGAGCAGTGGCTTTTTCTAAGCCTCCTCAGAGTTCGCCCAGAGCCACTAAAGCACAGCGATTATGATCCAGCCTCTGCCATCAGAATTCCAGCTTTAAAGCTCCATTCTGTTCTTTCTTGTGTCACTGGGACAGCTTTCACACTCTCCTCAGGGCTGAGTTCCTCTGTCAGGGATGCAATTCTTTGGAGTTCCTACCCCCTAACCTAAGTGATTATGGGCTACCTGTACTCCACTTTCCCCATTTGTGAAACAGTGTTAATAGGATTTACCTCCCAGGTCATGTGAGTATTAAATGAGTTAAAAATACTGAAAACTTGTTAACTCTGTGTGGCACAAACTTAGTGCAACATCTAAGATGAGATGCTGTTATTAATGGTACGAGGGTTAAGTCAAATAAGGAATGTAAAGCAGACAGTAACACTCCAAGTATGAACTTCTTGAGCCTCTGCTTTGGCCTCTGGTTTCCATCCAGCCCCTTATGGGTACCAACGCTCTGAGAACCACTGGTCCCTTCCTAGAGGTTCAACCCTGCCCGGATCCCCAGCTGGAGAACTAGAGCCACAGTGCTTTTGCTGCCTCCTGTGAACTTTGGGGCTGTCAGTCACCCCGAGACTTGTCCTTGGTCCCACTCTTCTTGTTCTTCTCCTTGTAGGCTGGTGCTTAATTGTGTCAACGTTAAGTTTGCCATCCCTGTGTTTGAGCTTTGTGATTTGGCCAGCGCTGACCTCCTCAGCCAGGGGCACACAGGTAGTCCAACACCCCTGCCCAGGTGAAGCCAGCCCAGCTTTTTCCTCCACCAGCCCTCTGCCTCTTTTCCAGAGTGCCTTGCAGGCATGCTCCCCTGGAAAGTACAACTCCATCCATCAGTATAAGGCAACTCCACCATCTTAACCACTCTTTTTTTTTTTTTTTGGTCTTTTAGGGCTGCACCCCTGGCACATGGAAGTTCCCAGGATAGGGATGGAATCAGAGCTGTAGCTGCTGTCCTACGCCCCAGCCACATGGGATCCAAGCCACATCTGTGACCTACACCACAGCTTATAGCAACGCTAGATCCTCAGCCCTCTAAGTAGGGCCAGGGATCCAACCCACATCCTCAGGGATACTAGTAGCATTCACTACGGCTGAACCACAATGGGAGCTTCCCATCTTAACCACTCATAAGAGTGCAGCTCAGTGGTATTAAGTGCATTCACACTGTTGTATAAGCATCACTGTCATCCTTCTGCAAACTTTTCACTTTGCAAAACTGAAACTCTATATTCAATAAGCAATAACATCCTATTCCCTTCTCCCCTGAGCTCCTGGCAACCACTTTCTCTCTCTAGGAATCTGACTACTTGAGGTCCCTCATGTCAGTGGTATCTAGTATTGGTCCCTTTTTGGCTGGCTTATTTCACTGAGCATAATGTTTTCAAGGTTCATCCATGTTGTAGCAGGTGACAGAATTTCCTTCCTTTTACAAAGTTGAATAGTATTCCATTGTGTGCATTTACCATATTTTGTTTATCGATTCATCTTCGACGGACACTTGGATTGCTTCCACCTCCTGACCATTAAGAATAACCCTGCTATGAGCACAGGTGCACAAATATCTCTTCAGACACTGCTTTTAATTCTCTTTGGGTTATAGGCAGCCTTTATGGCGCTTTGTTTATTATGCCTCGCAGATACTGTTTTTTACAGACTGAAGGTTTGCAACAACCCCCCATCGAGCTAGACCATCAGCGCCATTTCTCCACTTTGCCCACTTCGAGTCTGTGTGTCGTATTTTGGTGATTCTCAAAATATTTCAAACCCTCCACCAGCAAAAAATAAAATTATGACTTGCTGAAGGCTCAGATGATGGTTAACAGTTTAGCAATAAAGCATGTTAAAATTAAGGTATGTGCATTGTTTTTAGCCATAATGCTATCCTACACTTCATAGGCTACTGCAGTGTAAAATAACTTTCTATGCACTGGGAAAACAAAAGTTTATGTGACTCACTTTATTATGATGCTCACTTTGTTGCAATGGGCTGGAACGAACGTGCAATGTCTCTGAGGTTTGCCTGTATACCCGGAAGTGGCAGGGCTGGATTATATGGTAATTCTATTTTGGATTTTTTTGAGGAATTGCCATTCAAGACAGGCCTTTTTTTCCCCATAAAGATGAATTTTTGTGTTCTTTTGTTTCATGTTTCACCTTGATGGGAGTGATAGAACTTGGTGTTGCCCGTCTACCATCTAGATTTCAGATCTTAGATGCTAGGACTTGAGCTCAACTGACTCTATTAATTTTTGTGATCATTCCATGAGAGAAGAACTTCGGTTGTAGAAACATAAATATGCTGAGGGAAATATTAAAAAGCTACATCGAGAAGAGCGGAGATGCTAGGACATCTGGAAATCATTAGCATCAATCAAGAAATCGTTGCCTTACAAATCTTGCTATGAGTATTTCTTGTCAGTTATAAAAACTAGCTATCTAGGAGGAGAAATGAAAAGGTAGGTTTGCTGAGTTAAGAGTAATTAGCTTAGACCCCCAAGGAGAGCAGATGTTGGCTTTCATTTTTTAAACACCAGACTGGGAAGTCTCGTATTATGGTATCAAATTATGATATCCCAGGCAAGGCACAGCTAACTTTGTTCTCAGGCTTATTTCAAAGTGGAAGCTTCACCCCCTGGGGTCTCACGGTGACACATAGTCTAAATACTGTACTACATGGAACCATATAGTAAAAGGAGGAGCAGAAACAGGAAGTCCTTGTTTTCAAGTTTTGAGGAAAAATAAATTGTCCATTAGGGATGAAGCCAGTTGACAACCAAAAAATCCACTTATCTCACTCCATCAGAAATTTATCGGAAATGCCATCATGGTGTTGAAATGATAGAAGGCACATGAAAGAAAGAGAGATTTGTTGCTTTCTTCCTTCTTAGTAGTTTCCACACCTAGAGGGGAATTTTAGGTTCATGTAGTGTCTGTTAACTCCTTGGATATTTTATTCTGTAGAAAAGAGGAAAGTAGAGAATTCGATGTTTCCCTGTCTCTGTTGAACATAGATTTAAAAAATCTCAATGTCCAACTTCCGAAACAAGCTAATGGCTTTTCAAATGACTTTGTAAACTTTTGACCTTAGACAAAGACTTTGAGAATTGATTTTTCATAAGAGAAATAAAAATGGAAAATGTTTCTGCTAAAGTCACTTGTAGTACTATAGATCGTTAGCTTGTTTCGCTTTTCTATGGAGAAAGTTGGTGGTGAATAAGTTATGTTTCCAGCGTGGACCTAGATTCAGTTTTAAGTAGTTCACCAGATTTCTATCACCATGACTTACAACGTGATGCAGAATCTCATATCTCAGCCCCAGAACATAGCTGGCCCAATTATCTGTCTTTGCAATTTCTGTTTTACAGAGAAACATCTACAGGATACTGGCAGTCACAGAGAGATTTCACAAAAGATTGCTATTTCACATTTTAATCCCCACAGAAGCAAACAGAGTATTTAGTAGCCCAAGTTAAGCTTACTGGAAAAATGTGTTTGGAAAAAAAAATGTATGTATACAAAAATATACACTCACACAGAGTATATTTTGTAAAAATACCAAAAGGGTGGTTATTTCTATTTGTATAATTAGTGCTAGTTCTTATCAAGCATCAAAAAGGAAAGGTTTACAGTCTTTCATCGGTAGCTATTAAAGAGTTAAGATTGAAATGTGAAGGCTTAAAAGATATGCTTTAAAATTTTTTACCCCTTCTTAAAAGTTGGAAGTTTAATCCTTTTATATCTTCAGTGCTTCCTGTAGGAGCCCTTCACATCATCGACTAATGGGAGTCTGGGGAGAATAGTCCATTTAAGAAAAATTACTGTAGTTGATTTACAATGTTGTGTTAATTTCTGCTGTACAGCAAAGAGATCCATCTTCTTTTTCACTATGGTTTATCACAGGACATTGAATACAGTTCCCTATACCATACAGTAGGACCTTGTTGTTTATCCATCCTATATATACTAGTTTGCATCTGCTAGTCCCAAACTCCATCCATCCTTCCCCTACCGCCTGTTTCCTTTGGCAACCGCAGATCTACTCTCTTAAGTCTGTGAGCCTCTTTCAGTTTTATACGTATGTTCCTTTGTGTCACATAGTGTGAGAAGAGTCCATCTTATAACTGCCGAGCAGATTGAAAGAACTTCAGTGACTTCTCCAGAAACTTAACCTCCACCCAGCTGAGCTTCACAGACCCCCAGGTCTCCTAAGCGGCTGGTTGACGGACCCAGACCTTTTAAAATTAGTTCCTGTGAGCCTGCTTTGTATGAAACACTATGCTAGATGCTGAGTCACAAGAAGGATGGAGGAGGAACCATGCCTGCCCTCAGAGAGCCAGGGTGGACCGATGCAAAGCCAAGAACAACCACTGGTAAATCACATCCGTCACCGAGTGCCTTCAAGGGAGGGTTGGGGTGCTCTGGGAGTTCAAAGCCAGGTGCATCCAGTGTGGAGAATGGATTGGAGAGGATGCCAGTGGGGAAGCCCAGAGGAGAAGGTCTGTGTGTCACTCTAGCAGTGTGGGGATGCAACTCTTTCAGGGCCACCTGTATTTTTAGGGGGAAACCAGTTTACCAAGTTGAATCTCCTGCAAACTTCCTCCCAAAGGTCACCAAAGTCACCCTAGATACCGATGTCTTAACCACTTTTACCTCCTTAATATAGTTGAATGTTTAAGGTCTGTTCCCAGTTTGAAATCCAAATCTTATTGGTAAAGCACTTGAAGCAAGTGCCTTAGAATCTCACACAAAATCAGATTTTGCTTGTCTCATGAGGCTTTTTTGTTATTTTGTTATTGTGGCAAAAATGTATAACACAAACCTTTCCATTATGCCTTTTTTTGTTCTGTTCTGCTTTTTGCTTTTTGCTTTTATAGGGCTGCCCTGTGGCATATGGAAGTTCTCAGGCTAGGGGTTGAATCAGAGCTGCAGCTGGGGCTAATACCACAGCCACAGCAATGCGGGATCTGAACCATGTCTGCCACCTATGCCACAGCTCACATTAATGCTGAATCCTTAAGCCACTGAGCAAGGCCAGGGATCGAACCCGTGTCCTCATGGGTACTAGTTGGGTTCATTACCACTGAGCCACAATGGGAACTCCCATTATTACCATTTTAAAGTGAACAGTTCTGAAGTGGAAGTTCATTCACATGGTTGATAACCAGTCTCCAGAGCTCTTCGTCCTGCTGAAAACTTAAACTGCACCCGTTAAATAACGTCCCATCGCCTCCTTCCCCCAGCCCCTGGCGACCACCCTTCTACTTTCTGTCTCTATGAATTTGACGACTCTAAGTTCCTCTTGGAAGGGGACTCAGACATTTTTTGTCCTTTTGTGACTGGCTTCTTTCACTTATCCTAATGTCCTCAAGGTTCATCCATGTCAAAGCAGGTCTCACAAGTTCCTTCTAAGATGAGTGGTATTTCAGCATTTGCATAGACCATACCTTCTTTATCTATTCATCCATCTATGGACACTTGGGTTGCTGCCAGCTCTGAGCTTCTTCTTCCTCTTTTTTTTGTCCTTTTGCCTTTTCTAGGGCTGCTACTGCGGCATATGGAGGTTCCCAGGCTAGGGGTCCAATTGGAGCCACAGCAACGCGGGATCTGAGCTGCATCTGCAACCTACACCACAGTTCACGGCAATGCCAGATCCTTAACCCACTGAGGAAGGCCAGGGATCGAACTCGCAACCTCATGGTTCCTAGTTGGATTTGTTAACCACTGCACCACGACAGGAACTCTGCTGCCAGCTCTTAGCTATTGTGAGTAATGCTGCTATGAATATGAGTGAACTGGAGACTCTTTAAATAATCATAACCACATGAGTTTTTACCTACACCTATAGAGCCAATGGATAAGATAGAAATAACTGTTGGGGAAAAGGTTCAGGAAAACTGAATGTGAGCTACACCTGTTTCTCCTATTCAATGTGTGACTTTGAGTCAGGCAACTTCCTCTCTGGGCCTCAGTTCCCTCACCTAGAAAAGCAGAGGGTAAGGCTCCATCTCCAGGGCCCACACATGATCCTAACCATCACTCAGAAGGAAGTCTACAGTTTTTAGCAAATTAAGCATTGGATTAATATGGATGCCATGTAATGTCCTTATTAATTGGGCCATCTTTCAATGACGTCATGCCCATGTGTGGTTTTTTCCCCCCCTTAATCTTCTCATCCTGGGAGAGAAGGGGAAATTAAGGTCAGCAACTTTTCAAAGAAATTTGGAAGTGAAATAATGGGAGCTTTTTTCTATGTAGGAACCTCTGGAAAGAATGCTAAGTGCTCTCCTTTGCTTCCCCTTGTGATGTGACACATGCTTAAGAGGGTCTGTCTAATAGTAAAGCAATTTTCATTGGAATATAAGTGGAATCCTTTGTCTCTGTCAAATGCAATTTAGTGAAATGGCTACAAAAAGCCCAAATTTAGAGCATATTACAGTCCTAGTTAAAGACCCAGTGCAGATCCTCATGGCCTGTGAACTGTGTTAATGCCTCACCATTTGAGTGACTGTGAAATCCTAACCCTATCATCGCTGGTGACCCTGAAGCCTGGATCTCCATTCTCTTTCACATGTTGTGAGGGAAATAGAGGGAACACCATCTTTTTCTGTGTCCACAGAATCTCCTCTTTGTCCTTACAGATTCCTTTAGCGTTTATCCTTTGAAGGACGGTCCATATGCTCATTTACCAAGAATCTAGCATAATATGGTCTTGTCAAAAACACCTTTCCCATACACACAGAGGGGGGCTGCCTTTTAAGAGAAAATATTCCAATAGTTGAAATTGTCTCATGCAAAGGCACAAAACATCAGGGATGCCAGACTTATTAGCTTTGTATGTTAATCTTTAATGTATAGAAGGTTTAGTTTTCCCAGATAAAATAGAGGAGGCTCCCTGTGAATACTAGGTAAATAATGAATTCTTTTTTTTAGTATACGTGTGTCCCAAATAGTGCATAGAGCTTAGCTATATTAAAAACTCAAATTGTTATTTATCTGAAATTCAAATTTAACTTGACATGGTGTATTTTAATTTGCTAAATCTGGCAACCCTAGGCTGGGTCAAAAAGCATGGTCGATTCGTTCAGTTTCAAAAGTGTCAGAACTCCTAAGAGAAGGGACTTTATTGTCCAAGAGCCTCTCACAAACATGCTCATTTCAATCATGCGTTAGTGACTGAGACAGAAAACTGTAGCCGACCAGGACTTGGGTATAAATTTTAAAATAAAGACTGTTTAAGAAGATAATTGAAAATCACAGGGCAATAAAAATAAACATGCCCCCAACACTGAAAAAGTGCAATTAAGTGCCATAAAAATCAGGTAGAAGAATTATTCTAGATTCTATTTTCATGGAAATCTACATTTGTGGAGTAACTCAAACATAATAGCGGAAGACAGATGTTTCTCTTCTATTAGCCAGAGTTACATAACGAGAAAGAGGTTAGGATACATTTTTAATGGGGAAGATGGTTTTATTAGATGTAAAATTTTGTGGTAAGTGGAAGAGTTGAGGGACCAATAGCATTTTTACAAACCATTGATTTAAAGACTTTCGAAGCCACCTGATCACATATCTCAGAAACGATTCAGAATAAGCTCAGAATATTCGCCTTGGTCCATGAACTAAGTGCCAGCATTTCCCCTCTACCTGCTGGCATGTCAGCTCTTAAAAACTTGGCCAATCGTGCCAGCTGACAATGGCCCTCAGTCATTGGTGATAAGCCAGGACTAGACTGGACAATGTGAGATTTCTTGAGCCAAAAACTACAATTAAGCCAAAAAGGGACACATTCAACTGCACAGGCTGCTTTACTGGAAAAAGGTAGACTCCCAACCTGGCACAGAAACAAGGCCCCCTGTCCCTTGGGAACGTCAGCTTTATGGATGGTACGATGTTGATGGGAACAGGTCTTGATTTTTAAATGGTTATTGATCAGCTTTGTCCAAGAGGAGAGCTAGCATCTATTTCAAGCCGGAAAAGATTCTGGTTCTTTTCTCCAGAATGAAAGGCAGAAGAAGGCTGAGCCGGTGAGGCACACCATCCTACATGGCCATTCTCACCTGATATTAACCAAGGCTAATCCCCCAGCCTAGATTAGCTCCCGACTTGGAAACAGTATAATGAAAGAGGAGGACAATAAATCTCTTGAGCATTCTGGGAAGGGTGTGTGTCTTCCTTTCTGGAAAGATGACAAAAGAGGAGGTGATTCACAATGACCCCTCTCAAGATCTAAGAATGGGGAAGGGACTTCCTCAACCTTGGAAGAGAAAATACAAGGAACTGTCCAAGCCACACACCTTGCCTCAGCCTTGACTATACTTCACTCTGAAGCCTCTCGTCTTAAGGTGTATCATCTCTATTCTCCTCCTGAGATTTTTCTCAGACACAGCCTGTCCTCTCCACCTGCCCTTGCCTTAGACCAGCCCTTCTCATTTCTTAGATGAGCTTCATCATCAATGTCCTTTCCACTAGGATCCCCACTCTTGTGTACAGTTATCAAAATTACATTTCTCAGAGTTCCCGTCATGGCTCAGTGGTTAACAAATTCGACTAGGAACCATGAGGTTGCAGTTTCAATCCCTGGCCTCGCTCAGTGGGTTAAGGATCCGGTGTTGCCGTGAGCTGTGGTGTAGGTCACAGATGCAGCTCAGATCCCACGTTGCTGTGGCTCTGCCGTAGGCTGGCAGCTACAGCTCCGATTTGATCCCTAGCCTGGGAACCTCCATATGCTGTGGGTGCAGCCCTATAAAGACAAAAGACAAAAGACAAAAAAAAAATTACCTTTCTCAACAAACTTGTGGTTACCAAGGGGTCAAGGAGAGGGATAAATTAGGAGTTTGAGATGAACATATACACACTTCTATATATAAAATAGGTAACCTACAAGGACCTACTTTCAGGAACTATATTCAATGTCTTGTAATAATCTATAAGGGAAAAGAATCTGGAAAATAATATATATATATATATATCTGAATCTCTTTACTGGAAACCTGAAGTGAACCCAGTGCTGTAAATCAACTATACTTCAAGTTAAAAAACAATCTTTAAAAAAATGATATTGTTAAATTATTTACAGGGTCAGTAGACCCATTTTATCCACTATAGGTTCAAATTCCTCAACATGACTGTAGGAGCACCTTACCTTTGCATTGTCTTTCCCACCACCCTCATCCACCCTCATGCCCCAGGCATTCTAAACACGCCCCCAAATGTGTGGTGTTCTTGCAGGCACAAACCTCCCAGCCCTCTGCCCTCTCTGATGAACCAGTTCTTCAAAACCCAGACCAACCCCACAACTCTGGGAAGCACACAGTTAAAGATCTCCACCGCAGCTCCCTCAGGCTCTCGCATAGTTTAAAAACTATTTGTGGGAGTTCCCATTGTGGCTCAGCAGTAAGGAACCCGACTAGTATCCATGAGGATGCAGGTTTGATCCCTGGTCTCGCTCAGTGGCTTAAGGATTTGGCATTACTGGCTGTGGTGTAGATGGGCAGCTGCAACTCCAATTGACCCTAGCCTCGTGACTTCCACATGCCACACCTGTGGCCCTAAATGAAAACAAAAATAAAAAACAAAAACCCAAACTATTTGTGACCCACTACACATCACAGGGCTTGGAAAACATTTGCCTCAATCAAGACATAAGCCCTAACTGTTTCTTACATTTTTTTCTTTTAAACGCCAGCTGGGCCCTTTATGTATATATGCCTCTCTGATTCTCCTCTGCCTTCTCCCCAAGTCCTTCCTCTGTTCCATCCCCAGAACAAAGTGCCCCATGGTTTTTCTGGAGCATCCTTAACATTTCATCTCCACTGTCCTGGCAGAGAGGCTCCCACCCACGTTCTTCATCACTGGGGTGTGTGATCTGAGACCTGGAGTCAGAGGTGGGGGGGACACAGTATCCATGGCCTTGAAGGGTTCCCATAACCTGTTACCCATCCTGGAAGGAGTTGAGCTGAAAGGAAATCCCCCAGACAAGCCAATGGGATGAGAACTAGGGAATTAGCTCCATCTGAAGCCTAGGTGGAGAATCAGACCAGTGGGTGGTCGCCACTGCCTTTTAGTCTCGTGGAGATTCACGCATAGGAGGTGTAAGAACCATTAAGGATGCTAACCCAGCATGGGTTCCTTTGGTGGAACCCATCGTGCTGGCAAACACTATTTTCTGCTGCATCTTGGTCACCATCAGAGATTTTGTCTTTACTGCACTCAAAGCTGCATGTAGGTCAGGCACTGGGCCCCCCTAAACTTATGAAATGAAAACAAGACCTTACGTTACTTTTCTGCAAATTCTGCAAACTGTTTTAAAACCCAGGCTAAAGGACAAGGACATGCGTCCCCTTTCAGCACTGGGCCACCTGCTCTGCCAAGTTCAGAATGGAATGTAAAAGACAGTCCCCGCAGGGCTGTGCTGCGGAGGAAGCCAAAGCCCACGTGGCGCATCTTTATGAGGTTTGCAGGCAGGCAAGCTTATGAGTCTGTGCGATGCAGAATTTTTAATGCCAGATTAACCAGAGCTTTGAGACACAAACAGGAAGGCCCGGGTCCCTGTGCGGCCTGGTCCTGGGGCTGGCAGGGCTAGGATCCAGGTACAAGGGGTGCTCTCTAGATGCACAGGGCACCCAGCTCAGGACCCCTGCCCCAGAAGGCAAATGGGAGAGGCTGGGAGGTCTCAGTACTCCTACCCTCCGCCTCCCAGGGCCAACCTGCTCCCTCTCTGAAAAGCATCCCAGGGCCCAGAGAGTTTTATCTTGCTTCCACGTCTCATGTATGTTGCCATCCTCACTTCTCAGGTATGTTCCACTTCTCACCCTTGGGGTTTGGCACAAGTGGAGGGCCTTCTGGGTTGCTGGGGGAGGAAGAGCTCTTATCCCAGTTTTCCAGGGTGTTTATACCCAGACTGTGGTCTGGGGGCCATCAAGGCTTTGTTGCCAGATGCACAGAGCTGGGTTCCTAAGCAGGGAAAGCATTGCTTCCCAGTGGGGTTTCTGGGTTTCTTTAACTCTTATGATGATTATTATTATTTTTTTTTATAGCTGCATGTAAGGCATATGGAAGTTCCCAGACTAGGGGTCATGTTGGAGCTACAGCTACAGCTGGCCTACACCACAACCACAGCAATGCCAGAAGAGAGCCACATCTGTGACCTACGCTACAGCCTGGAGCAACACCAGATACTTAACCCACTGAGCAAGGCCAGGGATCAAGCTCGCATCTTCATGGACACTATGGCTGGTTCTTAAGCCTCTGAACCACAACAGGAACTCCCCCCCACCACACTTTTTTATGGCCAAACCCAAGTCCTGTGGAATTTCCCAGGCTTGGGGTCAAACCTGTGCCATGGTAGTGGGTTGAGCTGCTGCAGTGACAACGCTGGATCCAGAGCTACAAGGAAACTCCTGGGCTTTCTCAGAGTAGGTCCTGCCCCTGTGCTGGACTTAGGGCTGCCTCACCTCTAGGGAATTGTTCATATATTTGACAATGTGGATTTTGTGAAGATTTAATTATACCGAGGAAAAATTTTGAGGATCCAGGGATAAGGATGGGGTACAGTGACTGATTACTTTTGATGAAAGATTTGTGCAAATGCGTGTATGGTGAGCAAAGAGAAATGGAAGGTCTTCAGTCAGCAAACTTTGGGCTGTGGGTGCTTCCAGAATGGGCCCTCCTCCAAGGGGGTCTATGTGATGGTCAAGGTCATGAACCTGGCGATTCTCACCTGATGGTGCTGCTTCAGGGCATCTTCTCTTTTCCCAGGCTTGGTATAGAGCTGCCAGGATCCCTGAGGAGCTGAGAGCCCAGTTACAGTAGTGTCCCCTCAACCTTGTCTGTCCCTGGGCTCCCTCCCCTCAGAGGCTCCCCCAAACCAGACAAACCTCCCGAGGTCCAGATTGGGTTGGTGAAGAGCGGATTTAATCCCTGAATTGCCTGATGTACTTTGCAGCTCCAAATGTCAGCTCTGCTCCCCTAAGAATAATGCACACTGATGATGCCACTTGTGAGCTAGACTCATTCAGAACAGAAAGAAGTCAAGCAGTTTCTCTCTTAATTTCCAGCCACAGCTAGATGATTCCTTTCTTTTCCTTCTTAGCTCCGCATATTTGTGAGGATTCGTTTTGTCTTATTTTTTTTCCCCCTGAGAAATCAAGCATGGCCATCTTGGCCCATATCCCCACATCAAGACCTTCCAAGAAACTCAAGGAAAGATACTTCTTGCTCTTGCCATTTTTCCTCTTCCAGTCCTCTTCAAATCTGTAAAGGGATTTCCAACCTTCACTGTAAATCTTTATTGACCAGGTCTGCCTGACTTCTGTGTGAAGAGGGGACTAGTCCACTGTACAGACACCACCTCTGTCGGAGCAAGGTCATTGTGGCCCCTGGCATCAGAGCTCTGAGCTTGCTGACCTGAAGGGTATGGTGGGCAGGTGAACAGGACTTGGTGTTCTGGTGTGTCCGCCTTCTGGATAAGCCACACTGATTTCTCCTATTTTTATGTTCTCTGGGAGGGACGGAATGCTGACTTCTCTATCGGTTCAGGTATCAGAGGTGGCACCACGGAGCACAGCTCTGGGCTTCACAGAGAGAGTAAGCAGAACCCTGCCTCAGGTCTGATGGGCTCTCCTCCCATATGGGATCAAACGCCCATGATCACTTACGGGTCTAAAGTGCTTCAGGATTATCTGGTGTTGCTGTTGGCCACCCTGTGTTTACAGACTTGAAGGATAAGCACAGGCATGGGGGCAGGATGTGCTCAGGCACAGGGCCCTCAGTTCCAGACCCCAAAGCCCCTTTCCACTACTCAGGTACACCAGTCATATGAGGAAAAATAATGCAGAATGAGTGAGATTCTCGCTTCAGCTCAATGAGCACTTGTAGGGTCTGGGGCTTGTAGAGGCAACAAGCTTTGTCCTTCAGGGACCCCCAGTTGGAGGGAGACAGTCAAGAGAAAAGGCTGTTAGGTTAGGAGACAGGTGCTACACCTGAATGAGGCAGGTGAGGGCAGGTGTGACATGAGCATATGAAGAGGGACAATAGGTGGGAGATGGGGTGGGGAGCAATACGTACTGGTGGACAGGTGGGCTCAGGACCAGGGTACAGACAGTGTGGGGGCTAGGAGACCTGCATGAGGCTTTTTCCATAGGTCAGAGTGGAGAATGGGGTGGGGGGGAAGAGGCCACCTGGATACATCATCCAAGTTCCTTTCAGCCAGGCTAATAACAGAGTCTGGATTTTGTTCTTTAGGCAGAAGGGAGCCCTAGAGGCTTAGCAGGGGACAGCTTGATTAGGATGAAGCTTTGGGACGATCCCTCCAACCTCAAGGAAGAAATCTTCTCCTCTCATTGGCTCACAGCCCCTCGCAGCCTTGTAGGGTTATGCTTGGCACAGGTGTTTCAGAATCACTAATGACCTTCAAGGAAAAGAATCTGAAAAGGACTGTACATATCTATGTGCATGTACAACTGATTCACTTTGCTGTATGCCTGAAATTAACACGACTTTTTAAATCAACTAGACTCTAATAAAAAATTTTTTTTAATGTAAATAAAAAGTAACCTGGAGTCCCACAGAAGAAATGAGGCCTATGACCCACATTAGAGAAAAACTTTTTACTTTTTTTACGGTTAAAATATTAGAGTTCTTTTTTAAAATTAAATAATTTATGTGTGTCTCTCCTTGGGTCATGTGCTCCTTGGGTTACTCCCTCCCTCCCCAGCAAGATGAAAACACAATAAATATTTCAGAATGTTCTATATTAAGATGTCACAGCCTGAACACTGGTCTCCATCCTGGCCTGACCAGAGAGCTCAGCAGAGACCATCAGGGGCAGCTCTCTGTCTCCCTCCCATTCTCCCGCCCAGACCACTGAGAGGCTAATTCAGTCCTAACAAAAGAAGCATAGGATTTGACGTTATGAAGCCTTCTCTCTTCTTCTCTCCATCTGCAGCTTTGAACCTAAATACCAGCTTAGATTCAGAATTGTTGAGAGCATGCTTAGTAAATACCACAAGGCCCAGAATGTGGAGAATAAAGGGTCGTAACATTACCTAGAGAGAGGTTTTATTTATTGTTATGATAGGATGGTTTTCTGATATAGGATGAGGAAGATTAGAATAAATGGAAAGCACTTGAAGAAATAGGAAAATGTGATCTCAAAATTGTTTTGTAAATTATGGTTGACCCTTGAACAACAAGAGTTTGAACTGCCCAGGTCCACTGATACATGGAGTTTTTTCTACAGTGGACACTGCCCTCCAAACCCAACTGCATATACAAGGGCTGACAGTACAAGTTATTGGAGGGTTTCTGAATGGCAGGGAGGGTCAGCGTCCCTCACCTTACGTGGTTCAAGGGTCAACTGTACTTGTATTTTCCTCTCCCTGCAGTTTTTCTCAAACTTGCTGAAACTGGAAATATGTGTTCACACGCATATACATATACAGGTCTGTCTAATTTCTCTCTCTCTCCCTTCCTTCTCTTCCCTCCCTCTCTCCCTCCCCCCTCTTTCTCTTTCTCCCTTTCCCTTTTTTCAAATTGTAATATCAAAATCGATTTCAAAATCTAAGAGCTTTATTTAATAATTGGTATAGATCGATCTAGATGCCTTTATCTGAAAGAGCTTATTAAACGTGATTAACATAAAAATAGCCAGCAAAAACATCAGTGTGGTTTGATAGACAGAACTCCAAATTATCAATAGTACTGCAATGTGGTTACAAACTTGAGGTCCCCTAAATGCTGGTTAAACCAATATGAATGTGACTCTGTGATTTCCTCTACACAGAGAAATGGGGAACATCTCTGAACCCCAAACCTTCTCGGTCAACCCAAGGTGAGAAGTCTGGAATCACCACAAATGTTTAGCTTGCAAGGCAAGCCAGGGAGAAATGAGAAAGCAGTAAATGACTTCTCAAAAGTTTCTGGATGTCTGTAGCTGTCTGAGTCTATGGCACATACACAACTCAATCTTGGCCTGTTTGGGTGACTGCAGGAGGAACATTCTGGAACAGGAAGGAACATTCTCAGAGCATATTAACAAGAGCTTTTCAGCTTCCAAGTTTTCTAGTCACTTCTATTGGGGCTACCCTTCCTTTTTTACAAAGCACCTTTGTATTGAATTCCTATTTCTCAGTAGGGCTTGTTAAGATTTTGTTTTTATTACTCTGTTGATTTTACAAGACTGTATTTTGAACGTTATTTCCTCCTGGAAAATGGCACTGGTATTATCTCATCTGGGTTGTCCAGGCAATTGTCACTGCCTAAAAATAAATAAGAGGGAAATTTGCATAGAAATAAGGGCGTAGAGGCAAAAATAATTGCAATTTTTCATCACCACAAATGAATCTGTTATTAGCATAGGATGAGGGAATAGGAATCATCACCCCTGATATTGAAAGGCATTGCCTGAAAAGCTAGCATGTTAGACGGTATAACATTTATGATAGAAAAATCTCTTAATAGTTCTGAATACGGACAATTTCAGAGTACATTTGGGAAAACACCCCAAGGATATCCATGTTTATTGTATAACTGTTCTGGAACTAAATAGAATTTGGTGCCAATATTTTTATTAATGAAGGATTAATCTGAACAAACAGCTATAGATGTTAAAAACTCTATTGGAAATCCTTTTCAATGATTAAAGGCATTAGAGATGGTGCGTACATTCACCACCCCCACCCCCATGGCAGATTTTCAAGAGTTCAGGTCATAGGGATGCATCAAGTCAAGTGTTAGTTACATCAAGTGTTCTTATTTGGCTTGGTGAGTACTCAGCCTTAGAGGCTGGAAGCAAATGGACTTGTCAGGAGCTCTGCCACCTCTCTATAAAGGACTATAACAGGAGTTCCCGTCGTGGTGCAGTGGAAATGAATCCAACTAGGAACGATGAGTTTTCGGGTTCAATCCCTGGCCTTGCTCAATGGTTTAAGGATCTGGTGTTGCCGTGAGCTGTGGTGTAGGTCACAGACATGGCTCAGATCTGGTGTTGCTGTGGCTGTGGTATAGGCCAGCAGCTGTAGCTCCGATTAGACCCCTAGTCTGGAAACCTTCACATATGGTGGGTGTGGCCCTAAAAAGACAAAAGACAAAAGACAGAAAGACAGAAAGAAAGAAGGAAAGAAGGAAGGAAGGAAGGAAGGAAGGAAGGAAGGAAGGAAGGAAAGCAAGAACTATAACAATGTCTCTATGAGGGGTTAGATGTTGCTGGAAAAGGGGAAGTATGAGAACTCTCCAGTTTGGCACTTTTTCATAAAAATGCTCTGTTTCTTTACAACTGCTCTACAGCCTCCCTGGGTCTCTCTGAGCCCACTCCAGCTCCCCTTTCACCTTTAAATACCTTGAAGCTTGGATGTTCATAAATCGTTGAGCCACCTCTAGCAAAGTCAGAAATTGTATAAAGGATGGAGATACTGCCTAGTTCTTCCAGGCATATGAGATTCTGAGTCTACTTGAGCAAATGAATTTTTTCAGCAGCATCATGTGTATATTCCAGGTTCACATAGTCTTACTATTTCCTTGCTACCCAAATTGTCTTCCACAGACCAACAACTCATTAGAAATGCAGACCCTTGGGCCCTACCTCGGACATGCTGAATCAAAACCTGCATTTTAATTGGATTCATATCATATGCATCTTAAAGTTGGAGAAGCCTCAGTCCTCTTGACCTTCTAGATTCTGCAGCTTCTCATTCTTGGCCATTAGAACTCATTTGCACTTTCAGGAGGATAGCAGTCAAACCTGATATCTCTTAACAGCCCGAGTTGTTTTCAGTCTCCCTGTTGCTTTCAGAGGCTATGTTCCCATTACTATGTTTGTGTGCCTCCTTCTTCAATGACAAAGGGTTTGACTACTCCTTGAGGTGTTAGATGGAAGTTCTGCTGCATCATATCGATCTCTCCTGTTCAGATGCATAATTAGCCGTTAACCTGTCATTATAATCAAGGTTTTCCCTGTGTTCTCCATGACTGTTGACTCATGAAGTTCCCAGACCTCTGAATGCTGTGAGTTGATTAATTTTGCTGTCTGATGTGAGGATGTAAGACATGGAGCCCAGAGTCTTGATAGGAAGTTGATGTTTGAAAATCTCATTGTTCTTCATATGAAATGAGATTTATCAAGAACCCCAGCAGAGGAGTTCCCGTCGTGGCTCAGTGGTTAACGAATCCGACTAGGAACCATGAGGTCTCAGGTTTGATCCCTGGCCTTGCTCAATGGGTTAAGGATCCGGCACTGCCGTGAGCTATGGTGTAGGTCGCAGACGCGGCTCGGATTCCATATCACTGTGGCTGTGGCATAGGCTGGCAGCTATAGCTCTGATTAGACCCCTAGCCTGGGAAACTCCATATGCCGTGGGAGTGGTCCTAGAAAAGGCAAAAAGACGAAAAGACCAAAAAAAAAAAAAAAAAAGAACCCCAGCAGAGAACCGAGTTAACAAAGCAGTTCCCTCTGGCTCCAGCAGGGAGGCACAAGGCTTGCAGATTAGTGCTGATGCTAAGAAGTACTCTATTGATATATGGGAATGTAACTCTTGAGTGTCATTCTTAGGGAAGAGAAAAAACACTGATGACTCAAAGGAGAGGAATATTCTGCTGGGATGTGGTCAGATGTGTACACTCAGGTATGAACAAGAGCTTCGTTCAGTCTCCCATCCCCCAAGGAGGTCCTACCATCAGATCCTGAAAAGGGCAGAGCAGGTGACAGTGAGTAACTCGTGTAGGCGAGGGTCTGGTGATTAATTATTAAGGGCTGAGTCTCTGGGGTGGGAGACAGAGGGTCCTTCCAGACCTTTCCACACTGTGCACAGGCTTAGATGTCCTGCCTGTTCAGCCACAGCTGTTTTCAGCATCTCTCACTGTATGTAGCTCTGTCCTCATAGGGAGACCTAAAGCCTCTGATTAAAAAAGAAATTTGCTCCTTGTTTTCTTGGAGGAGGACAATCTGTTCTATTTGATGACTTGGCCCCACTTGCTTTGCAACTAGACTGTCCATTTCAAGTTGGCTTTTTTCCAGTGTATACCTCTTATTGCAAACTCAGACTCAAGATATTCTTCCCATTGAACAAAGGAACAAACTCATCTGGAATGATTTTGGGTCCTATCCACTGGGACAGTGCAGGGGCAAAAAGGGACTTAGGGCAAGTCAACTGGGTCCATTTCAGGTGTTAATGCTGGTGATTTCGGTCCTCACGTAAAATTGCTTGTGGCTTCCTGCAAAGTCTGATGAAACTGGGGAAGAGACTTGGTATCATGCATGGGTATGTGTAAGCCATAGAGGCTTAGAGAAAATGGGCCGGCCGAGGAGATTTGAGGGGCTGCGTGTGGGTGAGGGATATGCTGGCCTGATTGGTAAGTCAGTGAACACTTACAGTGTGAAGTAAGAAGATATTGCAGCTTCACAGGGAAAGGAAGGCACGAGGACCTTGTAATTGGGCAAGGTCAAAGGAGAGCTTTTGTTTTATTTTATTCCCCGCCCCTAATAGGCTTTCTGCTGCCCCATTTTCACTTCTGGAATGGCTCCTATGCAAATTTCCCTTTCCTCCGCCTCTCCACTTGGGCCTCTGTTACACATCCTTACCACTCTGTGGACTTCTTGTTGCATGTGGAGACCCTAGCGTATTCTGGAACTCTGCCTTGGGAAATAGACCTGTTTATTTTGAATTCCCATTTTACCACTAAGTGGCCATATGTTCTTAGAAAATCTATTTAATTTTTTTTGGAGCTGTTTTCTCATCTGCAGAATGTGGATAATAATAGCATCTACTTTGTAGACTTCTTGGGTGAGTTAAACTAATGTGTGCCGAATGCTTAGCAACAGGCCTGGCTCATAGCAAGTGTTTGACTGACAAAATAATTGTTGGTGGGTCCTGCTTATGATTATGCTTTTGGGATTGTTATCACAAGGCTGATCAGTGCAGCCTTCAAAATGTATCTGGAAGCCAGCCATGGAAACCTGCCTCTCAGAACCCAAGCCACTATGGTCCCGGGCTCAGACTTCTGCAGGGTCTTTCTGACTGGGCTTCCTGCTTCCACCCTTTCTTAACTATTTTCCATACAAGAGCCAGAGCACTCTTAACATTTGCTTTTATCAGATCATCTGACTCCCCAGCTGAAAACTTCCACTGCAATTAGAAGAACATCCATCCTTCCCCAAGACCTCAACCTCCTTGTCTCAGCTTCTCACCATCTCTCTGGTTTGCGGCTCAGCAGTTTGGCCCGCCTGCCCCTTGGTTCTGTGCATTTCTGCCTTGGTGCATTGAGGACATATACTCTTCTATTTTGGGGAGAGTAAGCTCCATTCCTGCTCCAGGTATCTGCATGCCTGCGTCTCCCTATTGAGTAATCAGCTCAAGGTCCACCCCCTCATCTCACTCAATAACAGGTTGAAATGTATGAAATTGCTAACATCCCTTGACTTACAAAATGGCAACTTGAACCACTAACTCTCTCTGCCTGCCACTCTTCCATCACCACAGTGTCCAGACAAGCTTTTATTCTGTGGTTTATTCTGTCCCTGTGCTATCTGCACATCACGCATGCTCTTGTCCACATCAGGAATGCAAATAGATTCCATCTCATGCAACAGCTCTTATGAATGGGTCCCACCTGTTGACCCAATGTGTTGAGGATTCTGAGGTTGCATTTAGACTTAGCAGAAAGAGTCCCATGATGGATTAGCAGCGGGATTGTCCCCAGACCCCTGCCACGCCCACTTTGAGGAATTGATTGGGGTGGGGACTTTTATCACTGCTGGCCAGGACAGGGTCTCGGCTCCCCCTTGCCCAATTACAAGGTCCTTGTGCCTTCCTTTTCCTGTGAAGCTGCAATATCTTCTTACTCAGGCACTTTGAAGTCCACTTACTGGTATCCAGTGGCTTCTATGTAACTTAACTGGAAAATGTCCAATAGTATTTTAGTGCCTGTTGATTTTTCAGTTTAACTAAAAACCATAAAATATCCTAGGTCAGTCCCCAGATAATTTTCCTATGATACCCTACAATTCCTTTTAAATATTAGACACTCTGCAGGACTGTTTTTATTACGAAGAAGGGTGGGTCAGATAGGATACTAGGGAGATTTTTAAAAATTAGTAAGCTTCTAGAGGCAGCCATGGCTGCTTAATCGTTTCCAGAAACTATCCTTAGGCTTCCTAGAATAAGAGGTTTAAGGTAGAGTCATGGAGAAAATATATTGCTTCATACTTCCTGTTAGCTAATTGTGTTCAGGTTCCATCAACTATGGGAAAATGATGCAAAGCATATGATTAGATTGCAACATGGAATCAGTGATTGAATCCAGTAGACACCCGATGAAATAGACCTGGCCTCATTCCTCATGCTCCAGTCACAGATCTTTAGGATTTATTTCCCCGTTAACTATGACAGCTGTGTAGTAAGCAGGGTCCAGAGAAGGAGCTAGTCACAAATAGTCTGGAAACAGACTGTCTCCATCAGATCCCTGTGGTCCTTTTCCAGCCCCATCACGTGCCTTCACTGTTCAACTCTGCTTCGCAAGAAATCATAACCTCTCACTCCATCCACGCGCTCACCTGGCGAAGCATTCAGTGCCATCCATTTCAAGGAAATGCAATTCCTCTCTTTCTGGTCCCTCTGTAATATTCGTTTGTTTAACTAGCTAGAGATTGAAGAAATTTCCCCAGGGGGGAAAATAAAATCTCTTTTTCCTTTGGGCTGTCTCTAAATGGTAAGTTTCATTTTCATCTACTTTATCCTGCTATCTCGTCACAGCTCTTCTGTTTCATAATTTAATGCCATCAAGGTTTTGTTTTGTTTTGTTTTGTTTTGTTTCTTTTCTTTTAGGGCCACGCTTGTGGCATATGGAATTTCCCAGGCTAGGGGTCTGATCGGAGCTACTGCTACCAGCCTATGCGAGAGCCACAGCCACACAGGATCCAAGCCACGTCTGCGACCTACACCACAGCTCAAGACAACACCGGATCCTTAACCCACTGAGCAGGGCCAGGGATCGAGCCCGCAACCTCATGGTTCCTAGTAGATTTTTTTCCATTGTGCCACTACTGGAACTCCCTGCCCTCAAGTTTTAATAAGGGTTTTGATGTTTTGTGTGTGTGTGTGTGCATGCATGCGCGCGCACGCAGAAGCATTGCGCTTTATGTAGATTACACGTTCCTGGAAACAAAGGAAAGAGTCCTTTCCATCACAAAACAGGTAAACCAGGTAGCAGGTTGCTATGTGCATGGAAGTTTCTTAGCTGAGAACTGCAGAGGGTAAGAAGTACAGAAGCTCCAGTGTGCTTTCAGGGCCTGATGGATATGACTGGGGAGGAGTCGGTCACAGCCCTGGGACTGAGCAGGAAAAAGGGGAAAGGGGCTGGGTGTGCCTGATGGAGGCTTGGAAGCCTAGAAAGTCTTTCCCTGTTCTTAACTCACAGAAATCTACCCAATGCCTTGTCCTCTGATCACGTTGTTCTTTACACAGCTCCACTTAGAAGAACGTGCAAGAATTCCCAAATGGGCAACACTCAACCACAGTGGGAAAAAAATCGTAATAATGGAATCACACAGTGTATACTCTTTGCTGTAAAGCTTATTTCACACAGCACAATGTCTTTTTGAGATTCACGCACAGTGTTTCAAGAATTGGTAGAAACGCTGACTTTTTACGGTACAGCAGAATTTCATCGAAAGAAATTACCAGGTTGTTTTTACTGCTCTTGTTAATGGACCCTTAATGGGCTGTTTTCAGTCTTGGGCTTTTCTGAATAAAGCTGCTATGAACATTCTTGTCTAAGTCTTTTGGAGAACACATATCTCATTTCTCTAGAAACGGAATGGCTGGGGCATAGGTGTCTGTTTAGTTTTATTTAAACAAAACAAAACAACAAACAGCCAGAACTTTTCCTAAAGGTGACTGTATCATGTCGTATTCCCAGCAAAAATGAATAATGAGGGTTTCAGTTATTCTATGCCCTCAACACACTTAGTTTTGACATTTAAAAATATATAATTATTTCAGGAGTTATAGGAATATCTTATGGTTGTCATTTTCATTTTCCTAATGACCAAGGATGTAAAACATCCTCTCATGTGCTTATCCATCACTTAGGTACCTTCTTTGGTGAAAAGTCTCTTTAAATCTTTTGCATATTTTTCTTTTGATCTGGATAGGATATTTTCACTGAGCAGACTATTCTAGATGGGCAGCTACTTTTAGCTATGTCTGATCATGTTGTCTTTTTTCTGGCTTCCTTCATTTCCATTAAGAAGTGAGAGGTTTCTTTTATTTTTTGAAAATAATGTCTTTTTTTCCCTCTAGATGTTTTGAAGTTTTCTTTGTCCATGTCTCTCTCTTTCCTTTTTGGCCCTTTAACTGAGATATGTCTTTGTATTTATTCTGAGGGTTCTTAGAGCTTCTTGAATTTGTAGCTTGGTGTTTTTACAGTTTGGGAAACTTTTTGGCATATATATATACATATATTTGGGGTTTTTTTTTTTTTTTTTTTTTGCTTTTTTAGGCTGGGGTCGAATCAGAGCTCAGCTGCTGGCCACAGCCACAGCAACGAGGGATCCAAGGCGAACCTGCGACTTACACCACAGCTCACAGAAACGCTAGAGCCTTAACCCACTGAGCGAGCCCAGGGATCAAACCCCAGTCCTCATGGATACCAGTCAGATTTGTTTCCACTGCACCACCATGGGAACTCCCTGGCCAATTATCATTTTAGGTAGTCCTTCTGCCTCATTGAAAATGAAAATTGTGAGGAAAAAAAGACAATGAAAATTGTGGCTTCATCTCTTTCTTCCTGATGTTCTGTCAGTTTTGCTTGAAATAAGTCACAGGCTCCACATAAGCATATGTGTGGCTAAGTATGTCCTATTTTCTTGTTCTAACCTTCTGCTTACCAGCTGCCCTTTGTCCTTTTTGATGTCTCTGCTTTATATTCTCTATTGTCAGGTATTACGATTTCTTTTACTTCAAACTGACCTATTTCAACTTTCCCCATCATTTTTGTGTTACTTTAAGCATTCTCTTGCTAGAAAATCCATTGCACATTTTGTTTGTATTACACCCAACCCAAAATCTTCTGTCCTTTGATATGCAAGTTTAATGTTTTATATTTATTAACTACTATAATATTAGGAATTTTCCACATTTTTTTTTCTTTCTAGGGCCGTACCCACAACATATGGAGATTCCCAGGCTAATGGTCTAATCAGAGCTATAGCTGCTGCCCACAGCCACAGCCACGCCAGATCTGAGCCACATCTGCAAACTACACCACAGCTCACAGCAACACCAGATCCTTAACCCACTGAGCGAGGCCAGGGATCGAACCCGCAACCTCATGGTTCCTTGTCAGATTCGTTTCCCCTGCGCCACGGCAGGAACTCTGGGAATTCCAGTAATTATTTCTGCCATTCTTTTTTGTGTACTCCATTTTCATCGTCTCTGTTTTGTTTCTGTTTTCCCTTTTCTGGTTTTCTTTTAGATAAGATTGAGTTTTCTTCTGACTTGTTTAATAGCAAAACATTCTTTTGTCCTTATGTGTCCTTAATCTAAAATCATTCATGATTTTGTACCCCTTATTGATTTTTTGTGAGTTCAACCATATCTTTATTTTCCCACTAATTAGTAAGTATTTTAGAATATTTTTGTGTTCTTCTGGTCTCCAGAAGAGAGAATGGAGGGAGCTCATTCCACCAGCCCTCTCTTCCATCAAGTTACTATTATCTAGAATTCTAGCTGTGGGTGGTACTGGATATTCTGTCTTGTTTCTATGTTTTCTCTTTTTCCATCAACTCATCACTACTGAAATGGTGCCCTATTGGTACAGTGGCCTGGACCATAGCCACTGACTATAGCCAACACCTTGGAGAAGGTGCAGGTGTGTCAAGACATTTCTGGAAAAATCAAGAATAAAATCTTAGCTCTTTCCTCATTCCATTGTCTCACTGCTGCTTCCAGCCACCTGCCCTACACGTACATCAATTCAAAATAACCTTCACCATCCCAGGGCTTTTCACACTTTTTACAAGTTCCCGGAGCCCGTACTTTCCTCTAGCTTCTGTAATTTCTCTAGAGTTGATCCTGGGAAGAAAGCCAGCTTCTGATGCATTATGAGTACAGAAATCTGACAGTCCATACTTCTACTACTCTGGGGAAGAAAGGCCTGAGTAGAGCAGAGCCTGCTTCTGCTGTTTTAAGGCTGGGAGGACTGCAGAGCAAATGCTGTCAGCAGGGCAGAGTCCCTGTCCTAGAACCCTGGTGGCCACAGCAATGGTGAAGTCCCCCAACTCTGGAGGACAGTAAGGAGACAGGAATGGAAGGGTGTTGACAGGTTGATTTTGTTCTTTTATATTTTACTGAATATGGAAGAAACCTCCCAAGAGTTCTCCTCCAAAACCTTGGGGGGGCCGTCGAATGAGGGCAAATGGTGGGTGTGGATGGACCGTCCCCCTTAAGTTCTGCAGCTCTGGAGGTGGGGGCGGTCAAGCCTATGAGATGTGAATATTGTTCTAGCATTAGTACTAGCATATAGTAATATGTTCTAATTCCTCTCTCCACTCCCTTTCTCCTTCCCTCCAACCTCCCCCAACTGGATTGCTGGCTTCAAGAAGTGCAGGATCCTTCACAGTCTTGTTAACTATGTCCCCAAGTCTGACCCAGTGCTTGGCACAGAAGCTCATGTGAGCAAGAAATGTTGGTTGAAATTGCACTAAAATTGAAGTTTTTCTTTACAAAATATATGCTCCTTCAAGTCATGTGTGAGAATGCCTGTTTTTCCAAACCTCTACCAACACTGGTTATTACCGTTCTTTGTAAATACTGCAAATTAAAGAATAACATCTCACTTTTATTTTTAATTTGCATTTTTCTAATTCCTGTTGCAATTGAATATTTATCAGATTTAGTTTTCATTTGTGTCACTTCTATTGTTCATTTCTTTTGTCCATTTTCTATGACACTGTTCATTGTTTCTTATGGGTTTTAAGAGCTCTTTCTATAAAAATAGAAACACTTTCTTATACATTTACATTCAAAGTTATGTTTTGTTCTCTGCTGACCAATTTTGTTTCTTAATAAAGTTAAGGTTTTTTACATCACCAAATCTATCAAATATTTCTGTCATAGTTATGTCCCAAATATATTTTAAAAAGTTCTTTCTTTCTTCCTTTTATTTCTTCCCCACTCTTTCTTTGTCTCTGTTTCTCTTTCTTCTTTTTTTTTCTTTTCTTTTTTTAAACATTTAGCCATCGGAACTATTTTTACCTAAATAGCTAACCAATTATTCTGGCACCATTTTTCTTGGGCATCGTTTCCACCATTAATTTGAAATCTGTTTTATTGTGCTCTAAATACAACAAATTCAAACTCAAAAATTTTAATAAGGAAATTGAAGAGCAGGGAGAAAAACACGTGTCCCAAGTGATGGGGGCAGGGTCGGAGGTTGGACAGGCTGACTCCATGGCCTGCATTCTTTACTGAAATTAGAGAATGTGGTTAGAACAAACCAGTGTACAGTTTGTCATGAGAAATTTTTGGACAAGAATAAGTGAACTGATACAATGGCATTAACAGTACATAATGTTTGGCTCAACACATGAACTCCTGCTTTGTCCATCTTTTGAGCCAGTTGTGTGTTCTTTCTTGTGTGTGCTGCAGTGTGTGCATTCTTCTGGCCACAGCAGTTGTATGTTGACTGGTTTCTAAATGTCTTGTCTGAAAGACACATTCATAGCTACAGGCACTGGTAGAACAAAGCATCTGAGTTTAGTATTTTAAGATTGAGAACAGTTTCAAAAAAAAAAAACTGAGTTGGTGACAATTAGTGTGGTGAAGGTTGTAATTTGTAATAGAAATGCGGGCTCCTGGGGCAGCTCTGGATCTGCCCTGAAGGGAAAGGGCTTATGAATAGCTCAAGGGTCCTAGGAAGCCCTTGACACACACTCAGGTTAACCTAGAGCAGTTCAAAGTGGCTGCCTCCTAAGGATCACAGAGTTTGGAGTGACACACTTTCTGGTCAGAAAAGCCAGGAAAGAATACACAGAGGTAACTTCTGAGGATTTTGGTGGCCTGCTTGGCCACTTGACAAAAATCACGTGAATGACTGACTTGCCCTTCCAACAGCCCCAGACATGCCTCTTGCAGGAACCCAGGCTCTTCACTTGCTCGTGCAGGAGCCAGGCGTGAGACTGCCTGCCCCATGTGATTGACAGCCCTCACCCAGGATGGGGTCTGCATTAGCATCACTGATGGACCAGCTCACAGATGAGGGACCATGTGATCAGAAGGCCAAAGGCAAAGTGCTCTCTCCCATGGGTGCATTAGCCCAGGGTGAGGGGCTACTCATCACTGAGCTCTTGGCCCCAGGGGGAATGATGTTTGGGGGAGCAGCTCTCCCCAGGCAGATGGTGTCACTAATACCCCCTAAAGGCCCTGGGACACCTGAGACCCAGGTTAGGAGGTCACCCCAGCAGGATGGCGTTCAGAGCTTGGGCGGTGGCCAGCAGAGACAAAGGAGCAGGGCAGTGGCACAGAGATGGAACAACAGCCCAGATGTCTGACTCTGGAACTTGCCCAGGGCTGCTGGCCCAGACATTCACACAGGTGCTCTGCCCTACTCTTTTCTAAAGCGGGCTCTGTGCTGGCCAACAAGTGCTGGCAAAGATCAGAGATCTGGAAGAATAGAGTGAGATCTGCTGGTCCCCACTTGGGGATCCAGAGAGGAGGGTCACTTGCAGACACCTCATAGGTGTGGGTGGCAAGATCTTGAAGCTCTGCTCTTTGTCACGTTAGCATCGCTGCTCTGCTCCAGCTGAGGAAGCTTCCCTCGTGGTTGCCATGGATTTTCCCCTAGGAGGACCGTGCTCTGCCAGAGGGACCACTGCTGATCTGAGAATGAAGCCTGCAATCCCACCCCAGAGCTTAAGGCTGAGCTGCCCTCCGATGTCCTGTGGACTCTTCTGTCCTCCCCCCAACATCTTAGTCCCTTCTGGGCTCTTATTTCAGCACTCCACCCTCTCTGAAACCTGCCCTGGCGTCTGTCCTGTCTGGGATGATGGAATGATTTGAGGTGGGAAGGTGGGGAGTGGGAAGTGGGTAGAGGGGACCTCCCAGCCATCTGGGGCTTGGACTCAGCATGGTCCTGTCCCTCAGCCTCCCTCAGTCACTGGCAGGGTGCCCCCTGCCTCTCCTGAGGGAGCCCATGTTTGGGATCACATCTGATGTCAAGCAATAGGTCACACCTGGTAAGAGACAGGTTATTTCCTCAGAGAGAAACTAAGAGACAAATACCATATGATATCACTTATATCTGGAATCTAATATATGCACAAATGAATCTTTCCACAGAAAACAAACTCATGGACATGGGGAACAGACTTGTGGTTGCCAAGAGGAGGGGAAGGGAGTGGGACGCACAGGGAATCTGGGGTTAATAGATGCAAACTATTGCCTTTGGAATGGATAAGCAATGAGATCCTGCTGTATAGCACTGGAACACTGGGAACTATATCTAGTCACTTATGATAGACCATGATAATGTGAGAAAAAGAATGTGTACATGTGTAAAAAAAAAAAAAGAAGAGAAACTGTAAATCACCCAGAAGACAGTTAACCAAGAACATGGGCTTTGACTGCCAGCTACTGAGTCCTAAGCGAAGACGGAGCCTGGTTGAATCATGCAGTGTTTGGAGGGAGTAACCACTGAAGTGCAGCCCCTAACATGCAGCTCTGCTGCTTGCTCTGGGGCAGCCCAGCCCCGGGGGAGCTTCTACCCAGGCCAGGTTTTGTCTTTACTTGTCCAGCCTAAAAGGTGCTTCTCCAGGAAGGTTCTGGAGCATGTAATTCTGACACTGGCTGGCTGTGACTAAGGCACAGATACCCTCCCCTTCTTTGTTCTCTTATTCATACCATAAACAAGCCTTGTACCTTGTCAAGGCTGGTGTTTCTCAAACTTAACTGGGCATGAGAATCATCTGGATGGGTGGTCCCACTTCTGAGAACAGATCCAAAGGAAACAGAATCTCTGTCTCAAATACATGCTGGTATCTGTATGTTCACCACAGGTCATTTACAGTAGCCAAGACCTGGGAACAGGCTAAGTGTCCAGGAATGGGATGAATGGGAAAAGAAGTTGTAGTGTATACACAATGGAATATTATTCAACCACGAAAAGGAGGAGATCCTGCCATTTGCAATAACAGGGATGGACCTTGACAGTACTATATTAAGTGGAACAAGTCAGGTGAAGAAAGACAAATACCATGTGACCTCACTTAAATGTGGAATCTAGAAAAAGCTGAACTCATAGATTCAGAGAACAGATTGACAGGTGCCAGAAGTGGGGGGTGGGGGGGGAGGTTTGGGAGGATGGGGTGGGGAATGAGTACGGGTGGTCAGAAGGTACAAACTCCCAGTTATAAGATGAACAAATCATGGGATGTGATGCACAGCATGGTAACTAGAGTTAACAATACTGTATTATATACTTGAAAGTTGCTAAGTTGTTAACATTTTCATCACGTGCACACACACAAAAATGGTAACTGTGATGTGATGGATGTATAAACTAAACTGATTGTGGTAATGGCTTTGCAATATGTGCAGAGAGCAAATCATTACGCACACCTTAAACAATGTTAGATGTTAATTATATCTCAATAACGCCGGAAACAGAAAGAAAGAAACTCATCATCTGAAGGCCTTGTTAACTCAGAGTTCTGGCCCCACCCCAGGGTTTCTGATACATTAAGTTGGGGGAGGGATTCGCATTTTCAACAAATTGCTGGTGGAGCTGCTGCTGGCCCGGCGCCCATACTTTGGGAACCACTGATGTGGATGCTGAGTCCTGAAGACTTCAGCGTAGGCTTGTCTTAGTTTGGTTTCTCTCAAGGGCTGAAAACTGAGGCCGAGCTTCCTGGGCAGGGAGCATATTTGGGAGGCAACCCCAGGAAGCCCTGGAAGTGAGAAAGGAAAGGGGAGGGAGGATGCGGGTTGCCATAGGGATGCCTGTGACATCCGTCCAGGAGAAGAATCCTGGTGGGACTCACACGAGGCTGTGCAGAACCTGCTTCCAAGGGTTCTCCCAACGCGCAATGGCCTGGATGCAGCTCCCGCCAGAACCTGGTCCAGGGTTTTATCTGCCTTGCCCTTGTGGCCCAGGTGGTGCAGGCTCTGGCTCAGGGATGGGCCATCTGTAGGCAATGAGCTGGCACCCACATCCCTGTTGGTCAGGATGCTTGGAACCAGGAGGGCCCTGGAGGGGCGCTGGCCTTCTAGGAGCTTGTGTTCCACTGGGGGAAATAAATCATACACACAGAAATTATTCCAGACAGAGAACATGAACATTTCACAAGAAAGAGCCATGTTAAAAACAGGGGACATAGGATCGGGTTTTGTTGTTTGTGCCCAAGCCTTTTAATTCTCTGGGAGAGAAAGCCACCTTCCTTTGGCTCCAGACCCTTCCACTGGAGACTGGCCACCATGGGAACAGGATAGCTGTTTCCAAAATTAGGACAGAAACCATGGAGCCCTCCTGACACACCTCCCCCACAAACACACATGCACCCAGATGTGCACACACATGGTTACTGGGCTTGGGGAGTTACTTCGCTCCAGCGCCAGTCTCTGGGGGTGATCAGATTCTCCTAGCCCTGCCTTCCCTACAACCAGGGAACTAGCCTTTGAACGTCCCAGCTTCCCCCTTTCCCTGTGACCCTCCTTGAATCAAACCTGGTCTGAGGTTGGGTGGGGCTGGGGAGCTCGGAAACTGATGCTACATGTTTCTTATTTTTCTTTTTATGACTGTACCTGCAGCATATGGACATTCCTGGGCTAAGGATCAAATCAGAGCTGCAGTTTCGGCCTACGCTACAGCCACAGCAACACCGGATACTTAACCCACTGAGTAAGGCCAGGGAGGGATGGAACCTGCATCCTCATTCAGATTATGTCAGGTCCTTAACCCACTGAGCCCCACTGGGAACTCCTAATGTTAGGTTTCTAAATCTTAGGCTTCTGTAGCTTAGGGCTGCATGACCTCTAGACAAATTACTTGGCTGCTTAAACTTTAAATTTGTCACTGTAGAGTGAGGAGAATAACTGTCCCCTCTTTGTGGAGCTGTTGCAGGGATGAAATGCCTTGGACTTGCTCAGTGGTCACTAAATATCAGCCCCTAACAGCGAGCCTAGCTTCCCAGAGCTGTTGCAAGGGTTAAATAACATCGGGCCTAAGAGGCGACCAGCAATTCCCAGCTCACAGGAGGCACTTGAGAATACTTAAAATTTAATGTTTGCTAAATTCAGCTGCATGATTCTGATCCTACAAGGTGCTGGCCCTCTTGGAGCTTACCCAGGTCCCATAAGCCAGGATTTGCTTCTGCCCGAGGCCCAAAGCATGTGGGCAGCGTTAGGTAGCCTCATGATGGTGGGCAGGGACCCCAGCACCCTCGCCACGGCCACCATCCTGCCTGCAGGTAGCAATGCCTTGTTCATAAGAAACATGCTGTTACTTTATGAACACGCATTAGATCACGGCTTATGGAAATAAATCAACATTCCACTGTCTTTGCGGACCATGACATTACTCACAATTTCATCTACTTGTTATATTAAATTTTCTATATTAAGAAAAGAGGCTTCTAATTTAATAGGGTCTGCAAAAGTCAGTAATTCACAAACCTGTTTTCAAACTCTTTGAAGGCAGATGAAAGAACTGAAATGATGGGCTGGGAAAACCCTGCCAAGTCATAGTGCGGGGAATCCAAGGGCTGGAGGACGCCCAGCCAGCCCCACGCCCACCCCCAGCGGGTGACTCTGTCATTGGACACCCTTGTGAAGCAAGGGCTCCTTGGGGTGGGGGGCAGGTGTCAGGATCCCATTCCCTGAGTGACACAGGACCAGTTCCTCATGCTCTTAGGCAAAATACCAGCTGGACCAAAATCTGCACCTTCAAATATCTATGTTCCAATCCCTTTCCCAAACCCCTAGAGAGTTGCTGTAACCATGTTATAAAATCCAGAATGAGATGTTACTCTGTTCTTTCTGTATCTCATCATGAGGCAGAAACAGCAATCACCATCTGCTGAACTGCAGGAGAGGTCAGCTATCAGAGGGGCATGAAATGCCCATGTGAGTGTCCATGCAGAGGGGATGGAGGCGGTGGGGGAGGTGTTTGGGCTTCTCTGCCTCCTGGAAATGGCTGCATCACTGGCCCGAGAGTTTGCTTAAGGTATTCACTGTCAAAGAAATTCTTGTCTGTTTTATTTTTCTTTTTAAGGCTGCACCTGTGGCATATGCAAGTTCCCAGACTAGGGGCTGAATTAGAGCTGCAGGGGCTGGCCTACACCACAGCTACAGCATCTGGGGATCTGAGCCCCATCTTCGACCTACACCACATCTCAGGGCAACCCCAGATCCTTAACCTACTAAGCGGGGCCAGAGACTGAACCTGCATCCTCATGGATACTAATTGGGTTCTTAACCTGCTGAGGCACAACGGGAACTCCTCTCAAGTCTATTTTTAAGGTGAAATTTATAAATATGAAGTACACATATCTTAATGATCTAGCTTGATGCATTTCTTACCTGTCTTCACAGCCATCACCCAAATCTGTATGTAGGCTATGTCTATCACCTCAGAAGCTTCTCTTGGATTCCTTCCCTTTTCAATACCACTAACTCCACCCTTGCAGCGAATCTTATTTCACCCTTTGTCAGTGAAGTTCTTGAACTTGGGGATGCTAGAGTATTCATTCTCTCATGTCTGGTTACCTTCATGGTTGTATGTAACAACAGTTGCTCCTTTATAAGAAGGAGTAGTTCTTTTTTTATAAAAAAAAAAAAAAAGGTGGGTAGTGTCCCGTCAGATGGATAAACCACAGCTGGTTCATCCATTCCCCACTCGACAGACACTTGGTCTGCTTTTAATTGTTGGCTATTATGAGTAAATCTGATGTGGACACTCTTGTACACGTCTTTTTTGGGGGGGACCATTCACACTCATTTCTCTTGAACATCTCTCCAGGACTGGTATTGCCGAGTCACAAGGCACATGCATGACTCACTTTCTCAGTTTTCCCAGTTACACCACTTTACACCCCACCAGCAATGCATGGACCATTCTGCTTGTTCCATGTCCTTGACAAGTCAAGTCCAGCTTCTTAAAAGCTCAGTCAACAGTCTATTTCCGACCTTTATTCCCTGTGCCTGTACAAATTGCTTGGCACTTATGGAGCACCTCCTAGATGCCTATCAAATATTTTTATTTTAAATGTCACAACGACCCTACCCAGTGGGTGTTTTCTTTTACATTTAAGGAGAAAGAAAGCCAAACAATGACTCACTAAGGCTACTAGGGCAAAGCCCGAGGGTTCAGCCTGTACTTCCAGCCCACGGTTGTGGGGGGCAGTCAGGTCCTTAAAGCTCCTGTAACCTTCCCACTAAACTTGCTGTTCTTGGGTGGGGCTGAGGCCTGAGGACTCCCCTGAGGCCACCGATTCAGAATTCATGCATAAAGTGGGTTGACCTCACTTCTCTCGGGAGTCAGGTATCAAATGAGGCAGCCTGTCTTGAAGACCTGGGAAGAAAGTGCCATCATTTACATTGAGAATGTCTTCTTTACCTGTGTGAACACAAATTTCAATTCCTAACATCTCACTGAAGTTGGTTTTGCCACTGTGGCTGAGAAAACTTAAAAAAAAAAGAGACGACTTAGTATAAAAACACGTGGAGAATTTCCAGCCTGGCACGTCTGCAGCCATAGGCTTCCCCAGGGCTGACAAGAACGGGCTGAGGGCTGTGGGCAGGTGGGTGAGGGAGGCTAATCCAGGTCCGCTAGTAGAGACTGCGTTCAAGTTCTCCAGGGAAACAGAACCAACGAGAGGTCTATACGGAAGTTTATTGCAAAGAATCGGCTCGGCGATGATGGAGGCTGATAATCGACCATCTGCAGGCTGGGTTGGAACCTGGCAAAGTGGATGGTGCTATTCAGTCTGCATCTGAAGGCCTGGGAACCAGGGGAGCGATGGTGTGAGTCCCTGACTGAGGGCAGCAGATGGATGTCCCAGCTCAGGCAGGTGGAGAAGGGACAGATTCTCTCTTCCTCCACCTGTTTATTTCTGGGAGAGGATGTTGCCCACCTGATGGGGGAGGGTAATCTGCTCTCTAGAGTCCATGGATTCCAATGCTAATTCCAGCCAGAAATGCTTGCACAGACATACCCGGAAACAGTGATTAACCAGATACCTGGGCATCCCTCTGCCCCATGGAAATTAACCAGGTCTATTCATCACAAAGAGAATCTGCAGCAGCGATGATGACCTGAGCAGGCAATGTTACCTACCCTTCATGAACAGATAGAAAGATTATTTGGTTTTGGTCAGTAAAATATATGATATAGTTTATTTCTGTGTTGGGGGAAAGGGATGATCTGACTTTTCTTCATCAACAGAGCCTCTCATTTAATCTCCACCTTGGCCTTGGGCAGGAGGGATTTTTCACTTTTCAGATGACAAAGTCAAGGCTCAGAGAGGTTAAATGACTTTCCCATGGTCACACAGCAGGGGAAGAACAGCAGTTTCACTGGGCTCTCCCTTACTTCAAGGCCAGAACTCAGTCTATTATACCACGCTGTCTCTCCAAAATGACATATTTGGTAACACATTTAGATAAATGTTATTTGCTTAAAAAAAAAAATCACAAGTGTTTTGAAAGCCAGAATTTCCCTTCATGTACACTATGGATCAATGTTGTCAAAAATTATGCTTGATACTCTCTGAACAACATTCATTATTTTTATGAGATGCTCTTCTCCACAGAATAAAATGAGTCTATGGACTCAGGAACCTGGAAAACAGTATTAGCTTAATTAGAAAATAAATCAAACAGCTGTTCACTAAGAAGCTCAATGAAAAACAAAATCTCCATTTGCCTGGTCTCCATCTAATTAAGACCCTCAATTAACGAGACCCCCGTTATCCTCCTACTAGGAAATTACAAAGAGAAAACGGAAAGACTTATTTTTAAATCTCAGCTCCTAGTGTGGAGCAGAATTTGCCCACATCCAGCTTCTATCCTTCCCAAATCTGCATGAATAATCTTATCACGGGCACTCAGGTGGGCTGGCCAAAAATTTACTGCCCAACTTTCTGTCCTCGCAGGACGCGTCCCCGTGTTCACTCTTTCACGCTTATGGAGGCAGGAGAATGGAACAGCTTATTTGAGAAACGGTTTCAATCACAAGGATCGAAGCCGAAGGCATTTCTTACTTAACTCTCAGTTTCATAGAACATGGAATGAATCAAACTACTCCATTGGCCAAACATTTCTCTTCATCAAGGTTCTGCTGTGCTCCCAGACTTGCCTTTTTTTTTTTTTTTTTTTTTAATAAATGTGTCATTCTGGTGACACTAACAAATGCAGAAGAAAAGCCTGAGCTGGACCATGAGCCAGCGGCTCCGCTGGTCAGAGTGGAGGAGAGGCGGAGGCCAAGTGCAGCACCAAGTGGCCTCTCAGGTTCTTTACTTGGTGTTTGCACTAATTGTTGGAAGCTGGGAAAACGTGTCCTCACATTTCTTTGTGGATTGCCATCAGAAACTCTCGCTTTGTCACTGAAGTGGGCACAGAGCGAGGCTGCCACTTCTCACGGGGGGAGGCTCATCCTGGGGGGAGCCCATAGTTAATATTTTGTTTCTAAGAGATTGGCGTTGTGGTTTCTGCCATCACCCTTTGCATTTTCCAGTCTGAAACACTAAATTTGCTCATTTCTAGTTTGCTAAGCAGAGGAGGTATTTTGGCTGAAATTCCCTGAGAAAGGAAAGCAGAAGGAAGGAAGTGGGAAATGGATGACTCTCCAGCGCCCAAAGCGAATATCATCTGGGGAATCCAGGCTTAGGGCATGTGTGTGGTTCAGAGACCCACCGACTGGGCAGTGTCCTTGGAATAATTAAATGCATGGTGCATTATGCTTCTTTTGAAGAGAATTCTCACAGGAACGCAAGCATGTGGGAATATTTCATCTGATCTTTCTGGCCACATGGAATAATTTGGCAGGTCCTGAAAGGTGAGCTACTGAATTGGGACAAATCCAACAAAGCCATGAGTAAGAAGTGCCTACTGTGCGCCAGGCTAGGCACTGGGTCTTGGACAACAGACAGCACAGGGTCCCAAACCTCGGGTGAACCGCTTAAGGCCACAGCGACGCCTGCTGGGCTGAGCCAGCCGGTCCTGCCGAGGTGGCCTTGCGGTGACTTCAGGACATCATGCTAAGCTTGTTCACAAGCTCCTCATGGGGCAGTTACCAAGGATATGACAGGCAGAGGATGGGGCAAGGCCGTTTCACAGACGTGGGTAAAAACAAGTGCTGGTTATCACCTGGGAATGCAGACTCGGCCCAGTGGTAGAAGTACCGCCACTGCGACAGGCATGGCTCTGGGAGTCTTCAGTAGAATTAAGCATGCCCTTCAGATAATAATACTTTCTCACATTCCCCCCTCCGCCCCCACCCCATTTGCTCTTTTGAGTCCTGTGACCTTGAGCGAGTAACTGACCCTCTCCTCAAACCACCCCATCAAACTACCCTTCAATTTCCTTCCCTGTAGAAGAGGGATTTTATGACCCATCCCACGAATTTGTGGAGGCACAGGTGAGAAGGTGAAGGGAGTGGGTCTGGCCCCAAAGAGACCACAGTCACCATTGTTGCTGCGATTCCCCTGGCCTCACTTTTTTCTTTTCACCCTCCCCTCAGAGTCCTCCAGCCCTGCTCTGATCTTGCTACAGCATGGCTCTGCTCACACCCCCACAGAGGTCCAAGCATGCACTGGCTCCCGGCTGACTGGTCTTTACCTAGACTCCTGCCTTCAGGTGGCATGTGCTGTGGGTGCCACCATCCATCTGCCCGGGGGACCTTGCTCACAGACTCACCGACCTGCATCTAGGCCCCCAAAGTGGGGTCCCAATCTAGATCTTCAATGACAGAGCCAAAAACTATTTTTTCCCATCCCACTGAAACTGTATTCAATGTGAATTAATCTAATCCTCATTCATTTGTTGCATTTTTCAAGTACTCAAGGAATAAGATTCTTCTCCATTCATTCATGTATTCATTCATTCAATGAGTGCTTACTCTGCAGCAGACATTACTCTAGGTATTGAAGATACAGAAATGGCAAGACAGATGATGTTTGGTCCTCACGGAGATTACAAGAAATATGCAAGTATGGTGGTTTTAATTCGTGATGAGTGCTCTGAAGAACACTGAATGGGGTGACAGGCTAGAGGTTATCTGGGCTGGTCAGGGAAGGCTGAATGATGACCAGATGATGAGGAGACAGCCCCGTAAAGGTCATGGACAAGAATGTTCCAGAGAGATGGTGGCAAATCTCAAGGGACCGACGGGAAGACTGGAGGAGAGAGAAGCTCAGTGAGAGAAGCAGCAGCAAAGACTGTGGGGGCAGGTTGTTTAGAAGAATGTGGGACAATGCAAAACCTTTGGAGGGTTTCATTCTTTTGCTATTCTCTGCAAGGCCCGTGCCTTACATTCACTCCCTCATTTTCAATGACTGCATGATCAGCTCTAACCACTTTCAAGGTCCAATTCAAAGGCACGTTCCCCTGTCTTTATCTCTCTGTTTCCCCATCTCTTGTTAAAAGCTGTCTTTTCACAACATGGATGGAGCTAGAGATTATCATACGAAATGAAGTCAGAGAAAGACAAATATCACATGATATCACTTATAGGTGGCACCTAAAATGTGATACAAACGGATTTATTTACAAAACAGCCTCACAGATATAGAAAACAAACTTATGGTGACGCAAGGGGGAGTGTCAGTGGTTCAGGATCACATACTACAGTACATAAAATAGATAAACAAGGTCCTACTATATAGCACAGGGACCTATATTCAAGATCTTATAATAACCTATAATGGAATCTGAAAGCATATGTATATAATTGAATCACTTTGCTGTACACCTGAAACTAACACAGCATTGCAAATCAACCCTACTTGAATCAAAATAAATACTTTTTAAAAAGTTGTGTTTTTTTTCCTCACTTTTAAACTCACAGGGTGATTTATCAGGCCCGAGGATCTGCATCTTTTTGCCTAGAGACAAACCTTCCCAGGGCTCAGTGATTTCAATTCTATGAAACAAAATATGCTATCAAAAGATTTCCCAGCCTTAGGCATTTTTTTAGGGGTAGTAGTCAAAGCAGTCAGGCTATCTACCTATAACCTAAAAGTCATAGAGGACCAGTTTCAGAAAATCAGACAAACACATTTCTAAAAAATGGAACAAGCCATTTGCTGTTTTTGGTACAAAGGGCCAGAACAAGAAAATTACTCAGTCTGGATAGTTCTTTTTAAAAACTGTTTTAGCCAGAGCTTTTCTCCACAAGCCTTTCTCCTTTCATACATTTCTGAGTATTCAGCCAAGTAATAAAGTTTAGCTAAGGAAATAAGAGCTGTATGTTTTTTGGTTGCTGTTTTTAACGACTTTTCTTTATGGCTGTTTGAGTTAGGGTTCTTTTCTACAGAAACACACACACACACACACTCAAATAAAGCAAAACTAACAGAACTCAGTAACATGAAATCATCCTGGGCATTTCTGAGCCTGAATATAAAAGATTGCTTCATTTTTTTTTAATATAGTTCGCTAGCTTTCTAATCTTAATTAATGACTGCAGAAAGCTTCAGAATTTGTTTAGTCGCATTGTGCCTGGAGCTTGATTCTCCTACTCAAGCCTAGGGTTGCTATTATTTATTAATATTCATTGAACATCAGCAAGACACTTAGATGCCACCGGGAGACTAGCATTAGCTGTGATCACTCTCCAGGGAATTCAGCCTCTGAATGCGACAGGCCTCAAACTGAGAAAGGAGCCTATTTCGGGAAAGCAAGGATGATGTCATCTCATGGGCTTGGGGGGCCATGGGTGCCAAACTGGCCCTGACACTTGTGGGGCTTGTATTGCCACGTAAGCAATTTGGTTTTGCTTGGTTTCAGTGGGACCGAGGGGGCTGGGGCCCAGAAGAAGAACCCTCAAAGTCAGGGTTACTGGGCAAACAGCTATTAGATCAGAGCAAAAAGTCTGGGAAGGGGAAGTTTTGTTTTTTTTTAATTTGTGTTTACTGAATTACAGTTTTCAGCAATATTTGCAGATCTTAAGTGTACAAGACCAATGAGTTTTGACGAATGCATACACACACGGAATGCGCATTCTTATCAAGGTATAGGATATTCCCACCTCCCCAGAAAGTTCCTCTCCTTCCCTAACTAGTCAGTCCCAACTCATCACCCCCTTACCCACTTCCAAGGATACCACTGTTCTGATTTCTGTCTCCATAACCAAGTTCTGCCTGCTCCTGAACTTCACATAAATGCAACCACAGTACATACTCTTTGAGGTCTGCCTTCTTTCACTCGGCATGGTTTTCAGCACCGTCTATGTCATGATAGGTATTGCTCTTTTGCAGTCTGAGCAGTATTCCTCTGTATTTCCCTACTGCACTTTAAAAATCCATTTTCTTTTTTTTTTTCTCTTCTCTTTTTAGGGTCGCACCTGCAGCATACGGAAGTTCCCAAGCTAGAGCTGCAGCTGCTGGCCTATGCCCCAGCCACACCAGATCTGAGTGGCACCTGTGATCTACACTGCAGCTTGCTGCAACAGCAGATCCTGAACCCACTGGGCAAGGCCAGTAATCAAACCCATATGGATACTAGTCAGGTTCTTAACCGGCTGAGTTTTGGCCACCATCAGTAAAGCAGCTGTAAGGACTCTTGCAGGAGTCTTTTTTAGGAGATCTGATTTTATTTCTCTTGGGCCATCCCTGCTGGGTATAGTAGAGTTCTATGTTTGGTGTTATAAGAAACTGCCAAAGAGTTTCCCCAAGTGGTTGTATCACTTTATACCCCTGCCAATAATGTACAAAAATTCTCTGTATCTCTCCAAACTTGGCATTATTGGTCTTTTAAATTTTCATTCCCCTAATGATGGGTGATATTCATCAAGTGCTTGTTGGTCATTTCTCTGTCCAAGGTGGGGTTTTTTTTTGCCATTTTTTAATCAGTGTTTTTGCTTCTTAATATTAAGTTGTGATAGTTCTTTATATATTCTGTATACAAGTCCTTTGTCAGGTTTATCTAATAGGAATGTTTTCAGCTACTTTGTGCTTTGTCTAGTCATTCTCTTCATGACTCTTGTTAGGTAGATGTTATTTGTGATGAAGTCCAGTTTACCACTTTTTTGCATTGTTAGTATCTTTGGGGTCCTGTCTATGAAATAATTATTACTTCAAGGTCACAAAGAGTCCCTTCAATATTTTCTTCTAAAGAGTTGTAGATTTTGCTTTTGGGTCTAAGTCTAATTGATCTGGGGTATGAATATTACAATTGTGAAGCAAGGGTCAAGGTTCACTTTGTCCCCCATATTGATTTCCAGTTGTTCTGACACCACTTGTGAAAAAGCTTTCCCTTCCCGCCAGATTTCTTTGGAGCCTGGCGAGGCCAGCCTTTGATTAGGAAGAAGCAATTGGTGACCTCAAAGGGAAAACAAATTGGGGAGTTTCTGGAGGGACACCAAGGAAAGGCGAACAAAGAGCCTTAACAAGGAGGAGGAGAGTTTTAAGAGAAATTGGTAGAAGCCAGATCTTGGAGCCTAAAGCACAGGACGCGGAAACAGCGGAGAGGGTAGGCATAGCTCACACATCTTGGCTAGGAAGAGAAAAGGTAAAAGAAGGCAGAAATTCAAACAGGCATGGTCAGGTCAAGCGATCAGAAGAATATTTATTATCAACAATGGGCTATGGAAATGTTACATTGGGAATTTAAAGGGCTCTGGCTAGAAAATGACACAGATGACCTTCTTTTTATAGAGACCTTGCCTCTTGCATAGAAGGTTCTCTGGCATTACGCTGAAGCCAGGGGGCTTACCGGAAAACATACATTTATTGTGCAAATATCTATTCAGTATACAAGATTTTCTTGGCAGAAGAACAGTATGGAGAAGTGAGTGGTCTGAGTTAAACATCTAGTCTGCCCAGCAGGCTGTGAGCAGAGCACTCAGGGGTTGCTGTGTCTGCGCCCTTGGGAAGAGGGTCTGTGTATTTCCCGTGGGCTAAGGGAAGAGGGAAACAACTCAGTGCCCTTCACCATTCCACACACTGGGCAGATAGCTATGGTCACCTGCTTTTCTACATAAAAGTCTTACTTAAACATTTACATGCATGAGGAGTATGGTGCATCCATTATCTTCAAATCTTTAGCTGTGCTGTAGACTCTAGCTGTTCTCCTGATTCCACATGGGACACTTTTAAGGACTTATTACAAATTGTTCCCCAGAGCAGCTACTAGCAAGAAGGAAGAAGAACATTTTCTGACCATTGACTATAGGCCAGGCAGGACTATTACATACAGTTGCACAGTCTGTGCACTGTTCAACTCCATAATCCCAGAGGATGCTATTCCAATCCTAAAATGGTCTTGTGCGGTGTGATGGCCTTGGTATCAAGTGTTGCCCTGTGCTCTTTGTAAAACCAAGTTCCCTGAGTCCTTGCATCCACCCTATGAGATGGGCATCACTTTGTCCATTCTGCAGATGAAAAAACTGAGGCTCAGAGATGTGAAGTGGCTTCTCTAAGGTCACTCAGCTGTAAGTAGCAGAGCTATAATGTGTAGACCTGCTGGCTCCAAAACTTAACATCTCAAGGGCCTTAAAATGTTGGCCTGATAAGGATCATCTTTAGAAGACAGGGATTTTTGGGGATGTAACCAGCAGCCTTCAGGAAAGGAGTGGAATAAAAAGGGCCATGGGACTGGAAGAGAAAGGGCATGGAGGAGTAGGAACTACCAGCGTGGCTAGAAGGAGATGGAGAGAGATCTGGCTTGGCAGAGGCTGAAGGAGCAGATGGCCCCACAACCCAGGCACATCCACCCACATGAGTGAAAGAGTCAGTTACAAGGTATGCAAACTGGCCCAGCCGTGACTGGCTTGGGGAAAAGCCCAGGTGGGCTGATCCACTGAATCACAGGATCCTAAGGAGAGGCTGAAAGGGGTTGGCACATAGGTCCAACACTGGAGCAGAAATGCCCAGTGCCTGTGGGGACCCTAGAGGTCCTCTTGGGAGGAAACCTGTCTCCTAGACAAAAATAACAGCTTGCAATTTACAAGTCCAATCCTGATTGCCACGTGTGCTGTGAGACCATACTAGAATTATCAAATCTCAGTTTCTCATCTGTAAAACTGGATTACAGTATCACCTGGGGAAAGTATTCTGATGGTTGAATGAGACAATGTAACTTGGGTGTGTAGTCAGTGTCTGGTAACTGTCAGTTACTTCATGGCTCAGGACCTGTATGATGAGACCACCCCAGTGAGAACAGTCCACTAAGGGGATCCTGGAAGTTCCCGGCTTGCTGGCCACTGGCTTGGCCCGAGCAGTGTCCTTCAGGTCCAGCCCCGGAAGCTCAGATGCTACTAACTCCACTGTGGGCTATTTATGCTCCTCTTTCCAGTTTCCTTTACCTGTTTCAGGACACCATGCACATCAGAAGGCATCCTACAGTGGCCACTGTGACAAGCAGAGCTGTGTCATCTCAACTCCTGGTCTGAGCAATTCCAACTATGAGCTCCTGGAAGGAGGCAGCTGGGTCTCCTTTATATTTGCATCTTTAGACGCTTGGACCTGGAAGGCCCCCACCCCGTAGATGTCACCTGGATGGATGACCAGAGAGCACATCCTCTTGCCCAGGCCCTGCATTCCAGGTCTGGTGTGGACCCGGCTGGTGAGTTTCCACGGAGGTGGGCAAGGAAGCGCCAATGGCCAGAGCACTCCAGTGGGGGCAGGGAACCTGGACTGAGCAATTGGCTTCCAAAGCAGACTCTCGTGGCAAGAGGCCACCCCTGGTGGGTGCTTTGTGCTTGCATCAAAACCAGAAACTGGCTAAGCAGATGCCTGGCAATAGCAGGCTGCCTGATTTCAGATGGTGGCCATGCCCAGTGGGCACCTGGCACACGTGACCCCCTTGCACGTGAACCATTCTGCCAGGCACAGAATATACCTTCCCATTGCCCCCGGCTATAAAAGAACAGAGCTTCTGAATCACGATGGAAAGACAAATCCAGCAGGACGGCAACCCTCTCTCCTCATTAAACAAAATGAAACAGGCTGTGCTGTTCTATCTGAATTAGTCACTGGTCAGTGCAAGGTGACTGGTTAAACACTTAAGGGAAGAGGTCAGAGCCCCAAGGTTGAAGAGCAAAACTGGGGGGAGAGCCTCTCATCAGAAATGAGGTAGGAATGAAGAACGCTCTCCAACTTCCAGTAAATGGGATGCTAAAATATTCAGCCATTTAGATATTGCCATCTCATCAATCCAATTAACCTTGCTTCATTCCACCCACTGCATGTGGGGATACTGACGTGTCACAAAGCAATATGAAATGAATGCCCTACCGCCAATGGTGATCCCCGATAAGAGAGGAAATGTGGCTCTTGGGGTCCCGAGTTGTGCAAAGAAGAGAAAGTCCGCTCTTGAGTTATGAAGACAGTGATAACCTCTGATTTGGTGGCAAACCAATATGATTTTCGTTTTTATCAGCAACATAAATTTGTCCAAATCACCAGCATGGGGGACTCTGTATTCTGATTAACAGTGATAATGGAAAATAAATTTGGTATTCTACCTTTGAAATGACCCTGTTAGCAATGAAAGAAAATTGGTACACTCAAAAGTTTTCTTGAAGAAAGGTGATTTTTTGGATAATGTCCACTGAATCTTATTACGGTATTTTCAATTGCTTTATAAATAGAGAAACAGATGTTTTTCTCACAGCAACCCTGCTTTCTTGCAACTACATTTTTTTTTTTTGGCTGAAGGTAAGAATGTAAAGAAGTATAAAGTCTAAGTCAAGTGTATTATTAGTCCTACTTCTGCTGTGTTTGAGCATTTCCAGAAGTTGATTTTATAAATATCTTACTATCAAAAAATATATGTATGTAGGAGGGGAATTACCAAAATATCCCAGTAACAATTAGGTCTTCAGTTTTATTTCAACTTATCTCTTCATCTATTTATATGTCAGGAACATTTCTCACAACACATTGCATTGGTCACTCTTCTACCAATATGACCGTGGTGGGAATTATTATTATTATATCTAATTTCAAGTTTCCATGGAAAGATTCTTTGCAATTTTGGCAAAATAGGACAGAATCCAGAAAAAAATCCATTTGGTATTTCTATTTCAAATAAATGCCATTTAAACCCCAGTTTGTCAGCAGTCCTCAACCAAAAGCAAAGTGAAAACTTAGAAAAATATTTCCTAAAGTCTATAGAGTTTAAATCTCTGCTTTGAAGGCAAAAAAAGGAAGTGGTTCCCATTTAAATGTTTCCCAAAGTCACTGGAAAATAAAAAACCTATTATATTTGTGTAACTTATTTCAGGCTTGGGAAGGAAATGACAGAGTTCAATCTTTTTTCATAAAATATTATCCCGTAACTTATAAACCTGACTATTACTGCTTGTGGAAAATGAGATATTTTCCTGACATGGCTTATAATTTAAGTATATGTGAGAGTCAAAATGATTTGAGCTCCTGAGATAAATCATTGCTGCTCTGGCTTTAGTAATAAAAGGAATTTATTGAATTAGGTGGTGGCCTGTGCCAGTGAGTTCAGCTTCGAAGAGCAGACATGCCAGGGTACGTTTATGGGTGGAGAAAGAAGCAAAGGAAGGAAATAATCTCTCCATGAGCAACCAGTGATGGAGAGGATGCTCAAGGGAAGAAGAGAGGGGGACCAGCCAAAGGTGGGGCACAGTCAAGATGTTTTGTCGCTCAACTACTCATCCCAACAAAGGTCAACAATGCCAGCGCCTTGTGGGGCATGGGGTCTGTGGGCTCCCCGCCCTCTTCCCATCCCTCTGTTTATTTCCCATTCAACTGGGAGACCCTAGAGCCAGGAAACTTAACCGTGAAAGCCTGACACGTTGCAATATTCCAGAATACATATGGACCTCGATAGCCATGATGGGGAGTCAGTGAAAGAGATTCCTGACCAATAGGAACTCACAATGGAGTCAGAGAGAGACTGCCGGGGAAGTAAACCAGTAACACAAGGTCCGATGTGGCAAATGCCTGAGTGGTAAGACCTGGGTTCCTGGAGGGATGAAGAAGAATGGGGAGGGGGTGGAGGAGAAAGCAGAAGTTAATCAATAGATGGGGGTCAGATGTCTGATACAAAATGTCATTACATGCAATGTAATGAGAGCATCAGGTGTGGGAGTAGCTGCTTAGGATAATAGATGGTGGATTCTCGGTCTTGTTTTCCTCCTTGTATCTATATGCTGCCCATCCTTCAGAACCTGGCCAAAGCAGTGCTCTGTAAAACTTTGCCTGAATGTGGACAGAACAGCTGAGTGTGGATTGTGCCTGAGGGGTCAGACTTAAAGGGAACAGGTGAGAGGAGGGCCCTGCTTGCAAGAATTAAAGGAGGGTTTCTTAAGTTTATTGAAGCAGGGTTGATTTACAATATTGTGTTAATTTCTGCTGTACAGCAAAGTGACTCGGTTACGCATATATACACTTTTTCGTATTCTTTTCCATTATGGTTCATCACAGGATATCAACTACAGTTCCCTGTGTAGGACCAGGTTGCTTATCCATGCTCTGTGTAATGATTGACGTCTGCGAATCCCAACTCCCAACCCACCCCTGCCCCACCCCCACGGCAACCGCAGGTCCGTTCGCTATGTCTGTGAGCCTGTTTCTTTTTCATAGAAAATGGAAGGTTTCTAAGCAGAGGGAACCCAGAGGAGGCTCCAGCGGGATGTGGCTGGAGGCTGGAGGGGAGGGAGGAGGGGAAAGGAGGTTAGAAACTCCGGACAGATTTTGGAGGATCGTGACCCCCTTTGTCATCTGGTTCAATTACTTTCCTCGCTCAGGACCAGTTGTAATCTGTTGTCCCCTCCTTGGAGCTCCCAGACCCCCAGGCCAGGCCAAGTGCCCCTCAGTACTCCAGGTCCCCTCTCCTTGCCCCCATCCCACGGCCCAGCCACACTTTATTCCCTGGCTTCTCCCACTCCAGGTGATACCCTGCGCCTGGGGAGAGGGGCTGGGATGCTCTTCACCATCAAAGTCTCACCAACAAGGAGCTGTTGGGTGAGTGAATGGGCGGTGGGACCCTGGCAACTCTGAAAGAGGGAAGAGGTGGGACAGGAGCTGTGCTTCCTGAAGGTTTAGTGGTGGCAGGAGACAGGTCGTCGGGCAGGAAAATAACCTTGAAGGTGGATGTCCGTGAAGCAAGTCACGGCAAGAATGAGGGCTAAGCGGATATAGGCTTAGGGCTGATGCAGAGAACACAGCTAGTCGCTTCAGCAAAACTTGGTAGCTGACAGTCAAGCAAAAATAAGCTGGGGGAGTTCCTGTCATGGCCGCAGTTAACAAACCCGACTAGTATCCATGAGGATGGGTGTTTGATCCCTGGCCTTGCTCGGTGGGCTAAGGATCCAGCATTGCCATGAGCTATGGTGCTGGTCACAGACACAGGTCAGATCCTGCATTGCTGTGGCTATGCTGTGCTGTGACTGTGTCTGGCAGCTACAGCTCTGATTGGACCTGTAGCCTGGGAACCTCCTAAAAAGACAAAAAAAATAGGCCGGGGATCAGGCCCTATAGACAGTCTGACTGCAGCAGTGAGGGAGATGAAAAGAAAAAAAAAAAAAAAAAAAAAAAGCTCAGAGGAGCCCATATCCAGTGAGAGGAACTGGGAGGAGGAGAGGACTCAAGGCTGGAGGGGCGGCAGGGGGGCTGAACTGAGTCTGATAGATGCATTGGGAGGAGTGGGTGTTCCAGGTGGAGGGACAGGGACCACGTGTCCTGGAGGTCCTGCGGCAGAGCCTGGAGCCAGTGACAGCATGACATCTCCAGCCCTTCCTCGAGGAAGCAGCCCAAAGTGTCCCCTGGCTTTAGACTCCTGCTCACCGCAAAAGGAAGCTGTCTTCCTAGTCAATAGAGAGCGCAAGGCTCATTTATTGTTACAGGGAACAATAAATAACTGTAATTTCCAAAAGTCGTTTTCTCTTAAGGGATCTCACATGAGCATTTCTAAACCAGTATTGTTGGTTTCCCTTGCGTTTTGCTGGGAAATGGTGCAGAGACAACCTATTGGGTTTATTTTTAGTTCTCACGGGGATGAATGACCATCCCCCGTGGTTTAACGATTATTTGAGTATCACTTTGGGTAGCAACCTGCAAAATCAATCTATGGTTAGCTATGTTGGACAGCTTAGCTGTTCAAAAGTGATCATTTTAACTTCTGTTTCACAAGGGGGAGGCAATGGGCAGACCCCTGGGTCGGGGAACTTGCCCCCAAGTCCAAGGTGTGGACATCTCAGCCGGACCAGGACTCTGGGAGGGGAAGATGACCTCTCCGCTCCTTCATTTATCCATCTGTGAAATGGGATGCTTGCTGCCTGCCCTCCTGGCTCCCCTTACAAAGAGAGCACAATGGTGTCTAGATCCTAAAGGAGGGTTCTTTCCGTCTAGTCCCCCCAAAAAAGGGCTGCATGAACAGATTTAGAAAGCTGTCCAGGATAACTAGGGGTAAAAAAAAAAGTTGTAAAATAGTATACACACATATATAGATACACACTGTACAAACTGTGTGTAATATATATACACACAGATGCTATGATCCATTTTATAAAATAGTAATTATGTAGATATTCATATACACATAAAAACTGAAGTCCACATAAAACAGTAAGTGTGGTTATTTCTGGCATGTATGATTGCAAGGGACATTGCTTTTCATATGTTTTCTTACCATTTGTATCTTTACAAGCTTGCATTTCTCTCCAGATCAGAAAAAAATCTGATGCACACATAAGTAGATCAATGAAGAAGTTTCTCGGCTTGTGGAAACCCATTTTGTTCCAGCAAAATCAATGGATACTCTTAAGCACAGGCTTCTTCATCTCTGGAAAAACTCTGACAAGGCTAAGGTTGCAAGACCTCAAACGGCCTTTACCCTGGATAATTTACTTTTAATGGTCCCATTTCTTAGCCTGGGGCTCCAATGCCAACTGGCCATTAGAGTCACACTGCTGTCACCTCATGCCAGACGCCAGTGCACAACCAGAGTTTGTCAAAATTTTAAAGCCCTCTCAGATTTTTCTGATGGAAAAATGCTTCTTCACCAGGAATTGGCAAATATTTAGAAAAACACATTTCCTTGCCTGAAAAAGGCTAGAGAGCAAGTTTTCTTTTCTTTTTAATGCAAAGACATTTAAAAATTAAGTTTTGGCAAAATGCGTGTGTTTCTCCACACAGGAGCTACGAACCAGGGCAAATGGTTGGTACACATTAGGAAACCTGGGGCCTGCTTCTGGAGGGTTCTGTGGCTTTGATTAAGCTGACCCAAGCTCTGCTTTAGGCATTGTCTGGGTCTGTTGTTAGGTTGGGGAAAAATTATGGTGAGCAGGGTGAAATTAGTGCAGCTTTGTTTGCCAATTACTGCTGACCAAAGTGAATTCTGCCATGTGCTAACTAGGCTGTAATGTTTAAGAGGCTTAGGAGGACGGTAAAAACACATCCATAAATACCCTGGGCATATGGAGGGTGCGTTGGGAAGGAGCAACAGGAAACTCACTCTCAGAACCCCACTCCCAGTCTACTACGTTAGAGTGTTTGAATCTAGCTATTAACCTTGATCTGTGGTATTCCAAATTCCAGCATCTCTCTTATGCTTCCCTTCACTCACTCTGACTCAGAGAAATGCTGCCTCTTACTATGCTCATGTCCTTTGTTTGATGCTTTCTTGCTAGTTGAATAAGACATCTTGAGAATTTTTTTTTTTAATAAAAAAGCACTAGTAAAAGCTGGTGATTGCCACAAGAATCCCTGAGAGAAAACTCCATTTTATACTAGATTTGGTGTGAATATGACATTTAAAAAATTAAAGTATAAAATTATAGTTGATTCACAGTGTTGTGCCCATTTCTGCTGTACAGAAAAATGACCTAGTCATACATACATATACATTCCCTTTCTTATATTATCTTCCATCGTAGTCTATCCCAACAGACTGGATCTAGTTCCCTGTGTGGTAACGCAGGACCTTACTGTCTATTCTAAACAGTTTGCATATACTAACTACAAACTCCCCATCCATCCCACTCCTCCCCCCTCCCACTTGGCAACCACAAGTCTGTTTTCCATGTCTGTGAGTTTGTTTCTGTTTTATAGACAGGCTCATTTATGTCACATTGTAGATTCCGCATTTAAGTGATATCATCTGGAATTTGCCTTTCTTTCTGAATGACTTCACACAGTAAGAACATGACATTTAAAAAAAGTAGATGGACATCTCTCGCAGTCGCCCAATTCCTAACAAGGAGCACTGTCAGAGCTATGGGACTTTCTAGCACAGGGCCACCAACAGATCGGCCGTCTTGGTCCGGGCTGAAAGGGTGGCTTGATACAGAGGTGATTTGCGGCATGTCACAGGCGCACACAGAAGGCAGTCAATGGGTCTACGGAGACAGTGGCTCGAAAAGCCACCCATCGCACAACCGGCATTTATCTGGCTGGGAATGGAACCCCTTAATCTCTCAGCCAGCATTTCTTTGGCTGCGCCAAACCACCTACATCCCAGGGGCGCCACCTGCTACCCCTCCCTGGAAGCAGTGGTCATTCAGCAAGGAGGTGGGAATTGCAGGCATCGAGGCAGAATTGCATGGGGAGATATCCGTGCCCGTAGACCTACTGGCACGCTTCCAAGTCCCTGCCCTGGTGATTATTCTGCCTGTGTCGCTTCCCCTTGGAAAACCACTGCTTGCTTTTCAGCAGTGTTGGACTTGACGTCATGTCTGTGGGTCTCCTGAGGAAGAAGGCACACTCGGTTCTCTTGGATTAATTGCTAAGAAGGTCCAGTGCTGTTCAGGTGGCCTTTCTCCTGTTTCAAGTGTACATTTTCACATCACCACCAGCCTTTGGTCAAGGCTGTGATGTATTGGAGCCGACTCCTGCCTGGTCACCAGAGCCAAGCTGTGTGTCCTGCTCCAATTCCAGTTCAGTAACTTCACACCAGTACCTTGAAATCGCGTGTAGAGAGGGTACTTAGATCATGCAACTTGGTGAAAGTGAAAAGCAGGGATTTTTTTTTTTTCCTAGAAAGCCTATTTTCTAGCACATGGTTGGTCCCAAGGATGCATTTTTCTCCTGTAGCAAGAAACTGGATTCATTTGGTAAACCATGACCAATGTGCTCGATACATGGCAAGTGCACAACAGGTGTTTGTAAAGGAATGAATGAATGAATGAGTCTATTAGAATATAGACAGTGCTCCATGCTGGTTTTTGAATCTCAACTGGGCTGAAACTATGCTAATTTTGGATTCTCCATCCCTTTTTTTTTTTCTTTTCCCTTTTTTTTCTCTATCCCTCTTAATCTTGTATTCAGTGTGGGCTCTCAAATGCCAGTTCAGGATGTGGGACCTTTCTGCAGATGTCTTTCTAAGTGTCCCTTTTTCAGGCAAGGGAGAAATCAAACATTCTCTCTACTAAAATGAGGAGGCATGATTTAATTGTCACAAAAGATAATTTTGACTTTTACCATACAATATGAAGGAAAGCATTTTTGTATATTACAGGTTATTTTTATTTTTAAAAGCAGAAGCAAATCCAAACTGGAGGAGATAAACTATCTGGCATAGTCTCCCTCATTAATATGCTGCCTCTCTGATTACTAGCTCCAAAAATTGTAAAGAATTGCTTTTAAAATGAATGTTCAAATTCAATATGATTGTGCCTTGCATCTTGTTCCAGTAAAGTCTCTTGTTGGTTTTGCTTGTCGGGAGCCAAGAAAAGCAGCAATTTTTGCTTTGGAAAATCCTGTGCATATTTATAGAGTGGCTCTAAGCTGCAGAGAATTTAAGAAGCTTAGAAGAATTTTGCAAAGTTTTAAAAGCAGGGAGCCACTGTAATACCACAAAGAGGAATACATTTGTGTCAAACTTGAAATTATCATTATTACTATTATTCTGTTGGACCTGGATCCCCTTGGCCTTTTGAATGTTCCTGAGGTAATTTGACACGGCGGTTTCTTCTTACTTGAGGTATTCCATTCAAGATCCTCTTGCACTTGTTTGCTGAAATGTCTCTTAATAAAGGATGAGAATTTTGGCTTGCCAAAATCAGTTTAGGAAAAAAAAAAAACTATTATAGACCAGATATCTTCTCTCACAGAACTTTAACCTCAAAATTCGGTTGTTCTTGGTTGATTCTTACAAAGAGAGTATTGATTGAAGGAACCTGGACATGAAAGCTTACATATATTACTCCATTTCTGTAAAGTTCAAAACCAGGCAAAACCAGCCTGGTGTTCAAAGTCCACAAGCAGTTACCCTTCAGGGACTGGGGCAGAAGTGACAGAGGATGCTTTCTGGAGTGCAGAGAATGCTGCCCTTTTTCTGGTTTCTCGTTACATAGATGCGTTCACCTAAAAATATATCTAAATTTGAACTGTGATATGGGCACATTTCTGTATATAACTTATATATCAAAACAGAGTTTACTGGAAAAAAAAAAAAAAAACTGGCTGTTTCCTGATCCGCTTTGAGATTCTAAAGCATTTCAAAGAGTGACTCTAAGTAGACATCCAAGAGGATGTCACTGCAGTGAGGCTGGAAGGGAAACAAAATCCCTGCGTAGAAAGACTTGGCTTCACCTAAGGGACTCCACCATCTGAGTCTCCAGAGGAAAAACTTAACACTGCACGTGGTTCAGCAGTTTTCCTCAAGGGACAATTTCACACTCCCCACGCAAGGGGTTGCTTGTGAATAAGAACCCAACATGGTCTCTCTGCTCTTTAGAAGGCAATTGGAAAAGAAGAAAGACATTTAGGGGTCACAGAAATGGCTCTGTGACAGTGGCCGAGGCTCCTGTTCTGGTGTCTTTTCACCCTATCCTCAAATCTGCTCAGGAAAGCTGAGCTAATTACGAGTGGCCTACTAGCATTTAGTCAATAAATGGTTTGGCTCAGCAGACAGTTAATGCAATGCCAGATCAATAGGAACTCTGAAGATTATTTCTCCACTTCCTTATAGGGCCAGGAGACGCCCATGAAGGACAGAATGTCAGCCTTCAGTCAAGGAGTCCTGGAACATTCCGTTGTTCTAACAAGAAACATTGAGAGGAAGCAAATGTAAACAGTTCCAGGCTCCTTATTGATGTGATGTCAGATTTTCATTTTCAAATGGAATAGGCTCTAGAAGGTTTTGCAAAAGCCCCAGTCTTCCTAATCAGAGAACTTTTTTTTTTTTTTTTTCTGGAGGGAGCCTTAGAAATGAGAACTAGGCTGTCATGGAGAGCTATTAGCTGAAACTGCGGCTTTTAGAAGATGATAGGTCATTATCTTTCATAATCTTAACATAATAAAGGAAAAATTAAAAGAAGATTGAAAGGTAAGAGGAAACATTTTGGAGGAAAGACATTAAGATTTTGCTCTGCGTGACCTCCTAATAATTTATATGGAAGGCTATTTGGTTTCAAGTTTATGGCTATATTAGAGCGAACTGAAACTCCTCTCATTAGTTTTATGATCTAAAAGAAACCTTACAGCCTGATGTCCACCGTGACCTGACAGCATGGAACACAACGGCACAGATAGCAAATGGGGAATAATAGGCTTCCTAAAACTAATACTCCTTCCAGCCAGTTCGGAAATCCAGGTGCAGGGATACCGGCTGTCTCAATTTGTGAGAAGTGAGGGAAGTGTCAAATTCCAGAGCATCGGATTTCTTTCATCTCTCTGATTAACCTCACACTGGTAACTGAGGCCGATGTCTGTCGCCTTGCCATCTGAGAGCGCCTCTTCTGAATGTCAGAGGTGGAAAGACGTCTGTACCTCGGGAGCCGTTCATGCTCTACTTCCTCCTTGGAACCTCCTGCCTCCTGGCAGCCCGGTCGCATTTCCCCAGGGGGAAGCAATCTGGAGCCAGAGAGTGGGTTTTTTCCTTTTTCCTTCTATGTTTTTTAAAAGGAAAACAAAAGACTACAGAATCTCTCTCTCTGAAGATAAAAGTAAATTCAATTACACTGTCATCAATCCAGGAAAAATTTAAGGACAGATCTATCATTTCATCCAAATTTTCCAGGCGTGTTTGTTTTTGTCCATCCCGCCCCCACCCATAGCTTTTTGTTCCCACCTTCTCTGTGTACAACCGTGATGGAATATTGGCTCATGGGGAAGTCATTTCTCAGCATTTCCCATGTTTGTTTTTTCCAAAATATTCAAGATAGTGGAACCGTATATTCCAGCATAGGAATGGTCTTTTGTGTCTGATAAATTTTTAGACATATGGAGTCACGTGACCACACCCTCGTCAGCACATCAAAGGTCTCTGTCATGGAAGCCAGCTGTCCCATGAGAGGACTGACCCCCAGCTTCACCGTTGCCTGTCACCTCTCATGGCTTCCCAGCCTGTGTCCTCTGACCTCAGGCACTTGGGACAGGTCTTGATGATAGCCAAGTTTGTGTTCCTATACACAGGGCTTTTTCTGTGCCTCAATCACACTCTCTCATACTTCCCCTGGCTTGTTCATTCTTTTTAAAATTTTTTATAAAACTTTTAATTTTTCATTTACAGTTATTACAAAATAGTGGCTATATCTCCTGTGTTATGCAATACATCCTTGAACCTGTCTTACACCCAATAGTTCGTACCTCCTGCTTCCCCACCCCTATATTGCCCCTCCACCCACCTCCCCACTGATAACTTGTTTGCTCTCTACACTTGCAGGTCTGCTTCTTTTATATTATATTCAGTAATCTGTCCCATTTCTTTAGATTCCACATATCATACAGTATTTGTCTTTCTCTGATCTATTCTACTTCACATAATGCCCACCACGTCTATACATGCTGCTGCAAATAGCAAAATTTCATTTTTAGGGCTGAATAGTATTCCACTGTATATTTGTACCACATCTTCTTTACACAGTCATCTCTTGATGGACACTTAGGTTGCTCCCATATCTTATCTATTGTATATAGTGATGCTATGAACATTGGGGTACATGTATCTTTTCAAATTAGTGTTTTTGTTGGGGGGGTTTGGATATATATCCAGGAGTAGAATTGCTGAGTCACATGGCAGGTCTTCAGTTTTTTGAGAAACCTCTCTACCGTTTTCCTCAGTGGCTGTATCAATGTACATTTCCACCAAGAGTGTACAAGTGTTTCCTTTTCTCCACGTCCTCACCAGCATTTGTAACTTGTGGTCTTTTTGATGATGGCCATTTTGACAGATGTGAGGTGATATCGCATTGTGGTTTTGATTTGCATCTCCCTGATGATCAGTGATGCTGAGCCTCGTTTTGCATGCCTGTTGCCCACCTGTGTGTCCTCTCAACATCTCTCCATTACAGCAAAGACTGTTCCTGTGCACAGACCTTTTTTCGTGCCCTAATCACTCTCTCTCACACATCCTCCAGCTAGTTCTTGCTTAAGTCCAGTTTTCAGCTTACATATCATGTCCTTTTGAAGCTTGTCTGGCCCTCTTTCTGTGAAACTGAAGTCACGAATCCTGTTATCTTAGGAAATTCTTCCTTGGTTTTTCCTTCACAACGCTCACTCTTCCTTGTGCCTTTTTACTTAATTTAGTTTGTCTCTTTCCCAACCTAGCATGCAAGGACCATGTAGTCTCAGACCAAAGCTCTTTGTCCACTGCCTTATCCAGGGCCTGGCCTGGTGCCCACGACATGGCAGATCCTTGGCAAATATTTGCAGACAGTTAATTTTCCTCTATCACCTATGTGAAGGCTGTAATTCCCGGACGAACCAACACCCTCAGAACACTATACCAGGAAGAGTGAGAGGGAGGCTGGCCAACAATCTTTTGATGTGCTTAAGCTGCTTTCTTCAAAATAACTTTTTGGATGAGTACATTTTAATAATAATTTTTCTAAGTGATTGGATATGGACTTTAACCAAAGGTACCAAAACCTCGTTTACATCTTCTCTTTCAGGTAGGGCTAGTTCTGCTATGAATACTTTATTCATTCGCCTGTTGATTAGAATAGGGTTTTAAATTCATGAAATAATTTCTGATCAAGTAAGTAAAAGTAATGCATTTATATCACTTATGTCCCACCTGTTAACCGGCCTGGCCAGACAAGACTAAGACTTCTGTCTTCTGCACCAAATTTCCACCTTTCCTTCCTCGGTGGCTCCCCTCCTCTTTCCACTTCCCCCTGGTGTTCAGACCTGTCGGGTATTCTTCCTCTCTTAATATACAAATTAGTCTTTGAATGCATCACTCACGCCAAAGAATACAGAACTTGTTTGAATATCGTCGCCCCTTCTAAGGATGTTTAGACTATGGGAATTAAAGAGACATCATGGATTACATATGCAACCTCCTCGTTTGTGCCCTGATTTGCATTTTCACATATAAATATGATATTGCTCCCTCCTGCGGCATCTTCCCCTTCCAGAATCCTCTGCCCAGCAGAGCAGGGTCCTGGGACCTGCTCCCTGCTGGGCTGCATGCTGTGAACCCTTTGCCATGCTCTGCCAAGCTCACGCTTGCCTCTGCGCTGGGTCCAGACCTTGCCTTTTTGTGCCTTGCTGCTCCCTGGCCCAGTCCAGTGTGTCAACGGCCTGTGTACTTGTCTGTCTTTCCCTGGGACAGAGGATAGATTCTCATTTGGCCACCTGTACCCCCAGGCCAGCCCAGGTAGGGCTTCACACAGGATCAGTTCAAAATCAACCCAGTGAATGAAGGAAAATAAGGAGATGGAGGGCTAAGGGTAGAATTTTGGGACCAATCAGAAAAAAATATGTAATTATTTTGAGGCTGAGGTGTTGATTCCCCCACCCCAAACTGTACCTCCTGGGCAGCTGTGTACTTTGCCTCTGCTTTTGGTAACTTCACCTTGTCTGGACAGTTCTTTTTAGGAATACATGTCACACGTGCTTGGAGGACATTGACTAGGGTTAGTCCACTAATCAATCATTAAGTATAATTTTTATTATCTGCTGTACGCTCCGCTAAATAAGTAGTACTTATAGACTCAGGATAACTGTCTCTCTCCCCTGCCCCACCCACCCACCCCAGAGACTGCCTCTGAAAGCATCACTTCATCTCCACTTGTGCTTTCTCGGCTGAATGAATCAGCCCAGTCAAGCCTGTCTCAGGGACTGGGAGCAAGCTGGTTATGGTCCCCCTCTGCTGTCTTGAATGTATTCCCTGCTTCTATTGCTGTGCTTCCAGATCTTCTCCTATTGGACCTGAATGAGCAAGTAGACGAGCTGGAAGAATGAGCAGAAGATGAATGTTTGCAATTTTGCTGCATTCACAGTCCAGTGATGAGGAAAGAGCATGGAGGTCCAGGAAGGCCTCTGAGTCAGGGGACCTGGTGACCACTGCAGCCCTGTGGCCTTCTGTGACCTTGGGCACAGCAGCTAAGCTGATCATAACAGGAGGATTAGGCCTGACTGACTCACAGGGTTCTTAGGGGTCATGGAGGAGATAGCACAGTGCCCACGATTAGATCTGGTTCATGGTATGTGCTCTGTCATCATGCACTTCAACCCCTTAAAGGGGATCCTTTGGTGGCAGAAGCCATGAATTCCCAATTTAGCACAAAATTTTCCAGATTCCAGCAGACGTTTAGCACTGGACTTATTTTCTCTAAGTTTTTTTTCTTTCCCTTAACAGAGATAAAAATAGCTTTATACAAATTAAGCCTCCATTCACAAAACCTCAAAAACCTCCTGGAAAACCTATACCATGACCGCCCCCACCTGCTGGGAGTGTGGGGTTTCTCCAGGATACCTTTCTAGAAGCTAGCTAAATTTCCATCTGTCAGATTTCAAACTGTATTCTCCTCAGGCAAGAATGTCAAGGGCTCCACCCACACCCACCCTCACACACACACATAAACACAGTTGGAGCTCTACCTAGGCTGCACTCCTCAGATTGCTGGCTCTACATTTGATTGATAGTTTGAATATGGAATTATAGATAGGAAGTGCCCTTCTCTTAGAATTTTAAAGGCATTGATCCTTTCTTCAAATAACTCTGAGCATATTAATGATAATTTTCTGGAAGTTTTCTTCTGATCACTACATTTCTTCCAAGTTTCTTTTTATTTGCTTATTTTTATTTTTATCTTTCATGTTATTAGATTTCCTCAAATGTCTGGGGATTCCTGGCTCTCTGTACTTATTTTAAAATAAACCATTAAAATGCTGGGTGGCTGGAGTTCCTGTCATGGCTCAGCAGTTAACGAATCTGACAAGGAACCATGATGTTGCAGGTTTCATCCCTGGCCTTGCTCAGTGGGTTAAGGATCCAGCATTGCCATGAGCTGTGGTATAGGTCACAGATGCGGCTCAGATCTGGTGTTGCTGTGGCTCTGGTGTAGGCCAGCAGAAACAGCTCTGATTAGACCCCTAGCTGGGAACCTCTATCTGCCACAGGTGCGGCCCTAGAAATGACCAAAAGAAAAAAAAAAAAAAGTGCAGGGTGGAGGCTCTTTTGTGTAGACAAGAAGGGTCAATCAGTAACATTTGTTGCAGGGACTATGTCATTTTGTTGAAGGACTCCTAAATCAGTGCCTGTAGGTGTTTTCATTGGCTGAGTTTATCCGATAGGAGTCCTGCCATCCCCTTCCTTATGGCATGAACCTGGCTGCCAGGATTCTGGTGTCAATGAGACAGGGGAAGTGTTAGGGGAGTGTCACATTCCCATATGTAGATTTTCACTTATTCTTTCTAGTTTTGGCATGGTGCTGTACCCTCAAGCTTGACTCTTCCTTGTGTTCCAAGTATCTAGAACATCTCTGGTTCAAGCTCTTCAGAGAGGAAAACTCCATATTCAGCAAGGACATGGTGGGGGCAGCAGCTTAGCTGGATGGTCCAGGAACAAAATCTGAAATTTGATGCTTTAAAAAAAAAAAAACAAAACTCATCCACCCACACATTTACCTTCAGAATTTTTAGGTACCTACAATTTTTGAGCACTTCAGCAGGCCAATGTAATGAGTCAGCTTGCTCATTATTGATTTCTTCTCTGCTGGCTGAGTTCTTGGCCAACAGTCTTAGGTTGGAAAGCTCATGCTTTTCAACTTTCAAAAAATTTTAACCACTCTTCTCTACTGTCACCTTTGTATAATCTTATCACCTCTTTCATTCAAAAATTGTTAAATATTCACAGTAATTACAATAGGGTTTTAGGAAGAAGTGGACCTAATGTACATTTCAATCTGCGATGTTTAATAGACTCATCCTCACTTGACTCAAAAAGGTTAAGAACTTACATAAAGCCATACAGGCAAGTATATGGCATGGCTGGAATTTTAACCTTATAGGAAGGAAATAAAAGGAAGATGAAGGAAATCAGGACTGAGGTTTTACACAGTGTCTAGTTAGAGAACGATGGGTAATGGAGTGAGGAGTTGGTCATGGGAGGTTTTGCAATGAAACACGAAATAGAGGTGAAGGAAGAGTGTGTAGTGTTCTTGGACAATGACTTCATTTGACTTCTTTTTCCTCTTGTCTGTTTCTCTTTCCATCTTTTCTTTCATTTTCCTGTCCATCCCTCCATGAACATGTATGGAGAGACTCCTCCCATGTGTTAGGGTTGGGGCTAAATCTGGAGACACGGTGGTTCATAAGAGAGAGTTATGCTGCTTGTCCTCAGGGTGCTTACAATTTAATGGGGTTAAACAACACTTAAAGGGCAGCACACTCAGAGCAGAGGAGGGACAGACACCTAGTCTAATTTCGAGCAATGAAACAGTGGGTTTTTGTCTTTTTAGGGCTGCATTTGCAGCATATGGAGGTTCCCAGGCTAGGGGTCCAATCAGAGCTGTTGCTGCTGGCCTATGTCAGAGCCACAGCTATGCTAGATCCGAGCCACAACAGTGGGCTTTTCTGACCACTGCCAGAGTTCCTTGTCCTTGGACCCGTTTTTCCTTCATGTCAACATCATCTTTGCCATCACAGTCATCATTGTGAGCATAACTATTTATGGAAAATCTACTATTTGCCTGGTACCTTTGTGGACACTGTATAGAGCTTATTTAATTCAATACTCATAACAATTTAACAAGATAGTTATTATCAGCTTGAGAAAACTGATGTTGAGAGATTAAGTAGATCATCCGAAGCGACCTATTGGGAAGGCTTCCTGGTCTGCCCACTTCCTCTGACTTTTTAGATGTGCCTCCCAAGTACCAAATAAAGGTCATCCTCATCGTGCTTAGCCGTCATAAATTGAAACACTTTGAAACACTTTCTAGACTGTGCACTCCCAGGAACAATTCATTTTTGTCTCTGTATGCCTAATGCCTAACTCAGTATCTGGCACAGGATGGAATAAATAATTATGGACACGAGGCAAAGCCAGGACTTGAACCCAGATTCTTCTAATTGCAAAGCTCATGACTTTCCACTGTGTGACATTGTCCTCTAATTTACCTCTCCCTCGAAAGTAAAGGTTCACCTTTCTCTCATTCTTAGCTTCTGCCTCATAATGCTGAGCCCCAGCTGACAATCACCTTCTGCCCTGAGAAATCTTGTGTTTGAACCAAGAAGCAGACACATTTTTTCCAAAACCAAACAAACGCCTCTTTGAAAAAGCCCTCTTTGCCTTCAAGTGCAGTCACAGCAGAAATGTAAGCATCAAAGCAAACTTTTTGTTATAAATATTTATTACATTATGGACAGAGACTTAGGATTCCATCTGTTCTATGGGATTTTCATTTTAGTAGAATCTTTGGAAACCAGATCCAGAAATCATTGTCACTATTGGCCATGTATGGAAATATCTTGCTTAAACAGAACCCTATGTTCAAATGGCATCTGTTCTGAACCTTTAGTTTGTCTACACAGAGCTCCAGAAGGCAACACAGATAAGCAATGGTGTGAACCCAATTTATCAACAGTCAATCAAGAGGTTGCCTTTCCTGGAAAACTCCCACCAATTCACAGGAGCCTGAAACTCAGGTGAAAACAGCAGATGGAACCTGTGCTGGTAGGAAGACACTGCTGCCTCCTTCAGTTCTCTGCCAGGTTCTTTTTCTCTGCCAGATTTGTAAATGCTCTCTTTTGGAGGAAGAATCACAGAGCAGCCGACCTGGAGTCTGGCAACACAGAGGGCTGGGTTATGTTCTGGCTGTGTGTTTGGAAAATGGATTATGTTCTGGCAGTGTGTTGGCAAGTATGAAGCATCTGGATCCTAAACCTCCATTTCCTCATCTGTAGACTAAGACAAACAGGGTTGCAAAGCCTAAATAAAGAACACACATAAAACATTAGTGCCCTACAGGGCACAAGTGATTGGGCAAAGACTCTTCAACTCCCCATGAAAGGGGATAAAGAATCACACGTGGAGATGCCATGAACCCCCACCTCACGTCCTGATTCAGTGTGAGGCCTGGGCCTGAGGGTCTTGAAAATGTCCCAGGGAAACCAAGTGGAGGACCATTGGCTTCAATGAGGTGGGGAACCACTTTTCTCAATTGAGGAAAAAATTTTTTGGCTCCCCACCTGGGATTAAAGTGGATTATCAAATCTGTAACAGAGAAAAACAAATCTGACTCCATATTGGATCTGCTTCTATTACTTTAACCTTTGTAGTCTATTGATTTTGCTGCAGGTTAAGAATATTGCCTGTAGCCTGAAATACATAGGAGAACCCATTCTCAAGGCTCTGGATTTTAAAGGTATAACATTTTCCCATTCATGTCAAGATAAAAAGTTACAGAACAGAGAATAACTTTTGTCTTGTTAGACGTTTACAGGAACATTGTCATCAGACCTATGTAGACAGCTGCAAGAACAAAGGATTCCTACAACACCAAGAAGTTTGCAACAACCATCCACAACCCCTCCCCCTTTTTAGTATAAAAGCAGCCTGAATTCTAACTTGAGTAGGATGGTTCTTTGGGACATTAGTCCACCATCTTCTCAGTCAGCTGGCTTTCTGAATATTGTCACTATTCCTTGCTCCAAAACCTCCTCTCTCAATGTATTGGCCTGTTGTGTGACAAGCAGTATGACCTTGACTGGGTAACAAGTTGAGGATGCAGCAAGCAGTCACTATTTATAAAGCATTTTAGAACAATTATGATTATTCTTTCCACATCCTTGATGGTGGATTTCTGAGCTGTACTTTCTCCTTGAGGACACAGATTTAAAAAAATTATCTCAGAACGTCAATGGCAGCAACAAGATTGGAATCCAGAACATTTATCATCTGTGATAGCTGAGCCTTATGGTCCTTATTCAAGCAGAATGATTTCAGACAATCTGAACAATGACTGTACTAAAAACTGTGTCAAATCAGGCTCATAAATTGTTTTAAGAGAATGAGTTAGCCACAAGAACCAAATACCAATTTTATGGTCTGTATTTAAGAATAAGCTGAAAATTTCATTTACCCATTTATGGAAGTTATGAAGAACTAATACTCCAACTTTTTTTTTTTGAGAATAGAGTCAAACACAGAGGTATGTACAAGGGAAAGAAAATTGTATCAAATACAGATTTCTAGGTGCAAAATAGGAAAAGTCTAATAAATCTTGGTAAGTTCTAGACGTTTTTCTTTAACTGAGAGAGTTATCAAGTTGCTTTAGTAATGAGTGGGAAGCTCTCCACCCAAGCTGCTGATTTTATGCTGAACTCAATGGGAGTTTACTATTTCATGTCTTGTTGTCACAACTGCTTTATCTGAAAGACTCCAATTAGAAAAATCACAACAGACCAGTTATCTAGACATGCTCATCAGTTGGAAATTTTGTTTAAATGTAATTTGCTCCCATTCTTCTGTCAAATAGAAGAAAAGCTTGGAGACAATGTACAACATTGTACAAAAATCATTTGCTAAAGGTTACAGAGGCTCAAAGAATCCAAATAATAAAAACTCTTCCTATAACACAATTATCTTTCCACCATGCCATTCTTCCTCAGTTCCACAGAAAGGAATAAAAAATACAGTGTCCAGCATTCTAGGTGCTCCGGCTATAATTTTTTGCCATGAAATATCATGAACTGTGTTATAATATAGAGGCCTTTAATTATAGTCCTTTAACACATTGCAACTCAATGATTTTTGCATTCAGCCTGTTTCAAACAGCTGAGCTTTAACAACATGGGTGTTTGTTCACCATTATCCAGGGGCCTCTGCAGCTGCACAGAGTCCCAAATACGGTTTTCCTATAGAGCCTGATGACTCATCAGAAGCAAGATGGAACCAAGGAGCAGCAGCAAAGAAAAACACCCAAGTGGAGAGGGAGTTAGCCCAGGCCTGAGAGGAAGCCTAGGAATAAGCCTGAAGGAAAGCAGGCAATGAATGGCCATGGTTGAATGTCACGTGCCTTATTTCTTGTTTGGGTTCCTGGAGATTATGTGTAGTGTGGGACTTCAAGGCCTCTTCTCTTCAAGGAGATGGAACACAAAGCCTCCAGCCAGACAAGAATGACTGGACCTTTAATGGCCCCACCTGTCTCATTGTTATGCCCCCTCCCCCACCTTGAGCAACGTGTCCAACTCCTTCCTGCCCCCTTCTAGGAAAGGTATGTGGCCCACTCCTCACCCTGCCCCAACCAACCAGCAGGTGTATGGGAAGACCCCTCTTTCCCCAACCAATCAGGAGGTCAGCTGGTGTATCCTGAGACCTCTTCTCTCCCCCTGGGCTGTAAAAAGACAGGACCATGTGCCTGGGGTCGGCTTGCCCTGTACATCAGGAAGTCGTCCTGTGGCTCTAGCAGCATTATTCTTATCTCAATAAACTTATTTTCCTTTTCACCCCATGATGAGTCTGGAAAATTCTTTTTCCAACTCTCAAGCACAGACCACACCATGTAGGTTGGGGACTCAGAGGGTACAAGCTACAGAGTAACTCCCACCAATTCCAACACAGGTATGAATTGCCAGGTGAGGCCACAAATGACTCCAGCCACTTCTAGCTGCCCTGGTACTGCCCTCACCTCCTTTCTAACATAACACACCCAGTGTGGAGGCTACTCCCCGGAAAGCAGTGGGATGGGGTGCGGGGGGGCGGGTTGCATTGTCCCCAGAAGGAGAGTCTTACCTGAGAGAAGCTCTCCCTGAGTTTCCCTGTTTGGTTTTTTTTCCTGAAATATATTCCCTCCCCTTGTCACAAAAACAATTCTCTCAACAATTTAAAAACACCTGGAGGAGGAGGTGGGTGGGCAGGAGAGGGGGGAGGAGGAAGAAGAGGAGGAGGAGGAAGAAGGAAGGAGAAATCCTATTAAAGCCCAGATAGCCCCTCGCCCCTGTTCTGGGTGAGAACAGCCTTTTTGCACATCAATTATCATTTCCTTAGAATACAACCCAGCAGGGAATTTCACTGCCTCGGGTGCTATGCATGCTTTAAATCTTTTTGATAAATATTACAAAATTATGCTCTAGAACATGATTTTATATTTGCATCAGAAGAACCAGAGTGGGAGTTCCCACTGTGGTGCAATGGGATCGGCAGAGTCTTGGGAGCCCAGGGACACAGGTTTGATCCCTGGCTGTTGCCCCAGCTGTGGCAGAGGTCATACTTGAGGGGCAGCCAAAAAAAAAGAGTGACCATTTCCTTACCCATTTGCTGAAAGGAAATATTGTATTTAACTTGCTAATTTGACAGTTGGAAGTCATTTCATAGTTGTTAAGCTTCCCATTACTTTAACATGCCCCTTGAATTTCCTCCTCCCCTTTCCCTCCGCTGGGGGTTGGTCCTTGGGGAGATTCACCCACCATCCACCGCCCCTTTCTCTCAGGTTGACATTTTCAGAAAGGTTGTTACTGCAGAATGAAGTAGAAACCAGAGGAAATTATTATAGAAAATTAAAACAGCCTACAAATGTACAAGTCTGAAGACTAAGCTATTCCAACATGGCTTATCTCGGTGGAAGGAAATAAAAGCGTGGCAGAGCCTTGAGAAAGCTCTTAAAGCTTGTGCTCAGACGAAACACACTTTGTTTCTGCCTCCATTTCCTGAAAGCAAGTGACATGATATCAATGGGGCAAAGATGTTTAATCCTCTTCCAGGGAGAGATCCATAGAAAGGGGTATATGGGAGAGGGGGATCAGGACTTTAAAATATACTATCCATCCACTATGTAGAATACAGCTGTCTCATCTTTTGTTCTTGCATATTTTCATACCATCTGGTAGATGAACTTAAAATGATGATGACACTGAACAGGGCCCTGTTGGGCTCCTGGGCAAAAAAAAAAAAGAGCCTTTCTGTGTCTCCCACTTCTTGTTTTTAGGAAAGGGGCCTCATTCAGCCTCCATGGCCTTTCCCAAGTTCCAAGAGGCAGGTTCAGACATTTGCAGATCTAGGAAGGGAGGCGAAGCAAAGACAAGGGAGGAGCCATCAAGAAACAATAGTACAGCCTTGGGGCAGGGTCCTGGTTCCCTCTCAAGGGATACACAGGATGACATAGGCATCTTATACACCTCAGAGGAAAGTTACATTCCCTATGTGTCTCTTAGAAATGAACTTTTTTAAAAAAAAATTTATTTTTTTTGTCAGTTTTGCCTTTTCTAGGGCTGTTCCCGCCGCATATGGAGATTCCCAGGCTAGGGGTCTAATAGGAGCTGTAGCCACCGGCCTACACCAGAGCCACAGCAACTCGGGATCCGAGCCACGTCTGGAACCTGCACCACAGCTCGTGGCAACTCTGGATCCTTAGCCCACTGAGCAAGGCCAGGGATCGAGCCTGCAACCTCATGGTTCCTAGTCGGATTCGTTAACCACTGTGCCATGACAGGAACTCCTAGAATGAACACTTTAATGTTGAACAGCTTGGACCCCTTCCTTGTGCTTCTCCCTTGTTTCATTGCACCCTAAACACAAGCACCTGTAAGCTACAGGTTAGGCACCCTGAGCACAACTGCCGGTGGGCTAAAGATTATTAGCACATGATGTTTCAAGAAATATTCTAGTTTGTTCTAATCTTTGATCATCTGCCCTTTTCAAAAGTACTGTTACTCAAGACAATAACCCAGAAGCACATCACCAGAATCATCCGGAGACCTCCATGCCGCCAGCTAAGATTCCCCCAAAGAAAGAAGAATGCATGTCTGCCCCAAACCTGATTCTTATCTGAAACCCTGTTTTTCTTCTTTCAGACTATAAAACGCCCTGCAACTCTTCCCTATGGGAGGGCCTGGTCTTGAAGGCATTAGCCTGCTGTGGCCTCCTTTGCCTGGCAAAGCAATAAAAGGCTTTTTTTTTTTTTTTCCTCTTTCCCCACAAACCTCGGTCTCCACGTTTCTATTTGGCACCTGTGGAGAGAAGGTGAGATTTATCAACAAAGCCTCTAATTTTATTCTTGGGGAAACTGGGACCCGGTAGGGTGAGGCAGCACCCACATTCCTGGGAGAACCCTGACTTGTCCACCATGGCCCCTTTGGGGGTTTTTTCCTTTTCACCCAAGCCCAGCCCTTCCATTCATCTTCTGATGCTTACGGCACCCTCTGATGACTTTTGCACTTGTGGGAGTTTTCTTAAAGTAGATCTCTCTAGCGAAGAGAGAAATACACGCACATGCAAAGAAAACTCAGCCTTCTGTTTCTAGTCCAGAAAGTCTGTATTTAACACCTTCTACGGACCATTAATATCCCATTTCTTAGAAGAAAATTGAAGTGTTCAATGGGGTGGGTCTGTCTGTCACTCTCCTGCCTCTGCCTCCATCTAGTTTTCATGGAAAAAAGACCCTCTTAGGGAAGTAGACGCCGGCCTCCTGTGTCAACCTCATCCTGTCCTCGTTTTAGAGTGAAATGGACAGAAATCCTGAAGAATTAAGAAGCCAGTGAGGACTAGACATTATACAACATTCAATGAATATCTGCATTGTCAAAAAGCATACCCAACGTTTTTTGGATAATCTGACCTCTTTGGAAGTGGGATGATATTTAAGGAAAAAAAAAAAAAAGGTGTGTGACTGGAAGTGGCTGAAACAAAGCTTGGAAATGCGAAGGAACCTCTTTAAAAATGCCCATGGGCACCAAATGTGCAAAATAAGATTTTTTTCCCCCCTCTGGCAAAGTAAGGCTCTGATCCTGTATCCCTCATGCATATTTAACAGCAGTTGACTTCAATTGACTCCCTAAACCTTTAGCCCCTTTTAACTTACATCCAGTTTGCCAAAACCAAACTCAGACTTAAAACTCAAAGAACATAAGTGATAGCAAAATAGGCTGAAAAGGCAGGAATCGTGTAGTAACAATTCAGCAAGCAGTGAAAATCTGCGGCTACGATCACCGAGGGAAATCTTGAAGCAGTGGAAAGCCTATCCATCTTTTAGATATGCCTGCATCATTCCACGTACCGCTTATGAAACACTGAACTATTTCTGAAGTTCCAGAGAAAGATAGACAAACCTGCCTTTATGTTATTAAATTTTCTGTTTGCGGTTTTATCTCTGTGTGATGTTTACCCTGAGAGAAATGTTACATTATTTTCAAGGAATACCCTTGGGAGGGTGGTTATTTTTGAGACCCGTAACACCCCCCAGTGGACTGTGGCGTCAGGCATTGCAGAATGTCAGCCTTGCAGTCCAGCAGTCACTGTTAGCAAGCAACTGAGATAGGCAAGAGGTCAAAGGGAACATTCAGGCAGTTTTAAATGTTTTGAAGAAGGCTATTCCCTTGCTGAATATCCTGGTATGTATCAGCTAGGTGAGGAATAAATAAAATTTACTGTGGAGCAAGGGATAAAGAAATTGCACAGAGTGGGAGTTCCTGTTGTAGCACAGCGGAAATGAATCCCTCTAGGAACCAGGAGGTTGCAAGTTCGATCCCTGGCCTCGCTCAGTGGGTTAAGGATCTGGCATTGCCATGAGCTGTGCTGTAGGTCACAGACGCGGCCTGGATCCTGAGTTGCTATGGCTGTTGTGTAGGCTGGCAGCTACAGCTCCGATTAGACCTCTAGCCTGGGAACCTCTGTATGCTGCATGTGTGGACCTAAAAAGACAAAAGCCAAAAGCCAAAAAAAAAAAAAAAAAATGGAAGAAAGGCTCAAACTATGAAAAGAGAATTCTCAAGTAGAGGTAAAAATCACAGTTCTCATACCAATTAAAAAAATAATTGCATAGAGTGGATACAGAGGGATGCTGTGATGATTAATATGCTGGCTTGAAGTACTCAACACTGATGTCCTCATAGACATTTTATTTATTTTTAATTTTTTAATGGCCACACCTGCAGCATATAGAAGTTCCCAGGCCATCGATTGAATCAGACACAGCTGGGACCTATAGCACAGCTGTAGCAGTGTGGGTCCTTCAACCCACTGAGAAAGGTCAGGGATTGAACCCACATCCTCATGGACACTATGTCAGGTTCTTACCCCACTGAACCACAATGGGAACTCCTGTCCTTAACTTCTTTAGAAAGAAGAATTACTTTCTCTACTTACTCTTCCCTCTGATGAATAGATCATGTTATGTTTATTGCTTTCTTACTCCTGCAGCAAAATTTTATTTTTGAGCTACTACAACCGGTATGTTTTATTTCCCCTCTTTCAATAGGGCTTTCCCAAAGAGATCACATTATTTTGTTCTTATTAAATAGTTTTCCTGGTGGTCAGACTCTTGGGCATGGCCTCGGTTTTCCTCCCTACTGGTGTTCATGCCCATGTGCAGTCCTTGCTCCACGGGTCAAGATGGGACCCGTGACTCGTTTCTCAGCAATGAATTATGGCCAAGATGATGATATGTCACCTTCATGACTGTGTCACATAAGATCGTAATTTCCATCTTGCCAGCAGGCTCTCCCATTGACGCCTCCCTTGATGACCAGGGAAGCCAGGCCATGCAGAGAGACTCACGAGACAGGGAACTGCGGGTGACCCCTGGCTAACAGCCAGCAAGGAGCTGAAGTCCTCAGGCCAGTAGCCCACAAGGAGCTGAGTCCTGCCAACAACCATCCTAGCTTGGAAGCAGGTTCTTCCCAGACAGGTTCACACGAAACCCTGGCCCTGGCCCACACCTTCATTATAGCCTAATGAGGTACCTTGACCAGAGGACGTGGCTCAGCTGAGCCCAGATTCCTGACCCACAGAAACTTTGAGAAAAGCCAGGAGTGTTGTTTTAAGCTGCCACATGTGTGGTAATATTGTTATGCAGAAGTAGATAACGAACCCCTACTGAACTGTTGGATTATAACAGCAATCATTGAATGTAATTATAATGGTTTCTTATCAAGGATTGGATTCGTCCATCATCAAAAGTATTTAAGAATTGATTTTTAATGGCCTTGTGCGCATCATCCTGCTACACTCCTAGCGCATGCGCATAACCCAGCCTTCTCAGAAAGGCAATTCTTGGGAAGAATTCTAAATCAAGAAGACTGTGGCAGGGAATGAACAAAATTTTGTGGAGTAAAGCACCAAGACAATTGAAGATTGAAATATTACAATGGCTCTGTGACACAGAAGTGAGAAATTGGTCTTGGTTCTAAAAGTGTGACAGCTGGGTAGCTGGGTTTAATGGGCATCCAAACCATCCATGATTCTAAAGATGCCTCAGCCATAACCGTGGTCAGTGTCTGGTATTGAACAGGGAACCCCTGGGTCAAAAATAATCCTTGGAACCACCATCCTTGATCTAACAGCTTGAATACATACTCACGTCCTAAGTGGCTAACTTCCTGCCATGCGGGGCTTAAGCGCTCAGGGAAATAGATCTTAGGAAACTAAGTAGCAATAAGTCATATTTTTTCTCCCCTGTAAATGAGAAACAACATGCATGTGTAATCTAAATCGGGTGGGCCCAATCACTTTCTCCTACACTGGTGCAGAGCTGGGTCCCTCAAAGTCAGAGTCCCGTACTTTCCATATGAGGTCATGTTTAAAGGGAATGGGGTGATGCTTTAGATTTACACTCCTGGCTTTTCTCAAAGTTTCTGTGGGTCAGGAATCTGGGCTCAGCTGAGCCACGTCCTCTGGTCAAGGTACCTCATTAGGCTATAATGAAGGTGTGGGCCAGGGCCAGGGTTTCGTGTGGATTTACCTGCATATTGGGAATGGGCTACCAGAGGAGCTGGTGATAGAACGTGAGGGTGAGGAGGAAGCTTGAAAGCCTGACCCCACCCATCATGAGCTGGTGGAGCAGAAACAGTGGGGCCCACCTCTCAGACAATTGGCCAGTTTTATGAAGCAGCTTGACACTCACAAATCCAGGCAAGTAAAACCCTACTGGACAGGCCAGACTCACGGAGGTAAAAAGGGCCTTTCTCCTCTTCTCCTTTAGGCTCTTGGAGGAAAAATACTTTAATAGAAGGGGAAAGAAGTTATGATAAAAGAACAACCTACAGAGCCACTCAAGGCCCTGTGGAAGTCTGAAAACTGAAACATCCCCTTGTTAACAGGTGACAGGCAGAAGACTAAGCTGCTAGGGGCTTGACTTCCCTTGTAATCAAAGGTTGCAGAATAAAGTTTTCAGCCAAGCTTTCTATGGAGTCATTTTTATGGGTTTGGGGTTATGTTTAACTGATGAATAGCTTCACATCTCCACTTAGCTTCATCTTTGTAAGAGAAAAATACCTAATTGTGTTTCCAACTCCCATTAATTTGGTCCATATCTAATTGGAAGGCTTTTTGTTCTGCCACAGAATCATTTACAGTAATAATCCATGGAGTCATCACGTCTGGACTATTAAAACTCACTCTACCTACTTCTGACAGCATGAAAATTGTAGTTGATTAATCCTGCGGTGCCATTCTAAATAAACTTCAAAGCTTGCTCTGATCAAATTCATTGCTTGCTGCATTGGTTTTCTGGTTAATTCTAGATTCAGCCAAGAGTTCCAAGACTTGAGCTCTAGGTGGATGCTGGAACTGCCTCACCTCTGCTGTCTCTGTGAGAACAAGACCGGAAAGTTTGCTTACATGAGAGCCCTGCTGTACACAGAATCTCACTATTAGATCCAGCTGGGCTTCCAGCATCCTTGTTGCAAAAAGAAATCCCAGCTGGCCATTGGTCCAAGGCTTCTTGGCTGATGATAATCTAATTCTTTTCCAACAGCCAACTTGTTTTTGAAAGCACATGCATCCCATGCAGTGTGTGTGTGTGTGTGTGTGTTGGGGGGTGGGGGGTTAGCCTGATTACACTTTCAGATTATTAGAGGCGAATCTGTAGGAAAGTTATTTCATTTTAAAATTTATATTATTGATGTATAGTTGGTTTATAATGCTGTGTTCCTTTCTGCGGTACAGCAAAGGGATTCAGGTATACATATATACATATTCCATTCTTTTTCATATTCTTTTCCATTATGGTTTATCACGGGGAGTCGGATATAGTTCCCTGTGTTATACAGTAGGACCTTGTTGTTTATCCATCCTGTAAACAGGAATCTGCATCTGCTGACCCCAAACTCCCAATCCATCCCTCCCCCTTGGCAACCACAAGTCTGTTCTCTATCTGTGAGTCTCTTTCTGTTTTGGAGACAAGTTCATTTGCAGGAAAGTTATTTTAGATAGCTGGTGTGAGGCTTTGATTGCGTGTGTATGTGAGAAAACATAAGTTGTAAACTTTGGTTTTTCATGCTTGCAGTGGGCTGCAATTTTTTAAAAAAGAATCCTTACATTGAATCTGTTTCTGGAACCACCATCCATGAGTCAAGAACCTGGGTTGGTAACACCTCCAGCTGGGAACCACCCCTGCCTGCAAGGAGCATCGTGTGTACTTGGCCATCCCCACATGACAAACGTGGAATAATGGGTGGACCTTCCTTTCCCTGCCCACTAACTGCCCTTAGTCCTCATCTTCTAGGGGAGAAGTTCCTCAGTGCTCAAACTCAAACCCTACAGCCAACTGTGAGAGCAGAAGCAGGAAAACTCTTTCTCTCCCACCCGCTGGTAGGCAGGGTGTGGGCTTTTGACCTTAAATTTGGCCAGAGATACTAGGAATGTATAGTCAGCTGCTTGCAGGAATGGGGGGCAGGGGTGGTCAGAGGTGGCGGCAGCTTGCTGGCCACAGGTACCCCCTCCCTAGCCTCTAGAACTCCCTTAATTCCAAGCCATTTTCCAAGCTTGCCCCTCCCAGAATCTCTGAGCCCTGTGTAGCCTTCCAACGAAGGCCCAAATTTTTGTGTTGATGTGTACCATTTTGTTCCAAAATACTTGTTATTAAAACAGCAGCTGGTGTTCCCATTGTGGCATAGTGGAAGCGAATCCGACTAGGAACCACGAGGTTGAGGGTTTGATCCCTGGCCTCGCCCGGTGGGTTAAGGATCTGGTGTTGCTGTGGCTGTGGCGTAGGCCGGCAGCTACAGCTCCAATTAGACCCCTGGCCTGGGAACCTCCATATGCTGCAGGTGTGGCCCTAAAAAAAGACAAATAAAAACCCCAAAAAACAAAAAAAAACCCAGTAGTCCTCTCCTACACACGCTTTTACTCATCACTGCCATGTGATTCATTTCATTTGGGGTTAAATTTTAAATGCTTATGTTATTAGGAGCATGAACAGTTAGTAATAGCTGCACAGGGTCTAGACTATGACTACCCTTCCCACATTTCACAACCCCCACCCCCCATCCAGAGTTAATGATGGCTTCATGGATTCCTTTGCCTGGTGTTGGATTATCCACTATGATTTCCAGACCTCTTCAGTAGGACCGGATATTTCTTCTCAAAACCTTAAAACATGTTAGGGAATGCGTGCATTTGATCTATCATCCCTCTTGCAGACGTACCTACTTCATTCCCTCTACTCCTTTTTTCTATTTCCTTCACCATTTGCTTCCCAGGCCTGATGTACAGGGTTCCTCTCTCTGGTATTGGGTCCCTGGTTCCGGACACCATTTTTCTTTTTCCTTCTTTCTTCATTGTTTGAGGACACAAATCCCCCCAGGAGCTTCCAGAGAAAGCACTTGTGAGGTAGTCTCTGACATTTTATTTCACAGTGTTGGATAGTTGGGTAGGGAATAGAAGTCCAGGTGGGGACAACTTTGCCTGTGATTTCAAAACATAGACTCCTTATCCTTTCTCTTCCAACTTGCTCTTAAGAGCAACGTGCCTTGTGTGCAAGTTTTCATGGCAATATGTTTCTGTGTGGGTCTTTTATCATATGCCATGCTGAGCAATGGCTGGTTCTTTCACTCTAGAAACACAAGAGCTTCAGTTTTGGGAAATATCCTTGAAGTCCTGTATCAGTAATCACCCCATCCCCTCCACTTCCTCTGTTCTCTCTTTCTGGAACTCTTATTTGCATATCAGACTTCCTGGATTTCTCCTCTATTGTTTTTTTATATCCTCTTTTGTCTTTTTTCCTTTGTAGGGCCACACTTGCAGCATACAGAAGTTCCCAGGCCAGGGGTTGAATCAGAGCTTCAGCCACTGGCTTATGCCATAGCCACAGCAATACCAGATCCGAGCTGCATCTTTGACCTACACAACAGTTCACAGCAACGCCAGATCCTTAACCCACTGAGTAAGGCTGGGGATCCAATCTGCGTCCTTGTGGATGCTAGACGGATTCATTTCTGCTGAACCACAATGGGAACTTTCCATATTCTCTTTTAAAAAAGCCATTTTGAGTTTTAGAAATCCATCTTCTAGGAAATTAACTTTTCCTTTTACTAGTAAGCTTATAAAAATATTGAAATTTTGGTTCTAACTTCCAATAGCTCGTTTTAGTTTTCTCTATGTTATTTTTTAAGAGCACCCAGTTTGGGTGTAACAGATAAAACCTCTCTCTTATCCCGCTGAGGATATTAATCCTAGTGGGATTTTTTTTTTTTGGTCTTTTTTTAGGGCCACACCTGCAGCGTATGTAGGTTCCCAGGCTAGGGGTACAATCGGAGCTGTAGCCACTGGCCTACAGCACAGCAATGTGGGATCCGAGCTGCATCTGCAACCTACACCACAGCTCACAGCAATGCCGGATCCTTGATTGAGACCAGGGATTAAACCCGCAACCTCATGGTTCCTAGGGGGATTCGCTAACGACTGAGCCATGACAGGAACTCCAATTCTAGTAGGGGTTTTTTAACCATTTTTTTTTTATATTAGTATAGAATTTTTGTTTCAAGTTTTTTTTGTTTGTTTTGTTTTTAATCTTGGTAATTTGCCTTAGGCTCTGTATTAGCTTGCTAGAGCAGCCATAACAAAGCCCCACAAACTGGAAGGCTTAGAATCACTTAAATGTGCGGTCTCCCAGTTCTGGAGGCTGGAAATCTGAAACCAAGGTGTTGGCAGAGCTTGCTCCTTCTGAGGACTGTGGGAGAAGGACCTGGTCCAGGCCTTTCTCCTTGGCTTGTTGATGGCTATCTCCTCTTAATCTATTGCATCCACTATCATTCTGTTTCTAAGTAAGGTCACATTCTGAAATACTCAGACTTCAGCCTAAGAATTTGGGGGCGTATGATTCAACCTATAGCAGTGTCTTATTTCATGTTGGACCTTTCCTTAATCGTCTGGTACATGACAGGAGCAGCTATCCTCTTGTGCATAAGAGCAGGGCCCTGGATTGAGTTGGAAGCCCCACATCGGTGTGTCCCACCTGGGCTGGTGTGTTACTGTTACCATCTGTTCTTGTGGGCTGATCAACAATAACTTTCCATCCTCTACTTGGAGGGACTAAGCCTGGACACCCACATCCGGGGAGTTACTATGGGAGGAGGGTTGAGGTTTAGCAGAATTCAATATGTAACCATTATTCATTACTTGCTTTTACTAAACTCTCCCACCCTCATCCCTGTCTGCTGTCTAATCCAGAGATTTCTGTTTTGCCTTCTCCAAAGAGCAAATACCTGAGGGATGGTGAGCAGAAGGGACATTTGGTGGGGGCGTTCCAATGACTACCCAACAGGGTTTAAGCCCCACCTTCACCCCACTTCCAGAGCTACTCTAACCAATTCCTGAGCCTTTGGGTCTTCTGGGGTACAGGCCAGTTTGCCTAACAGCTTTTTTCTTCCCCCCACCCCTCTCTCCATAGAAGGAATTCTCTTTGCTTAGGCTTTTTGAGTCAGATGCCAGTAAACCGTTTTCTTTCCAGCTTCTAAGATTTTTTTGATTTTATCTTTTTCCCCATTTTCATTGTCCTTGGATATTTATACCATGAAAGAAAAATCCCTTGCTGTCTTACTATGTAAAAGTATAGTAAGAATTTTAGGAGGGAGCACAGGTAAACACATGTATGCAATGTGCCCTGTTTAACTAGAAACTCCTTGAGCCTGCTTTGGGCTTAGAACAGCAAGAATTGATTTCTGGTGCTGTAACCAAGAATCAAGTCTGGTGAATGACAAGTGGGCAAAAATGCAGGGGCTTGAATGAGGGCTGAAGCCACTGCTCCATCTCCAGACCTTTCCACCCTGCGCTTTGGCTGGATTTTAGCTGAACCAGTTGCAGATGCCAGGCTGAGATCAGGCTGTTTCTTTTCTCTGTCTTCACTCCCTCTTCTGCGTCTGAACTAATTTTTCAATTTTCCCTTCTCACTCCCATCTGCCAGGTGAACAGTCACCTTTCAAGGGTAGTTCAAGACTTACTCCATAAAAGCCTATTCTAGTCCCTCAGGCAGAAATGGCCCCGCTACAACCTACCCCTCCCAACACACACCATATGCAGAATGTTCATTTTATTGTATTTTCTGCTAGCAGGTGTGTGCCCCTCCGGACACTGTGAAAACTGTTTTGTCTTCAGATGTCCCATGCCTGACATATAGGAGGTTTTAAATCATCTTTAGAACAGGTTCGTGAATTCATGAATCCACGGGAATCCACAGGAAGGGGAAGCATCTGAGAGGAATAGGTGCTAGTAGGCTTTCTGAATTTCAGAGCAGGAATTCCACAGAAAGAGCATGTTAGCATGCAGCACTATACAGTTCCTGGACAGATGAAGCATTCTAGTTCCTCCTCAGCCTCAACTAGCATTTGAAGGCTGTTAAACTGCCTCCATTCCTCCAGACTGGTCTCCCTCCTAAAAGTTAAGGGCCATGGGAGCACAAGTTTTCCTGCCATCTTCTTCGTGACTCTGCAGATACATGGGAACTGTCCAGAGTCTCTTGGACATCACCTGATAGTATCCACTTTGGCATCATTGCTAGAGAGAAGTAGTGGTCATTTCCTTTAGAGGGTCCCTTGGATGATGGTAAATGTCATTGGACTAATGTCATTTCTCTGTCTGGGTCACAGATCTTTTATTTATTTTTTTGGTCTTTTTGCCTTTACTAGGGCTGCTCCCACGGCATATGGAGGTTCCCAGGCTAGGGGTTTAATTGGAGCTGTAGCCGCCGGCCTACGCCGGAGCCACAGCAACGCGGGATCCGAGCCGCGTCTGCGACTTACACCACAGCTCATGGCAACGCTGGACCCTTAACCCACTGAGCAAGGCCGGGGATGGAACCTGCAACCTCATGGTTCCTAGTCAGATTCGTTAACCACTGCTCCACAGCGGGAACTCCTCCCGGGCCTTTTAGACCAGGGCCATGGTAGCCCCTGCAGACCTAGCCTGGATGGGCTGTGCCTGCCAGGGGCTGGGGAAGGGCGTGGGGAGCTTATCTATGAACTCCGAACTTCTGATGTTGATGAAAGACACTAGCTAGTTCCAGCTGTGATTAAGTCAGCGTAGTGTTCATATACCAAGCGCCCACCCCCCCAATATCCTGACCCCCTGACGCTCACTATGCAAGCTGTCCATTGAGATAAAATAATTTAAATTCTCCATAATTAGTAAGGGTCCACTCACTACATGCCAGGCATCATAAGCAATGATTCCTGTGATGATGTCATTTCACACTAACCATCCAGGGGGAAATGAGCCTAAACCCTGGTAAGTAACTCAGCCCAGGTGCTGCGGGTGGAGGAGAGGTTCCATTCCAGGAGCCCACTGCTCACGGGCGCCCTCTGCTGGCCACTGCTTGCTTGGGCACGGTCGTCTCCCTGGAAGTTCTTGCCCAGCCTCTCCTAATGTTTTCTTCTTGCTTTTCCTCCTCTCCAGAAGATTCGATTGAGAGAAGAAAGTTATTCTCTGGGGACAAGAGAATTAAAAACAAGCTCCCACAAGCAGCTCAGTCATTAAAGGATCCATTTTCACATCGATCCCCTCCTGATGCTAATAGAGCTTTTCAAGAGCGTCCAGTACCCTTAGCACTACCTAGCCTCTGCCCAAGCCCTCACAGTACCCAGTGGATGTGTCACAAGTTTCCATTTGGAAACCAGTATGTCAGGGTCTTAAAAAATCCCTGACACTCGGAGGTTAGCCGGCATGTTTTGATCCTTACGACCAGCCAGGATTACTTTTTTCCACTTTCTTGGCTGGACATGGATGCCTAGAGAACTGACTTGTCACTGCCTGGCTTTTACCTTTCTGCCTGGACAATAAAAATAATCATGTCCTGTTCTTGATTTGAGCCAAGTCAGAAAGCAGTTAAGTGTCAGGGCCATCTTGTGGAAAAGCCACCCATCTCTGGGGACTTTGTCTTAGATGTCCCTGTTTGAGCAATTTACAGGGGCACCATGCCTCTCTCACTGACCCTAGTGTCGCCTTCATAAAACTGGACCCACGGGGGGAGAGGGGGATGAATGAGGACAGGTTAGAAACAAACAATGTGATGGTTCTGGGATAAAATATAACATCAGTACTTGAAAAAAAAATTGGCTCTAGTTTCGATCTGTCATAAAATGGTGCAGATGTGCAAAATCTGCTTACTTCTCTTATGAAAGGAAAAACCATTACTTTGCAGTTGAGTGTACAGGTTCAAAAGAAAGAAAAAAATATTAAAGAGCTATGAAATAGCACCCCCAGCCACCCTTGCACTGTTTCTCTTAAACAATTAACCACCTCGCTGGGCACCTAATTGAATAAAACAGAAATAATGGAAAAAATGACATTGTCCATAGAAGTCAAATGACTCCAGTGCGTTAGTCATTTAAAACAGAAAGCTCTTCACCTTGGAAATCCCTAAGTTCTTCTCTCGTTCAGCTTGGGTCTAAGAAAAGATTAGGATGCTGCAGAATTGTCTAACCTAGATTCAGGGATTCATGACATGATGCAGAAGGCAGACTTTCTCATTCTCACCGCCAAAGGGAAAACCATGGAGAACATGTCTGGAGAGAAGATTCAGTGGCATGTGGTCAAGTATCAGTATTTGCATCTGTTTTTATATGTCCATAAAAATTTTAAAACTTTTCACTCAGAAAAAAAAATTTTAAATAGCTACTGTATTTATGTGCTTTATATTTTGCAAGATTGAATCAATGAGTAAAATGTGGTTAGGGTTGGTCCAAAGCCCCACAACTACTTAGTAGCTGAACTAGGGATAGTCTTCTGATGACCAGCCTACTTCTCTTTTCACTTGGTAGGCAAATTAGGCCAATTCTTTTCTTACTTCCAGTATTGTTTCCTATGATGATTGTCTGCTGTCTTTTTTCTTTTTTTTGTCTTTTTGCCTTTTCTAGGGCCACTCCTACGGAATATGGAGGTCCCAGGCTATGGGTCCAATCGGAGCTGTAGCCACCAGTCTACACCAGAGCCACAGCAACACTGTATCCGAGTCATGTCTGCGACATACACCACAGCTCACGGCAATGATGAATCCTTAATCCACTGAGCAAGGCCAGGGATCGAACCCACAACCTCATGGTTTCTAGCCGGATTCATTAACCACTGAGCCACGACGGGAACTCCTGTCTTTCCTCTATTTTTGAACAGCATCACTTAACCTTTCCTGGGAGTCTTGAAACTGGAATCTGTTTACACACTTCAACATTTTCCCCCTTATCAAAAAAAAAAAATCGCTAATCATCTATCTGCTCCCCTTTATGTTTTGCCTACTCCTGTGAGCAGAGAAAAGCAGCCCCTGCTCACCCTCTTTCTCCAGCACAATCCAGACAAGCTTGGGTGCACCCGGGGAGGCTGGCCTGCTGCCTGCTGGTGGCTGATGAAGCTGCACCTTGACCACTGGTCACAGGGAGCACCTAGCCAGCTTCTCCGCCATCTGCTGATCTTAACCCCACAGAGAGAGAACGTTTTCAGTGAATAAGAAAACTGAGGAGTTCTTGGTGGTGGTGCAGCGGAAAGGAATCCGATTAGGAACCGTGAGATTGCAGGTTCCATCCCTGGCCTCGCTCAGGGGGTTAAGGATCTGGCGTTGCCACGAGCTGTGCTGTAGGTTGCAGACATGGCTCAGATCCTGCGTGGCTGTGGCTGTGGTGTAGGCCAGCGACTATAGCTCTGATTCAGCCCCTAGCCTGGGAACCTCCATATGCTGTGGGTATGGCCCTAAAAAGAGAGAGAAAAAATAAATAAAACTGCAGTTCAGGGAGAAGTTAAGCTACCTGCCCAACCACATAGCTAGGAAGTGTCAGAGCTTGCATTTGAACACAGCTCAGTTGGTCATCAAAGTATGTATGATTTCCACTAAGCTCTGCTTCTCCTTCGAGGGGTAGTATATGGCCCTGAAAGTGTAGAGTCCTAACTAAAGCTAGGCATGGAATGTTCCTGAGATTACTGTCTAAAAGGGACAAAGGGTAATGATAAGAATAATGTCATATTGGAGTTCCCATCGTGGCTCAGTGGTTAACGAATCCGACTAGGAACCATGATGTTGTGGGTTCGATCCCTGGTCTTGCTCAGTGGGTTAAGGATCTGGCATTGCCATGAGCTGTGGTGTCGGTTGCAGAAGCGGCTTGGATCCTGCGTTGCTGTCGCTCTGGCCTAGGCTGGTGGCTACAGCTCCAATAAGACCCCTAGCCTGGGAATAATGTCATATCTATACATAATCATTTTGTACAAGAGAGAATGAGACCAGCATGGTGTCTTTTTTGCCCCTCATACTGTGGAAACTCAATGAACATTCAATCATTACAAAAAGGCTGATGTGTAGTCCAAAGGTGAGCCGGACACTGTGTCCACACTGGCGCCTCTAACAGTCTTGCTAGGCAGACAGAAGCACCCCTGACACTTCCCAGTAGAGAAAGCCTTCTTGGCCTTTCCTGCGGGTCAGATTTATGCAAAGAGGTATAGAGGGAGGAGGTGGACAGTGGGCAAAACTTCTGCAAAATACCAATGGCCAGGGCTCAGCCCATGCCAATCAGAGCAGAGTTTCTCATGGGGGTGGGGGGACCTGGTGGGTATTTTTCAAAGGCTCCCCAGGGGGTGCTGATATTTAACCAAGACTGGAGACCATCCTGGTGTTCACACGGTGTCTGCCCTGGGGACAGAGAGTGGAGGTGTCAGTGCAGCATGGATGTCCCAGCCTGGACGGGGTGTCATGTTGGAGAGGGTCTGTAAGGAGCCCTGGGGACAATGCCAAGAAGTGGACATGGACCAGGAAGCCAGGGAGAAGCAGGGAGCGACTGCAAGTCATGGGTCGGAAGCACAGCCTCAGGTCTGAAGGCTGGATCGGGGACCTGCCGAGGGCCAGCACTGATCCCAGGGCAGCTGGCAAGGCAGGATCAGTGCAGAAATTCAGTTGGCCTTGGAGTTCGAGGTGTCCTGATAATACCTTGTGAGCAGGTGGAACTGGTCCCTGGGAGCCAGAGCGTGGGCTTGGCTCATGAGGTGGTGACAACAAGCCCAGCTCTGTTTGCAGGTCAGGCTCTGTCGCTCAGGGATTCATGGGTGTCCCTTGTGAAATAAGAGATCTCCTCAGAATAGCACTTTTTCCCCCCTTTATAGCTTTTTAAAAAATTATAGTTGTTTTATGATGTGCCAGTTTCTGCTGTACCGCAAAGCGACCCAGTCATACAAATATAGACGATTTTTTCTTTCATATCATCCCATCGTGTTCTATCCCAAGAGAGTGGATGTGGTTCCCTGTGCGGTACAGAAGGACCTCAGTGCTTATTCATTTTAAATGCAATAGCTTTTTTTTGGGGGGGGGTCTTTTTTGCCATTTCTTGGGCCGCTCCTGCAGCATGTGGAGGTTCCCGGGCTAGGAGTCGAATCGGAGCTATAGCCACTGGCCTACGCCAGAACCACAGCAACGCAGGATCCGAGCCGTGTCTGCAACCTACACCACAGCTCACGGCAACACCGGATCATTAACCCACTGAGCAAGGCCAGGGATCGAACCCGCAACCTCATGGTTCCTAGTTGGATTCGTTAACCACTGTGCCACAACGGGAGCTCCTAAATGTAACAGTTTGCATCTACCAACCCCAAACTCCCCATCATCCCACTTTCTCCCCCACACCCCCTTGGCAACCACAAGTCTGTTCTCCACATCTGTGAGTCTGTTTCTACAGAACAGCACTTTTAAGCCATGTGATGGAGTAGCAGGCAGGGAGTCTCCAGTTTTCCCAATAAGAGACTCTATAGGCTAAGGATTTGAGTAAAGCAAAGATTCTGCTTTGGTGGGTTATAGGGGGCTGCAGAGTGGAGAAGGCTGAGGCTCCAGCTAGTAGCCTGGGACCTACTTATAGAAGCCTCTCCATCACCCCCTCTAAAAGTTTACTTCCTTTGCCTGGTATCTTCAGCTTCTCTCTCCCATTAGCACTTGCCTTCGGACTATTTCCAAGTCATCTTCTCCAGGCAGTTGGTGCTTCTGGAGCGGGGGCCCCGATGTATGTGTCTTTGTGGGGCGTCGCCATCAAATGCACAGAAGGCAACAGATTTGCTGGGGTGAAACCTTTTCATTTCCACACACCAGGTTATCAATACACCTGAAATTTCCATCCTAATTAAAAACTCACCTCTGACTAAGAGCCCATGAACAGGCAAAGTCTTATCAAATTCATTAACTAGGGTCATTCTGCTGTCAACTTTCTTTGCTTGTCTGAGCTGAGGTTACCTTAGCTTTCTACTGTCAATACTACTCATCAGTGAAGGATAATGAGCTTGAATTTCATAGGTGTGTGTCAACGGCATTTTCGATAATTGGGACTGTTAATATTTACACATCTTTTCTTCCTGCAACAGGCCCGTGCTAGTAGATATTTTCTTCATGCTAATAGTTGCCATGAAGTGAAAGTTCCCAGGCTCAGTCCTGGTAGGAATCTTCTCCGTGTGTCCTTCTGACGGGCACCTGACCTTGGGAATGCACAGGGCAGAGAGTGAGAGCCCAGAGCCCAGCTTTCCTTGGACAGCAGAGGAGTTTGGCAGGGGGTGAAAAAGCAATTCCAAGAGGAAAGTTCTGAGTTGCAATGTGAAGTGGGGGTGACACTCAGAGCCAGGGTCTGACACCCAGGGAGGGGACCGTGTCAGGAAGTTGGAGCCCTCCTGGAGAGGGTGACAGCAGCATGCAGCTGCTGGCCTTTCCCTTTAGGGTCCGTGAGTGCATTCTTTCACAAACCTCTGCTTGTGGAGCTGCTTCTGCACGTCTTATTCCATGCTTGTTACAGCCCTATTTACAGCCCATGCCTGCATCTTAAGAAAAAGCAGCTTCCTCATTCCTGCTCCAGCTGTTCCGTGTTCCCTCTGATGTGTCTGTGACTTAGTGTGACCACCTGCTTACTATGTGTCTGTCCAGGGCTGGGGCGTCCTCTCCTTGTCACCTGCGACTCAGACTGGGGCCAAGGCTGCTCCTGGGCTCAGGACATGGTGGTCTCCTCATCCCACCCCCTGCTGAGCCCAGGGCTGCAGAAGCTCATTACCAATTTCAAGCCAGTGGGTTCTCATCGTCCTGGACTTTCTGAGGAGGATCCAGCTTTGTTTGACAAGGGAGATCTGCCTGGTTTTTTCTAACCTCCCCGTGATCTTCCTGGGTCTACTGGCCTCTCCCACGCACTGCAGACTCCAAGCAGCAGCCACTAAATGCCTGCAGTCAAATCCCTCACCTGCCAGATGCCCCCACCCCACGGCCCTGCAGGCCTCCCTCCCTCGGCTGCGCACCTGCGTGCTCCGCCTCTTCCTCTTTCTGGGCCTCCCAGTCCATCACCACTGCCTCTCCCACCCATGTGGGGACCTTCCACAGGGGACCTCCAGCTTCTGGGGCCCCAGAGCTCTGGAGGTGTCTGTCTTGTTTCCCGCTAAGTTCTCACCTTGAGCGGATCTGAGAAGGGAGGTGGGCAGGAGGGTGTAAGACGTTCAGCGTCTTTGTCCTCTCCAGCCACTGCTCTGGGATATCGTACCTGCCAGGCCTCCGTAGCCCTGCTCCCCCAAAAGATGCACAAGGATGAAGACAGATAACATCACCACATCTGTCTGCTCAGAGGCCCCTTCTGCACAGCCCTGGTACCTATAAACTTCCAAAAAGAAAAACCTGTTTTCCTGGAAGCCAAGAGGATGCTGTGACCAGTGCAGGGCTGTGGCTGCCTTGATTCTACCTGCATTCAGCATGGTCTCTGCTCTACCTGCTGCTTATGAAGCCCAAGGGTGGTGGTTTCAAAAACAAGTGCCACCTGCACACAAGACATCAAAGACAGTGGGGATTTGGGGCTTGTTTTTCACTCAAAACACTTATTTTCTGGGTTGAAAATAGGGAAAGCCTATTTTTTCAAACTAGGCCATGTCATGCGTAGTTCATTATGTGAATGCTGGAGGAGGAGAAGGGAGGAGGAGTTGGGTAACAGAAAAACAGATCATCTCTCATCAGCGCTCAAGAGTCGAAGACCTTTTTGGAGCAGGAAATAAAGTGACTTCTCTGCTGAGGACGTGATATTGGCAAGAAGTGTTTCCAGAATTCATCGAGTCAGGATGTCACTACCTCGGGCCTCCAGATAGAATGTGAGTCCCCGGGAATCTGCTATAGGATTCTGAAATCTGAGAGCCAGGGCCCCCCCCCTCCAAATTCCAGCACCTGCGGGTTTGTAAGGATGGATGGATGTCGCCTCAGTGGGCGTTTTTTGTACTCTTGAAACTTCTGATCCTTGGGTTTTGGTACCAATATTCAGACCCTGCACCTGCATGCTCTACCTGAGAAAATTGAATTCTTGGCCTCTTTGTGAGTTCTTCTCAATCTACTGTTTTCAGAAGGGATCTCAAGAAGTTCATTTATAGCAAAGATCTGATCCCTGCTGTGATGCTAATAAGCGGCCCGATTTTCTTACCTTTTAATAACGTCATCAGTGGAGACAAGAGGGCCTCCAAGGGATGTGGAGATGCATTTATCCTCTGTGGGCGAGGACACTCTTCTGCATAATTGACAGTAAATAAAACTCATGTCTAATTAAGAGGTTGACGTAGCTTAAAATAGAGCTCCTTGCTTGGGAATTTAATGCCTTGAATCCACATTTATCAGACCTCTGATTGGATCAGGACACAAACAGGTGCCCAATCAGTCAATGGCAGAGGGCGCTGGACTCGGAGGGGACCTCGAGGTTCAGGAAGGGAAGATGTGGAGGGGACAAGTGTGGAGTCTCAGGCGCTTCTAGCAGGAGATCCAGGCTGTGTGCATGTGCACAGGGACATGCAGCCAGAGGTGGGGCAGATGGGTTCTCAGGACAGAGAAGAAAAAGATTCAGAGGAGAAGCAGCCTCCACAAGTTTCAGAGAATATGACAGAGATTGTAACTGGATAAGCAAGAGCTCAGTCATGAAGAAGGAAAAAAACAAAAAAAGCAAAGCTTGGTTTCAGAAACTACAGAGCAAGGTCAGGTGCAAAGGACAGCACATCCAGGAGTTCTTGCTGTGGTGCAAGGGGATGGGGGAGTCTTGGGAGTGCTGTGATGCAGGTTCCATCTCCTGGCCCCCACCATAGGTTAAGGATCTGATGTTGCTGCAGCCTAGGTCACAAATGTAGCTCAGATTTGATCCCTAACCTGGGAACTCCATGTGCTGCTGGACAGCCGAAAAAGGAAGAAGAAAAAAAAAAAAAAGAGTGCATCCTAAGTACTGCCTACACCCGACACCATATCCAGCAGGCCAATTACAAGCAGTCTGATCAGTGACCTTGCTGAGTGACTGCCTCTACGGCAGCCCAAACCTGCCTTGCTCTCTAGCCCCAGGGCTCAGCCTGGTTCAGACGACCTGCACCCACCTCTGAACACTGGAACAAGGCTGCCTGGCTCCCCAATCCCATCTCTTAGAGGGTGCCTAGAGGAGTTTCCAAAGACTCAGAAACCCTGGCTCAACTCCCTTCTCAGCCCCCGGGGTTCTGCTCTCCACCCCTACCTTGGGTTCCACCTCCAGCCTCAGGAAGCTTTGTACCTACTTCTTGCTCCCAAGACCTTGCACAGGCAGCCGTCGAGGCCCAGAGGGGACCATCTCTTCCCATGGGAACCCCTGCTGTGGTCCATTCCAGCCTCAGATAACTGTTCAGCCTTCCTTTCTTCCAGAAAGTCTTCCCCGACCCCTCACCTCTGAAGCAGGTGCCCTGGGATCATCCTACGAGCACAGCTAGCACATCCCAGTCCTGTTTCTCCCGCCACCAGGCCTGGAGCCATGCTACTCTCTGTGTGCTCCGTGTGAGCTCCAGCACTGGCTTCCCTGTCAGATAGGCAGGGTCTCAGGTCTCAGCACAGACTCTGCCTTCCACCAGGTCACACAGGCCTTGAAGTCTGAGGAGCATTGCCCTGGCCTAGAAGCCCCCTCAAGAGCAGAAGTTTGCTTTTTTTTTTTTTTGTCTTTTCTAGGGCCTCATCCATGGCATGTGGAGGTCCCCAGGCTAGGGGTCGAATCAGAGCTGTAGCCACCAGCCTATGCCACAGGCACAGCCACGCATGATCTGAGCCACGTCTTTGACCTACACCACAGCTCACAACAACGCTGGATCCTTAACCCACTGAGGGAGGCCAGGGATTGAACTCTCAACCTCATGGTTTCTAGTCGGATCCGCTAACCGCTGAGCCACGACAGGAACTCTGAGGTTTGTGGGGTTTTTTTTGGTTCACTGTGGTCTTTGCTGAGGCTACAGGACCACCATGCAGGGTATGCTTCTCGCAGAGATTAATTCAGGTGGAGCTGTTTCTGAAATCACCCTGAGGTTCTCACCTCCCTGGGGCTGAGAGCAGGATTAGCCCCTGAAGTGGTAGCTAAGGGAGTCCAAGTAGAGGCAGGAGCTCCATCCAGCCCCACGTGGATGGTGGTACCATGGCTTAGTCGGGGGGGGGGGGTGTCCTGGTTTCTGCCTGGTGAGCTGAGTCACAGTGGACAAGTCCCTTAATGCTCTCTGGGTCTCATTTATTCATCTCTAAACCCGGCAGATGAACGTACCTGTCCTGTTCTCCAAGTCGTAGGAGGATTGAGACCATGTATGCCGAGACACTTTGTAAACAGAAATCAATTACACTCGGGAGTGGCGGGTGAGGAATCTTTGTTTGATCGGCTCTTTGATCTCCCCCCCATATTTCTTTAAAAAATTTTTTTTAACTCAATGAATTTTATTACACTTATGTGCCCTTTGATCTTGAACTCCGGCCCGACCCAGGCCCTGCACCTCAATCACTCTGCAGGGAGCCAGGGGTAGGGGCTGAGATGAGGACAGGCGATGGCCGGCCCTCCAGATCTCTGTCAAGGCCAAGGGCTTCTCCGGAGCCACGTGCCGGGTACAGGGGTTTTGATGGTCCCGGCCCTGGCCTGGCCTCTCTCCGCATTGAATTTATTCCAGCCATTCCATAGGGATAATGAGCTGCGAGAAATCCCTCAGCCCGGTAATCCTGACCCCATTTAACAAATCTGATGATACTCAGCGTATCAGCTTGTTTGCTTTCTCTCCAGCAAACAGTCAAACATGATTAAGCGCTCTCCTCCTTTCCATATTAATAGCACACCCATATGAAGAATTTAGGAAACCCATTTCTGGAAATCTCATCTTTGATTTAAAAATTTCCAATGTTGCCATGAACAGTGGCACTCTGCCTTGCAGAAATGGCCCCTCCTGTCTGGAGGGCTGTGGGGAGATGCTTCTCCCTTTCTGGCATTTGCTTCCAGGGTGGACAGCGCCCTCCCCAAATGCCTTCTTTGGAGTTCCCATTGTGGCTCAGCGGGTTAAGAACCTGACTAGTGCCAATAAGGATGAGAGTTCCACCCCTGGCCTTGCTTAGTGGGTTGAAGATCCAGTGTGGCTGTGGCTGAGGCTGTGGCTGAGGCTAGGGGTCGAATCAGAGTTGTGGCTCTGATTCGACCCCTAGCCAGCCAGGGAATTTCCATAGGCAGCAGGTACAGCCTAAAAAAAAAAAAAAAAAAAAAAAAGAAGGCCTTCTCCCTCATCAGTCTTTTGTCTTTTCTAGGGCCGCTCCCGCAGCATATGGGGGTTCCCAGGCTGGGGGGTCCAATCAGAGCTATAGCTGCCAGCCTACACCAGAGACACAGCAGCTTGGGATCTGAGTTGCATCTGCAACCTACACCACAGCTGACAGCAACGCTGGATCCTTAACCCACTGAGCGAGGCCAGGGATCAAACCTGCAACCTCATGGTTCCTAGTTGGCTTCGTTAACCACTGAACCACGACAGGAACTCCCCCCATCAGTTTCTTAAGACCGCAACTTCCATGTGCTTTTGTCTGTTCTCCCCTTACAGGGGAGAGAGGATTGAGCCTGGTAGCGATCTGAGTAAGACCCCTCCTCACACTAAAGGACACCAAATGATTCCATCCCCTCCAGGAATCTGGAATATGAGGGTCTCATTCTTCGGATGGGATGGTTCCATTTCCTCTCACTTTTCTTCTGATTTTGCTCTGAGAACAGTTTGCCTTTAAAAGAACAGATAGAAATAGGAAATAGAAAATAGGGGTACCATTGAGGAGGTCTGGACCTCCCTGATGGCAGCTTGCAGGCTGACAGCCAGTCACACTGTCTTCCTCACCGATTCTAAAGCCCCCTCCTCACCTCTTAGGGAACAACCAGGATGGGAGCATGGCGACAGGCTCTGCAGGACCCTGGTCTTGGCTCCTTTGTAGATAAGCTGTCTTATTTTGAGCAAGAAGCATACCTAACCCTGTTTCCCCACCTGTCAAAAGGGGCATAGTAATAATATTTGTATTGATCTGCTTCCTAAGGTTGTTAGGAGGAATTTTAAATGAATGATGCATACACAGCACTTAGCTCAGTGCCTAGAATACAGTACACGCCCAATGAAAGGGGACTATCGTTCCACTGGTTTTGTTATTTTAAATAACAACAACAGCCTCCGCTAAAGAGTGGTGAAGAGAGGACAGCTCCTACCCAGGACCCATCCCTCTTGGTCCCGCCTGCAACTGGGTGGCAAGAAAGAGGGGAATTACCGAGAAATAGGACAGGGTTGCCTCTCCGAACTTAGGCTGTGTTTAAGGGACAAGGGGATGCACTTATTATCCCCAATTCTGTCTCCTACCACTCGGGCGAGTACCCCGTTTCTTAAAGCTCTAAAATTCAGGGATTTCCTAAACTCGTTTCAGGTTCTTTGTTTTCCTGCATTGGATGTAGTGAAAGGTGGTTGATTGGTAGAGTGCTCGGTGGGACAGATTTTGCAGGGGAGGAAATTAAGACCCAAACTGAAATGAAGCAACATGCTTAGGACTCAGCACTGGTTTTCTGGGTCCTGAGACGTTGTTTCTCCACATGGTCCCACCATCTCTCAAAATACGCAGGACGTCTGTGGGCTGTGACAGACCACGCTCCTGCTTTACCAGAGTGACACTGACCTCTGTCCAGCAGTCCCTTGAGACACTCCTGCCCAGGCTGCAGAGCCAGGTCCCATGTTAGTTCTAGAACTCTCGCATCCCCAAATTCAGGGGGCCGGCCCCCAGCATGGAGTGATGGAACTTCATTCTATTTCTGAATCCTGCCCTTCGCATTCTAGCTTTTTGGACCCAGATGGTCCATGACTCTTGCTCTGGGAATCATTCCAAATAATTTGGGTGCTTTCTTACAAAACATGAGGCAGTGAAAAAGGATGAAGGCGAGAAGATGCAGAGGATCCTCTCTCTGCTCTGCAGTTGTGCTGATTCTGTCCTTGTCTCTTTCTAGATGAGTGATCCAGTGTGTGCCAGCCTGAGCTCCTGCCAGGGAGGCCCGGGGTGGGGGTGCGGTAGGGAAGGGGAGGTGTCCTCCGGGCGGTGGCCCAGAACTGTTCCTGTACCATTTCCCACTTTAATCCCTGCCACAGGCTCACAGATCCCCGTGCATCTGAACGTTTGCCTGGGAAACACCATATGCGTGAACTAAGTTTATAAAGCAGTATGTTGAAGAATACATTTCAAGATGCTATTTTTCAGCAGCCTGTGAATCACTGCAACTCATTGGCAAAATAAACGGTCTGCCAGAGGAAATGCATTCTTGATGAGCATGGAGAGATTGAACGTCGTAATACATGGGGCTTCTCCCTCTGGTTTGTCGTAAGCCATTCCTGCCAGGAGGGACAGGGACGGCAGCCACATGACTTATAGACGCAAACTCCTGGGAGATAAAACATGTCCCATGTATAAAATAGTGGATGCACTTGCGTTTTCAGAGCTGCATGGCATTCATGGCATTCAGACAACGTGGACCTTATTCTGGTCTTTCACCAGAAGTAGGAATATAATTTTCCTTTCAAGGGCTGCACCTGCGGCATATGGAGGTTCCCAGGCTAGGGATTGAATCAGAGCTGCAGTTGCCAGCCTACACCATAGCCACAGCAATGCAGGATTTGAGCCACATCTGCAACATACACCACAGCTCATAGCTGGATCCTTAATCCACCGATCAAGGTCAGGGATCAGACATGCATCCGCATGGACACTATGTCATTCTTAACCCATTGAGCCACAACAGGAACTCCAATATAGTTTAAGAGAGATATTATAGAGCTGCTCTGTTCCTTGATTGACCAAAGAGCCCTGTTCCTGACCACCGGCTAAAAAAGAAAAAATCCCTGGGAAAAGTATTAAGTGAGCTGCTGGATGAGGATATGGAAGGTCCCTGCTGCATCCTCGGTGGGTAGAGAGAATTCAAGTCAATAGTGAGATTTGCTAGCCATGGTACTTCTCAGAGGCATTGCTTTTTATCTTATTGGATTTTCTGTCTTTTTGTGTCTCTGGGATTGTCAGCTGAATCTCTTCAGCTCTCTGCTCAGCCTGAGATTTTTTTACATCTTTCTCTGGAGCAGGGAAGCCGGGCCAGCTAATGATGGTGAAAGATATATGTAAAAAGCAATCAGCACAGCTTCATCAGGAGTGAAGCCAGGATTTAGGTCATGCATTCCCGTGGATCAGAGCCCATGCAGCGACTTCCTCACTTCCTCAGGGAGGGTCCCAAATGGTGCCTGGAAATCGTCTCCTGAAAAGTAACACATCCCGGAAACGTGCACCGGGAACGGCTGGCGGCCCCAGGCAGTTTGCAGCAGGACTAAGGAGCTGCCTGAATGCTCCTGTTTACTCGCTGCGGTAACGGCGCAAATTCTAGCATGTTTCCTTACAGCAGTTCCAGACAGGACTATGCCTCTGAAATCAATCCTGTTTGGGCCCCCAGGGACCAAACCCATCAAACCAACATCACTGAATGGTCAGTGTATAAATCCTGCATGAGACCTGAGTGGCAGGAGTGGGCTGGGAAATGGGGGTTTCAACATGGTCCCAGAAGGGAAGTGAAGTGCCAAGCATGGCTCCAAAGCAAGCCCCAGGTCTGAGCTCAGAAGAATTCGGTTGCTGCTGGCTTTCCTGCTGACCCCTAGTTAAGGGGTCAGGCTCCAGTGGATGGTGTTCCATGCAGCCTAGAGGCTGGAAAGCAACTGGCTTTGGGGTTTGACTGGATACCAGCATGTGTGCCTTGCTGACCTGCAGTGGGAATCAGGATTTTTTTTTTTTAAGTGTAAACACTGAGGCAGCAGGAGCCAAATCTGATCTTTGATGCTCAAGGATCAGTCACAAATGATTTTATTAATTTTTTAAAGTTTTCGCTTCCTGCCCAGGCCATCAGTCTTCCTGCATGGCAGGCCCCTGAGCAGAGAGCATGGGCGGCAGAGGAAAGGCCTAGAGAACTTCCTAGGCTACAGTTTCCTCCCAGCTTGGGGTTTGGAGGTTGGGTGAGACCCCCATGCATTGATTGACATCAAAGGCCTTGTTCTTACACACAATGTTGCAGCAGGACAGTAGGTATAGTTCCACACATGTCCACGTATGTACCATGTGACACAACATATGTGTACAACATATCCGTGATACAGGGCTTGACACACACAGAGTGCTGGTGGTCTGTGGTGCTATCCCTAAGGACAGGGACTGCCTGTCATTCATCTTTCTGTATCCCAGTTGCTGACAGTGCTCATCTCCAATGCATTTCAGAGAGAACACCGACTTATAAGAAAGAAGCCCATTGTGATAGCCCCGAGCTAACTTTTTGCCAAAATACAGCCCCTGTGCACCAAAGTAATCGGTTAGCAATGAAAGGGATCTTTTGTGGGTTGAATGCAAATACGTGCACCAGTGACTTGCCTGCTGACGTGGTGTAATACAAAGCACACAGCACCTCCTGGGAAAGCCTCTTCCAAACAACCAGAGTTGAGTTAACCTTTGGCTCTAACTTACTTCACAGGAAATCCAGAGTAGAGAAATGAGTTCAATGACACCAGAAAGAAGCCTACAGATCTAGACTTGGGATGTTCTGTCAGACAACTGGCCAATCTCTTAAATAAGAGACTTAAATATTCTTTTCAAAAACAGGAGAGGGATGGGGGGAATGTGTTCTAGATAGTGGAATACTCAAGAGACCTAACAACCACATGTAGTATGTGTTCCTTCAGGTGGGACCAGGGTTTGGAGACAGAAAAAAGCAACAAAAGACATTGGGGCCAAGTGGTCAAAGGGAAGCCTGAACTGTACATTAATGATGCTATAGATTTACATGCAAAAAAAAAAAAAAAAAGCACTTGTTGGATCTGAGTGGTAGCCGTTCATTGTACTAGTCTATTTTGCTGTGTGTTTAAACACTTTATAATACAGCCTTTAAAAAATGTTTTTAGTTAATTGACAAGGTTGTGATCATTTCTGCTGTGTAGCAAGGTGACCTAGTCATACATATACACATATCCATTCTCTCTCAGATTCTATACCCACATAGATGACCACGGAATACAGGGTAGTTTCTCTGTTCTACATAGCAGGTCCCCACTGGCCAATCATTTCAAATACCTCAGTGTGCATGAGCCAATCCCCAACCCCTATCCACCCCCCCCCCCACCTGTCCTCTTTGGTAATCATAGAAGTTTTTCAAAATCTGTGAGTCTGTTTCTGAATACAACCTTTTTTAAAAGAGTAAAATGTCTAACTAGTATCTTGTAGACGATAATTGATGGAGGACTCAGGGAAGGGAGTGTTAGGCAAGAAGTCTCATCTCCTAGAGAGAGCTGTGTTAAAAGGGCCACTTATACATCCTCTTCCGGGAATCAGAATTGATCCTCCAGTCTCATACCGGGCTGAGCCCCATGCTGTGGGGGACGCTGGTGCAGCCATTCAAGTCAAAGACCCTGGAGGCAGGACTTCTGCTGGTCAAACAGTGATGTCATGTGTCAAGGCAGTAAGAACTGAGAAGACAGAGGAAGTTCTCTGAGAGAATGAGAAGCTAAGACAGGAGCCTAGAACCAAAGGTTTGAGCAATGTGAGGTGAGATGCAAAGTAGAGTGCGATTGGGTAGAGGGAGGTACCAGGGGGCTGACACCAAACCAGATGGACAAAGTCATGCTCCAGAGCGCTTTGTGTCCTCCAGGAGCCAAAAGGAGGCATAAGGAGATAATCTGGCTTTGATGGGAGCGGCATGGGCCAGGCCAGAAGCTGGTCCAGTGTCGGGATGAGGCCTGTGAGCATCTGCCCTTGACCACTCAGTCCCACCCTGGCCTGGGGCTGGGCTCTTCTCCATGGGTCTTCCTCCCCCACCTCCACTGGCTGAGCAGCCTTCTGCTTTGGAAGAACCAGGATCCCCATGTCCCATCTCCTCATGCCAACTACTCAGACCTGTCAAATGCCTTTCCCACGTCAACCTCAGGAAAACCATCTGAAACTCCTCTCTCTCCCCAGCCCAGGGGAAGGACCTTTGGGATCCAAGAAAGAGAAGTGGCAAGAAAAGACCCCCAAAGCAGCTGTAGCCTCTCTGCAAGCTGCTGACTGTGGGTCATACGTCAACGTCTGGTCCTGCCCCAGGTCTGTGTCCTGGTGAGGACACAGAAAGGCTGTTCAGAGGACAGGTGGGGTGACTTGAGCCAAAGGTCTGGGGTTCTCAAATAGTGGGGGGGGGAGTGTCTTGAAGGTGAAGACTCTGCATTTCTCCTCCATCTTTTTTTTTTTTTTGTCTTTTTGCCATTTCTTGGGCCACTCCCACAGCATATGGAGGTTCCCAGGCTAGGGGTCGAATTGGAGCCACAGCAATGCGGGATTCGAGCCACATCGGCAACCTACACCACAGCTCATGGCAATGCCGGATCCTTAACCCACTGAGCAAGGCCAGGGATCGAACCCTCAACCTCATGGTTCCCAGTCAGATTCGTTAACCACTGAGCCATGACGGGAACTCCCACCTCCATCCTAATTTTGTTTGGTTTCAGCCTCCTTCCTCATGGGTTTACTGCCCCCCCTCAGCCAATGGTGACAGATACCAACTCTCTCCCAAGGATGTGGAACCATGTTGCAGCGTTTTAGTGGGAGCTTAATTTGCTTCTGCATCACCGAGGAGGAGGCCTTCTCCAGGGGCACCTGCTCCAAGGTACTCCAAGGGCTCAGTGGCTAATAGCATTGTTTTAGGAAATATTCCTGCTTCAATTCTCATTCAACCTACATCGAAATAGCAATTATGAACACATTGGTGTAACTGCCAAGATATGAGCAGGAATCATTTATCACCTTATTGCCAAGCATCCACCCTGAGGACCTCGGGACACTGTGCAAATGGTTCCTTCCATTTTGATTAAGGCAAGCATGGCGGTGGGGATGAAGTGGGCAGGAAGGTGACCATTTGTGGCCTGGAAAGACAATGGAGCATCCCTAAAATAAGGTTGTAGGAAGAGGTTAAGAATCGTCATTCTGCTGAGTGTTTCTTTTTCCCCCCAAAGAGAATATTTACATCCATGAGATATCTGCCTCAAGATGCATTTAATTTCTGGCTAATTGAGTTAGATTACAAATCAAATCTGTTTAATGTAAACAGAAACCCAGTTAGACTTCAACCTTCCACCTGAGTCACTTGGCTAATTCAATTCCTAATTTCTCAGTCCACCTCTTTCTCGAGTCAGTCGCCTGTGGTCAGTTTAGCTCATGTCCTCCCAAGATGGAAGCCAGCCTGATGGATGACCCTGCAACATCCAACAACCCCAGATGCCCCAGTTTAGGGGATCCACATCTCAAGGCAATTCACACTAACTTGAGCAGCATCATGGCTGATTCATGGCGAGAAATATTTGTTCAACAAAGATTCTTTCAATTTTGGAATGTGAATTCATTATCAAAATATCCTTTCCAATGTAGAAAGCCTTGATCCTCACATTTAAAAGACCCTGTGAATGAGCACTATCATTATTATTGGTGAAGTTCAGAGAGGCTAATGGGACCTGATCAGTGTCACAAAGCTAGTTAATGGGGAAGCTACAATCACAGATATGATGTCTTCTCACTCAAGATGCCATGGTTTGGGATTCTTCTTCTTAACAACATCACTAAAAAGATTGAATCCTACTAGGATTCATCGTAGATCTTAAGAGGATCTGGTTTTGTAGGTAATAATCTGAACCTAAATAATGAATAAAGAGAGCATCTGAAAGGTGGCTGGCATCCTCCTGGGTTCACGGGGATCTTGCCGAATCCATCTCAGGGTACACAACATGTGCGTGCAAAGAAGAGCACCTCTAGAAAAGGAATGTGCTCGCCTCCATCCCTGAGTCTCCAAGGCCCTTGGCACCCTGACTGGACATGCTTGCCTTTGGTGTGTTCCTTGGTGTTCTCCACAGGTGCAGACCCCACAGCAAAAAGGCACACACAGCTGTCACCCATGGAACCCTCCTACAATGCCCTTTGCATACGACACGAGAGTGACTTTGCTGCCGTCTATCCACATGATCCAAGCCCCTTGCCGAGCATCTCAAAAACTCTCCTTGGACACATTTTCCGTCGCTCCATCTCAACACGAAATTTTAAGCATGAGTTTTCCAGCTGTCGCCTGATCATTGTTTGCCCTCTTCCTAGCTTCTCCAGTCCTTCCTACTGCAGGGTTTTCTTTCAAGGCTCCAGGGCTACTTTGAGTAAAAGTTTTCCCTCTACTCTCATACGATCTCCCCCTTCTGAACACCTATGGCTTTCTGTCCATGTTGAGCTTGTTGCATTCTCACTTTTTATCTGTTATTCATACAGAGATCTCATCACCTTTGTTGAACCATGCAATTGGCAGAGATGGGTTCAAATCTAAAACACTAGATTGGTCTTCCTTGCTTGTAGCAAGCACCAAGCACCATGCCTTGCATAGAGTGCTGTGGTCGCTGAATAATGGTCCCCAGACTGGTTCTTGTCTTCACTCCCAGAACCAGTGGATGTAAGCTTATATGGCAAGAGGAGCTTTGTGATGAAATTAAGAGTCTTGAGATGAGGTTATCCTGAATGATCTGGACGGACCTGGTGTAATGACAACAGTCTATAAGATGGGGAGTCCGGCCAGAGAAGGTGATGTGAGGAAGGAGGTAGAGTGTGGAGGGCTGTATTTTGAAGACGGAGGAAGGTGCCACAAGCAAAGGAATGCAGGCAGCCCCCAGAAACAATGAAGCCAGGAAACAGAGTCTCCCCTCTGAGACTTGAGGAAAAACATGCCTTACTGATCCCTTGACCTCAGCCCAGTGAAATGCTGAGTTCCAGGACTCAGCATTTATAAGAATGTTTATAGGAATAAAGAATAAATATGAGTAGATTTAAGCCACCAAGTGCACAGGAATTTGTTGCAGGAAACAGTGTTTGAAGAAAAGTTTGTTGAGTGGAAAAAAAATAAATGAATGACTATGAATAAATGAATGAATGAATTCGAGAGGTTCTGAATGGAACCTCTGCTTTATACCCGGTTTTCTTGCTTCTACAGAGTCTTTCGTTTCGAAGGACAAACTCTCATTTTCAGGAAAGAAGTTTTGTTCAATGTAAGCTTACTTTCCAGTGACTGACATGCTCTCTTTTAACTTTAATTTGAAACTGAACTGAATAACATCCTTGACTTTGACATATCATAGTGATTTAAAAAGTCTCTTCCACTTCAGGATCAAAAACACGAAACAGGAACTCAAAAGGCTATTAGCGTGGTCTGCCCTCCACCTCCTGAGCACAGGGAGAGGCTAAATTAATCAAAACGGTAATGGTTCCACAAATCAATTACTATTTAGGGTTATTCCTACTAAACTTGACCATAAAACTCTTCACATCCACTAAACCACACTTTTTTTCCCCCTAAAAATAAGCCATGCCTTGTAAGACACACACATCATGGGCTATTAGCCGAGAGGCGATCATCTCCCTAATTTTCTCAAACAGCATATATCATTCACACAGAGCCAGAGCATAATTTCAAGGAAATAGAAGGCTATTTTCCTTTGCTTCAAATGAATTAGAGTGAGATAATAATGCTTTTTTTCTTATTCAACAAGATCAGCATTTAGCTCTTCAAAAAAGTCTTTCAGATCTAAATACTTTAATGTTTCTAAATTTTAACTCATTCTGATTCTTCTAACTATTTAGAAAGCCAAAGGTTTTTTTCAGATCTCCCAAATTAACAGAAATCAAGTCCATAAGCATCAGCAAAAGCAGGATGTTGCATGACCCTCTCAAAAAAACAAAAGCAACCCTCCAAGCCTCTAGGTCTGCATGCTGAAACAGCATCTCTCCATCAAACTTAAAAATTAAAAAATTTAAATTTCAATCAAATATAGTTATTTTAGCAAAATGTCTGAGAGAGGCGAGTGAATACTTAGATGCAAGTTCTAAGTCAACTCTCCTTCACACATAAGATGTAATTTTACAATGGATTGGAGTAGGGTTTTACTTGCTACACTGATCTATTTTTTACCAGCAGTTAGAAAACTCAGATGCTTTGGGGAAGTATAAATAAGGACATTCCAAATTACATTGTGTAATTTTTCACACTTTCTACTTGTGTCTATGTGCATATTTCATTGTCATTCATATTATCTGCGAAGGTGTAACAGTTTTATGTCCTGTGTTTATTCAGAAACAGCTGTGTGGTGAAAAGTCACAGCAGTTTTATTAAGTAATGTTTGGAGAACTGAGGAAATCCAAGAGGCACAGAACCAATTCCTGTTTGATTCTTGCCCATCAATCCATAACCTTTGGCTTATGCTCCTTGAGAAAGTTACTTATACTTGATCTGTACAAATAAACTATGGAATGCTGCTCATAGTAGTCTAAAGCAATGCCAGGCTAATTTGTCAAAATTAATAACAAAAAAATATCAGAGATACTTTACCCAATGAAAATGATCCTCCCTTAAGATCACAGGTTCAATGGTGTGGCCATGAGAGCAGAGGAAGAATAATAAGCTTAATCTATTTTACTGGAAGCTCTAGAATTTTTTTTTTTTTTGTCTTTTTGCCATTTCTTGGGCCGCACCCACGGCATATGGAGGTTCCCAGGCTAGGGGTCAAATTAGAGCCGTAGCCACCAGCCTACACCAGAGCCACAGCAATGCCAAATCCAAGCTGTGTCTGCAACCTACACCACAGCTCACGGCAATGCCGGATCCTTAATCCACTGAGCAAGGCCAGGGATCAAACACTCAACCTCATGGTTCCTAGTTGGATTCATTTCCACTGCACCACAACAGGAACTCCGAAGATGCAATATATATGAAATCGTCGTGTTTTAGGTAACTCAATATTCATTCAAAAAATATTTATTGAACACATACAGCACCAGAAATGAAGTATCAGGTACTGGGAATATAGCTGTGGACAAGCAGACTTTGCCTCTGCTCTCATAGGTGTGAGTTGTTGCATCTCATGTTATTAGAACTCTCTTTTAACATCTACCACTACCACTAATGCTATAACACTGGTAGATGTTTAAAAGAAATTGCTATTATTTGTATAACCATCAATATCCTTTATGTTGGGATAATATCTGGGACATAGGCATTAAATGATTAATCTTGTGGAATTTTATGGTAGTATTATTTTTGTCTTTTGTCCTTTTAGGGCCACACCCACGGCATATGGAGGTTCCCAGGCTAGGGGTCAAATCAGAGCTATAGCTGCCAGCATACGCCACAGCCACAGCAAGGCCAGATCTGAGCCGTGTCTGTGACCTACACCACAGCTCACAGCAACGCCGGATCCTTACCCCACTGAGTGAGGCCAGGGATCGAACCCGCAACCTCATGTTTGCTAGTTGGATTCGATTCCATTGCGCCTGACAGGAACTCCCAGTATTATCATTTTTAATTATTACATTCACTGCCAAAACATCCGTTTGTGATTTTGTAGACAGGCAACCACTCTTTGTCCCATTAGTTGGGCTGAGTTTTTACTTTTAATTGGACTTACATTGTACCTATTAGTCTGCTGCCTTGTGAGTCAGGACTAATCAGAACCATACATATGAAAAGGATAGAACAATCTGGAAGGAAATCAGATCTATATAAATGTGTGCAGCTCTAAAGCCAATGCTCTTCCTACCGTACCCAACCCTTGTGTTCTATCACCGTCTCCTTTGCACAACCACATTCTTTAATGTGACTCAATAAGCAATTGATCGATAAGGCAGTGATGTCAGTTTAACACAGATGCCACGTTGGTAAATAGGCGACCTTTTCCAGTGAGGTCATGTTTTGACGGGCTCAGAAGCTAGTGTTCTTGCCATTAAGTCAAAGTCTTAGCAGTATTGAAGACCTTCAGGGAAAAAGCTGAGGTCAAGTAGACTTATATTCCTGAAGCTCTAGTTGCTTCAAGAATGCTGATATTTTCCAGGACGTCAGTTGTTCTGAGACTTTGGCTTCATTAGAATCACCTAGAAAACTTGTTAAGCCACAGATTGCTAGGCTTGTCCTCTTTCCCCACCCCCATCCACAGAGGTTTGTGATTCAGTGGTTCTGAAGTCTGGCTTACACTTCTAACCATTGTCTGCAGGAGGCTCATGCTGCTGGTTTGAGGACCATAGCTCGAAGGCCAGAGGACTGTGTCAAGCTTTCTGAGGAAGCTGCAGATGAAGAATTTACAAAGCCATTTTTTTTTCTTATGTCAAAAAAAATGAGAGAAGACTACCTCCAGATGATGATTTGTGTTGATGAAACTGGTCTCTATCAGAAGCAAGTATCTTCAAGGACCTGCATCTTGAGGGAGGAAACATGAGCCACAAGGTATAAAGGCTGTTCTGCCATTTGGACCATGAATCTAGATTAAAGTGCCAGCAGATTTAATGGTGCTAGTGGTCGCTATCATTTTGTTAGCAAAGGCTGCTATCATTTTGTTTTTGTTACTTTTCCAATTACAGAATTATACAGGTTAACCCTATTTTTCCCCCATGAGCCCTGTGGCTTTTACTGTGCAATTTCTTAAAATTTTTTTTTATTTTTTTGCTTTTTAGGGCCACACCCCCAGCATGCAGACGTTCCCAGGCTAGGGGTCGAATCAGAGCTGCATCTGTGACCTACATGGCAATGCTAGATCCTTAACCCACTGAGCAAGGTCAGGGATCGAACCTGCATCCTCATGGATCCTACTCAGGATCATTAACTGCTGAGCCACGAAGGGAACTCCTACTGTGCAATTTGGCAGACTCTAGAGTTTTAAGGACAAATACAGCATTCAAGTAGAATATAAGTAGATAATAAAGCAATAAGTGATAATTAGTAATACAAAAGTAGTCTTAGAATATAGCCTTGTGAGACATAGAGAAATTCTAATCAAATCCAGTGATGGTGGCCTAAGAGAAAAGGATGGAGAAGAAAGGTGGCAAGTGTGGATGGATTGATGAGAGAAGTGGCCTTGGCCCGATGAATACTCCTGTAAGACTGAGTTAAACCTTTTCCCTGAACATGTCAAAATATCTTCTCCAGCTGCTAAGCAAGACCAGCCCTCAGTGCTCAAGTTTGGGGATCACAGAATGTTAAATGGGGCCAGATACCTTCAGGTATTTTGCTGATAAAATAAAGCTCTTGATCTCTCCTGACATTAAACAAGCCAGCTCTCCTGGATCATATTTTGAACATTGTTCATCTCCCCAAATGCTTCCCTTTGGGGCCCTCTGTGTAACCCTCCAACCCATTTACATTCTGTTCACAAGAGACACCTGTTGGTTCTCCAGAAAAGTGCATTAGTTGAAGGTGCTCCTGGGAGGCTACGAGAGTGAAGGAAAGGGTGAGCACCAGTTGCAGAGAAGAAAGGAGCCTGCAGGAGAGGGTCCCAGAAGCAACAAGATTTGGGGTCTTTTCCCCCGTGTCCTGACAAAGGTCTTGCCGTGCCTCTTCTTTTCCATTATGAGTGAAGCAAAAATGCAGCCTGCCCCCAAGATTCAAGTTAGAGGAGAAAAAGAAATGGGGAGATGCTTGTCATTCCCAATCTGGGGGCTTGAATACCAGCTTTTCTAGGGGTTGGGGGCAGGTTTCCATGAAGCCAGTCTCTTCGGGGTCCTTAGCCCTTCCGTAGTTTGCACTGTCACCTATACAGAGCTATATGGAGAACTTATCCTTGGACCAGGATGTGCAAGTATCGCTAATGTTTTAATCCTGTGTAAGCTTTCAGTAGCTGATTTGGCTAAATCAAGACTATGGGCAAACTTGCTAAAAACGTGTTCCTCAAGTGAGCTAAGGTGGAGGAATTGGGAGGCAGAAATCTGGTGACATCAGAGCTGGTGTCTGCAAAGTCATAGAGCAGAATTTACAGTAATATAAACCAGAAATTGGGATCTTCGATGGTGAAGTCAGACTTTTTTCCCCTACTTCCAACAATGGCCGATGGAGACGTTCTCCTGGGTTTAGAGAAAAAGAGTAGATGGAGTTGACTTAATTAAAATGTTCACTTGAAGAACTCCAGTTCCTGGAGCAAAGACAGCCAACAGGTCATTAGACACACATCAACTATGGGACAACTATCTGAATTAACAGCTGACCTTGAGAAACCCAAGGTTATATGATAGTTACAGATGCAGCCCCCATCTGCTGTAGTCTGAAACCTCCCTGAGGGTAGGCAATTTTTAAGCAACTAGAATGAAAGACAATCTACCTGCGTATTAAGCCTGTATAGTGTGTAATTATAACTCATGTTTTAGAAGGTATTTTGTACCTTGATAGAAATTGGAGCCTTTACTAAGAACACCAGCTACCAGGATACACAGCTTGCTTGCAAGCATCAGGGTGCATTGCCTTCCCTGGAGGGTTCCCCCGCTGCCCAGGTTTCTGATGGAGCAGGCCTGATTGAGGCCAGAACGTCTGCATCTCTAACAACTTGCCAGGTGATGTTGAAGAGCCTCCAGGACCATGCTCTAAAAATCACAGTTATATAGAAAAACAAAACAAAACTGGTGATGGGGGTGGTGAAGCCCTCACCAGGGGTTGTGGGATGGACATGGAGTCCCCTCTAATAAGCTATCAGGGTGACCAAGGTCAAGGCACTCGGTTTGAGTTGAGTGGATTTAATGGCTTCTTACAACTCATGTTGGAATTCCGGTGTGAAGATTACTAGCAAATAGAGAATTCTGCTTAATGGCCCTGGTGCATGGTATATTATCAGTTCTTCCTGAAACTCCTGCCTGATAGTAAATGTTTTCCCATAGAATATTTGAAGGAAAAAGAAAACCTAAGTTGTCACTATGGACTATTTCATAATCAGCAAACACTCAGCTTCTGAATGAACAGGTTGCATCTTAGAAGGAGCTGATTGTCTGGTCTGGATGGACCCCTGGGCCACACCCTGTCCCACAAACCAGTTGAGATCCTCTGGTGCCACACAGCTTGTGACTTTTTCATCTGACTTACCCTGAGTGGCTGTGATTCAAGACTATTGGTCTGGGGATTTTAAGGCACCAGGAAGGCTGATTATTTTCTTTTAAATTACACCACATATGTTAAGTCACTAAGCAATAAGTTCTGGAAGATCATTTGCCAGAGGAAAGGGAGCCAACATTTAAACCTTGTGTTTCAGGCAAGGAACAGAAAAACAGCATGTAACTGGGGAGAATCTAGAAGCCATCATTTATTGTGTTTTATGTTTGTTGATGAACTAGTCTCTATCTGAATGCTCCTATTTCTAAAATGTAAATCAGGGAGTTTCTGTCGTAGCTCAGTGTAAACGAATCTGACTAGCATCCATTAGAAGGCAGGTTGGATCCTTGACCTTGCTGAGTGGTTTAAGGATCCCCAGTGTTGCTGTGAGCTGTGGTGTAGGCTGCAGATGCGGCTGGGATCTGGCATTGCTGTGGCATAGGCCAGCAGCTATAGCTCCTGATTCAACTCCTAAGCCCGGAAAAAAAGAAAAGTCAATCCTCTTCCTGATCTTGTTAGGATAGGATGGGGGTGGGTCAGTGACCCAGTTGAAGTATTTGAGCTCTTTGAATGTTGTTGACATATATATAATACATACGTGTGTAGTACATGTGAATGTTTATATATTTATGCAGATTTTAAATTTTAAATTTATGAAAATGTTTTAAAATGCAAATTTAGTATATTATAAAATATATATAAATTTACCATTGTAACCATGTTTAAGTGTATAGTTCAAGAGTATGAATTATAACCATGGTGGGTTGGCAACCACTACCACCATCCATCTCCCCAAACAGAAATTCTCCATCCATCAAAAAACCATTCCTCATTCCTGCCTCCCTCAGCCCCTGGCAACCACCAGTCTAGTGTCTCTAGGAATTTGACTGCTCTAGGTACTTTCTATGAGTGAAATCACACAACCTTTGTCCTTTTATGACCGGCCTCTTTCACTTGGCAGGATGGTCTCCGGGTTCAAGCGTGGTGTAGCATGTGTACACGTGTAGGATTGTTAAGACTGCGTAGTATTCCATGGGATGGATGGATCACTTTTTGTTATCCATTCATCCTTTAATGGACACTTGCATTGTTTCTTCCTTTTGGCTATTGTCAATAATGCCTCTACGAACATGGGTGTACAAATATTTGACTCTTGAGTGTTATTTTATTTGGGGAATGTTTAGCACTGGTGCATGAGTCAGGAACATTAAAAACAGAATAACAAAGATATTCTCAGGTTCCTTACCCATAAGCCATGTGTAATGTTAGTAACACATCTCCACTGGCCACTCCACCCTTGCCTCAGACTTCATCCACACTAATGGATGGCTTTTGGGGTTTATGTTGAGTCATTTGGACATCCTCCTAGAAAACCAGTGTGGAGTCTATTTTCAGCTGACCACCAACAAAGACGAGAATGGTGACCAGCCTCCCTTTAAGGATGCTAATAGAGAAATGTATCAATTTAAAAGTGAGTACCCAGCCATTTCTCTGCTCTTTCCCACTCTAGTGGCATAATTTTCTCGGACAGATAAGCATTTATTTTAAGTTTAAAATCTGCTACAGAAGCAAAACCTTTTGATGGGAGAGAGCCATTATGTTTGCTGATAGGTATCATTTCTATAATTGTGACTATAATCCCAGCCTTCTGTAAAGGTTCTGTCATTTCTGCAAAGTGATTTCATCTTAAAAAAGGATACTCTAAATATTACATAATGCAGTGCATTTAGATGACGTGAGCAAAGTATAACTGGAACACACTTACGAGGGTGATCAAACCACAGGCTAAACATTCTTTTCCCCTAAATTACCTTTGTACTAAAAAAACCACTTAGGCTGATATGAAAAACACACATTTTCAATAAAGTAGAACCAATTATCTCAATTTTAAATAACATTCTATGCAAACTGATGCTTACTTACAACAATACAGGGAAACTCCCTGTCACCCAAAGGTCTCAATGCATTTTCCAATTTTAATGATTTCCTTAAGTATTAAAAAAGTTGATTTCTGAGTGTTATGACATTGCATAATTTGCCTTTTAAATGTCATATAAATTAGGAGTAAAGAATGGAGTATTAACTTTCAACAGTGCCTCATTTTTACAAACAGTTGAGAATTCACATATCATGTAGTTCAGAGTGTACAATTCAACCGTTTTTAGTGTATTTAGTAGATACATGCAATCATCACCACAGCCAATTTTGGAACATTTTGATCACTCAGAAATCCCATACCCTTTGGCCGTCACTTCTCTACACACACATCCCAAGCCCCTCAGACGTAAGCAACCACTCATCTATTTTCTGACTCTAGAGTTCCCTGTTCCGGACTTTCCTATGAATGAAATTCCGTAGTGAGTGGTCTGTTGTGCCCGGCTTCTTTCACTTAGTATAGTGGTTTCCAGTTTCATTCAGGTTGTAGGATGTACCAATAGGATTCCTTCTTATGTCCAAACAAGACCCCACTGTATGAATAGATCATACTTGTTCACCCAGTTGTCCGTTGGACATTTGAGTTGTTTCCAGCTTTGGTTTATTAGAAATAAAGCTACTAAAAGCTTTGTGTAGAAGGTAGCTATGAAAACTTGGTTTCCTTGCGAAGTGGAGAGTTATTTTTCTTTTGCTGCTTTCAAAATTCTCTTTTGACTTTTTGCATATTTCCTACATGTGTCTGTCTGTGGATCTATTTTTAAACTAGTTTGAGTTTGTGGAACTTCCAAATGTGTAGTATTGTCTTTCAAATCAATTCAGGAAAGTTCTCAATCTTATTTCTTTGAATAGTTTTTCTCTCATTCTTCTCTTCTAATACTTTCCACATACATGGCTGTGCTAATGGTGTCCCCCATTTCCGAGTTCTATTCCTTTTTTTTTGCTCCATTCTTCTTTCTCTTTGTTCCTGGGCTTGCATAATCTCCAGCAGCCTATTTTCAAGTACGTTAATTCTTTCTTCGGCCAGCTCAAATCTACTGTTGAGCCTCTCCATTAAACTTTTATTTCGGTTTTTGTAATTTAACTCCAGAATTTAAAAATAATCTCTTTGATATTCTATTTGATGTGACATTGTCAAGTTTACTTCTTTAATCATGTTTTATCTGGTCCTGTGAATTCTATAAACCAGCTCTACAGACTAGTCTGATCGACTTGCGGCTCCTTGGAATAGTTTGAAGTCAGTGTTTGGTATTACTTATGACCCGATGAAGGCTCCCAGCAGCTGTTTTATTCCCTGGTTCTCCTCTGCATGCTGGTACCCTAGAGTGGACTGTATGCAGCAGCAAGATAAACACAGAAATCTGGTTCAAGAGTTGGTTAGGCAGAGACAAGACTCCCCAACCACAGTCATGGAGATACCACAAGATCAAGGGCAATCGAGGCTTCACTGATTGGTTCCCTGGAATTGTGACCTGAAGGACATGGAGCAAGCATAGTGGAGGGTAACAAGGTGGCAGCCTGCGGGGGTGGGGCCAGAGGGTGATGAGAGAAGCCCAGCAAGACACTTCAGTGGACCAGTGTTGCTCTGGGTCAGCAGGTGCAAGACTTGGTGGAATGAATTCACAGCTGTGTAGTAAAGCAGACAATGATGTGGCAAAAGAAAAACTGACAGAAAGAACCAAAAAGAGAGGCCTCAAGTTATTTTGTGCCATTCCAATAACGGAGAGTCCGGTATGAGTAAGTTGAAGTTTTGGGGATTTTCCTTGGGGATTTTAAGAGGAAAATGCATCTATTTTCATAAGCATTTTGTCAAGTCGTCAACATGCTTAATTTTTTAAAAAGCATCTTACATCCAGATATCCAGTTTTTAAAATTAAATATCCTTTACATTTATTGCCACCATCTACTTAATTTTCCCTTCTCTGGATATTTTCTACAGTTTGTTATTTTAACTCACAGCCTCAACAAAACAGGGAAGAGGAAAGAAAAGCCATTTTAAACTTGTGGGAGATGTCAATAGGCTCAAAGGACAAATAGTTGACAACAGACTAAATATGTGGTAAACCCACACTGTTCATGAGGAAAACCCAGAATTATAGGAAAACTTGCCACAGACTTGCTACTTGAAATGTAAGTGGTTGAAGCCTTTAGCTTGTATCAGGAACTATGTTTGTCTGAGAGATTACCCTACTTTCGTGCTAAAAGTCTGCTGCAGGTTCACGGATGCTGCTGGAACACGTGAGGCTCAGCGTCACATCAGGAAGGACAGTTTTCATGTCAGCAATAGCAGCAAGCCGAGTATCAGGATTTTTGCTTTGGCTTCCAAGCCCCACTTTCCTCAGGGTGCTGAAGAGAGAGCCACGTGGCACTTGCAGTGGGTTGTGACATATGACAAGATTATTGCGCTCAGGGAAGCTTAATCTTTTACAGTGAGCAGTAAGCATGCTTCGCTTGCTTCTAAGGGAGACACTATTTCCTTTTTCTTTTCGCCTTTTCTAGGGCCACTCCACAGCATATGGAGGTTCCCAGTCTAGGGGTCGAATCAGAGCTGTAGCCACCGGCCTATGCCACAGCCACAGCAACGAGGGATCCGAGTCGCGTCTGCAACCTATACCACAGCTCACAGCAACACCACATCCTCGACCCAGTGAGCAAGGCCAGGGATCAAACCCGCAACCTCATGGTTCCTAGTCGGATTGGTTAACCACTGTGCCACGACGGGAACTCCAGGAGACACTATTTCATCTTGCTAGTCTTTCCGCAAACTTTCTTTGCGCTCTGGAAGGAAGACATACCGGTTTTTTTCTGGACCCGCTTTCTATATAACCATTCTTGAAAAGAGTCTGGAACCAAGAGCAGGGCAGTCAGTATACTGCATGCAAGACAGAGAATCACAAGAGACCCACGAAGAACTATCTCCCAAAGAAAATCTAGTTTATAAATGTTTTCAATGTACATCGCAACTTCTTATAGGAGCGATACTGCCCCTAGTGGTTAGAATAATACTTCTAAGGATATTTTGAAACATGGTTCTGGCTAACCAAAGCATTTCATGCGGGAAGTCTTCAATTGGAAAATACCTGCAAGTACAAGATCTGGGGCAGGAGGTGGTGATGGCAGAGTTAGAGATGGATCCGAGGCCACTGTGCCTCACTTGGTTTTGTATCCACCATGGCTGGTGTGTAGTAAATGGTAAACAAACAACTTACTGCTTAGGGTATTATGGCTGGAGCAAAAACAAAAAAGAGGTATTAGGAAGATTATCTCCAAATGTTAGATTTAAATTGGTCATTTGGTCCCATTTCATATCCTAATAACAAATTGCTACCATCCTTTGTTTATTACATGCAAGGCACTATGCTGAGACATAGATGGATTGTGTATGTGTAGTATGTATGCATTTAGATTGGTGAATATATGTGTATTTATCCTAAATTTATACAAGTATTTACACTTCAGAAGACTGTATTTGTATATATTCTAATGACCACCCCATACAGTAGGTACTGTTATCTCCATTTTGCAGATGAAATAACTGAGCCCAAGAGCAGTTAAGTAACTGATTCTGCAAAAAAGTCAACCACATGCCTGGGATTTGACCTCAGGTTTGTCTGACTCTATAAACCCATATTATTAAGCCCTGCCTCATTTCTACCTTTTTACCAAGAAGCATGAATTTAAGATGCCCTTTTGGCTTTCTCTAGCTTTGCTTTATCATTATCTTCATGACTCATTTATGCTTTTCTGGCACAGTTCTTATAGAGGCAGTCTTTTCCACTGACACAATAGACGGAAACTTCTAGATTCTTTTCCTCCTTTATGTCCTTCCTCTGTTGTGCATTTACTTACTCAGGGCTTTTAGTAGGACTAGTAAGGACCAGCGGTCCTACGAAGAGCAGTTGCCTGGGGCCAAAAATCACATTCTCTCACACCAATTCCATTTCCCAACCTCTTTCCATCCATTCCACCTTAATGTTCTGCAACAGGTGTTTTGGCTGGATGGGGTCATTGCTGTAAGATTTTTGATAGAATTCCCCATGCAGATAGAGCTGAGGCAGAGTTGGAGGAAATCTCTTATATCTCCATCACTCTGGGAGGCCAGCTTTGGTCTTAGATATGTCCGAAGCTGGCCCCCTTCACAAGGTGACTGCATTCTCACCTGGATGTCCAGGCTTTAAGTGGTCCTGCTGACCAGAGCAGAGCGCAGAATCGAGTTCTGGTACTACTGGGACCACTCGTAGATTGGCGACTCGGACAATAGTGACCACAGACTCTCAGCAGTTAGAATATGTTGTCTGAAAGACTTCTTGATTTCAATTTCAATATTTACTTAAAAGGAAAGCATATTATCAAAGGTGAAAACAGCTAAGGAATCATTTATGGGGAAGAAAAACATGAGATATGGATTATTGATTCTGCAAGGGTTGTCCTTGAATTTCTTCAGAGTTCACCAAGATGCCAATAAAATGTAGATTCTTAGGTTCACTGAATCAGGATATACCAGAGTGAGAACCTGCTCTAACACCAATTCAAGAGATTCTTTTGCATGTGAAAGTTTGAGAGTTGCTGATTTAGGATGGTTTATTTTCAGATTTGTCACTGTAATTTAATGTGATATTTCAAGCTCTGTATTTGTATGTGCCTGTTTTGTTTAATAAGGGGAGACTCTCCCCTCTTTGGGTGACTAAGTGTACCCAAGGGAGGGTGGTTTTAAAATTATTCTAGGACCACACTTATACTTCCTTAACTCTTCTGCTTTATACTTTTTTTTTTAAATAAGTGGCTGACATTCTCTCAGATTTCAACCTTAAATTTCTCCAAGTAACGTTGGACTTCACAATTCATTGGAGAAGGTGGTCAGTGCAAAATCTAATCTAATGGACGGTACATTAAATCTCAACAGATCCAGTTCAACATTATGTAAGGGGAGCTGGCATGGAGCCTAAGAAAACGCTTAGCGATCTTTGGTAAGAGAAAGGTTTGTACTGGAAATGTTGTAATGTCCTATGCTTATTCCAAGATGTCTTATTTATTACTACTCACTCATCTGCCATCATTGTTGTAATGTTTTAAACAAATTTTGTGTCTGAGGTAATGGAAGAGAGCATGGACTGGGGTGGGGGTTGGGGGATCAATTTAACTTTCGTGATTGAATAGAGAAGTTAGTGGTTTAACTCTATGCCCTGCTTACTAAAAGGGAATGGCAAGAGGCCATCTGAATTTATGGAAAAGGACTCTGAGAATGTTGACTTTGACTTGAAAGAGGAAATGAAAGAGTTTAAGTTGAGAATTGGTTAGAGTTCTCTAGAGAAGTGACAGGCTCGAGGTGGAGGATGTGTTCGTTTTCTGGCAATGCCATGACAGAGAACCATACACCAAGGGGCTTAAACAGCAGATGTTTGTCTCACAGTTCTGGAGGGTGAGGATTTAAGATCAAGGCTTTCTCAGGGCCAATGTTCAAGTTCTCTCTGAAGGTTCTAGATAAACATCTATTGCAGGCCACTCTCCAGCCTTCTGGCAATTCCTTGGCTTGAAGCAGATAACTCAGATTGGCATTTTCCTTGTGTTCCTCTCTGTGTCCATATTTGCCCTTTTTATGAGGGCACCAGTCATTGTATTAGGGCTAATCCTACTCTAGTGTGACCTCATTTTAACTAACTACATCTTTTTTTTTCCCCCCAGATAAGGTCACATTCTGCACTCCTGGAGGTTAGGACCTCAGCATGTGGATTTTGGGGGAGACAAAATCCAACCCATCACAAGGTGTAAGAATCTGTGAAAGAGATTAAAAAAAAAAAAAGGTGTGAGTAATATACTGTTGGTTAAAAAAAAAAAAAAACAACTTTCTACTTTCTCCAGTACTATGCCAGGATTTTCCCATCTCTGTAGGAAAAAAAAAAAAAAAATCAATATTAGAGTAGAAAGTTCCCAGCAGATCACATAATTTTGTGGCCTGGAGTATAGAAGAAACTGGAGTTTCTAGAACTAAAGCAAGGTGCTCAGAGTCAAGCATTGCAGTAGAAAATCTAGAATTTGAATCTGGGTCTTAGTCCTCAGACTCTGACACCTTACAAGGAGCTGGGAGACTGAATAACTTTGCCCTCGAAACCAAACATTGGCTATCATTCTCTGCATGTTAAAGGCAAGGGCCAACCCTTTCCAGAAGCAAAATCGGGCATCTCTTAAGTTGCCCCTTTCTGGTATTCATTGCATGGACCACACAACACTCCAAGGGCCCCGACGGACATCTCCTGTTGCAGCCTGGATGGTACCCTGGGTTTTACACATCTCCTCCTTCTCTCCTTTTACAATTCCCCATCCTATTGTCTCCCAGCCCAGCCCAGCCCAGCTCAGCTCCAAGATGGTGATGGAAAATGTGTTAACCTAACTTGTTTCTTTTTGGGCAATAGGTGGTATTTTAATAGTAAGCTAGCTCTCCACTCTCCCTTTCTTCAGAGTCTTTGAGCCCCCCCAAAAAGGGCTCAGAGTCATTAGGAAAAAGCAGGCAGTCATCATAGAATCCTTCAAATTGCAAAGAGTTGGTCACCGTGTTTTCTGTCTGTTCTTAAGACTTTGGCATCTTGGGTGGGTCTACAGTGAATTCAACACATTGAGGAGTAAAAAGGTCCTATTGCAACTGGTATGCTGTTCAGCTTCAGGGCTTGTCTTGAGCTGTTTGGAAAAACTCTGCAGTATCAGTTTTTTTCCCCTCCCAAATTTCATCTTTTTCAGCCTATTCAAAGATAAGCTTGAAACAATGCTTTCATGCTGTTTCACTTTACTCCCTCTGTGCACAGGATTTCAAAAAGCTGAATATTAATCAGTCAAGTATCCTGGTTTGTCTCCGAAAAATATCCATTCCCCCAAACTGGTTATTACCTTCAGTTGCTTTTGAGGATGTATCACTCACTCTATCAAGCTTATAATTGGAAAATGGCATGAGATTATGGAAATGCTCTTCTATTTCAATAGTCAATTAACAGGGAACTGTACAAAGACCACAAGTACATCGTTTTATAAGCATTACACCAGAAGTTTTATTTTCCTATATTTAGAATTAAGAGAATCCGATGAGCATTGTTTAATGAATTTGACATTCAAGGGATGCATGGATTTACCTTGTCAAATTATAAATTCCTGCTTATCAAATTAACATTGATTTTCTTTATTATCCAGGACCAGAGACCTTTTCACATGAATGCCTGCCATAGTTGTTGCTAGGTTCAGGTCTAAGATTTCAGAAGGAGCATCAGCTCCTGTGGACCCCATTAGACGTATTCCTTCCCCATATCCATGGGGCTGTGTGCAAGTCTTAAAGGTCTATTATTCCCTTAAATGTGAAAATGGGTCTTTCTCTGCCGACCAACAGGGAATATAAGTGTTGGCACAGGCTTGTGAAATTGGTCCTGAAGGGTTCAATTTCAATAAAGTTTGGGACTTGTTTTGATATTATCACTGAAGGCTGTCAGAAACACAGATGCCAAGTGTGCAGTGAGGTGAGCTGGGACAAATGTCTAACATCCAAGTCCAAGACAGATTGCATTTCTTCCACCCTCGAGAATGCCTACACTTAACAGTATCTTGATAAGAGGTCTCACTCTACCTACTGTAGCCTCACCTGCCTGAGGGTTTGCAGTTAACTTGCCTCCTTCCTCTCAAGTTTGAAAGAATAGGAAAGGCAGAGGCTCTTACTGATTCCTGTAGCAAAGGTCCGACTTTAGAGTCCAAGAAACCAGGTCTTACACCTTTTGGCTCTGCTCCTATGTAATCATTTAGAATGTCTGAACTTATAGTTTTCTTATTTGTAAGCTGAGGACACTAAAACCTACCTCATAAAGCTGTTGTAATGATTAACTAAAATCCATGTGAGAGCACCTGTCATTCAGACCATGCTCAGTTGATGTTCTGTTCATCCTCTGGTTAAAATCTTGGGTGCTAGGTATTTTCTCTCTCTCTTCCTCACCCCAACCAGTCACCAGGGTATATTCTAGTATATTCTGATATTTTAGGATAATGGTTTGAAGGGGATTCTTTTCTAAATCAGAAAACTAATCCTTGCTGAGGCATTAATGAACTTGAACATTTTAAGAGTGTGTCCCCTCCCAGGTAACATGTTGTCATTTTCATTTAAGCCTTTAGGAGAGGTTTTAACCCCAATAAAGGACTCTGAGCTGAAAAAGTCAGAAGATTGGGGAACATGTAACATTTGAGGTCAGGTAGCTCTAAGTTTCAGACAGCTATCCGCCTGTGTGCTCAGTGGCTTATGTTAAACGTAGGTGATTTTTTTCGTAGAAAAAGATTATGCATGCAGGTTGTAGGCAAATTTGGAACAAGCTGTTTTAAAGGAACTCCTGCAGGCATGTGGATCAGCATGTGGAATCTAAGAGCTACTCCAAGGAGGCTGCCTTGTGAAGGCAGCTGGATGGCAGTTGTCACTTAGAGAAGCAGAGGGCTGAGGATCAATGCAGGGCAGAGGTATCCAGCAGCAAGCAGTAATCCCCTTGTGCTCCTATCTGGGAAAACTTCTCTGTGGCTTCTCCTGGAAGCACAAGGGGTCCATCAGGCAGGGCAACTGAGCAGCTTCTCATTTAAAATTTAAATTCAGGGCCCCCCATGAAGGTTGCTGAAACTTGGCCTCTGTACACCAGCACCGAATTGAGTCACAGTGACAGAATTTTGGGTGAAGTAGAAAATAGCTTGATTGCTGTACCAGGCAAAGAGGGCTGCAGTGAGCTAGTGCCTCCAAACTGTGTCCTCCCTGAAGTGGGGGGTCATGAAGAGCCTTACAGCATTCAAGGAGCAGGGTGTGGTCAGCTCATAGACTTCAGACTGCTGGGTGGTTACGTAACTGGGAGTTAGCATCAACCACCTTCTGGTTCCAGCTGGTGTGGGGTCTATGAGCTTGTGGGCAGCATACAGTTAACTTTTTCCACCTGGTGGGGGCTTTAGTGCCTGCAAGACAGCTCCAAGGACATGGCTCAGAAGATTATCTATAGTCCTTGAGGAAGAACTGAAAGATCCTTGACTTTGTTAATGGCTAAACTATTATTTTGTCCTGCTTGACTGTTTTCCTTTCTGTATTTTTTCCACTTCTGATTAAATTCATTCTTTGACTAAAGTTCTTCTACAGACAGAGGACATGGTGGGGGTCTATTCTGGGAAGGTCCCATAGAGTTCTGCTTGGTTGGTAACTTTCCTTTTTCTTTTTTAGTCCCACCCACAGCATGCAGAAAGTTGCCAGGCCAGGAATTGAACCCATACCACAGCAGCAATGCCAGATCCTTAACAGCTAGGTCACCAGGGAACTCCTCTTACACAAAGTGGTTCCCAGTGCTGAGAACCTCATCATGTGTCTGCCTTCCTCATGAATTTTAAAGCCCTCTTCGCCCCTAGCTAGTTTGATTTTTGTACCCATTGCTTTTCCCTGGTAAACTGCTGCCCACTCACCTTAGCTTTCATCTACTCATCTAGAAGGTCTTGGCCACATAAGATACTGTGACGGAAGCAATGTAAAATTTTTCTTTCTCCGTGTTGTGGCTGTAGAGTCTGGATAAAATTAAAAACTTCAGGGAGTCACATACAATCAGATTCCGAGCACTGATCCCAAAGCAGACAATGCTGATCCCCATTATTGCTCAGCTCAAGAGACCGAGGTTGTAATGCTTCAAAGTGAGAATTTTTAGCTGTATACAAGTTTTGTCGCGATTATGGTTTTCCCAGCTTCAATTGTTTTAAGAAGTCCTTTAAGGAAATACATGTAGGTAAAACCCTTGGCTTCCCTTTCTTGGCCTGGCATTTGGATGCATGCTGACCAGGAATTCAACATCAGATTATCAGGGAGCTGTATACGTATGATGTGGTCACAAATGAAACAGTATGAAAAGAAACATCAGATACTTGATGCCATTAAATCTTTGCCTCCAAATGGCTTTCTTTACACCGCTCTCTTCGGCAGCAAGTCATCAGTGGAATGTATGGAGGAAGACTTCAGTTTAGAGAAAATAATTAAACCAGATAAATTAGAGACCAAGGGGAGCTCCCCAGCAGAACACTGTGTTCCCTTGGCCATTAATGTAGTTTGCAAAGAGCTGCCCCAGTGGGCACTTCTTTGTGTTTTGGTTACTCTGCCTGGATCAATTGTCAAGGTCAATGGGATTAGCCAGCTAGGTAGCAAGATTGGGAGTACCTGGTACAGTAACAAAAATCAAAGCAGATTTCTTAAAGGGACTCAAACTCCATTTTACTGGTGTCAAGAGGAGTTAGGATGTGATCAATGGATTCGATGAATAGGAGAAACGTTAATGACCAATGAAGAATCGATTTTTCAGCTCTTTATCATCTCGGGGCAGCTATGTGAGTGTAATCTGCTGTGTGCTTTACTAGAAAACATGAGCTTGGGGGTTTTAGCAATATTCCTTTGGAGACAAAAATGCCAAGAAACAAATAGTGTGTGAAATTCTTGAAGCTTCTAGGCCCTTTGGCATGTCAGTGATAACGGGTTCTGCAGAACTATTCTATTTTTAAGTTCTCTCGGCTAATTTTAATCAAGCCACCTTCAGATCCCTGGGCTTTTTTACTTGGGCTGTGGGATCATTCTGATGGCACAATGAGTGAAATTCAGCATCGGCAAGCGGGAGGCCCCACATGGATTCGGTACTGGTACACCCCAAACCTTGGAAGGCCTGATTAAAGAAAAATGACAAGTGTTTTCTGCTCACCTGTCCTTGCTTTCCACAGAGTGAACTTTAAATCACATTCTTAGCTTTGTCACTTGAATAGGGAGAAGGGCTTTCAGGTGGAGGAGGGCTATGATTAAAGCTTGCCAAGGGCTGAGAACAGACATGCAGTTAACTGTTGTGAGGTTTGTTGTTGTGGTTTTTTTTTTTTTTTTTAAGTGGATCCGGGGATTTAGAGAAGATAGCATTAGCTGGGGCAGAAAGAGGCTGCATGATATATTCAAGGGAAAGAAGGGGCATATGTTTGATAAAGAACAGTTTCCCACCATCCATAAAGGAATTTGGTGGACAGCTCTTTGCCATTACAAAGCATCAGGAAAAAAAGGCAGGTGGAACCGAACCATATTTAAGCAATAGATGAAATACATCACTACATGCAGAAAGAGAATTCTGGAATAAGTAAAGACCATTAAGCTGAGAAAAGGAAACCTTGCCTCTTTACTGGGCTCAGAGGCCAGGGCCTCATTCCAAAGACCTGTGGGCCCTCATAGACACTGCAAACCAAGGTGTTGTTTTGGTTCCTGTTCAGTGCCCATTGGGGCTCCCAGAGATTCTTGGGGGTGCTCCAGGATCAAAGTGGTACGAGATGATTGAGCTTCAAGTAGCAAGAAGCTACTTTTCCTGCCTGGGAAACCTAGGATGGCCTCCCTGCTGATCAGTCTCCACGTTGACAGCAATGGCGTGGGAGAGAAGTCAGCTCTGGAAAAAGACCCCTCAACCGCCTCCTGAAGTTTGCACAGCAGGGTGAGCTTTGCCTGGACCCACTGTCCTGATGACCTTAAGCACCCTCATTCAAACTGGTACAGATCCAAATTCATGCTCATCTGCATCTGTGTGATGCCGGACATGTCTGTGGGGCAAGTTCTTGAACTTGGGAGCACCATGGTGCTTTTACACTCCTACTTTTCTTTCCATGGATTCACATGTATAGAGTATTTCAGAGTCTTTAAAATACCTATTTTAGAGTGTAGGTAAGATTCTTCAGGGGTTCATCTGAAACAAAGTGGGGCCGGGTATGTTGTTAGCCATCTTTTCAGGAACCAAGGCAACAGGTGAGCTGAGAAGCTGGCTGTGTGCATCATACACCGACTGGACAACCCCAAGTGCCCGGCTGGGGGACTGCAGAGGCTGAAACCACATAGCCCTCACCTGGCCCCCCTGGCTGTACCACCTACTGGTGTTGCACACCCTGGAGGGGCATCGCTTTGCTCTTTGCCCACCGAGAGGGGTACAATTAATAAGTGCATGATATTTGGGGGGTGGGGGGGAGGCTGGCTGAGAAGCCCCTGATGTCAAAGGAAAAAAACCACCTCCTTCAAGATGAAATGATGCTCAAAAGCATCTCAGTCCCATGTGGGCTTATGAAGTTAACTGGATAATGATTTCCTCATTTAGAGAGGCTCGGGGCAGCTCCTGAGGGCCAGGGAGAGCTCGTGGCCCTTACTGTTGCCAGCAGAGGGTGGGAGGGCAATCACGTGAAAGAAAGATGCAAGGCCATTGAATCAATGCTGTAACAAAGTTTACAGTAGGTGCTAAGAGGGTCCAGAGGGGTTAGAAACAGGAAGAGTGGAAAAGTGTGGGTCTCCTCCAAAGCCCTTTTCTTGAGTCTTCAAATCAGCAGTTAGGCGAGTAGGACATCCACCTGTTGCCAGTGAGCCTCTCCCTCCTGCAGCCCTTTCTCTGCCTTTCTCTTTGGGTGTTTCCCCTGACCCCAGGGACCAAGCGATGAACCCCTACAGTCTAATCAAGCCCCAAAGGGTATCTATTGTGGGTCCCAATCTTTCAATGCCACCTAAGACAGAGATGGACTAATTAGACAAATGAGTTCATCCCATTGTATTCGTGGGTAATCGTGGTCTGTTCCTTATGTCTCTGGGGTTACATGCATTTTCATGGGGGCCTCAAAACCTTAACCTAAGACAGTCTTCTACTGCGGGGTGATGAGCCTGCAGGGAGGGTGTTTGGGAACAGTTGGTCCTTCTCGGACCGTCTGAAATCACAGCACCTATGGAGAAGCTTCCTCAAGCAAATGAGGTTCTAAAGAGTTTATGCCGAGCCAGAGGAAAAGTTTCAAAGTACAGAGCATACATTTATTAGCATAGTTTTTTGGGATTCCTCAAAAGAATTACTGAGAAGGCCTTTGATGTATCAAATATTAAGGCTTTGATGTATCAAATGCTCTGGGCCTGAAGGGCTTAGTTCTGATTAGAAAATTCTGGTCTCTGGTCTCTCTCTGGACTTTTGACGACTTGTGCATCCTTTCAGTCAATTGGCAACTGGCATCATCTGGGGGAGATGGTATGTCTGTCCACTGAAGACAATTCAATCCCCATCATGCCAAGGGGACGTGTGGTGGGGCTGGCCAGGGAGGCTGGCTGATCTGGGGGATGTTCTATTATGGCTGGGTCTTTTCGTGCATTTTTAAGGATGGGCACACTCCTTTCTGTGCACCCCCACTCCCTGCCCCCACTGCCTATTGAACCTGTTTTGTCTCCTGGGAAGGAAGGAGAACACTTCAGCCTTCAGGTATCTAATGTGTTTCACCTGGGCCCTGGGTGTGGCCCAGAGCAAACTAAAGTGGGACTTTCACAAGTAAACTTAACAGGACATGATGGGCTGACGACTTTCCCAGCTGAGTGGTGCATATGAAGGCATCTGGAGAAGGGCTGTGGGTAGGAAGCTGACCCCCCCTACACACCCAGCTACCCTTTGCATCCCACCCATCTCGCTTCATCTCTGATCAGGAACAACTCTGCTAGAGTGTTGTTCAGTGGTCACGTCCTTAGTACCATTCACTTGCCAGGCGAAGGCTGCCTGGGGCTCCAGGGAAGTGTCAGAGATGCTGGTGACTGTGGCTCTGAGCCCTTCCCCCTCCTGGGGAGCCTCTCTGGGTCCTTCACCCTGCAGAGCCACCCACAGGGAGAGCAGAAGCAGAGGGACTCCAGCTTCCCATGCAGGCTGCTACCCATATGGGCCTCCCAACAGCTTGAAAGGAGCAGGTCTTGGAGTTCCCGTCATGGCTCAGCAGTTAACAAACCCGACTAGGATCCATGAGGATGCGGGATGGATCCCTGGCCTTGCTCAGTGGGTTAAGGATCTGTGAGCCGTGAGCTGTGGTGTAGGTTGCAGACATGGCTCAGATCTGCTGTGACTGTGGGGTAGGCTGGCAGTTACAGATTCGATTCGACCCCTAGCCTGGGAACCTGCATGTGTTGCGGGTGTGGCCCTAAAAAGAAAAATTTGCTAAAAGGAGCAAGTCTTTTGCTATCTGGGTACATTCAACTCCAACTTTGCTTGCCTATAACTGCTTACACTTGAGCGTGAACCCATGAGCCACGCTCAGGTTTATGCTCATTAGATGCACATGGAATGGTGTTTTTGATAAATAGCCACCTGCCCCACTGAGCAGGAAGCCTTTTTTATCTCCCCTATCAGTGAACTCAGGTAGCTTCTACCAATGCTCAGGAAGCAGGGAGGTTGGAAAGAAAATACGCCTCAGAGAAGTTGGAACTCTGCTTGGTACTTTGGACTCATCTGGACAGTGGAAAATACAGATCTCCCTGTCGTGAAGATTAAACTTGAGTAGTATAAATGCTCAACAGGCTCCTGATCCATGGCGTGGACTTAATGCTGATGATGTTAACCCCTGTCAGCTGGGGAGGAGAGCGACGCTCCAGCCCATCTGGGGAGGTGCCAAGCGAGGAGACTGTGCCCAGGCTGCAGGATGGGGGTGGCCGAGGTTTGAGGGCTGGTTCCAAACTTTAGGCAGAGAGCGCTCTATTTTCCTCTAGGCCTTGAAACAGACCAGATATCATGAAGCCCATATCCCACTATCTAAGGCGGGGCATCTCCTCTGATTAACAGAATTGTGTGGAAAGCCTTTTGGGAATTGCTAGGGAGTGACGAAGCTTATTGAACAACAAGTTCTTATGCAACCACATGAGGACCTTGTCATCTCACACATTCCCCAGACCTTGTTGAAGGCAGTTGGATGACAGCTGATGTGTCTTTTGGGATGCTTTGCGCCATGCAGGCTAACCGCAGGCAGCCTTTAGATCCTTTTGCTCCAGTGCCAGTTTGCTTAGGAGGCTGGAGGGAACAGCCAAAAACCTGACTTTAGTCACCAGATACTTTCACATAGGCAGATACAACTGACTAGAAACCATTTTCTTCTGGAAGTGGAGTGAGCCAGCAAATGCTTGGCTATAATATATAGGAAATTCCTCTCTGTAGTGAGCAGTGACCTTTTCTGACCTATAGCCCATATAGCATTAACCTCTGAAATTTGAACGTTTGACTGTGAATGTAGCTATTCTTCAAGCCCATGGACTCATGGCAGGTAGGCCAGCATATTACTCTGGTTCAATTCTCCAGTTTTTCCCCCAAGAAGCAACCCCCCCCCCCCCGCCGAGTTTGTCAGTGATTAAAATACAAGTGCATGTGCAGAGGCATACACACGTCTTCTCTTTATCAAGTGCTTTTCCTAAAGCATGACGCTGCCAACCTGGAGTCTGATCAAAGGAAAGTATTTGCCACCTGCAGCCAGGACAGGGCAGAATAGGCCATAGTGACAAGAGCCCTCAAATCTCAGTGGCTTAGACCACAAAGGCTTATTGTTCAAGCAGCCCCCAGGTGAGTGGCAGAGAGCAACACCCCTCAGCGTTGCTCAAGAGCTGAGCGTTGGGGGGTTCCCATCTTAATGGGGAGTGTCTGCCAAGGTGCTGCTTATCTTTTTAGCATCAACACTCTTCACTGCTGCTCTCATCCCACTAGAAAGACCTGCACGTGGGCTGATTTGACGGGTCAAGGACTCCATTTCTTGACTACTAAGGAGGGAGTGCTGATGTGAGCGAGCCCTAATGAGGCCTCAGGATTTTACGAGCATCCTGCGGGCACCTGCTCTGGGATATCTACTCCACGAGTTACTGAGTCTCTTCAGTTCTTATGCTAGAGGACACAAACTACGAGGAAGGGGTGTGGAACAGAGAAGTGGGTTAGGCTTTCAGGCAGATAAGTTACAACAGGACAGATGCCATCGTGCAAGTGACTTCAGGTATGGGAACAGACAAGATTGGAGAAAGAGGCTAATGAAGCAGGCAACATTTGAACCGGGTCCTGAATAAATAGTATATACTACTTGAGAATGTATGATAGTCTTATTTGAAATAAAGCCTTTGTGAATGTTGAGGTCAGCTTTAGTTGTGTAAGTTTGAGAGATCCAGCATTCTGTTTCAGCTCAAATACTTTCAACTTCCAAAGAATCAAGTCATTCACGAACATAGTGGTCTCATCAGTGTGAGCTGAAACCGTGACCCAGAAGGACTGGCCGGGGACCAGGCAGGTGCCAACAGGAGTGTGCTAAAGTAGTCACGTTCTTATCATAGAATCAGGGCAGGAAAGTTTATAGGAATTTTGTGTTTTTCATGGAAAGACCATCTAGGAGACAGGTTTTAGATGCCATGACTTTGCAATTGGAGATAGGCCAAAAACTTGTAGCAACAGAGAGAACACCGAAACAATCCCTGAAAATTGTTACTGAAGCGATAAAAGCCCATGACTTAATCACTCATTTACTAAACTTTCCCACTTAGGACAGTTAAGAGTCGAAGCTGCTACATTTTCCCTTCACAGAAATAAATTCCTTTTTGTCTTAACAAGAGCCTCTACCCAGATTCAGAGAGACTTCAATGGTGATTATTACAGGAATTTTCTGTGCCTCGTGTAATTCTAGGCACATATTGACTCGTACCCAAACCACCCTCGTTAGTGTAGCCACCGGTATCTTTAATCTCCAGGCTAAATTATAAGGAGCTGCGGGTCACACAGGACAAAGTGCGGACTAGGGCTTGAACCCTGATAGTCTAACTTTCAAGCTTAAGTTCTTACTCATTCCACCACGTCACTTTTATAGAATGAAAAGAGAAGTATAGAAAAGGTGTAAAAAAGCCTATAAAAAACACTCCCCCCCCCCATTAAAAACTAAAAGCCTGGTAAGTTGGTTTTAAAATTACTAGGCTGCAACTTTCTGCAGGTACTTAAGTCTTTATAAAACTTGTCTTCATTGAAGATAACATCTAATATTTAGCTATCCTCAAACACTTCCCTTGCTCTGCCAGCACAAGGCTAAATAGATTCAGCTATGCGACGAGGACAGTTTGCTTGAAGTCCCTATGGCACCACGACTAAGAAGCCCAGACCAGGCAGCGCCCTTCCTATCACTGAACCAGGCTTGCTTTTGCCCAACGCCCAACCCAATGCTGAAAGCCTGGAAGTTTGCAAAAGAGAGTTTAAGCACGAAACAACCCAGCACAAAGTCGAAAGGAGAGAGTTTTAGGTGCGCCCGGAGAAGGAACAGGCTTGCACGTATTTATGAGATGAGGTGGGGCGGGGGCGGGGGCGCTCAGAGCGCTGGGAAGGCAGGAAACGTGATGGAAAACAGGTGCAACATCGTCATTCTGCGCAGGCAGCTCAACCACAACCGGTGCACGTTCAAAAGCAAAGGCGCTTGGCACGATCTGAGGGTGGGGTTTTCTGCCCTCTGACGTCGAAAGGTCACGGAGCAGGCACTCGCGCATGCCCAGTTGAGGGGGTTTCCTAGCGGCCCTTAACTGAACTCTGGTCCAACGAGATGCTGCTGACTCCAGGTTCCTGGAAAACAACTTTGGCAAACATCTGCTTGTTTAGGCTCTGTGCTGCTCGGAGGATGTGCGGGCTTTTTGCAGCAACAGTTAAAAGGAGCTTATTAGTGAAAGCAGGTGAAATGGATTTTATTAACGGTTACTCACGGTTTCATCCATAGAAAGAAGGCAAACGAGAAGGGATGCATATGACTTTTGATAAGCTTGCCAGGTGGATCACCTATGTCTTTGTCGCCAATCCGCGGGTAGTTGGTTACCCGCCACTGGTTTAAATGCTACTCATATGGGCCCGAAGTCAAGATGTTTCCTTCTAGGCTCCCTTTCTCTTGAACTCTGGAATAACTACATGTAAGAAGCTGCTACGCATATTGCTTTTCTAGGATAGTGTTTTTCCTTAAGCTATTAAGCTTTTTAAGAAGCCCCTCCTGACTAGCTGATGACAGAAACTTCAGATGGGTTAGAAGGGTGGCATTTTTTTTTTCATGGGAGCTTCTGTTACACTTTTTCCTGTCTACATTTTAAAAACACTGGCCTTTGGATAGAATTGCCATCTTGGAACCTAGAGGCCCATTCAAGGGCACCCATTGCTCTCATTTGCATTTGCAGAGGCTCTCTTTCTGGGTGTCCTGGAGCCGCCACCACACACACGAACTACCACCACAAGTGTGCACCCCGCACACGGCAGTGTAGGTTGGGCTTTTCTGCAAGTCCAGTGTCTCAAACAGATACTCAGAGCTACCCTCAGACGAAATTGCTGAGAAGCGACAAGGCTCCAGTGAGAAGTCCCCGAACGGTGCTGATGTTGGTGCAAGCGAGTGGTGGATAAAAGGTGAGGGGGGATAAGGGAAAAATGTAGCAGTGGGATTCTCGGCGTGTCATCCAGGCTTAGGGGGAAATCCTCTGCTTTTTCCAAGGGTATAAGGTGACGATGCATAAATCAGGATTTGTTATAATGAAGTCATTTTATGTGACACTTCTAAATGGAATGTACGAGCCTTTGACTTTTCAGTGTCTGACAGGGGATCTTTGAGTAACTTTGGCCATTCAAATGATGGGTCATATGCCTTGATGGTGGGAATAAAGGCAGTGACAAAGCCCTGTGCCCCATTTCAGTGACTGTAAATCCCTCGTTTACCTCAAATTCTGGAGGGAGGTGTTTGTGAAACTAGCATAGGTGTCACAGGCAGCTAAGGCTTCAGATCCCACCTGATGGTCCTCAGGTTCTCCAGTGCAGCTTTGTGGAGAAGAATAATTATTTTGATTGAATCCTCATGGCTGAGCTCCTTTTCAGCCGCTTTGATTTATTCTTTTGAGTATAAATGAGTTTTCAACGAGAATTACAGAATGGGCAATACCAGAGGAAAAGAGTGCCAGTCGGATCTATGATTCAAGGTGCTGTTCCAAATAGCTATTGAATTCCTTGAATTACTAGTGCTTGAAAGCTCTGGCCCCACTGCCCCCAACTCTCCTGTCCACCTCCCCTCCTCCAAACCCTGCATGGGCCTGCATGATTTTGATTAAGGGGGAAGTCTGGCATTAAAGAGAAGTTCCTGACTCTCATATCCTAAAGCCATAACCTCCTAGCATTAGGGTCCCAACTGGTCCACGTTTGTCTGGGATTTGGCTGGTTAGCATCCTGGAAAGCCCTCAGTCTGGGACAAATTGGAATGATTGGCCCCTTTACTTAAAAGGTACTTAAAAGCACATCATCCCTAGGATCCAAAAGATTCTCTATTTGTCTTGTGGTCCAGAGTTCTTGTTACATCACTATTCGACAGGCAATTTTCTCCATCATCAGAATGGCACCTGGGAACATGTTTGGCTGAGGGGAGGGGTGGGTGTGCAGTAGGAGGGGAGTGGGTAAAGGAGGAGGCAGCAGGAAGATTAATGTCATATTGGAGTCGGGCTGCAGGGCTTCTTTTACACTGTAAATATTGTATGAAGTGCTGATGTAACCTTTACTGCAGCATGACATGGGATTTGGCTGTTTTTATGGCTTGTGATTAAAGTAACAAACAAGTCTCTCATTAGATTATTCACCCTCCCTCACCCTAACAGACCTCTGCATTTCCAAGAATGCTGTTTTATTTATGCCATCAATCTAACTCAAGCACTAAAACACGTAAGTCGAAAGCTCGAAAATGTATCATCAGAAACGTTCTGTTTATTCTTTGCCCCAAATTAGTTGTAATCTCAGATATTGACTTGAATAGGCACTGCAGGGGGAAAAGAAAAAAGAGTTGAGACTTGTAAATTCTGCCTTCTAGAAAGTATGATTATCCATATGTGGTAAAATTCATTGAAGTTCTGGTGAAATTGCATAAAAAAATAGATGGGTTTTTAATGCTTTTAGTTTGTTGCAGTTGCAGATAGCTAAATACAGTTGGCTAAAAAGCAAATTGAGCTCTAAGGAACAGAATTCAGTCTATCGGCCTTCTCCTTCTGGTGTATCCTAGTCAGTAATTTAATTATTCGTGAAACTTTTAAACTCAATTGACTCCCATGGAATTTATCCAAGCTGGAGGGTGTTTAGTGTTACACTCATTATATCTTTTGGGCCTGGTCCAGCAATTAGCAACTTGGCTTTCTGCAATCATAAAGAACTAAGTATGCCTGAAATGCCTGTGTGCGGTGTTCAGTGTCTTTAAATTATATCTATTTTTAAAATTCAGGCCATTTTGTCTGCTTATTATGTGCAAGTACAGTAGGACTATCTGGTTCAAATTGAGGGCAGTGTTTCTGGGGTCTCTTTTAGCTCTTTAGACAGATTTATTGGGTAGGAATTTAAAAATTCAACTGTGATGAGTAGGGCTTAAAATGAAAATGATCCAATATAAATAACAGTCAAAGGTGAGCCGTCATAAATTAGGGAGTCTGATGTTAAAAATAGGTGTAGGTCTGAAGTCTTGCTCCGGCGGCTAGATGCCATCTACTGGTTGTAATTACTGTTTGATCTCATTGGCCACCAATTCAATGCAGAGGGAGAATCATCCGGACCTATTGTTAAAATTCAAATAGCGTTATATGGCACGGTTATTTTGTGCAAATCAATCACTGAATAAGCATAGCCACCTTTGGAAATTTGAAAAACTACTGTGAACTTAAAGTCTTGTGTAGACTTTTTTTTTTTTTTTTTTAAATTGTGTGTTGCATGACCATCTGACTGCTATTGATTCTCCAGCCTAGCTTTTCTCCAGATGTATGGTCATGTCCAGGCATCAGGATATAATTCTTTGGTCATTGTGCCTTAATACATCTTGCAAAAGCAGTCGGATTCCAGCTGTTCTCCATGTAGAATGTGGCAGGTGCCAATGAAGACGGCTCAGGTGCTGTTGGTTTTCTCTGTATTTTAGGATGATTAGCACTGTGGCCGGCAGAGAGGAAGTTAAATGTATAAACCCATCGCTTGTACTTTAGATCGGTAACTTCAGACATCTGAGCATGGGAACTGTGCTTGTGTGCTAGGTAGGAATAAAAAGACAGTAGGAATAAAGGAGTTACCATTTCCTGGGACTCTTAAATTAGCAGGAAACACACACATAGAAAATTCTGCTAATGTTCTAGGACAGGCATTGCTGAACTACAGCCTGCAAACCAGATCCCACCTGCCCCCTGTTTTTGTAAATAAAGTTTTATTGGTACCCAGCAGTGCCCATATGTTTACACATTGTCTGAGGGTCCTGGTGCCCTGCTGGGTGGGGCTGAGTCATGGAGACAGACACTCCGTGGCCAGAAAAGCCTAAAATCTTTATTCTCTGGGCCTGTGCAAAAATGTTGCTGACTCCTGTTCTAGAAACGTAGACTCTTTACTTCATTAATGTTGTCTTTCATTTAAAAGTCAAAGTCAGCATCTTTGCTTTAATCAGCAGAAACTCTGCCACAGCCCTGGCTTGCCTGGTGAGAGCTGGTTCTGCCAGAAGATCAGGAGGCTCTGCTGCTCCTGCTGCAGTTCTCGCTGGCAGCTCCATGGGATCAGCCCAGGTGGGGGCCTCTGGGCTCCCAGTGACAACCCAGGGCTGCCCACCAGGGCCCAGTGCAAGGGGAGGCCTTGTTCCTGAACAAGGTTGGGGGTGGGTTGGGAGGCACACGGGGCGGGGGTGGGCTTACTTATCCTTCACCTTCACCTTTTGGTGTCCAGTGTCTGAATTCACGTAGGAATGTTGGTCATAAAACTGACCTTCGTGTCCATTGAGCTTGAACTACCCGAGGCTGTGGAGGGAGGGATGTGTTTGCTATGGGTTCAGTGAATTGGCAGCAGCTTTGGGTCGTGCAGACTGTCACCACACAAAACAGCTTCACAGTGTCTGAGGATCAGAGGAGCCAGAAAGGGAAGAAGGCAGAAATACATGAAAAGCAAAAGCCAACTGGTCTTTTTTTTTTTTTTTTTTTGGTCTAAAAGGCCACACCTGAGGCACATGGAGGTTCCCAGGCTAGGGGTCTCATTGGAGCTACAACTGCCAGTCTACACCACAGCAACACTGGATCCAAGCCTGAGCTGGGACCTACACCACAGCTCATGGCAACGCCAGATCCTTAACCCACTGAGCGAGGCCAGGGATTGAACCCACAACCTCATGGTTCCTAGTAGGATTTGTTTCCGCTGACCCACGATGGAAACTCCCCATTCGTCTTTTAAAACAAAGAGCAGATGGGCCAGTTGATAGGAATTGGGGGAAGTGATATTTCCATATACTACTCTAATGTGGAAAAGAGAATCAGGAAACCTCTAAAGGTGATTTTTCACGTGCCCCATTTATACCTGAGACCCTTCAATTTGTTAAAATTACCTACACTGGTGGTAACAATGGGAAAAATCTAATTTAGATAATTTCTTTGGAAGCATCAACATTTACCTTCTCTGGTAAAGAGAGGGAAAGCTATTATTTATCTCCAATGTCAGTGAAAATAGACGTTTTAGAACAGACTGTGTCACAGCTGAACTGGCTTTGCACACCAGCTGACTTTCCCGTCTGTGTGATATGGGGGTAAATTGCCTCTTGGGGTAAAAAAAAATCTCTAAGTCTCACATTCTCTCAGCTGTGTAACTCAGAGACCCTGTGCTTGGAACCAGTGTAAGGAAATAGGAGGTGATGGGAGCAAAACGGCCCAGTGACTGTCCTTACCAGTAAAATGTGAGCGTGCTGATGAGTGTCCTAGGGGCCCTCACACAGTATGTAGTTTCTTCATATTTTAATACAGATTTGATTAGGCTAGCCCAGTAATTCCAACCTTGGCTGTAATAAGAATTACCTGGGAAACTGCACGCGTGTGCGCACACACGCACACACACACCCACCCTCCAACTGCCTGCACTCAGCCTCACAACAGTCAAATCAGGATGCCTGTTGTGTAAAATCCAGGCATCAGTACTTTGGCTCTGACTTTTCCATCTTTTTTCAAAAAAGTTTCTATGCCTTTGTGGAATTCTCTTGCAGCATGTTGCCAACCTTTCCCACTCCATCTTTTGGCATCTTTTTTTTTTTTTGGTCTTTTCAGGGCCGCCCCCACGGCATATGGAGGTTCCTAGGCTATGGGTCGAATCAGAGCTGTAGTCGCAGGCCTGTACCACAGCTACAGCAACACCAGATCCGAGCTGTGTCTGTGACCTACACCACAAGCTCACAGCAACGCTGGATCCTTAACCCACTGAGTGAGGCCAGGGATGGACCCTGCATCCTCATGGTTCCTAGTTGGATTTGTTTCCGCAGAGCCACAACGGGAACTCCCCCCCTTTTTCTTTTTCAATTTTAGTTTGAAATCATTTTAGATTCACAGAAAAGTTGGGAGAACAACACAGAGGGAGCCCACATACCCTTCCTTCTGCTTCCTCTGCTGTTCACATCGTGTATACCCAGAGTGTGATTCTCAACATTAGGAAATTCACATTATTGTTGACTGAAATGCAGACCTTGTTGGGGCAGCACCAGACTTTCCAGGGATGCTCTGTTTCTGGTCCAGGGACCCAATCCAGGACGCCACCTTGTGTTTAATTTTCATGTCACCTGAATCTCCCCTGTCTGGGATGGTTCCTCAGTCTTCGTCTTTTATAACCTTGGACACCTTTGCAGGTATTGGTTTTTGTAAATTGCCCTTTGGGTTTGCCAGGTGATTTTTCATTAGATTAGGGTTATGCGTTTTTAGCAAACACTTCAGAAGTGCTGTCCTTATCTCAATGTATTATAGGTCTTCTATTGCTGGTGCTGTTAGCCTTGGTCACTTGGTAAAGGCAGTATCTTCTGGGTTTCTCCACGGGAGGTTATATCCTTTTTCTCTTTGCAGTTTAAAAACCTGTTGGAGAGAAACATCGAAGTATGCAGATAGCCTGCTTCTTCTCAAACTTTTGTCCCCTTACTCTAGCAACCATTGGTCAGTCTTGCCCGCAGCAATTCTAACTGTGCTGTCAAAGGATAATTTTCTGTTTCTCTGTATTTCTTCCACATGTATTAATTGGACTTCTATAAGAAAGCTGTTTCTTCCTTTATTTATGCAATTGCTTATTATGTCAGTATGGCTCATGAATATTAATTTTACCCTATGAATTATAATCTACCACTGTCATCATTTTGTGGCTTAAATTGTTCCAGCTCCGGCTGTCGGGAACCTTTTCATGTTGGCGCTTTGCCTTTCGCAGCATCCCATCCTCTTTTGGGTACTTCTTTCCCCAAGATGCTCGGGTTTCACCTTGTGTGTGGCCTGCCCCACCCCTAGAGTCAGTCTGTTTTTCAAGTAGCCCGGATTCCTGCTCTTGGAGAATGGAACTTAAAAACCAAGCTCTGGGCTCTGAGTGTACTCACTGTTGCTGCAGTGCCCTTGCCTCCAGCTCCCTTCCCTGGGAATATGTGTCTGTTTGCTAACCCAGGTGTACCCATCTCTATTCATTTCCACCTTGGCCTGTTAGATACACACGTTCATATCCACATCTCCAACTCCAATCCAACATCTCAGGTTCATGCTCACTTTCCTAATTTGTAACTTTTCCCTCTGACCCTAAGAAACCTGAAACACTGCTCTCAGTATCTCTTTTTTCTACTTGTCTTCAGCCCTAGTTGAAGTAGTTGCAGAATCGCTCACGTGTTGAGAAGCAAATTTACTAAGTGGAGTTGAGTGTTTGTGTTCCATTTGCTGTGTCTTTATCCTGTGGCTTCTTTTGTCAGAGTGATTTTAAAGTCCCTGTGTGGTCAAGCCAATGCCTAGGCCACCTGGATCTCCTTCACATGACTCTTTCCTATTTTGACCATAGGTCATATTTTCTTGTCCCTTTGGTGTGTCTTACTGCCTTTTATTTAAACACTTTTTGTAAAAGAATGGTAGCAAAATGGGAGTTCCCGTTGTGGCGCAGTGGAAATGATCCCGGCTAGTATCCATGAGGATGTGGGTTCGATCCCTGGCCTGGCTCTGTGGGGCAGGGATCCGGCGTTGCTGTGAGCTGTGGTGTAGGTCGCAGATGCGACTCGGTTCTGGGTTGCTGTGGCTGTGGTGTAGGCTGGCAGCTGTAGCTCTAAGTCAACCCCTAGCTTGGGAACTTCCACGTGTTCCAGGTGCAGCCCTAAAAAGACAAAAAAATTAAAAAAAAAATGGTAATAACAGAAGTTAATAACAGTGACCTCATAGGGACCAGCTGATTCAGTCTGATCTGTGATTGAGCTGGTCTCAGCCTTGTGGCAGCTTCCAGTCAGGCTCAGTTCATCCCCAATTTCAAAAGCTTTAAATCAGGGAGTTCCCCAGTGGCTGAGGGGTTAAGGATTTGGCATTGTCCCTGCGGCTCAGATTCGATCTCTGGCCCCGGGAACTTCCACATGCCACAGGCACGGACAAAACAGTAACAAAAATACCCCAAATGCTTTAAAGCAGGACAAGGACCTGTCCTGCTGAAGGGCCTGGGATGTGAGCACTGGTGAGATGTGCGGGAGGTTTTTTACTTGACTCCTGAACCACCAGCTTTCCGGGCTGTGGGCCTCTGTGCTCTGCTTTTCCCTCCCAGCTCTTCTGCATCCACGAGGGAAGTTCTGTCCCGCAGTCCCGCCCACCCCCGCCACTTTCTGGGCTGGGCCCCTGGAGAGCCCTGCTGCCCGGCTCTGTGGAGGCCCCACATGCCTCAGAGGAGCTTCCTTGCTCCCCCCCCACACCTTGCCATCTCCTTTGGTGGCACCTGCCTTGCACCTGGGGGAGCCAGTCCCTGTTTCCAGGAAATGCTCTCAGGTCTGATGCTGCCCCAGCCTTTGACGTGCTCCCTGTGGTAGGCAGGATAATGGCCCCCAAAGAGTTCCACCACCTAATCGCCAGAGGCTGCAAACATGGAAATGGGAATCAAGCGGCAGATGGAATTAAAGTTGTCAGACAGATGACAATAAGAAAGGAAGATTACGCTGGATGATCCTGGTAAACCCAGTGTAATCACAAGGGTCCTTAAAAGTGGGGCAGGAAGGCAGAGAAGGAGATGTGATGATGGAAGTGGGGTCATAGAGAAACGTTGTGCTGGCCTTTTTTTTTTTTTTTTTTTTTGTCTTTTTAGGGCTGCACCTGCGGCATGTGGAAGTTCCCAGGCTAGGGGTCTAATCAGAGCTGTAGCCCCTGGCCTACACCACAGCCACAGCAGATCTGGGCCATGTCTGCGACCTACACCACAGCTCATGGCAACGCTGGATCCTTAACCCAGTGAGCAAGGCCAGGGATCGAACCTGAAACCTCATGGTGCCTAGTTGGATTCATTTCCGCTGCGCCACAACAGGATCTCCTATGTGCTAGCTTTGAAGGTGGAGGAAGGGTACCACCAACGAGGGATGTGGGCAGCCAGGAGAAGCTGGAAAAGGCAGGGCATAGGCTGTGCCCTTGAGCTCCAGAAGGGAACACAGGCCCACCAACACCCGGGGTTTAGCTCACAGACCCTGCGTGTCGACTTTGGACCTACAGAGCTGTAAGATATGAGTTTGGGTTGTTCTAAGTGAATAACTTGTAATTTGTTCCTGGAGCAACAATAAAATGATAACACTACCCCCAAGCCATCTATGAGCACTTGTGGGGATGAGCTGCAGGTGGGGAAGGTCTTAGCCTGTGGTCTGAGCCCTTGGAGTTAGCATCACATAAACCATCCCACTTGTCATTATTAAAAGTGCGTTAAGAGTTGGGCTGGCAATGTGGACTGAACTGCTTCCCTGCGTGATTCTGGTGTTGAAGTCCTAACCTCCCCCCGCCCCCCGACCTCAAAAGTCACTGTATTTGGAGAAGAGGTCTTTAAGGTGAGCCTTAGTCCAGTATGACTGGTGTCCCTATAACAGGACAACATTGGAACACGTTCTTGTGTGTGGAAGACCACGTGAGGACACAGGGGGAGACGGCAAGCCAAGGAGCCAGGCCTCAGAGCAAACCAGCCCTGCGGCCCTTGATCTTAGACTTCTCACCCCCAGAGGAATTCCTGTAGCTGTGGGGCTTCGTGAGGGTGGCCCGCAGGCTAACACAGCTGGTCTCTCCTAGCGCCTGTTTTCGAGACATTCCCCTGCGATGCATTGAAATTGCATGCAGATTTATGCATTGTCAGAAGTCAGCTACTGAGCCTCTCATTGTTTCAGGCAGAGGGCCAGCTGTGTTCAGAAACCTGCACTCCTCACTCAGTTCGTGGATGACTGTTAGTGTCAGTAAGTTAGACCAGTGCAGGACGTTCTCACACTAAGCGGCAAAGAACAAAGCATTCAGGCATTGAAGAGGTTTCAAGGTCACTGACAAAGAGCTGGTTTAGACTCTTGTCCCATAAAGAGACTGAATTGGTCTTCGAGAGCCCACTCCTTAGCTTTGCCCATCTTGAGGCATTTCCCAAGCTCTCAGGTACTCACCCAGCCCCCAGAGGAGGCAAAGGTGGCACTTAGTGACCCTGTGGCCTCCAGCTGGACCACACAGATGATGGCAGGAGGTCACATTGTCCTCAGAAGGTGGCTGGCAAGCAGGAGCCAGGGCAGCACAGAGCTCAGCCACTCAGTCACATGGTTGTGAAGACTGGATGTGGCGCCCTCCGCCAGAGAGACGTACAAGGGCCTGTCTGTTGCTCAGGACACTTTGACCCCAGGTCACAGTTAGAAATGGAAACCTTTGCCATATGCCTCCCCCTTTTCTCTTCTTCTCTTTTATATCCCAAAATAACTTTGGATGTTCTATTGGTTTTTTTGAGCTAGGATATAATATATTGATTCCTTTTATTTATTTATTATTATTATTATTATTGTCTTTTTGCCTTTTCTAGGGCCGTACCCGTGGCATATGGAGGTTCCCAGGCTAAGGGTCCAATGGGAGCTACAGCTGCTGGCCTACGCCACAGTCACAGTCACAGCCACGTGGAATCTGAGCCTCGTCTGTGACCTACACTGCAGCTCACGGCAACGCCAGATCCTTAACCCACTGAGTGAGGCCAGGGATTGAACCTGCAACCTCATGGTTCCTAGTCGGATTCGTTAACCACTGAGCCATGACGGGGAACTCCCTTTTCTTTTAAATCACTTTTTTTTTTTACATTATTGCAGTGACTTTTATCCCAGTTCGAGTTTTCCAGTCTCTTCTGTATCAAACATTTCAAATTTCTTGTGGTACTTCTAGAAAAAGTAACTTCTTGCAGGTAGATTTCCCTGGGTTTACTTTTAAGACAACCCTATTGAAGTAGAGAGACCATCTTGGTCACCTGGTAGCCTCTGTAGCAATAATCATTATGTCATATTGTAAGGTGCCAGCAGCTGAGCGCTGTTGTGTTCTTACTACCTGAGATTTGCTTCAACTCTCTTGTCTCCTTTAACCCTCAAAGCAAACCCAGGAGGCACAGGAATTATTAGTACCTCCCACTTTATAGCTGTAGAAACTGCGGTTTAGCAAAGCCTGGTCATGCGTGGTTTCAACTGCCCTAAGGTATGGTCTCTACCCAGCAGCATGGGCAGGATTGATTCTATTAGCCCAAAATTTCAGAGCCAGGCGTCATTTTTAACTGGTGAATATGATACACCCTGAGCAGTTGTATAAAAATGTAATTATGCTAGTAGCATGAGGGTTTGTTTGGGTTGGACTTACACTTGTTTCAGAACTAACCATGTTTGATTAGACTTTTATCAAATGGGTTTTTAGCTCATGGCATATCCAGCTCCATGAGGCAAGGAAACCTTATCATACTGTTGTAGGATTCTCATGCTGGGAGACAGGATACCAAGGCCTTTTTGTTAGGAAGCAGCATTTATTCGTTCTGGCACTGGCTCAGCGGATTCATATCCAAAGGCTGAGCCCGGAAGGCAGCAGGGCTCAGCCTCATATATCCCCTTGTTTTCCTGCTACATCTAAATTCATTTGTCCCCTTATAAGGTGTTCTGTAATTTCTGAGTGGACAGTTATAGATACGCCTGGGCTCAGGGATACAGGTTATGCTACATTGTCGCAGAACTGTGCATGTGCGCACAGATGCTAGTGTTACATGTTACCTTCCCTTTGTTCTGGGAGGACCCTCCCCCCTCCCCATTATAATACTGGAGTACTGTTGTGTGGGTTAACACGCCCATTAGAAAAGTGTCCTCAGAAGGAAGAAGGATTTATAACCCCTACATTTAATTGGAATCAGGCTGAAGACTACAGCAGAGCTGTCATATGCTCTAGTTTGATGGAGACTTTATGGATATTTTGAGCCACAGGGCCTCTGCTTCCAGGAAGTGTATAGATAGGCCCACAATGCAGGTACCTTCAGAAGTCCCATGGCCAAGAACCTGACAACATCGCCCACTGGAGACTTTTTCCCTCCTTTTATCACTTGAATCTGCCCAATAGATCAGTGGCTCTGAGGGCAGTTAGCTACTGGCAGTGATCCATGACAAATTTCTACCAGTTCCTCGTTTCTTATAAAATAAGAACTGTGTACTTGGGACTGTCTCTGTTAGGCTATTTGGCTATTGGGTCCTGTGTTCGGGACCCAGACTTTGCAGGAAGAATGACCGGAGCTGATGACTGTGAGTTACATCCCAGTTCTGCATTGCGGGAAGAAATATTTTCATATTCCTCTCCAGTTTTAAGTTCTGTTTTTGTGTCATGTTTGAATTCCTTTGATGTTTCTCTTAGAGTGAGGTTGTTTGCAAGCTAAGTAAACCTGCCTCGACTTCTGGGTAATGACTCATACTTTAGTGTTTTCTTTCATTAATATCCATATGTAATGTCTGTGGTTCTCAACAAGGGGGCAGTTGTGCCCCCCAAGGGCACGTGGTAATGAAGTATTTGTGATTGACACCACATAGGGGATACTCCTGGCATCCAGTGGGGAGAGGCCGGGGCTGCTGCTAAATAGCCCACAATGCGCAGGACCGCCACCCCCCCACAACAGAATTATTTTGCCCAAAATATCAAGAGTGTTGAGGTTGGCTTAGGGAAAGAACTTGTAAAAGCATTAAGGTTTTTTTTTTTTAACTTATGCGTAATTTTAGATAACATTTATAGATTTCCATCATGCTTTAATATTTGTATTAAATGATGCTTGTCTACTTTTAAATTAGCATTAAATAACTTTTCCTATATTCCATACGAACAGAAAGATTTGTTCAGATGTATAAAAGAATATGATGACAGTCCCTTCGGAGCAGAAATCTTTAGTAAAACTCATCTGTGCTCCAGGCACGAGAAGCAGTGGAAATCTGGGTGCTGTCCCTGTGAAGAGTCCATGTATCTTGCTACTGGAAGCATAAAGCAAAATCACAGGGTACCAACAAAGACAGATTATTAGGAAGATACAAGTGCCAAAGTGCATCTAAATCCAGTCACAGAAGCCAGAGATGTCAGCCGGTGCTGCTGCTCTGTTTCCTGTGTAGCTGAGGCTGACACAAAGCCAAATGACAGTATTGTTACCGTTGAGATTGAAAAAAGGCAATTTATGAGTGAGATGTTAGTTTCCAGGGAGGTCTTCACCTTTGATGGAGAGACTCTTCTCCAAGCCAGTACTTGAGCTCCCGCCAGTTCAACCAAACACTCTGAAGAAAGAAGGTAAGGGATTAGGGAAAGCCGAGCTGACAGGTGGCAATTTGTGAAGAGTTGAATCAATATCCATTATATCTCATCAGCGGAAAGAGAAGAGGGAGGATGTGTTCCAGGGTTGGGCTCACCACTGAGAGGGTGCACCGTCCAGAACACAGCCAGCACACCGCTGGGCGGCTTTCAGCGCCAGATACACATGCAAAGGGGAGAAATGCCGTTTGTTGGAAAGCCATCTGGATTATGAGTCATGTGTAGAAATCTGTTTGAAACAATGCAGTAAATAAGAGTCACAAACATTTGGGGTATTGGAAGGCATCAGTCATAGACTACAGTCAACCAGAGGAAAGAATTGCTGATAACTAGATATGACCAATACATAGATACTAGTTGTAAGTATCTATAGAACCAGGTACTTGGCAACAAGACTCACCAGTTCAGTATCTCCCAGTTTTAGTAGTGTTTGAAATAAATGTAATATTTTCTGAGGTTGAGAAGAGTTCATCTAAACCACATATGCAATGTTCAGATAATCAAATGAGTAGCCTGCAGACCTGAAACTTGCTTCTTAGAGATTATATGGTTAAACATTAATGTTAACTTTCCAAAATTTCATAACTATCAAGGGAAATAGAAAAGTCAACCTGTCAGCCTTAATACATTATAATAACATGCAATATAAAGTAATATAACATAGATATGAATAGATGTGAATGGGAGTCATGGTAATTATTGCTTTGGGAGTTAAACTGATCTGTGAATTCAAATATGACATATCAGGTGCCTGTGAAGTCAGACTCTTAACAAAATTTCTGAGTGGAGATTTTTTTCATTGTTTAAAAAATCTGTTCTAAGTTTTCTTTAGTGTATTGAAGCTTATTAAACCAGATCCCCGGCAGAATATCCAGACCAGCAGGTGGCACCAATAGGAAAACCAATGAGATTTTTCAGGGGAATTTTTAAATTATAGAGAGAGAGGAGTTCCCATCATGGCTCAGCAGGTTAAGAACCAGACTAGTATCCGTGAAGATGCATGTTCGACCCTGTCCTTGCTCAGTGGGTTAAGGATCCAGCATTGCTGAAAGCTGTGGTGTAGGTCACAGATGTGGCTCCTGTCTGGTGTTGCTGTGGCTGTGGTGTAGGCTGGCAGCTACAGCTCTGGTTTGACCCCTAGACCAGAACCTTCCATCCTGCTGCAGGTGCAGCCCTAAACAGAAATATATATATATATATATATATATATATATATATATGTATGTGTATATATGTGTATATATATGTATATATATAAAAGGGGGAAATTCCAAAGTAAATGTAAAATAGGTTAAAATTTTATATTTCTATGGTATACATCAAAGCAAAGGAATGGATTGGGGGAAGGAATATAAGGCCTATGACATATCCTACTTTTCCTCTCATTTTGAATTATTATTGACTGTTGGACAAAAAAAATTTTACAGGCTTTGAAGTTTGTTTCTAACCCACAAATACAATGTCTCAAGTTTCCGTGAAAACCGTTATTTAGAGATGCTATCATAACAATTGTCCAAGTGGACAAGCAGCAGGCAGGTGACTTCTAATAGGAAACCAGTGGCACATTGATGGACTGACTTTTGCAAGGAGCCCTTTGTGGCTCAGAGAGAGTCTGGCTGCCCTCCTGGACACCTCCACTATTGGAGGGTTTTGTGTTGGAGCAAACAGTATTTAATATTTAATGAAGTCGTCTTCTGCTGATGTTTTACGGCAGATGTGCTCTCCTTAGTCAAACGTCAGAAGGAAAAATGTAGAGGCAAACGTATTAAAAATGATCATACATTCTCATGGCCTCTCCCTAGGTGTCCCTGATGGGTAATTACCTTCTGCACAGGATGGAAATGATATGGGCAAAAACATTTTTGTACAAATTTACAATAAACGATTTTACCATTGGCAAGAATCAAGCTCCAGACACATTATTTTTTGCTACTTCCGGCTTTTCTTTTCTTTTTTCCTTTTTATCCAGATGATTTTGGCATTATATACGGGACTTACAGAGGAACAATAGGAGTCTTTAATAATTCATATCTGAGAGGAGTGAAAAATAGAAGGGCACAGCTTATTATGAGGACATCAAATGGATTACTTATTCTAACACCTAGAAAAGGCTTCAACCATTCTGGTTCCTACTGAAAAAGCCCATTCTTTTCTGTCTCAGACATTTCTGATGTTGGAGGGCCTGAGATTCTTGGATAAGAACCCCTTTAATTCCTAATGGCTTGTGTTCCTTTGGAGTTAAAGCAGAAGGTCTAGACGTAATTTTGTCAGCTGAGCTGAGGAGAAAAGGGAGGGGAGGAGAGAGGAAGGAAAGAAGCTGGGAGAGTTGGAAAGGTCGTTTCCCCTTCATGCTGGATGCATTTTCTGATGTGAACTGGCAGCAGACTGTTGCCTCAGGATGCAGTGTTGTAAGCAGCACCAGCCCAACCTTGCTGAACAAACTTCATGTGTGTGCTGCTTCCTCTGGACCAAATGTTGTCATTTGAATCTGAAGTGGCAGCTGCGTCAAAATAAGTTTGCATTATGTAGACCTAGTTCCAATTTTTAAAATGCTGATTCAAAGCCCTATTCAAAGACCAGCAGCAATCAATTATATTTGTCAGTTTCTTTGAATATGGTGTGTGGTTTTCTTACCACACCAGGACTGGATTCCATGCCGCCACATGGTAGAAGCTGTGTTTTCCGAATCATTAATAATAACTAGCACTTATTGGACTTCCAGCCCAGACCTGAGCTTGAGGCGGGGAGGGGTCAGTTAGCTGAATTACCACTGGGTTTGGAATAGATCTAACAAACATGCTTGTTCAAGCATTGCTGAGCTTGAAAGCAAACAAGGGGCACTTTTAGTAGCCAAAACATGAAGATGAAAATAAAAACCCCAAACAAGAAAAATGTAACAGTGAACTGGAAACGGACTTGAACATAGGCAAACTTTCAAATCTGGACTTTCCCTGGGAGGCAAATGCCTACACCAGCAGCACATTTGGAAGTTAAGCCTGGGACCTACAATGAAGGGAACAGACAGACTTGGAGATGTTAAGTATTCCCTAGGCAACTTCTCTCTGGAGAAAAGCATCCCAAGGGTGCAGAATATGTTGTCAAAGATAGTCAAGTTAAGTGAAATATAAATATAATCATCATATGCCCAAGGAAACAAATCACCATAAATGAGAGGCAGTAAAACAATCTAGACACTCCACCTCCTGCACAAACATCGCAGATTATTGAAGTGGTCAGATTTGGAATAGGAAAGAATTGTGACAATAAAATATGGGTTAAAAAATAGGAACATGAAAGATATTCCATGCTCCTGGGTTGGAAAAAATTAATATCATAAAAATGGCCATACTATCCAAAGCAATCTACAGATTCAATGCAATCCCTATCAAAGTACCCATGACATTTTTCTCAGAACTGGAATAAACAATGCAAAAATTTATGTGGAACCATAAAAGACCCAGAATTGCCAAAGCAACCCTGAGGAACAAAAACCAGGCAGGAGGCATAACTCTCTCAAACTTCAGGCAATATTACAAAGCCACAGTAATCAAGACAGTGTGGTACAGGTACCAAAACAGACATATGACCAATGGAATGGAATAGATAACCCAGAAATAAACCTAGACACCTACAGTCAATCTTCAACAAAGGAGGCAAGAATATAAAATAGGAAAAAGACAGTTTTTTTTTTTTTTTGGCAAGGAGTGCTGGAAAACTGGACAGCTGCATGTAAATCAAACTGGAACACACTCTCACACAATGCACAAAAAATAAACTCGAAGTGGCTTAAAGACTTAAACATAAGACACCAAACTTCTAGAAGAGAACATAAATATTCTCTGACATCAGCCTTATAAATGTTTTTTTCAGGTTCATGTCCCAAGGCAACAGAAATAAAAGCAAGAATAAACCAATGGAACCTAATCAAACTGACAGGCTTTTGCACAGCAAAGCATAAAAAAAAAAAAAAGACAACTTATAGAATGGGAGAAAATCCTTTCAAATGATACAACTGACAAGGGCTTCATCTCTAAAATATACAACCTATACAACTCAACAGCAAAAAAGCCAACAACCCAATTGAAAAATGGGCAAAAGGCCTGAATAGACATTTCTCCAAAGAAGATATACAGATGGCCAACAAGCACTTAAAAAAATGCTCTACATCACTGATTATTAGAGAAATGCAAATCAAAACTACTATGAGGTACCACCTCACAGCAGTCAGAATGGCCATCATTAATAAGTCCACAAATAACAAATGCTGGAGAGGGTGTGGAGAAAAGGAACCTCCCCTACACTGTTGGGAATGTAAATTGGTACAACCACTGTGAAAAACAGTAGGGAGGTACCTTAGAAAACTATGCATAGAACTACCATATGACCCAGCAATCCCACTCTTGGGCATGTATCTGGACAAAACTCTCCTTGAAAAAGACACATGCACCTGTACGTTCATTGCAGGGCTATTCACAATAGCCAAGACACAGCAACAACTTAAATGTCCATTGACAGGTGAATGGATTAAGATTTGGTATATGTACACAATGGAATACTACTCAGCCATAAAAAGAACAAAATAATGTCATTTGCAGCAACATGAATGGAACTAGAGACTCTCATACTGAGTGAAATAAGTCAGAGAGAGAAAGACAAATACCGTATGATATCACTTAATATCTGGACTCTATGGCACAGAGAACCTTTCCGCAGAAAAGAAACTCATGAACTTGGAGAACATAAACTTGTGGTTGCCATGGGGGAGAGGGAGGGATTGAGATGGACTGGGAATCTGGGGTAAGTAGATGCGGACTCTTGCCTTTGGAATGGATAAGCAATGAGTTCCTGCTGTATAGCACTGGGAACTATATCTAGTAACTTGTGATGGAGCATGATGGAGGATAATGTGAAAAAAAGGATGTATATATGTATGTGTGACTGGGCCATTTTGCTGTATAGTAGAAAATTGATAGAACACTAAATCAGCTATAATAGAAAAAATAAAAATCATTTAAAAATAGGAACAATGGATTAACAAAAACAGCATGCAGATGAAATGAAAACTATAATTTTTGACATTTAAATAACATATTTGCATAAGTGAGGAATTAATATTATTCTTGAATTTAAAAAGTAAGTCCTACACTTCCTGAAAAAAAAAGAAAAAAAAAAGCCTCAAGTTGTCAGAATTAACCAGAATGTAGCCATAATAACACACACACACACACACACACACACACACACACACATACACATGTAGAAGACAGAATGAGAAGGCTCACATAAATTTAGTCAGTGTTTGAGAAGAAAATGAGTAGAAGGAACAGAGAAGAAAAATAATTTGCAGAGATAGCAGTAAATATAATAGAAGCAAAAGTCCAGGGACTAATATCTTCAAAATGCTGAAAAAAAGAACCCCTGCCAACTCAGAACTGTAAACAGTGTAAACTTTTCTTTAAAAAATTAAGGTGAATAAAGATGTATTTTCCTGTGTACAGAAATAGAACTTACGAGCAGAAGAATTTTATCAAAGGGATTCCTAAAAGGTTTATTTCAAGAAGAAAGGAAAATCATCCCTGAAAGAAGTTCTGGTGGTTCTGGGAGAACTACTTAGTTTAAAAAAGTCAGTAGTAGTTAAATCTAAATAAATATTTTCTATATAAAATTAAAATACCTAAATTGTGGAATTAAATAGTGAGCTAAAATACTGATTTTAAAAATACCATACAATTTGGAGGGAGATTAGAGCTGAACTTCTAAAGCCCTGTTACTCAGGATGAAGGTTAATGCTTGGTAACATTTTGAGGATAAACAAAAAAGAGTGGAAACAATGAATCACAAACAGTATAGGGGGAAAAAAGTAAAAACAAAACAATTCTAAAGAAGGAAAAGGCAAAGGAGTTGAAAAAAATAATAATTGAAAAGACAAATAGAAGACACACCAAGTAAGAAACTTGGGACAAGTTCAGGATTTCTGTTTCTGGCTACAAAAAAGATCTGATACCTGGGATGATCTTCTAAAAGGAATGAGTAGAATGGTGGACAAAATGAAAACAAATTATTTAAATCCGTGGAATTTGGAATATGAGATGGTATAAGAAAACCACAGATTCCAAAAGCTGAGTGAAAGAGGAGCCCAGAAAGGATATACCATGGCCAGCTTTCACCCTGAGGGTTTCTGTGGGACCTTGAGAACTTGTTCCCTCCTCACATTGGCCACTGTGCAGGGTTTATGCATGAGATCCCAGCAGTGCATGAGGTGGGAGAACCTGATAGAGTGTGTGTTAATCTGTGATCCTTTAGAGTCACACCCTTGGTATCCGAGATTAGTGTGAAATAAACCCATCACCCAGAAGAGGCCAGTGATGAAACAGGCCATCTTGTCCTTAGTACTGGGTGAAGAGATGAAATCTCCTCTGAGGAGTCTTGTCTGTTAGCTTATCTTCATAAGGGCTTTGGTCCAAATCCATATTGCCCATGTGTTCCAAAGAGACTGTAGACAGACGGTTTAGAACAAGACACTGTCAGCAGTATACTTAAGCAAACAAATGCTTTCTGGAAGCACAGAGCTGCAAATTAAACCTCACAGAATTCCTACCAACTGAGTTCTAAGGAAAGTAAACAGTGTTCCGTCTAAAGCAACACTTGTGGTTGAAAAACACAAACTCAGCCACCAAAGGGAAGAGACTCACAAAGACTTCAGGTATTGGAGCCACCATACCGAGATTATAAACTAACTTTAATATGCTTAAAGAGAAGATTGAAAGATGAACAGAGAACAGAACCTACCATGCAGATTAGAAAGAGAACTAAATAGAATTCTAGAACTGAAAGATGTCATGATTAAAAAGTTAAAACTTGGTCACATTAAACAAATTACACTGCTGAAAAAAAATTAGCAAAGGAAAAGATAGTTCTAAAACACCATTCAGAATTCAGTACAAAATACCAAAGAGAGGTCATGAAATAAGGAGACTTCGGTGGTATTTAACATATTTAATCAAGATTTAAGAAAGAGAAAACAGGAGTTCCCATAGTGGCGCAGTGGTTAACGAATCCGACTAGGAACCATGAGGTTGCGGGTTCGGTCCCTGCCCTTGCTCAGTGGGTTAAGGATCTGGTGTTGCCGTGAGCTGTGGTGCAGGTCGCAGACGCGGCTCGGATCCCACGTGGCTGTGGCTCTGGCGTAGGCCAGTGGCTACAGCTCCGATTCGACCCCTAGCCTGGGAACCTCCATATGCCGAGGGAGCAGCCCAAAGAAATAGCAAAAACAACAACAAAAAAAAAAAACAATCAGAGACAAAATTGGAGGAGAGAATATCAGATCCAGGAAATCCAGTGAAAAACAAGATACATAATTTTAAAAAGTGAACAAATGTCTAGCTATATAATTAAATTTCAGAAAAGCAAAGAGACAGTTTTATAGAAGCCAGAGGGAAAGTGAAGAACTATATAAACCTAACTCTTAGACTTTTGCTGACTTCTCAAGTAGAGCAGTGGAAGGCAGAAGACAGGGCAGTAATAGCTTTGGGTGCTGGGAACTGACCATCTGGAATTCTAGACTCAGAACATTTTTCAAGAGTGAAGGCAAAATGAAGCGCAAAATAAACAAATTGATTGTTTCCCAAGTTTGTTAGCCAAAATCCTCACTAAATGAAATACTTAAAAGTACACTTTAGTAGATTTTTGAAATTCCAGACATACTCTGTTTACATCCAGAAGATAAGAATGCAAAGACTGACAGAGAATGGAGAAAGATACACCAGATAATTATCAACCAAAAAGATACATTTTAATCAGCTGTGCTAGAAGATAGTTGACATAGCTAGTTAATATCTGATAAAAGACTTCGAGCAAAACACATTGCTAATGGTAGAGGTTCACTTCAAAGTGATTAAAAAGTTCAGTTCATCAGGAAATGTGAAATGCAAAAATTGAACAGTGTGGAGTTCCCATCATGGCTCAGTGGAAATGAATCTGACTAGCACCCATGAAGACGCAGGTTCGATCCCTGGCCTTGCTCAGTGGATTGAGGATCCAGCGTTGCTGTGGTGTAGGCCGGTGGCTACAGCTCGGATTCGACCCCTAGCCTGGGAACCTCCATGTGCTGTGGGTGCGGCCCTTAAAAAAAAAAAGAGGGGAGCATCCGTAGTGGCGCAGTGGTTAACGAATCTGACTAGGAACCATGAGGTTGCGGGTTCGGTCCCTGGCCTTGCTCAGTGGGTTAAGGATCCGGCGTTGCCGTGAGCTGTGGTGTAGGTTGCAGACACGGCTCGGATCCCGCGTTGCTGTGGCTTTGGCAGAGGCCGGTGGCTACAGCTCCAATTCGACCCCTAGCCTGGGAACCTCCATATGCCGCGGGAGCGGCCCAAGAAATAGCAAAAAAAAAAAAAAAGAAAAATTGAACAGTGCAATTGAATCTTTTAAAAATATAACTGCAGGAAGAAAACAGATATATGTCAGAGATTTAACAAATCCCTCCCAGAAATTAATAGTTCGAGCAGACAAACATGAGTAATGATATAAAAGGTTGAAACAGTGCAATAAACAAATTTAGATGTGTGCAGTACTGCATGCAACCGTGAAAGAATGCAAAGCCTTCCAAACACATGGGAACATTTTAAAAAATTGATCATCTGTGAAGCCATAAAGCTATTTCAGCTAAAACAAAGGATTGCTGTCACAGAAACTATATTCTCTGACCAAAATGCAGCTAAGTTAAGAATAAATGCAGGGTTTCCCGTTGTGGTACAGTGGAAATGAATCCAACTAGGAACCATGAGGTTGCGGGTTCAATCCCTGGCCTCGCTTAATGGGTTAAGGATCTGGTGTTGCTGTGAGCTGTGATGTAGCTCACACACGCAGCTCAGATCTGGCATTGTTGTGGCTGTGGCATAGGCCGGCTGCTGTAGGGCCAATTTGACCCCTAGCCTGGGAACCTCCATCTGAAGTGGGTATGGCCCTAAAAAGACAAAAGAAAAAAAAAAGAATAAATGCAAAACTAAAAGTATTCAATATGTTTGGAAATATTTAACACTTTAAAATAACTCCTGGGTTAAGGGAGAAGCAAAATCCTATGTGTCAAAAATTGGGAAATGCTGTGATATTAACAGGGAAATTTATAACCCTTAATGCTTTCATTTAAAAGAAAAAAGATTTAAAATTGACAGTAAACCTCCAACATTAGAAACACAAACAAAAACAACAGATTAATCCCCAAGGAAATCTAATGAAAGAAGATAATCATCAAGATAAAAGCAAACATTAATGAAATAGAAAATAATTGTAAGAGAATTGATGCTCAAAATAGTTCTTTGAAAAGATGAATGAAACAGACAAGCTTCTGCAGAGGTTAATCAAGGAGGGAGAAGATAAGATGTTAGGATGAAAGGTAGACTTAACTATGGATACTTCAGAGAGTAGGTAAGAATAGGTAATGACCAACTTTAAGCCCATTACTTTGAAAATTTAGATGGAATGGATTAACTTTAAAAATACAACTTACCACACTACTCTAGAAGACATAGAAAATCTGAATATTCTTATAATCACTAATACAGTTGAATGGGCTTTGACAAATTGGACTCTATTAAAATTAAGAACTTATGTTTATGAAAAGACATCAAAAAGTAAGTGAAAATACCAGCCATATACATAATAAATTTGCCACATATATAATAGACCCCAAAAGATTATCCAGAATGCTTTGTTTCTGCCTAAAGAGATGGGCTACAGACATGAACAAGCCCTCCCCCAGGGAGAAAATACAGGAGATCATAGGCCAATGACAAGATACTCAACCTTATTATTAATTAGGAAGATCAGAATTCATATTCCAGTATTATTTTATTTCTCAGTATTCAGAGTGTCAAAAAATTTGTAAGTCAAAGACCAAGTATTATGAGCACATTTAGCAAAAGGAACTTTCATCAATTGTAATGGGTGTGAATACCTGTATAGCCATTTTGGAAAACAGCATGGGGTTGCTGGAGAAACATATGTACACATACAGGACCACAATTCCACTCCTAGAAAATCCTGCCCACATGCAGTAGGAGGCATTGTCATAGAAGCATCGATTGTACTAGCATCAATGAGTGAATGGATATATAAACAAGGCACAAATACAGAAGGTGATGTAAATGTCATCTGCACAATGGACAGATAAATTTGGTATGGTTGCAAGAAGGTTGTATGTATACAGCAGAAACTGCACAAACTATAGCCGCATACAACACCATGTATGATCTTTCAAACATAATGGTGTGTGCTTATAAGAAACAAGATACACAGAGAAATCAATCCCATGTGATTGTATTTTTATAAGGTCCACAAAATACAACTACACAATATGTTGAAGCGTACATGCATAGGCGATAAAACTAGAAGACAAGCAAAGTAATGGTTAAAACAGAAAAAATGTTACTTTAGGGAGGTGGCAGAAGTATTGCAATTGGAAGTGGGACTGTCTGGAGTAATGAAAATTCAGTTTCTTTTCTTTCTTTTTTTTATTTTTTTGAACAAGGGAAATAGTACATAAATTTGGCAGTGTGGCTTATAATTTCTTAAAATGGAACAGTTGACATAGACATCAAATTAGCATTTGAATGTTGATATTGAACCACATGCCACTTGATTTCTACAAAGGTATTTAATGCAACATTCTGTTTTTTAAAGATAAACTTATCAGAATCATACACTATTCTTTAAAATGAATTCCTCTCTATAACTGATAATTTATGATTTTAAATTCTGACTAGTTTCAGTGATGGTGATAGAAAGTTCAAAGTGAGTATGTCTTAAAGCTGTTGTTATTTAAGAAAATGCATTGTGTTTAAATATCTTTATATTTTCTGCAGCATTAGTAAGTCTTCATAAAATTGCTGAAAGTACTTACGTGTTTATATGCCTTTGACATGATTTTTTAAGCAAAAAGCCATAGACAAAATTAGAATAAAGTACAGTACTCAAGGCTGGTATAGCATAATTATGAGGCAATGGTCTGTTCATGAAATTTAGATAGAGCAAGACCCTTTGAGCTTATGCATTGCAAGTATTTTTTTTATTGTTACTCAATGATTTATTACAATGATAGTTGTACAATGATCATCACAACCCAATTTTATAGCATTTCCATCCCACAACCCCAGGGCATCCCCCCAAGCCCCCCAAACTGTCTCCTTTGGAAACCATAAGTTTTTCAAAGTCTGTGAGTCAGTATCTGCCTGCAAAGAAGTTCATTCTGTCCTTTTTTCTGATTCCACATGTAAGTGATAGCATTTGATGTTGGTATCTCATTGTCTGACTGACTTCACTTAGCATGATAATTTCTAGGTCCAGCCGTGTTGCTGAAAATGCTGTTATTTCGTTCCTTTTGATGGCTGAGTAATATTCCACTGTGTATATGTACCACATTTTCTTGATCCACTTCTCTGTTGATGGACATTTGGGTTGTTTCCATGTCTGGGCTATTGCAAATAGTGCTGCAGTGAACATTAGAGTTCATGTGTCTTTTCGAGCCATGGTTTTCTCTGGATAAATGCCCAGGAGTGGGATTGCTAGATCAAATGGTAGTCCTAGTTTTAGTTTTCTGAGGAATCGCCATACAGTTTTCCACAGTGGTTGCACCAATTTACAATCCCACCAACAGTGTACTAGGGTTCCTTTTTCTCCACACTCTCTCCAGCACTTACTGTTTGTAGACTTTTTGATGATGGCCATTCTGGCTGGTGTAAGGTGGTACCTCATAGTGGTTTTGATTTGCATTTCTCTAATGATGAGTGATGTTGAACATCTTTTCATGTGTTTTTTGGCCATCTGTATGTCTTCTTTGGAGAACTGTCTGTTTAGACCGTCTGCCCATTTTTTGATGGGGTTGTTTGTTTTTTTGGTATTGAGAGGTAGGAGGTGATTATAAATTTTGGAGATTAATCCCTGGTCAGTCGATTCATTTGCAAGTATCTTCTCCCATTCTGTGGGCTGTCTTTTCATTTTGTTTAGGGTTTTCTTTGCTGTGCAGAAACTTTTAAGTTTAATTAAGTCCCATCTGTTTATTTTTGTTTTTATTGTCATTACTCTAAGAAGTGGACCTGAGAAGATGTTGCTGTCGTTTATGCTGGAGAGTGTTTGGCCTGTGTTTTCCTCTAAGAGCTTTATAGTGCATCGTCTTATATCTAGGTCTTTAATCTATCTTGAGTTTATTTTTGTGTATGGTGTTAGGGAGTGTTCTAATTTCATTCTTTTATATGTGGCTGTCTAGTTTTCCCAGCACCATTTATTGAACAGACTGTCTTTTCTCCATTGTATGTTCTTGCCTCCTTTGTCATAGATTAGCTGGCTGTAGGTGTGTGGGTTTAATTTTTGGTTTTCCTCCTGTTCCATTGATCTATATTTCTGTCTTTGTGGCAGTACCATACTGTTTTGATGATTATTGATTTGCAGTATAATCTTAAGTCAGGGATCCTGATTCCTCCAGCTTCATTTTTCTTTTTCAGGATATCTTTGGCTATTCTGGGTCTTTTGTGCTTCCAAACAAACTTTAAAATATTTTGTTCAAGTTCTCTGAAAAATGTCCTTGGTGCTTTGATAGGGATTGCCTTGAATCTGTAGATTACCTTGGGTAGTATAGTCATTTTGGTAATATTGACTCTTCCATTCCAAGAGCATGGTATGTCTTCCCATCTATTTGTATCACCTTTGATTTCTTTCATCAGTGTCTTAAAGTTTTCAGAGTTCAGGTCTTTTGTCTCTTTAGGTAGGTTTACTCCTAGGTATTTCATTCTTTTTGATGTGATGGTAAATGGGATTGCTTCCCTAATTTCTCTTTCTGATCTTTCATTATTAGTATATAGAAATGCAGTTTGATTTCTGTGTATTAATTTTGTATCCTGTGACTTTGCCAAATTCATTAATGAGTTCTAACAGTTTTCTGGTAGAGTCTTTAGGATTCTCTAGATGTAGTATCATGTCATCTGCAAATAGTGATAGTTTTACTTCTTTGTTTCCAATTTGGATTCCTTTTATTTCTTTTACTTCTCTGATTGCTGTGGCTAGGACTTCCAAAACTATGTTGAATAGTAGTGGTGAGAGTGGACATCCTTGTCTTCTTCCTGATCTCAGCAGGAATTCTTTCAGCTTTTCACCATTGAGAATAATGTTAGCTGTGGGTTTGTCATACATGGCCTTTATCATGTTGAGGTAGGTTCCCTCTATACCCACTTTATGAAGGGTTTTTATCAGAAATGGGTGTTGGATTTTGTCCAAGGCTTTTTCTGAGTCTGTTGAGAGGATCATATGGTTTTTATTCTTCAGATTGTTAATGTGGTGTATCACACTGATGGATTTGCGGATATTGAAGAACCATTGCATCCCTGGGATAAATCCCACTTGATCATGATGTACAATCCTTTTAATGTATTGTTGGATTTGGTTTGCTAGTATTTTGTTGAGGATTTTTGCATTGATGTTCATCAGTGAAATTGGCCTGTAGTTTTCTTTTTTTGTGGTATCTTTTTCTGGTTTTGGTATCAGGGTGATGGTGGCCTCATAGAGTGAGTTTGGGGGTGTCTCTTTCTCTGCAATTTTTGGGAAAAGTTTCATAAGGGTAGGTGTTAGCTCTTCTCTAAATGTTTGATAGAATTCGCCTGTGAAGCCGTCTGGTCTTGGACTTTTGTTTGTTGGAAGCTTTTTAATCACAGTTTCAATTTCAGTACTTGTGATTGGTTTGTTCATCTTTTCTATTTCATCTTGGTTTAGTCTTGGAAGATTGTACTTTTCTAAGAATTTGTCCATTTCATCTAGGTGTTCTGTTTTATTGGTGTATAGTTGCATGTAGTAGTCTCTTATGATTCTTTGTATTTCTGTGATGTCCGTTGTTACTTCTCCTTTTTCATTTCTAATTTTATTGATTTGAGCCTTCTCTCTTTTTTTCTTGATAAGTCTGGCTAAGGGTTTATCAATTTTGTTTATCTTTTCAAAGAACCAGCTTTTCGTTTCATTGATTTTTTTCTGTGGTTTTCTTTGTTTCTATTTCATTGATTTCTGCTCTGATCTTTATGATTCTTTCCTTCTGCTAACTTGAGGTCTTGTCTGTTCTTCTCTATCGAGCTGCTTTAGATGGATGTAAAGTTAGCTTGTTTATTTGAGCTTTTTCTTGTTTCCTGAGGTGGGCTTGTATTGCTATAAACTTCCCTCTTAGAACTACTTTTGCTATCCCATAGGTTTTGGAGTGTTGTATTTTGTTGTCATTTGCTTCTAGGTATTTTTTAATTTCCTCTTTGATTTCTTCAGTGATCCATTGGTTGTTTAGTAGCATGTTGTTTAGTCTCCATGTGTTTGTGTTTTTTGCAGTTTTTTTCTTATTGTTGATGTCCAGTCATATAGCGTTGTGGTCGGAAAAGTACTTGATATGATTTCAATTTTCTTAAAGTTACCAAGGTTGGATTTGTAGCCCAAGATGTGGTTAATCTTAAGGAATGTTCCATTTTCACTTGAGAAGAATGTGTATTCTGTTGCTTTTGGATGGAATGTCGTATAAGTATCTATTAAGTCCATCTGGTCTAATTCTTCATTCAGGCTTGTGTCTCCTTACTGATTTTTTGTCTGAATGATCTGTCCATTGCTGTAAGTGGGGTGCTAAAGTCCCCCACTATTATTGTGTTATTTCGATTTGTCCTTTTAAAGTTGTTAGCAGTTTCTTTATGTATTGTGGTTAACCCATGTTGGGTGCGTGGATATTTAAAATTGTTATATCTTCTTGGATTGATCCTTTGATCATTATGTAGTGACCTTCCTTGTCCCTTAAAATATTCTTCATTTTAAAGTGTATTTTGTCTGATATGAGTATTGCTACTCCAGCTTTCTTTTGATTCCTGTTTGCATGGAGTATTTTCTTCCATCCTCTCACTTTCAATTTGTGTGTGTCCCTTGAAGTGAAATGGGTCTCTTGAAGACAGCATATGTATGGGTCTTGTTTTTGTATCCATTCAGCCAGTCTGTGTCTTTTGGTTGGTGCATTTAGTCCATTAACATTTAAGGTAATTATTAAAATATGTTCTTATTGCCATTTTATTAATTGCTCTGGATTTGTTTTTGTTGCTTTTTTTTCTTCCCTTCTTCTCTTGTTTCCTCCTCTTGTGGTTTGATGACTATCTTTAGGGTTGTATTTAAATTGATTTTTATTTGTTTGTGTATCAGTTGTAGATTTTTGATTTGCAGTTATTCTGAAGTTTTGGTATGAGTCTATATATAGAGAGACTATATATATAGAGTCTCATATATATATGAGATTGTCTTAAGTTGTTGGTCTCTTAATTGCAGGTGCATCTCTTAATTACAAGTGCATCTCCAGTGTCCTGCATTTGTACCCTCCTCTTCTCACGATTTCTGATTTTGGTGGCATAATTGTGCGTGGATGATTTCGTATCTTTACTGTATATATACCTTTACTGGTGAGCCTTGTCACTTATGGTATTTTTGTTTCTGGTTGTGGCCTTTTCTTTTCTGCCTAGAGAAGTTCCTTTAGTATTTGTTGTAAAGCTGGTTTAGTGTTGCTGAATTCTCTTAGCTTATCTGTGAAGCTTTTGATTTCTCCCTCAAATCTGATGAGAGCCTTGCTGGGTAAAGTAATCTTGGTTTGAGTTTTTTTTCCTTTCATCACGTTAAGTATATCATGGCACTCCCTTCTGGCCTACAAAGTTTCTGCTGAAAAATCTGCCGATAGCCTTATCAGAGTTCCCTTGTATGTTATTTGTTTCTTTTCCCTAGCTGCTTTTGATATTTTCTCTTTGTCTTTAATTTTGGTCAGTTTGAGTAATATGTGTTTTAGGGTGTTCCTCTTTGGGTTTATTTTATATGGTACTCGTGCTTCCTGGATTTGAGTGAGTGTTTCCTTTCCCATGTTAGGGAAGTTTTTGGCTATTATCTATTGGAATATTTTTTCTGTCCTCTTCTTTCTCTCTTCTCCTTCTGGCACCCCTATAATACGGATGTTGGTGCATTTAACGTTGTCCCAGAGTTCTCCAAGACTCTCTTCATTTGTTTTTCATCTTTTTTCCTCTTTTCTGTTCTGCATCCATGATTTCCACTAACCTGTCCTCCACCTCGCTTATTTGTTCTTCTGCCTCCTTTATTCTGCTGTTGGCTGCTTCTAGTGAATTTTTTATTTCATTTATTGTATTTTGCATCTCTTCTTGTTTAAGTTTTATATCTTGTATCTCTTCACTCAGTGTTTCCTGTAAATTATCTATCTTTGCCTCCAGTTTTTTTCCAATGTCTTGCATCATCTTCAGCATCAACAATCTAAAGTCTTTTTTCCTGGAGGCTGAGAATCTCCTGATCACTTAGCTGTTTTTCTGGGGTTTTTTCTTTCTCCCTCATCTGCATTATAGTTCTCTGTCTTTTCATTTTTATAGGTTTTTGATGTGGTGACCTTTTTACAGAAGTAGAGTTGTAGCCTCTCTTCTGGTTGTGGCTGAAGTTGGTATGGGGGCTTGCTGTAGGCTTCCTGATGGGAGGAACTGATGCCTGCCCACTGGTAGGTGGAGCTGATTTCTATTCCTCTGGTGGGTAGAGCTTTGTCTCTGGGTGAGATTGGAGGGGGCTGTGTGCCTGGGGCATTTTTATACAACCTGTTTACTGATAGGCAGGGTTATGATCCCACCTTGATTGTTGTTTGGCCTGGGGCTTCTAAACGCTAATGGGTGGGGCCAGATTTTCCCAAAATGGCCACCTCCAGCAAGAGACACACTAATGAATATTCCCAAGAGCTTTGCTTCCTATGTCCTTCCCCCACAGCAAGCCACATTCACCCCTGTTTTCCCAGGAGGTCCTCCCAGAACTGCAGTCAGGTTTGACCCAGATTCCTATGGAGTCTGCTTTGCCCTAGGACCCAGTGCACGTGAAAGTGTGTGTGTGCCTTTTAAGAATGGGGTCTCCATTTCCTCCAGTTCTGTGGTGCTCCTTTGCACAAGCCCCACTGGCCTTCAATGCCAGATGTTCTGGGGGCTCTTTCTCTCAATGCCAGATCCCCACACATGGAAGTTTGATGTGGGGCTCAGAACTCTCACTCCTACAGGTGAGTCTCTGTGAAACAGTTACTTTCCAGTCTGTGGGGCTTCCCACCCAGGAGGTATTGGGTTGCTTGTATAACGTAATTGCCCCCTCTACCTCTTGGTGTGACTTCTTTGTCTTCTGGAGTAGGATATCTTTTTGAAAGTTTCAGGTCCATTTGATTGAAGATTGCTCAGTATTTTGTTATAAATTGTATTGTTTTTAGGAGACAAGTTGAGCTTGAGTCCTTCTATTCTGCCATCTTAATCCCACCTCCCATTGCAAGTATTTTTTTAACTATCAGTGGGTTTCTTTGTTGTTGTTCAGTAATGTACCATATATTTTTTTCTTTTCATATTTTGACCTCCTTCACCCATTTCTCCTATACCCACCCCCTCCTTGGGTAATCACCAATCTGTTCTCGGTATCTGTGAGTTTTTTTTTTTAAGGCTTCCATGTAAGAGAGATAATATGATATTTGCCTTTCTCTGTCTGGCTCATTACACTCAGTGTAATGCTGTTGAGGGCCATCTGTGTTGCCACAAATGGCATGATTTCATTCTTTTTTATGGCTGAGTCATATTCCACTGTGTGTGTGTGTGTGTGTGTGTGTGTGTGTGTGTGTGTTGTGTATGTATGTACATACACATATAGCATCTTCTTTATCCATTCATCCATTGATGGATACTTAGGTTGTTTCCATAGCTTGACTATTATAAATAATGTTGCAGAAAACACAGGGGTGTGGATATCTTTTTAAGTTAGTGGTTATTTAAAAAATTTTTGTCTTCAGGAAAATACCCAGAAGTAGAATTGCTAGGTTATGCGGTAGTTCTGTTTTTAACTTTTTGAGACCCTTCGTATTGTTTTCCATAGTAGCTATACCAATTTACATCCCCACCAACAGTTCAAGAGAGTTCTCTTTTTTCATCTCCTAGGCAACACTTATTTCTCATCTATTTGATAGTAGACATTCTAACAGATGTGACATACTATCTTGTGGTTTTGAATTGTATTTCCCTAGTGATTATTGATGTCATGCATCTTTTCATGTACCTCTTGGCCATCTGTATGTCTTTGGAAAAATGTCTTTTCAGATCTCATCATACAACTTGAGTTGTATGAGTTCTTTGCATATTTTGAATATCAATCCCTTATCAGATACATGCTTCACAAATGTTTTATCCATTCAGTAGGTTGCCTTTTCAATTTGTGGATAGTTTCCCTTGCTGTGCAGAAGCTGTTTAGTTTAATGTAGTCCCACTTGTTGATTTTTGCTTTCACTGCTTTTGCTTTGGGTGTAAATTCAAAAATATCATTGCTAAGGCCAATGTTAAGGAACTTATGCCTGTGTTTTCTTCTGGGAGTTTTATGGTTTACATCTTACATTTAAGACTTTTAATCCATTTTGAGTAATTTTTGTGTGTGGTGTAAGATAGTGGTCCAGTTTCATTCTTTTGCATGTGGCTGTTCAGTTTTTCTAACACCATTTATTGGAGATACTGTCTTTTCCCCTTTAGTAAAGTTTCCTTTTTGTAAGTTTTTTTTTTTTTGTCTTTTTGCTATTTCTTGGGCCGCTCCCACGGCATATGGAGGTTCCCAGGCTAGGGGCTGAATCGGAGCTGTAGCCACCGGCCCACGCCAGAGCCACAGCAACACGGGATCCGAGCCGCGTCTGCAAACTACACCACAGCTCACGGCAACGCCGGATCGTTAACCCACTGAGCAAGGGCAGGGACCGAACCTGCAACCTCATGGTTCCTAGTCGGATTCGTTAACCACTGCGCCACGACGGGAACTCCTCCTTTTTGTAAGTTAATTGACCATATTTGCATGGGTTTATTTCTGGGGTCTCTGTTTTGTTCAATTGATCTGTGTATCTGGTTTATGCTAATACCATACCGTTTTAATCACTGTTACTTTGTAATATAGTTTGAAGTAAGGAAGAATTCTGCATTCAGCTCTGTTTTTCTTTCTCAAGATTGATTTTGTGGTTCCATACAAATTTTTAGGATAATTTGCTCATTTGAAAAATGCAATTGATATTTTGACAGGGATTGCATTGTATCTGTAGATTTCTTTGGGTAGTATGGACATCTTAATAATATTGATTCTTCTAATCCCCAATAGAATATTTTTCCATTTTGTGTGTGTCTTTTTCAATTCCTTTCATCAGTCTCTTGCAGTTTTCACTATACAGATCTTTTACCTCCTTGGTTAAATTTATCCCTAAGTATTTTAATTTTTGTTGCAATTGTAAATGGAATTGTCTTCTTTCTGGTACTTCATCATTGGTATACAGAAACAGAAAAAATTTGTATATTGATTTTGTATCCTGTACGTTTACCGAAAAACTTTTTTATTTCTCATAGTTTTTTGATGGAGTCTTCACAGTTTTTAATATACACTGTCAGGATCTTCCTGTAGCCAAGGGATAGTCTATGGTCCAAAAAGAATGGGGAGGAGATGGGTGATGGGAGGTGCCTCCCATCCAAATGTACTCAATGCAGAGGTTCCCCACCTTTTAGTGGGTGTACACTCTTAAAATTACCAAGGAGTAATTATTCAGAAGTACAGTCTTAAAATTACGAAGACTCTTTTGGGGTGTGTGTGTATGTGTATGTTTATACTATATTAGAAATTAAAGCTGAGAAATTGCTTAAACACAAGAATATACAAGCACATGTTTCTGTTAGCCTTCCACTGAGGGTGTGGTAGTACATCTTTGGAGAAAAGTTTGGTGATAGACGTAAGACCATTAAAATGCATACCCTTTGATCCAGAAATTCATGCAGGGTCCGAGCATAGGAGTAAGGAGACAGTCTATAACCACGGGAACGTGTGTGTTTTTGTGAGTGTTACACAAAACAATTTATGGTCCACAAAGGCAACAACAAATATGATGACGATGACAACAGAGTAAAATGTTTATGTTTAACTCTGTTGGTTCATGGTTCCAGAAAAATTTTCAATCTTCTGTAACATCAATACCCTTACCTATAGAATGAGAATAATTATGATACCTACTTTCTAGTGGTGTTGTGAACATAAAATGATATTAGCCCAGTCAAGTACACCACATAGTTCCTGGCATACAGTAAGTGCTCAATAAATGTAACATTTTTTTTACTGCTATTCCATGTGAAATACCATTCAATTATATAAGCAATTAAATAGTATAGAATTAAGTTGATTTATATTCATAGTATACTAAGTAAAAGGTTAATAAGACAGCATTATACAACCTATTTCTGTTTTTGTAAAAAAATACAATCTATACACAAGTCATTCACATTAAGGACTGCATGTTATTTGTGAATTTTTTTTTCTTTTGTGTATCTCTGTCTTCTAATTTTTCTTCAAAGGCTAGGACACCAGTGGTAAAATGTTTTCCTTGGGAACTGTACTGTGTCCTGCCTGACACCAGAGGGCGCAGATGCTTGTGAGTTTCTTCTGGTGCCAATTTGAGGGTGGAGCCCACTGTGAGCTGTCCAGGGGCTGAAGAGGGCAGGAACCTAAACCCAGAAAAATGAAAGATTCCTAGCTTCCTATCAAAAAACAAATACCTGCACATTAGAATTCACTGATTCTAGGATCCCTCTCTGGGCAATTTCTATCAGACTTTCTGGGGGTGGATCAACATAAAAGAAAAAAAAATTTTTTTATTTCCCACAGTGTGTAACAAGTAAGGCGAAACCCTGATGTGTAAGGAAACTGAAAGCTTGGAGAGCCTGGGGCTCTGTGGGCGTGGAGGAGACATGCTGGTCCTCCACACAGACCACAGACAACCCTGCTTCCTGCAGAGGCTCCATGTGCCAGGTTCTTCCTAAAGCAGAGGCTTCCTTGTTCTTGCCAACAGCCCCACATCCCTGTTGGCAGGTGCTGGGACCTCGTCTACCCTTCCCAGGGAACAACGGCTGCTTCGCTTCCACCTTCCGCTAACTTCTGGTCTTCTGGCCGATTCCTAGCTCACAATTACACAGAGCAGTATAGTCTAGACAAAGAGATCCGGTGTAACCGAGCTGATGCAGGTGAAAAAACACCAGAGTCCACCTGCCATGGACTTGCCGTCCAATACACACCTTTGGTCATGTTTATCTTCCCAGGAAAGACCTAAGGAAGTCATGCACCTGCCTGACGGGACACATTCATGTCTCATTCCACCAAACATACCAAGCCCCCAGGATGCTGGTGCTGGTGAAATGGGCTCAACTGGCCACAGGGTAGAGTGCTTAACCATTTGAAAAACACAAGGAACTCAAAGCTGAAGCCCAGGCTTGGTTTAAAGGTGAGGGTCCAAGTCTGCCTGCAGAGCTTTCAATGCGAAAGGGTTTTCAGTCCGCGTATTCTCCTTGGCACTGGGCCCTGAGGTTCTCCAAAGTGTTACAAGAGGCTTGTGGCTCTGAGGTTCTCCAGAGTATTAGAAGAGGCCTCTGAAAAGCACATCTTAACCGCTTTAGCAGTACACATCTATTATCAAAGGCCAGATGTGACCCTTGATTTTGAGGGCTCACAGCTGGGGTAAATGACACCTGGGGACATAGCGAATCCCTGAGGGAGGGGGTAGCAAACACCTGTCTGGTGATGGCAAGTGCGCCCTGGCCCACAGAGCCGAAGGACTTAAACCAATGTGTTCATGAAAATGAAATTTTAAATCACATGCACCAGGCCTTTCAAAACCCAAGGCAAATAACACCATAGCCCAGTATGGAAGAAAAACAGAAGTGAGCAAATAGTGCAGGGACAGCGATGCAAACAGAGTAGGAGGGAATTCTAGGTATAAGGAAGCAACAGGAAGAGCTGATGAGGGGTGAGGAGAAAAGAAGAAAAAAGGAAAAGAAGACTTTGCAGCTTTCCAGAGGAAGTTCTTACTTGCTGTAACTATTTCTATAGCTGCTACATTTCCGCTGTGTTGTGGTTATTTATAGGCATCAGACAAGTCTTTTTTGTGTGTAGGTTCCAATTAAAATCTGGCAGCAATTCATCAGGCCTGTGAAGGCAATGCTGTAACTGCATTAGCATCACTTAACTCATGCAACCTGGCCCCAGTTTCCCAAATCAGTGTCTTTTTCAATGACAAAGAAACTCAGGAGGACCTGTATTATAAGGGAAGCAATGAAAGGGTTTTGTCATGGGATGAAATATCTTGGCAGAGTCTTCCTGGTGGTTTTCTCTATTGGCCACGTCACAGGTCCAGTTCTGTAAAGCAGAAAGTTCTACGCCAATATCATGTTCCTGCTTTACTGAGCAAAGTATATTTTCTGTGGAATATGAATTTCCTCTCAGCTTCTCACAGTTCAGTGATGCCTGGCAACATCAAAGAACCAAGATGACAAAATGGGATGCTTTCTGAACATAAAGATGCCAGCTCCTTCAGTCTCTTTCAAGAAATAATGGTGTCAGCAACACCTCCCAGCTGACATTACCACCATCACAAACAGCCCCACCGAGCTGGAGAAAAGCTGGGTTGTTGGAGCCTGGGCATCGAGGCCATTTTCAAACCAGAAATGCATCCAGTATTTGGAGATACTGAGATTTCCTGTTATTTTGTAATGATCACTGCAGCTCTGATATTTGGGGCAAGGGCACAATGAAGGAAAAACCTGAAAATGAATAATTGCTGGGGAAGAAATGCCTGTTGAAATAATAAAGAGCTGCCATAAAAAAACACTCTTCCACAAATATCCCAAACTGTGTGACTTAGGAATGTCTCAGATGGTAGGTCCTTCTATGTGTGGAAACAAAAAGGAAGTAACTCTGGAAGTTTCCATCGTGGCTCAGCAAGCTAAGATCCAAGTTGTCTCTGTGAGGATGCGGGTTCGATCCCTGGCCTTGTTCAGTGGGTTAAGTATCCAGCATTGCCCTGAGCTGGGGGGTAGGTCGCAGATGCAACCTGGATCCCGAGTTGCTATGGCTGTGGTAGAGGCCGGCAGCTGCAGCTCTGATTTGAGCCCTAGCCTGGGAATTTCTATACATCGAGGGTGTGGCCCTAAAAAGACAAAAACTAAAATGAAGTAACTCAGACCCCAGGCTGTGGTAAAACGTTCCTTCCATTCCCATCCACACACCGAACCTCTTTTCCATTCTTGTTTGAAGTGGATGCCACCAGCTTGAGCTGACAAAGTTGGCGGGTGTGACTGTGAGAAACAGAAAGAAGGGAAGAAGGGAGCAAAGCCGACTGCTTCCTAATGCCAGTGCGTGTCCACATGTGATGCCACATCTTGTATCGCCTGGCAGAGGGTACGAAGTCCATCCCCATCAGTGGGTAAGCCTGCTGTTGGAAGGTGAGGGCGCTAGTGCAGATGCAGAGATTAATTTACACAAGCAGATCTGAGTCCGTGTTGTTCTGGGCAAGTAGGCGCTGGGACCAAGAAACAGAGAAGAATCCATCTCTAAATAAACACCTACATGTGACAGGTTGACGGTTCTTCCATACTGGGCTATGGTGTTATTTGCCTTGGGTTTTGAAAGGCCTGGTGCATGTGATTTAAAATTTCATTTTCATGAACACATTGGTTTAAGTCCTTCGGCTCTGTGGGCCAGGGCGCACTTGCCATCACCAGACAGGTGTTTGCTACCCCCTCCCTCAGGGATTCGCTATGTCCCCAGGTGTCATTTACCCCAGCTGTGAGCCCTCAAAATCAAGGGTCACATCTGACCTTTGATAATAGATGTGTACTGCTAAAGCGGTTAAGATGTGCTTTTCAGAGGCCTCTTCTAATACTCTGGAGAACCTCAGAGCCACAGGCCTCTTGTAACACTTTGGAGAACCTCAGGGCCCAGTGCCAAGGAGAATACGCGGACTGAAAACCCTTTTGCATTGAAAGCTCTGCAGGCAGACTTGGACCCTCACCTTTAAACCAAGCCTGGGCTTCAGCTTTGAGTTCCTTGTGTTTTTCAAATGGTTAAGCACTCTACCCTGTGGCCAGTTGAGCCCATTTCACCAGCACCAGCATCCTGGGGGCTTGGTATGTTTGGTGGAATGAGACATGAATGTGTCCCGTCAGGCAGGTGCATGACTTCCTTAGGTCTTTCCTGGGAAGATAAACATGACCAAAGGTGTGTATTGGACGGCAAGTCCATGGCAGGTGGACTCTGGTGTTTTTTCACCTGCATCAGCTCGGTTACACCGGATCTCTTTGTCTAGACTATACTGCTCTGTGTAATTGTGAGCTAGGAATCGGCCAGAAGACCAGAAGTTAGCGGAAGGTGGAAGCGAAGCAGCCGTTGTTCCCTGGGAAGGGTAGACGAGGTTCCAGCAGATGCAGAGGTGCTCGGGGGTCCATCTCACCTTTGCTCTCCTCCACCCTGTGTCCAGCTCTTCCTATCTGATGGCCACTTGGGACAGCAGCAGCTCCAGGCCCACCCCCAGATGCTTGGTGGTGGGCCCGCAAGGGAGGTGGGACCCAGGAGCCCTGCCTAATTCAGATGCTTTGCCAAACTAGATGAAGGACTTTTGAGTAGTGAGTAACTGAGAGTAGGGTGCCTGTTGCAAGAAACCCTGATAGTTGCTGATGATTGTAATGCCAGTCACAGGAGTTGGTATTTACTGATCACCAACTACATCCCAGACAGGGGATCTTACATCCCCTGTACCATTTGCTTCTCACGGAAGCCTTCTAGGGTAGGTCAGTTGTCCAGTTTTGCAGGTGAGAAAACTTGGGAGGTTAGCTCAGAGCTGAAGGCATGTTCTTCACAACTACGGTATGTGTATCACCTCTCCACCTGTCACACATTAAAATTACTTACTTACCTATCAGTCGCTGCCCCTTGAGCATGAGATTATAAGGTCAAGAAGTGCATCCTGGAGTTGCTGTTGTGGCACAGTGGATATGAATCCCACTAGTATGCATGAGGATGCAGGTTTGATCCCTGCCCTTGCTCAGTGGGTTGGGGATCCGGCCTTAGCTTGAGCTGAATGTAGGTTGCAGACGTGGCTCGGATCCCCAGTTGCTGTGGCTGTGGTGTAGGCTGGTGGCTACAGCTCTGATTCAACCCCTAGCCTGGGAACTTACATGTGCCACAGGTGTGGCTCAGAAAGCCAAAAAAAAAAAAAAAAGTGCATCCTTTTCATATTTTCGTTGTTAAACACAAGGTCTGAAAACTAGAAGGTCTGTGATAAATGTTTGCTGAGTAAGTGGGCAAATCAAAGGGATTGGGGGTGGGAGATGCAGTTGGCATGGCTACACCTGGTCAGGAAAAACAGGCAGTGACCCCGGCAACGGACTTTTGTTCACATCGTCAAGATGTGAGCCTAGCCATGTAAGAGAATCCAGAAAGAATAAAGAGTGGACTTATGCTGTTGCTGGGCATAGTCGTGATAGAAGGAGACCTGTATTATCTCGACTGCCTCATATCTTGACCAGGGGATGGGGGCAGCCGGGGGCGAAAAAGCATCTAAAGCCTTGAACCATTGCGGTTATTTTTACTTTAGGAAGCACATACATCTGCTCAACAGTAGGGGGAGCAAGATGCAGGGAGATCTAAAATTGTGGCTCACCAAACAAAACATGTGATGCTCTGAGTCACCTAGGGATAAAAGCATGAGAAAGTGATTTTTGCACAAAGCATCTGAATATGGGGTGTTGATATATTTTCAAGACCAACTCCTCTGTTTAAAACGTTTTTGGAATTGCTCACCAGAGCGCGAGCATTCTAGCACAAGACGGTTCGGGGAACATAGATCAAGGATCAGTGTAGGTGTTCAATAAGAATAAAACAGGATAGATCATTTTTAACATAAATCAAATGGTTTGTCCTTTAACAGTGGTAAAATTCTCACCACGTTTATGCCAATTAGACCCAGGCTTGGGCGCTTTATTGTGGACTATGGAAAACCAGCCTTGACGTGAAAATTAATGATGCTATTTAAATGAGCCGCCCAAGGCATAAAATAGTGTGAGAAGATCATATTTGCATTGCTCTTGCCGTGTTTTGCTTAGGATTATGTTCTGCCTTGAAATTCTAGGAGAAGTTCATAGACTGGTTCTAGGAAGAATAAACCAGAGAGAAGCAAGTTCACCTAGAGGGTATCCTCCCCACCAGTGACTGTTCATGGTGTTACACTCTGAATTCTTTGCACTCTCTCTGCAGCAAATTGTCCCTTAAAATAGGCCCAACTGGCATCAGAACAATCGCAAGCTCTTCCAAGATTATTTTGACCATCTCTGAATTTTCTAATGAGAGTCTAGGGTAAAAAAAAAAAAAAAAAAAAAAAAAAATCCTGTCTATTCAAACTAACTTAGTTGCATAATGAATGAGTCCCATTTTATTTTAATTTAATTATGCAAATTTGGCCTGAAATCAATTCTGGTGCCTGGAAAATTAACATTTGTTTGTTTTGTTTTACTATCAGGGCTTTTTCCTAGTTTCATTAAGCCCACTTGGCAAGGCCCAGAGCTTCTAAGATATTCAGGTCTTCACTTAATGCTCATGATGTTGACTTTGGTTTGCGTAATGAGTATACAAACTACCTGATAGGGAATTGAAATATAATATACAAAGTGGCCATGAGACTCACAGATCCACTTCGCTACTATAAATATGAGTGCTTTTCTTCTAGGCATGGGCTATGACAGGATCCGAGGACACAGGAAGTAAGTTTGGGTATTTGGTGATTTTCTGAAGGTCGATCTATGCCATAAGAACTGCTCTCTGCTTGAAGCAAGCATTTTCTTCCTTGTGTTCACAGACTTCAAGATAAAGCAGTAGTTGCAAAAATGGCCTTGCTGCATGCTGCAGTGGGACCACTGGTGGACAGCTCTGAGGTCTCCTTGTATTTGTCACTTCCAGGAGTCCTCCCACTGGATACTTCCATCGTGAATCCTAATTTTCCTCTTAGCATCCTGATCCCCAGTCTATAATTCCTGCCCAAGACCCAGATATCAACCTTGGGCAATCATATCAGTTTTAGGATATTTTGGTAAAAATGCTCCAAACTTGAAGAGGCCCTCTGTCTCATCTTCTCAGCCATCTCCCCTTCTTCCTTGAAGATTGATTGCATGGATCACTTATAAATCAAAGGATACAATGACTGGATTATTCATTCTGAGGCCCGGTTTAATATTTTATCACTGTCTTTGTTCCATGAATTAAGCATGCTAAACAATATTGGGACAAGGAAAGGCATTTAGATATAGCTCTGCATTGCTGTTGAAGTTGATCTTCTTAATGTGGGTAAATGAAAGCAGAGATGAATGCGGCAGGACTGTGACACTGCTAAACCTCATCATTTTCAGGGGATGGAAAAGGCTTTGCTTTCAACCACCAGCTCCAGGGCTCAGCATCCCCAACAGCCTCTTAGAATTGGAACTTAACAATTTCCTTCTAAATGACTGTGGGAGCATGGCTAAATAATTATACATCTCAACCATTGTGTAAACTGGTTTAATTAACATTTTTTCAGGCATGTCACATTTATACAATCACCAAATAATTTTCTAAAATTATGCTGCTGTAGAAGTTGCCACACATCAACTTGGATTATTTTTACTCATGGCCCTAATCATGTCTGAAAGAAGTTTTTTTATATCATTTAATTTTTTTTTTTACTATTACTTGGTACTTTCATTGAAGATGATTCATCCATACAGGCTAGCCAGATGCTCTGTTCAATTTATTTGTAAGTGTTATGTTTAATTGTTGTTGACTTAATCAAAGCTGGCATTTTTTTTCAAGCAGTTATAGCTTATTAAATTTCTTTTTCATTCACTTTGTAATAAAATAAATCTTGGAAAACATGGCCCCTAAATTTAAACTTAGAATATATCATAAAAATAAAAGACAGTTTTAGGTCCAAAATCCATGGGATTAAGAAAGGAGGAGGTTGCAAACATGCACTTTGTGTTTAAGTATTTGGGCAGCATGTGTTTCAAGAAGATGTCATTCAATTTACTCTCTATTTGAGAAGATATTTAAAAAACTGGGCACAATTACTATATTTTAGTAAAGTACTTAGATTATTCTTTGGGCTTCTTTAAGCCTATGACGATTATTGTTATATGTTATCATTATTATGACTATTATTATAAATGCATTCATTTTTTTTCTTAAATAGCAATCCCAAGCAAGACCAATAAATCAAGAGATGTTCTGAGGCATAAGGCTGAAGTGAGACTAGGAATGCAGATGGAAGGAATTATACAATCTAACGTCAAGCACTGAAGTCATATTTTGTGCTCCAAACACAATGAATGGAGTGATTATATAAGCAGAAGGATTAGCATTTAAGTCACCAAACTAGTCTTTTGAATTTTCTTGTTCTATCAAGAATTCCCTTTTCTTCCTGACATCATTTATCATGCCATATTAGCTACAGCATCCTATTTTACCAGTCTTTCCACATTTTAAATCTCTCACCAATGAATATATCTCTAGGAAAGATGTACTTAGCAGCTCTGATAATAAAACTGGAATCGATAATATCTGTTGAACTTGCGCTGTAATGGAAAGCGCTTTTGCAAAATTCTCACTTTCATGAACTAGAAAACAAGTATACACATATTTTATGTCTCTCCCTTGACTGTTTATGCACTGAAAGATTTTGAAGTAATCAAAATGTGTGACATTCAAAAAGACTAATGCTATTTTTTTTTTTACTTTATTTGAATACTTGTACTGAAAAAAGTAAAGTTTTTTTCCTGTCTTTTAGTTTGCAGTTTTGTGTGTAAATGAAGTTTTTAGGCTACATTTATACAGTGCCATTATCCCGGCCGAAAACTGCAATGACTGGCTACCTAGACATTTATGAGCATAAAGAATACTCAGAATAGAATACTTGTAAAGAATACTTACCTCGGTCTTAATTGCAACAGAACAACCAGGCCTTAAATACTCTTTCCTTTTGCCATGAACATGGATGTGAAAAAAAAATAAGAATGTGTTGCTTTACTAACAAAGATAAATTATTTTTGCTCTGCTATAAATGGTGTTGCAAATTAATGTAGAAATATACTCAGTTATCCCATCTAGATTCTGCAAAAATGTCCTGAGGCCTTGATATAATAGCCTTGAGGTCATGCTGTTTCTGATCCTCAAAGCCCATGATCCACAGCACGATCCCCCCTGCTGGAAACACACCAGGTGTGTTCCCTACCTGGTCCCAGGACTTTATAGCACACCCAGAGAAGTGATTTCCAGAACTCGAACATTTAAAGTAAATGGTAATTTTAAAGCAATCTGTGAGTCAGCAAAAATAGTTCTTGCTCATAAAGACATCTTGGGTCCGAGGAGAATATGCTTAGTTTCATGAACTGATGCTTCACATGTAGGAAGTCCTCCCGGTCAAGGTCAGTTGTAAATGGGGATAGTTAAGTATCTGATAGTAGAGAACATATATTTTGAGTACTTGAATGCCCGGATCATTTTAATCTGGATTCCAAAAATGCCTCTACCACTTGTAAAAGGAGAAATCAATCCATCTATACGTCTGTCTATTTCCCATAGATACATAGTTTTATGGTTGTTTGGGGGGTTTTGTTGTGGTTTTTTGGGCCACATCTGAGGCACATGAAGTTCCCAGGCCAGGGATGGAACCCATGCCACAGCAGCTCCCCCAGCCACAGCAGTGACAACACCGGATCCTTAACCTCCTGAGCCACTTGGAAACTCGCTTTTTGGGGGGTTTTTTGAAACAAACACCTCACTCTGTCTGTCATGGTGGGGTTATTGAGGAAAAGACGTATTGTGTTATGGCATGTTGTGATGATCCAGCTTGTTAAATTGTGTTTTTCTTCCATGCTGGTTCCCCTCAGGCTGCTTAGCCCGTTGGACCCACCTTTCTCACTTTTTTTTTTTTTACCCAGCTGACATTTTCTTCATTTCTTAAGATTCAGCCACATAACTCTCATAATTCTCATAATTCTTACACTGTATTGAAATGATTGGTTCTGTGCCTCTATCAAAAACACCACTGCAAAGCCCGTGGTCTGGGATTCTGTGTGCTTTGTAGCTGAATCCCCCCTTACCTTGCACAGTGCCTACCTGCCTCCTGGTTAAAACGGGCAGTTAAAAATCTGAACTGATCTGAAAATGAATTAAGTATTTTACCCAAAGGACAGCAGCTTCAGCTAAACCTGTTTATTCCTAAGGGTGAAATTATTTTCTTTTAAGCCATAAGCTGTATTAAATGGAGTGAGGCTATTGTCACATAAAACAAAGCAACAGCCAAAGTCCTGCCCTGAGACAAAGTATTTTTTTGGCTTGTTTTGCTTTCATTGAACCCCTTACAATAACTTATGTACTTTCTCCATTTGAAAGGATAGGCATAGTTTAGAGATATTTGAGTTTCTAAACATTCTTTGGGAGTTCCTGTTGTGGCTCAGTGGGTTAAGAACCTGAGAAGTATCCATGAAGATGTGAGTTGCATCCCTGGCCTCACTTAGTGGGTTAAGGGTCCAGCCTTGTTGCAAGCTGCAGTGTAGGTCAAACATGTGGCTTGGATTTCATGTTGCCATGGCCCTGGTGTAGGCTGGCAGCTCTGATTCCACCCCTAGCCTGGGAATTTGCATGTGCTGCAAGTGCTGCCCTAAAAAGGAAAAAAAAAAAAAAATGAAATTCTTTGTAAATTGGCCAGTAGATTTCTCTTCTCCCATTTTTAACTTACTAGATGTTCAGGAGTTCCTAGTATCAGGTGGGTTAGTGCCAATAATGCAATGTTATGTTTAATTTCTAAAATATTAGAAAATATACAAGTCAGTGCTCAGCCATGCATTTGCTGAAGTACTATTTTCTAGGGAATCAAAGTTACCCCAATGTTTCATTTTAAGATGCTTGTCTGCAGGCAAATGATCTGCAAAAGGGTAACCAAGTGCTCATTTGTAAAACAAAAAGCTTTTCTGCCTAACTTTCTCTTTTTCGTCTTTTGGCAGGATTCGGTCTCATCCACATCTGGGCCTACCCCCTTCTTTCCTCCATTGTGACTGGTGGTTGATCTTCTCACCCTCAGCAGGACTGCGTCACAGCCTGGGATCAGAACCACAGGTAAAGTGGCACAGGTGATGAGGCAGGCTCGATGCTGCAGGTGAATCTGCTTAAGCTTTTTCAGTCCTTTGACGGCAACATGAGCAGAAAAAGAAACTGCTATTTTAGTGATGGACCAGCCCTACATCGTGTTGGTCACACAGGGCCATCTCACAGGCTGGTGCAGTTGATGGGCGAGGTCTGGGAGCCAGCTGAAACTTGAATGGGTACATTTGAGAAGTTGGAATGGGAAGGAACTTAGCTCAGGGATGCAGACTAAATTCCCAGGATGGGGGTCATCTGCAATTCCTTCTGTGATCATGCCCAGAGGGACCCCCCCGCCCCCCTCACCCCCCCACCGCCTGCCCTTTTTGCTATCATCGAGAAATGGACAGCACACACAACATAAGCTGCTCCCCTCGTCTTTGGAGGCAGCAGGTGGCTGTTTGACTATCGTTGCTAGTGCAATTGGACTCCCCAATCTGTGGCGCCTTAAAATATATAATTTTCATATCCATTTAAGGAAGCCATTCCTTTTGAACACCTAAAAGATGATTTCTCTAGAGAGAGAGAGGGTGGAGGAGGGAGCCTTAGAATGTGTTTCCGAGTTTGTCCTTCAAAAATTTAGTCTAAGTATGCACCCAATGATTTTCAGTCCGAAATAGGTAAATAAATAAAACAATGGTCACCAATGATTTTTAGTCCTAAATAAAATAAATGAATAATACAATGGTCTGGGTCCAGAGAAAAAAGACTCCACAAAGATCAATCCTATTCTTTATGTGACTATAAAATGTGATATATAGATATAGATAGATAATATCTTGACAAAAATACTATTCTGATAAAAATACAAATTCATATACTTAGTTTGTTCTGATTTAGTGTCTTTGGCAGGGTTCGCTTTTTTTTAAGTTCTCTAACTCAAAAAAAATTTTTTTTCAAAATTCATCTTTTAAAAAGCATAGAAAATGACTAAAGAAAAGCTTGTATAGAAAAAACTTTTGTGGAGACAGTTTAGAAGCCCACTGCTCACGTAGACAGGGGCTGGGATCTGGGGGATCAGGGTGGCTAGCCTGGTCTTTCTGATGCAACCAGCCTCATAAACATGGAAGAAATGGAATAATCATGGCCAAATGCAGCAAAGTAAGCCGTTTGTGTCTTCATTCTTTGTTGTATGATGCCGGGACCTTGAGAAACATGCATCCAGCTCTTCTTCTTGTTCTGGTGGGCTAATAGGGGCCTTGTAGGTGTCTCAGTCCTTACTTTTTATGTTCTTTTTTCTAATATACCCAAATTATACAGACTTTTCAGTACAGTAGGTTTGTGGTTGTCCCTAACAACTGAGAAGTAAATTTAGCCTACTAATTGCTTTTCTCTATTTTGCCTTAATAATAGTAGTTAACATGTACCGAAGGTTTATCTGTGCCAGTAGTGGTTCTAAGTTCGTTAAGTATATTAGTTTATGTAGCCCTCATTTAAATCATGAATTCCATGAGTCAGATGCTCTTTCTTATCTCCAGGTAATGGATGTGAAAACCCAGGTACGGTGTTTCAAAACCCCTTCAAATCGACTTGCTATGTTGCCTTACACTCTAGATTTTAAAGCTAATGCGATCCTGTTAATAAAAAGGAGGGCCATATAAAATGATTCTATTTAGCAGTTGATTTTTTTTTTTTTTGGCCATGCCCACAACATGTAGAAGTTCTTGGACCAGGGATGGAACCTGAGCCACAGCAGTGACAACACTGGATCCTTAAACCACGAGATCACCAGGGAACTCCTGGTTAATTTTAAGTAAAATTGTTAAACTTTTGATAACATTCTCTCTGTGCCAAGCTTGTTGTAAGCACTCTATACAGGTGTGAATTTGCTTAATCTTCGCTTCAGTCCCATGGGGCAGGTGTCATTATTATTCCCATTGTATAGGAAAGGAAATCGAGACACAGAGACATAGAGTAGCTTGTCCATGGTCACCCAATTAGTATGATAGAAATTCAGATGTGGGGCAATGCAGATGCCAGTTAGTGCAATTGTTTTAACATTCTAGTCCTGCCACTGCTATTTGCCTTTTAACAAATTATTCTGTCTTTCTAATTCTTAGTGACCTCATGTATCAATAAAGGAGTGGGGGGCCTGATTACATGATCTAAGTTCACTTCAGCAAACCCTGCAAAGTCACAAAGCATACGACCTTATTTAGATCTGTCTGAAGACCTAAGGGCACACTCCAGCCTTGAACTGGCTGAGCCTTCTAACACGTCTCTGGACATCCCGAAGAATAGTTTCTGGAAGGGAATGAAGCTGGATGCTAAAAATGTAGGACATCTGTTGACGACATCCAGAAATGCCAGCTTCACCTCAGCATCTTTGTAGAGGTACAGCTAATCCTGAACGCTCTGTGTAAATCCTGGCTCCACCATTCAACAGCTGTGTAACCTGGGTGAGAACTCTCCACCATCCTGACCTCAGTGTCTTTCTCTATAAAGTGGGGATAATAATAACACTACCTGGAGAGAGTTGAGTGAGCAGCAGTGGGGATAATTTGTCCAGTGCATGCGGAACAGAACATGGTCCAGAGTAAGAAGTAGGGAACAGGGAGCATTATTATTGCAGAAGAGCTCTGCTTCCATGAAAGAGAAGGATTGTGGAGTTCTCATCGTGGCTTAGTGGTAACAAACCTGACTAGTACCTATGAGGATGTGGGTTCAATCCCAGGCCCTGCTCAGTGGGTTAAGGATTCGGTGTTGCCATGAGCTGTGGCGTAGGTCGCAGATGCAGCTCAGATCCCCAGTTGCCATGGCTTGACCTGACCCCTAGCCTGGGAACTTGCATATGCTGTATGTTTGCCCTTAATAAAAAAAGGGGGGGGGGGGAAGGATTGTGAATCTCTTTGGTCATGGTTGCGGAAGATTCCTTCTGAGGTCTGATGAAAGCCCAGCTCTTCCCAAGATCTGGAAAACTGGGCTCATCCTTTATCTTCAGGTTGAAAAAAAAAATCCAGTTTAATTGCTCCGTGGTTAAGATAAATGTGACTTGATACTGAGCTAAATGAATGTGCTGAAGTTACTTAATTTCAGAGGGCCTGTGTTCAGGAAATCAATGAGTTTTTGAATTTTTTAATTTAATCTGATTAATATAAGGAGGCAATCAGTGTTAAGTTGATTAACTTAACAGTTGGTGGCACTGTGGTTGGTGGGACTGAATTGTCTAAAGTTTGTAAGATATAAGTATTCTGCCCATTCCTCTCTAGTTAAACTAAGAGGCGGTGGCTTTATATTTTGCTAAATGTCTTACAGTGCATTTTCCGAGGTCTGCAAACAGCATTTAGAGCACTAGGGCCTGCTTTTCCTTTTTAAACAACTCATCAAATTCTCTGTCAGTATCTAAATCACTCAGTATGTAAGGGAATGGAGAAGAAAAACTGGAAATTCTAAAATACGTATGTGTGATAAAACAGTTGAGACTGGTGAAATTTAACACTACCTGGACATAGGATTATGTTTGTCACTCTTACGAGTGGCAACTCACTTTTCCTCTATGCAAGAGTCGAATTAATCCACAGCTTTAAAGTGTGTTATTACCTTAATGCAGATTCAATCTGAGAATAAACGAGGTCCTTTAAAAACTGATTACACAATGTTGGGCTAAATGGTAGTTATGAAGTAGTATATTTACCTGGCCAAGTTGTATGTACAAATACTGTATGATTATATCCAGGACAAAAAAAAAAAAAAAAAAAAAACCACCCTGAAATGAAGCAAAGCTTTCAGAGCTGAAGGCAATCATAAAGATTATTTCATCCGCCCAAGGCCCAGAGGGATTAAGTGATTTGCCTCCATTTATGCAGACTGTAAGTGGATATTGCAGATTTTAGCCCAGGCTTTCTTGAACTCAGGTGGAGGGAAAGCCCAGGGTTCTAAGGCACGCATCCAGGTAATATGATAATAATAATAATTATGATAACCACTGTATTTGAGTATCGCTCTAAACGACTTGGCTCTGCTGGTGTAACCCCTTGTTCTGCCCCTCACAGCTCTATGAGGTATGTCTAGTTATAGACTTGACCACTGAGATTCAGCATCTGTGACTTGTTCTAGGTCACAGATGCCAAAAGCGGGGGCTGGGAGGGGGGTTCCAGTGTCACCCCTGAATCAGCCCTTTTTCTACTGGACCCACTGCTTCACCCATGGAGATGAGCATGGCCATATCTCTGACTGACTTTCCCTTGAAAATCAGTATTTTAACCTCCTGCAATGATAGCCTCAGCTGTGTATGGAACAGCCAAACATAGTACATTCCCAAGATGCTCAGCTCATACTCCAGGGAAGAGGGCATCAGAAGGGTCCACTAGTTACTGCATTTGTCTAATGGTCTTGGAAATGAATGAACTGACTTTGAATACAATTAAGTGTAAACGATCCACCACATTACTGAAACATTACCTGTTAGCCTAGGCAGGCCAGGGATTCAAGATCATGAACTTAAAAGCAAAAACCAAAGCGTCGACTCCAAGAAGATGAAAATGAAATATTAAACCTGGTGCTCTGTAAATTAATATGTAGAGGTAAACAAGACTACTGCAGAAAATTACTGTTTAATGTTTCATTCCATTTGAAAGAAAAACTCCCCAATGTTCAATTCTACCCTCTATTTAAAAGTTAAAAATATGCTGAAAATTGATTGAGGATGGTGCTGAGCACCTCCAGGGAAGGTAGCTAGAATCACAGTAGCCGTGCCATAGCAAAATATTTTAGATTTACCAGCTGAACTGTTCAATGTTTTACATGTGTTAGAAGTATTAGTTTCAAGGCAAAATGAGGCAATGTTATGTGTAACTGTTTGTTTGGAAACCTCTTTTATTAGAAAAAGATTTTTCATATTAATGCTATTTTCAATACAGGTGTGATAATACTCCATGAAGTATCGTGTACTTGATATAGTGAATTTAGGAGTAACAGTCCATCTAGAGGCTGGCCCCCTCGGTCTCCATTAGGTACTCTCGTAGCAAAATGTAAATACCCTTTTAAAAAATAAAGAGGCCTTTGGGCAGTCAGATGAGCACAGTGGGGGTAGGGTAAGGAAAATGCTCTTTCCGGACAAACTCATGCTTTTGGCTTTGACTTCATTTAGTAATATCAGTTCTCAGAGAACCGAGACAAACCCTTCTATGCTTTGCAAAAGCATAGGAGGAAAAAAGCTTGTCATTCACAAGCAGCTATGGACGAAACTAGCGGCAGAATACAGGTTGGGGCAACTAGGGATCCAAAAAAAAAGTTGGAGTAAAGTGCACAGTTACTGTCAAAAATATATTATTTTGATCCTAAGAAAATTAAGAGAATTTTATCTAATGAACTAGATTGCTGACCTTTTAATACATTTGGTTTCAGAGAACATACAATCACCATCGGACATATAAGACTAGTTTGCTTTTTTTAAAAAAAAAAAATTGCTTGGAGTTATCTACAGGAATCTCATGAACGCAATTCAAGGCAAACGTTCTGCAGCTCTTTGGGTAGTGAACGATTGATTTCCTCGGGTAAACCCACCAGGACATAGGGAACTGTTAAGTTCACTGCTTCGAGCGGGCCTTTCCCCTGTCTTTTCACTCTTTCCCTTCTGCTCCCTCTTTCCCTAAATGCCAGTACTTTCCAGTTCTCCGTCCTCGACCCCAGTGGCGTGAGACCGGGAAATCATGAAGAGTTTCTCCTTGTTTGTAAAGTGCCTCTGCACGGGCTGGGGGGCCTCGGCCGCGGGGGGTTCCCGGCTGGGATCCTCCGGGGGGCTCTCCTCCGCACCCGGGGAGGTGGCGGCCTCACCGGCTGGACTGTCACCGCCTACCGCGTACACGACCGACTCCAGGGAGGTGCCGGCCTCCCGCAGGGGGGTGTAGCCCTTATTGCTGCAGGATGGCCCATCCGACTGGGAGCTCGGCGAGTCCAGGCCGGCGGGCGGCGAGCGCTCCCGCCGCGGAGAGGGCGAGGGGGAGGCGGCTTGGGCAGGAAGGCTCAGGTCTAGGTCCGCGCTGCGCGAGGTGGGCGGAGGCTCGGGGGACCGAGGCGCCCGGTAGTCCGGGAGCCCGCTGGTGCTGCGGCGCCGCAGGGCCGCGTACCTGCCGGTCCTGGGCAGGCGGCCACCCTGCCCCCTGGTGGTGCGCGCTGCCGCCGCTCCCGCGGGCTCCTCCTGCTCGGGGGGCGCCCGGCGCGCGCCGCCCTGGGCGCAGCGGAGGTCGGTCAAGCTCAGGTCGAGCTCGCCCCGCGGGATCTCCCGGGAGCCGCGCTCCCCGGGCGGCCGCTGCCAGCCGCAGCTCGCGCCCTCCGCGTCCCCATCCCCGTCGCGCTCCCCGGGTAGGGGCAGCAGCGCGAAGGCGCTCAACGAAGAGCCCACGAGGGAGCTGGCGGTGCTCTGGCGTCCCCAGCTCCCGGGGGGGCTGCAGGGCGCCGGGCTGCTGCTGCTGCTGGCGGCCGCGGTGGCGGCAGCGGCGGTCTCCGCGGCAGCGGTCCGGCGACGGCCGGCCACGCCCGAGCGCTCGCGGTAGATGCTGTACACGGCCTCCGCCAGGCTCGGGGGCTCCCGCGGGCAGCGCGGGGAGGAGGCCAGGTCTGGCGGAGACGCGGCGCCCCGGGCCCCACCGCCCCCTCCCAGCGCCGCGGGGTGGGGCCACGCACCCCTGGCCAGCAAGGCCGCCGCCCCGAAGGCGTCCCCGGCGCCTCCGCAGCTTCCCGGCTTCAGCTCCAGGCCCCGCGACTGCACGTAGCCGAGGAAGCCATTGAGCGGCGCGGCCCCGGGGGGCGCCGAGGCGGGGGCAGAGGACGAAGAGGAGGCGGCGGCGGCCGCGGCGGCGGCCGCGGCTGCAGCCAGGTCTTTGGCGCGGAGGCTGTGCACGTCGATGACGGTGGAGTAGAGGTCCCGCAGGTTGATGATCTTGGTTTTCTTGTCCCGATTCTCATGGAGCACAGCGTTGGCGCAGATGAAGAGGAAGATGCCGATGCCCATGATGAGGGGCCCGAGGACCTTGAGCTTGTCAGAGTGCAGGTAGCCGGAGAAGACTCGGAAGAAGAAACCCACAGACGTGGAGGAGGACGAAGAAGGGGCGGGGGACCGCGCTGGAGGCGTGCTCCTGGGCGCGCCCACCGAACTGGAGTTGACGCCCTCCGGAGTCCCCAGGTGGTTCCCGGTCTGTTTTTTGCTGCCATTGCTGCTTCTGTTGGTCATCGTGGGGACGCGGTGGCCGCTGCCCGTGGGTTGCAGCTGCTTAACCCCGTCCTTATTGGCCCCGTTGGCCTTGGGCCAGTAGCCCACCACCGCCATGGCTATGCCCACCAGCAGCACCAGGATACCACAGAGGGCAATGAGCCCGGAGATGGAGCACAGCTTCAGCTTGCCTTTCACCACCACCACGTCGTTCTTGCGCCTCTTCTTGGCTTTCCGCTTGCGTTTGGGGACCTGGCTAGGGGGGCGGAGGGGATCTTGCTTTCTGGCGGAAATCCTCAACAGGCCGCCCGTGGCGATCATGGCGAGCGGGTGGAGTGCGGGGCTAGCCCCTGTGGACGCCTGTGCGGGGTGGGGTGGGGGGCACCGGCTGCCCACTAGCTGCTCTGCCACCTCCTCCTGCTGCAAAGCAGAGGAAGACAGTGAGAGGGTATAGGCTTGGCTGCAGCAACATCCCACGCGCTGCCATTGTCCCGCTCCCGGATACCAGCTCGTGTGCACCCCCCTCCCCCCTCCATTACCCGCTAACCCGAGTGCGGTACGTGGGGGCCAAGGGGTGCGGTAAATGGCTTAGGGAAGAGTCATTGTTGTAATAATAAATACTGTTGCAGTAATTCATAGGAGATGATAAAACACTTTGAGAAAACGCCTTGCTGCCTGCCTGCTCTCCCCCCATCCCCCACATACGTTGTAGGTAATGCGCCAGCATAGCTCACTTAAAACCCTCCTGGCTGGCAGCCAACAGAGTTGTGACCATTAGTAAAAACTGCATGTGGGGACTCAAAGTAGTGGGTGAGGGCTTTCCCAGGGGAGCTGCCAAGTCTCTTAACTGAGCAGAGGGATCTGTCAGCGTGGGGTCCAAACTCCCTAAAACAGGCACAAAAGTTACCATTTTATAAAGACAAAAGGAAATCATTCCCCTGGGTGGAAAGTAAAAGTCACATCCTGGCAGCCGGCTTATTTACCCGAGGTAATTAACACGGAGTTCAAGGCTGGGAGAACACCACAGAGAGAGGTCAGTACTGTGGCAGTGGAACTCCCTCCACCAACTTGTCCCCAGGCTCTCGCTGTTCTTACAGCTCAAGGCCCGCAGATCCCTCTCACAGCCGGTTACTCATTTCTTTTCTGCAACATCTGGACAGCTTCTTGGGGTGGAATATTTAGTTTTAGGTAACTGGTTATGTAACTGCGCTCTTCCTTCTGGCGTCCTCGCCTCAGAGGAACTCCCTTAAAGGTATCATGTGCTAGATCTCAGCAGGGAATCTGAGAGGTCCCCTAGAATCTCCAAGAGAAAGTTCCCCCCCCCCTCAGGTGGGGAAATTAACAGTCTTAAAAGAAAAAAGCAGAACTCTGCCATGATGGCCTCTGACCCCTTATTAATGTGCCAGCATCTCTCTAAAGAATCCGAGCATTTGCATAAGTAGGCAATTAACTAGGTACAGCAGTGTACATAATAATGATGATTTGTAGAATGACATTTCCCCAAGTGAGAGCTGTTTTCATCTTTGTCTCATGAGGTCATTTTTAGGAAAGGAGGGTGGCAAGAATGCATAGACTATCCTATAGGAAGTTTAGTTGTTTATAAGAAAGTCTTGGTAGGTAAAAATGCACAGCTGCATCTCTGTGGATGTCTGTTAGCTTCTAAAAATTTCAATCCTGCTGGATCCCCAGAGTAAAACATTTTCTGTTCCACTGGTTGTGTTCCCTCCTATAATGGAGATGCTAAAATTAAGGGCATTGTATGAGTTTGAAAGGCTTAGATATCACTCACAAGCCTTTGGGTAGTTTATCTTTTATAGAATAATTCATGTTTTGGAATAAATTACCCTTTGAAAATGTGGGATTACTTAGGTAGAATTTTGCTTTTAATTGGTGCCTGGTGAAGAGCTTTGGCCCGTGATTCCCTCCATTCTACAGGCAGCATCATTTCTTCACTGGTGGAAAAGAAAATGGTAATCAGCTATTAAAGATATTTGCAAATCAGTATCTCCTTGGAACTTAGTTGGCTTTGAGTAGAGAGAAATGCTAGGTAGGTTAGAGAGGGGTTAGAGAGAATACATCTATAAACCTTTTTAATTTGGATTTAAGAAGGTACTGCAGCAGTAAGTACAGATTGAAAAAATGAGTAGCTTACTGTCCATTTTCATGCCATCATAAACACATTTATTATGTAGTTGTAACATAGAGACTGCTGGTTTAAGTGATCCCTAGACTCCAGCATCTTTAATGTAATAATCTGGAGGTCTGTGATTATTTTAAGAAGGATATAGGAGCCAGACATTTTAGAAGCAAACCCAGCCCCAGTTGGCAGGGTGGCTCTCCTGGAGGACAGAAGGGCTAACATTTTGTTGGGCATTGACACTGATGCTGAACGTCTTGAGGGAAGAAGGTACACATATGTATTTCCCCTCATCAGGCAGCTTTGGCTCTGGGTAGAATGTGAGGAAGATCGGAATGGATTTCAGAAATCGTTTACAGAAGATCTTTAAAATTAGTTTAATAGCTAGTAATTAACTTCCCTAGTTCATTATTCCTTCAGCCCTGTTGAAGTCTGAACTCCTTTGTAATGTATCTCCATCGGATGTGAAATGCCGACAAAGGTCAGATGGCAAGGAAGACCCACCTCTGAGGTTTTTTTCATACATAATGAAGGAAAACAAACTTGGCATTCGAGGTTGGCTGCCCTAGCAATTTACTGCCTGGTGCTGGTCTTTCGGTGGTTAAGGAATGGAGGATGGGGGAAGCAAAGGAGGGATGTCTAAAAATACAACTGCTTCCAAGAGACATTCAAGTTCTCGGCTCATGATGGATTAAGCCCCACTCGGCTCTGAGGCTCAGCGCCCACTGGCTGGGAGTGCCCTGCCCTGCCGGGACTCCACCCTGGTCCTGCACCCCTGGCCCCCTCCTTTGGTAGGGCAGCGAGCCCCTTGCCCTTCTTTTAGGTCTGCTTATTTATGTTGGAGTCACATGAGTGCAGCAGCTGGGAGTCCGCCTCTGGAAAGAAGACAGGCTGGAGCGAAGTAAGGGCAATCCTGAACTCGCTTTTATCTGGGCAGCGCATGCTGTGTGGCCCGCCCAGGAAAATGACTCTCCCGATCACCCGCCCCGGGGACCCGGGCACATGCAGGAGGGCTGGGGAGAGGCCGCTCGGGGACCGGGGACAGACAGAATTGATCAAAATGGCAGCACTGGAAGCAAACAATATCGCTCACTTACCCGGAAAGACTGGGGCAGCTCGGGGCCGGCGAACGGGCGCTCAGGCGACACAAAGGAACCATGGAGAAACTTTTTCAGCCCGAGCCGACGGCAGAGCGCAGGGACAGCGCCTCGGGGCCCTCCATCTGAGCGCGGATCAGCAGCCCAGCGGGGGCGAGCGCCCGCCCCGGGTTCGCAGCCCCCTCCGATGCCGGGGCGGGAGCCATTTCCAAGAGTTTCCAAGAAGTGTCAGGTCCTCCGCATCCCTCATACTGCCTGGAGCCGCTCTCCCCGCCGCCGCGGCCCCTGCCCCTTGCCTTGCCCTCCCGCGTCGCTCCCGGCCGGCCCAGCTCCTCTTTGTGTGGCTGCGGCGCGCCGGGCTCCACCGGGTGGAGTTGAGCCCGCGGCGGCGGCGGCGGCACGCGTGGCTCGGGGCGGCCGGACCCGCGGCTGTTGCTAAGAGACCGGAGCCATGACACAGGGAAATTGCTGCAGGATGGCAGTCGGTACCCGGCCCGACTCAGCTGCTCAGGGGCGCACCCGCCCCCCGCCCCATCCCCCGCCTTCTCCCCCCCCTCTCCGCCCGGCCGTCTCCCTACCCCCCCCCCCGCCCCGGCTCCCCCCACTTCCTCTCCAGCGCGCGCGCGTCCCTTCGGAAGAACAGTTCCCCCGAGGACCCAGAGGCTCAAGGGTAGGCGGAGGAGGGGGCTGGAGTCGGGCCGGGGGCGAGAGCCGGGAGGGCAGGGCGCGGGGCTGCCTGGGCCTCGGCCTTCCCGCCCCCCGGGCGCCCCGGGACCGCCGCCTGCCCCGGCCGGGAGCTTTGTTCTTTCTCTCCAACTACCTGTCTGAGCAGCGGGCTGGAGGGGGCCGAAGGAAAGGGCCCCCGCTCCGGGAGGGGCTCCCCATCAGCATCCGAGGGGCGCGCTCGGGGAGAATGGGGTAGCGCCGCGCCTCCCTGTCTGCCTTCCTCCCTGCCTCTCCTCTTCTGTCTTCTCTTTTGTTGCCTCTACTCTTGGACACGACACAGCCTTTGCTGTACCCCCTCCCACTTGGGAGTTTGCAGTGTGGACGCACAGCGAACACAGTAAGTTGTCCCCCGGCGAACTCCGCGGGCCCAGTGGAGCCGCCCCCGCCAAGCTGCACGCCCCGCGGGGCCGGTGGAACCGCTGTCAGCTGTCCTCGAGCTCCAGCCACGCTGGGCTTTGTGGCCGGCCTCCCGGGACCAAGGCGGCTCCCCCAGACGCGGGCAGCTGGGACTCATCCGAGATTAGAATCAGCTCCGAGGCTTATTCCTTGGCAGCCCCTTCTGCTCGGACCCGTGCGGTAATCAGTAAGCATTAAAAGGAAAACTATTAATTCTCCAGGAATCAGGGCTAAAATCAAAGGGGGGAGGTGGGGGTAGGGAGGCTGTCCAAACTCTCTACGTCATTTTTTAAAAGCGAGAGGGAGAGAGAAATCCTGGTTCCCAGCTCATCCCTGCCCTCTCAACTGTAAAGTAAAAATGACAGGGAAAAGAGAATTGCAAAGTGGAATTTCCCCACGGAGAACTGAGAAGAAAGTAGGAAAGATTTCAATTATCTATTGAAATGGGGCAGCCAGGATGCAGGAAGAAAACAGCAGAAGAGCTGATGAAGCAGGTGCTGGCTGAACTTTGGTGTCCAGACAGATATTTTGGTGGCGATGGTTGGGGAGGCTGTTGTAGATTCTGAATTTCGCTGTAAAGTGTCCACGGAACCCACCCAGGAGGGCTTTGCTGCCCACAGTTCCCATTACAAGATCGTTGGTCAAGGTACTCAGTATTCACTTGGGTTTAAAGCTAGAGCTTGCATTTTGCAAAAAGAATGATAAAGACCAAACATTTCCCGGTTTAAAGAGAGAAATGTGGCCAGGGGCATGTGAGGTGGGGCTGGAGACAGTGGGGAGAAGGGAGGGGATGGAGGAGAGATGGTTCATCAAAGGAAGCCCTGCACCTGTGTCTTTGAAAGGTGGCCCCTGACCCCCTTTTCAAGCAAATAATGAAGCTGGATAATGATGGAGTGTTCGGAACCCACCTCCTTCTACCTCTCAGTTCCTGCTCAGAGTCAGAGTGCTGGACAGCAAGCCCTAATGAAGGGAAAGTTTTCAGTCCTTTGCTTTCAGTCTGTTTCCTTTTAGAGAAATCACTGCAAAGGAGAAACCACTAGGTCTAACAGTAATTTTGAAGGTTTTTTTTTTTTTGGTTTGTTTGTTTTGCTTTTGTTTGGCTCTGAGTATCTAGATTTCTTGAATCCCAGTTATAACCTGGTGTTTTGCACCAAGATTGGATCTGAGATCTCATTTCATTACCCAGCTGGCTGCCTGGGGCCAGGTGGCAACTCCCAGCCTCATGGGCCTCTTTTGCTGAGCTGTGTAAACTGGGACCATACTGCAGAACTTCATCGAGCACTGAGGTGGATTAAGCCATTAATAGTTTCAAATTTCTGCCTAATTTCTAGCCATCATTTGCACAGTTAAAACTCCTATGAGGGATTTTGGAAAAGAGGACAGTCCTCTTCCAGACAAATAGGGCCTTGGGACATATTTTTCTCATGTTGATGACTGCAATAAAATTTATGGTTGATTATTCAAAGGCTTCCTTCCAAACTGCATTCTTTGGAACTTTGAACTGTTTCATTTCACCTGAGTGTTCGCATCTGCAGGAGTTTTTCTTTGTGTGTAGCTCAGGGTGTCAGAAGAAAATCAGAACACATTTGTTTCCAGTGGATCCTTTATCTCTTCCGTAATAATATAACATCAACATACTTTCCCACGGGTTTCCAAGTGACGTGGTTATTTGTAAAGGAGCAGCGGTGCTCCTGGCCCTTCTGGAGTTACTTCCTAATTTCACTGGCCGTTCAATTTGGATGATTTCTGAAGTCACGGAACACCCCTTTTCACCCTGCTGAAAGCTGAAGGGCTATGGCTACCAAATCATAATAATCCACCAGGATCTCAAGAACTCGGGGTTCAGCAGGTCAGTCAGAACATACAGTAGCCGGAGAGTAATGAAGGTCTTGGGAGAAAAGAAGACGGAAAAGATGAGCTTAGTTGAGTTGGATTAAACTCTGACCTGAAACCTTTCATCTGCTCTTTCTTGAAAACAATCCTTATGTAATTTATTCCCTTTCATAAGTTATTCACCATCCATTTCCTTTCCCTGGCCATTTCATTAACCTGGCCTGGCTGGCCTGCTTGTGCTCCTGGGCTGCTCAGGGAGAGACCCAGGGGTGGCCAGCCTGCCACCCCCCACGCGGCCCCACTTGGTCTCCAGGAACTTGCAGTGGGAAAGGCTTTGCTGTGTCAGCAGCCCGGCAGTTCCCACCTCTCCCCATGCCCTGTTCTCTCTGAGACTATTGGGGCTGCAGAAACAGAGGTAATTTAGAATCGTGTATTCTGGAACCAGTTTATATTGTCCACAAGCTCCTCATAATTTAATCAAATAAGTGAGTGATGTCATCTTCCCTGCCTCAGTCTCCCCATCTGTAGTGGGGATCCTAACACACTCTACCTCATAGCATTGTGGTGAGGACGAAACCAGGGTAGTGCACATGCACCACTGCTCAGTGTGTGGTAAACTCTTGATACATTTAGTGACCATCCTTGCAGTCGGAACATCGTCTCCTAGCTTGTTACCCTCACTCTCTGGTTCTGTTCATACTGCCAGGCATCTACATGGTAGGGACCTGCACTTAATTGCTCTGAAATGGGGCTGCAGGATCAGCTGATGAGATTCCGTGCTGCCTGCCCATATGGCGCACACCCCGGGCCACTCCAGAGGCCTGCTCTCAGGAGTGAGATCACTCTCTCCATTGCTGCCTCGCTAATTGTACAGTGACCAGGGCCTTTAATTTCCGTTAGTGGGAGAACCCAGATTTCACACTCCTGTCACTCTAGGGTGAAATTAGGGGTTTGGAGTTCCTGTTGTGGCTCAGAGGTTAGCAAACCTGACTAGTATCCATGAGGACACGGGTTCAATCCCTGCCCTTGCTCAGCGGGTTAAGGATCCAGCGTTGCCATGAACTGTGGTGTAGATTGCAGACACGGCTCGAATCCCGCGTTGCTGTTGCTCTGGCGTAGGCCGGCGGCTACAGCTCTGATTAGACCCCTAGCCTGGGAACCTTTGTATGCCATGGGTGCGGCCCTGAAAAGACAAAAAGACAAAAAAAAAAAAAAGAAAAAGAAAAAAAAAGAAATTAGGAGTTTGTAAAAACACAACCAAGAGGGCACTCTTCAGACTGGAAGTTTGAGAATCTTCACAGAAAGAACTCGAAAGCAGAAGAAGGAAACCACTATCCCAAGTGAGACAGGAGACTCCAAATATCTCACTCCTCCCCTCTCCTTGTTCTTTCTTTGTACTCCTGCCAGTAAAAAAACAACAGGACAAACCAAAGCATGACCAAAGGGAACAGTAAAGCAAGCACTAGATTTAGCAAATAAAGTCTTGCATGGGACCTATGCTCAAAAGTTGTCTGTGGTTTATCAGACCTTCCGATTCCACCGGGCACTGTCTTTGATCCATATCCCACCATTATGTACCTTGGTAGCCTCCCAGTTTTTTCATGGCTCACGCAAAGGATAAGAGAGCCTGATGAAATAGAAAATACGGAATGCAGCTGTGGATTAAAGCCCCATTAGATTTCTTTGGGGACAGAGTAGGCAAGAAAAGAAAACACCCAGCAGAGCCTGGATGGAGCAATAGAACTCAAAGCCCATGGAGTGCAAGCCTTGGTTTCTCACAGTTTAAAGGTTACATGGTTTGCATTTCCAGCCCTTCCCTGCGCAACGCTGCTGTGCCAGAGGGACCTGCGCCTGCCTCGGCCTCCACTCCCTGGAGCTCCACAGATGAACCTCCAAGAGAAAGAACTCAGCATCACTCTCGAGAACTTCTGTTTGGCAATGAAGGGTAAACTCGGCTGTGTCAAGGTTCCCGTCCAGCTTTTCTCTTGTGTTTCTGAAAGATGGTAGGGTTCAAGCCCAAGTGCTGCCACCACAGAGGAAAGGAAATGATGAACCACCTAAAGAGCCTTCCTGACAACCCATCAGACAGGGGCATCTAGCTCCATCCAGACAAATGGTGGGCAACAAAGACAGCCTTCACTTTCTGCCTTCAGACCCATTCATTCTTAATTTTGCAAATCACCAAGCTCTAGAGACCTAGCTGGGATTGTTTTCTTTAATAAGTAGGTTCATTTTTGTACATTCCATTTCCCCCATGCCTGCATTTTCTGCCATTTTCCATGTACACCATCAAAGCTGGATTGTGTGCCTTGTACAATAATGAGGTATGAAATGAGAAAACCAGGGTGTGTTGGCAGGCCTGAGAGCAGATCAAAGACAGGCTGGGAAAGGGCTCTGCACAGCGGAATGGCCAAGAAGAGACCCACTGCTAAAATGTTCCAGAAAAGCACCCCAAATGTCCACACTGTCACCGCTCCTGTTATTTCCTATGATCCACAGGCACCATGGATAGAAGACTTGTCCTACTGACAACTAATAGAAACTCACATGTCCTAGCTCCCTGCACAATTAGTTGCATGTTAGCTGCTATGAGTTCCCAGAGCGAAAGGAGAAACACACAGATGAGGAACTCATTTTCAAAAGCAAAGAAACAGAGTGCAAATGACATGTCTCTGATTTATCCACTAAGCATTTTTTCAAGTGCCTCTTGCATGCCCAGCTCTTTGATTCTTGCCCTTATTCACTCAACAGATATATACTGAGCACCTACTATCTTACAGTTACTATTTCAGGCATGGGGTAGAGAGGAACAGTGTAAATGAAGTCCCTCTCTGTGGTGGGGGGAGGTGGGTAATAAACAAGTCAGGAAACAAGAGGGAAAATTTCAAAACCTGAGACGTCTTACAAAGAAATTGAAAGAGGGTGATTGGTCAGAGGGTACAGGGAGAGAGACTAATTTAGGTTGGGTGTTCAAGAAAGGCCTCGCCAAGGAGTGGCATTTGCACTGAGAAATGAAGGCTGAAAAGGAGGCAACCATTTGAGAGTATTCAGGGAAAGCAAAGATCAGGCAACATGGCCCTATTAACCTATAATTTAGTTAGAGTCATCAAAAAATAATTAGTGACCAATGCAAAGCAAGAGGGACGATCTCTAAGTGCTAGAGGACTTTAGAAGAAAAAGACCACTGGGGAGAAAAAGCTAGTTAAGGAATACTTCCTGGCTATGGATCCCACCCTTGACCTGGAATAGATTTGGGAAAGTGGAGTGAAGGCATAGAACTGAGCATGTGAGCAGTATTGATGTGAACTTAATCTCTCCGATGGGTACCAGGCGGCCCAGGGAGCAGGGGCCAAGCATGCTATTGAGATAAGATGCTTAGGATAGAAAGGGACCTTCACATACTCTTCTGTGGTTCGTGGACCAGCAGCATCAGCATCACCTGGGAGCTCATTGGAAATGCAGCATCTTGGGCTGTATCCTAGACCCGTGGAATCAGAATCTGCATTTTAACAAGATGCCCAGATGACTTGGGTGCACAGTGGCCTCAGAACTGCTGCTCCAGCCCAGGCCTCTCATTGGAGGTGTGAGGAAAGACAGTTCATGCATCTGTGCATGAGGGAAAGAGAATTTTGCTTTTAACTCTTTGTTTCCAGTAGTGCACCCAAAGGCACACAGCATTCGTGGCCAAGTGTGTGTTTCTTAACAGCTCAGCTTTTTAGCTCAAATGGAGAGGAAATGAAAATGTGGTGGCTTTTGCATCCCTACGCATCCGTCTAGGAAACCAGTTTGGCGGAAACGAAGTGAATCCAGCTTTCTGAAAGATCAAGTTTACTCTGCCCTGGGATGACTCCTTTGGATTCAGATCATTTACATTCAAGTTACTCTGCCTCTTCTAGTTATGTGATGTTACACATGTTTTTAGATACCTAAGGGTCTGGCTATGCTTGTATTGCCCGGCTCCTGTCTTTCAAGGTAGCTGTGGGGGAGCAAAGAGATGGTCGGGGCAGTTGGGGAGGTGGGTGTGGGGAAGAGGCCCTCTGGTCTCCAGCATTTCCACCACCTCCAAAGCACCCCTACATGAATGTCTAGAGGTGGAAACTGAGTCCTTGCCATGGATATGGTCCCCATCCCATCCTGTCACTAAGCCTACTCTGTATGGACATGGGGGAGCTGTCTCCGTGGGGGTTGCTTGGGGTACAGGTGCTGAGGCCTTGCAGCGTTATTCAGCTGTCAGTGTTGTGATGCTGGCAAGGAACCCTGACAGAGGGATCATCGGGTGCTGGGCAGATGGAGGCCAAAAGCCACTATGGGGTTCAGGTGGGATCCAGTAGCCAGGGAGAGCTTCCCCAGCATGTTCTGCGGTCCCCGGTGAGTCCCACCTAGGTGGCAGGGGTCCCCACACTCTCACCTTATCTTCTGAGCTTCCACACTCCTGCAGTAATTGTGTTATGAAGGAGGCCTGGGTTCCCACAGTCTCACGCTTGGGCCATTGCAACCATCATGTGGCTCCCAAAGTTTCTCTGCTGTTGAGGAATCTGGGTGCTGGGGCCCCTATAACGTCACACTGTTTGGGAATCTCCATTGCTGAGTTCCTGAGCATGGAACTGTAGAATCTTAATGTTTGGGACTGATGAGCGTTAGAACTCAAATGACCCCAAGGAGGAAATAAGCTCTCATTTAAAGGGGGTGCGACCCAGTTTTTTTTTTTAATTAACACTTCCCTTTTAGACGATCCCATTGTAACAACTGTAATATATTTATATCCTTTCAGAGTATAAAGTCAGAGCAAAAGACACAACTGCCTACCTCCAAATGACCATCCCAAAGCACATAGATGTCTAACACATGACACCAAGAAATCAGCATCAAGAGAATATTTTTATTCAGTGAAACTCTTCTGATCTTATCAGAACCACAAAGATGTGTTATATGATTAAAATGGAATCAAAGTAATATTCATATACATTTTTTTTTCTGAAGGAAAAAAGCACACAGCATTTTCCACACTAAATTTAGTTTTGAATTTCTCTAAAATCTGACTGACGGCAGTCTCAGCTGGCTTCTTTATCCCGAAGAAGACGGAAACCTTCATTACGTCAGGAAAGCATCACAAGTATTTATTTTCTAGTGAGAAAGATGCCAACGTGACTTCCTGACAGGCGAAGCAAAGCGATTACACAGCTCTTTCAGAGGTGCACTGTTGGTATGGTATATTGGAAAATGATATGCAGAAAAAGCAGAAATAATGCTTCCAAACAGTTCAGGTTTTTATTATTCTCCAAAAGCCACTTCCTCCAAGGATTAGGGTTTGGCTACAGAAAGGTCTGTAGAGCTCTGAATATTTATGGCAAACCATTGAAGAGCTTAATACATTCAGCTCGCCAACGGGAAGTGGTGTCACAGATTTCCTGCCAGTTCCTCCCAGTCACTTATAACTTCTGGCTTTTGATGACATTAATATTAATGCAGTGATGGAAAACTTGTACTTCCTGGGAACTTGATGTCAATCAGTGTGACAGCTCTGCTTTTTTGTCCAAGGAAATGATGGTTTTCCCATTTACAGAGATAAGTACATTGTGATCAAGACTGAGATTTCAGGAGTTCCTGTTGTGGCTCAGTGGTTAACGAATCCGACTAGGAACCATGAGGTTGCGGGTTTGATTCCTGGCCTTGCACAGTGAGTTAAGGATCTGGCATTGCCATGAGCTGTGGTGTAGGTCACAGACGCGGCTTGGATCTTGTGTTGCTGTGGCTCTGGCATAGGCCAGCGGCTACAGCTCCGATTCGACCCCTAGCCTGAGAACCTCCATATGCTGTGGGAGCAGCCCCAGAAAAGCCGAAAGCCAAAGGCCAAAAGCCAAAAGCCAAAAGCCAAAAAAAAAAAAAAAAAAAAAGACCGAGATTTCACAACCTACCAGAGGAGAATTAGAAAAGATGGCCGTTTCCAGCAGTCACAAAGAGCTTCCCCATCAGAATATATATTTAATGGCTTCCTTTCAAAGTCCCCCAACTCAGAGACCATTGACAGCTTCCCTTGTGCACAGTAAAAGAATGTCTCTAGGATTCTGCGAAGGTGAAGGGCACAGGTGAGCGGGCAGGCAGGGCAGGACTAGGAGTTACGCTTCTCAACGCAGAGGAAGTTACAGCTCCAAGGCTTCCATCAGTGGAGCTAGCTCTCTGCTTTTCTGTGTCCATCTCTGCTCGCAAGCATGTAAAGACATCAAAAAGTCAGCTAGTCTTTCCGTCTCTGAGCAAGACAGGGAGGGTGCTAAACCATGTCAAAATGATAGTTTTTGTACCTTTTCCTGGGTGATCCTTCACCTTTCTGTGTGAGGTGGAAACTAACAATGTCCTATTTATTTAAAGGATGTGGCAAGTCAAACTAGATAATTTGATTCCCTCTTTGCTTTTGCTGCCATAAAAATCTCAAGGGCATATTGCATAACCTCTTGGACACAATACATATTAATGCAGTATTTAAATGATGCATAATGTTGAATAGTTGGTACTGAATGATGTGATTTGAAGAAAGCACCTGATGGCTTTTAAAGATTCCTCCCTGTCTTCTGGGGCCCTGGTAGTCTCATTTAAAGCTGTGGAAACTGGGGAGAGGTTGTTTCTGTAATGTTCTCTAGGCCAGTGTTCTGGAAACACCAGTTGTAGTAAAATTACAGTGTCCCCAAACAGAAACCAGAGGGTGTGGTTTTATACTGCTCTGGCCTTTGCCCTCACTTGGATTGGATTCTCAAACTTCTTCAGGAGATGGGATGTTTGAAAATTTCAGAGCCGTCCTTGGAACCTTCTGAGATACCAAGTCAAATAAATTCATGTGTGATTTTCAGGTGCATCACAAACCATCTACCATTAGATTCTTACATCAAACTATAGTAGGCATCAAATATTTAAGGAATCCTTTTGGAAGGAAACCTTAAGACTGTGCACCTTTGTCTGATAACATTTTTTCCCCTAAAAATTTGAAAAGAGTACCATCATTTATTTGAGCCATGGGACACTTTGGCCTAGTTACAAACACCAGTGTTCTCTAGGAATATGATTTTTAAAACATGGGCTTAGCTGTCATGATGGTGAGATAACTAAGAATCTGTGTCTTCAGCCATTATTTTTGCTTTGGCCACTTAGCACAGTGACCCCCAGGACCACCCTGCAAACACGTAGGTACCTCTGTCTTATTCTTCTGTTCTGGTCTCCTTCAGCAACACTGCTTTTCAGGTTTCTTTAGCTCATTAACTACCTTGTTTCTCTGGACGATACCCTAGAGGTATCCGTTGGCACGTTTCCCCAGTTGCATCTATTTTTTCCCCAGTGCGTTGTCTTTATCTTGGCAAATCCTTTGCTCTCACTTCTCTATCCTTTCTGGTGTCTGTGACACCTGCCTCCTTTGTTCTGTCACACTGTTAGTTAGGGTAGTGTTTACTCCCTTCGCCTGATCATTAGTGAAACTCCCGGAAGGTTCAGGATCACCAAGGGGATGTCTCTTCTGGTTATTGGTACACAAAACCTCCCGGTCCTCAGAGGAACAAGTTCCTGGGGGGCATGGGTTGTTTGAAGACTGAGAAAGGGTGTAATCTACTCTGCGTCCATCTTCCACGAAACATCTCTCTCTGTAAATCAGGTACTAAGCTCACGTCAAATGCTAATGCCTCTCTCCACTGCCGTCTGCAGGATTGCATTGGGGTGTTCACTCCAGAGAGGAGCTAATGCTTTGTCATCACAGCACTGCACAAGTAGGAGGAGGATGGTGGGGGATGAGCTGTTTGTTGAGCCCTTCAGGAGACTTTCCGGGGGTCCTTCTTCCACCCCCGGCTCTTGTGGGGTCTTTGGGCCCAGGAGGAAGCCTTTCTTCAGCCCCCTTTTCTTCGTCTCGGCAGCCCCCGGTGACGCTTTTACCTTCTCTCCTCTTTGTCGGGATCCACTGCCATCCATCCATCCATACATCCATCCTCCTGAGGATTTTTCTCTCCCCAAACTCATTCTCAGAATGGGGTGTTGCACCACCATATTTGAGAGTCTTGCTGTCAATCACCTGGGCCACGAGCCTGTTTAATCTAAATAATACACCTGGAGAATTTACACGGATTTAAAGAATCTTACAAACTGATGAGACTGTAGGTGGAAGTCTCCTTGGGTTTGTTGCAGGTGTTTTATTTCTGGGAGTGTGGTTCGCCCACCTGCTCCTCCTGGCCTGTCCTTAGTGAAGGCTGCAGAAGTCCATTCTTTGTTTTTTTTTTTAAAGTTTTATTGAAGTATAGTTGGTTTACAACATTGTGTTAATTTCTGCCATACAGCAAAGTGACTCAGTTTTATATATATAATATATATATTATGTATATATAATATGTATATTCTTTTTTGCATTCTCTTCCATGATGTTTTGTCATAGGATGTTGGCTCTAGTTCCCTGAACACGATGGCAGGTCCATTCTTTGTCTCAGCCTCTCTTCCCAGCACTGTGGACCTGATGAGTCAGGCCAGAGCTTTAGGTGCAGGCAGGTCTAAAAACCTGTGTCCTTGGCATCTCGGAGACCTTCTGCATTGGAAAGGTGGTCCTGTCCTTTGCCTGGACCGCGGATTCCTCCTCTTCTACTTCTCACTCACTTACTCACTACTGTCTCTGCTCTGCGCCTGTGTCAGCTGTTTTAAGATTTCAGGCAAACTGTCCCCTCCTTCAACCAGAAAGTAAGCTCAGTGAGAGTGGCTACTGGGTCTTGTGCACTGCTGTGTCCCTAACACCAAAGAAAGTGACTGGGAGTACCAGTCTCGTGTACCTTCCATGTATCAGACAGTGAGTGGATCTGTGGGCAAAAGGGAAGTGTACAAAAATGACATGGAAGGATTAGACAGCACCCCATTAGCCAGGGCACCTACGTAGGTACAAAAAGTGGAAGGAGGGTCTAATACTTGAACAACTGCAGGAACACACCATGTTTCTGGATGTAGAGACTCAGTACCGTAAAGATGCCACATAGTCTCCTAGTATAATGCCATTCCAGTAAAAACCTGTCTGGGTTGTTCTTTTTAACATATGAACATTATTCTAGAGACATGGAAACATATTTCCAGAGTTCCCGTCATGGCTCGGCGGAAACAAATCTGACTAGCATCCATGAGGACACAGGTTCAAGCCCTGATCTCGCTCAGTGGGTTAAGGATCCAGCATTGCCATGAGCTGTGGTGTAGGTCACAGACGCAGCTCAGATTCCAGGTTGCTGTGGCTGTGGCGTAGACCAGCAGCTACAGCTCCGACTTGACCCCTAGCCAGGGAACCTCCGTGTGCCAAGGGTGTGGCTAAAAAAAAAAAAAAGAAAAAGAAACATATTTCCACTTAAAACTTGTATGTTGATAACATCTGTAGCAGCATTATTCATAGTAGCTAAAAAGCTTGTCAATGGAAAAGGCCCATCAGCTCATCAGTGGAAAAGGTGGTACCTCCATAGAGTGGGTGGTGCTCAGCAGTAGAGAGGAAGGAAGTCGTTTGCTGACAGGCTGCAACACCGATGCTGCAGAAACATCCTGCTCAGCGAAAGGAACCAGATGCAAAAGATCAGATATTGGAATCTATCACTCTGTGTATATGAAAAGTCTAGGGAAACAAATCTGTGGAGACAGAAGGTAGATTTGTGGCTTTCTAGGGCTGCAGGTGGAATGGAGGAATGATTGCAAATAGGTTTGAGGTTTCTTTTGAGGGTGATAGAAATGTTGCACAATTCTGTAAATATACTTAAAAACACCTAAAATGGAGGATTTTTATGTAAATTATGTCTCCATAAAGCAAAATGGAAATTCTGAAGTTTTTATGTAAGAGTAGGGAGGTATGAGGAGCCAAGGCACTTTTGAAAGGAAAAAAAAAAAAAAAAAAGCAGTAACGGGACACTAATTATTTCCTTTGGGAAAAGTTTTAGAAGAAAAATTTCTGGATTAAAGGATATAAACAAAATGAATGATAACAGTAATTGAATACCACGCATACCTATTGATAATAAATAAACAAGCATGCCTCAAAACTTCACACCTTAAATAATAGGTAATTTAAAATAGTGGCTCAGTTTCAATCCCTGGCCTGAGAACTTCCGTATGCCATGGGTGTGGCCATAAAATCAAAAATAAAATAAACATATTAGAGTAGAAAGTAAAATGGAAAATTATAAAATGTTTAGAAGAAAACAAGAAAAAAAAACCTGTGGGACGTATTTGGGCTTGGCGAAGGGCTTTTAAACATGCATAATCCATACCAGAAAACAAAAATCAATAAATTGGACCTCATCAAAATTAAACTCTTTTGCTCTGTGAAAGGCCGGTCCTGCTAAGAGTATGTAAAATAAGGTATAGGCTGAGAGAAAATATTTGTAAACTATGCATCTGACAGAGGACTCATATCTATAATATATAAAGAATCTCTCAGTACTCAACAGTTAAAAAACCAAATAATGCACTTAGAAAATTGGCACTAGACATGAACAGATATTTTATCAGAGAGGATGTTTGGCTGACAAATAAGCCCACAAAAAGATGTTCAGTATCACTAGCTGTTAGGAAAATGCTAACAAAGAATATGATGAGCTATCACAACTTTTCTACCAGAAAAACTGAAATTTTAAAAAAGAGAGAACGACAATATCAAATGCTTGTGATGGTGAGGAGAATCGGGGTCTCCATACATTGCTTCTATGACTGTCAAACAGGATAGTCACTCTTAAAATTATTTAGTAGCTTTGTCTTTTTGTTTTTTGTTTTTTTTTCCATTTCTTGGGCCACTCCCTTGGCACATGGAGGTTCCCAGGCTAGGGGTCTAATCGGAGCTGTAGCTGCCGGCCTACGCCAGAGCCACAGCAATGCAGGATCCGAGCCGCATCTGTGACCTACACCACAGCTCATGGCAACGCCGGATCCCTAACCCACTGAGCAAGGCCAGGGATCGAACCCGCAACCTCATGGTTCCTGGTCGGATTCGTTAACCACTGTGCAACGGCGGGAACTCCAAAATTATTTAGTAGCTTAAAAAAAAAACTTATATACTCTTACCATAGGACCCAGCATTCATAAGTCTGGGCATTTATCCCAGAGAAATAAAAACTTATATCCACACAAAATCCTATACTTGATTGTTTACAGCAGCTTTATATTTAATGTCCAAAGATTGGGAACAACAAAATGTCCCTCACTAGGTGCCTGGCCTACAGACCATGGTACATCCACACCATGGCCGAGACCGCTCAGCAATGAAAAGGAACAAACTTCATACCTGCAACAACTTGAATGGGTCTCCAGGGCATGATGCTGAGAGAAAAAGGCCAATCTCAAAAAGTTCCTATTGTGTAATCCATTTCTGCAACACTCTCTAAATGCCAATATTGTAGAGATGGAAAGCAGATTGGTGGCTGTCAAGGGTTATGGATGGTGGTGGGGAGGGAGGGGGCTGCGTGTAACTATAAGTGGTAGAACAGCAGAGACCTTTGTGGTGATGGATTAAGTTTTGCAACTTCATTGCATTAATGCAACTCTCTATATACACTACACCAATGTCACAATCTTGGTTTGGTATTGTGCTAGAGTTATGTAGGACATAACCCCTGGGAAATACCCAGTGGAAGGTACATGAGACCTCTCTGAACTATCTTTGCAACTTCCTGTGAATCTATAATTATTTTAAAATAAAAAGTTTAGAAAATTGGTAAAGGAAAAAAGATGTGCAGATACAAATGTGTCATAAAATTATAATTAGAATAAATGATTAAAATTCTAATTAAAAGAATATAAACAATTTAAAATACATAGATGGATAAATCAACGAAAGATTTGTAACATGTCAAAAATGATATTTTTGTGAGAAGGTCAAGAATTTTAATAAATTCCTCTAGGTTAGCTATTCAGTTAAAAAAAATAAAAAGTCAGGTCCCTGCTTTTCACTGTACTCCAGAATGAATTCTAGATGGATTAAACATTTAAAAGTAAAAAAAATTAGACCATTAAAAAAGTAAAGAAGGAGTTCCCATTGTGGTGCAGTGGAAATAAATCTTTCTAGTATACACAAGGATGTGGATTCGATCCCTGGCCTCGCTCGGTGGGTCGGGGATCTGACGTTGCCCTGAGCTGTGGTGTGGGTTGCAGAAGTGGCTTGGATCCCTAGTTCCTATGGCTGTGGTGTGGGCTGGCAGCTGTAGCTCCAGTTCAACCCCTAGCCTGGGAACTTCCATATGCCACAGGTGTGGCCAAAAAAAAAAAAAAAAAGCTAAAGTGATTGAATATGTATTATATTGAATATGTATTATATCACAGGGTGGTGAGACTCCTTCTAACCAGGAATCAAAGGGGAAAGTCATAAAGAAAAAAATTGACAGTTTGCGCTACATAAAAGTTTTAGCATTTCAATTAATGAATATCAGAAAGAAAATTCAGAATGGTCACCAAAGAGTTGTTATCCTTGACATGTAAAAATGTTTCCAACATCTAAAAAAGATCTTAGTTAGAATAAGGGATAAAAAGAGCTCCCGTGTGGCACAGTGGAAACAAATTCAACTAGTATCCATGAGGATGTCGTTTCGATCTTTGGCTCCACTCAGTGGGTTAAAGATCCAGAGTTGCCATGAGCTGTGGTGTAGGTCACAGATGCGGCTTGGATCTGGTGTGGCTGTGGCTATGGCATAGGCTGGCAGCTATAGCTCAGATTCAACCCCTAGCCTGGGAACTTCCATGTGCCACAGGTGAGGCCCTAAAAAAAAAAAAAAAGAATAAGGGATAAAGGTTAAAAACAGGCAATTTATAAAATCAGAAATTCAATATCACAGAAAAAGGATGATTACTTTCACAAATAAAAAAAGCAAGTTTAAGAATATAGTTTTAATCTTACAATTAATAATTAATTGTATTTTAGTACAATTGTCCTTTTTTCTAAAAGAAAATATTCACTGTTGCTAAGACTTTAGGAAAATATGGTTTTTCAGTGTGTGTGTAATGTAATCTGCATACTCTGACACATTTCACTTTTAGGGATTTAACCTACTACTGATGATAATAAGACCAACAAATAGCTGTCGTCCATGTGGCACTTACCATGTGCAGGCACTTTTCTAATCGCTATACATGTTTTAACTTGTCTCATCCTCACAACACTGAGGTGGGTTTTGAAGGTGGGAAAAACTGGGGTTGGTAGAGACGGAGTCATTTCCTCAAGGTCACACAGCGATGATGGGGTAGAGGCAGGATTTGATCGGGGGAGAATTTGAACCGGCAGTCAAGCTCCAGACAACATGTTATTAACCACTGAACTGTACACCCTTTATTCCTATGGAAATAATTAGAGATATATGCAAAGATGCATGGACATGGATGTCCGACACTATTTTCTTTACAATGGTGAAACCTAGAACACTATGGAAAAGTAAAAAACTGGTTAGCTCATTAAGAGGCCGCATCCACCCCTTGCATTGAAAATTAGCATCTGGGAGTTCCCATTGTGGCTCAGTGGTTAATGAATCCGACTAGGAACCATGAGGTTGCGGGTTCGATCCCTGACCCTGCTCAGTGGGTTAAGCCACGTTGCTGTGGCTCTGGCGTAGGCCGGTGGCTATAGCTCCAATTCGACCCCTAGCCTGGGAACCTCCATATGCTGTGGGAGCAGCCCAAGAAATGCCAAAAAGACAAAAAAAATTAACATCTGTTAGAAATGATGCTGTCGAGTTGGGCTGGCAAGCTTTTTCTGTCAAGGGCCAGGTAGTGAGGACGTTGGCCTTGCTGACCATATGGTGGCTGTCAGTTCTCCAGTCTGCTTTTGCAGTACAGACAGCGTGGGGACCAGTGAGTGGGCCTGTGTTGCCATGAGACTCAGGATGATGTCTGAGAAAGCTTTTATGTCATTGATGAAGGGACACCTACAAGCCTGGGGATGCTATCCAGACTGCTCAGAATGCAGAGCTGAAAAAGAGCCTCAGTTCTCAGTACATCCCTGAGTCAGTGCCCTGGTCCCACCCTGTACATGAGAAATGAGCTCCCTCTTATGATTAAGCCATTAATTTATTTGGATTTTTGTAACATGCATCCAAAAGCCTTCCTTAACTCATCCAAAGTGAAAGGGAAACTAAACGTTTACAGTTTTGCTTCAGATGAGCCCTGACCTCTGAAAAGTCTAGTTTTTGATTTGATGGAGCCCAGAATGAGGGACAGTATGGAGAAACACATAAAAATGGTACGGCACTCATCCTGTCAGTGAAGGGACTTCATGAGGAATTTTTTTTTCACTTCTTTCTTTGGGTATTTTTTCTTATGAAACATTTCCAAAGTGATCATGGATGCCTTTTGTTTTTACAGTAAAAAAGAAAACATAATAATAATAAGAACAGTGCTTGTAAAGGAATTCTTGAACTTCAAGATATGAAATGTCAAACCAAATTACAAATGAAGGAATGGACACAGTGATAGAACTGGAGAACAGATGAGCGGTTTCCAGAGGTTAGAGATGGTGAGGAGTGGAGGTGGGTGTGGGTAAAAGAAGTAACATAAAGGAACCTCATGGTGATGGTGGAGTTAAGTATCTTGATTGTTGTGGTGGTTGCATGAAACCACAGACGTGACAGAACTCACAGCCATGTGCTCGCACTCATACACACACACACATACTTAACTGGTGAACTCCATGTACTGTACCAACATTACTTTCCTGACTTTGATATTGTTATATGGTGATGCAAGACATTGACATTGGGAGAAGCTAGATGAAGGTTTCATAGGATCTCTCTATATATTTCTTTGCAACTTCCTGTGAGTTTGTAATTACTTCAAAATAAAAAGGATTTTAAAAACCAAAAAAAAAAAAAAGAATGAAGAAGAAATGGAGGTACATGAAACTTTGTAGTTTAGCCAAAGTCATTTTGGGATTCTGAAGGTAGGAATGAGGCAAAGCTTACTTATCCTGTGCATAGAACTTATTCCTGAGTTCTAGCAAAAAGCATTTTTCTAGAAGTAAGTTCTAGCTAGTGTCACTATTACTCCTTGAAAGCAAGTTAGGAAGCAGGTTAGGCTAAAAGTATCACTTATCTGTCAATGGTCAGTGCTTTGCTTGTCTAGGCTCAGGGCTAGGAGGTTCTCAGAACTATGTTGCATCTGATGTTAACTGTCCTTACTTTCTAAAAGCCACCTGGATTATTTCTGGGAATAGACAGAGTTGCTTTTCCTTTTAAAAATTTAAAATTCTTGGCTTCATAATGAAAGGCTAGAAAAAAAAATATCACTGTACAAACAATCTAAGTACCACATAGGATGGCATGGAAATTAGAAATAACATTCAACTGTGTAATCTATTAAGGTAAAGTTTTGAGACAGCGATGATTTCGTCTCTATATACATTTTATTTAAGTATTTTATAGTCCTCTTGATTCTATGGAATCCTATACAAGGTTTTTTTTCTTTTAATCATAGGTGTTTTTTCCTGTTGATTCCTTCTATGATTTGGCATTAGTCAAGCCAGTGGTCCTCCTATAACTGTGATTTTAAAGGAGATGCAAAGCTGAGTACTTGCCTTAGGACACTTTGCCTAAACTTTCCCCCTCCTCCTCCCTTTTCTGTCTCTTTCAAAGGTGCCTCCAATCAGTCTACCAACATGGCACACCTACTTGGGTGTGCATGTCTTTCCTTCAATCTATTGCACTGAAGTTAGGCTTCAGGAAGATTCTTGAGAAGGAACACGATTCTCTGGTTCCCAAAGCACAAAATACATTAAGTTCCTTGCTTGTCTTGGGTAAAAACTTTAAAGTAGGAGAATACAGGGATCCCCTCTAACATCTATAGCCTTCCTGGCTTTACCCCATGATTCTGAAATAGGAAAGGTAATAACTTAAAATCCTCTCTCTCATCCACTTGGGTCTGGCCCCTTATGACTTCCTTGGTGTCATCCAACAAACTTAACTGATCAATTAACTGATATTAATGCGAAAACATCTGTACGTGGCTCCTGACAGACTTCCTAGAGTCCTCCTGGAGATAGCATCCCTGCCCCTCCTCCTTCAGATATCAAGCCCCAAGTCACTCAGCTAGTCAAGGGTGAGCAGAGGTGGGGTCAGGTGGGTGGGGAACTTATTTTAAATGTTGGCAGACACATCCTGGCCAGTGGGTCTAAAGAGCTATTTGAATTTTCAGCAAAAAAATGCAGTATTCGGAAGGGTGCCAGATGGATGATGAGGTGGTCCTCGGAGCCACAGGAGCGATACTGCATGAATAATAGGTGCTCTATTATTCCTCCTCTTTCTGTCAGCAGAAACATCACCTGTTAGGACAATACAATCAAGTAAGAATTCTCAGCATTTGTCAACTGCAGAGACCTCACACATCTAGGTAGATTTTCAAGACAACTCTGCCAATGGACTTTGATTAATTATTTCCATTGTACCCATGGAGAAATCGAGGCAGCATTTTGCAGAAAAAAAGATGAGTCACAGAGTGAGAATTAACCCAGGCAACAGTCTCTATATTTCTTCCCTCTGAGTTGGCTACAAAAATACCGTTTATGAATTGTGTGAAATGATTATAGCACCGAGACCACCAGTTCAGTCAGCACACAGCACCTATGGTGTAGCCCCGTTGATTTTTCACTGACTGGAGGCAGCTCTGAGGCAGCAATTGGAAAGGTGAAAAGTCACCACTTCCATTACGCATCTCTAGGGCTACCTGCTGAAAGCAAAACGACTGAAAGCTTCTTCTTCTGGCTTTGCTTGGAAATTCTCCCTCCTCCCAGGCTCTGAGCCTTCGCCAGAGGAGCTCTTGCTTCTCTGCTTAGGAATCTCAGAGCTGACATGGGCATGCCATGTTTCCTGAATGAGTTGCCTAAGATCCAAAAGGTTATTTTAAATAAAAATATACACCCAAACTCATTAAAATAATGGCAGAGAAAAATAGGGCAGAAGGCAATGACTGATGATGAAGAATGGCTGTTACCATGGCAATAACAGAGTGGGCGGGGCTAATTCTGGCCCTTCAACATTTGCTTTAAACCTTTGGTTCTCTCATGCTGGGGGGGCATCAGAATTGCCTGGAGGACTTGTTAGAACACAGGGATCTGGTCCCACCTCTAATGTGGTACTGTAGTTAAGTCTGGAGTGGGACCTTAAAATTTGCATTTCTGATAAGTTTCCAGGTCTAGCCTGAGGGCCAGGTCTGTTTCGCCACCTGTTTGGGGAGGGCCTGCAAGCTAATAATTGGTTCTTAGACGTGAACCATAGCAATTGATTACATGAGAGGAGACACTGACTTTGAATCCTAATTCAGCAAAACACTGTCTCCCGCAAAAAGAATTACATTCTTTTCGCTAGTAGATCTGTATTATCAAAAGGGTATACTCAATATTATAGTCTGAATTTCATCAAGAAAACTGGGAAGTTTTTATTTCCTCCCCTGTTACATAAGTACCCACATAATATCCTCAATTTTGCCTCTTGGCCCACAAAGCTTAAAATATTTGCTCTCCAGCACTTTACAGAAAATGTCGCAGATCCACGGTCTAATAGATGCTGTGGATCTGGGGATGACTTTGAGAACCACTGCTCTACACTGATTAGCTAACTGCCCCTTCTGTCCCCTACTCAGCTGGTCTGTCCTGTCCCACAGTGTCCGGAGACACACTCCTCAGTGTTTATTGTTCCACGCCAGGCAGGGAGTCTGCAGAATCCAACACAGTGTGGCAGATGCCTCAGCATTTCTTTAGAAAAGTAGAGAAAAGGGATTTGAGAAAATATAGTGGTTACTTCTCCACAAAATTTCAAGGGAGGAGAAGTTTGTTTTGGAGGCTGTCCCAGCCTCTTCCCCCGAGATTTGTCTCCTTGACATCCCAAGAGTTTGGTACCCTGGGGGGTTTCTGATGGTTCAACATCTCTAACCTCAGCTCTCCACGTGCACCTCCCCCTCCCCGACACCCACCCCAACCCACACCTGCAGCTCTGTCATCCCCTCCCTAGCTAAGTGCTGGGTACATTGTGTGAAGAGAAAGCCTTCCGAATTTATGAATCTGTGATTCACCTCAAATATTGGGGGCACGTATGCTTGCTTCCTTTGTTGTTTCATATGGAATTGTATGTTGCAATATTATTTGGAAATTATTGCCCTGAAAACTGTCCATGTCTTAAAAAAAAAAAAACTGTTGACCTTTTCTTGCCTCCACTGTCTACGTCTGCTGTCAGTAGCAGATTCTCGGTATTAAAAACTGCTGAAGGTGAAGTTTTCTTTTGCAGCTTGCCTTGGAGGAGAACCACCTGGCTTCTGCCTGGTACTGGAAATTGGAATATTCTCACCCAGAAAAGCTCTGCCATCTTGGTTCTTCTAGCCAATGAATAAGTCAGCCCAGGTCCTTTTCCAGCCTCTTCCCGGGGCTCAGACTGCAGAAGCCCCAGGGAAGCAGAGCAATTGCACACCAGGATGGAGGTGGCTTCTGCTGTTGTGTTTAGCATGTGCCATGGCAGAAAATTACTCGCTGCTTTTCCTTTTTAAATTCAGACCCATGACTTGGAAGCTCCTGGCTATTATGAAAGCTGGGTGAGAGCAAGCAAGGGCAGCGGTTAAGAGTTCTAGAGTCAGAGGACCTAAATCTGAGATCTCACTTTGTCGCTAACCCTGTGAGCTTGGGCACAAGGCACGGCTGCTCTTTACAGCAGCTCCTCATCTGTGCAATGGTGTGATAATCACAGCTGCTCAGAGGTGACGGTCAGGATCAAAATAGGTAACGTGCAGGGTTTGTAGACAGCACCTGGCACGTGGCTTAGGAGGGCTCCATAAATTGCAGCTTTGGTGTAAGTTTATGTAAGGAGCTGTATTAATCAGAGTTGATCATTTATGCATCTGTGTTCCCCACTAAACCCATCCATCCAGCCATTGACTTGATGAAAATTTTTGAAGCTCTGTTATAATCCAGGCACTCACTTGGCTTCTGGGTACAGTGTAAGCAGGCCAGCTGAAGCCCCCGCCCTCTCAGAGCTACATTTTAGTGGATGGTGGGTTCTCAGAGATGGAGATCCCACCCCCGTATCTCCATCTAGAGCCCAGCATAGCACTTAACCCAGAAAATATGCTTAAAAAGTGTTTATTAGAGATTGACTGCCTGGGTAATTGACACTTCTGAAAAATAAAAAGTCAGCTGTGGTTAGGCCTCCTGCCAGCTTGTCCTGGGAGTGGGCCACCCCTTGGAGCAGCCTGTTTGAGACGTGCTGCTGGACAGAGATCAGAGCTGGGCATCCTCGGAGCCCTGGCTCAGCCTTGCTCTGGGGGCCGTGCCAGGGACTCTCTGCCTAGCAAGCACAGAGGGGAAGTGATGGCCCCTGGAGGCATGGCCGTCATTCAGACAACGGTCTTCATGTTAATTGCAGGATGTAATTCTGAACTGAATTCCAAGTGGCAGCCACACACAGACTATTTTCCTGCATAACTTGATGCGCTTTTCCTCGCCATGGTGCATCGGACTAACTATTTGGCTGTCACTGAGTCCTGGGAAAGGAAATGCTGTGTGAGGCTGCCTTGTGTGGTGAAAGGGAGAGAAAGCTTTTAGATTATGGAGCAGTTAATTAAAGAACAATCATGAAAACGTTCCTGATAATTCACATCAAGCAGCTACTCCTGCTCCCTTATTATTTCGGATAATATTCATGATTATTGTTTAATTTGTTTTTAATATGGATATACAGTTTTATGTAATCCTTTCGTAATTGTGAAGCAGTGAGAAGTCCAGGTGCTCTGAAATACTTCTTTATTCGATTATCCAATTTTTAGATGAATCCTGTTATGCAATTAACCGAGATTATGAACACAGACTTACACATTCTGTCTCTTAATTGCATGTAAATATAACCATAAACATATCTGATGGAATTTTTAAGCTTCACGGCAAAAGCTACGTTGCCATCTCTGTGTGAGTCTAGGCTAATGGGTCCATGGTCCCTCTTAGGGGAAATCCACTAACAGTCAATAAATATATCTTGGGCAGTTACCTTACACAAGGTAAGGAATTGGAATTTGGGGACCAGGTATCCAAAATATTTATAAAGGTTTGTCCTTGATCTCTAGGCACTTTTAATTTCATTTGGAAAATAAGATAGATGGCATAGAATGAAAACTAATAATATAAGGCGATACATGTTGAATAGCAAATGAAAAAATAAAAAATAATTGCTGTAGAAGTTCACAGGAGAAGGAGGTCTCCAAGGTCACAGTGGTTGTGAAAGCTTTGCCCCCTTTATCTTGTCCACTTCCTGAAAGTTTGCACCATGAAATAGGACAGCAGGTTGAATAAATTCCTTTGCTACGCAAAAGTGTAAGTTGAGAGCCAGCAGCTTTAGCTACATCTGCAAGTTGGTCAGAAATGCAGAATCTGAGCACTGCCCCTCACTTTGAATCAGAATCTGCCTTTTAACAAGAACCCCTGGGGATTCACAGAACATAAGGTTCTTAAGGATATAACTTGCAGATCGATAAATAATTTTCTTTTTACCTGAGGGAAAATTAGACTCATATTTACTAATCTCAATCTCACCCCCCTAAAAAAAAAGAAATGGAAGGAAATCATTCATTCAGCAAATCTCTGTATAACTTCTGTGTGCTAGATACTTGGTATTTGTTCAGGTTACACTCTAAGTATACATAGGTACCCCCAGATAGTTTGGGGTATCCATTAATTCTGGTGACGGCGAAAGGCTCCGAGGTCTAAAAACCAAATATTTTCTTAACCCTCAGGGATATTCTCTCACCAACTAGCAAAGCTGGGTCACCCCAAGAAGTAGGGTAAGGTAAGTTAGTTAGAAACTCCTGTGGGCAAAGAGTGGTGCCTGAGGAAGGAGGGACCCTAACACAGGAGACGGTGCTATAGCAAACACCACTTTGTATTGGGTTTCCTCCTGTGCTAAAGACTATATCCAATGGCCTGCTTGACATTTCAACGTCTGTGTCGAACAGGCATCTCGGTGATAAACATCCAAGGAGAATCCTTAATGTTCTCTCACAAACCTGTTTTCCCTCTGATCTTCCTCTTTTTGATAAATGGCACTACCATCCATCCAGTTAATCAGCCAAAAAGAAGGCGAAATGATGCCGAAGACTTCAGTTTTCCTACCCACCGCATTGAACCCATGAGCACTGCCTGTCGATTCCATCTTCAGGACGTGACCTGGGATGCATCCCCTTCATTCATCCTCATGGGCACCATCTTGTCTAGGGGACTGTGCTGGTCACCTAAGTGGTCTTCCTGTTTCTAGCCTTGTCTTAATCCAATCTAATCTCCACGCAGTAAACCGCATAGTCTTAGGAAAATGTCAGTCTCTTGATACCGTTCAACTGCATGCAACATGGATTCCTTCTCTGTCTTCAAATAAAATGAAAACCAACAGGCCCTCTTTGATCAGGGCCCTGTGGCTCCTCCCCCACCTCCACCGTCCACTCTGCTTCAGCCAAACTGACTTCTTCCTTTTTCTTTGTGCTCGGCTCTGTTCTACCTCAGGATCTTTGCATTTGCTTCTCTGCCTAGAACAGCCTGCCCAACTCTTCACATGATTGCTTCCTGCTCTGTCAGAGCTCAGAATAACTGTCCTGCCATAGAGAGGCTCTCCCTGAAGTTCAACTTGTCAGCAGCACCAGCCCTGTTTTTTTTTTATTTTATGGTCCTAATGACAATCTCCAATCACATTTTTAACTTTTTTTGTTTTGTTTATTTGAGTCCACCTCTCCCAACAAAAATATAAACCCAGGAAGGGCAGAGACCTCACCTCTCTTGTCCATCTCTGTTTCTCTAGACACAAAGGTGTGAAAAGATGAAAGTGTAGGTTCTAGATGTGTGTGAGTGGATTTTTGTTGTCTCTCAGAGTGAATCTGCAATACTTCTTTATTATCCAACTTTCAGAAGAATCTCATTATTCAGCTGACACAGATTAGTAGTAGTACAGGTGCCCACATTCTAGCTGTGAACACATGTATGTGTAACATGGAGCCAGGTACATTTCGCATGTAGGAGGCAGGGGCTGCAAGCCAGCCCACCATCTAAAGGAAGGAGCACAGGCCAGCACCCAGTTCTGTCTGCAGTGCAGTCAAGGGTTTGCTTCTGGGATCCACTCCAAACAGCATTGTGGCCACTCGTATGCAGACGAGCTTCCCTGAATGGAACACTAAGGATGGACTAGAGGTACGAAAGCACAGTCTCCGTACCTGACAGCAAGTGGAGGTGAGCCCCCAGCCATGACAGGAAGTAGAGGTTCGTCTCTAGCCCTGACTGGATGTGGAGGTGAGTCCTTATATCCTGACTTAAACACAAGAGAAATAAACCTAGTTTCCTTAAGTGGTTTGGATTTTTAGCTCCCCTTGAGCCCTAAGAAATTTGGTAATTAAAAATAAACAGCTGCCTGTTCCCGTGTCCAACTCAATATGAAAGAGACTCACATTTGGCAAGCATGTTGGGCAGAATAATGCCCCCTGCCCCCCAAGATCTGCATATCCCTAATTCCCTCTATGACCTGTGACTGTGTTACCTCACAGGGCAGATGTGGTAAAGGACACTGAGATGGGGAGATTGTATTCTGGATTATCTGAATGAGCCCAGTGTCTTCACAGTGGTGCTTAAAAGGGTCAGAGAAGGAGAAGTGATGACAAAAGCAGAGTGTGAGAGGCAGAGATTTGAAGATGCTTCCCTGCTGTCTTTAAAGATGGAAGGAAGCTGTGAGCCAAGGAAAGTGGCATCTTCTAGAAGCTGGAAGGGCAAGGCAACAGATCATCCTCTAGAGCCTCCAGAAGGATCCGGACCTGCTGACACCTTGACCTGAGTCCAGGGAGACCCCTTTCAGACTTCTGGTCTCCAGAACTGTGGGATACAGTGGGGGTCCTTCTAAGCCAAGAAGCTTATAGTCATTTGCAGCTGCAGCAATAGGAAATGAATTCATGGGAGTGGCTGGTAAAGATGCATCCCTTCTTCATTTTCTTCTTCATTTATAAAGAAAAACCCATGTTCCCAAGCCTTCCACCTGGTCCTACCAGAGATCATAAAAACTCAAAGCACTTTAATGCAAAATAGAGCCGCCTCATCCCTCACTTGGAATCCCTCACTCTTGACGTCACACACAATCCCCACAGCTTTGCCACCTAGCTGTCCAGCCTGCAGCAGGTTTAAAATAACAAATGAGGAATTACTGGAGCAAAAATGACGACAGTTACGTGTGTGACGATGGATGGCCCAGCTGTGAGAGAAAAGATAGAAAACGCACAAAAAGGCCACAAGAGGCAGACTATTGAGTAGTAAAGGATGCTGAGGAAGGTGACAGGTCCTATAGGAACTACTCACTGATGTCACAAGCCGTTACTCATCGTTTGAATCATGACCCTGGAATGTGGAGAAAAGGTTAAGTCACACCCAAAGATGCCTCCCTCTTTGTAGGGAAGTATGCCCTTCATTTAAAAGAGCTATCCATCAGAATGAGTCGAAGTAAAAATGCTTTGATGCTTCAAGGTAGCCAGTTATCTGGAAAGGACTTTTCTCTAAAGATACTGAACAGTGTGCTATTTGAAGAGGCATCTCCTCTTCTCATAAAAATGATTGTCTGACATTTGTTTTCTAGGAGATAATGAAGGACCTCTCTAGGGGACCTGATTCCTGTATCCTTTCTGGAAAACAGCGTGAAGTGATGGATGGACTTTGGAGTGTGGTTCGAAAAGGCTGCTTCTGCCTTCTCTCCATCCCTGGAGAATAGCTGTCGGTTGAAAGAGGAATTCTCAGCAAGCTTTGGAGCAAAGTGCTTACAATACAATTAGACCAAGTCACTGCTGACATTTAAACATTCCTCACTTTTAACCACCCTGTAAGCATTCACTAATTAAGCCTCATCAGGCACTGAGGTGAAAGAATTACCTCCAGTAGTCTGCAGATGAAAACAGTCCATGTGGAACTTCTCAAATTTCTCCTCATGGTGCAGAGGTGGGGGTGTATGTGTGTGTCTCCCTCAGGCCCTCTGTGGTGTTTTAAGGCAGGGGTTCTCAAGAAGAACCTGGCTGTGCTGAAAGGAGCCTGTGTTTCCATGCATGCAACCCCAAGCGTCCCATGGAGACTAGCTGTTGCCTTGCATGTGGTCTCATCATGGTGCCCACATGGGCACACAGACCTTGGCACCTGCCCCCAGGCTGCCCTCCTCTCTCTCCAGCTGCCCCACTCTAGGCCACACCCCATCATTTCTCACCTGGACAAGAGTGGGCGCCTCCTGACCGACCTCCTGCTTTCCCTCGGCCCCCGCAGCCTCTCTCCTCCTGGCAGCTAGAGCCATCTTGTAAAATCTGAGATCAGATCAATGCCACCTCCCTACTTGGGTCGTTCCGAGATCCATATGGCACTCATGATCAAGGCCAGCCTTCTTACCCGGACTTCAAAGCCCTCCTGTGTCTGGGCCTGGCGGCCTCTTGAAAGCCGACCCCTGCTCGTTATGCTGGTCTCTTTTTCTGCTTTGAACATCGCAGGCCCCTTCTCACCTCCAGACCTCTACACTTGCTGCTGCTCTGATCTTCCCACAACAGCTTCTTCCTGTCTCAGCTCAGATGCCACCTCCTCAGAGAAGGTTCTCCTAACAATCCTGTCTGCAGCGACTAGGGTTCCGATATGAGCCCCACTGTAATCTGCAAATGCACGTCAATCTGACAGTGTTGCTAAAGGCACCAAGGTCCTTGGGCATCTTTTCCCAAGTTACAGTGGTCCATGAAAGTGTCTGACATTCAGATTTGGTCCTGATACTTGGAAAGTTGTAAAAAGGATAAATTCCAGTATGAGAGAAAAAAAAAAAAAAAGCTATGAAGTGGGGAAACTTAATTCTCTTTAAAAAGATACTCAATACTAAAAATGATGTCACCAGCATATCCTGAGATAGTTATTAAACATATCTAGAATAGTTCTCAAAACTAATTACATCCTGACTTTAATGCTATAGATATAAGTACCTTGTGCAGAGCCAGGCATTGATTAATGGCAGTTCCTTGCCTCTCAGCGATGGGAGAACTTGTTTTCCTAAGCTTCTCAAAGCCACACCAGAGTCTATCTTTATTCAGAAGGAGTTAAGAAAGCTTCATGGCAACACAATCAGAGCCTATAAAGAAGAAAAAATTCCTATTGGTCTTACTACAGGCAATTTACCTATCAGTCAAATCATGAAAGAGAACATTTATCCTTTTATAAAATTTCCATTTGGGGAGCAAATAAGTTTATTTGTCATGTCAATAAAATGTGAGACTGAAGCCTCATATGCTGCAAAAATATCTGATGGCCTCTGACATAAAGTGAAAAAGATGCAGAATATTTAAAAGATTTAAACATCTCCAGATTTACGGAACATGTGTATTCTGTGATGGGACAATGATGCGTATAGCCACATCATCTCTCTGAGGAGGCAAGTCCCTGTAACATGTGATGCTGTTGTCTGTGGAGCATCCCTGTGCATTTGGGAGCAGGACCTGGAGAGGGCGGAACTGCTCTGCACGCCTGCAGGAAGAGTTGGGGGGAAGAATTTAGAGGGCCGTCCAGGAAGTTGGGGGGTGGGAATAAGAAGAGGGATCTGGATAAATCAGAGAAGGTGGGGAGAAGCCTCCTGGTTGGAGATGGTGGACAGAATGTGGCCAAAAAGAAATGTAAGGACAGGGACATGTACTGTGGGATGCTCTGTCATCTGAATATGCTGAATACATGATCTTTTCTCCCAATCCTCCAACCTTCAGTTCAGCTGGCTTTGTATGATAGGGTGTGTGTGTGTGTGTGTGTGTGTGTGTGTGTGTGTGTGTGTGTGTGTGTGTGTGTGTGTGTGTGTGTGTGTGTGTGTGGTGGGGGGAGAAGCTGAATTTCATACCTATTTATGCAAGACAAGTGAAAAATTGGCCATGAGATTATAAGCCTTTCAGGAATTCACAGGTTTTTTGGTGTCTCGCTTCCACAGGGAGTTTAGTCTGATCTGAAGTAGCCCCTAAGAGTCTGGGAAAACCACAGTGCTGTCTGGGTTATGACTCCTTAGAAGCTTCCAGGGGCGTGTAGGTGGGAAGAAGTGGGGAAGGACTATTTTAGTGCCTTCTTATAATGAAAGTTGTTGGTGCTTCGCTGAGGATGACATTTCCTGGGAAGCCAAGCTTTTTACTGTTTTAACATGACATTAGTTGGAGGACAGACCTCAATGCTGTATATCAACACTGGAACCCTTTTTGTTATGGTTTTACTAAATTCCTACCTGGGCACATGTTCGGGTATAACAGAAACATAAATTTAGTTTCACTGAAGAAAATCCTCTAAGGTGTGATAAGATAATGGATTCACAAACATTTGAGAAATAACATTTGAGAAGTGCTGAGCGGAGAGGTGTTAGTTACACTGTCTTTGAGGAAGTTACTGGGATTTTCGGTGCCACGCCATACTCCAAGTTTGGCAGCGACAACAGTTATGAGGTCATCATGTGTTTTTTGTTTTTTAAAATAGTTGACTTACAATGTTGACACAATGTTCCTTCGATTTCTGCTATACAGCAAAGTGACCCAGCCAAGTATACATTCTTTTTTTTTTTTTTTTCATACTGTCTCCCATCATGTTCTAACCCAAGAGACTGGACACAGTTCCCTGTGAGGTATAGCAGGACCTCATTACTTATCCATTCTAAATGTAATAGTTTGCTTCTACCAACCCCCAACTTCCTCTCTCTCTTGGCAAACACAAGTCTGCTCTCCCTGTCTGTGATCTGTTTCTGTTTTGTAGGTAAGATAGTTTGTGCCATATTTTAGATTCCACATACAAGTGATATCATATGGTATTTGTCTTTCTCTTTCTGATGAAGTCATCATATTTTAAATTTGATGCAATTTATTCCACACAGCCCATTTTTATTTAAGTGGGAAAAGTAGTTTTGAAGTAATCTAGTTAAAGACTCTTCCCTGGGGCAGCACCTGAAAATATTAGGACTCAGGTGGATGAGAAGTGGGAGAGGGACTTTATTTGGCTTTAGTCTGAATTTCTATTCTGTGAGTTATTGTGGTTCTTTATTAAGCCAGCCTGTTGGCTTGAGGCTTGTAATATCTCCAGTTCTCAATGACTTTATTTCATATACATTTCATATATTTAAAATGTGCCCTTTGAACACATTATTATGAAATGTTATATGAAAATGTCAATCTCCCAATAAAAAGAAAAGAAGTTTTCAGTTTTGTGTCTGGGAAGATGACTCAGTGACTTGGAGAGAAATCTGCTGCTGTGCAAACAAATATAGTTATGAAAGGACAGGCTGCCATCATATCTCCTCTCCCCTAGGAAGAAACCTTCCTATTTCCTATAGGATACAGTGACAATTATATGAATCTGTGCAATGTTCTAGAAAAAGGCAGAAATATGCAGCCAGCAGGTTTTCTTTAAAAGGGACCACTGCTTATGTGGAGAAGGAAGCTGCCATGTTGGTTGGAGTTTGAAATGAGTCATCATCATCTGTCAACACTGAAAATCAGAGGATGCTGTTGCTTTATCACTTTCTGAAATATGCAGCTAGCTAGGTAGCGTGTAAGTGGTAATGGGGAAACTTCTTTAAGGGGAAGGGAATGGAGACAGTGAAGGGACTTTCGTGGCTCCCCTGGCCCCTTTCCCCTCCTCCAGTTAGTTCCATTTTCCCTGAGCACTCGGATGTCCTCGACAGTCACCCCACCATACACACACTTTTACTCAGCCTAGGAAACCCCAAGCCAGAGAATTCCTAAAAGTTCTCTTCCCGTTGAACCTGGGTCCAGCACCCATGGAGCCTTGGGTTATGTCACGTGATCACAAAGAATGTCAAACTCCTTCCAAGCCAATTGCCTCTCTCCACTGGAGTAGGTCACTGACTTCTCAGGAACAATCTGCCTTTGGCTGGACAGCACACAATAGTCACCAATGAATCAGCTTGTCCATGGTTTGCAAAGGATAACGCTGAAGGTCATTGGGCTTGGAATTGACCCTTCTGCCGGCTTCATCACCCTCACTCACCGTCATCACTCAGGATCCTACTTCTGTCATCTCAAAGACTTCATGGGCTCTAAAAGGGACCACTGCTTGTGTGGAGAATGAGGCCTGCATGTTTTTTGACATCGGAAGGAACCATCATTATCTATCAACACTGAACGTTAAGGGATGTTGCTGCTTGACTGAACCTGGCAGTACAATAAAAATGAAAAAAGAAGCAAGTTATTTGCATCACTGGAATATGGTTAATGTTGTCAACATATGCTTTTTTAGAAGGTTGCTGCAAATCAATGCTTCTTGGTGTCAGATATTTATAAGGATGATTTGTATTTATCGAAAACCTACCATATGTCAGATATGCTGCTTGGCATTTGGTATGCTTGATTGTACAAGATCATGGCTTCCTTCCTAAGGATTTATATGTTGCTTTCACTTGAACAGATGAGAAAACTATAGCTCAGGGAAGTTGGGTCAGGCCACTAGTAGATCCTCACGCAGACAGTTTTGCTCCGTAATCCAATATTTCCATAAGATGCTCCCCACTTTTAAGATGAGGAATGCTGATGAAAAACTGTGAACAGTCATTTACCACCAGTCAGGGGGTGAGGCTGGGGTAGTATTTTGTTTTGCTGTAGATAAAGAATTGGCTTAATAAGAAATAAAAAGTAGAGGAAAATATTTGCTTCTCCAGATAGAAAAATGTTACGAGTTTATATTTAATAGTTTTATAAGTGACTTGGATCAGAGGGTACACAGTGAGATCTCCAGAATTAAAGATGGAAGTGAAATGTCAAACTGACAGGGATAAACCATAGTAAAATCTCATGAGGTTTCATGAGTGGGTAGAGAAATAGCAAATGAGCTCTAGCGTGGGCAAGTGTAAGGCAATATATTCAGGGAAAATAATATAAACTTTGCTTATGATACCTCTTGGTTTCAATACAAGAAAAGAAGCTTAGATCAGTATAAAATATTATAAAATATGTAATATTTCATATTTTAGTAATCAGGGGAAATGGCACTAACTAGGGGAAGGGGAAAGACATGAGAGAAAGGGGCCAGGGGAGCCAAGGGGAGTCCCCTCACTGTCTCCATGGAAACATATATGTTTTTGATCTGTTATTTTTAAATATATTTTACTGAAGTAGTTGATTTACAATGTGTTAATTTCTGTTGTACAGCAAAGTGATTCAGTTACACATATATACTTTTTTAATATTCTTTTCCATTATGGTTTATCACAGGATACTGAATATAATTCCCTGTGCTCTACAGTAGGACCTGGCTGTTTCTCATTCTATATATACAAGTTTGCATCTGCTAATCCCAAACTTCCAGTCCATCCCTCCCCCACTGCTTGGCAACCACCAGTCTGTTCTCTATGTCTGTGTTGACTGTTATTTTTTGACCTTCACAGGGAAACAGGGAGAAAACTCAATTGTTAGTAATATCATTTTATAGGGAAAAGAAAGACCTAGGTGGCCACAGGGACTTCCCAAGGTTGTTCTGGTAGTTAATAAATAAACTCTAACTAGAAACCATTACCGCAGAACCCCAGCCCACGCCCTTCCTCCTCCTTGGCTACTTCTGTAGGATCACAAAGCCAGTAATGTCAGATTGCCAGATTATCATCAGGAGACATCCTCTTATCCCCACCATATCAAGGTCAAGAGCTCTGGCTTTGGACTCAGATATACCTGGATTCTATATGCATTTCACTACTTGCTAGAATATGTGTCACAGAAGAGATTATTTAAACTCTAAAGAGTGTTAATTTTTCTTGTATGAAATGGAGATACAGAATAGCACCGACCTCATAGAAGCGTTTTAAGAATTAAATAAGAGAGGGGATGAAAATGCTAGCACAATACCTGGCATATAAGTGTTTAATGAATGTTTTATTGTCATCGGTGGACAGGAAGGTGCAGTGAACTCATGCTTTGAGCCCCTCTGTGCCCTCAAAGCACATAGCAATGATTGTTGAAAAAAGAAAAAGGTGAGTAATCACAGCTTCCTAAACATTCAGCATAAACCTCCCCGAGATCAGAAATGCTACAACAATGCAAACAGTGGTTAGACTAGAGACGTGGGCCTGCTGACTTCTCTGGGATAGGGTGGGGGGCAGGCTGGACCAGGGGCAGGGGGTGCTCCTGCAGGAGAGAGAAGACCACAGCCTTCCATCCAGGTGGGCTGGCACCAGGTTTAGCTCCTGATGCCTGGGGCTGGAGTGGTTCTAAGCTGTCCCTTCTGAGAGGAAGTTGTGGAAAACTGCTGCCAACAAATTTGGGCTTTGAGAGAGTTGTAGACCAGGGAGAGCAGAGAAACAGGGGCAAAGAGGAGCCTTGGGCAAGCTTGCGGACTGACACTGACACCACACTGACAAGAGGTCTGAAAAACAATATAAGACCTAACTCTGGGCAGTGGGTGCAGGCAGGTGGATGAGGGAAGCCCCACCCCCAGCCTATGGACAGGGAGTCTGGAGCACAGAGGAAGGGCAAAGTAGACATAGAACAAATAGCCACATCAATCACCTCAAAATGATCTGCAAGTCTATTGGTTTTAAAGAGTTTTTGGTTTGTAAAATGCATAAAGATGTTTAAAGCTAAGAAAGTAAACAAAATCAATAATGAATATGAATTAAGTCTAGGAGTTAAAAATAGTCTATCCACCTGAGAAACACATTAACAGGTATGTTTAGAATGCTCAAAGAGATAAGCATGGGAAGAATATTCAGAAAAAGAGCAAAAACTTGTGAAACAAAACTGAACCAGAAATAAAACAAGGTCATGTAGAAATGACTAAGAATCAAATGGAAACTTTGGAAATAAACAATGTTGTTATTGGAAGTAAAAACGTAATCAACAGTTTAAACAATATACTGGACATAAAGAAAGACTTACCCTAGCATGCAGCCCAGAAAGACCAAAGTCAAAATATGGAAGAGAAGTTCAGATGCATAGTGGATGGGCTCATGGAGTTAATGGTGAGGAGCTTTCCAGAAATGAAGCAAGATGTGTGTCCTCAGATTGAAGGTACTTAGCAAATGAGAACAAAGGTAAATGGAAATAAATCTATGACTTGTCATCAGAGTGTAAACACTGACTATCAGAAACAAGAAAATTGTGGAAATCACCAGGAAGAAAAGACAGCTTATTGGCATAGGCATGGCAATAAGACAACTCTCATCAGCAAGAGATGCCAGAAAACACTGGACTCCAGTACTGATGGAAATAATTTTCAGCCTTGAATTTTATACCTATCTAGACTATCATTGAAGACTGAAGGCAAAACAGAGATATTTCAGATGCATAAAGACATAGATCCTCACTGTTGAAGGTTCTGTCTCATCAAGAAGAAAGGAAACCTGAAGGGAAGACATGAGATAGGGAGAAAAAACAATAATACATACAGGAGTTAATAGAATATGTCACTAAATGTTATTAAAAATAGATTATAAAGTACAAATAACTATTAGGAGTTATGATTTTATCTAAGGAAAAGCCCTCTGCATAGATAAATATGCTACATTTATAGTTTGGTGTATACATTATATATTTTAAAAATAATATAATCTTTAGTTTCCAAACTTTCTGTAGGAGGCAAAAGCTGGGCAGATAGAAAATCATATCCAGTAGCAATAGGAAGAGGAAATGAAGCATACAAAAGAGATGATAAAAGAAAACACAGGATGAGATGTAGCTATTAATTCAAATATTAGTGATAACAATTATTATTATATCTATACATTAGTTTAAGACAGAGGCGGTTGGAATGAATACAACACAAAATCCAGTTGTATGCTACTTTAAAAAGTCATAAATTAAACAGTGATAACACATACATTGAAGATAAAGACAAGAAAAAGGATAAATCAGGTAGATATTTACTAACCAAATTTTGAAAGATAATTAGTATAGCAATATTAATATGTGGCAAAGTAGAATTTAAGAGAAAAAACACTAACAGGAATAAAAGAGCAAAATATATATAATCAGGTAAGAAGCTATAACAATTGTGAACTTTGTAATACAGAGATTAGGGCTAAAAGAAAGACAGGATTAGCATTTGTAAAATTATGTCCATTGGCTTTATTTTTATTCAATTCAATAAATTGTATAAGCCTTAGCTAAGGTGCTTCCCTGAAATTTCAAAGGCTAGACTCACCAAGAATTTGTTTTTTTAAGTGAAGGGTGTTAAAATTTGGCTGATATGGTCCATCTTGGGTGAAAAAAAATAAATATGGTTAGAAAAGTTTAGTTAGGTAAATGAAATACAGAGCTAAATTTGTTATTTAGGGTGGTTTTTTTTTTTTTTTGTACATCTTTAACACAAAATGTTAGGATTTAAGAGGGCAACTGAGCACTGCCATAAAATACCTCTTTGTATCAGAAACAGAACATTGTTCTGGATCTTTTTTCTGACACAAGATTGACATTCCTTCTATCATTCAATGTATGTGGGATAAAAGTATGTAAACTGCAGAAACTCCATTCAGGGTGACTCCTTGGTATTGTTATTAATGTCCATTAATAATTCATGCAGAGCTGCTCCATCCTGACTCTCCCTTCTGAGAGACTGAGTTCTGAAAATCCGACAAGTTCTGGGTCAAGAATATCTGGTCTGATGTTCTGTAACAGAGATCATTGGAAATAGAGATTAGAAGGAGCCCTTGAGTGCAGTGCTCTCTCCTCCCCCTGCTCAGCCCATGGCCTCTTTGGCCTGAAAGGAAAGAAGTTCTATTAGGCACTTCACTAGGCTCACACACCAAACCTGGAAGCTCGTTCATAGTTTTTAATCATTGCTGGGCATGAGTCCAAGCAGTGAGGTGTCCATGACCTTTTAGAGTAGGCATTTTCATTAATTAACTACTGAAAGGTCGATCCTTTCCCAATACATACAAATATTGAATCCTCATGTTGTATACCTGAAGCTAATGCAACGTTCCATGTCAATTATATCTCAATAAAAGTAAAGAAATAACACTGCATTGCACACACAGACACAAATAGCATTTTTAAAAAGAAAATAGTTGACACCAGAAGTGACAAAAATTGTGCTCTGTAAAATTTCCTTTGATGTAAAAAATTCCCAGGGATATAGCATATTTTACATTAAATTCTTTGGGCTTCTTTGAAAAAGGGATCTTCTACACATACACTAACAGTAATTATTTTTGAAATCTAGTCTTTATTTTTACACTCCTGAGAGAGATTTTTCTTAAGATTTTTTTTTTAAAAAAAAAAGGAGCAGAGGAGGATCAGTTGATCAGAATGCATAGGAACCCTTCCCAGGCCACCATCCATCGTTCCTCTCCGTAGGTACAGGTTTTGGCAGGTTTGGGATGGGGATGGGAGGGGGTGGGCGGGGTTTGAGATGGGGAGCAGGTTGCAGGTGCACACCTGTTCACCCACTTACACTGTGTGCAACACACACTAGAAGGCGACTGCTTTAAACAAACTGAATTGACCTGCAACAAGTTCTCAATTGTTTTAAGCTTGTTCACCGTTTTGCGGGTCACTAGACCCGAGTATGTTAGCTCACCTCAGTTGGGCCTCAGGGGAACAAGGCACAGAAGAGGGTTCTAATGTTCTAATGGCGTGTCAGATGCAAAAGGATGTGGGCCAAGCAGAGGAGAAATCTTCAGATGAATGACCTAAGTGCAGATGCTGGCACATTCCTTGTTCTGTGCTTATCAGAATAAAATCTTATGCTTCGAAGGTGCCAGTGGATGACCTCCAAGGCCTTAACCATCTATAATTGTGCTGTTCTGGCTCTCCTGGTACTCACATTATCCTGGTGGGGTAATGAAATTTGAGATGTCTTTGTAACTATAATACTCCATGAGGGAATTCTTTATTAGCTGGCTGACTGGCTTTATGTTTGCATTCCATATATATATATATATTTTTTTTTTTTTCTTTCTGTAATACTTGAAAAATAATTCTTGGTGCTTTGTGCAACTTTTCTGAGTCTCAGCCTTGTGTTTCTGAAAGAAAAAATAATACATAAGAGCCCCACCTTCCTCTGAAGCTTGTAGACCTGCTTTCTGGTCCTCCACAAGGGGATAGATAGCCTTCAAATCAGTGGTGCCCTGGAGCTGATCAGTGCTGGGTCCAAAGCTGATTTTGTCCATCTCCTTCCAGTTCTGCATCCAGTGACATGGTTGGCTGATTGAAATCCACCACGATGAGAGTGCTTACACCATGGCAGTTGGCACACACTACAGACGAGGGCTTTCTTCCCCCTGAAGTCGAGGTGAAGATTTGCCAGATTTCCACAGCTCAGGATCCTCTTAGACCAGAGCTCATTTTCCCTAAGACAACCTTCCTAAACCTGAGGCAGGGTCCTCCTAGAAACGTCTCTGCTTGGAAATTTGACTGGAAAGTAATGGCAGCAATTGCCCCCCGTGGCTTATAGGCATTTGTGTGTCTCTTACTGTAAGACTGAGTACGAAGGCTTTTCTTCCAATGTTAATAGGAACATGGCTGCGCCTAGCCATTCGAATATCTTTTTAAAAAATCCCAACAAAAATGTGTCCTTTTGCTGAAGTTCTTGATTCTCTCCAATTGTAAAATAGTGGCTGCTCACTGTATCAGAGTACAAAAATTTCTTGCCAAACATGCTTTTCCTGTCAGTCAAGGAATTAAACATTTAATGAGTATTTACCATATGTAAGATGCAGGGAGAGGCAATATACTGGATGCGGAGAATAATTGTATAGCCTCAAATTATCATCTTCTGGAAGTATGTAATTAGAAAGAGATAAGGCAGGTACATGTGGAAAGTTATGGAAGAGAATTTCTAGAACACGTATAATTTGAATGTATCCAATGAGTGTTCATCTTAAGGTCAATCTCGGTATGTTGTTACATCATTACACACACAATACATAACACACACAATACATAATGTGCACAAGAGTGCACACACACACACCACTGTGTCGAAAATTCTTTTTTTTTTTTTTTTTTTTAGGGTCGCACCTGCAGCATATGAAGGTTCCTAGGCTAGGGGTCGAATCAGAGTTGAAGCCACCAGTCTACACCACAGCCACAGCCATGCCAGATCCGAGCCATGTCTGCGATCTACACCACAGCTCACAGCAACGCTGGATCCTTAACCCACTGAGCAGGGCAAGGGATTGAACGAGCATCCTCATGGATGCTAGTCAGATTCATTTCCTCTGAGCCATGACGGGAACTCCTGAAGATTCCTATTAAAGGTTTCCAAAGGGTGTGTACTGGGAGACAAAGGTACATCATAAAGCAAAACATTCTAAAAATCCTCTTTGAATACTTTTTCTCTTCATCCAAGTTATTACTCCCAGAGCATCCATCTGTGTCTCCTCTTCTCTTTCCTCCTCTGCCATTAAATCTTCTCTCAGGTCACTGTGTGGCATTTATGCTCTCATCTCCCCGAGTACTTGTGAGAGTTTGGCAAAACAAGGATCTTTGGGGGACTTGCCCTCCATAGAAGGGAAAGGAGGAAGGGGGTGTAAATGCATAGGATTTCACGGGCTTTGGCCACAAATAAAAAGGCAACAATTCAACAAAGATCATAAGGAATATTTGAAGTCAGAGGTAAGGAGGTGGGAGTTTTACATTCAGAGGTAGATGAAAAGATAAAAAGACCATTTTGGGGATGGGAAAGCTTTAAGAAAGAGAGAGTAGTAGGTGAGAAAAAGGTCTCAAAATGCAGAGAAGGGGCTCTAGGAGTGCTCACTGCTTCCCTCATCTATGTTACCTGCAAGCACTGAGGCAGGTCACCTGGTCACCCTTGGGGAGGATGGAGTCAGTATTCCAGGTGTTTGCAGGCAGCCCTCTTTGGGTTTTTATCTTATGTACTTCTACTCTTCAAAATGACCCCAAGCCCACGACCCTTTCTCCTGCCCCCAAAAAAGTCACCTGAGCATCACATAGACCGAGTGAAGGGCAGGAAGATTCCAGGACCTCTCCAAGTTGGTACAGAAGTAGGCTCATACCTCAGACCTTTGGAGCCTGACTGGGGCTCTGACTGCTGATGTATTTAGTGAAAGCGTTTTTTCCAAATAAAGATGGCAGTGTATTTGAAGAAGAGAGAAGCGTGGGTTTCCCTTGCTGGGCACAGTGTTATATGTGAACCTCAGTAACTAGCCTGAGAGTGATGGCACCAGCCGGCTGTTCAGGTCACAGAAACTTTTTTTCCCCCCAGTTTTGGACCAACCAACTAGGAAAAGTTTTCAGAACAATTTCTCCTCTTCTTGTTGATGTGGACTCACATGACTTTGGTATAAAGAGGCAGTTTGGCAGTGGCCTCAATTGTCAGCAACTTTGCCAAGTTCCCAGCTTGACAGTTTTCAGCCTCCTCCTCCCAGCCAGGTTGACAGGTTCCGAAATCTCACTCCACCGGTATGAATCAGTCTTAAGACCTCAAGTTACCTCCGTGATTCTCTTCCCTTCCCTTGTCTTTGTGATGACAGAGCGACAGGCCTTGGACCCGGGGAGGCCAAAGCACTACGGAGGCTCTGTATGAAGTCGTTAAAATTCACAGCAACCTGATTTCCTTCATCTTCAGGCCTGAGCATCTGTAATAATCTAAATAGCTTCTTTCCTGCTAACCATCAGCTAATAAGCACGCCCACTCTCTGACAGCATCAAAGCCGCTCGAATCATTCAGCTGAATCTCGCCAGGGCATCAGGGATATTTGGCTCATCTGGATTCTGGATGGTTTTTCCATCAGCAGCAGCAGCTCCTTCTGGCCACATGACCTTGAGTGAGTTACTTAACACCTTCCTGAACCTGAGTTTTATCACCTTCTAATCGAGCCAAGGTCTCATCTCATATCTTCCCAGGCTGTTCTGAACATCCGATTAGGTAATGCCTAAGCCATCCCTTGGAAACTAGAAAGCTCTACAGTATATTAATAACTTAGATCCTCTTGGCTGATGAGAAAAGCAAGACCACAGTGAATACAGGCTGGCCCTGAGAGATGGCCTCGAAGGTCAATTCTTAGCTAGATTCTGTAGCATTTTTTTAGGATGGGTAATGTGCAAAAGCAGTAGGGGTTTTCATAAGACAATTTTTCATTTTCTCCTGGTTTCTATGATGTTGCCCCCAAATTCAAGTCATCTTGTCAACATGGCATATATTATTATGCTTTCTTTGACATAGATACATTCTGGAGAAAAACACAGGGATAAACCATTCCCCATATCCACTAGTATTTTTCTTTTTCTTTTTTTTTTGGTGGGGAATTTAATTTTTTAAATTTTGAAGTTTTTTTTAAAGTGATTTTTATTTTTTCCATTATAGTTGGTTCATAGTGTCCTGCCAATTTTCTACTATACAGCAAAGTGACCCAGCCACACATACACATACACGTTCCTCCTCTCATACCATCCTCCAGCATGCGCCATCTCAAGCGACTAGACATAGTTCCCAGTGCTATACACGAGATCTCATCACTTATCCATTCCAAATGCAATAGTCTGCATCTGTTAACCCCAGATCCACTAGCATTTTTCCAAAACATAATCTTCAGCCCCATTGAACTCATGTTTCACATGATCTACATGATGCTATATAAGACACATGACCCAGAAAGAACACACCATGAGAACACACACATTTTTTTTTTTGGTCTTTCTAGGGCCACACCTGTGGCATATGGAGTACCCAGGCTAGGGGTCTAATCAGAGCTGTAGCCGCGGGCCTACACCAGAGCCACAGCAAGGCGGGATCTGAGCCGTGTCTGCAATCTACACCACAGCTTATAGCAACGCCGGATCCTTAACCCACTGAGTGAGGCCAGGGATCGAACCTGCAACCTCATGGTTCCTAGTGGGGTTCGTTAACCACTGTGCCACGATGGGAAGTCCAGAACACACATATTTTGAAGTAACTCAAGACGCCTACTGCAGCTCTTCCTTGGTTTCTCTTTTCTCAATTCCCACCTGGGTACCTCTTCTCCTTCTGCGCCCTCTCTCCTTATTCTGCATCGCACAAGGTTCAGGGTAGAGCCAGCCACAGCAGACCCTCCTTGGAGGGCAGGTGGAGGGGGTGAGCCTGTTGGGAGTACCAGCACTGTCCTCAGGGGGCGAGGGGATGTTGGGGACCCCCATACACTCAGCATTTTGACTCAACACATAACAGTGTAGCAAGAATTCAGGCTTGAATCCCTTGAGGACTTAGACATGTCTGGGACTGGAGTCCCAAGCAGGGCAAAACTGCTAATGGTCTCTGTGAGGAGCCAAGGAGAACTCTGGAGGAGAAGACAGGCAGAGGGAAAGAGCAGTCTGGCAGGATGTGTTAACTGAGGTCGTAGGCAGGCTCGGGGGAGGTGATTCTAAACAGGGCAGGATGACGGTATCAGCTTCTGCACTGTCTGCCAGAAGCATAACTGATGGTGTGGGGTTAGTGGTGGTAGAGAATGCAGGTGGTGGGGGGAAAGGGCTGGTGCCCCAGCAGACTCAACAGAACTCACTGGGAACAGCCAGGTCACGGGGGGTTTAGGTCCCCACGTGGCTCCTTGTGTCAGGTCTCTGACCTTCCCATCCCTGTTTTTCTTATGAGCATCTCTGTGTCATGTGACATCACCGTGAGCACCTCCACAGGTTCCATTTCTCTCTCAGGCCCACCCTGGCTTCATGGCACATGGTTCATCAGCACATTCGAGTGTCAGTGCTTAAAACAATTAGATAATTTTTCAAAGGAGACATAGGTTAGAAACCATGTGAAACTGTTATGTCAGCAGGTACAACCCAGATCTGGTCTGGCTGAGGCTCTGCTCTTTTTTGATTTGTGGGTCCTTCTGGTCCTCCTTCAACACAGATAATCTAGAAGGCGCCCTTTAGCCTCAGAGCATCTTTCTGTGTCACCGCACGACAGGTGCTTATTAGGCTCAGGGCAGAAAGTGGTCTGCATATTGTTTAGCAAAAGGTAAAGATCCAGTGGGAAGGCATGTGTACTTAGTAGTGGGACGTTGGCTCAGACACTGGACGAGACTGGCTGGAATGGGGGAGGAAGGCTCTAGGATGAGGGATGGGGGTCTCAGGGTTCAGGTACAAGCAGGTGGACTAGGGTATTGATGGGGTCTCTGGACTTAATAAGGAGATTGGAGAAAGCACTCAGCAGGCTTTTGGTGTGGTGGCACATCCTGCTGGGCCATCACAGCATGGCCCTGGCAGTTATTCCCACAGTCCTACCCATGGAGTTGGATCTTAGGTGCTGGGGAGCCAAGGGTGTGTGCTGTGTGCTGTGTGTGCCCTGACCGGGCAGCCATGTGTATTTCCATTAGCACAGTATTACTAATTAACATTGAATGGGGAAAACTTGGAAGATAGAGGAAAACATATAGAAAAAACGTAAATAACCCATGAAACCTTTACTCATAGGTAAAATGGTCTTCACATTTTGCCAGATTCCTTTTCTGTCTTTTCCTACAGATAAAAATATTAGTAAATTGCAAAATGCAATTTTGTATCCTACCTTTCTCTTCCCTTTATATAACAGAAAACATATATAGTTGCTTAGCTTTTTTTTTGTCTTTTTTTGTCATTTAGGGCTGCACTGGTGGCATATGGAGGTTCCCAGGCTAGGGGTCGAATCAGAGCTGTGGCCGCCGGCCTGCACCACAGCCACAGCAACACGTGATCTGAGCCACGTCTATGACCTACACCATAGCTCATGGCAACGCCAGATCCTTAACCCACTGAGCGAGGCCAGGGATTGAACCTGTGTCCTCATGGATGCTAGTCAGGTTCCTTAACCACTGAGCCATGACAGGAACTCCTACTTAGCAGTTTTTGGCATAGATTTATCATAATTAACTTGAACGTTCTTGCTCTATTGTACATTTAGTTTTTACCAGTATTTTTTTTTTATATGTAATTTTTAAACAAGGCCATTTACAAGAATCTTCAAAGACATTTGAGGAGTTTGGCATTAGGATGGGGACAATAAAGAGCCTTGGAAATCTCTTCAGTAGGAGAGGGAAGTGATCAAAATCTTAAGGTCACTTGAGGTAATCGTGGTGGGAAAACCTGTCCTTTCACTAAGGACATGCAGTGAGGGTGGAGGGGACAGCTCCAAGGTTATTTAAGGGGCAACATGGGTGGGATTTGGTCACTGGGGAAAGCAGACGGACACAGAGAGCTCCTGAGTTTGTCGACGTGTCCACCCAGCTGGGCAGGTGGTGGTGACAGCCAGGCTGGAAAGGGGCTGCTGGAGGTACACAGAGAGCAGGGGCAGTGCGTGTTCAGTCTAGTTTTGCAAATGCCGAATCCTAAGAAGAAATAACATTGGGAGCAAAGTGAGATCTCCCATTTGTAGGTCTGGAGGAACCACAGGCTGAGGACAGTAGATTCGGGACTCACTGATGTACTGAGATGGAGTGAGGAGTGGGTGGGCCAGGTCGTTAGTGGCCTTGGACCCCAACCTGGAAATAGGGCTAAATGTCACCAAGATAGAGAATGATTGTACTTGCAAGCACTGTCCCCAGGGAGGAAATGTCTCATAAGTCAGTAGGGAAGAGGAAGCAAACCCCTCAAAGACCAACAGATAATTGACAACCTGAAGCGAAAGTCTGCACAACTGTAGGGTTTGGGGCTCCTCTACATGTTGAACAATTATTTAGAGGATAGTGTGTTTGAAGGGGAACCCACGACCCGCGTTCCTGCATCACAAGCCTCAGACCTGGCCTGCCGTCCAGGTCGACCAGATGGCCCAGTGAGACTAGCAGGTCAGAGTGGTGGGAAGGCCAGCAGACACAGGCAGAGGAAGAGACAGATGCCTTCTTAGGCAGTAGGCACAAGGGGGTGGCCAGGAGAGTCAGAGTGTGTGAAGGTATGAAAGCAAGGGCTTAGTTAACAGGCAAAAAGATGACAAAGGATGTGCCTTGGGTCTCAGCTCAGGTGGCTTACTGGTCATCTTTGGTACCACAGATTCTGCAGCCTGAAGGGGAAGATGCCATACTGCTAGGTGTCAACACCTGTGACTGTGGTCAGGAAGGAAAGACAGGGAGTCCCACACATCTTCCAAGAGCTTGGCTTTCTAGAGAGAATGGAGTGTCATGTCCACCATCCTCAGGCCACCAGGCATCTGCATCATTTTACACGTGTTTCTGAGGCCAAATATGGTGTTGCCTTATTGGAACATGTATCTATTACTAGTGATACTGAATATTTTCTCTTATGATTATATGTAATCTATGTCCTTTGCCCAGTATTGTTTTATTAATCATCGTCTTATTCATTTTGTGTTTATATATCATAACCTCTTCATGGTTATAGTTGAAGCAAAGATATTTTCCCAGCGTTCATTTTATTACTGCACTTATAAAAATGTTTTCTGTTTTTTTTACGCTCTAAAGTCTCAGCAAAGTATTGAGTTTTAAGAGGAAAGTGCCGGCAGCCATTTGAGCTCTGCAGTGTGTTGGGATTATTGCAGCCAGTGTGCCCCATGTGTGCCCACTGGGTTTGCAGGAACACTGTGGAGGCACTGGGCAGGGTCAGCAGACCAGCCTTACCCTGGCAGGAAGGAAGCCTCGCTGAGGTCCCACAAGCTTTGGCCTTCTGATGCCTCTTGGACTCTGGCTGGGGGTAGGATGAGGCTTGATGAGGCCAGAGAGGAGCACAGGTGAGGCAGGCTCCGTGGCTCAGGTGCCAGGGAATCCCTAACACCACGGGCCACACACTTGCTGCCCGGACCCACGACTGACCTCATGGTCAGCCCTTCAAAGACCAGCTTGCCCTTGGCTTTCTGTCTTTAACGTGGTGCTGAGGAAGAAGCCTGCTCTGTGATTCTCAGAGCTACAGGAGCCAGAGGCTCAGCTCATGAACTCACTGTGGGAGGGAAGCAGAGGGTGACAGACGCAGCGTTGTTGACACTAAATGTCTGGGGACACTCTTGTTCGCGGTGGAGGCATCCAAGCCGGCTCTGTCCACTGAGTCACCCAGTCATTTAGAAACTGCTAACTGGGCCCCATCCTGTACAGCCACTGTCACTGCTGTGGAGTTAGAGATGCGGTTTAATCTGGGAAAGTGCCCTGCAGTCTGTGCTGGGATGATCCATCAGGGAGGGGCCCTGGGATGAGCCGGCGCAGGCGAGTGTGGAGCCGAGATGTGGCTCACGCCAGCACCTGGTCACCTGGAAATGAATGTGTCACCCTGGGGCCCAGCAACAGGCCTAGCACATCCTGAGTGCTCCAGCAGTATTTGTGGAAGGAAGGCGTGGACCTGGATATAACCAGCGGGGCCAGGTCATTAGGAGAAATGTGAAGTGCACGACAGGGGTGTGTGGCAAATGGGGGCATTTTTCTCAGTGTTTCCAGCATGTCTTTGTTGCTGTGATTCTAGCACCGTGGTTGGCAGACCGGCCCATGTGCCTGGAATACCTGAGTTCAGATCCCCCTTGTACCTTTGTGACCTTGAGCAGGTGAAATAATCTGCCCTTGACAGTTTCCCCTTCTGCAAGATGAAGACATTAAAAGTACCTGCTGTGAGACAGTGAGATAGCAAAGGAGCTTCCTTGTGTGAGAAACAGGAAGTGGATGAGTGGAAAGTGCTGCTGTATTATTATCATTGTTGTTATTTTGAGTAGCAGCAGTAGCTGATCTCGGCTAATGCTCCTTCCTAAGCCTCCAAGAGAAGGCAGATGGTGCTGTAAACCCCAGGAGGTATCCACACGGCCAGCCTTTCCCCAGAGCTCCGTCTCAGGCCCCGGGGTAGACGGTGGCTCCGTTCCACCCACAGGCTTTGGACCAGACGTTCTGCTGTTTTTGTTTTCCGGCAGGGACAGGGGCGGCAGCTGGGTTGCCCTCACCGCAGTGCGGTGATGACGCAGGGCTCTGAGAAGGGGCTGAGCAGAGGAGTTCAGTGTCCAGAGAAGGATCCGGGCCAGCTTTCTGTCTGCAGGAGAAGGGATGTGGGGGAGGGGGAGAGCTGAGTGCCCTCTACCTTTGCACCCCTGGCCTTGGCTTCTCGGACCCGTGCTTGGTCTGGCTGGCGCACTTCAGCGCGGCCCTGCTGTGGACATTTGGGCCACGTAACTTTAAAACAAGTGTTTCCTCTAGACAAAGTGACAGTATTTTTTGTCACCTGGTTTTCCCCTGTCTTCCTGGAAGCTTGGGGGGGAGGGCTGCACGAAGAGAAAAGAGCATTGTTCTCAAGCCAGCTTCCCCAAGAAGGGCCTTGAAGGAACGGAATGGAAAGGAGAACCAGAATGATTGCCTCTTTTGTTTACTCTTTACTAAAGTAAAAAGAACCTTGAAACCGTGGTCTGGACTTATTCCACAGACTTCTTCCTTGCCACATGGAAATATGTTGCCTCAAGACTGTTTTCTGGGCCAGTGGCTTCGGGCTGTCCAGTCTCTGGCAGCAGGGAACCCTTGTCATTCCTGGAAATAAGCTGAGTCGGCCCCGGGGTTCACCTGATTTTCCTTTTCCCAGGGTGACTGTGTCAAAGTCCTGGCCCTGTGTCCAAAGCGACGGTTCAGGGCAGAGCTGCCCGGGAGAACTTTCTGCAGCGCTGGAAGTGTCCTGGGACCCATACTGAACCCACCCTGGCCACCTGCCCTGTGGCTCATGAGCTCCAAAAGTGTGGCCACCGTGACTGACAAACTGAAAGGGTTTTTAAAATTTTTTTTATTTTAGGGATAATGGATGTCTCACATGGCATTGGTTTCAGGTCCAAGGAGCTGCATTATTTAATGTAAATCTAACTAATTAAATTTAAATAGCCACACGTGGCGGGTGCTGCTGCCCTGGATGCCTGGAGCAGTGCCACAAACAGTGTCCAGCAGCCCTGATTGACCACGCCAGTTGACAGAGGGCAGAGGGAAGGAGGCCGAAGGTCTAGACATGGAGGAGCAGTTTTCTCCTCCACAGCAGCCGCTCACATGGCAACTCCGGTTTCTGCATATTGGGGATGACCTGGGGCTCTGGGGCCAGGCGCCTGGTCCAGGTCCTTTAGAGGAGTGAGTCCTGAATCAGAGGACAGAAGACACAGGGCCGCCCTGAGGGGAGGACAGTGCAGGAGAAGGAGGGAAACTGGGATCTGAAGACCTGAGCTGATGGCCAAGGGCAGGGTGACAGCTCCAAGGTTCGGGGGTTCCGGTCCTTGGAATGCAAGGATGAGGTGGCGAGCAAATGCATCAGAGAGCCCCTGACACTCAGGGAGGTGAGGACAAGGCGCAGGATGGGCCCTGCACCCGGGCCACAGAGGACCGGCCTGGCTGTCAGGAGTCACGAACCCCTACTCAGTGTGTGTAGGATATGGGTCAGGTAGCATTCTTCCCATTTCCTGAATGGATCAGCTGAGATGGAGCCTGACTGAGAGTCGAAGTTCTCCTGGCTCCTTGCCTGACCCTCTGCTGTCCTTCTCAGGTCTTCTCTGCCAGGTCTGGGACACAGGGCTCCTCCATGTTCCTGAGCCCCTTCTCCCCATCCTCCACCCTCTCTGGGAGTCCGCCAGGTCCACTGCAGCCTCAATCTCTCCCAGTCAAGGAAAAACAAAATTACCCTAGAGAGCGGACGAAGAAGGAATCCAGAGGCATTAATGTGAACATTGCTAATTTACCGATTAGAAGAGTAGGACGCGATGATTCCAAGAGAGGGTCTTCCTTCAGCCAATAAAATAAACCACGAGCTGGCCCAACAAAGAAAATGGGAGAAAACACCAAGATAGAAATGATGAAATATTTCAAGAGACCACTTTGCTTAAAGCTGTGCTGACCCCTCTGTAAAGCTAAATGAAAAATAAATTTTTTAGGAAAATATTTATTACCAATGTTTATACCACAGAGAATCTATATCTAGGGTTACCAGATTTAGCAAATAGAAATATAGGGGCCCAGTTAAATTTGAATTTTGGATAAATGAGAGTTTTTGTATGTCTCTGTAATATTTGGGACATACTTATGGTAAAAAAAATTATTGGTTGTTTTTCAAAAATTCAAATTTGACTGGATGTCCTGCATTTTATCTGGCAGTTCTACTAAAATGGATAAATTACCATGGAGAAATACGAGAAACTTATCAAAGGCTAAACAAGCAACAAGATAAGATATTTTCAGGTGAATCATATGAATTGAATTCAAGGGATAAACTCTGTTCCAACTGTTCCAAAGCATTAAAAAAGAGTAAAACCTCCTAAGTTATTTTTATGAAGTTGCAACACACTGAAACCAAACCTGACAATGATGGTTTTCAAAAAGGGGGCAAATCTGTTAGGAATATCCATGATAAAAATCTCAAATGTGATATTAATGAATATAGGGAATGATACTTTTTTAAAAAGTTGACAGACATCTAAAAAAGTAACTGAAAAAAATTATCTAAAGTTATTTTAACAAGTTTTCTGTATTTTTCCTCAGCTTTAATGTGACTATAATGTACATAATTCTTAGCTGTGAGTCATTATAATAATTGATTATTATATAGAGACTATCATTAGCATAGATTATTATTTCAATGATAGATGTTACTTTCTGGAATCATCTCAAATTTAAACTTGTTTTGAAAGTACAGGTCAATGCAATTAGGAGAAAAATATGAAGCATCCCTATTTCCGCTGAGGATACAACATTATTACTATTTTCAGAAAATGTAGTTGTTTACATAGAAAATGAAAAGAATCAATTCAGGGAAATTCTATTAGCAACAGATAATTCAGTTAGGTGGACTGCTTTCAAAATTAATATCCACATTCAGCAGCATTTCAGTAAATAAACAGTATTTAGTGATAAAATATAATAAAGCAAACTATCTTATTTATAATAGCATGAAAAGAAGCCAACACACATAGGTATAAACTTAAGAAATGTATAAGGCCTATATATCTTAAAAACTGTAATACTTTCTTGGAGGACATAAAAACTAAAATTGAATAAATAAAAAGACCTATCTTATTCTTGGCTAGGAAGATTTTATACTGTAAATACATCAGTTTACCCTAAATTGATCCATAAATCCAAAGTAATCCTCATCAAAAATACCAACAGTAACTTGTTTAACTTGGCATCATATTATTAAAATTATCTGGATGCATAAATTTGTGGAAACTATTTGGGGAAGAAGCTGTTAATAATGTTTCTCTCCAGACAGTGGAAATGAAGGGTACGAAGCTGAGCCAGAGTTTGGGGGTTTATTTCATGACCATCTATACTATTGAACTTTTCAGTAGGTGCACATGTTACATGATGAAAATGGTAGTTTATTTTTTTTTAATTTATTTTTTTGTCTTTTTAGGGTTGCACCTGCAGCATATGGAGGTTCCCAGGCTAGAAGTTGAATTGGAGTTGTAGCTGCCAGCCTACGCTATAGCTACAGCAACATGGGCTCCAAGCCACGTCTTCAACCTACACCACAGCTCATAGCAATGCTGGATCCTTAACCCACTGAGTGAGGCCAGGGACCCACTTTCGTGCTCATGCATGCTAGTCAGATTTGTTTTGGAGACACGGATTTTTTCGGAACTCCAAAAAATGGTATTTTATTTTATTATTTTATTTTATTACTTAATGAATTTATTAAATTTATAGTTGTACAATGATCATCACAACCCAATTTTATAGCATTTCCATCCCAAATCCCCAGTCCATCCTCCCCACCTCCCAACCTGTCTCCTTTGGAAACCATAAGTTTTTCAAAGTCTCTGAGTCAGCATCTGTTCTGCAAAGAAGTTCATTCTGTCCTTTTTTAGATTCCACAGGTAAGTGATAGCATTTGATGTTGGTGACTTGCTGTCTGAGTGACTTCACTTAGCTTGATAATTTCTAGGTCCATCCATGTTGCTAAAAATGCTGGTATTTCTTTCCTTTTAATGGCTGAGGAATATTCCATTGTGTATATATAACACATCTTCTTGATTCACTCCTCTGTCGATGGACATTTGGGTTGTTTCCATGTCTTGGCTGTTGCAAATAGTGCTGCAATGAACATCAGAGTACATGTGTTTTTTCAAGCCCTGGTTTTCTCTGGATAGATGCCCAAGAGTAGGATTGCTGGATCAAATGGTAGTTATATTTTTAGTAAAAAATGGTAATTTATTTTAAAAGAATATTTCCCCTGATGTAGAGATGCTAAGCCCCACTGTTCATTAGCACCACAAAGGGAGCCTTAACACAATGCCAGTGTTCAGACCTCACCTCCAGATATGGGTTCAGCTGGTCTGGGGTGGGGCTCAGGCATCTGGATTTTTTAAAAAGCTCCCAGGGGTTCTCCTGTGTAGCCAGGGCTGAGAACTGCTGCTGTGGTACCCATGGTGGTTTGCAAACTGTGATCACAACTCATGGTCATGAGAGCAATTTAATAGGTTGGGACCAGAAATTAAACAACAGCAACAACAACAACAAAACCATAGGAGTTTCCCTTGCAGCTCAGCAGGTTAAGAACCTGGCTAGCAGCATGAGGATGCGGGTTCAATCCCTGGCCTCAGTCAGTGGCTTAAGGATCCAGCATTGCTGTGAGCTGTTGTGTAGGTTGCAGATGTGGCTCGGATCTGACACTGCTGTGCCTGTGGCCTAGGCTGACAGCTGCAGCCCCAATTTGACCCTTAGCTTGGGAACAGGTGTGGCCCTAAAAAAAAAAATAAGTAAAATAAACCTACAGTTGACAGAATCATTCATGCATGCATGTGTGTGTGTTTACTTACTGGGTTGTGATCTAAGGGATCTCTCTTTCTGTGAGATGTGAAATGTCTTAAAAATCTGAAAGCCACTGCCTCATGTCATTCAAACATTTCAGACCTTTAGAAACACTTTATCAGAGTTGGTGTGAACTATTAAAGGCTTTTCAAAGTTTAAAACTTATATTCTAATTCTCTCTCATTTCTTCATTCATTGATTACAATTCAAAGATCAAAAATGCCATCTGTAATTATTTGTGTTTACGTGATGAGCACAGAGTCTGACTTAAGTAGATGCTCAAAAATGTATAACAAATGAAAGAATGAATGATTAAATGAATTATTAGGTAATACTTTGCCTAGTCTTTCCAAGAATTATTTTTACAAACTTGTTTCTCTTCTCCCTTCCCAAGCTCCTAGCTAATTACTCTGGAGAGAATAAACCAAGAACGCTTGAATGGACACCCCAAGTTCAACATAACAGCCAAGGTAGGGCTTCCCTCTTTGCTGACATATGCATCCACGTGACGGTGGTGCTTGGTTTGCACTGGGTCACACTGATCACGCCAATTCTGGTCACATCCATATTATCACAGTCATGGCTGGACCCACTGGCAGGACATAAGATACTCATGAAAGACAGAACCAGAAAGAATGCGGCCGAAATGGGTTAGCCTTCCTCAAAGCAAGTCACATCACGGACAGTTCCCAGACCGCGGTTGAGGGCTTCAGAAAACACTCTAGTTCTCTCCATAACCACCTTCACATTGTGAAGAAAGGTACCGTGAGACACCTGAGAAAGGTATCAAGTGACCCCGGTCTCAGCCCTGAGCAAAGTGCTGCAGGAAACCCCAGAAAAGATCAGAGTTGCTTAAACTCTGCAGTAGGGATTGGATGTGAGGAAGCAATTCAGACCGGGCGGAAATGAGCCAGACAGGAGTCTGCAAACCAAACAGCGAGAAGACAGGAAACACAATAGAAACCTCAATTCTAATTTGCCCCATGCCTCTTCATTGGGTGTTTGTCTTGTGGGACATTTACAAACCATCAGCAAAATGACCATCCCTGGGAACTCTGCTCCCGAACGGTGGGCCTCCTGTGCTCATTCCAGGCGTCCTCTCACTGCTGCCTAACTGATGGCTTTCTGGGCTGTTTCCATCTTGGGTCCCACAGGTCACGTTTCTTTGGGAGGTGACAGGGAACAGGGTAAATATATCTACAGCATCAGTAACTTTTGGCTGAAACAAGCCATTGATCAGAGTGGCAGCCACTGGCTTCTAAAGGCCTATGCAGAGGTGACGAGAGGGCGTTCTACTCAAGCGAACAGCTGTGAAGGTACAGACAGCGGAGATGAAGATCAGAAAAAAAGCACAATTCATAGTAGAGGCAAAACTTGAACATGTCCAAGTTAAAAATCTACGAAAGCAGACTAAAAGGAGGGGGATTTAATCCAGGAAAGAGAAGACTAAGGGGTGATTTTATTGGAACCTTCAAAAATAAATGAACGATGATTTTATAGGAACTGGAGACACCAGGTCTTTATATCTTAAGCTGAAGTTTGAATAATCGATATTAGAGCTGAAAAAGTACACCTTTATTTCTCCTTAATCTAATCACTGTTTCTTGACTGCTTCTTGTATACTACACCAGTTGTTAAATACTGAATTCTATTGACCCGGTGTGTGTAAGGCTTTGGGCAAGGACTGAGAAGGGTGGAAAATTTTACAGGACGTAATCTTTTTCTTCAAGGGGCTCCCTGAAGGAGGCCGTGAAGCAGATTGTATGTGTAACTGATATACTAGGAGTGTTGGAAATGGGCTAGTGGAGGTGCCTACAGCCACACGACCCAGCTGCGCAAATCACATGCTCTTTATGACTTGACTTTCAGATCCTCACTAAAGTTGAGAGAGCGCTGAAGTTGCTTCTGAAGATGGGTATGTGTAATGAGCTACTGTTTCCAGAGAAATGGAAAATGGGAGCTAAATGGAATTGTGGGAACAGATACTTTTGACCAGTTTTGATACTAGTAAAAAATTGAGTGTGGAACTTTGAGCTTAAGGTTTTGCAATCAGCGAGTTCTTTATTGTTTCCTTCTGAAGGCAGATATTACCATTGTCTGCACAGAATGTAGATTGAATGCAGCCCATGTGGGCTAATAGTGGTCACCAGTTTCGGAGGACTCTGTGTCACACAGCCACCCAGACATGGACAAACTGGTCTTAACGATCGCCTCCTCCCAACTCAGATCTGAATACACTGTTTCATTAGACTTTTTAGCTTAAGAGAACTTGCCTAGAATGAACTAAATAAATCCCGCTTTCCCTAAAACATGGGTTTTCTAAGGTTGATCAGTTTTCAAATTAACATGTACCAAAACGATTACTTTGAAAATGGGGGCATTGAAAACAGTTAACTCAGGACTTGCTCCGAGAATGTTGTGTTGACTCATAAAAGGTCAAGTCCTTCCACCTTCTTTCAGACCCATTTCATTAAGATGTTATCCTTTTTAGTTCAGCACTGCACTAAATAATCACAGTATTAACCTTCAGCTACCCTGCGGGAGGGCTGTAACAAGTATTAGTTGGATAATTTTTGGGGGTGTGTGTGTGGCAGGACTCCCAAGCACAGCAATGTGAAAACATTCATATTTAAAATTCTCATGTATGCATAATAAATATTAGAACACCACTGAGCTAAAATTAATGAGTCTGTATTTAAAGCATGGCCGTATTTAAAATTACCTGCCTGATGACAGTTTTACCTAATCACATTAGAAGTATCTCTGATTGCTTCTTGTTAATTGCTATTTATTCGAATCTGGAGGGGAAAAGGTCCAGACATTTCCTGGTAACAGATTACTTAATTGCTAACATCAAACGGGTACTCAAAATAATATTCCTACCCTTGAGCCAGCCAGTCAGCAATGTGTTCTAAAGGGCAGCTGTGGTGGAAGATTGTTCTGGGTGCTGTGGGGAGACAGGAGGCCATCTCTGCAGTTTACAGAAGCAGAGAAAGAAAGGCCTAGAAAGAACAGCAGTATTAGCTGAGTCTGTGCAGGTGTCTGTCCTGTGAATCCCACATGTACCTGAGGGCCAGGGGAGTCCACCCAGCCAGAGCACCTGACCCTATTGCCCTTGAGATCTGCAGTCCAGCAAGCAAGGTCATGTTTCCATCACAGAAGACCCAAGACTTCTCTCCTAGTCATCTTCTTATTTTTACGCTTATGGCTCATTGTCTGTCTCCACCCACTTGAATTTAAGCACCATGAAAGGAGAGATTTTTATTTGCAGATACATTCCAAATGCTTATAACACCTGGCACATAGTGGGCTCTCAGTGAATATTTGTTGAATGAATAAATTTAATAATTTCCACAGTGGACGAAGATAGGGACATCAGTTCAAGTGCATTTGTTGACTCATTTGAAGGATGTTTCCGAGTCAGTATAGATGTCTGGCTGTGATATTTTCCTTCTACTCTTAGACTTCACTTCCAAAGGCATGGGGGTAAATCGAAAGGCCCAGGAAGGACAACCCCAAGTTCAAAGTGATAGGGCTCATGAAAAACACAGCTATTGAGAAAAATGAAAAGGGAAGAAAGTAATCTGGGTTGTTCTGAAGGAAAACTTTGTAGATTTTGAAAAATGAAAGGGAAAAATTATCACCAACACCAAATAACCCATCTGAGTGAGCTTCCTTTAATAAACTAAATGGCTTAATTTTCTTCATTGGAGAGACCAGGCCAAGTGAAATTCGAACTGCTGCTTCTTGGAAAAAAAACCAAACCAAACAAAATCTTGGCTGCCTTCTGAGGCAAACTGTTCATGCAGATCCTGAATGCAGATCACAGACCAATTTACAGAGGAGCAGCTGCACTGGTAGAAGCTCCCGTCACCCCTGCTTGTCCATTCCCACCACTAAATTGCCCATCTTGGGGAATCAGATCCTATAAACACTCTATTTCTTTATTTTTTTAAAAAAACATAAACAGAGCTAATGTTAGCCAGGAGTTCTTGATGTATTTTTTTCCTATTAAAAGACCTTCGCAGCCCCAGAACTGCACAGTAAAAAACTGACTCCATTTCCAAACCGCCCCGTGCATGTTTAATCCAATTGCCATCGGCTACCGTTCAAGGACTGTGAAAAATCCATTGCGGGCACATTCTGGGTTTAACCTGGGATTTCGCACCACTCTGCGCACATCAGGAATCAATTTGCCTTGATGCCCAGATTCCTCAATCAAAGGGAACATGATCTGATTTCAAACCGACGTAAATGAGAAATGGACGGGTGTTGCCTTGTAGGTGAAACCGCATAGAACAGCTAAGACAGATTCCCATGAAATAGAACTGCTTGGGGAAAAGCTCTCAATATTTAAACTGAGTCTCTTTCTCTCACCGTTGGCTTTCCAGTTCCCTTTTTAATGGTGTTCTGACTTTTCTTTTCACTCCATCCTCCTTTCTGCTGACTTTTCTCCATCTCTGTTCCCTTGTATGGCTACCATCAGCAGGCAATGACCCTAACACAGCAGCTTTGTTCCTAAAGGCTCTGAGGCCCCAAGGGAGGGTCATGCTGTGGACGTGCCTGCAGTCCTCTGTGCCTGTCACGCAGGAGCTGAGGCTTTACTGCTGCCTCGAAGGACTTCCCCACGCACCCCAGCCCGGGCATCCAGCAGGGGCAAGCGGGCATTATATTGATCATAGGATTCAACAGCCCTCACCTGCCCAGAGGGATCTATGGGGCAAAGACCTGGAAGCAGCGAGTGTCACTGAGAAACCACTAGTTCTCCAAATGGTTCACCAGTGGCTACTTAATTCTTGAATTGTATTTGACCAGTTTTCACTCTGTCTTCCCAGGAGTATTTTCAGGATTTGAGCTGGCCTAGCCCCCTGTGATAGCTAGACACCCAAGGGCAGAGACAGATGGAGATAGAGTGCATAGCAAAGCCAGGTTTTTCTTTCTTTCTTTTTTTTTTTGTCTTTTATCTTTTTAGGGCCACACCCACGGCATATGGAGGTTCCCAGGCTAGGAGTTGAATTGGAGCTGTGGCCGCTGGCCTACACCACAGCCACAGCAATGCCAGATCCAAGCCCTGTCTTCGACCTACACCACAGCTCACGGCAAAACCGGATCTTTAACCCACTGAGCAAGGCCAGGGAATGAACCCACATCCTCTTAGATACTAGTCAGATCTGTTAACCATTGATCTACAATGGGAACTCCTAATCTTTTTTAATTTTTTAAATTTATTGATTTATTTTTTGGCTGCACCTGTGGCATGTGGCATTTCCTGGGCCAGGGATCTAACCCAAAATGCAGCTGTGACCTATGCCACAGCTGTGGCAACACCAGGTCCTTAACCTGCTTTGCCACAGGGAAATTTCCAACAAAAACATAGTTTTAAAGAAAGATTTCTTGTGAATATATTATTCATTAATATACTTATTCATAGAATATATAAGGATTCTGAATATTCAAAAATCTATTAACAAATAGATTCTTCATGAATACATTTATAAGGAGAAAGTTTTTAAGAATTTATTTATAAGGAAATATATTCATGAAGAATATACTCTTGAATATTAAGAATATATTCATAGGAACACTCTGTATTCAGGAATGTATTTTTATGCCTTGGGAGTTGGAGAGACAAACTGAATATTTTTTAAAATGATGCAAAGCAAAGTGTAAGGCAATCAAAACTCGGTATTTCAAAAGACATAGAAGCCTGGGCCTGACTCAAAGGCCCAAGGACTTCCCCCTTTACGCCCCTGCTTCCAACCTCACTCAACAGATGGGGAGTCCACAGACAAGGGTGGCTCAAGTATGGAACCCCAGGGGTGTCCAGGAGTTAGCAGTCAGCCCAGGAAGGGCGCCACAGCTCGGAGCCCTGGGCTAAGGATGAGCCACCCTCCTGCGCTGTCACCCTTGCCGTCTCTTTAGGACGCGGGTGACATGAGGTTAGCATCTAATCACAGAGGGAGGAAGGGAAGAAGGGTTCAGAGCTAATCAAGGACAGATTTTTCTTAGACTGTGGGATGTAGCAAGTGACACGTAGTTTTGCAAAAATGACCTGAAATTCTAGACATTCCAAGACTATGGCCTCAGAAGTCCTAATCTCCCTTAGGATTCTTGCTAGTGATCCAATTCCTAGTACTATTATGTATACTTATGATGTGTTATATGAATGGTCCTGGAGGAACTCTTCTCTGGTCTGTTCGCTGCAATAGTCAGAGCTGAGGCAGGACAGTCAGGAGCCCTGCACGGGCCTGGACCTCTGCATTGCTGGTGCCGGGTCAGCCATCAGATCTGCCAAACATAAAACCACGGCCTCTTTAAAAGGTCCAGATCCAACATGGACATGACCCTGGGAACACGCCTGGAGTGGGTGTGGCCACTCTGCTAAGAGATGCAGGTGAGGCCCCTCAGGTGAGGCATTTCCCCCTGCCCCCTACTCCTTGGCCCAGGTCGGTGTCTGCTCCAGTGGGGTCCTGATCATGAGTGTGGGGTTGTGAATCTTCAGAGCTGGACCCAGTTTGGTCTTTATCACCTGGACAACGTCTTTCTGTGGTAGGAGCAGGAAGGCTTTGCCATCAATCTGCTGCAAGTCAATCCATAAGCACAAGTCAGCATTTCCTGCTGTTAAAATCTTCTGCCCCCCAGGGACCCCTGGGTGCTGAGATGTGCATCAGGAACATGATGGCTTCCCAGAGCTTGGGGATGGAGGACGATGGCATCTTAGTCCAACCACTGCCAGCTCTAAGTTTTCCCCAGAACTCTGACACTTAGTTAAATTTAAAAGGTGTTCATTCTGTTAAATATGAATTCAATGTACATTAACTGTTCAAGGCTAAATTTCTGTGGTTACATTTAAAATTTTGGGGGGAGTTCCCTTCGTGGCTCAGCTGAAAAGAATCCTACTAGTATCAGTGAGAATGTGGGTTTGTTGGTCCCTGGCCTCACTCGGTGAGTCAGGGATCTGGTGTTGCTGTGGCTGTGGCTATGGCAGGCAGCTCTAGCTGTGATTCGACCCCGAGACTGGAAACTTGCTGCAAATGTGGTGCTAAAAAGAAAAAAAAATTTTTTTCGGACTGAATTTTTAAAAATTTATGTATTTATTTTTTATCTTTTTGCCTTTTCTAGGGCCGCTTCCTATGGCATATGGAGGTTCCCAGGCTAGGGGTTGAATCAGAGCTGTAGCCACCAGCCTTCGCCAGAGCCACAGCAATGCCAGATCCGAGCTGCATCTTCCACCTACACCATAGCTCACGGCAACGCCAGATCTTTAACCCAATGAGCAAGGCCAGGGATCGAACCCACAACCTCATGGTTCCTAGTTGGATTTGTTAACCACTGCACCATGATGGGAACTCCTGAATTTTTTTTTATATATTACTCAATGAATTTATTACATTTATAGTTGTACAACGATCATCACAACCCAATTTTATAGCATTTCCATCCTAACCCCCCAGCGCATTACCCCACCCCCCAACCTGTCTCCTTTGGAAACCGTAAGTTTTTCAAAGTCTGTGAGTCAGTATCTGTCCTGCAAAGAAGTTCATTGTGTCCTTTTTTCAGATTCCACAGGTAAGTGATAGCATTTGATGTTGGTGACTCGCTGTCTGACTGACTTCACTTAGCATGATAATTTCTAGGTCCAGCCATGTTGCTGAAAATGCCATTATTTCTTTCCTTTTAATGGCCAAGTAATATTCCATTGTGTACATATACCACATCTTCTTGATCCACTCCTCTGTCGATGGACATTTGGGTTGTTGCCATGTCTGGGCTATTGCAAATAGTGCTGCAGTGAACACTGGAGTACATGTGTCTTTTCGAGCCATGGTTTTCTCTGGATAGATGCCCAGGAGTGGGATTGCTAGATCAAATGGTAGTCCTAGTTTTAGTTTTTGAGGAATCGCCATACAGTTTTCCACAGTGGTTGCACCAATTTACAATCCCACCAACAGTGTGCTAGGGTTCCTTTTTCTCCACACCCTCTCCAGCGGTTATTGTTTGTAGACTTTTTGATGATGGCCATTCTGGCTGGTGTAAGGTGGGACCTCATAGTGGTTTTGATTTGCATTTCTCTAATGATGAGTGATGTTGAACATCTTTTCATGTGTTTTTTGGCCATCTGTATGTCTTCTTTGGAGAACTGTCTGTTTAGACCGTCTGCCCATTTTTTGATGGGGTTGTTTGTTTTCTGGTATTGAGAGGTAGGAGGTGATTATAAATTTTGGAGATTAATCGCTGGTCAGTCGATTCATTTGCAAGGACCTTCTCCCATTCTGTGGGCTGTCTTTTCATTTTGTTTAGGGTTTTCTTTGCTGTGCAGAAACTTTTAAGTTTAGTTAAGTCCCATTTGTTTATTTTTGTTTTTATTGTCATTACTCTAAGAGGTGGATCTGAGAAGATGTTGCTGTGGTTTATGTTGGAGAGTGTTTGGCCTATGTTTTCCTCTAAGAGTTTTATAGTATCTGGCCTTATATCTAGGTCTTTAATCCATTTGGAGTTTATTTTTGTGTATGGCGTTAGGGAGTGTTCCAGTTTCATTCTTTTACATGTGGCTGTCCATTTTTACCAGCACCACTTATTGAACAGGCTGTCTTTTCTCCATTGTATATTCTTGCCTCCTTTGTCATAGATTAGTTGACTGCAGGTGCATGGGTTTAATTCTGGGCTTTCTGTCCTGTTCCACTGATCTATATGTCTGTCTTTGTGCCAGTACCATACAGCTTTGATGACTGTAGCTTTGTAGTATAGTCTGAAGTCAGGGAGCCTGATTCCTCCAGCTCCATTTTTCTTTTTCAGGATATCTTTGGCTATTCTGGGTCTTTTGTGCTCCCAAACAAACTTTAAAATATTTTGTTCAAGTTTTGTGAAGAATGTCCTTGATACTTTGATAGGGATTGCATTGAATCTGTAGATTGCCTTGGGTAGTATAGTCATTTCGATAATATTGACTCTTCCAATCCAGATTTGATTTTAATATAAAGGTGTCTCACAGGACTGATTTTGAACAAGGATCTAATAAGTCCCATTGCTTCCTGTGAAGCCACAGAAATGCTTCATCCTTAAAGCAACACATCCTTTGACATTCCTTTTGAGGGAGTGTTGTTTTCACTCATCAGGCCTTCATTAATTTTTTAAAAAATGAAAGAAAACCCCGAGTCACCCTGAAGATGAGATGGAGTAGAGCTGTAGTTAAATTAGTCACCAGAAATTCACCTAGTGCTTCCTGCAATCCACTTGACTCCATCTGGTTGAGGCTACCTTTCCAGCTCTGGTCCAGGAGCAGGCAGCAATGGCCATGCAGAGGTTGGAGGTCAGGCTGGCCGGCACCCCCTCCACCCACGTAGCTCACAAAGTGCACCTGCCAGGACCCCCTGCCCAGCACTCTTTGCCTGGACGGGGCCTAGCACACCCTGCCTGCCTGCCTGGCCCCTCTCCTTCCAGAGCCCAGGGGCCTGGGAACAGAGAGTTGACTGGACCTGCAGGTGTCTGGGGTGGGAGGGTGGTACCTAAATGTGAGCCTGCTCTCTAGAGGCTATGGGAAGCCCACTCCGACCCTGTCTGTGAGCTTTTACCGGTATACAAAGCCAACTGAGTTAAAATCTATCATGCTTGTAATCTAACCACAGACGGCTTTGCCCTTGGAACAGCCACCCCAGGCTCCAGGCATTCTCCCCTGACCCTCCATCCATCTCATTTCTGCACCTTTTAAGTTGGATGGACAGGCACCTCTCTTCCCTCTCTGATCCTGCTCTGTAGGGCCCTGGCCCGTCACTGTCCTGCTCAGAAATCCAATCCAGGCTTCTGTGCAGAGTGGCTGAGTCCCAGCTGAGAGGGAGTGGGCACAGCAGGGCAGCTCTGGGTGTGTCTTCACCACCTGCACAGAATCCAGGGCCCCAGATAAGCCCTTAGGACCTGCTTGGCTATCCCACCCCGCCTCCCACCCTGGGCCCTTGAGTGTTGTCACACATGCACAGTCATTGCGGCTGCCCCACATCCCCCATCCAGCCCCAGCAGCCCCACCCTGGCCCCTGGCATGCTCTTCTCAGCAGGAGCCCCAGGCTGGTCCCTGGTCCCCTCTGGGCCCTCAGTGTCTCTGGTCTGTGGCTGAGGTTGGTCACTTGCTTGGCTGACCCTGAACCCTGAGCAGATGAGCAGAGACCTTACCTCACACACTTGGCCTCTGTCCTGCAACCTCTCACTGCGCCTGGCACTGAGTACATAACCCAGTGTTTGTTGAATGAATGTCGACTGACAAAAGCATCATGGGCTAGATGTTGAAGCAAAAGTAGAATGTATCCAAGCAAAGGAGAAAAGGGCAACTGTGCCGGGGAGGAAAACCAGACTGGGGGTGAGTGTGACATGTGCCAGGATGACAGATTCGCAGCGTGTCTGTTACTGACATTAATAATGACCGTGAACAATGTTAATATAATGATAGTGAGGTGCGTATTCTTAGTTTGCCCATTTTATAGGTGGGGAAATGGAGACTAAGGAACCTCTTAAGGCCACACAGTCAGGCCAGTCCTGAGCTGACATCTCACCCCCCCAGCAGCTGCCAACTTGGCTGGAGGAAGGTGTCCTGGAGGAGGGTGGGCCAGGCCTGAGGCCAAGCACTGGCCTGTGAGTTGGTCAGGAGGCAGTGTCAGCTCTTAGGTCCCGAGGCTGAAAGGCACGTGCTGAAGCTGGTGCTTTGGGGAGATGAAAATGCAAAGACGCTCAATGAGGGTGAGCATGAGAAAGGGCCTGGGCCGGCAGGCGCCAATATCCAGAGCCGCCAGACCTCAGCAGACAAAACAGCAGCTCATGATGGCCACAGATGAAGAGGTGAGAGGAGCCAACGTGATGCCATTTATAGTTTGGCACTCCACAGTGTGGTGCTTAATTAGGATAATGATATTCAAGAAATACAGGACCTGCAGATTTCTCCTGAAAGAAAGGAAATGTAGTGGTGCCATCAGAAAAATGGAATTTTAAGAGTTCCCGTCATGGCGCAGTGGAAACAAATCCGACTAGGAACAGTGAGGTTGCAGGTTTGATCCCTGACCTCACTCAGTGGGTTAAGGATCCGGCATTGCTGTGAGCTGTGGTGTAGGTCCCAGATCAGACTTGGATCCCGTGTTGCTGTGGCTGTGGTGTAGGTTGGCAGCTGTAGCTCTGATTCGACCCCTAGCCTGGCAACCTCCATATGCCATAGGTGCGCCCCCCCCCCCGCCAAAAAAAAGTCAAAAAGAAAAAAATGGAACTTTGGGGACAGGACCCAGTATGGGGGCAGGAGAACAATATGGTGAATGTGTTCTGGGACCTTCCGAGTTAGTCCCCACAGTTACACCAAGGGCAGGCAGACATGCCAGACGGGGCCTCACTGAGGTATCTTCTCCAGAGAGCGTCCACAGCCAGGAAGTGTAGGGAGCCAGCTGGAGGGGTGCCCTGAAGAGGGGCAAGGAACAGGGGGAGGCCTAGGAAGAAGTGTCAGGTAGAGGCTGGCAGTGAGTGCCCAGGGCACAGGGTTCCCAGCTGGCACGTGGGCTTCAGGGGATTTGGAAAATTGTGTACAACGTGTCTTTTTTGCCCTAAGAGGAGGACTGGGATTTTTATTAACTTCTTGGGGGGTGAGAGGAGCAGCATCCCAGAAGAACAGGAATCACTATTTAGGAGCATAACGTGGTAAATAGGAAACTGGGGGGGCAGGAGGCTCTGATTTGACAGGTGTCAAGTCTGACCCAGAACAGAGTGGAGGATGGTTAAATGGAAGCAGCTGGTCCAACACACCCTCAGGATGTGCTGGGTCTCGGGAGGAAGAGGCTCCGAGGGCACCAGAATTTGATGGAGGATGAGGTCTCTGTATTAGACCCATGGGCTCCCAGACTCTTACTGCTGGAAGAGGCCTTAAACATTTTCTAGATTAAAAACAAAGTAGCCATGGAAGAGGCCATCTTCATGCAGTGCTTCCTAACCACTCCTGCCCGCCCTCAGCGACACATCCCAGAGAGAGCAGTCTGGGCGGTTCCCTAGCGTTGATATCCCCTCATCTTCACATCTCCCTAACTAGATGCCCTTGAGGATAAGGACCACATCCTAAATTTCCTTCTATGTCCTCACCTTTGTATCAGATTTCCTGGCACCAGAATCGGTTCTCAAGGAGAATCTTTGACTGTTCAGAGTATGGACTTTGTGACTGTTCCAAGAAGGGTAGCGAGGATCTGAGGCAGTTCAGGGTCAGCGAAAGGGCATGTTCTCTGCTTTGTTCCCATTGGGCGGCGCACTGGAGCCAGAGTTCAGTGGCCAGGGATGGAGCATTTTGAAAACAACTTGTGGGTCCTTGTGTTTTGTGCCATCCAGTGAAAAGGCGAGTGGTTATCTCTGGCAGAAGATACAGCACAAGGACCATCCCGCTTGTCTCCATCCTGGCCTGGGCCGCATGGCATAGCTGCCTGGGCCTTTGTCACATTGCCTAGAGGTGGGGGCTGGCTTTTAACTCCTCTGCGGCTGTGGTTGTTTCTGCCAAAGCAGTTTTCCACAGCACACGCAGGCCATGAATTCGATTTAGTGGTTCTAAAGGGAGAGACAAGCATGGTGAATGCATGTCATTGTAGGGAAGGCGCTGCTTTGTGAGACCGGTGTGGGAAATGTGAGAGTGTGCACTCACCCCGGCCGTGGGCCGTGTATCCTACTCTGGTCATGGAAACGCTCCAGAGAAGGGAACATGCATGAAAGAGAAGGGACTAAGTTGTCTTTATATCTTTTTACATCTTTATAGCAAGTATCTTGCCAGGGCAGGCGTGTGACAAATGTGCAAGTGGGTGAATAAGTTGGGTGGTGAACTTTCCGCAGCCCCTCCTGCCAGGTGTCCGTGGACACACACAGGCAGGATGTGACATATGCACATCACAGCCACAGGTGCAACCCAGGGTTGCTTGATGCCCATAGGGGTACTTTTATTCCTTACATTTGAAAATGCCTTTTAACACAGCACCTGGAAATCATCCAAGGGCACCCTAAATGTCCATCATTTCTAAAAGATGGCATTGCTTTAAAAGCAATCTTTACATGGGAGGGAGTGTTTGGAAAACTTGAGGATACTGCTAACTAAGCATAGTTATACAACGAGGCCCTGGAAAGGGGCAAATGACAAATTCCACTGTTAGGAAATGAGACCCAGGCTGGAAAAATGGTCCCCAGTGGGCCTGGAGCCAGGACAGTTAAGCCCGCAGCACTGGCTCAGCCGAATGGGGAGCATCGGCCACTGGAGAGATTTAAGGGGGCAGCAGCCCCACTGAGGGACACTGGGCTCCACAGGGAAGCCAGGAAAAGGAGGTCCCCCAGGAGGCGCATGGGGTGAAGTATGGGCTCAGCTCAGACCCCACACGCTCTCATTTTTCTTAGTCTTTCCAAGCTGCTATGTTGTGCCCAGAACTAACTTATTCTGTGTCCTTCCAAAGCAAAGCCTGGGTGGAGTTCCCGTTGTGGCTCAGTGGTTAACAAATCCAACTAGGAACCATGAGGTTGCGGGTTTGATCCTTGGCCTTGCTCAGTGGGTTAAGGATCCAGCGTTGCCGTGAGCTATGGTGTAGGTTGCAGACGCGTCTCGGATCCTGCGTTGCTGTAGCTGGTGGCTACAGCTCCTATTGGACCCCTAGCCTGGGAACCTACATATGCCGCAGGAGCGGCCCAAGAAATCACAAAAAGACAAAAAAAAAAAAAAAAAGCAAAGCCTGGGTGTCATCTGTGGGACACTGTGCTCTGGGGAATTTGGGGAACCCTCCCCAACTCAGCCTCCACCCCAGGTGTGCTGCGCCCCGCAAGGCCAAGGCCAAAGTCGGCCATCCTGGGCTCCAGCAGGGCTGCCATCACCTCGGGAAAGCAGACGGTCTACACTGCCATCCTGGCTGGAGGCAACAGCAGCAGTTCCCCTCCAGGGAGCTGGCTCCATCTGAAGCATCCCCTGCAGTGACCACAGCTTGAAGAAGAAAGAATGTGCTGAGGGGAGTGCGGAGGGGACCTTTCTGGTACTGATCTGTGGTCTGTGAGGCTTACTGCTGTGCACTGAGCAAGTCTACAGCACATGGGCTCAAGACAGGATTATTCTCAGGGGAATGAATCCTGATTGGCAGTAGTGTGTAATGATACCAAATAATGATCCGGGCCTTTGGCTATTTTAAAATTCGGACCAGAAAAGTCTGCCTCAGTGGAATTCATGGAAATTGTTCTTTACTTTGGAAAAAGGCAGATTGAGCAGAACCAGGATCTCTTTCCCAAAAGACAGAATTTGAGACACATGGCAAAGCTGTCTGAAGAAGACAGTAAAGGACAGCGGGAGAGGGGACAGCAAGGGACAGTGCCAGGTGGTACCGGCCGGCCACAGGCCACCCTGCCGGGCGGTGCAGCTCTGCCTACTCTTTGGCTTAAAAATCCAGTCTACCTTGGACATGGATGGTGATTTCTTGGCTCAAAATACTGAGAACAGGGAATGTGATCCTCTTTGTATTTGTTTGCCCAGGAAAGGACATTTTAAGCCCTGAAAACTGTCTGAGTAGCACACAGCTCTTTTTCAAGAACAGTGGCTCTTGGAGTATGTGCTGACAATAGGCCATCTCTGGAACACCTGCTTGGGCCTGGGGGAGTCCAGGGCCCTATGCAGGCCTGGCTTCCCAGGAGCCAGTGATTGAGATGCAATCAACACGTGCCTGTAGCTGATTCCTAGCCCCAGTTTTCCATTTTTGATTTCCTGCTATGTCCCCCAGCCCCCACTTCCTGTGAGTGCTGCCCAGAAGAATCCTCTTTGTGCAGTGCTCTTACCCAGGGCAGTATCTGGACTCACTCTTTGATGTCACAATTGTGTGGGTTGCGGGTGCTTTTGGCACTCAGTGGGTGGGGGCCAGGGATGCTGCTCAACATCCTACAGTTCACAGGGTGGCCCCACAGCAAGAGGGATCAGGCCCAGCATATGAGTAGCCCTGGGGTGGGGAAGCTACCCTAGAGCATTCTGTTCCTACACTCCACTCTGAGTCCTTCTGCCCCACACCCAGCCTGTGGCAGAGCCTTAGGATTTTACCTGCAGCACCTCCTGCCTCCAGCTCTTGGCTCTGCCGCTGGGGGAGCATCTAGCCCTCAGAGCTTCCCACTGAGGCGGGGCTGCAGCCATGCCTCCCAGGGGCCACCCTCCTAGCCCAGCCCAGCCCAGCCTATCCAGATCACCCCCCAGGCCTTCCCTGGCCCAGGCTCCTTGGCCCTGACTGCACTTTAGGATCAGCCTGGGATTCTGATCTATGCCCAGCACTGGGCGGGACCCAGCTAGATTGGTTTGGAATCTCTGCAGGGTAAGTTTGGCTCTAGATCCTGTTCAAAGCTCTCCAGGTGGTTCCTGTGTGTTGTCCAGGATGCAAAGGGGCTGAACTGCTGCTCCAGGGCACTTACAGCCATGCTTGACCTTGACAAAGTTATTAAACCCCTTTGGCCTTCAGCTTCAGCATCACTTCCACGGCAGTGCCCTGGGCAGAGTGTTTCTGAGTCCCTGTTGTTGGCCAGGCCCTGGGTGGGGTGCTGGGGGCTCGGGGCAGGGAGACAGAACCCACCTCAAGTCTGGAAAGGCAGATGGGCAGCGCCTCTCCTCCTGACCATCCCCGTCATGGCTGCCTTGCACAGGCCACTGCCCCCTCCCCTTCCTGATGCCACAGGCCAGTCAGATGATGGAAGGTTCCTGAATGCCAGGGCACCACACAGATGGAAGCTGTCATCGGCACTGTCATAACTGCAACCCTTCGTAGGCCAGTCTGGAAACAAAAGGCCAGAAAAGAGAGAAGGAGCTAGCGTCATTTCCGAGCTGGCGAGTGCTAATGTGACACAATAGTCACTATTTAAATCCCAGGACTTTGGGGGATTTGAAATATATTTTACTTAAATGTTGAATGACTACAACCCAAAGTATTATTTCAGGTGCATGTTTTAAATCAGGCTTTTCATCTTGCGCTGTAGGTGGCTGAGTTTGTACAGTCTCTGCTGGGCTACGAAGAACATGCCAAGTGCTTCAAGAAAGAGGTAGGAAATATAAAAATTATATGTATTTCTCTACTTCCAAGCCCAGAAGTGTTTTGTTCCCATTGACTTCAGCATAAACAAGAGTGGTTTGGGGAGGCAAGAGAAAGTGGTCCAGGCCAGAGGGGGCCCAGCGGGGCAGCCTCTGTCTGTGTCGCTGACATGAGCTGTGCTTTGTCACTGGAGGCTGCAGCCTCAGCTCTGCAGCTGCTCATGACAGGGGCTATTGCCACATGTTAATCAGTTAACACCGGGGCTGAGCCCCTGCACTGTGACTTCAGCTGGGGGCAGGGAGGACCTGCCTTGGGGAGGAGCACTGGCTTGTCGTGCCCTGCCCAGCCCCTGCTCAGGGGACACAGAAGCCACACAATCCTTCTGTGGAGCTTCTGCTTCCACACTCCTCTCATTTGAACTGCTTATGGAAGTTGCTGTCTGTTCTGGGCCCTGACTTGAGAATTGTCATCCTTGGGTCCTTGCAGTGACTTGGAGGACAGGGCAGATGGCCGATGGGTAAGCTGGGGTGTGGTGTGGAAAGGATTCCAGCCCGCATCCATCTGCTTCCAGGGCTCCCGCCATTGCTATAGAACCCTCCACCACTGTTGTTCTAGAACCCTCCAAGAAAACTGCAAGCACAGGGACCCCTCTGAGGCTGTCAGGGCATGCGTGGTGCTGGGAAGGTACTCTCTGAATGCTGCGTCCTGGGACCCTCAGAGCTGACAAGCCCTCTGTTTCCAGGGAGTTCAGCACCAGAGCCATTGCGGCTTCAGTCTGGAACTGCCCTTGGAACGTGGGGCTCACTGGCCCACCTGAGCCAAGCCTCATACACATGGGTGCCCTCTGTGTCTGGCAGCACCCAAACCTGCCTTATGCACAATCTCCTTGCACATCCAGCTGCTCCAGCTCAGCCCTAAGATCACATCTCTACTGCCCACTCTGTAACCACTGACTTGTATGAGGGGACCTGTAAGGATAGGATTAGTGTGTTTACAGCCCAGCCCCGGTTTTGAGCAGGGGCTTGATGACTGGCAGCACATAGAGCCCAGGGTGCATCACCCCACCACTGACCCTTAGAAGCCATGTGGCCTCAGCGAGTCTCTCCGCTTGAAATTATAGGTTTCCTTATCTGCCTGCAGGCTTGCTAGGAGGACCAGGCACAGAGAAGCAGCTTAGTAAAAGCTCCACCTCCATGTCCACGATCTAGATGGATGAGTCTTCATCAGACAATATAGCACAAATGGAAACTTTTAAAATTCTTCTAACACCCCACTCGGGGGTCCCGAGACCCCACCTTCCGCAGGACGTCGCAGACACTGGGGGTTATGTTGTCAGTTTACAAGGGTTAGAGCCAGTGGGGTGGGTTCATGGAAGGCGTAACCTTAGCCAGCCTTTCATTCTGTCTCCTTGGTTCTGGGACCAGGACCCCTTCTGAGCCCATCTGTCTAAACAGATGGCGTGGCCATGGGACACACCACAGCCCCAGGGACTCAGACTCTGAAACCACCCTGGGGCTCCTGCCCAGTGGCCACTGGCCATCACGTGACCTCAGGAAAGCTATGACATTTCAGACCACAATGTTTTAAAATATAATAAGTAGAACATTTGTTTTGAATGTATTTCTGCTTTTAGTGATATTTGCTGTAGAAAAAAAAATTTAAATACAAGAAAGTAAAAAGGAGAAAACAAAAAACAAACCAAACCACCAACCAAAGATAACTTCCCTTCACATTTAGTGTAAAGACTTCAAGTATTTTAACTATGTGTTAAAATACTTTATACAACATGATAGAGTCTACATCACTTTATACTATGTAATACAGCAGTCAGGCAAGTTTAATTTTACAAACTAAAGCAGATCTTTCTTTATCATCATATGTTCTATTGCTTAACAGTCCATGAAAATTTTCCCAAAACATTAACTATTTCATTAAGACATGAATTTTGATGACTGCCTGGTCCCCCATCCTAGATGACATTGTCATTTATTTCCTTTTGCTGCTTCTGGAGTCTCCAGTCTGCGGTACTGAACTGTGACAAACAACTTTGATGTGTCCTCATTGCACTCCGTTCTCATGGGAAATATTCCAGGAGATTCACTTGGTAGATGAAAGTGGGTTATTTTCTAAGGCCCTTAATAAAATTCAGTCCATAGATCAGTGGAACAGGATAGAAAGCCCAGAATTAAACCCATGCACCTGCAGTCAACTAATCTATGACAAAGGAGGCAAGAATATACAATGGAGAAAAGACAGCCTGTTCAATAAGTGGTGCTGGTAAAAATGGACAGCCACATGTAAAAGAATGAAAATGGAACACTCCCTAACGCCATACACAAAAATAAACTCCAAATGGATTAAAGACCTAGATATAAGACCAGATACTATAAAACTCTTAGAGGAAAACATAGGCCAAACACTCTCCAACATAAATGACAGCAACATCTTCTCAGATCCACCTCTTAGAGTAATGACAATAAAAACAAAAATAAACAAATGGGACTTAACTAAACTTAAAAGTTTCTGCACAGCAAAGAAAACCCTAAACAAAATGAAAAGACACCCCACCGAATGGGAGAAGGTCCTTGCAAATGAATCGACTGACCAGGGATTAATCTCCAAAATTTATAATCACCTCCTACCTCTCAATACCAGAAAACAAACAACCCCATCAAAAAATGGGCAGATGGTCTAAACAGACAGTTCTCCAAAGAAGACATACAGATGGCCAAAAAACACATGAAAAGATGTTCAACATCACTCATCATTAGAGAAATGCAAATCAAAACCACTATGAGGTCCCACCTTACACCAGCCAGAATGGCCATCATCAAAAAGTCTACAAACAATAACCACTGGAGAGGGTGTGGAGAAAAAGGAACCCTAGCACACTGTTGGTGGGATTGTAAATTGGTGCAACCACTGTGGAAAACTGTATGGCGATTCCTCAGAAAACTAAAACTAGGACTACCATTTGATCTAGCAATCCCACTCCTGGGCATCTATCCAGAGAAAACCATGGCTCGAAAAGACACATGTACTCCAGTGTTCACTGCAGCACTATTTGCAATAGCCCAGACATGGCAACAACCCAAATGTCCATCGACAGAGGAGTGGATCAAGAAGATGTGGTATATGTACACAATGGAATATTACTTGGCCATTAAAAGGAAAGAAATAATGGCATTTTCAGCAACATGGCTGGACCTAGAAATTATCATGCTAAGTGAAGTCAGTCAGACAGCGAGTCACCAACATCAAATGCTATCACTTACCTGTGGAATCTGAAAAAAGGACACAATGAACTTCTTTGCAGGACAGATACTGACTCACAGACTTTGAAAAACTTACGGTTTCCAAAGGAGACAGGTTGGGGGGTGGGGTAATGCGCTGGGGGGTTAGGATGGAAATGCTATAAAATTGGGTTGTGATGATTGCTGTACACTTATAAATGTAATAAAATTCATTAATTAAAAACAATAATAATAAAATTATCATAACAAAAACTAAACTAAACTAGACTAAAATAAAATTTGTTCCCTGCTCTGGCTCTGTCTGGCGTCCTGTGCACTGTTGTGATCTGGTTTATTTTAAAAATAAACATGAGGTCGACCTGATCACCTGTGGCTGCAGATGGAGAAAGGGTAGCCCAGGGCTGCCCCAGTGTGAGAGCACTGGGTCCTGGGCCTGGGGTGCCAGGCCGAGGAGCCCCTGGGGCGCAGAGCGTCTTGGGGGTGGTGCTCGCCCATGGCTGCAGGACGCAAGCCTAGAGGCTCACACCTTCCTGTTTCCTCAAAGCAAATATGTGATGTGGGGCTGGAGGCCTGGGCCCCTCCACCTAAATCAGCCCTGCTGGGGTGGGGGTGGGGAGGCAGTGGATACAGTGCTGGAGGAGGCTGCAGAGGGCAGGGCCTCCTAAGGCCCTCAGTCTGAGTGACTAGTCTTCCCCTATGCGTGGATCCGGAGTTTGACATAGGCACCTAGGAGAAATCCCTGCAGCGGGCAGGTCCATCCCAGGCCCTGGGCAGTCGCTCACCTCATCCACAGTACAGTGGGCCACCTGACCCACAGGGACATTGGCCCCACCCGGGAGCAGATTGCCATGCTGCTCACAGCCCAGGGGAAGGTCCTAGAAAGGCTGGGCCGACAAGGACACGAAGATGGACTGGTGCACTCGTGCTGCACCTGCTTGGCTGAATGCTCTGTAAGGGAGGTGGGCAGGGAGGCCGCCCAGGGCTGTCATACACGCTGCAAATGCTGGCCAGACAGCGTCACTGCCGGAGGAGTCCCTGGGTGCTGTGACACTGCTGCCTTGCTTCAAAGCAACAGCGTGAGGAACAGATGTTACTAAGGCCCGGAGACTGGTATTTGCTAAGCACCTTTGAAGAAATCTCTGTGATGCACTGATGCCAATGAGGAGCCAGCCTGTCACTGCCACTGGCCTCTCCCTTCTGAGTCAGGAGTCAGAGTGAACACACAGCCTGGCTGGATGCAACTTTCAGTGGGCGGCCCCACAGGCCACCCGGGATGTGCACACAGCCCTGCTCCTTCCTGGAGCTGCTGCATCTGTCACAACAGGCCCTGGCCCACGTCTGGTTTCCTGGAGAGCCTGGGTGGCAGCTGCTGCTCTAGGTCCCTGCAGGACATGAAGGCCTTGCCAGGCTGGGGGAAGAGGCAGCAGAGAGCTGACTGCCCTGGCCCAGGCACTCCTGATGGGGCCTCCCTTGGGGGCCACAGTCCTAGGCTCAAGGGACACTGGCTGCTGTGACCAAGGAGGAAGACTCCAGTGCCGCCCACACTTTCTCCCCAGCCTTTCTGAGCGAGGTTTCCACCTTCAAGAGGGACTTGACTTCTGCTATAGCCTGACATTTAGAGGGAGCCATGGATCTCAGTTCCCTAATGACTGCTTAAGAGGTGCGCGTGGACAAGGAGCAAGAACACTGAAGCCATTCCAGAGCAAACTCTCACCTTCATAGTGACCACTTTTAGGATACTTTCGACACACATAAAGCCATTGATATTTTAAAAGACTCTGAAGGACCGCAGAAGGAAATGTTTGAAGCCCTCCCCAGAGCCCACCTTTCCTGATGCAAACGGCAGGCTAAGTGAGGAGTAGCCACATCTCGATGATGGTTTATGATGATGGTTTGTGTTTTACTAATGATGTCTGAAGAGCTATTATGCAAATGTTCCGGCCCCAAATTATGACCATTGTCAGTGGGTGAGGCCGACCTGCCCTTTGCACACTCGCACAGTCACCCACCAGTCCGGGATCGGAGAGGACTCACGGCCAGGAAGCCTGGCCATTTCTGCTGGACGCTGAGCATGGATGTCCCCACGATGTCCCCATGCGTGCCGTCTACACAGATAAGGAGACAGCAAAATTGCTACCTTCTCCCCAGTTCTTATGCTCCAGTTGCAGGCAGCAGCAAATTCTTCTGTAAATGCTGACTGTCCAACACTGACCTTTTTAGTATGTAAATAGGTTACCTCCTCGGTGCGGTTCAGCCAGTGACGCGTGAGGCTGCTGGTTCTGAAGGGACGGCTCACATCTTCACAGCACCGGCAGGTTTACAAATGTGAATGCTCTTTAATGAAGTTGTCAGGCTGGATGGGAGCACACGCAGAACTGGCCCTGGAAACCCAGCGTGGAGGTGACATGGAGCAAGCGCCCTCCCAGGAAGCCACGAGTCAAAGCCCAGGGCTCTTAGGGACTAAGACCTGAGCCAGAGCTGGGCTTTTACTCTGCAAAGGAATCGCCGCCTCAATCCGTTGGTTGCTGTTGCTGAAAGCGCATGGGCTTAAAAAACAAATCACATATGGATCTCAAACCCATGCCCTATGTGAACCACTCATGTGTTGTTTCTGAAACAGACAGGACTCTGAAGAGACACGGAGATGAGTCTCGTGCTTTGGAGGAATGCAGGTGTCCAGGGAGGGTGATCATGCTCCTGTGACTCAGAAAGAAAGGCTGAAGGCCTTCGAAGTGGGAAAAAACCCATTGTGTTCCCAGGCAAAAAACATGTTCCAGAGCCCGGTACTGGAAGCAGATGGCCCTGGGTGCCGAGGCACGGACCTGGAAATAAACCCTACGTGTGGTGGGCAGCGTCGAACGGCACCAGCCTCCTCTGTCCACTGCCCGGCTCCCAGCCCTGGAGGACGAGGACAGGGACTCAGTGTGTTTCAGTAGCGAGAGGGCCCTGTGGCCACCACTCCAGGGAGAGAGCCCAGCTTGGACCCAGGTGGCTTTATGCTCTCAGCTGCTTTTGAATTTGGTTTGTGGCCCCATCAAATCAGTCTATTTGGAGGGAGGTGGAGGCTAGATGTGCAGGTGGAGCAGAGTTCACGGGAGGGGGCTCCAGAGGCCCGAGGTATGTAGCTACTTGCTGGGTTGGATCCCCTCCCGGGGTGGGGGTAGGAGTGAGGGTCCTGCCTGTGCACCTGGAACCCTCCATTTGGGGGGTTGGGGGGCTTGTTAGGACTATTCACATGCTGACCTTGGATGGGGCGGGAAGTGGGGAGCCGAGTTTTCCTGCTCCAAAGACATGATTTAGGTTAGGGAGGGAGGGCCTGAGCAGGGAGCCTGCTGTCCATCCCTAAGCCAGGGCTGGAGCTGAGACACCTCCCATGCAGGCTGGAGAGGGGAGACTCCAGAGCAGAGGCCACGCTAAATTCCGAGGACAGCTTTATTCCAAATTAACCCAAGGCAGGACCAAGTCTCCAGGGGCAGCACAAGAGAGAGCAGATGCATTTTGGAGAGTGTCATCATGGTGGTTCTGCCTTCTTTGTACTGCTTCCCGGGTCTGATTTCTTCCACAGCTGATGGTTTTGTGGGGAGACCTTTAGGTCTAGCTGAGACAGGACTGGGGTATCCAGGGAAGGGCAGGTCCCCCTCAACCCCAAGAGATCCTTCGCGCCTATGTATCAAGGTTTTTCTTTTTTTTTTTTTGTCTTTGTGTCTTTTTAGGGCCGAACCTATGACATATGGAGGTTCCCAGGCTAGGGGTCTAATCGGAGGTGTAGCCACCGGCCTACGCCACAGTCACAGCCACTGCCACTCGGGATCAGAGCCGCATCTGCAACCTACACCATAACTCAAGGCAATGCCAATTCCTTAACCTGCTTAGTGAGGCCAGGGATCAAACCCGCAACCTCATGGTTCCTAGTTGGATTTGTTTCCGCTGCACCACGACGGGAACTCCAAGGTTTTTCTTCTTTAAAATGGGATAATTATAGATCTCATGCCTCACTGAGCTGCTGGGATTAGAACGGCTCCTGCACATAAGTGTTCAGTGCACAGTCAATATTACGCGATAGCTGTCCCCCCCTTATTGACGGGGGTGCATTTCAAGACCCCTAGATTTGAAACCAAGGATAGCGCCAAATTCTATATAGATTATGTTCCTTTCCTGTACAAACGTGCCTATAAGTTTAACTTATAAATTAGGCACAATCAGAGATCAGCAATAATAACTAGTAGTAAGATATAGCAATCATGAAACACATACTATAATAATAAAAGTTTTGGAAATGCAGTCTCCCTCTCTCTCAAAATAGCCTGTACAAATTGAAAGCCTCTCCATCTTAACGGAGCACTTATCATGCACTTGGCTGTCACTGCTGCAGTTTGAGGCCGTGAAAGCAAAACTACCATTCATTTCTTTTCCTTCTTCACAATTTCGGAGATAGGAGATTTGTTCTTACCAGAGGTCTTAGCAATCTCAGCATACGATTTTTTTTTTTTTAATTCAAGTTGAGGACTTTGACTTTTTCACTTAAAGGAAGCGCTTTGTTTTCTTTCCGCAGATCAGATGTGGCTTCTCTTTGGCTTCAGATTTGGAAGCTGAAGTTTAGGTCAGCACTCAAGATCTCCAGGGCCCTATTCAGTGGCCCTGGAATGACACTGCGGTGTCCCTGAAGTCATCCTTGGAGTCCCGGGGAGTGGGGACCCACATGCTGTGGCCAGAGTAGGGCAGGTATACCACTGACAGTGCTGTGAATGCACGCTGAGCTGCCAGCTTTGGAATTATGTGGCTCCTGACAGGCTCTAGAATGTGGTGTGATGTGTATTATTTTAAATTCTGAGCAAAAAATCAGACTTTTGAGCATTTCCACGGAAAATTTTGCATACCTCTCTTACAGAATATGAATACACTGATTTTAACTTTTTACCAAGCCCAGCACCATTCGTGTCACTAGGTTGTTGTTGAGAAATGAAAGAGCATGAGCCTGTGATGAAGATGTGCACTGTCCTTAGAAGCCATTCCTGTAACATCAAAAGGATCAGCCTGTTCTATCTTGGGGCACTGAGAATAAACAGAGGCTTCTAGATAAGAAAAGGAAGCCCACCAAGAGAGGGCAACATTGGCCAACGGGGACTTGCTGTGTGGCACGGAGAACTTTACCCAATATTCTGTGATTATCTTTGTGGGACAAGAACCTGAAAGAGAACAGGTGTGTGTCTACACACGACAGGGTCACTTTGTTGGACAGCAGAAGTGATCACAACCTTGTAAATGACCTTCACACCAATAAAACAAACAAACAAAAGAACTTGAGATAACAGAACAACGAAAAAAGAAAAGGAAAGAAGAGTTCTCCTAACTGGTAACTCACATGTGTCCCCCACCAGGCCCAGCATCCAGCCCGGGGAGCCCCGACAGCCAAGGGACACTGGATGCTTCCAGCTGTTTCCTCCTCACAGCAACAACTCCTACCCAGCTCCCCGGAAAGGCAGCCAAGAAGAGTCAGCCTGCAGAAAGAGCCCTACAGCTGCAGGCTCTGACATCTTAATTCATCAAAATGCCTTTTGCATCAGAAAGTGAAATGTATGTGTGTTCCCGGCTTGGCCTCTAACATGGATGTGAGCGACGATAAATAAGGCTACGCCTTCACTTAAGACGCGCTGCCACTTCCAGAGAACAGCCCGCAATGCTTGTCACCTCAGTGCCCTGCCATTTGCAGAACAGTTTGGTTGGAAGAATTTTGGTGCTACCGTTTTTCTTTTACTGGGTATTTCTTCAGGGTTGTATGCCTGAAAAAATATAATGGAGTGTTTAATGATTTCTGCTCCGGTGCTTGGAGAGACTGCAGTGCTTTCGGATGCCCACGGCCACTCCGGGATTCCAGGAGGCCGTGGCCAGAGCAGCAGGACTCAGCAGAGGGTCTGAGTCCATCCAGCTGCGTCTGGAGAGGAGAGAATGAACAGTTGGGCCCCCAGAAGCGCTAAGTCACTACCTTTCTGGCAGAGGCAGTGACCTTCTTGGAACCCAGCTGACTCCTTGATGACACCCAGGTCTCCATGGTAAGTGCTCTCCGCCTTTGAACGGAGGTCCCCAGCCAGTGTCTGGCCGTCTTCTCCAAGTCCACGGGCAGCCAGCCGGGCCAGCCTTGGATGGTGTGTGACTCAGGGGCTGCCTGTGGGGTGAGATGACCAAACAGACCCACGAGGCCTGGTGATTCCAGATTCCAGAGTCCAGAGTCTTCAGAGACTGACGGATTTTAATTCATCTGAAAACTACATGAAAGCCGGTCCCTGGTTTCCTCTCTGCCCCTCTCCTCATCCTTCCCACCTCTGCTCTTCCCCCACAGAGGAAAACCATCGTCTCTGGAAATGCTCTGTACAGATACGGCTGTCTCCTCACAAAGGCTCACACCCCAAACCTGACGCAAGTGAGTCAACATCGGGAACCAGAAGCCGGGCCCTGAGTTATTTTTAATCCCGCTAAACACAGAGGCCATTGCACACACACCCTCTTCAGGGAAGGGGCAGCAATTCCACCCGCTTACCGATCCAAAGAGGAGGAAATAAAAAATACAACTGCAGCTGGTCCCCACACCCGGTTCTGTGACTCGTCTCACCTGCTGTAAGATCTGAGATGGCCTCACCTTCCCCAGTTTACTGGGCCACTCCATCTGTAGGGCGTTTCTCTCCCCAAGTGACGTCTGCAGGGCAGCAGGGAGGGTCAGATGGGCTCCGCACTTGGCAGCCCCTTCTTCGCCCTCCCCATCACCTGTTTAAGGTCTTTGAACTTGGTGTACGTGGAGCCGTCACTCCTGTGCTGCAGGACTCTGTCAGACCCCCTCATTTCCATCTGTTCCTCAAAACAGAGGTGACAAACAGAACAGAGGAGCCCCAACAACTTTCTGGGCCTGCGTGGTCCTCCCGGACATTTCGAATGCAGAGAATCACAGGTGGGAGAAAGGCCCTGCATGGCCCACACCTGTCTACACCTGTGCCCTGTCCAACATAGCCACCACCTGCCCTGCCAGGCTTCGGCTGCCTGAGCAGTGGAAACTCAGTGCAAACCCAGAGGTGCTGTGAGTACAAACTATGGCCTGGATTTTGATGACTCTATACAAAAGTAAAGACTGTAAAATATTTCCTTAATAACTATTTACATCTTGGTCTACATGCTGAAATGGTATTTTGGATATATTTGGTTAAATTTCATTACCATTTTCCAGGCAGTCATGGAGAGGCCAGGCCTCCTTGAAGGTCTTACTTTTGGGCTTTGCCATTCTGCTCAGGACCCATTAACCACCCTCCACTGCCACGATCCCTCGTTCTGTGAACAGCAGTGCCCAGCTCACGTCCGTCACCCCAGGCCTCCCTCCCCTGTGTTCCTCCTGCAGGCCCCTCTCGGCCACCCTATCAGGCAGCATCTGGCTCTCACCCTGCCTCTCTGCTGCCCCCTCAGCAGCACCCGTGCTGTGTCCACCCCGTGCTAGACACCGAGTCTCAGTGTCTTCCCTGCACGTCTCTGTCCCTCTACCCAGCCCCACCCCTGGAATGAAGCCCCCTCTCCCCACCGTGGGGGCTGCCCCCATGTCTGGGGCCCCAGGGGCTTCTCCTGCTGCCCCTGCTGGCCTCCTAGCTTCCCAGCCCGGCTGCCTTCACCGGCAGAGGCGCTTCTAAGGGTTTGTTGCCAACACAGCTGAGCCCAGGTAGAGTAAGTCATTGAACAAGCAGGGGAAGTGGCAAGAAATGCACGCTTCCTAGAGCAGGATGCTGCCCCCACCCCGGGAGGGAATTGGCCCTGTTGCTTCTACTCAAGGGCAGGGCTTTGGTCCCTTCCTTTGATCTTTTGCAGCAAACGCTCTTCTAAGGGGCCTTGAATCCTAGAGTCAGTCCATCGGTTCTGGGTTCCGTGCTCACAGCTCTCTCGCAGCCCAGGGCGGGTGAGTCCTGCCTCCTCAGGGGATCCCATCGGACCCTCACCACCTGTCGCCCTACATGGAAGCTGTCTGTTTACTCTGCAGCATCCATCAGCAGAGCATCAATTCAAGGACCATCATTTCCAATTCAGCCTCGCATCCCCATGGGGTAGCACAGACCTGACACGTGATACCCAGGGGTACAGATGCTTCACACGGGATGGGACTGCTGAGCTGTCTGAGGACTCTCACTGCAGAGACAAATAATGCTGTGGCAAATGCTAACTCGCTCTGTGCCAGGAAATGAGTTTCCATCCTGCGGGCTCTCGTTTGCCAAATATACTCATTACTGAAAAGGCTGGAAATGAACTCCTCAACTTGATATTTAAGAAGCAGATATTGCTTAGTTTCATTTTAACAAAAATGCAGAAAAAACCATATTAACTTTTGATATGTTAGTCATCTAATAAAGGACTTTAGTGCAGCATATTTTTTTGATGGCTAAAGGGTGACCTTTTAGTTTAATACCTGCTTCACACAGCTTGAGACATCATTAATTAAGGTCTTTTGATTGAATACTACAACCCAGTCACCCAGCATGTCTTTTTTTTTTTTTTTTAAATCCTCTGAAAGACTGCTTCCTTCACTTGCAAAGGTGAGAGCATAATTGAATGAACACGGATGTCAGCTTGACCGGGAACTGGAGTTGCTCTTCTCAAAGCCGGCCTCCCTTTCCTGGGACCTCCCTGCCTCCTCCAATAGCAGTTATAGAATTACAAGCCAGGTCAGGTTGGAACTGACATATGGAAAGGCCCTGCCATCTTTATGGACATGAGAGTGTGACACCAACAAAAATGCTTCTGTGCGGGAAGAAACGTTCACTCCAGCGGTGGATGGGAGCACATCGAAAGGCAAATGGATTTGGACGCAGAGCCCTCTGAGCTTCGGGTGGCATGTGGGCCCTGCTGCCACGTGGGCAGCACAGCGAAACCAGTGCCAAAGCCCAGGCTGGTCTGCCAGCCAGACTCTTAATGTGCACAGTCCTGATCACCTGGAGGCTGGGGGGCAGCGAAGTAATACAAGCACAAACCTTCAAAGCTCACATGGCAGCCTCTGTGCTACTTCTGGAACACACCAGCATGGCGCCTGGTACATAGGAAGTGTTCCATAGCTGACAGCTGACAAGTGACAAGGCAGGTGTCAGTGGTGGGAAGGAGCAGAAGCACGGACCCCTCCTGCCTGATGGAAAGCTGATGCCCCTGCCACAGACATGCCACGAGTGATGCCCTGCTGGACCTGCCTCCTTGTTCCCTGTACCACCCTCTTCTCAATCACTGGACACACTGTCCAGGCAAGGGGTCTGCAGGTGCTCAAGCTGATCAGAGAACCAGGTCAAACTTAAGGACTCCACAGTTTCCTAGGCTCACGGTGATGCCACTTGCCCAGGGCACAGCTGTGTGCCTGCCAGCAGGATGGCTCCATCAGCATGACCAAGGACACACTGGAATGAACCTGGGCTCCAGGACCAGTGGGTGTCAGAGAGCTTTGCCAGCCCCAGTCCAGACTTGGGGCCAGCTGGGGACCAAGGAAAAAAAGCTTGTACTCTTTATTTTTATTTACCCCCCCCCCCCATGACTTCTCAGGGGCGGTGATGAGCCCTGTTACAGACAGTGCAATGGTCTGAGACATCGACTTGGCAGGAGGGATACCGCAGGCAGGGCTACGTGCTGACCTCAGCGCCCTCACACTGGTGCCGTTTTTTTCCCTCCTGTCCTTCGAGAGTGGGTTCTTTCTGTCACTGCCTTTACATTTCTATCCCAAGATGGAAGCAGAGGTGGCACTTGGGGGACAGAGTTGACCCTTTTTTAATAAAGAAAGCCTCTGTGTTGTGAGACTGAGCCGCATCTGTCTCCAGGCACATCTTGGGAAATACTGCCAGATTTATCTCAAATGCACATGCTTCCAGGGATTCTATCCAGGACCCAAGTGGACCTGATCAGAGCAGCTCTGGGGGCTTTGGAAAGACCAGGATGGGTGCTCAGCCTGCCAGGAAGTGAAAGGCAGTCCAGCCCATCCCTTCTCTGGCAGGAGCTGAGCATGGACGCTCTTGATGGTGCCAAAGGCTCGCTCGTGGAGGTTCTGACTGTTACAGAGAGAACTAGAGGTAGCAGCCCAGGGGCCTAGCAGTCCCTGATCTGCGTGTCCCAGGAGCCTCCGTGCTCCGCCGCCTGCGGACCAGCTGCTCCCGCCCCAAAGTGGCCCAGGAGGCTGCTCTGGCCCAGGAGGCTGCTCCAGCCCAGGGCAGCTCTGGAGGGTCCTGCAGGGTCTGCTCTGGGAGAGAGGACCAGCGGGAGCTAGGCTGCCCTCATGAACTAAAACTGCACCCCCACTCCCACATGTCTATCACATCTCTTACTTGTGATCCTTTTGTTAAAAACAGAGAAATACATTTTTTGGGTATTTTTTGTCTTTTTAGGGCTGCACCCGTGGCATATGGAGGTTCCCAGGCTAGGGGTCGAATCAGTGCTACAGCTGCCGGGCCTACGCCATAGCCACAGCAATGTGGGATCCGAGCTGCGTCTGCGACCTACACCACAGCCCATGGCAGCGCTGGATCCTTAACCAGTGCTGGATCCTTAGCAAGCCAGGGATTGAACCTGCAACTTCATGGTTCCTAGTCGGATTTGTTTTTCCGCTGTGCCACAACAGGAATTCCCAGAAATTTGTATAACACATTTCACTTTTCACATCTGATTTGGGGGCAAATTCAAGGCAGAAGTGGCTTAGGGATATTTTCTTATTTTTACAAGTTGTGCATATTCCCAATGTTTACCCTGCTTTCAAGGAAGCAAGCTTTAAGGATGCACCCAGGAGAAGCTGTGGGAGGTGGGGCAGGGGGCTTGATCCTTGTCCCCCCACCCCAGAGTCTGTGCCCGCATAAGACCTCCTACGTGTTTTGCATTCTGAGGAGCCCCTCCTGCAATTCCCCTGCACATGCAGGTCAGATGGGGAGCTCACACGCCTTTCAGACCCTTAGGGACCTCGGAGCTCCTGGTCTCATCTCATCTACTAGTTGTTACAGGAGCACAGGAGGCTGAGGAGATGGGAAGGGGTACGGGTAATATTAAGGTTTGTCATAATTTGGTATTATAGACTTCAGTCTTTTAAAATTATTAGAATTTTAAGAAAAACGTTCTACCAACGCTTAAGACAGTCTACTTTTTCTGGAGCTAAAACATACTCTTCCTCACATGATTCCTGGCTTGTCAGAAACTCGGTTCTAAACCATTCAAAGGCTGTTTGGCTCAGTTGTCTATCCTCTCTCCCCAAACACACATCCCTCGAAGCCCTGGATGCCAATCTGCACAGATAACATATCCTACCTTTTCCAGCATATTAGCACTCAAGAAAACAGAGAAGAAAGCTTTTACTGTTCTCAGGGTGTGTGCATGCGTGCGTGTGTGCATGTGTGTGTGTGTGTGTGTGTGTGGTGTGTGTTGGAAAAAAAGGGAAAGGAAAAGAACCCCTCCAACCTTTTAAGAGGCTGGAATAAGTATGTGGCACAAGTTAAAAACAAATAATGAGGCGGAGAGATAAGGAAGGAATCTGAGTGGCCACGACACTCCTCACTTCATCCCTTTTCTAAAAAGCAAGGGTCCTGCAGATGGAGACACTCTGCCTACTTGAGCAGACCTGCTGGGCCACCCCCCGTGACTGCCACCCAGCCCTCCCACGTGTGTTCCATGTGCCCGGATACTGGCCTCAAGCCATCTCTTATTTTGCCAAGTAGGTGGGTTCTGTGTGCAGAACCGACGTCCCAGACCTCCGAGCTCTGGGCACAGGCAGAGGCTGTTTTTGACGCTATGTTAGCACAGGAGGCAAGAACGTTCATTACTCTGAAGCCAGGGTCTCTGTCTCCTGAAATGAACACCCTTAAATTAGAATTCTGTGCAGAAACCCAGAACCAGAGCCACCAGCAGAACTAGTCAGGAACCGGGCCACACCCAGCACACAGCCCAGCACATGCTTTGAGAAACCAGATGGAAAAAATATGCTCTCCACTGTTTTAAAAACTAACCAAGATAAATGAAAGCTCAGAAGAACTATGTTTATGGTCCTACTGTGTGTACCGTACACATCTGATCTAGATGCTAACTTTACACATAAGATCTTGCAAAAATGACAATCTAATTTTTTTTTAAAAAAAGTTTTTTAAGAAGGTACATTCTTAAAAAGTACAAGAGATTGGATCAAAGCTGTGACATCTATCACATGTCTATGGAGAGAGTTCAGGATGCGACAAGAGCTGGTATGCTTTTTCCTGGAATTAAGTCATTGACTGTTGTATCCCATTTATGTGATTATAACAAAAGACACACAATTTAAAAATCATGTTTTATGAGTATTAGTAAAAGTACCTACTCAGCAACTATTTCCAGGTTAACTTCTAAGTAACTACTCTAAACCTTTCGCATCAGAAATTCAGCAAGAAAAGGTGACAGACTTCGTTAGAGGAGCCTGGAGTTGCTTGTACCAAAGGGAGACAGTCTGATGTAATTAAGGTTCATTTCCTACATGAAAGGGACCCTGTAGTGACAAGCGAAGCCTCCTTCTCAAGTGATATTGTATACAAAACCCTGCTTTACACCTCTGCTGAAAATAACTGCATTTGGGATCAATTTTCTCTGCAAGGCTACCTTACACTTGAAGATACTTGGGAGTCAAGAGAATGAGGTTATGCCTAGAGGATTGAAAGCAGATGGATTATTCAGTCACAGGATCGCTGGATCACTGTGAATGCACTGGAGCAAGGAAGGTGGTAACATCAACAGACGCTTAAAACACCCAAATCCTAGGAGTTCACACTGTGGTGCAGTGGGTTAAGGATCTAACTGCAGTGGAGCCTGGGCTTGCTGCGGAGGTGCTGGGTCAATCCCCAGCCCAGTGCAGTGGGTTAACAATCTAGTATTGCTGCAGCTGTGGTGCAGGTCACAGCTGTGGCTCAGATTCAATCCCTGGCCTGGGAACTTCCAGATGCTGCAGGGGTGACCATATACAAATAAAAAAAAAACCCAAAACCCAAACCAACCAAATCCTACTCTTATTATCCGCTATAAAAGGCAAGCTGCTAAGATTTGTGTGTTTGTGTGGGTGGGTTCGGATTGAAAAAGCCTGCAGTGTTAGAAATGAGAATTATAGGAGAGCCCATGTGTGGAGAGGACTGGCCCAGGTGAACCGTCAGCACAGCCTCCAAACCCCTCCTGTAGTAACGGGTAATATTTAGAAACATTCTGCAGAGCTTCTAATAAACCATCTGAAAGAGAAAGCAGGGAGAACCAGATTGGATGGTGGCAGAATAGAAGCAACAGTAATAACGAAATGTTCCTGGAATAAATGAAAAACAGCAAGTTTCTGAGGCCCAACGACACCCCCCTGCCCTGATTCCCCAGTACACTGTGAGGTTCAGAGAAGGTGACCGCCCCTCTGTGTCCAGGTCTCTCCATGCCAGTGTCCCCACGACAGAGACTCTCAGGTACACGGCAGGGCTGCACTGGGTCCAAATCTATTCTAACCTGAACAGGGGGATCATTGCAAACTCCGCTTAGGCCGAGCACATTGACTAGGACACAGTGGTGTCACTGACTAGGACACATGGTGTCACACTTTGAAGACTGCAGGGCTAAAGAACTGGGGCTCCAAGCCTGCAGGATGACAGCGCTGCGGGGCTCCATCCCCCAGCTCAGGTCCGCTGCGCCCACGTTCATACACCATCCCAGCCAAGAAGAGCTGCTCTTCACTCAATGTCCTGGCCTCCTCTTTTCAGTGGTTTCCACCGTGTCATCCAAAGTGGAGGATGAGGAGGAAGGAAGGTAAGTCAGAAAATGTGAACCATCACTATGCAACTGCAACAAAGCCAAGCATCCCCCACATAACAGACTACTGGGGGAAAAGTGCCTTTCAAAAGTGCCTTTTCAGACTTTGAACAGGATGGGGAGACTTCCAGGTAGCGCTCCCCAACCCCCATCCTTACACATTATTCTTTCAAAGGCTGGCTGTTGTTGCTTACGTTCCCATGTTTTTCTTGGAGAGCAAATTAACTGATATGCTAAAATAATTTGCATTGAGTGAGTCTGAACTTTGTTTCTGATTTTTTTTTTTTTTTGCACTTTGGCTTTCCAGAATCATGGGTAATGATCTAATGTCTTTAGGAGAATTTTCCTCAGGAAAACAAAATTTATAGGTGTAGATAATTAGTCCAAATGATATCGGTCAATTCTAGGTAGGGAAAAGGGAAATTGTCGCTTGGACATCCAACTCTGCTTCTTTAATAACTAGGAGAATCTAATTCTCGACTTTTCCTTTTCCGGGAGCTTTAGACAACAGGGATACAGGAAGGAGGAGCAATTTAACGAAAGCTTTTACCTGCTGGCTGAAACTAAGCAGCCTAGTTATAAACTGCTCTGAAATTTAAGTAAAAAGCTCTTAGCTACTCAAAGTTCAAATGACAGAGCTGGGCAGAGACGAGTGAAGATACAGAGGAGAAGCACAAGCCTGGAAGGAGAAACTTAATGCACTGAATCTAAGGCAATAATGGGACAGGTGATACTGGGGGGTCAGTGGGGAAGGGAAGATGGATCTGCTTAAGGCTGGACAGGAGATGCATCCCAGGTGAAGAATGTGGTATCAAATACTGGGTGAAAGGCTCGGCTCGTGATTCTGCACGCACCTGCTACAATCTGGTTCATCATTCTGCACCCACCTGCTACAATCTGGTTCATCATTCTGCACCCACCTGGTACAATACATCCCATTCCCCTTTGCCTCCCCAAGCTGACCCCACCCAGCTCTCATGCAGCCCATACCACGTGTCAGGCACTGTTTTAAGGCACACAGAGGGGACGGGATTGGCCTCAGATGCCTGCTAGGAAGTGGCAGAGTTAGGATTCACTGCTGGGCTGTCTGGCTTCCTGGTCTGTGCTCTTGACCTTCTACACTACTTTCCTCGGGGAACTGAAGGGTATTGACGTTGAGGAGGGATACTCTCAATACACAGGCAAAAACTGGTCTGGAGGTGAAGTTTAGGAAGAATCCAAAGAAGTTATTTGCCTGCATGGGAGGTAGGAGGGAGGCCTTGAAGTGTAGTATCTATGGGGGTCAAGTTTAGAGCACAGACCAGGGTAGAGGACATAGAATTTGAGAGAGCAGATTAAGGAGTAAAGGGTTGGTGGGGCAGCACACCTGCACCAGGAGACAGGCTAATTCAATGGATGGAACCCGAGATTGGGGTCAGAGCAGGACTCCGTGTAGGAGTGACAGGGAGCATGCCCACCGAATGCGGGGCCAGCCAGCAGCTGGGGGTGCATCATGTAGTCTCAGCTTAGGTCTGTCTGGCCGGTAAGAATGGCCTGGTCAAGGAGAGCAGCCGATTCACCAGAGTGGTGTGGGTGGGACAGCTGGTTCCCAGGAGAGCAACGTAAGAGGCTGAAGTGGATGCAAGCCCTTGACCTGTTTACGGATTAGTAAACACACACGAATGAGAAGACCTTTCCCCGGCAGACCCCTCCCTGGTTATGGGTCAGCTCCTGGGCTGCAGTGGCTGAACTCCACAGGCTTGGAGATGCGGAGGGTTTCAGCTGTGCAGGTTGCGTGGCGATCTGTCCCCAGTCACAGGGTGGGCCAGACACGGGTTGGGGGACACACAGCCAGCATCTGACTCCCCCCCACCCCCAGCTGTTTTTTCACCTCTAGAGGCTTCCGTGTCTGTGTTCACCTGCAGCGTCAGAGATGAGGTGACCCTTAACAGACACTCCCTGGGTTCTCTGGTGGGAAACTTCATCTCTTTTCCTCACCTCTGGTGGCTGTAAAGTTTTTTTTCCCTTTCTAAACTTTACAATGTGCCCGTAAGGGGAGACTTCAAATAGGCACTGGTGAATTCTGCTAAGAGCAAAATGAGCCGGAGGGCGCCTGTCCTCTGTCAGGGCTGCTGGGTGTGGCCTGGCTGCTGTGACTCGTGGACAAAGTCAAGGACTCGGGCGATAGGCTGCTCTGCGAGTCCACTGTACACACTCCGTCTAGACGTGTGAGCTCCCACTGGGAAATGGAGCGAGACACTAACCAACACGGGATGGTTATGTTAAGAACTGCCCTCTTTTCTTGTTCGCCACCTTCCCTTCTGGCCAGGAAGCAGGTGACTCTCAGGTGAGAGAATAGGTGGGCAGGCTGGCCTCTGTGTCTAGTGCCCTTGCTGAGACCTGAGAGTCTGGCTGTTGGGCTCTGGGTAACATGCTTTGGGGGCCCTTGCAGGGGAGCCGCTGCAGTGGATGGGTGGGGGGTCTGAGTGGCCCCCACGCTGCCCCCTTCTTTCCCTGTCTTTCTTGACTTCCCCAGGGAGAAACGAGGGCTCTGCAGAGAGAGGAGGAGGGGATGGGGCGGGGGGCACTGAGGTCCCTCTCCAATGGGCATCTTTCTCCAAAGCAGAATGAAAGTAAAGCCTTAATGCATCCCCATTCATCTTAACCCTTCTCCACGGCCCTCTCTCAGTCAGGCGCTGGCTGTCTACACCTGGGAGTGGGGGAGGGTGTCAACACCGGAAGCACATTAATGCTTAGCTGCATGGCCAAGCCAAACAAGGGGTTTTATGTCAGTCCTTCCGGGGTGTCCACCCATGGTGGGCAGCACAGACAAGCGAGACCCCAACCTCAGCCTGGCATTGGTAATTCCAACCTCTCCTCCACCTTTAATGACCATCACAGAAAATAACCTTATTTGATATGTGTCTCCCAATGTCTCCCAGCTCACACTGCCTTTTGGTAAAAGTTCAGAAAGCAAAACTGAAACTACTAAAAACAGGTTAGTGGAAAGGTGAGAAACAGAAACTGAAGTAATTCTAAAACAGTGTATGATTTGAGGATTTAGCCAAGTGAGCTGATAAACTAGGCCATTCAAATATATTACACCAATATTTTCTCTGGCAAGAGACTGCTTGCTGGATTTGCATTCTGTTTCACTTTAGGACTTAATTCCTTGTTAACAAAAAAAAAAAAAAGAGGAAAATTTTCCATTAGCTGTATTTTACTTGGATCCAGATCCAAAGCCTGGTCAGTGTGCATTACAATATATAATTAAGCATAATTACATTAAAATATTAAACCACCGTCAGCTATTAGAAATAATGAAATTTCTTGCATAAAGTCATCGCATGAATTACTCTGGTGATTGTCAGACTCCCTAATCAAGAGAATCCGCCTGAAACTGCAGGGATTTTGCTTGCCAGAACTCTGCAGCGCATCAGCAAATCTCTGGGCTGGTGTGGGGCGGGGGTGGGGGGATGGTTTCTGTTAAAGCTGCAGCATTAGAGGAAGTTAGCCACTAATGACATCCTCGGATGAATACCTTTGTGGCATACACAGCTGAATTTCAACAGTAATAAATACTATTTTAAAGTAATTAAAGCACTCATAGAATTTTAGGCCTACATGATAATAGAAGATAAAATAGATGCAATGCCACGATTGTCGGAGGGGCCCTGTATGATATATTCACAGGGCTCACTGATAGTCTCCAATGTTTTGTTTTTGTAATAGGGAATGTGAATTATATTTAGCTCAAGTCAGCATTTGAATTTAAATCCTTAAAAAAGAAATCTAGTTTCTATACACCCTTTTAAAGCAATCTTGCTCACCGTACTCGTTTGCCTGGCCAACTCTTTCTGTAGATGAGGAACATGGGTGGTTGGCTGTTTGACAAAATTATTGTACATCTTGAATCACTAACGTCCAGAGCAATGAGGCTTCAATGTATGTATGGATGTGTATGTATATATGTACCTTCATATATATGTACGCATTATAGTTAGATATTTTTTCTCTCACTTTGGCAAATTTCACTTTTTTTTTTTTTTTGGCAATAAAGGTAGGTCAGTGGTTCTCAAGTCAGATTCGAATCACCAGGGGAGGTTTTTAAATCTGGTGATGCCTGAATCAATTAAGTCAGGCTTTCTGGGGTGCAGATGAGGAGGGGGCGCTGGCACCTTTACAAGCTCCTGTCACCAGGGCTGAGACTCGCTTGCCTAGGGCCGTGTCAGTCCTCACCACCAGTCCTGTTCTCTCCTCCTGCAGGGGCTGCTTCTGTATGGAGACCTTGAAGGTCACGATAACGGGGTCACCTCTGAGTAGCCCCAGCTCCTGTTTGGCTTCTCAGACTGCACAATCCAGGGGGCCAAGCAGGCCCAATGAAGGGGTGGGTAAGGTGGGTGTGGGGGCTAGTATGTGGAGTCCTCCCTAGTAGGAGAGGACCCCCAGATCCAGCTTGTTGTGCCATCAGGAAAGCATGCTGAGGGCTGACCAATTTTCAAGAGAAGCCAGAAGTCTGGGTTTTTATGTGAAAATCTCTTGATTTTTATTTTGTCTTTTTTTTTTTAGGGCCGCACCCAAGGTATACAGAAGTTATAAGGCTAGGGGTGGAATCAGAGCTGCAGCTGCCGGCCTACACCACAGCCACAGCAATGCAAGATCTGAGCCATGTCTTCACCTACACCACAGCTCATGGCAACACCAGATCCTTAACCCACTGAGATTGAACCCACATCCTCATGGACACTAGTCAGGCTCATTACCACTGAGCCACAACTGGGAACTCCCTCTTGATTTTTATTTTTATTTTATTTCTTTTTTTTTTTTTTAAGGCTCACCCACAGCATATGGAAGGTCCCAGGCTAGGGGTCTAATCTGAGCTAGAGCTACTGGCCTATGCCACAGCCACAGCTATGCCAGATCTAAGCCACGTCTTCAACCTACACCACAGCTCACAGCAACGCTGGATCCTTCACCACTGAGCGAGGCCAGGTATCAAACCCGCAACCTTATGGTTCCTAGTCGGATTCGTTTCCGCTACGCCACAACAGGAACTCCTCCCTCTTGATTTTTAAATGCTTGCAATGAATTAAAAATTTATGAAAACTCTGTATTGGCCACCCAAGCATGTGTGTGGCCAAATACAGCCTACAAATACCAATTTACAATCTTTGAGCAAGCACAAATACCTTGAATGCAAGGATAACTGGATAAATGTTTACAGGAGGAGACACGACCAGTGTCTGGAAAGTTGTCATTTTTTTGGACAGTAGAGATAAATCTGTATTTGCTTACGTGTCATTTAGCTGTGCTCTCCAGAATCAACAGTGTAACTTATATTAACAAGCCCTCGAAAAGAGTCTGCTCCATGAAGGACAATTTAAACCACAGATGTAGGACCACCGTAAAGTGAGCATACAAACAACCCATGCAACCCACCCGCCTGGCTTGATTCTGAGTCTTGGGGCTCCTGAGCGCTGCCCTGTGATGCTATGTCCCAGGATCTTGCTGAGCTGAGATTCTATTCTTACCACCAGTTCCCAAGAGATGCACACGTGAGGGGTGTTGGGACCAGACCTCGAGAAGCAAAGCCTTAAAAGTCCCAGGCTGGCCATCATCCCAGTACCTCTCCAGTGACTGGTTCTCCTGAAGGCGGCACCCTGTCTTTTTTCACCCTGCCTGGCACCTATCAGGAGCTCAGTAAATAGTTGCTGAGGGCGCAGTGAACCAATCAGCTTGGCGCCTTCCTAGTACTCGGCAAGCCAAGAGCTGGGCAGCAGCCACTGGAGGTGGGTGTGGCAGGACGAGAGGACACAGCAGCGGACAGGTGGCAGTGAGGTCAGCTAACCAGGAGCCCTCAGAGGTGGCGCCTGAAAGATATAGGGAGGCTCAGGGTGGGGCTTCTGAGAGTCACTGGAAGGTTTGGGTTTATCCCTTTGGCTGCAGGGAGCCAGAAGAGGCTTAAAGCAGGGAAGTAAGGCGATCACCTGAGGATTTTAAGAAGATTATCACGATAGTGATGTGATGGACGGCGCTGGGAGGAGACCCTCCAGGACCCTTGTGCAGAAACTAGGGTTAGGACGTGGGAAGGTTACGTGTCCTGCTGGCTGCTGGCCCTCAAATTTCCATTCCTGCTACAGGAAGTGTACCTCCTAAGTTGGCAACTGCCTTGTAACTCTGCTCTTGCTTAAGTGCCTGGTTACAGATTCCTGAGAACCTTTGACCTGAAGGAATCTGTGTCTCCTCACAAGGAATGAACCCTAAGAAAACAACAGTACGAACCGAAGGCAAAGCTCAGTGGTCATGAACTCCCACAGGAGACTGCAGGACACAAAAACCAGCTTGTAGAAGAGAAAGCCTCTGGCCGTTAATAAGACTAAACAGCATCTCCTCCACACAAATGAAATGTAGTCACAAAACCAGAATTATCTCTTTCCCTGTGATAAAGGGCTGCTATTAAGAAAATGAACAGGTCCTAATCCCTACATCCCATCATTATTAATTCTGCTTATGTGCACGGACAGGAATTTATCACATTATTAAATAGAAAGGAACTAAGGCAGGGCCATGCACAATATAAGCCAGAGCCTAGAGACCTTGTACAGAAGCGAAACCCTGCAGAGGGAGAAAGAGCTGATCCATCATTGAGTCAGCCCTGCACACGATCCCATTCTTTCCTTGTTGAAATAAAGCATCCCTACCTGTTTTCCCACGGCAGTGCGTAGTTCTCCTGTAGCAATTGTTTTCTTTTGCCCAAAGCACACTGTTGTGGAAAGAGCAGGCATGGATTTCAGAGTCAGACAGATCTGGGTTCCAATTCCAGCTATTCCGGAGTCAAGCTGGTGACCTTGGGCACGTTACTTAATCTTTCTGGACCTCATATTCCTCCTCAGAAAACATTATCACATCTGAGATAGACATGGGTTCAGCCTGGAGAGTAATTACACACTCTGAGTCCTGAAAGTCCAAGAGGCACCTCGAGAATTCCTTTCCGTTTTCAGTATGTTTCACTTTTTTAATGAATGAAGGTGGGCTACCCTTCTGTTCCAGGGCTCACCTGTGGTCCTTTCACGATGGGGTGGTGAAGGATGCAGTTAAATGAGATAATGTGTAAAATACATGGTATCTAGGATGGCATGAATAGAATTTTCTTCTTATCCATCTCCCTACCTCTCTGGCCTCATCTCCAGTGCCCATCTGTCCGTCTTGCCCCAGTTCCAGCCACAACACGGGTCTTGCTCCTTGCCCCTGCTGCTCTCCTCCAGGAACGCATCTCCACCTCTCTTCACTTGGCTGATGCTTAGGGGATCAGATGCAATGGCCCTTTCAAGCAGCCCCTTCTGACTCCAGAGTACCATTTGAATTTCTTCCCCTGTACATGACACTCACTTTTTCCAACACCACATTCTTACCCCTTTTCTTCTTTTCTGTGATCACATTCTGTACTTAAATATGTGTATGTTTGTCTGTATTTCCTATTATGTACACCTAGCACTTAGCCTGGTGCTTTGCACAGTGTAGGGGCTTAATAAATACAGGTTAAGTAGGGTACATGAAAATAGACTTTTTTTTGAGAGCAGAGTCTCTCTCTAATCTGGTCCCTGAGATGTACAGGGCTTTGCAGTTAATAGGCATGCAAAGGTCCTGTGATCTGACTTTAAATAACTTTCCACAAGTCCCACTGTAGGGTAGTCACTTGATACTTGGCTCTTTTGTCTAAACGAGAGCTGCCTGTTCTATTTACCAGTTTACTTATTCTCACATTCATATTCTTCCACGTGTAGAGTAGGGAAAGCGGAAGATATTAGAGGTAAAACAAATAAAAATTCATAGCCAACAGTGTCAAAAAATTTTAAATGAATTTAAAATAGCAAGGAATTTTTAAAATGTCCTTTATTTAGCTATCCCACCTTTAAACTCTGTAGTAAAATTATATTTTATCAGCTTTAGCCACATCAGAATTTGGGGAACTACTTCTGGACTGGAAGCCTGCTGGCTGCAAGGTCAACTGCAAACATCACCCTGGCTGTCCTGGTGCAGGGCTGACTCAGTTGGGCATCCTCGGTAGATCCTCCCATAGTGATGACCAGGACCTTCTATACCCCAATCCTCTTCCACTCTCTACTCCAGGGGCCTATCCTGTACAGCCCTGGGTTCTGGATTTTCATCAGCAATGCATTTATTCACTCAATGCCACGCCAGGCGCTTGGAGGACAAAAAAGAACAGTGCTCATTTTTCGCTCTCACGGAACTTGGGCCAGCAGAAATGGCAGATGTGAAGAACTGGCTGCACCAATGCAACCAATGACAAGAGTCAGGTCCTGACTCAGGAGTCAGGACAAAGAGGGAGTGATGGTGGATCATGGGAGTGATGCTGGGGTTGGGTCTGAAGGTGAACAGACACTGGCAGCCGGAGGGGCTTGGAGTCCAGGCAAGGACCACGCATGCTCTCTTACTGAGACACGGAAGCCTGTGGGGTGCATGAGGGGCCACTGCAGTGACGTGGTGACAGCCAGCCCTCCCATGGGGAAGATGCAGGCAGCAGGCTGGACAGAAGGGTTGACACAGGCCACGAGGACCCCAGGCCAAACAAGCACTGTGAAGGCTTCCCTGAGGCTTCCAAGAGCTGTGGCAGAATTAATGCATGGTGAGCCCTATCTGATGTAGGTTCTAGAGCAAGCACTCGGAGCAGAGGATGGGCTGGTGGAGCATGAAGCTGAGAGCACCTGTGCGTGTCAGGTGTCCACTGCGGCTGAAAGTTCTGAGAAAGGTGGCTCCGGGGCCTTGTGGTCTTGTTCCGTATCCTGGGCTTGTGTCACAGGTGTTTTAGGGTGTCTGTGACCCACAAGAACAAGTCCATTGATGGTCCTGTTTCCACACAGCACTGCTCCCATCTAAACCTCTCCCTAGAGACTTCCAGGTCCCAAATGGAATGAATGTTCCAGGGAAACCCAGGGATAAGCCCCGCCTGGGGAGACCGAGCAGATGGCAGTGCTCCCAGAAATAACCAACAAACCTTAGAACATTTCACTTGATTTGAAAGAAAAGCCCACATTGTGGGCACTGAGGCAGCCTTTGTATCTCACCATTTATCTGCAAGTTATTTTTTTCTCATACTTTGACAATGGGCAAGAATCTGGACAAGCTTTTTTAGAGCATGTTGATATTTTTGTCTTTTTAAAATTTTGCTGTCTTTTTAGGGCTGCACCGATGGCATATGGAAGTTCCCAGGCTAGGGGTTGAATCCAAGCTGCATCTGCTGGCCTGCGCCACAGACACAGCAACGCTGGATATGAGTCATATCTGCAACTTACGTTGCAGCTTGCAGCAATGCTGAATCCTTAATCCACTGAGAGAGGCCAAGGATTAAACCTACATCCTCAGGGAGACTACATCAGGTCCTTAACCTGCTGAGCCACATCAGGAACTCCTCCTGTGTCTATTTTTGTTTTTACCATTTTCTTACAATTAGACATAATCAGAGATGTTAATTTACACCAAATGAACTTAGCCATTTGTAGCTCACCAAAGAAAATAGTTCCACTGAGAGAGCCTTCAAACAAAAATTTTATAAAACTACGCATTATAATAATAATCATTATGCAATGCCTGTGGTTATTTCAATCTGTGTAGTAAAAGTAATGAAAAAGTAGAATTGTGATTACAGCTATTATTTTCTACAAGGACACAACTTGAATAAATACTGGTTTTTGCCCTAGTAGCTTTATTCATATAGCACAAGAATAGGATTTGCAACAATTCAAAAAACTCATATGACTTCTAACTGAATAGTTTTTATGGTAATTAAAAAAAAAAAAAAACACGTTTTTGCACTAAGAAGTTCTAGACTCTTACCTGCTAGTAAAGTTAAATGAATGAATGAATGAGTCAGCAGCTATAAGGAGCCATGCCCTAAGTGAAATCAGCAGGGCCTGTAAGTGCCTAGAGCAGTGGGGACACGGACAGAGTCCCTGGGCCCAGCACCCTGGGTCCTGCCTCTGTCTCTTTTTCTCCTGGGAGCAAAAAGGCCCCACTACCCTGCCCATCCCCAGGCCCTGGGCCCCTGGGCTCTAGGTGAAGCTGGGGGCCTGAGCCTGCGTCCTGTCGGTGGCCTTGACTGGGCGCATGTCCACCCTGTTTACTGCTTAGCACAGGAGGCGCTCAGAAGAAATCTTTGGTGTCTCTCAGGCACCTCAGAAAATACTCTCCTTATTGACACCAGACAATTACATGGCACTTATTATGTGCCTATCACTCATTGTTCTAAGTGAAAAATTGTTTTCTGAATATCAACTTTCAAAATTATCAACCCCACAGCAGGGGAGGAAACGGCGGCAGGGAGGGGTCGGGTCAGCTGCCCAAGATTCCAAAGGTGATGAGTGGGATCTGAGGTGGGGCTGACCCCTTAGAGGGGAGGGGACCTGGGATTTTCTGTGATGCAGGAGGAGGTTTCCAGCCGACTACCTCCAGCCACAGCATCTCCCCCCCTCCCCCACCACGAGGTAAAAGGCTCCACGGAGTGTGGCTGTGAGTGCTAGCTGGGCATTCCTTAGGTTGAAGTTAAATTGCCTCCTTACAACTCTGTCCATTAGTCCCCGTTCTGCTCTCCGGAATTGCCTTGAAATAGTCCATTTTCTCTTGCACATAAAAAATCATGATCTTATGGTACATTTAGATGTCATACTTTTATCTGCCTTTACAAACAGTCCACAATTCAGGTTTTTTCCCCAAATGGAGGTAAGGCTCCCTTTCATCATTCCGATTGAGTGAGACTTTGTTTTTGGCAAAGGAGGGTGCAGCCAGAATGGTGGGTGTTTCAAAAGCATGTTTAAGGCTAATTTTCAAAATGGTTGGAAAAGAGCCCCATACAGAATACTGGCCAGAAGAGATGGTTGCCTCCAGGAGGGCTCTGGGCTTGATGCATGGGTCTGACAGTCACCATCTGTGCTTCCTGCAGGGGCGGCCACACCACACAGGGACGTGCAAGGTAAAGATACAATCAAGTACTTTAAAATAAAACAGCAGTGGGCTCAGCGGATTTGATTAAATTCGAACTTCCCACCATTGTGTGTTCCACCAGCCCTCCCATCACGGGGCCTGAAGGCTGGAGGCCAAGCCTGAAACATGCTTTTTAAAAATCTCAACGTATTACAGAGGGGCTCTTTCTGAAAAGTTGTTTACAAGATGGCCTTTCTTATTTGTGCAAATAAGATACACAGAAACCCAGAATTCAGCCAAGGAAGGGAAGGAAATATATTCTTTGAGAACCTAGGCATGTACTAGGTGTGCATCTACGGATGGTCTACATGCGTGTCCACATGTTTGTCTAACCTGGCTCTTCTTGTTTTCACTGAGGTTTGACTAATCACCTCGCCTGTGTCCTGAGGCTGCACCTCCCACTTCTGCAGACACAGAAAGGAGCCGAGAGCTGAGGGAAGACTCGAAAGACAGCCTTGGATGCTGTACGAATGAGAGCAGAGGCCGAGACAGGCCCATGTGAGGATGGGGCTGTGGCTGGTGCGGAGGGGCCATGCACTAACTCTGTTTAGCCTAAGGAACACTGTTTCAGCTACTTAGAACTGTGGCTCCCATTAAAGGGAAGTGGAGATTCCTGTTTATCCCACAGGTCTGGTCTAAATAGCAGGAGAAGCATGGCCTGCAGACATGGCAGCCGTAGCAGCTCCTGAGGCCCAGGCTGGGGTCTGGGTGCACACGTGCACCCTCCATCTCTCATCCCAAACGTGGAGGCTGGAGGAAGCTTGTCTAGGGGACAGGGCTGGGCCCGGCCGTGCCCCTCAGCTGGGGGTGAACATAAGTGGGATTATGAAGTGTACGTTTTAAGACCAGTGACTAAATCTGGAAAGCAGGCCGGGGGCACCTGAGTGCTGAGGGGTGCAGACCCTGGTGGCAGGAATTATCTTTATAAGGAGCAGGACTTGGGCACCACTGACACTAAATCGATGGTGCTTTTATTTTTTTATTTTTTTGTCTTTTTGCATTTTCTGGGGCCACTCCCACAGCATATGGAGGTTCCCAGGCTAGGGGTCTAATCAGAGCTATAGCGGCCAGCCTATGCTACAGCCACAGCGATGCCAGATCCAAGCCACGTCTGCAACCTACACCACAGCTCATGGCAATGCCAGATCCTTAACCCACTGAGCAAGGCCAGGGATCGAACCCGCAACCTCATGGTTCCTAGTTGGATTCGTTAACCACTGAGCCACGACGGGAACTCTGATGGTGCTTTTAAATCACCAATATTGCAAACAGCTCTGAGCCATTTTACTTTCCCCCCCTGATTTCAGCTCATTTGAGTACCTGGTATTCAGGGATGTAAAGGATGGGGAGAAAAACTGATTTAGGTGAGGGGCTGTTTAGAAATACAAGGACCACCAGATTTTTTTTTCCCCTGGTCGTGTTTTCCTTTCTTAAAATAAATTCATCTCTTCCCACAAAAGAAAAATAAATCAAGCGAAAAGCACAGATACAGAAGAGCTGCAGAAAAACCTTGGTGTCTTCTTGCTCAGGGGGCCGCCACAACCCCAACCTCAGCCTGCTTGAGTCTCCACCTCATCCCTGCCCTAAGCTCTTCTGTGTAGTCAAAGGCCAGGTCCAGTTGGTGCTGCTGCCTCAGTGATTTTTATGTCAAATAAAAGATGAGTGAAGAGGGTCAGGAGACTCTGTGAGGGGGAGAGGCTCTGAGCACCAGCAGCAAGCTCATAGGAGCAGATAGGCTGAGAGGAGGGAACCAGGCTGGAAGAGGGGGTGTGCGGAAGTGGGAGGTAGGGGTCATGGGATCTGCCAGCAGCTCAGAGAAGGTTCTGCCAGAGGCCAGTCTACTCCTCCTGTCTGCCTGGCTCAGGCAAGAGGGAGAAACCTTCAGCCGAGAGACCTGCCGCCATCCCGTCACTCTGTAGGTACATGCCAATAGCTATTCCAGGAAAATTCAACCCACTTGATAAGGACTGATCTAAAATAAAGGGAAAGGAATCGGTATGCTGCTGGGCAGAGATGCCATGAGAAAAACGTGGAGGAAACCACAGACTCTATGAGAGATGAAAATGCACCCAGGAAAAATGTCACCGAAGAAATGAACAGGGGGATCGGATGTTGTGATGTGCATTTAGAAACACAAAACAAAGCTTAACGAAGCCATTCTCCCTATGAATGAAGAACTCAGAGTAGAGATGCAGTGATTCAAGGAAGAGATGGCAGGTTAACCAGAAGAGAGGCAGAACTCCAAACACGAGTTGAAGGAAAAATAAAGCTGTGAGAGAAATGAAGCTAAAACTGGAGGGAGCAGAAAGGGAGCAGAAATCTTGTACAACAGAAAGCAAGGGACAGGAAAGAGAAAATGAGAAATGCTAGCAGAATAAAATTGAAACAGAATTGTTAAGATAGGATTAGGGAAGGAAATCTAGCAAATGCATACCTAGAATCTCTGGGGCAAAAAAACAAAAAACAAACAAACAAAAAAACAAAACAAATGCATAATAAAAGTTACCCTTTCCTGAACATTTTGAATCTCTATGCTTAAATATACTTGAGTCTATATACAGAAAGGGTCACCATGTGCCAGATCAGGTGAATGAAAACCCAATGCCAAGACGTAGCTTAGTAAAGTTATCGCAATTTAAAGACAAACACTCACTTGGGCAGCCAGGAAAGCCTCCACTATCTCCTCAGACCTTCAAAACAGAGCCCAGGAATGTCAGGGAAGATGGTGAGTAGGAAGTGCCAGGAATCCGTTTCCCCTCTAGACAGCAATTGCACTGGCAGAATCTGTCTGATGTGACTATTTTGGAATTCTGGAGTCTATCTGGAGGCTTGCTGCTCCAAGGGGAGGACTTGGATGGTAAATGATGGTTAATTTTGGTCAACTTGGGCTTTTAGTGCAGCAGTGGTGACCCGTTCCCACCCCCAGCCCAGCAGCAGGTGGCGGTGCCCACATTCCTGAAGCAGCTCGCATGTGACTTGCAGGAGTCAGGATGGGCAATAAGGACCTTGCTCTCTAATATCGGGGCTCTGTGTTCTGGTCACAATGGCTGCTTCTGGTTGTGGGGCTATAGGCACAGAGGCGGCTGCTGCTGGTGCAACCCCCACTGGCCAAGGTGGCTTTCAGGGTATTTAAAGGGAGCGTGCCTTTAAACTTTTTTCCCTCCCCAGCCCCCACCAATCCTCCTTTCTTTCCTCTCTGGGATTCAGGTATTTAAGGATTAGAGCTTTCAAAACAACAGCATACAAGGGAGAATTTAGAAAGTCATTCCACATGCCCAGAGAATGATGTGGCTCAGAAGAAAAACTAATAAAACCTTAAGTTTATACCTCAGGCTGATCTCTGGTACATAAGTACGACAATTAAAAACAAAAATCAAACCAAAATAGCAAACCCTGGGTGAGGGGAAAAATCTGATTATTAATAGAGATGCCATATTATAAGATTCAAACATCCAGTTCCCAATAATAACAACAAAAATATCACAAGGAATTCAAAGAAATAGGAAAGGACAATGGAAAGGAAAGGACAGAAACTGTCCCTAAGGAATAGTCTAGTTAAGTCTGCCCTCTTGACCAGATGAAATAACTGTCTCAAAGAAGCTCAAAGAGCTACAGGAAGATGTGAACAAAGTAAAACAAAACAAAACACAATGTATGAACAAAATGAAAATATCAATGAAGAGATAGAAATCATAAAAAAAACTAAAAAGACATTCTGGAGATGAAAAGTATAACTGAAATGAAAAATTCACTGAAGTGATTCAAAACCAGATTTAAGCAGGTAGTAGGAAGAGTAAACTTGAAGACAGGACAATTGAAATGATCAGGTTCTGAGGAACAGAAAGAAAAAAAGACTGAAGAGAAGTGAACAAAGTCTAAGAGACTTATGGGACAGCCTCAAGTGGACCAACAGACACGATGGAAGGACCCCAGAAAAAAAGGAGGGGAGGAGGGAGGGAGGGTGGCAGAGAGGAAGGAATATTTGGAGAAATAATGGCTGAAAGCTTCCCAAATTTTAGGAAAGATATGGGTCTACAAATTCAAGAGGCTCAATGAACTCCAAGTAGCATAAAGTCTAAAAGACCCACACTGAGACATATTATAATCAAACTGTTGGGAGACAAAGAGAGAATCTTAAAAGCACCAAGAGGAAAGGAACTCATAACATACAAGAAGATACCAGAGGATTTCTCAGCAAAACCTTCCAGGCCAGAAGGCAGTGGGATAATATATTTGAAGTGCTGAAAGGAAAAAACTGTCAACCAAGAATTTTTCATCTGGCAAAACTGTCTTTCAAAACTTAAGAAGAAATTAAGACATTCACTGACAAAAAAAAGCCAAGGGGATTCATTACCACTACACCTGCCCTACAAGGAGTGTTAAGGGGAATCCCTCAAGTTAAAATGAAAGGATGCCAGGCAATAACTCAAAGCCATGTGGAAATACAAAGTTCCCTGAAAATGATACATAGATAGGAACAAATATTAAAATAAGTAGTGTTGTTATTTTGTTCTACATGAGTTAAAAGACTAATGCATCAAAAACAACTATTAATCCTTATTTTTGGACACAGCATAGAAAGATGTAATTTGTAATATCAACAACTGAAAGGTGGTGAGAATAGGCTGTAGAGGACCAGGGTTTCTGCATCCCAATGAAATTCAGCTGTTATAAATTCAAATTTGAATGTTATGACTTTAGGATGTTAAATGCAATCCCCATGTAACCGAAAGGAAATGAAAAGTGAATTAAAACATTTAACCACACCCAAAAAAATCAAAAAACACAAAAGAAGATAATAATGCAGTGGGTGAAGGACAAAGTCCTATAAGGTATTATATATAGAAAACACATAGTCAATGGCAGATGTAAATCCCTTGTTATCAGTAATTACTTTAAATGTAAAATTAAACTCTCCAATCAAAAAGTAGAGATTGACAGAATGAATAAAAATTAAAATCCAACTATAGGCTGTCTACAAGAGTCACTTTAGATCCAAAGACATAAACAGCATGAAAGTGAAAACTAACCAAAAGTTGCCAAAGAGAGTGGGGTTGCTATATAAATACCTGAAAAAAGAGACTTTAAATTAAAAAAAAAAAAAGGTTAAAGAGAAAAAGAACATTATATACTAAATTATATATAAACATTTACATACCTAATAATAGACCCTCAAAATATACAAAGCAAAAACTGACAGATGTAAAAGATAGACAGTATTAAAATAATAGCTAGAGACTTCAATATTCAACTTTCAACAACAGAACAATCAGACAGGAAGATAACTAAGGAAATGGAATCCAATGACACAATAAATCAACTAGATCTAATAGATATATACGGAACACCATACCCAAGAGCAGAATACACATCCTCTTCAGGTGCACCTGGGACGCTCCCTAAGACAGAGCACAGATTTGTGGCTTAACATATAAAGCCACAAACCAAGTCTCAACAGACTTTAAAAGACAGGAAGCAAACAAAGAATCTTTGTTGACTATAATAGGATAAAGCTGGAAATCGATAGCAGCAGAAAAACTGGAAAATCCATAAATATGTGGGAAATTAACGCACTCTTAATCAATGAGTCAAAAAGGAAATCACAAGGAAAATTAGAAAATAAAAGTATTTCCTTCTTAAAGATAAAATTTAAATGAAAACACAACATACCAAAATGTATGGTATTCATTGAAAGCAGTGCTAAGAGGAAAGTTTATGGCTGTAAATGCCTGTATTTTAAAAAAGAAGAAAGAAGTCAAATCAACAATTTGACTTTACAACTTAAGAAACTAGAAAAAGAAAAAACAAACTAAAAGTGAGCAGAAGGACAGAAATAAAGATTAGAATGGAGACTAATAAAATAGAGGAGAGAAAAACAATCAAGTCAATGAAACAGTTTTTTAAAAAATTAACAAAATTGAAAAGATTGAGAAAGAGAAGACTCTACTTACTGAAACTGGAAATGAAAGTGGGGACATTACTATGAACTCTACAGAAATAAAAAGGATTATAAGAGAGTACTATGAATAGTTGTATGCACACAAACTGATAACACAGACGAAGGGAAAAAAGTTCTTAGAAATACAAAACCTACCAAGACTGAATCATGAAGAAATGGAGAATTGAAAAGATCTATAACTGATAAGGATACTGAATCCGTAATCAAAAACACCTTGACAAAAAAAGCCCGACCATATGACTTCATTAGTGAATTCTACCAAACATTGAAAGAACTTACATAAATGCTTCTCAAACTTTTCCAAAAAAACTGAAGGGCAGAGAATATTTCCTAGCCCATAGGAAGACATCTAAATTGGGAAGGCAGAAGTAATATTATCTCTCTCTGTTCATCAATACATGAACTTAAGTGTCCACTGAAGGATAAGGGAATAACAAAAATGTGGTATATATGTACAGTAGAAATTTATTTAGCCTTAGAGAGGAATGAAATTCTGATACATACTACAACATGGGTAAATCTTGAAGACATTATGCTGAGTGAAATAAGCCAGACACAAAAGGATAAATATTGTATGACTCTATTTATATAAAATACCTAAAATGGTCAAATACAAAGAGAGAGAAAGTAGAACAGTGGTGACCTGGGGCTTGGGGGAGGGGGGCTGGGAGTTACTGCGGATGGATGGTGGTGATGGTCATACATCAGTGTGAATATATTCAATACCACTGAACTGTGTGCGTAAAAACAGTAAATTTTATGTTATGTATATTTTACCATAATAAAATGAAAAATACTAGAAGACAGTGGAGCTGCATTACAACATAGTCAAGGGAAAGAAAGTATAAAAAAGGATTTTATGTCTAAGTTGTGCCTCAGATACACAGGCTCTGGATAGTTTTGAACTGGCACGAACACAGGGAATGTTTCCCTTTAGTCTCTTTGTCTTTATTTTTTTTTGAGGGGGGGGGGGGGGCTGCACCTGTGGCATATGGAGGTCCTCAGGCTAGAGGTCTCAAATCAGAGCTGTAGCTGCTGGCCTACACCACAGCCACAGCAACCCGAGATCCAAGCCGCGTCTGTGACCTACAACACAGCTCATGGCAAAGCTGGATCCTTAACACACTGAGTGAGTCAGGGATCGAACCCATGTCCTCATGGACACTAGTCAGGTTAGCTACCGCTAAGCCATGAGGGAAACTCCTCCCTTTAGTCTTTTTAAAGAGATCACGAGAAGAGAAAAAGCACACTACAGCGACTGGTGCTGAACTGTGCATATGCTCAACTGTGGACTAAACAACAAGGAGAGGAGAAGGAAGTGGAGCGGCCTAAGCTCAGGTGCTCTGAGGATGGAAAACAGGAGAGAAGGGGAATGAGGTAAGAGGGAGAGGATGTTCCCTGGCTGCTTGACATGTAAGGTCTGTGCATCAAAGCTCATCACCAAAGCCCATAGATCAAGTAATAGAAGTACTCACATCTTTAAAGTACAGAAGTATCAGGTAAGGTAATATTACTGATGAAAATCTGGTGTGAAAGGGAGGAGAAAACATTACTGTTTTCATTAACTACAGTAGGAAGTAAGTAGGTATTTTTTTTCTCTTTGAAGAGAAAGCCAGCCAAATGTTTTACACAAATTTACAATTATGACGGTGACCATCTGAACAAAAAATCATTGTTAAATTTCAGAAGAATACATGGAAAATGTCAGAGCAATCAGATCATATATAAAAAGACTTGAAAAATGATAATAAAGAAATAAGAGGAGTTCCTGCTGTGGTACAGTGGGTTAAGAATCCAACTGCAGTGGCTGGGATCATTGCAGAGGTACTGGTTCAATCCCTGGCCCAGCACAGTGGGTTAAAGGATCTGGCATTGCTGCAGCTGGGGCTCAGGTTCAATCTCTGGCCTGGGAAATTCCATATGCCTCGAGTGAGGCCATAAAAAAACAAAAAATAAAAGAAATAATCAGTGAAATTTTTAAAAAACTACCTCGGTTAAACTCTATGTAGGTACATTTGAACAGCAGATTAAATTAATAATTTTCTAGAAAAATAAAATTTACCAACATCACTCTCAAGGAAATATAAAATGTAAATAGATATATTCTTTTTTAATAGAAGAGATAGAAAAGAGTATTAAACACCACCTTCACCCTTTACTCCTGGCAAAAGCTCCAGGTCACTGAGATGTATGTATAAAAAGGTCCCAGTGGTTTCACAGGAGATTCCTACCAAACCATTTGTGAGCGTAAGATTGCAGTGCTATTTAATCCTGTTCCAGAGCACAGGAAAGGGGAAAACTTCCAAATTTGTTTTATTAAGCAAGTATCACTTTGACACCCAAATCTGACAAAGATTGCTTACGCAGACACATCAATGAAAACTATAGATCACTCTTGTTTGTCAATATCAAAGCCAAAATCCCAAATAAATTACTAGCATGTAAAATTACATATCATGACAATATATGGTTTATTCCAAAAGCGCAAGGACCATTTAGTAACAGGAAAATTCTTCACATCGGAAAGTCTCAGGAGGAAACGTGTATGAGCAGCTATCTCTCCAAGTTTTTAAAGGAATTTACCAAAATTCAACAATCATTATTGATAAAAACATTTAATTAAGAAACTGATTGCTGTGTTCCTTAATATGGAAAAAGAACTCTATTTTAGTCTGAAAATCATCTTCATGCTTATCAGGGAAGCACTAGAGACATTTCTGAACAAAGGGATGCCCCAAATCAGCACCATTATTCATTATGGACTTCCCTGTCCCACTTGGGCCTACGCCAGCAAAATGAGACAAGAGAAAGACGTGAGAAAGGCAATGTCTGGGAAATTGACATGGTCATTATTGCAGATGATGGTAAACTCAGAGAACTGTGAGAATCAAGGGACAGACTCCAACAAAAACAAGAAAATTTAGTACATTATGGGAGTACAAAAGTCAAAGACTGAAACCACCAAAGCCTTCCTGTGCATAGAAAATCACCAGCTAGAAGATACAATGGAAGAGCCCATTTACTTTAATCAAATTCCGATGAAAACATTTAAGAAATGTGCAAGACTTGCATGAGGAAAATATTTGATAATATATTTTGTTGGTATTGAGAAATGGGTATCCTCAAAAGTTATCGGAAAGCATGTAAATCAGTATATTGTGTATGCAGGGTTATTAAAATGACAAATGCACATCCCCTGTCCATCAGCCTTTCCACTTTTGGAAATTTATCCTACAGACCTATTAACACATGTGCAGAATGATCTATATACATGGATATTCATGGCAGCATCGTTTGTAACAACGAAAGCCTGGAGAAGTCTACATGTCCACAATGGAGGGCCAGTTACGGCACGGGGCAACGCCAAGGCGATGGGACTGACTGTGGGGCTGTAACACTGCTCTCTAGACTCTCAGAAAAGGCTCCCCAAGTGCAAACAGGGACACACCTAGGATATATCTCTGGATGAAAAATATTCAAGTGAGGAGTTCCCTTTGTGCCTCAGCAGGTTAAGGACCATCGGGTTGTCTCCCTGAGGATGTGGGTTTGATCCTTGGCCTCGCTCAGTGGGTTAAGGATCTGCTGTTGCCGCAAGCTGAGGCATAAGTCGTAGATGCAGCTCGGATCTGGCGTTGTTGAGGCTGTGGCACAGGCTGGCAGCTGCAGCTCCAATTCAACCCCTAGCCTGGGAACTTCCATATACTGTGGGTGTGACCATAAAAAATTTAAAAATTAAAAATATTCAAGCGAGGACATGCATAGGCATGATGCACTATGTTATAAAAAGGAGGTGAGGATAAGAAAAAATATTTATATTTTCTGGTGTATGCACAGAGAAGCTCCAGAAGAACACACCAAAGACTAATAATGGTTGAGGGGGAGTCCTGTGCAGATAGAGTGGCTGGGGAAGTTCACTCTGCACCTTTTTATATATTTTAAGATTTTTATACCATGTGAATATACTACCTAGTCAAGAATTCAAAATGCAAAAGAAGGACTAAGATAGTTATGTTTTGTGACTTGCTTTACCATAGTACCTATAAAATATGGTTCCTCCCTTATCCTATTTCTTTCTTTCTTTTTTTTTTTCTTTTGCTTTTTAGGGCTGCACCCCTGCATATGAAGTTTCCCAGTGAATCAAAGCTATGGCTGCCAGCCTACCTCAGAGCCACAGCTACACAGGATCCGAGCCGTGTCTGCAACCTACACCACAGCTCACTGCAACCCAATGAGTGAGGCCAGGGATTGAATCCACAACCTCATGGTTCCTAGTCAGATTCGTTTCCGCTGCGCCATTTAGGAAAAGAGCATAAGCACACAGGGTCCTTCTTTTATCTCAGTGGCTGAGTGGTCAGGGGCTCTATCCTTGCAGTCTGATGACAGGGACCTGCCCCTGCAGTACCCAGGTCTCTGTACCGACTCACCCTGTGGAACCACCTGCCCCTCTTCCTCACTGGAAGGCTGTGGCCTTGCCCAGGTGTGGTTTCTGCCATAACGGGGGCGTAAGGAGGGTTCCTCTGCATCTGACCCAGAGATGTGTGTGGCTCCTGGATAAGGAGAGGATCTAAGATGGTGCAAATGTCTCTCCAGACACTCGGATTCTGTGCAAATTCTCCAGGTAGGTACTGTTACTGTCAGGCCAATGCATTTAGAAACCTGAACTTAAGTCCAAGGTCAGCAGTTAGTCTGCGTGTTCTCTGATTGACACGAACCATTTCAGTCAAGTAAACCTCTCCTATTTCTACAGACTTTCCTTTGTTTGTTTTTTTAACATATCTCTATTAAATTAAGGTTAAATCCAAAGAAAATGTTTTATACAAAATGCTGGGGGAAATCAGCTAAAATATTCATCCTAAGGGTTAAATCTAGGTTTGGAGGCAGAACAGTTACAGGGCTTCTATCAGTGACAGGACAGCTGCACGAGTCACGGCAGGGAGATGGGCAAACTACAGGCGAAGGGTGAAGCCCTTGTGGTCAAGGCCAAGGACAGCTCTCCAGGAGGCCCTCCATCCACTGGGCCTCTCCGACTCACATCACAAGCTTGGGTTTCCAAAGTACAGACGAGACGAGACAGGGTTTTAGAAGCCAATTTAAGTATGCTATGCAAAGATTCTTCACCCATCCCCCATCTTTAACATTTAAATTGATTTAACTTCTATTCTTCATCAAAACTAAGAACAAGGTTGCCCACCATCTCTTGCATGAGTCAGCCATGAGCCTAAGAATTTCAGTTAGTTCCTCAGTCATGTTTAATCAGGAAGTTTTAGAGTGCAGTCAGGGCCTCCACGAGAGTCCTGATTTCCGGCTCTGCAGAGTCGGCATTGATTCTCCAGCCTCATCATGATTTCCACAACTCTTTTACATTCTAGTTATGACTATTCAAGCAAGGGTTCTTTCTGGTTTTTTTTTTTTTTTTGAAAATGGTAAATTGAAAGCAATACACTTCTGATTAAGAAGAGCCTACTTTCTCTTTATAAGACAGGCATTAAAATTTAAAAGCCAGAACACGAAATAAGTGCTAATGAAAATGTCAGCAAGTGAGAGTTTAGGTTTTAAAATGTTACTAATCTAATAAGAAACACAGGCTGGATGTGAAGGGTCCAGTGTCTTATGCCCTTGAAACACCCTTCAAATGTCACATAAAAATCATTCGTGATTCATTTGTATCTGTGATGACAAATCACTAAAAAAAAAAAAAAGTCAAATCTGAATAAGTCCAATAGGAAAGCAGCCTGTCTAAAGCTGGTTGAGTGGGTTCTCCAGCCACAGCCGCCTGGTTGAAGCCTGAATACTGCACAGTTTCTCTTGTAAGACAGATCTGCTTTCAATCTGTGTTTCTTCAATTTTTATCAGCGTTGGCCTAGATTTCCAAAGCTGAGCAAAGATGGAAATATTCTCTTCCCCCTTTAACCCATCTGTCTCCTTTTATTTACGTAATAGAGTATTTTTTCCCCTGAATAATGCTAACTTTTTTTTAAAGCCAAAATGAAAGTAAAATAAAGGGAAATGAAGGATCTTCTCTTGGGACTTAGGGCCTCCTGAGGAGTCTAGATTTCATGAATGCTGGCAGGAGGGGAGACCCTGCAGCACCAAGGCCATTTCTCCAAGGAGCCACCAGCTTAGGCTCTCACTTCTCAGGTGACTAGTGACTCTCCCAAAGACAGAATGAAGGAATCTTCCTGAAAGCCTGCTGATGCTGGCCTCCTCATTCCAAAGGGAGGACAAGTATGTTGCTAAGTGCCAGCACGGGAAGTGTGTACAGATATGCGGGCTCTGTTGTTGTTACTGACGCCAACAGAAGAATTTATCAAGTTAATGGTGTCTCATTGAGGGAATGGAAAAGGATATTATCAGTAAGAAATGACTGCTAAAGAAGACTTAATTACTACTATATGTATTTTTAATGCTGGCTGAAAATACACAGGAAGACAAGCTAAGTGGCATGTGACAAGTCCTCATTTAGCCTGTCAGCCCTAATAGCATATTTAGGAAGACACACAAAAAATTAAAGAGATCAAGCAGATTTCCCTCGTCATCCCAAATAATTATAGTATTTGCTGGTGAGATCAAGGTTTTGGCAGGCAGATCCTGACAAAGATAGTTCTATCAAATGAAAATTAGGAGTGGGGCCAGTGACAAGCCAGCGTGCAGAGGAACTGATTTGTCTGTATTCTGATATTTCCATTCTCATATTTCCACTTCACCAAGGACTTTTTACTTCCTACTCAATCTATTCAAACTCCCCTCCCCTCCCCACGTATCTACCCTTTTGAGGCAGCAACACAGCAAATCCTAGGGTCTGCCTGCCTCACCTCCAATGAGCAAGTACTTACAGCTCCTGATACAGGGGCTGAGTAGAAACACAACAGCAAGTGCTGTTATTCTAGGCAATAACCCAGAAGACCGCCACTAGGATCACGCTGAGATCACCTGACACCGGCTTTGATGACTAAGATTCCCCCAAAGAAAGAAGAATGCATGTTTGCCCTGATCCTGATTCCTATCTGAAAACCTGTTTCTCTCCTTTTTGCTATAAAACTCCCCAGAATTCTTCCCAAAGGGGGGCAAAGTCTTGAAGGCATTAGCCTGCCGTGGCCTCCTTTGCCTGGCAAAGCAATAAAACTATCTTTTTCTCCTTCACCCAAAATTCTGTCTCTGCATTTCTGTTAGGCACCTGTGGACAGAGGCTGAGTTTTGGCACCTTTGGGAGCCGCCAGCAAGCAGACAGTTTTTTTCCGATGTGCTAAGTCTCCAGTACCTGTGATAAGTGCAAGGTAGGTACGGGTGGCCTCAGTTTTCTGCAGATCAGGGAGGCCTTCCTGGTGGAGATGGTGGCCTGCTGAGAACTGAAGTGGGGGCAGGGCCTCAGGCAGAGAGGCCTCCATGCAGAGCAGGGGGGTGGAGGCTGGAAGGCAGAGGAGTCGAGATGCCCAGGGCCCCTGCACCCCCGGGCAGGGCTGAGGCACAGGGTGAGGGCAGGCAGACGGCCCCAGGGACCACCACAGGCCCCTAGGCATCTGGTATCGGGTGAGAATATGCTTCACAGGGTCCTGTCCTGCCCATGTGAGAAAGTGGGCAAAAAGAAAGAAGGTAACACTACACACACTGGATGTCCTCAACAGAAGGCTGAGGTTTTTTTCCCCTTGGAAAAATATTTCAAAAGCTGATGTTGAAAGAAACATGTAAAATGGACTTAAGGCAGTTTAAATTCAAAGGGACAGCTCTGGGCCTGCTGGTGATGGGGATACTTCTGGCAAGGGACAGTGATACACTAGCCCTGCAGCAGCCCTGGGAAGAGGGAGACAACCTATTCTGGACCCTGGCACTGAGTCCCAGGGTGGCAACCATGGAAGTTTGTCAACTTTTTCTAGATTTTACCCTGAAACTGAAAATGATGAATACACCCTGTGTGACAAAACACTGTCCATTTAACACATTTCCTGAATTGTGTAGGAACTGAACTAAGGGCAGGAACTCAGAAGGGAAGACAATGCGGGACGATGTGGTGCTACCCGGTATCACCTGAGCAGGAACCCCAAAACTTCTGGGGGCACAGGAGGGAGCAATGGATGCTGGGGTGGTGTGCAGAAGGCAGCTGAAAGAGGCTGAGGGCTGAGATGATGGAAACACCCCGTCTTGCACCCCAGACCAGCCCTACTGCATCTCAGTCTCTGGGAAGGGGGGGCTGGGAACAGGATTTTCTTCCTGATGTTCCAGAGGTTTTCTTATGCACATCAGGAATTAAGAGCCTCCGTTTTAAGAGATGAGTAGATGAAAAAAGGGAATGGGGTAGAGGTGATGTCATGAGGCTAGGACTTGATGAGGGTGGTGCATTGAGACCTGGATGCAGAGGGAGAGGGGGCTGGGCAGCTGGAACCCAGCCTGGCTGTGCCAACCCTTGGCTGCTGGGCACAGGGCAGTGATTCCGACCTTAGCTACAGGTCCAAATGGCCCATGGGAGTGAAAAATGTACATGTGTATGGCTTCATTTACAGAATTTCCAAATTATCTCCTGGGTGAGGCCTAAGCATGAGTATTTAAGTAAAAAGGTTACACAGGTGTAGAGAGGGGTAAGGACCACTGCATGGGGCTATGCAGAGCCATGGGAAGTTCCAAAGCAAAGAAGCACACCTGGATCTTCTTCCCTTCAAATAGAAGGCTGATACGCAACAGTGGTAGTTTCTAGAAAGGCTAGGTTACCACTGACTATTTACTACAGAATTTAGTGGCATCTACTACATCTAAAAGTGAGAAGAGAGAATTCCTGTTTGGGGAGCATGCAATGTGATTCATAAAAAGTGCTGAAACAGGAAAAAGCCCCAGCATTTCCTCCCCGCCCTGAATTCTGAGGGCAAATTGGAATTTGTATTTCCTGTAAACAAATCACATCTAAGTACTTACCCAGGAACATTGATTCTTAGCTAACTGGCTAATCCTTTAGGGAACCTCAAACCACTGATAAGTCTCTGCTCAAAGAGTGAAGGTTTGGAAAATATCTCAGAGCAAAGGTTCTGATTAGCAATGCTGAAGAGGGAGGGTTGAAGGATTCCAGCAAAGTTGCCTAAAGCTGCACAAGTTAATTAATGATTTAACCTTTGCTCAGGGATCCCTAACCAACCAAATCAACTTTTTGGGATTCTGAAAGTGATGCAGAAGTGGGTGGTAGAAATTTCATATTATCTCTTAGGATTAAAGTATTGAGATATTTTAATTCTTCTTCTTCTCTCTCTCTCTCTCTCTTTTTTTTTTTTTTTTTTTGGCTATGCCCAAAGCATGTGAAATTTCCTGGGCTAGGGATTGAACCTCGCACCCAGCAGTGACCTGAGCCATTGCAGTGGCAAAGCCGGATCCTTAACCCGCTGCACCACAAGAGAACTCCATTAAGTGCTCAGATACCATAGATCACCAACAACATGAAGACACAGCTCTTCTCCCAAGGAAATGAAAACTAACACATGGCTAGTACCTATACAGTGTTTGATCAGAACAATATTTCATAGCATGTCTTCAAATACATTGCACAGATAGCACAGATTTTATACTTTGAAAATGTCCCTAAATATCGCAGGCTGGGGAAGCTGAGGTCCAGGGAAGGGCAGCTTATGGTGTAATATTATGCAGAATCAAACTTGTGGATGAATAAAGATGCTCGGTGCTAGTAAATCTCTGCAAGAAGGCGGCAGTGCAAACAGTCCCCTCGGGTTGTATTAAAAGGCGGTTTCTAGTATAAAGGCTGCCCCTTTGGTTTTTAATAATTTATTATGGTTTAATGGAGGTACATTATAAATTATATATCAGGCCATAGTTCAGAAAATTCCCTCACGTAGACCCAGGCTGAAGCTGTAATTTTAGTCACATTCAAGAAATAGATTCTTTTTTCCTCATTTGTCTTCAGGTGCATTGATTCAAGAAGCATTGAATAAACACATTCACATTGATTCCAATTGCAGAACAGCTGGTCTCTGCTGGGCACTCCTAGGTGCCATGCTTGGCATTTGTCATCCAAGTCTCTCATTTAACTCTCCCTACAGTTTTGTCAAGTGAGGTGTTACCTTCACTTTTCTAGGGAAGGAAATTAAGGTTCAGGGAAGATAGGTCATTTATCTGAGATGAAAAGGCTAATCAGCGGCAGAGCCAAGTCCAAAGCCGGGCCACCTTAAGTTGGCTCCTTCCACTTTTTATTTATTATTATTTTATTTTATTTTATTTTTTAGGGCCGCACCTGTGGTATATGGAGGTTCCCAGGCTAGGGGTCGAATTGGAACTGTAGCCACTGGCCTATGCCACAGCCACAGCAATGTGGGATCCAAGCTGCATCTGTGACCTAAACCACAACTCATGGCAACGTCAGATCCTTAACCCACTGAGCGAGGCCAGGGATTGAACCCGCATCCTCATGGATGCTAGTCAGGTTCATTAACCCGCTGAGTTACGATGGGAACTCCCTCCTTTCACTTTTAAAAGACAAATTCAAGTCTTCCGACAAAGTCAGCCACTCCCCGAGTTGTGCTAATCTGGATGGCTTGCGTGTTTCTGGGACTCTATCTATTATGTAGTAATCATTTACAAATTTTTCTTCTTCACAAAATTACGAGCTCCTTGAAAGCAGGATGCCCATCTTCCTGACCATCTCTGCAAGCCTGGGAACTGATTCATGCACTCAACTGTCTGCTAATCACTCCGTGAGGACTGGATCCGGGAATGAACAAGATGACCTGGTCCTTGAACCCTGGAGCTCACATTCCAGGGGAGATGGACATTAGGTCAGCTGTGGAGTATGATAAACGCTACAATGGCAAAGGTGCTGAATTACTGAGTTTATGAGACTAAAGACTCTATCCTACTAGGGGAAGGAGAAGGGAGCTGGTTCCCTTTAGTGGTGACAGTGACTGAAGAAGGAAGATGTCTTGGTTGAGGTGAGAGGTTGATTCTGACTTAGTCAGGGGTGGGTGGGGGGGAGAAGGTTCTGGGAGGAGGGAACAATCTGTGCAAAGGCAGGAGGCAAGAGGAAAGAGGAGAAGGAGGGCAGTGGAGAAGGACGGGGCTGCATATGGTCAAGGACCAGACTGGGAAAGTCCTTGACAGCTTATTATTCTAAGGTTACTGAATTCAAGCACTGAGTGATAAGATTAGGTTTGAGTTACTTTAACTACAAAGGGGAGAATGAACTACACAGAGGAGGAAGCAGAGGCAGGAAGCCCAGATAAGAACAGTCTCCTAGTCAAGATGAGAGGCTCTGGGCCTGTACAAGGGCAGTGGCAGCAAAGATGGAGAGAAGGCTCTGGATGCAGAATCAGCAGGTTCAGTTTCTAACTAGATAGAGGTGATGAGTGATGGAGAGGGGTCAAGGTTTCCAGCCTGGGTAACTGGAGAGACAGTGAGTGTTTTTCTGATTTAGGGTGGAAGACAGGATGATGAGCTTAGCTAAGGACTAGTTCTATGTCTGGAGTGGATGTGTGTACACCCAGAGGGAGGTCCAGAGTGGGAAGTTATCAGCTCTAAGACTGAGGGAGAGAAGAGAGCTCCCTGGAGCAGTATCTGAAGTCAGATAAAGGCAGACAGCACAGAACCCCAGAAGGAAGATGGGAGCAGAGAGAAGAAAGTCCAGGAGAGCACCATGCCCAGGAAGCCAAGGTACAGCTTCTCAAGAGGGTGGGAGTGATCCCACAGGGCCGAATTTTCCCCCACAGTCAGGCAGATGAAGCCCTGGAGATGGTCAATGTCTTTTCAGTGTGAGGTCAGGTGCACAGGGAAGAGGGCAGGGCTGGGGCCTTGGAGGGGGCAGAAGCCAGGCTGCTGTGGGAGAGGACGTAGCTGGAGGGCTCGGCAAGGCAAGGCCCATCTTGACCTCAGATCCCCTCACTGATATCCAGACCATGAAAAAACTGTGGTTTCCCCTTTACAACGTGTTTCCCATAGTTGTGGGGACGCTAACAGGTGTGTCTGCAGGGTCGAGTGCTGCCTGCTGAACAGACTCAGAAAAGGACAATGGAAAGGGAGTGGAGCAGACACAGAGCCAGGACTGTCGATCACTGGTGTGAAAAGACACCATTGGTGGTGGTGGGGGGGAATATCATGGCCTTTTCTGACCTGCAGTGGGAGCCTCCTGCCTTCAGAGCCCTCCCCAGGCTGAAGTGACTGAATAGAGATGTTGAGAGCATTTCTGGGCCATGAACAAAGGGGAGAATGCTGGTCTCAGAGTGTCTGTGGAATCTCATTGCAGATGCCTGGCAGTGAGCTGAGAATTAGAGCCGCCACGTGGTCCCCCTTTCCTGTGTGTTTTGATCCTGTCCCTCAGCTTCCTTGGCCTGATCCCCCGCCACCACCACCGCCCTTGTAATTACGCTCCCAGACATTCCCCTCCTTCGGGTAGACGTTTCTCTCAGATTTTGTAGGAAATTAAGATTCAGCATGTCCCAACTAGCCTTATTGTTTTCACCATAAAATCTATCTCCTTTAATATTTTCTATGTTTTGTGAGTAACATCACCATACCGTACACCTGGCTGCTAGAATTCTCAAGGTCAAGGTACCTGCTCTATTTCTTTATCCCCACATTACACTGGCCACATGTCCCTTCAAGTCACCCTCCATAGCATTAAGGGGTCCAGTCCCCAAATTCTCTGACTTCTCATCTTCACTTCTTCTTGCCTGGACCATGGGAAAGGTTGCCCTTGGGTGCGTGGTCTCGTTTTGCTCCCATTCATTAATCCTCTACAAGGTTTGTAAATTCATTGCTCAAAACCACAAATCTGATCATGCGCCTCCCATACGAGTTTATAAACTTTCAATGAGCCCTGGCTATCAGCAGCTTACAGTTGAAGCTCTTTAGCTTCGCTCCCGAAAGGCCTCTGCAAATCTACTTTTACTTCATCCCAACCATGTGCAGGGTGCGTGCTACCGACGTGCCTGAGTGATCATGTCTAGTCCCAGCAGCATCTTATGAGTTTGGTACCACGATGTTCTGTTGCTCCGTAGACATTAAGGAAGAAGGAGCTTGGTTAAGTGACCTGGTTTGGGATCACGAGGCTATGATGAGCCAGGAGTCCAAATCACAGTTGGTGCACTTCACCCTCTGTTGGGACAGCACAGCTCCTGCCTCCGTCATGTCTAGCCTGGTAACCATGCCCTCAGGCTTGCATCACGCCCTGATAAAACCAGGGTGTGGGATGCCAAGAGGACTTGGTGAAGTCACAGGTGCCTGGAGCTGGACGGGCTTCACGCAGGCAAGGCCCCACCCCGGGCACTGGTCCTGGGGTTCCCAGCACAGGTCCGGCTGTACTGACGCTCTATGAGGACTCATTTCTGAGGCTACACAGGCTGACTTAGACCAGAGCGGCTGCCCTGATTAGCTTTGGGGATGATGATAAAAACTGTAAAAATGAGAAGAGAGGAGAAGATGTTCTTCACATTTGACTGCACTGAATCTAGCTATGCAGAGAGATGAAAGCAAGCTCCATTTCTTATAGTCCCTCAGTGTCAAGTGGAAAAGGAAGTAAAAACCTACGCAAAATGAGTCCGCTTCTCTTTCCTTTTGGTAAAATGGAGACGATCCCAGGGAAATGTAGATAGAAATGACTGGTTTTCTGCGAAAGAATTTAGCTTTTTCAGAAATGAGAAAATAAGTCAATTAGGATTAAAGAAATCAACATGCAACAAGTATTTAAGAAGCACCACTTTTTGTCAAACCTGGCACTTTTTGCCAGGACCCTGTGGGAAATACTTAAAAATAAAAACAAAATAAAGTGGGGGGTTGACCTGTTAGAATTGCTTGGAAGAAGTATTAAAAGTAATTTTAACTGAAAACGAGTTTCATATAAAATGATAATAAACTGTGTGCCCAGAACATCTCCCAGGTCCTCAGTCTCAGGGGGATGTGATCCGTTCTCATTCACCAGGTGGAAAATGAGGCTCAGATCACTTAAGGCACTTGCCCAAGCTTGGATAATTTAAAAGTGGCAGATTTATGATCTGAATCCAAGTTGTTTCCTTTCCTACACAAAGCCAATGCAAAAACATCATCACTATGCTTTTTACACGTCTGCTATTCTCATTTTAAAAACTTAACCAGGGTGGCTTATTCATATCGTATTTCCTACATTGGAAAAAGTCACGTCGAGTTTCCAAATAAATGTACCTCTACTTTATGCAACTGAAAAACTGGCCGCGAAGCCACATTTTCTTCAGAGAGTGCTACATACCACAGATTGACAGGAACAAAATTCATTTCCTCATTTACATAAAATCGATAATTGTTCTCCCTATTTCTTTTAAAGTTGCTCTAAGTTCTTCCCCTTTATTTCTTCCTTCCTCCCTTCCTTCCTTTTTTCCTTTCTTTCTTTTTTTTAGGGCTGTACCCACAGCATATGGAAAGTCCCAGGCTAGGGGTTGAATTGGAGCGAGGCTGGGGATGGAACCCGCATCCTCATGGATGCTAGTCAGGTTCTTAACCTGCTGAGCCACAGTGGTAACTCCCAAGTTCTCCTTATTTCTTATTTGACAGTACACTTTTCAATGTTCACAACCACCCTGATTTGATTATTTTAAAGTTCAGATGGTCGTTTGTGGAATTCCTTAAAATGGGGCCTGTCTATGCATCTTCATATGGGATTAGTAATCACGGCACAGCTTGGGGTGTCCTAATTTTCCCTCCCCTACCATCCCCTCACAAACATTAACTGAGAGGCGGGCAATTTCCAAGCATGTTTATATTATAAAAACAGCATTTACATCTACATAAATAGCTTTCCTGGGCACAAAATACAAAATGAATCTATCACTGTTATTTCCTATTATATTCCAGGATATTGCCTTGCTAAATCGCAGTCCCTAAAACCCACAGAGAAAAAATAATACAAACCGCCTACCTTTTCCACTGCAAGGTACACGGGCTGAAACATGCCGTTACATAAATATGCCTCTGCTAATTAATTAGAGCTGGCCATATTCATTTTTCTAAAGTAAGAAATGAAACCAAATAGTGTAATTTACTTTTTTTTTGTCCTGCTCTAGTTGAAATTAAAAAAGGCCAGAATAAACTCAGCTGAAGAATGTTGCTTACAATTCTTTTTTTCTAATTTTTCAAATCAATGGGTATTAAAAAAACCCAACACCCTCATAGTCAGTGTGTTGTTGGTTTTACATGATAGGGCGGCTAATTAAAACTACTGCACATTCTGGCACATTCCAGTATTCAGTTTATGATTGTGAAAAGGTCACATACTTGAAAATAAAGTTTGGTACGCCTCCCGTATTTAGCTCAATAATCACAGAGCGTGTTTAAAAATAATTTCCAGTTCTCTCTTCCAAGCAGCTTCTTTTCATTTCCCTGTTTTCTCGTGACTGCTCATCAATCCACCTCTTTTCCTTGAGATGGTCAGACTTACTCAGGCCCTCCAAATGTCTTGGCAACCTGACAGTTTTGTGCAGGACATTAGAAAACAAGAATTCACATTTGATTCTTGTAAAAACAAAAGAAAATTCTAGAAAAATACCATTCCAGAACTAGGATACTCAGCTAAGATCCAAAAGGTATCAGTGGCATTGATCTTCCAGGTAAATGTGACAAAGAAAGAGACTTTTAAGTCGCTGCTCCTTGGTTAAGGAGAGAATGTCCCTGGCCTCTAGTTGGATGGTCTCTGGATGCATTCGGGGCATCCGTTGGTCCCATCTCCCATCCCAAGCCACCCCACCCCCAACACAACCGGAGCTTCATCTGATCTTTTCAAAATGAATCATAACCTCAGGACAAGCCTCCATCTTTTCATGCTATTTATGTCTGGTTAACCCATCAGGGTCAGCACATCCTCCAGTTTCTCCCACGTCTAGAAACACTCATTGCTTCATGCTTCCAAGCCTTTACTATATGTCGTTTCAAACTGCTCCTCGGTTTCAGGACTTCTGCTCCGTATCTTAAAATGTTGGTGGATACTCTGCCTCCTGTCTGTCCAAGGTCTGGTAGGCTAACGTTTGTTGGTTATGCAGCATAACTTACGTGATATCAGTCTGAGATAAACAAGGACTCAGGGACTTCACAGACTCAGCACGAGGTTGCTCACTTCTTACATGTGGCATTTTGCCTTCTCATGACCCTTTAATAGTCTTATACAGGGATGTAAGAACAGGCCGTCATTATATAAAAAGTATAGCTAGAACTGGAGACAATTACTAGTACTTGACTAGAGGAAAGGAAACGACTTGTTATACATAATTCAAAGGAAATCTTGGTGAGCCTGCCCTCTGCCTATTGTTTCAAACAGGGTTTACTTTCCTGTTAGAACACTCCCTAACACCATACACAAAAGTAAACTCAAAATGGATTAAAGACCTAAATATAAGACCGGATACTATAAAACTCTTAGAGGAAAACAGGCTGAACACTCTCCAACATAAACTGCAGCAATATCTTTTGAGATCCACCCCCTAGAAAAATGAACATAAAAGCAAAAGTAAACAAATAGGACCTAATTAAACTTAAAAGTTTTTGCTTAGCAAAGGAAGTCATAAAATAGTCAAAAAGACAACTTGCAGAATGGGAGAAAAATCTTTGCAAATGAAGCAACTTACAAGAGATTAATCTCCAAAGTATAAAGACAACTCATTTAGCTCAATATAAAACAAACAAACAAACAAAACAAAAACAGGCAACACAATCAAAAAGTGGGCAGAAGATCTAAATCAACATTTCTCCAAAGAAGACAGAGGGCCAAAACACACATGAAAAGATGCTCAACATCACCAATTATTAGAGAAAAACAAGTCAAAACTACAATGAGGTATCACCTCACAGCAGTCAGATGGTCATCATCAAAAACCTACAAACAGGAGTTCCCATCGTGGCTCAGTGGTTAACAAATCCAACTAGGAACCATGAGGTTGCACGTTCGATCCCTGGCCTTGCTCAGTGGGTTAAGGATCCCGCATTGCCGTGAGGTGTGGTGTAGGTTGCAGACGTGGCTCAGATCTGATGTTGCTGTGGCTATGGCATAGGCCGGCGGCTGCAGCTCAGACTGGACCCCTAGCCTGGGAACTTCCATATGCTGCAGGTGCAGCCCTAAAATAGCAAAAAAAAAAAAAAAGCCACCCCCCCCAAAAAAAATCTACAAACAATAAAATGCTGGAGAGGGTGTGGAGAAAAAGGAACCCCCCTACACTGTTGGTGGGAATGCAAATTGGTACAACCTCTATGGAGAACAGTATGGAGGTTCCTCAAAAACTAAATATAGAACTACCATATGATCCAGCAATCTCACTCCTGGGCATCTATCCAGAGAAAACTGTAATTCAAAAAGATATATGTAAGTTGCCTTTTTTGTTTTCTCTTTGATTTCCTTTCCTGTGCAAAAGTTTGTCAGTTTGATTAGGTCCCATTGGTTTATTTTTGCTTTTATTTCTGTTGCTTTGGGAGACTGACCTTAGAAAACACTTGTAAGGTTGATGTCAGAGAATGTTTTGCCTATGTTCTCTTCCAGGAGTTTGATGGTGTCCCGTCTTATACTTAAGTCTTTAAGCCATTTTGAGTTTATTTTTGAGCATGGTGTGAGGCTGTAGTCTAGTTGCCAAGGGGGAGAGGGAGGGAGTGGGATGGACTGGGAGCTTGGGGTTAATAGATGCAGACTATTGCCTTTGGAATGGATTAGCAATGAGATCCTGCTGTGTAGCACTGGGAACTATGTCTAGTCACTTATGATGGAGCATGATAATGTGAGAAAAAAGAATGTATACATGAATGCGTAATTGGGTCACCATGCTGTATAGTAGAAAAAAAAATAATGGGGAAATAAAAAAAATTAAAAAATAAAAATAGCATAGCAGAAAATTGGTGTAAAAAAAAAAGATATATGTATCCCAATGTCACTGCAGCATTATTTACATAGACAAGACATGGAAGCAAACTAAATTTCTATTGACAAGAGGAGTGGATAAAAAAGATGTGGTACATCTATACAATGGAATATTAGCCATAGAAAGAATGAGGTAATGCCATTTTCAGCAACAAAGATATTGTCATATTAAGTGAAGTAAATCAAAGACAAACATCGTATGATATCATTTATATGTGGAATCTAAAAAATGGATAAATCTAAAAAAGGATAAAAATGAACTTATTTGCACTGCAGAAACAGACTTTGACAACAAACTTATGGTTACCAAAGGGGCCAGGCTAGGGGGAGGGATGGCATATGCACACTGCAGTATATATAGAATGGATGGTCAATGGGGACCTACCGTATAGCACAGGGAACTCTACCTGATCTTCTGTGATACTCTATATGGGAAAATAATCTGAAAAAGCATGGCTGTGTGTACATGGATCACTGGATCACTTTGTTGTGCAGCAGACATTATTACAACATGGTAAATCAACTCTACTTCAATAAAAGTTAAAAAAACCATTTTATACATCTTTACAATGTTTTTCAATGTCAGCATCTTATCTCTAGGAGGTCTACTTTTATTTCTATTATTTAACATTTCCAATTTGCAATGACTTTAGCAAGAGGTAAGAGTCAATCCTCCCCACTTTCTGAGAAGGTGGCAGAGGAAAAATGGCAAGGAGGCAGCCTGATGGGTTCATGCTAAGCTACGGGCAGCAGCTGATTCAAAGCCTATGATTGTGGGTTCTTACCCCAGCTGCTCCTTCCATCTGCTGAAGCAGCAGGAGAGAAGTTCTGAAGACCAACCATTTCCTTATCTAAAATGCCATGTTGGGTTCACAATAATCACCGTGAGTAACAGTATCAGCACAAAGGGCTACGTGAGGCCTCGGAATAATGCTGCAGGGTGTGATGACAAAATAAATATAGGGTTGACTATCTAATATTAATGACTACTTTAAATTAAGATTAATTATTAATTAAAATTAAAATTAATTAATTGACGATTTAGTAATTCACAATCCCCAAACTGAAAATATCAAAGCAGAGAGGTTAAACGATTTGCCAGGCTTATGCAACAAGCTGATTTCTGAGCTAAATGAAATCCATAGCTTCTTGCATCCATTTTCCTCATCCTCTGTTAAATTTAACTGCAATGGAACTGAGCTTATCAATACTTTATTAAGCAGGATCTTCACTGCTCTGCACACCCCCTAGGGCACAGCTAAGGTTCCCACTAGTGACCAGGGAACACCACACACTACAGATGCCCAGAGGGAGATCTCGAAAGGAAGCACACTCCGGTTCCTCCCAAGATGCCCCACTGCCAGATACGGAGACCGCTTGATACAGCAGTAACCCTCCACATACTCTAAACTGGGTACCCGAAAGCTTCTGTGTGTTCAACAGAATTTACAAGGAAACCAAAAAAGTGAAAGTTTAAATCACAGAAGCCATGACCAGCTCCTACCCCACTGTTCCTTAGTACCAAACAAACAGGAGGAATGAATTACTATAATTTCGTTTAGTAAGTAAGAACTAACCCAACAAAATTAAGATGATAGTAGAGGTGGGATCCCGTGAAGGCAGTAATGTGATCCTTGTTGGTTCCAAGGAGACAGGGGTCTGTGGTCTCAGAGAATTCTCTTCCCACCTGCCAGGTCTACTCTTTGAAACTTGCTAAGCTATTCAGTCCAGTGGAAGTCAGAAAACAGCTTTTAATAGGTAACATGGTAATTACTGGCAGATGACACATTTATTTACCTGGAAAACAATTACATGAAAAAATACACAGAAGAAGAGGATTTGACACAGTAGCAGAGTCAAAATTTCTGTACCAAAATTGATGGCTTTTATATACAAACAACACTAGCTCCAGGGTATCAAGAAAAAAATGATTCCATTTACTGAAGCAACAAAAATGATGAAAGGCTTAGGAATAAGCTTCATTAAAGGGTATAATTTCTACAGGAAGGAAATTAAAAATGCCATCAAGGGACAGGAAAATCTGATTATGAGAAAGGCTTATTATGTTTAACCTCACAAAGGGACAAATTCAAAGTTAAGAATTTGTTTAGATTTTAAAACCTACTATAAGTTCAGATTTTAAAACTTACTATAAAGCTGCGGCAATTAAAACAATATGGTACTAACACAGGGAACAGAGAAGAAGATCAAGGGGAATAAACTAACATGCATAAGGGAATTTAATACATGATAAAGGGGAGATTTCAAGTTGGGGGGAAAGAATGGACCGTTCAGTCAGCAGAACGCAGAGAACTGGATGCAGGGCTACAATAAAGTAAGTTGCATCTTCACCTCTCACCTTCCACAGATACAAATGCCAAAGGGAGCCATACTTCTAAAGTGAAAACAATGAAGCAATAAAGGGACAAGAAACTGTGGTAGATTTCTTTTTTAAGGACAGAATAGCTCAAGTGTGATAAATCTAGACACCACAAAGGAAAAGGCTGATATATTTGAATGCAAAAAATATATATAAAAAGCCATAAAAAGTCTATTAGCAATTCCAAAGACAAATGTAAACCGAGAAAAAAGTACTTAAATTTTGCGATACATAAAAGAGGCTTATTTCCCTAACCATACACACACAGAACCACAACTCAATAGAACAATGGGAACCAGATTTAAATGAGTTTTCATAGAAAACTGAATACAAATAGCTCTTGAAATATGGAAAGATGCTCGCTCTCAGTTTTATGTCCACCTATCTTTTTAATTTTAACCCATTCTACTGGTTTAGATGAAAAAGTTTCCAAATAGAATAGGTGGAAAGAGAGGCCCTGTACACACTGCTGGTGGGGCTATACTGTGAGTGCTGTGGAGAAAAATCTGGCATTGTCGAAAATGCATGACCCATGGACCAGCTATTCCCCTTCCTGAATCCACCCTGTAGATTCCTGCAGTGTGAAATGATGAATGGGGAACACTCTTGAGCACTCCACACAGCAAATCTTGAAAGCCACCTGGCTGGCCATGGACAAAGTGGCATCCATCTGAGTGGTGAGAGAGGGGTGGCCCTGTGCCCCACGCAATATGGGACGCCTTTGCCAAACTATATTGCTCAGTGAACGGAGAGGGGTGTCTAAGCATGTGCAAGGCTAGTCGCTGTTGTGAGACACAGGCACACACCCACACCCCTAGGAAGGAGAGAACAGCCCTGGTGAGAAATGCAGAAGTCTGAGTGGGTCAAGCCTGGGTGGGAGCTGGGGCTGCAGGCAGGGTGGGGAGGTTCGTATTTCCACTGGGAACTCCTCATATCTTTTGAATTCTGTGCCAAGCATATGGACGACCTATTAAAAAATCAGTAACACACACTTTGGCCTCCTAAAAATTCTGGCTTGTATAGTCTGGTAGCTAATAAAAAGCTAAGTCTGGGAGAATTAGACCTTTCAAGTAAAAGAAGCAAGAACACACACGTGTAGATTTTCTGACCATTTACTAAGTATTAAATTTCATTGTTTTACTAAACAAATGAAGTATTAGGCTTGTTTTGATAAAGAAGAGGCTTTCATGGGAAAAAGGTAACAGAGATTTGCTTTTTAAGCAGCCACCCTTCTCAGACTCGTGTGTGATTCTTTTAACAGCAGTTGGCAGTATTGCAAGTTCATTGCAGGAAAGAGAGGGAGAAGGGAGAAAAGAAAAATTATCTTTTCAATTCCAAAGTATCCAGGGTGATGAAGTTTAGTCAATAGTTTTATCTGAGCAGTCCCAGTACATCTGCTTTTAGCCTCTACTTCAACTTTTCCAAATGAAAAAACTATTTCAAAATTTCATTTATGTACTGCGATCTCAATTTCTATTTCATTAATTTCCTAAGAATTTTGTGGCTTGAAAATTTCACTGCATTTCAAACTCCTTATAATAATGATGTAAAACATTTTAAAACAGGCATATGGACAAGGAAAATACTGTGACTGCGCTGTATAAATCATAAACAGCCAGGCAGCTAAATTAAACCCAATGGTGTTTTTCCCTTTATAAATACAGTAAGTGCATTGTTGTGAAAATACTCAAAGTGCTAACAAACTCATTATTTCCACATCTCATCTTTATTGTTACCTAGCTGCTTCCATGCGTTTCAGTTTTATGGCTGCTCTTTCACTAGACGGACCCATAAAAATACTTAATAAGTCCAACTGTTATTTGTTAGGAGGCTGGAGTCTGTGATCATTGAGAAAAGCCTCATGGGACAGAGTTCCAAGCCAGGCTTTTTTCCTGACTTACATTTTTCCCTGGATGGGAGTATAATGACCATTAAGCATTATTTTAGTCTCTATTTCAAAGGGGCCTTTGCAAGCTGGTCTGCCTGCCAAGAAGCACACTGGGTTCCTGAGAAAACAACTCCCTTCCTTCACCTGGTTTCAGACAGGCGGAGTGAATGCAGGAAATGCTGCTTCTCTGGGCCGCTCCAACTTTAGAGCCATTTACAGCTTGCTGGCAGGAACCATCCATCCTTTGCCTCTGGAGAAATTCACAGAGGCCAGAAGCATCTCATTCTTGCGGTAGAGAAATTGGTTGGGATAGTTACCACGCTCCATGTGGAGATCTGTGCAGGGCCTCTCCCTTGGAGGTGCGATACAAGACTAGAAGCTTGATTTCTACAAGTTCCCGGTTAAGTTATCTTGCTTGCATTATGCAGATGGATAAGTGGTAGACCACAGACCTGGAACTCCAGCCACCTGCAACGACAAAGCAGACCTCGGCCTCTGCTAAGGATTATGGTTTAGGAGAGTCTGTTCTGTGCGTGATGACGGCTTTGATTGCTCTGGGGAGGCTCGTGATAAACATTAAGGAACACGTGGTTCTCTAGTGATCCAAGGGTAGCTCTCACCTCCACTGCACCCCTGACTCTCCAGGCTCTCAGACGGTTTATAGTAAACATATAAAAGTGTCGGTCTGATATGGAACAGGGAAATCAAGGTAAGCAGAGGCTCCGAGGAGAACTTGGCCCCGGGAAGAAAGAAGTCGATGGAGAACTTGGAAATAAGCCTAAGAGGCTAGAATGACTCTAGGCTGGAGAAAGGCCACTTGGGAACACGTTAGGACACGTGGAGAAAGAAGGAGCTGGACGTATCCATAATGTACTGGTTCAGGGACTTAGAAGGACAAGGAACTGCTTCTGTCTCCAGGGCCACCAGTGGGCTTCACTCACCCTGGGTTGGTGGCTGAGGTCAATCACACCGTGACAAAGGTAAAACACCTAAAACATCATGTGTGACCCAGATCCCAAGGCGCTGCCCTGGTGGCCCTTACAGCACCGGTGATTCTACAGATAATCACGCAGGGGTGAAGGGAATTACTGTCGCAGAGAGACACTGCCACCAGGAAGGTTTGAACATGGACATCTGCTACACAGATTACACTGCCTACTTTTTCTATGTTCACACCAGACAGATACATAGATATGGATCTGTAGATATATAGATGAATAGATACAGATATGTAGATATGTAGATGTCAGTTTTAGCAGAATGAGCATCAACTAAAAAAATCCCACTGCACCCTGCAGCTGATTCAGTGTCAACTCTCACTGGGGACAAAGAGGGAGGGCTGAGGATTACCCCCTTGGCTCAGAGGGTGCCAGGGACTGGCTCCACACCTGGGGAGGCCAACCCCAAACTCTGCCCAGACTGACTTCAAGTCTCATGTCAGACTTGGGCAAAGAGACTTGAGATCAGAGCAAGTAACTCTGCTGCTCAGCTCGCTGTGAGCAACGAGGTTCTACAGAAAGAGCATCGTATACACAGGTGGCTTCTCCAGGGGAAGAGACTCATCTGTATAACAAGGAAAAGCAGGGGTTTCCAGGATGGAAAAATGCATTTTTGAAATGATTTAAACTATCTTGGTTTTGTTCCATCATCACCTCCTCCCCGTTTCTTAATACCGACCATAGAATTACTTCACCTCCTTGCTATAGTCACACGTGCTTTCTCTCCCCCAACTCTCAACCAGTGTTCTGGCGATTTATGTTTCTACTGTACTCTATTTTTGTCTTAGTAAATGAATATAAGTGTGCAAGGGTATATGGTATTATACCAAGCTCCATTAAAGAAAAACCCATGTAAATTCTTCAGCATTAATACACTATTTTTCTAATCTTGTTATAATGGAATCAAGGGACTGGATTTCATTGTAATGAAATTTTGCTGTATTGAGTATTTCTGCCCCCATGAGACTTAACCAATATCAGCGCAGATAAAAATAAGTTCCTTAAACATATTTTTATCAGAGATACTAGAAAATAATTCTAGAGGATACTAGAAATCAATTTCTAGGGTCAGTTTTTAACTATTCACCTGACTCAGTCCTCTAGTAAGAAACAGAAACATGGAGGGGGGATGGGCGCATTTTACACAAGGGATGGGAGCTGGGAGGCACTCATGTTGAAGGGGCATCTAACAGAAAGAAATCAATAGCAACAACAAAAATGACAACATCTTACTGAATAAGTAAACTAGTCAAGAGAGAGCTTTTGATCAAACAGTAAATAATGGGGAATTCTAGCACCCATTTTGCCTGCTCTTGTCAAGTAGGTGTTACGATCACTGTCCTCCCAGAGTTCACATATCGAGGCCCTAAGCATTCAGACAGAGGTGGGGGCTTTGGGAGGTAATGAGAGTCAGAGGGGGTGGTGAGGGTGGTGGGGCTGGATTAGTGCCCTTATTCCAAGAGAGCGCAGAGCAGAGCTCTCTCTTTCCCTCCCCACCCCCACTCGCCTTTTCTCCAGGCTCACAAAGGAGAGGCCATGTGATTACACAGCAAGACTGTGGCCCCCTCCGAGCCAAAGGAAGAAGCCTCAGAATGAAATGCACCATCCTGGCACTGTGAGCCAGGGCTTCCAGCCTCCAGGATTATGAGAAAGAAACGTCTGTTGTTCAAGCCACTCAGTACACGGTATTTTGTTAGGGCAGCCTGAGTGGACTAGGACAGCAGGTAGCTAAGATCAAAGGGACGAAAATACCAAAAGAAAAAAAAGGAAATCTCTCTCTTGCTTTTGAAAATAGTCTGCTCCACCCACATGTGAATGCCAGGGTCAGCTCTTCATCTGCCCGCATGCTGCCTAATGACTTCTTTTTCCCCTTTCTGAATGTCTGCTGAAAGAAACCCTTCACTCCTGGTTTATCCTTCTCATTTAAACCTGTGCAAATAAAGGGGTGAAAAAAGGGTGCCTGAGATCCTTTCTTTCAGACCTTTCTTTGATTTGGAGGTTTGAAGAATCTCTTAGTTGACTAATTTTTTTTTTTTAACTAAGTTTTACCCAAAGTTTCTTAATACATCACACACACAAATACACCCTCCTGTTTCCTGTCTTTTGAGTCTGGAGACTAATGGTGACGCTTGACAGTTCTAGTTATTCCAAAGTCCATTTGATGCTGATAACCTCCTGCATTTATATATATATAAAAAAAGAGTCAAGTATCTCTGAGAATGAAACCAGTGCTTGGCTGACCAATGAAGTTGTGTCAGTATCTAGAACTTGAATTAATGTAGATTATGACACTGCTGGTTGAAATACTCAAAGTAATAGTTATTACTTAGTGAAGAGATCATTAAATAAAATTAATAAGAATTGGCTTAAGTCAATATGATTATTAGGAATGTCAGGATATGAGGAAGTAATTAATGACACACTTTAAAAAATCATTTTCACATATTAAACTTTTCATTTTCTCTCCTTTAAGTTGTAAGAGCACTACTTATATAGTAAAGAAACACGAGCAACTTCAGGAAAGCCAGAAGAACATAGAAAGAAATTACACTTAGAATTTCACTGCTCAGAAACAGACCTGCAAGATATTCTGGTTTACAGTTCAGACTTTTTCTTCTGCAAATTATACAATAAACTTAAAAAAAAAAAAGCCCCACAACACACTAAGTTGCATTAAAGATTTCCTCTAACCCAGTGGTTCTCACCCAGAGGCAGTTCTGTCCCCCTCCTCTGGTGACATTTGGAAGGTCCAGAGTCATTTTGGTTGTGACATCTGGAAGGTGAGGGGTGGCCACTGCTGTGGATCTAGTGAGTGGGGGTAGTGGGATGTAGTTATCTGACCCCAGTGTCAGTGGTGCCCAGGTGAGAAGAAAGCCTGCCTTGACTCCCCAAGGCTGGGGCACCTGCCCTGAGTCTGTCCACCCAAAGAACAGCAGGACCCAGGCCCACCTGTTGAGCGTGGGTGAGAGACAAGAAAATAAGCCTAAGTGAGTGACCTCATCCGCACATCTCTTCCGAAGCCAGGAACCTTCCCTGCGGCCTGAGTCAGTGCCTGGAACTCGCACGCTGCATCCCTTAGGTCTGAGTGAGACGTCCCCTCCTCAGAAACTTCATCTTGGTCCTCAATTACATCAAATCCTCTTAATAAATAGGCTCTTAAAAGCCTCACATAAACTCTTCTTTATAGCACTTGCCAGAGGTACAGGTGGATATTTAAAGGATCCGGCCCCGGGTAATCTGGCAATCTGTCTTCCCAGCCAGGATGCTATGTGGGGGCAGGGCTTGTCCCTGGCTTGGGTGAGGAGTGCAGCCCAGGGCAACTAAGCTGAAGGAAGTCAATGAATGAATGATCCACTGCTTGTGCTCTTGACCACAGTGCACACAGAGATCTAGCTTTTTGACACACAGTAACTGCTCCACAAAACTGCATGGCAGTTTCTCTGTGGTTGCTGTCACCTTGTAGGAAAAACTCTTCAATTAACCAGAGAGCTGCCTTGGGCCCCCTGGGGGTTCTGGGAGCTTATGAAGACCTTTACTGGGTCTTCTGGGGAGATGTTAGTTCAACTCACAGGCAAATCTACTATCAAGACTTAAACCGAAAAAAAAAATTAGGTAATTGGGGAAGCAAGGCCAGTTCTGTGATCTTTGGGGCAAAAGTTACTCATCTGATGAATCTCTTTGGAATGAGAAGAAGCCCAGGCAAAGTGCTTCTCTCTTTCCCCGCAGCCCTTTTCTTAACTACAGAGAAACTGCAGTGCAGATTGAGAATGACATAACGGCTGACTGGCACCAGCAGCCCCCACACTGTGTCTTTCCCACGAGGGAGCAGGCGGGGCAGTGCCTTGATAAGCAGTTGGGCAGCAGAGGCTGGGGTCTCCCACTGGTGTTAAATCTTCAGGAGAAACACTTCCTGGGCGACCCATTAAGGCAGAAAGAGAGATGGATTGTCCAGCTCCGCCTGGTGGTTTGTGGTCAAGGTATGAACACAGACTCCACTGAAGGACGTGTAAATTTTCATCAATGGGTAATGAATCAGCAAAGTGTTCTCACTGCTCCAGAGAACTCATGCCATGTGTCAATATTAATGTATTTTTACTGCCCTCTTACAGGAGTTTTTCTTAAAGCAGTCATCTTAGTACTTACATTCCAAACACAAATCAGAATCTCACCTCCTCCAAGAGTCACCTGAAATCAAAAGCAGGCCCTTGCTCGCTGGAGCTCTTGAGAAAACATCCATATTTAACTTTGATTCAACGAGACTAAATTACACAATAATGAACCTACTAAAGGGTCCTTTTACTCTAAGATCAGCCATTCAACAAATATCTTATGGAGCAATTACTGTGTGTCCAGCACCGTGAGTTACAAACAGTCAACCAAACTGTAGCTGGATCAAAGGGAAGAAATACAGAGCAAATCGTTTTTTTATCTAACAAGCTCTGGAAAATTCTGGTCATGGGAAGTGAGATAAAAGAACTCGCTCTGCCCGTTGAACTCACATCTCAAAGGGTTTTGTGCCTTCCTCTCCATTATCCCGATTATTTCTTGGAGAAGGAGAGAGCGAAAACAACAATAGGAACTTCTCAACTTACTAATGTCATTTCAGAGAAGTAATTCTGCACAGTAAGCCCAGTTTGTAATTGCACCTATGCAATTCTACCATGTTCTGTACTTGTTCATTTTTTGTTTTTATCAGTCAAGATAGGAGCTAGCAAAATGCTGCTGAAAACCATAGGCAGGAATTCAGAAAGGCAGTACAGGCAGTATTCTGAGTACTGAAAATCACTATCTACAACACTCATGCTACTCAACTGGGCACAATAATTATTAAGGGGCCAAACTTTTAGGAAATCATTAAGAAGCACAAGATTTTATTCAATAAGTGCTGCAAAAAGTGATAACATATTTGAAGGTCAAAATATGAGCTTTAAGTTAATTCTCTGTACGCTCTTCCTCTAGACAAAGAACTCTGTATAATCTAACTTCTCATCAAATCCTGTTTTCCCAATATTTCTTCAAAGCATGTCAGAGAAATTCCTTAGGGCCATATAAAATCTTGGCTATTCTAGTCCTAGCATCTTCCTCTAGGTAGAAACTGTATGAAAACTAGTTAGTCTCATCATTCAGAAAAGCAATTAACCTTGTAGTCTTCAAAATGATGAAAATATTGTCGCTGCGCAATTCTTACAATTTAAGAGCCAATTTCCTCAGTCTTTCTAAATGTTGATACTCTCCGTTATTAATATCTGTGCATATTAATTTCTAAAGTATCTAATTTTAAACAACTCCACAAAATCGATGCCTAACATTTTCCAAAATGCAAATGTGACCTGAGTCCAGCGAGCCCAGCAGTGCTGAGATTTGCTATTTGAATAAAACCCATGTTGCCCCCAGCAGTTCTGTGGGCTACTGCTGTGAAGAGCACAGCCTCTGGGTTTTAATGGAGGTTACTGGTTTTTTTTTTTTTTTCCTCTAAAGGCAGTAACATGGGTCTGAAATGAGCTCTGGGGAGACAGTTAAGGACGATTTTTTTCTCCCAGTAAGTAATCTGGTCATAATGGGGAAAAAATTTTAAGCAAAATTTGCTGCAGAACTCATAGTGATTCATTCTTAAATTATCAGAAATTTTCTCAACATGGGACCTAGTAAAGAATTGGCATGTGAGGTCCACATGGCTAGTAACTCCCTCGGTGTCACTCCAGGCTGTGATACTTGTTTTCCTCCTGCCTCGGGTCTCTGGAGGAGGAAGATGTGAAAGGTGGTGGTGGCAGCTGCTCTGAGGGTCTCTGTCTGGCTGTGAGGGCCCCTGATGTTGGCCCGACTTCAACAAACATGAGTCAACAGGACACACAGGGGCATCTAATTTGTTAGGCTGCCAGCTCAGGAGGATCCTGATCAAAGCCTGGGGGCCCCAGGACCAGGATAATGCCATCAAGGCCAACAAAGCCTATGTCATCCACATCTTCATCTAAGAACTGGGTAGAAATCCATTTTCTTGATAGGGTAGACTCCATGGATGAATTCAGCCACTTCTTAAAAATTTCAGTAGTGGACTGAATTTATTCCTGTGACTTTGACGGAGAGGTGGACACTTGTCTTGGAGAGTGGCCTACCTTCCCATATTTTGCTGGAACCCTGAAGGACATGGTACCCACACTGGTGAAAGGTGTCCCAAGGGTGTCACACTGTCTGGAGGACCCTGGCATTATAAGTACCTGGTTTTTCAGCAATGGCTTGCACTCTATTTCATTAAAAATTCCTGGCTTTGCAGGATAAGTGTTCGTCGCAGGGGCTGTTGGAAGTGGCAGCTGTGGCTGCAGAAGCAGATGTCACAGAGACACCCAAGGCATCCTGTGATACTTCCCACCAGTGAGCTACTACTCTGCCCTGTTAAACATCCATGCAGGTCTGGCCACCAGCTCTGTGCGTGATTACCAATGGCGCCCCCAAGGCCTCTAGACCAACCTCGTTCAATTGTAAAATGTCTGTCTTGGAGTCCTCTGCAAAGCAATCGGAGGTGGTTCCAAAGGCTTAGTTAAAAAAAAAAATACCCTTAAATCAATTTCATAAGCATTTTTGCTCTGATGTCTTCATTTAAAAATTATGGATATAGGTTGATACTGAGAGCACATTATTGGTTAGGAATTCCCAGTAACTGGCACAGTCACCCTGCCAGACAACTTAAAGTGATATTAAAACAAGAGCTCAGGAGTTTAGGAAGTCTCTGGAGTACTTTCTGAATCATAAAACAATAAAATATGTTCAGCATATTTTCAGTATCAAATTAATTGCCATTTTCAGAATGTGGCCGGCAGTTGACACAGAGCTAACTTTCAGTTAATCGATATATTGGATCCCTATAACTGTGAATCAGGGCCTACTCCCTGTCAGAGGCTGGTCAAAATGGACAGCAGGACTTGCTGTACCTCCCATACCTCTTGTGGAATAATAAGCGTCACTGTCCAGGCATTTAAAGTAAATGACAAAAAAGGCTGAATATCCTTATTTGACCTTTGCAGCGGGAAGAACAGTTAGTTCCAAAACTCATGTATTTTTTCCCATATAACCTTCAGAGGGAAAAGAGAGACTCTTAATTTCAGTTTTGCAAATAGCTGACTCTTTTTTACTTTGCCAAAGTAAAGAATTTTCTCTTTCAAGATTCAGTGAGTAAGTAGGCTCATGGGCATAAAGCATTCTGACATTGCTCGTTTTTAAAGAAAGAACAAGTCAACATACTGGAAAATGTACCACGATGACCCACAGTTGGGCCTGCAAATCCAAGGCCATGATCCCACCCTACAGCATCGACAGCTCAGGGAACCTTCTGCAGCTCAGGGGCTCCCAGTAGAAAGTTCGGTCAACATAACACTCCTCAAAAGATTCAGTGTTTGGAAGAACAAGTCCAATGTCTGAACACGTAACCATCATCCTGTCCTTGTTAATGACATCTTGGTATTTTCAAATGGTGTATGGAGATTTCATATCTATTTCCAGTGAGTGTTAGCACTTTAAACCACATCATGCTAAGAGAATTAAGACAATTTGTAATCGACTTATGTGTGTTAGTGAAACAATTGCTTGCATAGCTGAAATACAAATTTGATAAGGCAATCGATACTCTACAGAGAAGGGAGCAAGCGACTGAATTCCAGAAATGCTACAAAATGCATTCAGTACTGAGTGTCCCCTGCAGGACTGGCACAAGGCCAGGTCCAGAGGATGCAAAAACAAGCAAGAAGATTCCTGGCCTCTGCGACATTTGTGGTCTTGAGTGCACATAAACAACATGTACAATCAGGGCAGATGAACTCAGTATTACTCGAGAAGTGACTGTCAGAGGACAAACAAATGCTGGCGCTTGCCCTGCTGGCCAGGTGAGTCAGGCTCTGTGCTGCACTGGGTGATGCCCGGACAGGTGCTGGCCCTTGTCCACTTCCATTCTGCTGCTCCCCTGCCTGAGAGACAAAGGCTCCCTTGCTCGGTGGGTCTGTCCCACTCTGGGCCCCAGCCTCTTTCCCGTGGGTGGAGGACTCTAGAAAATCCATCTTCACAGCAGCCCCCTCTCAGCGTGGGAGGGAACTGAGAGACCTGCTCTCTCTGATCCTGGCAAGTGGCTGCCTCTTACGGCACAGTCTGCAGCCCACTGGTCCTGCTAGGTTCACACTGGGAGGCAGAACAGGGAGGTGGCCCAGGGTGCGGGCTGTGCGGGAAGATGGCTTCAAAGCCCGGCTCCATCATCCTTAGCTGGGCAACCCACTGCTGTACTCCCTTTTCCCCCATCTGGAAAGCAGGAACCGCCACACAGGATGAAGACCATTCTATCAGACAATCCCGGCACATGGCTTAGGACAATTTAACTCCTGGAAACACCCAGCAAACATCCTTCCTTCCTCCTTGGGGGCCTCTGTCCCGGCCCTTCCATGATGTCAAATTTACTTCTGCTCCCCCTTCAGACATGGGTCCTGGCTCACCTCTGCAGAGACGCCCTCCCTGACCTCCGGCCCCTCTTCCCTGGCACTTATCTGCTGGTGGCTCTTACTCGGCTGGGGCTCCAGAACAACCAAGCCCTGCTCTGCTCTCCTCCACCGCGGCCTCCCCAGGCCTGGAGTCATACAGGGTGCAGAAGAGGTATGTGCTGAATGACCAGGTGAACAAAGAAAGGGTTCTGGCTCCATGGAAATGGGAAAAGGCTCTGGGGAAAGGCCTCGGGCCCTGCCGGGTGGGGGTAGCACCAGGCAGGTGGGCTCAGCGCCTTCCTTCCCAGCAGCTGGGATTTTGTCTGTTTATGTCTGGGTTTCCCCAGACCCCATGGAAGACACTAAAATACACTTTAAAAAAGGCCTGTTTTCCACACTCTTTCCTAGGACTTAGACCTCGGGCCGCAGGAAGGACGGGATCCTCCACGCCGTCTGCTGCAGAGGAGGGCACTCATGCGGCAGGGGCTTTGCCCCCAGACACAGCGGGGGGACTGTTTTGCCGATGCAGCTTTTCCAAGGAAATCTCCAGAGGTGTTCAAAGAGGTTTTGCCTTTGGCAGAAGGGAGCCCTCAAAGAAAATGTCTAACCCTTTGGCCTTCATTCCAGGATTATTTCTCTTGATGAACGATCCCGGTGTTGTCTTCACTTAACCCACATCTACTGCCTGTACCCATGGGCTGACCAGGGTCTGGACACTGGATTCAGGTGGAGGTTCCGAGCAGCTCCATCCAGACTGCAGTCACCACCGAGACTACGCTTGAGCAGGTATACTGGAAAGTCAGCTTTCTTTGATAGTGTGCTCGAAATGCAGAAGCCGGGGGTGGGGGTGATGTAGAAAGGTTTTTTTTTTTTTTTTGTGGTCTTTTTGCCATTTCTTGATTTCTTGGGCTGCTCCTGCGGCATATGGAGGTTCCCAGGCTAGGGGTCCAATCGGAGCCGTACCCACCGGCCTACACCACAGCCATAGCAACGTGGGATCTAAGCTGCGTCTTCGACCTACACCACAACTCACGGCAACGCCGGATCTTTAACCCACTGAACAAGGCCAGGGGTAGAACCTGCAACCTCATGGTTCCTAGTCGGATTCGTTAATCACTGCGCCACGACGGGAACTCTTCAGGAAACATTCTTAATCTTAAGGCTAAATAGTGAATCAACATGCAAACAAGAATTACTTTGAAATTTCTTATTCCCCAATCCCTAGGTTCACAGAAGTGAAAAAAATCTTACGATGTAAACATCAGGAAGGCACAAACACTGCCCACCCCACAGCTGAGCCGAATGCAACCCATCACTTGACTGCTGTCCCATGGAAGGTGCCTGATGCCACTGAAACAGCTAGTGACCCAACCAGATGCCCAGCCCCTCAGGGAAGGGTCTTCCTGTCAACATCAGGTATCCGTGGGGGACGGGGTAACTGGACCCGGCTCTCAGCCTCCTCTCTGTATCAGCTATGAACACGATTGCTTCTCCAAGTGATCAGAAGGCAGCGTCTGAAGCAGGCCTGACAGCTGGGCTGAGACGACCTCAGGTTCCAGGACAGCAGTGGTTTCCTCTGGTTTGCGATAAAGCAAGGCTTTAGGCAGTTATGTCCATATTTCTTTCAAATAAAAAGGATGTGGGCTGTAAAATTCAATACTGGGAAGACAGCAATTCTGTCATCTCCAAGGAGAAATTTCTGGCCAAGCAGAAAGGAGGTCTTCTTAAGAAAAGAAAGACTGTCATTAAATAGAATAAGAATGTCAGAGACACAGAAACGGCTTTTGACTTCAGACTTGAATGTCAATCTATCCAACACAAAGTAAAATCCCCAAAGCGGATGCAGAAGAAGTTTGCTTTTATGTATCAAGGAGCCCTTGCAATGGTCTGAGAGGAAGCAAAAGTCGTATGGCATCTAAAGCACACCCACCCCTGGGGGCCTAGTGGGGAGTTTAAATCTAAGGTGTTATTAATCCACTCTGATGAAGTTACAGAGAAATGTCTGAATATTGGTCACGCCTTCAACTACATTGTGCTTTATCTTTAATGCCCTTCCATATTAATTCCCTCTTTTCATCCACTCATCCACCACTTTAAGTAAAGAAATGTTCTCCGCCATGGAGTTCCCGTCATGGTGCAGTGGAAACGAATCTGACTAGGAACCTTGAGGTTTCAGGTTCGATCCCTGGCCTCACTCTGTGGGTTAGGGATCTGGCATTGCCGTGAGCTGTGGTGTAGGTTGCAGACGTGGCTCAGATCCCACATGGCTGTGGCTGTAGCTCCGAATGGACCCCTAGCCTGGGAACCTCCACATGCCAAAGGGGCAGCCCAAAAAAACAAACAAACAAACAAAAATGCTCTCCACCTGACAGGCAAGAAAACCAAGGCTCACAGTCTAAAGGGCTCAGCCCACCAGGCAGCGCATGTGGGGTCCCCCCACCTCCTGACTAGACCTGCAGCCAAGCCACGGTCTTAGCTCCGTGTGCACATCATGACCACAGCCTGCTGTGGGGCGAGAGCTTCCGATTTGCCAGGGAAACATGAGCTGTATCTCTGTCCTTCAGCTGTGTGACCTTGAACAAGTCACCCAGCTTGCTCTCCGTCTCCTCAGCAGGAATAGGGGCAACCATGTGAATCTGCTTTATGACATGGGAAGTGCCTGGTGACCGAGTCATCACCATCACCAGGAGGGTGAGCATATTAAGCAAACAGCTAGTATCTGATGCCAACACTACAAAATGTTTTAAGGAAGAGTGTCTTTTCAAAGTTACATAGTAAAAACTATGCAAAGTATGTTAATGAAAACCCATAGCCACTGGAAAACATTTTTTTAAAGCCTCATCTTTCTAAAGACAAATAAGAGAAAAAAATTCATCAGAGTGGCTATACCAAGAATAACTCAGGAATCTTATCTTTTTTATAATTTAATTTCTAGTTTCCTTAAATACTTGCTATTTTACTACTTATTTTATAATTATTTTATAATCTGATTTTTTTAGACACCGGAACCATTAAAGTCTTGGCAGTCAAGATTTGAAGGAAAATGGCATCATCTAAAATTACTCAAAAAGAGGAGTTCCTGTCGTGGCGCAGCGGAAATGAATCTGACTAGGAACCATGGGTTTTAGGGTTTGATCCCTGGCCTCGCTCAGTGGGTTAAGGATCCGACGTTGCCTTCAGCTGTGATGTAGGTCACAGACACGGCTCGGATCCTGCATGGCTGTGGCTGTGGCATAGGCTTGCAGCTGTAGCTCAGACTAGAACCCTAGCCCGGGAACCTCCATATGCCGTGGGTGCAGCCCTAAAAAGACAAAAACAACAACAACAAAAAAAAAACCAAAAAAAGCAAAAAAAAAAAAACAAAACCCAAAATTACTCAAAAAGAGAAAACAAATTGATGAAGAAACGTAAGAAAACAGTAAGTGAGGGACAACCATATAAATAGCAGAAGAAACTGTTTTCTTTGCTGATAAATAAAGTCTATGGCACAAATGATACATGATGTACCCCCACAAGGCAACAGTAACTATGGTAACAAGGAAAGAGGCAATGCACCCAGAGTGACTCAACCAAATACCTAATTGACAAACTAAAAATATTTCAGGTGTATTTTCATGTAGTACCAGAGTATTTTATACTCTTATTCATGTAAAATTACTCAGTTTACTAGCCACCCCTTTGATTTATAAAGAGATTAAGTTTTCTTTTATCTCCCAAGTTACATAATAGATGAGCATGACTTTGACAGAAACAACCCAAGTGCACTGGGCTCAGCAAAAACATTCACCTTCTACTTGGCAATGATGACTTTTAGGTCCAAAGAATTTCCCTTAAGAAATCTCACACGATTACTGTCCCTTCCCATACTAAGAATCATGCAAATATATTCAAGACATCAAATTCTGATTCTCTATTTAGACATAAGGCTCTTGGAATTACTATTTGAAGTCTTCTCCCTCTGCAATAATGGAATGTCAAAATAGAAGTGCTGTCTGGGTAGAGAAATCCAGGACAATGTTTGGCTAATGGCCTTTTAAGAAAAAGAATTTTACTGCCTCATTCCCTCTACTGCTCCAGCATCTTGTCGTTTGCCTTTTTGTCTTTTTAGGGCCGCACCCGAGGCACATGGAAGTTCCCAGGCTAGGAGTCTAATCAGAGCTACAGCTGCCAGCCTATACCACAGCCACGGCAACGTCAGATCTGAGCAGCATCTGCGACCTACACCACAGCTCACAGCAATGCCGGATCCTTAACCCACTGAGCAAGGCCAGGGATCAAACCTGCAACCTCATAGTTCCTAGTCAGACTCATTTATGCTGCGCCAGAAGAGAACTCTTTCTCCAGCATCTTGAATCTTCCCTCCTGTCTAACCTTTCTGTCACACCCTTTAGATAAGCCAAGTCTTGTTCATTGACTATCCGAATGGGTTATACATCCCAAAATCTGAAAATATTTTCTCATAAAACAGGCATGTTCCCTCTAAGAAGACTGTGTATGAAGGCAGTGTTTTCCAAGTCTTCGGCACCTCTCATGAAGGCTTTTAAAGGTGTCTCACAGCCTCTACCTGATGGAGAGGCACACGGCCTTTCTCTCTTTGAGCCTGGACACATGTGCGAGGTCAAGGCTCTTCGCTGTAGTCTGGAGGGTATTTCCCTTTAGCCCTGGAATGAGTGACAAGGAAGACCAGCCCGGTGACACCTGGGCCAAGTGATGAGTAAAGGAGAGAAATGCTTTGCTGTGGGGATGTCTACCCTCCACGTAATTCTCACATGTTCACAGACTCTGAGAAGGGAGACAGCCACATCCCTCAAATCTGGTCTGGGGAAGAAGATGAGGTTATCATCTAGCATCTGGCCTGGGATAATGGGTGGAGAATCTAAGAATCTAGGACTCCCATGATGGCCCAGGAGAAAAAGTATGTTGTGAGGCTGGAACATGAAGCTCTAATTCTGGTCCAGAAATTCTCTGCACATCCACTTGGCCCCAGTTTTGAACTGAGAACAAGGTGAGGACCTAGATGTGTGTCTGATCACTGATGCGGACACAGCACGAGGGACTGACTGTGCCTGCAGGGGGGGCGACCTGGGGAGGAAAAGCTTCGTGTTGATATAAGCAGATGCGGAAGAGGATGTGTCAGAGGCAGGTTCCAGTCCCGGAGGGTTATTTCTGGAATACTCTGAGAAAGCTTATGGCGTGGCTGCCCACACTGCACCAGACTTGGGGCTGTGGGATTCAGTCTCCAGAGTTGTCAGCCCCTCAGGCCTTTAACTAAAAATAAGTATCTTCTTATTAAAGCAGATTTATTTTTACTAGACTTTTTTTTTTTTACTCTTGCACTATAACTTTCTCTACATTTGAATTTTCAGAATATTTTGTCAATAAATGCTTATAATTCTTCAAAATTCATAAACTATAAACTCTGCCTTGATTCCAGCAAGAAAACTGGTTTTCTCATTTGCATGTTTTTCTGGAACTTTCAGAGGAAACAGAAAAAAAAAAAAAGAGTTTGCTCTGAAAAGAAGGATGAAGAGAATTTTAGGAAAGAGAATATATAATATACTAAAAACCAAACTTAAAAAAAAAAAAAAAAAAAAAAGCTCATATCCCTGAAAGGAGGCCAGAGGCCCCAGACTGAATGCACTTCCCAGAATTTTCCTCCTGCTTGAGCCTCACTGGCTGACACTGGCCTCCAGCAGGCCTGTGGCTGTAGGTGTTTCACAGCATCTGGCAGGGAAAGGAACTAGTTACTTGCTTCTTAGCACCTCCGAATCTCTATCTCAACACTCCGAATCTCAGCCAGTCTCCAACTTGGGATACAGCACTCTGTTGTCATTTTAAGCAAAGGAAAGGTAATGATTTTCCTCCTTAGTGAGCAATTTTGCTACGTTCCATCCTATCTTGGAAGCTCTTATTTCTATTTGGACTGACACCCAAAGAAGCAGCCAGTGCCTACAGGAGGGTCTTCTCAAGAGCTGGTGCAGCAGCTACTCTTCATAAGCTCCGGGACACCATTCACGCTGCCTTCCAGCCCCATGGGTGTTATGAGAGCTGCTGCCATTTCTCCACACTAAATCAAGAACATTCATTATGTATTCTTACTAGGCCATCAGTTTCCTTTTACTTACCTCTCAGAATATCCTCCTTGGGTCAACTGTGGTGCCAAACTTCTGCCTTTAGAACCATCTTTGAGCCCAACACAGATAATTCCCTTCCTCTGGGCTAACTCTCCAATCGGTCCTTCCCACTACACGCTCTCATTACCACACCAGATATTAATATCAGGACAAAGATACAAGTACTTACAATCAGCTTTTTTTAAGAAAAAAATTAAATATTTATTATCTCCTTGCTCTTATTTTCTCCAGTCCCTCCTGACTCTGACTTTTTGATGATACCTCAGTACTGACTTTCCTTTCTGAGTTCAGATGCCTCTAGAACAGGGTGGCACCCACAGTTCTATGTATGAAGGTAGTCTTGGACCACACACCTTATATTATTGATGACAGAGCCTTTAAATTTCAAATACACAGCAGAACTTCCTATTTGAACATTGTATTCAAACGAGTATGAAAAAAGATGGACTATTTTTAAATGTCATTGAAATATTCAGAAAAACAACAATAACAACAATATTACCTTAATCGCCATCAAAACAATTCCATATAGAGTACAGCTTTAAATGTTAAAAATATAAGGCCATAGATTTCCTATCCCAATGCATGAGTAAATATCTATATAACTTTGATGCTGGAATAAGAATGAAATAAAAACTAGAAACCATGAAAGCAAAAACTGATGACTCAGATCACACAAAAACATATTTTTAGTTTTAAAAAATGAAAATAAAAAGCATCTGAGGTAGGAGCACAAGATGGAGCATGTACAAAAATGAGTGGTAAGATATACAACAGACAGTGAATTGGTATCCATAGCAAATGAAGCCAACTTCAAGTCTATAGTAATAACATAAGCAATAATCAAATGGACAAAGGACAGGCTAAACCATTAACAGAAAAAAACAACTGACATGGAAAAATAAGCATCTTAATATGATATCACTTATATGTGGAATTAAAAACAGGATACAAATGAATTTATCTGCAAAACAGAAATAGACTCATATACTTTGAAAAAAAAAAAAAACTTATGGTTACCAAAGGGGACAGGTAGGGGGGTGCGATAGATAGACTGGGGGTTTGCGATTGGTATCTGCACACTATGGACTATGGAATGATTGGCCAGTGGGGACCTGCTGTACAGCACAGAGAATGCTACCCAATGTGCTGTGATCATCTACATGGGAAGAGAATCTAAAAAAGAATGGATATGTGTACATGCAGAACTGAATCACTTTGTTGTACAGCAGAAATTATCACAACACTGTAAATCAACGATACTTCAAGAACACTAAAACATTTAAAAAAGAAAAATAGAAACTTCATAAATAAAGAAAAATGCTTAAAAGGATAAGGCTTGTCTTCTACAATTGGCAAGGTAAGAGGGATGATGTGGCCATTATTTGCAAGGGTAGAGTGAAGTAATCACTCTTAAATGTTACTGTTAAAAGGGTAAGGGACCTCTCGAGGGAAACCACGAAGGTTGGAAGATCATGGGATGTCACCTTCAAAGTCTGGAAAAAAAAAAATTCAACTATCCAGCCAGAATTCCACAACCAGCAAAAAATATTCTTCAAAAGTTAAGGCAAAAGAAAAGTATGCCTGGACAAAGAGAAACTTACTTTGTAAAAAGCATAGCTGGAAGGAACATGAAAGGAAATGTAAAAGAGAATTTTTCAGACGGAGTAAAAATGATCCTACAAAAAGATGTGTATTTTACTAGGTACGGTATCTACTAAAATTAAAAATGCATAGCCAACAAGCTAATACAGGAAAAATGGTATAATAAAATAAATTCTTGGTGGTTAATAAAAAGTAAAGCAAGAACTATAAAAATGAAAACAAAATGGTTGAGAAAAACAGAAAGCAATTATTAAAATGATAGAAGCCCAACTTAATAGCAATACCATTACAAATGTATCAAATACTCCAATAAAAAAGACTATCATCATCAGATTAAATATCAAAGTAAAGATCATATACTGCTTAACGACAGACATACTGAAAATGGTCACTTGATTTAGGAAGAACAGGAAAGGAAAGGAAGGGTTCTTTTGTAAATAAATGATGCTGGGTCAACTGCATATTAATACACAAAGTAAACCTTGGTGCCTCTGTTTTATCAGATATAAAAAATAATGTCTAGGTGAACTGCAGATCTAAATGTGAAAAAAAGAACAAAGATTCTAGGATAAAAAGTAACAGAATACAGTCATGAACATGCAATTTGCAGATGTTTTAAATGTAAAGAGCCAACCACAATAGAAAAGACTGATGGATGGTATTAAAATGTGGAATTTCTATTCCTCATAAGGCACCACTGAGAGAGTGAAAGGCACATCACAGGCTGGAGAAGATTCCTGAGCACCCTGACCCAACAACAGACTCACATACAAATACAAAGAACTCCTGCACTGCCATAAGAAAAATACAGCCTAACAGAAATATGGGAAAGCTACTTCACAAACGAGGATATTCAAATAGCCAACAAACATGAAAATGTGTTCAAGTTTATTAGGCCTCAGGGAAACGCAAAATTAAAAGCATTATTACATAATACTGTGAACCCAAAAGAATAGCTAAAATTAAAGTCACTGACAAAAACTAATGGCTAGCAAAGGTGTAAAGAACCTGCAATTTCCAGACTGTGCTGGGAGGAATGTACTGGGACATCAATGATGCCAGCTCCTGCAGCTGAACTTCTGCAAACCCAGTCACCCAGGACATCCGCTATTCGGTGTACACCCTATGGAAATGCACACGCTATCTACTAAATCACATACTAGAATGTTCCCATAGCACCACTGGTAAGAGGGCAAAACTGAAATCAATGCACCTTAAATAAATATACTGTACTATCGTCATAAAACTGAACAAAATGAAATAATGAGTATAAGCAAATCATGACTTGAATGGATCTTATGACATAACATAGCAAAAGAAATCAGATATAAAAGAATACGTGCTGTGTGATTTCACTTATAAAATGTTCAAAATAGGGACAAAGTAACTGATGGTGACAGAAATCAGAAGAGTGACCATCCTGACAGGAGGTGGTGAGTTTCCATCAGCTTCTATTCTCAATCCAAGATTCTGTGGATGCGATCTCTGGTATAGTGGCTATGATTTTTACTTAAAAAATTAAAGAATCTAGCAGATGTACACATGCTGACTTAGGAAGATAGTCATGGTACAGTGGCAAGAAGTAAAGGCAAACGGTGGATGCCCAAATAAAATATGATTCTATACTGGTAAAGAAAACAACAAGGTGAACCGCTATAGCCAAAATAAACTCATGGAGGATTTATTAACAATGTTTATTTCATATTTTTTGCTTTATGAAATTTTTGGATTTTGTATTTCATTATTTTTATTTTGGATGCACCCATGGCATGCAGAAGTACCCAGGCCAGGGACTGAACCCACACCCATAGCAGCAACCTGGGCTGCTGCAGCGACAATGCCAAATGCTTAACCTGTTGCACACAAGAGAACTCCTGCAAACCTTTAGATTAGAATATTAATTTCAACTTACTTCTGTTAATTGTACTACCAAACAGCCTTCAAGATAATTATGTTTTCCTCAACTTATTTATATCATTATAAAAGTTTATGTCATCCAATGTAATCGTTATATAGTTTTATGGAGAAGGAAAAAAACACTGAATCTCTGAGAGATATATCAGAAAAGAGTGGTCTGCCTTTAAAATACTTTTTATTGCATCTATCAAGCATATCAGTTGCGAATAAAACGATTTAGAAGATGAAAATGTTTCCAAGTAAATACTGAAAACATGCCAAGGATATGAAAAAGAGAAGCTTCATGTACTCATGTACACATGTGCACACAATCTCTAAAAATCAAAGGTAAATTATTTTCCCTCGTGGGAGAAATGGAGAACAAATTTTAACCCATTTTCGGTGAAAAAAAGGAAAATCTAATGAATGAAAGAAGGTGTCTGTGGCCAGAGGCCCCGCCCCCCCAAAAAAGAAAAAAAATAATGGTAAGGCTTTAGAAATTGTGCTCAGATTTATAGGCTTACAAAAAATAAAAGGGAAACATTAAATAATCATTTAATGTCGCTGTAAAAACATATTTATTCTCATTATTTTGTCTCATCCAGGTTAGAGCCAGAGAAAATAAGCTTAATTATAATAACGAGGATTAGCTCACTGTGAGGAAGAACCACTTTGGGTGACAAAGGGCTAGAGAGAGCGCAGGTGCTTAGCAAATCCTGCTGGCCTGGGTCCCTGAAGGTGCCTTCTCACAGGACAGCACTGCCACTCAGGCGACCCCATGCTCTGCACCAGCCGGAGGGCTCCCAGTCAGTGCTGTCCCAGGTCTGTTAACACGCAGCTTGTCTGGGAGGAAATCAATGTTGAAATCAAAGAGCATAGTAAATGCACTGGTAAATACGCACATACGGTTATGAACGTTTTATAAACCACGCAGAAAAGCACAAGTGCTTGCTGAACGAGTTAGATTTCATCTTTCATATTATGCAACTGCATTTTTTGCTAGGGATATTTTATAAGGATGACCCCCACTGCTATTTTTACTACGTGAACTACAAAACTGACTGTGGATCTGTTTTAACAGGACCTTAGACATAATTACTCTGCAGGAATAGTTTTCAAAGTGTCAAAATATGAATTAAGACACAGACACCTTTTTAGGGCAGTTCCAAACCTGTTGTTTATAGAAGGGAGGCTTGGTAAAATGGAGTAGAACATCTGCATGGAGGAGTTTGCGAAACAGCAGTTATTTATTTTATTGTATTTAAAATAACATTCTTATTCAGTTAGAGTACACAGAAATTCTTCTGTCTAGGGAGACACCCTTGGATGCACAGTTAAAGCAGAGGAACTGAACCTCCTTCCACTTTCTGAGAAAAGACCCCCCCCCCCCCCCCCCCCGCCTTTGCAGAAGGGATAAAATCAAGAGTCCTTCCAGCTACCAAAGAAGCCCAGGTCCTGCCTGAAGTGACTCCGTGGAAGTCACAGACCCTTTGGACCCTTGTACCCTGTTGGTGGAAATGTAAACTAATGCAGTCACTGTGGAAAACAGTATGGAGAGTCCTCAAAAACCTAAAAATGGAACTGCTGCATGACCCAGCAATTCCACTCCTGGGCATATACCCGAAATAAATAAATAATAAATAAACAAAATAAACAAACAATAGTTGAAAAGATACACGCACTCTGATGTTCATTGCATTATTATGTACAATTAGCAAGATATGGAAGCAACCTCAGTGACTGTTGACCAATGAATGGATAAAGAAGCAGTGGTATATATGTATATAGTGGAGTTCTACTCAGCCATAAAAAAGAATGAGGAGTTCCTACTGTGGTGCAGTGGGTTAAGAAATGCAGAGGCTTGGGTCACTGCAGAGGTGCGGGTGCGATCCCCAGCCTGGCACACTGGGTTAAAGGATCTGGCATTGCTATAGCTGCAGCATGGGTCACAGCTGTGGCTTGGACTGATTCAATCCCTGGTTGGGGAACTTCCACATGCATTGGGTACAGCCATTTGAAAAAAAAAAAAAGGAATGAAATTTTGCCATTTGCAGCAACATAAATGGACTTGGAGGACATTATGCTAAGTGAAATATGTCAGACAGAGAAAAACAAATACTGTATGATATGACTTACATGTGGTAATAAAAAATAAAACAAACTAATGAATATAACAAACGAGCAGCAGCTCACAGCTATAGAGAACAAACTAGTGGTTACCAGTGGGGAGTGGGAAGGGGCAGGGGCAACAGAGTGGTAGAGGATTAAGAGGTATAAACTATTTGACATAAAATAAGCCACAAGGATATACTGTACAGCATGAAGACTACAACCAATCTTTTATAATAACTATAAACGGAGTATAACATTTAAAAATTGTGAATCACTATATTGTACACCTGTAACATAATATTGGACAGCAACTATACTTCAATGAAAAAAAAAAAAAAAAACAGAGTTCCTATCATGGCTCAGCTGAAATGAATCCGACTAGCATCCATGAGGATGCAGGTTTGATCCCTGGTCTCGCTCAGTGGGTTAAGGATTAGGCGTTGCCATGAGCTGTGGTGTAGGTTTCAGACATGGCTCAGATCCCCTGTGGCTGTGGCTGTGGCCAGCAGCTGCAGCTCCAATTTGACCCCTAGCCTGGGAACTTTCATATGCCGAAAGTGTGGCCCTAAAAGAAAGTAAAAAAGAAAAAAAAAGAAGTCATAGCTCTTTTGCTCGATGACTGCAAAGCACACTCTTAAGAAAACCCAAACATGTAATTGCACTGGAGACGAAATTTGGTGCTACCATACTATGCTAATTTGTTGCACTTTGAGACCAATCAGGAGAAAACTCACTAATTTTCTTCTCCTTTGGAAGATAAATAGATCTACTACCACGTTCTGGAATATACGGATGTAGAGAACTACTATGGCTGAAGGTATAAGAATACTAATTACCAACACATTCATCCAACCACAAAGTATTGCACCAAATGAACACACCCAGGGACGTGTATTCCTCAGCTTGCTACAATATAATCTCAAAACTACAGGTGAAATTCTGTCTACGCTGAGCCTGAATTGCAAAGAAACATAATGAAATGAAAACACACAATTCTTTTTCCTATACTCTGATAACCCCTCAGCTTGTTCAGGACCCTACTCGCCTGTCATCCTGCAGTCCCCCGATTTATCAGATCGCAAAATGACACTTCTGGTTTCCCCCCGCATGCCCTGTGCTGAATACACAGATTCCGCCCCGAGACGTGTGTTTCCAGGGTTTAGATTTGTCTTGTCATCAGTGTGGGCCACAGAGGCCGACCAACAGGGTCTAATGCTTCCCCTTTAAAAAGGAGGAAAGGAAGGTGGGAGCAAGGAAGCAGGGCTAGGACTGAAACGCAAGTCTCCTGGCCCTGGTGGCTTCTCCCACCCTCCCTTCCTGCAATGGGAATGCCCACCAAACCCACAGAGAAGACATTCTTCCCAACAAGAAGCAGAGTCTGTGGGGCTGTTTTGTTTTGGTTTTTTTTTGGCTACTGGTTTTGTTTTTACCCCTGAAGAGATTATCCCAGTCAATATCGTCTTTGCCTCTGATTTTCAAACACTTTGTCTGCTGTACCAGTCTGGGCAAAGAAGAGAAATAAAACCTGGATTCATTGTCCTGTGAAGTACGAGTACACACCACGACAGCGACACAAACGTACACAGAGAGCACAGCGTAAACAACGGTGAATCAGCAGGTATTTGGTTGCGCGGAGCCTTCCTTTCGATTTAAGATGTAAAAATACACTTTTGCTCAGAAACTCCAACTTTGAAACCTGAAACTTAAAAGCCCTCAACTCCCCCTGCTCCAGTTCTATTACAGCGAAAGTTTCTAAAACTCTCTGGAGAGTAACTTCTTCAGATTCTGAGGAGGCGCTATTAGGGACGGTGGATGATGGTGTGGTAGGTGGTAAATAATAATTGCTGGTAATAATAATTGATTTTTGTGCTTATTTGAATCAGAAGATTATAGACATTGTGCTCAAATAACTGTACAAAGTAATTTAGTTACACTGTTGAATGTCAGAGAATTAATTAACTTTAAAAATGCTCCCTTATGCAGTAAGGACTAATTTTGTAACTCTTTCATCACAAAACTTTATTAAAACTTGAGGCTCGTAGTTAGTCATGAATATGGAAGGTACTAAAATGAAACTTTTCCCGTGTCGCTAATTATCCAGTAACTAACTTGAAGTGGTCAGAACTTGAGCTGGTTGATTAATTTATCTGTAATAGTTAAGATTTTCACGAAAATTATAAGACCTTGCTTTGCACATATGTTTTCTGCTCGCACTTGGGACAACAGCTTCTCATTTCATCCTCACCGATAAGCCTGTAAGGTAGGCGTGAAAGCAGTGTCTCAATTTCTGTTATAGATGAATGGAATCTAAAACCGTCCACAGAAACCTAAGTGACTGGTACATAATTTGAGGTAATTTTATCTACATGTTGACATATAGATGTCATGACATAAACATGTGTGTCATGATAACATGTTCTATTTAGCAGATACTTGTTAACCCTTTAGACTTTTCTGGTATTAAAAAAAGCAAGTCCCTTAGAAGGAATTTCTATTGAAATTGCATCTTTGGACCTTAAAAGAAGCTGCAACACAGCCACGGTGGGGCATACCAGCCCTGGGTGGTTAATCGTCTGTGTGTATGCAGAGTTCAGGCCACTCAGAGGAGGCAACTCTGGTCCGGTCTTAGCCCCCATGCCCTGGCTTTGAGGATCAGAGTGCCTGCATTTACACTCTGCAGGTCTCAGCTTCCCAACCTGCAACATGGAGACAGTACTTGCCTTGCAGGGTTTGTTCAGAACAATCAGTGAAAACAACATATTATAAAATAGTCTGCAAACGCATGGACATGCATTACGATCTGTGGGCTATTTTCATAATATTTGTATTAATTCAATCCGTTTAATTTTCATTTTATATACATAATGTGTGTGTGTACATATACACACATACATACATATATATAAAATCAGGATTTATCTTCATTCTTGTAGGAAAGGATATTAGTGGTAGAAAGACAGCTTAACCCTGAGTAGCAAACCTCTGGGGCAGAAGGCTGGGCAGCAGGGATATTAGAGGCAGAGCAAGTACACAGGATAGTCACTGTGCAAAAAATAAGAAGGGGAAAAATCCTTTAGCTCTGCTTCCATATTTTTGGCAAATAGTTGGGTATTTCCCTCCTAATTGAACAAATTTTGTAAAACTGAGTTGATTTTCAAACCATCTGAAAGTCTCCCCCTGCAATACACATTGATGAAGATCGTGATTCTATCTCAGAAAATGAAAAAATAGAAGCCAGTATGCCTTACATAACCTTGATGAGGATTTTAAAAAGCAATTTAAAAATAAATCAAATAAACTTATGAGTGGCTTTTGAAGGAAAAAAAAAATGCCAGGCATGGCAATTAATCACAGATATATTTAGGTAGAGTTCTTTTATTACATCACTAGGGAGATACAGCAAGTCAAACCCCAAAAACTGTTCAGCCTCGGTTACATTTCCTGAGTGAGGTGGGGGCCTTCCAAGGACTCCCCCTGACTCTTCACTTCCCTTAACCCCATTTCATTCTCACAAACACTCTCTAAGGTAGGTGTGGGGCACTTGTTAGGAATCAAGTAACTGACACGTTCTCTGACCTTTTTCCTAGGTTTCTCTACTTTTAAGGAGGCAAATCAGTGGCTACTGCTTCTGTGCTCAGTAAATAGATAGGCCTGAACCAGATATGTAACATGAAGGAGGTAACGTTAATCTTACAGGTATGTGTTGAAAGAGACAGAGAGGTGAGACTTCCCGTCGTGGCTCAGTGGAAATGAATCCTACTAGTATTCATGAGGATGTGGGTTCAATCCCTGGCCTCCCTCAGTGGGTCGGGGATCTGGCATTGCTGTGAGCTGTGGTATAGGTCACAGATGCGGCTCGGATCGTGGGTTGCTGTGTCTGTGGTGTGGGCTGGCAGCTGTACCTCCAATTTGACCCGTAGCCTGGGAACTTTGATAAGTCGTGGTGAGGCCCTAAAAAAAAAAAAAAAAAAAAAAAAAAAAGAAAAAGAAAGAAAGAAAAGAAAGAAAACAACAGAAAGATTATGTAGCTTGCCCAAAGTCTCACAGCAAGTACAAAAGCCAGAAACTGAATTTAACTCGGGTGAGTCTACTTGTTCTGGAACATGAGTTGGCAAACTACAGTCCACAATGCAAGTCCTGCCACTGCCTGCTTTCCTAAGTGAAGGTTTATTAGAACAGCCATGCTTGTTGGTTTCCTTCCTGTGTACACCTGCTGTCATGCTTGAAGGGTCAAGCTGAGCAACTGCAGCAGAGACCTTACTGCTGGCAGAGCCTAGAATACTCACTATCGGGCCCTTTACAGAAAAGGTTTGCAGACCCCTGTTCTAGAAGGAAATGGTCCGAGAGGCCATGTGACTGTTCCACATGGCTCTCTTTCCCCCAAATTTCCCTAACAATGGCATCTAGTTACTACTTATAATAGGACTTGGAAGGGAAATATTGGCCTCTGACGGCTTTTTAATTTTTTACAAATTGTCTGAGCCCATTCAACATTCTTCGAGCTTTTCCTACACACAGGCCTTGTATTCAGCTGAGTTGATGTCTGCCACTGAGACACATAACCTCACTGAGGATACATAATTACCTGCCAACCATCACACAGAGCAGATGCAGGAAAGGGTCGTAATGAAGAGAGGAAGGAACGGCCTTGGCGTCACCGGGTGGGAGGGGCTTTCCGCTGTAAAGGTCAGAGAGGTTAGAGAATGTCTTCAGGAGGAGATGTGCCCCAACCAGGGCAAGTTCTTCCTAGGTGGAGCACAGAGAGAGACAGGGCAAAGGCGCAGACACACGGGGCGGGGCGGGAGGGAATGAGCACCAGGGGGTGGGCCGCGAGGAGCGGAGCCGAGCTGAGCAGGCCGTGCAGGCTCTGCCACCAGGCTTTCCACAGACGCTCCTCCCCATGTGTTGCTACGGTCTATGGGCACGTATTCACAGTCAAGAGAATGCATCAAAGGCCTGCAAGACTCTTAGCAATCGAAAGAATGCCGCACACTATTTTAGTCTATAAATAAAACAGTGATTAAGCTTTTAAAACCACATCAAAAAGCATCAATAAATGATATAGTCCATATGAAAATGTCTGCTGAGGCATTATTTACAAGAGGAAAAACACTGGAAATGACCAGAATACCTGTCAACAGGGGAATGAGTTAAATAAGTTTTGTCTACACTATGGAATGTGACAATTAGTAAAAAGAATACACTGAGACACTTGTGTTGATAAGGCAGGTTATTCATGACAGGTTGTCCAATAAATAAAACATTTTTAAAGCCAATATATATTTTATTGTCAGACTTTCTTTGAGCCAACAAACACTGTCTTCACATGGCTTTCCATAAGGATTAAGGCACGTTTGTTTTCTTCTGAGGGTAGACTTAGTTTCTTTGGTCTGTATGACTTTTCCATATAAAAATGAAAGTCCAGGGAGTTCCTATTGCGGCACAGTGGAAACAAATCCAACTAGAATCCATGAGGATGTGGGTTTGATCCCTGGCCTCGTTCAGTGGGTTAAGACTCTGGCGTTGCTATGAGCTGTGGTGTAGTTCCCAGACATAGCTCGGATTCGTCACTGCTGTGGCTGTGGTGCAAGCCGACAGCTACAGCTTCGATTTGACCCCCTAGCTGGGAACTTGCATGTGTCATGGTGCAGCCCTAAAAAACAAAACAAAACAAAAAAGTCCAAGACAAGTTTATTCTTCTTCTAGTCATAAATGCTGGTTTACTTCCAGGCACCTTATTCAGACCTCCATTATAAACTTGGGATCAGATGCGGGTGTATGGTGTTAAAGCCTCAGCATTTAATGCCCAGGGGCCTTAAAGGGCCTTAAGGGGCCCCTCAGGTGTTAACCTTCAGGACCACAGCATCTTTGCTCCATGACTCCACACAGTAATCTGTCCAGAGTGATACAAGCTCACCTTCAGAGAAACATTAACACGAAGGTGATCTAATTCCAAAAAAACAGTGAATGTGCATCTGTACATCTGTATGTAAGGTAAACGCAGAAAAAGTGTAGAAGAGAGCATGACAGTCTATTCACACACATAACCTCAGGAGGCAGCTCGCCACTGAGGAGTGGATGGTGAGACATTATTCTTAAAAACTTCTATATCACCTGAGTCATTCCAGTGGGAATTTATATTTTTATAAGCCTATAAATAATACTCTTTGATAGGAAAATGTCTGGATATCATATAATTTTTAATTTTTTTCTTACTAATCTGTATTTTCTAATTTTCCTATGACACACAAGCATTGCTTTTAGTTACGGGGGAAAATCACATTAAATGCCTCAAGTTTACTGTTTACAATGACTGGGAAGTAACTATTTTTAAGCCAGATTAAGTAAGTAGATGAGAAAAAAAAAGGCCTGCTGGTGCTTGGGCAACAAAGTTTTGTTTTTCTGGGCTGCGGGAACATGGATATTTCCTTGATGCACAAAACCACAGGCACTTTAGCACACACTGTTCTCAGCATTTAATTACTAAGGGCCTGAGCCAAGGCAGGATCCCAGAAACCCAGGGATCCACAATAAATTACAAAATGCCTTATGAGAAAAGCCCAGAGAAGTATTTTTAAAGATCTTTTAAAGGCACAGACTGGTAATTTGGTCACACTGGAGCAAGACTGTAAACGCGTTTAGGAAACGTGGGCGGCAGTGCAGGTGCTGGAGGGAGAGAGGCCAGAGATGGAGGGCCTTACATCCCATCACAGGTGCTGTCCCCACCCCTGAACTGATCCTGACAGACTGGTTTCAGGTTCAATTTGCAGAATATCCAACAGAACCCTTTATTTTCTCTTAATGGCCTGGATCTGCTTAAGGTTTCCAGGAACTAAAGGTAGGAAACTGCTGAACCCAACAGAGTTCCCCTTTCACTGCTTGTCTCTTGTCACAATCTGTGCCTCTCTCTTCCATTTGGTTTACTTCTGTTTTCACTCCTTCATCTCCTCTCCCTGAAAATGTGCTCCCCACGGGGATGGGACTCTGCTCACCTCCTTATCCTGAGCCCCTAACGCACCCCTGGGCTGCAGCAGACAGGCGTGCGTACTCTCTGGATGGAGGAATGCTGGTGCCATGAGGGAACTGGTCCCCCTGCCCGGGCTGCAGGGACCAGGTGTCCTGCCACTTCCTAGCTGGGATGGTTTTCTTACCACTAAGTGGAAGCTGAATAAGGACAAGATTTTAGTCTATCTGTTCACTGCCAAATCACTAGAGTGTGGAATAGTGCCTTTCAAAGAATTGTTCAATGGATAAATGTTGAATAAATGAATGACTCTGGTCACGGTCCCGAATTCTGCGAGCCAAGTGTCACTCGGACATTCGCATGTCCTGCACTAGTTCTGTCCTTACCTGCTCCTAATGCCTGGGTAGAAGGAGGTATGGACAGGTGAGTGGAGCAACGACCCGGGGGTCAGAGGCTCACTGTCACCATGACTGACAGTGTCAATAAGGGGCTAAATTCTCAAGGCTGATATCCTTATTTCTCTGCTGCAGAAGTTGAGTCAGATAATCTCCTGAATCCTTTCCCACTGTAAAGCTAAAGGACTGTCATGCTTGGCTGGAGGGTCCTCAGGTGCGGCTGGAGGTGTGGAGAGGGAGGGGGCTCGTCCAGACGGCCGGGGCTTCCTGCTGGACCACAGTCCTCAGGCCCAAAAGGACCCGGGGTGTCTTGGGGTTTGCAGCACTGCTCACTTGACTAAGGGGTTTACTTTAGTTCAGAATAAGCAAAGGGCTAAATGTCCATGTTTGGTGCAAAGATGTGTGGTACACACACAACCAGAACTGGGCCAAATTTTGAGACTTTCAAATCGACAAGTTTTATAAAAATGGAAGAAAGATGTAGAAGAATCATTTCGATAGTTTCTAGGCCCCGTCATACATCTGTGTCTGTCTGCACCCATAATCTATGTTCAAAATCTAAGCTTTAAATAGTATGTTCACTTTAGAGGAGACTCAGGAGAGAACAGATGTGCACATTTGAACTGATCAGCTAAGAACCGATAATGTGAACACTAATGAAGAAAACTAAAAGTACAATGAAAACTGGTTCTCACTCCTTGGCAGCCTCCAGTCTTTTTGAGAAAATAAGACACACACACATACACATACATAGAAAAAGGGCACAGGGTGACACCTGTGGGACAGACACCAAACACACGGAGCACTAAGAACAAGGAAGGGGCCTCCTTCCCATTGATCCACACCCCCAGCCAGCACAGACCCAGCACAGGGTGGCTGCTCCATCTCTACCTCATTTGCTGAGTATCTGCTAAGCGTCTGGCATTGAACCAGACCTTAGCAACAAGGATACTGAAAAGCGAGTTCTGAGATCGAGAAGACCATTCGGGCTGAACTTCTGTAGCAAGCTTCAGGACAGATGTGGCGTGGAGAAGGGAGAAGATGCAGTAGGAGTAAAGGAGGCAGAAGAACGGAAACAGAGGCGCAGGTGCAGGCATGAAAAGACGACTGTGGACGGTGATGGGAGTGAGAGGGATGCTGAACAGACCTGACTAAAGCAGAGAGTTACCTGTGAAGGAGCAAGAGAAAAGGCTGAGGGACCGAAGAAACCCCACTGAAGGACTTGGAAGGTTCATACACGTCTTAACACCGACAAAGGGCCTCATTGCAGGTATTTATGCTGCAGGAACTAGAGTCCTGAAAGCAAGCTAGTTGGCTCACTGTAGAGCACTGATTATGAGGATCGTTAAGGAACTCTCTGATTACTATTTTTCCCCAGTCATTTTTACTGTCAGTAGAGGCCTTTGGGAAGTGCGTAAAATTTACAATATGGCAGACATTAGGAAAAACAAAGTGAGCTTTATTAGGCATTTTCTTAATACCAATGATTGACTGTGACAGCGATTTTGACTAAGGGTAGTTCTGCAGATTGTGTGAATTAGAAGATGTTAAGCACTGCTTTGGGGATGCAGATGAAGTTATTAAAGAATTCTGAGGTGGAAGGGCGCGGCCTGGAAAAAAGGTCCTGCTCAGGCCCTGGGAAGCAGCTAGCACCCAGTCTAGGGCAGAGGGGCAGCTGCACTGCAGGTAATTATCTTTATGATGAAACTGTGTAATGAGTATAATTTTACTCTCCTGTTGCAGATAGAAGCCTTTAGTACGTATCACAAAGAAATGTGCCCAAGGTGGAAAACTGAGTATTATGTACAGTATAATTATATAAACACTGGGGAAAACATGGTTAAGACTCTTCCCCTTGAGTAGCTCTGTTTTCATAAAATAAGAAACAAATGCCTCACAAAATGACCCCTAGAATCCTAAATAGAAGCAGAAAGTCCAAATATAAACTCAGCCTGGGATTTTCAGGGCCTTCAGCTGCCATTCTCTTGCCAGCCTGATGTGATGGGAACAGGTGTGGGATTTAATGTCAGGCAGTTCTGGATTCAGATCCCACCTTTTCTCCTATTTATCTGTGTGATCTTGGACACTCTGCCTCACCCCTCTTACCCTTCAGGTGACTACATTATAAAATCAGACTAAGAATACTTACTACACACACTGAGTTGTAGGGATGAAATAAAGCTAACAAGACTATGTGTGTATGGTGTTCAGCACAGTGCTTTGCAGCACAAGCTAAGCGTGTGATATTAATACTAGCATTATTGTTGATAAATCTACTGTTAATATCAACAGTTTGCTGAACTAAGAATACCTGGATTTAATCAGGAGACTATGTCCTGGATGAGCTGCTAGGATGGACCTCTGCTTCCTCACCTACAAACGGCAATATCATAATGACAATAAGGTCTGTCTTGCCTATATCACAAGATTATAGGAAGCTCAAAAAGTAATGTATCTGTAAACTATAAATTGTTAAACAAAATTAAAGGTCTTTTCCATCCTAGAGTATATACCCAGATGAAAGACATTCAAGCCTAGGGTCATCTGCCTCCTTTTAATGCAACTTGAATATAACGTTACTTATGCTGTTAGCACCTAAAAAAGGAATATATATGCAGCATATAGCTTTTCAGCAATGGCAGCCTATTGTGAATCTGACTCTAAAGTTGTATGAACATGCAATCTTACTACTGTAAAGATGAATCTTATGAACATTTAGTAGTATATAATCCATAGGAATTCATTACTTGACCCTCCACTAAGAAAATATGAACATAGACGATTTCCACTGCTAAATCATGAAGACTTAAAACTAACAATAACTCCCTCTTTAAAGATTAACATGAGAACAAACAGGCTTTGTAAACATAAACACAAAACTGGGATGCAGTTCAGGAGAAGACAAAGTTCCTGAAATTGCTAGGTAGCATCTAATTGATTTTAGAAGAAGATCAAGAGTTAATTTTACATTTTGCACTGGAACTGCAAGAAGTCCGGAGAGTCTGTGGCGACAGTGCTGTTTACATAAGCAACTCCAGAAGGCCTGTCCAGAACTCGGTATGGTGAATGCACTGGTTTGCCAGCAGAAACTGTAGCTCTGCCCATCGCTAATTTTACCTCCATCCTTGGACATGCGCCAAGTAAAAATTATTTTTCCGCATGTAGAAGAGGAGAGATGGGACATAAACATTCTCCTCCACCTGCATGTGGTAGCTTGCGATTTTAAGAGAAAGGATCTGGGTTCAAGGAGAGACAGCCTCAGGGGACCAAGAGTAAACTGTGAAGAGTGAAAACACGTTTTATCTGCTCACCATTAGCCTACATAGTCCTCCTTGTCGATTTCCTTGTTCTCTTTTTCCCTCCAGCTGGAACTCTGGACCATGAACAGGAGGTCATAGAGAAGGGGCAGGTCAATGTGGACACGACTGCTAACACTATTTATCCAAACATCACCATGAGAGTGGCTTCAAAAAGGGGGGGATGCAGATTGGAGTGCAAGAATGGCTCTGGTCTTGGGATGTGGAAGAAAAAGAAGTCTTAAGATGACGTGGTACACATATTCAATGGAATAATACTCAGCCATAAAAAGGACAAAACAATTCCAATTTGTAGCAACATGGACACAACTAGAGATGCTCATATTGAGTGAGGTAAGTTAGAAAGAGAAAGACAGATACCATATGATATCACTCACATGTGGAATGTAACATATGGCACAAATGAACCTATCCACAAAACAGAAACAGATCACAGACACAGACAACAAATTTGTGGTTGCCAAGGGGGAGGAGGGAGTAAGTGGGATGGACGGGAGTTTGGGGTTAGTAGATGCAAACTATTACCTTTGGAGTGGATAAGCAATGAGGTCCTGCTGTACCTGCTGTACCTCAGAAGGAAATTATGTCCTGTCTCTTGGGATAGACCATGATGGAAGATGGTGTGAGAAAGGAATGTATACATATATGTATGACTGGGTCACAATGCTGTATGGCAGAAATTGACACAACACTGTAAATCAACTATACCCTAATTTTAAAAAAAAAGGAAAACAATTTTTTTTAAAGAATTCAAGACTTGCTCAGTGAACCTCCCCCCTGCCCCCCACCCCCGCCACCCAGACACAGCTCTGTGCATCTGTAAAACAGGATTTGAGAAAATAGGACCACGTGTGATCTTTTGCTTGGCTATCAACGAACACTCTCTACTTTTTCCTCTCTGTAGTAATTATGCTTATCTGATATATTTCAGTGCAAAACCCCTTCAAAACAGTAAAGCACAGAACAATGCATTGAAAGGAGTAAATACAAATCCGTAAGAGGAGTTAAGATGACAGAAGCCATGTATCTATGCCAAAGAGAAAGGCTTGGCTAACCTCTGAGGGAACACAACGGAGTAATTGTTTTTTAAAGCAATTCAAAGATCTGTTTAGCCTTTCTGACTTCTGATATTGAGGATGAATGTCTAAAATGTTTACAAGAGAGACTTTTTTATTTCAGAAAAAAAAAAAGGTAACAACAGAAGGGTAAGGGCAGATGGATGTGCTGGTCTGTGTAATAAATAAACACTTTTCCTTGGAAAACAATTTTTTTAAAAAACGAGGAAAAAAAAACTTCTCCCTCCATTAGGAAATAAAGGCTGTTCAAGCTCTCAGCGACTTGAAGTTGTAAACGGTGTGAGTGTGAAAAGCAGTAAAGAAAAGCTAGACCCCGTGCAGTGTCAGCAAGAGGAGTGGGTGTAGAACAAGGAATAAAAATGCAAGCTACAGATGCAGCAGAGGAGCGCGACGGACCGGAGGAAGCGGCTGGTGCGGTTGGGGGCGGGGGGCCGTATGCGGTCAAGGGCACAGCGACCACACTGAAAATCACCCACTTAACAAAAATGAAATGCCACCCAAATGGCCTATGGAAAGTGCAAAACCCACAGTCCGGGATCTAAAATCCACAGGAAAAGTGTGTCCTATGAGTAGGACTCCCAAGTGAACAGGTCTGAGGCATTTCATCCTCACTGGGGTGAAATGCGTGAAAAGACAGAAAGGGCTGGTGTTCTTCAGCCTTGAACACGAGCGCCCTTGACCACAACAGGTGCTGAAAAACACCCCCTTCTGGCCTCTCTGGGGAGCGTTTCATGGCTCCATTGCTGTCTGGTCTCCAATTATTTACTTAGTATTAGATTCTGTGTTTACAAATCCCAGCATGGAGAATAAAAGATTTTACTTAAAAATGTTTAGATTATTTACTCATTTAGGTTAAAAAAAATCAAATAAGTTTCAGCTTCTTAAAAAATAATTATATGTAAATAAATTTGAGAACTGGGAGGTCTGTGGCATGGTAGGTTAAAAATGCGACTGCAGTAGCAATTGTGGCTGTGGAGGTGCAGGTTCCCAGCCCAGCTCAGTGGGTTAAAGGATCCTTCCGTATGGGTTGCAGCTGCAGCTCAGATTCAATCCCTGGCCTGGGAACTTCCATATGTGGCCGGTGTGGCCTTATGGCGGCACTTTTTTTCATAAAAAAATTGAGACCTTAATCTTAAGGTCATAATTTTAAGTTTAGCAACAAAAGCAAGATGTGTTATAAGTGAATCAAAATGGAAACTGCTCAGTGTAAAAGGAAATCCTTTGGGAGGAATTTGGGGATTAAAGATGATAAGACACGTGTCAGGAAAGAGAGGGAGGGGACCCTGACACCTTAGGTAATGCAAAGACTTGACCACGTGCTAGAGAGGTGCCTCCTGCGGGAGGACCCCAAAGACATAGGGAGTCACAGAATCTTACAGGTGGGATTTGCTTTCTACTGCTTACATGTACTATCTACGCTCAGAGGTAAACTCCGATTTTTGAGGATGAAGAAAAAACTATGTTTTTTTGTTTGTTTGTTTTTTTGTCTTTTTAGGGCTGCACCTGAGGCATATGGAGTTCCCAGGCTAGGAGTCATATCAGAGCTGCAGCTGCGGGGCCACACCACAGCTCACAGCAATGCTGGATCCTTAACCCACTGAGGGAGGCCAGGGATCGAACCCCCATGCTCATTGGTACTAGTTGGGTTCGTTATCATTGAGTTACGACGGGAACTCCAAGAAAAAATATTTTTAAAAGCACATCAATGTTTAGATAAATTCTATGAGCCAGTGATCATAATAATATCCAGAAATAAAAAAAACACATTGAAGAAACATAAGGAACCATTACTCCTAACAAATTTGTTCTTTTCTACTCTCTGGTCAATGTTTTTAAGTTTCTTACCTGGATGGACTATTCACATTTTCATGCTTTCCGCTGAAGTTCAAACTACAGAGGTTTTTTGATTTTGAATATGCAGAGTCTGACTCCAAGTTTGCCTGTGTTTGTTCTCTCAGATGATCGTGAAGCATTGCCTCCTTTTTCAAGTTCATGTCTGAACATGGGCAGCCAAAAGCACAGGTCAGCATAAAAAGGAGAGCACAGGCATTGGTCTGTGAGGACACGTCAGGGCTGCACTGTCACTGGATCGGATGTACAACCACGACTGAAAAGATGAACAGAGACATCCTTTCACTGAACACTGAACACATGCACTTAAGTTTCTTTTCACACTGCCCTTTGACATCTCAGCTTCGGACGACGAACGCTGGTCAGCAGGTATTACAGGTACAGTCATCAGCACAACTTAAAAACCTTGAAAATCTAAGAATAACATAAAGATGCATATCCAGTGGAGCAAGGAAAATAGCATGTCAACACCTGGCTCAGTTTGTATCCTCCCAAATTTATACCCTGATTTGACCACTTCTTTCACAAAATGCTATGGTAACTAAACATATTTACTAGTATCGGAGAATACGATGCTTTTATTTCTTAACATTCGTGTATCCAGAAATACTGTATCTAGATTTCTGCCTAGTTCTCCTGAAACCTACTAGAAGACCACCTCTCCACCTGCCTTAATTCATGTGTGTGTTGTCAGGAGAAGAAGGAAGAGACAGCAGGAACTATCAGGTTGACCCATATAAAGCTGCAGTTCTTAAAAGTCAGAGACAGTCAAATGTTGGGAATTTGATACAGTTCAACCGAATAATTTATAAAATATGTCAGGCCCAAGTTCATTAGCAAGATAGATAAATAGAAGGTAAAGGCTAAATAAGCAAAAAAGAGCTAGGTAGTTGCAGACAAACTTTAGGAGAGATTTTTGGACAGAAATACCTAAAACTGAGATCTTGGTAGCCCTCGTCATATATTTTATCTATCAAAAGATTAAAAATGACTGCAATTAAAGATACTAGTTTTGCTTTTCAGAATACTGAAGTATAATTTTTAACATCTGAGGATAAATGGAAAAATAAAACTCTATCAGTGTATATTTTTCCTTAAAAACTGTCTGCACTCCTTTCAGGAGCTGTGTCCTTAGCTGGTTGTGATGAGGTGGGGGTTGGAGCAGCGAATCCCGGCAAGTCCTGTTGGCCCTGGAATCCTCCTTCCTCCCCTCACATAGGGGCCCCTGATCCCACAGCCTGGTGCTGTTACCATATCCCCAGACCAATCCTGACCTGAGGAAGTCGCAGAACCCAGTGGTTCATTCTAAAGTCCAAAGGGCCCCATCCCGATACCCGGGCTAGTGCCTCAGCCTCCTGGGCTCTGCGTCCCTGACCTTAGCATTTGCCCCGGTCCTTGTTTCTAAAAGCCTTGTCTGCTGTTGTGACTAGAACGAGGGGCCCTGCTGGGATGGAGCCCCATGTTCCTACTTTGTTCTTGGTGGCCCCTCCCCTGACAAGCCCTCTGCCTCCAAATCCAACCCAGAAAGAAGGCCCCTCCCCTGATAGCAGCTGGCAGTGCGGAGCCATCCTCTATGCTCTGCTCTGCCCACTGACCAGGACCCCTGCCTTCCTTGTCATTCTTCTTCCCATTCGTTTCTTTTGGATTCTTGCCAGGTGGCTCCTAACCACGTGGGAAGATCAGATGATGCCCCTGATTTCCACACCTCTTGGACTCCAGGTCCTGCACATCCAGGACCAGGGTGTAAGATTTCCTCTTCTCATACCCAAGCATCAAATCTGGTACGTGCCTCTCTCAGACTACCCTGTTTGGCTGAAAATAATGGGCCAATGTTCTGTCAAATCTTGGGAGATGGACAGTTTTGACCAGGAGGTTATAACTAACTGTCACCACACACCTAACTGGGAGCTTCCCATCTGGGCTGTACATACATCCTCAGAGCGGCCAGGAGGGTGGCCAGAGTCCCAGGCGGTTCTTCCAGCCTGAGCCGCCTCCTCCGGGCTCTGAATTCCTTGCCTTCCCAAATACTCATGATCATTTTCTGTGACACGACATTAAAAGGGTCGGAAGACATTACAATTTTAAGCAAAAGAGCAAAGATGAAATAGCCTCTTGAGTGCTATACTCAAAACATAAATAGAAAACCAGAGGTCAGCAGGATTTCAGGGAGAGCGTCAAGTCGCTGGACAACCTATTTGCTGACCTGGAAAGATGAAGTCATCTGGAAAAGACAAGCACCTCCCAGGAGGAGCCCTGATCTAGGAATCTGCCATCACATAGCCCAGGAATCAGATTCTGGATCCTGTTGGACTGAAAGAGCTCCTCCCTGATGCAACTAAGCCAGCCTTCCTGTATTTCAGTCTCAATTCTTTTACTGGCCAATTATGCTTTTTTCTTTCTAAGGCCTAGATAAGACAATGGTTCTGAGCTGGGAGGTTACATTCTAAAGTCTCTTCCTTTATCTTCAAAACACAAGGATTTACTTGTGGGAGTGAGTGGAGCCCTCATACTGGAAGCATCCATGGAATAGACTGTCCAAGGGTTTGCCTCTCACAGCAGAGGCGGTGAGAGAGCCCTCATGCTGCCCCATCAGAGGATGAGAGGCTGAGATGCCAGAGAAGGGGTCCATCAGGAAGCAAGAGGGGATGAGATAAGTCAACACTGCCGGCCGAGGTCCTGCTGGGACCAGACTCCCATCCTGCTGCCAGGTGCCACATGGTCTCTGTCACATAGGAAGAGCAGCACCCACTTCCCACCCCATGCCACTCCCCAGCAGATGGAAGACTGTCTGCCCTCACTGCTGTTTAACTTAGTACATGGGTAGCATGTGGGTACAGCAGACCAAAGTTAAATGAACATCTTTTATTTTTAAGAAAATATTGATTTCTTGGCCAATGGCATTGAAAGGCATGACAAATACTGATATGCAGGTTACTAAAATTATTGAACACCTGTAATAACTTTCTACAGAAACTTTTAAGAGCTAACATAGGACTTAAATTGTTATGATTTTACTTCTATGAAGGTTATGTGCAAGTACAATGATACATATATACATATATAGACCAGGAATACAGACCAGGAAGGTTCCAAGAATCATTATGCTTCATAATATCTGCTTAGGATATAAAGTGATTTCTTTTATACTGTTCTTAAATATAGAGGTGAGCAAAACCTAGTCACTATATATAAGATTCTAAGGTCTCAGAGTCAATTTTCTTTAAAATCCTGAGGCTTTAAAATGAGTTTACACAAACTCTACTACAGGTAAATTTTCTCTGATTGTGACTAATTTTTATGCATAAAATAGCTGTTATTAAGTGTTATTAAAATACTAGAAAATTTAATGCACACAGAAAAATGTATGAATATTAAGAACAAAAGCTTCGTAAGTAGAGTTTAAAAAAAATTGTACAACTCAGAGTTCAAAGAGTTGGATGAAATAAATTTGGTTCTAAAAATATTTTTCTCATGGAGTTTCCTTGTGGTACAGCGGTTAAGGATCTGGCATTGTTCCTTCAGTGGCCTGGGTCACTTCTGTGACCTGATGTGCTGTTGAGCTTGGTTTGCTTATATTTTTGTTGAGGATTTTTGCATCTATTTTCATTAGGGATATTGGTCTATACATTTCTTTTCTTGTATTCTCCTTGTCTGGCTTTGGTATTAGGGTAATACTGGCTTTGTAAAAGGAGTTTGGAAGTGTTTTTGCCCCTTAACTTTTTGGCAGAAGTTTGAGAAGGACTGGTGTTAACTCTTCTTTAAATGTTTCAGTAGGATTCATCACTGAAGCCACCTGGTCTGGGGCTTTTCTTTGCTATGATGTTTTAAAATTACTCTTCCACACTTTTATTCTTTATTGGTATGTTCATATTCTATATTTCGTCATGATTTAGTCTTGGTAGGTTTCTAGGAATTCATATATTTCTTTCAGGTGAATTTCCTGTGTTTTCTTTTCCCTATGATCCTGGACTAGTTGTTGTTTCCATTTTGTCATTTGTTTCAAACATGTAGTAATTACCTGTGGAAGCATTTTTACTATGGCTTCTTTACAATTCTTGTGAGATAATTCTAACACCTGTGTCATCTTGATGTTGACATTAGCAACATGAAAATATAAAAATGCATCAAGAGTGAAGGCTAAAGTGTGTGTGTATGTGCGTGTGTGCTGTTTCCTCTAAAGCGTTTTCATGTATGGTCACTAGAAACTTCCAAGCTATAAACTATTCTTAAGGAATGTGATAGTATACTAGGTACCATGCTAATGGCCTTTTAAAATTTTATGCTTGGAGTTCCTATCGTGGAGCAGTGGTTAACGAATCCAACTAGGATCCATGGGTTGCGGGTTCGGTCCCTGCCCTTGCTCAGTGGGTTAAGGACCCGGGCGTTGCTGTGAGCTGTGGTGTAGGTTGCAGACATGGCTCAGATCCCATGTTGCTGTGGCTGTGGCATAAGCCTGCAGCTACAGCTCCAATTAGACCCCTAGCCTGGGAACCTCCATATGCCGTAGGTGCAGCCCTAGAAAAGCCCAAAAAAAAAAAAAATTATGCAGCAGAATGTACTAAGTAATTTATATAATCTATACATGGAGAAGATCCAATAGATAGAATTGCAATTGAAAAAATTCTAACAGAGTGTTATCAACATAGTTAACATTAAGCAGTAAATTAAAGTGATTGACATGCTACATTATTAATTCAATCAAAACAATTTTAGTGCTAAGTATGTGTTTCTATCCTCACAATGAACATTTCTGTTACTACATGCCAGTTATTTTCATTCTTTTAATTTTAATATTTTGGTTGAGTGTTATGAAAATGTCAAGATTATTTTGTATAGCTTAAACTGTCAAATACATTTTTTAAATTGGGATATCCTAGTTTGAAATACATTTAATTTAAAGACCTTTCTGCAAAGGGCTTTACAATACTTTTTTTCTCCTTTTATAAATATGCATTGTTTTAAAACAAAATTTCACTTGAAGTGAAAATATTTTTCAGGAGAACAAAGCATCCTTTTGACAGCCTTAGCTTAGTCATCTTAAACACTCAAAGATGCAAGAGGATTCACAGGAGCCCTACTGGCCCTCCCTGTCCTGTAAGCAAAGCGTTAAGGAGTTTTTTGGAGAATTATGGAAGATACCTTTTGGTCTCTACTGAAAAGATGAACTTTTGTTATTCCACGGTCTGTAAACAAAATCTCTTCTGTAGGTTCAAATACATATAGGCAGGCTCCATAGTACAGAAGCTGATTGCCAGTTCTCTCTCCTCTAAGTTAGTTTACACACCAAAGGCAAATGTGTACTATAATTTATGGCGTGTGAAACAATACCATCCTAATTAGAAATAAGAACCAACATTAGGAATCCAATTAAGTCTTGAAGGGAGCTGTTTAAAAACAGTTGTTTTTTAAAAAATAAACAATACAGATATTAAATACAGAGGGTAGCAATGTAATTGCGGATAAAAATGAACATTTCTTTCAAAAAAATATGATCAATACCACTTTCTACCATAAGCTATTCTAAAATATTGTTTAAGTAAGTTTTAACAATTTATTATCGAGAATCAACATGTAAAACATTTTATATTTTATAATAATATAATCTATAATATATAAATAAAAATAATTTTCTAAAATAGTTTATAAAAGATGAACAGACTAACCTAATATATATATTAGGTTATATATATGAATATATATGAATGTTTTTAATATATGAATATATGTGAATATTTTTATTTTGATATACATGAATGTTTTTATTTCTATTAAATTCAGGTATTAAAATTATCAAAAAATTTAAAGATTTCATCAAAACACAACCTGATTAGTCTAATAGTCATAAGAATATCTATAACAGATTATAGTGCTATAGTTTGTTTTTTTTTTTAGGGCCACATCTATAGCATGTGGAAGTTCCCAGGATAGGGGTCTAATCGGAGCTACAGCTGCCAGCCTACACCATAGCTACAGCAATGCTGGATCCTTAACCCACTGACTGAGGTCAGGGATTGAACCCATATCCTTACGGATACTAGTTGGGTTCATTACCACTGAGCCACAAAGGGAACTCCCAGTTTTATAGTTTTTACTCTGTGTTATACTCCGATTTAAGCTCTCTTTATATGTTAACTCTTTCAATTCCCACCAATATCCCTTGAAATAGGTACCTTTATTACTTGCATTTTATAGATGAAGAAACTGATGCACAGAGAGATCTTAAGTAATGTAAGGCCACAGAGCTAGGAAGCTGTAGAGATGGGATTGAAATCCGGGGAGCCTTGTGCCAGGATCTGGGCTTTTACCTACCTTGCAAAACTGCCTCCGGGATTAGATTTTTCTCTGAATACATTAAGTATAAGCAACAATGACAGAATTCCTGAAATTGTTGCCTTGTACATAGTAGGTACTTTGCCAAGTGGATGCTGATGATGTTAATCTATTTATATAACATCTTTGGCACTATAGATTATACAGAGAAAAGTAGGGAAATTAGAATACTTTGAGAGAATTTAAACTGTTCATTGTTTTTTTTTTTTTTTTCTGATTTCATTCCAAAATTTAGTTGCTTCAAGAATAGAACATGTGGTAAAAAAGGAAGTCTTTAGAAACAAAGACCCATTCTCTGCATGGACTAAAGTGTAATGTGAAGAACTGGCCATCTGGATAATTTTTAATTGGGACAAGCTGTAATTTATAAAACCGTGACCAAGAAGAAGAAAATAGAGAAGAGACAGGCTTGACTTTCTGCCAGAAAGAGATTTGAAACTCCATGTTTTTAAATGAGAATTTAAATATTCATAGCTACATACACGCAAACGAACATCACATCTGCACAGACAAATACAACATTCCACCTAACCTGGCTACACAAGCGTGCAAGCAGCACCCTGTGTGAGTGGCAGGAGGCAGAGCTGCTGCCATTGCATTCCATCCACATTTACAGGACACCAGTGTTTGCACAGCGCTGTACTAGGCACTAGGGAACCCTCAGTATGGTAGACAGCCTACTTCAAGGGTCTTTGATTGGAGGGGCAAACGAAGTAAAAAATCTAAAAGGCAAAAAGAGTGTAAATTACATTGCGATTTATTATTATGCATAGTACCTGTTTAATAATGATATAACCATAACAGTAGAAATATATATATATTAAACATTTAATGTGTATCCAGGCACTGTAAGTGCATTTCACATTATATGCATTATTTCATTAAATACATAAAATCTGGGAAGGGACCGTTTTCATCAAATTGTTTTTGCTCTTGCTATTGTTTCTTCATTTAGGTCCTAGGAGGGCACAGGGCCCAGGTTCCTGAAATAGGACTGGATCACAGGATCATGAGAGGAGACCAACGGAGCTGGGCAGCAGGGCTGTGGAGACACTTCCTCACAACGGGGGCCCTGGGGGAGTTCCAGCTGTTCAGAGATGCAGTAGGTTCTTTTTTTTTTTTTTTTGTCTTTTTGCTATTTCTTGGGCCGCTCCCACGGCATATGGAGGTTCCCAGGCTAGGGGTCGAATCGGAGCTATAGCCGCCAGCCTACGCCAGAGCCACAGCAATGCTGGATCCGAGCCGCGTCTGCAACCTACACCACAGCTCACGGCAATGCTGGATCGTTAACCCACTGAGCAAGGGCAGGGACTGAACCCGCAACCTCATGGTTCCTAGTCGGATTCGTTAACCACTGCGCCACCACGGGAAATCCGCAGCAGGTTCTTGAATAGGGAAAGAAAAGTCAAAGGTCTGGAAAGTCATCCTGCCCCCTCTTGGGGCCAGCCTGAGGGACGGGGTGCGGAAGGCAGGCTGGAGGGTCTGCATGAGAGTGGCAGGAGTAGGAGAAGCTGGTTCTGCCGCATCTAGAGAAAACCAGCCAGTGGGAGTTGGAGACTTCCTCAGTCTGGGAGTCAAAGGCAGAACGTAAGCTTGTGAGGGTGATGCTAGAGGTAGGGATCCACAGGACTGAGGGATCCTTCTGGACTCTTTCTGCAGATGAGCAGAGCAGACAGCATGGAGTGGGGAGTCGGGCAGGATGACTGGGGTGCCTCCTGCAGAATCTGTGGCCTGAGCCCAGGGCGGATGCGTCAGCCTCAGCACAGCCGGCCACTGGCCGCTGCTCCCTCTGTGCACCTGTGCTCCTCAGGGCTGCCTGCAAAGCGCCAAAGGCTTCTCCTGCCGCTCAATTCACCTTGTTTATTTTCCCCAGGTGACAAGTTCTTGAGTCACAGGATTAATCACCAAGCTTCATAATCTCAGGACAAGGACAAGGACAAGGACAAGTTTGAGGTGTGCACAGACTTCACTCACAACACATGCCAGAGCTGGAAGCCTTGGCCCTCCGCGTTGGCCCTGGCCGAGCCTGGCGGCCCAGGAGCATCCTGTGTGGTCCCTGGCCTCCAGCTGCAGCAGACTGAGGGACAGTTTTCCCAACATCCTTGCGATGGTGTGAGGAAGCGTGATTTCATGCTGGAGTGAATTCATCAGATGAGGCTAGTGTGGTGATTATGGTGGGGTGGGGGGAGGGACTCCAGGTAGGACATGGGGTAGGGGGGTACATAGTATTTGAAAAGGCAGAAGAGGTTTTCTTTTGCCTTTAATTTTGTTCATTACCATCTTTAAAAACTCGCTTATACAAAAATGGTTGCAATAGAAATGTTCCAGCTGTATGTGCTTGTTGGCAAATCTGTCTAGATAAGTCGGTGTTTTAAGCTCTCTGGATGCGTTAGTTTTGCCATCTAAGAAGCTGGAACCAGGTCCAATTTGGAATAGCGTAGATTATCCTGGCCCATAGACTGCTCTTCCGTGTGGTTCTGTAGAACTGGATCTCACAGCTAGAGGCTCCTAGAAGTAGGAGAAACAGAGTCTGTCTCAGGGCACATGGGCTGGTCCAGGGCACAGAGCAGGGCTGGGTTGGCTGCCTCCCTTTCCTCCCCTTCCTGGGGGTCAGCCTTCCATTCCAGCCTGCCTCCTGTTTTTGGTATACTGAAGCTTGCAAGGGGCTATGAGTCTGCGTAGATGTATGCACTTGGGGAAAGTTGAAGGCGGAGATGTTCTGGAGGAAGAAAACTAGTGGAGGTGAGCTGAGGGTTCTTTTTAGCATAAAACATGACCTCTTCTCAGTAGTATTATATGCCAGCTTCTCTCTGATAAAGGCTCCATTCTGTTTAGACCAGTGGTGGGCCACTTTCTAAAGCAACACTTGACAGGAAAGATGGAAAGATGAAATTAACCCATGACTTTATCCTCAAAGTGGCTGTTCTCTGGAACAGTTTCTTTGAAACTTCAGGAGCTCGAAATGTTCACTCTGTTGGATTTTTGAAAATTGTTTAAATCTCTATTGAGTCATTACGTTTTATCTGCATGACAGTGAAATCCTACCAGTCTTCACAGACTTCAATTTCTGCTCCATGCTTTCCACCCGCATGCAAGGTTTACTTATCTACTTAGACCATGAAAATGACTAGGAATTTTCCTACCTTAGGGCCTGAACAAGGTTTTCCTTGTCCTCATTTTCGCTTGTAAACTCTCTACTAAAGTTTGTTTTTAGAAAACTTACAGTATATACTTTAAACATTGGAAACTTTCTAGTAGAGAATGTCAGTAGATGTTTTCCCACTGCGAACCACCAAACGCTTTTTTCTATTTCCTTCTGGTTGTACTTTTTACACCCCGTGTGCAGGCAGTGTGCCAGTGTGTCCGTGCAACAGAGGGGTTTGGGCTCCATCACAGTCGCTGTCCCCGGGCTTGGGTTTCGCTGTGCGGGTGACCCACCTCCCACTGGCCTCCCCTCTGCAGGTCCTTTCTGAATGATTAATCAGTACTATTCCAGAGCCTCTTTGGGATCAAAATCCTTCTGAGAATCTGCTGAACATGCTCCATTTATGCCCTGACCCCTAGCCTTTCAAAATATAATCTTTTGGCTTTAGAGCAAATGAACATTATCTCTGATATGTCAGATCAGCACATTTATGGTCAGTCGCTAGACACATACCCCGCGGCCTGCCTTAGCGCATCTTTAGAAGTCCAGTGGAGTGTGCCACATTCTAGAGCCTGTAAGGAAAGTACATGGGCCGTTGATATTGAATAACTCTCTCTCCACGAGGCAAAGGAGGCCCATATTTTGAAATCTTTACTCCATATAGAATTCTGAATCAAATTAAGAAAAAAAAATTTTTTTCTGAATCTCGAGCAGTGCTTAAAATACAGTAAGAATGTACATTATATTTAAAATATGAGACATATACTCTTATTTTTTGAGACTTAAGGAAGGATATAGTGCCTTGGATGTCATAGATATACAGAAAAAAAATCACTTTTGGAGAGCAAGTCTCCTCTCAAAGGAATTCATATTTAAATTAATGAGAAGTAATCTTTAGGATGAATGATTGATAAAATAGCTCCTATTTGGGTCTTAGTACATTTAGAAGTAGTCAAGTTACATAGTGAATTAGGGGGAGAAATCACCCTGCAATGTCTGGAGATGCTCATGGTAAATGATGAATTTTTCCATTAGTGTTAATGAACCGAGTCTGGTTAACTCCCCAGCACATCACAAGAACGGAGCTCAAATCATCCGTCTTTCATAGTTAATGCAATTTGTTTGTATACTGCATCTTTCACTCATGTTTCCCCAAAAGCAATTTCAGGAAAGATAAAATCATGAGAAAATGCTTTACAAAACTGGAAATACCAATAACAAAACAAAGGAGGTGGACAGGAGTCTTTGGAGGAACAGAGGTTATTCTCTTGTGTTTTGTGTTATGTCTGAGTTTTATCTGATTAGACTTAAAGGCTAACATGTTCACGCACTGAAATGGGAACTGCTTCCTCTGTTTTCAGAAACTGTGATAGAAGAGAACAATGGCTCAAAAAAGAAAGTGTATTGCAAACAGCTCAAAAATGCTATACTGTATTTCCACAAAAACCGACGGAGCTTTGTTGCATTTAAAGTAAAGCTATGACACAGATATAATTGGAGGAAGTGTGAAAAAAAGCAAATGAAAACTAAGGAGTAACAACTTGTATTTATGGAATACCTTGCTTCCAAAATGCTGGAGGAAGCGCAAGTAAGTAGATGACGCTGGCTCTCAAAGGCTCCTCGGAGTCCCCTGATGGCTATTTTTCCTTGTGTAGTAAACACAGATGAGAGGAACAGAAAGGGATTTCTCAAAGACATTCACTGATTCACCTGCTTCAAGAGCATTAAACCACTGCCTTCCTCTGAGCCTGGAGCAGTTTTCTTGTCCTGTCCTACCAACCATGGACAGCTCAAAGACAACCTGAATTTACTGTCATGATGATTTTTTTCCCAAACCAGATATTTAATGCCTCTATAATGGTAAACATGAAACGAGGTGTTCTAATTAGCTCCAGTGTACACTTAGACAAAGAATGGGGGATCCCACCATCTGAAACATATTTTCATCACCTCTGTAATAGTCATGAGCTACCTACTTGGAGATCAAGACCAAACTCAAATGCAAATCCTGCCCCCACCTTCTCTCTTTCTTTCTTCCAGAAATATTAATTGAGTACCTATTATACACCAAGAACTGTTTTAGTCATGTGAGATGCAGTGAACAGAGCACACTGCGTGCACACGTACACAGATACACACCCCACACATACACACACATTCAAGGTAAATACGTATTTCCCATGAAGGTACAAAAGGCGGAGGAGGGAGGCGCCAAGAAACCACTGCTCTTCCATTCCTGCTCCCTGGCCCCACTCCCTGCTCCTCCTCCCACTGACCCACAGGTGCACTTGGCTGACTCCACTCACTTGACTGTGAACACGACCTCCGCCGGGAAGCTCTCTGGGATTGCTCCTCCACAAATTAATCTCTCCCTCCCCTGAAAACCTAGCTACTTATCTGTGCTTCATTATTTTTTACTTTGTACTAAATCACCTGTATTCATACATTTCACCATCTTTTCAACCTCATTAGACAACAAGGTCCTTGAGAGTCTGACACTCCCTTTATCACTTCTTGCGGCTTCCACCACAGTGCCTGGGACACAGCAGTATTTCAACCAATGTTTCTGGAATAAGGAATTAGTGCATTAAACCACAGTCTGAAAGTTTATGTCCCCACATCCTCCAGTTCATATGCTGAAACCCTAATGTGCAACGTGATGGTGGAGGAGGCGGGGCCTTTGGAGGTGCTCAGTCTCTGGAAGTGGAGCTCTCATGAGGGGAGTGAGGCTCTTAGCAAAGAGGCTTCTCAGATACCTGGCCTGTTCCACCACACGAGGACACAGTCGGAGGATGCCGGCCTGAGGCAGGTACACAGGTCTCACCAGAACACAACCCCGCTCTCCAGCTCCAATCCCTTCCCTTGATCACCTCTGCTCTTCTTTACAGCTTCCCCAGCTGCGCAGGGATCCCTGTAAAACACTGCTTGCATCAGGCTGGGTGCACTGTGTGGGCCTTGCTTCTTCACTTGGCATGATGATGTTTGCGAGATACATGAAAGTCACTGTGTCTGGCTGTGGTTTATGCACTGTCTCTGCAGCACAGTGGTTCTTCTCTCCATGGATGTGCTAAGCGTGCTTAGGTCTTATGGGGAGGATGCTGTTGGAAGGGAGGAGACCAGACAATGGCTGGTGAGAGGGACTGATATAGAAGGACGGGTAATGGGGGTGAGAGCTCAGGGGTAGGGACCTTCAGGAGAAGGGTCCCTCTGTTCCCTGTGGACGGAAGGAGCCATGCTGGCCAGTTAGGACTTTCTCAATGAGTATGATGTGGAGGCCTGTCTGAAGAAGAGAGCAGAGGTGGGGAAGCAGAGGAGAGGGGCCCAGAAAATCCACGAAACAGCTGCCATAAGGGAAATCCGCCCACTTCCCCGGGATTGCTGGGCCTGAGGGAGGCTGACTCCTGCCCAGTGTCCCTTGGGGCAGAAGGCCCTCAGCAGCGCCACATCCTTGGCTTAACAGCAGGAGACAGAGGTAGGACTCGGTGTAAGGTCAGGATCATAGTGGCCCACATTCAAACTCTGGCTCTGCCACTGACTGGTAACCAGGAAGATGCCAGCCATCCAAAATCACCACAGATTTCTCACCATGGAATGAAGGTCATGTCTGTTGTAAAATGTGTGCTGTGATAATGAAATTCAGCCTCATAGATCAAAATCTTGGCACACAATGGAAACCCAATACTGCAGTGTCATTATGAAAACTTCTCAGTGGATTATTAACAGTTAAAACCACATTGACGTGGTTAGAAAAGACGTATTCTATTTGTGTATTTATTTATTTTTATTTTTTGGCTGCATCACTCCCGGGGCACGTGGAAGTCCTCAGGCCAGGGAAGAAGCCTGAGCCACAGCAGTGACGACATGGGATCCTCAATCGCTAGGCCACCAGGGAACTTCAAAAGGATGCATTCTTAATGCCACATCCTGGACCAGCTGGAGACTGGGGAGTAAATTCAGGGGGTAGAATGTCTAATTTCTGTATTAGTAGCACAAGAAGGAAGAGCTAGCCCTTATTTTCACATCAGAAACACTAGTGACAGGCGCCAGTCAGCATCCAGCCCAGGCACCCAAGGAAAGGCAACAACAGACCTTTCCTGTTGAATGGCTGAATGCTGAACGGCTCAAACCCGAATGCAGGCTGAAACGTCTAGACTTATAAAGTCCTACCTGAGAGGCTGAGGAGGCTCACGGCCAGGACAGGCTGGAGAGGTTTAGGACCACAATGGCAATGGCTCCGGTCACATCATCAGCCTCATCTATCCCCCCATGGCCCCCATTATCACCACCCAACTCCAGGCTCTAGACACGTGAGATTAAAATTAAGTGCCGTCTCATACAGGTACATACCCGCAAGCGCATTCATGCACACATGTGTACACACACACACACACAAACATCCACACATATGGGTTCTGTGCTCCAGCTGCCCCCTCTTGCTGGAGTACCCCTTCTCCCTCCTCTGACTGGCTAATCCTCACTCACCCCTCAGGACTCAGGAAGGGATCTTTCCTGGGAAACTTTTCTTGAAACGCTTAGACTAGCTCCAGAGACCATCATACGACCACCCACACAAGGCTCCCCAAACAGACCTTTCTCACGCCATTTACCTAACATCACAGATTCCTCTCCTTCCCTCAGCCGTGAGCTAGAAACAGACAGATCCTACCCAGCACAACGCTGGACACATAAAGGGCATTCAGTAAAGGCTCGTTCAATGAATAGGTAAGAACGGTGAGGAAAGAAAACCACCTAAGCCATTCCAGGGGATATATTTCTGTTAAAGACTTTGGTTTTTATTGAAGATAAATGCAAAATTCTGTTTTAACTATTTTTAAGTCATAAATTTCCACGGTGTTTTTCTTTGAAGTATCTAGCTACTCCATTCTGAAGAAATCCTTACATGTTTCATTGGCCAATTACGTACCTTATTTTAAAATACTGTTTAGGGACACCACGATGGCTGATAATGACAGCATCTTCCTTCTTTGGGGGTTATGCCACCGAGAGCAGCTCTCTGATCAGTTAGAACCCATGTTCCCACCAAGGCACAGACACACTTAAATGTACCCAGCACTGTCTTGTGATGCTGGCACAGTCTGTCTTGCTCCCAGGACAGCGTCCTTCCCTTCAGAGAGCTCCTTTACAAGGCTGATCTCTGTGTCCCCAGAGTGGCAGACTGTGTCTGTCGCTGACTTTCCACCACTTACTAACGGTCTTAATTGCATTACATGGAAGCTAAAGAAAGCGAGAGCATTGATGTCCTTTGCCACCAGCTGCTAGCTGCATCTTTTAAAATGTGATAGCTAGGGACACTGCTGAAATCCTTAGCACATCCCTCTGGAAACAAGAATTTGGACCTGTTTGGAGCTACAGTTTGTGGATGGTGGGGGATGGAAGCTGGAGGCAGGCAGGGCATGAAGGCTGCCTGAAAGCCTTGGCAATGCACCTGGGCTCCGGACAGGACACCAGTTTGCTGCCTAAACCTGGGTCTTCTTTCTCTTTTAAAAGGTTCTTCCATGTGTGTGAATTAGCAGCAAGGAGTCTTAGACAAATGCATGGGTGGCTGGGCTGAGAGGAGGAGGCGGAGGGTCCCTCAGGTGTGTACACAGGTACCTGCAGGAAACAGACAGTGGTACCTGCTACTTCACTCCTCCTAAGAGTGCAGCATCTCTTTACAGTGGGGTTGAAACAGCACACGAGCCCAGCCAATTACCCACTGACAGAAGACTCCACAGTTCGTTCACATGTGGGGAGGTGTGGGTGTCCCACCCTTAATTTTAATTCATGGTTCTTCATGAAATATAAGTCTTACTGGAAGGAGTTCAAGGTCACATTCACTATCCTCTGCAGGACCTGCGGTCTCACAGAAGCCACTTCTCCACTAAAGTTAAGTGAAAGGAAGCAAAACAGTCACCAGCGGAGCAACGTACCGTAGCACACAGAGCAGACAAGCAGGTCTCCTAACTCCTAACTCAGGGAAATTTCCACTTTTTACTCTGTTCTGTTTGTTAATTGTTAATCTGTGAGAGAGGCATGCAAAGCAGAACAAAAGTGAAAATGGGAGCTGCGGGCTGTGAACCCCCAAGGAGAGATGCAAATACCTGTTGGTGACGGGGGCGCTGGAGGTAGGCCACCTGCCCTTGAGTTGGTCAGAGCCCAGGGCTGCTGTCACTGCCTCTGGAAATGTCAGATTTCCAATGGAGAGAGCAAAAGTGATGGGAGGGCTTCTCTGGCTTGGGATCATGTCGCATTGGTGCTAGGTCCACCAAACCCAGCGGGTCAGCATGTAGAAACCTGGGGAAATGACAGCTAGGAGGGGCTACCTCAGTGTCTTTGGAGTAACTGTGAACTTTTCTCTCCTGAGAGGCTTTTCACACAGAAGACCCGGATGATCAGTTGTTTCCACAGACTGCGCAAGGCTTGCAAGGAGCACCGGTAGGAGAAACAGACCACCGCCCCAGTAGCCTCTCCATCCCCTCCTCTGGGCAGCCCCCAGGAGTATCACAGTCCTGGAGTTTCTAGGGTAGAATATTTTGCCCGTTTCTGCCCCTTAGATTAACGGAATTATGCAGTGTTGGCTCTTCGTGTTTTGCTCAAAGGTTTTGGTCATCCTTAGTCCACAGGCCTCGTCTGTGTGTAGCTGGTCTGTCCGTTCTCCTCCCTGCTAAGCGTCTTCTGTCCTCTGTGTAAACTTGCCACCAGCCACCACCCCTTCTGCTGGGCCCTGGGGAAGATGCAGATTTGAGCATTTATCAACGATGCAGCTACAAGCCTTTGGCTCATGTCTTTCACACATTGCCGTGGGGCATTTAACCAGGAATGGAATTGCTGTATCCTTTGAAATTAATTTTGCTATTTACTACATAATTGATGCTTACAACCTTCTGGAGGCTTCCAAGACCAAAGTCCATTTATTACCTGCAGAAAGATTTGTTCTCTTTCACATTTGCGCCTTTTGCAGCATGTGTTACTACAACGGAGGTCAAGGCCATTGAGTCTGTTTCAAGTCATCAGCGCCACCATTTGTAGATACCTGGCACCACAATACTTACCTTGGGTTTTTGCTCTGGCCTTTCTAATGCAATCCTGAACCAACCCCAACACATCCCTGAGCTCGCTAAAGGAATTTGGAAAATAATAACAGCTAGTTCTTATATACAGGCAATATACCGCCCCATCTGGCTCCATATAAAGACAGGCAAGTGAATATGAAATCTGACATATGTGGGCAGTGACCCATAACAGCAGAACCTGGAGTATGGTGTGTATTTATTATTTCATCAAAATGAGAATAATCAAGACAAAGGGATGATTAAAATCATCCTACCCAACTTAGTATTTCCAGAACTGAAGGTTTTATTTTGGATTTCTGATGGCTAAGTTCCTTCCTGACCCTTCATGTTTCATAAGGAGGTTTCAACAGCTTTACATGCCAAGTGGCAAAGGCATTCAGGGAGCTTATATTCCTCTTTATTTTCCATAACAAACTATGAGTAACAACTAGAGTTGTCTTTAAATAACTGTGTGTGTGTGTGTGTGTGTGTGTGTGTGTGTATTTTGGGGCTGAGAATCAAAAGTTGACTGTTTGAAAGGGAACCTGGACATCATTTTGGGTTGCCATTGTCTCAAGAGAGAAAATGTCTCTTAAGCATCTCCTTAACAGCCAACTGTCTGGATGGAGCAGGTTTGTGTGTAGTTTTGTAACCATTCCCCCCGCCCCCTGACCTTAAATCTTCCTGATCTTCACCTACCATGTCTGGTTCCACTCTGGGTCTGGGAGCAGGGGAAAGAGCAACAGACAGGCCATCTGCAGACATTTAGTGTAAAATCTGTCTCCTCCTTCTTGTGCTGTGATGCAAACTGTCAAAGACTCACTTTTTTCATGTATAAAATAGGGATAAGAAAACCTACCTCATAGGGCTGCTCTGAGTGTTAAGTAAAATCGTGTATGTGGAGACATCCTGCAGGTGGTTATACGATAGGCAAATATAACGTCCTATATGATTGTTATTCTCTTGTGCAACAGACTCCTTCCAAAGGAAGAATGTCCACGTTCAAGTTTTGTATCAAACACAGTCACCAGGTGGAAATCTGGAGGCACAAAGGCTCTAACCTGTTCCCAGAGCACACAGGCGACGCCCCATTTCCCAGGGAAGGGTGGGGGCTGTGAAGGGAAGGGGGGTGATGAGGAGAGAAGGTGGCGGCAGGCAGAGGAAGCAGAGATCCTACATCCCTGAACAGAAATTCTGGAGAGAGGAATCCAGTCAGAATATAAAGAAAACTCTAAGAAATACTTGGAGAAAAAAAATGAGCTGATATGAAAGAGGACTTCGGTCTGAAAACCGCTCGAGGACATGTGTGACAGGTGAACTTGGCGGAAAGAAAAAGTATCTCGACATATGCATGGGATTTGACATTTCATCTGTACATATGCAGGGATATAAAGGTATCCTACAGAACCTTGACAGAAAGGGTGGGCCACCCCTGAAGGACCGTCACTGGGGCAGGATCAGACTCTGCCGACCCCGAAGCCACAACTGGAGGATGACAGATAGCAGCATCACCGAAATCTGAGAGAAGGTTCTGGGCTAAAACCTCCATCTCCTCTCCTGGGGAAGGCACAGACTCTGATGTCCAAAGATTGTAAATACAGCACGGAGGCACTAGTGACGTATTAAAACAAACTGAAAAGAACTATGCGGGAACAGAATTAAAAGACGTTAAGAAATGAGAAGGAACTGGTAGCTGGAAAAAAGTGATGCCACCACCAGAACCAGTGAAATGTGTAGAAATAAAACTATATGGTTTTAAAAATTGCAAAGTTTGCCCACTTTTTCACCCAAGAGTTGATCACGTTGCTTAAAAACTGGAAAGAAAGAAAAGAATAAACTATATAACCCCTAAAGTTCATTTACTATAAGAGGGTATGTTGGATTGGGGAAAAAAGAAAAGCCTTTAGTATCTCGAGTTTCACAAAAGAAAGCCAAAGATTAGTGTTGCAATGACTTTCATAGTTAAGTAAATGTAAATTTAAGAATGCGTTTGAGAAACTTTAGCCATTAGAATAATAAAGCCTACCTTCTAAAACAAGTTTTCAACAAACTAACTTTCTAAAGAGGGGGGAAGGAAGGTCCCTTCCCTGCTCTACCTACATCATAAAAAACATTTAAGGCAAAAACCAAGTTGTTACATTAACATTTATACAATAATTGTAACAATAACTGCAAATAGGTCAAACTCTGTTACCATGAAGAAAAGATGGGATTTCATTTTTAAGATATTTATATGTTCTTCACAAAAAGCACACCTAAATAAAATGACATAGAAGCCTAGATATAATATAGCAGGCAAAGATTTTCTAAACACTCAAAACAATTCTGTTTGGCACTATTGACAGTGAGGCAATGTAAATTAAAGGTCAAGGAAAAATAAGGACAAAGAGTCATTTCTAACTTACAGAGACACAACAGTCATGAAATTTAGTACCAAGTACTGTCTGATTAACACGTCAGAGGGATTTTTAACAACAGGAGAAATGACTTGACATGTTGACAAAAATTTGATTATTCTGCTTGATTCCATTCATAGAAAAAAAAAATATGGGACGAAAGGCTAAAAAATGAAACATGGTAAGGATAGTTTCCATAATATTGGCAGTCTATGTAGTTTGAAATTTTGTAATTAATAAAATCCTTAAAATGTCAAATAATATAGTACCTTTGGAAATCAATGCCCCAGTTGCTATAAAACTAAGATTTATAAAACTGAGTTCAGTTAGGTCAGACATATGCATTAACCTTCAAGAATTTTATAGTAATGGATAGATGTGATTTAAAGACCCATGTCTGATCTTTTGTTACATTATCAATGCTTTTACTAAACTGGGTAATTAATTAGTCATTTTGAGAATGAAGTGTTATCTAAACTCAGGTACTCTTTTTCCTTTTACTATTAAAGTAAAATACATCTGCAAGTTTATTTTAAAATTTTCACCCAGTTCAATTTCATTATGTGGTGAACAAAGTCAAAGAAAATGACAGGCCAAGTGACAGAGGAATCAGATAAATGTGAACACATGTCATTAACGTACTCTCTTGGCAGGATAAATGTTTTAACTGAAGGTGACAGTAAAGTAGGGAAAAGACTCAGAACCCAGCAAAAATATGACAAAAGGGGGCAGAGGGGATCCAGGGGGCAGGTACTTCCCCAGGAAGACAGCCGTGTGGCTCACCTGCAGAAAAACAGGTTCAGATGGGGTGATGAGAAGGGGGACTCCGGGAGGGCCACCTGCTGCAGGCCCTGATGTGTCTGACGCAGCAGAGAAGGGCTTCGCAGGTGAGGGGTCACTGAGCAGGAGCTGGGCCTGCCCAGAGCAGGGCTAAGAGGGGAGAGGCCTGATGCCTTGTGATGAGGCCAGGGAGTGTTCACCCCAAACCCACCCTAGAGGCAGAAGTATGAGGGGGAAATGTCATCCTTGACCAGGAAACTCTCCATCTAAGAACATCATGTCAGGAGATAAGAGGCACCAGGAGATCCACAGGCCTCAATTAAAAGGAAGACCAATGACTTAGGACAAAATATCACTCAAAAAGTCAGAGCCATGGAATAAGAAACCCAAGAGTGGGCCCCCAATTCCTTGGATAAGGGAGCCCCTCCTCTCTGAGGGCCACACGACTGTCTCCTGTCCCGGCCTGGATTAATTATTGCTGCAGTGTTATTTTGTCTCAGAAAACCAACTCCTGGATACTTCCAGCCATTTGCGGGCTTTCTGTGTTCCAGTCCATCTATTTCAACCTCTAGTTTGCTCTTTTTGGTAATTTTTTCCACTGGAAGTTTTGGATAGTTTATTTTCACTCTTCCTTGTTGTGTTAGGTGTACGTTTCCCTCTGAACACACACAGCGACGTCCCAAACTTTCTCCCTGTAGTGTCCTTGGCACATTCCACCTGGGTTTTCTGACCTGTGGGTCTGGGTGTCCTTTGACCCTCTGATTGCTTCAGCTGTATTTATGGATGCTTTTGCAGGTCTTCAAGGTAACTTCTTGTTTTATTGCACTTGATCAGAGAATGGGTCTTATCTGTTTTGGTTTTCCAAATTTATTAAGTTGTCTGTGGCCTAATGGTTGCATTTTGAAAAGCTCTTTTAAGAAGGTTTATTCTTTTTACAGTTTGAAATATATCTTCTCGCCAATTTTCTTTTTTAAATTGTGGTATTCAGAGTCTATATATCTGTATCTGCTTTGCGTATTTAATCTACCATAGTCTCAAATTGATGAGTTAAAGTCTCCTACTATTATTGTTTTTTCTGCTTATACTTCCTGTAGCTAAGATTTCAATCATATGATACTGTATCATAAAGTACATTAAGACTTTTGCCTGTTTTTATAACCTTTTCTATGGCACAGACCTCCCATTTACAGACGAGAACATTGAAGCTAAGAACAGCCTGGTAATCTGCCCCACATTTTATAGCAAATGCCAGGTCTGGAGTCCAGCTAGGCCAGGCTGAAACCTTGGACATTAACTGACAGACACCCCACACAGGTAGGGACAGATATGCAAAGAAAAAAAATGCCTGAAACAGTTTCCATCATTATTCCTAAGTTGGCCAAACAGTTCCAGATAAACCACAAGTACAGGTTGAGTTGTGTCAGAAGCTTCTATGGGGAGCACCTGCACATCTTAGGTTTACCCGACCCCTCGCTTCTGAGCAGCAGGCGTTCCTTCTCCATCTGTGCCCTCTGTGGGGTGACACTGCCAGGCGGCCCTGCACTCCCGTGGAGCATGGGGCGGCAGGTCCTTAGGTCGGCACCACACCTGGCTCTGGGTAAGGAAGGATCACTGGTTCCTGAATAAATGACCTTTGTGTGTTTTGTGGTACAGAAGTAGACCAAGTCTTCCAGAATCTACATTCTGTTCATTTAGGAAAAAAACAACATATCTAATCCTGGACCCTGGCTTTAAAGTAGGTTTATATTTCATAGTCCCAATATTGTCATCTTTAAATATTTCTGTGTTAACAAACACACCTACTTCTTTTTATTCACTATGTAAACTCATTCAAATAAAATGGAAATTGTGTGATAATTTTGTGCCAAAAGTCTTATTTTCATACAGATAAGAACTGATGCAATTTCTTTCAAATAATGGTTTATGCGGCTTCTACACGAACTCCAAACAGCAGTGAATATTATTTTTAACCCCTTGACTATTTACATGGAATTGAAAATAAACCTGTCAGAAATCCATCTAAAAAGGACACCGTGGGGTCCATCTGATCTCTTACAGTGATATGTTATTTTCAAACATCTTCACCGATATCTTAATGTCACTGTTCTTGTCAGCTGTTCAAAACAAGATGCTGACAACTTATTTTAAGAATATTGTTGACTTCCTTTCACACCAAAACTTCAATATCAGAATGAGAAATTCTGACATAAAATGGTAAAAACAACATTCACTACTTGCAGGCGTTTCACTGCCTGGGAGTGTTTTCTAGAAGAGCAGCCAAACTAGCCTCCTGCCTTAAAGCAGCTCTACACTCTGAGCCTTCCTGAAGGCTTTGGAAGCAGAAGTCAATGGAGTTGTTTTATATGAAACTGGAGGGAGTTTCTTGTTTTATTTTTCTTCTTTAAAAAAAAAAAATGTAAGAATATCTTCTTACAAATCTTCTGGACCAGACTGTAAAAAGCAAACTGTAGAATGATGACCCTTTGGTAAAGGTATATATTTATCACAAGTTAAAAAACACTTTCATTTTAGGTCATTTAATTTAAATTCTTTGGAAAACTCAAGCTAGACATGACTATAATGGCACATCTAGGATTCTGGAAGAATGCAGCAACATTTCAAAATTCTCAACTCTTGCTTTGACATATAAGAAGCAAAGTGTATAGTGATAACCTTGAGTGTACTATGGCAAATTTCTAGCACACGTAAAGGTATGTGTAATATTCTTAACAGATACCACCCAAGATACATACAGAAGAACAGTATCTTCACCTTTTACAGTTACGTAAACTTTAGATTACAATAACAGAAATAACATGAAAACAAAACCCAGAGGTTATGAATGATAGCAAAAGAGTTTTTACCCAGTTAATTACAAGATGATTTAAATAAATTCTTAACTTATGCACACAGTCATATAAGTAAACTGAATAACTTGGTAAATGACATTCAGAATGTGATAACCTGGAATAAATTAAAAATAGATTTGGTTGTTTAAAAAGAAATCAATGTATTAACTGAAAATGGAAACAGTCAGTCAGTGAGTAACTAGCACCTTAAAGATAAAATGGGTCAAGACACAGTCACTGAAGATGGTTAAAGCAGGAGACATACGGCCCTGGGAAGAGCTGACTTCCCTCGCCCGTGACCTCGACCCTCCATCAACCGCCTTGAGGTCAACGCTATCCCCCGAAGAAGTTCACCAACATTCCTTGAACACAGAAAGTGTTCAATACGAGCGTTCCACAGGTGAGTCAATTTATTTACTGGATGGTCTAAATGCCTTATAAATTCTATTCAAAAATGCAAGTTCAAGGACAACCCAATTGTCTAATTTTCATCCTTTCCATTGTAGAGAGGAGCCAAACAGACGCACTCATTGCTTTTTATTTTTCTTTTATGAGACAAAGGAATCACTAAGCTTTTGAAGATGTTCCCCTTGCTCACAGGAGCCCTGCTCTGCCTGGGCAAAGAGAGGAGCCACAACCCAGGCACAGCACTGTCACCAGGAGGCCCCAGGAGCTCTGGAGATGAAATATCTCCTGCCTTCTGGTTCCCTAAAAATATTCCATCCTTCATCAAAAAAAGACCACAAATAACAAATGTTGGGGGAGATGTGGAGAAGAGGGAACGCCTGTACACTCCTGGTGGGAATGTAAACTGCTACAGCCACTATGGAAAACAGTAGGGACATTTCCCAATAAACTAAAAACAGAACTACCATATGAGCCAGCAATCTCACTCCTGGGCATACATCCCCAAAAGTGAAAACACTTATTTGAAACAATACATGCTGCCCAATGTTCATAGCAGCGTTATTTACAATAGTCAAGACCTGGAAGCAACTTAAGTGTCCATCAACAGAGGAATAGATAAAGAAGATGTGGTACATATATGCAAGGGAATATTATACAGCTATAAAAAGAATGAAATTTTGCCATTAGCAGCAACATGGGTGGACTTGGAAAGTAATATGCTAAATGAAATAAGTCAGAGAAAGACAAATACAGTATAATATAACTCATATGTGGAATCTAAAAAATACAACAAACTAGTGAATATAACACAAAAGAAGCAGACTCACAGACAGATAGCAAGCTAGTGGCTACCAGTGGAGAAAGGGGAGTGGGGAGGAGCAAGATAGGGATAGGAGGTTAAGAAGCACAGACTATTATGTATAAACTAAATAAGCTACAAGGATATACTGTATAGAACATGGAATATAGCCAGTATTTATAACAACTAGAAATGGAAGATAACCTTTAAAAATTGCGAATCACTATGTGGTACACCTGTAGCTTATAATACTGTCCTTCAACTGTATCTTAATTTTAAAAAGTAATTTTTTTTAGAAAGTCCCATTCTTCTCACTATAACATGTGCTCAGTATTTCATTTTTCCCCTTAGCTTCACAGAATCCCTTTTTAAAAAATGCTTCTCTAGTTCTTCTAGTTTTGATTCTTTTTTTTTTTTTTTTTTCTCTTCATGGCCATACCTGAGGCATATGTTAAGTTCCCAGGCCAGGGGTTGAATCAGAACTGCATCTGTGACCTATGCCAGATCCTTAACTCACTGAGGGAGGCCAGGGATCAAACCTGCATCCTCATGGAGACAACATCAGGTCCTTAACCCACTGAGCCATGACAGGAAGTCCTAGTTTCTTCTGAAGTTCTTAGGCCATTAAAGGCTACTTGACGGAGAAAACTACATCAGATAGTCTCACAGCATTCATAATTAGGTACAATAAACAAGAATAGCAATTCAACGTTTGTGCCACACCAGATGAGAAAAGTTCAGGGAAGCTGCTGGAACACTGTGCAGTGTGCCAACTATGACTTTCAGAATCCAAGCAAAGCGAATACCTGCCCAAGAATAGTGTGGGGGAAGCCACTGCCGTGAAGGGAGGAGAAGCTGTGAGCAGCTCCTCGGGGTCCCAGGAGCTGCCAGGGTGAGGCCCCAGGGCCACGCACAGGAGGGAAACTTCAAAGAGCATTAAGAGACAGAGCAACGGCCATGACATGGTCTGGCTAACGCTGGAGATAATTCATGCTTTGAAGGAGGCACCAGGATGGTTAGTTATTTCACCCGGAAATACCTGGCACTCAAAATTCTGCCACAAGAAGGCAGAACACAGAGAGCTGTCTCAGGGTGCTCTGAAGGAACTTCCCGGGCCATCCAGTATGGCAGCTGCTCACCACAAGTGGCTGCTGAGCATTTGAGATGTGGCTGGTGTGACTGAGAAACTGAATTTTTCATTGTGTTTAATTTGAATTGATTTTGATATAAACAGACCCATATGACTACCAGTACCATGGCGGACTTCACAGCTCTAGATTTTTAAACATAGCACACAAGAGGAGCCCAAGGAAGATTATCCAGAGCCATATACCCCAGGAATGTCTGGAACCAGTTCTATCAGCTCCAGCAGGTTCCTCACCTCATGCGGACCCATCCGATGGCGGCACCGCTCTGCTCTCTCTCCTGCTTGTGTGCCCTTTGCTCTCTTCCCCTTCCTGTGCACAGAGCCCAGACCTCCTGCCAGGTCCACCCCAAGCTCACAACCTGCAAGCCCTCCATCTGCCCAAATAACCAACATGTCTGCATGCCTTCAGTTCTTTTTATGGATACCATGTTAAGTTCTTTTCTTTTAAGTGTTAACAATATATTTACACATAAAACATACTCACTGTTGGGAGTTCCCGTCATGGCACAGCATAAATGAACCCGCCTAGGAACCATGAGGTTGCGGGTTCGATCCCTGGCCTCGCTCAGTGGGTTAAGGATCTGGTGTTCCCGTGAGCTGTGATGTGGGTCGCAGATGCAGCTCAGATCCTGCATTGCTGTGGCTGTGGTGTAGACCGGTGGCTACAGCTCCGATTAGACCCCTAGCCTGGGAACCTCCATAAGCTGCGGGTATGGCCCTAAAAAGACCAAAAAAAAAAAAAACCAAAACAAACAAACAAACAAAACAAACAAAAAACACCCAACAAAAAAACAAAAAACATATTCACTGTTTATGTTTATAAACATAAACATGGCACTGTTAGGGAGTGTTCATCACTATTTTTTATAGTGACACTTCCTTGGATTCATTTAGAACTACTGTTTGAAGCACTGGTTTCCAGAACGGCAACCACCTGATACAACAACAAGGACCTCTAGGTGGATCTCTTTTATTAAAACAAACATTTCCTTTTATTCATATATTATATGATTTATCCTTTTCTCCTCATATTTATCTATGTGTTATATATATATCTGTGTATTTGGACACATTTGATGTCATCTGTTCAGTTTTAACTGACATATTCTGCAACTAGATCACCGATACGAATACCTATATGTTATTTTACCAATGGGTGGGGACAGAAAAAGCAGTAAGGACTTATACACTTATTTGTACTTATTTTTCATTACCAGCATGATCTCTCTATATTATTACCAACTATTTAGAACAGACATATTCTGCAACATACTTTCACTGCTATTATTTTCTATCATGTCACAGAATTATCTCATCTCCAAATAAACAAGAAATGGAGAAAAATGAATAGGAGCAAGGTGAAAACCAGAGGGGAAAAGGCAAGAGGTTCTGGAACTTCTGTAGAAGAAAGCAAGGCTGGTGTGGAAAGGATTCAGGGCAGGGGTCAGGGGTGGGGGTGGGCACTGGCTGGGAGGGCAAGTGTATTAGGAAAAATGTCAATGGGCCCTACTGTACAGCACAGGGAGCTGTGTATGACTGGGTCACTTTCCTGTGCAACTGAAATTGAAGAAACATTGTAAATCAACCATAATTTAAAAAATTTTTTTAAAAAGGGAAAGTGTCAGAGAGCAGAGACTCCTGGGAGCCACAAGGTCTGGGCATGGCCTCAGCCTTGGAGGCTAAGAAGGCTCCAGAAGGTGGGGTGGGCAGACACTGGAAATGTCAGGAGGGGCCTTGGGGACAGAGGAGGGAGGGTGAGGGGACAGCACCTGGCTCCCAGAGCGATGACGCTCTGATGCTTCCTCCAGCTGCTGATCTGCAGAATGTTTTAGTTCATCTCTGAAATAATTTAAATAAGGAAAAGTTTTACCTGTAATGTCCGGAATACCATGGACCATGTGTGTGGCCTATGCCTTGGCACCCTGGAGTGGGACAAGTAGCGTGACCTGGGGGGACTTGCACATCCTTTGCTCCTTCGGGAAGTAAAAGAACGTACCTTGAAAATTCCCTCAGTAAAGAACCAGAAAGACCAAACTATGCAAATGATATTCACCAAGACTTTACAAATTAAAACCAAATCTTCACCTAAAGCACTCATTGGGTACTTGTGATGTTTTATAAAATGATTTAGCATAAAGTATCAGTGTGGTAATAGGTTACATGCACGGCAGCTAATGTCAGAGGCTGAGCAAAATGAATAGGCATTGACAAAATTGTTAAAAACCAGACAGGAAGATGAGACTTATTTCAGAAAATTAAACTGGCAAAGGGCAACAAAGCCATGAGCTGAGAATGTGAGTGTGGGTGAGGACTGGTCTGTGGTTCCCCATGAGACCCCTACTCAGCCACAGCAAAGGCTGGACAGAAACTCAACTAGCAAATGGGGCACAGAGAAGACAGTGAATGTGGCTCTGCCCATGTGGCTCAAGTGTGTCCAAGCAGCAGAAGGGCAGACAGCCTGACCTGTTCTGTGCTGCACTGAGCTATGTACACTGTATGGTATTATGCTATACAGACTATACCACACGATTCTGCACCATACTGTACACACAGCACACCACACTCCCCTGTATTACACGATCCTACACTGTACATGCTACACTTGACTTTTTTGAGTATGTTTTATTTATTTAAGTTTTTTATTAGAGTTGATTTACATTATGCTTCCTCTCTATACTATACCATACAATACTGTATATACGTTGCAATTGCACACATACTATTTTATACTAAATATACATTACTATATATACTCTATTTTTTATACTGTAATACTATGTTTACTGTATGATAATATACCATATATAACCACTCCAGCCAGAGATGAATTCTGTCAAGTCCAAGAGGAACTGTAAAGATTATCAGGATTAAAACCTCCTCTCTCTGTTTCATGATTTTTCTCAGACTAGTTTCCCCCTCCCCTATCTTTCCTCCCCACTCCCCTCCACAGACGCATGATCTGGAATTTTTTATGGAATGCTCTATCCCATACTGTCCAACTGCTCTGGGCCTGATTTTAGGACGACCCCCGCCTTCCTGGCCCTCCAACCCCCTAGACGTCCATCTCCTGCCCCAGCTCCTCTCCCTTCACCTCCATACTTTCTCCATCCCCTGCTCTAATTCTCTGCCTGTTGGGTGAGTGCCCTGTGCCCTTCAGGCTTCTCCCTGTCACTGCCTCACACCCCGTGTGCCCAGGACAGGCAGAGAGGTCAGGGCCCTCTTCCTCTGGTGCCTCTTTCAGACTGAGTTTCCTCTGTGTCCTTCAGATTCTGGTTCCTGAGGCTGAGGCTCTATCACCACCTGCCTTCTCGTGGACTGCCAGCATCTGTCACCTCGTGTCACTCAGGATGACTTTGGCAGCCGGCTTGTGAGGTTCTGCTGGGTCCCTGTTCCAACCATCAACAGAGGTGGCCGCGGTACCCACGTGGCGGTCCCGTCCCACAGGCTGCCCTCATAGGTCACGGACTGACTCATCCCCAGAGACCCCTGCCCTAGATCCATCTGGGCCACATGCACAAAGAACACCCTCTGGACCTTGTCATCACCCCAGATGGCACCGCTGCCAAAACCACGAAGCAAAGGGCCCATCTGGCTACAAAATCGTGCTGGAGTTAGACTGCTTGCTCAGGAGGCCCAACTGCTGACAATGTTTTCAACATCACTGGAGTTTCCAGGCCACTAATTTCCCTTTTTTTCCCACCCTCAGTCTCCTCTCATCATGACTCCCTTCCCTCCCTTCCTTCCTCTAAGATTCTATCAACCAGTATTTGACCCTCTACTGCGAGCAACATAAGCTCCTTTGCCTCTCTGACCTTTTATCACATCTGCTTGTGAAAAACAAACAAACAAAAAACAGGCACCAACCATGAACCAATTGTACTATTCTGCTGCTCTGTGTTTTGCATAACTAACTTCTCCTGGGGAAAATCACACAGCAGTGTGGATCAGGTGTTACCAAAACTACTGTCCCCAGTGTCACCTGAGCCGTCCAGACTCTTCCGACCTCCGCTCAGCCCCATCCTCTGCGACTCAGAGGCTGGCCTGCCCACTGCATCACTCAGAAAGCAGAAGCAAGCTTGTCTGTGCGCCTTCACCCCCCCCCCCCCATCGATAGCACTCTGCCCTCCTCATTTACCATCCTTGGTTTGCCGCTCACCTACCTCCGGTTCCTTGGGAGCTTCAGGCTCAGATGGTCTAATCCCTCCTTGACTGCTGAAGCCTTTCTATCAACATTTAAGACTACTCCAGTTGCCCTGTTATGAAAAGAAACAGGACAAAACAGAAAACAAAAGCCTAAAACTCTACTTGGAACCCGCATCCCCTTAGCTGCTGTTCACTCTCCCCCCTTCACAGCCAAGCCCCTCAGGAGGTTACCCCTAGGTGCTCACACCCCACTTCTCACACCACAGCAGCCTCTCCTCTGGCGTCACACAGGACCTCCTTGATCACAGTGGACCCTTCTTCTTGACCTGTTACTGTGCCCTGGCTTTGGGGACGTCACACTCTGGCCTTATGCACATGAACGTTCTCTTCTTTGCCAACTTCTCATCCTCCAATGAACCTTAAAATGTCACAGAACCCCGAGGTCTGTTCCTGGGCCATCCTTTCCTTCAGTAACCAACTGTATACTCTAGAGGCTCCAGGCCACAGCCCAGATTCTCTTTAAGTTCCACATCAATGCATCTGACTTTTCACCCAACATCTCCATGGGCATCTCTTAAAGGCATTTCAAACTCAACATGTTCAAAACCTAGGTCATCACCTTGGTCCAAGGTTCTTTTCCTCTAGAGACCTTCTTTCACCTCCATGAATCACCCTAATGCTTGGCAGCCCCTGGTCCTCATTTCACTCCACCCCAACTTTCAACCAATTCTCAATCTCTTAAACATTTATATCACCTGCCAACTTATTCCCATCACTACTGCACGGCCTAATCCAGGCCATCACCACCTCCTCCTTGAAGGACCTCAGGACCGTCCTTCACTCAGTCCAACTGCCCATCTTGCAACCAGAGTGACATTTTCAAAACAACCTTACCCTATCACTTTCCTCTTAGCACCTTTCCATGGCTTCTCACTGTTCCAGGGGTTAAGTCCCCAATCCTCAGCCTGGCCCACCTGATCCCACTGCATCTGCTTCTCCAGATCCATACTACTTGATTTTGGTCCTTATTCAATATTCTGCATCTGCACTGGCTTCTTCCTGCCTGTTCCTAGAACCCAACAGGTCCTTTCATGGCTCCCAGTGCTTGTCTGCCAGAATGAGCTTCCTACCTCTCAACCTGAATAACTCCTGCTTATTTTCAGGTCACAGCTTTTATTTCACTTCCTTGGGCTAAATTCCAAGAGCAGGTCAGGTTCCTATTTTTGATAGCATTTGATTCAACCATAAATTAAATGATTATCTGTTTAGTATCTCTCTCTCTTAGAACAGTGAGCTGCAAGCCTGAGTACTGCAGTGTTGTGTCAGCACTGCCTGGTCAGACACGTAGCTGGTGCTCAGGAAATGCTCAATGAATGAAAGGATGAGTCCCCACAGCTCTTACCTAAGATGCTCAGAGTCTAGGAAGGAAGTTTACATAGAAACCATAAATGTGCATTACAGTGCGATTCCGTTGCAAAAATGTACTGACTTGGGGGGGTGGTCCCCAATGTGTGGTGATATTAGAATAAATATTTATACCTCAAATACATTTTCATTAAATGTACTGGACAGTAGGAAAGTATGTCTTAGATACTTATTACACCCTCACAACTTTGCAAAGCATCTCGAGGAATAAACAGAAATAAGAGCTGCCCTATCACAAGGTAGTTCTTGGAAAGAGCTTTGATAAAGAAAGCAATTTTTAGACAAATCTGAGGAATGAAAGTTTAAGGAGTGTAAACAAGTCTCTAATTAAGAAGTATGCTTGTATCAGTCAGTAAAGAAAAGAAAAAAAAAATCTATGAGAGGAAATACACCAGAGTATAAAGAGACGTCTCCAAACCGTGCCTTACAATACACTCCCAAGGCCGCCAGCACACAGACCTGGAACCTTAAACCCATCAACAAGCCAGCCAGCCAGTTTTCCCCAGCAGCCAGCCCAGACGCAGCCCGTGTGGACAACACCCCAGCAACTTCCCAGCCAATGCCACCCGGGGTTCTGGTCAGGACGGTCTTAATGCTCTTGATTCAATTATGGTTTGAAGTGATATTTTAAATATTCATCCATGCATATTTATCTCCAGGCCCTGAGGAGATCCTTGTAGGATCTCTAAGGATAGGCATGACCTCGACTCTCAGAGAAGAATTATTACATTAAGAACCGCAGCAGGGGCATAACACAGAAGTCTTCGAAAGGAACGTGCAATAAAAACGCCCAGAATCTAACACTTCTCTTGGTAATTTTTTTCTGATGAAGTTTAATAGGTTGACTCAATAGTAAATTAGACAGAGACCCATTGGCTGGGGAAGAAATCCCTGTAAATTCTGTAATAGTTCAGATTAATGCCTCTAGGATAAAGGGAACCTGTGATAAAAGCAATGTTTTTCTCCAGAAAAATAACTGCATTTTTGCCAAGACTATCTTACTTGTAACTTGGATATTTAGAGAATTAGGTCTCAAAGAAAACACTGTTCTCAGCTTGAAAGTGCTGCAGAGAGACTGCCCTGCCTTCTTTTTACCCCTTTGCCTAAAATGATCCCCCTAGTCTATCTGCTCATCACCTGCCAGGAAGCAAGGAGAGTGAGGACAGTTGCCTTGCCCAGCTTGTTAACCAGTGCATCGCCCCACGTGCTACAATGGTGATGCTGCATAAGTGTGTCTTATGAATGAATAGATACCCATAAAGACGAGCACCTCTAGGCCTGATGCTGGTACGTTCTAACCATCCTGCTGTGAGGGAATCACAGTTCATTCTCATTTCAGAGTTTAGACTGTTTAAAATCGATCTTCAGGACTTCCCTGGTGGGCCAGTAGGTTAAGGATCCAGCGTTGTTACCACTGTGGCGCAGGTTTGATCCCTCGCCCAGGAACTTCCACATGCCACGGGCGCCGCCAAATAAAATCATGAAATAAAATGAAATAAAATCAATCTTCAGTCTGCTAAGCACTGGGAGCTACTCGCTAACCAGCAGCATGAAATCTCCTAATTTATTCCAAGTCTTCTATGAAAATTTTACTCAGGTGGGAGTACATCTAATGGTAGAGCTGTTTCTGCAAGGACACGGAAAATATCTTTGTGGACCGGAAGTGAGCTGGGCAATGAACAGTACTGGTGCTAACACAACACTATGGCAAAGTGCTCTCATGCCCGGTTCTCACGGAGTCCAAGGTTCCCCTGAGCTGCCTAGGCAGACACGGCACTGCCCACCCAGTACCCACTCCCGGGTTCCTTCTGGCTGAGGACCCCTGATTAGGCTCAGAGCAGCAACGCACCCAGCTAACAACGCTGGCCTTCCAGCCTCTCCCACATCCCGACGTGGCCATGCCATGCTGCCCTCAGGGGAAGGCAGTGGAGGGCATCCATGAATGCTTTCCTTGCCTACTTTTCGGTGACGCTGGTGAGGCTTTGCCCATTTCCTCTTGATCTTCATGGAATGTAGATACAAGGGCTCGTTAGGTGACAAGCACAAGGACAGAATCAAAAGTGTGGAAGAGGACAGAGAGTAAAGGAAGATGGAGCCTGGACCAGAACATGCCAGGGTGGATGGACCCCACCGGTGTTGGTCATGTGGGAAAAGTAACCCTGTCTTCGCTGAAGCCATGGTAAACAGATTCTCATGTTACTTGCAGTGATGACTCCCTAGGACAAAACAGCAATTTTATTTTGTTTTTCCTCTTGTGGGATCAAGCAATTGTTCTAAAACAAAAACAAGAGTTGCATGTGGACATTAGACCCACTGTCATGTAAAGATGAGGTCAGATATCAGGTGCAAAATCAAGAACAAAATAAGAAACGGAACTGTCCCTTCTTTCAAAATGGCCCAAATTGGCAACGGCGAGGGATGTGTTCTAGAAAGTTTATTATCCCACCCGGAATGGGCAGGAGGCTGAGATCACCTCCCTCCTGAGCAGGAAGCAGTTTCCTCTCGGAACTGCTGTTTTATTGGCTCCAGGTGACCCACGGCAGAAGGGCAATAGTGATGCTGATTAAAGCAAATTAAGATGACACAGTCACATAAACATGCATGTGAGCTCCAGACTGATGCTGGCCAGCATCACAGGAAAGGATTGAGCAGCCACATTCTTGCCTTATTTCAATAGTAATTACTCACTGCTGAAAAAGTATACACTTCATCCTGACTCACTTAGCAACTCTTTTATAGAAAAATGCTATTAACACCGGGTGGTGTATGGAAAAGTAAAACAGCTTCAAACATCACTGATAACAGACAGGTAAGATACCTTATTTCTTCTTAATTTTGAAATAAAAATAACCACTGAGGTTATTTATTCATTTAAAGAGATACTGAGTGTCTATTAGGTGCCAGATTGGACTGTGGGAGCCAGAAATAGGGCAGCAAACTAAAGAGGAGACCTGCCCCCTTGGAGCTTACCTTCTGGTGCCAAAGACAGGATAAATCAGCAACAAATTGGAACAGTGTGATGTCAGAGAGTGATGGTGTCAGGAAGATGCACAAGGTGGAGTGAGGAAGAGAAAGTGACGGGGTGGGAGCAAGGATGCTCTTCTAAGGCAGAGTCATCAAGGCAGTGGTCCTGATGTTTGAACAGGATCCCACATGGAGTGAAGGCAGGGGCCAGCCTAGGGCAACAGCGGGAAGGTCAGTGTGGTTGGACAACCGACAGGGTCCGAGAGATGGGGTAGGCGGGGGCCACAGTGAGGGTCTTGCTATTCACTGGCTTTGATGGTGAATGCTGTTAAGTCCTGAATGGGGAGCGAATCAGTGAGAACAGAACTTATTGCAGCCCTGGTCTCTGAGAAGCACTAATACCTCCGCTTGGAACTCATGAAGGGCTTGCAGCAGGCTCTGCCCTGTGGCTGGGCGTCCACACATGGTGTGAAAGCCGTGGCCAGGATATGGAGATATTTTTAACTGATGGTGATTAAGGGATGTCTGAAACCCTGAAGCAGAAGCCTAGTGATCTGCAACTTTCTGAGCTCTGGGTTTTACCCCTAGAGCCCAACCCCTAAATGAACAGGACTCAAAGGATGCCATTTGGGTGCTGGGATGCAGGAGAGGCGCTGGGTGAATACAGTGCATGCTCACACCGAGTTTCCCTCTTGCAAGCTGCTTTCACAGCTGGGAGCAACGTGGAGGAAAATTATTTTAAGCACATCCTTTGCAGAGATGCTGTGGTGAGCTCGTGTCCATGGACAAGGGGAAAGGCCTGGGGCTGAGCTCCAGAGGCACAACTCGCAGAGACAGAAAGGAGGAGGTGGAAGTTAGAGGAAACCAGGAGCCCAGGAGGCCGGGAACCCGGGGAGGCACCAGCCATGGGGGAGGCCGTGAGCAGGGCTGTGATGACCAGCAGTGGGCAGACACCAAAAAGCCCCACTGACCTTCAAGGAAGAATGGAAGAGAAAGGAGGGGAAGACAAAGCCATTGACCACTTTTGTGAGGAGTTTTAATATGAAAGGTGATATAAAAGTGGGTTGTGGTCAAGATGGCATTTTCCTTATCGTCTCAGATTGAGTGATGCCAGGGATGTTCCCGCAGAGGAGACCTGATAATATGCAAAGAGAGGGTATGATTGCGGGATAAGGTCCTTCAGCCATGGGGGGACAGGCGGCCAGGGAGTCCCACCGGCCAACAGGTTCCTTGGGTGGGAAGCGGGGCATGGGATGGGGGACGGAGGCTCAGGGTGGGACCAGCTTTTCCTCCGAGAGCTTCGGTTTTCTCAGCCAAGGAGGCAGGGAGGTCATCAGCTGAGATTAAGAGCGGGGCAAGGAGAGCAACAGATTACATCCAGGACTAAAAACAAAAAATAAAGCTAGTTCTTAAAGTGTTCTGCAAGTGTTTGAGCTTCAAATAATTAAGCCTTCACTGTCCTTATTTTGGATTGGAAACTTTTAAGTTAGTGTCCTGTTTGTTTGTTGTTGTTGTTGTTGTTGTTGTTTTCCCATCCCACCTGCCTGGGAAATTTATATTACAGTTTGCTACAAAGATTTAATGAAATAATTACCCCACATGTTGGAGCATACAAATAATAAGCATATCTTTTCAAACTGAAATAATAGGTTAATCACACCTCTTCTCAATGTTCTAATGAAATTAGGGACAATAAATACCCATTGTGCTATAATAATGAGTTTCTCAAAAGGAAGAATAAAATAGTGAAAGCAACTCCTTCATTGCCTGTAGTGGGTTTCAGGCTGTCAGATTCATGATATATTAATGAAACAGAACAATAATTTTGTGAAATGGGAATGTAATAAAATCATTTTTTAAAAAATGATTCTAAAAATGTGAATATTATATTCACTTGCTGATCTAGAAAACCCTTTAAAGTATAACAGCAGCACCATTAGGAGAGGAAGGTAAACCAGCCACCTACCTAAGGCCCAGAAACAATGCAGATGTGAGGCAGAGTCGGGAAGGACCAGTGGACTTGACAGTAATCGAACTGGTTCTACCTCACAGGGTGCCCTTTGGTAAGAAGAGGCAGAGCATGGCCACCGCAAACCTGACAGAGCTACTGAGCAGCCAAGGTGAAAAGTGAAACATGTCACAGGGTCGAGGCATGAGGAAGTGTGAATGGGGTTCCCTGACATGGGACTGTGAGGGCATTAAGGTGGGAGGGGAGAAATATAGATTTAACCTAGGTGCCTCTCACCCAAACATTTTAAAGTAAAGAATTTGTACCATCAATTTATACCACAGCTAATTAAATACACAAGATTTAGCTCTTTTTATATTACTGGATGGCAAGGGCCATTGCCAGATGCCAACCTGCCATGAAACCCGTTTTTAACCTTTCTGAAAATCAGGAAAATGGCACTCGTGATTTATGGAATGGAAAACCGAGAGGGGTCCACATAGATCATGCGGAATCACAGGATTTCAGGAGTAGAAATGCCTTTAGAGATGACTGGTACACAGAAAAATCAGTTTACGTGTAACTAAAGTGAATTAAACCTGCTTTTAACTGATAACCTTACTGTGACACGGCAACCACTTCACCTCTCGCACACCTGCCGACCATCCACTCACGGACAGAAGGCTAACCCCCCGTGCTGGGCCTACCCAGACACACGTTTCACTAACTGTGACTACACACCTTTTCAGCCTTATCTGCTGAATTTAGAAGCTAATGCTAGAATAAGCTGTGACACTGCTGTGTTGCTGCATTTTCCCTGGCTGCCTGGCATTGCCTACCTTTGATCAGGGGTATTATATGAAAAAGTCCCCTCCCATTCTAATGACTTCCATTACTAAACCAGTCCATGGACATGAAAGAGAGGAGAGTGCCTTCAAAGAAAATGATGGAGGCTGTTCCCGTCAATCTAAAGACACAATCTGCACATTAAAGAATGAAATCTTGCAAAACCGTATGTCTTTGACGCCGTTTTACAGTTCCTCAGGACACAAAAGCTTGTAACATGCAGGGAAACAGTCAAGTAAACCAGCAAGAATGAGAATGCGGATGATTCACGGGCATAGTGTCCGGAAGGAGAGGGTCAGGACGGCAGAAGGACAAGTGGCACGCTGTCAGCAGCCGTGTCCTAGTCCCCAACGCTTTCAGCTGTTTGGAGATGACAGAAATAACAGTGCAAAGAGAAAATGTCCGTGAAGTAATGATGCCAGTCAAATCAGGGGTATCCAAGGGAATGTCGGGCAGACCAGGTACTCTGCCCTCTCGCAATCACAGCGATCTCACGTGGTGAAATGAAACTTAGAATTCTGATTTTTACTTTCTGGCTTAAAATGAATATCGAGCATGGGTGAAAAGGAACGTATGAGTCAAAAGCTCTTAGTTACCAAATATTCTATACATTTTCAGTTCTGCAAATGCGTCACTTGCAGCGTTCATTCAGTTTTCGGCTTATAGATATTTTCAACTACTTGATTCTTAGCTACTTAAAATACAGAGTGAAATGAAAAACAAAACCCATATAATCTCCATACAACTTCTTCCATAATGTAAATATATAATGTTTATTTTACATGAAAGATGATGTGATTCTATATTCATCCCATGGAGTCCTTTATAGATATATCTACTTATAAAATAAAATGGACAAGTATTTTTTTCCTCTTTCTAGGAAAGACAAATGAGCAAAGCATCTCCAAGATGCTAACAGTACTAGGCTTGTCTTGAAAGCCCTCGTGCAGCTGCTGCTCCCCCACATCCAAGCCCCACTCCACGGCTGAGTTTGAGAGACGACCTCGATGTGGAAGGAGGAATTTCAGTCTCTCTGCACTGAGTCCTGGTGTCCTCACAGCCCTGCAATGTCCCGAGCGACCGCCCCGGAGGGCCTCTGTGGCACCGTCTCTCCCTCCAAGCTTCGTCACATGGTCACCAGGCACAACTACGTCCCAAGGGACTTCCAAGCCTTGGCATAGTGCTCAGTGTAGAGGAGATGGCCAGGTGAAGCTTCATTCAGTGACAACAGGGGCTCCCCCCAAGAAAGGCAACCTCCCTCATGTAGTATTTGCAGGCAGTTCATCACCCAAGGTTCCCATCAATCACGCCTGAAGGGGACAGAGAGGCAAGAGGGTAATAAGAGCACCCAGTCCCTTTGAAGGCGTCACAGTCTCCTTGAATAGGGTGAAAACTCTTGAGAAGTTGAGAGTCAGACACCCCTGTACTGACACCCACAAATCTGGCCTCAGGGACTCGTAAACTGAGGCAGAGTAAGAACCTGTCTCAGTCCCCATCAAACCACTGAGTTACTCCGTGACTTCTAGGAGTTAGTGTGCCTTTGTTTGCAATGTCAGTGGCGCGGCCCAGAGCTGTACCTTGTTTAGACACAATCCACCAGTGTCTGTAATGAGCCACCAAGGCCACCTGGTCACACACCCTCAGCTGTGAGCAGCGTGTGTCTGCACAGGGCTCAGAGCTGCCTGGGGCACCAGAGGGAGAGTTTTAGAACAAAGCCAGTGAATCCTGCCCTCATCCTCTCAAGGTGGGGCACACGGGGGCGATCACTTCAACAAGGAACACTTAAAACAGTAATATCATTACGACTGTAAGTACATTTCGAAATGTATTATTTTTCCTTGATAAGTCTATCACGTAAATCTGTAATTAGGGACTTCTAAAATAGCTAACTTTTTTTTTAACACAATATGCTGTAATTGTCTATTAAGTCAACGAGTACTTAGGGACTCTTAAAACTGCTGATTACTTGCTTGCTGTATTTTGGAAGAACAAGTACTACAGATTCCTTATGAAATTCTCCTTAAAACAGAATGAAATTGGAAGTGGGCTGTTACCTGGCTAAGTTAACAATCTTCATTTTTGCCCTCAGAATGAAACCTTTCCATCATCCCATTTATCATTCCAGACTGGGATTATAATTGCATCAACTCTTCTTTTATAATCTAAGTGAATTTCCGAATCTGACAGAATAAAACTAATTCCTGATTAGAAATTAGGGCCCAAATGTTTCTAATCTGAAAGGTCCCAAAGAGAGCTTTATTAATCATTCATTGGTTAGTGTAGATTTAAGTTATTTATCTCACTTAACAGGATAAACAATGTACTAGGCCATATGGTGTATTTACAAGCCATTCTGTTATACGTCTGCTGCGTAATGAACTAAATGGGATAAAAATGAGCTCTCTCTCTTATCAGTTATGTTCTATTATGCTTATTTATGCTTAACAGTTCAATAAACCAGCAATGTTCTCAAAGTTCTTAATATAAGTTATAAAGGTTATAGATATTCTTATTGTAGTTTGTACTACTATTCTATTAGTATACACTTTAACTTCATAATACTGTTTCATTAATTTCCTTTGTAATCAAGCATCACAATTACTTCCAAATATAAAGCAAACAGAAGCTAAAGAAAGAACAATGACAAAAGTATTTAGACATGGAAGCCAGCTAGGAAATCTCCTTTTTTCTGCCTGTCAGCTTTTATTTATCGAAGATCCCTTGTTAGCTATGGAGTGGGTGTTTGGCCCATGTGTCTCCTCTGAGGCCTGACTAGACTGAAGTCAGAGCTGCTGCTCAGGAATTCACCTCATAAAGGCTGCAGCACAAGCCCGATCTGGTGTCTCTAATGCATGTTGTTTTGGCAAAGGTGATAACCAACTCTTAGATAGACAAATACACATAGAAATATTTATCAGAAGCCAGACACTGGAGAAATAGTCACAAACACACCACATGGCTGACAGTTCCGTGGGGACTAGTGACAAAGAGCAAGGAAACAGAGTCAACACATAGTAACATGGGAAAGGAGAGAGATGGTAGGTCTCTAGATCATGTTGCCGCCAGGAAGGCCTTTCTCACAAGGGACCATTCAAGATGCACTCTAACAGGGGAGAAAGAGTCACCTCCTAGAAGGGCAGACAGACCATTCTGGACAGAGAAGACAGCATATACAGAGGCCCAGGGCTGGAAAGAATCTGCATTCAAGAAATTAAAAGAATGGAGAGAGGGGAGCAGAGAGAGGGGAAAGGAAGACCAGGAGGTCAGTGTGTGCTCACTTTCCCTCTTTTTCTTGCATCTCCCCTTCTGGTCTCGTCTCGCCTCCTCCTCAGGCTGGCACTGGAGAGAAGGCATTTATTTATGACTCAACAGGGAGGCTGGGGCAAGGGCCAGCTATTTGCCCCCTCTGGTGCACTGAGGAGTGGCTGGGCATCTCTAGGAAGATCCCACATGGCAGAGGTGGCCAAGTGAATGAGCCCAAGGCTGCACCTCTGCCTCAGCACAACCTTTGTGGGGCCCAGAAGTTCTTCCATCCTCAGAGAGAAGACATAGGTCTCTGAAAGGGCTGGTAGGGAGCAGAGGCCTGGAGTCAAGATACAAAAGCCCCAAAGCTGTGTAAAGAGAGAGCTGAAGACCAGAGAAAACAAGCTGGACCACTTGGGAGCAGTATCTTGAGGCAAGAGCCCAGCGGAGTCCCCCATGCCCAAGAAGGCTCCTCCTTATCGAAGGTAAGGCCCATCCGGCCTCTCCCTAGCAGCAGCTGCACACCCCGTGAGCACCTAATCTTTGAGAGTGACATACAGTGTCTGCCGGCTCTCTAGGCACATGGCTGTGATGCAACATCACCTAGCTCTGCTTTTCACCCTTCTGCCACCACACCTCACGCCTCGCTGCTGATGCTGCAAAACAGAGGATGCCGCCCCTTTCTGGAAACTCACACTCAGCATTGTGGAGGCCTCTGCAAGGCTGGACCCTCACGCCAGCAGGGTCACCCACCCTCCCATCTGAGGAGGGGACAACGAGGAGGGGAGACTCACCTGACTATAAAGGCACACACTGCAGCATCGGCCAAGTTGGGAAGAACATTCTGACCAGAGCCAGAGACCCACTTTTGTGTCTAATGAGGTGGGCAAACCACTGCGTCTTCACGTGGGTGAATGACTCCTGGGAGCCCAGGAGCTCAGTGGATTCTGGCAGTTCCACGTTCTGCCTCTACCCCTGTGGTGACTCCCAAGGATTAGGCCCTCTCTCTAGGTTGGCTAGAACATTTCAAGAATATGGATCAGATCCTCGCTCCTACGCTACTGAGTTCTGGATCCTCGCTGAGAGCGAGGTTCCATCCTCTCGAGCTGGGATCCTCAGCATTCAGGCACGGGTGCAGAGGCCAGCCTCACTGGAACTGAGGTCACCTGCTGAAAGGTGCTCCCCTGGAGGGCTGGTGGCCCCTGTGTCACCCCTCCCATCCAGCTCCCGTCATAGCATGTCAGTTCTCTGTCATTTCAGAAAAAAATAGTTTACATCCTGGTGAGAAAAATCTATTAGTTACCAAGTGGCACATCCAAATCTGTATTTAAGTTAAAAATGATCCTTTTGTCCCAGCTATATCTGCCTTATCAGAGGCCCTTGGACCCGTCATATTTCTATTATTAAATATATTATATAATAATAATTTCTATTATTAAATATCTTATTATAAATATCTTACTATATTTATTATTGCCATTCACTACCTTAAAATATTAACAAAACACTTCCACACCATCAAATGTTCCATTCTGTTTAACTCTGATTTCTGAAAGATTAAAACAGGGGCTGAGGGACAGAGAGGGTGAAATAAGTATAAATGAGTGACATTTATAAACTGTAGGAAGTCAGGAAAATGACACGCAGATCAGACAGACACTCATGGAGGGCCCCTGCGCAGGGCGGGGCCATCCTGGTCCACAAGGGAAGGAGCAAGGGGTCTGGGCGGGGACAGGGGGTGGCCAGGCAGGGCTGCAGCTCCTGGCCAGGTGGCTGATGGGCACATTCCACTCTGGACTTGTCTACAGACGCGTCCTGACGAGCACCTGCAAGAGCTGTGAATGGTCCATGACGCAGAGGAGAATGATACACAGGGCCTGCTCTGGGAACCTACAGCTGAAAGGAGAGACCCCGCTCATTCACATAGCCCCCCAGCCTGGAACAGCAGCATAGGGAGCCCCTGCCAGCGCTGGAGGGAAAGCAAGTCTAGGCGGCAGGGGGCGCACTACAGGAGCAAATAAGCACCTCATCCCAACCAGCCCTGGGGGCTGCACTGACAAACTATGGCTGAGGGCCAGAGGATGCAGGAGGCTTGTCTGTGGACAGCAGAGAGGGCAGCTCTGGGAGGGCAGCTCTGGGAGGGGGCAGCTGAACAAGGCTTGGGATCATGTGGGGGCATGAAGTTACAAGCTAAGGGAACAGCAGCAGCAGCAGAGGCACGGTGTGGGCTGCAGACGGCGCCAAGGCCAGGGCAGCAGGGCTGGGTGAAGAGGGACATGAATAAAAACCCTGCCAGGAGTTCCATGGGAGGGCCTGGGGTAGGGGGTTCCAGGGGAGGGGGTGCTTGGGAGGGGGGCTCCAGGGGAGAGGGCTCGAGGGAGGGTGTGCACTTTGGAATGAACTCTGTGTGAGAGGGCATGCCACTGGAGGGTACATTCTGGGCAAGAAAGACAGTGACAAGAAAAATGTAACTAACATAACAGAACAGAGGACAAAATACTGTGAGATGAAGAGACAGTTGAGCTCTCCAAGGACATCAGCCAAAGCTTTGGAGAGGAGGTGACTGCTGACTGCAAAGAACTGATGTCCTGCCCAAATGTGGCAGCATGGACACAGGGCACCAGGAATGCAGGCCCCACCCAGAGGCTGAGGAGCAGCAGTGTAGACGAAGAGAGAGGGCGTGGTGGTCCAGAGGGACCTGCCCCTGCAGACATGGCGTGGGGGTAAAGGAGTGGCAAGCTGTGCCCACAGGGAATCCTCAAGAGGGAACGGCTCACATCCCTTTTGTTTGGCCAACAGAAAGCTGCTGAATAGCTAGTGAGAAACATTGTACTGCACTGGTCGTAGGCTAGTGGGATTTCTACTAAGAAATACATACTGAGTCCTTAGCCCTGTCCTGGGATAGAGATCCTAAAACCCTGGGAACTTCCCATGTCTTTTGTTACATTAATGAGGTGACTTCTGGCAGCACCAAGAATGGGGGCTGGTTACCAGGGGAACCAAACCTCTGATCAGAAAGTTGGAGTTTCCAGTCCTACCCCCTGACCTCTGACCCCAGGGAGGGGAGAAGCCCTGGAGGTTGAGTTCAACCACAATGGCCAATGATTTAACCAGTTCTGCCTCTGTAAGGAAGCCTCCATAAAACCCCAAAAGGGGAGTTCTGGTTGTGGCTCAGTGGTAATGAACCTGACTAGGATCCGTGAGGATGTGGGTTTGGTCCCTGGCCTCGCTTAGTGGGTTCAGGATCGGGTGTTGTCTCGAGCTGCAGTGTAGGTCGCAGACGTGGCTTGGATCCTGCGTTGCTGTGGCTGTGGTGTAGGCCAGCAGCTGTAGCTCTGATTCGACCTGGGAACCTCCATATGCCACAGGCGTGGCCCTAAGAAGGCAAAACAAAACCAAACAAAACAAAACGACCAAAAGGATGGCCAGGTTGGTGACTATGCGGACACCTGGAAGTGTAAGGCAGAGCCCAGAGAGGGTGTAGGAACTCCAGCCCTTTCTGGTCTCCTGTGCTAAGCACCTCTTCCGTGGGCCTCCCTGACTTAGAGCCTTTTATGATAAACTGGCATGCTAGTAAGTAAAATGTTTCTCTGAGTTTTGTGAGCCACTCGAGCAAATTATTCACACCTCAGGAGATGGTGAGGGAAACATCCAGACCTGTGGCCGGTCCCTCAGAAGCACGTGACAACCTGGACTTGTGACTGGGGTGGGGGAGGGGGAGGAGGGAGCCGTCTGTAGGGCCAGCCCCTAACTGGAACTTGATGCACCCCGCCCCCCATAAACAGTGTCAGAATGGCACTGAGTTGTAGGACAGCCAGCTGGTGTCAGAGAGGTACCTGGTGTTGGGAAAACCCACACACACACGTGGAAACTGGGCGCGAAATGTATCCAGTTTTTTATTTTAAAGAACCGCAAAGTTCTTTAGTTCTCAGCTTCCTGGGGCTTCTAAGGCCTGCTGACCATAAGTGTAAGGCAGTAATTCTAAATGTTTCGAACTGTCCTACATGTTATTCACAATTCACTCAGAGATCAGCAACCCCTTCAAGGACGGTGCAAGTCTAACAAGTACCTGGGAAACAACTGTACCGGTTGTTTTTAGGAAATAAAGTCAACTCCCAATTTTCTGGCTCAGTGAAGAGAAACGGTGGCAGGGAAGCAAATGTATCTAAGTGTGCCCGAGCCCTCACCCGCCGCTTCTTCCCGCAGGGCACTGAGTCCCACCAGAGGATGCTGTTAAGGGGAGGAAGGTTTTTAATCCCACAAGTCCCCCAGTCCCAGGGGCGAGGTAACACGCCCATAGGCAAGGCCTGCAGAGCAGGAGGGACGTTTAAACCTAAGTGTCTCTAACTCCAAAGCCCATCTTCTTGCTCCTCAACACGACCAACATCCAAAGCAAAACAGTATCAGGCATCCCACTGCCTGGCGGTGTGGGTCATTTGTGGGTAAACAATTAATAATATAGTAACAGAAACAAGGTCCATTTTGACAAATTCAGCATCAAATGTGATCAGCATTACAGTTTCCAAGTGCTCTGACTAAAAAGATAGCCAAAAGGTAAGCCTGTAGCTGTCTGAAGTGAGCACAAGCTTTTGCTTTTGAGATTTTTTTTTTTTTCATCATTTTAAGGACATTCAGGAAACACAAAGCACAATAGAAAGATCTTGATGCCTTGCTTGGTGATAAGTATTTCATTTTGACTCTATGTCTAGAAAAAGCCGACCACGCAGGACTGTACATGAGATAAACAGGCAAACTGTGCTCTGGAAACATGAGAAAGGCGCTTGGACTCTGGACGCAGGTGTAGTGCCGGGGTCCCAGTGGGCAGGGCAGCCAGGAAACCACCGTCACCCTGCCTACATGCTGGCGCCCATCCCAGCTGGATGGGGACACTCAAGTGTCACTCTGAAAAAGCTTTCCCCAGTTATCGTTTCCAGAACTCAGACTCAGCCTTTGTGACTGAATATTATGAATTATCAAATACTATGGTCTTGGACAAAATACAGTGCACAGACATTCCTACAGAAGCTTGGAGCTACAGCAGGTCCTATGTCTTGGCTCAGGTTCTGCGATGAGTATAAATATATTGATTTAATGGCATCAGAAAAAAGATACAGGCTAACTTATAAGAATAAAATTTTAAGTAATGCTAATAAAATCTGTGTGAAAACTAGCAAATTCTAATTGTGCTTACTTGTGGCATTTCCATCTTGAAAGGGGGCACCACTCTCTCTCCACTGGTCTGTGTGTCCCTGTGCTCTCTGAATCCAAGTCAACACCATTCTAAGAGGCCTGGCTGGACCAGCCCATGCCATTCGGCTCTGTCCTCAAAATGGCAATAGCAGTCTGCATAGTTTGTACTCATTCACAGGCAGCTATGTGATTTTATTCTATTGCATACACATATAAACCACGGCTCGCTCAAACATAAATTGGGAGATCACTTAAGAAAAAAACTATATATATATATATACATATATTCACACACACACACACACACACACACACACACACATATATAGTGCCTTTGTTTCCAAGGCATTTATTATAATTCTGAGCTACAAATCTGTTGTAAAGGGTCAAAAGAAAATATTCATAAAGAAAAACAGATGAGAAGAAAGATTTTAAACCATCTCATATTTTCTTTGATTGCTCTTATTTTCACAGAATACCCCAGTAGACAACCTGCTGTGATACCTTTTGTAACAATTCTTCACAGTAAATCAAAAAAACAGATAAAGTTCAAGTTGGGTTCTGTCTCCAAAAAATGGTAGGGTGGGTTGGATGATCTTCCAGCCTTTTTTCCAAGCCCTGAACTTTCAGTAGTCTCTGCAATGTTTGAGCAGTAAAGCTATCATATTACATGTAATAAAGTACTGAAGGCAACTGTTGAATCACATAAACATAACAAAAGTAAAACAACATGGTACAAAAAATACCTGGAAGTTAAAACATCTGAAAACGCCTTAAAATATCTGAAAATTAATTTTGGTAAGATGACTTTGTTGGTATAGGAGAAAATGCTGTGTGTGGGTATAGAGATCTACTTACAAAATGTTAATTACTTTGATCTGATTATCAAAGTTATTGGACATACAAATTTAGTTTGCATTATCTGAATAAATAAGATCAACACTAACTTAAAATAGCATGGGCAATACAAGATAGTTTGATGTGCTTTTTTGGTACAAATACACCCATAAGAGATAGGAGGAGAGTCAGAAGCTACATGTATCTACAGGTATCCGTGGCTATGTATCCATACTGCAGGCAAGTGCTCCAACCAGCACCCCGCCATGCAGGCAGCCATGCAGGCAGCTATGGGGTGTGGTTTTCTGTGAATGAAGCTAAGAAAGTACAAAAAGGTGACATATGTCTTCAGAGTCTCATGAGACCAAGTTCAAGGCACTATGAGTTATTCTGTTTGGCATAAACGAAGTAATTCTGTTCTTGGTGGAAAATGGTAGAAGGGTAAGGTATGAGGTGAGCAGCGGACAGACTGTGGAGGCCTGTGTTCGTGCAAGGGAATCTCAACTCTACGAGACTGGGAAAAGGTTAGATCTGGGTTCTATACGGACTGTTACAGGAAAGAAATGAAAGAGACTCTTATGAAGCTGTTGCAAGATCAAGGCAAGACCCTCAAACTTTGTTTTGCTGGAGGACCTAGACGAACTATTTGTCTCTATTTTCCAGTGGAAAAAGATTCTGAGATAAATAAATAACAAAATAAATTTTGGCATAGGACAGTGTATGTGTGAGTATGTGTGTATTTTTGCTTTGATATATATTGAACCAGACTATGAGCATGTCTTTGGTATCTAAAAATTAATAAGACTAATGATGCAGATACCACTACTTACAAACCAGAGTTAACCAGCAGACTATGATAAACTATATTAATAATTATTAATCCAAACAAACACATTCACAAAAAAAGTAAGCACGGCAGAAATAAAATATCGTAACCAGTGAAGACATCTGACTCCCCCAAACTACTGGGATTCCAATTACCCTAACTGCAAGTACACAAAACAGGAATTATGTAATACTGCCAGGAACACAGGAAGGTCAAACTGAAGACAAAATTAAATTAAATTATTTGGGAAACCCTAATAACCTATTCATTTTAGCATGATTTCCAACTTTGTAATCCTTAATAATTCACATAATTTTACATGAAAAGGAAAATCTATAGACTGTTACATCATTGCCTAACCGCAGCTAACACTTGCTGAACACATGCTATGGGCCAGGCTATGCACACATTTATCTCAATTCTTCATTATAAATTATGAGACAGACATACTCATATCTCCTCCAATTTCTAAGTGAGGAAACAGACACAGAGAGTCACACAGCTAAGCAAGCAGTAAAACTGAGATTCACATCTAAGCATTCTGGCTCCAGATGTCATACTTTGAACCACTAGGGAACACTGCTGCTAGAACCAGAATGTTTAGATGGGGAGGATCTGTGTGACGCACTAACCAGCACCTGCAGCACACTCTGCAGATCACCTGTAACTATGATGGGAACTCAAGTGCAATGGCATTGAGACGGGGAGGAGAGGGTCAGAGACTCGGTCTGGAGAAATTAGCAAGAAGAGTCAGCAAGATGATGACTGGTTGAGTGTGGGGTGAGGGAGGGAGAGAGAGGGAGCAGAGTCTAGAAGGACTGCAGAGGAAGCAGGAACTTTGGACGCAAGTAACAGCTACAGTAGAAGGGCACATTCTTGGCTTGGGATGAAGCTGAGGTTCTGTCAACCCACAGACCTCAAGATGCTTCTGAGACATTTGGGTCGAGAAGCCCTGTAGGCAGCCCGACCAAGGGCTGGCAATGTGTGAGGCGGAGTGAAGGGAGCTGTCTCTACCGGAACCGCTGATCCATGCCTATTTCCCTTGAAATCAGCCCTACCTGAGAAAGTTACCAGGATGAGGGACAGAAGTGTGTGTGCTGGTGTGTGGGAAGGGGGTTAACATAACGTGAGAGCCACTTCCGTGGCACGAGGGCACAGGAAACCAGGGAGGACAAAAAGTGAGATCAGGAAAAACCACAAAGCAAAGGTGCAGACACTTCCCCCGGCACAGAAAAGACTTGTTCTCCCTGCTGCATAGTCTCTGCGTGCAGACCCTCCGCATACTAACGCACTGTACATTATCACACAGGATCCGGGTGCAGTCTCGAAAGAACCTAGCACAACGTAAAGCTGTTTGTCAAGTTATTAAGTTAGTCATTCTCTGCACCGCCATAAGAAGTTAAGGCATTCTTTCAACACTGCAGTTAGTCCTTTTAGATCTAAGGTTCAAGCATCATTGGGCTGGTTCACCCTCATTAACAGGAAAGCACACTATCTTCGCCCCAATAAGCCAAAGGGAGGGCAAAGTGAGGGAACAAAAACACAAGAATGGAAAGTGCTGCAAAGTGTCTGGAACTAGCTATTAGTCTTGTCAGCCTAATCTGAGGAGAGGAACCCTGCAGACAAAAGAATAAAATATTTTGGTTTGAGGTTCATTAGAATTTAGAGTGGTTAATTTCCTCCTTAACCTTAAGTACATAGAAAGACAGATGTGATGATGACACTCAATATAACACAAACCTGTCCTTTTACTCAATGTTTACAACTAAAACATTTTAAACTGCTTACATTGAAAATATTTCGGGTTTTCTAAAACTTTTTGAAATCTATCTATGAAACAACCTTGTTAAGACTGAGTGTTTTAAAAAAAAACATACTTCAGCCAAAGGCAATGGCCAAAATTATATGGATTTAGAACTGGCTCAGTTTTCCAAACTAAAATGTGGAAAATAAAGATTCTTCTAGTCAACATCATTTAAATAATTCCTTAATGACTATAACTTTTAATTTATACAAAACATGTCTTTTGAGGGTAAATTGTGAATGATTGGCTTTTAGTATACCTACAGGGCTAATTAACCAATTCACCTATCTGATATTGAGCTTTAAAGTACTTCTAATGACATGAAAAACAGCACTAAGTTAGCTTCAGGCCAAGTATTTAGAAAGCAGCAACACAAAGAGCAGATACTCACAATATGGCTCTTCTAGGGGATGCCCTGTGACATCACTCTACCCGACTGGGTGGATATCAGGGCTCTCTGCATCCATCTAGTAGTCATATTTGGTTTTTTTGTTTTTGTTTTTGTTTCTTGTCTTTTTGTCTTTTCTAGGGCTGCTCTCGTGGCATATGGAGGTTCCCAGGCTAGGGGTCTAATCAGAGCTGTAGCTGCGGGCCTACACCAGAGCCACAGCAACGTAGGATCCGAGCCACGTCTGTGACCTACACCACAGCTCACGGCAACGCCAGATCCTTAACCCACTGAGCAAGGCCAGGGATCAAAACTGCAACCTCATGGTTCCTAGTCGGATTCGTTAACCACTGAGCCACGACAGGAAGTCCTAGTAGTCATATTTGTGATCCCAGCCATCAAAATGCACCTGCCGAAAATTAGTATTTGGAAATCAGTATTTCACTAAGCCTGTATCAAAATATTAGAAAACAGATCTCTGAAATTGAGATTAAAATTGTTAAAATCTCACATTACAGCTGAAACAATATTTAAAATGTTCTATGAAACAACCTTATAACCTAGCCAGCAAAGGCTATGTGCCAATTTTTCCAAGAAATTAAAGAAGCTGTTGCATTAAAAAAATCTGTCAAGGATTGGTTAGAATTTAAAGGGATAAGACCAATCCAATCCATTTTCCCAACTAGGAAATTCTATAATGTTAAGAGAACATTTCCTATCCTATAGACACTGCAAGAACAATGATGACATCCTTGATAATGACAGTCACCACCTGGCACCAGTATAAGCCTTATACTGTGAGAAATGCATGGATTAGGGTAAAAGCAAGCAATACACTTCGGAATCCTTACAAATGAGGAGAGACAGAGCCATGGGAACAATGGAAGCAAAGAAAGCAGATGGAGTGGCTACTGAGGTGGAAGGATTAAGAGCTTTCTTAGTAGCTATTACAGGACAAAGTGGAAGCTGTCAGGGAACCGAGGACAGGACAAGGTCCAGTCCAGTCCAACAAGCCTACTGGCTGGCACTGTTTTACATTGCCCTACCCTCTCCCCCTGCCCCCCGCCCCAGCACTGTTTTACAACAAACCTACCACACACACACACACACACACACACACACACACACATGCATGCACAGAGCACTGTTTTACATCTCACCTACTACACAATTCACACATATACAGACAGGTCTGAGAATACTTAAAACAAAGCCCAATTTCTGAAACAAAAAAGCAATTACTTATTTCTGAAACTTAGAAAACTCCATATTCTAGAAGTTTCACATCAAGATGAAAGAATCAAATTTATCCACGAAGATCAAAAAAAAAAAAATAAGAATGACAGTGTTTTGTTATTATATAACTCTGTTGATTCTCCTAGATATTTTTTTGTTTCTGACAATAAAGGGAAAAATCTTTTCTATACAAAAAAAAACCTCATAATTTTTTGAAAATCATACTTTGTATGAAAAGAGTAAGATGGCTAGCATTATAAAAATATAAGTTTATTATGCAGGGCATAGAACAACAACAACAAAAAAGTAAAACTGTATAGAGTAAGTGCCAAATAAAATCCCAACATTTTTTTCTCAAGATCCATCTTTCTAAGGGAGTGGCTCTCAAAGTGTAGCTCCCAGACCAGCAGCATCAGTATCACCTGGACACGAGTTAGAAATGCGAACTGTTCAGCCCCAACTCAATCCTACTGAATCAGAGCTCTAAAGGGGGAGGCTTAACAATCTGTGTATAAATGGGTCCTCCAGATGCATCTGACACACTCTAAGGTTAGAGGACCAATAACCTTAGGAATAACTTTCAAAACCAAACTTCTACCATACTTAGGCTTCTGCACATGACAGAATACCTTTCACAGTAACAATAACTATAATACTGGATGAGATGCATGAAGTGACGATTTTAGACAAACTACAGGCAGCACAAAAATGTAACCCCTAAGTGCACCAAGATGAGCTCTGAACATTAGTCTGGAGACCATTTCCTCACAGCAGCACACAGGGGAGAGCTGTGCCGAGGAGACATAGATTGCAATTCAGAGCTTAGGAAGGAGCTGGAAACGGGAGGACAAAGCCTGGAGATGACAGAATCATAAGAGGGGGACACCAGAACTCTAAGTGAGTCATTCACAAGACCTTGGCTAAGGGCTGGACTTTACATACATATGCATAGGGAGATGTAGTGAAGCCAAGCAGAGACCAGCTGATACAGAGCTGAGAGTAAGACAGAAATACTAGAGGAAACACATTGCTGGGGGAATAGAGACACCAGAGTGGAGAGAGCTCAGTAACACCTTGAGAATTTGACTTGAGACACCAAAATGGTCACACTGTTAGAGTAAGAACCATGTTCTAGAATACAGGCTACTCTGGACCAGCCCTAAAAAAGGCTAAAATCAAGCCTCAACAAGATTAAGAAGAATCACCAGTAATTAACTGTCTGACAAAACAAACTATTCTTCTTAAAGGAAGAAAAAAAAAACTCCCAACTCTGTATACTGTATCATCCATAATGTCCAATATAGAATAAAATTTTGTTAGACATACAAATAAGCAGGTAAATGTGAGCCATGCTCAATATTTCAAAAGCAGTCAATAGAAAGAGACCCTGAGATGATCCAGATATTGGAATTAGCAGGGACTTTAAATTAACTTTCAAAATACGTTCAAGGATTTAAAGGAAAAATGGTCTTGATGAGGAAACAGACAGGGAATCTTGGTAGGGAAATGGAAGGTATAAAAGAGAAACAAATGGAAGTTGTACAGTTGAAAAGCAAAATACCTGAAATAAAAATTTTCTGGATGGGCTTAATGATTGGAGATGGCAGAGAAGAATGGTGAGTGAACATGGAAATAGATTAATAGAAATTATTAATCTCAAGTACACACAAAAGATTTACAAATGAATAAAGCACAGGTACTTGTGAGATAATATCAACTGGTCAAACATACATGTATTTGGCGTTCAGAAGAAGAGGAGATAAAATGGAACACAAATAATGAGCAAATAAGACAAAAACTAAAAGAATAACGTCAAAAAAATCTCCCTATTTTGGCCAAAAATGCCAATTTACAAGCTTAAGAAGAATGGCTAAATACAAAGGAAATAAAAACTAGGAAAATCATAGTCAAACTACTGAAGATGAAAGACAAAGGAAAACATCTCGAAGGCAGCCGGAGAAGCACAACATATTACATATAGAGAAACCGTGATGAGAGTGTTGCCAGCTTCTCATCAGAGACCACAGAGACAAGAAGACAATGACATGACAACATCAGGGCACTGAGAGGGAAAAAACCTGTCAACCTAAGGTTTTAAATCTTACAAAAATATCCTTCAAAAAGGAGTAAAATAAGGGGATAGTCAGATAAACCAAAACTGAAAAAGTCATCACCTACACATCTGTACTACAAGAAATTCTGCAGGAATGAATAGATTCAGGGAACTGAATCTAATTTCTTGAGCTAGAATATGATAGAAGATAGTATGAGAAAAAGAATGTATACATATGCATGACTGGGTCACTATGCTGTACAGCAGGAATTGGCACAACACTGTAAAGCAACTATAATAAAAATAAATTAAAAATAAGGATAGACAGGTATATTATTGGGACAGAATAATGTGTGTGTGTATATACACACATAATTGCTTTTCAATAAATATGACAATGGTGTTCAATGAGAAAAGGCCAGTCTTTCCAACAAATAGTACTGGGCCCACTGGAAATCCACTTGTGAGAAAAAAATGAGCCATCAGACTTTTACCTCACATTCCATGTACAAATCAATCTGAAATGGATTTGGACCTAAAGCTCAAACTATCAAACTCAAGAAGATCAAACTTAAGATAAAATCTTCATAATACTGAGATATTCAAGGATTTCTTAACATACAGACAGCACTACCCATAAAACATATTGATAAATTTAATTTTCATCATAATAAAAATTTTACATTCTTCAAAATCATCATTAATAAAAAGGAACACTAAGCCAGAGACATTTGCAATACATTTATCTTAGAAAAGACTTGACTGCCCAATAAATAATGGGTAAAAAGACTTGAAAACTCTTTGAAAAGAGAAGGTTCATGAACGGCCAGCAAGAAAATTTTAAAAACCCTCACATCTCTATTAGAAAGAGCAACCAAAATGACCAACTATTACACACCCATTTGAACAACTTACATAACTGATAGCACCAATTACTGGTGAGGCTGTGGAGCTCCCAGAACATCCGGACAATGTCAGCAAGGCTGTAAGACTGCACAATCACTTTTGAAAATGTTTTGCAACCATTAAATTGCAAATTTAAATATATGTCTACTCTGTGATCCCCAGAAATTCCACCCCAGGGATGAAAATACAAAGCGGTGTAAACAAATGTTACTTGCAGTTTCATTCATAACAGCCAAAACCTGAAAAAAATTGCCCGACAGGTGAATATCTATTTACAAACCAGTGTGCTATGTGCATAAAATGAATATTAGTCACCAATAAAGAAGAATGGACTGTGCACACACATGAACGTGCATCAGTCAAAGAGATGCCATGCTGAGCAGTGAGGATGGGCGTGGGAGATGCACCTGCACGCCTCCACTGATGCAAAGTTTGACAAGAGTCACAGAAAGCAGATCCCTGGCTGTCTGGGAGGGCATGGGGAGCAGTGCTAAGAGTAACCTTCTGCGGTACTGGAAACATTTCAAATCTTGACTGGGGTGATTATACATTTCTCAAACTCATCAAAATCTGCACCTAAAATCCGGACATTTTATCATTTGTAAACTATATCTTTTTTTTATTTTATTTTCCCACTGTATAGCAAGGGGATCAAGTTATCCTTACATGTATACATTACAATTACATTTTTTTACCCACCCTTTGTTCTGTTGCAACATGAGTATCTAGACAAAGTTCTCAATGCTATTACTATATCTTAAATAGAGTTATTAATATTTAAAATATTCTACATCAGCTGCTGTCATGCAGGGCTGGCTGTTCTGATCTTGTACTACATTTATTTCTGGTGATGTTTTAGAACTCTGGACAAAGCCAAACTGCACACTGCCAGGACCAGGCAACTGAAAGGTCCAGCTGTGAAAGGGCAAAATTGGCGTTTCTTTCCAGAATGAGGCCTGATTTACCAACAAAGAGAAGTTTATGTACATGAGTATAATGTGGTGGGGAAGAAAGAGAACAATTTCTCAGTCTTTAATATTTCAGCCTACCCCATCTCAGTGTCCTTCTCTTTTAATTTTACAATACGACTGTTTATGTTTCAAAAGCAAGGGAACGCCCCCAAATGCAAAGAAGATAGGCCAAGGGCTCCAACAAGGTCCTGCATGAAAGAGCAGGGCTTTTTAGTTCAGCTGTTGTGCCTCAATCTACTATAGAATTTAGGTCTAAAATGGAAAAAGCTAAAAGATAGTATCTTTAAAAACATTTTTTAACTCAGATAGAAATGATGTTCTTATGTACTCTATTCAACATTTCTCCCTTATACTCATTAAGGCTGTGTATAACAACCTTGGAAAGGATAATTTCATATTTCTTTACAAAGGAAAGAGTGGAAATTCAAACTAGTCCTTCCTAATCCAAAGATATGATGCCCCTGCCCCACAAGGGCCATCTAAACTTGGAAAATATAACCAAAATCTGCATTCATATGTGACTTTATGAAAGATATTTTCATATCCTTTGATCTTCATAACTCTGGAGGAAAATCCAATTTTAAGAATTCTAACCAGATGGCATGTTAATACAGGATACTGGCATTTTAAGGGTATTTACGAAGCGTCTTTTTGTAAGGCAAAGAATCATTTTGAAAACCAAATCATCTCCGGCTCTGTATTTCATACACTTACGATATTCTACATACTTGGGTTTGCATAAAGCTAGGTAAATATATAGACCCTTCTTGCTCAGATTCTGCTAAACTGGAAAACAAAGGTCAGAAAATCACATTGACTACTGTCTCAAGTCCTTAACCTTGCACAGATACTGATGCTTCCTGACGGTATTGCCACTGTTTGCATTTGTTATTGACGGTTGATAAAATAACTTGGACATTTAAGAACCAGATGTGCACAGAAAAAACCAAGCACAAGTCCTTCATGTACATGCAGAGCTACCCATTGTCTGGACTGAACTTCTTCCTGTTTTGCCTCATCATTTACTGTCCCCAGTACTGTCCCCAGATCAGGGACTTTCTGTCAACCCTGGAGCTTTGTCCCCACACCTCCACGATTCCTAGCACATTGGCTTACACATCATCAGACCTCAGAACTGTCAGCTGAGTCAGAAGCAGGGGGGTAATTACCGCTCCTCACTGCTCCTTTGGGCAGCTGGAAAATAGGCTGTCATTTGTCCATTGAAGAACCAGTGGAGCTAAATTTAATGCTCAATCATAACAATTTTATTAGCCTAATTGATTATTATACATGTTTGCTCCTGCTATATGGTTTTTAAATTTTTAATTTCCATTTTAACAGGCTTATTGGATATATGTATTTTATTGTCAGAGGCCTCAAGTCTATTTCAAAGGCTTACGGTGAATGAATTATAAGCATGTATATTTATGATGTGAACTTACTGAGAAAGCTTCAAATGAATACATTTTTAGTTAGTGAGACTTAGCCTTAAATTTCATTCTTGAAAGAAGAACTGGGTTCTCATATATTATCCCAACACCCCTTACTCCTAACTACTGGTGCTGAGACTACAAGAAATCTTACTTCCAATGATGAGAGACCCAGGGCTCTGCTCTGGGTCACATGGGGGACACGGAGAGAGACTGAGGCTGGAGTCTGTTTGCTGCAGGATGAGAATGCTCGTCTCCTTCCTTCACAAGATACCCCCATAATCTAAGAGCAAGCACATCCCCTAAGGCAAGGGGACTCACTTTTGTTGTGTGCTGACATATTCCAGGCATAGCTGTAAATGTATATATTCTCACTTAATGACCATGACACTTTGTTTTCACAGATGATGAAAAGGAACATTTTAGGAAGTCTGCAGAGACCACACAGCCAGTACATGGCAAAACCAGACTTAGCTGAGAACAGTTTATGGAGAGAACCATCCAAGAATAAAAATTATGAGTTTCTTTGGGATCACTCTACCTAAGACTCTACTGTAGCGGAGGTGAATCAACTTTTTAAAATAGAAAAAGGCATTTTCATAACAAAGACGAGGCACCATGGTGACAGATGCTCTGCAGCCCAGGACCACCCATACTGTGCACATGACACGAATTCCACAGTGAGTCAATCTACTTACATGTCCATCTAGGTGAAAACTGGGGGGGGGGGGGGGGCGGGGGAGATGAAGGAACAGGGATTACAACAGAAAGTGGATATACTTTAAAAAATCACCCTCATCGTGTATTACTATCTCTTACATAGGAAGCTACTAGGAAACGTGGGGATTAAGAAACGTGCCCTGCATTTCCAAGTCACTGACTGTGATCTGAAGATGCCGACTCCCCTGGGCAGTCTGGGACCTGGCAGCCCCCATGTCCCTTCCCACTCTGGGAAAATTATCTCAGTGCCCTTCCCTACTATCCTTCTCCTGAGCTCATCTGCTCTTTCACAAACACAACTGCTTCATCTCCTGTTTAGTCCATTCCCATAATAAGATGATACTTACAATAAGATAACAAGGAAAAAAAAAACTTTTACTAACTTGGAAAATGAATATTTTCACTATAGCTCTTTTAAAATTCTCATTTTTTTTCAAGGCTACTTCCCAATTCATCTTGAGCGGGTTTTCAAAATTTAATAAGCAAAGTATCAGCTGTTTCCTGCCCCTCCACAGGAATTTGGGAATGGATGTCAGGAATGCTGGCTGGAAATTACATTTTTTTTTTCCTAGGGCCACTCCCATGGCATATGGAGATTCCCAGGCTAGGGGTCTAATCAGAGCTGCAGCTGCCGGCCTACACCACAGCCACAGCAACGCAGGATCCGAGCTGCATCTGGAATCTATACCACAGCTCACGGCAACGTGGATCCTCAGCCTGATAAGCAAGGCCAGGGATCGAGCCTGCAACCTCATGGTGGGTTCCTAGTCAGATTCATTTCCAGTGCCATAACAGGAACTCCTGGAAATTACATTTTCTAAACGATGCACTGTAGATTATTCTGTTGAAGACAATTTTTGGATAAAACTTTCTGAAATGCCTTTTTATGGTATTACCATGGCAACAATTTGTTAATCAACTGAACTTGCCATCAAATTCACAGTTATATCCAATGCAATCAAAATAACTATTTTTTTAAAAAGTATAGACATTTAAAATTTTTGGAAGACCGTGAGTCCAAGACAAATCTGGCTGAAGGCCTAACGCAGAGGACATTCGACTCCAAATGTTTCCATTTGTAAAATATGTCTAAATAAGTTTCCACGCCTCTATTTCTACGGTTACTGTTACAAGAAATACAATTAGTTTTTCCCATGAGACATATTTTTCCCATAAGATTCCTGCAAGAAATAATAAACATGCCAAATTTCTAACAGAATCCCTGGGGCTTTACTCCTTGTTAAGAAATCTTTAAATATTTCATCAGAGTTGGGCATAAAGCAGCCACACTCAAGGCCCTGGGGCCACAGATCTGTGGTGATGGCTTAGGAAGAAAAACCCCCTTCAAAAGCAGTGTGAGGACACACCATTTCAAAATCAGTTTATGGTTATACATATTACGGGCATAAATATTTTCAGAGCTTTGCTGTAAGATTTATAAAGTTCTAAGTACTCAGGCGGTGCCCGTTGCTGCTCCTTGTTCACATAAAGGCTGTTCCCTCTGCTCCCCCTCCCCACCAGGCTACCACCTTCCCCTCCACTCAGGACACCAACCCTCAGTGGACACTGTCCCAACATGAGCCCTCCATCTGTCCTGACGCTAGAGGTGTCCACTTTGGATCCCATCTCAAGTCGTCGAGGTTTTTCTACTAAACCGCACATTTCAGGCTACCCACTGGATATTTCAGGTTTGGTTCCAGACCATCATAATAAAGTGAATATTGCAATAAATTGAGCCACATCAATTTTGGGGTCTCCCAGTGTGTATAAAAACTTATATATGCACTATACTATAGTCTATTAAGGGTACAAGAGCACAACATCTTTAAAAAAAATGTGAAATATTAAAAAAGGAATACAAAAATACGATACCTTTTAAAATTGCACCTCACAAAATCAGATACCTTGGAATACACCTGACCAAGGAGGTAAAGGACCTATATGCCGAGAACTATAAAACTTTAATCAAAGAAGTCAAAGATGTAAAGAAATGGAAAGATATTCCATGTTCCTGGATTGGAAAAATCAATATTGTAAAAATGGCCATACTACCCAAAGCAATCTACAGATTCAATGCAATCCCTATCAAATTACCCATGACATTTTTCACAGAACTAGAACAAACAATCCAAACATTTATATGGAACAACAAAAGACCCAGAATCACCAAAGCAATCCTGAGAAACAAAAACCAAGCAGGAGGCATAACTCTTCCAGACTTCAAGAAATACTGCAAAGCCACAGTCATCAAAACAGTGTGGTACTGGTATCAAAACAGACAGACAGACCAATGGAACAGAATAGAGAACCCGGAAATAAACCCTGACACCTATGGTCAATTAATCTTTGACAAGGGAGGCAAGAACATAAAATGGGAAAAAGAAAGTCTATTCAGCAAGCATGGCTGGGAAACCTGGACAGCTGCATGCAAAGCAATGAAATTAGAACACACCCTCACACCATGCACAAAAATAAACTCCAAATGGCTGAAAGACTTAAATATAAGACAGGACACCATCAAACTCCTAGAAAAAAACATAGGCAAAACACTCTCTGACATCAACATCATGAATATTTTCTCAGGTCAGTCTCCCAAAGCAATCGAAATGAGAGCAAAAATAAACCCATGGGACCTCATCAAACTGAAAAGCTTTTGCACAGCAAAGGAAACCCAAAAGAAAACAAAAAGACAACTTACAGAATGGGAGAAAATAGTTTCAAATGATGCAACCGACAAGGGCTTAATCTCTAGAATATATAAACAACTTATACAACCCAGCAGCAAAAAAGCCAATCAATCAATGGAAAAATGGGCCAAAGACCTGAATAGACATTTCTCCAAAGAAGATATACAGATGGCCAACAAACACATGAAAAAATGCTCAACATCGCTGATTATAAGAGAAATGCAAATCAAAACTACCATGAGATATCACCTCACACCAGTCAGAATGGCCATCATTAATAAATCCACAAATAACAAGTGCTGGAGGGGGTGTGGAGAAAAGGGAACCCTCCTACACTGTTGGTGGGAATGGAAACTGGTACAGCCACTATGGAGAACGGTTTGGAGATACCTTAGAAATCTATCCATAGAACTTCCATATGACCCCGCAATCCCACTCTTGGGCAACTATCCGGACAAAACTCTACTTAAAAGAACACGTGCACCCGCATGTTCATTGCAGCACTATTCACAATAGCCAGGACATGGAAACAACCCAAATGTCCATCGACAGAGGATTGGATTCGGAAGAGGTGGTATATATACACAATGGAATACTACTCAGCCATAAAAAAGAATGACATAATGCCATTTGCAGCAACATGGATGGAACTAGAGAATCTCATACTGAGTGAAATGAGCCAGAAAGACAAAGACAAATACCATATGATATCACTTATAACTGGAATCTAATATCCAGCACAAATGAACATCTCCTCAGAAAAGAAAATCATGGACTTGGAGAAGAGACTTGTGGCTGCCTGATGGGAGGGGGAGGGAGTGGGAGGGATCGGGAGCTTGGGCTTATCAGACACAACTTAGAACAGATTTACAAGGAGATCCTGCTGAATAGCATTGAGAACTTTGTCTAGATACTCATGTTGCAACAGAAGAAAGGCTGGGGGAAAAATGTAATTGTAATGTATACATGTAAGGATAACCTGGCCCCCTTGCTGTACAGTGGGAAAATAAAAAAAATTATAAAAAAAAATGTACACTGGACCCTTGAACAACATGGGTTTGAACTGTGTGGGTCCCCTTTTACGTATTCTTCATGAAGCAGGATCCCGTGTGGTCCTGGACCTGTGATCAGAGCTCCGCCCTTCAGTGAGCCTGGGCCTCTGGACAGTGACCTTTGCCATGGTCCCCTCCCACAGGTGGGTCGGGATGGCCAGACCCCAAGTCAGTGAGGCTCTGACGATGCCCCACACGGTGGGCTCTGCTTAACTAGTTTCCCTGAGGGATGCTTTGTAAAGAAGGGCAGAATGCTCTGATATATTTCAAAACAGCTGGCTTTCCCTGCCCCTGCTAGGTGTGTGACGAGAACTTTCTCCCGTGTTTACTGTGGTTGGGCTCCTGGTCAGCCTAGGTTCTGCGCCTACAGGTAAAGCTCACAATGCTGTGCTTGGGCTCCTGTGGCTGGGGTCCCTGGAGTTCTGAACTCTTGAGTCCTCCGCTTGGAGCCGATTTATCAATTACAGCACAGGTTCTCTGGCCCAGCACTGGCTCCCAGGCTGGTTTCTGCTTCTTCTGCTCCTGTAAGCCACAGCGTCCTTTATTCACCTGTTTGTCTGTCCAGTCTTGGGGGCAGTGGTCTGCCCCATGTTCTCCTTCGCTGTTGGATCCCAGAAGAGCTTCTGATTTTTCAGTCTGTTCACCTATTTACTTGCTGTTAGAGCAGAGGGACGATGTCCAAGCTCCTTTCATGCCAAATTGGAAACTGAAGTTTCTTCTAGCTTTTTTTTGGTTACTGGTACCAGATAATATCTGGAACTTATTTGTTGAAGCGTCTTAATACTCAACGTGTAGGATAAATGACAAACAAGTGAATGTATAAATTCAAATATGCCCATTCAAATTATGTAAATATTATCAAACAGATATATCTAAAGATCCCATTTAAGTTAAACCAAAACCTTTTCCATTTATTTTACAGACCTGCCTTTTGAGCTACCAACATTTCTGCTTGTCAAGTAATATGGTGTTGAAACATGTGAGAGTGCTTGAGATTCCTTCTTAGGACACAAGAGTGGACACGAGCCTCTGGTTTATGAAGACTCATGTGTTGGGGAGAAACAAAGACTTTGATCTAAAACTGTGATCTCGGAGTTCCCGTCATGGTTCAGTGGTTAACAAACCCGACTAGCATCCATGAGGACTCAGGTTCAATCCCTGGCCTCGCTCAGTGGGTTAAGGGTCCGGTGTTGCTGTGAGCTGTGGTGTGGGTCGCACACGCGGCTCGGATCCCGCCTTGCTGTGGCTGTGGCATAGGCCAGTGGCTACAGCTCTGATTAGAGCCCTAGCCTGGGAACCTCCACATGCTGTGGGTGCGGCCCTAAAAAGACAAATTAATTAATTAATTAATAAAATAAAATAAAACTGTGATCTATCTTGTGAGGATGGATGGAGTGATAGATGGGTGGATATGCAGAGGATGCCAGGTGGTGGGGGTGGGGAGCCCCACCTGCAGAGAGCGAACTCCACACCAAGTCAAGAACTTGCAAAACAAGCCTATGTTTAGAGTCACACCAAAACAATTGGCTAAAATAAATCCAAGCGGTTGCTCTACAGAAGGGAAATGTGGGAGGAAGAGGTCTCGGGACTAGTGTTTATTCACAAAACTTGGAGAATTGCTTTTTGCACTTTGTATACGTGTAACTTTGATAAAAATAAAGTCCTTAATGTGGACAATCTCATTTATGTCTGTGCCATTGCTACATAAGGAACTCAAGAAAAGCAACAGAGCTTTAATTTTTGTTTCTTTTGATTTATTTTTGTTGAGTGGGTAACATAATGAATTCTATTTTGATTTTATTAAATTTGAAATATCTGCAGGATATTCAAGTGAAAATGTCTTGAAGATAAATGAAAATTAGTTCCTGAATCTTGGTTGAGAAAAGTATATCAGACCCTCTGGAGTTGTACATACAGAGGTGACAGGTGATGCCACAGGTGTGGACGTGCTGCTGACGGAGAACGAGGGTGAGGCGTGGACAGAGAATAGTCAGGGTGGGATGGAATATTCTCTCTTCTTCACCTAGATTCACATTGTACCAAGAAAGCTGACCATTATCAATGGCATCAGTGGCCTCTGTCTGCAGGTTTCTGGTTGGGTCTTGGCCACTGAGGAATGTCAGCAGTGTGAAAAGACAGGCAGAGGGAAGCGTGGGTGCTTGTTCCCAGGCCTCCTCCAGGCTGGAGGTGGCTCTTCCTACCTAAGGCTGAGCCTGGGGGCCCAGCCCTCCTCCCCACTCTCTCAGCCCTACCCAGACGCTGGGGACTGCTTGGCTCGAGTCTGCATGAGGTGCCTTCTGCCTTCAGCAGGACCCCAACTCACAGAAATCCTGTGGGATCCCGGCCACAGAAGGCAGAGAAGGGAGAAGCATCAGAACCTTTGAGATAAGAAGATGGAGACTGAAGACAGGATGGTGATGAGGGAACTGGGGAGGGTGGATTCAGAAGGTGGGGTCAGCTGTGCCATGGCCGCAGGATACACAGGGAGACCCTAAAAGCCTCTGGCGGGCGACAGCAGCTGCAGCAGATGACAGGCCTCAGGTAGGCAGTGAGAAGGTATTTTCAATCCTGGTAGCACCCCAGGGATGGCAGTGGGCCTTTCTCAGCAAGGACGTGGTCATGACTGCAAAGCCGGTTCCCAGGATGGGGACACCCTTCAGGAAGTGACTGGACATGGCGATGAAGCAGCAGGCTGAAGTGGGACAATGACACAGGCTCAGGAAAGAGAAGCAGTGGCTTTCTCTGAGGTACGTGTGACCAGGAGGGGCAAAGCTGGAGGGAGAAGTGGAGGGTGACCACAGGCAGCTTCCAGATGCTCAGGCCACCAGGGGCCTGAGGCCAGAGGCTGGCGATCTGAGCTGAGAGGGGGGCGAGGGGGCAGAGCAGCCCAGAGAAGGGGCGCAGAGTGCAAACCGGCAGAGGCTGTTCTTTCCTTGTGGTGTTGTCCTGTGGCAGCCAGAGGTCTGGAGGAGGGCAGGCTGTGGGGAGACACACAGCACCTGGGAGGCTGAGAGCCCTCCCAGGGGGACACCACTGCTTGGACGGGGAGGTGGGGGAATCAGGCGGCCCAGAGGGATGGGAGGGAGGGTGGGGACTGGGGTCCAGGTGAGGTTGCAGATCAGGAAGCTACGGGAACAGCCAAGCCACTAGAAGGCCCTGCTCAGAAACTGTGACTCCAGAGTTCAGAATCTTCTGGAAGGGGCCATTGGTGTGATGTCACAGCCCCAAACGGAGAGACCAGGACATGCACCAACAACTCTGCCTTCTCTGCTTCAACCTGCATTACCAATGATGTGGGTGAAAGCAGTAGTTCATTTAGAAAACTGATATTACTGCCCATTTATGCTCAGAGTGAATGCTTGTAAGACCCAGATGCTTGTTTTTAGCAAGTATGTTTGAGAAATATATTTGAGGTGTCATATTTTTAATGGTTTGTTTGGTTTCTTTAAAAAAATAACTTGTACTTCATGCCAACATTACTCAATTCAAAGGTTTTTCTCTAAAAATTGAAATCATAATAGATGTAGATCTTGACGCTGTTTCAACGTTAATATCTATTTTTAGTAGGTTTCATTCACATACTAATTACATTCATGTCCTATGAAGTACCAGGTCATTCAAATAAAGGTATATTTCTTCTAAAGAACAAGGAGACTGAAGTCAAAATTGTGTTATTGTCGTTGACCACTGCGCCACGTCAGGAACTCCAAATACCAATATTTTAAACCCAGACAAGATCAGTAATACTGATTTTCATTTTGCTCTGTTGTGGCTTGGCCTGACCCTAAAGTAAGTGGAAGAGGAAACTAGAGAAAGCCAATGTTATCTTTGTAACTAGAGGGATTCTGCTTTGACAAGCTGGGCATCTTCTGGAAGCAGGGATTTATCACATGTTAACAGTGTGAAGTCTGTGCTTGGGAGCAGCACAGAGAAGTTTACGGAGAGAGTCCAGTGACAGGCTCTAGTCCTGGTCTGCCACTCACCAGCTGTGCAACCTTGGGCAAGTCACTTGACCTTTCCTGAGGCCATTTCCTGATCCATAAAAGAATATTGGAGGAAAAATTAAGTTTTTGTAATATTTCTGGAATCCACTATATCAATGAAAGATGTCTACATTAAAATAGACGACTTGGTCAAAAAAAAATTGTGTTATTGTACAATTTGTGCAACCTGCCCATATTTACATGTTCCTTACCCTCTGGAACAGGTAATCCACCAGGTGACTGCTGTGGCCTCTCCTTTATTCATGTATAACTGAGTAAATAGCTCAGTCAGAACAATGCCTCCTGAAAACGGATTAAATTTCTAGAGAAAATAAATAACGTTAAAACCAGTGAATAACTTTCAAGCCATGGAGGAGAATGAATGTTTGTAATTAACACATTTGCTCATGTTTTCTTACATCTTTGTTCATAACTCGATATAAGAAATCTAAATTATTTCTGTTGAAAATATATTAGTTTCCCCCAGGGTTCTTGGGACAAAAAAATAAACTATTCACAACCTGGCTCTTGCCCTCTTAAACCTTACAGGCCACACATCCTAACATGATGTGAATTAAAAAAAAAACTATCATATAAAAATCTAATATCTTAAGCTAGTTTTCTTCCATTTCATTTTAGATAAAGACCAAAAAAAAATCATCAATGTCCAGACACAAACTATTTCTCGTGTTTTAAGGTACATAACCTCCTGAGCCTTTATGCCCATCTATTTATTCCCTTTCTCCCACTTTCCTACCTTGAAAGCTTTGGGTCTAAAATCTGAAGTCAGCAGCTGTGGACCTCCTCACAGATCCAAGACCAGTCCTGCTAACCTTCACACAGATCATACTTAATCATTTAATTATTATGTTTTAAATTATGTGTAAATTATACAGAAATACATGTTAATATAGCTATACACATAGTTATATGCATGCATTTATGTGTACATATCTATCACAAACATATTTTTTTAAATATTTATTTTACGTATGTAAAATAATTACTAGTGAAAGCTTAACTTATTACTTAAAACTGTAATGGATGTGTTAGGGAGTTCTGTTTCTGGTCAGCATGGTGAACACTAGGACAATTAAAAGGTCAATTAGAACAAATACAACCAGAAAATATCTAGAAACTTATTACAAAACCATAAAAACACAGTTCTTAATGAACTGTGGGTACAAAAAAGTATAAATGACCTAAAAACCAGACAAGGCAGGCCCTACCTAAGTGAGCAGAGACCATCAGAGGGTCTCAGCTACCCAGAGGGCAGGGTTCTGCCAGGGGAGGTGTGGGGAGGGGGAGGGCCGGCCGGATGCACCACATCTGGAGGAACCCAACCCAGACCCGGCCCCGGCTCCCTCCCTGCTGGAGCTGCTGAGCGCTGCCCAGGGCACAGGCACAGGCACAGGCAGGGAGGCTGTGGGGAGGGGCCAGCGGTCCAGCGCTCGCCTGCCCGCCCCCTGGCCCACTCCGCTCATACTTTTCTCCCACACCTGTACCAGGTCACACTGTAACCAGGATGGGCCCAGAGCACATGGGGAGGGTGTCAGCACGGCGGGGGCCCATGTCCATGTCTCTTTCCTCCACGATGACTCTAATTAGTCCCTAGCCTAGAGCCCTTCAGACAGAACCTTGGAATCCTAACTTGACTCCGGATACACATATTTCTGGTGCCTAAATCGTGGGTCTTGGGCACAGGTAATCGCTAGCAAAGTCATATCATTTATGAAGCATCAGTTTGCTCCTACAGGGCCATCTGTCCAAAAGACGGTTTCCAGTGCCTTTTCAGTACAAAACCCTGATCCCCTCCTCCAGGTGAAACAAGCCCAAACAGAAGCACAAAGCCCGGACTCTCTGAGCATCTAAGGTCTCAGGAACATGCCCAAGGTGTCCCAAGAGGGTGGACAGATGGCTCTGACCTTCGGCCTGAGATCTGGAGGCTGACAGACAGCTGCCAAGGGCAGAGGTGAGGGGCACTCCTGTGCCTATAAGGAGTTTTACCAGTGGTAAGCTGCCTTCCTTGGGACTCAGTGAGACTCAGCCCAGAGTGAACAGCTGGCCACTCAGAGGACCCTAAATCCTGGTGCAGTGACGGACCAGGGGGCCGGCTTATGATCCCTTCCCCACCCTCTCTGAGGCTTTTCTGCTGGAGGAAGAGGACTGTGGCCATGGGGCTGCTGTGCGGTGGGGGAGACTCGAGGATGGAAATGCTGGGAGCCGTGCCACGGCTCAGAGGAGGAAAGGTAAACACCCCCTGTGAGAATGGGGTCTGGGGCAGAGATGGAGAGAAATCAGGAGGGAAGGGCATGAGAAGGCAGGAGAAAGACTGGCCATGCTGCTTGAGGCCCTGGATGCAGCCACGCCTGCTGCCTGTCTACACCCAGCCTCCTGTCAGCGAGCCCAGAACTCCTGCCCTGCTTTTCACTTGTGCTAGGTTAAGCCCTGGATTTCTCAGGACCTGCAGCAGAAGAACCTTGATAAATATGCCTTAAGGAATTCCTTCAAAATCAGAAGTTCCACCCCAAAGGCTCTGAGTAACTTACAGACAAAGCGGAAGAACTGAGCCTAAGAGAGCTGTGGGCAGTTATGGTTGGTACCGAAGGTCCTGGTGCTTCCACCACCCTGGGTGGTACTGACCAGGCCTCTGCTGGGTTCTGAGGGGCAGACACCAGCCTTCCCAGGCCACCTTGGGGTCTAGGGAGCATCAGCCCCACGCAGGTGGACGGCTTCACCCCTGCCGCATCTTCACTGCCTCTGAACCCAGCCTGCTTCCCCCATCCCTTCCCCTCTCTCAATGCCACACTGACTGTCAAGCTCACCTAAGCCTGCCATCTTCCCCTTGTCTCCCTTTGTGGGTACTTTGTTGCCAATGGAAGATCACACTCTTCATAGGAGACGTATCTTCACAGGGGAGATGTGGAAAACGAACTTGAACATTAACACAGTCCCTTCTCTGCAGGAAGTTGCTCACACCCACCACTCGCAAGGTGGTTGCCCCAGCTCCTTCTGTAGGTTCATCTCCCTACCTGCTCCGCTGATTTACTCCCTGCTTATAGTAAGATTTCTGATATGCATCAGGGAGAGATGAAACACTATGTCAAAACCTAGAACTTCCACACGACTCCCAATACAACATTTATTCTAAACCTTATTGAGACTTCCAGTCTTTTGCATTATTTCCGCTGCTCATATCAGTACCCTGACCACTGGCTGTATAATACATATTTTTAAAGAAGTGAATAACGTTAGTTTCCCCTGTGTTTTTCCTCCTGTGTCCCTTGGTCTACTTCTCCCTTTCAGCCACTTGCTCTGAGCCTCAGTAAATTCATTGCCACTCCAAAAAGCCAAAACTTTAAAATTCTACAAATCAAAGTGAAAAAGAAATGACTCTGTATTAAATGAAGGTTTTCTCAGCCTTTTCAAAGTGGACAGGCCCTGAAAGTGACAAAGAGCTTAAATACGACGGTGGGCTGTAGTCCCTGACCTGCAGACTCGGTCTTCATCTGGTAAGGCAACGGCTAGCTCCAAGGGCACTCACAGTCCTGAAAACAATTCCAGGGTATAAACGAGCCAGTGTACATATTCCAACAAGTTTTCTGATCTCACCTACTGTTCAATCAGTTTTTCTCCTCTTCTCTGAATTAGATTTTGATTTCCAAAAAATAAAAAAAATTTCTTCAACATTCTAAGCTTGTGACCTTTGCAGGTCCTTAAAGAGACAGCAGCAGCCTGACCAGACACACATGGACAGGGAGGATGTAAGGATAGGGTGCAGAGGGTTTCACATCCAGAGCAGGAGTGCTGGTGTCCCAGGGCGCTCACAGCCCTCATGCTCTAAAAAAGGGCTCCTCCAGGTGGACGTGCACTGGCCACCAACTCTGTGTGGACCACCAAATGCCCCAAGGCTGCACCATCCACTATTACAGCCACTCCCCACACATGGCTCTTTGCATTTAAATTAACTAAACTCTAATTGAAAATTCAGTTCCTTGGCCACACCGCAATTCACCTGCTCAGCAGACACACATGGTGAGTAGCTGCTGCTCGGAAGAGCAGAGAGAGAATGTCTCTATCACCACAGAATGTTCCACTGGACAGCACTGCCCGACAACGTGACTACTGCACAGCACCGACCAGGGTGAACACAGACACAACTCACCACCCGACAAGTGGGCGGTGTGGCCTTGAACAGGGACACTGAGCCCTACCCCCAAGAGACGACGGGAGTAGGAGGATCAAGGGGTGGTTTCAGGGGTGGGGGGATCTGGGGGCAGTTTCAGCCATGTTATCCACAGCCCCAAGCAAAGGGGAGTCTCCATCACCTTATTCTTAAATACATGTCATTTCCAAAGGCAGTAGAAATGGAAGCATTGCATTGTGCTTCAACAGAAGGGAGTTGCCGGTCTAGCACTGCTGTGGCTCACAGGTGATGAAGGATGGATGATGAAAAGTGATCAGAGCACATCTGGAGCTCTCACTGAAACGCCCAGGGCAGCTCCAGAGCCTCAGGGTGCTGGGCAGGAAGATGCCAGGCAATGCCAACAGAGTGGATGGCATACCTGCAGGGGGCACTGTCCCAGAAGCCAGCAGTGGAACCTCAAGGACAGCAAGGGGAGCTGAAGAAGGCATCAGGGAGCATAGCACAGAGACCAGGCCACAAGTTTCTTGAGCACAGCACAAAGTCCTGGAGTGCAATCTGTATATTCATTCAGGAGTCTTGGATGCAAGTGGGAAATGATCAGTATATGAGAAGATATGATGATAGTTTGTATAAGACATATCAGCTTGGGGCTTGGGGGTTGGTATTTATTGAGATGGGCCATACTAATACCCTGCTGGAGGGCCACTGTGGGCACAGGCTCAGAGGAACTTGCCTCGGTGCCCAGGAAGCAGAGAGATTAACTTGGGTTTCCAGATGGAGAAGCTTAGGCCAAGTGAAGTGGGCCACCCCCAAAAAGCCATGTGGACCCTCCATGCTGCTGACAATTTTTGAAGCTGAAGTTACATTTGTTTTAAGAAGAGGTTATTATTACTAGGCAATCACTAGCAACCATTACCGTTCAGGATTCCAACCATTTGTTACCCATTATGCATCCATTACTATCCCACAGTCCTACTGTTTGTCATGTGTTATTAGCATAATGGCCCCATAATGGGCTATGCTTCTCTGACTCTGTTATAACTGCCATGATTCACTATGTCAATATTCCAATGGAAAAAGCATCAGATACAATGAAATAATGCATGATTTCAGTTATTCGAATATGATATCATTCTTAGCCATGCTTCTAGCTACCATGTGGCCTATTAAGAGTGTATTACTAATAGAGAAGCACCAATTAAAACCCAATGTTCCATGGGTGTTATAAATAATTACTCTTTTATGTGTGATTATGGAGAGGACATCTAGTTAAAGCCAAGGGTTAATGCACATTTGGTTTGATAAGGAATAAGCAATAAGCAATCTTTACTAAGGGTAATTTACTGCCTGTAAACAACCCATCAATACCTTTTTATTTACAACCTTCATTCATTCATTCATTCATTCATTCACTCAGCAAGTGTTTATTTGGCAGATGTGAAAGGAATGCCAGGAACCATTCCTTCCTGGCATAGGGATAACCAGGGGACTTGGAAAGTCAAGTGGGAAGGGCACTTCCTCCATGAGCTTTTGCTTCACTAAGAAAGCATGACAGAGAAATTATGTATGTATGTTTCACTGGGTCATTTTGTTGTACAGCAGAAATGATCACAACCTTGTAAATTAACTATGCTTCAATACAACTTTTTTTAAAAAGAATGTAAGGGGAAAAAAAAGGATTAGATTACTCAATGTGTAATCTTATGTGGGATAACCATAAATCCTGGATGGAAACGGAATTCACATCAGAGGAGAGTGGGCGATTCGGTTGAAGCCAGGACAATTCTCCCTTCAACAGGCAGAAATGCAGAACCTAGGGAACAGGGACACAAATACCCCAGAGGAGGCCCAGGATTGGAAGGATAGGAATAGCCCTCTAAAAAGCAGCAGTCAAAAAAGACCTGCCCAACTGCTGGATGGCAGACCCATTCCCTGCTCCACACATGGCAGCTCTGAGAGTGCAACAGCCACTCGGCCTCCCCAGTGCCTCTGCTCACAGGTCCAAACAAACCTTGTACAGCCTTCCTGCGTGGGGGGACTTCCATTAAAATATATATACGTGACCTGTGTGTAAATACATACATACATGTACACACACACACACACACAATTTAAAACATTAAATCTGAAGACTCCCTTGTCTCCGCATGAGAGTAAATAAAGGCATTTGGTGCTTGGAAATGTGAATCAAATAAGCCATGTCATATACCTCCTCTAGGAGGAGAAAAACTGTTCTTCTTGAGCCACCATCTGTCCCCCAGCATCTGTGCTCACAGTGCTCACTGCATTTGCAGTGGACTTACACCGCACTTGACAGTTTGTGCCAGGCACTGTCTATTAAACTGTGATTTAACCTGTCTCCTAACTAGACTGTGACGGCAGGTTCCCAGTCTTCCCCTCATCCTAGACCCCCCCAGCTCCTGGGTGCTTGGGGAGTAACAGCTGTGGGTTGCATGGCAGGCCTGGCCTCCTCTACTTGTTTTAGCGAGTATCTGAACTTTCTCAGAGGCTACAGCAGCAGGTAGAATAATGGCTCACAGCGATGTCCACACCCTGACCCCTAAAACTGTGACAATGATACTGACATGGATGGCAAGAGGGATTCTGCAGGTGTGATGGCATTAAGGGCTCTGAGGTGGCAGAGAGGACCTGGGCCCAAGGTAAGCACAATGGTCCTTGTTCACGGGAGGCAGAAAGGGCAGAGAGCCTTGAAGATGTACACTGTTACCTGAAATCTGGAGAAAAGCACTGAGCGCCAAGGAACTGGAAAAGGCAGGGTAAAAGATACTTGCCCAGAGCCTCCAAAGGGCAGACAGCCTCGCTGACACCTTGATTCTGGCCCCAGGGACACAGAAACGGGACAGGACACACCTGTGTTTTTTTAAGCCCTAAGTTTGTGGTGTGATTTGTTACAGCGGCAGTGGGAAGATAATAAGCTCCATTTTGGAAATACATTAGCCTGAGTAGGACTCTGCCACCTCCTCATAGAAGGATCGAGGTTCCCAGAGTCTATTGCCCTTTCTTAGATCACTAGAAGGGACACAGATTCTGTCACAAGGGGGAAAATGTAGTCTCCATCTTGCCCAATCAGTTTATTCTGGAGAGTTTTCGTTCACTTATTTATTTCTGATAGATATTCTTCCCGGGGTAAAAATAGAGTGCCTGTAAAGCAGGACGTGAGAAAGGAGATGATGTGCAGCATAATCAGCGAAGAATCAGGATGAGGCGGGGCCTGTGGACGTCAAGACCGCAGCTGGTCCGAGCGGGGCCCCTTCTGCTCGGGAGAACAGCAGAGAGTGGGAACCTCTCTCCAAAGCCAGGGCAACCCCCCCCACACACACACACACACACTCTCTCATCTGCTCTGAAGGCAGACAGGCCCCCAGATAGTCCTTCTGCTGAGGTCTGGGAGGGCAGCCTTCGGTATCACGGCAGGTGAGTGAGGGAATCCAAAGCTCTGAAAGAAGTGACAGAGGACAGAGAAGGGAGGGCCTTTTACTAACCTAGTCAAAAGTCCGCTGACCCTTGAAACACAAATATCCCCCCGCATTTATGTGCACAGGGACAAGTACTTTGCAGGAGAGAAATTCACAGCATTCCTCAGACACTCAAAGCAACGCAGAACCCGAAAATAAGGGTTCAGAACAACTCGTGCTCCATCATCCTTTATTTAAGAGTTTCCACACAGACAGTATTCTGCACAGAAACTGTGAAATGTTCTATTTCTATTCTATGGAGCTCATGACTAAGCCTACGCCTCTAGCCAAATAATCACATGTCAGGATCTATGAGACCCTGCGGGTCAGGCTGGTGGGATGTGCTGGGGGAAGGTCAGCTGGCAGGCGCCGGCAGGGGCTCTGGGTGGGGTGGCTGGCTCCCTGCCACGTGTTCTTCACAGTATGCTGTCGGGCAGGTTTCTGTTCTGGATACACTGACTTTCATAAAAGTGTTCAAGGTAAGTCTCTACCTACATGTCTTGGAGAAAACAACGCTCGTGGCAGAGAAGCCGTCTCTGGGGAAGAAGAGACGTCATTTGGGGGTTGACTACATACACTCTGAAAACCAAGTGGAATGGCTGGTAATCAACTGATACGAGGAAACAGGCATTTCTTTTAAGTCTGGAAGGTACTGATTCTGTGGCAGGTCTTATCTCTCAGATGTCTTTTTAGTGACCATCTAAAATTAAATTGAAAATTAAATAGCGAGCTGGTTGGGCTCACAAATCAAATATTCGAAAACTTAAGGTAAGGATATAAAACTGCTTATAAAGGTAACAACAGCTCAATAAGTCCATCTCACAGTCTAATACGTACAGTGTGACTATTAAGTCAGGAGTTGGCAAATTATAGCCCATGGGCCAAAGAGGGCCCTACCACATATTTCATGTACTCAGTTGTTAAAAATGGTTTTTATCTTTTTAAACGGCTGGAAAAAAAAAAAAAAGAATATTTCACGACATGTGAGATTATTTGGAATTCTGATTCCAGTGTCCACAAATCAAGTTTTATAGGGACCCAGCCTGCTGACCCACTGACACACAGTTTAAGGCCACATTTGTGCTAAACCACAGAGCCAGCAGCTGCCACAGAGACCCGGGGCCTGTTCTGAGTTACTCTCTGGCCCTTTACAGATAAAGATGCTGCCTGCAGGTTAAGGGTTTGGGTTGTAGCCCTGGGCGGCCTGGTTCCCATCTGCTCTACTGCTAAGGAGCCCTGTGTGACCCAGGACAAGCTGCTGGGCTGCCTGAGCTTGCTTCCTCCCCACCTCTCCTGTGGGGTTGCTGTGTGGACGGGGACAGGAGGAAGGGGGACAGCACTCAGGCAGCAGCATGTGGCACCATCACGGCGAGCCATCACAGGCATCATTATTGTTGTTGGTTGTTACCGTAATTGTACAAACACACCTTTACCGGGCAGAGCATTCTATCGGCTCCAACTTTCCTGGAAATCATGGTTGACACTAATTTATAGTTTCACCTACTCTGAAAATTATCTTTTCATTAATTGATCATAATAGTTTTTAAAACCGTCCCAGTCTCCTTCCCAAATGAAGACAGACATCCGTCACTGTGGCATGGTAATGACCATTAATTAGAAGTTTAGCTCAAAGGATAGTCATTTTTAATGTCAGTACCTTGTTCTAGCCTCATATTTCAAAGCCATTTTCAAAAATGCATCTGGGTTGGAGACTCTGGCAAGTAAGATGACATACTCCAGATTCTGCTTTCTCCTTGACAGATAATTAAACTAGGACACATGGGGGTCAAGCAACTTTCTCAAAGCGCTGGCAACCCTTAATTTAAGTGAACATTCACTGGCTTGTATTTGGATGTGTGCTTTGCAGGGAAAGCACCTGCAGGTTTTTTCAAACAAAGGCATTGAATGTATTGATCTCACCTAAAATTCAAAATAGTTTCAAGTCATATTCACAGACACTTACCATGACAATTTCACTTGGTCATGATGCTCTTATTTCATTTAGAAATGCCACAAATACATCCAGTTAATGCATTATATATGAAAAGACTTGCTGAAGAGACTCAATTTATTAATGATTCAGTAGAACTTCCTAAAACATCTATTTGGAAGTCATTTATAATTCATTTCACAGCTTAGCTGTGGTTCCCATAGGGCAAATATTTATCAAATATTACTCTGTTTTAAGTCCTCCCTTTACATTTATTTGCAGAATACCTTTTTCCCCCCCCAAACAAGGGCTAAGCTTCCTAAAAGCATCCATCTGTCTATTGTAATTTAATGTGCAATTCCTGATAAGGCAACAGTAATGGTCTTTCAGATATACCAGAGTACAAACAAAAGAGTAATTATTAAACACAACAGGCTGGCTGTAAAGTGAAGAAGATACACACTGGGTCCATCATAAATATTTATGTGAGAGGAACCATGGTAATTAATGACCACAGTAATCAACACAAGGGGGAAAGAGCATCTTAAAACCCTGCCATTGAAGAAAAACTTCAGAACTCACCTACCAACAAACCATACACAACCAAATGAAATTTTCAGTATGAAAATCAGAATACTTGGCTTGACTCGTACCAGCGGATGTAGAATATCCTGAATCAGACTGCCACTGTCCCCCTTCCCAACACTGGCAATCATAGTGTCTCTTGCCCATGGCTCATCCCAGCCACAGGGTAAGGACTACAATGAGAGCACTGGCCTTGGACTTGGAAACATCCGAGTGTAAACCCAGTGCTTCCGCTACGAGCTGTGAAACCTTGGCCCAATCAGGTTCTCCACGCCCACCGTAAAAATGAACTATCACATGCCTAGAAGGCTGTTGTGAAAGGACTTACTGTGGTGACACTTTCACAACATACACAAGTGGAGAAAGTCATACTGTACACCTGAAGCTAACACAATGCTGTATATGCCAATGTACACAATAAAAAATTCAAGAGTTGTTGTGACGATACTGATGCAATATATAATATCCTTCACTAGCTCTCTGGGGCTCCTTACTCCACCATCACTGTGTCTGTGACCTCTGACCCTGACACCACCACCTCCACTACTGTTACTGCTTCCGCTACAGCAACCTCTAAGCAGCAATCACTGCACCTGCTCCCCATGGCCAGGTATCTCCTGTGGTCACCTGTAATGACTCAGATTCTTTGGATCGAAACACATAAGGCCCAGGGGGATAGCCAAAATTTTAAAGTAAATAAAATAGACAATAATAAATGTTGGTGAGGATGTGGAGAACTGGAACCTTTGTATGCTGCTGGTGAGAACGAAAAACGGTGTAGCCGCCTTGCAGGACAAAGTTAAACAAAGAATTACCTTATGACCCAGCAACTCTTCACCTAGATATATACCTAGGAGAAATGAAAACATATGTCCACACAAAAATGCACCCACATGCTCAGAGTAGCGTTGTTTCAAATAGCCAAAAAGTGGACACAAGCCAAATGTCAAGAATGTCTAAAGTGATGAATGAACAAAAATGTGATACATCTGTACCATGAACTACCACTCAGAAATGAAATGGAATAAAGTACTGCCACATGCCTCAACAGTAAGTGAAAGAAGCCAGACACAGAATGGCACATACTGTATCATTTCACTTATGTGAAATGTTCAGAACAGGAAAATCCAGAAACAAGGAGCAGGGTTATGAGGGGCTAAGGGGAAGGTATAGATCCAAAGTGATTGCTAATGGGTGCCAGCTTTCCTTTTGGGGGGATTAAAATGTTGTAAACTTAGCGGTGATGGTTGCACAACTGTGGGAATACATTCAAAATCATGGTGCATGAATTATATCTCCAAAAACCTTTTACAACAATAGCATTAATCAAGCGTGGAAGGGCAAGGACACATTTGAGGAGTGGCAGAGAGCGAGGAAGCTAGTTCTTGCTAGATCTGCTGCTCGCTGCTAGAGCCACTCGAGCCTCAATAGGATGGACAATACAGGCTCAGCACAGAGGACAAAGAAGAGGGGGTTGGGGTGAACTCCACTCCCCACCGAGACCCCTGCTCTGCCTCTGTGAAGCGGGCTGTTTATGACCACACATAGAACATAAGATAAGAGCAAGAGTGGGAAGTCTAAAGCTCTAGAGCTGAAAGCTCGTTTGAAAGCCAGCCTTTAAAGCCTGGGTCCCAATGTACTCGCTTGTCCCCTGGACCAGTGACTTAACCTCTCTGGGTTTCAGTTTCCTCATCTTTAAAATGGGTACAATCATCCTTTATGCTGCAAGGATACACTAATGCATGTAAAGCTGTTGTGTGTTTTATGTGCATTTCTACACTTGTGTCTGACATCTTCACATCATCATTGTGAGCACGGTGCTTGCTGTTCCACAGGCTGGCTCTGCTCCCAGCAGCCCAACCCACCCACAGCTCAGTCGCCTATGTTCCCGTCAGCCTCCCCAGGGAATTCCCATTAAGTTCCTGCTTTGTTCACCTGGGAGGTGGGCTTGAGGCCTCTCCCTCTGCTGACAGCCATCACTTCCACGACCCTTCGTTAGCACAGAAAATCGAGGCCCCAGGGCATCTTCCCCACCAATAACCACAGAGGCCTCCACTGAAGCCCTAGAAAGAGCTGGGCAGAGTTTTGGGGGTTTTACATACACTAGGTCATCTAGTTGCTCAGAGCCAGCCTGGGAGGCAGGCACTGTCACCTGCACCACTCTCCAGAAGAGGAAAGTCAAATTTTAAGTTAAGTAACAATCAAGTGTCTAACACAGGTAAGGAAGGGCCAGGGCTGGAGTCAGGATGTACACTGGATGCCACTGACTCCTCCACCCACTCACTCTTCCTCCCACTGACTCCTCCACCCACTCACTCTTCCTCCCACTGACTCCTCCACCCACTCACTCCTCCTCCCGTTGTCTCCTTCACACATATAGGAAGGATCTATTGAGTGCCAGTGATGAAAATAGTCTTTGAAAGAGCCTGCCCTTAAAAGAGAAAATGACAGAATGAATGTGGTCAACATGTTCACAGAGGAACAGAGGAATGTACTGCCAAGAGGAGATCAAGAAACCATCAACTTCTTTCCCAGCTGACAAAGACAGCCCCACCTACTACCATCGATCTCATGAAACAGGAATTCAGAGAAAAACTTGACCCTCATTTTCAATGTCCTGTATTCCTTGGGAACTCTGATGCATGGAATTTTAAGCCATGCCACTGAATCTTCTCTACAATTTGTTTCTTTCAGGTTTCCTTGCCGGCTCCCAGACGAGCCTTCTCTCCTCTACCTCAGGGGGCAGGACCAGCGTTTGCCCACCTGGGCACCCACCTGGGAAGGATGCAAGTGGAAGGGCCATGGAGTGAGATGCTGCAGCAGGTCAGAAGCTGTGTGGGAGACTCAAGTTCTCCACAGCCCAAAGACATGTATGTTATTCCAGGACTGACATTTCCTAGCAGGCTGAAGGGTGTGTGGAAATAATTCATTGCCCATTTTCTAAAGCTCCATTTCATAACTTAATTTAGTCCTAAAATCCTAAAAGGATTTCCATTATGCCCACAACCACAGAGGTAATAACACTTAGGGTTCTAATACTGTGGAAACTACTCGATACTTTTCAACTCTTTTTTTTTTCCCCCTCTAAAAAAGGATAAGTCAATTCCCACAAAAGAAAAAACAAGGAAAAGAGATATATGTTTTTTTGGAAGGATCAGCTAAATCACAGAGATTTTAAAAGTCCAGTGCAGGAGTTCCCATCGTGGCTCAGTGGTTAACGAATGTGACTAGGAACCATGAGGTTGCAGATTTGATCCCTGGCCTTGCTCAGTGGGTTAAGGATCTGGCGATGCCATGAGCTATTGCATCGGTCGCAGACGAGGCTCAGATCCCACATTGCTGTGGCTCTGGCATAGGCCGGTGGCTACAGCTCCAATTAGACCCCTAGCCTGGGAACCTCTGTATGCCACTGGAGTGGCCCTAGAAAAGGCAAAAAGACAAAAAATAAAAATAAAAATAAAAGTCCAGTGCAGAGATGGTAGACAAAGAGATGTACTAAATTTACTTTAGGAGCTAAAGGTTTTAAAATGATTATTTTAAGGTAATACTAATCCAATATGATACACAATAAGCTGGCAAATGCATTCGCTTGGATCCTGTTGTATGCATCTCACGAATCCCAAGAAAATAATCTGTCAATTAAAGTTCTAATTAACATTGGATGCACTATTAAGACTGAGCTTTTCCTATAAGTTCAATAATTTTATAATGAAAATTAAACAGGACTTCATAGAAAGAAACCTGATGCTCATTTTCAATAACAAGATATTACTGAATTTCTAAAGTAATGGTGATATCCAAAAATCGGTCCCACAGGAAGTGCCATAAGAGTAAACAATAAAAAACCATAAATAATTTAAGCAATATGCTTAAAATTAAATTTAAAATAAAATGTTAATAACAATGTATGTGGGAGAAAATACATATGCCTCATTATTCCTGAAAAATGTTTAGCACAATTATTGTTTTTGTTTGGCAGAAGCAAAAAGAACCCTGCCAATATCTGCTCTTGATAATCCATAGCCAAACCAAATACTCATCTCTATGTTTAACTAAAATATACATACTGAATATTCTCTATAAGGTGAATTTGAAATTGTTTCCAAATTAGGCATACAGCAAATAAGATTTCTTTTAAATTATACCAAACTGTATAGTGAACTTAATTACACCTTTCTTAAAAATGCCTATAAATATTCGTTAACTTCAATCTTCTTGTTCATATGAAAATAAACCATGTCTGGGCAGAAAATAATTCCTGGACTGTTATATGTTGTAGTAGATTTACTGAATTCCACAGATGCTTTCAGCTCTCTGAACAAAAAAATGAAAAGCTTTTACTTAAGGATAATTTAATTTTGAGGATGCATATATTTAAAAAAAAAAGATGTCACAAGGATAGTACAGAAATCTGTGAGTTGAAGTTTCACTTCAAAATCTAACTTTTTGTTTGAATAGTAGAGAATAAAAATGTTGATTGTTCTTGTTGAGGTGTTTAATGACAGCAAGAAAAATATGATAATACCAACAAAAAGAAGCTTAAAAAAAAAAAAAACAAAATTTATGAAGTCTAAGCAGCACGTCCAAACAGACGTGTGTAAGAACAAGTCTGGAACTGAGTCATATGGGATCCACAGCACCCCCTTCCCACACACACACGCCAGTGGGACGTCTCTCTACTGGCCAGGTGTGACTGGCGGTCAGGCAGGTCCAAGTTCAATTCTCCTTCTGTGACAAGAAATCAGAGCTCAAGGCCAGCCTCACAGGAGATGTAGGAAAATGCCCATAATAAGGTACTAATCTAAAAGTGTACCTTTATTCTTTGGTCAACAACATCTATAATCAAAGCAATACGAATTAACCTGCGGTTGGTTTCGCGTATCCACAACTGCAAGTTTCTCGTGAGAAAACCACGTGGCAACCGCTGTAGCAGTCACAAGAGCAACATGTCACGTGGAATCCAACAATTCAGATGCTGCTATTCCTCTTCTAATGTTACATCGGATCTTTAACACAACTGGAATTTAGTTTTAAGAACAGAGCTTTATGTATTTTTGTAATCTAGTTTTGTAAAAAGCTATAGGAGGAAAAAATATTTTGGTAAATTTCAAGATAGCTAAAAGACTGATTAAATCATACATTTTTTAATGATCACAAAGTTCAAAAAAAGGGTCTATTATAATTTATCTATTGGTTCAGAGGGTTTTTTCTAAAATTAATCTTATAAATTAAGGAACTGTTGATAATTATCACTGGCCCAGTTTTGGAGTCTATGACCCTGGACATAAAACTAACCAATAAATAGAAAGGATAAACATGATCATTCATATCTAAATTTTTAAAACAGATAAAAATCTGCCATGATTATAAAGGTTAAACTGTATTAAAATCATACCACAATGTAATTTAAAGCCATAACCTATGCTTTTGTTATTTCACCTGTTACACAGGCATGTTAAACTGTATTAATTTAAGGTTTCTTCCAACTTGTAAAATGCTGGGAACCAGGAGTTTATGAAGACAGACTCTCAGGTAACATTAAAAAGATGGAATGGGGAAAATGCACTGGGACTCACCAAATCATTCAAAGTAAGGAAATTTACCAGAAGTCACTGTCAGACGATTCTGACCGTGTTTAAGCGGGAGCACACAGTTTCATTTTGAAAGCTATGGTACGTGAAAGTGTTCAGTTGACTTCCTTGAAAATGAAAGTGTGTTGAATTTCTCAAGTCTAGAAATGGAAGTAGGAAAATAAAACTTTGGATAATACATGCCTTAAAGAACAGTTAACTCTTTCTCCAATACCTGGTTTGTCCCTCTCCAGCGTTTGTGGAAGCATATTTTATTTCTAAAGTGCATTATTATATCTTCTACATGAAGGATATTGACTATAATTTGGTCTCTGATCCTTGAACATCTTTCTCTTCCCCCAAGGTTACCATTCTGATAACAAAGGTAATTGTTTCATATTGCACATGCCAAAGACATACAGCTTGAGGTGAACCCATAATAACCCTGTGACAGAGCCTGGAGGTAGCTTTTTAACTACATCTTTTCCATAATTTTCTTCTTGGAGAAGTAAAATGAAGTTTTAACATAAAGCAAGAGAGAAGATGAGACTAGAGGCAGCTGGTATTTCTGCTTACAGAATTTTTGCAACTCCTAAAACTCTTTCTAGCACTCCAGAACTTCTAGGCCTCTTAATCTAATTATACCTCTTCCTCCAAATCCAACCTATTATAATCAAATGTCTTAGAAAATGAAACGGCATGTTGTTTTAAACCACTTTTGGTCTTAAGGAAACTTTTAGTGAATCAAATCATATGAAGAAGCTCACTCTACAAAATTCTGATAGAAGAGGTGTCAGGGACATGGAGAACACAGAGCTGAAAGGGAACAGAGCTTGCAAACCACCAGGTTAGAACGTAGATATTACTACGCTATCAATGCACTTTCCTTCACAAAGTAACTTACACCTGGCTTAATCCTAGAATAAATTTATAAATTTGAACTCTACAAATTGGTATGCTAGCAAATTGCTAAAAGCAATGTTCCTTCAAAATGGGTAAAACGGTTATTCACCTATTTTATTATGGCGTCATCTCCAGTCAAACAGACTCTGAGACTGGAAGCTCCACTTCCACTCCGTGGACTCAGAGAACCGGAAATGAAGGTCTCAGCCATCAGAAGCTGCTGGGACTTTCAGCAGCACTTCAAGGAGGGAAAGAATCCTCCATCTTTGTGCCGAGAAATAACAGTGAGTCACCTTCTTTCCATTTTTAACTAAAAGTAAGGAAAATTGGTTATGAAAATAACATTTAAATTTACAAGAAAAAAAAACCCAGAATAATTTAAAATTGCCAATTGGGAGTTCCCGTCGTGGCTCATTGGTTAAAGAATCCGACTAGGAACCATGGGTTTGCGGGTTCGATCCCTGTCCTTGCTCAGTGGGTTAAGGATCTGGCGTTGCCGTGAGCTGTGGTGTAGGTCACACACATGGCTTCAACACTGAGTTGCTGTGGCTGTGGTGGAGGCTGGCAGCTGTAGCTCTGAATTGACCCCTAACCCGGGAACCTCCATGTGCCAGGGGTGCGGCCCTAAAAAAACAAAAGACAATAAATAAATAAATAAATAAATAAATAAAATAAAATAGCTAATTGAAGGCACAAGTCCACACTGACCATGTTTAAAAATTGGGGGTGTTTATGGATGCAAACTGTTTTAAAAACTCTGGCAGGAACTGCATTAGGTTGAGCAGCTTCCAGATATTCTGTCCAGGAAAATTTTTCTGGATCAGGATAACCTCAAGAAATATGTAAGTATCAAAAGATTACTCACTGATATTTTGATTCCCATATACTATAAGAGATTTGGCAATCATAATACCTACTGCTAACTAAATGCTCCCCACTTTATAGCCCCTATTAAGAACTGAAGTCTATGATAACCTCTGACAGGGCTGTTTTACCCCCACTCATTCACTGGTTCAGGCATTCCCTCCACAAGGTTAAGCAGGTTGACCAAGGTCAAATGGTGGTGTGAGTACTCGGCAGACCCAGTTCTCCCCCAGAAGTCTGAAAAGACTCACAATCACTATCTGACCTCAAACCATGAATCGATAATCTTTTCAATTCCTCCAGTAATTCTGCATTGATTAGGATTTTATTCTCATAACTAAATGTTTGTAAATTACAATTCCCAAGTTTGCTATTTATCATTGCAATTTAAAAATATATATTGATGGGAGTTCCTGTGGTGGCTCAGTGGAAATGAATCTGACTAGCATCCATGAGGATGCAGGTTGGATCCTGGGGCCATGCTCAGTGGGTTAAGGATCCGGTGTTGCTGTGAGCTGTGGTATAGGTTGCAGATGCGGCTCATATCTGATGTTGCAGTGGCTGTGGTGTAGGCCAGCAGCTGTAGCTCTGATTCATCCCCTAGCCTGTGAACCTCCATGTGCCGTGGGTGTGGCCCTAAAAAGACTATACATATATATATTAAAAGACATATACATATGTATATATATGTATAACATGGTATGAAGCACTCTATGTTTATAAAATTTCTAATTGGGTTTCTTGTTTCTCTTTATGCTTGTGTTATTTTACCCCAATTACATTTTCTAGAGGTCTGTCTACATTATTGTGCTGTTTCCTTTTTCTTTTCAAGAAATGAGTACTTAGATTCATTCATCAAATCTATTGTTTCCTTTTTTCTTTTCTAATTATTTTGTTTGCTACTTTTATTCTTACTTCTTTCCTCATACCTCCCTTAGGTTTGTTTTATACTTATTTTGCCAAATTGAGTAATAAACATAATTAATTTATTCTCTTTTTTTTTTACAAAAAGAATATAAGGATTTAAGACTATGAATTTACCACTGCAGTCCCTGAATACAGCTTTAGACATCTAGGTATATTTTTAGAAAATATTTATCTTTCTTTTACTTTCTAAAAAATAAGTCTAATTATAATCATCAAGCTCTTCTCTTCTCCTCATGAACCTCCAGACTCCCCTCCCTTCCTTTAAGCTGTTCTTCAAGTGTCACATTCCCTGTAAGTCCTTCCCTGAATCCCCAGGAATACATGTGCCCTTCCCCACACATCTCCTGCCTATTTTTCTCCATAGACTCACGGCCTAACAGACTCATATTTTGCACATTTGTTCTTTCTTTTGCTCCTTAGAACACGACTGCCTTATGATAGGAATTAATTCACTTCACTGTCATTTTCTCTGAGCCTGGAACAGTGCCGAGCCTGTCGTTGCTGCTCAGTAACTATTTGGGGAATATCTGTTAAAGGAATGAAATTAGAAGTCTGCCTTAATAGTGTGGTGGCCAAGAGTGGCAGAAGTATGGTCTGGCCGCCAAACACTGAATGGAGCCTAACAGAGTTCCGCTAGTGCTGCTGGGACTCAGAGGCACCACTAGAACAAGATGAAGCTCCTGATCATCGCCGGTTATGCTTCCAAGCAGCCCTGCAGCGTGGAGGGGCCATCTGATTCCTGGCATCTGCACAAGGCAAATATGACACTTCCTCACTGTTCTATAAAAAAGGCCAAGTCAAGTCTGAGATTGGCTACAGCTTGTGCTAAAACAGCATCCCTGATTATTTTTCCCAGGAACAACAGTCTAAATGGAAACATGAATCTGCCACTGGATCCTTATGACTAAAGAACTCAGATCATGAACAAATAGCACAAGTCCTTATGATCCTGACCTTCTGGTCTGAGTAACCTGTCCCCTGATACTCAGAGAAGCCAAAACAACCATGATTACACCAGTGGCCAATTCAGGGACCAAAAGTCACAGGTGTCCTAGAACAAGCCATTTTTAAGTAATGGATTATTAACAGTCCTGTGTAATAACCAGCAATAAAAAGGGATCTGCTAGGAGTCTTATCGAGAAGGTTCAATTAAGAACAGAATATTGATCATAAACACACATGCTGGAAGGACTTAAGAGGACCCTCATCTAACTCTTAATGTTACTAATGAGGAAAGAGAGAACTGGTATTTTAAGTGATATGTCTAAGGCAAGACAACTAATAATAAAGTCAAAGCCAGAGCCCAGGTCTCCTGACTTGCAATTGACAGAAATCAAGACTTCAAAAAGCTGCTCAAGACCCAGGGATGCTCTGTAGGCTGCTGGGCACCAAGGCCAGGAGAGAGCACCGGCACCAGCCAGGAATGAAGCCCTGACTGGGTTCTGCCAACATTTTAACAGACTAAATTTTCTAAGAAAGTCCCTCAGACACAACTTTACCTAATTCAGGTAGATTCAGGTAATCTACCTATAGGAAACAGCACAATGCCATTTAAAATATAGTAATTCTTTGTCTGCCTAAGACAAGTTAATGGCTAATGTTTTTTTTTAAATAAGTTTTATTTAAGTATATTTATTTTACAAGGTTGTGATAATTTCTGCTGTACAACAAAGCGATTCAGTCATACATATACACACATCCATTCTTCTTCAGATTCTTTTCTCACATAGATGATCCCAGCATTTCCTACTTAAAGCAAGCAAAGCGAGTTTGGGACAGGAGGAACCTAGGGTTCTTGGTGGTGTGTCCTGTTGGTGCCACAGCCCTTGACACTTTGAATAACAAATCAAAGCTGATGCTGATGTCAGTGGCCTTTCAGCCACCTGAGAGGCAAGGTCTGACAAACCGCCCCCCACCCCCACCCCGCCGCCCCCAGATCAATTACCTCTCCTTGGGCTTTAATGCAAGCAGGTCTTTTGGTGTCTGCCAAAGGCCAGCAGAATCCATTTCAGGTCTGCAGGCACTCTGGGGCTTTAATAAAGTGCAGTCATTTTTTTTTCTTTTCTTTTCTTTTTTTGGTTAATGTTGCAATTAAATAAAAGATTTATGTATACTGTAAATTTTGTTGTTGTAATTTCAGCTTTACAAATTATAAAGTAAACTCAAATACTGATTTAGTACCAGAACATAATTTGCTAAAAGATTCCTATGTGAGCCTCATACATCTAGAATATTTGCTAACAAGTGTATGTCCAAACAACTTATTCTAGAGATCCTAAAGCAATCAACTGCTGCTATTCCTACAAAGTATATTTCATTACCTCCCAAAATATCAATTATCATAGCTTTATTTCTGAAAATACACTTGCATTTAGCATTCATTCACAAGTTTGGAGGCTAGACTTCCAACTTAAAAATGTAGAAATGAGTACATACATTTAGCTCTGTTTCCTTCTAAATGCCAACAAAGTGTCAATGAAGTCATCTTAAAATGAATGCTTACCAAAAGAGAAAATATCGAATTAATTTTGATACAACACACCATGGAATATTATGTAGCCTTTATAAAGAATTATAACCATAACAAATGAGTTGGAAGAGATCTACTCTGAGACACAGTTGAGGAAGATAAAAAGATGGAAAAAGATGTACATAATATATTTCCATCTTTATACTGCAAACAATAATTTTAAAAATGACATGGGTCATGAATATCTGAGTGTTTGAATGTGTATGTGTGCATGCATTTGCAATTATATGGGCATTAGCAAAATATATAGAGCATAGAGTATCTAATTGTTCATTTCCCACTTGAGAAAAGAACTGAACTGCATTCCCTATACTCCTATGCATTTAAATGCAATTATGCAACTGAGTTCTGGTCAGTGCATGTGGGTAGAAAGGATGTAACAAGCCACTTCTGAGCCTGGCCCCTAAAGCCCACTCATGTGAGACCATCAGTTCTCTTACTATTCTCTGATCTAAGTGAAAGATTCTCAAGGACCCGGAGGAATCCCTGTTCCCAAGTAATTAAATGGAGCATAACTTAGCCCCATCAACCATGGCTGTACTATGACAGAAGCAAGAAATCAAATTTTAATGTGTTAAGGCACTGAAATTTATGGAGTGGTTTGATATGCGAGGGACCATATGGTAATTAACATGGAGGGACTACCACCAATTACTATTTACTTGGGGGTGGGGAGTAACTATCTTGGGTGGAAGGAGAAATGAATGTAAAAAGACAGTGTTTGTTATGCAAAAAAAAAATAATAAAACTAATACAAGGACAAAAGGCACAATAAGAACAGTTAAAAAGCCAAAAGCAGATGAGAAATGTCAAAAAAAAATTCCTGGAAGTGTGAAAAGGAAATAAGTGAATGAAAACTGATTTAACATTCATTTATTGAGAAAGCTAAAAAAGAAATCTGCTACAGGGAAATGCCAGTAAAGAATAAGTTAATTTACATTAGAGAACCTTGGAAAGCTTCAGGAATTGCAGGCAGCAGGCACAGTGTGGGGCTAACAACAGGGCTGAGTTGGAAGTCCTAATAGAAACTGTTAGAGCTGTTAGAACTGTTTGCCCCAACAACTAGGCAACTATCTCTCTCACATTAAAGAAAAAGGCTGGAAGTTTCCGTCTCCGGATAGGCTGAGAAGGTATAAAATTCAGGGTCTTTGGCAACAATGAAACCTACTTACAGAACAAGGACATCCCCCACCTGCTCCCAGTACCTGACTCTCAAAGAGCTGGCAGCCCTTCACTCCAGCCTTCAACACCTCCCCAAACACACACACACCAGTCAGAAGAGAGGAGCCTTTCCTGTAGAAACTGGCCCAAGAGTTGTAGCTATCCTGACATTTGAGGATGCCCAAATAAAAGATTCTGGTTAATACCTGAGCACCCTACAGGGATGTTCACAATTTCACAGGCCCCAGCAGGGCCCAGAAATTTTACTCTGCCTTTCATGACCTCATTCTTAAAAATGAAAAGACAACTAAGAGTCATCATAGACTAAAAGACCACAATAAACAGATATTAAACAACTAAATATAATAATAATGAAACAGGAATTTTGAAATAACATCAGTAGATTTAATCCAGAAAGTTTAAAAACCAGATGAACCTCTAATTAACATTCTTAGAGGAGTAAAAGAAGACCTGTGAAATGAGAACGCTATTAGAAAATAAAGGAGTTCCCATTGTGGCACAGAGGAAAAGAACCCGACTAGTATCCATGAGGAGGCAGGTTCAATCCCTGGCCTCGCTCAGTGGGTTAGGGATCTGGCATTGCCATGAGCTGTGGTGTAGGTTGCAGACTTGGCTTGGATCTAGCATTGCTGTAGCTGTGGCATAGGCTTGCAGCTGCAGCTCCGACTGGACCCCTAGCCTTGGAACTTCCATATGCCACAAGTGTGGCCCTAAAAAGCAGGGAAAAAAAGGAAAGAAAGGAGAGAGTTCCATTCATGGAATGGAGAATAAAGAAAACCACATAGGACTGTTATTCACTCCCTAACAATGCAAAAAGCTGGATTATCTGAAAAATCATAAATTTTCTTGAGGCTCTAAAACAGCTAAAGCACCAAGGCAACAAAGTAAGTAAAAATCCAAAGGACAAGCTCCTCCAAGGACAGTCGAGAAATAGCAAACATTTTACCTGTCATATCACAAAGCACTGGAGGAAGAGTAATCCATCCAAATGAGTAAAAAGACATCAGCTAACATTTTATTAAGTTCTTAAGCTAACGAGGGGCCAGCATGTCAGCCTGGAACAGCCATAGGATTCACCAAGTGTTCACTAGAGAGACCACAGCAAGGCAGAAGGTTGGGAAGAGCTCCCCCCAGAGCACTACAGATGGAAAGGTTGAGGTAGCCAGAGGGAAAATAAAAATGACACTTAGGGAACAAAGATAAGAATTAAAACATACTTCTAAACAAAAACTATGCCAGCTAGAAGACAATGGAGTGACAGCTTTTAAACAATGAAAATTAAAAATATGTCAACCTAGGATTCTATATCCAGCAAAAACATCTTTAAAATATTAAGGCAAAATAAAAGCCTTTTCAGGCAAACAAACAGCTGAGATAATGCATTTCCAACAAACTTGTGTTATAAGAAACTCTAAAGAAAGTTCCTCAGGGAGAAGGAACATAAAAGAAATGGAAAAGGAGATGTTACAACTGATTCCACAGAAACACGAAGCTCAGAAGAGACAACTATGAACAATTATACACCAAAAACCTAGAAGAAATGTACAACCTACAAGACTGAATCATGAAGAAATGGAAAATCTGAACAGACCAATTACTAGTAAGATGATTGAATCAGTAATTTAAAACCTCCCAACAAACAAAATTGCAGGACCAGATAGCTTCACTAGTGAAATCTACCAAACATTCAGAGAAGAATTAATACCTATCCTTCTTGAACTCTTCCAAAAATTAAAAAAAAAGAAGCCCTTCCAAGTTTATTTTATGAGGCCAGTGTTACCCCGATACCAAAACCAGATAAGAACATCACAAGAACAAAAATTACAGTCAATATCCCTGATGAACACAGACACAAAAAACCTCAACAAAATATTAGCAAACAATACATTAAAAGGGTTATACACCATGAGTGGGATTTATTCCCGGAATGCAAGGATAGTTCAATTATCTACAATCAATGTGATAATACATTAACAAAATGAAGGATAAAAATCATATGATCATTCTAATTGAAAGAATTTGACAAAATTCGATATCCATTTATGATAAAAACTCTCAATAATATAGGTATAAAGCGAAAGTACCTCAACATAATAAGGGCCATATATGACAACCCCACAGTGAATATCACATTCAAAGGTGAAAAGTTTAAAGCTCTCCTCTAAGATCAAGGAAGCCCAATCTCACAACTTTGACTCAGCATAGTACTGAATCTCTTGAAGCAATTAGGCAAGAAAAATAACTAAAGGGCATCTAAATTAGAAAGAAATAAGTAAAACTGTCAGTGGAGTTCCTATTGTGGCACAGCAGAAATGAATCTAAGAACCATGAGGCTTTGTGTTCGATTCCACTACTTTTTCTAGTTCTAAAATAACAAATGGAAGACATCCTTTTAAAGAAATAGTTATATAGGTTTATTATTATAGAGTATGGAAATATTTTTAAGCATTTGATAAATACTTCTAAATTACCACCCATGTAGTATTTTCTTCCAAAAACAATATTAGAAAATACAGACATTAAAAAGGAAAAAAAAAAAATGAACAAGACCAAACCACTCAAAACAAAGGCACCGATTTTCTGTGAAGACTTTTTAAATTCTTTTGTTTGTTTGTTTGCTATTGAGTTGTATGAATTCCTTATATTTTTATTGATGGTTTTCTTTGCAGGGATTTTTAGTTTGATATAGTCTCACTCGTTTGTTTTTGCTTTTGCTGCTTTTGCTTTGTTGGTGTCAAATCTGAAAAATCATCACCAAGACAAATGACAAGGAGTTTACTGCCTATGTTTTCTTCCAGGAGTTTTAAGGTTTCAAGTCTTACATTCAATGCTTTAGTCCATTTTGAGTTAGTTTTTGTGTATGGTGCAGGATAATGGTCCAGTCATTCTTTTGTATGTGGCTGTCTAGGTTTCCCATCACCACTTATTGAAGACACTGTCTTGGAGTTCCCGTCACGGCTCAGTGGTTCATGAATCCGACTAGGAACCATGAGGTTGCAGGTTTGATCCCTGGCCTCGCTCAGTGGGTTAAGGATCCGGTGTTGCCGTGAGCTGTGGTGTAGGTCACAGACACGGCTTGGATCCCACGTGGCTATGGCTGTGGCATAGGTCGGCAGCTACAGCTCTGATTAGACCCATAGTCTGGGAACCTCCATGTGCTGGCCATGGGTACAGTCCTAAAAAGCAAAAAACAAAACAAAACAAACCTGTCAGTATTTATAGATGAAAAATTATAAAATTACATAGAAAACCCTAAAGACATCATCAAAAACTGTTCAAACTAATAACAGTTAAGTTGTAGCATACAAAATCAATATACAAAAATCCATTGTGTTTATACACTATTAATGAACTATCAAAAAGAGAAACTAAGAAAACAACCCCATTTACAATTGCTTCAAAGAGAATACCTAGGAATAAACTTAATAAATTTAAAGGAGGTGAAAGACCTATATACACTGAAAAATTACAAGACATTGATAAAAGAAAGTAAAGAAGATACAAAATAATGGAAAGATATTAATTAATATTAAAAAAATTAATATTAAAATGTCTGTCCCGTCCCAAAGCAGTCTACAAATTCAATGTAATCTATTAAATTTCCAGTGATATTTGTTAAAGAGATAGAACAAAAAAATCCTAAGACTGTTTTTGGAAACACAAAGCCCTAACGCAGCCAAAGCAATCTTGAAATGGAACAAAGCAGGAGTCACTACACTTCCTGTTCTCCACTACAGGAGAAAGCTACAGTAATCAAAACTGTATGGTATTGGCATAAAAACAGATTTATAGATCAATGGAATGGAATAGAGAGCAGAATAAACTCATACATATATGTTTAATTAATTTATAACAAAGGATCAAAGAGTATACAATGGAGAAAGACAGTGTCTTCATTTTATTTATTAATTTTTAAATTTTTTTATTTTTGTCTTTTTCAAGGGCTGCACCCACTGCATATGAAGGTTCCCAGGCTAGGGGTCTAATCAGAGCTGTAGCTGCCGACCTATGCCACAGCCATAGCCACGTGGGATCCAAGCCATGTCTGTGACCTACACCACAGCTCACGGCAACACCGGATCCTTAACCCACTGAGCGAGGCCAGGGATCAAACCTGCAACCTCATGGTTCCTAGTCGGATTCATGAACCACTGAGCCGTGACGGGAACTCCAAGACAGTGTCTTCAATAAGTGGTGATGGGAAACCTAGACAGCCACATACAAAAGAATGACTGGACCATTATCCTGCACCATACACAAAAACTAACTCAAAATGGACTAAAGCATTGAATGTAAGACTTGAAACCTTAAAACTCCTGGAAGAAAACATAGGCAGTAAACTCCTTGTCATTTGTCTTGGTGATGATTTTTCAGATTTGACACCAACAAAGCAAAAGCAGCAAAAGCAAAAACAAACGAGTGAGACTATATCAAACTAAAAATCCCTGCAAAGAAAACCATCAATAAAAATATAAGGAATTCATACAACTCAATAGCAAACAAACAAACAAAAGAATTTAAAAAGTCTTCACAGAAAATCGGTGCCTTTGTTTTGAGTGGTTTGGTCTTGTTCATTTTTTTTTTTTCCTTTTTAATGTCTGTATTTTCTAATATTGTTTTTGGAAGAAAATACTACATGGGTGGTAATTTAGAAGTATTTATCAAATGCTTAAAAATATTTCCATACTCTATAATAATAAACCTATATAACTATTTCTTTAAAAGGATGTCTTCCATTTGTTATTTTAGAACTAGAAAAAGTAATGTACAATACAAAAACAAGTAAATAAACTGTGCTATACTCATAATACAGACAGTTATGCAGTCATAAATAACCAGGTTCTCAATGACTATTTAAAAAATAACATGTTCAAATTATATCTTCAGTAAATGGATGAAAAGGCTACAAAAACAATGTAAACAATAAGATGACAATTTCAAATCTTTAAATCATATATAGTCAAACTAAAAAAAAAGACAATTGAAAAATAAATAACAGAATAATAATGATCAGCTCTACTAATTAGTTTATATTTTAATCAATGATTTAAACAATTTCAATGTTTAAATCATATACAGTCAAATTTAAAAAAGATGAAAAATAAATAACAGAGTAATAATGATCTGCTCTATTAATTAATTTATATTTTAATTTATTATGTTCCATAGTTTACAAACTTTTTTACATTTTTATGATAACAAAAATAATTAACTTTTATCTTAAAGATGTTTGACGTAGAAGAAGTCCACAGCTTCACCTCACCGGTGATGATGTATAAAAATCCAATGAAAAAATGACGAGCAGAGTTTAGCTGACTGAATGCTCTTTACAGAGAAAAAGAACGCCATCATTTTACAGTGTCTCTATAAACTGTGTACGGATTTCAGTTTCTGTGAAAAGCCTTGGGGAAATGGTGATGTGATCTGCAATCAAGTGAAGAAAAAGAAAAAGGCCGATGACATATCAGATGCCACTTGGCAGGACCGCCTACTGATGGAATCAAGGTAACATCTTACTCTGGCAGAAAAATGCCTACCTGAGGCTCAGACACGGTGATATAAAACAGTATTGCACACTGTAGCCAGTGGCCACAAAAAATGTTCTGCAGTTAGCAAAACATGCAATATTCATTTTTTTCTGCTTTGGGAGGCTTTTTGCTCTTGCATTAAAATGCACTTACTGTAGAACATGATACTTACAAGAAAAAGAGAGCCTTGCTAGGTCAGGGAGCTGATTTATTTCCCTGGCCCATTAACACCCAAAGCCCTGCTGACCACCAGAAACTGAATGAAGAGCTCCGATGTGTGTTCTTGGTCAGACACCAGGTGAATCAAGTAAGTGGCGATTCCAGCACCATCCGCAGAGCCCTGTTCAAGGCCCACACCCCTTATTGTCATGTACGATGAGTCTCCCTAGTGGTCTCCCCAACTGCTGCTTTCTGATCTGGCTTAGGACTGCCAGATAAACATTTAACCGGAGTTACGTCAGGGGTTTGACTATAAACTCCTCATGCTGGCTTTTAAAGATCTATGCAATGGTTCAATCTACCTATCCTACCAACTCCTTATTAATATTTCAAAACTAGAATGAAACCCATTTTGGACTCCTGATTTCCAGAATTGTAAGACAGTAAAACTGTATTGTTTTAAGCCACTAAATTCGTGGTAATTTGTTACAGAGCACTATGCCATCATATCATTTTTTTTTCTGTGAGGCACTTCTTTCTCTTCCTGGCTGGGTGTTACCTCTAACTAACATCATTGCTGCCATCTAGAACAGTATTTATAACCTCACCAAACAGCCCCTGTTGACTGTCAGATCCCGAGGTCAAGGAGGCTGCTCACTGACCTTTCCATCCCACCCTCTCCCAACTCAAGTCCCATAGAATGACAGGAACAGATTATAAAAGTTGAACAAATAAATAAATCACAGGGGAGCATATGTCAACTAATACAGAAGGAATAAGGACACTGGAAAATCAGCATTTGGCAAACATCACACTAATAACTAATCCATCTAGTGAACACCAGTAGATGTTGAAACCTAGTAGGTGAAAGTTCCATGAGGAACAGAGAATTTACATAATCAACATCACTCTTCAGCAAATCTGTATTATCTACAAAAGGAAAGAGTAGTTTTACAGTGGAGAGGCTTGACACACACCACTTAATCAAGTGACCAAGGGCAACATCAACAGCAAAGGGACCACTGAATTGTGCACCAGCTGAGTGGCTGCAGTGAGAACACAGCCTGGACACTCCTCCCCAGGTGCCCAACCTGCGTCTGCAACATTAGACAAACCTAAGAAGCATGCTACAAAATTACCGGCTTGTACTCTGCAAGGGTGAAGTTCATAAGAGTCAAGGAAAGACAGAAGAACTGCTGTAGAATGAAGGTCACTAAAGAGACAAGAAAAGTAAGCAGAACATGTAATTCCAGATTAGTTCTGTTCCTCTGTTTGCTTATTGTCTTTTCATAAAGGATATTATTGAGTGACTGGCAAGATGTTCATCTTGGCAACTTAATCTCAAATGGTTGACAAAGGAGGGGGAATCTTTTGCTATTGTGACTCTTCTGAATCTTTTAGATTATCTCATATTTTAAATAAAGTCAAAACATTTACAAGACAAATTACTAATCAGTGTGAGCCTAACGTTCTAAGTTACTTCTTACCGCCTCCCCCCACCTCCCCCAGACTCCTACCTTACAGCCCAGCACACTGCTCCTAACATCCGAAATTCTTAAGTTTGCCTCAAACTTCCTGCCATCTTGCTTTTGTGCCTACTGTTCCTTCTACAGAGTATTCTCTTCCTGCCCATTTCTCAGTCAAGGTTTTGTATGTCCTTCAAAGACTAATGCAAACACTGCTTCCCATGTGAAGACATCCACATACAAGGTTAGAATTTACACCTCCCTCTCCTGTGTTCCCAGTGCTCTGTGGTAAGTCTTCCTTCCATCACAATCAGAAGCCCATATGTAGGACTTGGAGCAGGGTGGTGAAGGAGAAAGGGCAAAGGAGTTCTTGAAGCCTACTAACAGGGTGTGCTACTAACCCCCAGCACACCACCTGAGAGGTCCAGGGCCAGTTTCCCAATCTCTCTCAACCTCAGTTCTTCAACAATGAAACTGAAGTAAATGACAAAAGCTTTGCAAAGTTGCCATGTGGCTAGATAAATGTGATGTCATATTGGACATTCAAGAAAAATGAGGTCCAAAAATGAGATTCCACTTCATAATCAGTATGATGCTATAAATAAGAACACAGACGGTGAGTACTATCAAAGATGTGGAGAAGCTGGAACCCTCACCCACTGCTAGTGAGAACGGGAAACAGTGCATTTCCTGTGGTGAAGAGTCAGTAAGTAATTACTCACTCATTACTCAGTAAGACAAAAGTAGGATATGACCCAGCAGTTTCACTCCTAAGTATATTCCCAAGAGAACTGAAAATATGTTTAAGCAAAAACTTGTGTGCAAATGTTCACAACAGCATTATTCAAAACAGTCAAAGAGTAAAAACAAACCAAATGCCCATCCACTGATGAATGAATAAGCAAACCAGTTTATATACACAGTGAAATATTATTTGAAATTAAAAAGAAGTAATGTACTGATAACGTGCTATAACACAGATGAAAGTCTAAAATCATTATGCTCGGTGAAAGAAGCCAGACACAAAAAGCCACATACCATATGATTCTATTTACATGAAATATTCAGAACAGGCAAGACTGAAAGTAGATTAATGGTCTCCAAGTGCTAAGGAGGTGGAAGGGTTGGGGGACAACAGCTAAATGGCTCAGGGTTTCTTTTAAATCATTCTGAAACTGATTTTGGTAATGGCTACATAATTCTGTAAGTATATCTAAAAACCACGGAATTTTATATTATAAATGGATGAATTATACAGTGTGTGAATTATATCTCAATAAAGTTTTTACAAAAACATAAATAGATCTCTTCCTTCAGGGCAAGCATCATGTTTTATTCTTTCTCTCTCTCTTTTTCTTCCTTTTTAGGGCCATGCCTGTGGCATATGGAAGTTCCAAGGCTAGGGGTTGAATCAGAGATGCAGGGGCCGGCCCATACCACAGCCACAGCAACGCCAGGTCTGAGCTGCATCTGTGACCTATGCAGCAGCTTGTAGATTTTTAACCCACTGAGCGAGGCCAGGGATGGAACCTGCTTCCTCAGGGACACTATGTCTGGTTCTTAACCTGCTGAGCCACAATGGGAACTCCGTGTGTTTTACTCTCTCTTTTCTGTAAATTCACTGTGGACATATCTGCTAAACTGAACTGGAATTTAGTTGCAGTCTGAGCTTCAGATGAGAACAGCAATGCGCATCTGGAGAGGCACGCAATGCAGGGCTGTTGGGTTTGGGGTGGCAGTGGCAGGCATGCATCCGCTGTCAGTCCCAGGAGCCCTGACCACTATCCTGGTTCTGCAGGGCTTCCTGTCCACCTGCCCAGATTGAGCAGGATGCTGGATCCTGGCATCGACTACAGAACAGACTTTCTATAGAAGACTGCTGAAAAGATGGTCTTTGCGTCACTGTTTTAACTGGTAAAGGAGATGCTCCAACTTTATATAAAGTACTGGACATTTCATATACAAAGCAATCAGAGTTACTATTAAAATAGCAATGCCATTCAAAAGAACTGAAAAAAAATATATAACTTTTAGCTGACAAGCTGACAATCTATTAATGTTCTTTAACTTTTAACTTTACAGAGTTGGCTAGATGTTGTGCCTTCTAAAACTACGTAACATCTGTCTTTTTTTTTCCATTTTTTTTTTTTAAGGGCTGCACCTGTGGCATATGGAATTCCCAGGCTAGGGGTCCAATTGGAGCGGTAGCCACCAGCCTAGCCACAGCAACGCGGGATTCAAGCCATGTCTGTAACCTACACCACAGCTCATGGCGACATCAGATCCTCAACTCACTGAGCAAGGCCAGGGATCTAACCCTCATCCTCATGGATGCCAGTCGGGTTTGTTACCCACTGAACTACGATAGGAACTCCCAAATGTAATATCTAAATCATCAGGGTTTTCTATGAGTCTACCTAACACCTTTTTTTGTCATTTTGTGACTTCAACTAAAATCCCAGAAGATTGCTTCTTCTCAAGGAATAGAAGACCCTGCCATATTTTTCAGTTCTTCTAGAAAGATACTGAGTAGAATATGTAACACTTTAGATTAAATTTATAACAGCGAAAAAGCACCTCTGCATTTTACAGGTTACATGTTTCAAAAACTGATCTTCTTTTCTTTCTTTTTCTGAAGAGGTTCTTTTATCTGGAATCAACAAGAATCTGAGTGCACACCAGGGGCAACTGTACAGATCAGAACATGCTGCTCTACTTTCCAGAGCCATAATTGCTCTCAGAAGTACAATTACACAAACACACACACACACACCAGCTGTGGTAAATATAGCAAGTGCCTTTTTTCTAATATAATTACAACCATAAAATAAAATTTAATGTAAAAATCTATAGGCATAAATGCTGTATAAAATATAAATTCACTTTAAATGAAATAACTAGAGCTAACAAATTGTGGACCCAAATTACTAACAGAAACAAATCATTCGAACAATGATAACTTCTTGTCTTTCACTATATTTAAATTCTAAATATATATACATATAATATATGACAGATAACATACATAATGTATACAGCATATGTATATATTTCAAGTAGCCCTTGCTTCAGCCTTGTCGCAGGGAGAGAAGCTGAAGATCACATGGGTTGGTGGTTTTGCTTTTAATTTTTTTTCCTTTTTAGGGCCGTATCTGTGGCATATGGAAGTTCTCAGGCTAGGGGTTGAATCGGAGATGCAGGGGCTGGCCTATATCACAGCCACAGCAACGCCAGGTCTGAGCTGCATCTGCAACCCATGCAGCATCTTGTAGATCTTTAACCCACTGAGCAAGACCAGGGATGGAACCTGCATCCTCATGGACACTATGTCAGGTTCTTAACCTACTGAGCCACAATGGGAACTCCTTTTTAATTTTTTTGTTTTTCCTTTACCATCTCATGTGTAATTCCTATCTGTGAACTATCTGGGCGCACAGCATCTATTACCTGCCTCAGGGCTCCTTCTACAACCAGGCCTCAAGCCTATCCTCTCTTGTGCTATTAATAGGGACTCACATCTTTGTGCAGTTGTGTTTTTTCACAAAGCAAAAGGCCAGCATGATTATAACTCATCATGAGCTTTAAGTAATTTTGTTTATTGCCTTTGCCCAATTTCTACTCACAGTTCCTCTGCATATGTTTTCATTACACTCCACTCTGTTGGTCATACCTCAATTATTGAAAGGCTGATCTATTTGAAGTTTCATCTGACATATCAGCAAATCAAATGGGAAGCTTCCTGGGATTCAATGAAAGCCACAATCAGGGACTACCAGACAAAGAGGTGATAAGAAAACTACACACCAATATCCCTTAGGCATGTAGATACAAAAATCCTCAAAACAACAGTAGCAAACTGAACTCAGCAACACATTAAAAGTATTATACACCATGAAACAAAGGAGGAAAACTTCCACATGATCTTCCTGGTAGATGCAGAAAAAGCAGTGGACAAAATTCAACATCCTTTCATGATAAAAACACTCAGAAATCTAGGAGTAAGAAGGAAGCTTTCTTAACATAATACAGGGAATTTATGAAAAACCAAAAGCTAGCATCATATTCAATAATGAGAGACTGAAATCTTTCTACTCTAAGGTTAGGAAAAAGACAAGAATACCCACTTTTGCCACTACATTCAACATTGTACTAGAAGTCCCAACCAGAAAAATTAGGCAAGAAACAAAATTAAAGACACTCAAGTTAGAAATATGAATATTTTGAAATGTTATTCTTTTGACAGACTACACAATGCTATATGAAAAAAAATCCCATAGACTCTACACAGAAAAGTTATAAGAGCTAATAAACTCATCAAAGCTGCAGGGTTTAAAATCATTTGTGTTTTTCTATGCCAGAAACAAAAAATTGAAAAAATAAATAAACAATTTCATTTACAATAGTATCAAAAGAAATAAAATACCTAGGAATAAATTGAACTAAGGAGGTAAAAGACTTGTACACTGAAAATTAAAAAACACTGCTGCCATAAATCAAAGAAGACCTAAGTAAATGAAAAGACATCCCATGTTCATGGGTTAGAAAACTTAATATTGTTAAGATGGTGATACTCCTTAAAGCAATCTACATTCAGCATAACCCTTATCAAAATCCCAAAGTAATTTCTCCAAAAATGGAAAAGCCAATCTTCAAATTCATAAAGAACTGCAAGGGGCCAAAAACAGTCAAAATAATCTTGAAAAAGAAGAAAAAAGTTGGAGGTCTCACACTTATAGGTTTTAAAACTGACTACAAAGCTACAGTGATGAAAATAGTGTGATACACAGTAGCTGATACAATATGACAGGAAAAGGAAATAAAAGACATACTGACTGGGAAGAAAAAATAAAACTTTATTCAAAGGTGTGTAGAATACCCAAAAGCATTGACAAAAAAACCCTAGAATCAAAAAGCAATTATAGCCAGGTTGCAGGATACAAGGTTAGTATATAAAAGTCAACTGCTTTCCTACTACCAGCAATCAATAAGTGAAATTTAAAAAGTAAAAACGCAATACAATATACATTAGCACCCAAAATAATAAAATCTAACAAAACATGTATAAGCTCTAAATGAGGAAAACTACAAAATGTTGCTGAAATAAATCAAAGAACTAAATAGGGAGTTCCCATTGTGGTGCAAGAGAAATGAATCCAACTAGTACCCATGAGGATGTGGGTTTGATCCCTGGCCTTGCTCAGTAGGTTAACAATCCAGTATTACCATGAGCTGTGGTAGGTTGCAGATGTGGCTCAGATCCCATGTTGCCATGGCTGTGGTGTAGGCCAGTAGCGGTTGTTCCGATTCGGCCACCCTTAGCCTGAGAACTTCCATATGCTGAGGGTGTGGCACTTAAAAAAAAAGAAAAGAAACAAAACAAGACAAAAAAGCAAAGAACTAAATAAATGGAGAGAGATTCCATTTCTGTAATGAGGAAACAAGTAACAAGAAAGAGTCCTTTTTCAGTGTTTAGCTGAGCCCCTGAGTTGGCTTGGTGAAGGGGTCTTATAAGTCTGGGCTCTCATTGTTGAGTTAATTCTCACTTCTTAGGGTTTCTGCATTTCTTACATTTAACTCCAAAGTTCAGTATATTTTAAAAATCTATGGTCAGTTAAAGAATTAACATTAGTTATAAGTTAAATTACAGAGGTGGAACGAGGTAGTTTTAAATGTTAGTTCACAATGATTGTACTCATTTCATTGGATAAAAAAAAAATTGCCATTTTTTTAAACGGCTGCCTAATAGGTCTTTATAAATACAGCCCATTGTCATTATGGGGAAAGATGTGCATATTTCAGACAACTGGGTCATATGGGTCATCAACAGAATCTTGCAGTCTCTTCATCACACACTTTGTACTGAAATGTAATTTGCATAAGCAAAAATAAGAATAGGCATTGCCACTCACACAGAGATGACTTCAAGGAAAACCCAGCCGGCTGGCCTGCTCACACTGTGGTGCTGTCAGAGCCCTTTCTTGCTCCCGACATCAACTAACTGGCTGGACATAAGGACTGTTCACATCACACCTGCAAACACAGCATTCTCTCTTAGACCCTACATCAACTCCAGAGAAAGAATCAAAGAGTAATGTTCATTCTGGGTATTAGGAGTGGCCATGGGAAATATACTCCATAGCTAAAATATTTTAGAGCTTGAGAGAATCAGAAGTAATTTTAGTACTGTATTTTGTAATCTGAGTGACCAAATTCCTTTTACATAACTCTCTTGAAATTTAAAAGCATCTCTTTGATAAGTGTTTGCCTGGGACCTGAATAGCCAGTTATATCCCCAAAGGGTGAACATTTTAATAAACCTGTCTACCCCTTCTTGCCAGTGGCAAGAGAAAACAGTAACAGGTCAGTGCAAATTTTTTTTTGTCTTTTGTTGTTGTTGTTGTTGTTGTTGCTATTTCTTGGGCCGCTCCCACGGCACATGGAGGTTCCCAGGCTAGGGGTCGAATCGGAGCTGTAGCCACTGGCCTACACCAGAGCCACAGCAACGCGGGATCGGAGCTGCCTCTGCAACCTACACCACAGCTCACGGCAACGCCGGATCGTTAACCCACTGAGCAAGGGCAGGGACTGAACCCGCAACCTCATGGTTCCTAGTCGGATTCGTTAACCACTGCGCCACGACGGGAACTCCAGGTCAGTGCAAATTTTAATAGGACAGATCAGACCCCATATGCCTTCAAATTCCTCCCTCTCCTTTTCCAGGAACCCAGACTATTCCACTTAAGACATGTGAAGCAATTAACCCAGGCTCTGCTTCCTAGCTCAAAGAGGAAAACAGCCCTGTACCCTGCCAGGCATGTGCAGAACCATAGCCTCAGGCGGGACTTGACCACTGTTTAGCATATACTCTGAAGAAGTGCCACAGAAATTGTTTTTGCTATGACCTCTTCCATACTTCAACTTGTCACCCAGAAAATCCTTTTAACTCATGCAATGTTAGTTTAATGGCATCGTAAGCATACATCTTCTCTGCTCCCCACAGGCTTTCAAATAATTCACTCCATTTTTTCTGAATCTTCCCTTTTAAAAATGTGACAGTTTGAGTTCAACATCTTTCAGGAAAAAAAAATACTGCAAGTTCTTAACTTCCTGCTCACAGAGACTCTTCCCTTACAAACCAGACACAATGGGGTGACGTGCCCTGAACTGGTCACATTATTTCAGAGGAGGCCTCATTAGGCAACCTCGCAGAGATGGAGAAAAACTTCTCAGGCCCTTTAATTCAACAGTTCACGAGGAAAAGAGGTAGTGAAAAGTCAGCCACTAAATTCCTGATGTTTGTTACTGTAAGAACAGCAAGAACAGTGACAGTCATGGGACGAACAGAAATTCTTAACACCAAACACAAACACACGAACATACAACACACATTACTGTCTTACCAGTCATGGAAACTATCACCCCAATTGTGGAAATCCACTAGCAAGCGGTCTCCAAACAAGATCTGCCACGGTTGCCACACACACCAAGGAGGGGTTCTTCTTGTCGACGGGCTCCAGCTTCATTGCAATCCGAAAGTCTTCAGGCACTGGCCCGTGCTAATAGCACCACAGTGCAGAGGCACAAAGAGAAACAGGACACCAAACAGGACTGAGCCACTGTCGAAAGCTCTGTGATGTTCGGCATCAGGAAAGTCTACAAGAGTTTAACCCAAACCCTCTGGAACGTAGGACCAGTGTTCCAACAGGCAAGTGCATATTCATAAACGAAAAACCTAGGAAATGAGCGTTTACTTTGTGCTTTTCTCTTTTGTTGTGCAGGTAGGTTTTATTTCCCATATCATCCTCATTTTCCCTTCTCAGTTCTGAGAGTAATTTGGATTCATCTTAAAATGCACTGTTTACTGAACACAGCAGTATCTAATACTTTTCTCTGCTCCCTGTAGGCTTCCATTGTATGGTGTATTTCCAAACACCACTCTTTGGAAAAGTTGTAAAGAGAGGCTCTTTAGCAGTAAAATTTTCACTTACATTGATCAGAGTTGAAATTAGTAGCTCGCTCATTATTTAAGGAACACATGAACTAATCCATGAATGCATTACAGATGAAAAAAACTGAATGCTTTTTAAAGTATCTGCACATATTTTTTAGTATTTAAAAATACTAAGGACTGTGATTTACATGACAATGATAAAACCCCATTTTGCATATAGCTATGATTAGCCAGTCCTGGGAATTAGAAAAATACACATAATATATGGGGACAAAAAAGGGTTTTTCCCTAGTTTTTTATTATCTATCCTGAAACCTGATTGTTGGTTTCTTTCAGCACATTTTTAAAAGCATTTTCACATTTCCGTAGCCTTCCTTCCTTGATACAATTCTTGTGAAACACTGAGCGGTTGCAGAACACTGATTTTAAGGGTGGGACACGGAGCCTAGAGGTGTATATGATTGTCCTCACGGAGACACAGCCAGCAGGTGGCCATGCCTCCCTGACCCCAGGCTTCCACCCCCTCCCTGGTACATAGGGGGCCTATTAATCTGTCCTGAACACGTGTCAGGTTGCTGGGACACACGGGGCCTGAGTGTGCGCCACCCAAATCCTCATGCACTCTTTGAATCTGGGTGAAACAACACCCTCGCTTTCATTACACATAAATGCAACTGGACCAGGTACATCCAAAGTCTACCTGGGGCATCAGCAGGCCTCATAGCAACAAAACCAAGTTTTAACAACTAACTCATTAGAAGCAAATGGAAAAACAATCTAAAAGGCGTTTTAAATTTTAGCAAGCTTTAAATGTAAAGTTTTCTACTCTTTCCATCTAATGAAAGTATTTGATTATATGCTTAAAGGAAAAAAAATATTATGTCCATAGGAAACCGACAAATTTAGTGGGAAAAGTCATAGGGAGCTAAGGATTGTTAAAAGATTAAAATACAATAGAATACATAGTGAACTTTACAAATTTAAGCTGAAGTAAAAATTGGCTTTATACCAAGGAAAAAAATACTATAGAATTTCTGTTTCTGAATAATCTCTTGGGAGTACTGTGTAATTTGCAGGCCTTCAAGTAATCCATCCGAACAAACTTATCTTTTCTATAACCTAAAAAAGTACTGATTACTCAAAATATCCACAAGATGTAACCATGTACATAACTATATCATTCCATTTGTATTCAGTCTTATGCCATAAATTCAATGTCCTGACAGACACAAAAGATGCAAAGTAAAATCTCTAAACTGCTCCAGTGTTTTGGAATGTCCAGATCCCAAATGGTTGATTGTGATCTCCCAGCATGCGTGTCATTCCCTACAAACTCTAAAACCCATTACAATATGGGGTCGGTCCCTGGAACTGATGGGCATCCATTTCCCATCAAGGCTTCCAAGATGAGCAGAGAGAGGACACAAAAGCTCTGGAGTCCCCTGTGCCTCCTGGAGAAGGTCACAGACCATCGTGGACCCCACGGTGAGCAGCCCAGGGGGCCAGACCCTAGGATGAACACGTAACAGGACACCAAACAGGACTGAGCCACTGTCGAAAGAAGCGACCCCAGGCCACCTGGCAGCTCCAGGTCTTCACGGGCTTCTCAATAAAAGAAGCCTCTCCCTCCCTAAAGTGGCTTGCATGAGGCTGCCCCCACACAAGGGGCTCCATACATGTTCTAGATTGACTGCTACATTGGGAACGGAAGTCAGACTCCTAGCACAGCCTCCAAGGCTCTGCCTCTGACTGCATCCCTGTCCCTGGTCCCCCTGCTCTGATGCCTTCACTTGCCTGTAATCCCCACTTGTACCACACAGGCCGGTTGTGCTCTGACAGCTGCTCACCCCATCCGGGTGTCTATCTAGCATCACGTCCCACATTCCTACTGAAAGGGCAGCCCTGTGACCCCTCAGCCCCTTGCCCTGTCGCTATGGGACACGATACCTTTATCTTTGTTTATTTGACACCTGCCCTCTCGAATGAAAGCCCCATGAGGACAGAGACACCTGCACACAGTAAGGGCCCCATAAACACCCAAAGAGTGGGTGAGCCTTAGGGCTGTTCCTGGCCTCCCCAAAACCCAGTATTTCGGGGACTGTGTATGAGTCTCAGGGAAGGATCCCAGAAGAACGCTGAGCTGGTTCCTAAGAATAAAATGATTATAAGGTGACTACAGAAGTTGCCACAGTCACCCAGGAATCTAACATCCAAGCAGGAGACCTTATTTATACAAAAGTGTGCTGGTCAAGGAAATGAGTCCACGGGCACCTTAGCCTCTGGCTTCTCACCGTGCTAGCAGACAGCAAATAAGAAAAGATGCCAGTCACAGATGCCAGGCCCATGTTCCCTTGCACATAAGAAAAGATAAGGATGAGATTTTAAATTCCCATCCAAAGAAAACTGGGTTATTTTCTCCTTCATAGTTTCCTGTTCTCTGTGGTTTCCAAACAAATGACATTGGGTGAATCAAGTTTCCTCACTGTAGAGCACCATTAAGTGAAATATCTTATTTCAACCATAATTATTATTATTATTACTATTATTATTTTTGTCTTTTTAGGACCATACCTGCAGCATATGGAGGGTCTAATCGGAGGTCTAACCCCAGGCTAGGGGTCTAATCGGAGCTGTAGCCGTCAGCCTACGCCAGAGCCACAGCAACGCCAGATCCAAGCCGCGTCTGCAACCTACACCACAGCTCATGACAACGCCGGATCCTTAACCCACTGGGTAAGGCCAGGGTTCAAACCTGCAACCTCATGGTTCCTAGTCGGATTTGTTAACCACTGTGCCATGACAGAAGCTCCTTATTTCAACCATAATCTAAACACTAGTTTCTTCATTCCTTATTAAGTTTAATAAACATTATGTAAAATAAAATGCTCTCCAAAGATTTTGCCCTACATACCTTAAATATTTTACTTAAGTGGTTGGTCATTGATGCTTTTCTTTAAAGACAATTAGTAGTTCTAGGAATAGTATCCTTGTCATTGTACTGCTTTCTGTATACTAAACTTTCATTCTGGAAATCAAGTCACACCAGGCTCTCTTGTTAGTATTTCATAAAATGTTGTTAAAATGACCCTGACTGTCTCTTCCTCCTGGCCTACCTTCAGGGATGTGCAGTTCATGTTTGCTCCTTTCACTCCACCTTACTGGATGGATGTCAGAGGAACTGGCATTGATCCAAAAATCATAGCAGCCTAAACAACCATCAGACAGTAACCACACACCTGAAAAACAGAATGTTCACCATTGTTCATTCAGAATCATGCATTTTACCAGGTCACAAAATTAACAATAATATTCCTTTATTTCGTCAGCATCATCAGTATATACGAACCAGTCCTTCTATCCAAATGTGCTTATATTGGGGAATGAATTTATAGATGACATCTGGAAAGCATGAAATGCTGACAAAAGAGACACTATTTTTTAAGTACTAAGAATTTTTCTGCAAAAAAAAACTTTATCCTTTTACTCAGTCTAGGAATCTGAGGTCAATTTACATATCTATTAAACAAGCTTCTTTTTTTATTCAATCCCTATCAAATATTCCTTTCAGAAACCCCATCTCCTGCTGTTTGGCTTGATTCCTATCTCAAGACAGAGCAAACACCAAAGTACAGAGCAAAAACCAAAACGGGTACAGCCTTATTTCAACTCTGTCATATGGATCCGGCATACTCAATAAAGAAAATAGTAAATCGGTCAAGAAATACATCTCCTCGACATGCTATACGAATTTAACAGCTATAATCAATCAGTAGATTAAGGGAATAGTGTTTTCTGTGTTTGATGTTTCTCAAAAAACTAAGGTCTTTTACAATTCAATAATAAAAAAAGCATAGTAAATATTACATTTTATAAGCCATTTACTTTTATCAATGCCTCTTCACCCTATATAATTTTCATAAAAGTCATATTTATATGAATATGATTCATAAGCAAGGGTATTTTTCATATACATTTCTCATTAGTTCAGAAAAAACTTGAATAATTCTCTTTTAACAGACAAAAGCAACATTGTGGGATGCACTGATTTTTACCAACCTCAGGTGAAACTATTTACCAATTAAGAGTAATTGCTAGTGATGAGAGACTCAGAAAATTAATCTTCAGAGAAGGAAAAAATATTCATTAAAAAACAAATTTCACCCATCACTGAATAAAATAAATCCATACTGTACTAGAACTTGTTTATAACACAGTACTGAAATTCATCATTCTCTAGAAAATTCTCTCACTGTGCAATTAGCCCAAAACAATAACACCATCTCTTACCTCAGCTACAGAGAGCACGCAACATACAGATGGATGTGGGGGGGTCAATGCCTTCTAATCTCATCCCAACCTGAAAACCATTTTTGTGCTTTGGAAAGGACTAGTCCTAGGGAGTTTCATGATATAATATTAGCCACTGAAATAACTTTAAAATGTGAAATTAAAACACCCGGTGTGGCTACGCATACAATCATCCTGGTCTGGAAGCTCAGTAATACGGCTAAAGAAAGAGGGCTGTGCTCATGCATTTGGCCTCCAAAGGCAGCTTGATCAGTTGTACGTGCTTTGAAACAGTTCGTCACCAAACTCTAGATCCTCTGAACCCCCATATACATTCCTTTTGCCCATTTTCCCTTCACGAGTTGAAGGAGATTGCCCTGTACTCTGGAAGTGATCCTTGCTGATTACAATGCTTACTTTCTCCCAGTTAACATCTTGTGTCTTCACTTTGTTTATGACGACTTTGCTTTGGAAAATTTTATTTTTTTGTCTTTTGTCTATTTTAGGGCAGCACCCACGGTGTACGGAGGTTCCCAGGCTAGGGGTTAAATTGGAGCTACAGCTGCCAGCCTACACCACAGCCACAGCCACAGCCACATGGGATCCGGGCTGCATCTGCAACCTACACCACAGTTCATGGCAATGCCGGATCCTTAACCCACTGAGCGAGGCCAGGGATGGAACCTGTGTCCTCATGGATACTAGTTGAGTTCATTAACCACTGAGCCATGACAGAAATCCGAGAATTTTATTTTAATGTAATAAAATATATCAGTTATTTCCTGTACAGTTTACAGATCTAGCCTCTGAATCCCTTGCAACACTGAAGTCACATGGATATTCTCCTAGTATAATTTTAAAACTTTTGTTCTTCATATTTAAATCTACAATACACTTGAAGTTGATTTTTTTTTCCTATGGTGTGAGGTAGTGCTCTATTTTTTCATATGAAAAAAAATTATTCAAAACAACTTTTTGAGGAATCACATGGTGGCTCAGCAGGTTAAGGATCCAGCAGTTGTCACTATAGCACTTCAGGTCACTGGTGTGATGTGAGTTCAATCCCTGGCCCAGGAACTTCCACATGCCACAGGTGTGGCCAAAAAAACCCAAAGCTTTATGAATAGTCCATACTTAACACTGATCTGCAAAGTTTCCTCTATCGTGTCATGTTTCTACATGTCTACGGGTCTATTTCTGGACTTTTCATTCTGTTCATTGGCATATTTGTTCATATCACATTGTCTTAATTGCTATAATGAGTCTTTCTATCTGGAGAGTAAATTTTATCATATTGGTTTTCTAAATCAGTAACTTGTTCCCTCTCCATTTAATCAAATCATTTTGTTCATCCAAGATATATTTATAATTTTAACATAAACTCTAATATTTATTCCTATATACCTTTTATTTTTATTGATATTGTAAATGGAACTTATTTCATAATAGATTTTCTCATTCATTCCCATTCATTATTATTTTATTCAATATTGGTCTTCTTCTCATAGACTTGCTGAATGATTATTAGTTTTGAGCACAGTTTTGAGATGATACATACAGCATTACCAGTTAATTTATTCTTAAGTGAGAACAAACTTATAAGTATACCAATGGTAAATGATGATCAAAATATTGTTCTACTAGCTATAGAGCTATTTTATATATATATGGATATATATATATAATATATATCCATATATATATATATATATACACACATAAATTTTTTTTTAATGGAACACCCTTGGCATAAGGAAGTTCTTGGGCCAGGGATTAAATCCAAGCTGCAGCTTCAGCCTGCACTGCAGCTGTGGCAACACTGGATCCTTTAACCCACTGCCCTGGGCCAGGGATCGAACCTTCTCTTCCACAGGGATGCAGGCTGCTGCAGTTGGACTCTTAATCATTGCACCACAGTGGGAACTCCAGAGCTGCTTTTTAATCAGTAAGTTTATTACTATTGATGACTGCTTAATACATAAATGCCTATTTTTAGGTAAAATTTACTCTTCTGAAAAGAATCTTTTTGTTTGGAAATAATGTCAAGCTTAAAGAATAGTTGAAAGAACAAAATTGCACAGAGAACACAGACAACCTTTGCCTAGGTTTATTTATTATTAACATTCCATGGCATTTCCTTTATTATTTCTGTTTGTCCCTCTCTCCTACGTGTTTGTGTGTGAACAGCTATAGATGTATAGGTATACATATATGTGTACATATGATTTTTTAATCATTTGGGGGATCTTTACCTCTAAATATTAATTTTACGGTAAGAGTACTTACTTTCCCTAAGAATAAGAACATTCTCTTACATAAAAATAGCTTAATTATCACCTTCTCTAAATTTTACATTATTCAGTACTTTCAACTAATCTTCTACTCCTATTCCAATTTTTCCAACTGATTCAACAATGCTGTTCCTAACATTTCCCCCCTCCAGAACAGGATTCAGTTTAAGGTCAGATATTCAGTTTAATTGACATGTCTCTCTAGTCTCCCTTAATCTGGAACATTTTCCCTTGTAGTTCTTTATCTATTATAACATTGACTTCTTTAAGAACACAGTCTTTTCCTTCCTTTGTTAAAAAATATAAAGTTCCTCGTTTTGGGTGCGTCTGATGTTTCCCCATGATTAGAGTCCCGTTATGCATTTTTACCCACCACGCGACAGGGGTGACCACATCACTTCTCAGGACATTACTTCTGCCACCACATGATGCCATGTGGTCCACAGGTGATATTAATTTTGATCACACAATTAGAGTAGTCTCCAACTCCCTCACTAAAGTCACATTCAAAACGCACATATATACACAGATATTTTTGCGCGCACACACACACACACACACACACACACACACACACATATATAACATGATAAACCAAAAGTTGAAACAGATCCATCTAACTCCAGTCCATCTCCAAAGGGCTTGCTCTTTATCAGTCTGTATTTGTATTTCTCCTTTAACAAAGTCAACTTATTTAATCATGTACTAAATCCAACAGCATATCTACTACAGCCTCAGAACTCTTTCACTCACTCGACTATAATAAACAAACCTACAAAAAGAGTTCAGGATTTGTTTGCAATTTTCTCTCCCTGCTCTGCCATCCTAGATACAATAAATAGTTAAAACCTGTATTCATAAACTACTCGGATTCATTCTTTTTTTCCTCTCTTTTTTAAGATTTTTTTCCACTATAGTTGATTTACAGTATTCTGTCAATTCCTACTGTACAGTAAAGTGACCCAGTCATATACACACACACACACACACACACACACATATATATATGTTCTTTTTCTCATGTTATCCTCCATCATGTTCCATCACAGTGACTAGATGCAGTTATGGTACCTACCAGAAAAACAGTTGAGCTCATTTGTTCCTATTTTCTTTCAGTTCTTAATAATATCTTTTGATTTTTAATATGCAGAATATGAACATGCTTCCAAAAGTTAAAGCTATACCTAAAGGTACTGAGAGAAGTGCCCTTCCCTCCTGTATCCTGCCCACGCCATGTACATATGATTTTTTAATCATTTGGGGGATCTTTACCTCTAAATATTAATTTTACGGTAAGAGTACTTACTTTCCCTAAGAATAAGAACATTCTCTTTCTTTCTTTATCCTTCCCAGGGTTGTTCTTGTAAAGATAAGCAATTCTGTTTATTTTTTTTTTCTTATTTTTCCCTTTTCCTTACACTGAAGCTAGCATATAACACAGGCTGTTCTGCACTTGGCTTTGCTCACTTCCCAGCGCCCCCTGGAAACCACCCCATGTCAGGTCACAGCCACTGCCCACATTCTCTTTTCCAGCTGCACCCTCCTCCACTGTGTGCAGGTGACTTCGCTGATTCAACCTTCTTCCACGTGGGTGCATGCCTTTTTTGTAAGAACACGAAATTCTTCTACAATCTTTATGGACTGCTTTATAAAATGTCGTTAAAAACTTTCTTATATTCAGAGATCATTTTAGAAGCTTCTGAGGAAAAACGTGTAAGATGACAAAACCCAAAAATGAAATGGCAAGAGTGAATGATTTCTCAGGAATATTTTATGTCTACAGAAATAAATGTCATGTGTGTGTTTAACTCTCCCAGCCTTCTTCTCACTTCTACTCTGTTTTCCAGCAGATTGTATTTAACAAGTTTTCTGTGACTCCCTCCTGTTCACTGCTTTGAAATCTCTCAGTTAACTTCAAAAGCACCACATTCTCTCTCTCTCTCTCTCTCTCTCTCTCTCTCACACACACACACACACACACACACACACACACACACACACACACACACACACACACGAATAAGAAAGAAAAGAGGAAGGAGAGACCAGGGAAGAGTATGATAATAAAGCCGAAAGGGAATCTAAGAGGCTGCAGAAGATGAGAGGGCATTTTTCATGTTTTAACAAAACTGAACGATGCAAAATTGGGGATGGGGAGGAACCGGTACGACCTCAAATGGGAAAGATCAATTCAAGACCCTGGCACTGAGTCACTGCCGAGAGTTGGGCCAATCAACGTCACCCTTGTCAACACTTCAAATGGTTTCTGAGCTGAACAGTTGGGAGCTTTATGCGACATGGTGAGGAATGCTACACAGCTAAAGCAGCCCCAGCATTTTTCGGAGAGTTTCAAATAAAAATCAAACACTCACTTTAACAATCTGAAGGGCAACATCTAGTGAGAAGGATCACTGGCTGCCATTGATCTCTTTTCTCTGTAATGGTTTATTCAGAGCAGATAAAGATTTTTCCTTTCCAAAAATCTTATGCTTTATGAATATAATTGATAGCTGTGCTTATAAAATTATATTTTATGAGGAAAAGAGGGAACTGGAGTCACACAAAGTAAACAATAAGCCCATTAAATTTAGTCATAAAAAAGGGTCAGGTCTGTGGACTCGAAAACCACCTTTATGGATAAACAACCTCAAGCCCAGGGAGGTGAAGAGACGTCCATAAGGTCACACCAGTTTTGTGGCAGCAGAACTAAGGACATAAGTCCTCTGAAGGCCTGCCAACAGTTCATTCCACTAGGGGACAGAAGTGGCAACAAAAGGCAAAACAAAACCTGGCTTGGGGCCAAGGAAGGCTTCAAGGACATTTCCCAGGAAGCACCATGAGCTACTGGGTACAGAAGTGAAGCTGATCTGTTTTGTCATTTTCTTCTCTCAGAACAGTTGCAAAATACTGCTTTCTAGTATGAAATGGATGCATCTGGCCACTAATGTTGAAGAAGAAAGATTATTCACAGTTCCATACTGCTCTCAAAAGTAGGTACAGAAGATACACTATTATTTAGAAATAAAATGGGTCAGAAAACAAACAAAAACACACCACCATGCCTAGAGAAAAGAGGACAGGCCACTGGCAAACTCCTTTATGCAACGCCGTGCCATAGGGCACCTGTTTTCAAGGATGTGTGCCAGCAGGTCTTGGCCCCATGGGAGGACAGAGCCACCAGGTCAGCGGGAACAGCTCTGGGCAGCTGGAGGACAGCCTGAGAGCATCCAGGCTATCACCAGCACCCAACCCAAGAGCAGACAGGATCTTGTAGTGATGGTTCGGGCCATGACACAGACTGCACGTGGCTGCGGCATCCAGGAAATGCATGCCCCACACAAGACTGCCAACGCGCAGAGCAGGTATCTCCATCTGAATATCCAAAGAGAGTCTACCTTAGTCACAGGCAAGAGCTGGCAGCCAACAGTGCTTCCCTGAGTTTCACTCACTACCGAAAGGAATGGGAGAAACTGGGCATTGATGGAATCACAGCCACTGAGGCTCATGTTTGCAGCAAGGTGTGTATGTAAAGGCCTGGGCCAGGGCCAGCCTCCATGAGACAGCTGTCAAAGGGAAACAGGTTCCTAGGGAACTGTACAGCAGGTGGTAGAAACAAAAGTTCTTATAACACCAGAGACCACTGCCATGAGTTCAGCGTCCTTAAATGGTTTATCTCAGCAATATCTTCAAACTCTCAAATCATTTCAATGTGTCTGTCCAGGGCTGAAACGTCACAATTAACTATAAAATATAAAAACTAATATAAACACTGAATATAAATAATAATATAAATATAAAAAGTGAGCCATCAAGAAGCCCTATGTAGGGAAATTGTGATATACTCAGCTGGATCACAGAGAATTTAGCTTTTCGTCAACACGACAATTTTTTCAATGGGATAGTGTAAAAAAATCACTCAAATATTACAGAAGGGAACATGGAAATGATTTTCCTGAGACAAAGAGAATCAAAGAGAAAGTGAGAAGTGCACTGGTAGCTGTCTTTCAAGTTGAGAGACCCGACTGGCCAGGTCGTGAGTGTGATGTGTCAACATGGCATTTGATAAAACAGAGTGAGTCTGCGTTTATGTTTATGTTTTCTCTGAACATCCAGGACGATCAATATCTGTCTGAAGAACCACCAAACACTTGCCATCACAGCCAGCAACCTGTACTGGTGAGTCACAGCTTTCTCATTAAGAGAAATGAAGGAAGAAGGAGGGCTGTTCTTCGTCAAGTGCTATACGGACGCCTTTTATGCAAGAAGCAAACTTGCAAGATTTGAAATAGAAAAGACAGTCAGGGAGGCTTTTCACCCCTACTGACAATCGAGCATTTGCCATGTACCATGCACAGCATCTAACTGCACTAACCCCGTGTCCCACAGGAGGAAACAGAGGCATCGAAGAGGTTCACGAGTTGCCCCACTTGCACAGCTAGTCGGTAAAACCCCAGAATTCGAATTTGAACCCTGGTCTGCGTGCTTGCCTACAAAGTTATGTTTCCTGGAACACTGCAGCAGCCTGAACGAGTGACAACAACCTCAACCACCGCAGAGCAAGAGCTGGGAGTGGAGCGCAGGGTTCAGACGCACACCCATGTAGGACTTAAAATGGGCCCCAACTGCGGCTGGCTTGATGCACAGCATGAGAAAGGCAAGGAATTGAAACTGACTCCCACATTTCAGGCTTGAAAGAAATTTGCAGATTTTCCAAAATGTGATCATGTTCACTTAAAAAATGTTATCAGTATCTACTGATACCTTCAAGGACTTGATGAACAGCTTATCAAAACTATGTTTCTGTATTTACTTTCCAATCTCAACTCTCAGGTGTGTGACTGCAGCTTCATCCTTCTCTGGGGCATTTTATAGTAAATCTTTCCAAGTAAAAGTCCATTCACAGAGACACTGGCACTCTATGAAAGGTTATGAAATGCCTTCCTTGCTTTTTTTCTCAGGAATCTACGATCCTCACCTGAGCTAGGCATGGAAATTATCAAGAATATCAGAGCCACTTTGGACTTCCTCTGAAAAATCACAGAGAAATTGGAGAAAATCACACAATGCACACACTCACATACACACACACACATTTTTTGTTGTTTGGTACTCTTGGTTCATGCCGTTATTCTTAATGATGGGGTAAGGGTGGGGTCCACAGTGTATTCAAAGATTCTGGAAACCTTTCAATTTTTTTTTTGTAAAATTTTGTGTGCCAATAGATAGAAGCACTTCTCTAAGGAGACTATCAGTAGCTCACATTAAATGTTCAAAGGGATCGAAGACCTGAAAAAAAAAAAGACTAAGAGACACATGGCTGTCCTTTATGGGACTCTGCCATTAATCCACCCACGGACTAAACAGCCTACTTAGGAGACATCAATAAGCAGAACAGCAGTTCCTGCAGCTGCTCCTCATGGAGACACAGGTCAGACAGCCAGGCATGTTTTAAATTCTGCAAAGTGACAGCCATTTTTGCCATCTATTTGTTAGGCTAATGGAGAAAAATCATCACCTACATAATTAAACATAACTGGCTACAAAGCTTCAGTTAAGACGGCAGTGAAGAATGGCTGATTGTGTATTTTTAAACTCTCATTTTAGAGACTATGGCCTTGTTATTGAACACTTGTCACAAATTAATTCTGAGTCCCAAACTGCTGTGATGATTATACCAGGAGTCATTCTACAAATAGAGGACACAGAAACCGTGGGTTTCACAGAAAAAATGCACTTTAATAAGTTGGTAAATGTAATTCCTACTGTTCCTTTGTGAATCTATTCTACTATAATCTCAGATACAGAAATTCTCATTCCCCTGGGTTCCACTGACCTATTGACAGGAAGTTTGGTGCGCGTGCACGTGTGTGTGTGTGCGTGCATATGCATGTGCGTGTGCGTGTGCGTGTGTATTATATATCCAGTGACCCTAACCTAACCACTGACTGAATTATGGTCTCAGAAACAGAAAGAAAGCACAGACCAGAGCGGGTGAAATATTGCTGAATTTAGGCAGCTTTAGACTAACAAAGATATTTATGAACAAAGAAAAAGAACCCACACATCATAAAATAAGGAACTACACAGAAAGAATTCTTGAAAATAACTCCTAAAGTTGTGTGACAATTCACTGGCCATAACTGACTAGACTCCATAAATCCTCTGAGCCTAATGTTTAAAATAATAAATCCACATATTTTTTCCCGAATGAGTAAACTCTCCCAGGGAAGAGATGAAGATACTTCTAATTACAGATTTCCTTTTACTGCAGGAGAAGAGCCTTGGGACAGTCCACCCTTGACTCTAAATGCCACCATTTTCTTCTTTTAATTCCCTTTCTCTGAACAGGACATTGGGCCTCCAGCTGGAAGAGCTGATCTGTGCTTCTGGCTCCATGGCTTCAGATCCTCGGAAGGGCTTCACAGCCCCGGATCTTAGTCCACACTGTTTCAGAGGGGTTCTAAGAGAAGAAAAGGCTCTGAGCCACAAGAGCAGGATGAAGCCTCAGTTTTGCCCCAGAACAGAGACAGAACATGAACGGAGACTCGCTCTGCTCCTTTGAGTCAGAGCGGCCAGTCCGCTTCCATGCCTGCATGTGGAAAGGCCACACTGTGGTTTGTAAGCACAGTTGCCCCCTGCCCCCACATGCCTGGTGTTTGAAACCCTGACCAAGCATCTGAATAAAACTGATTTCTTACACGTTTTGATTTTTGGCAGGGACACACACAAGTCTGATTCCTAAGACACTGCATCCTTCATGGCCAGTCTTGTTACATCACACGTTCTGACTCTCCTACATATTCGTGGCTTCTAGCTGCCTTGAGATCCTGGATGGTGGTCCCATCCAAGCACAGCCATCAGGCCTCAAGCCTGGCCTATGTCCTTGGGTTGAACCTCCCATCTGGAAGGTCAAAGCAATGCCTCCACTGGCTTCTGGTCTGACCAACCCTCTGACCTGGAGTGAGTACCACAGTAAGGGCATGGAATGGGCACAGGGTGAGATGAAATGGGGGCTGGAGGGACACTGCACTGCCCGGGTCAAAGCCAGCCCTCAGTGAGAGCATCCACACTTGGAAGCAAGACAAGGTTTCCAGAAGCCAATTCAGCAGGGACTGGGGAGAGCACACTGGGAACAGGCACTGTGATCTGTCAGCTGGGGACTTACATGTTTAGTGGGACAGACCCTGAGTCTTGTCACGTGGCAGCAGTGGGGGCACCAGGACCTACACAGAACTTGAACCTGCCTCAGGAGTTCCCGCTGTGGCTCAATGAGTTACAAACCCGATTAGTATCCATGAGGATGTGGGTTCCATCCCTGGCCTCGCTGGGTTAAGGATCTGGTGTTGCGGTGAGCTGTGGTGCTGGTCACAGATGTGGCTCAGATCCCGCGTGGCTGTGGCTGTGGCATAGGCCAGCACTGCAGCTCTGATGCAACCGCTAGCCTGGGAACTTCCATGTGCAGCACTGTGGCCCTTGGGGGAAAAAAAAAAAAACCTTGTCCCACTGTGGACCTCCATCTGCACACAAGAGCCCCAGGAAGCTCCCATTCTGCAGTTCCCCAGGTCCCGCCCTGAGGTTCTAAGTCAGAAGGTTTCAGGAACACACACATACGTGTTTTCCAAAGCTCTCTGGAGTGACAACTGGGTTGAGAACCAATAAAAAGATATTTGGCCCTTCTTAAATGTCAGGCACCAGCACTTGCTCCTCTTTCTTTCCGCATTGGTGACACCTCTTCTCCCCTGTTCTAGCACCATGTCCAAGATTCTAACCACTGGCCTTTTCATATACTAAAATGTACTAAAAGTAACTCAACAGATACCATAAAAAGTGAAGCAAATAAAAAGTCTTAGCTTCTCACTCCTGGTTAAAATGCAATATAATGAATGCAATCTGAGGCAGCTTTTAAATCAGATGGTCCCTGGCATGATGAAAGCACAGACTGAGAAGAGAAAGAGCCCAGGAAGGTCTGGTACCCTGGGTGCAGATGGTTCCTGAAGCTGCCAGCCTCTGGTGCCGGGAGTCCCAGGGTGGAGCAAGTCCACCTGGGCACAGCTGGGGAGGTCCTGGCATAGGAGAAGGAGGTCCTGACACAGGATCCCTCCAATGTGCTTCCCGACCCACACCTCCAAGCAGCACATCAAAACAGACACCTGGCACCTGATCCTTGGGCGGACATAGGCCAGGAATGTCTGCTAAGAAGAAGCAAGACCCACGCTTATTTGTTATGTGTGTGTTACATCCTATGTCCTTCATTGCACAGTAACCCAAGGAGGCAGGAATGGTGATGCCCACTACTTTACAGATGACACAGCCTAGATGGCCTGGCCAAGGTCACAGAGCTGGGAGGTGGCAAGGCTGGGTGTCCACCCAGGCAGACCAGTCCCACAGCACACATGGAATCACTAAGGCTTGGATTGGCTCTGTTTTGTCATTTTCCAGCAAAGCCTTCAACTCAAATAAGCTGGTGTTTCATCTAGGCAAAAGACTGCATTCAGTGGATTCCCTGAAGTGTCAATTCCTTGCAAAAATATGACCTGCAAGGGCTCACCTTGGAAAACAGCTCCATGGGTGCTGCTGCAGCCGCCTCCTCTTTCAAGAACTGCTCCCAAAACCAGGGGTCCTGTGCAGCCACTGCAGGGCCTGGAAGGAAAACACAGTGACTTTCCTTGAGACAGTCAGTGACAGAAAAATGATGTCATTGAAAACGAGTCCAAAAAGCAGCCTAAGTCCTTAAACTGATCATCAGAAGGCCCGTTAACCAGTAGGAAGGAGCCTTATCACTGTGAGTATTCGGTGAAGTCATGTAACCCCTCACACCCAGCTGTTCCTAGGGCAGAACAGCCTTAGGAACACAGTTCGGGCTCAGCCTGCTGGTGACACTCAGAACACATGCCCCCAGCTCCTCTTAAAGGAGAGGGAACAAGCACAGGTTTTCTAGAAGATGCTTTGGCTAATTTTAAGGTGAAGGACCAAAAAAAAAAAAAAATGTTTACAATCTCCTTCACTTCCGTATGTCTTCTTCCTGGTGTGAATGAATGTCAATTGGTACAACCTGTCCAAAGGCCATGTGGAAACTTGTCAAAAGCCTTAAAAAATTATTTGCATACTTGGTACCAGCAATTCTCCTTCGAGGAATTTGTCTTAAATACATTAAAGTGATGTGCCCAAGAGTTTATCCTAGAATTCTTCATAACGGTGAGACACTGGGAACAAACTCAAGGTCCACCAAGAGGCTGACTGAATGCACTGCACAGATGAGCCATTGTAATGACAGGCCATAAACTGTCATTGCAGAAGGCTGCTCAATGGCAGAGAACAGCTAGGTTAATAAAAAGCAGCTTAGGAAGTAAAATGACACTTTTTTGGGGTAAAACACATAATGGAAATAAAAAAGACTAAAATTAGGAATCTTAATTGAGGTCATCTTCAGGTGCCAGGATTATAAATAATTTCTTTCCAATTTTATTTGTACTTTAATTTTCTGTATTTTTAGATGAACAGATATCCTTTGTAATTCAAGAGAAATATCATTTTAAATAATAAAAATCTGACAAAGAGGATTAATAATTGCTTGAGGTTTACATTCTATATTCTAGTAATTCCTCCTCGAGGACGAACAGCTAAGGAAATGGTCATGATAAAAGTTGACGGGGAAAATGTACATTGCGACATTATCACAGCAGAAATGCAAAGTCATAGTAACATGGGAGAAAGGTTAAATAAGTGATGTTTATATCTACATATAAACATACACACATATATCCATATACCATTATGAAGTTGTCAAAAACTGTACTGTTTAAGTAACAGAACATCTTGAGAACTTTCTGGATTAAGTCAAAGTCAAAGTAAGGACACAAACAGTATCTATTTCATGAGTCTGAATTTTAAAACGCAAATTATTACGTACATTAAAACATTCATTTTCAACATATGTATAAAGCCCCTTCTCCAGGACAGGCACTATGTGTATATGTGTATCCACACATACAAACACACACCCAGAGGAAAGAGACTGGAGAGAAACAGATAAATATTAATAGTGGTTATATGGGGGTGGTGTGATTAATGTAAATATTCTGTCCTTACTTGTTACTTTCTACAGTTTAAAAATTCTTTACAAGCATTATAACCATACACACACACCTGCACAAACACACAGTCATATACAAACGTCCTTGGAGAAGATTGGTCAAGAAGTGCTATGTGAGCCTTAATTTTAACATGTCTCTTGCTGTAAAATGTTCCTAAAGAAGGTACAGATGGTAAAAGGTCAGATTCACAAATGTACTGGTGGTGACAGGTGGCAAGGTACATCTCGAAGTCAAACATTTGAAACCTCTTAAGACAATAAAGGAACTTGATGGAATAACAAACACAAAACCCCATCAAGTTGTACAGGAAGAATTAGGGTAGGCTTTTAATCATTTAAAAAAATATTTTCTAGAGTTCCCTGGTGGCCTAGCAGTTAAGGACTTGGCATTGTCACTTGTTGTGGCTCAGGTTTAGCCCAGGAACTTCCACATGCTGTGGGTAGTCTATAAAAAATTAAAATTAAATAAAATAAAATTTTCTGAGTGCCTCTTAATGTACAAAGAAACATGCTGTTTGCTGGAATAAAATTATGACCCAGTCCCCTGTCCAGTAAATAATAAATAAACAAATAATAGGCACTATTTTTCCCCTGATATTCATATATACAATTGACCTGCATTTTTAAGCTCAGATTATAAGGAAAAAATTCATGTCAATTTATAGTTTAAATAAGACAGAGCATATGCATTTATATTTATTATTTATCAATCACAACACACTGACATGTTCTTGCTAAGAAATACACTTACTAAAAGTATATGAATTTTAAAAAACACTTTAAATAAGGCTAAGAGAATTGTCATCAGGGGGTTTTCTGGCTCTGTTTGGAAACAGTGTGACCTCTCGGTGTGAATTCCTCCAAGGAGCTCACAGTCTGCTGGCCCATCTCAGCTCCATTTCTACCCCAACAGTACTGTGTTTTGCTAAACAGAGAAGGCAACTTGACAAACCCTGAAGATTCTCTGGTGAGATTATTCAACATCCCTATTTTCACATAAGCATTTTACTACATTACAATTATAAGCTTTACCAAAAAACATTACAGCAGTGTTGGCTCTAAGGCAAATGTAAATATCTCATTTTCTACCACAGCTGCGCTGTTAAAAATACTTGCGTGTGAGGAGTGACATCACCACAATGGTGACACAGGTCGTTCCAGACTTCACTCCGCTCCCACTCCAGACCAAGACACACTGGGAGACCCTCCACCTGGTGCATGAGGCTGAAGGTTCCCTGCAGCCCAGGGACCCAGACAGATGCAGGAAGGGGAGGGAGGGGGTGCAGGGCTGCTGACCACACCCCTCTCCCACAGGCCTCCCCAGCCTTGGCTTCTCCAGTGGGAAGAGGACCCGAGGGGACACCCACCCCTGCATTACAGGTCACTAGGTGGGAGCCACAATTCTGATTCCACCCCAGGGGGACTGCAGGGGAACCTGGGGGCTCCACGCTGGGGACTGATGGAAAGGGGGAGGGGCTTGCAGCATGCACAGGGATCTTGCAAATGGAGTACACACCTGCATCACCCAGGTGGCGATTCCAGCCAGTGGCTCTGCTCAACTGCAGAGCCAAGACAGGGCACCTTCTGACCAGGGAACTCGAGGGGAGCAGAGCTGCCTCAGTTGATCCTCAAATGAAGAGTTCTGTCGGGCCCACCGGGGTTTGCACAAGCCCAGGCTGTGTGCTGTATCCCAGCCCTACCCTGTGGAGACAGCCTTTCAGACCTACCGACCAGAAGGGTGGGAAGAGTTTGGAAGAAGGGTGGCCTAGTGGCACCTGAGCCAGGAGGAGGGGGCAGAGTCGATGGTCTGCAGAGCAAAGCCAGTGGCCTGCCCAGCCAGGGAACTCGAGGTGCGGGTCAGCTCGAGAGAGAACAACAAACATAGAGCTTTGCCGGCTATGGAGCTGCTTCTCTCTCTGTACCCGGGCGGGGACTCGAACTCACAGTCCTGCTCATCACCGACAACAGCCTGGCTGGCCAGGGAGCCCAGCCAGAGCACACAGGAGGCTGTGAAGATCGGTCCACAGCCCTCAGCACATCAGCGCCTGAAGAGACAGCACAGCCTGGGCTTTCTCTGTCTGCAGAGCAGAACTGGTGGCCTCACCTGAACAGGAATTTGGTGCCCACTCAGGCCTGATTTGCCCCCTGAACAGTGAACTATTCAGGCCTGGGTCCCATCTGCAGTCCTGCTGGGGAGGGAGGCTAACTCATGCCCCATCCACCACTGGATACGCATCCCTGACCATACAATGAGACTGACCCCCAGAGTCCAGGCAACTATGGAGCCACCCTCCAGCCCTACCTGCTGGGAACCAGCCATCCTGTCCTGCCAACTGCCCCTGGCCAGGCCAGCACCCCAGCTTCCACCCCCATTGCTTATTTAGATTTAAACATAAGCTCCCAAAAGATGGGATCTTGTTGATTATGTTCATCACTGCATCCCTGGAGCGATAATCACATCTGGCCATAAATACTTCTTTAATGAATTAAAGGGAAGAAAGAAGGCAGAAGAGTCCTGTGTTTGGCTTCAAAAATGAATTCAAAGATACCTATTTAGGGAGTTCCCATTGTGGCACAGTGGAAACAAATCCGACCAGTAACCATGAGGTTGAGGGGTTGATCCCCAGCCTTGCTCAGCAGGTTAAGGAGCCAACATTGCCGTGAGCTGCGGTGTAGGTCACTGACATGGCTCAGATCTGGCGTTGCTGTGGCTGTGGTGTAGGCTGACAGCTACAGCTTCGATTCGACCCCTAGCCTGGGAACCTCCATATGTCACAGGTACAGACCTACAAAGCAAAAAAAAAAAAAAAAAAATCCCTATTTTGACCAAGTCATTTCTTAATTTCCTAGAGAGAAAGAGCCAATTATGAGACAGCACTGCTTCAGGCACTGAATTATTTTATTTGTATGTACTTTTCTCAGCATAGTACAGATATGACATTCTTATACAACATTAGATACACATGCAGGTTTGTAAACCCTAAATTTCTTTTAACTATGCACACCAGCTACAGCAGAATGTTCCAGTTATTACTCTTCTGTCAAACATTACTAATACACAAAATATATTTGATTACATACTATCAGTCACTTAAGCAGACCAATATATGCCAGGTACCAAATTGGGTGGTTTGTGTGTGTGTTTGTAATGTGTATGCTTCCACTTACTCTTTACAACATGGAATATTAGATTTACAATCTTATAATTCTTAGAAACTGAGGCTTACAGAGGTCAAACATAAGGAGAGTCTGGATTTAAACGAAATTTCTAGCCCACACACTCCTGCTATATAATACTTCTTTCCTGCAACCCCAAGTCCAGGCCCACATGAGCCATCAACAGAAGAGGTGGGTGAGAAGAACTGTCCTTGACCCAGCCAGTACTGCCAGCAGACCTCTGGCGGAGGGGTCAGCTATGCACGTGATGGTCCAAGGAGGGCTGTGCTTCCAGGGAGAATTCAGCTTTGGACAGAACAGTGGAGGATAGGGGTCAATCCTGAGAAGAAGGAATCGAAGAATATGGCCAAAGAAAGGAGCTGAACAGAACACAAGCCAAGAGCAGGCAGGGGCAGTGCGCGGACGGGCTGGAGGCCGGTGGTGTGCTGCAAGTGTTTTAGAAAGCATATGTGCACCAGAACCAAGCCATGGCCTCAAAGACAGCAGACACCACGAGGCAGGGGGTGAGCTCCTGGAAGCGCCCCTTTCACAATGTGGTCTCCATGTCCGATGGGACTGGGCAGCAACGTCGCCCTTGGAAAAGGGGTTGGCACACTGAGTATGATGTACTCTAGACCAGATGCCCCTTCAACCTGAGAGATTTTTTCAGTTTCTATAAACCACAATTGTGACCTACTCTATCATTTCAGAACTGGAGTTCTGAATAGTTCAATTTAATTAAATTAATATAAAAAGCCCTTTACTCCTTTATTTCAATTCTTTACATGAAGAGTCCTCCATATGTGTGTGCTAGCGTTTTTTGTTCTCAGCTCTTCTTATAAAAACCCATAACATAAAAAGCATAGCCTGTTATTTAAATATGGAAAGAAGCCCTAGTTGTCATCTAGGTCTGTGGTTTTTTTCAAATGTTATATTTCTATCTTGTAATAACCCATTACAGAAAAGAATCTACTGAATTGCTTTGTTGTACACCTGAATCATTGTAATCATTGTACTTCAATACAAAAAAAGAAAAAAAAACATAACAGTATATTGTTACTTGAAGGCGATTTAACATATTTAATTACATTGGTGATTTTTAAATCTCTCTTCCTCATTTAAAAAGTGATTCATACTAGGAGTTCCCATTGTGGCTCAGCAGGTTAAGGACTCAACCTTGTCTCCGTGAGGATGTGGGTTTGATCTCTGGCCTAGGTCAGTGGGTTAAGGACCTGGTGTTGCCACAAGCTGCAGGCAAAGGTTGAAAATGCAGCCTGGGTCCCACATTGCCATAGGCCTCAGGTGCAGCTCCGATTCAACCCCTAGTCCAGAAATTTCTATATGCCACAGATGTGGCCATAAAAATTTTTTTTTTAAAGTGATGCATGCTGATTTTAAGTTAATTGCAAAAAAAAAAAAATAATGACCTGTCAACGAACAAAGTTATATGTTAAATTGCTTTGAGGATTAAATGTATGTTAAATTTAACCATATGTTATAGAATCAAAAATAGATAAAAACTGCTTTCAAAAATAATAGCAAAAAAATTAAAATGTTTTATCAATTTTGGAGGCTATAAAATTTCTCTCTAGTATGACTCCATTTTTACTTACAAAAATAGTTTTTAGGATTCCCAACATTAGAAAGCCCACAGTACAGTTATTCTACCCAATACTCTGGACACTCGGTGTCACATTTGTCCCCCTCCAAGAGCATAGGCTGAAAAGCCACTAACAGATGAACCCTCACTTTGCAAAAAGAACATCTAATTCTAGGAAACTGCACAATATTTATTAGTGATTTTCTGAACTAAAATTAAAAGCAGCAGGAGGTGAAGAATGAACAAACTGTCGTTCTTAAAGATGGAACCATGCGGGACTTCCCGTCGTGGCTCAGTGGTTAATGAATCTGACTAGGAACCATGAGGTTGTGGGTTCGATCCCTGGCCTTGTTCAGTGGTTTAAGGATCGGGCATTGCCGTGAGCTGTGGTATAGGTCACAGATGCAGCTCAGATCTGGCGTTGCTGTGGCTGTCGTGTAGGCCGGGGACTACAGCCCCAATTCAACCCCTAGCCTGGGAACTTCCATATGCCGTAGGTGCAGCCCTAAAAAGACCAAAAAAAAAAAAAAAAGAAGTTATAAAACAACGTGAGGACTCAACAAGGACCGCTAATTTGAGGAACTGGAGAGACTTATGTAGCCTTTACTTGAGACTTTGAACTCAGAGACTGACTACAGATGTCAGAAAAGCTGGGGCCTGAAGCTGGAGACAGAGCTGGGATCAAAGACAGGTGTTGGGATGAGCCTCAGGGTGGTTTCTGCAAGAAAACAAGGGAAGGGCGCTGGTCCAAGGAAGCCTGGGAGTGAAAAGGAGGAAAGTTGGAGCACAGTCTGTGATGAGGACAAGGTCACAGGCAGGCAGGTGGAAACTGTAAGCTTCAGGAGTAACAGGCTCCAAGAGCTCTCAGACTACGGTGACGGAGGAGCCATGCAGGACAAAACAGAGAAGAGCAGTGCAAATACAGTCAATAATCTATAATAACTTTGTATGGGGACAGGGTTACTAGATGTATTGGGGTGATCATTTCATATGAAGTGTCAAATCACTAGTAGCTCACCAGAAACTAAAAGTAATAGTGTACTACGTCAACTGTATTTCGATACGACAAAGTAAAACCCCCCAAAACTAATGCAAGCCTGGTGTGCTCATTGCTTGAACAAACAGGGTCTTCTGTGATGCAAACCCTATGTTAGGTGCTAGTGATTTAAAGAAGAGTAAGATACAGTTTTTCCCCCTCAGGAGCTTATAGCTTAGCTTAATGGGGAACCAGGTAACTACTATACATGAGGAAAATGCAACTGCAGAGCCATGAGCTAAGGGCCATGAGAACACAGTGGACACAACAATCAACACCATCCTCAGGGCATTATTCACTACATTTTCATTTTTCATTCAACAAACATTAACCAAATGCTTATGATATGCTAGAAGCTTATAAGACAAGAAACAAAAATCCCTACCTTTACCCACGGTAAATTCTAGTGTGTGAAGATAGATAACAAATAAGTAAAGTATTTATTGTCAGATGGTAATAAGCGTTAAAAAGAAAATAAAGCAGAGAAAGGGATTGTTTAGGCAATATTACCAGGAGAGGCTCAGTAATTTTAAGATACGGTGACTTGTCACTAGAAAGAAGGGAAGCAAGAAGACAATGGAGTGACATCTTTAATGAAATGTAACCATAAAATTGTGAAGTAAGAATTACACATCTAATGAAACATTCTCCAAAAAGGGTGAAACATTTCATATTCATTAAAACTGATTTCAATATGTCTACATTTCGCTTATAAAATACTTTCCATTCTTGACTGAGTTCTTCCTCACTCCCAGAGAATTCATTTTATCTCCTGAAGACATTCTTATAAAGTCTTTTTAACATTTAAGTTTCAATCTACGAGGGCATAATTTTTATATAGATAGACGGTTGGTGTGGCGAGTACAATCTATTAAATAATCGATGGTTTGTTCTCCTAAACTGATTACCCATATGTACTGTGTTTATTAGCCTATACGCCTAACACACTACGTTCTCACAGCTCTTTCTGGTTTCTCTCGTCTGTTCCACAGATTCTTGGTCTAATACTACACCACCAGGATGTTTAGGATTTCAGTATACAATAACTCTATCTAATTTAAATTAAAACCAATTGGGCCTTTATTTTGGAATTGAGTTAACTATTAATTTGGGGGAAGTTGACATTTTTGTGGTCTATATTTCCATTTGTTCAGATATTCATTTATATCCACCAATAGACGTTTCTAGTTTTCTTAACAAGGTCCTTCACATTTCTTGTTCAACTTATTCTAAATATTTTATATTTTATTGCTTTTATGGGGAAAATGTTTCCCTTCTCAATTTCTAGGTGCTGATGTCTGACATACAGAAAAAGCTAATGACTTTTTATACTTATCCTCTATCAAACCACCTCAACTTTCTTAGATTAATTCTAGTGGTTTATAATCAGGTTCTCTCTTGGGTTTTCTAGGTATACACTCACACTATCTGCAAAAAATATACAGCTATACAGCTTTATCTTTTTCCAAAGTTTATACCACTCATTTAATTCTGTTTTTTATTTCCTTCACTAAAATCTACAAGACAATACTGAATAGCAATGATGATAGTGAGCATCTCTACTGCCTGACTTCAATTTACATGTTTTTGATGTTTAGCCTTTAATACATTTGTTATTACATTTTGGTAAATAATTTTTATTATAATCAATGCTATTTTACTTATGAATTTTTTTATAAAAAATTAGAGGAGAATGAATGAATGAAAATTTTGCCAAAAGCCTTTTCAGTGTTAAAGATCACCATATGACTTTTGCCTTTTAATCTTTTGATGTATGAATCATGTTTACAGATTTTATAATACTGAACTCTATTTCATCACTGAATTTCACATTACTGGATAGATACGCTCCTTGTTAATAGGACATCATTTTTCTAATACATTTCTGGATTATATTTAGAATTTCATGCTTGTATTTTATGTGATATGCATTTGCAGTTGAGAGTTTTGGGGTTGTCCTATATTCCTCAGATTTCACATGCTGGCTTCATAAAAAATAATTTTATTATACATCTTAGAAGAGTCTGAATATCATTGGAATTATCAGTTCTTTTAAAGTTGAACAATAGTTCAGCTGAGATCCTGGATGGACCTCCTCTTACAGTCTCTTCTACTCTATGACCTATTCAAATATTCAACTTTTCTTGGGTGCATTTTGATAATCATCAGTTTGTTAGGAAATCATCTAGTTCCTCCAGAGTTCCAAATGTGTTGCTATAGAAATGCCTGTATTTTTCTCCCTTGCTTTTTTTTTTCCTTAAAAAAAGTCTTCCACATCTTTAGTATTCCTTTCTCATTTAGTAATTAAGGTTAAGATGTACATGGAGGAGTTCCCGTTGTGGCTCAGTGGTTAACAAATCCGACTAGGAACCATGAGGTTTCGGGTTCAATCCCTGGCATTGCTCAGTGGGTTAAGGATCGGGCATTGCCATGAGCTGTGGTGTAGGTTGCAGACATGGCTCAGATCTGGCGGTGCTGTGGCTCTGGCGTAGGCTGACGACTCCAACTCTGATTAGACCCCTAGCATGGGAACCTCCATATGCCACGGGAGTGGCCCAAGAAATGGCAAAAAGACAAAAAAAAAAAAGGTGTACATGGAACATGCTTGTTTTAGACTCAAGAGCATGAGTAAATGTTGACAGCATTAAAGAGACCAAGAGCAAAGAGAAAAGGAGATGGTGGGGAGTGTGAGGACATGGTGAAGGACAAGCAAGGGGAGCCCACTTCTGGTGTGGAGCTACGAACCTGCAGTGAGGTGGAAACGACTGGGGTACCATCCAGATAACACAAGTCATCAGGAGAAAACGTGCAAAATGAGAGGAGCATCACAGCTGAAACACAGGGGAATCTCAACACTCCAATGCAAGGTAGAGGGTAAAACCAATGGAAGAGACAACAGCCAGGAAAGACTTGAAGTATCAGGACACAAGGAGAGGGCAGGTGAAGCAGGAGGAGGAGGAGAGGGGACAGCAGGGGAGAGGAGGATGCTGGTCACCTCCTCAACTGAGATAGAATCAGACCTGCGACACAGACACAGGGATGAGAAGCTTCCAAATAGGTGAAGGGTCACCTGATCAAGGGTATGAGTGCAGATCGGGATTCCTGAGGGGGCCGGGTCTGTCACTAGAGGAGAATGAAGAGCTAAGGAAGCTCCGAGTTCTCACGGGAATACATCGTGACGGGGAGGTGTACCATGAGATATTTGCGTCAGATTCCCCTGTGTTAAATGATTTCCCCTTTGACACCTAGTAGATGTGAGGCCAGCAGGTCTACAAAAATAACTTTCATCACCAAGACACCATCAAGAAGACCTTTATAATGATGGGTTGATATTAAATACTCCCCCATGAGTACCACGCTGCAAGTCATCAAATTAACATCCGTCTCTCCAAGATGGTAATATCTTTCTCATAAAGTGACTGACTATGTATTTCCCTTGACTTTTTCTTCTATGTATTCTAGAGACATCTAACGTAATCTGGTAAATATAACAGAGCTTTGGTTGTTATGGCCACTTCATTAATTTAATTAATCCTGTCGATCAGAATTTAGGCTTTCCCATCTTCAAGATATCCCCTGCTGGGCTTCAAATAATGGACACACTTAAAATATTATTCAAGACTGTGTTTTCTCCTGACACTGAAAGGGTTTACAATAAATTACTTCCCAAATCATATCTTATCCTCATGGTTGCTAACCTTTCAAAACACTAAGCACTTGCAGTGAATATAAGTTTAAAATCCATGAAAGAAGACTGAATTTCAGTTCACTGGCATACCATTTGGGGCCAAAGAGAGTATTTTATTAGTTGGAAGATAAATTAGCACTATTTAAAGGAAGTTTTAATGTGAAAACATCTAGAAGAGTTTCCTGAAAAGCATCTTGCGAGCAGCAGAGAAAACTGCACTTGCTCCCAGTGGCTCTTTTCCACCAAGCTCCTCAGGGCTCTCTTAGAATGAGAGCCCCTCATCCCGTAACTGCAGATCTCACGAGTGAAAAACCCTCAAGTAAAGGAGCTCAATGACAGCACTGTTGCCTTAGCAACAGGTACAAGACAACTCCCATTTCCTGCAAGGAAGTCCAAAGTGGTTCTGCAATTTAGAACTCGTGGAGGCAGAATAATGGCCCCCAAAGATATCCGTATCCTAATGCCCAGAACCTGTGAATATGTTCTGTTACAGGGCAAGAGTGGTTTTTCTGATGAGATTAAGGGTCTCGAGATGGGGAGACTGATTATCTTGGTTTTTCCATGTGGGTCCAATATAATCACAGGGGTCCCTAAAGGTGGAGAAGCTTTCTGGCTGTGGTCAGAGATGTGACTCTCACAGGAAAATCAGAGAGATGCTCCTTTGCTGGCTTTGAAGACACAGGAAGGGGCCATGAGCCAAGGAGTGAACACAGGGAACACTAGATGCTAGACAAGGCAAGGAATAGACCCTTCCCTGGAGCCTCTGGAAGGGACGCAGTGCCCACTCATCACTGACTTTAGCCCAATGGGAACCATGTCAGACTTCTAACCCCAAGCATTGGAACATGATAAACTTCTGCTGTTGGAAACTGTTAAGTCAAGGTTATGGAACCGTAATCAGGAATAACTGATATTTAACAAACTGTTCAAACTCACTGCCAAAGTTTCTAAATGCTCAACAACTGTGACAAAGGATCAAATAATCAAATAAGAAGGAATCCACAAACGATAAGTTAGCTTAGGACAATGAGTATTACCTAGCAGGTACATATGGTGAACCTCAGTTCACATAGTCTCTCATGTGAACTGAGGTTCACCATATACAATACAGAAACTAGGAAAGAACTTTAAAATGTATCAATAGCTAATATCTTCCTGTCTCTTGAAGCTGGTGCTGGGGGAGCTAATTTATAACAGCACATGCCTACAAACACCTTTCATTATCCCAACATTTTTTTTTTTTGGTACAGAAAGCTTATGATGTTAGCTCCAAAATAATTTTTAATATAGTCATAAACCTTCAGAACTGAGAGGTATCTAATAAGTCAGCCAATCGTTTTAATATGAAAGAAGTGATTTCCCCAAGGTTTAGTTTTGGCATAAATGTCTTATTTCATGGATCCAACGCTCTGATAAGCCATAAACGTGCACTAATTTAAATAACTGGTTTCAGTTCCCAAGTATCCTTTCTATGCTTTAAAAATCATCAGTAAAATATAGCTTCTTTGTCAAATTACATCCTGAATTACTGAATTTAGATTTGCTTTTATAAAAAATTAATTATGACAACAACTCAGAGAAAAAATCATTGTTCCTAGGATCCTAAACCCTAAGAAGACAACTAGAGATAATTAAAATTAGAAAGAAAAAGACAAACCATGGGCTTATCTTACTGTGTGTTGAAAAGTAGAATACTTTTCAACATTAGTGAAGTTAAAATAGCTGTGTCATAAACTTCCAAACCCTGGCTTTATATATAGCTTTATGCTTAATTGGAAATTACTTCAAAATCTTTATCGGGAGACAGATCCATTCTGGGTGGAAAGTCTAGTCCTGAGTGCTGTGCAGGGCCCACCTTGGACCTGTGCTGGCCTCTCCTGCTCCCTATGGTGGATAGGGGTCCTCAGTCTTCTGCTCCACCTGTTCCCTGAAGAGCTCCCCCTGCACACAGAGGTTCACCCCCACCTACACACGTGGGAATCCCTCACACCCCTCTCACCAGGCCATTGGAACATTCCACTGACCCTTGGTCTCCACAACTGTCCCTCATGGGTGACCGCCATGCTCCCAAGGTCAGAGAGTGGCATCCCCACTGGATCTGGGGAGGCCTCCCCAAGCCCCGGGAGGGGGGGGGCACTTACCAAACTTGCCACAGGGAACTGGGGAATCTTCTCTGCCTCTAACAGTTTAGCAGTGTGTCTGGTCTGGCCATCTCCTGGAGGCATAGTGCTCTCTCCATCCTGCCCACCCTCCCCAGGGAGAGCCCAAGTCCTGCCCACACAACATGCCATCACTCTCCTGCCCCAGCATCCCAGTCCCTTTGTTAACTGCAGCACCACGTCCGTGCAGCTCAGTGCTGGTCCTGCCCCTGTATCCGCCCCCCCACACACCAGCTTCCCATCTCGCCAACTGCTTTCTCTGGTCACTTCTTCAGTAAACACGTAGGAGAACCTACTGTGTGCTGGGCTCCAGCTCATGGACAACAGTGGGTAAAAACAGATACAAGGCTTCACTCACAAGATTTAAAACCTAGTGGGAAGAAAAATCAAATAATCCAAAATATAATTATAATCCACTCTAAACACCTTCACAGAATACAGGTCCTTGACAGCATGGAACAGAGAGCCCAGCCTGGTCTGGGAGATCAGGGGAAGACTTCCCAATAAAAGGCTCTAACGCCTAAACCCGAGGTTCAGCAGCCACGAGCAATACCGGTGTAGGAAAAGCAGGCCAAAGAAGGTCCCAGAGGGACAGGTGAGGAGCACAGTGGGTGTACAGTGCTGGGCAACCCATGAAACCAGGTCATCACCGTCAGGGCACAGGGTGAGCGGGCACACAGCAGGGATGAGGCCAAGGAGATGCTGTGGTCCTGGATCTGCCCGCGTCCTGTGTCGCCCAGGCAACAGGAAGTGTTTGGAAGGTTTCAAACAAAGCAAGGCAGAGGCATGGGTGAGATGAGGTGGATCAGGTCACCTCAAGAATGGGGACCTGGGGACACCAGCAGGGATGTCCTGGTAGTGGATGACTGCATGGTTTCAGGTGGATTTCCCCTGGGGATCACAACACAACTCTGGTCTTTGCTTTGAAAGGCAGTGACAGGTGGGGGTGTGTAGCAGTGGGGTGGTCGGGGAGAAGAATAAGGATCCCCAGTTAGAAAAGATAAAAAGAGAAGACAGACTGGAGAAACAGCGGCAAAGCAGAAGCCACAGCCCAGCTACAGACAGCTCACTGGGTGATGTGGCACCTGATGGTCAGGCCAGTGGCCCAGCTGGCAAGGGACTTCACCCTCCAAGACGGCTGGGCACAGGCTCTGACAGGATGAAAATGACTTTAAATCAAATATAAGATCGCTTTATCCCCAGATAATGGACACATTCATCAAGTTTTCTGAGAAGTTTGTCTACTTTTATAACCCCATATACTTTTAAGATCTGCTCAAACTGCTGAATACCAAATCCATGCCTTATTGTGTTTCCAGACTCTGCATTTCCATCAGAACAGTCACAAAACATTGGCAAAAGTCTTTTGTTTTTACTTGAAGTGCTTTTCCAAAAAATTATTTTCTACACAAAGCTACTTTTAAAAGGGGCTTTGCAGGAAAGTCTGGGGAGAACCGTGCTGTGCTGCTTCAGTTACGTAAGGGAGGAAAAGCCAAATGACTTTTTAAAGGTTTAAATTTCATATCTGTCTACTCCTTAAAGAAAAAAAAAAGTTCTCCCTTAAGTGGGATAAAGACAGTTTTTTTTTAAAGTGCTCCACCTAACGCTAATTCTCTAGTAAATAATGCTAAAACAGTCCTTTAGGGATCTCCTCAGCACAATGTGAGCACCTACATAAGAAGAACCTAAAATTACTAAAAACTAACACCTAAATTCCCAATTTACACTCTTCAAGAAAAATACCATTTGTTGAGTATTTACCAAGAGCTAAACACATTATAAACATCTTCTCATTTACTCCTGACATTTTTATTGGGTTAGAGGTATTACCTATTACTCCCATTTTAGAAGCAGGAAAACTGAGGCTTAGAGACGTTCAACACCTTGAGGGAAGTTACACAGCCCTGAGGCAGGGTGGGGTGGGGTGGGGAGTGGGTGCTAAGTTGGGGAGGGATGGGGGGGGCAGCAATGAGACGGTTAACAGGAGAGATGAGCAAATAATCCACAGGAGCCACACTTCACACTGTCAAAACTGAGAGTCAAACACGTAAAAGCAGAAAACTACAGCAAATCCTATAGGATCATAGATTTCATATACAGAGGTAGACTGACATATATAAAGTTAAGCAGAGCTATAAAGCATGTGTATGTATACCTTCATGGCGTACAAATCTGTATGTGTGTAGATGTGTGTGTGTAAACATACAGCTATTACTCAAGGAGCAACAGAAAAATATCAGAAAGACACCAAAACCAACCTGCAGGAGCTCCTACTGCCAAACTGAGGTCAATTTGAGCACCGAAATAATGACAAAAATTGATTGCAATCCAATGAATAAAATAAAGAGCCATAAGTCCATATTAAAATAAGTAAAAAAATAGAAAGTTTGGTGAAAAATAGAATATTTACAGCATTTAATTACCTCTCTATATAAAACACTTACTATTTCCAAAAAAAAAAAAAATCCTAACTACAGCTGAGAAACCTGTCAGACACCATTTAACCAAGAGATCAAAATCAGAATGAGACAAATCAAAATCCCGTGCATCTGAGAGGACGCACAAGAAGAAAAAGTGCCATTTCTGTGATACTCCCCAGAAATGCTGAGCCTGAATCTAACCATGAGGTGACGGCAAACCAACCCCAAATGAGGGGCATTTGTACACTAACTGGCCTGTGACCTCCACCGTGTCAAGGTCCAGCCAGTTTAGGGAAGGCTGAGGAACTGGCTAGACTGGAGGATGAACAGCTAAACACAAGGCCTGCTCTGAGCTGGACCCTTCACAGTCAAGGGCACCATTGGGACTGTGGTAAAAGCTGAATGGGGTCTGCAACTTGCATGGCAGGAGTGTCTGACTTTGAATGGCTGCGTCCCGGCTGTGCTGGGTGTGGCCGTGTTTGTAGGAAACACATATCCAAGTATTTGAGGGTAGCGAGGTATCAGGATGGCAAATTGCTCTCTAATTTAGGGGAAAAAATTCTTTAAACCACATTTGCATCTTTTCCATGGGTTTGATATAGTTTCTAAAAAAAAGTTTAAAGTATTTAAGAAAAGAACGTTTTCACTCTACAGTGTTAAGGGAGCATAGGAAGATAAAATAGTCATTAAAAGCAGTTATGTCTGCAAATAAGCCCAAAAGTCCAAATAAAATTTCACATGAAACAGTTTAAGTTCAGCTGAATACTGAAATGCCCCTAAAGAAGCAGCTCTAATCTCAGTAGCAAAAAGTAATTATGCTGAACAAAAATCAAATACGCTTTAAAAGAGCAAAACACATTAGTGGAAAGAATCCTTTGGTTCAATCTCAAAACAGAACAGCAGTCTCTGGTTGCAGGGTCCAGAGGAGGGGAGGATGGGGCGCCCCCCTAGGCAGGAGATGGCGGTTGAACACCCACAGGCTCGCCCCCCCTTCCACCTTGGCGAGGCCCCCCAGCTTGAAGGCTTCAGCTGTCTCCACTGGAACTAAGTGCTGCTCTATAACATTTTCTTCTGCTGAATCGATCTAAAACTCAGGGTACTCAGTCCCCTTTCCAGAGTTCACGATTCTAATTACACATTAGGGATCTCTAAAGACAGTTGCAGAGGCCCCTCTGCAGGACGGGCTGAGAGCACAGATAATCCTAATGCTTCTCTAGTGAAGCAGAAGTTTTGTATGATGACTGTTTTCTTACAGTATTAAAGAATTCCTAGAAGTAGAGGTTGTTTGTTTGTTTTTAGGGCTGTACCTGAGCCATATGGAAGTTCCCAAGCTAGGGGTTGCATCAGAGCTGAAGCTGCCAGCCTACACCACAGCCACAGCAACACCAGATCTGAGCTCCTTCTTCGATCTACACCACAGCTCACAGCAGAGCAGGATCCTTAACCCAATGAGTTAGGCCAGGGATTGAACCCAAGTCCTCAAGGATACTAGTCAGGTTTGTTACCACTGAGCCATGATGGGAACAGACAATTTTTTCAATACATACAATTGACAAAGTTTATTATCAAGAAACTTTAGTAGGTTTTTAAAAAGACTATTTTGGTTTTACAATAACTGAAAGACGACAAGCCATTACAGGACATATACAAAGATAATTAAAATAGTAAATACTATCTAAATTAAAAGACTATGTACAAAAATAAACTGAAAATGGTTTAAAGACCTAAATACAAGACATGATATCATAAAATTCCTAAAAGAGAACATAGGAAAACACCCTTGGACCTAAATTGTAGCAATATTTTCTTAGACCAGTCTTCCAAGAGACAACCTACAGAATGGTATAAAATATTTGCAAATGATGTGACCAATGACAAGGGGTTAATATTCAAAACATACAAACAGCTCAACATGATGCAGTATCGAAAAACCCAATGCAATCAAAATATGGGCAGAAGATCTAATAGACATTTCTCCAAAGAAGATAGACAGATGGCCAATAGGCACACGAAAAAATGCTCAACATCACTAATCATTTGAGAAATGCGATTCAAAACTACAATGAGGTATCACCTCACACCAGTCAGAATGACTATCATCAAAGAGTCTACAAATAACAAATGCTGGAGAAGGTGTGGAGTAAAGGGATCCCTCATACACCATTGGTGGGAATATAAATTGGTGCAACCACTATAGAAAACTGTATGGAGATTCCTCAAAAACTAAAAATAGAATTGCCACATAATCACTCCTGGGCAATCCCACTCCTGGGCATATATCCGGACAAAATTATAATTTGAAAAAATACAGGCACCCCTATGTTCATTCCAGTATTACTGCAATAGCCAAGACATGGAAATATCTCAAATGTCCATCAATAGATGAATGGATTAAGAAGGTGTGGTACATATACACAATGCAATATTGCTCAACCATAAAAAAAAAAAAAATGAAATGCCATTTGCACCAAGACGGATGGACCTAGAAATTATCATACTAAGTGAAATAAGTCAGAAAGAGAAAGACAAATTCCATATATCATTTATATGTTGAATCCAAAATACGACACAAATGAACTTATCTACAAGACAGAAACAGACTCATAAACATAGTGAATAGATTTGTGCTTGCCCAGAGGAAGAAGGGTGGGGAAGGAATGGATTGGGGGTTTGGGGTTAACAGATGCAAAATTATTATATATGTGTATAAATGAATCACTTTACTATACACCAGAAATAAACACAACACTGAAAATCAACTATATTCCAATAAAATTTCTAAAAGTGAAAACGAAAAATAAATCAACTAAACCTAAATAAAATAAATTTTTAAAAATTAAAAATAGAGTTACCATATGATCCAGCAATCCCACTCCTGGGCATATATTCAGAAAAGATGAAAACTCTAATTTGGAAAGATACATGTTACCCAGTGTTCACAGAATCCAAGACATGGAAGTAAACCAAGTGCCTATCAACAGACAATTAGCTTAAGATGTGGTAAATGTATATGTTGTGTGGAGATATATATATAGTTACCAAAGGGGAAAGGGGGAAGAGAAATTAGGCATAGGGGATTAGCAGATGCAAACTATTATACATAAAATAAACAACAAAGATTTACTTTATAATACTCAGAACTATGTTCAATATTCTGCAATAACCTCTATTGGAAAAGAATCTGGAAAAATATGTACGTATAACTGAATCACTTTGCTGTACACCTAAAATTAACACAATATTGTAAATAAACTATACTTCAATTAAAAGCATAAATAAAAAAGCAAAGAAATGAAAGAGTCCAACATGGTGCATACAAACTGTCTTTATAAGACAGGCTTTATGAACATGACCCTTGCCCTATCGTGTTTTATACAGTTTCATCCATTGAAAGCACCCGCTGACTGATGTCAGGAAGAAAACAAATGTGCTCCCTTCCTTTGTGAGAGCAAATACGTACACTGTGCTAACTCACCTAGAAGTGGAGGGCTTTTGCAACTTAATCAGTTAAAGTCAAAGACTGATTCATTTGTAAGCCAGTATGGAGAATAAAGAATTTCAAAACACATACTGAGAACCACTTGTTGCAGAGCCGTATTTCTGTTGCAGGGCATGTAGATGCTTCAATTATTGATGTTTTCCCCCAAAGCTCATGACTTGGAAAGAAGTCCCCTGTTTCCCCTCTAGTGACAGTTGCACCACTCGATTAAATGCAGTCCCTCAGGTTCAAACACTCACTTGCTCAAACATTCGTGTACTTACTGACTGACAATGCCATCAGCAGATAAGAATCTTCTAAATTAAAACTGATTTGGTTTTCACCTTCCTGAGGCTGACACCCAGCCTTAGGTAGAGAACCGCTGTGGTGGAAATGAACTGATCTCTCACAACACTTAAAAAAAGGCAGACATTAGTTCCACTGACAGAAAATTATTTTGCAAGAAAGGTCCTCTGCCAGTTCACCCAGGACGTAAACAAGTGACTCTAACAGAGGACTCCAGGGAAAATGCTCAAGGCCATCTCTGTATCTTTCAGAATCACTTAATGAGCCAAACTGCCCAGCAAACAGCTCCCTGGAAGTTAGCACTTTTGGAAGTTTGTGTTCATTCTTCTTCAGGCCATTTAACTAATTAATTCTTCAGAGTTTTAGTAAATCATTCCTTCAGCATACTAAACAATAGTTCCTACTGGCTGAATTTGATCTGATTAAATACCTTTTTTAAAGATGCCTAACTTATGTGAGAGATACACCATTGCATACAAAATTAAAAAAAAAATGCCCTAGGATACGCTGAGAGAAAATAGAAGGGGGAGAAAAATACAAAATAAGGCAAGTAGAGAAGATGATGAGCTTTGAAGGAGCCCACTATTTGCGCAAGGCCAAGGAAGAATCCTCCAGGCAGAAGGAATGATTCTACAGACAACAGAGTCTAGACTGCACGTTCTGTTCAAATGAACAATTGAACCACGGGGGGTGGAGGCAGGTGATGAGCAAGTGCCAGGTGGCGAGAGGCTTTTCATGATACTCTCCAGAATGGGCACAGGGCACTGTCCTAATAGGACTTCAGGTCCACTTCAGTCAGCTTAGAGAGATATCAAAGACTAAACAACAAAAGTTGGAGGATGTCACTTGAAAAATCAAGTTCCCTTGTGGCTCAGTGGTTAACGAACCCAACTAGTATCCATGAGGACATGGGTTCCATCCCTGGCCTCACTTAGTGGGTTAAGGATCCGGAGTTGCTGTGAGCTGTGGTGTAGGCCAGCAGCTACAGCTCTCATTCAACCTAGCCTGGACATCTCCATATGCCGCACTGCGGCCCTAAAAAGACGAAGGAAAAAAAAAAAGTAAAAAAGAAAAATCAAGAATGAGCAGAGAAAAGTGGGTGCTTGTGCAGCCTGATTTGAGGGTGAGGAAGAGGAGGAGTCCAGGGTCTGCACTGAGCACAGGACCACAGGAGGAGGGACTGCGACAGGAGAGGTAGATGAGCGTCAGCAGACAGAGGAGGGTTCCATTCTAATGTCTAAGGGAAATCCAAGGAGTAAGGAGAGTACAGCATGAAGGCTCCCATTGATCTGGGAAGTCCCTGGTTCCATTCAGTCTACACAGTGTGGACCCTCCCAGTTCTTGGACACAGGATGAGGGGATGGCAAGAGAGAAAACACTGGCGCACTCAAGAAACCAGCATGCTACTGGCCACTGGCCATGAGAGAACAAGATGAGAGACTTTATAGTAAAAGAAATCTACGTGCAATGATAATGCAAAGTGATTCTGAACTGGATCTTAGAACAGAGAACAGACAATTAGTAGAAAAACCAGGGACATCTGAATGAAGTCCACAGTGTAGCAAACAGCGATGTATCTATACTAATTTCTTTCTTTTTTTTTTCTTTTTTTTTTTGCCTCTACTAACCCCAAACTCCCAGTCCACCCACTCCCTCCCTCTTCCCCATGGCAACCACAAGTCTATTCTCCAAGTCCATGAGTTTGTTTCTTTTCTGTAGAAAGGTTCATTAATTTCTTAATTCTGACAAGGTGTTCTGATGTCATGTAAGATACTAACGTTAGGAGACTGGGTGAGGCATATACAGGACTACCCTGAATCATGTTTGCAACTTTCCTCGAAATCTAAAGTTAATCTAAAATTTAAAAATTACTTACAAAAAAGAAATAAATCTAAGAGACATTCCCACAATACCATCCATTCCACAAATTAAAGTGTTTCGTGTTCAAGAGATTCTGAATTTATTTTTTAATATTTGTCCGACTCTAAAATGATGACTAATTGTGAAAAACACTTGAACAACATAGAAAATATACTTTTTATCTCGTAACTTGAGAGATAATCATTCTTTACATCTTTCTATTTATAGAGACAAGAATTTTCTCAACCATTATTGACACTAGTCCCCTGGGGGCTTTTCCCTTGATACTGTGTCATAAACTTTCCCTTCTATGTAATTTAAAGTTCTTCGAAAGCATTTACGTGACTACACAATTATTTACACACAATTATACCACAGTGTTTTACCTACTCCACATTTATTGGACATTTAGATTATTTCCAACTTTTCTCCATTTATAAATAGTACCATGAGTATCATATGCACAAATTAAACGGTCAAGCTTATTTCATTAATTCCAAAAAATAGAGTCCCTGTGTAGAAGGAAACATTGACTTAACACTTGATAAATACTATCAATTTATCCCCCTAAAATGATAATGACAACTACACTTCCACCTGCAAGGGGTATTAGCACTTTTTTTTTCTTTCTTTTTTTTTAATGGAAGCTCCCAGGCCAGGGATTGAACTCAGGCCTCTGTGGCAGCCTGAGTAGCTGCAATTGGATTCTTAACCCACTGCACCACAGAGGGAACTCCAGCACTTTTTTGATTATTGTTAATTTGGTAGGTTAAACAAAAACCCTCATCACTTTTAAATGTGTCTCTGTTTGCTTTCTAGTGAGATGGAATGTATTTAAACATATTTGCTTTTTAGCCATTTTTATGTCCTCTTCCACAAATTACCTCTTCATGCCTTTTGCCTATTTTGCACTAACATTTTAAGGCATCTGATTATTTGTTCTAATTCCTTTATCTATTTGGGAATGTCTGCAAGTTGTAGTTGTGGTGAATACTTACTAGTTTGTTATTTCTGTTTTAAGTTTGCTTATTATGATATTCTTTGGTTCCAGAGTTTCATTTGGATGTGTATACATCTCATATTCTTTTATAGTTTCTTCTACAGTTTTTATGTGTTTAGACTCACTCACAGCCCTAACATTCAACAAAAGAAATATGAGCATCAGTTTAAAAGAGCACTTAAAATTAAGATGGGAAAAAGCCAGATCACTTGTCCAACTGAAGAAATCAGTTGTTCTTATTTTCAAGATTTCAAATGTAGGGGTCTTGGATTACATAGTGAATGACAAAATTAATTCCATAACTTCAATCTTACATAGTTATTAAAAATAATACTTACTGAGACAAGTCTTCTCTTAGGAATGTCTAAGATAGCTGGTAAATTTTTTGAATAAAATAGGAATAATATAGCTGAGAGTTTCCAAAAGAACCAAAAAATTAACCTCACAGCACAACTATGTCAAGAAAAGTCTAGTTCAACCAGTTGCCAAGGACACACAGAGCAATATGAGACACCCTGAATCCCATTACTGGCAACTACTTCTCCCACCCTATTTCTAAGCAAGATTCCAGTTTTCTCTACCCTTGTCTTAGTAGCTACAGAGAAGGGGGAATGATTGAGTAGAAAGACCACAGGTAAAGTAGAAAGCACACAGGCTTTAGAACTTGCTAGACGTGGGTTCAAATCCTGGGTCCACCACTAACTAGTTAAGTTTACCCTAAGAAAGTCAAATGATCTCTCAAAGCTTCATCATCTGTAATACAGAGGTCAGTGTCAGTGACAGAGATCAGGCATTCAACAAATTATTTTGTAGTGATTTTCAAAGAAATACCATGCTTGTCATAAAATCATTACCTAAGAATTAAATGTTTATTTTTCAATATAATTTTCACCATTTGTAGCATCTGTACACATAAATCAAATCTTATCTATCTCATAAATATTTAGCCATGTGCTACAGCCAAGGAAAACAGCAACGACACCAAAATCAGATCTGGAGAAGAATAAGTCATAGGGTGACACTTCTGGGGAATGGCCGTTAGCTATAAATTCAGTCTGATGACAGAAGAACAGCACAAATCTGCTTTCTAAGAAAACTGAAAAACTATTTAGGATAAACATATAATTGGCTACAATGAAAACTATAAATACTAAATTTATTAAAAAAAAAACTTAGTTTGGGGGACTGAACATTTTTAATTTGTTGGCCTAAGTCTGCTTTTCTTTTTCTAGAATAAATGCTTCAACCGTGGAGTAAGAGAATCTAAAACAATTTACATTAGTGTGAAAATATAGCTGCAGGGGAGAAACAACAACACAATAAATCACAACCGCTCTCTGAGAAGAAAAAAATTGTTTAAAGAAATCCTGCTGTTAGGGCCAGGTACAGTCCAAATTTATTTCCAGAATTCCAGTGTTGCATAACTGAAGTGTATTTCAATGAAGCTGAACATCAAGCCACATAATTGTCAAATTACTATATTCCATTTTGCTTTTTCAGCAAAGAACATGATGGGACTTGGGGTGAGAGCAAAAGAAGAAAGGAAATTTAAAGCAGTATATTTTGCTTTTAAGAGAAAACAACTTTTGTTTTAAACATCATTTGGGTACAAGATCACAGACTTTCAATATTTTATCCCAAGTCTAATCATTATAAAACAGTCTTTAAAAACCTCATTACTTGTTAGGCACTTTTAAAAGGCACTTTCAGTTGTTTCCATTATTGGAGGGAAAAAAAAAAAACTTATTCAACAAATACTTACAGTACTTTAACTGTTCATTAAAGGAAAATCATAAAATTTACATGCTTCCTTTCCCCATTCAGAATAGCACAAATGTTGGTAGACATTCAACCACATTTTACAGAAATTTTAACAACAGCTGCCTGCCTGTACAGAAACATCATTATAAATTTATTTATATATGTAAATTATATATATATATATATCCATATATATATGGAATACATTTTCCAGGGAAATAGCACCTGCATTTGTTTATTTAAATTTAAATATTAACTAATCAGAGAATTAGTTAATATTAAAAAGCTGTTATCTAAAACCTAGAGATGTATTAATAACCACTATGAGGGATATGCATCTTGGAGCAGATGTACGACCTCCTCTAAAATACGACGTCAATAGAAAAGTGTGAATGTGATCATTGGAGATTAAACCAATCTGGGAAAAGTCTTAGTGATGAATTATAAATAAACTAAGTAGCATTGCTTATTTTCTGGTTCACACACAGGGCAAGTTTATAAATCGGAAGTTGCTTTACTTAAAGCTTTTTAAAAAGACAAATATATGAGATGAGAACTTCAGATTTTTTCTTGAGGTACCAATTAGACATCTTTGGTGACACTGATAAAGTCTGCAGTAGACTATGTGACACACTGTCAACAAGTGATACTACTATTATAGATTTAAATTAATAAATCTAAACCAGCTAAAGCTATCTAATGAAATGCCAATGAAACAATTCATTATAAACTAAAACTGTAAAGGGTGGTGAAAATTATTGTGACTCAAAGGGCTCACCCCATCTCTGGGCTTCTTTTCTTCTTCAGCTTGCTCCTTGAACACAGAAAATGTGGTTTAGACCATATTTCTGGATAATTGCTTGGACCGTGAAAACTAACTTTTCTGTCTGCAGGAAGCCAAGCACTGAGCATGCAGGGGACAATCTATCAGCAGCCAGTGCCCTCTGGGTGGGCACAGCACCATCCAATCAGATGTGGGAGGAACCCTTTATTACTGTCTTAATTCTTTGTTGGCTAAAATATGCAGAAAGTAAGGTTCAAGAAGTGACAAGGACAACTCCCAATGGGAGCCCTGGTCTGCCAGTCACAGGAGAGGCAGGCTAAGGGAGGCAGGACCCAGGCCCCAGCCAAAGCCCTCCACCCTCCCTCACTTCCAGCCCATGGGCATCCACCGCAGCTTAGAGGCTTGGTTAAGACAACATCCAAGGGAGTGCCCATCGTGGCTGAGTGGTTAACAAATCCGACTAGGAACCATGAGATTGCGGGTTCATTCCCTGGCCTTGCTCAGTGGGTTAAGGATCCAGCGTTGCCGTGAGCTGTGGTGTAGGTCACAGATGCTGCTTGGATCTCAAGTTGCTGTGGCTCTGGCGTAGGCTGGCATCTACAGCTCCAATTAGACCCCTAGCCGGGGAACGTCCATATGCCATGGGAGCGGCCCTAGAAAAGGCAAAAAGACACACACACACACACACAAACACAAAAAAAAGACTAAAGATAACATCCAAGTTTAGCCACACCAGCCATCATGGAATGGACAAATGCCTTCAAAGGTTCCTGCAAAGAAACCACAAACACCCCTGGGAAGGCAGACCTTTTCTTCCCAGAGCAAGCAGCTCCTCGGGCCCGGGCTCAGAGCAAGCCCTGGAGGAAAAGACCACTCAACAATGACTCGGAGAATGGTTTCTCTCTTGAAAGATACTCAAAAAGCATTGGTTCAGATATGTGTCTTTTCTACACAACTTTGTGGCCATAAACAATGGATGCCTCCTATAAAAACTCAATAATTTTACACTTAAAAAATGGGGGACAGAGTTAGTTTCCCAATTTTCTTATCTTTCAAATTAAGAGTTTCAGAGGGCTTTCAACTCACTTTTGGAAATATACATATGTAAAACTTTTGATTAGTTTCCAAGAAAAACTGATTGCCATCAAAGAAGATGAAAATTGAGCAGCTGAATTACACAAAACCTTTGTGTAAATGCAGAATGATGGTGATAAAGGAGTATCAGGATTTAGTGGGCTTATCTAGCAATCAATCCTTCAGTTTATTTCCATATCTCTTGGGATGTATCTTCTTAAGCCAGGACAGGGTGACTGACAGTCCCAGTTTGCCTGGGACTGAGCTGGTGGCAGCACTGAAATCCCATACCTGGAGGACACTTCCAGACGAACCAGGAGAGCTGGTCATCCCAGCTACGACCACCACTAAAACTAAACCTAAAAAGCAGACTTCAAACACAAAGATTTGAATCAAACACAAGCCTTGAACAAAGCTTTCAAAAAAGAATCAGGCATATTAATACTTTAATGAGAGCAAACTCATTTTTAATTATAAAAATAAACAATATTAATTTCATTTTTATATTGTACAATTGGGTCCCTTTTAGTCAATAGCTTTAAGGTGTAAAATGCAATTTGTATAGTAATAAATCATAAAATTTTGAAAAAAAAAATAATCCACTATATTGAGATATGTGATTAAAGTTTCTTTATTGAGGAGGTGATCAAACCAACAAGCTTGCAGATGACTACATGGGGCTGCCTTTTGCTTATACAGTCATACAGAATTGACTCTGATAGATTCCTTGAAATGCCTTAGCTTACACATTATTTATTTGATTTTTTTTTTGAGTTCATTGTTTCAAGGTAAAGATAAATAGAGAAACATTTAATACAGTGAAAACTTCTCCACCAGTTCCCCCTCATCTGGCCACCTCATAAGACATCCCACCCAGTAATCATCATTACTAGATTCCGAAATATTCTTGCAAAGTTTTCTTTACAAAAATGCCAAAAAATGAACACATATTCTCTTGCTCTTGTGCACAAAAGACTGCACACCATAATCCTGTTTTGTACCTTTTTTCCCCCTTAAAATACCTTGGAGATCTTTATCAGGTTGTGAGAACATGCCCCTTCTGTTTGCAGTTTCACAGTATTATACTGAATGGTTATCTCTTGATTTATTTTACTGATTCCATACTTATGGATGTCGAGGTTGTCTTCAATCTTTTTTCCAATCACACAATCTGCAGTGAAAAACCAGTCCATGGGGAACTGTGCACACACATGGGGACATGTATGGAGTAACTTCTCAGAAGTGGACCAGCTGGCTCAAAAGAGACTCACTCACGTCTTCCTGCCAAGTCCAGCCCCACAGGAGCCCCACACAGCAGCCCCACAAGCCTCGCGTCAGGCTTGGTCTCCCAAAACCTTGCCAACAGGGTGTTTTATCAAATTTTTATATTTTTGCCAAGATGATGATTAAAAAACAATAGCTCACTATAGTGCTATTTGCACTTGTTCCATTATGAAGAAGTTGAAGATCACTTTGTGTATTTAAAAGCCATTTGCATTTCCTTTTCTGTGACATAGCTCTTTACATCCTTGACCCATTTTTCTGCTGGAATGATTACTCATCTTTTGGGCTGAATCAGCTAGGAAGATTAGTCCTTTGTCTACAATACGAAAGGCATAATTTATTGTTTCCCAGTTAGTCATTTCTCTTTTTCCCTTTTCTTACAGTATTTTTAATGTGCAAAGATTTTTGTTGTTTATTTTGAAAAATGAAATCACCACCCTTTTCTCTTATGGTTGCTAGAGTTGAGTAATAGTTAGAAAATCCTTCTCCACTCCCACACTATAAAAACTTTCTTCTTTGTTTATGTCTATTACACTTACAGTTTATTTCTTACACTTAAATCTTTCACAAATTTGAATTTGTGCCCGGACAAGGCATGAAGTTAAGACACAGTATTTTTGCCCAGGTGGCTATCACCTGTCCCGAGAGCACTTATGGGCTGGCCTCCTTCCCCCATCATCCTAAGACGTGTGTTCTATACATTAACCCCCGGGTGTCTTTGTCTCCTCTGTTTCTGTAGATTTACCAGTCCATCCAAGTACCAAAGCCACATGCTTCACTTATTACAGCCTGCTATTTTAACATGCTTCCGAGGCTAGTGTTTCACACCCAGTAAGAGGGTTCTGTTCTTTATAAGTTGGGAGTCAGGCAGCTGAGGGTTCACCCCCCTTGCTCCTCCCCTCACTGGCTGTGTGACCCTGGGCAAGTGATATAACCTCTCTGAGTTTCAGTTTCCCAATTTGTGACTTAGAGATAATCATAACTTCTTTACTGAATCATTTTGAGGATTAGAGACACACAGATTAAAGCCTTACTAAGCAAATGGTAGACTTTCAATTAATGGAGGCTATCAGCAGTATTTTGCCAGATTTAAAATTGCCAAGAATGTATCAAGACTTAAAATTAAGTTAACCTGCTATTTGTTTTCTCACTGAAGAAGCATAGCTCGGTTGAACAGCTCTCTGAAGAAAGAAGAATTCTGAGGGGAGAGTTAAGAGGAATCTTAAAAGTCTGAGACACTACTTATTTAAAGAACATTCATCGATCAATTAATGTGCTGGAAACTGCTGAATTTTAGTGTTTGAGCACCGACTGCCCTTTGTCAGGAGTCCACCAGCTGTTAATAGCTGGCTGAGGACAAAGTGAAAGCTGGGTCCCCCACTGTTCCCTCTCCCCTATCCCATTCTGCATGTGCCCCTCCCCAACGGGCTCAGTGGCCTTGGCCTTCCCTGCCTCGTGTCACATTTCTGCTCTCCAGACGCCCCACCCTGCCCACCATCCGCCTTGCTCGGCCCCAGGTGTCCAGGCCACTCAGTCTCACACACAGCAACCAAGGGCTCCGCATCTGCATCTCCCTCCATCCAGTCCCAGGTGTGCAGACCCCAAGTCCACGTCTTCTGGATGCCCTTCAGGCTCCTGAAACCCCATCTTCACAAGGTCAGTTCCTCACTCTCACTCTAACCCTCTTCTCATCCCCTGCTTAGGGTCCTGAGCTCACTCTGCAGCCTCTGGTGCCCACACCTGGGTTGTGCTGTCTGGCCCACTCTCCCTCCTCTCCCAGCCAGTCACCTCGTGGTGGGCAGATTCATAGATGACCCCACTGAGCCAGCCCTGTGTGTCTCTCCCCTGTCACTTGCCTCTAGACCACAGACCATGGCAAAGGTGATGGTCACTCCCCCAACTGTATTACAATGGATGACTCCACCTCAGCCACCTGAACAAGGCAGCCTCCTGCTGGCCTGAGAGAGTGGGCGGCTGTGTTGTGCAAGGGCCTCATGGCACTTTGGGGCTCCCTGGAGCTGAGGCTGGCCTCTGCTGGACAGTCAGCAAGAAAGCAGGAACCTCAGTCCTACAACCACAAGGAGATGAATTTTGCCAACAACCATGTGAGCTCGGAAGAGGTGGAACTCGGCCAGGCCAACCACTTCATTTTACCCTTTGAAACCCTGAGCAAAGAAACTATTTAAGCCATGTCTGGACATGTGACCTCCAGGCAATGCAAGGTAACAGTACATGGCTATAAGCCACTAAGTCTGGGGTGATTAGTTATCATCAATAGAAAACTAATACATGCCTATTTATCCCTTAGGAGTTAGCTCGGGAAGCTTTCTTTGATCCCTCTTCTCCTCCCTGCTCCCATTCTGCTCATGCTAAGATGGGTAACCGTCTGAAGCCCGGGAACACCTTACCTAAATCTCTACGACTGGGCCAACCTCACTGCATGACCACCATCTGTTTTATGGGGTTCATCTGCTTTGTTCAGCTTTCAGAAGGCAGACAGGGTCTTAACCAACTTTCCTCCCCAAAACTTAGCTTGGCACCTAGTACAGCTTAATGAATATTTGCCAACTGAAGGCATGAATGCCAGGTTCAAGAACAGTACCTTTGTGCCTGGCAGATTTCACATCCAGTTATCATAGGTATCACTGTGCAATTAATAAAGCTGCATCCTTACAAAACATCCAATAACCCAGCGCTCCTCAAACTTTAACATACATATGACTCATCTGGAAGTCTTGTTAAAAAGCAGATCTGGACTCCGGGGATCTGGGGAGGGCCTGAGAGTATGAGTTTTCAACAAGCCCCCAGTCGATGCCACTGCTGAAGACCTGTGGGCCTCACAGGGCGCTGCAAGGCCACAGCCACCAGATTGGAGTCGGGGTGTGGAGGCGGAGATCCACTCCTATCCACGTTTGTCCCACTGCATGTGAAACCTTGAACTGAATCACGTCTAATTTTCTATGGTGGCTCTCTACCCCAATTTCATCCCTCTTTATCCACTCAATACACAGGAAATTTACACAGTTCAAGACAATGCAAGTCTCTTCTGATAAAGGTTCTGCTGCAAAAGTGAAATGGTAACAAGAAACAGTATATTCAAGGGTTGATTATGCGAGCACAACAGCTACTGAAGCCTTTTTATAATCACTGTATCATTCAAATATAAAAAGAAATATATAAATCGCTGTCTGTCACTCAGTTAGTGGATTAGGATGTTTGGTTCACACCTCTTCATTTGCTATTGAAATTCTGCCTAGATAGAAGAAACATATTCCCTATTAAAACAACACTACCTTTTGCTTCCAAGTTAAATTCCCCAAGCTCCTTATGTCCTGTGTTTTGCAGATAGGGAAAGGTTACAGAAATGTAGACAAACATGAAAGATCATAATGTGGTATTATAGAAAAAGTTTACATTTCTCGTATGACCTCATTTCTAGGGCAACTTTTTGAAAATAAAAATGATTTAATATCATATAATAGAGCACGAAAAATGCTGAATTGGGGTCAGGTAACCTAAGACCAAATCCCCACTCCACCTGCAAACTGCTCAGTAACTGTGAGAAAGTGAAATGTGTTCTCGGGACCCGATTTCTTTTGTCTGTAAAATAAAGCGAATGAACTCAGTGTTCTCCAAAGCTCCGGATGGCCTGGACATTCTTTGCTTCTGTCTGGGCTAATTAATTATTTCATAAAGGTAATAAATCCACACTGCTATTAATGAATAGAGTTCATTTATTTTAAAAAAAAAAAAAAGGGGGGAAAATGAACACTTTTTCTTATCCTCCCAACCAGAACACGTCAGGAAACCAGTATGAACTGAGAAAACTAAAACCATTACTGTACCTTCTCAGGTTTCAAACTTTAGTTCTGAAAACTGAAAATAAAGCTTTAGGAAAAGGAAAACATTTCTCTGAAAAACAGGAGGTAATAATTTAAGGAACATAAAATAAGCCTTCGCTATGGTGCATTTCCATTAGCTGACATAAAATCCATCGTTTTGGAAGACAGGATTATGAGGTGGGAAAACAACCAGAAAGGCTTGACATTCTGTTCCCTCCTGATGGTCCTGGATGCATCATATACCTTTATGACAAGTTACTGTAATGTGTTCTGATTAATCAGTGCCTAAGTTCTGTGTCTCAGAATTCCAATCGAGGAACCAAAATGAAAGGATTTTCACCCACTAATCAGTGTCTGGCAATTTCCAGTCATCAGCTTGGTCCCTTCTTTCTCTCACTGTCACACAGGCCCCATTAGCACAGGGACTTTCAAGCATGCTGTCTTCTCTTCCCTAACACTGAAGGGTGATAACTACTAGTTTCCTGAACTGTGGAAAATACTAAAATCCTGTGTAATATAGCTCCATAATAAACTACTACTTGAATTTCACCCATTGAATCAAGTCTACTTTTCAAAGTTCCTTTTGCTCTGAGCTCATGTGGAGCACAAACTGAAGATAACTGAAATTACCTTTCAGACAAAGGTTTAGAACAGGATGGTTACCCACTGCTCTCCTGCAACTCAGATACAGACACAGAGAGGCAAATGCCCTCACTTTGTTCAAATACGTCAGAATGAAATATCCTGGCAAATTTGTGTTAATCCACGATTTTTATTTTCTGTATTTTGTGATTGACCTCTGGGGACCTTGTGGACAGGGGAGCCAGTTTCCTCTCAATGTGAGCCAGTTCCTGGAGATAGCAGACCACCTGACTTGGGTTGTGCCTTGAATACACAGACAACTCACTCCTGAGTGCTCAGCCCACTCCCCACTCCTTACCAGACACCAGCCCCTTGCCCCAAACCATCTCCAGGTCTGGGACTGGACAAACTGGCCAATCCTAAACCTGTTCTGCTTGGTTCCCCTGCCTCTCCCACTCATTTCCTAGAAAACCGCAATAAGGCTTCTGTCCATGTTTCCCCCCCCCCCATCATCCTGACCGGCTCTGGCGCTTCCCCATGTGGCCCTGAATGGTGTGATGGGCCCTCCACAGGGGAAATGCGAATCAGAGACCACTTTCAATGGCAGTCATCTCTTGATCTGTTTGCCTAGCCATACTTGATCTGTTCCCCTGGCAACAACAACAACAAAATCGCAGGTATGTTAAACCAGAATATGCTAAGACATTCAAAACAGGGAAGAGATCTAAAGCACTTCTATTAACATCTCCTTTCTATGGCTCCTCCATACATAAATGGATTCTACTGGCTGATGCAAACTGATCTGTCGTGTGTGGGGCAACACAGTGGTGAAAAATTAGATACTACTCAAACATAAGAACCTGAAATAACCCTCCCCTAAACATTTTATATCTATTTAAGAATATTAAAAAAAAAAAAGAGGTCATTGCACTCAGCCAAGCTGGAGCCAAGCACGCCGCCCTCCTGCTGGTGCATCAAGTACAGTGGCCACAATATCAAGTCCCACACACCCTGCTCTTCCAGCAGAACTTTCTCAGCTTGCTAACCCAGATGCCCCCCACTCATTTTACTATCTCCTATGGCCCCAAACTTAGATGTATTGATGTTAAAAGGCCCTTAACAATCTTCCAATCTAAGATTTGTGTTCTACAGACAAAGAAACTGAGCCCCAGTCTGGTGAAAGATTTGTCCTTATCACCAGGGCCAAAGATGAAGATCCAAATATCCTGACCCCCATACCAGAACTCAAGCTACAAAACTGCTCAGTCAGACAAGTCATTAAAGCCATGATAATCCTGCCGTTTGTCACATGGGCTAGACAATCCCTGCCGTGACCTTTCAACTTCCTTCTCTCCCAGGTGAGTTGCCTAGGCAACTTCCAGATTTTGAGCAAATAATTTGTATCCCTTCATTGTGCATTTTACCAGGTTGGATTTAAGAGCCATTTGTTACAACAGCATTAAATATACATCAGATATTTTTATTTTTAAATAAATTAAGTAAAACATTAAATATGTTAGATGAACATCTTAGATGGCCTGGATCCTTCAAGGCTAGCTCTAGCCCCAGGACTGCACTGGTCTCTGAAACATGCCTTAGATTTCAGTCACACTATTTTACTTTACACAAGTTAGTTCTCTTTTATTCAGCAACACTCTAAGATGCTTAAGAGTAAATAATACCCCATATTTTCATTTCTCAAAGTTCGTAACTCACTAATTAGATACAGATTCACAGATTTTTAAGAGCTGCAGAGAGAAAGAATGAAAACTAACATTTATTCAGCATGATATTTTATATACACAGACAACATATTTCATTTTTGTATAGCCAAATAAAAAATTCCTTTTTTTATTTGAGTGACTTGCATTTTTATGAGGGAATTTGAAATTTTACAGCCTACAGTATGGTTTGGGGTTTTATGCCCAGAACACCCACATCCATACCAAACAGCTATGAAATCACCTTGAAAAAAATGCTTTGTTTCTCCAGTTTCCCTGTGGTCACACATTGCCAGTCAGTCCTAGGGGTGGTGGGTAGAACAGGCTACCGGGGGCACCCACAATGATACTCACTTTGTGTGGGATGTTGTGAAAAGCATAACGTGAGAAAGACCCTAACGGGGCAGGGAAGCCCTTCCTAAAAGTCTGTGGCAGCAGCACAGAGACCAGCCTGCCCCTCAGCTCATCCACAGGCAGAACTGAGGACACAGAGATGAAGGCCAAGGAGAAGAGGCAACTCCTGGAAGGTGCTGGAGGTATATTCTGGGGGACCTCTTTGGAGGGTGATAGGAAAGGGTTATCAAAATTTTATAAGCACAAACTCTTTTTACCTTTTTCTTTTCTTTTCTTTTCTTTTCTTTCTTTCTTTTTTTTTTTTTTAGAGCTGCTCCCACAGCATATGGAAGTTCCCAGGCTAGGGGTCAAATCGGCCTACACCACAGCCATAGCAATGCCAGATCTGAGCCACATCTGCAACCTACACCACAAATCATAGCAATGCTGCATCCTTGACCACTGAGTGAGGCCAGGGATCAAACCCACATCCTCATGGATACTGGTTGTGTTCGTAATTGGCTGAGCCACAACAGGAACTCCAGCACAAACTCTTTAGCACAAGGATTCCACTGTGATTTTATCTGTGAATCAAATGTAAAAGCATAGCAAGATATACAAATATTGGTTGGAACTTGGTCTGTAATAACAAAAAATAAAAACCCCTGAATGTTTACAGTAGGGCATGGTTGAAATAAGTTAAATTCAGAGTGGAACACTACACAGTACTGAAAACAAGGAGAAGATGTGCATCTCCAACATATGCATGCTTAAGTGTAAAAATGCAACGTATAGAACGAGAGCTAGGGTCTGAGCCCGTGTGGGCTATGTGTACGTATTATGTATATCCGTACACATGCATACAGGATTTGAGTTTTTTAGCTTTCTTTTTTTTTTGTTTTGTTTTGTTTGTTGATTCCTATACAGATATAAAAAAAAATATAAACAGTGGTCATACCTTTCTGAAAAGATTAGGGGTTTAGCATATGTATATGTGGGTACAGTAGAGAATTTACTTCTTATGTTAATACTGATCTTTCTTAACCAGGTTTCTGTATATTGAAAAATATAAATGAATATTTCAAAAATTCTATAAGGCAATACATAGAAAATAATAGTCTAGAATGATGTTCATTGACACATATTAATATCAGCTTCTAATAATTATGGCATAGCCAAGAAATTACAATCTCAGAAGCAGATGTTTAGAAAGCACTCAATTGTTCACTAGTTTGATGTTTTATGTGCTTAATCTGCCAATGTTATTTTGCTTGGCTGGCTGAAAATGTGACATTAAAAGCAGAAGGGTAACATAGAAAGGAAAGGATGTCACTTATATTTCCAGCAAAATTGAAACATGATTTTAGAGACTGAACCTCTTTCCACAGTGAAGGCAGCCACAGGTGTGATCCTGCTAAGTGTGTTAAACCATCAAACTTAACTAATGAAAAGGGACACTGTAACCAGCAATGAGCTTCAAATGGACGTGCAATGTGGAACTCATCCTGCGTGCACACATTTCCAACCACCTTCTGTGAACAGCCTTTAAAACAATTAAATGTTCTAAACACTCAGACCTTAGGTGAGTAAGAGAGTCTTTTGAAATATCATTTTCTTACTATTGATCAAACAAGCTCATTTGCATGGACATGTTATTAAACACCAGGAACATCATTCAAGAGATGTTTTCAAAAACCCAACCATGCAGGGCACCAAACTCAAACAGCACCTGTGCAGTAAGTGCTGAGCACCCCTGGGGTTCACAAAAGAGGCAAGCCCAGTGTGGGATGGAAATAATGGTAAAAGCACCGGCATTAAGTTGGAAACCCAGTTGGGCTAGAGGAGAAAACTGGGATTTGTGCCAATACAGACAAGACAAAAGGTAAAATATTCATGTTGTAGGGCAAGATAACAAGTAATAAGATGGGGGAACAGAAATTTTAGCAGCTTAAAGGGAAATGATACTGAGAAAAGGTAGAAAATATATTTGGATAGGAGAAGTGGCCTCAAATGACACTAAACTATTTTTAAATGTGCAGCAGATAACATTGATTAACTACAGTATATTAGTAGATAAGATGTGTCTAGTTTTTTCCCTGGGACAATGGTCCTCAAACATGAATGTGTGTCAGAATCCCCTGGAGGGTTCGGTAAAATGCAGAGTCCCCACTCCACAACCCCAACCCCCAGATCATCTGACTCAGCAGGTCTGGAGTGGGGCCAAAGAATCTGCATTTCTAACAAACTCCCAGGGGATCCTGACACTGCTGGTCCAGAGATCACAACGAAAGAGCCCCGCGGCAAGAATAACTCTGAACCTGTCAAATACCCTATCCTCATCAAAGGAACATCCTATCCCCTCAGAGGACACGATACAGCAAACCCGAAAATGCTGGGAAGAATGACATCCTCACATGCTCCAGACAGGTCCAGGCCTTCCCAAGTCTGGTCCATGCAGCTGCTTAGACAGCAATCCTCTGGGATACAGTTAGCACCCTCAACACTGGTCTAAGAGATGAACCAGTCTGGACCTAAGGGGCAACAGGCCCTCAGCCCCACTTTAACCACCCAATTCCCAGCAGGGCTGATGCTGAGGAAGCAGTTGGGCAACCTGACATAGATCTATACTGAACACCTCAAAACCTACCTCAGACTATATCATCACCGGTCATTGTCCACTTAATGCCTGGAGGCCATCAAACCACAGCATCCTGGCAACAAACTAATGTGACACTGCGGCACTTCACCAACTGTGTAATGTATGAATGCATAACCAAATTCACATGAAGATCCCAAAATCCACACCCAAATAAATGACGGGAGCCCATGAGAACACTCTAATGGCCTCCCATCCCCACAACCATCACCATGGAGGTCTCCAAGTCATTCTTCCCACCTTGACATGTGTAGGAATACAAGGAAAAGTCATAAGGAAAAAGGCCATAAGGTACCTAGAGGCATGATGCATTGTATACCCTCCAGCTGTCAAGATGTTACTCTGCAGTATTTCTTAGATGTAAGTAACGTTTAATGAGTAAAATCTGAGAAAAGCAGGTTATTCTCCATCATGAGGTCCATCCAATGGACTTCCCCCAAAGGACAGGGAGTCTGCCTCCAGATGACCTTTGGTCTCAAGACTCAAGTCCTTTCTGGCTCTCCAGCCTGCCAACCCATCCTATAGATTTCAGGCTGGTCAGCCCCCATGACTGCATGAGTCAATTCCTTAAAGTAATTCTCTCTCTACCTAAATACATATACACATGTAATTCATCATCATCAAGTAGGGACAGAGATTGGGACAGAGCTGTCAACTGCTCCTATTGGTTCTGTTCCTCTTGAGAACCCTGACAGTTCACAATCTCTGTCCCTAACTTGAAAATTATCCATTATCTCCACCTTCGTAAAAGAAAAGGCCTCCTTTCACCTTTAAAATGAAGATTACTTTTTTAAATGTACTGGATTGGGTGAGAGGGAGTGGGATGGACCAGGAGGGAGTTTGGGGGTCAGTAGATACAAATGATTACATTTAGGATGGGAACAGCACAGGGAATTATAGCCAATCTCTTGGGACAGAACATGATGGAAGATAATTTGAGAAAAATAATGTGTGTGTGTGTGTCTATGCAATAGACACACACACACACATACCACTGAATCACTTTGCTGTATGGCAGAAATTGACACAACACTGTAAATCAATTTTAATAAAAAAATTTTTAAGTACTGAACTTAATAACACATATATTTTATTCCAGTCTACCTAAAATTCAATCAGAAGCCACTAGTTTCAAGTGACTAAAAAAAGAACCTCTGCTGCCCTTGCAGGAGCGATGCCCCCACACTGTGAACCCCCGCGAGCACAAACTACAAGGGCTGAGGATCTGCATCTTACCAGGCAGCCTTCCAGATTCAGTGCTCTTTGGAATCCATACTCAGCTTCCTCTTCCTTTTGGGCTGTTTCACTGCCACATCAGCATTCTTCAGCAGTGTTTTTCTGCAACACAGTGCCACATAAGAAGTTGAGGAAATTATAAAACCAAACAAAAATAACCATGATTTCAATTATACTTCCTATACTTGTTTGCCATAAATACTTTGCTAAATGAGCTGACAAAAAATCTTCACTGTTGATTTGAGAGCTCCTAGTATAATAATAAATTAACAGGGAAGAAAGGGAGATGAACTTTCCACCTCATCTAGAATTTCTATCACAAAAAAAAAAAAAACAGGTATTACGAAATGTTTGAGTTTTATCTTAGCCGACCTAAGGGATTAGGATTCCCTGCAACTTCTGCATCCAGCTCTGTATTAGCATGGTCTGACTCCACAGGTGTCACGACACATGCACAGCACAGCAACCGGTCACACAGCACTAGGTAAGAGGTCCCAGTCACACACAGCACAGGACAGCATCCTGCTACAGAGCAAAGAAGAAAACTTTTCACTACTCAAGTTATTATGACCATTCTTTGGTACATTAATAAGTAGTAGTAGACATTTGTAATAAATTATTTGGAATTAGTTTTTTTAACAGTCACACCTGTAGCATATGGAAGGCCCCAGGCCAGAGACAGAATCCGAGCCACAGCTATGACCTACACCTCAGAAATGCCAGATTCTTTAACCCACTGCACCCAGCTGGGGATTGAACCTGCACCTCTGCAGAGACTCCAGCTGAAGTAGTTGGATTCCTGTCTCACTGTACCACAGTGGGAACTCCTGGAATTAGTTTTTTGATAGAGCAGGTTAACCATTCTGGAGAACTAACCAGTAGTATTATACAAATCCCACTAGAGATATAATTCAAAAGGTAATTCACTTTGAATAATTTTAACTACAGTTTACAAGTAATTTTTTAAAAGTTTAATGGATCCAAATCACCTACACTCCCCAGAGTTTTAGAATCATATATCCAGCTTATGCAACATTTCCACCCCAAATACTCCAAATGTAACATATTCATCACTGAGCTCATCATTGCCCCTCTCATCACCTCCCAGTTGCACACTCTTCCCAATTGCACTAATGATATGAGTTGCCAACCATTTGTCCACATCTGCCCCTTGCAGTTGCTCAGACTGTGCACTGTACAAGAACATCAAGCCAAACTGAAGCCATTTGGCTACAGGGGATTTTCCCCCCACTGTCAAAGTGATCTGTCTTACTAATACCCAGTAATGATCTCAATAACTCCAGTTTGTTTAAAAAAAAATCAAGCCTAAGGGCTCTGCGCACACCATTCCTCCTGCCACAGGGGTTTCCATCTGCAGAGAAGAAAATATATCTTTTCCTAATTCAAAGAAAAGACACCTCTGGGCTGACAGCAGCCTGCCGTGACTTGACCTAGGCCAGAGACTGAGGAGTTAGCACCCTTCGTCCTTTCCTTCCCACCCCACACTCTCACCAGGTTTTGCTGGGTTTTAGTCTATTCAGCATGTCTTAGATTCATTCTTCTACTCCTACTAACCCTGACCCGTGCCTCCAATCTCATGCGCCATCCACACCTAGGTCTTGAGCTCTCTGGAGAAAGACGTGCCCATGGGTTCTCAGCCCCACACTTTTGCTGGTCCTCAGCCTCAGAACTGCCCTTCCTTCGTCACCCTCTCTAATTCATACTCATCCTGCATGACTTAACTGGAAGACTTAGCATCACTGAGGAAAGCCTTCCTTGCTCACCTCTTGCTCCCTAAGGAGCACCTGTGTCTTGCCTAAAGTGTGCTTGCCTCCACTATGGCACTCAACAGTTTAGACACTTCATGCTTTCCCTTTGCAGACATGCCCCCTTATGAGGCTGAAAGCATCCTGATAACCAGCCCTGGGGAGGACTGATCCCTGTTCTCCACTGTCTCCTCGGTGCCCCGATCCCCATAGACTCTGCACATGTGTCCGCTGCCCTAAACCGTAAGCACATCTCTGAATTACAGAGAAGACTCAAGTTCAGGGGTATGGTTCTCGATCCACACAATCCTTTCAGAATGCTGTTTGTCTGGGGCAAGCGTGTCCTCAAACTCAGTACCTCCTTGCCCTTCCTCCTTCCCATACAAAGAAAAAACCCAAACGAACAATCCAAAAACACTTCCTCATACATGCTTGCTTCTGGTCAGATAATATTTAGGTCCTCAAGGCAGGCACTTTCCTGCTAAATTCAATAACATTGCATTCATTTTGTAGGATGGAACTACAATTTATCATGCCTCGCTCCCGGTAATACTTTCAACACTTATGCAAATGAACAGTTTAGACTTGTTGCCTTTAGCAAAGTATTGCTGCACAAGCCATAAGCGCAGACAAGGCTGGCTTGCACATGACTAATAACACCCCATGGCTTGTCAAACTGAAGCCATCTGGCTACAGGGGATTTTCTCCCCACTGTCAAAGTGATCTGTCTTGCTAATACCTGGTAATGATCTCAATAACTCCAGTTTGTTTAAAAAAAATCAAGAAAGCCTAAATTTCTATAAGAACATAACTAGGGAAAAAATGAAAAATTTTTGATGCTGAGAATATGTTTCAAAATACCATTCGGTAACAATTAAATTCCTTTTAGATTTAGAATTAATAAAGCAAAAAGAAAGTGTACCTAACAGCCCATGTGAGGTTTTGCTGCCAGACACAAAAAAGAAATCGAATGGAAATTCCATCAAATGAAATGGAAAGTAGATGGGGATATGCAGCTAGATGGTATCCAACAGATGGATCCACAGAGAGAGAGAGAGAGGTGGGACAGGCTGACACATGGGAAGACAGACAGACAGATGGGGGAGAGGTTTGATGCAATCCCTCCAACTGTCAGTTCACAGAAGTATTCTATGCAACTGAACAGAACACTTATGACATAAACTGAACCCATTATCTCTGGCAGAGTATCAAACCAGAAGCCTTATTGTGACTGTCCACAATCCAGTCTACTCTCAGGGCCCCCAGTGTCATTGCAGCCACATACCTTCTTGCCAAGTTTTGAAGAAATAAACAAATTTTAAAGCCAAGGAAGAATAATGTCAGATTCTAAAACACATTAAAGAAAACATTGTCTAGAAGAAGTCAAGGTGAACAACAACTGGGCAGGGCTGTGCCCCAGTGTCCTCTGCTATAACAGATGGGTTATTTTATGTGACTTTAATTAAAGAAAATTCTAAAGAGTATTTCATATTTGAACAAAAAGACAGGTGAGTATAAAGAATGGTTTGTACTTCTATAAAGAATTTGGAAATAGTGCACTGATTTTTCAAATTAATCCTCTTAATGATTTTGATTTCCCTTCATGGTTCATAGAATTTTTTGTCTGCATGTTGCCAAACGTTTGTCTTACTGACCTCCTAATTAAGGAGACAAATTAGATTGTTATTTAGAAAGCATAGGAACAATTTTAATACTTCAAGTTAAAAGAGTCTCTAAACAACAAAAATGATACACAGTCTGCCTATGTCCAGCTGCTATTTGAAAATTCTTTCAAAAATGTTTATTGAGCATCTACTATCATCAGAACAGTCACAGGTTCTTATAGAACATAAGGAAGAGTCATAGACATTCTAGAGGGAGAGGGAACCAAAGCAGCCACATGCCCTGTGAACCCAGCACAGTCCTGCCTCCACGGCCCGCCGCACCCCCCCCACCCCCCCGCCAATCTGGGCACTGCCTTTCATGTGCCCAAACATTCCCATTTAAATAGTAAATCATATGGTCACATATGGTCACTGCATGCATAAGAAACATACACAAATTCACAAGAAAGACAATGCATGCCATTAAAGAATGACAAACAGATGTTCCCAGGAGTTCAGGTACCTCCAATACAGATTAGAAAATGCATAGTGGAAGAACATTCCCACTGCTTCTAGGACACTGCATGAAATTTAGAATGAATTTAGGGGAGTTCCCTGGTGGCCTTTCAGTTAAAGGATCTTGCATTGTCACTACTGTAGAAGGGTCACTGCTGTGGTGCGGGTTCCATCCCTGGCCCAGGAATTTCTGCATGCTGCAGGCACAGCCAAAAAAAATTTAAAATTTTTTCAAAAATGAATTTAGCACCAAAATATCCAATATGAATGCCAATCACTGACTTCACTGATTTCCCACTATTCCAAAGACGTAACCAGGATGAAATGTATTCATCCAGTTGATACCCAATGCCAATTACACATAGTAGTGGGTGTTTGAATGACTACATTTTGACAACTTCAGCATGAACTGCTGTGCCCCCTGACTGTACTGACAGTAATAGCTACCCTGACCTGAGCACTCACAGAACCTGGCACAGCACTAACTCTTCTACACAGAGATTTTCAATTAGTTCTTATTAATTCCCACTTACAACAATGCAACTTTTTTTTTTTTTACCATTATTACCTCCATTTCACAGGTGAAGAGGCACTGCCCATGGTTACATAATAAACAAGTATGCAGTACAATTCTAAAGCCCCTCCTTTAAACACCAGGCTATGCTGCAGCTTTTTTTTTTTTTTTTGGCTTTTTGCCTTTTCTAGGACCGCTCCTGTGGCATATGGAGGTTCCCAGGCTAGGGGTCCTATTGGAGCTGTAGCCATCGGCCTACGCCAGAGCCACAGCAACGTGGGATCCGAGCCACGTCTGCAACCTACACCACAGCTCATGGCAACGCCGGATCTTTAACCCACTAAGCAAGGGCAGGGATCGAACCCGCAACCTCATGGTTCCTAGTCGGATTCGTTAATCACTGCACCACGACGGGAACTCCTATGCTGCAGCTTTTAGAGTGTCTTATAAACATAGTTATCCGGGACTTAACCATTTGAGTACATCAGCCAAACGCTTGCCACTAAGAGGATCTAAGAAATGGGTAGGGAAGCCCCTCACACAAAGCTCATCCTGCATCAGGGCAGCCACCTACTTTCAACATTTTTTAAAATGTTTTCTTTATCATCTATGTTGGAATTTTAATGAATTAACACTATCATTTATTAAACTGTGCACTCATATGTCTTACACAGTGCTTTATGAAAACAGCACAGGAAATAATCTACAATTTACACGTAATTTTAAAAATGTTTAATGGGCCCAAATCACCTACAGTCACCAGTGTTTTAGAATCATACATCCAACGTTTGATCCTTTTAGCATTATGTAATGTTCTTCTTTGTCTCTTGGGACAGTTTTGACTTAGAGTCTATCTTGTCTGACATAAGTAGAGCTACCCCTGCTGTTTGGTCACTATTTATATGAGATGTCTTTGTCCATCCCTCCCCTTTCCTCACTCTGCACCCCTGACTCCCCATAATAGAGGAGACATCCTCACCCTGACCATGGCTCCACCTGGAAAAATGCGCTTGGCCAATGGCTTGCTCTGGCAATGGGAACATGCAGTGTGAGCTGAGGCTTACAGTGTGCTTGTGCATTTAGTCCTGAGCTCACTGCACTGCCTTGCTTACCCTCAGCTCCCTCAGAGTGGGCCCCAGGAAGAACACAGGCAGGACCTCCACGCCTGACTTAGCCTGCAGCCAAGCCCAGCGCACCACACCTGAAGCCTTGGATGAACCCCCAACCCCGACAAGCAGTCCAGCCCAAGTCAGCCCACCCACAACTCACCTAAGACCTGTAACTGTGCAAACAGGTATGTGCCGTTGTAAGACACTGAGTTTGGAGGAGGCTTGAGAGGCAGTATTTTGGGTAGCAATAGTAGCCAGATATAAAAATCCATGCAGAGAAAAAGAGGGCCAAATTATTAGTAAGAATTTCACACAGAAATTTATGAAAAGCTGATCAACCTTGTTAGTGATCAGGGAAATACAGACTAAAACCACAATGAGATACCAAGTCACAGCCTTTGGAATGATAAAAGTTAAGAACCCTGACAATGCTAAACTCTGGCAAGGTTAAGGAGTCCCGGGAACTCTCACTTTCCGCAGCATGAGATTAACTGTGGTGACGGAGAACAATTTGGCTTAAACTTGAAAGCTGTAGATGCTCCAGCAAACCCCATGAGCCCAGGCCTCCAGCAATTACACTCCATTAGGAGACAAGTGCATGCTAATGGGGGGGAGGGGCAGGGCCTGGAAACAATCTAAATGTCTATGGGAATCTGAAAAATTAACCTATGCTACAGTCACACAATATAACATTACACAGTGAAAATGAGCCAACTGCAACTACACTTAGAAGAACATAAATATGAACAATAATCTGAGTGAACAAAGGGAACAAGGAGCCTGTGTGCATTTTTTAAGCAGAAAACCACGCAAAAGCACTCACGATGTGTCTTACAGATATACTCTCAAGTGGGAAATTATTTTGAAGAAGCAAAGAAATGATAAACATAAAATTCAGCACAGCGGTTGGACAGGAAAATTCAGAGTATTGTTTTCATTCTTAAGTTGGATGTCAGCTTCATGTACCTTTTTTTTAGTTATGCTTCATCACTCATTTAGAAAATTTGTCGAGATATATATATATATATTCTAGGATTGTTTTGAGTCTTTTGCAATGGTGTGCTCTGGCCATCCAGCATAAAAAGAAGAAAGCTGAGGGAAAGAATGGTCCCAGCATTCTCTTTTCACTTAGCGGTCCATTTTTCCTGATTCTAGATCCCTTTTCTTATAAGCAGACTCACTGCTTTTCTCTTATATTTAGGGGGAAAACACCTCCCTAGGCCCTTTCTGAGAGTGAACTAGGCAGCTGGCAAGGAGCCCACACTGCCTTCCCACTCAGCAGACCACACTGTCCTCCAGGAAGGGGGAGTCCGTGAACGACAGGCACTGGCCTCCACCACGCTCCCTGACCCACTGGAAGCTGAACCCCAGAGCCTCAAGCTTCACCAAGTGAAACCTGAGCAGGGCCTAAAGATGGCGCTGCAAATCACAAGCAAGGGAAACTGAGTCTGGATCTCTGAAGCAAAAGGTATTGGCTGGAAGAATATCCAGGGCTCAGAGATTTGACACCTACGGCAGAATCAAAAAGAAACATGAAAAAATGCATATTAAAAATAAATATTCTCTCACACCCATGAATGCAACTGGCAAAGAGAAGTCTTATCAAGTGTTGGAGACAGCGTGAAGCAGCAGGAACCATCCCAAGTTGCTGAATTGTGGGCTGGTCCAAAGACCGGCTAGGTTCAGCTGCTCCTAGATATACAGAAAAAATCCAGCACATGTATAAAAGTAACACACTTATTGTAGCATTGTCTGTAATAATAAAAAATTGGTAACACTGCAAATACTCAATAGGAAATAGATAAGTAAATTGTAATATATTCAAAACTGGAACCCAATACAGCATTTAATACAGATGAGATAAAATTATATACACTCCATCAGAGATAAATCTCTAAAATACTTTTGAAAGAAAAGACCAAACTGCAGGACACCACAAACCCACTGTGTAACGTCTGCTGCCAGATCCGTCAACAACTATGCAAAATATAAAAACATAACTGAGAACGATTCAAAACTACAGCACTGTAGTTACTTTTCAGGAGAGGGGAAAATAAGCAGACCTTGGGGACAGGAGGCTTCAACTGTAATTACAATGCTTTCATTTCTTTTAAAAAATGGAAGTGAGAGTTCCCATCATGGTACAATGGAAACGAATCCAACTAGGAGCCATGAGGTTGTGGGTTTGATCCCTGGCCTCGCTCAGTGGGTTAAGGATTTGGCATTGCCTTGAGCTGTGGTGTAGGTTGCAGATGCGGCTCAGATCCTGCATTGTTGTGGCTGTGGTGTAGGCCAGTAGCTATAGCTCCAATTCGACCCCTAGCCTGGGAACCTCCATACGCCGAGGGTGCGGCCCTTAAAAAAAAAGGCGAGAAAAAAAAAAGAAAGCAAGTATGACAAACTATTGTGATTACTGAATCTGGATGGCCAGGAGAGAGCTGTTCATTTTCTTATTCTCTGACCACATTATTTGAAATATCTATAATATCTATAATGAAACATCACCATTCAGGCATGTCCTCATACCTACTTCCGTACGGCTTTCACTTGCCCATGAAGATGATCACCAGGTACCTAAGTTTTACCTCCCTCAGTATCAACCATTTGCACAGAACCTCACATGACATGTGGGACACAGAACAGATGGCAAATATTACCATCTCTGCAGCTGCTGTTTATCATTGTAGCCCTTCCTACTTGCCTGGAATGGCTGGTGGCCTCCCCACAGCCCTTTAGAGTTAACTAGCAGCAGGTGACACAGCCGGTCAGTGCAAAGCTGGAATCTGTCTCACTCCCAAAGTTAACACCTTAAATAACAGCTCCATTTCCAAAAACACGGAGATGCTTGCTCCGGCTACAACATGGAGGCAGAGCATGCATCTCACGCATAAGAGTAACATTAATATATATTTTTGATTGGGAGATAAAGGGAAATGTGTAAATAAATTACTTGTGTGAGCTCATATGGCTAGCTGGTAGCAGAGCACATCTGGTTCTAACCAGAACCCAAGATTTAGGCACCACTTCGCATCTTATTAAGGAGAAAAGGTAATAATCATTACAGAGAATTTCCCACAAATACCACTCCGAAGGCTTGCCCAAATTAAATTCCTAATATCACACCACTAAGCACGTTCAAATAACCCCCTTCCAGCACCAGCTTCAACAGGCTGGCACTTAAATCATGACAATGGTGCTGCTGCCTAGAAGGACATGCCCCATCAAATGACGTGAAAATACATTATTGGCAGAAATAAATCAAACTGGCTCCTAGAGCATGTCTCTAGTATGAGCATTTCAAGATGGCATTCGGTATTCATGAATCCTGTTTATCAGAACTATCATCCGGCAAACTGGTCCCTGGTCCTACAGGAACTCCCTCTAACCTGGTATGAGGACAAGTCACTCAACCACAAGTTCTGGCTCCATCTCCCCTGCCCACTGGCTAGGACTGCAGCACTCTCTTTTCTCATGGAAAAATGACACACTGTTTGAGACACATTCTTTTTTTAATTGAAGTATAACATACACACAGGAAAATGCTTAAAAGAGAAGCTCAATAAATTTTCACACCCTTGATGCACCCAATTGGGTAACTAGCACCCAATTCAAGAAACAGGATACTCCAAGCCTATCCTCTTCAGTCACTACCAACCAAGGATAACCTTGACCACTCTCCCAACTTCTGTCTCTTTTATCATCTCTGCAAAAGGACTCACAGTCTCTTCTGCTGAGAACATGTGTCTAAGAGGTACCGTGGTGTGTTGCAAGACATGTTTCCTTGAAAACTCCATCTTGTCCTTCTTTACTTTATCCCATCTTCTTGACTTACTTTATCCCATCTTCCTGCTTTGAAAAACAGTCACAGTGCTGGTAAATGACTTAAGCTTAAGAACAAAGACCTAAAGGCATAAGTGACTTAAGCTTAAGAACTGTTATGTGCCTAGAGGTCAGAGTAAGAGCTTAACCCTTTACCACCTAAGTGGCTTTCTAAATAGTAAAAGAACTTATATAATAGCAAACAAACCCTGTATCATCCACCCATAGCCACTCCTCACTTGATCTCATCTAAAGAGCACAATAAAAGCAGTGTGGATTCTTGAGGGCGCGCTTGGTCCCTGAGACCTTGAGTTCCCTGGCTCCCACCTCGACTTAAGATAAATGTCTCTGTGTCTTGTTTTATGTTAACTATTTTTCCTTAAGGTCCACAGCACCCGTTCTCCAGCTCCATCCTGCTGAGCTGGCCCCGGCAGTGGTGCCGCATGGAGAAGCAGATGGCTCGCTCACTGCAGAGTAAGTGGACTGTGTCAGGACATATTTCTCTGTTTTGTTGCTGATGGGCATTTGGGTAATTTCCAGGTATGGGGTATTAGAAATAGTGCTACTTAAACATCTAGAGCATGTCTCCTGATGAAATGCATATTCAGACACTTCTGGGTCGGGGTAGAACTGAATACTTATATACATTATTTTCCCATTGCTATTGTAACAAATTACTATAGACTCAGTCCCTTAAAACAACACAAACTTATTACAGTTATGGAGGTCAAAAATCCTAAATGGGTTTCACTAGGTTACAATCAAGGTGTCAACAGGGCTTTGTTCCTTTCTGGAGGCTCCAGAGTAGAACACCCTCCCCTCCCCCCCCCCCTTTTTTTCCGCTTTTTCCAGCTTCTAAGGCCCACCCACATGCCTTGGCTTAAAGCCCCTTTCTCCATCCTCAAAGCCAATAGTGGCCAGGCAAGCCTTTGTGACAACACGTCACTCTGACTCTGAATCTTCTGCTTCCTCTTCCACATTCAAAGGGCCCATGCAATGGAGTAACCCAGAATCATTAGCAATCTTAATTCCATCCGCAATCTTATCTCCCTTGCCTTGTCACACACATTTTCACAGGCTTTAGGAGTTAGAATGTGAACATCTTTGAGGGTCTTTATCCTGCTTCCCAAAGTATGCATATATTTTGAAAATGTTTTTAGCTTGTAAGTATTATATTTTGTTATGACATTACGGCAAGCTCAAATTCTTCTTTTATATAAATCAGACCTAGCTTCTACTGTCGGGCTTGTAATTCTTTAACTAGAAAAATCTTTTTGCAGTTACTAAGCATAAAAATTAAAATTTTAAAAAATTAATATTATATATATGAAAATTATACAATTTTCATTATGTGAAAGACAATATTCTATGGGCTACAGAAATACAAAATGACTTTTGGTGAAGATGGTCTATGGAGCAGGTGAAGGGAAAAAAAAATACCTGAAAAACATTAAAAAATATATTTGTGTTACACAAATGAGCTCTGGGTTATTCAAAAGAGGAAAACTTCAGATGCCAGAAACAAAGGTAAAACTGAGGAAATGAAATCATATATACACATTACAGCTTTGCTTTTCATTCCCACCTGGGGACAGGAACTGAAACCGTAAGCTGCAGGCATGGCTTTGAGCTAGAAATTGTCTCTGTCTACAGGGCTAAGAGCCAGGAAAATGTGGCCCTGTCTTTAATGAGAGACTGATGAAACTTCACTTACTGGGTTAGGCAGCAGGACAGAGAAGGCCACCCTCACTACAACACTGGTGGAAAAATCACCACTGAGAAATGAGAAACCCAAACCTGTACTGGGTGTGGGGCTTCACTGTCCCCTCGGGAGCCTGCAGAAAGCTCCGTGCAGGGACAGCAACATGCCAACCACGCGGACATGCTGAGAACTCATATGAAACTCCTACCAAAGATGAACTCAGACTGAAAGTGCAGAACACACGGGACAGCCACAAGAACATACAAGAGCAACAAGCAAAAAAGGAACACCCCAAAGTCTGCACAATAGGAAAAGCCTAGGACAAAAGTGAGAGTGTGTAAACTCTTAAAGAAATAAATGAATACAGACTCTTTAAGACAAGAACAGAACATTGTTCAGGGGAAAAAAACAGATTTGAAAAAGAAATATCAAATCTAGAAATGAAATACATCATATGGAATGAAAACTTCAGTGGATAGGTTATGTAAGCATATTTTTGGACGTGAAAACCAGGAAACTGAAATCCAGAGCTGAAACAATCACCCAAAATAAAGCACAGGAAAGCAAGTGCTAAAAATTATGAAAGAGAAGAGACAGAAAGGGTAATTTAGGAAGCACTGACATACATCTAAAGAGAGATCTAGAAGGAGAGACTTAAAAAAAAAAAAATTAAAGAGACAAAATGTCTAAAGAGTGAGATTCAGCACAGCCCCCGCTCTCCAGAGCCCACAGTCCAGTAGAAAAGTCCATGGCCATTGTGCTTGGAGCTAAAAAGGAGCATCATCGAGGACCCCTGACTCCCAGAAGAATTCTTAGAGCCGAGACACCAACCACCATGTGATACTCTGCCTCTCGAATGAGCTGAGTGAGTAAGCCATCAGCCTCTTGCCCCGCAGGCTTGACTGACCTAGTCTGAGGTGGGGGTTACACATTACCCTACAAGCCTGACAGGGTCAGAGCTGGGATTAGAGGTCAGTTTTCATGGACCTAGTTCCAGGTTCACTACTGTGCTGTTTACTCTCCCTTCTAGTTCCGATAAGCCAAACAGCCTACACTTGCTGAAGACCACGCAGTTTCGGCTTCAAGCACCAATACGAGAATCCACCAGCTTAGCCAGCCCAACATGTTTCTTCTTTGTCCAAATACTTGACTTTTACTTTGAGAGCCTCATTCTGAGTCCACATTGTTCCAGGGTAGGCAATAACACAGGGAAGGCCAAGTCGATGAAATCCACCCTCTTGGTCACCATAATGGCCTCAGGACATATATACAAACCAAGAAAAGCCAGAGATTCAATTCCAGGACTCTGGAAATAATGAGCAAAAGAGGCTTGCCTCTGAAATTATTAATTAGTACAAGTAAGTCTGGAGCTATGAGACTACCAAGTAAAAAGAGCGTTACTGAGACCAAAGCTAACAGAAGACAGCAAAGCCAAGCACCAAGAGTGACAAGCCCCTGGATCCAGCCATACCTGATCCAACCCCAAGCCAGGATGTCTTAGTTTTATGCACTAATGAAGTCCCTTTTGTGCTTAATCCAGACTTAGTTGGATTTCTGTCATTTGCAACTAAGAGTCAAGACTAATAAAAATTTTAGAAGCAGGGAAGCAGCATTGGCAGCAGAAACAGAAAGAGGACAGCTGCTCTCTAAATAGTTCCCCAATTTAAAGAATTAAGAAAGATTTGGATTGCAATCCCAACATTACCCTAACTCATTAACCCTATTGTACTCTCTCAGTCCAATCTGGAATTTCTAAGGTCTTAGAGTTCTTCCAAATACCTTAAAAGACATCACAAAAGTATAAATAACTTCAAAACAAAAATAATTTTAATGATTTGGAATTTAAGAAAATATGACGTTTTTAATTTTAGGAAAATTAAGAGATGACACAAAAGTATCAATCAAAGCTTTATAAGATTAGGGATCAATAATGATAATGATGGGTTTTGGAAGATGCAGAGGCAATAATAGGTAAGATTTTGGTGCCAAAAAAGCAATAACTGTTATGAATAAGAGATTAGCATGTAGGGGGAAGAAAAGGGTGGTGTGGGGAGTGATGCCCATACATGTGTTTATAAGACTTTGAGTATAACTCCAGGCTGATAAGAAAAGACTATGAAAACTTATCAGGCAAGTCAGTGGAAATAAGATTTTTTCCGTGTCATACACTTTCAGAGTCTCTTGTGCCTCTTGATGTTCCTAGTCACTCAATAATGTTAAAATGATCTTTCCCATAACCCCTGAATATCAAATATTAATGCCAAACAGTGTCATCCTTTCTCTCCATTCTGTCAGAAGGCAGGTATATCTGTGGCTGAAAGTACAGAACATATCATTTATAGAGTCACCAAATATTTAGTGGTCATAATAGATGCCTATGTAGGCCATATATGATTGATAACAAAGCATATTTTGTGCATTTTAATGCACCTGAAATCAGAATGGTCTTGCAGTGCTGCCAGCCAGGTAACAATTCTTATGTAATTATCACTGCCTGCCCACGCACAGACTTGGCTGTGCCTCCTGGTGGCTGGAGAGAACAAATGGAACCCTTTAAAGGTCATACATGGTCAAGAAACAATTTGCAGATCCTTTGAAGAGGAATAGGAGTTCCAGTTGTTATCAGATAAATCATGTGATGATATTATTAAAATGTGCAGAATATATGTCAATGGCTTAGAAGAAAATCCCAGAGACAGTACTGAAACATTCTTTTAAGAAATGATTCAACATTAAGACTCTTGAGGGTCCAAGGTGATGTGCAGAAAAACAGAGAGGATTATGACTGAGTCAAAAGTGACCCTGAAGATGATTAAGCTTCAGAAAAGCCCAATCCAATTTATTAAGCTAATATATTCCTTTTTGAAAATGTACAGGAGTAATAAATACTAAAAATATATGCTTAAGTATAAAAGAGTTCTTTCAATAAAACGCAAACTCTTAGTGATAAGAAAACACTATATAACTGATTTGGCATTTCTTTTCCTTACCACTGGCCCTTAAGGCAATGGAGCAGCTTACAATCAATTAGCATCTTATATTAGATGAAATGCAATAGTTTCTATAAAAAAGTCATACACAGCAAATCTACTTTCTAGTCTGTTGAAAGTATAGCTTGTTCTGGGGTAAGGAGATTTATTTGTGATTAACAAAAAGATATGAGCTGATTTCCTTACAATATGGCTTATGGAATTTTACCTCTCCATTGACGTATGTCTTGGTATCTTTGACCTGCCAAAGTTGTACCCAAGGTTAAAGATCATCTCATTTATTTCTGAAATGCCCCTTTGTGTTTGGTCAAATTCACTGAAAGGAAATAAATAACATCAACAACACTTTTTTAAAAAGCATGTGCTGATACCTCTCCTGAACCAAAGAGGTTTAACTCTGTCTCACCACAATCTCTCTTTCTAAGATATTAAGACTCTCAGAAATCAACTGATCTCTTCAAGATAAAAATAATATGCTCTCTCAGCACATGAATTATATAGGTTTTAGAGTTTTGTGACTGCTCTAAAACCAAGAGGAGTTTACAAACTAAAATAACACGTTTCTTTGTTCTAATGAAATAACTTAAAGACCCCCTATCAAATATGAGTTATTCTTCCAATGGCCATGTGTAGTCAATCTCTAATTCCTAATATTTCATATTCACTTATTAAATCAAATTTAGTAGCTAAAGGCTTAAATTAAACTTATAGGTCAGACCTATGATGTCATGTATCTCTAAAAGCCATTTAGTTTCGCAAATAAACATTTGTTGAGGATTCCAAGTGGAACGAAATGTTTTACAACAGACTAATACTTCCTCAAGTAACAGTGGGAAAAGCTAAATAATATACTAAACTGATAAAGGCATCAGAGATATATGAAGGTAACAAGCATTAGAAAGGCTGAAATTACAGAAAATAAAAAAGGAAAAAAAGAAGAACAGAAGGAGAGAGGGAAGAAGGAAGGAAGGGAAGGAGGGAGGGAGGGACGAAAGAAAGGGCAGAAGGGAGAAAAGAAAGAAAAGAAAAGAAACGCTTGGAGAGAGGAGCTGTTAACCTGAATCAACTGTCCTGGTTATATTTATACACAGGAAGAACCATGATGGAGTTCATGTGTCTTGCTAGACTGCAAGAACCAAAAGCCCTCAAACACATATCTGTTTCACTGGATTTGCAGCAAGGTGAAAAGTGAAGAAACTGAGCTATAAGGATTTGTAAGCAACGCAGAGTTTTCTACAGTCTCACAGTCCTGCAAAGATCAGAATGAAAGACTCAACAAGAAGAGGTAAACACAAAAGATTCTCAGTTAAAGTCCTGGAGGGAAATGTGTGTGGAATAAGGACCAACTAGAGATAAACTGAGACATAGGGAAATATATCCCAACTTTAATTCAGCAAGATTAAGGTCATCAACCCCCAATTTTTCTGCCTTGCAGAGCAAAGAATAAACCCTCTCTAGAGGAAGATAATATCAGCTTTTAACATTTAGAGTCTTTATGACTTTTTACATATAATGCCTGGTGTTCAACCAATAATTACTGCACATGTAAGAGATAAGATAATATGACCAAAAACCAGAATAGACCCATAGGTGATACAGATGTTGGAGATAATAACCAAGGAGCTTAAAATAACTATGATGAACATGTTCAAGAATACTAAGGAAAAGGTGTGAAAATAGATGAAAATACAGAGAATGTCACCAGATATTTGGAGTATATAAAAAGAACCAAATGGCAATTCTAGAACTGGACAATATAACATATAAAACCCATTGAGAGACACTGCAGATTGACACTGCAATAATCTGGATGAAAAATCAACAGAAAAATATCCAACCAAAGCAACAGAGAGGAAGAATGAGAAGCCAGGCAAAGGGCATGAAACACATGTAGGACACAGTGAAAGGGTATAAAATGCAACTGGAATCTCAAACAGGAAGAGTAAAAGAACAATTGAAAAACAATGTTTGAAGAGAAAATTGCCAAAATTTTCCACAACTGATGAAAAACATAAAACTACAGTGTCTCAAAGATTTGTGAATCCTAAGACCTAACAACAACATTCCTAGAGCAGAAATGCAAATAAATATTAAGCGAAAGACAAATATAGGAACTTTCATAATACACTTCCAATGACACAATATCCATCCGCAGTAGAGTGGAACCATCATGGGACAGTCATCCAAGAGAATGAACAAGGAACGTATAGCAATGAGAATGAACAAATTATAACTAACACATCAACACGGGTGAACCTCACAAATGTAATGTTGGCTGAATGAAGCCAGAGTCAAGAACACATATCACACGATTCTATTCATGTGACGTTCAATAACAGGCAGAACTAACCAAAAGCACAGGAAGTCAACACAGGTGTTACCCTTGGAAGATAACACCTGGGAGATGTGAGACAGGGCCGCTGAGGTACAGGTAAAGTATAAACAGCTACTGAAATGGTTAAAATGAACCAAAAAGGAAACCAAGTGCTAGGTTAGGTGTGGAGCAATCCGGATTTTCATTTCCGCCAGGGAGTGTGTAAATTAGTACAACTACTTTTAGAAAACCATCTGGAAGTAACCACCAAGACTGAACATATACACCCTGTGACCTAGCAGTTCTGCTCCTCGGCAGATACATATCCAACAGAAATGAGTATATTCACCCAAGGACATGTTGAAGAGTGCCCACAGCAGCACTGGTCTTAATATCCCAAAGTGGAAGCAATCAAAATGCCCATTTATAGGAGAATGAATAAATAAATTGTGGTATATCCTTACAATAGAATACTACAGAACATTTTTTAAACTACTACTCTATCGAATGAGATGGATGAATCTCACAGACAATAGGCTAAGCAAATGAAGCCAGCCATGAAAGAGTACATACTGTCTGATTTGACCGATAAAAGCTCAAGAGCAGGCAAAACTAACTAATGGAGAATAATCCTCACTGGTGAGAGGAAGCACCAGGGGAGGAAGAAGCAGGGGCATGAAGGAAGCTTCTGGGGTCCTGGTGGCATTCTGCTCCTTCATGTGGACACTGGTGATCATGTGTTTGCTTTATAGAGATCTATTCTGTGTTTTTACAATATATATTTTGGACATTTTATAGTTCAATTAAAAGTTTACTTGAAAGTGCATTGATTCAGCAGAGAGTCCCAAGAAAACTAGAGATTCCACATGCAAACGAATGAAGCTTGTCCCTTACCTTATACCATATACAAAAATTAGTTCAAAATAGTTAAAAGACCTAAATGTAACAACTAAAATTATGGGTGAAAAGCTTCACAACATTGGCTTGGCAACAACAGGAAGAAAATGTAGACAAACTGGACTATCAAAATTGAAAAAAATCTGTGTATCAAAAGACACTATCAAGAGAGTGAAGAGACAACCTATGGGATGAGAGAAAATACTTACAAATCATATGTACAATAGGAAATTAATATCAAGAATATATAAAGAACTCATAAAACTCAGCAACAACAAAAAAATCGTAAAGGACCGGAATAGACATTTCTCCAAAGAATATATACTAATGGCCAATAAGCATATGAAAAGATGTTCTATATCTCTTACCACTAGGGAAATACAAATAAAAACTACAATGAGATACTGTTCCATAGCCAATAGGATGATTATTATTAAAAAATATCTAGTCACTTGTGATGGAACACGATGGCAGATAATGTGAGAAAAAGAATGTGTGTGTGCGTGTATATATATGTGTGTGTGTATATATATATATATATGGCTGGGTCACTTTGCTATACAGCAGAAATTGTCAGAACAATGTAAATCAATTATAATAGAAAAAAATAAAAACCTTAAAAATGTACAGAATACAGTTAAGTGTTGGCAAGAGAAATTGGAATCCTGTTCACTGCTGGGAGGAATGTAAAATGGTGCAGCCACTGTGGAAAACAGTACAACAGTTCCTTAAAATTTTAAATATAGAATTCCTTATAATCCATTTCTAGGCATACACTCAAAAGAAATGAAAGTAGAGGCCCGAACAAATTTGTATACAAATCTTCACAACAACCATGAAATGGAAACAACCCCAAATATCCACTGACAGACAAACAAAACGTGGTCTATACATACAATGGAAAGTCACTCAAGCTTAAAACTGGACTAAAGTTCTGGCACATGCTACAAGACGGATGAACCTTTAAAACACTACACTAAGTAAAACAAACCACACACAAAAGGACAGATACTGCACAATTCCACTTATATGAAGTATCTACAATCATAAAATTTATAGGGACAGAAAGTAGAATTGTGGTTACTAGGGGCTGAGGGAGGAAGTAATAGTGAGTACAGAGCTTCGGTTTGGGATAATGAAAAAGTTCTGGAGGTGGATGGTGGTGATGACGGCACAACCATGTGAATGTACTTAGTGCCACTAAATTAAACACTTAAAATGATTAATTTTATGTTACGTATACTTTACCAGAATTTTTTTTTCTTTTCCTTTCTAGGGCCGCTCTTGCGGTATATGGAGGTTCCCAGGCTAGGGATCAAATCAGAGCTGAAGCCACCGGCCTACACCACAGCTACAGCAACTCGGGATCCGAGCCATGTCCGCAACCTACACCACAGCTCACGGCAACGCTGGCTCCTTAACCCATTCAGCGAGGCCAGGCATCAAACCTGCAACCTCATGGTTCCTAGTCAGATTTGTTAACCACTGTGCCACAACGGGAACTCCAATTTTACCAGAATTTTTTAAAGTTTTGTTTGTTCTAAGTTTCTTGAGAAGCTATTCTCTTTCAGTCACTGTACTAACTGATGGAACTGTAAGTGAATTTTTAAGTGGACTTAAAATTTTCCACTCTTCACCCTTCCCATTCTTCATAGATACCCACAATGGGGGGCTACTCTAAGCATTTTCTTCCAAATCTCTTAAAATCAGGAGCACCTGCCTAGCAGTAGCTCATAAATGAAGATCACGCCCCTTCTAAGTAATCCTATCCTCTTATCCAAATCAAATCAGCTCATGACAGGTCCAATCGGTTTAGACCTATTACTTCACGCATTCATGTATGATAGTCCACCCACAAACAGGGGATCAATTAATTTTACATATCATTATTCAAATAATATTCATCTATTAAATATTTATTCAAATGGTATTATTCTCAAGATTCGTCAAGTACCTATTATGATAAAAAGGAGAAAGTAAATGTTCTCACATTAGCTAAGAAAACTTGCACAACACGCTCTATCTTCTGATCTGGAAAAAGAGTGGTTGATAAAATTAGTATGAATTCTATTGTGACCATTTGTCATCTGCAGCTCCCTAACACCCGGGAGATTTTCTGTTAAAAGTCCTTCCTCCTCCAAGGCAGAGGCCAGAGAACCTCGAACGACAGACTCCTCTGAAAGGAGGATACAGGCAGTGACTTTGCTTCTGGGGCGGAAATGTGCAGGGAAGCAACATCATGGACAATAAGATGTTTCCATCTGTTCCTATGTGCTGAAGACTGAAAGGGAAGATGATATGGCTGTTAGCCTCATAGCAGGAAGAGACTGAAAACAGACTTTTCAGGTAGTACTTGAATCTGTTGAAATCATTTTCTTTCTCAGGTTTCATTTTCTCCTAAATACCTCCTGGGACCTTCCAGAATAAACCAAATAAACACAATCACAGTTTATCAATGAACTGAACTAAAACATGTCAATTATAACTTACTACAAATACAATTTAATGCACTACCTTTCTAAACAGGCACACTGTGTTCCACAAGCTTTCCGCGTATTTTGCCTCTAATAAACACATCCTTGAAAAACTAGGACGGAAAATCCACTGGCTTGCTGCCATGGACATAACTCATACTGTAAATATGAACCAACAAGAATGACTGTCCATGAGGCAGCTCGAAAATATCAGTTTTCAAAAGAACGCGATTAAAGCGAAAAAGCTGCGGGTATGTGTTCCCACTAATCATGTATGTATTGTATTCATTTTTTTTTTCAATAAGCATTCTTATTATGCAATTTTGACATTATGCGTGATGAGGCAAGAATTCTAGGACTTCACTTAAGCAGATGTAATAAAATAAAAGGTACAGAAACATGAATGACGTGGGTTTTTTAATTTTGTCAAGAGCACACTAAGCAAGTTTCTCAAAATACATCTAATAAATTAACTCTTTATTCACTCAAAATGTTTTTAATAGCACTGTGATTTGGCAAGGACATTTGTGGAGCGGGGGTCTCTAAGCCTGAAAGCCAAAATGCTGGGTAAGAATAACCTCCCTCCTTTTTTGTCTACAGAGCACCTAAGGGCTCAAGTAAAACAGATGCCATGGTAGAGGAGCTTACCAATTAGGAACAATCCACCAGGTAGAAACAGCTATCTGAATGTAAAAGGGCTGAGAAATGGAATAGTTCTAAAGAATTATTATTTCATTACATTCAAGAATACAGGGCTAGCTTTAACAAATTAGTCCCAATGACTTAAAAATCTATCAACTGTATGCCAGTCAGCCTCCTGCAATATTAAAACGCCATCGACTTACATCATTTATTACTAAACAGTGAGCTAAGCAAAGATAATAAGCTTTATCATCCCCATATTATCTGAATTTGAATTATTTTTCATTTTGCTTTCTTTTTTTTCCTTCTTTTTATGGCCACGCCTACAGCATATGGAAGTTTTCAGGCTAGGGGTCGAATCGGAGTCACAGCTGCCAACCTATGCCACAGCCACACCAGATATGAGTCGCATCTTCAAACTACGCTGCAGCTTGTGGCAATGCTGGATCCTTAACCCACTGAGCAAGGCCAGGGATTGAAACCTGCATCCTCAAGACACTATGTCGGGTTCTTAACCCACTGAGCCACAACAGGAGCTCTGAATTATTTTTCTTAATCCAACTTTACTAAGATGGAAGTGGTGAAACCTCACTCCAGAACTCTGTGTATGCAAAGTGATTCACCAGTATTTGTCTGGGTCATCCCAGTGGCGCTGGCCATGCCCACTTTCTGGGGCCGCAATCAAAGGCCAGGTGAGCAAGCAGCCGACTTGGGACCTCCTGATTCCTCCACCGTTCTGTAGCTGGCTCGCAGTCCTCGAAAAGCATTCTTTCTACCTCTCTCTCATGCCATCTGCTCTAAGCTCTCTTTCTAGTTACTAATAAAAGCCATAAGAGCCATCTGGACTTCCTTGTCTATATATTTTAAATCTAAAATAGTTCTGTGTCTGCTCGGGACCTGGTTCAAGATGACAATGACGCTCCAAAGAATGCCTGGGGAGGCAGAGGGCACTGCTCCCACTCAGGAGGAGGCCAGAGCCAACCTGGGAGAGGCAGCCAGCATCCTCCAAACCCCACATGTGCTACAACTTAAATATCTGCTACAGATCCTTATGGACAGATATCGTTTCTGATTTTCTAGATCATTCTAAATATATGTGACTTTTGCTGTACCCCATTCAAAGCAATTTGAATTCAACTAATCTTATCAAATTAATTCTCCCTTGAAACCTCATTTTAGCTTAAGTCTACCCAAAAAATTATAATTAGGAAACACCATTTATCTTAAACTCAAACGTTGATGAGAGGCTGGAGTCTTTGACACTACTTTATCTTTTGTTACTTTCTCACCAGATCCTGGAACATTATGTGAAATTTCTAAGTCTGTATTGAGCAGAACTTCATAAGAGAAAATTTAGCATGAAAAACCACCAAACAAGGTTTCCTGAACAGTGAGATAAATAGGACCTTCTTTCCATTCTGCAGCTCATTTAACTTTGGTATCTTTTCTGCTAACCCATCTATCCCCACCACCCTCAACCATGAACGATTCTAATTCCAGGTGGTGACAATTTGAGAGAAAAAAAGATTGCTCTTTTTCTAATATGAATGCAGGAGTCCTCCAAATGCTGATTGCCTGATTGTAAATCGCCCTTATCCAAGCTTCATACACATAAGCAATTGTGAAAATTCCCTTCAACTATTGGGCCCCCATTATCACAATCAGGTCTTTTGGAAAAAAAAATCATTAGACAAAAGTCAACCCACAGGCATAAAGGACAGAGACGCAGGATCTTCTGGGCACTTGATGGGTGAAGCAGTTGCCCAGCATTACAGGTTATGTAAGATGCATGAACTGCGGTACAGCCTCCAGAACAGAACGGTGCGCCTCCATCCATCAACAGTTCTGTCCTCCGGCTGACGTCATCTAGTGCTTCAGCTCAGAGTATAACCTCAGCTCCCTGTTCTCTCACTGTTCATGGGAAGACACAGAGCTGCAGCCACTAAAAACTTCCTCAACAAAGCTGTGGGTAGATAAAGATGAAGAAGGGCACATTTCACAGAGGGTGTTTGTCCTTCACAGCCTCACCTACCTCTTCCCACCATCAAGGTAGAGAAAAGAATCTCACTATAAAACATGCAGCTTTAAGGCAGGGACTGCACTGCTCTGGGAGTTATGGCTCCATTTGTGAAATAAATGGGTTAGATGAACCTGGAAGATGATCTTAAGCCCTCTTGGAGGTCTAATTGACACTTCTGTAACTCTACTTTGGGCCGTTTCTTTAATCTTCTACCCCGACCAACCATGTAAAGACGGTGCACACCACTGACAATACTCCATAAGTAGAATCCCAAGCTCAGAAAAGCTGACACACATCCACGTGTTGGGAAAGCTGTCCCAGGGGAGGAGAGCTCCACATGCAGAATGAGAAGCCCCTTCCAGTTCTGGCTCCACCACTTACTCAGACTCACTTTCAGCAAGACAGCCACTCTCTAACTGGTAATCATGTTTTTTACAAACTGGAAATGATTCTATATCTATCACCATCATAGAAAAATGTAAGAACCTAGGGAGAATTAAGTCAATCATGGAATCCTAATCTGTTATTTCTAAGATTTGCTTAAAATATAATCGACCATTTACTAATTCTAAAGAATTTTACAAAATATTTTCCAGACCTCATATAATCTGCAAGGTCTCTGCTTTACAGCTGGGAAAACTGAGTACAAGGAACATAGGTTATACAGCCAGTTGAGGGCACAGCCAGGATTCAAACCAAACTATCTCCAAAAGCCCACGCCCGTAACATTACACTCTGCGACCTCACATTTGATGAGCAAACAAGGCTGAGGAACCCTGAGCACTAAATCTCTTCTCTTGATGAGTTTAAACAAAAAGTAGTGAAATATGAAACTGAAAGAAAAGTTTTAACTTCAAACGGTATTTCTAATCTTAGTTGAAAATAAGATCCTTTTCTCCCCCAGAGCGTCTATTAAATGAATTTATGTTTGACAGAAACACAATTTATGAAACACTGATCCAAATCAATCCAACCTTTTCATTTCACAGAAAGAGAAACTGAAGCCCGAACAAATCAGAGACAAGGGCACAGAGGTGGCTGGTGACAGGTTCTGGCCGAGGACACTGGACGTGTGCCCCACTGCCTAGTTTAGAGTTCCCTTTAAGAGGTAAGGCATTAATAATGCTACCACAGTTTTAAAGCGGATTGTTCCAAAACCAACAACGTTTTAAAACACAGTGTGAAAAGAAGGTTGACCCAAATAGAAAGAAAGCTGCAGAAATCAAGGAGGAGAAAGTCACGTCCCTATATCACACCAGATCCTCTCGTTTCCCAGACCAGCTGCCTGCCTGCTGCCCTCAAGGAAAATCCAAGAATTTGTAAGCTCTTACCTGGCTTAAGTTTCAAAAAGCCTTTCTGCAGTGTAAGTTCACAATTTCTACACTCACCAAACTCGACTTTTCAAATACCCAGACTGACCTTTATCACAGAAAGCAGATGAGACAGCAGTGCCCAGAGAAGTCAGGGGCCGAGGGACACTGCAGTGCTTTCTGGAGGCTTCTGCCAGCGGAGGCTTCATACAAAAGCACCGGAGGCAGGATGGTAACAGTAAACTGTGGGCTTAAACGGCAATGATCATTTCTGGGCTGTAAGATACTCAGGTTGAAGGTCCTGGTAGGATTTCAGGTTATCCAAGTGCCTTGCAAAGTAAAGCACTTTGGTCTTCCCAGATTTATTGATTAAAATCTAACATCTGCATTTTGTGCTAGTTAGCTTCACAGCCCAGTCCTACAACTTAAAAAGCTAATTTAATCAGCTGTTTAGGACATTCTGGAATTGTTTTAAAATATAAAATTGGGTCATTTCTTTAATTCTCAGGTCAACATGTAATGATACCTCATAACTTCAAATAATTCCTTGGTCTATGTCTGAGCTGAAATAAAGGTTCACCAAGAATTTTTTTCTTTTGCATATATATAGCCCTTCAAAACGAGAAGCCATGACATACTGGGGGAGGGGGGAGAAATTATTTTTACGAAGCATTCTAAATAAATTGTTTGTCCTAGGGAACTGCAAGAGGAATTTTACAATGAATCGATTTTTATCTCAGAAAACATTCCCAGAGAAGAGGAAAGAGAGCCTATGTTGAAGCACTAGACCAGTGCAGATCCCATAAAACAAGAGAGCTTAAGAGGGTTTTACGGGTTTATTTTTCCATCAGAGACTGGGCCTTCTCTGCATCCCAGTCTCCAAGTTCGTTTGTCCATGTGTGGCAAACGGAAGACAGCAAACACAGCAGCATAGTGGGAAACGTGAAGTGGGAAATGGCAAGCTTGCCTTTTTTCCTCTCTTTGTGTTTTGTAATTACCTAACTATGAGTTGACAATTCAGAGCCACCATATGACATACTACTAACAAATGACAAGGGAAAGGTAATTCTCTGTCTTGTAAATGCAAGACTTAATATAGAAACAGAACTCGCTAAGGGGAATTGTTCAAAAAGCCAAATCAGGCAGGAGATGAAATCGGTCACTCCTCCAGAGGTTTTCACTTTTCCAGGATCTTGTATATCAAACAGTCCTAAACTTTACAGAAGCTAATCAATGCTGAAAGGGGGGTTATCACTTTAATGACATAAAGAGTAACCCGAGAAATCCAGTTTACTGGATGGCATTAGATGATGACAGTGACTAAATCATAATAACTTAACGTGTATATGTGGGGTGAACCTGCTTTCACAACACAGCTGGGTGGCTAAACTGGTTATGACGTTGAGTCTAACCACAGCAGGCCTCGGAAAAGCAGCAGCAGCAAAAACAACACCGGTACTGATGTCTGATTCTACAGTGATGTCTTAAGCAAACAACATGGATGAGGATGCTGAGATCCACACCCACCTGCATTAAGAGAAACACCTGGGGCCTGTGCAGCTCAAACAGCAAAATCAAGACTCTGACACAGACCCCACCTAAGCTCAGCCCTTTCCAGAATACACTGTGACAAGCCAGCCTCTCCTCCCAACCTCCTCTTTTCAGGGCTCGCCCATCTCCCCTAGCCCCACCGCCCACAGTTTCACATCAGAGTGGCTTGTGCACTGCATGATCTTATGCCCTGGCAACAGCTGATGGGTCCAGGGGGGCCTCCGGACACCAGCGAGACAAATCAGAGTCCTTCCCAAGAAACGTGAATGGGCAAGAAGGCAGATGAGATTCATCTTTCTCCGGGTGGTGGGAATGGAGCGGTAGACAGGGAATTGTGGACAGAACTGGTTTTCATCACATGGAGATGGAGGAAAAGAGAGGGCAGCGAGAAAGGAAGGGAAGGAGAGGAGTAAGGAGATGGCGAGACAGGCCTTGGGCAGTGCAGGGACCTGGCTCCGCTCCTCAGACCAGCTGCACCCTGTCCCAGGCCCAGGTACCTTTCCCCTCACCTCAGGCTGCCCGTGGCAGCATCTGCTTCCAGCAACTAAAGACCTCACGCGGCAGGAAATATACTGTATGAACAGGTGCTACGCCTGACACTGGGAGACCCCACAGACATGACTCTGCACCGTCTGCTCCATATCTCTCTCCTCTTCTGGAACAGCACCCAGCTCTGCTGTAAAACTGTTTCCTCCCCACCTCTCTGGCCCTGCGGCTCTGGGGAGGGACACCTTGACCCTGGCTGCTCTGCATTAATGGAACCACAGTATCCCTGTGAAGATCAAACAGCGGTTCTGCGTGTGGTCTGTGCGTCCCTTGGGGGTCTCCAAGGCACTCTCAGAGGCTCGTCCCCTTTTCACCCTAGTCACCTACAAGGACCTTCTTCACATACTTCAACCAGCACCACACATCACAGTACACTGAACACAGAGGCAGACAGGCAAATTCAGCTGTCTTCCACAAAGCCAGACATTGAAAGACATTTGCAAAGACGTTAAACAAGGCCACTAAACATTGTTTTAGAAAATAGTTATTTTTCATGAAAATACAATTTGTTTATTTTTGTTATTTTTAACAAACACAAATGTTTTCTATTTTAATTTCTAAAACAATAAATATTAAAATATAAAACATATAATAAAAACACTTGTGGGGTCTTCGATAATTTTTTAGGTTATGATAGCATCCTGCAACCAAGAAGTTTAAAAACTCCCATCCTAAAATATACAAATTAAATCTTCATTTTTACGGGGGTTGGAGTGTCCACAATTCAAACCTAAAATTCAGTGTTACTGCCTAAGTGGTAGATAAGAGTCATCGCAAACTTCTTAATTTTTAACCAAATTCTTCATGATTAAGTGAGATGCTAAACTTCAAAGCTGACAAAATCAGATTACACCATAAATTTATGCTTGACATTAATTTATACATAAGTGCAATCAAAAGAATATATTTATCAAATGTAATCAAAAGTATATACTCTGTGGTTAACTAATCATGTCTGAAGTTAATTAGGATTAATTATAACACTAAAAAGTATTATCGATCATATAAATGTTCTACACAACACTTAATAACTTGAAAACCGTAACCTCAGACTTCAGAAGATATCTTTAACATCTAAGCAACTCAGGCTGATGGTTTATATTACAAACAAAATCTATGGCAGCCACACAAAAGGTATTGCTAACTTCCATACTAATAATAAAGATGAGGAACCAAGTGTGAAGACAGCTGTTTGGCTTTTTAAATTACACTATGGTAAGAAAAATCATAAGTATAAAATAATGTAAATTCTCAAATTAAATAAAATGTTAATTCATGCTGCATCTGCTATTAAGATATGTTTACATATCTTTTAAAATTTAAGCTTGAATATTTATATTTATAATCAATGCAATTACAATCATCCTCACCAAAAACATCTATTAAAAGATAGAGGATCGCATCATGTCAAGTATGTATGAATGTTTTATGCAACAGACATGTCTCCTAGACAAAAAGTGTATAAAGATTACAAAATGTATAAACACCAAATGTATGAACATGATACTTTTTAAGGGGAATAAAAAGAGACAGAAAGAAAAAGACACACAGACAAAAAAAATACAAAATCAAAGAAATATACTGTCTAGTGGAATTTTTAAGGAGCTGTTATTTTCCTTTTAGCTTTATGAAACAAGGTTATACTTTACAAAGTCAAAAAGGAATATAAGTCAGTTAATCAGAAGGGCACATAACAACTGTTTAGGCTCCTGAAGCCTGGGGTCTTAAGGATTCCGTCTGCTTCCTCTGAAAAAGAAAGAAATGGAGGCTTGCTCCTGCAGTTACCTCCCTATGTGAGAATAGACATTTTAGCCACTAAGTGAAGAAAATGACTCAGACTTCTCTTACAAAGATAAGGCAGCAACAATGGATTTAATCATCAGATCCCACATTTCAGATAAAGGAAGCAATGACCAAGAGCAAGAAAAGCTTGTACAGTCAAAAAGAACACAATTCAGGCCGATATCACCTAAGATAAATCGCCTCCTTGGCCCTCAAATGCCAGCTTTCCAAATGTTACTTGAAATACTGCCTTGTCTGCAAATAAAAAGATCTTAACAGTATCACTAGCTCCCCCGGAGACATCAGATTTTGCCGTAAGTCCCTTACTTTTCTAATTACTAAGCTAGATTGGCTTCATCAAGGTTATGCTCCGTATTAAACCAAGAGGAGACCGTGGATGGATGAGGTTTGGAAAGTCGCCCAGCCGGGACCAAGTGCACCATGGAAGACACAGCGGCAGGGCCTCTTCTGTTAAGAGGGCGAGGATGAAAGGCAGTGGTACCTGCCTCTGTGAGTTCATTATACACCTGAATGGGCTCCACGGAGCAAAGCGATCTTCAACCCTGGAATTCCTCCTTAGTCTCTTCCCTCTGTAAGTGTATTAACTTCATAATTATGTATAAACTTCATAAACTTGATAACTAAACTTAATAATTTCCCCACACAGGGCAGACATATAACAATGTATATTTTCTGGCCAAGTATGAACGTGACCCCCACCTCAAATGCAGCCATACAGAGGGTACAGATAAAAGCTCTTGGCTTGGTGGACAATTGTGGCTGTTATGTCTAAACAAAGGTATCATAACCATTGGCTGTTATGTCTAAATAAAGGTATCATAACAAGTGGCTCTTATGTCTAAACAAAGGTATAATAACAAGTGTCTGTTTCAAGGCCATCTTCCAACATCTGAAAACGTGTTCACGGTATCACTGAATTAAGACAGAAGAGGAAAGTTGAGATTTTTAAATATTGACATTAAGAACAGCCCTTTTAGAATAATAATAAGAAGAAGAAGTGCAAAAATAGAGACAGGGAAGATTTATGAAAATCTTTCTACAGAAAACATATTGCTAGTAAGTTCGTGATACAAGAAACTGATATTCATAAGTTCCAACTATCTCTATTAATGTCGCAAAGCCAAGCTGGGAATACGACTTTAAACAGGTGTCTAGTATGTTATGTCCCCCAAAAAGTTTAGTTGACTTTTTGTCCCCCACAGAAAGTCTAGTTGAGTGGACTATGCTGTGACATTAATACTCTGCTGAATATGGTTGTTTGTTTTATGCCCACAGATGCTGGTAAGCCATCAAAATGCTAGATCTTCTATCATAGTCTGCCTGTCTTTTTCTAAAATGATTTAAGAATATTAAATTATCACTTTTAAAGGAAATTCATGAATTAATTGTATCCCCATAACCACAGGGAGATCTCATTTTATTCTAATCAAATTTACTACTATCTCTGGGGCAAATTTCTTAGAAGAAAGAGCAGTAACCGGCAGTGGAGCTAACCCTCCCATAAAGCACCTACTATGGCCCCAAATGCCATCCTGTCTGAAGTCAAGAAACCTTCCTAAGTATGTGGCCATAACTCTCCCCAATCTTGGTAAAAGACAGAACAGAGTGTTTTAATTTCAGAACTTACTCAGAAGCAGTCGCTGGGAAGACCAGAGAAACAGGTGCACAGACAGCCCAGAGCCACTGTCCACAGGGCTCCACTCAAGTCCCATCCTGGTGCAGGAGCCCAGGCCACCTACAGGCCTGCCCTTCCTGGAAACCCAGAGCCCCCTGCTGAGAACAGGCTCCTGCCATGGCCAGGGGCCTTAAGGCCCAACTGTAGACACCGTCTCCTCCCGGGCTGCCTCCTCTGGCTGGCAGAGGCTGTGTCTTCACTCAGCCTTCTCTCTGAACAAGATATGCACACTGGGCCTTCTCTGCAAAGCTGAGAGGGACAGTCAGCAGCACACCCTTCACCCCAGAGCAGCTTGCGCATGGTCATCAGAATCTCCAGAGGCTGCACGGCCCAAGGGCAGGACATTCGGAGATAAAGCTCCAAGGGCACGGCTGGCACCCTCATATCCTCCCATGCCCAGACGGCCCATGGCTACCGGAAAGGCAGGCACTCACGACAGACGGGCCCATGGCATCGGTTGGCCTTCTAACAGCTGCCATGAGCTCCACTCATAAAATATGAGCACAGCACTTGGCCTGGCCCCGCGGAGGTGAGAGCAGAGCACAGTCCCTACAAAGGGAAGCAGCTCCACAGTTTATAGTCACTCAGCTAAGAAGCCGTGACACTGGAATTCAAATCCGAGCTCCAGGAAGGACACACAGAAAGATTTGGTTGAAAAAAACTTTCCCTTCTGCTACCCAAGGATGCTATTAAGCAGAATTCCCCTGGGCGCAAAAACACACACACACAAGCACAAAAACACATAACATATATCCAGCACACACATACAGACACATAAACACACAATCACACATTCAGACATACACATACAAGCACACAAACACACAGAAAATATGCACATATACAACACACATGCACACATACACACACACATCATGGAGACAATAGGCCTGCCTCCTTTTGGTCACCCACACCTGCCAGCAATCTGCTCTAAGTTGCTCTTTCATGACTAGGCATGAAGTACTGATTTGGTACTTATTTTTACCCAATTTCACCAGCATAAAAGTGTATGGGGTACAAATGTGGGAGAGAGAACCCCAAACTATCTTTGTTGAGGCCACAGCCCACATACTGCCATCCCAGTCACTTCCCCAAAGAAGTAAAAGCAAAAGAACTAACTGCTTTGCTAGAGACGGCAGGCGGCAAAGAACAATGACCACCAGACGGCTCTGCATTATGTAGCTACTAACTGCCAAGACGCCTTCCTCCCAAATGCTTCCAATGTCAACTTTAAGGTATAAGAATTAGTATCTCCATTTTTCCGATGAGAAAACTGAGGTAGAGAGTTTAAGTAACTTCTTGAAAGTCACATGCTGTGGTATACCTCATGGTCCCTGACTTCAGGAGCTTACAACTCAATTATGGAAACAGGATCAATTCAATTAACAACTGGTCAACAAAACTGTCTAATAAGAAGCTCAATGCAGGCAATGGACAAGCCCTGCAGTGACCCAAGAAGAGGGCAGTGAGCACCCAAGTGGACAGGGGTCTTCAGAGGAGCAAGGCCATGACTGGGCCTGGGCAGCAGTTGTCAACAGGACAATTCTGTCCCCCGGGGACAGGGTGGGGTGCTATGGCTTCTAGTGGGGGGAGGCCAGGGATCTCCCAAACGTCTTACAAAGCACAGGGCAACCCCACAACAAAGAAGCACCTGGCCTAAAATGTCCATAGCACTAAGACTGAAATACCCTAAGAGCAGAAGGAGGGCATTTGGACCAGTAGCTAACAGGGGCGAAGGCTCATACCCAGGAAGGAGCTCAGAGCCACAGGACACAGTGTGTTATGGGGGGCTGCAGGAACGATGCTGCTTAGGACAGCTTCTTGGAGGGCTCTGAGAGCCAAACAGAGGGATCTGCTGGATGTGGCAGGAAACAGGACTGTGAAACAGATCTATGACAACCCTCATGGGATGAGAACCAAGGGCCATGGAGTCCCAGAGCCCGGCGGGAAGGTCTGACACAACAGCCTGGGCATAACATAGTAAAAGCATGTTCAGGTGGGGGAGAGAAAGCAGCAAAAAGAACTCGTATTTTATTCTCCTTTTTTAAAATACTCACTCTTTTGCAAGTGTTCTTATGCTGAGGGTGATCAAAGCTCCTGGTCTGCACAAGACAGTCTGGTCACACCTGCTGACCTACTATCTCTCATCCACAGGTTCCCCTTATACTCTCCAAAGTGCTCTGGCTTATATATCACCCCAGTCATAATCCACTGAACAAACATATATTTTCTGTAAATACGTAAATTATTTCAATTATTTGTGATCATTTTCTTTAAAAATGAAACAATGTAGTCTGACTTGATTTCTTTCACTTAAAAACCTTTTCCTCCAAAAATCTGACCCACTCCAATTACATTTTGCAAATAATAAGAAGGAAATTTTAAATCCAGTACCTTCTAGACACAAGATGACAAAAATGTTCATTAAGCATTTTGTTACATTTATACATGCACTATTTTCCCTTTTAGGAAATCATCATCTGAAACTGGAAATGATGCAAAACTCATATACATTTGATTATATTTTATGTCAGCATTTAAACATATGTCCCGCTACCCACAGAATTCTGGTGAAAAAAAATCCTCCAAGAAAAAGAATGAGGCCGCACCGGGAAGATGTGTCTTTGTAGGTTCTGGGCAGCTGTCCAGTTTCCACATCCTTGTCTCCACAACCCCATCTGGGCTGGGAACAGGACGGCTCATCTCAAAGGCAGCAAAGATAAACCCTGAACAGAGTATTCCTTTATCAAGCCTTGCTGAAGGGCAGCCAGGGCATCTTGCAGCTCTCCACAGGTTCTCCTCCAACTCAGCAGCCTGAGGCCACTTCCACGGAAACCAGGCAGTCATTCAGCTCAGTGCCCCTGAGGTTAGCTCCTCTCTAGTGTCCACACCTCAGTGGTAGTGGCCAAGCACAGCCCCCAGCAAACCCCAACCCCGGCTGCACGGCCCCTCCACGCACACTGAGAGCTTGAGGATGGGAAGAAGCAAACCCAGAGTCACTCCTTCCAACACTGTGGTGGTGCGATTCTTGCCACAAACAAGGATGCTGACCCGGTGTCAGCAAAGCCAGCACTGAGCTCCACAGGTTACTCCCTGCATGAAACACATCTTCCAGGGGGCAGAGGGCAATCCCAGAGAAGGCAAAAGGGACTTACAGTGTAGGCTGCGTTTACAAACTGCTTCACACGTGCCCAAACGTCAAGTGAACTGGCGACAAATACACCCACTCCACCATTTCTATACACTAAATATTTTTAAAGTGAATTGGAAAAGGATAGACTGTTTGTTTTCCTAGGTGACAGACGGAGCTACACTATTTTCTTCTTTAAAAGGATGGTCTTAGACATTTATAGCAGAAACGAAACTACGTGTCCAAAAAGAGAGTTTTTAACAATTGTTCTTATCTTTGTCATCCACAGCACATCACTGGTCTTCCAAATCCTGAAGATATAGCAGAAGCCCCACCTGGTCGCCCCCTGACCCCATGAGTACTTGGTCTCTTTCACACCCTCCTGCTCGGTCTCAGGTTCAAATCCAGCTCTGCCGCCTAAGAGCTGTGTGACTTGGGCAAGTTTTCATCTGTGTACGGAATCCCTGGTGTGTAAAATGCCAGTAACAACAGCACATGCCATGCGGGCCACGTGCTGAGCTGCCATGAGGATCACATGGGTTATTATTGGTAAAGTTCTTAAAACAAAGCCTGGCACACAGGTGTCTGGTTAAATAGTTTTACTAAGAAAGCTACAAAGAAAACACCCACCTTTTAGACAAAAGGCAAGGCTGATGCTTGTCGTATTTGCAAAACCCTAACTTTTCTGTATGTAGGGTTGCGACCATCACAGTGTAAACAAATATGTGTGGGACAGATGGACCCAAAAAGCTGAACAAATGAAGAAACCAATCACCTCCTCCATACTACATTTAAAATTCAGATGACCAGGGTGGTAAGTTGGGGACTGAGCTCTGTCCCCACCAGGAAGAGGTACTTCCTCTCCTTCCACAGCCCCTTCTGCAGCCAGTCCTGTTCCCACAGGGAACAGCACACAATCGCCCCTGCAGGCACTCCTTCCCATCGTGAAGTGGGTCTTCCACTCAGACCATGGCCGCACATCCCCCTATCACCGCCAATACTAAAACATCAGGCAAAATGGAATTTCTAAAAGAGCGTGAAATCTATGGAAAAATATTCAGAAGCCTGACTTGCAATTAATTCCATATTTAAATGACATTCATTTCAGACCCAATTCAATAAAGCTTTCATATTCTAGAGACATTCTCAATTATACGAAAAAATGTAGGTTTCCAAAAAGTCTGCTCTAGGGCATCTGGGAAATCTGGGCTGCTACTGCGGTATGAGCCCTATTTGACGGAATGAATTTCAACCGCCCTCTGGGACATCCAAATGCTGATGCATGGGTGCTTTCTTCTGGAACCACTGGGACCAGTGCACCAGCCCCACTCACCATTGCAGGTCTAGACCTTCTGCTTCTAAGTCCACCATCCACATGTGGCCCTAAAATGCCCCGTGGCTTCTCTCTGCCCTGCTGACCGCCCTCCAGGGGCTCCACTGTCCTAAGGTCAAGACCAGACTCACTGGGCTCCCAAGTGCTTGCCAATCTAACTCCCTGCCCAGCCTGCTGACCTCTGACCCTGGCCTGCAGAGGTACCTTGCCCTCTTTCCGCCTCCCACTTGCCCTATGGCCTATTCCTTCCCAAAGCACTTACTGCCCAGCAGCACGAGTTTGGCTTCCTCTGTCTTTCTTCATGGGCTCCGAGCTCCAAGACAGCTGCTTTACCCTTGCAGCTCCAGGGCCGGCAATGCACCTGGCGCACAGGGGGCCGTGAGCACAGGGGGTTGATGAAGGAGACGGTGAGGATGAAACCCCAGCAGGGCAGGGGGAGAAGCAGAGGTGAAGACAGACAGAACATGGCAGCGTCAAGTGGCACCTGGCGAAAGAACAGGAACGGGAGGTAAGAAAGAAGGGCCTGGGATGTCAAATTTCCACCTTGGGCAACAACACACAGTGTCTTTCACAGAGAAACAGGCAGAGGGCAAACTCAGGGGATGAGATAATGAGTTCAGTGGAAGCCACACAGAAGGTGAGGTGGCCCGGGACATCCATCTAGCAGGGCCTGGCCAAGGACCTGTTGGAGGACAGCACAGAGGTATGGAGGTGGACGGAAGGGACGTGGGTAAGTTCGAGGGAAAAGAGCTCAGTGTTTCTGAGAAAGAAGAGCCTGATAAGACGCTGAAGGGAGAAGGTAAGGAGCCCCAACAGCCACTAAACTCCAGGAAAGAGGTGGTTGGGCCCGCCTGTGGAAGCTCCATGAGCAGCAAGACTACAGAATCCATCCTCCAACCCACTGCCACCTTCATCCAGGGAAGCAGTGCCATGACCACCGCGAGATCCCCAAGAAAACACGGCAGGGCTTTAAAACCATCAGTACAAAATTCCTTCACCTGCAGGGCTTTAAAACCATCAGTACAAAGTTCCTTCGCATGTCAAGGTTAAATTACTAGTTACTATGTAAATGAATTCTGCACTTTTCTGCCGGCAAGAGTAACTGTCCAACATCCCCCTTTCATATTCCTAAATCTCTGTACAAAAGGGCAAACTCAATTCCCCTATGGGCCATATGTCAGTCCTTTAATTTCTAATATTATCTTTAAAAAATCACCTATGTCTCCGGTCTTTCTTACACTGGCTAGAATTTGAATCTGTCTCTGAATCTGAACCAGTGCCATGAGTACAGGCTTATGTTCCTGTGGAATTCCTCCCTCCCATCACTTCACAAGTGCCTGGCACCGAACACTAGAACAAGCCCTCGGGGAATATAGGGATTTCCTGAAAGCTCTTTCCACCCAGGAGGAGAGACAAGCCACGTGTACAAATAACTTAAGACAAGACAGAGGTAAGAAATAGCACAAACAGCACACAGAGCCCAGGAGGACAAAGTGCTGAACTCTGGGAAAATAGAGACAGTTTGTTTGTTCACCATCATATATGCAGTGTCTGAGACAGCCTCTGGGCAACAGCCAGGATTTCATAACCTAATTGACCAGAGGCAGACATGGAGGGCTGGAGGCAACAGAGCAGGAGGGTCATTCATTTCTCAGTAGATTTTTACTGAGCACTTGCTGGGTGCCAGGCACTGTTCAGACACTGCATATGTGACAGTGAACAAACTGTCCCTATTTTCCCAGAGTTCACATCGAACCAGGGAGTAGACCAGAAACAAGTAAGTGACATATGTGTTGGGCGGTGATCAGTGCTTAAGGTCAGAGATATCTCTCTTATAAGATAGAACCTGAACACATATCTGCAGGAATGAGGGAACCAAACACTGACACAGCTGTGTGAGGAGTGGTCCCAGCAAAGGGAGGTGCAAAAGCCTTGTGATCGGTGCTCATTAAGATGCTCGAGGAACAACAAGGCAGCCAGAGTGACAGAGCAGTGAAGCCTGGAAGGAGGCGGGAGACAGGGCTAGGGAGGCAGAGAAGAGCCGGACCAGAAAGATGCTGCAGACCATGGAAAGGACTTTCCGTTTATTACGGCTGAGATGTGAATGTGACTGAAGGGCTCTGCGACAAGACCTGGAGGGACCCTACAGAAAACAAGGGTATAAACAGAGGCCAGTCAAGAACCTGCAGCCGTGGTCCAGACAGAATGACCAGATAGAGGTGACCACGTTAGAGGTCGTGAGATAGGGCCAGATTCTGGATACGCCTCAAAGACAGAGCCACTGTGTATCTTTCTGCACTGGATTATGCAGAAAGAAAAAACACTCCCAAATTTTGGGCCTGAACATACACAAGAGAAGATAAGACTGGAAGTACAGGTTGGACCTGACCATCGATCATCCACCAAACTGAAGTCTTAGGAGGTGCAGCAGGACGGTGAAATATGAGGTCCTCACCTGAGAGAATGTGGGCAAATCACGCCATCTCTCTGCATGACAACCCCTTTGTCCTCAGAATGAAGCAGGGGATGAGACTTGTGCTTGTCAAACTAGCAGACCCAGACAAGCACTCAAAGCCACAATACAACTTTACAAGTCTTCCCAGAAAGCTAACTGCATGAAAAGATCCAGGGAGTAATTTATTTTTACCAGTTTTATTTGTTAAAAAAGAAACCTGGTTACATGATGGAGTGGAAGAGAAAACCCTGCCTGACTATGTACATAAATGTTTGAGTTTATGGGAGAAGAAATATACATGCTCTCAACTGGCATTTGACCACTGTGACGGAAGACTGAGAAATTCTGGTTTCAATGATACCTGTAGGCCTTTGTGCTTTAATGTTCTTTTTTTTTTTTTTTAAGCACAATTTTCTGGTTTTCAGCCTTTAAAAAGTCTTCCAGTGGGCAAAATACAGGAGACATGACTGTGGCCAGAAAACAAAATACAATTCTTTACATCTTTCACAAAGTCCAAGCGTCACAAACAGAAGGTAGACTGCAGAAGTGGGGGAAGAGGAAGGAAGAGGAGGGTGCAAATATCCTAATCTTGATAAGGAGGAGCCAAAAGATACTATCAAACCTGACAGAACAGGAAATGATGACAATGAAAGAAAAAGGAGGGAAGGAAGTAGGATAAGGGAAATTCTCATCCTTCCCACCTGAGTGTCAATGGAAAGTATATGAAAACTGAGAAAACAAGGTATGAAGGCACAGACACACTATCCGGAGTTTTGGAGGCACAGAGCAGGAAATCGGCCAGCAAATAAATGAATAATGCTCAGCTAGACGCCAGGTAATGCACATTAAAATAATAACCAGGTATCTTTTATACCCATCAGACTAACATGAAGTTAGAAGCAGCTCTGACTAGAGGTGTGGGGGAAAGGTACCCTCCTGCTGTGGAATACAAGATGCGCTTTTGGGAAGCAATCTGAGATTTTCCGACATCATCGAGATGGCGGAATAGGAAACCCCACCCTCCACCCACAATTAGACAGTTGTCCCCAACAAAACAGCAATGCAAGAGCTCAGAAGTCCAATTAAGAAGCTTCTGCAACACAGCAGAGCAAAAGCCTGAGAAAAACCACCGCTAAAGTGGGGGGAAGGACAGGTTAATTTTGCTGGCTTCATCCCACCTCCCAGGCTGGCTCAGCACCTGAGGGACCTCCCTAGCCTGACAGAGGGCCCCTCCCAGAAGCAGCCACCAGCCCTCACCACTGAGCACCACACAGCCCTATAGACACTGTGGACTTGGTCACAGACCTCAGCCGGCTGCTCTGCAGAGGACCCCGCATGCTCTGGCTGCTAAGGATGCACAACCAGCAGCCAGTGCAGGCCCTGCTGGGAGAGCCCCACCAGCTTCCACTGTCACAGACTCCTGCTGCTGAGTGCCCCCCACTCCCCAGTGCCACACAGCAGTCCAGGCACCAGCCACTGCTCAGGAGCCTGGATTCAGCCCAACTACTGTCACCAGCTTTCATGGCCACACAGTCACACGCGGATGGTCCTTGAAGCCACATACCCTAAGCCCCTGGCTCCTGGCATCAACCTGCACTGCCATGCCTGCTTCCAGGCCTAACCCTGCAGCTGCGTGAGTGCACACCCACAGCTGCCTAGCGGCCCAGACCCCCTCCTAACTTCCATAAATGGCCTGCACCCCCATGAACCCCCATGGCTATCCCTGCAACTGTACACTTGTACCCGTGTCTATAACCAGCCCTTGCAGCCACATAAGTGCACATCAAAAAACCAGGTATTGCAACTGCCAGTGTGCCTGGGGCAGTGCTGACTCTGTCCTTGGCTTGCACCTCCACACATACCCAGGGCAGGCTTCTGCAGCATGCCAATGGCTCCAGTTCCCTTCACTGGCCTCCAGTGCCATGCACACACCTGCACCAAGCCCTGAAGCTAGGTAAGTGCAGGCTGACAGCTCAGATCCCTTCAGTGCTTTGTGTCTGCAGGGGGCCCTGGACCTTGCCACTGACCCATCCCACCTGGGTACCTGCAGCCAAATGATGCAGCTGAGTGTGCAGTTACTATCCCCGTTGCCCAGCCCCACAGCCCTGGACCTGAAGGCATGGTCTGAGGACCCCAACAGCTCTTGCAGCTGCCATGGACCCTCCAACAGCTCTCACTCCCAAGGACAACACAATTATTAATGCTAGGGCACCAGCTGCTTGAGCTGGTGAGGTACCACATCACCCTCAGACTCAGAGTCACCACACACCCACACCACTAGTCCTGAGGCTAGAGTATCTGCGAGCATGTCCCCAACCCAGGCAAAAGTCTTCAGTCAGTCAAGCCTGAAACAGGTGACTGCCTCTTCCAACAGGCAGAGTCCTGCACAAAGTCAGAGATCAGGAAGAGTTGGGGAAAGACACCACCAAGGAAACACGATACACTTCTAGTAACTAACTGCCTGACAAAAAATTCAAAATAATTATTCTAAAGAAGCTCAGAAAAATTATAAGAGAAAAGAGATAAGTGAATGAAATCAGGGAAACAACACAAAAACAAAATAAGAGGTTCAATAAAGACGTAGAAAACATAAAAACAATCTAATAGAACATTTGAGGTTGAAGAATACAATGAGAATGGAAGAGCTGCAATGAAAGGCTCAATCGAGCAGAAGAAAAGAATCTGTGAACTCAAATACAAGTCACTTGAAAGGATCAAGTCAAGGAATAAAAAAGAAAAAGGATGATAAACAATGAAGAAAGTTTATGGGACTTATGGAAAACCATCAAGAAAAACACTATTTGCATTGCAGAGTCCTAGAAGGAAGAGAGGGAAAGAGGCAGGAAGCTTATTTAAAGAAATAATGGCTTGGAATTCCCACTGTGGTGCAATGAGTTAAGAATCCAACTGCAGTGACTCAGTTCGATGTAGAGGCATGGGTTTGATCCCCCGTCCGGTGCAGTGGGCTAAGGGATCCAAGGTTGCCACAGCTGTGGTGTGGGTCACAGCTGCAGCTCGGATTCAATCCCTGGCCCAGGAATTTCCATATTCCGGGAGTGCGACCATAAAATTAAAGGAAAAAAAAGGAAGAAGGCTGAAAACTTCCCAAATCTGAGGAAAGATATGGACCTCCAGGCACATAAAGTGCAAAGGTTCACAGTCAGGTTCTACCCAAAGAAGGCTTCACTGAGATATTTATAATATGACTGCCAAAAAGTCAAAGACAAAGATAGAATCCTGAAAGGAAAAAGAAGCTCACCACATACAAGGGAACCCCCATAAAGCTCTCAGTGGATTTTGCAGAAGAAATCTTGGAGGCTGGGAGGAAGTGCAATGGAATATTAAAAGTGCTTTTAAAAAAACTTGCCAATCAAAAATACTTCACCCAGCAAAGCCACTTCAGAGCTAAAGGAGAGATAGTTTTCCAGACCAAAACAACAACAACAAACAAAACAGCTGAAGGAGTTCATCACTAGATCACTAGGTCCCTCTTTTGAGACAAAAAAGTCAAAATAAAATGACAAAGGGTTAATTCATCATAAGGAAAAACATCGGAGCACCTAAATATATAAAGCAATTATTAACATATCTGAAAGAAGAAACTGACAGGAATATAAACAGTCAGGAATATAATAATAGTAGGGAGCATCTTCAATCCTCATGCTAAAGGGCACACAGACTTTGGTGGACCTGTTACCTTCTCCTGTAACACAGACTTGGTACCCTCAGCACTTGGCTCTGCTGTGCCCGTGAACACATCTCAAATCCTCAGTGTATTAGCCCTAGTGCCTCCTGCTCTCAGCTCAACTGTGTGTGTTAAGCTGCCTGAAAAACCTTCACATATCTTCTGGGAAAAAAATCACAGCAAGCTCACTATTTTGGAAGGGGAGGAGGGAGCCTTTGTTCTAACCATCCTCAGAAATTGAGTGCATAATACATAGACTTGAAAGTGCCAAGCTGGCACCTCTCGTAATTCTCCTTGATGGTGTCTAGTTTCAGGACTAAAGGGTATAATGGCTGGGAATTAAAGGAAATTCTCTGCCATAAAGCACAGGGAAGAACCTTTATATTTCCTTTGATATGTGATCATAACAGTAATAAAATGAGTGGTTGGAAGGTCAGTGCTCACATTTTTAATCAAAGCCAACATCTAAGCCAGGTAATCCCAATCCCCAAGTGCTAGATTCTGTGACGTTTCTTTCCCATATGAGCCTGTCACCAACTGACTCAAAAATCACTCAAGCTTTATTTACTGGTGCCTAACACACATCAGGCAATTGCTGGGCTTTGGAAAGATGTCATGAACAAGCCCTTGCTTAACCCAGAAAAGTAAGGATCTTTTACTCAGAGTGAAAGAGAAGACCAAGCACATCGTAGTGGGCAAGCACAGGGCAGGGAGCAGAACTCAGGTTTAGGGACACCTGGAGGCTTCCTGGAGGAAAAAAACTCAGGAGAAAAGCAGGTACTACTGAGCAAAAGCCCACCACATGCAAGAGAAGATGCTGCCCCCCTCTGATCCCATAAAAACTAGTGTCCTCAAGTCATACAAACTATTAGACACATGGTTAAAAAGATATACTTTAACAATAGGCATATGTTTTTAAAGTTCCTCAGACAGAAACATGATTGGGAACTTTCCAAAGTCTAGGTTCTACCCAAATGTTCATAATCAGCTCCTTCCACAAGCATGTGCCTTACAGGGTCACGGGGTTGGAAGCAGCTGACCACACCTCACCCCCCAGGTTTAATCAAGTCAGACTGAACAGGCAGGAATCAGGGAAATAAGAAGCTGGTGTGTCTGCTGATATTCTCCATCAGGATAAATAAGAAAGACGTTTTGACAAGTGAAGGAAAACAGTGGGAGTAAAGGAAAGTACCTTCAGCTCATCATGGAGCTGACCCCAAGAGTCAGAGCCAGCAAAGTGGCTGCAAACGGTATCCAGTCAGGAGACAAACTCTGTTTACCTTGGCAGTGTCCTACCACTACTAGGGAGCAGACACTTTTAAATAGGGAGGTTTCATGCTTTTCAAAATGTAGATTTCCAACTTGGGGTGGTTTTTTTTTAAATAACTCCGCCTTAGAACACGTAAGAGCCCTAGTTTGCCACAGTCCCACCACTCCCTACTGTCTCCATGGCAAGGAGGATTTTCCTTCCTCTCACTATCCTTGTACTTAGAGAACTTCTTATACAAAACAAGGATCTGTGCTCAGCTGTCAAAGGTGAGAAAATGAAAGCAAAATCAAGAGGCTCTGGGGTTTTCTTCACTTGGTTCCCTTGCCTGTCTAGCCCCTTTAGACATCCAAACTGGTGACCCTGAATATATGTCTCAACCCCATTTGCTAAACAGCTAAGTCAGTGTGCCCTGCATGACTCAATCTAGAAAAGCAATGGCAAGAGCAGAACCTGTGCCCATCCATGAACTGGGCCTTAGATTGGAACCAGTGCTCACCTGGATCCATTGATACAGGCCTGGAATCATGTCTGTAACTGCTCCTTCATTTTTATCTAGAAAGAAGTTATTATAATAATAATGATGACCGAGAGCAACTGTGTAAATGCTGTCACTCAAGAAAGTCCCATTCCTAAGTCTGATGTACTCACAGAACAAGGAACCAAGAAGCAACAGCTCTGCAGGACCAGAGACCTTTCAGGACTCAGAGAGGCTCCCACTGTTAAGATCAGGGTTGGGATGCCAGGCTGTAGGGGAAACTGGGAAAGAGACGGTCCAGGCGGCATATCGGGTGATTTTAGACCTTCCTGATCAAGACCGAAAATGCTCCCCAAGCCGGTCTGTCAAGACGGCTGTAGACAGACCAGCTGCTCAGGAGGGCCATTAGGTCTGCTGCATGCCAAGCAGATTACAGAAACCCCACAGCCACAGAAAAGGGAAAGACAGTCACATCATCAGACGCCAAAACCACGTGCCCACCACAAAGCTGGGTGCTTCACACGCATCACAACCACATCAAGTTGTCTCCCTAAAAATAACCTACAGCTGGTAGATCTTAGGCTGGAAAAATGGTCAAGGGAAAGTTAGGAGGTTTGCTTCATCACAGTCTTCCACCTACAAAATTCCTGTAAATTTATGTAAATTTTCATCTATGAAAATTCACCCAGCTTCTCATGCGAGATTTCAGAGTACTAACCTTACCCTCTCATCCATAAGCAGTTCTATAAATTCTACCTCCAAAATACACTCCTGAAGTCCCTCTGTTTCTGCCCATCTCCCCAGCCACCACTCCTGGGCTAGACACCTTCAGTGGCAGCCTTCCTACCTGGCCTGCCTCCTGCACAGTGTTCTACAGACGGCCCAAGATCGTATCATGCCTGCTCACTCTGCAAAGCCTCCTGTGGCATGAAAAACTCATCAGTAACAAACCTAACTGGTGTCCATGAGGATGTGGGTTCAATCCCTGGCCTCACTCTATGAGTTGGGGATCCGGCCTTGCCGTGAGCTCTGGTGTAGGTCACAGACACAGCTCGGATCTCGCATTCCTGTGGCGTAGGCCAGCAGCTATAGCTCCTGATGTGACCCCTAGCCTAGGAACTTCCATATGCCATGGGTACAGCTCTGAGGAAAAAAAAAAAAAAAGACTGTCCTGAACACGGACTTCCTGGGGCCTCCCACTCTGTCCCTGACTGCCTCCCAGCCCCTCGCCCGCCCACCCTGGCTGCACCCTTTCCCTTCTCTGAGCCCCCACCTCTTTTCCACCATGGGGTTTCACACACCTGTTCGCCTGTCCCTGAACTTCTGTCTGCCCTACTCCCTGCCTGGCCAGTGGCTCCTCTCCTCAGAGACGCCTCTTGTATCTACAAACCCAAATTAGGCCCTTCTGTTGGTCTTTCCTGTAATGTACAAACTTTGTCCTTAGATGTATGGGTGGGAGAATGGCTTAACATCTGTCCCCTCGCTGGACCATACGCTCCTTGAAGGCAGGGTCATACCAGCCACCCCCATATACACAGTACATGACTGACACAAAAGTGTCGGCACAAAAGGCCCAGCAAAAATGCCTCTTCCCCATTTAAATCTCTTAATTAACCCCCCACCTCAAAAACAGAAACAAAACACAACAAAAACCAGGGAGCAAGTCTACAATAATGTAATCTAAAAAGCTATCACAATCTCAAAAGCTATCATAATAGCTTGCTGTGCATGAAAGGGCTCTATCTATTCCTCTCTGGCCAGGCACGAGGACAAAGGTACATCACTGAGGCTGTGCTTCCCACATCTCCCATCTGGTACCTTGCAGACAGGTCGTTAATCAATTATTAATTGTGGCAGCCACCGCACTTGCATCACTTAAGATCCATCTTCAGAAGGGATGCATAACTTTCTCCACAACGTCTGGTTCCATTAAGAAAACGCCTCACATACAAGCTGCAATCAACACAACTCTAAGAAAGGTCCAGCAGGTTGGCCGAACAAGAGGCGCTACTGTGGTGACGTCCTCCCAGAAGGCACACCCAGGCCAGGGTGTGTGGGTGGGGGGGCACAGATCGAATGGGCTCAAGCAAAGTTTTTGTTTCTCTATTGCTACTGCAAAAACCAGTATTTGCAAAATAAAATAGGGATAAATTCTTCTGAGGCACTATTCTTAAAAAAAATAGTGCAAATGTTTAAACAAAAGATGACATTATGTGTGTGAATGGAGTTTCATTTCTAGCAAGTATATGCTAATTCACTGTTTTTCATTCATTTACTTTGCTTAAATACAAACTTATATATATGTATCTAAACTACCTGCTGCAAGGGCCCTTTGAATGTATGTGAACAGTCCATAGGTTTTTGTTTAACGGACCTAAATAGTTTTTCTTCACTGGGAGGTTATGTTCCCACGATAAGCTATCCTCAAAATGTTCACCAATGCTACCAGGTGGAAATGTTTTGTAAATGACAAAACACTAATAAAGTGAAAGGGGAACATCCTCACACCTAAAACAGGAAGCTCACCATAAAGCTTAACCACAGTGTCATCTCTTTGTAGCCAAGTTGAACTCCAGCTCCCCCTTTCAGACTTTTTTTTCATCAGTTCCTGCTCTGATCCTCCACTGGCTCCCTTGTCACCAGGCTGCTGCTTTATACCTCCATCAGGCCACTTCTCGGTTCCTCTCAGGGGCTTTCACTGGCTGCAGCCACAGTCCAGGCACAGAACTGCTCTCTCCTCTCTGTGCTAATTCATTCCTTTTTCTGTCACCCCCCTGTCAGGTGGGTGTTTCCTAGCTCACTTTCTCCTGGCCCAACACCAGAGTCTTCACTGCAAACTCACCATTTCAGCTTATTTTGAATGGAGTGTTTTTCTTTTTCTGTACAATGCTGTGTTAGTTTCAGGCATACAGCAAAATGATTCCATTATACATATACATATGTCCATTCTTTTTCAGATTCTTTTCCCATGGAGGTGATTACAGATTGAGTAGAGTTTCCTGTGCTATACAGCAGGTCATTGTTGGTTACCTAGTTTATATAGAGTAGTGTGTATATGAATGCAGTATTTCAGAAACTGAACTTTCCTTCACCTCAAAAGAAGGGAACCTAAGACACTCTGGAAGGAATGGGGGAGGGGCCTGGTGCTGCTTGCACAGTCTTCCCCCCACCCCACCACCAACCCCGGTGGCTTCCCCTCCCCTTCACAGTGAGAACCCCAGGCCTTTCAGCCGCAAATCCTTTGCTTTCCCACTGAGCCTTTGCTCAGCCTGGATTCTGCCCTACAGACACCTGCTGAGTGTGCACCTGACCAGTTATCCTGCCAGGCACCAGAGGACTATTATCATTTACATTAAAAAGCTATAACCACAATGCAAAAACACTCTGAATAAAGAGAGCTAAGGATCTGTTTCTGCCTTTTAAGAACATATATATACACACACACACATACACACACACTCATATATATATATTCCTTAAAGGCAGAAACTAAGTCCTAAAGAACATAAACAAGTTTTTGATGCCTATAGTTGATGATGACTATAGTCAATAATACTGTGTTGCATATTTGAAACAGCGGTAATAACACAGAATTAAGAGTAGCTCTTAAAAGTCCTCAATTACAAGGAAACTATGTAAGATGATGTGAACTTATCTGTGGCAATTATTCCACAATACATACATACATCAAATTACTGTGCTACACACCTGAAATATAAAATAATGTTACAAGTCAATTATACCTCAATTTTTTTAATTAATGAAAGGAAAATGGTAAAATCTAAGGTCTGGGCCATTTTTTAAAAAAAGTTGTTTATATATATGCATTGAGATGAACCAGGAAAAGTGAAAGTCAAAGGAAGGAACTCTGGTCATGAGACTCAAGGAAGCCTTCGCAGTGGAGAAATGATGCTGAATTGGGCAAAATAAACAGACATTTTCTAGTTTGGGGCAGGGGCTGTGAGGAGAGCATGTAAAGCCACACTGTCCAAATCAAGCACTGGAGGTCACCCTCTTCGTTCCTGACACATCCTAATCATCCCTTTTAGAGCATGGGACCCTCCTCCTCCCTCCTAGGCTCCTATGCTCTTCCTCAGTCCTTCCATCTATACACAAAATAAACTCCTCAGGACTCAGCCCAGGGCCAACATCTTCCACGTGCTTTTCGGATCACTCCAGACCCCAGAGACCTTCTCCTTGCCAGACCCTCTGATGAAGGTTTGTTTCATAACGCTGGCATTTTATTTCAGATTGTTTTAGTCCCAGGTCCTGTTTAGTTTCGTAGCATTATCGCTTTGCTCCCAAGTGACTTGGTTTGCGTGTTTTATCTCAACACACCAAAAGTCAAGCTTTAGTGATTTGTCATACGAATGAACGAGCATACACAGGAGACAACTTATTGTACAAATGACAACTAAAAACTTTTTTAAGAAAGGTATCTGAAAAAGAACCGATGTGGGAGTTCCTGCTGTGGCTCAGCGGTAATGAACCTGACTAGTATTCATGAGGATGTGGGTTTGATCCCTGACCTCGCTCAGTGGGTTAAGGATCCTGTGCTGCTGTGAGCTGTGGTGTAGGTCACAGACACAGCTCAGATCTGCAGTTACTATGGCTGGGCCACAGGCCAGCAGCTGCAGTTCCCATTTGACCCATAGCCTGGGAACTTTCATATGCCGCAGGTGGCCCTAAAAAGCAAAAAAAAAAAAAAAAGAAAGAAAGAAAGAATGGAATGGGTGTGTGTATATGTGTATAACTGAATCACTTTGTCGTACAGCAGAAATTACCACAAAATTATAAATCAACTATATTTCAATAAAACTTTTTAAAAAGTAAAAATTAATTAGAAGTTTAGTTTAAGATACAAATCACAAAGGTACTGACTAATGAAATATACAAATGGTAGAGCTCACCTACGATTCTTACAATGAACTTAAAAATACACCTATTTCTCTTTAGGGCAGGAACTTTTCTTAATTCTGTCTTCACGAGACCACCTTCCCACCAATTCCTTTCTTAGGAAACAGACTGAGAGTTCACTGCAGAGATAGACCAAGCTTAATACTTCTTTTGACCCTGATACTGTCCAGGAAAGTGGTAAGTAAACAATTCCAGTCAAGGTCATCTGCAGAAGGAACCCATCAATGTGCCTCACAACTTGAGAACATAATAGACAGCGGTTTTAAGCTCATCTTCCTTCCTACTGAACAGTTACACACCCAGTAGAGCAGAACCCAATCCATCCATTTGGATGCTTCAAAAATCTCTATTAACACATTCTCTGGATTTTAAGGCACTCTACGGTGTAAATGAGGTTACTTAGCATCTTGGGAAAAGCTAAATGCATTCTAAGTCTTTTTACCACCAAGCCTCAAGTACAAACTCCACACCCACCACTCTTTGCCACTTTAACCTTTTTTGAAATCTCAACTAAGCTTATTTTGGCTAAGGACTGAGACCAAAGCCAGCCAGCAGCATCTACAGACCAGCTCCATCAGCGGGAGACCAAAGACCCTGCCCGGGGCAGGTCCTGGCTGAGACCCAGTAACCCTGCAGTGACAGTGAGTGGTGGGCAAGGAGAGGGCCCAGCTGAGCAGGTCCCCACCAGGCTGCCCTCCTGGACTTCCACGTTCTGCAGTCTCAACAACAGCAATGACTGGACCTTCCTTCTAGTAAGTTTCCACCCCAGGCCACGGACAGATGAAGAATGCCCCTCCAGGCGGATACAGGTGTATATAAAATAAATCCCAGGTTGCAGACCCCATCCATGACGACAGGATAGAAAAGGCAGAGGGGCAATGCCCTCCAGAGAGCCCCGACCTCGAGGAGACACCTGCAACCGACCCCACAGGTAGCAGCGCCTCAGGTACGACCCCCCGCGGCCCCAGCGGGCTCAGAGCGTGGGGACCCCGGCCTGAGAGGACACGACCCCGCCGCCTGGCGCGGGGCCCGAGGGCCGCTCTGGGCCGCGGCAGTCAGGCCGCCCCCCGCCCACGGCCCGGGCCGTCGAAAGTGAGCGACTTGTGGGCAGCGCCTCGCTGGGGAGCCGGGCGAGTGCCCGGCGACCAAAGAGAAAAAGAAAGAGGCGGCACCGGCGAGGCGACTCCCAACCGCCGCTCCCCCGCCCCCAGCCCCGCCGCGGGCGACACGCACGAGCCTCGGGCCGCGGGGCGCGTAGCCACCTGGCGGCGGCGGGCGCCCTCCTTACCCGGAGCAGAGCCCCGCCGCCCGCAACGCCGACCCGGCGACAGGCCAGGCGCGAGCCAGGGTTGCAGGGCTCCGGCGGCCCAGCTGAGGCGCCACGTGCCTGGTGGTGCCCGGCGGAGGTCTGTGTGGCTGGGGGGAGGGGGCCGGGAGAAGGGGGCCTCGGGGCTGGGGCGCCGCCGGCGCGCATGCTCCCGCCGCACCTGCTCCCGCGGGTGCGCCCCGAAGCACGGCAGACTCCGGGTCCGGTCTCAAGTGCGCGGCAGTGGAGGGGCGGCTGCGGTTTACTCCCGAGGAGGTCTCTAGAAGGAGCCCCGAAACCTCGCTCCCGCCGGCCTGCCCCGCCCCCTGCGCCGCGTCGAGGAACGCTCACCCCGGCTTCACTCCTGCTCTCGGGGTTCACCTGCCTCCTCTGGAGTCCTCTGCGTCCCGCGACTCCTCCCAATTTTGCGACCTCCTCTCCTCAAGGTGCCCCTTTACCGCTCTAGAGTTTGCTCCACGCGCGTCCGCAGAAGCCATTTCAAAATGAAAGAAGACTGTTTTCACCTGGACCCAACAAATGTTCAGGAAGCCTGTTCCAGCTGCTGGAGACGAAGAAGGAAAGTGAAGGTACTGTTGAGTCCCCTGCCCTCATGGGACTTTAGTGGCATCTTACTGGGTTTCTTTGTTTTGTTTGTTTTGCTTAGCATCTTACTGGGTTTCTTTGTTTTGTCTTTTTGCCTTTTCTAGGGCCGCTGCTCCCGTGACACATGGAGGTTCCCAGGCAAGGGGTCTCATCGGAGCTGTAGCAGAGCCACAGCAACGTGGGATCCGAGTCAAGTCTGAGACCTACACCACAGCTCATGGCAACGCTAGATCTGAGCGAGGACAGGGATGGAACCTACAACCTCATGGTTCCTAGTCGGATTTGTTAACCACTGAGCCACGAGGGGAACTCCAGCATCTTACTGGTTAACACGAGGCTTTCCAAAGCGTTGTCGCCGGTTTGGGGAGGAACTTATTAGATCATTTCTTTTGGTTTATAATTAAAAGTAGCCGGTAGTCGAAAACTGTACTGTGTGACTTTACGATGGAATCTTCTTCCAGGAGGGTGTCTTGTGTATAAATTCTAGTATGCAGATAATAGCTGGTAGGTATAAAATAAATATTAGTTTGTTGCTTCCAGCAAGAAATTCAAGTTTAATACTTTCAACAGTAATTTCCAAAATGACCTTTTTGATTTGTTGTTGACTGCCATAAACCCAGAACTAAAACTGTTTTGTTTTTCAGGTGAGACTGATCCTTTTGTAGAAATATAATTCATGTTGTCGTTGAAGATCGAAATATAAAACCCTTTGCTAATGGAATTTTTAAATTAGGAACCATGGTCCTAGAAATTTACAAGTACAGTGTTCTGTACTCTAATCAGTTAAGAAAGAGAGATTTGTGTCAAAAAGAAAAAGGGAAGCAAGAGAGACCATTTAAAGCGGATCTAATTATTATCATCACATTTTAACATGTCCTAAGATAGTGATTGGCTTTATTCAAGGAACACTCCATTTTGCAACTCACTACATTTACTTTTTCCAGGTTGGGTTTTTTTATTCCATTTTTGTATGTTTTCTATATACATGTTGTTTTATAAGCATGTATGTTATCTTTTTCAATTAGAATTCATTTACATTGCTTTATTATTTAATCAATAACGAGATTGGCCATTGACACAGATTTGATTTTAAAACTCAATTATTATTTCCCAGCATATACTTAGGACTATATGTAAGAGTTAAACACAAAGCAAATTCCTTTACCCATGTGAGTGTAATTGAAGAGAAGTTTTCTCAACAGCATCCTATGCTTGCTTAACATTCAGATTGGCCAACATTGCAGCTAAAATTATTTCCTTGGTCACCATTTATCTTCAGTAGTTATTATCATAGTTTATTTTCATATAAGTGCCATTGTTGATCATTCTGCCCATACCACCCTATATTTTCTCTGATACAACAATATTTCCCTGAGTGGACTGTCCAACATTAGACTTCCTTTAATGGGTTTAGATATAAATAATTGTATAAAGTTCTGCTTAAATGCAATTGTTAGTTCAGAAATATGCTATGTAAATAATATTGAAGAATTAAAACTAAATTTTAAAAAAATATACCAAAAGTTTCAAAAATACGATAATATGCACATTATACTATTTTGAATTAATGACAAAATCTGTACAGAAATATTTTTATTTTTACATTTGTACTTTTTTTAGTAGAACAAAGCAATTACAGTGTAAAAACACATTTCCAGATGTATTTCCTTGAATTTTTAAAACTCCAGTTTCTGCGCAGTATTTCTGATGATACTTAGAGTCTATGTAAACTGAACGGGTTAAGGCCCCTTCCATTAATATGCAAACTTTACTTCCTAGTACAGCCAGTATGTAGTAAACCAGTAGGATTTGGAGAAGAGCATGAAGACTGCAGAAGGAAAGCTATTGATCCCTTTCATCTTATTTTCATAGGTACTAATGGCATACCCATGCCGTCTCCAAGGTGAGAGACAGAGAAAATGCAAAATAGAAAATTCAGAGGTAAGCAGTCGTACTTTCTTGAATAGCTGTATGCCCAGAATAACTGCAGCTAAACATGCCTTCTCTAAAAATAACAGGTGGTATCACCTGGTGAACACATGGTAGGTGTTGGGAAGGGTGGTTATAATTCATGCCTCTGCCATTGACCCATCTCAAAAGAAACAAGCGGCTCTACAGGACGTTTTTCACCACCCTGCACTTAAGGGATCACCAAGTTCAGGGTTGGGGTCTGCGTCTGAACATTGTAGGTCCAGAAACTTGAGTTTGTTCGTGTTCCCAGAAGTGATTGGGCTAAAGAAACCAGCCAAAGACAAGAAGGCCGATTTTACTGGTGGACGTAAGTGCTACCATTTTGGGGTCCTTGGACTCTTTAATGGATAAAATTGCTAAGAGGCTAGACGCGGAGTTCAGGCAAGGCTTTATCGGGGCTGCTTCTGCAGAGGAGGGAGAGAAACAGGCTCTCCCTCATTTGCTCTCCAGGAGCTGGTCCCTTAAACGGGGTGAAGGTGGGGACGGAAGAGTGGCTTAGGTGGTCTGCCCACCAGCGCGGTAGTGCTGCACGCAGGGATCATGAGCAGGACCCTGCTTCACTCCCTGCACTTTAGAAATGGCTGCTGATTTGCACTCTTTTGTATCTAATTGCCCTCACTGCACATGCGTAGAGGTGCAGTTATTTTTAGTTCCTTCCAGTTTTTCTTTACATTCTGTCCATGTGAATGCACTCCAGCACAGGGTCCTAGCCCCAGGTCCCAGTCTCAAGTGCTGAAAAGATGTGTGTCTTGGGGTCAGCACCATCCCACCACCATAGTCTACCCTGGAAGGCAAATGATGGTTAAAGACTACCGAGTGACTGAGACCTCAGACCGGGAGAGCTGCCTCCTCTTAATGGGCAGTGTGGACAAGTGACAAGTGTGTGATACCCTGGCCCTCACAGAGGGATGCTCCAGCCAGGAGGCCCGAAGCCTCGGTCACCTGGATGGGATACTGCTCACTGAGGTCCAGTTTCCGTTTGCATTCTGATCCTTGAGACGTGCCCTGGTCACCTTGACTGGACCTGTGAGCTTTAAAAAACTCCTTTACAAACCATCTCCTGGGGAGGGCGCTCCTGCAGATTGTGAAGCCTTAGGCAGGAGCCCTCGGCTCTCAAGGCCTTTTCTGAATGTTGAAATATAACCTGTCTTCAAGGATTCAGCTCTCAGGAGATCTCTTCCATGAAACGTTTATCCATTTTCTGGGAGGATCTTAAACATAGTTATTTATAAGTCCTTTCGAATGTTGTTCTCTTATTTGTACTTAATTACTGGGAAATTCATCTTCTAGTTTTGGCCTGTCCGCCGTTCTGCTCAGTGTTCAGCATCCTCCAAAGTCTTTGGGTGAAATCTGTTCTCACCTCTCCCTCTCTCCACCGCCCTCCCTCTTTTACCTCTTCCTGGGCCTCACCTTCTGGTCCAGATTCCATCTCCTTGGCAGCCTGGGCCTTCCATCGCTGCAGGGATATGAGGGAAGTGCGGGCACAGTCACCAAAGCAGTGAGCCACTTGGCCCGGGTCCCATACTTTCCTCCTTCTGGCTGCACCTCAAGGATGCAGCAAAAGTATTTTTCCAGCTGGTTTGGGGCTAAGAGAGCGCCCAGCCTATTTTTAGATACTGGCTGTGGCTCCAGACCCCCATCATACATGAGATGTTTCTTTTTTGACAGAAATGTGGCTGCCATTCATCTCTGATATTTGGGACCCAGAAACTCCAGGGTTCAGCCCCAGCATCTCACTGTGTGCTTGTGTGTTTCCAGAGCATGGAAATGACTGCCTTATCACGTTAATTTGTTTCAGTGGCTTCATTTGGACCAGGATGGGTCCTTCAAAAATGAACTCAGTGATTTTCCAAGGTCCCATTTCTCATTGGACTTTACTTCCCTCTCAGCACCTTGCACAGTTCTTTGCACAGGAGAAGTGCTCAAAAAACATTGCTGGAATTAAAATCACTTCATCATGTGCAAGGGGAGGCCAAGTGAACGCTCATCACGAAAGTCATTTGATACAAGCTTAACCACAATGAGTGTTGGGCCTTCTGCGTTGAGGATCCCAAGATTCATCCCTGTTTATGGGTGTGGAGTGGCTGGGACCAAGGGTAGGCATGTTAAAACCATTGCCAGAACAGACCATTACCAGCTGCTCAAGAAACACTGGAGAGTGACAAGGCTGATATGAGAAGAGTTGCCATGTCTGCAGTTCAACCCTAAGAAGCTATTTATTATTTCTTATCCGTGTTTCCATTATCATATCTTTTGATTTTTCTTTCTCCCTCTGCCTTCACTTATTGTCACATTGAAATATGTGCAAGTGGAGAGTTCCGTCATGGCTCAGTGGTTAACGAATCCAACTAGGAACCATGAGGTTGCGGGTTCGATCCCTGGCCTTGCTCAGTGGGTTAAGGATCCAGTGTTGCCATGAGCTGTGGTGTAGGTCGCAGATGCGGCTACAGCTCCAATTAGACCCCTAGCCTGGGAACCTCCACATGCCATGGGAGCGGCCCTAGAAAAGGCAAAAAAGATTAAAAAGAAAAAAGAAATGTGTACAGGTAACCAGCCTCTTTGTCTGGAGTTATAGGCTTACTCTAATCACCATCCCATTTCCCAAGCTAAATATTTTTTTGTATTTTTTAAATATATTTTTTATTTTTAAATCAACCCTTTTTGTACAGTCAATTTACAGTGTAGTGTTAATTTCTGCTGCACAAGCAAAAAGATTCAGATTATATATATATACACACACACATACACATGTGTGTGTTATCTATATCTATATATACACACTTTTTTTTTTCTTTTTATATTCTTTTCCATTGTGGTTTATCGTAGGACATTGAATATGGTTCTCTGCTCTGTGCTGGACAGTAGGACCTTGTCCCAAGCTAATTTAACTTCCCCTCCTGCCCACCTTTTATGTCTTTTTCCTTTAGTTTTGTCTCTGTTTAGTGCCAGCTCTTTGGACTCTGGCACATAGAGTGACCCAGAGAGGCTCTTAAATAGCCTGTCTAGACACACAACTTGATAACCTCCATCTTAAAAAAAAATAATACCTCTGAATCTTACATTGCCCTTCTGAATCTTAGATGACCTTACCACGTGTTCCAACTTAGCACATCAATCTTAAGACTCGTGCTGGCTTTTATGATAGCGTTCCAGTCCCGGGGCCAGTCTCGGCCCTCTGCTCTCATCTTTCCACCACAGGCTTTAATTTAAGCCTGAAAATGAACTACCACCAAGATAAATGAATAGCAAACATGAATCAAAAGGGAGGACTTTGACTTTGTCACTAACGGTCTTAATAATCACACTAATTTGTCACGTGTACAGGTGCCCATAGGCAAAGCATCATGCAAAGCATCATGATTTGCGTTTCTTGAATTGCTTCATTGTCTCCTCAGCGGGCAAATAAGTTCTTACACTCCACGTATATTTTACTACTTCTACTATATTCCAAGAGTATTTTCAAAATTCAAGGCAATAATCTTCTTCGTTAGAGGCTTTAGTCAACATTTATCCAGGTCTTTCTTTTTTATTGTTGTTACATTCCATAGTAAACTATGAGGAAAAATTTTAAATAGCAGAGTATGCAAATTATAGTTGTACAATACTGACCTTTTTTTTTTTTGATCATATTGTCTATGCTCCTGTAGTGTTTTTTCTAAGTGTTTCATTTGGTCTTAACATCATCTCTCACCCCCTGAATAATTAGTATCATTTATTATTTTATTTTATTTTATTTTATTTTTATTTTTTAGCTGCACCCAAGGCATATAGAAGTTTATGGGCCAGGGGTCAAAGCCATGCCACAGCAGTGACCTGAGCCACTGCAGTGATAACACTAGATCCTTAACCACTAGGCCACAAGGGAACTCCATTTTTCTTATTTTATAAAAAAAAATTATTATCATTTCTATGGTTCTCATTTGTTTTCTATGTTTTGTTATTGATTAGGTTTCACTGTTTTCTGACAATCTGGCCTTCAGGATATCCTACCTTAAATAACCAGATATCTGACAGGAAAACATTTTAGTGGCAATTTGTTCATAGATCCTCAAATAAAGATATGATAAAGCAAAAGTTAATACTCTGTGTTAGTTTCATGAAGTATGTCTAGTGTTTGGAAAATGATTTCTTAAACTATGCACTCCTTTCTAATAAGTATATACATCCTTTAACTTGTAGAAGATTTACGGATTGTATTTTCTTTGTGAAATAAGACATTTAAATGCAAAATAAAACATTAAATAATAAACATTAAATAAAATGTTGAATGCAAAAACACTGTCATGAGCAAAGCAAGTATCAGCCTGTCTCCCTCCTGTTATGACTTAATGTCTTTATTCAAATATGCTCACTCAGTGTACCCTTGAGCCCCATTTCACAAATGGGGCTTAGTCCCGCCCCCCGCACACACTGGGAGTGGGCAGCCATGGGCTGAAAGTATACAAACCCACGGGCATCTTCCTGGAACATCAATTTGGCTCTAGATTTGGAGGGAGAGAGAAATAAACTATTTCACTGATGATTAAAATATGTTATTTTTATATTAAATTAAGCACGGATACATTATAGAATAGATTTCAAATGTGCCTGGATTTTTAAGATAAATCCAGGTGACTTCCAAAATAATTTTCTAAAAAAATTGTTCACACTGTCTGTATACCAGAGAGCTAATTTTATTTTCTGATGTTACTTTTCTGTTAGAATTTTACCTCCTCCCTAGTTTCATGCTTGCATCCATGTAAAACAAAAGATTTTTAGCCAGGGAACTAAGCTAGACTGTTTGTAGGTTATGTGTTCCTTCAACTTGATGTATCTTGACCCAGGTGGAAGATTAATCTTAGACATGGCACAGGATTTTCTACGGAGTCCTACTAAAAGACAGGTAAGTAGCTCTTGGTGCCACGATTGTTATAAACTCTTATAGTTGCTACTGTGTGAATGGATGTAACATTTTATTGTGCATAAGCTATCTTCTTTACAAAATAAAACAAACAAACAAATCAACAGCTATTACCATTGTAAAATTTTAACATAGTCCAGACTGGGTGTATGGATTAGGGAGAAATATTGTTTCCCAGTTCATCACGTGGTCACCTGCCTGGAGGATGAACCATGTCAGAAGAGAAAAGGCAGGTAGTTTCTAATCACAATACATGGGCACAGACCTGTCTTTTTATGCATAGAATCATGTGCTGTCGATAAAACCCCTGTGGTGTTGTTTTATTCATGAATACAGGTCAACTTAGGCAATTTTGAAGGAAAGAATAAGAATCCAAGGAAGCCACCTCAATTCATTTCCCTCCAAATCCTCTTCTTATCTTTGCTAAATAGTGTTTTTTTTTATTTTCCATGGAGGAAATCAGGAAATGGCATATTGTGCTCTGGCAAATTAATTTCCATGTGTCAATGTAGTTTTCACAGTGGGCATTTTTACACTCTGCTTTATAAAATTAGTTTCATTTCATATTTTCATGCATCAGCCACACAGTTGATGTTTTTAGAGCCCTGTAGTGATCTTCTGTTGTAATAGGACTGATTTTGGTTGGCCATCTCCTATTCTCAGCCATTTTGGTTTTCCCAGTTATTATTATTATTATTATTTTTTGCGGTCATAAGTAGCATCAATCTAAATATTTGTAAGTAAATAACTTTTTAATCTGTATATTTCTTTGGAAGATGTTGCATAATGTAGGATTCTTTGTGTCAAATCATGTCTAATAGTTTCACAGTTCATAATGTCTTTTTATTTTCCCAAACTAAAACAATTGAAAATGTGACCAGGAGTTCCCATTGTGGCTCCATAATAACAAGCCCAACTAGTGTCCTTGCGGATGCAGGTTCGATCCCAGGCCTCACTCAGTGGGTTAAGGATCCAGCATTGCTGTGAGCTGCAATGTCAGTCACAGATGCAGCTCGGATCTGGCATTGCTGTGGCTATGGCTGTGGCATAGGCCCACAGCTGCAGATCCAATTTGACCTGTAGCCTGGGAACTTATATATGTCACGGGTGTGGCCCTAAAAAGACAAAAGAAAAGAAAAAAAAGAAAATGTGACCAGAAACAATTAAAATATATGTCACTTAAAACAATTTGTCATTCTCAGATTCCTCAGATCCCCACAGTGACATTTGTAATTTCTATTTATTTAATAAATAGGTGTTTAATGGTATCTTAATGTTGCCAAAACTTGTATTTATTAAATAACACTAGATAAATGGATTAATCAGCATGATAATTTTATAATTGTAGTTCCCCATTATTGAATACTCCGTTCATTTCCTTTAACAATTTATCAAATGGAATTGGAGTGTTGGCTGTTAAAAATTTGTCTCAATTATTTGCATGTTTTAGAGAGAAAGCTTTTATTAAAAAAAGAGTATCAGATGTATCAAGCACTCAGAAACGTATAGAAAAGAATATGAAATATACTCTGAAACACAGGGGGAGAAGTAAAGTACAATTGATGTAGCAGAAGCACCCGTGTAACCCCACTCCATCCCGCCCTTCCTAGAGCAAAAGTGACTGCAACCACATGCATTTTTATACTATTCCTACATCTATATGTAAACCTAAAAGATGCATGTTTTCCATCTTTTTTTTTTTTGGTTCTATAATAAACTTGGGGTCATAAAGATACTTTCCCCCGGTTGAATTTTACTCTTGAGTTGAATCCACTTGTGCTGAACTGTGTCCCCATGGAACCCACACATTCCGGTCCTAACCCAGTGACTGCATTTGGAGATAGGGCCAAATGTCTTTAAAGAGAGTTCATTAAGGCAAAAGGAGTTCATACGGGGGGGGGGGGCGGTGGGGGGAATCCAATAGGACCAATCTCCTTCCCAGAAGAAGAGATCAGGAAACAAAAATCACACAGACCTGCTGGTGACCATGTGAGGACACAGAGAAGGTGGCCATTCGCCAGCCAAGGAGAGAGGCTCAGGAGAAACAAACCCTGCTGATACCTTTTCTCCCTGTTTCATGCTCCCTGGGCTACAGCATCTGATGGAATTCAAGCCTCCAGATCTGTGAGTTGGAGATACTCTGTTAGAGCAACCCTGACAGACTGATACATCACACCTCATTAAAGTATCAGTCCCACTTCGAAGGATCTGCAAACTCTCTTTTCCAAGGGCCCAGAGCTTGGCTTTCTGGGCCTCCTAGCCTTCTCCTAGGTGGAGCTGAGAAATGCCCCCCCCAAGAAGGTTAGGACTTAAATAAACATTCATAAAATGCCTATTGTTGGAGTTCCCATGGTGGCTCAGTAGGAATTAACGAGTCCAACTAGGAACCATGAGGTTTTGGGCTCGATCCCTGGCCTTGCTCAGTGTGTTAAGGATCCGGCATTGCCGTGAGCTGTGGTGTAGGTTGCAGACGCGGCTCTGATTCTGCGTTGCTGTGGCTATGGTGTAGGGCTGGCGGCTATAGCTCCAATTAGGCCCCTAGCCTGGGAACCTCCATATGCCTCGGGAATGGCCCTAGAAAAGACAAAAAGACAAATAAATAAATAAATAAATAAATAAATAAGCCTATTCTGTGCCCAATACTAGTAAGAGTTAACATTTACAAAGAACATACTGTATTCAGGTGATTCTTCCACTCCCTCCAAATAGACCTGCAAGTAAAGTCATCAGCCAGAGCCCCACAGCTGGAAGGTGATGGAAGCAGATTTGAAGGCAGACAGTGACTGCTCAGCCCCTGTGCTCTGCTGCTCCTCCTGCCCCCGAGCTTCCTGGGAGGGTCCTGGGGGTCTCATTGTGGAGTGCCAAGCTCCTGCCACTTCTGCCCACTCCAGTGCTGCAGAGTTGCGTGTCCTTGCTCTGTGCATTCTGATGTGGCCTGTGCTCCTTGCCATTTTCCGTGTTCCTTCTTTCACAAAGATTCTTCTTCACCTGTTAGGCAGGGAGAAAAGGGCTTTGCTATTTTGGAAAAGAGGAATCTTACATTCAAACTGTTGTTTCCTTACATTCCACTGTTTGAAATACTTGAGCTCTTTCCTGCTACACGTGGGTTAATGTTACCTACTCTATATTAACCATCTTTTGGAAGCATAATAACCATCTCAGAAACCTCACTACCCATCACCCTCCTTGGCTCCTTATAGCATCTCCTCTTTGCATACATTTAAATAGAATCCTTCCTCCTCTTTTTTTTTTTTTTTAACAAGTGGATTTATGCTTCCTGTGTTACATTATCTGATGTGTTAACAGTTCTTCCAGAAATAATGATGCTGTAATAGCGGGTCCACTCCTCAGTCTCAGAGCTGCATCATGGATTATTTTTGAAAGTGGACGAAAACATCAAATAGCTCAGTCTAGTATACTTTCATGTTTGGGAAAAATGACTCAATTTTGTTTTACTACAGCCTGTGTTTTTAAAAATACCATTATATGCTTATCCTGTGTTTTATACAGACCTGGACTATGTCTGAGAATGGCTGTGAACCATCTTTACAAGGAATTTTATGTCAGTGGAACAGTATGTGGTTGGTGATGTGTGCTAATAAATTGGAATCTGTCCCTATTTTAAGGCACCCCGCAGCTACTATTTTGGCAAATATATTCAGACATACCTTAACATTTTATCACAGATAATATTCCACTGGTATAAGAGGCAGCACAGCATAGAGATTTAGTCTTGGGGAAACAGAAGACCTTGATTTCTGAGTGACCTTGGGCAAATGTCTCAATTTTCCTCTCTATAGAGGGGGGCTTATACTGCCCCCTATAGTTAATTATAAGGATTAAGCCAAGCTATCCTTTTAACCCTTTTAACTTGACACCTGGTAAGTAACAAGCCTTTAATAAATATTTGCTGCTATCATGATTGTGAACATCTCAGAAATCATCATGCATAAAATGTAAATTACTCCATGACAACATGACATAAAGTGTAAATTACTCTGTGACAACATGACATAAGCTGGTACTTTGTTGATATCTTTCTAACTGGAAGGATCATCAGCAGGCAAACAGGTGGACACCGAAGAAGAGGGAAGAGTGTTGAAAGGCTAAGAGAAAGAAAAGGCACTGGAGGTAAAAGAACTCACAAGCAGCAGAACAGGTGTGTGGGGCCACACTAGGCAGGATTTGCAGGCACCTTCACTCATGGATCAGGACTCAGAACAGGGTTGTATGTATGCATGTGGAGTTGTGGAGCTGCTGCTGTGTGTGTTGTGAAAATCAAGGTCCTGCCATCAACTCAGCCTAGATTTGAGGTGTAAATTACTCAGGATAAAGCCAGGGAAGAACTCATCTTGTGCAGTAGTTTTCCAGCTTCAGCCATAGTATCCTTTCTTGGTTTGAAATCCATTCCATAAACCAGAGAAAAAGCAGGGCTGTTCTGATCCTGCCTGAAGAGCTCTCTCCACAGTCACATCCCCCTCTCCAGTGTGGCCGTGAAACTGGGTAGGGGTCCCTCTGCTCCTGGACCCCACACTCGAGAGCCTGGCTGCCCCAGCCCTATTCTCTCCAGGAGCCACTGATCTTGCTTCCTCTCTTCCTTCCCCTCCAGCCTAAATAAACCACTTTCTAGTTTCAGGACTATCTGTTCTAACTACTTCCTAGGGACTCTTAGTCTCTGCAAGATTTATGTTCTTTTGTAAAAAAACAGCCAGCCATAAACCTTCTGGGGTTTCCTGGTCGCCCCCCCCCCACCCTGCCCGCTCCCAGGGGGGCCTGAGCAGGGATGAGCTCCCAGCATCATCACAGCTGAGCTGGGGAAGCAGGGCAGGGGAAGAAGGGTGCCATCAAGATATCTAATCAAGTGGTTTCCTATTTATGAGGCAGTGATTTATATTTTTATCTGTCTACACCATTAGACCCTAAATTCCATGGAGACTGAACTCACATGGGTTTCCCCTTTGCCACTGTAACCAGGAAGCTCCGACAGTAACTGGCCAATGGTAGATTCTCAGTCAAAACAGAAGAAATAAGTAAAATGCTAGAGCCACACAGAGGATGCTCTAAAAACCACTCATTTGTCCAAATCTTGGACAGAATGACAAGGACCATCTGGAACTGCAAGTTCGTACTGTCTAGCTACTTTCGAAATCTCTCTACTTTCTCTCAAAATTCTCCTATGTCTCTCAGCAGATTTTCTAATGCTTCTCTCTCAACTATCAGCAGATACTACCTTGTATCTTATCTAACTCTTCCCTTTTTTTTTTTTTTTTTTTTAAATCCAAGCCTGGGCTGTAACAATGCCAGATGCTTAACCTGCTATGCCACAGCAGGAACTCTTTATCTAACTCTTCTATTTAAAGATGTCTAATGAAGAACAGACTTGTGTTTCTCAAGGGGGAGGGGGAGGGAGTGGGATGTACTGGGAGTTTGTAGGTAGTAGATGCAAACTATTAACATTTAGAAAGGATAGAGAGGTTCTTCTTCCTGCTCCCAGCAGCCCTGGGAGCTATTTGCTTTCCTGTAATAAAGACCTTGCTTGTTGCTGCCTTTGTGTTCATGGAGTTCATTCTTCAACTGTGTGAACAAGAACTGGATTCTGGTAACATCTTTCCGGCATCACTTCCTTTTCCTCGGAAAGGACATACACGCAAGCAGGCGAACAGAACTGAAAACAGTCCGGTGCGTGGAAGACATCTCACAGGCTATTGCAGTCATCCAGAGAAGATACAGTGGAGGCTGAATCAGGGTGCCGACAAGGTATGAGCTGCAAAGCCTGGATTCCAGAGGCATTCAGCAATTCATATCAAGAGAGTCCACTGGCTTTGTGAACTGGAGTTTGGCACTTGCCGTCAGCCTCTACTTGGAGTAAAACATGAGCCACTGCAGCTGCCGACCTGCAGCACCTCCTCAGGAGAGCTCAGAGTGGAGACCAGGAGTGAGGCAGTCTGTGCTCTGGGAAAACTGGAGGAACAAGTCTTCAGAAAGTTAGACATTTTTAGGAGAAGATTTTATGAGCCCAATTCTTGCATCTCCTCATGTCTAGAAAAACGCTAAAAATCTCTCCATGGTGACTGATGTCTGTGACTAGTAGCAACCTTCACGAGACCAGCAGAGAACTTCTATAAAACGTGTGCCTTCACTTCTATGACTTGTACCCTGATAGTCTCCCTTTCCTCTTTGGAGCTGGTATTTCAGAGCTCTCTGAAACCCTGCCTCCTGGGCTGTATGAAGCAGACAAAACAAAAGATATCACAGTCATCTGTGAGGACAGCCACTCCCAAGGCTGGGCCAATGAGCCCTGAGGGAACTCAGGAAAGAAATGAAGAAGACTGGCCCACAGCTGAGGTGCCTCAAAGGAGTGACTCCGCTAAGCCTAGACCTTCACATCTTCCCATAGAAACTGGTTTTCTTTAATCTGGTTTTCTGTAGATCTTTTGTTCCTGCTGCTTCCCTTTGTTGCAAAAAGTCATATATCCTAGCTTCCTCCCTCACTTCCTGGGAGCGGTTTCTCAGGGTTCCCTGAGATGCTGTCTCTTGAGCTTAAGTCCTAATTTCACCCCAAACAAAACTTAATTCTCAAAAAAAAAAAAAAAAAAGAGAGGGGATAAACAACAAGGTCCTACCATATAGCATAGGGAACTATATCCAATCTCCTGAGATAGACCATGATGGAAGACAATATAAAAAAGAACTACATATAATCGAGTGACTTTCCCATACAGCAGAGATTGCCACAACATTGTAAATCAACTATACTTTACTTTTTTAAAAAAAAATAGTGAAAGTAGGAGTTCCTTTCGTGGCTCAGTGGTTAACGAATCCTACTAGGAACCATGAGGTTGTGGGTTCGGTCCCTGGCCTTGCTCAGTGGGTTAAGGATACAGCGTTACCATGAGCTGTGGTGTAGGTTGCAGACGAGGCTCAGATCCCACATTACTGTGGCCTGGTGTAGGCCAGTGGCTACAGCTCTGATTCGACCCCTAGCCTGGGAACCTCCATATGCCGTGGGAGCAGCCCTAGAAAAGGCAAAAAGAAAAAAGTAAAAGTAATAGTCATGAGGTCATGAGCATTTCTTCCAAAGTGCTTTCTGTAGGAATGGCTAATCAGTGGCCATCTCGCTCTCAAGCAGCTTTTTGTACACGTGAAAACACCCAGCTCATCCCTCAGTCAGCTGTTACATGCATCAAATAATTCCAACTCTCACAACTATTTTTTCGCAAACCTAATTTTTCATTATTCTTACTTTTCATTGTGATTTTTTTCCTTTGGTTTCAGGCAAATATCTTCATGTGATTAATTCCATGTAATGAATTACAAGAATTCTTCATGAATTAACCTCTGCTCTACATTCCTTCTGCAACACATACTGGCACATCCTCACAGCACACTGATACCCGGGGCCTGGCTCAGAAAAACAGATCAAGTTGAAAGCCTGGCTCTGTTCCTTCCATCTGTATGAATCTGAGCAAGTGACAATGTGGTGCAGTAATCATAGTGCTGACCTGGGTGGTTTGTTGAGATGAATGAAGCAATGTGTTTAGCACAGAGGCAGAAACAAAGTATATATTCAGTAAATATCAGGGATTACTTCCGTGGTTGTTATCACTATTACTATTATCTTTCAGTCACCGTGTACTCAAAGGAAATTTAACACCTCTTAAGTCATAACCCCTGCAGTAGGGGAGAAAGAAAAGCAGGTGGTAGGAAAAGGAGAACAGTGGTCAATGGAGACTTTAAAGATTCTAGCCTGCTTCATTAATCGAGTCTAGATTTTTATCCCCAAGTCTAGCAAGGTGCCTGGTTCTTGTTAGGTGTTCAATAAGCATTTGCTGGATTGGATTAATCCAGTTTAGCCTCTCACCATTTATATAACCTCTCTCTCAGCTATCAAAGGTGTGCGCTTTTTTTTGTTTTTTGGGGTTTTTTGTTTGTTTGTTTGTTTGTTTGTTTGGTCTTTTTAGGGCCGCACCAGAGGCATATGGAGGTTCCCAGGCTAGGGGTCGAATCAGAGCTGTAGCCCCTGGTCTATGCTACAGCCACAGCAGCACCAGATCCGAGCCACATCTGTGACCTACATCACAGCTCATGGCAACATCAGATCCTTAACCCACTGAGGGAGGCCAGGGATTGAGCCCTGTGTCCTCATGGATGCTAGTCAGATTCGTTTCTGCTGAGCCACGATGGGAACTTATATCAACTTGTTTTTTAATACAACTTTTCCCACTTACCAGCCATGGGATGAAGAGAAATGTAACTGATAATCTGAGTTTCTGAGTCATCATGTATCAATTGATTATGATTCTAGAATCATGGGTTGAAATGCAAATTGAACAAGGTAATGTACTTGGAATTTTCTATGTGTTCAGTGATGTCCTCTGATACTATTGTTACACAAAGCATGGCAGAAACACAGTGATGTCCCCAGGAAGTGAACTTACACAGCCTGAGATGCTAGCTCTCCAAAGATTTTAGTAAGAAATGTTTTATATATTATCCACTGACCTTCGTATTTAACAGATAATTGCAGGGGCCGCTGTGCAATTCCAATTTTGGAGATATCAGAAGTTTTTTTCTTTTTCTTTTCTTTTTCTTATTTTTAGCAAGTGCCTTTTCTTTTTCTTTTTAAGCTGTTAAATAACCACAGAACAAACTAAGCATCTTACTGGAGGGACTTCCATGGAGAATCTTGTCCCCAGGGCAGCATTTTACAGGCACTTATGGGAATTCTAGAACTGTTGCTAGGTGAATTGTATGTCACAGCCCTGGGTCTGTCTGCAGGGGTGGCAGGTGACAAGACCCCATGCAGATGACAAATATCTCCATGTCCACTCAGAACACATTGCTCCAAAGTTTGATGTTCATAAGCTGCGTCACACCAGACTGATTACAACCCTAAGTGCCCAGGGCAGCACAAAGACCCAAAACTGATCATGGAGCAGCTACACAACCATGCTGTCGGCTTGGCCATCCTCAAGTGTTCTGCAGGGTGGCAGAGCCATGTGGCTGAGATCTGACATCCCAGTGCTTGGCCAGGTCCAGGACAGCATGCCCGCTTCCTCCCTCATGCTGACCTCCTAGGGCAGCTCCTAATCAGAATTAGATGGTTCTTCCAGCCACACAATGGTGTGCCCTTAATTTATGCTGTTTTTCTGTGTTACATTGACTACTTTGGGGTCCTACTAGTTGTTTGTTGCTCAGATTTCCACTCCCCCAAGAAACCTGTGGCATCAACACAGATGTGAATGCCTTACATGTAATACCAGTGAGCGCGACCAACCCTGTCACCAGCCCTCATGGCCAAGGTCATCTCGAGAAGGTAAGGAGGGTTCAGTTTTAGAGGATGATTAAATAATGGTACATCACCGGAGTTCCCGTCGTGGTGCAGTGGTTAACGAATCCGACTAGGAACCATGAGGTTGAGGGTTCGATCCCTGGCCTTGCTCAGTGGGTTAAGGCTCTGGCGTTGCTGTGAGCTGTGGTGTAGGTTGCAGACTTGCCTTGGATCCCATGTTGCTGTGGCTCTGGTGTAGGCCAGCGGCTACAGCTCCAATTTGACCCCTAGCCTGGGAACCTCCATATGCTGCGAGAGTGGCCCCAGGAAAAGCAAAAAGAAAAAAAAAAATATTGGTACATCAGCTCAATGGATTGAACATTTAGAAATACTCTAAATGGCTAATGAAAAAGAAGTTTGACCAGCATCAGTGCCTACTCCTAATAAAGCCATCAACAGAAATGAGAATTTGAGGATGCTTAGATGCTTTCTCAAAGAGATGGAGAATATGTAGTTTAACTCAGAAGTGAACAGAGTACTTGGGAGCAGCTCCTAGAATCAGTCACATGAAAGTTCAGAATAAAATAAAGAAGCCCAATATTACGGTTATTATTATTACTATTATTATTATTATTATTATTAGTCTTTTTTAGGGCTACGCAAATGGAAAGTCCCAGGCTAGGGATCGAATTGGAGCTGTAGCTGCCAACCTACACCACAGCCACAGCAACGCCAGATCAGAGCCAAATCTGTGACCTACACCACAACTCATGGCAACACCAGATCCTTAACCCACTGAGTGAGGCCAGGAATTGAATCCACATTCTCACGGATACTAGTCAGATTCATTACCACTGAGCCACAACAGGAATTCCAGTTATTATTTAATGGTTTAATTAGGTTTTGAGAATTACGAAAATTTGATGCATGGGTATAGGAAAAAGATAAAATTATTGTACCTTGGAGATGACATCATTTTAAGCCCAGAAGTGACCAAAGAGCTGACTGAAAAATTGTGAGAATTTTAAAAACCCAATAAAATGATTAGAAAGTAAATATACTAAAATCAATAATGTTCCTATATATCAGCAATAGATGCTTTTTTAAAAATTGTAATGTTAAAAAGTTTACATTCATAATGGTAACTCAGACAGTATGCCTGAGTACATAGTTTTAGTTGTGGCTTAAAAAGAAAAAAGGTGGAGTTCCCGTCGTGGCGCAGTGGTTAACGAATCCGACTAGGAACCATGAGGTTGCGGGTTCAGTCCCTGGCCTTGCTCAGTGGGTTAAGGATCCAGCATTGCCGTGAGCTGTGGCGTAGGTTGCAAACGTGGCTCAGATCCCGCATTGCTGTAGCTCTGGCGTAAGCCGGTGGCTGCAGCTCGGATTCAACCCCTAGCCTGGGAACCTCCATATGCCGCGGGAGCGGCCCAAGAAATAGCAAAAAAAAGACCAGAAAAAAAAAAAAAAAAAAAGGAAAGAAAGAAAGAAAAAAGGCAAAATGTGGAGCACGGGAGAGATAAATTAGCCTGTTAGAGTGGGCCTGGGGGGCTTCAGGTCGCATGACTTCCTGCCTGCAGAGAAGCCCCAAGCCAGCCCTCGTGCTGGTGGAGCTCCTCCCACCTGCTAAGAAGGCCTCCCTGCAGGCTCTGGAATCTCCAGCTGCTCTACCTGGACCCCTGGTCCCCAGGTATCCTTAGGGTTCATTCCTTACCTGCTTTCTGCCACCTAGTCACTGAGCCTCGCTCTGGCCATTCCCTCAAAATTGCCCAGCTCCAGCCAGACCCAACCCCTTGCTCTGCTTTATTTCTTCATTGCACTGATCACCTTCAAACACATGACATAGTCAACTCACCTGCTTGCTGTCTCCTTCTACTGATGCAAGTTCCATGAGGGCAGGGGTTTTTTCAATCCATGTTGTTCACTGCTGTATGGAGTAAGCAAATAATGATTTAAACAACCTATGCATACATTCAAAAAAAAAAGACAAACACCAGAAATAAAATATCCAGTATTCTATGGGAATTATATTATGAGTGACCATTTTTCTTTTATTTTCAAAGCTTTTGTAGCTTGGGTTATTTTATTCATTAAAAATATGTTTAGGAGATCCCGTTCTGGCACAGTTTAAGTTTAAGGACCTGATGTTGTCTCTGTGAGGATGCAGGTTCGATCCCTGGCTTTGCTCCATGGGTTAAGGATCTGGTGTTGCCATGAGCTATGGTGCAGGTCACAGATGCCGCTTGGATCTGGCATGGCTGTGGCTGTGGCGTAGGCTGGCAGCTACAGCTCCGATTCAACCCCTGGCCCGGGAACTTCCATATGCCACAGGTGCAGCTGTAAAAAAGAAAACACTCACACACACACACACACACACACACACACACACACACACACACCCCTTTAGGAGTTCCTGGCCCGGGAACTTCCATATGCCACAGGTGCAGCTGTAAAAAAGAAAACACTCACACACACACACACACACACACACACACACACACCCCTTTAGGAGTTCCTGATGTGGCGCACTGGGTTAAGGATCCTATGTTGGCTCAGCTGTGGCATAGGTTGCAGCTACAGTTCTATCTCTGGCCCAGGAACGCCAGTATGCCATGGTGCAGCCAAAAAAAAAAAAAAATTCTTATTTTAAAAGAATCCTTGTTCTGACTATCTAGCTAGTTTCCCAAGTTGTTTGCTGAGAAAAAGAAACACACAGGAGCAGATAGATACGTTATACAGATTAACAACAAAAACAAGCACACAATCTATTTTCATTAGGCTTCTTTTGATTCCATTGTTTTAAGTCTTGAGATGTTCCTAATTATAACTGTTATCTGTGTCTTGAGACCACATTTTTATCTTCACCTTTTAATTACCATCTTTTTTTTTTAAAACAGATCAAACTTTTCCTCCAGCTAATCCCAAAGTGAAATTAGCTAGTAAGATTAATTGCACTTCACCCAAATGTTCTTAAATGTATACTCTTCTTTCAAGTGAAATCTTTTTTTCCTTCTTAAGGCTCAGTGAGTTTTCTGTTTAGTTTCATCGCAGCTGCTGGATCTACAGTTTTTTAAAAGCCAACCCTTACCACTTACTCCCATTTTGGGGCTATCGTATTTTAAATTGAGTTACTAAAAATTAAAATGATTTGATTGGTAGTTGCTTTAAGAAAACTTTGGGGTTGAGATCAAATGAAACAGTTGATGATGGTTCTTAGAAGTTCCTAAAGAAAAAGACCCTCAGTTTCTTTAGGTTTGAAACCTAATCATCTAATTTCTTGGAAGAATTCTTAGTATGCATGGCATATTCTGGACGCCTTTTGTAACTCGAGTACCTTTAGACTCATGGATATTTCCATGAAAAGAGCCTTGGGACCTCCTTCATCCATCCATCTTCTTCAGTGTATGTTAAGGCATCTCTAAGAAGGAAAATTGCCACACTCTGGTTCCCAAGAAAAACCCCAGAGAGTTTAATTAAGTTTCGATTATAACCTGGTAATTATGGCCTGAGTATAAAAGTTTATACGATAGCTGAGTTTAAATTTATTAAAAGGTCCATGACTTGTCATTTCCACACTTTCTGAAATTGATCAAGATTTACTACTAGGCAAAGTCCAGGCACTTTGGGAATGAAGTGATCTCACAGCCTTCATGAAAGGGCTTCATAACCTTTCAGAAACACCAAACGTTCTCCCTCAACCCAGAATTAAATTGGCAGCTGTCTTCCCCTCCAAGCACTGTCCAAGTGGCAGAAAGCCCCTGAAGCTGTCAGTTCCTGGACAACTGTTTGCACATTTCTTTTTAGTGTCCCAAACAAGCCTCGTCAAGATCACTTCTTGAGGTCCTGACTGCTTCCTCTGTTCTCTTAGCCCCAGAGAGCTCATGATGTAATTCCTTGGCCAGGCAAGCTTGCCAAAAGATGTTTGCTTGGCTGCGTCCCCAGCAGAAAAGCTATCATGTATTTATCCTAAAGCAATATCCAAATGTCCAAAATAGAAATGTCAGAGCATCTATTAGGAATATTCTCCATGATTAGACCTTGCTCTCACATCAGTGACCCACAAATTGTGTGTCCAGATGATACACACCTATTGAGCTTGGTTATCCCTGTGACTAGGCTCTAGTCACCTAGAAGAAATCCCCAGAGCTGGCCCCAAAGGGAGCTTAATTGGAAATATCCATCTATGGGGAAAACATTCCTAGGGGATAGTTATAAGTGAAACTAGGACATGGAATCCAGTTGAAACCCTAGTGTCTCCTGTCCATTCTCTTCCTTCCTTTGGTCCCAATTAAAGCTGCTGAACCCACAGCTACTCAGGGAAAGACTGCATTTCTTAGCTCCCTTGCAGCCATATGTGGCCATGCATCTCATTTCTGGCCCGTGAAATGTGAGTTGAAACGATGCATGCAACTTATGAGCAGTTTGCCTGAAGGGAAGTGGGAGATGTTTTCCACTTTCTCTTCTCCCTTCCCCATTGGCTGGAAAGTGGACAGAAGCAGAAGCAAGGAGCACCATCACAGACCACAAGGTGGAAACCACATGGTGAGGAGAGCAGAAGAACAAGCAAGAGATCCAGCCCCCTGACCCCACAGCAGCTCCATATCAGCTCTAGGCTATTTGCACTCACACTGTTATGTGAGGTAGACATCCATTCCTATCCTGTGGAATCCAGTGTTATTTTGGCCTTTGTTATAGCAGTAAGACTTGCATTCCAAGTGAAGCAAACCAAAGATCAAAACCTGGAAAGGTAGAAAATGTGTCTACCAGGCTGTTTTTGTTATGCAGATGTGAGAATACAAGAGAAGCTAAAGTCAAAAATGAGAATTAATTTTAAAAAAACTAAGGAAGATCTCTTAGCTGAGGCTGCTATAACAAAATTCCGCAGCCCAGGTGGGTTGTCAACAACAGGAATTTATTTCTCCCAGTTATGGAGGCTGGCCAGTCCAAGATCAAGGTCTTGGCCAATTAACATCTAAGGGGAATCCTCTTCCTGGTTTGCAAATAGTGAATTTCCTGCTGTTTCCTCATGTGATAGAGAGTCAGCTCTCTGGTCTCTTCTTACAAGGGCACTAATCCCTTCAGGAGGGCTCTACCCTCATAACCTAAATCCCCCATAGGCCCTGTCTCCTAATACCATCACATTGGGGCTTAGATGGCACCATATGATGGGGGGGGGGCAGTGGGAGGGGACACAAACATTCAGTCCATAACAGATGATCCATCAACTTAAAAGGAAGTGTTTCAGAGCAAATTTTGTCAACACTGAAGATCCATTGGGGTGCTCCTTTTATGCCCATCCAGGGAGAGTCACTTAATGAGACTGAAATAGACTCAGTGTCATGGCAGGTGTACCTTAGCTCTTGCCTCATGGAGTAGGACTTTGGGTTTGTTACTTTGGAATAAACTTGTATTCTTTTATGTGTCATATGAGAACAAAAATGAATGAAGGGGGGTTATTCAGATTATGACTCAAATCTTTACCACCCTTTAATCTTAATATTAAATATGGATGATCCCAGATCACTAGACTGTTGACTCACAGTTGTACATATTCTATAAACAAACAGCATCTTATTTGTCCTTATTTTTTGTTTATACAATCAAATCAGAAAAAAACTCATCAATGGATAGGGAACCCTTAGAACTTTGTCACAATAAAAAGTGAGTTATGGAGTTTCTGTTGTGACTCAGTAGTAATGAATCCAACTAGTATCCATGAGGACGAGTGTTCGATCCCTGGCCTTGCTCAGCGGGTTAAAGATCAGGCATTGCCGTGAGCTGTGGTGTAGGTCACAGATGTGGCTTGGATCCCAAGTTGCTGTGGGTGTGGTGTAGGCCAGTAGCTGTAGCTCCAATAGGACCCCTAGTCTGAAAACTTCCAGATGTGGTGAATTTGGCCCTAAAAAGCCAAAAAAAAAAAAAAGTGAGTTATTTTCAGTTGTCTTTTATATGGGCCTAATAATGATTTTTTAATTATCTTTCTAATGAGTTTTATGATGAAATCTTGTATGGGATCTTCAGTGAATAATCAGGACTAATCTCTTTACTCTGCTGGAATCCCATGGAGTTTTTTTTATGAGTCATGTAAAGACAAGGGAAAAAAAAAAGTTTGTATCCCAAGTAAAATGTTAATGACAAAATTTATTACAATAAAATGATATCCAGATTTTTATTAGAATTCAGTCACTAAACTCACCTTTATTAAAAATAGGAACTAGTTATTTCTCAAAGCACAATCCTACTGGGCCCCATGGCATCTTTGAGAAAAGGGGGGAAATGCAGGGCAGGGGGCCCCCTCTGGAGGTCCCTAGGGTTCAGGAGGTCTGCAGAGCCAACCTTTTCTGGAATTTGCATCCAGACATCTCCATTCCATGTTTCAGAATCCCAGGCTTTGCCGGCCAAGGCACTAACAGTGTGCTGATAAATGTTTAATAGCCAACTCTCTGAAAAGAAGGGAAAAGTCCCCTGAATCTTAGTATTTGCTGGTTTCTGTGGAATGAATAGTCCACCATGGCTGCTTTCAAGCTATGAATACAATGTCATTGAACTTGAAGAGACACAGGTAATCAGCTCCCGAGGACTAGGAAGCATAGGGCCCAGCGCACCACTGGCCCTGCCCATGGGGACCAGACCTGACTAAGCATCAGACACCATGGCTGGAGCCTGTGCCTGCATCTATGCACAGCCACGTCCAGTCTCCTGCCACAGGAGATGAGGGCCTCTTTGTGAACTACCAAAGAGGCCATCTGCCTCTCACACCCAGCTTTCCAATGGCCCTCAGGCTCCCATTATCCCTCCACAGGACAGCAAAACAACTGATCTGTGCCATCCTGGTAGGCACATCTCCCTATACTTTTCAAATATCTGAATAGTTTTGCCTACAAAGGGGTTCTTCCCTGGCATTTTCTCCAGGTCACCGCCAGAAGAATCAACAGCAGTTGGGCCCCTCTTTGGGCCAAGGGCTACCTTCATCTCCCATAACACTCAGAATGACGTTCTCTTCCTCCATTGGGAGGTGACAAGCTGGTCTCTAAACTCAGTCTTAGTCTCTTTTCTTGAACAGTCCCTGGCACCATTAGTGCTATTTCTGATCCTCTGAGAAGCAGACATCAAAATGGAACTCAACAGACAAAATATATATTGAGGGAAAGGCTTCTGAATTATAAACAGGAGGGAGCAAGGGAAGGCATAAACCCTCAGACCACAATGGGGCAGGTCTAAGCCCTGCGAAGGAGGAGGAGAAGGAAGGAATTGGGAAGTATAATCACAGTCTACAGTACATTTCTAAGAAAGTTCCAGCTGGGCTAATGGAGATCCCTCAGCCAAAGGTGGCCGCCAGAGAAGTCATGCATCTCACATGAATGGCCTGTGCAAGGGTGTGTCCAGCTCTTGACAGGTGGGAACTGGCATTGGGAGAAGGTCTGAGTCCAGAGGTTCTCAGTCAACCACACCCTCTACATCAAGAGAGCTGAGCCTCCCGTTGCATGGTTGCCACACCTGTGTTTCCTGGAAATTGTATCTAAATTATATCTAAAAGAAATTGTATCTAAAGACTTCATGGATCAAGTGTAATAACTTTTGACTAGGATGGGTCGCTGGCAATGTCGTGGACCTCTCACTGCATCAATTTAGGAGGCTCAGGACTCCTGGTATCCCAGTTATTAGTGACGCTCATACTGACCCTTGGGTTTGAGCAGCAACAGTCTCAATGTTGAAATGCTGTTCCCCTGGATCACAGTCTTCCTCATCAGTGACCTCCCCACCCCCAGGCCCTCTCAGCCACTTGCAGCCACCGTCTTCATGTGGAACTTGTCACCTCTGAAACCCCGCCATCTGCAGTGAACATCCCCAGCCTGGTGTATCCATTCATCAAGCCCATTTCCCAAGTATTCTGCCTCCTTGTCTTCGGTGCCAATAATGTAACTGTATTCAGTCTCATCAAGAAACCAACTGGGTGGAAAACGGAGTGTGTTTCTTTACCATCTTTTGGGTTCTGTTATGGGTGTTGCAAATATCATTGAAAGTTCAGAACATCCTCTGAGCCAGGCATGACCATCCCTAGGTCACAGTAATTGCCAGGGCTGTGTCTGCTGATGCTGGAGCCCATTCCCAGCAAAGAGGGACAGCCTGGCAGGCCAGGCAGAGGGAGGAACGCTCAATGTTGTAACTGAGTGAAAAGGAACCAGTTCAGTAATGTGAAAGGAACCAGAGGCAATTTTTAAGGGGGGAAGTAATAAAATCACAAAAATATACTTTAAAAATTAGTTTGATGGCCACATTCATGCTGTGACCTGAAGACATAGAGGTCATTTGGAAGGTGACTACAGCTATCCAAAGGCTCACTGGGGGCCCAGGTGTGGGGAAGAAAAAAGAGAAAGAGCAGGATTTGAAGACATTTGGAAGGGGAAATTGGTGTGGGGTGGATTTTCTTTTCCAGACACACCAAGGCTATTGGAAGTTAACAGAGTCAAAAATCAGTCCAGAAGTAGAGGCTGGGTGCCTGAGAGGACTGGGTTGATATTGAAAGAATGGTGAGAGGGGTGGCTGGCGTAAGATGTACATTTGGGAGTTTTGTGTAGGATGGTTGGTGGAGTCTTGAATGTGGAGGAGCACATGGGCGGGGAAGGCAGAGGGCCAGGGGCCACGTTTCGGGGAGCCTCTCCCTTCAGAGGGTAGAGGGAGGAAGAAACAAGATGCCAAAGCAAAACAAAGAGCCCAAGAAGTTGGATGAAAACCAGGCAGTGAAGGGCCAGAGAAGCTAAGTATATGGTATTGAAATCATGCTGTTTCAAAGATTTTTTTATTTTCCAGCACATTTAAAAGTAAGGCCAGTATAGACAATATTCAATTTAGCATGTTTGGCTGAATAACATCATTAATAATAGGGCTTTTTTTTTTTTTACAAAGGAAATTTTTACAATTAAGCCAAGGATGTGACATGTCCCATAATAAGAAAGACTAGACACGGTTCCACAGTCAAGATAAAAAGGCCGGTAATTATAGGACAGCCAAGTCGGTCTTCAGACAAAGTCCTACTCAGAAGGAAGGTGTTTGGAGTCTGGCCATACATGCACTCTTGTTCCTGACCATATGGATTCGTTCAGGACTTCCTGTCCTCTGCCCCTTGACCCCCAGCCCCTTCCTGAAATTCCCTGCCCCGGAGACAGCTACCCTCAAAACACTGGCTTTTCTCCAGGACCCTGGGAAGTCAATATTGCTTAGGTTCTGTCCTTTGAAAATTGTGAGATTTTATTTCTTTCAAGGGCTTAAAACTCACCCAGTCCTTGCTGGTGTTTAAATTGCCTCGGCCACCACTGTGCTGCCCTTTACAGATGCTTAGGCAAGAGTTCACCGAAGTTAAAAATCAGCTAAAGGGAGAGGCCAAGCATTCCACATAATCAGTAAGACAAATGAAAACCTCACAGGACTGGAAGTTGTTTGTCAAGCAAGATCATGGCACAGAGCACAATCAGCCAAAAAGCCTCTGTGCTCCAAAGCAGGTACTCCATGGTACTATGACTTTTAATGAGAAGTATGGGGAGTTCCCTGGCAGCCTAGCAAGTTAAGGATCCAGCACTGTCACTGCTGTGACTTGAGTTCAATCCCTGGCCACATGTCAGCAAAAATTTTAAAAATATATATTTGGTCTTCATCCCTGTTTCCAGCAGCGGTGATATTCACAGTGAACCTCTTTCAATCACACCTGCATTTGCGTTAATGAAGTGGCTTTTGGACATCTCAGTCCACTTCCTGACCTTAAGCTTGGGAGCAGGGCTGGAGGGAGGATCAATCCCCAATGTCAATGATTTAATCAATCCTGCCTGGGTAATGATGCCTCCATAAAAACCCACAAGGATGCCGATTGGAGAACTTCCCAAAGGATCCCTTAAAGATTTGGGGAAAGTGGCACCTGGAGGGGGCATGGAAGCTCCGCACCCGTCCCCTGCCCTATTCACCTCTTCCATCTGGCTGTCCCGGAGTTACATCATTTTTATGATAAAGCAGCAATCTAACAAGTACAATATGTCTCTGAGTTCAGTGTTTTTGCTCTAGCAAACTAGTGGAATCCAAAGAGGAGGTCCTGGCATCTCCATTGACAGCATGGTCAGAAGCACAAGGGACAACCTCGACTTGTGACTGACACCCTAAGGTGGGGATGAGGAGCAGTCTGAGCCTTTAACCTGAGGGAACTGATGCCACCTCCAGGGGGCCAATGTCACAACTGAGTTGAAGTGTAGCCATTGGAACTGAGGGCAGAACTCATTCTCTAAGACCAGGCATGTGCACAATCCCATCAATAATTCCTACACTGTGTTGTAATACAAGGCATACAGTTTGGGGGGGGTTTATAATGATTTCCAAACCCACTGTCACTTGAAAGTAATTAGTTATGTGCATGTGGCTTTGGGTGACAGCGGGCAGGGTGGAGGAATCCCTTAGAGACAGAGGCAGGAAGAAGAGAGTCAGAGCAGGGAGAAGGACAGATAGTGATAGGCAAGGAAAGAGGAAAAGCCCAAACAAGCAGAAAGAAGGACGAAAATGAGAGGATCACCCCAGTGTCCTTTACTGTCACAGCCAACAGGCATGGTTGTCACACATGACCTTTCTCTCCCCAAAGGTACCATTGCACAGGGCAAACTTCAAGTTCAGTGGGGACCCTCAGCAAGAGAGAATCATTTAAATTCCATGGCATATTTTCCTGGCAAGACATTTATGCTATCTATAAGTAATTATCCATCCAAATGGTTAGCCTTTTCCAAAAATACTTTGAGGGCTATAAAAGTGGAATTTGTGGACTTTGCAGTTTGAATTAGCTTATAGTACCCCACTAATGTTGGATAAAGGAAGTTGGACTATCACGTAATTCCCCTGCTGTGTGTAATGATGCCTCATTGAATCATCTGAAAGTGATGGAAAATGAAGTGTTTGAACCTTGACATGAAGATCTCTATTTTAATTAAAAATGTATTAATAAACAGGCCTATACGGTGCGTTTCTCTGTAGATGGAATCAAAATTTTTCATTGATGTATATATTAAATTCATATGCTAAAAAACTTTAAAACAATAATAAATAATAAACAATATTAAATAAAGAGAAGAGTCCAGCAGTTCTTGGAGCCGGAAGCCAGGTGGATGGATAACAGAAAGGAGTGGGGGACCCTGGGTCAAGTCAGGGTTGATCCAAGCTATTGATATGACCTTGAACAAGCCCCTTTGCTCCCCCACTCCCAGAACCTTGGCTTACTCATCCATGAGTGATTCATCTGTGTGGCTGCTGTTGCATTCATTCCAGAAGCATTTCTAGAGCTCCTATTAGTTGCTACATCTGGACTATGCATAGGTGAGTAAGACCTCTGGCTTAATAGTTATCAAAGAACCTGGAGACTATGCTGCACTTTGGGGATGGATCAAGCCAGAAATGAACTCAAGACAAATGACCTGGAGATTTTAGTTACAAAATCTCAGGATTACAAAATCCCCTCCCTGCTCAATGTCCAAGAAGAGTCACCTTTCATTTCCCCTAAGGAGGAGGTGCTAAACTGGAATTTAACCAGGGGGTCCCATGTGGCCCCAGCACCCCCTGCTGGTTCCTAGGGGGAATGTCCAGCCAGCCCAGCCAGCTGCTTCACCTCTCTCCCTGAGAGGGGGGGCCATCGCAGCATGGACAGCTGAGAGGAACACGGGACCTGAAGGGTTAACACAGTTTCCCAGCCTCACAGCAGTATCTCACACCAGCAAAACAAGAAAATTGCTCCATATATTATAAGATAGGAATCACCGGAGTTGCTGGTGGCACAGGGCATTAAGGATCTGGCGTTGTCGCTGCTGTGGCTCGGGTTTGCATGCTTCTGCAGAGGCTTCTGCGTGCTGTGAGTACAACCAAATAAATAAATAAATAAATAAATAAGACAGGAGTCATTATTTTGTTCAAGCATAATTTCTAAAATGGGTAATACTAATAATAGCGCATTACCTAGAGGCGAAACTCCAACCTTGGCCCCTGACTCCCCACCCTATACGCACTTCCTTTACAGAGATGCCTGGTGGGCAAAGCAGCACCCGCTCACTCACCATGCACCTGCTGTGGCCCAGAGCCTGGGGATGGCAGATGCCGAGTGCATATTTACCTGTCAGTGAGGCCCAGGTCCCTCCCTGGGTCCTTCATTTCTGATTACTAACACTGTTCTTAGCACTTTAGCAACTTTATGCTGATGTTAGTGATTTTCCCTTGGGACTGTATCCATTTCCGCTTTGAAGAGAAAATGAAATACTGGCTCCTATAGGAAGACACAGACTGAATAGCGATGTGCCCTCTGGTTCCTCCATAAAGCAGAGCCTGGGGTAGAGGCCTGTGCGCAGGTGGCATTTCAGGGCAGGTGGCACAAGGGGGCACGAGGCAGGGAAGGAGGGAAAGTGAAGGCAAGAACGTGTCCTCCAACAGCTGCCGCTGGTGGCTACTGGGATACTGTCCAGCCTGCATCTCCTGAAAAGCCTTATGACCTGCATCTCGGAACTGTCTTCCACACAAAATAGGGACTGGACCTTATCCCAGGCCTCCCAGAGTCTGGATTGCACAGGTGCAAACGCAGAGCGGGCCCCTCCTAGCATCCTTTAGGGCAGCAGGCCCAGAGCAGGGAGGAAAAGGGGAGCAATGTGCACAGGTGTGCACAGGTGTGAGAGTGCAACTGTGAGAAGCAGTCATAGCCCTCACAGAGCCAGCCTTGAAAGACTGAAAAGTATGACCCTGTTTTGGCTCTGGAAATAGTTTGGATGTGTCACAGAAGATTGATGACCACCACCTAAGTTATTAAAACATTATGGACTGACGGGGTAGGTGGAAAACTGTGGAAGCTCCTTTCGGCCTGTATATTTTGCAAAAGATTATCTCTGGTCACTTTTGAGGGTTATCATGCTACCAGACTCTTGAGGTCAGCAGTCCTGCTGCAAATAATAATATTATACTTAGAAATCCATCCTTGAAACTAAGGTTGTGCATGAATAGTTCCTAAAAAAACAGGGAGTTATCATTTATTTGGCTAATTATGTCTAACTAGGGAGCTAAGATGCATAATAAGGACCCAAAGAGCATTTGACCGCAGAGAGGGATTAATTGAATAATTAATAGCCATCTCTATTTAGCATGAATAATTAAGAAGTCCAAAGGAAGTCCAGGCTGAATTCCATTACAACAAAAGACTTCTCAGTTAATCCCAGAGTATATTAAAAGCAATATTCAATACAACAAACCTGCAGGAGAGACAAACCATGATAAGAATTTTTTACCCTAAACAATAATCACTGAATAAATTTTGGGGGCCTGTTTGTGTTTTGTCCAGGAGGACAAAGCCTGTTATTCCAGGAGCAAATCACTTGGCTTCCTTAGTCAATATGGCATTTGTCAGGGAGAGAGAGTCAAAAGTTACTGGTTTATTTATCCCACACATTTCTGGAGATGATTTCCCTGGTTTTAAATGCAAATAGGATCTTATAAATGCAAAATACACTAGGAGGGTGGATTCTGTAATGAGCATCACTTTCTGTATAAGTTCATCTCTGTAATTAGGTATCCAAAACTCCCTTCTACAAGAAAACTTCACTGTGTTGCAATAGCGGCTCCTGCACAGCGCTGTTGGGCTGGTTTGCAGCATCATCAGATTCCAGCATCTGCTGCTGGCACTTGTCTGAGTTTTCATGTAAGGCACCAAGGCTGTCTCTCCAACTGAAGCACCTTTTCCTGTAATGACTATTGACTGCCTACAGGCAACAAGAGTTTTTGGCGGACTGAATTACAAGGCAAGTGCTTTGGCCAAAATCCAAATTAAAAATCACAGTTTCCCCACTGATCACCTGTAAAGATATAATTTAAATAGTTCCTTGATTACCAGATCAACACTTTCTAGCATCTTAAGCTGTCTTAAGATGCATCTCCAATTAGATATGAATATTTAAGATATTGTCTGGCAAGCTTTGCCACCAATTCAATCACACAAGCAAGGAACTATTGAGCAAAAGCAGAGAAACCGCCCAGAGATCACACTCTCTTTCAGGAGAGTGGATAGAGGGAGTTTAATACCAATGAAGTTTAAAGCAATGTCTCTCAACATCCCCTTCCTCCCAGCACCCCTTTAGGATGTGACTGCCACGATGGGTGCCACGGAAATTTTAAAAACTCCCAGGTTGATGACATGTCTGCTTTTTCTTCCCTGTCCCTGGCTCCCTCCCACGCTTGTGGAACAGCTTCCTGAGGCTGCGCTGAAACATGACAAAGCCTGCTCAAGTTGCAGCCCCTCCCCAGCCCTGTGCACTGGCCTTCCCTCTTCACCTTCTCCATAGCCAGCACCACCATCTGACACACATGCTTGGCTGACTTATTGTGGTCTTCTTTCTCTCCCATAAGGTCCCCAAGGATGGGAATCTTTGTTTCATTCACTGATAAACCCTGAAAGCAAGTGCCTGTTTGGGCACAAGTTTAGCTCATTAAACATTGCTTTAAAGAATAGCCATTTGAATGGATAACTAGTCTTTAAAAAAAATTATTGGAGTGTAGCTGACTTACAATATTGTATTAGTTTCGGGTGCACAGCAAAGTGAATCATATATATATATATATTTCCATTCTTTTCTATATATAAATAAATATAAATATTATTCTTTATATATATTTCCATTTACTTATATATTTTTCCATTCTTTTCTATATATAAATAAATATAAATATATTTATTTACATAGATATATTTCCATTCTTTTTCCATATAGGTTATTACAAACTATTGAGTAGATTTCTCTGTGCTATACAATAGGTTCTTGTTATCTATTTTATACAGTAGTGTGTAATGGTGAAAAACAAGCAATCGAATGAATAAACCAAATAATTACAGATCATAACAAATGAGAGCTGAGAGAGTCATTAGGGAGGTCCCTGGGGGGAGAGGAATCTTCTGGGAGAGGTGAAAACTCAGATGTTGGATGACAGTGCTCCAGCGCATGCGTGGACGGGCCTAGTGAGGTTGGGGGTGGGGCAGGTCCTGGAAGAGGAGCCACGGGAGGCCCTGCGAGGGTGGACCAGAACCGGAGGCTGTCTGGGATCTGGGGGAAAGGAGAAGCATGGGAGAGGAGGCTAGGCGTAAGGTTAGACCACTCATGTTCAGCCCGGAGGCCATGATCCAGAGTTTGGATTTAATTTCTAAAGCCATAGGAAACTATTGAAGGATTTTGCCTTCTCTCCATGAGCTACTTATCTGAAACCTTTTGATTCTCCCTCCAGGGGAAGTGTGCACATTACCACTTGAGAATCCTGGTCTGAGCCAGAACTTGGTACCCTGCTCACTAATCCTTAAGGATTACGATTCCTCCTTTTCCTCCTTTATGGCTTCAAAAAGCGAAATCCTTAGCAACATCTCCCAGGCCTTAGCAACAACCTCTACACTTCTGTATAGCTCTAGGCACTGTGATTTCACGTTGTATCAAAACCCTTGTCTGTATCTTGCTTGCAGAGGGGGTGGCCTTCTTTATGCTACTCTCTCTCTCCCCTCTCCCCACCCTCTCTGCATTTCTCTTTTCAGTGATGACTCCTGAGCTCATCTGGAAAAGCAGCTTCAATCTGAACGGCTAACTTCTTGGCTCTGCTCTTTCTAGACTATTCTCCTGTGTGGAGCCGGTTACTGACCACTCCTGCAGTCTCTGTGCTCAGAGAAGCTCCTCTTCCTTTCTTTCCCTGGAGAGGATTTGCAGTTCTGCCTTCAACCCTCCCCTTTGGAGAGAGCTCATTCACAGCCATCTGCTGAGCTGGACCAGTTAAGACTTCCCGCAGCATCTCCCTGGCAGTGGCTGCAGCTCACCCACAACTTTTCCGATGGCCCTGGAGCAAAGGTCCCCCAAAGGGTTTTCTGAGAAGCCTGGACCTAATCCCATGAAAACAAGCAAATGATACCTTTAGCAAGGATTTCAGAATGTCTATTTGGTTTCTTGTCTTGCTTATAATAGAAAGAGAATTTGCATTCAATCGCTTCCTTCTTTCTCCCCCTCCCCCCTCCTCCCCTCCTGCTCCTCCTCCTCCGCCTCTGTCTTCTTCTTCTTATCTCCCCAAATTCTCCTTTTCCTTTTTTAATACCATAGAAATATGTGTTAGTTGGTCAGTGTTAAGGTTATAACCTTATAGGGTGAAATCAGTATTTTAAAAATTGTTTCCTTATAAATGAATAAGCTCTTCTAGAATCACAATCACTTTTTAAATTTTATTAGAATTATCTTTTTTTAAAAAAATCAAACCACAGAGCAGCAATTCAGTTCAGGCTGATGAGTTAAAGAAATCATGCTGTTGGTCCCCATAGGAACCAGGGAGACGAGGCTAATCAAAATCCTCTCTGTCCCTGGAAAACAGCCTACAGCATTAACCCTATTGATGGATCCAAGGCAGCACACATTGCAACCCAGAGTTTTCACAAGATCTCTTTGTCTTCTTAAAGAGTCTATTATTTTGTATACTTCCTACAAAAAAGGCAAGTCCTTAAAGTTTGAAAGAAAAATGACATCATGTACTAATAACTGCCCCCCAAAGAAAGTATTAAAATAAAAAAAAAATTATTAGCAAATGATGATGTCAACACAACAATATGAATGTGCTTAATACCACCGAACTGTAGATTTAAAAACGGTTAAGTGGTGAATTCTACATTGTATGTTACTTTACCAAAATTAAAAATTTTAAAAATTCATATAAAAATAAAAGAATTCTAATGGAAAAAGCTACTTTGGTTGTACATCCTCAAGCCTTCTGTCTTTCTGGATTCAAATGCAATCATGTCATTTAAGTATTTTTGTGTGTATGTACATATTTACGCTCTAGGTCCTGAAAGGATGCCAGGTGGCTCCATCCTGCAGCGTAATAAATAACCAAAAATAAGCCATGCGCAGAAGACGAACACGTGAATGATTCAAAGCCTTCCAGAGGACCTCAAAACTAAACTTCATTTGATATGTTTACGAGATATGCATGGAAGCCAACCTCTTAAAGGCTTACCATCTTCAAAGCTCCAGGGCTCTACAAAGGGATATAGCTGTGTTATTATAGGAGAAGGTTGACCAGGTAGCCAGTTTTCATTCAGATGAACGCAGTGTGAGAAAGTGCATCCTTAAAAATGCTTTTTCTTAGCATGTGAGTCACCTTCCAACCTCACGCATGAGAGGGTCCAGTCACATATGTGTTTCTTGTCTCCCTGACAAATTCCATGGATGAATTATTTTTTTCCTTATAAGAAAGTGAGTCTCTGGTGACTGTAACAGTGATATGAAGCAAAATAGAAGAGAGATGGAAGTGAAAATGTTTTATCCCTGATCTAAAACACATTCATCCCAACATAGAAGGGACACACATTATAAAGGTTACACGCACAGAAATGCAAACCGCACTGCACAATGTGTACTAAACACGGCTTCTACTAAATATAAAAAATGACTGCCAGAAAAACAAGGCAGGTTTCACCCCATGATACATTGCTGGTAAGTTAAGAACAGCTTGATCCCAGTGAAGCTTTTGACAGTGTTTAAATCCTGAGTTGTACAAAGAAATATTATTTGTGAAGTCTAAATATTTGTCAAATCATAGCTAGACTCAAAATGCCATAAGGAATAGTAAACAGAGCAAATGTGTCACATTTTGCTTGAAATTTTTGTTCTTAGAATAAGAGTCTATAGAAAACAGCCCTAAACAAAAACGACCGACACTGCCTGTTTACATGACCCAATCTAGTGTGTCTGCTGAAGAGATTATTTACTCCTGATGTTTCATAGAACTCTTTGGGATATATTTGTTTGTTTCTTTTTTTTTATTTTTCAAGGTTATTTTTAAAGGGTCAAAATACTGTTTAATAAAGCGTAATCTAATGTTCTCTAATATGGTGAGACAAAAATATCTATGACAAGCTTTCTATCAAACCTTAACTGGAGAAACTCCATGAGAGAGATCATCTGGGGGCTAAATCTTTCATTTTGCCAGGTACACACATGATGAGACATTGCCCTGTGTAATGCAGTGATCTAAAGGACTTCCATATGAGAACTAAGAACAGACCTTGGATGCCTCCTTCTAAGATATCTTGTGGCTTACTCAGGGAGTTCCCTTTTTTTTTTTTTTTTTTTTTTTTTTTGGGCCACATCCATGGCTCATGGAAATGCCCCAGCCAGGAATCGAACCCCAGCCACAGCAGCAACTTGAACCACCGCAGTTGTTAAACACTGGATCCTCAACCACTGCACCACAAGAGAACTCCAGGGAGTTCCCTTTTTTTTCTATCTAGTCAAATCGTGCTCACAAGTGAGTTCACTATATGAATCACTCCAAGGTGATATCCTCCCAAGATCTTAACTCATCTTTAAACTGCTGTTTCTACACCGATTTGGAAGATAATTCTGAACAGAGGTTTATGTCCAAGATTCATATTTCCTAAACTTATTTTACAGCTGAACTAACACTAGGATGAGACCCTTTAATGGGAGTATTTATAACCAAAGTTGTGAAATAGCCAAAACCATCATTCCTGTCTCCCAGGGTTGGTGTGCAGATTATGGGTATAATCCACAGAGCACAGTTTCGGCATAAGGTAAAGTCTCAACCTGAACTAGCTTTGATTAGTGTGGCCAGAGGCAGCATGGCACCAACCCTTCTGCTCAGAGCAACTGCACATTCTGCAAAAAAACTAGAGATAAATGTTTTAGATTATAGCCAGCAAGAGGGAAGGGATCTTAGGCTCAATGCTACATAAATGTGGGAGCCCAGAAGGAGTCCCTGTGCAGGGAATTTAGGCTTTGGTGTTGAGGGCATGTGTGCTTTATTTTTGCTTTGTTAGCTTTGTTTTAGTTACATCGTTCTTGTTTTGTTGTTGTTGTTGTTTTATAGCCAGGTCTGTAGCATGCAGAAGTTCCCAAGCCAGGGATTGAACCTGTGCCAACGGCAGCCACCCCAAGCTGCTGCAGAGACAACACTGGATCCTTAATCTGTTTCACTACAAGGGACACCCACTTTGTTTTAGGTTTTGTTTTGGGGGGGTTGTTTTTTTGGGGGGTCTTTTTAGGGCTGCATCTGCAGCATATGGAGGTTCCCCACCTAAGGGCTGAATGGGAGCTATAGCTGCTGACCTACACCACAGCCACAGCAATGCCAGATCCAAGTCACTTCTGTAACCTGCACCACAGCTCATGGCAATGCTGGATCCTTAACCCACTGAGTAAGGCCAGGGATTGAACCTGCATCCTCATGGGTGCTAGTCAGATTCATTTCTGACTAGCCGCAAATGGGAGCTCCTGTTTCAGTTTTTGTTTTGTGAAAGCTATGGGCACAGAAGTCAAAGCCCAGGCCTGGCCCCTGGGGGTGTGGGTAGAGGAGTATAGGGATAACCCTGCCCACCGCTCCCAGGTCGGGTGACAGAGGACAGGGATGTGTCCCTGGTTCCTGCTGGGGACCCAGATGTTAGCTCAAGAGAGGATCACAGTCCTTACAGGGGCTTCTCAAGATGAAACAGTAGTGACCAGCAGAGGCTCAGAGGGCCAGAGACCAGCAATACAGGAGCCGGCGGGGCCAGAGTTTGCAAAAGGACACTGAAAACCTGCCAGAGGGCACATTGGCACCAACCAGTAAACCGGCTGCAAACACCTCTACCAGACCCACTCCAAAGGAGAACGTGGGCCTCCTGTTCCTTACTGCCACCCAGTTCAGAGTCAAGGACTGAATGGACCTCAATTTGAAATGAAGAAAACTGCATTGCTGCATACCCAGTCTTGTTCCTATAACGTTTATATGCAGTGACCTGATTACTGTGTACCAAGTCATAGGGCTAGGTCTTTGCACACGCTATCTCCTCTAAGCCTCCTAGAGCCCAAGACGGTAACGCTGTTATCATTGTCCCCATTTTACAGGGAGGACATAGGTGACTAGCAATTTAATCATTTGCTCATGGGTATACAGCTGGGGCATCAGCCATCAGGAATTCACACCTAGACAGGCTGTGAATTCTATCATCTATCTATCTAGCATGTATTTTCTCTCTATTTACTATCTATGCATCTATCTTCTATCTACATATCTATTATCTTGTATCCATCTATTTATTTATGTATCTATTATCTACTTATCTATGTATCTATTATCTATCATCTATCTACCCTCTATTAATCTATAGTCTTAACCATGACAGTTTTGTTTTCTCTTACAGGCTTCTCAGGGAATGTGTATCAAACAATAAATACCTCAATAAGCCTGCTGCCTGAATCTGGCATCTTAAGGGCTACATCTGCAGAGAGAAAGGAACCCAGAAATAGGATTTCCCCTCCTCCCCCAGCAGCCAGTAGAGACATTTCCTACCTCAAATCTTGGTACTTGGTGGGGAGAAAAACTTCTCCCATCCCACGCCCATATTTTATAACCACAAATGGACTCCACACGTTTGCAGTCTAAGTTCATACTATTGGAATCAACAGACCCCAAACCAGGAATGTACATTCGAGTGACTCAAGTTCAAATGACCAGGAACTGGGAAGGAATCCAGATAACCGAGAGGTACATACAAATATAAACCCTCCAGAGGAGCCCACCTTCAACCTGGGCTTCAAGGAACTTCCCCAGAGAAAGGTCTGCAAAACATGAGCTCACATTTTAAAATAATCACTATTATCTATCTATCATCTATCTATCTAGCATGTATTTTCTCTCTATTTACTATCTATGCATCTATCTTCTATCTACATATCTATTATCTTGTATCCATCTATTTATTTATGTATCTATTATCTACTTATCTATGTATCTATTATCTATCATCTATCTACCCTCTATTAATCTATCATCCATCTCTCTCTGTATCTATTATCTATCAATATCTCTATCTAAAATCTACCTTCTATTATCTATCGATGTATCTATCATTTATCTATTTATTATCTATGTGTCTGTCTATTATCTATGCATATATCTAACATCTATCTCTTTAACTATGTATCTATCTGTCTATCTAGCATTCATCTATCTGAAAATCACAGAAATCAACACAATTGGATCTGCACAGATTTCAGATGTTATAATTAAAAGAGTATTAAATATGTATTTATATGATAAAATATAAAAGAAGGATTGCAAATGTGTAAGGAGTACGTCGATCTATCTTTTTTTTTTTTTTTGTCTTTTTGCCATGTCTTGGGCCACTCCCTCGACATATGGAGGTTCCCAGGCTAGGGGTCTAATCGGAGCCGTAGCCACCAGCCTACGCTAGAGCCACAGCAATGCGGGATCCGAGCTGTGTCTGCGACCTACACCACAGCTCATGGCAACGCCGGATCGTTAACCCACTGAGCAAGGGCAGGGATCGAACCCGCAACCTCATGGTTCCTAGTCGGATTCGTTAACCACTGTGCCACCACGGGAACTCCCGTCGATCTGTCTTTGTCCATCCGTATATAACTTAACAACGCAGGTGTCCATGACGACACTTTAGATTCCAGTCCAACATACCAGGTTCATCCTTCCTTCTTCCTCCTTCCTTATTTGCCACCTTTCTCTGACAGTGAGAGTCTGGCTCTTAAAATTCAAATCCTATTTATTTGTTTTCTCAGCCCTAGCATACCCCTAAAACAGAACTCTAATCCATACCCCAGAGAAGAAACAAATTTACTATCTTGATTACAAGATTTGTTGACAATTCTTTCTTAAGGCTAGACTTATATTATGCAGCCTAGATTCTGTTTGCAGAATAATGATCAGTTTAGTCCTTTTTTTCTCCACCCCTTTGAGTAGGGCTGTTATTCATTATTTGTGTTACTATGTAATAGGCTCAACTGTCTGGTTGTATTTCACTTGCATTCCCCCCACAGCCTCGTGGACTTTAATACTTTTTTTATTTTGAGGGGCATGTGAAACATTACCAGGAACACATTTTATTTAAAGCCACAAACAAGACAAGATGCCTTTTATTACCATTTTATTCAACATTGTACTAGAGGTCTTAGCTGGCCAGCTTAAGGCCGGGGAAGGAAATAAACCTTCCAAGAATTGTAAAAGAAAAAGGAAAAATGTGCTCATCACTTTCAAATGATATGATTCTCTTCATAGAGAACTCAAAAGAATCAACAGATACAGTTTAACAATTAATGAGCTCAATGGGATTGTTGGCATATATTTACATATGTATATATGGCATGTGTAGATAAATGTTAACTAGATTTAATTTGGTGATCATTTCAAAATATATTCAAATATCAAACTGTTATGTCACACACCTGAAACTAATGTAGTGATGAATGTCAGTTATACCTCAGTTTAAAAAATGGTTTGTGTCTAGTGACAAGTATAAAATATAATAAAAATACTATTTTAAAACCATTAAAATATCAACTATATAGAAACAAATATAACAAAAGATATGACAGAACTTTATGGAAACAGTATAAAAGATTACCGAGACATGTTAAAACAGATCAAAATAGCCTATGTTCATAAATTGATACAATTAATAACATAAGCATATCATTTTCACCTATACAATCTGTAGATTCAATGCATGCCAGTCAAAACCCCAGTTTTTTAATTGGGGGGGGTCATTCTTTTGATGGAACTTGACAAGCTTATTCTAAAATAAAGAATAAACAAAATTACAATACATCCCTGAGACGAAAAAATAAGGTGGGGATTAGCCCTATAACTATCAGCACTTAATATAATGTATAGCAATTGTGACTGAGAAATATTTGCACAGGAAAATTCATCAAATGGAACAAACTATCAAGCCCAGAAACCTGTATGTGAAATCTTGAGTTATGGCGAAGGTGGCTTTGCAAATCAACAGGCCAAGAACCAACTTTTCAATAAATAGAGCTGTGTCAAGTGATTATCCATATGGAAACAATGAAAATTGAATTTTCGCTTTCATCGGACAGAAATGACTCCAGGTAGATTAAAAACTGAAATGTGAAAGGCAAAACCGTATATTCAGAGAAGACTTCTTTTATAATCTCAGAGGAAGGAAAGAGTTCAAAATAAGCAAAATATCATAAATTTAAAAGAGAAATATTGATACATTGGGCTACATTAAAATTAAGAACTTCTGTTTATCCTACATCAAATGAAAGTAAAAAGACAAACCAAAAAAGAAGGGATCCAAAGGGAGAAGACATTTGCAACACATACAACCAACAGGGAGTTCGTGTGGTGGTGTGAGAACCCTTATGATCCCCCAGAAGACAAATAACCACCTAGAAAAATACATGTGAATCAGCTGCCTTAGACAAGGAGAAGATGCTCACCCATATTAGCAATCAGGGAGGTGCCATTTCACAGCCATGTGATTTAAAAATCCTCCAATGAAAAAAATCCAACAATGAGGGTTCCCACCATGGTGAGGTAGGTTGAGAATCCCACTCCAGTGGCTTTGGGTCACAGCTGCCGCTTGGATTCAACCCCTGACCCAGGAACTTCCCTATGCTGCAGGTGTGGCCATAAAAAGAACAACAAATACAGCAACAATAATCCAACAACGACCCAGCCTTGGGCAGGAAGTGGCACTACCAGAACCCTTCCACACTCTCTGTAGGAGTGGGACTTGGAACGAGCCATCTGGAAAACCCTTTGGCATGACCCATTAAGTTGAAAACGGTGCACACCCATTGGCCAAGCTAGGCTGGGCTCTATGCCCTGGATAAACTCTGGTACATGTCCATCAGGGGATAGGTACCCAGAAATCTACAGCAAAAAATTAGCAGAAAATGATGGAACATATGTATCAATGGTAGTCTAATCCTATTGGGGGCTATCATGGAAGAATGAAAATAAGTGAGCTTCAGCTATACACACACACACACACACACAGACCACTTGGGTTTGATCTCATGTACAAGAATGTGCAAAAACATAAAAAATGCCATTGCATCGAAAGTATAAAGAAAGGCAAAGGAATGCTAAACGGAAAACTCATGTGAGTGGTTACCTCTGCATAGGAGGCTTGGGGATGGGATTAAAGCAGTTTCTAAATCAGAGGTAATGGAGTTCCCATCATGGCTCAGTGGTTAACGAATCTGACTAGGAACCATGAGGTTGCAGGTTCAGTCCCTGGCCTCCCTCAGTGGTTTAGGGATCCGGCATTGCCATGAGCTGTGGTGTAGGTCACAGATGCGGCTCAGATCTGGTGTTGCTGTGGCTCTGGTGTAGGCTGGTGGCTACAGCTCCGATATGACCCCTAGCCTGGGAACCTCCACATGCCGTGGGTGTGGCCCTAGAAAAGACAGAAAGACAAAAAAACAAAAACAAACCAAAAAAACAGAGGTAAGATCCCATTTCTTACACGAGGTGTGAGACACGTAGATGTCTGTTGTCCTGTTATTCTGTATCCCTTACGCGTATTGCCGATTAACTAATATCTCTTTGAGACAACACAATGTGAAAATATTTTTGAAAAAGCAAATGGCCAAATAGAGCCAGATGGTCAGAACACCATTATGTTCACAGAGTCACACAGACAAAATTGTATCATTTGTGAGTGTCCTGAAGACTGTCCACACCCTGCAAGGACTGCAGTGTGGACAGGGATCAAGCCCTAATTGGATATCTTTGTTTCTAGCTTCTATATTGAGTGAGACTCTATCTGTGACGTGACTATATAATTAGCATTTGGTGAGGGAGCCCTTGGAGAACTCCCAAGATGACAGGGAGGAGAAGGACCTGCAAGGACAGCTGCCCCCACAGCCAGACAGGCCTGAGACCCCAAAGCTGCCATCAAGCCAGATCTGGGCATCCAGAGGCGGGGTAGGGGCAGGATTTGAATGCCTCAGATGCTGGGTGAGTGAACTGGTTCCAGGAAAGGAAAAACCTGCAGCTAGGTATTCAGAGAAGCCACCTTTTTTTTTTTTTTTATGCTTTCAAGGTGTTTCTTCAAAAATATGCTAATAAATTATGGCTGAAAAAAAAAAGAAAAGGGGGAACTTCAACTTCTTTTATTACTTATTCATCATATAATTTTTTTTCAGAACAATGAGTCCTTCCATAAATGAATTCTATTTTTCTGAGAGGTGAGGTTCAAATTGTATCTAATATTTCCCCAGGACAAGACTTGACTTTCTCCCTGATTGTTAGCTTCTGTCTCTTCTTCACTTCTCTCCTTGGCTCATAAATGTTTTCTCCCTGAGACAGTAATCACATTCACAAATGAAATGATTTTTTAAAGCTGCGTGAAAATGCAATAAGATAAGCCAGTCATTCATTGTTTCTTCCCAAGCACAGTTCTGGTTTCAAGGCATGAGAGACATTAATAAAGGCAGAAAGCTAATCTGCAACCCAAATCCTTTAATAAATAAAGAGAACAGCTTTAAAAGAGCAGAGAAGATGCACTGACCTTTTTCAAGTCTATTTGTAAATGCGGTATTATTTATGACACGCAGATTTGTAACCACCGAAACAGCTTTCTAACCTTAAAGATCATCTATCCTGGGGCTCTTGTTCCATTTCGCTGACTTGGAGACAGTGACTGGAAGGCCAGCAAAGTCAGCTTTGCCTCATACTTTGGAACAGTCACATCTGTTATGAAATTATTGACAACGCATACATTATTGCATAGGTTCTGGGTTTAATTTTTTAATTTTTTTCTTTTTTATTTTTATTTTTATTTTTTTCTTCTTCCTCTTATTTTTTAATAGTTATTTCCCCAGTACACTTTTTTCTACTGTACAGCATGGTGACCCAGTTACACATACATGTTCACATTCTATTTTCACAAATTATCATACTCCATCATAAGTGACTAGACTTGAGAACTATGTCTAGATACTCATATTACAACAGAACAAAGGGTGGGGGAAAAATGTATACATGTAAGAATAAGTTGACCCCCATGCTGTACAGTGGGAAAAAAATAAAATAAAATAAAAAACAAGTGACTAGACATAGTCCCCAGTGCTACAGCAGGATCTCATTGCTAATCCATTCCAAAGGCAATAGTTTGTATCTATTAACCCTAAGCTCTCCATCCATCCCACCCCACTGGGTTTAATTTTCTTATAAGTCACAAACATGTGCATTTTAGTAATAAAGTAATACATAGTAGGCATTTTACGAATGAAAGGAAGAGGGAGAAGGGGAGATGGAGGAGAAAGGGAGGGGTTGGAAGGAAGGATGGAGATTGAGAGAGAAGAAGACATTCAGTTCATTTTTTTTCTTTGTCTTTTTGTCTTTCTAGGGCTGTACCCGTGGCATTAGGAAGTTCCCAGGCTAGGGGTCCCATCCGAGGTCTGCCTACACTAGAGCCACAGCAATGTGGGATCCGAGCCATGTCTGTGACCTACACCACAGCTCACAGCAACACCGGATCCTTAACCCACTAAGAGAGGCTAGGGATCGAACCCACAACCTCACAGTTCCTAGTGGGATTCACCTCCACTGTGCCATGATGGGAACTCCCCAGTTCGATTTAAAACTGAAGCCTAGACTTTAAAATAGTAAATGATTTTTGCTTATGATGCATTACTATTAAACAACACTGAAACATTGTTCCTTGTTGCTCTCCAATTCGCTTTTCATATTAGATACAAAACAGAAGAATTAAGGTGCAATGAAAAATTTGCATTATCATTCACCTTTGCACCAAGCAGTGCTCTTCCCTCGCCTCATTCATTCATTCATTCATTAAATGTTTACTGAGCACCTACATTGTGCCAGGCACTGTGCCAGGCACTGTGCTAGGCACTAGTTGGACAGTGGAAAAGGACACTGCCCCTGATGCCTATAATGTTCTCTTCCACCCCCTTCACCTCTTCTCCATCCTCAGACCCAGTTTTCCAAGACCTTATCAAAAGCCATTTCTCACCTCCCCAACCTGTGTTTCAGCCTCCATCCCCATCTGCCAGCCTGCCCACCTAGTCTCTCTCATCTTTGACACTAAGAGCTTAGCAATGGCTCACATGACACCAAGCCTGAAATGACCCATGACAGGACCCAAGGTACTGTTATCTGGAAAATAGTTTAGGGACTTTAACAGGAAGTGCTGTGGTGTGGCACACATGAGAGACATATTCAATTCTAATGCCAAGTTAGAAGCAGATCTTCCTCTGGGGAATTAAAGACATCCCCCAGAGCCACTGAAGGCAAAAGACCCAGCGATTAGGCTGGGCCATTGCTCATCCCAAGGTTTATCTCAGCACATGCTCAGGGCAGAGACCCAAAGCTCATCATGCAGCCATCTAAGGGTTCAAAGTAAGAGTTGAAACCATCTGTTGTCAACTCTGAGTGCCCTGAAGTAAGACATCCCAGTGTCTGAGCATCACAGAAAAAGATACAAGTAGCCAGGCTAGCACAATGAAGAAGGACTCCCACTGTTCACTGACAGTAGCCTGGAGAGGGACACCAGCATATCCTTTGTGACTCCTTGTGCATAAAGATGTGGTTATTACTACAGATTATAGGTTTATTCACTTTAAACAACTCCTCTTTCAATTTGCACAAAGACCAAGTTAAAAGAATATTTCTGGGTGATAGACACTTGAACTGGGTGAACACTTTGACCCCAAGGGTCACGTTCTAATACTCAGAGTGGGTGATATCAAGTGGGCAATCTACCATCCATGATTTTGTCTTCACGAACCAGGGTTCCACATCTGAGCATGCTGTGGTAACTTCCAAGGGGTATTTCCACATGGGGCTTTGTGTTATTATTACTTGTGGATTTAGCAGATTTCTTTGTACACATGCCAAACCCTATGTAGGCAGGACTACCTCAACCTTCTAGTACTCAGTACACTGACAAAGGTGGTGGTGGTGGTGATGATTAGGATGATGGTGGTGATGGTGACAATGATAATGATGATGGTGGTGGTGGTGATATGATGGTGGTGGTGGTGATAATAATGGTGATGTTAGTGGTGGTGATATGATGGCGGTGGTGATGATAATGGTAGTGGTGATGATGATGGTGGTGATGATGATGGTGGTGATGGTGGTGGTGGTGATGATAATGATGAAGGTGATGTTAGTGGTGGTGATATGATGATGGTGGTGATGATAATGGTAGTGATGGTGGTGGTGGTGATGGTGGTGGTGGTGATGATAATGATGATGGTGATGTTAGTGGTGGTGATATGATGGTGGTGATGATAATGGTAGTGGTGATGATGGTGGTGATGATGGTGATATTAGCAGTGGTGATGTGATGGTGGTGGCGATCATGGTGATGATAATAGTGATGGTGGTGATAATTATGATGGTGGCAATGGTGATGATGATGAGAGCTAACACACACCGTTTTCACCATTTACCAGAAATTGTTCTGTTTTACATTTATTAACTCTTTTAATCCTCATGATAATCTCTCAAGGTAGTACTCTGATTACCCCTATTTTACAGGAAAGAAAACCAAGGTATGGGGAGGATAAATACAATATCCAGCTCCTGGTAAGTTTTTGGAAACTATTTGCTAGATTGAATTGAATATTCTTGAAATCTCTCTTGAATCACACTTGAAATAGACTCAGTGATATGTCAATGTGATTTTGACATTTATAAAAATATATTCCTATTTTGATTTTTTTATTTATTTCAGAAACTAAGCTGTTTTCCATAATGTCTATCTGAAGGCTGGCACAGGATGGTTTCAAAACAATGTTTAAAAAGAACCCTTGTGCTACAAATTTGACTATTTCTAATGTTTTCCTATCTTTCTAATGATTTTGGTTTATCATAATGAACAAAATTTCACTTTTGCTTTGCCATATTCTAAGAAGATACCATCTTGTGTTGGATGGTCATTTTATTTTAAGAAAAACTGTTAGCCCTTTCTCTGTAACCTTTCTTTCTTTTCCCTGAGGGCTGAGATTGCTAAGTCACTGTTGTTAAAACTGTCTGCTTCTGTCACTTCTGCCTGTAACCCCATGAGATAGATTTCATATCACCTGTGAAGGCAAAAGCCAGGTTGGATCCTCCAGCAAATTTGGAGCACCATGTACATGGCTGTTGTGAATTATTGTGTCTTTTGTGTGACAAATGTGAAAAATGCTACTAATTGATATATGCATCTGAGAAAGTCTTAAGCTGGCTGGGATGTTTGGTGTGTGTGTGTGTCTGTGTGTGTGTGTGTCTGTGTGTGTCTGTGACTGTGTTTTCTCTGACATACACAATTCTTACAGGAAAAGGCAATTAGCCAAATAGCCTTAGCAGATTTTCACAAAGCTTTGAGATTTCTTTGAGCTAGAATTACATTGAGTTGCTAAAAAATGCTTCCCCCCCATGAGCCCTTGCATAAAATATAGAAATAGCAAATCAGCAGCCTTTTTATGCAGCTTAGTTATGATTCAACAGTTCAAAATGTCCTTATTTCAAACTGGCCTGAGGGGGATCTGGCTAAAATCAAGACTTTGGGGAGACAAGTGACATGACACTGAACAAATTCTGAAGCTCTCTGTTTATCTTGTTTCCATTTCGGATCCCAGATGTATACTTCTTTCTAGACTGTCTACAGTCGATCTGATGCTTTTTTTTGCCTTTCAAGGATATTCTGTATGTATGATGTTTGCTGGCTGCAGCCACCCCCAAGGGTGAGGTGGCACCCTGACAGGAGAGGGGGGTGTGACGAGCCAGCGCTCTTCACATGGCTGGAGGTGAACCTTGAACTTCATACCAGAACTCTTCCTACAGTCCTAGGTGTCAAGAAAAATAAATCAGACTCCACTTTTTAGAAATTAAAATATAAAGAAAATGTCTTGATAAAAAGGATATTTAAAATAATCTTCTTTCTTTATCCTATGTGCATTTCTAGCATTTGCAGGTGGAGATGGAATAGCAGGGATGGGGAAGTTTTATTGGCTCCAAACAAAGATCACCCTTCAGTAGATATCTCATGGGGCCCATAAAGATGGCAAATAGGTTTTCTAAACCAGAGGATGTAACATATGCTGATGAGAGGGGATTGTCAAAACTGAAGCTATCAGGAAAAAGTAATATGGCCTTTTGTTTTGGGTTCCCCTGAGGCAGGACCAGAGATAAGGATTTGAATACAAAGAGTTTATATAGAAGGCGGACCCCCCCCCCCAGCCCCCATGAAGTTTCCATCGTGGAGCAGTGGTTAACGAATCCGACTAGGAACCATGAGGTTGCGGGTTCGGTCCCTGCCCTTGCTCAGTGGGTTAAGGATCCAGCGTTGCCATGAGCTGTGGTGTGGGTCGCAGACACGGCTCAGATCCCCCTGTTGCTGTGGCTCTGGTGTAGGGCAGTGGCTACAGTTCTGATTTAGACCCCTAGCCTGGGAACTTCCATATGTCACCAGAACAGCTCAAGAAAAAAGACCAAAAAAAAAAAAAGGTGAACCCCCGAAAATCTGGTAGGGGAATGGGGAAGGGAGACAAAGAAAGGATGGAAGCCTATAAAGTTCTCAAGCCACTAGGAGGCAGCAGAGAGCAGGTCGGGAGTTCTTCCAACTGAGGGGTGAGGCAGTGGGGGTATTGATGCATCAGCTGCTCATCTTCATTGGCTGCAGGCTGTTTCCAGGAGTTTATCTTCCCAGCTCTTTGGCTTGCCCTGAGAGAGAGTGAGCTAAGAGCCAAGGATGTCCCCAGAGTCAGGAAAAAACCCCTCAGGTGTCACCACAAGTGTTGGCAAGGAGTGGTGAGGGACCAGGGTATGGATGCAACACCGACCATGGTGCTGCATACAGTGACTGCACACCTAGCGCGAGTCATTGGCCATGGGACCCAGATCGTGCTCCATGAGGTTTCTCCTCTCCCCTCAGTCACATGTGCTCTGTTTGTACCGCACAATCAATGTCTTAGCCAGGCCTGGCACTTAGAGGCTCAAACCAAGTTGCTGAACAAATGAGTGAATAGAGAAGTGACTTTTATAGAAACTGAGATGACTTGACTTTGCTCCCTGGGTTCTTCCTTTTGGTGCACGTTCAACTCAGGGATGATGCTGTGACACTGCAACCTGCCCAGCTGCAGCTGAGGTGAATATATCGGAGCTCTCTGGTGCCTCTGAATGGGCAGCACCTGCTCCTCCCATAACAGCTGTGGACGTCATGCCGATGCCCAGACACACGTTCTTTGGGATTTGAGGACACATGGCCAGGGCAGGGCAGGGGGAGAAGTTCGTTCTGGTCTCTGCATTGGAGGGTCTGGGATGGGATGCAGAGACACACAGCTAGATCTTCACAGCATGAGCTTTGCACCTCCTGCCTGCAGTGCGATTGGTTGTGAGGCTGAGAAGTTAGAGGCAGCGGATGGGTGGCAGAGTAACGAGATCAACCCTAGTTGTTTTTTGTGTCTATTTTTAGTGTAGTTGGATGTGAAGAAAGGATTAATACAGGGGATAAAGAGATATTAGGTGAAAATATTTTGGAAGCCTCCTCTGAAAGTAGCAGAAACCCACACAAATCTGTGGTCATTAGACTCTAAACAGGAGGTGTTATATATCCTCTCGTAATAAGCAAGAGTTTACTCAACACATGGAACTTTCTAACCAGCAAAAGCTCATCCCTCAATCTGCTAAAACAGCATTTGCTCTGGAGGGACCCCTCCCCCATGATGAGGCCATTGGGAAAGTGCAGATATTGAAACCCAACTCCCTAAGGATCCCTAGACTGTCTGGCACAATTGGGGAAGAAATCCAAATGGCACACACTAGTGCCTGAACAAATTACCCAGAAACGGACTGCCTTCAGTGCAAACTAATTTAATCTGTTCAGAATTTAGCCTTCTTGACAAAGCTGCCCTTCCCCAGAAGAGAAAAAGTGAATTAAACTGCGGTTTCCACAAGGTACGCCAGCCTACTGACTCGAGGAAAGAGTATGCAGGCAGATTGTCAGAAAAAAAGGACTGCAATTTACCTTCTTGGCAAAGAGCTTGGTGTTTGCCTTGGCGCCCCTATACTAGTCCTGGCAGCTGTCAGATTTATGGCAATAGTTGCTGCAGAGCAAAGCAACAGCGCTGCACACAGCCACTCACCTGGAGATGCTGAAGGACCATCCCTGAGACACTCATTCTGTTCCGTCAGACTCCAGGCAGCTCCATGCCCCCACAATCCCGTGGAAACAGTCCCTGGACTCAAGGTGGGCATTGGTGCTCTTGCCATCCCTTCAAGGTAATGTCTTTTCTTGGCCATGCCCATGGCATGCGGAAGTTCCCCAGGGCCCGGGATAGAACCCAAGCCACAGCAGTGACAACACCTGGTCCTTAACCTACTGAGCTGTCAGGGAACTCCTACCTTTGTTTTCTTTATGCACAGGAGGTGCCCAGAATTAACATCAGGCTTCTTCAGTTCTCCCAGCAATTGACACAAAATCATGAGGTCGCTGAAGGCTGTGAGCAGGATTATGGAAGCCGGTGATGGATGCCTCAGAGACCCCCAAAAGGCAGAGAAACTGAATAGGGGTGATTGGAAAGCCACCAGGAGCTGATAAGTTAGAGTTAGACATGTTGCTCTTTCAGAAAATATCTGCCTCTCTTCCCTGTTTGCTTTCAAAAGAAAAATAATAGACCAGCATTTGCTACTTGAAGATAAATAGTTTCTTTAGGATTATTTTTATTGTGTAAAAACCACATAACACAAAATTTTCCATCTTACCCCATTTTTTTTAAGATTTCTCCTCTTTTTTTTTGTCTTTTGTCTTTTTAGGGCCACAGCTGTGGCATATGGAGGTACCCAGGCTAAGGGTCTAATTGGAGCTATAGCTGATGGCCACAGCCACAGCCACAGCAACGCCAGATCCAAGCCGTGTCTGCGACCTACACCACAGCTCATGGCAATGCTGGATCCTTAACCCACTAAGCGAGGACAGGGATCGAGCCCACAACCTCATGGTTCCTAGTCAGATTCATTTCTGCTGCGCCACGATAGGAACTCCTATCTTACCCATTTTAAGTATACAGTTTAGTAATGTTAAGTACACTCACATTTTGTGAAACAGATTTCCAGAATGTTTTCATATTGTAAAACTGCATCTATGTACCTTCAAACAAGGACTCCCATTTTCCCTGAACCCCTAGTTCTACTTTCTGGCTCTAAGAATTTGAATACTCCAGGCACCTCAAATAAGTGTCATGCAGTATTGTTATTATTATTTTTTTGTGACTGGCTTATTTCACTTACTATGATGTAGTCAAGATTTATCCATGCTATAGTAGGTGACAGAATTATCTTCCTCTTCAAGGCTGAATAATATTCCATTGTAAGTAAGACCACATTTTGTTTATCTGTTCATCTGTTGATGGATATTCATTGCTCCCACTTCTTGGCCATGGTGAATAATGCTGCTCTGAAATACCCCTTCCAGTCCTCAAGTCTTTGGACAAATACCCAGATGTGGAATTGCTGGGTCACATGGTGTTTTTGCGTTTAATTTTTGAGGACCCTTCAAAGCGTTTTCCATAGCAGTCACACCATTTTACATCTTAGCAACAGTGCACTAGGATTCCAATTTCTCCACATCCTCACCAGCACTCGTTATTTTCTGTTTTTGGTTTTTTTTTTAAAGTAGGCATCCTAATGGGTGTGAGGTGCTATCTCATTGTGTGTATGTGTGTGTGTGTGTGTTAAGGTGAGATCTGGTGTCCGGGGAAAGCATCACTGAGATGGTGGATTTGAGCCAGGACCTGGAGGAAGTGAAGGCACAGGTGGGGCAGGTGTCTGGGGGAGGGTACACCAGGCAGAGGAATAACAAGGGCAACAGCTTGGTGGGCTTGGGGAACAGGGAGAAGGCCAGTGTGAGCAGAGATGATGGAGCTGCATGACAGCAGTGGCCCCTGAGCCTGGGCTGGGGATATGGGGAGATGCTGGGCAGGATCTCTTGGGCTGCTATAAAGTCATTGACCTTAACCTTGAGTGACCTGTGAAGTCAGTGGAGGTTTTTAAGCAAAGAAGTGACATGATTTAACTGTTGTGATGCAAACAGACTGTGGTTGGGGGTGTAGAGGTGAGAGCAAAGGCAAGAAACCAGTTAGGACAGCAGCACAGAGCCCACAGGACAAGGAAGGTGACTAGGATAAGCCTGGCAGCAGGGAGGGCAGTGAGGAGGTGTTTCAAAGAGGAGAGGATGAACAAGAGGAGGGCTGAGAATGTACCACTGGATATGGAAATATGCTCATCACTGCTGACTTTGACTGAGAGGCTTGCTGCAGCAGTGGGCTCGCAAGATTGGGGGCAGGGAAGTCAAGGTAGAACAGAAGAAAGAGTTCCCACTGTGGCGCAGTGGGTTAAGAGTCCAACTACAGAAACTCAGGGCTCCGAGGAGGTGCAGATTCAATTGCCAGCCTAGGCACAGTGGGTTAAAGGATCCAGTGTTGCCGCAGCTGTGGCTCGGATTCAATCCCTAGCCCAGGAACTTCCATAGGCTGTGTGTGTGGCCATAAACAAACAAACAAACAAAATAGAAGGAGAGAAATGAGAACATAGAGACCTCACTCTCAGGAAATTGCTTTAAAGGGAAGGAATGCACTGAGACAATAGCAGGTGAATATTGAGATCTGGAGAGGTGTCTTTTTTTTTTTTAGTCTTTTTAGGGCCTCCATCCATGGCATATGGAAGTTCCCAAGCTAGGGATCAAATCTGAGCTGCAGCTCCTGGCCTACACCACAGCCACAGCAATCACACATCCAAGCCAAGTCTGTTACTTATGCCACAGCTCACAGCAATGCACATCCTTAACCCACTGAGCCTGGGCCAGGGATCAAACCCACATCCTCTTGGATACTTGTCCAGTTCGTTACTGCTGAGCCACAACGGGAACTCCTGGTTTTGTTTTAAAAATGAAATAATTGCATGTTTAGAATCAAAGGGAGGTTGGGTGGAGAGAGAAAAATGGACAATAGAAATAAACATAACTGATGCTATATTAAGGAAAAGACATTCCCCAAACCATACTCAGCCTAATGGCGGCCCTGCGATCTATTCAGATGCTTTCTATTCCTTTCCAATCTGTTCTGCTCTGGTCCTTTCCATTGCCGGTCACGCTGTACTAAACTGATTTCACAACTCAAGACTTGAAGAAAGCACTGTATCCCACCAGGCTGCCTAATTTAAGTCACCTCTTCTTGCTGAGAATGGTCTTTCTGGGACCATGCTTACCGTGGCGAGACCCTTTGCCCAGAAAAGTCACGCTAGGACAGTTTATACATACTTGAGAAACTCGGGAATATTTTGTTTTACAGGCTGACCGGCTGGGACCCTGTAGCCTGAGTGTCACTCAAGCCAGATTTCTCAGTTGATTAAAATGCTAACATCCTTCCATGAGTCCATTAGTCTGAGGTCAGCCACGAACACACACTGGCCAACTTAAAAGAACAAGAAAACAATAAGAATTGATGAAATATTCATCAGTCTGTAATATTGTTTGCTTTGTACCGCCTTGGTGTGTTTTTACCCTCCTAATAGGAGTCTCTGGCATTTTTAACCCACTCAATTGACATTTTAAAATGAGTGGCTGGGTGAAGCTTCTTTTCTAAGATATAAGCATTGACTTAACTTCGTACATGTGGGAGTGTTAAGTAAATTATTCTTAATAGTAAAGTGATAAAAATAATGTGCACATGAGGAGTTCCCATCATGGCGTAGCAGAAACGAATCAGACTAGGAACCATGAGGTTTTGGGTTCGATCCGTGGCCTCACTCAGTGGGTTAAGGTCTGGTGTTGCTGTGATCTGCGGTGTAGGTCGCAGACGTGGCTTGAATCCCGTGTTGCTGTGGCTGTGGCATAGGCCAGCAGCTACAGCTCCGATTAGACCCATAGCCTGGGAACCTCCATATGCTGCAGGTGCAGCCCTAAAAAAAAAGAAAAAAAAAAGACAAAAGACCACAAAAAATAATAATAATGTGCACATGAGACTATAAAATAACAGATACATTAACAATCAAAAGCATTTTTTTGACCACAACCTAGTGATGTACACACATGCACACCTACCTAGCTTTCCGTGGTATGAGGTTTAATTAGATTTTTTCAAATTAAGTTTTTCTTCCTTCCCCACCCCCCAAATCTATTTAGAGAAAAGAATTTTTACCAATCTCAAATGAGGGTGTGATGTGAATATGTATTATAAAAATTACCATGAACTTTAAAAGAGAATAAGGTGTTTTTAGAATGATAATGCTACTTGGCTACCTTTCCGCTTGGCCCCAAGCCATCCAGTAAGCTTGGCTGGGGATCAGAGCATTGAGCACAAATTCTTATCTTAGAGGAGAATAAAACATTCTTATTTAAATAGAGTTGAGTTTGGAAAGGCAGAGATGTTAAACTTGAGTAAATTAGTCATTCAAATTTGCATCCACACTTTCCTCCTCCTGTTGAGACATCAAGATGATATTGCTTCAGAACAGAAAACTAAGTACACAAATAAGCACCACAAAATGTTCTACTTCCTGTGAGGATGCAAAGATGCCCCCTCGGGGGCTGGCAGGATGTGTGGAGTGACCTCCTTTCCATGTTAAAGAAGGACTTGGGTTGATGCCACTGGCCTGCTATTGGCTGAGCACCCTCCAAGGAAGGGAGGGTGTTTTTCTGGTGGCTGGTCCTGCCCAGTTGCACTTGGGATGGTTGAAAAACCAATCAACAAACAAACATGCATTTCTGACAGGGTTGCTAGAGGAAGGAGTCAGCCTGTGGATATGGAGTCAAATAATGTAAGAAAAGGAAATTTATGTATGACTGGGTCACTTGGCTGTACAGCAGAAATTAGCATGACCTTGTAAATCAACTACACTTTAATAAAAAAAAATTTTTTTTTAAACAATTAAAGTGGAGTTCCCTTTGTGATGCAACAGCAACGAATGACTAGGAACCATGAGGTTTTGGGCTTGATCCTTGGCCTCGCTCAGTGGGTTAGGGATCTGGCATTGCTGTGGTATAGGTTGCAGATGTGGCTCGGATCCTGCGTTGCTGTGACTGTGGCATAGGCCGGCAGCTGTAGATCCAGTTGGACCCCTAGCCTGGGAACCTCCATATGCCAAGGGTACAGCCCTAAAAAGCAAAAAAAAAAAAAAAAAAAAGACTAAAGTGGCATCAAATCCACTTGAGGATCTCCATGAGTACCAGCTTGTCATCAGTGAAGCTAATTTGGGAGATTCATCTAATTCCTCCTGAGCATGTAAAACAGTAGCTGGGATGAGGACAGGTCTGGCAGTTGGGGAGGTGAGGTTGGGAAACAAGAAATAGGACAGAGTCTGGTTGGACTCAACCATTATCTGACTTTAGAACAACTGTCAAGTTCCAAAGGACAACTTTTTGTGATCAAAGAGTCAGATAGCGAGCAATGGCACAGGAAGTCCTAAGGTCATGGTGATGTTGGTGCCAGCTCTGTATAAGAGACACTGCCTGTCTACACTGTCACTGTCATGTGGGCAAAGCTCGAATCCCTACCTTGGAAGAGTTCCTTTCCAACAGCAATGCAATGACATCGATCTGTGCATTTTTACCAAATGCTGAACAGCTCAGCACTATATTGTGGCCTTTTCTTACTTGACTCCTCCAAATCTATTTATTAGTACTTAATATATTTTCACCATTTAGCTTTAGAAAAGAGAAAAAAGGAAAAATGATAAGAAGAACTGTATCAGGATTTTAGTGGGAAGCAAAGAGCAGAAGATATGACCAAGAGGGGCAGAAACAAGTGTGTTAGTTTCCCGGGATGCTGGAAAAAATGGTCATGAACTTGGTGGCTTAAAACAGCAGACACTGATTCTCTCACATCTGGAGGCCAGAGTCCCTATCAAGGAACCTGCAGGGTCTAGCTCCCTCCAGAGGCTCTTCCAGCCTCTGGAGGCTCCAGGCATTTCTTGGCTTGTGGCTTCATTTGCCTCTCTCTTCACAGGGCCTTCCCCTCTTATCCCTGTGCCTTTTCCTCTTCTGAGGACACTTGTCATTGGATGGAAGACATTTTGGGGCCACCATTCACCCCACTGCAAATAAAAGGCTTTTTATAGCTCAGGTAACAAGAAGCCCTAGGTAGGCCGCCCCGGCTCTTCTTTTCTCCCTGCCAGAGTGCAGACCTTCATCTTCAGTCTTTGTAGCCTGATGGCACAGACTTTGCTGTACTTCTAGGCAGTGGGGCCACCTTCCAGGTAGAGAGAACAAAGAAGGACTCAGAGTCCAAGGCAAGCAAGCAAGCGGAGCCTTTCCTTAAAGCTTTCCTGGGAGTCACTCCCAGTGTCTCCAGCTTGCCGTTCATCGTCTAGAACTGGATCATAGGCCACCCTTGCTGCAGGTGGTGAGAGAACATGAGACTTATCCATCCTCCCCAGCCTATAAGGGAGGACGGCGAGGACATGAGCACTGCTGAACGGCCATGGATGGTCAGTCCTCAGCGTCTGCTGTAACTCTTAAGAAGGAGAACATCATATTGGCTCAAGACCTAGATCTTTTAGAAACTGCCCAAATGCCATGCCGGAACTGGACTGGAATGACCCTCCCATATGTCAACGCCATTTGGGTTTGGTTCTCATGTATTGATGTTGGAGAGTTGCAGAATATTTTCTTTTCTTTTCTTTTTCTTTTTTTTTAAGGACCACACCTGTGGCATATGGAAGTTGCCAGGCTATGGGTGGAATCAGAGCTGCAGCCGCTGGCCTACACCACAGCCACAGCAATACCAGATCTTTAAACCACTGAGCGAGGCCAGGAACGAACCCTTGTCCTCATGAATACTAGTCAGGTTAGTAACCCACTGAGCCACAACAGGAATTCCCAATAGCTTCTGAATGTTGAGGATACATTCTGAGTCTTCAGAATAAGAAATACCAAGAGGGTTGCCATATTTGCAAATAAAATATAAGACACCCAATTAAATTCTAATTTCAGATAAACAATGAGCATATTTTTAGTTATATATATATAATATACATTATACGTGTATATAATATTGCAATATTGGCAGAGGACCTATTTGTATTATTCATTGTTAATCTGGAAGTCAAAAGTTGAACTGAGAATCTTGTATTTTATCTGGCAATCCTGGGGAGGAACCTCTACTATGGATCAGAAGTAGGATTTTGATTATTCCGGTCATTGTTTTAAGAAGATACGTTTTAAGGTTGTTAAAATTGATCACATCATATGAGAAATTTGCTTTGACAGGAAGAGAGAAAAACTGACTCCTTTAACACAGAAATGTTTAGAATTCAAAGATTCCTTTTAAACATTGGTCTTGTCCTTTGAGGAATAATCCACAGCCTATTTAAGACAGTTTATTCCATGAGGAAATTATCTCTTTGCCCATGGCTATTCAAATATTCTGGGGCTATGGTGGCAGGTACAGGTTTATGGGTTTCTAGTGCATGATTGAAAAAGTCTCTCTGAATAGACAGTTGCAATTTATCTGTTCCACTTTTGCAAGTTCTTTAAAAGTTTCTACTAGGAATGAAGGTCCAAACTTTAGGATAAATAACTGTACAGAATCACAGGCAAGCCCATGGTAAGTGGTGTCCATCTTGGTCTTGGAGCTCATTTTATCGACACTACATTATTGGCATTTGTGGTGCTTTGCTACAAAGGAGTAATTTTAACCCTGGCCGAGAAAACCTCTGGAAAGAAGTGGGAGCTGATGTCTTCTGCCCTGAGGCTCATTTAACAAATGAACTGTCCTCCTCCCCCCATCCCCATGGACTTGCCCAGGGAGAGTCAAGAAAAATGGGGCGATCGATGTTACCGGAAAGAAAAAAAAAAACATATAAAATGAGACAGTATTGTCTCACTAACCCAAGTGCTGCATCTGGAGAAGGAAGAAATAACTCCTGCTCATTGATTTTAGAAAGTGTATAATTGAGGTCAGAGTTGTTCATGAAATGGCTAGACATCCCTCCAAGATGGACCTCGCAAAAGGCACTTGCCTTGACAATGAACTTGGGTGCCGGTCAATGTCACATCACTGCACGGTCATAGGCCAGCAAGCGGGCACAAAACTAGATAAGGAAATTAGAGAATTAATGGGCAGATGTCAAATGTTCTGAAAGAAAGGACCATTTCCATTTAAAATTCCCAGCCGATGCAATTGACACTGATTGAAATAGATTTCTGTATCTGCCTCGAGATCCATATAAATTCCAGAGACAATTTCAAGAGTACACATTTCTACTTTCCAAGTAATTTGTCTTCTTATTAAAGCTGCACATCACTCCTGCCCATCTGATATTCTCACTTAGTGGCATTTACTTTTGTCACCAAGATAGGATGCCCTGATCTCTTTCTCAAGGGGTTTGAGTCCATTTACAGCCTGTGTCAGCAGAGTTCTGTGTGCTGGGACAAGCTTCAGCATAACCAGGGCAGAGTGGAGCCACCAACTGTCCTGACTGCTGGCCGCATCTCCACGCTTTCTCTTGAAGGGATTACGCACTTTCTTTTCACTGCAGCAGCCAGTGAACAAGACCCCGTGTCTATAACTTTGGTATTGTTCCACCACAAGAAGGAAATGAATGAAGAACTTCAAACGCTATTAGTTTAAAATACACTTTCAGCTTTCATCTCTCTCTCTCTCTCTTTTTTTTTTGCTTCTTAGGGCCGCACCCGCGGCATATGGAAGTTCCCAGACTAGGGGTCCAATTGGAGCTACAGCTGCTGGCCTACACCACAGCCACAGCAATGCAGGATCCGAGCTGTGTCTGTGACCTATACCACAGTTCACAGCAACACCCGATCCCCAACCCACTGAGCGAGGCCAGGATCGAACCCGAAACCTCATGCTTACTAGTCGGATTCGTTTTCCTCAGCGCCGCAATGGGAACTCTGACTTTCAGCTTTTAAATATAATTCACAAACCACAGCATTGCCTTTAAGAGGGGGCATCTTCTTCTGTTGTTGTTCTTGTTTATGGTATGTTGGCTGTGATTACAGAGAATATGCATCTTCAATATCATTTCCTTTTCCAAAACTTAGCACTGATGATGGGCCAGCAGGGACTGCTTAACTAGAGACCCACTGAGTGTGCCACATCTAGCCATAACTTATTAATCTTCCAGTTTTTAAATTCTTTTGAACCTAATGGGCAAAATAATATATATATTTGCTCTAAATATTTTCCTCCTCCTCTGGGATCAGTCTGACTTCTTCAAAAAGGGCAAAAGTAGACTGAGCTAAGGCAGCCAGTGGGGAGGCTGGCTTCAGAAGAATCTAGCTACATGGCAAAAACAAACAGAATATGAAGGTGGAAATAGACTGACTTCCTGGTTTGTGATGTCTTACAATCTCAGGTCTCAGGTGTATCTGGCTCAGGGAACAGCCAGATGTGGGCTTCCTATCTCCTTTGCTTTTGTTTTAAAGAAGAGGGAAGGACCCCAATGTTCACTGCAGAACTATTTGCAATAGCCAAGACATGGAAGCAACCAAAGTGTCTATAAACAGATGAATGGATAAAGAAGATGTGGTACATACATACAATAGAATATTACTCAGGCAAAAAAAAAGAATAAAATAATGCCATTTGCAGAAACATGGATGCTACTGGAGATTATCATACTAAATGAAGTAAGTCAGACAGAGAAAGGCAAATATCTATGAGATCACTAATATGTATAGTCTAATAAAAAAAGATACAAAAGAACTTATTCACGTATCAGAAACAGACTCAAATATTTTGAAACAAAAGTTATGGTCACCAAATGGGACACACTGCCAGGAGGGATAAATTAGGAGTTTGGGATTACCATATACACACTACCCGATATAAAATAGATAAGTAGCGAAGACCCGCTATAGAGCACAGGGTAATCTACACAATACTTTATAATAACCTATATGGGGAAAGAATCTGAAAAGGAATGCATATAGGTGTATGTATATGTATAACTGATTCGCTTTGCTATGCACCTGAAACTAACACAAATTTGTAAGTCAACCATATACCAACAATTTTTTTTTTAAAGAGGGGCTGGCAGGATCTAGAAAGGTGGCCAGAGGAAGCTGAGCTGAGGAATCAATTCACATATCTGAGCAGTCTTCTCATTACAACAACTGTCACCATGGAGGCTTTAGTCCCTTGACGCCCCACTATGGGCTGGCCATTTTTAGATGGTGACACTGAGGCTTCAAGCCTCATTAACTTGGATCTAGCCCTGTTGATCCCTCTCTAGGGACTTGTGACAGATCCTGGAAATACAAGATCCCCTCCCCTTTTGGAACTAAATTCTCATAGCATCAGCTATTCAATAACTAAGTAAAATAAAATATATTGTCAGTTGGGTGATGACGAATGCTCAGAAGAAAAGAGAGGAATGGGGATGAAAGGAATGGGGGGGCCGGGTTTTGCAGCTTTAGATATGGAGAAGGACAGCTTCTCCAAGAAGGCACATCGCACCAATAAAGGGGGGCAAGATGAGGGGCCGCTGGGCAACTGGGCATCAGTTGTGGGTCAGGGTCAGAGCAGACTCTGAGGAGTGAACTGCTGTGTTTTAGTTCAGAGCATCTGCAGTGGAGAGAGAGGAATAAAGCAGAAGTGGGATCAGAGCCAAAAGGGGCCAGACCACATGTAGGCAGGGCTTTTGGCCGGCACAGGGATCCTGGTTATCACTGGGAAGGGAAACCATTGGACGGTCTCAGGCAGCAGGTTGCCATGCTGTCCTAACACTGGAAGAGCATCACTCCAACTGCTGTTTTGAAACCAGACCAAGGCAACAAGGGAGGCAGTGGGAAAGGTAGCTGGGAGCCATGGCAGTGATGGGGAGAGAAGGGATGGAGTGAACCAGGGGGGGGCCGTGAAGTTGCTAAGGAATGGTCGGGTGCTGGGAAGACTTTGAAGCAAAGCTGAGTGGGTGCTGACACAACAGACGTGGGTTTGAGAAAAAGAAAGGAACCAGGATGCTTCCAGAGTTTCAGCATGACCTGGAATTGGAAGCACAAAACTGCCATTTATTGAAATATGATCATGGCAAGTGTAGGTTGATCAGTTCTCACTGTGTTAAACTTGGGGTGAGGTCAAGTAGGTGGTTGGACATACAGTTCAAGAGAAACAGGGCTTTTTACATGTGTGGGAATACATGCCTGTGGATGCTTTTCTCCAAGGATGGGGAGTTAAAACAAAGGAAAAACTGGGCAGAGCACTATGCTTAGTTTCTATCATTTTTCTAGCCTTTGACAAAGTTTTAAACATTTTACAAACATCATCTTTATCATCACCTTCTCGATGTGACAATTCCCTCACTGTTTGGGACCTGTCCTTGGTTTCCAGTAAACCAGTGAACTATTAGGAATTTCTCACACATTGCTGATTTCATCATTTAAAAAGATTTCCAAGTGCATATGGTGTATTGGAACTCTATGGAAGCCAAAACCTGAAATTGGATTTTTTATTGAATTTTTTCTCTCCATTGCCTGTACACACTGGGGGTTGGGAGTTTTATTTTTATGACTTCTTTTCTTTGCACAGTTGGTGAGGGCTGGCATTTAAAAAATATTTTTAATAAAAAAATGAACAAGTTACACTGAATCCTGGATACAGTTACGCCCTAGCTCCCTAGTACTTTGGCCATTTTCTGAGCACTCAATGCTAAATTGATTATGGACTAGTTCCTGAAGAAACCCCAGTTAAGAACTGGATATTGTAGGAGAAATTTCCAAAGGATGTGCTTGTCATTCATTCTTTTAGGTTTTCCAGACTTCTTAAAACAAGCTAGGTCACATGACAGCTATATAACATCTATATGCCATTATATAGCGCTGTCTCTAGAAATAGCTTGGGTAGGTGGATTTCAGCAAGAGATATTTTACTAAAAATGTTGATTACTCAAAGAATGTTTTGCTTTTTAGGGCCGCATCCAAGGCTACAGCTGCTGGCCCACACCACAGCCATGGCAATGCAGGATCTGAGCCACGTCTGCGACCTACACCGTAGCTCATGGCAACACCAGATTCCCTGACCCACTGGGCAAGGCCAGGGATTGAACCTGCATACTCATGGATACTAGTCAGACTCGTTTCCACTGCACTGTGAAGGGAACTCCATCAAAGAACATTTTTGTTTTTCTCAAAATTGCATTTGAGAATATTGCCCCTTAAAATTTTCCATATATACTTATGGATTTCTTTTAGATTTGGTCCCCCTAGTTGTTACCGATTTTCCGATGGTCTGTTTCTGTCAAAGAAAGGCATCCATCGATGCTGTTTCTACTTTTACCTTGGAGTTCAAGTAGCCAAGAGGAAAATTAATGCCTACTTGTATTTTAACAATTAATCCCATCTTTGTAATGTAGTAGAAATAATCCCTATTTGGAATCAGATATATTATATCTGGTCTTAAATTCTAATCCGTAGCTTATTGTACGCATTTAACATTTCTAAGTTTCTGTTTTCTTGCCTGTAAAATGGGCATAAAGCATTTCCCCCCAAGGAATCTAAAACTAGTTAAAGTATATAAAGCATGTCCAGGTACTGAATTAATTATTATTAATTTCTGTTTCCATGTAGATAAATATCAACCTTTTCTTCTTATAATATTTATTGCATGTAAAATCGCTTGACAAATATTTTTATACTCAATTAGTAAAAGCCAATTCAAACTCCATTGTAAATAAGTAATAATGACAGCTAATCGTTATTGACAGATTTCTCTGTTCCAGGTGATCTACTAAGGCCTTATGCATATTCACTCATTCGATCCTTGGAATAACCCTATGAGGTAAGACCTACTACTTTCCCCTTTACAGATAATGGAATCCAGACACTGCAGGAGTCAAGAACTGGCCCAGGGTCATGGAAGCCAGTTGGGTTTGAACCTGAACAGTCTGGGTTTAGAGTTGGGGGGTGTACCCTCACACAGGGTTCATTAGTGCTCTAATAGATCCTGAAAATACACACACTTGGGAGTTTTACACTCCATCAAAACCCTTGCTTTTTTTTTTTTTTTTTCTGGCCATACTTGTGACATAAAGAATCTCCTGGGCCAGGGATTGAACCTGAACCAGTGCAGTGACAACACCAGATCCTTAACCTGCTGAGGCACGGGGGAACTCCCCCAAAGCCTTGCCTTTTTAAGGACCCAAGTGACATTTATACATATATTAAGAACTCTCAGAATCACTTAAATAATTTTATCACTTTAATTTCTCAAATGGACAAAGGAGTGCCTTCCACGCTGGCCTTCCCTAAATGAGAACCTCTTGTTTTCCTAATGAGGATGTGGGTCGATTTCAGGGATAAATAAGGGTTATAGTGAGTCTGCATTAAAAGCAGAGCAACTGGACCCTGCCCGGGGTCCCTTGTCTCTTCCTCTCTGCTCTGAGCCACCCGGGCCATCTCTGGGCCGTGGTTCAGAAGCCTGTCCCACGTGACACGCTCCTTCCATTTTTTCTGTTGAGAATCATCGGATTTTTTGTCTGAGTCTTGCCTTTGTTGCCTTAGTTCTTATTGAACCACCAGGAGGAAAAAAAAATAGGGAAAGCAAATCACTACTTTGGTTTCACTTGGATGGAATGAAATCTGCACACAGGACTCCATGAATTAATTTTTGAACCAAAACAAGACACTTGGTAACTCAGAACTAAAAGACCAAAGAAGCAGGAGAAAAACATGCCAAAAGGAAAAAAAAAGCAGGAGCAAATGACTCTGAGCAGCTTCTAAGCCAAGATAAGTATTGTTAGGTTTCAAAAAGAAAGGACCTTGGGTCCCAGGCTAATGGCTTCTCATGGTATCACTATACTTACAGCAAATAGTGGAAGGCTTCTTTTTCTTTCTTTATTTCAAACCACACAATGTTAAAATGAATTTTGGGAATCTGCTTCATTTTTAAATCATGCTCTCTCTTTGCAAAATTCACCATTTAACCCACAGACAACATATCAGGGAAGACCTCCTTAATTCTCACATTTGCATGACTTTCCATCTAATGGTTTAGGCTGGAGGAACAGGTGGAAGGCTGTGCATTGTCGCCAAAGGTACCCATTTTAAAACCCAGTGCAACTGTATCTCTCTTGTTGGTCCATTAGTTAGGTGATTAAACTTGATCTTAATTTATCTGTGAACTCTTTGTGACATAAAGTTCTCAGGGCCTGGCCTCTGCAGTTAGCAAGCTAGTGGGTGTCTCCAGGATTTTAATATTTAATTAAATGTAATACTATTCAATTTCTAAATATTTTAGACAGATTCTCTTGCATCACATTCTGTATTTAGCCTTAACATATTCTTGCCAATCTCCCATCTCTAGATTCTAAGCAACCAGAAGCCAAGAAAGTGCCAAGTCCATATTTGAATCTGTTACAGGACTTTTCCAGAAGCTCAATAAGAAGTAAACTGAAATCCTCCAAGTAAGTGTTTACATACCTAAAAATGTTTGATAGATGATGTTGAGATTTTCTTCAACCCACTGTCAAGTTAATAAATCATATCATTGCTACCAAAGATGAGTGAGAATTTATGTTGTGGAGAGAGATGTATGTAAGTGAAGGTAGAAATGACAGTTTGTAATTTCATGAAGAGAAATACATGGCAAATATTAATTTGCACGTAAAATTATAATTAGAACACAGATGATCCCTGGCAATCTTTAGAGAAGGGCTGAAGAAATGGTTTTAGAGAAAGCTTTTGTTTTCCTAAGCAGCCCACATAGAGATTTAATCTGATTACTTAGGTCAGTTTTTAGAGATGACATTTTATAAAGCCTTAGTAAAACTCATCCATCTTGCTTATCATTCACCTGAAGGGTGTAAAAATGAGAATTTATTTCATTTGATAGACATTTACTTAGGTTAGTTTGCTTTTTATTGAAAATCTTGTTGTCTTTTTCAACAGCCTCCAAGGGACCAGCTCCCCCACATGTTAAAAATGCTATGTCATTGTAATATTTTATGTAAAAATCATCTTTAAAGTAACCACTAGATGGCAATGAATCGGCATAAAAATGTAGGTCTTGCAGAAGACACCCATTGTTAGTTCAAAGGGGCAAGAATAGAAACCAGCTCTTCAGCTATGCTTAATAGCTTTTCCTGGGCATCTACACTGTCCGGAAAGATACTGGAATCCACAGCCACCATCAGGCATTGGCTTGGGCTGGGGAATTGGGGTGTGGTGAGAAGGGAGCTTTTAAGAAGCTTCACATTGAGTGAGATGAACTTGGAATTGAGAATCCATCCAACAGACCTGGGTTTGAGTCTTGGCTCTATTACTTGCGAGATATGGGCTCTTGAATGAATTGCTTAACTTTGCTGGGAATCAGTTTCTCCATCATTAGAACAGCCATAGTAACAGGTCATTCATGTGGTACCTTGAGGATCCAATGAGACGGTCTCTGCACAACACTTCGTGTGTGAAAGGTGTTAAATCAATCCCTGGTTATTCCAGGGCCATGATTTCTTATCTGGAACTCTTGGAGCCAGTTTGCTTCAGAATTCATAATTTTCAAAGTATTAAATGACAAAGCATAAATTACATAGCTATGCCCAGTAAGGGATGGGACAGTCTTCTACAATCAAACATTTATTTTTCTGTAGAAAAATATGTTCATCCTAAATGGAATATATAACATACCTGATTACCAGTGCAGGCAGGTTTTGTCAACAATGAGTTGGAAAAACACTTGATTTTCAGAGCTTTGGGGAGATTTGAATTTTAGATAGGAGACTGAGCATCTGAACTAGCCATTTATACATCATTTCTGCTGGTCTATGCATGCTGCAGAACCTACTGGCAGAAAGGAATGCCTTGATCGAGGGGCAGTGAGGTTGTTGGACTCATCCCTCTTCTTTCCATGGTGTCACCACCATTCTTCGTAAAGTATTATGCCAACTACCCCCCTATAAGTATATTCAATGACATACAAAGGAAAAGAGTTTGAAAAATAATATGTGTGTGTGTGTATTATGTACCTATACATAAATATACATATATATACACAAATATACATATACTCATGCATATATATGTACATATATATAAATAAAATACACATACATATATATGTGTATATGTATATTTATATATATAAAACTGTATAATTGAAATCACTTTGCTGTATACCTTAAACTAATACACAACATTGTAAATCACCTATATTTCAATGAAAAAACTATTTTATTTTCAGACCTTGCACCTGACAAAATGACTACATAAAAAGCAGGAAAAAAAATACATAATTTTCTGTCCCCAAGAATGAGTACTCTTGGTGAAGAAAAAGGCCTATGTTAGAGTAAGTGTTAAGAGCTCAAAATTTGGTTGGTAGTTTTTACCAAGTAAAGCTAATATTTTACATTTTTCTTCTAGGCAAGCTTTATTTTAAAAGATTTGATAGAAAAATAATAGCATGTTTTTGAAAGATACCATCAAAAAGATATGGAAATCTTGTTTGGGGGAGAATGTCTGTTCTAAGTATGTCACACCCAAATTTCTCCATAACATGTTTTTAAACAAAGATTTTTCAATCATTTCACTTGTACCTATGCAGACTCTGCTCTTAGGTTGTCAATTTCCAAGGACAGAAACCAGCCTTCCTCTGGTTTTTCTTTCTTTGTAATCCCTAGGAAGCTGGTAACTTATATAGCAGTATTGTGTTTGGAAAAGATGATAGATAAATGTGACTTTCTTGGCTCTAAATAAGAAAGATTCTTCTATCATAATTCATATATTCTCAGGGCATAAGTTAGACCCATTTGGGTGTTACATTAACCCTTTCAGAAAACAAATATGCCATATATAACCCGGAAAAAAAGGAAAATGACCTTAATGGTTTGAAAGAGCTGGAATCAGAGCTTATACAATGAACAAATCTGCCCAAAAATAACCTGGAAGAGGAATTCTCCTGTCTTTGGTGTCCATGAGGTCTAAAACGAAAACCAATCCTCAATAACATAGTTGCAGAAACTAAGGACAATTTCAGCTACATTTAATCAAGATTAGTTGCAGGGGAACCATGCCCCGAGGTCTCTGTGTTAAGCTACCTGTGACATTGCTGAATAAGAGAAGTCCGAGGAGCTGGCACTGTTGCTGGGAGAAGTTGGACTCCATTGGTTGAGGCTGACGACAGTGAGAGGAACAAAAAACTGATCAAGGGCTGCCCTGGATGAAAAATCATGGGTGGTTCCCAAGAACCCCCAGGATAAAGCCCAGATTCCTTAGGGGTCAGATAATATCTCAATACTCACAGTATCTCAACCCCCCCTCTTCTAAGCTTCTTCTCTGTTTGAAAGCCACTTTGGAATATTTACTCAATGTCCTTGGAGTTTCTTAAATTCTGTCTCTGAGCCTTTCCATTGCCCTGAAAGTCCTTCGGCCCACCCCATGCCTCTCCCCTCTTCTCTACTAGAAATAGTCTAACCTGGGAGGCCTCCTACTGCCAAGGATGTTCTGTATTACTTATCTGCTCATTGTGGGACCTCAAAGCCCCTTCAAGGGGATAGAACTCAAAGCCTTCAGCCAAGAAAATAATCAACAGACCTTTGTCATTGCCCAACCTGTCTCATTGTAATGCCCTTCCCCCACCTTGAGCAACTGGGCCTACTTCTTCCTACCCCCTACTGGGAAAAGTATGTGGCCCACTCCTCACCCCTCCCCTGTGGAGGCCTTATACACCCTCAACCAACCAGCAAGTGTAACATAAGACCCTTTTTTCCCCAGCCAATCAGCAGGTCAGCAGGTATATCCTGTGACCTCTCCTCTGCCTGGGTTATAAAAACAGGCAAGACCATGTGCCGGAGGTCAGCTCTCCCCATTCATCAGGAAGTTGGCCTGCTGCTCTTGCGGCATCTCTCATCTTAAACTCTCCTTTCTTTTTGATGTCTGCTCTCCCTGATTATCAGGAAGTCAGCCCACTGTGTTAGCAGAGTCTCTCGCCTCAATTAATTGTCTTTTCTTCACCTTACCTTGATCTGGAAAATTATTCCTTCCAACCTGCATGCACAGATCATGTGTGAGCCCTAAGGTATTTGTGCTTGTTATTATTTTTCCATCCTAGTATTGCATAAACTACTTGGAAATTCGTGGATGTTGACTGAGTGTTTGCTGTTATTGCTAAAAAGTGGAGTCAAGCACAGTCAAGCTCACTAGTATAAAATCTGGGGTGAATGTGTAAAGGGAAGTTCAAGACCGTCCCTCGGGTATCCTGTTCTACTCTTATAGTCCCAATTCACAGATGAAGTAAATGGGACCATATTACCCTCCATCAGTAGAAATGACAAAACACTGTAAATCAACTATAATGGAAAAAATAAAAATTATTTTAAAAAAAGAAAAGATGGAAAATGAATTATAAGGAAGAAAAAAAGAGAAAGTGGGACCAGCTCATGGTCACGCACCTAGTTAGTAATAGAATCTTGCCCTTTATCGAGTATCTGACTGCCGATCCAGTGCTTTCCGTGGCTCTGCCTCCCACAAAGATAAGGGCACAGAGTCTATTTCATTGTAATATGCCACATCCCCCTGTGGTACCACTGAATGGCTTTCCAAGTGGCTCTAGATAAATATAAAATATGGCATGCCTGTCTTTCTGGTTTCTCTCAACTGGGTAAGTTAATATCCTAGAGGGAACTCTTTTGGCATATGAAAGAATTATTAAAGGAAGTTTAGTTTGCTAAATCTCGGTGGGGTTGGCCTGTTTTAGAGTTTTTGCTTTGTAAGATTCATGCAATCCCAATGGCTGCATTTCAAGAGGCCGGCTGAGCGAGGCTGGGTGAATGAATGATTTCCTTGTATTGGAAGAGATGCAAGTTTGTCCCTGGAATCGGAGAACACAGTTATGTCAGAGATGCATATTTAACTTCTGTGTTTTTCCATTAATTTCAAAGAAAACCGCACAAATACATGTATCAGTTTAAAACATTTTTTGATTGTGCAAATATAACAGAAAATACCACATTTCTCATCCCTTTGAGTGATTAGGTTAATTTTCCTGCCTGAGCTTGGCTACAGTGAAGATGCTCTCTTATGTCTAACTTGGTGAAATTCCAACTCCGTCTCTGTCACAATTTTTGCCATATTCAATTCTCTAGTTACTTTGTGAAGATTTTTCAAGATGACTTTTTCAAAAAGTCAGCCAACAGGCACCCTGGGAACATAAACAAACGTTTCATTGTGTTTTTTAGATGGATACATTTTGTTCATCATATGGTTTGTCATTCTCAAAACTATTTTTCTGATAATCTGTAACATTTTCTCATGGCTCTTCTAAAATCTTTTATCTTTTAGCTAACTATGATTGGTAGTTTCTTTATTGAATGCTTTCTTTACAATATTTTTGTTTTCATAATTTAACATTTTTATATTGGAAAATTCCAAATATGTTCAAAAGTAGAGACAAAAAGCCACCATTCACTAGTCACCTAGCTTCAGTAATTATCAGCTCATGGCCAATCTTTTTTCCTCTGTACTCCTTCCCAAAACCTACCTCCTCTGAATTATTTTGAAGCAAATTTCAGAGGTCATATCATGTCATCTGTGAATATTTCTCTAGGTATCTTTAAAAAAAAAAACAAGGCCTTCCCTTTTAAAACATAATCTCAGTATCAATAACCACCACCTTCCCCCACCTCTGCAAAATAGTAATTCCTCAATATTGTCAAATATCCAGTCAGTATTCGCATTTCCCTAATTGTACTATTTATGGTGTTTTTGAAGTTTGTTTCTTTGAATCAGGATCCAGGCAAAGTTCACATATAACAGCTGGTGTATCAGGTACTGACTATTGATAGGCCCTCACACTCTTCCCCACCCCCACCCCTTATCTCCTAAACAGGGTTGTTTCTCCTGCACAGTTTCTCATTGTGTGGATTTGCTGATTATAACCCTGTGACATCATTTAACAGGTGTATTCCTCCATCACCCCTACTTCCAGTAAAATGGTAGTTATATCTAGATGCTTGATTGGATTTCAGTTATTTTCTTTGTTTAACCCCCCCACCACGATTTTTTTTTTTCTTTTTGGGGCCTTACCCAAGGCATATGGAAATTCCTGGGCTTGGGGGTTGAATCAGAGCTACAGCTGCTGGCCTATGCCACAGCCACAGCAATGTGGAATCCGAGCCGCATCTGTGACCTACGCCAGAGCTCAGGGCAACTCTTTAAAGCACTCAAGAATCCCATCCAGGCAGGGCACCAGTCTGATGACAGAAGCTGTACTGCCCCCTGGAGCTGCTTTGGAAATCTGAAGGGGGCCGTTTTTAATTGTCACATTTGTGGGGGAGGGTACTCACCTGGCATATGTGGGACAGAGTGGTAGGCATTTGGCAACACCTGAGAAAGTTGCAAGTGCTATGAATTTTCCCATGATTTATGCCTTGTACCCTGGACAACCATGTGTAGATGAAAACCCTGCATTTAATTATCTGAACCTAAAACTTAATTTCATTTTATGTATAATCACAAAGTATTTTTATACCCTTTAAATCACCCTAAAAATTTCAGGAATGCAACTATGAGAACCTAGGGAAAATTATTTTGTTCAGAATTTACTGCAGTTCCCTGGTGGCCTAGTGGTTAAGGATCTGGTCTTGTCTCTGCTGTGGCTCTGGTTACTGCTGCGGCATGAGTTCAGTCTCTGGCCCGAGAACTTCTGCATTGCTGTGAGCTCAGCCCCCCACCCCCACCCCCAGAAAATGAATTTAACAAGAGTTATTTACTATTTCAGGATATGACATTAACCAACCTCACCCATGTGCTTGCGAGTCATCAATATAATACTCAGGTTCAGTCTAAATTTTGTAGTTGTTGCATTTGGAGTGATTTTACGTATAAGTAAAATCTTTCCACTTCACTGTATCTTCTGATGTGACTATTACTGAGTTTTTACATATTGACACATATAATTATCTAGAATAAATTACTTTTTAATTTCTTTTTATATGAGTGTCAGACAGTATACTGATTGTTTTAAATTTATGTGTGTAGGTTGATTGGTTATGTTAACTATAGTGTTTACTTCAAGTTAAAAGGGAAATTACAAAATATTTTTTATTACAAAGCGGCATTTGGTCTTACAGAGTTGAATTGTTTTCCATTGCAAGACACATCCTGGATTTGAAGATGTTGAAGTATGAAAAGAGTTGGGGCTCAGAACTGATAAAATAATATCAGTTATAATAATAGCAGCTACTTTTGCTAAGCCGTGTTCTACAAGCATTTGCACGCATTATCTCATTTAATCCTCACACACAATAAACTGCAAAGTGGGCATGTGCAAAACAGTGGAATACAATATTTTCCCCAGGCCATGGAGTAAGTGTGTGCTTGCTTTGGAATATGGATCTGGATCAACTTTAATCCCATACTCCTTTCTCCTAGTCAAGCCACTCCAGCTCTGTCCATGTTGCTCTCAAGGTGGAAGAGTCCATGATTCCTCTCCATTCTTGAGAAATTCCCACAAGAAGAGCAGCCTCTTTCTCGAAACCCAGTTCTCCCTCCTTGAGCATAAAGAAGTAGGTTGAGCATGAAGGCTGAGGAAGAAAGGCATTTCCTTCTCCTGCGGGGTCAACACATGGAGACATCCTCATGGCGCTGGGCCAGAAGGATAGTCACACCTGACCAAACATGAGCCTCCATTTCACAGGCTTTCCAATTTTTTGGACTATGACCCAAGAGTAGAAATACATTTTTTTTTCACATAAAAAATTGAGGTAAAATTCATGTAACATAAAATTAACCCCATTAAAGTGTACATAAGTTGGTGATATGTAGTCAGTTCACAATGTTGTGAGACCATGACCTCTTCCTAGGTTCAAAACATTGTCATCATCCTCAAAGACCCATTGCAGCGGTTCAACAGTCACTCCCACCCCCATACCTTTCTGCCCATAACAACCACTATCTACTTCCTATCTGTATGGATTTATACCCTATTCTGGATATTCTCTGCACATGGCCATTCTCTGCACGTGACCTCATACGTTATGTGAGGTTTCATGTTTGGCCTCATTCACTTAGTGCTGTTTTTGAGGATCATCTGTGTTGCAGCATCAGCACTACCTCTTTTCTGTGTGTGGCTGAATGATAACGCATTGCATGGCTGTAGCACATCTTGCTTATCCACTCATCCATTGATGACTTTTGGTTTGTTTCTACCTTTCGGCTATTGTGAAGGGTGGGACTATGATTATTTGTGTACCATACTTGTTCGAATACCTATTTTCAATTCTTCTGAGGAGTGGAATCACCGGGTCCTAATAAGTCTATGATAATTAGATAAATATCATATGATATACTTCTACATTTAACTTTTTGAGAAAATGCCGAACCGTTTTTCACTTCAGCAGCATCATCTTACATTCCCATCAGTTATGCACAAGGGTTCTGATTTCTTCCCATCCTTGCCAGCACTTGTAATTTTCCATAGTTTTTCCCAAATATAGCCATCCTAATGGATGTGAAAAGTACACTTAAAAAGTATACGTATTTTACATTATAGCCTAGTCATCCAGACAAAGAAAAAATATAACTAAAATAAGAGCTTCACAAAATAATACAGTACCCTGACATTTTCTATGCTATTATAGCATAATCTACCCTATTTCATTTCTCTTAAAAAATCCTGGTTGCAACTCACTAAATTGATTTCATTATCCACTAAAGGGTCATGATCCACTGTTTCAAAAATCATTGCTCCATTTGGATGCACAATTTTTTTTCTAGGAACTCATTGCTCCATTTGGATGCAAAATTTTTTTCTAGGAGCTCCATGAAAGATAGGAATGGTTTCCTGCTGTGAGTACTAGATGTCATCTTATTACACAGCAAAGAAAATCATAATTTATATCATGGGCAGAGTATGTTGAATATCTCAATGTTTTGGAAGAGTGTTGGTCCAAAGGGTAGAAGTTATTTCTGATTCTGAACTTTGTGTCTGAAACACTTTTCTGAGATTTATTTTTGCAGCCAGTAAAGGAAGGTAATAATGGAATGCACATGCAGCTGGAGGCCTGTGATGAAGAATGGATAACAAGGGAGATGGTTGTGGTTTGCCAACGGTGAAGCGTGATCAACAGTGAATTGTTTCTTAAGTGTGCCCACCAGAGCCTGCTTGTACAGCTCTGGTAAATAATGGTCCATAAATAGTAACGGCCAGGACAAGCACATTCGTTGGCTGCTTGTTAGGTGTCAGGCAGAGTTCAAGGCCCTCGGCCTGCATTAACTCACCTAGTCTTCATAAAAGCCATAGAGCTAAGTACTGGTGACAATGGCCCCCTTTACAAATGAGATTCAAGGTATAAGGTAACTTAATAACAGGTAACTTCACCAAAATTCTATCTTTAGGAAGAGGCAGAATTAGGTTCAAATCCAGAAAGTCTGGTTCTTGGGTCTGAACGCTTGACTGCTGTGCTAAACTCCCTATTGAGTTAAGGCAGAAATCAGAATTTTATATCAGTGCTTCTGACCATGTATAAAGTTTCCTATAGCATAGTGTCTTTGCAAAAATTTTTTTTGTTTTATTTTTGGTTTTTTTTTTTTTTTGCTTTTTTAGGGCTGTACCTGTGGCACATGGAGTTTCCCAGGCTAGGCGTCTAATCAGAGCTACAGCTGCTGGCCTACACCACAGTCACAGCAACGTCAGATCTGAGCCACATCAGTGACCTACACCACAGCTCATGGCAACACCGGATCCTTAAACCACTGAGTGAGGCCAGGGATCAAACCCACAACCTCATTGTTACTAGTCAGATTCATTTCTGCTGCACCACAATGGGAACACCTCTTTGCAAATTAAATACTTATCTGAGAATAATCAGTGAAGAAAAAAATGTACTTTTTTTTTAGCATCAGCTTTTGGTGAAACAATGTCATCAACAAGTCCCTCCAAGGAAGAATGAGATGTTAGTTTTGATGCTTATAGACTAACAGAAGGTTTTCTGGTGTGTGTGTGTGTGTGTGTGTGTGTGTGTGTATGCACGAATTTGCTCATGCAAACTTCGCAGAGAGAGACCAGCTCCCTAGCAGGAGTCAAGATGTGGTTGTTCAGGAACAGTAAAGGAAACCCAAGGACAGAGGAGACCAGGGGCTGAGCAGCATCACGGCCTCTGAGCACTGCCCTGCTGCCCCCAAGCTGACATTAAACATTCCCCATCTCTGGGAATTCACTCCTGGCCTGGCATCAGGAGAGCCTGTCCAGCCTGCAGGACAGAGATAAGCCTAAAGCCAGCCTTTGAGTCTGGACACTGGGGAAGGCTTCCATGGGCTAAAAGCCTGACAATTGTCAGCTGCAGTGAGTAGGGAACTAGGCGTCTCTGACTTTGATTTCTTTATCAGATCAGTTGGGTTGAAGTATCCCTGTAAGCAAATGTAAAAGACACGGGGAATTTTGTAACCCAGACAGGGGCTAGGAATCCTTGCCTTTCAGGCCAGAGGCTAAATCCTCACCAGGAGGTGCTATGTGCACAGGAACTGGCACCTCCCCGCTCCCGGGAGGCTGCCCCACATCTATGTTTCTAAAGAACTGAGGTGCCAGATTGAGCAAGAGCCAGGCTGCTCTCTGGCTCTGGCTGAACTGGGCTAATCAGAAACAGGTCCATCTGATCTGCCAGCCATTTCCACTGAGACCAGGAGGAAAGCCCTGACCACAGGCTCCCATGTGTTGCCTGGATCGACAGTCAGATGATGCTGGGTTTTGCCATCACCAGGAAAGCCTCTGTGTCTGCTTAAACGAGGGGAAAAAAAAAGAAAAAAAGAAAGAAAGAGTCGATTGGCTCACAAATAGCTGTCTCTGTGATGTGTTTCTGAATTAAGAGGAACGGCTGCTTTTTCCAGGTTCCTCTCTTTCATCATTCATGCAGAATGACTTCCTGCTGACAAATTCAAGTTTTTCTGAGGTTTCCAGGCTGAAGCGATCCTTCCCTGTCATCAGCCGCCGCCAGAGCGTGTGCGTGGCCTCCTCGACCTGGCTGCCAGCAGGGTGTCCGATGCTGAGTGCAGAGAACACGCTGAACTCTTCTGCTTCCAGCCTGTGAACCTCTCAGTAAGCTTCAGAATACCTGGGTCTGAACAGAGAAAGTTCAGAACACCTTTCCTGGCCAGAAAAGTCTTGCACGGTGGGGGAAAAAAAAATACCTAGTCCCACTTCACAGGTACCTGGAATTCATGAAATCCGAGGACTTCGCTCATTCAACTTTCAACTGAAAGCTCAAGCACAAAACACCAAAGGCTCACAGAGAGAGGGATCAGGACCTGGCAGCACGGGGAAGATGTGTGCCAGCAATCGCTTGCGAAACCCCATTATTTTGCGGGCCTTTGACAGCCCATGGCTCTGTTTTCTGTGATTCAGATTTGCTGACCACACCACATCAACTCTCAGATTGTTCCACGGTGAATGCAAGGTTCCAGTGGGCTGGCCTGTGTGACTAGTTCATTCTAGATCCCGGCTTTCTGTAGTAGTGCTGCCTAGTTTTTTTCCTCCCGAGCATATCTGCTTCAGGAAGTGTGGAGAGAAGAGAGGTTGATGGGAAAATCCTATCAAGTGACAATGACATGTCCTGGTGGAAAAAGTTCTGGGCTAAACAGATTCGGGGTTTTACTGTTAAGCTAACACGAGATTACCTATCCTAACAAGATTTAAGCATCGTGTTTTTCTAAATGCTCTTTCATTTGTGTTAAAACGGGGGGAGGGGGGGATATGACATCTAACCCTTTTTTCCTGAGAAAATAATCACCATCCTCCATGCTTTGCCAACAAAAATCTGTTTTCCCCTCATTTATTATGGGAGCTCCAGTATCTGCAACTTGGGAAAATCACCACTGTAGCCGGGATATTTGTTTGGTTTTGCCTTTGGCCTTTTTGTGCAGGAATGATCTGTACACATGTGAGTACACATGCATTTGTGTGTGCCATGTGCCCAGGTGTTGCTTGAAGGTGAGGCACTCTCAGAAGTGTAAGAAATCATCACAACCATTTACAAGGAAGAAGTTCTTCCTTTTCATTCTCTGGACCTTTCATAATTTTGTGTTTTTCATTTTACATTGACCTATCAACCACCTACTATGTTTTAAAAAACTGTTCAGACTTGTTCATTGGAAAGATGAGATCGGTTTAGTCCTTTGCCATTGAACATTACTTTTTCTTTTATTAAGATATAGTTGATTTCCAATGTTTCTTCAAGTTCTGTTGTACAGCAAAGTGACCCAATCACACACAGTTCCCTGTGCTGTACAGTAGGGCCCCATTGCCCACCCATTCCAAATATAACAGCGTGCATCCAAAAAAAATTTTATATTTGCCATTAAACCGTTTTAAGTGAATCATTTGCTTATAACTCTCTGAAGTGTAGATTTGCTTACGTGTGATTTTTTCCCCCAAAGTCTGTTTTCAGTTTATCTATTAAAAACAAAGAGAAAAAAAAAATAGACAGCAGGCTTGGGGGTGGGGTGGGTGGGGAGAGAAGATGAGAGAGGGCTGCCGTTTTAGCATCCAGAATTCTGAAATAAAAGACTAAGATGGAAAAAGTCCCAGAACTGCTGTGTGTTTTCTGAGGTTGCCGATTGTCCTTTGTGGAATATTTTCATGCTATCACAGGGGAACAGCGCACACCAGGGCGGATTCTGTTTTCTGTAGCTAAAACCTCTATCTCCTATTTCCAGAAGCAGATACACAAATGAAATCCCATGTCCTTCTGGTTGAAAACTTAATGAAAGGAAAACTATGTGACTTGCGCCTGGAACTAAAGACACACACACACACAAATGAACACAGGAAAAATGGAGAAAATCTGAACGAGATCCACTGATCGATTTGATTGGGATCTCCTGGTTGTGCTTTTGTGCCTTCATTTTGTGAAAAGTTACCATTGGGGAAAACAGAAAGAAAGACGGTGGACCCCTCTTATTTCTTACAATTGCATGTGAGTTGATATCTCACAGTTAAAACTTTCATTGATTTTAAACATTTAGAAAAGCATCAGTAGAAAAAAGCCATATATTACCTCAAAACTAAAAAGGGATTCAACACTTGCATTTTGAAGATAATTTAATTAAAAGCATTTAAAAGACAAAGTGGTCTTTTTAAAAGTATTTACTTCGGAGTTCCTGCTGTGGTGCAATGGGATCAGTGGCGCTGGGATGCAAGTTAGATCTCTGGCCCGGCACAAAAATAAAGGATCCATCATAGGCTACAACTAAGGCGCGGATCCGATCCCTGGTCTGGGAACTCCAGAATTTCCCAAAAAAAGAACAAAAAAAATATTTTATAAACTATTTGTGGGGAGTTTCCATCATGACTCAGTGAAAATGAATCAGACTGGTATCCATGAGGACGTGGGTTTGATTCCTGGCTTCGCTCAGTGGATTAAGGATCCGGTGTTGCCGTGAGCTGTGGTGTAGTTCACAGATGTGGCTCCCATCTGGCATTGCTGTGGCCTAGGCCATTGGCTACAGCTCCAATTCGACCCCTAGCCTGGGAACCTACATATGCTGCAGGTACGGCCCCCCCCAAAATAAATAACTATTTGAATATTTTACCACCTGAAAAATGAAAGAAAAGAGGTAACAAGCTTCAGTTTGTAGGTTCAGAGCTTAAAATATTTCTGGTAGATTAAACCAATGAACAAAATCCTCATGAGAAATGCAAAGGTAAATTTTTACCTCTTTTTTGTGTAAATTATGTAGAAGATGCATTTTACCTTCACAGGCAACATCTAGGTAGCACTGAAAATGCTGTAACTTTGGATGGGAAAAATGGCGAAATTAGATAAATCCATTGACTTTAATGGCTATACAAAAAGTCCTTTGCCAGTACAAAAATAGAATATGCTTTTAGGGGTGAGAGAGAGTTCGAAGAATAATTTTCAGAGTAAAATGTGGGTTTGAGATGAAAAGACAGTGGTTGCACATTTAACTAACTAACCATGTTGGTTACTGCAGAGAATGAAGAGATTGAAAAATGCAAAGTCTCTCTAGATCTATCTATCAAACTCATCACCTTTTTCAGAAGATAATTTAAAAACTTTTAATATTGGGATAAATGAATTATGTATGTGTGTGTGTGTGTATATATATATACACACACACACACATACATACATACATATTAGTACCTAAGATATATTTGAAAGAAATAATACAGAACAATATCAGGCACTCTTTCCTCAGTTTCCCCCAAGGAACTAAATATTGGATAACGTAGTACAATATCACAACCAGGAAACTGGCGTTGCTCCAATCCACTGACCTTATTGGCAAATGATATTTATTTATTTATTTATTTATTTTTGCCTTTTCTAGAGCCTCTCCTGCGGCATATGGAGGTTCCCAGGGTAGGGGTCTAATCAGAGCTGGAGCCACCGGCCTAGGCCACAGCCACAGCAACTTGGGATCCAAGCCGCATCTGCGACCTACACCACAGGTCTCGGCAACACCAGATCCTTAACCCACTGAACAAGGCCAGGGATCGAACCCGCCACCTCATGGTTCCTAGTCGGATTCATTAACCACTGCGCCACGACAGGAACTCCCAAATGATGTTTTTTAAAGCTAATAAAGCAACAGTTTGAAGGTTATTGAACCAGAGGATAACTAAGTACTAGCATACTTTCCAAAATAACACACCCTACTCCCTGCATTAGCTATTTCTAAAGTTTGATTCTTTAATTTTACAAGTTCCGAGGCTTTTTCTTTCCTTATTCTTGCCCTTTCTACCTTTTGCTTGTTCTCTTCTTTTTTCTGCCTGAAAAAAAAAATGACCACAGGCCATGATACAGTAAGAAATGAATTGCTTTAGATATTTTCTGACATATGTATATGTCTTTATGAAGCTGAGAGATTATTTGTAGCAACATTTGCAGATACCAGACGTCATAGAAAAGGAATAATTAAATCCTCTAGGAAGCATATTTCACTACCTAACACCTTTTCAAAGCCTTGGAGATCTAGTAAATCCCTACTACAGCACAACAAAGCTATCCAGACAACCTGAACTTCAGATTGGTTTTTTGTTTATTTTTCTTTTTAAAGCCGCACCTGCAGCATGGAAGTTCCCAGGCTAGGGGTCGAATCAGAGCTGCAGCTGCTAGCCTACGCCACAGCCACAGCAAAGCGGGATCTGAGCCACATCTGCAACCTACACCACAGCTCACTGCAACACGGGATCCTTAACCCACTGAGCAAGGCCAGGGATTGAGCTTGCATCCTCATGGATACTAGTCAGATTCTTAACGCACTGAGCCACAATGAGAACCCCAAGTTACAGATTTTTGCTATCTGTTGGTTTCAGTAAGTTGTTCAAAATATCACCTTTAAGCTCATCAAAGTTAGAGTTCCTTCCAATTTTGATGATTGCATTTAGTAAGCATGACACTTGTGACAATTATCTTGTTGTTTGTTTACTGAGTTGCTTTTCCTGACACATTCTTCCACTACTAAGTAAAAAGCAATAAGAAAATCATTAGCTTATTATATAATGCCCTGACGGAAATTTTAGGATAATTGAATTTCTGTTTTCCCTTGAGAGACAAATACTGTGAATGTTTCATAGAGTATGTAAATGCAACAGTAGGAACCATTTGCAAGTCAAAGCATTTAATGTGACTGGGAAAAAAATATTTTACCTCCTTTCCTATAGAGAGAAACAAAAAGACATATGCCTTGTTGGAATGGAAAAGTTAGGGTTTTATGCAGTTTCTCAAGAATAGATGGGGGGGGGAGTAATAATGAAGACATTTAAATAATCTCTCCCCTTCTGATTTGAAAATTAAAAAAAAACAACAGCAGAGGCAAAGCCAGTGAGAATGAAGGCCAGGTGGGGTAGAACCAGATTCATGTCATGAATCCATCATTTTGACGAATGATGTTGTCAGCCTTTGTCCGGGTACTCAGGCTGTACCATGACTCTATCCTGACCCTAATGTTCCCGAGGATTAAAGCTCTCCCCTGGGTGGTGGTTGTTTCTGATTCCAAAACTAAGTGATGAGCTGAGAACCGCATCCCCTGCCCCTAATAAGTTCTGTCCAATTGGATAAGCAAATCAGGTTTTTATCTTGCTGAGGGAGGGTTAATGTACAAACTGTGCTGAAGGGCAGGCGTTTTCTTAATTTCATCAAAGCCAAATTAGTGCGAAAATATTGTATAGCTTTATTTTTTTTCAAGTTTTACATGAAAAAACCCGCACATTTCTCATGAATCAACGCATAGTGTGTACAAGTTTCATCCTTGTAATGCAACCTGTTAAACTAGTTCTTTTTCATCATGAGAATGTTATGCAAAGTCCAATACTCAGCTCAGTCCTGTAAACAAACAAGGCAAGCGAAGCGCATCCAAGTATGCTGAAAATGTTGCTTTTCTCCTCCAAAAGGCAACAACAACATTTAACTTGAGAAAGAAGTCCCAGAGATAGTAAATACTGTTACACAAACATAAAGGAGTGTTTGGTTTAAACCCTTGCATAGCTTCTCAAAAGTCCTGTACCGTCAACAGAGCTGCATCATGCTCTAAACAACTGATCTATTGCTTCACATTCTTGGTAGCTTCCCTCCCAGTTATGAGACCACAAGTGAGGTAAGAAATTAACTAAGTTTCTAAGGAGGAGGCACAAAAGCAACCTCCACAGGGGTTACTAAGGTGACACCAAAGAGAAATTTTGGAAATGCACTGCTGGAGCTCCTTTCCCCTGATGGATAAAAAGTTTTACATTTTTGAAATCAGAGATAGACAAGGCTCTTTATTGTTACCTAAAATCCTCATCATTGCTCAACAATTTTCTGGCAGAGGGAACAGAGGCTAAAAGGTTAGCCCAATGAAATTCAGGTGGTAAAACTGCAAGAGGACAGGGTTCTAACTCAGAGACAAAACCAAAGATGTAAAAGAAAAAAAAAAATGGCGTTCCCATCGTGGTGCAGTGGTTAATGAATCTGACTAGGAACCATGAGGTGGCGGATTCGATCCCTGCCCTTGCTCAGTGGGTTAAGGTTCCGGCGTTGCCATGAGCTGTGGTGTAGGTCGCAGAGGCGGCTCGGATCCCGCGTTGCTGTGGCTCTGGCGTAGGCTGGCGGCTACAGCTCCAATTGGACCCCTAGTCTGGGAACCTCCATTATGCCTCAGGTGCTGCCCTAGAAAAGGCAAAAAGACCAAAAAAAAAAAAAGATGTGTGTATGTTAATGATCAAGAACATCTTTTTTTTTTACTTGAGATTAAAAATTACGATGACTAATTAAAATTTTATAATGATTCTGCTGTACAGGAAAGTGATTCAATTATACCTGTATATACACATATTCTTTCTCATATTTTTTTCTGTTATGGCTTAACGTGATAATGAAATCTTTTATTTTATTAAAATGAAAATGTATTTCATTGAAGTATAGTCAATTTACAATGCTGTGTTAATTTCTGCTGTACAGCAAAATCTTTCAGTTACATACATACATATATATATATATGTATTCTTTTTCATATTCTTTTCCCTAATGGTTTATCACAGGGTATCCACCATAGTTCTCTGTGCTCTACAGTAGGACCTTGTCATGCATCCATTCTATACATAATAGTTTGCATCCTCTAATCCCAAACTCCCAATATTTCCTCCCCCTCCCCACCCCCGACCCGGGGACTCTTAATGAGACCTAAGATTCCAAAGTTCTCCTAACGAAAAAAATGTACGTGAAACACCCGATACAGTGGCCAGAATAAGCAGATGCCACCATACCTGTCAGTCCATGACTAGATAAAGGTGGAGATATGGCCTGTCTGTCTGGGTGCTTAGGGAATCTCCCTGAAACAAAGGTTCGAAAACAATAAGGCAACATGGAGGAGAAAGGGTGCGGGCAAAATAAGGTGGTGATGACTAACACTGGATTTGCTTGTCCTTGGCTGAGAGCACAGCTGTCTACTCAAGGTCGAGTCTAGAGTGAAAAGGGTATAGAGGGACATAAAATGTGATAAGGAGGATTTTCTTAGAAGAGATGGATTTCTCATCTCAAATCCATGAGCAGATGTATGCCCGCACAGAATACACAGGACTTTCTGCCCCAACCAATTGTAAATACAAAAAGAAATGAGAACAGATCACTTCTACTTTAGTAGAGTACCTTTCCTTATTTTATTGCCTGGATTATGAATTTCAATAAATGCAAAGTATATTCCTAAGTCCAGAAGTCAATCAAAAAGAAAATGTTTATCTAGCACCCCTAGACACCCTAAGGTTCTAGAGCTTGATTTATTCTGCTCTTTTTGCAAATGCGTAAACTGTGAACCATGGAGATGAGGTTGATCTGAGCAGGAAAAGCATCTAAAATGATTAAGCGGCACAGAGGAAATTAAATCCTGGCTTACTTGTCCCCCCACCCCATTCACTGCTATTCCTTTATCACCATCCTGCCAATCACGAAGTCCATAGCTCACTAAAGTCCTTCATTTTCTGAAAACAGTTTTGTCATATGAAAGGACTGCTGTGTGGGCTAGAACAGGTCACTGAATTTGAGTGTCCAAAATGGATTTTTCTTTAGACACAGGAAAGCCATCAAAATGTAGATGTATGTTTCCTTCATTGATTATATCTCAACGCTCCCACTAACACCATGTGCAGGTCCCCATGAGGACACTGAATGGCAGTCTTTACAGACTATGATTTACTCACATGTGGCATCTCTGGTAGAAGACAGAACCTGAGCCTTCGCAATAGACTGAGAAAGAAGATGGAAGTCACCTCCCACAATCCACAGGGAGGCTCAAGGGTTGATATTGCAGGATATCGCTGTGATCCTCTTTGGCAAGAAAGAAAATAAAAACAGCTGTATCTCCATGCTTTCTTCTGCCCACACAGTTAGAACAAGGGAGCTTGCACCAACCTGCCTCCCAAAGAGGCACCTTCTCAGATCTTCTCAGGTGACTTACTCTTTTTTTTTTTTTTGGCTTTTTGCCATTTCTTGGGCCACTCCCGTGGCATATGGAGGTTCCCAGGCTAGGGGTCCAATTGGAGCTGTAGCCGCCGGCCTATGCCAGAGCCACAGCCATGTGGGATGCGAGCTGCATCTGTGAACTATACCATAGCCCATGGCAACGCCAGATCCTTCATCCACTGAACAAGGCCAGGGACTGAACCCGCAACCTCATGGTTCCTAGTTGGATTCGTTAACCACTGAGCCACAACGGGAACTCCTCAGGTGACTTAGTCTTATCTCCTCTAGGCTCTCTATTGTTTCTGAGGGGGTAACCCTGAGGGAAAGGCCCATCTGAAAGCGAAGAATAAGGCTCCTTCCTGAAACCTAGGATATTCTTTTCCAATGTTTAGAATTAGAATTTGTCATAAAACAGCAGAATTGGATAGACCTGAAGACTTGTTTACATCTGACTCACAGCTGTCATCACTGGCTTATTCCGTCCACATGGAAGAAGCCCACACACTTTCTCCTCCAGATTGTCCTGCATTGTTTTCAAATCTTTGCTGGAGACTGTGCCCAGCTTCCAGCAGTTCCAAATGTTCCCTGAGCACAGCCTGGAACAGGCAGAGAGACTATTTCTCAAATAAGCTTCTGAAGTTGCTGTCTGTAAGGTTATTGACTCCCACAGCAATCAGGTACCGAAGAACTCTGCCTGCAATTTTCCAGCTCAATCCCAGCCTGACTATCAAAAACCCACCTTAGGTACCCAGACAGACAGGCAATACTTCCATCTATATCTAGTCATAGACTGACAGGTTCAGAGGCCTCTGCATGTTCTGGCCACTGTATCAGATGTTTCATGTACATTTCTTTGCTTGGTCCCCATAGCAACATGGTGAATTAGGCAGTATCATTAGCTCCATTTTCTAGAAAATTTAGGTAACTTGCCTGAAACCCCCAGAGCCTTTGTATCTGACGGCAGATAGCAGGGTCTTAACTACTTGGCCCATTGGCATTGATGCTGAGGGTCACGGTCTCCTGATAGGTGACCCATTATGGGTATTTTAACTCTTTTACCTTAGAAGAAAGCTCTGAGTGATATGTTTGTTTCATGCTGTTTCCAAAGTCACAAAAACTCACCTTTTATCCAAAGTGAAACTCCAGCTGAGCAAAGCCAAGATCGTGAGCTAGCAGCTGAAAAGAGGAAAGGAAAGAGAAGGGGTAATTCCAGCCCAATATCTGATCATCATTATTCTAAGCAACATGTTGTGTCCTTTTGCTTTAAAAATTTTTTTTAAAAACACTTTAACATTTACAAGTTATATAGTTGGCCAGTGACAAAACTTTTTTGTTTGTTTGTTTGGTTGGTTGGTTGGTTGGTTTTTTTAGGGCCGCACCGGCTGCATAGGGAGGTTCCCAGACTAGGGGTCGATTCGGAGCTACAGCTGATGGCCTACACCACAGCCATAGCAATGCAGGATCCAAGCCATGTCTACGACCTACACCAGACCTCACAGCAACGCCAGATCCTTAACCCAGGGATTGAGGGCCAGGGATTGAACCCGCATCCTCATGGATATCAGTCACGTTCGTTACTGCAGAACCGTAAGGGAAACTCCCAACAGCACTTTTTTTTAATAAGGTTTTTGTAATGGTAAAATGTTAAAAGGAATATATTCAAGACTAAGGAAGGCAGTCCTCTCATATCTTGTTTACCACTAGCATCTTCATTTGCAAAGCACAAAGTGTGGTGTGTATGTCCCTGCTCTGGGCAGCCAGTTGATTGTCTTAGAAAACATCTCAAAATTGAGTAGACTCACCTGCTGGATTATAATTCTGCAATAATCCTCTGCTTGTGGATCACACCGTGGCCAGGGGAACATGACGGAAAGGCAATTATGAAGAGCAAGAAACCTTGAAAATCAAGTAACCTCCATTTCCGGAGTGTCCACTGTGGTGCAACAGGATCAGCTGCCTCTCTGGAGCCCCAGGATGCAGGTTCAATGCCTGGTAGGGCACAGTGGGTTAAGGGTCCAGAGTTGTGGAAGCTGCAACTGGAACTCCATAGGCTGCAAAGCAGCCAAAAAAAAAGAAAAAATAAAGAATATCTAAAGCTTAAAAAAAAATCTTAAAAAAATTAAAAAGGAAACCTCAATTTCCTTTCTGAAAGGTTTCTAAGAGGTGAAAGTGGGAAAGGACGTTTACATTAACTATTATCTCAGTTAATTTCTTCAACAGTGTTAAGGGTCTTGTCATCCTCATTACTTAAGAAAAGAAAGGCGCAGCGGCTCAGAGAAGATGACTCACTTGCCCTCGTCTCCTGTGACTCGGGGCACAGGCTTGGACTCGGGGCACAGGCTCAGACTCGGTGCTGACTCACATCCACTGCTGGCTCTTCTGCGCCCTGGACATGCAAGGGGATAAACATTCCTTATAACTCATGTTTGAGTTATGAAATATTACGTGTTATTTTGATAAAATAATCCCACCGATTCCATTGAGAACAAAACCTTACAATCTCTAGTCTCTGGTTAGATCAGGAGTCATCTACTTTTTTTTCTTTTTTCTCTGAAAAGAGTCCCATAATAAGTCTTGACTACATGGGAGATCATGGGTGCCTTCTATGCTTGCTTTGGACTTAAGATCTTTCTTTTTCCCTTTTAAATAGACATTATTTTTTAGAGTAGTTTTAGGTTCACCACAAAACCAAGGGGAGGATACAGAAATGTCCCACATACCCACTCCCTTCACACAGGCACCGATTTCCCCATCACCAACATCCCTCATCAGCAACATCCCCCACCAGAGTGGTACCCTTGTGACAGTCAAGGAGCCTACATGGACACACTGTTACCAACCAAAGTCTATAGTTTATGTTAGGGTTCCTACTTAGTGTGGTACATTCGATGAGTTTGGACAAATGTGTAAAGACGTGTACCTGCAATTATAGTGTCATATAGAAATTTTCATTGCTCTGAAAATCCTCTGAGCTCTGCTTGTTCCTCCCTCCCCGCCCTCCCCCAACCCCTGGCCACCATGGACCTTTTAATTGTCTCCGTAGTTCTGCTTTTGCCAGAATGTCATAGAGGGAATTATACAGTTCTCAGCCTTTGAAGATAGACTCCTTCTACTAGTAATAAGTATTGAAGTTTTCTCCGTGGCTTTTCACGGCTTGCTGTCTCATTTATTTCTAGTGCTGAATAATATTTCATTGTCTGGATGGACCACAGGTTATTTATTCATTTACCTACTCAAGGACATATTGGGGGCTTCCTAGTTTTGGCAATTATGAATAAAAGTGCTATAAATACCCGTGTGCAAGCTTTTGCATGGATATGTAAATATTCATTTAGAAGCAAATACTAAAGAGCAAAATTGCTGGATCACAGAGTGAGAGTCTGCTTAGTTTTAGAAGAAAATGCTAAATTGTCTTCCAGAGTGGCTATACCATTTTGCAATCCCCTCAGCAAGGAAAGGGAGTTCCTGTCACTTCACAACCTCACTAGTGTTCGGTGGAGACAGTGTCCCAGCTTTGGTCACTGTAATAGGCATGACAGGGTATCTCACTGTTGCTTCATTTGCATTTCCCTGATGATGTATGGATGGGGCCTCTTTTCATACTATTATTTACCATCTGTATATCTTTTCTGCCGTAGGTGTCTGTTCAAGTCTTTTGCCCATTTTCCCATCAGGTCGTTCCTTTTCTTTTTTTTTTTTTAGGGTCACACCCGCAGCATATGGAGGTTCCCAGGCTAAGGGTCAAATCGGAACTGTAGCCACCGGCCTACACCACAGCCAGAGCAACACGGGATCGCTCAGATCTTCGATCTACACCACAGCTCATGGAAACGCTGGATCCTTAACCCATTGAGCGAGGCCGGGAATCGAACCTGCATCCTCATGGATACTAGTTGGGTTCGTTAACCACTGAGCCACGATGAACTCCAGGTTGTTCATTTTCTTATTGTTTTGTTTTATGAGCTCTTTGTATATTTTGGATAATAATCCTTTACCGGATATGTTTTCAAAAATATTTTCCCTCACGTGGCTTATCTTATTCTTTTGACAGCGTCTTTCACTGAGTAGAAGTTTTAAATTTTAATGAAATTCAGCTTATCAATTATTTCTTGCATGGATTGTGCCTCTGGTGTCATATCTAAAAAGTTTAGGATCTTTTTTTAAATAACAAGTTATGTGTTTGCGACCATCAAAATTCATTCATGCAGCAGACCATAAGAGCAGAAAGTATAATTTGAAAGAGGTTCAGGCTCTTATAATCAGCTGGTTTTAGTTTCAATGAGACTTATTAAATATGAATCAATGGGAGGTGAATATTTATAACCCTTCTTTGTGAGTTTCAGAAAACTGGCAGCGAAGCCTCCCCCTTCATTAGGTTTACTGAGTCAGAGGAAAGGTGCCCTGACTCACCCAGTAAATCATCGTACAAAGAGGCACAGTCCGACGTCATATTTCACTTAGTCACATGGGCAGCAGCTGGAAGGCCAGAAAACAACCTTGTCTGAGCGTTTGACAGATTTGGAGTTTTCCTTGCCATGGACATTTAAACATGTAATAGGTTTGGCACCCTAGCTGCTGTCACACGGAACGGTCCTTCCTCCACTTCTAAAGGATGTGCTGTGAAGGCTGCCAGGAATGAGTCACTCCCTGGGGATACGAGGCCATGGAAGGGCTTTTGACAGCCCTGTCCTCTGAAGCAGAGAAGGCTTCCCTGTCCCCAGAGACCTGCCAAGCTTTATTTCATCTCCACCATTGCTATTCCAGACAACGCATCATAAGTTATGGATGGCGTCTTTAGGAAACTACTACAAAATAAGGCCAAGAAACGAAATCCTTCACAGTATGAAATATTCAAGTGATGCCGAGTTCCCACTGCGGCTCAGCAGTCACTAAACTGACTAGTATCCATGAGGACATGGGTTCGATCTCTGGCATCCCTCCGTGGATTAAGGATCCAGTGTTGCTGTGGCTGTGGTGTAGGCTGGCAGCTGCAGCTCTGATTTGACCCCCAGCCTGGGAACCGCCATATGCTGAGGGTGCAGCCCTAAAGGGGAAAAAAATATATTCAAGTGATAGGAATTTCTGTAACAAGAAATAATTCAATTTTCCTTGTATTACATAAGTTAGACTTAAAAAAATAATTAAGTTTGATTCAGTCCCCCAGCCCAGGCCCCAACTTGGAAAATGCCTTGAATTCTTTCCTATCAACTCAATCTAGTTTTCCAGGTCACGGGTGAAATTTATTTTTAAAGCAAATTGCAGCTTCAAAAGGAAAATATGATGATTTGAGAGAGTTCTGGATGGGTAACACAGAGAGGTTATGTCTCCCTCATCAAAGCAATGCAGCTGTAAATAAGTCAAGACACAAACTTAGAGGAAGAAGCCTACACTTGCCCAGGAGAGGGACAATTTTCTCTCCTTTGGAATTAAAATTTTCCTGCAGGATTAAATCATTGATTAATAGTTGGGGAGACTTGGACTCTCCAAGTGTCAGTTAGATTCTTTTGATTTAAAGTGGCTTAAATGAGGAGTTCCCGTCATGGCTCAGCAGTTAACGAACCTGACTAGCATCCATGAGGATGTGGGTTCGACCCCTGGCCTCGCTCAGTGGGTTAATGATCCGGCGTTGCTGTGATATAGCAGATTCTGCTCAGATCCCGTTTGGCTGTGGCTGTGGCGTAGGTCGGTGGCTACAGCTCCAATCGGACTGCTACCCTGGGAACCTCAATATGCCGCAAGTGCAGCCCTAAAAAGACAGAAAGACCAAAAAAAAAAGAAAAAAAAAAGAAAAAGAAAAAGAAAAAGTGGCTTAAATGACAAGGAGAGGTATTCACTGAACTGGAAGTCCAAGATGGGATGGCTTCAGGCTGGGCTTGTTCCAGGGGCTGTGAATTCTTAGCCATTGCCTCCTCCTGATCTTGTCCTAGGCTGGCTTAACTTGGGAGGTAGAAATGTGTGTGGCAGTCCCAGTCATATGCATATAGGCTACGACATCCTGGAAAATAGCCTTCCAGAAATTAGATCACACACAGGTGGGAATGTCATGTATGGACAAGTATCAGCCTGAATTTCTTGAACCAGTCTTTGTGGATAGGAGCCTGAGATGACCTTGACTGAGCTGGTGTGGAGGATAGAGTCAGTCTCCCTTCCACTCAAGTCTGACGCAGTGGGTGAGGGATTGAAGGGGTGTTGGAGATACCATCTCAATGCCATGGACAATCGTGAAATCTTCATCAAAATTTCACATATCAAGAGTTCCCGTCGTGGCTCAGTGGTTAACGAATCCGACTAGGAACCCTGAGGTTGCGGGTTCAATCCCTGGCCTTGCTCAGTGGGTTAAGGATCTGGCATTGCTGTGAGCCGTGATGTAGGTCGAAGACATGGCTCGGATCCTGCGTTGCTGTGGCTCTGGCATAGGCCGGTGGCTACAGCTTTGATTAGACCCCTAGCCTGGGAACCTCCATATGCCGTGGGAGTGGCCCAAGAAATGGCAAAAGGACCAAAAAAAAAAAAAAAATTCACACATCGCATAAATACTTAAGAACATTATGTGTATGTTTCAGACATGAAAGGAAAAGTAAAGGCAGTCATCAGCAATTCTAGACTTTAAGCACAACTTAGAATGTGTGCACTTGGCCTGTCCCATGCTGCTCTTATAGTCTTTCTTTTTTTTTTTTTTTTTAATCTTTTTGTCTTTTCGCCTTTTCTTGAGCCACTCCCATGGCATATGGAGGTTCCCAGGCTAGGGGTCTAATCAGAGCTGTAGCCACCGGCCTATGCCAGAGCCACAGCAACGCAGGATCCGAGCCACGTCTTCCACCTACACCACAGCTCACGGCAATGCCGGATCCTTAACCCACTGAGCAAGGGCAGGGATTGAACCCGCAACCTCATGGTTCCTAGTCGGATTCGTTAACCACTGCGCCACGACGGGAACTCCAATATTCTTATACCATAACAACTGACTCTCCACTCTCTGTGTACCCTGCAATTATCTGGGCCCTCCCACCACCCCTCCTACTGCAGTCACTGCTGAAGTGACTGTCTCCAAAGAGGCGCTGACCCGCTTGGAGCAGGGGGAAACTTCCAGCTCCTGGCCAAGGTCCCACCAACCCCACCTCTTTCTTCCTGCCTTGAGGCCTCCCTGCGGATGCCTGTGGGCACCTGCTGAGCAGTGCAAACCCAGAAGTAGGATTGCTGGATCATATGAGATTTCTATTTTTAATTTTTTGAGGACCTCCTATACTCTTTTGCACAGTGGCTGCACCAGTTTACATTTCCACTGACAGGGTACCAGGGGTTTTTTTGCTAATGGCCATTCTGAAGTGTGTGAGATCTTATCAAATTTGTCGTTTAGATTTGCATTTCCTTGATTAGTGATCCTGAGCACCTTTTCATGTACCTATTGGCCATTTGTATATTTTCTTTGGAAAAGCATCTATTCAGGGCCCTTGCCCATTTTTAAAGCGAACAATTTATATTCAATAACAGCGTTGGAAAAAATGGATATCCATGTGCAAAGGAATAAAATTGGACACCCATCTTACACCATTCACAAAAATTAACTTGAAATGGATTAAAGACTTGAAAAGTAAGACCTGAAACCAGAGATCCCTGGTGACACAGTGGGTTAAGGATCCGGCATTGTCACCCTGGTTACTGCTGTGGCGTGGGTTCAATCCCTGGCCCAGTAACTTCCACATGCTGTGTGTGAGGCCAAATAAAGGAGAAAAAAAATAACAGGTACTTCATGGGTGTTTAGGATGCACAGATACATAATAGCTAAAATTTACTGAATGTCCACTGTGTCAGAAGTAGTCCTATGTACTTTACCTAGATTGTTTAGTTTATTCCTCATAACCACAGCATTTACCTCTGAGATAAAGGCTATTATTTTCCCCTTTAACACACAGGGAAATAGACATTCAGAGACGTGAGCTAACTCACCCCAGTACAGCCAGCTAGTCAATGCTGCAACTGGATGCAAATTCAAAAAGTCTGGCTCTCAGCCCGCACCCCCGCCCCCCATATATTCCTTCATTATAGTACTGTCATGAAACTATATTCTTCATTTTATTTTATTTTATTTATTTATTTTTTTGGTCTTTTTGCCACTTCCTCCGCCGCTCCCACGGCATATGGAGGTTCCCAGGCTAGGGGTCAAATCGGAGCTGTATCCCCTGGCCTACACCAGAGCCACAGCAACGCAGGATCCGAGCCGAGTCTGCAACCTACACCTCAGCTTACAGCAACGCCGGATCCTTAACCCACTGAGCAAGGCCAGGGATTGAATCCGCAACCTCAGGGTTCCTAGTCAGATTCGTTAACCACTGCGCCACAACAGGAACTCCTAAAACTATAGTCTTTAAATTTGCAGCAGGATCTGTGGCACATAGCCCTCCCTGGGTAAATGTCTAGTATTGGTGATAATATTTTTTCCTCACTTTATTGCATTTTTTTAGAATTCAACCCAGACAGCAAGAGTGGAGGACCATCCGAAGGCTGTGGGTGGTCCGGGCCACTCTGGACCATCATGGTGCCCCAGGCATCCCTGGGAGGAAGCTCTTCTTACTAACTTACTGCGGATGACCTGCCTCTCCCACTGGCCTGTCCCTTCACTGAGGGAGGCGGGACATCGCACTGCCCTGCCCTCTGACCGCCTAGCACAGTCTAGGAACTCAGTCGACATCTGATGCAGGGGGGAGCCTATGAATGTCTGGTAAATGAAACAGCTCTCTCTCTTTGATCTTTCAAGCAGTCCTTCCACATTTCTCTTTGAAGTAAGCCTTTGCCTAAGTACATCTCTGCCTTCATCTTGTAGAGATCAGAGGTGATATTAGAGGTAATAAAGACAAGGAGAACTGTGATAATATCTTGTTTCTAACGAACTACAAAGTCCTCAGCATTTCACTAGTAAAGCTCTGTAGGTTTTGCTGTTACTGTTTAAAAACCACCCAAATGCATATTTTAAGGAATTTTTTCCTACTGTTAATGAAAACAAAACAGATCTCTTCAAATGTTTTGTCTGAAAAATAGACAAATACATTCCTGAAAGTTCACAAGCTCTGTCTCTGCAGGGTCAGGGCACTTCTTCGATGAGATGAGGATAATTTGTATCATGTGATTTGCAGTTTCTGGCAATGACCCTGCCATGTGCTCACCGTCTAATGTTACATCATATCTTAGGAAAATCTGGGGGATCTCTGTGTTTTCAGCAGAGTTGAGGGCTGTCAGATTCTCCAAAAATCTCTTTCGTTTTGGTGGAAACAATGCTGAGGAATGCATAACTCACTAGATTTATCATTAGCTCAACCCTTCATCATTCTGAGGCATGACACCGTTGAACTTAGTGGGAGGTGGGATTATCAAAAAATGACTCAGAATGAATCTGGAGGCAGGCGAGTCACAAAACCCCGCCTCCGTTAGAGAGTTTGGCCTCCTTTCTGCAGTCATGAGCCACGTCCCCACCAATACCTCCGTCATCTCCATCCCCCCTGGGTTCTGTGATCACCACCCACCATCCACCATGCAGTGGTCTGCTAGGTCAGCTGCCCACATCTCAGCAGGTGTGCAAGAGGGACAATCTTAGAACTTCTAGTTATGGTTACTTTAAGACCTTTTAAGTTCAACTTTTGTGCATACTTAAAAATATGCAAAATATATTCAGAGAGTCATACATATTTATAGCTAATACATAAATATACATGGACTGGAGATGCTCAAAACATTTTTCCCAGCGGGGTGTGTCCCCTATTTTAAAAAAAGAAAAGAAAAAACTGACTTTAAGCAATAAAGGATATATGAGGAACTAATGGTCAACCAGAGAAAACCAGAGGGTTTTGATTGGCTAGATGTGATGCGTAGGCTCTTTCTCCACAGGCTAGGGCAGAACGCGGACTCTGCAAGCAGAGGCTCTGTGAGCTATGGTGAGGGGATCACGTGACTGGCAGAAGCAGGGAGGAGTGGTCCTGGGCACTTGGAGAAGTGAAGAGAATTTAGGCAAGAAAAATGACAACCCATCCAATTTGAGTCCCTTTGAAAGGTGATCCTGCTGCAATTTAATTCCCTGAAAAGAAGAAAGAATATGTCCATAGCAAATTTCAGCAGGTTATCTATGGGAAAAGCCAATCTCTGTTTTGAGTCTTCCTCTCTTAAGGAAAATTCTGCAACAGTAGAAATTCTGAAGCTTAATCTTTCCAGAAAATCTACCATATTGTCACTATGCTGCAAAAGATAATAGGGAGAGGAGTAAGTGAACTTGGAAAACCAAATCCTTTTGTAAAAATAATTTTGAAGCTTTTTATCTCATTTGATAGGAGGAGAGGTGGTGGTGCCTTCTGAGGAAGCCCTAAGGAGGTTGTTTTCAGATCCACTTCCCAAGGATTTACTTGCAATCACACCTTGTATGGTGAGGGATGGGGTGGGGTTCGGGGTCCAGGGGAGCAGGGGAGGCTGGGCAGACTCCCCATGGCAGAGCAGCCTAAGATGGGACAAACTGGGTAGGGTGGCCTTGGCGGAGTTGGTTCCCCACTGTCTTTAGAAACAGTTGGAAAACTAGTTAATTGGCTTATCAACTATTTCTTTCCTCCCAAGGTACAACCCTTAGCCACTTAGACATTTTTTTTCTTTCATGTAGTCACTTAATTCGCCTGAGATTTTATTACCAAAGGTAAAATGTTGAACAAAAATCCTTACTTGATCTTTATGTTTCAATTTAAATAAGAAAACCTGAAGACAACTTTTTCAGTAAAATATTTCTGTCCAAAGTGGAAGTATCCTAGGTATATGAAACCAACAATTTACTTAAAAACATTTTTTTCAAAGATGGTCCAGTGTTCCAAGCCCAGATATTTTGAACCTTGTTCCCAGGATTGAGCAGGAAGGAAGTCTGCGATTTAACCCCACGTGAGAGGAAGGTTATGCAATCTCAGAGGTTTTGAACTTGGATCAGGGCTGAAATAATACAAATTATAAATCATAGAAATACTTACCTCAAAAGTCAGGGGGAAATTCCCAAGTAAAGAAGAGAATGACAGGAGATAGAATAGACTAAAGAAGAGTTTCCCCCCAGTCTATTGGACTATCAAAGCTATTTAACAGGAGATGGTTAGGCCTTGGATTGTACTTAGAGCGATTCACTTCCAGGAAGCTTGTGATACACTTTAGGATGTGAATAAATGAGTCTTCATCTAATACTATGCAAAGAAAATTTTAGAAAGCCTGACAGCGTTTCCAGACCATTAAATTTATATTTGGTCAATGAATGAACAGGAAAATGTTAACACAGAAAATGTTAACAATTTTAAATAAATTGTTGGTTTCATATACCTAGGATACTTCCACTTTGGACAGAAATATTTTACTGAAAAAGTTGTCTTCAGGTTTTCTTATTTAAATTGAAACATAAAGATCAAGTAAGATTTTTATTCAGCATTTTTGCCTTTGGTAATAAAGGCAAAAGGCTACATATGTACCATGCAAGTTCACATAGCTTTCTTTCATCAAGATACTCGGTTTTGAAAGTATGACGGTCAGTTGATATCACCGCAAACAGAAGATTTATTGCTGAGGTTCAAATAAATGCCTTTGAAATGCACTGGAGAAACCACTTCGTTTATTTTCTTACACCTAGGAAACAACCTAATGCCAAAGCAAAAGCCCAATGCTTGTGACTTGGTGTGACTGGATGGGAAGGAGACAGATAAACTTTCAGGTTCATCTGCCTTTAAGAGCATAGGTGTGTCTCATGAGACTCACAATGGTGGTGAGACCCCAAAGCCTGAGCTCTGCCCACCCACACGTCATACTTCATTCCCCGCCGCCCCCATCAAGTCAGCCAGCAAAGCTGTCTATTCCTGCTGCCTAGGTCTCCCCCAGATCCACCCTCTTTCCCTTGCAGTCTTCTGACTTTTTTTAAATAAACGTTTTAAAATTTTTCAATTCATTTATTTATTTTTTTCTTTTTTACGGCTGCACCTGCGGCATATGGAAGTTCCTGGGCTAGGGGTCGTATCAGACCTGCAGCTGCCACCCTACGCCACAGCCACAGCAACACCAGATCCTATCCATATCTGTGGCCTGCGCCACGGCTTGTGGCAATGCCGATCCTTAGTCCATTGATGGAGGCCAGGGATCAAACCTGCATCCTCACAGAGATTATATCAGGACCTTAACCCACTGAGCCACAATAGGAACTCCTCGACTTTTTTTTTTTTTTTTTTTGGTTTTGGCCGAGCCCATGGTATGTGGAAGTTCCCCGGACCAGAGATCTAACCAGTGCTACAGCAATGATCCAAGTCACAGCAGTGACAACGCCAGATCCTTAACCCACTGAGCCAGCCACCAAGGAACTTTGTAGTCTGGACTCTTAGTTTGTTTCCCTGGAATATTTCACTGTCTGCAATCTGGTTTCTCCTTCTGTCCATCTGCCCTGCACGTTGCTATGAAAGCATCTCTCATCAGCACAGATTGAGGAGGCATTGCTCCTGGTTCCCTGGTTTCTGCTCACTACGACCTAATTCATCATTCCACAAGCAGCTGTGACCATCTGAGGTTTACCACACCACGCTGCCGAGTCAATCTTTAATCACACTCTATTTTTTTCCCCTTTTCATGCCTTTCTTTACTCTGTTCTCTATTCTGGGCATTTCAACATCACCTCGTCTGAAAATCCCTCTGGGACTTGCCCACCCTGAGTTAGTGGGTAGCCTCTGATCTCCCAGAGGCCCTTTCGTGGACCTCAAGTATGGCACTTAGCACATGACATTGTAAATCTCCCAACTATTACACTGAGATCCTTCAGGTGAAGAACGTTCGATGAGCACCCTGGTACAGAGTGGTATTCAGTGCATGTATGTTGGCTTAGTGAAGCAATCACCCAATGTGCTAACCAAGCAGTCACAACTCCGTCAAAGCAGTTTGCTGTCTGTGTAACAACAAAAGCTTTAAAAGAGATGATTTCTTTTAATACACCTACCCTTTCATAATACCTGAGAAGAGTGTGGTAGAAAGTATTGAAATCAATGCCATGTCTCCTGAAAAGGTAGAGAGATCCATCCTGGCCCCTGGACTATAAATATTATTTGGGTTTTGGTTCATATATACGTTTATCTTTAATAACAATCTTAAAAAAAAATAAATGACAGGGTGGGAATTTAATTGCTTGAGATGTTTACTTTTCCAGAATAGAAACAATAAAGAGAACGGAATTAAATTCATCTGCCAGACACTTGGGCTATTTGTGGATATACCCTGAGGCTCCAGGCGATGGTGATAACTAGCTCTCTGGGCCGGTAGGGGGGCGGGTAGGGGGAGAGAAAGCCACAATTTTGTAGTATTTGCCAGTTTCCATAGTGTGAATTCTCCCACCTTGGTGGATTTCAAGCCACCAAGGTGAAGTCACTGCGTATAGAGTTGGGACCTGGTGTGAGTCAGGTCCAGCATCAGACCAGTGTGTATGGACTGATGATGCCCAGATGAGGCAGCGAAAAAAACCCCAGAGCTCCTGCTTCTCTGTGTGGGGCTGTCCTTGTCATGCATTTGTTTGCTTCTTTGTTTTAGCCAAAAAGATGGAGTTTAGCATCAGAACAACCTGGCAGGAATGCAGGCTCTGCCTTAGAGGTTCAGTACCGGGCAAGTTGCTTAAAGCGTCAGTCTCCGCATCTGCCAACAGGACTTGTAATATAATAACAACCTTTCGGTGTCGTTAGATATGTCATACTACCCGCCGAGGGCTTATGTAGCACTTGGCACTGAGTGAGCACTTGGTAAATAATATCAATGGATGCTGGTGAAGAAGCAAATAAAAATAATATTCCTTTGTTCTCAGCAGTGGGTGAGGAGGGATAGTCCCCTGAGACTCAGGTGCTTAGTTTGGTGCTAGTATCATGTTAACCAGCTTCCTGGCTTCTCCCTTCTGGCTGCTACTGACTCGTTCCTATTTATCTGGCTGGTTCTTTGGGCTCTGCCTCATTCTTCCTCTTCACCTCCTGTGGGGCTTGGGGCTGGTTGTTGCACGGACTTGTGTAACTTCACCTGCGACATGTGTGTTTTCTTAGTTTTCATTTTCACTTGGTCTGTCTCATCATGACCCAACTCCCTTGATGTGGGGGACTAGTCTAAGCATTTTTTTTTCAAAAATATATACCTGAGGAGTTCCCTGGTGGCTCAATGGTTTAAGGATCCAGTGTCGTCACCGCTGTGGCTCTGGTTAAGGCTGTGCCATAGGTTGGATCCAAGGCTTTCACATCATCCATCCTTGAAGGCTGGGGAATCTGCGTCTATCCTGGGACTCGGCATCTGCACAGTCTCCCCCTCGGCTTGGCTATCAGGTGCCTCCTGGGCAAACTCCTTTCTCCCTCTGCCTTTTTCTTGAGGACTCAGAGTCTACTGGCTACCAGGCACTGCAGCATGAGGCATTTTGCTGTGTTTTTTCATCAAATACTTCCAGTAATTCTGTGAAGCGGCTGGTATCATACACCCCTTTTACAGTGGAGAGGCTGAGATGCCAAGAGATTAAGGAGCTTGCTTAAGGCCAGAGAGCTAGTACCTGGCAGAGCTGAAGCTGGGATCTCTGAGCTGAGATTTCCTTTTCTAGACAATTCACTGCCTGACCCCAATTTTCCTGCCTGACCACAGTCCCACAGAGGCATCTCTTTTGTACTCCCAGTGTAGAATCCACATTCAATTTCTTAATTAAAGAAGTTCCCGATTTAGGGGAACATCACAAATGTAATCGCCTTGTATTTTCCTTTTCTATTTTTTAATCGTTTTCTTTTTTCTCTCTCTCTCTTTCTTAAAGAGCTTCGGCACATGGGTTTGACATTTTAATCAGTCTCTGATGATTGGGAGTTTGTGTCTGCTCTAGGCCTCAGCCCCAGCTGCTCACCGCCTGTGCGAATGTGATTGGAAATCAGAGGGAATCAGTCTCAAACTGAGAAAACACCAGTGGTCCATCAGTCACTTTCTGAGAAAATAGTTACTCCTGGAAATGCCATCATTCCTGAATCCACTTCTCTGCAGAAGTGAAGAGTCTAAGTGGATCCCTCGGAGCAGCTTTGACACTGAACATGCAGAAGAGGCGTGATGGTGCAGGAAGGCAGGAGGGTTCTTTGAGCAAGGGGAACACATGGGAGCCAGAAGGAAAGAACACAGTTAGTGGTTGGTACCCAGGTAGAAGGGCATTCTACTGTATTTTCTACACGTTCTCTTGGCTCCCAGTGTAACTTCATGGTTGGGCTGTGAGAACTTGCACCTGCTTGTTCTTTAATGGTTAATAGGACTCTGATTTTTAAAGCCAAAGGGTTCAAAAGGGTCCTATTGAAATAAAATACTATATGGAGCTCCTGCGATGGCTCAGTGGACACGAAGCCGACTAGTATCCATGAGGATGTGGGTTCAATCCCTGGCCTCACTCAGTGGGTTAAAGATCTGGCATTGCCATCAGCTCTGGTGTAGGTTGCATATGTGACTCAGATCCCGCGTTGCTGTGGCTGTGGTGTAGGCTGGCAGCTGCAGCTCCGATTTGACCCCTAGCCTGGGAACTTCCATATGCTGCAGGTGCTACCCTAAAAAGACAAAAAGGTAGAAGAAAGAAATAGAATACTATAGACTGATAGCTCTATTGCAAAAGATTCTTTGTACTGCAAGTGTCCATCTATAAATCCTTTCTCAGTGGGCAGTGGTAGCCATGCATACCTGGGTGCTTCCTGAGACTGTGTTTTGTTTAGTCTTATCTCATCAGCCCCGCAAGGATCTCTTTCTGCCCCCACATTGGCAGAGATTCTCACAGGTGCTCACAGGTGAATTACAGGGGAACTTCTCTGGCTCCCACGGTTTCTAAAAGTCAGCAGCATGCTGAGTGCTGCTTAGAATGGGGAGCCCCAAAAGCCCCCAGTGTGGAGCAAGATGGCTTCCAGAAAGCCTAGGAACCCATGGCCAGCGAAAGCCTAGGAGGCCATGAAAGAAGGCAGAGCGGAGGGATGGAGAGAGGCAGTCATCGCACACAGGAAATCTACCTGGGGGGCGTACTCACCGCAGGCCTGTCTGTGGCATGTTCTACAGATGGAAACAAGGAAATCCAGTCCCCATCAGCTTCAAGGTCACCCTCAAGGTCACCCTCTTCTTGGGATCCCAGGTGCTCACTCTCGGGTTCTTCTGTGTCCCAAGCCCAACAGTTTACATAACTGGACCAGGCATTTCTTCATTGTTTAACAAGCAGGTGTTGGCAACCTTTCACAATCTCCCAGCCCTCGGCCAAGGTAACCCCCGTGTCCATGTCTCTGGATGCATGTCTGCACATGTGCGCAGAGGTGCATGTGCGGTGCAGGCAAATACAGGGGTGTGGTGGTCGGGCTTTGGGGCCACTCCGGAACATTTTTAAAGCCCTTCGAATGCCTATCTTCAGGATAGGGGATTTCCTCTACAAATAGGTAACCCCAACAGATCTTAACTTCCAGAGCAGCATGTGCCTCCAGTGGGAGGCAGCAACTTAAGGGAAAATGCTACCGATTATCATGTGCTTCTGTTTCCTTAGGGATGTGTGTTCCGGAAGAGAAAACATTGGCGTCCTATCCATCAAAGCAGAGAACACACTGTTTTATCTCTTTCCCTAGAAGTTTCAGGAATTTCCATTCTATCCGGTGGGAGTTGACACATCCTTCGAAGATAATCTGTTTCAGCCTCCATCTTATGTACCACATGTTCCTGACGCATATTCTTATGTTAAGGAAGAGATCTTCCTTTATTGAAAATGACATTGTTGGAAATCAACAATCAGGCATCAGTTGGCCCACTCTCGCACTTAAAAGCCAGAAAACTCCTAATGTTTCTTAACTTCTATTTGGCCTTCTGATAAAGTTGTAAGTATGTGGTTAGCAGGTGGCTGGTGGCCGAACCTAATGGCCAGGGTGTCTGGTCTGATCTGTGTCAGGGGGATGACTGGCATCCTTCAGTCGTGCCTTCATCTGAGTTATGCTCTTTTGAATTGACAAGACAGATCTTGTGTGTGTGTTCTGAGTGTGGCTTTGGGGAATGTTGATACCTGCGAGCCAAGAGTGGGTGCATACAGAGACAGAAAGGTGGCACCCACATATTGTGACCATATAAGGCTGTAAAGTCAAAGGAAGGAGCTAGGGTTGGTGTAAATAAAGAGCAGAGAGAATCGGGGTTAATCAGAACAGAAACTCTCTGTGCCTTTGTGGATATGCACCTGGCTAGGGGCCAGGTTTAGATGGGGAGTTCAGGCTGACAGACAACAGCCTGAAGTTTCTGGCTGTGAATTATTTTCCTTCATCTTGTGTCTGCTGGTATCACCCTTAGCTAAACAATATCATTCACATGAGGCCACTGGTTTCAAAATAAGTGACTTCCTCAAAAAAAAAAAAAAGCATTCATGCTCGAAATTCAACAATCTCTATTATGCATTTCTAAAGACTTAAAATATTATAGATTTGTTTTCCTCGGACCCTGGAAACTTTCTCAGGATGCGGTTAGGAATGTTGCCTTTTCTTGTTCATAGTATCAATTAAGGTGCTATATCTTAGTATGTTATCATTTTGATACAAGGGGCTAAGAAACACTAACAGGAAAACAATCCCCGCCCCCAAAATAATCCTATTCACTTACATGGCTGTGGCCAATGGGTGAATTACTGCCCACAACATTCTGTGATAGTGGTGAGAATGAGGCACAGCCAGGAAATGGGACCAGAGTTAAGTAAAATCAAGTCCCTATTTTCACAGGGCCACCATGACAAGTGTGAGGCAAATGCCAACAGACTGGTTGTTGCAGGAAAACGTGCTGGGGTGACTAAGGCAGGGGAGGTCTTCCATGAGCTGACCCATCTTGGATGGAGCCCTGCATCCAGGGCAGCTCAAGGTTTGAGCAGAGGGAGCTGGGATTGAGATGGAAATGGAGAGGCCGCCTGGCCCCCTGGACGGGGGTCTGGGCCAATCTCTCTTGGCTCCAGCCTGGTCCATAAGCTGGGAAACTGGGATGGGACACACGCCTGCAGTAAGAGGAGTTTGGGTCTCCAAGCAGCAGGATCATCTGTTCTCCTCTGGACCACTGCAGACATATAGCATCTTTTATACCTGGACATGGATGCAGGGAAGGGAAGTGAGCAGTTTTTGGGCGGGATGATGTAAGGGGACCAGCACTGATTGCCAACTCTATGGGGGCGGGGACAGGGAGTTGGCTTATGGAAGATGCTCCATAGAGCATCTTGGAGCAATGGGAGGAGGGGAGGGAGGGAGTGAATGGTGGCTGGACTGAGTGACACATTGTCCTAATGAGAAGGCCGGTACCAGGACATAGCTGAGGGCAGGTGTGGGAAGGGTAAGAGCAAGGGGCAGGGAGTGATGGCTGAGGGTGGGACATTTGATGTTCCCGAAATACAGCAGGACTTCGTATACTGTCATTATCATTACCTGCACACTCTCCCTGGGGTGGGGGTGGAGGGTTCTTGGGAAGCAGTTATTGCACTGATAGCCAGCAAATAATTAAGTTATATATGTGGCAGTCTCCGCATGCCGGTAGATAAAGAATTTTCTGGATTTAAGCCAAGGTCAAAAAGACATGTTTATTGAGGCAAGAGACACTGTTAACACAGTGGGCTGACTTCCTGATAATCAGGGAGAGCCAAACCTGGGCGCATGGTTGTGTTTGCTTTTATAGCCCAGAGACAAAGGAGTATGAGGAGTGGTCTTGGCATACACCTGTTGACCTGCTGATTGGTTGGGGAAGAACCTTTGGATACACTTACTGGTTGGTTGGGGAAGAATGGGGTCCTCAGATACACTTGCTGGTTGGTTGGGAGCATATGTTGCCCTTGGGGGGGCGGGTAAGGAGTGGGCCACATACCTTTTCTAGTGGGGGGCAGGAAGAAGTAGGCCAGGTTGCTGGGTGGGGTGGTCCCTAGAAACATTGTAACAATTACAGTGAGACAGGTGGGCTGATAAGGGTCTGGCAATTCTTACCTTGGCCAGAAGCTTTTTGAGTTTTATTTCCTTGGAGAAGCCTGAAGTCCCACAATTTAGAGCTTGGAAAGTTCGTTCTCTGACTAATAAAATTTGATACAGCTGGCTGTTCACCAAACATTATTCTAATATGGCACCGTGATGAGGCCCACGGTCCCATCGTGGACCATGGGCCTCATTAGATGGGCATTTGTACCCACCCCACCCAGGAGGATTTTATGACCTGAGGTGATAAACCCCAAAGACTGATGAAAACAAACCTTATTGGGCTTTCCTTGCATGCACTGTTAAAATGATAATGCAGCACCGTCCAAACGACACGGAAAACTCAACAAGCGCTGTGAGACCTCCATCTTTTGAACAGCATCTGAGATGACAGAAACATGGACCTACAGTAGTTACAAGAAAGTAAATTGTTTTACAACCCTGGCTGGGAAATACCCTTTAGCCAAAATCCTGGGATGATCCTGAAAGCCTCATGTTGGTTTGTCAATGTCACTTAAGAAAGCGTTTTTGGGAGTTCCCGTCGTGGCACAGAGGTTAACGAATCCGACTAGGAACCATGAGGTTGCGGGGTCGGTCCCTGCCCTTGCTCAGTGGGTTAACGATCCGGCGTTGCCGTGAGCTGTGGTGTAGGTTGCACATGCGGCTCGGATCCCGCGTTGCTGTGGCTCTGGTGTGGGCCGGTGGCTACAGGTCCGATTCAACCCCTAGCCTGGGAACCTCCATATGCCGTGGGAGCGGCCCAAGAAATAGCAACAACAACAACAACAACAAAAAAAAGACAAAAGACAAAAAAAAAAAGAAAGCGTTTTTGAGGATTTGTGTTTTTTTAGGGAGCTGATAGCCACCAACTGTGTGTAAGAGTAACGATAGTCCCTTAAAGAAGGGGTCAAAAAAAGGCACTTGAGTACTCCGAAATGTCAAGCATATACTATAAATAAAATAGGGTCATATCTGTGGAAATATGTCAGCAGTGACATGTTCCTTCAGAACACATTGAGGGGAGGCCAGTTTTCTGTCTCCACCATTAGAAATGGCTATTCTGCATGGCATACTGGTAGCTTTCTTCTCAACACACACATTTCCTCGGAGCAGTATTAAGAAGGAAAATTCTGGAAGCCTGAGCAAATACCTCACCTGCCCGCAGCTCAGCCCAACACTCCCTGCAGGCAAAATACTTTCATTAGTTCTTTTTCAGTCCATCCAGTTTTCCCTTAGATGGTTGCAATCATATGGGTTGAGGTAACTAAGGAATTTGAATAACCAAATGATGTTATAAAATATAATGAGGAGTCACCAGAACAATATTTTCCAGCTAAAGTTTGAGAATGAAAGAAACTTCCTTGGAACGGGCTAACACCCTGGACAGGGACAGCTGGGCAGCCACCTGGTGGACAGCTCAGGGTCCATGTGCAATCCTCACCCACCCTTCATCTGTGTTTCCTAGTTCTCTGATATCTCCAAAGTGGCTGCAGATTTCCTGAGAGTGAGGTTTATTTTTAAAATATCAGAACTGTAGTCCAAAAGTAGATTTGGGATGTATAAAGCATAACGTGGTAGTTTGGGTTGGCCAGAACCTTGTCTTCCTATTAAAAAAGCATTTCTGAATGACAAGCTCACATAAAAATGTACAACGCTTTGTAAACACAGCGTACTAAAATCTGAGTAACTGGATCTCTTGGCTGCAGAAATTTCTCTCTGAGCCATCAATCTGTGTGTGGCAATAAAGCCACACTGACTGGGGCAGCTGGTGCTTTAAAGCTTTAACAGGAGAAGTGACAATCTCCAAAACCTGATCAAAACGGAGGATGGAATGATATGGATGGCATGAAAGAGAAGAAAAAGAGTATTTATTGAGTATTTACTGTGTACCAGTGGCTTTTTAAAACTTGCCCCCTATACCTCTCATAACAACCCTGTGTCCATTGAAAAGAAAAAAAAAAAGGAAAAAAAAGCACAACTGAAAGCTGAGAGTTGTATTTTATCAGTGGGCAAATCTGAGGACTTAAGCCTGGGACATAGCCTCTCAGAAAATTCTGAGAAACTGACCTAAAGAGGCAAAGGGGGAGCTGGGATATACGGGAATTTTTGCAGCAAAGGGCAGTTAATCAGAACATCAAAAGATTATTGTTAATTAAAGAACACTGGACATCTCAAGGAATTCAGTGCTTTTCTGTGTGTGGGAAAATGCAAACATCTGGGCTCCCTGAAATCGCTCCTTTGATGTGCACCTCAACTCTCTGGGACCAGCATCCTGTGCTCTCTCATCCTGAGTCTCCTCAGGGGATACAGTGGGGCAGCTGTAATGTGGTGGCTTAATGGCTACAACAGCCTTTATTTACTGATATGGCAGCAGCATTAGTTCACATCTATAAGCCAGATTTCACATTCTCAATTTACAGATTACTCCAGCTCAGACAGGTTGAGTGAGTGGCCCCAAGTCGCTCCACCAGCGAGGTGAGCACCAAGCTCTTATTAATTAGTCACAAGGTAGCCTATTCCATTGTCCCAGGTCAGCGGGGATGAGAAAGCTCTGTGTATTTGGGGTCAGGGAGCCCAGCTCAGGACCAGGCATTGGACATCAGATGCATTGGGCATCAGATACATTGGGCATCAGATGCCTTAGGCATCAGAGTCTAAACAGTAGATGAGGCTCAGTCCCAGAAGAGGCCAAGAAATAACTGCCTTATGGCAACGAGAAACCTCTCCGTAAGCCTCAGGCTTCTTCCCATAACTATAACCATGGCCAAAGACACCCAAGGTCGCAGAAGCACAGCTGCCTCGTAGTGAGGACTTCGTTTGAGCCTATTAGGCTCTGTAGCAAATCCAAAAGAAACAAGAGTGTGAAAGAACAATATATCCAAAGATTGAACCAGAGGACCACTTGGAATTTGCTACATTTGGCAAAAAAAAAAAAAAAGAACATCTGAATATTCTCAAATTGATTCACACCACCTGCCCTGTGTGTTAGCTTAGGAAAGCGAGGACCCCAAAAGTGACCCCACAAAAAGTTCTTTGACTAGGAGTTCCCATCATGGCTCAGTGGAAACGAATCTGACTTGCATCCATGAGGATGCAGGTTTGATCCCTGGACTTGCTCAGTGGGTTCAGGAGCCAGGGTTGCCATGAGGTGAGCTGTGGTGGAGGTCACAGATGCCGCTCAGATCTGGTGTTGCTGTGGCTGTGGTGTGGGCCAGCAGCTACGGCTCTAATTCAGCCTCTAACCTGGCAATTTCCATATGCCGGGAGTGTGGCCCTAAAAAGACAAAAAAAAAAAAAAAAGAAGCTCTCTGTCTACATACTACAGGAGAAAAAACTGGCTTCTGATGTTACAGTGTAGACAGGGCCTGATCTCTGTTTTGGACAGCAGATCTGGTTGATAAAGGAATATATCCAACACATTTCTCCATGGTTTCTGGAGTTTTGTGTTGGCCACCTTTCAGGCTCTTATTTCAAAGAGGAAAATAATTTCAACTTTTCACTTTTGATTGTTCAGCCAGGCTAGGCCAAGGGATTAGTAGGCAACATGACATTTGCATTTTAACTGCCCACGATGTTAACAACTCCCCCATTGTTTTCCAGAATTATTGCCACGGCTTGGTTTCTAATCAATGTTCTCCCTCCAGGACAGTTTTCTCAGCCTGCCAGCGGAGAAACCATGTGGGTTTCTCTCAAGAAGATTCTGTTACCTCAAAGTCACTAAGGACAAAATGGTGTTCTTTTACGAAGCCTTTAAAAATATTTTGATGGTGTTGCAATGGTTTCCTCGGACCCAAAGATGGAGGAGATGGGGCTGGGAAGTAAATACAAGATTGAAACATGAACCGGAACAGTTGTGCTGCTAAGAGGCACCCTTGCTGGGCTGGGGCCCTGGCCGCCAGGAGTATTCCTTGCATTGGCTGAGGAATGTCAATTACCAGGACCATCTCCTCCCCCCTTCCCCCCCCACCACTCCCTAACCTGGCTGGTTAACTGAGATGTTAACCAACCCCCTCAAAAACCATCACCAAAAGAGTCAGCAATGAGCAGTGTCCTGGTTTTCTGCAGACAATGAGACGGGCTGGCAAGGAGAAGGCCACTTAAATACACAGCATTCCTGGGAGGCCCACGGCCCCTCCTCCCCGGCCCCTCGGGGCCCAGGCTTCCTGGCTGGCCCTCCATCGCCACAGCTGCTCAGCCCCCTGACAGCTGAGGGCTTAACCAGCTGTGCTTGTTTCCGCTACATCCAGAGGTGACAAGGACAGCAGTTCCCAAGGGCTCAGAGCCAAGGCAGAAACACAAAGAGAGAAGGAGAGGAGGAGAGCCACGCTCCTGGGCCGGCTGTGAGCTCAGAAGTCCACCCATGCCTCCCCACTGCTGCGGGCTGGTGGTTCTTTGTGTTACCTGTTGGCTCATAGATTGAACCTCCACCTCATCAGTCAGAATTTAAACAAATCATGGGTACAGTGCTTTTTGTTTTAACAGTGAGATATTCACTTTTATCCTTATGCCTGTGATCTCTGAAAGATAGCAGTGAGTGATGACTTGAAGCGAGATCTGAGTTGTCTGCTCAGGAATTGAACCTGGTTCTGAGTTCCCTTTGCGGCTCAGTGGGTTAAGAACCTGGCTACTAGTATCCATGTGTATGTGGGTTCAATCCCTGGCCTCGCTCAGGTTAAGCTACAGTGTAGGCCTGCAGCTGCAGCCCTGATTGGACCATTAGCCTGGAAACTTCCATATGCTGGGGGTGCAGCCCTACAAAGAGAGAAGGAAAAAAAAAAAAAGAGGAATTGAACCTGGGCAGCCTGGATGAAAACTAGGAATCCTAGCCACTAGAACACCTAGAGGCTGAAACCAGAACCTGTCTCAGGGAATGTAAACAAGAGGCTGGATGTAAATGTCTACCCTGCAGCCCATCTCTTGCCTGACTCATCTATACTGGGCTAGTGACACTAAGGACAGAGAAATGTCTTGAAGGAGGGTTGAGCGGTGAAGCCGACACCATAAGCAGGCAAACAGTACAACATGAGGGCATCTCAAGACCCTGGAACCACAGGGAAGACGGGTCCACTGGGCCTCGGACCCATGGGCCCTGGCTGCTGCGGACCCATGGGCCCTAGCTGCTGCGGGCTTGGCGTGGACTCCCTGCTGTCCTGGGCTGGGAGCTGGGCCAACTATGCCTTAAAAGGGTGCCAGGCAAGCCTTTGCTCTGATCCTAGCCCCAGGTCTTCCTGGAATGAGCATGCAGTTATCTGCTATGTGTGAGTAGTGAAACTTGCCATCAGAACTGCTTAGCAGAGAAATATAATCCTGGGAGCTGACGGTGAGCCCGAACGAGCCCCCAAACTCACACCAGCTTAAGATCCTTTACCAGAGACAGAGGCTAAACTCCGCTGTTTTAGCCGCACCCTGTCCAGTCCTGTTTACCTAAAGCAGAGGACAAAATCAAGGAGGAAAGTCTATAAGTCAGCGTCTCATTTTGTCAGGCTCCAAAACATGAAGTTTCCACAGGGAGCCGGGTGACACTGTGGGGTCCTCTGTCCCCTATTGCAGCCCTCACCACACCCCTCTTCCCATTAAAGACATCCTGGGGCTGGCCTGTCCACCAGCACTGTCCCAGGACTCATCCCCACTCAGCCTCGGCGGATGTCCTGCCCGGCGGGGATTAAGAAGAATATTCACACCAGGGCATGTGGAATTTCAAGGACATTGCAGTTCCCTTCTGAAATGGTCTCTGTCCTTCAGTGACAAAAAAAAACAAGCTGGCTTCACAGTCTGATAAACAGTATCAGGCAGACCCAAAGGACCAGATTTAAGTAGCGGTGCTTCCCTGGCTGACATGGCCCAAGAAGATTTTAAAAATCGGGATGCCCAAGTTTCTCCTCTAGGGCTCAGTCCCCTGCCTTGGGCAACAGTGGAGTTCCAGACAGAAGCCACATGTGTAACTGGGCAGTGGGAGAGTCACAGCCACTTTGGGGGGGCCAAACTTTGTGGCACCCTGCCAGTCTGGGAGGTGAGGGGACGATGCCATCTCCAAGCACAGTGCTTTGCCCGGATTCCTTCTCTCAACACTCATGGACACTGCGATCACTGTTGACTGTGTTAGTTAAGAACATGATGGACATTTTAAAGAGCAATTGTCTTCCTCTGCATAAAGAATACATGGAAACCACATAAAGGAAGATGTAATGCAGTCAGACGAAGTTCAAAGAAAACATCTGTGGAGCATGTGCTCTGCAATAAAGCACCAGGAAAGAAATATGGACAGGAAGGCGCCTCTGCCAAATTATGAGCAGTGACAGCAAAATACACAACACCCCCAGTGCTTAATGGTACTCCAGGCTGATATGTGAGCACAGACCCCACCCTGGGGTTCCTGGAGGGCTTCCAGGAGGAGGAGATGCCTGAACTGGGGCATGGAGGAGGGGTTGGTCAGATGGAGAGCAGGTAAAGCATGTTCCAGGCGATGGAACAATATAAACAAGGAAAGACTTGGTGTCCAGAAAGAGCTGGTGGGGGTTTCAGAAATCCTGACAAGTTCTACAGATTGTGCACCTGCTACTGCTGGAGCAACACTTGTGTGGAAAATGATGGCTGGAGAATCTGAGGGCCAAGGCTGGTTCCCAATGGCCCCCCCACCTCCTTCTCCCTCCATTGTCCTTAGATGCCACCCTGGGGGCATCAGTCCCCCTTCCCTTGGCTCTGTATCACCCTTCATGCTGAAAGAGTTGTGAGACCAGGGACAGCTCTGTGGACACAAAGCATTACCCTCCCCAGTATTTTGGGGTCAAGAACATTGGCACTGAGCCCATCTTGAGTGGCATTTTTACAGCTTTCTCTCTACTTTTCTACAGTGGAGTGGAAGGGTCAAAACATGGGCCAGAGAGTCCTAGGTTCCAGTTTCTCCTCCACCTCTTCTTGGGTGGGGGACATGGAACACACACATAGCCTGGGTCCTCTGACTGCCCCATGGCCAGGGGAGGCTGGCCCTAAGGGGATGTCACTCAACACTTCTGAGCTCGCCTTCCACTCCCTTCTCATTACTTCTCTCCAGGACACAGCACATCCTTTTTCCTTTTTTTCTTGTTGGCAGCAACTGTAGCATGTGAAAGTTCCTGGGCCAGGGATTGAACCTGCGCCACAGCAGTGATAACTTGGGCTCTTTAACCCACTGAGTCACTAGGGATCTCCCTCCACAGCCCATTCTAAGATGCCCAAGTCAAATAAGGTCTTTCGGGTCTGGTTTCTCCGTATTTGACCCAGAAGTTCCCACTGAGGTACACGCCAAGCAGTGCAGCCATGGTGACTTCCCTTGCAGGCATCACTCCCGATCAGCCTGTTGTCCTGACATCCTCCAAGACAAAGGAAAGCCTTCCCCTGAGGTTTCCCCATCCTTAGTTCTGGTACAGTATCTATCCCACTCCCCAGCAGAAAAGACAAGGATGATGAAACTAGACAAAATCGCACAGCAATTGATTTTCGCAGAATTCACTTGATCCCTTGTCTTACTCTATCATCTATTTTCCAAAGATTTTACCATTTTTATGTCAAAAGATTTTGTGACTTTGGGGTAATCATTTGGTTCTAGGTAATTTCTTTTACAGACAAGATGAAAGCACATTCAAGATAATGAAACAAAATAATCTTAATACCCTTTCACTTGACAGCTAGAGGGCCATCTTATTGATCTATGAGTTTTCCATGTAGGTAAATAATGACAGGAAATGTTAGGAGCAAGGCTGGTAGCAATGGGTTTTAAGTGCTCATCCTCAAGCAATTTTTCACAAGGAATATTCAATTAGATTTCCAAAGGCAATGAGAAAATATATTCAAAACTAAAGGCATTATACAAGGGGTGACTTAACATTTTTCAAGACAATTTGCACCTGTATTTTTCATTAGGGAAGGTGCAAAATCCTAAAAAGAAAGGGGCATGGGAGAAAAACAGCCGATCTGTTCCAATCAGATTTCATGGTCTCCTCGGAGGATCTGGTGATTTGGTGCAGGCTCCCATCTTTCCATGCATTTCTCTTCTGCACAATGCAAACTGCTTCCTGCGTTCCTGAACTTCTAGCAGAACCAACTTCAAGGACAAACCTTTTCCTTTTCTCACCTTTCAATCCCACTCTGCTCTCACCTCCCCATGCCACCCAGCCCTACTCCTGAGCTCCCATCAGAAGGATATAATCTCTCAATAAACACCAATCATAGCTCAGGTTATGATAGTGACTTCATATCGTAGACATTAGAAATAGCCATTGTCCTAATTACGGTCACACCAGAAGCCAACCTGAAGATAACCATTACTCTTTTTCTTGTTTTTTTTTTTTTTTTTTTTTAAGCCCACACCTGCAGTATATGGAAGTTCCCAGGCTAGGGGTTGAGTCAGAGCTATAGCCTCCAGCCTACACCTCAGCCACAGCAACACCAGATACTTAACCCACTGAACAAGGCCAGGGATCAAACCTGCATCCTCCTGGATGCTAGTTAGGGTCATTATCGCTGAGCCATGATAGGAACCCCAAGATCACTATTAGACTGCAAGTAGTTCATTTGAGAAGTGACTCTAGGAAACACCAGCAGAGGAGTAGAGAAGTCAGAAAGAAAAGGAAAAGAAGCAAGCCAATTTCATTATTAAGCAAATTACCATTGTTGGGCCACCGTCATGAGCATGACAACTATTTAATGTGACTCCCAGATGACCCCACAAGGAGGAATTATATCTGAGGGGTGAGGGAGCTGAGGTATTTATACACCAGCTCCCAGCAGCCATGCAGCCATTCATGGAGAATTCCCAGCATTTCCAGCCTTCTGTGTGAAAGTGGCCAAGTAGATTCCTTTAATTGCAGAAGACACTTAGGCAAAGAGATCCAGGCACTTGCAGTTGGAAGTCCAGCAAGCGTACACTGAGATTTCGAGGTCCAGGACATACGGACAGAGCACAGGAGTGGGGTGGGGCATCTGCCCCAAATCCTGCAGTGCTGACTTGTGCAAGCAGGGTCCTCCAAAGGCGTGGCTCACACCAGGTAGTAAGGGCAAATACACTTCATTTCGAGGGTCAGCTATGACTATTGAGTAGTGGCTTTGCTGGGAAAGATTCTGCAGTTATGATAAAGATCAGTAGGAGAAAGAATCTGCAACTGCAGAGATCGACCAGAGATCTCTGCTGGAAAAAAGCTGGATACAGTCTGATGGTGCAGGAGTTCCCATCGTGGCTCAGTGGAAATGAATCTGACTAGCATTCTTAAGGATGCAGGTTCGATCCCTGCTTCGGGTGCTCAGTAGGTTAAGGATCCTGCATTGTCATGAGCCACAGCTCACGTGTAGGTTGCAGGTGCAGCTCAGATCCCCCGTTGCTGTGGCTGTGGTATAGGCCAGCAGCTACAGCTCTGATTGGACCCCTAGGTGGGGAGCCTCCATACGCTGCCAGTGCAGCCCTAAAAAGACAAAAAAAAAAAAAAAAGTCTGGTGGTGCCTTGTCACATGTTTATTGTCTGAATCCTGGAATTCGCTCCTGAAAGCAGGGGTCAGGGGATGGAAGTTGGAGGTTGGTGGGTGGGGGTGGGGGAGCAGAACCAAGTCCCCTGCGGGATGCAGGGAAAATGCCAAGGGGGACATGAATGGCTGATCAGGACCCTGATGGAAGTACACCCTCAAATCAGAGTCCCTGCTGTCCTTCAGCATGGCCAGGGTGACTCACCCCACAGCTTCATTTTCGTGCCAGGATTATATTACTTTTATTGCACTTCCTCACATCTCTGGGCAGAAGGAGGCTAATACGCCTAGAAATGAAGGCAAATGAGGTGGCTTGAAGAAGAGCACATTTTAGATGACAATCGAATATTTGGTGTGATTTTTAAAAGTTTAAACACAGGTTTGTCCTAGCTTAAATTGTAATCAACGCATTCATTTAAGAAGTATTTCGTGAGTCTCTGTCATGGGCCAGCCAATATTACATGCTCTCGGGAAATAAAAGGATGAATAAGGCATAATCCAGGCCCTCAAAAATCCCATAATCTAGGATAAAGGGAGACAGACACCTTATCAAGCTATCCTGAGAGAGACTGGGGGTTAGGAGGACAGACTCTGGATTTCAATTCGGACACTCACTAGGGGGACCTGGAGATGGCGTTTAATCGTGTGCCTCGGTGTCCTCCCTTGCGATCCAGCTCATGGGGCTGTTTTGGTAAGGTGAAAATGTGCCTGAGAGACAGCCGACACTCAGCCCTTGTTCACACTTTGCTTTCCCAGGAGAGCACAGACTAGCGGCGGCTCATTTCCTGTCTGCAGAATCAGGAAGACTCTAAAGGGGAGCTGACCCTTGAACTGCAGGAGCACAGACAGGATTTCACCAAGGGAAACGGGAGGAAGCTCATGGCAAAAGCAGAGCACGTGTGAAGGGGCAGGGGAGGGAGGCAGGGGTCAGGGTGGCAGCCTCTGCAGACTGCCACCCAGAGTAGGAGTGGATGTGACACTTTTTCCTCCAGGCAATGGACATGATCAAAACTAAATTTTTTTTTTTTTGGCTTTTTAGGGTCACACCTGTGGCATATGGTGGTTTCCAAGCTAGGGGGCATATCGGAGCTGCAGCTGCTGGCCTACAACACAGCACAGCCACAGCAATGCAGGATCCGAGCCACGTCTGTGACCTACACCACAGCTCACGGCAATGCCAGATCTGCAACCCACTGAGCAAGCCCAGGGATCAAACACTCATTCTCATGGATGCTATTTGAATTTGCTCACTGAGCCCAACAGGAACTCCCCAAACTGTGGTTGTAGCTATAGTTAAAAACTGTATTTTTAACTATATTTTTAAAACATGATTTCAGCAAAAGAATCTATGAGTGTATGTGAATTTCTATCCCTGTCTCTCTGGGATTTTCCAAATAAGCACTGAGTCTAAAATAAAAACACCAACGTGGATTTCCCAAGTGCTTTCGCCCAGTTTGAATCCACACACCATGGGGATGCTGGCATGGATTCCGTTTTGTCACCCACTGTCTGGAGCTGCCTTGGAACCCGGTCTCTGGCGAAACCCCCTGCCTTGATGAGTTCACTCAGCCAGATGCGGCAAACACCAAGTGCCGGGATCCCAGGCGTCTTTTGTCTGCCAACACATGCAGGAAAATCAGCAGCTTCCACTCAGGCAGCTCTGGAAATTCAGCTAACCCAACATCTTTGGGTCTGATGAACAAATTATGGCTTGCACTGACTTTGCTTGCAGAGTCCAAGATAGCAGAAGTTTTGTGGACATTTATCTTTGACTGTGATTATACAGCACAGCTTACAGGGGGAATTTGAAAGTCAAGGTGAGGAAAAGGGAGCAGGAGTTTATAAAATTTCTCTGCTGTTCTAATCCAAAATGGGCAGCAAATGGCTCAGTTAGTCCCTGTTCTGTTGGCGCTGAAAGGTTGCACGGTCACTGAGCCCCTTGGGAATGTGACTTGCCCCCCATCTCCCAGCAAATTGCTGGCAGATCCAACATTTGAGTCTCCACTGGTCAATGTGGGGAAGAAGTTACTCTTTTTTGTTTTGGCCATGCCTGCGGCACTTGGAAATTCCCAGGCCAGAGATCCAACCGGCACCAAAGCAACGACCTGAGCCACAAAGCGACAACATGGGATCCTTCATCCGCTGAACCCCTGGGGAACTCCAAAATTACTCTTTCAGTTAATAAAACAATATGTAAAGGTAATACAATGATTTTATGTTTGCTCTTGCAAAGGTAGACCAGCACTGGCCAATAGATATTCAAGTTACAGACACGATTTTCTGTTTTATAGTAGTCGCTTAGAAGGAAGTAAAAAAAAGGGGAGGCTAATTTTAATACTGTAGTCAACATTTAACTTAGTATATCTAAGATGTTATTTAAATATGTAATCGATCTAAAAATTATTAATGAGTTATCTTGGATAAATACCATATGATATTACTTATATGTGGAATCTAAAATATGGCACAAATGAACCTATCTACAGAACAGATACAGACTCATAGACCTGGAGAACAGACTTGTGTTTGCCAAAGGGGAGGAAGTGGGATGGATGAGGAGTTCAGGATGCAAACTCTTACCTTTTTTTTTTTTTCTTTTTTAGAGCCAAACCTGCATCATGTGGAAGTTCCCAGGATAGGGGTCAAATCGAAGCTACAGCTGCCAGCCTACAACTACAGCCAGAGCAACACCAGATCCAAGCCGCGTCTTCGACCTACACCACAGCTCATGGCAATGCCAGATCCTTAACCCACTGAGCAAGACCAGGGATCCAACCTCATGGATACTAGTTGAGTTTACTTCTGCTGAGCCATAACAGGAACTCCCAAACTATTATATTTAGAATGGATAGGCAATGAGGTCCTGCTGTACAGCACGGGAAACTATATCTGGTCTCTTGGGATAGACCATGATGGAAGATAACATAATAAAAGGAATATATATATATATATAGATGTATATACACACATATATACATATGCGTATGTATATGTATATATACACATATGTACGTATGTATGATTGGGTCACTTTGCTGTACAGCAGACATTGGCAGAGCATTGTAAATTAACTATACTTAACTTAAAAAATCATGAAATTAGGAGTTCCCATCATGGCGCAGCGAAAACGAATCTGACTAGGAACCAAGAGGTGGTGGGTTCGATCCCTGGCTCAGTGAGTTTAGAATCTGGCATGGCTGTGAGCTGTGGTGTAGGTGGCAGACCAGACGCGGCTCGGATCCCACATTGCTGTGGCTGTGGTGTAGGCCAGGGGCTACAGTTCCGATTTAGCCCCTAGCCTGGGGCCCTCCATATGCTGTGGGTAAGGTCCTGAAAAGACAAAAAGCCAAAAAAAAAAAAAAAAAAAAAAAACCATGAAATTATTAATGAGTTATCTTACACACTTTTTTGTACTAAGTCTTTGAAGTCTAGGGGTATTTTACACTTAGGGGTGCATTTCAGTTTGGAGAAGCCCATCTCAGGAGACAAGAGCCTGTGGCTGGCACATTGGACAACACAGGTGTAGCCCAAGGAGCTTCAGCTGCTCCTTGGTGAGAGGTTTATGAATATTCACTCACTCATTCACTCATACAGGGGGCCCCAACTTTGTACTTTTCTCTGGATATGAAATAAACACATATTTTTTGTGCAGGAGATCAGTGTTGAGTTGGCAGAGGTGCAAGGTATGTACAAATGCAGCTGTGTGTATATGCATGTATACAAATTAATCAGTTAGCTTCCAGGCGACGTGAGGGAGGTTCTGAAAAGGAAAGGAACCAGGTCCTGTCAGAGGTCACGGCGATAATCCTTTAGATCATGGAGTCAAGCGTCCCTACTTTATGGCTCCAACAGCTGCACTCAAACCGGAGGGAGGAGAAGCCAGTCCTTTGAAGAACCAGCCAAGGGAAAGAATTCCAATTGAGCAAGGGCTCTTAGGGAAAGAACCAGAAAAATACCAGTGTGGCTGGGATCAAGGGGCACCCCACGATTTCTCCTCCATTTGTTCACATGTCACAGACAACAATCACATTTCCTGCACTGCTTGTTTCTTTGTTGAAAATGGAAAAGGTTCATGACCTGATGGACTCTTGAGACCTGATTGGAAGGAACAGAATGACGACACAAGGCCATGGGCAATTCCAAGGTGAGTGGAGAGGATGGCCCCTCTCAAGGCCAAAGCTATCCTTAAAAGCCATGAAGGGTCTGAACTTAAAAAAGGTGAGCTTTGGTTATGCAGTGAGGCCCCTCCCTATGAGAACCCCCACGCTCAGCTCAGCACTGGATTCAAGCCCCTGGGGAGTGGTGCCTGGCCTGCCTGGGAAAGCACGCCTCCAGATCTTTTCTCCTCACAGTCTAGAATCTTCTATCTCGAACCGAAAAGCCTGCAGACAAACGTCTAGGGCATTCCTTACCATGGGGAACAGCCCCAATGACATCATTTCAGAGAAATACATTGTCTCAACGTCTGGGGAAAAATCTCACATTTTCCTTGAATAATGGCTTCTCATAGTTTAATCCTTTTCCAGGAAACTTCCCTTGAGGTCTGATCGGATCCTTTCATCAGAGTTTAGCAGCCTACTGAGTGCCCTGAAGACAGAGAAGGGGCTTTAAAAGGATGCAGGAACAGGGGGACAAATGAGATTGCCATGTAAGCCTCCTCTGCTTGCTCTCAGTGGAACACAGTGGAAGTGTATGTTAAAGTGGATCCTCATTTTCTCTAGATAAACATTCAGGCCCCACTCCACCCCCTTTCAACTCCTAGTGACTCTCTGTGGGATGATCTAATTGTCTTTATTTTCTCCATAACTTCTTCAGCTATAGAAAGCAGAACCAGTTGCTAGAAATTCACCAACAGGGAAGAGTCTTTGGAAGATGGACCCTCTTTCCCACTAAATGGCACAAAAGAGTCACACTTCCCAAAGAGTGTCCTCCATGTGCTCCAGGCACTGAGATACCCCTCGGGAGGAAAGACACATCAGGCCATAGAATGTACCTTTGATTTGGAAATCAAATTGCCCAGCTGCAGGATCCCAGAGGGTGGGAGTAGTGAGCCACACGAGAGGTAGGGTTTGCTAGGAGAAGACTGCAGCTGGGGAGGAAGGGGGCTGAAGGGTTAAGGGGGAAAAGGGATGATTAAGGCCCTAACCGAGCTGGGGTGGGAGGGTGGAGCATGCCTGGCAGGCCTGAGAAGAATGTCAGAATGGGGCATTTGGGAACTATGAAGCCTGTGAAAACCTAAGGCAAGCTGCCAAAAGGGGAGACAGAGTTCAGAACTTCTTCTCTCTCTCTCTCTCTCTTTTTTTTTGGCTTTTTAGGGCTGCACCCACGGCACATGGAAGTTCCCAGGCTCGGGGTCGAATCGGAGATACAGCGGCCAGCCTACACCACAGCCACAACAACACCAGAACTGAGCAGCGTCTGTGACCTATACTGCAGCTCATGGCAACGCCGGATCCTTAACCCACTGAGCGAGGCCAAGGATTGAACCCTTGTTCACGTGGATACTAGTCGGATTCGTTACCACTGAGCCATGATGGGAACTCCCATAACTTCTTAACAGAGTTAAAAAAAAAACTCCTCCACGCGTTTTCTCCTAAGGCCAGCCTGCAGGAAGTGCAAGCCTCTTGTGTCAACTCAGATGCAGCCTGGTGTGCATGGATGCATTGCCCGTCCCTCCTCCATCAAGCATGTATGGTGGTTAAGAACACACACTGTGGATGCGAGCAGCATAGTCTGAGTCCCCACTCTGCCGTTTATCAGCTGTATAAACTTGGGCAAAAGCAGTCAACCCTGGGTGCTTATGGGGCCCTGATTCCAGGACCCATGTTAACAACAAAACCCATGGTTGCTCAACTCCCTTACACAAAAGCGTGATGTGCGTGAATGCAGTCATTGCTCCCTATTTGTGAGTCTTACCTCTGCGGATTCCATCAACCATGGATCCTGCTGTGTCTCAGTGACCTTATCCATGAAATGGGACTACACGTGGTCCCTTCTGCACATGGTGTGGATGAAATGAACTAGCTAACATTGTAAAGCACTTAGATTACTACCCCCACAGAGGGGGTGATGGAGCAATACGAGATGCTGTAATTTCTGGTAGCATATTACTAGTGGTCACTGTAGACCTATTCCATGGTGTTATTTTCAGAAGCATTACTATATCTTGTTAGCATATCTATTGTTGCTAACAGAATTTTCACCTTCTGCCTTGAAGTCATCATGTCTTCTTTTGTGCCAAAAGTCTTAATCGAAATTTGCTTCACCATGTAATTTCTCATAATAGAATAGTTAAGAAAAATATGCTGTCCTTACAAGGCGATATATTAAGCAATTTCAAATGATGACAAAAGGACTTACATGCCCCAGTGGCAGCACGCCTTCAAAATAATAAGTGAAAAAAGGCGGTTGTAAAATTATGCAAATATGACATGCATATAAAAAACAGACTTGAAGGAAAGACCAACATTAAGACAGTCTTTATATTAGTAACCTGAAACTATGGGGGCATTTTTCCTTTATTTTTCTAACACTTTTGTTATATGATAGAATTCTTATATTTGTTAAATGATTGAATTACCTAGGCGTAATACTTACATATGTTATAAAATAATGCACCATCCCACTGCTTTCCATAATACACATAAAAACAAGACATCTGTATAGAACCTGTTACAATGATTTTAAATTCCCCTGCACAGGAGAGGGTGAGTTGTGTATGAAATAAAGGTAAAGAATATTCAAGAACATCAGGTAAAATGAACAAAAATCTTTCAGAAAGAATAAGAATCTAAGTCCTTCCATAAAAACATAAATTTTCCTTAAGAGCTGAAATCAGCTGTCAGTGCTGAGAAAACACTGGAGGAGCCAGGAGGAAATCTGAGGCTGCTTTACGTTTCTACTGTGGAAGGAAGGGCTCTGGCCATGGAGGCTTCCCCTTCTCCCTCCTGCAAGCCTGCAGCAACGCTGCCAAATCAGGGCAAGGCGCTGATGGGACCCCTTTCCCTCCCCACCCAGCAGGTATCTCTTGGCATCTCCACCCCTTATGCTTGGCAGGGCCCCTCTCCCCCTCTCCTCACTCCCTTTCCCCACACAGATAGGTTTGTTCATGGATGTTACTGGAAACCAGCTAAAATGCTTCCTGGCACTGGGCTCCCCAGTCACAGAGGGACTTAAGGCTATTCCTGGTGGCCAGTCCTGGTCCAGCATGGCAGTTCTACAGGGGCTCTGGCTTCTGATCGAGGCCAGGGATTGACCCTGCATCCTCATGGATACTAGTCGGATTTGTTTCCACTGAGCCACAACAGGAACTCCCTATTTCTGTCTTTTTACGGAAAGTTCAGCTCAAGTTTTGCCCCTGAGATAGTTGCCTTAACAAACCCTTTTCTTTTCTTCCCTTTTCTTTCTTTTTTCTTTTCTTTTCCACCACAGCTTGATGTGGGATCTCAATTCCCAGAACAGGGATCAAATCCTGGCCACAGTAGTGAAAGCTTCAGGTCCTAACCACTAGAGGACCAGGGAACTCCCTTAATCTTTTTCTGAATCCTTTCTTTGGCATTCCAATCAGTGACTTTCCTTCCCCCCACCTCCCCTGGCTAGTATGTTATTCTATAAAGGCAGGAAAAGGTGCAGAACCTGATAAACCTCTGCACTTTTGTATCTAGAGGACTTCACAGCTATTCACCAAAACCCTAGTGACAACCAACATTAGGTCTCATTTAAACTCGGCTCTTTGCTTTCTGCCCGGGAGGCCCTGAGAGATTAGGCAACCTGGCTAAAGTCTCTGCAACTAAGTGATGGGTCTAAAACACAAACCATACTTGTCCAATAACACTAAGGTCCACGTGTACCCCAAATATATAAACATGTACAATTATTTTCCTTTTTTTTTTGTCCTTTTAGGGCCGCACCCATGGCAAATGGAGGTTCCCAGGCTAGGGGTCGAATCGGAGCTGTAGCCACCAGCCTATTCCACAGCCACAGCAACATCAGAATCGAGCTGCATCTGTGACCTACACCACAGCTTGGGCAACGCCGGATCCTTAACCCAATGAGCGAGGCCAAGAATAGAACCTGCCTCCTCATGGATGCTAGTCAGATTCGTTTCTGCTGAGCCATGATGGGAACTCCTCCTTTCTTTTTCTTTTTAAGAGGATTGACTGAAATTCCAAGGAACTGGCTATCCATAGGGGAGGAATTAGGGTCACACGGGCTGCCCCTAATCACAGTGCCTCTCCTGTCACACCACCTAAGAGACCACCCAGGCTGTGCCCAGGGCTACTGGGGGTGGGGGTGGGGGGAAAGGCAGAGGGGCAAGCCCAGTCATCTCCCGGCCACCTTACTTCACATAAAACAAATTTTGTGAAATTGAGTATAAATCTTTGTAAATTGGATCACATTTTCAAGTGACATTTAATTTCAGCAACATGTTCCACAAAGAGAAAGAAATGGGTCCCTAGACCACAAAAGAATGCAGGAAGCCATTTACAAGAATGCATTTTGACAAAAAGAATTAGGAAACATTTTAACACAGCCAATTAAGTGAAAGAAGGTGATAAAAATAAAGCTGAGACCACCAGAAACTGTATAAAGGGGAGAAAAAAAGATTCATTTCATTGGAATGGCTCTTGGGATTTGCGCATGTGTATTTTTCTTTCTACACCAAAGCAAGCCTCAAAGGACTATTCTTCCAACAACTCTTTCCCCTCCGTGGCCTAGGTGGCTCCTTGTCTGTCACTTACTGGCCTCTTTGGGGATACCAACTCCTCTGGCGTGGAGCTCCTGTCCCAGCCTCCTGGATTCTCTGTGAGACTCAATACCAAAGAACAAAGAAAATGAAGACCTTGGAAGGCAGTTATTTTAGTAAAAGAGGTGGGTAGGAAGGGATGTTTTTGCCCCGTATGGACTCTAAGAGGTGTCTGACCAGTGAAACACAGGCTGGGGTTCAGCAGGAAATGAGCTGGCTGTCCTATGGTCCACCGCTTGAAGGAATTTTAGCACATGGGGTGTCGGGAATATTGGAACCCCTCGGCTTGTGTGCAATTTCCTGCTCCAGTGCCACTTCTGCTCAAAATGTGAAAGTACCTGAAGCTCATTGCCGGACGCTGTCTGCCTCCACTTCTGCGTTGATTCCCACCTGCCTGTCCAGAGCCCGAGTCCTAAAGAACAGCCCATCCCCCAGACCTGTGCTCCTGGGGGGTGAGCCAGTGTACGCAGTCACGCTGGAAAAACCCATTTCTCAGCATCCACTAACTTCATCCAGGGGTCAGGAGAAAAACAGCTGATTAACTCAATTCAGCCTAATGTCCAAATGATGAATGACTACCTAACCCTTTAAGCTTTACATGCATTTGGGGGCAGGCTGGGTCCTGACCCATGACAGCTTTCTGGTGTAGATCAAGAGAGCTGTGTCCCCAGCAGGCTCACGCGTGGGCAGGCTCATCCTGACGCCCAAGGACCTGGGACCCTCCTGTCCTCTTCCTCCACTGAAGAATGGGAGTTTCTTCCTCAACTCCAGGTTACGTTCCAACCTGGATCTGATAAGTGGCCAGGGAGAGAATTGCCTTTTTGGTCTTTGTTTTGTAAACACCACCTGCCATCTCCCTGAGCTTCAGTTTCTTCATCTATAAAATGGAGTTCAATAATGCCCCCAAGGACTATCTCAAAGATGGAAAGAGTAGGAGGTAGATAAATATGAGTTCCATTCTGCAGTAAATCCAGTGTTCGGGAGGTACTCAGATCTCTTAGGAGAAACGTGCTTTTGAAAAACAACCTTAAGAGACAAACTCAGTTGTTAACCTGAGCATCTCTTCCAACCTTTTCTGAACCCAACCTGCTGGCCCCCTCTATCCTCCCCATACATAGATCGCACAGTCCATTGTGGTTTGCATAGAACTGGTCTTTTCATTTCTAAAGATGAGCATTTAAGCCAAGCAGCTTCTTTTCTGCCACTGGGCAAGGAATGGGTCCAGGGATGGCTTTTGTGGTTCTGCTTGGAACAGAAGTTCCTTGCAATGAGAATAATAAAAGACTAGGGCCACCCACAGGCCTGTCCAACTGAGAGTAAAGTTTCCCTAGAAGGAAGCAAAGCTGAGATGGAGAGAGATCCACGTCCCTAGAGACTGGTGGATTGTCTAGATCCAACCATGCCTGACACTGGACCTGCCCTTGCCTTTAATTACACACATCTAAGAATTCCTTTCTTCCCTTTCTCTTTGTCTTCGCTCAAGGGTGTTTGAAAGATTACAATCGGTTTTAAAACAGAAAGGTTATATAAAATCCACAGCCCACTACATATGTATGCTAAGCAGTGTGGATTTAAGTCAGTGTCTCTGAAGTATTTTTATTGAGGCCACCTACTAACCAGAAGAGACTCAGTGCTTCTGAGGTTGGCAAGCCCCTAAATGTTAAGATCTGTGGAGCCTTGTGTTCTATGCTAGAAAGTGGGAATTTCACATTTCACTTAAAAACAAAAACGTTGTGTATTGTTTATTACAAAAACATTTAAAGTTATAAGTTATATTGCCTTCATTTCGCCTCCATCCTCCCACATGTAGGAGGAAAACTCATGCCGCTTATCCCGTGGATCACTTCATATCCCAGAGGTACGTGTTACTAAACTTGAGATGCACACACTGGAAGAAACCAAGACAGGGCAACAGGCCATGAATACTCAGCCCAGGAGTGTCAGCCTTCAGAGAAGTCTGTCCTTGCATCTGTCTGATCACCTATACCAGTGTCATTGCAGGAGTGACTTTGAAGGGACACCCTTTAGATATGGCCCCTGCAATGACATTGGCATTGATGGTCAGATCCTGTAATGCTCCTGCTGTGTGACAGTGACGACAGAGGGAGAGAGAGCAGGGGCCAGGCTCTGTGAGAAAATGCTGGAGAATAAGATCAGCAGGACAGAACTGCTTAAGAAAATACTGCATTTCATCTCTTCTTAACCTCTTCAGGGCTCAAAACAAAGAATAAGCAACATATTAATGAGGACAAGGCATGATTAATTCTGAAAGCGAGAATTCCGCCCTTTGCCAGCAGTTCTCTCATATCTTGGATAGTTGCCTGTTTGGCCTCCATTCCTATTTTTTCTGTTTTTCACTCTTCCCTCCTTCATATGCCTTTTCTCTGAGTTTGTGCTGTGGCTCACCAGACACAAAGAAACCAAGTTGGAGGTGGATCAGGTTCTATCCTTCTAGAAGGATCCATGAACTTAACCTCCCTTTGCATTTTCATAGCTGCACCTGGATTGGCCAGCCTTGCCAAGGTTGTGAAGTTTTCTGTTGACAATCATAACATTTGATGTCACGTGGTAAACACACTCCAGTAGCAAATGTTAACAACTTCACGGAATCCTGGAGGCTGTGATGTTTTGATTAAATAAATAAGAAAGTGTGGGGGGGGGTGGCATTAGGTGTCCTTTGGGGTCAACAGTGACATGATAAGCCTGCGAAAAGGCTTACTTACATCTAGGAATTATTCAGGAGAGCACCAGGGTTTTGACCAAAAGACATATAAGATTTGAAAAAAATATATTAAGTTGAAATCCTTTACTTAAAATGGAATAAACTGTGCTTGACATTTCAAAAATGCTGCTTCGGCAAAGATAACGGTACTAAGGTTTCCAAATTTAAGGCTGAGATAAAACACGGAGGCTTCTTGAGATTTCGAAGTATAGTTTAGAAGCTTGAATCCAAAACTCAGTTTCTTGGAAGATGCTTGGTGAAGAAAATATTTCTCTTGGCATAAAGTGCTTCATTTTTCTTAGAGAAAAGTTAGAAAAAAGAAAAGGCTGAGGAGGGCCAGTTTGCATAAAGGGGGGCTGAAATAAAAAATAACAAACAGTCCAAACTCATTCCTTTTTAGCTTCAACAAAGTGGGAAGGAACAAGTGAAGAGAAGTGAAAAATGCTTTGATCAGAAATTATTTGAGGAGTTCCCATTGTGGCTCAGTGGAAACGAATCTGACTAGCATCCATGAGGATGCAGGTTGGATTCCCGGCCTTGGTCAGTGGGTTAAGGATCCAGCCTTGCCGTGAGCTGTGGTAGAGGTCGCAGATGCAGCTCGGATCTGGCAATGCTGTGGCTGTGGTATGGGCAGGCAGCTGTAGCTCCCACTCGACCCCTAGCCTGGGAACCTCCATATGCCACGCGTTCATCCCTAAAAAGACCAAAATATATGTATATATAAAAAAAAGAAAAAAATGATTTGAAAGCAAAAGCCCTATGAATTCTAATCAAAGAGATTCTGAGAGGGTTTAATATTATAGATTAAGCATCTTTAGCACTAGAGGGGGCTGGAGACGGAGCAAATCCATCAAATTTTCGAACTGAAGAACAGAGGCTGTGTAACTGGCGAGAGATGGTACCAACCTCTAAATCAGCAAAGGGCCCTGAGGGGCACATCAGCTTAAATCCATTCATTTCTGGTTTTTCAAGATAATCTTCAACACGGTTTCTCTGGATGGTAGGGGGCTGATGAGACTCCTGTGTGAGTCAAGTGTCTGCCCGCCTACGTGCTAATGCAAACATCCAAACATCCCGGTCCCCTGAGAAGAAACTTTTAAACGTGTCCAACCTCATGGCTGGCTGTTTCACCTTCACTTTCTTCACTTAACAGAGAGGTGGGAACCTGCCTTTCTGGTTCTGGCCCCAGCACGTCTCTGGAAAAAAATCGTAAACCTAGAGATGGATGTTAACAAGAGAAAACTGTCAGAACCTCAGCTATGGTGTTTGGAACCAGCAGGTCTGGTAAAGCTCACAGACGCTTTCAGGAGATAGTCTGGTTTTGAAAATCTTTTTATTTGACTTGAGACTGAAGGTTCATCTCTTCCTTATTAAACTGAAAAATGAAATGGTACCAAATGACAGGATTACCGGTATCATAGGGTGTTAAATGTTCTCAGACAAATCTCTCTCCTCAGTTTAAACTTGAATCCCCAACATGCTTATTACTTTAATTTGAGGAGTCTCCAAATCTGGTGATTTTCTGAGCTCCGCACCCTTCTGAGGAGCTGGGAGCAGCTTTGTCTGACCACAAGGTCCATCTAGTCTGCAGCACACGTCAGAAACAGGCTTTTGATGTTCCATAAACACGCCGCCGTCAAATGCAACATCCTGCAGCAGTGAATCTGGTGTCTGTCTTTGCAGACGGATGTGTAAGACTTTAATTATCCAGAGTCGGAGGAATAAGAAACTGCAAATAACGGAACATTTTTCTGTGTACAGAGCTAAAAGCCAAGGGAAAGAAAACACAAGAATTTTGAGATTTTGGCCAAAAGACCCTTCCTAGCTCAGGCTTCAGGCTTGGTATGCCTTCGGGTCACCTTCCTTTCTGTTTAGAGCTGAGGTTTTAAGGCTCGCTCACCTCTGTTTCCCCACAGATGTCAGGTCCAGATGCTGCATCAATCACTTATCACTCTCAAATGTCTGTGTGGACTGGGTACCATCACCATGGGGTTCAAGTTCCAATTTGGTTCCCAGGTAGGTGCTGATGTGCTCTGTGAACCACCAGAAAAAATGAAGACATGAAGCACATCAAAAATTCTCATTTAAAAAATATTGTTTTAAAAACAAATGTAGAGGTGTTCCCATGGTGGTGAGTTAAGGAATCTGACTAGGAACCATGAGGTTGTGGGTTTAATCCTTGGCCTTGCTCAGTGGGTTAAGGAGCCAGCGTTGCCATGAGCTGTGGTGTAGGTGGCAGACGCAGCTCGGATCCTGAGTTGCTGTGGCTCTGGCATAGACCAGCAGCTACAGCTCCGATTAGACCCCTAGCCTGGGAACCTCCATATGCTGCAGGAGCGGCCCTAGAAAAGGCAAAAAGACCAAAAAATAAAAAATGAAATAAAAAACAAATGTAGAGATATTACTTATCTTCAACGTATTTGCCATATATCAAGAACATTTCTTGAGCTATCTTTTCTGGAAGTGATATGAATATAAAATGATAACATCCCATTTCCATCCAATATTTAAAAAGAAAAAATATATTCAATATAAGCAAATTCAATATTATAATGTTATATTTGCCAAAATGAAAAGCATGCTTGTTATGACTGTCCCCTGAAACTCAGCACCACAAAAGAGACAAACACTCTTCAACCTAAGGACCAAAGAATCAAAAAGAAGAAATAAAAAAAGGAAAGAAAGAAAGGGAAAAGAAATCTGCACTAAAGTAGATTGCATCTGCAGACCTCCTTTTCCAAGCACTCAAGTATTCATTTCTTCGGGAATATAGCAACTACTAATTCCTGCAATCCCTGCGGACCTCCTTGTGGAATATTCGGAGGGATCAAGTATTGACCTGAGAATTTAGGAGCACGCTGCCCTAAGATTTTTTTGCCCTGACTCATTGATTGGAGGGCTGGGGATCTAGTAACAAGAAACATGTCAGCAAAGATTCCAAATGACCTCAGCATATCCCTTCCAGAAGCTTCCAGCTGCTAGGAGATAAGCATGGCAAATTAGATAAGGATGTCAGGGGTTTCATGGTAATGATGCCACTGGACAAAAATAGATGGAAAGGTGGTTGGGTAAGTCGTTTGAAATCTCATTAGAGCTGCTCTGTGACCAGGGGTTTTCACAGCGTCTATCCTGAACTCCATCTGCTACCAGTTCAACAGTTTGCAATGAAACATTCCTCAACTTTGAACATTCTATCAAATAGCCATGAGGAGATGGGTCCTATTGGAGGTCCAGGTGGCATCTTATGATATTCTAAGTTGTCAGATGCCCTGGGTTTATCGCTTGAGTTCCATTTTATTAAAGATCATGTACAAAAAAGTCTTTCCTTTAAAATACATTTAAGATATATTTAATTAAAATGAGAATTGACCTTGAGAGCAGTTGTTCTTCCCTGGTGTGTTGGGGTGAATATGCCAGGTATTTGTCATCACTCTAACAGGTGCTGGTTGTTCTGTCCTAGCCAGAGTGTGGTGGGGTGAGCCACCCCGGGAAGTGCTATTTATTTAACTTGTCATGGAAAGTAAAATTGAGGTTTAGGGGGCCTCAGTGGGAGAGCGAACTTTTAACTCGGGTAATTCAAGTAAGCCAACTTGTGAAACTACTTCTTTGGCCTTAAGATCAAAATCAGTTTGCTGTATTGTTTTTCCCTTCAACAAAATGCTTGGAAAATCTATCCTGGACCAGACTATGAGCTGGGCAGTGAGTTGTCTCTCATCTCTGGAAAGAATTCCTGATAAATACCATACTGAGAGTAGCATTCCTACATCAGTTTTTCTCAAAACACTCCAGTAGACTTAGCTACTTAATTTTTGCTCTAGGGAGAGAAAAAAAAAGATGACAATATCAGGATGACCCCTGTAACCAAAATCACTCCAATTAAACGAAGCCATGATAATTTAACGCCTTCTATCTTTACAATGCTGTAAATTTCCACTGGAAATTCTTCCATTTTCTCAGTTGTTGGGGCAGTTTTGATGCTACTCATGGTTGCAGAAATTTTCATACTGGAGCTTACAAGCTCCTGGAAAAGGATGTCCGGTCCAGCAGCCACTTGAACACTGTCAAAGCATTCAATCGGTTTGAGCAAGATCCTAACTCTGCTTTGTATGACCTCCAATTTTTCCCTTTAGAAATGCCGTCATCTGCATCAAAAAGACAGAAAAAAATTCTGCTCATTTTCTGTGCGCCACATAGTTTATTTTCATCCTCTCTCTAATCTTCCCGCAAAGACTATGATTTATCATTAAACTTTTAATTTATACATTCTGAAAAGGAGAATGGTGACAATGCCAGTTTTTGTAATCCTCTTTTCTGGCATATTGTTCTCAGCTGCTCCTCATTTTTTTTTTGAAGATTTTTCCCTCCTCTCTGGGTCTCATTTTTGGTAGATTCTATTACAATTCCTTCAAGTTCATTGATCTCTTCTTTTAGCATCTAATCTGCTATTAATCCTATCCAGTAATTTTGTAAAAATATCTTTTCCTCAGACCTTTGAAGGCACAGTTTCATTAATGGCTCTCATTTCGTGTTTCTAATTAGAAGATTGGTGCTAGTCTGTTCTCAGTCCATTTTGGAGACCTGACTTTCTAGAATTCTCTATCCCCAAAATTTTAGTTGTTGTTTTCATTAGCCTTGGTTGTTACTTCATGATTCCAATCTGAGGAGTCCTGACTTGTTGTTGTTTTTCTTTTCTTTTTCTTTTTCTTCTTTTTAGAACCGTGCCTGTGGCATATAGAAGCTCCTGGGCTAGGGTTCAAATTAGAACTGCAGCTGCCAGCCTACACCACAGCCACAGCAACACCAGATCTGAGCATCTGGGACCCACACCACAGCTTGCTGCAATGCCAAATCTGCAACCCACTGAGTGAGGCCAGGGATCAAACCCACATCCTCATGGATACTAGTCAGGTTTGTAACCTGCCGGGCCACAGCAGGAACTCCTAAAGAGTCCTGTCTTTTTTAAAAATCTCCAAGAATTTTCCTTCTGTTACTTCTTTATTTATCTCCTCTCCTCAATTTTTTCTTTATACCTGGAACTGCTTTTCTTCTTTGCTTTTTTTTTTTTTTAGCACCACCCCTGAGGCATATGGAGTTTCCCGGGCTAGGGGTAGAATCGGAACTGTAGCCACTGGCCTACACTACAGCCACAGCAACGTCAGATCCCAGCTGAGTCTGTGATCTACTCCACAGCTCACGGCAACGCCAGATCTTTAACTCACTGAGTAAGGCCAGGGATCAAACCTGTGTCCTCATGGATACTAGTCAGATTCATTTCTGCTGAGCCACAGCGGGAACTTCTATAGTTGGAACTGTTATTGGAAACGTATTCAGTGCCCTGTATCTATCCATCACAGCTTTTCACTTTAATTTTTAATCTCTGTTTTCTGGTCAATATTATAAGATATTTCCTTAACTTTACCTTCCAGATCAATAATCTTCCTCCTCCGCTTTGTCCAATTTTAAAATTCAGCACATCCACAGATATATGTATGTATGTGTGTATCTGACTTGTTCTTTGTTTCCCTCAAAGATCTGACTCTTCTTGGTCGTGTGTTATTTCTTCAGTTATGTTTTTCTCTTTTTCTTCCTCCAATTAATTTTATCCCATTCACTTCCATCATCCATATAGTCCATAATATTTCTGGGCCACTGGTGGGTATACTTATGGTCACATAGTTTTAAAAATATCCTTTTAGTGATTTCAGAGGGACTCTGTATGCAGGAGCATGGGTGTAAGTGCTCTGTCTACCATCTTGAGTGGGAAATCTTGGCTGTAATTCTCAAACACAATGCATTTATTTTTAAAGCCTCCAGTTTGTCTACCTGGCTTTTTACTCAAGGACACATCTTAACGTGATAAATGTTGTTCAGGGATTGTTGGGTAAAATCTGTTTCCCTTCATAAATATTCTTGTCTCCTTTCCTGAGCTTTCAGGATTGACACAGAACCCCAAAACCAAACAGCAAAAGAAAACTTCTGTTAATTGAACATCTGTCTTTCTGTCTTGAGGCACATGTTTATACACTCTGCCACATCAGCATTCTATAAGTGCAATCTTCTGCTTTTCAACATCACTGAAACTTTTTAATACTAACTACTTGAACGTGTTTTCTACTTTTCTCTTCTTATCTTTTCATCCTAAATATGAAAAAAACATCAAGTGACATCTGAAGAGAACCATGACAAGTTTACGGGAAGAAAATATGGCATCATTTTATGTTCGTTTATTTTCTATTTCTTTGTGTTTATCTTATTTTTATACCCTTTGAAGATTGGATTAACTGTGTCCTTTGAACACTGGGATTTCTACCAGATGAGCTATTTAATTAACCCACAAGCCTTCATGGGACATTTTGAATGAATGGATCATCCCACAAATTAAACGGGCAAATTAAAAGTGATTTTTGGTATCAAGAGTTTGGAACCTAAAATTCTATTCAGTTGATCGATAACATTGCAAAATAGTTAACCTTGCAGTTGGTTATCTGAGCCTTTATAGTCTCCCAATGTAGCTGAAGCAAATATGACCCAAAAAGAAGACGAAGAGTAGAGAAAAGCCTCCAGCTTGACGGGCAATATTAGAAATAGCTCTTGTACCCTTTTCAGTAATTCAGAGGCAAAGTTAAATGATCACACTCTACAAATACATTTGGTTCATTTTTTATCTAGTATAAAAAAGAAAACATTCTAAAGAATGCATTTTATTTCCAAACTTTTTTTGTTAACCTCTATAGATTAAGTGAGATGGTACCTTCTGCATTAGAATGAACCATTTTGGATTACTGCCAAATGTATGGAGACACTAAAACTTCCTGTGCTTTACGCCATGGCACAGTCCAGAGCACTCAAACTTAAGGAATCATTTCCATTTATCATCCTTTTATCTTTGTGAATTCTTGTGAATTCTTCTCCTGCACAAACATATTATCCCTTAATGAGGATATTACCATTTTACTCCTTCCTTACCTAAAGGCTGTTAAAATCAACTGAGCTACTTAATTATTTAGTTCAGAGAAAACACCCGAATTGGAAAGTATCTTCCGTCTGCAGTCAATTTTAGAATTTAGAGCTACCTAGCTAAAGCTTAAGAGAAATTTACCAAAAGAACCTCAAGATGCTAATTATCAGGCTGTATAATTTACATAGATTTACATATACATTTCAATTTTTCTGAGAATTGATGGAGTACAGAGTGATGAGAGTACTTACTGGGATATTTTAGGATTTTTCCCCTGTGATCAACCCCAGCAGAGCATTTATTTCAAAAATGTGTATTTGTTCTAATGAAACGTTTCTCCAATAGACATAAATGTTATTATTTAGCATTCACAAGACTATACAGACTAATTCTTTAATGGTGAGAATGGTAGTCCAGTGGGTCTACATTCATCTGGACACAGAATCACATGAGGGTCTCCATGACGAGTCGGGCCTGGGCCCCCTACATCCTCTCAAAGCCCCAGGAGTCCCCTTCAGAGCAGCTGGGCAGAGTCACCAACAGGGCACAGATGTAGAACTTGTCACATAGCATTTTACAAACACTGCAACGCAAAATTGTAATAGAGTTCTCATTAACAAGCTTCAGCAGGGGCAATGTAGTAAGCATTTTTAAAATTAATTAGCCCCTTGGACAATCCTTATTATAATGAGCATGAAATCCAGATCGCACCTTCTTCCTTCCTTTCTTCCCTTCTTTCCTTCCTGTTTCTTTCCTCCCTTCTTCTTTCTTTCCAGTCATCCTTTGGTAACATCCAACATGATATATGATTCCCCTAGCTGTCCTAAGGAATTAGGAAAAAGTGTCCATACATTTTAATATTTTTGTATTATATATTTACATCTTGTATTATTATTGCTTTTATGTCTGATATGTTTTTACATAAAATCTAAGTAAATTCCTCTATGTTCCCAGGTACACTAGGTAGGAGAAATGTTACTTCTTTTTTTTTTTTTTGCTTTTTGCTTTTTAGGGCCACATCTGCGGCATATGGAAGTTCCAGGCTAGGGGTCGAATTGGAGCTGCAGCTGCCAGCCTACACCACAGCCACAGCAACAGCAATGCAGGATTCAAGCCAAGTCTGTGACCTATACCATAGCTCACAGCAATGCTGGATCCTTAACCCACTGATCAAGGCCAGGGACGGAACCCGCATCCTCATGGATACTAGTTGGGTTCATTAGCACTGAGCCACAATGGGAACTTCCTGTTATTTCTTTGTACAGATGATAAGGTGTATGCTTGTTAGTTATCAAGCTAAGGAAACAACACTAAGAAATACTAAGGGCTTCCTAATACTCTGTCTTTTCACCCTTTTCTCATTACATTGACTCCTGATCAGAGTGGTCTGAGATTGTAGTGCCTGCATTAGACGCAATCACAAAAGTCAATTTTTTCAATATTAACATTTCTAATCATTACTTTATAAACAACCAAATATAAGGTACACTGGCTCAGGCCCAGGACAGCCACCAGGAAAGTGTCCAGTTGCCTGTAACTCTGGAAAGCAAATTTTGGCCGTTTTTATTTTGGCTCTATAAATATAGATACATCTTGATCTAAGAAAGAAAAATGCACCAAGATGCTTTTGACACTTGAGCCTATATTAAATATTCACCTTCAGATGATCACAGCACAGTTTCTTCACCGACTTGATGTACATGTTTTTTCCAAAGCCACTGACAAGGGTCAGCTGATGATTATAAAGAACATGCATATCCTCTTAATTGAAGACATGCGTGTAAAAAGAAATCATAAAATTATACTTAAATACGTCTTGACGAAATTAAACATCTAACCCTTTCAGGTAAATAAGGAGAAAACTTCTCATAAAGAAAATCAGAATTATGGAACAAGGATGTACAGTGGATGTGTTATTTGCACCTTTGAAAGCTGAAACAATGGCTTAGATCAAACAAGTTTGTGCCAGTCACTGAGAAGTTTTCTAAACATTAACTTTGAGGAAGAGTTCATATGTTCTTTTAATATTCCTGTTTTTGCCCCTAAAATTATGTCTAAAAAAATTTCCTCCACAAATGATATCAAGGAGAAACACTGAAATAGTTCCAGCCTTCACCAGCATGCAAACCAGTTAGTCCACTGCATCTATTGAAGGCCAGGTGGCTAATTGTCCCAGAGTGGTTTATGTTGCCACCATCATCCTGCTTTTCCACGTGATCATTTTGGTACCAAATTTTGCATCTGCAAATGGATAAATTATGAATATAAATTGGAAGTTCATACTGTGTCAAATTAACGCTACGTGTAGAAATGAAATGTTTTACCTTGATGTGCATCCAAAGCTTACTTACAGATATAATATTAGTGAATTAAAACAAGCAATGTCCCTAAAAGTTATTTCAGTGTGTCATGTGTCATCACTTCACACTTGTGGCACTAAGAACAGTGACCTTTGGGGAGTGTGTCCGTAGCAATTAAATCTTTTCATTTTACATAGAGTTTTCTGAAGTATGTTCTGTGAAATTTTAAAATGTCCTGTGTGGGAAGCAAAAGGTAAGGGAAAAAAAAAAAAAGGAAGATTCGATCATGAAAGATTGGGGAATACTGTTTTCCTTTTTTAAATACAGTGCTTTTAAACTCTAACGATCAAATATTCCTTCTGGATCGTCAAGAGGGCATCAGAAAGTGTAGCATTTCCCAAATGTATTTGATCTCCTAGGACCTAGTAAAATGTAGGGGCTGCTTTAACAAATCAAAACTACACACTTGTTAAGATAATTGCCATTCCCATATCCATGTTACCATAATTATTGCTCTTAACTTATACCACAAGCTTGCCCGCATTCCAAGAGTAAAACAAAGTTTACTTATCTCCTAAGTAGACAGTGGCAGTGGTTTAAAACATACAGCTAATTTCTCCAGGAACTTTTCTAGAAACAGATATGACCCCAGATTAGTAGGAGTGAGCAGGTTACATGAGATAGTCTGGAGAGCTGTCTTCCCCACAGAGCTGAGCTCATTTACATACCTTGCTTCAAACAATCACTTCTATGCCCAACCTGTTACAATCTTACTATAAATGACTTACTAGGTAAAGCCTGGAGGCAGCTACTATGAGGCACAGAGCCCTTTGGATAGGGTTTACTTACTCAGAAATTAAGTATCAGGCAGACACTGGTTAATTTCCCATTATATCCACCCAAGGATTTTGTCCCATGAACCATTTGAAAGTACACACTTAACCAAACTCAGATAATTGTCTGTCCTGCTTCCTGCTCCTATTGAAGATAAGCTTCTTCTCACCCAGATCAATCCAATGCTCCTGAGCTGATAGGTTCCTGTGGTCCCAGGGTGGACACAGCGGTGTATCCTCATTAGGGGTCTCTGGAGATAAATGGGTAACTGCTTCCAAGCTGTATCCTGATGCCCTTTAAAGAATCAACTTTCTGGAGATATAATTTACATCCAATAAATGCAGCCACTTCAATGGGTTTTGACAAATCATACATGTAATCACCACTCTGATGAAGATTTAAAAGTTTTCTATCACCCTTGCCCCCTTGGTCATCAGTCTCTTCACCCCTCAGCCCATTGTAACAACTGATCTGTTTCCTCTCCCTATAATTTCCCCACTTCCAGAATATCCTATAAATAGAAGAACAGAGTATGTACTCTCTGTGGGTGGCTTCTTCTGTTTAGCGTATTTTTAACATTTTTAGGCTGATCAGTTTTGCATATCTCAGCAGTTTGTTCATTTTTAGTGTTGAGTAGTATTCCACCACATGGATACACTACAATGTGTCTATTCACTCCACCTGCTAAGGGACACTTGGGGTGTTTCCAGTTGAGGGCTAATGTGAATAATGTTGCTATGAACATTGGTGTCCAAACCTTGGTGTTGCCATATGTTTTCAGTTCTTTAGAGTGAATGCAGAGGAGAGGAAGACAGGGTGATACAGTTAAGAGTGGGTTTGATTTTCTAAAACTTACCAGTTTTCCAAAATGGCTCTACCACTGTACATTCTCATTAGTAATATATCGGAATTCCAGTTGCTCCACTGGAGCACCATTAATAACCACTCCTTACTAATACTTAGTATTGTCATTATTTTTCAAGTGAGTCTGCATTTTCTTTCTTTCTTTTTTTTTTTTTTTGTCTTTTTTGCTATTTCTTTGGGCTGCTTCCGAGGCATATGGAGGTTCCCAGGCTAGGGGTCGAATCGGAGCTATAGCTGTCAGCCTACGCCAGAGCCACAGCAACGCAGGATCCGAGCCGCGCCTGCGACCTACACCACAGCTCACGGCAACGCCGGATCCTTAACCCACTGAGCAAGGACAGGGACCGAACCCGCAACCTCATGGTTCCTAGTCGGATTCGTTAATCACTACGCCACGACGGGAACTCCAAGTCTGCATTTTCTGATGGCTAGTTTAGCATTTTTCATTGCTTATTTTTAATTCCTATTTTACCTTATTTAGCCTTATTTTTATTTCCTATTAACCAAAATTTACTTTTAAAATGTTCAGTGCAAAATACATTTCAAGGAGGATCAATCGCATGAGGTCAAATGTAATTTAGTTAAACAAAAACGAAAACAAAAAACAAGTTCCCCTAAAGATATGGAATGGTTGGGAAGTCCTGTTACCATTTTTTGTCAGAGATTTTGCCCCCATCACTGAAAACAAAATTCTGACCTCCTGCCACAAAGTGCAGGAGAATCTTCCCAGATAAGGGGCGGGGGGGGGGGGGGACAAAAGACATTTATTTATTTCACCAAAGCCTGGCTGTCTCCAGTGGGTAATTATGTGAGAGGGACAGTTACCTGCCCAATACCCAGTCTCCTCTTATTGCTTTGTAAGAAAACCCTCCTTTTATTCAGGCTGGTGATGTGACTGCATTTCCCAGATCTCCTTGTAACAAAGTACAGCCTTGTAATAAGCACTAGTCAACAGAAGTAAGATGAATTTTTGGATGGGATATCCAAGGAGAATGTTCGAGGAAGCTGTTCCTCATTTTGCCCCCCTCTCTTCTGCCTCCTCACTGCTTGGACAGCAGATGTGATGACTGAAGCTTCAGCAGCCTTGGGATGATCTTGAGGATGGAAGGAATGTGAAAAAGATGCAGTTAGAAACACAAAGAAGAAACCCTGGGCTCTGAGGAATTTGTGGAGCTACCATTCTGTCCCTTTTTGCCTAACTCAACTTTCACAAGGTGAGAACAGCTTTCTGAGAGAGCAATGCTTATACCACTGTTTTTTGGGGTTTTCTTTTTCAGAGAAGCCTGGATTAATTGTAAGTGCTACTGCCAGCAGAGAAGAGGCAGGAGCACCACCACCAGCTGCTGGGACCCCATCCCTCCCCAAGAATTACCAGCCAGTGGCAAAGGGGCAGGACGAAAGCCAGCTGGAAGCAGCAAGTAGCAATAGCCACTCTGAGCACAGTAAGGAGGTCCTGATCCATTGGCTGAACTTGTTTATTCCAGCAGAGAACTTTTTCAGGCAGGACACTGTGTCCGTGAGCACTCAGGCCATCTGAAAAGTACGTAAATCATTAGACTTATTTCATAAAAATCATTCCAGGCAGTCAGCATGGTTTAAAGAACATTGACCCAACAATCGAGAAATTGAGGTTCCAGTACTGTTTCCACATGTAACCAACTCTGGGAAAATTGTTTCTGTTTTCTAAGCAGTAAGTAAATAACGCCATTATTATCAGAAATGTTAATCTTTAATGTGATCTTTCTTTTCTCTCCAATGATAGTCTATGACACTAGCTGAAGGTGACCAAAACACAGTGGTGAGGAAAAAAGCCTTCGCAGCAGGCAAAACAAGCTAAAATTAGGATTTTTATGTAATACCCTATGCTTATTACATATATTTGTATATACTGTTAGACACTAAGGTGACTTGAGGATGGTGAAAGGGACTACAAAAAGCTTATTTTGGAATTGATTCTGTTCCAGTAGAACAGTAATTATAACTTAGCCATAAGGCCAAAACTCCTCTTTTCTTTTCCATCATCAACACATTTATTCTGTGTGTAGGCATAGCAGAGTATCTGTGTTAGATTGCAAAAACGGACACAATTCTTCCCCTTTCCTTATGAGTCTGCTCAGGCTATTCTGCTTCTGCCTCGGTCAGCCCAGATGGCAGCCAGCTGCCTATCTTACAGCTGATTACAGACACACAAATAAGAACCAGAAGAACCGTCCTGATGAGCCCAAATTGCTGACCCACAGAATCAGGAGCTAAATAAATAGGGGTTGTTTTAAGTCAGTAATTCCAGGATTGTTTGTTATTCAGCCACAGCTAGCTGATACTTATTCCTGTGACTATTTGGAACCAACTTTCCATATGTGTCTTTTTTCTTTCTTCAAATACAAAAAAAAATAAGGAAGCTTTTCAGTACATTTTCCCCAGAAAAGCGTCATGCATGGAGTGACAAAACAATGGTAAGAATGACAGTCTCTTCTGTGCCACCTTAAGGCCATCAAATTCACATCATATATATGTGTGTGTGTATGTGTGTGTGTGTGTGTGTGTGTGTGTGTGTTTGTCTTTTTGCCTTTTCTAGGGCTGCTCCCATGGCATATGGAGGTTCCCGGGCTAGGGGTCAAATCAGAGCTGTATCCACCAGCCTACGCCAGAGCCACAGCAATTCGGGATCCAAGCCGTGTCTGCAACCTATACCACAGCTCACGGCAACGCCGGATCCTTAACCCACTGAGCAAGGCCAGGGATCGAACCCCCAACCTCATGGTTCCTAGTCAGATTCGTTAACCACTGCACCATGATGGGAACTCCAAATTAACATCATTTTTATTCTATGCTGAAGCAAATACCTGGACATGGTTGTATTTTTCATTTCTTTATAATGAGGTTTTATTATTTTTTTAATGCCCTGGTCAGTTTTACTGTGAGCACGCTAGTCCAGTGTGAATGTCATTGCTGTACACATCTGGGCTGTGAGGTTTCAGAGTGAGTCGTTATTCACCACTGTCACCACCCTGCAAAGAATGATGGTCACTAGCAATCCATTTCCCAGCCTGCACTCCTGATGTGGGCTTACCCCCGGATGCAAAAAAAAAAAAAAAAAAATAGCAGCCTACTTTTATTTGCAAGTTTCAAAGTTAATTGTAAAATAATACGTTGTCTTCCGCTGAAATCCCTGAGGTCTTTGTGGGTATGTCTAGGCTAATGAAATAATCTGCTTTCTGATGCCCCACCTCATCACGCAGACCACTGACAGTGACTGTGGGGGTCTTATCTTACAGATTGGGAGCCTGTAGAAGGTGGAAATTTAATGGTGCTATGAAAACTCCTTGCTCTTTCTCAAACATCTATCTCAGGCTTGTCACCATGGCTGGATTCACTCCATTAGTGAATTATTATTTCTTCCGATTTTAAAGGTTTTTTTGATGTCAAGGGTTCCTTATTAGAGTTAAATCTCCCTGGCATCCCCACTCAGCACATCTGTGGGAATTAGCTGAGAGCGAGTGAGGAGGGAGACCCCTGAGAGGAGGAGGGAGGATGGGTCCTAAGAGAGGTGGGGGTGCCTTTTCAGGTACCTGCCAAGTCCTGGGGAGGATTCCCATTCTCAACTCTAGAGCTTTCCGCTGGAAGCCTCTGCTGATTCCTTGCTACCACCTTTCACATTCAGCAAATGACAGTTCCTTCTGTTCTTTGAGATGTTAGTGTTCCATCAGTAGTGCTTGGGGAGCAGCTTTAGTTCTCTGTTGAGTTTTGCTCGTCATAGAGTTTCCTAAGGATTCTTAGAGGTCATCTCTTCTTTTTTTAATTTTTATTAAAGTATAGTTGATTTACAGTGTTATGTCAATTTCTGCTATACAGCATAGTGACCCAATCTCTCTCTCTCACACACACACACACACTCTCTTTCTCATACCATCTTCCATCATGGTCTTCTCCCAAGAGATTGGACAGAGTTCCCTGTGCTGTATAGTAGGACTCCATTGCTTATCCATTCTAAATGTAATAGTTTGCATCTACCAACCCCAAACTCCCAGTGCATTCCACTTCCTCCCCCTTCCTCTTGGCATAGTCTGTTCTCTATGTCTATGAGTCTGTTTCTGTTTCGTAGATAGGTTCCTTTGTGCCATATTTTAGATTCCATACATAAGTGATATCATACGGTATTTGTCTTTATCATACGGTATTATGTATTTTAGATTCCATACATAAGTGATATCATACGGTATTTGACTTACTTCATTCAGTATGATGATCATGAATTGCATTCATGTTGCTGCAAATGGCATTATTTTGTCCTTTTTATTGCTGAGTCGTATTTCATTGTGTATGTGTACCACATCTTTTTAATGTCCATAGACAGCTGAGGTCATCTCTTGTGATGCTCCTGCCATCCTGATTTCTAAATCAAGAAGTAAGAATCAAGGAGCGGAAGTGACTTCCCTGAGCTCTGAGAAGCCCAAGCAGCTGCCTGGTTCCTCTCCTTAAAGACCGCCCCCCCCAACACACACACCCCAAGGATCCTGGGATGTAGAGGATTCTGGCTTGAGATTTCGAGGGAAAGAAAAAGAAAGAGAGAAGGGAGAAAGAAGGAGTGAGGGAGAGGAAAGAAACGAAGAAATGAAAAAAAGAAAGGAAGGAAAACATCTGTTTTAACAGGAAAAAAGGCATTAAGAGTACAAATGCTTGCCAGATCTTCAGCTCCTCAAAGCTGATGGAAGCCCCCCTGCTCTGGATAATGGTACCAGTGAGCCAGGAGGGCACGTGGGGCGGGTTTGTACTCCAGTTACAGATTTGTCAGGTTATGGCAAACGGAGTGATAGTCTCCATTTCCTTTCCCTTCTTTTAGGTATAGAAATCTCTAGTGTGAGGCTAGAAAATTAGAGAAGTACATCCACCATTCTACCCAAGGATGCTTACAAGCCACCAAAAGTTTCTCCTTGCCTTGTTTGACATCATTTTCTTGTGAGTCAATATCACCTGAGCTGCCCATCACTGGCTACTGTGGCAGCCAGATGCCCCTAGGGGGTGCAGCATCTTTGCACCAGTGGGCTAAGCTCGAATGGCAGACAAGATCTTGACTCCCTGATCCCTTCCTGAAATGTGGGAAAGGTAACTAGGCTTCCTATTGATATGGTTCAAGAAAGACAGCGATCAAGACTTTGAAGACCTATACAAATCAAGTTAGAAAATGACTGTCCCCCAAAATGCAGTTGGGTTTGATGCGCAGATGCTGATGGGAGCCTGGACCCAGCATGGAACCCAACCTGCAGCTCCCCCAACACCTCCCATTCCCACCACCACCCCTGTCCCCTTCCCCTCCCCCACTCACCTGTGCACCTCGCATCGCAGGCCTCTGGGGTCTGCAGTTCTCGCCCTCTGAGCCTCATATCAAATACTGTTTTTCCTTAAGAGACAAAAGGGGGAAGTTGTTAAACATTTGGACTTGATGCCAGAGTGCCAGTTTCAAATCCAGCTATACGAGAGGGCAATTCCAGCTCTGTGTGCGTTTTCAGCATCCTGAGCAGGGAGGTAATAACACAAGAGGACCTGCCTCATGTGGTCATCTCGGGATTCAGCCAGCACAGGGTACAGAGAGCACAGCAGTTCCCAACACTGACCACAAAGCCAGCTAACTAGTAGTTGTTCATGTTAAGAGTCCTTCTGTTTAGGCGGATTTATTTATTTATCTTTTTGTCTTTTCTAGGGCTGTTCCAATGGCATATGGAGGTTCCTAGGCTAGGGGTCTAATCACAGCTGTAGCCGCCGGCCTACACCAGGGCCGCAGCAACGCGGGATCCAAGCTGTGTCTGCGACCCACACCACAGCTCACGGCAACACTGGATCCTTAACCCACTGAGCAAGGCCAGGGATCGAACCCATAACCTCATGGTTCCTAATCGGATTCGTTAACCACTGCACCACGACGGGAACTCCTCCCTGTTTAGGCAGATTTACTCTTGTCTCCCGCATTCTCCAGAATTCCCTCTACCTAGTATTTAACTTCTGCTGGGCTCGTTGGGTTGTTCTTCTCCTTGCTAGCCTGTGCGTCTCTTGAAGGATGACTGTTCTGTCTCTTTCTTTTAATTTTTAGAAGCTAACACAGTACTTAGCACATAGAAGGCCCTCTAAAATATTATTTGAATGAACGATATAACAATTTCATAATACAGAATAAAGCCTAGATTTGGGGGGAGAGGAAGGGGCATACCAATGGCAGGCAAAAGTTCCCAGGTCAGGGACTGAACCCAAGCCACAGCAGTGACATCCTTGGATCCTTAACTGCGAGGCCACCAGGAATTCCAAACCCAAATTTCCATTTTTTTTTTTTTTATGGCCACACCTCTGGCATATGGAAGTTCCCAGGCTATGGGTTGAATCAGAGCTGCAGCTGAGGCCTACACCACAGCCATGGCAACCTCTGCAACCTAAGCCACAGCTCACAGAATTGCCAGATCCTTAACCCACTGATTGAGGACAGGGGCCAAACCCGCATCCTCAGGAAGACAACCCCTGGTCCTTAACCTGTTGAGCCACAATGGGAACTCCCCAAATTTCTTCACATGGCATTCAGATTCCTCTAGAACATGACTATAGCATCACTTCTTAATCCCCTCTGCCCCTTCTTACCTCCACAACTCGTAGTCCTTCCATGGACACACCATGTGCTCCTCGCTGCCACACTGTGTGCTGTTTCCACTCTCATTATCGAATGTTCTCCCCCACCTCCTCTGCTTGGTGACTTTCTTTCCTTCCTAAGGCTTTCCTTGAATGCCACCACTTCTGTGAGTTCCTCCAGGCTCCTCCAACTCCTCAGGCAGAATGTATTACTTTTTCTTTTTTGGATGTGTTCTCCGAATTCTTTGTTCTTTCATGCAGCACATGTGAAAACAAATTGTGGTTGGTCACATGCGTGTCTGTTGTTCTCCCTCCTTCAGTTTGCCAATCGCTCCTGGAATATGAGCGTGGAGGCTGCTAGATATTCAATAAATATTTGTTAAAAGTTAATGCCTATGACTTTGCTGCTTTGGCTGGTGTTTACGTTTCTGTCTGCCGCAACTACTCAGGGTTCAGGAGGTCACATCTCCCAGCCTCGCTAATCAAAGGCATGCAACTAGGTGGTCTGGGCTTGGAGGAGTCACAGTTCATTAAACTTCATCCGTGGTATTCGGTGAGCTGTTTAATAAGCCAGGCGGTCCCTGTACTGTCTCTTCAAACGGGAGCCAGTGCATCTGAAGGGTGTTCACAGGGGTGGGACCCACCATGTGCAACATCTTATTGGAAGTTCTCCTTGACTTATTTTTATTTACTTATTTTGGGGGGGAAATATTATTTTCATTCATGCCAAACTAAAATCGATCATTGTGTTCACATGGGAATGCAGACCACTATAATACGAGCAGTCTCTGTGAAAAATAAGTCAAAATGAGTCACAGGTATTTTCATCTGATATTACGCATGAAGAAGATACCACTGATGTTAGCACTACTTCCGAATTACAGGAGGTAGTGATTAGTTGGCCTAATTTATTAAAAGAAAATTTTTTGAACAAATTCTTGGTGTTTGTTGGTTTTTTTTTTGGCCTCACCTGCAGCATACGAAAGTTACCAGGCCGGGGATTGAACCTGTGCTACAGCAGCAACCAGAGGCATAACAGTGACAGTGCCAGATCTTTAACCTGCTATGCCACCAAGGAATTCCTATTTTTTCTAATTTTTTAATCATTTTTATACAATTTTAAAAGTTACTTTCCATTAACTGTTATTGCAAAATGTTAGCTCTATTCCCCATGCTGTGCATACATCCTTGAGTCTGTCTTATAACTAAGCTTGTGCCGTCCACGTCCCTACCCTTGCATTGCCCCTCCCCCTCCCTGCATCACCCCTCCTCCACCTCCCCACTGGTAACCACTAGTTTGGTCTCTGTATCTGTGAGTCTACTTCGTTTTGGTTACTTCCACTATTTGCTTTCCAATTTATTTTTATCTGTTGGAGTTTTTCTTCATTCTTTCCATAGAAGGAGGGATTTTGATATTTGTTAAGAAACTAAAGGGTCTTGTAGGTAGTTTTTGTGTATTTCCTGGATGGGTCCTAACACTGCCTTGCAAAATAAATAGATTTGTTTTTTTTTTTCTTTTGGCTACACCAGCAGCATGTGGAAGTTCCAGGGCTGGGGCAGTGACAACACCAGATCCTTAACCTACTGGGCCACAAGGGAACTCCAGCAAAATAAATCGTTGAATAGCTCAGATGGATGTGAACCTGAGAGTTTTTGTCAGTGTGGACAGCCAGGTTCAGGCATGTGAAAGAAAAGGAATAATGAGTCAATCTTCCCTAACTAAGGAAGGGCAGTGGCACACCCAGTGTGACCACTGAACTCTCTCTGCTGCCTCTTCTTTTCAGTTGTCACGGGTCAGAGACCAGAGCACCCGACATGTCCCAGCAACTCTGGTCCCAAGCCTCTGTCTCTCTTGACTTTCACGTGCCCCCTCCTCCTTCGAAGCTGAAATTCTGCATCAAAGCGTTTTCAGGGTTATTATCTTCTTGGTTGGGCTTAGCCACATGAAGCCAAAGAAGAAACAGGTAATCCTCTTCCACGTTGTCGGAGGTCTAATTATTGCCAGGCATCTCTTAGATCGAATCATTAAAGTTATGTGTATTCACATGTGCACACAGACACATGTAGAAGAAAGTGCATCACTAAGGTACTAATGTAAGAAGACACTTTGGTACTTGGCATTTCAAAACTTTTTTTTAAGTGTTAGAGCTTTGTACGAAGAAATATAATGTGCATTTAAACATTACTTTGCATTGACGTAAATGTTAAATAGAGCTGCCACGTCTTGACTTTAGGTATGAAAATGAAAACTAATATCCACAACACAAAATAGATGGACACAGTATCTCTTTTCAGGACAACTTCAACTGTGCATAACCAGACCAGGATACCTGTAGTTCCAGATTATCTGCCAGTGGCACCATTACCATGTAAAATGGCAGAGATGTGACTATTTCAAAGGTTCTGAAGTAACCATAGTTTATATTTCCAAATGTTGGCTGTCCAGACCCTATGAACAAAGCTAGAGAGATTGCAATTATGCAGTCTCATTTAAATCCTACCTTAACCCTATGAGGGAAATATTATAATTCTCCTATCTCCTATTATAATTCCTCATATAGATGAAGAAGCAGAGGTTCAGAGAATTTCAAGCAACTTGCCCAAGATGACACACTGGCAAATAAATCTGAATTCAGATGTGTCTGGTTCCAAAACTCAAGTAGGCATAAATCATTTTACAATGTTATCTCCTCCAATAATAATTGTTCTTTCTTATCTGGCACCTACCTTCAAACTTTCAGACTCTATAAACAAAGACAAACCAGTGTATAAAGAGGTGTCTCAAAAGACTTCATGAGTTAAATGTACTTTATCTTTGATACTATGTCTTAAAGAAAAAAATTATAAAGAGATAAACTTAGAGTTCCCTGGTGGCTCAGTAGGTTAAGGATCTGATGTTGTCACTGCAGCTGCTTGGGTCTCTTCTGTGATGCAGGTTCCATCTCTGGCCGCAGAAGTAGAACATGCCTCGGACTCGGCCAAAAAAAATTAAAAAATAAAAAGATAAACTTAAATGAGTAAGTTCAAAATATATTTATTGCCTTTACTACTGTGACTTATACCAAACTTTCTTTGCTCATGTGCCGACCATGACCATAATCCCATCATTGATTTTTGTGTCTTTATCACTTCATCTCCGATCTGTTTTAAATTCTGCCTCCAGGTAAATCTTCACAAAGCATGATGCTCTTCTCTTCAAAAATCTATGGTTTAAAATTCAAAGTTCAATTCTCTAATCCCTCTGAGTAACTAGAGTATGTTTTTATACAACTCATGTGATGCCTAGCTCCTACCTTCTTGTGGTTTAGCAATATGTACACAATTTATATTTCTTTACAGAATGTAAGCAATTTAAGGATTGAGCCCTTAAGTATGCAGCCAAAGTAAACACTTGGTAAATAATTATCAAATTTGGAATTTTCCACTAGGCAGCAGAAAATGCATTATTTTTATTGTGTAGCTGGTTCTTCAGATGAGCTCAGCTCAGTTACAATGTACATTCCTGAAAGACTCAAAAACCTGCCACCACTCATCTTGGTTATTTACCCAGATCTCCTGTCCTCCTTTATTTCAACCTCCCATTCCTTGGTCTTTGCTTCCACAGTCCCTTGGCTTTGCCCTCCAGCCACTAAATCCTACCTTTGGCCTTTCTGGATTTGATGCATATTTAAGCTCCAATTGTGATTCTAAAACTCTGATTCTAGCCATGCCCAGTCATTGTCAACTGTCCTGTAACCTGTCCAATAATGGTAAGCATTCCTTCCTTCAGGGTCTGGCCTGTGGAATGAACAAACACCTAAGCCAGCCTACCTGAATTCCTGCCAAAGAACGTAGATAAAACCCATTGCCTGAAATATTTAGAGTACTTAGGACTCACTCTCCATGAGTACTGAAGGGGTCCACAGAAATGGGCTTCTCAGACGACCAAGTGAGGGTTGATCAGAATGCCTTAGAAAGTGGGGCGGTCTAGAATTGAGGAGAAGCCTGCCCATGAAACGTTTGCCCTTCTATCCTCGATGGAACAGAGGGGCTTCAGCAGTAGCTTGTCTGTGCCCCACACAGTGGAGCAGCAGCTGTGTTTCCTTGAGAAGCACGGGCCAGCTCAGCCACGTACCCCTTTGCATCTGCTTTCCCTTCCTCCCTACCTCACTTCCTTCTCCTTCTCTTTCCCCTTCTTCTTCTCCCTCTTCTTCTTTTTTTCTTTTCTTTTCTTTTTTATTTATTTATTTTTTTGGTTATGCTACAGCATGCAGAAGTTCTGGGCCAGGGATCAAACCCACACCACAGCAGTGACCCAAGCCACAGCTGTGACAATGCCAGATCTTTAACCACTAGGCCACCAGAAAACTCCCTCACTGTCTTCTTTCCCTCACTCTTGCTGCCCTGAGCTTCCACTCCCAGACAGAAACCTTAGGTTCTGAGACAGAAACCTTAGGTTCTGAGTTTTAGGAACCTAGGCTAAACAGATTCCGAAGGTAGAGGCTTTGATCAGGTCATTCTTCATGAGATGAAGAATGGTATAGCCTTGTTTCGCACTTTCCTGTAAAAACAAACAAACAAAAAAACTTTATTACTAAGAGCATTATTACACATATTTTCTTTAGAAAAAGGAGTTGGTAGCAAAATCTGTAGCTGCACCTAAGAATTTAACCAATTTAACCAATTCAGTTAAAAAAAAAACAAACAAAACTACAGGGAGTTCCTGTCATGGCACAGCAGAAACAAATCCAACTAGTATCCATGAGAATTTGAGTTCGATCCCTGGCCTCGCTCAGTGGGTTGGGATCCAGCGTTGCCATGAGCTGTGGTATAGGTCGCAGACACAGCTCAGAACCCACGTTATGACTGTGCTATAGGTTGGCAGCTGTAGCTCCGATTAGACCCCTAGCCTGGGACCCTCCATATTCAGCCTAAAAAGCAAACAAACAAACAAAAGCAAAACAAACAAATGAATGAACAAAAACCTAAAATATTTGAAATGATAGCATTTGAATTAAATTGTCAAATGTGCACATCTTTGGCAAGCTGGAGAGGTAGTTTAGCTGAAAAAAGGACACCGGAGGATTGTATTAGGTAGTGTCTAAAAGATCCCCGCTCCGAAATTGTACACTTTAGACCATGCAAACTTTTAGTTTCTTAGCATTTTTGTTTCTCAGCATTTCTGAAAGAGTCATTCTGATTTGAGAAGAGAAAAGGGAACAGAGAAAAGGAGGCAATGCCGACAGAATCCAGGGCTTCTGGAGCCTGGGAGCTACTTGGTACCACATGAGCTGTTGTGCGAGACATGAATACATCTCTGTGCAGCAAGAAGCAGATTTCCTGGTCCCACAGTGAACAGAATTACAGGGAGGCCTGAAGAGCCTGAATGTGAATGATTCAGTAGCCAGAACTTGGGTTGTAGGGACTGCTTCTGACAGGGGGACTCAGAAAGTGTTAGGACCAAGGAGCTGTGCTGTTGTTATTTTTTTAAACTTAATGAATGCTCGGAGCTCCCTTCGCGGCTCAGTGGTTTACGAACCCGACTAGTAACCATGAGGTTTCAGGTTCGATCCCTGGCCTTGCTCAGTGGGTTAAGGATCCGGCATTGCCCTGAGCTGTGGTGTAGGTCGCAGACGTGGCTCGGATCCCACGTTGCTGTGGCTCTGGTGTAGGCCAGTGGCTACAGCTCCGATTCGACCCCTAGCCTGGGAACCTCCATATGCCAAGAGTGCATCCCTAAAAAGACAAAAAGACTAAATAAATAAATAAAGTTAATGAATGCTTTTTAATTTACCTCTTTACAATAAGTATTTGTTACTTTTCATTTTTTCTCAGTCATCAGGAATGTTTGGATTATTATCATTGATTAGGAGGCCTTCTCTTTCTTTTTAAAAACTAATGTGCTTTTAATTGAGATGTAAGTAGCATAACATTGTATTCGTTTTAGTTTAGTGTTCAAGTATAAATCAAATAACAATTGGATATGCATATATGTGACCAAATGGTCGCCACAATAAGTTTAGTTAATGTCCATCACCACACAGTTACAAATATTTTTCCCTTTGTGATGAGAGTTCTTACGATCTACTCTCTTAGTAACTTTCAAAAATACAATACAGTGTATTGCAAACTGTAGTTGCCATGCTGTACAGGATATTCCCAGGACTTACTTATCTTATAATTGGAATTTTGTACCTCTGGCCAAACTTCACCATGACCTTGACTCAGAATGTGTGAGGACCAAAGGATTTTTATAGCAGAATCCAACCTGAAAGCAGAAAATCTCTCCTTGGGTAACACACAGCTCCACTCCGGCTAATGTGTTGCTGAGAGTAATTTCATGGAAACAGATGCAATTAATGATGAGCCTTGCAGGGATTTCTGTAATCCTTGTAGAGTCTTCGATTGCTAAGACTATACGAATGGTCGATAGAGTGCTTGCACTTCAAATCTGAACACTGAGAAATCGCAGCATGAGATGAAAGATTCCCAGAGTGGAGTCCTGTGCAGCCCCACGTTGCGTGCTTATCAGTGGGGAGTAGGAACCACGTGGGGTAAAGTCCTGAACACAGAGGGAAGTCTGGTTGAAGCTCTGAGCCCAGATTCCCTTTGCTACACTTAACGGAGTGTTTTAGCAAGAGACAGTACCAGACCCACAGCACACAACATTTACAGGCTGCTTTTGCTTTGCTTCATCGAGTAGCTCTTTGATGGGAGAGGAAATCTCAGTTTCCAGAGCAGGGATTGAACCTGGAATGCAGCAGCGAAAATGCCAAATCCTAACCACTAGACCACCAGGGAACTCCCAGCATTTACAGTTGTTGTTTGGAAGTAAGTGCATGTTTGAACTGTATACCCTTCATTCCGTAAGGTTATGTTAGTCCTTTTCATTTCTCACTTAGCTCTTTTGGTCCCTTTTATAGAATTCCTAGGGAAAGATCTCAGCGGTGCGGGCTGAGTGATGATCATGCAAAACAGGAGGACCCAGCTGGTTCCCTGTGCTCTGAGCTGAGGGCCAGGGAAGACCTAGCAGAGGCCGAGCATAGAGCCCCTGGCCTAGAGGGGCCTGGATGAAGAGCACTGAGTGGACAGTTGTTGGAATAAGCGTGCTGTTCTCCTGCCCAAAGAAGCTGGGAGAAAAGTAGTCAGAACAAGGTTGGTTGTAGAAACTCACAGCTGGGCTGATGAGGAAGAGGGAGGAAGCCTTCGGTAAGCGGAGAAAGGTCAACCGATCAAAATACAGACAGGGTGGCAGATTGCCCAAGTGGAAAACGGTCCCCAGGAGCCAGCCAGGATGGAGCCACTGAGTGACTTCTTTGCAAACACAGAATCCAGAAATCCAGAAACACAGCATCCTAAGAATGGACCGAAACTTGGCATCGTATAGAGCTCAATTCTCTCCTATGTCGCGTCTTGTTTCATGAGCTGGAACCGCTCAGGAACCAACTTTCGCATTTGGGGCAAATCCCCAGGATCGTTAACATTCAAGGGCTCTATACTAAAGTGGTGTATTACAAACAACCCATAGCATTAGAGCAAACAAACAAACAAACAAAAAAATCCAAAGTCATAAGCTAGTTATTATGCTATCTCCTCTTTTACCCCTAATTATCTCAACAAATGGCCAAATCATCGGAAACCCTCCCTTTAGTTGTCTCTGCACTACAGAAAAGAGAAAATTCATGGTTAGAACAATGAATCCCTAGCTTAAGGTTAATGTAAACCAGAATTTTAAAACTCCTATCACTTCGACGTTACTGAGCTAATAAAGAGTTCTAATTTGGAATTGCGTAACCCTCTAGGGGACCATGGGATTCAGACACTGTTCTTAAGCAGAATTAGGTCTCATCTTGATCATTTCTTTACTCCTCTTTTCAGGTATGTGGCGGAGAAGCCTTGGGGCACATTACCAGTCCCCAAACAGATGGGCTTTTCCTTTATTGCCCATCCACTTGGGTAGGAAAAGCACAGCTGCATCGAGCAATTGGGTGTAAAAGATTTCCTAAATACACCCGTAGCTTTGCATCTGTTCTTCAGCAGGGAGCTGGAACCTGGAGCCACAGGCTCCTAGTCCATTAAGGACAAAGTGCATCTATTCTATTTGGGTCTTTCGCACTTGGGTGGCACAGAAGTGTTTATTAGCGATCACGCCGACCTTCAGGAGCATTTCACTCCATCCAGTCCTTGGCTTTCAGGAGCCTTCTGCCTTCATCAGGGGTAGGGTACACTATTGTAACAAACACCCCTGAATCTCAGGGTCTCAGTGAAAATATTTAAATGCTAATTTCTCCCTCAACTCAGGTACCAAGGGGCAGTGGGATCTGGAGGGTGGAAGGAGCCCAAGGGTATCTCCTAGACTTCTTCTGTTTTTCACCCACCCTTTGGCTGGAGCCAGGATTGTGCAGGAAGATTTTTGAGGTCAGGCCTGTAGGGGGCACCCTTCATTCTGCCCAAGTTCTGGGTCATGAGGTTCTGGGTCCATGTGCAGGTGAGGCTGAACTGGGCTGTGGGGCCCAGAGCCTAGAAAGGAAAGGAATTAAGACTTGGAGAGAATACAGCCGTCTCCCTCTCACATTTTGTAAGTCCCTAAGTTTCCATCTTTGGTATATGCGCAATTTTTGGCAAAAAGACTATTTGCTCAGAATTTATCCCAGTAAAGAACAATTCAGTGTGGACCTGTGGTTCTAAGCTTCCAAAAGGCTCTGCCTTCAGCATCAATACCTGTTACCACTTGTGATTCCCTTAAGGTCTCGTTTGTGTGTGTTTCTCAAGTCAGTTCACAACCAGGTTTAAACCGCCTCCATCAGAGGAACGACTCACTAGCCTCTGGGTGTCTGGGAGGTTGGACAACAGAAGGTCTCGGAATGGATGTTAAGAGAAAGTGGATTGTTGAGGCGGTGTTTGCAGAAACAGGGAGTGCATCTCATGTTTTCCATGAGCTGCTGTGGACTCCTGCCAATTGTTTCCAAGAAGGAACATGGCCCTGGGGTGGTGAGAGCATCTGCTTGTTTAAGACATGCAGAGAGCCTGACTTTTCAGTAAAATATCCTCCTATGGAAACATTGGATGCTAATGAAAGAGCATCTTGATACCCCTGAGGAGTCCATTCAACATGTATCTGAAGGCCAGACTCCGCTGGTAGGCTGCCCTTTTGCCACTTCTGTCTTAACTTTTCTGCCCTGATGAGTAAGGACAAGGGTGCAGAAGAAATCAGAGCAGTGAGCCCCAGCCCTTTACTGGAGAAATGTCAAAGGTTCCTCCTGCTTCCTCAAACACCTGGAACTGGGACTTGAAGGATGTTCATCTCTGCACAGGTAATTAAGACTCAAAACGCTACATGTCAAGCACCCTGTTATTTCTCTGCAAATGTTCCAATACCAGGTGTGTGTAAAAATGTTGATGTTCTTAGGGAGTTCCCATCGTGGCGCAGTCAGTGGAAACAAATCCGACTAGGAACCATGAAGTTGCAGGTTCAATCCCTGGCCTCACTCAGTAGTTTAAGGATCCAGCATTGCAGTGAGTGTGCTGTAGTTCACAGATGTGGCTCAGATCCTGCGTGGCTGTGGCTGTGGCTGTGGCTGTGGCGTAGGCTGGCAGCTGCAGCTCTGATTCAACCCCTAGCCTGGGAATCTCCATATGCCACAGGTGCGGCCCTCAAAAGACAAAAAAGACCCACACAAAAATGTTGAAGTTCTTTGTTTCTGGGCAGAAGGAACAGGATGGTGCATCAAAACTACAGCTACTTAGTAGGAAACGGGATGTGTGTGTCTGCGTTGTGTGTGTCTGTGTTGTGTGTGTATACACTCACATATCAGTGGAGTTTGTCTGTACTTAAAGTGGCGTACTCTTTCAGCCAAATGAGCAAGAGTGTTTGGTAGAAATCGTTTTATGATGTTTTGCTAGGGGTGTAAAGAAAGGAAGGGGATGGGGGGTAGAGAAAGAAAGGAGCCTGGTCAACAACACAATGAAAAACATTTTCTCAGGACATCACTCATTTGGCCACAAATGGACCAATGGGAGAAGAAGTGAGGAGGGGAAAGGTGGCCACACCTGCCAGGACTTTCCAGCAGAGACTTGGAGAGTTCCCACTTCTCTAACCATCAAAGCCAAAGCCCAGCACCCTTCTTTAGGGAAAAAAAATTGCCAGGAATCCCTCCCTGAGCAGGAGGTTGGAGTCAACGACTTTAATGGTCCCTGACAACACTGGGAATCTGGCCCCAGAGGGACAGAATATGCCAAGAGAGAAAGGGTCAAAGTAAGGGAGAGAGCAAATCCCAGATTAAAAGGACACAGAAAACAGACCTGTGGTTGTGAAGGGGGAGGGAGGAGAGAGAGGGATGGATGGGAGGTTGGGGTTAGTAGAGGCAAACTCCTCCATTGAGAATGCATTAGCAATGACGGCCTGCTGTACAGCACAGGGAACTATATCCAGTCTCTTGGGATAAAATATGATGGAAGATAATATAAGAAAGAGAATGGGGAGTTCCCGTTGTGGCGCAGTGGTTAACGAATCCGACTAGGAACCATGAGGTTGCGGGTTCGATCCCTGGCCTTGCTCAGCGGGTTAAGGACCCGGCGTTGCTGTGAGTTGTGGTGAAGTTTGCAGATGTGGCTCGGATCCTGTGTTGCTGTGGCTCTGGTGTAGGCTGGTAGCTACGGCTCCGATTCGACCCCTAGCCTGGGAACCTCCATATGCCGCAGAAGCGGCCCTAGAAAAGGCAAAAAGACAAAAAAAAAAAAGAAAGAGAATGGACATATATACATACGACTAGGTCACTTTGCTTACAGTAGAAATTGGCACAACATTGGACATCAAGTATACTTTAATATTTTAAAAATGGGGGGAAGAAGAAGGGCACAGAAAAATATTCAAATAAATACATAGACCCTTAAGAGAATGGATATAAATGAAGAGAGGGTTAACAGATAGGCAGTAAGAGGCACCTGAGATTAAGGAACACGAAATGTCATAAAGTCATAAAATGAAGATAAAACCCTGTGTCCATGCGTGTGTGCTGATTGCTTCTAGAAGCCAGTGCTAGATTTCACAAGACTTCGTTGGAGGTTTGACCTTTGTGTGCCATCCAGCCTTAGCTTTTCTTGCTTAGAAGTCACATCTGTTATCGCTACATGGTGTCCAGAGCTCAGGTTTCCAGCCCCAGACATGCTGTGTGTGCTCAGTAACAGATGTGATGTTATTTGAATGTGTCGGCTTAAAGTTATTTTGTTTTCATTCACTCACTGGCACTTCCCTTTAAACATCATTTATCATAAACAGAAGTTTTGCACATTTCTTATGTATTTATGTACTATGGGGAGGTTTTCGCCAATAAATTTCTTCCCCATGATCTAACTCTAATTTTAGGAATCCTGTTTTTCTTTTCTTTTCTTTTCTTTTTTTTTTCTTTCCTTTTTCTTTTAGTTGAGATGGAAGTGACATATAACATCATATTCGTTTCAGGTATGCAACACGATCAGATTCTTTCCTTTTCTAAGACACTGGTCTGCTCTGAACAACAGAACAATAAAACTCTGTATTTTATAACTAGCCACGGTCCAAAGTGAGTCTTTGAAAAAGTGCTTTCAATTCCCTGAAACTCATTCTTTGTATTTCTACTTAATTTTTAAAGTATATTTTGAAACTTAGCATAGGCCTGGCCCGTGGTGACATGAACCTTCAATAATTAAGATGTAAGTCATCAGTTGTGATGTATTTAATTAATCTAAATTTAACCAACTAAATTTTCTGTTCTATAAAGAAAGAGCTACGCCTTTTAAATCCCCATATATTTAGGGAGACTTTGAAAATTGCTTAAGTTTCATTAGATAAAAACACTTATTTATAAGAATCTTAAAATGGCAGAGCTATTTACCCTAAAACCCTCTTTGGTTAAAAGACAGGAATTTTCCTGAATCTGATATGTTTGAGACTGAATCCCATTGACTTTTTCTTTTTTTCCAGAAGTTCTGTTGCATTCATTTTCCCAAGGCACTGAATGGAGCCAAAAAAAAAAAAAAAAATCAATAATAAACTAAACCTTAACATAAATCTTAAAGTCCTTTAACCAGATGCCAAATTTGACTAAGGCAAGTGACCTCTTCTGAAAGGAACAGACAATGTATGACGACAAGGTCTTGGGTTAAAACAGAGAATTCATTTCTTTGGGCCCATTAACTCTTATCAATGAGACCAGCCATATGCTTAGTGCAGAGGCGGGGTGTCTGCCTGAGGTTCTAAATGTTCCCCTTGGACAAGGAGCACAACCTGCGGAGGGACTTTCCTAAAACACCTATGGTCTCCATGCAAATTTAGATTCCATTTTACTTGCCCTTTAGGATTAAGAAGCCAAAGGATAAAGCCAGGAACTGCATAGTCCCCCAGACCAAACCACCACACCACCAACCACAGCAAAAGAATAGTAGATCTTCATCCAAAAGATGGGCCATAGGAGTTCCCTGGTGGCTCAGTAGGTTAAGGACCTGGCATTGTCACTGCTCTGGCTCTGGTTACTGCTGTGGTGTGGATTCAATCCCTAGCCAGGGGACTTAATGCGTACTGTGGGCATGCCCTCCCCCCAAAAAAGTGAAAAAGTAGGTGCAACAATGGGAACCAACAAAGAAGAACTGACAAAATCCCAATCAAAAGCATCCAAGTGGAGCAGACTACGCCAGGCTGTCTCATTGTGTTTGCGCTTTCTGCTTCTGCTCACCTCTGTGCCAGGTCATGTTTCCACCCTACAAGGAAACACAAACACCAGTAGAATGACAACAGAATCACAGCCATCAATCGTAGAAGGAAACAAGTTTTGTGAATGAACTTAGGAGGCATGGAAAACACGCAGCAGTGAAATTTCCACTTTATGGGAAATTCCTCCTATATGGGCATTTGCCCTAAACACTGAGGCTAGAAAAGAAAATGTAGAAGTACTTGCCAAGAATGAGAAAACCTGAGATTTTATCATTTTCCTTCGATAAGGTATTTGCTTCAGGAATGTCTGAACTGCCCTTGGTGTTGGTTTCTGGTTTATGTTTAACCTTCAGGTGTGTAAGGTGAGGAATGTCTGCTAATCGTGTTTAGCCCAATAAAGTCTGGCAGCTTCAAATGTTGACACTGTTTTGGAGCCATGAACTTCAATAGGGTAAAGATTTTATATAGATGTAAGCAAGTATCGCAATCATTATTTTCATTATTATTGTTTAAATTAATATTTGTATCGATGTTGTAGTAATGGTCTTGCAGGATGCTTATATTACCTTGATTCAGCGCTATTTTCATGTTATTATAGTACCAATTTAATGTAAACTCCTGCAATTGTTTGAAAACATTTCCAACACCTGATAATTTAGAATTCGAAGCTAAATGGTATTTCTTGGTATTGCAGACATTTCCAAAGTTATTACAAATGGACCTTGAGCAAACACTTTCTGGTTCTAGAACATCCTCTTTTGACCAAGATACATATTTTTAGACAAGGAAAGCTCTGCCCTTCAGCAAAGTTTGCTGCTATGAGGGGGAGGAGGTCCAACTTCTTGACAGGTTAACCTGTCCAGGGTTGCAGGTGTCAACAACCAGATCACCTGTCTGCTGAGGAGGAAAATGTATGAATAAGTCACGTGGAGGTCAGTGCAAATTGGTTTCAAGGAAATTTCCCTTGCTATGTCATCCCTTGGTTCACTCATCCATTCCTTTGCCCCTTCTTTCATAAGATGTTTATTCATGTCCACATGTCCATCCTCTGCTCGGAGCTGAAGAGAAGAAAAAGAAAAAGCAAAGAACAGGAAGTGGAACAGAAGGAGGAGGAGAATAAGGATAAAAAGGCAGCAGGGAAATAATTATTGAGCATTTATTACACGTCCTGAACTGAGTGTATTACCTACTACCTATAGATGTGTCATCTCACTGAAACCTCTCAACTCTCGAAGCAAATATTGTTATCTATTCCCACTTTTCAGATGAGAGAATGAGTTTACTCGGGGTAAGAAATGGCCCCAGGTCAAATGGCTAGAAAGCAGTGACTTTGTCCTAGAATCCAAGACTCTCTGATTTAGGAGGCAACATCTTACTATGGTAAGAAGCCTGGTCTCTGGAGGAGTTCCCCGGTTGTCCAGTGGTTAAGGAGCTGGTGTTGTCACTGCTGTGGCTTGAATTGCCGCTGTGGTATGGTTTGATCCCCAGCCCCAGGAACCTCCGCATGCTGGAGCCAAAAAAAGAAAGAAAGAAAAAAGAAAAGAGAAAGGAAAGAAGGGAGACAAGAGGGAGGGAGGAAGGAAGGAAGGGAGGGAGGGAGAGCCTGGTCCCTGGAGATAACTGCCAGGGTTCAAATTGTGGATCTGCCACTTACTGGCTGTGTGACCTTGGGAAAGATCACCTGTCTCTGCCCCAGTCTCCTTTGGGCTGCTTGTGATGATTAGATGCCTTAGTTCATGTGAAGCACTCAGAGTCATACTTGGCACATAACTGCCCTGCAAAGTGTTTTTATTATGCCCAAGCCCATGCTCATAACTATCACTTTCTGGTCCTCATGGAGCTTAGAGTCTGGTAGAAAGTCAACATCAAAGGATAGAGAGAAACAGCCTTCCGAGAGCTCAGACAGGGGAAGTGAAAGGCACTGAGGAGACGTGCTGGTGGTCTGGAGTCCAGACCTGGAGCTTCAGGAAATGCTTCCTAGAGCCAGTGGCATCTAAGTGGAAAGACTTGAAGGAGGAGGAGGGAAACAACCCAGGGCTCGGGGACTTGGGGCCTGTGCGTCTGGAAGCCTGATTGTTTCTGAGAAACACAAGTGTTTAAAATGATCAATTCAGGGAATTTTTGTGAGGCTTTGCTAACATTTTCCTGACTATTGAAACAGGACACAGCACACTTGACATATAATAGTGTAAAAACCTTATAAATAGAGGCTAATTATGGGATCGAGAATTAGCATTTGCATCCAAAATTTTAAGAGTATTTTGATAACTGATATTCGATGCCATCGATATCTGGGTATCAGAAAACACAGAAAAATCAACTTTCTTACTTTCCCTGCTGCCTACCAGTCCTTTTTTGTCCTTCCCTGCCTGTCCTCTCTGCTCCTCCATGGTGTTCCCCAGCGACAATATTCACATTAGGTTTAAGAGCTGCCATAAACTTCTGGGGCCTCTCTGTGTCCTAATGACCTCAGCGGTGTCCCACTGGGGAGGAAAGGCCACCCTGGTGATGGAAAACAGGAGGAAAGCAGGTATATTCCGGGAACACGTGACCGCCTAGCTTTTCCCTAGTGAGCTCTGAGGATATAAGACTTAGTCCTCCTGCCTGTCTGCTCTGTGTGCAGGAGGCTGCTATTTGGCTCATTTCCTTACCTTCTATAATACCCAAAATATAGTAGCTTCATCCACGGCACATTTAATAATATAATATGATTTCAATCAAAGCGCTGATGAGTGCCAGCCTGATCCTAGATGTGGAAACAGGCATGCGAAACCCATGTGTCTTCACCTGTTCGCTTAGAGGGGGCGCTGCAGCTCGTCACCTATTCCAGGCTTGTGCAGTCCACGCCAGAGCCCAGTGAGAAGGGTATTGCTTTTGTTAGCACGTGCTATGAATTCGCAATCTCTGTTCAAGAAGAAAAATGTAGCATTTCCTCCCCTGCAGCAGGAGAAAAGCTCATGCTAAACAAGTCCACTATAAAATTTCAAGCCCACAACATGAATTTCTTTTTTTTTTTTTTTTTTTTTTTTGCTTTTTAGGGCCGCATCCACAGCATATGGAGATTCCCAGGCTAGGGGTTGAATTGGAGCTGCAGCTGCAGGCCTACACCACAGCCATAGCAATGTGGGATCTGAGTTGAGTCTGTGACCTACACCACAGCTCATGGCAACACTGGATCCTTAACCCACTAAACAGGCCCAGGATCGAACCTGAGTCCTTATGGTTGCCAGTCAGACTTGTCAACCACTGAGCCATAATGGGAACTCCATCAAGCCTACAAAGTAAATTTTTAAGTTAGATTTCAAGTTTTGTGGCACCAAAGTATTGCTTTTTTTTTTTTTTTTTTTTAATCCCTCAAGGAAAGAGTCTCCCTTGTAATCGCTGCTAACTTTCTGCAAGTTTTACTTGGCCGCTTGCAGGAGCCCCTTGTTCGTTTTTCATGGCTACTGCAGCAAGGCCTCAGATACACAGTGTCACTTCCCCGTTTGTGGGGTTGGGGTTTGGTGATGGTTATAATAATCTTTATCTCTAATTCCTACGATTGCAAAGAAAGAAAGTCTTGTTTGCCAAGTCCACATGGGAACCCTGTTTCTTTTTCTGGATCTTTCTATGCTTTTGCTCATTAGAAAGCAAACTCATCCAATTCTGTTTTCATTGGAATCTAACAGTACATTTGCAAAATCACCATGTAATCTTGTGAGCTATATTTAAAAGCTGATTATATCCTACTTGACTGACTTTTTTACCCATAAGAAACCTAGAAATGTCTCACAGTGTAAATATGAAAATGCTCCAGGCCAGAATACATCATCGTTTTCTCCATATTTTCACTTGTCAGGCGCGGTGCCCTGAAATTCTGTTCTTTATTTCCATTCTATTAATTCATATAAATACAAGCAATGAGGATAAAACCAGAATAACTGCAGAGGGAGGTTTAATAAATGGATGGCCCTCCCTCCTCTGAATACCTAAAATGCTGCCCAGGGGCTTTATGAGGTGGCAGATCACAGCCAATCCACCCAAACCCTGAGAGCCATAGGTGGCTCCCATACATGAAGCAGATTTGGAGGATGTGGATTGAGAAACAAATAATCAGTATCATTGGGACATCCATCATTATACTTTGCCATCGGTGCTGCTGCCCTTAAAAAGTGCACTGATCCTGGAGTTCCCTGGTGGCCTAGAAGTTAAGGATCTGGCATTGTCACTACAGTGATTTAGGTCACTGCTGTGGCACATGTTCAATCCCTGGCCAAGGAACTTCTGCATGCCATGGGTGCAACCAAAACAAACAAACAAAAAATACACTGATCTTACATGAAAAGACCCCAAACGTCAATATTTTCTTTTTTTTCTATAATGATTTTTATTTTTTCCATTATAGCTGGTTTACAGTGTTCTGTCAATTTTCTACTATACAGCAAGGTGACTAGTCATGCCTGCTTTATAGCTTTGCTGTTTCCTCTTCTGCTTCCAAAATGTCAACAGCCACTACTTCATACTATTTTCAATTTGAGTTCCAAGAGCCTTGATTTTTGTTGTTGTTTTTGGCTGCAACTGTGGCATGCAGAAATTCCCAGACCAGGGATCAAACCTGTGCCACAGCAGTGACCTGAGCCACAGTAGTGACAATGCCTGATCCTTAACCATCAGGGATCTCCCTTAGGAGTCTTTCTAAATTCGAGGTTCTTACCCTTACTCCATTGCAGACTTCTAAGAGAAGGGCTGGTGTGCTGAGGCTTATTTGTGACTTCTATTTTGATGCTCGGGAGCCTTTTTTTCTTTTTTTTCTCTTTTTTCTTCTCTCCCTACCCCAATTTTCAGTGGTGATCTGGATAGTTGAAGTTTTCAGATAAATGAGGCATTTGCCATTTGAAGTTACAGTTTTGAAACTCTGTGCCTGAGCGTAAGCAATTCTGAATGTGAAAATGTGTTTCCTATTAAGATAATCTGGCTGTCTCTATCTTAGGCATACCAAAGTTAAAATTAATTCTCATTCTTCTTTGACATGACTTTGACCAAAATCAAATGTCCTCACTAGGAAAACACATCCCATATATAGCTTTCTTTTCACTTGAGGCCAAGTAATTTTTGACTCGTTTCTAAAACCTTGTGCCGATCTCACGTTACAGGAATATGGCTATGGAAATACACAGTGCTTTGTTTCGCGACACATATGAACCTGATTTTAGCTCAAAACAAAGCACATATTTCAAGCAAATGAACAAACCATGGAGGCCTACGAACAAAAGAATACTTAAATTATCGTGGTTATTCAATCAGTTTGTGATTATAGCAAAACATCTCTAGTCTGAAACATTTGCTGAACACATGCTTGGCAGTCTTCCAAAATACGTTCACAGGAAAATCGAGAGGGCAAGAACTCAAAATGCTGTTCACATTTTTAATGCTAAGTTTCTGCTAAGGCTACAACAGGCAAATGATAGAGAAATAATAAGCAATAATTAGCCACTTCATTATCACTTAATCTTCTACGTGCAGTGCAAACTTTTCAAACGTTTGGGAAAATTGTCCCAGATTAAAATCTGCTGTAAAATGTTCCTGGGAAAACAGGACTGCAGGGACATCTCTGAGACATTATGCAGAGTCCACACTGAAGGTGAATCTTTCACTCAATCTCTGCCACACTTTCTAGCTAATTGCTACTGTTGAAACAGAATGAAGAACTAAATCACTTCGCCAGATCATTTTTTTCCAAAATAAAGGTAATTTCACTTTTTTTCCTCTGATTTTAATTATGATATATACCCATGGCTTTTTATTTTGGTGAAATCTGTGTCACAAAAAAATCAGGTAATTTTAACCTTGAGAAATTCAAAACGGTAAGAAGAAAGTAAACATTCCTCTTAATCACACCACTCAGGCATCCTAAACATTTAGGGACCACCTCTCTATACACATACTTACATGTATGGAAGCATGCAATTCCAAATAAAGTGAATTGTATGTATTCACTTTAATTATTTCATAATCATATATGTATTATTTCATAATCTGCTTTTAAGTCAAAATGTCACATATACATCCTCTGTCAAGGAATTACGTAGCATTCTAATATTTAGCCAAACCATGGTTTATTGAACCAGTGTTTTGTTTTGTTTTGTTTTGTTGGTTTTTTTGCATTTTAGGGCCACACCTGAGGCATATGGAGGTTCCCAGGCTAGGGGTCCAATCAGAGCTGTTGCTGCCAGCCTACACCAGAGCCACAGCAAATTGGGATCCGAGCCACGTCTGTGACCTCCACCACAGCTCATGGCAACGCCGGATCCTTAACCCACTGAACGAGGCCAGGGATCGAACCCGAAACCTCACGGTTCCTAGTTGGATTTGTTTCTGCAGCGCCACGATGGGAATTACTATTGAACCAGTTTTGTATTACTGGATTTTTCAATGCTTCCAGGATTTATTATGTTAAAAAAAGGAGACGTTGTAGCGAACATCCCTGTACCTTTGTAAATCTGGGTACTTTTATGGGAAACATTCAGAAAATTCATTTTACGTGGCTAAAGCCCTTAGATACATCTGAGCAATACTTTTTCTTTTCTTATGGAATGTGAAATGAGCTTGATCAATGCCTGTGATTTCAAGCAACTCGTGCAAAGGCCTGTGTGACCCTTTCAAGAGTGGAGAATATGTATGTTCAACGAGAAGCAGAGCATCTAATGTTTCAGATTCCCTTCTGAAAATGCACCTTTTTTTTCTGTATGGATATAATTTTCCTTTTGTGTGTGGCATTATATTGATCTTGGAGAAAAGAAAAAAGAGACACTGCATCTGACATGGTTCAGCTGAATAATGATGACTTTGAGTGTGTTCATCTCCTAAGAAAGACAGTCTTATATTTTAAGAAATTATGTTTGAAGCAATAATGGTATGGTTAGATAGACCCTTACCTCTCAGGAAGAAAGGGTTTTCTTTTTTCTGGGTCTTCTTGTTAATAAAAATAAATCAAATATGTGGATTGCTTACTTTTACTTGCTTTAAAAATAAAGAGTGAACAAAGATGTGAAGAAAACTTTTCTTTGCGGGGTTTTTAAAGACAAGAATGAAGGCTTTATGCTAAAGGACTAAGTAGACACAATTATACTGATTTGTTTTAAGAGGCTCCAAAGAGGAAAGACCGTGAGGACTCTGAGACGGATGTACTGAAGCCAAGAATCATTTAGAGCTTCCAGAAAACTGGGACAGAATCATCAGGAGAAGGGGTCTTTGTTTAGAATGGAATGTGAAGTTCAGAAGCAAAAGTCAGTAAGTCTCTGGAGCTCCCCAAAGAATTGCTAAGTGAGTGAGTGAGATTTGGGGAGGCAAAGGACGGGAGATAAGAGGGAAGGAGGTGTAATAAACATTGGGCGGTTTCAGTGAAAGAGAAAGCCACCAGTAATTCCTTCAAGGGACTAGACATTATCATAGGAGACACTCGTGAATAATACACAATAAATTCTCAAAATTGTTTCCCTTTCTTCAGGTCGGCTGAGTTTTACCCAATGCCCAGTGGAGGCCCTTGACCTCCAGTTTAGGGTAGCCCCCTTCTCTTACATGAGAGACCTATGCAGACATGCTGACCTCATGTTGACCTCTACTTTTTGAGCTGACTATTGAATGACAAGATGAAGAGGCATCTCTAAAAGTCATCCCGACCTTCCATCTCTGCAAATGGCCAACTGGATTATCTAGATCAACCTTTCTGCTGGAAACAGTGAAAATGAGGTGAGTAGTTTTCTCCACGAGGAAATAAAAGGGTGCTAGGATCTGGATGGAGCACACAGACACTTCCAGGGCTCTGGGAACGTTCTCCTTCTTGATCTGAGGTTTCCTCAGTGATAATTAACATCTCTTGAACCTGGGTGGTGATCACTTGGACCTGCATGGTTCTGTATGTAAGTTATGTGTCACAAAAAAAACTTTTTTTTTTTTATTTACCTAATTCAGCCTTCAACCTTCCGACAGGTAGGTTCTGCCCATTCAAGATATATTTTCATTCTTGATGAATAGAAGGATTATCTTCTTCTAGAATCCAATCAAATACCACTTCCTAGTGGCATGTGTCATCCCATATAGCAAATTGGAGGACCCTGGCCAAAAATATTGAAAAGGCTTCCCTGAAAATTTTTGTCTAGAACATTAAAGTTGATGAAGTGGCCAATTAGAATCATTTATGAAAAGAAGCGCAAATAGTTAAGAACCCAGCGAGTATCAGATTTTTGTATCTGAGGGAGTCCTGGAACCTGCCCCTCGTGTGTACCAAGGCACAACTCTATTTAGTTCACCTTCTGCCAAGCATACCCCCAAAATCTCCTGAGGCCATCTGTTGCTGACTGTCAATATCTGAGTAAGCACCCACCTCTCTGTCCTGAGAGGCCATAAAACAGTGTGTGGTCCAGCAGGAAAGATCCCTACCTGCACTTAGAGACTTTTCTCCATCCTTGAACCACCATGGTTGGAACACTGAACATCCCAATGGCACGGTGGCCTGAAAGGGAAAGTCCTGGGCCCCCCGCCATGGTTGGGAGTTAAAGCACTCCGTCTCCAAGTTCAAGCTAGAACAGTGGTGTACCTGACCCCCACCCCTTCTTAGGGACAGGAGCTTGAATCTGGAAGGTCACGACCGGAAGATTTGATCACAGGCCAAGGGACAACCTTTGAAGTCAAAAGATCTAGTCAGGGCTGGGCTGAGAAGCAGGCTCTGAGAACTCAAGTTTAGAAGGTACTGGAAACCTTCACTAATTCTCAGAGCAAAAGGTGCTCCGTCTCATAAATCCTAAACCCTCGGCTATAATAGCCTCTCTCTCTTCACTCTTGATATTCTCTCCTAGACATTTTGTATGTACATGTGGGCCTTCCAATTAAAGAAGAGGTCTCGCTTCCTGCAACTTGGCTTTCCAATATCCAGTCTAGATCGTCTAACTGTTATATTTTACATAATTTTTGATGCCGGAGTAGGGTGACCTCAGCAAACCACACTAACTAAATTCAGAACAACTAGCCAATTAACAAATTACAGTTCTGATCCTTCTACTGTTATATCTAATGATTTTTGTGTATACAGATCTACTTGATAGATGTATAGATATTAAAATGCATTCAATTGCTGGCTCCCCAGAGAGCGAGCAAGCTATCTATCTATCTATCTATCTATCTATCTATCTATCTATCTATCTATCATTAGATAATAGAGCTACAGATTTAGAAGCAGGTAGAAATTCAAATTTTCATGAACCAAATATTCATGGAAACTTGCGGTGCTAGTCAATCCTGGATATACTACATTGAAAATATTACCCATTTCAAACAGTGACCTTCTCATTGAAAATGCAAATCCTAGTTAGAAACTCCTGAGCCGGCTAATGAAAAGCTTTATGTTTGCATTCAAGGTCAAGGCAAATTACAATACATATAGTTTTAATGCACAGGAAGTGTAAAGAAAATAGCATAACAATCTCTAAAGTACATCCCTAGAGCTCTTAAAAGCTTTTGGTAAACACTAGAAGAACTACAGCCTGGCAACTTTTCAGAAGTTTGGAAATGTTTTGAAAAGTATACCAGTACTCCAGGCCCATCAGATATTAAGTGAAGGAGTTCCTGTTGTAGTTTAGTGGGTGAAGAACTGACATAATGTCCATGAAGATGCAGGTTCGATCCCTGGCCCTGCTCAGTGGGTTAAGGATCCAGTGTTGCCGTGAACTGTGCTATAGGTCACAGATGTGGCTTGGATTCCCTCAGTGGTTTGATTCTCTCAGTGCATTAAGAATCCGGCACTTGGATCTGGCATCGCTGTGGCTGTGGCATAGGCTGGCATTTGTAGCTTCGATTTGACCCCAGCCTGGGAATTTCCACATGCCCCACCTGTGAGCCCAAGAAAATAATAATAATAAAAAAATTTTTTAAGAGTTAAGTGAAATCAGGAGTTCCCATAGTGGCTCAGTGGTTAACAAATCCAACTAGGAATCATGAGGTTGTGGGTTTGATCCCTGGCCTTGCTCAGTGGGTTAAGGATCCAGTGTTGCCATGAACTGTGGTGTAGGTTGCGGACCTGGCTCGAATCCCGCGTTGCTGTGGCTCTGGAGTAGGCCGGTGGCTACAGCTCTGATTAGACCCCTAGTCTGGGAACCTCCATATGCTGCAGGTGCAGCCCTAGAAAAGGCAAAAAGACAAAAAAAAAAAGGAGTTAAGTGAAATCAGAATATGTGTTATGTTCAGTTCTGCTCAAGCTTTTCTATGCTGCCGTATTGAGAATAGGGATTTAGAAAGCTGTGACACAATATGCATTGTGACAGCTGGGAGACTCTTTCACCTTACTAGATTACAAACATTATCAGGAATCATTGACAATGACACAGAAATTGTGGGATATAGATGGATGACTGTTGTTCTTAAAGCACGGAAGCCGGAAAAAGCAGGCAATTTATCACTCACTGCTTTGCAGAGTCAGCAAAGCACTAGGGACTGGCAGTGAGCTTTGAGGGGCCTGAGATCAAATCCCAGTTTACACAAGGGAAATATTGTACCAAGTCCACGAGGTTTCTTAGAAAAATGAGAACTGCCACGGGTTCTGCCTCTTAGGTTAAACATTACCCAGTAATGGTTGATGTTGAAGGAGAGCACCGAATTGGAAGGAAGGGGAAAGGGGAGAAGGGTGTGCGCAGAAAGAAAGGAAGCGTTCTTATCATTTAGAGAGTGACAGAAGTGACACTCACACGGCTTCCAGGTAGAAGCTTGAGGCAAGTACCATGATGGTTAAGTGTCAGAGCTCAGGAGTCCTGGGTTTGAATCCTGGCTTTGTCATATCACAACGTGACTTTACCCACTCACCCATCGGGCAAGTGAATTTCAACCTATGCAGTGGGAATGATAATGACAATAACATGAAGAATTAAATACAGAGATGCATGCTCAAGAAGGTCTTTGCCTGGAAGTGGCAGGAAAAAGCCAGCCAAAGTGAAGTGCTAGACTGAGCCCATCTGCTCTGCTCCTCTCAGCCCCATGATGGGACAGACATAGAAGGAACACAGCCTCAACACAGACTGTGGTTGTATCGGAAACGGAAGTGACCGTCAGATGACAAGTGGGTGTGCATGAGAGATTTCTAGAGGATTCATTCAAACACAGATGCAAATGCAAACCAATTGTCACAGGTTATTTGGACTCCATAGGGGAAAGAATGTTGGCTTTACATGATCTTCACAGCCTTAACCTTCCAGATTTCCAAGGGCACAGGACACAGGACCTGGGACAGGTCCAGAAGAACTCAAGCCTTCTTAGCTCCCCACATCTTTAGCTTATGTGGCTTTAGGCACTACGTTGAGCCTCTCTGCTTCCTTAGCCAATGCATGACTGCTTGCTTAACACATTTTGTTAAGAATATAGAGATAATAATTCACAAGCATTTTCAGGACAAACAAATTTAAAACATAAAAACAGAGCTATAATTCTAAAGTTCATTATGAGATCAATAAATATTCTTTGAATTGAACTGAATGATTCACTGTGGTAACAATTGATGGATATGCATCACATACATGTATATAAATAGAATATATACATATATACACACAACCAGAGCTATGTGTGTAGAAACAGATGACCTGGAGATCAGTCCCAGTTCTGACATAAATAGCTCTGTGACTTTAACCAAGTTGGTTAACTCTTCTTCTTTTTTTTTCCCCGCTAAAGACTGCAGATAATACATACCTATTAGCATCATTTTGAGAATCAAATATACATGAATGAAGGGTTTATGATTTCCTCTAAAAAATGCAATGACAGTAATTAATATCAACAGGACATTTGAAAATTTTAATTCTGGTAATATGCATGTAACATAAGATTCACCATCTTCACCATTTCTAAAGGCACAGTTCTGTAGTGTTAAGTACATTCACACTACTGTACAACCAATATCCAGAACTTTTTTTTTTTTTTTTTTTAACACCACACCTGCGGCAGATGGAAGTTCCCTGGCTAGGGGTTGAACTGAAGCTGCAGCTGCCTGCCACAGCCACAGCCACAGCAACACTAGATCCTTAACCCACTGAATGAGGCCAGGGATTGAAACAATATCCTCAGAGAGATAATGTCAGGTCCTTAACCTTCTGAGCCACAATAGGAACTCCCAGGACATTTTTATCTTGAAAAATTGAATCTCTATACCCATTAAGTAACAACTCATCATCCCCCTCTCAATTCAGTTCCTGGCAACCACCATTCTACTTTTTGTCCCTATGAAAGGACTCCTCCAGGTACTTCTTATAAATGGAATCATGCAATATTTGTCTTTTCATAACTGGTTTATTTCACACAGCATAACGTCCTCAAGTTTCATCCATATTGTAGCATGTGTTGGAATTTCCTTCCTTTTTAAGGATAAATAATATTCCTCTATCAGATATTAGTGTGATAATGTTCCTTTCTTTTGATGCTCATTATTTGTAACTCATTTTCTTCCTTCTGGAGATATTTTAAGCTTCACTCTACGAATGTTTATATCTTTATTTGTGGTTCATTTATCAAAACAAGCCTGATAAACTCATTGCTTTTACATCAAATGCTACTCTGCTTTCTTCTGAGAACTTCTGGTTTATTTTTTTTAAATGAGGATCCTCACAATAACTGTGATAGGCCAGTGTTGTACCTACCTGACACAAGAAGCATTTCAACAAACGCCACATGACTGATGACAGAGTCTTTTAATTTAGCTGTGCAAAGAGAAACTGCAATGATTAGGCACATCTGTCACTGTCCTCAAAGAAAAGCCATTTTCCACAAGACTTATCGTGTCTATTATTATAATTGATAATGGAGTCTTAATGCTAAAGTTTAGTGTTGCTGATTCCGCAGAGAAAGAAGTTGGCCTTAACAAGAAAGCACTTATTTTATATAATTTTTTGCAACTGCTTATTAAAGGGAAATTACCCAAACACACACACATTTATAAGATATAGTATTCCACTGAAATTGGTTACTCTTTTATTCCGAGCCTTTTAAAAAATTATCTTACTTTTCCCTTTCATTAGTGAAAATACTTTTATGTAGCTTTTTATCTTACTACAGAGAGAGAATTTAAAGCTAATCTGAAATCATTCTAAATTATTTCTTAGCATTTGGATTTTTTTATTCCAAATAAGGAAAGGTCACTTTTCCTTTCTCAGCTTTTATCTGCATGTGGTTGAAGGGTTTTCTCAAACATGAGATGTTTCAAAACACAGAGGATGAAGTGAATTTGAGATGAATATCAAGGAATTTTTTTTTTCTTTGGTCTTTTTGCTATTTCTTGGGCCGCTCCTGTGGCATATGGAAGTTCCCAGGCTGGGGGTCTAATCATAGCTGTAGCCACCGGCCTACACCAGAGCCACAGCAACGCGGGATCCGAGCCGCATCTGCAACCTACACCGCATCTGCAACCTACACCACAGCTCACGGCAACAACACCGAATCGTTAACCCACTGAGCAAGGGCAGGGACCGAACCGACAACCTCATGGTTCCTAGTCGGATTCATTAACCACTGCGCCACGACAGGAACTCCAGAATTTCTGAGAGAAGTTTGGACCTTTCCTATGTCTTGGCTTTTGGGTCCCCAAGGCAGTGCTCTCTTTTAGTCTGAGCCACTCATTTTCAGCAAACTGGTGTGAAGGATACAAAACACAGAATTGATCTCAGTTTGAAAGGAATTGCTTCTCATGTGGAGTTTCTACTGGTGTTGAGCAGGGGGACGATAAATTCCCCAGGTGTGGGTGCCCAGGACCCTTCCCTCCAGACTCAGCCAGGAAATTGGTCCAGCTTAGCTGCACTCACCTTACTGGCTTTTGCTTTTTCTGAGGTTGAAAGCAAAATACCTCTGGCAGCAGAAGGTTAAAAAGAGCATTCCCCTTGAAATCTCCCCATGTTAGGAATAATCGCTGTATATTGTTCTCTTCCATGCTGAGATTTTCTCAGCCTGCCACTTTCCTGCTTCCAGGAAAAGGAAGATGCCTTAGAGACAGCCACCTGGATAAGAAGTTGGCTTCTTTTATTGAACACAGTCAGGCTTGTGCCTGGCCTGTGATGTCTGGTAGAGGGAGGGATGGCTTATTTTCAAAAAGCTTTTGGTGGTACCCAATTCTTGGCAGGTATTTTTTACCCCATCATGAATGAATGGGTGCTTTTTTTTTAACCTCATTTTAGATTTTTTATTTATGTATTTTTTAAAAGCAAGATATAATTGACACATTACATTGTATTAGTTTCAGGTGTACAACATAACCAGTGGATGTGTATATATTGTGAAATGATCACAGTAAGTCTAGTTACCATCCATCACCACACATTATTACAAACTTTATGAATTGATGCTTTTTAATGTAACTTTTTTCTCTGATTATGAACGTGATCCAATCCCACTTCTTATAATCTATCCCAAGGAAAAAATGTGATATGTGACCAAATCTTTAATGCAACTGTATTCCTCACATCATTATTTATGATATCAAAAAATTGGAAATAATTTTACTACCTAGCAGTAGGGAAATGCACTATAACATTCTGCCTTCATTAAAAATGGTGATTTTAGGAGTTCCTGTCATGACACAGTGGAAATGAATCCGACTAGGAACCATGAGGTTTTGGGTTCGATCCCTGGCCTTGCTCAGTGGGTTTAGAATCCAGCATTGCCGTGAGCTGTGGCGTAGGTCACAGACATGGCTCAGATCCTGTGTTGCTATTGCTGTGGTGTAAGCTAGGAGCTGTGGCTCCAATTCGACCCCTAGCCTGGGAACCTCCATATGCCACAAGTGCGGCCCTTAAAAAGCCCAAAAAAAAAAAAAAATGGTGATATTAAAGGTTCAGGATAAGTTAAAAAGTTAACCATATAATCTTAAGTGAAAAAGAAAAACAGGATACATGAATGAACACCCATTATCAACTCAAGTTTTACACATGTACATTCCCATCCAGGTGCACAGAAAAATGGAAATGAAATATACCAAAAGGTTAAATTTGTTTTCTCTAGGTAATGGGGTGGTGATATTATCTTTAATTTTTTCCATATGTTTACCTGCATTTTCCAATTTCTCTGCAATTGTTGTTATTGCTTTTATAATTAAAAAATACTTCTGAAAATGTGCGCTTGTTATAGAAAATTTGGAAATTGCTTAAAAGGCAATAAAAATAAAATAAAATTACTCATATTCTCACTATTAAGATAACATCCTTTTTTAATAAATGTGGCTCTTGGAGTGGCTCAGTGGTTAATGAACCCGAGTAGCATCCATGAGGACACCGGTTTGATCCCTGACCTTGCTCAGTCAGTTAAGGATCCAATGTTGTGGTGAGCTGTGGTGTAGTTCACAGACTTGGCTTGGATCTGGTGTTGCTGTGGTTGTGGCAGAGGCTGGTGGCTGCAGCTCTGATTCAATTCCTAGCCTGGGAATCTCCATATGCTGTGGGTACAGCCTTAAAAGGGGGGGGGGTCTTTTTTCTTGATCTGTTTTACTTGTATACAGTGGACTCTCATTATACACATATTTGACTTGTGATTTTAACTAGAATATATGTAGTTCCACTCCAAGCTCTGGTCCCCTCATCCAATTTCCTTCTCTGACTCTGGTCTTCTTGCCTCCATCTCATAAGGATCCAAGGGATTACATGAGGCCCACCTGGATAACCCAGGTTACTCTCCCATTTCATTTTTTAATTTTAATTTTAATTTTTAGGACCCCACTTGTGGCATATGGAAGTTCCAGGGCGAGGGGTAGAATGGGACTGCACCTGCCAGCATATTGCCACAGCCACTGCAATACCAGATATGAGCCGAATCTTCAACCTTTGCTGAAGCATGTGGCAACAATGGGTTTTTGCTCTTTGGAACTTTCTGGAATTTCTTCCCAAATATCTTAGATCTGTGGTTGATTGAATCCTCTGCGGCAGACCAATGAGTATGACATTGATTCCACTCCTCTGCACTGAGTTCTCCCTCTTTGTGGTTCTGCTTATGTAGTCTGCTTCTAATCACTTTCAAACAATTATTTGTATATACATGCCACACTCTACTCCTTAGAGTGTTTGTTTTTAATTCTTCTTCTTCTTGATTTATTTATTTTTTTATCTTTTTAGGGCCGAACCCGCAGCACATGGAGGTTCACAGGCTAGGGGTCTCATCCAAGTTACAGCTGCCGGCCTACACCACAACCACAGCAATGCATGATCCAAGCTTTGTCTGTGGCCTACACCACAGCTCACGACAACACTGAATCCTTAACCCATGAGCAAGGCCAGGGATCAAACCTGCAACCTCATGGTTCCTAGTCAGATTTGTTTCCACTGTGCCACGACGGGAACTCCTGTCTTTAATTCTTAAAACACATTCCCACCCTCTAAAAACAGAAACAAGGGGGTTCCCACTGTGGCAAAATGGAACCGAATCTGACTAGCATATATGAGGACACAGGTTTGATCCCTGGCCTCGCTCAGTGGGTTAAGGATGCAGCGTTGCCATGAGCTGGGGTGTAGGTCGCAGATGAGGCCGGTACCACCACACCACCCCTTGCTGTGGCTATGGTGTAGGAGGCCAGGGGTTGTAGCTCCAATTCAACCCCTAGCCTGGGAACGTCCATATGCCACAGGTGCAGCCCTAAAAAAATAAAAATAAATAATAAATAAAAACAGAAACAGAACAAAAATACACTCTCTTTCCTCATTAATCAAAACTTATCAATGCTTGGAGTTCCTGTCGTGGCACAGTGGTTAATGAATCCGACTAGGAACCATGAGGTTGTGGAATCGGTCCCTGCCCTTGCTCAGTGGGTTAGGGATCCGACGTTGCCCTGAACTGTGGAGTAGGTTGCAGACGCGGCTCAGATCCCGCGCTGCTGTGGCTCTGGTGTAGGCCAGTGGCTACAGCTCTGATTCGACCCCTAGCCTGGGAACCTCCATATGCCGCGGGAGCGGCCTTAGAAAAGGCAAAAAGACAAAACAAAAACAAACAAACCAAAAAAACTTATCAATGCTTGACAGAACCCAGCCTGCCAACCCAGCCTTCTTTGGAAGCTGCCGGTCCCCTCCTGAAGAGGCCCCGCCCCCTGAAGACTCCCAGCCCCCAGGGTGGGGCGCTCACCACCAGGAGGAGGGGGTGTTAGCTGGAGACCACGCAGCGTCTACTACGCAGACTCAGAGTCTGCTGTCAGTCACCTGACAGACCTGGAAGGCTGGTCCTATAGCCTTCAAGAGTCACATTCCCCAAAGGGCGAAGACGAGGCTCCACAGTACTTTGCCCGGTGGCTTCCAGTCCTGTCAGTTTGAGGAGAGCGTCGCGCCGGGAGAAACATGAAACTGTCCCCTCAGGAGAAACGGTGGCCCCTGTGACCCCTCCGAGGGCTGGGCCCGGAGCAGCCTCCAAGGGGGTCAGGTCACACGCCCTGGTGCCCACCATGTTCCTCCTCCCGGTTAGGTGCACCGTCCCTTGGAGAAGTAACTGACACCCACCCATGACCCCGAGTGACAAAGACGGGGAGTCCGTGCGGTGTAGGGACCCAGGTTGCGCGGGGCTAAGAATGAAGGAGGCAGCCCCGCTGGAGGCAGAAAGGCGGGATTCTTTGAGGTAAGATCCAGGGTCAAGATGTTAAACAGGGGCTTTGGTCGGGGGCGGGGGGGCCCTAAAGGTGCAGGTAGATGAGTCCTTGCTGCCCAGAGAGAGGGGGTGGATCCCCTCTGCCCTTTGTTCCCGTTTTCAGAATCCTTCTTGTGGCCTTTTAAGACAGTGCTTCTCAAACTTCGGCCCAGGACCTGTTCACGCCAGTCAGAATTCCTGAGGACCCCAAAAGGCTTCTGTTCATCTGGGTTTTATCTGCTCATAGTTCTTGTCAGAAATGTGAACAAGGAGATTTTTTATTTCAATTTATTTAAAACTCAGTAATGAACTCCTTACCTGTTAACATGTTTGTGAAAAATAACTTCCTACAAACCAAAAAGCAAAAAAAACAAAAAAACAAAACAAAACAAAAAGCAATACCCAGAGTGGCATTGTTTTACATTTTTTGCCAATCTCTTTAATGTATTCTATCCCTTCCAACATTCAGTCTCTTGTGGTATCACATGTCATATAGTTTCTGGGAAACATCACTCTATACCCCAGAGAGAATGGGAGTGGAAAAGATAAATAACATCTTGGTATTATTATGAAAATAGTTTTGGCTTTGCAGGCTGCCTGAAAGGGTCTTGGGAACCCCAAGATCTGGAGAGTGTTCCAGAGATTGACAACATAAGTGGGATTAAGGCCAAGGAACTGGGTAACAGCTCTTAAAGATACAGAGAAACAAAGGGTCTGGATCAAACTCTGTGACTCCAATGTTGAAAAGTCAAGCAAAAAAAGAAAAGTCAGCAAAGCCTGAGAAGGTGAGCCCAGAGATTGTTGTCATCTTGTTTTTTATTGGAGGGGATAATTAGCAATTTGAATGCCGGTGTGAGATGGAATGAGTTAACAGAGAAGTGCCTGTTGGCTTTGCAATATGGAGGTCACTGCTGACCTTAAGAATCGTTTGAGTGATGCAGTGGAGATGGAAACCTGACTGAGGAGTGTTAACGAGAGAAACAGGTGAGAAAGTAGAGGTGGCTGTCATAGCACTTTTTTCATATTCTAAGATGTGCTATGCTCTATCCCACTTTGAGGCCATTGCCCACTTTATTCTACCCGGTACTGCTTTCCTTTTTACGCTTTCCCCCACCACACCATTGGTCCCCGTTAACTCATCTACATACTTTGAATCTCAGCTCCTATATCACTTCCTCAGATAGGGCTTTCCTGATTATCCCAGTCTGTCTGCTTTGAAGAGGTCTTCCTGTAACAATTTTCTTTCATGATACATGTCACATGTTATGTAGTTATGGGTACTTCACACACACACACATGCATGCACACACATACACACACGCATGTGTGACATATGCCAAACAGTAAGCTCCACAAAGATGGGATGATTTTACTTTGGTTCATTTTTGTACACTTAGTGTGAAGCTCAATGTATAGCACACAGTAATTGCTCAACATTCAACTCATTTGTTGAATCAATGAATACCTTAAATTATCTTTTCATACCTTGGACAAATGATATGGTCTTGTGGTGTCTTATTTGTTCCGTAGTTCATTGTTTACCTGTGATGTTTGGCAGCTATTCATGAAGCAGTACACAGCTCTATCAAGAACACTTTCATTAACAGCTAGTAAACATTTTGGCCTGAAACAGCTAATAAACATTTGGCCTGAACATCTTTTGCAGCAGATCCATGGCAGAGCTTCATAGGTTAATTCAGTTTTGATGTTGAGGAGCTATATGCTGTTCCCAAGGGCTAGTGTTCCCAAAGAGTAACAAAGAGCTGAAGGCTTGGATACATTCTTTGTGCTCCTTAGTATTTATTAGCTGGGTCTTGTTGGGTGACCCCTTAAACTCTCTGGGTCTCCGTGTCTTTATCTGTAAAATAGAGGTCATCACCCATATTTTGCCCACCAAACAGGGTTGTTGTAGTCAAGTGAAATAAGATATGTGAAAACACTGAAAATTCTAAAGCACTATAAAAATCTAAAGTATTATTACCGTTATGACTCCTTTTCAATACAACTCCTATTACCAAAATGGAAGGATGAAAATACCCTCTCTTGCTTTCCTCCCTTTTAAGCTGAGTAGCCTCTTAACGGAACTTACAGTAAGAGCAGATGACATTAAACCTTTTATCTCTTGTTCAGGAGCCAAGCTCTCTAATATTTTTATTTGGATCCTGTTTGTACTGCAATACATTATCTGTTCCCTTTGTTCATTTACCTCTCATGGGAAGAAAACAAGTCATTTCTGGACTTGGGATCTGTAGGCATAAAATGTGCCTTTCTTGTCTTTCAGACATAGAGAATCTGAAAACATGAAACTTGAGGTGTTTCTTCAAGGTGCTGTGGGATTTGAAGTGAAGATTTGAGAAAGCCCTATATTCCACCAAACAAAAATCTGTAAATATAAAGATTTCTTTCTTGTGTCACAAGAAATCTTTCTAATTTACCTTCATGATACGTATCGGAAATAGAGTGATTTTTCACAAACCATACAGAAGAATCCATTTCATCCCTTTATAACTGTCCATGCCTAAATGTGCATATATTAGCACCATACTTAATGCAGTGAGTGGTGTCTTTATAAAAAGGGGAAATTTTAAGAACGACATGTTCTCGGGGGAAAACAGAACACGTGATGGTGAGGGCAGTGATCAGATTAATGCTTCTACAAGCCAAAGAAGAGCACCTTGGCTACCATACCACCAGAGGCTGTGCAAGGAGCATGAACAGTTTCTCCCTCCCAGCCCTCAGAAGGAACCAACCCTGCCAGGAACCTCGTCCTAGGATTTCTGGCCTCCAGAACCATGAGACAATACATTTCTGTCGTGTAAATCACTCAGCTTGTGGTACTTTGTTGCAGCAGCCCTAGCAAAGTAACACTTGCCCACTGGAAAACGGTGAGAGCAGCCAGCTAGACTAGGAGCCACAGCACAGGCAGGGACACGGAAAACATTCTCCTGTGCTTTCCCTCACTGACCACTCCCAAAGACCTAGATACCTTTCCAGGTCTAATCCAAAAGCCATTTCCACCGCAAAGACTTCCCCAGTCTTCTGGTCAGAAGCAATTGCTTCCTCTTCTGTGTTCACAACCGAGAGAGAAGCATGCGTGTTTTTTTCATTCATTCTTTCCCTCTAAAATCCATTCTGCCAATGGAGCTAGATGACCTCACTTAAGAATCACCCTTATACCCCTACCCAATTCCATTCTAAGGATTCTTACTGATTTGGGGTGTGTCAGTTCCATCCCCTACCAGCTGGTAAAGAATGGAGTGCTTGCCTGGCACATACAATGGGTGCTCAGTAAATATTTGAGAACTCAACCTGGTTTTCCTGTCGCCGTTTCTACATCTGCACTGCACCGTGAGAGAACCTTTCAGAGAGGGAGGAACTAACATTAGTTGGATGACCAAAGGTAAGTACCTAAAATATAGGGGTTTTTTTTGTTTGTTTTTTTGAGGTTTGTGGAAAGGGAACTTGTGGCTACAAGCTGCCGGGGTATATTAGGGGGTTCAAGGCACAGAGAAGAGCAAATTGATTTCATCCAGTTGAGGTGGAGGTTGGGGTTGGATTTAGAGCCTGGAGAGCAGTTCAGGGCTGGAAGTCTGAAGACTGGTCAGGTTAGGAATCCTGGATTTCACAGGGAGAAGGAAGGTAAGGTTGTGCAGCCCAAACGAACTGTTGTTTGGGTGTCAGGGAGGTTGAGAGGGCAAGAGGGGAACCAAAGGGTGTCCCATTACTCGTCAGGAGGAGGGACTGAGACTAGAGCAGGAATGAGCCTGAGGACTGGGCACAAGTAGGTCTGATGACAGCATTTTCTAAACCAAGAGTCAGAACATGTGATAGGTACAACTGAATGAATCTGAGCAATAATAACAGAATATTTGAAAGTGGAATAATTCAAGAAAAGGTGCCATAGATGGTTGTTACCATTATAGAAATGATCATTGGGTTAAGTCTGAGGTGATGGTCTTTTCTTTCTCCTAGTTTTTGTCATCTTTTCCCTTGTCTAGCCCGAATACTGAACTGAAATCCATTTTTATTATGGTTTTGTCTTAATGACAGGAGGATGGATTTTCTATTTCTCTTTCTTAAAATGTTGATTGAATTATCAGTTATCTATATCTCTCTTTGGACTTTCCCCCACTGCTTAAAATTCCCCCCCTTGCTCCAGGAACTCCTTATAAGACAATTTAAATTCCCTTTTTTATTTCCCAAGATCAAGAGAATTTAATTTTGCTTGGGGATACCCTATAGCTATTGTAATGGCTTAAGGAACTTAATCGCCTCTTCCATTATACTTATATCATCCCCAGGAACAGGACTTAGAGACATTTTTTCATTGGATACTCCCATCCAGCACAAGAATACCCACCACTAATCCCTTAGGTTTAAGTGAACTTGAGTATATTTTTATTTCTAGGCAGTTCTACTTATCAGTGGTAAGGAAGGCAGCTGAAAGAAGGAGTATGGTTCAGCCTCAAAGTACAAGATACTGTCCCGGTCTTTGGGCCATTTTCTCAAATTAAATTGTAAAATAGGCTAACCACAAGAATAAATTATGTAGCAATATAATTCTGTCTCTAGAGTGTCTAGTCTAGAGTCAGGCTACATTTTACACAATTTCTGCTGTGGCGTATTCACTGGCTTTCATGTGTGTCTCCTATGGGCATCTACTGGAAGTGAACGTATGTTTCCACACATGCGCCTCCAAAATTCTGTCTGTGAGCAGAACTCCTGTAATCTTCTAGGATCTAGCTTTTGTGCTGTGTTGAGGATGGGTGAGCTGTTAGCATATAAAATTAGACACATGTTTTGGAGTTCCCGTCGTGGTGCAGTGGTTAATGAATCCGACTAGGAACCATGAGGTTGCGGGTTCGATCCCTTCCCTTGCTCAGTGGGTCAAGGTTCCGGCGTTGCCGTGAGCTGTGGCGTAGGTCGCAGACGTGGCTCGGATCCTGCGTTGCTGTGGTTCTGGCGTAGGCTGGCAGCTACAACTCCGATTTGACCCCTAGCCCGGGAACCTCCGTATGCCGCAGGAGCGGCCCAAGAAATGGCAAAAAGACAATAAATAAATAAATAAATAAATAAAATAAAATTAGACACGTTATTGAAAAAAAGTCAATAAACTTGCAGCATTTTTAGCTGATGATTTTTGCCATTATAAGATGTAGCAGATTAATAAAATTTTCTTCTTTTATCCCCTATATATAATATATTAGTAATTGAACAGTTAAGGATCCCTCTGTGAACCCTTAGTAGTTGTATCCTGAGCTTGATTTGCTTATTCTTAACTTTCCTTTGACCCTTACTCTGAAGACTGCTTTTTATGTTGATTTTAAGAACACGTTCAAAGATCTTTCTTTCTTTCTTTGCTTTGTAGGGCCACACCTGTGGTATATGGACATTCCCAGGCTAGAGGTCTAATTGGAGCTACAGCTGCCCGCCTACACCACAGCCACAGCAATGCAGGATCTGAGCCATGTCTGCGACCCACCCCTCAGCTCACAGCAACGCCGGATTCTTAACCCACTGAGCGAGGCCAGGGATCAAACCCGCAACCTCATGGTTCCCAGTCGGATTCGTTTCTGCTGCGCCACGATGGGAACTTCCAAAGATATTTCCTAAACTGCTCTAAGCTTAAGTGGATTAATATGTTTAAAATAATGGCATTTGACTGTAGAGAGAAAGGGAGTTTGTATTGTGAGGTCTAGCATAGCTGCTGTGTCAGAGAAGTTTAATAGAGAAAACACAAAGTAGTAGTTAAGCAGCCCAAGCCTGGGTTCAAATCCCACCTCTCTTGCTTAGTATTTAGGATAAGCTATTAATTCTCTCTGTACCTCAGTTTCTTCTTTAATGAAACTGTGGTGCTTCATTAGGTGGTAGTCTATATAGGTTTATGATGTTAAATAGTATTTTTAAAATAATGTCAACCATGCCTAGCTTATAATATGTGTAAAATAAGTATTAAGTAAAATGCTCATAATTAGCAACAAAAATATTTTTGATGGAATTTCAGCTGTGCATTTCTTTGAATAAGTATTAAATAACTACATACATGTGGGTCCACATGAAAAACTGAATCTTATTTTGAGGTCTGGTCAGTGGGAGTTCATGGAAATAACTAAGCCCATTTGTTCCAAAACGCTTTTTATGTTCTTTAGGTCAGGTCTCTGACAAGGGCCAAATGCTACAGATCCTCCTTTGCTTGAGATTTCTGAATATTGCTCTGAATATGCTGGAAACTCTGAATGAGGGGCGGTGGTAGAAGAATGTTCATTTCTGCTTTTGTGACTCAAAGTGAGTCGAGGCCTCAAGCAGTACTTCCCCTGAAGTCCTGTGATGATGTTGGTCTGTGTGTGTGTGTGTGTGTGTGTGTATTTGTGGTAGGAAGGTGGATATGAGAAAAACAGCTAATTCTGAAAAACAGCAGACAACACAATACAGTACTACACATTGTTATAATGCAAATCAGTCAGCAAGTTTGAGAAGCATGATAAGTTCGACAGAGGATTAACACTCTTTTTGACGTTAAATTGGCAGTTTGAATCACATAATATTAGCAGAAGCCCCCTCACTGCTGAATTTCATGGAGTAATAGGACTGACTGTTAGGAATGTGCAGGTCCAGAATCCACAATGACCAAGGAAGCTGACAATTGTGTCAGCTCCCCATGGCAGTAAGATAGACCTGATCTGAAGGTTGGGTTTCCAATGCCTATGTTAATTCACTCCTAACGGTTAATTCCCTTGGCAAAACTCAATTTAATATACTCATTCTGGAACATATTCTTTGTTCTAACAAGGGAATGCCTCATAAGAACCCAGTGATACTGGAGTTCCCATTGTGGCTCAGCAGTTAACAAATCTGACTAGCATCCGTGAGGACGCAGGTTCGATCCCTGGCCTTGCTCAGTGGGTTAAGGATCCAGCATTGCCATGAGCTGTGGTGTAGGTTGCACATGCAGCTCAGATCCCATGTTGCTGTGGCTCTGGCGTCGGCCAGCGGCTGTAGTTCCAATTAGATCCCTAGCCTGGGAGCTTCCATATGCCATGGGTTCAGCCCTAGAAAAGACAAAAAGACAAAAAAAAAAAAGAGAGAGAACGTAATGATACTTAGTAGCCTCAGCTCTGATATTTTGCCTTGCTTGAAACTGAGACCTGATAAGTGCTTTCTTCTCTATAATATTATAAGAAAATAAGGCTTATTTTGGAAATAAGATTAACTAATAACTGGCTTTATAAAAAGGTTGTTTCGTTTCCTCCTAAGTTCTTTGATGTTCCTACTTTCAAGTTTAAAATCTAATTTTATTCTGCATTCCATCCTAGTTTCATAAACAATTGTGAATCCGACATTTAAATTTTCTCCTTCAAATGCCAAATCTGAAAATATGATTTGCTATTTGTGACACTATTTATTTATTTATTTATTTATTTATTTTTATTTATTTATTTATTTGCTATTTCTTTGGGCCTCTCCCGCGGCATATGGAGGTTCCCAGGCTAGGGGTTGAATCGGAGCTGTAGCCACCGGCCTACGCCAGAGCCACAGCAACGCGGGATCCGAGCCACGTGTGCAACCTACACCACAGCTCACGGCAATGCCGGATCCTTAACCCACTGAGCAAGGGCAGGGACCGAACCCGCAACCTCATGGTTCCTAGTCAGATTCATTAACCACTGCACCACTACGGGAACTCCATGTGACACTATTTAAAGGATTCATTCTATAAATCCTAGGTTTGAGATTGCTTCCAAAAAGCATTTAGAGATCATGCTCAGTTATACTTCTTTGTATTTAGCTGTTAGTCTCAGTATTATGATAACAAATATCTTTTAGCCTTTTTTATTATGGAAAATCTCAAAGATGCACTAAATAAAATACTTCAATGAAGTATTTCATCTATCTTTCAACAATTATCAACCCATAACTATTTTTTTCTCTACAGCTACATTCCTTTCCAAACAATATAAATATGTTTATATTTTGTTCTGATGTTTAGCTAATTTACTTAGAATCAGTTAGTCTTCTTTAATATTTGCTTTTAAGGTTTTTTTTTAGGGTGAGTATAGAAGAAGCTTTAGTTTAGGGCTGATTTGTTTTTTTTCCCTCTGTGGTTTCTACCTGATTCTGCATGTGTTGTAAGGTTCTTCCACTCTGACTGGTGTGGACGTGAAATCTTCCTAGTTCTCTGTGAGCTCCTGGGGTCATTTCCTTGTTCCTTTCTGGTATTTTTTTTTTTTTTTCTGGCTTTGAGTAAATTCTTCTGTATGTGTAGATCAGTACTTAACCAAGGATGAGGGAGAACCTCTCTGAAAGTCTTTGAGTTTCTTCTCTCTGAAGCTGCCTCCTCTCTGGGATTTTTGGCCCAATTCTAGCTGTCTCTACCTCTCCAAACTCCAATTTGTTTCTTCAAGTCATCAAAATCACCAGGCCTTCTGGGTTCACTTTCCTAAGCTCTGACCTGGAAACTGCCTCCAGGGTTCACCTTATTTCTTCTCTCTCTTAGGGATAATAGTCCTGAGCTGCCTATTCTCCAGTGTCTGAAAAAATGTCATTTCATATATTTTGTCCAGTTTTCTAAGTATGAAAATAAATTTGGTTTCTGTTACTCTGTCTTCACTTAAAGTGGAAATAACTCTTTTAAAAAAATACAAGCGGGGAGTTCCTGTTGTGGCTCAGCAGAAACGAATCTTACTAGTAAATGAGGCTGCAGGTTTGATCCCTGGCCTTGCTTAGTGGGTTAAGGATCTGGTGTTGTCCTGAGCTGTGGTGTAGGTCAAAGATGCCGCTCGGATCTCACTTTGTGTGGCTGTGGTGTGGGCCGGCAGCTGTAGCTCCGATTTGACCCCTAGCCTGGGAACCTCCATATGCCACAGGTGTGGGCCTTAAAAGCAAAAAAAACAAAAAACAAAAAAACAAGCAAATAGATATTTCATACCCTTTCCACTTTCCTTAAAGAATACTATACACATACCACATGTACTTTTCTGTACTTTGCTATTTTCAGTTAACAACATATCACAGAGATCTCTCCATGGTTGTCTATACAGCTGTTCCCCCTTCCTTATTATAGCTGAGTCCCTCTCCATTGTGGTTTCAACCAGTCTGCTAGTGATGAACGTTTGAGTTGCTCCCGTCTTTTGCTATTACAAACAGTGGTGTAAAAAATAGCTTGCATGTGTCTTTTCATACTTTTGCTAGTATATCTTTGGTTAAATTTTTATACATGAAATGGCTGAGTTAGAAAATAGATACATATGCAGTTTTTCTGAAAGTTGTCAAATTCGTCTCCATAAGGGCTATACCATTTCAATTCCTACCAGTAATGCATAAATAATATCTTTTCCCCAAGACTTTATCAACATATTTCAGATTTTTGTACTGTTGTCAATTTATTAGATAAGAAATTATCTGACTAAAGCTTGATTTGCATTTATCTTGTTATGAGTGAGGTTAAGCATCTATTTATACAATTAAGAACTATTTGTGTTTTTCGTAACTTGTTAATATCTTTAGCTCATTTTTCAATAGGGTGTTGGATTACTGCTTCTCTATGTTTAGAAAATCGTTTTATATTCATAATATTATCCCTATTCCTGTGCTAGAAATTGCAAATATTTTTCTCTCAGTTTTCCAGTTGACTTTACTAATGGTATCTTCCCTAAAAGCTCTTAGTTTTAGGATTTTATGTCATCAAATTTACCAATGTTTTTTCTTCTTCCTCAACCAAATTATAAAGGAATTCACCCATGTTTTTTTCAAGTATTTGTGTGATTGAATTTTTTACATTTGATCTCTGACCCTTGCAGAATTTATCTTACACTGTAAACCAGGCTCTGTACTTTCGGCTAGCTGGGCAGTGGCAGAAGGGTGTCTTGGAGTGGAGATTTGGGGCAATGAAATGAACAGTTTAATGAAATACCATCTCTGCATCAAAGTACTGATATGAGAAGAAGAATCAGAACAGCTCTAAAAGGAATTGAATAATTTAATACTATGAGTCTGTATGGTAAGGTAATATAGTAAAGAAGTCGGTTCTCTCCAAATGAATTTATTGATTTACTTGAGGACACAAAGATATCCTGAAAAGATAAGTCCTAACAAATGCATTTATATAATAAGTTGATACAAAAGTTTTATTTCATGGGGTAGTCAAGAAAATAATTACAAGTGAATGGCACCAGAGCTAGGTTTTAAAGGATGAGTAGGAAATCAACAAAGTGAAGATGAAGAAGGAGGGCATTCCAAGAAAACAGAACATTTTGCATGACATGAACATGCGTGACATGAACGTACATGCCATGTCCTTGAAAAAGTGGAAGAGTTCCCTTGACTTGGTCATCCATCATCTATGTGTGTGTTGTAAGGAAGAAGGTATGAGGATTTGGTGATCCTGCTAGATCGAAGGTCCAGAAATGTTTTCTTAGAGCCCAAGATTGCAATATTTTAGGCTTCGGAGAAATATATCTGTGTCTCCATTACTCAGTTCTTCTGTTAAAGCAAGAGAGCAGCCTTAGACAAATATGGAAACAAATGAGCATGGCTGTATTCCAGTAGAATTTTATTTAGAAAAACAGGTAGCAGTCTGGAATTGGCCCATGTGCCATGGTTTGCCTTTCCTTGGATTAAAAGATTTGGATACGAGAGCAATTGAGGATATAGGGTGTCAGAAATAGAAAAGTCTAGGAAATATAGGAACAAAGTCAAAGCAACACCATTGTCTCCTCATTTTAGCATCCTCAACGAGCTAAGACTTTTAGAGTGGCAGTCACCACTACGCAATTTTACACAGAAAGAGCACATAAATTTTAGATCAGAATCCTCTAGACCTTTTACATTGAAAAACAGGAGTTGGAGGAAGGAGAAAAGCATGGTGATCTCATTTTGCCTTGCTCAAGTAGGAGCAGGAAAAGCTAAATCTTCCAGAAACTTGGGTAATCTTAATCCATTTACAGGCAAGCACCACCCTATGCAGGAACTCACTCTGTGGGGAATTTTGAGATTGAAAATCAGCCTCTTAGTGTGGTAATTATCCAGGGTGATGGTTAAACTTACAGAAATCTTAAAGGCTACTCAAGCATTATATAAAAGTCTGACCAATTAGATCTGAGAGTAAAAGGCAAAACCTCTTGATGAATTGAAAGGGATGCCTAAACTTGTCTGAAGGTGAATTAGATGGATTCTAAATATTCTTCAGACTTGTAGATTCTACAAGTAAAGGCAGCTTCATAGAAGAACTTATCGGAATGGTTGTTTTTGACCAGCTGCTAAATAATAGAGAAGTTCAATTATGTAGATGTACCATCATTTTGGTAACGGTACAAATAATTATAAATTATGTATTTGAAAAAATCCAGCAGTCTGAATACATATCTTTTTAAGTCACAAGGGTAATGAGTATTCAAAAAATTCTTATAGTCTTAAAAAAAATTGATTCTGCATCTCTGAAGGAAAAGTCTAAGAATAATTAAAGTGAAAATGGCAACTTTCATCATGGAGCCAATGATGTTTCCATAATTATTGGTCCACATGCGTGTCTTAGTCAGTCATATAATTACTTTTTCATTTTTAGAATTCACTAGAGAGAAGGAAGGTAGTTATTGAGCAGGATAGTTATTGAGAATGTTAGTTGGAAGCAAATCACCTTTCGACAAGATGCAGGTTTCAAGTTAATACCAAATGGAATTCTCAGAGTTATCTCCATACACTATGGTATCTGCTTTTTGAAATATAGAGATAAATAACTTTGTCATGCGCATGCTTAATTTTTTTCTTGTTTGTTTAAGTTTTCAGGAAAGAATCAGGCATGAAACATGTTTTTCCCCTTTTCCCCAGTTATTGTCCACTTGCCTCCTGGGCTCTTCTTGCTTTTCTTTCTTCACTGTTTTCAACAGATAAGGTTTCTCTATGCAATGTTATGTGTTTAAGCTCCTCAGTAATCAGTAGCCTGTCACCTGGAAAGTGATTTCTTGTTTAAAAAGTTTACATTTCACCTCCCGGGCTTTCACCTAAAGACTTACGCTGACTGTTGTGCAAGAGTATGTTTGGTGGAGGCAAGATGTGAACAAAGGGATAGAAAGTTGTTATGAATACTTTGACCTAGTCACTATGTTAAACTCTTTTCATACATGATTTCATTTAAGGAGGTCATAATCCTGAGGAAATCGGAGGAATTATCATTAAGATGGGTCTAATAAAACTGTATAGATTGTTTTCTGCTCTTGCTTTTTTTTTTTTTTTTTGTCTTTTTGCCATTTCTTGGGCTGCTCCCACCGCATATAGAGGTTCCCAGGCTAGGGGTCTAATCGGAGCTGTAGCCGCCGGCCTACGCCAGAGCCACAGCAACGTGGGATCCAAGCCGCATCTGCAACCTACACCACAGCTCACAGCAACGCTGGATCCTTAACCCACTGAGCAAGGCCAGGGACCGAACCCGCAACCTCTTGGTTCCTAGTCAGATTTGTTAACCGCTGTGCCACGACGGGAACTCCTCTGCTCTTGTTTTAACACATTTGTTCAGAAAGGTGTTGAATCTGTATTTTATATTTCATTTGAACAACTACCAAGTTTATAAGTATAATAAGGGATCATTTCATACCCTTGCCCAGATCTTCCTCTCCCTTCTCCTTCACTCCCCACACCCCCACCACAACCCAATACCTAACAAAATGTACATACATTCTTTTTTTTTTTTTAACAGCTTTACTGGCTGCAGATGGAGGTTCCCAGGCTAGGGGTCAATCAGAGCTACAGCTGCTGGTCTACGCCACAGCCACAGCAACATGGGATCCGAGTAGCATCTGCGACCTACACCACAGCTCACGGCAACGCCAGATCCCTCACCCACTGATCGAGGCCAGGGACTGAACCTGCATCCTCATGGATACTAGTTGGATTCGTTTCTGCTGCACCACAACAGGAACTCCAAGAACTTCTTTAGGTCACTTCAGATAGCATGTAAATGGAGATAATATGAGGCTGGACAAGGAAGCAGTGTCCAAGCCATGGGGCAGACAGCAGGGGGCAGTGGGGGTTGTGAATGTGCCGTGTCAGTGAACGTGGTAATAGGGACCAATGGAAGACCCTTTCTCAGGAGTGGCTTGATCTGACAATGCAGGAGATGGGTTTGGGGAGCCACAACTAAGGGCCAGGGAGAGTGGTGGGAAGACTCTTGTAATATCCATATAAGGAATAGTGAAGACTGTACAGGTGGAAGGGATGGAGACAGGGGGATAGAGTTGAGAATGATTCAACCATCATTATGTGTGGGATAGAGGAAGAGGGAAGAGTCAATGGTACCTCTTAGATTCCTGGCTTGGATGACGAGGTAGATGATAATGCCCTTAACTGAGGCAGAGAACTCTTGCTGATTTATTAAACAAAGCAATATTATCAGCTTTCAAATTTGGACATGAAGCCCAAATTATGAGTTTTAATGACATGGAGTTTGTGTCTAGAACTGTCTGAAATAAATATAATGCAAGCCACACTTGTGAGTCATATATAATTTTAAGATTTCTGGATGCCACATTAGATAAAAATAAATTAATTTTAATAATATACTTATTGTAGTCAATATATCGTAACTTAAACTTTTAACCAGTATGTAATTATCAGTGGTCATTTTTACATTTTATTTTCATATGAAGTCTTCAAAACCAGGTGTGTGCTTTACACTTACAGCACTTCTCAAACACCCTGGTCGCGCATCAGGTGCTCAGTGGTCACATGTGGCTACCACACTGGGCAGTGCATCTGTAAAGCATCCTAATACACTTAGATAAAAGCAGTCTTCTTCATAAAGACCCATATAGCTAAGTAACTAGTTGAGATAAATACTCAGGTATCAAAAGAAGCCATTTAGCTTAACAACAAACAGATTATCAGGATATGTGACACCTACCTTGGTTCTAAAAGTTGTATGATCTTTGTTAATCAATTTTGCTCCACAAAAGTGAATCTATGATCGTGACTCTGTACAGTTTAATATCTGTAAGTCAATGAATTGACTGCTTTGTGTTACAGATGCAGTGGTAGTAACAGTGGTGGTAATGAAAACAGCAAACCTTCTGTTGTGTGCCACGCACTGCTTCAAATATGTTACACAGATCAACTAATCTAATTATCACAACAGCCCTATGCAGTCGATTTCATTCTCATGTTCATTTCAGAGATGAGGAAACTAAAGTACAAAGAGGTTATCTAAACAGATAATAAGAGTTGGCAATTTGGAAATTTGGGGGTAAAATATTCTGTTTCTCATGTCCACGCCTTTAACTACTACACATGAATGAATGAGTGAAGCTGTTATTTTCTTTCAAATGCCACAAATAAATCTTTTTCAAAATCTTAAAAATAATTTCAGAGCCATACCAATTAATACATTTTGGGTCAGCTTGAATGGCACAGGTAATGTGGTGTGTGCAATTTCATCCTTTAAAACCACCTTTACTTTAAAAAATGTAGGTAATTACTGCTCTCTCTTTCCTTGAGTAGTGCTAAGCCAAGCTCCTTTTGACACTATAGAAAACTACAAAAAACCAGTAAGTAGAGATGTGAAATTGGACATTTCTCAATCAAGAGAAATAACTGCCCTCTCTAAGAGTCAAAATAAAACTAATAAGAAAATAAAAATTTGGCGAATTCTCTGCTTTTCCTAGATAAGAGTGAGGCACAAGTCATGGTATGTTGATGAATGTATGACACTTATCTCTCCGGAAAAGAATGTACTCATGTTCTCTATATAAGTTTATTATAAATTTTATATATAGGCTGTGTACCACATAATTTATAAATAATAAATATACTATGCTGTTTATTGTAAACTCCATACAGCCAATTGGTTCTCATAAAATGCTTTTATTGATTTTTTTTTTCTGAACCCTTATATCTCTTGGTAACCTCTGGTAGCAATGAATGAGTGAGTGTAGTTTGGGCATGAATGTTGGTTGTTATTTGCATTTATGTTAACCTGCAAGACAAGAGCGAGACCATTAAGATTTTAGTTGGAACATCACTCTTTTATTGATGACCTGAGTCACTCTGTCGAATCAGAAAATAGGTTTTGAAAAATGAAAGAATATTTCCTCATTTATTTGTGTTAATTACAATGTAATGGCTATGGATACCATATACTTTTAGCTTTAATCTGTATCATGAACTCGTTCTCCATTTTTTAAAAAAATTATAGGCTATCAGTAAAACAATTAAGCCTTCATTTATAGTAGTTTGCTGAATCCCTTGGTGTAAATAACCCCCACCAAGGCCATGCTGAAGCTGCAGACACAATGTTACTGAAAGGAGATACATGGAGTTCCTGTCGTGGCTCAGTGGTTAACAAATCTGACTAGGAACCATGAGGTTGTGGGTTCGATCCCTGGCCTTCCTCAACGGGTTAAGGATCTGGTGTTGCCATGAGCTGTGATGTAGGTTGCAGATGAGGCTCGGATCCAGCATTGCTGTGGTTCTGGCGTAGGCCTGTGGCTGCAGCTCCGATTCAACCCCTAGCCTGGGAACCTCCATATGCCGAGAAAGCGGCTCAAGAAATGGCAAAGAGACAAAAAAAAAAAAAAAAAAAAAAAAGAGAGACATGGGAAGATAGTCTCAGGAGCTCACCATTCTATTCGATTTGCACTATAGAGGACCACTACATGTAAATAGCCTCAAAGGCATGAGCAATAGTAAAAAGCAATAAAATAATTAGAAAGTATTTCCTACTTGTTTTAAGTATGGTTTATTTAATTGTAAGTTTGTATAATTAAATTTTTATAACAACTGGCTCACAAAATTCCTAAAAATTTAATCACCATCTTTTATGAGCCAGTACAAAGGAGCTCCAGCACATCACTGGCACCAAGTATGGGGAGTTAGAAAGGAGCAGGTGGAGGCAATCACATCCCCCAGCCGAGATGCACAAGGGATTCAAAACCACCTTGAGATGGTACAGCTTGGGAAGATGATGAGGGCAGGAGCTGCAGAAGCATCAAGTATAGTCCACTTAGCATACTCTCTGAAAAAAAAGTCCTCGCCACTCTTGACCAGAATCTTGACTTTAATAACCAGTCCGCATCCACGCAGAGGGCCATATTTAACGTAGATTTTTATGGAAACATCAAAGCATTTGTTGAGAATGACTAAACCCTTACTCTGTAATAAGACCTCCTACAGTTTAGAACATGTGAAAGTAACTATAAAAGAAGCCGAGTTTGTTTTTATACAGGTGTCTGTTTCTTCCTTGCTAAGGGATGGATGACAGTGCTTTATCTATTATGATTGAATGCCCTTGCTGTCTCCAGCCATTTCTTCTGCTACCTGCCCCAAATTGTTGCCGTAATTCAAAATCTTTTCTGTCCTGAAATGTCTGCTTCTTGCTTCAAAGTCCTGGGTATAGAGTAAAGCCATTTGTTATGCCCTTTTGCCCAAACCCAACCCTGAGTTGTGAGACTTGGCTGCCCAAGGAGTGCATGCAAAGCTGCAGGTCTTAGAGTGTTTCCTGAGGCTCCTCCGTGTGGACAGTGTCTCTGTGCCTGGGATTTCTCTGGGGAAGGAGCATTCTTCTACACTGCATTTGGGTGTTCTCAGTGTCTGATTTTAAGGTGTTTTGGGCTGAGATCTGCTCTGAAAAAATATCCTCCATCACTGGGACATTTCCTGGACAAAACCAATAAACATACTGTATGAACCTTGCCCACATCCCCGAAACACATAAAATACAAATGCCTGGATTCGTGTCAGTTTTGATATCATGTGGGTTTTATTGGGTCAAGAGAATTGCCTCAGTCAGTCCGATCTTGGAGCTTTCCAACTCATTTTAAAATTTTTTTGGAGTGGGATTAAGTAATGATTTTATGATGACCTCGATATTTTTTTAAAAAGTTGATAGGCTTCATTCTGTTCCCTCTCAGCATTTGCATTTCTTGACTGGTTTATCATATTCATATTTCTTTTCATAAAGCATCTTCCTCAACCTAGTGATTACTTAGATTGTCCTTTGCCGGGCTCTCACCCAATTGTTTTTCTCAATTGGCATCCTGTTTCTGCAATAGAATGTTAGCTCTTTTGGCCCCAGGCTTTGCCTATTCTTATTTTATCCCCCACAGGCCCAATTTATAAGCATGAAATGTATTTATTCATAAAATGTCAAAATCATATGCAAAATTATAGGCCAGAAAATTCCTGGCTTCAGTGCCTCACCTTATAATACACCCCTAGATTATAAGGTTCTTAAAGTAGGAATTTTATCTCTTTTATCTTCCTGCAGTGGGTTTTACATTTCAAACAGTCATAAGTCAGATGTACAGAAAGTATACCTTTATTCATTTATCCTTGAACTCAACTTAGCTCTGTTCTACCACTCGAAGTGTCTTCTGGTTTAAAGAAATCTTTCTGGAGTTCCCATCGTGGCGCAGCAGTTAATGAATCTAACTAGCATCCATGAGGACACAGGTTTGGTCCCTAGCCTTGCTGAGTAGGTTAAGGATCTGGTGTTGCTGTGGCTGTGGTGTAGGCCGGCAGCTACAACTCCAATTCAACCCCTAGCCTGGAAACCTCCATATGCCGCAGGAGCAGCCCTCAAAAGCAAGCCAATACATAAATAAATATAAAAATAAGAAATTTTTCTTAGGAAATTACTAAGTTCAGGATTTAAGCTCAGTCCGTTCATGTTCACAGCTCCCCATCATGGTTCTTCTCCTCTGTGGTGAAAATACCCTGGTTCTCCTCCTCCTCCTGCTGGATCTTGAGATTGTGTTTGGGGACAAGAGGCATTAGGCAACATCATGGGGCTTTCCTGCTGTCCTTCAGACTTTGCTCATCTGCTTTACTCTTCGGTAGGGTGGGGCGGCTGTCCATATTGCCCCCATTGCTGGTGGAGCTTCACTTTCACTCTGTCCACACAGGCCATGCCCACTGGAAGCTCTGATGTTTCCTTTTGCTCTTTAGGACCCCACCTCACATCTCGCTGGCCTAAGGGGTCTCCCGTGGCCTGGCTAGGCCTACTCTTTGGGGCCCTAGATTGGGCTATCAATCTGAGCCCTTTGCCACAAGGTCTTTTCATCCCAGCTCTAGTGATCCCTCAGAGCTTGCTGGTCAGTCCTCACTGGGCACATGGGAGACTATGGGTCCCCTCCATTCCCACCATGCCAGGAGGAGTGGCTCATCTCAGGTTCCTAGCAGGATGGGCTCGTCCCAGACTCTTAGGTGGGGATATCACATGAGCTTCTCTGTCCTCTACTACCCAAGCCTGTCCCTCATACTACCCTGCAGCCCAGATATTTAACCCCAAAGGGGGCAGTTGGATAGCCCCTCTCCAGGGAAGGTCTCTCCCTGCCATTGCTCCCAAGCTCTGAGAGTTCTCAGGTTCCCTTTGTGTGGAAACAGTGCTGCCTTTCTCCTGACACAGTGGTCTGCAGCCTTACTTATCGTGGTTTAAAAATCTCAATGTTTAGTCTCCTGAACTTTGGTTTTGAGATTAATGGGGAATTTTTAGAATTCAGGAAGCTCAAGCATCACGCTCTAGTCATGGAAGTCTCATTGTCTTGACTAATATATGTCAAAAGTCCTTCAAGCCAATCTTGAAAGTCAGTCTGAACCATAAAGCTTTAGCCATTTCTCTCTTTGAGCTATAACAACCTCTGTTGTTTCTACACTTGCAAATGTAAATGCAACTGTAAGAATGTTATTGGACTGTGACTTCCTCTACAAGGTACTAGGAAGCAACAGTCGCAGGAGAGCAGTGTCCATGGGCCTCCAAAGTAGAGAATAAGATGCTGTGTAACTTATGCCTCTGCAGTTGTGTGATGCAGCCCTGGTAGAGTGGCTTTGAAGAGGGAGTGTAAGGCTGAATTAACAGTGGTTGTAGTGATAAAACCTGTGTTGAAGGGAGAGGACTGTCCCGACCCTCATATCATCCACTCGCCTCCAGACCCTGTCGTACTTTTCCCTGTTTGTGCTTCACCATGGAGAATGCACCGTACAGCCATTGCAACCTCTGGCTGGATAGGAAGAACATCATAGTAGGAAAGACAGAAAGGAAAACCTATGACTGCATTCCACAGTGGTATTTTATTATTTTTGTATCCTCAGAACCCAGAATGGTATCTGGCATGTATCCTTTCAAGAAAGGTATGAATTTATAAAAGTAGGTTTAATTTATACTTAAGGAGATACATGGGGGTGATTGTTCCCTTCAAAAGCTACAGCCACGTGGCTCCATCCAGAAGGGAGCGCAGTCAGTCCTCTTCTCCAGAGAAACCTGGAGGAGCAAACTAGCCCGGAAGGGGGAAGTGGAGAGTCTGCCCTGTGTCTACGGACAACAGATTCAAATAAGAACAGGAAAATGGCAGGGAAGAAAAATCATCAAAGAAGCAGACTCTAAATGACTGCAGTTACTTGAAGGTAAATTGCTACAAATCATGACCTTTAGAATTAGATTTCGTTTGGATCAGATTTGTGACATGTAGGTAACAAGAATTCATGGACTTTAGGAAATAGACGGCTTTCCACCATCAGCTGTTGAAATGAATTCAAAACAAAGGGAGTCTAAATCTTCGAAGCACTGTGGTTAAGGGTATAATAATTCTTTCTCGAGTATCTCATCATCTTCAGCCTCTTTTCCGTCACTTTGAGAGGATTTTTTTAGAAAAACAGCCAAGCCTCAAGTGACCATTTATTCGTATTCCTGTGATGGTGACAAGAACAGACACAGGTCATCAGGTCCTGACGGATGGGCTCTTCTTTCTCTGGAAATGAACAAAACTGTTCCTTGTTTTTAGGGAGCAGACTTTCCTGATTCTTAGAACCCAGCTTTCACCCCACAGTCTCAAAGCTATTTGTAAACATTAATTTGTTTATTCCCACCCACGAAGCACCGGTGAAAATGAAGGAAATGGAATGAAGCAGTGAATCATGACAAACACTGCAATCACTGCTATTTACTGAGATCCTACTCTGATAAATTATATGTTTGCTCCTTACGTCGGAGACTTAGAGATGGGGAATTACCTGCCCAGGTTCATAATATTAGTCTAGGCAATTAAGAGGCAGCATGGTGTTGTTGCTAAATTCCTGGATCCTGGTGCCAGCTTTCCTGGGGTTGAATCCCACCTACAGCTCTTTCTAGGTCTGTGACCTTGGATGAGTTAACCTTGCTGGGCAACTCTTTCCCTCTGCTAAGTGGAGAGGATAATAATAGTGGTACTGCCACATGGGGTTGTTGTAAGTCCTGAGTGAGTCAAGTGCCTAGCGCAACACGTGGCACCTGCTAAATGCCATGTGAATGCGAGCTGTGGCAATTATTCTGTGGTTGCAAGTGATGAGGGCCCAATTCACACTAGTTTATAAGCTGCAAAAGAAAAGGCAGTAGTATTTGCTTCAGACATCCCTTAGAGAAGAGCTTCAGAAGCACCCCAGGATCTTCGTGTCTCCTTGGCCTCAAGATGTATCAGGCAGGCTCTATAGTGCCAAGACGGCTGTTTGTAGCTACAGGGCTGCACGATCCTCATGGAGAATGAAAACTTTCTTGTTGTGAAGTTCTGGTAGAGATCCCAGGGGAGTGGCCCAACTTTGGTCATTTTCCCCTCCCTGCACCCAGGCCTGTGTCATGTGACAGGCACTGAGGAAGGAGGGCGGGGTGTGCCCAGTCCAAACCTGGAGGCCTGAGGAGGGCTCCAGTGTGAAGGGATCAGGAAGAAATATGAATAAGTATTGTGTGTATATACATAGTCCTAAGGCTGGCAGGTGAGAGAGCAGAGATCAGAACTGTCCTCTTCCTCCAACGCAAGTTTTATTGGTACAGCTATTATGTAATTTAGCCTGATCTGCCTGTCTTCAAAGCCATTCTAACAGGACTGAATCCCACAGCTGCAGGGGGTAATTAGCACAGCATCCTATCTCTACTTTTGTAGCCCATTAGTACTGCTCTCCTAGGACTTTCCCTGCTCCCAATCTTTTAAGAAAGGCCTTATAAGGTAGCTGCCTTATAACTTCATCTTACGTTTGAAGATGTAGAAAGTGAGGGTTGAGTGGACAGGGCTTCTTATTAAAGAGTTGTTTAGGCCTACTTTGTACCAGATGCTACACAAAGTCTGCTAGCAACCTTCTGAGAATCCAGCCAGAAATGACTGGTCTGGAATGCCCAGAGCTGTGGGTTAAGACACCTCTTCAGAGGCTGTGCCAGTATTCCAGACTAGTGATGCCAAGGCAGTCGGGCTTTCTGTGAATTTTGGAGGGGCCTGGATAATGATCAGTAATAACAAAGTACATCACTGAATAATGTTTCAACTGGCAAATATCAATTTCTTGCTAGTTACCTATGCCTTCTCAGTTTCAAAGGGTGGCTCTGTTATAATCAAGACCATTTCTGCAAAAATATTTGTAGTCTTTGAGGTGTATTGAGATGTCTTTACTATCTGACTAACATTGGTGGCTAGAGTTTATTAAATTCTGCTCAAATCTCAAGTAGGCACTGCTAACAAAGTCGAAGGTGAAACAGCAATGTCTTAAGATTCTATTTGGAGCTTAGCATCTGGCCATTTGTCATTGGCTTTCCTCATTCTCAGGCTTCGTATATATACTCTTCTCCAGAGGAGGTTGGGTAGCGCAGGAGATGTAACTCAGAAGTGCTGAATGAAGACCACTTCATTGGGCTGTACAGAACCCAGGAAGGACCATCTACCAGCAGTGGATCCTGGTTCTACCCTGGTAGAAACCCGCAGTGGATTTCCCACTTGAACTCCTCCCTCGGTATTCACATCCCCCAGTGCCTGGCCTCTGTATCTACTAGCTCCATTGCTAGCATCCTCTCCTTTATGCTTTATTCTCCAGCATAGCTGATCGAGAGTTGGATGTTCCAGATTGTGTCTTTTCTCTGTGCCTTTCTTTTAAGTCTGTAATCTCTGTAATTGCCCTTTTCATCCCCTGCCCTCACCTACTCCTGAGCTGGCCAGTCTAGCGTTACCTCCTCTGGGTTCTATGATAACCCACTCCTCCACCCCGCCCCTTGAGGGGACTGTGCTTTCACATTCTTAGTCATTGTGTGTTCTGGGTGCTTGTATTATAGGTAGTGATGATTGTAGGTTCTTAGAATGGATGGGTGGCTGGATGGATAGCTGCATGAATAAAGCCTTTGTATAATCACAAAACATAGCACCATAAAACGTATTCCACAATTCAAATCTTTTTACGACAAAGCTTCATGTCTGTTTCCTTCCTCCACTCTGACAGGCTCTATTACTAGTGATTCATTTCTAATCAACAATGATTTAATTTTTTTTTTGGTAGAAGTCACTTAAGTCACTCAGTTAAGTCACTTTAGTGTCTCAATTATGTTCATCACATAAATAACCCAAGTCTTGACCTGGCTGACAGGCTCTCATGGTGGCAGAGTCTGTTTAACCTGATTACCAAATTGACCATAGAACACAGAATCATTACTGAAGGAAAATAGGCCCTAATATCTTTGTTAAAATAGAGGCTCAGAAAACAGTAGGGAAATCAGAGTAGTCTAAAAATTCTGCATCCTCTTGAAAGCACACAGAAAATAAATTTGTGTAATTTAAATAGTGCCACTAAGTTTAAAAAATATTTCAGTGTAAAAATTCAAGTTTTATCAGCTGACTTGGTATTGAAGGATTTACTCATTACTTTCAAAATACTTGTTTCATTAAAGTATTTTCTCTTTACATTAATTCCCCCTAATTTTACCCAATCTTTCTAGGGGATTTTGGGGAAGTGGTGACTGTATGTCAGAAGGAGCTTTGACAGAATTACCATGTTTCTCTAGGTAGGTAAAACTGTGCCCTCATTTCCTGCAAGATAGGGCCAGTGACTCTGGAGCTTCAAACCCTCTTTCTAAAGGAACAGCAGTCGGTGGCTGCAAAGACTCATGCAGCTGCAGCTGTTTTCCTGTTCTGGTACTAAACGATTATCTTAGCAGCAGTTTTACCAGATAAGCAGCCAAGGCCACAAGAGACACTTTTCTTTGGTCCTTGTTAAGGTTTTGAATGAATGCCCTGTTTTCTTGCCTTTCCTGGTGGGGTTGACTACGTTGGAACAGGCCCTTAGTTCATAATACTGATAATACTGGCTGCCGAGTCACTAATGCTTGGGTCCAGAGCTTGTGAGGCTTTCCCAGGTAAGCTTCATTAGGTAAATTAAATCTGACTCATCCTTCAGTGAAGGTTATGAAACACCTTTGGAATTCTGAAGATCAGGTTGTTTAGCCTTGAAGGTTGAACTCCAATGATGCTTTCTGAAAGGCTGAGGTAGAGGACAGGTGACAGGGGATAGTGAGAAAGAGAGGAGGGAACCCACATATACTGAGTGTCTCCAGGAGGCTCTGCACCACGACTAGATGCTGTCTCATTTTATCTTCTGCCAACTCTTGGAGGAGATGCCCCGCTTTTCAAATAGGCAAATTAAAACAGGGAAAATGTAACACAGAGAGTAAGGGGCAAATTGGTAATTCAAACTCAGACTCAACTCTATCTATCACTCTGCCTCTTCTGTTTATTTGGAAGTGCAGAGTTTTTGTGCACCTGTAGATCACATATGCCACTGCACTGTGATGCCTTTTTTTTTTTTTGTCTTTTTGCCATTTCTTGGGCCGCTCCCGCAGCATATGGAGGTTCCCAGGCCAGGGGTCTAATTGGAGCCGAAGCCACTGGCCTACACCAGAGCCACAGCAACGTGGGATCTGAGCCACGTCTGCAACCTACACCACAGCTCACAGCAATGCCAGATTCTTAACCTGCTGAGCAAGGCCAGGGATAGAACCCGAAACCCCATGGTTCCCAGTCAGGTTCGCTAAGCACTGAGCCACGACGGGAACTCCTGTAATGCCTTTTGTAGGTGATTCCTCTAACAAGTTCACAAGGTAGAACGAAATACTGAATGAACCCTCAACACGGTCTAAGAACAGTTAGTGAACTGTGTTTATGTATACCTTACATAAATTTTGAACTATCTTAGCATTGTGCATTGAAAATACATGTGATTCCTTCTTCATTTATTACATTTTCATTATCATTATTATATACTAGTGATATGTCCCTCCAATATGCTAATTGGAAAGGCTTTGGAAAGCTGCCACAAAAAAGCATAAAAGCCTACTACCCATTGTACTCCATTATAAAGGAGGAATGGATTTTGAAGCCCAGCACACTTTTCACGAAAGAGAACTATAATACTCAAGAGCCTGGATTCAAGGAGCTTGACTCCCTGGGTGTGAACCCCAGCTTTGGCCCGTCCTAGGCTGGGTGATCTTGGGCAAGTTACCACAACTGTAAAATGAAGATGCTGACAGCACTTACCCAAGAAGCTGTTGTGCACATTTCATGATTGGGGTTCTGATGCTTACCAGGCACATGGCAGTCAGTGCTCAGTAAAAGTGTCTGTTTTGTTTCTTTTCCATGAGAGGAAGCAGGTCTGCAGGTCAGCAGCTTGCTCGGGTCCCGGTGTTCTGCTGGTCCTGACACCAGGTCTCTGGTTCTCAGTCCACTTCAGGGCACTGCAGTGACAACCAGAGCAGTGCCGTGCAGCAAACTAGAATCTTCCCTGTGCTGTTGCCCCTAGTCTAAATAAAATGAAACTGCCATTTCTGTGCCCTGAACAGCCACTGTCTGCCGTAGGGGCAATTTATCAACCCAGTCCTCAAATGGAGAATCTTCGCCAGGATCCCTGGTCACTTTGCTTCTGAGTCAGCTGCCACAGTCTTGTGCTGTCATCCCCTAGCCCAGTAGTTCCCAGGGGGCCAAAAGTGTAAACAGACTCCGTCAGGTCCACAAACCCATGTCCGTCATTCCGAAATCCAAAAAGCTCTCAAGTCTGAAAGATTTTTCCTAACTCATTTGACTGTAAAACTTATTCAGTTGTGAACGTATTTGGCGACAGAGCACCTGAACTGACGCGAGTTTATTTATGGTTTGTACTCACCCCTTGCAGTGTGAGGTCTCGCACAGCTGACTGCAGAGGCACTAATGCTTTTGCTTACCGGATGCTGCCCAGATCTCGCGGGAAGACTTATCAGGCAGGGGCTTGGCAGGAAGGGATGGGGAGTTCAGGTGAGTGAGCAGAGTGTAGTGAAAGGACTGCCTGTAAAGGTGTGGGTGGGTTGAAGGACCAACAGGGATACTGCAGGAGGGCAGATGGAGGGAGGGTGTGATCAACCAGGAGCCATTCCCATCCCTAGGTCTGAAGGGAGACGGAGGGAGAGCTGCAGGAATCCGGAGAGAGCAGCATGGAAGAAGGCTGCCGTCAAGGGGTTGTGGCAGCAAAATAGCAGAAAAGAAGCCTGGGAAATAAATACCCAGCTTGGTTTCCCCGGCCCCAACCCCCAGTCTTCTGTTGGAGCTTCTTTTTGGTCGCACCCTACCTGAAGCCAGAGGCAAAAGAGCTCATGGCTATAGACTGTAAGGTGGCCACTGGGCACCAAGCAGGTGCATGAGGGTGACAAGAGGATCTGGAGGGCAAAGAGAGACTATCTTATACAGCATGTCCTATAACATCTAATCCATGTATTCTTCCACATTTATAAACTTAAGAACGCTTAAAGAGCTATAGTTTAAGTCAACAGCATATATCCACATTCAAAAAATATTAGTGCATGCATGTGCAACTTTTTTTTTTTTTTTTTTTTAGGTTTAAGTGCCATGGAGACTTAGGAGCCATTTATAAATGATTCCTTGGCTACCCTGAAAATCCGAGTTATTGCACTCCAAAGTGCTATTTCATTCACTAATTCATTCACCTATTCACCTGTTCGTTCAACACATGTTCCGTCTTGAATGCCTACTCTGCGTGACATGGGCTCTGTGACATAAAGACACAAACGTGAACCTAGCACTTCCAATAGCTTACAACTTAGGAGAAGGCACCGATTTTTTAGGAAATAATTATACAATCCTGGGTTAGCAAAGCTTCATCTCAAATCTGTCTTGCTGCTGTGGGCTCTGTTTTGAGGACTTTGTGGCCACATCTGGGCTCAGTGAGAACACCACACTGCCCTGTTAGCTCAGTGTGACTGAGGCACAGGAGTCAGGTGTATTATGCTCAGGCCACACATGGTTCTGGCCGACTTTGCTTTCACTCCACGGCAGAATGAGGTGGTTCCCACCACAGAGGCAAGAGCAGTCTCCACGGCAGGGCAAAAGGGGTGGCTTTAGAACACCCAAGAAGGCTTCACGGGGGTAGGTGGGGGGTTTTGAGGATGTCCAGAGAGGAAAATGACAGATTAAGAGCAAAAGCAAAGTAAGAATGCAGGACAGGCTTGGGTAAGTGGGCCATAGAATCTTGGGAATGAAAAAGTAGTAGGTACCAAAACAGATGATGAGAACCTATTCTAAGGAAATTAGATTTTATTTTGTAGCGAGTGGGTTACACCTGAGGATTTTTGAAAAGGGGAGGTCCTATGTTTTAGGAAAATCACTCTCGCAGCCCTTTGAATGTGGGGGAGAGTTGAAGAGGAAGGTGATTGAAAGTCATCTATGTCAAGGGAAGATCCCCTGGAAAGAGATGGTGACTTGAGAACAAAAGACAGTAGCAGTGGGAATAGGAAGAATGGTTGGCAGACATTTTGAGAAAGAAATGACAGATGTGATCATTGTTTGGAGGGAGGAGCCAAAGCGTGGTGTCTAACATGTGCGTGGTTAAGGGAAAGGGGAGGCACCCTGAAGCTACCTGGTGGAGCCCTCTGCCATGTGGGACAGGAGTTAGGGCCCTGCAGGCATTTAAAATTGTCGGTTAGTAGCTCTGAAACAGACCAAAAATGTCAAGGAGAAATTCTATGTCTAGAAAAGTTTCTACTACTTTAATCACCTATGGTAATTCCAAAATCCAAAAAGCTGTGAAATTTCCCATTTCTTTCTTTCTTTTCTTTCCTTTTTTTTTTTTTTGGTCTTTTTAGGGCCGCACCCGTGACATATGGAGGTTCCCAGGCTAGGGGTTGAATCAGAGCTGTAGCCGCTGGCCTATGCCACAGCCACGTGGGATCCGAGCCGAGTCTGCAACCTACACCACAGCTCACAGCAACACCAGATCCTTAACCCACTGGGTGAGGCCAGGGAATAAACCGGAGTCCTCATGGATGCTAGATAGGTTGGTTTCCACTGAGCCATGACGGGAACTCCCATTTTTTCCAGTTTCTTATCAGAACTTTTTTGGTGACAAACCTGACCTGAATTAATCTGAAGTTTCTGATGTGGCTCAGTGGTAACAAACCCAACTAGGGTCCATGAGGACTCAGGTTTGATCCCTAGCCTTGCTCAGTGGGTTAAAGACCTGGCATTGCCGTGGTGTAGGCCAGCAGCTGTAGCTCCGATTCCACCCCTAGCCTGGGAACCTCCGTATGCTGCAGGTGGGGCCCTAAAAAGCAAAATAAATAAATAAATAAATAAACATTTGAATACAGGGTGCGGTCCCAAATGCAGCAGTCAGGGTGTTCTTTACTAAATGGTGCAAGGACCAAATTACATTTTAAAACTAAAAGATACTTATAAATTTTAAAGCATATCTATCCCAAGATTTGAGATGAGGCACTGTGGACATGTATCAATACTTATACTATTTCTTTATTTTATGTTTTAAGAAAGTATTCTCTTAGTATTGATGTTTTTGGCATTAAACACAGTAGGTAAAAAGATGCCTTTTTGTAGCAGAAATTTTGGGAGAGTGAAGCATTCTTTGTGTGTGCCCGTTCTAAACACTGATGCTTGAGAAGTTTCTTTAGTCATAACATTAGGATACTAATATTGCTTACCTTACAGAGTTGTTTAAAGAGCTAATGGACAAGATCTAACACATGACCAGTAGGTATTTTAATAAATATTTGTCATTATTATCCCATCCTTTTAATCAAGAAGACATTTTCTAAAGAGCCTTTTGGAGATATATATATATATATACATATATATATATATATATTCAAAAATTATATATATATATACACATATAAATATATTCTTTCCCAGTTTCTGAAAGTGCAGTGAAAACAAATGTGTCTTATCTTTATGAATGTGAAGGAAGCAGCAGCAGAGAGAACCAGCATTTCTTGAGAGCTGGAAGGTACTTGGTGCTTTGACCTCATGAGAAGAATATTCCTTTCCTGCTTCACAGATAGCAGAAACCGATTCCTAGATGTTAAGTAGCAGATCACCCTTCAGTAAGGGATAAACTAAATTCTCTTTCCAGACCGCCCGCTCCCAGGGGAATATAAGAGACTGCAGGTACAACGCCTTGCCAGGATGGGCCTGTTTTTCATTGCTTGAAAGAACCCTGTCTTTCCCTCAGAGTCTGATACAGGTAAAGACATACTTGAGACCCCAGATTTCTGACTGTGCCCCCCTTTACTCGCTTCCCCCCAGAGGCTGCCCCCTCCCTCAATAAAGACCTCTGGGAATAACAAGTACTCTGCCCATAATAATCAAGTGTAATTTTCAGACAAGCTGAAAGCAGTATCTGTGAATTTGATCAGGAGGAGGAAAGGGATGTGGAGTGAGGTAAGAGTCTGGTTGTCATGGCACCGAGGGTGAGGGAGGGAAGCGCTCTGCTCCCAGGGAGAGGGCATTACCTGCCCCAAAGAAAAGGAAATCAAGTTTATTGTAACTTGACGAAGTAAACAGCAACGTAATCCGGTTCTTCAATTTTTCATGTGGATGCTTTCAACCAGAGGGTCACATTTTCTTTCTTCCCCAGACCACGCGAGTTAGCCTGGCCCCTCCAGACTGGGGCTCCCCAGGCGTGGTTTCTTTCTCTCGCTCCCCCGCTGCCAAGCAGGAAATGTTCCTCGCCACGGGATAAGCCTCCCGTTTGAAGGGGTGGGGGTGGGGAGTGAGAAAAGGAAAAGGAAAAGAAACAAAGCAAGAAAAACTTTACTAGAGCAGCTAGCCCGAGCTCCTAAGGATCGCGGCGGCCGGGTTCCAGTTTCCTAGAAACGGGGATCCCACTCCCCACTTCCCCCATCCCCACCCCCTGCACCCCGCTCCCCGCCTCTCTCTCCCCCTTCCCGCCCGGCTCTCCCCCTTCCCGCCCCACCCCCACCCCCACCCTCGCCCCCTGTGGGGCTCGTGGGCGTGTATTTAAATCCATGCTAATCGGGTGCCGGCGGGCGGGGCGGCGTGCCTGCGCCCCTGACAGCGCGGGAGGAGACCCTGGGAGCCGCACGGCCAAGCCTCCCCGCCGGGGACCGGTCCCGTGCGCTAGCCCATGCTGATCCCCGCCTTTGTTCTCGGGCCGGAGCGGAGACATGCGCGGCTGACGATGGAAGTGGAGGACTCGGGCGGCGTGGTGCTGACCGCCTACCACTCGTACGCTCGCTCCCAGCCGCCCAGCTCCGAGCCGCGTTGCGCGCCCCGGGCCGCCGCCAGCCACCCGGGCAGCAGGTACCCAACCGCGCCAAAGGGCAGAGGTCTCCTGGGTTTGGAGGTTCCTGTGCAGCTGGATTTTCCGTCAGAGCACAGGACCAGCATCTCTTGATTGTTGTTTCGAGTTTGGATGGACTCGCTGAGTGAGCCTACCGTTCTTTGTATATTGTCCTTGATTGGAAGTGGGAAGCGCACCCAGTCTCAGCCGGCAATGGCTAAAGACCTTGGCTAGGAGAGGTTAGCAGTAGAGCTGTGTTCTTGATAGAATTTGCTGATAATAGGCATACGCCTCATTTCTGCCAAACTCACCTCTTGTACTATTGGGGAATTAGAAAAGATAGTTTAAAATGAAACAGCAGCTGATAATGAACCAAAACAAGGGAAAATACATTACCTCAAGTCCGCAGACGCTATCGAGAACTTCTTTAGTAACTGTATTTCACATGAGCTAAAACATAGATGGAGAGATTTTCCAAAAAGGAAATAATCAGTAGACTGTTAAAAACAGTTTTATTTCTAGCTTTTAAAAAAATTTTCAACTTATGATATAAATTAAAAAAAAACCCTTTCGATTTATATGTATGCGTCACTATTGTATTATTGCCAAAGTTGCCTCTATCAATAAATGCAATTACAATTTTACTTGGATCAAAAGAGGTCTTTAAGCTTCTCACTCTGTGCCTTTTAGATTTACTAAATCAGAGATCTGTGTTAAATTACTCTGTCAGGGTTCATCTACTTGATGCAGCATCAAGGCCAATGAGATTTCTATTAACTAAACAAAAATATATTAGACCCTTAGGAAGTTTCCTTGGGTGGAGAAAAATATTACACTAATAAGTGAGATGATTTGATGTCTGATACATATTTAGGAGAAGTATTACTTGCTTAAATATGACTATTTATCTGCCATGGCTCCATTGATGAACAGTTTACTTTATGAGTGGGAAGTTGGAGTGGCATTGTTTTTTTGCATGTTTGTTTTCAGTAACATTTTTCCTCTTGCTTTTATCTTTAGTTATGTGCTAAGGATTACTTGTTTCCTAATTGAATTGTCTTGCATGGCTTTCAACAGATTGTGACTTTATTTCAAGGAATATCCCCTTGGCTAGCATCCATGAGAAGAGCAAACTGTATTGGCATGAGGTCTACGTTGGGCTTGGCTAACAAAGAAAATACTGTTTCTTCCAAAAAGAGAAGGTCGAGGGAAATCAAATTTTTATATAAAGACAATAAGAAAATAACATTTTTCTTCCAGCTTTAAGAGCTGTGCACATTCTTTTTATTCGCTACTTGAAGGTACAAACTTACATTTGTCTTTAGGGTGTTTTCTTTCCTAAGCCTGATCCTTGGCCAAAATCACTCAAATTTTGAGTAGCCACATAGATGTAAGCGACTTGATGAGAAACAGGGGCCTCGTCTGTGCATGGTCAGATGGTCCTGGTGTAGCTGTCCAGTCTGGCTCCCTGCAGCTGTCTAGGAGCTAGAACCAGATGGTGCCATTTGGGCTATCTGAAATCATATCCCTTCCCAAAGCAAACTGGAGAAGTTCCATTAACTCAGCATGTGGTCTCGTGGAATAATAATATGTGAGAGCAAAAGAGCTGCCTAGGATAGCTCATGTTTTACCATACAGTTGCCAATTAGGTTTATGTTGCCTCAAGTTTGCCTTTTTGGTGACTGCCCTGCAACCTCTGCATAGGAACCTTTGTGCCACTCACCCTCTGATGGAAGAGATGGATGACCTCCGCCCCCTAACTCCTCGGTCCCCTGTAACAGCAAATCAAAAAGGTTCCTGTATGTGCAGGGAGCCAGAGGACACCATCAATCATGAGTCTGATAACAGAAATAATCAGGCCCGAGTTATTAACCTTTGACTCACTAACTGCTGATCAATACTCCCTTTCAAGCCAAGGAGCAAAATCATATTGTTCTACTTATGAAGAGAGCACTCTCTCTTTCAAGACTACCCTTTCCTTTAAATTGCTTACATATGTGTAACATAATTGTGGAGCAGTGACCAGTGGGGCACCAGGAAGCGTGGACTATTGTATCTGACTTATGAAGCATCGTCATTCTTTAGCTCTGGGTTAGCATAGTTTCAATTCACAGCAAACCGTCTACTTATTTTCCAAGCTTCTGTTTCATCTAACTTTATGTGCTATTGACTTTTTGGGGACTATTTTTTTTTCCACTAAAATAAACTCTTTCTCTCTCTCTCTCTCTCTCTTTTTTTTTGGCTTTTGCTATTTCTTGGGCCGCTCTGGTGGCATATGGAGATTCCCAGGCTAGGGGTCGAATCGGAGCTGTAGCTGCCAGCCTATGCCAGAGCCACAGCAACTCGGGACCCAAGCCGCATCTGCAACCTACACCACAGCTCACGGCAACCCCGGATCGTCAACTCTCTCTCTTTCTCCATTATTCTCTTTTCTTCATTATTGTATCCCAAGTGCTCAGAGCAGTGTCTGGCCATTGTAGTTGCTGAATAAATTAATGAATTCTTACTAAGATGATAAAATGGCCAAGACAAAATGGAAGATTTTTAACAACAGAGGTCAGCCCTTTTGTACCTACTATGTGCCAGAAACACAGTAGGCGTCAGTGATAAAAGATGAACAAGACAAAGATCCTGCCTTGAGAATGTGGCCATTTACCTTTCAGACCAATAGGATTTTTAGAAAAAGCTTGAGATAAGTGGCAAGATTTCAAAATCAAGAAGCTTCAGATATAAATCTGCACTTCACTGTCCCATTTAAAAAAAAAAATTCAAACGATCCAGCAACTCAGGCCTCCATGGGCTGACGATGAGTAATGGCTACTCCTTGGGACCCCTCTCCCTATTACTCTTCCACATGGATGCCAGGTGTCCATTGCACTTTCTTTTGGGGCTTGCCCGTTTTATTTTATTAAAATAAATAGCCAGTATAAAGTGTATTTGCCAGTTTCTCAGGAGCCAATATAAAGTATATTTGCCAGTTCCTCGGGTTTGGAGTCCCACTGCCAGACTGTTCGTCACGTAAACCATTTCCTACCATGTGACCTTGAGCAGTCAGCTTCAGCTGCTTAGACTAGAGCCCAACACCAAGGAAACATCTGCTCACTGTAGCTGTTTTATTGCTGTTATCACTTTTAATAACAATTGTGGATGTAAAGAGGAGTAAAACATTTTGGTACATATTTTCCAAACTTACTCCTGCAGGAAAGAGGCTCAGGAGTATAAGAATTTGTTGGGAGGAGGGAAATCAATTCCTTATCTCACAGACATTCTATATTTACATTCTATTGTAAAGATAAGCGAGAATAAAGGGTTATAAATTCTCTCTTCTGTTAAAACAAATGGTTGGAATTGTCTTTAAAATTGTGTGATTTTTAGAGAGTCTCAGCTCCTAGATACTTATTCAGAATCCAGGGTGAAACATACGTTAACATATGTTCCAAATTATTTCACTTGCCAAATGAAAGGTAGCCAAAGATAAAGCCGGCTACCTTGTTTTACAAAGATTTCCTAAGTTATGTAAGGTAAGTTATACAGCCATTTTGGCGCAGGTAAAGTATAAAATGGCCATGAGTATTTCCGATGTTGATCTCCATACACCATAAACTCCCAGAGAGAGGACAAAAATAGAGGAAGAAAAGAGCCAACTGTTCCTCAGAAACAAATATAGAAGCTCGCCAAGGTTAACCTAGGAATTACAATTCTGCAGCAGTGTTAAAACTTACAATTCTGCAGCAGTGTTAAAAGAGTGTATTGTTTCCTAATAGCACAGCTATTCATTGAGATGGGAATGATTTGATTAAAATGGAATTAGGGATGAATAGAAAGTAACTCTTTGTGGAAAAGATTAAAGTTAGCAACTTTTAGTGACGTAGTTATTGGTATGTTCCTGGATTGACATCAATTCATTAAAAAGACATTTATTTCAAGGTGCCAGCTCTTGTTCAGCTATGCATTAATGTAGGTCTATATGAGCGTATAGACATATACACAGGTACACCAAATTCTGGGCGTAGTAGGTATACTTTCTTAGAGGATTCAGAAAGAATAATGAAAGTGGATTCTTAAGGAAGAATAAGGTCATTCTTTATGTGATAGTTGAAACCAGAGTTGGTGTCTCTGGTTTCTTTTCACAGTGGGGACTCTGCTGACTGTAGGTGCCTCCATGTGTAGAGCTGTTGGAAAACATCTGGCACATTTCCTTTGATCTTGCCATTTGGCTAAATGTTTGGCCAGTTGCTCTGCCCATTTTTAAGCTGTTCCTTTCTCTCTGATCTTTATTCCTTAATGTATCCAAAAAAATTCAGGGAACTTAAACTGTTGTAGAACCATTTTCATGTGGATGAAGGTGGGAGCTTTTCCTTAACTTTTTATTTTGATGCAATTTTCGACAGAACCAGAAACCTTGCAGAAGTAGTGCAGAACGTTCCCAGGTAACCTTCTCTAGCTTCTCCTAATGTTAACATCTTGCAGAACCGTGTTCTATTATCAAAACCAAAAAATTAATTCAGCTACAGTACTGTTAACTGTAACTATAGACTCTATTCTGATTTCAACAGTTCTTCCACTAGAATTGGAAATTTCTGTTGTAGGACTGAATCAGGAATTCCACGTGGAATTTAGTCATCACTCCCAAACTTCCTATGATCCATGACAGTCTGTTGTCTTTTGTGACCTTGACACTTTTGGCTTACCAACTCCTTGTTTTGTAGGAAGTCCTTCAGTTTGGATTGGGCTGATGTCTTCTCATAATTGGATTGAAGTGATGCATTTTGGGTGAGAATTCTAAAGAATGATGTCAGTCAGTGCCTGCCATGTTTCCCTGCTGAAAGTTACTTCTCCCCCCGCCCCCCCATAATTAATAAATATCTTGGGAGAGACATTTTTTTGACTCTGCCAACAATCTGTTTCTCCTCAAACTTTCCTCCTCTGATTTTAGCATCCCATCCATCTATGGATCTTGCCAGTAACATTTATTACAGTGATGTTCTAATAGTGATTTTCTATTTTCTCATTCCTTACATGTTTGGTTTATTTTACATACTATAAAACCCACATTCAGTATTCTCTCTAATTTTATTACTTGTATCTTTTCCTCCTTGAAAAGTGTCAACCAAATATAATGTAACCTACTGTTCTTTTCACAATTTTGTCACAAAGTACAATAAAGTGGTTTTGTTTTTTCCGGTCTGAGTTTATGAAACTTATAAATTCCCTAATTTTCCAAGTCCATGATTTTTTAGAAGCAAAATTTTATTACAGGCTTCATAGAAAAATAATCAGAAAATTGCTAAATCAAATACTGTGTTCAGAGGTGGTGATTATTAGATCCTACTTTGCCTGGAGCTTGTTACTGAGGCTCTTTTTCTGTTTTCTTAGAAGTGTGCTTGCATCTGATGGTAACCATTTTCCCCTTACTAGTGTTCCTGAAATGTTACTGGAGCATTTTGCAAATGTATCATCACTAAAGCAAACATTCTACTTTGTATATAATCAACATTTCTTCTCATTCCATCCTTAAATTAAACTATTTCACTTTTGAGGTCATCTCCATTTTCTTTTCTCAATCTGTAGTCTCTAGATTTCAGTTCTTGCAAAAAATAGAAGTAAAATGTTATACAGCAAAGTAAAGGAAGGGAATAAAATATTTCTCAGAAGAAAGTTTTGGAAATAAAGTTTATGCATTTAAATGATAAATTTTGTTTTTAAGCCTCTTAAGTATCTTCATTTTTATTTTTATTTTTTTTGGCTGCACCTGTGGCATATGGAAGTACCAGGGTCAGGGATCGAATCTCACCCACAGCTATGACCTACACTGCAGCTACAGCAATGCCGGATCCTTTACCCACTGTGCTGGCCAGGGATCGAATCTGCAGAAAGTAAGATCCAAGCAGTGAGTTATAGGTAATCTTCCTAAGGCTCTTTTTAGGCAGAAAGAAGGGAGGGCAATTTTTAATTCTTGAACCCTTAAGTTCCTATTCTTAGAATTTTTCATTTTATTTTATTAATTGCTTTCTTTAACTACTAAGGTAGATGTCTGTAGCTAAACACACATCTTTCACTTCGTTTCTTCCATGTGATTTGTGATATAACAGTTCCTTTTTTTTTTTTTTTTTTTTGCTTTTTAGGGCTGCTCCTGTAGCGTATGGAAGGTTCCCAGGCTAGGGGTCCAGTTGGAGCTGCAGCTGCCAGCCACAGCCACAGCCACAGCCACACAGGATCCAAGCCATGACTACGATCTACACAACAGCTTATGGCAACACTGGATCCTTAACCCAGTGAGTGAGGCCAGGAATTGAACCCGCAACTTCATGGTTCCTGGTCGTATTCGTTTCCACTGCGCCATAATGGGAACTCCAATATAACAGTTCTTAATGCAGGTTAAGCTATGCCCTGTGAGAATTAATGAGGTTTTCCTCTTTTCTCTCCTAATATTTAATTGAGTTTTCACCTTATCTTGATTTTGAGGCCAACTAAGGGACAAGCCAGTCCTGGACCATGCCCATGTGAAGAGCAGTTCTGTTCTACACGTGGCTTAGAAATTTAGGATAAGTTGAGCGAGGTGGTGCAATGCAGTCCAGAATTCAAGCCTTCCCTCGTCTCCCATAAACCTGAGCCTGGTCCCTACTTATCAGTGATCTTGTACCCATAGGAAATGCTGAACCTAAGTTGGGCTTCAAGGATTTCTGATTAGAAAATAAATCCAGGGCCTGTTGTAGTCTGAACTTGAATCTTCTGGAGAAGTCAGAATCAGAGTGGCCTCCAGGGCGTGGGCACTTGTGTTCATCTTCCAAGGCATTCATTTTGATAAACTTTGGTTTTAGAATACCGCAACTACAGAGACGAGACAGTCATTTTAGTTATATATAAACAGTGTGGTTGGGGCTTCTCTCTAACTGCCATGTCTTTAAAAGTCTTCTCTAACTATTCTTAATCAACCAGGTTGTCCAGAGTGTATTACTAATAGGAACTAAGCATCTTGAAAGACCAGTAATAAGTAAGGACTAATCTCTTGTGGTACAGCTGGGAAGCAAAGTATAGGACTTCTCTTTTGGTGCAATGGGTTAAGGATCTGGTGTCACTGCAGTGGCTGGGGTTGCTACTGTGACTCAGGTTCCATTGACGACCAGGGAACTGCTGCATGCTATGAGCATGGCCAAAGAAAGAAAGAAAGAAAGAAAGAAAGAAAGAAAGAAAGAAAGAAAGAAAGAAAGAAAGTGTCTTGCTGAAGACCTCATAAAGAATGACCAGCTTGCTGAGCCAGGCTCTGAATTTGTTCTGCTGGCACCTGGTCACTTGCTTCCATTACCTCCGAGCCCTCTCAGGCCACAGCATGGACTAGTGTGTTCTGGAACAACAGCAAGGAGAACATGGAGGAAGGGAAAACTAGCTCCTTGATGGGAGAACATTAAGGGTCTAGAACTGGAGAAAAGGTAGGGACTGTTATGAGCATGACATTTCCTTTTCTTCCTTTCAAATACTCTTCCAGCTCCCCATGCACTTTATCTCACCAAACGTAACTTGGAGAGTCTCAGAAACACACTTGCTGTGACTTTTCATTGGCATCTTAAAGAAAAACATTTCTGACCTCAATAGAGTAAGCAATTAAATGGGAAAAGAGCTGACTCTAAGTTTCCGCAGATTCTGTTTTGCAAAAAACAGAGGCTGCCTGGCCCCCGTGATTTTTAGCATACCACAACTTAACTTCTTTCTTCCTCCCTTATAAACTCAGTGATTACAAGGTCGACTTGGCAACTGTTTTTTGTAAAATCAAAATTGTGCTTAGTTGCAGAAAGTTCCACTCCCGAGGACTCCCACCTCTTTAGTTGCTGGGAGAGTGTAATTGGAAAAAGCAGGCCATGTTCTGCCTGTTTAGAGCTGTGTCATCCTTTGTGGGGCAGTGAGTCAACACCAGCTAAAACAACATGAGTCATTGCTTAGAAGAAGCCCAAGGGAAGCTGATTTCAATTATACCAATCCTAAACAAACATGATACTTCTCTTTTCCAGACGCTAAAATAGTTCTTAATGTAGGAGGTAAAAAAATTAGCACCAATTCTCTTTAGAGTTCATGGAAGTACTTGGCTACTCAGAGGACTTTCTAATATGTCTTAAGAAGGAACTGTCTTCAGTTAATCAAATATTACCCTGATTTATTCTCTCTTCTGTCTCTTCCATTCCCACTCTGCTCATACCCAATTCAGATCATTACTCTTTTAATCTGATTTCAGAACTATTGAATTCAAATTCATAAAATAAAAAATGTGATTTTATAACTGTTTGCTTATTCTGCTCCAGGATCCCCCCATGTGTTTATTTCTCTAGAGTCTAAAAGATGGTTTTAAGGGCCACCATGACTTGGGGGATGAGAAGTGATTTGGAAGGCCAATGCCATTGTTCAAGTGAAGATGATGAGAGCCTAGACTAGGATGGTTCCAATATGGATGGAGGAGAGTAATGGAGTCTATGGGGAAAACAAGCAATGAAGTGGGTATGATTTGGTGATTAAATGAATACTGGAGGTCAGGAAAAAAATCTTGGATTTTTGTCTTGGAGTGTTATTAAATTGGGAATTCTGGTAGACGAGCATATTGTGGATGGGGGAAGTTTAGCCTATGAAATGTTGAGCTCAGTGTATATGCCCAGCTGATAGTTGGCTGAACATCTTGGAAGCTTGGGAGGGATCTCAAGGCTGAAATATATCTCTGCTCTGTATTCCTGGGAGACTTAAGTATCTGAGAGATAGTTAAGACTGGGACTGGATGAGATGTGGCAGGAGAGAATAGAGTCTCTACAGAGATAGCAAAGATGGAAACCCAGGGAGCAGTGCCAGCGAGGGAGCGGCAGAGTTTGGGAGCCTCTGATAAAGCTAAGAAGGACAGGAGCATTCTGGAAGCCAAAGCCTTGGGCTCGGAAGGAGTGGACAGCCATATCAAGGGAGCTAAATGACCAGTAAGGTCAAGATTAAAAGTCATCCACTGGCTTCGTAGTGTGGATAACACTAAGATCTTAGCTGGCTTGGGTTTAATGGAGGGAAGAAATGTAAGCTGGTCTGTTGCAGGTTGAAGAGTAAATTTGAGGTAAAGAAACAGAGGGAGCAAGTTGAACCCTTTGTAAAAGCTTAGCTTATGGGAAGGTCAAGAGAGAGAAAGGCACAGTGAAGGGAGGAGCTTTTAAAACTTAGCAAAAAGAGCTGAAAATTGGCTAAAAGTGAAGAAGGAAACCTAGCATTTCTAAAAGACGAGACACATTTAGTCTCCTACTTATAATTCTGTGCTAGCATTTTTGCATATAGGATGAACGTTTGTCACCGGCCCTGCAATAGTTTGTAAGCACTTCTGGGCCAGGAGCATTGTCTGTTTTCTTCATTGCTGACCCCTTAAGTGCCCCCCACCCCCTCCATTAAAGGGCCTGGCACTCAGTAATGTCTTAACAAATGATGGCTGAGTAAACATAGTGAAATGGAAATGGACCTCTCCTTGGGTTGAGAAGCTATTAGGGAAGTCTTTCAAAATCTGAGCATCACTTCCTTTGTGAAGTCTTCCCTGACTGCCTCCTCCTGAAGCAGGTTGGTCCCCTCCACCTTTATACCTTTTCTACCTCATACCTTCCCCTAGTGTTGCTAGTGTGGCACTTGTCCCACTACCTACTAGTGGTACTTACATAGCTGACCTCTCTAACAATGAAGAGTTTGTTGATGCCCAGGACCATATCTTAGTCATCTCAGTGTCCCTGGCCTAACTCAGTGCCAGGTACATATATGTTTATTGAAGTAATAGTAAATTAATTATTAAAAAATAATAATTCATGAAATAATAGTAAAGGTAATATTCCCATCAAATACAGGATGCTATTTTCATAATTTTGCTATTTTTTGACCTTAGAAATATTAGAAATCTTGAACTGAGTTTGTGTTGGGGAATACACTGTTGTGACCTTACATACTATCTGCTTTCCCAGAATCTACTAAGTTAGCCTTTAGTCATAGGATAACATAAACTCTTGGTAACATGCTATGAAGTAAAGAATAATGAATAAAAATCAAACTGGTAAAGACTGTAGATAAACATGCCGTGACGCATAAAACTGAGAGCTGCATGGATAATTAATAGAAAGTAAATATACCCTGCGTTGTTTCAAAGATTAAATTTTGCTTAAGGGCCATTTCACTCATTAAAACAGGGAGAACGTAACTCTAGATTTTTCTAGTAAAAGTGAAATTGAACAACCACCTATTGAGCCTCCTTGTGCCAAATACTTTCTTAGGTTCTGAGGCTGCAAAAATGGAGGGACTGTTAACAGGTGTTCCAGCTGCATCTGAAGTTCAGCTCCTTGAGGGCAGAAACTGTGTCTCCCCAGCATTAGCCCACCGGCCCTGAGTGGATGCTCAGGATTTGAATGGTTGAAAGAATGCCTGAGGGAAATAGCATGAGGTGCTTTGGAAAAGTACAGGAGGTATAACGGACACTTGGGGCTTAAACTGGTGAGAGTGAGAAGGGGGTTAAAGAAAGCATCTGGGCAGAGTCATAACTAGATGAAGTCTTAAAGAATGAGCGTGAGTCAGGAGGAGGAATGAGAGTGGGAAGAGTGTTTTGGCAAAAGAACCAGCCTGAGGAAAAGGGACAGCCATGTAGCCACAGTTGCTGGTATGCTGAGACTGGGGAATATGAGACCAGCCAGGGAGGGTGGAGACCACTTAATGTGCACTTTGGGTAAAATGACGCGGGTCAAACCAAACTCATTTATATGCCCAGTTTCTTCATTAGGATAATGAAGGGCTTCCGTTAGTTGATCTCTAAAGGTCTCTTCTAACACTTAAATTCCTTTTTCCTCTATTATTAAGTTGGAAATGAAGGTAATTAGATAATCCTGGATTTTAAACCAAAATTTGGGCTCAGTCCTGTACTAATTTTGTAATAATGCTTTTCCCTTTCTCGTTTAACTTTGCTTATTTGAATGATCTCTTGGGTATTTATACTGTCTATGCAGTCAGCGGGTATTGCTGTCTCATTTCGTGCCTTTGATAGCTCTAAAGTAAAGTTTGCTTTATTTCAAACAAGCTACCAAAGTTAAGATACTGTATCAGTAAGATATGTGTTTTTCAGCTTTGCTTCGAAGAAATAGAATCTGTCCAATAAGCAGAACTGATTTTTATTTTTCAGATGATTATAGATTGGTAGCCCGATTAATAGAAATGTTAGATACTGTTTAAGAATGCCATGGCACTTTATTATTTGTTGTTCAGGTTTAAAACAGAGCCTTTATTAATAACTAGATTTTTTGAAAGAAGAATTTATTAATATCATATGTGCAGAATTTAATACTTCTATTTATATTGATGTAAAATTAGAATAAATTTAATACAATTTAAATAAAGCAGAGACTTCCAAGAAACATGTAAACATGTTGTTGTATATTTTCTCTGTGTTTTTTAATAATCCAGTAACACATACCCAGAATTTAAGGAGAAAAACCTGTTTTGGCTATTTCCTCATTTTTTTCCTTTTGAGTTTTTATGGAAGGCTAGGTTCCCAAACTGAGGTATCTGATGGCATAGTGCAAGAATGTGAGGGAAATGGGCGTGGAGGCCAAGAAACCCTGCCCCAGCCCTCTCCCCAACCCCTGCCTTCTCCTTTCTCTTGTAACTCACTCTCTCATCCATTACTGTGGAGGGAAATTTGTATAATGGCAATGACCCTAAAGATCTCCAGGATTTCTGAAGACGTATTTCCAAACAAAACAGACCTTTATTTAGTGATTATAGTACCTTAATAATTTTAAAAGTTGAGGGAAAAAAATGTATATGGTTTTGTGTCTGCTTTCCCTTACTTGAAGTAATGGCTTTGTGATTCTAATACATCATTTCATCAGAGTCTGAAAGTGGTAAAAATGTTTGTAGACCCTTCAGTGATTTTATTTTATTATTGTATCTGATTGTTATCCAGCTGTCCCACAGGCCTTGGCTGTTGCATAAAAGAGGGGCTAGGCAAGGGAGCAGGTTTCACTTAAAACCATCACAATATCAGAATCTAGAGACATCACTCCATGGTGGGCCCAGGCAGAATTGGGAATTAAGCATTTTTATTTGTGGCTCTTGCTCAGTTTGCTTTGTCTTCCTTTGGCCCGTCCATTTTCCTTTGCTATCCTGCTTAGGGATTGTTTGATTTCTACTAGGGAACTGTCTGCCTAACACTTAACACTTAAGCCTGTTTTGCAAGCAAAATACAGAGAATTTATTCTTTAGAATATGTAAAACTGAAAGGAACCAGGGGTTTCACTAATTACAACCTCTCACTTTTCAGTGAGGATGTTGAGTCTCAGAGTGGTAACTTCTCAAGGTCACAGAGAGTCAGTGGAAGAAGAGCCCAGGCTATTCAGAACTGCCAAGTTTTAGCTAGTGTTCTTTGACCTGTTCAGTTTGTGATGGATATGAGTGCTGTCAAATGTGCTGTCAGCTGAACATTTGGGTAAAGTGTCTTAGCTCATATGTTAAAGGAATGAGAGAGAGAGAAAGAGAGAGAGAGAGAAAGAACTAGGAATTCATGTGATAGTGTTCTGGAAACCAAACCAAGGTTTGGCCAAGAAAGGATTAGAACACAACTTAGAATAGATTTACAAGGAGATCCTGCTGAATAGCATTGAGAACTTTGTCTAGATACTCATGTTGCAACAGAAGAAAGGGTGGGGGAAAAAATGTAATTGTAATGTATACATGTAAGGATAACCTGACCCCCTTGCTGTACAGTGGGAAAATAAAAAAATAAAAAAAAAAAAGAAAGGATTAGAGTTACACATTTAGCAAACTGGTTAATTGATGGAAAAAAAAACAAAAACAAAAACAGTATATTGACCACTTTGTCCAAATAATGTTTTAACATTTTAAGTGTGTGAGAAAAATAAATTAAATTTTTGACTGAAAAATAGAGACCTCTAGATTCTTGGTCATTCAGTTCATTCATCCATTTATTCTTTCCTTTAATTTCTTTCTTAGCATGTATCTTCTGAGTATCTTCTCTGTAGGGCACTGTGAAGTATCACAACTAAACAAGATGGAGTTTCTTTGTTTGAGGGGCTTACAAGGGAGCCCAAGACCATTGGGAACCATGTCTTGTTCAGCTCTATGCCTATGGAGAGAACACAGGCCTTGCTTCCTAAAGGACAGAGAATCACTGGAAGATGTGGGTATATCGGCATATGGGTAGGGTGTGGTGCAAAGAGAGGGTGTAAAAGGGGGCTAACAGTTCAGCTTGAAGGTACTGAGAAATTGGTAAGAAAAGTAGTGGTAACTTCTATATGTATATTTGCAAGATTTTTTTTTGCAGGATGGGATTGGCTTAATGAATGAATTGTCAGAGGGAGTTCCTGTTGTGGCTCAGCAGTAATTAACCCAACTGGCATCCATGAGGCCACAGGTTAGATCTGTGGCCTCACTCAGTGGGTTAAGGACCTGGCGTTGGTCAGAGCTGAGGTGTAGGTCACAGACGTGGCTTGGATCCTGTGTTGCTGTGGCTGTGGTGTGGGCTGGCAGCTGTAGCTTCGACTTGACCCCTAGCCTGGCAACTTCCATATGCTTTGGGTGTGGCCCTAAAGAGACAAAAAATAAAATTAGAAAAAAAAAAAAAAAGGAATTGTCAAAAAGGTATCAATTGTTACAGTCAAACCAATGAAAATAAATTAATGAAAGTATCTCACCTTGGGAGGGTGTCCTCAACTCTTTATAGATTGAAAATTAATTTTGAAAGAATCTGACTGAAACATAAACTTAATTCTTTCAGAACTTTAGAAGAGTTTATTATACCCCCCTAGTTTACCCCTCCAAACAAGTAACCCATACAGAATAGCTTACGCCTTGAGTGTAGCTGGCTTAATAGTAATCAGAAACATATGCTGGAATCCTAGTGTTTCAGCCAAAGTCCTGGTCTTTAGACTTCACATTTAACATAGCTCTTACCCTCCGTTAACTAGGCTTGCAGTTGGATGACATAGCTGGATGTTGTGGATGACAGATTTTCCTACTGTTGTGCACCAGAGGGATACAGGGCAGGTGGGGGAAAAGACTAACTCAACACTAATGAAACCCTGACCCCCATATGCATTTTGGTAATTCCATGACGGCAAGAATGTTACTAATAACAGAGCAGATTTTGTAGGTCGTCTTGAACTTGGTCAGCTGCAGTTAAGCCCATGGCTGCTGGTGCTATGGAATGTACCCCTATTTGTTTTGGGAAAGTGGTGAAAGAGATTCAGTTACAGGTTTTCCATCTTCCTGGAATAATGCTACCCCTAGAATAGAATTCTCCACATACCCAAGGATGATTGGACCTCAAATTTAGCAACTATTCAATTAAATGTACCATTTACTGCATTAACATCTATTTTGGGGAACTGTTTTACATTTCACATCCAGGATATCTTTTTTATGGTCTTAGGGTGACTATATTTAAAACCAAATTATAAATTGTATTGTCAAAATTATTTGATGAACTATTGAAGCAAGGTAACTTTTCACAAATAGCAGGTATGGCAAATAGTATTTTTTAGAATTCCTTGCTCAAAGATATACAGATGAAAGCCCAGAATAATGGATTTTATGTTTTCTTGATACTTCTACCTTGGAGACCTGAGCTGTATTTTTACACACTGAAATAAGAAGAGTTACTTTTGTCATATAGTTCTTAGCTTTTTCAAGTCACAGAAGTCTTTGAGAATCTAATAAAAGCCCTGACCTCTATGAAAAGTCCACATATGCATGCTGTACAGATTTGCATGCATTTTCAGGTGATTCATAGACCACAGGTTAAGATGTTGGTCAAATTATTTAAAATTTTCTCTCTTTTTTTTTCCATCCAAGTTATCTTTACATTTATAGTTATCAGGCCATTTTATATACCTGGAGAGCAAGATTATAGTATTAATAGTGTTTCCTTGGGACTTTTGAACTAACATGGGACAAGTTCAATATAAAGACAACTAGAATCCCTGCTGCACCGAGACTATTCCTCCATGTCACCTCCTGCATTCAGGACACTTCTGGGTGGCACTGCTATGATGGAAAGTGTCTGTAGCTCAGGCATTTCTGGCTGATTCAAGGGAGCTGGCAGGGCAGAAACTGGATGTGCCTTGGGTTTATGAGATAATACCTGTGTGAAGGGGATGTTTCTATTCTTAGCAGTGAAAAATGTGGGCAGCCAGCATTTAATGAGATCTGGGCACAAGAAGGTACTAAGTTTTAGTCATTTCTCGAGGAAAATGTAGAAGAAACGTAAGCCTTTTAGTATTTCACACATGAGGGGTGGGAGTTGGATAAAATTGTTTTCTAATAGGAAGATAGGGGGAATTAATCCTTTCTTTGACCCTCATGGCCATAGTCCAAGGCCAGTTTTCCTAAATATGAGTTTGTAGGTATTTGTTGGATCCCTGTGCAGGTGTGTGATCTGCACATAAGACCACGAAGACAGAGAGAAAATGTTTGCTTATGTAGATAGAGCATTTCTGAGATTGGAGTTGAAGCTTGTAGTACTGCTCTGACCAATGTAATCATAACAAGAGGCAAAAAATGTTTGAGTTGAAAGTTAGAGCAAACAACTTTTCTGGTTTGTTTGCACATTATCTACTCAGTAGCCATGCTGCACTGAAAATAGATCCAGAAAAGGTGAGCTGAAGTCTTGAGTAGCAAATTAGTAGCATTTCTTCATAGGAAAGTTAGTAAAGTAAAAGCCAAACAAATCCTGCCCTTTCCTACAGACATTTCCTGGCAGCACTGTCTGGCAAATTTCTGGAATGGATAGTTATTTCTTCTCACCCAGAGTTTTATGTCCTGCCTGCTTATCAAGCACTTTGTAGCGTATTCGAGGTCCCAAGTGTCCTTAGAAAACATCTAGCCTTATTTTTCCAGTGAGGAAACAGGCATTAGGCAACTCAAGCCTCCAGTATTTGAACATTTCTGTACCATTTTTTATGGGAAGGACTCATATCTTCTCATGTTGTCTTGTCATTCCTGTCCATTTAAAGGGTAGAGTCAAGACAGAACAGTCCTCTGTCCACAGACTGTCAAGTGGTGTGTTTATAACCAAACATGAGTGTTTGTGGGGTGTTTGGCACCCATTGATTTAGGACTGCACTCCTCCTCCTCAGGCCTGGGGATGGAAGGCACATTTAGAGTAGTGTGGTCACTCTGTCCTTCTAAAAGGAGTTTTTCAGAACTGGACGATGTAATTATTTTGCATTGACAGGTCTTCTCATAAAGTGAAGTGTAGCTATCTTCAAGCATATACCCTAAGTGCACATTGAAAGTTCAGTGAGGACCTTAGGAAGGAAAAAGTGGTATCCTCAAAATGTCATTTCTTTAAAAAAATTAAAAAATTTCCCAGATCTATTATGACAGACAACACTATGTAAGTTTAGGGTGTCAGCATAATTATTTGACTTACATATATTGTGAAATGATTACCACTATAAGTTTAGTTAACATCCATCATCTCATATAGATACAAAAAGAAAAAAAAGTTTCTTTCCCCACAACTATGGTTTCTGATAAATTTGAGCTCAGTTCCCTTTGCTGGGTTTCTTCCTCTGTGTCCTGGCCTTTTCCCGTAGGAGAAGGCAACACAGACTCTCCATACCCCTGGAGTTGCCATGCCCTCACCTATCTCTGGGCACATCCTGTAAAGCCAGCACGGGTCCCAGTGCTTGATGCGTATGCAGGTTAAAGCCCCGAGGTTTTGTTTTGTTTTGTTTTTTGCTTTCAGGGCACACTCGTGGCAGATGGAGGTTCCCAGTCTAGGGGTCTCATCGGAGCTACAGCTGCTGGCCTACCCCACAGCCACAGCAACGTCAGACCTGAGCCTCATCTGCGACCTACACCACAGCTCACGGCAATGCCAGATCCTTAACCCACTGAGCAAGGTCAGGGATTGAACCTGCACCCTCATGGTTCGTAGTCGGATTCGTTTCCCCTGAGCCACGACAGGAACTTCAGTCCCGAGGTTTTTACTCCTAGGAAGTAGGTACTATTTTGCTTCTTATTTTACAGGTTTGGAGATAGACACAGAAGGTAAGTAATTTGCCCAAGTATGGCAGCCTCACTCCAAAACCCACACTGCTGCTTTTTCTTTTTCTTCAACAGTCTTAAAAATGTACATAACCCAGCAGATCCTGTGCTTCTTACCCACGCCCTCTGCCCCCTCGTCACACCCTTCTTCCCTTGTGAAGAGCCTTCTCCCAGGCTTCACCTGGTTAAGCCGCATCGTCCCTGAGGACTGGGCCACAGCCGATGCTGTCTTGACATCCTGCCCTAATACCTTTTCCCCTTCCCTCACAGTCTGTGTCTACTTTGTCTTTTGGTGCTCTCGGTGAATCTACTGCTGCTCTCAAGTTATTATTCTCACCGCTAATGATGATGTGACTTCTCATAGCTGACGCCTGCTCCCAAACGGCATGCGGCAACCTAAGAGCTAGAGCCGCAGGGTATCCTGTGATCTCAGGGTCCAGCCACATGCCCCATAAATATTTATGAAATGAAGCGAAGGAGACCATGGATGATTTTTTTTTTTTTTTCCTCCAAAACTAGAAAACAAAGTAAACAACTCCGGTTAAGACTTATCATAGAAGGAGTTCCCATTGTGGCTCAGTGGTTAACAAATCCGACTAGGAACCATGAGGTTGCAGGTTCGATCCCTGCCCTTGCTCAGTGGGTTAAGGATTCAGAGTTGCCGTGAGCTGTGGTGTAGGTTGCAGACGCGGCTCAGATCCTGCGTTGCTGTGGCTCTGGCATAGGCCAGTGGCTACAGCTCTGATTAGACCCCTAGCCTGGGAACCTCCATATGCCATGGGAGCGGCGCTAGAAAAAGGCAAAAAGACTTATCATAGAAGACAGTTTCTTAAAGTAAGAAATAGAAAATGAAACACCAAGGAAACACAGGGAAATATTAATCAGGGTCAGATGCCACGTGATCAGCTGCTTATGTTTTCACTTTGTCAGATTTTCTCTCTTGTGAAGAAAAACATCCCTGTGAGGTAAAAGAAAAAGGAAATACTTTTGTTTTTCAAACTAAAACGACAGTGTCCATGACCTCATTGGAGACAATTCTTGGAGATAATACATCTCCTGTTAAAAGGCAGCATCTAATTTAGGGCTCAGTAATGAGGGATGATTCAGAGGACATAAGGGGATATAATCTTAAATCTGGAAAATGATGGCCACGAGGAATAGACGTAGAAATTGAGATTGTTGGGACTAACGACAGTGAGCTCTGCCAAGTGAGCCAACAAACTGGTGGGCACACACATTTTGCTGGGGTGTCTGTAGAGTCCACTGGTTCTCTACTGGGGTGTCCTGCCTGGAGAGGGCACTGCCACACCCAGTAAGAACCATGGTAGCAGCACAGTAGATCACACAATACCACAGTGCTGTGTCTGTGATGGTATAAACTATATAGTATTTTGGAAAATCAAAACTTTCCTTTTTTGTTTTGTTTTGTTTTTTGATGGCTGTACCTGCAGCTCATGGAAGTTCCCAAGATAGGAGTTGAATGGGAGCTGCAACTGAGGCCTATGCCATAGCCACAGCAATACTGAATCCGAGCCACCGCTGAGCGAGGCCAGGGATTGAACCCATGTTATCATGGAATCTCTGTCAGATTTTTAACCTACTGAGCCACAATAGGAACTACTAATTTTCCTTTCTGATCTCAGTTTGATTTTCTGTCCTTGAAATTCTCAAGGGTTATGAATTGGCAATTGCTAAGACAAGAAACCAATTTTTTATTATAAGAAATAGCGAAGTCCCTCTCATTTTGAAGACATGCCTACAAATCTTTTAAAGAATTCCAAGTCTCTTGAAAGTCCAACTTCATGAAATAGTGCTTAATTAAAAAGGAAGGAGAACTACATTTGTAGAACAGACCAATTTGATTAGACCTTAGCTATTAAATAGATTAATTTTCAGGGTGGTCATTCTCATTACATGCATTTAATTGACGTTAAATTATATTAAGAATGTAATTTTAGCTCCCTTTACAAACTGGCCAATGCCCATTTACCCTTGGTGGACTAATAAGATTTCTACTCAGCTGTGCTTTTTATTAATCTCCATTTCTTCTCTGGGAGGAAAACGTGAGTAGGGCCAAATGGAATTCTTTCCCCTCCTGAATTTACCAACCACAGTTTCTGGAACTGTTTTGAAAGAATGCAAGCATGGTCATAAATTATTGGGTCCTCAGACCCAAATTCAGACCACGAAGCAAAACAGACCTTCTTATCTATTCTGATTATATCTCTGGCATCACAAGTAAACCGAGGCCTAGAGCTTAACTTTCAAATTTGAACCTTCATTTGATTCTGTTTCTCTGTGTCCCATAATCTTTTCTGTCTGCATCCTAGACCATTCGTGTCTCCAGTTAACACAGACCTCATGTGGTATAACATAGCTCCCAGGCTCAGCTAAATCAGTTGCTGAATCCACTCCAACCGCTGCACAAGAAGTACCAGGTCTAAACAGAGGGCCTGTGAGATGGGCTCTGGAAGCTTCCCAGCTGGGACTGGGTCGGTTCTTAGCTAGAATTGCTGTGTGTTGACACACAGGCTCTGCCTCTTCAGCTAAAGAGCCCAGACAGGTGACAACGAGGTCGCTTGTTCCTCTCAACACTTCTTTATCATCTTGGCCACAATTCAGGAATGCAGAGGGTAGGCTCCCAAGAAATGCCTCAGTATCATCTCACCAAAGGATGCATGTATTTTTCCTTATTTGCGTGCTGATAATCATTCTATCTGCTTTTGTCTTTGACTCATGGATGCTTTTCTTTCTGTTGTTGGTATAAGCAGTATACAAGGGGCAGTAGAGGAGGTAAAAATAGAGCCTCAGGCCTCTCTTAATAAATCAGTAGCTTTTGTCTTATTCCACTTAACTCAGGTGATTCTGAGTCTAGGCTATAAATGGGGAGGGATAGAGATATGAGAGAGAAATAAGAGCCTTGGAATAAGTGTGAGATGGTACCCGAGGGCTTATTTTGTAGTTTTGTTTGTTTGTTTGTTTGTTTTTTAAAGGAAAGAGTCTTTGAAAGTCTATTAAATATTTCTGCTTACTTTCAGCACAACATTGCAATTTTAAAAGGCTAAAGTAAAAAAAAATTAATTTGATGTGAGAGCCACTGCTTATGTCTAATTAAAAATAAATCTTCAAATTAGCCTTTTAGAATTTTTTTAGACATTCCTGTTCTACCTAGTGTAAAGTGACGGTAAGAACAAGCGAGACCAAATTGAGATCAGCTGTATTTTTTTCTTCTCTGTCTCCTGTCTGTATTTGTGATTCCTGGATAATGCAGTGTTACGACTTACTCTGTATCGCGCAGTGAAGTTTTAGCTTATTCAATAAAAGCAGTCCATAGTTGGAAGAACATAATATATAAAACCTCACATAGTGTGAGGTTTAGTTTGAGATGGACCTTTAAAAATTGTTCTTAATAAAACAGACATTTTAAAGATAATCTGAAGGGTAACATTTGGAGAAAGGGATTGAATGATTTTAGGGGGTCTTCTTTTTGTTGTTGTTCTGGAGTTTGAATTCTGATGGTCTTCCCAGAGGCACAGCTACTGCATGTTTCTGATGCCAGTAGAGTTTCATCTTGAAAAGTTTCACCCTAAGCATACCAATTTTTGTCTTAGTAAATGCAGTCTCTACATCAAAGACAAAGAGGTTGCTGAAATTCTTATATGGGTCTAACTGTAAAGCTGACATTCTGAGCCATGCTCATTTTTCACATTTAAGTTTTAGTCAAATTCTGGTCTGCGTGTTGGTGAACATGTGCTTATCTTAAGTATCACCTCAGTAGCTCTAAAACATGCGATACAGTTGATTCTCTGTTTGCAGTGACTCCAGCTCTGTTCTGATGTCTGCTTATCTCAAATACGACCGTTTTCATGAAGGAACAAGGTAACAGGTAATTAGGAAGTAATGTCTGTTTAAAACATTATTATAGAGTGGAGCATATAATTTGGCCACGTGACTCTGCAGGTATAATTACTTTCCTCCCATCTTTAATGAAATTCACTTCTTTCTATGAAATGTGATCTTCAAACCTTATAGCAGTTTCTCCCCAAAAGGTGCCACGTAGCCAAAGCAACATTTATAGAGAACCCTTTTATGATACATCATTATCATAGTGCGATTAAACCTATCTATGGGTAGCTGAGGCCATTTAGTGGAAATTAAAGATGAATACAATACAGTTCTGTATTGGGTGGCACAATTGAGATAGGTAAATACTAAGCTCTGAAGAACCACGCTGGCTAGGAAAGAGAGAACATTGTCAGAACTTTTAAATCACGAAGCAGGACCTGGTTGGCTGCTGTCTCCCTCATCCTGATGCACACTTGGCCTGGAGACACTTTCCAGAACTGTGGAAAGTCAAGTGTACCCTCCCACACCTGTGCTATGTGGACTGAGGTAGGAGTAGAGCCATGCACTCTGGTGGTGGTTCAGGGCACGTAAACTGATATGCAGTGGGCATACAGGGATTTCCCCCTTCCTCCTGCAGGACAGCTTCCCAAGGATCTTCAGAGGCCGGAGGGTGAATGAAGCCCAGGGGTTAGGAAGCTCCATTGGCCAGCTGAGTTTCCCTGGAGATGATACACCTGAGTAGATAATTTGATCTAGGGCTGAGGAGGTCAGGGATTTTGTGTAGGGGGACTGAAAGTATGTAATTTTTCAGAAGAATTATACAGAGAAAGCACAGGCCCACTAAGGCAGTTGCCGAGTTGGAGGCATTATTGGAAGCATAATGAGAAAGGATGAAAATGAATATCAGCCCTTTCCAAGAAGTGATAACAGAATCCTTAAGGACAGAAATGTCATTAGAGTGGTTACTGCGGACCAGAAAGCATTGGAGGAGAAGAGGCAGTAATTTGGCAAAAGGACTAGAAGGAAATGAAGTGCTTGAAGGTAGGAAGAAGCAGAAAAAAGAGAAATGGGAAAAAGCATCACTGAACGCATGAGTGCAGAAACAGCAGATTTCAGGATGAGGAAATGAAAGAATCGGAGTGGTTAAACCCAAAATGCAGCGCTTATCAGTTTTTATGCAGATATTTATTCTCAAAAGATGAATAAAGGAGCATTTCAAATGCACACAGTGATGTACAAAATCCTATAAAAGTTTTGAGAAGAAAATGTCAGTGGAATCCTCCCTTTTATGAGTGTATGTGATTATAAAGTAGCATTTATGGAGATAACTTACATGGCTTTAGGTGCATAGAAAGTTTTAAATTATATACGTTTTGAGGAGGGGAAGGATTTTTTTTTTCTTGGTATTGATTTTTGCCTTTTAGAGGTTTTAGAATTAATCAGTAAAAGGTTCTCATTAAATAGAAAGCTTGGAGGTGGGACCACAAAACAAGAAAAAAATGTTCATAAAGATAACAGCATAAATGCTGGACCATGAACACCCATTGGTTGTTGTTGGCATAGAAGAATAGCTTCTGGAGTTGCTAAAAAGAATGACCTGAAAATAATGTGATAAGGACATCGGATCTGACTTTTGTACAATTTGGCTTGTGCCAGATACTCTGGTTATGCATAGGTAAAATGACTGTATACTTCATTGTCAAAAATGGGACTCTTTTGAATGTAAAAGGAGGTACTATGCAATCATGACTGGACAGAAGCATAAACCAGGATTTTTCTAAATAAGCCAACACCTACGGTCACCCTATGCCTGAGCCCAAATACTTTAAAATGTATTCCATGTTTTTAAAATGACAACATTTAAGCAATTTTTCTGTATTATCAATAAACACCAAAAACTCAGTTAAGTTAGTAGGTTCTAATATTGGTCACAAAGGAATGGGGTCGTTTTGGCCATAAGTCACTGCCAGTTTCACTTCAGTATTGAAATAATCAACTCTCTTAGCATCAAAATAAGCAAATCAATGGCGAAGAGCAAGATTTCTGGAGCCAGACTGCTTGGATTGGAATCCTGGCACTTCTGCTGGCTGTGGGTCTTTGACTTGAGCAAGTTATTTAGCCTTTCAGCCGCTCTCTCTCCTCATGGAGGATAACAGAATTAATCTCATAGACTTATTGTGAGGATTAAAGACATCAGTATAAGACCTTAGAACAATGACCGCCACGTGTTAAGATCTATGTAAGAATTAACTTCCTAATCTTACTCTTATTCTTACTTATGTGAATATGATTCTTACTCTTATTCTTACTTAATGTGAATATTATTCTTACTTATATTCTTAGATTTTTATGAAACACCGTTGTTGTTTTTTTTTTTTTTTTGCTCAGGTCCTTGAATCATCATTTCCTACCCTCCTTCCCTTCCCCCCCTCCCTGCTCCACCTCTGCCACCTTAATGTGTTGAAAACCTAAACACAGGACTACTTAGCATAAAATATCTTTTCTTTGCAGAGAACATGGCCTGTTTAATGGTTATCACATATGGGAAATAGCAGTATTTTTTTTGGACACATACGTACCTGGTGTATAGAAGAAGCCATTCTTCTTTAACTTGGTGAAGTTTGAGGAGCAGGAGGAAGCCCTGTCTCGTACCCTTTGGAGATACAGAGGGGAGAACTGGGAGCAGAGCAGGATTGAAGGACAGGAAGAGAAACAAATAGAGCAAAACCCAAAGAAGTGAAATGTGCCTAGAGAAATGGGTCAGAGGCAGACATAAATGGGAATCGAAACCTGGAGAGCCTCGCATATGGGCAGGAGTGCATGTGAATTAGGAATCGCAGGGATGTCTTGATGACTAATGCAGAGTTTGAATTGACAACTATTGCTCCCCTAAGGAAATAAAATTCATACAGGTTTGGTAAAGGGACATTTAAGTAGTGTTCGATGTTCTACCTACCTATCCCATTGACTTAAGACTTAAGCCATGATAGGGAATATATAATTTTCCAAAATCGTGTGCTGTCTCTCTCTTTATGTCCTTCATCATTCCAAAGTTAATGGGACCTGTGACATCAGAGATACAGAACGACTGAATAGCCAGTGTTTTTAGCAATTTTGGTAAATTCTTTAAAAACTGGGGTCAGGGGAGTTTCCGGAGTTCAGTTGAACAAAGCATTAAACATAGAATTGTTCACCCTACACAAGCTGGACTAGATATCAAGCTCTCATACTTCACTGCCCCAGAAGGAAATTAATGAGCTGTGCTCCTCGGGTTACCTGTCAAGTCTAGAGACTTGGTTTCCCTGGAGGTAGGCTTCAGAAGTTCCATTCCAGAACTATCAAATTCAGACTTGAAGAGCCATTTTCCAAGTACTGTCGGGTGCATTCTTTATACTGTGTTAAAAAGCTATATCCCGCGTTTATTCAGAAAACCAGAGCTTGAGGAATGCTTCTTTTTACGTGTCACTGCATGGAATTATAGGTTTGCTAGAAATATTATTTAGAAGATTCAAAATAATAAATGTCTGAGGCCAACATACTATAATTGAATCAGATGAGAAACAGGGATGGAAGAAGTGTTAAAATTCATAAAGCATAAATAAGATTGTTCTATTCTTCTTTGGTTTAGGGCATAGTATTTGCTCTAGGGTCTGTTGCTTGTTTGTCTTTTAATATTGCACCAGAAAGCAAGAAAGGATAGAAAGGAAAATGTAAATTATTCAGTTTTCTTCCTAGATGGTTGCTCCAGTTAAAGATTTGTAGGTAGACAGACCTGAAAATGAGATTTAATGGTATTTGTAATTTTTTTCACTCTATGTCTGTCCATTTATCATCTTAGATAAATGAGAGTTGTGTTTTTTAATTAGACAAGATCAAGGCAAGATTGAAAATAATGGTTTGTTTACTGTAAGAGTCAGGTAAGAATATTGGACTGCTTTAGATTTGTTTTAAAATAGTATGGATCATGTTGCTTTATCAAATGGGTTTTTATTAATGAGATTTAAAAATGCTCATTCACATATTACACTGTAAATATAAGTTGGAATGAAATACTAGCTAAAATAAATTAAAATTTAATACTCACCTGGCATGAAGTAGGGTTTTCCTTTTAAATGCTTACTCTTTTCTTCTAATCTTTATTTCACCACTGATGCCTTATGTATAATTTGAAAGGAGGCAGATTCAGATATCCTGGCAGATGGGGATTTAGTTCTTAGGCTAATCCTTTTAGGCACAATTTCTCAAGTTTCAGAAAGTTTTATGAAAGAGTCAGCAGGCAAATTTGGAACAAATCAGATTTCTCAAAAAGGAAAGCTTGGAATGAATAAGAAAATTCTAATTCTCATTTAGAATATCTTATTGGTGATCAATAAATCCTCACTCTGGGTATAGTCTTTTTTGTTTTATGCTGTTTCTGTCCTGTATATAAAGTTGCAATGACTATCTTCATGTCTGTGATTCTCAAATTTATTATTAAAATGTTACTGATTTTTACCCAGTTATCCTGCATGATTGGTTAGTTTATAAATATATATATTTAGAGCTCTGCACCTAATAAGTTTAAGAAATTTAAATAAGCCAGAGATGCTTAGGGGACATCAGACTTAAATGAGTGAAGGAACTGAAATCTACAGCTCACCTGTGACAGGAAATAAATATCAAAGTTATATGGCCAAAAACGAAAAGTAAAAAGTAGCTAAAATTTGAACATTTTCATAGATTCTTATCTATCTGACCTCGAAAAAAATTAAAGATATAACAGAGAAATTAGGCTTTCCAGCTGCAGAGTTTCTCAGCTAAAAATAACCTGATTTTACATTTCACCTTGAAGCTGCTGCTTCCCACTGAGTTTAAAGGCAGAATGTCCTGCAGTCAAAATATTGGTCATAAGTGGTTGATTCTTTTCTCAAAAGGAGATTCATTAAGATTGTAATCAGAACCATGTTTGGTTCAACAAAAAGGCTAGGCTAAATGTTGGTTCTTTTCTAGAGAGAGACTTAAAAATATAATCGGGAATTTTAGGAGTGTAAGAAGAACTTGTGATCAAAAGATGTGCAGTAGGAGTTCAGACAAAGAATTCACTATGCCAAAAAATGATGGGACCCTTCTCTAAATGGACTTTTACCATAACTGTGCAGGCTTATGTAGGTACAAACAAATGAACCAAACTGTGGTGGAGAACCACAGTGAATAGATGTTTTTTTCTCCCTTTACAAGCGTTGGGCAACTTTAAAAGTTTGATGACAGTAAATTTGCAAATGTGATTGCCTTCGTCTTCCAAGTAAAACAATCTTGTAGTTTTGTAGAACTGTGACTGAAAGCAAGCATAGTATAATTCATAGGAGAACTATTCTCTAACCCTGAAAATGAGACTGTAATCCCTATCCCACTAAAAAATTCCTAGCTCTAGGGGAAGAAACAGACTCAGACTTCAGCAAGTACAATGTAAAATTTTGTAATATAATGAACATAGGGTAAAATATTAAGCTAAATGCACAATTTGTTTTGGAAAAGAATTTTAAAAACAAATAAAGTTTGCTGTCATTACTATTGTTTTATTTATTTATTTATTTATTTATCTTGTTAGGGCCACACCCATGGCATATGGATGTTCCCAGGGTAGGGGTTGAATTGGAGCTGTAGCTGCTGGCCTATGCCACAGCCACAGCAACACCAGATCCGAGCCATATCTGAGACTGTCAGCACAGCTCACGGCAACACTGGATCCTTAACCCACTGAGTGAGGCCAGGCATCGAACCCAGGTGCTCATGGATGCTAGTCAGATTCGTTTCTGCTGAACCACAATGGGAACTCCTCTCTTGTTTTAAAAACACATTCACAGCACTTTCTAAAGTCACTTTCAGTTCCTTAGCAGTATGAAAGATTCCTAACTAGAAAAAGGATTATTTTGATAAAACAATAATTAGCAATGATTGGTTGATTTCACATTTATTATTATCTAAAGCTTACCTTCGTTTACTTTAAGCTATTATAATAGAACTTTCCCCTTAAAACCTCTCTCACTGTTTCTATTGCTTACCTTCCTAATCTTTAATTCATATGAAAAGATTTGTTACACTTAGTCTGGGTCGGCTATGTAATCTCTTCAAATGGGCTTGCCCTTCTCTGGATTCATTTCACATTACTGACTTTAAGTGGGAATACAAATGCTAAATGCGGACTTAAAAAATGCATATAGACATACACAAAGGAGTGCCTCCACTGTAAACTCAATCCATATTCTGTACAAAAATGGCCAGCATTAATCTATGATGTCAGAGACTAAGATAGTCATGCCTCCTGAGTGGTGGTTAGGATGTGAAGAGATGTGACGACACAGCCAAGTGATACATCTCATGGAGGCTTAGCTTCCTTGTCCAGGGATAGCTGCATGATAACATGTATAACTTCTGGGCACACCGTGTGGTGAGCATAAGAGTTGAGTAAACCATAGATAGTGTCAATCACCAGCGGTCTAATGGCAGTCTGATGGGTTTCTCAAATTCGAAAGGTCCATTTCGAGCTTTGCCATCTTCCTTTGCCATTATCCACCCAATTTGCTGGTGACATGGCGCTCGTTCTTCTTTTCTCTCCTGCCCCATGGTCATAAAGCCCACTTTGTGGACTGGCTTTCTAGAGTGTAACAGTTTCTTGTATTCCCATGGCGTGACTCAAGGCATCAGCCTTTCTCCCTTGTCTTGCTTTGAGTGCCTACAGGTATTCCCTCTGCCTCAAAAAAACTCCTTATAATGCAGGCAGAGTGGGTTTTCTAAAACGGAGCTCAATCAGGCCACATGCACACGCTGCTTAAAATTCTACATTGGTTTCCCATTCCCTTAGGATAAACTCCAACTGCCTAATATTTAAACTGTCTTAGAAGGCCTCTCATAGCCTGATTTGTCTCTTCTTCTAGCTTCAACTCTTGCTATTCCTCCTTTATAGCCTATACTGCGAAAGGGTTTAACTTCATCCAGTTTCTCTTCCACATCCTAGAGTGTCCTCTTTCAATTCACACATTATTAGAAATAGTGACATTTTTAATAAGAATGTTTATTTAAGACTAATATTTCTGTTAGAAAGATCCCTCGTCTCTGTGTGTCTCCCTGCCTCCCCCACTGTTTGGGACTGAATTGGCCCTCTCTCCCCCCTCCAATTCATGCATTGAAACCCTAACCCCTAGTAGGTCAGAATGTGACTGTGTTTGGAGATAGAGCCTTTAAAGAGGTAATTAGGAGTTACTCTTGTGGCTCAGAGCATTATGAACCTGATTAGTGTCAATAAGGATGAGGGTTCGATCCCTGGTCCCTCTCGGTGGGTTAAGGATCCAGCTTTGCTGAGAGCTGATGCAGGCCCCCAAATGAGAGCTGGGCTAGGCTAGTTCAGAACTGAAGTTTGAAACTCAGAGAAGCTTTTAATTGATTTAATTTTTTTGGTGAATTTTTATCTGGTACTTCATGTATACCCGATGTCAGAACTATGAAGGTAGTAAGAGAGTCTCTGCCCTCAATGCATTTTCTGTCTCGTAGAAGAGGCAGACGTGAGAGCAAAAAAATGGCAATTATTGACGGGGCCTGGGACAGGAATGTGTTCCAGGCCTGGGGGCACAGCAGAGGCAGCAGCTGCGGCCACCTGGCGAGACAGGAGAGATGGCTAGGGCAGCAGCCTTTGGCTTGAGTTCTGCCAGAGAAACCTTCGAGCAAATATAGCTCAAGTTAGGGTGTGCCAGACAATGCTTTTGGCACATTGCATATAACTTTTCTAAGAAAGGGATCGTTATCAAAAGTGACTTTCAAAAAATTGATACAGCCATCATCCAAGTACACCTCCTCCCTAGAGTTCCTTTTTCTTTTATACTCAGTTGTGAGTTTGTATTCCTAACTATATCTATTTTGAATCTGTGTTCAGTAATTCAGTTCCAACATTTATTGAATACTTACTTTGTGCCAGGTGCTGTTCTAGGCTTTGGCGTACACAGATCAATGTCTTAACCTCCAGTTCATGGTCTCATAGGAAGACACGTACGTAAATAAGTGATTTAGAATACAGGTGTTTATAAGCACCCCAACATAAGTGTTTAACTCTGAGTAGTAAGGGAACGTGGTTAAGATTTCTTGGAGGTATTTACAATCCAGATAGGGTATTGAAAGCTAAATAAGATTTAGAATTTTAAAAGAAACTGAAGAAATAACAACTGAGTGTTAACTTTTAAATACAGTGTTTATGGAGGATTATATAGCATAGCGAATGTGATTAATAAGTTCAAGGGCTGACCTGCTGTATTCATGTGTCACATGTGACAGAGGACACACATATTGAGGGCTATTGATATTTATAAAGAATCTACAAAAAAGCAGAGTTTATTCATAATTATTTGTATCATATTAGTCCTGTTATATCTAGATTAATAACGTAATCCAAGAAAGAGAAGTAAGATTCTAAACTTTCTTGAGCAGGTATGATTTTTGTCTTACAGATGAGTTTACATGACAAGGTTCTGTAAATATATGTATAGCATCCTTGTCTCATTCCAAGATGTCAAGATGCATTAAGTTTTGCTTTTGGAGCTGAATTGATTTCTTTTTTCCTCTGGGTCAGTGGAAGCCAGACGTCTGTGCTGGTCCTAGCTCTGCCTTGCTTACCTTTTAAAGTAACACCTCCTCTCATGCTGTTACTATGCTGTTTGCATATGCGCCTGTAGTCTTGGGAGTGCACTACTATTGAAAAGGCTTTTCATCCAGCAAGTTGACCTGCTGCTGAAAAGCCCATGGAACCATATGACTATTTCCTCATCCTGTATTTTTCCTGATTGAGCTTATAAAACTGATAGAGACAACAAAATGTTATTCCCAGGAGTAAAAACATTGATTTGTGCCCTGTGAAAGCAGAGGTGGTAACTGTCACCCTGGGGAATTACTCTTCAGGTTTTATGACATCAGAGTCTCCGTGTCTAATTCTGGGCAAATTCCTTAACCTCTCTGTGCCTCATACAGTGTCAGAAGCCTATCTGTGCAATTCTGGGCAAATTACTTAACTTCTCTGTGCTTCCATTCCTCGATCTGTAAAATAATGGAAGTAGTAGTACAGTTTCATTGGTGATACTGAGGATGAGATTAATTAGTACATGTAAATACTAATCAGCACCTAGAAATTCCTAAAGTGTTTTATTATCATTGTTTTAAACCTGGAATGACATGTTGCTTATACACTTCTACCTCTAAAAGTTTAGTCTGGTTTGGCTTCCTAATATAAAAAACATATTCTACTATATATATATGTATATGTATGTATATATGTGTATGTGAAGCATATAAATATGAAACATCAACACTTGAGAAAAATAAAAACTGTTTCATTTATTAATGATCTCTAATGATGGGAATTAAAGACATACATCTTGGGAAAGACATATAACTTGTTTGACTTGCAAATTGGAAAGTCGTATTATTTTGTTTTCTTTCTTTTTTTTTTTTTTTCCTTGCTTTTTGAGGCTGCACCTGCAGCATATGGAGGTTCCCAGCCTAGGGGTCAAATCGGAGCTACAGCTGCTGGCCTACACCACAGCCACAGCTACGCCATATCCGAGCCGTGTCTGCGACCTACACCACAGCTCAAGGTAACACCGGATCGAATCTGCAACCTCATGGTTGCAGGATTCGTTTCCACTGCGCCACGACAGGAACTCCTGTTTTCTGTTATTTTTTTCTTCCTTGTTGGATACATATATAATTCAGTTTTACTTGCTGGGTACATCCTTTGCAGAGGAATTACCAGAAGGCTGTTGTTTACAACCCAAGCTCAAGAGCTGTTGAAAATGGGCAGTAAAGTCCAGTTTTAGTAGAAGTACAGCATAAAAGCAGCAGTCATCCTGTGACTTAATGCTCTCACTATGCAGTTGAGTTAATAATCATTACCACCTAACTGTTAATAGCCAAAGCTGGCTGTTCACAGCTTATTGTAAACAAGAACTATCTGCCATTCTGGATTCAAAGCACACTTCCTGCTGACAATCTTCTTGCTTCTTTTATTCTGAGGAATCATTTCGGGACCGTTTGTGTTGTCAAGGAAGCTATGGTTTCACTTCCAGACTTTTTTTTTAATTTCAAAAAGGAGATGAGTTGAGATCTTGACACATACTAAAACCTATTTTAAAACATACTCGTAATTAAAGGTATTAGCTAATGATAATGTGGCCCTGTTTATGCAAGTACCATTACTTTGGTTATATTCATTCACCCTTCACCTCCCCCTCCTGCTATAACTGTTATTATGAGGTATCGTTTCTTTTTTTAATTCTTACTGGCATAAAGACTTTTGAAAATAAAAATCCATCAGCATTTTCCAGCTGACAGCAGCTGAAGTTAACACTCTGGTGAGGCTGGTTTTCTTCCCTCCATGAATAAATTACTGCCAGGTGGAAAGCAATAAAATCATTCATCAATATTCAAAATGTTGTTGTGAAAAGAAGGCCGAAGACAGAAAACACAGATGCTGTAAGTTTTGAGCAACAGATAGTTTTGAGCAATAGTTACTTTGATCTCTTTGTCTCAGACATTAAACTTGAAATGTGTCTGGAAATGGCACTAGAATAACTCTTTTATTTCAGCAGGAACTGTCAAAATTTGATAAGCAACCAAAATTGTGCAAATTTCATCTTCCAATGGACACCTTAACACCTTGTTTAATATGGTAATTTCCAACCTCTCCTGCTCCAGTCACCCATCTGATCCTCCTGGATGCTGGCTTTACTATTTGTTGAAAGTTCTATGAAAGGAGGTATTTTTTTCATTTTTGCAGAGATCCCATCACACACACACACACTGCGTAGTGTGTGTGTTGAGGAGTGGTTACTATGGAGTCACTTACTAAGGGTGACTCAGCTATTGGCCAGGATCTGAATCTCAACATGGCTTTACATTTTTCTCTGCTTTTTAAGCATGCAGAAACTTTTGTGACAGAATGGAGAGAGGGGGCAAAGGTAAAGAGGAAGTACAGTTGTTCTTGGAAAATATTTTGAATAAAGAATTAGAAACTCAGATTCTGTGTTGGTTTACATATACATGGTGTAAACAAGCCCACTATGAATTTTTTTAGTGAACAAAGTTATATTTGTTTCAGTGACTCTGTCATTAAGTTTTTGAAAAAGAAAAATTGAGAGAAACTTGAAAAGACAATTAATTTGTGATGTGAGGCTAAGAAAGAACTATAAGTTGTAAAATGGCCATCAGCCTGTAAAAAAGTTTTTATATTGGAAAATTTGGGCATTCAGGTAAATTTCCAGAATATACCTGAAAAAGGTTCCACTGTGTAATCTCCGTTATTATCATACAATGTCTTATCAACTGAAAAGGAAAACAAGTAAAGCTAATTATTTAAAAATATTTATCAATCATTTTTAATTTACTATATTGACATATACCATTGTGTAAATTTAAGATGTACCTATTAATTTGATGTATTTGTATATTGTAATATGATTGTCAGGATAGAGATAATTAACTAGTTATCTTTTTAGTGGTTGGAATAATTAACTTTCAGTCTCTTAGCTAGCTGGATGATTATAGCACAATGTTGTTTATATTGATTATACTGTGCATTAAGTCTTTATGGCTTATTTGCTCCTGGTTGTAAATTCGTACCCATAAACATCTGTCTTATCCCCTCAACCCCCATCCCTTGGTAGCCACCATTTTGTGCACATGTTTGATGTATTTTAGATTCCATATATGAGTGATTCCATACAGTATTTGTCTTTCTTCATCCACCTTACCTCATTTAGCATAATGTGCTCAAGGTCTATCCATGCTGTTGCTAATGGCAGGATTTCTTTTCTTTCCATGGCTAAATAATACTCAGTTGTATATACCACATCTTCTTTATCCATTCATCCATTGATGGGCACTTTGCTTGTTGCCATGTCTTTGCTATTATGCTGCAGTAAATATTGGAGTGCATATATCTTTTTGAAATCTTGTTTTCATTTCCTCTGTCCGTATGCCCAGAAGTGGAATTGCTGGATCATATGGTAGCTCTATTTTTAATTTTTTGAAGAAACTCCGTATTGTTTTCCATAGTGGTTAGACCAGTTTACATTCCCACTGATGGTGTACAGTGAAAACAGTTCTAATTTCACAACATCTCACCTGTGCTTATCTCTTGTGTTCTTGATGATAGCCATTCTAACATATGCATGGTGATATCTCACTGTGGTTTAATCTGCATTTTCCTGGTGATGATTGATGGTGAGCATCTTTTCATGTATCTATTGGCCTTTTGGAAGTCTTTGTAAACATATCTGTTCAGTTCCTTTGCCCATTTTTTACTCAGATGGTTTTGTTTTTGTTTTTGATCTTTAATTGTACAGGTTTTTTACATATTTTGGATATTAACCCTTTATCCAATATGTGGTTTGCAAAAATTTTCTCTATTCTGTAGGTTGCCTTTTCATTTAGCTAATTGTTTCTTTTGTTATGCAGAAACTTTTAAGTTTGATGTAGTCCCATTTGTCGATTTTCTCTTACTGCTCCTGTTTTTGGTGTCACATCCAAAAAATTATTACCAATACCAAAATGAGGAACTTTTTTTTCCATGCTTTCTTCTAGGAGTTTTATAGTATTAGGTTTTATAAAAATCAATGAAGATACAAACAGAAAGGCATCCTATGTTCATGGATCAGAAGAAATAATATTGTTAAAATGTCCATACTACCCCAAGTCATTTATAGATTCACAGAAATAGAAGAAACCATCCTAATTCATACAGAGCCACAAAAGACCCTGAATAGCTGAAGCAATCCCAAAGAAAAAGAACAAATTGGAGGGATCATACTTACTAATTTCAAACTATACTACAAAACTACAGTAATAAAAACAATATGGTACTGGTACACAAATAGACAGCTAATGTTTGACAAGGGAACCAGGACGATCCAGTGGGAAAAAAAAGATAGTTTGGTGCTGAGAAAACTGGATAAACACACGAATAACAATGAAACTGGACCATCTTTCACCACTCACAAAAATTAACTCAGAATGGACCAAAGGAAAGATATCTTTGTCATAATTAGTTTTAAAATGAATTTGACTCACTGTAATAGCAGTGTTTACAACTGTGCTAAGGGAAAATTGAAAATGATACCAAGACTTCCACTATATATACAGATATGATAAAGAAGAGGTAATCTTTATCCTCAAACTGTTTCTAATTACCACAAGAATAGCTCAAGCCTGACATGCTCTGAGAATCAGGACACAATATCTCCTCTCCTACCACAGTCAGAAGCTGAGTAAGCCCCAAAGTTACTGCAGTAACCCATCTTCTGGAGGTTAAACCTCCCTGAGGCTGCAGTCTGCTATCTGACCAAATGGAGTAAGCTAAGACTGTTAGAATCTGTTTCTAAGATTGCTTTTGAATTCAGATCAATCAGAACTTCCTGTAAGATCATTCTGCATCCCATCTTATCAGTATTTATGTATAATCAACAGGGTTAATTAAATAAAACCCTTTAAAAGTGTCATTGCGCTTAATCAGCTCAAGTCTACAAACAGTTATTGGACTCACAAACATGTTGTACTCTGACCTTGGTGCTAAAAGATGGTAACATTAGAAATTGTAGGCAGTTGCTGCGTACCAGCCATTTGATTGCATAACCTTAGATATTTTAACAATGTGCTTAACCAGAAAGTCCAATACTATTGAGTTTAAACCAGGTGACCAATACCATTTTATGCCTTCATCTCTAATGGAGAGCTTATAGTGACATAAGAAAAAATATGGCTCCTCAGCAATTATTGCTAAAGACTTTGGCAGTTGGACACAAAATCAGCTAGTGCTGGATTTGATTTGCTGATATTTTGTCGAGGCTGTCTTTGTTTATGTTCATGAGCAGTGTTGGTTGGTAGGTTTTTGTTCTTGTAATGTCTTTGTCTGGTTTTAGTATCAGGGTAATCCTGTTTTTTAATAATGAATTGGGAGGAGTTCAGTCTCTGTTTTCTGTGCAGGTTTGGTGTTGTTTCATCCTTATTTGTTTGATAAGAAACAAGTGAAGCCATCTGGGCCTGGAGTTTTCCTTGTGAGAAGGTCTTAAATTATGAATCCAGTTTCCTTAATAATTATAGGTAGGTTCCATTTCTTCCTACGTCAGTTTTAGTAGTTTTATATCTTTCAAGGAATTTGTCTATTGCATGTAAGTGATTGAATTTATTGGAGTAGAGTTGTTTATGATATGACATTATTTTGGCCACCTCCATGGCATGCAGAAGTTCCTGGGCCAGGGATGGAACCCCTGCCAAAGCTGTAACCAGAGCCACAGCAGTGACAATGGCAGGTCCTTAACCTACTGAGCCATGAGGGAACTCTCTAATATGTCCTTATTATCCATTTGCTATCTTTAGTATTTTTAAGAATAATTCCCCTTTTGTTTCCTGATACTGGTAATTTTTTCTTATTTCTTGACAAAATAGTTATAAATTTACTAATTTTATTCATTTTTTCAAAAACCTAGCTTTTAAATAATTTTTTTCTATTGTTCATCTGCTTATTCTTTCTTTAATTTATTTTTGCTTGTCCTTACCTTAATTATTTCTTTGTTTTGATTTATTTTGGGCTTAATTTTTTCTTCTTTTACTAGTTTTCTAAGATAGAGCTTTGATCATTGATTATAGCCCTCTCTTCTATTTTAATAAGCACTCAGTGCCATAAAATTCCCTCTGATGATTGTTTTAGCAATATCCTACAAATATTGATATGTTGTAGTTTTCTCTTGTGATTTCTTCTTTGATCTCTGGGTTTTTTAAAAGGGTGTTCTTTAGCTTTCAATATTTGGGGATTTTCTAGATATCTTTCTTATTTCTAAATTAATTCCTTTTGGTCAAAGAACATACTTTGTATGAGTTAAATCCTTTAAAATTTATCATGATTAGTTTTATGACTGGGCGTATGATTTATGTTGATATTCTCTGTGAACTTAACAAGAATTATATACTATGCTCTTTTGGGTGAGCGTATTCTATAAATATCCAGTAAGTTAATTTGGTTGATGCTTTTGCTTAAGTTTTCCGTAATTTTCTTTTTGATTTTCTGTCTACTTATTCTATGTATTGCTAAGAGAAGAGTTTTGAAATATTCAACTGTAATTGGGTTTTGTCTTTTTTTATCTTTTCAGTTCTAAGAGTTTAACTTCAAATACTTGGAAGCTTTGTGTTTCAGTGCATACACATTTAGGATTGTTAAGTTTTCTGAGTTTAGCTTTTTATCATTAAGAAATATTTCTCTTTGTCCTTAGTCATATCCCTTGTTCTAAAGCTGTGAAAGCCATAGAGTTATGCTATTCAGGCCTCCTTTCCAAAAAGTAGTTTACTAAGCTCACAGCCTCAGCTACAACACTTTTGGGATTTGCCACATATTCCCACTGTGGCTATGTTCTCCCCAGGGTACCACAGCCCATGACTGACCTCTGTATGTTCCTAGACCACGGCTATTTCTGCCCAAAGCCAGCTCTTCTTTTGGGCAGTCTCATCTGGAGATGCCCCATCAGCCTGGCTGAGACTTTCTTGGATCTGCACTGTAGTCTGAGGCTCTTCTGACCCAAATCTTCTTTCTCCTCTTCTCCTTTCGCAGGTGTCAGACCAACATTCATGTGTGAATCCTGCTCCCTTTCACCTTTATCTTTCACAAGTGTTTCCCCCAATAAATCTTTTGAACTTTTGATTCAGTCTTGACATCTGCTTCCCCCAGGACTCCCACTGACAGGGAAGTCTACTTTGTCTGAATTAAACACGGCCATTCAAGCTTTCTTAGTTTGTATGGCATGTCTTAGTCCATCCTTTTGCTTTTTCTCTGTGTCTTTATCATTTAAGTGTGCTCCTTTTACTCTGTGTGTTTATAATTAAAGTGTGTTTCTTGTAGACAGCACATATGGTTGCACTTAGTCTACTGTCTTGCTGTATGTTTTGTTTATCCCATCTCCTCTTCTTTCCTTTTCTCTTTTGTTCTTGCCTTCTTTTGGATTACTTAAGTAATCTTCTAACTTTCTATTTTATCTCCCCTCTGGTCTTATAGTTTTTTGTTCATCATCTTTAGTTATTACTCTGGAGTTTATTTACCGTATGCCACTTTATCTTATCTTGTCCCACTTTCAAATAATATTGGATTGCTTCATGTATAATGTAAGAACTTCAGGACTTTTTGCTTTCATTTTCTTCTTCCTGTCCTTTGTGATTTTGTTGTCGTACATTGTATTTATTACATATGGCAAAAACCTCACAATACTTGTTATTATTTTTGTTTTACAGAGTCAGTTTCATTTTAAAGAAATGAAAATATAAGGAAATAGCTTATTTTATATGTACCCACATATTTGCAAATTCCCACACTTTCAGTTCTTTCATGTACATCCAGGTTTCCTATCTTGTATTTTTTTTCTTCATGAAAAATATGCTCAAACATTTTTTGTAGTGCAGTTCTGCTGGCTGTGGAGTCTCTGTGCTTTTGTTTGTCTAAGAGTATTTATGTAGTCTTATTTTTTGAAGGATATTTTTACTGGATATAGAATTCTAGGTTAACCTTTCCTTTTTTTCTGTCTGGACTTAAAGAGGTCATTCTATTGCTTTTCTCATGTTTCTAAAGAGAAGTTTACAGTCATTCTTCTCATTGTTCTTCTATACACAGTGTGTCCGTTTTTTCCACTCTGCAACTTTGGATTTTTTTTTTTTAATCTCTTGTTTTCAGCAATTGCATTGTGATATGTCTGGTTCTGGTTTTCTTGTTACTATCTTTGTTGAGGTCCATTCAGTTTCCTGGATTTTTAGTTTGTAGTTTTCATCAAGTTTGGAAAATTTTCAGTCATCATTTCTTTTTATCATTTTTATCCCCAAACCCACATCCCAAGACTCTAATAACAAATGTGTTAGACTACTTTATTGTTCCGTAGGTCACTAAGGCTCTGTTCTTTTTTTCAAGCTTATTTTCCTGTTTGTATTTCCATTTGAGTATTTTCTACATTGTTTTGTCTTTGAGTTTACTGGTGTCTTTTGCAGTTGATTAATGTCCTGATAATCCCATCTAGTATATTTTTTTATTTCAATTTTTTTTCATTTCCACATCTGATTTTTTGTTAATTTTCCCTTTATATCCTCTTAACTTTGTTTTAAATCCTTAAGTGTATTAATCATATTTATAAGTTAGCTGTGCTGATTCCTCAGCTATGTCATTTCCCCATCTCTTTCTCTCCTTTTCCTGCATCTTTGCATGTATAGTACATTTTTTGTATAGAGTTAGATTTGGGGGAGGGGAGGTTGGTGGGTTTTTGTATTATTTTGATTCAGTGCAAAGTTTTGTTGTCTTTCTCTTAAAAGGTTTTTTAGGCCAGGTCTTTAGTAATTTTTACTGTAGGCCTGATTTAGCAATACTACTAAACAGGTTCTTGAGAGTATCTGACTACTAAAGAATCTTCTGAGGAGGTGACTTAAAGCCCCAGGTGCTCAACAGAGACTTTCTCTTCTAGCTGGTAAAACCTCAAATGTCTCCAGCCCTTCGCCAGATCTGAGAATGGTTTATCTCATAGATCCTCATTTGCTTTTGCCCAGTGTTATGAGGTTGACCTGGCATGTGTGCACCTTAATACTGAGCAACAAACTCAAGCAAAGCTCGTATGGCTTTCTTGAGCTCTTGTACAGATCCTTCGTGCCTGGTACTTTTCTTATAAAATTCCATCTGCCTCTGCCTCCATGGACTCTGTTCTTTGTCCCCTTTACTCAGTAAGACCCAGAGTTCTGGGGTTTCCTTTCACTGCACTGCCATCTGGAACAGGCAACCAGGCTATTGCCTGGGTTAACCATAGGACTCGCTTCAGTTGTTCCCCGTCTCAGGGATCTCACATCTCCTGCTTCCTTTAGTCTAGAATCTGTAAATAGTTTTCCACATATTTTAGCCAGCGCCCAGTTGTTTAGGCTGGAAAGATGGATCCAGTCCCATGTAATGCATCCTGACCAGAAACAAAATTTTCTGTTTTTGTGGATATTCTGGTTGTTTTCTTCTAGACTACAAAGATAGTCTATGAGACCATCCCTGTTCTGAGAGAGGAGCATTTGCGGGGGGTGGGGGAAGGTGGAGGAGAGAAGAGGCTGGATGGGTCGGCTGAGGTTGAGCACAGAACCGTGAGTGGGCATCCCTGGAAAGAGGAGGGCATGGTGTCTGGGAGATAAGGGGGCTGTGGCCCTTTTCTTTCCAAGTCGTTTTCCCCAGTCATCTTTCACACTGAAGGAATCTAAGTCAAGGACAGCCTGTACATTCAGACTATTTCGAGACAGCAGTTTCCTGGCTGCAAAATCCTCTATCTCTTATTTTATCCATGGATGGAATTTTCTTTTTCCTTTGAATGTCTTGGGCAATTTAAGTATTTCTTTTAATTATTTTTTTCTGCACCAGTGCTATTTATTGATAACTTCCAGAAGCCAGTCATTCTGTTAAGGGCATTCATAAATTCATTTAATTTTCATCAGGACCCTAGGAGGCAGGTACTAGTATGATCTCTATGTTATCCAAGAGGAAAGCAAGGCTTGGAGGGCTTAAGAAGTTTCTGGAAGATCGCACAGCTTGGAAGTGGCAAAGCCAGGGACCTTGTATGCTTCTCACTTCATGCCCTGTGCTCTTGACCTTAGGTTATTCTTTCTCTACTACACACTACCTGTACTTAGATATTTCTGTACCTGTCTTGCCAGGTCATGAACTGACTGAGGATAGGGACTCTGCACTTATATATTTTATGTCTTCCAAGTATTTAGCAGAGCCCTTGCCCACAGCCAGTTGAGGGGGAGGAAAGGAGGGAGAAATAGTATCTTCTTTGTTTCTCATTTTGGGGAAGAAATATCCCTAACCTTTTAGAATTAACTTGCCATAAAAATATATCCTTATCAACAAGATTAATCTTTCCATGTAACTTTGTTTTGCTTATTTGAATCAGCTGACAGGAAATCTGCTGTTCTATAAAACAACAGATGGCAAAAAGGAAATATTCATTATGGGTCTAGTGTCCAGTATACATACCTAGTCGTGATATACTTTGGGATAATGTGTTCTATGATGTTTGCTCCTTTTAGTCATACTGATGAATTATTTTCCCTTACAGGATTGATTTTTATGTTTTCTGCAGCATTAGGTAAATGTTTATGATACACAATATATAATCTCAAATAATGATAGAAATAGCATAACAGGACCCAGTAATCAGTAAGTTGAAGTTATTCTTATATTATTAACCAAATACATAGTGATGTCCTAGTGTTAGGAACTAGGGCCCTATAATGGTTCTACAGGAAATAGCTAGTGGGGTACATTAGCATCTGCAGGGGAGGATGTCAGAGCTTCTTGAGGAACTCTCCTAAAAGAGTCTTTCTTCATTAGCCGAAGAAGAAGCTCGACTACTGGATGGCAGTTTGCACAATTCATCCCCTTTTCGGGGGTCAAATGTGTATGTTCCAGGAGGTGTTTAAGCCACAGCTGATAACCCTCCAGTCCAACTCACAAGCTCCATGTAGGTGGATATTTGTCAGGAGGGAGGCTACAGGTAAGGTGAGAAAGCCTTGCTATTGGAAGCTGTCAAAAATCAAGTTGGAGACTTCTTTAAAATCTTTAATTAAAACTGCCTCTAGCACTGGGGGGTGGGGTGGGGGGCTATGTGAGAAAAGGAGGAAGAGGGGTACGACGAATAGTATCTTCAGTGCCTGAAACTCTGAGCTTAGAAACACAGAACAGATACCTGTTAAAGGCAATACATTCTGTTTTTATCTGACCATCACCCTCTGTTTCTCACAGATTCTTTTTTGTTGGCCAAAAGCTGTAGAACTTTCAGGTCCAGTGATTATGAGATGCTTCCTCATCGTTTGGAACTAAAATGACTTCATTCAATGCAAACGACTTTAAATTGTTATCATCCACCTTTAATGCTTGCAAAAAGATCTGTAATAGAATAGCTCTTACTGTATCTGTACAGCAGGAGCTGAGAGAGGGCAGAAAAGAAAGGAATGAGATGTGGAAGGAAAGTCTTATTTCTCAAGCAAAACAGGAGAAATCCTTAGAAGAGGGAATTATGTTTCCCATGATCTTTTTAAGATGCAGGATCTTTCCTCTCATGGTAATTTTATAAAATGAACGAATATCCACTAAAGTCGATTTCTCCTATACACAATAAGAGATTAATGAGCAGCCATCAAAGAATTGATTTTTAGTCTCTAGTGGACTGAACTGGCCTGAACTGGATTCAGGCAATAATGTGAAGGCTCAAAACTAAATCTATTGTTTTAGATCCCTGAGCTCCTCCTGTCTCCCAGCACATTGTTACGTTGTATTAAACATTAGTAGTCGGATCATAAGAGCCACAGGGGACCACCACTCGAAATGCTCTTTAAAAAAATCTATGAATCCTTATCAAATCCCGTTGCCCCCCAGCTAGGACTTAAAGGGTAACAGAGGAAAGAGAGTTTCCACTTTGAATAGAAGCAGTCCGGAGGTTGGAGTTTAGGTACCTTCTAAACTAGGCTAAACTTTTTCAGTGAATTAATTCATATTGGACATTGTACCTCATGCCAAGATGTAAGAATACATCTTGTACCATGACGTAAGAAGTTTGTACATTCACCATCTTCATAATATATTTGAACAAGGTGATCTAACAAAACATGGACATGTTTATCTCAGATATTTTTAAGAGCTCCCACTTGTCTTAAAATTCTATTACATTGCATTTTTCCTGGGATGTTTCTCCATAGAAAAAAGTTGCAGTACATATACTAATATAATAAGTATTTGTTACAGGCTTCCTGTGGGTAGAGCACTGGGCTTGATTTTGTCTGAAAGTATGCATTTCATTTATTTAATGGATATTTATTGCATGGTGATGTATGCCATGTGTTGTTCTTGATCCTGGGAGTATTGTTAAATCAGTATTACCAATGAGGTCTTTGGCCCTCTTGCAACCTCAGTGGGAAAGGCAGACAATGCACAAGCAAACAAATGCATACATAATATAATTTTGGGGAGAGGAGAGAAGATGTATTTGCTTTTTATCCAGCTTCTAAGTAGCAGCTACTGGAAAATTGTATACCATGGTGTAACAACAGCATGCTCTGACTTTTCTACAGAGCAAAGTATGGGGTCTTTTCCAGTCGTCCTGAGCAGTTTCACACATAGACATGTAAAATATGTGTTTTCAGTCCCGCTTATTCAGTCAAAGAAACCGAGGCCTAGAGAGAGCTTGGGTGCCTTTCTTTAGTTAAAGCTAGTAAATGGCATAAGGCTTTTTGAATCAGACCCTTGCTTTCTGACCATAAGTTGCATGGTTTTCTCTGCATTATTGCTTGATATATATATTGGATTAATCATCAAAAATTCTTTCCTTTTTAGATTTCAGGTTAAAAAATCTTTCAGGAGTTGAAAAACTTATATCAAGTCATGACAGATACAGTTTTTGCTTTTGACTTTAAAAGTACTTTTAATAAAGCCCATATCTACTTAATGGAGAGAAGAAGGAACAGGGGAAAACAGTTTCTAAAAATTGCCCTTGGACACTGCATGGGTTTTCATAAATCTTAGCCTTCTCAGGGCTGATTACACTTTGCAGTCTTCCTTAGGAAATGGATGAAAATTGGAGCTGGGACACAAACAGGAAGGCTCTGAGGCAGCATTTGTCCCCTCAGGCACCACCTCTTTAAATAGCTACTGTGCACTGGGAATTAGTTCTCAGTTTAGGCAAGAAGCTCTGTTGCCCTTTGTTTCTCTGGCCCCTCAGGGCTGGAGGCAGCCCGCAGGTCCTGCTCCGAGGTGAGGCTGAGCTCTGCATGTGGTGGGGTGCCTGTGGGCTGCGGGGCGGCCTCTCCGCCTCTGGGCCCTGAGGACTCAGGGCCAAAGGGATGTTTGGTGCTTCTCTCTTAAGAATATCAACTGTGAGACTTCTAACCTGTTCAGAGGTGAGTTTCAGAGCACTTCCTAAATCAATAACATGGGCTACAGCCTTCTTTCTGCAGTCTGGTTCTTCTACTTAGAAGCAGAGAGAAGGAAGCAAATCGTTGCTCCAGCTTTTTTGGGTGTTTTAAATCTATGTTTACGTGAATATATAGGTGGGGCTTATAGCTTTATTAGTAGTACATAATGTTAGGTGAGAGTAAACTGTAATTTTTTAACCTTTCAAACATTTTTGTTATGGCATGAATATGTTTCTGAAGCTCAAATACAGAAGGAAAGTAGATAAGCTTTGTTACTAATTTGGGAAAAACTAGTTAACATAAATACATAAAAATGAATGGCTTAGAGGTCTTGGGCTTCCAATTTCTGTTTTTGAGCAGGAGCCTTTAAACTATCTAATCTTTCCAGATGATTATCTAATTTTAGAAACATCTACGGAGGTGGACTCCATTACCCAAGGAAGGTCTTCCACTTCTCAATAGAATTAAAATATTTCGTCGGCAGGGCTACCAACCTTCCCCTTGTTTTTAGTTCTGGGACAAAGGGCGCCAACCAGAAATGGCTGTGTTCCTTGTCCTGGTCCCAGAGAAGACGTGTGAGTGAGACAGGAATCCTCCTTATGAGCCTGCAGAAAAGGCCTCTGCTTGGGCTGTGTAAGACATGCCTCTGTCCATTGCTTCTGACCCTTTCCTAGTCTCCGCCTGCTCTGCTTTTACGTGTACTTTCTTAGAGAAATTGGTGCCTGAGATACAGTGCACGCTGGAGCCGAAGGTCATCTGATGAATAATAGCAAGCAGAGGGTCTACTTCAAGCAACACATCCTTTTCCCAGGAAGGGTTCCATAGTATCTGTCCACCTCCTTTCACGTTTACTAGAGCCTTGTCATCCATCCAGCCACTTTGTCAAGGCTCTATATCTGTCTTTTATTTTCTTTTTATTCCTTTTCTTGTCCTTTGTCTTTTGGAGGGAAGGGGAAGTATCAGGAAGGGTGGTTTTGTTGTTTATTTGAATTTCATTTCCTTTAAATTAGATCAGAATCATTTGCTTCAGGGTATTCTGGGTTCTTTTTAGGTAAGTAGCATCATCTTTCTATTTTGAAGGTATGTTTGTAGTTTCTTTGTTGTTTTTAAGTTGTTTTACTAGTGTATTTTGTAATCAAAGGTGAAGTCTACTTTAGCGTCATTGAGCCGCTTTTTTAGATTAGAGTGTGATAAGAAAGCCTGCTTAGATGGAATTATTATTTATTCATTTTTTGGTATTAGGGGGATAGGGAAATTTTTTTAGTCTTATCTCAGATTTCAGGGGGTGGCAGTAAGCAAAATTAAGTTTTCATGGTAAGGGATAAAATTTCCAGCATGATGTCTAGGATTGTGGCAAGAGCTTGATGTGCTCATTTATTTGTGAAAATAATTTAGCACTTTTGTGCTTTGATGATTATTACTAAATAAAGAGTCTTTAAATCTTGTCATTAATAAGGAATTTGCATCATATTTAGAAACCGTTTTGAGTTTCACATTCTACAGTTTCCTTGTGATAGCCCTTGTGGTTCTGCCTGTAATCCCAGCACGCTGCCCTACCCTCCCACCCCAACCCTGTACGTGCCTTATCTTTTATACATTTAGTAAGGCCCTTGTTCACTCTTAAGCCCAGGGATTGATTGACTAGACCCTGTGCTAATCAAAGACAATTTTAAGATGTGATTTCTGTTTAGATTTGAAAATGTAAACAAAGGACTTGATTTTTATGATTCTAAGGTAAAGGAAAAAAAAATCAGATGGAAAACAGAACAACAACGCCTAGCTTATTACGAAAGCAAGCAGAATCTTTGCAGATAAGGAATTCTGAAGACAATGGGCATAATAATTCAAGGTTCTCATAGCCAGGGATCTGGCAGAAATTTTATGAAAAATAACAAAATAGCTTATGAGGTGAGCCGAAAGGAAATCAGTTGGCCCTCTGTAATAAGTAGAATGACAAAGTGAAGTCACAGATTTACTGGAAGGCCTCCTACTGACCCCAGTTGAGCTGAGTGCAGGAATGTGTTTCCAAGCCTGCTTAAAACCCCAGAGGTGGTGTTTTGAATCAGTCTTGCTGACGTAAACACAGACCCTGCCTGGAAGTTTTCCAAAAGCAGAGAGCAAAGGCAGCTCAGTCGAGATGTGCAGTATTATTGGAGTGAGGACATGGGGAAGCAATTTACCACCACCTTGGGAGGCTGTGCAAGAGCCTTTGCGCTTTCTGAAGGCGTGGCGCGAGCAGGCAGTCATGCCATCACAGAGAGAAGATTCCACCCACAATTGCCTCCAAGTGCTTGTCTAAACAGAAGGAAGGAATTGTTTCTTAGCGATAGAGAAGCCTGTGGAGTTTTTACGGGGAAAATCCTATTGAGTGGAGTGTTTGGACAGTGTGAGGGCTGATGAGATGGACATTCATTGCGCGGCGACTTTAGTGATGAATAAATGATAGGCTGACAAAGCTCAGGTCCCAGACAGACTCAGGCTTTATAAGTGAGCAGAGCAAACAGGTCTTGTCTCTGTTAGCTATGGACGTCTGTGTAAGTAACTCTCCATTTGTTAGATGTAGTTCATTAAAGGAACATGAAGACAATATTTTCTTTCTCTTATGAAAATACATAATAAAATTGGGGTCAGCTATGTAAAGGATACCTTGGGTGAAATGCAGAGTTCTGTTTTTAGACTTTCCAAGAATCCAGGTTGGTCCTTCACCGAAAGAGAAAAAAAAAAAAAAATCACTATTTGTTTGGGACCTGAAAGGTTCATTATGTTGCATAAAAAGACAGAAGGCGCAGTATTTCTGATAATAGCAGAGAGGTTTTCACCCTGTCTTTCTTCCTGTTCCACAAGTTGCAATGCTAATTCCAAATAGTGCTTCTGTAAACTTCGCCAAGAATGCTGGAGATAGGGACACAGGAACGCACGACAGTCTTGCCTGCTGACGCCAGTGAAGAGAGTCTGCTGGTTGACCAGCTACCTTCAATGCTGGTGGAGGGCATCCACAGGCACGGCAGGAATAGTCCAGGCAGGGTGCTTTGTAGCAATGTAATTATAATGCGGCCAACAGAGCATATACTTACTTCAAAAGTTCTTTTTATATAACAGTGTAGTATACACCCGTTGTCTTTCATTTCATTCTTTGACAACCTCAAGCTATTCAGTTGGTGGGAATATTTTAGTGTATTTTAGGTAAAACATTAGAGATTTTTATCACTTGACCATCTCAGGCTGCTGGTAACACCTCTGCTGCTCCTCCTCCTCCTGACAAAAACCCTAAAGCAGAGTCTCCTTTTGAATTAGGCAAGTCTGTGGAGAGGCCTCACTAATAAAAGGGTGCAATTTTTTTCAAGAACTGCTTTCTCATCTGTGAGATAAAAGAAGGCAGGCATCAGCGGTACACAAGTCCATCTGAAACATTTTCAAGAAATAGTATAAATTCCCAAGTATCAGAAGGGCCTGAACTATGAGAACGTCTACCACTAGAATCTGAGGTTTTGATGATCGTGGTGGGAGTGGGGTTATGGAGTGCGGGCAGGCATTTTACAAAGACTGTGTCGCTCATCATCACAAAGACTCCACGCAAAGGCGTTTATCCCCAGTTTACAGATAAGGAGACTGAGGCACAAGGAGGCTGTGTCTTCCCCATGTTTGTACAGATGATAAGAGGTAGGACAAGAATGTGAACCCAAGTTTGTTTAACTGCAAGTCCTAGGCATTTTCTCCCGCACAGTGATGAGTGAAGGACACAGTTTGTTCCCTGTTGTTTTTCAGTCTGGAGGTGGTAGAAAAATTTGTTGAGGTTTTGGTGGAAGAGCTGTAGGATTTGCACAATTCAGGGAGACCATTTCTCCTCATTAACGGGGCTCCCAAGTTCTCTATTCTGACCTCTCTCTTGAAGGAATAGATAGTAGCTACTCCTTTTCCACGGTAATATGTAAATCTTGTTGTCTCTCTGTGTGTGTATGTGTGTGTGTGTATGTGCTGTCATGCAAGAAAATGGGAAAGGAATCACATTACTTCTTATGAATTGCAAACATCTGAGAAAAAATGTGTCATAGAGAATTATTGTGTGTTCTTAAGCCCTAAGAGGACTCACTGAGCATTTTCAGTAATAATTTGTTTACAGTTGTGCTTACTGAAGATTTGGCATTTTGGCAGTTACTTGACCATTTTGGATTTATAAACTGATTCATTTGTCAAAGTCCGGCTCAAATTCCACACCCCCTTTCTCCTTAAAGCACTGCCTCACCACTGCCCTCACACTGTCACCTTCTGCAGATTCCTAAAGACTAGTCTATCAGTATCTTTCCTTTAATATTTATATACCATACTCAGCAAGGTAGGTATTCCTCTAAAAGCATCCTCTTGTCTCTGGCTAGTCTGTGGGCCTCTGTTGGATGCTGATTGCTTCTTCTACCTCAGAACATTCCTCCTTCCCCATTGTTAGTATGGAGCTGACCTTTTGTATTAGTTGATTTCTCGGTTAATTATCCTCCCATTGGTTCTGTTTTTGTATCATGCACCTATTTAGTTTGTTCTCCTCATGCAGTTCTTGAACTATTTGAAGACGGTGGTCACGCGTCCTTGGAGCCTTCTCAGTTTCTCCAGTGCTTCCAACATTTCCACACATGGTGCAGCTTCCCGTGGGCCCTCTTCATCCATCCTGCTCTGAATTCAGCCCTGGCCGTCAACATCCTTCTCTAATGTGGTACCCAGAGTAGAATTCCAGGTCTGCTGCATTTTGAAAGATCATTTCCCCTTTCTGTATGATGAACTTCTCTACATCTGTGCCACTTAAGACCTGATTACGTAGTCTTCTTGGCGCCCCGTAGCACTGTTGCCTTGCACTGCCCTTGCATTTGGTCCCCATCTCTTCATCTTTTTCTCATGAACTGTACTGCTGCCAGGCGGCAATCATCCTAAACATGTACAGCTGAAGTTTCAGAACTTCATTCTCATTCCTGTTGTGTTTCACCCTGTTAGCTTCAGTCCATTAGTCCTCCCAGTGGAGGATTTTTTTAATTTGGGGTTTATTATCCAAAATAGCTTATTAGACTAGTAAGGGAAATGATCTTCTGAGAATAAAATTCCTAAGGTGTCAAGAAGGTTTTAATAAATCTTTCCGAAGAAGGTCACTACCCATGTCACCTTGTTGGGGGAAAGCTTTAGAGGCTTTTCCTAGCCTTGTGGTTAAAGCCCTAAAGCATCTTTCTGTGGTATCTGAAGAGTCTTTCCAGCTATGCCTGCTGTTGCACCACCAGCCAAACCAGACTCCTTGACCTCTCACCCTGTTCCCTGCACCCTGCGCCCCCCCCCCCCCCGCCCCCGCCTCCGCCCCAGGCTGTGTGGCTTTGCTCACCCTGGGGCATAGAATGCAAAGTCCCGCCTCTTCCACGTCTGCCAGTCAGAAGCCTGCACCTCCTCCTCCTTGAGGTCTTCCCTGAACTTTAATAAGGAGTCGTTGCTCCTTCCTTTGAGTTCCCAAGTGTTGTTCAAAGCTCGCAGTGAGTACTGAATTCTGCTTTATGTTAGTTAGCAGCACAGATGGTGGTGAGAGCAGAGGCTCTGGGAATGGACCATCTCTGTGCCCATCCAGGCTGAACACCTTAGTAACGGCGTAACCAGGGGTGTGTGAAGTTTTCTCGCTAACCCTCTGTGGTCGCATCTGTAAAATCAAAGTAGTAGTACCTGCCTTATAGGGTTACCATGAGGCTTGAAACTGTTAGTACGGTTTTAAGCACTTTGAATGGTGCCTGGCACATAGTAACTGCTAAGAATTATTAGCTATATCTAGAGATAATGAATTTTACTGAAGAAGCTTAAAGTAACTTATGCGTGTGCTTTTTGAATTTTTAAAATATGGATATTAGAGGATATAGTTATGAACTTTTAAGCTATGAACTCTAAGTATTGGAGAGGTGCAACCTTTTCCCAAAGAGGTGAGATGATCTCCAGCTAGAGGCTAGAGGCACAAATTTTTCTCTATTTGCAAATACTCAGTCACCATTTTTATAAGTGCTGTGCATGTTTTTTGGGTCTCTAATGTGCAGGCAACCTGGAGAAATACGACCTCCATGTTATGAAGTGTGTTTATCAACATTGCAATTGAGCAACTTAATTGCTCAAAGCCTGAGTTTAGTTAGTGTGCCAGCAGGCGAATGCCTGTTTGCATTTCGCTTTGTATTGCATGACAAAAGAAATTGTAAAATATGTTTTCTTTATTCCCTTGAAAAAATGCATCCTGGTGGCAGAACATCAGAAACTTAGGCATCTAACTTTTGGTATCATTGGGGGCAGCAGTCTTTAGTCTGATAACTCGCTCTGACCTCAGAATTTACTGAAGGACCCCCAAAAATCTTATGTTGGACTAGGTAGTGTTGAGATGTTAAGAATTATAAGATGAACTTTCTGTACTCAGGTTTATCTGGAGATACAACACATAGTAAATAAAATACTAGTATAAAGCATATTATATGGAAATTCTATACTCGGTGAATTACTAAGTTAGTAGTGTAGAAAGTGGGTCTTTTAAGAGCTGCATTTGCTACAAATCTAGTTCAGGTTTTTTTTTTTTTTTCCCAACTGTCGCTTCAGGACTCTCTATAGACTAAAGAATACAAGGCTTGAGGATATCGTCAATTAACTAACAATAATGTATTTGTACAAAGTGTTTCTTCTTTGAAAATGTGCTGTATGTGAAATAGTAGACATGTCTGATGATGAGGACTGTAATAGCTAAAACCTTATCATCCTAATTAATTCTGATGATAACCGTATAATAGTCTCCCATTTTTTGAAATGAGGGGAAGATTGGGTCTCAGAATGGACACATAGGTTATTACATTAGTAAGAGGGAAATAAATCTGTGATTTGATTCACATCAGTCCAAATGAAAAGCCCTCATTCTTCTTTTTTTTTTTTTTTTGTCTTTTTAGGGCTGCACCCACAGCATATGGAGGTTCCCAGCCTACACTATAGCCACAGCAACTTGGGATCCAAGCCACAACTGTGACCTACACCACAGCTCATGGCAATGCTGGATCCTTAACCTACTGAGCAAGGCCACGGATCGGACCTGCACCCTTATGGACGCTAGTCAGATTTGTTTCAGCTGTGCCACGACGGGAACTCTGAAAAGCCCTCATTCCTAACCTCTATATTATCATGTCCCCATTGATGCTTGTTCAGGGGAATCCATAGTTAGATCATTATGGCCAAACTGTAGTGTATATGATTGGAGGAGGGCACAGAGATGAGTTTGAAAACTGAGCTAAGGCAGGTTGTAATGAAACTTTTTAGGGAGTTCCCATCGTGGCTCAGTGGTTAACCTATCTGACTAGGAACCATGAGGTTGCGGGTTTGATCCCTGGCCTTGCTCAGTGGGTTAAAGATCCAGCGTTACCATGAGCTGTGGTGTAAGTCACAGACACGGCTTGGATCTGGCGTTGCTGTGGCTCTGGCATAGGCTGGCGGCTACAGCTTGGATTCGACCCCTAGCCTGGGAACCTCCATATGCTGTGGGCATGGCCCTAGAAAGGGCAAAAAGACAAAAAGAAAAAAAAGAAAAAGAAAAGAAACTTTTTAAAAGCTACCGAGTTTGGAACATCCTGCCAACAGTTGGGGAAACCTCAACAACTGATGACTAACAAGAGAGTGGCCTTATGTGATTTTCATCTTAGCAACATAACTCTTGTAAGAGTAGGGGAAGGGTATTAAAATATAAGGAGACAAGATATTGGGAGACAAGTTAGGTGGTACCATAGCCTAGGCATATCATAAATTTGTCGCCCTGGATCTGCAACAAAATTGGAAAAGATGGATTGAGAGATGTGTCGAGGTGGGCCTGTCCAGGGTGGAGGGCAAAGGAGGAGAGTGGGAAATGGTGGGTGTGCACTGATGCCATTCCTCAGGTTGGGGCAAAGGCGTGATTACAGTTGGTGGGCATGAGGTGGGGGTGGCTGAGTTTTGAACTTCTCCTTTCAGGTGAAGGAGAACATAGTGAAGACAGTTTGACATCCTGAAAGATCAAGTTCAGAACAGTCAGACCAAAGAGTGAGAATCCTCAGCCTGTAAGTGTATCCATGGCAAGGTCATGGATAAGGTCATGGGGAAGGGCTGGGGAAGGTGCTGCAAGTAGAGGGATACTGAACAAGGACGAAGGACAAAACCCGGGAAAGCAGCCAGCATTGAAGGTATGGCCATCCTCAGCCATGTGCCAATCTGACGACTATACCATGGACTCAGATTAGATGTGGAATTTCCCAAGCCTCAGTCAGCATGATTACAAGCATAATTTAGAGTAGCTTCCTTAGCTATTGGCTAAGCCATTAGTCATTGGTCTGTACTAGCATCACTCTCAGAGAATTGACTCTGAACTTGGGAAACAGTTTGCTCTCTGTAAATTGACTAAGGATTGGTATCGTCTGGAGATGTGTGGGACTCACTCATATACTGCTTGTTAGATGTCCTAGCATTTCTTTAGGATTTTTAAAAATAAAATTTGTATGTTACACTTCTCGTTTTAAAATAAATTCATAAAATGATGGAATCCACATGAACCGATCCCTTAATGAACTTAATGAACTCCCTTAATGAACTCCAGGTTTCTTGTGAAATGTCCTGGAAACTTTACTGCTGGCTTCCAAGTCCTAAAAAAATGGAAGAATGCTCGAGTCTAATGTGGTGTGTGGTCTTTCAGTAATGAGCAGAAACCTTCACTAAAAATTGGTCATATTGTCCGTCCATAGCTATTTAGCAATGACCACTGCATGAGAAACAACAACACTGCAAGCGGCCTAAGGGAAAATACCTACGGTACAGGGCAGTGAGGTCCTACTGCCTGAGTTCAAATCTTGAATCTCAGAGCTTCCCTTTTCCTTCTGTGAGTCCTAGGCCAGTGACAAACTCTCTTGAGGCCTTTGGAAAGACATTGTAATAATACCTGTGGGATTTTTATAGGCTTGTTGAGGATGTTCAATAGATATTTTACCCATTTGGGGCACCAGGGAGTGTTGCATATAATTACTGAGTACTAATGCACACTGACTAGAGTCAATTTCTCTCTTTTATTCTGTTTTAATATGTTTGCGAGTGTCGTACTGTCTGGAAATGTTTTACTTGACTTTCCTGAATGTAATGCAGTTCCTAGCTACTGGTACTACGTGTAGGAGATTCTTTGATATTAAGGGATTTTGGATTGTCAAGCAGTTCATTCCGACGGGTGTGGAAGACTATACTTTTTCAGGGTATCCCTCCCTTCCTCTTACAGAACCGCCACTTCACATCTGTAAGCAGAGCGCTGGCCTAACTCTGCAGCTTAAGCAGGGCTCAGAACACCTGAGGCGATCTGCTGACATTCTGGTATGTTCATTTCCTTCCTTCTGCAGGTTAGGTCTCAAAGAATGCCTGCCTGAGTATCATTGTAGAAGTTTCTCCTTTACTGTCCATGACATAGAATCATTTAGACATGAATCCAGCCTTTTCGTGGGCTGTTATAAAAGTCAGATTTTGTTTGGATCCAGGTATTATTGAAGGGCACACTGTATACTGCATGTAAAAACAACCCTGCATCATGTTATCCAGGACATTCCCCCAAATTGCAGTGTTAAGGTAAACAGAGAAGCTCTGCAGAGTACCTAGAAGTGTCCTCCACGGGCTGCTGATCAGGATTGTGGAATTTACGCGATAGAAAATGAATAATAGTGCTGGCAAACTAGGCATTTTCAGGAATCAAAAACATTTATCACATTTCCTGGGGGAGAGCAGGATTGCAGGAGTCTATACCATTGAACTGAGCTGGTTTTCAGAAACTGCATATCAACACTGTGTTTATATTCTGAGCTCTCCATGCTGTTCTTATCAGAATTTCACAAAGTCTCAGCATGCAACTCCCAAGGTGCAGGTATACCGTGATCCCCAGACAGCTATCTTATGAGCCGTATCTGCCCTGGTTCTAAGGCAAAGGTTGCATTCACTTGTTTGCCAGTCCTTGTGGAGAGAAGAAACGTTTTCCTGATCTTGTATAGCACTTTAACCATCATCCTGCTTGTCAGGACAGATGTTTAGTTAATGGTGAAAATCATTTGTTAAGACTCAAACAGACCTCTGACAATTCTTTATTGCTTCACAATTACTCTTGCCAATGTGTGTCTTTGTAAGAACCCTCTGGCAGAAATGCAACCATCCTGCTACAGAAGTAAATCAAAGAGAACCTAAAATGTCACTGTTAGGGGACTCAAGAGTCTCTAGCTTATGGAAAAGAGATCTTGATGAATTATAATAGTTTGGGAAACTGCAGGGGGACTGTGAGGCTGAGGCCAGACATTGGAAAGGAGAGGTGAGCAGAGGTCAGGCCCTTCCAGCCCTGGGACCTGTTTAGCAGGAGCCGGCTGTGCATTTCACCTTGCAGGCAGGAGCAAGGACCTGGAGAGGTGGGGCTTCCAGGTAGGACTGTTCCTCACAGAGCATGGACTGGACCTCTGAGGCCATCCAGAGCTCTACATCAGAGCTCAGGTAAGATCAAGGTGCAGGCCAGATGGCCACCAAGAACCTGCTTCTGCATTGATGGCGCAAGTCAGACAGTGGAGATGCTTTCTCTGGTTGGAATTTACCTTCACTGAATATTCATATACAACATTTAAGCAATGGAGGCTGAGAAAAATCAATCACATGTAATGTGCACAAATTTCAGTTACAAAATATAATTTTCTTTATTTCTGGCAACAAAATTTTTCTTCTATCTCTAATCCTCCATTTCTGACAGATAGCAGAAAAAAATGAATCTAGTCACAGCCACAGCCAGTCTGCCCCATCCAATTTCGGACTACATTGCTTCTGGTTAAGGTTCAGGAATATTCAGTCCCTTTCCCCTCCATCCTCCTCCTCCGCCTCCCTGTTGGTGCTTTAAGGAGTGCCTGGCAGAGGCATCAAGGACCTGTGCTGTGAGCTCAGCCTACCCTCCCCTGATATCCTGGAGCCCAGAGCTGACTCGCTGGTCCCAGTGGAGTTGAATGCATGCTCCTGGGGTGCAGATGTCATCTGTGGGCATGGGCCTGGCTCCCACCTGGTTTCCTGTTATGAACTACCTGCATCAGGACCCTTATCTCAAGCCAGGAGTGTCTGTACACATAGAAATCAGTCTCCTTCTCTCTCTCAGCTAAAACCAGCACCCCTTAGGCAAGGCAGGGAACTGGTCCCCCCACCTGCCTTAGCCCACCAAGCTGTCTGTCCCAACATCTTGCCCTTATCCCATGGGATATCTCTCAGCTGCCTTTCTTCTTAAAGAAGGGGAGCAGGAAGCAAATGTCCTCCCAGAGCCCCCCCAAATCTGTGGGGAAACCTGTGGTGACCCCAATTTCCACCTGACACATCAGGGCTTTGTTCTGGGGATGGGACACTGAATGCATTGCCTCTAATTGCTTATCATGCTCCTTTTCCTCTCTAAATTTTCCCTTCTTCCCAGTTTGGAGTTGGGTGGTTAAAAACAAACAAACAAAAAACAAAAAAGAGGAGTTCCCTTCATGGCTCAATGGAAACGAATCAGACTAGGAATCGTGAGGTTGTGGGTTCAATCCCTGGCCTTGCTTAGTGGGTTAAGGATCCAGCGTTGCGGTGAGCTGTGGTGTAGGTCACAGACACAGCTCGGATCCCATGTTGCTGTGGCTGTGGTGTAGGCTGGCATCTGTAGCTCCAGTTGGACCCCTAGCCTTGGAACCTCCATATGCCACAGGTGCAGCAACATGAGATCCGAGAAAGACAAAAAAAAAAAAAAAAGACAGAAAGACCAAAAAAATCAAAAAAACAAAAAACAAACAAACAAACACAAAAGGAAAACCCCCAAAAACTTGTTCTGCCAGTTCATATCTCTTTTCAAAACTATTTTTGTCTCTCATTTGAACTAGAGCCAAGAATTTGGAATCTTTATTTTCTGGGCTTTCTTTTCTTTCTCTTTTTTTCCTTCTAACACTTCACCCCCCCCGTGGGGGGGCTAGTGGTGAACTGGCCACCTCATCTCTCTTGGCATATGGTCTTAGGGTGGGGAGGTGGTAAAGAGGGAACGCATCATTCAACATTGTATCACATCGTCCTGGCGGAGGCCAACCAACCACATCTGACTCATGAGTGGAGATCCAGACTGAGTTCACTTCCCTGAGATTCTGGCCGTGTTTGGTTGAGCTCCACACTCGGGAAGGACCGCTGAGCTTAGCACTGTCCCCACCATTATTGGCGAGGAGCATGGCACATCCTTCCCTCAGGTGGGGAGATGGCACTTGTCTTTCATGGTGAGAGACGCTGGTGTTTAGCATGTCAAAAATCCAAATATGAGGATGTTGCTTTTTCCATTTTTTAATGTTTTCCTAAGAGCCTTGATTAGAGCTCTAATGAGGAAATGCATGCGTATGTGTGTGTGTGTGTGTGTGTCTGTGTGTGTACATGTATATACACCTACACAGATATGATTATAGTCATATGTCTCTAGCCAGATTCTGGTTGAATGTTTTTTAGGCACTAGCATTTATGATGTGCACTGTTTCTAGTTTTCCTTGGGTCTGCCTTCTTTCCCAGATCTTAGAAGTCCACTAGTGATATTACATCCAGATTGTATTTACTTTTTTTTTTTTTTGGTCTTTTTTAGGCCCACACCCATGGCACATGGAGGTTCCCAGGCTAGGGGTCTAATTGGAGCTACAGCCACCAGCCTACGCCACAGCCACAGCAACGCTAGATCCTAGCAACGCCAGATCCTTAACCCACTGAGTGAGGCCAGGGATCGAACCCGTAACCTCATGGTTCCTAGTCGGATTCGTTTCCACTGCACCACAACGGGAACACCCTAGATTTTATTTACTTTTGCAATTAATTTTTATTTTATGTCAGAGGATAGTTGATCTACAATGTTATGTTAGTTTCAAGTGTACAGCAAAGTGATTCAGTTATACGTATAATCTATTTTTTTCATATTCTTTTCTCATTTAGATTATTACAAAATGTTGAGGAGAGTTCCCAGTGCTATACAGCAGGTCCTTATGATTATCTATTTTATATACAGTAGTATATACATATCTACAAATATATATCCCAAACTCTTTCTTAATTTATCCCTTCCCTCTACCTTTCTTTCCCCTTTGGTAACCAAAGCTGTGTTTACTAAGTCTGTGAGTCTGTTTCCAGTTTGTAAATAAGCTCATTTGTATCATTTTTTAGGTCCTGTGTATCAGTGATATCATATGATGCTTGTTTTTGTCTGAATTACCTCACTTAGCATGATAACCTTTAGGTTCATCCATGTTGCTGCAGATGGCATTATTTCATTCTTTTTATGGCTGATATTCTATTTTGTGTGTGTGTATGTGTGAGTGTATGTGTACATACATTTAGGTTGCTTTTATGTCTTGGGTGTTGTAAACGGTGCTGCTATGAATATTGGGGTAAATGTATCTTTTCACATTATGGTTTTTTCCAGATACATCCTAGGAGTGGGCTTGCTGGATCATATACTTGTGTTTTTAGTTTTTTAAGGAACCTCTATACTACTCTCCACAAGGGTTGTGCCAATTTACATTCCCACCAACAACATAGGGGGTTCTCTTTTCTCCACACTCTGTTCCATTTGCTGTTTGTAGACTTTCTGATGATAGCCATTCTGACCTGTGTAGGGTGTATACCTCATTGTAATTTTGATTGGTTTTTCTCTAATAATTAGAGAAGCTAAGCATCCTTTTTTGTGGTTTTTTGGCCATCTGTATGTCTTTGGAGAAATGTCTATTTAGATCTTCTGCCCAATTTTTGATTGGGTTGTTTGCTTTTTTGATAATAAGCTGCACAAGCTGTTTGTATATTTTGGAGATTAATCCCTTGTTGGTGGTATTGTTTGCAAATATTTTCTCCCAAGCTGAGGGTTGTCTTTTCGTTGCATCTAAATTTTAAGATTGAATTGGAGGGTTTTAAGCGCAGTGCCTCTGAGAGAAAAGTGAAGGCTGCCTGGCTTCCCTGCCTCCAGCCCTCCTTGTCCTGTTTCCCTGAGGTCCTGGGGGCGACTCTGTTAACTTCCTAGGTGGTCTCTTAATGCTTCACCGCACTTCCTTTCTGCCCTTTCTTCAGGCACTCCTCTTGTTTTTCTTTTATCTTTAAAGCTGCCTCTTCTTACCAAGCCTTTTGAGGGTCTTCTCCACCTAAAGATTTCCTAAGGAATCAGCAGAGCCTCATGCAGTCTTTTTTTCTGTAGCCCCATACACTAATGCAGGCTCTTTTTATCTTAAGGGTATTTCCTCTTAACCTCAGGAAATAGTAAGTTGCTAAACTGGTTGAAGTTCCCAGTTGGTGAGCTCCTTGTGTTGCCCAAGGCACTCTCTATCCTTCCCCAGCATTCTGTGCTGGGGGGCACTCATCAACAAGGCCCCCTTGCCTGTGAGTCCAGTTGTGTCTGGCCCATAGGACACAGAGGAGGGATCTGAAGTTGGGAAGGGAGTGAGATGGGGGGGAATTATTCACCCTCCCTCTTCCTAGGAAGTGCCTGTGTTGCTCTGCCCAAGATACCCAGGAACCCAGCTTTTTTCATGACCCTGTCCTACTGTTCCTGTTCCAGCTCCAGAGTTCTTGGTTCTGGTAACTTCTCCCTCCCTTTGCCCCTTTTGGTCTGGGGCTACTAATGGCTTATCCTCCCAGTTGTAAGTTTTAATTAAGGTTCTTCATTTTCTCTTGCAGGCATCCCATAATGCTCCCCACATCTTAGTCAAAGCTCATCAGTTAAGCTGTTTGATGTACTGTCTGCTTCCTCCCAGGACCCCAGTTGAAGCCATGAATCACAGACACTCAGAGCTTAGCCTTCGCTACTTGAGGTGTGTCTACACTGTAGACCAGAAGCATTTGTAACCCCTGTGAGACTTGATAGAAATTGAAATTCTTAGGTTCTGACTCAGATTTTCTGAGCCAGAAGCTTCCTTTTAATTAGATTCTCAGATGATTTATGTGCACCTTGAAGGCTGGGAAGCCTTGCTGTAGAGGTGAGCTTCCTTCTTAGGAAGTAAGTGGCTGGGAGCCCTGCTGGGTACGTACTGGCCTTCATTTCTGGGGACAGCCTACAACTCAGCTTGCTCCTCCTGCCCTGCTTGCAACACCCACCCCCCACCCCACTACAGGCCACCCTGGAGCAAAGCTCACATCCTCTTCCTATCTGTTCATGTGGTGGGTAGTGAACCCATTCTCAACTCCAGGTACTGTCTGGGTGTTAGGAAAACAAAAAGAGGAAGGTGACACATCTCTGCTCTCAGCTGTATTTAGTGAAGGGATGAGGGCTTGCTCATAGTCACTGTCAGGACAGCAAGAGGCACGTGCTGTAACAGAGACAGGGACACGATGAGGTGGAAACAAAGGCCACAGTATCACAATTAAAGTTGCTTAGCTTGCTGGACATGAGAAAGTCGCTCTGTAAAATGCTGGGAAAAGCCTTGTGTTTTCTAACTTTAGTCACATTTGAAAATCTTGAGTGAAGATATCTGATTGTAATCCCCTGTCCTCAAGCTTCATCCTATTGTGACATTTGACAAATAGCAGCGGCTCTCCCAGGAACAGCCAGCAGTCTGTGGAGTCAGGGTTGTTTGTTCTGAGGCAGCTGCTGAGCAGCACATGCCGCCAGGCGCCAGAGCCCTAAAGACATTGAGCTGATTTTGTTCCGAAAGGAAATTCACGGAGGAAAAACCAACTGATTACCTCATAAGCTGTCTTTGGAATTAATTTCAGTGCTTGTTCAAGAGTCTAAATCTCCCTTTTGTAAGATTCTCATAGGCGTTTCTAATTAGGCCCCATCTTTGTCACCTGTAAGCAACTCTCCCATTCAGGACTCAGCATAAATCATGTAAATAATACGTATTCCAAATTATCCAAGCAAAATGGGGGGGGGGGCAATTTTTATACCAAGATGAATTTTTTAAAAGGAAATATTGGCTTAGGACTATGAATATTGATCTAACTGTTCATTCATTCATTCAAGCAGACCAGGTGTGTCACCCAAAGCATATTCATTATCCACAGTTTTGCCCCCTCTTCCTGGAGCTAGCGCTGGGTGAGAGAAAAAAGGCATCTTCATCATCTTGGATTTTTTTTTTTAATTTTTTTTTTAATTTTCCCACTGTACAGCAAGGGGATCAAGTTATCCTTACATGTATACATTACATTTTTTCCCCCACCCTTTGTTCTGTTGCAACATGAGTATCTAGACATAGTTCTCAATGCCACTCAGCAGGATCTCCTTGTAAATCTATTCTAAGTTGTGTCTGATAAGCCCAAGCTCCCGATCCCTCCCACTCCCTCCCCCTCCCATCAGGCAGCCACAAGTCTCTTCTCCAAGTCCATGATTTTCTTTTCTGAGGAGATGTTCATTTGTGCTGGATATTAGATTCCAGTTATAAGTGATATCATATGGTATTTGTCTTTGTCTTTCTGGCTCATTTCACTCAGGATGAGATTCTCTAGTTCCATCCATGTGGCTGCAAATGGCATTATGTCATTCTTTTTTATGGCTGAGTAGTATTCCATTGTGTATATATACCACCTCTTCCGAATCCAATCCTCTGTGGATGGACACTTGGGTTGTTTCCATGTCCTGGCTATTGTGAATAGTGCTGCAATGAACATGCGGGTGCATGTGTCTCTTTTAAGTAGAGTTTTGTCCGGATAGATGCCCAAGAGTGGGATTGCGGGGTCATATGGAACTTCTATGTGTAGATTTCTAAGGTACCTCCATACTGTTCTCCGTACTGGTTGTACCAGTTTACATTCCCACCAGCAGTGCAGGAGGGTTCCCTTTTCTCCACAGCCCCTCCAGCACTTGTTATTTGTGGATTTATGAATGATGGCCATTCTGACTGGTGTGAGGTGATATCTCATGGTAGTTTTGATTTGCATTTCTCTTATAATCAACGATGTTGAGCATTTTTTCATGTGTTTGTTGGCCATCTGTATATCTTCCTTGGAGAAATGTCTATTCAGGTCTTTGGCCCATTTTTCCATTGATTGATTGGCTTTTTTGCTGCTGGGTTGTATAAGTTGTTTATATATTCTAGAGATTAAGCCCTTGTCGGTTGCATCATTTGAAACTCTTTTCTCCCATTCTGTAAGTTGTCTTTTTGTTTTCTTTTGGGTTTCCTTTGCTGTGCAAAAGCTTTTCAGTTTGATGAGGTCCCATGGGTTTATTTTTGCTCTAATTTCTATTGCTTTGGGAGACTGACCTGAGAAAATATTCATGATGTTGATGTCAGAGAGTGTTTTGCCTATGTTTTCTCCTAGGAGTTTGATGGTGTCCTGTCGTGTATTTAAGTCTTTTGAGTTTATTTTTGTGCATGGTATGAGGGTGTGTTCTAGTTTCATTGCTTTGCATGCAGCTGTCCAGGTTTCCCAGCAATACTTGCTGAATAGACTTTCTTTTTCCCATTTTATGTTCTTGCCTCCCTTGTCAAAGATTAATTGACCATAGGTGTCAGGGTTTATTTCTGGGTTCTCTATTCTGTTCCATTGGTCTGTCTGTCTGTTTTGATACCAGTACCACACTGTTTTGATGACTGTGGCTTTGTAGTATTTCTTGAAGTCTGGAAGAGTTATGCCTCCTGCTTGTTTTTTGTTTCTTAGGATTGCTTTGGCGATTCTGGGTCTTTTGTTGTTCCATAAAAATGTTTGGATTGTTTGTTCTAGTTCTGTGAAAAATGTCCTGGGTAATTTGATAGGGATTGCATTGAATCTGTAGATTGCTTTGGGTGTTTTTTTTTTTTTTTTTTTTTAAGGGCTGCACCCACGGCATGTGGAGGTTCCTAGGCTAGGGCTCAAATCGGAGCTACAGCTACCAGCCACAGCCACAGCCACAGCTCACTGCAACACCAGATCCCTAACCCACTGAGTGAGTCCAGGGAATTGAACTTGCAGTGTCATGGTTCCTAGCTGGATTCCCTTCCACTGCGCCATGATGGGAACTCCCATTCTGAATCCTGGAGCCCCAGCTCCTCTTCTTTGGCCCATACAATACCTCAGACCAGCAGATGTGGCTAAAGATTTTCTTCCTGTGGCTTTTGGCTGTATATGAATCTGGTCATTGATCATATACTTTCTGAATGCATGTTGTGTGCTGACCTTGTATCAGGGCTCAGGACAGAGGGATGACTGAGACGCAGTATTTTCCCAGGAAGAAGAACTCCTGTGGTCCTTTCTGTCTTACACCATGAGATAAGCACTGGTAGAGAGGATCCACAACAGTATTTGCAAAGAGGGTGTGAGCGGCTCCTGGCTTCGTCAGCAAAGGCTGTAATGGCATTTGAATGGGTCTTAAAGGATCAATGTGTTATTTGACCTGGCAGCAAAAGGGAAAAAGGACATTCTTGTCAAAGAAAACAGCCTTACAGAAAAATGCCACAGTCCCTGGCTCGTTCGAGCAAATCTTTTTGTGGGTGAGGAATTGCAGGGGATGAGGCTGAAAAAACACACTTGGGGAAGATGTTCTCCAGTCATTTTCTGACACACACATAAGGTTGTGCCTTGTTTTGCCCTGGGAGCCAGCAGAAAGCAAACTCCATGGACGGATGTACACTCTGAGCACATTCATGTCAAAGAAGAATGGAAGAGGGACTGGAGGGAAAAGATACAGGAAGCGAGGAAGGTATTAGAAGGCTGTTACTAGTGATGGAGCTGATACTGGCACTATTGACAAGACTTAAAAAGGACCTAAGTATTTATAGGAGAAACATGAGCATTGTGAAAAAAAATCACTAAGATAACAGAAAAAAACATTAAGAGGAAAATACAAATCATCTCTAATCCTTTCACCAGAGATAACGGCCCCTAATGATTCATTCCAGTCATTTTTCTCCTGCATAATTTATATGGTTAAGATAATTTTAGACGCTGATTTTTCATTCAGCACCGTGAGAAGCATTTCTTATTATAATAGAGACATTCCATTAGCCTGATTTTAATGGCCATGAAATCACGTTTGTGCAGAGGCACAATAAAGATACCAAACCATTCCCGTAGTTAGTCATTTCCAAATTTCATAAATACCCTTATATTTAACATCTTCGTGGGTAAAGTTGTGTAAAATTAATATATTATAGGCTATATAACTTACGTAAAATGAATGAGGGAAACCATGCTTAAGATAAAGACTTTAACGTCACTTACTGTATTTCAGAAAAAGCGCAAGAACTTGTGCTTTAGATTTTAAAAATATTCAAGATATAAAGTTTGGAGTTGGTGAACAGTTACTCTGGGGAAGTCAAAAATGATAAATTCGTCTACAATAATTCCAGTTTTCTAATTTGGCAAATTGTGTCATCACTAACCTGGAAAGACAAGAATATAGGAGGAGGAGCAGCTTTGCGGGAATGATAATGAGCTCTGTTTTGGACTTGCTGCATTTGAGATACCGCACAATAGAAAATCCAAGTAGCACACTGTGGACAAGTGAAAATGTGTGAGATTCAGCAGAAGAGGTGGGAAACTCAGGGTCTAGCTATTTGGCAAATAAGTGGTGTCAAAGTTGTCAGTAAGCAGGAGAGAGAAATCGGTACATGTAGAAAGTTGGGGCTAAAACTGGGGCCCACTGCAGCCTTTATGAGTCAAGTATAAGAGCAGCCAGTAACACAGACTAAGAAAGGGGTTCAGGAAAACCAGGAGATAGCATTGTCCCAGAAGCCGGGAATGAGAGCTCTTTTCCAGAAAAGAAAGATTGGCAGCAGCCCTGGCTTTCAACCATATCAGACACATTCTTCCATTTATCTTCTCAAGATGAAATTTACAGATAACATCCTCTAAGGGTGCGCATAATTTTAAACATCAACATAATGCGTGAACTGTGGTATTTAAAAAAGAGGAGTATGTTTTCTAAGTATTTCAATAGGTAGGCACTGGGACATGAGTGAACCATGTGACACTGAAGGCGTCAGGCAGTTGCTCGGATGTGCAGAACCACCACAGATGGGGACCTTGCACATGGAGACTGGCCTGCATGAGCTCATTGCCGTGTTGCTGCCCAGGACCTGAATTTCCAAAATACCAAATATTCAAACAAAACGAAAGACAGTTTTCCCTCAATTTACACTATAATTGTATTGCTGGAAATTTTTATATATATAAAAATACTTGGGAGTTCCCTTCATGGTGCAGCGGAGACGAATCCAACTAGGAACCATGAAGTTGCAGGTTCGATCCCTGGCCTCACACAGTGGGTTAAGGATCTGGCGTTGCGGTGAGCTGGGGTGTAGGTCGCAGATGTGGCTTAGATCCGGTGTTGCTGTGGCTGTGGTGTAGGCCGGCAGCTACAGGTCTGATTAGACCCCTATCCTGGGAACCTCCGTATGCTGTGGTTGTGGCCCCCCGCCAAAAAAAAATTACTTGGTACTGAATCTGGCTGTAGGTCCCAATGATTACAGACAGGTCTTTCACCTGGGGTGAGTGTCCAGCAGGGCATTTGAATGTCACATGTGACACTGGACGATTCTTTCTTGGTGCAGAATAGTCCACTGCATTGCAGGACTCCTAGCGTTCCTGGCCCTGCTACTGTCCAGTAATTTTGTTTTAGAGTGTGTTTTCATCCTTAACTTGTGATATTAAAATGTCACAGTTTTCACTTTTCTTGTACATTCTTTAGATTCACTTAAAGGACCTCAAGTCTTTATTCTAGATCTTGCTTTTTGTTCACTCAGCAGAAGAATTCAAGCCTCTGAATTCTAAAATCACTGGACCAATTGCATTTTTCAATTATGGGTTTTCCTAGATGTATGAAGGAAGATTAAACAGGTTTAAACAGGCTTTCTGGAGAAATCAAGTGAAGCATTGAAATTTTATTTTCATAAATTGCCATTAGAGTATTTCCCTGCATGTTTGGATTATTAAAAACTAATTTTCTAAATCCAGGAGTGGAACTTGGAACACTTTTCTCTCTAGATGAATGAGCCTTTATAAAAAAATTCAGACTCTGGGTCTGAAAAAAGCATAAGCAAGTTTTAATTCGGCCTCCGGTTCTTCCCAGGGGCCAGCAAGGAGAGCCACATTTTAGGGTTTCTCTGTTGTTCTGGCAGGACACAGCCTGTGCTGCTGGTGGGGGAAGGGGGCAGGTGTTGAACATCCTGGGCTTCTCAGGAAGCAGTCTCTTCTCTTGATCTGGAGGAGGGAAGGGAATCTCTAGAGATAGTCTATAGTGATACATTATATCTCGGAGCATCCCAAGGAAATTTATAAACAGCCAAGTAACAGTAACCATTACATTTCATGTGGAACATTGGAGTCTGAAGTCAAAGTCCAGCATGTGGCACAAGGCAGACTGTCCTATCTAAGGCCAGCAGGCTTTTCCTGTGTTTGGGGACAGTCTGGTAAATGGATGGATAGCAGTGCTTAACAAAATTGATGGAACATGCAAGGGCGATTGTCTCAGTATTTAATAACAGGGTGCCCTCATGGTAGACAGCAAGGATCTACTGGCAAGAACTCACTGAAAAACAGTTCTCCATTAATGGCAACACAGTCTGAACATGTGCACAGGCACACACACACACACATGCGTACCCATATCATGTATACACAGAGATACACACATGTGCATGCATGTTTTCAGGAATATCGAGACCGCATGGGCCTGCCTTTCTCTGTGCAGCTCTTCCTCTTCCCTCCCTCTCTTCCTAGCGGAGGAAAACGGGATCCTGCTAAGCTTGAACTGTGCCTTCCTGCCTCTCGGCAGCCTTGCCCAGTCCCCGCCGGCCCCTCCCTTGTTAGATCAGTCCCTCTTTTTCTAAAAGCTTCCCCGTCCCCCTCCTGCCTTCAATGATGCTCAGATCATCTCCATTCTAAATCAGCAGCCACTTATTTGAATACAACGTTTTCTATCCCACAACGTTGGTCATTTTCTTCAGGAAAGTTAGGTGGTCACGCAGGCTAAGAAATTCAGTAGCAACCAATTCACCAAACTTGTTTTAAAGTTAATCTGTCTCTCTCTCTTTTTCCACTCTGAATTCTGTTCAGTTCAGCTTCGTTGTCGCTTTCCAAAAACACCTCACTGTAACATCCTCTACGTCTCTTACATGAGATTGGTGAGTTAATCTATTTAACAAAGTCCCATCAGACCTTTGAAAAATTAAAGGAGCAAAGTCCTCTATCAATCTAAAAGGACCAATTAGTGCTTCTCCTTTTCATGTATATATTTATGATATATGATATATATATAAACATCCACACACATACTTCTGTGATTTTATTTCATTCAAAATTAATTTAAATGTTTAATTTACCAAATAACAAATGGAAAATGGGAAGCAAATATTAGCCAGGGTGGCTGGTTGGTGTGCAGCTCTGCAGATTGATGATGGCAATAAAATAAGGTTTATCTAGGCAGGCTTCAGAGCTTACCAGAGGGGGGATATTTTATGTGTCCATGTCTGATAAGCATTTATTGAAAGTAGATAGATTTGGGGGATCTATTTGGTCTCTGCCTGTCTGTTTGTCACCTTTCAGGTGTTATGAAGGCTGGCTTTCTGCAGTAGCTCTGTCCACTTTCAGATCTGTTCTGCTTGGTGGAAGGTGGCCTTTATCATTTCCTTTGGCATGGGTGTGCCACACCAGAAAAGCAAGACTTTAGAGATGGAAAAACCTAGATCACTTTGATGCTTTGTGGAGTTTGTTCCCTGTCCCTGTGAGACTGGAAAAGAAAAGATGGATGTCAGCTCACAGATCCCTGCCCTCCAGGGGCTCCTGGAGCTGAGGCATTGCCTTTCTTCAGCAAGTCATCTGAGGCTAGGATCATCCTGGCAGTGGTCTCTGGGACAATGCTTATAGCTCAGAGACTGGATCTCCATGAAAGTTTGTGTGATATTTCTTCCCTTCCCTCTCCCCAGTCTTCTGTTTCCTCTTTGCTTCCATGATAGCATAGCTTTGTTATCTTTTAGGAGCTGGCACTGCCTGGAACCAATTGCTACAACTTGGAGGGCTATGAGAGAAAGGAAATTAGAGAAAGTGATTAACTTCAGATAAAGGTTTTTAAAAACAAGGTTTTTTTTTTTTTTTTTTTTAATGCAACCTTGAGTTTAAAAGAAAAGCCATAAATTTGGAAAGGGGAAAAGATAGGTATTTATTTTCCTTAATAAAATTCAAAATTGTTCTAAAACACATAAAAAAGAAATTATAAAATGGTTAAACGTAATTTTCTGAAGCATGTGTCTTCAATAAAACATCCACTTAATAAAGGATTTCCATGCATACCTACAATTCATCCGTCTTTACGCACTTCAATATTTACGTGAATGAAGCAGACATCGTGCTAGGACCTGTGATAGACTGAGGGATGTCAAAATAAATCTGATATCATTTCTGATTTCAAGTTTAAAATCTAATAGTTGAAGTGAGTCATATCTTCAGGTCAGTGCAGTACAAGAAGGAAAGTGTCATGTGTTGGCAGAAAATTCTCCTCTGATAAGATCAGGGACAATATCAGAGACAGTGGTACTTCAATTTTGGTTTATATAACATCTCTATTTTTTCTGTGTACAGTTTTCTTCTTTGGTAAAGGGTTCAAATCTCTAGCCCATTTAAAAGACTGAGTTAAAAAAATAATGTATTGGGGAAATAAAAATTGCACACACAAAAAAAATAAAAGACTTGAGTTATTATTAGTATGATTGAATTTTGAAAGTTCTTTATTATTTTGATAAGTACCTTATCAGATATGTCATTTGCAAATATTTTCTTGTGTTTGGTTTATCTTTTTATTCTTTTAATAGTCTCTTTGAAGAGCAGGTTTTAAGTCTATTTTATAAATGTTTTATTTTATGAATCATGCTTTTTGTGACCTATCTTTGAAATCTTTACCAACCCAAAGTCACAAAGATTTTTCTTACATTGCCTTCTACAAACATAAAGGTTTCTAAAGGTTTTAAAAGGTTTTAGGTTTTCCATTAAACTCTTAAGACCCATTTTGAGTTAATTTTGTATATAATGTAGAGGTATAGATGAAAGCTGTTTTTATTTTATTTTTTTCTGTTTTGCTTATGGTTACTTGTTCCAGAAATATTTATTGAAAAGATTATTCTTTCCCGACTGAATTCCTCTGCACCTTTGTTGAAAATCAATTGACAACATGCTTGTAGGTGTATTTTTGGATTCCGCTCTGTTTCATTGATCTGTGTGTCTGTTTGCTGGCAATACTTCATTGCTTTCTATTGTAGCTTTATAAGTTGTGGAATTTAGGTATTGTAAGTGTTCTGACTTTCTTTTTTCCCCCCACAGTTGTTTCGGCTTTTCTAGGTTTGCTGTATTTCCATATGAATTTTAGAAAGCTTGTCAATTTCTACAGAGAAATCTGGCTGGAATTTTGATTGAGATTGCAGTAAGTCTATAGATTGATTTGGGGAGGATTGATATCTTTTTTTTTTTTTTTTGTCTTTTTGCTATTTCTTGGGCCGCTCCCGCGGCATATGGAGATTCCCAGGCTAGGGGTCCAATCGGAGCTGTAGCCATTGGCCTACACCAGAGCCACAGCAATGCGGGATCCGAGCCGCGTGTGCAACCTACACCACAGCTCAGGGCAACGCCGGATCCTTAACCCACTGAGTAAGGGCAGGGACCGAACCCGCAACCTCGTGGTTCCTAGTCGGATTCCTTAACCACTGCGCCACGACGGGAACTCCGGGAGGATTGATATCTTAAGGTATTCAATCTTCAAATCCATGTACAAGTCATATCTTTCCCTTTATTTGAGGCTTTAATTTCTCTCAGCAATGTTTGTAGTTTTCACTCTACAAGCACGCCCGTCTTTTCTGATTTATTCTCCTAAGTAGTTCACACTTTTTAATGCTATTATAAATGATATTGTTTTGAAATGTTGATTTCTAATTGCTCATTGTTAGTATGTAAAAAATACAGTTGCTTTTGGCATTTAATCTTGATTTGCTAAACTTATTTCTTAGTTTTAGTAGCTTTTTTCCATATTCTATAGGATTTTCTACGTGGACAATTATGATATCTGCATGTAAATAGAGTTTACCTCTTTCTTTCAAATCTAGATGCCTTTTCTGTCTTTTTCTTAACTGATTGCCCTGGTTGAGTCTCCAGTACAATCTTGAATAAAGATGGTGAGAGCAGTCACAAGCAGAGCTTGTTCTTGGTCTCACAGGGAAGGTATTCACAGTCTTTCACCAGGAAATGATATTAGCTGTTTTTCCTAGGGTAGATCTCTTCCATTCCTAATTGGCTGTTTTTTTGTTTGTTTGTTTGTTTTGTTTTGTTTTTTTTGCAAGAATGGATGCTGGATTTTGTCAGATACTTTTTCTGCATCTGTTACATGAACATATTATTATGTAAATATGGTGAATTAAATGAATTAACAGTTTTTAAGTGGCCATGAAGTATTACCCTTTTTACATATTCTTGGATTCGGTTTGGTAAAATTTTGTTAAGAATGTTTGCATCTGTGTACATGGTGGGTGTGCATTGGTCTGTTTTCTTTTCTTGTAGTGTTTGTCTTGTTTTGGGATTTGGCTCATGCCAGCTGCAAAGAATGAGTTAGTAAATGTTCCTCCTCTTTAATTTTCAGGAAGAGTTTGTGTAGAATTGGTATTGTTTCCTCCTTAAATAGTTAGTGGGATTCCTTGGTGAAGCCATATGAACCTGGAGTTCTCTTTGTGGAAAGATGTTAACTATAAATTCTATTTATTTAATAAATATAGGACCACTCAGGTTAGGTATTTCTTCGTGAATGAGTTTTGGTAGTTTGTATCTTTTCCAATATAGATGTTCAGTGCTATAAATTTCCCTCCAACCACTGCTTTAGCTGTATTCCAAAACTTTTGTGATACTGTGTTTTTAATATTTTCATACTTCCTGATTTCATCTTGCTTTCTGTTTTGACCCATTGATTACTGGGAAATGTGTTATTGAGTTTCAAAAAATTTCAGGGTTTTCCATATATATTTTTGCTATAGGATTTCAGTTTAATTCCATTGTAGTCAAAGCACATGTTTCTATGACTTGAAATCTTTTAAATATTGCATGGACCAAATATTACCCATTATTGATCAATGTTTTGTGTATACTTGAAAAGAATATGTATTTTGCTATTGGTGAGTGAAATCTTCTATAAATGTCAATTAAGTAGGTTGTTTTTTAATCTACTTACTGATTTACTCTCTACTTGTTCTATAAATTTTTGAAGGAGGGATTTTTTTTTTTTTTTTTAATCTCTTGTCCTTTTAGGGCCACATCCACGGCTTATTGGAGGTTCCCAGGCTGGGGGTCCAATCGGAGCTATAGCTGCCAGCCTACGCCAGAGCCACCGCAACATCAGATCCGAGATGCGTCTGCGACCTACACCACAGCTCATGGCAACGCCGGATCCTTTACCCACTGAGCAAGACCAGGGATCGAATCTGCAACCTCATGGTTCCTTGTCGGGTTTGTTTCTGCTGCGCCACGACGGGAACTCCTGAAAGAGGGATTTTGAGATCTCTTACTATAATTGTAATTAAGATTATGTCTTCTTGATTGAGCTTCCTGGAATTAGAAAATTATTCTAGTAATATTTTTGTCTGTAATCAAATTTTCTGATGTTAATACAGCTACCCTGCAGCTTTCATTCAACTTTTTTCTACCCTTTTACTTTTAAGCTATTTGTGTCTTTGCATTTAAAGTAGATTTCTTGACAACACAAGGTTTTTGTGTGTCTGTGTGTCATGTTATTAATCTCATCTGAGAATCTGCATTTAAAGGGAGGCTTTAACTATTTATACTTTCATGTGACATGATTGGGTGTATATCTACTATTTTTATATATTTTTTGTATTTGTCTTTTTTATCCTTTTTTCCTTTGGGGGGCTTCTTTTTTGGATAAATTAAGTTTTTTTACTTAATAGTAATTTGTGTTTTTGTGATTACTTTAATTATATATTTTAATCCTTAAGTTATAATCTACCTTTAATTAAGATATATTATCATTTTAGTATATATTAATATTTAGTTATTAATATGAAATGTTATATTAGTTTTATTTCCAATGATCAATTAGCCCTTAAGGAGAGCGTGATTAACTATGCATTTTAATCCTTAAGTTATAATCTGCTTTTAATTAAGGTATATTATTTTATTATATACTAATATTAATGTTATTAATATGAAATGTTATATTAGTTTTATTTTGATCAATTAGCTCTTAAGGAGACTTAAGTAATAAGAGAAATGGTTTTGTGTTTACCCCTGTAGCTACCATTCCTTATGTTCTTTATTCCTTTTTATAGATCCATATCTTCAGCTGGTATGATTTTCCTCCTGCTTAAATGATTTCTTTTTTGTTTTTTTTTCCCACAGTACAGCAAGGGAATCAAGTTATCCTTACATGTATACATTTTTCCCCCACCCTTTATTCTGTTACAATATGAGTATCTAGACATAGTTCTCAATGCCACTCAGCAGGATCTCCTTGTAAATCTATTCTAAGTTGTGTCTGATAACCCCAAGCTCCCGATCCCTCCCACTCCCTCCCCCTCCCATCAGGCAGCCACAAGTCTTTTTTCCAAGTCTATGATTTTCTTTTCTGAGGAGATGTTCATTTGTGCTGGATATTAGATTCCAGTTATAAGTGATATCATATGGTATTTGTCTTTGTCTTTCTGACTCATTTCACTCAGTATGAGAGTGTCTAGTTCCATCCATGTGGCTGCAAATGGCATGATGTCGTTCTTTTTTATGGCTGAGTAGTATTCCATTGTATATATATACCACATCTTACTAATCCAATCATCTGTTGATGGACATTTGGGTTGTTTCTATGTCCTGGCTATTTAAATGATTTCTTTTTGCATTTCTGGTAGGAAAGTTCTGCTAATGAATCTTTCAACTTTGTTACATCTGAAATAAAAACTTTGTTTCCCTTTCATTTTTGAAAGATTTTTACAGAGTATGTAATTGTAGGGTGATAGCTTTTTCTTCAAGTATTTATAAGATGTTTCTCTGCTGTCGATTGAATTATACTGTTTTTGACATGAAATCCGCTAATATCCTTTTCTTTGTTCTTCTTTACATTGGTATCTTTCAGTGTCTAATCTGTTACTTTTACCCAGTGAATGTTTCATTTCACATATTGTGTTATTACTTATGTACAGAAATTTCATCTTTTGTATCTTCTGTTTCTTTCTGCAGTATCTTCATTTTTAAGTCCCTTAAGTATTTTGAGTATTTTATTATAGCTGCTTTAACAATCTTTCTGCTAATTCCATCTCTGTCTTCCTGCTGACTGATTTTCTTCTGGTTATGAGTCACTTTTTCTTCCTTCTTTATGTATCTATTAGTTTTCATTAGGTACTTGAACTTGTGAATTTTAAGTTGCGTATTGGTATATTTTGTTGCATTTCTTCATTATTGTATTTCTTTAAAAGTTGTATGGTTTATTTTGACAGACACTTATTTGTAGTTTTTAGGAGGGGATGAATGCATGCTAGAGTAGCCTCTAGCCAGGGTAGATTTAATCTTACTAGTAAGACATGAGATGTCTAAGGTTTCTATGTCCGGTGTAGTCTACCATATCTCTTTACTCTGGTTGTTGTGAAGTCTAAAACATGGTTGAAAGCGAAAGTTCATCTGATAAATTTTTAGTATACATCAAGGTATGTACACACATTCCTGGCCTTGTTTGAACTTCGGAAATTTGGGGGGTGGGGTTTATAGCTCCCTGGTTCTCTTTCCAGGAGTTAATTTTTACCTGTTCTTGTGAAGTTGTTTAACCAGAGAGTCAAGGGGACCTCTGTGCTAATTCTTGGAGCAGTTTCACTTTGTAGACTCTGCCATTCTGGTGCTCTGACCATCGAATTCTGGTTTCTCCAAAACATTATTACTATGTTAACATAATAAACATTCATTGAATGAATCATCTTAAAATGAAAGATTCCAAGTATTATTAATAACTAAGCAGATTAGAGAGAAGAAAAAGCTTAGGGAAGAAAGAGGGCCAAGAAGCATCTTTGAACCAGCATTGAATTTACTGATTATCATCCATCCACTTCTCAAAACTGGGAAAGGATATGGCCTCCATTCCTTGGCAATGTCTATTCAGTAAACATTTTCCAAGGGTTGGATACATAGCAGTCTCTTCATATGTATCTGTTAAGTACATCCAAATATACTTCCAAGTACAACAGACCTCACCTGTTTGTGGATATTACCTTCATCAGTGCAGAGGTGTGGGAGAAGTTCAGGAAGCTTTTCATTTACTGTGCTCCTTGGGTCTTTTACACCACACATCTATTTTTTCTCTATTACAATGTATTTTTATACCTTTTCTTGAGAAATACATAGTGCTTCTTTTTCTTTTCTTTTTTTCACATCTAGGAAATAAAACTAACAAATCTTTCGTGAAAAAGCATATTTCTTAAAAGGTTACTCAAGTAACTATAACCAGTATTCACAAACTTTCTTCTAATTATTAATTTTCCCTAATGAATTATGTAAGTCCACATTTACCAAACATATATAATATTTTGTTGAACTTATGATTTTAAAAGTTTGTCTGGAGGAGTTTCAGTGGATTAGCATTTGAAGGAGCCAGTGTGGTCACTGCGGTGATACAGGTTTAATCCCTGGCCTGGGAATTTCTGCATGCTGTGGGTGCAGCCAAGAAAAAGAATTTTTTGACTGGAAACTGGCATTTTCCTAGAAGAATTCTATATTGAAAATAAATGGGAAACTATGATTCATTTAGTAGAATTCAGGGTCAGTAAATAGAGTTGTAGAGATTGTTTATTGAATAAGGATGCCACAGAGTCAATGGGTTGGAAATCCAACCTTGCGTTATTAGGTAAACCACATTTTCCCAGAGAGGAGAGCCTTTGCTGAATGCATACAAAGGTGCCATAATGGAGCCCTAGTAGACTTTCATTTTATAGGTCTACTGAAATACAGATATTCTGCTTATCAAAAACTGGGTAATTTTTGCTTTAAAGGAAGAACTTTTTGCATGGAAAAAATGGAAACAAAAATGACAACACGCTTGCCCACTCAACAAATTTTTAAAAAGCCAAAATATTAAGTGGCAGCTTCTATTTATTTATTTATTTATTTATTTATTTTGCTTTTCAGGGCTGTACCCACTGCATATGAAAGTTCCCAGGCTAAGGATCGAATCAGAGCTGCAGCTGCCAGCCTTTGCCACAGCCACAGCCACAGCAATGTCAGCTCCAAGCCACGTCTGCAACCTACACTACAGCTCATGGCAGTGCCGGATCCCCAACCCACTGAGAGAGGCCGGGGATCAAACCGGCATCCTCATGGATACTGGTCAGGTTCATAACCCGCTGAGCCACAATGGGAACTCCCACAACTTCTTTTTTAAATAAATGAAAGCAAATACTGTGAAATGTGAGACCTAATTCCTTTGTGTCATTTGTATTTTTTAAAAAAATGGTTGAAAGCTCAATAGATTTGCTTATAACAGAGTCTCTTGCTCAACATCACTGATTACTAGAGAAATGCAAATCTATAGTATGAGGTACCGCCTCACACCAGTCAGAATGGCCATCATTAATAAGTCCGCAAATAACAAATGCTGAAGAGAGTGTGGAGAAAAGGGAACCCTCCTGCACTCTTGGTGGGAATGTAAATTGGTACAACCACTATGGAAAACAGTATGGAGGTACCTTAGAAAAGTATACATAGAACTACCATATGACCCAGAAATACCACCCTTGGGCATATATCCAGACAAAGCTTTCCTTGAAAAAGACACATGCACACGCATGTTCATTGCAGCACTATTCACAATAGCCAAGACATGGAAACAACCTAAATGTCTATCAACAGATGATTGGATTAAGAAGAAGTGGTATATATACACAATGGAATACTACTCAGCCATAGAAAAGAAAAAATAATGCCATTTGCAGCAAGATGGATGGAACTAGAGACTCTCATACTAGGTGAGAGTATGGTGAAATAAGTCAGAAAGAGACAGATACCACATGATATCATTTATATTTGGAATCTAATATAGGGCACAAACGAACCCTTCCACAGAAAAGAAAATCATGGACATGGAGAACAGACTTGTGGTTGCCAAGGGGGAGGGGGAGGGAGTGGGATTGACTGGGAATTTGGGGTTGATAGATGCAGACTGTTGCCTTTGGAATAGATAAGCAATGAGATCCTGCTGTATAGCACTGGGAACTATATCTAGTCACTTATGATGGAACATGATAATGTGAGAAAAAAGAATGTATACATATGTGTGACTGGGTCACCTTGGTTACAGTAGAAAATTGACAAAACACTGTAAACCAGCTATAATGGAAAAAATAAAAATCATTATTAAAAAAAAACAGTCTATTCATGGGATTATTGACTATCATAATTAATCCCAGCCTGTGGTAAAGAAAGAAGGTGATTTTATTGGGAAATGAATGGACAGAAGCCTTAAGGAATGAAAACATCCTGGTTGGTTTATTGCTCTTAAGAAAGAAAAGGCTTCACCCAACTAAGATGATGAACAAGAAATCACTCTCCATCCCCTATGGCATAAACTATTGATCATGGGTCACAGCTGCCTGTCTGCTGTCAAGGATTAGATACTGAACTCCTAAAGCCATTCATCCTGAGTGAGATGGGAGCTTCAGAGGTAATGGCAATGAGAGCCCCACCACGTGAAGTGTCAGCAGGTATGAAGGTAGTTAGTGGATTCTCTTTTCATGAAACTTACAGCTCTGTCTTTCCAGAGTTCACACTTAACATGGGCCTTCAGGTTACCAGTCTGTGCTTCTCACAGTCATCCTGTGAGAGGGACTTTAAGGACAGTTGTTTTGTGGCATTTGGAGAGTGTGATATGCTCGGAATATTGACTCTTTGATTTGCTTGAGGAATTTATCTGATGATGAACAGTGTGTTGAGTAAATTGGAGAGGGTGAGGTGGAGAACCAATTTGAAATGCCTTCAGTTGGGTGATGGTGAGGATGATGATGATGACAGCAACAGTAATGAAAATGCAAATTTAGAATTTATTTTATTTTATCTTATTTATTTTATTTTATTTTTCTTGCTCTTCAGGGCCGCATCCATGGCATATGGGAGTTTCCAGGCTAGGGGTTGAATTGGAGCTGCAGTTGCCAGCTTACACAACAGCCACAGCAACATGGGATCCAAGCCGCATTTGTGACCTACACCTCAGCTCATGACAATCCCGATCCCTGACCCACTGAGTGGGGCCAGGGATCAAACCTGCATCCTCATGGATACTAGTCTGATTCTTTTCTGTAGCACCACAACAGGAACTCCTAGAATTAATTTTATTTTTACCTGGCTGTGTTACTTGGGCATTGTCTCTGCATACGACAAGGAAATATGAGTAAAATGGGAGGCTTGGATTCTGTTTCCTTGAATGGTTTTAAAGTAGGATGAATTATTGACACTATTTCAAGAAATTCGGATATATTCTCACATACCAATTAATGGATAAATTTTAAATGTGTTTTTTTTGTTCAGTAGTGCTAATATAGGAGTTCCTGTTGTGGCTCAGTGGTTAATGAATCTGACTAGGAACCATGAGGTTGCGGGTTTGATCCCTTGCCTTGCTCAGGGGGTTGAGGATCTGGCATTGCCGTAAGCTGTGGTGTAGGTCGCAGACACGGCTCGGATCCTGCATTGCTATGGCTCTGGTGTAGGCTGGTGACTACAGCTCCAATTCAACCCCTAGCCTGGGAACCTCCATATGCCGTGGGAGCAGCTCTAGAAAAGACCAAAAAAAAAAAATAGTGCTAATATATTCATTTTATATCAGATATACTGCAGTTGTTTTTAACCCTATATTTTGTATACATCTTTGTGTATTTGCTCAGCTATACTTGCCAGTTTTATTAATTTGTTTTCACTTAAAATTTTTTTGCATTATTTTCTTAAAGTGTAGTTGATTTACAGTGTTGTGCCAATTTCCACTGTACAACAAAGTGACCCAGTCATATATATATATGAATATATATAAGAATGTGTGTGTATATATATAAGAATGTGTGTGTGTGTGTACACTTTCTTTTTCTCATATCATCCCCCATCATGTTCTCTGTCAAGAGATTGGACCCAGTTCCCTGTGTTATACAGCAGGACCTTGTTGCTTATCCATTCTAAATGTAAGAGTTTGCACCTACTAATCCCAAAGTCCCAGTTCACCCCACTCCCTACCCTCTCCCTACCCTCTCCCCCTTGGCAACCACAAGTCTGTTACCCATGTCTCTGAATCTGGTTTTGTTCTGTAGATAGGTTTGTTTGTGCCATATTTTAGATTGCACATATAAGTGATGTCATATGGTATTTGTCTTTCTCTGACTTATGTCACTTAGTATAGGATCTCTAGTTGCATCCATGTTGCTGCAAATGACATTATTTTTTTTTTTTTTTAATGACTGAGTTGTATTCCATTGTGTATATGTACCACATTTAATCCATTCATCTGTCGATGGCCATTTACGTTGTTTCCATGTCTTGGCTATAGTGAATAGTGCTTCAGTGAACATAGGGGTGCATGCATCTTTTTGAATGAAAGTTTTGTCTGGATATATGCCCAGAAGTGGGATTGCTGGATCACATGGTAGTTCTATAATAGTTGTCTGAGGAACTTTCATCCTGTTTTCCATAGTGGTTGTACCAATTTACATTCCCACCAACAGTGAAGAAGTGTTCCCTTTTCTCCACACCCTCTCCAGCATTTGTTGTTTGTAGACTTTAGGATTTCTAGAGATCTTTGTTTATTTTTAAAAAATAATCTTTATTTTGTGGGACACTTTCACGTATAGCTATTGAATGAAAACTTTGACTAGGGACATAATTTCCCCCATATTGTATGGTAAAAGTATGATCTACCTGATTATTTTATCATGTGCCCTTTCAGAAATAGATAAAGGAGGAAAAGAGGATAATCTCTAACGTGAAAGTGTGAAGCATTATTTTTTGGTGAGTGAATAGAGAATAAATATAAGTGAACTAGGAGACTAGTGATCAGGGAGAAAAAGCATGGAATGAAGCCTCAGGAGGCCAGGTTTGTCGTTCTAGTCCTCAGTAATTGGCTGTGGTCTTGGATGAGTTACTTGAACTTGCTGAGCTTCATTTTTCTTATCTATAAAACATGCTGTTTTATTTGGCATTTCTCAAATTCCCTCTCAGCTCTTCAATGCTAAGGATCCTCTGTTGCATTGGAAACCAGAGTTATGACTCCAATGCAAAGCTGTTTATAGGAAAGTAAGGAAGCAGCCATCTTAAAGTTAGACAATGAAAACATGGAACACAAAAGAGCTATTATTCAAACGGACCCTATGGAATAATGCCATCATGGAGTTTGTCTGAGTATGAAAAGGTATAGTGTGAAAGAGAAATAAAGGAATATTGATAATTATCCAAATGGCCAACTCACTCTGGTATCATATAAGCGTGGAATCTAATAAATTGGATTTGTATTCTACTTTGGATTCTGTACCAAATAGTTTAAAACTAAGTTCATTTTAGTGCCCATGAGGAGCATGGTCAGTCCCACTTCAGGGGCAGTCTTGTCAGAATGGACCACAGTGCTCTTTAGTACCCATCCATGTGAGAACGACCATGGGGAACATTCTAACAGAGACTGCCTGATAATCCTGTAGATCTTGTTTGTGACTGTCTTTCTGTTACTGAATTTTTGGAGCTGAAGAGAGACAACAGACAAAAGAACTTGAAGAAATAGTACAAGGATGCAAGAGAAGAACGTTGTCACATTCCATAGCTGAGAGTTAATGGCTAGATAATAAGGACAATAAGTTGAGGCCAGAGATGTGGAGGAAACAGAGGTTGAGTGGTGCATTCCAGCAAATCGTCACAACGTCACAACACCGTAGAGGCATACAGGAAGCTTCTGGAAGACAAAGGCAGATCCTCAGAAGACACCGGGGTGGGGGGGGGGATCTTTTTAATTACTCCGAAAGTCATACATAGCAATAGCAGTGCAACAGGCTTCTCAAAACTACGTATTAAAAATACACGCTACAATTTGGAACTAAAAAGTAGAGGGACTACATAGCTTACTTTTGATTTAGAAGAAGATACCGTTTAAAACTTATTTATCCAGGTTATGTGGAGAAGAGTGCTTTCAGGAGCACAAAACATAGATCATCAAGACTCTTTCAGTGACATCTCACTGAATGTTTAAGAGATAAAATTCTATTAAAGAGCATGGGGAAGGTACTTTTTGCTTACATTCTGTTTTGTGAGTTCTTTCCCGGGTATCTCCTAATTTAATAAAAAATATGAGCCTCTGAGCAATGATTAGGTGTCACTAAACTAGTTTTTCACTCATAATTTACCTTGTCCTTGAGGATAATATGATAAGAGTCACTTGTGGAATTGACTGAGCTTCACCAGAATCAATATATACACCAAGCTCATAAACCGCATATTAGTTTTAAAACAGAGAGAAGCAAAGTGTTCACACTTCGTGATTTCCTTTGCCTGCATAGCAGACATTTGAGCCTGTCATTTGTTTAGATGATTATTAGTTGAGCAGATAAGACTCCTTCCCATCTGTACTGTTATCCTTTGCTCAAAGCAGCCAGTAGCTTTTCATAGAAGTATCTTTTCTTCTTTCAAATCACATAGCCCTTTTTGGAATTTTTTATTCTTTTTTGCCTTTTCCTAGGATTGCTTACACTTTGACATTCCCAAGCATTTTTTTTTAAAAAGACTTAATTTTTTTAGAGTAGTTTTAGGTTTACAGCAGAATTGAGGGGAAAGTCCAGGGATTTCACATACACCTCTTGCTCCCCCACATGCACAGCCTTCCCCATTACCAACATCCTCCACCAGGTGGTACATTTGTTACAATTGATAAACCTGTACTGACACATTATAGTCACCCGAACTCCACAGTTTACATTCTGTGGGTTTGGAGGAATGTATGGTATCATACAGAAGAGTTTCATTGCCCTAAAAATCCTTTCTGTTCCGTGGGTTCATTCCTCCTTTTTCCCTCCCAAGCCTTGCCAGTGATTGATCTTTTTACTGTCTCTATAGTTTTGCCTTTTACAAAATATCATATAGTTGGAATCATGAAGTATGTAGCCTTTTCAGATTGTCTTCTTTCACTCAGTAATATGCATTTAAGATTCACTCATGTTGGAGTTCCCATTGTAGCTCAGTGGTAACGAATGTGACTAGTATCTATGAGGATGCGGGTTACAATCCCTCACCTTGCTTAATGGGTTAAGGGTCTGGTGTTGCCGAGAGCGGTGGTGTAGGTCGCAGATGTGGCTCAGATCTGGCGTTGCTGTGGCTGTGGTGTAGGCTGGCAGCTGCAGCTCTGATTTGACCCCTAGCCTGGAAAATTCCATATGCCACAGGTGCAGTCCTTAAAAGTGTATTAAAAAAAAAAAGTTTTGCCCATGTCTTTACACAGCTTGCTAGCTCAGTTCTTTTTAGCACTGAATAATATTCCGTTCACTGGATATAGTACTGTTTATTAAGTTACTTATTAACTGACATCTTGGTTGCTTCTGAGTTTTGTCAGTTACAAATATAGAGGTGCTATAAATATCCCTGTGCAGGTTTTTGTCTGAATATAGGTTTTCGACTCCTTTGGGTAAATACTGGGGAGCAAGTGATGACTGGATCCTAAGAGTGTGGTTAGTTTTATAAGACACCACCAAACTGTCTTCCAAAGTGGCTGTACCATTGTACATTCCTACCAGCAGTGACTGAGAATTCTTCTTGCTCCACATCCTCACCAGTGTTTGGTACTATCGGTGTCAAAGCACTTTTAAGTAATTATCTGATTTCAAAAAAAAATTAAAGGGAATTTTCTTATATGATTTAAAAAAATAGAGATATAATTTATATAACATAAAAGTCACCCTTGTAAAGTGTACAATTCAGTGGTTTTTAGTATATTCACAAAGTTGTGATACCATCACCAATCAATTCCCAGAACGTGTTCATCATTCCAAAAAGAAGTCCCATACCCATCAGCAATCACTCTCTACTTCCCCCTCCCCTCCGCCAAAGTAGAGGACGTTTAAGAGCCATTGTATTTTGGTTTTGCCATGTCGGTGATGTATTGTAATTATGTGGCAACTGTACAAAGGTTGATTTTATTTAGTGGCCTTTTCTTGGTAGAACAGTATACAGAACATAGCAGATTATGTTCGTTCAGAATCAAGCTTGTGGGGTTGCTTTCCTTTCAATGGAAGACGTACAGAAAACTATGCCATTCTCCCCCCACCTCCACAAAACGGTTTTGTCGTTCTACCTTACAGAAGATCCAGTGGCCCCATTTGAGCCTCCTTCTTTGTAACTGCTGGGGTTCAGTGTTGGAAGACGTTATTTCCTCATCGTCACTTTTCCCATTTCTAGCCCAGTGCCTGCGCTCAGAAGTGATACATAGACTCAGAAGAATTTAATTGCAGTGGTGAACCTCAACTGGTTAAAATAAATTCCAGCTTTCAAAACCATTTCAAATATTCCCTGCTGAGTGACTGAGATTTGTTTGCTGTTTTAAGCCTCCCTCTAATCTACAAACACATTTTTCTGTATCTTTTTCTGCCAGCAGAGAGATTCAAGCAGACCTGTTTACCTTTTGAGGGAATAGCTTCATCAGCTTTCTCCTCGTTCCCCTATGAGGGGTGAGGAAGGCCAAGAAAGGAACAGAAAACTGGGCTGGCAGGATGAGGAGCAAAGGATGCCAGAATGTTAGAGAAAGACAGAGACAGGAGCCTGAGACGGAGCGGGAACCTCCTCTGAAACTATAGCTTCTTTTTATCGCCATTGCCTTTCAAGTGCTTTTTCCAGGACATCCAAGTCGAGCTTGTTTATAAGCATGTTAGAAAGATACTGAGAAGCCAGAGTCTGAAAACAAGGGATTTGTCCTCTTACTCTTGTCGTTCTGAGTGACCTCCCCAGGAAGCTAAGAGGGCAAACAGCTGCATTACTGGGATTGTGTCCAGGGTCTGTCATGGAGAGAGAGGTTTCTCTTGCAAGAACCCTGGTGCACAGGCCACTGCGGGCAGAATCCAGGATGGTTTCTCCGGAGGTCACACTGTGCTGCCTTCGATGTGGTGCAGTGACAGTGACAGCGGGGAGATTCAGTCCTCTTCTTCAGAAAGAGAAGGGGAAATCTTTGATTTTGATACATTCTTCCAAAAAGTCTTGGAACACATTTGATTTGAGGGCAATGTAATATATTCCCTGTGTATTCAGGCAGGGATCTCTTCAGCAGGAATGAAAATTAACTGGATAGTATACAGATCAAGACCAGAGCAGGACATGGTATTAGCTAATTATTTGGCAGCCCTTAAAATGGGAAGTCATTACACTTTCCTTAAGGAGGCAGGTTACTGACTGTCTAATGTCTTTGAATATTCCCCTTAGTGGAGTGGAGATGGTGTCTCATCTCACCCCACCCCAAGTGACTTATTAAAGTATTCCTTCTAGTTTCATCAGTTAGGAATCATTTAGACTGCAAGAATAACAACAATAATGATAACAACAACAAAGATTAGAGTGGCCTTTTTTTGAATAGGAGTTCATTTTTCTCACATTTTTACAAGTCTAGAGAATAGGTAGCATCTGATGTTATTTCTGAGACTCAGTAATATCATAGATGATCACTACAATTTTCCTGACTTTTCTCTTATGGTTGTAAGATGGCTGCCGAGGCACCAGTCATCTTGTCTACATTCCAGTAAGGGAGAAGTAGAAAGAGAAAGGGATGGCATCTGTAGCAGGAAAACCAAAGATAATATTGAAGGTGTGCAGAGGGACTTTTCTTCTGAGACTTGGCCGAATTGTGTTAGATGGCTAGTTCTGGCCCACAGGAGTTAGGGAGACAAGGCCTTGGAATGGGTTAGGTCAGAGATGCTTTCTGCTAAATGCAATTTTTATGTACCTCATTATATTCTTAGTGACATTTTAATGCCCTGGTGATATTTTAGCACCTGTTTTAGCCTGACCCTAAACCTAGCCATAGGCATGCTAACAAATTATTGTAATAACCCAGGGGATTACTAATTACGATGTACCATACAATTCACATATATTAACTCATTTAATCCTCAACATAATACATGGAATGTATATGTTAATATTTCCATTTTACAGATTCGGAAATGAAGGTGCAGTGGTTCAGTAGCTTGCTCAGGGTTGTAGATCTAGGACATGGCAGAGCCCACATTCATACCTGCTAGCTGGCTTCAGAGCTTTTCTCTAAATCACATTATATTCTTTATGTGGTATAAAAATATGTAGTGCTATGCACAGATACACAGATACCTGAGGAGACTTTTGAAATTAAGAAGGATTACTATAGGAAATCATTTGAACAGGATTGAAAAGGTGTGAATTCATATCCTGGCTTCACATTCTTAGCCATTCATTCAGTAAACATTTCTGAGTTCTTGCTATTGGCCAGATACTATATAAATAAGACAGACATGGTTCCTCTAAATTCTAGTGGCAAAAATAGTTCCAAAAAATGAAGCAGGTGAATAGTTGAAATGTGTAGTGCTGCTGAGAATAAGGAAATGCAGAAGGCTGAGATGATGGATAACTGGAGGAGAGCTGTGTTAGGGTGGCCAGGAAAATGTCCCCCGAGGAGGTGACATTAACATTAGGAGCTACATGATGAGAAGCATCTTGCCATGGAAATAGATAGAGGATGTTCCAGGCAGGAAAACAAACAAACAAACAAACAAACAAATTTCATAAGGGAAGGAAGAGCTTTTAGAGAAACAAAGAAAATATTAGTATGCCTGGTGCTACATCAGGGGAGAGTGATACAAGGTGAGACTGGATAAGACTTTTGAGGACAGAACATCCTGGGCCATGAAGTCATAGAAAAGAATTTACATTTTATTGTAATTGTGATGGTAAGTTAATGCATCTTCACTTTCAATAACTGTTTCCCTCATTGAATCATGAGACATATAATACTTGCTTTGGCTACCTCATGAGGTTAATACAAGGATCAAATGATGTAATGTGTGTGACAGTAAATTGTTACATATGAAATTCTTTACTAAATAAGAAATAATAAAGGCCATAAAATAAGTATTTCCTAGCAAGAGGCATGTCCTTTTATAATATTCTGTGGAATATACTCAGAACAATTGAACATTTGCTTAGACAGAGCAGGTGTTTCATTGGTAAATGTAATGTTTTTTAAAAAATTTGATGTGTTTACGGTGTTCTGTGGGAGTTATATTTCCAGTTAGAACATAGACTAGGTTGTGGCTAATTAACCTTCTCACTGTTGCAACTGGAGAAGAGAAGACAAACGTAAAAATCATTTTTTTTAAACTATAATGGAGAGTTCTGTACACAAAAAAGCCTAAAGTAACTAAGTTCCAGAGAGAGAAGAGCTCTTCCGAAGTGAGCTGAACCCAGCAGTGACTTCCTTCCCTGAGTGTATATCTCTCTCTGAATCTGTGCACTTCTGGGCAGAGGATCACACCCACCTTGACAGAGGGGAGTGGAGACAGCCATGGAGCAGTTAGTGTTTGCCTGCACTGGTGCAAAAGATTGGAATCTGTCGAAGCCCCAAATGCTAGTTTTCCACATCTGACAACTCTTCCCTTTGGGAATTTTACTGAGAGTCCAGCAACACAGGAGGCTGGGGGATAGGCTCAAAGGAAAGAGCATTTCCTGTAGTCCCATGGTGTTCATTCCAAAACCCTATTGAGGGAAAGACCTGTAATACACACAAGGCAGATCTCCCACTCAAAACATTTGGAAGCAGAGGTAACCTAAAACTAATTAAAGTTGCAACTCAGTGCACACTCACCTCAGCTTCTGACTGGATTGAAATCATCTGTATATCACTTCAACTACAAGACTACAAGACAGAGGAAAAGGCTTTCCATTCTTGGGGAAATTACTGTTTACTCCAGTTTTCTAAAGTTCTTTTAAAAACAATGTCTGCCATACACCAAAAAGAATTAAAGTGTTCATTAGAGGAACTTTTTAAGGATTAGACACATACAAGAAAGGAAAAGTGAACCTGAAGACAGGGTAGGGGAAATTCTCTAAACTGAAGCCCAAAGGGATGAGAGTTGGGGGGAAGCAAAGCATACATATTGTGAAGAACATTTGGGACAATATCAAATAGTTGCATTATTGGAATTCTAGAAGAAGAAGGGAAAGTGTTGGATAGAAGAAATACTTGAAGAGAAAATGGATAAGATTATCCCAAAATTTATGCAATACATTCACCCACAGATTCAAGAAGCTCAGTAAACTTTAAGCAGAATAAATACAAATAAAACCACAATCTAGGGTTTCATAATTGAACTTCTACAAACAAAAGATAAAGGGAAAAGTCTATTAAAAGCAGTTAGAGAGGAAAAACATTATATTTAGAAAAATGTCAGTAAGAATTATAATAGATTTTTCATCAGAATCAAGAATACAAAAGACAATGGCATATCTTTTAAAGATTATAGGAGTTCCCTTATGGCGCAGTGGGTTAAGGATTCAGCATTGTCACTGCTGTGGTCTGGGTCACTGCTGTGGCATGGGGTCAATCCTTGGCCCAGAACGTCTACATGCAGCAGGAACGACCAAAAAAAAATTAGAAAAACAATAAAAACTTCTGGCCTAGAGTCCTATGCCCAGTAAACACGTTCATCATAAATTAAAGGCATGTTCAGAAAGAAATATGAGGAAATTTGTTCCCAGCATATCCATAGCACAAGAAATGCTAAAGAAAAAGGGAAGGATACCAAAGGAAGTTTTCAAAACTGATTGGAAATGATCTGTTATGGGTATGTGGACATACAGGAAGGATGAAGAACACCAGAAAGGACAAATATAAAAGATTAATTAATTTTTTAAAAAAGTTATTGACTTTTTAAAAAACAAATATGATAACTATTGTGGTGGGTAAACATGTGAAAAAGCAACATAAGGCAATAATAGTAATATAATAAGAAGTGAAGGGAGAATTAAACACTTATAAGTGCATTATTCTGAAGCCGTAAAATACTACTTCGAGGCACACAGTTATATAAGTTATAGATTTCTGGTAATTCTTAAAGTATCATACAAAGAATTTCTAAAAATATAATAGAGGGGAAAGTAGAATAATAAAATCTTTTATTATTAATACTACTTTGAATTAATGGTAATTACCATCCACTTAAAATCTAATTTTAAACCTAATGGTGTTTTCTCAACAAAAGTTGCTGTATAATGCTCTGTAACTGCTGCATTCTGTTTTTCGTGTAATGTTTTCCTAGTATTGTTTTGGGAAGAAGATACAAACAGTTGATGTGGCTTAAGCTCTGTTTATCCTAATATGGTGAGTTATGAAGCTGTGAGGCTTGTCCCAGGATTGGAGCATCATGGTTATGTAATACTTCAAGACTGGAAGGTCATGGTCCCAGCTCCGCCCTGGGATGAAGGGGGAAATATTTGGACCCCTAATGAAAAAAGTGAGAACTCTTCCAAATGTGCTTTTCTCAAAAATGTTGTCTGACCTGATTGCCAAAAAAAATAGTTGACCACTGCAATTAAAGAATTCTTTGGGTGGATTCTCTCAGCAGAAACCAGTGTGTTGCGCAGACGGTCATGACCTGTGTTTCACATCGGATCCCCTTGTCCCAGCCGAGGTTGATGATGTTCTCTTCTCCCAGGTTCCACCAACATGACCTTCGCATGAGTGAGGAACTCAGCCATGACTAAGATAATTCTTATTAGCCCTAAAAATATATGCTCCTCATCTTCTAAGATTCACTTATTATTTCCCAAAGTTCTCACGTCTTAAAACATTTTCAGTGCTTCGTTACATCTGCATTTTTGCTTACTTTCTAAGATAAATTGCTCTGTGCAGCTATTGAGATGATATCTCTATATTGGCATGGAAAAGGTAGCTCTGACCTGTTTTTGAGTGGGGAAAAGCAAAACAGCTCATAGAACGATATCATGTGATACAGATGGGAGAAGACCTTCAGTTGCTGCTTTAAAAATTGTATATTTAAACTTTTATGCTTGTAATATACTATCTTATAATTTTTAAAAACTTACTCCATGTTTTCTGTTAAGACTGAATTGTTTACGAGTCAATCATATTCTTTATTAAGAGTAAACATTAAAAAAACTAGAACTAGAGGAGTTTAAGACATCTGTATGATTTTTCTGAATATGGCACATGGAGGGCAGTGGTAATTGGTTACACTTTTACAGAAGTCGATGTTGAGTTATTGTATTTTGCATCTCTTCTTGTTTAAGTTTTATATCTTGTATCTCTTTGGTCAGTGTTTCCTGTAAATTATCCATCTTTGCCTCCAGTTTATTTCCAATGCCTTACATCTTCTTCAGCATCAACAGTCTAAAGTCTTTTTCCTGGAGGCTGAGAATCTCCTCATGGCTTAGCTGTTTTTCTGGGGTTTTTTCTTTCTCCCTCATCTGAGTTATAGTTCTCTGTCTTTCCATTTTTATAGGTTTTTGGTGTGGTGACCTTCTTACAGATAATGAGTTGTAGCCTCTCTTACTTCTGATGTCTGCCCCCCTGTGGCTGAAGTCAGTATGGGGGCTTGGTGTAGGCTTCCTGATGGGAGGGGCTGATGCTTGCTCCCTGGTAGGAGGAGCTGATTCTAATCCCTCTGGTGGGTGGGGCTTAGTCTCTGGATGGGATTAGAGGCAACTGTGTGCCTCAGGGGTCTTTAGGGAGCCTGTTTACTGAGGGGTGGGGCTGTGATCCCACCTGGGTTGTTGTTTGCCCTGGGGCTTCTCAGAGGCTGGCTGACGGGTGGGGCCAGATTTTCCCAAAATGGCCACCTCCAGAGAAAGGCACTGCTGCTGAATATTCCCAAGAGCTTTGCTTTCAATGTCCTTCCCTCACAACAAGCCACATTCACCCCTGTTTTCCCAGGATGTCCTCCAAGAACTGCGGTCAGGCTTGACCCAGATTCCCTTGGAGACTTTGCTTTGCCCTGGGACTCAGTGCACGTGAAAGTCTGTGTGCGCCTTTTAAGAATGGGGTCTCCGTTTCCCCCAGTCCCATGGAGCTCTTGCCCACAAGCCCCACTGGCCTTCAATGCCAGATGCTCCGGGGCTCCTTCTCCCTGTGCCAGATCCCCACATGTGAGGGTTTGATGTGGGGCTCAGAACTCTCACTCCTGTAGGTGAGTCTCTGTGAACCAGTTAGTTTCCAGTCTGTGGAACTTCCCACCCATGAGATATGGGGTTGTTTATATTGTGAAATTGCCCCTCCTACCTCTTGATGTGGCCTCCTCTTTTTCTTCTGGAGTGGGGTATCTTTTTTAAGGTTTCTGGTCCATTTTGGTGAAGTGTAGTCAGTCTTTAGTTGTGAATTTTGTTGTTTTTAGGAGAGAAGTTGAGGTCCAGTCCTTCTATTCTGCCATCTTAATCCCGTCCTTCCCTTATTCCCAGAAATTGATGTTGATATTCTAGAATTCTATGAATTTTTTTTTTTTTGGTTTTCAGTATTGGGCTTGTTGCAAAAAAAGAAAAGGCTTAAAAGCCTAAAAATAATAAGAGGAGCAGTGACTGTCTTGATAACCTGTGTTGATTTCATATGTCTTGTCAAACTATAAAGAATTCAGGGAAGAACTCTTTATCACCCAGTTATCAAACACAGCTGCCTAAAATTATTTTTGTCACTCAGAAAAGTATAAAAAATAAAAGTAGATATTTCATACTCTCCCAAAATGCTTTTAGGGAGTTTTAAAAATAAATTGGTTATCTCACTGCAGAGCTAGAACTTACACAGTCTGGTCCAGTCTCAGGAGCAATGATCAAATTCCACAAATTTCTACTAAAAGTGATAGAGAAATTTAGGATTCCTAGAGGTGTAGACAATATGAGCACATAGAATTTTTGTTATTTTCCTCTTTTTTTTTTTGTATTTTCATGCACATCAGTGCACTTTACCTATGCCGTAGGACCTGGCTGAATTTGGTAGCAATCACTGGCTGCTCTGAATATCAAAATGTAATTGTCCGAAGCGAGTAAGAATGCCACCATTGGACATGACTGTGCCATTCATTACTCTTTCCATCAGGAGTCCCTCTTTTGGGTGGAACAGCTCTGACCACACATGGATTAAGGGGTTTTTGTTTAATTCCAGTGGATCCAAGGAGAAGAAGGTGAGCTTGGAGGAGTTCTCTGACTGGAGTTACATACGCATTCCAAATGGAAAATTAAAAAGCAAAAAGTCATGGAAGACTATGGACAGAAGCTTGTGCTATGTCAAGTAATTCAGTTGTTCTTCCTGGCTGGGGACTGAAGTGTTCCAGTTAATCAAACAGTCTGTTTCTAAGAAGTGTAGTATTTGTCAATCATGTATCATGGAAGTCAAACAGTTTTTAACTTTTGCAGCTTTATTGAGATGTAATTGATGTATGACAGTGGGTAAATTTAAGGTGTATGACCTGATGATTTGATACATATGTAGATTGCTAAATACATGTGTAATAAGGGTAGTGAACACATCCACCACCTCACATAAAAATATTTTATTTTTATGTAAATCTCCAGAATCTCTCAGAAGTCCAACATTTTGACATCTATCACCCCCACTGTGCCTTTTTTTTTTTTTTTTTTGCTTTTCTTAGGGCCACACCCACAGCATATGGAGGTTCCCAGGCTAGGGGTCTAATCAGAGCTGCAGCTGCCAGCCTACACCACAGCCACAGCAACGCAGGATCTGAGCCGCATCTGTGAACTACACCACAGCTCACGGCAACATTGGATCCTTAACCCACTGAGCAAGGCCAGGGATCAAACCTGAAATCTCATGGTTCCCAGTCAGATTCGTTTCTGCTCGCCACAGTGGGAACTCCTGTGCCTTTTTTTTAAAACTAGCATCCGTTGGATGTCTTTATGTCCTAAATGCTTTACATGTGCTGATTCATTTAGCCCTTGCAGCAACCCCAGAGGAAGTTACCCTTGGAGCTGCACCCTAACTTGTTCAGCTGTTGTCCTCAGGCAATTGTGCTGTTTGGTGATAACTGGAGCCTACACCACCTCCCTCAGCAGTTGGACCCTTCCCTTAGTGGCGATCCATTTCTCCCAGATTGAGTGAAGGTCTCTGGTCTGGGCCAGTGTCCCACCTCCCCATCCAAATATAGAGTTTTCCCATTTAATGTCATGGTTTATTTCCTCTCAGTAGCTCATTAACTTAAAAAAAACTTACCCTTAAATTTTAAAAATAGGAGTTCTTGTGACTCAGTGGTTAACGAACTGGACTAGTATCCATGAGGATGCCGGTTCGATCCCTGACCTCGCTCAGTGGGTTAAGGATCCAGCATTGCTGTGAGCTGTGGAGTAGGTCGCAGATGCGGCTCAGATCCTGAGTTGTTTCGGCTGTGGTGTAGGCCCACAGCTGTAGCTCTGATTCGACCCCTAGCCTGGGAACCTCCATGTGCCATGCGTGTGGCCCTAAAAAGACAAAAAAAGTTTTTAAAATTTATATTTATTTTTAAATTCTGGTAAAATACACAGATAAAATTTACCATATCAACAACTTTAATCTGCATTCTAGTAGTGTTAAGTGCATTCACACCATTGTGTAACCATTGTCACCATTCACCTCCAGAACTCTTTCATCTTGTAAATATGAAACTCTGTACCCATTAAACGGTAACTCTCCATGTCCTCTTCCCCACAGACCCTTAAAAACCAGCATTCTACTTTCTGTCTCTATGAATTTGATGACTTTAGGTACCTCATATAAGTGGATCATACAGCATTTATTTTTCTGTTTCACCTAGCATGATGTCCTCAAGGTTCACCCATGTTGTAGCATGTGTCAAGTTTTCCTTTCTTTTTAAGGCTAAATCATATTTTATTGTATGTATTTGCTACACTTTGGTTATCCATCTGTCTGTTAGTGGATGGACATTTAGGTTTCTGCTACCTTGTGGCTCTTGTGAGTCATAGTGTTATGAACACAAATGTTACATATTATCTCTTCAAGACCTTGCTTCACTTCTTTTGGGTATTTACCCAGAAGTCGGACTGAAGTGGAATTACTAGATTGTACGGTAGTTCTCTGTTCACTTTTTTTGAGGGACTTCCATGCTGTTTTCCACAGAGGCTGTACCATTTCACATTTGCACCAGCAATGAAGAAGGTTCCAGGTTTTCCACATCCTCGCCAATTCTTTGTTCCTTTTTTTTTTTTTTTGGCCAATATTAACTTCCTACTTTATGAGTGTGTGAAAATTATTTTTAAAAAACTATTTTTCTGTGGTAATCCCACATGGCCACAGAGTCATCATGAATTACAGAGAATGAAAAGGATGGGGCCACCACTGACTGGCAATTATTCCCTCAAACCCTTTCTGTCACACTCCATCTCTCCATTGATTTCACACTTGAATTTAATCACGTGATTGCTAACATGAGATAGTGATTGTCACTCACAGATACAATTCTTTCCTCAGAAAGTCCATCCCTCGCTGCCGAAGAATTAACAGGATGCTCTCCAATGAATCCCTACAACCCCCTGCGTTCAGCCGCTCCAATTCGCAGGCCTCTGTAGACAGCACCTCCCTGGAGGATTTCTGGCGGGAAACTGAAAGCATCAAAGAGAATAGCATGGGAGGTCAGGATGAGCATTCGCCGGCCGAGGTCAAGCCCCTGGATGGTAAGGTGCTAGATTTGCTTTCCTTTGTGCCATCTTTCCACGTATGCTCTGTCTTCTTCCATTGGAAAGGGAGAAATCATTCCACTGGTGGTTTACGAAATGAATCAGTAGAATTTGGCATCTAGCTCCTTGCTCCCACTGACTTCTGTCTGCTGGCCTGGCTCCGGGTGGCTCCCATCCAAGGTGACGTGACCTGAAGGAGGGCTGTCAGCACAGTCCAAAATGACTCCTCATCCATCACCACTTAGGGACGCTGGACCTGTTGATTCAGTTCACAGTCACCTGGCAGATTGAGTATTCTGACTGTAATGGCTTTTACATTTGTGCACAAAAGAGAGGGAGAGACAGCAAAAAAAATTGCCAGCATAATTCTGAAGGAAAAAATATTTGACTTTGAAGCATTTACTAGTAGATATTACATATTTAGAGAATGGATAATCTTATCCTTCACAAAATAAAAGCTATCATCAAGTATGTCAATGACTAATTTCCAGTGAAATTAAACAGAAGTTCAAAGACCACCCCCCCCAAAGTATAATTGTCCTTAATTTCAAAAAGAGCAAAATGACTCATCTGGGATTAAAAGCATAGGTTGTCTCCTCCAGGTGCTACCTACCAACAAGTAAATACATAGGAAAGTCTGAAGGGGGGTTAGTAGGTATCTACCTAAGATTGTTTTCTTTAGCCAATGATGAACCTCAGGACATCTATCAAGATAAACTGAAAGTTTAAAAACTTTTTCATTCTTCCTTCCCTTGGCTACAAGTCTATCTTTCTTAGGTTTCTGAAAAACTCTCTATCTTTTAGATCTATCACAATTAGGATTTTTCACTTAGCATTAGAAACAAAAAGTCCTACCACACATTTTATGAGAATCCATTCAAGGGAACCATCCTCTGTCAGTGAAGGGTGTTTTTATTCCTTTTACTTACATCCTTATATTTTGCCTTTTCGGATCTGGAAAGACACATAATGGAAAGTACCTCTTATTCTCCACTTCGTTTTTCTTGCTGTCTAGCCAGCTATCTGCATTCAAATCACGAGTTTGTGATGATAACCTCCAATTCCAATCCAACACCACAGAGTTCCTTGTTGGCATCCCTTTTTCTGTATTTGTAACTCCCTTCTCCAATAATGAGAAACCTAGTTCTTATTTTCCTCAGTATATTTTTTCATTTGCTCAAGCCTGGCGTATATAGACAATATTTTCAGGTTTGCCAACATAAACTTCGACAAAAGCATACCTACTAACTAGAGTTTGAAATTTGTTTTACTGATTTTTTTTTCCCTTGAAGCATATGCCCAGATCTTAACTGTGCAATTCAATGAGTTTTGACAAATGCTAATTTTGTAACCTCGCACTAATCAAGGTAGATAACATTTCAGTTATCAGATAACAACTCAGAAAATTTCCTCATGGTTTTCCCAGTCTCATCATGACTTGCTGTCCCTGGCCAGAGACAACCACAGTTGTGATGTTTTCGCAGCATAGATTACAGTTTGACTTCTTTCATGGAACATATTTTTGAGATTCATCTGGTGTAGTAATAGTGAATTCCTTTTCTTATTGGGTATATCTTGCTTTGTGAAATCTTTTGACTATTTTTAAAAATTATTATTGACCTGTATGAATTTTTCATACATTCTGGATATGTCTTTTGTCAGATATACATTTTGCAAATATTTTCTCACTGTCTGTGGCTTGCCTATTCATTTTCTTAGCGAGGTCTTTTGACTGGGTATCTTTCTCATTCCTTGAACTCTCTCGCGTTGCAGTTGTTTGCAACTGGCACATAGAAGTACAATTGATTTTTATAACTTTACCTTATATTCCATTACCTTTTTAAAATTCACTTACCAGAAGTTGTCTACCACTAGATTTCTTAGGATTCTCTACACAAATAGATCTTTTATGAATATGGACAGTTTTACTTTTTCCTTTCTGACTTTCCTGTTTTTATTTTTATTTTTATCTTTGTCTTGCTCTAGTGTACTGCTAAGGCCTCCAGTATAAGCTGTGTAAAAGTAAGTGGTGACAGTTCACATCCTTGCTATGTTCCTAGTTTTGCCAGGAAAGGGTGAGATGGGCATCGTTAAAAGTGATTGTAACTGTAAATTTTTTATAGATGCTTTTTATCAATGGCCTTCTAGTCCTAGTTTTGTGGGAATATTGTAAATGGATGTTGAACTTTTTCACATGTTTTACTTGCATTTTGATTTCTGTGTTTCCTGCATGTATGACTTTTGTGTCTAATTTGCTTGTTTTTTCTATCTTGTTAAGGTAGAATCCTAGACCGTTAGTTTTATTTTTTTTTTATCATTTTGATTATGAACAGTTCCTTGAAGCCCTGCTTTCCCTCTGTTCCACAAATTTCGCTGTTTTATTTTCATTAGTATTCAGTTTTAAATGTTTTCTCATTTTCTTGTTTATATTTAAAATTCTAAATAGTGGGGAATTTTCTAGACATCCCATCATTATTGGTTTCTAAATTAATTGTATTATGATTAAGTAATATAGTTTGTAAGTTTCAATCATTGAAATTTATTTAAACCTATTTTAAGGCCTATCATATGGTCTGTCTTGATCAAAGTTCCATGTACACTTAAAAAGGACATGCTCTATCTTTATTGAGTGGTATGGTGCTCTAAAAACACCCATTAGATCAAGGTGGTTAGTACATTTGATCAAAGTTAGTGTGATCTTCTTAATGTTTGATTTTTTTCTATCAATTACTGATGAAGGTTATTAAAAATCTCTAATTCTGTGTATTTTTCTACTTTTCTCTTTGATTCTTTCAGTTTTTGCTCCTTATATTTTGAAACTATGTGATTAGATACATATACATTTATGATTGTCATCCCTCCTTATTGAACCAGCCCATTTTATCATTATAAATGACATTTTTCAATATTTCTAGTAATAGTCCTTGTCTTGAAGTCTACTTTGTCTAATACTGATATAGTTACTCTGGGTTTCTTAAGGTCACTCTTTGTGTGGTATATCATTTTTTTTACTCTCTCTTTTTCATATTTTTTGTAATTTCTTTGTATCATTTCAGCTGTACTGCTTCGATTTTTAGTGACAGCTCAGGTATTATAATATTTATCTCTAATTTATTGCAGTATACTTGGAATAAATGTTAAACTTTGTCATACAAAATGCAGGAATTTTACAGCAGTACAATTCCTTCCTTTCCTGTCCAACACTTTATATTATTGTTATATGCATAGCATCTGCATATGTTATGCTACCATCAGTACAGCATTGTATATATAAGTCTCATATATTTTCACTGTGAAATAATTGCACACTTACAGAAGAATATCAAGTATAGTGCAAACAACCTTTTTTTCTGGACCCATTTGACCTTTTGAGAGTAACTTGCCAACCTAATGTCCTAACACTCCCAAGAACTTTAGGTCTTTAAGTATTTAATATGCATATATAAATATACATATTGTGAATACATATAAATGTACACTTTTTGTCTATTCTATCAATTACTGATAGATGACATAAAAATCTTCAACTTTGATAATTGCAGATTTGTCTAATTTTCCCCCTTTTTGGGGGGTCTCTCTTTTATATAAATATAAAGATATACATATATATATAGATATACATAAGCATATATATGGATCCATATAGAGAGAGTGAGCCATTGTCTAAATAGTAATGGTATATATATTAAAATCAAGAACTTATTTTGGAAGTTCCCATTGTGGCTCAGCAGAAACGAATCTGACTGGCATCTATGAGGACACAGGTTCGATCCCTGGCCTCACACAGTGGGTTAAGGATCCAGCATTGCTGGGAGCTGTGGTGTAGGTCATAGACGTGGCTTGAATCTGGCATTGCTGTGGCTGTGGTGTAGGTCAGCAGCTGTAGCTCTGATTTAACCCCTAGCCTGGGAACCTCCATATGCCACAGGTATGGCCCTAAAAAGACCAAAAAAAAAAAAGAAGAACTTATTTTGGATATATTATTATTATCTGGTCCAAATAATGCATTTAAATTCTGCCAGTTTTCCCCATAGTATCTTTTATAAGAAAAGAATCCAGTTCAGAATGGCATATATAATAGCTACATTTATTTTTAAAGATGATGCCTTATATTCATCATTTTCTGACTTAGAATAATTCCTTAAGTATATATTTTAACTGAAAGTTAATTAATTAAGGAATTAAACCAATATGTGTATATATTCTGCAAGTACTATGCAAGATTTTGGTGTTAGAGTTATTAATAAAGGCACATTTTTTTTTCTCTCATGGTATTTATAATCTAGTGGAAGAGAAAGTAATTTTTGAAATAATATAACTATATATTTTTAGGGGGGAATATTATTTGAAGGAGAAAGAAATACAGAAGTGTCGGGACAGACATCAGTAGGACTTGACCTTATCCAGAGTGTTCAGGGGAAAAAAGGAATGAATGTATATGTTGAGATCTGCAGCCCTAAATGGCCAATAATTAGGGGGGTCAAGGATTGGCATATCCAAAGGCCTTATTACAAACTAAAGCATAGTGCTTTTGAGGAACCAGAAGTAGACCAGTGTGGCTAAAGAAGTGAGGATGAGGAGAGCATGGTACAAGGTATGGCCAGAAAGGTGCGGCTACATACCCTGTGGGCCATGTTAAGGGTTTTAGTCTTAATCCTATGAGCAAGGGAAAATTTTGGCACTATTTTAGAAAGGGGTAATCGGTTCATGTCTGCATTGTGAAAGGAGGAATTTAGTTACAATATGGAAAAAGGATTGGAAAGGGAGCCAAGAATGGAAAGAACTGTTGGGAAGCTGTTGTAGCCATTTGGGTGAGAGATGGTGCTTGGACCAGGGTCACAAGCAGAGGAGACAGAGAAAGATGAGCACTTCTGAGACATAATTAGAAGGTAGTATCTAGGGAGTTAGTGATGTATTGATGTACAGAAGAGAAGGAGCTGTCAGTAATGTCTCCTGGGTTCCATGCTTTTGCTAAATTAGATGGATGGTGGAGTTCATGCATTTAGGGATGAGTGTGTGCAGGTTTGAACACGTCGAGGTTGCTATATGACTAGTAGAGCCAAGTAGATATTGAGGAGGCAATTGGACATATGGAGCTGGAAGTCACAGAGGTGTTTCCTGTGAGGTTACACATTTGGCAGCTGGGGTAATGAACACAGGCTTACCTTGTCCACAGTTCAGCAAAAAGGAGTAACACTCATCTCTCTGTAAGGCGTTTCTTTCCTACAGAAAATATACGTTCTAGGTATTCTGCGGTCTGAGTCCAAGGACTGAGACCATTTGCACCTTAGTGGATGTTAGCTGACCTTACAAAGTACTCCTTCTTCCCACTCTTTAATTATTGCTTACAGAGGGAGGGAGTAAATGGGGGAAAAATCCGGTTTTTTAAATTTCAGGATTAAATTACATTTATAAATTGTGTCTTTAAAAAGTGGAAATCTTATCTAATGCTTAAGTAAAGGAAGACTGCCAAGTCATAATTTAAAAGGTTTATTATTTTATTTTTTATTTTTATTTTTACTATCATAGCTGGTTTACAGTGTTCTGTCAATTTTCTACTGTACAGCAAGGTGACCCAGTCACAGAAACATATATACATTCTAAGAGGTTTATTATTTTAGATTCGGGCTACCAAAGCCAAGTTTACCTTTGCATTTTCTTTTAAAGGGACGACTTATAAAGCAAACGAGCAATAAAAACAAGGTAGCAAAAGGAATTGGAACTGTATATATAGACTTCAGAAGGCTTGGTAGCAAAAGGAATTGGAACTGTATATATAGACTTCAGAAGGCTTTTGTCCACCAACCAGTGATAGAATAATGCAGAGTCAAGTACCTCTGGAGTGATGATTTGACAGGTTATTTACAAATCAGTCTAATCTGCTCTTTAAATAAACCTTATTCAGGTAATGCTTGTTTAGTAGAATTCCCAGAAGGTAATATAGTGGATTTTCTGTCATGGGATGTTGTTACTGCCCAAACTTTTTATTGTTTTTGCACATCTGATTTTCAATAGCAATTTGTCATCATCATGATGTGTTTTTTTTTTTTTTTTGCTTTTCAGGGCCGCACTCACAACATTTGGAAAATTCCCAGGCTAGAGGTCGAATCGCAGCTGCAGCTGCTGGCCTACATCACAGCCACAGCAATGCAGGATTTGAGCCATGTCTTCGACCTACACCACAGCTCATGGCAATGCCGGATCCTTAACCCACTGAGCGAGACCAGGGATTGAACCTATATCCTCATGGGTACTAGTCAGATTGATTTCCTCTATGCCACAATGAGAACTCCTTCATCATGGTTAATTTTAAGGCTTTTAACTGCTTTCTGAAAAAAAGAAAGATTACCTAATGTTCAGAATAAGGGGAAAAGCAAGAGAACTCAAACCTATTGAATATATACTATCTTCCAGATTTTGCCATCTGTTATAAATTCCTTGACTAAATAATGCACCTAATATTTTGGTTATTATTGCTTCGATTTGCCAAGAGAACTCAAGACCTATGGATACGTAAGACTTTCCAACATTATTTATCCAGTTAAAACTGTGGTTGGGATTTAAACCTGCATTTGTGTGATTAAAAAATTCTCTGGCGTACCATTAAACTACTCATTTTCTGTTATGGTTTTAGTTTAAATATTCATGTTTTCTCATTGTTTTGAAATGGGCTGTTCAGATATGGCTTATGTGTAACTCTTCAGTAGGAAAAATTACCTTACCAATTCTGCCAAATAATTTTACTCTACTAGAAGATACTTTAATTTTGAATTATTTAAAACATACAATACAGACCTTTCATTCATTCTTAGAGGTCTTTTCCCACAATTACTCTGGAGAAAAAAAAAAGGATGGTCTTTTTAATTTTTTGAGGTTTAATTGACATACAACATTATGTTAGTTTTAGATGTACAACGTAATGACTAGATATTTGAATACATTGTGAAACGTTATCTAAAATGTAGTTAACATCCATTGTCACTCATAGTTACACATTTTTTAAAGTTACTGTTACTCTAAACAGTAGCATATTATTAACTATAGTCACCAAGATTAACTATAGTCCCAAGATGTATGTTACATCTCCATGACATTTATTTTACAACTGGAAGTGTGTATCTTTTAAACTCCTTTACCCATTTCACCCAGCCCCTTACCTGCTGTCTGTGGTAACAACCAATCTGTTTTCTGAATTCATGAGTTCAGACTTTTGTTTTTCTTCTAAATTGCACATATAATGAGATCACATGGTGTATGGTGTGTGTCTTTCTCCGTCTGACTTATTTCATTTGGCATAATGTCCTCAAAGTCCAGGATGGCCTTCCTTTATTATTTATTGATATTTCTTACTGATGTGTCCAAACTTACACACGTCATCCAGCCCAAGACCATGCTAACCTTCTCTTGGTTATGTCATTTTACAGAAGGAGAACTTGAAGCAGAGTGGTTGCAAGATGTAGGTTTATCCACCCTGATCTCAGGTGATGAGGAAGAGGATGGCAAAGCCTTGCTCTCCACTTTGACTCGGACCCAAGCAGCTGCAGTGAAGAAGAGATATAATACTTACACGCAAACCCTGAGAAAAAAGAACAAGCAGTCTGCCAGGGATGTCAGAGACATCTTTGGAGTCAGTGAATCCCCTGTGAGTAACAGACATGGCTCTGAACGTTTGTTCTGGTTGGGGTAGGGGAGGCGAACGTGGAAAAATGTACCAGAAAATGTTGGCTATGTTCTAGCTTTAAGAGGAAACTAAAACAATTTTATAAATTTGAAACATTAGTGATTATCGCTTATTCCCCGTAGAGCAGCCTCCCTCCACACAGAATGCATTCCCTCCTTTCGAAGATGGAGGATAACTTCTTTGGTACGGGAGCAGCTCTTGGTGGATGGGATACACGGAGCCTTTACCTAAATCTAAGCACTGAATGGAAACTTTGTGGACGGGCACAGGAGTCCCAGAGCAGTGGGTCCGAGAGTTATGAGCAAGTCTGGGTATTTGTTTTAATTGGGGGTGGGGATGGGAGCGTGGCCAGGGTAGCCTTTATGTTCAAAGAAATTCAAGTGGTAAAAAGCAAAAAATACGACATTAATTAAGTGGGCCAGAGAAGGATTCAAAAAACCATAAGGAAAGCATCACATGTTTTCTGAGAAATAGCCGTCTAAAATTCCAGCTTATCCCCTGGCAGTTCCCTGGCCACAATTTTACTTCTGGCGCTGCTGAGTCATGTCCTCCTGTTTCTGTGTTTGAGTTAGTGCTAACTCTGCCTTATAGTTCCTTCATTCACCCACTGATTGCAGCATTGCAGTGTTACATTGAAATAATCACATCACTGATGCATGAGATACTTATTGGCAGTTCTTTTTCTTTTCCTTTCTTTTTTTTGGCGTTTTAGGGCCACGTCCTCAGCATTTGAAGTTCCCAGGCTAGGGGTTGCATCCGAGCTGAAGCTGCTGGCCTACACCATAGCCACCACAATAACAACACAGGATCTGAGCCGCTGTCTGTGACCTACACTACAGCTCACAGCAATGCCAGATCCTTTAACTCACTGAGCAAGGCCAGGGATCAAATCTTCATACTCCTGGATACTAGTTGGATTCGTTATTGCTGAGCCACAACAGGAACTCTGGTGCAATTCTTCTGTCAGGGTCTGTGTAGATAGGATTGTTGGAACTTTGGGGTAGTTATTATCTAGGAAGAGGGGAACTTGATATTCTGCTGCACTCTCAGATCAAGTTGCCTGAGGCAAGTTAGTTAATCACTTTGATTTCGATTTCTCATGTTTCATTGTAATATCAATAATGACATAAATCAAAACTTCAAGGATGTTGGGTAGCAAGCGTGACTGAAGACAGTCTGCAGTTTGAGTTACGTTAGGTCATCTCTAAGTCAGCTCTTAGGTACAGTAATCATATGGGCAGCTCGCATGTACAGAGTTAACCTTTGCATTTGTGTTAACAATGTCCTGGAATAGCCCTGTCCTTTAGAACTTTCTACAGTGAAGAGAATGATCTGTTTCTGTGCTGTCCAGTACAGTAGTCCCCAGCCGCATGTGGCATTAGCACTTGAAATGTGGCTAGTAAGGAACTGAGATTTTACTTGTATTTAATCTTAATTGAGTGGAATCTAAAATGTCCCATGTGGCTTATAGCCAATGTATTGAACAACACAGTTCTAGATTCTTCTGTTGTATATAATGGTGTACATGAGGTAAGAGCATTTTGAGTTCTGTGCTGTTTGAATTTTCACCCTCCTGAAACCAGTGTCCTCCTGGAAGGTGAGATTGTCTAGAACTGCACCTGAGGAAAGGTGAGGCCCACAAATTCAGGCCAGGGCTCCAGCCACCTGAGTCCCAGACAAGATGCCTATCAAAGAAAAGGTTTACCCTTCTGGTTTAAATTCCCTGGGTCATTTTGCTGTTATCTTGAGAGAGTCCTGAGAACTTGGTCTATATGCATGCTTTCCCATTTCTGTTTCTCATTACTTCAGACTAAGATTTTTCTTTTTCCCTAGCAAACCTCAAAATACAGAAGGGTTTATAGCTTCTCCTGAATCCTCCAGTTATTCAAGAAAATGCATAACTAGCCTCTCAAGTTTTCCTTAAACTTTGCTCTTTAGTCTCACACACACACACACACACACACACACACACACACACACACCAAACAACAACAAAAAAGTGCTTCTCCCTCTTCTTTCACTTAGATCCCAAAGGAAAACTTCATGTGGGCACTTACTCATCAGGGCTTAAGTATAAAAAAAAATGAAGAATATTTTACTTTTCCGTAACATGCAAGTGGCAAGCGCAATAAAGCGTTGGTTGTCTAACTCCAGCCAAGGCAGAGAGAGGTCTGAGTTCAAGGTGGGCCGGGGGCTGGCCCCGGAGCTCTTCCTGCTGTGCACCTTCCTCTCCTCCCCTCCCAGTTGTGCTGCTGGAGCCCCAGTTCTAGGGAGACTGAGGAATGAGGCAGGGGGGTGGTTGCAGGTGAAAGGAGGATCATGTATCCAGAGAGTTGAGTCCTGTGCTGTCCTGAGAAGTGGGGCATTGGGAAGTCAGGGCAAGCCTGGCATTGCATTATGCTGCTTCCAAGTTCAGGTTGCTCTTTGTCAAAAATGTGAAAAGCCACACAAATCAAGCCTTTTAAAAATATGGTATATTTACAATATGTAAGGCCTAATAAACATCTCCACAGATTTTTTTTCTTTTTCCCAAAACATTCAGCATCTGCAAGTAAATGGACGTGGAAGTTCTTAGGAATATGCCTGAACTTTTACGTTTCCTACTTGAATTTGACAGCATGAACACTAATTCCTCCCCCCCGCCTTCTCTTGCTCCAAGTGTGTGTCTGTCCTGGTGTGTCTTTGAGTGGGGGTACCTCCACTTCCTCCCTACCCCACCCCCGTCATCCCCCACCCCCTTCTATTCTTTCATTCTTTCTTTCTCATTATTCGCCTGCATTAATAGAACAATTACTTACAGTTTCCATTTCACTTTCTTAATGAAGTTTTAACATTACAAGTGCAGAAGGTAATTTTGCATTAATTTTAGGCATGTGAATCCAAACCATTATACTTACCAAATGAAGATATAAGTAATTTAGAGGATAGATAGGTAGATTATACTAGTTCTTTTCTTAATTTTTGCACATAGAATCCCAGGCTCAAAACCATTTTTCTTTGGAATTTTGAGGATATTTGTCCCTTATCTTCTCTTGCGCACCGTTACTATGGGGAGGCACAATAGCAACCTCATTTCTTTACATAGAAATGTGGAAGCTTTTTGAATTTTATTTTTATTGTTGAAACCTTGAAATCTTAGCAGTTTTACCTTTTAAAAAAATCCAGCCTGGTTACTATTAAGTGAGCTTTTTCATCCTTCGGGCTCCACATATGTTCTCCCAACATTTAAAACAAGTATTTGTTCCCTTCTCCTATCTCCTTCTGGATCTTAGATGATAATGTTAGATGATTGTTGCATTGCTTGGATTGAATCTCAGTATCTCTTAAATGTTCTGTTCTATTTTCTAACCTTTGTTTGTACCTTTGTTCTGTGTTTCTGTCTATCCCATCAACTGTATTTAATTTAATTTAATTTTTTTTTTTTAGGGCCACGCTTGGGGCATATGGGTGTTCCCAGGCTAGGGGTCAAATTGGAGCTACAGCTGCTGACCCACACCACAGCCACAGCAATGCAGGATCCGAGCCATCTCTGTGACCTACACCACAGCTCACGGCAACACCAGATCCTTAACCCACAGAGCGAGGCCAGGGGTCAAACCCGCAACCTCATAATTTCCACTTGGATTCATTTCCACTGTGCCACAGTGGGAACTCCCTATCCCTTCAACTTTGTCTTTAAGTCATTAATTTGGCCTTTGTTGTATTAATACTTATGCTTTTCATTAATTTTTAAAAATTTAACAGTCATCTTGTGAATTTACTGAAGACTCTCCTTTCCTCCATATTTCCCTTTATTTTGTGATTTGTTCTGATTTCTTGGCGGCAGTAGCCTCTCAGCATTTTGAAGGTACTAAATTACACCTTAAATTCCAAGGTTCTCTTCTTTTCTTTGTATTATCTCTTGCCTTTAGGGTCATCTGTTTAATTTTTGGCATTATTACATTGCTGTTGTTCACTTGATTTTGATCCTTAGATATTGTGTTGGTTCATATTCATTAATGGAGAACTAGATAGATTGATGGATTGATTAGTAGAAGTAATACTTGTGTATTTGCTATGCAGTTATATAGATCTGTTTTCTTCCTAAAACTCTCCCCCCAAAAACAGGGGTCTGGGCCTGTGTGAGTGGTGAAGTGTGTCAGTGTCAACCGTCACACTTCACTTTAAGGTGTATATGTGTGTGTGTGTATGTATACATATATGGCATCATGACAAAATAACAAGAGTCCTGCAGAATCCTAATTTGTTTTTTTTTCTGGCAAACCTAGCTTTCCTTTTTATATTCCTGTCTGTGTCCTCTCAGAAGGCCCCAATACATTGCAATTCAACATTCTTTCTGTCCAGAACCACCACACCCATATTAGGACAACCACTGCCACTCCCACGGCGGGTGTTCACTCTGTTTCCAAAGGGAATTCCATTTAGCTGCTGCCTGCTGTCCTTCTGCACAGCTGTTGGTTGTCCCCTGAATTGGGCGATGCCTTCCTGCTCTTCATATTTTCATTATGGATGTGTGCTTTTTCTGGTTAGGCATTTACCTTCCACACACTTTTCTCTTACACCTTTTCTTCAGGCTGAGAGATTTCCCTCTACCCTTATGAAAACATCCCTTGATATCTTCCAGGCTTTTTATCTTCCAGGAACATCCAGCAATTTCTGTTCTGCTAATCGAAATGCCTAGTGGTTTCTAGATCTACTCTTTGAAAGAAGTATCTCTTTGACACTTTGAGTGATACACAGGGTTAGGATGTGCACTGCCCTATCTTGATCCAGTTTTTTCTTATGCTGCTTCTTCAATAGTATTTGCTCCCTCCCCAAAATGTGGGTGTTTTTTCCCCCCTGATTTTAAAAGTAATACGTAATGTTTATTGGAAACAGAAAATATGTACAAGCAAAATAAAACATGAGTATTCCTTTGGGCTCAAATAAAATTTTGTGATTTAATTAAATGTCCAACAAATACAATTTTCAGGGAAGTTCTAATCATAAAGGAATAAATTATTTAACCCTTGTTTTAGTGGTATTATACACCAAATCACAAATATTAAATCAGCCTCTGGATATATGTAACCCAAGGTCTATTGTCCATTTTATCATGGGCAGAAGTCGAGTTCCCAAACAGGTTTTCCTAATATCCAGAGGATGTAAGTCAGTTATTCCATTCACTAATACATTTAATTGAGCAAAAAATAGTCAATCTAATGTATTTTCAGTTTCATAATTGATTAACAGTTCAAGGTGGAACTAACTCATAATTAACTGTTTAAATATAGTCATACAGTCATTTTTAAAAACATAATTATATCACCTTTTTATACATTTGACTGCATGGCATGGAAAACCTAAGCAATCATGAGTTTTACAGATGTGGATTTGTTTTTTTCCCTCTCACAGAGGAAACTGAAGGTAGGTGTTCTTTTGCTTTAGCGTAGATCTAGCCTCCTTCTATCTAATTTATCTTTCATAAGTGGCCTTCATTCTTTTGCTTAGCAAGGTGACCAGGCCACTCCTGTCACCATGTCCATGTTCCTGGCAAGTCCTGGACCATGTACCAGCTGACTCTGTATCTCCGACTTTGGTTTCCCAGAAATCTTACTCGGGAGAATTCCAGTTACCTTTCATTGCCCAGAAATGTTATACAATTCTTCTTAGGTCCATGATAGTCTAGGAAATGGATATGTTTTCATTGTACACAAGAGTTCCTAAAAACAACAACAACAACAAAAAAAAAACCAACACTCAGGATCCTTCTAAGGAAGACTGGCAACTGGGTTTGGGGCAGGCAGTTGACACCATCTTCCACAGAGACCCATGTCTGTCATCCTGCCCGGGGTGTAGCGAGCCCTTGGTCGTGGCTGCTAAGTGACCAGGCACAGTGACCAGTGCACAGGCCATCATATCTACGGATGTCTCACCGAAGCTGTGTAAACACACACACTGTATGTGTGACACGTGATTGAATGCACAGCTCCTCCTGGGAGAACATGCCTGAATAAAAATGCACTTTCATTTTTCTCAATAGCCAGATGATTTTTGTTGTATCTCAACTCCTTTTTTGGATGGGACCCTGGATGAAGAAGGGATATCAGCAATTCCCTGCAGAAATGGTCAACTGGTAAGATCAAGCAAGGGGAAGCGAGAGCAAGGAGGTTAGGTGAAGGAATGGTTTCAAGGCAGCCAGGAAAATTTGGAGGAAAAAAAAAAAAAAAAGCCTACTTACTTGGTAACAATGAAGGAAAAAGGCTCAGACCCAGGAATGAATAATTAAGTACTTAAATCCACAAATAACTACGTGGCTTACCTCTACCTACAATAACAAAAACAAGCACAGCTGCAGCGATAGGCACAGCCAGAGCCAGGAGTCAGTACATGGGGGAGGTTGTCAGCTAAACCATTGTTCTCTTCGCTGAGGACATAATGGAAAAATTTAGGTGACCTCTATGTATTGTTCGGTATGAATTTAATTCTCACCATAAGAAGTATTTTGACATTTCAGTTATTTTCTAAATGTAAATATATTGTGGGAGCAGCACTGTAGCATCTTCAATGTGTAACAGTAAGTGGAAAAATATATTCTCTCCCACAGGAGGTAAACACATTTCATCCAAGTCCACTTTCTCCAGTTTAATACACAGTGTCAAAGGGTGCCGATCTGAGTTCAGAATTGCTAGTGAAATCATTTCAGTGAAAGAGATGGATCTCATAGTGTGATCTGTACCTCTTGCCAGGGGGCCCGGGTCCTCTCGTTGAAGTGGTGCACTCTGAGAAGGACAAGGTGTACTGACTTCTGCCTCCACTTGAACTTGTGGCGGGAGAACATTTGCAATGAGAGGCCTTCCTCTCTGTTCTGGGTCTCTTTCTCTTTAGCTCTTATTTCCCTTTTCCTAGCAGAGGAAGAGGGGTCCTTTGTTGTCCTATGAGTAACCCCTGTACCATTCTTCATCTGACGATGACGATGGTGATGATGGTTAGATTCTATACAGTTTACTTTCATCCTGCATCTATTTTCTCTGGGGCCCTCCATCTGCATCTTACAACTGTCAGCTTATACAAGCTCACCCTTGCCCCTTCCAAAATTCTGTTCAGGGCTTTGCATGTGGCCAGTTTGTGTTCTGGTTGCTTTTCTGTTGCTTGAAGAGCAAGGTAGGCCAAGGTCTGGAGGTGGAGGGTGGCCCCCTGGGGCTGTGAGCCATGCTGGTTTTTTTCTAATTTTATTGTATTTCTCATCAGAGTGTGAATTCCAACTAGTCAGAGGTCTTTATGTTTTCTGTTGCGTTGGTAGCAGGTCTCCCCAGGTTTTAGATTATTCCCTCGGTGCAGGGGGTCTTCTCCACCTTCCTTCCAGCCAGGGCACTTGGTTCTTCTCTGCCCGCCCCATCCCCCTTCACTGCAGCCACCGCCGCCTCTCCTCTCTGCCAGAGGAGGGGCAAGTCAGAGTAGACATGACTTGCTTTCAAATAAAGGAGTTTCTACGAGCTTTTTGTCCCTCCTGCCTCTCCACACTGTTTTGATAGCCTCCTCCTCACCCTCGGGCTATAGGGATGGCTCAGCCCATGACCCCAGACATTGGACAGATGGGACAGCAGCCATTCATTCATCACTTATTCGCACAGCCTAGGGGAGGAGGACTCCACAACCACACAGACCCACACATGGGGTACACTTGGGAACACAGTGAACAACCAGGGGTGCAGGAGGTAGGCTCTGTAGTACCGAGAAAGCGGGGTGCCCCCTGGTTCCTATGGGAGGAGGGGTTCAGCTGGTTTGAATGAGGGGACCAGGAATGAGCACTGGACTAAACGAGTAGACAGGGAACTGAAACCCACTGCTCAGGGATAAGCAGGAACTGTGACTGGTCCCCTACATAAGGGGCATTGTCTAGCTGGGGACCTTACCTGAGGTAGTGGGGGACAGCGGGGGGGGGGCACTTTGACTTAGGCCACTCGGCCTCCAGCTCCTATCAGATGTCAGAGCAGAACCTAAGAGTGAGCCTTGTCCTAGATCTTCTCTCTCCTTCACACTCAAACCCAGCCATGCACTCTCGGGATGAGTCTGGACCTCTTTTGTTTCTTTTCTCTTTTATCGCTATCCTTTTCATTTCAGATCTTTGAGGGTCTTGTCATCTTTTAAAGGTTAAAGGCAAATGTGGTGCCAGGCCCATGAAGAAATCTCCCCCTGAGGTGGAAGAGAACAATTACATTTTACTCCAGTCACGCCCCTGACTCACTCACAGGTTTATAAAATGAGAAAGCAGTGTTGCTTTTTATCAAGGAGGCGAATGAGGGCTAGCATGACAGAACAACTGTAGAGAGTAGTAGAAATATTAATTTGCATAATCACATATATTACAAAAATGTTACATCTTCTTAGCAGATTGCATCTTTTATCCTTTGAGCAAATCTGGCAAGAAATATCTCTGGATACTAAATTTTCATATCCAAAAAGCTTAAATCCTAAACTGGTGAGTATCATAGTGTTAGGCTTTAATCATTTTCTTTCAGAAATGTGTAAATATTAACCTGTTTGCTCTTTCATATAGTGTTAATGTTAAGTCTGATGCCTCTCTAAATCATTCTTATTTATATCCTGCTCTCGTTTTTGTATTTCTGGAAGCTTTTTAGGTTTATCTTTGTTGTTGGAGACCTGAACTATCATCAGGATAGAAAACACATTTTTTCATCGTGGTCAGCACTCAGCCTTTTGTTTCTGAAAAATATTTCCTTTTGGTTCTGAACATTCTTTTTCCATTATTCCTTTTATTTCATTACCTCCATTTTCTCTATTCATTTCTTGCATTCAACTCACATATCTCTTAAATTGTCCCATATTTTCCATGTTCTTTTTTCCTGTTTATTCTGTTTGCTAGCAGATTTTTGTCTACATCATTTTGTGGAAACGTAATTTTTGTCATGAGTGGTTATAATCGGGCCCTGTTGATTTCTGAATCCGCAGTCATACTGATAATTCAAAAGATCCTCCTCTTTCACTGATTTACTCTTTATTGTTATAGTTACTCCTAATTTGTGGTTAAAATAGTCTCTCAAATCTCTCTGAAATTATTGTATCATTCTAAGCTTTTTTCTCTTCCCTCAATTATCTCTTTCTTCCCAAATGTTTATCACTGTACTTCTTTTTAAAAATACTGATTTTCTCTATGGCTGACTTCTTTATAATGTTGATTTCCTCCAACGGCTGATGACCCTTGGAGATGGATTGAATTAACTAATGACTTTTAGGATATGTCATTGCTGTGATTTCCCTGCCATTATACAGATATTTGCCCAGAGGACAGCTTATCCAATAAGAGGGTTAGCTTTGGGTCCTGTGTTGTTTGTTTGCTTTTTGGGGCTTTGTCCTTTCTTTGCCAGCAATGTTGTCTTATGTTATTCCTAGGCTGTCTCTCTACAATTAGGAAATAAATTTTTTACTTTTTATTTTCCAGGAATTTCTAATAATTTTCCATGTATTATTAGAACACTTTGTTGGTTCTCAGTGCGCTTTGGGGCTGTTCTTATAGAAATACGGCCTTTCTGTAATTCTGAGGGAGGTGGTTGGGAGTGATGTGTCCTCTGTCCACCATCATGATCTAAGTTTTCTTCTGTTGCCTCTTTGGCATCATTTCCACTTCCAAACAGGTGTGCGTTCTTCTTATTCATGTAATACATACACATTGGGGAAAGTTAGAAAATGCAGAAAAGCAAAATGAAAAATAACAGTTTCTAAGGTCTGATATAAAAGTTAATTTCATTAATATCCAGTATGTTTAAATTTTGCAGAAAGTTGCTTTACTCATGGAATGGAATATTTGCAGCTTATTTTGGGAGAGGCTGTTGTATCACAAATGCTGCTAAAACTCTTAGAGTGTAAGCACAAGGGCTACAAGACAGTATATCACACCACACAATTGTCTCAAATATACTTACTGCATAATGAGAATCAGTTTGTCCAATGCTCAGTGAATGGGAATGAAATATTTGTGTCTGTGAGATAGTCAATCTAATGTATTTCCAGTTTCACAATTGAAAAAAAAAAACCTGACTACTCTTGCTTTTGATTTGTAAATTATCCCAACATACAGTCATAAAGTCTGATTTCTAAGTAGCATAGTTTTCTCAGTAAGCTGCATGGCTTAGACAATTAGAGGTTTATTTTTCTTACAAAAAAAGAAATCTGAGGCTAGTATGAGTGATATTAGTAGCATGGACCTACCAATTTTTTTTATCTTTCCCTTCTGCTCCTCTTACTACACAGGCAAGTATTTAATGCTTGTAGGATATCTGGCGTCACAGGTTCAGTGTCCATGTTCTGGAATATGCATCAGTCAGCTGATTTCATCCACTCCAACAAGAAAACATGAGCCTTCCTGGAAGCTTACCAAATAGGATTTCACTCATATCTCATTGGACACTAACCATCTTATGATCTCACTTAGTCCTTTTAGGTAGACATACAGCATCTTGAAGCAAAATCATGGTATTCATATGTTAAACAAGAAAAGTGGGATTTGGCCAGCAGGTAGAGACGTCTGCTTTTTAGACCTGTTTCTATTACAGTGTATGAATGTGCCAGGATCAGTATACTTACCAAGGATTGGGCAAGGCTCTTACCATGGTATTGTAGTCAGTAACTCAATGGATCGCCACGTGTGTAATGTGTAATTGAATAAACCATCACATTGGGAAGGATAAGCCTGGATAGAAATGACTTTGGTTTCTCTCATTAGCCAGGTGATGCCTGTGACGACCATCCTAGGCAGTTGGATGGCCCCCAGGAGGAAAAGGAGCTGCCAGGAGTTATCAAAACAAGTGGTTCTTTGGTAAGTTATAGATGGAGACCAGGGTGCAGGGATGGACAAAGAAGCCATTCCTTCAAGACAGTCATGCAAAACTTCAAAACAATGCAACCGAACTAAGATGGCTGGACAGCTGCAGCCCTCAACACACCTTTCTCCCTTGCATCAGTTTGGAGGAAGACATTCAGCAGGACATGAACCCAGGTTTAATAAAAGTCACAGATAACTACATAGGCTCTATTAAGACAGATACATACCTGGAAAACCTGTGATGGCAGGCATTTTTGACAGATTTAGTTCCTTTACATTTTTCTTTTATTTTAAAAAAGTTCTCATAAGAGTTTTGGTCCCATTGAGTCCCAGGTCCACCCGGTGTGGACATGGAGTCACAGGACAGCAGTAGGGGTCCCCACATTGTCTGTTGTTTCCCCCACCCAGGGCGAGCACCAGGCCCCTGACTTCTGAGCCCACTCTTCATCTCTTCATTGTGGGACTGCTGTGCCCCTCCCCATCCTCCTGCTTCTCCCCAGGCTTCTACTCCCCACTTACCCAGAGGAGGGCAAAGCCAGGCAAGCCTGGGAGGAAGATCAGGCATCTGTCAATTTACAACTGGAAAAGGTGGCTTTATTTAGAGTTTGGCCTGAGGCTTTTATCACATCTATTTTTACTTGCACATCTAAGTTATCTTTTCTCTGCTTTGTTGGAGCTTCTGTCCTCCATTTTCCCTTTAATTTTTTCATTGTCATGTTCCATCCCCTGCGTTCCTCTCAGGTAGAGAAAAGCAAAATGCATCCCAGTAGGTTCCCTCCTTCCTACTGAGATGGTGCTGGGGAGAGACTTAGTTTGAAGGGCTGTGCACACGAGAAACCCGGATGTGGTTACTCACACCTTTGGGTGTTTTCCCTCGTAATTTGGAGGAGATAGTAGCTGCCTGTTTCAAAAGTTTCTCTATTTGATGAGGGTAATAGATTTTGAGGAAGAATTTATGCTATTCCTAGACTATTTCTCTCTGACCACCACACGCCTGTGAACGCTGCTGTTTTAGTTATATTTTGTTGACCCAGCTTGGTGTTGGAAGAGAGAGGCTTGGTCATTTGACTTAACTCTCCCATTTTATCCCGGAATATAATCCCTATTGTTTACAGAAATAATGCAGAACTCCTTTTTATATTAAAATTTCCACAATCTGTTCCATACTAGTATGCCCAGCCTTTAGTTCCCTCAGTTGAAGGCTGAACCACACAAATCCTCTACTTTTGAAAAGAAATCAACTTTCTCTCTCATTTTTTTTTTGGTCTCTTTGTCTTTTTAGGGTCACACCCATGGCACTTGAAGGTTTCCAGGCTAGGGGTCCAATCAGAGCTGTGGCCTCTGGCCTACGCCACAGCCACAGCAACGCCAGATCTGAGCCACATCTGCTAATCTACACCACACCTCACGGCAATGCCGGATCCTTAACCCACTGAGTGAGGCCAGGGATCAAACCTGCATCTTCATGGATGCTAGTCGGGTTAGTTAATCACTGAGCCACGATGGGAACTCACAAATCAACTTTCTCTTTTAAGAATATACTTTGAGTTTTCTAGTGGTAAAATTCTGTTCAGTCTTTTCTTATCTTTTAAAATGGGCAAAAAAATGTGAATAGACACTTCACCAGGAAGGAGATGGGGATGACAAATCATCTCATGAAAAGCGCTCAGCATCCTTAATGGTTATAGAAATGCGTGTAAAGCCATGATGTCTCTGCATCCCTTGTCAAATGGCCAAAATGAAAAACACTGACCGTCTGGCCCAGGGCTAAGGATACAGAACATCTGGAACTCTCATATGTTGCTGGAAGGAATGTAAGATGGTCCATCCACTTTGGAAAATAGTTTGGTTGCTCCTTAAAATATTAAGCACATGCCTACCATATGGATAGGTAGATACCTACCATCTTGATAAAATATTAAGCATATACCTACCATTCTATCCATAGATAATGTATATTCACACAAAGACTTACCCACAAATGTGTATAACATAAAAGCCCCAAACTGGAAACAGCCCAGTTTTATCTGCAGGTAAATAGATGAACAAATGGTGATAGGTCCATACAGAGGAATAGTTCTCAGGAATAAAAAGTGATAAACTATTGATAATATACAAACATGGATGATCTCAAAATAATTATGCCATGTGAAAGAAGCCAGATAAAAAGGTTCTGTTTCTATGAAATTACAGAAATTGTAAACTAACCTATAGTAAGGGAAACAGCAGTACTTGCCAGGAGGTGGCCAAGGAGGAGAGGGAAGGAGGGACAGCAACTGTGCTGATGGTTTTCAAAACTCATCCAGATGTATAGCTTATAACCTTGAAATGCATATAGTTTACTATATGACAGTTTTACCTCAAGAAACCTTTAAAAACAAGTCCATATAACATATTATGATTTCATTAATATCCAGCATGTTTATTTTACAATACAGCTACTTAGAATAAAGGAATCATCTATTCACATATTATATGTGATTGAGTCTTGACTCTCAATCACAAATGCCACTAAATCTTGGCATTTACAAAAGGCTTACCACCCAATCTACAATCCTGACAAACTCCAAATCACCTAAAAGAAACTCCAAATCAGCTAAAAGAAAACATTTTCCTTATGTGTAGTCTACATAAATGAATTAGTCTTTTGAGTTGCTAGTTGATTCAAAAGGCAAAGTAGTCAATCTAATTTATTTTCAATGTCTTAAGTGAAAATCAAATAGGTATACTTGCTATTGATTCATAATTCACTGTAAAATACAATCATACCATCTGTTAAAATTATCAGTTACATCTGTGTTTGCTTTATAGGAAAGAAGATCTAAGGAACCATGATTTAAATAAGTAGGAGTTTGTTTTAGTCACAAATTAAGCAACTAATGATGGGTAAACCAAGGTTGGTATAGCTACAGTGCAATGCAGTACCAACCTTAGCATGAACTTGTAACTTTCTCCTTTCATGCTGCCACCATAGCATGTAGATTTAATCCTTACACTTACAAGATGGTTAGCAGATGCTGGATCCTATCTCAATATTCCCATTAGAAACATGTTCCAACTGACTATTTGTTATTAACAGAAAATCTGAGCTGTCCTGGAAATCTGTACAGTGGAATTGCTCATATTGTTCATTGACCTAATGTTGCACTCTTATATGACACTATTTGGGTTTCTTTTCTTTTCTTATTTTGGTTGCCTGAAACATTCCTTTACCAATATGCTTTTTGTTGTTGTTTGCCTCTCTGCAATTTTTCTGAATTTTTGCATTTTGAATTTATTGCTGGAGTTGGAAGGGGAATTAATGATTCTCAGTTTGCCATTTTGACTTAAATTTCATGTGCTACGCCTCGCCTTGTGTTTTATTTGTTCCTTTAAAAGAAAAAGAGTCCTCTGTTCATTTTATAAAGTGACCCTTACTGTGTATAGTGAATTTAGAAACTATGGTCAATCAAGATGAGGGACAGTTTTTTAAAAGATCAAAGGTTGCATATTTTTTATAAATATCAAATATATTCAATTTTGCAATGTTTCCTTCAGTAAAGAAGAGAATATTCATGTCTTAAATTTCAGTAGTGCTATTATACACTGAAACAAAAATCTCCTACTTTGTGCTTTATAAATGAAAAAACAATTTGATACTACTGCTAACTGAATTCTAACATTGCAAAAGATAGTCATAGGGTCTGTTAAAAAATGAGATCAGACAGAGTAGCTTTGTGTTTAGCTGCTTGTAATAGAAAAGTAGGAGCTGCTTTGTTCCACATATAGATGCTTCAGAGGTGTGGCCCAAGTCTGACAGGGCAATCGCGTGATGACCCATAGCACAAACCAAACCATTTTGGCCATCCACGTCCTCCTCTTTGGAGCAAGATGCCTGGCAACTCCATGCTGTCAGCCAGGGTGCCGCCATGAGCATGAAACAGTGGATAGACTATTTCTTTTGGTTTAGAAAGCCTTAACTTCTCTGGAGGCACTCTTGGTAAAATTACACTTATACCTCATTGACCATGCTTTTTTAGCTGCAAAGTGATTACTTTTAGCTGCAGAGAAGCCTGGAAATCAAGTTCTTTGGTTTAACCCCTAATTCCCTGGAACCAACCAAGAAATTGTTAAGGAGAAGGGAGTTTGTGGCAGGCAGTAGCAGTGGCTGCCACAGCGGCTAGGGTCTGGCTGAGGGCCAGGCATTTGGGTGGCTCATGGTGATGATCTCTAAAGGGCTGGGGCAGCTGCCCATTCCCCAGCCGTTGTGACTTGATACATTGCCACACATGGCTAAATAAGCACCCAGAGTGGAATGCACAGACACAAACAGGGTAGAGAGTATTTTCCTGAATAAGAATGGTACTTTCATGTCTCCATTTAGCCAGATGATGCTTCTCTCAACAGTACTACCCTGTCAGATGGGTCCCAGGATGAAGAAGGGGGTCTTGCCGTTCCCAGGAGTGGCTCCATGGTAAGTCATAGCATACCAGGATAATTGCATGTCAGGGCAAAATTGTAGGTTCAAGGCAAGAAGAAGCCATTTCTTCAAAACCAATGAGGAAAAACTTGAAGTAACATGGCAAGGAAACCACAGCTGCCAGTAGACCCACCAACCTCGTAACAGTTAGGATGAAGGAAACTTAAAACTGAAGAATGAACAGAGCTGAGTTTAAAAGAGGACTTGATAAATTAATACTGACATGGCCAGAAACCAAGGGCTGTGCTTTAGGAGCATCAGACGTGGAGGAATTTGTTAACTTGTTAACTGGTTAACTTCTCTTGGTGGCGTTCATACAGATGATCTGTCCTAACTCTGCCGTCTTAACTCATAGTCCTTCCTCCTGCAGGATAGGTTAAAGTGTCCTTATCCTGATAAGGAAGACTTTCCACTGTTGCCTCCCTATCCAGCCTTGGATCTCAGGACTCAGCCTTCCGGACCTTCCACTGCACTTGCCCTTGAGTAATAGAACTTCTGCTTTACTTTGCCTGAAACTCCGGTCTTGCCCCTCCCCGCACCTCCCCTGGGAATCCCCATTGGTGTCCCTGTACAGGAGCCCTGGTCGGGGTGATGGAATGGACCAGATAAAAATGAGAGAGAGAGAGAGAGAGACCCTGTTAGGTGAGGTAGTGGTTCTCCACTGGCAAGTTGATGGGAGGCAATAGACAGCAGTTCAGAGGGGCAGAGGGAGGGGGCCTGTTCAGCATTCCCCTGGACAGCAGTTTCTCATCTGTGGTCCAGTCTGATCCACAGGGTGTTTGACATTCACATGCCCAACACACTCCCAGGTACCCCCATTGTTCAGGGGATGATGTTAGCCCCATGTGAATGAGCTAATGTGAGTGCCTTTTGTCAACAGCACTGCAGGTTGTAACACAGATACTCTAAGGTTTACCTACAATTTCTGACCTACTAGCTTGGAATTCAGCTGTTTCTTTCCTATTTAAGGCCACCCATTAGAATGCAAATGAATGAGAACAGCTCCATTTTAGAACTAATCTCTTGTTCACCCCACTTATTGATGAAAACAAAGTAAGTCATTCACAAACTTTGGCACTCCTAGAAACTGACAGTAGACCTTACAGGGTCTCCTAGAAACTGACAGTAGATCTTATAGGGTCGTGTTGTACCTCAGTGACTGGGGCCTCTAGTTTTAAGTAAGGCCTTGCCCAGAATCTTTCATTTTCAGTCTCAGCCAGTGGTACCCAAGCACCAAAGACACAGCCCTATGTGTTAGCCTCAACTTTACCTGTCCTTTCCTGCTACATGATCTTGTACATCGTTCTCGAGTACCTCTACTCTCTTTTCCTGTAACCACATCTTTAGTACAGAAATTCATCATCTTTCAGTGTTACTGAAGCAGTCGCCCAAGTGAGCTCCTGGACTTGAGCTTCTGTCACCATCTCATTGTTCATGCAGATGTAAGTCATCCTCTGAGATGCAGGTCTTGCCTCCTGCCTACAGTGGTCCCCACGCTTTCTGGTTAATGTGAAAGCTGCTGAGGTAGCATGACCCCTCATCTGCTCCTCTCACTGGCTTCACCTTTTCTATAAGCCAACAAGAAAGTATCACAACTACGAGAAGTAAATTTCTTTTATTAAAAAAAAAAAAATTTTGTTAGGACTCCACTAAGCATTTCATGAATTTAAAGATTAAGCCTAGGGAGAGACTTCACATTATTTAAAGTACTGAATTTTCCCACTGGGAAACAGTAATTGTGTCTTCCCATTTATTTGTGTCTTCTATCCTTAATAAAATTTCACAATTTCCTTTCTTACATATTTTTTTCTTACACATTTTTTTTCATTGGTTAATTACTAGGAACTTAATAGTTTTCACTGGTATTTTAAATGATAAGGGTTTTTCATGATGTCTTCTGGTAGGTTTATGTGGCTATATAAGGAAAATATTTTTGTTTCTCACAAAATATCTGTTATACCTTCCTTTCTGAAAATTTCTTTTTTATTTTTGAGAATTTTTCATTTGATTTTATATTTTGTGCAGAAATCATCTGAGATGCTTTAAAATGTAGTTGGCTCTCCTTACCTGCAGGTTCTGCATCCATGGATTCAACCAACTGATTGAAAATACTCTGGAAAAAAAAAGAGTCCAGAAAGTTGCAAAAAGCAAAACTTGAATTTGTTGTGCACTACCAGCTATTTAAGTAACAATTTATATTGTATTAGCTATTTTAAGTAATCTAGAAATGATCTAAAATGTACAGAAGAAGGGGCATAGAGGGAGTTTCCTTCTCGGCTCAGTGGTTAACGAACCTGACTAGGATCCATGAGGATGCGGGTTCACTCCCTGGCCTTGCTCAGTGGGTTAAGGAACCAGCATTACCATGAGCTGTGGTGTAGGTTGCAGATGTGGCTCGGATTCCTTGTTGCTGTGGCTGCAGTGTAGGCCATCAGCTGTAGCCCTGATTCAGTCCCTAGCCTGGACACTTCCATATGCCAAGGGTGAGGCCCTAAAAAGACAAAAAGAAAAAAAAAGAAAAAAGAGAAAGGAAGAAAGTGCACAGGTTATATGCAAATACCACACCCTTTTTATAAGGGGAGCTTGAGCATTCATGGATTCTGGTATCCTTGGGGGTTCTGGAAACAATCCCTCATGAATAGCGAGGAATGACTATAGTTATTCATCTTATATACTTATTTTACTGGACTGACTATAATAACTTGTAACATTGAATAATAATTCTGGGGGGGCCTTTGATACATTTTTTATTTTCTCATGAATTCATCTAAATTCCTTTATTAAGTAGAATATTTGTTCTGGGTTTTTGAGCTTTGTAATTGCTTTTATCAGGAATAGAGGTTGAATTATATCAAATGATTGTTCATCATCTATTAAAATGAATATATTGGATTTCTTCTTTAAAAGGCAATTACTTTAGGAAATTACACTGATAGATTTTTCTAATGTTGAACTATAATTTCATTGCCTAGTTAAACCCTATTTGTGTTATATTATTATTCTTTTCATACACTACTGAATATGATTCAGTACTATTTTAGTATTTTTAACCACTTTTCTAATAAGTGGGGTTAACTTACATATAATTTTTGTTGTTACCAGAATTATGCTAATCTTAGTACAAGCATGTTGAGAATTTTGAATCTTTTTCAGTATTTTGGAGCTATTTATTAAACTTTGGTGTAAATATATAATCTAGAACAGCTGTTATATGTAGTTGATGCCAAGGCCTGGCATGATTGTGGACATAATGCTTTGATTAAATTTTTTTTTTTTTTTTGCCTTTTGTCTTTTCAGGGCCGCACCCGCAGCATATGGAGGTTCCCAGGCTAGGGGTCTAATTGGAGCTGTAGCCGCCAGCCTACGCCAGAGCCACAGCAACGCGGGATCCGAGCCACGTCCGCAGCCTACACCACAGCTCACGGCAACACCAGATCCTTAACCCACTGAGCAAGGTCAGGGATTGAATCCGCAACCTCATGGTTCCTAGTTGGATTTGTTTCCACTGCACCACGACGGGAACTCCCTGATTAATTTTTCAATGGATATAGTTTAAGGTTATATTTCTTTCAATCCCAACTTGTATGGATTTTGGCAATGTGTATTTATTTTAGTAAAACATTCAGTTCATGTAGTGTTTCAATATATGTTGATGGGTGTGTGTGTCTGTGTCCACACACACATACATATAAATAGATATATATATTTATCTCGTGTATAATTTTAAAATTTTCTCTGAAAGTAGTTATTACTCCTTTTTTGTTTTGGGGGCTTTTTATTTTGATTTTTTTTCTTTTTAGGGTGGCACCTGAGGCATATGGAAGTTCCCAGGCTAGGGGTCAAATTGGAGCTGAGGCTGCAGACTTACACCACAACCACAGCAACCCAGGATCTGAGCCACGCCTGAGATCTATGCTGCAGCTTGTAGCAATGTCAGATCCTTAACCCACTGAGCAGCGGATCCAACCTGCATCCTCACAGACACTATTTTGGGTTCTTAACCCACGGATCCACAACAGGAACTCCAAAATTAGTTCTTAACAGTGGATTGTCTTTGAATAATGTCCCATAAATGTTATGCTCGTCTCCTCATTATAAATATCTAAAGTACAAGGATCACAATTTAAATTTCTGCTTCCCCCAGAAAAGTCCCAGAGTAATTTACATTACAAAGAGCAGGCCCTCCTTCTATACTATAGGCTGTCTGGAGGCCAGACAGCAGATGGCACTTCTCCACTTTACAGATTACGAAATTGACATTTAGTTAAATTCAAGCTTCCTAAACCATCAGCTTCAAAGCCTATATGAATGTCTCTCAATTTTTAGGAGTATTCTCCACTATACCTGAGTTATTTCAAAGTTTGATAAAGCACTTAAGGAAACCACTGAGAAGTGTTCCACATTTTTTTAAGGATTTTAGTGTATGAGTAGTCTTTATTCTGTAGTGTTAATGAGGCACCAATTACATAGCTGGGCATCTGTGTTTTAGTAAATGGCTATATAGTCACATTCTGTTTACTCAATAAGATATGTCATCTCCTTTGGAATAAAATAGGAAAAAGCACAAAGCTCAGCACTCAAGATTCCCTTGTGCAATTTGTAGAAATGATAAAGGATCTCTCATGAATCGGGTGTTCAGTTCGTATTGCTAAATAAATATGAGACTAAAAGAAATAATATCAGGCTCTGGGGGAAGAAAAGAACAGACGTGTGAAAAGCATATAAAAGGTTCTGGATGGAATAGCAGATTTTCATCTTCACACATACTCACAGATGAGAACTTCCACATTAAACTTTATATCGGTAGAAATGGTAGGATTTGTGTGTCAAGTTTTCACTAGTACCCATCCAGCCTGAATAGTAACACCGAGCTCTACCAAGACAGACCCTCAGCTTCTGATTTCTGATCAGGCGGGTATAATGCTTTGGCGGGATTTCAGTGAAGAAAGCAGCAAATTAGTTAAGAGAAGGAACTGAACTAGAGAACATCCCTAACTTTTTGATAGTTATTATCACTCCGTATTCTGTAGTGAAGAAATTAGCATATTAGTGTATTCATAGCAGCTAATCTTCATGCGGTACTTCTGTGCACCTGATATTGTTCCATGTGATTTATAGTCATTTCAGATCCATAATAACTCATCAAAATACGTTCTGTTATCATCTTCATTTTACAGATCAAGAAACTAAGCATTAGGGAGTTCTGTAACTTGCTTGAAGTCACAAAGGGGTAGAGCCAGGTTGAGATTCCAGGCAGTCTCACTCCAGCATCCCTATTATTAATCATCCACCTAAGTCATGACCTAGAATTTGTGACCAAAACGTGTGCCCAGCTGCATCAAGAATAACAAATACTGTAATTGTCAAGCTATGTGACATCAAAGATTGTCATTTCTAGGGAGTTCCTACTGTGGCTCAGCAGTAACAAACCGGACTAGTTTTCATGAGGATTCGGGTTCGATCCCCGGACTCACTCAGTGGGTTAAGGATCTGGTGTTGCCGTGAGCTGCAATGTAGATCACAGATGTGACTCAGCTCTGGTGTTGCTGTGGCTGCGATGTAGGCTGGTAATTGCAGCTCCAATTTGGCCTCTAGCCTGAGAACCTCCATATACCTTGGGTGCAGCCCTGAAAAAACAAACAAACAAACAAACAAAACGGTTGTCATTTCTACTTGTTAGGAAATGTGTGACAACAAACACTTAAGAAGATATGGTTATTTTGATTTAATTAACTGTATGAGCTGTACAGGTCTGAACAGAGTGAGAAAACAAAGGAAATCAGATGCAAGCCCTTATGGAATCAAGACTTGCTTTATGTGAGAAGAATTCTAGTAAACTGCAGAAAATGCGTCAGGTCGAAACATAAGGTTGAATGTATCTATGGTAAAATGTTCTGTGCTCACCTTCCCTTGTTTCACAGTCTATCCTTGAGACTATTCCAGATATGCCGGTTCATTCCAATGGGTCAGCGGAACCTGGGCAGTCCGTGCAGAATGCGGTGAGCGGTGAGTGAGACACAGCCTACACGAGCTGTGGCTTCTTGCTTTTGTGCTGGTACTCAACTCAGTGAGCAGCGAATTTCTAAAAGCCAAATGTAAAGATATTTTCTCCTCTTTTTGATTATATTACCCCAGGCCTCTTCTCCCAGCCCTCTCCAGACACCCCATTCTGTCACAGAAGAAATTGATTGAGCCAAATTGGAAGCAGAATCATTCCCAACTTAACCACCGCCCTGTCATTTAGAAACCAGTCCCGTAGGTGGTGTCTTTGATTTGGGGCCTCTTTCACAAGTCAGCTGGGGCTGCTTCCCTGTGGCAGGCAGGCCAAGAAGCAGACCACTGCCAAGAACCTCTAACTGTGCTCAAGTGTGTGCAGCTTGTGATGCCCAAAGTCATCAGTGTTTAACTGGGCCTCTTCCACTTGAAAGTTGGGTGCTCTGCATGGGCTCAGAATGAAATCACAAATTCTCCTTGTAAGAAATAGGCCCCTTTAGGCCACACTTTTTTTTTCTTCGTCTTTTAGGGCCACACCCATGTCATTTGGAGGTTCCCAGGCTAGGGGTCTAATTGGAGCCATAGCTGCCAGCCTACGCCACAGTCACAGCAACGCAGGATCCGAGCCACGTTTGTGACATATGCCTACACCGCAGCTCCCAGCAATGCCAGATCCCTAATGCACTGAGCAAGGCCAGGGATCGAACCCGACTTCTCATGGTTCCCAGTTGGATTCATTAACCACTGAGCCATAACGGGAACTTCCAGGCCACACTTTTGTGATTCCTTGAAGTTTTCTCTAAACATGCACATCTCTCTCATGTACAGCAGAGCCTCATACTTTCAGCATTAGCTTCAAAATTCAAATAAGCTGGGGCGATGAAAATATTCTAAAATTGATTGACGGTTGCACGACTCTTGCAAAAAAGTGAAAAACTGTTGCAAAACGTGCATCATCTGAGATCAGATAATCACTATGAAACCGTAAGGATTAGGGTCAATTTACGTGAACAAACCTAATAGTGAAGTCCAAACTGAATTTGAACCAATCTTAAGAGGCACAGTTCCACAGTTTGGGAAGAAACCCAAGAGAAGTGAAAGTAGGCAGGAATTCATAGTGAGGCCCCTACCCTTTTCCCTCTGCCTTAAGCTGCTGCTCCCCAGTAGGAGCAGCATTGTGTCTGGAGGGCTTATGATGCTTTTAGTATCATAAGAATATATAGACGTATTCCATTTTGGATTCTCATCTGATAATCTTCAGTGCTTTTCATGAGACGCAAACACCAAAAATGAAAACCTTCAGACTAAATAGAAAGTTTGTTTGGATAATGATTATAGAAGTTTGTTCATCCGGAAGTCTGATGACACTACATTAATTGTTCAGCTGAAAGCAGCCTGGAAAAGTCTAATGCTTTTCCTGGGCTGTAAGCATTCTAATGTGCTTATGCATTAACGTCTAAGTATTTTTTGCTTATTTTACAGTAACTGATATTGATTGGTTCAATGGCATATTAACCATTCTACATCCTTCGTTCCTTAGATGATGACTATCTGGAGAAGAACATTCCATCCGAAGCTGAAGAGCTCTCCTTTGAAGTATCTTATTCAGAAATGATTACAGAGTCTCCAAAAAGAAATAAATTTAAGAAGTCAGATTTTAAGAAAGAGGACTATGTTTTACCTGTAAGTAAAACCCTTCATGATTATTCCACTAGCGTCCTCTGACTTCTCGGGGGAACAAACTAGAATTTTTAGAAAAAAAATTTCTCTGTGTGTGCACAGGCATGGGGCGAGGCCAGACATCAGTGCTGCATCACTTTGGGGACACCATTTGTTGTGCAGTGCATAGCCTGCCCAGCTGTACCTGGCAGCCCTGGGTTGAGGAAGCATTGCAAGGGTATATGCTTGAATGCTGTTTTATAGATGAAATAGGATTTCCACTTGGATTGTGTGCTTTCATGCACTTTATTTACAGGTTGATACCAGTTCTAACTATATACCTACTGGTGCCTTCAGAAGCCACCTTTCAGGATGGGGTACTGCAGAAAGTCACAGTCATAACACGAAGTGAGAGCGTTTAGGACAGACACTAAAATTTCCTCACAAATCCAATAATTTGTAATGGTATTATGAAATGGGAAAGTAGACTTGCATACTTCATTATCCTGAGAGCCTCATTCTATGCATCCAGGATATTATATCCTGAAAACCCAATACAATAAATGTGTCACACAGATCTGTTTGCTACTCATGAAGTGTGTTTGCGAAGAGCTTGTGATGTGGAGTCCTGAATATTCTGGGCTGATCAGGGCTGGAAGCATGATGAGCAGGGCTCAGGCAGTTTCGGAACTACAGGAATGAGTCATCTAGAGTCGGGCAGAGTCTTTGTCCCCAGGCATCCTGAACCATTCCTAGACAGACACCCCTGAAGAAGAGGAAGAGGACAGGGCAAGAAGTGTATGACTCACCAAGCCCCTTCCATGGGCCTGACATTGCATTTGCTATTCTAGCTGTCAGTGGCCTATTGATTGCTCCCATTTCACAGCTGAGGAAACTGACTCCCAAACAAGCTAAGTAACTTATCCAAATCCCTACAGCTAGTAGGAGACAGAACCAGTATTTAAACTTCCAGGGGTCTATTTTCAAAGCCCCTCCTGGTCCCTGCTTAGCCTCTATGTTGAAGGGCACAGTGGCATTCTGGGGCAAAAGAGAGAATCCCCTGGGACTCTGGTTTTGGGGGGAGGGGTCCCTCTGAATATTTGGAGGTAATTGCCCAAGAGAGGATGCTGGCCCCCTGTCTCTACATCCAGGCTGTCTGTCTCCTCCTAAGTTTGGGCTCGCCTGGGGCACAGGCAGCCTTCCATCCAAAACTCTCCTTAGGGTTTAGTATGTAGTAATTGCTCAATAGTGATTCCACTTCCTGTTTATATTGTTGCTATTATGTGTTATTGTCATTTGGGGCCTTGGTCTCAGAAAAAGATAAAATAGGAGTTCCCATCGTGGTTCAGTGGAAACGAATCTGACTAGCATCTATGGGGACACAGGTTAGATTTCTGGCCTTGCTCAGTGGGTTAAGGATCCAGCATTGCCATGAGCTGTGGTGTAGGTCACAGATGCAGCTCAGATCTGGCGTTACTGTGGTTGTGGCATTGGCCATCAGCTACAGCTCTGATTCGACCCCTCACCTGGGAACCTCCATATTCCATGGGTGCAGCACTAAAAAAAAAAAAAAAAAAAAAATTTTAAAAGATAAAATAACTAAGTGTTTGATAGCACAAGATATGCCCCAGACCACATCCTGTGTTTTGTTTTGCCTTTAAATACTTGGCATTTCAAAAAAACAGTTGTTGAATGGATGAAAGAATTGGTAGATGGTTAAAAAACCCCAAGGAAGCTCTGATTTAGGGAACTCCTGTGGAGAATGTCTACCTAAAACTTTGTAATTTAAATAACTATGGGATATTTCGACTTTAGCATATTTTTTCTTTTTACGGTTGCACCTGCGGCATATGAAAGTTACTGGGCTAGGGGTTGAATCAGAGCTGCAGCTGCCGGCCTCTGCCATGGCCACAGCAAAGCTGGATCCACGCCACATCTGCAGCCTACACAGCAGCTTGTGGCAATTCTGGATCCTTGACCCAGGGAGCGAGCAAGCAAGGCAAGGGATCGAACCCACATCCTCATGGACACTAGGTTGGGTTCTTAAGCTTCTGAGCCACAGCAGGAACTCCTAGCATATTTTTTCAATACCAGGTTTTCTGAGTGAAGTATTTGTTATATATTTTATATACCTACTTGTATATAAAACTTGTGTTACATTTATTATATAAATATACATTGTACTTATTGTATAGTACATTTTGTGATTATTATTTACATGTAATATTTCTTATTACTTATTTTTTACATAGGAACAATCTCTTGTTCTTCAAGGTCTTACTTCTTAGTGTTCACAATATTTTGGACTGTTGAAGAGTTTTTTGTTATTGTTTGAGTGTATTTTGTTTCCTAGCATGGAAATGGAGATTTTTAACAATATCATCATCTTCAAAATGATAGTAGGATTATTTGGTACTTTATATATTCTTTTTAAGAATATTTTCAATTCTCTCAATTTGATTTTTAAGTTATAATAGCTACTGTCTCAGCAAGCACATGCCATTAGTTTCAACTGGGAAATCACAGTCTTTTAAAGTATAAATGATGATTTAAAGGTTGATGATACAAGAAAAAAGTCAAAATCTCTCTTGGGGATCCTAGACTGGGTGCTCTGTGTGCATGTGTCATGTGCGCCCCGTGGTACACACATTCCATGCGATGCCTGAGATGTGAGCTGTTAACGACACAGGATGTTCCTTAGAAGAAAGTAGTTTTCACAGCTGTGATGGTGATGTTAGGGTATACATCACACCACTGTTTGTTCTAATTAGTGTAGCAGTGATCTGCCAATGTTCTAAAAGTCATATTCCTAATCTTTCTATGTATAGCATGCTCCTTAGAGTTGTTTTTTTTTTTTTTTCCACAAGTAGCACGTCTTGCCGTGCAGATTTAGATGGTCCGGGTGGCATTTGAGCAAAGGTATGATAATTTTCCTTTGCCATAAAAATAAAAATTCTCAATTTGGTTTTTAGAAATTCATTGTTCAGAAAACCAGATTTGGCCTCACTGAAGCAGGAGATCTGTCCGCTGAAGACATGAAGAAAATCCGCCATCTCTCTCTGATTGAATTGACGGCCTTTTTTGATGCCTTTCGAATTCAACTGAAAAGAAACAAAACAGAGAAAGTAAAAGGACGAGGTATTAAGACTTCTTTTGATTTTAGCACTTTGGCACGTTGGAATAAGAGTGCTTTTCTGATTCTTTTTTCTTTCTTGACTATTTTACAATGAAGACAGCGGGATTTTTGGAGTCCCTCTTACAGTCCTACTGGACAATGACCGAAGGAAAGACTCTGGAGTGAAAGTTCCTCTTGTGTTACAAAAAGTGAGTAGATTGTAAATGAAGGGGAGTTTAATAGAGGGCATACTTGCAGTTTGCTAGTTGTAAACCCACTGATGAATTTTCCTTTAGATTTCAAGACACTAAATCCCTATTAGGACTTGGGCCTTGGTGATTTCCAGCTTTCTTCTATGTGTCCACGTGACACCCACAAGTGCTTGGACCAGTTTGCTTTGCTCTGCAGTTCTGGAACCTGTCACTCTGCCCTACCATAAGGCATCAGGTGATAGGCACAGATGCTCTGTCACATGGCTTCCTTCACAGTTCTATTTCTTTGAATACTTTTAAAATGTTATTTGTGTGTGTGTATGTGTTTTGTGTGTGTATTTGATTATTCCATTTGGGATAAAAGATGACCGTTGATTATGGGCAGTCCATTTGCTAATCATACAAGTATTTGCTGAGATACATCACAGGTTGAGTGTTTAGAGATGTGTATGTGGAATTGTTGAAATGAGTTTTCCCAACAAAGCTAAATAAGGTCTAAAAAAATCACCTTATTCTTGTGGTGTTTCACATGACTGGGAGATATGATACATTTAGATAGAGAAGAATTTTGCTTTGGGAAGTTTTTGAAAATGATATTATCTGAACTACCATATGCTATTATCTCTGTGGCCATCATTGGTGAATGGCTCATTTGCTCTTAAATCGTGGGTTGTGTTTTTGTTTTTGCTTTTGTTTTGCCACAGCATGCAGCAGCTTGATATGGGATCTCAGTGCCCAGATCAGGGATCGAACCCAGGCCATGAGTGGTGAGAGCACTGAGTTCTAACCACTAGACCTCTAGACCACCAGGGAACTCCCTAAGCCATTAATTTACACTGGTTTACGTAACTGTGCATCGATTCAACAGTGACATCAGTGGCACAATTAAAATGCCAAGCCTTAGACACAGATCTTGTTGAATTTTAAACTGAGTGTTTTGAGGGTATTTTTGACTGTGCCTGCCATGTACAGAAGTTCCTGGGCCAGGGACCCAAACAGTGCCACAAGCAGTGAACAGAGCTACAGCAGTGACAGTGCTAGGTCCTTAACCCTCCAGGCCGCCAGGGAACTCCTAAACTTAGGGTTTTTCTGTTTTTGTTTTTGTTTTTTTTCCTATGCCACAGCCACGGCAACACTCGATCCGACTCACATCTGTGACCTATGTAGCAGCTCATGGGAACACCTTAACCCACTGAGTGAGGCCAGGAATCAGACCTGCATCCTCACTGATGCTATGTAGGTTCTTAACCTGCTGAGCCACAATGAGAACGCCTCTAAACTGAGTTTTTAAATGATATGTGAAAATACTGAGGAAGCATACTTTATTCACAGTAACATTTTGATATCCCTTTGCTGTCTTCCAAAATTTGCCACCAGTACCTCCAACTGATCTACTCCTCAAGTCAGGTGATGGATTGGCTGCCAGTGGGAGCAGGGGATGCCAGCAACAGTGGGCATGCAGGGCTGGGGGGGTGCCTCCCCTGCCCTGGGCCACGCCGGGACATCTGTCTCTGTCGTGTCTGGTCAGCACTGAGCAGCCCCGGGAGTAGGTGCTGTCATCTCCCCTCTCCTGGTGAGGCAGCTGAGGCATCGTAGGGGAGACACCTTACTCAGGAACACACAGCCAGTGAAAGGTGGATGCAGGAAGGATATGTGGGTCCAAGGCCAAGTCCATGGTGACTCTAAGATTTCCTTCCCTTCCTTGAATTGGAACCAGAATTATGCCCTTTGTCCTCTAGGGAAAGGACAGAGTTTGAAGAAAATGCATCCACAAAACTTAAGACTGAGAAGATTCAACACCTGACATTGTTATGCAGGTGCAGAAACCTAGCACAAGGCAGAGGCACAGTAGATGCCAGTGAGACTGCACCTGGCCTTGTCTCATATTAGTCCCCAGTAGGTGCCCGCTCGCCCCTGCTAAGCCCGAGCTCCTCTTTCAAGGCACCTGGAGCACTGCTCCTCTGGTCCTGCGGCAGAGGCTTCTCTTGTGCACATGCCTCTTCCTCCTGAGCACCTGTTTTCCTTCATCCCTGTAGGAACTGCCTTAGTTCCTGGCAGGGAAAGAGCAGAGACTCTGGATTGTGCCTTTGCTGTGTGAACGGGCAGGTCACTTATCCTTCCTGTGCTTCAGTCTCCTCCGCAGTGGAATGGGTAGCCGACTGGTACCCACCCTGTAGGATTCCTGTGGGTTAGTGTGTGTGAGTGCTGAGGACATCATCTGACACGCAGTCAGTGCACGGTCGATGCTAGTGTTTATTATTATTTAATACAAAACCACCATTGTTACCATGAGAGCACCTGAGAGCTCTGAGCCTTTCCAGTTTCTGATTCCTTGGTCGGATTTCCTAGAATCCCTACAGTTTCTTAGCCAGAGTAGTACAACCAATGGTAGTAGATTTGGGATCTTTTTGTCCTGGTCAACCTGCAGAGATACAGTAGTCAGATCATAAGACAGTTAAGTGGCAGCATACGTTGCTGGTTAATAGCACAAGCTTGAGAGAGCCAGTGCCATTACTTTTGAGGTCGATCCTGAGAAGGTGAAAAACAGCTCTAAGTCTCCATCTCCTTATTTGCAAATTGAGGCTAACTTTGACCTCGCGGGAGTGTGTGAACCTTTAACAAGGCGTTCGAGTCCCAGGCGTGTATATATGTTGGTAATTTATCAGTTGTCTTCATCGCCATTACTGTTTCAGATGTTTCTAATCATACGGAGATATTTATTTGTGTCATGTTTCTTTGCTTTCTAGTTCTTTGAGAAAGTTGAGGAATCGGGTCTGGAATCTGAAGGAATTTTTCGACTTTCAGGATGTACTGCCAAAGTCAAGGTACGGGACATTTTTCTCTCCTAGTGAGAGACCTCAGCAAGTTAGACCCGGTCCACACCAGCACCGGGTGTCTACTTGTTTGTTGTTACTATTGATACTATTGCCTGATCCTGTCAAGCATTCCTCAATGCTTATGATCAAATGTTCCATGATCCTGAGTTGTGTATCTCTTTAAATTAAAACAACAACAATAAAAAAAAACCAACAAAAACAATGAAACCACACATCAATGCACCATCAAAAACTGCTGCTTGTCTTTAATTTGGAAAAGTTGAAAGGTTCCATCTCTGGTTTGGGGGTAAATACTTGCGTTTTTTGCATCCCTCTCAGTCATGGAGTTCACTAAGCCAGTATTAGACGAGCTCTGATTTCCATTATCGATTGCTTAAACTTAGAAACATTCTTTGGCTTTCTTTGTAATGAAAGTCTTTATATAAGTGTTTGTAGGAATGGCTGTAACCACTAAAACACTCGCTCAGCAGTTCTAAAACCCAATTCCATTTAAGGCAATGTCAGTTTCTCCATGTAAAACCACCCGTGCAGTGTGAATTCTTTTCCTTTCTTACTTCTACATGATGGCAGACTCCAGTACAGCTAAGGAAAGGATCATTTGTAAAGAAAAGCTTGCCTCCTAAATTTCCAGTAAGATCCCCCACTTTGTCTGCCGGGGGTGGGTGGCCCACAGCATGAAGAGTCCGCCCCTGCCTGGGTCACTCCCTGCTGGGTGCACGTGGAGACATGAGCAGATTTAAGTAATAAATCCTTGAGAAGAAAACCTCAGGGGGAGGGAAGAGTGGACCTGGCTGTGTTTAGAACTGGGAAGCCATGGTGTAGGGGCCGAAAAGCACCTCTTCACTAATTCCTTTTGACACCTGTTCAGGAAATTCTATTCGTTTCAGAAGTCTCGGAGTTGTTACAGAGAAGTATGTTGAGATTTTTTTCAAAGCGGAATCTGAGAATAAACAGGCTGTGTCTATCGGAAGCTGCAGAAGCAGGTGCTGGGACAGAGTTAGGAGTGGAAAAGACTTACTGGAGGATGGAGGGGAGGAGGCGGGCTTGGGCAGGCTGAGCCTCATGGGGCCAAGTGCTGGCCAGCCCCCCATGCTGCGCTCATGGCCCGGGGGCTGCCTGAGGGGAGGGGCCCAAGGCCATCAGAAGGTGCAGAAGCTGGGGGGAAGGATGGTGAGCCGTCTAGATATTTTGCAGATACTTGGCTGATTCTTATTTGAAGGGAGACCTGACAGGGCCCACACTTGGCCAGTGACAGAGGTCAGCGCATCTGGGGGAGTTGTGACTTCCTGGGAGTAGAGATTGTTCAATTCCAGCACAAGTTCATTTGGAAGCCAGGAAAATTCCAAATTCCTAATGGCTCCGTGAAGTTTCTACTATCTAAATGGGATCTGCTTTTTGTGGCAGGTGCTCACAGGTATGGTTTTTACATATACTTCTAAACAAGTGTGTCCTGAATCCGAGGACGAAAGCTATCACTAGTTTAGGTTAAGTTTTTGGCTTTATCTATAGAGTCAGAGAACCAAAATGAAGTCAGAGAAATGACTTTCCCAAACAATTAGACTCTGTCCCTCTAAACCTCCCTCTGTAATGGGGAAGCTGCATTCATGCATATTCTTACTGACTCTTACTGTGTGGGGGTGTGTGTGTGAGAGAAAGAGAGAGAGACAGAGACAGAGGGGGCAGAAAGCATAGTGGATATGATTTAAAATTGTACTTTTGAAAATACTCAAAAGGAGAAAACATCACACAACATTTCTTGTGGGTATGAAGTTGAACATCATAGCACATGTTGCTTTTCTTTAGCTAATCATTGACTGAAAAATACTTACCAAAGGCCAATAATTCCTTTAACGTGTTCTCATAGGCACTTTCATTCCCGAAGCACATTTAGGTCAGAAGTCCCTCGTGGCCCTTCATCACTCTTATGTAGTTTCAGCCTATTTATTCCATCTCTTGTTTGTCCAAAAAATGTAATCCAGATGTTTTCTTGGTTTGAGCTCCAGGAAAGCTGATGTGAAAGACCTCTGAGCCAGTGAACAGAAACGGGGGAATATTGCAGTTGGAAAGGCACTGTAACTTGATATATTAAAGGGGTCTTTATTTTCCTCCTTTGTTCAGACTTCTAACTTGTAAAAAAAATTTTTTCATCTGTTAGGCTATTTTTTTTCCTAGGAATGTGCTTGGGAAGAGAACGTTAAAACTCCATTGTAATTACCCTCAAATTGTGCCCGATGGATGATGCCCACACTCAGGTGTCAACCTGGGTTGTGCTCTCAAGGCCCGGTTAGACCCCAGGGGAAGCAGCCTTGAGGGCACTGCCCATTTTACCACAGCAGGAACATGGCTGCCCAGCCCATTCCTCTAGTGAGGCTGCCTTGGCTCATTTGGAACCCATTTAATGCTACGGTGTGTCCAGTGATTTTCCTTTCTAAAAATGACAGAAATTTGAGCCAAACACTGGGGAATGTACTTTATGAAGAAGGCAGACTGGTTGGACACACAGGGTTTTCTCTTTCAACTTGTTGCAAGTACTCAGAGGTGGCTCTAAATGTTTACAATGATGCTACCTGGTCTGCTGCTCTCCTTCCCGAACTGGTTTTTAGCTGAAGGCAGGTCATTTGCATTTTTATAAAATTACCTCCAAAGTGGAAGCAGGTTGGATGTTCTCTGAGGCTTAAGGACCAGGTCCTGACCCTTGCCTAGTGTCTCACTGACCGTGGGTGAAGCCTGGCTTCTTTAACCTCTCCACGCTCCCCGGCTCTGGCAGGGAAAACCACCCCGGGTCAGGTGGCTTCATCTCTAGGGCATCTTTAGGGCACCATAGAAACATCAGCTTGCTCCTTCATCTACTGCCCTCCTGTCCAAACCAAGAAGGACACTCTTCCTCTCTGCTTTGTCTCACACTGGTCATCCAGATGGGACAGTGTGATGTCATTATCCAAATAGCCACAGCGCACATGAGAATCTCTCATAGTAATAACGTTGGAGGTGGTAACAGACCCAGAGGAGCGGAAGGTAACAGAGGTGCGGCGTTTACTGAGCTCTCTGTGTGGCAGGACCTGCCCCTGAGCTTCACATTATATTGTCCGATTCAGGCTCTAAAAGGTCCTTTTAATATTCCTATTGTGCAGTGAGAACCTTCCCAGGCCATACAACCCGGCAGATGTGGAACTGGGATAAATACCTGAAGAATCTGGTTGTAGAGCCTGCCCTGGTGCTGTGCTGCGTCTCAGATGACAGGGGAGCCTGGGCAGGTTAGAATGACAATCACCTAGTGTCTCAGAGAGCTTCCTGTGGCACAAGCCTGTGAGAAGTGGATTTGGATTATTCTGCTTCTGCCGGTGCTTCCTGCCCACTTGGAAAACAATTTCCCCTTTGCTTTATGGCAGGCAGGGTATCAGAGAGTAGGTGGAAATCATTTGCTCCTCCCCCTCTATTTCCTGTTAACAGCACCTCCACCTGCCCATTACTCCAGCTAGCAGTGGGATTTTTTGTCTCCCTCAGAGCCTCATATTCAGCCCTTCACTGATCCTTGAGAATTTTCCCTCCCAGGAGTTTCTTAAATGCCACCTCTTCTGTCCATCCCACAACTGCCTCTCCAGGATTAGTCCTCAATTGTCTGACACCAGAAATGGTGCCATAGCCAATAACTACTTTGGGTGCCTTTAGCCTGCTCCCCAACCACAGTTCCACTGGCTGTCAGAAAAGATGCCTTACCTTGTCCTTCTCTAGCTTGGAACTTTCCATGTTGCCTCTGTGCCCACAGTATGCAGTCCTGTCCACTTAGAATGGGCTCTGGTCTGGTCCCTAGGCTCATCTCCCTCTTTGGCCTCCCCCGGCGGTGATGCTGCAGCAACGCAGAACCACATCCTGGAGTTCCCCAGGCCTCCTGGGTCTCCTTGCATTTGTGTCCCTGCTGGAACAGTTTCTCTTTTCTTCCTCTGTACGCTCCTCACCAGTCCTCGAGACTTGGCCCAGTAGAGTTTGATTCTCCTTTCCATGGCTGCGTTGCACCCCATACCTGGCTTTCTCATGGCAGGGAGCACCCCGAGTTAGCGTTCTGAGTGCATGAAATCGCCCCACCCACAAGACACCAAAGGGCAGAGAATGGATCCCACACATCCTCCTCTTCCCTGAGCCCACTCTGGGCTCTTTTATTCTAGGAAGGGCTTTATATATATGTTTCCATGCTTTATAAAGTGTATTTATCAACAAAGGATTGTTTGATGGGCTGTATTATTCCTGTTAGATTGAGAGCTTCTCAAGATAAAAATCTTCTTTTGAGGTCATCAGTAGGGACTGAAGGATGAGCATGGACTCATGTCCCTGTCTCCATTTCTGTAGGAGACATATCCTGCAAGGGTGTGGCCTGTTTTGCAGGCTCTGGAGCCATGGGAGCATTTCTGTCTGGGCTGGTTAGTGAGCTGCTCCTTGGGAGGAAAAGGTCAGAGGTGCATACCAACTGGTTGGACAAGTTCAAGGCTGGGAGACTAGGCTTCCCATGAGAATAAAGCAGAGGACTTCAGGAAACTGAGGGTTTTCAGAGTTCTTTTTCTAAATATCCTTTTTGAAACAGTTATTGTCAGTTGGGGAACTGACTGTAACTGCCCGGTATTATTGGTGAACTCTGTAGTTCAAGAGAGCAATGGAATGGGTGACACTGGCCATCAAAAGAATTCATAATGTAAAATGTATAATCCAAGTAAAACCTAGACGTTTAATGATTTTTTTTCAAAGTATTTACATAGTGTTCCAAACCTTACGAAGGATTGGGCAGGCATGCAGACATTTGGAAGACATGTGTACATCTTGGCATAAGACTTTGCTTAATTGCTCCAGGAAGATGTCACTGGTCTGTGTGTTGCAGTGAGGTCAGAGCTCCTGGGTTGGGATTTCTCATTCCGTATGTGAACTAGCCAAGAGGCATATATTCTTATTCTAATTTAGAAATAAAAGACAAGATGGCAGAGGGAAGTGATCATGGGGAAAAAAAAGGGAATGAAAACTTTCTCAAAATCTAGCAGTGCATTTATGATGTGGGGATAGGCAGTATTCTGCCAAAACCATATAAATGAAACTGTGTTCTAAGTAAAGAAATTTTTGTACTTGTGTAGATGACAAATTACTTCAAGATTAACATTATTCCAAAAGGATTTTAGAAAACTGTTTTTTTAAAAATACATTCAGGAGTAGGTATTTCACTTCTTGAATCATGTCGCAAAAAAGATAAGCTTAGTAGATATTGGTTTTTCAATCTAATTATAAAAGTAATTTATGTAATAACTAAAGGGGAAGAGGGGCATCAAGTGGTAACACTCATCGAATGTTGACTTGTTGTCCTTGATTTTCAGCAATACCGTGAAGAACTGGATGCCAAGTTTAATGCCGATAAATTTAAATGGGACAAAATGTGCCATAGAGAAGCTGCAGTGATGTTGAAAGCATTTTTCAGAGAACTACCCACCTCTCTCTTCCCTGTGGAATATATACCTGCCTTCATCACTCTAATGGAAAGTAGGTGGAAGAAGTTAAGTGTGAATAGACTAAGATATGTCTTATCAATAAAATGACACAGAGCAGAGGAAAGATGCCTAATCATATATGATCTTAAATGTATAGACTTGCTATTTCCTGGTCATTCTTGGTGAAATACCACGTTTGATGGTAAATAATCATGTCTTTATATGTTTATATATCTAAGTCTCGTAGATTTGATTTAGAGGGTTTTATAATCATTAAGTGTCAGAGAGGGTTACAGACAGACCAAGGCTCTTGAAATGCAAATTCCCGCTCAACCATCTGTTACCCATGCAGTCACCCTTTCTGAGCTTCATTGCTGCACCTGTAAATTGCAGATAATAACTGCTTGTCAGGGTCGTTGTGGGTATTGAATGAAGACATCTAGGATACTGTCTGGTATAGAATAGTCCTTCAAAAATTCTGAGATTTCTCCCTTCCTTAAATCCGAGGTCCTGGGTCTGATAATGTAGCATGCAATACATGCTGCACAGAAGGTGTTTTGTCTTTGAAAATTGCAGTATCGAATAGTGTTTCTGAAAGTTACAAAGTCACATAGATGAGGCTTTAGGGGGGTCCTTGAATAAAAGCATAGAAACTGGACAGTGTATGTTGAATTTGGCAGTCAAGGAATAATTTGGCATGGCCTCAGCCTAAGGATTGAATATTGTAGAAGGTGTGACAGGAGAAATTTAGCAAAGTAGAATGGAGTACTCACCTGAGGAATGCAGGCATCACAAGCCTAAATATGTATAAGCACATTAAGTAATGGGTGGTTCTGTATGGACAGAAAAGGGACTGTGGCCAGACTAGGAGGCTGTATCTCGTATGAAGAGGCCGGCCACTGCTCAGCTGTAGGTGATGGTACCATGCAGAACGGGAGCCAAATCCAAGCTTTAGTGCAAAAGCTCTTAATTTGAAAATATCAGCCAGAAGTTCAAATTTGAAAACACTATATGAGCCTAATAGGCATTATCTGTATCTGCCAGTTTGCACTCTTCTGCAGGTTGACCAGAACTATTGAATCTTTAAAACCACAATGAAAGAAAATAATAGTCAGATCCTAAGTTGTATGTCAGAATTGGTCCTAAAAATTAGTAGGTTCTAAGTCTTTGAAATTTTTACTGAACAAGATCCGTAAAATAACCGTATGTGTCTTCAGAGAAGAGAATATGATAAGACAGAGTCCTTGTCTAAGTTTTAACTGACATGCTGTGACCTGTATCTCTTTTCTTTTTAATATGTACTATACCACAGGAGCGGCCCTAGAAAAGGCAAAAAGACAAAAAATAAAATAATAATAATAATAATATGTACTATAATATGTTTAAGAGAAACAATGAATTGTTTTCATTCTTTTTTTTGATTTCAGATATTGTATATTTTCAGTTACAGAATTTCCAGTTGCTACTTTTAAACTATTTTTTATTTACCTGCTGAGATTGCATTATCTTTTCATTTTTTTCATTTTTTTTTTTTTTGCCTGGGCGGAGCACACCTACAGCATATGGAGATTCCCAGGCTAGGGGTCGAATCGGTGCTACAGCTGACGGGCTACGCCACAGCAATGTGGGATCCAAGCCGCATCTGCAACCTACACCACAACTCACAGCAACACCGCATCCTGAAGCCACTGACCAAGGCCAGGGATCGAACCTGTGTCCTCATGCATACTGGTCAGGTTCATTACTGCTGAGCCATAACGGGAACTCCCATCATTCAATATAAGCATATTTTCCCTTCCATCATTGAGCACAGTTATGATAGCTGCTTCAGCATCCTTGTCTGCTAGTTGCAACATTTGAGTCATCTGAGGCTTGGTCTCTATTGATTGTCACTGTTTATGTCAAAGTAAGTTTAAGCTGAATCCAAAACATTGTGAATATTTTGGAGACTCTGCATTCTATGATATTTCTCCAAAGAGTAGGGTTTTTTGCTTGGTTTGTTTGGGTTTTTTTGTATTGAAGCAGATAATTTGCTGTTTAGTCCTTACCTGTGGTACTCCACAGAGGCATAGTTTATGGGGTGGGCCAAGATTTGGGTGGATTTTGTACTAGATTTAGGGCCTTCTATTTCTTGACCTTTCTTTTCCAGGACTCCCCATAAATTCCCAATGACTGTGGTCATCCTGACCCCTATCTGGTAGTTGTTCAGGCAAGAAAAACTAGGGTTTTCTTTCGGAATTTTTGGCACCTCGTGTAGCACCATCTATGGCATGACCACAAATTAAAAGCCAGAAACAGGAGTTCCCGTCATGGCTCAGTGGTTAATGAATCTGACTAGGAACCATGAGGTTGCAGGTTCGATCCCTGGCCTTGCGCAGCGGGTTAAGGATCCAGCGTTGCCGTGAGCTGTGGTGTAGGTCACAGACGAGGCTCGGATCCCACGTTGCTGTAGCTGCGGCGTAGGCCGGCGGCTACAGCTCCGATTCAATCCCTAGCCTGGGAACCTCCATATGCCGCGGGAGCAGCCCAAGAAATGGCAAAAAGACAAAAAAAAAAAAAAAGCGAAACTCTCCCTGTGCCATTCCCTAATTCCAAGTGTCCAATCCTTTCCTAAATCTGCCTGCTTTTGTTCATTCGCCAGTGCTTCAGGTGGTTGTCCTTTGAACTTGTCCAGAGTTTATCGTGGTCTTAAAGAGGATTGACTGGGGAGGAGCTTCCTCAGCCATATTAGAAGAAGAACGTCCTGCCTTTGTTTATAAAGTCAAAAAAACATAGCATCTTCTGTGAAGTTTGCTCTTCTAGAAAATGGGCTGTAGAAATTACCTTGATGTGCTAAACAACTCATCAAAACAGGTTGATGCCATAGAAGATGTTTTTTGTTTTTGTTTTTCTTTTTTCTTTTGATCTTATGGAATTATACAAGGAAAAGTCAAATCTCCCATGAAAGACCTATTCAGAAAATCCTATTCAAGAAGAAGACCATATTTAAATTAGTTTTTCTTAATATCATTATCCAGAGATTGAAGCCAGTACACTTCAATGAGAAGAGAAAATCTGGAATATATCCTGAAAAGGTTCATAGGAGAGTCCACATCCACATTTCTTTCTTTCTTTCTTTTTTTTTTTTTTTTGCCTTTTCTAGGGCCGCTCCTGCAGCATATGGAGGTTCCCAGGCTAGGGGTGTAATTAGAGCTGTAGCCACCAGCCTATACCAGAGCCACAGCAACTCGGGATCCAAGCCACGTTTGCAACCTACACCACAGCTCACAGCAACGCTGGATCCTTAACCCACTGAGCGAGGCCAGGGATTGAACCCGCCACTTCATGGTTCCTAGTCGGATTTGTTAACCACTGTGCCATGACGGTAACTCCCCACATTTCTTTTATGACTTTGAAAGTGAAAAAATACTATATTGCAGTGATTGATTTCATCCCAGCCAACCCCACAGGAAGCCCAAAGTTCTGGGCTCCTACCAGTGGGGAAGATGGCCTTTTTTGCCACCTGGAGTGAGCTCTCCTTGGAACAAGATTTTCTGAAAGGAAGAACCATGCACATGTGTGCATTTAAGCTGCCCCTATTTTTACTCTGAAACAGAGTTCAGGAATGTAGAGTCTTTTCCACTGGTATAATTACTTTCTCTTTTCAAACATGGTCCAAAAATTGCTCATAAAATTAAAAGACTAAGAGTTCATCAATCAAACCTGAGGTACTTTCATGAGAAGTTTAATAACTTTCTGGGAAAATAATGACCTCAGGGGGAATAAAAAAGACTCTTAACTAGGATGCAATAAATGAATTAACTGCAAAACTATTAACCACAAAACAGTGTAAAGCCAGGTTTCCTAAATAAAATGAAAATGGATTATTTGCCAGTTTAGATTTTTTGTCTTAAGGGAAATTTCACAGTTGATCTGAAACTAATGGAAGTACAGAGCCTGCCTCTGCATCTATTGTTCCCCCCAGAGGCTTTTTGGGGGCACCATTGAAAAATTATAGACAGCCCTTAGCCTGCGATTTATGCATTAAAATAATGTCTCATGTCTCCCCACATGCTTTGTACTGAGCTATGCTTCTGATAGCGCCTATTAATCAGGCAAACTCACGTCAGCATGCATTAGCCATTTTCAAAAACATCCTGGACCTGTGTCATTTTTGTTTACAAATTTGACATAAATGTTTAGAAATCCACTTGGGGATTGTGCTGAAAGTATACAATGTGAGCCTATAAATACTCCTCCCAGATGTTCCTTCATTACGTGGTGACATACGCCAGTCCTTTACGCCTCACTTGAGTGCACGTGACCTCCTGTGACCTAGTCACTTGTCACAGGAGTGTTTCCACTACTATAACTAAGGAGCTCTATAGGCAGCTGGCTGCCTTGATCCATTGACTGTAAATTGACAGGTTTTCCGTCAACTTGAGACCTCCCCAGAGATTGTGGAACATAACCCCTCCCTCCAGAAACTCCCCACCCTGAGACCATTTTGAAGAGAACACAGAGACCAGGCAAAGCCCCATGCTCAAATATACCCTACATTTTCAGCACAGCTGGTTGTGGATTATCCAGTTGCGGATGGAATTCCTAAGATCCTCTCCCTAAAAGAGGAAGAGCCACTATCAAGAACACACAGTAGCAGAAGGCCAACCCTCTGGCGCCATCTTCTGTCACTGCCAGGGAATAAACTACTCAAGAATCTCCTTAGCTCTAACTACTACGGTCACTTTCCCTTGATGTTCATTTTAGATCCAAAATAAGCGTCATTGATCATAATAACAAGAGCATACACATAGAGAGGGGACTATGTACAGGCACTTGTGGAAACACTCTAGACATTAACTCAGTCTTCCTAACAGTCCAGTGAGGTGGGTCTGGTGACTATTCCCATTTTACAGATCATAACATAGAAGCAACGAATGGTTAAATAGCCTGCCCCAGGTCACTCAGTGATGAAGTAGTAGACGCAGGATTTGAATCTGGTTCTAGAATCTGTGCTCGTAATAATTATGCTGCTGCTCCTTTGTATGGAAGCAAGATTTATTTTCTCCTGAATTGAACTTCATGCTCGCTGTTTGCAGCATAAAAGTAAAACAAGTACTTTGCAAGGAGAAGTGTTATGCAGATCCAGAGCTATTTTTAGGACCTCCTTGGCCACCAGCCTCTACATTGGCATCCTGAGGAGCTCAGGAGGAGTTGACAGACTGAAGCCCTTGTCCAAGTGAATGGATTTATGATGTTGGACATAAAACTTGAGTCTCTCCCACTGGAAGCTGTCAGAGCCCTCCTGTGCCACCAGATGCCAGCAAGAAGGGCTGTCCGGATGCATCAGCATTGTTCAAAATGTGTGGTTATTTCTGTTTTCTTGTTAGGAGGGCCACACATCAAAGTACAGTTTCAAGCCTTACACCTCATGGTCATGGCGCTGCCTGATGCCAACAGAGACACAGCCCAGGTAAGTGGTCTGGACCTGAGAGTCTGTCATCGACGCTTATGGGTCAGAGGAAGGGGCTCCAATGGCACAGTGACAACTGAGATGACAGCTTATCAACCTGCTGAGAATGCAGCCAACCTGTTGCCTTTCCGTGTTCCCACTGCTGTTCTCCTAGGATGCCAGGAAAGAAGATACAACCTGAATCTTCTTTAAACTTTTCTGTTTCATTCACTCCATCGATTAGAGATTTTGATCATCTACCACATGCCAGGCACAGGCTCGGGTTAAGAGTAGGAGGAAAAAGCAAAGATGGAGGACCTAAGCAGAATAACGTCAGGAGTAAATGAGACCGCTGTGGAAATTATAGAATATAACGTTGTTGGTCCTCAGCTGCCCACTTCAGTCCAGTGGCAAAAGATCTCACAAGTGTCCTTGGGAAGGAAATGTGAAACCCCTGATTTAAATGAAATTTCTAGACTGCTCATGTCTTACCCTTTATGAAGATAATTTAGTTTAAAGAATTATGGCTTCTCAGAATTTGAGATCTCCTCATGGGGTCTTCTTATGTTCCAGATGAAGAAAATTAAGCTCAGAAAAGCTATTTCTCCATGAATATATGATAGGACATTTGATGGAATTAGAGCCCATAGTGCTCCATTCCTCACTCCTTCCTTTTATTTCACATTCATTTCTTTGCTTTATGTTTATAAAAATCAAAGTTTCCATTTGCAGTTTTGATAATGATTCTGTATACAATAGAAAATCTGTTCTAAGGGCAGTGGATGCTTGGAAACTTCCAAATGAAATCAAGGTGAGGATGAGTTGGAAAGAATCCATAATTTTGAGACCCATAAACCTGCCAAAAACAGAGATGCTTCTTAAAGTCACCCCCTTGTGAGACATTTCAGTTTGGTGAGGACCTCTCCTCCCACACACAGAAACCATCTGTGTCAGTCATTATATTCTCTGCCCAAGGATGGAGATTGGCTAAGGGATGAGAATGTCTGTTTCTAATACCATTTAGTAACTTTCAAAAAGCTAGAAATTTATTAGCTTTGTTTCTTTGGCTTTGTCCAAACAATGTCTTTTAATCCACTTAAAAAAAAAAAAGAATTCAGTGTGTCAGGGGTTAAGATGTCATCTCCCCTTTCACATAACTGAGGATGTAGCATTATCAAAAAATTTGGTACCTTGCTAATAGAAGATCTTCCGTCTCTCTCACTCTGTCCCATCCTTAATTGTGACTGGAATGAAAAATCGAACCTAGTGTTCTGTAAAGATCAAGATTTCTGGCTCAAGAGTCAGGCTTTCTTGGATCCGGTTCTGGCTCTGCCACATAACTGGTGCTAGTCAAAGTTACTCAGTCCCTCTCCACTTTGGTTTTCTCATCTATAAAACAATATCAGCAATAGTACCTACCTCATAGGGTTTGTCAGGATGTTAAAATGAGTGCATATATTTATGTAAAGTAGTAAGAATAATGCCTAGCTCACAATAAACCTTGAAATAAATGTGAGGTGTTGCTACTAGTATGTGCTATTTTCTCATTACAGATACTGTAGCAGAATTCAAACTTGGGAAACCAAAGAGCATTGCTTTTTAGGATTTCAGTCCTCTTGGTGAATTTCAGGAAGTTCTGACAAGCCTTTATACTTTAAAGGCCCAGCTAAATTTTATTAAGCTTTTCCAGTTTTTTTAATGCTAAGCACAGCTGCATGTAATCATTTCCCTTTGGTCTGCTGAAGATTCCAGAATTGAAGTGCAGTAGCAAAATAACACCCAGAAAGTAAAAGTTTTCAACTTTTCAATTGAGATTACTTTTGGACTGAGGCATGAGATACTCATATTTTTGTGGCTTTTCTTTCATTTCTTTCTATCCACTTTACTTTAAAACTTTTTCTTGAGATATCATTGACACATAACAAATTAGTTTCAAGTATACAACATAGTGTTTTGATAGTTGTATACATTGCAAAATGATCTCCATAATAAGTCTGATTTCCTTTCATCACCATTACAAAAGTTTTTCTTTGATGAGAATTTTTAAGATTTACTTCAAATATGCAGTAGAATAACATTGCCTGTAGTCCTCATGCTGTGTATTATATCCCCATGACTTATTTGTCTTATAAATTACTTATTTTAAAACTCATGTTTTTTAAAATGGGTTTTCCTTTCCCAAGGAAACAAAAAGTAGATTTTAACAGTAATATCTGAAATTAAGAGTGATTTTTAGAATTACTTTTTTTCCTTCACAACAAAACTGCATTTGAAGTTTATTTGAGCAATAGTGTCTTCTCTTCCTTACTATTTAATTTTAATATGTGTCAAATTTGCTTAAGGTAAAAGAAAATTTTAAAATGTAAACTATTATTGGAGTTCCCATTGTGGCACAGTGGTTAACGAATCCAACTAGGAACCATGAGGTTGCGGGTTCCATCCCTGGCCTTGCTCAGTGGGTTAAGGATCTGTGAGCTGTGGTGTAGGTCGCAGATGCGGCTTGGATCCTGCGTTGCTGTGGCTCTGGCGCAGGTCGGTGGCTACAGCTCCAATTCCACCCCTAGCCTGGGAACCTCCATATGCTGCGGGAGCAGCTCAAGAAAAAAAGGCAAAAAGACACACACACACACAAAATACAAACTATTATTTATGGATATCATAATATAATAAATTACATAAAATGGAGCTGTATTTATGAAGCAGAAAATTAAATAAACCCTTCACATTCCTCACTAGCACTTTTAAGCAATTAAAGGGGAAACATGACAGATTTAACCATTCTGTAGCTCTGACAACTTTCCAGAGGTACCGTAGAATGATAGAAACAAATGATAGTGATCAGTGATACTTTTTCATGATATACAATCACTGGTGCCACACAATGCTGTTTCTTATTAGGCCCTCATGACATTCTTCAATAAAGTCATTGCCAACGAATCCAAAAACCGGATGAGTATATGGAACATATCTACTATAATGGCACCAAATCTTTTCTTCAGTAGAAGCAAACACTCCGACTGTGAGGAGTTACTCTTAGCAAACACTGCAGCCCACATCATCCGCCTGATGCTTAAGTACCAGGAAATCTTGTGGAAGGTGAGTAACAGTGTGGTACCTGCTTCTCCTGTGTCCACTAGCACCCAGGGAGCGTGAAAGCTCGTGAGCAGACCGCGCCCTGTCTGTGGCATCTTTATGTGTTCTTCAGGGCTTTCCATTGGAGTCCTGATAGAGTTTTCTAATCTTTACAAGGTCAGAACCACAGTTCCTGGTCCATGGTTCCAGGGTACTGAGTGGCCAGGAGTTACCACGACTGAAGACAGACTCCACCCCGGACGTGTAACGCAAGTGTTTGCCTTCTAGTCAAGCTCTCTTTCTCCTCCAGGTTCCATCTTTCTTAATCACTCAAGTCAGAAGGATGAATGAAGCGAGCATGCTGTTGAAGAAACAGCTCCCAAGTGTCAAAAAGCTGCTGAGGAGGAAGACCATAGAACGAGGGGTAATAACTAAAACTAAACAAATGCTCAGATATCATGACCACTCAGGCAGGCTCCTGTTTCTCAGGGATGCACAAAATACCTTGTAATGTAGACCCCAAATTGTTATATTTTCACACACTGTGAACATTATGGAAAATCTGTTCATGAGAGTACTGTGGTTGTTCCACCGTATTGAATTAACGTGCTTTTTGGTTGAAGTTTTTGTATTAATTCTAACAAAGTTATTTAATATTCTGTTAAGTACTTAAGGGTAAAATATTTCTTACAGATCCTGAAAGTCAACATTTTAGCCCCTGTGAACTGGATTTACGGGCAATCCAGTAGTCAGTATATCTGACCAGTAGAGGAGATTTCTTCTGTGATTGAATGTTAAAAGGATAGCTAATCCTGGGAGTTCCTGCTAGGCACAGCGGAAACAAATCCAACTAGTAACCATGAGGTTGTGGGTTTGATCCCTGGCCTTGCTCAGTGGCTTAAGGATCTGGTGTTGCCATGAGCTGTGGTGTAGGTCACAGATGTGGCTTGGATCTGGCATTTCTTTGGCTGTGACGTAGGCTGGCAGCTACAGCTCCAATTTGACCCTTAGCCTGGGAACCTCCACATGCCGTGGGTGCAGCCCTAAAAAGAATAGATAAATAAATAAATAAATAAATAGATAGATAGATAGATAGATAGCTAATCCTCAAGTCATTTTGTGTAATTCATTGCATTTCAAAGAATTTTTGCCTTAGCATAGGAAACAGGCATTAGAAGAATGATTTTTATCACTTTAATTTGAGGCTGATCATGAGGGTCAGGCATAGGAGGACACAAAGGTACATGAAACTCACTTTGCCCTTAAAGGAACATGCATCTAGTGTGACAGAGAAGTGTACACAAGAGCCATGGATGTGCCAGACGTATTGTAACAGCAAACAATGTGCCAGGGACCATGCAGAGGAGAAAGAAATTCTTCATCTCAATAGATGAAGAGAAAGTATTTAATGAAATTCCACACCCTTGCAGAATAAAAAGGCCTTAACACACTTAGAAGAGCGTTTTCTCAAACTGAAGAAGGGACTCTGAAAAACCCACAGCTAACATCTTGTAATATCCAGTTGTCTCAGCACCATTTGTTGAAAAGACTACTCTTTCCCCAGTGAATGGTCTTAGCACTGGTGTCAAAAGTTAATTGACCACCAGGTTTCTTTTTTCCTCATCCTCTTAATGCAGTATATATTGATTGGTGTTCATACGTTGAACTAATCCTTTTTTCTTGAGATAAATACTGGCTAGGATGTGCAATCTTTTTCTTGAGATAAATTGGCCAAGGTGTGCAGTCTTTTTAATATGCAGCTGGATAGGTTGCTAGTATTTTGTTGAGGATTTTTGCATCAACATGGTCTGTAGTTTTTCATTTCTTGTCATGTCTTTGTTTGGGTTTGGTATCAGGATAATACTTGCCTTATAGAATGAGTTAGGAAGTATTCTCTCCTCTTCTTTTTTTGGGAGAGTTTGAGAAAGATTAGCATTATTTCTGTAACACAAATGGAGTAGAATTCACCAGTGAAACCATATGGTCCTGGACATCTCTGTAGGATTTTTTTTTCTTTCTTCTTTCCTTCCTTCCTTTCTTTCTTTTATTACTGACTTAAGTTCTTTACTTGTAGCTCTCTTCAGGTTTTCCATTTTTCTTGAGTCAGGATTGATAGTTTGTATATTTCTAGGACTTTTGTCTGTTTCAACTTGGTTATCTGATTTCTTGAAAAAATTGTTCATATTATTATCTTAAAATCCTTTTTATTTGTTAAGTTTTGTAGTAATGTCCCCATTTATATTCCTGATTAATAATTTGAATCTTTTCTTGGTGAGTCTAACCGAAGGTTTGACCATTTCATTGGTGTTTTTGAAAAGCCCACCTTTGTTTCACTGATTTTCTGTATTTTTTGTTGTTGTCGTCGTCGTTATTCTCTAGTCCTCATTAAAACTTGAGTCTTTATTGTTTCTTTCCTTATGCTCGTTTTGAGCTTAGCTGCCCTTTTTCAGTTTCCTAAAGTGGAAGGTTAGGCTCTTAATTTGAGATCTTCCTTTTTAATGTAAGCATTTACATCTATAAATTTTCCTTTGGGCACTACCGTTGCTCCACCCAACAAGTTTTGGTGTGTTGTCGTTCACTTTGGTTCATTTCAAAATATTTTCTACTTCCTTTTGATCCATTGGTCATGTAAGCATATGTTGCTTAATTTCCATATTTGTAAATTTTCTAAATTTCCTTTTATTACCAATCTCAATTTTATTCCCTTGATTACAGAACATACCTTGTATTATTTTTATATTTTAAGCTTCATTTAGACTTGTTCTGTGGCCTAACCTACTATCTGCTCTGAACAATGTTTCATGTGTCCTTAAGAAGGGATTTTGCTAATGTTGGGTGGAGTGTCTGATAGATGTCTGTTCAGGTCTACTTGGTTCTAGTGTTGTTCGAGTCTTCTCTTTTCTTTGTGACCTTCTATCTATTCTGTCCGTTATTGAAAGTGAGCTATTGAAGGTTCCAGTTATTATAGAACTCTATTTCTCCCTTCAATTCTTTCTTTTTTCTTTTCTTTTTTTTTTTTTTTGCTATATGTCTTAATATGTTTTTGTTCCTCAGTTCCTCCATTATGGCCTTCATTTGTATAAGATAGGTATTTTCTTGTGTACCACTTTAATTATTTTGTTTTTGTTTTTTACTATATATCTTAGAATTATCTTTTTAGTAGTTACCCTGGGGATTATAGGTGACATCTTAATTTATAATAAACTAGTTCATAGTAATACAACCCTAAATTTAGTATATAAAAACTTTCTACTTATTTACCTCTGACTCCCCCCCACTTTATGCTGTTATTGGTACAAATCACAGCTTTGTAAATTGTGTGCCCATCAACATAGATTTATAATTATTAGGCACTTGTCTTTTAAGTTAGGGAAAAAGTGGAAGACATAAACAAAAAGTATATTAATATTGCCTTTTATGTTTTCCTAAGTAGTTCCCTTAACTGGTATGCTTTATTTTTTCATGTGGATTCCAGTTACTGTCTAGTGCCCTTTCACTTCAGTTTGAAGGACTCTCTTTAGCACTTTCTGTAGGGTCAGTCTGCTAGCATTGAACTCTCAGCTTTTACTTATCTGAGATTATCTGGGAATGTCTTAATTTCACCTTCATTTTTTAAGGACTGTTTTGCCAGATAAAATCTTGGTTATCAGTTTTGTTTTGTTTTGTTTTCTCTTACAATTTTAATATTATCACCCCACTGTCTTCTGGCTTCCATGGTTTCTGCCCGGAGATCAGCTGTTGTTATGGAGAATCTCTTATGCATGAGTTGATTTTTCTCTTGCTGCTTTTAAGTTTCTCTCTTCATGTCTGTCTTTTGATAGTGTAATTATGATGTTTCTCGGTGTGTATCTCCTCAATTTTATCCTGTTTGGAGTTCATTTTTAGATACATAGGTCAATGTCTTTCAGACATTGTTACTTCACATATCCTTTCTGTCCTTTTCACTCCTCGAATGCTTGTGTATACGTTGGTACCTTGATAATTGTCTCACAGTTTCTCTTATGTTCTGTGTGTTTTTCTTCATTCTTTTTTCCTCCTCTTACACAGCCTGGATAATCTCAATTGACTGCTCTTCAGATTTGCTGATTTTTTTTTCTTCTGGCTCCTTAAATCTGCTGTTGAACCCCTCTAGTGGACTTTTAGCTTCAATTGGACATTTCAGCTCCATAATTTCTTTTTGGCATCTTTTTGTAATTTATATCTTTATTCAATATTCTTTACTTGGTGAGTTATTATTCTCATGGTTTCAAGTTCTTTAGACATGATTTCTATTGGTTCTTTGGGAGAATTTAAAGTAGCTTTTTCTTAGTAAGTCCAACATATAGGCTTCCGTAAGGAATTTCTTTTGAAACTATTGACACTACTTTTTTTTTTTTTTTGGTTTTGTTTGTTTGTTTGTTTTGTTTTGTTTTTGCTGTGTATAGGCCATATTTTTCCTGGTACTTTTTGCCTGTCCCATAATTTTTGTTAGAGAATAGACATTTTGAATATTGTAATATGGCAACTTTGGATTTTCCCCCTGCCAGGATTTGTTGCTGCTTGTTGTAACTGTTGTTCATTTATTAATGACTTTTCTGCTGAACTAATTATGTTAAGTGTAGTCTTTGTTTTGTGTGGCTACTGAAGTCTCTGTTCCATCAGCCTGGTGGTCAGCTGATGTTTGTTCAGAGATTTTCTTAAATACCTGGAACCAAAAAAAATCTCCCCGTCTTTGCAGATGAGCTCTGTGTGCTCATGTGCTTGACACACCTTCAGCATTCAGCCAGGCAGTTTACAACTCTGCCTGAACCTTTGGTTCTTGCCTGGACAGAGCTTAAAGGTCAGCCAGAGGTGAAAGCTTAAATTCTTTTCAGGTCTTTCCTGAATATGTGCACAGCCCTGAGCCTGTACGTGACCTTCTAGAGTCTCAGGAATATGTTGGAGCTTTTCAGAGACCTCATTCCCCAAAGCAGCTCATTCTCTAGGCTTGCTTTCTCAGCTTTTTAGTTAGTTTATTGTTTTTCCCAGCTCTTATCCACTGCATCAGGCAGCAGTGACTAAAACATTTGCCTATAAATGTTTCCAGAGTTACACCACTCTGGCACTGGTCAGGTTCCAAGTCAGGCAAGCTAAAAGCAAGCCCTTGAGCCAGTCTTCCAGGGAACAAATAATTAGAATTCTTTGTGAATGAGGTTCATGAGCTCCTTCTGGTACCTTTAACAAGACTGCAGGCTGTTCTTTTCAAGGTTGTCATGGAGCTGTGGAGCCGAGCTGAGAAAGCGTAAGTTAAAATGCCACAGAGTTCACTGTTCTTATCAAAATTCAGCTGTTTTTCTCAAGCATTCCCCTGGTTGCCACTTTAGGGTTAGTGTCCAGGGTTCTGAAGAAGTTGACACTGACAGTTTTTGCCAGTTTAGTCATTGCTTTTATAAAGGGCCAGACTTTAGAAGTCAGTACTCTGCAATTTCATTCTGGAAAATTTTAATGGCGTAAGTATATGTGTGGAGCTGAAGCTGAGGTCAGGGCAGGCTTTGCAAGCTTGGGAAAATTATAGTCTTTCTCTGAACCTCAGTGTTCTCATATTTTCAATTTGGGAGGAAAAGTAATATATATTCACTGAGTTGTCATGAGCATCAGCTCACATAATGTGGGTGTTAAGCACTGTGTACACTGTATAATGCTATATGAATGTCAGTTACTTTAATGTTTTAATTGTAAGTAGAGTCAAGTAGATTTTAAGACTATGAGTAACGTGGAAGCAAGTACTTCAAGATGAGGAAATAGGGCCTTTCTTTAGTTCTGTTGTACTGTACCATGTTGTTACTTCTTCACTTTGATTAGAACAGATAGTTCCCTGACAGTTTACAAAATTCAAAAGGTTGGAAAAGGAGAAACCATAGAGTAAAAATTGGCCACCTCTGACTGCTCCTGAGCACAAGTAATGTCCCCAGTGATAGCCTCTGTGTGCACTGGAACACACAGGTACTAGTGTTCCAAAGAGGTGCTATGACACACAAGCAAATGCGAGCATACGGTCTTCCCCCTTTTAACATGAATGGTAACATATGTGATACACCATCCTGCATCTTCTCTAATGACTTCGGAAATCACAGTGATTATTCTATAAAGTCCACAAAGCCTTCTTCTTTGCTTCTTTTGCATGATATTCCATAGACACACCATAAGTTATTGAAGTGTCCCCATATGGTTGAACAGTTAGATTATATCCAATATTTTGTTATTGAAATGTATGCATCAGTGAATAAACTTGTACGTATGTCATGTCTCTCAAAGTCTATCTGTTGGATAAAGTTATAGATGTGGAATTGTTGAGTCAGAGGGCACATACATTTTGTAATTTGATAAATATTGCCAAAATGTTTTCCATGAAGATTGTACCAGTGTAAAGTCCCAAGAGCAGGACATACTTGTTCTTCTCAACATTAATCCTAAAGACTAAATGTGTTTTATTTAGGTTACAAGCCCCAAGACTTCAAAGGTACTACAGAAATCACCCTCTACAAGAAGAATGGTAAGAAAACAAATCATTTTCTCTTCCCCATAATTATTAACTCCCTACATAGTGTTCTTTGCCTACATCCACCTTCTCTGTGTATAATTTGAGTCATGATATACCTTCAAACTTGATGTTTTCAATGTAGCCCCTGAAGGGATGGTCTAGGGACGCAACTAACTGTTGACTCAAAATTCGTGCTTAGGCATCTGTTCACAAGTGTGAATAGCAAAGAAAGTTAGAGGGAAATGTGATCGTTATGGTAACAGGCTTAATAACATCAGGAGTGTGGAATTTACCTTAAGAGGCTCCCATGGAGCTGGAAGAAGGGATGAGAGAGAACAAAAGAGTGTTTTAAGTATACTCTTGGCTGCAGTGACCCACTGGCTGCCTGCCGTGCCGCCTGCCAGCCCCAAACTCCTTGTGCCCACTCCCTGACTCACTTTCCTGGTTCTTGCCAGTAACAGTAGAAAAGGACTATAAGAATGGAACCTTTCAAAAAAATTAGTCTCCTAGAGCTGCAGTAACAACGCCACAAACAGGGTGGATTCAAGCAATAGGAATTTACTCTTTCACAGTTCTGGAGACTAAAACTCTGCAATCCAAGTGTGATTTTGCTTGGTTCTTTCTGAAGGTTGTGAAAGAAGGATCTGTTTCGAACATCTTCCTTAGCTTTTGCTGATGCCAGGAAGCCTGAGCCTTCCTTAGCTTACAGATGCATCACTCCAGTCTCTGCCTCCATCTCTATATGGCATTTGCCCTCACCTGGAATTCAGGGCCCACTGTCCTCCAGTTTGGCCTCGTCTTAGCTAATTACATTTGCAATGATTCTCTTTCCTAAGAAATTCATATTCTGAGGTCCTGGCTTAAGAGGTCAACATATGTGGTGAAGGGGACACAGATTTCTTCTAGGGGATGTATTGAGTCACTTCACATAAACCCTTGACATCAACCAAACCAGCCTTTGAGAATGTACAAATTTAAAATCATTGCATGAGCAGTAGTAGCCAGATCCTCAAATGGAAATTTATTTCTGCTCCTCTCTAAATAGAGAACTAATTTTTAAAACACTCACAATTTCAAAACAAAAGAAATTTTCCATTGAATTCTAACACAACAGAATTCTTTTGTTAATGAGACAGCACTGTACTTTGGATGTTCCATTTGGATGAGCGCTCCAAGGTGCCCAGGCTAATCAGAGCACATGAAAGCAGAGACACCCTTTCTCAACAGCTGTCCACACTCTGCTCTTCACAGTCTTCTTATCACACTTGAAGGGGTCAAGTTTGGTGTTCATCTGGAATTCCAGTTGGGGATGGCCATTCATTGCTACTGACTAAAGAAAAAGGATATTTGCAAATCCACATTTTCAAAACCTGAAATGTTTCAGAAGGGTGATCGTCTTAAAATAAATTGAAATATAGAATTCTGCTTCAAGTAGGTTTATTTAGGGCATTGTTCAAGAAAATTCACCAAGAGAAATATTAGACTTTTGTCATAACCCAGTTTTACTTCCCTTATAACTTTAAGGCATTATGATGGGACCTAAGCATATACCAAAAGTATATCCCAGGTTAAGTTTAGTCATTAGTGAATTTCCTGTTTCATTCTGATTAAATCTGAGTCATGGTTCCATGGTTCTCTAGTTCAGAATGCCACTGATTTTCATATTTCTTAAGTGCAGTCATTGTGTGATATTCACCTGAGTTTGATAGAATGTGCTGCATTTTTTCTCATTGGCAGTCTGACGTGCCAGAGGGAGTCATAAGGGTCCACGCACCCCTTCTCTCCAAGGTGTCCATGGCCATTCAGCTCAACAGTCAAACCAAAGCCAAAGACATACTGGCAAAGTTTCAATACGAGAACAGGTGAGTAGAAGTGAATATGGGTCTCTGAACAGAAGGATGAACTTGCATCTGCTGGGCAGCTCCAGGCATGTGAAAACTTGACCTTTCTGAAAAATCAGAACCTGTTACTTTATAGGACTTCACTAGTAAATGAAGAATCAAAAGTAGAGAAAGAAGTTAGGTAGACCATAGAATTATCAGTAACAAATTTTTTTTTTCAAGGAATTTCTACAATTGGGATTCTTAATGGTTATCTTCTATATTGGTGGCTTCATTTACTCAATGCATTTTACTTTTTATTTGCATATAAAATATAGCAATTTACTTTTGTAGATGTCTTGATATATTTCCAGTTACTTCATTAATTTCAGGCTCCACTGGGCTTTAACATGGTTATATCAGGGAGAGTTTATGTAGTTGAATGAACATCATAACTGTTGGGTTTTTTTGCATATCTGCCTTAAGTCACCTTAAAGAGCATACATACATCATGAAAGTTTTTGTTCAGGCATGCAGCACTTAAGGATAAACATATGCCCTGAGATTTTTTTAAAAATCTAGCCATTGTAAAACAGGTATAAATTGGTGGTCTCTAGTAAAACTTATGGTTATCCCTTAAAAGAACCTTTCCTGGAGTTCCCATCATGGCACAGTGGTTAACGAATCCGACTAAGAACCATGAGGTTGCGAGTTTGATCCCTCGCCTTGCTCAGTGGGTTAAGGATCCAGCGTTGCCATGAGCTGTGGTGTAGGTCACAGACGTGGCTCGGATCCCGCGTTGCTCTGGCTCTGGCGTAGGCCGCGAATACAGCTCCAATTCGACCCCTAGCCTGGGAAACTCCATATGCCATGGGAGCGGCCCAAGAAATGGAAAAAAGACAAAAAAATAAAAAAATTAAAAAGATTCTTTCCAATCCTATTAAAAAGAAGTCGTCATGATGGCAAAAAAAGACAATTGCAAAATGTTATCTACTGCAAGCCTCCATTTATATAACAGTTTGGAAATGGAGGATATATGAGTGTTTGCCAGAGGTTGAGAAGGGTGATCCTGGAAATTCGAGTTGCCTTGATACCAAAACTAGACAAAGACAGTACAAAACAGTCAAACAAACAAACACTGTGGAACAATATCTCATGAGTCTAGATACAAAAGTCCTCAGCAAAATGTTAGCAAATGTAATACAATGTATATTAAAGAAATTATACAGCAAGACCAAGTGGGATTTTGTTCAGGTATGCCTTGCGAGATTAGTTCAACCTTCAAAAGTTAGTCACTGTAGTCCACTGTATCAATTGGGAAAAAAAAGCATATTATCATGTTAGTTGCTGCAGAAAAAGCATTTGACAAAATCCAACACTCATTCTTGATAAAATGTCTGAGCAAATTCAGAAAAAGAACTTCCGCAACTTGATGAGATCATCTATGAAAACCTACAGCTAACATCATACTTAATAATGAAAGACTGAATGCTTTCTCTCCAAGATCAGGAACTCCAGTCTGATTCAACATACTAGTGGAAGATTAAGGCACTGCAGTGAAGAGGAAAAAAGAGAAGGCACAGAGATTGTAAAGGAAGAAATAAAACTATTTGTATCTGCATATGACATGATTAGCTACATCAAATTGTTTAATCTTTAAAAAGAAAACACCTCCCAGAACCAACAAGTGAGTTCAGCAAGGTTTCAGGATATAAGATAAACACCCCAAAATCAGTAATATGTAGAAATCAAATTTAAAATCAAAATTATGCTACAGCTGCAGCAAAAAAAAAAAAAAAAAAAGGGGTGAAAGGACAAGCTAAAGACTTGAAGAAAATATTCATTAACTCATATCCAACAGAGGACTGGTATCTAGAATGTACAAAGAACACTCAAAACTCAATACCAAAAAAACCCCCAAACAATCTGGTTTGAAAATGGGCAGGAGACATGAACAGATATTTCATGAAGAAGATATGGAAGAAGATATGCAGATGACAAACATGAGGTAAAAGATGAGATCATCTATGGAAACCTGCAGCTGACATCATACCTAATGATGAAAGATCATCAGAGAAAAACAGTGATCATGGTTAAACATGAGAATGGCTAAAAAATAATGGCAACACCACTTACTAGTGAAGATACAGAGAAACGGGATCCCTCATGCGTTGGCGGTAGGCATGCAAACGAATACAGTCACTCTGGAAAACAGTTTGATCGTTTCTCGTAAAACTGAATATGCAACTACCTTGTGATCCAGCATTCCTGTTCCTGGCCATTTATCCCAAAGAAATGATGATTATGTTTACACAATCACCTGCACACAAATGCTTATAGCAGTTTTATTTATAATAGTTGAAAACTGGGGAAAAAAAAAAAAACCATATGTTCTTCAGCAGGTGAATGGCTGTACAGACCATGGTCCACCCGCACCATGGTATGCTGCTCAGCAGTACAGATCAAACCACCAGCGTGACTCTCCAGAGGCATGGTTTGAAATCATTCATCTTCTCTGCCTCTCTCCTGTGATGGGGGAAAAAAAAAGAAAAAAGAAAAAAAGTCAATACAGAAAAGTTCCATACTTTGTGTGTCCATTTATAGAACATTTCTATAAATGACAAGTTTATAGGATTGTAGACTCCAGGGATGAGGAATGGAGGATGAAGACAAGGAGAGGGCGTGGGTGTGGCTGTAAAAGGGAAACAGCCCTTGTGGGGAAGATTGAATCCATGTGGACCTTCTGGTTGTGCTATCGCAGTATTTATTTATTGCAGTGGTTATGGGGGAAACTAGGTAAAGACTACACAGAATGTGTCTCTATACTTCCCTTTAACCACATGCACATCTACAGTTGTCTCACATACGATGTTTAAACAAGCAAAGAGGGCACACATCCTTCTCCCCACAGTGGAGAGCTGAGGACAGTCTTTCTGAAGTAACCAGTCTGATCGTGCAAGGGGACTAGAGTTCAGCGCCAGTCTTTCCAGACCCTTCTGCCCGGCATCCTCGTTGGCAGTGGAAAATTTAAATGGGGCACTATCTTCCCTGACGTGCTTTCGTTATAGGAACATGTCATGAAGTCAGCTGTAGACAGTGTGCAAAGCACCGAGCAAGCTTAGGAATGTGACATGGGCCAAGGAGAGGCTTCGGTTCAGTGTTTGGCAAGTCCAGAAGTGAAACCTGGCTTCTTTCGAACGGAGAGTGATGGGGCCAGTGACACAGCAGTATTAAACATCCAGCAGCTCCTGGCCAGCCTCGATGTGTCAGTGAAGTTTTCCTCTCTTGAATGGAGCTGGCAGAAGTGGCTCTCGGGCTGGCAGCTTCAATCTTGGTTTGAAGTCATCCATCTTCTCTGCCTCAGATGCTTGTCTGGGTCAAAAAAAAGTTTTTATCATCACTTCAGTCATAATGATGGTTTATGTGCTATATTTCACTCTAGGCAGAATGAATTGTTTGTTGCCATGGTTATTTAATCCACAGATTTACCTCAGATCTTGGAAGAGGATTAAAATTCTATTGCTTTCTTTTTTCAGTCATGGTTCTTCGGGATGCATTAAAATTCAGAACCAAAGATTATATGAAATTGGAGGTAATATAGGTAAGCATTCTTGAATAAAGTTTTACTCAAGTCTCTGATAACTCTAAAAGAAATAAAATGCTATTACTACAAAAGTATATCTTACAAGTTTCTTAGGTATAAAATCAAAATCACTGTGTCTGATTTTTAAAATCTCATATAAGAACAGTATGACTCTCCTAAAATATTTGCAGAATTTACACATAAATATTTGGGTTGATATGGAGCAGACTTTTGAGTCTTTTAAACGTGACTCTGAAAGTTGGAGATTCCCTTTCTGGAGATTCATGCCCAACGAAAGGAGAACATCGTGGAAGGTTCAGGCCCACGAATCCCTTTTTGTTTAACTGCCCTGTTTCACGCGCAGTCCAAGTTCATTCTTGCGACTTCTTGCAGGGAAAACAAAAAGGAACCAAAGAACCTTCCCTCTCCGAGCATCTGTGTCCTTGTCTTCTCCTGGCCCCCCTCATGGTCAGCATGAAATGCACGTGCTCCTGTTTAGGCCAGAGCCTCCCTCCTGCCGGATGCGAGCTCCGGTCATTCTCCCCTTCTGTCCGCTGTCATCATTTCCCTCTGCGAACACATATTTGTAACTTCGCTCATTGGCACAAAACTCCCTCTTGACTCATGTCTACGCCCCTGCGTTTCTTGCACTTCTGGCAAAAGCTCCTTGAGCCGGTCATCTCTACTCCAGTGGCCTCCTCTCCTTCTCTCTTGAGGCCACTCCAGTCAAGCTTCACCCCTCCACACTTCTCCGGAATTGCTCTTTTGTCAAGGTCACTGGAGAACTCTTAGGCTGTGGAATCCAGTGCTTCTTTCTGTCTTTGGGCACTGCCTGAGTTGTTCTTTCCCTTCTTTGAAAAACATTCTCTTTCCTGGTTTCGAGCCCCCCTAAGCAGCTGGCTCCCCGCCCCCCTGCTTCACCAGCTGCTCCTTCTGAGCCTCAGGTGCCTGTTACTCCTCGTCCTCAGGACCTCTGAACACTGGGACACCTCTGCACTGCTCTGCATGCAGCTCGATGCTGCCACTTCTCGAGTTCACTCCCTGCAGACACCGACTCTCATGCCCAGTCACCCACACATTTGGCCCTGGGGCCCCCACACCTGCACTGACTTTGCCCAGATGCTTTCCGTCAAGTGGTTCACTCCTCACTCCCTCGCCTCTGCCAGGTGTTTGCTGCTGTATTAGCTTCTCAGCAAGATCTTCCGGCAGGGCACCCTCTCTCTGTGCCTCCTGGCTCTCCCATTCTCATGTGTTTTTATCACTGTCAGACTTAAGTTCTCCTTGCTTATTTGCTACTTGCCTTTTACCACTTTTAGGACATAAGCACCCAAGGACAAGTATTTTTGACTGTCTGATGCATGGCTGTAGCCTCAGCTAGCATGCAACTCAAGGAATATCTGAGAAATGAATGAATGCATCAGTCAAGCAGTTAAATCTTGACAGTTTTGTTTGAGACTTCAGTACCATTTCAAACACACTCTACATACAGATTTTTAAATATATGTGCAATATATATTCTATATTTTTTTCAAATATATATTCAAATATACTTGCCCCATGGAATGATCTTTCTCTTTTTTTTTTTTTTTTGTGGTTATTATTACCAGATCTCCTGCTTATAGGAAAACCTAAATAACCATTCCTAAAATGAACTTGATGTTACTGTCTAGGCCTGGTCATTCTATAAAGCCTTTAAAGGACATGTATTATATAAATCATCATTAAAGAGTATCATATAAATGAGTTGATAACTGGAACAAAATCTTGCCATATTTTTCTGAGTCTGGGGAACAGTTTGCCAGTGGTTGATATGTCTGTGTTTTGCACAGTGTCATCTGGGATTTATTTGAAGTACTTTACTGTCAGAAAGAAACAGAGAAGGAGGAAAGGCCTGCTCCACTAAGAAATTTTAAACCATGTCTGCTTTTCTCTGAGAGTTCTATATTGGCCTTATTTGAGCCATAAACACACGTGTACACACATGCACACACAGCAGGGTGCGCCCTCGGAAACATTCTCTGACTTTTCTTTCTTTTAGGACAGCACTGCTTGGATCCAGATGCTTATATATTGGATGTGTATCATGTAAATCCTCAAGCAGAATGGGTGATTAAACCCCAAGCGATTGTTTGAAATACCTTCCAAGATGGCAGCCATCGTGTCTACATGCCCAGAAGTCCTTCCTACATTGAGTAGGGAAAAAAACAAGACTGCTTTTGACATGTTAGTTCCTAGAACCCTCTTGGTGTTTCTCAGCCCAACTGGTGTCTCCGGCCCATGTCAACACAAACTGTGCAAGAGGAGCTGGTTGACCACTCAAGCTGAAGCTCTCTTGATGGTTCCTTGATAGCAGTGAAGGAAAGAGGATATGACCTTTCCAGATGAAAGGCCAATAGAGAATATGGAGCTCCAATGATTTCTAACACTCTGACTTCACAGCAGAGATGAACTTGGTCCTATTCCTGGGAATAAGAGACACTTCTCGGGGTAGCAGATGCTACCAAACACAAGAGATGGAAAAGACTTTTTTTATGCTTATGTTTTTTATATATGCATATTGACCTTTTTGAACAAGAATGTCAGAAAACCAAAACTCTCTGCTCTGAAAAATAATTCAGATCTACTTTCCAAAGAGAATCAATTTCCAAAGTCACTCATACAATATTTATGCTCTGAATTGGAGGAGGAGAAACTTCTGTTTCAAGACCCCTGTATTGTTGTGTGTTGTACTGTATAACGGCTGTTGGCATTCTGGTGCGAACGAACATTTTCCTGTCATGGACTCTTGAAAGTTGATATTTTCAAAGTGTATTCTCTTATGAGCACAAGTCCTCATAGTTAAGGTAGGTTGACAAAGGGTGTTCTTGTGCTTTTATAACCTCCGGTGTAGTCAACAGTCACAGAGCCTCTCTTTTCTCATCATCGTCATGGTGCTCCGTGAATAGCTTTTCGTGTGCCAGGCACAGATTTCCTTTCTTAATCAAACATATCATTTTTTTTTTATATTTCACAAGCATGGATAATCACTTCTGCAGCCCCAGTTTTAAAGAGCAGAACTGCCTGTGTCCAACTGTTCTTTATCCAAGAGTGCTGAAAAATCCTGTTATATCCAGATTTTACATGTGGTAAAAGCAGATTTTGTTTCTGTTCATCAATCATAGACTTGGCCAGGCCCTGTGGATTAGCATCCGGCTTTCAAATCAGATGCATGGTTGGTGAGCTGAAAACTGCCTCGCTATCAAGATCCATGGAGCCATTTTCCAGAGCTGCAATTGGTGAGAGAGAAAACACATTTCTCCAGGATTCTAATTGAGAGCGAATCTCAGATGTGCCAAGGGGTTGGACAGCCTTGCCTTTCTCCTGGAGACTGTGATACAGTCCATCTAGGGGTGGCCGGAAGTGGGGACAGAGGTCTCATTTATCCCACCTGTGGATTAGAATCTAAAGGTTGAGATTTTGATCAATTTATATCAGGTTTAATGAAACGTAATGCCCTAATGACTCTCTTGCAATTCAAGTAGACAAAGTTGCTCACAAATGCAGAAAACATTTCATCTGCTTACCAAGTCTCAAAACATAATGTGATAATAATTTAAGGCCATATTATAGAAGAAATCTTTTATATGCTCATTATGCCTTGGTATCTATTAAAAAAAAAAACATTACTTATATTCAACATGTAGATAATTGCATTTCTGGCCGCTAGAATTTTGTTGTATTTTTATAGAAAACTCAAATATCCATTCATTTCATTTATTTGAGAATTTTTATCTCCTTTGCCTGAAAATCCATTAGAAGATAAACATGTGTTCTGTTGGTTTATATTTATTCTTGCATTTCGTCCGTTTTCAGTAGACGGCATATGAGTCTGCATAACAAACTTTGAGGGTCTGAAAAAATAGTGTTGTCATTTTTGCAATTCAAACAACAAAAGTAAACATTATACTTCTGTAGTTGCTAAAGTCCAAAATATAAGATGGCAGTAATTTATGCCCCTATACATGGAGGAAATTCTTCAAATTAGCTGCCTTACACGTCTGTGTGTAAATTAAAACAGCAACTGATTTTTCTCTTTGAATTTCCTATCATTTAGAAAAAAACCCTGTTTTGTTTAGAAAAATTCACGGATCTATCAATTTAATTTTTTATTTGTGAATTTTTATTTATTTTCACTGAGAACACATTAGGACTGATTGCGTAAGTTCTGAATGTTTTAAGATTTACTCCAGTAGTCATTGGTTTTAAATAAATGGCTAATTGATGACAGGTTAAAAACAATTAATTCAAAAATTAATTCTGAATTTTCAGTGTTGTGTGGTTTTAGATGTCAAAGGCTTAGCCCAGTCAGTAACTTTAAATTATTCACTTTAGTGCATTCAAGGATGTGTGACGACTGTGTAAAAATGGGAGGCCATGTCAATGCCCGTATCATTGGACCTAAGTTGTATTCTTTTTGGGGTGGGGGGACGCATTTGCAGCATATGGAGGTTCCCAGGCTAGGGGTCAAATCGAGCTACAGCTGCCAGCCTATGCCACAGCCACAGTAACGCAGGATCCAGGCTTCCATCCGCAACCTACACCGCAGCTCAGAGCAATGCTGGATCCTTAACCCATTGATCGGGGATCGAACCTGCATCCTCATGGATCCTAGTCAGGTTTCTTAACCACTGAGCCACAAAGGGAACTCTCTTAAGTTGTATTTACTCATAAAAGTTACCTAAGGGATTACAGAAGAATTTCCAGTAGACACACAAACTTATCTTTGTGTGGTTAAAGAAGTTCTTTTTACTAATCTTAATCCTTTTTTTTTAATTACTTTTATTCTTAATGAATAAACAAACCACCCCTATGATTAAAGTTAAAAACGCTCATCACTTAAGTGTTGAAAAAACTATCTTTCCCTTAGGAGGAATTGTTTTTAAATAGTTATAGTAATCTGTAAAAATGAATGGTATAAAGGCAAACATGAGTGCTATATCTGCAAACAAAAGAAGAGTCAGATACTGGGCTTCTAAATTCTCTTCTTGATAGCTTCCCCCTCACCTTGTCCCAGGCGCTCTTGGTGTACAGTTAGGGAAATGGTAAAAGCATTAGAGAAAGTTAACGTTTTAGGAACACTTCTTCAGAAAAAAAAAAAAAAAACAGAACAGCTCATTCTTTCCTCCGTTCTGCAAAAGAAGATCCTTTTGCTGAACAGCTCACTTGGGGAAACAATTCTTGGAGTCAGTGATCTTTGAACAAACTGGAATATTAATCTTTTTACAATGTATATACAATATAAACTACCTCACTTGTATGTCTTGGGGAAGAAATTAACGGACGTTAACAATATTTGTTATAAACTGTCCCTGAATCATATTATTTAAGTCACTTCAGCTAGCTTTCAATGTACATTTAATAATATACATTTAATGATGTAAAATATTTTTAGGAAAAGCTTTAAAACCAAAAATACCCTGTAACTGTGATGTGTGCTGTAGACGCTGAGGGAATCTGTGTCCCTCTCTCAATGTCTTGTGTGTCCAGCCATGTGGAGACCAAGTTTGCAAACGTGGGAATTAACTCCTTCTCCTTTCATCCCTTTTCACGTGCTTTCCCCACATTGCAATTGACTAAAAGTACCGTGAGATTAAAGTGCCCCTTCTTTCTATCAGGCCTGTTTACCTGTTTTCCATAAATGTATTACATGTCTGAAAGGAATATAGAGTATGGGCTTGAATAGTTCCTATTTTCCGACAGGCACTCGCAACTGTTTTTTTATAAATATGTCATGTAATAAAAAATAATGTGACATGAGTTAAAATGTTTCTTTCAAACATTCTTAACAGTTTTACACACACATATCTTAATCTAAAAATATCGTCTTTTCTTTCAGGCATTCTCCAACTGTTTGCTAAAACTATGTGATTAGATTGAAAAAACCATATATTGTCACTAGGTCGCCAACTTTTTATGTTGTCTCCAATCTCGAACAGATTGATTCTTTTGTCCCATCAGTTTCATTGTTAAATATAATGTGTATGTTGCATTTTATCCATAAAAATAAAGGTAAAGAAATGCAAGGGTTATCATGAAAGTTATTCTATTCAACGAGTTTGAGGGCACCGTGTGCTGGTGAAGGAAGAGGAGCTTTAAAGTCAGGTTTGTGTCAGCATGGTCTCTGTCACCTGCTAGCCAGATGGTTGTCTTGTGTAAAAGTCACAAGACACTGGAGTAATTAATGGTGGCTGTGGCTGTTTGTGGGTAAGGTTCAGATTGCATAAGCAAAAACTATGTACAACTTGGTTTGAATAGGTCCTTCTTTTTTTTGTCTTTTTTTGTTTGTTTGTTTGGCTACACCCATTGTGGTGTAGCAGAAATGAATCTGACTCTGACTAGGAACCATGAAGATTCAGGTTTGATCCCTGGCCTTGCTCAGTGGGTTAAGGATCCGGTGTTGCCATGAGCTGTGGTGTAGGTCGCAGACATGGCTCAGATCTGGTGTTGCTGTGGCTGTGGCATAGGCCAGAGGCTACAGCTCTGATTCCACCCCTAGCCTGGGAACCTCCATATGCCGTGGGTGTAACCCTAGGAAGATAAAAGACAAAAAACAAAAACTCTTCAATAGATACAGAAAAGAAAGGAATTGGATGAATTAAATGCTCGTTCATGATTTTTTCACACTCAGTATTTTACTGTATATATTGTGTAAAGGGCATAATGATTAGAAAAGAAGAAATAGGGAGTTCCCATCGTGGCTCAGTGGTTAACGAATCTGACTAGGAACCATGAGGTTGTGGGTTCAATCTCTGGCCTCACTCAGTGGGTAAGGATCTGGCATTGCCATGACCTGTGGTGTAGGTCACAGACGTGGCTCGAATCTGGTGGTGTTGTGGCTGTGGCATAGGCCGGCGGCTACAGCTCTGATTAGACCCCTAGCCTGGGAACCTCCAGATGCCGCAGGAGCGGCCCTAGAAAAGATAAGAAAAAAAGGAAAAGAAGAAATAAAAATTTCCATTTGCAAATGACATGTTTATTTAATATGCAAAAGCTTAAGTAGTATCTTTAGCTATTAGCACATAATATGATTTAGCAAGGTCATGGCATACAAGATTATTCTATAAAAATCAACTCTTTTTTATACTAGCAGCAAGCAATTGGAAAATAAATTTTTAAAACTTCCATTGACAATAGCATCAAAAAACAAAAATACTTATGAATGCATTGAACAAAAAATATGTAAAATACGTACTAAATACTACCATACTGAAAACAAAATATTTCTGATAGAAATGAAAGAGTAGCTGCCTAAATATATAGATACATCATGTTTCTAAATGGGAAGAGATGGATGGGAGTGAATTGGCAAGATGCCAGTTCTTCACAAATAGATCTGTAGATTCAATGCAACCCCAGTTATAGCACCAGTCAGCGTTTTAGGCAGAAACTGCAGATTTATATGGAAATGCACAGGATCTGGGACATCTAAAGTGATCTTGCCAAAAAAAATAAATAAAATTGAAGGACTTATAATGAGACTGTCTCATGCAGAGTAAAGATCAACACATACATCAATGAAAACAAAATAGAGGGCACAGTAAAAGTTGCCCATTTATATGGTCCCTTGATTTTCAACACAGATACCAAAGCAACCCAATGGGGAAAGAACAGTTTCCACAGATATCTTTATGGAAAAAAAAGGAAGTTGACCCCTTCGCATAATACACTGAAATTCACCCAAAATCGATCCCGGACTTGATTATAAAAAATGAGACTTTTCAAACACAACAAAGGCAAATAGCTTTGTGACTTGGGAGTAGAGAAAAGTTTCTTCAGAACAGAAAGCAACAGAAACAAATGATTAATTGGACTTTGGCAAATTTTAAAACTGCTGCTTATCCCAAGAGGCCATTAACGAATCAAATAAGCAGACCACACGTTGGGAAAAATACATTCGTAAAGTATATTTTTGACAAAGGACTGATATTCTATTCAGGATAGTTAAAGAACTCATCAATAAAAAGACTACCCAGTTTTTTAAACAGGCAGAAGACGTGAACAGACGCTTCATGAAAGAAGACATGCAAGGAGCCAGTGAGCATGTGTTAAAATGTTCAACATCATACACCATCAGAGAAGTGCAAACTAAAACTACACTGAGATACTGCTTCACACCACCAGGGTGGCTCAAATTCAAAAGACTGGTCATTTGAAGTATGGAAGAATCGGAACTCTCATTTATTTTTGATGAGAATGTAAAATGGTCCAGCCATTGTGGGAAAAGGTTGAGCAGCGCCCTCTCAAACGAATCACAAACTACCCTATACCAGCAGTTCCAGATCTTCATCCCAAAGGAAACATTGTCCCCCAAAACACTTACATAAGGATGCTCATAGCAGCTTTTTTATAATATCCAAAACCTGAGACCGTCCCAGGCACTTTTCAATAGGAATGTAGGTAAACGGTGGTATATTCATACGAGGTCCCATCACTCAGCAATCAGAAGGAATAAATCTAGACAACAATGATATGAATAAATCTCAAACATTTTGCTGAGTGAAAGAAGCCAGGCACAAAAGATTGCATACCTTTCTTCCCAACATAGAGGTTCTCAGCTGGGGGTGCTTTGGTCCCTCAGGGATATTTAGCCATGTCTGGTGACATTTTTGGTGTCACCCTGAGTGATGCAGATGCCACTACACTCTAGTAGCCAAGAAGCCAGGGATACTGATGAACGTGATTTAACTTATAGGACACCCCACGCAACAAAGAACTGTCTTGCTCCAAATTTCTAGAGCCAAGATTGAGAAGCCCTGCCCTCCCGTGACAGACAAGGCAGGGGTGTCTGCTTCTGCCATTTCTGTTCGACACTAGACAGGAGATCCTAACTATTGTAGTAACTCAAGAAAAAAAAAGGAAAATATTTGGAAAGGAAGAAGTCACACTGTTTAATTTGAAGATATCACGACTGGATGATTATGTCAGCAAATGCTCAAAAGTCTATTGTTGAAAGTACTAGAATTAATAAGCATATTTAGCAAGGTCACAGGATTAAGGTTAATCACAAAATCAGTTGTGTTCCACATATCAGCCAAAGACACCAGGGCAATAAAATGATCAAAGCCATACCATTTGTAAGAGCGTCAACAAATATAAAATATCCAAAAGTAATTTTAATGAAAGATGCGCGGGGCCTGATTGCCGTATACCACAAACATTGTTGGGAGAAAGCAAATAAGAACTAAGGAAGACAGCCCATGCTCAGGTGTCAGAGGAGTCAACATTGTTAAGATGTGACTTCTCTCCAGATAGACCAATAGATGCAATGAAATCCCTGTCAAAATGCCGGAAGTATATTTTTTGTAGAAATCGAGCAGCTGATCTTTAAATACATTTGAATTTCAAAGGACTGAGAACAGTCAACTGTCCTGAGAAAGAAGTTACCTTGTTTCAAGAATTATGACTAAGTACAGTAATCCATTCAGTGTAGTATTGGTGAAAAACAAACAGAAAGACCAGTAGTAGGGAGTTCCCATCGTGGCGCAGTGGAAACAAACCTGACTAGTATCCATGAGGATGCAGGTTTGATCCCTGGCTTCGATAAGTGGGTCGGGGATCTGGCATTGCCGTGAGTTGTGGCCTAAGTCCCAGATGCAGCTCAGATCCCAAGTGGATGTGGCTGTGGTATAGGCCAGCCAGGGAACAAGTGTGGCCCTAAAAAGCAAAAAAAAAAAAAAAAAAAAAAAACCAACAGCAGACTAGAGTTCAGAAATAGATGTGCACTTATATAGTCGGTTGATTTGGGTTTTTTTTGTTTTTTTGTTTTTTTGGTTTTTTTTGGGGGGGGGAGTGCCACACCTGCAGCACATGTAATTTCCAGGCTAGGGGTCAAATCAGAGCTACAGCTGCCAGCCTACACCACAGCCACAGCAACATGAGATCTGAACAGCAACTGTGACCTACACCACAGCTCATGCCAGATCCTTAACCCACTGAGAAAGGCCAGGGATAGAACCTACATCCTCATGGATACTATTCAGGTTTGGTACCTCTGAGCCACAGCAGGAACTCTGTATAGTCAGTTGACTTTTGAACAACTGCCTAGCAACCTAGTGGGCAATGGAAAGTGTCTTTCGAGACACTATGCTTTGTTTGTCCCTCCCAGGTCAAAGGCCTGGTGGTCTTGATCACCTTACTCAAGCTAAGAGAACTAGGTGGTCTTTCTCTGGGTCTCACCTGCACCCCACACAAATATAGCCTCATTTCAGGTGGTTCACTGTTCCCTGGATGTAGCTCCTGGCCTTGGCACAGAGAGGGACACTGGTAACCATGCTGACATGCTTCCCCACCCTTTCTATTTCTTGGTGTATCCAGTTAATCCATTTGGGAGAGTAATGGAAATTGTCACCCCTGTACAGTTTCTTGCCCTGGTGCAGTGGGGAGCTTCTTCTGGTCCTTGGCTGGTGAAACTGTCATTCTCAGACCCCCATTTAGTCACTTGGAGGGCACATCTAGGTTAACTGTCCCCAGGCTCTTGACTAGGGAGTCCATGCCCTCCTCTGCCACCCATCTTCCCAGAGGGTTTTTGCCCTGTCTGAACCCAGTTGCAATCTCTTCCCCTTCCTCACTTTGGAATCCTGCTGTCACAGGTGACGAAGTACATTATCTCAGTTCCAAAGATCTCTGCCAAATGGGGTTTGACAGCAAAGCACATGAGCAGATGGAAAAGAATCCGCAGTTCAGGGATGCCGGGAGCTCCTGCAGACCTGCTTCTCTCATCTTCCCAGCAGTAAATGACACCTTGCCTGACAGTCCAGACAGAAGCTGGGAGGGGGTGGGGGGCACTCGTCAAAGGTTCATCTGGGTTTTATCAATTCACAATCACATGCGGACTCTTGCAGATTGTTGTCTTATTTATGAACTTTGATGTTGTAACAATTCATTCTCAGCAGTTGCCCTGCATTTGTGTAGCATTTTTATTACTGCACAGCAGTGGACTTTGCTGCAGTCCTAAGCTCCGTGTCCTTAGATGACCAATTGGAACAAGCTTTTCCAGCATGTAGCCCTCACTACATCACACTACGATGGGGCAGCAGAAACTGAGTCGTTGAAGGAAATAATTGATAAATTGGATCCATGAAACTTTCAGCCATTAGGAAAAAGAAAAGACAAGCCACAGATTGGGAGAGAAGTGTGGTGTCTGCGTACGTGCATGCGTGCATGGTGTGTGTGTATACATGTACATATTACACCCAGGATATGCAAAGAACAACTCAGTAGTAGAAAAAAAAAAAAGACAATTCATGTTTTTAAATGGGCAAAAGACTTGAACTAACATTCTGCCAAAGGATAGAAGTGATCGATAGACATGACATGATGCTCAACATCGTCAGCCCTCAGGGAAATGCCAATCAATAGCACTGCATGACCACAGGAATACTCCAATTTAATGATGGCCAAAAATGAAAAAGTGTTACAGTACCCAGGGTCGGCAAGGATGTGGAGCACCTGGCATTCTCATTGCTGGTGGGAGTGCGGGATGGGAGAACAGTCTGGAACTCTGGCTGAATACTATGATGTTAATCCTCTTCCTGCCCTACGTGGCCACGGACGCCACAAAGTGGTTGCCTCCTACAGCAGGGCTGGCTGAAAATGGGCATGAGGTCATTTTGTTCTCCATGACCAGGTCCAGCCCACTTTGCACTCCTCTGCATTGCTCTCAGTAGGTGACTTAGAGTAGCTATGTCCACGCACTGTCCCCCACCCTATCCCTGATTTCCCCTTATCGCACACTGGGCTTCATTCTACAAGTGCTTCCATTACAGACCCTGCAAAGCTGGTTGGAGCTAGTTTCTTAAAGACTTTCCAGCCCTTGTTTTTATGTTAAAAAAAGGTGTTAAGACCCTTGCTTTGTAAAAATCTTATTGGAATATAGTCAACTTACAAAGTTGTGTTAATTTCAGGCATACAGCAAAGTAAATCAGTAATATGCGTACATATATCCATCCCTTATCAGACTCTCTCCCCACATAGGTTATTACACAGTTTTGAGTAAATGTCCCTGTACTGTAAGTGAGCCTGTTACCTATTTTATATATAGCAGTGTGTATACATAAATCCCAACCCCAGATTTATCCCTCCCCCCCCCCCCCCGCCTACGTTTGCCTTTTGGGAAACATGTTTGATTTCAAAATCTTTTGATTCTGTTTCTGTTTTGTAAGCTCTATTGTATCATTTCTATTAGACTCCACATGAAGGTACACATATGTTTTTTGATCCTAGCAATTTTTTTTTTTTTTGGTCTTTTTGCCATTTCTTGGACCGCTCCCACAGCATATGGAGGTTCCCAGGCTAGGGGTGGAATCGGAGCTGTAGCTGCCGGCCTACAACAGAGCCATAGCAACGCTGGATCTGAGCCTCGTCTGCAACCTACACCACAGCTCACGGCAATGCCAGGTCCTCAACCCACTGAGCAAGGCCAGGGATCGAACCCACAACCTCATGTTTCCTATTCAGATTCGTTAACCACTGAGCCACGACAGGAACTCCTGATCCTAGTAATTTTAATAGAGCGTTTTCTCCATTTACATCTCAACAAACTGTTCAAGTGCTAAGTTAGCACTTGATATTTGCTGATAGATCTTCAACATTTAGTTATCATTCCTAAGTACCATGAATGGTGTTAGATACAGCTGTATAGATTGAGCAAATGGAAAATTAATGCCTTATCATTGAAGCTCTAATTGTTGGGCCAGATCCTCTAGATCAAGCAGCAGCTTTTGTTTTTAGGAGCTTAGACACAAAGGGAAGGGATACCAGGCCCTCCAGTGGTTATTTCACAGGACCCACTCAAGAGATTGATAAGCAATGAAAGGGCCTAAGAAAACGGTCATTGAATCCAACATCCCTCAATCTCCGCTCCTTTTGTTCTGAAATGTGGGTGGTTGCCACCTACTGACATCCTTTCTTCCTCTAGGACACACTTGCCCTCCAGGAGCTTGTAAGAAAACAGCCAACCTGCTTTGTAATGTAGGGTAAAATGAGAGTATCAACCAAAATTACTGCCTCAGGGAAATTGGAAGAAAAACTGGAAAATGAACAAAGATTTAGTGAAAAATGTAACACACAGGAGAATAAGAAAGGGAGTCTGAAGTACAATTGTAATTGATCATAGTTTGTTTTGTTTTCTTTTGTTTTTACAAAATTGGTGAATTCAACTAATTAGTATTTTATTGAGAATTTTCATATCTAGGTCCAAAAATGAAATTGGCCTGTAATTGTCTTACATTTCTCTTACCTTGCTTTGGAGCTAAGTTTATACCAGACTTGTTGAAGAGGTTAGAGCAGCTTTCCTATTTTGTCTTCAACATTGCAACCTTGTGAAGTGTTCCAGGGAAGGTTGGGAGGGAGGGGTTGCAAAGGGGCACCAGGGAGGTTTTGGGGGTGATGGAGACGGTCATTTGCCCTGACGTGAGATGGATGCAGGGATGGATACATACCCTAAAAGTTGTCAACCACAACACTTAAAATGTGATGACAAGTTTATTGCATGTCAGTTACACCTCAGTAAAGCTGTTAAAAAAAACCCAACCTCACACTTAGGCCTGGGCTCTGTGCTTGGGCTCTGAAACATGGGGGCTGTGCCCTGGATTCCCCATGACTGGACCTGGGGATGCGGCCAATGCCATTGCCTGGAGAACAGCACCAGGCAGGGCGACCCTGACACTGTCCAGAAGGACAATCAAGGACATCTCCTCTGCAAAGTGATGATTTCCACTGGAATAGTTTCTGGAGAGAGACTGAATCTTCACGTGCTTCTTCATGGGCTCCTTCCTGGGAGTCCTGAGGGTCTAAGGTTCTACCCACCAATGACTTCAGGGTTGGTTTGAAGGGGGGCGCATTGCCTCCAGGTCTCCTCAGCAGGTTCTGCTGTGGTTGTAGGGACCCCAGCAGCCCCATCACGGCTAACACTGGACAGTAGTGACAGCAGAAATGATGGTGCAATGCTTTCAGGATCCTTGGACACTCAGCCTGTAGGGACATATGGGGAAAGAGAAGAGGTTTTATTTCCTTCAGCTTTCCCTGTGGCTCCAGATGAATGTGCCACTCCAGGACACTTAATGATCTGAAGTCACAACCCTGAACTTCTTTAAGACGGACATCCCAAGCCAGGCTTCAACAATTTAAAGTGGGAATGGAGCAAGAGACAGAAAGAACGCTTCTCTGGTCTGACTGCGATGACAGAGGCATTAGAGATGAAATTTGTATTTGATGCCCAGAGAGGGGTTAGGCTATTGCTACAAGTACAATGCTTGAGATACTGCCTAGGTGGGTAATGTCACTTGACAGGTGTCTTACAACCATCAGAAAATAATAGCAAAAGCACATCCCTGCAGAGTGACTCAATGTTCCACCTGGTCTCCGGAGAAAACTGCTCTCAGTTGGCAGGACAGCAGTCAGGAAAGCAGGTGAGCTTGAGCTGCCGAGAATTTCTCAAAAACATTTCCCTGATAAAAAATCAGCATTCATGCTTTTTAAAATAAGGCCTAAAAATAGGGGAAAAAAAGGAGTCTTCCTGTTTTGTGTTTTCCTCCATCTCAGCTTAGGAAGAGCTGCTGGCCAAGCCCTGGCCTTTAACTGGGAGAGGATGGCATTGCCAAGTCCAGCAAGGCAGGGATGCCTGCGGCCCACCCTGGAACTGGCAGGGATGGTCCTGTGCTCACCTGGTCAGAGCAGATCCCATGGTGGACCTGTGACAGCCGGAACAGCAGGCCACATGCATCCACGTGGCCCACGGTCTTCAAGCTGGACTGTCCCCAAATTCCTCCACTGAGGGGGCGTGGCTGCTGCCTCCTCCGGTGGGGAACGTAGCCTGTCCACCTTCCTTCCGTGAGTCACACGTCCTCAAGATGAAACGACAAAAATCAATCAGCCAAAGGAGACGCATCAAGAGACGCAGTGCCCATGATATTCCCAGAAACCCCGACCCTAGATGACAGAGCACTCCCCACCAGATGCAGGAGTAGTCGTCTGGAGAGGAAATGATGTGCCTGCCTGCAAAAGGGCAGGTTAACTCTTCCACCTGGAGAAATGCCATCCACTCTTACCTTTCCTATAGGAATCCTTTCCAGCCTGTGTCAGCTATGCCAAGCTTATCACCAGTTCCGAAAAAACTGCCAGTGAGGTCACCCAAGGACAGTTACCTGAGGTCAGTCAAACCCACACACAGAGAACTGAAGGTCCCGGTCACCACTTGGACTTGACCTCAGAACAAGGACACGGTCACCCCAGCATGTTGGTCTGTGGATAGAGAAAGGCACCTTGGGAAGAAGGCGGTCCCCAGACTCCAGCCCTCCTGGAAGAGCTCTTGGGTGGATGGGGAACTCTTGAAGGTTCTTGAGGGGCTAATGTGATCATGAAATTCATGAGAGTGACGCTAAGGCCAGCATGAAGCTGGTCCCCCACATCAAGAGCCTTGACAACCAACATATGTCGTGTCCTTCCTTCTTGATTTAAAAGTGAGTGTGGTGCCCTAAGAAATGTTTTTTTCAGCAGAAGGCTCCCCTGAAAATTAAGATTGATGTTAAAAATCTAGTTCTCTTGGAGTTCCCGTAGTGGCTCATGAAACTGACTAGTGTCCATAAAGACTCAGGTTCGATTCCTGGCCTTGCCCAGGGGGTTAAGGATCCCGAGTTGCCATGAGCTGTGGTGTAGGTCACAGACGTGGCTCAGATCCCCCATTTCTGTGGCTGTGGTGTAGGCTGGCGGCTACAGCTCCAATTCAACCCCTGGGCTTGGGAACCTGCATATGCCATGGGTGCAGCCCTAAAAAGAAACACACACAAAAATCTACTCCTCTAAAAGCTTCTGAAGTATGAGTATGAGCATGTATGTTCAAATCAGTAGTTCTACATATCTTTTGAATTTTTTAAAATTGTAGAGTTGACAAATATACTTAATTTACAAAATTGGAAGTTTTCTTGATTTTGGTAAAAACATATAGAACAGGGAAACCCCAAGACCAAAATATCAGGGGTGAGCAATTTCTAGAAATAAATCTACAAAAATATTACCTTAGAAGAAGTTGTAACTAAGTCCTGTTTTCTCAGCCAGAAACTAATGTATTTGGGGCCAGATAGTTCTTTGTCGAGGGGGCTCTTCTCGGCATGGCAGGATGTTAGTGCCACCCTTGACCTCTGCCCCATAGATGCCAGGAGCCCTTCCCCTTCCTCCTTGGCTGTGACAACTAAAAATATTTCCAAACAAATGTCCCCTAGGGGGCAAAACTGTCACTGGATGAGAAGTACTAAATTAGACATATCTTCTCTTTCATGCACATTCTATCTGTGTGGTGCTATAATGCTCCAGTCATGTTCTATTTGTTTCCAGAAAGGGAATAGCCATATAAATTACTTCCCATGCTGTTATTAATTTACATCCTTTTAAAAAAGCTGATAAGCTTTGGGAGGGGAAAAAAAAAAGAAAGGGAAACTTAGGTCTGGCCAACTTCAGAGTCTCTGATACGAGGCTGGGAAATCTAAAGGCAAGTCATTCTACCCTGTTTCTGGAAAGGCTAAAGGGGAAAAAACATTTGCAATGTATTTTTCACAAGAGGATTTGTGAGCAGCTGTAACAATGAAAGCCCCAGATGCTATTAGATGAAGGGCAGGTCTTACAGTTCAATCCTGTGCAACTCAAAGGGAAAGATGCAGCTTCTATTTTAGAAAAATAAAGGGTAACTTTAGTGTCTGGAGACTTCACGGGTTTGATGCCTGGCCCACAGGGCACTCAGGAGCTTGGGGTCCTAAACATGGGCTACAGTTGTGCCCACCTGTCTTTGGTGCCCCACCTTCCTCTGCAGACAGATGTGTGTTTCTGACACGCAGCTGACATGTGACTTGAGATTCTCCTTCCACGTCCCCCGAGTGGGTGCCTGGGCTGGGAGCAGGGGAAGGACACTGCCTCCGAACTGTCAGGGGTCACGTTATCAGCTCTGTAACAGTGACAAGACCTTCCCATTCCATCAGTGAGTGACTGGGAGGTGGCAGGAGGCATTTCTACTGCTTCTCCACTGCTCTGTCTCTGACACTGGGATGGTGCCAGGGGACCCCACTGAGTTTAAGCACCCACCTTGCCATTTACAGTCTCTAAGCCAACAGCATCCACTTTGGGGCTGCTGATCCCCAGGAGGACACTTCTCTCTTAGGAGGTCACACTTGATGGCACCTGGCAGTCTTTTCTGATTGAAAAACACAAGGAGGACCTGCAATGAGGGGGAACAGCTGCATGTTCTTATCTATGTTTTAGGAAAGAGGAAGCACAGGCTTGGAAAATTAAATGGCCAACTCAGAACCTCAAGCAGGGAAACGTCTCATTTCCAAAGCCCCATGCTTTCCACCATCAAGCTCTGTCTTCCTGGCAGATAGTGGCCCAGTGCCAGGAATGGGAGTTCACCATTGTTCTGGCAGCTGCATGCTTACCTTCAATCAGGTCTAAACTGGCCTCCTTGTAGTCTTTTTATTCTCTTGCTTCAGAGAGCACAGTTCCATCTCTTGGGCCTGGCCATGCTCCCTGAAACAAGAGAATAAAAAAGTCAGATGAAAGCCTCTGGTCCAGAAGAGGGCCTGCCCCCCAAACCCCCTGAACCCGCAGGCCAACCCAGGACCCCCACCAGCCTCAACTGCCCTCATTTGAAGATCACAAACAGGGCTTCCCTTTGCTGCTGGCAGCATCTCTCCCCTTCCTGGGTCCAGAGGACCTCAGGTTGGAGGAGACCACCACGGGGCTCCCATCAACTGTCCCAGATGAGCTGGGCCCATTCACTGGCTGCCTCACTAACAGCACACACTCCCTTCCCCTCTTGAGGGGCTTCCGGCCCCAAGTCCACGCTGGATAAACAGAGTAATTTTGTGCTGCTCTCCAATTTACTGAAAGAAACATCATGAAATCAGGATGCCCCGCTTCACTGGGAATACCTGCTGGCTCCTGAGAGAGCCCTTAACCTCTGAGCATCTTTAGGTGACCACTCACAGCTCCCAGCTTCTTCCCCCACCTCTCAGGCCTCGCAGGGCCCTGGGCTCTCAGAGCAGATGCTCCTGGCAGCCTGGGGTGGCCGCGGGATTGTGCTTTCTACAGAGCTGGACAGTCTGGATAGGATTGAACCGCGCCCCCAGCGTCGAGACCACACCACGTGACCAAACCTAACTGCCACACCAACGGCCACCAACCACCCTACCAAAGTCATAAAAAGCCTGACTCTCACCTCTGGGCCCCCTCACAGCTGTCCTTCGCGGCAGGTCGACTCCGCCCACCACCCGCCGCCACGCCCACCGTCTGCCGCCACGCCCACCGCCAGACTGCCCTCAGCCCCGCCCCTCCTTTCAGGATTCTCGGGCCCCGCCCCCTGACGCCCCAGCTAAGCCCCGCCCCCAGCTCAGCTGGGCCCTCAGCCTCTTGCTCTACATCCCTGCAGCGCTGGCAGGCCAGACCCGCCTGTCTTAGGGCATTGCAAGCGCTTCATCACGTTGAACCCAGGACGAGGACGCGGCTCAGACGCACTTAGCCCAGTGTTTTCCCTTCTTGTCAGTTTGAGGGAAGGGACGGGCAGAGAGAACAGGGAAACTGCCCACCTGGCGGGTGCTCAGTGTTCCATCACGAGAAACGGAGGCCCCTGTGATCCCCAGAGGCCCGTGGCCGGTAGCAGCTCGTCCGAGGGGGGCCCTGGTCGGAGGGGAACCTCAGCCCGGCCACGCCGCCCCCGTGCCCACCGCGTTCCTCTTCCCATTTGTTCGCCCACGTCCCCACGTGACAAGGACTGGGAATCATGCAGTGCTGACACCCAGACTGGGCGAGGCTTCAGATGCCAGAGGCAGCCCTGCCCGAGGCAGGAGGCTTTGAGGGGAGATCAGGGAACCAGGCCTGGGTGGAGGGCGCTCCAGGGTTAAAAGCACATGGAAGTACCCAGTGTGAAGGTGGGAGCTGCAGGCTGGGTGTGAACCGGCCAGTGCCCTGGGGGCAGGGGCGTCACCAGAGGCTGTCCTGGGTGGATCCTGATTGCTGCTGAGTGGAGAAAGAGTCCCCAGGAGGTTAGAGTCACATCTTGGCCTTTCCTGGTGACATCACTAGAGACAGTGAACCGGGCAGGGACCCTCGAATGAGGTAAGGAGAAAGGGAGGTGGGCGTGGAGACAGCCCCCAAAGTGCACGTTTCCAGGACCTGCTCCTCCCCTCTCCCATCTCAGAACCTCTGGGCCATCTCTTTCTCCTGCCTGACAGCCTTTAAGAACCGTCCCCCGCCCCAATGCCTCCAGCCTGAATGCCTTTGCTTGCAGCTCACATTACTCTTACTGAAGAATGAAAACACGTTTCTTTGCTATCCTCCCTTCTGAAAGGTTTCCTCATAAAGTTACTTACAGCTGCAAGTAATCCTTTATTGTCTATCCAGGAGCTAAGTTCTCTTATATTTTATTTGCATCCTATAGTAAATGTGATACAAACACATTTTCTAGTTGCTGCTCAATGGCCAGAAAACATTTTGTTTGTGGCTAGGAATCTTTAGGTATAAAATGTGCCATTCTTGACTGTAGTATCTAAAAGCACATGAAACTGGAAGTGTCTTTGCAGAACATAGACTAACACGCACCCGAAAAGACCCATCTAATCAGGCATAAAAATTGCATAGTCTCGTTTACATGATATATGCAGTATCTATATTTTTAACAAGCCACACAGAAAAATCCACTTCATTACTTTATAATCTTCCTGAATCACTATAATCATACTTAGTGTGGTAATTAAGAGCAAGGGAGTGAGGAGAGGTATACGGGTAGAAAAACCTCTATTCACATTTCCCTCTGCTACCCACCAGCTATATAAGTAAGTGCAAATTAGTTCACTTCTGTAAACGTCTCAATCCAAGGCCGGAAAGATGAAGGCTGGCCAGGTGGAAAGTGCTGCTGATGGCCCAGAGGAAAGAGGGGTGGGGGTGTGGGATGGACATCACCTAAGCAAGTTAGGATGGGAGTTTGCTTGTGCTGGTGTAGCGGAGAGTGAACGGGGTAAGGGAAAAGTTGAAAGAAGAGTCGTTTTTGGCCAACCATTCCGTGGGTGGGAGAAACTGGAAGCAATGAGAATGAGACTGAGGCCTGGGTAAAACAGGTGACAATTTTTTGTGTGTGTATCTTTTTTTGCTAATTCTTCGGCCGCTCCCTCGGCCTACGGAGATTCCCAGGCTAGGGGTCTAATCGGAGCTAGAGATGCCGGCCTACACCACAGTCACAGGATCCTAGCCGCATTTGTGACCTACATCACAGCTCACAGCAACGCTGGATCCTTAACCCACCGAACGAGGCCAGGGATCAAATCTGCAACATTATGGTTCCTAGTCAGATTTGTTTCCACTGCACCATGACGGGAACTCCTAATTTGCTTTTAACAAAGCAGTGTTTTGTTTGCATGGCCAGTTATCATTTATATACTTCATAGCCTTATTTTAATATCCCTTTGACAGGTCCTGAGCTTTTGTTGCCCAGGGAATAAGAGCTGCAGCCCTGCAGACTTCCTTCCACAGCCACTCCCGCTGCACCCAAACGTGAAGCAGATGGAAGGACGACTGCAGCACAAATGGAAATGCTAAGTAAGGTCCATCACTCAACGCAGTTCAGGACACTGTCTTTAGAATTCAGTTGAAAAGGGGGAAAATATCTCCTAAAAAGAGCGCCATTTTTCTTTCTCCCTATTTCTAACATTAGTGGTTTTAATCCACATTTTTTGGCGACTTCTGTCAGGGCACGACACATCACAGAAGTGAGTACCACTGAGCATTGTGCAAACAGCTCCTTCGAGCTAAAAGAGACGGACACCAGTGTGGTAGGACAGATGAAGTCAGGAGAGCCTGACTTGGTCTGTTTCATTCACTGTCCTATCCCCAGAATAGTGCCTCTTATATAGTGATTTCTCTGTATTTATTTATTAAATGAATGGAAACAGACATGAACTAGGAGTTTCTGCTGTGGCACAGTGGCCTAAGAATCCCACTGCAGTGGCCCTGGTCCCTGCAGAGGTGCAGGTTCCATAGAATAGAATGGAATATGGTATAAGTATATTTAACTTTTGGGGGGGTTTTTTGCTTTTTTTTTTTTTTTTTTTTTTTAGGGCCACATCTGGGGCATATGGTGGTTCCCAGGCTAGGGGTCGAATCAGAGCTATAGCTGCCAGCCTATGGCACAGCCACAGCAACACAGGATCCAACGCACGTTTGCGACCTACACCACAGCTCACAGCAACACTGGATCCTTAAGCCACTGAGCAGGCCAGGGATCGAACCCGCAACCTCATGGTTCCTAGTCGGATTTATTAACCACTGAGCCACGACGAGAACTCCGATATTTAACTTTTTAAAGAAATCACTGAACTGGTTTCCAGTTGTACCACAGTACCTCCCCACCAGCAGTGTAGAAGAGTTCCAGCTGTGAAACGTCCCTGCCAACACCTCTCTTCATTTTAGATGTTATAGAGTTGGCTCTCATTGTGGTTTTAATTTATTTGCACTTTCTTAATGACTACTGATGGTGAGCATCTTTTATTCTGCGTTTTGGCCATTCATATTTCTTGTGAAATATCAGTTCATCTCTTTTGCTCATTTTAATTGAGTTGTTTGTACTATTTTTGAGTTGAAAGAGCTCTTTATGTGTTCTGGATACAAGAGCAGGACTGCTCTTGATGAATTATCTTTGTTTTCTTTCATCTGAGAATGTCTTCATTTTACTTTTATCCCTGAAAGATATTTTCATATTTTCACTGGATGTAGAATTCTGGGTTGACAAGCTCTTTTCTTTTGTATTTTATTTTATTTTTTGTCTTTTGTCTTTTCAGGGCCCCACCAGTGGCCTATGGAGGTTCCCAAGCTAGGGGTCCCATTGGAGCTACAGCTGCCGGCCTACGCCAGAGCCACAGCAATGCCAGATCCAAGCCGCGTCTGCGACCTTACACCACAGCTCACAGCAACGCCGGATCCTTCACCCACTGAGTGAGGCCAGGGATCAAACCTGCCACCTCATGGTTCCTAGTCGGATTCGTTTCCACTGCACCACGACAGGAACTTCCTCCTTTTGTATTTTAAAGCTGTAGTTCTGCTGTCTTCTGGCCTTCTACGTTTCTCCTGGGAAATTCATGGATATTAGAATCATTGTTTCCCTGTATGTAATTTGTGCTTTTTATCCCCCGGCTGCTTTCAGTGATTCTTTCATTATTTTTGGATTTTAGAGGTTTAATTATTTGTTGAGGCATTCATTGCTGACTTTGAAATTTTTCTATGTGGAGTTTGCTGAGTGACTTGAATCAGTAAATTTATGTCTTTCGCTAAATTTGGGAGGTTTTTTTTGCCACGCTTGCTGAAAAATATATTTTTCCAATTTCTCTCCTTTCCCCATGGGATTCCAGTTTTACTGTGTTAGATATTTAGCAGTTACCTACCTGAAACTCTGGAATTTTTTTTTTTTTTCCTGAATCTTTTATCTCTCTATTTGGTGTGTCACGTAACTTTTATTGTTCTATCTTCAAGTTTACTGACCCCTTCCCTTATTATCTACATTTTGATATTGAGTTGATCTAGTTGATTTTGTTCACTTTAGATATTATATTTTTCAGTTCAGTAATTTTTTTTTGTCTTTTGTGTTTTTTGTTGTTGTTGTTGTTGTTGTTGTTGTTGTTGTTGCTATTTCTTGGGCCGCTCCCGCGGCATATGGAGGTTCCCAGGCCAGGGGTTGAATCGGAGCTGTAGCCACCGGCCTAGGCCAGAGCCACAGCAACACGGGAGCCGAGCCGCGTCTGCAACCTACACCACAGCTCACGGCAACGCCGGATCGTTAACCCACTGAGCAAGGGCAGGGACCGAACCCGAAACCTCATGGTTCCTAGTCGGATTCGTTAACCACTGCACCACGACGGGAACTCCTCAGTAATTTTTAATTGGTTCCTTTTTCTATTTTATATTTTTCTGTTGAGAATTTGTATCATTGCATTCATTTCAAATATGTTTACCCTGACCTTATGTAGCATAGATATAATCAACACTTTAAGGTCCTTCTCTGATAATTCCGTTTTGAGGTTGGCATTTTTCCCCTTGAAAATTGGTCCTATTTTCCTGCTTGTATGTATGTCAAAATATTTTTGCACTGTGTCCTCTTATGTATGGAAGACTCAGGGTCTTATATAAGTCACTGAAGGATTGTTGATGTTTTGTGTTTTAGTAAGAAATCTATTTGGTTATGTTCAGACCATAAATTCTGTCTATTTTCTGTGGGTGATATCAATTAGAAAACATACACACGTGCATACCTTTCACTTGACTTTGAGAATGGCTAGAGGAATCAGCAATAATCCATTGATTTGTCTAGTCACTTCATCAATTTAAGATTCCTCTTCTTTATTCCCCCAACTCTACTCAATTGCAGTATTACAATGAAAGGAGGAAAAAAATGTTCTCTTTTAGGTTAGCCTACTAAGAAATGCTTTCTTCAGTTCATTTCTGATCTCACCTGAAAGATTTAAAGATTTCCAGAGTCTTGAACACTTTTTTTCCAGCCAGGCTTAATGAGTTTATCCTGACAGATGATTTTATTTTTCTTTTGCCCTTCTCACTCATATATTTTTTTTTTTTAAACTCTGTGCTGAATGTAATCAAACCTCAAGGGTACAGAATTACAATCACACAGTATTAGTCAGAATCACTAACTTCCTAGCCACATTTCCATCCTGCTTGCCTTTTTAGTCTAGTTGCAAAGGCCCAAATGTAACCTCTGGCATGTCTGTTCCTTACAAGTGCCCACCTGCTCTCTTGACTGATGGTCTTTCCCTCATTGTTCTCTCCTGACCACCTATGAGGACACAACTCGGTGCTTTTCCAAGTTTATCAAAGCTGTTACTATTTTTAAATTCATAACAGACAAGCACAATTGGATTTTGAACACATTCTAAAAATTAAATTATTGATGAAATGCTTGATGCTTACAAATGGTTCTTGCTAAACCAAACTGCCATAAACTTTACTCTTTCATAGCTATGAAATTCTTCTAATTATGTAAAAAGAGACCACAACTTTTCAATATCCAAGCTTGAGTTTGTGATTTAACACTTTATTACACACTGCGTATACTCTGAGAAGAAAACACTGTATTTAAATTGTGTTACTCAGAGAGAGAAAAATAATTTCCATTGTGTTCTCCCCCAGGTCCCTGTTTCAGACAGCTTCATGGGTCCCATTGCTGGACTCAGAGAGTTTGAAAGGAACATGAGCTATGTCATTGTCACCTTTTGAAAAAAATCTTGATAGTTTTGACATTTCAGAATATACTAAGCTGGAATTTCTTTGCGTATTATGAAAATCGTTAAGCCTATAGAACTTCTCTTGGGAGTATCTGGCAAAAGAGGCTTATCCTAACGTTTGTTTTATGCTTATTAAATGGCTCGGAGGAATTACATTGGCAAAAAAACTTTTAAAATTCATAGAAAGGACTACACTGCTGAAGTATTTTTAGAAAAAAATCATAAACTCAAAAAAATGATAAATTCAACTCAACAATTATCTACTAATAATCTCCCATAGGTTCTAATTATGTTAGCTCTAGGATAAATGCCCAAGCACTAGCCAACACAATATAGACCTTCCAGGATCTAGGAACCAATTAACAGATCATTGAGGAGTACATATGATTTGAGGGGAAAACCGAGCATAAATAAGAGCCATTAAAAAAACCCTACTAATTTGGAAAGATGCATGCATTCCACTGTAGCATTGCAATACAACAATGTAGCAGCATTATTTACAATATCCAAGATATGGAAGCAACATAAGTGTCCATCAACAGACAGATGGATAAAGAAGATGTGAGACACACACACACATTCTCTCTCTCATACACACACACCCTGGAATACTATTTAGTCATTAAAAATAATGCAATTTTGTCATTTTGCAACAATATAAGTGGAAATGGAAAGTAGTATGCTTAGTGAAATAACTGACAAAAGACAAATACTGTTTGATCACACTTATGTGTGGAATCTTAAAAAAATAAAACCAACTAGTGAATATAACAAAAAAGAAACAGTCGCAGATAGAATGAACTAGTGGTTGCCAGTGGGGAGAGGAAAGCAGGAGGGGCAAAATAGAGTTAGCGGAGTAAGAGGTACAAACTCCTAGGTATAAAATAATTAAACTAAAAAGATATATTGCACAGTGCAGGGAGTATAGCTAATATTTTGTAATTACTATAAATGGAGTATAAGCTTTAAAAATTGTGAACCACTATGTTATACACTTGAAGCATATAATATTGTACTTCAACTGTACCTCAATACATTAAAAAAAAGAAAAAGCAATGATAGATCCCTAACCAGAGTAGTCAGTGCTGCACTAGGCTGTCCAGGAAGACATAAATGATATTGCAAGATTAAAATGTAACTGCACACATTACAACAGAGACATAAACTATACAGACTTCCAGTTTATGTGATACTTTTGGCATTTTGGAAATTATGTGAAATTTTAATTTGATAAAGAAATCATTTTAAAAGTATTTTATTGAAGTGTGGTTGATTTATAGTGTTGTGCTAATTTCTGCTATACAGCTAAGAGATTCATTTATACCTGTATATTCATTTTCATATTCTTTTTTATTTTGCTTTATTATAGGATATTGAATATAGTCCCCTTTGCTATACAGTAGAACCTTGTTGTTTATCCTTTCTATATGTAGTAGTTAGCAGCTGCTAATCCCAAACTCCCAATCCATCCCTCCCCAACCCTCCTCCCCATTGGCAACCACAAGTCTGTTCTGATAGAGAAATCTTAAGGCTCCAAAATACATCCAAGAAAAATCAGTTAACACAAGATGCTGGACATACACACATTCACTCTGCTTTTCAACGCAGTCCAAGCTAAGAAAAAGACCTGATACTTTCTACTCAGGCTGTCACTTTCTTTTATTTTTTTATAATGACTTTTATTTTTTCCATTATAGCTGGTTTACAGTGTTCTGTCAATTTTCTATTGTACAGCAAGGTGACCCAGATACACATACATGTATACATTCTTTTCTTTCACATTGTCATGCTTAATCACAAGTGACTAGACAGCAGGATCTCACTGTCAATTTTCTATTGTACAACAAGGTGACCCAGCTACACATACATGTATACATTCTTTTCTTTCGCATTATCATGCTCAATCACAAGTGACTAGACAGCAGGATCTCACTGCTTATCCATTCCAAAGGCAATAGTTTGCATCTATTAACCCCAGATTCCCAGTCCATCCCACTCCCTCACCCTCTCCCTTGGCAACCATGAGTCTGTTCTCCATGTCCATGAGTTTCTTTTCTGTGGAAAGTTTCATTTGTGCTATATATTAGATTCCAGATATAAGTGATATCATATGGTATTTGTCTTTCTCTTTCTGACTTACTTCACTTAGTATGAGAGTCTCTAGTTCCATCCATGTTTCTTTTTTATGGCTAAGTAGTATTCCATTGTGTATCTGTACACCACATCTTCTTAATCCAATCATCTATCAATGGACATTTAGGTTGTTTACATGTCTTGGCTATTGTTTTTTCCTTTTTTTTTTTAAATAATGACTGTCACCTTCTTTTAGACACTTGGAACCCCACTGAAGATACTGTGCTATGAGGAACATGTGATTCTGAGGCTAATGTGCACGTAACCAAGCTTGCAATTGTGAGAAGGGTCACAGGCCAGTCCTTAGTCCAGCTAGCCAGCCAAGATGCCTCCCTTCAAATATTCTCACTATCCTCTCAGATGCAATGCATTCAACGCTTAAGTTCATAATTTTTCTCAGTTTACCTCCTGTCTGTGGAACCACCATTTTCCCTGTCCAAACTCCCTGCTGAGCCTCATCACATTTTACCACGTAAAGCTAACAACATATTGTTGGAGCTTCTAACTTTCCTATACAACTCTTGTGTCCTTTAGCACAGCCCTGGTGTCAGTCACCTCTCAATCAGTCTAGATCAACAGGCTGACTCTCCAGCTAGCATATGATCGTAAATGCACCATTTCATCAGAAGCCTCAGAAAGCCCTGATACTTCATGAGACACAGTATTCTCCCTACCTGCTACCTTCCTACCTGCTTGACTTTTGGACTCTGCATGATGAGGTCCCATCCACTCAGTTATCCCTCCACCTGCCCCCCATTATTCATAGCAGTCCCCTTTCTTTCAGCTGTGTGGCTTAGACCCATGTGTCATGCTCCCACACCCCTTTTTCCAGGCCCAAACACCACCGTGCATAAGAAAGCACTTTGTAAAATTGTTTGCAGCCCACAAATGCTGCTACTGAGTATTCTTTTTTTTTTTTTTTTTTTAAGGGCCATACCCGAGGCATATAGAGGTTCCCGGGCTAGGGGTTGAATCAGAGCTGCAGTTGCCAGCCTAAGGCAACATTGGTTCCTTAGCCCCCTGAACGAGTCTAGGGATGGAACCCATGTCCTCATGGATACTAGTTGGGTTTGTACCACTGAGCCACAACAGGAACTGAGCATTCTGCGAAGCCTAGTTACGGCCACGTCTTTAAACCTTCCCAGACCTGTCTTTCTCATGGCATCACAATTTAGACCTTGATTTATAGTGTTCTAAGGTATACCTTCTGCCCCAGCAATTCTAACAGAGCATTTTATCTATTTTCATCTCAGTTTCTGGTTTGGACACTAAATTGGCATTTAATTCATAAGCCAGTATTGATATATGGTTGTTCCATATTAAGCTATGTGTGCATATCATTCCTAATTATAATGCTTCATTTTAGAGATGATTGTACAGACAGACAATATGGGAAAATCAGTAATCTATTACGTAAATCAGGCCTCATAAAGGTCATATCAGCTGTGCTAGTTTTCTTTTCCTTGTTTCTTTTCTTTCCTTCCTGCTGATATTTAATAAAGCTTGTCTTTAAACCAACTGGTTGGTGGACTTTTTTGCTGTCAGTTGTGACTGAGGATTAAACTTCACACCTCAATGTTATTGACTTATCTGGGTGTTCTCTTTCTTTTTTGAGTCAATTGTAATAATATTTCCTAAATACATACCATTTGCTGGCTTGTATCAGACTTCTACTTTACAGAGGGAAAATTGGGGCTCAACAAAAAGCATGGTGGTTCCTCAAAAAAAAATTAAAAATAACATACCATATCATCCATAATCCTACTTCTGGGTATATACTCCCAAATATTGAAAGTAAGGACTTGAAGAAATGTTAGTATACCCATATTCATAGCAGCATTATTCACAAGAGCTAATAGGCAAAAGCAACCCCAGTGCCCACTGATGGATGAACGGATAAACAAAATTGTTGTATATACACACAACGGAATATTACTCAGCCTTAAAAAAGAAGGAAACTCTCATAAATGCTACATCAAGGATGATCCCACAGGGCATTATGCTGAGTGAAATAAGCCCATCATAGAAGGACAAATACCAAATGATCCCACTTATATGAGGCAACTAGACTAATCAAACTCATACAGACAAAAAGTAGAATGGCGGTTGCCAGGAGCTGGGGAGAGAGGGGAGTTGGGAATTAATGTTTATTGGGAATAGGGTTTGTTTTGCAAGATTAATTGAGTCTTGGAGCTTAATGGCGGTGATGGTTGCATAATAGTGTGAATGCACCTGATACCAGAGAAGTGTACACTTAAAAATGTTAAGTTTTATGTTATCTATTTTACCACAATTAAGAAAACAGTGATGGATTAATAGGCAAACTAAGCAAATGCCTGGGCCACCAAAAATAGGTTTCGAAAAAATCTGATGTTTCCATTAAAGCATCATGGGAAAAAAATAGGATCGTCAATGAATTGTGTTGCATCTCTTTTAAAATGTAGATTTTTGTAATATGTTGAATTATTTGATAGTGACGGAAGGGGTATGAATTTTTTTAGGCCCTTGGGGCTTGAAAAGTGGGGTTACCAGATTTACCAAATAGAAAATACAGGATGCCATGCCATAGTTAAAAACATGCTCATGGTTTACCTGAAATTCAAGTTTAACTTGGTGTCCTGCACTTTATCTGGCGGCCTCACTCTTAAGACCCAAATCCTGCCCTGCTGAGGGAGGTGAAGAAGCCAGCCTGTGGGCCCCCGCCCCCCCCACCCCATCCCCCCCCCCCCCGGTGAGTCACAGCTGGGTGTCTTCACAGGACAGGAGCCAGGCTCATCCCCATCGCGGGCAGACATCTAAATCAGGCTGGCTCTACTTGTACTTGAACGGCCAAAGGGGAGAGAGCTGGATGCTCCCTGGAGGGGATCTTCTAGAGCTGGAGTGGCCTTCCAGTTATAACCATGAAAGGCCCAAACTGTGTTTTAGCTTCATTAATAAGTGGGAAGTGGTAGCGGGAAGAAGGAGGGGGGAGAGGGGCACAAAGCCCGCGGCAGCCCTACAACCTGCTCTCTGTCCTGGTTTGGATCTTCTCCCCCCCAACATGAGGACAAGGGTCTGGAATGCCTGGGCTGTCACCTCCCGCTGCACATCGTGAACAGAAAGGCACAGTGAGGGCGTCCCCATGCATTGTCGCTGCTGAGACGGCAAATGCTACTTTCCGGATCCAGCTGCCCAAGTGAGCTGCCTTCGGATTGCAGCTGTCTGCATTCCTCACACTGCCGTCTGCCACTGCACAACCTGCACGCCACAAGTGGCTGCTGCCTTTTTCTAATATCTTCGTGCAGTTATTTTTTGGGAGGGAATTACAAATTTCAGAGACATCAGCCAGGAGGTACAGATTGTCACAGGGGTTCCGAAACATGAGCAAATCACAGAAGGACAGGGCCCAGGATCCCAACTGTCTTCCCTCTTTATCACATTAAAATCTCTCCCAGAAATGGACATCGAATCTGTCATCTTCCATATGGTAAAAGTAGGTCATTACTAAGAGTGGTGGAGGGAGTTCCCATTCTGGCACAGCGGAAACAAATCTGACTAGTATCTATGAGGATGCGGGTTCGATCCCTGGCTTTGCTCAGTAGGTGAAGGATCTGGCATTACCATGATCTGTGGTACAGGTCACAGACATGTCTCGGATCCCACGTTGCTGTGGCTGTGGTGTAGGCTGGCAGCTACAGCTTCAATTCAACCCCTAGCCTGGGAACTTCCATATGCCACAGGTGCTGCCCTAAAAGAAGAAGAAGAAGAAAAAAAAAAAAAGTGGCGGAGACCTCTCTACAGTTAAGCATCGACAAAGTGACAGCATTCGTCTGAACATGTGGACCCCAGCCAGGGCCCAGAGCAGAACTGAAATGTATTTGGACGGAACGAAATGATTCTTCAGAAAGCTTAGTTTAAAACTGCGAAGTTCATTAAAGGGATATATATTTATGGCTTTTAAATTTTCCTTGTTTTGAATTTCCACACATTCTCCCAGAAAAAATAGCTGATCAAGGAAAATGATCTCATCCCAAGGAGTGAAAATATAATTAACAATAAAAGAAGAGTTAACTATTTATGATGCCCCATTTTTTTTTCTTTTTTTCTTTTCTTTTTCTTTCTTTTTTGGTCTTGCAAAATGCTGTTAGATCAGGTGCCAATAAACAGGGGTATGTCTAGGGGAACTTCTGTCTCCTTCCTATGTCCCCTGTGACAGTTTAAAGTACTTATGTGGCAAACAGCTGGTGCCCTCTGGAATTTAACCAACAGTATTGCTTGTTCACTGTAGAAACTGGAGTTTAAAATCTTGGTAAAGAAATGAAAGTATTCGGGACTTCCCATTGTGGTTCAGAGGGTTAAGAACCCGACTAGTATCCATGAGGAAGTGGGTTGGATCCCTGACCTCACTCAGAGGGATTAGGATCCGGCATTGCTGTGAGCTGGGGTGTAGGTCACAGACATGCCTCGGATCCTGCCTTGCTGTGGCTGAGGCATAGGCTTGCAGCTGTAGCTCCAATTCAGCCCCTAGCCTGGGAACTTCCATATGCCGTGGGTATGGCCCTAAAAGGACAAAAAAGAAAAAAAAAAGGAAATGAAAGTATTCATACTCTGTGCTAATCTATTATAGTCTCTTGTGATTTTTTATTTTTAAAAAACTCAAAATGCAAAGCATGAAATACGGCCAAGTATTCAACAGAATGTTCAACATTTTAAATGTTTCACAAAAGAAAAGCTCTTTTAAAAAAAGGGCCAATGCAGTTCCTGTCGTGGCTCAGCAGTTAACGAATCTGACTAGGAACCATGAGGTTGCAGGTTCAATCCCTGGCCTCGCTTGTTAAGGATCCAGCGTAGCTGTGAGCTGTGGTGTAGGCCAGTGGCTACAGCTCCGGTTAGACCCCTAGCCTGGGGACCTCCATATGCTGCGGGTGTGGCCCTGGAAAAGACAAAAAAATTAAAAAAAAGAGCCAATGGATTCAATTTACATTTTAAACTATTTAATAGAGGTATCTGTTGTACACATGGTTTTAGTTTAACATAAACACAACATTTCTCTCTGGAGACACTTAACCTGAGTTGGCAATGAACTCCGAACTGCAAAGATTTTGATTCACAAAATAATTCTCCTCAAAATAGAGATGACAATTCCCAACTGAGGAGCTCCCCCAAAGTTCAGGACTCAATCCCAGGACAGGAGTGAGGGGAGACTCCTTGGAGATCGAAAGCTGTGCTGAAGTCATAGGATTGCACTTGGGGACCCTTAATCAGAGTGAGCTTCCGCAGACAGCCCCGGAAGGAGGTCTGGCTGCTCAGGCAGTTTTGCTTTACATCAGCTGTTTGGGAAGGAAGAGAAGATAAATCTTGTTTAGTTTCGTTAAATGATATGGCTAGCACAACAAATAAAAACAAGCTCATGTGGTTTCTACATTAAAATGAGAAGAGTGTATTTCTACAGAAGTGGCTCCGGTAAGAGGCGAATGCATAGAAAACTATTAATGTACAATACTTTTAAGGCATAGCCGTGACTTAAAATGGCATAAAGGGGATTTTTATTTTATTATCACTTGTAACAATTCCTTGGAACACCAAACATGCATAATTTGAATCCAAAATCCGTGTGAGAGGATAAGATGCAGGTTTGTCCTCTAAAATGAGTCCTGACCCCCAAGATGATTCCCAGCGCTGGGCATTACTGAGATGATTCACCTCAGTGCAGTCATCCAGCTTAGTGTACATCACATCCAGTGTCCTCAGAGTCTAAACTAATGATCAATTTGTATGTCGATTAGTTTAATTTTCCAAGAATTCCTAGGTATCTGAAACTGACTTTCTAAAATGGTAAAGGGGAGTTCCCGTTGTGGCTCAGTGGTAACGAGCCTGACTAGTATTCACACAGGTGCGGGTTCGATCCCTGGCCTTGCTCAGTGGGTTAAGGATCTGGCCTTGCTATAACCTGTGGTGTAGGTCACAGACATGGCTCAGATCCCGTGTTGCTGTGGCTGTGGCATAGGCCGGCAGCTGTGGCTCCAATTCGACCTCCAGCCTGGGAACTTGCATATGCCATGGGTGTAGCCCTAAAAAAGAAAAAAAAAAAAGGGGACTTCCCGTTGTGGCTCAGTGGTTGCAAATCCAACTAGGAACCATGAGGTTGCAGGTTCGATCCCTGGCCTCTCTCAGTGGATTATGGATCCAGTGTTGCTGTGAGCTGTGGTGTCGGTCACAGACGAGGCTCAGATCCTGCGTTGCTGTGGCTTTGGCTTAGGCCGGTGGCTACAGCTCCAATTAGACCCCTAGCCTGGGAACCTCCATATGCCACGGGTGTGGCCCTGGAAAAGACAAAAAGACCAAAAAAAAAAAAAAGGTATAAAATATACTTTTCTCCATCACTGTTCTATGATCATATGAACTCAGACTCCCCCCTTGGCAATACCCCTCAAATGTGAATGAGCAGAGCAGACGTCATACGCACCAGGATAGCCACCCACATAAATGGGATTGTTGGTGTCAGCAGAGGTGGACTGGGTGTGTGGACTTTCAGCTCGAACTGCGTTCCCATCGACCATCAGAAGCACGCGGTGTTTGCTTTTGTTTGCCTGAAGCCTGTGCCACTTTCCATCACAGAGAGTATGGGGAGCTTTGGGCTCGTATGTGGCTGTTATCCTACCAGCACCGTTGTTGACGTGAAACAAGAGCTGAACAACAGACACAGGCAAATATTCTTGGTGAGTTTTTCCCCACTTAAGGAGCACAATCCACTCATATAATGTTCTTGGAGTGGATCAAATCACAGCATCCTGTTAAAGAGGAGGACTGCCTATGGAAAACAAACAATGTTTTTTTTTGTCTTTTTTTGCCTTTTCTAGGGCAGCTCCCACAGCATATGGAGGTTCCCAGGCTAGAAGTCTAATCAGAGCTGTAGCCACCGGTCTACGCCAGGGCCACAGCAATAAGGGATCCGAGCTGCGTCTGCAACCTACACCATAGCTCACTGCAACACCAGATCCTTAACCCACTGAGCAAGGCCAGGGATCGAACCCGCAACCTCCTGGTTCCTAGTCGGATTTGTTGACCACTGTGCCACTACAGGAACTCCCAAACAATGGTTTTGAAACTAATATAATAAACCTAGTTAATTCGACCAGGCTCTGCCCTCGAGAAGATCAACTATATAGACATGGTAGACATGGAAACTTGGTGAACACTATAAGGGTTTGGGTCCTTAAATCATGATCAATAAAATAGGAGAGCTCCTGGGGAAAAAAAAAAAAAAAAGCCACATAGAGACTCTGATGCTATCCTATCAGAGTTCCAAAATTTCAGAACAGGCAAATGGCCACCTCTGTTGGGACAAGCTTGAGGCACAGTTTTAGCCCTGCATCCTTAAATCAGTGCCTCGTTTTCAGGACCTCAGGAGCCTGTGGGTTTACTGAGGGCATTAGTTCATAGCAGTTGAAACAGCACCTGTGAAGGAACTTGACTACGTCCCTGCTGACAAACCACAGTTGTTTAGGCCAGTGGTTGCACAGAGAATCTGAGACCCACAGAAGACGGGAGGGAAGAGTTGTGAACGTCCTGTTGTAAGGTTCTTCTGCTACGTGTGAAGCTATTTAACATTCTTCCAAGGCAGACTGGGACAAACTAAAGAAGTATCTTCTAAAGCCTTGGACATCCACTAAAAATATTTTTAAAAGAACAATAATATGCCGATAATAGAGGTAAAATATACATCAAAAATCACAGTTTTTGCAATTATGACACCTCTGATACCATTTCTCAGATGTCACACCATGTGCAAATGGACACAAAAAATTCTCAAGGAGTTCCCATCGTGGTGCAGCGGAAATGAATCCGACTAGGAACCATGAGGTTGTGGGTTCGATCCCTGGCCTCGCTTGGTGGGTGAAGGATCTGGCATTGCCCTGAGCTGTGGTGTACATCACAGACGTGGCTCGGATCCCACATGGCTGTGACTGTGGCTGGCAGCTGTAGCTCCCATTGGACCCTTAGCCTGGGAACCTCCATATGCCATAGGTGCGGCCCTAAAAGCAACAAAACAAAACATTTTCAAAATTCTTTCAAAATACAGGTAAGGAAAAAAGTTGGCTATAAGCCACAGGGCAGAGCGGCGGAAGTGTGGTGTAGAAAAGTTTTGTTTCAACATGAAGATGACATGCAGGGGGAGAAGGGATGAAGGGCAAGAGATCCGATGTGACTTTCTTCTCTCCTCCCCACCCCGAGTCTAGCATATCCTGGGGGCCCAAGTCCCAGTGGAGAGCAAGGGGGGGGCGATGCAAGAAACAAGTGAATACATTTGGGGAAATCAAGAGCCGTGTTCCTGGCCCTCCAAGAGGCAGGAGCTCAGAAAGAGTCAGGCATCGTTGCCCCACAGCAAAGTGAGTTGGTCCCAGTGCAGTGAAAGTGGTGGCAAAGCACATTAGGTAAAGACAGGACCCAAGTGACCACCACCCTGGCTCCCCATGGCCAATGAGGGGTAGAGCAGACCATACAAGCCCTCCCGTGCCCCTCTGGGGTTACAGAAGGTGGCTGAAGATGAGGAGGCACAGTTGGGACAGGAAGCCAGATCTACAGGGACACCTGCCGTGTCCAGGAGCAGTGTCCACGAACTGACGGTGCTGAGACCTCAGACTCCTCGCCACAACAACCAGGGACAACTGGCCGAGCGCACAGAGGACAGAGGTTGCATCTGAAGACCCAGGAGTCGGGTGATGCCTCAGCACTGTCAGGGGAGAGCCCAGAACCCACAGAAAAGGACAAGGGCAATTAACATTCCCTCCTGCCTTCTTGACCAAGGGGAGCGGACTGAAATGAGAACCAGGAGAGTCTCTGACGGAGCCAATTTTAAGGCAGAAGACGCTAAACTGCTACAAATTATTGAATTCATTTTGTTCCCAACATGCGAAGGCAGAAAAACAAGAGCAGAAGAATTAGAGGAACAAAAATATGGCTTTTGCACACACACGCACATATACACACACACAAATTGGACTGTGGTACATCCATCCTGGCGAATACTCTGCAATAAAAGAAATGAATTGTTATCACAACACACGTGGGTGAAATGCCAGGAAATGAGACTCAGTGGAAAAAGCCAATCTTGAGAGGACCCATACTAATGGTTTAATTCATATAACAGTTGTGGAATAACAATTAGAGAGATTAGTTGTTGCCAGGAGCGAGGGGTACGGGGGAAGGAGTTGGTATGGATGCGAAGGTGTGCCATTTATGGGACAGCTGTCCTGATTGTGGTGCTTCTGTGAGATGACCTACGTGATTAAAATTGTGTAGAGCCACATGTGCATGCACACACACGGACATGTATAACTAGCATAATGGAATAACCTCTGTGGTGAAGCCAATGTCGGCTTCGGAGATTTGACGTTGTACCAGTTATGCAGGATGTGCCCCCTGAAGGGACTGGGGACGCCCTGTACCCGGTGTGGCAACTGTCAGTCTCTAGTGATTTCCAATAAAATGTTGACAGATATTAGGGAGGACAGGGCATCAGGTCAGCAACTTCCACTCAGTTTAAGGAAAAAAAAATTCTTTGTATTGTAGTTGCAGTTTTGCTTTAAATTTAATTTTTATCTTTAAAAAGCTTTGGAGGGTTCTCTCTTTTGAAAGAGTAACTGAACTTTTTCTCCATCCCATTAAAGGAGATGATTAGAAATTTTGATCTCGATAGTTCTACTGTTTCTCAGGGGCTCTGTCTCTGACACTGGGGTGAGGCGGGGACCCCACAGATGCGACGCACCCACCTTGCCATTTACGATCTCTAAGCCAATGGCATCCACCTTGGCGCTGCTGATCCCCAGGAGGACCCCGTTCTCGGAGGAGGTACGGAACTCCAGCGTGATGTTCACATCGGATCGCACTTTGTAGCCTTCTTTGACTACAAAACACAAGGAAGACCTAAGTCAGGGTGAGGCCTGCCCCAGCCCAGAGCGGCCATGGACCGGCTGGCTGGCTGGCTGGCTGGCTGCGCAGCTGGGCCCTCCCGACGTCCCAGAGACCTGACTCCAGCTCCACTTCCACCAGCAAGTCACCACCATCCGCCGAACCTCAGCCTGCACATCTGTAAGGGGAAGCAATGCTTTTAGGGCAGACACACACCATCAGCTGGGCTGAGCCTGCCTTGAGCTGAGGCAGGCACATCCCCTCATCCAGAGCCACAGAGGGAAGGAATCAAAAGAGTTTTTTTTTTAGTCTTTTTAGAGCTGCACCTGCAGCATATGGAGCTTCCCAGGCTAGGGGTCCAACTGGAGCTGTAGCTGCTGGCCTACGCCCCAGCCACAGCAACGCCAGATCTGAGCCATGTCTGCAACCTACACCACAGCTCACGGCAACGCCGGATCCTTAACCCACTGAGCGAGGCCAGGGATCAAACCCTTGTCCTCATGGATACGAGTCAGATTTGTTTCTGCTGAGCCGCAATGGGAACTTCAACAGCAATTTGATCTACATAATCCCCTGATCATCCACCCAGCAGAGGGACATTTTATTTTCCCAACATCTGCTCTTGAGTATGTCCCCATCTGCTGAGTATATTAGAGTCCACACTAGGTTTTCTTAAAGTGGGGCTTTAATTGAATAACTTTTTCATTCAGGTGATTTAAAAAAAAAAAAAAGGCTGAGATAAATTAGGGATATTAGCAATACCAGGCAGGTGTTGCCATGCCCAGGGCTGAGGGAAAAATGGGAAAAGGTGGTGTTGCTGGAGCTTAGAAGCAGAGAGTGAAGGAGAGCAGCCAGCTAGCGTTCCCCCGCCTCCCTGCCACCCCAACCCCACCCCCACCAAGCCCCCTCGGAAGCTCAGGGCAAAGGAGCCCAGAAATGAGTTCCCTGTGATGGACAGCAGAAAAGGGGCCAGAGGAGCAGGGTTCTGAGTGCCCACAGGAAGTTAACCAGCAAACCAAGCATCCAAACTGCGGAGAGAACATAAGATATTATGACAAGGGCTAGTTCTAAGCCTTGAAGAATTTGCATTCCAAGGCATTTTAGAGATTTAAATTCCTCTACTTATAACTGATTAATAGTTCAACGATCTAAATAGAGTTAATTTCTTTATTAAATCTGACTTGCATTTTGTGTTGCTGATTTTTAATTCCAAGGTCTTGATTAACTTGGGCATAAAGCATGCCTTACATAAATGTGGGGAAAGTACAGATGCCACCAGCACCTCATATTGCCCTCTGCCTGGTCGGCACCCTCCTGGTAGAAGAACATCTGGACAGCACGAGAGGTGCTTTTACACTGGAAGCAGAGTGGCCAGAATCCTCTGGAACAGGTAATGAAACGTGGTCTGGCTGCAGCTTATCCAGTGGGTCCTGTCCTATCATGTAACCATTGGATCCATATCATCTTAGAGTACAGGTGAATTCCAAAGTTTTCTTTCAAGGTTCTTGGTGATACATACCAAAGGCTGCATATCCACTTCCTTCGAAGAAAGTTCCTTCCTCGGCAGCTGCATAGCACCTGCTTACCGCAGATGCAGACTCCGGGCTGTCCTTGTCCAGCTGATTACTGTTTACTGCCACCTCCCCAATGCAAGCAGGAATGCTGTGGGTGATCTACGCCAAATGATGTAGGGTAGATGCTGCTTAGTACAGGAAGGGCAAGAGCAGTTTTTCCTACACTTCAGCAAGACACATTAAAATGCTATCTTTCGGTTTTAAAAATCTCTTTGCGGAGTTCCCATCGTGGCGCAGTGGTTAACGAATCCGACTAGGAACCATGAGGTTGCGGGTTCGGTCCCTGCCCTTGCTCAGTGGGTTAACGATCCGGTGTTGCCGTGAGCTGTGGTGTAGGTTGCAGACATGGCTCGGCTCCCGCGTTGCTTTGGCTCTGGCCTAGGCCGGTGGCTACAGCTCCGATTCAACGCCTAGCCTGGGAACCTCCATATGCCGCGGGAGCGGCCCAAGAAATAGCAACAACAACAACAACAACAATAACAAAAAAAAAAAAAAATCTCTTTGCCACAAGACTTCACATGAAGGGCTCACATAAGGCTATTGTAATGTGGCAAAGGGGTTTCCTATTCTTCTGAGTGAATATCATGGACATCAAGACAGGAGTTTTTGGGAGTTCCCATCATGGCTCAGCAGAAACAAATCTGACTAGTACCCATGAGGATGCAGGTTCGATCCCTGGCTCTGCTCAGTGGGTTAAAGATCCGGCGTTGCCATGAGCTGGGGTGTAGGTCGCAGATACAGTTTGGATCCCGCATTGCTGTGGCTGTGGCATAGGCCACCAGCTGCAGCTCTACTTCGACCCCTAGCCTGGGAACTTCCATATGCTTCAGGTGCAGCCCAAAAAAACAATAAATAAACAAACAAATAAATAAAATAAAATAAATAAAAAAGACTGAGGAGTTTTCTAATATTTTGCTGGACTTTTCCTGAGTTGTGTTGGGGCTGAATCAGCTGTGCAAAGGGACATGTTCATAAACCAACAGGCAGGATGGCTGGTTGGGCTTCAGGAAGAAGCCCCAATACACTATTAAGGGACGTGGTTTAAGAGGTTTGCATCTTGCAGCCAAGCCCTGGGCCTAAACAAGATAATTTAAACATAAACGTATTCCTGCACAAAACAAGCAGCCACAGGAAAGGCATGAGGGCTCACAGAGAAGACGCTACTTACATTTCCAATGTTCCTGGCCCTGTACTCGGAGGGCAGGCCTCCCAGGTACAACTTTCCTTCCACATCCAGGGTGGTGGCATCTCCCACTGTGGTCACCATGGGGGAATCCTGGCCGTCGACCGTCAGGAAGCCCTTCCTTTTGAAGTACTCAGTCTTGACCTAGAGCAGAAAGAACACAGGCCTCATTTCACAACTTTAGCAGATGTCTGTTTGCAGCATCTGTTCACTCCAGCAGTCATAGCCTGAAAGAAATCCTGAAGGATGGGAGTTCCTGTCGTGGCTCAGTGGGAACGAATCTGACTAGGATCCACGAGGACATAGGTTCAATCCATGGCTTTGCTCAGTGGGTTAAGGATCCGGCATTGCCTGTGGTGTAGGTCACAGACCCGGCTCAGATCCCGTGTCACTGTGGCTGTGGCGTGGGCTAGTGGCTACAGCTCAGATTAGACCCCTAGCCTGGGGACTTCTGTATGCCCCTGGTGTGGCCCTAAAACAAACAAACAAACAAACAAACAAACAAACAAAAACCTAAAGGATGGCTCAAGTTTTCACATAGTCGCTGTTGAGAGGAGGCTGAGCCTGGAGCAGGTTAGAACAGAACACGTGCCAGGGTCCGAATCCCAAGAACACAAATGCCATGAGGTCACATAGGGCTCATTCATGCCATGCCTGAGCTCGATTTACCTCTCATCAAATGGAGAATATTTTGGGTACCCTTGTTCATTCCAGTGTTTGCTGAGTGTCTGTTAGGTGTCAGACACAGAGGGAGGCCCCGGGCATATTTCAGGAAACAGAAAAGGTCCCCGCCCACAAGGAGCTTACGTTCTATGGGCGCAGATACCAGAATCAAAGCAGGCTGGAAATCAGGGTATAATTCCAGCCGTGACATGGAGCAGACCCTAGGGCCGGGTGGAATGGAACCCTGAAGAGTGATCACAAGCTTCCTGGGAGCATACCGTGTGCCACTGGCCATCGCTGAGGAGCGCAGGGTGCCAGACCTTTGTCCTGCCCTTCCCAAGGTCGAACATAAAGTGGAGACGGCCCTCTTGCAGCTGGAGCGCAGCGTAATCGACCTGGTTCTGATGGGCCATGTAGTAAATCAGGCCGCTGGAGGCGAACGTTCGGATGCTCAGCTGCACCGAGAGCCTGGAGGGAAGCAAGTGCTCAGCCCTCGGCAAGGAATAGGGTTTCACGTCTACTCTTTCAAATAACAGCAGCAAGAGAACCCAGTCCGTGCCTCTGCTTTTACATTCAACATCTCGGGCCATTCCCCACTCCTTCGTGTATCCATCCATCCACTTGACTCATGGCTACTGCGGGTACCTCGCTCTGCCAAGAATGGTTCTAGGAGCAGAGGACCAGGCAGGGAATGGAGGAAGGTCCTGTCCCTGGGAAACTAATACCAGAATCATATCAGAGAGTTCAAGTCGGGTCACATGGAGGCCAACAGTGATCACATTAAGTTGTCAGGACAGCAGCTCTGAAAGATGGCATTGCTGAACTCTGCGTGGAAGGTGGGAGAGAGCCCGGCGGAGCTCCGCGGGAGAGGCCACATCGTGTTTCAAGATGGTAAGAGTCAGTGAAAAGAATGGCTTGACCATGGTGGTCAGCCAGCAATCCCCAAGGGGCCCCGCAGGGGTGGCGGAAGGCTCCGTCTGAGTGTCCTCCCGCAGAAGGAAGCACAGCGTCACTGAGACACACCCTGAGGGATGGGGACAGGGACAGGAGGGCAGGGGGCTCTGAGAGGCAGTGTTTGGATTTTATAAGTGCAGCTGGAAGTCACAGGAGGGCTTTAAGAAGGAAGATGGGCGTGGATGGATTTATATCTTAAAAGGAACCCTGATGTGAACAACAAATTAGGTAGGGCCAAGGTGACAGCAGGTGTCAGAGTGACAGCAGGTGCCAGGGTGACAGAAGGTGTCAGGTGGGCAGCTGTTACAAGAGTCCACAGAACCAGATGGTGGCCCGGCCCAGGGTGGTGGGGGGATGTGGAGGACCCGGACCAAGGAGCAGCAGGACTTGCTAAGGGACTGAATTTGGAGGAAGGGGAGAGCACAGGCGCTGGGTTTGGCCTTGGGCAGCCAGGTGAAGGGCGATGACACCTACAGAAATGCGGGTTTGGGGGAGACAGTGAATTCTCGTTGGCACCTGCCCCACCCCTTGTGGAGGAGTCCAAGGGCCATCTGGGTGCCCGACCCCTGAGTTCTAAGTGGAGCTCAGCACCAGGTTGTGGACATTAATGCACAGAGATGGTATTTCCAAGCTGCTGGAGTTCACCAGCCACCATGGAGAGTACTTGGACGAGGCTGGGCCTCCCTGATAGAGGTGGAGCCTGCAGAGGGACCCTCTGGTGGGCTTGGAGAGGGGGGAGACATGAGGCCAGGAGGCCTGATGGTCAAGGAAGCAGAGGGGCCAAGTGCACCAGTGCTGTGGAAGGCCTGGAAACAGCAAAAAGGACGTGGCCATGGCGGGTCTCAAATGACCCTGGTGAGGAGGGAGGAGGTGGGGAGGGGGATTAATGTGGGACGGGCGGTACCTGGTGTGGGGGGAAGGGGTGGGGGCGGCATCTCCTGGAGAGTTTCTGTTTTAAAAGATAGCAACTTGGGAGTTCCTATCGTGGCTCAATGGTTAACGAATCCGACTAGGAACCATGACGTTTTGGGTTCGATCCTTGGCCTCACTCAGTGGGTTAAGGATCTGGCATTGCTGTGAGCTGTGGTGTATGTCACAGATGCAGCTCAGATTTGGCGTTGCTGTGGCTGTGGGGTAGGCTGGCGGCTACAGCTCTGATTAGACCCCTAGCCTGGGAACCTCCATGCGCCGCGGGTGCGACCCTGAAAAGACAAAAAGACCAAATAAAAATAAAAAATTAAAAAAATAAAAGGTAGCAACTACCAGATAGGAAGCAGGCACAGGGGTCACAGGCTCAGACTCTGGGGCCAGAGCACCTGGACCTGAATCCCAGCTCTGCCTTGTGAGCCGGAGCAGGTGTCCACCTTCCCTGGGCCTCAGATTCTTTGTCTATAAAATGAAGGCGTGAAGTCACTGCTTCCTCAGAGGATAATTATGATAATTGTGGGGTGTGTGTGAAATACGGAGATGGTCTCTGGCACAAGAGTCTGTTCCTCTGACGCTCACTGATGGTGACCGGGTGATGGTCCTGATGCTGCCTGTGTGTTGACAGGACCCAGGTTTGAAAGAGGGAGAAATGGGGGGAGGGGGGAGGGGATACTCCAGGGGACAGTTCCCTGTGGCCGGGGACGGGAGAGTGGGGATGAAGGGGGGGCTCTTTCTGGTGGCGGGCAGACCTCTGAGGGAGGGAAGTCAGCAGCTGGGGGTTGAAGAGAGGCCGTGGGGACACAGAGAGTCTTGAGATAGCGAAGAATCGATGAAGAATCTAAAACGTGAAGATATTAGCCACGCATACTGGGTCCCCGTAAACTTAGAGTTTGGAAGTTCCATCTGAGATCTGTGGCCACAGCTTAAAGTCAAACCAGGCAAGAAAGAGCGACATGTTTCTGCAGCCCTGACCACCAGCTCGGGCTCTGGTGGGACCAGGCCCAGCATGGGCTCCACCTGGGGTCACCCTGGCAGAGATGAGTGGGTGAAGGGGCCTTGCTAAGGAACCCGCTATTATCATGGCACCAAACCCATTTGGGGCAGGGGACAGACTGTGCTGCAGGAGCTAGGGAGGGGGTGAAGGTGGAGAGAAGCACGAGGGCTTAGGGGTCTCCTTGCAGGGGAGGAGCTGCTGGAGGGGACCTGCCAGAGTAGGGCCGAGGAGGACGAGGTCCTGACTGGGATGCCTAGAGACGGCGGAGGTGGGGTGGACCCTTGTGAAGTGCTCAAGGGTGTGACCACGGGGTTGCGGGGGGTGGCTGGGAGAAGGAGGGAAGGAGCCCTGACAGATCGGAGCTGGAGGACCTCAAGATCAGGTGTTGGGGGCTCCGATCTCAGGGGCAGATGGCGGGAGCTGCAGGGAAAAGATAGAACCAAGGTCTGGGTGGGGCGGTGACCTCAGATGACAACGACCCGAGTGCAGAGCAAGGCTCGGCTATAGGCATGTACTTTAGAGGCTGAAGTTCACAGAAGATGTGAGAGCACAGTGGGGTCCTGAGGAGCCTCGGCCATGAGAACCCTGGATGTGAGCCCCCTTCACAGAAAGGAGGAGGGAACGTGGGACAGGTGGGTGTGAGGGTGGGGGGACGGCAGAAGGGCGTGGCTGTGGGGGTGGTACCAAGGAGCTGGGGGCCCAGTGAAAGAGTGTGGATAGACAGTTTCATCAAAGCAGTGACCGCTGACTGCAGCATGCGGTTCCAAGTCTAGATGGTGGATCCAGAGGACTTGGGATTTTTGATAGAAGAGTGATTCCCATGCCTTCGTGCAGACACGCGGAGGCAGCGACCAGCCCTCCTCCAGACAGGGCTCAAACCACAGGAACCCCTGAGTTCCACGCACAGACACGGCCTTCCTCCCTAGGCCTTCTCACTGCCACCCCTGGTGGCTAGTTGAACCCTCCATGATGAAACAGGAGAAGCTTCTGGAAAAGACTCATCCTGCATTCACCCAGCCGTGAGACGCCTCATGAGGACTTCAAGGCAATGCCTACCTCCTTCGGACAACCAGTTGATTAAAGGGCAGCACGAGGTGGCTGCTCTGTGTGAGGCCAAACTGGTGGGCGTTGGAAATGAACTCTGGGGCTCTGTCCACGGCACACACTCCCTGTAAGAGATGCACAGGCTCTCAGCCATGCCCGACCAGGACCCACGCCAACACGGACATGTTTTTGCATGAAGGACCCATCTCAGATGCTCTGAGAAGATCCTGAGGGTGCCAGTGACCACAGGAGTAGCCCAAGCACCGGGAATTCGTAAGTGTCCACCCACAGGCGACAGGCTGGGCTTGTTCCTCCCCAAAGGAGCAAGGGGCACCCAGGATGAGGCTGGCTGGAGGGAGGTGTCCTGACTCCAGACCCAGCGAGGCCTCAGAATCACTTTTCCAAGACAAGGTTCTGAACTCAGAGATAAGCCTCGCTTGGAAGATACCGCTTTTGCATGACAGAGTGCAAACTTTCAACCAAGGAAAAAGAAATCAGAAAAAGGAAAAAAAAAAGTGAAAATCAACCAGGGCTACTGTGAAAAATATTTGGTCAAAGCTAGCTGTTCCTAAGTGAATCAAATCTTTTTTTTTTTTTTTTTCAAACCAATAGTGATATGTCCAGTGGCTTACATAAATCCTTATTTTCATGTTTCGGACTACATCCCAGGTGATAATGAGTCCTTAGAGACTCTGCCCCAAAGTCTGGGGTAGGGCAGCCCAAGGAGGTGCTCACAGCCTGGATGCCAGGCCCTGGCAGGTTGTAGCGAGCACTACCCGACCCCTTCCACCTTCACCACAGGGATAACCCTAACCCCCCAGCCTCCTTCAGACAGTGGCTTCCAGCTGGTTCTTCCCGCCAGTAGAAGTCAGTGTGGGGAGGCTGCAGAGGGAGTGGGAGAAGCCAGGCATTTCTCCTCCTGCCCACCTCCCTGGCAGGGCTGCTCCTCGGTGCTGTGGGGCCCCTCAAGACCCTCTCTGTTCAGACCCGCTCCCTGGGCACCCCCTCTCCCCCATGAGTCACTGCTCCAGCATCACTGTGCAGCTTTCCTAACTCCTTTCTCGCCAGGTCCCCCTTCTAATTTCCCCTGGTTGGTGCGCTTGCTTTCAGGCTGGATCTGAATGATGGAATTAAAGCAGCCCCCTTACTGGACTCGGTAGAGGCTGGGGTTCCGGCAGGAGTTCGCCATCCTCTCCAGGGAGAGCCAGCTTGGGTCTTTCTGAGGGCGAGCAGGAGTCCAAGTCCACGTGCTCATAGCCAATGGCACCGGTGAAATCCAAAAGTCTAGATACAAACCAAGTGTGTTCAGGATTAATGAAGACAGTACGAGCCGACACGTGAGCCAGGGTCATTTGATTCCTGGGCACTTGAAATCCATTCAAAAACATTCATATAATACTGTTAGAGTTACCAAATTGACCACCCCCCTCAGGGGCTACAAGTCCGTATCCTACTTAAATATCCTCTTGTTCGGCTCTTCTGCCTGAAATGCAAGCCCGCTGACCTCCCCCTGCCCCTGAGCCCATCCCCATATGTCCATCTGGCCATTGCCGAGCCGCCCTCAGGAGGTGGCTCCAAGGCCATCATCTCCCCCTGCAGCCTTGGCTGGGCTGCCTCAGGGCCAGCGTCTGGCTCTAACTCACACCACGCTGCACAGCGGCCCCAGTGAAACCCTCGTCTCTTTCTCACAGGTTTCCCTTTACATGTCTCCTATCTGCGTGTCCCTGTCAGGACTTTCCGAGGACTCAGTTATGAACAGTACTTAGACATTTCTGCCCTATTGGATTCCCAGCCTCACAGTTTCCAGGAGGAAGAAGATGCCTAATTGATTAATTATAAACAGACAATTGGGTGAATAAATAAATCGACTGCAGTGAGTTTCCTGGTGGTGCAGCAGGTTGAGGATCTGCTGTTATCACTGCAGTGGTTCAGGTCACTGCTGTGTTGCAGGCTTGTTCCTTCTTGGCCTGGAAACTTCCACATGCTGTGGGTGTGGACCCAAAAATACATATATACCTGCACACATTTGTATATACTGTACAAATAACGGAGGCAAGGCTCTGATGTCATCATTGTGTTGCTACCCACTCCAGCCCATTAGTCTTTTCAGTTTCAAGAACTCCTAAGAGGTTTCCTCACAAAAGACAGTGTGACCATGAAAGAGCCACGTCCTTGCTTAAGGTCACAGGGCAGGTCACGCACATCTCCTTTCTCCTGTGTGGATTCTGCCTCCGAACACCCCCCACCCAGGTCAGAGCACAGGTCCTGTCCCCCGCACGCAGACCACAGGCAGAGGGGGAGTGAGGAGAAAATAAACGCCCATGGGTGCAGGTAATTCCCTCCTTCATCCTCATCAGCTCCATGGGAACAGAGACTTCCGGTTCTCAATCAGACCGTAATTGTTTTAGGAGGAACCATTCATAACATTCATAATCTGAAACTGCCAATAGCCCAGTTGTAAAGCCTCCTTTAAAGCAATGAGCTCAAGAAACTTTTGGAGTGCCCGTTGTGGCTCAGTGGGTTAAGAACCTGACTAGCATGCCTGAGGATGCAGATTTGACCCCTGCGCAGTGGTTGAAGGATCTGGTGTTGCAGTGAGCTGCGGGGTGGGTTGCAGCTTTGCTGTGGCCGTGGTGGAGGCCAGCAGCTGCAGCTCCGATTAGACTCCCAGCCTGGAACTTCCATATGCCGCAGGTGCTGCCCTAAAAAGAAAAAAGAAAAAAAAAAAAGACAGCAAGAAAGTCTTTGCTTCACAAAGTCTCTACATTCTCAAAACACATGCCAAAATGTATTTGACCTTGGCTGCCTGTTGACAATCCTGTGCATCTACTGTTTAGCGGTTCCTTTTTCCTCACCCGTGATGCCTGGATCTAGCCATCCTTCTAGGCCAATAAAATCCATTTGAGGGACACTCATGGTAGAACATGGGAGTCACTTATTTTTTGGGAACTTGTAGCATCCTGGGCCATCTCAAACAGCAACATGAGGTTGTGGGCCAGTGTTAGCACTCAGCAGTAAAGGTCAGAAAGTGCAGCAGCACGCTGAGAGCAGCCACACTTACTCCATGTTGAAGATCAGGTTTCGAATACAGCCCTGGAAGGAGCTTCTCATCTTGAGCACAGGTGCCTCCACGCCCTCTGGAACTCCCCCTATGTACAGGTTGGACACGTTTATTGTCCTGCTTTCTGTGGAGGGGCCCAACTTCATGTCCACAGGAGTCGTCTCATCCAGCTGGACAGTGATAATTCTAAAAGGTTAGAGAAGAAAATAAAGGTTTTCACATATAATGAAATGCAACTGTCCATTTTAATATCTCATTCTGGCAAGTTCTTACCCAATCATAAAAGTTCCCTGAGGATAAATTTTAACATGACATTTAACGTGCATGTGAATAAACAGGTGAATCCTGAAAATTAAACGTCAAAGCTGAAGAAGCTCCCAAAATGAACGGAATGTGATTATGTATTATTCGATTCAATTGATTTTTGGAGAGTTGTCTTTTACTTCTCTACCTGTGACAAAACGTGCAGCATGTTTTTAAAACATTTGGTCTAACGTTTTGCAGGGAGATTATACAGGAATACTGATATAACATCATTTCCCATGTCACGGTTTATGTTTTGCTATTTACTGTGTTACTATTTACCATTTTACCATTCCCCATTAGTATTTACTAATAATATAACACGATGTGACAGAATGATTCCAACATAAAGACAGTAAGTTGGGCCCCAGAAAAGGTCAGGGCTAAGGCTGTTCACTTATGAAAATGCGGTCAATATCTTCTTACAAAATATACAAAACTGATTTCCAAGGAGGTATCCTAGAAAGTGTCTAGACCCTTTTTGGAACTATAACTCTAGACGTTAATGAAATCATATGAATTATCTCAATCACTTCACAGCACCATAAAGCTTCCTACTGGGGAAACTTGGGAAGGTTAGGCAAATACCTCCCACAAACTCTAGACGTTAATGAAATCATATGAATTATCTCAATCACTTCACAGCACCATAAAGCTTCCTACTGGGGAAACTTGGGAAGGTTACGCAAATACCTCCCACTCCTTATCAAGGAAATGGAGTGCTCCTGGCCATCGCTGTAGGTGCCCGTGGGAGCACGCGGGAGAGCCCTCTTCAGGCTGGTTCCATCCCCGGGATTGACGTGCACTTCAATGAGGCCTTCGATGAGCACGATGGAAAAGAAGGGCTGGGAAGACTGCACAGAGAATTCCCATAGGAAAGACATTACTCCATGATTGAAAGAATTGTCATCTTACTACGTAATGCAGGAGTATTAGCACCAAGGAAGCAGCCCCATAAGAATATCACCATCTAACACAACTATTTTCGATGTGGCATATGACTTTCTAATCTCTGCTTAAATAGTTCACATTCTGATTATGCTGCCATCACTAACCATGTCAAGGATTTCCATTTCTACACATTCTTCACACTTATTACGTATTGATGCATTATGTTCTAACACATAGTAATACCCTAAGTCCCTGTGTTCAAACATATAGTTACATTGTAAGTCACGGATCTATTTCTCTTTTCCCCCAGTTTTATTAAGATATAATTGACTCATGCCATTGTATTAGTTTTAGATATATAACACAACCATTGGATATTTGTATATACTGCAAAACGACCACCCCAATAAGTTTAGTTAGCATCCATCACCTCACATAGCTACAAACTGTTTTTGTTGTGGTGAGAAATTTCAAGATCTACTCTCTCAGGAGTTCCGGTCGAGGCTTAGTGGAAACGAATCTGATTAGCATCCATAAAGACGCAGGTTCGATCCCTGGCCTCGCTCAGTTGGTTAAGGATCCAGCATCGCAGTGAGCTGTGGTGTAGGTCTCAGAGAAGGCTCAGATGTGGCGTTGCTGTAGCTGTGGTGTGGGTCAGCAGCTACAGCTCTGAATCCACCCCTAGCCTGGGAACTTCCATATGCCATGAGTGTGGCCGTTAAAAAACAAAAAAACAAAAAAACCAAAAAACCTACTCTCTTACTTACTTTCCAATCTGTTCTGTTTCTGTGAGTTTGTTTCTTTAGATTCCACATATAAATGAAATCATAGAATATTTGTCTTTGTCTGTTTGACTTCTAATGCCCTCAAGGTTCATACATGTTGTTTTATAGGATTTCCTCCTATTTTACGGTTGAATAATATCCCAGTGCACATTTACACCACATCTAATTTATCCATTCGTCTACTGATAGACACTAACCCTAACTCTAACCCTGTGATGTCTTGACTACTGTAAATAATGTTGCATTGAACAAGAGGGTGAAGCTATCTCTTCCAGACAGTGATTTCATTGCCTTCCAATATATACCTGGAAGTGGAATTGCTGGATTGTATGGGAGTCCTATGAACTTTTTGAGGACACTCCATACTGTTCTCCATAGTGGCTGCACCAATGTACATTCCCACCAACAGTGCACCCGGGGTCCCTTTTCTCCTCATTCTCACCAGCACGTGTTATTTCATATCTTTTTGATGGTAGCCATTCTCAGGGGTGTGAGGTGAGAGCTCCTTGCAGAATCTATTCCTTTGTTTAAAAAAACTTTTAAAAATACAGCAAATACTTGCATGAGGATGTTCTAATTTTTTATTATCACACATAATGAAAATTTAACCTTCCCCACCCTTGTGAAATTTTAAAGATTTTTAAACATGGGATTAAAGAGTTGAAGCTTTGAAAATATTGAAGGCTTTTCATCCTTTTTTTTTGCCACTCTGAGAGAGGGTCACCAGTAGAACTGGCTTCTCACAAGGCCTCACCAGCCCTGGGTGACGTGGTCTCTTTTGTGCTGACTTAGTAGCACATTTTGATTTACTAGAGGCCGTATTAAGATTGGTGGAGGAAAACAGTTTGATGGTGCCTCAGAAAGTTAACCCTAGAATTTTCATACGACCCCAGCAATTCTATCCCTGGGTATATACCCCAAAGAATTGAAAACAGGTTCTCCAGCAAATACTTGTATGAGGATGTTCATAGCAGCAGTATTCAGACTAGTCAAATGGTAGATTCAACCCTCAACAATAACCAAATTATGCTCTGTAGACAGTGGGATATCATTTAGCCATGGAAAAGGATGTACTGATAAGTCCTGCAGTATGGATGAACCATGAAAACACGCTAAGAAAAAGACACAAAGGAGTTCCCATTGTGGCTCAGAGGGTTATGAACCCGACTAGTATCCATGAGGATGTGAGTTTGATCCCCGGCTTCAATCAGTGGGTTAAGGATCCAGCAGACGAGGCTCAGATCCGGGGTTGCTGTGGCTGTGGCGTAGGCTGGCAGCTGTAGCTCCTATTCGACGACCCCTAGCCTGGGAACTTCCATAGGCTGCATGTGTGGCCCTAAAAAGCAAAAAAAAGAGAAAAAAAGAAAAAGACCAAAAAGATCACATGTATGAGTTCAATTATATGAAATATTCAGAAAAGGTAAATTCATTCACAGATACAGAAAGATGACTGGTGGTTTGCAGATTTAGAGAAAGAGGGACAATGGATCGGGCGAACTGTTTACCAGGCAGAGGCTTTTATTTGGGTGATGAAAATGTGTTGGAACTGGATAGAGAAGGTAGCCTCACGAGAGTGTGGAAGCACTAAATGCCACTGAATATTTCTCCTAAAAATAGTCACTTTTATCTCAACTTAAAAAGGCTGTTGGAGACCACGAGCTATTCTGTCCTTGTTAGACCCGCACCACGTGGCTTGTGAGGTGTGTGGGGTCTAAGACCGGGCTCTGAAATAACAGCTGTGTATCTTGGGCAGCTTAACCAGGCTCTCTGAATCCCGTTGTTTCCTCCACAAAAGAAGGGAGGCAGCATTCACGCTGAAGTGTGGCTGAGATAATTACACAGCACTGTCTGTACAAGATCTTGCACAGCAGACAACGGTACCCTCAATTGTAGCTGCATGGCTTCCACTTCAGATAGACAACACACTAGCATTCTGTGAACCTCTTCCAAGTCCATGATGTATGAAGTTTGAGCAGAGGAAAGGGTAATTATTACCTCTGCCATTGAAACTAATGATAGGCAGCAAGTATCTCTCTTCTTAGTGGCGGGACCAGGAAGATGGATCATGCAGAACAAAGAAATCACTGATTCAAATGGGAGAGGCATTCAGCAATGATCCCTTCTATTATAAAAAATGCACCACCCCTAACCACCCAGGCGCACTGCTGGAATAAATGTTACCACTAACTCATCTTCCATCCAGGGTTTCCAGAAATCGTTTCCTTCCTTAGCTCCTAGCTCGAGGGCCACTCACCTCATAAGCCTGCTGGTGACCCTGCTTCTCGCTGTCCTGGCCCAGGGCAGCCAGGATGATGCCGCTGCTGTTCTTGGTGGCAAAGGTTGCCAACAATTCCGATTCTGGTGACAGAGACCTGGGTGGCAGTTCCACGTAGCCGCCTCTCAAGAAGCTAACACTTCGAATGGGCTGGTCACAAAGAGGATGAGAAGGCACAGTCAGGCCAGCCCCGGGCTGGAGCTCCCATGACAGAGGCTGCCACCCTTTCCTTCCACCCTCGGGTCTGTTCAGCCCCCTGGTTTAGACCTGTTATCTTCCAATGTCAGTATGTCGGGGGCATTCATAGAAACTTATCCCCATATGAATAAAACACTCCCCACCTCCAGTACACAGCCTTTTCTCACTCCGTAGGAATTTCTGAGTAAGTCAAAGGTTGATCTGGATATTTCCAGGTTTTTGATGCAGCCCAGGTAGCTTTTGCTGGAAACACCTTTCCTGTGGGGAAGGAGGGAGAACCACCACAACAGTATTAGGATTTTATGTCCTCCCAGTGCTGAAGGAAGAAGTCAAAACGGACCTCCACGTAAGGAAGACCTCTTGTCATTCTGCAGAAATGCCTAGGCTTCCCTCTAAGAAGGATGCTGATGGCGAGAACTTCAGGTCAAACAAGGACTCCCCTTAGGACTAAAGAAAGTGAGCCTCACCACCTAGATGGCCACCTAGACCAAGGCAGGTTTAATATGCTAAGGGAAACTATTAAAGTCATTGCAATTTAAACATACGCACTAGAACACAGGCCGGTTGGAAGAAAGTGCTTCACCACAAGGACATTAAAGCACCGAGATGACAACCCAGTCTCCGTGTACAGCAAACATGCAGGTTTGGGCAATGCTATTTCCCAGGATCACGTGGCTAGGAGGGACTGGCCTTGGTCCATAGGTGTTTGTGAACTCTGTCTTGCAGGAAATAACTGCATTTGGAAAGGTCTGGGGTTATCCAAAACCCTGTTTCTTTGCTTCGAAGTCAATCCCTTATTTTTATTACAGAAATTGCCAGACTGCTGCAGTGTGAACAGGCTGTCATTTCCAAATCATGGAGACCCCTGGACATCGCCAATTACACCCTGAAGCACCAGCCAGTGACAAGAGAACTTTGCGGGAACATGGTTTCCTGCCAGAGTCATCATATTTTTTTCTCCATGCTGAGCAGTGAGCTGTGGACCATTAAGAAACCACATGATTTAGGGCAAATTTCAACCTTTCTTTCTGCCTTTTTTTTTTGGCTGCACCCATGCATATGGAGGTTCCCAGGGTAGGGGGTGAATCAGAGATGTAGCTGCCAGCCTACATCACAGCCACAGCAATGCCAGATCCAAGCCATGCCTGCGACCTATACCACAGCTCACAGCGACACCAAGTCCTTAACCCTCTGAGCAGGGCCAGGGATTGAACGTGAATCTGCATGGATACTAGTTGGACTCATTACTGCTGAGCCACAATGGGAACTCCAAGTTTCAACCTTTCTGAATCTCAATTTCTTCCCCTGCGAGTGAGGAGGCCAGCCTCAGTGAAATTCAAGATCCTTTTAGCACAAACATCTGTGACTTGAGATGTCTCCCTAGAAAAGGGACCCTGCCATTTTCTCAAGGTCTACACTATGCACCATTTAGGCAAAGAACAAGTAAATTACAACTCTTGTAACTTCAGGAACATCCCTGATGCCACCAGGTCAGGGAATGACGTCTGAAGGATTGGGAGACAGGCTTCCAGTCCTGGCCCAACCTTGGCAGAGGGGTAAGGACCGAGGGCAAGTGACCAACCCCCTGGAAGCTTAGGAGTGTTCACTTCCAAGACCGGGGTTGGGAAGGGGGTGGCTGTGGCTGTAAACTATGTTTCTTGAACCTTCAGATGTTTCCAGCTGAGAAGGGGGTGTGTCAGGAAGTGGATTCTGGGCTGCTCCACCCACAGTAACTGCATCAGCTGCATTTCTGGATAAGAACTCAGCTTGAAGATGAGGTATTGCAACAAATACACACTGGAAAACTACCAGGTTGTAACTCAATTTGGACATTTCGTGATCCCACTCCCTGCAAACTACACTTCTGGGCCAATACACTTCTGGCCCAAACTACTGGCCCAATACGTCCTTTTATTTAAAAAAAAAAAAAAAAAAAAGAAAAGAAAAAGGAGTTCCCATTGTGGCTCAGTGGTTAACGAATCCCACTAGGAAACCTGAGGTTGTGGGTTCAATCCCTTGCCTTGCTCAGTGGGTTAAGAATCCGACGTTGCTGTGAGCTGGGGTGTAGGTTGCAGATGTGGCTTGGATCCCGTATTGCTGTGGCTCTGGTGTAGGCTGGTGGCTACAGCTCCGATTAGACCCCTAGCCTGGGAACCTCCTTATGCCACAGGAGCAGCCCTAGAAAAGGCAAAAAGACAAAAAGACCAGAAAAAAAAAAAAAAGACATGCACAGCATGATTTGTTCCCAATCCAAAGTGAGGACAACAAACCATGAACCATGGAAAGTTTACGTAAATTATTAAAGTTGCAAAGCTAAACAAGAATGAACGCATCTCTCTTCTGCTATCATTCGTCCAACTTGCTGATGCTGGTCTTTCAACTTTCATGTACATTATTCATTCTAATCACACAAAGGGGGAGTCCAGATAAGTCTGCAGAAAGCATGATCCTTTTTTTTTTTTTTTTTTTTTGCTGACAGAGAGATTCTACTACTCTTAGAATGTCTGGACAGGAGAATGACATGTGATGATGGGGTATCCAAATGGCACATGTAACAATTTTTTAGATATTTTAAAGGCAAGAAGTAGAAAAATCATAAATTCTACTGCAGGAAGCTTTCTTGACTTACTAATTAGTGGTATATTAATCAAATCAGAATGTTAATGTTAACGATGCATTAAATTATGTCCCATCAGCAAAGATGTTGACGTCCTAACCCCCATTGGAAACAGGGTCTTTGCCATTGTCATCAAGGCAAGGTGAGGTCATTAGGGCAGGTTCTAATCCAGTATGACAGCTGTTTTAGGAAAAGGGAAAATTGGACGCAGAGACACACATAGAGGGGAGCTGGCGTGTCCACACAGACAGAATGCCGTCTACAAGCTCAGGAGTGCCCAAAGCTACCAGAAGCCCAGAGACAAGCATGGAATTGGGTCTTCAGGAGGCAGCAGCTCTGCCAACAGCTGATTTTGGACTGTAGCCTCTAGAACTGTGAGAGACCGCATTCCTGTCCTTAAGCTGCCCAGTTGGTGGAACCTTGTTATGGAAACTAAGACAGTTGGTAATTTGAGACATGAAAATTCTGCCCGTGGCTTCATACCTCACCACTCTCGACCTAGGTACTCCACCCACATAAATCGGATCCTTGTCTAGACGATTGAGGTCAGAAGATGCTCCCGGAGTTTCGCCTTGCTGGGTTTCTTTGTAGCTGGTGTCATGTGCATCGATAACCGCTAGGAGCCCTAGAGGAGATAAAAAGGAATAAATAAGAAAATGAACCTCATTTTCTACAGAAAGGTAAAACACAGACTTCCAGCAAAGTTCCTTTACAAAGATACAGTCATTCTGCAAATCTGATCAGGGAATGTTCTTGACTGATACATGACCACTGAAAATCCTCTTTACCAATGTCAATAATAAATCCAGAAAACACACGGTAAATGGTGAAAGTACGTGTGTGGAAGAAAACAGAATCAATTCGCTCCTTGATTCCAGTTTAGCATTTCGGGTTAAATAATGCACTTAGAAACGGGAGTCGCACAGAATTATAATACTCCTCCAGCAAACTGTGAATCCTGGTGCTTAGTATTCCCAAGAAAACAATGACTTTTGAGGAGACTATCATTCAAGAATACCCAGAAATCTAAAGCAAAACAAAAAACTGCTGACTTTGGAGAGATTTTAATTCCGAGGCAGGTGATGGACATTCTGTCCATCTTCTGTGCCCTTACCTTGTTTTTTGTTTCGTTGGAAGGCGATTTTATACCAGGTTCCATTATTATAACGTCTGTCTGTAATAAGTGCAAGAGGCCCAGAGCCCAGGTCAACAGTAACCTTCACTCTGCCGTGGACCAGCTCGATGGATAAAAAGTCTTTCTGTAAACAAAAGAGTGACTCATAGCTACTTTGTTAGCACAAGATTTCTTTTCTCTTCAAGTCAGGGATGGCGGAAACCTCCTACAGTTAAATTGAGAAAAGGAAATCTGGCCCAACAGTCAGAAGTCAATGTTCCCAAAATAAAAATGTCCACAGAGGCTTATTGGAATAATATGCAGACATACAGGAGACAAACTCATGGTCATCAAAATCTACAATATAGTAAGAGAAGTGGAATCTCTGTGTCTGTTTTCATTTAGATTGACAAATGGGCCGGTCCTAAAAATAAAAACAGAAGATTGAGAAAAATCACCAGCCCAAAAGCTAAAACTAAGATCACGAACTTCCCGTAAGGGACCTCAGATAAGGCCATGTGGTCAGAGTGAATAAAATAAGACAGCTCATTTAAGCTCTGAATTTAATAAGAAATGTTTAATTGGTCTCTATAATGATGGGAGGCTATTTTCTACTTGACGTTCTCCTATATTTTCCAAACATTCTTCAGTGAAGTTGTACGGATAAAATTAAACATTTAAAATGGGGAAGGAGTTCCCATTGTGGCTCAGCGGGAATGAATCTGACTAGGAACCGTGAGGATGCAGCTTCAATTCCTGGCCTTGCTCAGTGGGTTAAGGATCCGGCGTTGCCGTGAGCTGTGGTGTAGGTCGCAGATGCAGCTCAGATCCCTTGTTACTATGGTTGTGGGATAGGCCGACAGCTACAGCTCTGATTAAACCCCTAGCCTGGAAACCTCCATATGCTGTGGGTATGGCCCTAAAAAGGCAAAAATAAAAAAATAACCTAAAATGGGGAAATAACATGGCATATATCTGTGCATATTATACAAGTATAAGCTCATAGAAGAATCATTAAACATAGACGTCCTCATAGCAATCCAACTGCATACACGCAGTGGGGCCCAGTGCCCCATGAAGACTCTTACGGTGCCATTGGACGCCAGGTAGAGAAGCAGCCCATTCGGTGAGAAGGTGCTAAAAAGCATGATTATCTGAGTGACAGTAGCCCGGAGGGTCTTCTCCACAACAGAATACCCGCTCCCATCAAAATGGAAAGACGCGTCTTCATTCTGGGGGCTGCAAAGAGAGAAGGTGAAACATAAGCTATTATCAGGAAGGTAGTTAAAGATAACACACATTACTTGTGCTGAGTCCTCCCTCACAAAAACAGCAATAGCGTGTTTATTCCTATAGTTTGATAACAAGTGTCGGTCCAAATATATTCAAATACACTCCCCATAAGATTATGCAAAATGAGCACCCAGTTGCTTTAGGAGGGAACGAAAGTTAATGTAGGCACTGTCCACAGTACTGAAAAGAAATCCCCCCAAAGGATGGATTCCCGCTGTAAATATTTCTACTTTATGACTAGATTTTCATTTGTTCTCATTTCCTTTAACGTGACTTTGACGGCCCCTGATGTTAGTCCTTTAATGTCCTTCCTTAATTCCAGTGCTTTGAGAATAATTTTTGTGTGGGCATTTATCACCTTTGGCTGGTTTTAACTAACACATCAGCTAAACAGGACTGATGATGGAAAACAAATATGAAAAAAAAAAAAAAGAAAACAAATATGTACAATGTACCAGGAGTTCCTGCTGTGGCTCAGCGGTTAATGAATCTGACTAGGAACCATGAGGTGGTGGGTTCGATCCCTGCCCTTGCTCAGTGGGTTAACGATCCGGCATTGCCGTGAGCTGTGGTGTAGGTTGCAGACGCGGCTTGGATCCTGCGTTGCTGTGGCTCTGGTGTAGGTTGACGACTGCAGCTCTGATTCGATCCCTAGCCTGGGAACCTCCATATGCCTCGGGAGTGGTCCTAGAAAAGGCAAAAAAAAAAAAAGACGACAACAACAACAAAAATACAATGTACCAGAAGGATCGGTTTACCGGTTTACAAAAATGTCATTGACAAAAAAGGATCTCAAAAATCTGCAGGATAAGCCTACAGCAGTTATATACATGGACCCCAGCACTTCTTAGATAAGTGTTTTGTACTTTTCCACATGCCTCGAAAAGCTCAAAAAGTACAAGGTAACTTCATCTGGAACATATCTTTATTATGTTCAAAAAGTATTTTTCTGGAATGTCACAGGGCTTGAGAGTGAAACAGATTAGGGAGTTTGGGGGAGGGTATGGATTTGTACTTTTCCTAGTTGAAGGCGTAGTAACCAAACTCAGGGCCACATCACCAAGCAGGGACAGAATAACTTAGCAGTGAAATTGTTTCCAATAACAAAACAAAATGTAGTGGAGCTTGATAAAACCTGAACTTTCAAATCTATAGCTTCCTGTAATCCTGACTTCTCTAAAAATTTCTGTCTTGAGATCTCCTATAAGGAAGTGTAAGGAAATGTGTTCTGCATAAACAGACTGTGGCCTAATTCTCAATCACTTAATTCTCAAACTTTTGGCCTCTTATATGCATGTCCATTGCTCTGGCTGACATGTTTCATGTGGCTAAGGACACAGACTCTGGAACCAGAATGCTGAGGTTCAAATCTCAGCTGTCTAACTTACTAGCTGTGTGACCTTGGAAAAGTTACCTAACCTTTCGGTGTTTCCTCTCCTTTATAAAATGGGGTAATGATAGAACCTCTCTGGAAGGGTTAGACATGACTTAATACTTGTAAAGTTTTTGAAACAGTGTCTGGTACATGACAAATCTTGGCTCCCTTTTAGCTCAGATTATTCTGTGTTCAGAGGTCCTCAATGAGTCCCACTTTGCCTCAGAGTTTAGGCTTCTTGCCCAAGGTCACACCAAGGTCACACCCAAGAAAATGGGGAAGCCAGTTTCCAGTGAAATCGCAGAAATCCACCTGGTAGGACCCTGCATGCCCTCTCCCTCCCCAGAGCTCATGAGACCTCTGTTTTCAGGAAGGTGGAATCTTTGCTTCTGGCTTTTCTCTGTCAGCAGGTCCTGCCTGAGTGCGGGGCCACTGAGTGGAAAGAATGCACAGGAAAGGATGGATGAATGCGGTTCTCCTGAGACGACTCACATCCCTGGGGTCAGCGGCACTTTTCTGGGGCTTGTCCCCTTGTGGGTTAGGCTTTCCTTCTATCACTACAAGGCCCATGTGCCTCTCTAGTCAGCCCTGGCACCTGTTCCCAGCTGGGCCACAGGAAGGCAGTGCCAGGCCCCTGCTGGCTAAGCTCCTGGGACAAATGACCAATGGGATCCGCCACCGCACTTCCTGGCTGAGTCCCTCCTGACGCCCCGTGGTTATTGCGAGAGCACAGCAGTCAGCAGGCCCGGGCAGACGCCTCCTCCCAAGTCTCAGCTCTGTGACCCTGGAAGAATGACTAGACCTCTCTGATCCAAGCTCTTAATCATGAGATGGGATGCACCGAAGCACCCGTGAGACTCCGCACAGCTTTATGCGAGTGACAGGATGTTGCTTGGGCTCCCAGCCTAAGGTGCCACCCACCTACTGCTGCCCCTACTGCCCTGTTCATGTTTCCACAAAAAAGCATCTTAGGAATTTTTCCCTAGGGCATGGGACACTGGAGGGGATGAGCTCTGCGCCTAAAGCTGACAACGTCAGTATCTAGCAGAGGGCCCGGAAACAGATGGCCGTCCCATCCCAAAGGCCTATCACACTCTATTGCAATAGCCACTTAGAACCAAAACAAGCATAAAGGCCTGTTAATTCAACAAAAGGGGATTCTTCCATATTTAGATGTGAACTGTTAAAAATCAATGGTTGATTTTCCATCATCCTTAAAGAATTTAAGAGATTGTTCATAATTATGTACATGCTGATACCATGCAAAGAGGTGTAAGTATATTCAAAGAGGGAAAAAAAAAACAAAAAAATTCAGTATGTCTACTTCCTAATATAAATCAAAGTTAACGGTAAATGATCATATTGAGAAAAAAACTTTTTTAAAGCTAAAGAACACTGCTAATGATGGACCATGCTAATGATTTAACAATGGCCAAAGTATGCACAAAGGTAAAAGGACAATGAATTCTGATTACTGGCCTGTTAAAATGGATCCAGTTACTAGAAGTCATTTATTAACTCCTCGAGCTAAAGTTTGTCTAAGAGGGGAGGGCATTTATCTAAAGTGAAGACAGTTTAATCCATTGACAAACGTAGACATAGGGACGCGTTTGTGTCTCTATCAGCACTTACAAAGCACATTCTATGGAACACAGCTGCGTTGGAGGACTCCTTTTTAAAAAGAGTTCAGGGTCAACGGAGTGTTGGAAATGCTGCCTCTAACCTCTTCCCAGGACAGGGCCACAGTGCATGTTAGCGTCTCATATGTTGCTCGCGGGGCATATTACCTTCCAAAGCAGCCGTGGCACTTCCCTTCCCTTTCCATGTAGTTCCATAGGCCGATGGACTGTCCATTCAGGAAGGCCTCTCCCATGCAGCCTTTAAAATGAGTGACCTTCACAGCTGGAGACTTCTAATGCAAACGAACACACACACACACACACAGGCCATGTATATTAGGGGCAGAAGAATACCTTCTTGTTTCTTTTTCTTTTTATGGCTGCACCTATAGCATATGAAGGTTCCCAGGCTAGGAGTCGAATCAGAGCTGCATCTGCAACCTACACCACAGCTCACGGCAATGCCAGATCCTTAACCCACTGAGCGAGGCCAGAGATCGAATTTGCATCCTCATGGATACTCGTCAGATTCTTAACCCACTGAGCCACAACGGGAACTCCAGGACTATATTCTTTAAGGGCATGAATATACCTATCTTATTCTAGATATATTCCTTAAGAACATGAAACTCCTCCTTGGGAACTCAAATCTAATGGATCCAAATTTTGAGAAAACAACAGCCAGAAAAATGACCAGTCTGGGAACAACGGGCTTCCTTCCAATCATGAACTGGAATCCCGAGTGACAGCAAGACAAGATCCCAAAGGTCACCTCGGTTACTAAAGTCACTAGAGAAAAGGTCCTTTAACAAAGGAGAAAAGAGACCCAGAGAATGTAGTTGGCCATGAGGGCCTGGTGGGAGTGGAGACCCCTACTCTCATTTCAGCACTGAACCAAATCCAGGCGGCTCAACTTTACTGGGTGAGAGCATAACTGATATAATAAAATACATGATGGGCTCTTTTGCTAAACACTACTTGGTATTTGCCTACCACTAGAGTTAAAATAAACACAGAGGAAGTCCACAGAAATTAATGTGTAATATTGAATTTCCTCTTCTATTATTGGGGAGAAAATGAATAGTGAAATGAACCATTGCCTTCTTTTCCACTTATTCTATTTATTAAGCATGATCCTTTATAAAACCAACCCAAGGCTGCAGATGAACTGTCATTAAGCACAATAATAGAAGCTGGACCATCTTCACCTGCCTAGAATATTTTCAAAAATTTAAACACATTCATTAAAAAAATAAATTTTCTTAGAGTAGAGTTGACTTAGAAAGTTGTGTTACTTTCATGTGTATAACAAAGTAAGTCAGTTTTACATATACATATTTATTTTAGATTTTGGTAAAACCAGCCAATGTGCCGCTCAGACGGACGTTCTGAAGGTTACCTTGATCTGTCCTCCAAGCCCTCCAACAAACATCAATGTTGAATTGTTTACGTCCAGAACATTAGCCGTGCCAGGGGATTTGCTTGTTCTTGGTGGTGGCTTTTGGGACGCGCTCATTTCCTTTACACTCAATGAACCAGTGTTTCCAAATCTAAGGATCACAAAGAATTGCAAAAAGAGCACTTTCAGGATTGCAAGCCAATGCACAGACATGCACACTTGTGTCACCTGCAGCCTCCCTCTGCTTCTCCCCATGTCCCCAGCGGGTCTCTCTGCTTCTGGTCTTGCCAAGCCCACCTCAAGTTTGCACTGCAAAGTCACGTGGAGCATTTCTTCTAAAACATGAATTCAATCACATTACCTCCTTGCTTAAAATAGTTACGGATAATGGACTAGATATACTGGGAGCAGTCTTCTGCCTTTATTATTATCTGATTTGTTCAAATGGAAAAGCAGAAATCAGAAATTCCCAACAACACACCATCAACAACAAACTGTAATATTACCGAAAGGGAAAAGAAAGATACACCTACAGCTGCTTAACAGCAGTTGGCCCTGGAGAGGGGCTTTAAAAGGAAGAATTTTGCTAAAACGCATCCCCACTTGTATCCTGATCTCAGCGCTCTGCTTGTACCCCGCCAGCCACATGGCGTTTCCGCCACCTTGGGCTTTACTCCCCGTTGCTGGGGCGAACACACTTTACTGGGTTGGCTGCCTCAGGTTAAGACTTACATTCTTTTTTTTTTTTTTGCTTTTTAGGGCTGCACCTGCAGCACATGAAGGTTCCCAGGCTAAGGGTCCAATTGGAGCTACAGCTGCCGACCTATACCATAGCCACAGCAACGCCAGATCCGAGCTGTGTCTGTGACCTATACCACTGCTCACAGCAACACCGGATCCTTAACCCACTGAGCGAGGCCAGGGATCAAACCTGTAACCTCATGGCTCCTAGTTGGATTCTTTTCCACTGCACCACAATGGGAACTCTGAGACCTTACATTCTAAAGGTAACATAAGCTTTTAACTTTTTCCTTCTTTTCATTATCGGTTTTGGTAACCAAGTTTATTTCTTCTGCAGTAATGAAAAAAAAAAAACACAAAACCTTATTTCTATAATTAATCCAAACCAAGTATTCTGGTTTCACTATAATCTGACTTCCCAGAAATTTCAGACTGTTATCTGATATTACAGACATGCAATGACTTAGACCGAGAGAACTTTCGCTGCTACCTGGTTACATAGATGCTGTGCCATCTGCTGTCATCAATCGGGAAGTCTGGAAATTCCACACGTGCTGACCCGGAGCCCAAATCCCAGAGGAAGGCCACTTTCCCTCTCCGCATCTCCACTGCCAGAAAATCGGACTGGGGTGCGGGGCAGGAGTGGGGATGAGGTCACATACCAGACAATTCACGTGACAACCAAAACACTTTAAAGAGCCAGTTCTTATAGCACTTTCTGTATTCTTAAGGAATAGAAAAGTGAAAAATAATAAATGAACTCTTGTCTTTCTAGCTCCCCCTCCTGGAGCTGGAGCCTGACCTAGAGTTTTGGAGGTGGCGGCCACCATCAGCCACCTGTGCCCCTCCACCCTCGCCCAGCATGGCCTTTACGAAGCCTCCTATGAGGGTCTCCAGGAAGACTTGCTGGTGGTGTCCAGCCTCTATGGGGTCATGAGCAAAGGCACCACACATGTTTGTTTGCCCAGCCTGAGAATGCACAAACGTGAGGCGCACAACAAGGTGGAAGCCATGGTATCTGACGTCATGGACTGACCTGTGTTTTGCACTGTGCATTTTAAGGAGACACAGCAGATGGCATTTGGGCTTCCTCATGTTTTCTGCCCTAACATACCCAAGGGCTCTGACTCATTCCTACTGACACAGCCCAAGGAATCAATAGTCTTCACCTCTGGGAGCCAGGAGGGTCTCGGTGAGTGGAAGGTCCCGGGGGACACCTGACCACCTGATGTGCCTGTTGCGGTGCACACCTCCACCCCTGGTGACAGCCACCAAGATGGACTCCACAGTCCCAAAGAGAAACTTGGTGGCTTCAGAAGTACATTATGAAAAGTTTGGTCCCCATGGTTCACAGTTAGGATGTGGGGGCGGAGGGTGGGGGGCATCTTTCATCAAAGCCACCCTCCTCCTCACAGTCATTCAGTTCCATAGTTTGCTTGCTTTCTAGGGCCACACTTGAGGCACATGGACATTCCCAGGCTAGAGCTCGAATCAGAGCTGCAGCTGCTGGCCTACGCCACAGCCACAGCAATGCTGGATCCCCAACCCACTGAGTGAGGCCAGCAACAAAGCCACATCCTCATGGATACTAGTCTGATTCACTAAGTATCTAAACTGTATTACTAAGATTCACTACCACTGAGCCATAATGGGAACTTCCTAGTTCATTTTTAATCTAGTATTACCAGGTTAGCAAAAGATTAGCTCCCTTATAAGAATTAGTGATTTCCCAAGGGCCCTATTTTTTTTTCCCCCAAATAAGTACCAATTCAGAAAATACACCCTGTCCCTAAGGGACTTGGTGGCATTGCTTTGGCAGGTCACACTCACACTGGTGCTGCTCCCCAGGTAGAAGAGAAGGTTGTCAGGCTCATCTGTCTTCACGTTTAGGGTCAGGCTGTTATAGTTGGTAGAGGAAATCTGAGGCTGGTAGGCCCGGATGCAGTCTCTGTCTGCAGACACAGCGACTTTGATCTGCAGGAGGAAAAGGGAAGTGTCCTTGAGTGCCCAAAAGTCCTTTAGGGACACACACTGGCAGCTCGCCTGCAGCTTGAAAGTGCTCTTCTATTCCCCACTTGCCCCTGCTGCCAGCTTTCCCCTCTAGATAATACAGAGCAATCTGGGTCTCATAAAGTCAAAAAGCAGATGGGTGCGAAAACTTGTTGTATTTGGTAAAGTAGCTTAACATGGAAAACTTGGACTTGGATTTTAACAGGGTATTTCCTGGAGGGAACCTCTCTCATGTGAGACATGGACCAAAACCAACAATCAAAAGAAGGAAAAAGTTAAGACAAGGAGCTGATCCGGTTCACCTTGGAATCTTGCCTCTGGCACAGAGAAGGTACTGGTGGGTCATTTACAGAATCAGCGGAAGGCTGATCTACTTATTCATCCAGCAAATATCTATAGAACGATGATTCCACTTATATATTTCTCTGATAAAGAATTACTCTCATGGATTCTGTACAGTAACCTTCAAGATTGTGAGTTTACATTAAGCAGAATGCTTGGAGCCATCCATCAGGTTTACATTTATTTGGTGACTGGAACTAAAACAGATGGAAACCAGAGCCCTTGTAAACCCACAGCCCTTTTCCAGTGAGGTCACTCGGGGACCAAAGAATCCAGAGCCCCTTTCTCTGGGCCAGAAGTTCATAGTCTATAGGTCCCCAGGAACATGACAAATGATAATCTCTCAAGCCTTATTTCCCTGAAGCTCCTCTCCTTTAAAGCACAGCCAAAGCCATGTGCCAAGGACCGCGGGGAAACAAGCCCTCAAGTTGTGCTTCTCTGGTGTTTTATGCAATCAGTGGCCTGGATTTGTGCAGCATCCATGCTGCTTCGTCAGAATCCTGGAGTTGAGGCCCACACTGCATGAACATTCTGAAGAGTACGTGGAAGGTGAAAACCAAGGTGGGAAACCTTGTGTGGAAATAACACCACATGCAATGAGACTTACAGCAATGGTGACACTTAGCCATTGAGCTAATTGGTGCGGATCCATAAATCTAGACCACAAAGATAAATCTCCCTAAAGACACAGAGGTTCTTTGCAACCGTATGAAACACACTGAATGAAAGCAGAAATCAAAGAAAAGGAGACTAACGAAACATACTTAAGTAAATATCTATCCGACAAGGTTTGAAATACGCTTGGTGACAGGCTGGGAGGATTCTGGGGTGGCTGAGAGCTTGTCGGGGCAGGTGTGACAGAGCCCTTTGCACAGGTGGCCCCTGGGACTTGGCTAGTGGACCCTCAGCTTCGGGAGTGCTGGGCAGCACTGGGAGGCCCTGGGGAGCACCCACTCACAGACGCTGCCTGTTTCCGGGCCTGGCTGATCAGCAGTTTGATTTCTGATACGTTTCTGCTCAGGGTCTCTTCCAGGGTCTTCAAAGGCTTCAGTCGATCAAATAAAAGGCTGGCTTGTGTCTCCACATCTCTGACTTTTCTTCCAGCTAACAAAGCTAAAGCATGAAGGTGGCAGGAAAGTTGGAGGGAGGGGGAAAACAAGAGAAATGAATTGGTCACATCACTAAGGCAATGAAAGAAACCCGAATATCCTAATAATCAAACCCATGATATTTTTGGTAACTACATGGAAAACGCAACCACATTAGCCGTTACCCCAGGCCCTTTTCTTTCTAGGTGCAAATCCAGAGGTAGGTGCCTTTTTAGTGTTTAGGAATGCATGCTGGGCACAAGGCACCTCTGTGCCCCAGGCATGCTCAGATGATGCGAATCACAGACTTTCCTGGCGGGGAGGGGACCGCCACGTACTGGTCATCGACGAGTCGCGGAGAAGTTGGTCTGTCTCCTGCAGCGTGGCATTGACCCTGGACAGGTCCGAAGAGGTATTCCGCAGCTTCTGACTCAGCCCCAGGACATTCCTGAACGTGCTCGTCGCGCTCTGGTTTGCAGACGCGGCCAGCTCTTGGATTCTGGTCCCCCTGTCACTGACACCTGCAGTAAGGTTACAGGCTAGCACGCACTCCAGGGGGTACACACAGAGAAAACCATAAAACCACACATGTCATTTTTACCCAGAACCATGTTACGGAATTTCTCATTGGCTGTTGAACACAAAGGGAGGCTGCTGTTTTTAATGGCAACACAAAGGCTGTGGGTCACATGCTCTAGGGCTTCCTTTTAGGGATGAATGAAACATTTAGGGTGAAGATCTTCTGTATTGAAATATGATTTCAATACACAATGAGATCATAAAACAACTGCTAATTGCCATGGGCCCAGTGTCTTATGTGTTAATAATCTAAACCCTTTACTTGGGCCCTTTTCCTGTCATGCTCTTCTCATAGTCATTCATACCTCCGTCAGACCGCTCTGTGTCTGGATAAGAAGTTTGGGAATTTAACTCTGTGGGGGAGAGAGATTCCTTGGCTAGAGGAAGTATATTTGCCCACCACATCAACCGGCTGCTAGAAATAACAGCACAATAACAACTCAATGGTCACTGAAGATAAATTAGAATTCAGTTATTCTAGGCAATCTGGGAGATTTTTTTTTTTAAGGCACCGCATTCATTTTTAAAGTGTTTAATATAAAGTGGGGCAAGATTAACACTAGAAGAAGCTGGATGAAGGTCTTACAGGTTCCTTTTACTTTTCTTGCAACATTTCAGCAAGTTTGAAACTGCTGAAAATAAAAAGTTATTTTTCCGTGTTTGATCAACATATATCATGTATCTTTAAAAAGAAGAAGGAGGAGGAGAAGGAGAAGAAGAAATTTCCAGATCAGAAAATGTTCCTTTAAGATAAGAAGTCAGTCCAGGAGTTCTCGTCATGGCTCAGCAGGAATGAATCCGACTAGCATCCATGAGGATGGAGGTTTGATCCCTGGCCTTGCTCAGTGGGTTAAGGTTCCGGCGTTGCCATGAGCTGTGGTGTAGGTCACAGACGTGGCTCAGATGCAGCGTTGCTGTGGCTGTGGCTTGGGCCAGCAGCTACAGCTCCAATTTGACCCCTAGCCTGGGAACCTCCATATGCCGCAAGTGCAGCCCTAAAAAAAAAAAAAAAAAAAAGTTATCCTATTTCAATCTTCATGAACAATGCATTTCCAAACTATCCAAACCATCAATATTAAAGTGATCTATTTTAGAATGCTTATAGCTCACGAAGAAAAATTTAATTTCCAAGCAAGAATTCTCTAGCTTCCCAGATTTATAATGAATCTAGTATTTCCCTCTAAAGCAGGAACATTCCAGCTTCTCTACTTGCTGGCATCTTTGGATGACCCTCTTTCATCTCAGGGATGTGTCTAGCCCACTGTAAAAGGAAGCAATAGGGCAGCATAAAGAATCAAAAGCTTTTGTTTTTCAGAGTGTAATTCTATTCCAATGCAGGTGCTCTGATGTTATAAAACAAACAAACAAACAAAAAAACCAAAATACACACACACACACACACACACACAAAATGGAGTCATCTTCTCTTACAAACCATCTTCCTCTGAAAATGAAAACTATCTCAATCTTGGTCTCATCTGGGGAGAGGGGTCTGCACCAGACTCGGGGCAGGCCTTCCTCATGCTCACATCTAAGGGTTTTGCGATAGAAGATATTAATGAAATCACGACCCCCCTTTCCACTTACCTTCAGGAATTGCTCTAAGTAGCAAGAGTGATTCGTTGATCTGCCTCGTAATTTGATTAGCATTCTCTTGAAATCTGCTTGTAGTATTTTTCAGTTCCTTCAGTTCTGACGTGATACCTATCAAAGGGGGAAAAGTGTTCCCTTTAAGGCTAGCCCTACAAATTACCTAGGCAACGGTTTTCTTGATCATTCCTGACCCACCTGTAAAATCGGCAGCTTTCTCCAGAGACCCCAGATATTGAAAGTTTTGCCAGCAAGACTTAGCACCACTCAGTATACAAATTGTGTGTTTTTAGTTTGCTAAGCAGATCATTTTTTTCCCTTCTCACTAATATTTCCTTTTGAATTTCATGTCCAAATTAATGAGAGCTCCAGGGTGGAGAACCGTCTTTAAATCACTGTCTTAATCAGACTCATGAAGTTCCCATCCACACCTCAATCTTGGCCACCTTTCTCCTCTGGGTTGTAAAACCCCAAACGTGGACTCCTGCTTAGGAATCTCCCCACAAAGTCTCCCAGCCAGGCCCTTCCCCGGCTTTCCTGCTCCTTCTGACCACCCAGTTGTGGAAGTTCCTGAGCCAGGGATCGAACCCGCACCACAGCAGGGACAACCCAGATCCTTAACCTCTAGGCCACCAGGAAACTCCAGCCTCCTTCAAGTTGGATCAAAGCTCTTGGTTCAAAGCTTTTAATTTGAAAATTTCTGTTCATAATATATAATCATATTTAGATTCTGAACAGTTGGTTAAAAAATAAATCATTGATAGCATCCTCGATGGACATGATGGCACTGTCTAAAGTTTTAGTTGTCAGAAAACTCACTATTTTGTGGTCTATGAAATACCTTTAGTTATGGAGACTAAAACCACAGCCCATCAACGGTGATGCTAGGGTTTGTGTTTCATGCTTTATGATGGAGAATAATGGACGTTTTATGCTGTGAGATGACACAGAAATTCTAAATGGTGCCACTCACAAAGAAACAAAAATATTTTTGATGTATTGTGAGTACATTACAGTACATAGAGTGTATTACGGTAATTAGAGTATATTACGGTAATAGGTACACTACATTTTATAAAATTTATTTCTCTTACACAACAGATTCCTCTGCCATTTTGTGTTACACGTATTGGATAGCTCTTATATGTGCCAAAAAAATATTTTCCGAAACCCTTAGGGAAAACAGAACTGCATAGGTGTATTTTTAAATAGATAAATCATAATAAATTATGATGGATTTCAATAATTATTTAATGAGAACCTGCCATGAGTCTAGCATTATATTAGCCCTGTGAAGAAGGCCAAAGCAGTATCAAATGTGATATGACTCTTCAAGAAACTGTCAGACACTGAGAGATGAATGGAGAAGCACTTGAAATCACAGAAAACCTGACAAACACCATGAAGAACAGCAAGAGCTCAGGAGCTAAGGCCGTGAGTGGCGGGTTGGTTCTCAGGGAAGCTTTCATGAGTCTATGGAAGATTAGCGGGGATGGCCCCTGACAGCGAAATAGCAGTAAACATTACATGATGTTTCTATGGTGGAAAATGCGCTATTATTATGACAAAGACGTGTTAAGCTTCAGGATGCTCCAGGAAAGGAGAACGTTCTGGAAGTCTGTTCAGAGACATGTCCACTCTCACTCTGCTGATCAGCAGAGTCTAGGCTGGAAACTGACCTCCATGCTTTCTGCTCAGGCTGCTGCTTTCTCTTAGAAACTCAGAACTGCGCTGCACAGCTGCTTTCACATCAGCAACAAGAGATTCCGAGACCTGTAAGACAGACCAATTTAAACACGGCTCCTGGAGGGCAGGATGGAGCCCTGCTGGAGGGGAGAAATATCAGAAGAGGCTCCAGTGCAGTTCCAAAGAAGGAAGTCCAGGTAAGGACAATTTAAACTGTTCTCTCTTATGTTTAATATATGTTCTAGTTTATGGCTGAAGAGAAAGAACAGAGCCATCAAAAAATATATAACCCCCCAAACCAGCCATTAAATGAAGAGCTTCACCAGGGGGAGGAAATGATGTCTCAAGGGGATATCAAGGAGCATCATCTTTGTCCTAAGAAATTGTGACACTTTCCTCATCTTTACATCACTAGTCCCTCGTCTTTTTTTTTTTTTTTTTCCCTTTTTGAGGCCGCACCCTTGGCATATGGAGGTTCCCAGGCCACTGGTCCAATCAGAGCTGTAGCCACCGGCCTACAACAGAGCCATAGCAACGTGGGTTCTGAGCCTCGTCTGTGACCTACACCACAGCTCATGGCAATGCCAGATCCTTAATCCACTGAGTGAGGCCAGGGATCGAACCCTCGTCCTCATGGATACTAGTCGGATTCATTAACTGCTGAGCCATGACCGAAACTCCCTCCCTTGTCTTAATAAAGATTTATTAATGGAGTTCCTACTGTGGCTCAACAGTAACAAACCCAACTGTATATCCATGAGGATGCAGGTTCAATCCCTGACCTCGATCAGTGGGTTCAGGATCTGGCATTGCCAGGAGCTATGGTGTAGGCTGGAGATGCAGCTTGGATCCCCCATTGCTCTGGCTGTGATGTAGGCCAGCAGCTGCGACTCTGATTTGACCCCTAGCCCGGGAACTTCCACATGCCATGGGTGCAGCCCTTAAAAAAATAAAAAGAATTATTTATGACTGCAAATGAAAACTTAACGTCACATGATGACAGATGCTTTAAACAGATCCCACCAGAAAAGAATGCTGACCAGCATAAACTGAAGCCACTGCATCCTTGCCCAAGTACCTCGGTGAAGGACCACTCTCCCAGAGGAGGAAAACACACATAAAGCCCACAGGGCACTTCTTACCGCACTCACATTGCTCACAGTTTCAAGAGCATCTTCTGCCAACTTCTCTGACTCTTCGATCAGGCTCCAGATGTCGGAATGGATGTGGGTTGCACTAGTCGCATTCAGGGACACATTTCTAACATCTCCAAGGCCACTACGAAATCAGCATAGGGAGAGATGTTATGATCCCCTAAACTGAACTTGCCCACTGATCTTAAAAGCTCCCAGTTTCTCTCTGCTTAGAGAAGCATCGTCAGTGAGGACCATGGGATTCCATGGCAACATAAGGGGTCCCCTCTAACTCCAAACATAATCTCAGGAAGCAGCAGCCACACTGTCACAGTGACCCTAAGAACTACTATTTAATTAATACCCAGAGAAGAGACGATGGCTGTGTGCCATCTTTTTAACCATCCATCGGTTTCCACCCGTTGCCCTCAACATCTTTTGATCTCCGTTCAACCTCCTGTACATGCTGAGACCATTGCATGTCTGCATTGGTGGTGCTCTCTCCTACAATGCACATGCTAATTTTAAAAAAGCTTTCCTCAGCATATATAAGGATGCTGAATGTTATTCCTCAAAGAGCATGTATCGATTTGATGGAATTCTCTAGAGGTCTGGGAGGAGGATTGTACAATATTTCAATCATCTGAACTTCACTCTTCCACATGGGCAAATTACCAGTGGGAACGTGCCAGCAGGTAATGCTGCAATGTCACCCAGCTTGCTCGAGCTTCAGACTGAAATCTGACCATTGACACATCTGTGCCTGCTGAGTAACCCACTTCGTGTCCTTCCCAAGGTTCCTGAGTTGGGTGATTCCCAAACCAGACATCCGCAGTTATGACTTGCTGCTACTTGAATGGCAAAATTCAGTGAATTATAAATAAAAGATAATCATGCTGTTTAATGTTATGCATCAGACCAAACGGCTCTTACTCCGCATGCCGCGTAACGAAGATTTCGCAGTAGCTGTGTGTGCAGTCGGAACATCCTTTTCTCTTTCGGGAAGTGATGAAAGATGAGGAAAGGAGAAGAACAGGGTATCTGATTCCACTTCCTGTTACTGATTCCAATGGTGGACGTGACCAGTAACGCTCAAGGCCACTGGTAGCTTCCGCCACAGTCTGTGTTATGTTTTTAACTGCGTTCATTGCATGAACTAATCTTCTATGGCAGTATTTCTCAAATTGGAAAAAGATTTCTCTCTTTCCACCAAACACACCCTACACACAGGAACACACATATATCTTCCCAGTGTGTCCAGGCTTTTTCCACTCATAATTTAGAACAGATTCTAAAGAAATAAATTCACTGACTAACTCAGCATAGTGTGTTTATTATTAATAAAGCGTAAAACCCCAATTCCCTCATTCGCTGCACACTGGATCCCCTGGGGACTTAAAAAAATTAAAAGCACAGGCCACATCCCACAGTCTTCGTGGATGGGGAGGGAGCATCAGTATTTTGAAGTTCCCTGGGCTATTCCTGCAGACAGTTTGGGAACCACTGGCCAAAAGTGGTGCTGCTCATTTCAGGCACTGAACAAGCCGAGGGCCTGACAAATATCAATAAAATATCTGCCAAAATAATTAGAGTACAATGACCTTCAGGCAGTAGAAAATAATGGAGATGACATCATTCAGGAGTTGGAAATTTATTCTCAACACTCTCCTAGTCTAGGGTGGGCCACCCTCCACCCATGCCTAAAGCCAGCCATGTCACAAGAAGTCAAGATATGGAAAGGAATTAGTACCTGGTTCTGTCCACAGGCAACCTAATAAGGAGGTCCCGAGCACCAAGTACAAACTTATGGCCTTGAGGGCTTGACATGGTAGCATAATATTTTTTTTCTTCCTCACCTGGCTCTGTTGGCATTTTTCCATCATGACATTCATGCTGATGGTCAACTATGTACCAAATGTGGGGGGAAATCCTCCTTGCCATGGACATAAAAGAGGAGTCTTCATTTGTAGACAAAAGAAGAATGACTTGGAGTTCCCTGGTGGCCTAGTGGTTAAGGATCTGGCATTGTCACTGTTGCAGCTTGGGTTACTGCTGTGGCGCTAGTTTGATCCCTGGCCCGGGAACTTCCACATACTGCAAGTGTGGCCCAAAACTACAAAAACAAAACAAAACAAAAACCCAGCCATGCCTCTTCTCTCCTGTCCACGGGTCAGCACCTGTGGAATTCCACCAGGTGTGGTCTCACCTGTCCAGAGCCCCTGCCAGTCTCTGGAGCTCAGCTGCATGATCCTCTGCTCTGTAGACCAGGTCCAGAGCTCCCCTTTGGGACATCTGCATGACCAGGTCATCCACGTGGTGCCGGATCTTAGCAGCCCAGAGAAGTAGCTCGTCCCGGTGATGCTCCAACTGCTGTGGGGAGAAATGAACCTTGTGAATACATGAGCATCTGTTCACGTGGGAGTGGGGTGCCTGAATCTTAGGTGGGGGAGGGTCCTCTGCAAGTCCTGGGGGTGGGGGCTGTGCCGAGGTGGCACTTACCGCCAGAGCCTTTCCTGCTGCATCTGCCTGCGCAGTGGCCGCCACCAGCAGTCCTTTTCCCTCGGCAATGAGCGCTGAAGTCAGGTTCTGGTCCTCCTGAACACGCAGATTTTGGTCCTGCAGCAAAAATCACCTCTGAGGATGCTTCGTAAAGCAAGTCAGCTTCCCACCCTTGGTGCCTGACATGATGTGAGCTCTCGGGGCTCATTTTCTAAGAAGCTGAGAATGGGACCATGTACACAGGACCATTTGGGGCCAGAGCTGGTGAGACTCACGTGAAATTCTCTCAGGTTGGCCCCGAGGATGAGCAGCAGGCGAGTGCTCTCCTGGGCCTTCGCCTCTGCTGCCCTCAGGAGTCCTTCTGCAGCCTGCATTTCATGGCTGTGTTTTGAAAGGAGGTTGCTGACTGCTTCTTTTAACATCTCCAACGCTTCCTGTGGCTTCTGGTAGTTTTCGTGAACTCTTGACAATAAATCTTCAGCAGCCCTGGGAGAATAACCGATGGTTTGCAAGGTTAGAAACGAACAATCAAGTTCGTATCCTAGACAGGATCGTGGAAGGAACTTTTACACAGCTGTCCTGAGTGTCTGCTCCAAGTCCTAAGTGATACAGGGTAATCGCTTAAAGAGGGAAACAACTGTTCAACTTACACATATGCTAGATTTACACTTTATCCTTAAACTCACAAACTTCCTAACATTTTTTAGCAACAGAATTAAAAGAAACCTTCTCACTTCTTAACACTGACCCTGATAAGCTAATGGGAAATACAGAACAAAATGTGTATCTAAGTTGTTCATTAGAACCTTATTTAAAATAGCAAAATACATTTAAAAAATAGTTTAAATAGCTCTCTATAGAGACTAGAGTTTTGACAGGATCGTGTGACTCTTTCAACCAGTACTTAAGGCATTGGTCACCACCTAGAAAGACAGCCTGGCTATGACATCAAGAAATAACTGTGTGAAAATGCTAAGAAAAAAAGCCTGAAAGCAAATTGCAAGCTTCCAGCGACTATGCATCACAATTCTTTGTGATCTGTCCTCTCACATCATGGGTTTCGATGACAGTTTGCATCACTGAGCTAAATTACTCTGGCACGATGTCCATTCCGTGGTAGCCACTGCCTACGTTTGCTTCCACGAGAGTCCATGGCATTACACTTGACCTTGTGTGTAGCCAGTGTCAGGAGACGCTTTGGTTCATGCTAGATGGAGAAGCTGTTTCAAGGTCACAGAGAAAAACCAAACCTATGACATAATAGCACAGTGAGATGGTGACATGGATTGCATTTCTCTCTACGTGGAGGGGCTGGCATCCATCTCTTCTTGCAGACATTCTGCCACCACAGGGAGCATGTGGTTCCCCCCTACCCTGCCACGGACCTCCACCCCGCTCAGCCCTCAAGTTCCCACCACTAACTGGCTGGGTCATGGAGGGTATTCAGGACCTTACTTAAGTTCAAGGGTGGCATTCTGGTGGATCTGCAGGAAATGCCTTTTCTGTATGGTTTCCAGCAAAGATGTGAGGTCATTCTGCATATTCTGAAGAGTAGAATTGGGGAGCAGGACATCTTCATCCAAGGTCTGATTAAGAGTTGTTGCCTTTTCAATAATTTCTATGGAAAAAAAATCCATCGAACATCGAATAGGTCTCTCAAAAGTGGACAGTACTAAAATGGAAAGACTTAGAACCTCCTTCAGCGAGGCCTGCTTTGTTCACCTACACTGAGTTGAACCGCCAGCCAGGCCAGGCCACCTATATATCCCAGTGGACTCTGGATGTCCCCCGTCAAAACACTCATGGAATAGGGGTTCCTGGTTTATTTCATGTCCGCTTCCCCAGTACCTATAAACCCTGTAAGGGCAGGACTATGGCCTCCATGCTAACCTCGGCCTTCTCTGCCCTTGGCACCAACTAGTGCACGTAGAAGCATTCTACATACTTATGGCATGATGAACCATCAAGACTTGAGAATGATCTTTTTTTTCTTTTCCTTTGTACGGCCACACCTGCAGCATGAGGAACTTCTCAGGCTAGGGGTCGAATCACAGCTGTAGCTGCCAGCCTATGCCACAGCCACAGAAACAGTGGATCGGAGCTGCCTCTGTATCCTAGCTGTAGCTCGTGGCAACGCTGGATCCTTAACCCATTGAACGAGGCCAGGTTTTGAACCCGAATCCTCATAGAGATTATGTCAGGTTCTTAACCTGCTGAGCCACAATGGGAACACCTTAATACCACTCTTTTTAAAAACATGTTATTTGTTCTAATGATTTCCTTACCTTTTGCCCTATAAAGTCTGATTTGTATTGGAGTCTGTATACTTTTTTGCCCTTATCCTAGAATCTAATAAGAAAAGCAGGAATTTCCAATGGCTGAAAGACTGAGCATTTTAACAGCCAGATCAGAGGTGACAGCCCAACTGAGTTGTGACCCAATCACTCTGGTATTAGGATAGACTTTGGGGCCACACTGAAGCTCCAAAGCCCATCAGCTCCTTCTGTGGGCAAAGGGTGTGGAGAATGTAGCTAAGCTACTCTGTGGTACTGCTGCCCCAGCATCCCTTTTGTTTGGCTAAGGAACCTGCAGGGACCATCAGCTGACACTGGCCCCTCGCACAAGCACACGCCCAGACAGCAGCAGAGGAAAAGCAAATGTAAGTCCTGGCTCTGACTCCCCAGGGGCCCCTGTGATGGATGATCTTTCTGCCCCCCAGCACCTTCTCCTGTGCACCTGTTACATCAGGCCTGAGGCTGACAGAGCCCTGCTCTCTTGGCTTTGGACGGAGCGATCTGACCTTTAGCCCGGGAACCCCAAAGCCCTCCGCCCACGAACCATAATAAAGCCTGCTCTCCTGGTCCCATCTCTTTCTGCCTGCACCTGGCCTTGACCACCTGGTGTGGCTCCTCAAGATGTGCACGCTGCCTCCTCCTGCACCCGTGAGTGATCAGCAACTCTACTTCACCCTGTCCTGCGGTCACTGTTGGACCTGGCTTACCACCTGAATGTGGTCTGCTTGATAAGTGTTAATTTGACAAATTCATAATAGATGAGAGGCATCATATCTACTTGATACTAGGATCTAAGTGTAAGGCATCATGTCGAAAATAAACTTTAAAAAAAGATCGGCGTTCCCGTCGTGGCTCAGTGGTTAACGAATCCAACTAGGAACCATGAGGTTTCGGGTTCGCTCAGTGAGTTAAGGATCTGTGGTGCTGTGAGCTGTGGTGTAGGTTGCAGACGTGGCTCGGATCTGATATTGCTGTGGCTCTAGCATAGGCCAGCAGCTACAGCTGATTAGACCCCTAGCCTGGGAACCTCCATATGCTGCAGGTGCGGCCCTAAAAAGACAAAAATACAATACAATACAATAAAAAAAGATCCATTCTTTACAAGATAAAACTCTCAATGAAAGACAACGATGTGGACATCAGGATAACTCCAGGCGTCCACTGTAAGTCACACATGTCTATTCACGTATTGAATAAAGTGAAGAGGTTTTGTTTCTCCCACATAAGCGTCTCCGATCACCAGATGAGACACTGAGGCCCCTACCTTCGATGTCTGTCTGCAGCTTCTGGGTAAACGTCACGAGGTCCCGACTCTTATTGAAGATTCCTTTGGTGGCCCTGGCCACATGCTGGCTATGTGCTAATACCCTGTTGAGCTGACGGAAAATACGGGCCTCAGGTTAGTCTGGCTTTGAATAAAATGCAAGCTTTGGTAGTTCAACAGAACAGGTTCTAGAACACAGAGAGAAGGTATACACCCTCATGTCAGCCAAGGCTGACAGATGCAGCAGGGGTGGAGATGGACGAGGTGGTTAAAGGAATGATTTACTACTGCTCACTCAGGGTGAGACAGGATAATCTATTTTTTAAAATAATTCAATGAATTTTGTTATATTTATAGTTGGACAACATCATCACAAGCTAATTTTAGAACATTTCCATCCCAAATCTCTGGTCCACACCTTAAGATGCTCTATTTTTTATTTATTAATTATTATTAATATTTTTTTGTCTTTTGTCTTTTTAGGGCCGCACCCTCGGCATATGAAGGTTCCCAGGTTGGGGGTCGAATCAGAGCTACAGCTGCCGGCCTACGCCACAGCCACAGCCACGCCAGATCTGAGCTGCATCTGCGACCTACACCACAGCTCATGGCAACGCCAGAACCTTAACCCACTGAGCGAGACCAGAGGTCGAACCCTCAACCTCATGGTTCCTAGCCAGATTCGTTTCTGCTGCGCCACAATGGGAACTCTCTTCCTTCCTTCCTTCCTTCCTTTCTTTTTTTCTCTCGTCTAAGATGCTCTATTTTTTTTTTTCTTTCTGCTATTTCTTGGGCTGCTCCCGTGGCATATGGAGGTTCCCAGGCTAGGGGTCTAATTGGAGCTGTAGCTGCCGGCCTACGCCAGAGCCACAGCATCGCGGGATCCGAGCCACGTCTGCGACCTACACCACAGCTCACGGCAACGCCGGATCCTTAACCCACTGAGCAAGGCCAGGGATCGAATCTGCCACCTCATGGTTCCTAGTCGGATTCGTTAACCACTGCGCCATGACGGGAATTCCAGATGCTCTGTTTTTTTAAAAGCCGCTGAATTTCCTATGAAACCACAGACTCTCCCAGTGTCTGCACTGTGAAGATCCCATCTCCGCTTCAGCACCCAAATATGCAGCAACCAGAAAGTAAAATCTTATGTACTCATATTGATCATGAGGACTCAGTGAAGGAGTTAAGGACACAGAATTGGGCAAAGGGCTTTACTCTGCGAAGCTGGAGACCTGGGACTCAACGCCTCCTAGCTCCTCAACAACTTAGAGTAATAATAACACTCGCCTCACAGGACACTAAGAGGATAATATGTGACAATGTCTGTTAGGCCCCAGGGCACTGGTATCACATAGAAGTTCCCAAGCCAGGGATCAAACCTGAGCCACAGTAGTGACAACGCCAGGTCCTTAACCCCCCACACCACCAGGGAACTCCACAGCTGTTGCTTTTATTAGGAATGTTCTAATTTGTAAAAAGAAAAGTTGTTTATAATTTCTAAGAATGTGAAGTTACTCAGACTGGTTCTAAGAGTGTTTTCTAGTCAAAATGCAAAGAAAGTCTTCTTTAATAGATAGAATTTATTTTAATTGGCTTATCACTTCCTACCAAATGTTGGCTTGCTGAGCTACTTTAAAGCCTACACGTAAATCCTTAAACTTTTCCCGAATCATCATCAATTCTACATTAACAGGAGCCACACTGACACATTTCAGGGCGCATGATTGTATGTGTGTGGAAGTTGAGAGACAGGCAAGATTCATAGATACACTGCCATACACATCTGTGTACATACATGGGAATCTATGTGCATGCACACACACACTTGAAATTTACGAGTAAAAATTATAAATTTGACAATAGGCCTCCCCTTTCATCAGCAAATGAGTTTTTTTTTTTTTTTTTGGTCTCTAGAAACCATTCATCTGGTGTGGGCTAAATAATAATAAAGAACCCACTAACATCAAAGCCAAGTCTCCTGTCATTCAAAGTCCAGCATCAGAACCACACAGCTGTAGCCTGAGCATTGCCCATATGGAGCAGGAGTTGCGCTGCCCTGGGGCTGGGCCTGGAGGAGGGAGCTGAGGAAGGACCCCGGCCGTCTTCTCACCCCGCCCATCCCTGTTTCACAGCAGAAACTGAGAGATGATGGAAGTGAGGGCCCAGCTCCACTCTCAGCAGAAAGACCACAGGATGAAGTCCAGAACCTCTTCCCACAGAAGCATGGAAACTGGCAGCATCAGAACCAACCGATGTGACCAGAAAGTGGCCGAAGCCCAGCTGCTGGGAGGAAGCGGCTGCCCTGATCCAATGAGAACCTTCTAGGCGCCCCAGGACCACAGCTCCTGAAGTCCGGGTGGGGAGAGGGCCCTTCACATGAGGAACTTACCTCCCTTTGCAGGTCCTGTGTTTGTTCTGAGACACTTTCAAGTCGAATTTTTGCCAGTTCCTTCTGTGTACCTCCTTGTAATAAAGAGTCCTAAAAGAATGAGGAAAACAACTTATAATGCTTCAAAAGAAAATTTCTGGTTCTTAACTAAGAATCACCTGTGATTACCCAAAGTCTCCTTTCTCTGAAGTTGCATTAAAAAAGAAAATGAGGAGTTCCCATCATGGCTCAGTGGAAACGAATCTGACTAGCATCCATGAGGACGCAGGTTCAAGCCCTGACCTCGCTCAGTGGATTAAGGATCTAGCATTGCTGTCAGCTGTGGTGTAGGTCGCAGATGTAGCTCAGATCCCATGTTGCTGTGGTTGTGGCGTAGGCCAGGGGCTACATCTCTGATTCCACCCCTAGCCTGGGAATCTCCATATGCCACGGGTGCAGCCCTAAAGAGACAAAAATAAATTAAAAAATTGCAAAGAAAGTGAGTCACATTGACTTAAATTTTGATCACAGCAACATGTTTCCATCCATATTTTGCATTGCACTTCCGACACAGATATGGATTTAAAGTCTAGTACGTTATACAGAACCCGACTGCCGTAATTCTTGGACGAGCCTGGTTTAATTTCAATAGCAGAACTACATCTGTTTTAAATAATTGCTAACACCTCAAAAAATGCTCAATAAGCTAAAACACAAAAGTACTAAGTAAAGAAAAGCCTTTATAATTACTAACAATTAAGCACTTAATTTATGACCACGCTCTTCTAATGTCTTGTATGCCTTTATTTAAACCTTATAATGACCCTTGAAAGGGGCCAGATTATTGTTCACGGTCAGGACAGTCATGAATTTGCCCAAGCCACCGTGTAGCTCAGCAGCGAAAACCAGACAACAGTTGAGAGATCACAAGTTTAACCTCCCGCATACTTTACATAGATGTCATTCGAAGGAATTGACAAAGTGGTTTAAATGAGAGCAAATCACTCAAAAAGAGATAAAATTGAAATCGTTTATCTCCCTTGGTGAAAAAAAATATATATATCATTGTACTGGCTAGAGCCCAAATTGACAGAAGTGGTGTTTTTTTTCTTTTTGCTTTTTTTTTAGGGTGGCACCAGGCTAGGTATTGAATTGGAGCTACAGCTGCCAACCTACACCACAGCCATAGCAACGCCAGATCCTTAACCCACTGAACTGAATGAGGCCAGGGATGGAAAGTGCATCTTCATGGATACTAGTTGGCGTCATTTCTGCTGAAGCACAACGGAAACTCCGCAGACAGAAGGTAGTATTTTATTGATTGTGTCTACAGGGAGGGGAAAAGGAGTTTACACGTTTCTTTCCTTCCTTTTTTCCTTATCTTTCAAAAACGTTTTGTTCCATTCGAGGAAACATAATACAAAACATGTCTTAGAGTTTCCCAACCTTTCTTAACTCCATTATATCTGCAGAGAAAGACCGAGATTAACAAGAGAATTAATCCACTGAAGCAACTGGAGTCCAGTGCACACAGGCACACACACACATACACATACACCTAAGGCAACCTTAAGTCTAAGAAAAGCTCTTATCTAAAAGAGGCATTCAGGAATAACTATCCTTTTCATTACTATGTGACACAGTGAATTAAATATCTCAAACTCTAATGCATAGGCTCTAAATAAAATTAAGAGTCCCATTTTTCCCATTTCGAAAAAAAAAAATGCTGTCTGGTAAGTCAGTTTCTGACCTTCCCACCTTCTTTTGGACCCAGATCAAAACATAGGTTTTACCAAATCATCAAACTATGATTTACTCCCAGAGATTTTTATGATAGTGTTCCAGGGAGGAAGAACTTTGTGCTCTGCACCTCTAGTTACATATAACACATTGACATGGAGTTCCCGTCCCGGCTCGGAGGAAATGAATCTATGGGTGTCTGTGAGGACACAGGTTCAATCCCTGGCCTTGCTCGGTGGGTTAAGGATCCAGCATTGCTGTGGCTGTGGTGGAGGTCGGTGGCTATAGCTCCGATTGGACCCCTAGCCTGGGAGCCTCCATATGCTGCGGGTATGGCCCTGAAAAGACAAAAATAAAAAATAAAAAAGAAGAATGCATTGACAGAAAATGTTTCCTCCCCAGCATATTACAGAAGATGAGTTCCCATTCCTTTCTGTCTGGATGAGGACAGCCGTGATACACAGGGGTGAGTGGGCTTTGTCTTATTCCAGGAGGCAGAAGGGGCACAGGGAGGTGTGTATGGACGGACCCCTGAACAACTGGAGTTGCCCCACAGCAAAAGGAGCTGGCACGTGGGTGAGGAAGACCCTGGTCACATTGAAGGGAAGGCTGGACGCGTACCAGGCTGGACACTGGGAATGAGGCTCCGGCCCTGGCGGGAGGACAGACAGCAGGACTCCTGTGGCCCGACCGACCTCTCCCCCGACCCCCCATGCCCCGACTCGGGCCTGTCTACCTCTGCGTGCCCAGTACCTACCCGCAGGGACTTCGTTGTATTTTCCACGTTGGACAAAATTCCATACGGGAGAGGGAAGACGCCGGTGAGGTTCACAGAGAGAATTGCAGCACCCACGTGGTCCAAGTCGGTCAGCAGCACGCCGACACAGTCATCATCACAGGCTGCAAGAAAGGGGACGTTCAGGTTCACACACAGCAGCCTGAATGTCTTCCTGAGGTGCTCACCGCGTCCTGTCACGGCATCTACAAGACTTTGAGAACACAGCCCATCTCATCCTCAAGACGTTAGCAGGGTCCACGCCTAGATGCGGTCACATCAGTGACTCCCTGGAGCCACAGAGAAACCCCCCTCCAACATTTACAGCATGTGTGCCCATCTTTGACTTGGACCAATGGCCGTGAATGCCAAGTGCATTTCCTGGCGGGCCCTGCTCTGTCATTTCCTCAGACAGTCTGTAGACCCCTTCAGCCAGGACAATGAAGGAAACTGGGGAAGTGATGGGCGTACACTGCTTATACCAAACGCACACACATAAAAGCCAAAGAGTTCTGGAAGCCATGATCTTGACCTTGCTCCCTGCCCACCTTCCCCAGGAACCACAGGGGAGACATGCCAAGGTCACCACCTCACATACTTGCTCTTCAAATCAGAAGTATGGAAGAAAACACTGTCCACAGCAGCTGAGCGCTGAGGCCATACATGGAGTTTGGTGACACAGATGACCAGCCACAGAGGTGATTCCTCTGCCCTGGCTGACCCTGGGCTCCACCAAAGGAAACAACAACCAGCTGAACTACGAAGCTGGCATCTCTGGGCTGCTTATAGTGCTGCAGAGGTCAATGCTGTTAGCCTAGAAGCTCCTGCCTCCATGCCAAAGGCACCAAGCTCAGGTGGGCAGATGCAAAAGGAATCTATGAGTAAAGTAAAATAGGACCTTCTCCATCCTGGTGACACCACAGGGCACCGCCACAGGGGGACATCTGAGGGCAAGATGGTCTTTAATCCCCCAGGGGAGTGATACCCACACATGCAATCGCCTTCCAGCAGAATGTGCCTCGGTTCACAGGCCTCACAGCGGAGCCCAGTGGCCCCTGGCCGGCAGACGCACTGCCCAGACTCACGGTCACAGTCACTATGAACAGAGCCATGTGGGCTGCAGTCACACCTCTGGCAAGTGCCACCTGGCCTTAGGGGGTTGCCATGGTAACCTGGGGAGCACCTGGAGGAGACACACAGGGATGGGGTGGGGGTGGGGTGTTAAGAGCAGGAAGTAAACACCAGAACAGCCTTCACAGCCCACACTTCTGCCCATTCAGCTCCTTCCAAATCTTGGTTCCTAAAAAGAGGACGAGCCAGTCACAAGGACGTGCGCTGACTTAATTCCCAGGAGGTTGTGTTTTGCAATGCCCACCAGCTGATACCGACTCCTAGTCACCTTTGCAAATACGTCCTATACATCTATCGGGGGCAGATGTGCCCAGAGATTTCCACAGGCTGATGCCCGGCATACCTTTCGCAGTATCGCCCTTCGTAGCCTGGGAAACAGGCATCGCAGCGGAAATCGCCATCACCTTCCAGGACACAGGTGGGGCTAAAACTGGAAGAAAGGAATATTTGGGGACGTTTCAGATATGCTAGTTCAAATCTTTCTTAGGATAGCCATTCATTACCCTTGAGGGCACAGGGGAGTTCTAGAAGGCACAGGGGAGTTCTAGAAGGCAAGTGATAACACTGCACAGTTGGATGGCTTTGTAGGGTTTAAACCCTATTGGGTCAAAAAAAGGAAAAGAAATATGCAATCAATACAAGTGGGTGCATCACTTGTACCCAGAAAATAGTCATCGATGGACACCGGTCCAGTGACAACCATGTGAGTGCTGGAGGGTGACTGATTTACAGAGGACAGCTAATTAGTGGCCAAATAAGAAAGGGGCTTATTTTGAGAATTAAGTGACTATTTGACTTGCCAGACGAAAAGGTGGGTGGAGCGAGCTCACGTGATGAAGACCAAACATGGGAAGCAGCGGCGAGAAGCGAGCTAGGAGGTAACCTCAACGATGAAAGTCAAGGGTGCAAATCAGGGGAAAGAAGAGTCAAGAGTGAAGGTGGAGTTGGAAAGGTGGGGAGTCACGTGATGAGGGTGGAGTCGGAAAGGTGGGGAGTCACGTGATGGGTTAGAGCAGCAGAAGGACAGAGCCACTAAGAAGCATCCGCCCAGATGCCACCTCCTTGCTCAGGGACCTCAGCTTTGAGCGTCTTCCTTTTTCTTCAACAAGCTCTTCCTCCATATTTTATTTTATTTTTTGGCTGCACCCACGGCAGGAGGAATTTCCCAGGCCAGGGATCAAACTTGCGCCACAACAGCAACCTGAGCCACAGCAGTGACAACACCAGATCCTTAACCTGCTGAGCCTCCAGGGAACTCCTGCTTCTACATTTTAAATCACCAACTAGAGGCTCAGCTGGGTACTTGCAAACCACTAAAATACCAATGGGACATCTGGCCAGTAAGGGATGTTTCCAGCCTGAGTTACAGGGTTTGCAGTTGGCCCCACTTAACTTCGGACTTTTTTCCTCCTTAAATACGAAAGGGATGGACTTCAGTGGAAACACAAAATAAGCAGAAGGCAAAGCCCATCTTTTAGGGCCTGTCAGATGTCAGCATACACAGAACGTTCACACCCTCACAGTCGCTTCCAAACAGTGTAAGCCCTAATTTATGATCATGGGCCGTGGGGGTGCCATGGACCTTCTTTGACTGAAGACATGAAACATGCACGCAGTATAGAACTGTGCAAAGTAGAAGAGTGGGTGAATATCCATCCAAACCTCTCTCTGGGCTCGTGCAGTCTCTGAGCTGTGGATATGCACATACACAGGATATGAAGGTTTCCCCAAATGGCAGCAGGTCCTGTATTCCATTTCAGAATTCCCCTGGCCATTTCCCCCATTCTGTACGTACAGATGTGCCTTGTTCTGTTCCCAGGGTTGGTACACTATTCCACTTAAGCATATACCCCAGGACACTCTAGGTATGTCATCAATCCTCTGCAGGTAGGTACTTCAGTACCCTGCCCGCTTTTTGTGAATATAAGCAATGCCCATCTTCACACGCATATGCAAGCATTTCCATAGGCTAGATTACAAGAGTGGAATTGATGATTCAAATTTTATATACAGATTTGTTGGGAGGGGGCTTTTTAGGGCCATCCCTGAGGCCTATGGAAATTCCTAGGCGAGGGGTCGAATCGGAGCTACAGCTGCTGGCCTACACTGCAGCCACAGCAACGCCAGATCCAAGCCTCGTCTTCGACCTACACTGCAGCCTGTGGCAACCCCAGATCCTTAACCCACGGTGCAAGGCCAGGGATCGAACCTGCATCCTCATGGATACTAGCTGGGTTCATTACCACTGAGCCACAATGGGAACTCACTTTATATACAGATTTAACACAAAAAAATTAAATAAAAGTAACAAAAAGTTTTAGGATGCTTGATAATTTACAAGGAAAGTTTACACCGTGCCTCTCATTAGGGACTTACCATTAAGTGACACTTACTTGAAGACAATAAAGATAGAAGATTTAAATAAATATGAAAAAGAAAACTTCGCTTTAGCAAACCCAAAGTTGGTATTTAATATATATATATGTTCAATGTCTTGTCAAGTACTTTAAACAATAAAAGACATGTTACTTATTATCATTTTCTCCAAACCAAAGAGGACCCACGGATACTCCAATCCTCACTTAAAATTCCTGGTTCTTTTTTTGTGTAGTGATAATTCCCTTCAAGCACCTTGAGTACAAGGTGGAACCTGACCCCAGTTTCCTCACTGAGCAGCAGCATTTCTGCACATCACCAGCCATTGACATATATAATTTTAACCCCATTTCCTTACATTACATAGGGACTGAATTCTTCATGTCATTATTCATAAAATTAATACGAATTCCTCTCTAGGCACACTGGATGTATAGGTTGGAGCTTAAATTAGTCTTCAAAAAAAATAAAAGCCTGAAAGTCCTTTCTTTAATTGGTTCCATTCTTTTTTTCGCATACCTTCAATGATTTTTTTCTTCTTCTTTTTACAGCCATACCCATGGCATATGGAAGTTCCCAGGCTAGGGGTCAAATCGGAGCTGCAGCTGCCCGCCTATGGCACAGCCACAACAACACCGGATCCAAGCCACATCTTCGACCTACACCACAGCTCATGGCAACACCGGATCCTTAACCCACCGAGTGAGGCCAGGGACTGAACCTGCATCCTCATGGACATTAGTTGGGTTCATAACCCACTGAGCCACAATGGGCACTCCCTAATTGGTTCCATGCTAACACTCAAAACCAACCCACATGAACTTTGCTTTTGAAAAGATTCAAATACTGGGAGAATGAATGATTTTTCTTAAAGTTAGCCCTTCTCAACACATGAAGAATATTCATTGAGATAGAGCATGCAGAGACCCTGGAAAACAAGGCTGACAGTGAAAGCAGTCCTCTGGTGGCGCGGGCACCAGCCCACCCGTGAGCTCACCTGGCAGGGAGGCCGTGAGGACAGGTGCACGGAGAGCAGTCGCTGGCCAAGCCTGTCACCTTCCCGTAGTACCCAGGGGCACACACGTCGCAGTGGTCACCAGTGGTGTTGTGGCTGCAGTTCTGGGGCCCGAGTTTCAAAGGGGGAGGAAAGCAAGGGGAAACTTAGACCTTATTCTCATCTGGCAATAGCCAAAAGCACTAACATGTTCATGTCAGTTGATGTTTTTTTGTTGTTGTTGTTGTTGTTTTTTTTTAATTTTCAAGGAAGGGTGACCTTTTTTCTTCACATTTTAAAAATCCTGGAAACATGGCCAGCTCTAATGGCTTTCATTCATTACAAGACTGCAGCATCCTGGAGTTCCCATTGTGGCTCAGTGGGACCAAACTCGACTTATATACATGAGGATGTGGGTTTGATGCCTGGCCTTGCTCAAGGGGTTAAGGATCTGACATTGCCATGAGCTTGGGTGCAGGCTGCAGATGAGGCTTGGATCCCGAGTTACTATGGCTGTGGTGTAGGCCAGCAGCTACAGCTACAATTTGACCCCTAGCCTGGGAACTTCCATGTGCCGCTGGTGTGGCCCTAAAAAGACGGGGGAGGGGGGAAGACCACAGCATCCAATACAGCCTAGAAATGACTGATACATTCTTCTTATAGAGAATTCATGCAGGACAGCCAGCTTTCAGAGCCTTAAAATGTGGATCTAAAATATATAGGGACCAAACAAGAATGTGTGCACCGTGGGAGCTCAATGATCACACATGGCCAAGTGGGCAGAGGATTCAGGAAATGGTCAGTGGGTTAAATGGGCTGTGTTCTTTCCTGGGTATCAACTGACAGGTCAGCTGCTGATCTGAGAACTTTGTCCTGTTGGATCGGGATCGGGAAAGGTTGGGGATTATGCAATGTTCCAGGAGCACCTAATCTTGTTAAAATAACTGCACCAAGGAACAACGCTGGCTGGCCGCACGAAAGAACTGATGAATGTCTTCAGCCACCCGTGTGACCTTTGTCCCTGTGATTGGCCAAGGGACCATCCCAGCTAACTGCATCTCACTGCCTGAAATCAGCTCTCCTTAAATCCCTAAATGAGCTTTTCTCATTTTCTGTATTACTTTTGCCTGGAGCATGAGCTGATTAGAAAGAATGATTTCTTTTTTTTTTTTTTTAATCGTGTTGGAGCTATTTGCATCGTCACTAAGTCCATTTTACCGTGAATGACTGGAATCATTTTTTTTTTTTAATTCCAGATATCTAATGGAGACACCAAAGGTTAATACATATCTTTTTAATTGAGAAAAACCATGCAGTGCTTCTGTTTCTAAATTCACTGGTGCACTGCTGTGGCTTAATGGTTTCCCAGTGGAAACTGCTTTTAAATTCCACATATGACAGGTGCTTCTGAATAGAAGAAAAGGAAGACAGCTCTAATGTTGGTTGGAGGGAAGTGAGGAGCCCTGGAGCCTGTGATCAGGCCACAGCCAGGATCTCTAAGGCTTCAGGTGTATCTTCCATGGTGGGCAGCTCAAAGAGTGATCTACCTTTTCCTTTTCCTAGTTTTCCTTCAGTGAATTATTCTACTTGAGGCAAGTTGGTTTTGGCACAATTTAGACAAGGAATCAATGTTCCCATATGAGTTATATTAAAGAACGAGGTTTCAGGAGTAGGGAGAAAATATCAGATTATTCTATGTGATCAATAAGGCCTCGTCAGCTTAAGGAAAATACTGGGCACAAGAGTTTGTCCCCAATCAAGGCCACAAGACTTACGTCTGGGTCACTTGGCCCTTTTTGGTGATCAGAGCTCTGCTTATGTCCCCAAAGGTCTCGGGGAAGGTGGCCAGGAAGCAGGTGCACACCAAGACCTCCGGGAGAACATGCACTTTTTAACAAGTGCCAAGAAAGGGCAATACTTCACACGGAGAGATGTATTTTCATCACTAGCATTAACTCGTTGTAAAAGCTTGGAGTGGAGTTCCCGTCATGGCTCAGGCGAGACGAATCTGACTAGTATCCATGGAGATGCAGGTTTGATCCCTGGCCCTACTCTGTGGGTTAACAATCCAGCGTTGCCGTGAGCTGTGGTATATGTTGCAGATGCGGCTTGGATCCAGTGTTGCTGTGGCTGTGGCATAGGCTAGAGGCTACAGCTCAGATTGGACTCCTAGCCTGGGAACCTCCATAAGCCATGGGTGTGGCCCTAAAAAGACAAAAAAATAAAAATAAAAGCTCCAAGTGGCCCTTGACATTCTCTGACATAGAGTCCTCATTTGCTTTGCCTGCAAACACTAGCACCGCAAGTAAAAACAAGTGACACTTAACTAAACCCCAAATTAATGTCCATAAACAAGTTCAAAGGAGTAACTTTTCATAAACAAATTGCCACCAACAATATGAGACTTAGCCAGCTAGGCCTTGCTGAAGGAAACATATGTATAACTTACTCTGAGTTAAATTTAAACTCTCAAAAGAAATATACATGCAAATAAAGAAAGAAAGAAAGAAAGAAATTTAAACTCTCTAAACCAAGGAACTGGTAGGACCTTGAGCCAGAAATGCAAACTCTCAGAGCTTGATCAGGAGCACCCCCACAGCAAGCATACCAGACATTTCCCAGTTTCCGGGTCACAGGCGTCACTGTGGTTGTTGCAGCTGCAGGGCACACAGGGAGCAAGCAGAGGGCGGGGTCTCTTGCCATCACCTTCTGGAAGCTTCCCTCTGTGGTAACCAGGTGCGCAGTCCTGAGGGGACGTAAAAGGGGAGGAGATGAACACAAAGCCTGATTAGAAAATGGGCCAAGGACTTGAACACTCATTTCCCCAAAGACGATACACAAATGACTACACAAGCATGTGAAAAGATGCTCGGTATCAATAATCATCAGGGAAATGCAAATCAAAACCACAATGAGATACCTGCTCACACCCATTAGGACAGCTACCATCAAAAACAGAAAAAAGAAACAGAAACAGAAAACAGCAAGTGTTGGTGAAGATGTGGAGAAACTGGAAGCCTGGTGCTTTGCTGGTGGGAGTGTAGGAAGGTGTGGTGCTTTGGAGAGCAGTACGGAGGTGCATCAAATAGTTACCTCAGGATCCAGCAATTCTACTTCTGGGTATAAACCCCAAAGAGCTGAATGCTAGCATGTTCCAAACCCAAGACCCTGCGTTCAGCTCTTTGGGGTTTACACCCAGAAGCAAGATTTACACCCATGTTTGCAGCAGCATGATTCACAGCAGCCAAAGGCGGAAGCAACCCGAGTGTCCCCTGCTGAATGGCTGGATAAACACAATGTGGTCCATCCATCCAGTGGCATATCATTCAGCCCCGAGCAGGAAGGGCCATTCTGACACCTGCTGCAGGATGGGCGAACCTTGAAGACATCATGCTCAGTGAAATTAGCCAGCCACAAAAAGACAAATACTGCACAATTCTACTGCAACGAGTGGCCCAGCGTCGTAGATTTAGAAAGACAGAAAGTAGAAGAGTGAGCCTGGGGGAGCGGCATGGGGACGAGTATTTAACGAACACAGACTTTCATTTTCACAAGATGAGGAATTCAGGAGATTGGCGGTACAGCAGCGTGAGGATGCTTAAGGCTGGACACCTTAGAAAAATGGTCAGGATGGTGCCTATTTTCCTGCATGTAATCTTTTAAAAGGGAGACACGATGTAATAGATACACACAGTTCTGTTCATCACTTGGAGCAGCTGCCACAAGCATGTTCCCAACCCAAGCCAGGAAATGGGCTTTAACCAGAGTGTCCCTACCTGACATGAGAATCCGGCTGTGCCAGGAGGACAGATACACTTCTCTAAAAGAGAAGCTGCCTCCCACCCTGGGTGCAGTTCTTCAGCCTTTGTGCCCACCTCCAACGAGATATTTGAGATTCTGTGAAACCGTTAAGAAGTGTGAGAGGAAAGGCACATTACAGAATAAAATTTGCTCACACCAGAGCTTTCCTGCCTGTTTGAAAGCAGTTCCTACTCATTGTTATAAAGGAAATGGGTAGAAAAAGACTAAATGCACAGTAGTCAACACAGAGTAGAACCTCAGCTAACATTATAGACCTTAAAAATCATGTTAGGGGAAGCACAGTGGAAACTCTTGAAGTCCTAGTTTAGCCATAACTTAGGTGGCTTTCTTTATAGAATAAGTACTAGATGAGCAGGTGACAGCATTCTTTTTTTTTTTTTCTTTTTAAGGCTGCACCTGCTACATATGGAAGTTCCCAGGCTAGGGGTCGATGCTAGATCTGAGCCGCAGCTTGCAGCAATGCCAGATCCTTAACCCACTAAGCAAGGCCAGGGCTTGAACCTGCATCCTCACAGATGCTATGTTGGGTCCTTAACCCGCTGAGCCACAATGGGAACTCCCAAGTGACAGCATTCTTGATGCATTGTTACAAAGAAATGGCTATTGCAGTTTAAGTGCAGAAAATAGCAGAGTTTGTTGTTGATATTTTATCCTCATAAAAGATATCAACATCATGTATGTATATATTATATGCACATGAACATGGGAGATGGCTAATTTATGTTGTGTTCACATATTTCATAAAACAATAATACGTAATAAGGTTTTGGTGAGGAACAGAAATATATATATTATTGAAGATAAATCTCTTCCACTTGCTTTTTTATAAGAAACATATTTTTAAAAATTCTAGAAGTTTCCACGTACCTGCTTTGCTGTAACCCTTGACCATAAGATGCTTTGATGAAGATGTATTCAACGTTGCTAAGAACCGACATAAAATCTGAGCGTGTGACAGGTTCTTCAGAAACAGAGTTAAAATATTTCCAAAAATTCTGTGGAGGAGAAGCCCAGTCAATTAAATTTAGGGTACAGCTTCTCAGAGGCATACAGACTTAATTCTTACAAAAATTTCTCCAGCAGTGAGCCCAGTCCTGGGCGGGACACTAAATTTAACTAAGGAAGCTCTCCTGCTGCCTCCTGAGGGCAGCATCAGCGCCATCTCACTTATCAACCACCCCAAGTCACCCTGGGAGGTGCCAGCCCCACAGGGAAGCATCGGGAAATACCTGCTGGAGGAAGGAACACATGCTTTCCAAGTTCAAGGAGTCCCTTATAACCGTAAAGGTTGAAACTCCGAGACCCTGATAAAAGCTTTAAGGTGCAACTTGCATGAAATTACCATAAACCTAATCTACATTTCTTGAGATTATGAAATTTGAATCTTTTCAGGAATTTTGCTAAAAATTTTGACCCAAGGCCTTCTTGCTCACTGTCTTTTTACAGCGATTTCATGATTGGAAAATTTCAGGCAAAGTTCCCAGCGGGAGGGGTTATGTGAAAAGAGCGCTCGGTCACCTCTTTCATCCCTATTTCCTGCTCTTCTCTCACTCCGTTCTCTGGGGCCCGCGCATCCACGTAGATGACGTGCTTTCTGGTCCTGCCTCCTTTCATGAGCACCTGAGGCTCCAGGTTGAAGGTACCGAGGCCATTGGAAGAATAGAAGGCCACGCCGTACCGCAGTTTCCCGCCGTAAGCCATGAGCTGTGGGAAAGCACAGGTATTCACCTCTCTGATATGGCAGGGGTTAAAGATATTTTATTCTGGAGTTCCCATAGGGGCTCAGCGGAAACGAATTCGACTAGGATCCATGAGGTTTCGGGCTGGATCTCTAGCCTCACTCAGTGGGTCGAGGATCCAGTGTTGCCGTGAGCTGTGGTGTAGGTCGCAGACACAGCTCAGATCCCACATTGCTGTGGCTGTGGTGTAGGCCTGTAGCTGCAGCTCTGATTCGACCCCTAGCCTGGGAACTTCCATAAGCTGCAGGTGCAGCCCTAAAAAGGAAAAAAAAATTATTCTAAGTTTGCTCCCCTTTGAAGGAAATCTTGTACCTTAAATATACATCACCTATGGAGTGTATTGTTTGAAATGTGTTTCCTTCTAATTCTACTTAATCATGGATTATTAAATTGACCCAAGCCAAAGAAAAGATGCTTTGTCATCTTTAAAACGTTTTAAAAAGCAGTTTGTTAAAGTCAGATTGGCCGGGAAAAGCTTTGCTTCTGTGCTGTATACGACTCAGTGGGTTTGGAGAGATGTGTAAACCCATGAAACCACCACAACCACGGAGGCCACAGGTCCTTTCATTACCTCTCACCACGTCCTCTTGATGATGCCAACCACGTAAGCTCCAGTGTAACACATCTGTGTCACAGTCATTCTAATTATCCTCAAACTCCTTTGAATTAAACATAGGCTATAGCCATAGGAGCACTGGAGTTATATTCGCCAATTTCAAAGGTTAGGGTGAATTCACGGACAGACTCCTATGTATATGTAAACACAAATACACAAGAGACGTCCCGTCTCTTTTTTCCCTCCAAAAAATATGTACCAACTTCTTGAGAAGACCCTCCCAGACCTTCTAGGCTATATTGAGCCTATATTAATGAAAAACAAAAAATGTTTGTTGAATGACTGCTTTAAGAAAGAGAAAAAGGAGTTCCCATGGTGGCTCAGGGGGTTAAGGACCCGACAATGTCTCTGTGAGGGTACAGGTTTGATCCCTGGCCGCACTCAGTGGGTTAAGGACCTGGCATTGCTGTGGCTGAGTCGCAGGCTGGCAGCTGCAATTCTGATTCTACCCCTGGCCCAGGAACTTCTCTATGCCGTAGGTGCGGCCGTAAAAGGAAAGAAAAAACAGGAGAAAAAGGATATGACATTAACTTTAAAAGACATCCAAAATTAATGGAACTATTTAAAGAACCCTCCATCTGGAGGGATTTTATAAGCATTAACCTTCTCCACTCCCACTTAGAAGAGGAAATGAATAACCACTCCAGTTAGCCACAGGCCAACCCCGGTCACCGTCATTGCAAATCGCTCCCGTTCCCCCAGGAACCCTGGGCGGGCTCTAGGCATGGGTGCCTCTCACCTGGTCCCCCAGAAACTGCCTGGGTAGCCGCCAGTAAAAGGGCTCCGCGTGGACATGCCGCCGGACGGTCTCGGCGTCTAGGAGGACATCAGGGGCCTGGTAATACACCCCCTCGGCGGTCCCTTTGAGGTTACTCTGCGAAACCACCCGCAGAAGAGGCTGACCAGAGCCCAGTGTTACCTAGACATAGAAGGAGGACAAATCCACTTTAGAGTGTCAATCAACCCCGCACCGCTGGCATATTCTCCCACTGCCTCCGATGAGACAGCTTCGTATTAAAACAGGACTAATGTAAACATCTGGATGTAAATGAACTGAAAACCACTTAAACCACTGCATTCAGGGTCAACTGCTGCTCTACTAGGCAACATCCACGAAGGAGACGGCTGGTGGGTGTGGTTTTCTCCAACTCAAGCCACAGACTGACCAGCGCAGAGCCACCCTGATTCCCGCCCCATTTACTGGAAGTAGAGGAGGATTTCTGACTCTTTACTCACCTAAAGCAGCTTCCTAGAATTCCTGATTCAGTAAGAGCAAAATTTAATGTAAGTACGTGACTGGCTTTCCCACCCTCCCCAACTGCCAAGAGCAGAGGGTTCAGACAGAGCGTTCGGTTCGGCGGCGTGTGTAACTCACCCGGGTCCTCACGTGTCCCTCGGCCTCCGAGCAGAGCTGGGACAGCCCAAAGCAGAAGCAAGGGGTGCACCCCCGAGGGTCTGCGGCGTCCAGGGCAAAGGTGCCAGCTCGACACTCGCTGCACTGAGGGCCGACGACATTTTCCTACAGGGACAGAGGGACAGACTCATTTTACACGATTTCTGAACCCACAGGAAGGAAATACAACACAGCCATAATTTGGGGTGAACAAACATCGCAGAACTAGCTGCTCCTTAGGCTGGTTCCATAACCCCTCTGAGCCTCAGGTCTCTAGGACCCACTGATTCCGCAATGTGGCTCATCGTCAGAATTGCCTTGGAAGCTTTTGGAAAATGCAGGTTCCCTGGTGAGTCTCCTGGAGCGGCCCCGGAATCCTCCTGGAGTCCCCAGGGGACCGATGGATCAGTCAGAATGCAGGGACGGGGACCAGAGGGCTACTAGGGCAGGTCCTCCTGTGCTGCTCGCCTGTCATGAGAACTGCTAGCATACGTGTGGCAAACCAGGCACACGTCCACTGATGTCCCCACCCGCTGCCATCGGAGCCCCATGAGTCCTCCCCACCCCCAACCCCCCACTAAGCAACCCAGACGAGGCTTCCATCTCACCAGCCCCTGGAAAGGAACAGAGAAGGTGGCCAAAGATTCTTGTAACAACAAAACACAATGGGAAAACACATGGAAATACACAGAATTAAGCATGACTGACATCTGACGTCCTGGGAAAGTGAGAACCTCCAGTTCTTTATATTCCTTCTTTCATATTCCCTCCAGTCTGGCCAGCACACACAAGAGAATAATTACCTACCAGCTATGAAATCACAAATCTTCCTGAAGCCCCAAGTTATCTATTTTACCTGTAGAGTCAAGACAGATTGGCTACTCAGCCAACTGGAACACAAGCTAGAAAGCGCAGCGTGTTTTTCAAATCAGCTCCATCATCTGACACTTGTAATAAACAGTACAAATTCCATCTAAAGAAGCATCCATCATTCTTGGGGGCGGGGCACACACAGAATTTAAACTCAGACCCAAAAGGTGATGTCAATTCATTATGAGAATGAGAACTGTCTTAGACTCAGGCACTTATTTAAAGAGGTAAAGCCCCCCAAGTCCGAATGCCAGTGAGAGGGAGGAAGAGAGTGGAGGCAATACCTTGCAAGAGCAGGTCCCGGTTTCTGAAGCACAGCTGCAAAGACCCTGCTCCGGGTCACAGGTGTCAGCCAGTGTCCCTCTGAGGTTGCAGTCACAGGCCACACAGTCTGGAAAGTCTCTGTACCCCAGGGAGCACTGGGCACAGGTCCGGCCACCGAACCCAGGCTTACACTGGCAATGGCCAGTGAGCACATCACATTGATGACTGATGGACCCCACGCTACTGCAATTGCAGGCCTGGAAGGGAAAGGCTCAATAAATCAAAGGCAGCTTTTACATGTTCATAACGCACACATCCGGGGCTCCTGGAAGACTGAACGCATGGGTCCCTCCCGCTCCCGCACACGGGCTCACTGCCACGTGCCAGTGAGAGGCCGGGACCACATGGCTGGACAGGAGCAAACCTTTGAGACACATGCAGGCTGGGCTGAAACCACGGCCTGAAATTCAACTTACTTAACAGGTCAGAGCAGTCAGTAAACTTACTTTAGAAGTCAAGTAATTGTCCCTCTGTGTCCAAAACACAAACTCTAAGTTTAACTGATAAGAGTCAACATAGAAAAAATAGACACACAGTGAAGACTGGACATTCTACACACACCCACCCCCAAAGTGGTTTCTGTTCTCCTGGAAGAGAGCATATACCGTAGAACACACTTGAAGGGCACTCCAACAAAACTTTGATCTTCTAATCTTCAGTTCCACTGCTAAGCCCTTGAAGAAAACTTTGGATATTGTATCTTAAGGGTGCTGTTTTCATTTTTATTCCTACAATCCGGACTGAGATAGATTTATTTATCTATTTATATTTTAGCACCATACCCTCAGCATATGGGTGTTCCCAGGCTAGGAGTCTAATCAGAGTGTATCTGCCAGTCTACGACACAGTCACAGCAACGTGGGATCTGAGCCATGTCTGTGACATACACTGCAGCTCATGGCAACGCCGGATCGTTAACCCAATGAAGGAGGCCAAGGGTCGAACTCATGTCCTCATGGATACTAGTCAGGTTCATTACCGCTGGGCCATGACGGGAACTCCTATTTATTATTATTATTATTATTATTATTAGGGCCACACCTGCAGCGTATGGAAATTCCCAGGCTAGGGGTGGAATCAAAGCTATAGCTGCTGGCCTACGCCGCAGCCATGGCAACAACAGATCCTTAACTCAGTGACTGGAACTAAAGATTGAACCCACATCTGCATGGATACTAGTTGGATTCTTATCCTGCTGAGCCACAACGAGAACTCCCAGACTGAGTTTTAAGTAGGAACCACAAAGCTGGTCCACAGGTTAAAATCAAGCACATGGGTCGAAGCAAAAGAGGGAGGGAATTCTCCATAAAGAAGACCTCCGTGCATACCTGGCATCCGAGCTCCAGGTTGTGGCCCCAGTGTCCGTCCACACACTCCTCACACGCCATGCCCTGAGTGTGAGGCGGGCACACACACTCCCCCGAGTCCGGGTCGCAGGTGTTCTGGGTGTGCGCACAGTCACAGGCTGCGGGAAAGACAGAAAGTGTCCTTAGGGACCAGGATGCTCAGGTCAACCAAAGGGGTCAAAGTGGATGCTGCAAGCTGTTGCCCTCCAACTAGTAATCTCCATCACTCCTTCCCTTCCTGAAAGAGACCCAATGTCCCCAAGACCCCGCCGTGCTGCTCGTGCTTGTGGAGAGATGCTGCTGGAAGAGAGAATCGGGGCATAGCGGGGGGAAACAGAGAAAAGATGGGAAAGGTGGGGAAAACAGAGCCAACACTCACTGAGCACTTCTCTGCTAACAGCCAAGGACTTTCAGGACAACCGTGACTGCAGCTCCTGGATGGAGTCTATCATTAGCTTCTCCATTTTCTCACAGTGAGTCCAGCCCCACTGAGGCTTACAGACTCACCCAGAATAGAGATCAAGGAGAAAAAAGATATGAAAGCCTAGAGGTTAAGGAAAAAAACCATAAAGGAACTTAACAGAATCAGTCCAAGGAGAGCTCAAAGAAAAGTCTGGGAATTACAGTAAAGTCTCAAAGGCTGAACTCAAGAGCTTACGTGTACAGCCGCCATCCTGGTAGGCATAGAAGCCACGTGCACACCTGTCGCATCTCTCCCCAGCCACGCCTGGGACGCAGGGACACTGGCCTTCCTCTGAGCAGTCATCGGACAGGGAGCCGGACGCGTTGCAGTTACAGGGCAGGCACCCAAGCCCCGAGTCCAACCCGAAGTAGCCGTGCTGTTTCCCGGGGCGGAGCCAGGAAGACAAAATATGTTTTTGTAAGCGACTGGTACCCACTGAAACATTTCCCAAGTCAACCACGGCACCTTTCATAGCCGCTCAAGGTGCTCAGAACATCATGCAGCTGCTCTGTGAGCCCAATACCTACTCTCTAGATATGGACACACGGCACTCGCTGGCTGCCCAGGAACCTGCTCTTCCTGGAGAGCATTTCATTTGAGCCAGTTAAAGCATCAGTCATGGACATCACTGAGGAACGTGTTAACGGCAGGCAAAGAGCTGGCATCTTACCAAGCACTGGTCACACTGCTGTCCGGTCACGTGTGGTTTGCAGTCACAGAGTCCGGTCTCAGGATGGCAGACAGCAGACAGGGAGCCTTGTTCATGGCATTCGCAGGCTGACACACACACACAAGACATGTTCGTACGCATTTCTATGTAGAGTTATTATAAATTGATCCCCAAAGAAAAAATTGCCTCAAATGGTAAAACTGAAACAAAATTGTTATTTTTTGGGGTCTATTTTTTTATCAAGGGTTAGTTGATTTACAATGTTGCTCCCGTTTCTGGTGTACAGCAAAGTGACCCAGTCACACATATATATATATACACATTCTTGAAACAAAATTATTGCTTTGTCCTAACTTAAAAAAATTAGTATTTCTCTGAGGAGTAAGCCAAGATAAGGTTGGTGCAAGGAAGCAGCATGCAGAGAAAAAAATTACTGAGGCTATTAAGAGAATAATCCACAAACTTAACACACTTGAAATTTTTAAAAAAAATTTTTAAAGATTTTAATTTTTCCCATTATAGTTGGTTTACAGTGTTCTGCCAATTTTCTGTCCTTGGAATTTTTTAAGTGACCACCCACGTATATCAACAAATCTGCATAGAAAATAAGCAAAGAAGATTTCAAAATCAATTTAGTGACTTGCTCATTCCAATCACATATATATTTACTATTTTAAAGCTCACAACGATCCTGGACATAGTTCATAATTTAACGCAGTATTTCCCTGCTCTAAGTCATGAATCCTTTGAGATTCTTATCTTCAGCCCAGATGCTTCAATTTTATCTACAGCCAGAATATTGATGTTTAAAGCTGCAAACTCCCCCACCTTTTCAAAGCCATGCAATTTAACAGGTCCAAGAAATGTTTCATGTTCACCGGGAGCTGTCAATATATACTTTGTTTAAATTATGTAACTTTTTTTTTTGTCTTTTTGCTATTTCTTGGGCCGCCCCCGCAGCATATGGAGGTTCCCAGGCTAGGGGTCGAATTGGAGCCACAGCCACCGGCCTACGCCAGAGCCACAGCAACGCAGGATCCGAGCTGCATCTGCAACCTACACCACAGCTCACGGCAACGCCGGATCGTTAACCCACTGAGCAAGGGCAGGGACCGAACCCACAACCTCATGGTTCCTAGTCGGATTCGTTAACCACTGCGCCACGACGGGAACTCCTAACATGTTCACCAACGAAGCTCTCCCAGGACATGTACTATTTTTGGATGCTTGGGCTCAGAAAATGGATACTCTCTGACATATGGCATAACTGTGTAAGAAAAACTTCACAAGTTACCTCAAGCCCAAACACACTCTGGGTGGCAGCAAAGGGCAGTGGGACAGGGCAGGGGTGGGACACTGGCAATGGGAGGGCTGATGGTCAGAGGAAAGGGGGTGGGGTTCTGCCTCCTTAGTTGCCTTTCAGAGGCAAACCAACCAATCCAGAGACCACATCCCATTGCCTTCCACACTGGGCTCTCATCTGCCACTGTCCACCTGTCCTTGTCACCCCAGGACCGTGCATCAGACAACAGGGACAGCCCTTAGGCCCCAAACCTGCTGAATGATTCAAACCAGCCAATCCTAAACCTGCTTACCCCGCCTGCCCCTTTTCCCTGCAGATAAAGGCTCCTGCCCACACTTCCCCTCTGGACCAACCTGGCTGCTTTCGTGCTTGGCCACGACTATGCTGTGTCCCCACCCACCTGGCACCCAGCTTGGTCATGCCCACGCTGTGTCCCTGCCCAGCTGGCACCTTCTTGGCCATGCCATGCTGTGTCCCCACCCATCTGGCATCCACAGTAACAAACTCTTTGCAATGATAGTTCTCCCCTGGTTTGCTGGCCCTGCTGTACAGAAATCAACATAATACCTGTATTTAAAACAGTCCTCAGCCTCCAACCACTCTCACCTGTGGCCCATGGAAACATCATATGCATACAACACACTCACATCCTCATTCACACATCCCACCCCCCTTAACCTTTCATTCTTGCTGAGGTTCCATCTAGACTCTCCCCGTTGGCTCCCTCTGCTCCTCCCTCACCCTCAGCACCATAGTTCAATCCATCATTTGCATCCCGCCCTCCCAATCCCTTGGCTGCTAAAATTGCTCCTCCTAAAATGTCCAGGATGCCCAGGTGCAGATTCTAAGAGCAGATCCTGTGACCATCTTGTTGCATCTTTCTATGGATCAGCCCCTGACCCCTCTCTCCCTTTTTGAGGGGAAGGACACACCCACGGCATGTAGAAGTTCCAGGCCAGGGATCGAACATATACCACAGTGATCTAAGGTGCTGTAGTGACTACTGCAGATCCTTAACCCACTGTGCCACAGGAGAACTCCACAGCCCTCCCTCCCTTTTGAGCCTGTCTCTCACCAAGCTCTCAGGACACACACTGGGCCCAGGCAGCTGCCCCCAGAACCAAATGCTATCTGTTCTGACCAATCGTCCACCCTACCCCCCACTACTCATCACTAAGACCTTTGATTTTCTGTCTTCACTTCTATCCAGTGGTAAAATCCTGAAGCAGCTTTTTCAATGTGGGATGGATGCACAGAACAGAAAGGAAAATTTTTTTTTGGCACATGCTAGAAAATTCTGCAGTGTGACTGAACAACTTGAGTATCTGAATCCACTCCTTTCATGTTGAATTTAAGTAATCTAAATACAGATCAAGTATTTTGGGTGAAACTATAGCATTCTAATGGAGATAAGCTATAAAAAACACACTGAATTTTGAAGACTTAGTATTAAAAATAATAATCTCATTAATACTTTGAAAATGATTACACAATAAAATGATAACACTTTATATTGGGCTAAATAAAATGCATTGTTAAAATGTATGTCACCTATTTCTTGATACTCAGCAAAAGGTGGTTACTCAAAAATTTTAAAAGACACGTGTGGCTTACATTTCTGTTGGACAGCATTGATAGAAAGTGATAATATTTTTTATTATTGTGATTTTTATTTTCCTGTTGTGGCTTAGCAATGACAAACCCAAGTAGTATCCATGAGGATATGGGTTCAATCCCTGGCCTCTCTCAGTGGGTTAAAGGATCCAGCGTTGCCATGAGCTGTGGTGTAGGTCGCAAATGCAGCTTGGATCCCACGTTGCTGTGGCTGTAGCATAGGCTGGCAGCTGCAACTCCGATTGGACCCCTAGCCTGGGAACTTCCATGTGCTGTGAGTACAGCCCTAAAAAACAAATAAATAAGAATCACTGCCCTTATTACTAGAGATGATTGTAGCTACCATTTATTTACTATTTAGAGCTTTAAATTTGTTATCCTATTGACTTCTCCAAAAGGCCTCAGTGTATACATAGAATTATGTCCATTTTATGTACAAGGACACAGTGAGTAGGAGAAGTTCATACATTTGCCTAACGTCACACAGCTGCTCGGTGACCAACCACGGGTCCTCCCCAACATGGGTCAGACTCCAGGGACCTGGATCCACACGCGTGCTTCTCCTCCACACCATCATGCGTGGCTCCCAGACAGATTTGGGGTTTCCAAGCCTCATAAATACATTTCCAGCTCCTATCACAGTACTTAGTATATAGCGCCTGGGATGTCACAGAAACTCTTCATGAATGACAAATGAATTAGGAAATGAGTCATCAAGGTTTGCAGTAAGGATGAAAAAAATGACAGGATTGTGAAAGCATCCCATAAACTTTGAAGCTTTATATAAACACCAGTTATCATAATTATCTTCCTATGATAACCAATCAAGGTGCTGAAGATGGGATTGATAGGCCCAGGGCGGCGAAACTCTCCATCTCCTGTGCCTCAGAAAGCATCTTTTCTGTGTCTCTAGCACCCTCTTGTGTCTCCACACTGTAACAGCATAACAGGACTTCTGCATTGCTGGGAAATTAGCAAAGTATTTTACAATGGTCGTTTTCACTCTTTCACTCCTTCACTCCTTCAAGAACTGTGCAAAAAAAAATCTAAGAGCTGTTATCAGTCCCAAGGCTATAAGTCTGTCATATGGGAATTTGAAAATCAACTTTTCTCAGTGAGTCTATTCTACATAATTCAAGAATCTGAGCAGAGAGAGCCCTGCAGACGTGGGATCCGATGGTTCAGGCACAGACCACGGACATGGGACAGTTTCTGGGGCTAGGGGATCCCTGTTTCTGAGTCCATGTCTTGAAATCCCATCTGCCTCAGGAAGCCCTTCGCATGTCCCTCACAGATGGGACAGGTGTCCTTTACCTCGAACACTACTCAGTGAGGTACCACTTCTTCCTCAAAGGGAAGGGTGCTTCGTGCTGTCTTGACCAATTGACCTACATTTAGAATAACTGATCAAGCTGATCAGGACAGAGAGGGAAGACTTAGCATCACTCAAGGTCAAGGGACCGCGTGACCTGAGCACCTTTTGGCCCAAGTAGATGGACAGAGATTTCCCAGAGTGATAAGCAATGGACTTGACCGCACAGCCCACACACTCACCGCTGCAATTTTTGGCTGTCACGGCATCCCCGTAGAAGCCGTGAGCACACCTCTCGCAGTGGCGGCCGTCCGTATTCCCAATGCATTTCAGGCATTCTCCGGTGACCGAATCACAGCTCCCGGCCTCCAAGGGGTCAACGTTGCCACTGCAGTTACACAGGAGGCAGGAATCCCCAGGCACTGTTGGGTTTCCATAGTAACCGTCTGCGCATCTGCACGAAAGATTGAAAAGACAGATGCAAACCAAGGCAATTCCTGCAGACATGACCCCACTGTCCAGGAACTCTGAGTGGTTTATCAATCAGACTGAGTCTTTACCGAAGATTAACTGTGAGAAGATCTGGCTCCAAGTTCAGGCAGCCACAGACTCTTCACTCATTGTGCAGAATGGGGAGTGCGCCCGAAAAGAGCCAGGCATCCCAGAGGGACGCGCTTGGGTCCCAGGCAATTCAACCCACGTCCCACCCCTGGGGGATGTCACCCTCCTATGGGCTCCAGCTGGACTTGGCACCAAGACTTACATGTGGGGAAGACACCCCCGGCTTTCAGGCACCAGAAGACACTATTATATTAAACACCCCCTCACTTTCAGAATCACCCCAAGTAACAGGAGATTCCAAGGTGTGAATAGAAGTGCTGTTTCCTATTGTGACTGATGAGAACTCGTTAGGGCAAGGAGATCAGAAACTTCCCAGGGACTGAAAAACATTCATTTTTTTCATCCATCTACTGGCTTTTTTCTAGGATTATAAGAAATAATAATCACACACCCCAAACTCTAAAACCACACCTAACGGCACACTGAAAAATAACCATAGAAGGTAGAGCACACATTTTAATGCAACTTTTGGAAGCGGTTGAATGAAGCCAAGTACCTCTCGCACCAATCCCCTGCATATCCCGGCGCGCACTGGTCACAGACCACTTCGTCACCCTCGTCCAGGTGACAGGTGGGGCTGAAACTGACAACACAGTAGAGACAAATGCAACTTTCCAATGAACGGTGCACACGTCCCAAAGGTTAAAAGGCTTAGTTTCTACCACTTCTTTCCTTACAAACTTTCACAGGATCCTCACTCCTTAGCCCAGAACCCAAGGCCCGCTGGCCACGCAGCCCAGCCCTGGGGGCAGTGGGAACTCCCTGCTCTCTGTGGCTGCTGGTCCCTCGGCCTAGACCGCGCTTCTCCCCAGATGCCTGGGTTCACCAGCTCATCCCCAACCACCGGCTCAGAGGCTGCCTCCTCCAGGAGGGTGGCTCTTCTCTGGCTCCTCCTGGGCTCCCCGCCTCTGAGCCCTGCCCACACTGGGCATGCTGAGCTCCATTACAGGCCAGAGCCAAGGGGCTCCGTGTATCAGTGAGTGATCAGCATCCCCTAAAGGGCCCCCTCTGTGGACCGAGGTCCTTTCACACCCTCTACTGTTGAGGGAGGGCTTGGGAGCTGTTGAGGAGCCTCTGCGATTTCATCAGAGCAGTCCTGATTCCTGGGTTGGACACTGGAGTTTCAAGCAAAAACCAGGGAATCCTCTAGGTGTTGGGGAGGGGAAGGGTAAACAGTGGGGAGGAAGGGGCGGCCTGGGACGAACTAGCCCCTCAGGACACACCAGCCCCAGTGGACTTACAAGGCCATGAATATAACTGCCCTTCACTTCCCCTCACACTCTGCACCCAGGGCCCACCTGCAACTCCCCAAACAGGATGTGCCTCTTCACTGCCAGCCCAGTGGCGGGCACACAACACATCCACGAGAAAGAACTCATGGTGGACATTAGACCAAGAGGGTAAAAGCACATCCATGCCCTTGCCATCACCCAGCTTTCCTTACATAGTTTTACACATCAAGTGTTTTAAAAAAAACAGAATCAGGAGTTCCCATCATGGCTCAGCAGACACGAACCTGACTAGCATCCATGAGGATGCAGGTTCAATCCCTGGCCTTGCTCAGTTGGTTAAGGATCTGGCGTTGCTGTGAGCTGTGGTGTGGATCACAGACTCAGCTTGGATCTGGCATTGCTGTGGCTGTGGTGTAGGCCGGGGGCTACAGCTCCAATTTGACCCCTAGCCTGGGAACCTCCATATGCTGCAGGTGCAGCCCTAAAGAGACAAAAAAACAACAAACAAAAAAACAGAATCAGGAGTTTCCTGGCCTAGCAATTAGGTATCTGGCATTGTCACTGCTATGTCCCAGGTCACTGCTGGGTTCAGGTTTGATCCTTGGCCGGGGAATTTCCACACACTGTGGGCATGGCCAAAAAATTAATAAATAAGTAAGTAAGAGAATCTCTTCCTCCATCTCTAATCCCACCTAATCACCACATGGCAAAATTCACACCCTCATCACAATAGGTCATGCTCTGGATGGAGACCTGGCCATGGGCAGGGTCGGCTGGTGGAGGCGCCAGGCTTACTTGTTGGAGGCGGTGGAGAGGGGGCAGGCACACGGCTGGCAGTCCCTGGGGGTCCCTTGGGAAGGCCTCCCATAGAAGCCAGGCAGACACTGCTCACAGTGGTCCCCGGTGGTGTTGTGCTGGCACGCCTAGGACACAGGAGAAGATGGGCTCAGGTCCCCTTAAGGATTCTCAGAGTCGCAGAGTTCCCATCATGGCTCAGTGGTTAATGAATCCAACTAGGAACCATGAGGTTGTGGGTTCTATCCCTGGCCTCACTCAGTGGGTTAAGGATCTAGTGCTGCCGTGAGCTGTGGTGTAGGTTGCAGATACGGCTCGGATCCCACGTTGCTGTGGCTCTGCCGTAGGCTGGCAGCTACAGCTCCGATTCGACCCCTAGCCTGGGAACCTCCATATGCCGTGGGTGCAGTCCTAAAAGGACAAAAGACCAAAAAAAATTTTTTTAATTAAAAAAATAAAAAGCAAGGACCATCCACATTGCTGCAAATGGCATGAATTCATTCTTTTTATGGCTGAGTAAGAAATATTCCATTGCATGTACCATCATCCTAAGTGATGTAAGTCATACAAGGACAACTATCATATGATATCAGTTCTGTGTAGAATCCAATAAAAATGATGCAAAGTAACTTATTTACAAAAACAGAAACAGACTCATAGATTCTGAAATCAAACTTGTGGTTACCTAAGGGGAAAGGTGAGGATGGGAGGGATAAATGAGGAGTTTGGGATTAACACATATGCACTTCTATATATAAAACACATCATCAACAAGGACCTACTGCATAGCATAAGGAAACCAACTCAATATTCTATAATAAATTATATGGGAAAATAATCTGAAAAGGGATGGGTAGGTGTACATGTCTAACTGATTCACTTTGCTCTTCATCTGAAATTAACACAACATTGTAAATCAGCTACACTCCAATACAATTTTTCAAAAGACCAGAGAGAACTTTATCCAACGGTGGGGAAACTTCATCCAAGGAACTTATTCTAGAAAGCCAGGGTCTGCGTGCAAACTGTCATTCCATACCACCTTACAGATGCTGCCCTCTCAGACCAAAGACTCGGACAGAAGACAAAGGGAAAGCTGTACTCATAGAATAAAGAAAAACCAGGCTCTAGAGAGAATAAGCGATTGGCGACATCACACCAGGATCTTCCCCATGGGTCTGTAATTAACATCCCTTGGCCCCGTTACTCGGTCAGTCTCTTCGGGAAAAGGCATGAGCCTTTCTCTGTATCGTGAATAGGGTTCAGCTGAGCACCAGGCACAGCGCCCTCATCTATGAGCAGGGGATCCATCCGAAACCAGGAGCGTGGCCTGGCTCCCAGGCGTAAGAGCTGCAAAGAATTCCTGACTGAAGGTAAAAAGCAAGTCTTGCCCTGTATCTGCCCTAAAGTTCATTCTCAAGATTAACTACATATTGGATGAGCCCCGTTTCAACTCCTACTGCATGAAAGAGGTGCTTGTTTGCAGAGTTTCTCCGAGCTAACTAGGAAGCATTGTGTATTATACAAATGAGTGGATTGTTATAAGGTGTATTACCTCTCTTATGCTCCAAGATGTGAGAGAATGTTCAAATCTACTAGCACTTGTGTTTAAAAGAGCCGATCCTTTTTTATTTAATCCTGGGACAACGTTTTCCACTTTTATATTGCTCTATAATCTTACCAGGTAACTCATTGCTTATGTTCTAATAAAAAGCCAGCAGTGAAATTCCACTTCCCTTTTCGACTCTGACCAAAGACACTTTTCTTCAAAAAAAAGGAGAAAAAAAAAGCAGGAAATATTTTATAACTTGAACTTGCATCTGTAGATTTCCTTAAGGGGTCTACAAGGGCAGGGAGGTTCCCTGGGGAGGACGCATTTTTTTTTTTTTTAAATCATCTCTGCACAGCAAGGGCTTCAGGGTGGGGGGAGGGGGAGGTCTTGACTCACAAAGCAAACGCCGTGAATGTCACACTCAGCTGCGTGGCCATGGCATTCGCAGGGCTGACAGATTCCTCCAAAGAGTATTCCGTCCACGCGGTAATAGCCAGGGAGACAGGACTGCAAAACAAGGACAGGTGACTGTGTGGGTGAAGGCAACTGAACGCATAACGCGAAGATCATCTTCTTCCCAAGAAACTGCTCAATTGTCCATGAATGGAAACAGATTTTTTTCCTTCAAACATGCCATAAAACGCACCCATATGAAGCACAGACTCAATGACTTTTTTTTTTCTTTTACGGCTAAATCCGCGTCATATGAAAGCTCCCGGGCTAGGGGTCGAATCAGAGCTGCAGCAATGCAGGATCCGAGCCACATCTACGACCTACGCTACAGCTTGTGGCAAAGCCAGATCCTTAACCCACTAAGCCAGGCCAGGGATTGGACCCATATCTTCAGAGACACCATGTCAGGTACTTAACATGCTGAGCCACAATGATTTTTTTTTTTTTTTGAGTAAATTTACTGAGTTGTGTAACCATCACCATAGTCCATTTCCTTGTATCTTTTTAAAGGTAAAAACATGCACACAAAATCATGGTCACACAGTGAGCCAGCGTACATTACAGTGGTTCTCCACCGCATCACTCTTAAAATCATGTAGCAGCCATTTAACCGGTGTTTCAATCAACAGGACTGGCCTCTCTCAACTTTCTTTTTCTTCTGCTGAAAATTTCTTAAATGCTGCCATACATGGGTTAAATGCAGTTCTGGGTCAATCTGCATTGGGTTTAACTGAGCAAGTATTACAGGTGAGCCTTCTGGGAGTTAGGAGCTGGGCAGGCAACGTGGGCCTTCAGGGGCAGGGAACCACCCCAGATGCTGTAATTCACACCATCATGGTGACAATTCTGAGAAACGGGCTTTCTACGTGAGAGACCTGCAATCCGGAACACAGAGCGTTAACCACAGCCCCCTGGGCGAGCACTGTGATCCAAGGCCAGATTGCACACCTCCACGACCTGTGTCCATGGCGTCCCAGGGGGTGACAGCAGACACAAAACGTGTCCAGACTGCAGACCCTGGAAGGATTCACAGGGAGGCTGGCACGCTCCCTTGGGGCGTGGGAGGAGGCGGGGGTGGGGGGGGAGAGGGGGGAGGGTGGATTTGGTTTTTATTGTTATAAGAATTCTTAAAAAGCATTTCATTATACTAATAATGCATAATGCCTTCATTCACACTGACCTTGGGAAAGTCCCCTAACTCCTCCTGGAAGCCAGGCTATCCCAGGGACAGGAGGCTTGTCTACAGATGAGCATTGAGCAGGCAGCTGCCTGGGGGTCTGGGCTGCAAATTTCATGCTTCCCCAAATTCCTTTCCTAACCAAGAGCTGCCTGATCCTTCGAGTCAGCTTCTAGGTAAGAGTTTGACTAAAGAATGACTTCTGCTAAAAAAAACACTTGCAAACTGTAGCACAGGTGCGATCCCTGGCCCAAGAACTTCCATAAACTAAACTAAACTGAACTAAACAAAAAACACACTTGCAAAGTGTTTTCTTTTTTTCTTTTTTTTTTTTTTTGATCTTTTTGCCTTTTCCAGGGCTGCACCCGTGGCATGTGGACGTTCCCAGGCTAGGGGTCTAATTGGAGCTGTAGCTGCCAGCCTACACCACAGCAATGCAGGATCGGAGCTGTATCTGCCACCTACACCACAGCTCACGCCAATGCCAGATCCTTAATCCAGTGAGCGAGGCCAGGAATCGAACCCATAACCTCATAGTTACTAGTTGGATTCGTTAGCCATTGCGCCACAATGGGAACTCTGCAAAGTGTTTTTCTTGCATGTTGGAACTTGTGAATGTTCAAACACAGTCAAGGTCAATCCTTAGAAAAGCAAAATATGGCACAGGGATTGCAATCCTGTTGCCTAAGCATGAGAGTGACACCTACTCAGGGGATTCCCAGGTACCACAGAGGAATCGGATTTCTTTAAACAATGTGGGCTTCCAACATCCCTTTAGCCCCCAAAGTCTGAAGTTCAGAAACACCGGGTTTCCAAAGTTAACATTCAAACAAGTATCATGACAACACTTTCAATGCGTTTCCCCCTCCCCACCCCAGGAAAGAGAAAGGAAGATGGGAAGCTGAGGGGGGGCACCCTTACCTCACAGGAGATGCCTGCATAGCCTTGGGGACACTCGCAGTGCTCCACCTGGGTGGCCAAGGCCAGGTCAATGGCATTCGGGCTGGCTGTGTCCAGAGAGACAGACCCCAACCTGCAGACAGAAGGGCCATTACCTAACTCGCACCCTTGCACATGGCCCTTCACTTCTCGAAGAAGACAAATTCCCCCACAAAAGACTTAATTCTGACCAAATGGCAATGTGATTTTCATAAGGAACTAAAGATTTTCACAACAGTCCACTTGCTGGGAGCTGTCATTATTCCCTGGAAACACCGTTGTCACTTGGTACAAAGACAGGCTGCCGCCCACACACATCCGGGAAGCCTCTGTGGGGCCTGTTCTGAGGAGTGAACCTGAGAAGGAGGAATCCACTCAGCTGAACTATGTCTAGTGCAGAGAGACTGCCTCTGAACAGGCAGCTCTGGGCTTGCGTTAGCCGCGTCCAGTGTGCATGCTTAGCCTGGCCCTGCCAGAAAGTGACTTTCTTGAACTAACAAAACGAGGTTGGCTGGGCTCTTGCACTTAAATAGTCTGTGAGAATCCAAGACTGTTAACGTAGGGACAGTGGAATCAGATGCAACACAGTTAACAACCATGCCCTTCTCAGGCGTTTCTCAGAAAAACACCCTGAAAGTTTCTGATCCTGAGGTCAGGTCCCTCTCCTGCTAGACATGTATATCGTGGACAACTGTTCCTAGGTTTTTGCTAAAATTGGAGGAATAAAAAAATAATTTCAAGACAGACAGTTCCATGAACTTATTTACAAAACAGAAACAGACGCACCGATTTCGAAATCAAAACTGATGGTTACCAAAGGGGAAAGGCTGAGGCGGGATAAATTAGGAGTTTGGGATTAACATATATAACTACTATATATAAAAATAGATAACTAACAAGGCCCTACTACATAGCACAGGGAAAGCTACTCAATATTCTGTAATAACCGACAAGGGAAAAGAATCTGAAAAAGAATGGATATATGCATATGTATAACTGACTCATTTTGCTGGACACCTGAAACTAATACAACATTGTAAGTCAACTATAAAACCTTTTTTAATTTTAAAAGTTTAAAAATAAAATGACATAAAAGACAGTTCCATTAGCTGTGTCCTTCAAACAATCAAGTAAAGAATATTGCGCTTAAAATATACAATAATATCTCAAGACCGATGTGTCCTCGACATAAGTTTCCTCTCCTTCTAAGGACGCACCTGTAAAGAGCCATCTCTGCAGAATTGTAGTTGGCTCTGATCAAGAGATGTGTCACGTTGGCAAGGACGGTCATGAGCCGGTCACGATCTACCTCCTTTTTACTATTAAAATCTCGGAAGTTCTCCGGCACAAGTCTCACCACGTTCAGGTATTCTTCATAAGGCTGCAACGACAGGCCCTCGGCCTGCGTGCTTAAAGTGAGTCCATTTCCCTAGCATTTAAAAATAGGAGGAACAGATTCATTATTCAATTTCATGGTCAAAAAACAGAAGCCAATTTCGTCTTCAGCCACAAGGCTTTTCCATTTGTGTGCAGGTTTCGGGGCAAACACATTAATGAGGGCTGCAGCCCTTGGTCCAGAACCATCCGAGAAAAGATGCTTCTCCATATTCTCAAAGGGATTCCGATAATGAGTGTAGCGACCGTGCTTTTGCTGGGATCGCAGAAAAGAAGCAAAATTGTCGTGCACTAGCCCACAGTCTTCCTCAAAGCACACAGTCTGACACCCCTAATCTTTTTTTTTTTTTTTAATTGAAGGATAGCTGCTTTATGAAGCTTCATTTGCACAGCAAAGGCCAAGGCTTTGCTGGGTGTTTCTGTACAGGAACAGGGACAGAAATGGCAACGTGTCTTCTGTCCCCAACAGCCCCAATTGCTACCTGATCATTCATGTGGGGCAGATGTGGCTGGAGCGGGGAGGGACCCAAGGGGCCAAAAGAGAAGCTCCAATGTCAAGGAAACACTCTCTCCCTTTAAAATGTGCAAAAAAAGGGGGGGGGCAGCTACAGGGTCAAGGGAAGAGCTATACATGCTGCCCTGAGGCAGTTCTGGAACTTTCCAGTCTCAGCTTTGTTCAGAAGACACAAAGCATTGCTCAATGGCCACCATGCCATGAGCTCTGTGTTCCCACAGACTTGCTCAGCTGCTTTCAGTCATAAAACTGCTGCCCCACGAAGCCCTCGGCTCCAGCAAAGACACAGGAAAGCAGTCACCTTAATGATGACGTTGGCGTGGGACAGGAGGTCACCATCCACCGTCTCCATGGGGACTTCGTAGGACACCGTGTACTTCAGGAATCCACCGAACGCCATCAGCTGGAATGTTTAAAGGACAGTGAGCACCGAGGGGAGGGTACGAGGAGACAGTCGCTCTCGGATCCACTGGAAACAACTAGGTGCAAGGTGTCCCGGAGGCCACAGTAAGTAAAGATGTCACGGAAAAGGCAGTGGAAAGGAAGAACCTTATATGAATATTCTGTTTAATCGATATGACAAAATACAATATCATATTGTATTTATGCATAGAAAAAAAAGTGCTCCTTCCTAGAGACCCCAGGGTAAATTACTAGGAACTTTCCCAGGCCCACAACAGAATTGACTAAGCACTACAGGTGGTGGGGAGTTTGACCCATGGCTTCAATCCCCACATTTGGTTCTGTTTTCCTGCTTGCAGGAGGGTGACAGGAACATGTTTGGTCAGCCTGAGCAAGGTCTAAAGTTTTTCTTCCTGATCAGAGACCCTTGAAAGGAAAAGAGCTATGCCACACGTGCAGCCCTAAAAAGAAACAACAATAAAACAAGGCATTCTCATTGTGGCTCAGCGGGTTAAGAACCCGACACAGTGTCCATGAGGATGCAGGTTTGATCCCTGGCCTCACTCACTGCATTAAGGATCTAGCATTGCTGTGCTGTGGGGAAGGTCCCAGCTGCAGCTTCTATTTGACCTCTAGCCTGGCAACTTCTCTATGCCACAGGCGCGGCTCTAAAGAGAAAAATAATAATAATAATAATAAAGGAAAATAGAGATTTTCTTTCTGCTGGGTGTCCTACAATAATCAGAAAGCAATCTTTGCACCATAAAATCAGAGCGGTTATCTCAACACAAAAAAAATACCAAACAAAACTAATGATTTTTAGCAAGACGATCACGTTCTAAATAGAAAACCTCTTCTAAGATTGTAATCTATCGGGAAAAGCAATTTGCAAAAATGAAAGTATTTGATATGTAAACATATGCAGAACAAGCTATAAAACTAAAATATAACCATCAACTTAACCATTTACCCAGGTAAAAGACCTACAGTAACTACTTATACCATTAGTTTAAAACAAACCAAAGGTATGGTGAAGGTGAGCAGGGAGCTACCGTCACTGAGAGAGATTCCACTGAATCGGATCAATCAGGATCCAGAGAGAGGCTGCGTATCCGGTGAGGAGGGGGTGGGACCGTGGCATTGAAGGGCAAAGGTTAAATCCTATCCCCCAACTTGCCACTTGGTAGAATCACCATTCAGTGTTTTGTTAAAATGCGAAGGATTCTATCTGTTCTTAAATGTGAACTTCAGATGAACAATGGTCACGGTAAGGAAGCTGGGGATGGGGCAGAGGTCACCTGCACGACCTCCCAGGCTGTTCTCTATGTCAGGCTAAGGACAGGTACACAGCTACACTGAGCAGGGATGTGACAGATACATCACAAAGACCCAAAGGACCCAGGAACCCAGAACAAAGCAGAAAGTTTGTCAGGGGAGGAGGAGGGGGCCAGGAAGAACCAAAGTCCATATTTTAGTGATGTCATTAAGTCAAAGAAGGATGAAAAGACTGTGGGGGGTCAGATGTAAGTAAACACTTTATAATAGTCACCCCAAAATCCAAGAGACCAGTGAGACTACTTGAAAGGCCAAGAGAGGTTCTTCTTCACGTGCTCTGAGAGCTTTGCCCGAGACGGACATACCTTGTTGCCCAGGTAGGCCTCCGGGGCTGCCCAGTAATACGTGGAAGTCAGCCTCTGTGCCACGGCTGTGTTGTTGATGCTGATCCGGTGACGCCCGCCTAGCGAGTCCTGCTGAGATGGGATCTGATGGGAACTGGCCAAGTCGGTGGTCAGCCACCCAGACATATCCTTCACCTTTAAAAAAGATCCAAGAATTTTCGCATGTGAAATAGAAGTCACCTTTGGTTTCACCCAGCCCAGCCCTGGTATCTCTAAGATGATGGAGCAGGGCCAGAAGGGGTGGGGTCCTAAGGGTGGGTCCAGAGAGCTTGACCAGGATGGGGTGGATACAGGTGGCCCTTCCCCTCATCAAAGGACCTGGAGAACTTGGGAACGAGTCATAATAGCCACCAAACCCAGATCAATGATCAGCAAATAGACAGGCTTAAAAGAAACAACAAAGAACTCAACAAACGCGTTGAATAAAATGTCTAAGGCTCACTATGGCTTCTCCTTCCTTGTTGTCCCCTGCTTTTTAGCCAAATGTAGAAAAGTGTATAAAAGGACCTCCAGATCCCATGCTCCCCATCTGTCATCTATGTAGGGGGAAGAGGAGCTCCCATAGGAGCAGATTCCCATTCTCAAGTACTGATTGGAACCCTCCCCCCCCACCAGGGAGAAGGGAGGGGAGGGAGGGTCAGGGAAGAGGTGTATCCTCCAGCCATCACACTGCCACCCACCACCGGTCCTCCTTTATCACCCACCCTTGAACGCTTCCCCCTAGAACTCTCTGCTCCCCAAAGAACTGGGGTTCCCTGCCTGCCTTCAAAATCCCCGGGCCACCTGCTGCTGTTCTCATCCTTTGGCCAGCTTCTTTGAGCTAGAAAATCCTGCAGGTCCGCACATCCTGCTGTGCTTCCTGAGGCTGGTATAGGGCTGGTGGGGTGAGATCTCCATGCCCTTCCCCATAGAAGAAATTTAAACACGATGCATCCTACAGGACCATAGTAGCCTACGGCTTTGCTAGAGAAATGTATGTGGGGACCAAGACGTGATCTAGGAAGAAACCTTAGAGACACTTTGGTAGCGGGCAGCCTTTGATCCGTGCTGCGGATCCACTCATTGTTTCCCAACACAGCTCCGCCAGAGCTCATCCGACCTGGCACACTTATTAAATCCCTGCTCTCCTGGAAGGTGCCCTCACCTGACTGACGGGCCAGGAGAGGCTGTCACAAACGTCCGAAACGCCAAAGCAGAAGCACTCAGAGCAGCCCTGGGGGTTTCTTTGGTCCAAGTTATAGAAGCCCGGCTTACAGCGATCACAGTGTTTCCCCTCAACATTTTCCTGCAATTGGAGTAAAAGATTCACTTTGAAGCCAACAGGGAGACACAGGATAAAATGACATTTACATGACTTTAACATGAAAGCTGCCTGGCCATCGACAGACACAAGTAAGTAAGAAGATGCTCCAGATCAATGTGAAGCCTTGTGGTGTCAAGATTTCCAGATACTTGGAAACACTGCTCGTTTGATTTTGTCTTCGAGATTGAGGCTAGGGATCCTAGAGCTTGGATTTTTCTGTTCCGTTGGCTTTTTTTGTTTTACTTTGATTTAAATCTTCTATGTTTGCTGAGCTTTCAAGTATTTTAAAAGCCAAAGCAGACTATGTAATTAGTTTGTCTTAATAAACACACAAGATTATTTTCCGTCACGTGAAACATCTTGAGACTCTGCTTGCACAGGAATGAGCATGAGGCAACAACTAGAAATCTGCTGAGTTACTGGGGGAGATGGTTATTATATTAGAGAGCAAAAGCACTTCCTGGGCAGCAGATTAATGTATTTCTTATCACTGTTCGATTCCTTTAAAAGAGAAATCCAAAGTCATCTATCTGCCTTTAACTAATGTCCTTAGAAATTTAGTATTTACCTGGCTTTCCTCTCAACATAAAGCTGAAAAAGGATGTCACAGAAGAGGCAATAGCCCAAGGCCTAAGAAATGCAGTATTTGGTTTCATCCAGGAAGTCACAGAAATCCCTCTGGAACATCTGGCCATCTCCCAGGAGGACCCCCCAAAAGAAACCAGGTACCCATCTGAGTGCAAGGACAGGAGTTCTGTTGTGGCACAGTGGGATCAGTGGGGTCTCTGGAGTACTGGGACTCAGGTTCCGTCCCAGCCCAGCACAGTGGGTTCAGGATCCAGCATTACCATGTAGGCTGCAATTGTAGCTCAGAGCTGATCCCTGGCCTGGGAGCCCCTTATGTATCTTGACACCACGAGCTGCAGGGCAGCCATAAAACAAAAAAGTCCAAGGACATATTTTGTGGTCAGTTTGCTGTGACATCAAGTCATGCTTCTCAGGAAGACGTTGGGGGAGGGATAGTTCTGGTTAAACCTGGATGCTTTGCTCAGGAACCAATCATCTGAGCCAATGGGATGCCTTCCATTTTCAAGAAACCGCAAAGGAAACTGAGGGACGGTTGAACCCCCACACGTACCTTACAGAGACAAGCCTCTGAGCAGGGCTCCTCATTCATGCTGCCTGCTGGATTACAGTCGCACGGGACACAACTGGGGTAACCCTTATAGCCAAATTGGCAGCGGTCACATTTTTCTCCCGCGTAACCTTCCCTGCACGGACACTGACCTGGCCACTTCCCTGCCAAGACAAATGGCAACGACTCAACAGGAAGGTAAGAGAGTTGCAAAGCAGGGGTCGGTCAGCTATTTCTGAAAAGGGCCAAAGTAAATAGTTTAGGCTTTTTGGATAGCATCTCTGCTGCCACTATTCGACCCTGCTGTATTGCTTGAAAGCAGTCCCAGATACTATATAAACAGATGGGCATAGCTCTGTTCTAACAAAACTTTACTTACAAAACGGTGGTGGCAGAATAGGGCCCAGAGACCATAGTTTGACAATCCCTGGTTTAGAGAAAGAAATGAGAGATGGAAAGAACAGAGGCTGGCAGAATGCAAAATGGTGCAGCAGCTCCGGAGAGCCATGTGGTACTTCTTCAAAATGCTAGGGACAGAGTCATGATAAGATCCAGAAATATCACTCCCAAGTATTTAGCCAGGAATCATGGAGACATCCGCCCCCCAACCTTTGTCCATGAAGGTCTGCAGCAGCATTATTCACCATAGCCACAAAGTCAAAACGACCCAACTACTCATCAACTGATGAATGGACACATTAAATATGCATACAATGGAGTATTATTCAGCGATAAAAAGGATGGAAATACTGACACAGGTTGCGGTGTGGATGAACCTTGAAAACGTCATGGTCAGTAAGAGAAGCCAGTCACAAAGACCCCATGTTGTATGGTTCCATTTAAATGAAAAGTCCAGAAAAAGCAAATCTCTAGAGAGAAAGTAGATCTGTGGTTGGAAGCAGATTAGTGACTAGTGGTAGATTAGGGCGGGGGTGGGAGGAAGGGAGGAAAAGAGGCCATGACTGTGAATGGAGATGGGTTTTCTTTATGGGGTGGTGAAAAAGAACCAATATCAGATTGTGGTGAGCATCGTATCCATGAATATGCCGGAAAACAATGAAGTCACTGTGTACATTTTAAATGGCTATACTGTGTGACAATCATATTATAAAAGAAAGCCTTTTTTTTTTTCTTTAAAGCACAGAAGCAAATGGTGGAGGGCTACGAACACTGTCTGCTTTTAATGCCAGCTTTGAAACCTTCTGGACGTGTAACCATTGGCCAAGTTTCTGAAGTGCTCTGGACTACAGTTTCCTTGCCTATAAAGTGGGCAAAATCATTTTTTATTTGCTATGATTGAAAGTTACAATGAGATATAGTTTTAAGTGAATCAAGGGGAGCTGTCATCATCATCAACACCACGAGTGGCATGTCAGAGTCGATTCCATCGTGTCACTGACCTTCCACCTTGCCAGTGGGTCCGCAGTTAGCACACCCTTCCCTGCCAGCCCATGTCCCTTTAACTGCTGGGGATGGAGTGTTGCAAGGGGTCACAGAGGTCCCTGAACAGATGCAACCTGCTCAGGAGGCACTGGTCTTTGCAAGTGCAGGTGCCGGTTTTTGGAATGGAAAGAACACTGACATTTACAAAGCCAACCGGAGGACGTGCTTGCTTTGTGAGATGACACACGCTGAAGCCTCTGAGTGTCTTCTAAGAGCTAAAGGGAGCCACTGCTATTTACTGTTCCACATCTGACTTGAAACAGGGCCTCCTTTCCTCTGCCATCCAATGCTCAATTAACCTCTCAAATGTCATTTCATCACCCCAGCACTGCCATCTCCACCCCCTACCTCCCTCCCACCACGGTTCCGAATTCTGCTTAATCCCTACCTGGCTTTACATGATGGCACATGAGCCTGTTCCTTTAGGGTCTGCCTATGAGCAGGGACCTTGGTCATCTTGTGATAGCGTATGTTTCCAAGTCCTAGAAAACTGCCTGACACATAGTAGGCACTCAATAAATATTTGGCGAGCAAAGGAATCAGTAGAAAATCTTATCACCAAATTGCCACACAATGGTACTAGTCTCAGCTGGCACAAGTCTTCCACACACACACACACAAACCATTCACGACAAGCACAACAGTGAATCAAGTACTCACCTCCGTGTAAGTCGGAATGATGGTCATCCTTAATACATACGGAACTCAGGGACCCCAGAGGGTCACAGTCACAAGGGTGACAAGGGTTGTCTTCACTAGGAGACACCTGGAAGGCAGAGGTTGCCCTGGATTATCTTATAGAAATAATGGCAGTATCGCTGTTAACATCAACCGTAATACCCATGACCAGATATTGACTTTTGATGTTAAATGTGAGCATCACGATGACTTTGCATAGCCAGGGGGTGCAGGTCAAGCCAGAAAACTCCAAATATCCTTTTGGTGGTGACAGCAGTTGGCACCCTTTTCTGTTATCACTGTGACCCGGCCCCTCCCTCTGCTGTCTCTCAGAGCCATAGAGAAGCATCTCCTGGGACCTGGCCATCATGGGATTCCTGTGACAGCTACACATGGCAAGTCACCCGAGGACTGGGCACTTCCTATGGGCAAGATCCAGCTGCTTTGGTTATTGGCTGACTCTGCACATGGAGAGTTAGTTTCACAAAACTCTCGGATGACAGGACCGGGGGTCCCCATTCAAGTTAAGTAGCAATGAATGAACATCCTCCTCTGAGCAAGAAAACAGGACAGATAGAGCAGGAAATGGATATGTAAAGGACACCCGCAGTGCGTTATAAGAATGTAGATGAGATGCCACAAAACGAAGGAGGTGTCTAATACTGAGGCTGACACTTGGCTGAGTGGTTCTCTTGGCCACCTTGGGAGGATGGGAAGTTGAGCCGCAGCAGAGGGACGCTCTTACCCCATGTGGTCTGTAATACCCATCGATGCAGGCTTCACAGTTGATGCCCATGGTGTTCTGCAGGCAGTCGATGCAAACTCCGCCTCCTTGGAACTGCCCCACAGTATTCAGACTCCTCTTCTGATTTGCCACATTTTCATCATAGTAACAGTCTTTGGCTTTATTGTGGCAATTGCATTCTAGTGGAATGTGTTACCATCTCAGTTAATATAGATATACTATGTCTTAGATAAAGAAAAGCCTTCCTTCCCTAAGTGAGTTTTGATGACTATAAATTAAATTAAAATTATAGAAGTCATCGTAGCAGACCATAAGCATGGAGGAACAGCTATTCGAATTTTAACTGTGTGCCCATGTGACCCACCAAGCTGTCTTCTGGGATCCTAGATTGCAGAAGTACCTGTTCTCTTGTCAGGAGCAAGGGTGAATTATTGCACCTTTGCTTGTGTTAACAAAAGCCTGGTAACACGTAAAATATTCATGTTTTGATTATGTTCCATCCACATAATGGAGTTTAGTTCGATTGTTTATAAAACAGCATTGCACAGTGTTCATATGGAAAGATTTTTCTTGAAGATATATTGTTAAAAATAAAAGCAATGCATAGAATGTTACACGGAGCACGTCGGGTTCTGTGTATGAACTGTGCAAGCTGTCAGAATGTGTTAATATATGCTTTACGTGCACAAACACTTCAGGAAGAACCTACTAGGAAATAAAAAAAAGTGGGAAGGCGGGAGATAGGACAGAAGTAATGCTTTTCACTATATACTTTATATATTGTAGGTACTGAAATCTTATAAATATACTGCCTATTTAAAATTTAAATCCAAATTAATCAAAATAAATGAATATATGGGAAGGAGAACCCTAGAGAAAGAGCAATTTCATAATGATACATTTAAGTCTCACTGTCCAGACTGTAAGGTAGTCTGCAGCTTTGGGAATGGCTTGACTAAGAAAACCTTTGTTTACTAATTACAAATAATAAGTCACTGCAAACTTCAGCATATGAAGCAGGGGAAGTTTTACATTCTTGCAATTCTTAATGGACGTACCTTCACACTTGTTACCAGAAGAAATGGTTCCTGGCCTCCAGGGCTGCTGGTGGTACCCAGGACAACATCTGTTGCAGCTGTCACCGCAGGTGTTATGTTCACACTGACACTGGTATTTCTAGACAATGAGGAATACAAAACTACATCTGAAAACTGACCTGAATGATTTTCGCAATTTTGTTTTAAGAGATATTCAAGGGCACAGCAAGAGTACTACGATTGAGATTATATGAAGATATAAAAGTGAAACTGGCATTTAATTCTTAAAGAAAAAAAATAAACTTATGATCTGGTTATAACCCAAAGTGAGAAAGAATAAAGCAAAACTAACCTAGGAGTTAATTCACAAAACCTTTTCGAAAGAGACAGTTAACTGTAGAGGTGTGGAAACTCTTATTAATAACTTTTTGGATATTCATCTTTATGCTTTCTAGCATTAATAACAGATAAATCCTATTCAAGAATTAAATCAGGAATTTCCATCGTGGTTCAGCAGAAATGAACCTGACTAGCATCCATGAGGACCTGGGTTTGAACCCTGGCCTCACTCAGTGGGTTAAGGATTCGGCATTACTGTGGCCAGCAGTTGCAGCTCTGACTCAACCCCTAGCCTGGGAACTTCCATATGGTGCAGGCGCTGCCCTAAAAAAGCCAAAAAAAAAAAAATTAAATCAAATGTTGGGGAAAAGTAAGAAGTGACTATGTAAATTATTTAAAAGAAGAAAAGAGGGTGTCATCTTATTCACTTACTTCTATGCTAAAATAGGTGAACATTATTCTACCTTGATTTCTTGATTTAGTGCCATGAAAAGGAAAGAGGAAGAAATTGGAAGGAGGAGAGAGCCTTCATTTAAAAAATATAAACAGGGAGTTCCCCTCATGACTCAGCAGTAACAAGCCTGACTAGTATCCATGAGGTTGTGGGTTCAATCCCTGGCTTCACTCAGTGGGTTAAGGATTTGGTGTTGCTGTGAGCTGTGGTGTAGGTCTCAGGCTCATATCCAGCGTTGATGTGGCGTAGGCCAGCAGCTACAGCTCCGATTCCACCCCTAGCCTGGGAACCTCCATATGCCACAGGCCCAAAAAAGCAAAAAAATAAAAATAAAAATAAAAAATATGAACATAATTTCTAATCACACAAGGCTTTTACTTGACTGTCTTACAGAGAAGATCTTCAGAATTTAGAAAGCCACTGAACTGCACACTTTCAAATGGTTAAAATGGTAAGTTTTATGTGATGTTTATTTTCTGCAAAATGTTCATGGAAAGGATTTAATTAGAAATATTCTCCAACCAAAGCAAAATTAAGTTGTTTTTAAAAAGTAAACTAGTTAAATTACCTAAAAATCATTTTTGTGGCATGATTTTATAACTTTCAATACATGCCATGAATAAAAAAGTGCAATGCTAAAAACATTATAGCTACAACCTGTATTTGGAGGTTTTAGCAATTGTGAAATGCTATAACTCACCTTGGTAGTTTTATCCCATGGACAGCTACTGGCGTGGCCATAACAAATACACATCCCTCCAATGGAAATGTCTTTTATTGAATAGTAGTACTAAGGAAAAAGAAAGTTACACACAAAAATGAAAACCTCTTTTGTTTCAGTGAGAAGAAAATGTTGGCACTCCAACAAATATCTCAGTTATTATCATTAATCTAAAAGATAGATATACATTTCAAGTTATATTTCATGCCCAATAACATGTAAATAAAATATCTATGTTTAGTTCAAATAAATAATGTCCAAATTAACTCCTCAACAGAAACCAAATTCATTTAAAAAGAATTTCTCAACTTGGCTGCATCTTAAACTGAGGCATATTCAAACCCATGCTACTGAAAACCCTAAAAAATATTCCTCAATTGAATACAGCCCTATAAGAAAAGGATAATAACTCATGACCAGGTAGGATTTATCCCAGGGAACCAGAGTTAATTTAACAGAAAAATCAATAAATGTGAATCACCACATTAACAGAATAAAGGAGAAAAAGCGTATGATTATTTCGTTAGATGCACAAAAAGCAACACCATCATTAAAGAAATCTCAACAAAGTAGAAGAGAACTTCCTCAGGCTAATGAAGGGGCATCTCTGGAAAATCGGGAGCTAACAGTGAACGATGAAGTGTTTTCCTCTTAAAATCTGCTCTCACCATTTCTGGTCAACGTGTTCATGGGAGGTGTGAGCCAGTTCAGTAATGCAAGAAAAAAATAAATTAAAAGCAAGCAGAGTGTACAGTAAAACTAAACAGTTCTTATTTTTAGATAATGTGATTGTGAACCTAGAAAATTTTTCACAAACTACTGGAGTATGTGAATTTAGCAATGTCTCCATATACAAAATCAATACACAAAAATGAATTGCACTTCTATACACTAGCACTGAACAAATGGAAAGTAAATTTTAGAAGGCAAACTATTAACACTAACTTTCAAAACCGTAAAATAGTTAAAAATAAACTGAACAAAAGATAAACAGATAATAGATCTTTGCCAAGAAGAGTTAAAGAAGATGGAGATAAGTGGGGAGATATGTCTGTGGATTGGATAATCCAATACTGTCAAAATGTCTTCCAAAATTCTTCTTGAATTGATCTACAGAATCAGTGGAATCCCAGGGAAAATCTTAGCAAGATTTCTTTTTTCTTGGCAGAAAGTAATAAACTGATTCTAAAATTTACAAGGAAACACAATAACCTTGGAATAGCCACTCCGTCCTTGAAAAAGACCTGAGCTGGACTATTACAGTCCCTGACTTCAAGACTCATTACCATCATCGAAAAAATCTGTTATTGGCATAAGGCTAGAGAAATAGAACACTGGAAGAGTAGAGTCCTGAAATGCACCCACAATAATGAGGTCAAGTAATTTTCAAAAGGGCACTAAAACAATTTAAACGGAAAAAGGAAAAATATTTTCAACAAACGGTGCTGGAACAATTGTACAAGCACATGAGGGAAAAAGAATTTTGGCCTCTACCTTACACCAAAGGCAAAAATTAACTAGAAGTGGATAATAGCTGCAAAAGCTAAAACTATAAAGCTACTATAAGAAGATGTCCCGTAGTAATTTTGTAAACTTGGGATAAGCAAATATTTTTCAAAGACATAGAAAGCATTAACTCTAAGAGGAAAAAATAAATTGATAAATTGGACTTTATCGAAATGAAAACCTCTACACATCAAAAGTCATAATTAGGAAAGTGGATAATCAAGAGATAAACCAGGGCAGAGAAAAAAAAGCATTTGCAGTATTTGTGACAAAGGACTTGTACACACCATATATAAAGATCTTTACAGAGTTCCCTGGTGGCTCAGTGGGTTAAGGATCCAGCATTGTCATAGCTATGGCTCACTTAGGTCACTGCTGTGGTGTGGGTTCGATCCCTGGCCAGGGAACTTCCACACACTTTGGGGGCAGCCAAAAAAAAAAAAAGTCATTATAACCCAGAATAAGAAGACAAGACAGATAATCCAACTTAAAAAGGGATAAAAATGTAATCAGATACAAATAGGCACACGCTCCACATTAGTCATCAGGAAATTAAAATTCAAACCCTGAGGATGGGCCACTGTATGCACAGCAGCAAGGCTGAGATGACAATGACCAACACCCCAGTATGTCAGTGTGTGGCACATAGGGAGCCCTCACCCACTGCTGATTTATAAAATGCACAACTGCCTTTAAAAGGGCTTAGCAGAATCCTAAAAACTAAACATGCTCCATCCTGTAACTCATAACCCCACTCCAACTTTACCCAAGGGATTTGAAAATGTCTGCCCCCACTAGCTTTGTACATTTGGTGTACAATGAACATAAACATACATTTTCCTAGCTATAGCTTGTATCTCAAAGTTGGACATTTTTCTTTTAAGTGAAAAAAAACCCAGCATCACTCACTTGCTCAGTCAGATGTAGAGCCAGATTAGGAGGAAGAAATGGTCACTACATCCACTGTGTGACCATGTTATAGGGTTGGTGGGGACCCGGGGACCTGAGGGTGCCAAGTCAGAACCATCACCTCCTTTACAGGTGGCATTTTTAACAAGGCGTATCTAAAGACTGTCAATAAAATAAAGGAAGAGGCCAACCAGGGAGAGAGTATTTCTCATAAACAACATAAAGTTTTCTCAGCAGTCAGGAGCCCCCCCGCCAGATTTACCCGTCTTGTGACAATAGGGTCGAGGTCTTTAGGGTCCCGGTGGCTAAGGGTCATAAGATCGGCATTGAGGGTTCGGATGCGCTGTAAGCGCAGGCGGATATACCGTGCTGAGGTAAATTCCAACAGCTTGGGCGAAAGATCATCAGAGCTTGGTCTGCCATTGATTAGTGATGTATGAATCTAAAAATAAAGACACCAAAAGGAAGAAATATCTATTTTAAGCCTGCAAAAAAAAAAAAATAGCCCTGATTGTTGAAATTCTGGGCACAATCTTTAAAGATCTTAACTAAAACCAAACCAAACGACCAGGTTCCAGCAGAAATCTGTCTAATATTCCTTGACAATTGTGAATTCCATGACCAAAATCCGCATTCAGCTTATTGAAGTTATTCATTTCAGCGGCTCAGAGATTGCCAGAAATCTTTAAACAGGACCACTTTTCCCCGTGTGATAAGGACATTTTAATACATATTGGTAGCTTCTCTTACACAAATTCTAAATGTCAAGAACAGACTGGGGAAACTATTACACTTAGAATGGATAAACGGGAGTTCCCATTGTGGCTCAGTGAGTTAAGAACCCAACTAGTATCCATGAGGATTTGGGTTCGATCCCTGGCCTCACTCAGAGGGTTATGGATTCTGCATTGCTGCAAGCTATGGTGTAGGTTGTAGATGTGGCTCAGATTCCACGCTGCTGTGGCTGTGGCAGCAGCTGCAGCTCTGACGTGACCCCATCCTGGGAACTTCCATATGCCATATGTGCGGCCATAAAAAGAAAAATAAAAGCACAGAAAGTTCCTACTGCGTAGCACAGGGAACTATACCCAATCTCATAAGATAGACCACGATGGAAAATAATATAAAAAAAGGATGTGTGTACAGATATATTTACATATGTACATATAGATATATACATGTATATGTATGTAAACTAAGTCACAGCTGTACCACAGAAATTAGTACAACACTGTAAATCAATTCCACTTTAATAATAACAATAACAATAGACTGGGGGGAGTGCCAGAAAGTCTGTAACTCCCACTCTCTCTTTCTCTCACTGAATGTCTGCTCTTGAAATTATGCAGGGCTTGCTGCAGAGATCCTGCTGTGAAAAGCACTTGCAGGGTTTTTGTAGTTTGATCTCATCAAAGCCTGCTCCTAAGGCATGGCTTGTTTTTGATTACACTCTGCCTGTGTGATGTGTGCACAGCCCGGCGTGTGCAGCACAGAGCTGGAATACCTCACAGCTGTTTCCTGCCCTCAGCACCTCCAGGGAGAAAACTGGGAGCTCTGTCTTTGAGAGGCATTTTCGTGCCCTCTTTTATACTGCAACAAATAGTGTTACCCTGGTGTTATGGGAAAGATGCTCAAGGAGGATCTGATGGAGCTATTAAATCACAGCAGAGTGAAGGCTGAGGGATCTCCTCGAAGGGAAGAAAGCAATAAAGTAAAATGGGCTAGGGGACATTCATCAAGCTTAGGCACCAGCCAGTGACAGCTTAACTACAGCGGCTGGACGGTTAGACGAGTGTTCTCTGTGGTCTGTTCCAGAGCTACGTTGTGAGTGTTCCATGCTGGCTCTAGGGATGGCTATGTTGTCACTGGGGGGGTGGGGGCCCTGATGAAGAAAGGGACCTCCCCACGGGGGTGCAGTACCTCTCCGTGCTCAAGGGGCACCAGCCTGGAGTAATACGAGGTGCAGATCACTTCATCATCGGCCCTGTAAGTGGGTGGCCCCCGTCTCGGAGTGATATTGTAGTGAGTCAAACATTCCGTGTCACTGATGGCGTAATACTGCCAGGGGCTGAACTCGATGCCATCCAGAGAGCGCTCCAAAATCCAGTTTCCAGGACGAGGGGAGTTGGCAGCTTTGATGATGACATAAGCAACTCGGAAGACCTGGAACGAAGACACTAAAAAGTCTCAATCAAGAATCAGCAGCAAGCGCTCAAAAACCAAAGTGCCTCTTGAGAACCTTGATGTATGATGGCCAATGTCTCTTAATGCTGTCTAAGATAACTGCTTCTTAAGTATTAATCAGAATTATATCTTGTGGCGTTCCCGTGGTGGCTCAGGGGAAATGAATCTGATTAGTATCCATGAGGACGCAGGTTCGACCCCTGGTCTCCCTCAGTGGGTTAAGGATCTGGCGTTGCCGTGAGCAATGGTGTGTGTAGGTCACAGAAGTGGCTCAGATCTGGGGTTGCTGTGGCTGTGGTGTAGGCTGGCCTGGTGGCTACAGCTCTGATTCGATGCCTAGCCTGGGAACTTCTACATGCCTTGGGTATAGCCCTTAAAAAAAAAGAAAGAAAGAAAGAAAGAAAAAAGAAAAGGAACGTATCTTGCGAATGTTTTCCTGGTGGCATTTGTTTTCAAAATAAACTAACAAAATACTCACAAGTAAATGTGCATTATTATTTCTATTATTAACAGTATTAATATTAACATAAGTGCTTGTTTTCCTTTCCAAGGTCTTTTTTTTTCTCGATCACGTTTATGAATGATAATAGTTGTATTTGTTTAATTAGTAGTGGTGTTAAATGCATTTCTCACATAGTGACTTGGAGATAACAAATCTGAATAGGAGAAAAAGTCGGACCACTGCACAACTATCACAATGGTTAAAACACCAAACACTGACAACACCAAATGCCGGTGAGGATATGGAGCAACTGGAACTCCTGATCAGTGCTGGTGGGAATGCAAAATGGTCTAGCTGCTTTGGAAGACAATGTGGCAGTTTTTCGCAAAACAAAGTACACTCTTACCATGCAATCCAACAATCCTGCCCCTTGGAATTCACCCAGAGGAGCTGAAAACTTGTGTAGGTGAATGGATGAGTGAAGTTGATACATCCCTACAATGGAATATCATTCAGTAAAATTCTTAAAAATGAGCTCTCATGCCACAAAAAGACATGGAGGAAGCTTAAATACCTATCACTAGGTGAAAGAAACCAGTCGGAAAAGGCTACATGCTGGATGATTCCAACTCTATTGACTCTGGGCTTGTTGGGTTTTTGTTTGCTTGAAGCTCCTACCCATCTTAGTCCTCACCCATTCCAGGAACACAAGAGCTCCTGAAAATTAACCCATCATAAATCAAAATGTTTTACATTCATCTACTGAATTATTCCCTGGGAAGGATAATTTTAGAGGTAAAATTATAAATTAATATTAAGAAATTATAAAATTATAAATTATAAAAATTCTCTTCACCAACAAGAAATGTCCCGCCCCAAAATTTAGTCTGCAAGTGACCTAAGTGTGATATGTAGACACTCCATGTCCCAATGCAATCTTCCTCTAGAACATTCACTGTTTCTAAAACACATGAAAAGCAAAATAATGTTCTCAGATTTCAATAATGAGGAAAATCAGAAACTGTGTACCTGTTATGAATGCTTGTATCTGGAACTTAATGTCCAATGTTTAAAAACTGACAATCATCTTTATCAACTTAACTACTTTTAAAAATTAAAATAGGCAAAGGCTATTTTGGCCCTACATAAACATCTCCAGAAAATTATCCTTTGAACATAATTACATGGATTTTTTTTTCCTTTTTGGAAATTTATTTTTTTAAAACTTTCCCCTGATTTTTAATTCATATATTCCATAATTCTTATATTCCATGATTTATATTTTTTAATTTGCTATATTTTTTGCTTTTTTTAGGGCCATATCCAGCATATGGAAGTTCCCAGGCCAGGGTTTGAATTGGAGGTGCAGCTGCCAGCCTACACCATAGCCACAGTGACTAGGGATCCGAGCCACATCTGCAACCTACACCACAGTTCACAGCAATGCCAGATCCTTAACCCACTGAGTGAGGCCAGGAATTGAACCCTCGTCCTCATGGATAGTAGTTGGGTTCATTACTGCTTAGTCATGACAGGAACTCCAATTTACTATATTGAAAAGCCAAACACTTCTCAGAACTACCTGGAAACTCATATTGCTATGTCTCCTCTAGAACTAGTCCTGAAGAACACCAGAGTCTTTATACAGCATGTTTTTACAGCTTGGGGGAGGTCAGTCACCTTCGCAAAGATCCAGCAATGTCCCAGAACCACATGATAGAACAGGTTCTAAAGAGTTTTCCATTTGGTTTTCATACTGATGCCCAAGCCAGCTGGCGGGGGGGGGGGGGAGGGGGCACCCTGATTTTGACTCATCATTGTCCAACTGCTTGAAAATATTTTCATCATACATGGAGAACTCTGTGAGCACGTGGACCACTGTGGAACACGCTTATAAACAAATTTTATGACATGTAGGTGCCAAGTGAGATGGTGTGTAGGTGCCAAGGGCACTTGAGAAGGAGGCAAGTCAGGGTCATTTACCAAGGGAATGACTGCCTTACTTTCTGTTTTCCAGTTTCACATTTGAAAATGGAAGCAACCAACAGGTTTACCTCAGGTGTGTTTAGAGTTTCATGTATATCATCTCATTTAACCCCAAACAACCCCATGAGTTTCAAGTTCCTGTGTTCCCGTTTTACATATTTGGAAATGGATGCTGGAGTTCCCACCTTGGCTCAGTGGAAACAAATCTGACTAGCATCCATGAGGTCTCAGGTCGATCCCTGGCCTCACTCAGTGCGTTAAGGATCCGGCGTTGCTGTGAGCTGTGGTGTAGGTCACAGATGCAGCTTGGATCCTACGTGTTGCCATGGTTGTGGTGTAGGTCAGCAGCTATAGCTCCGATTTGACCCCTAGCCTGGGAAGCTCCATGTGCCTTGGGAGTGGCCCTAAAAAGACAAAAAGAAAGAAAGAAAGGAAGGAAACTGATGCTTAAAGAGGTTATAAGACCAACAACCGAGATTCAGGTCCCAATGAAAAAATAGGGGTCCCCCTCCAGAGTCCTTAGTACTCACCATACTCCCCCCAGATGTCCACGCACACAAAGGTCACGGACATTTGTTTTTGTAAACCCAGAGGAAGCCCCTCCATCCACTTGGGCACTGGGTTCAGGTTTAAACAGGCACAGTGGCAAGTGTTTCAGTCAACTGTGCAGCTTCTGTTGTGACAGCTTAGGATGTGCAGAGGGGGGGATGGAGAAGGTGTAAGAAAGAAAAACTAACGCTATAGGTATGCCTGGGTCACGCTGCTGTATGGCAGGAATTGGCACAACATTGTAAATCAACCATGCTTTCATAAACAATTAAAAATAAAAACTGGAGTTCCCGTCATGGCTCAATACTTAACTAATCTGACTAGGAACCATGAGGTTGCGGGTTTGATCCCTGGCCTTGCTCAGTGGGTTAAGGGTCCAGCGTTGCTGTGAGCTGTGGTGTAGGTCACAGACGCGGCTCGGATCCCACGTTGCTGTGGCTCTGGTGTAGGCCCGTGGCTACAGCTCCAATTAGACCCCTCGCCTGGGAACCTCCAAATGCCTCGGGAGCGGCCCAAGAAATGGCAAAAAGACAAAAAAAAAAAAGAATAAATAAATAAATAAATAAATAAAATAAAAAATGAGGCTATGCAGCACTCGCTGAGGCAGGGACAATGCTAAGTGTTTTATTAGAATCATGAGCTCAGCAAACTCTTCCAACTACGTTCTTCTTATGAAATAGTCATCGTTTCTTTCCGTACTTTACAGATGAGGAAACCACAGCAAAGAAAGATTACATAACCTTCCCAGGACCCCAAAGTACCAATATGTAAATCACACTTCTACAGATGGCAAGGAAAGAGAATGAAACCCTCAGCCGAGCACGTGGTGGTACCAACCCAGTCTGAACCAGCAGCAATTATGTCAATACCATCTTCTTGCACTTCCATCAAAAACCCCGGTCAGCTTTGAGATGGAAAACGTAGTCACGGGTGACAAAAAGATCCCAGCAGAAAAACAACCACAGTGGGGAACACTTCAGAATGAGCTCTTCTGGGAGAAATTGTTTATCGTGATCAAGGCCCTCAGCCTGAAGCTGGGCACTGTTCTCCTAACCTCTCAGTTCACTGGGTCCCCAGATTAGAGACTAGGAAACAAATTAAGGAAGGGACTGTGAGATGTAATACGCAAAAGAGGAAGAGGATGCCGTGAAGCCTTGAATTGCAATTTGTTTTCACCTAAGTCTCGTTATTGGCTGCACTGTGTGTCCCCAAGTTCATATGCTCCAATCCTAACCCCTTGGTACCCCAGAATGGGACTATATCTGGAAATAGGGTCTGTAAGGAGATAATCAAGATCAAGTGAGGCATAGGGGTGGGCCCTAATCCCATCTGACTGGTGTCTTTTTAAGAAGAGGAGATTAGGACAGAGACATATACGGACCAAGCCTGAGAGGTCAAAGGCAGAAGATGGCCATTTGCCAGCCAGACAGAGAGGCCTCAGAAGCAGTCAGCACTGCCAGTGCCTGCATCTTGGATTCCAGCTTCCAGAACTGTTTGCTAATAAATCTCTGGGGTTTAAGTTCCCAGGTCTTAGGTATATGCCATGGCATCCCCAGCAAATGAACACAAGCTGGTCCAATTCACCAGCTGTGTGTTAACAAACAGGCCTGGGTATCTTGACAAACAGGTGTGTTGACAAACCTTCAATATAGGAAAAGTGAGGGATTCTCTGCTACTGTATAAAATTTAAAATCTTCCCCCCAGTGAAATCCCTCATATTTCTTTTGCCTTTTTGGTTTTTTTTGTCTTTGTTTTTGTTTTTTTGTCTTTTTAGTGCCACACCCATGGCATATGGAGGTTCCCAGGCTAAGGGTCTAATCATATAGCCACTGGCCTACGCCACAGCCACAGCAACACAGGATCCGAGCCACATCTGCGACCTACACCACAGCTCACAGCAACACGGGATCCTTAATCCACTGAGAGAGGCCAGGGATCAAACCTGCGTCCTCATGGATGCTAGTCAGATTCGTTTCCGCTGCACGATGATGGGAACTCCTCTTTTGCCCTTTTCTGCATGGTTGACTAAGCTGCCTTTTCTCTCCATATAAGGTTGGCTGAACACAAATTGATGACACAGGGCTTTCACTAAATGCAGAGTCCCTGAGGTCTGGCTAAACCTGCAGCTGATACGGCCACTTTCAAATCCACTTTCATGGGGGTTTTCCACCCAGAGGCCTTTGTTAGTGATCCCTGGAATGCGCATAAACAGCACCACATAAACAAAGCACACATACACTAAACGCCACTTTCTACCCAGGAATCCAGGCAGGAATTTTCCTGAGGGCCTCAAACTTTAATATATTGAATCCACCTTAGGCCCAGAGATAAGAAAACCACACGGAGCCTCATTTTTCCAGTATCAGGGGTCAGTTTCGGATGTGCTCCCGGAAGCCTAGGGTCCCCTCTCCACAGGAAGCTCAGGGGCTCTCTGTACATAACCTGCCAGGGCCTGGATTTCACACAGGATCCCCGGCTGGGAATTCACACACTTACCTGCCCCCATGGCCGTGACTAAACAGAGAAGGGAGGAATACTTTTTCTTACCTGCTAGGAGTGACCTTTTCACAGGAAAAAGAGAATTAACAGCCAAGTTACATTTTAAAAAAGAGTTAAGTCTATTTGATAAGGAATATTGCTCAATTATCCCTAGAAAGCAGGTCAATCTGTGCTGTGTAAGCTTTATTTCTTAGGACATCATTAGAAAATAAAATTCAAAATCTCATTGGAACCAACCTTTATTACTCAAGAATAAAGAGGGAATTCCTGCTGTGGCGCAGTGGTTAAGGACCTGACTTCAGTGACTCTGATCACAGCTGTGGCTCAGATTTGATTCCTGGCCTGGAACTTGCAAATGCAACAGACCAAAAAAGAAAAAAAAAAAAAAAGAGTTCCCATTGTGGCTTACCGGGTTAAGAACCCAACGAAGTGTCGGTGAAGATGTGGGTTCGATCCCTGGCCTCCCTCAGTGGGTTAAGTATCTGGTGTCGCTATGGTTGCAGCATAGGCCTCACCTGCACCTCTGATTTGACCCCTAGCCCTGGAAATTCCACATGCCACAGGTGCACAGGTTGTAAAAAGAAAAAAGAAAGAATACGGAAGTGATTATTTGCCAAAAGGCTCATTACTAACTCAGAGATGTTACTTTCAGAGACCTACCATCAGGGACAAAGGAGCCTGGGAGCGAGGGACGCCCCTTAACACTTTTTTACTTAAGGTTCATGCAGTAAACACTGAGTGAGTGTCTGCAGCGATAAAGTGGAGCACACGGATGGCGCGGACTGGATGCCCTAAGGGGAGGACAGGTGGATCAGATCTCTCAGGAGAAGGATAGCAGAGGGAACTACAGGTGTTCACGGTGACTGGGGAGGCCAGCAGAGTCTGGGGGGGTGGGGTGCAGGGGACAGGTTTCTCTGAAGTGTTTTTGGAAAGCGGGGGAGAGTAAGCGGGAGACCAAGTGGGTGAGGTTTAGGTAAGGGGAGGAAAGATGCCGAGGGACAGAGCGATGGGACCCTGCAGGGTCACAGCACAGAGCGTGTGACACGGCAGGAGGCCTGGTTGGCTTGAGTGTGGAGATGGGAGGGGACTGGACAGGGCGCGGCTCTTTAGGCCGTGTTAACTTACAGACCATTAGAGGACCCTCAACCAGTGAGTCACGGTCACCAGGGATGAAGAATCATGAAATTAGAAGCCAGTGGCAGGAGATCAGAAGGGATGGTGGTGCTGACACAGTAAAGACCAAGACTAAAGTAGAGAAAAAGCCAGTGGGTCTCAAGGAGTTTTCCAAAAGGTCCAGTGTGAGCGAGAAAGAAAATGCAGAGGCCCAGCAGGACCTTCCGGCTTTGGCCAGACCCCCTCTCCACCCCAGGAAAGCTAGACCCCCCTCCTCTCTCCCATGGGGCCCACCCCCCCCTTCTTTCCTCCGCACGGAGAATGTTTGGCTGATGACTTTGAAAACTCAGCTTCTTTTCACGACCACCCCTCATCCCCATGGCGCCCAGCAGGTCCAGCAATAATTAGGAGCGAACATCCTTACACCCCTCTTCTCACCCCTCATGGGGAGAAAATCCTGCCTCGCACCCTAGGAAAGTAAAAGGGGTTCGTAGTCATGAAGCCTCACAAATCCAACTGGAAACACTGCCTAGAAAAGCTGTGCACATCTGTACTTGACTAACCCTATCAAATATTAACCTGTTAGTTACACATTTACAACACCTAGACACAGCGATTATGTGTTTCTTTCCTCCGGTCACCAAATCTAGCTAAATCGCTTATAGCTTGAACCCTAGAGAGACTGGAAAGCATCTCTTGTTTTGTTTTTGCGAGATATCACTCAGTGTGGGAAGACTTGGTCTATATCCTGTCTGACATCAGTACCTCTAACCTCATTGAGCATCTTACCATTTGTCAGACACCTAACTAGCAAATCATCATGTTTAAAGACTTTTTTTAGGAGTTCCTGTTGTGGCGCAGTGGAAATGGATCTGACTAAGGTCCATGAGGCCTTGCTCAGTGGGTTAAGGATCTGGCGTTGCCGTAAGCTACAGTGTGGGGCAGAAGCTACAGCTCCAATTCGACCCCTAGCCTGGGAACCTCCATATGCCATGGGTGCAGCCCTAAAAAAAAAAGCTTAAAAAAAAAAAAAACACATGCACCTGCATGTTCATTGCAGCACTATTCACAATAGCCAAGACATGGAAACAACCCAAATGTCCATCGACAGATGATTGGATTAGGAAGAAGTGGTATATATACACAATGGAATACTACTCAGCCATAAAAAAGAACGACATAATGCCATTTGCAACAACATGGATGGAACTAGAAACTCTCATCCTGAGTGAAGTAAGTCAGAAAGAGAAAGACAAATACCATATGATATCACTTATATCTGGAATCTAATATATGGCACAAAGAAACCTTTCCAAAGAAAAGAAAATCATGGACTTGGAGACTAGACTTGTGGTTGACAAGGGGGAAGGGGAGGGAGTGGGAGGGACTGGGAGCCTGGGGTAAATAGATGCAGAATGTAGCCTTCAGGATGGATTAACAATGGGATCCTGCTGTGTAGCCCTGGGAACTCTGTCTAGTCACTTATGATGGAACATGTAATGTGAGAAAAAAGAAAGTATACATGTATGTGTAACTGGCTCACCATGCTGTACAGTAGAAAAAAATATATAAATAAATGATTTAAAAATTAAAAAAAATTAAAAAAGAATCTCTAAATAAGAGTCTTATGCAGGGAGACTTTTGTTTATTTTAAAAGGTGTGGTGGGAATTTAAAATGGTGCAGTCACTATGAAAAACAAGATGGTGGTTTCTCAAAAAATGAAACAGAGAATTACAATATGATCCAGCAACTCCACTTCTGGGTATATACCTACAAGCATTGAAAAAAAAACAAAAAAACAAAAAAAACAGGGACTCAAACAAATGGCTATAAACCAATGTCTATTGTAGCACAAGTCCAGTGGCCCAAAAGATGTGAACAAACCAAATATCTATCAGTGATAACTGGATAAACAAACTCTGGAATACAATGAAATATTATTCAACCTTAAAAAGGAATTAAGTTCTGATACATCCTACAACATGGAGAAACCTGGAGGACATTAAGCTGCATAAAATAAGCCAGATACAAAAAGACAAAATTACTGTATGATTCCACTTATACATGTCATCTAGAACAGTCAAATTTATAGAGACCAAAATTAGATTTGTGGACAGCTAGGACTGGGGAGGGGAGGGAGGATGGGGAGTGGGTGTCTAATGGGTACCAAGTTCAGTTGGGATGATGAAAGTTCAGGAGATGATTAGTGGTGATGGGTGCACAGCAATGCCAGTGTACTTAATGTCACTGAGCTGTACACCTAGAAACGGTTCACACGGTACACTTTATGTTATGTATATTTACTACAATAACAAAAAAGACATGCAAATAGGGAGACAAACACGCATGGTACAAAGTCTCAACTTCCTGTGGGGGATGAAGATTTCTCAACTGAAGGTGAGTAGGGACCAACTCTGGGGAAGCCTTCTGGAGGGCAAGCCAGCAGCTCGAAAAGCATGTATGAAATCCTACCCTTCAAATGTAAATTGGTACAACCACTATGGAAAACAGTATGGAGGTACCTTACAAAACTAAATATAGAACAATCATATGACCCAGCAATCCCCTCTTGGGCATATATCTGGACAAAATTTTCCTTGAAAAAGACACATGCACCTGCATGTTCATTGCAGCACTATTCACAATAGCCAAGACATGGAAACAACCTAAATGTCCACTGACTGATGAACGGACCAAGAAGATGTGGTATATATACACAATGGATACTACTCAGCCATAAAAAGAACAGAATAATGCCATTTGCTGCAACATGGATGGAACTAGAGACTCTCATACTAAGTGAAGTAAGTCAGAAAGAGAAAGAAAAATACTATATGATATCACTTATATCTGGAATCTAATATACAGCACAAATGAGCCTTTCCATAGAAAAGAAACTCATGGACTTGGAGAACAGACTTGTGGTTGCTGAGGGGGAGGGAGTGGGATGGACTGGGCATCTGTGGTTAATAGATGCAAACTCTTGCCTTTGGAATGGATAAGCAATGAGATCCTGCTGTAGAGCACTGGGAACTACATCTAGTCACCTGTGATGGAGCATGATAATATGAGAAAAAGAATGTATGCATGCTTGTGTGACTGGGTCACCATGCTGTGCAGTAGAAAACTGGCAAAACACTATAAACCAGCTATAATGGAAAAAAGAAAAAAAAAAAAAAGAAATCCCATCTTCCCATGATCCTACTTCTGCCAGGTTCACAGCAGGCCCAGGTAAGGCATGATGATCCTTCACAAAATGCAAAGTCAGAGCCCCAGACTGTTAGGGTTTGAGAATGAAAGGAGGCCCAGGTGGTGACATGACTGAAGATACTTCTGAGGTAGAGCAGAAGTATTCAGGAGCTGCTTTTTAAAAATTTGTAACAGCTTCCTTCTTAAAGATGAAGATGTTAGATGTCATAATCTGAATACATGGCTAAATAAAAAGCAAAAAAATAAAAATTAAAAATAAAAAAGCAAACACTAGAATGGACTCCAAAATGTATTTTTCAAAGAAATATTTCTTCAGAAATTAAAACATCTTCTTTTAGCTTTCATATAACAGGAAGAAATAATAATTCCAGAACAGACCTCTCTTTCTTTCCATAAATATACAAAAAGCTTTATTTTGCAGCCAAAACAGTTGGAGATATAAAAAGTATATTTTGACAGAGTCCTGCAAAACTCTTTCTTCACTCATTTCCCAGAATCCTCCCAAGGCCAATCTAAGAAGCCCTGGAAAGTAAGCGACATGAACAGCACAGCCAATACTTTGCCTATTAAAACGGAAAGAGAAGGAAGGGGGATGGTTCGGTAAAACCAGCTGGAAAAACGGTTATGCTTGACTCTTTGGCAAATCACCACTGATGATACACTCAGGCTAGAGCTTGAAAATGAACCCTGTCAGGAAAGGAAGCTCCACTCATGGCCTGATTACCTTCACGTATTCAGCTCACTCATCATTAACGTGGAGCAACTTCAGGCACAGCACTTGACTCTCCACTTGGCCCTCTAGCTCTTTACATCACCTGAGGATAAAGGCTGCTGAAAGGTACACTCTGGGGGGACCAGCAGCGAGAAGCCTCTTCCCAGAAGTGTCAGGCGGTGAGGGTTTCAGCCAAGTCCCAAAGTCTTTATCCCAGTTCCCAACTGGCTGGGGTTGCCTCACGTTTCCTCCTCTTGATTCTCTGCCAAGGTCAGAGACTGAGGTCCACAGAGCACAGAGGACGATGCCGAGTGACGCTGGGGGCCAGGTCTTGAAGGGAATGCGGCCTCCGCCTCTCTCTGTGGGACATTGGTGCCTGAGTCCTGAACAGCCCTGTGTGCTGCCAGGCCAAGAGGAGGCTACTAGCCCCCAAGGACAGGCCACAGAGAGACGCCCCGAGACCACATGTAGGGAGAGCCTTGGCCAGCCCCCAGCTGCCCCAGTGCCCCTGGCCCAGCTGTCCAGACCCCTCCCCAGCTGCCCAGACCCCCTCCCCCAGCTGCCCAGACCCCCTCCCCAGCTGCCCAGACCCCCTCCTTCAGCTCTTCAGACCCCCTCCCCAGCTGCCCAGACCCCCTCCCCAGCTGCCCAGACCCCCTTCCCAGCTGCCCAGATCCCCTCCCCAGCTGCCCAGAGTCCTCCCCCAGCCATTCTCCTCCATGGGCTGTAGCCACTCACATTCAAGCCCTTCCTGAAATCTTGACCCACAGAAACAAACCCAGAAAGATATAAAATAAGTGTTGTTCTAAGCGGTAAAGTTGCAGTGGTTTCTTACACAGCAATAGATAACTGGAAGAGAAAGTGTGTGGAAGAAAACAAAATGAGATAATAGAAATGTAAAAACAGAAGACAGACATATCTCTGAGAATAGCAGCTTCAAGGAGAACAGAATGGAAAAGATAAAAATTGTCTGAAGGACAAGAATTTGTGTGGCTGGCTTATTAAGCCCTTACTTAATGAAAGGCTTAAGATTTCTTCCAATCTATTCATTTTGCCAAATAAATTAAAGAAAATTAATATTTGAAATCGGTTGAGGCCAGTATGAGCTAATTGAAAACTGAAACAAAGTCATTTTGAAAAAATGCAAGAACAGAGTCATGGTCATTTCTACAGGGTTTCCAGGAAAAATTTCTGCCTGACCTCTTTTAGCAAATAGCCAAGACATTTGTAAGGAGAAGCTCCAATTTACATGCAACCCTTGTTCTAAAAACCTTTCAAGATTTTCTGCCTTAAGAATGTGAAATCTGCCTTTTCTTTTCTCATTTATCCTGTCAATATGTCTAGCAAACATTTCACATTGGATGATACAATCATAAACCTCAATCCGGCTCTTCAGAAATTTTTTGCGGAAAAAAAAAAAAACAGCAGAAGACTAAATTAATGAGGTTTTATAAAACCCAGCAAACAAGCAGCTCTTGTCTCGAGGTTTGCACAAAACAAAGGCCCTTCTGTGATTATGTTCCCACAACAAAGTGCTACTTCCTAATTAAACCTACACAGAGTATAAAAGACTGCTTCAGAAAGCAGCCTTGATTTTCTACACCATAGAAAACGTTTCTGTTTTTACAAAACCTAGTTTGTCTTCTCAAGGAACATAACACATTGCTACTCACAAACCTGACCACGCCCAGTGAAAACTTTGCCCCGGTGTAAACATTTGCTAAAGGAGACTATGAAACCCTGATTCACGGTCCTGCTTCTTGGCCAAAAAAACATCTGTTAGGGAGCATCCAGATCCCGCTGAGTGGAAAGAAGAACAGGGGTCGAGGGAGAACCCAGACACTCTCGAATCAGAGGGAGATGGTAAGACACCCTGTTGGTCTCCCTGTGAAATCATCACAGAAAGGGAAACGATGATAGGAGACCAGGAACAAAGGAGATGAGACAGTGTGGAGGGTGTGGAAGGCACCAGAAGCTGGGGCGTCCAGCCCCAGACGCAGCACATAAGCCACATGACTCAGGGCAAGCCAGTGGACCACTCTGCGCTGTCTCCTTACCTCCAAAGAGGGGACCACGCCTACTCCACGCTGCTGGGATGAAGCAGTATGGGTGAGAAAAATTACTAAAGAGCCTAAAACCTATACCTATGTAGATATATATATTATATATATATATATATGTTACATATATATAACGTATTATATTATACAACATATGTTATACATAATATACAACACATATAACAGAAAATATATAACATTATTATATAATATTATAACAGTGTTCTACAACATATATATTACATATATATAATATAATATATAATAGTATATCAACATAAAATTTAATTACATAATTATGTTTAACATTAAATTAAATTAAATTAACATTAAATATAATAATGTTATGTATAATATAATATACATATTATATATGTATCTACATAGGTATAGGTTTATATACATACACATATACGTAGTATATGATATATAGGTTGAGTATTCATATACATATGTAGATTCTGTATGCTATATAGATAATTTGTTTTGTTTTGTTTTGTTTTTGCCTTTTTCTTGGGCCACTCCTGCAGCATATGGAGGTTCCCAGGCTAGGGGTCTAATCGGAGCTGTTGCTGCCAGTCTATGCCAGAGCCACAGCAATTCCAGATCCAAGTGGCATCTGCGACCTACACCACAGCTCACGGCAACGCTGGCTCCTTAACCCAGTGGGCGAGGCCAGGGATCAAACCTGAAACCCCATGGTTCCTAGTTGGATTCATTAACCACTGAGCCACGACGGGAACTCCCTATATAGATAATTTATATTCTACATACTATATTACTAAATTTTATATTCTTCTAAATTCTATAATACTAAATTCTATATACTATATAGGTTATATACCACACATAGATAACTATATAGGTTATATACCACACATAGATAATTTATATTCTACATACTATATTACTAAATTTTATATTCTTCTAAATTCTATAATACTAAATTCTATATACTATATAGGTTATATACCACACATACTATAAATAATCTATATCTCTATATAGATTCCTATAGGAACTGCGTCCACTTTTCCTCCACCACTGCCCTTCTTAAAGTCACAAAGTGACACCTATGGCAGCCTCTCAGCTGAGCTCCCAGGACACGCAGTCTGTCCACGGATTAAATGGTAGTCCACGACTTCACTTGAGGATTCCGAATCTTGCATTTGAAAGTTTATCTAAAGTTGGATATAAGCATATTGAGGATCTGGCGGAGCACCGCATAACACAGTTCTGACCCAGGAGTCCAAGGCTGCACATCTGTGTGCATGTCACTGCCTGGGCACAAGTGATCACCTATTGAGACCGTGGTATCACTGCCGGTTGCAAAGCAACTGCAAATTGACCTGCTATACTTTGCTTCTCCAGGTCTGCAGGCACTACTGGGAGGCAGGGAGGCTGGGGAGGGAGGCAGGGAGGCTGAGGAGGGAGGCTGAGAAGGGAGGCAGGGAGGCTGGAGAGGGAGGCTGAGAAGGGAGGCAGGGAGGCTGGAGAGGGAGGCAGGGAGGATGGAGGAGGGAGGTGAGGAAGCTGAGGAGGGAGTGCTCCCTTCTGTCTACTTTTCATTCCTGTCAGTGCCCTTGGCCCAGCAGCAGCTGACCCCAGTCTCTGGCTTTCCAGAACTCCCCAAGTAAGCTTCCTCACCCGGCTCGGAGACAGGGGGCCCTCCTCTCTCCCCCCATGGGTTCCTCCTAGGTGGTCATTGCTCTGCATTAGCCAGGCACTCTCTCTCCAGTTCTCCAACACTGTTTAACCAGTACTAGATATGGCCCTTTAAAACTGGTGTGGTTTTGGTTATAACCATGTATATGTCACCAGTACTAGATATGGCCCTTTAAAATTGGTGTGGTTTTGGTAACAGCCATGTTAACAGGTGGGAAGTGGTACCTCATTATTGGATTTTCTTTTCTATGATGATGAAAGACATTGAGCATCTTTTAATCTGCCTGGCCTCTTAAAGCAGAGTCTCTCAAACTGGAAATCCTTGAGTTCTTTAATTGAGAAACTCTACCATAGGAAATTTTAATGTATTTAATAGAATTACATACAGCTTAATAAAGTTAACAACTGAAAGAATGTTGACAAACATAAAATTCAAGATCTATCAAGTGTACGTGCTCACTCCTTCAGAATAATTACTTTAAATTTTTAACTTATCGCAAGAGATCCCCGGCTCGTGTCAGTGATTTAACACTAGAGAATAAACTCTTCAGTCACTTGAGAGTGAGCAATAGTTTATGACTGACACTACCCAGGTATATGTTAGTTTTATATTTGTTATGGTGACTCTTCAGAGTCACTTTTCTTGAAACAAAAGTACCACCTTCATTCAATTCCCACATACGGTTTTCTTTTTAAGCTAAATATCTAACAGTATAAATTCTAAAATATTTTGAATCAATGTTAGAAATGAATAGCAGGCATTATTTTAAAGAAGTAAAGAAATAAATCTAATCACTCTTCTTGTAATATGTTACCAAAGCAAACACTTTGTGGTTAAATCTTACTGCAAATCACACAACACTTGTGGACTTTCTGATAACACTGCTTTTTATCTTTTCTCGAGTTTATCTTTCAGGTAACCAAACATTATACAGAGAGGCTAAAAATGCCATAATTTCTATAGCTGTCATTAACCAGAGAATCAAGAATGGGATCAATATCTTTGGCATTTGCAAACACAGAATGAAGCTGTGTGATTAGGTCAGAAAACCCCGGGATCTGGCATATTCATTAGGGAACATATTTATAATATGAAGGTAGGACTCCTGCTCTCATTAAGGTCTGTCTAATTTTACTTTAGAAATTGGTACTCCAGAGTTTACATTTTTACAGGAGTGAAACAAAGCAGTTGAAGGGTTATTAGTTGATTGTCATTTTTTAATCAGGTTGTGAACCAAAAAAAAAAAAAAAAGGAAGAAGAAGGCAAGTGTGAAGATAAAAGCACTGATTCCCAGTGTGATCATTCACCCAGGGCCTCAACTCAGCCGATGTTTGGGCAAAAGACAAGTTTCCATCAACGTTAACAGGGAAGGAAGAAGAAGCAGCAGACCCCACGGGGGTACCATCTAGAAGGTAGCTGGCAGCTGGTGAATGGCTGGCCTGACAGGAAAACACACAGACTTGGATGACAGAAAAGTCATCAGAAGGTGGGACCACATTCTAGAGCTGAGTGTCGGTGCAACCCAGGACACAGGATGCGATGTGGGAGGCCCAGGAGGCAGGGAGCGATCCGGCCTTCAATACCTTAGCAGGATCCAAATACAGCCTCATTCCTAATGGAACGGCCAGCCCCCCATGCGACAGAGCGGCCAGGATCACCACCGGTGTTCTGGCCAAAAACACCTAACAGGAATGTAATCAAGTCTTCAGAGCTGAGTTTAGTTTATGGGAAATAGAGGGCATAAAGGAACATGTTAACAAAACCATGATGACACCACCTGACAAATCCAGAGTATGGGATGTTCTATAAGACAACAGGCCTCAGCTATTCAAAAGTGGAATATCAGGAGTTCCCAATGTTGCACAAAGATATCAGCTGTGTCTCTGCAGCCCCAGGATGCAGGTTCGATCCTCTGCCCCACACAGTGGGTTAAGGATCCGGCTTTGCAGCTGAGGCGTAGGTTGCAACTGAGGCTTGGATCTGACCCCTGGCCAGGGGAACTCTGTACTCCTTGGGGCAGCCAAAACAGAAAATAAATAGATAAAATAAACCTCAAAGAAATCAAAGGTAGTCAAACTAAAACAAACAAAAAAATGCTTTGACTTTTTTTTTTTGCTTTTTTTAGGGACACACCCATGGCACATGGATTTTCCCAGGCTAGGGATCGAATTGAAACTATAGCCGCTGGCCTATGTCACAGCCACAGCAATGCCAGATCCAAGCCAAGTCTGTGACCTACACCATAGCTTACGGCAACACAGATCTTTAACCCACTGAGCGAGGCCAGGGATAGAACCTGAAACCCAATAATCACTAGTCAGATTCATTTCCACTGTGCCACAATGGGAACTCCCTATATATATATATATATATATATATATATATATATATATATATTTAAATGGAATATCATTTTAAAAACAGTAAGTAGAGGACAATTCAAATGAGAAGAGATTTAAAAAGCGCAGTCATCAAATGCAATGAGTGTTCATTATTGATCCCAGGTTGAAAAAGAAAAAGAAAAGCTATAAAAGGCATTGCTGGCTAAATTGGGACCTCTGGATATGGATGGAGAAAGTGTTACTGGGAAATTACTGTTGGTTTTGTCAGCTAATGGCATGGTGCCTATTTAGAACAAATGCCCTATTTTCTGAAGATACAAAAAATACTGTATTGGTACAATGTCACCATGACTACAATTCACCTAGAAAGGCTTTGCAAGATGAAACAAAGGTGGCAAATATTTAAAAAATCCCTGAATCTCTGGGATGGGTATATGTACTTTTCATAACAAAAAGTCTCCATAAATAAATATATCTGAAAAAAGTTTGCTTAGACGTGACCCTATTTCACTTTTTTAAAACTGAAATCACAGTAGAAAATTTCCATTGTGCAAAAGGTAAAGAAAATTCTGAGTATTTTGTTATTTAAAATCATCTTAATTTAGAAACTTATCTAAAAACACAAGAAATTAGCTAAAACTCTGTGTTTGTGCCTGTGTTTGATTATGCCTGAAAGACCTAAAACTGAGGCCTTGGAATTCCTCAGGCTGACTCAGTCCAATTTAAGGCAAAAGCTGTCCTGTTTGGAAAAGTCAGGATTACAAAATGCAAGATAAACAACAATCAAACACGGGTTTGAAGTCTCTGCATAAAATGTCCAGCTATCAGTTTGGACAGGCTCACGTAGGACCACGTTTCTTTCTTTTTTTTTTTTGTCTTTTTCTAGGGCCGCTCCCATAGCATACGGAAGTTCCCAGGCTAGGGGTCTAATGGGAGCTATAGCTGCTGGCCTACACCACAGCCACAGCAACGTGGGATCCAAGCCGTATCTTGGACCTACATCACAGCTCACAGTAATGCTGGATCCTTAACCCAACCTCATTGTTCCTAGTCAGATGCGTTAACCAGTGTGCCACAATGGGAACCCCCAGGACCACATTTCTAATGATGAAAAAGTACTTTTTCCCTTAAAGAAGGACAATACGTTGACAAGGTGATGAGAAAACCAACATCTCCTTCAGAAGCATCCTTACATCGAAACAAAAACGAAAACTCCAGGGCAGGAGTTCCCGCTGTAGTGCAGCAGGTTAGGAATCCAGTGTTGTCTCTGAGGCAGCGTGGGTTCAATCCTAGGAACTTCCAGATGCCGTGAGTGCAGCCAAAAAAGAAAGGAAAAAAAACAAAACAAGAGCCAGGGCAAAAGGGGTTTTTTCTCTTCTCCTTTAGGTGGATTTGAAAATATGAAGGCGTGACATATAAATTCAGGAGGTGTGGCTGAAAATGCCTGGAAGTATAATTTGACTTAATGATACTATGAACCTAAGCTTGGAAAAGGTCTCCTGAGCTTCACGTTTTACCACTTTCATCACTGTCACGATTAGAGATCAAAAGTTCCTATTACGTGAAGACACACAGCGTTGTCTTGTTTTCAACTTAAAATCCTGCATATTTTTAAAGGTCGCTTATTCAAAGAATTGTGATTATTTATCATTAAATCTCCAAGATTCCTACTTCAACCTTACAGTGCACACTTAAACTACCTCTCTCTTTTAACCAATACTTCACATGATATTGATGCGTTCGAATCCGAGAGAATTGGAATGAACACAAGAACGTCACAAGACAGATTTTCTGGAAAGCTGAAATCAGAAATTTGACAATAAAATTAATTAATTAATTAAAAGGAGTTCCCGTTGTGGCTCGGCAGAAACGAATCTGACTAGAAACCATGAGGTTGAGGGTTCGTGGGTCAGGGATCCGACATTGCCATGAGCTGTGGTGTAGGTCGTAGACACACCTTGGATCCTGCATTGCTGTGGCTGTGGTGTAGGCCGGCAGCTGTAGCTCTGATTAGACCCCCTAGCCTGGGACCCTCATGTGCCACTGCTATGGCCCTAAAAAGCAAAAAAAAATAAAAATAAAAAAATAAAAAAAATAAAAAAAAGACAATAGCTGCTATCTCTGTTTTTCATTCCTTCTACTCAGATTTCTTTCCTTTTGCTGCCCTTTTCCAGACAGGTTGGGGGAACCAGGACCCATCTCTTGTTTCTCTTCATTCTCCTACATGGTCTTGAAGCAAAGAAAGTGGGGTCTGAGCCAGGTAAACCCTACCTTTCCCAGCTCGTGCTGAAAGCTTGCTCACATGCTGGACAACCCAGCTACGCGGGCCCCTCCAAGACCACAGGAGGGGATGGAGCAAGGTCGAGTGGTTTAACACTATCTCCTTTTGTTTCCAAAATTTATTGTTTATGTAGAGCCCTTTTGTCATAACTGCACAGTGATAACAGCATGATAATAACCTTGAAAGGCAGGGAATGCAGGTTTCTTGTGCCCCCACCCCACCCGCAGTTGTGTGTGTGGACACCTGGGTACTGCCTGACATGGTGTCCTGGACGGATGGGTGACCACAGCTTCTAAGAACATCAAACCACGTGGAAACAATTCTGCTCATCTTCCCAAGGATGCCTGGGTGCGATAAACGTGACAAGAAACGGTACCATACACAACTTCCATGTATCACTTAAATTCACCAGGTGGAAAAACAGTGAGATGAGAAAATAAACATTTTAAGAAACAAGCAGATTTCCTGAAGCTCAAGAGACTGCAACGTAGCAGCCCACAGGCACCCTGCAGTGGTTCTGGCCTCACTCACCTGTCTCAGGTCCAGAGTGATCGTGACCCAGTGGTATTCTCTTCCATTCTGAATACTGGGACTTTGCCACCAGTTATTGGTGCCATCGATGGCATTTGATATTGGATGGCGCTCTGTTGAAAGAAAACAAAAACGCAATCCTCTTAGCTTCTGCTTTAAGGTTTTTTTGTTTTTGTTTTTTTTAACTTCTAAACTGTAATGCTAGTGGAATTGAATAGCAATGAGGAGAACACAGGGTTATGGCTTCCTAACAATTTTCCAGCAATCGTTTCAGAGGGTGTACATTCCCACAATGGCTTCCGAAAAGTGGGGGGTGGGGGGAGCACTTGCCTTTGAGGTTGGGGCTGTGGCCGTCGCAGACCCGGCACTGGGCGTTGCGCATGGCCCGCCCAGGTACGTGCTCCACCAGCTTGCAGAAGGTCTCTGGCCCCTTCTCCCCACAGGTGGCATTGGTGCTGATGTGAGCATTGCTGGCAAGGTTGAGAATGGCAGGGAACAGCCCTGAAAGTCAGAAGTCACCAGATCAGCTCAGCCACTTGAAACTTAAAGGTCAGATTTCTTCTTACTTCCCAGGTGAATCAGAAAGAGATAGCAAACTTAGGGTTACCAAAGGGGAAATGGGGGAATAAATCAAGAGTTTGGGGGTAACGGATACACACTACTATATATAAAAGAGATAAACAACAAGGACCCACTATATAGCATAGAGAACTCTACTCAATATCTTATAATAACCTATAATGGAAAAGAATCTGAAAAAGAATATATAGGTATGTATGTGTGTGTATATATGTGTGTGTGTATGTATATATAAGTGAATCACTTTGCTATACACCTGAAATACTGTAAATCAACTATACTTCAATGAAAAAAAAGAGAGACGTTAAGTCCACGTGCTGAGTAGAGGGAGCCTACAGAAAAGCAGTCTGTGAGTTTCATTTCACATGAATTCTAGGACAAGCAAAACTCATCTACAGGAAGAACCATGAACAGCAGCTGCATGGGGTGGGGACTGACTGTGAAGGAACATGAAAGGCCTTTCAGGGGTTGGGCACTGTTCTAGGTCTTGATAAAGCTTTGGATTCACAGGCACATGCAGATGTGGAAAAATCACAGAATGCATAAAGTTTGGGTAGATGTGTGTGTTCCACTCCATGTAGATCTGACCTCAGAAAATTATAAAAGGGTCATAAAATATTGATGTAAATGCTGAACAGTTTAGGAGCCAAGTGTACTTAGGTCTTTAACTCCCTTGGAAATGCATCAAACAAGAAGCTGGATTGACAGGTAGAGACAGGCATGCGGAAAGACAGGTGAGGAAGAGAGCAGAGTACATGTTCATTGCAGAATCTAGTGAGGGGCCTAGATGTTCACTGTACAATTCTTTCCACGTTCCTGATGGAAAATTTCCATAATAGAATTTTTGAGGAAATACGTTTTAAGACAAAGTTTAGAGGATCCTAAGTACATATGTGCCAATGAAATTCACACACCTTTCAAGGAGGATATCCTTCCTGTGCCTACCTGTTCCAGGTGCCTCTGCTAGTACCCACCAGGTCTTTCCTACTTATCTAGAATTTTTTTCTTTCTCTTTGCTTTTCTTATTGTCTGTTTTCCTTGGTGAATAAAACTTCAGAACACAAAGATCCCATTTTCCAAATTCTCCTCAACCCAGTATTAATCTTTGCCTTTCTATAGTCTCTTTGTCTCCAGTGATTTTTATCTTTAAGCAGCTGGTCCAAACTCTTCAGAAAGCAATTTTTGGATGAGAGGGAGAACAATAACTCTCGTAGCTTCTTTAGAGGTTTGACTTTATCTTGGTAAAAGAGGATAATAGCAGTGAAAAGTCTATAAAATTCTAGAAAGCATGATGCACACAATGCAGAAGGGTTTTCTGCATGAATGGATATTGTGAACTGAGTGTTGGGAGGAAGGGTCCCAGCTAAGCAGGTTCCTCTAATTTACCAAAACTCGAGTCAAAGACCACAGAAGATCAACTTTTCTTTAAAATAAACATAGAGTCAATATTATGTCTGAAATACATCTTTTCCAGTGAAATTAAAAAAGCACAATGTAATTTTAGTAGCCTAGAAGGAATTCATGTCTTTAATTTTTATTTTTTAGGTACTGCTTAATAGTTTCAAGGGCCGTTTCTATTATAAATATTTGAATAATTAAATTATAAAATAAAAAAAATTTTGGCTGTGCCCACAGCATGCAGAAGTTCCAGGGCCCAGTATCAAACCCATACCACAGCAGCAATCAAGCCACAGCAATGACAATTTGGGATCCTTAACCCACTACACCACTGGAGAACTCCCCAAAGTGATTATTTTTAGAATAGTTGTTATATTAAAAAAAAAAACTCAACAGGCATCTATTAAAAATATGACTTACTTTGTAGTCTTCCAAAGACTTTCCACATTTAGTAGTAGCTACCTATTAATATTCTATCCTATTAGTCTTCTATCCTAATGACCCTATTCAAACCAATAGACCCTCAGGCTCTCAATAGAAAACAGTTATCGCGTATTGTATTCTAGACTATTACTCTTAATTTTGAAACACAGACTCACATCATATTCTAGGTTTAGTATAATATATATATTTTCATTTTTAACTTAAAGTTGGTCATTTTTTATCATATCTGTGTAAAGAGATTTTTTTTTTTAATTAAATAGACTTTATGGAAAAACAGATGCATGTCTATGGTCAATTGTGCAGTTCCCCAAATCATTATCTTTATCCACCAGTAGATAGATACTTACCTGTTATGCAACAGTCTAGTTCATGAAGTGACATGTAATTCTTGGGAGTGGTACTTACATGGGAGAGTGAGCTGATACTTACTCTCTATGGCACTGAGGTAAATATTAATTTTCTCCGTCTTTATGATCATAATATTCTAGTAATCCGGTTTGAATGTATCTTATGAGCTAATGATTTAAAATACGATGTGGCTGTAAACCGGGGTGTTACATCCAAATAGCTGACCCTGTGTTTTTCTGGCTCGGCTCACGTATATGCATTTAGATTTACAGTACAATCAACTTTATCCATTTCCCTTCCCACAGACTGATTAGCCAAGCGAGGAGAAGGAAAAAGGTCACAGGAACTAATTTAACAATGCATTTCTCTATCAGCAAATACCTTACTGGTTAACTTTCAAAATGTTCCCACTTTCTCTTTTTTTCTCCCCCTTCAGCTGCTGGACATCAAGAGAAATGCCCACTTCCTGCCCAGAGCTCCCCCCATCCTGACCTGCAAGGGCCTTGTGGGGGGGGCTCGGGTGGAGGGAGCGGGGATGGAGGGGGCGGAGGTCAGGAGCCTAGGCTCTGAGTCACTGAGAAAAAGAAGCTTAAACCTTGTGAGCATCAACATAGCATAATTTTGATGAATAATGTCCCAATTGTAGCAATCCATATCACATAGTTCTTTCACTAGACAGATTTTAAAGAACTTCCCCACTTCCTCGCCTTGCTGGTATTCTCAAGAGATTTTCAATTAAAAAAAAAAAAAAGACAAATTCCTTCATTAGCATGGCTACGTAGAAACACCTCGAGCTAATAAATGTCAAATATATATACCCGTTGCCTTTCACGAAGTCTTTCCTCTCACATAAGCTCATGTGCGAAGGAAAAACCCATTTCCTAACACTGATCCCTTACCTATTACATCTGCTCTCACGTCACAGTTACAGAGTCATTATTATTCTCGGTTGCCTAGCACCACATCTGCTAAAAGATGAAAGAAAGCTGGAAAGAGGTACCCGAGGAAGCAGGTCTGAAAAAGAATTTTCAAAAATTCCTCGGGGTGCGGAATCATTTCAAAGGCCACTGCACTATTTCCGACAAAGGGCAACGAACGGGAGCTTCAGGCAGGAGAAGAAATAGGGAATCAGAGGGTGCGAAAGGGTGGTGGGATCACACACCTGCCAGGAACAAAAGTTTGATCTTACGCATAAAAAGCAAAGGTGGAACGAGGAACAAGGACAACAGGCCTAGGTGACACGGTTTCCCATCATTGAGCCATGCCCTTCGTATATGAGACAATGAGACAATGGTAGGTTTTTGTTGAGAGACTATATATATATATATATAAAATTTTTTTTTTGTCTTTTTAGGGGCGAACTCACAGCATATGGAAGTTCCCAGGCTAGGGGTCAAATCGGAGCTGTAGCCACTGGCCTACACCACAGCCTGGTCTGCGACCCAACCACAGCTCACGGCAAACCCGGATCCTTATCCCACTGATCGAGGCCAGGGCTCAAACCCGAGTCCTCACGGATGCTAGTCAAATTCATTTCCACTGAGCCACGGCAGTAACTCCGAGAGACATTATTGACTTTAGCTGGTGTTGCTGTGATATGAACCTCTTTCCCCATTCAGGACACACAATGGAATCATTTTTCCATCCCTGTATTTAACCAATAGCTAAAGACTTCATGATTCTGAACTCATTTGAGCATGAAATAAATTCCTTCTCACTCACCAATAGTTTCTCTTTTTTTTTTTTAAATCCCCTTTCTTCACAGTCTCGGTCCACTGGGCCTTCCCAAATGCATTTCAGGACCACTTTCATCTGCTGGAAACTCCCTTATGACTATTAAATGACATTTGCCATGAAGCTGAGGACAAACAAAGCTACTATATGCGGGCAGCACAGCTTGCAGCTGAGAGACTTCCCATGGCGGAATAATTCCTTTTGAGAGATCTCTGGGGTTTCCCCCAGGGGAAAAAAAATTCACTTAAAATATTGTGTCTAATATGCTAACAAGCCCCAAGACCCAAGGCTCACCACGACAACTTATCAATATTTCTCAAATGATTTGAGCCCAACGGTTTGTGGCCTGAAGGCATTTTGTATATAAGAGAAGTATGAGTTTTTTCTAAAGAGTGTTTTTTCCTTTTTTGGGGGGAAAAAAAAACATGTTGGGGTTCTAGAAAATGTGACATTTGCCTAATCTCTACTCAGAGTCATTGTGATATTCTGAAAAGAAAATGATTTGCAATTCTAAGTTAAAGGATCTGGGAAAATGTGTTCAGATCATTTTTTTTTCCCAACATGAAATAAAAGATTGTGAAAATTTCATATTATTGAATAAAGAAAGGGGCTTCTTGTGTTGGAGGTTTTGTTTGGAAAAATTGACAAAGCGACTTATTCAATCTATGGAGAAAACTGGAAAAACTGGAAATTAAGTTTCTGAGTTGAGAAATGTGTGATTTTTTTTTTTAAAGATTCAAATCCAATTTGTTCTTCAGATATCCAGCTCTCATTCCTGTACCGTCACCCATTTAGCCACATAAACATCTATATATTGATAAGAGAAGGCTGGCATTAGATATAAACTACCCTGAAAGACAAACATCATGTGCTATCACTTATATGTGGAATCTAAAAAAAGAATACAGGAGTTCCCATTGTGGCACAGCAGAAACAAATCCGACTAGGAACCATGAGATTTCGGGTTTGATCCCTGGCCTCACTCAGTGGGTTAAGGATCCAGCATTGTTGTGAGCCGTGGTGTAGGCCGGCAGCTACATCTCCGACTGGACCCCTAGCCTGGGAACCTCCATATGCCGTGGGTGTGGCCCTAAAAAGCAAATAATAATAATAATAATTATTATTATTAAATAAATAAATAAAATAAATGAAGGATACAAATGAAAGTATTTGCGGAACAGAAAGAGACTCACAGACTTTGAAAAACTTATGGTTACCAAAGGGGACAGGTAGGGGGTGGGGGGGACTGGGGGTTTGGGATTGGCATGTGCACACTGGGTACATTGAATGATTGGCCAACAGGGTCCTGTGTATAGCACAAGGAACTCTACCCAATATTCTGTGATAAGCTATGTGGGAAAAGAATCTCAGAAAAAAAAAAGGACGTGTGTACATGTATAACTAAATCACTTTGTTGCACAGCAGAAATTATCACAACCTTGTAAATCAACTGTGCTTCAATAAAACTTTTTTAAAAATGAAAAAAAAAAAGAAATAAGCTATTCTGTTTGCCAGCACACTCTTTGAAACACAATAGCTGCCTAATTGAACAATAAAAACAGTGCCAAAAACAGTTACAAACATTTGTGAAGTCTTATTCAGTGAAATATTATTCGGCATTATTCAGTGAAAAATCCTGGAAGCATTTAATACTATTCCAGGACAATACTATCCAAGGATTGCAATCAGAGAATATCTCATTAAAAACATTAGTTCATGCATGTGCTAATGACATGAATTTTAGAAGGATGTGTGAATTCATATTTAGTAACCTATGCATATGAATCAGAAAAAGCAAGTGAAACTGTTTAAGTCTAATAAATGTATAATGAGAATCTCTTAGGTGCAAGGTACTAGACCTGGCACTTCCCTAGAACAGCAAAATAAATAAGTCGGGCTGTTCTTGACCCTGAGACCCTCACAATCTGGAGGGAGAGACACATCTGCTCACAGATTCTGATAAGTAAAATACTAAAAATCCAGCAATATTGTGAATAGATCAGAGGAGAGAATCTGGAAAGAGGGTATTCAGTTAGGCGAAACCCAGATACCTGAGGGCATTTTGCTGGAGGAGAACAGGTCTGAAACCCCTGAAGAGCTCCCCTCTCTGCACCTTTTACATATGCGCTCATGCCCAACTCATCCTTCAAGCTGAGCCCAGATCTTTCCTGAACTCAGCTGGATGGAAATGGTCTCCCTGTCCCCCCCCAGTTCCTCTCTCTCACTCTCATTCTCCAAAAATATAAACAACTCTTGATAAATACTCAAGTTCCTCCAGGGCAGAACCATATCCTGCTGGCTCTAAGTCAGCATCTGGCCCACGTATGCCTGCCCCATAAAGCCTGAATGAGAGAACGAATAAAGGCTTGAAAGAATGTTCTCTCCAACTCCTGAGTTACCAGCAAGTGCACAGAACTGGGAGCCTAAGTCTAGACCCTCATCCTGGTTCCACCACTAACTATATCTTTGGGCAAGTCAATCACTCAGAGCACCCATTTCCTCAACTTTTTTTTTTTTTTGCTTTTTTTTGGGCAGGGGGTACACATGAGTTATATGGAAGTTCTCAGGCTAGGAGTCAAATTGGAGCTGCAGCTGCTGGCCTACACCATAGCCACAGCGACTCAGGATCCGAGCCACATCTGAGACCTACACCACAGTTCACAGCTATGCCAGATCCTTAACCCACTGAGTGAGGCCAGGGATCGAACCCATATTCTCATGGATACTAGTCAGATTCATTTCCCCTGGGCCACAACGGGAACTCCACTCCCCAACTTTTAAATGGGCATCTCTTTGAGTCCTTCCCAAGATACTGTAATTCTAGAATTTTCTTTAACAGACTATCAGGTAAATTTGTCCACCATTCTTTGTCTCATTATTTAGAAAATAAGAAAAGCTTTTCACCATTTAATGCACAGAACAGTAAAGAGAATTCATTGGGAAATTCTTTGACATTCTTGGATAAAAGAATCAACTAGAAATAGAAAGTGGCCTTCTTTTCTTTGCTTATTCAGAACTTCTACTCCTCCAAAGAGGAGTGAAAGAGAGACAAATGATGTTTCGTACAAACTTGATCATAAGCCAAGCCTCAGAAGTTAGCCTTGCTTCCCATCCCCGACCTTTATACGTTGTATCTGGTCCTTTAGCCACATAATCACATTTAATGATCATAAAAAATTCCTTGACTCTTGCCTACTCCCCAGTGTGAAAAGCAAGACAACCAGCCCCAAATGGAGTTGCCCATGCCAAGCCCCTCATCAGCAAACCAAGTCTTATTATTATAATTTTTTTTGTCTTTTTGCCTTTTCTAGGGCTGCTCCCATGGCAAATGGAGGTTCCCAGGCTAGGGGTCTAATTGGAGCTGTAGCCATCAGCCTATGCCACAGCAATGTGGGATCCGAGCCACATCTGCCACCCACACCACAGCTCACGGCAATGCCGGATCCTTAACCCACTAAGCAAGGCCAGGGATCAAACCCGCAACCTCGAGGTTCCTAGTCAGATTCATTAACCACTGAGCCACGACGGGAACTCTGCAAACCAAGTCTTAACTACAGTTTTTGTCGGCTCTCAGAAACGAAATTTTAAATTTAGCATCTCCTGATCAGCATCAATTGGGTAATCTGTCAGATAGGCCCCTCCCATTCCCAACAAGGAAAGCGACCTTGCAATAATCAATCTGTCCTTTGTCCCAGCATTGTTCCTTGTTCCCGTTCCCTCGTGCCTGTAAGTCTTCCTTTTGTGCAGCTCTTCAGAGCTCCTTTCTATCTGCCGGATGGGATGCTGCCCTATGCATGAATCACTGAATAAAGCTACTAAAATCTTGAAAATTTCCTAAGTCGAATTTTGTGTTGTAACACCAGCAAGGGCATGCATCTACATCTCGTGAAATTCTTTCAAAACAGTAAGTCCTGTTTCATGTGGCCTTATTAGTATCTAACCTGGAGGAATCTGGCTTAAAATGGAACCATCCATTCTAGACACATGCTTTGCATCAACTCTAATAGCATCACTAGTGTCTGTTTAAGAGAGGCTTCGGGTAAGAAGTAAGAGCACAAGATTCTGAGACAGGAGTTCCCGTCGTGGTTCAGTGGAAACCAAATCTGACCAGTATCCATAAGGATGCAGGTTTGATCCCTGGCCTCGATCAGTGGGTTAAGGATCCAGCATTGCCATGAACTGTGGTGTAGGTCACAGACACGGCTCAGATCCCGCATTGCTGTGGTGTACGCCAGAAGCTACAGCTCTGATTCAACCCCTAGTCTGGGAACCTCCATATGCCACAGGTTCGACCCTAAAAAAAGAAAAGAAGAAAGAAAGAAAGAAAGAAAGAAAGAAAGAAAGAAAGAAAGAAAGAAAGAAAGAAAGAAAGAAAGAAAGAAAGAAAGAAAGACAGAAAGATTGATTCTGAGACAGAAAGCCCTCAGTTTGAATTCCGGGTCTACCAGTTGTCCACTAAGGGCTTCACCTTTGTCTGTGTAATGAGAAACATAATGCCTGAAATTTTTGAGCATTAAATGAGATGATGTGGCTAAAGGGCCAAATACAATGTATAAAGAGCTCAACAAATAATTTTCATATTATTTTCATATTAACAGTGGATATCATTAATACAAATTTTCTCCAACAGAGCTAGACTTTCATGGTTATATTGTCATATATTTAAATGGCTGTGTCCCTGATTAAATTTTAGATGAAGTGGTTGGTTTACACTTAAGAGCCACCAAGGATGACAAGGATCTACCTCTAAAGAGAAGAACCACACGGCCCAGTGGGCTGTGGATCCTGAAAGAGGTGGGAGGAGCCAGGGAGCCCGAGCTCACCTCCAGCTCCTCCAAGGGAGGGGCTCCCTGCACGGGAGGCTGGACCAGACAGCTCCCCCAACTCAGCCCTCCCTTCCCTCCCAGCCTCTCCCTCCCTCCCTTCTTCTCTTTTTCTCTCTTACTATTCTTTCTGCCACACTGTGTAGTTGGATCCTTGTGAGTTAAATGCACTTTTGCAAACCACCATCTTCCCGTCATTGTTCTGCAAGCTGACGGGAAGCCATCTCTGAGGAGGTGATGTTTGAGCAGCTGCCTCAAAAATGAGAAGGGACCAGCCATGCAGGAGTAGCATTATAGTATAATATATTCAGTTTCCTTCATAACCTATTTCTAATGCATTTAAAAACATGCTGAGAATAGGTCTGTGAGCTTTGTTGAAGGGGTCCACTGGCACCAAAAGATCAAGAACCCAGGCCAAGAAGGAGTTTGGGCAAAGTGCTAGGAGCCGGAGCTCAGGATATCAGTAACTCTGTCCCCACCTCCTCTGCCAGGTACCTCACCCCTCCCTGGACAAAGGCAGTCGGGAGGTCCCCAGCTGTTTGATCTGGGTGGACTATGACGTGAATGAGAGGGGCTCAGACAATGACAAGAGTGAATGTCCTGCTCAGGCGAAGTCCTAAGTGACCTGAGCGGTGGCCTGGAGCAGCGGCTGTCTCCAGCCAAGGGGCCTTCAGTGGAAGATGAGTCCTCAATGTCATCCAGGTGGCAGGATCAGAAGACAGGATGCCTTGAGAAAACCAGTGAAAACATCCCCTCTTTCCCACGGGACACAATCACCCTCCTGAGATGCAAGTTATCATCTCATTCCCCACATTTGGCACCTGAGCATGTTTTTAGGGACACATTCTCTGTGAATACTTAGGGCCATACTTGAAAGCAGAGGGGGAAAAACAGAGGAAAGCTTAAACTGAAATTATTTACAGTAATCACATCCCAACCCCTAAGATATGTTCAGGTGGCTATTCACAAGCTGGGGCAAAATTCATCTTAACTCAATTTTTTTTTTCCCAGAAAACAATACCTATCTGGGGAGTTCCTGGTCGTGGCTCAGAGGAAACAAATCCGACTAGCATCCATGAGGACACAGGTTCAATCCCTGGCCCCGATCAGTGGGTTAAGGATCCGGTGTTGCCATGAGCTGTGATATAGGTCTCAGATGTGGCTCAGATCCTCCATTGCTGTGGCTGTGGTGTAAGCTGATAGCTACAGCTCCAATTCAGCCCCTAGCCTGGGAACTTCTATATGTCACGAGTGCAGCCTTAAAAAAGACACACCAAAAAAAAAAAAAAAAAACCCACAAAACACAAATATACCTGTCTGTTATGAAATCAGTGTATTCGAAAAATAAGCATAAATGAAACTGTTTTCCCACTTTTACATCTGAGTGATTAGCAATTGACAGTAGCTCCTTATAGTAAGTGGTTCTTTATTCTTCTGACTCTTCCCCCAAAAGAAACCCACGACTAACATTTTGCCAACCAGGACCACACCATTTAAAGACATTCTACTGCATGTTATTTACTATAAATTAAAATCATTTCAATTGGTACTAAATGATCTTATTTGTGCATCAAATAACAGTATTCTCAGAATGTTTAAACAATAAAACACCGAAGCTCAAGTTGAAATATACGAACATTTTGCCAGTTTGGTGTCAACCCGGACTTCTGTTTCCAATGACAATGAAGCAAAATTTACCAGTTCGTTATTTTATGTCACAAATCTACCATTTGGGACTCCTTGCAAATAAAGGTGATGTGAGTCCCCCCACCCCCCACCCCACCCCCGCCCCGGTCTGGAGTCTGAGACACACAGGCTAACACCCCGGGCCTTCTCCCCAAAAGCAAATTCTTGGTTTGGGGACTAAACCAACTTAATCATTGATGGCTTGCTATTAAAAGAAAAACTTTAAAATATACTAGAGATTTTAAGGCCCTTTCCAGCACAGTGGAAAACAAAGGTTGGCTAGAGAGAGAAAGATCCCACAGGACATTGAAATAAAAGTCAAATCTCAGCTCCTGCGGGTTTGGCATTTACCACTCTTGATTTTTTCCTCACGTGGGACGATCAAGAGAAATTTAATTCTGGCAAACCCAGAGGGGATGGTGGGTGAAAGGCCTTGGAAGGGTTTTGCCAGAGTCCCATTTCCATGGCAATGGGCTCTAGGTGTCCTTGACAAAGACAGAGCTTTCCACTGTAAGATAAACAAGCCATGAAGAGCTAAGCCCGAAATTGTCTGCAGAAAATAAAAGTTTATCAGGACCGCCTCCCCCTCCCACAAAAGCCCCTTAATGCTTAGCTCTGACGACACTGAGGGTTTTGATCGCACACCCAAATTTAGTTGCAGAGATCCCGGCTGCAATTCATCTGCCATCAAGAGGTTTTCTCTTTTGTTGCCACAAAATTGAAATGAAAGGGCAACAGTTAAAAAGATTCTACAAGGGATGGAAATCACTACTGCACAGAGGCAAAGCACCATAGCCACTCAACATTGACAATTATTTTAAAATTTCCTGGAAACCCCATTGCCCTAAAAAGGCATGGCACCTGCTCCCTCCTTCCAAATTCTTCCAGGAGTGACTCCACTTAAAGGGAAATCAAAAAGCAAGTGCGGGGATTTCCTGTTTTGGCTCAGTGGGTTGGGAACCCAACTAGTATCCATAAGAATGCAGGTTCGATCCCTGGCCTCACTCAGTGGGTCAGGGATCTTGTGTTGCTGTGAGCTGTGGTGTAGATCACAGATGCAGCTCGGATCCGGCATTGCTGTGGCTGTGGTCTCTATAGCTCTGATTCAACCCCTAGCCTGGGAATTTCCATAAGCCGTGGGTTCGGCCCTAAAAAGACAAAAAAAAAAAAAAAGAAGAAGAAGAAAAAAAAGCAAGTGCAACCTCTGAGTGGAATATTGGCAGCCCTGTTGAATGAAAATGCCAATTTATTGTATTTTGCTTCTATCATTTATCATGTCTTCAATATTATTTGTTTAAATACCTTAAAAACATCAGTTAATTCAACATTTGCTAACCAGAGCCAAAACTTCTAAAAACCATCAACTTTTCTGCAAACTCTTCAAGATTTTAGTTATTTCTTCTCCCTTCTTCTGCCACTCCTGTGCTCAGTGACACAGATTTTACTTCAGAGCTTCGGCATCCCCTAGGAGAATGTGTCCAGGACCACCCCATGGGTGTGTGATGGGTGCCGTCAGCCTTGGTTTAAGGCTTGATTGACACTGTCTTGCATCTTTTCATCCTTTAAACAAGGGGCTCCACACTGGCATTTTGCACTAGCTCTTAAAATTCTTGGACTGGTTCTGGGAGTGCCCCATGAAAGCTTTGATTGAGGGCTGTCCTCAGAAGCATCCGTTATCTCTGATCAACTCACTTGGCATCTGAGACGCCCAGTGAGTCACCACCTCCAACACCAGAACAATGACCCCCAAGGTGGCTTCATCCAACAGACTTCAGCTTACAAACAGGGAAAGCATTTGTGTTATCTTCCAGTTCAGGGACCAACAACAGACCAATACATCTGACAAAGAGAATAAACACCCTAATCAAAAGTGCTCAGAGCCACGTTATCTGGGTATCATTGTCACTGGGGTTGATAACACCGTACTCTCTGAGTTTTAGTACCATTTTTTTTTTTTCTTCTGAGATTGGGCTGCTTCTTTATATAGCCCTGTATACTTAAGGTGATATGTTTTCTATTTTTTTCTAAAGCTGTTACTAAATCCAGGATGTATATAAGAAATGTGGTCCCTGCCTCGCACTTGCTCTTCATTCGACTTCTTCTGGGATTCTGCTCCTTTAAAACTTTAAAAATGTCCTTGACATAGTTCCCACTGTGGTGCAGCAGAAACGAGTCCCGCTAGTAACCATGAGGTTGAGGGTTCCCTCCCTGGTCTCGCTCAGTGGGTAAGGAGCCAGCATTGCCATGGGCTGTGGCGTAGGTCACATGTGCAATCTGCATTGCTATGGCTGGGGTGCAGGCTGGCAGCTGTGGCTCTGATTTGACCCCCTAACCTGGGAACCTCCGTATGTCACAGGTGCGGCCCTAAACAGCAATGAATAAATAAATATTTTATTTTATTTTATTTTTTTAATATTAAATCATCTTTGCACTTTTTTTTTGTCTTTTTGCCATTTCTTGGGCCGCTCCCACGGCATATGGAGGTTTCCAGGCTAGGGGTGGAATCGGAGCTGTAGCCGCCAGCCTACGCCAGAGCCACAGCAACGCGGGATCCGAGCCGCGTCTGCAACCTACACCACAGCTCACGGCAACGCCGGATCGTTAACCCACTGAGCAAGGGCAGGGATCGAACCTGCAACCTCATGGTTCCTAGTTGGATTCGTTAACCACTGCGCCACGACGGGAACTCCAATAAATATTTTTAAAAATAAAAATGTCCTTGTCAAGGTCAGCATCTGCCTCCGTCTTTGCCAAACCAGTACACCTTCAGTTCATTTGACCCCACAGTAGCTTTAAAAAAAAAAAAAAAAAAAGTGGAGTTCCCATCATGGCGCAGTGGGAACGAATCTGACTAGGAACCATGGGGTTTCGGGTTCGATCCCTGGCCTTGCTCGGTGGGTTAAGGATCCAGCGTTGCCGTGAGCTGTGGTGTAGGTTGTAGACTCCACTTGGATCTGGCGTTGCTGTGGCTGTGGCTGGCAGCTGCAGCTCAGATTTGACCCCTAGCCTGGGAACCTCCATGTGCTGCAGGTGTGGCCCTAAAAAGACAAAAGACAAAATAATAATAATAATACAAATAAATAAATAATGTTATTGGAGTCTAGTTGCCTGACAATGTTGTGTTAGTTTCAGGTGTACAGCAAAGTGAATCAGTTATACATATACATCTACTCACTTCTTTTCAGATTCTTTTCCCATCTGGGTCACTATAGAGTATTGAGTAGATTTCCCTGTGCTATACAGGAGGTCCTTGTTGATTCTATTTGATATATAGTAAAGTGCCTATGTTAATCCCAACCTCCCAATCTATCCCACAGTAGTTTTTGTAGACAATGACCTTTCTCTTTTGCTTAAACCTCTCTCTTTCAGCCCCTGTCATAACGCAGATGCCTCGTTTTTCCCTCTGTCACAACACCCTGCTGTCCGCCTCTGCCAGTTATCCCAGACTTTCCAGATGAACCAATTTCCCGAGGAAAGCAGAAGAGGCTCATTCCCCACACAGGTATGTTCTCAGGGGGAAAGTCGGAAGGTGTGTACTTTTCCCCAAAAGCTACTTCCAAACACAAGAGACTCGACATAAAGTATATTGGGTTGAGGGCAGATTCTTGGGTTTTCCATGTGCTCAGCACTTCCCTGCTAATTAATAATATTATATAATAATTATATTATTATATAAAATTATAGATTATATATTCTATTGTATTATAGTATATACAAGTATATATTATTATATCATAATATTATTAACCCCCACATCGATAATGATAGAACAGGAGATCCCAAGTGTGGGAAGTGAACACGCTAGGTTGTGGAGTTAGTGGAATCTCAGCAGTGGTGAAAATAAAACCAGCACAAGCTTCACAGGGATAGATCAGGACCTCCTGTATGTCTCCCAATCCACCTGCAAGCCCAGCATAAATAATCTGGGTGGACTTGGAAAAGGTGCTCCAGTTCCTGGTGATGGGTACACACAGCATGGACACAGAGAAAAGTTAACATGACCTATGGCTGAATGAATAAAAGATGACCGGTAGCAGCCACATATTTGATCATTACAATTTAACTAGGCAGGAGATATTCGAAAGTCATTCTATAGTCAAAGGGGCAAGTGGATGGGGATTTGAACAGAGCTTCTCAAACTTGCATCAAACCCCCCGGAGATCTCATTGCAAAAATGCAGATCCTGATTCTGCAGGGCTGGGCTGGGCTCCTGCATGGTTAAGACCTCCCCAGGGCTGCTGCTTTGAGGTCAACAGATGAAAAGACCTCTTGGGTTTCCACCAGCTTTAACACTCTGGGAGGGCCAAGGCAGCCGAGCCCTGGCACAAAGTTCATCAGACCAATCAGTAAGATCCTGCTTCCTCCAGTTTCCTGTCACTATTTAACCCAGACCCCAGGCTCCCCGTCCTGCATTCATGTCTTAGAGACCTTTGGTAACTGTTTAGAGGGAATATGGGGCTTCAGTTAAAACAGAGGTTTTGGAGCAGAGCGTGGAAACGCATGCCCAGTGATGTCCACGAAGGTGTAAATTCAGTAGATGAAAGTCCGCAGCCCTCATCCTAGAAAGGCTTAGACCTCTGGACCAGCCAAGCTCTTAACAGGAGATCCAGGATAAATGCACATCAAAGAAGGGCCGGGTCTGTTCTTCATACGTATACTCAGCCTTCTTTATGAAAAAGGAATTTAAAATACTTAGGAAAAAAATTAACAACTGAAAACTATGGAACTTTTCCAAGAGAAATTAAATAATATCTAAGTGAATGAAGACATATTTCTTATTCATAGACAGGAAGATTCAATATGATTAGACAGCACTTCTCCCCACAGTGATCTACAGAGTCAATCTAATTCCTATCAAAATCCCAGCTGGCTCTTTTGTACAAATTGACAAGCTGATACAAATGGAAATACAAAGGACCTAGAACTGTCAAAACAATTTAGAGAAAACGAACAGTGCGGAATGGCTCACACCACCTAATTCCAAATTTATCACAAAGCCAAAGGAATCCAAACAGTGTGATGTTGGCATAGGGCCAGACATGGATCCATGAAACCAAGGAGAATCCAGTAACAGAGACTGAAAATCTAGCTGGTTCCTTCAAATATTATTTTGGAATTATTTGAATAAGGAATTCAAAATCATTTCATTTACAGAAAACTGTCTTACGCACATGTTTTCAGGAACATTTGACCACAGAAAATGAGGCACTTCTTAACTTAGTCAATTATAAGAATTAAAACTGGGGAATTTCCGTAGTGGTGTAGTGGAAATGAATCCGACTAGGAACCACAAGGTTGCGGGTTCGATCCCTGGCCTCACTCAGTGGGTTGAGGATCTGGTGTTTCCATGAGCTGTGGTGTAGGCTGAAGACACAGCTCGGATCTGGAGTTGTTGTGGCTCTGGCATAGGCCAGCAGCTGTAGCTCTGATTTGACCCCTAGCCTGGGAAACTCCACATTCTGTGGGTGTGGCCCTAAAAAGACAAAAAAAAATAAATAAATAAAAAATAAATAAACTGTTGGAATTCCCGTCATGGCACAGCGGAAACGAATCCGACTAATAACCATGAGGTTGTGGGTTTAATCCCTGGCATCACTCAGTGGGTTAAAGATCTGGTGTTGCAGTGACCCGTGGCGTAGGCCAGCAGCTACAGCTCTGATTAGACCCCTAGCCTGGGAACCTCCATATGACAAGGGTGCGGCCCTAAAAAGACAAAAATAAATAAATTAATTAATTAAATAAACTGTTTAAAAAAAAGAGAGAGAATTAAAACTGGGAGTTCCCGCTGTGGTGTGGTGGGTTAAGAATCTGACTGCAGCAGTTCGGGTTCAATTTCCCACCTGGTGCAGTTAATTAAAGGATCATAGCATAGGTCTCAGCTGTGGTTCAGATTCAATCCCTGGCCCAGGAACTTCCATATGCCATGGGTGTGGTCATAAAAAGAAGAAGAATTAAAATTAAACCAACAAAGTTGGAAACTACTAAAAACATGTTAGATGTTATATTTCTGCAGAGAACAGGCCATTCTTTCATTCAGTCATAAGTGATTTTTATCAAACAAAAATCCATCTGTGACATAAATTCTGTCTGTCTTTGTTCTGTTCCTGAGAAGGCCAGGCTGGCTTAGCCCAAAATGCCTGTGAGAGGACTGCTCTTCCCCCACATAGACAAAGGCTGGCAGGTAGAGTTCCTTTCAATAAAAACTCTATTTAGGGAAAAATATAACTCCAAGAGCTGGTCAACATATGCCAATAAGACCGAAGTCAAGGAACGATAGAATTTCAAAGTCACAGTCTTCAAATTACTAAATGAAGACCAAATGCCATAGAAATGTAGTGTTTGATTAGAGTTCTTTTTCTGTTTCTAGTGATGCTATTTTATGGTAACAAGTGGAGAGAGGTTGGTGATCGAGGCATTCAGAAACAAAAACCCCTCCCAAATTTAAACTGATGGACACACACAGGGGGACTGATTCCTCAGACATGTGTCACGTCTGCTTGATGACAGCTTTGGGGGCTCAAGGACCACTGGTCACCGGTGTGTGGAACATTCTAGAAACACCACAAATACTTGCTGAATATGTAAGCTAAGGGGTTGCTGGTTTGAGATGCCTTTAAGTCAGTGGCTCCAAATCTAGAAATAAGATCTTGTTCAATATACTCTGGGTTTTAAGCCTTATTCATCATCAGTCAATATTACATCAATGACAGAAACATAATCCTTTTAAAAAATTTCTGCTGAATTGGTGGATGGAAGAAAAGAACAGATAAATAATCTTTTCAAGCCAACAAACCCGTCCTGATTCCTGGACTCTGCAGCTCTTCTCACTCCACATTTGGGCCCCTGTCTGTGAGCACAGAAAGTATCTGGAGTTCACGTTTCTGCTACTAGGTGGTTCCTGGTCATGTGTTTTGGTTTAGAATGTGAACTAAGGCCTTGGTCCCCAAAACGTCTGTCTCCCCCGCTACCACAGCTTGCTTCTACATTCTTCCCCCAGAACCTGCCCCACCTAAGCAGAAGGTCCAGGTCCAGATTCTGGTTCTGTCAGTCTGGGGTTAGTCACATACAATACCTCTCTAGTACCTGGAGCCCTTTAGCTGGGAGCTGGTCTGCAAGGTCAGTGTAAGTGGGATGTGTAGTATGTGTGTGTGAGTGTGTGTGTGTGTGTGTGTGTGTGTGGTGTATGTATGGTGCGTGTGGTTTTGTGTGTGTAGTTGTGTGTATGGTGTGTGTGTTGGTGTGTGTATATGGTGTGTGTGTGTGAGTGTGTTGTGTGTGTGGTGACTGTATGGTGTGTGTGTGGTATGTGTGGTTGTGTGTTGGTGTGCATGTGTGGTGTGTGTGTGTGTGGTTGTGTGTATAGTGTGTATGTGGTGTGAGTGTGGTGTGTGTGTGTGTGGTTGTGTGTTGGAAGTGGGTGTTGGGGATGTATATAAGGGAGAATTGCTCTTCCTTTGCTGGTGGAGCTAGAATGGAAACCAAAAACCAAACACTGAAAAAAAACAAAAACAAAAACCTCGTGATGGAGGCCGGGTAGAGCAGGTGCACAGTGGATCGTCAATTAGGGACCAGATCAGGGAAGGTCGGGAGCAGTGGGTGGAAAGGAGCTGGACTTCATCTTCGCAGGACCTGAGAAGGTGCAGGTTGGCTCAGGAGGGGAGGAGGCGGCTCAGAGAACCCCAGAGAAGAAGGCACATCCATTAAAAGCAGTTGGAAAAGGAGGGCACATCATGCCTGCACATGAAGTATATTTCAACGATTTGGGATGAATTAACTAAAGAATGAAAGACTAATTCTTTTTTTTTTGTCTTTTTGCCTTTTAGGAGGAGGTTCCCAGGCTAGGGGTCGAATTGGAGCTGTAGCCGCCAGCCTACACCAGAGCCATAGCAACTCAGGATCCGAGCCACATCTGCAACCTACACCACAGCTCACGGCAACGCCCGATCCTTAACCCACTGAGCAAGGCCAGGGAACGAACCCACAACCTCATGGTTCCTAGTCGGATTCGTCAACCACTGCGCCACAACGGGAACTCCATGAAAGACTAATTCATTCAAGCAACTACTCAAGGCTACATCTTATCCCAAAATATGAAGGACTCTAATGGTCCTGCTTGCTCAGGAGTATTTTTCAAAGAGGGGTCTTCTTAAGTGACCATGTCAGCAAAGCAAGGCAGAAACTCTGCTCATTGCAACAGGGGCTCAGTAATGCAGACTGTCAGTGATCATTTGCAGGGTAGTAAAGAGGAACAAAGGCAAACTATCCAGGACATTTTTAAAGGAAGAAACAAAAATGCAAAGGGACAATCTGGATAAGAGGAATGCAGAAAAAGAAAATAGAGAAAAGGAAGAGGAAACCAACGCATCCAAGAGGATGCCATATACTGGGAGAAACAGGGACAGAAGTCTTTGGAGCAGCAAAGAGTTTGCGTGTTGGGCCTCAGATAACCAGATCATCGCTTTTTGTGTGTAAATCCTGCCCTGACAGAAAGGCTGGAGGACCTGTCAATGTGAGGTGTGCAATGATCAGCATCGCAGTGCGAGGTTTTCTCCTTTCTCAACGTCCTCTTCTAAACTAAAAATGATCTTCTGAATGTAAGCATCTTCTTTATTGTTGCAGATGGTTTCCTGAGGTTCTGGCAGGAAATTACAGGGCAATGGAACAAACTGCAGGAAATACTTCAGGGAATGGGAAAAGATGGCACTTTCCATAAATACGCATGGATCTAAATCCGACGTTCCCACCACCAGCAGCGCTGGAGGTTCTCTGGCACCAGAACTGGAGTCACACGGCCGGCCGGGCCAGCAGATCAGACTTCAAAGATAAGTTCAGGAATGAAGAGATTCAGACATCAAATGGCTGAATCAAAAAAGGAGAAACATGCACGCTCACTCTCGCTGACATCCGGATCTGATGTATTTCCACCGCAGCGCTTCTGGATTAACCTCTGAGGTAAACGCTTACCGAGGCAAAAATGCTCTCCACCAGGCTGATTCGTAATTTCACTGCCTCCATTGATTGTCTGCTGCCCCCAAGCAAGACACACAACCCCTGGGAACAAGTTACCCCAAAGAAGGCGCTCCTGCTCCAGCCTTGAGGAAACAAAGACTCCCCAGTGGACAGGTTCTGTGCTGTGTAAAATGGTCACCCTGGGCATGGAGGGTCACCCTCCGTACACAGGACATGAAAATGCAATGAACCCAGCTATCATATGGCATTGTATGCTGAAATAGCTTCCTGGCAGGCATGTTCCAACAGAACCCAAGTTCATGAACTTACCTCAATTACTTCTACAAAGGAGGTGGTTTTTTTTTTTCCCCTTCTCCTTAATTTTGAAATGCATTTATTTCCTCAACTGTCTGTGGATACATGTTCGTATTTTAGAAATAAAATAGGTAAGAGTTATTTGCAAGCATGAATAAACTGCCTACATCCACCTAAGGAGACTAGAGTTTATCTGGTTCATCCAATCATGCCTGAGAAATACCACTGGCAACTTCAGCTAAGGTCTCAGAACAAGACCTCTCAGGTTGTCTCCACTTAACCTCGTATTCATGACGCAGACTTTATTTTACTCATCAGGAACTGTTTTTTGAAATTAAGTTTTTCTGTGTCTGCCACAGGCATTCCACTAATACTTTTTGGGTAAAATAAATAACACATTATCTTTAACTGCTAATACAACTATTCTCAAACTTAACCTCTCACATCATAAATTGCCTAAATATATTTTTTGAAATTATTTACGGCTTTGGGAATAGCTTATTAACTCTACAGTAAATAAGACTTTCAGAAGGAGGACCGTGTTAGGAAATCCTTGATCTAGTTTTCAAATTGCAAAAGATCTAGCACACACGGCTCTAAGGCCTTTCTGTCAAAAGCCATGTTGAAAGGGACAAATGGGAAGGTGAAAAGTTGACAAATATATATACTCATTAAATGATGCCCTTAAAACCGGCAGCAGGGACAATGAAGAAGTGGGGAGGGAAAGAGAGTTTCCTGTTTTGTCAGGAAATAACTGGCACTTCCTTTCTACCATCAGGAAGCAGTACAGAGGAAGTTCGTTTTATGAGTAGCTTGCTTTTAGGAGTTACATGAAGAAAAACATGGAAGGAAAGATACTCAAGAAACTAAAAATACAAGTGGCCTCCAAAGCAGGTGACTTAACCTTTTTCTATAGATTCTTTGGTATCTTTTGAACTTTGTACCATGGAGATGGACTACCTCTTCAAAAAAAAAAATACATATATATATATATATATATATAGTATTTTTGTCTTTTTAGGGCCGCACCTGCGCATATGGAAGTTCCCAGGCTAGGGGCCTAATGGGAGCTGTAGCCGTCAGCCTACACCAGAGCCACAGCAACACCAGATCCGAGCCACATCTGCCACCTACACCACAACTCACAGCAATGCCGGATACTTAACTCACTGAGTGAGGCCAGGGATTGAACCTGCAACTTCATGCTTCCTAGTCGGATTCGTTTCTGCTGCACTACAACAGGAACTTCCAAAAATATTTTTTAAAGTTACATGATTCAACGTGGCTCAATCAAGATAGGTGGCTGTTAACCACCAGGAACATTGAAAAGCCATGGACACCAGATGAAAATAAAATAGCCCTTGCCCCCAGGAAACCCAGGCCAGTGAATGAGACAGATCAGCAAGCCGCTTGCTCAGGTCACCAGGATACAGACAATGATGGCTCTAAATGGAGAGTCCCAGGTGTCCATGAAAGGGGACCTAATAGATACTTTAGCACTGACCAGATGGGAAGGTTTCTGAGGGTTTTGGACCCCACGTGAGACTTGTCCAGCTTGGAACAGCCCATGTGCCCAGCCAAACTGGTCAGCAAAGAATAGGAGCACATATGTCCTCAGCTAAGAGCCCTGAGCTCTGGGCCAGCAGGCCAGCTGGGTCCCAGCCTGACTTTTAGCACCGACACGATGCCCCAGGGTCATTTTGGGTGTGCCTGTCATGAAGTGAGAACTTAGAGAGGCATTGGTCCAAGCCCATAGGGTGGTGTTTCTAGAAATTTCTCGGTGGTGGTGGTGCTGGGGGGGGGGGGAGGAGGGAGGCCCAGTGAGGGAATTGTCACAATATTTCATGGGAAATACAAACAGTTCCTGAGCCTAGTCAGCAGTGGGGACAAAAAAATGGGAGACAGATTGCACAGATTTTCAGGAGGTAAAATCAACATGCCTTAATGCCCCAATGAATGTGGCCACTGAAAGGGGGGGGGGTGTCCAGGACCCCACAGGCGCCACCGTCAGACCATCACTGTGGATGACATGCCTATGATGCTGGCATACCCAGTGCTGGACCCAAACTCTCCCGGGTGTTACAGAATCACAGCAATCTTCTCCATTTCATGTTCCACAGACCGGAGGACTAGCATCCAGAGATGCCGAGCGACTTCACCAAGGTCACGGCTTCTCAAAGCGACAGGGCTGACATCTAAGCCTGAGACTGCTCACTCAATCCAAACCCAGATTCCAAGTTCCAGAGAAGGCAGCTGGGACGAGAGCCCCCCAAGAGTTCTGCACAAAACAGTCGTAATGCTGCATGGATAATGCTTATTGAGGGCTGACCCAGGACGAGGCACAGTTCTAAGCACTATCCTGGCCTTCCTTTATTTGGTCATGAGCAGCCTCACCAGGCAGGTACCACTATTTAACTCCCATTTACAGATGGTTAAACAAAAGCACAGAGCGGTTAAGTAACTTGCCTGGTTTGATACAGCTAGTAAAGCCGAAGAATAAAGCATCTAAAGCTTAAAGATACACCTTCTCATTTCCCCATACAAACCGATTATAGATGGTCATGAATAGTCATAGAACCTTATGAATGAATTATACTAAAATAGCAGGGTTCTCAAAGACAATGACCTTGAAATAAGAAGTCATATAAACAGTTTATGGCTCATCAAACAGTGTGATTCTCAGAATGGCAACAAGAGGCAAGGTAGAGCATGTGTTTATTTCAGATCCTTGCTCCATTTGAATTCTCCATCTAGCTCTGTTAACTACAGACGTAGGTTTTATATTTAATGTCTGGAAAAAGAGAAGCGAAAAAAGGAGTGGGCCAAAGTCTGGGATATGTAGGAGGTGGGCAGTGATGTTTTCATGACACAATCCTTGTTTCCAACTGCTAAAATCAGTAATTCTTTTTTTTCTTGTCCCTTACTTGGGGAATTCAGCTACAGAAAAGAAAAATGCACCTGTGAAAGCTATTCAGGCCCACACCACACTGTGGAGCACATACTCAGTTTTGAATGCTATGTCATTTAAGAGAATGAAGTAAATTTCTTCTAGTCATAGAATAGATTTTTTTTTTCCTCTCTACTTGAAATTGTCTGTTTTTACTTAGGAGAAAAAACAAAAACAAAAAAAAACACAACAGCTTAAAACCAAAGGGTTGATGAGCTGACCTGTGAAACAACTATAATTCCACGTGGTTGCCAGCTGCATTCTTAATACAACATTATTGTTAGAAAGATACCACCTAGTAATTTATACTCAGGAATAGCTCAATTTACACAGGTCATACCTCAAGGGATCGGAGACATTGAGTCACACACGGTGAGATGTAATCCAGAGAGACTTGAAATAATAGAGAATTCCTAATAATCTGAGTGCCGTTGGATAATAATGGTTTTCAAAAATGTAAGCACCATAGAGCTAACTCACTGATGATGCAGGCCAGGGTTATTTTATTATTATATTATGATCAAAATATACCATTTCACTGATCATTCACACTATCTACATAGGGCCCCAAACTTTATTTTATTTTCATTTTTGGCAGACCCGTGGCATATGGAGCTCCCAAGCCAGGGCTAAGACCCAAAGAAGCAGTCACGACTTAAGCCAGGACTTAAGCCGCAGCTGTGGCAATGCAGGATCCTTAACCCACTGTGCCAGGCGGGGGATGGAACCCGTGTCCCAACACTCACAATCCCGTTGTGCCACAGCGGAAGCTCCTCAAAACAATTTTAAAAAGTCAAAGCTCCCTCCAAGAAGCTTGTTAGGAAGGGTGATGGTTGATGGGGTGGGGACTGCAAATTTGGAAGGCAGTGTGAAAGATTCAAAGGCCCTCCCACTGCGGGTGGTTTTCCTCAGCATCTTAAAGCAGGAAAGCCCCATGTGGTCGCACTTTCTCCAAACATCATTCATAACCCGTCGGGCCAAGTGCTGAGCCCAGAGGGGCGCGGAAAACACTCAGGGCATCTCCTCAGTCTAGGACTTTCCATTTCTTAGAACAACAAAGCCCACTCCAGCTGCTCTCCCTCCACCCTGTGGGAAACCAGGCTTTTCACTGTCAGCAACCCCAGAGAAAGGCGTTCAGCTCTCCGAACTGAACTGCTAGCCTCTCCCGCAAGGCGGGCTCCTTTCTTTCTGGGAGAACTATGTAAATTCCCTGCACCCCAGCCCCCGCCCCGCGCAGAGCGGACGCCCAGCCTTTCAAAGCTGTGTTGCCAGCTCCGGTCCAGCGCTTCCACAGCGAACGCTCCAATGAATGGGACGGTCTCCTGGCTGCAGAGTCCACAGCTCAGCACGACTCCCAAACGCCCATCTTTCCTACGGGGGTAATGCTCATTCCGTCTACCTGCTTTTGACCTGTACCCTCCTTGGTTTCTTAATGAAACCTGTCTTTGTGGGAGCATGCCCGCGGTCACGTATTGCATACATTAAGGCGTTTTCAGCAAGTATTTGTGACCGCCTAGCCTAGGAACTGCGGCGCTGGGAAGACAGCCTCGGGGAGAGCGGGACACGGAGTTAGTTGTTGGCAGAAAGGAGGGTTTCTCTCTCCCTGTGGCATTGACAGAAGCTTTGAAACTTCCCTTGAGGGTTTCTGTTCCCTGCCTTCCTTGTCAACCTTACTCCGCGAGCCAGCGTGCGCGTGCAAACAGCCAGCATCCCAGTTCCCCTTCGCCCCCGCTCCCTCACTTCGAAGTCTACACTGCGCGGGAAACCGTCGGTTTGGCCACTAAGGGGCCTGAACTCAGAGCGACTGAGAAGCGCGACCGAGCCCCGCACTCCACCCGCCGACCGGTCCCCCTGCCCGCTCCTCCCCTCGAGCTCCCAGCCCGCCAGTGGCCCAGGGACCGCCCTTTTCAGCCGTGGATGACCGGCTTTCAGCCGCAGGACAGCGAGGGTAACTCAGCAGGCGCCTTTTCCATTCATTCCCCAACCTCCCGCCAGAGCCGGACCGAGAGCCAGGCCCGCGCTGCTCTCCATCGGCGCTCCCGGGTCGCCAAGCTAGACACCTAGACCCAGAGCTCGGAGGAGGGTGAAGCCCGAGGCGCGAATGAGGGGGCCGCGCGGGTCAGGGGTGCGCCCCCAGCTCTCGCGGACCGGGTGACCTTTCCAGGGGCCGCGTGGGAGACCCACGTGTCCAATCTCCGGTCCGGGGTGAACGCTGTTGTACGCACTGACCTGGGACGTGGCCAGGCGTGGGGCTTTGTCCCGCAGCCTCCCCGCCCGGGGGGTGGGGACCAGGACGCGCTCCGGGCTCACCTCTCTGCTGGTCCTGCGCGGCGACCCAGAACAGCGAGGCCAGGAGCGTCAGCCCGGTGCCGCAGCCACGCATCTCGCCGCCGCCTCTGGTGTGGCTCCGGGTAGAAAGCGGCGACCGTGCGCGGGCACTCGGAGGAGTGCAAGTGTGCGGCTGCCCGCCGGCCCCTGGACACACCTCCGCCGACCTCCACGGAGCCCGGCCCCGCCCCCCGCCCGGCCGCTGGAGACCCCTCCCCCTGGCGACCTCCCCCCAAGACCCTGCCTCCCCCAAGGAGACTCCTCCCCACGGAGACCTCTTTCCCCGCCCCGGCAGATCCAGCGCGGAGAGACCCTGGGCTCCGCCGGCAGGCACCGCCGAAGCCCTCTGCCCACTCTGGGGTGGCGGGCGGGAGAGGGGTCGCTCCTCTGCAGCAGCGGGCTGCGAGCTGGGGAGCGGTGGGGGATAGGGGGCGGGCAAGCGGAGAAAGTGGGCTGGGAGGGGAGGAAAAGGAGATCAACCGAAGTTGGCCCCGCCGGGTGGATTCCGAGAAAATATTTGCCCTGTTGACCTTCCCGCCCCACCGCGGCCCTGCAGCCGAGCCCGGACCACGCGCCGCCGCCGCTACAGAGGCCGCCGCATCTCCGGGGCCCTAAGGGCCCCGGCCAGGCCACCAGCCTCGTCCCCCCAGGATGTGACACAGGGCTCACTGACTGGCGTCCCTGTCCCCCGCCTCGGGGGTTGCGGAGGCCTGGCCGAGAGCCTCTCTTCCCGGGAAGGGACTTGGGGCTTTTAGCTGCCAGCCTGTTGGCAGAGGATTTTGTGAAGGTTTTTATGAAAATGTGTTAATTCGTTGCCTGCTTTGTGTAAGAAAAGCAAGAAGGGTCACTCGGATTTATTATTTTTAGCATACTCTTACTGTTCCAGAAAGAGGTCTTACTCGGGTGGGAGAGAGTTTAGTCTTAACAAGAGATTTCAACTGCTTTGTTCTTTAAAAAAAAAAAAAAAAACTACATCTGGTCCCCGTTAAAGAATTTTTAGTTTCCTCTGATTTTTTTTCTATTGAAAGTATTCATAACACTAGGCAAATTTCACTTTCTCACAGTAGAAACATTGGAGAGAACATAAGTTACTTCTTATGGTCTCACACTATTTTTGTCTTTTTTTGTGCCTAAGTAAGAACTTTTTTTTTTAGTTGTGTCAGTCAATTTGATGACTACCAATTTCCAGCTTTTCTAAAGCCCTTTGCTGAAGTACTTCGAATGATATATAAATATCATTATAAGAGCAATTATTATTGTTAATCAAAGAAGTGCAGAACAAAATGGTAGGATTTGACCCTTTAAAAAGGATGCAGGGCCATTGGGTAAGAAGGTACTTGTCCCAGTATCAAACTTAAAATACAGACTTCTCAACTTTTAAAATATCTGGGTATTATAAGTATTAAATATTTAATTAACAAATAAGTGATCAAGTTTAGGATTTAATAAGTAATCAAGTATTAAGCATTTGATATTAAAAGACAGGATTATAAGTATTCTTGCACTGAACTCACTTTGCATATATCACAAATTTCAATCCACAATCCTTTAACCCACTGTGCCTGGTCAGGATTAACCCTGCATCTTGACACTGTCGAGATGCCGCTGATGCCCTTTCACCATAGCAGGAACTCCCAGATATATCTTCTTTTTTTTTTTTTTTTTGTCTTTTTAGGGCCACACCTGCAGCACATGGAGGTTCCTAGGCTAGGGGTCCAGTTGGAGCTACAGCTGCTGGCCTACGCCAGAGCCACAGCAATACCAGATCCTTAACCCACTGAGCAAGGCCAGGGAGCGAACCCTCAACCCCAGGATTCCTAGTCAGATTCGTTTCCACTGCACCATGATGGGAACTCCCCAGATATATCTTTTTGAGTGTTGAGAGTATTCATGTAGATTAGCTCCTGTGATCTTCCCAATTCTATAAGGTGGCAGATAGTTATCCTTCCATGAGAGAGGAGGAAAATGAGTTCAGGGGGTTAAGGTCCCAATGTCAGGGTTAACCAAGTCTGATTTCTGGTCCAGAGACCATGGAGGATGAGCTCAATGGCAATAGGAGGTGTCACCTATCCCCCCAGATCCTGGGTTCCTAGGAAGTCTGTCCAGACTTCAGTCTGATCTTGTCTTTGACCTGCAGATGGGGAACTCACTCCAGCTCATGGGAGACGAAGATTCAGCACATCCGAGGAGTGAATAGGAAGCCTCCAAAGTTGCCACGTTGTTTGTCACTGCTCAATATGAAGCAGAAAGATTTCAGTGAAAAGATTTCGGAAGCCACCTTAATGAGCAAGCTTGGGAAAGCTGGAAGAGTAAAAATGTCACGATTCTACATGACTTATAAAACCCTGCAGTACATTATCCTTTAGCAGGCTTTGGAATGGCTAAATGAGCTACAGCACCAAGAAAGATCAGGGGTGGCCTGTTCAAGGTGAAAATGATACAAGAATATTCTTGTTTTGTGAAAAAGTAGAAATGCAGCTCAACCAGGCCCATGGAGATGATTGCTTCAACATCCCCTCTAAGTGAACAACAAAAATGCCAAAATGCTAGTGAAGAGTTAAATGTTAATAATTTACAGTAAATCAAGTCATAAGCTATGATGTATCAATTTTTAAAGAGTGAGACTTTTGACATTAACCAAAAACATTGTATGTTACGTAAGAAAAGCACAATTCCAGGTAACATGGGCATCCTGGTTATAATTATATAAAATAAGCGCATGTATAAACAAGACCCTGGGAAGGCAGGATACAAAAGAAAGCAGTTGTGTTCAGCTGATAAGGGGGGGTGGGGACGGGTGTTGCAGGCGGTGATACAGAACTTGGGCCAGGCTCAGAGAAGGCTCCCATTGTCCCCCTTCATTTACTAGGAACATTGTCTTGGGCAAGTTGCCTCATTTGTAAAATAGAAATTATAATGCCAGCTTCATTCATTCAACAGATTTTTTTTTTTTTGAGTCCCTGTTAAGTACCAGGTGCTAAGAACCTACCACTAAACCAGACAGTTCTGTGGAACATTTAGCCTGGCAGTTAAGACAGAAAAAACAAAAAACAAACAAACAAAAAAAACAAAACCTAAAATCGTAAATGTACTAAGTTCTTAAAAACAAAAACAAAAAGCAGCAGATTAGGGAATTCCCTTCGTGGCTCATCGGTTAATGAACCTGACTAGGATCCATGAGGATGCAGGTTTGATCCCTGGCCTCACTCAGTGGGTTAAGGATCTGGGGTTGCCATGAGCTGTGGTGTAGGTCGCAGATGCAGCTAGGATCCCCTTTTGCTGTGGCTGTGGTGTAGGCCAGCAGCTACAGCTCCGATTCAACTCCTGGCCTGGGAACCTCCATGTGCCTCAGGTGCGGCCCTAAAAAGCAAAAAAAAAAAAAAAAAAAGGCAATGGATTGGTGAGATGAAGACTTTGAGACCAAGGATTAATTGGGCAGATTGGGAAGATTTTGCTGAGAAACTTTGTCTTAAGGATTAAATGAGCTAATGTATATCCATCACCTGCACTCGGCCTTGAATCCACTAAGTGCTCAAGAAAGATGAATTCATATTTCAAAATTTTGTCTAATACTACTGTATTTGCCATTATAATTTTTTTAAATGGTGATTATGAACATTTGCCAAACAAAAGTTCAGGCAGTGTGGGATGGACTGGATCAGAGCTTTTAAGACCACTTGAGGGATCTTATTAAAATGCAGATTCCAGTGCAGCAGGGCTGGTGTTGGAGGCTTGAGCTTCGGCATCTCTAGCAAGCTCCTGGGTGATGCTGATGCTGCTGGGAGGGCGGAGCACACCTTGAACACAAGGCTCCAGTTTGCTTTTTGCTCGATCTTGCCTGCAGATTGCCATCATCAATGGAGGAGTTTGAAAAGATACCGATGTTCCCTTCTGCTCCCAGAGGTTGAGAGTCATTTGGTACAGGGTGCAGTCTAGACATCAAAATACTTGAAGGCTCTCTCGGTCATCCTCGTGTGCCATAAAATTTGAGGACCACTGGGCCAGACTGGCCAGCATCTGCAGGGAAGGTAATCCAGGTCTGGTCCTCGGTGGCTGGTCAGGCTGGAGGAGCCAGTCTCAGAGGAGAAGGGCACCAGGCAAGAAGACAGAGCACAGTCCTGCAAATGTTTTCTCTGCAAGGACAGACACCATGTAGCAGGAACCTGGCCGTGATGTCTAGAGCAGGGGCAGGACAGTTTCTCTGAAGGCTTGGGGTCCTTAATTCTAAAGGATTTGAGATTGCAGGTAGGGATGCGGACACAGGAACATCACACAGGTTCTGGGTACCAAGCCTGGAGTATAAAGCTGGGGGGTTGTTTACCAGGAATGAGGTAAGAGGTCTGTCACTACAATTGGGTTATGGTGTCAGAGTCTGATCCAGGACAAAGCTAAGAGGCTGAGAGCAAGCTAAGCTTCTTAAGGTCCCATGGCAGAAACTAAGGGGATTAGGAGACTAAGCCTTAAGCAGGGATGAAGGGTGACTAGTCCACTAGATGATATCGGCAAATCAGGGGTGGGAACAGGATTGTGGTGCCCCAGAGATGTGCAGGTCCTAATGGCTGGAACCTGGGAACATGTTACACTATATGACAAAATATGTGAAAAATTGCAGGTGTGATTAGGTAAGAATTTTGTTGATAACTTTATCTACTTATTCCTTCATAGCCCCAAACTGGACCCATGCCATGTGTCCATCACCAGGGGAATGGACTTAGAAGTGGTGGTGTGTTTCGCATTGGAATATTACTTGGCAGTAAATCAGAATGAACCACTGACTCCCACAGCATCATGAATGCATTTGAAAACCATTATGCTGAGTGAAAGAAGCCAGACACAGAAGCATCCTTGTATAAGAAGTTTAGCAACAGGCAAAACTAATAGAAAGAAAAGAGTGGGTGCCTGTGGAGAGAAGGAAGATCGTCTGGAAGAAGAGAAAAGGGAGCCAGGGTTCAAGGAAATGTTATGAATCCTGACTGTGTATTGGTCATATGGGTATGAACATTTACCAACATTCATTTAATTATACGGATTTAGCATCTGTGTGTTTCTCGGTATAAAGAACCTTGAGATAAGGCAGTTTTCCTGGGTTTTCCAGGTGGGCCCAGTATAATCTCAGAGTTCCTTGTAAGTGAGACAGGGAGGCTGGGGAGTCAGGAGGATTCAGGGTGGCAAGAACCCAGCCTGCCACTGATGGGTTGGAAGGCAGGGGAGAGGGACCCTGAGGCCAGGTGTGCAGCAGCTGATAGAGGCTGGAGAGGCAAGGAAACAGATTCTTCCAGAGGCTCCAGAAAGAACCAGCTCTCAGGATACCTTGACTTCCGCCAAGGCAGAATCCATGGTGGACTTCTGACCTTCAGAACTGTAAGGCAATACACTTGTGTTGTTTTAAGGCCCTAAATTTATGGTAATTTGTAATAGCTGTAATGGGGAACCAAGACATTAGATAAAGACCATCCCCTGGAAGTCAGATGGAGATGATATTAGGGGGGAAATAATGGCTAGCTAAAATCTAAGACAAAAATTAAGATCTAAGCAGATACTGAAGATCCTACTTACATCCATGTTAAAGAAATGTCATGTGTTTCCTCTGTGGCACAACGGAATTGGCATCTCTGGAGCACTGGGACATAGGTTTGATCCCAAGCCAGGCACAGTAGGTTGAGGATCTGGCACTGCCATAGCAACTCTGGCTCAGCTTCGATCCCTGGCCTGGGGAACTTCCATATGCTGAGGGGTGGCAAAAAAAAAAAAGAAAAAAAAAAGAAAAAAAAACCATCAGAAAAAGGAATATTGTGAATAAATGACATGAGTTATTAAGGAGAAGACAAAAAAGAAGAGAAGGTCTCAGATCATCAGTAGAGGAGAGCCTGGGACCTGGGGAGGGCCAGATTTCCTATTCTGAGGGACTGTGCAGTTTATAACCTTCAGTCTTCTTGCAAGAATTGATGTGCTATCAACTCTGAAAACAAGTGGGCAAAGCAGCTCTAAAGTGACAGTCAGGTCTCTGTGTGGAGCCTGAGGGGACAGATGACTAGTTGCCTCCTGGAATCCAGGCTTCTCTTTTGAGCACGTGGTCGCCCAGGTGGGACGGCCTTTTCAGCCTCCCTGGCAGCCAGGCATAAGTAAGTATCAGTCTTCCCAGGCTGCTGTAACAGGATATCATGGACTGGGTGGCTTAAGCAATGTGAACTTATTTTCTCATAGCTCTGTAGGTAGAAATCCAAGATCAAGCTTCCAGCCTATTTTGTTCCTGGTGAGACCTCTGTTCACCCAATGTGAGTTGAAACTAAGTCCTCTTGTACTCGTATATATTGACATACCTTCCATTACCGGCCATAGAGGATGTGGGGGAGCACCTGCTTTTCTGACCCTTCATGGTTCCTTAAAGCACTTACGGTATTTTACATCGACAAATCTGAGCTCTCAAAGCATAACTAGAAATGATTTAAAGAGACCTTCATAAGAATTTCATACACACACACAAAAAGTGACAGCCTAAGACCAAATGTCTGCTCCCACACTGACTTGACTGGGTGATCACTGGGACTTGATTCAGCTTTCTTGTCCTTGGTTTCCTCATCTGTTAAATGGGGTTATGCATAGGTTCTATAAGACCTATATCCAAGGATGCAAATCAGGGTTTTTAGCATAGTGCTTGGCATCAAGAAAGTATCCAGTAATTGTTTTTTCCCATTATTGTCAGCATTATCATCAGAGGATTAGGAACCAGGGTTGCAGAGCCACCATAATGAAGATGGACAGGTCGGTCAGCACAGGCTTATGAATGGCAGTGAACACACATGAAGAGATAAACTATTATTCATCTTCTTAGTTATATGGAAGAAGCACAGGAGACCCTGAGGAGAAAAGCAAGCTATGAAAAAACATCTTCCTGAAAGCCATGTCGTAGATAGAGGTGAACATAAATCAGTGACCAGGAATTCCCACTGTGACTCAGTGGGTTGAGAACCCGACATAGTCTCCTGGAGCGTGCAGGTTCGATCCCTGGCCTCACTCAGTGGATTAATGATCTGGTGTTGCCACAAGCTGCAGAAGTCCCAGAAGTGACTCAAATCCGGCGTAGCTGTGGCTGTGGTGTTGACCTCAGCTGCGGCTCGGATTCTACCCTTCAGCCCTGGAAGTTCCATATGCCACGGGTACAGCCCTAAAGAGAAAAAAAAAAGAAAAAAATTAAAAATGAATAAATAAAACAGCAACCAGCTACAGCAAAACACAAAAAGATTTTTAAAAAATTTTTGGAAGGGAATTGGTCATTAGGACACTTAGCAAGTGTGCTTTTTCTTTCATTGAGGAAGAGGAAACCAAATTGAAGGGGGGTCTGGAAGACAGCTGTTCTCAAGGACATGTAAACAGCATCTGTCCCCAGAACGCTGCAGGACGTCCCTGCCTGCTGGGTGTTTGTAGCAATAAAAACCTTCAAGAGGAAAGTTCAACTTTAAAATCAAGGCTTGCAGCACATAAGAAAGTTAAAGCTGGATACCGGTTATCTGAAACTAAGAAACAGATACGTATCATTTTCATCCGCCCTGGTTTAGGAGACGATTCTTACAAACCATCACAACTCTTGGTGCTTCTTCTGCTTTTTATTAAGTTATCCTTCTATGCACTTCTTCTGGAGGCAGATATTCCACAAAATTCTGCACTTTCAGTTCTCAGAGCATTTCTTTTCTCAATGTTTATCTTTAAGATGCACATCTTTCCTCATTTTATAACACCTTCTACATGCCTTTTATCAAGCAGTTACTTTATAGTCAACTAACTTATAAACCTGGCAGTGATCTAGTGGCAGAGACAATATACAAATTTTAGCAGTAAGATGTTACTTAGAAATAGGATTTGTGGTAGGAAAAAGCTAGCATTCTTCTATCAAAAGATCTTATACTGGATTCAGGAAGTAATTAATCCTGGAAGGTAATGTTGGATCTTGGAGACTCAGAAGACCTAAGATTAAAATTGTGTTTTTCGAAAAGACAAGCCATTTAACTCTTGGGCTGATCAGTTATCTTCTCCGAGATTCAGTATGTAGCATCTGGAAAAAAAATTGCCTACTAGATGTAGTCATTTCTACCTCTAATGGCAGTAGTAATAACAAGAGCTACCAGGTCCTGAATAGTGAGAGGGTACTTTATACCCGTGATCTCATGTGTCTGCTTCAGTCTCTGACTCCGGGTGTTCCAGGACTGCATCATTACAGCTGAATGAGGCTAAAGAAACACACCAACCCTGTGTCTCTTCCACACATGCCCGCAGTGGTTAAAGTTGACCTAGCAATCATGGTCCAGCTTTATTTTTCAATTTTTTTTTAGGGCTGCACCTGCAGCATATGGAAATTCCCAGACTAGGGGTCGAATCCAAGCTGCAATTGCTGACCTACGACACAGCCACAACAACTCAGGATCTGAGCCACATCTGCGACCTACACCACAGCTCACAGATGTGCCAGATCCTTAACCCACTGAGCAGGGTCAGGGATCAAACCTGTATCCTCATGGATACTAGTCGGGTTTGTTACCACTGAGCCACAGTGGGAACTCCACTGACCAACCTTAAACACTTTGATTCCCACTGTCCCACCCCCACACCTCTGCATTTCCCTCTGACTAGGATACCCATCTCTTTTTGCTCCTGTGGAATTTCTGGCCACCCCTCAAGATCCACCTCAAACAACACCTCCACTCGGAAGCCTTCCATGATTGGCTCAGGACTCTCAGGCTGCTTACTCCTTTGTACTGCCAATGTAACCTCTGATGTAATCTCCATTGTAACCAATATGTGGATTTCATTAATCTGTTGTTCATATTAAACAATGAATCAACGCCTCTTTTTATTTTATTTTGTCTTCGCACTTCCCACGATATCTAAAACAGACAAATACTCATTGAAAATGACAATAACGTTGCTGTACTCAGCCACACGTAATAATTAGGTGCTCTTCCTGCAGATGCGTTATGTTCCAGCATATGCTAAATGTGTCACATAAATTGTCGAAAAGCACCCAAAAACATACCAACGTGGCAGACGGTAATGTGAGCTACTAATACCCACAGATGTCTCAGTTACAAGAAAAGCAAGCTGACTCTGGCCACCTTTTAAGGGTCAAGTTACTTGGGGAGGTATTTGTGATGCGGGGAGAATAGGGGTCACAGAATCCACAGGAGCCTGGAGGTCGGGGCTTGGAGAACCCATGGGAATTGAGAGAGTTCCAGATGTTGGGCAACTGGCCCGAGGCCAAGGTCAAGCTGACATGACTGCAGTGCCCAGAGCCATCTGACTTTCAGATGTTGGCTTCATCTTTGTTTTACTAGCTCAGCTTCCAAAACCTGGGGAGCCAGTGACTGGCTGAGCTTAGATCCTGTGCCCGAGGAAGGGACGGAAGAGGCAGGGACCCCTCTTCCACAGTAAGGGAACTAAGCAGAGGGGCCAGACTGAGGATAAACTCTGCTTCTCTCTCTAGGATGTGCTGCGGGGAGACCCAGGGTCTCTGTCTCCGCCTGGAGATGCCAGGGGGCAGTTGCACCTGCCACCTCCCTTTCCCCCATCCCACCCCCTCCCCCTGTGAGCTCCTCTTTACTGTTCATCCAGAAGCAGAACCAGCACCTCCCACCTCACCCATGGTGCCCCTTCCCACCTCTCCCCCTTCCCCCTGCATTCTCCTCTCCTCTGTTGCCATGGATTTCAGCTCCCAAATAAAGCACCAGCATTTTAATCTTTGCCTCCATCTGTGTCTGAGATGCTGGGTTCAGAACAGATCCTCCTGAAGGGAGCAGTCAGGGAGGCGTGGGGAATTGGTGTAGCTACAGTGGTGAGGCCATGGTGTAGAGAGAGGAACTTGGTGGAGGAACTTGAGCCTGAAGCAGAAGAGATGGGAAGGGGTTATAGATTCTTAAGCAGACAAACAAGAGCAAAGCCTTTCTTAGGAAAATCTATCTGGTGGCAGCAAAGAGAAAGAGAGGAATCAAGAGACATGGGAGGGGGGTGATGGGGGTCGAGGTGGGAAGGTTGGAGAAGAGAGGAGGAGGGTAAGTGGGAATGGGAAGAAAGAGGATCAAGCGAGATTTCAAAAGAAGACGCGAGACTGAGTCATTAATCGGATAAAGATGATCAAGGAAATCTGGGGACTTGAAATTTTCTGCCTAAAAATGCATGCAAAACACAGGTCAGATGCGAAGGTGAGGTCATGGGAGAAGAAACCACACGACTACAGTCAATGGCAGTGGTTCTGATGTCACCAGACAGTCCAAGCGTGAAGTTAGAGAAACAGCTGGAAATTCAAGACAGATGGGGAATTCTGCTCTCTCCCCATGAAGCCACAGAACACAAGTGAATTCACAGGGTGGGATGTTCAGAGGGGTCATCGTGAGGAGCTTGAGGGAGAATAAAGCATGGAGGAGCCCTCCCTGGGAAGGAGGTGAGAGCTAGAGTAAGGATGATGAGCAGAGATGAGCCAACGGCTATGGTGAGCGCTGCAGGAAGTTGTAGGAAGGATGAATGACATCCCTTACTGAGCATTCACAATGTTACTACTTAATCCTCATGTAAGAAATCAATACAAACAAAAAGAGGCTCAGAGAGGTTAATGCACTTGCTCAAAGTCACACAGCTAAAATGTGTATCAGTTCATTTTTGCTGTGGTCACCAATCACTCCCGAACTTAATGGCTTCGAACAATAATCATTTCTTTCCCTCTGGATGATTCTGTGGGTTGGCAGTTGGGCTAGGTCTGGGTAGCTTTTCCTGCTGGCCTTCACTAGGCTGCTTCTCAAGTCTGGGGTCAACTTCAGGGTAGGGAGCTAAGAGATTTAGGGGAACAACATAGCTGGGATGCATGGCTGGGATGCACAGGAGAGCAGCAACATCGAAGGATGCTAATACATTCAGTGAGTTAGAAATTCATAAATTTAGAATGAGAACAAAATACCCAAATAACAGGAACAGGGAGCAAATCTAATTCATGGTAGAGAGCAGATGTCAACAGAGCAGGGCAATGACAACAACTATTAGAGCTAAGGGCTGGTGAGCCTTTGCAGTGTGCCAGGCACTGCTCTGGTGGCCTTGGTGAACAAGCTTATTTAATCCCCACACAACTCGAATGGCAAGGTTGGTAGTTGTATCTGTCAGTGAGGAAAGAGGCACACAGTGCCTGGGTTACTTAACTAGGATGAACCCAGGCAGAGGGGTCAGGACTTTAGAATTTGGAAGAAAGCTCTGATTGAGCAGTTTCAGTCTTGGTGTAGAGGTTTTATAATAACAGGGTCCAGGATATGAGCCTGTTGGATGCTGATCCAAGACAAAGAAAAATCTTCTATAGGTAAGAAGGGCAAGAACTAGGCTTCTAAGATGCTGAACGTCATGAACTTGGCTGTTGACGTCTGTAAGAATAATGATGGATAATAAGGCAAAAAATAAAAATAAAGGAGTTTCTGCTGTGGCTCAGTGGAAACAAATCTGACTAGCATTCATGAGGATATAGGTTCGATCCCTGGCCTCACTCAGTGGGTTAAAGATCCGGCATTGCTATGGCTGTGGTGTAGGCCGGCGGCTACAGCTCCGATTCAACCCCTAGCCTCGGGAACCTCTATATGCCTCAGGGGCAGCCCTAAAAAGAAAAGAAAAAAAATTAAAATAAGTAAAAATTTTAAAAATTAAATAAAGAAAGAAGGCAAACCAAGCCATGAACACTCCAGTAAAATACAGGATGTATTAAGTTTATACAATACTGTGAAGCCAAAAAATAATAGACAAAATAATATAAACAGGATATGCTAGGCTGTATTGTAGTGACAAAAACTGCCAAACCTCAGAAGATAGAATAACAAAGGCATCTTTCCTGACCGAGCATGGTGGGTTAGCGTGAGCTCTGTTCATTCTTATAACTCAGGAGTCCATGCTGATGGAGGCTTCATTAGTCAACACACGCCCCCATCATCACAAAGAGGTAAATCACAGGCCGGTTCTTGGAGTTTCCATTTACATCTTGTTGGCCAAGGCAAGTCACCTGGCCATGCCAACCTCAGTGGAATCTTACCATGTGCCTATAAGCGGAGATGAACCAGAAATATTTGGAGAAAAGATGCTCATGGCAACTGCAGAGACTCTCTGATGAGATTCTGGGAGCCACATAACAAGAATGCAGGTGTGGTGTATCTCCTTTTAGGGTGAGAGGATGCTTTTCCTTTTGGTCCAGACATTCTCCAAGTCTCTCCCGGGACAAAGAATTAGCAATTGAATGGTAGAGCGAGAACTTCTCTGGAGACAAGCAAGGACCCTTACATAGCAGAAGTGACCAGAGTCATGTCATCCCCTGGCCCCGGTCTCCAAAGCTGAGCCAGGGCCAAACAGTCCCAAAACACAAATGTGTCAGCTATTAATAGGTGCGCAAGACAAGCTCATCATGACCATTCTTCAGAAGGTTTAACTTTTAAATTTCCTAACAACCAAGACAGGAGGGAAAATGCCCCGGGCTACACGGTTTTCACTTTCTAATAAAAGTGGATATTTATTTGCAAAAACAAATATTTAAGGGTAAAGAAAATTCAAGAACGGATTGATTATTTGTGAATTCTTGGCACCATGGGCAATATTTTTCATTACGGGTTTCCAGGTGACAGTGCTCTTCAGAGAGATTCGTGTATGAATCTGTTTGCGTGTCCAGGGCAGAGCTTTCTGTCTGTAACTCCGGCAGAGCTTTTAGGAAGGAAAGGGACTCGAGATACTGAGGCCACGTTTGTTTGGTTTTTGATTACCTACATTCCTAAGATCTTTAGGACCGAAAGAAAGCAGAAGAATGCACTGATTATTTTGCTACCAAATTGTCTTTCTTGCATAGCACATGTTTCAAGTAAGCCTGTGTCAATTTATGCCCGAATTCTTTCACAACCACGAGTAAAGCATCATGAGTCGAGAACGTGCGTTATGCCGAGATCTTTAACTCACCCATAGAGATCTTTGTTTCTAGAATCTAGGAGCAGGGACCCGCCTGGGTCTATTTTAATGAGAACCATTGGTGCAAGGCAAGCTTCTTGAATTTCAACACGGGGATCAGAGACGGAAGCAAAATCTATGAGGTGGGGAAAAAGAAATAAGTTTCAAGAGCTAAGAGAGCACATGCCTTTCCTGTCTGAGACGTTGGCCAAAAATGTCCTCCTTTCAAAGCCAGCAGGACAAGCGAAGCAGCCAAGGGTTGAGAGCAAAATAACCCACATGAAGGGAGGGAAAAGAGAAGTTTAAAGAAGCTCACACATCCCATGTGCTGGACACAATGTCACAGCTCGTTCAAGGGGGGCTTTATCTACTGTATCCTAAACTGCCAGCTCCTGGAGCTGGAGAATTTGCTAGAAATGTGTCCTTTCATTGAATAGCTGTTATTCAGCAACTTTCTACACACTTTGGGTCCTCAGGAACGGTTCATTCAGTAATTACCTGTTGGTGAAAGGTTAGATGTTAACTACAAGGTGAAGAAGATATGGGGTTCATTTTAATAAGGCCGTTAGTGTTCTCCAATGCCCACAGATCCTACTTGGGTAGAAGACACAGCTGGTTACCTCCACCTTCCTTCTTGCTAACAAATCCCAGATTAATCCAGGTTTGAGAGGGTCTCTGTTTGCAGGAAGGAGGGCTCTTCTCCACCCCAGGGAGGGAATCATGATAAATTCAGATTGATCAGGGGAGTTCTATTCTATTCACCATGGCTTAGCTTAGATAGAGGCTCATGACTCAGTTCTTTTCTTAACCAGCATTACTGAGGTATACATCCTAAAACCTAGCCATTTTAAGTATAATTTGGTAAGATCAACAAAGGAAAACAGCCATGTAGCCCCCGCCAAGTCCAAGACAAACAGCATTTTCCTCACCCCCGAAACATTTCCTTCCCTCCTCCCTTTTCTGTCAAATCCTTCCTCCACTTTTTAGATACAATTGCTCTGCTTTAGGTCACTATGGATTAGCCTCTGCTAGGTCATCCCACGCATGGAATTGTACAGCATGAGGTCTGTGTGTGCATCTTCTTTCACTGAACCCAATGCCTGGAGACCCTTCCATGATGCTGTGTGATGGTCTCTTGCTGTGCTGAATACCTGTCCACTCCACACCCCTAGTACCACAGTTTTCTTGTCCATTTTGGATGCCTTACAGATCGTTGGCTCCTAGGCACAGAGCTGTTGTCCACATCCAAGGACAAATCTTTGCATGGATGTGTGTCATCATTTCTCCAGGACACACCCCGGAGGGGGATTGCTGAGCTGTAGGCAGGTACATGAGAACACTTTAAGAAGCTGCAAAAGTGCTTCCCCAAGCAGAATTCCCATCAGCAATGCCAGATTTCCAAGACTTCCTGTTGTTCCACATCCTCACTTACATTCCTCCTTATCACTCTTTCCCAGACCAGTGATTCTAGTAATGGGACCACAGTGTGGTGTCATTGGCATTTACCAATGACAGCAAATCATATGATCATGAGCATGTTGTTCGTGTGCTTATCTGCCATTTATACCTCTTCCTGGGTGAAGCGTCTCTTGAAATCTTTTGTCTTTTATTTATTTTATTTTTTTGTCTTTTTTTTAGGGCCGCACCTGCAGCATATGGAGGTCCCCAGGCTAGGGGTCTAATCGGAATTGTAGCTGCCGGCCTACACCACAGCCACAGCCACGGAGGATCCGAACCACATCTGGGACCTACACCGAAGCTCACGGCAATGCTGGATCCTTAACTGAGCGAGGCCAGGGATCGAACCTGCATCTTCATGGATACTAGTCAGGTTCGCTAACCACTGAGCCACGACAGGAACTCCTAAAATCTTTCGTCTTTTAAAGAAAAAATTCAGTTTATCTTCTTCCCACTGAGTTGTAAATGTCCTTTCTGTATTCTGGATATCAGTTCTTCAGCAGATAGGTCTTAAAAACTTTTTACACCTGTCTCTGCTTGTCTTCACTTTCTTAATAGTTCTGTGTTTAAATGAAAGGATTTTAATTTTTAGAACACTTTTAGATTTACAGAAAAACTGAGCACCTCTCTTTCCTCACTCCACAAATCTCTGCTAACAGTGGCTGGCACAGAGCAATCTTTTTCTGAAGAAATCGTAGCAATAACATTAATAAAGGGAAGTCTTACCATCCCCGAAACTCTAGGAATGCCTGCATGGGGCAAGACATTCGGTGACATAAACGATTTGACTTCTGACAAGTCCCCCAGTGTGTTATCTGGCACATTGTATTCAATACTGTGAAAATTGTAATTAAGTAAAGGAGCAAAATGAAGCAAAAGAGCAAAATCTTCCCAAAGAATAAGTTCGGTCATGATTATATTTTTACTCCTAACACTGTCCTGCCAACAGATTGAAACATCTCTATAGATAAAGGCAGATACACGTTATATATATATTTCCTTTGGCTGCAACAATTTTTTCCAATTAACAAGGGGACAATTCTGAAGAGATTCCTCACATTTTAAAAGCAAGCATAGGAGTTCCCATCGTGGCTCAGTGGTTAACGAATCCCACTAGGAACCATGAGGTTTCGGGTTCGGTCCCTGGCCTGGCTCAGTGGGTTAAGGATCCGGTGTTGCTGTGAGCTGTGGTGTAGGTTGCAGACGCAGCTCGGATCCCGTGTTGCTGTGGCTCTGATGTAGGCTGGCGGCTACAGCTCCAATTGGACCCCTAGCCTGGGAACCTCCATATGCCACGGCAGCAGCCCAAGAAATGGCAAAAAGACAAAAGAAAAAAATTAATAAATAAAAGCAAACATAACAAACTTTTCTTTGGGAAGTTATTCCTGTTTTCCTCTTCTTTTCTAAATTAGGTATGGTCAAGAATATAAGTGATTCCTTTTTTGGGAAAAAAAACTATGCCTGACAAACTATGTAGGAGCTGGACTTTGCTTGTCCTAAGACCCTAATGTAACAAAGAGACTCCTTTCCCCATTGTGTGTATAACTGGTTGAAACATGTCTACTGGCTGGCTTGAGATGGTGTGGGAAGTGTGACAGAAAAATCTCCAGAGTCCTAAGTATAATGAGACTCTTTCTCAACACTGGAGGGGAAGGAGAAGAAGTAACAAACTGCCATGAAATCCCGGGAGCCCTGGAGAGAGATACAGGGAGGGTCGGGGATGGCAGAGAGGGGAGATTCTGGTTGTAAAGCCAACGGAACACAAGGAAGTAGACGGCTGTGAAGATCGCCTCTGACACACAGACCATTAAGATGCAGGGGCCAGGTCACTCTCCCCAGTCCTTCCCTCTGCCAGGGAAGTGAAGCAAACGTGTGAGGAGGAGGTGAGCATCCCCACATCCCCAAAGATGCTCTTGACAGGGAGGGGTGGTCCAAGCTAAACGGAGGCAGGTAGGGCCTGAGGGAGGGAGGATGGAATGGGAGCTGCTTGGTAGTCATAGGTGATGTGTTCCATTAGATTAAAAACAAACCAACCAACCAACCCTGCTGAAATGGGCTTTTTTTTTTTTTTTTTTTCACAAAAACACTGCTCCAGGTCAGTTCCCTCGTGGAGCGAGGAGAGAGAGATGGTGTCTGGGTGAGGAAGATGCAGACGGAGGGAGGAGGCCCTGGGGAGCCATGACCCAGGGGACAATGGAGAATTCTCGAGAACGGGGCTCTGGACAGGAAGTGACCGAGATGGAACCCTTCAGAGCAGCTACGGAAATGGTGGCAGGGCCCAGATTTGCTAACGTGGGTGGGGTGGGGACAGATTCATTTCACTGTGATCTCAAAGAAACAGTCTTAAAGGGAAGGAAGATCCGAGGCTGAGGGTGGGATGGACGCTTAGTAGAATGTTTGTAAAAACACCCCCCACCTTATGGTTTGTCTATTAACTTGATCATAGCATCATTGCTTTGCCTTTTGTGCAGTGAACAAACCTACCTTCCAGATTTTTTTTTCTTTTGGTCTTTAACTGTTTGATCTTATATCCATTTGTATCAAATTCAACTGCATCAAACAGAAAAAGCAAAATAATCTTATTTTTTTACACGGCATTCTGGAGGAGCCAGTTCGAGAATGATCTGGAGATTTCAGAAAGTCTTCGGAATGTGTCTGCTCCATCATTCTCCCTTTGAGACTTCTTATTCTTTTTCTTTTTTGGCCACACCCAAGGCGTATGGAAGTTCCTGGGCGAGGGATCAAATCTGAGCTGAAGCTTCAGCCTAGGCCTCAACTGCTGCAATGCTGGACCCTTAAACCACAGAGCCACAGCGGGAACTCCTGAGGCTTCTTAAAGGTTACCTCATAGCCTGGCAATGACCACTGGAGTTTTGGGTGCCTGCAGGTTATCTGGGAGGAGAGGACTGATAGGCACGTGGAAATGTGGCGAGACTGGGAAGGGCATATATTGTGTAGAAGGCCAGCATAGACGCGTAGTCATGGGTCTAGAGGGACAGAAGCCGAGGTGAGCCTACCATTGGGGTGACACAGGTGATACTAATAATCAAAACTAAAAATTTTTAATCAGGATATTCCTCGCATATCCAAAAGCACAGAATTTTGCGTGCTCTAGAAAATTGCATAAATGCAAGATTCTCTTCCTATAATTTCCTAGAAGCACATGAGTGACACAGATTCTCTGAAATGTGAGCATGTGCGCAACTGACCATGAATGTCGCATGAGGGCAGGGTTTTTCTCTGACCCCGCCGTGGCCCAGGGCACTGGATATTTGTCTAAAGTTGTTCCAGCCAAAGACCCCTGTTTCTCCCCTCAACACCTGCCAACAGTTGAAAATGAAAGGCATGATGAACACTTAGAAGTCTTTTCTCATTAAGGTTCGATTCTCATCTGACATAAACTATGCCAACCGCCTATGCATGGGGGGCGAAGCTGACCTGGGGCGTCACCCGCTCCAGACCGCAGTTTGCACAGAACGCCACTAGATGGCACTGCAAATCCACACAGCGGGAGAAACCCGCACTCTCTGAGCCAGGTTTCCAAAAGTTTTATTCAAATGTCAGCAAGTGGGAATTCCTGGAAGGCATCGTAGAGTGCGTTTACCATTTCTTTTGCCTCTAATAATAGTCTGATTGTCACTAAACAAAACCCACTCTCTCTCTATTTCCCGATATGTAGCTTACTTAGAAAACAATCAGCAGAGGGGCTCCTAGTCCCCCTCAGTAGTAGACGCCTAGAATTTCCTTTTTTTCCTTCTCTCAGGTCTACCTCTCTCTTCCTCAGAACCCCATCGCTGTCCCCATTGCCTTCCATCAGCCACCCACCAGGCCACCTGCAAACACCTGGCCCGACTCTGGAAGCCAGGACCAGAGACTTTGAGCCAGAGCTCCGCTGCCTCCCTCTACCATGAGGCAGGGGGGTCCTGGCATTGTCTTCCTTTCGGTAAACATTGGCCAGTTGTCAAGGCAGCATTCTACTTCAACTACACTAGGGGTTAAATGGGTTTGGAGGGTTGGTGGAGAATCCAGCCACCGATCCTGACCATCCTATCCTGTCAGGGGATGATTGACAGGGCTCACAACTAGGTAACAGTGTCACCGTCAGTGCCATGACAGGTGGCCGATGCCTTCTTCCTGATGGTGGAAGGCTGAGGGCGGATGCTGCAGAGATGATACAGAACTTGGACCAGGAAGCTTCGCTCAGGGGAGAGGGGAGAGTTGGGGGAGGGGGCGTGGGGGAGCTGGAGGGCGGGAGAGCCCACTGAGGCCCTCACATGCAGCCTAAGAAGCTCCTGAAGCTTAAGTACAGCGTGAGCCGAGATTGGCCAGCTGAGGGGCTGTGAATGCCCTTCTGATTTTTGGGATGAGGGGTGGTCTAGATGGTGTTTTATTTTGGCCTTACTCAGTCTAGTTTAATGTATTACAATGAGAAAGTTAACAAAGTCAGCAAACAATGCTGAATCCATATGAATTATTCTTAAAGTGAACCCGGACATGGCCCTGGGGCGCTCCTGAGCTCAAGAGCCTTTCTGGGTCCCCCATTTCTTTCTTTTAGGAAAGGGGCCTCCTTCAGCCTCCCTGGCCAACTCTGAGTCCCCAGGGGCAGGTTCAGACAGTTGCTGATCAGGGAAGGGAGGGGATCCAGAGACAAGGGAGCAACAGTCAAGCAGCAATAGTCCAGTCTTGGGGCAGGATCCTAGTTCCCTCTCAAGGAATATGCATAATAATATAGGCATCTTATACACCTAAGAGAAAAGCATAGGCTTTATGCTTCTTTTAGAAATGAGTACTTTAGAAGTTCCGGTCGTGGCTCAGGGGTTAATGAATCTGACTAGGAACCATGCGGGTTTGATCCCTGATCTTGCTCAGTGGGTTAAGGATCCAGTGTTGCCATGAGCTGTGGTGTAGTTTGCAGATGCGGCTTGGATCCCACGTTGCTAGCTCTGATTAGGCCCCTAGCCTGGGAAACTCCATATGCGCGGGATCAGCCCAAGCAATGGCAAAAAGACAAAAAAAAAAAAAAAAAGAAATGAATACTTTAAAACTGAACAGCTTAGAGTCCTTTCTTGTCCTTTCCCCCCCCTTAATTGTATCCTAAACACAATCACCCGTAGATAAAGATTAGGAAAGATTATTATCGCATGACATTTTTCAGGAACTTTCCTAGTTTGTTCTAATCTCTGATCAATACGCCCTTTGCACAGGTACTGTTAAGCCAGCCAATAACCCAGAAGACCACCCTCACGATCAGGTCCAGATCTCCTGACTCCAGCTTTGCTGACTAAGATTCCCCCAAAGAAAGAAGAATGCATGTTTGTCCCAATCCTGATTCCTATCTGAAAAGCTGTTCTTCTCTTTACTATAAAACTCCTCACAATTCATTAGCCTGCTGTGACCCTCCCTTGCCTGGCAAAGCAATAAAGCTATTTTTTTCTCCTTTACCCAAGACTCTGTCTCTGCATTTCAATCTGGCACCGGCAGACAGAGGCCAAATTCCGGCAACAAAAGGTACACTTTTGTTGTTTTTATGTTTATAAATTAAACATACTATACATCTGTGGTTAAAATAAGAGGGATCTGGAGTTCCCGTTGTGGCGCAGTGGTTAACGAATCCGACTAGGAACCATGAGGTTGCGGGTTCGGTCCCTGTCCTTGCTCAGTGGGTTAACGATCCGGCGTTGCCGTGAGCTGTGGTGTAGGTTGCAGACTTGGCTCAGATCCTGAGTTGCTGTGGCTCTGGTGTAGGCTGGTGGCTACAGCTCCGATTTGACCCCTAGCCTGGGAACTTCCATATGCCGTGGGAGCAGCCCAAGAAATAGCAAAAAGACAAAAAAAAAAAAAAAAGAGGGATCTAAGAGCAGTGCTTACCAAATGGACTTTTTAGTAACATTTTTAAAAGTCTGTGGCCCGCTCAGGACAACTGTCTTCTCCAAAGTCCTCATCAAGTGTCAAGTTTTCCGAAAGTACTTAACGGTGCCTCTCTGATGTTTAGACCCAAACGCTGAGCTGTGAGGAGCCGGCAAAGGCTCTCCAGGTTTGTTATGGATTGAAATGCGTCTCTGCATAAGATGTGAAGTCTCGACCCCAGGCCCTTTGAATGTGAACTCGTTTGGAAGAAGGACTTTGCAGATGTTAAGGTAAACAGAGCATCAACACGGCTGGTGTCCTCGTAAGAGAAGGGACACAGGCACATGATGACGACAGCTGAGACTGGAGCCCTGTGGCAGCTGCCAAGGGAGGGATGGACACCAAAGTTTGTCTGCAAACACCGGGAGCTGCAGGAGGCCAGGAAGTGGCCCCTGCACATTAGGGCGAACACGGCCCTGCTGACAACATGGTTTTGGACTCTCGACCCCCAGACCTGTGAGCCAATAGCTTTCTGTTGTTTTAAGCCCCCTGCCCCCAAGTCTGTGGTGCTTTGTGACAACAGCCCTAGGAGGTGAATACAAGGTCCTGCTGCCACCTGAGCTTGGCAGGAGGGCCACCCTAGCCTTACCCCTTCCCTGATCTGCTCTCTGTGCTTCAGGGACGGACCAGAGCCACCGCGTCACTGCTCCCTCCACGGAACCCCAGCAACAGGCCTCCCTTCTGTGCAGCCAAGGGACCAGCCCTCGTCCCGGGCCCCCTGCCCTCGCAGGGGTGTCGGGCATCTCATACCAGTGCCTCCCTCCCTCCCTCCTTCTGTGCTCGGTCCTGCCCCACCCCTGCCCGCCGTGGTCCCAAACCCAGTGGTCCTGATCCCGAGCCACAGGAAGCTTTGACTTGAATGACAGACTTAACATTTTGACTCACAAGGGTCCGAACTTCTTAAGGTCTGAAAATGAGATGGTTTTAATCCTTGAAGCCATGGGGAAAGCTCAAGGACATTTTTTTTTTTTTTGTCTTTTTAGGGCTGCACCTACGGCGTATGGAGGTTCCCAGACTGGGGTCAAATTGGAGCTGTTGCCGCCGGCCTACACCACAGCCACAGCAATGCCAGATCCAAGCCGCATCTGTGACCTACACCACAGCTCATGAGCAACGCCGGATCCTTACTCCACTGAGCGAGGCCAGGGATCAAACCTGCAACCTCATGGTTCCTAGTCGGATTCTTTTTTTTTTTTTTTAATTTAATTTAATTTTTTTTTATTTTCCCACTGTACAGCAAGGGGATCAAGTTATCCTTACATGTATACATTACAATTACATTTTTTTCCCCACCCTTTCTTCTGTTGCAACATGAGTATCTAGGCAAAGTTCTCAATGCTACTCAGCAGGATCTCCTTGTACATCTATTCTAAGTTGTGTCTGATAAGCCCAAGCTCCCGATCCCTCCCACTCCCTCCCCCTCCCATCAGGCAGCCACAAGTCTCTTCTCCAAGTCCATGATTTTCTTTTCTGAGGAGATGTTCATTTGTGCTGGATATTAGATTTGCAGCAACATGGATGGAACTAGAGAATCTCATACTGAGTGAAATGAGCCAGAAAGACAAAGACAAATACCATATGGTATCACTTATAACTGGAATCTAATACCTAGTCAGATTCTTTAACCCCTGAGCCACGACAGGAACTCTGAGAGCTCAGGGACATCTTTGTGGCCTTGGAAATGGGGATCAGACTGTGCAGGTGTCAAGACGGTGGGGGCAGGGGAGGAAAAAGTGTCCTTTTCCTTGTTCCGAACAAGGTCATTTCGTTCCAGAAACACACAGAACGTTTTCTCCCTACTGACTTTATTATCTTCGCTTTTTGAAGAGTTGGCATCTTAAATGATCCTAATGACACCGAATCTGTCTTAATTATAGCCTATCCTCTAAGGACACAGAGTTGTCTGTGGGAGAGTTTTCTAAATTTCTTAATTAACCTGCAGTGGCTTTATTTTGCCAAAGATTGTGCACGGAATCAAGTTACTTGCTATGCGTTTTAGTTTGACATTATTTTTTTTAAACTTCGTCATAAAGCAAAAAACTCGAGCGATACCCTGCTTAGTGACAATAGGTCAGAAAGACTAAAGAAAATAGGCCATGACCAGACCTTAAAAGTCCAGGGTTGTAAAGATTCATATTCTGCACACCTCATTTCCAGGAGAACATTTGAACATAAGTTGTGTTTTTTTTAACCTGCCCCCAATCTAACTTTGGCTGGTGAGGGCTCTGTAAGCAAGGTTTAATCTATTAACAGGTGGCTTTTTACTACCTACTTTCTCTTTTGAAGAAAATAGTTAATCCTTCCTTTAAACAGTGGCCAGATCTGGAGTTCAGTGGGCTTGGGCTGAGGTTTAACTGGGAGAAGATTCACCCTCCTCCGTTCCCTTTATGCACATCCTTCCAGCACAGGAGGGCTTATCTGGGCCCTGATGGATGGCAGGGTCCTCACTCAGGTCCCTGGTGAGGCCTCAGAGGGACAAGCACTATTGTAACATGGTCCCAGGTGGAATATCTGACTGATACATTCAAGATCATTTAACAGCAAGGTCCTATCACCACAGCCCCTCAAGTCCACTCCCCTCCTCATGGGACTCTCAGCCTCCCCCCACCAGGACCCTCCATCACAGACTCCTGGGGCCTCCTCAGTACCCTCCAGGGTTGTAGCCTCTGCCCTAAAGGACAGGGCTTGTGGAGGAGGGCTGTTCCCAGGAAAGACAGACCCTCTGACTGTCCTCCCAACAGGCTGTCCATCCCTTTGCTCTCCCAGGAGCCGAGGCTGACCTACTCCTGGGCCCGAGCTGGACCAGCTGGACACAGGTGGGAACCAGGCTTGGGAACTGAGCTGGTGAGGTCCATCAGTTAAGCTCAAAATGCTGAACTAAATCTCCTCTTGGAGTTCCCGTTGTGGCTCAGTGGTTAGAGAATCCGACTAGGAACCATGAGGTTGCAGGTTCCATCCCTGGCCTTGCTCAGTGGGTTGAGGATCGGGCATTGCGTGAGCTGTGGTGTAGGTCACAGATGCAGCTCGGATCCCATGTTGCTATGGCTCTAGTGTAGGCTGGTGGCTACAGCTCCGATTCGACCCCTAGCCTGGGAACCTCCATATGCCACGGGAGCGGCCCTAGAAAAGGCAAAAAGACAAAAAAAAAAAAAAGAATCTCTTCTTGCTTCAAGCAGTCCTTCCTAAAATGCACCACAGACTAGCTTCTGCAGGTGAGGGGTCCATCGGAAACAGTTTCTCATTGAAGGAGAATATTGACAGCTGTTTGTCCGGAGACTCAGAGATGGTAGGAGACCCTGCTCTCAATGTTCACACACACACACTCATGCACTGATGCACGTACATGTATGTACAACACAACACACATGCACACACTCATGCACTCATGTGTGTACATGTATACACGATGTAACATAGACCCCCCACACACAGCACACATGCCACACTACACACATAACACACATATAAACAACACATACAGACATGCACACCTAACACACACACCAAAACACTTAGTAATCAAGATGTTTTAATATGATATTTAAAATAATTAAAATTAACATTAAAATTCCTGATGAAACCAAATATTAACATGTCAGATCAAGGTAAAATTCGTCCCTTTTTTCTTTTCACCAAGTGGCCTCACTTGCCTCACCCACAGCCCAGCTCGGAAAGAAAACTCTGTTTAGGGAAAGAGGGGACCAGGCTGGGGCTGTAGTTTGCTAATACGGACTTTTTAAAATACTGCATTAAGTTAGTACCCGCCTGCTGCTCTTTCTGTTTTGTTGGGACAATAGTTAGGAAGGAGCAGGGATTGGAAAATGCATCCGCCTGAGGCTCCATCTGAGCCTACAACGGGGACCGCTGAGGGAGGCAGGAATGGGGGGGGGCTGAAATCTCCCATCCCCGCCTGTGAGGTGCCAGCCCCTTCCCCCTTCCAGCATCCCCACTTTCTTCAAAGCTCAGCTCCCTGGCCGGTTGCTTCCCAGACCTTCTAGAAATTCCTGCTCCCCCCACCCTGGCCTCTTCTGTGTGACCTTCACCTCTAGGAATGCTGAGGGTCTTTGAGGGCTCGGAAGCATGTGATAACACGGAGAGCCAGGCCTTGCTGTATCTCCAGGCGCTGAGCTTAACTCGCCTCAAATCCCTTCATGGATAAGCACAGAGCCAGCGCGCTGGGGACCACACAGCCTGGGCCGGTGGTGGGAGCAGCTCCCTTCCCCTCCAGGCTCTCCCCAGATAGAGCCCAGAACTGTCTCTAGGATCCTCCTCCAGGGAAGGTTGCTCCTTCAGGAAACTCTTGCCCAGAAATTTGCAAATCACTTCGTCTTTGCAAATCTTCCTGGGAAACCCATCAGCTTTGTAATTGAGACCATGGAAAATAGTTTTCATCCCAAGGTTCTTTCACCCCCTGCCTCTAAATCATTGCCTTGCTGTGTGCCACGGTCCTGGGCAATGAGGTTATTGCACTTCATCAAGGCCCCTTTCCATGAAAACCCCCCCTCACCCAGATTTCAGAATCTGGGGAGAAGCCCAGCTCAGGCCTCCCCCCTCTGCCTGTCCTCCCTTGGAGCAGTGAGAACAAACACAGCTCATCTCTGCTTTTGAGGAGCAGGGATTTGACAACAGAAAGAAAAGAGGGAAAGAGAAAAAGAGAGGCCAGAGGAAGAAGAGGGACAATAGGGTTGTTTCACTGGGGACAGGGGACCAGCTTGCACAGCAGCAGGAATATTCTGGGGCCTTGACAAACAGCTACAAGGAATCCCAGGGTTCAGTCTGCAGCCTGCACACCACCTGTGCCGGGAGTTCCCACACTTGGTTGTGCACCCACCAGGCAGAAGGGGAACTTGCATTGGCTAAAGACTTTTCAGTGTCTTTCAGTCTTCTCTGTGGAAAGGCTCAGTGTTTCAGACTCCACAGCCCACGTCTCCCTCCCCGAGGTGGCATCTATCCAGCCAAGGCTGCACCTGGGTCCTCGGTGGCCTCTCAGCCAAGGCCACTGCTCCCTCTGCTGCATCTGCTGCCCACATTCCGCCCCCATCCCCGTCCTGGCTCCCTGCCAGCCAGGCCCCATGACCCCCTCTAGGAACAAGGTCTGATCTTGACTCCCCTTCGCCTTGGGCTTTCTCTGCCCACCCAGGGTGTCCTCGGGCATGGGGACTGCCCTCCCGCCCTCCAAGGGGCCACGCTGTGCGAATGACCCTCCAGGTGGGGGTCCTTCCAGTCCAGCTCTGGACCATCACACACGGGCGCGGGACCCCCATGCTGGATCAAGGCCTTGGGGCAGGGGGTGGTTCTGCTCAGTATCTCTGAATGTCCAGAGGCCAAAGACCTGCTCTCAGTGTCCCCTCAGCCTATACACAGGTCAGCCTGTCTCCAAACGGCGGCTGGGAGAGGGGTGCTGCATGGGAGCTCAGCAGACAGAAATGCACCTGTTTGGGGGCTAGGATTGAAGAGCGTGGGGTGGGTAGGGCCGGTTCCCTCTGAGGCCTCTCTCCTGGGCTTGCAGATGGCTGTCTCCTCACAGGGTCGTCCCTCTGTCCTGTCTGTGTCCTAAACTCCTCTTCTTACAAGGGCACCGGTCCTACAGGATCAGGGCCCACCCTTGGGACCTCATTTTGCCTCCGGCACCTCTTTAAAGGCCCTGCCTCCCAGTGCAGGCCCCCCTCAAGGTGCTGGGGTCAGGACACATGCCATCTGGGGGGACACGATCCAGCCCAGAACATGGCTCTTCTCCACTGTTTCCTGCAAGTTTCCAATCCCCACAGGGCCCCAAGCCCCGTCCGCCCACCCACTTGCTGTTGCTTTCTAGGTGGGTTTTTTTTTTTTTTATCTCTTCCTGCTGCGCTCAGTGCCCTTCTGAATTGGCAGAAAGGGTACCTGGCTTTCAGGGGAAGAAGTGGGAAGTCCATGCATTTCCCATTTGCAGTTTTCTCTTCCTTTGCTTTACGTGGAGGCAGAGGCTGCCTGTAATAAGCCTGGCAAGGAGGTTGAGGGAAGAGGGTTGTCAAAATCCAGTCGAGGGAGGAACGGCAGGACCCGGGGATCATATGTGCCTCCAGAATGAGGGAGGTGAGGTCACCTGAGCTCCAGGGGATGCCAGATGCTGTCCCCTCAGCCTTTTATGCCCAGGCCCCCACCTGCGGCAGATTTACAACCTGGTGGGAAGGGCTCTGAACTCCCTGCTTCTGTTACCGTGTGAACCCTGGTAGAAGATGGAACCTTAAGGGAGAGACTTTTACCCACTTGAGAAGACTGCCCAGGGCTCAGATTCTGGAAGAGAGAGGGACTTTCTGCAGTGACAAAGTGGGTCCAGCAAGCCACTGAAAATTCAGCTCTCGGTCATAATATGAACTCGTTGGCGCCCTCAAGCGGTGATGGTTAGGAATACCCAGGTTTTTTGAATTGGATAAGAAAACAAAAAGGAAGTTAAAAACAAAAAAAGAAAGTTAAAAAAAAGAAACGAAAAATTTTAAAAAGTAAAAAAAAAAAAAAAAAGCCTGATCAATTGACAACGTTTTCATGGCCATTTGTTCTTTAATAAGCATTTTGGAGACCATTTACCGTGTCATTTTTGGTCTGCCCTTCTTTTCAACTCATTTTTAATGAAATGAGTTTCTAGTAGGGAACTTTTATAATTTTACTTTCTGTATTAGAGTAGTTAGTTATTCCATGATGAGCCTGAAGCCTGCTGAACATTCTTTAGAAGTTTTCAAGCTATCTGATTCAGTTTATTGGCTTCTTTCTCATAGCTTCTTTACAGCCTCTTTGAGTGATTAGAGAATTTTCTCATAATTGTGCCAAGTTTGACTTGATAATGAAACAATCAGAAAGTGGCTGTATGGACAGGACAGGTCAGACACCGCTAGTGTTCTACTAATGAAAGATCAACAGCTCCCCCTAGTGGAATAACAGGGGTACTAGGTGTTTCTACAGCTCACCTCAAGCCATTAAATCTGAAAGATCAAACCTCATTTTATGGCAGATCTTCACAAACAGAATCAAAACTGTAAGTAAAGGAGTTCCCGCTGTGGCTCAGCAGTAACTACCCAGACTAGTATCCATGAGGATGTGGGTTCCATCCCTGGCCTCGCTCAGTGGATTAAGGACCTGGTGTTGCCATGAGCTGCGGTACAGATCATAGATGCGGCTCAGTTCCTGTCTTGCTATGGCTGTGGTATAGGCCAGCAGCTATAGCTCTGATTCTACCCCTAGCCAGAGCCTTCCATAAGCCACCCGTGTGGCCCTAAAAAGCAAAAAAAAACAAAAAACAACAAAAAAAACCAAACCCAAACAAACAAATGAAAACCAAACCTATAAGTAAAAATTCTGGTTATCAGTCAGGAATAAGTTAAACAGCATACCAGTTATTCCTTTCGTAACCGAAAGACTTGATAATCTTGTGGACTTGTTGAAATAGTCTTACATCTGAAAAAACACGGATAAAAGTGAATTTGTCTCAGCAAAATAACTCACTTTAACTTATCAAAGCATAACCATAAGAGCTTATTACACAACAGTAACTATTGATGAACTGCTGATAAATCCAAAATGTTTTGACTGGATTTTCATGAGAAATTAATACACGTGGTTAAGAAACTGCCATTATGACATTTAGGGAAATTTTTTAAAGGCCAAGAAAGAAACACAGATGCCATTTGTCTTTTCTCTAGGTGTGAACAGTGCCTGGCAGAGATTGGGGTATACATGACTGCCTTCCCTGCCTGCTTCATCCAACTAAGGGGAAAGTCATTCTGCAGGATTCTCAGTTAATGTGTAACGAGAGACGGGAAATTCCCAGACGACTGCAAATTCAACAGGAAGAGACCCAAAGGCCAAAAGTACATGGAGGCACAAATTGCACAGAGAAGGCAAATCAATAAGATTTGATAATCGACTGGAAAAGGCTTGACAAAGAAGAAATGACTTCTTTCAACCCTACTAATCATGGAATAGAACATATATTAATGGTTTTCATTCATAATCTCAGTGTATTCACTTAACAGGTTAGAGGAAAGCGCCTATCAAATTAAATCTAAACATGTAAGCCATATAGGGTCAGTTAACATTTAATATTAACCCACCATCTGGGGGCATTCAATGAAAGAGAGAAAGAGAGAGAGAAATTGATTCAAGCTTTGAACCAGGAAGGGAAACATTCAAAGTTGTTTGGATTTTCGGGCAGAAATGCAAGTCTAATAGTCCATGATTAGTGACAGAGTTTCTGTTAGAGACACCTAAAAAAAAAAAAAAAAGAGTTTTGAAGCAGTTGTATCATTAAGAGGATCTTATAGGTCAAAAGAAAAACCATCTTCATGATGTCCTTTCTGGAATGAGATCTAAATTAGGAGCCCGCTGATGCCCAAGAGTGATTATTTGGCCTGCCTATCCCCTGAGCCTCTTCAGATGCACCTGTCCTGACCACGGAAATGCCTGGAAGTGGGGGGGAGTTTGCTGCTTCCTGCTCAGGAGTTAATATAGCCTGTCTCCCACTTGGCTGCTTTTAATCCTCTGCGCCTCTTTGATGACCTCGGTTCTTTGATGCTGGCTTTTTTTTTTTTCCCTCCACTTGCTACATGTTTGCTTTCAAAAACTTAGCTATGGGAACAAGAAAAGAAAGCATATTTTCCCCTTATAGCATCTTTTTAATCATTGTAAATGAGGCCATGTTGACACAGGATTATCACTGTTGAGATGATGATGAAAAGACAATAGGAGGCTTGTGACTTCAATGGTGTGGGAACTGGATACCCTGGCCAATTCTTCCACTTCCATAAAATCAGCTGGGCTACAAAATAAGTGCATGAATCAATGAACGACTAAGAAATTAAGGCCAAAACCTAAATGAAGGTAGAACCTGAAAGAGAAGGTACGTTGGACGCAGGGTTTAGTCCTACGTACATTTGCCAAACCTGGTGCCTTGGTCTTTGGTTTTCATGAGGGAATTGAATAGGAGATCCCCTTGTTTCAGTTGTTTGTTTTTATTTTATTTTATTTATTTATTTTTTTGTCTTTTTAGCTGTTTCTTGGGCTGCTCCCGCGGCATATGGAGGTTCCCAGGCTAGGGGTTGAATCGGAGCTGTAGCCACCAGCCTACGCCAGAGCCACAGCAACGCGGGATCCGAGCCACGTCTGCAACCTACACCACAGCTCACGGCAACGCCGGATCGTTAACCCACTGAGCAAGGGCAGGGACCAAACCCGCAACCTCATGGTTCCTAGTCGGATTCGTTAACCATTGCGCCACGACGGGAACTCCTGTTTTTCAATTGAAGTGTAGTTACAGTGTTATGTTAATGTCAGGTGAACAGCAAAGTGATTCAGATCTCTATCTATTCATTTGGACCCCTTTTTTAGATACTTTTCCTTTATAGGTTATTACAAGATATTGAATACAGTTCCTGGGTTATCCAGTAGGTCCTTGTTGTTTATCTATTTTATATATAGTAGTATATATCTGTTAATCCCAAACTTCTAACTCTCCTCATTTATCCCCTTCTTTCCCCTTTGGTAACCATAAGTCTATGAAGACATCCTTATTTTAAAGCTGGAACCTCCAACAGTTACTGACCTGGAGTCAGAGTCGACCCCCAGGGGACTGCAAGGTCAATTGCCCAGGCAATCCGTGGGCTGGAGAGGGGATTACATCTCACTTGAGAGTTATCACTACCAGGTGGCCTTAATCTAGTTTGCACCTTAAATCTGTACAGTTTTAGTTGTCTAGAACTTTTCTTAACCAGTATCTAATTTATAGCAATCCAGGATCATTGGTACTCTGAGATAACTGTCAAAAGCAGACCAAAATGATGGCTGGAGTCATTTTCCTTCCCTTGAGGCCTCCAAGAATTCCCTCCTATAAAATTCCGAGAAAGATGAACTCAGCCTGAAAGATCACGAAACACAAGTATCGAAAGCTGCCAAAAGCAAAGTACAGAATCAGACTCACAAAGACAGCAGAGGTTGGAATGACCAGATATAGAGTGTAAAGTAAGGTTGTGTTAAGGAAATAAAAGTGAGAGCTTACAATTTTTTAAAAAGTAGGTTTAGGGAGTTCCTGTCATGTCTCCACAGTTAGTGAACCTGACTCGTATCCATGAAGACTCGGGTTTGATCCTTGGCCTTGCTCAGTGGGTCAAGGATCCAGCATTGCTGTGAGCTATGGTGTAAGCCACAGATGAGGCTCAGATCCTGTGTTGCTGTGGCTGTGGTGTAGGCCAGCAGCTGCCGCTCCAATTGGAATCCTAGCCTGGGAACTTTCAAATGTTGTAGGTGCTGCCCTAAAAAGACAAAAAAAAAAAAAAAAGACAAAAAAAAGGATGTTTAAAAGTAACTGAATAATTAATTTCTAAACAAGATATGAGTAATGATTGATATTAAAATAGTAGAAAGATTTAGCAGCATCTTATACATCCTTAAAGAGAGAATTAGCAAAATGAAAGGAAATTCTGAAGAAATTATCTGGAATTCAGCACTTGAGACTAACTGGAAAATATGCCCTAGGCATCAAGGGAAACAGAAGCCAGAAGGGAGGGTCTATTACTACAGAAATGGGTCAAAAGGCCAAACTGGAAAAGCTCATTGCTGTGGGTTTTTCAGAACAAATTAAAAAATTTCACTTCACCATTTAAACCCAACAATTTCCAAACACAATTAATGGAAAAAGGAATCCACATTTAGTTATATCCCAATGAAACAAAGTAATTTTTTTTCCTTTCTTCTCCTTTTCTTTTTTCTTTTTGTTTTTTTAGGGCTGAACCCGAAACTTATGGAGGTTCCCAGGCTATAGGTTGAATCCGAGCTGCAGCTGCTGGCCTATACCACAGCCACAGCAATGTGAGGTTGGAGCTCTGTCTGCGACCTACACCACAGCTCACTGCAACTCAGGATCCTTAACCCACTGAGCAAGGCCAGGGATCGAACCCAAGTCCTCATGGATGCTAGTCGGGCTCGTTAACCACTGAGCCATGACAGAAACTCCAGCAATTTTTTTTAAAAGCTGGAGAGAAAACGCAGATTGTCAATAATGGGGTGAGATGTATTCTGAGATCTGATTTTTCACAGGCGACACTGGGAGGACCAGGAGCCTGAAACTGTATTTTTAGTGCACTTAGAGAAAGCAGATGGCAACTTAGAATTGTCTTCTTGGCAGAAGTGAAATATCTATCAGAAGAGAAATTAAAATAATTTTCAGATCAGTAAAGACTTTTCCAGCCAATAACCTTTGTTAAGGAAACTCTGAAGTGTGTATTTCATGAAAAGGAAAGGGAGCTCAAGTGTAGATCTGAGATGCAAGAAGGATTCATCTATGCAAGCTCTGGTTGTGTAAGAGAATATCAATCAACTGTGTAGGATTTAACAAAAACAAGGGTGAAAAAAGACACTAGAAAAAAAGGAGGAGTTCCCATCGTGGCGCAGTGGTTAACAAATCCGACTAGACCCCTAGCCTGGGAACCTCCATATGCCGTGGGAGTTACCCAAGAAATGGCAAAAAAAAAAAAAAAAAGACAAAAAAAGAAAAAGGAGTAATCAAAGTTATGGTGTTCCAATTCCTCATATCTTTGAGCAAAACTGTGAAGATATTCTTTGACTGTACACTTGCTTAAAGTGAGTAATGTGTCAGAATGTCTGGGGTGAATACCACGTGCCACATGCCACCTCCAAAATTTCTACTAGCATCCTCACAGATACTAGTTGGGTTCATTAACTGCTGAGCCATGACAGGAACTTTAGCGATTTTCTTTTAAAAGCTAGAGACCAGGAGAGGTGGGTGACCATTTAAAACTGTTTCCAGGCTACTTCTCACCACGCCCCATGGCAGACATCCTGCTGGGCCACCATCTCTCCTCACCTGAATCAGTGTGCTGGCATCTAATTGGCTCCCTCTTTCTACCACCTGCTCTCTAGCTTATTTTCTTACAGCATCCAGGGCGATCCTTTTAAAAAATTATCTATCAGTCCTCTGCTCAAAAACCTGAACACCTTCCCATGTCCCCCTGATTAAAAGCCACCATTTTTAGCGTTAGTCCTTACAGGAGTGCCTGTGGGAAGTCCTGCCCTGCTCCCCACATGCGCTGTTATTTCTCACACTTCACTTTCTGTTCTCCCCATGGTGTTCCTTACCATCCTTGGGACACCTGACACACTCCTGCATTCTGCCTTGTATTGGTGGTTTCCTCTGTCCTAACTGCTGCTGCCCAGGAATCTGCATGGCTTCATCCCTCACTGTCTTCAGTATTTGCCCACATTAACCATCCATCCATAGTTTCCATGGCAACACAGGACCCAGAGGAGCCCAGGTGGGTCACCCCAGCTCGACTCGGTTTCCTTCCTGTCCCCTCCAGCAAAGGCTCTCGTTCCTCCCAGTGACCAGGGGGTTCCTCTTCCTCCTGATGGTCCCTGGACACCAGGAGTCCACAGTGTCCGGCATCAGTGGTGACTCCTGGTTCAATGGGACCCCATCCTGTCCCCGAGTCTGATTGTGATGCTATCAGCAACATACGTCACTCCCAAGGACACACAGTTTTGTGCGAAAAAGGGAGTCCTAACAAAATACATGCAATAAGACTCCATTTCCATTCCATGAAGTTTAAAGACATTTATTTTATTTTTATTTATCTTTTGTATTTTTGCCATTTCTTGGGCCACTCCTGCGGCATATGGAGGTTCCCAGGCTAGGGGTCCAATCAGAGCTGTAGCCACTGGCCTACACCAGAGCCACAGCAACTCGGGACCCGAGCCAGGTCTGCAACCTACACCACAGCTCAGGACAATGCCAGATTCTTAACCCACTGAGCAAGGTCAGGGGTGGAACCCACAACCTCATGGTTGCTAGTCGGATTCATTAACCACTGAGCCACGACAGGAACTCCCAAAGATAGTTTATAATATGCATACATAGAATATGTATTTTTAAGGCTATTATATATATTTATATATTTGTGATAATTAGGAATGTGAACATATATAGTAAAATTATGTAGGAAAAAACTGTGGGAATTAACAGCCCCAAATGTAATATAGTGGTTTTCTCTAATTGAAGAGGGGAGGCAATGGAATTGGTGGGATTCCAGAGGTCCTGGTAACATGCTCTTTCTTAATATAAGCTGAAGGCACACAATTGTGTTTTGTATCCATATTCTTTTCTCTCGCATATCTTGGTATCTGCCCAGTGTTATGAATTAGCTAGCAGAGAGGTTTCTGTGATTAGGAAGTTGAGTGAAATACAATACTGCCTTCAAGGTGCTTACTCTGCAGTAAAGGAAATAGACATGTCCTTGTGCACTGAAAGTTCAAGGTAGGACTTGAAAAGCAACTAGGAATCTTGCCTGGTAAATAAAGCAGGAGAAGCAGGCCGAGAGCTGAATGGGGCTCATGAAGTGGTCAGAGGAGTTGTGTAAAAGGGATGGCCCTGGAAATGAGGCTTGGAGAAAGCAGCAGGGTGGCTGATTCCAGGTAGAACCTGGCCAGGAGAAGCCTGGATGGAGGTGGGGGCTGAGGCTGGAAATCACATGGAGCGGCCAGAGGAGAGTGTCCCATTGCAGATGGGAGTGCAGCACTAAACACATAAAAGGATGAACCTTCTGTCTAGTTCACAAATTGAATGGGCCAGTTTCAACACTGTTCCATCCTCAGACAGCCCTACATAGCAAATGCTTCCACCCAAATTGAAAGTTGGTGCTCAGGTGCCAGTCTTGTCCAAGATACCTGGCTGGGCAGGAACAAAGCAGGACATGGGATTTTATGTTTTCTGTATGTATTTGGACCTTGCGGTGAAGAGATTTGAACTGCAGGAACGAGCCATGCCCTTCATTGGCTATTAGATATTTCTGATCAAAGAGAGACTCGATGACACTCCCTGGACAGAATAAGAGCATCACTAGGACTTTCAGAGGCATAAGGAGAGTGTGTTATTCACAAAGAAAACTTTCCTTTATGAACCCCTTCTCTCAGTGGAATTACTCGGGTGCCATTCCACAGTTCTCAGTCCGTGACTTTTCAGGGATTTGCAGTGATTATCTAACAAGATCAATCAATAAACTTGTCCAATAACTCATCCAGGGTGCCTGGAGTGCAATGTGCTTTGCATTTTGTGATTGAAAATCCTCTCAAACTGTCACTTCTAACTTTGTGGGGTTTTTTGTTTGTTTGTTTAGTTTAGCTTTGTTTTTGTCTTTTTGTCTTTTCTAGGGCCACACCCATGGCATATGGAGGTTCCCAGGCTAGGGGTCCAATCAGAGTTGTAGCCACCGGCCTATGCCACAGCCACAGCAAGAGCAACTCGGGATCCAAGCTGCATCTGCAGCCTACATCACAGCTCATGACAACTCTTAACCCGCTGAGTGAGGCCAGGTATTGAACCCGAAACCTCATGGTTCCTACTTGGATTTGTTAACCACTGAGCCATGACAGGAACTCCCTAACTTTGGTTTTGTTCCAAATCTAGCATTACTTTAAAGTACAATGACATTGGAGAGTTATTGGCTGAATTTGGCCTGATCCAAAAAGAAACTCCAACAGGCCAATTGCCATGTATCCCAGGAGACTTGTATTATAAGTAGAGCAGGTATGTGATTGTTCCAGTTGTCAGAGAACCTGGATTCGAACTGTGGCTCTATCATCATTTGGCCTCGGGAACTTCAAGAAGATACTTCACCTAAGATCAGAATCATTCTCTAAAAAAGGAAATAGCAGCACTCCACCTTCCACTGCTCAAGGTTCTTGTGAAAGTCAGAAAATGAAAGTAGTACTTGTTTGCAAACTGAGAGGTTTCATGCACACAGACAAATCAATATTATTTTTCCCAATTAAACAGCTTAGGAAATTAATATATTTATTCAGTTTTATTAAGAAATAATTGATATTAAATTAAACAGCACATGTTTAAAGTACAATTAGAAAAGTTTAATATATATATACACCCACACATATGCACATGTACACACATAATATATACATTATATACTATATTATATATTATATAGTACAGATATGTGTGTGTTTCTTCATAATTCTTGGTAATTTTTGCTCTTCTCCATTTTTCTTCTTCCTTTCTGATCTAAAAGACTTTAATTTCTTTTTCTTCTCTTATTGCACTGGCTACAACCTTCAGTACAAGGTTGAATAGGAGTGGTGAGAATGGACATCTTTCCCTTTTCTCTGACCTCAGGTCAAAGATGTTTCCTCCTATTTCTAGTTTATAGACAGTTTTTATCAGGAATGGATGTTGAATTTTGCCAAATAACTTTTCTGCATTTATTGAGATTATCAAGTAGTTTTTCCTTTTTAGTTTGTGAATATGATGTATATTGATCGATTTTCAAGTGTTAAATCAGTCTTGCATTTCTATAATAAACCCTACTTGGACATGATATGTTGTCCTTTTAGTATATGGCTACAGTTTTGTTAAGGATTTTTTCCATCAATGTTCTTGAGGTATCTGGGTCTGTAGTTTTATTTCCTATAACACTTTTTTGTCTGGTTTTGGTATCTGAGTAAAGCTGGCCTCATAGAATGAGTTGTTAAGTTTTCCTCCTCTGCAATTTCGTTGAAAATTTGTACAGAATTGGTATTCTTTCTTCTTTAAGTGTTATCTGCAAAGGGGTCCCCTCCAGTCTGCAGTTCAGTCACATTTTCTTGCATCTTTGCCTGCCTAGCATTTTCTGACCAGATAACAATAACGTTGTGACTTTTACCTTGTGAGAGTCTGGATTTTTTGAGTTACTCTAAATGTTTTTGAGCTTTGTTCTGGAATGCCATTCATTTCCTTGCAAAGGATTGCCTCCTTTTGTGGCTTGCTTTTAGGGTTGTTGCCTGGGTCCAAGCAGATCTTCTTTTGAAGTTTTTTTTTTTTTTTTTTTTTTTTTTTTTACTATTGAGGCAATACCACATGAGTCCTTTAACTGATGTAATGTATTTTAAAAGTTTTATTTTATTACAACGTTATATTAATTTCTGCTATAGAACAAAGTGATTCAATTATATATATATATTCATTTTCATATCCATTATGGTTTATCACAGGATATTGAATATAATTCCCTGTGCTATACAGTAGGACCTAGTTATTTATCATTCCATATATAGTAGTTTGCATCTGCTAATCCCAAACTCCTAATCCATCCCTCCTCCACTCCCACCCCTGAATTGATGTAGTATAAATGGCCAAGATTCCACTGCAGAGCACAAGCAATTGCTGGTCCTGCGTGCATTAAAGCAGCTGCTCTCTGTAATGCTTTCCAGTGGTTCTTTTCCTGGCCTGGGGAAGTGCCATCACATGCATATGCTGTTGGGAACTCTGCAGACAGAGATGGGGTGCCCTTGGCACATTTCCAGAGCTCTCCATAGAGTTGTTCCTCTATGGTTCTCTGTCCCCAAAGCTCCACTCTTTTGTCCTCCCCATGTCCCCATTCTCCCAGCATCTTCTCAACCCAGGGAGGTTGCCCAGCTATTCCTGGCTGCCCTCCTCTCTAGACAATAGGTGGCTCACCTGGTTTGTTTCTCCCATCTCAGAATCACTGTCCTTGGCTCATGTCCAATGTCTGAGAATCATTATTTCATTTATTTTGTCCTGTTTTTTATTTTATTTTATTTTATTTGCCACATCCCTGGCATGCAGAAGTTCCCGTGCCAGGGGTCCAACCCACCCCACCGCAATGACAATTCCAGATCCTTAACCCACTGAGCCACATGGGAACTCCTGTCCAGTTTTTTAGACCTCCCATCTTGACTAGAAATGAAAGTCTGCAACTTACTATTTATCCTAATATTGATCTACTCGATTCTGTCTTTTTTTTTTTTTGTCTTTTTGCTATTTCTTTGGGCCGCTTCCTCGGCATATGGAGGTTCCCAGGCTAGGGGTCTAATTGGAGCTGTAGCCACCGGCCTACGCCAGAGCCACAGCAACTCGGGATCCGAACCGCATCTGCAACCTACACCACAGCTCACGGCAACACCGGATCGTTAACCCGCTGAGCAAGGGCAGGGACCAAACCTGCAACCTCATGGTTTCTAGTTGGATTCGTTAACCACTGCGCCATGACGGGAACTCCCGATTCTGTATTTTTCTGTTTGCCTTTCCACTTCTAATCTGATTTAGGATTTCAAGAAACCAAAGTCATGTTAAATGAGAATCCAGGGCTTGGAGGAAAGAGGGAATAGAGAATTAACCAAGTTGAGGATAAACACCATTCAACACCTTTACCTGGTTCCCTCTACCTGTGAGGAATCGTGCTTGCTGCCGAGCAGGTGTTAGATTTTGTATCAGCCACAGTCCCCTATGCACACAGAGTCCCATGCAGTTAGGAAAAAGCTCTCTTGAGACTTCCAGATTTCACCTTGCAACAGAGGCAACCCCTACCCATTTCTTTTTTTCCCTCTGCTTCTCTGTCCACCCATTTCCTAAGCCTCCCAGAAAACCATTTCCCCAGCAAGACAGATGGCCCATGTTTGCTGCTTGGAAGTTCAGTCTGTGATGCTTCCCTGGTTGCCGGGGGTTTCCTAAGGCTTCCTCTTCACCCATTTGGCCCTGATCTGAGATGAAACGATAAAGCCATTAGCTGCATCCACTCAGGGATGATCTTACAAAACCTGACTCTTGTCTGCATCTCAGTTCATTTACGTGTTCTATTGTCCTGAAGGTGCTGATGCTTTATTTATGCTGTGCTGGCCATGTCAGAGTGGTTGGGGCCCTTGCGGGAGCATTCCATTCTGCTACATTTGTGTCACACGTCGGCTACAAAATGAAAGGCTGAAGCTTGGAGATTCAATGAAATGTCAGCCTATGATGGGTGTGAGGCTCTGCTGTGCTTCCCCATCTTCCAGAGGAAACATGACTTTAAACTGATTTGTCATTTGCAAAACCACGATCTTAATAAATGTTTCACGAGAGGGTGCTACCAGCTTTGACCTGGACCCGGCCATCTCTACAGACTCCAAATCTGACATGAGTTGGTTCTTAGACTTATGCTTATTTTTTGAACTGCCAATCAAATCAGGTAGTAACTTTTTCTTAATAAAAGCTTAATAGTCCCCCCCCACAAAAGGGGCTGTATATTCCAGGTGGGTATTTCATCCCATTCTCCATTGGAGTTGGCTAGAAGGATTTCCTTCCCACGGGGAAGGGATGCCTAAAAAGTTGTTCAGATGGAGTAGAGACAACCATTGTTAGTGAGACCCTACTAGTGCACAGATCAAGGCCAAGGAGGCAAACGCTCTGCTTCCTCATCTGTCTACTCTGGGCTAAAGGTAGGACTCAGTCTTCAATTGTGTTCCTTGTATTTAAGTACCTTCTCTGGTGAGGCCGAGACCTGAATATGTGGCTTTACATGAGAGCAGAGGTGCAGTGCAGCAGCTTGCAGAGCCTTCATTGCTAAAGGGTAACCCAGATGGAAACTGTTATCTGCCAGGTGTCTGTCTATACCTGCCACCTCCATCCTCTGACCCAGTCAGATGCCCACCTCAGCTCTGTGAATTCGGGTGGAAGCCACAGGGAGCATTGTCCACTTTTGTGAACATTGGGTGCTGGGGATGTGTGTGTGGGGGGGTAGATCACATGCTCCTCAGCAAAGCGCGTGAAAGCCCTGCCTTGACATTGATGTTCCCCAAAGGGACTTCTCAGCTGGAGGGCTGGCTGCAAGGTGGCCTCTCTTCTTCCCATTAACTTCCATCAGCCTCTCTGGCTTCTCACCCCTCACACTGAGATTTCTCCTAGGAGGGAGCTTCAAATGCCTTTCCCTTCTATTAAGGAGAGAATTTCAGTTCCATACCAGCAACTTGCCTCTGAACTTGAACCCCTGAACTTATCACTCTTGCTCAGCAGAACTGTGTAACCTCCTCTTTAGAAGGGCAGCCAGTGGCCATCTTTCTTACTGACTCGTTCTTCTCAATCTCAACTTTAATTCAAGAAGATTTTTGATTGATTTTTCCCAAAGGGGATTCTGGTGCCATAAATCTGCTCTATCACTTTATATCCAAGTACAGAGTATGAGGACAGGTCACCAGGACATAGAAGGACCAGAGGAAAAAAAAAAAAAAGAAGAAGGACCAGAGAAGGTGATGAAGAGGAGGTGGGGATGGTGTTGGACCTTGACACAAAAGTAGGCTTAATGGGTGGGGATGAAAAGGAGGACATTTTCACATTATTTTCTGAACTTCCAAGCTGTTTATATGTTAACTCTTACCAAATAGAAGCAAAACAAAAGAGCTGGGTATTTCATCCAAATCTCTACAAAAGTTGGCTAAGAGGATTTCTAAAGCATTTAGTCTGGCTTTTTTAGATTTCACATACAGGTGATATTATACAGTATTTGTCTTTCTCTGACATTTCATTTAGCCTAATGTCCTCAAGGTCCATCTACATTGTCACAAAAACAGGATTACCTTCTTCCTCATGGCTCATGGTTCATAACATTTCATTGTGTCAACACACACCACATCTTCTTTACCATTTATCCACTGAAAGGTGTTTAGGTTGTTTCTATACTTTGGCCACTGTGAAAAATTCAGCAAGGAGCCTGGGAGTGCAGGTATCTCTTTAAAATCCCATTTTCATTTTCTTTGGATAAATACTCGCAAGCAGAATTGCTGGGTGGTTCTATTTTTAATTTTTTTTGAGGATTCTCCAAGCTCTTTTCCATAGTGGCTGCAGCAGTTTGCATTTCCACCACCAGTGCATATGGGTTCTCTTTTCTCCACATCTTGGCTAACACGTTATTTTTTGTCTTGTTGATGACAGCTATTCTAACAGGTGTGAGTTTTGAGTCCCATTTCCCTGATGGTTAGTGATGTTTGAGGGCATCTCGCTTCCACTGTTTCATTCACAGTGTACACTGCAGTGTCATTCACCCTAGTGAATGTACTGAATATACCTGGATGCTTTTCCTCGTCTAGCTCTCCTTTGTCTTCTTCTCCATCATTCTGGTTTATAACCTTCCACCATCTGCCACTATTTATTTATTTGTCTTCTCTTCTCTTTCTTCCTCAAATCCAGTTCATCATTTTTAAAAAAATACTGACTTTGGACTTCTGACCACTGTTACATACCTCCAAAACCCTTAACTCTTTATTTAAAGCCAGTAAAGAATATTAAACCATAACATTACCAAATAAGGATATAAAGAGCTATCAGGCTAACTGATAGAACTCAACAACTTTTTTGGAGTTCCCGTCGTGGCGCAGTGGTTAACGAATCCAACTAGGAACCATGAGGTTGCGGGTTCGGTCCCTGCCCTTGCTCAGTGGGTTAACGATCCGGCGTTGCTGTGAGCTGTGGTGTAGGTTGCAGACGCGGCTCGGCTCCCGCGTTGCTGTGGCTCTGGCGTAGGCCGGTGGCTGTAGCTCCGATTCAACCCCTAGCCTGGGAACCTCCATATGCCGCGGGAGCGGCCCAAGAAATAGCAACAACAACAACAACAAAAGACAAAAAGACAAAAAAAAAAAAAGAACTCAACAACTTTTCATCCAAACCAGAATGGATCATGGTGGCTGATTTCTCAAGCACAGGAAACCTTTTCTTGGCTGCTGGGTCTCTATAAAGATCACAAAATTCAAGTGCAAATGCAAACAGGGAGAGCTGCAGGGTTAATGCAAAATACCTAAGCAGAGGGGAATGGAGGGGGGAGCCTCGCAGGTGGGTGGGGCTGGGGAGGGCAAGCTCACTGGAGGACCCAGATGAGAAAGGAAATATGAGAAAGCCTAGAAAAAAGACTTGAAAAGTGACTCAACAAGGGCCAGAAAAGAAGGAGAAGAAGAAGAATGAAGTGGAGGAAAAAAGAAGGGGAGGGGGAAAGGGGAGGAGGGGAGGGGAAGGGAGAGAGAGGAGGGGGCACACTGGAAACCAGGAAATGCTTTCAGAGAATTAGGCAGTTGGCATTAAAGGAATTGCTTCTGCTTCACCTCTTACTCTTTCCTTTCCAATCTGTGTGTGTATTTACCACACTGCTTGCTAGTGGTTCTAGTTCTCTGTCTCTTAGTCAATTCAGCATCACTGTTAAGTATCAGACACTTTGCCACCTGCTGGGGCAGAGGCACCAGGATGAGGACCCTGCCCTGAGCAGCAGCCAGGGGAGGAGGAGGGGTAGTAGGCGAGAGCGGGTGGGAAGCTGAAGCTGCAATTTCAGGGCCACAGAGACTTTTTGCAGGGTAATGGATTTTATTAACTAATTGCAAGGCTTAGTGTAATCCCAAGAATGACATTTTACAGGTTTAACAGATTCAGCAGTTCTATCAACTAGCTAGATTAGCCCCAATGACACAATAAAACTCTTATGTTTACTGAAAGGCTGTAAGATGTTGAGCCCTAGGCATTTTTTTTTTCCAAAGAGTAGAGTTGACAGTAAAAGTAAATGGAACAGAAAATAGATGGAGAGAAACGGGGTGGTGGTGGTGGTGGGGGGCACAGAGGGAGAGAGAGGAAAAAAAGAAAATGAAAAAGTACACGAGTAAATGGACAAAGGACATAGGGTTTGATGACTACGGACTATCAAGGCTAAGAGCTGGAAGCCTGTGGGAAGGTTATGGTCTTTGAAAGTCATCGCGGGCCTCCGACCACACTCAGAATCACGTTGACACAGCAGTATCTTTTTCTCCAGGAGTATCTGCAAGGAGGATTTTGTTTTCATCAACTGGAACAAGCTTCATTAGAAACAGGCTGACCACGGTCCACTCCTTCCATATGAGGTCCTGCCAAAAAATTTCACAACTACGTTTTGGGAGCCAAGCAAATCATTTTCAACCAGTAGACAACAATGACTCTGTGCAGGATGTCATCAGACAGAAGTCTGTGTTCTTCTACTGCTGATTCTAATCCCATAACTCAAAACAGATGAGGGGTGTAAAAACAACAAACATAAAAAAGGCTTAACACACCCCTCGGCTGCTGAAGCTAGGAGGACTTGCAGGTGTCTGGTTTACTGCCTCTGAATTTATAGGTGGTTGAACTTGAACTGGGATCCTTCCAGAGTTATGCCGCCTACAACAAAGCAGGGGTTGAATTTGAATCCCGGAGTCCCTACTCCTGGCAGCAACAGCCCCCATGACACCACCCTCTCCTAGAAACACCTATGAAGGAAGAGCCTCAATATCCTGCAGAAGGAGATCGTCTGCTTTCAGGCTTTGCCCCAGATTTCACATATGTTCACAAGAGCAAGACTTAGGCGTTGAGCATTCTGAGCTTGGGGCACAAAAATGAAAAGTTTTTATTGTCTCCAGTGACTGTCTTCCACTAGACATGTCCCTTCCTCTGGCTGAAACACATCTTGGGTACATTCCTCAGTTCTTTGTTCATTTTAGGTATGAAAAAATATCCCCTCCCATTTAAAACTTTCATTTCCTATCCCCACCACTGAGTGAGTTTTACTGTTTTGCTTCACACTGACAAGATAATTCCAACTTATTTAATTGTTCAGCTTTACCATTTTTGTTTCACATTCCATTACTTAAAAAAAATTAAACACTTTAATGGGAAATAATTTTAGACAGAGAACAGTTTCCAAATGGCACAAAGAGTTCCTGTGTTTTCTTAACCTACAATCCCCCAAGAATAGTATTTTGCTTATTCTGCTTTATTATTCATTTTTATATACATTCTATTTAAAAAAATATGGATATACACATTTTCTGAACCATTGAGAGTGTGTTGTAGACATCATGTTTTTTGCTCCTAAATACTTCAGGGTGTTTTTCTTTTTAAAAAAATGACATTTTCTTATATTCTCTGAAGTCATGAAATGATGTTCAAAGCATAGAATTGACATGGATGCAACACTATGATCTAATCTACAGGCCTTATTCAAATTTCAGAATTACCCCACTAATGTCCTTGTAATAAAATAAGAAACCTTTTTTTTTTTTCTGGTTTGAGATCCAATCAAGCATCACACATTGCATTTTGTTGTCATTTCCCTTTTGGCTTCTTTTATTTGGAACAATTCCTTGCCCTTTTTTGCTTTTACTTTCATGATCTTGATATTTTTTTATCAAAATGATTTTATCAAATATGTTATTCCCAGAGTTCCCATTGTGGTTCAGTGGTTTAAGAACCCCACATAGTATCCATGAGGATGCAGGTTCAATCTCTGGTCTCGCTCCAAATGTTAAGGATCTGGCCTAGTTGAAAGCTGTGGTGTAGGTCGCAGATGTGGCTTGGACCCCGCCTTGCTGTGGCTGTGGTGTAGGCCGGCAGCTGCAGTCCCAATTTGACCCCTACCCTGAGAACTTCCATATGCCACAGGTGTGGCCATAAAAAAAAAAAAAATCTGTCATTCCCATGATAAAAAAAGAGAGGGAGAAGGAAAGAAGGAAGGATGGAAAGTTATAAAGGAAAATGCATGACTCGTTTATAATTTTATACCTGGCATTGTTGACTATATCCCTGAGAGAAGATAGCTTCTGCTTTCACAAGACATGGATAAGAACCAGATCTACTCTGTATAAGTTTACATGTGTGTATTCGTTATCTGTTGCTATATACCAAATTGCTCTGAAATTAATGGCTTTGAGCCCTGCTTATTTTATTTGTTTATGATTTTGTGGGTCATGAAAGTGGGCTGGGCTCAGTTGGGTGGTTCTTCTGGTCTCACCTGTAATTAGTCACTCCTAGGGCTGCAGCCACTGATAGCTCTATGGGGGCAGGATGAACTAAGACAGCCTCACTCACTCACTTACATATCTGGTGGCTGGTGATGGCTGTCAGCTGGGCATCTCTTTTCTTACAGATGCTCATCAAGGGAGCCAGGTTGAGCTTCTTCACACAGTAGAAATAGGGTGAGAGTGGATGCTCAAAGCCCCCAGCCTAAAGAACTTGCTGAATTGTAGACATTGACTTCATCTCTTTCACTCTATTCTGTTGGTCAAATTAAGTCTCCAGTATGCTCCAGACCTGAGCATTGGGAAACAGTCACTGCTTCTCCAGGAGAGGTTTAGCAAAGACAGGGTGTAAAAGAGTGAGTGTACAGAATGGGAAGAGTTCTTGCAGACAGATGTGCAAACAGTGTACCACCATGTTGAACAGCTGAACGAATTGTCCACAAATTCACTTCTGATTCCAGGAGCCCTAGGACAGGCTTGCATCTCCACATGACCTCCAGTTCTGGACCTTCACCTCAGGGCACAATGGCAGACTGCAGTGGGCAACAAGACTTATCCTGGAAGCTATTTGGACCCAGGGATGGCTAGAAAAAATGTAACTATCCATGGAAGTGACAGAGGATTGTCCAAACAAGACATGTTCCCCAGCCAAATACCTCCCACCTGAATCCCCACAATGTTGAGCCCTGCCCATGCCATCCAGACTGGACAAAAGAGCTTGGAAGGGAAGTCAAGGGGATTGTAGCTAAAAGGCCTTAATTTTATACATTTCAGGGTTTTTTTTTTTTTTTTTAATGCCATAATATGAACACACCCCTAAGGTCTCACCTGGTGCCTTGGAAGCATCTGGGGCAAGTGAGGGCCCTAAGGTTAGGCTTTCCAGTGAGTCCAGCTCTGCCTGCAAGCTCTCAAGATCTCAGGCTGAGAGTGGAGACTGGACCCTCCTGTGACCACAAGTCCAGGCACGTGGAGCCAGGAGCCTCGGAAAGACTTGACTCGACACCCAGGTCTTTCATACGCTGACAGACTCAGAGGAGAGTTGGTCGGGCTTGAGAGAGCCATTCTAGACACGCTCTTTGGAAGCATATTTGCTTTTCAAAGGGCAAATCTATTTGCAAGGATGAGAACAGAACCAAAAGCCAAAACAAACTGCTCCAATTTACTGAACTACAGGACAAACTGAATCCAAATACACACATTTTTATTGAGCCCTAAACCACGGCAAAGGTTGGTTTTCCTTCCCTTTCCAAAAAAACATGTTTTGCTTTCTTTCCCATAATGTTTTGATTAATTTTGCGTTTGAATTCTAAAAGGTTCTGACAGAGCATGCATGATTTTCAGCCAAACTGAGCTGTGCAAAAGATCACTTTCTTGTTTTCTTAGAACTAAACTGAAGTCTATCTCAGGATCTCACAGCAGCCAGGAAACTGAAAAAGTGCACAAAAGCATCCATCTAAATGCAATTAAGTCTAGAGATTTTAGAGTTCCCGTGGTGGCACAGTGGTAACGAGCCTGGCTAGAATCCATGAGGATGCGGGTTCAACCCCAGGCCTTATTTAGTGGGTTAAGGATCTGGCATGGCCATGAGCTGTGCTGTAGATTGCAGATGTGGCTCCAATCTGGCATTGCTGTAGCTGTGGCGATGGCCAGCAGATAAAGCTCTGATTCCACCCCTAACCTGAGAACTTCCACATGCCCCAGTGGCGGCCCTAAAAAAAAAGAGAGAGAGAGAGAGAGATTTTGCAGTAATTTTTGGTTTAAATTCAACCAAATTTTGTGACTTGCTCTTGTATTAGCAACTTGACGTCTCTCTACCTTTGTTTCCTCGTCTGTAAAGTGGAGATCGGGGTTCCTGTCATGGTGCAGCAGAAGCGAATCCAACTAGAAACCATGAGGTCATGGGTTCGATCCCTGACCTTGCTCAGTGGGTTAAGGATCCAGTGTTGCCGTGAGCTGTGGTATAGGTGGCAGACACGGCTTGGATCTGGAGTTGCTGTGGTGTAGGCTGGCAACCGTAGCTCAGATTAGACCCCTAGCCTGCGAACCTCCATACACCACAGGTGTGGCCCCGAAAAGACAAAAAAAAAACAAAATAAATAAATAAAGAGGAGGTCATTTTAGGAGTTCCCCAATGGCCTAGCAGTTAAGGACCTGGTGTTGTTGCTACTGTGGCCTGAGTTTGATCCTTGGCCAGGGAACTTCTGCATGCCATGGATGCAGCCAAAAAATAATAAAATAAAATGGAGATAATTCTAATATTCATCCCCTACAGAAAGTGCCGTATTGATAAATATTGGCTATTGATAAATATTGGCTATTGATAAGTGCTCCAAAACTACTTATTATGACAAAATGTATTAAGGAGTAAGAGAGATAAATGCCACAAAGAAGAAAGCTGTGTTTCTTTCTCAAACCATCCAATTCCTGCTAGGGCCCACATTTCAGGTCCTCTAGCATAATTTTTCCTGTTCCTGGGAGCAGCAAAACTCTATTGTGACATGAAATTTACATAGATAAGGTGTATTGGTACCTAGGGTCCAAATTTAGCCGTATTACTTTCTTTCCCCCAAGTAATACTCAAGTATCCCATTTTAAAAAAGTCCAAAGTGTCCATCTTTGTCCAAGAATGCCAGGGGATTACTCAGTCAAAGAGGGGCAGATCTCAAATTCCAAGGCGGGCAGAAATGGCCTAGCACCCGTTTTACTCCTCCTGCCTCTCCTCCGCTGACCCTGGGCCCCCAGCGGACAGACCTGCAGCTTCCCTGGAGCGGCATCCAGCCAGAGTCCAGCTCCAGCCCCCACAGGGTGATGACAACTCTGGGCCCATGGTCACAGGACCAGCATCACCATCCAGGAGCCACAATTGCTATGACAGGTGCTGCTGCCAGCGAAAGCCACAGACTTCCAGACCAAGCCAGCCCTCACACAGCCTATAAGCCCTTTGCTCAGAACCTGGATCATCAAACTTAATATCTCTTGTCCCCTTATTTTTAGGATTTTTCATCTATGTAAATGTGTCTGCCTGTGCCCCAGCTAGGGCAGTTTGTTAGGGCGGCCCTACAAAACTCCACAGGTAGACTTGGGGGCTTAAACAGAGATTTATTTTCCACAATCCTGGGGGCTGCAAGTCTAAGGCAAGGTGTCCGCAGGTAGGTTGCTTCCGAGGCCTCTCTCCTTAGTTTGCAGATGGCCATCTTCTCCCTTGTCCTCATGTGGCCCTGTCTCCAGATACGCTCATGTTTTGAGTTACTAGAAGTCAGGACTTCAACATTAGAAATTTGGCGGGGGGCAATTCAGCCCCTGACACCAACAATTGATTCTACTTACTTAGGGTATAAGTTAACTTTTTCAATGAAAGGGAGTGAGAGATGGAGAAAGAGACAGAGATGGGAGTTCCCCTCTTGGCTCAGTGGTTAATGAATCCAACTAGTATCCATGAGGACGCAGGTTCGATCCCTGCCCTCGCTCACTGGGTCATGGGTCCGGTGTTACCTTGTGCTGTGGTGTAGGTCCCAGAGGTGGCTCAGTTTCTGCGTTGCTATGGCTGTGGCGAAGGCCAGCAGCTGTAGCTCTGATTTGACCCCTAGCCCAGGAACTTCCATATGCTGTGGATGCGGACCTAAAAAGAAAAAAATAGAGAGAAAGAGAGAGATAGGGAGAGAGAGATGGAGAGAGAGAGAGAGGTGTGTACCCAGGCAGGTCTCTTCAGACCACTTTCCAGGACCAGGGACACTGTGCCCACCTTCCAAGCCAGCCACTCCAGTGCTGTCCAAACATTTAAAGAGCACCCAGCTAAAGCAGGCACTCTCTATAAAGCAGATGGCCCCAGAGCTTCTCTGCAAGAAAATGCAGGTGGGGTCCAAACCCCTTCACCCTCTACTCGAGGAATCATCTCTGACCAGCACTGTCTAAAACCCTGGCCTGGAGGATTCCTGAAGTCCAGGCTCTGTCTCTTCTGCATGATTCACCGCATTTGGAATTGCTGTGTGCATTACGGTCAGCCGATTCTTAGCTTTAGGGACATAGCTGTAAGAGCATTGAGCCCAGCTCAGCTCCGGGGTCCGGATGAGTCTGAGACCTGCACACAGCCTGGCTTTAATTTTCCCCTTGGCTTCTTTTCAGAGATGAGCTTGTGAATCACCCTGCTCAGCTGTGACACCCCAGAGGAACAGAGAGGGAAAGTCAGACGCCGCCTCCCTGTGACCTGTTTGCACTCCCCAGGCCAGTGAAGTGCGGCCAGAATGACAGTGACAGCTGCCCCGTGGTGTTCAGAGGGACCTGAGCCGTTCAGTTCTGCAGCTTCGGGGACAAGTGTATCATTACAGCCCGGCTGCTCTGAGAGAGGCCACTTCAACCCAGCCCCAGGAACGCGCGCAGCGCCGCGGCCAGGCATCTGGTCCCTGAGTCCTGCTCCACCTGCGGCAGCCCCTGCCCGTGGCTCCCACCTCCTGATCGGCTTCAGCAGCGGGGCCAGACCCCGTCCCCACAGGAGGGCACAGAGGAGAGGAGGACGGCAGGTAAATGGGGGCCAGGCAGTCTGGTGCCTGCTGCAAGGACAAGGACCTCCCGGGGCCGGGGCCCCTGCGGGGGAGGCAGAAGTTCTCCCCGTGGGACGAGGCCCTGCTCCTGGGGAGGGACCCGCGGTGCCTGCTGAAGCGGGGCCTGAGGCATGTCAGTTTCAGCCTGGTCACCACGGGCATGACCGACGCGCCCGACTTCCTGTGGGGCCTGTCGGAGGTGCAGAAGCTCAATCTGTCCCACAACCAGCTCCGGGCCCTCCCGCCCGACGTGGGGAGGCTGACACGGCTGGTCGTCCTCAACTTGTGCGGCAACCGCCTGAAGAGCCTGCCCCGGGAGCTCAGCCTCCTCCGCAGCCTCAAGGTCCTGTTCCTGCACATGAACTGCCTGACGGAGCTGCCGGCCGAGCTGAGCGCCTGCCAGAGCCTGGAGGTTCTGGGCCTGTCGCACAACTGCTTGTCCCAGCTCCCCGCCAGCTTCGCTGATCTCGCCCGGCTGCGCAAGCTCAACCTCAGCCACAACCGCTTTGCCCACATCCCCGTCTGCGTGTTCGCGCTCAAGGAGCTGGACTTCCTGCACGTGGGCTCCAACCGCCTGGAGAACATTGCCGAGAGCATCCAGTGCCTGGCCAGCCTGCAGATCTTCATCGCCGAGAGCAACAACATCCACGCCTTCCCGCGCGCCCTCTGCCTGCTCACCAGCCTGGAGCTGCTCAACTTGAACAACAACAACATCCAGACCCTCCCAGAGGAGCTCTACCTGCTGTGTAGACTGGCGAGGATCGCTTGGAACCCCATGGACAAAGGGCTCCATATCTCCCGCAACCCTTTATCCAAACCCCTGCCGGAGCTGCTGGAGGGGGGTCTGGAGATGCTTTTCAGTTACCTGAAGGACAAAAAACACACTTGATGGGGGCACTGGAGGCTCGGACAGACAACCGGTACATCCCTTGTCTACACCTCCTCCTCTTCCTGTTCCTGTGGGTCAACCCTGTGTTGCTATTTGCTAAATTGCACTGAGCACCCATGCTAGGGGGTGTTTGCTTTTGGCTCTGTAGGTTCCTTATAACCCGCCTTTATTGTTCGTCTCATTCTAAACATAAATGGAAAGAAGGCTTGGGTTTTCTCCAAAAAGAAATGATTCTGATTCTTCTGGGGAGCAGTGGGATTCAACCTTTGCAAGAGGGGACAGCAGGTCTGATTCAGTGTTACTTCAAAGTGAAATGTTTGCTAAGTCCATGCTGAGGGCCAGGTATGATAGGAGGCATTGACACCATCTGGTTTCGGTGCCCGAGGTGGCAACCTGCCGCCAGGTAAGGAGAGCAAGACACGGCCCCACGTCAGCCTCCATCCAGCATCACTTGGGACCAAAGAACAATCTGGGCCCTGCCCTCCTGGCTGTGACCAAATCAGGCAGAGCTTCCCCCCACCCTGAATCCTGGGGGGAAACCCACAGGAATTTGTCTCTAACATGACTGAAGGGTGATGATCCAGTCTCTCACATGGCATCTGGTGGTGAGTGATGGGGATGGAGCATGATGACTTTCAGAGAATAAATCCAAACCAAAGCTAACATTCAGTGTCACCTTCTTTCCCTGCCCTCCTCCTGTACCCACAATCACATCCCTGGGTTTTTCTAGAGATGCCTGCCAATGGTTACATTTGCTTATTCTAATTTCCCTTCTTCCCCCTAACAAGATTTGCCCTCTCTGAGATGAGCTAATAATCAGGGGAAAATGGCCAAAAGGCAGGAAAGAGGAGGTATGGCATGGACAGTAATTAATTTTTTTTCACATTCAGAGGAGGATGAGAGTTGCTACTTGGCTTTCACCTATGGACGTTTACAATGAGTTTAGTGACATGAACAGCCCTTTGGACAAAAGGTAAATGTATTATTATTATTATTTTTTAAAATTCTGAGCTCTCACAGCTCTTAGTAAAATGCAAACATCAGGATGAGGCATTACAGAGTTCCTGCCACGAAAGTCAATGGACCTCACTGCTGTGAGAACGGCCAGGAGCCCCTGAGACAGTGCTGTGTGTTGAGGGTTAAAGAACGAGGATGAGAGGCTGGTGGTGAAAATGCAGCACCTTCTGGTCAGTGGAGGGCCAGGTGCTCAGGCTCCTTGGCATGTTTGTCTCCGGGAAGCAGCAAATACTAGCAAGACAGGACTGGGTGCGGCTGCCAGGACTTGTCTAACTCCTTACCACCCTTAGTTTAATTCAGTGACATTTATAGGTATTAGCATCTTCTTTAGGCTGGAACTGGGCAGAGACCTCAGAGGAGTAACGCTCAGCTCCTTCTACAAGGAGCTGGCAGTTTGGTGAAAGACACAGACCATGTGGATTTCTACGTGCGGCAAGTCCTGATCCTTCCTAAAGGGAAGTTAAAGCAAAGGACTGAAGCAAGGATAATGCACTGCATGGCGAGTAGACCGAGCCCCAAGTTTTTAGACACCAAAGAACAGGATTGACATGAATCAGCCAAAGGCCTGTTCACTGCAACCATCTTATGCCATCCCCACTCTGCCCTTCACCCCATGCGGAAAAGGGCAGTAAAGCCTGGGGTGGGGGGCAGCTCGTGCTCAGGTTCTGACTTAGGCAGCTTTAGTGTGGAGCTGCCTTTTATTTCTTCTAAGAGCTGCTCAATGGTGAAGGGAGGGGGGCAGTGTCCTTGTAACTTATTCATAGGACACGTGATTTTCCCAACAGACCCCAATGTCAATTTCCCATCCCTCGAAGAGGGCAGCCCGATGCCTGCCCTTAGCATCAGACACCCGGTTCCAGGAGCACACAGCTCTTGGGTCGAATCTCGGCAAACAGCTCTTAGCAGTGTCATTGGGAGGCAGCTACAGACGTCCACACCATACTCCACCTACAGCAGCAACCAGAGACCTGCCGAGCCCCACCAGGCACACCCAGGCACACTCAGTAGCCTCACCCACGTTTGCGTGCCAGAGCCAAGACTATTTAAAGACAGCAGTGGAATTCTCACTTGACCTCATGACTCAGTGGGGAAATCGCAGGGCGGGCGAGCCCTCCTCTGCAGAGCGGGGCTGAGGCTGGAGTCGGGCCATGCAGCTGTCAGACAAACCCCTCATGTGCCTGGATCGTGCCCATTGGCGTCCGCTGCTCAAGACCCACTTGGGCTTCCATTGAATTTCCATGACCTTGCTGGGGCGGAGAGGCAGGTTGGGACCCAGCATTGAGCTTTTCCTGCTGAGCAATCATTTTTTTTCCTTGCTTGTTTTCTCAGCCACTTGATAGCTCACAAGACCTCTTACCCAGGGAAAGAATGTAACCACAGTGTGAAGGTGACCCAAGAGCTTAGTATATTACTTATAAGAAAAAAAGCGGTATCCTTTTGGTTGCCAGCTTCCATTGGCGCCTTCCAGAGTGAGGTTTTCTTTGTTAATACCCATCATTGAGGAAATCATAAAAGGAATAGCAAATGCCCAATGGGCTTTAGATATTGATCCTTTGTGAAGGCTCCTTTTTAATGGATAAAGGGAAGTTCCGAGCATAAACCTGGTTAAAGTGCTTGGTTATTCAAAACACTAACGTGGAGGGAATTTGATACAAACTTCGGTGTCAGCTGTCAAATCCAACGGTTTGCTGACTGGCTGTGAAATGCTTCTTGTTTATCTTCTGTAGCTCCCAGACCACTGCGTTCAAATAACTCCCAGGTATTTCTAAGGCTTCCGAAATCAAAGCCCAGATGCTGCCTGCACGGGCTGCGGAGTACATTCAGCCAAAGAACACGCGCTAATTGGGTGCTTGATGTGGGGAGCCGGCTGTTCACATCCCTGATGATAGGGTGGGTCGCATGTCACTTGGCTCCCAGTGAGAAGCGACCTCAGTGGTGTGTTCAGAAACACCTCTGAAGCAGCTTCCAAGCATACAATTAAGAAGAAATCCTCTGTTCCCAGGAAAGGAAGACAGCTTTGAAAAGACACATCTGTTCAAGGAATAAGACCACTAAAGGCATAAAACTGCTGCATGTGAGGAAGAAGTGTGCAGTCATTATTTACTTGTTGACTCAATAAATGCCTCATAGAAGTCAGGGGCTCCATTCTCAGGCTTTAGTTGATGTCTTGCCTCTTGGTAGGGAGCACCTGGATTTCCCAACAAGGCTCGCCCCGAAAAGAGATCAAGAAGGAAATCTGTCATTATCTGCAGAGATGCTCTAAATGAAACTCTTTTCTTGTGGAAATGGATTATTGCATTTTAAAATTCCTTTTCATATGCCTCAAAGCACATCCTGAATATGCATTTTGATGGATGTGCCTTATACACAGAAGCAGATGAAAGCACTGTGGCCTTGGTCCCTGGAAGACAATGCAATTATCAACAGCCTGAGATGATGGGGGTGGGATGAGTGAGGCCCAAAGCCTGGGCTGGGCTGCTGCTCGTCAGGAATACGCATCGGCAAGGGAGAGTCTGGATCGCTCAGAGATTCTATTACAAATGGTGAAAAATAGAAGATGAGTTCAGGAAATGGTCTTTTTTTTTTTTTTAAAGCAAACATTCAAGCTGTTAGATGTAGCCACTAGTGAGATACTACTCCATGATTCTATCAATGCCTACTTAAGTGTCCACGTGCATTCTACCTTCTTATTCCACCAGAGAATTCTTTTCAGCACTGCATGATATATGGAGAAACAAAATCCCCAGCCTAGATTAAATGTGTGACCGAGCACCAGCATCCATGATGCAACTGTAATTCATCCAAGTGCATCAAAATACCACCTTCTCATGGATTTTAAGAAAACGAAATACATTTCAGAGGCACATGCAAACTATTATAAACAGTATTGGGAAGTATCCCGACCTTGTGGAGAAAAGAACTTTTCATGAGTGTTCTTTTGAATATACCTATCAAATTATATGTTGAATCTAAAGCATTACTAATTTTAAAAAAAGAATGGTACAGTAATAAAAGAGAAGCAGAGAGGGCTCGTAATGAATTTGTAAGAACTTGGGCGTCATTAGGCAAGCATAACTGAAAACAATTAGCATGAAGCTTGCTCTGCAGATTTTTTAATAGCATCATAGGCATCTGTTTGCAAGGAGAGAGTTCATCCCCTGCTGCTTGGACATACTCCTTATTTCAGGACAGAAAACGGGAGTGAACTTGAGTCCATCCAGAAAGTGTCCAAGTATTTTCTGGACATTCCGTGGCTGACTCTGGGCCAAGGGATGCAGATGTAAGCTTTTCCCTAACCAGTCAGATAGGGGACAGGCAAGCCAATCAGACCTGGAGCATCCTAGCTGAAGGAGGGCATGAAAAGCTGGCCAGCTCTCTACCCACTGGGGCCTCTTGGTGAGACTCATCGGGTGCTTGTTAAAATTTGGAATCCCAGGTCCCTTTGCCATGCAGCTGAGCCTTGAAGGATGCGAGGCTTAGGGGCACCCACCCTCTCGCCACTCAGTTCAAAACCTGCATGTGACATCTCCTTGGCCCTCTGTATTCACAGTGCCTCTGTGTCTGTGGTTTCACTTCTGCAGATTCCACACCACAGATCCTGTAGTGCCACATCTTTTACTGTTGAAAACAATCTATGTGGACCTGGACAGTTCAGACCCCTGTTTCTCAGGCTCTGCTGTACTTGGAGGTTCAGGAGGGGACATCAAGGGCAGGGCCTGGCTTGTGGATGTGTAACAGACACTCCAGGTATTTCCTGTCCTGAGGCAGATTGGAGCAGTCCAGGCTGGCAGAAGCTGTGCCTGCGGGAAACAGGTAGATCCATATTCCAGCCTCAGCTGATGCTTGGATGCTGGTGATCCCCTGACTGCAAGGCCACTGGACTTTGTTCTTACTCCTGGCTCAGCTGACTCGAACCTGCATCTCCATCATATCAAACAAGGAAGATAGTCAACAACAAAAGGAATAGATGAGAAAGTGAATGAGTGAGTTCACCTTGCCAGACCTCAGTTTTCTACAATGAGGTGACTGAATTCACATTCAAGTAAACTCACTTGAAACTTTTTTCAGCTTTGAAATTGACTGTATTTTTTTTTCCGCTTTGTTTCCCCCTTGTCTAATGCCTAGGTAAATAGCTACCTGAGCTTATAATCATTGTGATTATTCAAGAAAAGCAAAAACCATTGAGGAATTGTGTCAGGATCAATATCTCCTTGCAGTACCATAAAAAATATAATTTAATTTTGGTTGACTTTCAAAACTATGAAAAGAGCTAAGCCTTTTAGGAGGAATGAATCTAGGAGTCTGAAGAATCTCCAACTGCCTGGATTCCATCTCTAACTTTTTATTGGATTGGAGGCTCAGAGGGATTATTTCTCTTTGACGTTGTTGATTGAAAGATTTAAAGCTCCTCTTACGTGTCTGGAAGAAAAGGAATTCCTAATTATCTGTTTCCCATTAAAAAAATATTGGATTTGATGAAATGATATCATTTGGGTACACAGAGCTGAAATCTTTTTTTCTTATAGAAGAAAAATTACACTATGTTCCAAAGCTTGAGTCGAACTCTTGTAATAAGATTCATGCCTTCTCCACATCCCAGTCCACATACATCTGTAAGTCAAACTTGAATTTTTCTATAAATCTTCCCAAGCACTCCTGCAAGTGGGCACACAGAAAGTTGCAAAAGAGCTCTTCCTTTGGTTTTGATTCTTTTTTGTTGTTGCTATTGAAGCATAGTTGACTTACAATGTTGTATTAGTTTCAGGTATACAGCAAAGTGAATCAGTCATACATACAGATGTAGCTGTTCTTTTTTCCCATATAGGTTATTATAAACTACTGAGCAGCTTTTCCTGGGCTATACAATAAGTTCTCCTTAATCACCTATTTTATACGGTAGTGTGTATATGTTATTCCCACCCTCCCAATTCCTCCCTCCCACAATGGTTTCACTTATGGTAGCTATAAGATTGGTTTGAAGTCTGTGAGTTTGTTTTTCTGTTTTATAAATAAGTTCTTCTGTATCATTTCTCATTAGATTCCACTTAGAGGTGATATCATATATTTCTATTTTTCTGTCTGACTTACTTCACTCAGTGTGGTCACCTCTAGGTCCATCCACGTTACTGCAAATGGCATTATCTCATTCTTTTTTATGGCTGAATAATATTCCATTATATGTAAGTACCACAACGTTTTTATACATTCCTCTGTCAATGGACATTTAGGTTGCTTCCATGTCTTGGCTATTGTGAATAGTGCTGTAAGGAACACTAGGGTTCATGTATCTTTTTGAATTATGGTTTCCTTCAGGTAGGTGATGTAGTTTAGATTCTTAATAAAATTGTTCCCTTCTCTGCTTCCTCTGTTCCAGCCAAAGCCACAGATGGATATCATCTACATTGTGGAAATTAGACATTAATGACAGTAAATGGTTTTGAACACCCTTCCTTCCAGGTGGGCAAGTTACGGTTGTGTTTGGTAAGAGTTTCTGAATAATTCTGTCGCCAAAATTACTTTGAAAATTCAAAGTATACTTTTGTTGTTATCCTCCTCCACCAAGACATGTGGGTGAAGGTTCAGGAATATTTTCATTCTGGAAATCACAGGAGTCATATCAACAAAGAAGCTAGCAAGAAGGCTAAATGTCTTCTTTATGTTTTACTCCTTGATACTTTCTCATTATCATGATTAAGTGTCTATGTAAATAATCAAGAAACCTGTTTAATCTCCTAGAAATGTGTATGTTTGTTATAGAAAATTTTAATTGTTCATCTGACTGCGTAAGACATTGGCTATAGAAAACTGAGTTGACCCACTTCGTTTATAAATAAACTTGCCAGGCTCTCATGGATTCATCCTCCGTTATCATTGTAGCTGTTATGGCTGAAGAAGGAATCCTTTTTGATGGATCAGAATGAACAGGTGCATTTTTTTTCTGCCACTGAAGTCAGGTCCTTCATGGTCATCATCTATTGTGCAAAAGGCCAAGGATGAATTTGACAAAGCCAGAGGGCATGTGTGCAATAAAGGGCTGACTCAGCAGGTCTGGGGTGTTGACACTCTGTACATTTCAAAGAAAGGTCTGGCCTTTAACCAGCTCCTGGGAAATAACCTCTAAGCCTTTGGAATATCCTGCCTGACAAGGGCATCTTTGTTTACCTGGGGCTGTGGGTCACAGCAGACAGTCTGTGCTCACAGTGGGATTTATGCAGAGGCCTTGGGTAGCACAATAACTATGTGACATCTGGAGAAGCTGGCAATTGAGGCCCTAAGGTCAGCCTCCAAGACAAACTCCCAACAAAAACCCTGGACACCAAGGCTCAGGTGAGCCTCCCTGGCTGGTGGTACTCCTTACCTGCCGCATATCATTGTTGGGAGAATGAAGCATCATCAAATTGCCCCATCAGGTGAGGACAATGCATCTCTCCTAGACTCTAGACATGCTCCTTGTATCTTTATGGATTTTTACTTTTGTCCTTTTGCTTTAATAAACCGTAGTCGTGGCAAGGACAGATTTTCTGGATTTTATGAGTCTTTCCAGCAAATCACTGAACCTGAGAGTGTTCTTGGGGATACCAAAAAGCATGAGTTAAAGAGGAGAAAACCCTTGAAATGATTGGTTAGCAGGAAGTGAGGCTTTCTCTTGTTACATGGAAACTGGAGCACACAGGTGAATGGGGCACGTTCCCAGTGGACACTGATGCCCCATTCCCTTCCTCCTGCTAAATCACTGCTCCTCCTGTTGCTCAAGATTCACCAAAAGACAGTTGGAAAAGCTTCAATTTGTCTTCCTTTTCCTTCCCCACCCCCACATGTTTTAATTTGTTTTGACTTAAGGAACATGATTTTAAGACAAGGGTGGAGTTCCTGTTGTAGCTCAGTGGGTTAAGAACCTGATATAGTCTCCGTGAGGATGCAGTTTGATCCCTGGCCTCACTCAGTGCTTTAAGGATCTGGTGTTTGCTGCAAGATGAGATGTAGTTTGCAGATATAGCTTGGAACCGGTATTGCCATGGCTGTGGTAATCAAGCAGCAGCAGCTCCTCTTCACCCCTAGCCCAGGAACTTCCATATGCTGCAGGTGTGACCCTAAAAAGAAAAAAAAAAAAAGACGAGGATGAGGGATAGCAAAATCAACACTGGCATTAGATTTCCTTTGCTAACTTTGGAAGGGAAAATTTTCCTTAAATCCAACACTCTGATAAAAAATGTTTAGGATGCAAAATCTGGTAACTGTAATTGAAGAGTTGGCCATGCAGTTTCTCCTACCTGTGCACATACCTGCTTCATGCCATGGCATCTGGACCAGTCCACAGATGAGCAGCCGAGAAGGTGTCTCTCTTACTCTCTGGAGTCACGTGGATTCTGCTGTTTTGCTGGTCTGAATAACTCACATCCCTCCTACTTAAGCAGAAGCCAAGAGCTTCCTTTTGGAACTCTCACTTTTATTTCGGCCTCATCTCATTTTTGCTCCACAGGCATAGAAACAGCACAAAGTCAGACAAGGAGGAATTATGATGCTTTGGATGATGATTCTTTCATGCATGGCAGAGAAATTATCCCATACATTTTGATCTGGTTTTACACAAGTCACAGAGAAAAAGGGCTGCCCTTTCTGGCATCAAAGTAGGGTGGGATCCATTGTTTCCTTTTTTTTCTTTATTTTTCCCCCCACACAGAGTATCTGCAAGAAAATAAAACAAAATGCTGAACAATTTTGAAAGACAAAGAAAAAGTTTTGCTGGCATATATGCACACTTCTTTTTCCCACATTTTGCTCCAATCATCTGACTGTCCTTTGCATCTGGCAAACAGAAGCCCTTTTGAACAGATTCTATGCTCTTAGCTCCAACCACAGAGACAGCCCACAGAATTTTATCTTCTCACTGGGAAATTATTTTCTCCACATCTGTTTTGGTGATGACAGGTCTTTTTCCATCTTGCTGGTCCTCCTCCCCCAGGGGATAGATATGTCAGGAATAATTTCTGATTTGATACTTGCTGTTCCACCCACGTACCTCTGCAGCTTAAAAGCGGTCTACCTACCTGCTAACAACTTACCTGAAATGGATTCTTTGGGAAAATGGGAGACAAAAAGGAAGAGAAGAAAGAATCTCTTAAAATGAAAAATAAATAAATAAATTAAATAAAATAAAATAAAATAAAAAAGGGAGTTCCTGTCATGGCTCAGCGGAAACAAATCTGACTAGTATCCATGAGGTTGCAGATTCAATCCCTGGCCTCGCTCCGTGGGACCGGGACCTGGAGTTGTGGTGAGCTGTGGTACAAGTCTCAGATGAAGCTTAGATCCCACATTGCTCTGGCTGTGGTGTAGGCTGGCAGCTGCAGCTCCGATTCAACCCCTAACCTGGGAACTTCCATATGCTGTGGGTGTGGCCCTAAAAAAAAAAAGAAAAGAAAAAGAAAAGAAGGAATCTCTTAAAATGATGTTTTTGAGAAAGTATAGGAAATATTTGGAAGAAAAGAGGAGTTACCATTTCTTCTGGCCGTATTGCATTGTATAAAGCTACATCTATGGCGGCTGGGCAAGGTCATTTCTAAGCTCAGTGCCTGTAATTCTGCTGCTTAGGAAGCCTCATTCTAAGTGAGGTCGTTCTCCTCTCCACTAACCTAATTCAACACTGTCACAGTTCATCATTCATTCAAGAAAAGAATGATCAGTATTTCTGTTTACCAGCTAAAATGACACAGCAATGGGGAAGGAACAAATTCAAAATTCCCAGGATTTGTCAGAGTTGAACTGACAAGTCTTGATTTCTTTTAACTTAGAGAATTGACATTATTTTGATTTTTGGGCAAAAATGAAGTGTTGTTAATCAGGTTACCACATTATTTTAGATCTTTGAAAATCAAATATTCATGTAATTAAATAATGTATAATTCAGAGAAGTGTCAATTATTTGGGGATTGAAGATAATAAAACACGGCACATTGTTCTCCACATTGGTCACGAGATGGCCAAACATTTCTGTTTTTTCTTTTCTTAATATTTACCAGACTGACATCTATCTAATACTTGTGAACTCTAGAATTAGAACAAACCTTAAAATTCATCTGATCTAAATTTCTTCCTCATACATATCTTAAAAAACCATTTATACTCAAACACTTTCAGTAACGGGGGGAGGGGCTCACCTCTAAGCAAACTGTTCAGTCCATTGGTTTCTTGATGTTTTTCCTCTCTGTTTTCCATCTCAATTAATGTTGTTTCTGCCCACCCAGAAACCTGAGGTGCATCCTAGCTGTTGCCGACCTATGCCACAGTCACAACATCGAGGAATCTAAGCCTCATCTGTGACCTACACCACTGCTCACGGCAACGCCAGATTCTTAGCCCACTGAGCAAGGCCAGGGATTGAACCCGAGTCCTCATGGATACTAGTTGGGTTCGTCACCACTGAGCCACAACAGAACTCCAGCCTTCTTACAGTCTTAATCCTTCTACTCTCTCACCCAGTCCTGAGGATCCGTTTCCAAAATCTTCTTTCCACCGCCTCCTGTGGTCCTGTTCAAGTCACCAGTGAGCCTCATTCTGGCCTCCCTACTCCTTCTGTTGGCCCCTTTTTCATCCATCCTCCACACAGGCACCAAGCAGGACTTTTAAAATGGGCAAACTGGACCATGGCAGACCCCCACTGAATGTCCTCCCAAAATGCACTTGCAGTAAAATCCAAGATCCTTAACATGAGCGACACGGCCTTGCAAACTCCAGCTCCATCATTCATCCTTTCATGAATGTACACCCCTATTTGCCTTCTTTCTCACCTAAAGATTCTGACCATTGTCCTGTCTTAGGATTTTCAAGTATACTGTTCCCTCTCCTTGGTTTGACCTTGAAGGCTACCACCTCCTTACCCTCCAGGTTTCACATCAAATGTTTCTTGGAAAGACTTTCCCTGACCGTTCACTTTTCCTTCCTAGCCCTTCCCACCATTGAAATCACGAGCTTGTGTGTGTGTGTGATTGTGTGTGCATATGATTAAATGCATGTCATGCACATGTGCACATACAGACATATAACGTGTAAGGATCTGTCTCCCACCCTCTGCCCCACGCAGAAAATCTGCTGGATTTCACAGCTGCCTTGCCCCCCGTAGAACTCCCTTTCTGGCCCATATTAATTACTTAATGCATTGTATGAGTGCACTCACAGCCAATTATTCAAAATCATTACTTTGGAGATTGTGCCTTGGTGGAAATTTGTTTTATTAAGCAAACAATGGAAATTGATGCATATGTACCCTGATGAAAAAAGTGCTTTTTGACATAAAACAAAGTTACATTCATTAAAAAAGATTGTTCTTGAGAAGCAAGGAATAAACGGATGAAAGTGGTCATCACTTATTTAGGTTAACGCCAACATTAACGGCGCATACATAATTAAACTCGCTGGCGTGGGTTAAATGAATAAATGATGAGCCTGGGGACAGAGTGGCCGCTGTGGGCAGTATCATCTCATTCCTTGTTTGTTGGGGGCAGGACGTCACCCGGTTGCCGTGGTTTAGTTACATATGTTTCTTCATTGGTCAGTATGTGGATAGGCAATCATGATTCAACATATTATCAAACATTGAGAGAACATTCACTAAGTTCTTACTCCGGGTCCGATTTATCTAGCTCTTATAAGATCTCTATTATATAGTTACTATTATCACCCCATTGTACAGGTTGGAAAACTGAGGTTTGGAGTGCTTCAATTACTTGTTAGTCTGGCCCTGGAAAGAGCTGGGCATTGGCCCTGGGGGTCTGATATTCCCTTCATATCACACCAAAGACTTCTTAACTCAGAGCTTGATTAAAAAAAAAAAAAAAAAAAAGACTGAAGCAGGGTTGTTTTCTAATGATGGGGAGGGTAAGAATGATAACAGAGGCTCTTTCAGGAGCGTAAAAAACACTCGGATTCCCAGACTGCACAAGTAGAAACAGTTATAATCCCAATGAAAGTTGAATTTAGAAATGACATTGGTAAATATTTTATACACCATACCTGAGCTTTGACCAGAGAGACAGAAAGACTCACGATTCTGGTCAGATGTAAAAAGCTAAGATAAAGACAAATGATTGTTCAGACTGAGACCAGCATAGAAAATATGGGGCCTAATTGGCTGGGTTAAAAAAAAATCCAATTTATCGGGAAGATGATTTGGATAGGAAAGTGTGCACATGGCAGGCATGGAGTGACATGTAGAGATGAGGGGGCCAACCAATAAAAAGACTGAAGTAAAGAGAGCTTATGGAGTTTACAGATGATTAGATTCCATTTGTGCACCTCGCTGTGTATTTAAGAAAGAGGTCATTAATATTCAAGCAAATCTGAGGTAGTTGCTGGCATATTCCCACTGAATTCCCCAACCTGGCTGCTGGTGAATCTGCCTTCGGGAACTGATCCTCATTGGGTGAGCCTGTCGTGATTTCCATCTCCTGATTCCACCCCCCCGTGAATCAGTTATTCTTCATAAATGAGGAAAGTGGGGCTAATACTGTGCCCAGGTTGCGTGTCAGGAGCCACCAGCCTGGAGCCAACAGGTGTCTCCCCTGCCTCCTGGGGCCACCCCGGGCACAGCCCTGCTGCCTCCAGGAAACAGCAGGACCCTATGAACAGGGGGGTCCACAAGGCAGGAACCACTGTGGGAGGATCAGAAGTCGGTGTGGGTCAAACTGGAGCCGGTAGGAGAAAGGACGCTGGGCGGGTGAGAGTGAATTGGGGTGGGGGGTGGGGGGGGCGGCAGGGGGAGCTGGAGGAGGTCAAAGCTTCCACATGGTGCCTGGTGGATAAATGGGTCCGAAGGAGCTGGACTGGCTGATAGATCCCTGCCTGTCCTTGTGCCCCTGGGGCTGGCCAGCCAGGAGCCTTGGGGGCAGTGTCATCAGTTTCTGGAAAGGCCTCCCTCGCACTGCCTCCCTTCTCACCCACACTGTCCCTGCCGTCAGTGTTAGAGGGGGCCCTCCTGTACCAAGATCAGCTCCTCAAGGAAGCTGTGCATGTGTGTGCTGTGATGGCCTGGCTCAAATCCTCCAAGGACAGACCTGGCCTTTTAGATGAATGGGCTGCATTTCCCCAGCCTCCATTCCTGGCCTGTTTCTCCAAAGATCACTTTGAGTTCCTATGGTTGATGCCCAACCTCACAGCCCTCTGGCGACAGGCCTCCCATGTGGGCCTCCCGCCCCGGGTTCTGGAGCGCCCACAGCCCCGTGGCCCCAGACTCCCCTGATATTTGCTGCGGAAGAAATTCTCATGAGGGGTGCATGCTGGTGAGGGGGCTCTGACTCTGTGTTGAGGCTGGTGGCTGTTGTCTCCAAGGTGGAATGGCATCGGTGACACCTTCCAGGCTATGGTCCAGGCTGGACAGTGTGGGAACCGTGCCAAGCCCCCCTGCATCCCAGGCCCCAGATTATCTTCATCATTCAGGGCTTCAAAAGCCAACCTGTCTGGATAGAAAGTCCATCATTTCTGACTCAAACAGGTCCACAGACATGCCAGTAAGATTTTACTGATTTTTTCCCCCAATAAACAAACGCAAACCTTTTTACACCCTGTTTTCAGTTGCAGCAACTCTGTTAAAATATTTGGCAGGAAAAATCGAAGAGAGTTGAAGGAGGGCCGGAGACGTCAAGTCAGCCTTTCAGTAATGCGTTCAATACCCCGAAAAGTGACAGGAAATCAAGGATGAAATGAAACAGCAAACAGAGCGAAGGCAGATTTCACATCTGGTGGCGGCTCTGTCATTTCAAGCCTTAGACGGAACAGTGGATCCAAATGCAGAATGTGATGGATGAGGCTCGCACGTCCCACGTGACTCGCCTTGGCTGCTGACACAGAGCATGCTTTTTGCACCATGTATTCCGAGTCAGAAGAAAAAAAAATGAATATAGGGCAAAGTTTAGTCTCACCCCCATGGGCGCTTCCATGCCCGGGACATCTTGTAAGAGATGCGAGCCAGGCACGCTATTCTGCATGTAGCCCCTTCCTGGGAGAGGCCAGCCACTCCGGGGGTCCCTGGCCAGCCCCCACCTCTGCTTCCAATCCACTGCCTCACCAGCAGGGTCCTCTCCAGCCCGCAGCTCTGGACCTCCTGGCCCGGCATTCCTTGTATGTCCCAGGTCTCCCTATGGCCGAGGATCCAAGTCCGTCTCTGACCCCAGCACTCTGTGGGAGGCCTCTCCCGCCTTGCTGAGGTGCCAACGCGGTTCTGGCCTCTCTTGTTAAGCCATTGAAGGGGACCAGTATCCCTCGCCTCTCAGGTTCTTGCTGAGCCTCTAATTTCAAGAGTCACGAGGTGAAGCCACCTGTCCTGCTCTATATTTATCAACCTCTGTGGACAGGGTTAATCCCTCTACTGTACTGGCACATCCCCAGCCCGCGTCCCTAGCCTCTGGCACTGGTGTCCCAGCCATGCCCAGGCCCAGCCGTAGGTATGTGCCCTAAGGGACACTTGTCCAAAGATGCCACTTCATTGAGCGACCAGATCCTTTCGTGCCTTCTGCGGATGACAGGAGCTTTATGGCCTTGGGGACTCTCTGGGGCAATGTGTGGATCGCCTGGCACAGCCCTGAAAACCTTTCCTGATATGCGGTCAGAGGCCAGCAAGACTATGTCCCAGTGTTCGCTATATTTTTCCCACTCTATCAGAGATCTTAACCTGTTTTTCTTATTTTTCAACACTTTTTCTCTCTGGAACTGAATTCTAGAAAATCTCTTCAGGCCCATCTTTTTTTTTTTTTTTTTTTTTTTTGTCTTTTTGCCATTGCTTGGGCCGCTTCCCACAGCATACGGAGGTTCCCAGTCTAGGGGTCCAATCAGAGCTGTAGCCACTGGCCTACACCAGAGCCACAGCAACTTGGGATCCAAGCCGCATCTGTGACCTACACCACAGGTCACAGCAACACCGGATCCTTAACCCACTGAGCAAGGCCAGGAATCGAACCCACAACCTCATCGTTCCCAGTCACATTCGTTAACCACTGAGCCACAACGGGAACTCCAGGTCCATCTTTTCGTTCACTCATTTCTCTTCAGCTGAGTCTTGATCGGTTAAACAGCATACATTAAATTTTATTGCACCTGTTATACTTTTCATTGCTGGAAATTTTACGTGGCTCTTATTCCCATTTCCTAGATCTTTCTTTCTTGTTCCCCATTACTATGTTTGACCCTTTTTCTTTCCATCCTTTCCATGTCACTGAACACATTGTATTTATTTTTTGTGCATCATCTGATAACCCAACACCTCATGCCTTATCCACGCCTTATCCACTTCTGCCAATTTCAGTTTCTGTTGCCTCTTGCTCACAGGTTTGCCAACCTGAAATGTTAGGATTTTTGACCATGAAGCTTTATCTGAAGAAACTGAGTGATTCTTCTGAAAGCCGAGTTGAAGGCGGGAAGGAAATTCTTCCAGAGCAGATGTACCTTTGCTTTCACTGGTTCCTGGGTGCCTTTCCTGCCAGGGCCAGCTTTCTGCTCAAATTCAGGATCAAAGTTTGGAGCTGCGAATGTGATGACACTTGCTCGAGGACTGGCTTGTCACTATGAACTCCAGGGGGTAATTTCCTCTCTCTACCCTGCCCAAGTCTTTAACATTGGAGGGTCTTCTAGCAATCCCCTGGGGAGAGGGATGTGGACTTATTTCCATCTCACTTTTACCTTGGGGGTTAGCGCTGTGGTTGAAAATAAGCACTTTTGAGGGGCAGGGGAGACATCTCACCTCGGGCTGATCCCAGGTTCTGTCTCCTTTTTCTCCTGCCCTAAAACGCTGTGGCTGGACATTTCAGCTCAGGGTCACGTTGGTTGGGCAAATATTTTGTTTGGAAAATACCTGCTTGGGTGATTCCTCTCTTTCTCTAAATCCCCACTTTCCAGGTCACTGCAGGATCTCTAACAATTAAAAAAAAAATAGTACCCAGAATTTGTACCTGTTTTATGTGGAATCAGTTGGGTTTGGCCATTGTGCTAGAGACTGGAATTCGGACTTTATGAAACTGTCAGCTTATATCTCTAGCGTTCAAGTAACTTCATGTATGTGTAACATAAAGGTTTCTTTTTGGCTGCCCCCACTGCCTGCAGAAACTCCCAGGTCAGGGATCAAACCCGAGCCACAGCAGTGACAATGCTGAATCCTTAACTCTAGGCCACCAGGGAATTTCTAACACACAGTTTTAACATGAGTGTTTGGGATAACACTTCAAAAATTAAGATTTGACAGAATGTTTATTGTCTTTGTGCTGATTACAACAATAGTATATGCTCACTCCAGACACTACATGAAATAGAAAAGTATTCATAAGGAAGTTAATCTCATCTCTGATCCCATCCCAGAAGTAGTCACTATTCGTATTTTGTTAGACCTACTTTTATCCAGTTTGGAAATGGAGTTCTATTTTTAAATAGTTGAAAACACATTGTTTTAAAGAGATTTATTTAACTGGAAGATGACCGTTCTTTCTCGAAATGAAAGTCACAGGATAGCTTTATTTGTCTCCCTTTCTATTCTGAGGTCACAGCAGATCAGTTAACTGTTTGTAAGATTCAACACATTCCTCAGTGTAATCTAGCCTGGTGGATCTAATCAAAAGAATCCACACGGGGGGAGGGGGAGGGAGTGGCATGGACAAGAGTTTGGGGTTGGTAGTTGCAAACTGTTACATTTAGAATGGATAAGCAGGTGTTCACTTTGTAGCTCAGCGAGTTACGAGCCCAACTAGTGTCCATGAGGATGTAGGTTCGATCCCTGGCCTCACTCAGTGGGTTAAGGAACTGGCGTTGCCGTGAGCTGTGGTGTAGGTTGCAGACACGGCTTGGATCTGGCGTTGCTGTGGCTGTGGTGTAAGCTGGGAGCTGCAGCTCCAATCCGAACCCTAGCCTGGGAAGTTCCATATGCTGCAGGTGCGGCCAAAAAAAAAAAAAAAAGATAAGCAATGAGGTCCACCTTTATAGCGCAGGGAACTATATCCAGTCTCTTGGGATAGAACATGATGGAAGATAATATGAAAAAAAGAATTGTATATATAGGTATGGCTGGGTCACTAGGCTGTACAATAGAAACTGTCATAACACTGTAAGTCAACTATACTCTAATTAAAAAAAAAATGCAAGCATAAAAAAAAGAATCCATTCTGAAAACCCCCAGGGAGTAGTAATTGAGGCAGCAGTGCCCCTCAGAAGGGGTGTAAAGTGTTCAGTTGTAAAGGACCAAGGCAGAAGTGACATGGCCATTATTTAAAGGCTGCTGTGGGCTGTGTTTGAGCTCCATGGACCAGAGAGGGGATATGGCCGAATGAGGACTGGGATTGAGGCTTATTTGTATTGTACAAATCAAAATGCTTCCATATAATTATCTAATTACAGCAACAGAAGTTTCCCATTAGCTCGGCCCTCATGGGCGTGTCTCTGCCTGTGCCCAACTCAGCTCCCTGGGTAGATAGGGCCTTTTTATCCAAGATGTTAAAAATCTCTGAAAAGTGACCAAGATCTCCCATTGAGCCAAAATACTTTGGTCTGTCACCATGCTCTCCTCCCCACTGAAGCCTGAAGAGAGCCTCCGTGAGTGAACACAGACCGGATTTCCCGGTGTGGGAGGTGTAAGAGTGCGGAATGTGGAAGAGATTCCAATGAAAGAACCTAAGGCCACAGATGTCAGCACGGCAGGAAACCCCAGCTCCTCACAGGAGACCCCAGGAGAACAGAAGGTGGAGTGTCACTTTTTGACTCATGTGGAAGTCCTAGATGGGTGTCCAGACCCTTTGACTGTAGATTCAGACAAAGGATAACAGCCATTACTCTTCACTGAGGATAAAGGATAATCCTTTCTTCAGAGTCAGTCGAATCTCCTTCCATGGCTAAAAGCACGGGCTCTGAAGTCATGAATATCAGAGTCCAAGTGCTAAGCCAGCGACTTCCTGGCTGCGTGAAATCACAGCAAATACCATCTCATCTATAACACGGTGCTGATAATCCCGCTCTTTGCAGGGGTGGCAGGATTGGAAATGATCTCTCTAAGGCACCTGGGACCAGGTAAACAGCAGTGATGTCACCTGACCGTGTGAGTCCATGTGTCCTGGAGTCAGACTTTGATCATCCTTGCTTTCTAAAATAACTAGCACATACGAGTTGTTCTGCAAATCATCATCAAGTGAGTGGACAACATACCTACATACAGAAGGAGCCAGTCTCGGAAGACAGAGGCGACAGGTGCATTGATGTCCTATCAAGAAGCTTTCGGTGGAACCAGCTCGTGGATGACTTCTGACTGAGGTGTTCTGACAGCTCCAAGGATCGGAGTCATCTGCCTGCTGTCTGCTGCGGCCTTGGGCATCTGGACCTGGGGGTGGCCGCCTTTTCCCCATGCTTTTTGCTTGAGTCCTGACTCTGCCCACGAGACTGACCAGATGTCCATCCACCAGTTTTTGATGTGCCCCACCTCCCTCTGCCTCCCTCCCTCAACCTGTCCATCTGCTCCACTCCCACAGCCGGGATTTCCCACCTGCACTTGAACCTGGCAGGAAATAGGAACCGGATGGAGGCAGAAAAGAAGAAACCCGTTTGCAGGTGTAGGCCAAAGAGGACATGGAAAGTTGAGCCCTGCTGTGAAAAGAGATCAAATAGTTTTACTAGGCCAATTTAATAAATTACAGCCATGAGTCAGTAGGGTGATGTCAGATAAATGAAATACTTAACATGATGCAATAATCCCTCCAGAAATGTTGGAATGTTCGCATTTGTTAATTCAAAGCACTCCTTGGTGAGATGGCTGTGTGGGTGAACATTCTGGAAGGCTGCTCCCTAAATCATGGGGTCTCCTTGAGGCAGGGGAGGGAGGTCCCTCTTCCCTCATCCTCTCAGGAAACTTGGCATATGCTTTCTTTTAATTAGCAAACCATGGGTTTAAGGTCACCTAGAAAATTGCTCTCTCTCGCTCCCTCATGGGCAGAACTTGCTTGGGTCTCCTGCAAGCTCCCTCCACAGGTGGAGGATGCTGGTACTGGGACCTCCTCTCATCTCCCACCTTGTGGTTTGGCTGCGAATGGAGGAGACAGACAATAGACATCCTCTAGCCCGGTGGTTGGTTTGCTTGTTCACAAAACCAGGATCAGCTGAGGCTTTGTCAACCTTCAGCTTTCTCTTGAACAGCACAAAAGAAAAAAAATCAAGAGAAGCAAAAAGAGAAAGACGACTTTATTTAGAATTCCCAGGCTCACCATAAATAGAGTTGTTTTTTCCAAGACCAAACTGCTTAGATAATCAACTCATGGCACCATTATTAATTTATATATTAGGTGGTTGGTGTCCATTTCTGGATGGTTTTCGTGTGATGATCAAACAGTCCTACCTCTAAGAGAGACAAAAACCATTGAATTGTCCCTGCGTCCCAGCAGCCCCCTTCACTGGCTGGTAAGTCCTTCCAGAGCATCAGGGCAAAGTCACCAGGGCGGCACTGGCTGCATGTGGCATGGGCGGGTCTTTACTCCACCCACCTGCCAATCAATTTGTGATTCCTCTGCTCCGCCCTCACCAGCCCTGCTCTGAACTCACCACCTGTGCCTCCCACTTGCAAAGAAAAGCTGGAAACCAAATGGGAGGCCAGGGAAATGACTCTTGGCGCAAATAATTCATTGATGCATTCTTTCAAACCTGGGGTGAATTTTGGGGTTTTTGGTCAGTGCATTCAGGCTAGGAAAATTATCCAGTTAGGAGTTCCTGCTATGGCACAATGGGATCAGAAGCATCTCTGGAGTGCAGGCACTCAGGTTCCATCCCCAGCTGGGCACAGGGGGTTAAGGACCTGCAGCTGCAGCACAGGTTACAACTGTAGCTCATATCTGCTCCCTGGCCCGGGAACTCCATACGCTGTGGGGCAGCCAAAAACGAAAAAAAAAATTTATCTAATTAACCCGACCCAGATAGCACATTCCTCCCTGTGTGGTGGCTCCCGAGCATCGTCTGTGGCATCAGGGGTTGATGGAAATAGAAGATGCCAATTATACAGTTTGGGGCAGCGGCCAAACATCTATCAAAAGCTGGAAAATAACCAGCTCTGTGATTTGCCAGCAAAGCAGGGTTTTGTCACAGCCTCCAGAGGCCAAAGGCTGCCATTTCACTGGCTGCATCACTGAAATGTTTCGATTTAGACAAGGAACGGGCGAGAACCATATTCCCTTACTTTGCAGAAGTACCTAAAACAGCTGTTTTAAGATGCTCTTCTAGAATGGCAGAGAATGGCAAGCTTCCCTTGTCTCTTGGCCTTTGATGCCTCAAGACGGGCTGGGTTTGGGAGACTAAAAAATGAGCACATATGCGCCTGGCAGTTCCCTTGACACTTGACTTTATGTGAGTATGGCAACGGCGAGGGTTGTTTCAAGATCTCCAGACAAAATAGGAGAATGCTGATATTTATACACGAGATCTGAAACAGCTTTGCTTCCGATGCCCAGTTCGTCCCTGATTCAAGCAGCCAGGACACTAACGCTCCCCAGGAGTGAGGGGCGGTGCCTATGGCCCTGGGGAACAGTCTTACTCCTGGCTCATCACACTCACTTCTTGCTTCCCTCCTGCTTGGCGCCTCCCTGTACCTTCCCAGAGACTTTATTCTCTCTTCTCCATTCTTTCAGTGGTTTCCTTTTTGCATTTGGTCTCTTCTCAACCACCTCTCACAAATAAATGGAAAACAACCAAGGAAAATTCCAGTAGGAAAAGTGAGACATGTGCTATGTTTCTACCTAGCAACACACTCCTGGGACGTGGCAGAGAAAGGTCAGGAAACACCTTTCGTCTCTCTGGGTTCACAAGGAAAGAGCACTGCATTTTGGAGAGGACCACATGTGCTCCCAGGTTTAGGACCAGCTGGGCCCTTCTTTCCAGCAGCTGGCCTGTGGAGGCGAGGCTGAGAAGCAGGAGGGGACGGGAGCACCCTTGCTTTGAGGCTAATTGGAAAGAGCCATCCCCAGATCCACCCGTCCCCTGACACCCAAAGTCCTTTGTGACCAGAGTCATGCACAAAGGCCAGCAGAGCCCTACTGCTCAGAGGTCTCGGAAACAGACCAATGGAGAGGAAGGCAAAGCTGAGAGGCTCCCTCAGAAAGGAGAAAAGAGATGACATGTGAAAACCTGGACGAAGCTGGATTTGACAGGAAAGGAAGGAAGTGCCGCAGGGGGGTCAAAGAGCATGACCTTCAAGGTTACAAACATGGACATGAAGCTCAGCCCCAGCAGGCACTGCGACTACGGACTTGGACAAATCTTTCGTCTGCAAACCGGAGGTAATCATCATCCGCTCATGTGGCTAAGATGCTGGAGAATCAGCACGCGTGTGTGAGAAACTGACATGACATGGGGTATAGATGAGCCCTTGCTGTGGTTAAAAGAGGGGAGAGAGACAGAGACGGGAGAGGCAGGGGAAGTCAGGGCTCTTCTCCAGAAACGGGACCAAACAGGTGCACAGAAGGAATAATATCAAAGACGCAGTGGAGGAGGGGAGAAGCATGTTCCCAAACCTGAAAGGAGAAAAAGACCTGAGTGTGCGGTTAGGACAAGATGGCCAAGGGGAGGCATCAGTGACAAGAGGTGTCATCATAATATTTTTGAAAAAAATCCAATAAACATTCAGGCAGAAAAAAACAGGTTACCTACAGAAGTTCAGAAATGAGGGTGGCCTCAGTGAATCATTAAATATCGGAATCTATGGATGGAACTCTTACCATTGTGAAAAAAGGCAATTGTACCATCACATACCTGCCCGGCTGAGTTATTTTTCTCATGGAGAAAATAGATATTCCTGAATAGGCAAAGGTCAAGACATTAATGTACCATTCTGGCAAAAATTGCTTTAGCTCTCCTCTAGCCAATCAAGAAAGGAACTAATGAATGGATAATTGCAATAGTTTCTTGGGATAGACTAAAAGAAGATATGAGCAAAAGAATGTATATGTGACTGAGCCACTAGGCTGTGCAGCAGAGATTGACTCAGCACTGTAAATCAACTGCACCCTAGTAAAAAATAAATTTGATTTAAAAAAAAGGAAAAAAAGACTAATGGTGAACAATGAAACCTTCTCAGTAGAGCATAAACCTACACATTTGATATAAATTTATCAAATGTGTAGGTTTTGATAAATAAGTTTGGAAATGGCTGAAAATTTCAAATTTAAAAGAGAGGGATATTGGGGAGAAAAGCCATTATTTAATAAGCTCAAACTTGTCACACCCCAGATTTTATTCATAAAGTCTGGAATACGGGGTGGGTGTTGTATTAAAGCAGTATGAACTCTGGGGACCATGAAGGCTCCCATATTGTGCTTTTACTCCAGTAATTAGGAAAATATATGTGAAATAATATGTTTATAACTTAAAAGAAATCTCTTGTTAGGTTTAAACTAGGATGACTCGCAAATCTTTGCAAAGGACAGGAAGAACGTCATGCATTAACAGAAAATTTAAAACACAAACCTTAACACAGAGCCACGAAAAACAGTCAGTTTTGAAGGCCAAGGGAAAATATGCAGAACTGAATCTGTATATTCAGTACTACGCAAATTGTAATATGTGCACATACACACACGTGGGCAGATACTAGAGTAACAACTGAGAAGAAGTGGGCCAAGATATGTTAGTTACACTAAGAACATGTGTTGCTATTATATTTAGAGGAAACACTGTATCAGCAAAAACAGCAAAAGAAGAAGGTGGGGCCAGATATGTGGACATGTATGCAGGACATCATGGGGCCAAACCCCTGGGCAACCTGAGGGAGCTCATGGGCGTGGCATCTTCACCACCGCTTCGCTGGCAGACCCTCCGCCAAGCCCACCTCTGCTCGGCCCCTCCTCTCTTCATCAGGGATAATTTTCATCGTAGCAGGCACATAGTTTGGTAGGCGGTGACTGCATTGGGAAGATATAGATGACTGAGGAAATGCTTCATTTCTATAAATGTATCAGACATGGCAGTTCAATTAGAGCACCTACTCAATTTCAGTAACCATTTTGCATCAACAAGAAACATCCGGGTTTACTTAAAATGGAAAAAAAAATAAGCCAGTATTAAAAAAATGTATATTGACATATATTTGTCCCACCATCATTCTGGATCAATATATAATTACTGAAGTCTTACGTTGTGCTTCTGAGTGACTGAGGTTTCAGAGGAGAATAAGTCTTTCTCCTCGTGGATCTTACCTTCTCCGGGGAGAGACAGGAGAGCAACAAGGAAGGAAATGCATGACAGCGGTGTGTTCGTGGGTGTCCCATACTTTAGTTGGCTTTGTAACCAATATTTCAGAGTGTTAACTGCTTTGCAGAAAAATTAATCTGGGTTAACGGTGTAGGAAGAAATGGGGGAGCCAGGGTTCTAGAAGGAGAGAGTTTTTGACGGAGGATTCAGAGACAGCCATCCTACCCCCTCTTCCTCCCCCAGGCTGTGAGCAGAGTCTGAGGAACGGTAGGCTAATAGGTCTGCTTAGCCAATGTTATCAATATCATAAAAATATCTATTATGACTGACATGCTTTAATAATTTTTCACGATTTACCTTAAGGAACATTTCTCTGGCCCAGAAAGCCTTCAATTACCACTGAAATGAAAATGTCATATCAGCATAGAAATTAATTTGACTTTTATAGGCTCCTATAGCAAATGATGTGTGAACATGCAGAAGAGGAATTCTGGTCCCTTGATTTCTCGGTTCACGGGGAATCACCAAATGTCACACTTAGCCACGTTAATGTGCAATTTCAGGAAATTGGGTGCCTGGAAAATAGACTTGACACTGAAATCTCACGGAACAAAACCCAACCATTGATGGTTCAGAAGCATGACTCTCACTAGACGCTGCCCCCGGGTCAGCAGATCATGAGGGATTATTTGGTCAACAGCAGAGTGAGAGGGTGTGAATACAGGTGATCACGTGGGGAGTCTTCTTGGCGGTGGGACAGGGGAATAGGTCACACATCCACCACCAGTTGAGAAATAAGTCCCACAGGAAGTGAGAACAAAGGAGGAAAAAGTTGATGAGTGGAAACCTGGCAGAAAAAGCCCCATGAACGCACCCTTGTCAGGCATTTCCTTCCTTGTTGCTTTTATATCTCTCCCAGGAGAAGGGCAGGTCCACGGGGAAAGGGACGTTTTTATTCTCTTCTGAAACCTCAGTGACTAGAAGCACAAAGTAAGCCTTTGATAATTTCATATATACGAAAAAAAATATATTATATATATATTACTTTTTGGGGCTGCAGTTGCGGCATATGGAAGTTCTGGGGGTCGAATCGGAGCTGTAGCTGCCAGCCTACACCATAGCCGCAGCAACGCAGGATCTGAGCCGCATCTGTGACCTACACCCCAGCTCAGGGCTGATAATTATATATTGATCCAGGGACAATGGTTGAACGAATTTGTGTCATTATGCTTTTTTTTTTTCAAATACCAGCATGCATGATACATTTGTAAAAAATAAACATTTTCTCAGCCATCTACACCTTCCCAATGCATTCATCTCCTAATACATACATCTAATTATGTGTCTGCTGGGATGACACTCATCCTCATGAAGAGGTGAGGGACCCAGAGCAGAAGTGAGCTTGGTGGAGGGTCTGCCAACGTAGCCCATGGTCAAGATGCCACACCCATCAGCTCCCTCAGGATGACCAGGGGTTTGGCCCCCCAACGTGTTCCGAATACATGTCCACACATCTGGCCCCACCTTCTTCTTTGGTTGCTATTGCTGTTACAGTGTTTTCTCTAAATATAAATGCAACATATTTTCTTATAGAAACCGACATATTTGGGCCCATTTCCCCTCCATCTTTTTCTAACATCTCTCCCCGAGGTTATACAGTTTGTTGACTTTGTGAGCAAGGTTGTCATTCTCACGGCCCCTGGTCACTGTCCCAGGCTGCAAGGTGGAGGGGCTGAGCTGGCAGAAGAAGGAAGAGGTTTGTGCCCCACTTCTGACCATGCAAGTCTGAGGTCACCTGTCCTGATCATGAGTACTTTTTGTGTTTCCTTCTGCCCACCTGATGTGAGAGCCATTGTCAATCCCTTTTTTTATTTTTTGTCTTTTTTTTTTTTGTCTTTATAGGGGCCATTCCCGCGGCATATGGAGGTTCCCAGGCTAGGGGTCTAATTGGAGCTGTTGTTGCCCGCCTACACCACAGCCACAGCAACGCTGGATCCAAGCCACATCTTCGACCTACACCACAGCTCACGGCAACGCTGGATCCTCAACCCATTGAGCAAGGCCAGGGATAGAACCCGCAACCTCATGGTTCCTAGTTGGATTTGTTTCCAATGCGCCATAATGGGAACTTCAACCCCCTTTTTTTTAATGTCTATTTTGCCCGTGCTAGACCTCTCTCCACCCATACACCTCCCCCCACCCCACACGTACATGCACAAGCACACACATGCATGTACCTCTCCAAACTTTTTTCAGTAAAGAACTTAATTTAAAATTTTTGCTGTCTGGAGTAACACATGTGAGTTTGTGTTTTCTTATTTTCTGTGATATTTGCATTTTAACCCTCACCTTGAATTTTTTTCTAAAGGAGCTCTACCTCTTATTTAGGGTTTTTAGAAACTGATCAGGAAAGGTGCTCTTCCCTGCACCCACCATCCCGGGAGTGGGTTAACAAATAATATTTATCATCATCATCAACACCACTCTAGAATTTCAAAGCTCTTCTATAGGCACCATCCTCTCCAGGATCCTAAAATGGTATCTATTAGCTGTCAATCACTTCACCTACTCTTAAGGCTTGCAATGACTCTTGCAAAAAAAAAAAAAAAATCCAAAGAACACTCCTAGTTCTAACATCCTATGGTTCACGGAGGGTGGACTCCTGTAATAATCTTATTCTCTCTAATCCACAGCCATAACTATGTGTTTCCATGCATTAACTACTTGTTTTCAGTTTCATAGGCCAAGAGTTTTGCCAAAAGGCTTGGCATGCTTCCAATCTCGAGTTGGACATCACTTCAAAGACCCAGACGCTGGAGAACATACTTCCTTTGCAGTCATTCTGGACCTGTGTTAAGTTCACCTGCTCTGAGCTAGGCCAAACGTCTGTGGGAACTAAATGACTTAGTCATCACGATTGCATGGCTTCCAACAAGAGTTAACATGGAATGTTTTGTCTCTGGGCATGCGCTCTGAAATAGCCACGACTTGTAGGTCTAACTATGGACAGCAGGTGGCGCTCTCGTCTTAGGAGTCCAGCTTCCAAGTGTGGAAATTTTCAGGTGCATTTAAAATTTTATGCACTTTTTTTTTTTTCCTCTGCCAAGCCAGAAATGTACTCCATTTTCTTTAATCAGGTTCATTTGCTTCCTACTGTGTTACTTCAATTGGGTAATAGTCAACCCGGCTTCTCCCCAGGCTCTGTTCTTTCCTCGAGCTGGATATGAGGTTTGAGATTTGCCAGAGTTGGGAGTTAGTGGTAAGTGCCCATCTGGCAGACGACGGAAGTGCTGTATATACACGCAGAACTGGATGTCCTTCCTCATTGTTCCAAGTGGCTTCGTACAGACACTCCCTTTGCCCTGGGCGGGAGTCTGCTGCTACCCAGCGTCCAGGAAGCCCAGAGTCTGGAGCACGCAAAGGGCCTCCCGGGAAAGCGGGGTGGGATTCAGTGGCAAGCAAGGGGGTTGCTGGGAACAATTCCCAGGGCCACCCAGCTGCCTCCCAGGAGGCAACTATGTTCACCCCCACTGGCAGTGACAGCCTTTGGTTAGCTACCCAGCTTTGATGCCCACATTCATTCCTGCAATCACTCATTCAGCAAATACAAGGCCTCCTATATCCCAAAGCGCTAGTTGCTCCTGCATCAGTCAGGGTCCAGCCAGGAGATGAAAACCACATCAGTTATTTTAAGAGAGAGAATTTAATCTAAGGAATTGTCAACTATGCATAAACTGTTAACTAGGTAACCAGAGACAAAAGAACAGCAAGGTATCCTTCTGGGGTGGTGGTAGAGGAACAGTTGCCTACCCCTCCCGTGGCTTGGGCGTCTGTCCTGGAAGCTTAGGGCAGTCCAGGGTCTCAGCTCTGAGAAGGTTTAGTTCAGTGGGTGGGGATCAGTGGAGGTCTCTGAGCCTGTGTGATGAGAGTGACTCTGTAAGGGTCAGAAAAACCATAAACTGGATTTGGCAGCTGTTGTGGAGAGGATGTGCCACTGTGGATGAGGAAGCTTAGCCGGGAGATGCTTAGAGGGAGCAAGCAGGGATAGAGTTCCGCTTCCTCCTCCTGGTCGCTAGTTTCCTCTAGCGCCCCCACTGGCGGGTGGGGGCACAGCAGTGATGTGCAGTCGGGGGGCCAGGCTGAGTCACCAACCCTTCTCAGAACTTCATTTTCTCCACCTCTCTTATTGCTCCAAGGTGACATAAACTATCACTAAATGTAGCATAACTTATTTCCTCTCTTTTTCTTGAATGTTCAAATAAAATTTTCTCAATCTTTTTACCTCCTTCTCCTTGCCCATCATTACCTCCTCATGTTTTCTTAGCCTGGTTTTACTTTTCACAAAAATTAGATACAAGAGCAGATAAAGTGTGTCAGAATGTCATCGTGGGCCTTTTGTTAAATATAAATGGATGTGTTGAATTGAATCAATGCACTTTGAATCAGACATAGCAACTATGCTTTCAATAGCTTTCATTATGATAGTAACATCTGTTGTCAGATCTAATACATCTGATGCATATTGTTTGAATGTTAGAATGCTGACTTATGCATTTAAAAAAAATCAAGCAAAACAGAGGTGGAAGTCTTTGGGGAAGTCTGGGTCCAAAGGAAATAAAATAGAATTGAATGGAGAATTATTTTGAAGACCACTGGTCATTGCTTTTCATCCAGGAAACTCAGATACCCAGGATGATAAAGATTAATGGACAAGCACAATCAAAACTGTACAGAGGCTGGAAGCTAGGAAGGGCAGGTTGTTGGTGAAGGAAGGGCACTAAACTAAAAATAGTGAGCAGGGAAGTTGGGCTGGGCATTATCTGATGGCACTATATTTCCTTCTGTGCGTTTTTCTCCTGTTTCACAGTCCAGAAATTCAGAAACTCCATTTCCCCTTCTTGCCAGGAGTGTTCTGCATACATTTACAATCCCATCAATGAGATGCACTTGATATTTGGAAAGTGGGACTGTGACAGGAGCCATTTTTTTTTTCCTCTGGAAGCCATGGCTGTGGTCTCACCAGACCTGTTATCAGTAGCTTCAGCACTGGCATTTGCCTCAGCCTCCAGAGGGTTTATCTAGGGGGCCTGCAGCAATTCTCTGTAGGTTCCTGACTCAGGGCTGTAACAGTTCTTAACTCCTTAACAGCAAACTGGAAAGTTATGGCGCTGCCCCAATTTCCCCTCCATCAGGCTTCCAGTGACTTTCTAAGCAACTGATTTCCTCTATTCAGTCCCTTCCTGCTTGACCTACTAGAGTGGTCTCTACTTTCCTGAGTAAACCCCAAGTGATTCAGAGGTATGAGGGGAGCCCAGTCAAGAAGGCATATTCCAAGACAAAGCCAAGTTCTCTGATGAGTTTGTCTTATTTCACTATGTTTGCCAGTTGGACAAGTTTCAAGAAGCTCAAGAGATTATATTCTTTACACTTTCTTGATGACCAAACTTAGGTTTGGACAAATCTTGATAGATTCAGAAACCTCTTGTTCCTGGCTCAGTATTAAAATATCCTCCTGGTATCTTTACTATGCAAAGGACAAATGAAGTGATGAAATGATTACCTTTTTTTTTTTTCTGGTATGAGCCAGACATTCCAAATCAGAAGTTAGCAGAATGTGTCCTCCTTCCTGTGAAGAGCGTTAACTGAAAATCACTTTGCATGCAGTCAGTCTGACTCAAGTCCTTTATGAAATATGAAATTTAATATTCATCCCTGGAATGGAGATTCATGTCTTTCAAAGCTGTTCACCATCTCACTCAAGGTGTTAATACTCACGTGGGATGGATTGAGATGGCTCCATCAGTTCTGTCTTCCCAGGGGTTCTTGATTGGCAGGAAAAGAATTTAGTCCTTGGAACTTGAAATTACTTCCAACAGTCATTGTCACAAATTGACTTTTTCTCTTTGCTCCATGTCCCACTATTTACTCTCTTTTCTAGGTTTTGATTTGTGTTAAATACATTGTATTATGAGTTTATAAATATAAAATAATTTTATAAATTGCAGAGTATTAAATAAAGGCTTTATTATTATTTCTCACTCATGATTTCCTGAATAAATTATTTCCTTGAAAATTTTGAAAAGTAGACTATCCAGTAGCATCATTGGCCGGAATAATAGTCTGTATGGAGGATACGTAGTACATCTGGTCATGATATTTCTGAGCAAGGACCATGCTGACTCATGCAGACCACATCTGCAAGGTTATGCTTCACTGGGGCAATGTATTCAGTATTGACAATGCTTAGTATTTGCTTTTCATAAGTGCTATCACACAGATGATCTTAAAGTTTGGTCACAATGATCCTGAGAGGTAGAAAGAACAAGCTGTTGCATGCCCCATTTGACCACATTGGAAAGAAACACACTTTTCTTATAGCTTATGCCAAGACCAGAATTACCACAGTCTTCCCTGATAATCCTTGGGACATTGAAAGGGTGAGACAAAAATAAAAACCTGAAACCTTCCAGAAAAATCAAAATGAAATGTGTCTTAGCTGTTCTAAAAGGTGAAGAATTTTATCCCATCACTTAAAGAGTTGAGAGTCTTTTTGACCATGAACTCTAGCCGAACTTCCAAGCTCCTGATCAAGGACCACAACCACCAAGCTCCATCATAACCAGTAAGCACACCATGTGTGTTGATGGGCCAGCACAGGTGCCCCAAAATGTTCTCTATTTCCCTGAGTGTCTTGTCCTATCTCCTCGATGATATTGGAAGCATCTTGCACAGAAACCAAGGGCTAGAGAGCCACACTCAACCTCTGTGGCTATCCTCCCATGAGGCTGACCAGAGCACCTGGTGACCACTTCTTTCCCTGGCAGAGCCACAACCACCACCACCACCCTCTTATCCAGGGGCTGTTCTTCAGCCCAACACATTGGTGAATAAATTACGTGATTGTCTACTCATGGGTTGGGAAGACAGTGGGAGAAATGGCCTCAGGGTAAGCAAGATGCAGCGATGCAAATAATGTCATCATTCTTTCTCTCCTTCTCTCTCTCTCTCTCTACAGTTTGTCTTTGGTGATTCTGTAGGTTGGCCTGTTCTTTCCCTTCCAAACAATTTCTATCCCCATGGCATGGGGCCCTGCGAAAACCAGGCTTACGTCATGTCAATGTGGCAATCCCAGGGGAGAGGAGAACCTCTTTTCTGCCGAAGTTTTCCCACTGGCCTTGTCTGGGTGAGCAATGGGCTCATTGTTGTGACCAGCCATTGGGAAGGGGCTGGTGCTATGGGTGCCCAGGCGCCTCTCGAGAACCAGGATTGGTAGCCCCACCAGAAACAAGAGCTGAGGACAAGCAACCCTCCAAAGGAAGACACCTTCCATGCAGGTCTATGATGGGGAGTCCTCTGAAGAGCCAACACATCCTTTGTGCAGTAAATTCCTCCTTCTATAGATCAAGAAAACACTGAGGATGGATATTTGTCCCCAGATCCATGCATCTCTGCACCAGTGCCCATGGGGAAGTTCACCTGGAGTGAGCAGTGGAATTCCGTGGAGTTCAGCTCAGAAGTCATTCTTTCTGGCAGAAGGATGCAGGGAGGTGCCCTCGCTGGCCATTTCAGGCATTGGCATTATGTCTGGCTCAAGCCAACATTATCTGTCATTCTGTTGCTGGAACATCTGACACACCTTTTCACGCTGAGAGCTAATTGCCCTATTTTCAAACCTGGAACTGTCCCTCTTGTGATATTTTTCCAATCGCAGTGATATATTTGTCTAGCCAGCAAGCACTGCCAAAGCCAGAATGATTCTGGAGAGCAGTCAGGGTTGGGAGCAGAGGAATTATTCAGCCACACAGTCAACAGAGGGAAAGTCTCTTTGAATCAAAAGTTCCCAAATATGAGCATCCTTTCCTGAACCACACATATATGATATGAGAAATGGTTTGCTATCCACTTTTAATCCTCATGAAATGAATACACTCCATCATGGAAGTTGTCCAGAAACGGCTTACTTCAAATAATGCAATGAATACATTACAAAAGTAATTAAATGAGAAGCCAAGTGAAACGGAACAGCATCCTATACCAACATTTCTGCATAACTGGATATAAAAACAAAACAAGCCACAGGGTATACTCAAGAGATAGAGAAATAAAAACCAAGACAATAGGTGCGTAAAAGTAAATTAGACGCATCGTAGGACAGTGAGCCGGACCCCATATTTATAATACTCCTCAAGAAGTTATTTTAATCACCTAGGGAAGAGGCTACAATAGGTGCTCATTTTAGCCTGTACTTTGATTTATCACCCTGTTACTAATAGTTACTGATCCACTTGCTATGTATAAGGCGTTCTGGCAACAAGTATAGAAAATACAAAAAAAAAAAAAAAAGAGGTGTAAAACATTGATCTTGTCTTCCAGGAGGTAAGAGTCTAGTTGAGGAGTTAAGTTCTATCCAGTGTGCACAAAACTCTAAAATTAGATGAGGGGGCTTCTGTGCCCTCTAAGTAGCATCTATGCAGTCTTCCTCTGGAATTGAGAAGAGAGGAATGAAGGCAAAGCTTTGGGGAGGTGCGCTGTGGCCTTGGCCTGGACATGTGGACGAGGATGGTGCGAGCAGAGATGCTGGGTGGAGGCCAGGAAAGGGTGTGCTGGGGAAAAGCCCATGCACAGTGGGGTGTGGAAGGAGTGGGGTAAGAGGGGAGCAGAGATGCCCAGAGGAAAGCCAGGAAGGGGAGGTGGTAATGAACCTGAGCAAGTCTTCAGCATGAGGATGAAGCTTCCAGACTGACTGTACAGGCAGGAAGAGGCTGCTAGAATTTTTTGAGATGGGGTGTGCTGTGGAAAATTATTCCTGGTCCTAAAGAAGGACCTTGACATTGGGGAGGGAAGAAACAGGGGAGCATGGGAAGTGGCGAGTCAGCTGTTAGCGCTGGGTGTTGAATCCCTTTTCTAGGCAGCGATGATAGAGTATCACAGACTGAGGGGCTTAGGCAACAGACATGGGTGTTCATAGCTCTGGAGGTTGGAAGTCCAAGGTCAAGGTGTCGGCAGAGCTGGTTTCCTCTGAGGCATCTCTTCGTGGCCGGTGGGTGGTTGTTTCCTCCCTCTGTCTTCATGTGGTCTTTCTTCATGTGTGGGTATCTTAATCGCCTCGTCCTATAAAGATACCAGTCATATTAGATTAGGCCCCACCTTAATGATGTCATTTTACCTTAATCACCCCTTTAGAAGCCCTGTCTCCAAACACAGTCATGTTGTGAAGGTTAGGCCTTGAATCTATGAATTTTGGGGCTGGGGGGCACAGTTCGGTCTGTAACAGGGGCGACAAGGACTTGAAGAAGAATGGTTTCCTTGGATGTGGAGAAGAAATAAACCTAGGGCTGTTGTGAAGGCAGAACTAGCAGCACTCAGTGAAGGGCTGGGTATGTGGGGGAGGAAGACGAGGCCGGAGGAGACTGCGTTTTCTAAAAGGGAAGGGATGGAGGGGAGAGAGAGAAGGGATAAACATGGTGACCACAGATAAAAGTTATATTTTTTGCTTCCCCCTCCCCCGGTCCCACCCATTTTTGGCCACCCTGTGGCATATGCAGTTCCTGCCCCAGGGATCCGAGCCAAGCCCTAGCTTCGACCTATGCTGTGAAGCTGGGTCAACAAGCTGGGAATCCTTTAACCCACTGTGCCAGGGCAGGGATCAAGCCTGCATCCTGGCGCTGCAGAGATGCCACCAACCCCCTTGTACCATAGCGGGAACTCCACAAGTTTTATCTTTGCATAGAGGATGGTTTAACACAGAAGAATGACAAACTGAGCAGAGACGGGAAGCAAAGAAACCAAAGACAGTCTCAGGATGGAAAGAGGAGGGATAAAGACAGGGCACTGAATTCATTCTAGATGTGGGAGGGGTCATCTTTTCCTTTTAGTTAAGACAGACAAAATTTAGAGAGTATAGATGATTATGAAGACACGTTGCAATGCACAAGGTGGAAAACAAGGGAACTCCCACCCAGTGACTTCAGTTTTCTTGGTGAAGCTCAAGGCAAGATATAGCGGCCACATCTAGATTGTTAATGAACTCAAACTTTATGCTTGCGAGTTGGGAAAGGTGTTGGGGTCATCCCTCCACTGCAAGACCTTAAACTCTCCCTTCCCAATTTGCTGCTTTTCTGGAACAGGAAGGCTACCTCCCTGAGCACACCTGAGATACATATATGAAAGCCTCTTGCAATCTGAAAGTCCTCTGAAGTCATTGGCTCTTTATCATTATTGTGTTAATTATGTGACTGGGAAGATGATGCACAGAGCAGACCCTTCAGGACCATTTTGGATCCAAAGGGATCTCAAACTTCAGATGTCCTGGGGCCCCCTCCTCAGACCAGGTTGAGCTGAAATAGACCTATTCTTCTACATGGGGGGCAGGCCCCACCCCTGCTCTTCCCAAGAGTTTCTCACCTTCGACCATTGGACATTGAACCTGGCATAGTCATAACATGAGTTACTGAAGCATCTCAGCACAGTGTCCAAAAAAATTTAGTGTCCACCCAGTGAGAGTTAACATGAACTAGCTGCCAGCACTTCATAAATTACTTCTGTTTCTTGCATTTTTTATATCAGGATGTCATATTCCTTTCTAATCTAATATATCACTTCAGGACACAATGTCACTCTCCGATTTTTGAAATATTTTAGACAAGATCTTCCCTTCTTTGATACATATCAATGACTCTTATTATTCAAAAATTGCCACTCTTACACTTGGATTGATGAACAGGTTGGCTTCCAAAAGTTTGTCTGAAGTCAACTGTTTTCCCTAAGAAGAAAATCTATTATGAAGATGATACACGTTGGTTAGGTTTCTAGGTCAACAAACAAAAAACTACATGACCCTGAAAGAGAATGGACACCACAGCCTTACATCATTCTGTCCAAGCTGCAGGAAAGTGTTTTACCTACCAGCGTCCTCAGAACCAGAGAGAATGTGTGTTCTCAGAAACCAAATTGGGTCACGCGTCATTTCTAACACTTTCTCTGAGATGGGATGTGTTCATTGACTTCAGCCAATCAGGAGTGATGTAAGACCTCCCCTTAGCTTCTGGACTGACAGGTGGAAGGACCAATCAACAGCTAAATACTGGAGGAACCAGGAAGGGAGTCTGGGCACTGGACAACCGGGTATAGCATCCCAGTTCACCACACATGTGCTACAGGAAGAAGCGTTTTCTCTTCTTTTCTTGTACAATTGCCAGCTTGAAGACCTCCACCTACACCTTCCCTCCTTCAATTCCTACTGTCTGCACACCCAGGCTTTCAAGGAGGCCAGAGTGTCATCCACATCCGAATTCTTATTTTGAAGACTGGTTCAGTTTTCCCCAGGTTTTCATGTCAACCACTCCCCTTTCGCACGCCCTCCCCACCCCACACTGGTGTTGCTGACTAGTAAGACTGAGGTTGATAACTCCCTGGCTCCCATATTTGTGTTTTTAAAGTCGAGGATTATTTCTACCCCCAACATCCCAATGAATCACAGGTAGGTGAAATCTCAGGCTGCATAAACGTAGTGGAATAATAAAAAGAGGAGGAAATGGAAGTAGAGCTGATAAGCAAGCCAGCAGAGCCTGGGTCCAGTGGTGCCTGCATCCGGATGTGTCTAGGTGGCTTCCTTTGGATACACTTTCCTTACTAGTCTTTCTATTCATGGAACCTTCTCTTCTCCTAATTCTCACTCCACCAACACCCTAAAAGCTCTAAACGGACACCTATGAACAGGCATGGCAGTCGCAGCAGGGGAAGGAACAAGGTGGGGCCTGTTGCATTTTGATGTAAGTTATGGACGCCTTCCCCATTCATTTGTCAAGTAAAGGCCACTGCATGGAGTTATAGATGAATTACTAGATAAGCATATGACAAATGATAGAGACAAACACCCTGTATTCCATTAGCTTTAAGTCATCATCCATTATAGGAAGCACTATTATTTTATGTAACATGAAGAAAGGAAAAAATACTGCCAATTATAAAAGCCATCAGTGTTAAAAATGAAAAACGAAAGTGCATTTTGCAGTGGCGGAATACAGATACAGAACGCACATTCTTTCCAAAAGTAGATCATTTTCTAGCCAATTTAAGTGCAGTTTGGAGTAAGTAGGTAGAAGTGATCCTATGCCAAGAAGGCATCAAAGGAAGCAGATGGGGACTGGCCCTGCAGATGAAGGTTTGAGGAGTTAGTTTTCTTTTTTACCAAAAGTCCAGGCAGAGTTTCCCATTCCTGGGCCTTTTAGATGTTTCATTCAAAAATCCATTAATAGTGTATGAGAACAGGCTGCATGCAAGTCATTCTGGTAGGCTCTGTGGAGAGCACAGAGAAATATAAAATACGGTAACAACTTTCAACATGTTTATAACTTCCTTGAGAAGAGAAATCACATAGAATAAAAAAGAAACACTGAAACAAGAGAAGTGTCGTACTGTGTTCCAAATAATTCTGGAAGGATCGCTGTGGGCTGACACCAGAAGACCTTGGACTTGAACTGGCTCTTGAGGAGTGGGTAAGGTCTAGGCAGTGGTGGTGGGTGTTCTGTGCCCCACTGTCGGTGGGAGAGCAGAGTGCTCCGATGTAAAACTTCATCAGAGGCCTCCCTGGAGCCAGCCACGTGCTCACCTGCTCCCCTCCAGCCTCTGTGAGGGAAGCAGCTGGAGATTCTAAAGATGGTCTGTAGGCTATTTTGATTCCCTCTGCCTTCACCAAATTGCTTCCTCTGTGATCGATCTTCTGGCTGGTGAATCTAAAAGGGGTACTTCTCATTCAACTCTTAGCCTTGCATCTGAGCTGATTGAATTCTCTTTATGGCCCAGCTATCAATATCCTGGGACCAAGTGGTAGAGCTGTTACATGGACAGCTTGGAAGATCCGCAATGGTGTTTTGAGAGCACTTGCACAGGGAGCCAGGACTATTAAAGCCCTACCCATGATCTCAACTCCCTCCTAGGTCTCAGAGGATCAAGTGCAATGACGAGTATATTGAGGGCTAAGGAATGTTTGCACTATTGATGGTTTGGACCCAAATCCCAATGCAGAACTCCAATAGGCTGGGCTGGATCCTGGCAAAGACTCATTGGTCCAAGACTGATGCCTAAATAGTTGCCTTTCTCTATCCAAACCTACGTTTCAGATTATACTGATCCTCAAAGAAAAGCTACACACACACACACACACACACACACACACACACACACACAGGTGTATATGCATATATATACATATATATGTGTGCCTGTATATATATGTGTATGTATGTATATGTATAAGATAAGACTAATTTCCTAGTAAGAGCTTCAGCCTCTCTCCAAGTTCAACCACCTGAAAACAGTGCTGTCTGCTGGCCCTGCACCTTTCCTCCTTGACCGTAGAGCCAAGGGACAGAAACACATCCCCCCAAGAGTCACAGAATGACCCTCATTCCTGACCCTCAAATTAGAGTACATCAGATGGGCAGAGTAATAAAACTGAGATCAACAAGGGATTCCCTTTCTCATGAATATGATGCACTAAAAGGATAAATTATGTGAAAATCTGGGCACTATGAAGCCCAGGGAGAGAGGTAAAATACTCTGAAAATTTTTATATATGTAAACCATCAGAATGGTTCAGATTAAAGAGAAAAAATAAATTTTTTCCAAAGCAGGTTGGGGAGGGGAATAGAGGAGACGTCTTTAAATCTCAGAATTACCGCAGCAGCTCTGCACTTGGCTTTGTCCCCTGAGCCATCCCAACATGGACAACGGGGTCAGCTCCTGGCCTGAGACGTCTGTTTTCTCCCCTCCTCACTGGCCCCTACCAGTGTCTCTGACTTTGTCTAAAATGTTAAATAGTGAAAGACCTTGGAGAGTTCTTGACCGACTCTTAAATCTGTCATCCAATTCTAGAAAATACCGCTACCAGACACGTCACGCTATGGTAACAACAAGTGATGGGTCATTAGTCTCAAAAAAATAAAGATTCTCGCCAAAGATTTAACTTCTTGCTACATTTTTTAAAAAATGGAGCCAAGAGACTCCCATTAGTCTGCACAAGCTGTACAGCACCAAGCCGCACCCAACAGAGAATGAGCCAAATCTGCAGCCCACAACCTGACTCACCGATCGGCACAAGCCCTCCTAGAGGGTGAGAGAAGCAGCTGGGTGGAGGCTTGAGACCTAAGCTGCTTTCTTCCTTCTCAAAGCCAAGGGCTCACCTCAAAATGTGCTGCTTGGCAAGCAAAGGCCAAAGACACACCTTCTCTGAGTCTCCACCCAGCTCACCCCCTGCCTCATTCAGCCCCTTCCAAGGATGGCCCATGCCTAGGACCTCAGATGGGGGCTCTACGTCCCACCCAGGACCACCAGAGTCAGGTCAGAGGGTAACTGGTCTTAAACACACATGCACACCCTGCCCCCCATATATACATACCCAGGTGCACACCCAATACACATATGCACATATGTGTGTACACACACACACACACACACACACGCATAAATGATTGTAAAAATTCCTTAGAATGCTTTCTTTCAGAACCAAATTTCTGGCTCCCCCTCCCAGCATTTCCTGTTTGAGTTTACTGTCAACGGGGATGCAGTCTAACACTGTAAATAACAGTCTCCTAACTAAATGACACCTGCTGGAAAGTTCCTTCTTTATGGGTTTCAGAACACAAGGTTGGGGTGGGAGAGGATGAGAGATGGATTCGAGCTCTTCAAACATCACTCTATTGATTTATGTATGAAAAAAAATATGGAATCTGTCAAGGCAAACAGCACTCTGTTAAATGTAAAATGTAATACCAGCTGTGGTGGCCACTGCTGCCAATACATATATTTCAAGAAGTCAATTTACTTTTAAATGGAATTTTAACATCGGTGAAAGGAGTCACACGGAATCTCTTATTTATGTGAAAACTGTCTTCAGCCGACGGGAACAACACGCAGGATCTCAGTCTGCAGAGACGGAAGCCATGCAAACTTCAGCAGACATGTTTGTTTTCTCAATTATTTATTTGCCTGCAGATGCAGTGGGCAAAGACGGAGAAGGAGGCGGGGAAGGCAGGTGGCCGTCCAGGCCTGCCAGCCTTCCAGTTCCTGGAGGCTCATGATCAGCAGAAGGGGCCCCTTTTCAGGACTTGGGGAGTGGCCTTCCTCAGGAGGGGGGAAGGTGACCATGGCAGAAAGCCACATCACCCGTGCTGAAGGCCAATGCGGAATGGAGGCCCATTCTCTCCATCAGCTCTGAATTAGAGCTGTGTGATCCTGAGCCTGTGGCTCCACCTCTCTGGGCTGTTTCTTCATAAGTAAAGTGGAGATGGCCACTCTTCACTGTCAGAGTTTCGTGGGAATTAAATGAGAGGACGGATATACAAGTGGCATCAGTCCAGCCAGTCAACGACCAACATGTACCACTTTCCTCCTCTCTTCTTTTTTCCCTGAACTGAAGACTCCTGTCTTGCTCAAGTTTCAAGGGTAAGATGATGAGGCCAACCCACCTTTCTGGTTCACAGCACTGCCAAGGAGGCCTCTCCCTTCTTACAGGCAGGAGCCTCGGAGTTGCTGGGACCCATTAATGACTGGGGTAGACTGGTTCAGTCTTCTCGCTCAGCTAGCAGAGGCACTGGTTTAGTCTGGCACAGGGGACCTTGTTTAAAGAGCTTAAATAAAAATGTATGGAGTTCCTGCTGTGGCTCAGCGGAAACGAACCTGACGAGTATCTGTGAGGATGCGGGTTCCATCCCTGGCCTCACTCGGTGGGTTAAGGAGCCCAAGTTGCTGTGGCTGTGGCATAAGTCGAAGATGAGGTTCGGATCCCACATGACTGTGGCTGTGGCTGTGGCTGTGGCATAGGCTGGCAGCTCCAGCTCCAATCCGACCCCTAGCCCGGAAACTTCCATATGCCATGAGTGCAGCCCTAAAAAAATAACCCCACTAAACTGTATGAGTGGTAGGCCAGAAAATCCCTGTGGCTGGGCTGAAGGTTACTTAAGTAGTAAATCTGATAATGGCACATTTTCAATGCCCAGAAAGGACCCTCTTCTTAGGCAGAAACAGCACATCGAGACTCTCCCCTGCCTTGTGGAGCAGGGAGTTGCCCTTGGAGGAAAATCACAGAACAACCTCTTCAAGAACAATAGCTTCTGCTGATCACGGAGCCATGAAGGAAGTCAAGGTCAGCTGTCCAGCTCCAGTTGGACGCCTGACCCCCAGCATCCTGTGGGCGTCCGCAGTGACCTGGCCGTTGGTGAGGGTTCCAGAGCTGGGATGGCATCTTGTCAAGGCCAGTCCAGGCCCCGGGGTGGGGGCCTCACGGGACAAACCCATTCTCTCTGACCACCCACTTGGGCTCCCTGACCCCTTCAGAAATGACACGATAAAAGAGTTGTATTAATATTATAATGTACAAGATAATCCATGTGTGTTAATAAGAATCCACACAGCTCGTTTTGGTTCTAATTAGAATCTGAAAATACATTCTCCCCTCTAAAATCCGTATCATTTTATCATCGAATTACACATCCCGTCCACATTAGTGGTTCCCAGAATGAGGAGCCTTTAATATAGATACCAAGAGAGAATGGATTACATGCTTTTAGTTGGATGTGATGAACACTGATATGTGCTTGTGGGAAGATTAGAAAGAAATCACTTAAGCACCATGGATCTGTCCCCAGTACCCGCCACATCGGCCACATAAGCTTTGCCAAGATACATTTACAAGGGCTTAAAGAAATGGACCCCTGACTCTCATCACCCCCAAACAGCTCTTAACACATGTATAATTATGAACCTCCCCTTTTTTTCTCATGCAAAGCAAAATAGACTCTCCCAAAGAACTCCTTCCCCCAAAATTCACATATCTTAGTATTACAGGAAGTTTAGAATAAATTCTTAAAAAAAATTTTTTTTTGGCTGCACCCATGGCATGTGGAATTCCCTGGGCCAGGGATCGAACCCACCCCAGTGACAACACTGGATACTTAATGGCACATTTTCACACGGCCAGAGAAATCCTAGGGTCAATTCTTTCTGTTTTTTTTTTTCCCCCCTTCCTTTTTATGTTGCACGGCCTTGGTATGTATTATATCATAAGCTGATTAATTTTCTCCATTTTGGTTCTAAAATGTTTAATTCAGCTTATTTTGGATTTCAAAGCTCAGTCTTTCTGAGTGGCCAAGTACTCGAGTTTTCAAAACAGACTCTTACAGCTATTATTTTCTGTTCTTACCTAAAACAAAAGTGGATTCACTGCCACTCCCTCTCCATCCTTCTTTCCCCTCTGCCTGAACCAAAGCCAGAGACTTTGACTGGAAAACACAAGACTGAGCTCAAAATCTAATCCAGTGAAGACCCACAGAATGTTTGGTGCCGTCAGTGTTTTTAAGGCTGCCCTTCATCTATCCCCATGCCCCTGGGGTCAGGAGAGGGACCTCTCTGTTGCGCGCCTCCCTCCCTGCTAAAGGCATATGCCTGGATCTCCCAGCTCTGCCCCTATCAGTCGAGTGAACAGGGTAAGTGACTTAACCTTTCTCAGACTCAATTTTCTCATGTCTTAAATCGTAAGATGGTACCTAAGTCACAGGGTCTTTATGAGAACTAAATGAGGGATCCAGGCAACGGGGCAGGCACGTGGGAAGCATCCTTAGGGCATCTGTTATCATGCCTCTGAAGGTTCCCTCCCCCCAGTGAGTTACAGTGATGCGTGAATCTGGGTCTTTAGCCTCTCCTTGCTCCCCACCCCAATCTCTTCCTGGCCCCAGCAGCCACATAGTCAACTCTGATTTTTGCACTCTCCATTTCCAAGCTATTTCCTACCAGGGCAGGGGGCCATTCCTTGCAGATACCCTCTCCTGTCACCGGTCCAGGCTCTTGGACTCTTTAATCAATAGAAATTGATGGGAAGCCAGAGGAGACTTTCAGATGGGCAGGATAGGAACTTGGACCTGACATTGGTTTCTGAGCTGAACTGCGACATGTGTGACATGGTCCAGGAGGGATGGAGAGAGGTATGGGTCACAGAGAAGCCCTGGGGATCAGAGCCATTCCCCTCCCCTACATCCCAGGTCTCACAGTGGGTGACTTTCTCAGGGATGCCTGAGACTGTTCAGTCAAGGTCAAATCCATCCTGCCCCTCTTTCCAGACATGTGGTTTGGGGACAACTTCATCTCAGCCCTGGGGCAGCAGGGGGCTCTGCCCTTAGCATGGGGTCACCTTTCTCCTTTCCCCCCTCAAAGATAATTCTTGTCTCGGAGGCATTCATGGATATTTTTTCAAAACCAGTGAGGCTGTCAGTATCATTGCCTGGAGGACAGCAAATCTGAGCCAGTGTCCAAAATACAGGAACCTGATGATAAATCATAATACCTTCTTTTCCAAAGAAAATGTCACTTTCAGGACAGATATCTACTTTCGGTTCTGCACAAAATGACGAATGGCCCTATCCTGAGATGGCCAGTATATTAAGCAAGCCAGGTCTGGGAGCAGAACTGAGGCAGGGATTAGGGTGCTGCATGAATTAAGGGCCCGGCTGGGCCAGCACCCTGGAGACCCCCTCAAGTCCCACCAACCTGGTGCCACACTTGGACTGGGGCCCTGCCCTTTCCCTATAGGGCCCCAGCTGTTCATCCTCTGCTGGTTGTTTTGGGGGCATAAGGAAGGAGCTGGCTTTTAACCTCAAGGCTTTTGTCCTGACAGCATCTCTCTGTATTTTTTTCCAGCTGCAGGGTTTCTCCAGCAGTCTGGAGAATCTTCTGAAATTTCTCTTCGGACCCATTAACTGGAGAGTGATAAAGCTCTGAGCCAGAATACTGCATGATTTGTTACCCCAGAAACATTTCATTTTAATTCTTTAAGAAATTGCTTGGGGTGATTCTGGGGGGAAAAGGGAAAAAAAAAACCCTGAAAAACTAGAGTTAAATGCTTTCACAGGCAAAACCACTTGCTGTTAAAATCATTGACTACATTTTTTGGGGGAATGCTTGACTGATTCCATGCACCCTACTCTAGAAATATTGACAGATTCTCGGCTGTGTTGGCTCCCCAAGCACACATAACACATAATCCTTGGCAAAATTACTAAAGGAATCATTTATATGGGCTGGAAGACTGCAGTTCTGCCTGGAGAATTGCATTATTTCTTATCTCAACTACCCTGCTGTCATTTTGCAAGTGAGCATGCACAGCTCCCCAGAGACCTGCCACCTTGAGGCTGGGATGCTGTGGCCGCCACCTCCAGAGATGTTGGGCCTCGGGGGGTGTGGGATGGAGGGCAGATGCCCCAGTCACTCCTCTCCCAACCCCGAGAGTTTTTCTGCTCTGCCCCTGTGGACACCGAGGCCACCTGAGCCCCCAGATGAGACTTGAGCAACAGAGAAAAGGCTCAGAGGGCAGGTTCAGGACTGGGGCAGGCCTGGCTGTGGCCAAGATGGGCAGCACCTGTCCAAGGCTGGCATCTGCATCTAGACTATGGTTACCTGCCATGTTGGTTTCGCAGGAGGATGAAATCAGATCGAGAAGCCAAAGAGGCATGCACGTGGCCCGAGCATCATAAGCCATCCTCGGATGGTCAAGTTCATTCTGACACTTGCTGATCACGTTCTCAGAGAGACTAAGGCACTTGTGTTCCTGGATCAAACTAGAAGCCCAAATCGTTCCAAACATGCACGCAAACCTGGATGGGCTTGAAAAACAGTGATTCTTCATCAAATGGTGTGTCTGGAGCAGGAAAGGGAAAGGGAGTGGGAGGTCTCTATTAATCCCTATTATAGATTTAATAAAAGATCTAACTCTTCTCAAGGTTCTGGGTTCCCAGGAAGGACCCCCCCAACCCCCAACCCCCAAGCCCCTGTGTGTGTGTGTGTGTGTGTGTGTGTGTGTGTGTGTGTGTGTGTATGTGTGTGGCACTTCCCAGAGAGGGCAGTGCTGGGAGATTTCTATATTGATTAAAGGAAGCATGGGTTTAAAGTTTGAGGAACACTAATGAGTATCTACAGTGACAGTATTTTACAGCCCACTGCTCTATAGATTTTTATTTCTTTTCAAGAGATATGTATTACACATCCAATCAACCCTCTGAATACCTTCCAGAACAGGAAGGAAATACCTCCTGTGCTGGCTGGGTTCCTTTCTACCCTGGCCCACAGTGAAGCGGCAGGCAGAATGCTTGGCTTGTGGAAGAGTGTTTATTTGGAAAAGACCCAACAACTATGGATTGAGCCCTACTATGTGTTGGTCACTGCTTCAGTACGATGGTGAATGGGAGCATGTGTCCACACTATGGAGTTCTTGTCTAGCAGGAGAGAGGAACACTGAGAAAGCAAGAAATTATATAATTTCAGATGGTGATGGTTGCTCTGAAAGACATAAAGGGAAGTCATAGGGCAATTCCTGTGCCAGATAGGAGTTGCCATTTTATCTATTTATTTTTTTGGCTGCGCCCACAGCATATGGAAGTTCCCAGGCCCAGGATCGAATCGGATCCTGCATTGCTGCTGTTGTGGTATATGCTGCAGCTGCTGCCATGCTGGATCCTTTAGTGGGAATTCCCAGATCTTTCATTTTAAATAAGACAAATGGAGGAGTTCCCATCATGGCTCAGTGGTTAACGAACCCGACTAGGATCCATGAGAATGCGGGTTTGATCCCTTGCTTAGCAGGTTGAGGATCTAGCATTGCCATGAGCTGTGGTATAGGTCACAGACACAGCTCAGACCCCACATTGCTGTGGCTGTGGCGTAGGTTGGCAGCTATAGCTCCAATTCGACCCCTAGCCTGGGAACCTCCATGTGCCTCAGGTGCAGCTCTAAAAAGACACAAGGCAAAAATAAATAAATAAGACAGATGGAGATGGCCCTTGCAGAAAAGGGTACTGGAATCATGATAATAACTGAGCAATGGAAAGAGCTGAGGCAAAGAAAACCGTGTTGAACATATTAGGATGCTTTTGGTTATAAGCAAAAAATCTCTACTCAGGAAAAAAAGAAGCCTTGAATAATAAGGAAATGGATGGTCTCACAGAAGAGGAACTCCAGACCTAAGGTCCCCATTAGGGTTGCTTGGTACAGCAGGTCAGCAAAATGAGGAGATCCTGTCTTTCTTTTTTTTTTTTTTTTTGTCTTTTTGCTATTTCTTTGGGCCGCTCTCGCAGCATATGGAGGTTTCCAGGCTAGGGGTTGAATCGGAGCTGTAGCCACCAGCCTACGCCAGAGCCACAGCAACGTGGGATCCAAGCCGCATCTGCAACCTACACCACAGCTCATGGCAATGCCGCCGGATCCTTAACCCACTGAGCAAGGGCAGGGACCGAACCCGCAACCTCATGGTTCCTAGTCGGATTCGTTAACCACTGCGCCACGACAGGAGCTCCCCTGTCTTGCTTTCTACTTGGCCATTTTCAGCAATGGTTTCGCCCCAAGCCTGCTGTTCTGCTGGCAGCCTTGTCTAAACCCATCCCTCCCTCCGGTTTCTTAGGAGTGAGGACACCCTTTCTAGATGCTCCCCTGCTGAGCCTCTTCCTTCTCACCAGCCCAGGTTGGTTAGCGTTGGCTTGTCCTTTCCTGAGATGCTTCCTGACAAGGGCAATAGAGCCAACAGACAGCCTGGTATACTCCCTGGAGGTGGGCATTGGACAGCCCTGGAATCTGGCTGGAGGTAGAGCACTCAGCCAGTTCAAGGAGCCAAAAGAAGCCTGGAGAATGAGGGGACAGGCGTGAAATATGAGTTTAGAGTGGGAATCACAAGGAACTTGCAGGGGAGTCACACCAGGGCCTAAGCATTAGAGTGATAGAGTTCGATTTTTATTTTTATTTACTTATGTTTACATTTTTAATGAAAGTGTAATTGATTTACAATGTTTTATCAACTTCTGCTATATAGCATAGTGACCCAGTCACACACACACATATATATATATACACACATTCTTTTTCTCATATTATTTTTCTCTCATGTTCTATCACAAGTGATTGAATATGGTTCCCTGTGCTATACAGTAGGACTGGTTTGAAGTTGTAAAAGCCGGTACTCAATTCTCAGTACCCAGGATGGGGCAGAACAAGAGCAGTCTGGAAGGGAGGAGGCGGGGCCCTGGACCAGATGAGGTTTTCCTGGCAGGTGCAAAGGGAAAGGTGGGTTTAGCAGATGCCACAAATAGGAAACTTTCCCACTTCTCCAAACAGAGTAGAACTACTGAGTTCAAGGATGGTAACATCGTTTCCTAAGCTTTAACCACAGTTTAAAACCACAATGCAGAGTAACTCAACCTCTAGTTTAATACCAAAGTCACATAGCCAGGATTTTTCTTGGTGGACAACTGGCCCAGGATATCCTTCTAGAAAAACTCAACCGTCAAACCAAAGTATGCTGGTGGGGATATGAAGCACGTAAGAGTCTGGACCAAAAATGCCCTCGTGAAAAGAAAACAAATAGATTTAGGCTGTTTTCACTTTTCTCAAAAAAGAAAAAAGTCACCCAGCTGTCTAAACCAGCCTACAAAGCTGTTTCCAAATCAATCCATCAGTAGCTATAAAAATCCATATTGAAGAGAACAGACTTGTTGTTGCCAAGGGGGAGGAGGGAGAGAGTGGGATGGACCGGGAGTTTGGGGTTAGGGGATGCAAACTATCACATTTAGAGCAGATAAGCAATGAGGTCATACTGTACAGCACAGGGAGCTTGAATCAGTCTCTTGGGACAAACCACGGTGGAAGATAATATGAGAAAAGGAAAAGGAATACACACACACACACACACACACACACACACACATGAATATGATTGGGTCACTTCACCGTACTGTAGAAATTGGCACAACATTGTAAGTCAACTATACTTTAATAAAAATAAATCCATGTTGATCCACTCCAGTCAATCTGAAGGAGAATAAACTCTCCTGAGACCAGGAGTGGTGTGCTTGCTCTCTAAGTATATGGTTTGCTATAGCGATTAACCCCCACAAATGTTTCTACTGCTGTGTATAGCTGAGGCCAAATTGGATAAAACATATTTAGACACAATCAGATCACTTTGTACTCAAAACACCTTCCAGGAGAAAGGCAGCCTGCTGTCCTATGGCTGAAACCTTCTAGGGAAATGTGACGGCCAGTTTTGCAGGTTTGTTGGACTTGCATGCTGAGCAGAGGGGGTTTGCTGTGTGTTTATACCATCTGACTTTCAGAAGATGTGCCGAAAATCCAAGAAAATCTGCACAAAGTCTGCTTTAGCAGACGGCCAGGACAGAAAAGTAACTTATTTTCTCTTTTGTCATTTCCTCACCTCCTTCCAGAATTCTCTATTCTCCACCATCATGGGGGCTCAGAAGCCCAGGGTCTCCTCAGCTATTTGCTTCTGTTTTTTCCAACCCAGACTCCTTTGGACTCAAATAGGAGGTTGACATGAAGGGCAGAGACTGGGAGCCGGTGCCCAGCTCTCTGCCGTATCTTAGGGTCCAGTTCTTCATCCTCCGTGCCTCAGCTTCCCCTTCTGGAAAGCAGTGGAAATGAAAGTTCCCATCTGCCAAGGCTGCAGTTGAGGTCCACTGAGCTGATCAGGATGAAAAAAATCAGGCAGCGTGGGGTCAATACCGGGGAGTGGCAGGTGGGACTCTGACCCTTCTCATCCTTCTCCAAGGAGATTCTCACGATTTCCCACATTCACTTCTAAGTCCTTCCGTCGTTTCAGGTCTTCCCTGTTGAGTGATCTTGGGTACACGTTCCGAGCTCCATCACTGTCTCCCAACGGCCCCAACCTAATTTTTTACTTCTGTCCTAAAAGCTCATTTGCCTCCCAAAGACTCCGCCTCATTCAACTTCTCTAGAAATTCTGTTATGTGCCAGGTGCTGTGCTGGGGGAGGTGAAATAGGATGGATGACATTCCCCTTAGCTCCCAGGAGATGGCAAAGCTCTCCCACACTGCTCGGCTTTATCACAAGTCACGGGTGCTCTCTGTTCCTCATTTGGGGATGGAGAAAATGGTATACAACTGTCGCCATTGACTGTGGGACCAGGTGGACCCCACTGTGGCACTGATCACAGTGACTAAGTAAGTGGACAGCAGATTTATGGCAAGACGACTGGGTGGATATGCCTGTTTGATTTCTCCAAAGATGGCCAAAAAAGGCTACACAGGAGCTCTGGTGTCGTTACACATTGGCATCTAATGTGTGATTTCACTGAGGTTTACCAAGAAGCAGCCGTTCATAGAAGAGCATTCATGGCTCATCTAGATTTGACCCTGCATCTTGTCAGTGATCTTAGGTAAGGACAGAGGTGGCAGGCCCACAGACCGTTCCTCTGAGCCCCCAGCACACCACACTGGGTACACTGCACTGGCAACCCGTCTGAGTGAGCAGCTTCTGAACCCGTGAATGCTGGGAGCGTGCCCTGCTCAGCTACACTTAGAGACATAGGATGTTGACCATGCCTTTCATTTCAAGAAAACACTGGTCCAGTCAGATGGAAGGACAAGGGAAGCATCTTCCCCGCCCCCTCCACCCAAATTCCATGAGAAAATAGAACTGCCACTATTTGTTTCTTATACCTGTTCCAGTATGGACTACGGCATCTGCCACTCATGCAAGCAGGTGTCATAAAGTACCTTCTGATCCAGTGCTTTTAAGGTGGAATGTGCACAGCCAAGATATAGGACCTGATTTACTGAGCGAGGGAAGAAGATACCAGAACCTTACATGTAATTAAAAGTGTGCAGTTACAAGTTTATATTTTAGGTATATTTTATATTGTCCATGGTGTTAACATAATGACACAGGTAAAGATACGGAACATATATATGTAGTGTGGGTGCTTAAAGTTTGTTAGGGAAGGGGTACAACACAAGGGTTTGAAAAACATTGTATCTGGACAATCATACATAGTGTCTGAATTGTATGGAACTTCTGAGTGAGTATCAACAATTCTCTAAATACCTGGATGATGTCAGCTGTGATTTGCCAAGAGTTCATCCCAGTCTCAGAGCAATTTCTTCTTCCGAAGATGGGTGAAATGGATTTCATAGATGAACAGGTTGGGGGGGGGGTGGTGAGGAGTGGGCAGTCCTGGCTTATCCTTTAACTAGCGGTCGTTGGATGGGCGTCAAGGATTCTGAGAACCCTCTGAAATTGCACTCGACATCCCCCTAAAGGGTGAAGAACCCCTGCTTAAATAAACATCAGGGAAATATATTAGAGAAGTTTTTATGACTTGATGTAAGGTGTTCGAAAGCATTTTACTCTTCAGATCCTGTTTGATTGTGTTGGTTCACATGGCAGGATTAGGCCACTACAAGGCAATTAGGACAGGAAAAAAAAAACCCACCCCACACCCCAACTGCAGATTTTTAGGTGGGGGAGAAGGGAAAGGATTGTGACAGAAAGAACATTGTGAAAATAATTATAGAATCGGTTTTTTTCTCTTTGCCCTGAATGCAGTTCAATCCTAAATCAGAGGCAGTTTAGTCCACTCAGAATTTCTTTAGCATTTGGGTATTTACTGATGTTATTTACCTTTGGTAACCTCGTCAGAAAATGATAGGCTGCAGTTTATTATTGATTCAGTGTAACAAGTTAAGTCGGGGCCTAGCAGAATTTCTGGCTTAAAATAGGCTGCTGAGAAATATTTCTGCTGTGCGATGGCTCCCCTCCCCCAAGCCAAGGTGCATTTGGATGTGGAGGCCCCACAGGGCAGATGTGATCTTGACCTTGTGGGTCAAGGGGCCAGTCCATCTTCTACTGAGTCCGGCATATCTTATCGTCCTCTGTTAAAATCTGAGAGGCATTAAAACACCACATCCCATGATAAAGCCATCATGATGATGAACAGTAGTCTTAATTGGGTATTAAAGGATATTTATGTTGGGATGACTAAGTTAAAACCCCTAATTGATTGGAGACGCTTGAGTAATGGAACCCACGGAGACCCATTAGCATCGCATTGACACGTTAGCTTATCTTGATAGTTGATGGCTAAGCGATACAGAGGAGCGCCTGGTACCGCAGCACATCCAGCAGAAGATTTCTGACCTCAGATTTATGTTCCCTAAAGCAACAAACCCAGCTGCCGACTTCACGGTCTGAATTACAGATTTTCCATTTAGCTGGACGACATGAATCTGCGGCTGCGATTATGTCTGCAATTACAGCCCCTCAAGTGCCCACCGCCTTCTAATGCACTCGTTTGCCTCGCCCCCTGGCCTTCCCCTGGAGTAAAAGGGCATCCACAGCCCTCCAACCCCCCATCACTCGTCACTCTGCAGAGCTGTCACTAGACAGATGCCTGGTCCCCTCTCAGGAGTGCCCACCCCTGCTGTTCTGTTCATTGCTGCCTTTCTCTCTTCAGAGGAGGCTTCCTTTCATCAGAACTTTCCAATCTAAGAAATAATGAACTCAATTCTCCCCCTCTGTTCAGGGAATGTACATTCCCAGAGCAGAGCAGAGAAGAGATTTTCAAATTTAACAAGCTGTGGCTGAGCCCTCCCTTGCCCTGGGCACTAAAGCCCACTTCTCAGTTTGGGGATGGGATAGGGGAGGGGTCGTGCTCTGTGGGACCAGTGATAGGTCTGATCCCAGGTTTTTCTCCCACACTTTCCCTACAGCTGATTGGCTTTGATCCTGGAAGTTTGAGATGTTATCTGAACCCTATGTCCAGGCTCAGGTCTTTCCTTTTTCCTTTCTTCTTCTTCTTCTTTTTTTTTTCTTCTTTTCACTTTAAATGAAAAGCACTTATTTAAAAAACAAACTCACAGATTTCAGAACCAGTCTTACAGTTACCATAGGTGAAATCATTGGAAGGAGAGAAGAATTGGGAGGGTGGACATAACATATACACACACTACTGTATGAAATATGTGGTTAACAAGCACAGGAAAATTCACTAAATAATTTGTAATAATCTATATGGGAAGAAAGACTGGATGTATTTATATGTATGACTGATTCACTTTGCTGTATACATGAAACTAATACAACATTATAAACCAACTATACTCCAATAAAACTACATTTAAGAAGAAAACATGATTCTTATACACCTTATTTTATCGTCCACTTTAAAAACTTTTTAAAAATTAATTGCAATGGCAAGTCATCCTTTTTTTTAATGAAAGTTCATATATTACCTAAGTATGGAAAGTTAAGCCTTTAAAGGATATTTACAAATTTCTTTTCAATGCAGATAGAAACACAAGCATTATAAAATAAATATACAGGTAACAACACAAAATGAAATTTCAGTGACTTTTTTTTTTTGTCTTTTTAGGGCCACATCCGTGGCATATGGAAGTTCCCAGGCTAGAGGTCAAATCAGAACTGCAGTTGCCAGCCTATGCCACAGCCACAACAACACCAGATCTGAGCTGCATCTGTGACCGACACAGCAGCTCAACGCCAGATCCTTAACCCACTGAGCAAGGCCAGGGATCGAACCCGAGTCCTCACGGATACTAGTTGAGTTTGTTACTGCTGTGCCATGATAGGAATTCCCAAAAATGAAATTTCAATATACCTCTTTTCTTGAAAATTACTTCCTATTTTTATTTAGCACACGGTGGATATTTTCCATGCCAACAAATTACATCTGTAGATATACAGATCAGCTGTAACACCATTGATTTAATGAATGCACCTGTTATCATTAGATATTAGAATATTTCCTAATTTTTTTCTGTTCTTTAACAATTATAGGATGAGCATTCTTTGGATGAATCTCCTTTTTCTTTTTTCTTTTTATTATGGAAAATTTCAACCATGCACAAAATAAAGTGAATAATATAATGAATCCCAAACCCAGAATCTAGGTTCAAAATTATCTACATTTTGTCAACCTTGTTTCAGCTGTCTCCCTTCCCGCAATGCATAATCACACACACACTTTTTGTTTCCCTAGAGAGCTTCAACGCAAATATGACACTTTCTAAATTCTTTCTAAAAGATAGGAAGAGAGGAGTTCCCGGTTCAGTGGTAACAAACCCAACTAGTATCCATGAGGACACGGATACGATCCCTGGCCTTGCTCCGTGGTTTAAGGATCTGGCCTTGCCGTGAGCTCTGGTGTAGGTAGCAGACATGGCTCAGATCCAGAGTTGCTGTGGCTGTGATTTGACCCCAATCCTGGGACTGTCCATATGCCCTGGGTGCGGCCCTAAAAAGAATTATAAATAAATAAAAAATAAAAGACAGGAAGAGAAGCATAAGAAAGGACCACCAGATAAGGCCAGCTTCCTTCCTTTCCTCAGTCTCACCCTGATTCCTCCGAGGGGCGCTGGTTTCGAGGAGGTTAACCCCATCTCCAGCTTTTCCTACGATGTTAGAATGGCAGGCCTGCTGCCCACCTACTTTATAAGGTTCATCATTTCTCACTCCTTTGACCTTTCTGAATTTAATCAAGTTCCTTAGCCTTTTTGAGCCCGAGAGCTGGAATAGTAATAACAGAGAGCAGGGTTGTCCTGGGAAGCGACTGCGATCACGAAGGGGATAAGGGGAGAACACAGTGCCTGGCACGGGGTGAGGCACGTGGTCCAGAGGAAGCTCTTGACCTTAGGGAAGCAGGTCAAACAGAGGCTCCGGGCACCTGAGCCCAAAAGGCGGGCCTTGACTTTGAGGAAGGTGGCTCGGCAGAGCCAGCATGTGTCCGGATGCTTGGCCAAGCCATGAAAACAAACACCCCCTTGCATGTTTTTTTTTAGCAAAACCTTGCCGGGTGGTTCATGTGACTGCAACGTGGCAATGCTCCAAATGCCTAACCTGTCTGCAGTGGGTTAAACCAAGTCCCCCATGTGACTCGAAGCTGCCTGGTGGGCATCACGCAGTTTCCAATTCCTGCTCTGGGGACTGTGACTCCAGGCAAGGTGCGTCCCATCCCCTCACCCGGGGAAAGAGGACACTGGGTCCCACAGTCCCCAAGGGCTGTTTCAGAACAGAGGGCACACTTAGAACCTGGAGATGCCTGGTCCCCAGACTTGGAGCCTCACCTGTGAACGAGCACCAGGGGCCGAGGGGCTGGGAGGGCCCAGGGTTTACAGTCAGCAGACCTGCTCAAGGCTCATTCCTCACCAGCTCCTTGACTCACAGAAAGTCTCACCATCATTAGGTTTCTGCTGCCTGGACTGGGATGCAGACATTATGCCCCAGGGTTATTCATTCACCCCCTCACTCCTTCACTCACTCATTCCTCAAATTCCATCAAGGGCCTGCAATGTAGGATGTCCTGTCCTATCGGCAGAGAAGACATCTGTGAGCAGAGCAACAGAAATGCCTGCCTGCCTTCTCGTGGGGACACGTGAACAGGGGTGACATCGTTTATTTAACTTACCCTCCACTGTTAGACATTTAGAATAGTTCCTACTCTAAGGTCATAAACAATTGCAGGATGCGGTTGGAAATTGAGAAGAGATGAATGAATATAAATTGTAAAATAAGTCCTAAGTTGGATGGAGATAAATGCTAAGGAGAAAGTGAAGGGAAGGAGGGATAAGGATGATTGAAGGGCTGGTGAGAGAGGGACGGGGTGGGGTCCTCCAGAGGTAGCCAGGGAAGACCCCTGAAAAGATGACATTGGGTCAAACCCTGAAGGATGTGAAGGAGTGAAGCATGAAGACACTGGGAGGAAGAGCTTCTGGGCTGAAGAAGCAGAAAGGGCAGAAGTTCCAAGGCAGGACCATGGTGTAGGGCTGGGAGGGAAGCTGGTGTGGTGGGGACAAGGCGTGAGGGGCCACGACCAGGCAAGGAACAAGGCAGATCCTGCAGGTCTGTGATGTGATGAAAGGGTCCTGCCTTGTATTCTTTGTTTTTTTAAATAAACTTTATTGGAGTATAGATGACTTAGAAAGTTGCATTTGTTTCAGGTGTACAGTAAAGTGAATCAGTTATGCATATACATATATCTGTTCCTTTTCAGATTCTTTTCCCATATGGGTTATTACCCAGTATTGAGTAGGTTACTCTGTGCTCTACAGTAGGTCCTTGTCACTTATATATAAGTGACAAGAACTATATATATACTATATATATATATATAGCACACTACCATATATATATAGTAGTGTATACATATTAATGCCAACTTCCTAATTTATCCCTCCCACCTCACATTTCCCCTTTGGTAACCATAAATTTGGTTTCGAAATCTGAGTCTTTTGCTGTTTTTGTTAAGTTCTTTTGTATCATTTTTTGTTAGATTCCACATATTAGTGGTATCCTATAATATTTGTCTTTCTCTGTCTGACTCACTTCACTTAGCATGATAATTTCTAGGTTCATCCATGTTGCTGCAAATGGCATTATTTCATCCTTTTTATGGCTGAGCAATATTCCATTGTATATATGTATCCATTTCTTTTTTATCCAGCCTTCTGTTGATAGATATTTAGGTTGCTTCCATGTCTTGGCTATTGTGTACAGGGTTGCTGTGAAAGTTGGGGTGCATATATCTTTTCGAATTATGGTTTTCTCTGGATAGATGCCCTGCCTCATATCCTTGCTGTGTCTGGGGTCATGGTGGGATCCAGGCAGAACTATGATATCATCTAACTCAGCACTTTTCCAAGCATGGTTTCCAGACTCCTGGAGGGGTCCCTGAGACCTTTTCAGGGATGCTCATGAAGTCAAAGTATTTTCATGGTCACATAAGACTCAATTTTCCCTTTTCATTCTCATCTTCTCATGCGTATGCAGTGGAGTTTACTAGAGGCTACATGACCCATATCATGTTTAACAACCTGAACCGAGGCAGATGGCAACATCCATCTATATTCTAGTAAGCCTGACATTTGAAGAGACTTGCAAAATATAGTTTTCAAAGTGCATACTGTTACTTTTCTCACTTTATTTTTTTGTTTTAGAAAATAAGTTATTTTTCATACAATGATTTTATTTAACATGCAATGGGTTAATATTAAAAAAATTATCTTTAAACTTTCAGTTTCGATTCACAATACAGTAAATATCAATGGATATAACTGACATAGCAAAGCTTTGGGGGTCCTCAGTTCCTTTTTTTTTTTTTTTGCTTATGTTCATACCCACAGCATATGGAAGTTGCCAAGAATCGAATCCCAGCCACAGCTGAACCTATACCCCAGCTGCAGCCGTGCCACATCCTTAACCCTCTGTGCTGGGCTGGATATTGAACCTGATCCTCAGCAGTGACCCAAGGCAACACTTTGATAATGCTGGTTCCTTAAAACCACTGCACCACAGGGGAAACTCTCCTCAGTTATTTCCAAGGATATAAAGCACTCTGAGACCAAATGTGTGAGCATCGATGGTCTAGCAAAGGTCTGAATGGACCTCTTGCATAGAGTTGAGACAGGAGGGAATGTCAATAACAAGATGGTAGGTGATTAGGTTGGGTGGCCATGGGGAAGCTGGAGTGTTTAGATTCTGGATGTGTTTTGAAGCTAAAACGGACAGACTGGGCCATATGTATATTTGAGAAGAAGAGTCAAGAATTCCTCCTTGGTTTAGGCTTGATCAGTCAGAAGGATAGCATTGCTGTTGACTGAAGTGAGAAACTGGGGGGGTCCGGATCAAAGTGGGGGAGGGGACGTCAGGAGCTCTGCTGTGGACATGACAGGTTTCAGTTGTCTGTAGGTGTCTAGGCAAATTTCAAGCAGGTAGATAAACACAGAAGTCTGACCTCCAGGAGAGGCATCCAGGCTGGAGATAGAAATATGGGGTGTTATTGGCATATAGGTAGATGATCAGCTCAGATGTACTGGCTGATCTCTCCCAGGGAGTGAGTGGGGATAGAAAAAAGAACGCATCCAAAGATGCTGCAACATCGGGGAGGAGAGAAGAGAAAAGAGCACAGAGACTGAGAAGAAATGGGAGAAAGAGAGGAGAGGTAGGGTTCTGGGTTCTAAGGGAAGAAAGTGAGTCGAGGAGGAGAGGGTGTTGACCACCTCGAGCAGCAAGCAGCACTGACTACTGAGTTCACACCTGGAGGTTTAAGGTGCCTTTGATCTGGGAGTTTCCGTGACCAGGTAGCCAGATGTTGACTGGACTGCAAGGGTGAAAGAATGGAGAAGGAGGGGATGGTGAGGGTGCTGAGAAGTTTGTCATGATGGGAAGGGGAGAAATGAGGTTGTTGTGAGGGGAAGCAACGTCCAGAGAGGGTTTTTCTTTCTTTCTTTTCCTTGGATAGTGAAGCAGAAGAATGTATATGCAGTCTTCTGACGCAGACAAAAGAGTAGAAAGGAAAGAGCTGGGAGGATTAAGTGATGCAGGAATTCTAGATAGAGAGGGGGTGGGGTCCAGTGAGAGGGGGGAGCTGGTCCTGATGTGGAGAGAGGAGGCAGGCAGAGAATGCGAGTGCAGTGCAGAGGATGGAGTGTGTGTCTCTTCTTTTTGCTTCTACTTCCTCGGGGAGAGCAGAAGCAAGTGCATCTCTGAGAGTGGGGATGGGGTAGGAGGGGATGGAGGCTTCAACGAAGAGAGAATGCAAGATGGTTATCTTGGTAATTATAAGACCGCATGAGCTATTTTTCACAGTAGGATAAACACCTGATGCTGTATATCATTCATTCTAGGTGTGGGTAGGCATGGCCATTTTTCACTAAGTCTTACATGTCCCCAGCATAGAGGTATTATTATTCTCTATGGGCGGAATGCACATGCTTAGTAATATTTGTGTTCATGTTGTCACCCTCCCAGTTTTCCCTTAAGAATCCTTAGGTCTGTAGGGATGTTGAGTAGATGCTGCTTTATGTAGACACTTCAATGTAGTCTTGGCAATGGACAGTGAGAGATGCATTTTCTAAGGTTCTATACCTCGGGCACATACTCACCCCCGAAGCAGCCGGATGGAATTAGGTAAATTAAATAAATGAAGTCACCCAGTGTCTCATCATGCGCTTTATGGAGGATGCACCTGAAAAAAAGCTGCCTTGTACAGACACCCAGAGCCGCAGTACCAGCAGACAGGAGGGGATGGGGGAGGGTGCCAAGTGAGGAAGGGGAGGGAATTAAGCCATGTGTTCTCTTTCCAGTCAATTTCTCCACTAGGCCCCCAGGGCCTTCCTCCAGCCCAGGCAGCTAGCAGTGATTCATCACTGTCTTAAGGAGAAGTTGCCTTTGCAGAAGCAAACAAAGGCATTCAATTCCTGACTGTTAAATTCAAGAGCCTTCTCTTGCCGTCTCCCTCCTCTGAGCTTGGGAAGAGGAAAAGCAAGAGAGGCAGCCATGGGCTGCCTCCCCCTATACCTGAATCCAGGTGGCAGAAAGGAGTAGCCCGGATGGGCACAAGGACCACGTGACAGAGGGAAACACACCAGCATGCAGGGCAGCAGTGGAGCAGGGACACAACAAGGTGTGTCCAGGCCAGAGAGTCTGTCTTAGTCTCAGAGAAGATGGGACACAAGTTCTCAGGTTTCTGGTGTCCTAGAGAAGCCTGGGGCCAGGACAGGGGGGATGTAGAGTGGAGACCATCTAAATCGATGGTAGAACCCAGACGTGGCAGAGATGAAAAGCAGAGAGGATGCAAGACATAGAGGGTACCATCCCTAAGAGGACCAGGCCCCAGCCTCCACTGTGGCTCCCTGCTGACTGGCATCACAGTGCTGTGTAAATGTCCAAGGACCAAGCCAGGGACCCTGAACTGAACTGAGTATGTCCAATTCTGAAGATGGCCATGCCTGTCCATGACACAAATTATATTTCTGCTAGCAGGAAGCTTGAATTAGAGATTAACTGGGTCACAGGAAAGGAGAAATTGATGTTTCTGCCTGTCTGCATTGCCCTTCCTTGGTTCCACCTATCAGATAGAGATAGTCCTCAAAAAATTAGCATGTTTACGTCACTAACATCTTAGTCTGAATGAGTTTATCTCTGTGTCTCAACTGTGGGAGACTGTGCTCCAGGGAATTCTAGCAAGTCTGCTCAAAACTAGTGATAAAATTCAAAAATCTTCCAGGGTAAAAAATGCGTGTGTACATACATGTACATACTTAAGGATGACGGCATATTTTTTGTCAGAGTCAATGTCAGAGAGAAGACAGTGGAGAAACATTTCTAAAGAAAGGGTCCACCTAATATCTATGCCCAGTAAAAACATATTCCAAATATGAAAGCAAAATATAGATATTTTTAGACATAGAAAAGCTGGTTGAGCTTATCACCCTGGGATGCTCATACTGTAAGAAATGCTGTTAAAATAAGTCCCTCAGGCAGAAGGAAAATGATGCCAGATGAAAATCTGGATGTGCACAAAGTGAGGAACATCAGAAGTGGTAACAAATGGTTAACTTGATTATGTTTTTTCCTATTATTTAATTATACTTAAAGATATATATATATATTTGTTTGTTTGTTTGTCTTTTTTGCCTTTTTTAGGGCCACATCTGTGGCATATGGGAGTTCCTGGGCTTGGGGTTGAATCAGAGCTGCAGCTGCTGGCCTACACCATAGCCACAGCAACGCCAGATCCTTAAGCCACTGACTGAGGCCAGGGATCAAACCGGCATCCTCACGGTTAATAGTCGGGTTCATTACTGCTGAGCCACGAGGGGAACTCCAATAATTGATTCTTTAAACAAACATAGTAACAACACATTATGGGTTTTAAAACATACAAAAGTAAAATAAATGACAGCAATAGCACACAGGTTGGCAGGGAGAAAGGGAATACACTACTGTATTTCTCCTATAAGTTATGGACTGTATGTTTGTGTCCCTTAAATAGTTTGTGTGTTGACATCCTAATGCTCCATGTGACAGTATTAAGAGGTAGGGCCTTTGGGAAGTAAATGGGTCTTGAAGGTCTGTCTTCATGAAGAGGATTAGTGCTCTTATAAGAAGAGACGGGAGAGCCTAGTCTCTCTCGTTCCTTTCCACCAGATGGGAACACAAGAATCAGAACAATTTGCAAACCAGGAAGAGGGTTCTCACCAGACCCTGGATCTGCCAGTGCCTTCATCTTGGACTTCCTAGCCTCTAGCATTGTGAGAAGTAAACGCTTGCTATTTCAGCCACTCCTCCATGGTCTCCTGTTGTGGTGGCCCAAATAGTCTAAGACAAAATGTGCGGTGTGTAATATCACTTGGAGTTCAACAAGAAAAATGTACTAGTTACTGTGGTACCATACCAAGTGACTATGGTATGTTATGATGTATACGATAAACCCTAAGGAACGCCCTTGAATTGCAAAACAAGAAGTCAGAGCTAGTCAGCCAACAAAGAAGATAAAACGGAATAATAAAGACACTTCGACAATCTGAAAGCAGGAAGAAGGAGAAGGGGATTGAAGAAAAGATGAGACAAGTGGAAAATAAACAGCAAGGTGATAGACAGAAACCTACACACATCCATATTCACAGTAAATGGGTAATGGTCTGAATACCTCATTGGCAAATGGGATAAAAAAGCAAGACACAACTATATGCTGCCTCTAAAGGACACAATTTAAATAGAAAGAACACAAGTAGATTAAAAATACATGAATGAAAAATATATTCCATGATAACATTAATCAAAGAAAAATTGTAGTAGCTGTATTACTTTGAGACAAGGTAGATTTCTGAGCAAAGAATATTACAAGGGATAATGAAGTTTGTTTCATAATGATAAAGGGGTCAATTTATCAATAAGACATAACAGTCCTCAACATGCACCTAATAACAGAGCTTCAAAATACACAAAGCCACAAGGGATAGAACTCTAGGGAAAAACAAACAAATCCACAGTTATAGTAAAAGATTTCAGTATTCCTCTCTCAGTAATTAACAGAACAATTAGAAAATCTGGAAGGATATGGAAGACTTAAACACACTCATGAACCACATTGACCTGATTGATATTAATTCAAAACAGATGACATGCCTGAATGTAAAACCTGAAACTATAAAACATCTAGAAGAGAAGATTGGAGAAAACCTATAAACTGGGGTGAGGCAAAAATTTTCTAGATATGAGACTTAAATCACAAGCCATGCAAGAACACACCAATTCATTAGAATTCATTAAGAATAAAGTCTGCTCTTCAAATGACCATGTTTAGAGAATGAAAAGCAAGCCACAGACTGAGAGGAAATATTTGCAAAGCATATGTCTGAGGAAGGACTTAAATCCAGAAAATACAAGAAACCCTCCCAACAATAATAAGAATATCCACAACGGGCAAAACGTGAGCAAAAGCGCTGAAGAAACATTTCGTCATTCATCATTAGAAAAATGCAAATGAACACCACGATATACCACTGCACAACTTTTAAAAGGCCCCAATTAGCAAAGACTGAACATGTCGAGGAGGATAGAGAAGCAGTAGATGGGCAAGTAAAATGACATAACCACTTCGGCAAACAGTTTTCAATTTCTTAAGAAGGTACATACACAGTGACAGGATCCAACCATTCCATTCCTAGGTACTTACCCAAGAGGAAACAAAGGATAGATCTCCAAAAAGTCTGGACCCAATTGTTCTTAGTAGCTTTACTTGCAAAAGCTCAAACCAGGAAGCAACCCACATGCCCATCAACAGGTGAATGGCTAAATAAAATTGCAGCATTTTTCTTCAACGGAATACCACTAAAAAAAAAAATGAAAAAAGAAAAAAGAAAACAAAAGGAAAGGAACTACTGATACATACCAACATCATGGGTGAATCTCAAAGTATTTATGCTGAATGCAAAAAAGCCAGATGAAGAGGAGTACATACTGCATGATTCTATTTATATAAAATTTCAGGGAGTTCCTCTTGTGGCTCAGCAGGTGATGAACCTGACATAGTATCCATGAGGATGCGGTTGGATTCCTGGCCTCCATCAGTGGGTTAAGGATCCAGCATTGCCATGAGCAGCGGTGTAGGTCGCAGATACAACTCAGATCTGATGTGCTGTAGCTGTGGTGTAGGCCGGCAGCTGCAGCTCAGATTTGACCCTTAGCCTGGGAACCTCTATATGCCCGGGGTGCGACCTTAAATAGAAAAAAACCAAAACTTCGGGAAATGCCAATTGATTTACCATGGCAGAGCACACATCAGTGGTGGCAGGGGGAGGGGCGACCAGGCCAGATCACTACAGGGCATAGAAAGACTTAGGGCTGTGTACATATATATACATACACACACATGTATACATATCTACTTTCGTCTATATGTATGTATATATAATATATGTTTAGTGTCTTGATTGTGGCTTATGTTTCACTGGTGTATATATATATCAAAACACCAAATCACACAATTTAAGTATGCATATTTTATTATGTATCTATTATACCTGAATAAAGTAGCTTAAGAAAATAAAGAAATTGTGGAGTTCCCATCGCGGCTTGGTGGTTAATGAATCCGACTAGGAACCATGAGATTGTGGTTCCATCCCCGGCCTTGCTTAGTGGGTTAAGGATCCGGTGTTGCTGTGAGCTGTGGTGTAGGTTGCAGACACGGCTCAGACCCTGCATTGCTGTAGCTCTGGCGTAGGCTGGTGGCTACAGCTCTGATTCGACCCCTAGCCTGGGAATCTCCAAATGCTGTGGGAGCAGCCCAAGATGTGGCAAAAAGACAAAAAAAAAAAAAAGAAAAGAAAAGAAATTGTGACACGTATTAGTGACATTACAATTTCAAGTTCCCGTCATGGCACAGCATATTCGTGACATTATAATTTCAAAGAAATCTGCCCTGGGGATTATGTGGGCAGTCCCCTAAGTTTTGCATACATGACTCTCCCAGTCCTTCTCTGCCAGAGTGTGGGTAGAGGGTCTGAGAGCTCCCGTTCTGCATGCCTTGCAGACAGACAGTCGTCCTCTTTTATGGCTATGTTCAACCTCCCTGGCTGCGGCTATCACTCTGCCAAGCTAATGATACCGAGTCGTGATGATGGCCATTATGCCTGGTGTGAGTGATACCTCATTGTAATTTTGATTTGCCCTTCTCTAAAAATGAGCGATATTGAGCATCTCTTGACGCATGCATTGTCTCATGGAATCCTCAAAAGCACCCATATGAATTGGCCAGGACTCCTGGAACACAATACCACAAGCAGGGGAGCTAAAAGAACAGACCTTTCTTCCCAGTTCTGGAGCCTAGGAGTCCAAGATCAAAGGGTGGGTGGCGTGCTTTCTTCCGAGGCCTCTCTCCGTGTCTTGTATGGCTGTCTTCTCCCTGTGTCTTCAGCTGGTCTTCTTTCTGTGTGTCTGTGGGGTATTCTCCCTTATGTGGAAACCAGTCATATTGATAAGGACCCACCCAGAGAACCTCATTTTACTCAGTTATCCCATTCAAGGCACCATCTCAAAACGCATCACACCAGAGGTTCAGGGCTTAGGACCTTAACATAACTGAATTTTGAGGAGACACAATTCAGCCCATAATTGTACCTATACAGTCAGTTATAACGATGGTTTCCGTTTAACAGAGAAGCAAAGTGAGGCATTGAGCTGCTGAATGGTCCAAGATTACACCCTCAACCAGGATCAGAGCCAGGAAAGTAACACGGGCATCCCGGGGTTCCAGAACCTCCCACTTATGCATCACACTGCACTGCTTCACAGTTGACCCAGCTGCTCCCAGACATGGGCACACATTCTCGGGCCCCCAAATCCTGAGCCATCACAGTTAGAGTCAGCACAGTTGGAAGTCTACTCAGTCTCCAGAGACCTGAGCGTGGCGGCCTCCAGGCATAAAGGGGAAAATGAAACAGGAAACGAACATTGTGGGGGGGGCTCTGCAAGCAACAGCTCTGCCATGCTGGTCAGGCGAGTGGCAGCCAGGACCTGCAGTGGCCACAGCCCTTGTGATACTGTAAGGGGTCAGAGGACCAAGGGCTATGTCTAGGCAAGGGCCTCTTATTAGTCAAGTGGTTTAATTCTGAGGCTGCCTATATTTCCAAAAGGGACAAAAAGAATAGAACAGAAGGCATAATTAATATGCCACTGGGATCTTGAAATAATATGTAGATTGTTTTAAGGCTTTTAATTTACTCTAACTTTCTTAATGTACTGTAATATACTACATAGATATATGCAATATAGCTTTAAATCACTGGAGGCTTTCTTTTCTGATAGTAATTAATTTCACAACACAGCAGTATTTCTTTGACTAAATCTCTCCAGCAGCAGCTGGCACAGATTCCTTTTTTCTTCCACTTAAAATGCTCTCAGGAACCTGTCTATTTCTCTAAACCATCCCCCCCCCACCCCCACCCCCTATGAGCCTGTCTGTAGCACATGCAATGGTTGAGTGTGTCAGCTTCAGCTTGTGTTTGGTCTTTATTATGAAGTCATGCATGGTCTGAAAGGTATTTATAAAAGAGACTATGCAAAATCTGGGGGTGTCAAGGGGGTATTCCCCCATCCATGTGGTTTCATTTAATAAAGATTTAGGAGTTCCTGTCTTGGATCAGGGGTAACAACCCAATTAGTGTCCATGAGGTTGTGGGTTTGATCCCTGGCCTTGCTCAGTGGGTTAAGGATCCAGCATTGCCTTGAGCTCTGGTGTAAGTCACAGATGCAGCTCTGATCTGGCATGGCTGTGGCTGTGGCCAGCAGCTGTAGCTTGGATTCGACCCCTAGACTGGGAACATCCATAGGCCAAGAGTGTGGCCTTAAAAGACAAAAAAGAAGAAAACAAAAAGATTTAGGCACAATTCTAGGCCTTGGAAATGTAGCTGTGAAAAAGCCCTTTCTCTTGACTGCTGGTGATAAATGACAGGTAAGGACACACCTCTGGCCAAGTCATGACCTGTACTCTTAGCCACTGAGGAAGGTGGTCCCCACAGAGGAAAGGCCAGCAGGGTGCGCTAAGGAGAAAGTCCAGAATACAAGAGCTTGTGGGGCCCTGGGAGCTCTCTGTGGTCTGGGCTGGCCCAGCACCCCACCCATCCAGCCCAGTGGTCCCTGCCAGGCAGCTGTCAGCCTCTCTGCAGGGGAGGGGAATACAGCTGGCTTAGTTCTCCTCCAGCAGAGGCATGGGAGTTACATCTCATGTATGTCACCCAAACAAAGGTGGATCTTCAAGTTCTCAGTACAGCATCACCTGTTGAAGAGACACCAGTCAGATAGCAGAAGAAATAATTAAAAGATATTAGAAATATGAATACATATTCAGAGAAGAACAAGAAGGGATTTCATTCATACATTAGACAGGAGCAGTGGGGGGTCAGCAGGAGAGGCTTTGTCCTGCCTGGCACCAAGTGACATCTAAGTTCAGGCTTGAGTGTCAGTCTGTCCTGGGCTTTCCAGGATGCCTTCCAGTGCTGGGTCAGCATAAATAGAGGGACAGGGTGCTTCTGTTGGTCCACCTTCTTCTTCTCCCTATTTTGGGTCTGTCCCTCCCATTGTTCATGTTCACGCCTATTAGGACACATCATTTTTGGAAGACTCAGCCTCTTTTCTTCCTGCAACCCTTCTCTCCCTCCATGCCACCAGTCCTTAATTAGATCTTCCCTCCCACCTCTAAGTCCACAATCCATAAATTTATAACCGGAGATTATCTTTGCATCAAGCTCCTCCACACCCAAGACACCTGGTCATGTTGGGTACCAACTTCCAGGCCAGGGAACAGATAGGTTTGGAAAACCTCATCGAAAACATTTATTTCTTCAAAGAATGAGTGATACTATGTATAAGAACTTTAAATATACTCTAACTAATTGCATTAAAAATGTTGATACTGATTATAGATTCTTTGATACTGATTATAGAACTTTTTTAAAAGCTAACAAAATTAAAAAGGGAGAATGTTTTTTAAAAATTTCCCACCACTTTTGCATAGCACAAAAATGACCATGTATCTTATTGAATATTCTAAATTAACTTTGTTATAGTTTCATTTTATTACAAAATAAAATAGAAGATTATGTATTATGGAGAGAGATCTAAAGTTGATAAATTTCAACAATGTTGAGTTCTATATGTACACTATAAATACAGATGTATATTTTGACATAATTTTGGTATATATATCATGAGTTCTACTATAGCAGTTGCCTTTCCTCCTCAAAACTGTAAAAAATTTAGAGCAAAAAGAGTTGGTGATTAATTAGCAACTAATCTGATAAACTAATTTTGGCAATGGATTTAATAGTTTGGGATAATGGCTAGATAATATGGTTCATCTTAATAAATCCCTTGAACATCTTACCTAAGGATTGAGCAGGAGAAGGAATTTAATTACCTATATTAAGCTACTTTGGTGATATTTTGTAGAATTTTCCAGTACACTGCAAGTCATATTACAAAAATAATTCAGGAGGCGTATTTCAGAGGACACTTTGCCTATACCCGTATGGAACTAGTCCTGTCCTAAGGAAAACAATGTATCACAGTGTGTCACTTAATCTTATGATAGGAGATCAGTCTTTTCAATTTTTCCAATCTCTTGCAATTTGACAAGTGAAAAATGGAAATGAAATTTCAGTATTTAACTTTGCCTATCTTTGACCTTTAATGGAATTCAACATTTTAACATCTTTGGTTATCTATGTTTTTTTTGTAAGTTGTCCTATCATATTCTTTGTCTACTTTTTTAGGGTGTCTTTTTTTGGAATTTCTTTATATAGTAAAGGTTATTACAGTATTCTAATCAATATAAATCTCAAATGTACAATGACACAAAATTTTGTTTGTGTAAATGTACAAAGATGGGGATTAGCTACAACTGAATGAAATACCTCTGTTCATCCTGAATGCTGCCTTTTATTGTTGAATTACCTGTCTCCCCAAAGGATTACACATGACATTGTTCTTCCTTCTTTTTGACATTTGAAATGTTTGTAATTTGGCCAAGATAAAAAGACTAGAAAAGAAAACCTATCAATTTCGATAATGAATCACCCACAAGAGAGTTTTCTACTGTGTGACTGGCATTATATTTGCATAAAGTGAGAGGTTAAGGCATAGGAAGTGTTTGATTCATAAGCAAAAATAATTTCCAAATGTCGCATTTAAGATGTCTTTTACTGTTAGCCAAACAGGCAATACAGCAGGAACTCACACTTTGCCCAAACCGTTCTAAAGGGATCTTAGGGAAGTTCCCTGGTGGCCTAACAGTTAAAGGACCTGGTGTTGTCACGACTGTGGCTTGGGTTGGCTCCCTTGCCCATGAGCATGTCCAAAAATAAAGTAAATAAATAAATAAATGGATCTTAGGATCCTCCCCCAGGTCTGTTTTCCCCTTGCCCTTTGCTTTCCTGTGATAAATTCTTCATTGCCACCTACCTCTCTTTTATTTGTTAGGAAATGTTGCAGACATCAAAACCAGGCAGAGACTAACTTAGCAAATATCAATTTGTCTCTACTTAGCTGAACAAATGACTATCACAAAAGCAATAGGAACCCCCTGTTTTGTTCTTCATCCAAAACATCCTGTTTCCCCCCACCCAGAGGTAACTACAACCCTGGGTTGGGTGTTTATTGATCCCACACATGATTTTTCTTACATTGCACGGGCATAGACCTTTCAACAATGCATAGAACTAAGTGGTTTGCTTGGTCTTTTTAAGGTTTATGTTACATAAACAATATAATGCAACATGTAGATTTTACTCAACTTTCTGTTTCATGTAGCTTCTTGTAGACCCAGTTATTTTCGATGCTACTTGGTATTCCATTTGACTTTCTCTTCTTGCAATTCATCTCCTACTTTATTTTCCTTTATAAAGCCAGAGAATCCTCAGTTTTAAAATGATTTTTTTTCATCATAACTGGTTTATAGCGTTCTGTCAATTTTCTACTATACTGCAAGGTGACCCAGTCACACATACATGTATACATTCTTTTTCTCACATTATCATGCTCCATCATAGTGACTAGATATTGTTGCCAATGATATACAGCAGGATACCATTGCTTATCCATTCCAAAGGCAATAGTTTGCATCTATTAACCCCAAGTTCCCAGCCCGTCCCACTCCCTCCCCTTCCCACTTGGCAACCACAAGTCTATTCTCCAAGTTCACCAGTTTCTTTTCTGTGGAAATGTTCATCTGTGCCACATATTAGATTCCAGATATAAGTGATACCATAGGGTATTTGTCTTTCTCTTTCTGACTTACTTCACTTAGTATGAGAATCTCTAGCTCCATCCATGTTGCTGCAAATGGCATTATTTTGTTCGTTTTTATGGCTGAATAGTATTCCATTGTGTATATATACCACATCTTCTTAATCCATTCATCCGTTGATGGATATTTAGGTTGTTTCCATGTCCTGGCTATTGTGAATAGTTCTGCAATTCCCAAGTGTGGGATTGCTGGGTCACATTGTAGTTCTATATTTAGTTTTCTAAGGTTACTCCATACTGTTTTCCACAGTGCTTATACCAATTTACATTCCCACCAACAGTGTAGGAGGGTTCTGTTTTCTCCACACCCTCTCCAGCATTTGTTATTTGTGGACTTATTAATAATGGCCAACTGGTATGAGGTGGTACCTCATACTAGTTTTGACTTGCATCTCTCTAATAATCAGTGATATTGAGCATTTTTTCATGTGCTTGTTGGCCAAAATATATCTTTTTTGGAGAAATGTCTATTCAGGTCTTTTGCCCATTTTTGCATTGAGTTGTTGGCTTTTTTGCTGTTGAGGAATGTTCATTTTCACCATTAATTTTCACCTCCAAAATTCTAGAGCACTCAAAAGAAGAAATTCTTTCTCCACCATTAACTTCTCAAAAAATTTTTAGCATATGCTGCCTTTGTTGCAACTATATTACCCTTTTGTTTTATCGTTTTCATTCTCTATGCTTTATACATGGAGGGAGAAATGAAATGGAAACTTCTTTTTTCTCTAGAAGTCCTGACTCTTATCACTGTTCCCTCATTTGTGTACAGTTCAGTATTTACTGACTGGGGAGGCTGTGAATTTCCCAGGCTGGTTCACACTTTACTCCTACTCCGGCCCTTGACCTGTGATTGTTGCCACCAGCCGCAAACTTGACCTGTGACTCGCTGACCTGTGATGCACTGCCACCAAATACAAGCTTATGAAATGGATGAAGTTTGTCTTTAGGAACATAAGCCTTCCTGATTTTTGGATGCTTTCTCTCATTCAAAATCTAAAGAAGTTTTGATTTGACCACAAGTGAAAGCCCCTAGCATTTTCGCTTCTATCAGAACTTGTGGCATCTACAAACAGGAGTTTTCGTGGGCGGAGGAGGTAGAGGGGTAGGGTCTTTGGCTTGGTGTCATTATTCCCTGGTGTGCCTGGGTGTTGGGATTGAGAGGTCCTCCCTGGTTTCTTCAAAGTTGGCTAGAAAAATCATGATAAAAACTAAACGAAAGTTCACGTGCCTTAAGATCTAAAGGGGCTTTAAATATTAACACAAATGCATGATCTCTGGTCAGATGATCCCAGCAGAGCCATAAGGATTGAGATAAAGGGGCTAGAACAGAAAGAAGAGTGGAGGGCATGAAAAGCCTCTGATAGTCTAGGGTCTAAGAGACTTCTGAGGTTCTATATTCTGAAAAAATAGTGATAAAAACAAGAAGCAACCATCTGAAATTGGGCCCAACTGGGTGTTCATGAGCTCCTTTCCCAGGTCTGTGGGGGGAGATGACATCACTAGGGCTCACTTGGACTCTTTGCTGTCCCTTCCTGGACATCTAGGAAGGTCACCTTTCCTGCCCCCCCTTGAAGGATCCACAGGCCACCTTCTTTGCTTTGACCAATGAAACAGGAGCAGACAGAATGTGGTTCCCTTACCAGTGGAGGTGTGTAAGAGTCAGTGGGCTTTCCCAAGCTTTCCTCCCAGCAGTTGCATGTGATCTTGTGGGGAGAGGGAGGAACCAGGGATCCCAGTGGCCTGAGCCCAGGGAGGGCGGTGGATCACAGATCACTGTGGGCTTTGGACGGAACACGGACATGTGTGGGCCAAGCCAGAGACCAGGAGGTGGTTCTGCAGCCTCACCTAACTCATCCCAGCTACTACTACTGGGTGTTGAAAATGGGGCAACTCAGCCTTTTTAGTGAACTCTGTGAACCCGAACCTTTCACGTAACTTCCATGAATATAAACTCACTTTGCAAACTACCTAAGATCACTGCCCAGAAGTGCATCCGTTAACAACTAGTGAAAGCGATGGCCTGAAATGATGTCTAGGATGTCAGATAGGCTAGATGCTCACCATCCTGTTGACTTGTCCTGACCCTCAAGGGGACTGCATTTCCCTGTCTGCCTTGCATGGACTTGGGGCCATGTGACTGAGACCTGGCTGGTGGTCTGAGGGCAGAAGGGAACACGTCCCCCAACCCCCAGGCTTTCTCCTACCTTTTTCATTTTCGAGACTCAGTGCAAAGGATCCCATAAGGGTGGAGCATATACTGACAGGAGCCCAGGAGTTCCTACTATGGCTCAGTGGTAATGAACCTGACTAGGATCCATGAGCACTTGGGTTTGATCCCTGGCCTCGTGCCATGGGTTAAGGATCCAGAGTTTCTGTGAGCTGTGGTGTAGGACATGGCTCAGATCCCGTGTTGCTGTGGCTGTGGCTGTGGCATAGGCCAGCAGCTGTGGCTCTTATTTGACCCCTCATCTGGGAATTTCCATATGCTAGGGGTGCAGCCCCAAAAATAAAATAAAATAAAATAAAATACAGGATCCCAACCCATGAATTATCATTCAAGGAGAAACCTGAACGGTTGGGGTCCTTGAAAATCACAGGACCCCCATAGCACAGAGAAGGCAGAGAAGGCAGGCTGGGAGGTTCCATGATCAATGGGGAGTATGGGGCTACCATCATCACCGAGCACCTGACACCCAGAACCAAGATTCCAAAGGTGTGGCTTTGGCTTGACTGATGACAATGAAGCTCAGCTGAGTGGACAGAAACTTTGAGCAAGCCACACTGAGATGGGGGAATCTCCACCAGCTCCTTCCTCATTTGGATTTTGTCGATCTGTCCCGCTTCACGTGTGAGGAGCATGTCTGCTCCTCCGGTGTGTGCTCATAGGACCATCCTGCGTCCTTTCTCCTGGGGGTGGGTCCTTCCACCATCCACACAGAGCCAGGGCCAGCGGCGATACTGCGGGCCGCCCTCCCCACCTCCCCGACACCTATCCATCATACATGCCTCCCTTTTTCTCTCCCTTGTTTTTCCCAGGCATGGAAATGAACAATTATAATAATAAATATTTACAAGGCCTTTGATCATGTTTTCCATTTACCCTTAAATACCCTTGAGGAGACAATACCTGTTCTGAAGGAAAGTTGACCACTTGAACTAGCGCTTTGACATTCAGACCTAAGACATGTTAGAACTACTCAGTCCAGGATTTCAACTACGAGAGACCAAGTTCAAAACCTTTGCTAGTTGTTTTGTTTTGTTTATTAATGTATAGTGGATTTACAATGCTGTGCCAACTACTTCTGTACAGCAAAGTGCCTCATTCAGACACATATACACATTCTATTTTTATATATTATTTTCCATCATGGTCTATCCCAGAAGATTGGATATAGTTCCCTGTGCTATACAGTAAGACCTTATTGTCTATCCATTCTACATGTAATCGTCTGTATCTAATAGCCCCAAAGCCCCAGTCCATCCCTCTTCATCGCCCTCCCTCTTCGCTAGTTGTAATTCTCTACTGTCCTTTCAATAGGCTTGTCTTTAGCTTATTCTGTGCCAGGCATTGTGCTCAGTGCTTTACACTGTGGGATGGATGTTATTAACCCAGTGAAATTCCTTCCCATGTGGCATAGTTAGTCCTTGAACCTTGGCCTGAGTCCAGAGTTCTGGGTTATGCGTGTCTTCTGCTATCCTTTGCTTTTCTGTTGTCCTGAATTTGTGTCCTTCAGAGGGCTGATGAAAGCCGCCCACACCAGGGAGGACCCTAGTTGCAGCAGGAGGGGGTGACCGGCGTCCAAGGTGCTGAGAGGGAGGAGAGAGGGAGGGAGAGGATGCGTGAAACTTGCAAGCCATCCCCAAATGCCTGAGTCCACCATTATTATATTGCTGCTAGAGTAGAACTCAAGAATAATGAAGCATGCCTCTCCTCAGGTTTATTGTAGAATAAATCATTTAGTAAACACCAAACAAAGCTGCTGAAAGACGACTTTAAAGCAGTTTGTTTCATGGGTCATAGAGGGTGATTTGAGTGCAGACATTAAAGCAGTAATTCTGGAGCAATTACAGATGTAAGTGACCTCCTCCGAGAGGCTCTGAATTAGCAAGGGGATCTTGCCCAAGAAGCCTGGGGTTGGCAGGGGCACAGTCTATTCTTTATGCCAACAATGCCCCGTTTGCCCTTTTACACACGAACAGAGTAGGAAATGCTTCTAGGGCTATTTCTCACAGCTGTGGGGGAAATGTGTCTGCATTCCTGCACTGGCCATTGTGGCCATTATTATAATGGACAATAGACGATGCCTGCAGCGGGAACGTGGCTAAGGCAGCAGTGACCAGACTCCTAGCGCTAGAAGGACACTCAGTGAAAGATCTAAGAACACTGCTGACGAGTCCAGACCTCAGCCCCATGCAAAGAGCTTCCCAGAGTGATTTCATGACCACCCTCTAGGGCCAGCACTTTGATGGGCGCCATCCTACAGATGAGGAAACAGGCACAGCTGATGCAAACTCTCTCGGCGGGCTCAGGGGCAAAGCCAGGATTTGAGCCCATGTGCTGACAGACCCTGCTCTGCTGTCCAGTCAGCCTGTCCACACCCGGCTGGGCCTCAGTCTTTCATCCGGGGGGCCATCTGGGGGGCCCATGTCAGGAATGGCAGCCACCCAATGTTGGGGCAGGAGTCAATGGGATGTGGGGACACGGGGCCCCATGTCACGCCCTCAGCCACCCCTCGCTCCAGCTACTCCTGTGGGAGATGGTTATTGTGTTGCTGCCCAGGGGGCCGCTCAAAGTGCCCACAGCTTTGCAGCTTTTCCAGCCTCAGAACTTTCCCCAGAGCTCACTCAGTCAAGAACAAGGGCCCCAGAAGTGAGAAAAGGTGGTAGGAGAGGGAGGCAGCCCTCAGCCCACAGGATGCAGAGCCAGCGTAAAGAAGGAAATGGAGGCGAATTCTGTGTGTTCCTTAGTAGGCCCCTGGGGGACTGAACCTTGGCCTATAGTTCCCTAGCCCCCAGCACAGCCCCCCTTCCCCAGGGTGGGGACAGGAAGGCAGTGCAATATACCTTCAGGTGCTTTTCCTCCCAGGCACGCCCCCCCCCCAACCTTTATCGCCCCACTTCTTACTCCCTTCCTGGCATCACCTAACAAGCCCCTGCACCCAAGGTCTGGTGCAGGCTCTGTTCTGGGGGGAAACCAATCTAAGAGGGGAGGTTCTCAGGGTGCAGCCCTTTCTCAGCAAGGACAGCGGTGGAGAAATGACAGGGAGAGGGCTATCCCTGGGCGCCTCCATCCTCCATCCCCACCCTCCCACCCCCCACCCCCCCACTCCTAGGTAAGTTTGTCCAGGTACCGCACTGGGTTCTCTGGGGGTAAGTGAGAGGGAGTTTAGAGGACAAGGTGTAGAGCTGGGATGGACCCCTGAGAAAGGAAAGGGCACAAGGGGTCCCCTGAAGTCCCCTGGAGCCTCCACCGACCTGGCAGGCCCCTCACTGAGTCATTGGATGCTGCCGTCCAGGAAGGGCATGACCTTGGACACGGGCTCTCTGATGCTGGACAGCCAATTCTTCCCCGTATGGAGACCTGGAGGCCCAGAGTGGTGCTGTGCCCTCGTCTCTACCCCAGTGCACAGGGCACACCTCTCAAGAGCAGTGCTGGGCTGTTGGTTGAACAGCCAGAACGTTGCCTGGCACAAGCGAGGGACCCATAGCTGTTACATGATTGAATATGTAATAGTGATGACTGGGAAAGCTCCTAGTATATGTCCCTCATCCTACAGGAAACAAGAGCTGAATCCCAACATGATTAAGTGAGCTGGCCAAGGTCATAGCCAAGGAGAGGGAGGGGCAGAGTGGCTTCTCCTATAGGCTCTTGCCTCTGAGTCCACTGGTCCTTCTACCTGCTCTCAGAAACCTGGACCAGTAGTCTTGTATGTTTTCTCATTTTGATTCTCTGCTGGATACATACACTTGGGAAGATTTCCAGCCATGCTAAAAATAATAATGAAAGAAAAATCAGAACCATTAACCTCTGAAGAACCTGAGGGCTAGAAGGACACAGTGACAGAGCCTGATCCCTGGTGAGGAGGGGAGAGGCTGAATTGTCACCATGGGCACCAGAAGGGGCCAATTGCCATGTTTCCTGAATGGTGATCCCAAGGGCTACTTCTAAAAAAGACTGTTCTAGATTAGGTCCACCTGCATATTTCTAATCCTGACTCTGGGCTTGTGAAATGATCGCCTTTGTAGGTTCCCTCCTAACTCTGGGGAATCACCCTTACTGGAGGACAGGTCCTTTGGGACAAAACTAGAGCTGAGCTAGGGATGCTCCAGGCTCAAGAAGGGTGGCATCTGATCTACCTGGACGGTGCCAAGAAACAGGACACACTCTCCGGTCTTCTTGAGCATTTTGGCAGAACCCCCGTGTAATAGAGACAGTCTATCACAGCCCAAACGCCAAAAGCTGCCTTAGAAGCCACCAGCTGCCATTCCCGAGGAGTCCGATGATTGCTTCCTAAGTTTGGCCAGCTGCAGGATGCGAGAAGAATAGAAGGAAGCTGGGGTCTTGGCGGCCACATTTATAATTAGCAACGTGATGGTTTTCAGCTTGCCCTGGGGCTGGAATGGGAATCTTCCTGCTGCCCTGCTGTATGGTAACATGGAGCTTGGTAATTGCGGCTCTTTGTTTGGAGCCAAGCACCCACTCCTATTAGGAGAGCAACGTGGGTGCCCTGAGGGCTTGCACATCAAGGTTAGTGGAGGTGCCGTGACAGGCAGGTGGGAGGGTCCAAAAGTCCTCACTTAAAAGGGCACTTGGCATGTTTATTACACCCACATTTTAGGTCCCTTATTATTTATGCACTTGTTCCTCCATGCCATCCGTCAACTTTGCCTCCCTGAAATATTTCTGAATCTAGACAAAGAAAGAAGCTAGAGCACAGCTGGTTTCTCTACCCCCTGGATGGCAACCCCCCAGAAAATTTGCCAATATTTCCCCTCCCAGGGTCAGCTGGTGGGGTATAGATGACAGGACTGGATGCAAGACTAGAGTTGGTGCAAAGGATGCTTGTGGGCTGAGCGTTGCTTGTCCCTGGCCGGGTTCATCTACTCTTTCTCCTTTGGTCCCAGGGATGAAGTTTTTCACTGCACAGGCATGGGGTCCACTAAGGCAGGGGGTGGGCAGTGGCTGTGAGACCTTTTCAGTGACACACTGATCTCTGTCTAAAGGGAGGAGGCCAGGAAGATGCACAAATGCAGACACACCTCCTCCCTTTAAGGTGAGTGGGGAGCTCTGAGAGGCTCTGTCAGAAAGGAGTGGAGCCAAAAGAAACTCACCCTTGGAGAAGCAACCTCACTCCATATCCAAAAACTGCGGTCAAGGCCTCATCTGCCCTGGGCTGCTCTCCAGCCTTCTCTGTGCAGCAGCTCTGCCCTCCTTTCTGCCTGCCCCCCCTTTCTAGAGCTTTCTCCTCAGATCCCTCACTGGCCTTATCCATGACATGTCAATATCACTGATGACATTATCCTGGCATCTTTGGCAAAGCATTCAATTAAAACCGAACTGGAGATCAGAAAGGCCTGGGCAGACAGGCAGCCCCATGCCAGGTTCTCCTGGCTAGGGGAAAAGCTCATACCTACCCAGTGCCACCCCAGAAACCCGGGCTGTGAACGCGACCCCCACCGGAAATGGCTGCCAGGGCAACCTCCAAAAACCCAACCGGTGCTCACTGGTGGGAGCAGCCTGTGAAGCGGGGCAAATAATCTACTTTCGGGAAAAGACGTCATCGTCTCCCTGCAGCTGAGGGGAGGCGGGGTGGCGTGGAATTCATCAAGGCACCACCGCCAGATCTGCCCTGGGTTTTGAACAAACATCTTATGAGTTGTTTAAACTGGAGACAGTCACAGATAAAGACGTATTGCGTCCAGCTGTTTGCTCAGGACTCAGCTCTAATTCTAGCTCAAACGCCGGCTCATTGTTTAAAGGCTTTATGTTCTGAAGCTGTTCCCAAGCATATCTGCACGGAAAGGAGCTGAACGCTGATAGCCCTGGCTGGACTCAGGAAAGAGAAGGAGATAAACGCCTGAGTGGAAGGCCACGTTCAGGGACCGGATTCTGTGCAGAGGCGAGACCTCAGGGGACACGGCTGCCCCCTCCCCCTCCCCCCGGCAGCCCCAAGGGCCCATGGAGTGTGTGTGGGGGGGTGCAGATCAGCCGGGATCACCAAGGCCTTTTCCAGAGCTGGGCCTTGGCATTGAAGTCAGATGCAGGAAGAGGAAGGGAGTGGCTTCCGTCTGCGTGTGTTTCTCCCAGATGGGGCCCGCTGGCCCGGGGCAGGAAAAAGATGGCCTTCTTTGATAGGAGTGCTGCTGAATTGTTTGCAACAATAGATTAGAGTCTTGGTAAAGGCATTATCTGAACTCAACTGTTTTGTCGTGTTCTGCAAAAGTTGTGATGTAATCTCGATCTGATTAGCGTGGAACTGAGGTAAGCCGTGGATGAAGCAATGGCTTTTCTGAAACACCAAAATCACAGCAGACTTGCCTGTGGCCTTGGCAGATATGCCCTAGGATTTCTGAACCCGCTTGGGGCAAAGGGCACAAGAATATACTCAGAAGAGAGGGATCAAATCTCTTTGGTGGTCTGACTCCATCCCCACACATCCATGCAAAGGCTCCTGGTGCTCAAATAGCCTGAGAGGGTTGGAGAGAGAAACACACCACCTGCTGAGGGACACAAATGTGGGTGTGAGATGCTGAGCCCAGGATTCGGGGCTCTCCATCCTTTTTCCGGATGGGGAGAGAAGGAGGTGAGGTGCCCTGCTGGGAAGCCACCCGGTTTCTCTGGGCACCACTGGATCCCCGGCCCATTTCTTCTGACGCCAAGACAGGGCTCAGGGCAAAGGAGGCTGAGCAACTGGGGCCTCTGGAAGCTGGCGTGTCCCCAGGGTGGAGGCAGTTGGGGGGTAGGGGGGCTCACAAGTCACTTCTCCCCTGTTGCCTCATCTGTAAACCCCATCTATTATTGAGGGGCAGCCTGTCACTGGGATGGAGACACTACCACAGACACATTTGGAAAAACCATCCCCCACAGTGTTGCAAACTGTCATCTTTCCAAACCTACCTGCTTTGCTTTGTGCATTCATTGCAGACTCTTTGCAAATAATCGCTATTCTCTCTTCGAGTTTTCTTGAAATACACAACCCTCCAGGGTCTAATCTCTTTTTCCTTCTTTCGATGGAGACATAGAACAATAAAGATCCCACTTTCCTTTTAACATACTGTGAAAAAAAATGACATAACAAAAGCATGATGACAAATGGCAGCTGACACTCTGGTGGGGAGAGTCTAGGGAGCGGTGGGGACTGTGGTGAGTAGGGTGACAGGCCACCCCTCAGAGCACCTGGCGCTTGGCTGTGGCTGATTCTCAGCATGTGAGAAAGACTGTTGATTATACTGCCTCTAATTTACTGAAAAATATTTCAGTGCATTGCGTAGGATACACACGTGTGTGCAGTTTCATTTTAATCTGCGCCCTCCATGCAGTTAACATTAAAGCATCCTTCAAATTAGAGATCGCTGCTCCCGGGGTGGTTAGTTACTGTTTGAAAGACCTCAATCAAAGGTCTACATTCCAGATGCAAACCCTTCAAATATTGCTCTCTGGATCTGCAGGAAATGGTTCCATAATGGTCCAAAAAAGGGAGACTCTGTCTTCTGGAGTCACTGTTTACGCCTACTGTTCAGGCACCGTGGGGCCCCATGTGTGTGTTCATCTGGCCTCTGCGACACCAGCATCCTCTCAGAGTCCCTGAGATCAGGGATCCCATTTGAATGACCAGATCCCCTGTGTTCACATTCAGCCTACAAAAAGGAGCAACACTTGTGCTCTTCACAGATGCAGGCTTTCCTTTCCCTGATTGATGTATGTCTCTTTGCCTTAGTGAAGAGGATCTCCCAGACCTTCTTGTGGAGCCGAGGGGTGGATGGATGTGCAGGTCACACAGGATAAGTCCAGTTCCAGATTCCTATCTTCCTGCATCCTTGGATACCCTCCTCTACTTTATGTGCAAAATCTCCCAATTTGTGAGTGTTACCAAGCAAATTGGGTCAGTGTTGTTGGCCAAATGAATCCACATCTGTGTGACCTTGGGCAGTTCCTTAACCTCTCTGTGCCTCTGCTTCTTTAACCATCAAAGGGGGAGTAATAATAATACCTCACATGGCTGTTTTGGGCAAAAATGAGTATATGTTGAACCCTTAACAGGGACTGGGTACATAATAAGCATAATATGTATTGACAATTTAAAAATAAATAAGTAGGAGTTGCTGCCGTGGCTCAGTGGTTAACGAATCTGACTAGGAACCATGAGGTTTCGGGTTCGATCCCTGGCCTTGCTCAGTGGGTTAGGGATCCGGTGTTGCCATGAGCTGTGGTATAAGTCACAGATGCGGCCCAGATCCTGCGTTGTTGTGACTCTGGTATAGACCAGTGGCTACAGCTCCGATTTGACCCCTAGACTGGGAACCTCCATATGCCCTGGGTGTGGCCCTAGGAAAGATAAAAAGCCAAAACAAATAAAAAAATAAATAAAAATCAATAAGTAAATTTCTGCCAGTCAAATGTCCAGGAGCTGCTTGCTTTTGACCTGTCTTCATTTTTCATGTGGCCTCTTTGATCTGTCCTCTAGTCTCTTTGGAGGGGGCAGACGTAAGACTCGTAATAAAAAGTACAGTAAGGAAGCCACTTTACCAATGAGCTGGACCTGTGTACACCTGGGAAGAAATCCTCAGAGCTCGCAACTTGACCACCTTCTCTTCCCTCCTGCTCTTCTGCTGTCACCAGGCTAAAGGCAAAGGTACGTACTGCCGTTGCCAGACACTCTGACTTGATTCAGTCCAGATCTGGACCTGGGGTGGGTGTCAACAAAAGTGTGGACTTATCTGGACACGGTAAACACAGACACTCATGCAAGCTTAAGTGCCAGATGCCTCATCCGGAAGCCAGCTTTCCCTGGCAGAAGTGTTGGCCCAGCACTTTGGCATGAAAGCACCAGGAATCAGCCTAGTCATTTCTCATTGAGCCTGGCCTAGTGCTCAAATCTTGAAGAGCTAATTGAAGCTTGTAATCTTTCCCTCATCAGTCATACTTGGTACCTTTAGGGCAGATGGCTCTGAGCTAGAGCACAGAACAACGGCTTCTTTTGGAAACAGTAGGAGGCGGGTTTTGAGGACGTTGTGCTGAAGGTGTTTATGGACAACAGCAGAGGTGAGTTTAGGCCACCAGTTGTGTGGCCCTATTGCTTTTCCTTTGGTCTCTGGGAAGGGAAGGAAGGTCAGAGGCTGGGAGGGGGCGGGAAGAGAAAGAGGACAGGGTGTGTTGGCTGCTTGGCATCGGTGAGGAAGGAGTTGTTAGAGGAGGCAGGACATCCTTGAGCGTGGCTGTGGCTCAGGAGGACGTGGAGGCAGCAGGATGCCTTCAGCCCTCAGGGGTTGTCATCTAGGGAGTCTCCAGCCTGAGGTGGCCGCCCTGCACGGGATGCATGCTCAACACCACACCTTCATTGCTCTTAGTGGATGCAGGTGCAGACTCAGCCCTGCGGCTCCCTCCAGTGGAGGGGGGGCTGGGCTCCCCGCCCTTTCTCGTAATTTTTACCACCGCAGACAGGGACGATTACCTTCCCCAGCCAATAGGAAAGCGCGTTCAATGTTAGAGGGGATGCTTGCTCTGGAGCTTAAAACTCACTCCCTCTAAACCCTCACCAGGGCGTCCAGGGGAAACACAGACCCCTCGCCATCCACCAGATGAGTTTATTGCAGGGGAAAGAAAAAGCCTAGGCCGATCTCCCCAAGAGCTCAGATTCTTAACGAGAATTGCAATTCCCTTAACATTCAGATCCCACATCACCACATCCATAAACCGAATCGAAAACCAGGAGAAATGACAATAAAAAGAAGATATTTATGGAGGCAGTGTAGGAGAGGGGATAGTAAAGAGACTCTTCTCCTGTCCTCAGCCCCTGAATTCTGTGGTCCTGAATGACTGGCAACCTTCTATCCTCATAAACACCAAGCAACGCAGCACGCAGCCTAGGGGTCCTTGTGGAAAGATGCAACAATGGCCAGCCTGCGTACGCAACGTTGGGACAGAAGATGAAAGTTGTGTTTTGCTTTTCTTCTTCTAAAGCAGAAAGTTTCCCAGTGTTTATGGAAAAATCACCATCTCTTTGTGTGTTTTAAAGTTTCGATTGAATGAATGAGCAAAATATCAGAGCGGCTCACAGGGGAGTCTCGGAGCTGTCGGGGCAGCCAGGTGCCCTCTGAAGGACATGGGAAATCAGAGGCGTGGTGGTGTAGGAGTTGCTGGATGAGCAGCAACAGTTTCTGAACAAAAACCTGGATAAGAGTGTACAGCAGAGAATAATAGAGCTCGGGCAGAAGTGGGGGAGACATAATAACAACGCTTTCTGTTCAGATCCCACCTTTTGTTCTCGATTTCAAAGCCCTGCACACCTACGTTAAATCCCCACCACACGCCGGGGGTCAATAGGCTCACCCCATTTCACAGATGGGCAGAGAGGCTCAGCGAGGGGCGCCAGCGGCCCCGCCCGCGGGAGAGCTATACATAGAGCCGTTTTTTTTCCCACCCAGGCTGCTTCTCTGCATCTGAGTCAGAGACTGAGCCAGAAGCCCAGACTGGAACAGAAGCAATGTCAGCTCAGCTTTTCCTCAAAAGGCGTCAGGCTAATCCCCGGCCGCCAGGCGTGGAGGTGTCGCTAGAGGAAGACATGGCAGGAGCAGAGCTCCCATCTGCTCTTTGTGGACACTTAATATCTTGGCGAGATGTTTGCAGAGCAAAGTTCATCCAGGCCACCGGCTGGATGCTCCTTTTCGCAGAGGCGCAGGGGCTGTGCGCTGTTTGTGTTCTGGCCCGCAGCTCTCCCAGCTCTGGTGACAATGGAGGAGAAGCCCTTCTCCTGGTTTCTGGGTATTCATAGCTTAGAATTGTGGAGGGGATACAGACACAGAGAGAGGGCCCTCATCTTTATTTTTTTAATTTAAAAAATTTTAATTTATGTATTTTTGGCCTCACCCATGTGGAAGTTCTTGGACCAGGGATCAAACCAGCACCACAGAGGTGACCAGACCCACTACAGTGACAACACTGGATCCCTCAATCAGCTGCACCACCAGGGAAGTCCAGGACTCCCATTTTTTAAAAAGTGCTTTTCTTTTTACAGCCACACCTGTGGCATATGGAAGTTTCCAGTTTCCAGACTAGCTGTCCAATCAGAGCTGCAACTGAGGCCTACACTGCAGCTTGTGGTAACACCAGATCCTTAACCCATGGATAGAGGCCAGGGGTTGAATCTATATCCTCACAGAGATGTTGGGTTCTTAAGCTGCTGAACCTCGAGGGAAATCCAAGATCCTCATCTTAAATCCTGGACCAACACCAGTGCAGTTGGTAATTTGCCTCTGTAGAACTTTCTGGGGGAAGGTTCCATTTAAAAAGGATGCAGTGTTTTCCCATGAGGCTGATGAAATTGACTTCCTTCGATGGTAGGATGCCTGCAAATTTGAAAACAGGAAAGAGTTTTGCTTTGCTGCAATTCATATTTTGGTTAAGTTGGAGTCCAAGAGGAAAAATCTATTTTGTTATTTTCCAGCCCCGAGAAGGGGGAAAAAGCTGAGGGGGTAGCGAAATATGGAGAAGAATGCAATCATCAGAGAGAGCCGGGGTTCCCGGTATTGGCTAGCTCTCATTTCCCAAAAAATCTTTAACTCTCTGCTTGATAAACCCAGAGTCTGAAGCGGTCTCTGAATTTGTCACTGTCAGTTTGTGTGGCGTGTGAAGGGAAACCAAAACCATAGTTTGGCTTCAGGCAGGAATCCCTGGGCCGCTTGAAGCGCCATAGGAATGGTTTGGAAGCCCTGGGAGGAGTTGGGCTGCCCTTCACTGGGACACTGGAGGCTGTTTCGGCTGTGTTTTTTCCTCTTTCCTGTTTGTTTCCTAAGCAGAGGGGTCAAACGTAGAGCAGCAAAGCGGACAGAACCCATGTTTGGATTTTTTTTTTTTTTGGTTGCACTTCCTGCTTTTCTCTCCCCTTCTTCCTTTTGTCCATTTCCCTCTTACTCTCTGTAAATTTTGCTCCCCTCCCACCTTTCCCTCATTTCTATCCTCAGGGGCTTGCTTTCTTCCTCAATTTACTAACATGGTACATCTCTGTTCTGCTCTAGACTGACTAGCCAGCAGCTTTAGGACAGTAAATAAACAGGGAAGAAAAGGCAGACTAGAAAGGGCAAAGGAGTTTCCTCAGCAGGTGTCTGGAGCTCCATCCTGCTCCAGAAACCAGGAGCTGGGGTGGAAGAGGCATTTGTCAACTTATGTTGGACTACAACATAAGGAAACACTTGCATGCAAGGAATCAACCAACAAAGTGAAAAGGCAACCCATAGAATGGGAGGAAATATTTGCAAATCTTATATCTGATAAGGGAATAATATCCAGAATATATAAAGAATTCCAGAGTTCCCGTCGTGGAGCTGCGGTTAACGAATCCGACTAGGAACCATGAGGTTGCGGGTTCGATCCCTGCCCTTGCTGAGTGGGTTAACGATCTGGCGTTGCCGTGAGCTGTGGTGTAGGTCGCAGATGCGGCTCGGATCCCGCGTTGCTGTGGCTCTGGCGTAGGCCGGTGGCTATAGCTCTGATTCGACCCCTAGCCTAGGAAACTCCATATGCCGCAGGAGCAGCCCAAGAAATGGCAAAAAGACAAAAAGACCAAAAAAAAAGAAAAAAAGAATTCCTATAACCCCACAATAACAAAACCTGATCCAAAAAAAGTCTACGAACTTGAATAGATTTTTCTCCAAAGATACACATATGGCCAATAAATATATGAGTATGCTCTCATCACCAATTATTAGGGAAATGCACATCAAAACCACAGTGAGATGCCACTTCCCACTCATTAGAATGGTTGCTATCAAAATACAGGACATAACAAGTGTTTAAGAAAACGTGGACACAATTCGTTGTACACTGTAGGTAGGAATTTAAAATGGTGCAGCTGCTATGGAAAACAGTATGGGGGCTCATCAAAAACTTGAATAGAATTATCATAAGACTCAGCAATTCCAGTTCTGAATATATATCCCAAGGACTGGAAAACAGACTGTTGAAGAGATATTTCTACACCCATGTTCCTAGCATTATTCACAATACTGAAAAGGTGGAAGCAACTCACGTGTCCAGTGGCTAGTGAATAGATGAACAAAGTCTACACATGCAATGTAATATTCTTCAGCCTCAAAAAGGAAGTTAGTTGTAATAAATGCTACCACATGGATGAACTTGGAGAACCTTATGCTAAGTTAAATAAGCCAGTCACAAAAGTATGAATACTGTGTGGTTCCTCTCATATGAGTTACCTAGACTAGTCATATATTCATTGAGATAAATGTATGAGGTGGTTGCCAGGGGTTGAGGGGAAGGAGGAATGGGGAGCTGTCATTTAGTGGGTATGGATTTCAGTTTGAGAAGATGATGAATATACTTAACACTATTGAACTGTAAACTTGGAAAACGGCTTAAGATGGTAAATGTTCTGTTATGTTAAATGTATGTTATTTACCACAATTTAAAAACCTAAAACACATGCACAGCATTGAAAAGCACAGTTTAATCGATGGAAAGCTAGACCCAGGATCCAGAGGTTGGTATTCTGTTCTGACTTTGGTGAATGCATATCTTAGCTTGACTTAGCAAAACGATAAGTAAGAGGCAGTATCAGAAGAGCACTTTGAGCTTTTTATTTTTTTTTAAAGGACGGTATTGTTATTAAGGGCCATTGGCATAATTGCGTTATTAAAACACTGCACTAGCGAAACAAACCTTTGGCCCTGACAAATTGTAGGCAAAAACAGATGCCGGAGCAGCTATCTTGGCAGCTCATATTAATGCCCTCACAGAATAAAGAGGGCAAACCTGAAAAAAATGCAGTCATTTACGTAAAAGCAATTTTAAAAGGAAAAGAAATAATAATAGTAAATCTGTGACCCACACTTCATCTGCTATTAGGAATGCATTTGGATGGGTCCTGGAGCCTTCTATGGCGAATCCAAACTAATTTGAGTTTGGATGATTTTCTGTTTCATGTGGTGTATCTAATTCTTATCGGATGGCTCTATGGACAAGTAAGTATTGACGCTGGCACAATCAATTAAGCTAAAGCCATTTTCTTTAGGGATTTAATGTGGAGAAAGGGCTACTTGGGGATGGTTTCTTCAGACGCTCGCCCTGTCTGAGGCTGCTGTAGACCTGAGTTATTAACATAGTAGAAAAGAAGAAGTGTGGTCCACTTGCCAGTGTGCTCTCTCTGAGCCCTGTCATCTGGACACCGGTGTGCCTTGTGTAATGGGCTTGTTGCTAGGTGACAGACACGGGACCCTGGAAAGCCTTTCCTCAGGGCTGCATATATTTTCTGCTAAAGCCCCGGCTTCTGTGCTCTGGAAACTGTTTTCATTACTCATTGTCTCTGTTGCTCTTCCTCCCATTTGTTTTTGTTCACAGATCCCAATTTTAGGAATGAGTTCATACATCTTATGCCATTACCCAGCTGTGTACAACAGAGACCCCCACTTTAATGGCCCTGGTTTACACCAACAGGTAATTTAATAAAGAGCAATTGGCTACTGGTATTTAACTCCACTCTGTACAAGGAGAGGCGTTAGGAAAAGCATGCAACCACGTGACAATATTTCCTAACAATAGAATGCTGTTTTAAATACAGGCTTGACCGAGCAAATAAATAAGTAAATAAAATTGTTCTTGCAAATCACAACTGTTTGGGGGCAAGTGGAGAAATTTGAAAATTAACTAAGCATTTGATGCTCTTAAGGAATATTGTTAATATGTTAGAGGCAGACATTGCATTGTGGTTGTGTACACGAATGTCCTCATTTTTTTAACATGATGCTCAGAGTACAAGTGCCAAAATATTTAATTACTTTCAAATGGTCCAGAAAAAAATATAGAAGAAGCAAATATGACAAAACATTAACAACGATTAGCTCTGGATGGTGTAATATATGGGTGGCATTGTCCCATTCTTTTATCTCTTGTATGTCTGAACATTTTCATAATAGAAACAAACAAAGAAATCCACAACTACCATCTTAAGAGGAAAGTCTTGAAACATGGAAGGTTCATTTTTTTTTTTTTTTGGCTCCTAAAAAGAATGAGAAGAATTTTAAAGGGTGGGAGTGGAGTAGCAAAATAAGAAGAAAGAGGTGGGGGAGGCAAGGAGTGGGGAAAAGTGTGATGCTGAAGTGAATTGACCTGAAAAAAAAAAATCCCAGTTTGGGGTTGCTAGATGCAAACTATTACATTTAGAATGGATAAGCAATGAGGTCCTACTGTACAGCAAGGGGAACTATATTCAGTCTCTTGGAATAGACCATGATGCAAGATATTTTGAGAAAAAGAACATACATATATGTGTGTGACTGGGTCACTATGCTGTACCGCAGACATTGACACAACACTATAAATCAACTCGAATAAAATAAAATAAAATAGAATAAAATAAAATATGACAGTGTGGAGTGAACGGTGACTAGATGTATTTGATTTGGAACCATTATGTTTCTGAAATATCACTCTCTCCTTTATGAGTCACAATTATTCGATAAATTGAGCTACAGTCAGAATGACTTGTGAGAGTGAAAAATGAGTCAGGTGTCAACTTGCATGTTGTAGAAAGAGTCAAAGGATATTGGGTAGCAAGACAATCCACAGACTCACCCATTTCCATGGAAGCCAGAGCAGAAATGATCATGAGAATCTGGTTCCCTGGGAATTCATGGAAATCTCTGGAAAAGTTCTGAACGCTACAAAGAATTGAATTGGATTTGAAGCAATCTCGGCTTGATCTCAGGGCTCAGCTTACAATGGGCCAATAAATTTTCATCTTTCCTCAAGTCTAAGTATATTGAAGTGAAATGTTATCTCATTTGTAACAATGTAGGATGTACATCAATTTATTAACTAATCAAATGTTAGAATAAGTAGACTTCATTTATGGTGACAGTCATTCAAGACATAGTTATTGAACATATACTGTGCTCCAGGAATATTTTTATGAACTGACAACGGATGTAGCAGTAGGGGGTTTCATTTTGGCATGGCATGATAAAAGAAGGTTCTCGATATCACTTGAAGACTGAACTCAAAGAATTTGCTGATGGACTAGATGTGAAATTCAAGAGAAAGAAGAGAATAAGTGGTGACATTAACTAATACAGGGAAGGGAAGGCTGGGAGAGGGGCAGTTTGGGGGCAATAGTATAGAATGGGGGATATAAGTGTTGGTGTCTACTATTTGACGTCTAGTGGAGCCGAGCAGAAGGCAAGTGAGCATATGAGTCAGGTGTTCACAGTTTGGGTAGAGACATGAGTTCACTGTGTGGGGGTGGGTGGGTGGGTGGTTGTAGTTGTTCAAATGATACTTGGAATTTGTTTTAATCAGCTATAGTAAGACACACAGACACAGAAATAACTATCATGAAGGAAGAATTTATTATACTCACAGTTCTGAGAAACAGGAATCATGTCATACAGGGCCACAGGGGAAGCACCAGGGTGAGGCTGGCAGGGGAACAGAAAGAGTAGGAAATTGCAGGAAAGAGCCTTTATTGTGGTTTCTGTGGGAAAGAATGGGCAAAGTAGCGTACACAGGCTTAGGACCAGCTGGGTGGAGTAATTTCAGTGGGCTCCAGATGTAGGGGCTGAATCTGTATGTTTGGCCCTGGGAAGGTTAGGGCAGGTGGACAGTGGCTTTGGATTGGCTGGTTTGCATTTGAAAGGTGCACTCACAGGCAGGGGAGCTATTTACTACCCCTAGGAATTGGCCAGCACCAGGAGAAGCAACTGCTCCAAGGTCAGCAAGGCCCCAGATGTCAAAACATCAACAAGCAGGAAATAAAAAACATGCTTATTACAATAATATTGAAAGCCACTGCATGGATAAGATCACAGATGGCTAGGGCCCTTCCCACTCTAAGCAAGAGGTCAGCAAAATGAAAGGGTCTAGCCAAAAAGCTGATAAAAGGAAAAGAGAGTTTAGAGGGACCCAGTTGGATCCCCCGAAGTTAGGTGAACTGTTTCCAGGAGGACAGAGGAGAAACAGGGCCAGGTGCTACTGATAAGCCCCATCAACGACCTGGGGGCCCTTGGTGACCTTTGCAAGAGCAGTATTTGTACAGAAGTGGGGACAGAATCTCAAATGAATCAGATGTAGGAGAGGACGGGAGGGAGGGTGTAAGACAATGTCCTTCCCTTTTCTGAGGCCTTTTGCTGCAAATGCAGCACAGAGATGGAGCAGGACCTGGAGGTGCTCAGTTTTGAGATAGGAAGAAAACCTGTCTATGTTGGATGAAAGGAACAGGAGGAGCCAGAACCTTCACAGGAGAGATGCCCAGGAATAGACCAGAGGGGCCCAGGAGGAGAGTCCGGCCTTAGAGAGGAGCAGGGTCAGCTCTGCCATGGCAATGCGGGGCGGGCAGCAGTTCTGAGGATGCGCTGCTAGGAGCCAGGAAGCACTCCCCCCTCCCCCGGCTGCTTCTTCCTCGGTGGCCATTAGCTTAAAGCTTGCTTGTTTTCCTGATGCTGATGTGATGCTCTGAACTGGCTAGGGAACAACAATCTGATTGGTGGGAAGTGGAAGAGTCCAGCCCACCGCCTTCTTAAGTTGGCTGGCATTGTCAAAGAAGGAAATTGCCAGAAAGAAATGTAACCCTCTAAGTACAGTAACGTAAACCAGAAGAATGTGATTCTGATGACACTCTTATCCCATCTTGTGAACAAACGTTTGGGAGAAGCGAAAGAACCCCATGGGATAAAAGGTACATATTTTAATGCTTCTTCCAATCAGCAGAAAGGTACTGACTTCCCAGGGTATTCTAAAGATATGGGGGGGCGGGGGGGGGGGAGTGGCGTCAGCATTTGACTACACCAGGAAAAGCTTAACAGCCTCCAAGGGAGTTCCTGAGAGAGTGGTTTAGGAAGAAGACGCGTGTGCGCGCACACCCACACTCTACACGCCGAACCTCCCGGTCCCCGGCAGATCGCAGTCTTGGGAGTGATATTCCCGGGCCACAGCGCTCATTTATTTGACCTTGCAGTTGTTGTGTGCCGGTCACAATGACATGTCCCAGCTCTTATAAAGGCAATTTCCTCATCAGCTGTCAAACATGCAGGTTGAAGATACCTATTTTTTTCTTCTCTCCCACTCTTTTTTTTTTTTTCTCCATGTTGCTAACTTAATCCTCTAAAAGGGTAGGGTGGATTCACAGAGATGGCGGGATTCTGAGGCAGGTGAGAAATTACCACGTTTTCCGCCACAGCAAAAAGCATCTCTGAGAGCCCCGGTACAGACGGCAGGTGTGATGTCAACCCGGCCTGGGTACCAAGAGCCTCTGCCCTGCCTGCTGACTCCATCATGCGTTTCCCGAGGTAGGGCCTCACCAGGTCTGGACTTCCCCTCCCCCACGCCGTGGTGTCCTGGAGTCTCATGAATAATGGCTTCTCTTCTTGCATCTTTATTTTATTTTATTTTATTTATTTGCTTTTTATGACCCACCGGCAGCACGTGGAGATTCCCAGGCTAGGGGTTGAATCAGAGCTATAGCTGCCAGCCTACACCACAGTTAAGGGCAACGCCAGATCCTTAGTCCACTGAGCCAGGCCAGGGATTCACCCTGCAAGCTCATGGTTCCTAATCAGATTCATTTCCACTTTGGCCACTGACGGGAACTCCTTCTCACCTCTTTTAGTGATTTTCCCATCACCTCCCAGGACCTACGAGCTTTCCAGATGACTTGTGGGCATTTATTCACTTCCTTGGGTTGAATATTTGGCATCCAAATTCTAGTTGACTCACCAGGGCCCTAAAAGTCATCTAAGTTTTAATTATCCATCCGCCCACTGGGAGACAGCCATTGTCAAGCTGAAGCCTCTGGCCTGGGTCAGGCCTTTCTCTGGCAGAGACAAATCATAGCTCTATTGTCAGAAAGGAGATGGCAGGCAGAAGGTTTTTATTTGTACAGGAGGCCCCCGTGTTATCATTAACACAATTCTGGTCACAATTCTTCTGTTTTCCAGGCCTCCTTCTCCATCATGAAAATGTATCAGTTAAGAAAGTGCCTGCATCTGGAGTCCTCTGAGCCCCCCACAGATACAAGTCGAGGGCCGACTTTCCTGTTTGTCCTTTTCTTCCCATGGAAACAGAATCCACAGTGTATGTCTGGGGTTCAGGGGAGAGAGTTACTTTTACCACAAGGCTAGCCAGCACTCCTTCCAGCTCTCCTTTTCCAGGTATAGATCATAGCTGACTCTTTATTCAGGCACGGAAACCTGGATTTATGTCACTAATAAGTGTGTGCTTTGTGCTACAGTCACTGTGCACAGTTCAGAATGTACAATGTGCAGGTTGCAAATTGATAATCATCTATTCTAGATCATGGACAGCTTGGGAGAAGGTGGTGAGGCTAGGAATGGAATTCACAGGATGTGGCCAGGACCCAGGAGGCAAAGACCAGCCTGGGAGGTCAGGGCCTCCGAGCCTAATGCAAATAAATTACCCAGCAGATGATCTGCATCCATTTCTCCATTTCACTGAGAACACGCAGACCCTCCTTGATACTGTCAGTGAATCTTGCTTAGGAGTCAAATACACGAAGAAGCCCGATCTCCCAAATGAAAAATTGCACTGTTATCTGTCTGCTTGCCTTAGGGAGCAAAGATGGTCCTGGATGCCTTAAGAGGGAAACGTCGAACACTACATAAATAAAGGTTGACTCGGTGCAGAAGCGTGCAGTGCCATGTCCCTGCATCTTCATGGAGAAATGTATTCTTTCCACATGAGAAGCAACACCGTCCATGGGAAGCCCAGCAAAGCCCAGCACATGGCCAATACTCTCTTCATTCAATCCCTTTCCCTAACTCCCTTGCTTTCACTAATCAAGATCTTTAAGAAATACGTTGAGTTAAACCTTCAGTTTTGTTCATCGCTTCATTGGGCTGCATTTCAGAAAGTATGATAGTCCTTGAACATGATGAATGGAAATTCACAAGACACAGTAATGAGATTAAAATGCCTTTACATCCATCATGGAATTCTGAGACACCCTCCCTGCCCAAGAACTGCATTTTTGTCTAGGCACCAAGGTCATTGAGCTTTGCCCAGCAAAAGGCATGAGATAAATGTTTGGGGGCTGTTCCAAGTTCATGCAGGATGGGTGATCCTTGAAGCGATTACACCCTATAATGTGCCTGATTGTTGGAATCCTCTAAGAGCAATTTTTTTTTTTTTTTTACAATTTGTATCCATAGCTGTGTTCCCCTGAACATGGGGCAGGCAATGAACACTTGGTTGTCATTTTATGTCGTGCACCAGGTAGAGACAATCCCTCTTTCTCTAAAGTTCTGAATCGTGACATTAAATAGCACAAGGAAATAAAAGCACAGCACTCCACCAGGACTGTCAGCTGAGATAGAAAACCTGATTAGCAGCAAATTTGGCACCTGAGACTCCTGGAAATGGAATGAATTGCCAAAGGCGGGTCTCGCTAAGAGAACATTGCCTTTTCATTCAGTTACAGCAGAAGAATGTGCTGCTCAATATGGCGCATTAATTGTTTTCTTAGGAAACAGCAGTCTAAATGCAATTTCTAGGATGTGCTTTGGTAAGAGGCATTTTATATAGCTGAGTCTCTATGTCATAGTTGACTCTTATCAAATGCTAAAACCTTTAAAAAATGATGCCATATATACAAATTATCTCGACTCACAAAAAACATATTGGGCACCCTCAGGTTAATTACTACCAGAGAGATTTGGGAGGTCTGGATGTACTTTCAATTTCAGCAAGGAAGTCTGAGCATTGCTAAGAGTGTTAGGATGATAACTAATTCCTGCAGATGAAGGTAAGTTGCTGTATGAAACTCAGCTGTCAAGACGGATGGTCTGGGTCTACAGCAACACAGCTAGGAAAGTAGGAATTTTACGTGAAACTTCTGGAAGATAAGGAGAAAACTAGCTTGTTCCTCTGACTTTGTCCATCACCATGGAGACTACAGCTCCAACATTTATATTTCTCTTTTCCTTCTAAAGCTGAAATATGAGGCCAAGGTGATTACCACCTCTGGTAAAGGGTAGGAAGGTAGAGAGGACAATTAAGAATTTAGCATCAAATATATTTGATGTAGATTTCTGTCATTGCTTTGTGAAGTGACATAACTTTTCACCTGAGCCCTCAGGTCTGCTAGAAATATGTCAGGAACATATTTATTACAGAAACCAGTTGGGGACATGCCACCAAATCATGGTTATATCTCTGTCTCCCGCTCAGAAAAGGGTGGCTCAACATTGATCTTGTCACGGCAGGACTTAAGAAAGAGGCATTTGTGACGTACACTGGGTTGTTTTTATCTGCTTAACACCAAAAAGCATCTAAAGACATTATTGGAAAAAATTTAAACATGGAAAACTATTAATGACATATTGTTAAATGAAAGAGAAATGGTACAAAAGAAGTGTGGCCATTATAACCCTCTTTGCAAATACACTCATAGTTATGCATAGAAAGAAAAAAGATGAATAAAATAGAAATAAATCATATCGAGACCTGAGTGTTGGAGAGTATGGTAATTTTGTAAATATTCTGTCCACATCTCTGTATTTCTTTCCCTTTCGTTTTGAAAAAATTCTGGATTCACAGGAAGTTGCAAAAAAGATTACAGAGAGGTCCTGTGGTCCCCTAACCCATTCCTCCCATGGTGACAGCAATAGAACATAATTGTTGTGCAATATCCAAACCAAGAAGGTAACATGAGTACCATGTTATTTCACTCAGATTTCTCCAAGTTTACATGCTCTTGTGTGTGTGTGTGTGTGTGTGTGTGTTCTGGGTGATTTTATCATGTGTAGCTTTATGCAACCACTGCAAAAATCAAGATACAGAAAAGTTCCATCACCACAAAGATCCCTTGTACTACACTTTGACAATCACCCCCCCCCCAACTCTGTCCCTTCCTCTTGGTAAGTGCTAAGTCCCTTCTCTACTTCCATCTCTGTACACCTGTGATCCTTTTAAGAATGCTACATAAAAGGAATCATACAGCATACAGTCTTTGGAAACTAGCTTTAATTCACTCAGCATAATTCCCTTGAGTTCCATCCAAGTTGTATTGATAAACTGGGCTTTTCTATTGTTGAATAGTATTCTTCTGTGTGACTGTACCACTTTCTTTCTCTCTCTCTCTCTTTTTTTTTTTTTTTTTTTGCTGTTTATGCCTTGCAGGACATCTAATTCCCAAATCCGTAGTCTCTATTACAAATAAAAATACCGCAAACTTTCCTGTACACATTTTTATGGATATAAGTGTCCATTAATCAGAGATAGAGTCTCAGACGTGTGATTTCCAGAGCATATGGTAAATACGCTTAGCATTTAACAAAATTTTTCCAAGTGGTAGGGCTATTTAAAAAATAAATTTATGTATTTATTTATTTGTTGGCTGTACCTGTGACATGTGGGATTTCCCCGGCCACGGATCGAACCTGCACCACAGCAGTGACCCGAGCCACACCACTGACACCACCAGACCCTTAACCGGCCAGGCCACCAGGGAACTCAACGCTGCCATTTTACATCCCCACCAGCAGTGCATGAGAAGACACACAAATGAGGGTGCGTATTAGAGACTCTCATCCTTCTCTTGAAACTTTAGAAATTATGTTAGATGAGGGAAACAAAGGCCGTGATATTGTCTGACATTGTTCTCACATGGAGAGGAAGCATTAAAGTCAACTGTGTTAGGAAGGGGAAGGGCAAATGGACTAAATGGATGAGAGGTTTGTTCACTTTTCTCAAACTTTAAAATGCTGAGATGTGGGATAATTTACACACGATCGTGTAACACTCGGACCAACCACTCAACATCTCTACACAAAGTTACATTCAAACATTTTACACAAATCACAACAGAGTGCTAAACGAATGTTCAAAGAAACCCCAGGGAGGCAGAAAAAGAAGAATAGAGGAATGGAAAGTGAGGACACACAGGAAAGTGGTAGAATTAAGCCTTAATGTGTGGATAATTGAATTAAATGTAAATTCAATTCATCTTAAAACACCGATGACAAGACAGAGATAAGAAGACTTTTTTTTTTTCATTTTTTAAAAGCTGCATTAAAGAATAGTTGATTTATAATGTTGTGATCATTTTTGCTAAACAGCAATGTGATTCAGTTATACACACATCCATTCTCTTCCAGATTCTTTTCTCACATAGTTATCACAAAATATTGGGTAGAGTTCCCTGTGCTTTATAGCAGGTCCCCGTTGGCATTCATTCCATGTACCTCAATGTGCATTTGCCAATCCCAACCCCCTTGTCCATCCCTCCCCTCAACTTGTCGCCTTTGGTAACCATGAATTTGTTTTCAAAGTCTGTGGGTCTGTTTCTGTTCTGCAAAGAAGTTCATTTGTATCCTTTTTCTAAGACTGAATTTTCTGAATGATCCAACTATATACTGTTTAAAATAAACATCAAATATATTTGTTATAGGTAAGTTGAAAGAAAAGGATGCGAAAAGACATATTATGTAAACACTAATCAAAGTAAAGCAGAAATTGACATCAGATAAAGCAAACTTTGAGCAAAATGGCAAGTTTCCCAGCCTCTCTTCCACCTTCCAGAATCTTCCTGTGCTCATTTACCATGTTATGTCCGAGGATGTTTAGTTAAGAGCAAGGACGTTAGGAAAAGAAGACACGGGGCTACTTCATCTTGGCAAGAATTGAAGTCCTCAATACTTTTCTAAATATAAATTAAACTAGAAGTTTAAATAGTATATTTAAAGTACATTTAAATTATTAAAATAAATTAAACTATATACATGAGAGCACTTGGAACTTGAATAGCAAATCAAGGAGAATTTTCCTTTTGTGAATTTCAATTTAGAAAATTTTATTGATTCATGATTCAAAAAATGTCCTTGATCACCTACTTGGTGCCAGGCTCCATGATGAGCGCTAGGGCACACTTTCATCAGAGAAGGTCCTAGAGCTGGGACTCAGGTCTGTCACACGCAGGATGACGCTACAGGCATGAAGGGCTGTGAGCAAAACAAACTGGGACTTAGTGGGGTGCGGGGAAGGGGGTGAGGGGGGGCCACAGCCAAGGGGGTGGGGCCGAGCAGGCCAAGGCGAAAGCAATCTGGCCACAGCAATGCTCCAAACAAAGGGATTTAAGTAACAGGATAAAGATACTCTGTGCATGACTTTCAAGTGCACCTGATCCTTGCAACTGTCACTGTTAAGCACTTAAACCTAGAGAACAGGAAGAGAAAGACAAGAAGAGGGGAATGAAAAGAGAATGACAAATAAGAGAGAGGACAAAAGATGCTGGAGAAGAAGTGGGATGAGGCTCAGAAAATGCCAGAAGCCACTCCTGGGCCATGATCTTAGTGCTCTGAGCAAGGCTGGGCCCTGAATGCCCCAGCAGCATGCTGGCTGCCCTCTGGGAACGGTCCCCAGCATTAGGAGCAGCCAAGGTCTTCATGGGGGGAAGAGAAGAAACCCCGAATGCACCCACTGAAAATCCCCTCTGAAGAAAATGTCAGAAATGAAATCTTATCTACTGCTTTTAGGAGAAAAATATCTTTGGGAGGGAACCTTGAGTAAGTCACCAGGAACATATTTTTAATGCATTGTTAAAAATACTTCTATTGAATTGCTTGTTGCCAACCTGGATTATTTTGGCTGAAAACACTACTCACTGACCAGGATTTTTTCTGCATCTGCACCCTTGAAAAGCGTTTTGTTTTGTTTGTTGTTTGTTTGTTTTGGATTATAGCCATTACCGAACTTGTTCGACTGCAGTTTTCAATAAGAGTTTTGGCTTTGGGGAGGGGCTTCTTAATGCCTTTGTTAACAAAAAACAGAGTGTTTTAGTATAACGTAACATACATTGGATAAAAAAATACATATCTGCAGTTGCATCTCCCCTCGGATTTCAGTCCTTTTAATTAATGTATTTTTTGTTATTTTATTTTGTTTCAAGAGGCCATTGAAAAATCAAACATATCTGGGAGTTCCCATCATGGCTGGGTGGTAATGAACTCTACTGGTATCCAGGAGGACTTAGGTTCGATCCCTGGCCTCGTTCAGTGGGTTAAGAGTCCAGGGTTGCCATGAGATGTGCAGTAGGTCGCAGACTCCGCTCAGATCCCACATTGCTGTAGCTGTGGCATAGGCCTGCAGCTGCAGCTCAGATTCGACTCCTAGCCTGGAACTTCCATATGCTGTAGGTGAGGCCCTAAAAAGAAAAAAAAAAAACAAAAGAAAAAAAAATCAGGAGCATAGAAATGGGGTTAGTTATTTTATGTGAAAAATGCTGAGGACAGCCTCCAACAGGAGCCTTTGTTAAGAGTCTTTAGAATTGGAAGATAAATAAATACATATTCTGGGGGGAAGTGATTTTCTAGTATCTGGTAAACTTTATTTGCTCTTTGGTCACAGGGTGGAGAACCCTTTTGCAGGAAGATTTGCTATGAACCGCAGGCCTGCGTGCATGAATGGACAAGATGGGAGCCTTGAGAGGGTGAGGGCAATGTCCCCTCTTTGTCACCATCAGCTTTTAGAACTCTGGTGTGAAAAACTGGCTTTGCTTTCTGGCCTTATAAATCTTGAAATTCCGTTTTTAACAGATCCTAAGGTTTCCTTCACCACATCCCTCTCCAGTCGGTCTGCACCAGGTATTGTGGTTGGTTTCTTCCAGGAGAAACACAAAGCCAGTCCCAAGGGGGTTACCCAAGTTCACAGGAAACAAGAGCTTCTAGGAAAAGGGAGATGGGTTTAAAGGTCAGGACGGAAACCTGAGTGTTTAGCTTTGGCTGTGGGGGGAGAAGGAGGGGCCAGAATAGCAGAGAGTGAGGCTAAAGAAATCACAACACAGGCCTGTCTGGAGGGAGATGGTCTCTTCACCAGCCACATGTGTTTCTTTTGTTTTGTTTTATGGAGACTTTTTAAAGAGCAGTTTTTAGCTTCTGGCGAAATGGAGCAGAAATTGTTGCAATCTGGAGTTCCCGTCGTGGCGCAGTGGTTAACGAATCCGACTAGGAACCATGAGGTTGCAGGTTCGATCCCTGGCCTTGCTCAGTGGGTTAAGGATCCGGTGTTGCCGTGAGCTGTGGTGTAGGTTGCAGACGTGGCTCAGATCCCGCGTTGCTGTGGCTCTGGCGTAGGCCGGTAGCTACGGCTCCAACTGGATCCCTAGCCTGGGAACCTCCATATGCCACGGAAGTGGCCCTAGAAAAGGCAAAAACAAAACAAAACAAAACAAAACAAAACAAAACAAAACAAAAAAAGAAATTGTTGCAATTTCCCATATGCACATGCACAGCGTGCCCCATCTCCAACAGCCCCGGGGACGGACGGAATGTATTACCACTGTGAACCTGTATGGATACACTGTGTCCAGGAGGACCCCTTTAAAGGACAAATCAGGTCATAGCGGTGCTTCCCTCCATTGTCCGAGGTCTCCCGGCTCCCTGAAAGAAGAGTCTGTTCCTTAGGACTGCATGGATGGCCCTCACCGTCTGGTCACCTGCCCCCAGCTCATCCAGCTCAGTCTTGGTGATGTTATTGCCCTGGACTTAACTGCTCACTTATTTTGTCCCAGCCAAGTTGGCCTCGTTGCTGCTCCTCAAGCAGTATGTGCAAGGCTCGCCCCAGGCCCTTTGCACTAGCCGCACCCCTGCCTGATCCGTGTGGCTCCCCAGTCATCTCCTCCTAGACTTTGCTCAAGGGTCACCAGCTCAATTGAAAAGAGCACATATGTTAGTTTGGCTGGTAGTTACCAATGATGTGATGGCTTAAAAACCCTACTTTTTGCTCTGAGGCTACCTCCTCGGACAAACTTCCATTTAGACATTCTCAACTCTCCTCAGTGTGGAAAATTGAAGTTAAAAGTAGTCATTTTTCTTTCTGAGTCTAAGGCATTAGTAACATAACGGCAGGATTGTGAATTGGTGGTCATGCCATGGAGCAGCAACAGCGACGGGCTTAACATGGGTCCTGTTATCTCCGTCCCACAAACCCTTGAGTCTAAGTGGGGCATCTGACCATCATAATCACCACACATCCTGCCCTCGATCGAGACAAGGACAGCGTCTCTCATGGCCAAAGACACCTCTGCATGGAGACCCGACATGTACCAATGGGAATGCACGGGTTGCAATAAAAAGCGACTTCTGATATGAGACTATTTTCAAACCCATCTATGATTGTGGTTAGATAAGAGGAGAGATGGGAAATTTGGTAACAGGGATTGGAGAGAGTGGAAGTGATTTATGATTTCAAGAAATATTTGAAGTGGCAAAGAGGAGGAAATTATCCTCTTTAGGTCCTAATACATGAAAGGCAGTCTGTGCACAAGTGTGTGTGTGTGTGTGTGTGTGTGTGTGTGTGTGTGTGTGTGATAGAGAGAGAGAGAGAGAGAGACAGAGTTGAGGAAATAGTCTAGGCAAACGTGGGTAGTAAGTCTTTTATTTGATTAACCTTCAGAATCAACTGATTAATCACTAATGTCTGTCGAGAGGCTCTGAGCAAAATATTTGCCATTAATTACACACACTTAACATTTACTAAAACTCTCAACCCAACTGCAGTTAATTTTGGAACGAGAAACGTAGCCAGATTTCCACTTAATGGATTGAACAATGATTGTGTGTTTCTTCCTGTGGCCTCCTGGACCCACCCCACCCTGGGCCACCACAGATGAGGTATGAAAACCCCCCTTGTCCACAAAGACATGCCTTGAAGTCCTGGTTCCACATATTCTCGGTGACCCTGGGCCAGTTATGTCACCTGCTGGCTTCATTTTCTATAAATCAAAGGGTGGATTCACTTGAACTTTCAGGTCTTTGCAGGTATAATGGACACCTTCCTTGTACTCAGACTTTTCTAGCATCGTACTCTCAAGCTTGCAATAGTTTCATTAAACATCATAACCTGAGATGACAGCAATTGGTAACATAGCATATGAAATGCATTCTTTGCCGTTCTGCGGAAGTTCAGTGCAATCGCAATGATAAGCACTCTTGTGCTGGAGCTTGCTTCTCCTTTATCAAACACTAACCTCTGGGAGTTCCTGTTGTGGCTCAGAACCCAACTCGTATCCATGAGGATCTCGGTGTGATCCCTGGCCCCACTCAGTGGGTTATGACCTGGCGTTGCCATGAGCTGTGGTGTAGGTCGCAGATGCAGCTGGGATCCTGCATCTTTGTGGCTGCAACGTACGCCAGCAGCTGCAGCTCCGATTCAACCCCTAGCCTGGGAACCTCCATATGCTGCGGATACGGTCCAAAAAAGACAAAACAAACAAACAAAAAACCCTGCAGAGGTTGGCTCCTCCAATCCCCAAACAGTGCATAAGGCAAGGCTAACAAAGTTTCTGTATTACAGGGTGAGGCACTGGGGAGCAGGGCCCCTTGCTCTGGCCTGACAGGGGAAAGGACAGAAGCTGGACCCTGTCCAGCTGGCATTCCCTTTCTAGTTTGGCAGTGAGCCGCTAGGGAGATAGAAGTGAAGCACTCCGCTTTGGACTCAGAGGTATGGGTTCAAACCCCAAATACCTGCTGGCTGAGCGATATTGTCTGATGACTCAGGTGTTGAATGTAATTTTTCTGAAATGCAACTTGCCCCTGGGGCTTCAGGTTCTCCCGAGGATTGAATGAGATTTGCATGGAAAGCATTTAGCCCAGGACAGGGCACATTGGATAAATATTGACTGTTGCCATCCTCTTAGCAGCAAACTGTGACTCTGTCCCACACAGTGCATATAAAACTGCAGTCCGGAGCCTCAAGCTCACCTCTGAGAAGGAGGTTTGTGGATCCACTGGCTGTGTTCTGAGCCCTTCCATCAAGTTTCTCCTTTGTTCATTCTCCCCCCCCCCACTGTTCATAACCCCTAAATATTGTTGGGTTTGGTTTTCCCATTGTGAAGGATAATTGAAAATACAGCATTCAGCCAATTTACACATTGTGTGTGTGTGTGAATAAGAAACAGTCTCCCATCAGTGAAATTCCCAGTGTGTCCTCGGGCCCAGCTCCCCGAGCTTCCCTGTGGTCCTGTCTCGACGACACACTTTTTTCCTTCCTCTGAAGAATCCTTGTTTACTTAATCGCAACCTCTCACTACAAATGCCTCACACAGGGACCCTCTTCCTTCTCAACATGGAGGGTTTCTGCCGTCTTTTCTCCTCTCCCAGCCTAACCCTCTGCTGTTCCTCCTGTGATGTGTTCAGCCTTCTTTACACTTAGTGGTGTTTGCTTCCGATTTTCATTTGTGGTCCCCCAAAGTGTCACTGATCCGTAAACAGCCCCTCCTGTTTTGTTTGACTTTAGTGGCTTCTGAAAGCCAAACCTGTACCTCAAAACTCTGTTGTTCCTATCTATCAAAAAGATATAAAACATGTAAAACAGCGCCTCATTTTTCCTCTCTTTATAGTTCCATATGATGGGTTCTAGCCAAAAAAACAACAAAAAATTTTTTTTTCGAGTCTTGGTACCATTGCTGGTGTCTTCTATTTCTCTAAGTGACAGAAATGTCCATATGGCTCAAGTTCAAGGCTTTGGGGTTTGAATGTCCGCAATGTCTTAAAGCCAGTTATAAAGTGGGATGTCCCAGCTTTTGTCTCAATATCTGCAAACAGCCTTGAGTGAGAAAAGAAGCAAATAATTTTTCTGAATTAAAAAACTCCTCTGTTGTTGTTTTCTTTTTTTTCAGACAAAGGGCTAAGAACATATAATTTTATTACTAAAACCAAAACACCTCTTTTCCATGGTCAGACAGCACACATGGGGCTGGTTTTTTTGCCCTCATCCTGTCTTTGGGTTCCCAGACCTTGCTATTTCCTCCGGGCTATGCTGCCTCCTGTGAGCAGTTCCCACGTCCACAGCAGGGTGCGTTGGCTCCCGTCATAAAAGAACAAGTCTCATTCAAGCTGGCAGAATCACAGAATTTAAAGTGGACCCTGTCCACAAGCCAAGGACAGAACAATCAATCCAGTGAGTTTCTTATTAAGGAGGCTTCTACGTCATTGCTTACTGACCAGGAAACTTACCTGTATTATATTGTGTTAATAATTTGGCAACAATTATCCTCTGCAGACGAGGATACTGTTTGAATAAAACTAACATGTGTGCCCCCCCCCCCCCCCCGCCCCGTCAAGCATCAAGGAAGTAGCAGAGTTGGAGCCCTTCCAAGGGAAGTCTGATTACGGAGCCCGTGTGTCTTCCTGGGCCCCATCCACCAATGCAAAGCAAGAACTCCAGGTTAATGACATTTGCCTCGAAGTGTACATTTGTGCCCTTTCTGATCTCCGGTCCACTGTCAAGCACATTTCACCTTATTTCCATTCTTTATGCACGTGGATATGCACATGGATGAAATATATATCTGTAGAGGGAAAAATCGCATAAAACACTGCATCCTTTTATGAAAATATACCACATCAAAGGGAAAAATAAACCATTGCACAAAGCATCATTGATAACCCTAGGGGAAGGCTTCAGAGAGAGAAAAAGCTAGCTTGTTTACCTAATTTCTGGTCATTAAATTGCGTGTGTTCCTGAATTCTCATGAGTCACATGTATGAATAGGAGAGCTTCTACAGGAAAAGAAAGGAGGTGAGCAGGGGGCCAAAGAGAAGTCTCCACTGGGCTACGGGACAGCTGAGGACACTGGAGCATAAGGGGGGAGTTTGCTGGTCCCTACGTGTGGGCAGGTGAGACCCTCCTGTCTGCAGGGTCCTGCTTCTGCGAGGGCAGCAGCATCTCCCTCTGAAAGCACGCTGCCCTGTCCATAAAGACCCAGCCGCTTTGGCAAAGGGCCTAACTGTCCCTCTCTTAGCTGTGCGAATTTCCACCCACTTAATACAGGAAACCTCTAATTGTCTCGTTTTGTGTCACAGGAGCAGAGGCAGTGCCACACGCTCGCCATGGCCTTCCAGGATAAGTACTGAAGCCTTTCAGCTGCCTTGACTCTGTGCCTTTCACACCAGGCCTCATCCAGGACCCCAGAGATAGGATCGGGCGTAAGAGCATTAGGTTGCATGAAAATAGGGCACCGCTTTTAGATGGCGCTCCCCTGAGACGTTGGGAGAGGCGACAGGAAATGGTGAACTTGGAGGCAGAAGGGAACTGGTGGATTGAAGCTAGTTGGCCAGTCTGTGGATTAATGATCTGCTGTGACAGACAAAGGGAGACTAGGGCATGGTTATATATTTTAAGCTACCAGGTCAAACGGAAAAATCAGAAAAGGCAAGGAGTGAGTTTTAACCAGTTTTTCTTGTCTGCCTGTGGATGGGGGTGGACACATCAGTCAGCAAAGAGGTAAAAAGATAGGGCCTCTTCCTTCTCACATCCATGAAGATCAGTTTCAGTGCTTTCCTGTGTTGGAAAGGGAAGAATCTTGAATTAAATTACACGGCCTTATATTTTAGGACGATCTCGAATTCAATTACATGGCTTGATATTTCAGAACGTGTTGATAATCCAAAATCTCTCATTTCCCATAGCATAGAGATAGGCGATTCTGCTTTTCTCAAAATTACCTTCTGACAATCTTGTTAAAACCATACAAAACAATGATAGAGCCTACTTTAGTCATTAGATAACAGAGGAATAATGATTCAGAAGTTTTTGTCATAGGATTTATACATTGTTTTCTTAAACTCTATGGAGAAATAGATGGTCGCACAAAACCCGAATCCATGGAAAGTGTAATTCCCTGAGTTCCGGCAGTTACATTGACCTGAGAAACCACTGCCAGAACCAAGATACAGAACATTTCTTATTTATTTATTTATTTATTTATTATTTATAGCAGAGTTGATTTACAGTGTTGTGCCAATTTCCGCAGTACAGCGAGGTGACCCAGTCATACATACTATCTTCCACCATGGTCTGTCTCAAGAGATTGGACAGGAGTTCCCACCGTGGCACAGCAGAAATGAACCTGACTACTATCCATGAGGACGCGGGTTTGATCCCTGGCCTCACTCAATGGGTCAAGGATCCAGCGTTGCTGTGAGCTGTGCCGTAGGTCACAGATGAGGCTCCGATCCTGTGTTGCTGTGGCTGTGGCATAGGTGAGAAGCTGTAGCTCTGATTCGACCCCTAGACTGGGAACCTCCATGTGCCGAGAGTGCGTCCCTAAAAAGCAAAAAGCAAAAAAAAAAAAAAGAGAGAGAGAGAGAAAGAGATTGGACATAGTTCCCAGGGCTGCCCGCTAGCATTTCATTGCTTATCATCCTACACAGAATAGTCTGCCTCTCCATCACTTGAGGGAGGTTCCTCCTGCCGCTTTTCAGTCTTTCCCTCCCTCCACCCACCACAGCCAACCACTGGCCTTTTGCCCACATCTTTTTTCAAAGCCAGAAATGTGTTTGAGTCTGCTTCTGGTGAGGGGTGCAAGAGGGCTACGGGGGAAGAAAGAACTTCCAGGGTTTTTCTGAAAGACCATCCAAAGTCTATGTCATGCATAAGTTGCTATTCACAAAGAGCTGGGGGGAGCGCCCTATTCCCTCCATCACTGCCCTGATGCCAGGGAAGGGCAGACAGGGCTGAAGTCAAGCCCAGCTCTGAGCATGGGAGAGATGCAGGGGGAGACCAGATAAGGCCTCTTTTCCTCTGGTTGATCAGGCAATGCAAATTTGATAGCTGGAAGTGTTAGGACACGTGCAATGCTGGGGGCAGGGAGAGCACTGGGCTGAGCCAGGTGGCTCCTACCTGTGTGGTTTCACGGGTCCTGCTCCCAACTGCTTTCATTCCTCCAGTCAAGTGAGAAGGCGGGGTTGAATGATCTTCAAAGACCCTTCCTGGTCTAAAAATCCCATAAATAAGGTCTTTAAAATGCCAATGACTGCGGGTTAAGTTAAGCAATTGAAATAAAAACAGACCACTGAAAATTTGTAAAAGAAATCCTTTAAATTCTCTATATCTCTTGCAGAAATTATTCTTTCACCTGACTGGTCTGGCATAAGCATTAGTTCAATTGTCTCCTTTCAGTCTTTTTCACACTTATTTTAATGATTCTGTCACTACGATCTTACTCTGAGAATTAAGAGGAAAATGCATAAAAAGTAAATAACATTAATGTCTCTGCATCTTGTTGAAAAACACTGTTTTCCTGGAGGAAGTATTACGTTTACTTTTTAAAGGCTGCACTTTTTTAACCTTATTTCTGGGCCACTTTCATTTAAAGAGGCTTTAAACAGATTAATGCAAAAATTATAATTTTTTAATACTTATTTTAGCAATTAGAAGGAAAACAGAAAAAAACCTGCACCCTTTCAGAATATCTTCTTCCAAAGATATTACCTAAAGAGGCAATCGTAATACTGTTTCAAATTGAGTTTTAATATCTCCTTTCTTTCAATAAGATAAATATTGAGATGTGGGGCAAGCCAAACTTCAAAATCACTTTTCTGCTTTTTCAGCGATAATTCTACCTTTGTCTTCTGATTCTTTCATGTTTCCAACTTTGTGGAAACATGAGTCTTGCCAGTGTTAAACTCAACTATTTTGAAATTTATGGATTATATCACTTTTCTCCTCCTTATGATTACTCTCTGATACCTCAGATAAAAACTCAAATAAGTTCATTTTACTGCTCATTATTATAAAATGTTTAATGGAAAAAATCTGAATTAGTTATATGGAACTAATATAATTAATTACATAGAACTTTTAAAATTATTATGAAATTCATGGATTTTTGGCAGTAACTTTAATGGAATCAAAAGAAGTCATGTGAGTTTTTTAAAGCCTCAGTCTCAACCAAATCTAAATGTCATAATTTTTTAAAAGTTTAACCCAATTTATCAAACTATAACCCATGAGAAAATACATTTTCACTGCAAATAAACTCAAATCTTTTCTAACATAATTTTGGAACATGAAAACAATTTCTGAACCTGAAACAAACTGACGGTTATTGGATTTACATGTCGGCTCTATAAATCTATACTTTTATTTATTCATTATCTCGTTGAAAAGTTATGATGCATATATCATCCTCAAAAGCTAACACATAGATTTTATTTTAAATAGTTCATATTAGTATAGGTTATACTATAGTATAGATTATACTATACAGCAAAGATGTATATCTTTTCAGTATGTATATACATAATGTTTATATGTATATAGATTTAGATATAATGTAATAATGTAATGTATATTAGAATGTAATATTGCTATACCTTACAGGTAGCTTTAAAACTATATTCCATACAAGGATGTTAACCATTACATATTTGTAATATTTTTATATATAAATTATATATATTTTTTAAACATTTTTTCCGTGGGGGCAGGTTGTGGGGTGTGTTATAAATTTTTAGTTAAATTCTTACTTACTCATTAGTTCATTTTAGATCAGCTCAATTTCTTTCAAATCCTGAGCTTATTGGCCTCTGCTGATTTGCATAGCTGTGCATGCAATCTTAAATGTGAAGGAGATTAACGTTAGGAAATTGGAACAGACTGGAACAAGGGTCAGCAAATTTGGCTGTTCTGCTACCCCTGGGATGAGGGACAGCAGTATCTCCATGTCAGGTGTCACCTCTATGACTCACTGGGGACAGACAGCAGCGGTAGCGGAGTCCGCACCCGCCAGTCACACCAAGGCCGACAAGCTGAGGCCCCAACAATGCCTTTATTCATGGCACCCCACATGCTAAGTGGGGACAAAGGCCCACTGGAGGTCAAGAGGGGCTGTCATTATCAAGTGTCACACCGCAGCCAAAACCTCATACCTGCTGCAACTCCAGTGCTCAGGGCGGTCCTGGTAGTGGCAGGGCCTGCCCCTGTCCTGGGAACGGGCTTGGGCTGAGAGGTTCTGTGCACAGTCCCCATTCTCTGGCTCCTTGGGCGCTGGAGATGCCATAGTTCAAGCAGAATTTAAAATGTCAAGGAAGAGAAGGAGTTCATTAGAAAACCAGGAACATCCTTCCAAAGCAGTCCCATCCTCTGTGCCTAAATAAGTAGGACTTAGGCTTCCTGCAAATGCATCTGGCATTCGTGATGAAGAGGGTCAATCTGGAGTGCCTGTTGTGGCTCAGCGATAATGAACTTCACTAGTGTTCATGAGGATGCTGGTTCGATCCCTGGCCTAGCTCAGTGAGTTAAGGATCCAGAATTGCCATGAGCTATGGTGTAGATTTAAGATGTGACTTGGATTCTGCATTGCTGCGGCTGTGGTATAGACCAGCAATGACAGCTCCAAGGCAACCCCTAGCCTGAGAACCTCCATGTGCCTCGGGTGGGGCCCCAATTTAAAAAAAAAAAAAGAGGAAAAGGTCAATTTGATTTTTCACAGAATCATTTATCGAGTGTTGCTATAAAATGTGAACTCCATGAGATTTTGACATGAGAGTGTGTGTGTGTGTGTGTGTGTGTGTGTGTGTGATTTTTGTCTCTGGTCCATTGTTGTTTCCCAAATGCTAAGCACCCCGCCTGCAGGCACTAAGTAAATAATAAATATGTGCTGAATGAATGATTGTTGTAAGCACTGTCCATATGATCTGATACTTTACATATATTTTATCACTTAAATTTCAACAACTCAAATAACACGGATACAGCACACACCCCAGTTTGCGAATGAAAAACATCAATCCCAGAGAGTTAAATGATGTGATTTCTCCCTCAATAGGAGGGGTCACATTCCTTTCAGTGTCTTTGCATGAGTTTAGCTCCAAAGCTAGATATTGCATTAAAACTTTCAGAGAAACAGTTTCTTCAGTTGATGCTTATAGGGGACTATGGCCTAGGACCACGCTTGTTACAACCAGTGAGCCCACACCTAGCCGAAGGTAAGGAGCTCAGCTTCAAAGACCGCTCCCTCCTGAGACAATGGATGTTGCCAATGGCTTTGTAACCTGGGCACTCAAATTAGGAGCTGGGCCGAGACCAAACAGAGAGCAGCGTGGCTATAAAATCATGTGATTCCTTAGCTGTCACAGGTGTGGACCATGTGAACCACAGGTGATAAACTCTTTACCCAATTAGTGCTTCTCGATTCTATCCATTTTCCATGTGAAAGTCTGGCTAGCTCTTTCATTTTTTTTCTTAAAGGATCACCTCCGCATTAATATTGTCTTAAAAAAAGTTGCATGACTCTCTCATTTGCAATAAACTTCATTTATGTTCTGGGGATGAGCATAATAATCCAGAATAAAATGGAAGGTAAGGATTATTAATCTACCTCCAGGGCTTTTTTTTTTTTTTTTTTTTTTGAGTAATGGTCAAGATATATTGAGAGAGGAGCAGGCTATTTTCATCCTCAGAATTCATGCCTCACTGGAAACAATATGAACTGAGCAATAACGCTTACAATAACTATTTTTATTTTGGACATGTTCAATGCATAGAGCTTAGAGGAGAAAAATGTATTACAATTTTAACAGTCCATAGCCATTAAAATCAGCCATTCTGTCTGAAAGTTGGCCAGGACTAGTCTCCTCTACCTTATTTCCCCCAACTGCTAACAAAAATCTAGGAGGGCAATTTAGAAAGTGAAGCTAGGGAAGGGCTAAAGTGAATGCAAAATCTTATGAAAGAAATAGGACAGGAAACAGGGACGAAGACACACGGTCTTTTTGCATCAAGGTGCTATTGTCTGTGTATGGGAGAGAATAAGACACCTGCCATCTTGAAAAGACAGTAGTAGGTGTTGGGGGCCCCCGAGCAGATTTCTGAGGAGAGGATCCATAACTTCATCAGGCTCCCATCAGTGGTTATAATTTATTAGATTAGGAAACATTGTTCTAGCAAAGTATTGAATTTTCACACTATGCCAACATCTGCCTTCCAGTCATTTCACCAGGAAGTCTGAAGGTTTAGGTTCCCCAGGGCTTCCAACTTCTTCTGTGTTGAGAGTCTGGCGTGGATGATTTGGGGTGAGCAAAGTACCTGAAGAGTAAAATGACTTTAAATGAGGAAACACGAGTAAACTTCTCAGGCTGTTGTTAAGCCCACAGGGGAAAATTCATTGGACAGCAGGGCCAAAAAAAAAAAAGGGTATTTCCTCATCTGATGAGCAGATCACTCAGAGGCACCTGCAGGTGTCCTTCTGACTCCCCGCTGACAAAGTGCAAAGAAGTTGAGAGTGAGGATGACTTTCTCCCAGCACCACCTGTACTCTGCCCGCTCCCAGCCAAGGTGGCCCTGCCATCTGCCAAGTGGTCCAGAACATCTTTCTTTGTCTCACTCGGTAGTCAGTCAAACTCAATGCAACACCGTCTTTTATTTATTGTATATGTCATTCCTGCTCCCCAAAAGGATCTGAAGACTCACAATTTCATGCAAAGCACTTTCCCTGGGTCTTAAGATACAGTTAGAACGAGGATTACAGCCACCTTGAAACTACAGACCTCTGTGAGTATCTATGGATGGTCATGGCCACTTGCCATGGAAAAATGTACACTTGCCTCAAGTAGACCCTATAATTTTTAGGTGGGTTCCTAGATCCTCATAGCCTATCTATGAATCCAAGGATCTCAGATTAAGAGGCCCTACTCTAAGGGAGTCCAGTCTCTGTCACGGTGCAGTGGAAATGTATCCCACTAGGAACCACGAGGTTGCAGGTTCGATCCCTGGCCTTGCTCATTGGGTTAAGGATCTAGCATTGCCATGAGCTGTGGTGTAGGTTGCAGATGCAGGTCAGATCCCGCATTGCTGTGGCATAGGACGGCAGCTATAGTTCCGATTAGATGCCTAGCCTGGGAACTTCCGTATGCCTCAGGTTCGGCCCTAGGACAAAAAAAAAAAAAAAAAGAGGCCCTACTCTAAAAGACAAAAACCATATGATATCACTTCTATGTAGACTCTAAAATATGACATAGGAGTTCCCGTCGTGGTGCAGTGGTTAACGAATCCGACTAGGAACCATGATATTGTGGGTTCGGTCCCTGCCCTTGCTCAGTGAGTTAACGATCCGGCGTTGCCGTAAGCTGTGGTATAGGTTGCAGATGCGGCTCGGATCCCCCATTGCTGTGGCTCTGGTGTAGGCTGGCAGCTACAGCTCCAATTAGACCCCTAGCCTGGGAACCTCCATATGCCGAGGGAGCGGCCCAAGAAATGGCAAAAAGACAAAAAAAGAAAAAAATAAAATAAAATATGACATAGGGGTTCCTGTTGTGGCCCAGAGGGTTAAGGACCAACATGGTCTCTGTGAGGATGCAGGGTTGACCCCTGGCTTCACTCAATGGGTTAAGGAGCCAGTGTTGCCATGATCTGTGGCATAGGTTGCAGATGCAGCTCAAATCCGGTGTTCCTGGGGCTGTGGTGTAGGCCTCGGCTGCAGATGCAACTCAACCCCTAGCCTGGGAACTTCCACATGCCACAGATGTGGCAGTAAAAACAAAAAAAAAATGACACAAATGACCAAACCTACAAAACAGAAGGAGACTCATAGGCATAGAGAACAGACTTGTGGTTGCCAAGGGAGAGGGGGATGGTGAAGGGAATGATTGGAAATTTGGGATTAGCAGATGAAACTAGTATCTATAGGATGGGTAAACAATGAGGTCCTACTGTACAGCATAGGGAGCTCTATTCAATATCCTGTGATAAACCATCATGGAAAAGAATATGAAAAAAAGAATGCATGTATATGTATATCTGAGTCACTTTGCTGTACAGCAGAAATTAATATAGCAATGTAAATCAACTATACTTCAATAAAATACATTTAAAACAAAACCAGAGGAGCCCTACTCTGGAGCAGGAGTTCTAAACCTTGACACTTGAGATTCGGGGCTGGGAGGGTCTTTGCTACTGTGTGGCTCAACTCTGTAATAGGAAGGTTACCTCCGCCTGTTTCATGGGAAAGTTAGAAAAAGAGACATGAGACTGCTGAGTGACAGCAACTTAAAAGACTACCCACGCTGGTTTAAATGTAAGCTGTGATTAAATGGGAAAGTATCCATTAGTCCATAAGAATTACATGGACATCTGCGCTCTGAAATCTTCTTTATGAATAGAATCTTGAAAAATGATGATGCTCGTGGGATATTAAAAACTGTAGCGGCCCAGGGATGGGCTGTCACACTTGACATTAATTTTTTTTTTGTACAGTCCGGTAGAGCAAACTTACTCAAAACCAGTTGTTCTGTGTTCCAAAAAGAAGCTGCTCTAAGAAGAAATAAAACAAGCTAACAATAACTGACTATTATTTCTGTCGATTTCCAAAGGCTTCGTTGGATATGCAGTCCAACAATGATGCTATTTGAGTAGAATAAATACCCTGACGTGAATATGTAAAGAATTAGAAATGAGTTACATCTTGCCTGTGGTTAAAAACAGAACTCATGTGACTCTGTAAAATAGGCTTAAACGAACATGAACAGGTGGTCCTGGGTCTTGGCTTGTGTCATCTCCCTGCCTGTGATAGAGCCTGCTGATGACAGTCACCCCACCACAAAGGTAACTAGTTCTTCCTCAGGAAACGCCTGGGTGGGAGCCAGAAGTGATTGCATCCTTTGTTGGCTTCTGGGGTTTAGTAGATGCAGGGCAGCAGTGGTCCAGGCACTGGAAGTCATCCTCTGATCCCTCCTCCTGGGACCATGGCCACTCCAGAATGACAATTAGAATAATTCTTATTCAATTGCTGTTTGGAGCTCAGGAGGACAGAAAAATTATGCTTAGCCCCAGAGGTCATTTGCTTGGCTAATTTTTCACTAATTATTTCTTCGTTGCTTTTTTTTTTTTTTTTTTTTAGGCCAGAGAGAAAAAAGTTCTCTTCCAAGGTTTGGTGGAAAATGGTTAAGAGCCTTTACAAAAGTTCAGGGTTAAAGCAGAACAAAATATTGCCATTTGCAGCAGCATGAATGGACCTAGAGGGAAGGCCCCCTGAGGTTGGGGTTACCTCAGCCTGAGAGCCTGAGAAGCAGCTGGCCTTGAAATGAAGGACCACCGGCCTTACCTGCCTTCAGACAAGGTGTGGCTCATAGAAACAGAACAGGTGTTCAGGGCAGAGAGGAGCTGAAATTTCCCTCTGCTCAGCTCCAAGCTTCTCCCCATTCCAGAGGAGTAAGAGAGTCTAGGCAACTCATTGGCCAACTCCAAATATTTGCTCCCATACAAGCTTCCCCTTCTGCCTGGAGCCCACTGGTAGGAAAATGTTAATCCAAGTCATAGCTGACACATAATATGAGTGAGAATAAATCTTTATTGTTGCAAGCTACTGAGATTTTTGGGGGAGGTTGCTGGTCCAAAGCTAATGCAAGACGACCATCTAAAAGCTTTTCAAGCCCTCGAGAGGGACAGGACAGGGCAGGAGGATGGGCGAGGTCCTTGAAGGCTAAAATACTGCACAGAACCAGATAAAGAAGTGAGTGCTCCCTGCCACTAAAGCCTAGATGAGTCTTAGATTACCCATGAGGAGAGGTGATGAGCAGAGAAAGGAAAATATCCCAAACGAGGTCCCAAAATAGATCGAGGAATACTTAGAACATGGTTTATACTCCATTGGCAATAACAAGCTTTCTGCCATCAGTGGAAATGGGGCTCGGGAACTTTGTATAAAAACATCGTCTCACTTTCACATCCTTAACTTTGTGACTATGGGGTTCGCACCCCAATGTGTGTGTGTGCTGTGCAGTGGGATGAATCCCATGGGAGCAGAGAGGCACAGACGAGAAAGAGGGTTGGGTGGCAGCAGGACCCTTGGTGAGCCCTCCAACTACAAGGCTCAGGGGTGCCACATGATCCACTTTCTCAGGGCCCCTAACATCCCTGTGCAATGTCTTTAGAGACTCATTTCTAGCATTTGAGCTGATGGGGTAAAGCGGGTCCCCCAGTAACTCACTGGTATCTTTTTTTGCAGAGCCACAGCCACTATAATTTATCAAGGGGCTATGAACTTCCTTCTCTCTGAACACAGAGAAGGTTTGCATCTTCGTTCCTTTTACTCAAGACTGCAGGACATTTTTCTATCAATCTCCAGTTCAAGCCCCATTCTGCCTGGTGGCAGACAAGGTAATCTTCAGCAAGGACAGCTTTTCTCCATCACTTCAGGTATAAACTTTCCTCCTAGCCTATCTTTCCCTCTGGGGTGCCAATGGCCACAGATCTTCCCTCTGATATGTCCCTCTGGCCCCCCTTTCTTCATAGCACTTCTGGGGCTCATTGTCCTCCTTCTACCACTCCTCCTTCTGGGGCAGGAAAAGTTTTCAGACAATCCACTTTTCTTACATCATAGAAGACTCAGGGAGCTGTCCTGGGCCCCTGCATCCAGACCTGCCAGACCATAATTGCCCCTCTACAGCTACCCTACCTGCACACCCAGACAGGAAAGATGGATGGAAACAGGCCCCTAATTATTTTGAGATAAAAAGTGTGTGTGTGTGTGTGAGAGAGAGAGAGAGAGCGAGAGAGAGAGAGAGAGAGAAAGAGGGAGAGAAATAGGGAGAGAAAGAGGGAGGGAGAGAGGGAGACAGGGCACATACTTCAACTGATATGTCTCAAAAGAATCTTGCCATATATCCTATCATGTAATCCTCACTGAAACTCCATATGGAAAATGGTAATACCCAATTTTACAGAAGAGAGAGCCAAGTCTCAGAAGTACTAAATAGCATGTAAATCAATAGCATCTATTTGGATCACAAAGGTGGGAGATGGTACATCCAGAACCCAAGCTCAGATCGGGCAGTTTGTAATGCCTCTGTTTTCCCCACTGTAATAGAGTTCAGAGTTCCGTGGTTCATTCACTGGACACTTTTCCTCCAGGATCCAGAGTGTTCTAGTATCTGTTTTCCCTCTTCTAGTACCATTAGCTTCACCAGCTGGTAGATCTAACATCCAATGATAGGCTCACTACAGATGCTGTCAGAATGGCCAGCAGGCTGCTTCTAGGGAGGAGCAGTGGGAATTACCTCTATGGGGGTCAGATGGTATTTTCTGCTTAGAATCTATAGCCAATGTTATAGACATATCCTGCAAGGGCTCACACATCAGTGACCACGACCATGCATTTGTTTTGTAGCCACCAAAGTGTCCAGTTCCCATGGGCATTTGGTGGTACACCCAGGGCACCAGCAAACTCAGCAGCCATCCAGCCATTAATCCATCCATTTGGCAATGATTTTTCCTGCAAGAGCAAAAAGACCATCTTAGGTGTGTGCTTGAGTCACTGACATTGAGAGTGAATCATCCCTGTGAAAGCTCTGGGCACCCTGAGATGCCACCTGTCTGGAGCAAAAGCACCACATTTGCAGACACCTGTGGTTTGCCTAATTGCATTTTCACAAACCCTCGGAAACCATTGAGGGCTTCAGCTGCACCAGGCGTGTGGTCTAATGAGGTTTCTGAACTCCATGTTATAAAATTGTCACAGATTATTTGTCAGAAAGCGGCTGCCTCATGAATGGAGCAGACTTGAAATTTGGGGTACCCACATTTTGATAATTTTCTGCCATTACAGAAATACCACATGACTTCAGTTACACACAAAAAAGTATTTTCTGAGCATTTGTTTCAAATACATGAATTTCCCAGTTTTTGGTTCCTATGAGTGTCTTTGGGGGATTGAAAGCAAAAGGCGCTGCCACCTCATTCTTAAATTTGGGAGAAAAAGGATAGATCGCTGATGAAAATAGAGATCTCAACTTGAAGTGAATTGATCACTGTTGATTTCCTTTCCTTATAGATGGATTGACTACAGGATGCTCTTAGGTTAACCCTTTTCACCAAGTATTGTATTTTATCATAGTCATGAGACTCACGTTTTCTAAAGTGTATTTGATGTAAGTACTATCATCCTTTGGTTATTAAGGGAGTGATGATCTGGTGAGTGGATTACTCTTGCCCTTGGCTTGTAGGTTATTTCCCCTCCCTTCTTTCTCTTTGGGCTCCTTGCTCCGTCACCCTGCTGTTGCTAATTATGAGTTCTCTACACCAGCTGGAGTATTACTGTGGCACCATCCATCCTTAATAACACCCCTGTGGCCAGGGGAGCCTACTGTTACCTGGAGCCATGAGGCCTGAGCCAGGGAGCTCAGTATCAGAGCCTCCTGCCTGCTAGCACGTGGGGTTTGGAAATCAGCTTCTACCAGGCTCTGTCCTAGGGCCAAACTGCCCGGATTTATTGAAAACACACTACTTGCAAAGCCCTCATGTAGAACTTCTCCAGCATTGGGGGGAGGGTGTCTCATTATCCATATTCCTTCTCCAGGGATCTCTTGGCTTGCTCTGTCCTGCTCTTGGGACAACCCAGTCCATATGCCAGAGAATAATTAAGTTAAATTACTAATACATGACATGCTCACTGTACAAAATTTAGAAAATACATAAAAATAAACATACACACACAAAACAAGTGTAATGCGTGACCCAGAGATATTCCCATGTAATCTCTGTGTACATTTCCATGTCTACTTCATGGAAAGGGATTATATAATAATACTGTTTTACTAACTCATTTCTTAAATTGACAATATCTTATTATTATTACTTTCACATAGCATGAAACGCTATGCCAGATGACTGCTAAGAAATGTGTTATAGGACTGTATCATTACCTACTTAATACATATTCTAATGCTGCCTTTTTACAGTGATTTCTTTTTTTATCACAAATATTGGGCAACATAAAAAGATGGTCAAGGATATGTGTGCATATCTTACTATTTCTTTATGTTCAATTTCCGGAATTAGAATTGCTGTGTGAAAAGTAAAGTGAGGGGTTTCTGTTGTGGCTCAGTGGATTAAGAACCCAAAGTAGTCTCTGTGAGGGTGCAGGTTCACTCCCTGGACTCATTCAGTGGTTTAAGGATACAGTGTTGCCACAGGTGGCATAGGTTGAATCATAGATGCAGCTCAGATCGGGCACTGCCGTGGCTGTGGTACAGGCCTCAGCTATAGCTTCAATTCAACGCATAGGCTGGAAACATCCATGTGCCACCAGTGTGGCCATAAAAAGAAAAGAAAAGAGGTAAAACAAGGGCTCTCTTCTTGACCTGGTTCTACCAGTTCTGCTTCCCATGGAGAGGTTTCTTAGTCCTGTGTTTGTCAGTTCTGATACTCAGAACCTCCCCCCCACCAAAAAAAAACATGCAGGTTCCTGGTTGCCCCACTTCCCTTAATGGAGCTTCAGGTAGAGTCTGCATGTGCAGCCCTCTCCACCGGCACAGCTTAGGGACAAGAACCTCAGGATCCTCTACCTCGTCTCATGTGTGTTAAACATATATTAGGCTCTGTTTTAGTCCCCTAGACTAGGATGGCAGACATGAGGATGTTTATACCCACAGATCCCTAGAGCAGGATGCACACCAAACCCCACAGGGCCACATGGAGAAGCACCAGGGTCCATCAAGAGAAAGAAGAGGCCAGGGAACAGCATGGCCCAGAGCCTGGAGGGGTTTCCTCAGGAAGGAACAGTGTGGCAGGGAAGGCACATTGAGTAGACTTGGGGTTGGATGGCTGGAAGAGTTTGGGCAGGACATGGGCTATAGGGGTGATCCCTAGCTGTCTGGTACATGGTCCTGGGTCAGTTCGGGGTGGGAGGACTATGGTTACAACCTGCTATGGAAACAGCTATTTACTAGAATTGAATTAGAAGTTTGCTGACCTCTCCAAACTTCATTACATGCCACCCTCCCAGCTTTTCTACCCACTGGCACTAGGGCTCAGCTTCTAGTAATGCCCACCAAGTCTCTGAAACCCAGAATAGTTCCTAATTGAGTCTGCCTCCACAATCACCACAACACGGCTGAATTCTCCTCTGCCCCGGCTCATCCAACATCAGGCGCAAAAAACTGCTACAGCATCTGAGCCCAAAACAGGTTAGCTTACTTCAGTGCTCTGTACGAGAGGTGTGCTGGGGGAGAGGCTGAAATTTTTGGCAAGATGATATTTATGAATTAGCTGTGAATTTCAAATATCTCTGCATCCCTCTCACTTCATTAGTATGGAATCAAAAATTGTAATTACGGAGTAAATGTGTTCCAAAGAGGAGAGAAAAAGAGTTTTTGCCACGGTCCTTGTCATTTCTTTTCTGTAGGAAAATCTAAAATTGGACCAGAAAGAAATGGGACGATGAGCTTTCCACATTCTCCTTGCGACGGGATTACTACATATTATTATTTCTATTCATAGCTTCATTGCTTCGGATAGAGCTGTTATTACCAGAAACAAAAACACAACAATAACCCTTTGAAATCTTTTCCAGCAAATTCTCTAAATAGGTAGGCATCTTCTTACCTCATCTCCATTCTTTTTGGGGTCGGGGGGGGGTCAGCTAATTTTACCTTTTAAAACCATTGATATTTAAATTCACGATTTCTTTAATATCGAGTCTGCCTGCCAAGAGAACTCTCAGATCTCTTCTTGAGCGTGTTAAGTGAAAATGTCCTTATCTGCCACCGAGGAAGCAACTGTTCTCTGTCACCCCCACAGGGGAGATGGGGGCACCTTGCCACCCCCCACCCCCGAGTCACAGGCATCCTTCTCCTCCTGGACTGTGTCTGTTCCTGCCTCACCTGACTCCTGTCAGATGCGTGCAGGAGCTAAAAGTCCTGTGCCTTCAGCCTGCAACTTCTGTGCCCTTCCTCAGCATGACAGCCCCAGGCCTGGAGGGACGTCCCTTGTACGGCCTCAGGGAGGTTTGCTCCTCTTTACTCTCCCAGAGCTGCCAGGTCAACCACCTGTCTTTCCTGGACAGGCATTACGTGGCTGCACCTCACAGTTCGCAGCATCCTCGGTGGTCATAGATCTCCATTCTCCGGGTCACCGTTGTCCCACATCTGCCAGGCTGTCCTGGGGTTCCACTGGCATGGATCACATGGGTAGTTTTCCTTCCTAAGGCCCTCAGCATCCATCTCTTGTTCTTTTCCAGCCCTGCAAGTGAGGCGCTGGATTAGAGCCATCTCCCACCTTCTCTGCATGGAAATCAGGGCAGCGAGGATAGCAGAGCTCCATTTTAAGCAGTCCCTTGAAGCCGGGTTTGATGTAGCGCTGTCCTTGTCCCTGTGCACACCAGTGGAAGGTTCTAGAACAGTCACCCCAAGAAAGCTGTTCTCTCTCCTGGCCCCCGCCATCCTCCTGCGGCTTACTGGCTCTTCTGAAGGACTGCTTCCTGCCACTGGCTCCCTCTGTCCCTTTGATGGCTGGCCGAATGGAGGTGCCAGTCTCTTCCAGCTGCACACTCCTTCTAAAGACCTCTGCAAAAACGTTGAATGCTGAACTCTAGCCAGCAGTGTACCATTTCACTTTGCTTCAGCCAGACCCCAAATACTAAAGCTCCAACAAAGACAGTCAAACTGAGTTTTAGAAATAAGAGGAAGAATTTCAAGTTTCAGAACACCATGCTGGAAAGTTAGATCTTTGCAAAGTCAGTTTCCACTTGTCCTCAGAACGGATGGAGAAACAATACAAACTGGATTCGATTACAGAAAATGTATGAAAAGCCCCAGATGCACCATTATTCAGAGTTTCTAAAACCACATGGAGAGGGCTTATAATATATGTACACTCATGCCAGGAGAGAGAAAGTAAGAACAGGGCCACCTCTTCTGTCTGACGAGACAGTTTCTTCCTGCTTTCTCTTCTTGATGTTCGGCTCTGCAAATGCCAGCAAGACAATGCCAGCTGCTGGCTTCTACAGTGAAAAATGCTTCACACAGATTTCAGGGGTAAACAGGTGATCAGTCTCCCACACCTGCAAAAGAGGGGGCTGGCCCAGATCTGCACTGGAAGTTGTTCCTCGGTCTCCTCCCAAAGAATCTACTCATTCAGAGAAATCTCGAGTCTCATCTGCAGCATGTGTAGGAAGGCACACACTTGGAAACAAGGCATTTTATCCAAATGTGAGAAAACCAAGTGATACTCCAGAGTGGGAAGGAGAGAGATTTTCTCCATGGGGGTTGGGCGTGGCTGGAACATTTTCTTTCCTATTCTATGGCTTTGGGGAAAGAGGAAGGGAACGCCAGGTTGCAGGAGGAGCCCTTCTTCTGGAGCTCTCTGATTGGTCAGCCTCGTGATGCAGATTAGCACTGTTACTTGGGGGGGGGGCGGGGGGGGACACTGAGAAGCAAAAAGGTGGGACAGGTGGCTTTTGCAGTAGTCTTTGGAGAGGAGAGGGGCCCCCGCAGAGCTCATGCTCCTCTTGGTGCCTTCAAAGTTGTCATTTTTTTAAACCACCCAGCCACCCTGGCCCATAAATCCTCTTTGATCTGAAGTCCTTATTATGCTATATTTTGCATGGACACTTGCTCTGTCCACAGTCCTGAGGAAGCAGTGCTAAGGGATTTCAAGGCCCTCTCCCCTCCAGGAAATAGAGCAGGAACTTGCATTTTGCGCAAAAGGTTTGAATACAAAAGAAAAACAAAAACTCGAACACCTAAGTTCTAAAACAGTGTGGTTGTGAGGCTCTCCTTCACTGCCGCTTATTCTAGTTTTTTTCTTTTTCTATAAATAATAATCAATGCGTTGGAGAACTGGTGTTATTTTTAGAATTGGTTTCAAAATTTTCAAATTCAAAAATGATGAATATTTCAAGAATGGGATGGAAATGATGATATATATTTTGTCAGAGGAGAGACATGGGGTTAAATAAATGTGGTTTTCTCTAGGCAATTTAGTTCAGCACATCATTTCCAGCTGGGGAAAGCAGACTACATCATTTGTGTCTCAGGCCACACCAGTGAAGACAGTTCACTGGCCCAGGGCACATTATGGGGTCAGGATGCCCACTTAGTGACCGGGGGCCCCCTCAGTTTGCCAAGGAACACTTCAGAATGGCAGCTCCATCAGATGGCTAGAGGCAGCTGGAGGCAGGGGCTCAGGGATAGTTCATGCACAGTTTGCAGCCAGAGTTAAAGAGTTTCATTAGATGTCAATTACATCTTCATAAGAAAATTGTAAGAGATTCTGTTGGTAGGATTACGTGAAAAATGAATGGTATTTGACTTACAAGCATGAACACCTGCAAGCTGGTGAAAAACTCTAAGTTCTTAAGTTCACAAAAATCTAACCGAAATCATCCAATTGTGTATTTGAAGGTGCAATCATATCAACAGTCTATGATAATTTTTTTCAAATTCAGGAAATATCTCTGTGTGTTGTCAAAACCACCCAAATAACCAACAGCCCTCTAGAGTTGAGTGCCATACACTTGTTACATATTTGTATGATTTTGTTTTGTTCTTGCACATGGGACAGAAATACATCCAGGATAAAAGTGACTGATACCTTTTAAGGATTTAGTTTAAAAAAAAAAGTAGAGTTTCAAAATGTTCAGCACTGGATAGGATGGACTCTTTCATTTATAGCTCCTTCTGTCTCCCAGCTCCCTTTCATGTGTCCTGATTTGGTCTAAATTTGGAAAGGTAGAAAGACAAAAGAGGGAAGTCAGGGAGTATGTCTAATAAGTGGGTTGTATTTTGACAGGTTAACGCTCCAAGGATATCTAGGCTGCCAGTCGAGCTGCTGCCTGGCTTCATTTCACAATACGTCCCCGGGAAGATCGTTTCTCAAGACAAAAATCCAGTGTCATCCTCCATCAGAAGGAAATAACTGTCTCCCAAAGCTGCTTTCTCTGTGGACAAAGTAGCAGTGTTGGAAGTAGCAGACAGGATAGGAAACTCACAACGTTTTCTCCACACAAAAGGGAATGTGATGGAGAAGAACTTCACAAGGCGGAAGTTTCAATGGTGTCAATGGAATTTAGCTGCAGGCAATAAATCAGTAACATCTTTGATTCATTAGGGATAATTCAGCAGAAGCTCTTCGATGATCAGTGCTAACAGAGGCATACCTCCTATCCTTTAAACTCCACCATCAGTCACAAGGAGGGACTGGCCCCTGGCCGGGTGGGGACAGTGTGGGGACGTGGATCACAGCCACCCTTCGTGGAGTGCTTCCTGAGAAGCAGGCACCTTCAGATGCATTTTACTGCAGCCCCACGTGGTGGATGTGATAACTCCAGGATGCTGGCAGAGTGACTTGGGGACTTATGTACCTTCCCTGGGTCTCCTACACACCGGCTCAGGCGGTACCCACTCTAAGCTCGTGCTGAAGATCCCTTCCCCGCCTCTTCCTACTCCCATCCCTGGGCCTCCCAAAGCACCTGCTACCATCCGACTGTGGGCCCTGCCACCAGCCAGGGTGTCGGGTGGGGGGGGGGGGTCCAGCGCCCCTCCCCCACCCTCAGGCCGGCCTTAATGCCTCATCCTGGAGGGACCGATGGCACTTGGGTCGTGTCCACTGCCCCAGAGCTGCAGCCCTCCTGGTCACACATGTTCATCCACCCCATGGATATGGGGGTTCCCCTGGCCCTGAGCCCTGGCACTGATGCTTGGCCTCTTTCCCCAGACTCCCTCATGTCACCCAGGGAGTTCTTTCTTGGGCTCCTAATTCTTGTCTTTGAAAGTCTGTGTTACGGTTCCTACCCATTTTCTTCCAAAAGGCTCCCCAGAGTAGCTCAAGTTCTATTTTCCTCTCCTCTTCGATGCCTCTCTGCTTCTTCCAGCTTCCAGGCGGCCGTGTCGCTGCCAGAAGTATGCCTCCACCTTGATGGTGGTGTCTTACACTTAGAACTGGCAGCAACTTTTTTTTACGATTTTTCAATTTTATTTTATTATTTTTTTATTAAAGTACCGTTGACTTGCAATGTTCTGTCAGTGTCTTAGAATGGCTAAGCAACTTTTCAACTTAGTGGCAGGCTCTGCAATGGGTGGCATCTTAGATTTCATAAAATACAGCAACTTAGATGCAAAGATGATGCAAAGACGAGCCAGGCGAAGGGGCCACCCCCTGTATCCCTGAGCATCCAGACCCCAACACAGCTGTCAGGTCAGGAAGCGGCCTTGCCCACCCTCCCACTTCCACCGACCAGGGCATGAGAAATTCTGCCTGACAACCAATATTTTCCCTTATTTCCACAAGAATTGTGAGCCTGCGAGTCAAAGACTTTCATAGTGATCATCACACAAAGGGGGAAAGTTTCTGTCTAGACAGAGACTATAATTACTAGTATTATATAAAGTCACCGAAATGCCTGAACTGCAGGAAAGGAGCAAAAGCCCATCTATGCCAAAAACCCCGTAATGCCCCCCCTCAAAAAACACTTCCTGGATAATACGGCACCTACAGCAGCCTTCTCAGGAGGTACTGATGAAAGAAGCTTCCAGAATCTCTAAGAAGTCTGTGGTTGATAGAAACTATAGGCAATATTTCCATAGTAAGGGTGTTTTTCTTTTTCTTTTTTTTTGGCCTTTTTGTCTTTTTAGGGCCACACCCATGGCACATGGAGATTCCCAGGCAAGGGTTGACTCAAAGATGTAGCTGCCTGCCTATACCACAGCTCACGGCCACGCCAGATCCTTATCCCACTGAGCAAGGCCAGGAATCGAACCTGCATCCTCATGGATACTAGTCAAGTTCGTTAACCACTGAGCCACGGCAGGAACTCCAGGGTGTTTCTCTTTCTTTCTTTTTTTTTTTTTTTTTACGTTCTCTCAATTTGGTTTACTCTAAGGTCAATTAAAATCTTGAAAAACCTAGCAGGGTCGCTAGGGCGCCAACAGGAACAAAGACTTTTGTCAGGATGTCACTATATTTGAGCAATTGTCAACAGAGGCGACTTAACGCCCCTCCTTCTATAGTTTAGGTACAACTTATGGTTCATCCTTAGATCCAAACACAATATTTGGAAGCCAACCATAAGACCGTAGCTGTGTATATAATCATTGCAAACTTTAAAAAATAATTCAGACTTCCTATTGCGGCTCAGCAGTAAAAAACCCAACTAGTATCCATGAGGATACCTTGCTTAGTGGGTTAAAGATCCAGCATTGCTGTGAGTTGCAGTGTAGGTTGCAGATGTGGCTTGGATCCAGCATTGCTATGACTGTGGTATAGGCCGGCAGCTGCAGCTCTGATTTGACCCCTAGCCTGGGAACTTCCATATGCTGCCGGTGTGGCCCTTGAAGAGCCGAAAAGAAAAAACTAACATTTTAAATGAAAAAGAATTTAAAAAGTCGGCTTCCCACCTACTTGCCCTTCTTATTTACATCAGTCTCCTATTACTGCTTCTCGAAACAGCAAAAGTATCCTCCCTCCTGGGCAGGATGGAGGATTTGGACATGGGTCTGGGAGACCTCCATTGAACTCTGGGCTCACTTTAGCCGTGGCTTCCCTTCCCTGCAACCACAGCTGCCACCTGCTGCCCACCAACTGCAGACAAGGCCAGCCTCATCTTCCCTGGACAAGTCCAGGTCTAAAAATCCAGGTCTAAGTCAGTCTTCAGGGACTGCCCATTAACCATACCATCAGGCCAGGGTGTTCGGTTCTAGCATCAAGGTCCATGTTAGCCCAGGCTCAGGCCGCCCCTGTGTCTCCCACTCTTAACACTTGAATATGGGACCCTGATAGGCTGCCTCAGCCCCGTTTGCATTCTGGAGCTCTGTCAGCAAATTCAGGGCCTGGGTCTCCCCTTCCTGAGCCCCATCTGGTGGCTTGAGTTCTTTCCTACCCATCACCTTGACAGCTTGGCTTGGATGGTAAGGAAGCACCTCCAGCAGCAAATTCTTTTTTTTTTTTTTTTAGGACTGGACCTGCGGCATATTGAGGTTCCCAGCCTAGGGGTCCAATTGGAGCTATGGCTGCCCACCTTCGCCACAACCATAGCAACGGGGGATTTGATCTGCGTCTGCGACCTACACCACAGCTCACGGCAACACCGGATCCTTAACCCACTGAGCAAGGTCAGGGATCAAACCCGCAACCTCATGGTTCCTAGTCAGATTCGTTTCCGCTGATCCATGACGGGAACACCTCCAGCAGCAAATTCTGATCTGAATTTGACTGTCTCCTCCTACACCCAGACATGGTCATGTCCTGTCTTCTTCACCTCGTAAGTGGTCCTGCATTCATTCACTCTTCAAGCCAATATTCTAGGAATCGTGCCTGATTTGTCCCCTTGACTCACAGCATGACTGGTCCCCAGCCATGGTTGGAGCCCCCTCCACTTTCCCCATCTCCACCTTCCTTTCTCTGGATCGATGCCTGAGTCAACCCCTCACTGGTTACTCTGCTTTCACTCTGCCGGCTGTTTTCCACATGTAGAATGTGGGATTTATTTTGCCTACATGCTTATTTCTGGATCTTTGATATTTCATGATAACAATTTGTAAAGTAAAAACAACAGCAACCCCACCCCACCCCCAAATCTACACCCATGTCCTTCCACTTCTCTTGGTGTTACTAAATCATTCCCCCAAATATTTGTTTTCCAGCCCCCTCCCCCAGTGTGTGAGCTCCCATCACGCCACGGCCTTTCCAACACTTCACGGTGTTAAGTCCAATCATTTCACCCATCTGATGGTGTGAAGGGGCATGGTGTGCCTCATAAAGTCTGAACCCCAGTCCCAGTGGGCACCTTTGACATGCTTATTGACTCTATTTTTCTCTTCATATCTTCAACCCACTTTCTATTGACTTTTCCCTTTCTATTGATTTATAGGAAAATTTTAAATAGATTCTGGATACTCATCATTGGTCGGTTTTATGGTTGGTTGTGGCTTCACCTTTTAAATCACGTCTTTTTTTTTTTTTGACAATAGAATTGTTTTATTTTAATGCATCGGGATTCATAAATCTTCTCCTTTATGTTTGTGTCTTATGTTGTAAGAAATTCTGCCCTCCCCTGGCCTTGCAGCAATGTAAATCAAGTTATGTCCGTGTCCCGCTTTACATCCTCTGATGGCTGCCTTGGCCCTGAATATGAAATGCGGTTCCTTCCTCACCTGTTCCCTGATCCTGCTGCCCACGTGCTCCCTGGCTCACTCCGCAGCCACTTCTCCCTCTTCCTCAAACATGTCAAGTCTCCTCCCTGACAGTCAAGTCTCACTTCCTGCTGCGCCAGATGGTTCTCAGCCCCACCAGATACACGGCTGGTGTCTTTCCATCAGTGGGAACGCTTTGGGGAGACCACCTTGGACCCAAGTCTCCACTCCTCATCCCCCACCCCTTTCTGGAACACTACTCCTATTTTATTTTATTTTTTTCATTTTTAGAAGTTTTATTGAAGTATAGTTGATTTATAAGGTTGTGATAATTTCTGCTGTACAACAAAGTGATTCAGTTATGCATGTACATGCATCTATTCTCTTTCAGATCATTTTCCTAAGTAGAGCTCCCTGTGCTGTACAGCAGGTCCCCACTGGCAAATCATTCCATATACGTTAGTGTGCATATGCCAATCCCAAACCCCCAGTCTATCCCACACCCCTGTCCCCTTTGGTAACCATAAGTTTTTCAAAGTCTGGAAGTCTGTCTCTGCTCTGCAAATAAGTTCATTTGTATCCTTTCGTATCCTTCTTTTTAGATTCCACATATAAGTGATAGCATATGATGTTTTTCCTTTACTGTCTAACTTCATTTAATATGATAATTTCTAGGTCCTTCCATGTTGCTAAAGATAGAATTGCATTTTTCATGCTGAGGAGTATTCCATTGTATGTACATACCACATCTTCTTAATCCATTCATCTGTCAATGGACATTTAGGTTGCTTCCATGTCTTGGCTATTGTAAAGAGTGCTGCAATGAACACTGGGGTGCATGGATTTTTCTATTATGGTTTTCTCTGGATAGATGCCTCTTGATTCCCATTTTAGATTCTTTATAGCACTATTACCACATAAAGCTGTGCGTGTGTTGGGGGGGGTGTTGTCTCTAAAGCAGGGGCCCCAAGGTCTGCTCCCCTCCGTGCCTTCAGCTGTGGAGCAGTGATTAACACACCTCCTGACCTGAACACCTACCTGTCAAGTGAATAAACACCAGGGAACTCTTACCCAAATGACAGGAAAGCAGGGCTTTGTAAGGGAGACGGATGATGGATGTGAGGTCTTGACTGACAGACCCAATAGGCGGGTAATTCCTATTTCTGAAGAAAAGACCAGTACACACTGAACAAAAGCTGTCAAAGATATAGTAGATTTTTTAAAAGTGTTTTTGAAGAATAGGAGGAGCTAGATCTTCCCCTACCCTCGTCTGTTCTTCACACAGTTGTCAGGATGTTCCTTTTACAGCAGAGGCTGGATCAGTCTCTCCTTCACTCGAAACCCTGCTATGGCTCTCATGTTCCTTGGAGAGAAAGAGAAAGACCCCACAGTGGGTACAGGGTCCCGCGGGATCTGGGCCCAGGCCCTCTGCAGCTGCCAGGAGCCCCCCTCCTCCAGGACAACCCGGGGCCTCTCTCCTGCATCTCCATCAAGTCTTTGCTCCCATGTCACTTCCCAGGCATCCTGAACCAGTCTATTTAACAAAGCAACCCAGCTCCCTCCTATATACTGTCCCCTCCCCGAGGAATGGTCACCTTTTGAAACATCCTGTCACTCACTCTTTATATTCTGGCTAAGGATCCTGTCCCTCCATGAGACTATCATCACCCTAAAGGCAGGGCTGAGGTCTGTTTTGTTCACTGCACGCCCACAGCACGCACAATGGTGCCCAGCATGTGGCAGGAACTTCATATGTGTTTGTCGAGTGAACAGCTTCAACAAATCTGTGTCCTGCAGCAAAGCGATGCAGAACGGTCCACACCAGGACACATCTGGGTAAATTTCCCAAACCTCAATATCAAAAAAAAGAGTGCAATGGGGATGCAGGCAGGAGAAGAAAATATATTTTGGGGATGGGGGAGAGGAAAGCAGGTCAGTATGGACTTGCCCTGAGTCCTCAGTGCCATACTACAGCGGGCACTGCCTGTGTTACTCAGAGGGACAGAACAGGGTGCCAGCTTGTGTAAGAAACCAAGTTGTTCTTTGTGTATAAATGCATCAGACTGCTGGGACAAGGTAAGAACCCAGAAGACCTCGGACTGTGCAGCCATCATTTTCTGCACAATCCACTGAGAACGAGGGAAGAAGAGCCCACGTTGTTCGCTGTGCTTCTGTCTCTGTTCTCTGAGAACAGGCACAACACCGTTCATCCCTGGTCCCCAAGACTTTCATTTATTGAGTGACGGATCCCCACAGGCCAAGGCTTTTCACGTCCTACCCAATGAAAACCTCTCACCCCATTCACAAGAGAGATGACCCCATTCTATTCATGAGGAGTCATGTTGGAACAAAGTTAAGCTACTCCCCAAAGTACACAAGGGTAGAACCAGGATTTCTACCCAGGTCGGCCCAGCAGCAAGGCTGGCACAACTTGGCATCATAAAAATTAATCTGGCATCTACCAACCTTCTGGGTGAATGGTACCTACTGGCCTCCTCATAAGCTGAGAATTCCACCCTCCCCCCCAAAAAAATAGTTTCCAAACCTCTATTTCTCTGATGCTCTAGCTGTTCAAGAAAATGTCAGAATGTGGAGTCCCCTCCCAGAATTATTACACAAAGGATTGGGACTTTCGATCTGGAAAAGTATATAAATAAAGGACTTTGTGAATATAATCTTTAATATTGTGAGTCATGGATAAATTTGATATGCTTTGGCATTTGAGACCAATTAAGAAATAGGAGAGGAGTTCCCTTGTGGCCTTGTGGTTAAGGATCCCATGTTGTTACTGCTGGGGCTCAGGTCACTGCTGTGGCATGGGTTTGATCCCTGGCCCAGGAACTTCCATGTGCCAAGAACACAGTCAAATTAAAGAAATGAGAGTATAATGGTGGTTACCAGAGATTGGTGGGGGTGTCATTTAGGAGTACAAACTTGACACTAGTAGATTAATAAATCTTAAAGAGCTAATGCACAGTCTAGTGATTGCAGTCAACAACACTTTAGTATAAACTTCAAGTTGCTAAGAGACTAGATCTTAATTGTTCCCACCACAAAAAACAAAGGATAACTGTGTGATATGACAGAGGTATTAGCTTTGGTGGTAACCACCTTGCAACATACAAATGTATTAAATCAGCAGGTCTTATACCTTAAATTTACAAGCTGTTCCATGTCAATTACATTTCAGTTTAAAACAAAGAAAGAAGAGGAAGAGGTCTGAACAGTCTATGATAAACATTTACTGTTGAAAGGTGAGAGGGGGAGGAATGAAAGCAGAGTCAAACTCTTTGGACATTTGGAGGAACCTCAGGCCCTAAGAATCTATTTCCCACATGAGAGAAAAAACTTGGGAATCAAAAAGACCTGATTTGAGTCTTCTTCCTGATTTAAACCTCTGTTCACTTACCCCACATCCTCGCTGCCAAGAGAGAGCAATGATTTGTTTCCTTCTGCTCTGAAGACTGGCTTCATTTAATTTGTAAGGAATTATTTATTTGCATCATTTCTGTTGCTACTTGATAAAGAAATATTGCATCCTTTAAGAAATGGTTGGAAGCCCAGACAACAAAACAATAAAGAGACGAGAAAGAGAGCAGAAATGAAATAGAAGTAATTAGACTTGAACCTGACATCACTTTTCACGGCTAATGCCATATATTAGTGCAAAAGGGAAAGTAATGTCTTTCATTTACCTTCATATTTATGGCCATTATGAAAAATCACATAGCATATTTAGGGAAATTCTTGATTTAAGCCAATGTATAAAAAGCTTTTTATTTGAAGTGCATGACACGGGTCTGTTTCTAAACAAGTAATTTTCTCAGAAGAAGAAAAATATGCTTGAAAAAATGCTATAAGCACCATTCTTTTTATTTTAGTATTATATATTTTACAATAACAAATACAGCATCTGCTACTGTTCCACAATATTCCTATTGTTTCTATATCACCAGAGAGTATCCTCTGGGAGGAAGGGGATTTTCAGAAATCACCAGAACATGCTAGAGCAATGCATAGTGTTGCCGTATTGTTGGCTTTAAACACATTTTGTTGAGCCCAACAACGATGGACTCCGGTTTATTTTTACATTCCTTAACTGGGCCCATGTTGGGAAATGGGGTTCTCTTCTTATTACCTCTTATTGTTGCATTCTTTAGTTTCTTCTAACTTTTAAGTTTATGAATTATATTAGAAGCAGCCTAACTACTCACAGCACTTCGGTTCCTCCATTGGGGACACTCACACCTCTGGGCTGAGAAGGGAGAAGGGAAATAGATACACAGCTGACCCTGAACTTGTCACCAGAGCCGCCATGGTGGTCGCAGCCAGGCTGTCAATCTCATGCCCTCAGTGGTTCTCAATCCCAGGCTCTCCGTCCCAGACTCGCCTCCATGTCAGCTCCCCCGGGGAACGGCCACCAGGTGGATACTGTGGGTGGCAGCCGTTCACGAAGGCTCTGCAGGCTGCGGATGTCCAAGAACTCATGACCTTTGTAGGCATTGGAGCCAGTTGGCACCACATTCTTGTGCCCTGGCCCTACTTGTCTCCATCAGCCTTGACTGAGGCCATTCCCTCACCTTGCTCAGAGCCACCCTCCTGACAAATGGATGTTTGGATCTTCCTGTCTTTGCCAGGCCTGGCTGCTGGACACAGCAACATAGAGGTGGGGGCGGGAGGGTGCAGAGTCAGCAGGGGGCCCCCTCAGGGAGCCGCAGGGCTACGCCGTCTGAGAAGGCAGCCACCCACCACCAAATTTAAAGTTATGAAATGAGGAATTCCCATTGTGGCACAGCAGAAATGAATCCAACTAATCCTTGAGGATGCAGGTTCCATCCTTGGCCTCGCTCAGGGGGTTAAGGATCCAGCGTTGCCATGAGCTTGTGGTGCAAGTCGCAAACACGGCTTGGATCTGGTGTTGCTGGGGCTCTGGCATAGGCCGGCAGCTGTAGCTCCAATTGGACCTCTAGCCTGGGAACCTCCATATACCACGGGTGCAGCCCTAAAGAGCAAAAAAATAAAATAAAATAAATAAATAAATAAATAAATAAAAGTTATGAAATGAGAATAAAATTAAAACTCCGTGCTTTGGTTTCACTCTCTCTCAAAGTCCCACGTGGTCAGCATACTGGACAGCACAGTGTATGGAGATGTCTGTCACTCTAGAAAGTTCTCTGGACATCTCCACTCGAGGAAGCATCCTATGTCCCGCAGCCATTGATTCTGGGTGAGGAGTTCTGCTGGGTCAGTGGGACTGGAACACGCTGTGGCCAATGTGCTGTGCATTAGGGCAGGTCAGCTCCTTACCTGTGAGGGCTTCAGGGAATTAGATTTCGGTCCCTGATGGAAGAAGCACAGGCCTCACATGACCTTCCCAGGTTACTGGTCTCTGCTTCGGCCTTTTGTAGCTTTGCTTGTCCTGAATTGTGGTTTTGCCTCAGGACTTCTACTTCTGTAAGGACAACCACAAAACATTCAGCACTGCATGCATGGCAGGGGTTTGGGGGGAACATTTGAAAAATTATATTACCTGGTTTTCTCTTTATGAGACTCGATTGGAAAATTTCTCTCAAACCTCAGGACCAGGGCAAAATGCGTTCCTCATCAGCAAATAGTGGGCATTCAGGGTTTAAAACAATGTGCGTGTTGTAACCAATCTCATTTTCCTCTTGGTTCTCACTGTGAGGAGGCGCAAAGCAATAACATTAGCAGCAGTTAGACTGAATCTTGTGGGATCCATTTTTCTTCCTAATTGTCTCTGTAATAAAAGCTTTTTGGAAGCCATCAAAAGAGTGTGGGGAATGAACTGGAATTGGAATAAATTATGTTATTAATTTATTCATAATTAATATATGTTCAGAACCCTCAAACCTTTAAACAACTCATGACAAGGCATAACCTAAATGTAGGCTAAGAGAATCCATCTGTTGGGATGATATCCTTAGAAAGATGCCTTTTACCCAGACTTGACCTTGGACTTGGACATTTCTAGGCATGTATTTCTGGAGGACAGTAAAAGACTAAAAGAAATGAGTGTCCTCAAAGTTAAAAACTTGGATGCTCTAAGGCCAAAAAAGTGAAAACACCTCCCTGCTTTAAAGCAGAGGGCTTTGTTGTTTTTGTCATTAAAAAAAAAAAATCAGAACCTTCCAAAACTGTCACATTAAGGGAATTCTCACCCCTCCCACGTTAAGCATGACTCTAATTGAAAAACACTCTTGATCGAAGAATAAATTGGTAAAAAGTAAAAGCTCTCACTCCTCGAAACACTTCCACCATTTTTTGTTTGTTTTGATCATTGTCCAGATGTATATTTTGGGGTAAAGGTATATTTTTCAAATAAAAAATTGTTCTAGAAAACAAGGTGAGACGACTTTGCACTTGGAGTTATAAAATTGTCATGGTATCCGGTTTAATGAAGAAGGAAGCAGATGTCTTGGAATCAAAAATAGGAAGTCCAGATTTGAGTCTGGACTACCTGGACAACGTACACAAGGATTACCTGGACATTACTGGATTTGTGCTTGCTTAACAGTAGGGAACCCCAAAAAAGGGGTCTCCCAGACAAACACAGGTGGAGGGTTCCATCCCCAACATGTGCTCTGCAGTCATCCTGTAACAGGAATTGCTTTCAAGAAGAATGTGGTGCTCAGCCCTATACTGAAGTGTAAGAACCAGCACTGAGTATTCTTTCTATTAAACCTCTGAGTCTCTTACATCCATCCATCGTGGAACGCAAATGTATGATCATTTGTATGTCTTCATTTTCTTATCATTTTGCCAAGGAAAAGGCACAAGAAGAAGGATGATTTAAATAAGCCCAAGTGCTCTTTATTGAGCATTTACTATGTGCCATGAACTCTGACCAGTGTCGTTGATGGAGCCGTGATTAACCAACTGTGGGGTAGACACTGTTTCTGTCTTCATTACACCGAAGTAAATTTGGGGGCTGAAATTTCCAGGGTCCACAGCCACGCAGTGAGAGATGGGACCCTGGTCTGAGACTACTTGTTCAGGACTCCGTAAGCCTTCTGCGGAGGGGAGGTGACCCGGCTGTGAGTTAGTGGTGGGGCTGAGAGAAAGCCCAGCAAGAGAGACCCAGATCTCACCAACCCTAACTGCTAGAATCTCCCTAAGTGCCTTTCCCACTGCCTGGAGGGGACACGAGAGGGACTGCAGCACTGGAACAGAGATCACGGACTGGAGGACCCAGGACAAATGGCTATGCCAGCGTCCAGGAGAGAGCATTCCAGCTTGGCTTCTTATCGGCTAATGTCCAACTTTTTCATTTTGCTCCTGCCTGAAGAGAGAAGAAATTCATTTTCACTTACATACGATGAATTTCCCTTTGGTGTATTTAATAACCATCATTCTAATTATCTGAGTATTCTGACACCAGATAGTTGTGACCCTGAGAGGCTCAGCTCTCCTCTCTCTCTGCTTCCAGTGCTATGAAAGGAGGATGGGTAAAAGGCTTTCCTATCCATGGACCTGAGTATTTGATGATGCAACAGACAGACCCTGAGCTTTCTTCATATCCAGCTTAAAAGGCCAGGCATTTTCCAGGGGGAGATCCATCCACACCAAAAGGCCTAATCCAGATAAAGGTTGTCTATGGAATAGTTAAGAAATCATGTTTGGGACCAAAATTTTAACATTCACAAATAATTTACTATTACAACTCTGAGTTCCTGTTATGGCTCAGCAGAAACAAACTTGACTAGTATCCACAAGGACATGGGTTTGATCCCTGGCCTCTTTCAGTGGGTTAAGGATCCAGTGTTGCCATGAGCTGTGGTGTAGGTTGCAGAGGTGGCTGGGATCAGGCGTGGCTGTGGCATAGGCCAGCAGCTACAGATCCAATTCGACCCCTAGCCTGGGAACTTCCATATATCACAGGTTTGCACACCCCCCCCCAAAAAAAAAAGCTGCACCTGGCCAGACATCTTGCCCTTCTCCATAGAAGATGCCTTGGGTATCCATAGAAAGAATATATGTTTACCCATCCTCCTTGCCAGGTGGAGTAGCAGTGGTTGGAGTGGAAGGAGGATGCATGAGATTCTTCCCCTTATTTCTGTTCAGGAACTAGAGCATCTCAGCTTGAAGACTTGAGGCTTGGTGGGCGGGGTGTGGGATGGGACCACTTTCTTGAGGAAGGAGGAAGCCTGGCCAGGCTTGCTGCAGCCCTGGGGCCTGGTAGCTGCCCACGACCCCAGGAAGGCTTTGGCTGCCTACAGGACTGCTGGGGAGGTTAGCCCTTGAGAAGCTATAATTAAGCATCTTTATGATTTTCTTTAGCTCTCTTGAGATCTCCCTGTCGTATTTAGACCTTGGCTTTTATAATTCATTCCACATGGAAGAAAGTGACTGCCTGGATTTTGCTCTGCGATTAGAGTGGGTTGTTTATAAATCTCACGGATCTAGTGTTGTTTGTAAATACCTATGTATAGCAGGTTTGCACAATTTATTTGATTGACACTCGGGATCCTTCGACATCTGTTACTTTGCCATTCTGTCCTTAACATGAAGGAAAACAGCATTCCCTGAACTCCCCCATCTTTCTTTGGCCCTGGTGCAAAAGGAAACATAATTTGGCTCGAGGTAACCAGCTACTGGCCACCTGGGATGACTGGTATAATTTTCTGTCCCCTCTTCAAATGCCAGCTCTTTGAAGACACACCCTGGACTTTCCGTGCCTTAGTGCTTTATCAAGTCTTGCAAGTCTGGTATTGAGGCAGGTGTGATAGAGTGACGAGCCTGTGTGAGCAAGAAGTACAGGTCCTCAGAGGGTCTGCTCTGAGGGTTTGCTGTCCAAGGGCAGGCTCCTCCCAAGCCAGTGGGCAGATCAAAGGCGAAATGATCAAACAGAGTCTTAACAAAGACCCAGAGCCCGAGTGTGCTGAAGTGTGAATGGTGGATGGCCCACTTCTGTTCCATCTCCCAGGGGAGTTGGGTACAAAGGCAAATTTTATTGCACCAATGAAAAAAGCCATTGATTTACATGGTGCTGGAAACACTTGCAGCCCTATGAAAGAACACAAACAAAACAGCTAACATGCTCTTCCTCCCACTCCCCTTCCTGCATGGATTCGGGTTTGGAGAAAATATGATTTGTGGGTGAGGCAGGCAGCTGGGAGGAACATGAGATGCTGCCTGGTTCCAGCCCTGTGGAACCATCCTGCTGGTCCTCAACATGGGCAGAGTGACAGAGGGCGGCGGTCTCGTCAACCCCAGCTTCCTCATCCTGGTTCTAGTCTACATGTTTGTCAGCTATTTGGATGAAGATATAAAACGCCTGGGGAGTGTACTTTTGTCTCCCCCCCGAACCCCAACCTGGCATCTGAATGTCCTTCTTGTGTTTGGAGAACTGCTTACAGAACCAGCACTGGTGGGAAAGGGTTCACCCCCAACACCAGACCCTGAAAGACACAGACGCCAACCTCCTGGCCCTCCCTGTGCTGGGGTCTGGGGAGGAGAGCTAGGCCTGGCCACTCAGGCTCACACACCCCCCCAGCTTGGAGCCAGGAGCTGGGGGCTCAGAGATGCGACCAAGACAAATCGCTGCTCGTGGCAGGAGATGGGCTGTGTCTTAGCTCTGGATTTCCTGGCGGTGCAGGCACACAGCAGGTCCCAGGTACACGGCAGGGCCAGAGGCTGGCAGGCTATGAGGTCTGGGCACAAGGGACAGCAACTTCCTTCTGGTGGGATTTCGTAGGCTGGATTGTGATGGCATCTTTCCTGCAGCTCGAGTGACCCTGTCCCTGCCTGGGCCTGGGGTTCTGTGATGTTCCCAAGGAAACTCTGAGCCACCCCAAACCTTTGCTCTCGATTCCTTTCTGCTAACACCGGCCAGAGTTGAGTTTGTTACATGGCACTGAGAGCATGGACTGTTGGCATCCTTTCCAAATCTTCCATTGATTGGATGATAGAATTGAGATGGAAAACACCATTAAGAACTATAGCTGAGGAGTTCCCGTCGTGGCGCAGTGATTAACGAATCCAACTAGGAACCATGAGGTTGCAGGTTCAATCCCTGGCCTTGCTCAGTGGGTTAAGGATCTAGCGTTGCCATGAGCTGTGGTGTAGGTCACAGACAAGGCTCAGATCCTGCGTTGCTGGGGCTCTGGCGTAAGCCAGCAGCTACAACTCTGGTTAGACCCATAGCCTGGGAACTTCCATATGCCAAGGGTGCGGCCCTAGAAAAGGCAAAAAAAAAAAAAAAGAACTATGGCTGAGGAGTTTCTGTTGTGGCTCAGCGGGTTAAGAACCTGACTAGTATCTGCAAGGGTGCAGGTTTGATCCCTGGCCTTGCTCAGTGGGTTAAAAATCTGGCCTTGCCATAAGCTTCGGTGTAAGGTCTCAAATGTGGCCCAGATCTAGTGTTGCTACAGCTCTGATTCGACCCCTCGCCTGGAAACTTCATATGCATGTGCAGTTGGTACGACCTCTTTAAAAATAAATAAATAAATAAAAAGAGGAACTACAACCTAATAAGACGACACCAAGCAGGGATCATTTTGTGAGCCTAGAGTTGGGACCAAGACTCAACTCTGTGAGAACAGGGAAAACACAGGCCCTTTTAAAAAAACAAAGGGACCGCCTCTGGATTGATTTTAAAAAATATTTTTTACCCCATTGCTAGTCAAATATAAAGAAACCTAAAATTAGGTAGAAACTCCTTAAGATTGCAGCTCGTTTACAGTTATAAAACCAAAACAAATTTGCAAATTAATTACCAGCAGAACTACAAAAGCAGTAACATTCAAATTAACATCATTAATTTAATGCGAGAGATGATGATGTTTTGCTGAAACTGGATCGTTGCTCATCATGCAGCTCGGCACCAACCGCTGAGGCACAGGGGGCGCCTAAGCGGGGGTGGCCCGTCTGCTGCCCCAAAGCTAGGACCCCACTGAGCCCTGGGTGCCACCGCATCCATCACTCTTCAGCTTCCTCTGGATTTACAGCAAGAGTGTTCTCTCCAGATAGCTGGGCTTCTGGGTTACATTGAAATCCTTTCTTTCCCCAAATCAGTTCCTTCTTAACCGAGAGCCTACACCCTGGGATTGAACTCATTGGCCCAGCATGAATTCAACATTGACCCCTAGTCAGTTCCACTGAGGCCAGAAGGCAAGATCAAATGGTACTAATATGACAGCCCCTTAGCCTCTGTGAGGCTGGGCAGGGTACCCACAACATGAGGCTGAACACCACTTCACAGAGTAGCAGGACTTGGTAAAGCCCTACTTTTCTCCTCTGGGCAGTTGTCGTGGCAATCCTGCTGTAATCCTCACCAGGGACTTGTCTGAGGATGGTCAGCTAGGCACTGTCCATGGTGGCAGGGAGTTGGAGGTGACCCGTGGCAGATGCATGCCATGGTCTACCGTGCAACAATTAGACCCCATGGAAGTTCATAGATCTACCTACCTGGACCTAAGAAGCACGATAGAATGAGATTTAAAATATCACTTACATAAACGAGAGAGACCTGCAAAAACAGGATGCATTTTGCAAGAACACATGCAAATTCAAAGATGCATCAAAATATTACATTGCACCTTAACATTGAAATATTTACCTGTAATAGTCTGACAGGACGAGTAGTGAAGGATAATGATGAAAGAGACTAAATACAAAAAGAGCCAAAGTCACTCGCTCACTCACTGGCAAATGAGAGAACAGCCTCATAGGGGCCAAGGACAATGTCCACGAGCAGTAAAGCTTAATAATGCTTCAGTCAACATTCCGTACCCAAGGCCAAAAAGAAAGGAAGAAAGGAAGGGAGGAAGGAAAGAGAGAAGGGAGGGAGGAAGGAAGAGAGAAGAGGGAGTAAAAGAGAAGGGCAGGAGGGAGGAAAGGTGTGTTGATACTACAGGTAATTGCCATACACGCAGATTATGAAGATTCTTGTCAAAATCTTATTTCACGTGATGAGAAAACGTCTTTGGAAAGTTGCAATCAGAAAAGCCCTGGCTTTAAAGGTCAATAAGAATATTGTTTGGTCCAGAGTAAGGAACAGCTATTAGGACTTTGGCAGAGCCTCCCAGAAGCCACCTTCTGTCCCAGAAATCTACATCCTACAAAATAACCCAGCCACTACCCTGACTTTGACTTAGCCAATCGCGAGTCTGCCATACGTGATTTGAACGTAATGAACATGCAGCTCTTCTTTCTTGCATAATAAGTTTGCACACAGCTTTATCTTTTCAGGCCAGAATAGGCTGCTATTTCAGTTACATTTGAGTGAAATACCCACGTCATAATTCATGAAAACATTTCATTAACTGATTATAGATCTTGTCGCTTCAGTGGGGAAGCTGAGAAGAATACCTCTGACCTAAAAATCCTTTCTTAGAGGTTGAGCGACACACCAAATTTTAGAATTCCCTGTTTAGTTACCAGTAAGGGTGCCCAAGAAAGTGACATTTTTTTCCTAACCAGGCATCAACCGCATATTTAAAAGGGAAGGGACTTCAGCAGTCATCTTAGGATGTCTGACAATCCTTTAAGACTTTGCAAATAAGTTTTAAAAAATAATGGCTTTGTGTACATAGGAATCAACACCAGTTGCTGATTTTCTCCAAAGCATAAAATAAGCTTGGAATGCTTTAGCCTGGAGTTGAGCTTCAATACCTTAAATTAAATCACAGTAATAAGATACTGATTCTCAAGATGCAAATAAATGATGTGACAGCTCTCAGAGGTGTCAAAGAGCTACTGCCTTGAAACGTATCTACTGTCTGGCCCATCCCAGGTAAAGTTGACCCATTTGTGGGACTGAGAGTTATTTATGATACACATTTTTGCTTTACTATCTATGTGTTCTCTCCATTTGGCTGCTAGGTAAGGCCAGGGGGGTTCTCTGGTCAAAAGACTGTGAATGGAAGTGGTGTGTGTCACATCTGATCTGAGGGACTTAAGACCTGCAGTGAGTTCCCCATGCTCTCAACTCCCCACTGCAGTGACCTCGGATGGAGATTACCTGTGAAGTGTGCAGTGTCGGTCAGCGGGCCTCCAGGGAACAATGAGGGACAAGCTCCCCAAGACCCGGATTGGGTGGGTAGCATGGATGAGAAAGCTCTCAATAAAGCCACTAAGATCCGAGGGTCACATGGTGGCTTCAGTATATAATCCAGTCTCTACCCACTAATGTTCATCTTGAATAACTTAATTAGCAAATAACCTGATTTATCACATCTTGGCAGGAACAAAAACAAAAAGACAAGTGTCATTGGAAAGTTAAGCTAAAAAATTTTTAATAAAAAAAGAAGGAGAATTTCCTGAGGCTGTATCATGGGCTTCCAGGGAAGTGAGTGATCCCACCAGCAAGTGCTCCAGATTCAGGGGGGTGTCAGCAGGCAGTAGGATTACAGGTGAGCTCTGAGCCAAACCTTGTAATTTAGGCCCTATTTGAAGAAGCTGGAGCAAGATGCGAGGAAAGATCTGGAACTAGGTTTGGACCTGGACTTGTACAAGACAGTGGAGAGGGACATTTAAGAGAATAATGGGAAATAAAGTTTGAAGATTATTTATTTATTTATTTATTTGATTTTTAGGGCTGTATCCACAGCACACAGAAGGTCCCAGACTAGGGATCAAATCAGAGCCGTAGCTGCTGGCCTACACTACAGCCACAGCAACATCGGATCCTTAACCCACTGAGCAAGGCCAGGGATTGAACTCACATCCTCATGGATACTAGTCCAGTTCTTAACCCACTGAGCCACAATGGGAACTCCTGAAGATATTTTAATACCATGAAGTGAAGTCCATGGAAAGTCAACCTTAGAATTTTGTGCTTATATTAAAGGCAATAGAGGCTAACTTGGCTCTTGAAATATTCGACTGGAGAGAGAGAATTGTGACACATTTGAGAGCAGACTGAGATGACATTGAGATAGCCGTCTCCAGGCAGAACTTGCCCTGAGTTGTGGTGATGAACAGGAAAAGGGAAAAAAAGGCCCTGTGAAGAATTTACAGATATTAGTGACTGAATAGATGCAGAAGGCAAAGAAGAAGAATGGCTAGCAAGTCATTCATTCATTGGTTCATTCAGCAAATACACACTAAGTGCCCACCCAGTTCCGCCAGTAGAAGCAACCAGCCAATATGGAGGAATGAATGAACAGGTGAACGGATGTACACATACTTTTTTTCACTGACAGTTCTTTTCTTTTCTGTTCTTTTCTTTTCCGAGCCACACCTGTGGCATATGTAAGTTCCCAGGCTAGAGGTTGAATCAGAGCTGAAGCCACAGCCATGGCAATACCAGATCTGAGCCACATCTTCCACCTGTGTCGCAGCTTGCAGCAATGGCAGCTATTTAACCCACTGAGCAAGGCCAGGGATTGATCACACCCACATCTTCATGGATACTAGTTGTGTTCTTAACCCACTGAGCTACAACGGGAACTGTGTGACAATACTTTTCTAATGGAATTTTTATAAATTTTTATTTCCTCGTTAAGGAAGAGGGAGAGGAAGAAGAGGGGGAGGGACAGGAACGGGAGTGGGAGGCAGAATCCGACCAGCTCTTTCCTCTTCCTGGATTCCAGAATCTTTGAGAAATGAAGGAGTGATTCCTGACTTTCCCAGGCACACCCTAAAAAAGCTCACTCTAGCCTAGAGCCTTCCCGGACCCTAGGATCTGGGGGAGATGGCCGGACAGAGCCCTCCTCCTAAGCACCCTGCAGACAGGATTTCAGGGCGACCCCCCCCCAATGACACACTTGTTCTGCTATACAACCCAAAACATGGAGTTTCTTTCTTATTGTAAAAGTAATAGATGCTCATTAGTTGTGTTTTTGTTTTTGTTTTTGTTTTAAGGTGGAAAACATCAAAGTATGAAAGATAAAACTAAATAGCTAACTAGTGGTAAATCTACCATTTACCTAATCATTTAATCCTTAAATATTAATATGACTACTGAGCTAGTCATTGAAAATAAACTAAAGCAAATTAAACAGGAAAGTTGATATCACCTCTAAAAATCCCCATACAAAAAAGGAGGGTTGAAATGTCTCCAGTGAAGACTGCCTTTATTTTCAGCAATTTCTTTCTTTTTGGCCATGCAGTGGCATATGGAAGTGCCCAGGGCCAGGAATCAAACCCGTGCCAGAGCAGGGACCTGAGCTGCTGCAGTGACAATGCCAGATCCTTAACCCACTGTGCCACCAGGGAACTCCAGCAATTTCTAACATAGTAAGCAGGATTTTGATATGATATTCAGATTAACTTAAGTTTCTTTCCTATAGCTTTTCTTGACCAGAATGGGAGCATTTGGGAGTGAGAAATACGCTCCCAAACTGACTTGTTACAGCAAGTCAGTTGTGTGGCGAATAAGTCATCGTGCATGAAGATGAGTCTGGAGGCTCTACTGCTGGCGTTGTGCTTTGCTGCAGAAATGGGACATACCGGAGTTCCCGTCGTGGCACAGTGGTTAATGAATCCGACTAGGAACCATGAGGTTGCAGGTTTGATCCCTAGCCTTGCTCAGTGGGTTAAGGATCCGGCGTTGCCGTGAGCTGTTGTGTAGGTTGCAGGCACAGCTCGGATCCCTCATTGCTGTGGCTCTGGCTTAGGCCAGTGGCTACAGGTCCAATTAGATCCCTAGCCTGGGGACCTCCATATGCCGAGGGAGCGGCCCTAGAAAAGGGAAGAAAAAAAAAATGGGGCTTAACCTTTGCTTTTCATCCTTTTCTCTGTCTCAGTCCCTTTTCATTCACTATCAGAAGCGAAGACTGTCGCTTCACCAGGAGAAAGAAGGCAAGGGAGTAAAACTTTAATAATACTGAGTCTATTTCAAAATTTCGATCAAGGGTAGATAGGGGCTGACTTTCCAAACAAGTTTGTTTCCTTTTACAGCTGGTATCAATTAATAGCTTAGTCAAGATAAAATGTTTAGAATATTTATAGTAACTAGCATGCTTTACATAGTTTTTGGAGTCAGAGAACTCTCATTTGTTCATTAAAAACAATTGTTTCATCCTAGCTTATATTCTGCATCATATGTACCTTCAGGTTTTAAATTCATTTAAAATGAACTTTATTGTTTTTTTCTCTCAATAAATCCAAAATCATGAGATTTTCAGTGTAATAATTTTTACCAGGAATTTGTCCTCTTTGTGATATACATATATATAATATATTATATTATACAGATATGTGTTCATTAGATCTATTTTTAATTACACAAGGACACATGTCCATTATTAGCAAATATAGCTAAGTTTTAAAACATGTAAAAGATCTGAAGGCCTGAGCTTGAACCGTAGGTGAATAATCAAGTGAATATATTTATAAGATATTAAAATTAGATTTGAGTTCATTCTCCAGAATTTTGTTGGATACTTGGAATATACAAGTGTATCACCCACCTTGATTTTATTTAAAAATGACTGCATGGTGACTGTGACATCACAAGTTGCTAGTAGGTGTTTTTTCCTCTACTAAGCAAATAGTAAAGATATTGACTCGTTTAATCCACAGCTGAACTATACCTAATTAGTCAGAAATAAGAACTTTTAAACTCCATTTGTAAAATATCTGAAGGGTAAGACTTCCAGTTTGCCTGAATACTTTCCTTCCTGCTCTGAGTAGCTCTCCCCTAAAGGAGCTTCACTACAGTTAATTCAAATCTCTTTAGCCATAAGGTAACCCCCTTTCTTCTCCTGGCATCAGTCTTGTTTGGATCTATCATCTGTGACATTTACTTCCCTCAAGGCATACATCCGGGTTTCTAGGCTGTTCGGGATTCTCCTTGTCTGTGCTGCAAGTGTACTCATTGGTTTGACAAGAACGGCTGTTTGAGTTGAGGGCTAACAACACACCATCACAAATTCCACCTTCCAACTCCATCTCTAAATTGATTATGACCAGTGGGACCACTTTTTGGGTAAAAACTTGTAAAACCTTGTGAAAATTATGTAAGAATGCTGAGTGGGAGTTCCCATCATGGCTCAGGGGTTAACGAACCCAAGTAGCATCCATGAGGACTCGGGTTCAATCCCTGGCCTCCATCAGTGGGTTAAGGATCCAGCATTGCCATGACTGTAGGTCACAGACTCAGCTCGGATCCCATGTTCCTATTCCAATTTGGCTCCTAGTCTGGAAACCTCCATATGCTGCGGGTGCGGCCCTGAAAAGACAAAAAAGAAAAAAAAAAAGAAAAAAGAAATGCCGAGTGCATTATTACTGTAAAAGATTAAAACACAGAGAAGAGTATCGAGGAAAACACGAACACTTGCTCTCCCCTAGCTCCCTGCTGATGCTGTGTCCAACCCTTTCACTTTCTGCACTGAGTCCAGCTCCTAGGCATTCTGTTAGCCTGTTTTGATATTTTTCCCCCAAGACTAAATTTGGCTTTCTTTTTTCTGTCTGTGAAACAATAGAAGAGATACAGATCCATAGAATCAAAATACTGTTGGATCACCAATAGAAAAAAAAAAATGTCTTACAGCTTATAGAAGCTGGAGACTCAGATCTCGTAGCTGCTGCAGGACCACTCATCTGAGCCATGACAAAGATCCGTTGGATTCAGTGTCCAGCCCTGGTAATCCTCCAGGACATGGGCAGAAGAGCTTGATCAACATGCTTAGCAAAGCACCCCCCTGTCCCCTGCATAGAAAGCATGACTTAGCTTCAAGGACCCTTCACAGACCTATTACATTTTTTCCTTTTTTTTTTTTTGGCAGCACTCACGGCATGTGGACGTGTGGACATTCCTGGGCCAGGAATCGAACCCCCGCCACAGCATCAATCCGAGCAGGAATGACAATGTCAGATCCTTAGCCCTCTAGCCACCAGGGAACTCCACAGACCTATTACATTTAAATGGTCTTTAGAGAAATTAAAGGGCCAGCTAACTAGCTGACCACTTTGGGAAACTTCTTTGTTGTGACTAAATCAGGTAGTCAGATTACAGCATTTCTAAATTTCCTCCCTGTTTCTAAATTATTTTATGTCCTTATTTTCTTGAAATAAAAGGCTAAATGCAAATATAAGATAATGATATTAACAAGAATATTCAAAAAAGGCATACAAGCATTTTCCACTGGGTAATTTTCCTCTCAGTTTTCCTATTTAAAATACTGGATGAGGAGTCCCCACTGTGGCACAGGGGTTAAGAATCTCCCAGTTAATCCTCCCTCCTCCTGCTTAGCAATCAAAAATCTGTTCTCTTTGTCCATGAATCTGCTTCTGTTCTGTAGACAGGTTCATTTGTGCCATATTTTAGATCCCACATGTCATAAAGATTCATTTGTGCTGTATATTAGTTACCAGATATGAGTGATATCATATGGTATCTGTCTTTCTCTTTCTGACTAACTTCACTTAGTATGAGAATCTCTAGTTGCATCTATGATGCTGCAGATGGCATTATTTTGTTCTTTTTTATGGCCGAGTCATATTCCATACCACATCTTAATCCATTCATCTGTTGATGGACATTTAGGTTGTTTCCATGTCTTGGCTATTATGAAGAGTGCTGTTATGAACATAAGGGTGCATGTATCTTTTTGAATGATAGTTTTGTCTGGATATGTGTCCAGGAGTGGGATTGCTGGGCTTTTAATATGAACATAGCTTCACACTGTGAGGAGCTAAGGTCAGGTTCAAAGATCACTGATGATCTAGGGGCTAGCAAATGAAAGGGAGTTGGGCAGGGTTATCTGCCTCAAAAAAAGTTAACAATTTACTGCAGCAGAAGTTGTCAAACTTCTTCTAGAAAGTGCCAGATGATAAATGTCTCAGGTCTCTGTTGCAGTGACTCACCTACTCTGCTATGGTCATCTGAAAACAGCCGTAGACAGTATCCATGAAGCTGAGCATGAATGTAACCCACCTGAACTTTATTTGTGAACACTGACATCTGAATTGTATGTAATTCTCATGCATCACAGAATATGTTTTTTTATTTTTTAAAAGCATTTAAAAATGTAAAAATTGTATCTTTTTTAAGGAAAGTTTTTTCCGGATATATGCCCAAGAGTGGGACTGCTCCATCACAGATGATTGGATTAGGGAGCTGTGGTATATATACACAATGGAATACTACTCATCCATAAAAAAGAATGACATAATGCCATTTGCAGCAACATGGATGGAACCAGAGACTCTCATAATGAGTGAAATAAGTCTGAAAGAGAAAGACAAATACCATATGATATCACTTATAACTGGAATCTAATATACAGCACAAATGAACATTTCCACAGAAAAGAAAATCATGGACTTGGAGAATAGACAGACCTGTGGCTGCCCGGGGGGAAGAGGGAGGGAGTGGGAGGGATCGGGAACTTGGGGTTGATGGATGCAAACTATTGCTCTTGGAATGGATTTACAATGAGATCCTGCTGTGTAGCATTAAGAACTAGATACTTATATCACAATACAACAATGGGAGGAAATGTATACATATATGTGTAACTTGGTCCTCATGCTGCACAGCGGAAAAAAAAAAGAAAGAAAGAAAAATGTAAAAATTGTTCTTAGCTCACACGCTATACAATAACTGGGGGCCAACTTGGTTCAGAGCTGGTGGGTCCTTGAGGCAGAATGAATGGCAAGCACAGAAGCTAAGTGAGACCGATCAAAACAGGAGTAATAGAGCAAAGTGCTATTTTAATCTTAATAATATCATGAATCCCTAATGCTCCTCATCAAGTAAGCAAATCTCAAAACAGGTAAGATCCCCTGAAGGCTTTAAACTTCTGATGTTTTAGTTCATTGGAGGAAATAGACCAGACCAGCTGTAGATGGGACCAAGATTAAATTAAAAATGTATATTTTACAAACAAAAACCTCAAAGTTCTTCTTTTTCTTAACTATTGCTATGTAAATATTTCATTGGAGCATACTGACTCATTGAGAATCCTTTCCCCATCTTTTAATAAAATAATTAAAAATAATTTGATATATACTGAAGAGGATGTATGCAGTTTAAGCAGAATGGCATTTCATGAGGGTAAGCAAAGCCAGACACAGGAATTTGAGATTAGGAACTAATCTTGAAAAGACTGAACTCTTGAGACCAATGTCACTGCTAAACACTAGAGAGCGAGTTCATGACCCACGCTTAGTAAAATTCTGAGGAACAGAAGGGCAGGGCCCAGCCCAAAGCATTAGCGAGTGCGCTGTGTCGGTGAGAGAGAAAGCTAGTGCCGGATGTCTGAACTCCTGCTCTGTTGAATTTTATTTCATCCTCTAACAAGATGGAGAATACAGTGGGGACAAATTATTTTGCATAGTATTTGTGTTTTCCAAATTGGAATAAAATTGAATCAGTCTGTTTACTTTAATGACGACTTCGATTTCATTTCAAGAGCAGGTCCCGGTAATGCAATAATAGGACATAAGCCATCGGCTGGGCAGTCTCTTCCTAACTGCCGGTGGCCTCAAAACACAGCCCTCTGAGCTATTCCCAGAGTCCCTCAGCTGAGAAGTGTCCCTGAACCGGCCACATCATCATGCCACCATGCCATCCACTTCTCCTCTGATCCATTCCCCCTTCCGTATTCATCAGCCATTCAAACAACTATGGTTGAGTGTCTGTTCTTTTCCCTGCCCCAGGCTCTGCCTATGAGGACTTCTATCCAGTGTATACACATGACCAAAACCCAGGAAGGCTACAGAGCCCCTCACCTCTAACAGGGTTTTCCTGAGTTGTGCAGTTTCCCTGACATATAGGATAATAAAATGCAGTGCCTTTTCCCACTGAATTTATCCTTGTTGTTTTTATATGTAAGTAGCATCCAAAGCTAAAAAAAAAAAAAAGCCCCATAACACAATCCTATCCTGATTGAGAAATGAAGCTAATATGTATTCTACATAAAGAGTTGCTAAGTAATAACTCAGTATTATGAAATTAGGAAAAATAAAAACAAAATGGTACTTGAATAGTTGTGTTTTCGTTATCCTGCAGCAGAGGGTTGCAAAACGAGGGAATACATATCTTACTGCTGTGGAGCCTCCTTAGTTCAGAGGATCGGTGCTCACACGGGGAAAAAAGCACTGTTTGGTAGGTCGCAAGGGGAACACCCACTTCTTGTGTCTGGAAAACCAGTGTGACATCTCAAAGGCACAAGATGTCCAGCCAGAATAGACACAAGATTCTAGCCCTGCTAGAATAGAGGATTCTGTTCATAAACAGTACGATCATTGTCAGGGGTCAGACGTTGTTTTCGGGAGACACTCTAGGAATGCCCTGAGGAGATCTCCTGACTCTACTGATTTCATTTGGTCAGAAGATTAGACTGGCCTGTGAACCACTGCTTTCATTCTTAGGAAGGAGTGTGGTTAGTTAGAAAGGGAAGAAAAGTACTCTCTGAAAGACAGATCCCAAGAAGAGACACTCCCTTGCTTGCACTACGAACGATCCCTTAGCAACATAGTAAAAGTTGGCATTTTTTGTTATGATGTCTGAGCTGGGGCGAAGCATGGAAGAAGGGCCCCCGTGTCATCACTGCATGGGACAGGCTCCGTTTTCCCACTCAAGCCAGCAAAATCTTTAACTGAACATACTCCATCTCGATCTGCCCCATTCTGACCTCTGGAAAATTAGGTCTGTAAATACTTCAGGACATTTGTCAAAATAATAGTTCTAATTGATTTAATAAGAGAGGACACATGATTTTAAAAGATTTCTTTTCCGTGCGTGATAGATTATCCATAATCATAACTGAATGAGCAGAAGGAGTGTTATTCTCAGGCAAGGAACCCTCTCACCATTAGCAATAAAGAGATATAAATGGTAAGCACCTAATTGCCTATCAAAGAGACTCACACCATCTTATTTCCTGTCTTGTCGAAGCTGCCCCTTCCAAGTGGAAATCATGTAAATGAAACAGGAACTTCAGCATAAAAGCAATAAACCAATGCATGAAGATGCGGTGTCTTTACTTACATTAAATTCAAGGCAAACATGATTTAAAAATAGGGATTGTGAGTAATAGTTCTTCAGGGCAGTGTTCCTGAAAGCGGGGTCTGGCTGCTTGCTGCTTTGAAGCCAATAAAGAGGTAAAGTTGGAGTTCCCGTCGTGGCGCAGTGGTTAACGAATCTGACTAGGAACCATGAGGTTGCGGGTTTGATCCCTGGCTTCGCTCAGTGGGTTAAGGATCCAGCGTTGCCGTGAGCTGTGGTGTAGGTTGCAGACGCGGCTTGGATCCAGTGTTGCTGTGGCTGTGGCATAGGCCGGTGGCTATAGCTCCGATTAGACCCCTAGCCCGGGAACCTCCACATGCCACAGGTGTGGTCCTAGAAAAGGCAAAAAGACAAATAAAAGAAAAGAAAAGAAAAAGAGGTAAAGTTGATGGAAAGAAAATTTTCTTTATTTCAGAGGCTTACAACCCGGGGGAGGGGGGGACTCCTGTCCAAAGGCCAATTTCCCCCACTGACAGTCAGGATCAGGGAGAAAAGAGCTTGTTTAGGCAGCAGGAAGGTCTGCATGCAGCACCGTCAGCTCTGACCGTCTTCTTGACATTGGTCATGCGCTGTCTGATCAACATCATGTTGGTTTTAAGTAGAGCGAGTCTTCAGTTCCAGGGTCAGCTTATTCCCATTTCCTTGAGGACAATTCTCGGAATTGTGGCAGCGCATGTCATGGCTGCAGTCTGGTCATCAGGTAGTTAACTTCTTCCACCTGCCAGGGGTTTCCGTATCTACAGAACAGCTCACAGGATACACTCAGAATATTATCTGTAGCCTTTGGGCAGAACTAAAGGTCCTTACTTTGCTTGATTGACTTTGCTTAATGACTAAACATTATTATTTGGTCTCCTTTGACGGTTTCCCTTTGCCCTGTATTTCTGATTAAACTTATTCTTGGAGTAAAGTTTTTCTACAGACACGTCTCTGATTAAACGTATTCTTTGACTAAAGTTTTTCTATAGACAAAAGGCAGATGGAGGACATGACAAGGGAGAGACCATAGGGTTCTGCTCTGTTACAATAGGACTAGTGAGGTTGAGGGTACAATTTCAATTCTAGTGAGGAGGGAGAGGTTTTAAACTCTTCCCAATCAATTTTCCCTAACTGTGAACGAAAACAGCAAGTTATAGCTGGGTGTTGAGAAAACTGGACAGCCCCATGCAAAAGAATGAAGCTGGAGACCTCATTCCCACACACATGAATGAACACAAAATGGATTAAAGATGTGAACTAAGACCTAAATTCACAAAAGTCCCAGAAGAAACCATAATCAGTAAGATCCTTGACATCAGTCTTGGGGAGGATTTTTTTGGATTTGACACCAAGATCAACAAAAGCAAAAATAAACACTGGAGGACATCAAACTCAAAGGTTTCAGCCTAGCAAAGGAAATCATCAAGAAAATGAAAAATCAACCTGCCAAATGGGATAAGATATTATCAAATCATAAATCTGATGAGGGGTTAATATTCAAAATATGTAAAGAATTCATACGAACTAAAAGCCATATAAGAAGACAAATGAGGGAGTTCCTGTTGTGGCTCAGTGGTTGATGAACCCGACTAGTATCCATGAGGAGGTGGGTTCCATCCCTGGCCTTTCTCAGGGGATTAAGGATCCGGCGTTGCCATGAGCTGTGGTGTAGGTCAGAGACATGGCTCGGATCCCGCATTGCTGTGGCTGTGGTGAAGGCCAGCAGCTATAGCTCTGATTCGGCCCCTAGCCTGGGAACCTTCATGTGCCATGGGTGTCAAAAAGACAAAAAGAAAAAAAGATAAAGAAAACAAACGATCCAATTTTAAAATGCACTGTGGAGCTGAATAGACATTTTCTCAAAGAAGACATGCAAACAGCCAACAGAGCATGAAAAGGTGCTCAAGATCACTGCAACCATCAGGGAAAAGTGAATCAAAACCAAATGAAACATCAGCTCACACCTGTCAGTATGGCCATCACCAGAAAAATAAGAGGTAACTAGAGCTGGAGAAGACGTGGAGAAAAACTCTTATGCACTGTTGGTGGGAAGGCAAATTGGTACAGCCACTATGGAGGTCCCTCAAAAAACAACAAATCAAACCACCATATTATCTAGCAATTTACTTTTGGGTATATTTCCAAAGGAAACAAAATAACTAGCTCAAAGAGATATTTACACCTCTGTTTACTGCGGCATTCATTATTCGTGATAGCCAAAACTTAGGAAATTACCTAAGTGTCACTAGATAGAGGAATAGATAAAAGAGATGAGAGATATACACACACACATATATACATACATATAATATGTATAATTCATACATATAATATGTATACTTTATACATATGTATGTATAATTCATTTTATATATATTATTTTACATATACAATATTATGCAGCCATTAAAAAAGAGAGGAATTTTGCAATTTCAGGCCACAGAAAAGGACCTTAAGAAGTTGTAACTCTGTGTGGTGATAGATGTTAACTAAATTTGTTGTAGTGATCATTTTGCAATAGATAGATATATCCAATCACTACAGTTGTGAACCTAAAAGTAATACAATGTATGTGTCAGTTACATCTCCGTAAAACCTGACAGTGTAGGAAAAATTGTCCTTGCTAATATCCTGTCTTGAAGAGCCAGAATTCCGCAGGTCACAGACTGGCTTTGGTGCCCATGGAAGCTTACTGTGTCCAGGTTGAAGCAATCTTCCACTGGGAACCTACATTTTCAACCCAATGGAGCTTCAAGTTGCAGGAGGGATGGGTCCTGAGAGTGATGGTGAAAGAGTCAGTCCTACTTTTGATGCTTAGCTTCTGGACCCGTGAAGGCAAGCCATCTTTACACCAGCCAGCAATTCAACACATACACCCCACACTGAAAGACAGAATCTCCAAGCTCTTGCCTTTTTTGGAACCTTTCATAAGTCATTCCAACATTCTTACTGCTTCCAGTTAATGATATGGATGGGAGAACCCACTGCATTCCACACTTATCCTTTGTATTGAAATGTGTCCTTTGGTGCAAGACAATGCTATTTGGGATTCTGTACCTATAAGTGAAGCTCTCTGTCAGCTCTCAGACAGTGGTTCTTGCAGATGCCCTGCAGGTGTGGACTGCAAACCCAAGTCTGGGATATACGTCAGCTCCAATAAGGACTAATCACTCTTCCTCTCAGAACTGAATGTGTCCAGGGTACCTGATAGGTCATCAAGTGGCTGGCAGCTCAAAGAGATCAAAATTAGAGCTCTGGATATTCTCCCTCGAACTTGCTTACCCTCCATCTTTCCCATCATAATTTAATGGCAACTCCATCCTTCTGGCTATAAAGGTCAAAATCCTCAGGAAAAGCCTTCACTCCTCTCTTTTCCTCATCTTCTACTTCTGATCTGTTAGCAAATCATATTGGCTCTGCCTTCAAAATATGCCCCAAATAACAGCCTCTCCTTCCCTATCACCTTAAACTTACCACTGTCAACTTCCACCTGGATTCTTAGAATAATCTGTTAAGCAATCTCCCTGCTTCTGCCCTTGGCCCCCTGAGGTCTATTCTCAATCTGAGAGAGCCTGTTAAGACACAAATCATGTCACGTCATTCCTGAGTTTAAAACCTCCTAATGGCTCCAGTCTCACTTAGAGAAAAAGGCAATGTCCTTACAAGGGTCCATGTATCCTTGGTGACCTGAGTCCCTGTGGCAGGCAGACTCTAATCTGGCTCCATGATCCTCCCTCCTGGCACCTAAGCCTCTATGAGATGCCCTCCCCTTGACTGTGTACAGCAAAGTATTGGACACCAACACTGTAGCTACATTATTTTATACACATTCCCTCTTGCTGGCCTTGAACAAGCAAGATGACATGTAGTGAACTGCCCATGAAAGGACCATGTGGCAAGGAAGTCTATGCATCCAATAAAAGTTCCAGGAGGCTTCACTGTCCCCAACAATGAAGCCCTGAGCTTCCAGTCTTATAGCTGCAAGGGAATGGATTCTGCCAACAACCCAAGGGAGCGTGAAAGAGAACCCTTCCCTTGTTGAGCCTCCAGATGAGAACACAGTCCTACTGATATCCGGACTGCAGCCTGGTGAGATCTGAGCTGAGAACCCACTTAGGCTGCCCCTGGACTCCTGACCCAAGGGAGCTAATGAACAGGTGTTGTTGAGCCTCTAGGTTTGCAGCCACTTGTGAAACAAGAGAGAGTTGATGTAGTCCTGTTGCTTCTCCGATATCCTCTCCCACATCCCTTCATCCACACTGCCCAAGCTACTTCAGCAATGCCTCATTCTTGAATGAGTTCCTGGACTATGGAGGAAGGAAAGAAAGAAGGAGTGGGGGCGGGGAGTGGGAGTAGGCAGGCAAGCAGATAAGCTATATAAATAAAAGTTAAAATGATACCTCTGGCTTACATATATTAGTTCCAAAAATTCATAAACCAGATAAGATATTGACATGATTTTCATATTAAAAAGTCTCTATGACCTTAGACATTCAGACAATCAAAGTAAGAGATCTTATTATGAGTGCTAAGGCCTCTTCCGGGTCCTAAAAATCCATGGCTCAGTAACAGCAAGGTACATGGTGTATCTTTTACTTTTTTATTTTTATTAAAGTACGGTCAATTTATACTACCATGTTAGTTTCAGGTGCACAGCCCAGTGATTCAGTTATGCACGTATATTCAAATTCTCTTCCCTTACAGGTTTTCACAAAATATTGAGTAGAGTTCCCTATGCTGTACATTAGGTCCTTGTTGGTTATCTGTTTTATATACAGTAGTGTGTCTCCGTTAATCCCAGATTCCTAATTTATCCCTCCCCCTTTACCTGTTGGTGACCCTGAGTTCCTTTTCTATGTCTGCAAGTCTCTGTTTTGGAAATAAGTTCATTTGTAACTTTTTACACCGTGTATTTTATTTGGTCTCAATTTAGTATTCTTCTCATCAACCACCTACAGTCTAAAGAGCGATTAGAGCTTCTTTAAAATTTACCTGGACTCTCGTGTCAAAACTCTTGCCATGTAAATGAGGTGCACACGGATGCTGGCAAGTCCTGGTGGACCACTCTCCCACGGTAATGACATCTACCAGCCTAAGCCACAGGGCAACCCTTCCCATCTTCCATCAGAATAATGAAGAGGAAAACATTTCTTCTCCTCTCTCTCCACTCTGCTAAGATCCAAGCTCCAGTGCTCCAAGCCTGCCTCTTTTTCAGCTTTCCACGAGGATGTGCAGTTTGGTATAGCCCCAAAGAAACTTACCCCAAATTCTGAATTTGCCAATTCTAGAACATTCCACCAGTTAATGACTGCATTTTATTTTATTTTATTTTATTTATTTTTTTCCCACTGTACAGCAAGGGGATCAAGTTATCCTTACATGTATACATTACAATTACATTTTTTCCCCACCCTTTTTTCTGTTGCAACATGAGTATCTAGACAAAGTTCTCAATGCTACTCAGCAGGATCTCCTTGTAAATCTATTCTAAATTGTGTCAGATAAGCCCAAGCTCCTGATCCCTCCCACTCCCTCCCCCTCCCATCAGGCAGCCACAAGTCTCTTCTCCAAGTCCATGATTTTCTTTTCTGAGGAGATGTTCATTTGTGCTGGATATTAGATTCCAGTTATAAGTGATATCATATGGTATTTGTCTTTGTCTTTCTGGCTCATTTCGCTCAGTATGAGATTCTCTAGTTCCATCCATGTTGCTGCAAATGGCATTATGTCATTCTTTTTTATGGCTGAGTAGTATTCCATTGTGTATATATACCACCTCTTCCGAATCCAACCATCTGTTGATGGACATTTGGGTTGTTTCCATGTCCTGGCTATTGTGAATAGTGCTGCAGTGAACACGCAGGTGCATGTGTCTCTTTTAAGTAGAATTTTGTCTGGATAGATGCCCAAGAGTGGGATTGCAGGGTCATATGGAAGTTCTATGTATAGATTTCTAAGGTATCTCCAAACTGTTCTCCATAGTGGCTGTACCAGTTTACATTCCCACCAGCAGTGCAGGAGGGTTCCCTTTTCTCCGCACCCCTCCAACACTTGTTATTTGTGGATTTATTAATGATGACCATTCTGACTGGTGTGAGGTGGTATCTCATAGTAGTTTTGATTTGCATTTCTCTTATAATCAGCGATGTTGAGCATATGACTACATTTTAATACCTCTCCTTTTCATAAGAGTTGAACAGCACACCCCTCTTCTCTTTCAGTCTGGGAGCTGCCCGCTGGATTTACATCCTGTTAAGTATTTCTCAGCTCTTGTTGCCTTGATCAAAGGTTTTTCCTTATAAACTTCCTTCTACCAAATAGCCACCCCTAGGAGGAAAAATAAAAACAGGATTCTTAAAAGAAGATCTAATAGCAATTCTGAGCACAGTTGATCTGGCCTCATCATAGAATCCCTGACATTCCACCGGGAGGAAACCTAATTTAACGGTGGAAGGTGAAGTAACTCATAGCCAAAAGTTCTGAGAGCCAGAAATGACATCTCAAAATACTATTTGTCAATGCACCCAGAGGCTACTGCATGATGGGTACCCACAGGAGCAGGGCCCCAGGCATCTGCCTCTGCCTCGGGGCTGCTTGTGTTGATTTGCTGAAAATAGCAACAGCAAGCTCTCACCTAAGGCTTCTGCCATGTTCTCCCCAGCTACAGATGTAACTCTCAGCCCGAGGATCAGACAGATCCTCTCACAGAGTGTCTCCCATCCCCTTGCTTCCTGGGCAGGTCTGCGTTTTGCTGCAGTCTGTTCTCTGGAATCCATGACTTTCTGTCATCCTTCTAGCTGGCGTCTCTAGCATGACCACGTTACTTTACTTCCTCCCTTCCACGGAAATGATGAGGTATCTCGTTGGCTTGTTCGGAGGATCCAGGAGTCCATACTGAACAAAACTGGCATATGATGATCAACTACGTGATCCTCGAAGAAACAGTTTTGTTGGAGTTGTAGGAAGCCAGCAGCCAGGCCGCAAAGGCTGAAGATAAATAGCAGTTGACGAAGTAAGGTCAGTATGTGCTGAAGAGCCCTTCGAGAGGGACCCTTTCAGAAAAATCTGGAAATCACGCAGAAAGGGGAAGGGCACTGGTTTATCCAAGGTCGTATTGTGCAGGGCAGTGTTTCTCAAAGAGTGTTAGAAACGCAAAATCCCCAGCCAGAAATCCAGGTTATTCTTAAAAATAAACAAACAAAACAAACAAACAAAAAAAACCCCTTTGCTGAAATATAATTGAGAGACAATAAATTGCATCTATCTAAAAATTACAATTTGGTAAGTTTTCATAAAACCATCCCGCAGTCAACACATCCATCACCCCCTTGGTGGTCCTTCCCCCCAGTCAGTCCCCACCCCCACATCCCCCAATGATTCTGATGCTAATGCCTGAGAAGCCCTTGGGTCTGGAGACAAATGATGTCTTTGGGAGGATCTAAAGTCAGGGCCCCCCATGGGTCCTAAAGATGAGGTGCTTACTGGAAGAAAGGAAGGAAATGGGACGAAACGCAGCCCCGGGCTTACAGAAGAGGTTGGGGCGGATTGTCAGAGTCGAGGCTGTGAACAGAGCATGTTCTCCTTTCTCTCATGGGATGGCAGGGACAGGAGATGGTGGGGACGTGGGAATTTTCAAAGGCCACCCTCTCAATCTTCTGCCAGGAAAATGTTTCAACTCCAGGTCTCTGATCATGGCAGATCACTGCTCAAAAGCCCTGAATGGACTCCCTTCTCTATAAGATGCAGTAAAAACATAAATAGACACGAGCAGCAACAGAACCTTCTCAGCCTGGCTTTCAAGACATCCTACTGTATGGCCCCAACCACCCTTCCAACACCACCTGCCCCTCTTTCCACTCCAGTGAGCCCTGGTCCTGCCCTAGGGAATTGCTGCCGGTTCCCCCTAATTGCCCCATCCCTCCCTCCCTTCAGAGGCCACTCCCCCTCCACGCGGCCACCTCCATACGTCACAACACTGCTGTTTCCTGAAGCCTCCTCTGAGGGTGCAACTGGCATTTATCTTTCTGTTCCGAATGTTTCTGCTATAAATGACGGTGTTCTGTTGAAAGGGGCAAAGTCAAAGGCAGGGGTCATGGACATTCTGTCTTTGCATCCTAGCACCTGGCACGCACCTGGACTGTTCACTGAATACTTGCTGATGAATGAATAGACGAACAAGTGAGCATGCCGGAACCCTTCCTCTGTCATTTATACGACTGTGTCCATGTACCAGGGTTTCTCAGCCTTGGCAGTTTTGACATTTCTGACCAGATAATTCCTTGGGGTGGGAAGCTGTCCCATGCACTGTTGGGTGTTTAGCAGCATCCCCGGCCCACTTCTCAGTGACAACCAATAAAGTTTTTCAGACATCGCTACATACTGTGTGTGTAGTGGGAGGGAGGGCTTGGGGGAAGGGGTGGGAATGACTCTATTTGAGGCACTTGAACGATAACTCCCCAGGTTTTTCTACCAAATATTCATTAAGAAATGGATATTGGTAATGATCTACTTCAGGCCAAGGAAAGAAGGAAAATGTTTAACCCTTGGAACCCCTCCTAAATCCTAGGAAATGCCCTACACTTCCTAAGTGGCTTCCTCCCCGTAACCCCTCCTCTTCCCTCCCTGTTCCAGGCTACTTATAATTTTTCCAAAAAACTGTCCATCAGTTCCTGTTAACAGCAAAGGAAAAATATGTCCTGAACTAGAGTTGTAAGGCTTTAAGAATGGAATCACTTCAAATCAGCTGGTACTTTGAATAGGGTGCCCATCGTGTTTCCCAAACTGAGCCACGCATGTACCTCTTACATCGTCTCCTCCTCATGCCTGCTGGGTGTGATCTATGACCGTCTGTTCTCAGAAACTAAAAACAATAAATCACTTCCTCACATTTGTGATGAGGTCAGACGTTTAGCATCTTGACTTCACGTGGACAAGGTCTGAAAGTGAGAAAGTCAGAAAGCATGATTTATGCTCTGTCTCCCCAAGCTCTCTAGACATTTACAATCTTAAGGATTCCCCTCTCCATCTCTTAGATGCAGTCTGTTTTAGCATATATTTCCCTAATTATAATATGCTATACAGTATGAATTTTGCAAGTCTAATTGTTCAATGGACCATTGGCTTGGTGGTTGATTAACACAGAAGAATGGCACGTTACCCTAAGCCTCTGTCCAACTGGGCTAAGTCCTCAGAGCGCCTCCTGTGGGTACCACCTGCTGCCAGCATCCTTCCACCCTCCCCTGTCCTAGGCAGGTGGCTACCTCTCTCCTTCACAGCCTCTTCTTCCCACCTCTCCCTTTTCTTTCTTCTCAATCTACCTCATGCTGACATTTTCTTTTGATCCTTTCATGCTTTATAGGCCCTTTGTCTCTGTTCTCATACCCTGCTTCTCTCTGTGTTGTGTGCTTCAATTTCAAATCACCAGGAACATAAGCTGTATATCACCGTTTCCCTCCTTCAGTCACAAAAGCAGAGGAAAAAAAAAATGAAAAGGAACTCATCGCTCTGCCTGAGTGAAACCTTATTCATGCAGTTAGTGAGCGGGTCTGTTGATCCCACTAACTGGAGAGAACCCTGGACATGATCCTCTTAATGAGGCAGCTTCTGATGCAAGCGAAAGGCATATGCTTGTAGGAAATAGCCCGGAAAATATGGTAAGATACCCACCAGTAGGAAAATGAAATTTAATCATGGTGTTATTGTTTTGATATCCTTCCAATACTGAGCTTTTGACAAAATTCTAGAATTTATTCTTGAAACAATGATGTTGGGTTTATGTATTGAGTGTGTCTTACATGAATGAGAAGTATCTTTGATTTTGATCATTAACCATTGGTGGGAGATGGAGCTGGCCAGAGGCAGAACAGCACTTCAGCAAGACGACCTCCAGAAAGTTGGCCAGATGGGAAGGATTCTGTCATTCTATGCTGGTGACTGTGTACATGTCCATCCTTAGCTGCAGGTGGCATAAACAGAAATGGACATATAACCAGGGGTGCGGATATGAGCACACCTGTATTAACAAATGCTACATACCAGCCTTCTAGAGAAGTGTTTAGCTCTCTCTCGAAAGTTCTCTGTTCCCTTTGGAACTGTTATCGACTTGCCACATTCCCTGATTCTATGTGCAGCCTACAGAACCTAGAAAGAAAAGGCATTCCAGGTTCTTACTCTCAACCACCAGAAAAGTCTTTTCAAAGCAAAAAACCCACTTATCTATCTCCCCTGACCCCAGGGAGCTGATAGCAAGCTGAGAAAGGAGAATGTGCTTTGCCCGAGATGGAACTTAGGCAACAAAGTGATGGCAACTTTGCCCACATGGAATTGGAGACTGGAGCCCAGCAGACAACCAGAGGTAAAAGAGGGAGATCTTAGCGAGTTTTCCTGAGTTCATCTTCACAACGTGGCCTCAGTATTTCATTTGATATGAATTCCCTGAATAACAAATAGAGCCAAATTCATATTGTAGTCCAACATTTGCTTTCCAATGCCATATAAAAATAACCTTGAATATCCATAGCTGTTATTTTTAATAAAAATAAATATATTCTTCCTCATGCTTTTATTAATCAAGACATTTAAAAAAACAGGCTATTTTAAAAATTTTTTCTAATTTCATAGTATAATATAAAAAGAATACGTTTTTGCAAAAGACACCTCATCTTTATTATGACACTGACATTTCTCTTCCTGAAAAGAGGCAAGATAATGCCAATAAGAGTTTAGCCTTTCTCCCTTATGAACTCAATGAATTCATAAAGATAAATGTCATAAACAGAGATCAGCAACCATACAGTATATATTATAAAGGATTTCATTTTGATCTGGTGAGAAGTATTGCTTTGCAATATTTTAAAAGTTATTGTAAAATCCTAGAGGTTTCTAATTTTTTATTTTAACCCTTTAGCTGATATAGCATTTTCTTTATTTCCTGACAACCTTGATCCTTTTTCATTCTCTGAATCACATTTTTTGTGTGAATGCATTTCCATCAGGTGTCCATAGATCTATTTTCTGTTTTCTCCCATTTTCAGTCATAACAGATCCTTGAATTTTAGCCTTCGGGAAGATGAGGTTAACCAGTCCAGGAGTTCCTGCCATGATGCAGTGGGTTAAGAATCTGACTGCAGTGGCTCAGGTTGCTTTGGAAGTGCTGGAGCAATCCCTGGCCTGGCACAGTGGGTTCAAGTATCCAGCATTGCTGCAGCTATGGTGTAAGTCACAGCTGTGGCTCAGATTCAGCCCCTGGACTGAGAACTTCCATTTGCCACACCTGGGTGTCCATAAAAAAATTAAATTAAATTTACAAAAAGATTGTCAGATCAGAAGCAAGAAAGATAACACTCCCAGTGGCCCAGTTTGGCCTCTCATAGATGACAGCATACTTGCCAGCATCCTGAAGAAGCCTGAAACATGGCAGGCCCCTGATGTGACATCACACATGCTGGAGTTGTGCAGAGTTATCACTGATCATGTCATTACAGGCTCTGTATTTGTGCAGAAAGCAGCCAAGAGTAGACTGTGATCAAGACTTGAAATCCCAAGATAGAAAAAAGGTATCTGCAGCTTGACTACCTCAAAGTTATCAACTTTAAGATGTTGATATAATATCAACAGAACCCCTGAATGGTGAGGAAGGAACTGCACTAATTATTACTCTGTTGAAAAAAAACCTCATAGTAATGACCCAGGTTAAAAGGTGTTTATGAGAAATTGCCATGGTTCACAAAGATGCTTGAGAATCTGCTGTTATGAATAAATAACCAAACAGCATGCCTCTTGAGAGGACCCAGGAGCAACACTGAGCCACTATTTGTTTAGAAATACCCTCAGGAGCTGGGTTATATATGAATGCTTAGAGGATAGTGAAGGTTGTGGACCAGAGGAAAGAGATGGCATTAAACGATCCTGCTCATCATCTGTTAGGTGGTCTGTGATCCTACCTGGTGTGTAGAAAGAAGCTGATCCCTACGTGCATCCAAGAAAGCAGGGTGTGACCAAAGAAGTCTTTCTAAGACAATTAATGATGGGAGGGCTAAAATCAAAAAGTCAGATAACAAGTGATCCCAAGCATGTGGAGAAATTGGAACCCTTCCACGTGGCTGGTGAGAATATGAAACGATGCAGCCTTTTTGGAAAATAGTGCTTTCAACTGCCAAGAGTTACCGTATGACCTCCTATTCCTAGTTACAGCTCCAAGAGAAATGAAAACACATGTCCACACAAAAGCTTTTTCATGAATGTTTAGAGTAATACCCTTCATTATGGCCAAAAGGAGCAAACAACACACAAACAACATCTGTATAGATACATGAAGAATAGATAAACAGTTGTCAGATATCCTTAGAATGGAAAATTACTCAGCCAGAAAAAGGATTAAAATACTTATACATGTTACAACATGGATGACTCGATAAAATTATGCTAAATGGAAGAACATACAGGCACAAAAGACCAATATATGATCTCATTCATAGCAAATGTTCAGACAAGGAACTGTATAGAGACAGGAAGTAGATTTGGGTTGCCTAGGACTAGGGGTTAGAGTTAGGGAAATACAGGAGTGATATAAAATGGTTTGTTTTTGAAAGTGACAAAAATACTTTAAAACAGACCATGTTGATGGTTGCAAATATCTGGGAATATATGTTATTGAATTGTACACTTTAATGAGCAAATTATGTGTGTGTGAATTAAATATCAAGATAAAGTTGGAGTTTTATTCTTAAAAAAAAAAAAAAAAAAACAACACTGGAGTTCCCTCGGTGGCTCAGTGGTTAACAAACATGACTAGGATCCATGAGGATGTGGGCTCAATCCCTGGCTCGCTCAGTGGGTTAAGGATCCGGCATTGCCATGAGCTGTGGTGTAGGTCACAGATGCAGCCTGGAACCCGCATTGCTATGGCTGTGGCTTAGGCCAGCAGTTACAGCTCCAATTTGACCCCTAGCCTGGAAACCTCCTTATGCTGAGAGTTCAGCCCTAAAATAGCAAAACAACAACAACAACAACAACAACAACAACAACAACAAAGAAAAACACCTACCAGGAGCTTAGCCTAGCCCTAAACATTTTACAAAACATTATTTCTTTACTGAGTTCCTATTTTGCAGATGGAGAAACTGAGGTTTAAAATATTTAGGTAGTGCTCCCAAGGTCATGCTGTGAGGAAGTGGCTGAGCTGGCATTAGAATAGGAAAATGAACTCTCAATTTACCATCAGATGTAATATTTGTTGGATTCGATTATACAGTGAGCTAACTGCTTTTCAATGTAGTATACCATTTGATTCTCGAAACACCTGCTGTGATGTAAATATTACTTTTCTCACTTTAGGAATAAGGAAACTGATATTCCCAGAAACTATGGAAACTGGCAAAATTTCAAAGCCGTTCTTTTTACTGCAAGTCCCATGCTTATTCCAGCCTCACCAGAGCTAAAGGTCACCTGCCTCCACAAAGGTCAGCAGAAAGTAGCTGCAACCCAAGTATTCAGAACTTTTGAGTGTAATACTCAGCTGAAATGGAAATGTAACCACATGCAAAAGAAAGAATAGATCCAAGCCTAGGGAAAAAAATTGCTGTGGAAACAGTGTCGTGCATACATTACTCCAATTTACTTATGATTTTTGGTGTCAGTTTAGTGGACCACATAAATGCAGAGACCACCCTTCTAATAGCCAAAATTTTCAGAGCACTAATTTGATTCAAGAATAATGTGTTTTGAGACTGCATTCTATCACCACTTATTTATTTAGCTGAATTGCAGGTCAGCTTTAAAAGTCCATTAATGATGAAATACCCTCTTTCCAAAGGGCAATTGTACAAAAGGTGTCAGTGTTTTCATAGAAAACAAAGCGCTAAATAGGAAGATTTGCCTGCGGAGGTTTCTGAAATTCAGACTTCCAGAGGCAATACATACCGCTGGTGGGTTTCACCAGGCTGGTTCCCATGCTGCTTTCTAGAGTTTTCCTAAGGACTCAAAAAAAGGACCCCGAGGCTGGGAGAATTGGGGGGTGATGGGCAGCAGGAGGTCATTTCCAGGAAAGGAGGATGGACAGCCAGTGGGGCCTTCCTTACCCGATGATGCTCTCCCATCCTGAGAAATGAACAAAGAGGCAGGCTGAGCATTGCCCTCTAGGAAGAGGACAGAATCTAATAACAGAGAAGCAGCATATTCCACCTGATTCTTCCTAATGTGGGTCTTGAGCAAGGACTCTTATTGTTGCAGGGTATGGCTTGAGGTCTGAAAGCACTGGTTTCTGTTTAAAGATCAAATATCGTGTTTTTATAGAAGAGTATATGAACTACATTTAAGGGCCACCAGTCAGAAAAAAAAATATCTTTTTGAGACTCCATGGGTGGCCTGCAAGAGTGAATTCATGAGAGCTGCATTCCTGATATGCAAAAAAAAATTTTTTTTACCATCATTGCCTCCGCAAGGTACCTAGTCTTTTTAAGATTCTTGGAATGCCAAATGCGATACAGTCCTCTGAGAAGAGGAATGAAAAAGCTCAGGAGAGCTGATTAAATACCTGTGCAAGTATTATCAGAGAAACTTAGGGTCATTTGGCCTTTTCCCGAGAAAACCAGTCCTCTGCTAGCTTGTCAGATTTCCAACCCTTAGGCTGTCCCTGAATTCCAACTTACACAAGGGGGAAAAAAGGCCTTGAAAACACTCAAAGAAACCTTCACAGCCAGTTAAAGTTAACTAACCTTAAATGCCTGGGTGATGTGCTCTTGCCTGTGTTGGTAACAGAAGCAATCAGGGCTTTTTCTGAGGCAAAGACACATTTGTTGTGTTCTTACAGTGCCAACGCCTGCCTCATTAGTGCCCACACAAAGTGCCCAGTGCTGGCACTTCTTCTGTTGTTTTTAGCTTCAGCCACAATTTGGAATAACTTTGAGAGAAAAGGTGTGCTCAGAAGCCTTTCAGGTTCCACGACTCTGAGACAGGACAGGAACCACTGTCACTGGAAAAGGAATGTCTAATAACAAAGAAAGAAGCTTGCTTGGCTCTTCTGTCCCTCTCCCCCACATCTGTCGCAGGGTTCAGCAAATGTTTCCACAAAGCTTATCTCGACAGCAGTTGACACGGGGCACTGGTTCACTCTGGGTTGGAAAAGTGATCTGAAGATAACCATCTCTTTAGTCTGTGATGGGAGCACTGTGACTTGTTCTTTTTGTGATACAAAGAGAAATCAACTTAGAAACAGACTTATATATAAATGCCATCAGTGATAAACTTCTAAGGCAGTTGGTTTCTCTTATCTATAACTGTAGACCTGACTATAGGGTGATGTAAATTCCAGCTCATGGCCATGGTCCTCCAGACCCATCTTAGCTTGGGCTTTCCTCTGCTTTTGGTTGGACAGTGACTAGTGTGAGACTGAGATTAAGTTTCTAGGCCTTCTTTCCACATGTCCTGACATTCTTTGGCCTGATGTCCCCCTGAAGGCCAGTCCATTAGAGTAAGGCTCCTGGCCCCTCCCACCTCCGTCTGCATCCCCTCCTTCCCATGGGAGGACTTGTCACATCTTGCACAGCTGGAGGGAAGGCTGGACCAGTGATGGGCTCAGGTCGAGGTCTGCCTATCCATGGAGGGGTTTAACCTGCACTCTGGCTTCCTGGGCTGGTTTGCCTCTGGAGGGGGAAGGAAGACAGACGAGGGTCTTCGGTCGGGCAAGTAGCTGAGTAAGTTTAGTTCTGGAGAGTTATTTCGAGTTAGGAAGCCTATTGCAGCCACACATCTCATTTCCTCCTCCAATCCAGCACATATTGGTGATAACGCAGATTTTTAAAAACCTCCTTCTACCAGAGTCAAATTAATAGAGACAAAAAGTAGAATGGTGGTACCAAGGGCCTGGGTCTGGTTAGAGGGGAATGGGGAGTTGGTGTTTAAGGGGTAGATTGTTCTAGGTTTGCAAGATGAAATGGATTCTGGTGATGATGGTGGTGACGATTCCACAACAAAAAGAGAAGTCTTGGATACTTAATCCCATTGAACTGTACACCCAAATATGGTTAAAATGGTAAATTTTATGCTATGAGTTTTTACCATAATATAAAGATGGGGGGGGGGTGGAAATCCTCCTAATTCCTATGCCTGTGCTCCCCAGGGAGATATTTAACTGTCAGCATTTAATTGTTAGTTTCTTCCAGTGACTTAAAGGAACCAGAAGCTGGGATGGAACAAAATAGACATCATCACTTGGCCTTGGTTTCTCTGGGGGACCCTCCCCTCAGGATGACACTCTGGCTTCTTTCCATTCTCTCAGCTGCTCCTTTCCTTGGGAGGGAAGGTTTCTGCTAGGCCATCTCTTCCGTTCTTTCTCAGTACCAGCCTGCCTGGAGGAGGCAGCCTTGGAAGGAAGCCTCTCCACCTCTACGGAGAGGTTTGGGGTTTCAGATGTTCTTGGTATTGGATGGGTTACTTTATGCAGAAAGAATATGTTAGGAAGCCAGTGTGGTTGTACGTCGTCGTGTTTGTCAATCTACCTTTTATTCATGTGCCCATCCTGCTATTCGTGGATCCCTCCATGTTCCAGGCATCCTCCTAAACACTTAGGACAACATCATAAAGCTGCGGTTTTTACCTCTTTCTGCCCAGTTCCTAGGGCTTAATCTTTCATTGGGGAAGGAAAAAAAAAAAAAACACCCGGGGAAGGAAAGAAAGAGAAAGGTGTTTGCTGTTGATTCCCCAAAACCTTGACACTGAACATATTCTTAATTAGCTCAAGATGGAGCTAATTAGAATAAGACATATCAACATATACCAAAGGCTCAGTATCCCCTAAAACTGAAGTCAGTGCTTCCCCCACCACCTTCCTTTCTAAATTCTGGCAAATGCCAGAAATATGATAATTTAAGAAGGAAGGCTAACAAAAAAGCAACAGAAAAGCCTAACCTAAAATTAGGACAGAGTCAGATATTACTGTGCTCAGAGGTTATCGCTCACAGGAATCAACATAAAATGGATAAGATTTGCCATCTGCAGAAATCATCCCAGGAAATAAGCCACCCAAGAGATGATGACTCACAAACATATTGCTACCAATTTGAGGGTGCTTTTTGTCTCACCAGGGGTCTAGCATGCTTCTCTAAAAGGGAAGTCATCAGTTTAAAATGTAACTAGTGGAAGATTAGCAGTAATTTAAGAAATTGCAAACTGTCATAAGGAAATGATAGAGGTTTGAGATGACAGATAAAGAATATACAAAAAGGAGAGTATGGTAGAACTTGTCAATGTAGCCTCACAGTCTCTGGGGAAGGAAATATGCTAATTCTGAAGACTACCAGGGAATATCACAGGAGTATTCCTGAGACAGAAACAATTCTTCTGGTTCGACAGTTGGATAGCCCCTAATTATAGCCAGATCTATCTGTTCTTCGTCTATGTTCACTGATCAGTCTGCTGACCCAATTGATGGCCAACCACCAACTCCCATCTGAATGGTCGGCTGGTCATGTGTGAAGGACCACAAACAGCCATCCTGTTAGATATAATCCCAAAGATAAGGTAATGGATGGATATGCTCATTTCCAAACCACTCAGTGAGTTGGATCCAGGGAATTGATCCCCTAGGGTCTGCCAATCTTAGATGACTGATAAAATGAACATACTTTCTATGTGTGTTGCTCTCATTCAAGTTCAGGTACATCAAACCATAGGGCACAAACAATCAATTTCTTCCCCCTCGCACCCCCCATTCTGTTTCTATTTGTTTAGTTAGTTTTTAGTTGAATTTTATATTAAAGTATGGCTGATTTACAATGTCATGCCAATTTCTGCTGTACAGGAAAGTGACCCAGTTATACATGTATATATATTCCCTTTCTTGTATTATCTTCCCTCATGGTCTATCCCAAGAGATTGGTTACAGTTCCCTGTGCTATTACAGTAAGACCTTATTGTCTATCCATTCTAAATGTACTGGCTTGCATCTATTAACCCCTAACTCCCAGTCCATCTCACTCTCTCCCCTCCCCCTCGGCAACCACAAGTCTGTGAATTCCTCATAAAAGTGATATCATTTGGTATTTGTCTTTCTCTTTCTGACTTACTTCACTCAGTATGAGAATCTCTAGTTGCATCCATGTTGCTGCACATCTCATCCTGTTTTTAATCCCCCCAACTTCATTCATTTCCAATTCACTCGTGCTCAAAATCTTAAAAACTTTCTTTGAATCCTCTACCTACACTAATAAATGGTGTTTTCCTTTTAATCCTTTCTTCCACTTAACTCTAGCCTTGAAGATACATAATTGTGTGGGGGCAAATTATTTCCAAGTACCAACTGATGCTCTCTCATGTTCACCCCTGCTCCCACGTAAGTCATTCATTTGTTCCCTAAGAGCCTGCAGATCAGAGCTGGATGGGACACACTCATTGTCATCAGGGAACCAGGAGAAGATGAGGCAGCAAAAGTAGAAAATTCTTGATTCTTACATTCAAAACCTTGAACTTGAGAACTTGAACTTGAGGTAATACTGAAGAAGTCAGATCCACATGCATGACTCCCCTATATAAACTGAGAAAAAGAATATCCAAGCTGAAAAAGAGGGACATGAGGGGATAATTTGGCAGAAAAAAGAAGTAGAGTTAAAGTGAGTGAGAGAGCCTGTGCCCTGCCCTCTGCCCTGCCCCTCAGAATGAGTCCTGAGAGAAGACATAATTGATCTTCTAAAGCTTGGAGAACCATGAGTAGAAAGTTATTCTAATAGAGCAGGGCTGGGAGACAGCAGAGAAAACTAGGAGAGAGAAAGCCTCCACCCCTCCCCATCTTTCTGGCCTTCATTGAGAAGAAGCTGGGGGAGGGGCCCAAATGCTGTGGCAGCTACAACAATTCACCTGGTGCCTATGGGCTGGAGTGATGTGGATGGTGTCCAGAGGCTCCCGGAGACCAGGGTGATCTAGAGAAGGGTCTGCAAGGGCTCTCACAGTCAGAACGAAGGCAATCTGATCCATGGACAGTCTGCCCCGCGGAGAGTCTCTGCTCCCAGTGACCAGCCAGCCTTCGTCTGGTGGACTGTGATCCCACGCCTACATGCAGGATAGACAAGATGAGTGACGTTGCTAACAGGCTCCACCACAGTGTAGAGAAGGCCAACATGAATCCCTCCCATCCTCATTCCCGCGCCAGAAATGGTGGAGCACACAATCCTGAGAAAACACAGAACTGGACTTATTTTACCTGGAGGAGACTCAAGTCCATTTTCTTCAGCAAGTACAATGGCGACCTAGCACCGGAAATTGAAGTGAATTCTAGACAACAAGGACTGTTAACGGCTTTGTTGATGCTGTTGCTGCCCATTTGAGTAGGACCTTTAAAATCTGGACCTGCTATCCTCATATTACTAAAATATCTTTTTAATAAGCTCCCTGCGTCCATCTTACATGCAGCTGCCAAGTTAATCTTCCTAAATGCCCACTTTAACAGCACATTCGATGGCTTCCTGCTGCTTTCAGGCTGAAGTCCAAGCCCCTCATCCTGGAGGCAGTGTGAAAGACCCTACACCATCTGCTCCCCAACTACCTGTGAGCATTTTACTGTCCAAGTTCAGTAGGAATCCTTTGCTTCCAGAAAGCCACCCCTCTGACCTCCAGCCTCTATGCGTTTGTTCATCATCTTCTCCAACCACCTTCACTGTATCTAAAATGTTCTCCCTGCTTCTTTTTTAAATATAAACATCAAAGGACCCGCTCCTTGTATTTTTCTAAACACACCTGTCTTTTTTCTTTCCACTACATCACAAGAAAAGTAGAGATGAGTTGTCAGGAGAAATGAGAAAAGGGGGAGAGTATCTCAAGAAGGGGCTGTCAGGAAAGGCTTCATAAAAAGTGTGCACATGTGCTGGGCCATTAAGGCAGGTAAGGTTTAGGTATACAGAGATGGCAAAAGTTCGGGGAGAGGAGTCAGAAAGGAAGAGATAAAACTATGAACAAATATATTTAGGGATTTTATATATATATTCATATATATGTGTATATATATATATACACATATATATGACTGGGTCACTTTGCTGTATAGCAGAAATTGACAGAATATTATAAATCAACTGTAATAAAAAATTTAAAAAGAAGAAGCTTTGTTCCATTTTCTTAACTCCTGAAATTTTTTTTGTCTGTACCACTTACTTTGTTTGTAACTGATGTCTGCATCTATTCCATATCATCTCTGTGTACACTACATTATATAAGTTATCTGTCAACCTATCTATCAGAATGGTTTGTGTACAGGACTTGTCTCCAAGTAGAAAAACATTACCTGGGTGAGGGTGGCACATCTTAAAGATCACAGATAATTTTTGACTGGGTAGCACCACCTTTACTAAGACATCAGATATTAAGGAAACTTAATGATCGAACATGAGACATTAAGGAAACTTAGAGCCTGGATTTGAGCACTGACCTCTCTGTGGAGCTACTTTCTTTCTCATTTAGTGTTTCTAGGAGATGCAATATCTAAAGTGACAGGTGCACAGATGCTGAGAGTTAATGATGATGATTATAGAACCTGGGTGTAAAAAGGGAAATATAGCAAAGATAGTACACAAGGAAAAGAGAATAAGATGATCCAACAGAAGAGTAATTGGTGTTCTAGATATGGAGAACCAAACCAAAACAAAACTAGATGGTTCAAGCAAATAGCAGGGCTCTGTAAATACAGAACTATATGCTCCATTATTCAGTGGAGCCTCAGATACACTACATTACTGGTAAAGACAGTTCTTTCAGGCAGGATGTTGAGCTTCTAACATTACCAATTGGAAAACTGAATCTTTCTTCGCATACAAAAAAATAAATAAATAAACAATGGTTCAATTATTTTAGGATTAGCTCAAGTAAGTTTTGAGTTAAATGGGTTGATTTAGGCACAGAGTTGATGTTTTTAGTATTGTTTCAATGTGGAATTGCGTTCTGAGTGAGAAAGCCCTCACTCAGAAATAAACTTCTAGAACATAAATCACCTTCTCATTTGGGACCTCTCTGTATTTCTTTTGCAATAGTTGTCAGAGCCTAGTGGAAAACTTTACTCAGAACAGGGGTCTAGTAAGTATCTGTTGGAAAAAGAATAAAAGTACGTGGGTGGTCAATTCTGAATTCACTGCTGAGAGGAACAACTGTTTACATGCTGGATGAGAAATGCTCACATTCTTCAAGTGATAATTAAGAGGAATTACAAGCACAGAGTAGTTACTGCACACTAAAAATGACAATAAATCTTACTGCAGCTGGGCAGATATGGTGGTCCCATCCATTTGGTGGAAATCATAGATGGGACAAAACTTTGACCCAGATCTGCAAAGTGAAAGGAAAGATTCCAATGGCTGTTGGCGTGAAGCTGACTTGAGATTCCACAACTCTCTTGGAAAACATGTAACAATTTCCACTTCTAAACAGCATTTGATGCACTTATTCATTAATATGTTTTTATTCATTTATTTATGTATTTCCAATTACTTATTCAGCCAATGTATTAATTTTCTACTGCTACAGTAACCAGTAACACATTTAGCAGAGCTTCAATCGGTGCACATGTATTATTCACAGTTACGTAGGTTAGAAATATAGGTGAAAATGAAGGTATCTACCTGCTGGAGGCTTATCTGGGGCTCAGATAAGACTCCCTTTGCAAGCCCACAAGGGTTGTTGGGAGAATCCAGTTCCTTACTGATACAGAACCAGGCACTCATTTCCTTTCTGGCTGCTGGGTGGGGGCTGCCCTTCTTGCCCAGAAGCCCCCCCTTCCAGTCCTTCCACTCTGAGAGCCTCTGTAGAAAAGAGCCAACAAGCCAATGAGAGGGCATTAATGCTTCTCACACTTGGAATCTCTGACTTCCTGTTCCCAGCATCAATCAGAACAGTGCCCACCCTATCATCAGGTCCATTACCTTTGTTACCTCTGCCAAGTCCCCTTTGGCAAGAAACGTAACACATTCATAGGACCCAGGGAGTTGGGTGTGAACTTCTTTACAGGGCCCTTCTGCTTATCACAGCCAACAATAATTATTGTTGTTGCAGACCTTTTTTAATTTTTAATAAACTCTGTACCCAGTGAAAAGAACAGAGAAAAAAAAATGCTGATCACTAACCTTGTTGAAGCCCTGCCAAGAAGTGATCTCTTAGTCACACGGTTCATGAATAACCTAATTTTTTAGCCTTAAAAAATAATCATTTCCAACTCTTAACTATATTAGTGGTTCTCCACTGGTTACTTTCCAAATTTTCAGAGTGGGAGTTCCCGTAGTGGCACAGCAGTTAAGGAACCCGACTAGGAACCATGAGGTTGCGGGTTCGATCCCTGGCCTCGCTCAGTGGGTGAAGGATCCGGCGTTGCCATGATCTGTGGTGTAGGTCACAGATGCAGCTCCGATCTGACATTACTATGGCTCTGGCGTAGGCCAGTAGCAACAGCTCTGATTGGACCCCTAGCCTGGGAACCTTCATATGCTGCAGGTGCAGCCCTAAAAAGACAAAAGACACACACATACACACACAAAAAAAACAAAACAAATTATCAAAGTGTATTTTTTTATTATGAAATTATGAACAGCAGACAGAAATTTGTGTTCAATATAGCACAAATGTATAAGAAGGATATGATTTGTGTAACAGATTTACTGCTAAATTTTCTACCGTGTGGGAAAAAGAGAATTCTCATTCACTAGTGTTGAGAAGTAGATTTCTGGAGGGTGATTTGGCAATACATGAAAAAGGTCTGTATTGCCATCGTGGCTCAGTGGGAAAGAATCCAACTAGGAACATGAGGTTGCAGGTTCGATCCCTGGCCCCACTCAGTGGGTTAAGGATCTGGCTTTGCCATGAGCTGTGGTGTAGGTAGCAGATGGGGCTCAGATGCCTCGTTGCTGTGACTGTGAGCTGTGGTGTAGGCTGGCAGCTACAGCTCCAATTCAACCCCTAGCCTGGGAACCTCCATATGCCTTGAGTGCGGCCCTAAAACAATAAAAAAAAAGAAAAGAAAAGAAAGAAAGAAAAGAAAAAGAAAAAGGTCTAAAATATGCATATTCTTTGATACATAAATTGCCATCCTAGAAATTTCTTTTAAATAAATAATAATGGAATGGATAAAGTTTCCACTACAAAAAGTAATCAAGACAGCATAACATGATAGTAAAGAATTAATGCTACCTAAATAGATACACAAGAAAATGGTTAAGTAACGTACACTTCTTTCATACATTGAAATGATGTTATTTGAGAAAACTCCTGGAAAGATTTGGAGATTTGACCTCACATGGGACCTGCCAAGTCATGGCCAAACCTGGGAGGACTAGAAAAGGCTCAGATTTTTCCAGGACCAATAAATGTAAGAACAGAAGAAATATCTGCATGGACAATCCAGACCAAGTTTCAATACATTGTTGGGTGGTACGTGATTATTGTGAAAGACCCTGAACCATGAGAGGTTTCTGTAATTCCAGAGCAGCACAGGTACCTGCCCAAGGTCCTTAGGTAAAGCCCGACCTGCGGAGGATGTGTGCCAGGATTCCGACCTGGACAAGTGTCAGAGAGCCTGGAGGGTGGGAATGGCAGTCCCTGCAAGCTCCTTGAAACTTTATCTTCTTTATTTTATTTTATTATTATTATTTTTGTTTTTGTTTTTGCTTTTTTTTTAGGGCTGCACCTGGGCAGGCCAATGGGAGTTCCCAGGCTAGTGGTCTAATCGGAGCTACAGCCACAGCCACAGCCATAGCCACAGCCACAGCAACGCAGGATCCAAGCCACGTCTGTGACCTATACCACAGCTCATGGCAACACTGGATCCTTAACCCATTGAGCAAGGCCAGGTATTGAACCCCCATCCTCATGGATCCTAGTTGGGTTTGTTAACTGCTGAGCCTCAAAGGGAACTTCCTCCCTGGAATTTTAAATGCAACCCCAGGCCAGAAGAATATCATAAACTGAGATGAGTTTCTCCTCCCGGTAGACTGAGAGTTAGAAATAAAAATTAAGATGAACTCTTTTGACATGTCTTATATGTGCGTGATTTCTGCACACAACAGATGAACAGAGAAAGACCAGATACACCATAATAGTGATAGCAGCTATCCCTCTAAATGTTTCTATTATGGGTGATCCTAAATTTATTCTTTGAGATTTCCCATAATTTCCATTTATTAAAATAATGGCATAGGTATGAGTCTTAAATGTGGGAGAAATATTATAATTTTTTACTTTCTGTTACTCGGTCTAATTATAGACTTTAAGCACCAGCCATATCTAGTGGGTAATTCTACCCCAACTATTCTGGAACTCTCCCCTGCATCTAATCAGGCTTCTGGGGATTATGCTCCGTTAAGGCGTGTGAGTGCCTGGGGAGAAGAGGGTGCCTTTCATCACTAGGTCTACCCCGGAATACGTTACATGTGTATTTGAGAAGAACGTATATTATACGGTAGATGGGGTTGGAAGGACTGTTCTATTGATGTATTTTAGGTTTAGTTCACTTATAATATTGCTTAAGTACTTTATTACCTAGTTTATCTACTTAATTTTTCCATACATTATTGAAAGTAGGATATTAAAGTCCCCAGCTATTCTTGTTCAATTGTCTATTTCTCCCTTCAATTGCGTTGGATTTTGCTTTATGTATTTTGGATGTCCATTATTTAAAGTTGACCCCTGAACAACGTGGGGGTTAATGACATCAACTCCTGACCATCAAGTCTGCCTATAACTTCACAGGTCTCCAGATCTGAGGTTCCACAACTGCATATTTAACCAACTGTGGATTATGTAGCAGATAGGTATTGAAAAAAATCTGCATATAAGTAGATTCCTGCAGTTCCAACCTATGTTGTTCAAAGGTTAACTATATATGTAATTAACATTACATATATACGTAATGATATATATATATTATAAAAAATTGTTATATCTTTCCAATAGATATTATGAAATGAACTGCTTTGCCTCAAGTAACAGCTTTTCTATTATTCTTCTGTCTGTGACTAGCATACACATAGATACTCCAGCTGTCTTTTGGTTATTGTTTACTTCACACATTTTTTTATCTTTAAAAATTCAGCCTATGTGTGATTTTGAATCTGAAATTTGTCTCTTGTGAGCAGCATAGAGTTAGATTATGATTTTTTAAATCCATTCTGCCATCTCTGCTTTTTAGTTAGTGTTTAATCTATTTACATTTAATATAATTATTGATTTTGTATTTCTATTCTTCCATTGCTGGCTACTCTTTAAAAAAAAAAGTTTTCTTTAGGTAAAATCAATATACAAAAGGCTGAACACATTTAAAGTATAAAATTTGATGGGTTTGGACTTAGGCACAAACCCATGAAACCGTTATATCAATCATGCCTACTTTTGTATTAAATGTTTTCTAGCATGCTATTTTCAGTCCATAGCTACACACACACATACATATATATATAAACATATTTGTTGTTTTCTTAGTGGTTGCCTGAGGGATTACAATTAATCTTAACAAAAACGTGATTTAATAATAATTCAATTTCAATAAAATGCAGAAACGTTCCAGTATATCTATATTCCCCTTGCCTTGTTTTGCGCTATAATTGGCACATAAATTGCATCTTTGTACGTTATAAGTCTAACAATATAGTTTTGTAAATGTTACTTGTGCAGTTGTCTTTTGAATCAGATAGAAGAAAGGAGTTACAAAAAATGTATTTATACCACCTTTTATATAAACCTACGTAGTTATCATTACTGATGGTGGGCAGCAGATCAGGGGAAAATCAAAAGTGCAAGTCAGTCAGTGAATGAGGTGGGAGATGTGTGTTCTTCCCATTATGCATGCCTGAAACAGGCCTCGACAATGTGCTTGTCCTGAAGGAGGCATCACTGTGAAGCTGGGAGCACGTCCCTGAGTTCTAGATTCTGCTCCCGGGAAGAAACACCCCCCCCACACACACCCCGCTGACATATCCTGTGCCTCTGAGCCTATTTCAGTAACAAAGACTACGACCTAAAATTGCAAAAGATGACTTACCTGGAAGTGTGTCTTTTATAGATGTGGCAGATGTGGAGGCCAAGTTTAATCTCCTTTAATGTTTGCACTGAATAGAAGCTTCTCTTTGGATCCATCCCGTATGGGAGACTTTTCTCTACGCTGCAATGAATTCTTAGTTCACACACCAGGGCCACTGGTTTGCAGCTCTGATTGAGTGGGAAGGAATAGATTCTGAGTTAGGGTGTGAAGGTCATCAGAACAAGGCAAAAACTGGTCAGAGTGGGTTAAAAATTCTGTGTCATTCTCTGAAAGTCTGGGTCTTTTAGTTTTGATTAAAAAGATCACAGAGAAGGAATTACTAAGATCCCTTCCTAAGGGGCTTTCTGGCTTAGAGTCTATACTGATAAAACCAGAAGGATTAACTGCACTCCGTTTCCGGTACACTGCCCAGACTCCCTTTGGGAGAGTAGTGAGGACTTGCTTAGGTTACAAAGATCACTGCTTGGATTTTCAGGTGGGGATAACTAAGAAAAAGCACAAAGATAGTTCGTATCTGTTATCCGATATCTGTCGTGAGCTTGCTTTATGCAAATAACTCTATGAAAATAATGGCATAGATATGTATACCTCTCTTGAATCTCTTGGTAGAAAAATGGGATGAAATGTGAATAAACATTAAACAAGTATTTGGTATAAAAGGAAGAATAAAATGAATAACTACTGCAATCTGACAGCCATCAGTGCATTTAACATAAATGGATTTGTCGCATTGGGGCTACCTAGAAAACAAACCCTCCACTCAGTTTGAGTCTCTACATGTGCTCAGAACCTTCTCCATCCTGCTGCCTCGTTATGCAATGTTTGAAGATTTTTAGAGCAATAGGATATAAAAATGTCTATTTTGCCTTCAAGTGACAAAGTCTATTTTCTGTTCATTTTAATTACTGTGGGTAGGTCCTTATCTGTATTTTGCAACTGGCTGACCCTTTGCCTCTAGTGACAGTCTTGCAAGACACTGGATGACATTCAGACAACTCCAGATGTTTTCTTTTCTGGGACCTAGAATTCCTCTATCCAGATAAGAGGGCAACAACCCAGCAGACCCCTTCATGGAAATATCATTCTCTTCCTGATTGGGCTGTTTACTTGGCAACCGAATGGCTGTGTCACTGCTTCACCAGAACTGGACTTAATCATTGGAATTTCTTTGTTCAATGCCCAGTTTCCATAATTTACTATCGTTCACACTTTTACACAATAAAGGAGTTTTGCTCTTTTGAAAAACTTAAACCATATTTTTACCTTTCAACCTCAGATATGAAATTCTTATGGATATTCTACTTTCCAACATTCACAGTCCCTTGTGAATTCGACACTTTTAGCTGTAGCCCGAATGTCCCTACCCCCATGACACTAGATCCTCACCATTCAAAGGGTCCTTTCATCTCAAGTTGGCTGTTGTTAGCAGTGGAGTCAGACCCTTGGAGCAGACAAGAGAAAAAGTCAATTGGTGTTCTTTTAATTAATGCCACTCTGGCTTCTTATTGATGTTAGCTTTCCATCTGGGTTCTAGACTAAGACAGTTTTGGGTGAAAACTGGAACAGAGTCAAAAAAATGACTTCTTGGCAAAACAATGAAAAAAAATTGAAAATTGGGAAAATGGATATAAATGTCTAAGGTAATATCCCTCCCCCCTAAAATGAATACAAATGCTTGTTAAGTAAGGGATAATTGCATTCTCCTGTATGAGTAAGAAACTTTAATTAAACGGTTTTCTGTTTTTGGATATATTTGCAGTTTTAACTTATAAAACTAACATGACAATGCATATTCCTGATTTTTGCTTCTCTTAAGCTTTTTCTTTCTTAAAAATATTAATCAAATTTTTCATATTATGAGGGAGTTCCCGTCGTGGCGCAGTGGTCAACGAATCCGACTAGGAACCATGAGGTTGTGGGTTCGGTCCCTGGCCTTGCTTAGTGGGCTAAAGATCCGGCGTTGCCGTGAGCTGTGGTGTGGGTCGCAGACTCGGCTCAGATCCCGCGTTGCTGTGGCTCTGGCGTAGGCCGGCAGCTACAGCTCTGATTAGACCCCTAGCCTGGGAACCTCCGTATGCCACGGGAGCGGCCCAAGAAATGGCAAAAAGACAAAAAAAAAATTCATATTATGAATATGACATTTGTTAAACGTAAACATTTTAGGAAATACACCTAGGGAAAAAATTTTAAATTTCTCTCAATCTCACTACTTTTAGGATTTCAGGGTTTAGAATATTTATGTCCAGAATGCAGGGTGTTCTCAGGTAAAATCTTGTGATACTCCACAAAGTGTAAATTATAAATGCAAGGTGGATAAAATTCCCCATTGAATAGTAAGCTCCCATTATTTAAATTTTAGTGAACATTTAAATTACACCCATGAAGGTCGTCTCTCTATTTCATCTCTATGTCTTCTTAAGTCCCTAAAGCCCAGTAAAATTTAATCATTAGAGATAGATAGATGTGGTTTATATTTGGAATGACAACTACCCTGGATATAAACTGATAGTCATTAAGTAACAATGGTCAGAAATCAAATGTTTATGAGGGGTCTCTGCAAATGAGTTCGAAATTTCCTGGGCTGAGATGGAGTATTAAGAGTACCCCCAAACTTGTCCAGCCTGGCCATTGATTTTCCCAAATGCTCCAAGTAATTGGAACTGCTGTGGCTTTGCTCCCAAGGAGACACACTGGTTCACGGGCACAGCCATTCAGAGGCTACTCAGCCCTAATTGGAGACTTTTCTTCCCCGTGGATCCAAACAAAGCCAGCTTTCCTCTTGCCTCCAGCAAAATGTGCATGAAGGGAAACTATGCTTGACTTATCCACTAGCGTTTTTGAGAGTAAATAATGACAGCGCTAAGGGAAAACTAATAGCTCCAATTAATTTAAACCTTCAAAATAAAATCTGACAGTTTCAAAAGAAAAGCAAATGAGCCATCTCGGATGGCGGGGAGGGGGCTGTGATATTTTGTCCTATCAAAGACATTTTGTTAGCATGGGAAACTCTTTGGGAATAAATAAGCAGGTGGAGTTCTGCCTGGTTCAGCACTGAAACTGGTCTTAGTTTCAATGTTACAAAGTTTCCCAAAAAGGGGGGAGAAAACAGTTAAACTGTCCTAACATGCAAGTGGCATCAGGCTCCCCTGCAAATAAACAGGGAAGCCCAGTGGAAACTGCATGTAGACCCTTTGCAGGGGAAATGAGTCATTGAAAGTGCTTCAGTGTGGATGAGAGGAGGACCAATTGTAGGAATTATGATCTTAACAGTGTTTATTGGTTATAGGTTCATAACAGAGCATTACTAGCATCTGTGTGCTGTGCAACATTTTAGATGCTTTCATAGATATTTTTTGGATAATCTTCAAAACAAATCCCGAAAAATTATGTATCCTTACTTTACCAATGGAGAAAATAACATTAGGAAAATGTAAGCAAATTAGCCAAAGTCATAGCCGTCGTAAGAAGTGGAGTCATCCTTGAACACAGTCTGCAAAGGCTCATCTGTTATAATCCAAGAGGTATGGAAAGTACTGTAGACTTCACACTGCAGACTCTGGCCCAAGCTATTATTGTAGTAAACATTGTTTTTTTTTTGTTTGTTTGTTTGTTTTGTTTGTCTTTTTGCCTTTGCTAGGGCCGCTTCCGTGGCATATGGAGGTTTCCAGGCTAGGGGTCTAATCGGAGCTGTAGCCGAAAGCCTACACCAGAGCCACAGCAACGCGGGATCCGAGACGCCTCTGCAACCTACACCACAGCTCACGGCAATGCCAGATCATTAACCCACTGATGGAGGCCAGGGATCAAACCGGAAACCTCATGGTTCCTAGTAAGATTCGTTAACCACTGCGCCACCATGGGAACTCCTGTAGCAAACACTGTTAATACAAGTTTTGAGACATAATCAAAAAGAATATTGAAAACAAATATAAAAATATTGTCCTAGCTTTGTATCATATAATGTGTGTGATCCTTATGCACAACCTTTCCCAAAAGGAGACAGGTCAGAGCTGGAGAAGGTCCATTGATTGGGAAGAGAAACAAATCTGCTCTGAGCAAGCCCTGTCTGTTCAACTCAGTGCAACACTGATAAGATGCTGTCATCAGAGCAACAAGAATGCATTCATGGGCATTGATATTGTAACAGTCTTGCACGTAAATGTTAACTTTGTCCTCTCTTCCATCTGACTTCTTTCATACATGAAATGGATAGCTTTTATCTTTTGCCCCCTATCTGAATGCTCATCTATTTCCAGTTGTGCATTCCTTTTGGGGAAATTTCCCTTCCTGCACTTGGAGTTCATCTGCCCTTGAAAGCCTCTGCCTCTGTTCCGAGGATGAGCCCGTAACCGAGGCTGACTGGTCCTGCTCAGTGATTGGTTCAGAGTTGGTCATGTGACCCGGGGTGGTCCAACCAGAGTAAACAGTGTTCTCTGAGGTATTCTTTTCCTGTGGCTGCTGTAAACAATTAACATAGATCTGGTGGCTTGAAACAACAGAAGCTCACTGTCTCAGTTCTGGAGGCTAGACTCTGAAATCTATTTCCCTGAGCACAATCAAGCAGGGCCACGCTCCCTCCCTCCAGAGGCTGCCTGCATTCCCTGGACCGGCCGCCTCACTCCAGTCCCTGCTTCCATGGCCATGCAGCCTCCTCCTCGTGGCATGTGTGGTCTTCCTCTGCTTTCTCTTATAAGAACACTTGCTATTGCATTTGAGTCCACCTGGAGAATCCAGGAAAATTGCCCCACGTCAAGATTCTTAAGGTAATCATATCTGCAAAGATCTTTTCTTTTCCTTGTAAAACAATATTTACTGGTTCAAGGGATTAAGATATGTAAGCATCTTTAGGTGGCCGTTGCTCGGCTTGCTGCACCTGAGCAGAATTAGTGAGAAGAAACAGCTCTTTTTTCTTCTGGATGTGGGCTTCCAGTGGGACAGCCTGCAGACTTCGGTCACCAAGTGGTGATGCCTGCCTGAGAGGGAACCAGCCAGGGAAGTAGAGCAGAACACAGAGACAGACATGGTCCTGGTGACTTCCTTTTGGGACCCAGCCAGGCCCCAGGCCAGGCCAGTCTCTGGACTACCAGTGATGTTAGCCTTGAAATTTCCTTTTTGCTTAAGTTAGAATTCTTTGTTCATTTGTCTACAGACAGACCTATATAAATTCCATCTCTACTCTTAGCCTGCCTCTGCAAGAAAAGTATCTCACCTTGGGCCCATTTCATAATCTTAAGGGGCTGGATATTTTATACTTAAACTCAGTACTTTGGAATACCCATGTGTGCATTTTATGAACATTTACTTTGAGTCAAAGTTAGAATCAAGTTGTTCCTGAGAATTCCTATTAGGTTTTCTTTTGCCATTGTCCAGAGATGTTTCTTATCTTCTCCTTTGATACTGTTTTTCTTTCCACTTCACCTGTCTCTCACTTCTATTTCTTTTCCTTTCTCACTTCAAAGGTCTTTTAATTGAAATGTGCTGAAGCAATTGAAATGTGGTACCTTGGTGAATTACTGTCAGACACGGTAACCTCTGGACCAGCTAGAATCTTGCTGTGAGAGGAGTGTATATTGATGGAAGTTTAGGGAAAAAAAAAAAAAAGAATCATAAGAAATTTCACATTGGTAAAGCTCTTCTATGAAGAGAAAATAAGAGAAAATAATTAAGTTGTAAAATGAGCAATTATCTATTGACAAGTAAAATTTTTGATATAAAATATTCTGAACATATAAGGTAAAATATATGTTGCAGGTGCAGAGATGTGGGGTCAGGTGAAGCTAACAGAGCTTTCAAGATTTCATGTCAAAAAAGGTGGCTTTTTGGCGCTCAGAATCGCCAAAGCAATTCTGAGGAACAAAAACCAAGCAGGAGGCATACCTCTCCCAGACTTCAGGCAATATTACAGAGCCACGGTCATCAAGACAGTGTGGTAGTGGTACCAAAACACACATATAGACCAATGGAACAGAATAGAGAACCCAGAAATAAACTCTGACATCTATGGTCAATTAATCTTTGACAAAGGAGGTGAGAACATAAAATGGGAAAAAGACAGTCTATTCAGCAAGCATTGCTGGGAAACCTGGACAGCTGCATGCAAAGCAATGAAATTAGAACACACCCTCACACCATGCACAATAATAAACTCAAAATGGCTTAAAGACTTAGATATAAGATAAGACACCAGCAAACTCCTGGAAGAGAACATAGGCAGAGGATTCTCTGACATGCACCTTATGAATATTTTCTCAGATCAGTCTCCCAAAGCAACAGAAATAAAAGCAAAAATAAACCAATGGGACCTAATCAAACTGACAAGCTTTTGCACAGCAAAGGAAATCAAAAAGACAATTTACAGAATGGGAGAAAATAGTTTCAAATGATGCAACAGACAAGGGCTTAATCTCTAGAATATACACGCAACTTATACAACTCAACAGCAAAAAAACCAACAACCCAAATGAAAAATGGGCAAAAGACCTGAATAGACATGTTTTCAGAGAAGATGTACAGTTGGCCAACAAGCACAAGAAAAAATGCTCAACATCCCTGATTATTAGAGAAATGCAAATCAAAACTACCACGAGATACCACCTCACACCAGTCAGAATGGCCATCATTAATAACTCCACAAATAACAAATGCTGGAGAGAGTGTGGAGAAAAGGGAACCCTCCTGCACTGTTGGTGGGAATGTAAGCTGGTACAACCACTGTGGAGAACAGTATGGAGGAACCTTAGAAACCTATACATAGAACTACCATATGATCCAGCAATCCCACTCTTGGGCATATACCCGGACAAAACTGTCCTTAAAAAAAGACACATGCACCCGCATGTTCATTGCAGCACTATTCACAATAGCCAAGACGTGGAAACAACCCAAACGTCCATTGACAGGTGATTGGATTAGGAAGAAGTGGTATATATACACAATGGAATACTACTCAGCCATAAAAAAGAACGACATAATGCCATTGCAGCAACATGGATGGAACTGGAGACTCTCCTACTAAGTGAAGTAAGTCAGAAAGAGAAAGACAGATATCATATGATATCGCTCATATTTAGAATCTAATATAAGGCACAAATGAACCTTTCTACAGAGGAGAAAATCATGGACTTGCAGGATAGAATTGTGGTTGCCTGGGGAGAGGGGGATGGAGTTGGGTGGTTGGGGAGCTTGGGTTTAATAGATACAAAGTATTGCCTTTGGAATGGATTAGCAATGAGATCCTGCTATGCAGCCTTGGGAACTATGTCTAATCACTTATGATAGAGCATGATAATATGTGAAAATAGAATGTGTACATGTTTATGTAACTGGGTCCCCGTGCTGTACAGTGGGAAAAAAATTTTTTTGATGAAATAACTATTTTTAAAAATTAAATAAATAAATAAATAAATAAGATGGCTTTTTAAAAAATTTCTTGTGGTGTTTCTACTAACAGGATGGGGAAGCCTGGGCTGAACATTTAGATAAATGTTGGGTGTGTAGCCAGGCAAAAACTAAATTGAAGGTGCTAAGGACCAATGTTTACCCAGAGGGAGATCTTTTGAAGTTCTGCCAAAGGCTCTCTTTCATTTGATGTGTTTTTTAGTGACTTCAATCAGGCCAGAATGCCATATTTATCAAATTCAAGTACGACATCAGTTGGGAGAGACAAAAATTAATATCCTGAATGATAGACTTCAAAATGAACCTGTCAAGCTGGATCTTGAACTAAATGAAACTAAAGTTAAGTGGCCTCTATATGAGGGTCACATTCAAGTTCATGATCTCAAGAAAAGAGAACTCTGGCTTAACAGCACTTTCGGGGGGAAAAATAGTTATTTTTAGTTAACTGCTAGATCGACATGAGCCAAAAAAATGTTTAAGTTTCTAAAAGAGTCCACTGAATCTTCATTACCTGGCAGCAAAAGAAGTCCAGAACTGGGGAGGTGACCCTGACCCTCAGCTGATAATAGTCACTCTGCTTTCAGTGAGAACCAGGTAAATTGGGTTTGGTCCAAAGGACAGGGACCAGGGATGAGTGACAGGAAACCATGCCAATGAGGAAGTACTGCAAGGATGCTAGTAACCAAAATTACAATTCCTAAGCCATTAGGTATGTGTTCAACATTTTAAACCATGCAGAGCCCCAGGCTCCATTCTCAGAAATTTAGATTCAGTAGTTAGGAAGGAGAGTTCAGTAATCTTTTTACAAACCTCCTCAGGTGATGATCAGATTAATTTTTGAAACTTTGGTTCTACACCTTCTAGAACAGCCTCTCACTTATTTTATGCCCCTAAGAATTTTTGCTTTCCACATTGTGTGTGTGTGTGTGTGTGTGTGTGTGTATATATATATATATATACATACACACACACACACTGTATATATATATATATATATATATATATATATATATATATATATACAGTCTTTTTAGGGCTGCATCCATGGCATGTGGAAATTCCCAGGCTAGGGGCTGAATTGGAGCTATAGCTGCTGGCATAGGCCACAGCCACAACAATGCCAGGTCTGAGCCTCGTCTGTGACCTACACCACAACTCACGGCAATGCCGGATCCTTAACAACTGAAAGAGGCCAGGGATTGAACCTGCGGCCTCGTGGTTACTAGTTGAATTTGTTTCCACTGAGCCATGACAGGAACTCCCTGTACATGTATTTTAAAATATTCCTTAAAATTGATCCATCCTCAGATACACATTATGTGTTTACTGTTTGCTGGCTACTGAGTGGAATGACATTAGGAATGACTGTTGCTCCCCAGCCCACCAGCCCCAACCTCTGGTCATGTCAGGAGCTCGAGGAAAACCCACACCCCAGCCTCCAGCCTTGGAGATGGCAAATAGAGGGCTGGCCTGGAATCTGTCATTCCTATGATGCTTCCATGATATACTGAACACGATATTCAACCAGAACCAGACCTTTCCTTTGCTCAAGAATTGTCTCCTTTATACATTGACAAGCTTTATTTCAGGGACTGCTGGAGGAGGAGTGAGGTAGACACAAAAACCAGAAAGATGAACCAGCACTGTTGGGCTAATCAGGGATGATTCTACCCTCCAGATGTGGCAGGTGTCCATCCATCTTCATGTGACACAGCAGGCCCCAGAGAGCCAGACGCATCCTTCCTGCCCCTAACAGGTTCTCAGAATTGCAGGCACGTCACCTCACTTATGCTGAATGTTTGCTGGGTGCACTCAGCTAGGGAATAGAACTGATTATTGCGGGGGTCTGCATTTGAAAATAAAAGTCACATTTACTCTTTCAGACTTTTGTGAGGCCTTTCTGGCAGCCTTATTAATTTGCTCTTATTTTGGTAATCACTGTTCTTTCGTCTGAGTGGTTATTTTAGAATGGGAAAGGAACCTAAATTAGTATTATACATTTTAAGACATACATTTGCATCCATCATGAACTTTAATTTATACTTGAGCCAAATAATTTTAACAGTTGCCATAAAATCAGTTATTTAATAATAGTTTTTACTACCGTATTGAATGCAGCAGTAGACAGGCTTAATAGCCTCGTGTCCACAACAAATTTCCAGCTATTATGTGTACATCCCGCATGCCTTTGACAACTCCATGGACTAGTCAAATTCCCGCTGATTGCATTATTTGAATCTTGCTAAAAACTAGTTCGCCACGTGCACACAGTAGTTTTTTAGTGAGTACATCTGTTTTTCCAACCTCAATTTCTTTTGCTTTCTCAGATTTACATCATTATAAAAGCTACCGTTACGTTCAATAGAATAATTTTCCATAATCATACATGTGCCCCTTCAGAGGCCATCTGCAATTCAGTTCTCAAGCACAAAGAGAAAAACATGCGTAAATGAACTAAGTTTAACATTTATACTTGCGGTCGTAAACAGAAGATTTCAAGGGGGTAAAGAAAAAAAAAGCATATTTTAGATGTATACTAAGGTAGTTAAGTAAGAAAATTTAAATTGGACAATTTGAGAGAAAATGTAAAATTGGAGAGTATGAAAATATGGCACTAACTTGATCTTTCTTTTTGGTAACTTGCTTTTTAAAATTATGTTCATTTTCTTTTTAACATTTTATTTTATTATTTTGTTCGTGCCCATGTGGAAGTTCCTAGGCTAGGGATCAAATCCACACCACATTTATTTATTTATTTTATTATTTCCCCAACACGATTTTTTTCTTCCACTGTACAGCATGGGGACCCAGTTATACATACATGTATACATACTTTTTCTCCCATTATCATGATCTGTTGTAAGTATCTAGACATAGTTCTCAGTGCTACACAGCAGGATCTCATTGTTAGTCCAGTCCAAAAGCAATAGTTTACATCTGTTAACCCCAAGCTCCCAATCCATCCCACTCCCTCCCCCCCACTCCGGGCAACCACAAGTCTATTCTGCAAGTCCATGATTTTCTTCTCTGTAGAAAGGTTCATTTGTGCCATATATTAGATTCTAAATATGAGCGATATCATATGATATCTGTCTTTCTCTTTCTGACTTACTTCACTTAGTAGGAGAGTCTCCAGTTCCATCCATGTTGCTGCAATGGCATTATGTCGTTCTTTTTTATGGCTGAGTAGTATTCCATTGTGTATATATACCACTTCTTCCTAATCCAATCACCTGTCAATGGACGTTTGGGTTGTTTCCACGTCTTGGCTATTGTGAATAGTGCTGCAATGAACATGCGGGTGCATGTGTCTTTTTTTAAGGACAGTTTTGTCCGGGTATATGCCCAAGAGTGGGATTGCTGGATCATATGGTAGTTCTATGTATAGGTTTCTAAGGTTCCTCCATACTGTTCTCCACAGTGGTTGTACCAGCTTACATTCCCACCAACAGTGCAGGAGGGTTCCCTTTTCTCCACACTCTCTCCAGCATTTGTTATTTGTGGAGTTATTAATGATGGCCATTCTGACTGGTGTGAGGTGGTATCTCGTGGTAGTTTTGATTTGCATTTCTCTAATAATCAGGGATGTTGAGCATTTTTTCTTGTGCTTGTTGGCCAACTGTACATCTTCTCTGAAAACATGTCTATTCAGGTCTTTTGCCCATTTTTCCATTCGGTTGTTGATATTTATTTATCTAGCTATCTATTTATTTATATTGAAGTATCGCTGATTGTTCATTTTCTTAAAAGTATGACTGCAGCATTAATTAAGTTTCCTAGACTTGAGATAGCTTTGTTTATCTGAATTTAAGAAACTGTAAAATTATTAAATTGAATTAAGCGAAATACTTAATTTATCTGATTTATCTTTGTACCTTCTGTCACACCCAGGGCAGTTCTTTGTATGTGAAAATAGAGCACAGTACATGAAGGAATTAATGTAAGGACTTATCAAGAAATTAGTTTTTCTTGGGCTCTGATGACTGGTATAACTGACATTAATTCTTGATAAGTGGTTTTCTATCTTTGAGAGTTTGCAATGTCTCAATATGGTCTGTGGAAATAAATGAAGACCAGCCAAATAAGAGCAAGCAAGCAAAGGGTATTATTAAGCACTTCCTGTACCCAGGGAGTCACCCATAGTTACTTTTGTTTGGCCAGGATGCAAAGTTAGGCGGATGAGGGGGAAAACTTCATGGTAGGAAAAAGGGAAGGCCACTGGGGGAGGGAGGGTGCCCTGCTTGAGTGAGAATGGTGGCCTGAGCCAGCTCTGAGCAGTTTAACTAGAAGAAGAGGAGCAGCTTATGTGGTGGATTAGGGCATAACACTTTGCTTTTACTGATTGGTTCTAAGTTGAAAACAGGGACCAAAAGCAGGGAAGCCACTGGTTATTAATCAAGTTCTGGCCATTTGGAGTTGCCCATTACAAGGCGCTGTGGTCAGATTGCCTATAAGTTTTCCTTATAAGAGGTTGGTTTCCTGGACTGGTTACTGCAGGTTGTGGGTCAGAGTTCCAGTTCTACATGTGGTCTGGCCATTCCTTGTCTGTTTGTAAATTCACTGTTTCAGTGCTTAGAAATGGGACAGGTTGTATAACCCAATGAACAATGGAAAAATAAGAGTCGAGCAACTATAATTTTGTCCCCTGTGGCCAAACTAGAGTTTGGCATTATAGTTGATTTTTGGAGAAATTTAGCTTATAGTTGTACTAGAGTTATATATGCTCAAAATCGGTCTCAATGGGCACATTGTGACAACCCCTTCCCTTACACACACGTTGCCTATTCTTTTTTTTTGTCTTTCTAGGGCCACACCCTCAGCATATGGAGGTTCCCAGGCTAGGAGTCTAATCAGAGCTGTAGCTGCCGGCCTACATCACAGCCACAGCAATGCTGACCCACGTCTGATACCACATCACAGCTCAGGGCAATGCTGTATCCTTAACCCACTGAGCGAGGCCAGGGGTTGACCCTGCAACCTCATGGTTCCTAGTCAGATTCATTTCCACTGCTCCAGGATGGGAAATCCACGTTGCCTATTCTTAAGGGCAACTACTTTCAGCTTGGCCATTTCTTCTTGATATTTACCTTTACCTGTCTAACTATCATATTTATACACAGATAATTTAAGACTTTGCTATTGGAGTTCCCGTCGTGGTGCAGTGGTTAACGAATCTGACTAGGAACCATAAGGTTGCGGGTTCAATCCCTGCCCTTGCTTAGTGGGCTAAAGATCCGGTGTTGCTGTGAGCTGTGGTGTAGGTTGCAGACACGGCTCGGATCCTGCATTGCTGTGGCTCTGGCGTAGGCCGGGGTCTACAGCTCCGATTCGACCCCTAGCCTGGGAACCTCCATGTGCCACGGGAGGTTCCCAGGCTAGGGGAAAGCAAAGAGCAAAAAGAAATAGCAAAAAGACAAAAAAACAAAAAACAAAACAAAAAAAAACTTTGCTATTGACTCCTCACCTTGGAAGATGAAGATGTGACTCCCTTTACCACCCCCGACCACCACCCTCAGCCCCACACAGCACAAATACAATTCTGTGCTCTCACCACCTCAGTAAGGCTATATCATAATTTGGGTCAAAATATATATATACTGTTAATATTACCACGACAACCAGATGCCGTTCACAGCTCAGACATGTATCCTATGACCACATTGCCTTTCCTTCACAACTTTTGGGAATTAATAATAGACTTGTCTTTTGCTGACTTAATTTTCTTTTTTCTTTTTTTTTGTTTGGTAATATTTTAATAGGCTTCTAAGTTGAAGTTGTAGCAGATAAACTAAGACGCAAATGATGCCCCTTTCAAATGTAGGCCTAGGCAATATGCAGAAATTTATCTTACACCAGTTAAGAAACTCTGTGTCAACAGTTTCAGTGTTTGGAAATGTAGGTGTAGAGGTTGTCTTTTAAAATAATTTAAATTTCTTTTTCTTTTTTATTTTGGCTGCCCTGTGGCATATGGAGCTCCGGGGCCATGGGTCAGATCCACACTACAGTTGCCACCAAAGCTGCAGCTGCTGCAACACCAGATCCTTAACTCACTGTGCCAGGCTGGGGATCGAACCCATGTTCCAGCCCTACCAAGATGCCGCCGATCCCATTGCACCATAGAGGAAACTCTGAGGTTGTCTTTTTTTTTTTTTTTTTTTTTTTTTTAATTGAAGTATTGTTGAGTTACTATGTTGTGTTAGTTTCTGGTGTATAGCAAAGTGGTTTTGGATTCTTTTCCTTTATAGGCTATTACACGATACGGAATATAGTTCCCCGTGCTACCCAGCAGGCCTTGGTTGGTTATCTGTTCTATTTATAGTCATGTCTATCTGTTAATCCCAACTCCTGATTGCCACCCCCCCTTCCCCACTGGTAACCATAAGTTTGTTTTCTACATTTGTGGGTCTCTTCCTGCCCCCGCCAGTTCCTTCCAAAGCCTACGTACAAATAGCTAACTCTCCTCCCACTATGGTAAACAAAGTTCGTATTCTCTTCATTTCATCTTTGCGGAGACATCTCTCAGGGAGTCCCGACTCAGTGCTGGATTCTCTTTGTCTCCGCATAGCTGTCCTCCTGACATCTTGCTCTGCTTAACTCCTGGGACTTCTGTCTGTCTGGTGTTGCTTCCCTTGTGTGCCTAGTTCTATGCTTTTACTTGGTTTGCTTTCTCATTTGGCTGAAGTATATCTATCAGTAGTTGCCTTAGAAGGAGTTAATTTTTCTGACACTTTGCATCTTTGAATATGGTTTTATTTCACCCTCTTTCTTTCCCGCAGTATGGCTGAGAAGGCAGTTCCAAATAGGAAATGATTCTCTTACAGAATTTCGAAGGCTTTTCTCTGTTCTTGTCCAGCCTTCTGAATGCTACTGGGAAGTAAAAGCCATTCTGCCTCAAAATCCATTTTCTGAAGCCATTTTTTCCTCTCTGGAAGCTTGTGGCATTTTTTCTTTGTCCTGTGGACCTGAAATTTCACAGTGATGGGCTGGGGTTTGGCTCCCTTTTCCTCTATTATGCTGAGCACTCAGAGTCCTTTCAGTCTGGGAGCCCCTGCCCTTCCTCACTGGGAAATTTTCTTGGTTTATTACCTGATTATTTCTTTCCCATTGTTTTCTCTTTTCTTTCCCCTTGGAACTTCATTGTCTGGATAATAAATTTCCTGGCCTAATCTGATTTTCTCATCTTTTTTCCCCTAAATTTCATCCCCTTGACTCTTTGTTCTCCTTTAATGGAAATTAAATATGTTCTACCTTAATGAATGAATTCATCAACTTTATTTTCCATCCTTTCTACTAAATCTTTAATTTCTGCTATTATATTTTTAATTCCTAAGAATTCATTTTTATTCTCTGAATAGTCCTTTTCTGCCACATCCTATTCTTATTTTAAAGAGGCTCTATCTCATTGCCCTAGGAATGTTATTGATAGCTGTGCTTTTTAAAAAGCTTTCATCTCTCTATCCAATATATGGTATCGGTGTTTCCTATTTATTGTTTATAGGTTTCAGAGAAAGATTTTCCTCTGCTTTCTGGTAGTCTCTGGTTCTCTACTCATAGTGAAAAGTGGGTGTAAGTTATATTCCGTAGGGCTCTAAAGAAATAAAGGAGAAACACTGGGGTATCATGGAGCAGATAGGAGGTTCCCAGCATGAGGGTGAGGCTTGTCAGTTGCAGAGAGCTCCTGGATGGCTTCACTGGGAGAACTCTGGTGTCAGAATCCACATTGTGTGTCATGGGCTGTCAGATTGCTCAGAGAAGAATCTTCCCGGCTTCCACCTGGAGGGTGAAAGCCTGCTGGGTGGTGTTCTGAGAGCTGAGTAGGGGAAAAAGGTTGAGTTGTTTCAAAGTGCATTATTTACGCTGTTACTTAAGCACCACCTTCAACCTGGTCTTCCCAACCTCACTTGTGCCCAGTGTCCCCAAACAGTGTCACTGCCTGTCCTGACTTTGCCTGAGCCTTAACCTGTGGTCTTCCACCAGAGCAGATGAGAGGCTGTCACCTGGCTAAGGGGACAAAAGATGATTTGGTGTGGGAGCTGGTAAGACATTCAAACCCATTTTTAATCAGTGTTCTTTTTTGCAGCCCACCTGGACCCCTACTTCCCAAAGCCTTTGGGACTTCAGTGGTTTTGCAAATGCCACGCTTGTTCTGCGTTTCCACTTTCAAACTTTTGTTGCTATTGCCTCCTCTTCCATTTATTATCTCTGTGATTTAGTTCCTTTTTTTTCCCCTTTATTATCATTATTTGAGGCTTGCAGGAGGAGGCAAAGGTACAACTGTGGTTTTGATACACTATCTTTAACCGCAAGCACCGATAACTTTTATGGGCCTTTTTACCGTCAGTATCTTTTCCTATAAAAGGGAGAGAAATGTGATACTGTTTATAAGATATAATAATTTTCATCTGTGTGTATCACTTTACACCATATATTCATATACCCATCTTCTTTCGTCCTCCTGTAAGGAGGGCGGGGACTATTAGTCCTTTTACTTAAGTAAACCGAGGATCACAGAGGTTTTTGTGCCCGGGGGTCACTCTGCCAGCCAGGGGTGGGGGCCTGATGGAGTGTGCCCAGGGCCTGATGGAGCTATTTAAACAGCACAGAGGACAAGGTGAGCAACAGAGCTGGTTCTGAAAGCTGACTGAATGTCTACATAATTCAGGGGGAAAAATGAACGTATTAGGTAGGAATAAAAGCCCTCACTTTCTAGCAAGCACATCATTAAAAAAAAAAAAAAAAAAGATACCAGTTAACGCCATGGTTACAGAAACAGAAGGAAACCTAGAAATTTAATCAAGATTTCAAAACATCAAGTTAGATTCCCTGGTGAAGATGCATATGACGCATGTCATAATCTCAGCACAAAGCCCTGTTTCTTAAGGTTAAATACTAATGTTCTTGTCTTAGACGTCCTCTGGGACTCTTACTACCTTCATGGCTATTCTCCATATTAAAGTAGCACTGAAATCCAGAGGGGAGCACACCATGTTCTCCAGAAGGGAGAAACCAGTGTCTTCTCTGCAGAGCTGTATGGCCCACTTGGAAGAAAGATACAAGAAACCTTGGGATTTAGCATCCTTTGTTTCATCCTAATTGTGCCATTTGCATTTTTCAGCCCCTTATTTGTCTTTTTTTTTTTCCTTTTTTTTAGGGCCACACACACAGCATATGAAGGTTCCCAGGCTAGGGGTTGAATCGGAGCTATAGCCGCCAGCCTACACCACAGCCACAGCAACACCAGATCCGAGCCTTGTCTGCAACCTATACCACAACTCACAGCAATGCTAGATCCTTAACCCACTGAGTGAGGCCAGGGACCGAACCTGCGTCCTCATGGATGCTAATCAGATTCATTTCTGTTGATCCATGACCGGAACTCTCAGCCCCTTATTTAATCAATTAACAGATAGCCCTGGAGTGCCTTGGTAGGTGCCCCGGAAGGTGATACAAAGAGGGAAAAAGGAGATCTCTGCCCTGAGAAAGCCATCATTTTTAAGGGAGTAAAGCATCACACAGTAGTGGTGAGGTCTAGATCTCAAATCCTATCAAGATAAGGGAGATTCACATGCTGTCAAAACATGTCATTCAAAATAATACATTCCTTCAGCACAATCCCCCTACTTTCCTGTGCAGCTGTTGTGTGATGGTGGCTGATCCGGCTGGATTAGGACCATGTTGGACATGGGATTACTGCCAGAGGCATGCCATCTTCCCAGACTGTCCTCTGGAACTGGACCATCGACCCCACTCTTCTTGGGCAGTTCTGCCTGGAGGTCTGGACTCTCAGCTCAACACTGATGTCTTTTTTTGTTTTCTTCCAGTGTTCCACCAAAGCAGGAAGGGGTGGTCATCTGTCTTCCATTCTTTTGGACATGAACTTTCACACTCATCCTCCTCCCTCCTGAGGTCATGGCACCCTGCCCTCATCGAAGGGGTCACAGTCGTGCACCAGGGCAGGGAGAAAGCCCTGTTTGTTGGGAATGTAAATAAGTTTTATCCCTCTTACCTTGCCCTTGAATGAAGCCTTGTGAAGGAAATAAGCCGAGAAGGGTAAAAAAGGCTAAGCGGAGAGACTTGGACTCATTCATTAGAGATTTCCTTCCTCGGGAGAAGGTGTTCACTGAAGGATGAGAGAAGCCAACCTGCACAAGTATGTTCCCAGGCAGAGAGAACCAGGAATTAGATCCAGAGAAATACTGAGTCATGTCCATTAAGTCAGCAGTAAGGGAGGCTAAGTAGGTGGGATGTGAGCTGGGTTTTCCAGGTGTCCCTAGAGGTCAGTTCGGTCAACAGCCCTTCCCAGCCACCTTCCCCCTCCTGTTTGCTGCCTCCCTAGACCCCCAGGCCTTCTCCACCAGAAAAGTGGGAAAACATGCAATTGAAATGTCTAGCACCTGACCCTTGTACACCATTTTTGCTGATGAGCTGTAGGAAAAAGTCCTTGGGAGGGGGGAGGCTTCCTTTCCCAAGTCAAAGCCAAAAGCCCACAAGAAGTCATCCTGTCTCTTGCCGTCCCTCATCCTGCAGAAGGAGGCACCTGAGTTTTGCAAAGCTGAGAAGGAGTGGGAAGATAGCAGGAAGCTGAGTTGGTGATGGCGTGGTGTGTGACTGAACCACTGGACTGCCCACCTCCAGGTGAGACTCTTTATAAAAGTAACTTTTCTTAAAACATTTTCTAAGCAGTGTCCTTGAATTCATAGTTAATCCTCATAAGAACTTCAGTTAAGTACCATTATCATCCCAGTTTTAAGAGGAGGAAGTTGAGGCATGGAACGGTTGAGTAATTTACCCACGTGACTCAGTAAGTGGAAGAAGTTGGACTTTGAACACAGGCAGTGGGCTCCTTGACTTTGACCCCAGTGGGCTCTCAGACCACTTTCTGCAGGCCATTGTTGGCTGGGTTTTCTGTTACCCGCAGATGATTGCCATCCTAACCTATCCATTCTTGAAGGATGGATAAAATTAAGATGGGAGTTTTCAGATCATCATAGACACAGAGATTGAGGCAGTGTGTGCCAGAGGAGGAAAGTTAGACTACAGTTTGACCAAGAGTTTATGCTGGGTAGAGACAAAGGTGAAGACAGAAAATGCAGCAACATCAAAAGACAAATACCACGTGATGTTCCCTACATGTGGAATCTAAAATATGACACAAATGAACTTATCTACGAAACAAAAACAGACCGACCGATATAGAGAACAGACTTGTGGTTGTGAAGGGAGAGGATGGGTGGGGGAGGGATGGACTGGGAGTTTAGGATTAGCAGATTCAAACTACTACATGCACCTATAACTGAATCACTTTGCTATACACCAGACATTAACACGACCCTGTAAATCAGCTATACTTCAATAAAATAAATTTTTTACTTTGCTATACACCAGACACTAACACGACCTTGTAAATCAGCTATACTTCCATAAAATAAATTTTTTCAAAAAAATTTTTAGGGCCACACCCATGACATACGGAAGTTCCCAGGCTTGGGGTTGAATCAGAGCTGTAGCTGCCGGCCTACACTCTAGCCACAGCAATGCCACATCTGAGCCAAGTCTGTGACTTACACCACAGCTCATGGCAATGCTGGATCATTAAACTACTGATTGGGGCCAGGGAGTGAAACTGCATTCTCATGGATACTGATTGGGTTCGTTACCACTGAGCCACAACAGGAACTCCAAAATAAATCTCAAAGAAAAGGAAATACAGCAGAGTGATCTAGAAAGGGAACTCCAGAAATTGGAATATTTGCCTATAAATCAGAGCTCTACCAGCTGTGATGGACTATGGCCTAATTATATCATGTCATCTTTATCAGATCTAACTCATTCTGTCTTTAAGCCTCAGTTTCCTCATCTCTCAAAAGGAAGAATAAGCACACCTGTCTTTTAGAGTTTCCATGCCCTAGCAGAAGGCTCTGCTCATAGTAAGACTTCAGTAAATATTAGCCCCCCAAACATAATGAAATAAGTTCAAATGTTTTCCTCTCTGGCTTGTCTCGTCTTCACAGTAATGACTGTCCGGAATCTTCAATTCAAACGCAACATTTGGAAACTCTAAAATATTAAAGATGAAGAGAAAGTAAAGATGATCTTTTCTTTGATGTTAGCAGGGAAATGTTTTTTTCCTTTTTCTTTTTTATATTCTAGTGAAAACCTGGCCTTATTACAGATCACAGGACCCTGCACACCATTGTTGCAATAATTTAATCTGAAGGAAGAAGCTGACATTGTCAGCGTAACATTCCTTAATAGTATTAGTCAAGCAGAGCTTGAAGGAACATACCTATTGACTTCAAAGGATTTGTTTTAAAGAAGGGGAAATAAAAAGGAAATAAGAATCCATGGGAACATGATTCAGTACTCTGATTTCCACCCTGAGTTTGGGAAAGCTTGCCTAACCTCCAAACTGGGTTCTGAGAAAACCAGGTGTCTCCTACAAAGGCCTAAGAACTGACGTGAAACGCTAGTTCAAAGCCTCTGGGGAAAGAAAGAGGGGCCTAAAGACACTCACTGTTTCCTGTAATGAACCCCCACATGGAAAGTGGCGGCTGCGTGGGGAGCTGGGGCCTGAGCCTTTGAACTGACTGTGAGTCAGACAAGGTGGTGTCATCCGATGCGTGCCCCCGTCCCTGCCCCCCAGCCGGCCAGCAGCTCTCCAAGATTTCCAGCCTCCACAAAGAGCCCGCAGAAAGCATTTTCTTCTAGAACTTCTTGGAGACTTAAACAAACGGAGTAGCTTGACTGTACAGTGACCACCAGTGGGTTCTGATAACATCTTCATAAATCAGGGTTGTTTTTTTTTTTTTTCTTTGTCTGTTTCCAGAGTCGATGAACCAACTGGAAAATTACTGCTGATGTATGTGGGGGAGGCTGTTACCGCATCTCTAATGCTGCTGCTTCCAGGCAGGATGGCCCCGCTGCTGGCTCTCAGTCCCCAGGGGCAAGGCGACCGGCTATTCTGGTTGGAGGGATGCTTTTGTGCAGGCCGTTGTTTTCCCTCCTGCAGGATGCAGGGGCAGAAGGAAAGGGTCCAGCATGACCTTTCCCCCAGAGGTCCCCTCCGCGTGCTGGGGTGCCAGCATCCTGCCCGTGCTGGGCAGGGAAGGCCTGGAGATCTGCACCTTCCCCGAAGTGTATTCAAAACAACCTGAAGAGACTTTCTGGCGATCTGATGGTTGCCAGGGACTTCCCAGCAGGGCACTTCCTGGCTATCTTATCTGTTGTTCCTGGGAACACAGGTTTGGACGTGGCTGGAATAATGATATTTTCCAGGGAGTTCCCGTTGTGGCTTAGCGGGTTAGGAACACGACTAGTATCCATGAGCACGTGGATTCGATCCCTGGCCTCGCTCAGTGGGTTAAGGATCTGGCATTGCAATGAGCTCTGGTGTAGGTCACAGACATGGCTTGGATCTGGTGTTGCTGTGGCTCTGGCGTAGGCCAGCGGTTGCAGCTCAGATTTGACCCCTAGCCTGGGAACTTCCATATGCCATGGGTGCGGCCACCCAAAAGCAAAAATAAAAATAAAATAAAATAAAATAAAATATTTTCCATCCTTTTGAGATCACCATGTGGCATCCACCTTGCTACAAACCCCATGTCTAAGCAGGGAATTTTTTGAGAATATCAACCTACTGAACCATTTTACCTAAAATAGAGAAAAGATCCAAGTTCCATAGAAACAAATTTTTATAAAAATATGACCTATTGGCAAGTTGTGAACTTTTGGTCCCACCTGGTATGACAAATAGAAGAGTTGCCTGGTAAACTAAAAGTGTAGTCATCGTGAAGCTGTTTATGCAGGACAATGTCACGTACAATGTCACTAACGCTCTTACAATGCAATAGGGCAGATAGGGCAGAAATTATTGTTCTCATATGGCAGAGGAACAAACGAGAAAGGTCTAGCACAACAAACCTCGAGTTTTCCCCGGATGTGGTGTTGGGTCTGGTGGTTGATACACTCTCAATGTACCCAAAAGAAGAGCCTGCTGAGAAATGATGGAAGGGAAACCCTGTTGAAGGTCATCCCATCTAAATGGTCCCTGGGTAATGTTACCCAGTGTCACACAGACTAATGGTGTCAGAGTTAAGATTTTTATATTCTGAGGGTAATGTTACCGCTCCCCTTTTAATGAGGGCTCAGGAATTCCTGGAGGATCTGCAAATTCGTCCTAGTGATTTAAGCCTTTGTATGCAAGTGGCTTTGAACGCTGCTTGGGAAAAACTTGTCTTTTACCTGTGACAGGATCTGGCCTCAGGTAGGATATAGACAACTTCAAAAAAGGCCACCTGACCCCATTCTTTCTTCTGTTCAGGTAAGAACGGGGCTTCACTGGTGAAAGTTGAAATGACCTGGTTTCTTCCAGCCTCTGTGAACAGCTAATGATGTGTTTTTCATTTTCATCTCATTCTTCCCAGTTTCATGTACACAAAATCAAAAGATGGGTAAAGCCATGAAGCGAGTCCTGGATGAAAGATTCTACTTGCTTCTCTCAGGTCTGAGATTAAGTCAGCAGACTCGGAGAGGGAGCACGTGCCCTGGGCGGGGATCTGCTCATCCCTGCATCCATACTGCCTCCTATTGCTGCCCTTGATTGCACCTGCTCTTCGAGGTAGAGGTATGTGGGGGGGGGGGGGTGCGCAGAGATGCCGGTGGGCTGCTCACTTAGGGCTTTGCTTTATCAGAGAGCAGGCTTCTCCAGTGCCTCTGACTCACAGAACTTCAACGTGTAACACCATGTCAGCAAGCCAGGAAATGGCAGTTAACCAATTGAAATCACACTGTTGGGAGCGATTAAGTTGGACTCCAAATTCCAGGCTACCTCTGTCTCTGACTCCTTTTCTTTCCCCTTCCTTCCTTCCTTCTTTCTTTCTTTCTCTCTTTTTTCTTTTTTCTTTCTTTCTTTTTTATTTTTTTGTCTTTTTAGGGCCACACCTGAAGCATATGGAGGTTCCCCGGCTAAGGGTCCAATTGGGGCTGCAGCTGCCAGCCTACACCACAGCCACAGCAATGTGGGAGCTGCGTGTGCGACCTACACCACAGCTCATGGCAATGCTGGATCCTTAACCCACTGAGCGAGGCCAGGGATCAAACCCACATTCTCGTGGATCCTAGTTGGGTTTGTAGTCTGATGAGCCACATAGGAACTCCCTTCCTTCCTTCCTTCTTTCATCCATCCCTCCTTCCTTCCTTTCTTCTTCTTCTTCTTCTTGTTTTAATGACAGGCTATCTTGGATCAGTGAAAGAGAATACATCATCCTGAAACCCACACAAGGCTGCTTATTTCCATTTTCCATTTATTATCTCAAAATACACTTCTGGGATCTCAACATGCCTCTAAAAATGGGAATTAATCATTGCAGCAGAGCCTAGAGGACAAACCCTAACAAAAACAATGACAGTCTTTTCCTTTTCTTCTGGGTCACATTAGTCCTAATTAAACAACCCTGGGAGGTATTTAAATGATCTTTTTGTCTATGCTTTTCAGCAGGTGTGTGATACTTTTGAAGGATCAGGAACGTTCTGCCTGTGGTTGGCCGCCAAAGGCAACCTCACATTGAGGATAGGAAGGGTGGATTATGGTCAGATCAGCTTTCTTTTTTTAACTTACATTTTGTCTTTCATTGGGGTTGGGATAAGTATCACAAATAGAGATGCCGACGCCAAAGCACCATCACTTCACAGAGACAGTTGGCTGTTCTGCCCAGAGACCCTGGGCCTGGGCCCTGAGTCTAACCTATAAAAATAAATTTACTAAGAGGCACCTGGTCATCAGGGTCCCTAGGGATCTGTGTTAAGAGACCATAAAACATAACCCTAGGAGTTCCTGGTGGCACAATGGGATCAGCAGCGTCTCTGCAGTGCCAAGACACAGGTTTGATCCCTGGCTGAGCACAGTGGGTTAAGGATCCCGTCATTGCCATAGCTGTAGGGTAGGTTGAAACTTCAGCTCAGATCTGATCCTAGGCCTGGAAATGCCATGTGCTGAGGGGCAGCCAAAAAAGAAAAAGAAAAAAAAAAAGTAATCCCAAACCAACTCTGTTCAGGCTCCACAGAAGTGCTTTAGCCTGGCTTTTGTCCTCTGGCCTTGGGAGGGCACTGTGAAGGTTTGGGGGGTGTGCCTGCCAGTGTGACATGGCAGATGGACACTCCTAGGTGTGTGTGTGGATGATGTCATTCAAAGGCACTTAGTACAAAGAAAAGTCAAATCAATTAGAAAGCAAACCCTTCTGTTCAGATAGCAGAAACCAGTCTTAAATGACGAGGGGCATTTCCTAGTCATTCCAATCACCAATTTTCTTGCTTCTTTTCGGTTCCAGTTGGGGCAGAAGTCACGCACAAGAGTAGCAGGTACCTGTCATTGAAACTGGTGATTGAGGAACATCTTTCAAAATTAAATAATTAACAGTATGGTTAAAATGATAGCTGTTGGAGTTCCCTTGTGGCTCAGTGGGTTAAGGACCTGGTGTTGTCGCTGTCGTGGTGTGGGTTCAAGCCCTGGCCCGAGAACTTCCACGTGCCATGGAGTAGCCAAAAAACAAAACAAACAAGCAAAAAAATGATAGCTGTGTAGTTACAGTCTATGCGAAACATGATATTGATTCTTTACATTGACAATTAGGTGGACATGGAGACCTGGAATGGCTGACAGATTTCCTTAAAAGTTAATCAGGTATCACTGACACCAACATATTAAATAAAAATGTTAAGCTTTTTATGAATAATTTTCATTTCAACGCTGGTTTTCATAATGATAATTTGTACTTTGAATTTTAATTCTAGTAGAGATCTTTCAACCATTTGGAAGAAGGTAACTTTCAACAACTATAGGAAAGTAATTTTAATTTTCTTTTTAAAAAATTTTGAATTTACATTTTTGATGAAATATATGCTTAAATGTTGCGTCATTAGACTATTCTGACCCTTTATCAGTGTTTTCCAACACAGCTTTCTGTGATGACGGAAATATTCTATAGTTGTGCTTCTCAGTACAGTGGCCACTAACCACAGGAGACTACTGAGTGCTTACAAGAACCAGTGAGGAACAAAACTGGGTGAAATGTGGCTATAAATATTCTACACAGAAAAGAATAACTTCAGATCACTACTGTCACTGTCACTAGAACAAAAATTATGTGGCAGTCTCAATTACAGCAACATATTAGCCATTTTACTAAAATAAAGGGAAGGAGTTCTCATTGTGGCTCAGCGGGTTAAGGACCTTGTCTCTTTGAAGAAGTGGGTTCGATCCTTGGCCTTGCTCAGTAGGTTGGGGATCCCGAGTTGCTGCAAGCTGTGTTGTATGTAGGCTACAGATGTGGCTTGGATTGGGTGTTGCTCTGGCTGTGACAGTAGCCTCAGCTGCAGCTCCAATTCAAGCTCTGGCCCAGGAAATTCCACATGCTGCAGGTGTGGCCATAAAAAGAAAAAATAAAATAAAGGGAAAATCAAATTTATGGAATAAATGTATACTAATGCATGAATTATGTATGTCTTCATTTTATTACTGGTCCATACAGCCAGACTATCAATAGGAAATTTGATATGCATGTGGTATATTCAGTTGTCTTTGATATTCTACTGACATTTACCATCTGAAAATTACAGGTTTTCTTATCTTTCAGTGTTGTTACTTTGGTCAAGATAGGAAGGTATAAAGTATATAGTAGCTTGCTAGCTTGATGAATAACTTTGAAATCTTTAGATGTATGATGGGGGCTGGCTGGACAGCACCCCTAACTCTGAGCAGCCATCATGCAAATGTCACTATAGTCCTCAGAGGAGTGTCATGTGGTTGGATTAAAATTTTAAAAGTCAGGAGTTCCCTGGTGGCTCAGCAGCTTAAGGACCTACTGTTGTCACTGATGTAAAGTGGGTTTGATTCCTGGCTGGGCACTTCTGCATGCTGCAGCTGTGACCAAAATAAATAAAATAAAATAAAATAATATAAAATCTTAAACAATTTTAAAAAGCCAAAAAAATAATTTAAAAAAATAGATTTAAAAAATCTCCCCTGCTGAAAAAAAATTTGAAAAGAAATGTCTCATTGGGAGGATTTCTACAGCATCCTTTTCTTAGAAGAAGTCCAGTCCTTTTATTTTGAATAGAGGCTTTCCATTTGGGCTCAAGGCTGCTTTGGCCAGTTACCTGTAAGAGGGAGTAAATAAACAGTAGCTGTCAGAACTGCAAGGGAAGGAGCTGCTGGCAAAAACCCATCACTGTTTGCAATGTGGATTGCAGACTAATAAGGGTAGAGTCCGCTTAAGGCTGCAATGTTTAGAGAACAGAGATAATGGAAATTCATTGGCCCTCCTGCTGAGCTGTAAGTAACTGGAGGAAGGGACAGGGTGTCCTGAGGTTACCAGGGTAGCAGGAGTGGGCGGGTGTCTGAGCCGGGGCTCTCTCCCCATTGGCCTGCAGGGACATCCATTTGTGCAGCTGCCTCCTGCACCCCCATGAGCCACCTTACCACATCCTTGCCAGGGTGGCCCAGCTCTAAGGCTGTTCCACACTTTCTTCAAGGGGTCCCTAGGGGAGTGAGTCCCAGGTGTCCACAGTGCAACTTGAGCATTCATACACCTTATGTTGACCCCCCCCACCCCCACTTTCCTATTCCTCTTCCACTGCTTCCTGGGATTACTTTCCCAATAAAACCTAAACCCACTTACACTTCAATCCTCCCCTTCAGGCTTGTTCCTGGGGGAGGCCAGTATAAGAAAATCTTCAGCCCAGAGCCTAGTGCCTGGCATATACATGGCCATCATAGGTACTTGCTAAAAAATTCACATACTTTGCAAGTGAAATCCTACGCTATCTTGAACTTCTTCGCCCAACTTAGAAAACTTAGAAGAAAAAATGGCTAGATTGACTTTTCTCTCTTTATCTGAATCCCCTAGGGCCTCCTAACAGAAAAGCTCCATTGGAAAGCACATTACCACGCAAAACCATGCAGGACCTCAGCACAAGGCAAGTTCATGCTGCAGACCCTCATTGCCTGTCTCTGAAGGTATGTGAGTGCCCCGCCTCTCCCTTCTTCAAATGTTCATTTTGCAATAAGGCTCAACAGGTACATATTTGAGAGAAGCAGCAGGACGGTGTAAGGTCCTAGTACTAAGAAGTAAACTATTAATATAGAACCTTTTAAAGAGCACTTCTGAAAAGGATCTAAGAAGTGGAATTCAAGCAGAAAGAGGAGCTGTTGGTTGGGGCACCAAAAGCAAAAATCCTCCAGTCCTGCAGTTTTCCCCCGGGGAGGTGACAGCTATGACCTATCCTTAGTTACAGCTTGTTGGTTCTAGGGTCCACTGGAGACAGGGTCTAGGTGAGCGTGAGATCAGTATACTTTCCGGGTCTTTGTAAGCTCCAGGTGAGAGCAGCACAGAAGGGCCCCGGGGCACACCTGCGTCAGAGTTTTCCCCCCTCTGGCTGGTACACCCGTCCTACTCACGGGTCCTTACTCGGCTTCTAATTTCACCTCTTCCCAGGCCTTCTATTGCGTTCAGTCAGCTAGGCCTAGCGTCTACAGCTGCTCAGAGCTGGCTCGACGTGCGTATTCCCCGGGAGATAGAAAGATCACTCCACCCCTTTTTATTTGTTTATTTGCAATTTCACAAAGAGAACCTTTTTACCGAAGCATTGGAAGATTGTTTTCGTCACTTAATGAAGTAGGCATTCCAGACCCAAAAGGTAAATTACACACTTCAAGATATTTGATTCATTACCCACGCCTCCTCCTCTCGCATTTTCCAACACTTAGTACCAGATACAAAAATCACAGGTTACGTAGGTCCAAACTCTCCTTCCGCTGTGACCGCCACCTTCCGTGTATCGCCCGCGGCTCGCTGGGGCCCAACCGGGACGGCGGGGACGCAATGAAGCTGCAGAGCTCTTCCTGCTCCGCCGGGTGCGGGGTTCCTGGGGCAGGAGCGCGAGTGGTCCAGTCGGGAGGCTGGCGCGCTGCTGGGTCTCGGTGCCCGAGGCCGCCGCTCCCTCCTCTGGCGTCCGCCAACTTCTCTGCACCCGCCGCGCGGAGAAGCTCGCAGCCCCTCGCAGCCTCCCGATCTACCGGCTCGCCCTGCCCAAAGCGGCGGGGGAGAGCGGCTCTGCGACTACCGGCCCCGCTGCGGACACTGCCATCCGGCGCCGGGATTGGAGCCGCCTCGTCCGCCCGCGGGGCCGCAAGGCCGCTGTCCCGCCAGTCTCATTCGCCAACTCCTGGCGGCCTGTGACCCGGGACAAACTTCTGGCCGCCGCGCGGCCCCTGCGCGGTCACCCTCCCGGAAGCCGGCCTCGAAACCCAAGCCACGGCGGGGCGGGACGCGAGCGGGAGGGAGCACGAGGCACCTCCCGGCCGCCGCTCTCCGCGCGGTGACGCCGCCCCCGCGGCCGCCCCCCGCCCGGCTCCCCCCGAGGCGCCGCTGCCTCTGAGCGCCCGGCGCGGAGCCGTAGGGCCGGCGGGGGCCGGGCGCTCACGCCCTCTAGCGGGCCGCGGCAGCGCGGGCGGCCGTGACGTGGGCGCTCCCTTCAGCCGGCCTGCGGGGCACTGCCAGTCAGTCGGGGAGCAGGAGCCCCGCGCGCAGCCGGCGCGGGCTCGGCCATTGGCGCGCCGCCGCCCGGGGGCTGGCTCGGCTGCTGGCTGAGAGGCGGCGGGCGGGACAAGCTCGGCCGCGGCCCCGGCCACCGCGGCGCCGGCGGCTCGGGTCCCTACCCGGGGAAGGAGAGCGGCGGCGGGTGCAGCAGCCGGCACGGAGGGCGGATTTTGGCTCCGCGGGCGCGCCCTCCGCTCCCTCTTGCAGCCGCGCCAGCTCCGAGCGGGGCTGGCGACTGGGTAGGAGGATCCAGGACCTCGGCCCCGGCCCCGGGAGCCCCCGGAGTTGAGACTTCTGCAAGTGTTGGCACTTTGCGGGTCTGGCTCTGGTTTTGGGTGTTCACCCTGCTCTCCTCGCCGCCTTGGAAGGAAAGCTCCCGGCCGCCCTCGGACCTCGCGCCCACCCAGCGCCGCCGGGGAGCGGCCCGGCGTGCGCTCAGCACCATGAACAGACTTGGGACTTGGCTGGTGACTTTGTACGGACTTTTGCTAACTGCGGCGGGGGATACGTTTTCAGGTAAGAGGGGCCGCACTCGCTGTGGCCTGGGGCGTGCGGGCCGGAAGGGGCCCGGGACGCATGCAGCTCCCGGGTGGGAGAGCACTAGCGGCGGACCGCGGGTCGGGACTGGGGAGCGGCGGCTCCGGCACTGCGTGTGCGGATTCCCTGCCCCGGCGCGAGACCGGCGGGGAGGGCACCTCGCGCTCGGGCGGACAGAGCGGACGAGCCCGGGGCGCTGACTCCGGAGCCCGGCCCCGGGTCGGCCCCCGCCCCTTGGCGGCCTGGGCGCGTGTCGGCGCCACTCGGAGCCCTCCGCCGGCTCTGAGAGCAACAGCAGAAAACTTTGCCTGAAGTTGGGAGCTGCAGCCGCCGGCCGCCTGGCGTGGTCGCTGCGCGGTCCTTCCCACCCCGAGCGGCGGCCAGCCGGATCTCCGTGCCTGCTGCGCCCGCGCGATTGCTCCGGAGAGGCTCTGGCGGCGGCGGTGGCGATCGCCGGTTTTCTTTGCCGTCCAGCCGCCGCCCCGCCAGAAGCTTGCCATGACCCCGGCTCGCCCCGGTGGTCGCGCCACAGCTCCAGAGAACCAAGGCAGTGTCCTCATCGGTCCCGGAGGGAGGACCTGTGGTCCGGAGGGAGTGGCTGGTTGCCCGGGCCCCGGGCCGCTGCGGTTGTGTGCCGGTCAGGCTCCCTTCGGCCCCGGGGAGCTCCCGAACGGGGGCAGTGGTCAGCCAGCCCCGCCACCCGCCGCCTCGGACTGGCAGGAAAGTGGCCGGCGGCGAGGTGCCCGCTGCGCCCGGGCGATCGGAGCCTGCAGAGCTCCTGGGACGAGGACGCGTGATCGGGAGTCGCGGGTCAGGACAGGCTCGAGCCCTGCACGGCGTTACCGGGAGCACACACGCGGATAGACAGCCAGCGCTTGCACACGTGCACAGTTTGTTTCCCGTGTGTGTCAGTTTTCACGGAATGGTGGCACTGGGCTTGTTTTTCTTCTAATAAAAAGCCTGCTATTTGTCCTTCAACTTGGGTTGCAAAATAGGTTTGTTTCTCTGTTTATTCAGGAGGAATGAGTAAGTTGAACTTTTTAAAATTTGATGGAGACTTTCACTGACAGTAAAAACGCATATTTAAAAGCATTGGAGACGTTTGGCGTTTGGCTGTGAGACCTGTGGAAACTTAACATCTTTACTTTCCCGAGCCCTGGACACATAGGCGCGGAGGCCGTGCCTCTGGCTTTGCTGAGCCGCGGGACCCTTGACCACAGTTGGCCACCACCAGGAAGCTTAGCGGGGAGTTGGCTCCTGGCTCTGTGCTGTCAGCTTCAGTAGAGAAATAACCCTTCTCCTAAGTTTAGTATGTCCTTAAGTATCTGGTAATTGCACGTGCTCCAGAGGATTTAACAAAATGACCCACTGCTGTCTGCTGTAAAATTGATGCAAATTTTGGCCTGCGTTCTTTCTTATTAGTGAATTATAGAGTAGACTTGCCAGTTTCAGAGCCTTGAAACTCCTTAGTGTGAGAAGCCAAGGATGAGGGCCTTTGTGATGGTTTTCTCTTTATTAAGATCTATAGCTCCCTGCCTGGGATTTGTTTCAAGTTAAGCTGTGTCAGAAAGCATTTGGATGGATTTTCAAGTTGTAGGCAAGGGGGTGGGAACAAATATTTATGTAGCTTATTTAAATGATCGGTTTCTCATCTTTTTTTCTTTTTTTTTTCTTTTCTTTTTTTTTTTTTTTTAGGGCTGCACCTGCGGCATATGGAAGTTTCCAGGCTAGGGGTTGAATAGGAGCTGCAGCTGCCAGCCTATGCCACAGACATAGCAAATCCCAGCTTGGAGTCTGCAGCCTACAATGCAGCTCATTGCAATGCCTGATCTTTAACCCGCTGCATGAGGCCAGGGATCGAATCTGTGTCCTCATGGATACTGGTCAGGTTCCCTGCTTGCTGAGCCACAACAGGAGCTCTGGTTTCTCATCATTAAAAGAGATTTCAGCCTAGATAGTACTGACTTGAGTCCTTGTTAAGGCTTATTTAAATCATTAGTCAAACCCAAAGAGATTTTTTTTTAACCAAATTTTAGTCAGACTTTTCTTTCAGAGGAAATTTATCATTCTACTTGTTTGTTATCATACCACGACTGAGCCTTCTTTTTTATTTGGAAAGCCAGAGGATTAAGAGGAAATAAAGGATGGTATCCCAGAGAGCGTGCTTAGAAAAGGCGAAATTAAAAAAAAAAAGGGGGGGAACTTGGCAAATTTTGTGTGTATAAGGATCAGAGAAGTTGCAGTGCATTATTGCTTTTGCCCTCCACTTGGTGTTTCAGGTAGTACATGTGGGAGGCACTTCATGCTTTGGAAAAATCTTTTGTGTGTGTGTGTTGGGAAGGTCAGTTCTGATGTTATGAACGATGCTGACACTTATTTCTCTGTATGATTCTTCTGGAAATTGAAACACTTGGCTCCTTGTGGTGGGGATGCTTTTAGAGACAGGAGCTAGACTGTAAGCTGCCTGAGGGCAAAGTCTTTTTTTTTTTTTCCTTCTTGATTCCCATAAACACACTTGGCATAGAGCTCTAGACCTAACAGACAATCATGTTGGTTGAATAAATGACTAATGTGAAATCAGATCATTTGCAAACATTAAAATTGTGTGTGAACTACCTGACACAAAAGGGAGGGAGAGGAGAAACCCTTAGACCTTAAACTGGCTGGCATTGACCCTTTTTTGAAATTAACGTTTCATCACTGATTTTTCTTAGGCCACCCAATGGACTGAATCCGGAGGTTTTATGTAATCAGTGGAGGTTTCTTTGTGTAACTAAGATTTACACACAAGATACTTTGCTCTCCCCCCTCTGCATCTCGTATCCTCTTTGGGAATAGGTTGGGAATGGATGTCAGTGTTGATTAATCATTTCTACAGGGTATTACATGTAATTTGGATGCCAGATATCAGAAATAGAGTGCTAAACAGATTGGAAGGAAAAAAGAAAAGAATTAGGTTTTTGTTTGTTTGTTTGTTTGTTTTTGTCCAGGAGAACTTTTATTTACTGTAAACATTCCACTTAAAATCACTTTCTATTTTTACAATTTCTAATTTGTTAGGCAACATATCAGAGGCTCACTTTCTGTCTTCTGTCTAGGCATTGATGCTTATTAAAACTGACTCTTATAAAAAGGTATACACGTTAAGAAGGAAGTTAAATCATTTTGCTTCTACTTGAAATTCTTTTTTCCATAGCAAGAAGCCAAATGCTGGTGAGTCATTCCTCTTTGACCCATCTTCTTCAAAACCAAGTTGTGATATGTACTATACAAGGAAGTGTTTGGGTTTATGTACTGATAGGATTGATGTGCTAAGTTCTGGTAAGCAAGCTTTGGTTTGCAGAAATAGAGATACAAACAGATCGGCCCTTTTTTTCACTATAATATTTGGCATAGATTAAACCTTAACATAGCCTTGTGGGATCTTTTCTTAAAATATTTATTCTTTAAAATACTCTTTTAAGGACATTTGTGGGAAAACAGCGGAAATCTGAATGGAGTCTAGGGTCCAGTTGGTAGTATTGTGCCAATGTTTAGTTTCTTAGTTTGGGATAATTTGACTCTGATTAAGTCAGATGTCAACACTAGTGGAAGGCAGGAGAAGCATGTACTTGAAATCTTTGTACTGTTTTTGCAGCTTTTCTGTGAGTCTCAAATTATTTAAAAGTATAAAAATTTAGAGTACTCTTTACAAAGAGTGTGAGTCGGTTTTTCAGCAGTTTGATTTTTTTCCAGATAACTAGAGTCACGACACTTTACATTTTTGTGGTGTTTTAATGAAATTGATAATGGATTCGATGGAGATTTCAAACTTAAATCAGTGCACATGAAAGAAATATGCCCAGAAATCACTGTGACATATTTTGGGTGCATGTGAAGAGGTGATGCTTGAACGCTTTCCATTATTCTGATCTGGAAAATCACAGGTTTTGGTCTCTCATGTTTTCAAAGGGTCATTTTACAGATTGTCAGTAGAGAAGGTACATACAGTGATATATGTTTAAGTATGTAGGCCGGTGGCTACATCTCCGATTAGACCCCTAGCCTGGGAACCTCCACATGCCTCGGGTGTGGCCCTGGAAAATACAAAAACAAACAAACAAAAAAACAAAACAAAAAAAACCCCGAGTAATTCTAAATGAACTTTCCTAATGAACAAGTAATCTGAATTATGTCTCCAGATTATATAAACCCCATGGAAAGTCAACACAGTCTTTCATTTGGGGAAAAGTTGGTTTTAGAATTTATGTATTTCTTTGATAGTTCTATAAAAGTTGATGGCTTTATTTAAAATTGTCATGGTTTCATGACAATTGTAATACGTTCTAGAAATTGATAGGCTGTATGTGTCTGTTTCAGTAGAGGCGCTGTTTTGTATAAAGGCTTTTCGTTTTCTAGATTTAGCTTTCTAAAATGAACATGTATTATCTAAATACCCTCAGATATAGTTTTCGGTTAGGAGCCAGGCATTTTAATAAGTAGTTACATAATTTTTCAACAGTATATAACATTTTTCTTAAAGGTGATGTCTGCCCTCCTTTTTAATTCTAGGATTCTTCTCTTTGAAAACCAACTTCCCACACACTTTCTTAGAGTCTCTTATTTCAGCGTACTTCTTATGTTGGTGAATACAGCATATCAAGAAGCTGATTTTGTAAGGGAAGGAAGGTTTAATCACTAATGTTTCTCAAACTCACCGATGAAAAATTTTGAAAAGATTACAAAACAACATCAACTTCCCATCAAAAGAGGATGCTGCCTCTCCAATTCCTAAAATACTGCCAGTGGTTTAGGGTTTAGTCACCAGAAAACCTGAGTTTACACTATTGCTCCGAAAAACTCAACCGGGAGAAATGGGCTGGTGGTGGACGGGGTGCGGGAAAGCTTTAGTCATCAACCTCTGTGGTCCCCACTCCCCCATCCATGGGGCAGCTGGCAAGGCCAGGGCATCATGCAGGGGCGGGAACGTGGGAAAGGAAAATGAAAGAACACAAGCCTGAGACCTGAGAAGGGGAGGGTCCCGGGCACTCAGGTGCAAGAACGTAGGTTCTGCAGATCCTGGCAGGGAGCGTCGCTGGCCTTACACTCTCGTTGCTGTTAAGGGTGAAACCAACAGAGAGTTAAGGGCGGAAGATCAGAAGAGCGACCAATGTGCAGATGGATCCGGTGATGTCTTATACCTCAATGGCTTTGGGGGGCCTGGGGGCAGCTGGGGATGGTGGTGTCGAGCCAGTGCTGCTGTGTTTATACCTGTGCTTCTTTCTCAAAACAAAGTGTGCCCCAGCGTCCCCCGGTGTGGTCCTTCCCAACCTCAGTCTCTATGGCCAGCCACCTGGGAATTCTGCTTCTGACCTCCCAGGCCCCTGGGGGTTCCCACAGCATGCCCAGGGGATCCTGGACGCCTTCTGAGAAACTTGTTCTGCAGGAGTAGTTCTTTATGTTTTATTTTATTGAAGTATAGTTGATTTACAATGCTGTGTTAATTTCTGCTCTACAGCAAAGTGACTCAGTTATATACACATATATGTTCTTTTTCGTAGGATGTTGCAAGAAAAAGGAGTAGTTCTTAAAGTGTCCTTGGACCAGCAGTCTCAGCATCACTCCAGAGCTTGTAGACAGGCAGACTCCTGCCCTCACCCAGAGGGACAGAATCAGAAAGTCTGACCTGGTGCTGGGATGGGGGTGGGGCAGCAGTAGGGGCTGCGACTGGTCCTCAGGGAGCTTGGGATACAGGACACCATTGAGTTCTGAAAAGTCTGGGACCCTCGTCCTGCATTTTCAGCTTCCCTCGACAAGAGCTGAAAGGGGTCTAGGAGTGACAGTATAACTCTCACTCATGCATGTAGCAGCGCCTCTTGACACTGCCAAAGCTAGGAACAGGCCAATGTGATTGTCCTGAGACTCAGCCTGTTTAGGTAAAACCACCAGCGTGACATTTCCTATCACGGTCTTATCTGGGGAAGATAGGGGATCCAGCCAGTTGCAAAATGAAGAAAAAAAAAAAAAACAAGTTTCCTATGATTTTACTTCCCGCAACGTAAAGTTTTACTTAGATTCTGCAGTCATGATGAGCCACTGGAAATTCCTCTGGGTTGATACCATGTTTAGATGTCTCCTGGCTTGTTGTAATAAGTGTATAACTACCCATTAAGGCTTTTAATCCAAGTGGATATTTGTTGAGTACTTGCTATTGGTAAGGTCCCTTTAGGGACTCAGGGGAGGCCTTGGAGTTAATGGGCAAAGATAAGAAGTTACCATACTTCGGGCAGTTGTTCAATTATTAGACGTTTCACAATCTACTGAAATAAAAAAAAACAAAAACAAGGACTTTCTTAGGAGAGAATGAGAAATAATGTACATAACTTTTGAAATTTTAATGTGGACATGGGGCCTTTGGAAATGAACTTCACTTCCAAGTAGAGGAAAAAAAAAAAGCTTTTCAATATAAGTCTCTTTAAAGTACTGATAGTGTGTTTCTTAAAGAGAGCCTCATTTTTATGTTACCCACAAAAGACAGTCATCATGTCTCTGTCATTTAAAGCTCCAGGTAGGTAGAAGCGATTGTGATGTCATTTCACAGATGTATCTCGAGAATGTTGTTGCCAGACTTTCAGCGAAGCAGTGGCAGGCTTTCCATGCAGCACGGCTCCAGCTTCCTGCTTCTCCTGCTGGGATGAATCCAGGGCCCATCGCTAGGTGTAGCTGCATCCCTAAGCCCACTGGCATCCCTAAACCCACTTGCCTATGCTGGGGAGGGCCCAGCCTCACCCTGGAAGGCTCCCTGGACTCATCCACTTAGAGCTTAAGGAAGCCCTGCTCTTTCGTGGACCTTTATCTGCTGGTAACTCGTGCTTGTAAAATTCCATTCTTTAGTGGAAGCGGATGCATCGTGGGAGTTGGAGTTCACTTTGTTTAAGTTCCCCACTGACTCCAGGACAGTCTCTAAGAGATGTGTGCTTCAGCAAACCTGGGCCAGTTATAGAACTCAGGAAGGCATTACAGTTTGCCTGGGTGTTGGATTCAATCAGTTTTCTGCTTGGAACTGGGAAGACTCCTAAGTCTTTAAAAACGTTTTCAGTATGAAGCACAAGGTTTGGGCCCAGAGTTGGAGGCAGGGAGAGGGCAGAAGATCCCTTACCTTGGCGCCGGGGCCACCAGTGGTGGTCGGGGGAGGGGAGGGGGGACGGAGGATCTGTGATCCAGGACCTGCAGCCCAGAGAGGGTGGGAGTACAGCTGTCAGAGACTTGTCAAAACAGAGAAGTTTTTAGAATCTCCCTTGGAGGAAAAAGGCTAGCATTTAACAGAATGATTTATTTAAAAATACAACAGCCTAAGCAGAGGCAAAGCATTTGCTTTTTATGGGCTGCAGAGCGGAAACGCTTATAGAGCATCAGTCTGTTTTCAGATGGGTGAATATTCGCTTTCATCTCTTTTCTATTCAATATGCAGAAAGCAGATTTATTGCAGACAATGAAAAGAATATGTTTTAGTTTGGCTTCCTTGGGAAGTCAGAGGCCCGGTACTTCTTCCAGATTTCAGTGGTGGAATCAGGACAGGGTCTTGGGTGGGCTTCTGGCCGTGGGTGAGGGAAACTGGATCACACTCTTGCTGTAGTCTGGTTTCGATGGATCCTGTTTGATCTCTCTTCTCATTTGGAGTAGTTTGAGCTACTCTAAATCCTGTCATACCCACATCCTTGAATTTGGCTCATTGTGGTATTCTCTCTAGATACAAAATTATGACGTTGTGTAAAGCATTCCTTTTGAAATAAATACTCATAATGTAGAAAATCAAATTCCTGAGCAGTCTTTAGCATGTAGTAATCACATAATAAATTAATAAACTTAATAAATATTTGTCGAAGGAATGAATAAATGATTGAATAAATTTCCCTTAGGGAAGAAAAAAATCAAATTACTTATGCTTACTGCTGTTTTTGTTTTCCTATGAAGTTTGATTTTTTTAAAGCATTTGTAATAACCTTAACAATAGGCCTAGGTTGTAGGTTTTCTGTTTGATACCCTTAGCAATTTATAGGCATGTAGAGAGATTGAGTTGCTAAATTGAAAGGAAAAAAGTTACCTTTTGTTAATTAAAGCTGTCAAAGGGAGTCTTTAATTTTATCATGTGTGATAAACATTTATACATCAGTTTTGCCATAAAATAGCATTTTGGTATAATACTCATCTCTTAAAAAAGAGGACAAAATTTACCATGTGGTAGATTGACTATATCTATTCTTGGGGGATTTGATTTTAGTCACTGGTCTATTAAAAAAAAAAAAAAAACACGGTGTCACCAGTAGGAAGTTTCCATGGCAGGGAACAGTGTATAGCATCTCCACTGGTTTTATTTCTGATATAGAATGAAATTCACAACAGCTGCTCAGAGCTGGGGTACCGCAAGCAAGCTGTCATTCCTTCTTCATTCCCCGTGGCATAGTCTCAGGTGATGAAACTTCCAAAGAGGCTGCTTTGACAACAGTCTGAGGATCTGTGTTCTCCACATCCTTGACTTTTCTAGACCTCGGACTCCGAACGTGGGTGAAACCTCCACCCCTGTCAGCCATTGGTGTTACGATATGTAACGGGGACTGTTGCCCTGTTTTCTCTCTTGGTCAGTAACCATTTGGTCTTGTTTGCGTGGCTTTTTACACAGCCCCTCCCTTCCTTCCCGGTTCCTGCAGGGAGCTTGTCAGGAAGCCTGGGTTACTGACCCTTGACCCTCAGAAGGCTTGGAGGTGGGGCCCCGGCCAGTCCCAGTGGGACTTGGACCAGTAGAAGGTGTCGTGACCTGACATCCGCTGTGGGGTCCAGGAGGAGGAAAGAAGACAGAGCCCTTGTTCCCTGCCCCCCTTCCCCCCCACAGCCAGGATATCAGGTGTTCCTGCTTTTGGATTCTGTTTACCATTGAACAGCCATGTGGCCTTGGACATGCCATTTGATTTTGCTGAGCCTCAGTTTTCATTTCTGGAAAAATACTTTGCAGGATTCTTGTAAAGACTACACACATGGACTGGGGCCACGATGTTGTGCGGCCTCTGAGGGGCAGGGCTGCGTCTGTTCAGTTATGAGGAAGGTGATGGGGTCCACGTTCCTTGTAGGTGGAGTCACCCGAACTCACTATTTCTATGTCAGAAAGGGTTAATCGTGCCAATTTCTTATGGTTCTGACTCACGGATCTCACTTTTGGGGCCAAGGCTTTGGTAGTTGTCTGGGCACCCTGTGGTGATACATATGTCAATGCGGTTATATACGTGCGTAGGTTATAAACATATGGCCAATGTTATATTTTAGAAAAAAAAAAAAGAATCCTGAAAATTACAAAATGACCCCCTCAGAATTGGCACCATGAGAAAGCCAGCACTACTGAGAACCTTGGAAGGCAGTGTGGGACCCCTGCATTGGGATCTGGGGTCACCTGATGCTCTTGTTAAAAATGCAGATTTTTGGCCCCACGAAGTCCTGAGTCACAGTCTCTGGAATGAGACCACAGAAACTGGTAAAGAAACACCTAAGATGGTCTTGATGCTCATTAACATTGAAAGAATACTGGTAAGAAATTAGCAATGGCTCAGAGACTCTGAGCGTTGGAGAATGTATCATATCTGTTCTGACTGGTGTTAAGAAAGCGTCTGAGGATCTTTACATAAAGTTTTAAGTACCAAACTACAATTGCCTGGAGGGCATGTCTCTTAGGAAGCAGAGGCTTTTGGGGATCAGAAGAGAAAATGAATTATGAAGCACGGTATTTTATAGAAACCTAACTGCTCTGTGCCCATCTTTCAACTTAGTGAACGCCAGAAAGGTGATTTCGGTCTGGAATTTTTAGGGTATGACAAACGAATAAAGATTATTTGAGAGACTCAGAACACAGATCACTTTAGATCTTTAAATTTGCAGCTGTGAGCCAAATTTTGAGATGACTCACTCAGAGAGGATAATGAGACAGGATGATATTGGGAAGATTATTTTCCAGTACTTATTCCTATCTGATATTCATTGAAACCTGGACAGTGTAGAATAATTGGTCTTAGGGGCCCCGTAAGAGTGGGCCAGAAGCGTGGCATTTTTATTGTAGCAGGTCCTAAAAGACGCACAAACCTCACAATGGGCATGCCTGTCTGTGGCAGCACTTGAAATTTCCTCCAGCTCATCATTTTGACCAAGGAAGAAAGGTGCTTGTTGAAATGTCATGTCTGGGAGAGATGTCTCATTAAGTCGTCTTAACTATGACATCCTCAACTTGCTGTCACCTCAATCAGCTGACATCCTTAGATGTCAGATTCCTCCCTTGTAAAATGAAGACGTTTGCTTCAAGGATCTAGGCGGTCTTCCCACATCCTTTGCGAGTTGAGGATCTTCATCTGAGTTTAGATGCATGTGTCAGGTCGCATGGCTTAAAGGAAGGAGACCTGCATCTGTGGCTCATTTTTGAGAGATGAGGATGGGAGAAATGTCTAGATCAGTGGATCCAATCCGAGACGGTGCCTGGTACAGCATGCAGGTGCTTGTTAAGAGAAAGTGGGTGTTGCAGGAATGTGGGGAGGCTTTTAGGTGCTTCCTGAGTTGGCCATAGGCTGCCTCTCCTCAGACATGCACGGATGAAGCTCACCCCTTCCCTCTGAACCTGGGGACATAGTTACCATCACAGCTGCCACCAAAGGCTCTGCAGCAATCAGACCGCTTAGGCTGCAATTTTTTGCTTAGATCTGGGCAATATGGATAAGCCTTATTTCAGGGGCTTAGAATGAATAATAGTGATAACCATCTATTGGGCACTTAATTGCGTGCTGGGTACCATTGAGAGGGTGTGATATTCTCAAACCTGCTGCTGCCTGTAGCTAGTAAAAGTGTGGTGGAGGTCATTGAAAGGAGCTTGAGGAAGTAAACTGAAGCCAGACTCTCTGAGCGTGGGGCGCACTGTTCTCTCTCCCCTCCCCTCCCCTCCCCATGACCCCAGAGGCAGCTTGCTTTTTCCCAGTTTACACCTTAATTTGATGCCATCCGCCTCTGTGGAGGTATGCGCTAACAAATAGCGTTTCAAATGGAGCGTTGTGTCCGAAAGATGCTGAGTGATGTTTTATGACACGATGTGGAATCTTTATAATGACCTTCTGGGCATCTTTCCTTCTGGGTCTCAGTTCCAGGAAAAGGTATGAGCCTTTTGTGCACTTAATTGCTTCTGGTGGACCCATCAAGTTTTCCTCTATAGGAGTTCCCGCTGTGGTGCCAGGGGATCGGCGGCATCTCTGCAGCACCAGGTTGCAGAATTGATTCCTGGCCCAGCACAGTGGGTTAAAGGATCTGGTGTAGGTTGCAGCTGCAGCTCGGATCTGATTCCTGGCCCAGAAAGTCCATATGCTGAGGGGCGGGCAAAAAAGAAGGAAAAAAAAAAGTTCTCCTCTTTATGTTGGCTGTTAGGATGCCAGATTCAGATGCGTGTGTGGCAGTTGTTAGAACTTTTGAGGGCGGAAAACCTCAAACTGGCCTCTGTCAAGGAGGGAATCTGTTAGCTTTTGTAGCAGAGAAGCTGTGAGTAGCCAGGCTGGCCCCAGAGGCTCCATGCAGTCATGGATTCTGAGGCTTTCTCTCTGAGCGTCTTGCCTTTGTGTTTCTACGAGGTTATTATAAGCTGAATCCTCCAGCTTCGTGCCCAGTGGGAAGAGGAATCCCCTCCCCTAATAGTATGAACCCACTCCTGCCATGGACGCGTAGACACCTGTCTCCACTTTAACCTCGTGTTCTGCTTGGCCCATGGGCCAGGTGTGGGGTCAGCCTACAAGGACCACATGGAATAAGAGTGCAGAATGTAAGGCTTCTCTGCGGAAACACAGGTTCTCTTACTAGCTGGAAAGAGTGGCTCCTGGCCTGGCAAAAGCAATTAAAAAAAAAAAAAAAAAAAAGCCCAGAGCCATGATCTCTGCAATAGAACCTGAATTCCAGCCTCTTTCCTTTGTCTGATTCTTGGTCTCCTCTTCACCTTTCTCATCTTATTCTGATTTATCTGTCTGTGTTTTATGTATCCTTATAAATGCGTTAAATCTTTTTGGATCTGGTGCTGATGGCAGAAAATAAATGAATTCTCCCGAGTCAGTGTGCCAAATGCAGCTTGAATGTGTGTGTGCATTTCTTTTATTTCCTAGGGACCTGGTGGGACAGTGAAGGGGCGAGGGCTTGGGAAGATGGCAGGGAGGTTACTAGAGCCAAGTTAAATAGTTCTTCAACTTACTTTTTATTTTTTTTTTGCTTTTTAGGGCCACACCCTCAGCATATGGACGTTCCCAGGCTCGGGGTCAAATCAGAGTTGCAGCTGCTGGTCTGCACTACAGCTGCAGCAACGCCAGATCTGAGCCACGTCTGCCACCTACGCCATAGCTCATGGCAATGTTAGATCTTTAACCCACTGAGTGAGGCCAGGGATGGAACCCACATCCTCATGGGTGGTAGTTGAGTTCATTTGTTACCTCTGAGCCATGATGGGAACTCCTGCAACTTACTTTTTAAAGGATCAAAATCTTTTAGCTAAGCAAAATCTTGCCTTTTGGTTAAACAAAATTTTACATAGGCTGGTTTAAAAAAATGACTCTTTAAATCGGAAAACAAGGTATTTTTTAAGCTATTACCCAGTAACGGATGCCTTAAAACTTGCAGGCTGAAACAACAGCCACCTACTGTTTTTCATGTTGTATGGAGAAGCGGGGGCATATTGCTGATTTTTTTTTCTTTCTTGGCGGCCCTGTGGCATATGGAGTTCCTGGGCCAGGGATCAGATCTGAGCAGCAGTTGTGACCTACACCACAGCTGTGGCAACAGTGGATCCTTAACCCACTATGCCAGGTTGGGGATCAAACCTGTGTCCCAGTGCTCCAGAGACACTGTCCATCCTGTTACACCACAGTGGGGACTCCCATGCCTGCTAATTTATCCTGGGATTGTTTACTTTTCTGTACTTTATGTCTCTACTCAGCTCACCTGGGCCAGCCTCTCTTGACATTGGGGGTTTGGCTGACTGCAGGCCGGTCCCTGGCCTCAGCTGGGACAGCTGGCCTATCTTGCACGGTGGTCTGCCATCCTCCAGCAGGTAGAGTTTCCAAAGAGAGAGCAGACAGGTGTCAGGACCACTTGGCTTATGCTCAGAGAGGGCACATGGTCAGTTCTGCCTCACCCTTCTGGTCCCAGCCAGTCCCCAGGCCAGCCTGGCATGGAGGGTGGGGACATGGACCTCACCCTCGGTGTGTGCAGCTGCTGGGCCACATCGTGAAGGGTGTAGCTGGGTGCAAGGACACATGGAGAAGTGACCCTATGCAGGGTCCTGAGATGCCTCTGCTTGCAGAACACAGTTGGGGAATCACCGGCAGCGTGAGAAAAGGGCCCAGAGGACGGAAAGACCTGTGTTCGAGGCCCGCCCTGCTGCTTGCTGTCATCGAGTGGAAGCTGTTGAACTCCAGTGACTCCAGTTCCTGGTCGTAAAGAGGGTCATTCAGGAGCATTTCGATTCAGAGCTTTGCCTCAGAGATCACATACAGTACTGGGTGGTGTAAGACCAACTTCACACCCTGCTGTGTCTCTGGGTATATTTGGAGGCGATTATAGGCTGATTGAACCTGAATTCTCATCCTGGCCATGACCTTCCTTGGCTGGGACAGGTACATTGGCTCTCTGAGGCCAGTTCCTTCATCCTTGGGGAGCAATGGCACGTCCTGCCGTGGCCTTCCTCTGGAGGACACTGTACCCCATCTATGAGAGCCACTGTCCCTGTTCTCAGAGGCCTATGACCACGGAGAACTGCCTGCCAGTGCCAGAGGGTGCGCTTCCCCAGCCCTAGGTTTTCTTCCCTTTGTGATCCTGTCTATAAGCTTAGTGCTGTTGCCTCTGGCTTCCTAGGAATGGAAAGAGGAAACGTGAATAATGCACACCCGAGGTGCTGACCCTTTGTGTGCCAGTGAATTTCTGAAGCAGTCCTGGAAGGTGGAAAGTGGTGGCACCGTCGTTTTCTGCTTTTTTGGAACTGAGGCCCCAACATTTCAGAATGTGGCACAGCCAGTGGATGCCTTTGTGGACCCCAGAGTGCTCAGCCCCTCAGAACCTCTTAGGCCCAAAGCACAAGTCATTATTTTTAAGTGTGCTTAAGTATTTGGTACATTTTCTCATTTTGCTGTTAAAAGCAGTTGTCACGTGGGCGTAACCGGGCAGTGCACTGCAGCTACTGCTGTTTTCTAGCCCTCCGAAACAGTCAATTAGAAGCAAGTTACTTAGCCTCTTTTTTTTTTTGGGGGGGGGGGGGGCTTTTGCTTTTTAGGGCCAAACCTGTGGCATATGGAGGCTCCCAGGCTAGGGGTATAGTCAGAGCTACAGCCGCCGGCCTACACCACAGCCACAGCAACTCGGGATCTGAACCACGTCTGCGATCTACACGCAATGCCGGAGCCTTAACTCACCGAGCGAGGCCAGGGATTGAACCTGCAACCTCATGGCTCCTAATCAGATTCATTTCTGCTGTGCCACGATGGGACTCCTCAGCTTCTAAGTAACGTGAAGGAAATGAATGAAGAAGGAAAGATTCTCTAGATTTTTTCCGAGCAGAGGAGGGGAGAGCATTGTCTTCTCCGTGGTTTCAAATCCTCTAGAGAGAATTGTAGTTTTGTAATTGCTTGTGTTTAGCCTCTGCAGATCTGCTTGAGGTGGAAAGTGCAAAATCCTTCGTAAATCTCCTCTGTGAGCGTTAGTGGTCTTGGGGGCAAAATGTCACTCAGGTCAGCGGTGATTTATTTGAAGACCTTTCACTTCAGGTGGAGGCGGACAAGCCTTTGGAGATGGATGTTAATCACCTTCTTTAGAACGAATGGCATTTTCTTTTGAGGTTGGGCAAAGGCAGAGAAAGCATGTAGATCCGCGCTAGAAGGGTTTAAAACAGTCCCCCCGAGTCTGGTCTGATTGGGGTCATCGCTGGAAAGAACGACTTGGTGCCTAATAGTTTACAAGGGTTGTGTACTTTGCCGATTGAAAGCACTTCTTTTGCAGCATCACTGGGGGGAATTACACCAAAATAAGTTGTGCGTGAGTAAAAGTAGACTAAGTGAATAGTGAGAGAATCCAAGCTCTTTCAGAGTGATTTTTTTTAAAGAACTTATGGGTTTAGATTTTTTTAAAACTAAGTTATTTGTGAAATGATGCTCGTTGTCAACAGATGCAAATTTACCTATTTTGGAAAGATTCCTGAGCATCTGGAAGGAAAATGAGGGGTTTTGTTCCTTGCTAGGGATGAGGGAGGTCCCAGCTCTGGACCTGGGGACTCTAATGTTTGGTTCTGCCTCCAGGTGGCATGTGATTTAGGTCAGGTCTCCTGCTTGTGACTCAGGTCCCGAAAGAATAAAATGGGTGTTATGATAATTACTTTGCGTGCCTAAAGTGATTATGAGGATTCTCACCAATAATTTATTTATTTATTTATTTTTCGATCAAATCTTTTAAACATTGCTTTCTCAGCTGCAGAGTCCTGGCCTAGGTTGGTTCTTACTCACGGTTGTAGCCTGAGTCAGGATGTTCCTGGGATGGGCTGGGGTGGGGATGTGGGGTAACCTGTGCCCCTGTAGCCCATCTCCCAGGTTGGCATTCAGTGGACATCAAAAAGCTGCTGGCATCGTGTGGTTGTCCTGCCTCTCTTTCAGATGGCAAACTGCGATTAGATAGGCATTTGTGCTTCTTGGGATGCTTGCTGAATGAATAGTGTTTGTTCTCTTCTGGACCAGACCTCAGGATTAGCTTTCATGCCTCAGTGCTATAGTCTGAACCTGAACGTGGGGTGAGGTCTCCTCTGTGGTCAGAAGTTCAGGAGTTGTTTGTGGGCATCCTTTTGCAGAAACGAATAATTACTGAGGACCAAGAGCAGAGTGAGGCTGGATGATATCCTCCAGCAGAGGAAGGGGCTGAGCCCTCAAGGGTGAGGACTCATGGGCTTCTCTGTGCTGGGCCCTGCGGGTCCAAGGTGTGCAAGACCATGGTTGGCTCACAGGCACAGCCAGAGCAGTGGGGGGACACGGGCAGGTGGAGGACTGGCCACACGGGAGCTTGAGGCTGACTCTGCAAGAATGGAGGGTCCTTGAGGGTGACACCCCAGCCTGGAGAGGGGGGTATCCATGGAAATGAGGACCTCTGGAGCCTGTGGGCACTCCTAAAGTGCTGTTCAGAGGGAAGGGAGAGAAAAGGCCTCTGAAGAGCATCTTTAAATGTTTTGGGGTTTTTTTTTTTTTTCTCTTAACATGGGTGTCTTCTAAGCAGTTAAGTTTTTGAGGTGGGAGTGACCCACTTAGAGTACATGCAGAGGGGAGGAGGCCTGGGGAGGTGGGGAGGGAACAAAGTTTTCATCATTTTTAAATTGGAAGATCATTTTGTGGGTTAAGTGGCTTCTCTTCCTCTGTCTCCAGGCAGTGGGGCCTATTTGCTGCCGTGTTTAAGGGTGTCTGTGTTTGGGTTGGAACTGGGCCACAAGTTGGAAAGTGTGGACTGTTAGAGAAGGTTCAGGAACCAGTAACAACTTCTCCTCCTCCTCCTTCCATCTTCTTTCTCCTTCTTCTCCTTGTTCTTTTGTCTTTTTAGGCTGCACCTGGGGCATATGGAGGCTCCCAGGCTAGGGGCTGAGTCAGAGCTGCAGCTGCCGGCCTACACCACAGCCATGCAACACCAGATCTAAGCCGTATCTGTGACCTACGCTGCAGCTTGTGGCAACACTGAATCCTTAATCCACTGAGCAAGGCCTGGGATTGAACCTGCATCTTCACAGAGATGATATTGGGTCCTTAGCCCATTGAGCCACAATGGGAACTCCAATAACTTCTTTATTGCCGTGATTGATATCACATCCTGGGTTTTCCCTCCTCCCTTTCCTTCTTTCCTCCTCCACCTGCATCTTGTGTAATAGGTGGGTTTTAAAAGGAAATGGGTGAACTGGACAGGTACCTGCATCCTGCTGGATGACTGCCCCTCTTCCTGTGAAGGAATCATCAGTGACAGGCTGCTTGGTGTCCTGTCCTGTTTCTCCTCTGAAAGGTGAGGACAGGACAGAGGTGTTTGTGCCAAGAGAAATGCTAAGTGGAAGCCTCACCACTACCATGCCTGTCAGGCACTGGTAGGTCCTTTATCTGCTTTGTTCTAATTGGCACAGCAGTACTTAAGGTTAAAATGATTATAATGCAACCGACAACCAGTGCTTATTGAATACTTAAAATGTCTAGGCATTATTCTAAGGGCTCTCTGTGTATTTTACCTGATTTGATACTGATAACCACTCCCATGACCCCCCCCCCCCATTTTCCAGGCTGGGCAGTAGGCTCAGAGGCTAAGCAAAGGGACCCAGCTCAGGCAAGTTGCAAGGGCAAAGCTGAGGTTGGACCTTGATCAGCCTGAGTGTAGAGGCACTGAGCCTCAGAACCTGCCAGTTCTTTGTGGGTATCGGACACAGTCAGGATCTCCCTGCACACACTGTGGGCATCACCTGCTTCTGTTTCAACACTCTGCATCTCTTCGTATGTATCCCTCTGATTGGTTGGCCAGGAGTGCAGGAGGTGGGTGGATGCTGCAGGTGAACAGGGCAGCACCCCCTGAGTAACAGGATGAAGGAACAGCTCTCAGGATGACTTTCCAAACTGAGTCAGTGGATGAGTTTACTCATGCTGGAGACTGTGTTATAACATAACCAGCAAAACTGGCAAGAGTCAGGAACAAAACCAGGGATGGATCCTGCTTTATGGGGTCTGACTCTAGGGAAATGATTTCCCTGAGCCAGGAGCCAGGGCTTATAAGTTCCAAGACCTGTGGGGCTTGTGGTTTCCAGTGAAAGAATTTTAAAAAACTGAATGCTTCCTTGCACTTTTCTGGATTCACATCTGAAATTTTGCATCATATTTTTATACAGTAGAGAAGGAGGAAATTTATGCCTTATGGTAAATATGGACATTTTAAGATAAGCCTTTTAGAAAAAACTTAAAAAAATTTTAATTGGAATATAGTTGATTTACAATGTGGTGTTAGTTTCAGGTGTACAGCAAAGTGAATCAGGTATACATATACATATATCCATTCTTTTTAAAAATTTAAAAATTTAATTTTTTTTTTTTAATTTTTAGGGCCACGTCTGTGGCATATGGAAGTTCCTGGGTTTACGGGTCGAATCAGAGGTGCAGTTGCCAGCCTGTGCCACAACCACAGCAACATCAGATCCAAGGTGCATCTGTGACCTACGCTGCAGCTTGCAGCAATGCCTGATCCTTAACACACTGAGCAAGGCTAGGGCTCCAACCTGCATCCTCACAGACACTATGTTGGGTTCTTAACCCACTGAGCCACAATGGGGACTCCCACATATCCCTTCTTTTTTAGATTCTTTTCCCATATAGATTATTATAGAATATTAAGTAGAGTTCCCTGTGCTATACAGTAGGCCCCTGTTAGTTATCTACTTTATATATAGTGAGGCGTAAATGGATTAAAAGATATAGACTGGCTGAATGGATATGAAAACAAGACCTGTTATGTGCTGTCTACAAGAGACCCGTTTCAGATTTAGAGGCACATATGGGCTGAAATTGAGGGATAATTCCATGCAATAAACTAAGTTTCCATGTAAATGGAAATCAAAAGAAAGCTGGAGTACCACTGTTCATTACAAAAATCTTAGAAAGGCATCCATCAAAAACAGAATCCAAAAACCAAAGGGATTTGATTTTCTCCACTAGCCATTTAAAAATACATGAACCAGCTTTTCTTTAATTGAGAGAAATTTTACCTGCCTAATTTTTCTTCCTGAGCTGGTATTTACATTTCCCCACAGAATCTTATCCTATTATAACACGTTTAATATTAAGTGTCTTTTAGTGATGACTTATCAGACTTCCTTGCAACAAAAAATATAAAATTGAAACTTCAATTTTAATGCTACCTATAATTTTATGGGACCATAAATCTCTTAAGTGCTAAATTTTGTCTACTTGAATTAGCCCTAACATTATTAGTATACAGTTGAATCATTGTTAAAATGTATTAGAGAGGTATTTCAGGAATCAACTGGGCTTTATAGCATGGAAGACCTGTTGTTTTTTTTAACTTAAAGGCACCTTATTTAACCAGAGTTATTCTAGACATGTTTAGAAGAGGTTCTGAAAACAAAAATAATGTTAATTTTCACATACTTTAGTCAATACATGCTTTAAATATACATATATAATGCATATACATACATAAGATACATTTATAGACATTTTTTGGGTCAAACCTTAGAAATGAAGATTTAGGCTAATCAGTGAATGAAAAATATCTATCATACGGTTCTGTTTAGCACAGCAGTCCTCATCAAGGCTGTCATTCAAATCAGGCTTATTTCCTATCAGAAAAGGCCAAACAGTTTTTCATTTCAAATAAGTGCTCATTTGCATCTTGAGGAAAAAAATTTAAAACAGTAGAAAGAAATGGAAGGATAGATTATTAAAAGCAGTTTAGTTATGTTGAGCATGATGTAGATTGACTAGAATTAATAGTATTTTATAATAAGTTATAAAACCATGGCAGATCCATACTGTTCTTCATTAACTTATAGGAATGTAATATAATGGGCGCCTAAAATTATGAGGTATTATAAAGTGAGGATTTGGATTTAAAAAGCATGCTGTTTTTCTGGCAGATGTATGTGAATGTATGTATCCAACTCTGGTGTTTTACTTCTGGGAAGAAAGAATTATGGACATAGTTTCAAAAATGATGATATCAATTTCTGCAGATATCAGGATCCAGCTTTTCCTATATATGTAATAATAGAGAAGTATATGGTACTCAAAATTGACACAGAAATAAACTAAAACATAGCATGTTTTTGGTAAGAGGTAGGAAGTATTAAATATTTTGTAAGGATGGATTTTCATTGGAATAATTGCTTTATTAAGAAATCTTTGATAAAGTGATTATTAACTGTTTCACTGTGTATGCAAACTAAACCTAAACTATGTGGTTTTTTATTTGTGAATTTTTCCTATGTGATATGAAAAATTTGGAAGGCATTGCAATTATACAGAAAAAAATCAGCATCAGGAACAGCCGTACTTTTAACTTGTTTGAAGGTGGTTTTATTTCCAGCTAATGTCACGCTTGAGTGTGAGAATATTTGCTAAAGAAGAATTGTTACATTTAGATACCTTTTAAAGTAATTTTTCGCCTTTAATAATTTACCACTGTCATTTTCGAAAAATTTCACCAATTCTTCAGCTGTGAAATGAGTTCTTTCTGGTCAAGGGAAAGAAGATGTGTGGTTGTTAAATTTATAATATCCTTGATTTTATAACATCCCACAAGGACTAAAATATTCTCTCTCTAGTGCATTGTCTCTCTCTCTTTTTTTTTTGTCTTTTTTTAGGTCCACACCTGCAGCATATGGAGGTTCCCAGGCTAGAGGTCTAATCCGAGCTACAGCTGCAGGCCTACACCACAGCCACAGGAAGGCCAGATCTGAGCCGCGTCTGCAACCTACACCACAGCTCATGGCAACGCCGGATCCTTAACCTACTGAGCGAGATAAAGGATCGAACCTGCTACCTCATGGTTCCTAGTCAGATTCGTTTCCGCTGTGCCACAACAGGAACTACCTACATTGTTTTACTCTTAAATGAAATATGGATACGACAGGGAAAGGCATGCAGCCCTACAGTCAGTGTCTGGTGTTTGAGTCACCATCAAAGAAGACTTCCTCTGGTGCCATAGCTCGCATGGTTTCTTGAAGCTGGGGGTGTTTTTCCACTGAGGAGGTGTGCCTTCCTTTCATAAGGGGTGACGTCTGTTGAAAAAGGCAAGGTGGGAAAGGACGGCCTCCCAGATGCTAGGATGGCAATGCCCCACCCCCCCCATCAGCGCTGTGCACCCCTTAATTTTCCTGTGGCTAAGCTGGGAAGCCCCCTGCTCCCACGCTCTGCCTGGACTTTCACTCTGACCCTGCAAATGATGGGGAGGGCCCTATGGCTGGGGGTCTGTAGCCTTCTCTGTCTAGATAGAGATCTTATTTTTTCCTAAAAAAGGACAATTTTTTTTTAAGAGCAGTTTTTTTCACTCTTGTGTTCTTTTTAAAATAAATTTTATTGGAGAATAGTTGACTTAGAAAGGTGTATTAATTTCGGGTATACAACGGAGTAAATCAGTTATATAGATACACATATATCTATTCCTTTTCAGATTCTTTTCCCATATAGGTTACTACACAGTATTGAGTAGATTACCCTGTGCTCTACAGTAGGTCCTTGTTATAGTCTATTTTCTATATAATAGTGTGTGTATGTCAATCCCAACCCCCTAATTTATCCCTCCTGCCCCTCATTTCCCCTTCGGTAACCATGAATTTGGTTTCAAAATCTTTGAGTCTCTTTCTGTTTTGTAAATTCTTTTGTATCATTTTTTTTGGTAGATTCCACATATTAGTGATCTCCTATGGTATTTGCCTTTCTCTCTGATTTAGTATGATAATTTCTGGGTCCATCCATGTTGCTGCAAATGACATGAGTGCATTCTTTTTGATGGCTGAGTTCACAGAAAAACTAAGAGGAAGGTACAGAGACTTCCCATCTGCTTCTGCCCCCACACAGGTGTGGCCTCCCCCATTATCGACATCCCCTCCCCCCACCAGAGTGGTGCATTTGTTACCGTTGAGGAACCTGCACTGATGCATCATTGTCAAAGTCCACAGTTAACGTTAGGGTTCCCTCTCGGTGTTGTACATTCAAAGGATTTGGACAAATGTGTAATGACATGTATTCGCAATTACAGTATCGCTGCCCCGAAAATCCTTCCCAGTGCAAAGAGGCAGAGACCCGGCTTGTGAACTCGGGTTTACAGTTAACTCAATTCTAGTCTTGACTAAGTCTGACTTGACGACTGTTTTATGTCTCTCTGCTTCAGTTACTCCGAGATGGGAACAAGTCATTATGACTTAAAAATAATTTAGATGGTAAGACTTTAGCTGATGAGTCATTAATAATTCTATGAAAACCGAAAAAAAGAATCTTGCCAAAACATTAGTTTCTCATTGTGTAGCTAAATCTTCTGGACAGTTGGCAATTTCCAGTTGAATTCTCTCAACTCGGAGGAAACAGGAGACATGGGAGCTGTAGCCATCCTGAAAAGCAGCCTGTGTCTCCAAGGCACTTGATTTCCCTCTCTGCTTTCTGTGGCCTCTCTGATGCTTCTTTGGTGGGAAGTGGGTGGGAATTGTCTTATGTGGATCTTGCTGCACGGGTTAAATGGTTAGTTCAGGCCCTAGAGAAAGTCCAGGCTTTTCCCCGTGAGTTCTGAAGCCAGGCAGCAAAGATTTATGGACCCAGTACTTGGAAAATGATGAAGCTGATTATCCCTTTATTAGTAGGAAGGCCAATTTCTCCTTTGAATTGCTTTCAGAAAATACAACACCAGTAGCTAGTGAGTATTTAGTAATTTTCGTACGTAAGGATATTTGTAATGTGCTGTGAGTGGGACTGAAAACCACGGCAGGATGGTGGGTTACCTGAGGTCAACTCTTGGGCCAGGGGTTGTTTCCAGGGTGATGGATCATCCAAAGCCCTGGGCCCTAGAATGTATCTACCTGGACTGTGGAAAGATGATGCATCAGCATGCAAAAAACGAGAAACTTTTTAAAAATATGAATTCATCCTAAGGAAATGCGTGGCTATGTATGGTGAATCCCCTGAAAGCATGTTTATTAAAGCATCATGTAGAGTGGTGAAAAATTGGGAATTCCTGAAATGTACAGTAATGGAGAATGGGTTAAGTCATGGTGTTTGCGCCTGAGAGAAAGCCATACGGCCACCAAGAATGATGACAGAGAAGATCATTTAAGGACATGACATGATCACAGCACCAAGATACGGGATAAACACTAGTAACAAAATCATGTGTATAGCATAATGGTGTAGTTCTATTGAATGATTCAAAATAGTTTTTTTTTTTTTAAGGATCTGAAGGAGAATGGATGTGCACATGTTTGTCGTACAGCAGAAATGATCACCACCTTGTATATCAACTATACTTCAATAAAACTTTTAAAAATGAAAAAAATAAAAATCTATGGACATGTATAGCATACAAGCCAAGGTATTCATAGTGGTTGTTTCTGGAAAGTGGCTTTGTTGATCTTTTTTTTGCTCTTTTCACTCTTCTTTGTTTACCATATTTCCTTCTGTTTGTATTTTCCTTTTCTTTTCTTTTCTTTTTTTTTGTCTTTTTGCCTTTTCTTGGGCCGCTCCCACAGCATATGCAGGTTCCCAGACTAGGGGTCTAATCGGAGCTGTAGCCACTGGCCTATGCCAGAGTCACAGCAATGTGGGATCCGAGCCGAGTCTGCAACCTACATCACAGCTCACGGCAACGCCGGATCCTTCACCCACGAGCGAGGCCAGGGATCGAACCCGAAACCTCATGGTTCCTAGTCGGATTCGTTAACCACTGCGCCACGACGGGAACTCCTGTATTTTCATCTTACGATAGGAGAAAGCTGTTAAGAAAAATTGTTAGATAAGAGTTGATTCCGTGAGTAATTAGCTCAGGAAAGAAGGGGGGTGATTTGGGGAGTAAGAACTGGCAGGGCGCTGACCCCTCCCCAACTCCTAGAAACCGAACAGGGAAGGAAGAAAATTCTCAGATGATGCAGTTCTACCCCTAACTTTCCCTTCCCCTTGCTCTGAAACGTATAAAGCACAAAACATACAAACACAGGTGTGAGAAGGCACCGCAATGTGAGTCTCTGAAACAGATTGTACCCTTTGCCAGCTGTCTCCTCATCCTCACTTGGCCAGCTTTTCCTCTGGAATTGTTTCTTTGCTAGCGTGTTAATGGATTGGTTAATTTGTGAGCAACACTCCTAATTGTATTAAATCTCTACAACCTTATTAAGCATTTGTGCAGAATTAGATCAGAGAGCTTGGGAAAGCAGCGTGCCAGTGGTTGGAGGGAAGGAGGGAGCGGGGGAGGGAGAGCCGGCTAACAAGTGGGTTTGCCCCCCCCCCTTGTTTCCAATAAAACAGCCCAGACTGGAAATGCCACTGCTCAGAGTTCAGAAGGATTCTAAAGTACAGAAAACAGCCTCCTCGCTGTATGTTTGACCACCACTAATGAAAGATAGAGAGGAAAAAAATCAGAGCCAGATCGCTCTTTTTCTTTAGAGCAGTTAGGATTTAATTTTATTGGGGGGGGGGCAAGAAATGAACAAGAATTAACAAGAGTGCTAGGTTTTTAATTCTGGGTTGCCTGTGTTTATATTTAAACACCAGGCTACAGGTAGGTATTCTGTGCTCAAAGAGAACCAATTTCAGAAAATACTGTTGGACCGTGTCAGTTTTGAAAAGCAAAGCCCCAATAGACGGAAATACACTGAAAATTTATTATTCATCATTATTGCAGCAGTAAAAGAACTCTAGGTAAAACTTTTTAGCAGCTTCTTGTTAGGTTTTAGTTATTGAGTCCCTGTATTGTGTACTTGAGCACTTTCAAAGTCAGAAATAGTGACGGATGAAGATGATTCCAACCCAGGAGCAGTCAGCATTTTTATTTTCTGGGTAGTTTCACAGTACCCGCTAAGGATCTTTTTCTTGGCATTGTGATTTTAAATTGGATGGTTCCACAGATTTTAAGAGTCACCTGGAAACTAGAAAAATAAAGGCTATCATTAATTTTAGAAGTTTTACCTAATTACCTTTGTGCTATCGACATGGGCTTGGCAAGAAGGCAGATAGAACAATAAGGAAAACAGAGTATGCCATGCAGCTTCCCTACTCCTGGAGAGCTAGCTTAGCATATATGTCACACAGGGTCAGGAAATTGGGGGGGATGTCCCCCAACACGTTTCTTTGTTCCTTTCCTGCACCAGGCATGGTCTCCCATTTCCTCTGCCCAGATGTTGTGGGGGTGGCCCCGCCCCTGTTGCCACCAGCACAGGGCAGCCTGTGGCCTCCCTCCTTGCTGGCTGCAGTGTCCACCTGCTCTGGACTGCCCCTGCTCCTGTTGCCACCCCCTAGTGGCTCACTGCTTCCCATCTCAGAGGCATTGAAAGCCACTCCTTGTTTTAGCTCCTGCTCTGGGGCTGTCAGTGAATTGGCCTGACCTTTGCACTCAGCAGGGTCCTAGAATCAGGTAAAAGATTGGAGTGTGTGTTATATAAAAGGGGATTAATTAGTAATACAAAGGTGGTGGAGTGTGCATGTGTATATCCCACCCACGTGTTCTGGGGACTACCCCTGAACTGCAGATAAAGGGCCCTTTGCTTTGGGGGTGGAGGGAGGTGCCAAGAGAGACCCTGGAGGAACTTTCCATGTTTGTGAGAGGAGAGCAGGGCTTCCCATCCCACCTGGATCTGAACATTTTCCAGGCGTGTACAGCTGCTTCCTTCGGTTCCTTCCAGATATCCTGCGTCCTTGTCATGATATGAACACATTTCATGTCAGTCAGACACACGGGATGCTTCCTGGAATAAAGTCAGTGGCAGAGAAGGTGTGCATGCCGACTGCTTAGTTAATAATTGCTGGTGTGGAGTGTTCTGTTACTTTGCTTCCCCCCCCCATAATTGGTTGAGTATTAATAAACTCCTGGTTTGTTTCAAGGGCACAGCCAGTTTTTAATGGTCCTATAGAAATTTCTGGAAGAAAGCTAAAGAATTAACATAATAAATAATGGTTGCTTCCGGAGTTTTTTTGTTGTTAAGATAATAAAATGTTAAAAAGCACAGCCACTTGAGTGGAAAGTAATTGCCCTGACAAGCAGGGCACCAGCAGCCTTCACAATGAAGCAGCCCTTCCCTCAATGTCAGGCAGATTTGCGTCCCAGGGACCTGTTTCCTTGCATTATGGAAATGTACTTTTCCCATCAACAGTGGAGAATGAAACTCCAGGCTTCTAATTAATCTTGGCTGACGTTTGATTTCAGACCCACGTTAAAGGCAAGAGGCGGTGGGGTCTCTCCCCCTCCCCCATGTACATGACCACAGGCAAATCTCTCCATTAATGTCAGACTGCATCTGTGTGTCTCATTGTCACCGTCACATGTCAGTCATTAATGCATGAGCCGTCACTTCCCTTCACTTGCTACTCACTAGTTCCCCACTCCAGGAAAGGGCACTGTAGGAATTTTCCTTTGCAAGCCTTAAACACTGCTTTGTAGATTTTAACTTGCCCATCCTGTCCTCCCAGCTGTAAATCTCAGAACCTTGGTAAGGATGGCCCTACATCCCAGGTCACAAGTATGGGGTCCAAGATTTAGAAAATCCATGTGGCTTATGTAAGGTTTCACAGAAAGTAAGTGGTGGAGCTGGGATTTGAACCCAGCACGTCTTTAGTCAGATGAAATGTGCTTCCTCAGTGCGTTAGGGAGCTCCTTTGAGGATAGGATTTCCCGAACTTTGTTTTTCTGTAACACCCCTGCACCTCTTCCCCAGTCTAGTTCCTGTAGACGTTAGGGAAGCAGTTGACATTGTTGATTGTCAAAAGAAAAAAAAATCGCATGTGTAGAAGAAATAGTAAAATCAACTCCATTTAATTCACTTGAAGTAGGGCATAAAAGGATAAGAAAATTACTAACATCTGAGTGGAAAAGAAGGGTGTATGTGCCATCACACATCAGTTGTAAGCTCCCCAGCAGTCCTGGGAAGAGGGAAACTCGGGAAGTCTTTCTCTGAAATAGTTTCAGAGGTTTCTACTGTGGGGTTCATGTCAGCAGGTTGAGTGAGGTAATGATCGTGTTTCCCATGAACAGTTTCAGTGTCATTGTGGCAGCATAACATACATAACTATTTTTATTTCAACCTAACCTCTAAATTGAAGGAATAACTTAAAACAAATCAGTGAAGGCAACTCTATGGAGGCAAAGAGGACATCCACCTGATTTGATGGAGGGGCAGAACTCAACATACCTGGAAGAGGGAAAAATTGCTGGTTCTTAAGGGGTCATCCTCCAATCCCACTTCTCTGCACTGAGTTTTGATAGCCGAGACCACAGCGGTACCTGAGCCATGGGCATCTAGAGCCTTCCACTCTTTGAATGGCCAGGCTGGACTTGGACCAGAACCAGGGTTCCCTTGAGAACTTGGATGTGATCCCAGGGAGTCCCACCATTGATGGTGGCTGAGATGGTGTTTGCCTGGAAGGTTTGTGAGCAGGCAGCTCCCAGGCTATAGAAAACCTCGGAAGACGCCCATGAAGTTTCAAAATCTAAGAAACATCAGTGTCTTCCTGGTGCATCTCTGAGGAGGAATTGCAGCAAACAGCCCCTCTAGGAATGAAACAAATTGACCTGTGCATGGAGTGTGTTTTTTTTAATTTATTTTTATTTTTATTTTTTATTGGCCCTCAAGTGCTGTGGGATGTCTATCAAACGGTGACTTTGGTTCGAGCCTGGTTAATATTTGGTGGGGACAGTAACTAGGTGAAGACTGGGAACACCTGTTCATGACAGCGTCCCTCTAGGAGAGGCAGTGTTGCAGGGGCCTGGTGCTGTCAGGTGCTTTCTGCCTAACCAACTACATCAGTGGAAGAAAGTGGGGGCCCATGCACTTCAATCGCAATGATGCTCTGTCTGCATTTTTACCAAGTTCATTGTCAGTAGTAGATGGAGGTCTTCCTTTTGATTAGATAGGGAATACTTCTGCTCCCATTTCCCCATGTTTGCCCAGTTCTGCTGTTCCTCTGTGAGTATTTGACTTTGGTGTAACCCTGAGGCCACGTGAAGCAGTAAAGTCTTTACTTACCAAGGAAATAATAAAACCTAACATTTTCATAGTTTTGTTGTTTGTATCTCCCCCCCCCCGACTAATTTTGTCCTAAAAAAGTAATCCCATGGCATTGGTAATAGCTGTGACATTTTAGGGATCGGGAAATATATGTAGGCTCTGAGGGCTGGTAACCAACAGAGCCCTGGGTGTGAACGGTGGCCCTTGGGGTCCACACCCAATATTCCTTCCATGGCCCTACAGAGAACATATCATCAACAACCACAGAAAGATCACAGGAAAATTTCCCCCAGCTATCTGCTTGTTATAGACGAGGAGAATAAATACTCATGCGTTGAAATGTCAAATTCGACTGTTTTACTTCTAAACAATTCAAGATATTGAAATGGAGATCCCCAAAATTGAGCAAAACAAATTGAAATGTAATACATTCTTACTCAGTTACTTTTAGAAAAAAATGCCTTCTTTTCTACATTTCCAATTATTGAATACTTTTCCACTAGATATTTTGCCCTCAGTTGGAATGAAATATACAAACTTGATACTTGGGGTGGGTGAATTTAAAAAAATACTGATACAGGTTGCTGAATTAAAATCCCATTTGCCATTTTTAGAAAACGACCTCATTTCTCTCATTTGGGAGGCAGCCCTAGAGTATTATGGTATTTTTTCCTATCCATCTTCTTTTTGCAAGGTGTGATGTCCCCCACCCCCCGAATAAGTAGGAGGGTGCTTCCTGGCATCCCAGTGAAGGTTCTCACCAGGTGAGCACCTCATTTGGAATTAGGTTAATTGGTTTTAATTGAACTTGGTCGTTCTGTGTCCCCAACCCCTAGAAAGCTGTGTGGCACATATAGGACACTCGTTTCTTAATGAGTGAGTTTCATAAATTATAGCACTGGGCAGCTCACCTTTGACCCTAAAACATCTTTAGCAGAAACTCCATTATGTAGATAACCTTTTAAAATGACTTCTGCATACATATGTTGAGTTTAAATCTTCTAGGACTATTTTAGTAGAAACATTCCTTTATAGTTAATTTATTTCTTTACTTTTTATATATTGGACAGTTTCTTTCCCCTTTAACTCCTTTTTGTTAAAAATAATATTTCCTTTGTCATAGAGCAAATTTTCATAGGAAGAAAAAAGAAAAGTGCATAAGGCTGCCACTCATTATTAAACCATAATTCAAAATTTTCCTTTCCAGCTTGCTTGAAAATTATGTATGTTCTTAAAAATTACAGTCGTGTAAATTCCATCTTTTTAAAAATGCAAACTTAAATTGTGACCTTAAATTAAATTAGTCTTGGAAGTTCCCTTTGTGGCTCAGCAGTTAATGAACCCAACTAGGATCCATAAGGATGTGGGTTTGATCCCTGCCTGGCCTCGCTCAGTGGCTTAAGGATTTGGCGTTGCCATGAGTCCTTGTGGTGTGGGTCACAGATGCAGCTGGGATCCCGAGTTGCTGTGGCTGTGGTGTAGGCCAGTGGCCATAGCTCTGATTCGACCCCTAGCCTGGGAACTTCCATATGCCACTGGTGAGGCCCTAAAAATCAATCAATCAACCAATCAAATAAATTAGTCTTTAATAGTATTAATCTGTATTTTCTTTATATCCTTAAAATTTAAGAAGACATTTGAGAGCACATTCCCTTGGCTGCATCGTACTCCTTGCTATGTAAGTACATGCTTTTGATGAATTCATGAATACTGAAATGTTCAAAATCTGGAACAATGCATTTCAAAAATGCTTTGCATTTCCAAAAATGGGATATTTTGCATTTTAAAAAATGGCCTTTATAGGAAGGGCCTTTTTGAAGTTAATGAGCAGTTTTAGACATCACATTAAATCAGATTCTTAAATAAAACAAAGGCTTGTATTTTATTTTGTCTTTTAATTTTTTAGCCGCACCCATGGCATATGGAAGTTCCTGAGCTAGGGATCCAATCCGAGCTGCAGCTGCAACCTGTGCCACAGCTGTGGCAGTGCTGGCTCCTTAACCCACTGTGCCACAGTGGGAATTCAAAAGCACGTATTTTAAAAACTTCCACTCCTATGAAACTGAAACAAAATGAAATTCTTTGGATCTTAAATATGTTTGGTTGATTGGGTTTTTTTTGGGGGGAGCTCACAATTACCCAGAACATTTGCAAAACACAACATGTTTATTGCCAATAGCCAGGTAAGATCTTCTAGTAAATAGTGTGGCTCAAAATGATGTTCCTGTGTTTATCTAACTCTTTGTGAGTTGAATGCTGTGGTCATATTCTGAGCTTGTACATACTTTCATAGGAATGAACACAAAGCATAATGCTGAGGTTAAGATAAACCTGTTTGGTGTTCACTAAACCATCTCTATTCAGCCTCGTACATATGTTTATTGATTACCTACTGTATGCACAATTCAGTGCTTAGTTCTTTGGCAGAAGGGAGAAGAAGTTAGGTACTCACAATTTTCCAGAATTAAGTTACATTATTTTCCAGGCAGATATAAAATAGTGCTAATCTGACATCCTTTTATAACAGGGTCCCAAACATTGTTGAGCTCTGCCGTATTAATAGTGTTGTTGGGGCATTCCCGTTGTGGCCCAGCAGAAAGAAGTCTGACTAGTATCCATGAGGATGCAGGTTCAATCCCTGGCCCTGCTCAGTGGGACCGTGAGCTGTGGTGTAGGTTGCAGACGTGGCTCGGATCCCGAGTTGCTGTGGTTGAGGCAGGCAGCTGTAGCTCTCATTCAGTCCTTAGCCTGGGAGCTTCCATAAGCTGAGGGGGAGGCCCTAAAAAAGCAAAAACAAAACAAAACAAAAATTGCTGTTGATGTCAGCACTTTCTTGGGAGAAGTGTTTTTTGCTTATTCAACTTTTGCCTCATGTTAGTTTTTTTCTGCTAAACACTGCTGTTATCTTAGCATTTGTTTTTTGTTGACTGGCTGTGTGGCCTGAGAATTCAGGGTTTGGTTTGGTTTGGTTTTGTCTTGTTTTTTTAAAGCAGCATAGGGCAAGCGAGCACCTGTGTGTTCCCTGGTACAGTAGCCAATTTCAGATGATTTATACCCAGTTACTTAGGTGTAAAGTCTCAGATAGAAGCTCTACATTCCTTGTATTGATGGAGCTCTCTACATGTTAAAGCATTACTATCAAGTTTTAGGGCAAACAGAAATATTCTGTCTCTTTCTAATTTTTCCCATTCCAAAACACAGTGGCCTTCTGTGGCTCAAGTAGTTTAATCAAGTGTTTAGAATTTCTTGGCTGCAACCTGTTTCTGAGGAGTTTAACTCAGCTGTTGTTGCGAGAGGTCATTCTTCAGTCTCTGTGAAGCTTTTGTAAGCATGTTAAGAGCTGGTAAAGAAAAAGGAGCTTTGAAGTTTTGATTAGAAAATAAGATGCACTCCTTGTGCTTTATTTTTTGAGATGTAGCTCAAATACCTATTTCTAATTGCTACGGGGCTGTATTCAAACTTGAAATAAGATTGGCTCTACCCCCCTAGACAGATTTTGAATTTGTAATTAAGAGCCAAACTGCTGAAGTAGAATGTGAGTTGTGTTATGAGAATTAATGCAGGTATAGTCTCAAATGATTCTTCAGTTTGTCTATACGCTTGCAGTTTTATAAGAAGTACTCTCTGGGGAGTTCCTGTTGTGGTTCAGTGGGTTAAGAACCTAGCTAGTATCTATGCAGATGCAGGTTCCATCCCTGGTCTCCCGCAGTGACTTAAGGACCTGGCGTTGCTGTGGCTGTGGTGTAGGCTGGCAGCTGCAGCTCCGATTTGATCCCTAGCCTGGGAACTTCCATATGCCATAGGTGTGGCCCTGAAAGGGAAAAAAAGAAAAAAAGAAAAAAAAAAGTGCTCTATAGAGCCACTGTCTAATGGGGATGCTCCTATCTCTCACCTGGACCATTGCTACGATGGTCCCGTTTCCACCAGCTGAGTTCCTCCCACCTCAGGGTTTCCAGCATCATCTGAGGGGCTGGGTGTGGCGAGAGAGCTGGACTTCGCTGGAAGTTTTGACTCAGGCTGGAAGGGGTCCTTGGAAGAGCTGCGACTGTGAAAATCAACACAGGCAATTGTAAAGTGCTCTGGAGAGAAAGCAGAGACCTTTTCGTGGTCAGAGGACAATCGCAGCCTCCTTTCCTGCCCCCCTTGGTGCATTTCCAGGGCCCTGACAGATGGCGGGGCTGTCCTGATGCACCGCTGGACACATCTGGCTTCCCCCCCGCCCCCAACCCTGTCCTCCTGCCCCAGTTCTGGTGTGGGGTCCACCCCACCTTCCTCCTGGCCATCTTCTCCAGTCTCACCTGGGGCCACCTCTGCACTGTCCTCGTCTCCAGCACGCCCTGCCCTGCTCTGAAGTCCGTCACTCCTTGTCTGTGTTCTCAGAATGCTTTACCCAACTCTCGAATCCCTTTTCACACTTAGAACAGTGCTTGAGAGCAGGCCTCTGGAGCCCAAGTGGCTGGATTTGAAGCCCGGCCCCTCCTTTCTAGCTGTTTGAGGAGGGGTAAGTTCCTTAACCTTTCTAGGCCTCAGAGGAGTCTTCCTGTGTAACTAGTTGGTGTAGAGAACCGAGGGCAGTGAGAAAGGAACACGCCTACACCGAGGCTCAGCCTCTGTTTTCCTTTTCCTCTAGGTGTCCTTTCATCATCAGCCGACAGGGCTGCCCACCCCTCAGAAACCCTGTGGCAGGACGATCCCCCCTACACCTCGCGATCGCTCCCCACTGCCCCCTGCAGGTTGCTGAGTGGAATTGACTTTCTTGCAAATACATCCTGGACTTGGATGTCACCAGACCTCAGCTGTCCTGTCTGTGACTGTAGAAGGCTCTCTTCTCTTTGCCCCTGGGAGCCTGCCCAGGGACACACTCTCCTGCCCCCAAGGTGGTCTCTGTGCCAGGCCTACCCTCCGTCTTTGTCCTCAGGAGCTTCAGGAAGGCATAGCTTGTGGAGATGGCTGCTGGATGTGCCTGCTGTGGGCTGACAGCCTCGGCACCCAGGGGACCCTCCTGATCCCCACCCCCAGTGCCCTGCAGCTCCCCAGAGCCACACTCGACCCTTGCTGAGCCTCCCAGGGCTGCCCAGGTGCTGGTCTCAGAGGAAGCTGCTTCTTCAGAAGTGAGTGCCAAGGTGGGGTGCCCAGGAACAAGTCCAGTGTGACATTTGGAAAAGACAGCAGTGGTCAGGAGAAAGGGCCTTTAGAGAGCCTTGACCTTGGCCTTGACCCATCCACTTCCCTCCTGGGTGACGGGCTTTGCCCTGCAGGGGACAAATGTCCACAATCCTACCTCTCGGAAGACAGAAAACCAGTCCAAGTGTCCAGGTGACCCTTTCTCCAGACTGTACAGTTTCTAAAACCATTTCATGGATCTTAAGGCCAAGAGTTCATCAGATTTTTTTTCCTTCCTCTCAGCAGTGTCTGCAAGAAGTACAGTCCGAGCTGTGGACATTTCTTCTCCCCTCTTTATGTCTATCTTGCTCAGCAAATCATGGCATTTTCCCTGGTGTATGTGTGTTTCTGGGGGCTTCCAGGACAGATTACCACAAACTTGGTGACTTCAAACCATAGCAGTGTATTTCCTCGCAGTGCTGGAGGCCAGAAGCCTGGAATCAAGGTGTCAGCATGGCTGTGCTCCTCCTGAGGCCCGGGGCACCGTCACTCCATGCCATCCCCTGTTTCTAGTGGCTTCAGCATCCTCAGCCTGGAGCCGTATCCCTCCAGTCTCTGCCTCCATCTTCACGTGGCTTCTCCTCTGTGGTTTTCTCCTCTGAGTGTCTCTCTTAAGGGTCCTCGTCATTGGATCTGGGGCCCACCTGGATCATCTAGGATGATTTTCTCATCTCAAGGTCTTTAATTCTATTCCAAAGATCCTTTCCCCATAGAAGGTGGTGGTCTACAAGTTCCCGGAGTTGGAACTTGCTAGCTGAGCGTGGCCGTGATTCACCTGCCACACCTGGTTGGTACATTTCCACGATCACATGCCGTCCCATCATGCCAAGTTTTCAGACTAGTGTCTGGTAACTTTGGTAATCTGGCTGCTGCCAGGGATTTTTCATGTTTGCGGGAGAGCGAATAACAACAGCCACAGAATCGTAGAAGTTGTGGCTCCCTGCCCGTGTACCGAGTGCTGTGACATGCACCAGCTTCCACTGCTCGGGGAGAAAGGTGCTCCTGTTATTCCCGTTTTCCTGATGAGATGACAGAGGTGGATTGAGTTTAAGTAACTTCCTGAGGTCCCCTTAGCTAGTTGGTGGCAGTTAGCTTCTCACCTGGGCTGGGGTCTGCAAGATCCAACGTGAGATGCTATCTGCAGGGCTGCGAGGGTGCAGGACCTCCCATTTCTGCCTCCCTCTCTGCTTTGCTGTAGGACTTTTCCTCAGGGGCCCATTCTCTCCTGCCTCCGTCTTCCTTTCTTCCGACTGCTGGGTTTGGCTTTAAAATGGACAACCCCCTGCTCCGCTGGCTCAGAATTGACTTCTGTCCTTTCAGGGAGCTGCTGTGAACACACAGTGGCCTGTTGAGTTTCTGCTAAGCCTGCGGATTCACAATGAAGCATTGATCCCGGGGCTGTTGCAGCCCAGCCTGAACTCCGGCCAGACGCACTTTCAGTGGGTGTTTGGATCTGTCACGTTGGCTTTTGTTTGTAGTTAAGTCGGGGGCCGGCTTCCCCTTCATCTCCATCCTCCAAGACGTGGTGATCAGCCGCCTTAAAGACTTGTGATGCCACCGTAATCCTTTAGGAGACTCTCCCCTCCCACCTCACGGGCTGATTTTTTCCCTTGTATGAGAAATGGTTTTCAGTGCTTGTATTGATCGGTGTAGTGACTGCGAATGGAGCCTGCTCTTTTATTTGAGATTGACTAGAATTGTCGCTTTCTTTGGGAGACCGAAAAATGAACCAGGTTGCGAATGATTTCCAATTCTTTTCATGCCGAGCCAGTCTCCGTGCTAAATTTGGGACCTCAGGAGGCCGATTTAGGGTTCGGAGAGCTAAAGAGTGAGACACGGTGGCTGCCTGGCCACCTGCCAAAGGCTGGGAGGTCGGGGGGCAGGTTCATGGCAGGGTTTGGACATAGCGGCTGGTCTGTCAAAGCAAAAGGCAGCAAAACACACACTCTAACTTGATATGTGTGGAGTGTGTGCGAAAATCCGGAAGCCCAGAATTCTCTGGTGTGGGAAATCCCGTGGCATCCCCAGCCTTAGTGGGAGCCCCTGGAAACACTCATTTCAATTCAGAGGAGCCCGAAGTAGGCCCAGTTGGGGCTGCAGGGGGAAATTTGCAAGTGGCACTTGCTTCGGGAATGTTAAGTATTGATGGTGACGCCAAACTTGGGGGTATCGAAGGAACGTCTGTCCTCAGGAGGAGGAAATAAAAGGACTGCAATATTTTGTTTAAACACGTTTAATTGGGTTTATTTCACCATCCCGTGAAATGCATGGACTAGCAGCGACTGGAAACAAAGATAGAGGCAGCAAGGGGGTGGGCTCCCGGAAGATGCCGGGGAGGTGCCCTGACTGCCTGGTGCCATGTTCATTTCCATGGGAACAGGGGGTGAGTGTCACCACCAGTTCCTTCAGCTGTGGTTAGAAGAGAGATATTTCTTTTAATTTAGTTTTGGATGGAATGATAAAAGCGTCCTAATACGCTCATACTTGTCAGTGATATTACATAGTCATTTTCAATTTACATGACACTGCAGCTGCCCTAGGCCCCCCAAATAGAACTTTGCCTTTTCTGTCCCGTCCTGACACTGTTTGGAAAAACTTCCTCTGTAGCAGAGATGAATTTTTAATGGGCCCAATGACATCAGTTTTACTCACTGGAATCTTAATAAATAATGTGCAGCAGAAAGGCTATGCTTATATAAAACTTCAGTGATAAGTCTTAGGAATCAGCTGTATTTATCACCCTATCTTTTTAGAAAGAAATCATCAAGAATGTCTCCCTTCCCCTTTTTCTTTGGTAGCATGCTTCACAGCAAAAAAAGTTTTAGGGAAATAAAGATGGTCTTGTCCCTAGCACTTTAACATTCTCCAGAGGCCTGAGGAAGGCAAGGTGCAAATCTGATTGTCTTTTCAAGACCTCGCCAGGGAATCAAGCCAAATCTTCCTGGTTATTGTAAGGATTCGTTCCTTGGTCTTTCTGCAGAGTTGCATTGTCCGGAATGAGTGGACACTGACCAGACTCAGCTCCTCCCACACTGCCTCCTCTGGACAGTGGCAGTTCTGTTTCGGTTGTGAGGCTGGTGATGGGGACTTGGGGAGGGGTCTGCTGGGTTGCCTGTCTAGCCTGCCCAGGCCAGCCCCCCTAAGGCCTCTCCAGGCACAGACTGAGGTAGTGTGGGGGGGGTGGGGGGTATGGGTCTGGTCCTCACCTTGGGATAAGCCTTTGCAGAACCGAAGAGACAGGCAGAGATGCAGATCAGCCTTAGGCTCTGATCTGGGGGCAGGGAAAGTTGCTTTTCATTCTCCACCACCCAGGAATCAGATGTGCAGGTGAAGAATGTCAGATCCTAGGGTCCGATTCAAAGTCAGCAGAGAAGGTAAACGTTTTTTTTTGATTTCACAGAAGATTTTGAATTGTTGAAATCAACCAAGGATTGCGGTTCCTGGACGTGTTCTGTGCACGCGGTCTTGCCTGCGACAGGCTGTGGGGGAGTGAGGATGTTTCATGCATGGTGCCTGTCTTGTGGAGGTGGCCAGAGTAGCACCGTGTTGTTTGGCTGGTTCACCTGGGTTTAAGGCACCAAGAGGCTCTTGGTTCCTGCTGCCCTCAGTCACCCCTGGGGATCCTGAGTTCTTCTTCCCCAGTCTCGGAGCCTGGCTTCGATTGGATGCATCATTTATCATTTTTAGCCAGTCTTGTCGATGCCAGGGGGAAGCTCCCTTGTCAGTTTCGGGTCTCTACATTCAGAAGCAGATTTTTCTGACCCTCTCAACCTTGTTTTTTCTGCGCACTCCCTCTACCCCATTCTGATTGAAACTGCTCTCCTGAGGCCCCCTGACCTGCCAGCTTGCCCAGTGGTACCTGAATTCTGCTTCTGCACCATCAATGACTTCCTTTTCTGCTGCCTCGTTCTTGCCTTGAGGGTTCCTAACCCACACCTGGAGGCTCGCTTGAAATTCACTCGTGTCCCAGGGAGGGTGGAGCTGACAGTGGTGTGTGTTCCAGGCTCTGGGTGTTAGTCCATCAAATATTCACACCAGCCGCTGAGGGGAGGAGCTACTATTATCACTGTTTTAATGATGCAGAAACTGAGAATTAAGCTGCAAGGAATGGAGATGCCCTTACAAGCTTTTACTAGGGAAGTTGTCACGGCAGCCAGCCCATGCTTCCTTTCTTTGCCCCTTGAATGTGGAAAAGCCTGTAGATAAACTATTGCCGGAGGGCTGACATGCTCAGGTGTGCCCAGTTGTCTGTGGGCATCGCCCACCTGTCTGTGTGCATCTCCCACCTGAGGCAGGCAGCCGGGGTTGGGGGGTTGGGATTTACACAGAGCTTGTACCCTGGAGTTGGATTTCTGGCCCCAAGTCTTACTGTGTGACCTCAGGGAAATTACTCAACTTCTCTGTGCCTCTCTCTTAGATACTGGTTAAATAAACCAAGCATTTTGAGTAGAATTCTTTTTTTTTTTGTCTTTTGTCTTTGTTGTTGTTGTTGTTGTTGTTGTTGCTATTTCTTGGGCCGCTCCCGCGGCATATGGAGGTTCCCAGGCTAGGGGTCGAATCGGAGCTATAGCCACCGGCCTACGCCAGAGCCACAGCAACGCGAGCCGCGTCTGCAACTTACACCACAGCTCACGGCAACGCCGGATCGTCAACCCGCTGAGCAAGGGCAGGGACTGAACCCGCAACCTCATGGTTCCTAGTCAGATTCGTCAACCACTGCGCCACGACGGGAACTCCTTGAGTAGAATTCTAATAATCTCCCACCAGAAAAGGAGTTAGCCTTTCTCTGTCCTGGGGCAGCCTGATCTGGTAGAGGACAGTGTTGCCGGCCCTTCTCTACATTAGGCTCTGTTAAGCTTCAAGTTGCTGGCTGCCTGCTAATGCTAGGATGTCACTTTCCTAAAATAAGGATCCTGGATGCCATAGGTAAGCTGCTCATTCCTGGCTCTGCTGTTCTCAGAGAACTGATCATTCTTTGTACATGTCTCAGAGTCCTGGTGGTGCTTCAGCACCCCCAACACCCCCCCAACATGATTCCCCCCCCCCAGCCTCTGATATTTAATTCCAAATGCAGGGCGGTGGTGGCGGTGGGGGGAGCAGCTTCTTCGTAGCTGGACTGTTACCATCCTCTCCTTTCCAGCTGCCCACAAGCTGGCCTTTTAGGGACACTGGGCCCTCTTGCTCTGCAGGATCTGTCTCCCACCTGTTCAGTAATGAATGAAACCCTAAAGCCTTCCATTCTCCAGTTAGAGAGGAGGCTGGACAGCCCCCCCAACCCCCACTCCTGGGAGAGGCATCACATGACTGATATTCACATCAAAGGAATGCAGTTCCCCTTTGCTTCTGAATAGGCTTCTTTGGAGGATAGAAGTCCCCTGGGGAAACATTGAGCTGCAAGGGGAAAGGGAGGCTGGGAGAGTCTGGATTGATGGAGAATCACTTTTCCTGATTCACGTTTTCTTTCAGACTGGCAAGCTTCTGCCCACTCCCGACATCACACTCACTTGCACACAGCTTGTCCAAGATAAGAAAGGTTTCGACTCGTTTTTTACATTCTACTTTTAGGGAAAATTTCAGAGTTCCAGATAAAAGAAATTATTGTTGATCTGTGACACTGCATTAAGGAACCGCTATATTGGTTATCTGATTTTTTTTTTCCCGTTGAAGCTCTACATTGATCTCTAGAATTAATGATTTTTTTTTTTCCTTTTGGCCACACTTGCAGCATGTGGATGTTCCCTGGCCAGGGACTGAACCCGAGCCATGGCAGTAATGACGCAGGATCCTTAACTGCTAGGCCACCAGGGAACTCCCTGTCTCTGGAATTATTGCCTGAGCTTTCAAGGTCCCTAAAATGAGAATGGGAAGGACCTGGCTCTTTTCCACCCCTGAGAAGGTGACCGCAGTTGGTGATCTGTAGAATCTAAGATTTTGCTTGGAATGGCGGCAAATGGAAGTTTTTCCATATAGGGCTCCTTCCCTTCTTGGGTCCCATAGATTTGGGGATGAGCTGGAATGCCGAAAATTGTAGTAGTGTTGGAGGCTCTGAAACAGCTTGGAGAACTTTGAGAGGAGCTCAGGCCCTAGGGTGGGGCCCGTGTGTGAGGCTGTCTGAGTGAAGAGCGGTCTCTCCCAGTTAGAACAGATGTATCGAAAGAGCAGCCTCAGAAACATCTGGAAAACCCTGGAAGTCAGACTGGTCCCCGTGGGCCTGGAGATGGGCGGCTCAGAGGCAGTGGAGGCAGATGTCAGGGGCAACTCTCTGGGATAATCTTTACAACGCCTGTTTACTCCCCCAGGGTCCGTTTATGCTATTATTAAATGATGACATACTCGTCCATGCCTTTCTAGCGTGTACTTTCTAGCCAATGGCATTTAAAACTAAAAATAATTCTATAGTCCTTTGAGTTCCTGGGATTTTTTTTTTTTTTTCTGCTCAGCTCTCTTTCTTTCTTCCGATCTGGTTTTCTGAAATCATAGTGAATTTTGACCTCATGATTTTTTTTTTTGACTTGCTGTTTTTTAAAATAATTAATATGCTTTTAATTGAAGTATAGTTGACACACAATATATATTTAGTTAAGTCCCTATGGTAGTTATAAATTAAGATAACTCTTTAATAGAAACTGTGTTTAACCCTTCTGTATACACTGTCTTGGTCACTTTTGTTTCATTCAGTAAGCACTCAATAAATAATGCTTGCAGCTGGTGCCAACTTGTCAACCTTGTCTCTTTCAAGGAGTTGAAACTCCCTGTGAGCTGGGGCAGTGTTGCCCAAGCAGTTATTTATTTATTTATTTATTTATTTATCCCATGAAGATATTGATCAGGATGTAAATGCTTGGTTGATTTCAGTGCAGCAGAGAGGTGACCCTCTGTGATTAATCTCCTGGGATCAGTAGATCACCGCTGTCAGCTCCAGTAGGGCCAACTCAAAATTTTCTCACTTGAACCAGGTGGATAAATTACAGTGTTGCTTAGATGGAGATAGTTGAGTGGAAATCTGAATTTCCCCTCATAACATTGATACCTTTATTTGGGCTGCTAGATAGTTGGAAGCAGGAAGAGGGCACATGGATGCCTGGGTGGGACATGGATGGAGTTGGGACATTGAGGCTGTGTGGGGTTTGTGTAGGGATGCATCACAGTGGAGAAAAGCCCTCATTCTCTGCAGAGTAGTTTCGGGCAAGCAGCAGAACTAGAGACCACGTATTCCGTGGAATCCAGATCAGACCTACCAGTTGTGCAGATGATTTAAGGGTTATGGTGGAAATTTACTGAAACCACCAACTCAGCATAAAACAGCATAAACAGGAGGCAAAGCTGGGGTTGCCGTAGCGATAAAGTACACACAGGGCAGTGAGCCTGCAGTGTATGTAAGGCAATAGCTAGAGTGCCTCTGGAATGCTAATTGCACAAACAGAAGAAGCTACAAGTTTCATTTTGTGTGATCAAAGATCATTTCAGAGTGGAGGAACTGAAGGAATATTGAAGAACCCAGGAATGTTCGTGTTGGCGGTGATTAGAGCCTGCGTGCTTAGAAGTCGGGAGCGAATGGTAAGTGATCCTCAAAAGGACAAAATAGCTTGTTGTCACTCTGAAGGGATGTCGTCTCCTTTCAAGAAAATTGGATCACTTATAGGCAATTGGTCCAGTTAATAATCTGCATTTTATCCGCTCCTACCAAATCATCTGGCTGAACTTTTCTTGCCTCTTCTACCTAATCTGAACCACTAGGTCAGTGCACCTCTCATTTTTCATAAAGAAATCGTCAGCTGCTATTGACAAGCAGATAAAGAATTTGACCTGGGATCCATACGGCCATCAGTCTTCAGCACAGACATGTGATTATCCCGTAATGTGGCTTCTTAAAACATACATTTCAAGAGTTGTTTTCTATTCCAGGGGACATATAAATAAACATAATTCTAACCACTATTTTTGAAAGATTAGTCTTAATCCTTTTTTTATTACATTTTCATCAAATTTTTAAGAGTGATGATCAGTCTTTAACTGTTTTACACCTTAGGTTATGACTGGAGTTGAGAATTTAACTTTGACTCTGCCTGTCACCCCCCTGGCCAACCCACACAATATCATCATAAGATTCAATCAGTGGCTTTTTCTGTTTTTAAATTTTAGGTTGAAGTTAACGTTGGGATTTGAAGGAAGATTGTCTTCAAAATCCCTTGCAGCTTCACTCTGGTCGCTTTTCAATTTGGGGAGCTGGCGATTTTGCTGGAGAAAAAAAAAATCTCATTTAAATACACTTATTTCCAAGGGTAATTTTAAGGTAACAATAGAGAAAATTGGGAGAACTAGGGAAAAAATTGAATCATGATCTTGCCACTAAGGAAATCCCTGTCATCATTGGTATATTTCCAATCCAGGTTTTTAGGAGTGCAGTTTATTTCATATTCCCTACGCTTTGGATTTGTTTGTCCTTAGTGGACTGTGAAACATTCAGTGACCAGATGTCGGGTGCAGAGACAGCCCTGGCCCTGTGGATTGTCTGTGACTGTCCTTTCACATGTGGCACAGGGGTGATGGGCATGGGTAGGGTTTAGGGTCAGGAACTGGCACAGGAGGGGAGAGGCCCAAAACTTCCTCTAATGCCCACTGATGAGGGTGTCAAAAGCCTCAGGACCACCAGGGACAGTTGGCCCTCACCCTGAATGTTACTCAGTGTGGTGGAGGCTCCGGAAGAGGGTATATCCTGGGGTGGAAGTTTCTTCTCGGCTAAAGTCATCTTGAGTTGTACACTTTTCCCCGGGAGGTCTAAAAATTACCTGTGGATTGATACTTGCTATACAGATGTTTTCTGTGCACATCTTGGAGCCACATAACGGAACTGGCCCAGCCAGGCCCGGCCATCCAACCCAGGAGCCACATAAGCCTTCATGTTTTCCAGAAAAGATCTGACTTAACTTCTGAAATCACACCCAGTGTTAATAGGTGTTGCTGGCAGCCTGTCTGTCTGTGTGCTCATTCTGCAGTAGACAGGGAGGCGCTTGCAGTTCTGGGGTCTCCCACCCCCTTTATCTCGGAAGTTCTCCTTCCTTTGCATCCCAGTGACCTCGCAGGGAAAGCACAGGTGGGCCTGCGGGGATAGGCAGCACCCTGAGATTGGGGGTCACAGGAGGGCTTCTTACAGAGGCAGGGGACACAGTGGAGAAGGCACAGAGGGGTGGGGAATGGGGCATCGCAGTCCAGGCAGATGTGCCCCCAAGGGGGCCAGCATCAGGAAGGACACGCTGAAACACGCCCTTGTCCTCTGCCAGGACTTTCTCGAAGGGCTTTGAGTGTCCCTCCCCCACAGTTCAGGGACCTTTCTTTTTGAAAGATCTCTCTGTCTCCCTGATAAATAAACTCCCCACATGTGGCTTAATTGGGGAACAGTTTTGAGACGGCCTGGTGTTCTTAGAGTCGACCTCTGTTCTAAAGGCTTCATCCCTTTGTTTATTTTCTTTGCATTAAAACTGAATCACTTTGCTGTACACCTGAAACCAACACAACTTTGTAAGTCACCTGTGTTTAAATTTTTTAAAAAAGGCATGCAAGGAAAATAAAGGGATGATATATATACATATATGTATATATATTCTATATATCCTATATATTCGTATATACCATATATATCGTCCCTTTATCTTGACGAGCTTTATAAAATGCAGCCCAGTGAAGACTTGCCATTAGCTGTACTAGAAAAGTCTCTGTCCTTAAGAAGCTTCTATTCCATCAAATTATTACAGCACAGTCTTCAGCACCCCCAGCCCAGTTAAGCTTGAGGGGGACAGAACGGTCCCCAGGCATTTGCAGGAGGTGTCCTGAGGAGAGCCTGAGTCCTTTGTAGCTGCAGGAAGGCTGGGGTTCATGGGGAGGGAGGTAACGGCGTGGTTTGTGCTGTGAGGCTGGCGTGTTTCCTGCAGCCCATCCATCTGTGCAGTGTGTATGTGCCCTCATTGTCCAGGGGACATGGTCATAGGTTGAGGACAGAGTTGATTGTTGGTATCAAATATGTGTTGAAACAGGATCCCATACAGAGGTAGCGTTGAAGGCGGGATCAGGATGGTTTGCAGAATCTCTTAAGTGGACCCAGCCCTGGGGCCTCTGGGGTGGCTGAGCCCTTTGGGATGTGATGGGGAATGTGCTGGGTGACAGAGTGCCAGGTGCCTGGCCCTGGCCAGGCTGGTGGGCTCCTGTGCTGTGGGTATGGAGGGGCTGTTCCCGGGACCTCTCTAAAGCCCCACGTGTGCTTGGATGATGCTGGATGAGCCAAAGCGGGAGACTGGATGTCAGGGAAAGCCGCCAAGCTTTGGGCCCTGGGCCAGAGGCCAGGTTGGTGTTTGTTCCTGGCTCCTCAGTGAAGGGTGCTTCCTCCTGACCCCAGGGGCCGTCCTGTCACCTCAGAGGTGGCAAAGGAGGCACACAAGGCCTTTGCCTGGGGTCAAGGGTCTGGGTCTGGAGCAGCAGGGAGGAAGGGCTGCTTTTCTCTCCTCCCCCACCCCCCGAGGTGCTCTGGAGAGTCCTCCCCTCCCCCTCTTCTTGGAGGGGGCTCCTGTTAGGGATGCTGCTGTGTTTCAGACATGCACGTAAAGCCCTTCTGCTGCCTTCTGCAGTCACATTTCCACAGACTTGACCCAGAGTGACAGATGCAAAGCCTTGGGATTGTGACCGAAGCTTTTGGTTGAGGCTGGGGTCCCAGAGAGGCCCATGTGCTGGCAGTGCTTTGCTCTGCCCTCTGGGTACCAGTGTGAGCAGGCAGGGATAGGCCCAGGCCCCCACCCCACTCTGGCCACCCTGCTTCCTCCCTCCTGGGCTGGCTGCCCAGGGCCCTGGCCAGTGGGTGGGGAGGAGGGCAGGTTTCCCCCAGGCTTCCTCCTCTTTCCCTTCCCATTCCTTCCCAGGAGGGAGCGGCCTAGTGGGTTCTGGGGCCAGGATTTACTGGAGGCCTGGGGAGACCCGCCCGTCTGCACTTACAGGGCCAAGCGGATCCCAGCCTCTCCCGCTAGTCCTCCCTGCTTCCCTGGCCACTGCCCAGGACACGGCCTCTTAGTGTTTCCACATGTAAGAGGTAAGCTGGGTCTTGGTCCTGGTTCTTGCCATCAGCACCTCTTTGATCTGAAGTGTGGAGAGGGAGGCTCCGTATTTCCACAAAAAGCAGAAGGGAATTTAAAATGTTTGGGTAGAGAGGCCTTGGAAGAGGAACCCACAGCTGAATGGGGCTGCTCGCTGGCAGGTTTGGGACCATGTCAGTGCATGTGGGAGGTCACAGTGCTGACGACAGAATCTTGTGTGGGGACTTTGTAGTTTTTTTTTTTTTTTTTTTTTGCTATTTCTTGGGCCACTCCCGCTGCATATGGAGGTTCCTAGGCTAGGGGTCTAATCGGAGCTGTAGCCACTGGCCTATGCCAGAGCCACAGCAACGCGGGATCCGAGCCTCATCTGCAGCCTACACCACAGCTCATGGCAATGCCGGATCCTTAACCCACTGAGCAAGGCCAGGGATCAAACCTGCAACCTCATGGTTCCTAGTCGGATTCGTTAACCACTGTGCCACGATGGGAACTCCAAGGGGACTTTGTAGTTTTAAGGTGAACGTGGAACAGGAAACTTGAAGCAGTGGGACAGATGTTTTTATTCACAGATTGTGAAGAGTCAAAATCCTCCTCAGCTTTCAATGTCACCTCTTCCCTGAAGCCTCCCTGGATTCTTCCTGACTAGCACTAACGCCCCCACCTTGCTTGATGATTTTCTAGCACCTAGAGTATGACTGTTACACATTGCGGAACTTAACTGTTACTTGTTCAGGTGACTTTCTCCTCTCTTTACCCGTAAGCTCTTTGAAGGTAGAACCTCCCTTTACCCATTCTCTTTCCCTGGAGCAAAATTACATCCTCAATAAAGATTTATCGAGTCAAATCACAGTATACTTCAGATCACATTTCATTTTCTGTGGGTGGGAAAAATGTAGTCTGCTGGAGTAAATTTAGAAGATATTTGGCTAAATGCAAACACTTAAGGCACCGGGTTGGAACCTGGGCTGTAGATCCGACTCCACGTCTGTTTCACCATGACTGTTGTTAACCACAGGGTTAGCGTGTGTGGTGGCACGTCTGGGAAGCGGAGGTTCCGGAATGCCACAGCCATGAATGCACTGTGGACACTTCTGCTTTCAATTTGGTTCACCCCCTCTGGGTCTGGAGGATCTGGATCGCTGCCCTGGACTTTCGGTTCCGTGTGGATTGGCTCTGAGGAGGGGGAGGAATGCTCCAAGGAGCCTCTGGAATCCTGAGCTGCTGGAACGTGGCTCAGAAGCAAGTGGGCGGGGCTCTGTCCTGGGAGACATCGCGTCTGCCTCCTGGGTGACAGCTTGGGGTTGGAGACAGCCTTCCACCGTTCGTAAAAATGTCTTATTTTCACACGCGATTGCTAGTCACAGAGCTCAGCACCCTGAAAACAACAAAACAAAACAAAATTTTTTAAACCACAAAAAATTTCTGGAAGTGATCACTTAGCAGTCCCCATATGAGAGAGAGTTGAATAAAACACTGTGATAGAGACGGTGTTGTCTTTCCCTCCTGGAGGGAAATGTGGTGGGAGAACAAGCTTAAATGTATGAAAGCATCACAGGTAGTAGGTTGGATGCTTCTGGAACTCCCTTCCTTCACCTCATCACGTCCATTTCTGCTTTGTGATTTTATTTATTCCACTAGAAGAATACATGTTTATTTTTTTTATCTTTGTTTTTAAAAAACTATATATTTATTTAGGCTGCACCCACAGCATGTGGAAGTTTCTGGGCCAGGAATCGAATGCACACCACAACAGCGACCCAAGCTGCTGCATGACAACACCAGATCCTTAACCCTCAGAGCCGCAGAGGAAAGCCAAAGAATACATTTTTAGGGTATATTTTTCTTCCTGCTTTTCACTCTGACTTAACACCCTTCGGAACTTGTGTGCATTGTGTCCATGGGGTTAGCTTTCACACGAGTCCTCAGTCGAGGGAGCAACTTGGCACAGTGTTAGGCCGGGGGACTTGGTGTCATTTTGCTTTGGATTATGTTTCTCAGGCTCTTATGCCTGCACCCAATCCTTTCCACGGCCTCCTGCCCAGACACAGACCTCCCCTTTCTCTTCAGTAGAGCCTGCTGGACAACAGAGGCCACAGGCCAGGGTGGGCCAGGCAGGATGGCAGGAAGCCCAGCTCTCCTGGACGAGGAAGAGGACACGCTGTGAATCGTGACAGCCAGACCCCTTCAATGTCAGAGGCTCACTTGCCTTCTGGGTTGGTTCCGTTTGGTCTCCTGTTCAGATGCTCTGGTCAAATCGAAATGGCTTAAGGAGAGATGGGTTCTCCCAAGTGGTAAATTATCAGGAAAACCTAGATGAGAATTAAAAAGATAACTTGAGGACATTTTGCCAAGTGAAGTAAGTCAGAAAGAGCAAGGTAACTTCTCTGTGATACCACTTCTGTGTGAAATCTGAAAAAATACAACATGAAATTCCCATCGTGGTGCAGTGGAAATGAATCTGACTAGGAACCATGAGGTTGCAGGTTCGATCCCTGGCCTCGCTCAGTGTGTTAAGGATCCAGCGTGGCCGTGAGCTGTGGTGTAGGTTGCAGATGTGGCTTGGATCCCCAGTTGCTGTGGCTGTGGCTGGCAGCTGTAGCTCTGATTCAACCCCTAGCCTGGGAAGCTCCATATGCCTTAGGTGTGGTCCTAAAAAGACAAAAAAAAAAAAAAAAAAGAAAGAAAACATACAATGAACTAGTGACTATGACATAAAAGAAGCAGATTCACAGATGCAGAGAGTAAACTAATGGTTACCAGTGAAAGGGTGAGGGGCAGTAGGGATGGGAGAGTGGGAGGTACAAGCTATTGGGTGTAAGCCAGGCTCAAGGAGGGATATAGGCAATGTTTTGTAATAACTGTAAAGGGAAGGTAACCTTTTATTTGTTTTTATTCTGTTAGGATTTTTGTTGTTTCCATTACAATTGATTTACAGGGTTCTGTTGATTTCTACTGCACAGCCTGGAAGGTAGCCTTTAAGATTGTTTAAAGATAAAAAATTAACTAAGCAATTCTTGAATGTTTGAATTCATAAACATATCATCTTGAATGATAAGGGGAATTGGAAGTCTTTAGAGTTCAGATATTATTGAGGACTCTCAAGATTTTTTTACCAGGGTGCTTCTGAATCTTTTGGTCGGGAATTAAAAGCACTCCCTTCGTATTTTCACGGCCCATACTCACAAAGCTAGAAAATGCTCTTCATAGTAAAATACGATGCTGCAGTATAAAATGCTGTGAAGGAAAAAGGAAATTATGACTGTATTTGACTCTTGACCTATAGAATACCTGGAAGTAAAAAAAAAAAAAAAAGAAATGAAAAAGGAAAAGTAATTGTTCTCACCTGACTTGAAAATACAAATATATATGGACTCAGAAAGGATGCCCTCCCACTGGGGGTCAGCCTGGAGGGTGAACCCTAACCCCCTAATAGTAGCCATCTTTACCATATCAGTCAAGACTAGAAGATGTATGTGTGGCGAAACTAAGGTGCTAGTGTCATGGCAAGTCCAGTGACTCTTTGATTGAGGGAGGCTGGCACAGGAGTCGGTCTTACTAAAACAGGTGTGTCATTGTTGTTTTTTAAGTCAAGATCCCAGCGGGCACCAGCTATGTTTTACTCTACCAGAAAATGAACAAAAAGCCTTTCCCATAAATGGCCAACAGCAGAAGCTGCTTTTATGGCGAGACACCTAGGTCGCCTCTTGGGTAGTTAGGGAGGAGCTTGGTTAGCTGGTGTGAAAAGAAAGGGTGTCTTCATAAAGTGTAGGAACATACCTTGGGAAATTCATCATTGGTGGCTTGCCGGGTAATTTTGTTCTAAGGTTTCCTGTGAAGGAACCAGTATCTTGATGATGAGACATGTGGCGCCCTGCCATGGTCACGGTGGGACAAGTATTGGAGATGGTGGGGCCGTGGAATGCCATTGCCCTAAGGCACTGGTTTTCCAAATTGTCCTCTCCTGGAGAAGCTGGCCTGCCCAACCCTGGTTGCTTCTCAGAAGTTTTCCAAGCACCTGCATTACTAAAGGCTAAAAGCAACACAAAAACCAACTTGAGAGAAAAAAGTCCAAAGGAAATTCCAAACCCCTATACCCCATGTTTACTATCTTTCAAAACCAAATAATAAGAACTTCAATTCTGCAACATCTTTCCTCCTTTTTCTTTTCATAGTTTGGTTGTCACCTTTGATTTGGATTCAAAACTAAGTGTTTGGTGCCAGGTTTAACACACTTAGGCACATACACACACAGACACACACACCAACCCTGGGAACTGTAATTTTGCATCACTTAAAAAAAAAAAAAAACTTCCTCAAAAGCATCACTGTGATTGGACTCCACCCCTGTGACATTTAGGATGTATGTTACCCAGATACAGGAGCCAGCTCACCAGCTCCATAGCCCTTGTTAAGCTTTTCCCATTCTGCAGAGGCAACAGCTCTGAAATACAGAAGTGATTGCATTAAACCCTTGCCTGGCAATTTTGTGTGGGATTGGGTATTGAAATGCAGCAAAGCAAATAATGAAGGCATATGTTTACCTATAATTCTTTTTACCTTGGGAGAAGGATTAAATAGGAACAGTTTGGTTGTTGTCAAATTCTTAACAGTTGCTTTCAAGCATGAAACAGTCCCTGGGCTCTCGGAGGATTTACTTAGCAGTTTGAATAGAGAGGTCTTTACCGCTAATGCAACTGAGATGGCAGGCTTAAGCAATGGGGTGCTTTATAGCCTCTTTAGCCACTTGAGAAGATGTAACATCAAATAGCTGAAACCAGCTCGGTCTCCATTGGTCTTTAGGAAGTTGTGCAAAATCGGTGAATAAATAATTCAGGGTTGGACAAATGTCTGGATGCCAGAAGTGTGGAGAATATCTAACAGCTCGATTCAGGAAAGGTTTCATTCTGGGAGAAACTCTGAGAGTGTCTTCTTGAGCTTGGCCCCAGGCAACATTTACAGACAATGACATTGTCTATGAGAGAAAGGATTTTCTCTTGGGATTGACTGAGCTTTGTCAAGAAACATTTCACTGGAGACTCCAATCCTGGAAAAGTGTTATGCATTAAAAAACAAAACAAAACAAAACAAAAAGGAGTATTTTCTTTTCAGTACAGATGGTTGGCAGTGACTGCTTGTGTCTGTAGGCGTGGGTGAGTGTTGAAAAGACAGGATAGCGATGGTCGCTTAGAGTCGGAAGAACCCGTTTAGGTTCTGTGCTTTCATGGTGCAGCCTTAGGAAGACACCTGTTGAAGGGGAGCGAAGCAGTCCCCGTTTGTCTCCTGGTAGCTGGTGGAAGCTTCTGTTTCACCCTGCAGTCCGTCTGTTTGGGATCATGATGGAGATGTTTCCGGAATGTGTTCCCTTAGAAGCAGGTGGGAAAACAGGTGTTGGGGACCAGCCGGATGGATGCATGGATGTTTTCAAACATCCTGACTCTCCTACTTGGCTGAGGGTAGGCAGGACTGTACGTCTGTGTCCCTGGGACCATTCGTGGCCATGTGACTTGCTTGGGCCAATTAAATGTCACTTCTGGGCAGAGGCATGGAGAGCCAGCATATGCCTGGCCCCTCCTGTGCCCCCTGCCATAGCAATCTGCAAGACTTGGGCCCCCTGGGGAGGACTTGGAAAGAGCCCACCAGACCTGCAGTGGGCGTGGAGTGTGCGGGGGCAGGGATGTCATTCTTTGATATTCTCTGTGAGTTCCTGGGACATCGCTGGGCTAAGTTAAGTTAAGATTACTTAACCCTTGAGGTCCTAGATTCTTCTTGAGGAAAAGAAATCTGCTTAGGAATTGGCATTCCTTTGCCTCAGGCAGAGCAGCGAGATGCCTGTGCTGACCTGACATGTCCAAGGTCACACAGCTAATAATTGGCGAACTGGGATTTCAGCCCAGCCCTTAGAACCCGTGCTTTATAGAACTGTAATTTGACTCTTCAGTGAAGAGTATTCTTGAATTTATATAATTAATACTTGAATTGCATTTTCTGAAATACATAGTTTATGGTTCTCTTTTTGGTTTAAGACTACCCAAATATGTACTGTGTGTATGTAGTATTGCTTATTACTTTATCTTTTAAGCTTCTTACCACTATTCTTCCACACCTCTTTTAAGAAGGTAGGGGCCAGGGCTCTCATGCTGGGCTTCTTGTGGTCTATACTAGGATCCCTGTGTCTATACTGGCTCCCTGTGGACTGTACTGGGCTCCTTGTGGTCTATATTGGGCTCCATATGGTCCATACTGGGCTCCCTGTGGTCTGTACTGGGTTTCCTATGGTCTGTGCTGGGCTCCCTGTGGTCTGTGCTGGGCTCCCTGTGGTCTGTACTGGGTTTCCTATGGTCTGTACTGGGCTCTCTGTGGTCTGTGCTGGGCTCCCTGATTTATCTGCTTTGTCCTTCCAAAAGAAGCTGTTGTTGCAGCTGTTTTGTGCAGGATGAAGACAATCAGAGAGAAAGACCAGTAGAGAACTTGGAGCTGTGCCTGAGATGCTGTCGGGGGGGACCTTGAGGGACACAAATGCAGCTGAGACAGGCCTGGACCACAAGTCCCCCGTGGGCTGCAGTGTGCCGGGACCCCAGATCACAGGCTGGTTACAGAGAGGCAAGCCCCAGGTTGGGCTGGAAGGTGTGTGTGTGTGTGGGGGGGGGGGGGGGGGCAGGGAGCCGTTCAGGAGCTGAGAACAGGTCCCCAGGCCAGGAGCAGCGCTGAGTGGGCCAGGGCTGGGGTGGGTGAGGCAGCGGGGACCAGGGGCTCCTGGGGGAGGCTGGGCGCTTCTTCTCATCTGAGAGCCTGGGAGTTTCCTCTGAGAGTTAAATGCTTGACTTGGCCTGGCTGTGTGTGTGTGTGTGTGTGTGTGTGTGTGCGCACGCGTGCATGTGCACGAGTGTGTGTTAAAGGAGAGAAAAGAAAACAGAAATGAGGTTGTTGAAACAAGTCAAAAGTTCGGCCAAGTTCTCTGAAGCCATAATCCCCTCCAAGATATTTTTTCCAGGCCTAAGAGGAAAAATCATTTTCTAAAATTTTGCCTGCCTGAGTTTTCTGCGACTCCGGGCAGCCCCTTGAGGCATGTTTTTATTTCTAAATCCTCTGTGTGTGCAACTTACTTGCTTTAGAGCGATTTAAATTTCTGGAAAAGATTGTTTTTCTATTTTTTCTTTTTCAGTGTAAGGGCATTCTTTGTTGGGGTAATGTGTTACAGTTTAGGTACTTAAAAATGGTTTTGCTTTTAGTGTTAATCTCAGATTTATTTGAAAAGTGTGTATTTGTGCTTTATCACTTTCTGTTTTTTAATCCTTTTTCTGATTATGAGTCCTGTGTTGTCATAGGAAACACCAGAAACTACCGCAAAATATCAGAAAGAATATAGAACATAATTCAATTACTTGAAGAAAAACTAATAACAATATTTTGGTCTTTTTTTCCAGGTTTTCATGAATGTATATACCTGACTCATGTATACTTCCATGCAAAAATAGTGTGTATGCTACATATGTATTTTTTACTGCTTGCATTGGTCGGTGACTAGGATCGTCATTGTTTTTCCAGGTTGAGAAATAAACCTAGAAAATATGATTTAATTAATTAATTTATTTATTTATTGCTTTTTGGGACCACACCCAAGGCATATGAAAGTTCCCAGGCTAGGGGAGGAATTGGAACTGCACCTGTTAGCTTACACCACAGCCACAGCAACATGGGATCCAAGCTGTGTCTTCGAGCTACACCACAACTTACAGCAATGCCAGATCCTTAAGCCACTGAGCAAGGCCAGGGTTCGAACTGGATCCTCATGGATACTAGTGGGATTCGTTTCCGCTGCACCACAACGAGACCTCCTGGAAAGTATGATTTTAAACAGCTGCATATGACTTTAATACTGTTCCATAATTTAAATATTCTTACATTTTGCAGTGTTGGTCATTTGGGTTGTTAGCAGTCTTTCTGAATGATGCTACATGGAGTGTCTCTGTTTCCATGTGAGCTGAGAGATGATGAAAGCCTGGAGTAATAAACGTTTAACTCCTTCCTAAGCTTCTCCCATGTAGCAGGCACTGGGCCCTCTCTGTCCTTGAGGACAGCCCAGTGAGGGGACTGGCATTGTTGCCCCCCAAAAAACAGACCCATCCTTATGGCTGGGATGGAACTCAGGACGTCTTGGATACAGCTCCAGCTCTCCCCTGTGCCTCATTCAGGTGGGGGAGCCCATGGGGAGCACTGAGGCCACATCATGACAGGAGGACTGTTGCCTTCTAAAAATATGTGGAATGAAAAAAAAAATAATGCCATTTGGAGCAACATGGATAGACCTAGAGATGATCATACTCAATGAAGTAAATCAGACAGATAAAGAAAAATGCTGTACGATACCGCTTATGTCGAATCTAAAAAAAAAAAATACAAATGAACTTATATATGAAACAAAAATAGACCCACAGACATAGGAAACAAACTTATGGTTGCCCAAGGGGAAAGAAGGAGAGAGGGATGAATTGGGAGGTTGAGATTAATGTATGCACACTACTGTGTATTCAGTAGAGAACAGGAACCTGCTGCATAGCACAGGGGATATACTCACTATTTTGTAGTTACCTAGAATGGAAATGAATGCACATGTATACACACATGCATATATATATATATATATATATATACTCATATATTATATATGTATATAAAACTAAATCACTATGCCATATACCTGAAACTAACACGATATTGTAAATCAACTATAATTCAATTAAAATAAATTAATGGGTGTTCCCACTGTGGTGCGGTGGGTTAAGAACCCAGTGTTGCCACAGCTATGGCATAGGTTGCAGCTGCAGCCCAGATTCAATCCTGAGAACTTCCATATGCCCCAGGTGTGGCCAGAAAAAAATTAATTAATTACAAGAATTAAATACAAACATAAGCATTTTTCTTTTTAAGGCCACACCCACAGTACATGGAGGTTTCCAGCCTAGGGGTCTAATAGGAGCTACAGCTGCCAGCCCACGCCACAGCCACAGCAGCGCCAGATCCGAGCCACGTCTGGAACCTCCACTACAGCTCACAGCAATGCTGGATCCTTAACCCACTGAGCGAAGCTAGGGATTGAACCCACAATCTCATGGTTCCTAGTCAGATTCGTTTCCGCTGAGCCACGATGGGAACTCCAACATTTTTTTTAAATAAGATAATTGTGGAGTTCCCATTGTGGTTCAGTGGTAATGAACCCGACTGGTATTCATGAGGACGCAGGTTCAATCCCTGGCTTTGCTCCAGTGTTGCCGTGAGCTGTGGTGTAGGTCACAGATGCAGCTCAGATCTTGCATTGCTGTGGCTGTGGTATAGGCTTGCAGCTGTGGCTCCAATTCCATCCCTAGCCTGGGAGCTTCTGTAGGCTGTGGGTGCGGCCCTGAAAAGCAAAAAAGAAAAAAAAAAGGAAGAAAGAAAATTCTGTGGGAAAACGCTGTTATGATTAAACAGAAACCTGCCCATGCTGGTGGATTGGAAACCACATCAGACCTGAATATACTGGAAACTATCAAACAGCCCCTCCTTCCCCAGCCTCTAGCATTTAGATGAAAAAAGATGGCTTGCAGTGACTTGCCTGAGGCCCCACAGCTGATTCTTACAGCCGTGAGTGGACCACAGCCCCTCCAAGCTCTTTCTTTCTGCGGTCCTGGACTCTGCAGGCCTCCTGAAGCATGCAGGGCTGGGGTCCCCATTCTCTGCTCAGAAGGGGGGCAGATTCCATTTGCAAGGGGACTCTTTCTCCCCACGTTACCTCGTTGGAGATCGGTGTCTTCCAAAGTACAAGGGAGGCTGTACTGTAGACTGGCCAGCTTTGAATCCCAGCTCCACATTTTCCAGCCCTGTGGCCCGGGCAAGTTATTGTGCTTGTCTGTGCCTCAGTTTCCTCTTCGGTAAATCGGGGGCAAGTATATCTGCCCCACAGGGTAGCTGTGAAGATGACACCAGGGACAGGGCCTGGCCTGGAGTGAGCCCTGCGTGTCCATGAGTAGCTGTGGGCTGAGGAATCAGGCATCACGCCTTTGCAGGTTCCCTCCTTCCACTGAGATGCTCAAGGACATAGAAGGAATCTTTTTTTGTTTTTGTTTTTGTTTTTTGCCTCTAACAAAATTTAGAGACACTCTGCAAGAGCTTGAAGTATACCTAGAGCTGTCACTGAGAGTATATATTTAAGGAGAGTAACGAGATAAAAGTGTTTGTGGAAAAAGCTTTTAGAAGGTGAAGAAAACTCCGAGTTCAAAGACTTTATTCAGCAGCCACCAGCATCTCATCTCCAACAGGTTTCCTTTGTTTTCTGATATGAAAGTTGTTGGAGGAACACAACACAACCTGATTGCATTTCACTAGTTAGAGATTTCCAGATTTCCTGATTTGGTTTCACTGACTGGTGATTTTCCAGTTCGTGGAAATTGAATTCAAATAGTCATTTTTAAAACTCTAGTTGCCCCCATAGTTGATCCTGTTGGCTATTTTTGGCTTAAAAATGAAGAAGGAATATGGCTCATCCTGGCAGGAAGGTGAAGTTATTCTACAGGTGAGAGACCAGGAAAGGAAGCTGTCATTGGAACTCCTCCGTGACCTCTTGAATGGAAGAAAGCATTGCGCCACAGCAGGGACTTGAGGGTCATTGTGATGCACTTGTTCTGAGTTTGTCAGTCACTGGCCAAGTGGCAGTGATGCCAGTGATGGTGGTCAGTGGGTGATGTGGGCAGTGACAGGCCTCTGGCACAGGTCGTCCCCCACACCTCCCAGCCTTGTTTTTCTGTACAAGAGAGAGAGTCCTTCCTACTGTGTGGATGGAATGAGGTTTCACTTGTGACTGTCTGATAGAAGGAAACCCCTGTGATTTCCTGCCTTTTCTCTCATGATGTTGACCTAAGAAGGGAGGGACTGTGGGATCTGATCAGGACCCTGTTCCAGGTTTACTTTTCTTTTTTCTTTTCTTTTTATTTTGTTTTAAGGCTGCACCTGTGGCACAGGGAAGTTCCCAGGCCAGGGACTGGGTTGGAGCTGCAGCTGCAGGCCTCCACCACAGCTTGCAGCAATGCTCCAGATCCTTAACCCACTGTGCAAGGCCAGGGAGATGATATCAGGTCCTTAACCCATCGAGCCACAGGGGGAGCTCCCAGGTTTGCTTTCAAACTAGGTTATTTTTTTTGTCCTTCCTTTCTCCCTCTCTCCCTCCCTTTCTCTCTTTCTTTCTTCCTTGCCACAACCACAATATATGGAAGTTTCTGGGCCAGGGATTGAATCTGAGCTGCACTTGCAGCAACACTCGATCCTTAACCTGCTGGGCTGGGGATAGAACCTGCATCTCTGTAGCAACCTGAGCTGCCACAGTCAGATTCTTAACCCACTGTACCACAGTGGGAACTCCTAAACTAGGTTATTTTCTTATACTCTACAGGCCAGTGATGTGACATAGGAAGTGGCTTGCCCTCTGTGAGACAAGAGCTTTGGAAAAGATTGTCCATACTGGGGTATATGGAATAATTGGCCAGCAGGGATCTGTTGGATAGCACAGGGAACTCTACCCAGTATTCTGTGTATGTGGAAAAAGAATCTGAAAGAGAGTGGATGTGTGTACATGTATAAATTAATCACTTTGTCATACAGCACAGATTATCACAGCATTGTAAATCAACTATACTTCAATAAAACTTTAAAAAATGGAAAGTAAAGATTGTTCCCCCAGCCCCCCATTTAAAAGGGCTTAACAATCTTTGGCCCTTGGCTGTGAGAACATTTCCCTCATTAAAGTAGGGACCTAAAAGTTGCTCTCAGAGCCATCAGCTGGCAGCCTGGAGGTGATGAGCAGAGGAGCAGGAGGTGGAAGGGGGGAGTTATGGAGAATGGAAAGGGGTCTACACTCCCCTCCCCCGTGATAAAGCTGGTGGCTTCATGGAGGCAAGAGGCCTGCTAGTCATGAATAGAGGTATGGACAACACTACCCAACTTGGGGTCAGAACCTGATCTGGGTTCCTCCAGGCCCCTCTAGGTTGCTAGGGTTACTCTGTGAGGACCTGCTCTTATGCTCTATCCAATCAGATGCCTCTTATGCTCTGTCCAATCAGATGCCCCTTATGTACTAGCCAATCAGATGCCTCTCATGCTCTGTCCAATCAGATGCCCCTTATGCTCTAGCCAATCAGATGCCTCTTATTCTCTACCCAATCAGATGCCTTTTGCTTTATCCAGTCAGTTGCCCCTGTTGGGATGGTACTTGGCTGCCCTCTCTTGGATGCCAGGCTGGGCCTCCCCTCCCTGTGAGGGTGGCTTAGTGTCCTTGTCTCTGCAGAGGGATTCCAGGTCCCCTCTTCTTCTGGTGGCCCTGGGATGGCTCCCACTCCAGTCACGGTAGAATTAGGATCCCTCCTGCTGTCATCTCCACCCCACCTCCTGACCCCGCTGACCTCCACAGTCAGCCACTTGGTCTGCACCTGGGCAGGGCATTTGCCCTTTTCAATGTTTAGGCCACCAAACATCACCATCATCTGTGGCCTCAGACCTTAGCCTTTACCTTGTCATGGTCATAGCTCTCTCCCTCCAGGGTCTGGTTAAGCCCTAAGGCTGGACAGGAGGTGGTTTCCTCTTCACTGACATGAGTCATGTGTCCTGTCTTTGGCTTCCTGGTCATCCTGTCCTTGGCTCATCCTATCCTTGGCCCCCTGGTCATTCTGTCCTTGGCCCCGTGGTCACCCTGTCCTTGGCCCCCTGGTCATTCTGTCCTTGGCTCCCTGGTCATCCTTCCTTGGCCTCCAGGTCACCCTGTTCTTGTCCCCCGGCTGGCCTCCAGGTCATCCTGTCCTTGGTCCCCTGGCCGGCCTCTAGGTCATCCTGTCCTTGGCCCCCTAGCCATCCTGTCCTTGGCCTCCCAGCCCCTGTGGGTGGGGTCCTTTCTGCCCACTGCTGACCCCACCCAGTGCACACAGTAGTGTTTCAGGGTTGGACTCCAGGTCTTGGGGCCCTGGGAGGGAGCCTTTGGGATACAGGTGGTGATGCTCGGTTAATTCCAGCAAGTGTTTAGGAAGCACCTGTGCTGGATCCTGAGGGAGGATGAGGAGGAGGCCCATGAGTGGATACCAGACGTACTTGGGTACCTGGGCCATGCCCACCTTAAATGCCACCAGAAACTTTTCAGATGGGGGATTTAGGATAGGGAGTGGAAACTGAGCTTTAACCCAGTTATTTTCTTTCTAAAAGGAGCAGCAAGGAAGCCAACAGTACAGCTTCGTTAGGAAACAGGTTAAGGAGAAAACCCTGCTAATGTAACAGAGTCCCATTTATTCCAAATAAGAGGCCCCATGTAAATGAGAATCCTAGCGTGGGTAGTACCCTTGGCTCCTCTATATGAAAACAGAACAGCCAACTTAATTTTTTTTTCTAAAAAAATACGCAAAATTTTCAAATGGCCATATGGCAAGTATACTAAAGATATTTAGTATATATTTCAATAGAAATATAAAATGTGTGTATGTCAGGATACATGTTCTAAGAGCCACTGTTAGTTTTCTGTATGCCACACTGGATTTTTTAAAGTGTCTGAAGCATTCATTAATTTTTTCACTTTAATATCAAAACGTTAAAATAATTCAGAAAGGGAAAAATGTTAAGTCATTTAATGGTTCTACTTCAAACGAATGCAACTGATTTAATACATTTCTGTTATTCCCTAGTGTACTATTGTTGCACAGTAGTTATTATCTTTGAAATGAGAGTTGAAAAAGAGAACGTAGCTTTCTATCTATGTCTTTCATAACATTGCAAATATGGTACCAAAACTTGATTCTAAATCAGATGTATCTTATTCCTTTTTATTTGAAAGAATAACATATTTAAGTCACTGTGTGATATGCCAGAGCCATTAGTTGGCATTTTAAGAGTCATTTAAAGAATGTTCTTTAATTTAAATCAAAAGGAGAACTAAATTAGAATTCATTTCCATCTTATTTCTGGACTTTTTTTAAACAGTATTCAAAATGAAAGTTGTTCTTTTAAATTCCAGTTTGGCCTATGACTGTTAATAATTCAGTCATTCAGCAAATAATTGGGTGCCCCCTCTGGGTCAGGCACCGTTCTAGATGCAAGAAGGGCTCCGCAAAGCAAAGTTGACACAAAGCTCTGTCCTCAGAGTCCCCACTATATTTATGGACACCTCTGTGTGCCAGGCACCAGGCTGTGTGCTTGCCATGCAGGAGCTATTTTAGTCCTTGTATGAGTCCAAAGAGGCAGGCACTATTGCTGTTTTAGGTTAAAGATCGATGAAGCAGGGGCTTGATGCGGTTTGCAATCCCTAGCCTCATAGGTGACAGGATGAGCTTTCCAGCCCATCTCCATTTGCCCTCATGCTGGTTTTGTGCCCACTTGGCAGTGGGAGAGCCCTCCACTGGATTAGGCTCAGTGAGGACCTGGCCTGGAACCACTTAAATCCATCATTAGGCCCTAAGCTTAAAAAGAGCAGTAGACTGGAGTTACTTGGTGGTTCAGCAGGTTAAGGATCAGATATCATCACTGCAGTGGTTCTGGTTACTGCTGTGATGTGGGTTCAATCCCTACCCGGGAGCATGCTCATGCCATGGGTGTAGCCAAGAAAAAAAGAGTGGTAGACTGTGGACTCCAGGTGACAGTGTTGTGTCAGGACAGGTCATCCGTCGGGAGGGCTTGATCCTGGGGGAGGTGGCCCATGGTGGAGGCAGGAACATCCCTGTACCTTTCCCTCAATTTTGCTATGAACCTAAAACTGCTCGAAAAAAATGAAATTCTTAAAAAAAAAATGGGAGTGTGGAAGCAGCCTCAGAGGAAGGCTCTTAAGATGGTGGGGGTGCCAGCCGTGTCATATGAGGGGTATTTTAAGGAATTATTGAACTAGGACCAGTGGGTAGAAAGTTCTGGGAGGCAGGTTCCAGGTTAGTTTTTTATAAGGAAGAGTAGTACTTACAGGAGGGATGGGTCATCCCATTACTGGAGACCCTGGGCCTGGCTGTGGTCAGGATTCAGGTGTTAGAGGGATGCCTGTTTATAGCAGGTTCCCAGGCTGCTCCTCAGAGTTGGCTGGCCACTTGCTGGAAGGATGCATTCTGGCCTCCAGGAGAGATTTAGATTCATCAGGGTTAGGTTTGGACTGAACCTCTGAACTTCCAGTCAACATAGTACTTGACCCATTTGGGGCGTGGGGGTATAGCACAGGTCACAGAGGTCTAACAGCCCGTTTATGCAGACAGGACATGGATTGTACTAGAAACTGCAAGGCCAGCGAGGCTGTAACACAGAGTCAAGGCAGCTTGAATTAGAAAAAAGTGGAGGAGTTGGGGAGGGGGAGCAGGCACGGGAGGGTCTGCTGAGGCCAGGGAGGCTCTTCCCTGCAGCTGGAAACCTTTTTGCCTCCAGCAGCTCAGGGTTACACAGTTTATATGTGTGTGTGAATGTGTACACACACATACACATACAGTATTTTTTTTTAAAGCTCATTGGGGCTGTGAATTTACAAGTGTGGAAGGAAGAATAAAAGATCCCAATGAACTTGATTGCAGAACAGAAACAAGACTCCCAGACTTTGAAAAATACATGGTTCCCACCGAAGGGGACAGGTGGAGGGGAGAGAGGGGTAGATGGGGGATTTGGAATGGAAATGTTCTAAAATTAGGTCATGATGATGGTTGTGCAACTATAAACACAATACAATTCATTGAATTATGCTTTTAAAAAGTGCGAATGGAGAGGGGCCGGGTGGCTGGCCACAGACCACCTCTGAGACTGGTGAAGCATCAGGTGAAGGACAGTGGAAAGTGGGGAGGGTTTGGGAGCTAAAATCAGCAGGACCTGCCCATAGATGGGAGAATGTGGGGGAGGCAAAGGAGAGACCTGAGGGTGGAGGCTGATGGCATTGGTCATGGAAGGAAGCCTGGAGGAGACCCAGGGTTGGGGGAGGGTTTCGAAGAGAGGGGGGTGGAGGTGTGGGGGCAGCCACTCTGAGATGGGTGACGGAAGGAGAGCTCCGGAGGTTGTGGCCCCAGGGGTAGATGAAGATGGGGAGCGTTAGGAAAGGCCCAGGGATGAAGGCCGACGCCCCTGATGCTGGTGGCCCAGTGGGGAAGAAGTGCCAGGGAGAAAGAGTGTGCAGAGAGGAGCAGCCATGAGGCTGGAAGACGGTGGCCTGGACCCCCTGCTCTGGAGGTCGTGGGGCTTCACCTTCAGGGACAGCCCTTGGGGTGCAACATGGAGGCAGCAGTCACCCCAGGGGCCAGGGATGCAGAGGACTCTGCTGAGCAGCTCGGTTCCGCAGAGGAACTGAGAAGTGGGACAGTTGCTCGAGGGGGATGTGGAAGGGAGGCTTTAAAATGGTGTTAAAAAAAAAAAGACTGGAATAGACTTTTGGCCTATTTGCTGATTTAGTTTAGAATTGGGAGCGAGGGAATTAAAAGGGAAAAAATCAGAGTAATGCTTTTAACGTTTCGTCTTTGTTCCTTTAAGACATTCTCTATCACAAGCTCTTAGGACATCTTGGAGGGGTATTGGATTTCCGCTGCCAACCCAGGCGAGCCTTGGTGAAGGGACTGTTTTAAGCTCATAGCTTTGTGTTTCTCTCCTAGAGATACCATAAAGGCAGTGTGCATACTGCAATCCGCCTTGCTATCTCAGAAGGGGAGGGTGGTTCCAGATGCCTATTGTAGTATTACCATGGGCCAGGGGTTTTTTCCTGGAGCCTGAGATCAGCCCACGCTCCATGCCTGTGAGAGTGATCCAGCATTGGCTTTTCCCTCTTTAATTGAGCATCACATTAAATTCCGGAGCCTCGGGGACCACCCTCCCGAGCCATCTCCCCCTCATACCAATTTGTTTTTCTGGTCTCCAGATGTATGTCCTGTGTCATCGAAAACAAATGGACGTCTTTAATTAAGAAGGTTTTAAAGTCATGCGATTACAAAGTAATCTTGAATCCAATCCTCTGGAATTTTTAACCAAATCACCCAATATCTTTAAGCTCCAAGAGTCCTTTCAGCTTTAAATTGAAAGTGAATCCCGCTGAGACAGTATTAGCCAGTCACAGCAAAACCTGTGTTAATTTGCTTCTTTGTTTTCACTTTTCTTTTCTTCAATAATCAATAAGTTGCTTTTCCAAGGCAGTGATTCTCAACTTTAGTAACTTTAGTGATAAGATATATATTTCTTCCCATTCACTTGGCTATAATAACACATTTATATTCCTAATGACAGGGAGTTGAGTGACACAGGACTGACTTTTTAATTTTGAAATACACCAGGGTAGGAGTTCCTGCTGTGGCATAGTGAGGTTAAGAACCTGACTGCAGTGGCTCAGGTTGCTGTGGAGGTACAGATTTGATTCCTGGCCTGGGGCAGTGGGTTAAAGGATCTGGCACTGCTTCAACTTGTGAGACAGGTCACAGCTGCAGCTCGGATTCAGTTCCTGGCCTGGGAACTTCCATATGCCATTAAAACAAACAGATAAACAAAACAAAAAATAAACACCAGGGCATTCATTGCAAAGCTCCTGAGGATGGTTGAGTCCCATCCGGGAGGTAGATAACGGTTCAGGTCCAGAGATGCAGAAAGCCATTTCCCATGGAGATAGGTGGGTTCCCTAATACCCACCTACCTAAGTCCGAGCCTTTCCCTGAAGTTGTTCTGATGCTGTTTCTCCTTTAGGGGTGGGACAGTCACACTAGCTATGGATCTTAATGAAGATTTCCCCAGCTTTTTGGATCTATCATTGACAAATGAAAATCATGTATATTTAAGGTATATGCTTGCATGTACATTTGGTATATGTTTATTACATTGAGAAAAAATTCCCACAGCCAAGCTAATGATAACATCATGCTTGTCCCTTCACATACTTATCACTGATTTCTTTGTTTATTGTGGTGAGAACTTTTAGATCTACTCTCTTAGCAAATTCAAGTATAGAATACGGTATTATTAACTCTAATCACCACCCTGTATGTTTGATTCCAGAACGTACTTGTCTTAGAGCTCTTTGCCCAGCACCTGCCCCTTCCCTGCACACCCAGACCCTGGTAACCGCCATCCTAGTCTGTTTCTATGAGTTCCACTTTTTTAAAAGATTCTTTATGTAGGCATGATCATGGGGTATTTGTTCTTCTGTGTCTCGCTTATTTTACTTAGCTTGATGCGCTCCAGGTTCTGGACGTTAACCAAATTTGGTTGTCCCTATATCCTGGGCCAATTGTACTCACTCAAATGAAACAGAGTGGTAAGGTGCAGATGTGTAAAAAGCCAGACGCTGGCTTCTCAGTTGCCAGGAAGAATGTGATGTCACGTTCTGTGATGGGCACCAGGTACCCAGCTCTAAATGGTCTCTGGGGAAGCCACGAGAGAAGCTCGGTGAACGTGGAGTCATCCCAGGGCCTGATGGCATGGGCCACTTGTCATCAAGCTGCTTGACCGGTGCTATCCATTTCTCTTGTGGTGAAACACATATTGCAAGAACCCAGCCAGGACATTTCTGTGGCTGTGCTGTTTCTCTAGCACTGCTCAAATTGGACGTTTTATGCACAAAGGCAAGAAGTGATGACTTCAGTTTCCAGATGAGGTGAGTGAGGCTCAGAGAGGGTGTGTTTTAGCCTAAAATTTGCACAGATGATAAGGGTCAGAATTGGAGTGAGAGCTCATGTTTACTTTTGAAGGCTGCGTTTCTCCTCACTGTGCGGTACTTGGATGGGGGTGGCCTATGGGTCTTTGGTGGAAAAATCAACTCCAAGAGACCTCAGTGCCCAGCCATGTGATGGCCTTTCCCCAAGCACAGCATCTGGCCCACTTTGCTGAGGCCTGTTCTAAGCCAGGGCAGCTGGAAAAGGCTCCCTGGCTGTCCCTGGGGGCTACTTCTGCCCTAATCAGGGCTGTGCAAAATTCCAGCCACCCACTGTGCTCACAGTCCGGATACACTGGATGTTATGGGTGATAAATGATCTCAAGGAATTTATCTGGAGTTAGAGATGGTGTTTGGGCAGGAGTCACAGAGAAGAAATGATGAAGAGGGGCGGGGTTCGTGGTCTCTCAGCTGAGCTGTGTGCTGTTTACCATTGGAATTAGCCTGACTGATTAGTTCAGTGCTCTGAAAAGCGGTGAAAAGGTCTAGAAGAATCCCATGATTGCCTCAGTGCCCTAAATAGTCTTATGTCAGCAATTAGCATGAGCAGCCTTTCATTAATCCACCCGGGTTCTGATGTAGTACCTCCTCAAGCAGGAGATAATAGAATATCCTCAGGATCAGCCAGGGGTGCCTCACTTGAGGGCCTGGCATGACAGCAGCGGTGCTGAGACCACACGTGGCAGCAGAGAAATGCCAGGGTGATTCTTGCCTCAATGCCTCCGTCTTCATTCAGCCTATGGACCCGTCACCAAGCCTGGATCATTGATGCTGAGACTCTTCAGAGGCACATGGGCTTTTGGGTTGTATTAATAAGACATCGCTGTGAAGTCTGCCTTCCTGAAAAGCAGATTATTGCGGCTGAATTCCCCAGGTTTCAGAGCAGCCAAGTGTCCCTTGCTAAAATGCCCTCTCCATCCAGTCCATGGGCAAGTGATCTAACCTGAGCTGCAGTCTATGTGTGCTTGTTCATCCTTTGATTCCTCCTGGGGTGGTTCTGTATCAGAACCACTCAGCAGATATCCCACATCTTTTCTGGTTTCTTCAAGTCCCCCCCAAACCTACGCCCGCCCCTGTCTCTGGTGCTCCGCCTCACCTTCTGTTGAATAACTTCCCCATTTGGTCAGCTCTCCCCTCTGCTTCCCCTTGGCTCAGAATTCCTCGTGCTGTCTGTCCCCTGTGTCTCAGGCTTTATCAAGGCTGAGCAGAGACATGTGGGTGTTGGAGTTTGGCTGATGTAGCTTCAGATCCGACCCACGTCATGCATCTTCCTGGCAGCAGGACTGGGGACTGCTCACCCGGATCTCCTGATTCTTCCATCTTTCGCTTCAGAAACTCCCCCTGTGTCTTTCCCATCTCTGTCAATGGCAGCACCTTTTGTCTGGTCCTCAGGCCAGAAAATTTGGAGTCATTCCTGTTTCTCTCATAGCCACCTTCATCCTGTTAGCAGATCACGTAGATTCTACCTTCAGAATATTTCTAAGCACCTTCCCTGCCATCAGGCGGATCTTGGTTGGCTAGAGTCTTTTCTGGGGTTATTGGGTTGCTAACTGGGCTTTCTGCCTCCTGTACAGCCCCATGTGGTCCACTCATGCTTTCAGAGTGTGAACCCATCATGGAAGCTTCAGTGGCTTCCCTTTGCCATGGAAAAAATCCTGCATCCTTGTCCAGGCTCCAATGTGCTATGTAATCGGCTCCCCATACTTCTCTGATTTCTTCTCTTCCTGCTCCTCTCTGATCCCTTCTCCCGCCACAGGCCCTGCTGTTCTTTTTGCAACTGCACACTTTCCTCTGAGTCTGTTCTCAAGGCTTGTCACCCCCCGACCCCCCACTTACAGGTCCCCACTATTTCTCATGGCCTTTCTCAGTTCCTTCAGATTAGACATCACCCCATATTAAAATACTTACCCTTGGAGTTCCCTGGTGGCTCAGTGGTTTAAGGATCTGGCATTGTCCCTGCTGTGGCTTGGGTCACTGCTGTGGTACGGATTCAGTCCCTGACCGGGGAACTTCCTCACACCTTGGATGCAGCCAAAAAAAAAAAAAAAAAAAAAACAGACCAAAACCCCACAAACAGCAGCAGTAGAAATACCCACCCTTGTATGACACATCAAAATACCACTTATTTTTTTAGTTGTTTGTATCCTTCTTCAGGATGTTCTCAATAAAGAATAGGATTTTTTTTTTTTTCCATTTTGTTCACTGCTGCATCGTCCACCTCTGTCCCTCTGCAGTGTGGGACATGCAGACCTATAGAACGAAATCCATATTTCTTCCTGTGGCTTCCGGTCTCCACCGTGCTCAGTCTTGTTTGACTTAGGGCTTTGTGGTGAGCACCCCAGCTGCACCTCGTGTTTGCAGGGCTCCACGTTTGCCTTGGCCATGGCCGTGATGTTTGCTCATTAAAGGCCCAGTCCTTCTCTTTAATGCCCAACCCGATGGCCACCTCAGACCAATGTCTCCGGCCCCTCCTTCCTCTGCGGTCCGCCACCACTTCCATGGTCTCCATCACCTGGGCCCCACGGAAGGTATGATGGACACCTTTCTCTCCTTATCCTTGGTGATGGGTTCACTTTCATATCCTGTTTATATCTTCTATCTGTAGTTGTCACCTAGTGTGCTGTGTTTACCCGACTTACGGATAGAAACGGCCCTTGGTGTCTATGTCAGATGATCTCAGTTAGTGTGGAAAGTGTATGAATTATTTACTTGAACAAGACATAACATGCATATGATAAGTGAGAATGTCTTAGTCTCTTGTTAAATATCTTAGGATAATAATGAACTATTCATGTACCAGTGTACGTTTTATTTCATTTTTTTTTGTGTTTAAAATATAAAAGCAGAACTAAATTGGGCTTATTATTCATCCTTAGAGGATGTTTTTAGGATTTCGGGGAAAATGAGTACCTTTATGTACAAACAACTCACCTGTTCAAAAAACAAGTAAAATTTCCGTTGTGCCTTCTACAATGTTGTCATGTATTTGGAACGTATGTTCCAAATGTATTTGGAACAACCACTCCATGTATGCTGGAGTTGTAAATATTTTTACAAAAGTCCAAAAAAATAGGAAAAATTGGACTTCTATTCATTATGAAGTCAATATTTATGTTATATTCTTAAATTTAAAGTTCTTCTGGGAGAGGCATCAGTGCCACTTATATTTGTAACACCGTATGATTTTCTTCTATGTAATAAGGATTTTATTCTTTGTGATGATGAACTGTTTGGATAAAAAAAGAATGAAAACTTCAAAAATATGGTGGGTTCATGTATTATTTTGTATGTATCATGTATCAAATATATCATGGTAAAAATTAAGAGTCTTTATGAAAAAAATTTAAAGTTCTTCTGATTTGAATGACTAAGGCAATTTCATAATTCCAGGCCCTAATATCATTTTCTTCTTATCTTACCTCCCACCAGACAGGAGTACCTCACGATTTAATGCACTAATATTTGGCATAAAGTGGTTATTAGTATAGTACCGTCTGCTTAATACATGGTACATGCTCCGTAAATGTTAGGTTTTATTATTCGTTAAGAAATGAGCTTCCCTTTTCAGACTCTTTCTTGACTTAGCAGTCCTCATATATAGTCTTTATTTTTATATGTCTCTTCTAGCTAACTGTACTTTAAGATTGTAGAGAATTTTGTATGTTGTTAGGGATGGATATATAAATTTTTTACCTGAATAAGGAATGAACTTGTGAACATTGTTTTAAAATTTAAGGAGCTTTGATTATTTGCTGCTCCACAACACAGAGCCAAAACACGGTGCGACGCCTGAGTGCAGACAAGTTAATTCCTAAATGATCCTAGAAAAGCCACTGGAGACAGAAGTAGCCCTGGGGGACCAAGCAGAGGCACATCTGCCTGTCTACAGCTTCTTTGCCGAGACAGCTCTCCTAAATTACCCGGGTGGCATTCCACTGTTCAGAGACCTCCAAGGCACTGTAAAACCCACAGAAGGCCCCTTCAATGGAATTTGATTGAGTTACTCGTTTGCTTAAGATTAGTTACTCTTGTTTATTTGTGGCGAATGACTCAGTTGGCTTCTCCTTGTTCCGGAGGGGTAGGAGGGCATGTTAGAGGTGTCACAGCAGATGGTGGTGTCTGTTTTTGGACTTGGAGTCCCAGGAAAGAAAGGGGGCCTTTCTGAAAGCTTTTGCTGGAAGTTCAAGGTGAGAACAGTTGATCTTTCGTACCTGGGACCAGGCCTATAATCTGTTCATATTTTTGGCATGCCCAAATCACAGGCTTTGGGATTCAGTAGCATTTGAGGCATCCTTGGAGGGCTGGCCGGGTGACAGATGGGAGGGGGCGGTATTCCAGGGTCACTCACCTGTTGTGGGGGGGGGGGCACTCCATCTGAGACCTTGTTTGGTTCTCCCAAGACTCTGTATTTTGCCTGCAGGTTGAATCCTTTTCTAGGCAATGAACAGGATGGGTCATTGTGTGACATGAATTGTATTGTTCCATTTTCTTTCAGGTCAACCAGTCCTCCCTGTTATGATCATATTAATTTTATTTCTTCTCATAGTGATTCCAACCTGTTGTGTATTTTCAGAATTGTCAGTCACTCTGCTGGGCCGTAGTGGGTTCACACACACACACACATACACACACACACACACACTCACACACACACACACACACACTCACACCCACAATGCATCTTCCAGGTTGCCTGAAGCCCAGTGGGAGAATAGCCCTGCCCGCATCACTGTCAGGACAAGATGGCAGATCTGTTACCTGCTAGGTGACTTAAGACTGGGGGAGATTTTAGGTACAGCTGGAGGAACTGGAAGGACTTCAGAGAAGAAGTTGCATTTTTGAACCAGGCTTTGAAGGAACTTTGGATGTAAAGAAATGGCTTTGATGGAGATTTCGAGCATAGATATTCTAGCAAAGTTGCCAGTGTGGTCATCAGTAATTGTTTGGTAAGGTCAGTGAAGTTATGGTCATTCAAAGCATTAGGCTTTTATTCTGCTTTAATTTTTAGGGCCACATCTGTGGCATATGGAAGTTCCCAGGCTAGGGGTCGAACGGGAGCTGTAGCTGCTGGCTTTCGCCACAGCCACGGCAATGCTGGATCTGAGCTGCATCTGTGACCTAATCCGAAGCCTACTGGATCCTTAACCCATTGAACGAGGCCAGGGATTGAACCTGCATCCTCATGGATTCTACATCAGGTTCTTAACCCACTGAGTCACAATGTTACAAGTCTAAAAACGTTAGACTTGTAAAAATTCAAAATAAGTTAATTCTTTGTATGTGTGTGTATCCAAGTACAATGATGCATTTTGTCAAATTTAAGATGTGGTTTTTCCCCTTTGGTCTCCTTTTGCTCCAGGACATATTTGTTTTGTTCAGGTGGTTTTGTTCTTGTATTGTTAGATTTCTTTTAAGTGTTGAGATTCTTCATAATTAAAATAGGAAAGGAAGTATCAGATGTTGTGTTATTCTTTGAAGGTAGGTTGGACAGCATCCCTGGTGGAGCCAGGAAGTCAGTGTTTACTCCCTAATGACTACTCAGCCTCTTCCCACTGGGCTTGGAGACACCTCATTCATTTGTTCACTGGCTCAAAAAATATTTATTAGGCACCTACTGTGTGCCTCGGGCACTGTCTGCTTTCTTTCAGTTGTACACGCATGCCTTATGGTAGGTTTTATTTTCTTTTTATTTCTGCTATTCCATTAACATTTCTTTGGAGAATGTGGTAGATTCTTAATAATCATCAAAAGTGAGTGCATATTGAAAAGATCTCAGAAGTGGATTAGGGCTCTGAAGAGCAAAATGGGCCTGTTGAAAATGCCACTGGAGGAGTTCCTGTTGTGGCTCTGCAGGTTAAGGACTTGATGTTGTCTCTGTGAGGATGCAGATTTGATTCCTGCCCTTGGTCAGTGGCTTAAGGATCCAGTGTTGCTGTGGCTGTGGCTTAGGTCGCAGCTGCAGCTCCAGTTTGACCCCTTGCCTGGAAATTCCCATATGCCACACATGCAGCCATAAAAAGGAAAAGAAAAAAAAAAAAGGAAAAGAAAATGCCATTGGACTTGAGTACAAATACTAAACCCTGTGTCTCATAGAGTTTCATCATAACAATGTATTGACTGCTTTTGTACCTTTCCTGGTGCTTTGTATTGATTTATCAGATAATTCCACAGATGAATGAGATTAATGCTCAGGAACTTAATTTTGCATTTTGAGTAACCTTACTACTTACTGGGGTTTGGGTAGTGATTTAAGCTTGAAGGACTTTTGCCGGAAGGACAGATATTTAAAGTTCTTTATACATTTATTAATACTGAAATTTCTTTAGCCCCTTGCAGCTCTTTCCTGATTTGAAGGTAAGCCAAAGACCATTCCGTCAACCAAACAGAAAACCAAAGGTTTGTTAAAGCCTTACAGGGTATGCCCCCCAACCCCAACCCCATGCACCTAGTCAGTCCCATTTCCTGGTGCGACCCAGCAAAGGCAGGTTAGTGGAAAGAGGCCCAGAGTAAAATGTCTGATAAAGAGCACTGTATCTGTAAGAGGAAACTCCTTTGGAAGACAGAAATTAGAGGTTAATAGTTTTGATTTTATTTGATTAATCTGGTTTGTTTCATTTAAAACTTTATGCTGCTGCTGCTTCTTCTCTGTTTCCTTTCTTTTCTTTTTTGGTTGCCCTGCAGCATATGGAGTTCCCAGACAAGGGATCAGATCCCAGCCACAGTTGCAACCTATGCCACAGCTCCAGCCATGCTGGATCCTTAACCCACTGTGCGGGGCCAGGGATTGAACCTGTGTCACAGTGCTCCAGAGACACTGCCAATCCTGCTGTGCCACAGTGGGAACTCCAAAAACTTATGCTTCTTAAGGTTTCCATCTAGGACTTAAGTTTTGGAAATGGAGAAAGGTGGTGTATGAGTATAATTAAAGTTTCGAATTCTGTTATGAAGAGAACTATCGATGTTTCTGCCTGCCGTGTGTTGTATAAATTTCTCAGTGGCTTTTAATCTTCTAAACCTTGGTCTAATGACATTTGCTTGCAAGTATCCACTTTTGTGTCCACTCCGGTCTTTTAATAAGATTTTAAGTTTGTTCTTATTGGTTGAGCATGTGATGTGGACTATCTTCTTCGGGAAAATCACAAAGTGCAAAATGACCGTATTAAGTTATTCAAATTAGAATTGCAGTTTTAATGCCTTCGCTCCTTGAGTATTATTAGGCTGATTCTTATGTTAATTTTAGATTTATTAACAGATATAGTAGAGTCTGACAATTATTAATTTCTCTCTGAATTCACCAATAATTGGTGTAGTCCAAAATGGATTTCTTACAGTCTTTTAGAAAATGATTTTCTTTTGATTCAATCACTTGGTACAAGACATATTTCACTAATAACACTTCCAAATTTAATTAAATATTAAATTATTCCATAAGCAGTAATCATTGCAAGTTCTTTTCCGGTTGTGGAAAAGTTGATCTTCTTAAATATACTTAACCTTGTTTGTCTTTCTAAAGCTGTAGTATTTTACCTTGTAAGTTTTTTGTTTCCAAGTGATGCATTTATTTATTTATCTATTTGCCTTTTTAGGGCCGTACCCATGGCGTGTGGAGGTTCCCAGGCTAGGGGTCTAACTGGAGCTGTAGCAGCTGGCCTATGCCACAGCCACAGCAACACCAGATCCGAGCCATGTCTGAGACCTACACTAAAGCTCAGGGCAATGCAGGATCTTTAACCCACTGAGTGAGACCAGGGATCAAACCTGTGTCTTCATGGATGCTAGTTAGATTCATTTCCACTGAGCCATGAGGGGAACTCCCCAGGTGATGCATTTAAACTTGGTACCTCATTTCCACTTAGAAAGCATCTTTTTCTGATTTGATCAACTTTTACTGTTCCAAATGCTTTTACATCTTATAGATGTTGAACTGGCAGATACTATCTTTAAATTATGGGGCATGCGATTTCTCGCTGTATACATTGACAAGATATATTCTTGTCCAATTAGAATGTATCTGTGCTCTAACACTTACTCAGAGAATGTGGCCACATCTTAACAAATGGATTAGAAATATAGGAAGCAGCTTTGTTATCATGCTTTATTTACTTATACCCAGATATAAGTCCCTAATCATTAAAAAAAAAAAGTAAATAGTGAAGTCTTTTCCACACACTTTATTTGGTAGGAATCGTGGGGATAGAGATGGCATACAGTTAAAGATGAACGATTATGTCAGCGATGGATATTGACCTAAGAAAGAAAAAATTATACATAAAATAAGTTTCCTGTATCTTTGAAGTTCAAAAAATATTATGTATGTCCTAAGTTATTATATTGATGATTAGCATTTCAGGGCTCTTTTCTGCCTTAGTGCAGATAAGCAAGTGGAAAGCAGCTTTCCCCAGTGTCCCTTTGAAGGGACTCATTAATTACAAGTGTCTACACACCCTTTCCAATTCTCTGACTGTTACATGATTTTGAAATGTATGGAAGGAGCCTTAGAGATTATTTTATCGGGAGGGATTTTATGATAAGGAGGAAAGCTGTGGTGGTCCAAGGAAGCTTGCTTTTCTTAGGTTGTTGTGCATTAGAATATTTGGGGTTGGAAGTGACAGAATCCCAAATTGAAACTCATTTAAGCAAAGAAACAAACAAACCAAAGGAGGCATTGATTTACCTGACTGGGATATTCAGGAGTGAATTTGGAGCCTCAGCAGTATTTCCAGGACGTCTCCCTGTATCTCTTGGCACAGCTGTTCTTATTGGTGTTTCTACTGTTCTCTCCTGCGGTGACACAAGAAAATTATAGGATGGGAATTATCTTCTTTGTGTTTCCTCCACCAGGCCCCTGAGACAAGTATGATTTTAATGAATAGGGACGATTTGGAGCCTGCTCCAGAGCAGCCATCCCAGTAAAGGAGGAGAGCAGCTTTCTCCTGTATATGGTAGCTGTGTTTAAATTAGCAGGGAATCACCCCCATCTTCCTGCCTTGGGTCATCTGCTGTGGCTGGGGGTTGGGTATCACAATTTTAGATTGTGCCCCCATTCCTGAGAAGGCAATGAGGGCAGGACAAGTGATGGCAGGTCCACCAGAACCACCTGGAAAGGAAGCAGTTCTCTGAACAAGGAAGCAAACCCCCCTTGCAGAGGGGTGTGATTGCTGGCCTTGTCTGGCTTTTCAACTTCCAAGCCAGTATCCTTTCCATCAAAACCTTAATATGCTGTCAAAGGGATAGATGATGCCCAGCTGTGAGTAGAGAATATTGTCTATTTTGTTTTCACTTAGGGGCATCCAGAAGTATGAGTTCCACATCCTTGACTTGAAGTCATTGAAAGCTTGTAGTTACAGTCTTTTGGAGCATGAGACTCTTCTAAAACAAAATCAGTGTTAGTGATATGATAAACATAGGCCAGAATAAAGTGTAAATCTGCTAAAAGAAAATGTTACAAGTGTTTTTTCTTTTCTTTTGTCTTCTCCTTCTTCTTCTTTTTTACGAGAGTGCAAATAACTCATGAAGGCGTGTAAACTGCGGTCTGCTCAGGAGGCAGATCCGCTCACTTTTTGCCTCCGGGAAGGAAGAGCACATCTTTCTCACCCTGAGCACAGTGGACCTATCCTGAGCATCCTTCTGGGGCTATTGGTCCTGGCCCTTTCCTGGGACACATCCTCACAGGCCCCAACCCAACCTGCTTTCTGGCTTCAGGGACCTCCTGCTCTCTTCTGAATCCCCTTCTGTCCATCTCAATAGATGTTCCCATTTCTCGCACCAAATGTTAAATACCTTCAAAGCAGGGCCTGCCTTGTGTTTTTCTCTCTTCCTCACTTTTCCAAGGATAGTGCTGAGAATGAAGAACAAGTTTCCTCAATATTTGTTGGGTTTCTTATTTGATTTGTTATCTGAAGCATCTTTTATATTCAAGGGCCTGTGCCAGGCTGAATTATATTGAACTGGTTCTTCATTTCCTTAGTCATGTGAAAGTTCCTGTGTTATTAACCCACAAGGAAGTATAAATTACTAAGGAGAAGTTACCCAAATTATAAGTTGTAGGTAGCTTTCACCTCAGCCAGTAGATTTAATTCGTTATTTATATGAAATATTGAATAAGGAGTTCCTGTCGTGGCGCAGTGGTTAACGAATCCGACTAGGAACCATGAGGTTGTGGGTTCGGTCTCTGGCCTTGCTCAATGGGTTAACCATCCGGTGTTGCCATGAGCTGTGGTGGAGGTTGCAGACGCAGCTTGGATCCCACTGTGGCTCTGGCGTAGCCTGGCAGCTGCAGTTCCAATTTGATCCCCAGCCTGGAAACCTCCATATGCCATGGGAGCAGCCCTAGAAAAGGCAAAAAGACAAAAAAAAAATACTGAATAAGTGTTTATTTTTTTATATTTTTATTTTTTCTATTATAGTTGATTTACAGTGTCCAGTCAATTTCTGCTGTATAGCAAAGTGACCTATATATATGTGTGTGTATGTATATATATATGTATACATGTCCTCCATCATGTTCCATCAAAAGTGACTAGATGTAGTTCCCTATGCTATATAGAAGGATCTCATTGCTTATCTACTCCAAATGCAATAGTTTGCTTCTACTAACCCCAAACCCCATCCCACTCCCTCCTCCTCCCCCTTGGCAAGTTTGTTTCTTTTCTGTAGATAGGTTCATTTGTGCCATATATAGATTCCAGATATAAGTGATATCATATGGTATTTGTCTTTATCTTTCTAACTTATTTCATTTAGTATGAGAGTCTCTAGTTCCATCTGTGTTGCTGCAAATGGCATTATTTTGTTCTTTTTTATGGGTGAGTAGTATTCCATTGTGTATATGTACCATATCTTCTTAATCCATTCATCTGTTGATGAATGGATTGTTGTTCCCATGTCTTGGCTATTGTGAATAGTGCTGCAATGGACATGCGAGTGCGTGTATCTTTTTCAGTGAAAGTTTTGTCCAGGTATATGCCTTTGTCGTATGGTAGTTCTATATTTATTTTTCTGAGGTACCTCTGTACTGTCTTCCATAGTGGTTGCACCAATTTACATTCCCACCAACAATGCAGGAGGGTACCTTTTCCCCACACCCTCTCCAGCACTTGTTATTTCTTGACTTGTTAATGATGGCCATTCTGACAGGTGTGACGTGGTACCTCATTGTAGTTCTGATTTGCATTTCTTTAATAATTAGTGATGTTGAACATATTTTCATCTGCCTGTTGGCCATCTGTATATCTTTGGAGAAATGTCTATCCAGGTCTTTAGTCCATTTTTCATTTGGGTTGTTAGTTTTTTTGCTATTGAGTTGTATAAGTTGCATGTATATTTTAGAGATTAAGCCCTTGTCAGTTGCATTGTTTGAAACTATTTTCTCCCATTCCTTAGGTTGTCTTTTTTTTTTTTTTAATGGTTTCCTTTGCTGTGCAAAAGCTTGTCAGTTTGATTAGGTCCCATTGGTTTATTTTTGTTTTTATTTCTGTTGCCTTGGGAGACTGACCTAAGAAAACATTTTTACAGTTGATGTCAGAATGTTTTGCCCTATGTTCTCTTCTAGGAGTTTTATGGTGTCTTGTCTTATGTTTAAGTCTGTAGGCCATTTTGAGTTTATTTTTGTGCATAGTGTGAGAGTGTGTTCCAGTTTCATTGATTTGCATGCAGCTGTCCAGTTTTCCTGGCACCACTTCCTGAAATGCCTGTCTTTTTCCCATTTTATATTCTTGCCTCCTTTATTGAAGATTAATTGACCATAGGTGTCTGGCTTTATTTCTGGGTTCTCTATCCTATTCCATTGGTCTGTATGTCTGTTTTTGTACCAATACTATACTCTCTTGATTACTGTAGTTTGTAATATTGCCTGAAGTCTGGGAGAGTTATGCCTCCTGCTTGTTTGTTTTTTTTTTTGTTTGTTTGTTTGTTTTTTTCCCTCAGGATTGCTTTGGCAATTCTGGGTCTTTTATGGTTCCATATAAATTTTTGGATTGTTTGTTCTAGTTTTGATAGGGATTGCATTGAATCTGTAGATGGCTTTGGGTAGTATGACCATTTTAACAATATTAATTCTTCCAATCCAGGAGCGTAGAATATCTCTCCATTTCTTTGGATACTGTTTAATTTCCTTGATTGATGTTCTATAGCTCTCAGGATATAAATCTTTCACTTTTTTAGTCAGGTTTACTCCAAGGTATTTAATTTTTTGGGTATGATTTTAAAGTGTATTGTATTTTTATATTCCTTTCCTAATATTTCATTGTTAGTGTACAGAAATGCAACTGATTTCTGAATGTTAATCTTGTATCCTGTTACTTTGCTGAATTCATTGATCAGCTCGAGTAGTTTTTGTGTGGAGTCCTTATGATGTTTTGCCAATTTCTGCTGCACAGCAAGGTGACCTAGTCATACACATGTGCATGCACGCGTGCATGCACACACACACATATACGTTCCCCCGAAGCTGTATTTCTGTATCAGATGGGTAACTATAATCCTCTAAACTTTCTCAGAGAATTTCATGTGATACTGAGAAAGTAGCAATTTATCAAAGGTAGTTTTAAAATGGAGTTGTGGCTCAGTGGGTTAAGAACCCAGTGCAGTGTCTGTCAGGATGTGGGTTTGATCCCTGGCCTTGCTCAGTGGGTTAAGGATCCAGTGTTGTTGTGAGCTGTGGTGTAGGCCTGCAGCTGTAGCTCTGATTTGACCCCTAGCTTGGGATAGGTGCCATTTGCTACAAGTGCAGCCATAAAGAGAGGAAAAAAAAGAGACTTTTATTTATAGACATTACTTTGTTCGGATCAGAGACTAGGGTGCTAAAGAATAACTGAAAATGTTATTGAACACTTATTCCAGGTCCTGCACTGTGTTTTCATGCATTCTGATGAATCGTCCCTTCCTTCCATGAGGCCAGCACTATTGCAAATAATACTCATCTTACAGATGAGAAAGCTGAGGGTTTGAGAGGCCAGTAAATGGTGTAAGGTGGGTCCAAGCCTGACCTTGGGCCCTTGAGTTGTGGAGCACATGTCTGGGAGCACTGCATACCTTAGGTACTTCCTAAGGGCAGGCATCTAGCTGTCTAACCACCAGTTGTTCCGCCTGCATCCATGGCAGATGCTGTTCCACATGTCTTAGCATCTGAAGCAAGCAGCTGTACTAGGCTTATTGACTGATGTTTCCGTGAAGAAGAGAAAAGTAGACATTTGTTTCTAAGGAAGATGGAACCCAAGTAGAGAGTGCCCTTAATTGTATTGGCTTTTAAGAAATGTTTTAGGCAGGAAGAGTTGCCAGCTTTTTCCCAAGCAGCGCACCACAGCCTTGTGCCCTGGGAGAATTGGAATATACATTAGCCTCCTTCCAGAGAGCTATTTGTCCTCTTTCAGAGATGAGGTCTGCTCTTAAAAGTTGGGCAGACTTCACATCTAATTATTCCACTGTCGTTGCAATTGCTTACCCTAATCCTAAACCCCGTGGAGGTTTTATTACAAGGGTTGGTGGCATTAGCCTGTCAACAGCTGGATGAGACAGAAGTTAGAAAATGGACTTTTCGAGGTCAGGAAGCTAAGCGACCAGAAAAACCAATTTGTCAACTTAAATCATCTTGGGAATGGAAAAAAATTATTCCACAGTGTGGGAGAAAAAGGCTGCAGGGAGCCCTTGCTTTGTTTTTTTGCTTCCTCCTGTTGGTATATATATATTTTATAGCAGCATCATGTCTGGGTAACAGAAGGTTTACGTGTTGACTTTATTTGTCAAGAGCTATGGTGTGTGGTCATTTGGGGCGCTTGTCTGAACATTTATCATGAAAACTGTGAGCTCTTTTTAGCTTTTTGGCTTAATTACCTGTAGCCACATATGAAAGGCAAAGGTCTGAACCTTCAATAATTGCCTCTTGACCCACATTTTATTACTTTTTAAAAGACTTTCATCTTTGTATTAGTCATCTTTTAATAACGAGATATTAATAAGTTTTCCATATTTGGGGTGATAGCTTATGGGGAGTGAATTTCACTTATTGGCTTTGTAAAAATTATTCTCTTAAAATAGTTTGGAATATATTTTCTGTAGTATTTTGTAAAATTTAAGTCTTCTCTTAAAATAGATATTCTTTGTGCTGTGTTATGAGAGCAAAGACGCGGATTTCTCTATGAAACCATGACGGGGGTGTTCACGACAGCAAAGCGTGTACCCTCACAATGCTCCCTTTTAATTTCTTGTGCTTTTTTTCCTTCGTATAAAATAAATGTATACACTGCCATGGCATGAAATAAAAGCCTGTATTGGAAAACCTCAGTTTCTTAATAGGGCTCAAAGCTATGTTTCTTTATTTCAGTGAGAATCCATGTTTTTCAGGTTATTTCAATGGACTGTGAAATCCAAATTACTGTTTCTTTAAATAGCAAAGCAAATATGCAATTTAAAATAATCTAGGCTTTTTTTTCTCAGCCTAAAGAAAAGTTGTTAATTTTTACTCAGCTTATCTCTTTCTCTTTCTTTCTTATGTTGCATTTGTACATACATGTACAATTCATGAATGGATACTCTATTGATTAATTTCAAAGTATTCTATTTTTAAAACAATTTGATATTGATAAAATAAATTTTTTAAAAAAGTTAAAGGGCAGGAAAATCTAAAATAACCAGGCAGCACACACTTAAATGTAATAATTCTGCAGGAATTTTTTGTAAACAAATTTCTTTTGCATTAGTATTACTTATTATAAGAAGAATATTTTTCTCTTAAAACGTGCATATTAATTGAAATGCCCTAAATAGAATATTTTGTAACATTCTAGGGGTTTCCATTACTGAAAGTGTTCTGAGATCAATTCTTTTGCAAAATGAGGAATGAGTTTGAAAAACGAACATGCTATTAATTGTGTTTATGGATTTAGAACATTATATACTGTATTATGCTTTCTTAGAGTGAAGAACACAGATATTATTTTAATTTTAAGCCAGAAAATCTTTACTTACCATGAGAACATGTTTAGGTAACACAGATGACCAGCTCCTAATCTCTCATACCTCTATAAGACATCCTAATTCATGGGCATCTCATGCTCAGCACAGAGAATTGTGTGTCCGGAAGAGTCCATTATACATGTTCTCAGCCCTGTCTGTGTGGGTTGTAGTTGTCATTGAGTTAATGTGTACCGTTTCCTTGTGAGAAGCATTGGTGAGAATGATGAGAGTAGGGAGACAGTTGTCCCTTAAAAACTTACTTGAATCCTTAGGAAAGAATAGGGGTGAGCTGCTTTAGGGGGAAAACATATTATTGCACTAAGGTCAGCAAGCCAGCTGAAAAAAATTACAAAGAGGTAGCAGAAACCTAGACAGGAAATATGAGTGCACCACCATTCGCTGTGGTGCAGTGAGTTAAGAATCCAACTTCAGCGGCTCTGGTTCCTGTGGAGGCTTGGGTTCGATCCGGGTTGGACAGGTGGATCCAAGGAGCCAGCCTTGCTGCAGCTGCAGTTAGAGTCTCTGGGATCTTCAATATGCTTTGGGTGCAGCCATTAAAAAAAAAAAAAAAAAAAAAAAAAAGAGATGGAGTTCCCGTCGTGGTGCATTGGTTAGCCAATCCGACTAGGAATCATGAGGTTTCGGGTTCGATCCTTGGCCTTGCTCAGTGGGTTAAGGATCCGGCGTTGCCCTGAGCTGTGGTGTAGGTCACAGACACGGCTCGGATCCCGCGTTGCTGTGGCTCTGGCATAGGCTGGTGGCTACAGCTCTGATTAGACCCCTAGCCTGGGAACCTCCATATGCGTTGGAGCGGCCCTAGAAAAGGCAAAAAGACCAAAAAAAAAAGAGAGCAAGAAAGTACCAATGGTTGAGGGTTTTGCAAAACAGATGAGTAGAAACTGTAACCAGCAGACCTGTATTCTGGGAAAGGGCTTTGACGGTGCCTGGAGGATTAGAGGATGATATGCATGTCTTCGTTTAAGTTCAAAGTAAATTGTTTGTGTATTATTTTTTAATTCTCATTTTGCAACTTCTTTCCAGTTAACGAAAAAAATAAGCATTCCTAAAGATTATTCGAGAGAACTTCTACTGTGCTGATTATTATTGGATAATATATTTATTAATATTTTTAATAAACATATTTAAATACAACTTACAATTTACATATAGAGATACACACATTTATGTTAAATATAGTATAGTGTATGTTGCATATAATTAAATTTATAAATTACATTTAAAAATTTTAAATTATATATTACATGTAAAATGTAAATTTACATGTAATATATAATGTAAAAATGCATACTTATATATTTAAAATTTTATAGACATCTTTAAATATAGTATATACTTAATATCTATCAAAATATATAGATTTATTTAAAATAGCCATATATTTCATTTGCGTTAATTTGTCTACACACAGCTTTTGTCAGCTCTTTCCAACAATGATGCAGTCTCTATCATATTCATTTCATTAAATAGAAAAAGAATGTGTCTCTCACTAAAGCGCTTCCAAGTCTTGTATGACACTCTGGAGTGGTTTTGTTATAAATGTCATGTTTTTAAGTGAAACCCTGAAGGATTTACATAAAAATTAACTATTTAATTGGAATAAAAGCCAGTTTTAATTTGATCATATAAAATCGATTTTTACATAACCCACCCCATTTGCCACTATTTCTGAGGAGAGTGGTTACGTGTCAAGGGCAAGAGCTATGTGCCTGTGAAGTAATCACGCCTCTGTTGTACTTGAGTAGCCCTTTCAAGTGTTCCAGGAAATCCTTGGTGTTGAGAAGTGAAATTGACTCATGACCCACCTATTTTATCAAGCTGGGAAGTTTTGCTTTGCTTTTGTTTGGCGCGCTGCTAATCATTAAAAAATAAAAGACACCTTGAGAAAGTGTGTGGAAATAAAACTTCCAGCCCTGTTACTGGATAGGATGCTGCCGTGCATCCTGGCTAAGCATTAAAGCACATGTGCTGCCATAAACTGTCTTGTAGCAGTAAATTCCTGCCCTGTCTTCCCTGCCTCTGCACAAAGCTGCTCATTTGCTCATCAGACCCCATGATAATTCAGTAGACAACGCAGATGAAGGTCAGCCGCGGCACCATCTTTCTGGATTTGTAATACCTACAGAAATTAAAGGAAAAAGTCCATCTAGCGAGTGACATTAGTGTGGAACAGACCATTTAGCTGCCCAGATCGTCCTAAGAGGACCACGCCTCAAATGCAGAGTCTGGACTTGGTCTTGGAAGAAGCTTAAGTCAGGTTTTGTTAGTTCACCAGGATTGGTAGAGTCAGGTTGGTATTATATTGTTTATCATGAGCAAATAAGGCTGACTTGAAAAGAACTGGGTGCCCACAGCCTCAGCCAGGACGGCCTTTCTTTGTTGGCAAGCTCTGTGCAGACCCATTAGCATCGCACTGTTCTCGGTGGGCCTGGAAGCAGGGAATGGAATGTCCTGGGAGGCTTAGGTTTCTTCTGTAAACATGCGCCCTGGTTCCCACTGGCCACGTGAACATTAGCAGGAATGCACCCTGGTCCCCGCCTGTGCCCTACAGAGGCCTGGCCTTGCAGGGCTTTCAGTGTAGACAAGAGGCATCATGGTCTCATCCTGAGGCTCCAGGAGAGCAGGGCATGGAGGGAGCAAGCCAGGTTGCTGGTCCTTGAGGACTCCACATCTATCTGCGACTGGGAGGAATAGAGGGGTTATTCACACAGAAGGGGGTGCCAAGAGCAGTGTGGGAGAGATGTGCAAGGCCCTGGGATGCTGAGAAGCTGCTTTTCCCTGAGGGGCAGAAGGGGGAGCCGGGAGGGAGGTGAGGTGAGGCTGCAGAGAGACAGGCCTGCATCCGCTGTCCACCTGCACATCCATGTGCCTCGCCTGCTTGGTACCCCACTTCTTCCACAGCTGCCTCATGTAACCAGGTGAGGCTGTCCTCCTTCTGTTCTTGCCTTTTTTCTTTTTTCTTTTTGGCTGCATCCATGGCATGCAGAAGTTCCCAGACCAGCGATTGAACCCACGCCACAGTGGTAACCTGAGCCACAGCAGCGGCAACACTGGATCCTTAACTCACTGAGCCACCAGGGAACTCTTAATAAGACAAGATCCAAATCAGCAAAGTTGGTGGCCAAGTCTTTGTCCAGCGACTTTAGCCAATGACATGGTTTTTGTTTCCTTAGAACCTACTCTTCATAGAACTTGGCCATGAGTTTGTGGGAGTTTGAACCTGGAGGCACAGCTCAGTGGCTCAGCACTGGGGACTGTCTCTGTTTGGGGGAGGGAGATGGCCTCACCATTGTTTCTTTCTTTTTCAGTCTCTGTATAGGAGCCTCATTTTTTTTTTTTTATTGTAATGCAAGATTTCTGATGAGCTATCTCCCTCACCCACAGTCTGCCCGCCTAAAATCTGTTGGTGAGAAGCGCGGGATCCTTGTTAGGGTGGCCCCTGCACACACCTTTGTTCCCCCTGTGGCCAGGTGTGGCAGGGCCAGGCATTCTTCATCACCTGCGGCCTGATGGACATTGCTGCTATTTGCCTGGAGAATCTCCATGGATGACAAGGTGACAACGGTGGATCACCATGACCTTTCCTTTGATGTATTTCCTCTCAGGATTGCTTTGCATATCGTTTGATCTTTTGGGTTGAGTTGGGACTTTTTTTGACTCTCAGGAGGCCGTCCCAAGTGCCAGACCTCCCAGTTCTGAGGCTTCTAGTTCCTCCAGATCAGACTTTCATGCTCCTTCAGCTGGATGCTTGTCTCATTCTCCTGGTCCCCCCAGCCCTCTCTTAAAATACGAATTGGACCACGTCTTACTTTCCTGATAGACTTCAGTGCCTTCTTACTGCCCAGAAAATAAAGGATCTTTAAAAAAAATTTTTTTTGGCCAGAAGCATCTTAAAGCCATTTACCCTTTATCTGGAACTAGATATAACTTAGCGTTGCATACCGGTACTTCTGGGTATTAGTCAGTTTCCTAATAAAAATGCATTTGCAGCAGTGTTTGGGGATAAATGTCCATTTTCTTCTCTTTTTCTTCAGTCTAGGCTCTTCCAGGCTTGCTGCCTTGTCTTGCTGTGTTTCTGATTCCATCTCTCAGGCAGGACTGTCCTGCCCCGGGCTGACGTGCTGTCTTTAGAGAAAGTGCCGGGGCGCATTTGCTTTTCGTGACCCAGGGCTGCATTTCATTGTGTCCTCCTCTCTGCTGAGGGCCTCTCTACCCTCCTTCTTAGGAAGTGCTGGGCTCTTCCTTTCCTTCAAGGGCCCCTGGGTCACCTGGCCTGTTTCACCTGAGCAGGACTGCCAGCTCCTCCTGCCATGAGTCCACGGCACCCTGTCCCCATTCTGGGCTGGCACTGGCCTCTTTCTCACACTGGGACATTGTTTGTGTATCCCCGGTAGATGGAGATTCCTTCTGAGTGACTCGTTTTACATCAGGCTTGCTTCCTCCAAGTCAGAATATTTTGGGGAGGTCCCTGTATGTTTTTAGGGGCAGTGGTGAGCTCCTGGATGGGAGACTGTCCTGATGGAGGAGAAATAGTTTTCTGTCCTTTCTTCAACTTATGATCTCTAACTCTTCACTCTTTTGCCATCCTCTTCCTGTACCCTAAGTCCTTTCTGAGGACACTTCAAGCTCCTTTTTTTTTTTTCCATTTCTAGGGCCGCTCCTGCGGCATGTGGAGGTTCCCAGGCTAGGGGTCTAATCGGAGCTGTAGCTGCCGGCCTATTCCAGAGCCACAGCAACGCAGGATCCGAGCAGCGTCTGCGACCCCCACCACAGCTCACAGCAATGCCAGATCCTCAGCCCACTGAGCAAGGCCAGGGATGGAACCCACAACCTCATGGTTCCTAGTCGGATTCATTAACCACTGAGCCATAATGGGAACTCCTGCAAGCTCTTTTTTCTGTAACATCTTGGTTATGAGACAAATTATGGTGATTCCAGGGGTGAGTGAAATAAATTTAAGGTACCATTTTCTTATATATTAAGAGAATCAACTTTAAATGAGGAATGATTTTAAGGGAGTTCCCATTGTGGCACAGTGGAAATGAATCTGACTAGTATCCTTGAGGATGTGGGTTCCATCCCTGGCCTTGCTCAGTGGGTCAGGGATCCCACATTGCTGTGAGCTGTGGGGTAGGTCGAAGACACAGCTTGGATCCCACTTTGCTGTGGCTGTGGTGTAGGCTGGCAGCTGTAGCTTTGATTCGACCCCTAGCCTGGGGACTTCCATATGCCACTGGTGCAGCCCCCCCCCAAAAAAAAGAAAGAAAGAAAAAGAAATGATTTTAAGATGCATCTGGGGGGTAAATATTTATCATAGATCAGCCAAGCAAGACTCCTATGAACTGTGAACCAGTAGTCACCTGTGGAGTGTAAGAATTCCATTGACAAACTCCATTTTACAAGGGTCAAATCAGAGTCTTTCTCTGATGGGTCAAAGTAAAATCTAGTCTAAAAATCTTGAGTTAGGGCTTGAAAGTATTGTCTCTCACTAATATGCTGATAGTTCTGGGTTTCTTATAAAAATTAGAATGAGGAAATTATTAGATAAACTGTCAGTCCCCAGAGGAAACATTCCAGGTAAAAGTTCATTCTAAATAAGGGAAGCATATTGTGGGCAGTAAGAAGGCATGTGAACCCTTGAAGGTATGGTTTTCTACAAATTGTTGCAATCTCAGTTCTGTTTTAATTTTAGCTTAACAAGGAAATAAGGTATATTCAGAAGTGCTCTAGACTTGAAAGGCTCTTTGAGTGTGTTCTGACCATGCCCTCAGCCAGCCCAGTCTGAGTCTGTCTCTTACCACATTGGAATCTGGCAAATGCCACTTGCTTCCTTGACTTTGAAGCATGGTTGAGGTGGTTTTATAGAATACAGCAGTGATACTCCACACTTAGAAAGCATCACAGTTACCAGGAGGGCTTGTTAGAACTCCACCCATCCCCAGGTTAGGGTGGAGCCTAATCCTTTACATTTGTAATAGGTCCCCCGGCCGGTGTTGATGCTGCTGGTCTGTGGACCACATTTGAAGGATCCCTGGAATAGATAGGTGTATGTCGTAATGCTTTGGAAGCTAAGTTTCTATGATGTTCTTGCAATTAAAGGTAGATTTTTATACCGTATGATATCACTGCTATGTGGGATCTAAAATATGGCACAAATGGACCTACCTGCAAAACAGAAACAGACTCACAGATATGGAGAACAGACTTGTGGTTGCCAGGGGTGATGGGGGAGGGAGTGAGATGGATGGGGAGTTTGGGGTTAGTAGATGCAAACTATTGCATTTAGAAAGAATGGGCAGTGAAGTCCTACTGCACAGCACAGGGGGCAGTCCATGAAGGAAGATAATTTAAGAAAAGGAATGTGTGTATATATATATATATACATATATATATATATATATATATATACACACATATATGTATGTATGACTGGGTCGCTTTGCTGTGTAGCAGAAATTGGCACAATATTGTAAATCAACCATCCTTAATAAAAAGAAGGTAGATTTTAATCTCCTTACATTGGTCCTGTACTTGCTAATGAACTAAAGTGTTTAAAAATCATTCAGTAGGTCTGAAGTGAATAGTTGTTTCCCTTGATGAAATTCATAAGGAAAAAATGTCTCGTTTTGTGTATTCTGTCCCTTATTGAAACAGCAAATAAGTTTTCACATTCCCCCAGTTCATCATTTATTGTGGCATTTGGCACGAAGACTTAAAAATTAGTAGGAAGCTCAGATAGCTTAAAAATATTAGTTCTTGGATTAAAGATACTTTACAGTTTATCTGAAATGCGTGATAGTACTTTTTTCTTTACTCTTATATAACTGTGACTGACTCGTCTTACACTCGTTGCTAGAAAGTGCCACAGTGATACGGGTCTTCAGGATACAGTGTCTTGAAATACCCATTAGTATCTTGTTTATACATTCAACAACTGTCAGCAGAGAAGGTAGACGGAACATTATGACAAACACATGGGTCTTGGCAACCATGGTGCTGAACAACCCTACACACATATGCCAAAAATGAACATAGGCAGTGACTTCAGCAGAATTTCACTCAAAATGGATCATAGACCTAAAATGGATCATAAACGTAAAATGCAAAACCCTAAAACTTCTAGAAGGTATTATAGGAGGAAATTTAGGTGACCTTGAATTTGATGGTACCTTTTTAGATAGAACCCTGAAAGTATGATCCATAAAAGAAAAAACTGATAAGTTGAACTTTATTAAAACTTTAAAGTTATGCTCTGCAAAAAACATTCAAAGAAGAATAAAAAAAGATAAGCAACAGACCAGGGGAAAATTTTTGCAAACACATGTCTGATAAAGGGCTAATCCCAAAAATATACAAAGAACATTTAAAACTCAACAGGAAAAGAACAAACAGCCCATTTAAAAAGTGGGCAAAAGATCTGATAGACACCTCACCGTGGAAGATGCATAGATGGCAAATAAGCCTGTGAACAGATTTTTGAGCAATATACCATTCAGTTAGGGAATTTCTTTCTTTTTTTTTTTGGTTTTCTTTTTTTTAATTAATTAATTTATTTCTCCGCTGTACAGCATGGTGGCCAAGATACACTTACATGTATACATTTTTTTTTCCACCCTTCGTTCTGTTACAATATAAGTATCTAGACATAGTTCTCAATGCTACTCAGCAGGATCTCATTGTAAATCCATTCCAAGTTGTATCCGATAACCCCAAGCTCCTGATCCTTCTCACTCCCTCCCTCTCCCCCCTGGGGCAGCCACAAGTCTATTCTCCAGGTCCATGATTTTCTTTTCTGTGGAAATGTTCATTTGTGCTGTATATTAGATTCCAGATATAAGTGAAATCATATGGTATTTGTCTTTGTCTTTCTGACTTATTTCACTCAGTATGAGATTCTCTAGTTCCATCCATGTTGCTGAAAATGGCAATATGTCATTCTTTTTTATGGCTGAGTAGTATTCCATTGTATATATATATGCCACATCTTCCTAATCCAATCGTCTGTCAATGCACATTTAGGTTGTTTCCATGTCTTGGCTATTGTGAATAGTGCTGCAATGAACATGTGGGTGCATGTGTCTCTTTTAAGTAGTTTTGTCCGGATATATGCCCAAGAGTGGGATTGCAGGGTCATAAGGAAGTTCTATGTATAGATTTCTAAGGTATCTCCAAACTGTTCTCCATAGTGGCTGTACCAGTTTACATTCCCACCAGCAGTGCAGGAGGGTTCCCTTTTCTCCACACCTTCTCCAGCACTTGTTATTTGTGGACTTATTAATGATGGCCATTTTGACTGGTGTGAGGTGGTATCTCGTGGTAGTTTTGATTTGCATTTCTCTTATAATCAGGGATATTGAGCATTTTTTTCATGTGTTTGTTGGCCATCTGTATATCTTCCTTGGAGAATAGTCTATTCAGGTCTTTTGCCCATTTTTCCATTGGGTGATTGGCTTTTTTGCTGTTGAGTTATATAAGTTGCTTGCATATTCTAGAGATTAAGCCCTTGTCTGTTGCATCGTTTGAAACTATTTTCTCCCATTCTCTAAGTTGTCTTTTTATTTTCTTTTGGGTTTCCTTTGCTGTGCAAAAGCTTTTCAGTTTGATTAGGTCCCATGGGTTTATTTTTGCTCTAATTTCTATTGCTTTGGGAGACTGACCTGAGAAAATATTCATGATGTTGATGTCAGAGAGTGTTTTGCCTATGTTCTCTTCTAGGAGTTTGATGGTGTCTTGTCTTATATTTAAGTCTTTAAGCCATTTTGAGTTTATTATTGTGCATGGTGTGAGGGTGTGTTCTAATTTCATTGCTTTGCATGCAGCTGTCCAGGTTTCCCAGAAATGCTTGCTGAATAGACTTTCTTTTTCCCATTTTATGTTCTTGCCTCCCTTGTCAAAGATTAATTGACCATAGGTGTCAGAGTTTTATTTCCGGGTTCTCTATTCTGTTCCATTGGTCTGTCTGTCTGATACCAGTACCACACCGTTTTGATGACTGTGGCTTTGTAATATTGCTTGGAGTTGGGGAGAGTGATGCCCCCTGCTTGGTTTTTATTTCTCAGGATTGCTTTGGCAATTCTGGGTCTTACATTAAAACAGCAGAGATGGCATCGTCCACGTATTAAAAGGGCTAAAATCAAGAATGCTGACAATACCAAATGGTGGCAAGGAGGTAGAGCAAGAAGACCTCTCATTCATTGCCAAGAGGAAGGCAAAATGGTACAACCATTATGAACAACAGGCTGGCAGTTTCTTACAAAGCTCGAGGTGGTCTTAGCAAATGGTGTAGCGGCTGTGCTCCTAGGCATCCCTTGAAAACTTATGTTCATACCAAAACTTGCACATGGACTGTTTACAGTGGCATTATTCATAATTGCCCAGAGTCGAAAGCAGTAAAGATGTCCTTCGATAGATGAAATGGATGAACAAACTATTTTACACCCAGACGTTGGAATATCATCCAGCACTAAAAGGAAATAGGTTATCCAGCCACAAAAAGACGTGGAGGAAGCTGAATTGCCTATTACTCAGTGAAAGAAATAGTCTGTAAAATCTGTATACTGTATGATTCCAGCTGTATGACATTCTAGAAAAGGCAAACCTCTAGAGGCAGTAAAAAAACATCACTAGTACCTCACACCCATTAAGACGACTCGTCTCCAAAATGATTTTTGTTAAAAAAAAAAAAGGAAATAATGAGTGTTTGTGAAGATGTGAAGAATTGTGAACCCTTGTGCAATGCGGGGACGGGGGGTGGAATATCAATGAGTGCAGCCACTGTGGAAGCAGGATGGTGGTTCTTGCTAACAGTGGAAGTACCATGTGATACAGCAATTCCACTTCTGGGTGTACCTCCAGATTAGTTGAAACAAGGGTTATTTCTGCCCCCATGTTCATAGTAGCATTATTTTCAGGAGCTAAACGGTAGAAGCAACTCAGGTGTCCATGGACAGGTAAATGGAAAAAAACAAAATGGGGTTTTTACCCATAATGGAATATTATTCAGCTTTAAAAAGGAAGGAAATTCGGACACATGCTACAGCATCGAGGAACCTTGAAAGCATGAATTATACCACGTGAGATAAGCCAGTCACAGAAAGACAGATGCGCTATGATCCACTTAGGTGAGGTAACTGGAGACTTCAGACTCCAAGTCATAGAGCCAGAAAGTAGCTGGTGGTTCCCAGGGGCTGGGGGAGGGCTGGCAGGGTGGGAGGCCTTGTTCAGCGGGTACAGACTTTCAGTTTTGTGAGATGGAAAGAGCTGCGGAACTGTTGCACAGCCGTGTGAGTGTGCCTAACGCCATTGAACTGTGTGCTTGACATGGCTGAGGCTGTTTTATGTTCCGTGTATTTTAGCACCATTTAAGGGAGGAAAACAAAGGATCAGTGTTTGCAGGGGGCTGGGGGCAGGGGAGGGCTCTGTAGGTGGATCGCAGTGGATTTTTAGGGCAGTGAAACTGCTAATCGTAAATGGAGAACGTGGCATGTTTGCCAGAGCTCATGGGTTGTACAACGCAGAGTGAAGGGTAACCAGACTGAGGACTTGGTTACCAGGAGCGCGTGGATAGGAGCCCCCCAGTTGTGCAATCGTGATGCACCAAGGCAAGGCGTTCCCAACATCGGAAAGGGAGGGGGAAGGGGGAGGCACTAGATGGGAACACTGTATTTTCTGCTCGGTTTTTCTGTCACCCTAAACCTGCTCCAAAAAATAAAGTCTCTTCCTTAAACCTTCAGCAGCGTAAAAAACACACGAGGCTAAAGAACCAAGCAGTACCGTGGGGCTAGTTGGGGAAGCAGTTCATATACTGGAAATCGTCCCAGTGAATCAACTACCCCACGTCATCGCATCCTTAATACGAGGATATTGTTCATCTTTCTCTTCATCTCACCTTTCCCGCAGCCATCACCACACAGGGGCCCCAGGAGGAGTTCAAGGCCATGTTGGAAAGAGGACAAAGGCCTGATTTTGGCTGATGTGCTAGACAGGGACACTTTTTAGGAGCACACAGTCAGAACTGCTGTTTTAGGAGCACACGGTCAGAACCGCTTTGGAGGTGCGCTGTTTCCTTCCAGGCCCGGCTGGTTACCTGCCTTCCTCTCCAGGCTGATTGGCGGGACTTCCTGTCTCCTGGCTGTGAGAGGACTAGGACAGTTGTCCTTGTTGCCCTGTTTCCTTGGCTGTGGAGCCGATTCCTTTGGGCAGCGGTTTTCTCTTCTCTCCAGCCTGATACCGAGTCCTGGTCCTGGGGGAGCGGGTGGCCTGTCCCAGCAGCATCCTTAGAGAGATGGCCTGGTTCACTTTCTGTCCCCTCCCCTCCTCCCACGCTCTAAGGCAGATGCGGGGTTAGAAAGCAGAGGCAACCCCATTTTCTTTCCTTTTTGACTGCTATTTATTTTATTTCTTACTGTTTTATTTATTGAAGTGTAGTTGACACACAGTGTGCTAATTTCTGCTGTCTGGCCACTTGACTCAGTTGTAGGTATATGTACATTCTTTTTTTATTTTCTTTTCCATCGTGGTCTATCCCAGGAGATTGGCTATAGTTCCCATTTTCCTTCTATCTCCTTTGGGAATCCTCCCACTTCTCACTAGCCCCCCATTTTCAGGGGACACTTTTGCTAAATTTTGGATACTTTCTCCCTTCCTTCCTTCCTTCCTTCCTTCCTTCCTTCCTTCCCTCCCTCCCTCCCTTCCTTCCTTCTTTCCTTCTTTCCTTCTTTGTTTTTCTCTTTCTCCTTTTTCAGCCACCCTGCAGCACATGGAGCTCCTAGTCCAGGGATCAGATCCAAGTCACATATTGCAACCTACCCTGCAGCTGCAGCAATGCTGGCTCCTTTAACCCACCGTGCCAGGCCTGAGATCGAACCTGTGTCCTGGTGCTACAGAGACACTGCTGAGGATCCCATTGCACCACAGTGGGAACTCCAAGACTTTGGATCCTTAACTGGACAAAAGATGGAGAGGAGACGGTTGAATCCCGGTCCATTTACAGCTCCTGTAAGAGATGCTTTATGTGGCTGTCTCTGTCCTGTGAGCCCAGAGATGCCAGCTCATGGGGAGGTTTGAAGGCCGGCCGTCCCCAAGCAAGGCTATTTCTGGATTTCCCATTGACAGCAGTCGGATTACAGTGAAGCCCGTGAAGTGACAGATTTGGGCAGGCCTGCGATTGCCGTAGGCAGTCAGAGACAGCGGGCCCCTGGTCCTCCTGCCTGAGGACAGTCGTGCCTCCCGAGGTGCCTTGTCCTTTCTGTTGATGGATTGAGGGAGACAAGCGGCACATGGGCAGACAGACCCCCTGCCCAGGCATTTGGTGCCATTTAACAGGTTCCTCTCGCTCCTGACATTTTTATTTCCCTCCTTCGCCCCGCTCATCACTAACTGTTTGCATCTTTTCTTCTTTACGCAGCAGTAATGCAGAATGACAGAATACACAGCCAAGCCCCACTCCCCATCGCCTCGGCTCTGTTCTAGTCCAATTACACAGTGGGTTTTACACGAGCTGAGCTGTGAAAGGCACGTTCCGGTTTTAATTGTACCCTGGCCTGGTGTGTGTGTGGGTGGTGGGGTGGGGGGAGCGTCCTTCCAGACAGACTGAAATTTTCATGAAGCTCTGCTGCTCAAAAGGCAGCGGCGGAACGAAAAAGGTGTTTCTTTTGAGCTGCTCAAGGCTGGAGCTTGCCATGCTCATCAGGCAGCCTCTTTCCTGGGAAAGAACAGTGGGGACGTTGAGTCTCGTCGCTGTGGGAGGAGGACCTGCTGGGTGCTGCTCGTTCCGTGCACTTCCTGTCTGTGGACTCACCCGTGCAGCCTCACCCTGTTTGCCTCTATCTCTGGAATCATCCCCAGAAGCTTAAGAGTCTATTTAAAACTTTCAGACTTCCTTTCTTTAAAAGGGTAGCTTGCTTTCATAAACATATCTCCCTAAGTGTAGCAGGGGGGTAGCAGAATGGTTCCTGCAGACATGTTTCAGGATTTTCCACTACCGACTTAGATTGGATCAGCTGGCCTCTTTTTGCTTGTTTGCTTTTGCTTTTTTAGGGCCGCACCTGCAGCTTATGGAAGTTCTCAGGCTAGGGGTCGAATCGGAGCTGCAGCTATGACCTACACCACAGCCACAGCAATGCAGGATCCTTAACCCACTGACTGAGGCCAAGGATCGAACCTGCATTCTCATGAATACGAGTTGGGTTCATTACCTTTCCCTTGTATTTGCAACATATGCATCACCATTCCTATCAGGGATTATGCATTTAGGCCCTTTATTCTATCTTGAAGGATTTCTTGCTCCTCCTTGTAAGACATCTTTTTGGTCCCTGGGAGGGACGAGCAGCCTGACATGCTAGGACTGTGAAGCGTGATGGGAGGGGAAGCCCCAGTGTCTTATGAAGAGCTCATGCTCACTTGATATTTGATTGATTAGTAAAACCCCCTGGCCGTGAGGTTGTGCTGTTTATCTCATATGGTTCTCCTAATAAATCGCCTGAATGGGGCCAGTCTTCCCCCTCCCTGGGGACCTTTGCCCCCCACCCGCAGTGGACTGGTGACCCTCAAGGCAGTGCCCCCTCCATGCTGGACATGCTTGGTGCCTGGGTGGGGGTAGAGGTGGGTTCACTCACATTCTGTCACTTGTCACTTGTGTCGTGGCTGCCAGCTCAGGGTGGAAACAGCCCCTGCCACGCTGTGCCCCACAGACCATCACAGGATCCACCCCTGTGTTTGCACTCAGACCCCTGCCTGGAGCAGAGGAGGTGGTGGTCATTGGGCGACGGTGGGCAGGGGAGCCAGGGGCTGGGAGGACAGGCAGCTGGGGACTATTCCAGGGACAAGGGACCATGAAGGAGCCCAGGCTCTGAGTCCCCTGCTCCTGTTACCTTGTCTCATCAAGATTCACATACAGAATACAAACTCAGAGGTAAAGTTGTGGGAGATTACTGCGCAGTGACCACAGAGCATTAATCCCAAGTGCAAGGCCACATGAGTGCAGGGCCTGGCGGTGTGGAGAGGTGGCATCAGCCCCACATACTTGGGTCTTGGCTGGAGGGGGTGCTTCCAGGTGACTCGCCCTGTGGAGAACAGGTTGGTGCTGGCCCTTGGGGGAGCTCAGGCTGGTCTGAGATGGGTGGAGAGAGGACAGACCTCTTCCCATGGCTTCGTCTTCCTTGTAGCACAGTGACTGCGTTCTAGGTGTCTTGAGAGAGCCAGGCAGAAGCTGCATCACATTCCTGTCTCGGGTGACAATCCCATGGATTCGCTTCTACCATACTCTGTTTTTGGAGGCCATCACGAAGGCCCACCCATATTCCTGCTGGACAGCACACACATTCCTGCTGCTGATGAATGTGGAGGTTCCAGAGGAATTTGACTTCGGACGTTTTGTTGGAGCTGTATTTGCAGAAAACATCATCTGTCACAGTGAGATCATCAATGAGATGGAGAGAAGTGGTGTGGAAACCAAGCAGAGACGGGCAGGAAAGGAGCCAGGAGGGGAGTGAGGATTTGCAGCATTGACTAGAAGTCAGGCAGCGCCTCTCTGATGTTTGAGGAAAGTTGGAGATGGAGCCATGCAGGTATCTGAGGAAAGAATGTTCTAGGCAGAAGAGAGAGCCTGTGTAGAGTGAATTATGAACGCGGAAGGTAGAGGCAAAGTGAGCGTGGAGAAAAGAAGTAGCGGGGATTTCAGAAAGGAGCAGGGACAATCATTTCAAGTCTTGTGGGTCCAGGTAGGGCTTTGTCATGCACGTGGAAAGCCATTGCTTTTGACGCATGGTGCCATGTGTCCTGGCTTACTTTTTGAAAAGATCACGTGATTGCTTTTTCTAGAATAGATTGCACAGGGACAAACGCGGAAGCAGGTGAACCATTAGGAAGCTATTGAAATATTCCATGCAAATATCGATAGCTGCTTGGACCAGGTGGTAACAATGTAGGTGATGGTGTGATCAGCCTTTGGATGTATTTTTCAAGGTAGAACCAGGAGGATTTGGTGACAGGTTGGATTTGAGTTAGGGGTCCAGGGTGACTACAAGATTTTTGGCCTGAGCATCTGGTTAAATGGCCATTGCCATTAACCATGCTTTCCCTCACTCTTTCCAATCTAAACAATCTGCATAGTGGTTTCCAAAAGGCTCGGAGGTTCCAAGACAGTCAGACTTTGGAAGGGGACGGGGTGCCAGGCAGGGTGGGTGGGACTATATTAAGAAAAATTGTTGATTCTGTGCTCACATCAGCAGAACCTTTACTAAAATTGGAACAAGACAGAAAAGATTAGCATGGCCCCTGCTCAAGGTTGACACGAAAATTCGTGAAGCCCATTCCATATTTTTTAGTAGATACAAACTATTATGCTTAGGATGAATAAGCAATGAGGCAGTACGGCATGGGGAACTATATCCAGTCTCTTGGGATAGACCATGGTGGAAGATAATATGAGAAAAAGAATGTGTATATATATATGTATGACTGGGTCACTATGCTGTACAGCGGGAATTGGCACAATGTTGTAAATCAACTGTACTTTAATCACAAATTAAAATTAAAAAAAGAGGAAGAACTGATGCTTCTATTTTCTGGGGGCCTAGGAGGCAAGGGGGAGGCAGGTCTGCAGGTCCAGCCACAGTTCAGGGGCATCCTCATTATTTTGTATTTAAGCACAGTTTTGCTAAATGAAACCGAGAACCATGCCTATCACACGCCCAGTAGAGAGGAAAGTCAGCACAGTTACTTGACTGATAATGATGCCAAAGAGTTTCAGGTGTTAGAATTTCATTAAGGCGGCGAATTGTCTCTCGCGGTACCATTTCCATTTCGTGTCAGGTATTGCAAATGAATCGCGGGCATAATTAATAGCTGTAGTAATTGGATTACCATTTTAAGATGATCAGCCGTGCAACAGAGAAGTGAGGAAGCAAGAACAATGAGGACCCACGCAAGTCTCTGGAATTGGTGTCCTTGCTGCGAGAGACTCTGCAGAACAGATTCATGTGTTGGTGCTTCATCACCGGTTGGCTGTGTTACAGCAGCTTAACATGGAGACACAATTGTGATGTGAAGTGGAACTCGTGGAACTCTCCTGGGGCCCTTGGTCCCAAGTCACCGAATCGGGGTTGCTGGGAGGATACCAATATTATAAGGATGGTTCTTGTGGACGTTTGAGTTACTTTTGATAACCATGGAGAAACCAGAAAGCAATACATGGTTTTATGTTCCTTACAAGCTTAATTGAGTCAAGGATAAAGATGCATAATCTAACCAAATAAAAGGAAGGTTGGCATTTTAGGACTTGAATGAATTATTGAACATATTTCAGACAAAAGATTGTTAAATAGCATGTTCGAATAGCTCTGGTTAACCTAAAGAGACACTTAGTAAACTAACCATAGATGGATAGGAAAAGGACATTTGCATAAAAGTCACTTTTCTGCCTGGGCTTGTGCTGGAATGACTTGGAATGATTGCATAATGAGGGCGAAAAGTTGTAAGACTACATAGAAACTGCATGCTACTTAATAAATTATTCATGTTAGCCCAAAGGTGTAATTATTCAGTGAAATGAGAACTCAAAAAATTAGTTCTGTATTAATGTTTATTTATATGGGTAGTGTTTTTGAACATGCTCACGTTTTCCCTCTAGAGGCAATCGAAAGGCAACCCACATGAAATGTGAAGTCAGGGTGGAATTCTTGGGGTCAGTTGTGTTCATCCTTTTCTGTTGTTGCTGTCACTTGTTTGCTTTGGGGGAAAGTTTGTTTCACGTGGAAGGGAAATCAGACCCTCATTAAAGCAGTCCTTTGGCACAGGATGGGAGCAGTAAGGCACTGAAGCACGGGCATGCCTGCAGCCTGGCTGCGGTGTCCACATGTGCTCTGGAGGAAGCAGAGTCCCAGGAACACAGTTTTGTGTCCTGATGGCGGTGGGGGTGTCACCACATCCCCCACCTCCCACAGTCCTGGTCAGAAACCATGATACTTCTTCTTCATCACCATTGTTATCACGTAGTGTTCAGTTGCAAGAGTGTTTAACACATTTTGGTTCAATAGTTCAATAGTCCCTGCTTCTACCCTTGACCTCTAGGGTGTCCAGAACAATAGGCACAGTGGTTCCCTCAAAGCAGGTGTTACAGCAAATCATCCTCTGCCTAACACCTTCCAGCAGGTCCTCATCTCAGAGTGAAAACCCAAGCCCTCACCATGGCCCTGAGTCCTGCCTGGTCTGGTCCTTCCTTCACCCAGCCCTTCACCAGCTAATGACTGCCATCCCCAGTCATTAGACTCAGATCCATCCTGGATGCCTGCCTGTTCCACTCACTTCCTCACCCTGGACCCTGGGAGGTCTGCGTAGACACCACCTTTCCAGTGATGCTCAGGCTGACCGCTCCCTGTAACTACAGCTCCTTGCACCCTCCATCTCAGCCCCCCTACATTTGTCCTGAGCTGAGGTTTCCCACCTTTAAGAATACTGTCACCTCTCTTTTATGTCCCTTCTTTGCCCAGACAAGGGCTCTTTGTCTGGTTCATTCAGCTATGTGTGCCAGGAGCCTGAGAATAGCCTCGCAGAAACTCTATAAATGTGTGTTGCATGAATGAATGAATGTGTGTCCTGAAACTCTTCCATGGAGATGCTAAATCTGCTGCCCCTGAGATTTATTAGAGAGCACCCAGCACCAGGTTGTGAATGGCCCGTGACCAGCAGGCATGTCCAGTTGTCGCAGAAATCTAAGAATGCAAGAGCAGGACGATGGGAAGCAGTGAGGCGGAGGAGGGCTTTCGTAGGCTGAGGTCTGGCACTCAGCACGTGCCCGTAACTCCTTCGTGGTGACCAGTCTTCTGTTTGGTGATCATGGTGATAGGATGAGAGTGGCACAGGGGGCTTGAGTGTTGAGTGGGTGGCCTGACATGGGTGGCCGTGCTGCTTATGTTTAACCCGAGGGAATTTCATGAGCAGGTGTCTGCCCCTTTGCATGGGTGTTTGAATTCCAGTTTCTAGAACAGCAGTGGCTGCCATAGCTCAAGTGATCCATCACATGTGTGCCTGCCTCCTGGGAGACTGGGTCACCATTTGCTTGGAAACTTTCACAGCAGGGAGCAGTGAAGCAGAGGCAATTTGGGGAAGAGTTAAATGTCAAGAGATGAGGCTGAAGGCAACGGGCTGAATCTTTTGTTTCAGAGACCGTCGTAATGGGCAGCCTTACTCTTCTAAACCCCTGCAAAATACCACACACACACACACACACACAGACACTAGTTAGGGACAGAATGGATGCTTTTTTAGACCTTCATTTGCTCTAGTGGATACTTGAATTGCCTCTTAGACTGTTTCAGCACTGTCCAAAAGAAATATAATGTGAACCATAATTATAACGCCACACTTGCTGGTAGCTATATTTTAAAAGGTTAAAAATTTTAATATAGATTCATTCTATATTTTAATATATTTTGTTTAACCAAAATATTTGAAATAGTATCATTTCAACCTGTCATCTGTAGAAAATTTATCACTGAGATATTTTACACTTTTTAAAACTAAGCTTTCAGGGAGTTCCTGTCATGGCTCAGTGGTTAATGAATCCGACTAGGAGCCATGAGGTTGAGGGTTCGATCCCTGGCCTTGCTCAGTGGGTTAAGGATCCAGCGTTGCTATGAGCTGTGGTGTAGGTCGCAGACATGGCTCAGATCCTTCATTGCTATGGCTCTGGCGTAGGCCCCGGCAGCTACAGCTCCGATTAGACCCCTAGTCTGGGAACCTCCATATGCCGCCAGTGCGGCCCTAGAAAAGGCAAAAAAAAAAAAAAAGAAAAGAAAAGACACACACAAAAATAAATAAATACAACTAAGCTTTCAGGAAGTTCCCTTGTTTTGCAGCAGGTTAAGGATCCGGTGTTGCCACAGCTGTGGCACAGGCCGCACCTGCGGTGCAGGTTTGATCTCTGGCCCAGGAACTTCCACATGTTACAGGTGTGTCCAAAGAAAACAAAAAACAAAACTAAGCTTTCAAAATGTGGAGTGTATTTTATACTTGCTTGTCGGTTTGGACTAGCCATTGCTCAAGTGTTTAATAGTCACATGTGGCTGGACATACGGCTAGACAGGGTTTGCTCTAAGATAGAACGTGTCCTCTGTAGAGATTCTCTTTTAAAGTGGATTCTGTCTTGTAGGGAAAGTTTACTTTGGTTCAAAGTATATTCTCGGTATGAATTATATTGTAGCATCGTTGACCTTAGTTAGTCTTTATAGATGACGGTGGACAGGTGGACACGGTTGTTAGTGGTGACAGTTACAGTTCACCTGAGTCATTGGTGAATCAAGTAGCAAAGATGGAAACCATAGAATCAGAGCAGATGAAGAGTGAGATCTGTGTAAACATCCTTGCAGCGACTTATGTGGGTTTCTGTTTTGGTCCATGTGACTTTCTAGGGGGCTGAGGTAAGTCGTGTACTGTTGCTTTTTTGTATATGGCAAGACTGTTACCTTTTCAAAACTGAGCTGGAGCTTATAGAAAGTGGTTATATTTTGGGCCTCTCCCAAGGAGTTTTAGCTGCTAAACACCCCCGATGCATTCTGAAGATGAGATTCCAAAGATGCATGTCTGATGGCAACTCGACTGACTGTGAAAGATGTTTGGAGTTTGTAACACAGGCTGAGACTCCTAGGCTGGTCTTGGATGCCGGTGATAAATAAGACATAGAAGGGAGCGCTTCAAATCAGGAATAAAGAACATTGCATTTTTCTTCTTAACCTTCTGAACAAAACAGAGGGGACCACCTTTCTCCTTAAAACAATTTTCGCTTAAGGATGTTGAAAGAGAACATTTTTAATATTGGAGGGAATCCTCGAGTTGCATCCTTCAGTTCCTTCCCTTCTGGGAACCCTTTTCCCATCCTTGTGCTGTTTTCCGCTCCCACCAGTTCATAGAGACAAATAATTATATACAGACCAGCTAAATGTCTGGTAACATCTCTGGACAGAACCGAGTTGACTTGCGTGGAACTGAAGTTAAAAACACTTGATGGAACATTGCCCCGGTCTTGGCCTGCTTGTCAGGTTGCATTTCCTGCCTTGCCTCATTAGCGGGACCCGTGCTTGGGTCCTGAGAACCGCCTTGTCCTGCCTCTCCACTTTCCTGCCTCCTGACCACCCACCTCCAGCTTTTGAGTACTCACAACCTAGTGGTTTAATTAGAAAACAAATCTAATAATAGCCCATCTGAAATTTTTATTTATTTTTTAACTGTCTTTTTAGGAAGAACATATTTACATTATGAAATAGAGGAATATTTCATTACTGTATAAGTGGAAGATATCATAAGATAGGATTCATACCAATGGTTATTTCTCAGGTATTTTCCCAAAATCAAGTAAATGGATTTAGAGAAAAATAGCGTTCATTTGTCGGTGAAATCTACCATTGTCTACAGTAGGCCATGGCAATTGATCATGATTTTGCACTTGAGGTCATATTAGCTCGGTGGTGGGGCAGGAGTGGGGGGCGTTGAGAAGACGTTGAGAGGTGGGATTGGAAGGAAAAGCTAAACTTTTTTTTAGCTGCACCTTTGACTTATGGACATTCCCAGGCCAGGGATTGAACCTGCACCATAGCAGTGACAATGCCAGATCCTTAACCTGCTTTGCCACCAGGGAATTCTGAGAAAGCTAGACTTTTGAAAGTCCATACGGTTGCTTTAGTTTTAATTCTTTGTTCTTGATTTTAAAAAGAAACAATGACTCAAAACCTAAATGGGTATGAGATGAGAATTTTATAGCGGCTCAGGTGCAGAAGCACGCTGCGATGAAGTGTGTAAAATCTGGGCACGTTTAGAGAGGAAGGCGTTGGTCTGTTTATCAACTGTCCACCCTTAAGTGCAATTTCTCGGGGAAGAAACTTAAAGCGCTCAGCCTGAATTTATTCAGGATTAAGTTCAATGAACGTTAATCCATGACTTTGGTAAGAGTCATGATTTTCCAAGCATGTCTTTCAAGAGCCTATTTTAAAAAAAAGGGTATTTACACGTTTGGCCTGTGTTGGGATCCATGGTTCCTGGAATGGGTGGAGCATTTCCTCATGGGGATTGTTAATAAGTAGAGCACAATATACATATTTATGATGTGTACATATGGTAACAGAGTGGAATATCAAAAATAAAAATGTGTCCTTTAGAAATGAATGTTTTTTTGGCAGTATTCAGAATAGTAACTTGAAGGTTAGTTTTCATAATTTAATCAATGTAAGACTTTTGTATTTGGTCAGATTTACTAAGAAGAAAGTTTCATTAGCCTTCATTTAGACTGTTTACAAGTTAAACAAAGACCTAGTTAAAGATGGTAGAGCAAGGCATTTTTATCCCATGTTTCTGCCTTTAATACTCCCCAAGGAAAAAAATAGTGTTAGAGAAGAGCCACTGTGTACAGTTGGGCAGGTTGTGAACTAAACAACTAACTGTAGGGACCCCATTAACAGCAAAGTCTATGTGAATGGAGTCTCCTACCCAACCTATGTGCCTGCCCCCATCACCATGGTGACCAGTGCCACCCTCCTGTCTAGTGAAAGATCCTAAAAGGGGGGGACTGCCAATGTGAGGCTAGAAAAAGGGGTCCTGAGCTCCCCACACAGAAACTGTGACATGAGGGGTTCTCTGTAACTTACATTGACTCTTTGCTGAAGCCAAAGAGAGTCAGGCCAAAAACGTGAGGGTGATATACTCCTAGGGTATGAGGACTTAACAGAAGTAGAAAGAATGTTGGAGATCAAAGCCGAGCTTGGAGCTTGCTACTCTTCCTTCATTGGCTTCAGAACCTGACTGGGTGTTTCCATTCCAACATGAATGCCTTGTGGGTAGTAACACACCTTGGGTTAGGCGGTGTAGGTGTACAGAAGAAAGGAACACGGGCAGAGATAGAGGAAGAATGTTCGTCAGAAGGGAAGCTGTTTTACAAACAGAAGGAAAAATTCAGACTGATTCTCTTTCATGGCCGTTTTCTGCAAAAGAGTTTCAGGAAATGATACAATGACGAAAGAAAAGAGAAAGGGGATGGAAAAAGTTGAGCCGTTCCAATCTCAGTAAAGAGACAAAAGAGAACTAAAACCATCAGAAAGATGAAAGTCACTTGAGAAGCCACAACAAATAATAAATCCAGGTGAAAACACAGAGTTATACAGGTCAGACTTGAGAAACTCCTATAAAAGAGGTGAAGAAGATGAGCTAAAAATGATTTCTTTGAAGACAACATGCTGAAAGACAAAAGACTGTCACATTTTTGCTTCTTTTTCCAAAGGAAGAGAACAAAAATGACACACACACACAAAAAAGCAAAACCCTCCAAGGCATAATAGGAGAAAACCTTAATGATGAAGAAGAAAGGTTATGCATAAGTAGAAGGCCTTGCTATTTATTAGGGGAAAAGACTGCTGAGAAAAAAAGAATTAAGAAGACACAGGCTGCTGAGTAGACAAGGACTCAAGAACAACGGGGAGGGGGGGACATTTGCTGGCCTCAGCAGTAGGGTCACAGACAGATGGATGGACGGCTGCTGGGAAAGCAGGTCAGGTGAAACAGGGGGGCAGAAGTTGCCAGTGATCTGCTGGGCAAGTGAGTCAAGGTCAGGGATAGAGAAGGGCATAGACAGATTTTTTTAAGCAATCTTCTCAGGAAATGAAGGAGATATGGACATACCTACAGAGATACACGGGACTGAGGAGAGTGTTTTTAAGAAAAAGGCTGACTTGTAGATACTTCAGTACCCTTTGAGAGAGTGAGGTAGAGGAGCGTGGTTCTTAGCTTTGTCTGCATGTTGGAACCACCTGGATTATTAAAAAAAAAAAAAAAAGGATACCAATGCTGGGTCCTCCGCACTGAGGTGCAGGTGCAATTGGTATTGGATTGGGTTTGGGCTGGGATTTTTAAAAGCCGCTTGGGTGATTCTAAAAGGCAGGAGAATTTGAAAAGCACAGTTGTAAAAGTTGAAAGAGGGTCTCAAGAAGATGGGAGGGCATTTGATCCTAAGCAGAGATGGAGGGAAAATTAACCCCAAATCCCAGAGCCTTCTTCCCTTAGAGCTGGAGTGATGGTGGTTGCAGTTTCAGATGGACACGTGAGTTTCTCAGGTGGGGGTTGAAGAGATTCCCAGCAGCGGCTCTGGTTTTTCTCTGTGAGGGGCCTGGAGCTGGGGGTGCCGGGTGGGAGGAAGATGGGAAGGCAGAAGAGGAGAGAGGGAACAACAGAGCAGAAACAGAAGGACGGGCAGGCAGCGGGGAGGCAGATGGAAGTTCCGGATCACAATTTTATGGAGGCAGTTCTTTTGTCCTCTTAAGTGGCGACAAGGCAGAATACACCTGAGAGGAGTGGTCCGTCTCCCAGCAAAAAATAGAAGTTGCTTCTTGGGAGGGTCTCTGATTTTGGACACAGCATGCGATGAGTAGAAAAAGTAAACAAAAATAATGCGCTATCCAAAATTCTGTCTTGATCTGTAAGCTCTTCATTCTGTTCCTGTGGATGCACAGACAGGAAGCCAAACACTGTCATTTTGCTCGGTTTAATGAAAAAGACATGACTTTTAGTTTTAATGATTCAAAAGTACAACTAGGAATAGCTAAAGGCCCTGGCTGTCTCCCTACAGTAACCCTTTTGTTCTAGATCTAGTGCGTGACTTGCAGTGAAGACCCTTGTGTGTTGGCCTTGTAATATTCAGTGTTGAAACTGTGTGTATTCACAAACTGTATGTAGAAAAATAATTCTGATCAACCTGGAGTCAAACATATACTAAATCAGTTTTAATATAAAATAGTCCTGCCTTATAAATAGTGCAAATAGAAATTGATTCTTCTTTGGCAATGTCATTGACAGGGTCCTTAGATTAGACCTTTATATTTTAGTTTAGGGCCTTCATTCTTGTTGTGTTTTAAAACCACTGTTTTGGAGTTCCCATTGTGGCTCAACAGGGTAAGGACCTGATGTTGTCTCTGAGGATATGGGTTTGATCCTTGGCCTCACTCAGTGGGTTAAGGATCCGGCATTGCTGTGAGCTGTGGTTTAGGTGAAGCTGCAGCTTGGATTTGATCCCTGGCCTGGGAACTTCCATAAGCTACAAGTATGGCTCTAAAAAAAAAAAAAAAAAAGTTTAGTGAACATCCATCATCTCATATAGATATAACATTAACGAAATGGGAAAAGTATTCTTCTCTGTGATGAGAACTCTTGGGATTTACTCTCGTAACTTTCATCTCTGATGGGTAGCAGCCTTAATTCTATTCATCATCTTGTACACTTACAACTGCAGGTTTGTACCTTTTGACCAACTTCCTCCAATAGTGTGCAATTTACAACATCTCCTATAACTCCCTGGAAGCTGTAATCGATGCTGAGGATGCTGTGACATTTTCAGGGAACACTAAACAGCATTCGATGTTGCAGGGGGGAGGCACCCTGGGAGAACACAGGGCTGAGATCCACGAGGACTGCTTGAGAGCCCAGGCCTTGTGAGGACAACACAAGTGTACGTGAGAGTGTGTCCATCATCTCTGGAAGTTTCCTAATGTCACAACTGCTTTTCACTCCAGTGGGGAGGACAGAATACACATCACCTGTTTGGATTTGTTTTCAGAACCCCTTCCTGATCTCTTTTCACCTGTTGAAGATCCACTGACCCGGTTTGCTTTTTCCTGCCTCCCCCTCTGTCTTCCTCACACACTAACCCTTGCAGACTGTCGGAATGTCACAAACTTTGGCGGTTGGTGGGATGATGGCCTTGACTTTTTCATGCAGCTTTTTTTTTTTTTTTTTTAATTGTGAAATTGCTCTGTGTGTGGCACCGTGCTAGACATCCGAGGATGAAGACATCATTGAGACTTGGCTCTTGTTCTTCAAACTGGGTTCTAAGCTTTTAGAAGCTCCGGGAAGCCGAGGCATTTTTCTTGGCTTTCTTTTTCAGTATTTCCATTCCATAGCATTCTTGGCTCTGAGAAAACCGAACTCAGTTATTGTTGCAGTTGTTGGAAAAATTCTTCGGTCTCCTGATTAGCCTCTTTAGGAGACAGATAACCTCTTGGTCACCCCGGAACCCTGACATGAAGGAAAGAAAAGGTTGATAACTGCTGATCCCCTCCACTGTAGGGGCTCAGTCCCCTCTTTTTTCCACTGCTTTGGTGACGGTGAATTTTCTTTCTCATCCCTGGCCCTTAGCCTGACTTATATTGTATCTAGCTTGTGAAAGTCAGCTCTGAAGGATTAATAGGTAGGCAAAAATCAGTATTACTGATTTTTCGTATAACTGAAATGTCATTCCCACCCCTCGCAAAATTCCCTATCTCCAGGTGGTCGGCTCATGTCCCTTGTGAGCAAATGTTCCATCCGCTGGAAGATGACTATAGCCTAGCATGTGTGTGAAGAATTAACATGTTAAGACCACCCAAATCTAAAGATTTAACTGCACAGATCTTACTGACAAGTGTTTTACTCATTTGATTGTGGCAGATTATGTAAAAGCTAGAACAATATAAAAGAGATGATTTTTCTTAAGTCCTGAGAATATGAGACATTTTTGAGAGGTACTGTTTAGTTCTTTGAGAGGCCCTTAGATGTCTCTGAACAATATTAACTTTCTACGCTTTGTGCAGTTTTGTCTTTGAAGTCACTCCTAAGCTAAGTCTAGGGCCAGCCACCGACACTCTTTGGAAATTTAATTTGGGATTTAAAGAGCTGTCTTTTCCCTTCAGTTTTATTGACACTCTCTAGACAGACTACATTTAAGAGCCTACTCATTCCAAACAGCCTTCACTTTTCCTCGCAAGATCTTTTCTCTGTCCATTCCGATAAAGCAGTTGCGTGTAACCTTTATGCCATTTCTAGAATGGCTTCAAGGCACCCGGCGATTACCCTTGCTCTGCAGTTTATAAAACCCCACCAGAATCTTCTCCGAACACGAGCTTTTGGAATTGTTTGGAGATGAATAAGCACATTGTGGAAGGGATCTACTTTGCTTTTTCAGCAGGGGTATTGGATGTTTGCAACCCCAAGTGACAAGTGAGTACTGGCTTCGTGGCTCTGTGTTGCAGCAGATACATCAAAGCAAGACGTTTCAGCCTTTCCCTGGGGGGGATGGCAGGCCACCAGAGCTTGAGTCTGTTTCCCTCTTGTCCTTAGCCAGAGAAGCAGATGGACCACAGTTTACCAGGGAGCTGTGGAAAGCTGCCTCCCTTCCAAGGCCTTTATCCCTCTGGGTGATTAATATCTCGCTGCCCCCCTCCAACACCGGTTCCATCAACACAGAGGTTGCTCTGTTTCCACTCACCATGTGGCAGAGTTCTTGGCACGTATACTTGGCTCACTCCTCGGAGGAAAACTCAAGATTCCTTCCCACATTAGCAGGCCCCCTGCCTCCCTGGGAGCACTTCTTGAGGGCCCTGCTCTTGGGGAGCCCTTTTCCTGCTCTTTGTCCTGCTGAAATGCCCCACTCCCTTTCCTGGAATCTCTGCGGAGATGCCCACTTCTCGGGGGGATGGTCCCACCCCCCCAGAAGGAGCTACTTCATCCCACATCCCCTGTGCCCCTAACCTGCCTTATTGCTCTCCGTGGGACCACTCCAGCCATGATGCATCGAGTTCTTTCTCTGAGGTCTCCGTCTACCTCGAGCAGAGTGTGGTCCCCGCAGAGACAGGGTCTCTGGCTCTGCGCCGTTTTCTCCCTGGTGCCTGAGTGAATGGCAGGCACTTGGGTAGTAGTCGAGGGAATGAACATGAACGGAGGGGTAAAGGCTCAGCGTGCCTTTATTTGCAGGACGAATGATGGAGAGAGGATGTCACAAATAGGGCACCCTAGTGTGGAAGGACATGGACACTGTCCCTTCAAAAGTAGGGGATGATGTGTGGATGAAGGGAGATGGCCGCCCCTGCAGAAGGGTTACCATGAGGAAAGGGGGTGCTTTTACCCATCCCTGCCTCAGCGTTCGTGGGTAGGTGAACTATAGGTCTGTGTTTCCTTGACATGCACCTGTTTTCTAGCCTAATATTGAATAGCACCCTCTTTTCAACCTCAGACGTTTCCTGGTTGGATGGTAAACTTCAAATGCACATCACTCAGTGAAAGAAACCCATCTGAGAAGGCTGCATCCTGGGTGATTGTGGCTACAGTTGACGTTTGGACAACATGGGTCACTGGTCCGCCTGTGTGAGGACTGTTTAGTAAATACAAAAGTACATGGTTGCAGACCTGCAGATACAGACGAACTGTGGGCAGGAAGGGCTGATGACAAATTATATGTGGCTTTGTGACAATGCAAAGGATCAGCGCCCTTACCTCCCGTGTTGTTCAGGGTCAGCATCCTGCAAAAGGCAAAACTGTAGAGGCAGTGAAAAGACCATGGTGGTTTCCAGGGGGTACAGATGAATGGACAGAACACAGGGGCTTTTTAGGGCAGCGAAACACTTCCGTATGATATTATCATGGTGGAGACATGTCTTTGTACATTTGTCCTAACCCACTGTGAATGGATGACACCCAGAGGGAGCAGTAATGTAAACTTGGACTTGGGGTGAGTATGATGTGTCAATGAAGATTCCTCCCTGGTAACATATGTACCTTCTGATGGGGGGACTTTGTGAACGGGGGACTCTGCATATTTGAAGGCAGGGGATATATGGGAAATCTCCGTACCTTGGTCTCAAATTTTTTTTTTGTCTTTTTGCCTTTTCTTGAGCCGCTTCCCCAGCATATGGAGGTTCTCAGGTTAGGGGTCTAATCAGAGCTGTAGCCACCAGCCTACGCCAGAGCCACAGCAACACAGGATCTGAGCCACGTCTGCAACCCACCCCACAGCTCACGGCAACACGGAATCCTTAACCCACTGAGCAAGGCCAGGGATCGAACCTGCAACCTCATGGTTCCTAGTTGGATTCATTAACCACTGCGCCACGACAGGAACTCCACTTGTTCTCAGTTTTATTGTAAAATGAAAACATTGACCAAACAGCGTGGAAGACTGTTACCTATTAACATGTCATGCAGTTTTTAACTTAATAGTTAACTTTAGCAATTGCCTGTGTTTACTCATTATTGAAGTATGATTTAGTGGAAGTGCTTGCTACCTTCTAAATGTTACCAGGGTGAAGGGTTCAGATGTGATGGGGAGGGGCAGGTTCATGGGCAATGGTGCCCTTTGGCTGAGGGTGGCTCTGTGCCTGGGGATAATGGCTTGCTTTCCCCCTTAAACCGGAACAACCCTGTAGACAACAGCTTGCTTACCCCAGCGAGCTATATTCCAGGTACAGGTTTTTGTCTCCAAAGGTCTTAGTGTAAAATCTTCATTGATTGATGGATGCTGGATGTGTTCTAGCACAAAATAACAATGTATCTTTGTCTGCTAGCGATGAAAGCAGTTTTGCCCTGAACCACATGTGTGTGAGGGATGACATTTTTGAGTAAAAGTAGGAAAAATGTCCCTGCATGTTAGAACTGCTATGCATTTCCTCTGTCCCAGTGCACCTAGATAGGGACTGAGGTGTGAGAAAATGGGCATTCTTTGTTTGCATAGGAAAACTGAAGAGATACCTGTTACCTTACAGCTTAGTGGTATCAGGACTCTTTGAAAACAATGTGGAGTCTCCTTCTCAGTCCTCACACCTGATGCTGGCCATGACCTCATCTAACCATGTGTCATGGGGCTGTCACTCTTCCTCCACCCACTAAGGAAAGCCCCCCTTGAGTCCAGCCCTGGGTGGCTGCTTTAGCCTGTGACGGGGCTCCTAGTGGACCTGCCAGCCTGGCCCTGGGAGGTGACCCCTTCCCTTGTTCTCTAGAGGGTGTCAACAGCTTTGTGGCTTGGAGTCCAGCACGGAAAGTTTGATGGAGTGGAGGGAAAATGTGGGTGAATTGGGTCCAGAGGTCGTCCTGAGCTCAGAGGAAAGACTGGCCACTGTGCTTTACAAACCCTTCCTTTTCTTAGGGTAACACGTGTAGAAAAGAAGTATTTCATTTTCAGGTTATTTCCCCCCACTTCGTAATTAGTTATTTTTTATTTTTATTTTTATTATTTTTATTTTTGTCTTTTTAGGGTCCCATCCATGGCATATGGTGGTTCCCAGGCGAGGGGTTGAAACAGAGCTGTAGCTGATGGCCTACACCACAGCCACAGCAACACTGGATCTGAGCCACATCTGCAACCTACACCACAGCCACAGCAATGCCAGATCCTTAACCCATTGAGTGAGGCCAGGAATCGAACCTGCATCCTCACGGATGCTAGTCAAATTCATTTACGCTGAGACACAATGGGAACTCCATTCGTTTTTTTTTTTTGTTGTTGTTTTTTAATGTAAGTCTCAGAATTACCTTAATAATAGTAATAATAATAATAATAGATAAACTTAATGAGCCCTTCTCATTAAATGTTGTCTGTTACTTAATCCTCACAACTATGAGAAGGTACTCCTATGATCCATTTAGGTGTTGAAGAAATTGAGATTTAGAGGTGTTTAAAGTAGCTTGCCAAGTTAAACATAGCTAGAAAGTAGGTCTGCCTACAAAACACACATTTTTAAAGACTTGGCTAAATGTAGTTTTTCTTAGTGAACAAACTTGCAATTTTGTTGGTTAGGGGGCAAGAGGAGCCTCTTGTCAAGTGCCATCAGGTTCTCTCTGATTTTGTTTTTAGCATCAGTTTGACCATGCATCTCTGCTCTATACTCTGTTAGCTTCCTGCGTTTTGGGATTAAAATAGTGTTGTATTTCTAAAAAGAGTGTTCATTTGCCTTCAGAAATGGTTCCCAAGCACATTGCTGGTTTAACTAGTAACTGTTGCTGATTGGCACTGCCTTACAGATAGCTGCAGCTGCCTTGCCAGCCACATCACCTACTTGGGTCTTGCTTACTTTTCCTTGTGTAACAATTCTGATGTTTTTACGTTTATTTTACACTCATTTTGAGTTTTCATGTGTGTACTAAAGATGCAGTCCTCTCCTACCTGTGGCTGGAGATGAGTCTATTTGTGGTCTGATTGGGTGGATGTAGGGATGGGGGACCCTAGAGAAGTCCCCAGAAGTCTCTCCTGGTTGCTCCCCGAGGATAGTGACTGCAGAGGAGAGCTGGTAAACCCAACAGAGCAGAACATTCTGGAACTGATACTTACAACTGTACCTCCCACCTAGGGAGCCCCGTCTAAGTGCTCACCTTACCTTAGACACCTACAGTGCCCATCCTCTTACCATCTCCACTTTCTAGAAGAGGAAGCACATTGGGTATCGTTCCTTCTCAGGGCCTCCCAGCTGATAAAGTGCCAGAGCTGGGATTCCAATTCAGTTTGCCCAGATTCTTGAGTCCCAGTTTGTAACCCATAGGCTTTTAGCCTTATCCTGGTTCACTTGCATTGGTTTTTGTTGTCAGTGAACCTTCATTTTAAAAAAAACAGGTGGAAGCTGGATTTGGCTTACTCGTCAGTCTTGCCAATCACTGGACTAGATCATTTGCCTAGTGTTTTTTAAAAAATTTTAATTGAAATATAGTTGGTTTATAATGTTGTTCCGGGTATACAGCAAAGTGATTCAGATGCATGTGTGTGTTATATGTGTTATATATGTGTGTGTGTATAAGTACATGTGTGTATATACATACACACACGCACGCACATACACATATATATTCTTTTTTAGATTCTTTTCCATTATAGGTTATTACAAGATATTGAGTATAGTTCCCTGTGCTGTACAATATATTTTATACATAGTACTATGTATCTGTTAATTTCAAACTCCTAATTTATCCCTTTCCCTCCTTCCTCTTTGGTAACTGTAAGTTTGTTTTTTAGGTCTGTGACTCTGTTTCTGTTTTATAAATAAGGTCCTTGTATTTAAAAATTCTGGCTGAAGGGTATCTCCTGCTGTTTTTTTGTTTTTGTTTTGTTCTGGTTTTGGCCACACCCTCGGGCCTGGGATCAAATCCAAGCTGCAGTTGCAACTTCTGTCACAGTTCAGCAATGCCGGATCTTTAACCCACTGCACCAAGCCAGGGATTGAACCTGAGCCTCAGCAGTGACCCAAGCTGCAGAGACAATGCCAGATCCTTAACCCATTGCACCACAGCGGGAACCGCCAAATAGGGCTATTTTGAGGGAATGTCTCAAAGATATATGAAACATCTTGATCGAGAAAGCAGCCTTACAAAACATACTAACTGGCACTTGTATAATCATTTGGCTCTGAGTTCTGTGTCATCAAGATTATAAATTTTCTTGAAAAAAATAATGAAAAAGTCTGTAGCAGCTTAAATTTTACTCCATGCTGCTCTCTGACTTTTATTAAGTGCTCTCTGATTTATTTTAGCTTTTCCAGGATGTGGGACGATTCTATGATTGGTACAGTGTCTCCTTGGTTTGCATTTTCCAGCAGAAAGTATTTCAACAGCTCTATTTGTTAGAGACGCCAAAAAGCAAACAACAAAAGAGACCCATTGTGGTGTAATTGTAGGGTTGATGAAACATGGGACTTCAAGTTAGTTTTAAAATGTAGTGTAAAATTAGGCATTATTTATGTAAAAGAAATTACACATTTTTAGGTTCACAAATCATTTGCTTGTGGGCTTAGGGAAAGTTGTTCAGGGTTTTTCATCTTAGATAGTGCTGTAAAGCTATCTCTTCCCTCTGTCTCATGCACTGTGAGGTGAGAGTTGTGCTGGTCACCGGACCCTGAGACTGAGGGCTACTCTTTGGATTTCTTCAGCGTCCCTTGTGGCTTCATGTCCTGCAGTAGTTTCCAGGTGTGTGCTATTCAAGATCAATTTAAGAGCAAAAACCCAATTTTGAGAAGAGCTTGTTTCTGGTTTGCTTTCATCTGCTGCTGTGGGGCCCTGAGCTCCTATGTAACCTAACATCTGGGAGCTTAGTTTCTCCTTCTGTGAAACAAGGATGCCCCCTCTGTGACCAGGATGCCCCTGTGACATCCTGGACATGGAAGCATCACTCATTAAGTGTTGCCATCCCTCCCCTTGTCTCTTCCCCTTTAGTGACAGCTAGAGGGTCATGATGGGCAGAGGTTGGCAGAGGAACTCAGAGACTGATTTCTCAGAAATGCTTCTTTTACACTGGAGGAGACCTAGAAGTGCTGGGTGAGAAGTTGACTGACCCAGAGGTTCCTGATGGAGGGATGTAGTCACGTTCTCTGGTTGCCTAGCAACCACAGACTCAGCAGGTGAATACCTCGGGCACTTCTCAACTGGGCTGGTTGGCTGCACCCAGGGCATCACCAGGTGTAAATCAGGGTGCCCCGCTCCCCAGGTGGGAAATCGGGGTGTCCCCTGGCTGAGTGCGGTCTGGAGGCTCCGGGGAAGAAAGTCACTTCCAGACTCATTCGTGTTGCTGGCGAATCCAGTTGCCTGCGCTCTGGTCTGAGGTCCCTATTTCCTGGCTGGTGTTGGGCAGGGGTGTTCTCTAGGGCTATCCGCCTTCCTTCTCATGCTCCTCTGACTTCAGGGCCAGCTGTGGCTCACCCTGGCCAATAGCTGTGACTTCCCCTTTTGTCACCAGCCCCAGACAGCCCTCTCAGGGTTCAAGAGGTTAGATCAGACCTCTTTTTTTTTTTTTTTTTTTTTTTTTTTAGGGCTGCAACTGCAGCATATGGATGTTCCCGGCCTAAGGGTCGAATCAAAGCTGCAGCTGCCAGCCTATGCTACAAACACACTAATACACCAGATCTGAGCCAAATCTGCCACCTACTTGGCAGCTTGTGGCAATGCCAGATCCTTAACCCACTGATCAGGGCCAGGGATCGAACCTGCATCCTCACCGACATTATGTCAGGTCTTTAACCCACTGAGTCACAATGGGAACTCCAGCATGTCCTGCTCTTAAGGTGAGCTGTGCCCTAGGACAACTTGGCATCAGCCTGTTATCATAACTGTCCTTGTGTGTTTAATAATAAGCCTACCAGTGAGCCTAAACCCGAGAGGGACATGTTGTCATGTTCACAAGGTCTAGGTATCTGGGGGTGGGTGCACTTTTAAGATCAGGCCCTCTCAGTGGCTCCGAGTGTCCTCGGCCCCATCCACGCCCTGCTGGTGTAAGCCCCAGGCTGGACTGTTATTCTTTGGCCCCGTGAACATCTCATTTTGGCAGGTTTGGCTAATTTCATTGGTGTTAAGACATTTGTGGACAGGAATTGCAGCTCAACTATAATCCTTATATCTTGATGCCTCAAAGGGTGTTAGGGATTCCTGAAGAGGATAGTAAACCTATTAGAAAAGACAGCCTGGTTCAAGACTCTCGAGGCTGTGGCTTTGTTAACTGTCTCACAAAGACATATTATGGTCAGTTCCCTGCTCATTTCATTGTGGGAGTGAATCTGAAGAACTGGGTCACTTGGGGTTCCTGCAAATATAATTGAGATTATAGGTCATAAATTAGAAGGTCTTTTATATGAATGGGCAAATGCAGCATTCCCTTGTTGGTGACTTACCGAGTCCTAGGATAAAAAGCAACAGCTGAAGCCTTAGAAGCAGTTCTCGACCTAAGGCTATTGATTTTTTTGAGTTTGCCTCCTAAAAGCATCCTCAGGGCCACCAGGCAAGGTCAGGTAATAATTCATCTCTGGGAGGAGCACTACCTGATGTCGGAGATGGAGTCAATGTCTGTTACTTTATCATAGAGATAATCTCACGAAAGGGCACCTGTATCCGTTAGAGTGCTTTGGTTGCAAGCAATAAAACTGGACCACAGGTAATTTAAAGCAGAAAAGGAGCTTATTGGGAGGGCATCAGAAGAAAGCTCTCAGAATCCAGCGGTGGACCTGCGAACTGGGCTCGGGATAAAGGTCAGGAGAGATCCAGAGGGATTTTAGAGGGAAGATTTATTGCCTGACTACTGCCCTGTTTTTTCAGGGCATGCTGCAGGGAATGAGACGGAGTCTTTTTTTTTTTTTTTTTTCTTACACTCTTTGTCTGGGCACCACACTAATCAAAACTCCAGGCCCCGGAGAGACTGCCCCATGGATCTTTCCAGAAATGCGGGACCCAGAGTCTGTGCCCCGCCTCTGATGGGGGATACACAGCTTGAGGGGATTCAGTTACCCAACAAGGAGAACCCTGAAACAAAAAACCAGCTTTCACTCTGGAATCTTTTTGCTTAAAATGCTTTTTCTAAATGACTCTAAAACATGTACTGAGTGGTGATTTTAAAAAACACAGTGTTGCCTTAAACAAGAAATATTTTATTGCTATGTGATTGCTGCCTTAAATCATAGAAACCCAGAAGCCCCCAAAAGCTAATGTTAAATTAGAAGATTTTCAGGTGTGTTCTATTTTGCATAATCCACCTTTGACTAGGTGGATAAGAAGGGTCCATTTAGCATATCACAATGGATATGCTAGCAAAAAAAAAAAAAAAATCTGCAAGCAAATAAAACAGGAGCAGAAATCATTGTTCATTGTCCTGGAGTCATGTTTACTGATTATTTATTTGTAAAGTGAGTACAAACTATAAAAAAATAATCCGCATTCTATTTGTTGCATGATGATAGCTTTTAAAATGAACAGCATTTGTGTCTAACATAAAAAACCCTCTGTATCTGACAATTTATGGGTAAGTGATCATGTTGTAATAGCATTGTATCAAAAGCTGCTTTTCTTTATAAACCCTTATATTTAATCCCGCCAACCAGCCAACAAGCGACATGCTTCCCAGGGAATTAATTCAAGATTGAAGATAAAAAAAGAGAGGCCAAAGTTAATGACATCAAAGAGAAAGCTCCTGAAAGAAGTAATAGTTTCAAAAAGATTTCAGCTGTTTTATAAAACAAATATAAAGCTGCTGTAGAAAGGATTGATGTAAAGGGAGGTAATTGCTTCTGACGTCCTCAAAATGGTCCCCCCCCCCCAGTTTAGAACCTCAACTAATCGTGTAATAAATGTTTTAAAGTGAAATTTGAAGATGTGCATTGAAAATGACACTGACCAGTTTGACTGTTAGATGGCAAAAAAAAAATGTTTTAAATATTGATAATGTAATTTCGACAAGAGCAAATCATTACTTTTGATGACATAGAATTTTTATGCTTAAAGTAGGATGTTTCTAGATGGATAAATTGGCAAAATGGGGGTTGTCGGTGAGTTAGGTAAAATCCAAGGTTTAATTCTGTTCTGGGAAGGAAATGATGGCCTGACACCACCAGGGAAAATTTAAAAAATGATTCTTTTGGTGAATGTTCTTCATTTAAAATAAAAACCTTCCCATGCAATGGCTTGCACCTATAGAGGAATTGAAGCAACATATTATTTACACATTTAATCTTATTTTGATTTACTCTAATTTATCTGATATCGGCAGCCTGTTAGATGATAATTTAAAAATCCACAGCTACCGTAATTGCTTCAGGAAACCTTCCTAATGGTAATTTTATTCCCTAGAATAATTTAACTTTCCATTTAAAATGCACCTGTAAACACGATAAAGTTTATATTGGCAACTGAAGATGTTTATGTCTTATAGAATGATAATTTCCTTAATGGACAGCAATACTGTGCTTCATAGTTTATGGTGATGGAGATGGACTAAAATTATGTTTTACTGCAAGTACCATCTATGTTTGTGTGCAGCATAAACAAGGAGTTATAAGAGTTTAAAACTTAAAAAAAAAAAAAACACCTCCCCAGAAGTGCCTTCTCAGAGGCAACCTGAGATTATAGCGTCGTAATTTTGTCAGCTGTCACTCATACTCCAGTTCAAAGTCCTTGCCCAGCAGAGTAGCAGAGTCCTTCAAACCTGGGAAGATGGGCAGGTTTGGTTCTTAGAAGTGTGGCGCTGTGTTTCAGAATCTTTGTTGCCCACCTAAGAGATACAGCCCTCTCCTGCCCGGGACCACGACTTCCCTGTGGGGAGCTTTGTTCCACAGGGAGGAAAGGCCAGAAAAGTCCTCGCGTGCACCCTTCCTGGAAGACAGGAAGGTGGGCGGTAGAGAACCTTCCAAAGAAAGATGGTGTTGGAAATACAAGACGGTCCTTCCAGAAAAGCCCTGGGGATGGTGTTACCCCCAAGCATCAGAGGGTGCTTTCTGGGTCTCCTCTGCCAGTCCTTGTAGGACTGAAGCTTCCAAGTCTATTCCTGCAAGTGTTGAGGATGGGGTGTAAGTGTTGGGGAAAAAATCTATCCTGGATGACAGCGTTCAGGGGAATCTCAAGGTCAGCCTGTGATGGAAGAAGGTTGAGAAGACCTCAGGGCCAAAGTGTCAACTGTAGATGCCCAATGAAGTTAGAGAGGAACCAGAGCTGCCAGGTCATGGGGATTTGCTGTTGGGTGCAGGCTGGTAACATTTGCTCCAGTATCTTTCTCCCTGTGCTTTTTGTTGGAGCACCTAGCCCCATTGGTGATGGCCAACTTGGCAGGATATGTTTATTCTGGGAATTTGACTTTGTGGACTGGGGCAGATTTATGCAGATAGATCTGCAGACTTAGAAATCCCTCAAGAGGGGATGCTGTTCCTGGCCAGCCCACGGGCATCACACTTTCCCAGCACAGGAAGAAGCCTTCAGCTCTGCTGACTGTGGAGGAGGTCTCAGGAAAATTAGCGCAAATGAGTGTCCTACTCCAGCCTAGACTTCCAGCGTAAAGTAATTTCAGAAGTTATCCATCAAGTATCTTTTTAATCCATTCATCTCACAAGATTGGAACCAGGAGTGTGACATGTCCTTGTCCTCAAGCTTGTCATAATTATACAGAAAAAAATAAGATGGGAATTGAGTCAATTCCAGTATAAATATTATTTTCCTGGAATAGAAAGTAGGTAGAACTCGTGTGAAAAAGAGCGACTTCCTGGGTGAAGTGAATCGAGAAGAAAATGTATCAGTCAGGGTTTCCACAGGAAACAGAAGGTACCTTCCAAATGGGTGATTGAAAGGATTTATTAGAAGAACTAGTTACCAAGGTGGAGCTGGATTTAAGATACCTTAGCAGGGGATGGGGAAGCACCTGTTCACCCATCAGGAGTGGAGACAGCTGATGAAGGGAGTCACTCAGAGGAACTATGGCTTTCACAGGTATATTCAGCAGGTGCCAAACCAGAGGCCTCATGGGGGGGAAGGCGGCCGGCGAGAATGCCAGCCCTCTCCTTCCTTGAGCAACCTCCTCCTGAAGCCCCTGCTAGAAACTCACCCAGAAGCAGAGCCCAGGTAGTTTTGCCTCCTGGTCACGGAGAAGGGTGGAGAAAGGTGGGTCTGGAGTAACCATTGGAGAATGTGTAGCACAAACTTCACCTAAAGTGTGTAGATTTGCTTACCATTCCATGTTATGAGGGATGGTTTAAAGTACAGTGAGTCACATGTGGGATTTACAGCTAATATTTAGTTTGTAAAACCTTAATCCTGTCTCTCATTCTCCTGGGTGGGTAATCAGAGGAATTCATCATCTGGTGCTTTTTCCTGACACACTGGAGCACTTCAAGAAGGGTGGGGATTCCGAGCACACACAGAATCCAAACCCCCGGGGTGAAAATATGCTGATATGCCTTGGTGTAGGGAAGGGGGAGGGGCGCTGAGCTGGCTGTGGAGATGCCGAGTTATGATAACCTTTCTTCATCCTTTTTTGGCATTATACTTTTTAAAGGTGTGAAGTTCCTAGAAGCTGTGCCATGACAAACCTTAAAAATGCCAAGGAGTCTTGTAAACAGACTGGGGCCGTAACAGGGAATATTTGAAGGGAGAACTGAAGCCCCCAGGCAGTAACAGAGATGCAGACCCCATAGCTCAAGGTGATTGCAGCTCTCCTGTTTTTGTGTGATGGCCTCAAATATTGCTCATATATAGAGATTTTTTTTCTTTTTGCCTCTAGTGTTCATAGGCAAACTGTTAACTCATAGTTTTGGTATATTACTCAGTGGAATATTGTGGGCTACTTCAAATTTCAGAGGTGCTGCAGAAAACCATTTTTAATTTGAAAAACAAGATATAAAGTGTAGCCAGTGTAACACAAGGGAGAAATGTTCTTAGGTAAATTATTTAAGAATCCTTAGAAAAGAACTCAGGACATGACAGGAAGGCATTAAGGTGCTGGAATAATATTTTTATTATTCAGAATGACTCGAATAATATAATTTTATATGTGTCTCTTAAAAGTGCAATAATAAAAATATGACCTTTAAAATATATTACAGTGAAGCCAGTGAAGAGTCATGCACGAAAGCCTTGTCTTTCCATATGGGCTGAATCCAACAAATATTGACACTAGGCAGGTGTGATAAGTATTGTTGCTTGGTTTTAGGAATAAGGGAGGCTGTTACAGAGAAAGGTAACCATCGTTTATCCTAAGAGGAAAATGTTATAATGTATTCTTTTAATTCAACTCAAAGATAATTTGTATGCTAAATCCAATATTTGAGCTAAGCAGAGAAATTTTAAAACAAAATTTATGGTGCTTAGCTTCTTCAATCTTGGTAATCTGAAGCTGAAATAATTTTTGCATTGTGTTAATTTTGTAAATTATATGGAAAAAAAGGTAGGAGGGTATATATGACATCTGAGATCTAGTCATCCTCTTCCTCTACTGAAAAGGGTTGTGAATTATATAAAAGGACATAAACTTGTGCCATAATTATTTTTAAAACATTGTGTGTGTGCGGGGTGGGGGTAGTGAGCCATATTTGGTTTCCCTGGAATATTTTCTGACGGTTCATCTGAAGTCAAAGCAAGTTCAATGATGGTGTTTGTACTTTCATTACTTTCCTTGCAATCTGCTTGTACCAGCATTTCCTCAATAAATCTAAACCTGCAGACGTAGAAGGGGTCACATATCGTCTTGACCTGAGTTTACTCTCCTTGGGGGTTCAGAGGAGTGAAGAGCATATGTTTGGTGCAGTGAAGGTCCTGGTCATCTAATCTGTACAGTGCAGATGGCGAATCCATGTGCCGGGGGAAGTTTCTGGAGAAAAAATATAAAACACCAAAACTTGTTTTTAATTGTTCATGCTGTTATTTCTGTAAGCATAAAAGACTGCTTTGCAATTCTCAGAGTAACTTCCCTGATGATACGTAAGTCATCGATGTATAGATTTTTGCCGAACTATGTTTACTTGAACCGAGCTTGGGTGAGTCAATATGTTATTAAAAGAAGCTCCGTGCCTCATTCTGTTTAAATTTTGCTCTGTATGGTGAGTTTCTAGGGGAACTATTCATTTAGAAATAATGGATGCCAAGAAGAGAATGGCAGATTGAAAGAAAATTCATTTAGTTTTTCGAGGGAGAAAAGCTGTTTCTCTCGATCCTCTCAGTAATAGGTGGAGCATGACCGAATGCACTGGGAATTTCAGCGGGATTCAGAGGCCGTGTGCTTCCAGTTCTCGCTGCTGTTCTGGACAGACGCTGACAGTTTCCATCTTTTATTCTTAACCATGGTCTTGACTCGAACAGTTTGTAAGCACAGATTGGGAAATGATATAACCCTAAAATGACCCCATTGAAACCCCAAGTTAGTCATGTCCTGAGATGGTTCCAAGTTTACTTACCAGTGAGTGAATACATTGATAATGGTGATTTTTATTCTATTCTGTTTTTAGATTTAAAATTCCAGGTTTTCAGAATTGCACATGCTCTGTAGTCTGAGCTGATTTTTAAAATTAATTAATTAATTAATTAAATTTGATTTTAGGGCCTCAGGTGTGGCATATGGATATTCCCAGGCTAGGGGTTGAATTGGAGCTGTAGCCGCCGGCCTACATACACCACAGCCACAGCAGTGCAGGTTCTGAGCCGTGTTTGCGACCTGCACTGTAGCTCAGGCAACACTGGATCCTTAATACACTGAGGAAGGCCAGGGATGGAACCTGCATCCTCGTGGATGCTAGTTGGGTTCATTTCCACTGAGCCACCACCACAGGAACTTCTAAACTGATTTTAAATACTTGAAGCTATTTTTGTCTTTGTGTTAAACTTTGATATAAACTTAACAAGCATGTGCTATTCAATATTAACAGTATAAGAAGCCTGGTCTAAAGTGATGCGGTTTTAGGGTATGAAGCTGCAAATCAGTTTTTCAGTCTCTTCCATCCACATTTAACACTGACTAAATAGGTATTTCCTGAAAGTTTGTAAGACACAGGCCATTTTGTTAGGGACCACCAGGAATAAAAAATACATTCGACTGATAACCTGGCCTTATTTAGCTTACAACCTAGTCTTTGAGACAGATTGTCTGAAGCTCTTATAATTTGAAATAATACATTCCAGGAAAGAGTTAAAGATGCGTTCCCTCACTGTGTACATTTATGATGTGTAAAGTGCTGTGCTGGACACACAGTGATCACGTGAAAGGCTTTGGGTGTTGAGAAAGTGAGGGAAGACTTCCTGGGGACAGAGATGGCAGGGAGGGTATGGCGTTCCCAGGGCTGTGGGCTGGAATAGCCACCTGCAAGGGCAAGACTGCAGGGGTGAGCGGAACACACGGGAAGAGGAGATTGTTAAATATGCTTGGCTTAAGGAATGCCTAAGGGAGCCTGGACAAGTATTTGGAAAGGTTGCCTAGGATCATGTTTCCGAAGAAAGAAAGGGAAATATCATACCGTAATGATATTCTACTATGGTATATGTTTAGTACACTTTCATACTAGTAATAGTAAACTATAATATATAATTCTATATAGAGAATGATATTATATAATATATGTACTAAGGAACTTAGACTTTAAGGCAATGGGGAGACACTGAACTCTTTTTAAGCAGATCAGTGACTTGATCTGAGTAAGATTAATCTGAAAACTGATGGGACAGAGATTAATGCAAAGAAAAGAAGTTAAACAAGAAGCCAGATGCCATCTGTGCCTGAGTTCTGGGCAGTGTAACCTTGGACCATGACAGATGGGACCCTAGGGGCTGGGCTGAGGTTTCTTACCCAACCACGTTGAGTGCAGACACCCACCCAGTGCTGCAGGACCTGTGATGCACTTGGCCCTGGACCTGGGTCGCCCCAGCCTCTCATCCCTGTCTTTAAGGCAGCTCTTGGATTTTCTCCCCACCCAGGAAAGCTGCGGGGGCCCTTGGACACAGGAAGCACTCCACAAATACTTTGAAACTCCCAATCCTGTCTTCTCTGGGTCATACTTAGGACCTCCCACTGCCTTTTTCATTGACTCGACCTTAGATCTGAAAGGAATGAGCAAGTTCTTAGCATCGTGTGGATTATTTCTCAGGGCAGGTCGGCGGAGATTATCTGTCCACCTGTCTGGGCTTTGTGGTTTCCTGGTTTGGAACCATGTCTCGCCAGACCGGGTGTCACGGTGACAATTATGTTGACTTGTATTCAGCTGCCTTTCAGCACAAGGATGCCACCATCAGCCGTAGCACCATCCTTTGTAAATGACAAAGCCCTTTTAGGTCAGTTATCCCCTTTGCTTCTTCCAACAGCCTACCTCTGGGGCAGGTGACACTCCTGAGCTTAGTCGAGAGTTGAGACCAGTGAAAGATGACGACACGCGTGAGCTTCCCCATGAAGCAGCAGGGTTGCACGAAGTGCAGGGACCAGAAATCTGAATTTGACCCAGACTGCCCCCCTTTGCACCCCGCACTCCCTGCGTGTAACTCGGGGTCCAGTCCCACCTCTGAGACCACACACTGAGTGCTGTTTCCTTGTCGTAGCGAGGAGCAAAGGGGGCTGGCACAGACCAGGGGTGCCACGTGTGCTGTTCTTACCTGAGGGAATCAGGTCAGTGGAACGACCATGAACCTGAACTTGAACAGTGATCTTTTGAAAACGTTACAGACCAATGTCAGAAAATAAGCAACCAGTGATGCCCACTGTGTAAATTTACTTTCTCTGCCAGTGGACATCCCTGGCTTTATTCTCATTGATTGCATGCATTAAAGTTGTAATTAATAGCAAGTAGCTTTTAATTAAAAAATGTAATTTTCTTAGTTCGTATGGGTGGTTTATACTCTGTGTTTTCCCTGAAATAATAGGCCTTGTAAGAAATGTTCACTTACCTTGATGGTAATAAGTCATTATTTTTTATTGTTGTACAACCGACGGCCCCATTAAAGAATTATCAGCTCTGTTAACATTATTTATCACCTTTGGACCTTAGGCCTGGGTACTGTATCAAGAGACTGCTGTGTTGACCCTCTCTTGGTCAAGTATCAGTAGAAATCAGAGAGGGAACTATTTGCCCAGTGGGTATAATCAAGATCTTTTATTCAATTCCTGGAATTTCATGAGAGACAGTGCAGAATCTGAACTGTGATGAACAGAAGCAACAGGTGGCTAGAGTTGCTCTCTGCTCTTTGTAGATGGAAAAGCATGAGTAAGTAGACATAGGTTTGCAGTGGCCCCCAACGTGGAACAGAAGGCTGCGTTTCTATAAGGTAATTTGTTAGTTGTTCGGAAGGGCTTTCAAAGAAAAATCATGCTTTAAAGTGTGGTTGGGTTCTAAGACCAGCTCCCAAGGTGCTTATTTAACCACGTGCATCTTCCATTGCTCTGCCTTGTGGGTTATTTATATTATCACCTTTAGGGCATTATGTTCTACCTGCTCTCATTTGTTGGTAATACCTCCTGGACTGAGAATGCCCTATGAACAGAGAGGGTGTGTCTTAGGAAATACTCAGGCCTGTTTCTGGCACCTAGCTTCACTAGGAATCTCCTTTTTAGTGAATGAAAGTAGAATATGTAATAGGCTCTAGACAACTACGTCTACAATATGTGTTTTCGAGAGACAAACCTATTCAGAATTCCAGGTCTTGAAGCCTGGAAAATACTCCTGGCTAAATTGGAGCATGTCTGCAAGTGATGTGGTTCAGGTATTTTACCATGAAGGGAGTTACCTAAACTTCATGAAGTCTGACGGCCTTGATAAAACCCTTCAGGAAAAGCCTAACCTTTCCGCAGCTGCACAGTAATCAGAAATAAAGAGTTCAAGATAGCCCTCCTTCAAATCTGTCATTCTAATCCAAAGGGAAATTAAATTATGATTAAATGTTGTACTGTTTGTCTTCTGGATTTGCATGGAGTGTGAATGATGCTGTTACAGTAGCTCTCACAGCCTAATCCTAGGACCCAGCAAAATATTTACCTTTTGTTGTGTGGAGGATGGATATTTCTCAGATGCCACATCTCCAGTGATTAAATGATTTAAAAAAGAATTGCTCAGTAAGTGTTTTGATTGTGCATTTTTGGGGGTATTTTTCAGTCCTCTAATTACTTCAGCTAACTTCCTCATAGGAAAAAATAGGAAAATCCGAGTGCTTCTGTGTTTGGAAATATTGAAAGTAAAAGTTCTAAAAGTTTTGTGTTGAGCATATAAGAACAACATGGAAATTTTTGAACAGTGCTTTAAATAAAAACCTGAGTCAGGTTCTATGTTTATATTTTGAGATTTAAACCTCTGTTACACTGCACCTCTTTCTGACTGTGAGGCCCTTGAAGAAAGGCCGTGTCTTAATTTTCTTTTTACCCAAAGCAATTTTCACAGAGCCTGGCATGTAATAAAAATTACTGGGGTTTGTGGAATGAATGAATTATGAAAAAAATGACTCATACATGTTAAAATCCATGTTAAGGATTTTTTTTGCCTTCTTTTTCTGGGACATTATACCTCATACAGTCCTAACTATATATTAAAACCCATGGTTGTACCTTTGTTTCAGCCTGGAGGGTATTAAATGGCTTTAAAAAGGAGTATGGAGAGCAGAGCATCTTAATAGGAAAAGAGAATATATTGCAACAATGGCATTATTAAGGACCACCAGCATTTTCATTTTGAATGATTATGTGGAAACTGCGTAATTAGAAACCTCAGAGTGACTTGTGAGGCCAACCATACATAATCCTGAGGTTCACGGGTGAAGGCTGCTCTAGCCAGAATGTTCTACCTTTCACTCTTTTTGCTGGTTAAAACCAAATTAGCTTTGCCTTTCTGATGATACCAGGGGCATGAGAGACCTGCATCCACAGAATACACAGATCAGCTGAGGCCTGGGGAGAAATGCGGTGACTCTAGAAATGGCATCCTTGTGTCGCATGCATACATGAGCGATTTGGGTGGAAGGGGTCTCTTTGTTCTTCTCCAATTATCTTGTTAGTATGAAGAATTTGGAGAGCAGGACTTTGAATGTTACAGAGGAATCTGAAGGCATTAGATCTCCTGGAATTGGTGGGCTTCTACTTTGGAGGGAGTTTTCCTGGGGTTCATGTGATTGAATACTCAGGCATTGCCAGAAACTGGTGTAAATACAGCAAATGCTTATCCCGAAGATTGGGTGGGGGGATGATGGTGCTGGCTGGCTGAGATGGGCTGCAGACTCGCTTGCTTTGACGTTGCTTATGTCCTTCTTATGTGAGAGAAGCTCGGGACCTAGATGGATGTTTTTTTCTTTTTTATTAGAGTTGAGTTACAATGTGGTGCCAATTTCTCCTGTATAGCATAGTGACCCAGTCATACATACATACATAAACATATATATACCTTCATGTATACACACACACACAAACACACACATACACACCTACTTTTTTCTCATACTGGCTTCCATCCTATTCTATCTCAAGAAATTGCGTAGAGTTCCCATTGGTGTCCACTGTGAATTGTTTTTCTGAAAATGCTAATAACATTAGAAGGGTGCTGGTTGCTGAGCACTCAGCTGGCATGACCTTATCCCACCTCCTGGTGACCCCGTGAGGGTAGGACTGCTGTCATCCACTTTTACTGGCATCTCACTGTTGGGAGTAAGTTGCCCCCAGTTCCTTGGCTAAGATGTGGCAGGACTGGGAGTGGAAAACCAGGCAGTCTGATCCCCAAGACTAACCTTTGCTACTACTGCTAATTTGCAACGCCTTCCTGTTCTAGAAACTTGAAAAGGCCAGCGAACAGAAATAAACAGAGGCACAGTAAGTTGGTAACTAGTAATACATGCCTAACAATTACTTAATTCACCCTTTCTGCCCAAAAGACGTATTGACTACCATGTGAAAGGCTGTAGGGAAGATAATGAGGGTGAGGTCCACATGGGGTCTCTGCTTGGGAAGTGAGAAGAGTATGATAGGGGCAATCCCGAATATCAGGGAAGAATTCTAATTCAGCATGGGAAACGGTTGCTTTCTAAAGGCCATAAAAAGACTAGTGATAGCTGACGAAAATCTAGCAAAGGAGGATGTGGCGTTTGCAGGGGGCTCGGAAGATCAGGTGGTTATCAGAGGTGTACATTTGGGTTGGGGGGGTCGGACTCAAAGCAGAGGCGGGCAAGTATGAGTAGGTATAGGGAAAAGAAGAGATGGCACCGGACTCTCAGAAGATAAGAAGTATAGTTGGAATTGCAATATGTTATAGAAAGGGATCTGGGGGACAGGTTTTAGAAAGCCTTAGGACGTGGCCACTGATCAGTAGGCAGCGGGGTGCCACAGAAAGCCATTAGAGGTTAAGTAGTTAGAGATGTGGCTGGTTTCTGCTGTGCCAGCCTAATGACCCAGTGTGGTCCCAGCGATCCTAGCGACGTGGTAGCCAGGGATCTAGGGGTGGGATCTTCCCCAGGCTTGTGTGACTTCTCGTCCCTCCAGAGTGCCTTCCCTTTGTGTCAGCTTTCCTTAAGTCTGAAGACTCATCAGCCCCAGATCACAGGAGGGGTGTGTCTTGTCTTAATAAGCCCCATATGTCTCATGTTTCTGGAGTCATTTTTCCATCCTGTGAAATGTCCTGAGAGAATACACATGACGATGTGTAATGATGTCTCTTCCTCATAAAGCAGAATGCTCTGGAGAACACTTTGAATTTGATCAGGGGGCGGCTGGGTGGGGGGCGGTGGGGGGGAAACAGCAAGTGTTAGCAAGCATAGGAAACTTCACCTTTCCACAGCAGTATTAAAGACAAAGGGAAGGGGAGATCCCATTGTGGCTCAGTGGGTTAAGAACCAGACTAGTCTCCATGAGGGTGTGGGTTCGATCCCTGGCCTTATCACTTATATGTGGAATCTGAAAAAAATGAAACAAGGCAACTTATTTACAAGACGGAAACACTCACAGACATAAAAAACATATGGTTACTGAAGGGGGAAAGGATAGGAGGAGGGATAAATTAGGAATTTGGGATTAACATATACACACTACTGTATATAAAATAGATAACCAACAAGGACCTACTGTACAGCACAGGGGACCACACTAAATATTTTGTAATAACTTTTAAGGGGAAAATCTGAAAAAATATATTCTGTAATACATATATATTATATATGCATATATAATACATATATAATACATATATAGTTGAAGTTTCAGGTGTACAGCAAAGTGATTATTAACTGAAGTAATTGCTGTACACTTGAAACTAACATAACCTTGTACCTCAACTACACTTCAATAAAAAAAGAAAGAAAAAAGTAATTTTTTTTAAATTTTAAATTAAAAAAAATTTTTTTTTGTCTTTTTAGGGCCACACTCGCAGCATATGGAGGTTCCCAGGCTAGGGGTCAAATTGGAGTTGTAGCTGCCAGCCTACACCACAGCCACAGCAATGGCAGATCCGAGCTTGTCAGCAAACTACCCCACAGCTCATAGCAATGCTGGATCCTTAACCCACTGAACGAGGCCAGCGAGGCCAGAGATCGAACCTGAGTCCTCGTGGATGGCAGTCAGGTTCATTAACTGCTGAGCCATGACGGGAACTCCATACACTGTACTTTGATTTCTGAAAGTTTTGCGTACATTCAGCGGTTCAGTAGATTTATGACAATTTCCCTGATCTTTCTGTGCATCATCATGTAATGTTAAGATTTTAAAATGTCCTGGTCTGTCTGTGGCACATAGTTGTTTGTTGTTGATTTACTTGGTATTTCTCGTTTAGATTTTGTCTACCTCAGAGGGCTTTTATTTTGAATTAGCTGCTCCCACTGATGGCTTCTGGAAAGTTACTAGGAGCGATGGTGTTGGGTGCCTTGCTGTCTATCAAAGGGGCAGGTGATGTGGCCTGTGCCTTGTGGCCGCCCTCCCATCAGAGGGCAGGCCTCACTTTGTACCTTCACTGAAGCACGTTGTGATTGCTCTCACCATGGTTTGAAGTAGCTGGGAAAACTGCTGCTTCAACTCTTTCATGTAAAATAGTTCTTATAAACGTTCCAGCCCGCGTGACACTGACAGTGTTATTCATACTCTCAAAATTCTACTGTCAGCAATCATTTGAAATCGGTTTAATCACTCCACTGGTTAATGTTGGCTTTTTAGCATGATCATTTAAATATCCCAAAAGATTGGGTTGATTATTCCTCACTAAGTAGATTCATCTTAAAGTCAAGAAAATCTCATCACCTGTACCATCAGCTTTGCCTTTTCCAGGGCTCGCTTTTAAATCGAGTCATTTATAACTTACTGTTCTGACACTTAGTTATACATCTATTTTGACTTCTTTTATCTCTTAACAGGATCATTTAAAGTCCCTTGGCAAATTAGGCCTTTGGAAGATGGCAGCACTCTCCTGTGTCCTGATTCTAACAACGCTCTTCAAGTTTAGCATGCAACTCAATTGTCATTTTCCTTTATAGAATCGGGTTTCCAGAGTCGATTTCTTGTCATGCATTATAGTCTGTGGAACCACAGACAATTGCTGGAATCAGTTTGTCATTTTTATGCCGTGTTTTGAAATCGTAATGCATAGGAATCCTTATATGTCATTAGCTACAGGAGGTGCAGATGTACCGTGTACCGTGTGAGAATCATCAGAAAACTTCTAGTAGCGTTTGTGTTTTCATAGTTACCAGTTCATGCTGGTCAGCCTATTGCTGGGTCTTTTTTTTATGCCTGTTTCTGTGCAGAGCCCATTCATGGGGCTGTGCTAACTGTGCAGGCTTAATGTTTGCAGACGATCCACAGACACACAAACAAGGAATGGTAGCAGCAGTAATTCATTCTCAAGGCTGAATGATGGCAGGCATAATTACTGAGAATAACATCTGGAGTGGTTTATTAAAGGGAAACCTGCCAAGGTTGTTAGCATATACCAAACAGCATTATCCATATGTGCCATTTTATCACTATTGAATGTCAGGGTATGTTTGTATGCAAGGAAATGAATATAGTCCAGCAAAGGATCACAACTAACACTGTATCTTTCCAGAGCGGATTCTAGTTTAACTCAGCAGAACAGTTTGCTAGAGATTTTCAAGATCACGAACGTCACCCATCTGGAGGGCTCCTGGTTAGTTTGTCTTGCCAGAATTAAAATGTACTTTCATCATTAAAGTCCTGAAGAGTTCTTTAAAAAGAAAAATTCTCCAAATCCGAGCAAGGATTAAAGATGATCTAAAATAAACAAGATTAACAGATGTGAGGGCCTACTGTGTGTTCCATCTTATCGAAAGCTTGAATACACATTTGAGCGTGTTAGGGATCTTGGCCAGCAGGGTGATGAAAGAACACTGTGGTGTATCATCACATTTCTTAGAGGGCTACTCAGTTACTCCTTTTCTTAGCAGACAGCTCAGCAGTGAAGTAGAGGGTATTAAACTAGCAGATCGGTTCTTAGCAAACTACAGCAGATTTGATTCTTATCAATACTGTAGTTCTTCTAATAATGTTGCAGTTCAGTTCATTTGAATAGTAATCTAGAGGGGCTCCCCCACGCTGGCATGGTCAGTGTTATCCTCACTGGGCACGAACTGGGGGGAATCTTGCCTGTCTGCCTTCTGTACTCGGGAATGGAGGGAGAAGACAGACTTTCAAAAATTGTATTGAAATAGGTTTATTTTTTTGGTCTTTTGTCTTTTTAGGGCCACGCCTGAGGCATCTGGAGGTTCCCAGGCTAGGGGTCAAATCGGAGCTGTTGCCGATTGCCTACGCCACAGCCACAGCCATAGCCACGCCAGATCCGAGTCACGTCTGCGACCTACACCACAGCTTCTTTTTTTGACTGAAGGGAGAAAAAAGTGGTCCCCAGCAGTGCTCCTTGTTTCTCCTTTGTGCCAACCACTGCCTGGTGCTGAAGACTGAAAAATGAGGGGGAACCTGGCCATCCTTGTGCTAGAGTGATCTGGATGATGGGTCGAGTTTATAAAGAATGTCAGCTCATAGCTGAGTTGTGTGGCGGAGGTGCACTTGGGGACAGAGGAACGTGGAAGGGATGAGTGGTTTATGGTGCTTGTTGGACAGACTTAAGTTGTCAACAATAGACATCTCAAAACCTCCCCTTGGAACAAGGCAGCAGATGCCCTCTCGGACCCTGAGGCCGTTCCCTCACCTGATGCAGATATTCCCTTTACAGCATCTGCACTGAGAGCACCCCCCCCCATCTGCCGCTGCCCTCCCGCTCTTCTAGTGCCCTCCAGCACCCTCAGCGCCCCCATCAGGGCAGCCCCTCCCTGTCTGGGTCTTTGAAGTTGGCTCTGGCTGCTCTTTGCTCTCAGTCTCCCTTTGCTCCAAGCCATCTGCCATGTTGCTGTTCTTGGGGTGGGTGCACACGTCCCTCTGTACAGAAAACCCAGACTCCTTGGGACCACGCATTGGCCTCTGCCACCCCTCCCACCAAGACATCTTCCCACATTGCTGGGCTCCTTGTTAGTCTTCAAAGGAACAGCCACGCTTTCTCATTCCAGCTCTCTCCTCTGAGTGTGGTGCTTCTTCCATTTCCCTAGGGAGGCGTGAATGCCATTGTGCTTCAGTGTTTTGACTCTCTCGGTAGGTATTCTCGGGCTCCTCCAGGGTGAGGGTGTGTTTTATTCAGCTGTGCATCCCCAGGCCCTCGTGCCTTGTAGGTGAAGGACCAGTGTTTGTAGAGTCCATGCATGACTGAGTTGCCAGGAAGGACCAGGAAGATTTGTCAGATGGAAGTGTTGATGAATATGTATTCACCACTAGACAGACAGAGGTGGCCCCTCACTTTCAAAACTATGTTTTAGCAGAATAGACATCCTGCAAGGAGTTTGAAAAGCAGGCTATGCATGAACCTTGTGGGGAAGGATGGGACTTGGCCGCTGTTGTGTTCCTGCAGCATTACAAGTCTGTGTCTTAAATATGTGCAAGAAAATCAGTTATACAATAGTGTTGATTTGAAGCTTTTTACCTTTTCCTTTGATATTTGGCTTGTTTGATTTTCAGACATTCTTATTTCTGAATTGCTACTTTGCAGTTTTAGAACGTGCCAATCACCAGTGCCTTAGAGGTTCCCCTGTGGGCCTGTGCCCTCCCCTTCTCTCTTTCACACAGACACACACGTGAAAATTTATAGTCAGGCATACATCTAGAAACACATTCATGTTTATGAATGTAGGTATGTATATCCTACAGCAGGAGAAGTTTGCTAGGATCATCCCATCCCAGTGTCACCCTGAAGACAGACGCACACATTGTGTGTGTCCATATGCACAATTAAAGAGACCCTAAGTCAGAATTTAGAGGGACTCAGAGGCCATGGTCATTCAGGCATTGGAATTCTGTGCGGGCATTTTGCCATACCCAAGAATGGGCATCTTCTCTGCCTTCCTTTCTTGCTCCTTGCTGCTTCTTGACGCTCCTCCCCTGCTCTCTCCTTTGTGTCTCCTTGCAAGACCCCCCTCCCACCCCCGAATGTTGTCCATTGCCTCCTAGTGAGAGGTGGGCTGGGAAGACTTTGGTGAGCAGTCAGTTTCCACTGACTGTCCCTTCAAAGACTAAGTGATGCTGCCACCGTCCTGATGCTGGAGGGCTTTGCAGGCTCACCTGCTGACTCTCTGGACACCCAGAGAAATCCTGTGGGATGTAGGAACATGTCCAGAAAAAAACACCACCACCTCAGACTGTGTCTCCCACTAGAATTTTGTTCCAGAAGTTGGTTGATGGAAGGGGGTTTATTTGCTTTTTATTTTTTATTGATTGTGAATTTGAGTATGCCCTAAACTTTTACTGCTGATTTGTGTTCAGTCTATTTTAATATTTAATTTTTATTAAAGTGTAGTTGATTTACAATGTTGTGCCATTTTTTTCTGTACAGCATAATGGCCCAGTCATACATATATATATACATTCTCTTTCTTATATTCTCTTCCATCATGTTCTATCCCAAGAAACTGGATATTGTTCCCTGTACAGTAGGACCTCATTGTCCATCCATTATAAATATAATAATTTGCATCTACCCGCCCTAAACTCCCAGTCCATCCCACTCCCTCCGCCTCCTCCTTGGCAACCACAAGTCTGTTCTCCATGTCTGTAAGTCTGTCTCTGTTTTGTAGATAGGTTCATTTGTGCCATATTTTAGATTCCACGTATAAGTGATATCATATGGTATTTGTTTTTCTTTTTCAGACCTCACTAAGAGTGAGGATCTCTAGTTGCATCCATGTTGCTGCAAATGGCATTATTTTCTTCTTTTTTATGGCTGAGTAGTATTCCATTGTGTATATGTACCTCATCTTCTTAATCCACTCATCTATTGATGGACATTTTAGGTTGTTTCCATGTCCTGGCTATTGTGAATACTGCTGCTGTGAACATACGGGTACATGTATCTTTTTGAATTACAGTTTGTTCCTTCTTTTTAATGTATTTTGCCACTTTTTTGCTGTGGCTGCTTTGACTTTAGAAACAGAAAGAACATCAGGATTCCCTACAAAAGAAATTCTTATGTGGTGTATCCCTTTTAGGGATGAGCAGTGAGGCACGTGGGATGGCTGGGGCACCATGTCGCCTAGGATGGTTGAAAATAAAACAGAGTTTGGAATTTTCTGAAAGTCCTGATTTGTTGATGTTAGGAAGTCAACAGCAGAGCTTGAGGTGGAAAATATGTTCATATTCTGTCTTTCCTGCTTCTATTGAATATCAATAGTACGAGTCTATGCTGATTCTTAGGTAGCCCTGAAGGTGAAACTGTTTACTTAGTGATTTTTTTTTTATGTGGATTTGTTTCACTTTTTTTCTGTTACAGCTTGCCAGAGAAGTAACTTTAGTCTCAAATTACTCATCATAATCCCAAGATTTCCTTATTTTATCTAGTTTAGTGCATTAAACATCTCATGATTCATGTGAATACCTTATCCATCCAGCATTATACAAGGAAGGATATGTTTAACATGACTAAAATTTTCTTGGATGATTGAAACTTTTCTCCATGTACCAAAATTTTGTATTTTAACCATTGTATGGGAAAATTGCCTAAGCTACACTGCCTGTATCAGACTTCTAAGATCTTAGTATCTTCATTATTTTCTGATGGGTGTATATCTAGAATTGGAATTAATGAGTCATAGAGATGCATCTGCTTAGTAGACATGATCAATTTTCCAGTGTGATTTCACCAATTTACGCTCCTTTAACAGGGTAAGAGTGTTTTGGTTTTTCTACAGGCTCACCAACATTTGGTCTGTCATTTTGATTTCATGTGTTCTGATAGCTGTGTGGTATTGTCATGTTGTAGTGTTGGTCTGCAATTCTTTGATGACTAAGGAAATTTATCATCTTTTCATATATTATTAGCCATTCGAATATCTTTTTGTGCAGGGTCTGTTGAAGACTTTTACACTGTAATTTTTTTTTTTAATAACCTGTCTTTTAAATACTCACATAGGGTTGTGTTTCTAAATTATGGGTTTAAATCCTTGTTGGGCATATTTATTGCAAGTACATTTTTCCACTTCTTCTGTTGCATTCTTGCTCTATTAATAATGTCTTTTGATTAACAGAATTTCTTGTTTTTAATAGAGTCTAATTTATAAGTTATTTATATAATAGTTGATATCTTCTACAGCCTGTTTGAGAATTTTTGGCTTATACTGAGGTCACTAAGATATTCTCCTATGTTTTTCTGCAAATTCTTTATTGTTTTATCTTTTACATTTATATTCTCAGTACTTCTGGGATTGATTTTTGTGAATTGTGTGAGGTAAGGTCAAACTATCTTTCTCCCATATGGCTTCTGATTGATGCAGCACTGTTTATTGAAAAAAGCATCTTTTTCCCAATTGCACTAAAGTATCACTATTCTGGTAAATCAGTCTATTATGCTGTATTCATTGTAGAGTACTATAATGAGAACCTATAGAATTTTGTACATGTCAAAAGTTTGCCTCTGAAAATTGTATAGATTAAAATATGCCAGCAGAATGAATTGATGCAGAAGGTCCCTTATCTTTCCATTCTAACATGAAAAGAATAGATTATATCTGAATATGTATCAATATATCTGAAATTGAAAACAAGGAAAGAAAATCCGTAGATGCCTTTTAGTGATGAGAGGAATTGACTCCATGTGGACTAGATAAACCCTTATGTGATGAGTTTTTAATGCCTCAGAGAACCAAGTCAGTATGAGCAAGAATTAGGCTCCCTGCATAAATCCAATAAACAAGAAAAGTTGATTCAGTTGGTAGAATTCTGCCTGCTGACTAAAATATGAATGTAGAAGTAGAAGCTGAAGTCCTAAGCAGTGGATGTAAACAGTACCAATTGTGGGACATTGGATTGCCTAGACCATGCAGTGAATGCATTGGGAATTGAATTCCTCCTCTAATTACTTTGGGGAAGCCCTGGACTAAGAAACCAACATAAAATATGGCCACGTACTCTACAGTCACATTGGACTGATGCAAAAGCAACCATAAAAACATTCCAAAGGAATACCTCTTAGGACCCTAGAAGAAGACAATTTGTAATAAAGATGAACTCATGGTAAAATTCTGAAAAGCACATCATGGAGAGAGAGGGAGAGTATTAAGAGCTTTCAAAGAGAAAGAAAATAAGACAGACTTCAGACCTTTTATCAATAATGACAAATGAGAAAGACATTGAAATTTATTGTGCTAAGACAGCACGTGGTAACCTAGAACTTTATACCCAGCTAAATTGTCACTTGGCATTAAGGATGAAATTAATACATTTTTGACATGCACAGAAATGAAAGACAATTTTCAAAAGAAAAATACCAAAAGGCAGAGTGCACAAATAAATGACCAACCCTGCTAATAATTACAGAGGTAAAAATTAAGATAACAATAATTTACTTAATTCCATCCATGAAATTTAGGTAGTAGACAATTATGTTGACAAGGACATGTAAGAGTCAACTTACATGTAAGAGTCAACTTAGCTGATAAGTTTACATGCTACATTTTTAGAGGACAAGGTAGTAAAGGCCTTAAAATTGTGCAAGATCTTTGAACCTGCAATTTCACTTAAGGAATGTCTCCTAGGTAGTAAAGTTGACTTTTGAACAACATGGAGGTCAGGGGTACTGATACGTAGAAAGGATTGTCCCAGTGGAACACAATGCAAACTGCACCCTTGTTCCTGCCAATAAAAAAGCAAAGTTGCTTCTACTTGTGTAAAAGACATTATCCTGAAAATAGGTGCTGCACATATTGAGCATTTTGAGAGTATTAGGGATGAATTATGACCTAAATCAGAAAAACATGGAAAGGAATTATAAATTATTAGCCGTCCAGCCTTTAAACTTACCTGGAACTTAATTTTTGAGGCTAGCCATGTAAAAATGTTTCAAGATTTGGGGTTGCAGGAAGCAAGGGAGAGGAGTGGAACGAAGACACAAATTGACTTTTAAAGAAGTAATTTTTAGATCATTGACAACTGGTAACTCTAGATGTCTGAATTCCTTTTACAGGTAATTGTGGAACGAGTTTTAAAAACCCATCTCATGTCGGAGAAAACATTTATAAATATCTTTCTAGGCAAATACAAAGCACCATTAATGACTTGAGGCCCTATCCTTTTGGCTTTGTATTATGCAACTTAAAATTAGGAAGGAAGGAAAGAAAGATATTTTATTAATCTCCTGCAGGCTCTTTTTAAATGACACAAGGGAACTGTACCTCTGGGTTTTTAAGAAAAATATAAATTGACATCCAGTGCCAGCTACCTAAAAATAAATTTTGTGATTCTTTACAAGACGTGTCCCGTATTCTCTGTGTTAACTGTGGTTTAGAGACACAGAAAAAGTGGCGTTCATACTTGATTGGGACCCAAGACTAGTTCTGGCTCTGCTAATAACTGGACGTGTGGCTTGGAAAATTATTCATCCTCCTTGAGTTCAATTTTTTTCTTTATTATAGGAGAGGGTTGAATTTATTAGTAGGTGATCCTCAGAGTCCTTGCTACTACGATATTCTATTTGTGTGTTCCAACACAGGTATCCCCAAAGTTCACACCCTATCCATTTTCCAGTATTCCGGTAAGAATTACACTAGCACTACAATATTGCAGGATATGCTGTTTAAAAGTGCTTTTGATAATTTATACCCAGCTTCTTTATTCAGCTCTTGAGCTGACTGTCAGAATGCATATGCTGTAAGGTTTTTTAAATACAGTGACTATATGGACGATAGAAATATAAATTAAACAGGATCAAGGATTTTTTTTGGTAGTGTATCTGACTTTTTCAATATCGTATTAAGAGCCCTAATTGGCACCAAGTCATGTTCCCGGTCTGTGTTTAACTGTACATCAACTTGGTGGACGGTTCGTGAAGAGCATAATTGACAGCTAGTAAAACCCTTGCAAAAATGAATCAGCTTTTAACTTTGTGTTAAATTATCCTTTTCTAGAAGACTGAAAACTATAATCAAGTTCTTTCTGTGTAATTTGCTATAGATTACTACTTTAAGAGAATAACATCCTTTGTTAAAAGGCTTTTCTATTATTGGCTTATGGGGTCTCCTCCTCCCACTGAATTAAAGCTTTCAACCTGCTGTTAGATGCCCTGGGCTTTTCACCTGAAATTTTTACAATGAGGGCATAATGAATGTTGAAACCAGTACAGATTATTTAAAATAGGCTTAGATTAGTTCTCCATTGCTGCTCTTGACCTCCGGAGAGAGAAAGGAAACAAGTTCCTTAGTACAGAGATGGCATTTTTTATCACATGCTTTAAAGCTTAAATTGTGCAGGTGAAGCCTGTAGCCTCCCACTGCTAGTTTTTCTCTATTTCTCAGGACCACTTATTAGAGGAGCAAATATGGATATTCTGTCTGTTGTAATGTGCCCATCATGCATCATAAGCCACTAGAAAACAATATAATAATCAATATGTTATACAGAAGAATTGGGAAGTTAGAACTGCTCATCTATGCAGTTATCAACAATAATAATAAACTTTATGTATTAACATTCTGCAGATGGAGTGTTGAAACATGCAGCCAAGGTCCCTACCTTTGTGGAGTTTATGGAGAATAGTCAAGCCCTTTATTATAATTCTATTTATAGATGCCGAGTATCAGCCTTTCACAAAATTCAGCACCCATTCCTGACTTAAAAACATGGGATAAAATAAGCACTAGTTTTCAATCCTTTAACGTTAGCTAAAATAGCTAAAATATTTAGACTCAAGTAATAAGGTGCACATCTTCCTGTCAAAAAATCATTTGACCATCTACATGAAAGTTTATTTCTGGCCTCTCTAGTCTTGTCTGTTGTTCCATATGTCTGTTTTTATGCCCATACTACACTTTTTAAATTTAACTTTATTTTTTGAGTAGTTTTATGTTTATAGAAAAAACTGAGCAAAAGGTACAGAAGTTGCCATATCCTTCTCTCCTCCCAATTTCCCCTATTTTTTAATATCTTGTATTGGTGTGGTGCATTTGTTACAACTGATGAGCCAATATTGCTAGATCACTGTTAACTTGAGCCCACAGTTGACCTTAGGATTCACTCTTGGTGTTGTATATTCTATGGGTTTTGACAGAGGCATAATGACATATCCCCATTGCTGCATTATCATATGGAACAATAGTTTCTCTGCTCTGAAAATTCCCTTATTCCACCTATTTATCCTTCCCTCCTCCGTCCCCTTGAGCTCCTGGAAACCACTGATTTTTATTTTGTCTTCTCCATAGTTTTACCTTCTCCAGAATGTCATGTGGTAAGACTCATACAGTATGTAGCCTTTTCAAATTGGCTTTTTTCACTCAACAATATGCATCTCAAATTTCTCTATGTCTTTTGGCAGTTTAATAGTTCATTTCTTTTTATTGGAAAAGATAGACTTTTTCGTAATTGCTGTCGTGTCAGCTGGATAATCACTTGGAAATAGGATTCATACCTCATACCAAACACTAGAATACACTTAAATGAATCAGAGATCTGATTGCAAGAAAACAAAATCGAGGAAAAAAATCAAGTTAGACAAATACTAAAATAAAACACAGATGAATTCATTTATAAACTGCTTATAAGTGTTTCTGTGACTTAAAATCTAGATGTAATAAAAAAAGATTGATAGATTTGTAACGACATAAAAATTAAAGAAAAAATTAAAGAAAAACCACCATAACAAAATCAAAAGAGAAATGACACACTCCTTTCAGTACTTGTGATATTTCAGAAATAAAGCACTAATCTCCCTAATATTAGAGAATTCTTAAAAATCAAAGAAAAAAAACAGAAAGTGCAGGGGGAACCTGGGGCAAGGACTGTAAATGGTTATGGACATGACTCTCAGAGCTGGGTGAAGATGTTCAAGTTCACTCATAATAAGAGAAATGCAGGGAGTTCCGGTCATGGCGCAGCGGAAACGAATTGAACTAGGAACCATGAGGTTGCAGGTTCGATCCCCGGCCTCGCTCAGTGCGTTAAGGATCCAGCGTGGCCGCGAGCTGCGGTGTAGGTGGCAGATGAGGCTTGGATCTGGCGTTGCTATGGCTGTGGTGTAGGCCAGCAGCTGTAGTTCCGATTAGACCCCTAGCCTGGGAACCTCTGTATGCCAGGGGTGTGGCCCTAAAAAGAAAAGAAAAAAAAAGGGGGGGAGAGAGAAACGCAAATTAAAACAGCACAGACACCAAGATATTATTTTTTACCTGGTGGATTGGCAAAAATTCAAAATCCTGACAGATTCTGTTGGCAAAGCTGAGGCAAAAGCGGCCCTCACCTACCTGGCTGGGGTGGTGTAAGATGCCCCACCCTGAGCTCTGGGATGTCCCCCAGATCATGGGATGTTCCTCAGCTCACAGCAGGGTCCCTGGGAGTTAGCTTCTTCCTGGAGATGCTCTCAGCCAGTGACTCCGGAGCCTGGAAGCTGGTCCCCAGCTGGGGTCATGTGGAGGCCTGTTCTGGGCTCATTTCCCAGCTTTTCCCTTGGGGACCAGGTACTAGTCTCCTCCAGGGAAGCCAGCTCCTTGGAGCACCCTTTCTTGGTTGCATGCTTGTCCTGTGTCACCAGTGCTCCCTGCATTTCCCAAGGAGGTATTTGCAGTTGTTTCCGAGTCACAAGATGCACTTCTGAAGAATCCGTGCTGACACCAGGCCTCATGCATCGACCCTTGGACTCAGCAATCCAGTCCTCAGTTTACCCTGAAAATGCATCTCCCCAAACAGGAAACACTCACTGTGGCTTGATGGTAACAGCAAAGTTGGGTCAAATTAAGTGCCTAGCCCTACAGCCTGGCTGAGTAACCACGGCTCATCTGTGACACAGAATTTTCTGCAGCCCGTAGAAATAACTTAGCTGAAGCTCTCTCTACAATGAGTGGTTTCCAGGATATTTTGGGGAGTGAAAGAAGAAAGGTGCTAAAGACAATGTGTGGATCATGTGACCTTTTATGCAGGGAAGACAGGGATAAGTAAACACACCTGTATTTGCTTATTAATGTATAAGGAAACCCTGGGAAGAGAAGCCATGAACTATTAAATATGATTCCTTGGGACGTAGGTGGGAAGGATCAGGGTGGGGTGAGATTTCTCTTAGTACATCGTCTGCTTCTGGCAAAGATGAACTAATAGGGACTGGATTTCCCCTTCTACTTGAATCAACCCCCCAAAAAAAACCCCACAAAAACACAAAATGCAATGAAAATAAGACCAAAATACAAGAGAAAAAAGGAAACAGGTTTTCAAGACAGGGACAGTGAGCCCCGAGAGGGCAGACAAAGGAGGCTGCCTTTTGGTGGCCTCCGCTGACTTGCAGGGAGAATTCCAGACGTTGGTTCAGGGGTGGGAAGCCTGTGCGGAGCCCAGAGGAGCCCGACTGAGGAGACAGACTGGGGAGACCAAGGCAGCCAGAGTTGAGAGCAGAGACCAGGGGATAGGAGGGACCCCCCAGGAGAGGACCCCAGGGCTGCACAGGGAGCCCTCCAGTATGCAGCATCTCAGCCCACGCACGGGAGGGAACTTGGCCAGTCTGAGCAAGGAACCATCCAGAAGGATTGCCTGGCAGCACACACAGGGCTGGGAACAGTGCCGGTCCCAGCAGCTGGTCGAGAAATCTCCCAGACTCCAAAGTGGGATGTGATTAACCCTGCACCCACCTCCATCTCAGACCCACCTACACATCATTAATGCAAGACCTGTGAGGTTCAAAACCATCCCGATGACGTCACTGCTTCTCAGGACAGACAGAGCCCAGAAGCTTGATGTTTATACAGTTTTGACGTTTGGAGAGTGTCGTCTTTGACATATTCAAATTTAAAGTGAAATGGCAAAGGATAAGAAAAGCCAACGAGAAAATTGAAATCAAACAAATGAATTGGATGATGACGTAACCACACAGAAGAAAAGGCCAATTTTTTAAAAGGTGAATCTGGGGCTCAGTACACTATACATTCTCTAGGGAAATACACACACACACACACACACACACACACACTCAGTACACTATACATTCTCTAGGGAAACACACACACACACACACACACACACACACACACACACACACACACCCCGGCAAAGCAATCTTGAGCTCGCCTTTGTGGTACTGATACAGGCAGCCGGTTATGTTTGTGTATTGCTGGATAGAGTGAATGAGTAAATATGCCAAGATTGTTGAGAACAAGGGCTCGCATCCTAGGCGGGGGAAATAAAAGGATGGTGTGGTTGGATCCTGATATTTCACAAAGCTATTCTGAGGCTATTCGATGCATATTCTAAAAAACTTGCAGAAATTTTGAATTGTCTAAATGAAGTAAATTAAAGCTTCCTTATATCTGCCTTCTAGCGATTGAAACTGGGATGTCCTCCTAGCACATGACACCTCTTTATTTTCAATAAAATCAATAAAAATATTTGTTGCTGATTTTTGGGTTATTTCATGAAACTAATGTACCTTCAGTGGTCTCTAGTGATTTCCTCTCTTTTTAATGTTTGGCATGAACTCCTAGATAATAATTGCACCTTTGCCCAAAGCTGTCCCTCACATATGTCTGTTGGGTGGAAAGTAGTAATAACACTTTTCTGTTTTTTCGTCCCATCATTCTTGCATAGACTAGTGTGATATTTATAAAGCATCTTATGTATATGTTTTGTTTTAATGAACCATCATTTTAGGAATTGCAGATATAAAGATAATTGTAATGGTTTCTTATTATTGGAAAAGTGTGGCTTTAACTATTTTTCCCACTTCTAGTTTTTTTTTAAGATTAAAAAAGTGAAAGCAACATTGACCCAGTAAAACCTGATTTAAATCAGACCAAGCCTACGGAAAACCTGGCCCTTAACAAGTAGTGACTGACTGTATCATAAAAGAAGACTAATTCATTTGTGCCACTGTCACACCTGCAGGCCGCTGGTGTATTGCCTTATCCCTGCCGCATCGGTTTTCCGGGATCAATTCCTTCATCTTCACTGTGAAGATTTTTTAGAATCTAGCCATGAACGTTCATTATTTTTTAACTCCATTGTGGATACAATGAGACGTATACAATTCCCATTGGTTAGAGCACATACACACACACAGATAAAACGGAAGGCAGTTAATTCACTGTTCAGTGCAAGACAGAGAAATGAGCAAAGATTAAGAGAGCAGTAGTAAAGACTGGCTGCTCCTGATGTAAACATATATTTGAAATAAACTTTAGAAAATGTGAGGTGATGGGACTCTGAACCTTATTTTATTTTTTTAAAACTGTTTATTATAGTAGTACTACTGAAGAATTAAATGTTCTTATTGTTCATACTTTTATCAGTGGCACAGACCAGTAGTGTTTTAGGGTTGCATTTGACTGTAGATTTCCGCAGGTCCAAGTGGCTTATCTTAGCGGTAGGCATTGCATCTGTGCAAGCCAGTTCAGGAGCTTACCCAGCTTCTCGCTGAACTTATGGTCACTGGCCACATCTGAATGATGGACTGTAACTCGGACCCCAAATTTAACTTCCTTGTTCTTCTAAGCACTGATGTTTAAGTCTCCCTTCTGAGATGATGGAGTGTCATTTTTTTGTTGTTGTTCTTTAAAAAACTAGCTTTATTGATATGTAACCTACATACCATACAATTCACCGGGTTAGAGTGTACGATTCAGTGTGTTTGTATCCAAAGAGTTGTCCAGCCATCAGCACCGTCTGTTTTTCAGAGCGTTTTCATCACCCCTTTAAAGAAGTTCTGTAGCCATTAGCAGCCAATCCCCAGTCCAACTCTAGGCAACTATTAATGTACTTTGCATTTCTATGGATTTGCTTGTTATGGATATTTCATAAGATGGAATCATTCAATACATGTTTTTTTGTGATTGGCTTCTTTCACGTAGAATAATGTTTTCAAGTTTCACCCACCTTGTAGTATGTCTCAGTACATTATTCTTTTTTGTGGCTTAATGGTCCACTGGGTGGATATAGTACATCTTAACATCTCATTCATCAGTTAATAGGCATCTGGGTTGCTCTTACTTTCTGACTATTTATGAATATTTTGCTATGAACATTTGTATATAAGATTTTGCATGGGTGTATGTTTTCATTTCTCTTAGTTTTATACCTACTAGTAGAATTCCTGAGTCATACGGTAACTCTATATTTATGTTTTAGAAAAACTGCCAAACTTTTCCAAAGAAGCTGCACCATTTTCATTTCCACCTGGAATGGATGAGGGTGGGTTCTGGTTTCTCCTCATTTTTGCCAATGCTTGTTATTGGCCCTTTTTTTTGATTCTAGCCATCCTCCTGGTGAGAAGCAATATTCACTGTGCATTTGAGTTGCATTCCCTGAGTGACTAATGATGTTGAGCATCTTTGCATGTGGTTGTTGGCCATTTGTATCTTGTTTCAAGAATTGTCTCTTTAGGTCCTTTGCCCATTTTAAATTGGTCTATTTTGGGTTTTTTTTTTTTTTTTAGTTTTTTTTTCCTTTGGCTGCACCTGAGACATGTGGAGGTTCTTGGGCTAGGGATCGAATCCTCCCCATAGCAGCAACTTGAGCCACTGCAATGACAATGCTGGATCCTTAATCCACCATGTCACAGGGGAACACCTCTTTTCCTCTTTCTTTTCCTTTTTTGTTTATTTTGGCCATGTCCATGGCATATGGAAATTCCTGGGCCAGGGATCAAATCCAAGCCACAGCTGCAGCCTACACGACACCTGAGGCAACGCCAGATCCTTAACCATTGCACAGAGCAGGGGATTGAACCCGTGCTTCTGTGGTGACCTGAGCTGCTGCAGTGGGATTCTTAACACACTGTGCTGCAGTGGGAACCAGGAGAACTCCTATTTCTTGAGTTCTAAGTGTTCTTTGTATATTCTGGTTATCAGTCTCTTATCAGATATGTGGTTTGAAAAATATTTCTCCCACTTGTGAACTGTTAGAGTATTTTTATTTTTACTTTTTTTAGCACTCATTGTCCTTCCACTCTTCAGAGATTACTGATCCGTGACTTGCACAGTGCTGGTGCCCAGAAGGTCTTCAGTAGAGGTTTAGGAGTAAATGGATCGTGTATCTTCATGTCCCCTCTCAGCCTCCTTCCCACACTAAGCACATCTCATTCCTGACCGGGTCTCCCGTCCTGCCATCTCTCAATCTCTCACCAAGCCTGGGCCTGGCCATCCTCTGGATGGCTGCTGATTTGTCCTGAAGTGGTGTCATCGGCATGGGTACACTGGACTGTCAACTCTTTGGACCTTGACACTGCTCTTCTCTTTGCTCAGCTGAAGCTTTCATGGCTTTTTAATGCAACTCTGTTAATTTTTAGCACATACGCTATAATATTCTGTCTTGTAATAACCGATCTAAGTGATACAAAGTGACATCTTTTGTTGAAGAAGAGTGAGTATGTAAGTGAAGAATGGAGAATGTTGGCCTTGACTGCTGTTCCTATGAAAAGACCTGGGCCTTTCATTTAACTCCTTACGCATAATTCACTAGTAGGATAAATTTTTGTTTTATTTAGTTTTGGTTTTTTTGTCTTGGTTTTTTTACTTCTTTGTTTTTGTTTTGCTGTTTTGGGAATTTCTTGGTGGGTTCATTTTTATTTTGTTATTTTTTTCTTTTTAAAAATTGAAGTACAGTTGATTTACAAGGTGGTTTTATTTTTAGTGAAGAGCTTCCTGTCACTTGGGCTCTGAAACAATGAAATGGGTGATGCAAGTCCTGACTTCCCATCATTGACAGTATTTAAGCAGCATCTGGACAAACACCAGGCAGGGATGTGATACAAGAGACTCTTGACTGGAAGGGACTGTGGACCAAGTAACTCTTGAGACCAGCCTCGTTCTCCTCTAAATCTCTTCTATGTCAAAGAAACTTCTGAGAAAGGCCAGTACCTTTGGTGCTTGTGTGCATTCTGAGGTTATAGTAACCATATATTTTTTCATCAGATATTTTTTAACCCCCAAAGATTACTTTTATTCTTTACTAAATTATTTTGGCTTGTAAGGAGAATATGCTGTCTTTGGTATTAATTCTTAATGAATTTAAGTGTATACTCAGAAAAACTTTTTTGCTTAGTTGTGTATTTTCACTTTTTTTGGTCAAGTCTCACAGCTGTATTTAGTTAAGTCTTCTGAGAGACAGCCAAGTCACTTTTTTTTTTTTTGTGGAAAGCCAATAGCATGTCAGGTTTGAATTTATGTTGGAAAGCTGTTTTGCAGACTTAGAAGTCCAAATAAACAGCCAAATTACTATTTTTCCCCAATTTGAATGTGGGAAAGTGAATGTGTGTTTGGCTTTTGCTTCTGGAACAACTTGAGAATGGGTAAATAGATTTTTTTCTGTGTGCTGTGTTAAACATTTGCAATTTTGCAGCACATTCAAATGTGAGAAATTTAACCCCAAAGAATTATGTTAAGTAGCTAAAAAATATCGGTTACTTAGGAGCCTCTGTTGTGTGCCAGGTGTTTTGGCAACTGTCATCTTTTTGCTAATTCCCCAAATAGCTATTGTTATAGATATTACAGTCATTTCTATGGTATAGGCACTAATATCAGGGGCATCGAAGTTTAAGGTAATTAGGTCAAAGTCATAGAATCGTAAGTATGGATAATAAATGTGGGATTAATATCCCAATCTTCTTGGCGCCCATCTGGGGTCTTTTCATAAAGCTTCTCTGAGTTATTCCACTTTCTGTTTTTTTGTACCATACTATGAGATGATACTTAACATTCAGATATTTTGATAGTGCGAAATATCACTCTAGATTCATTACTGTGGTTTTTCGTGACTATGTAACATCCAACATAGCAGCTTTTCTCTCTTTTAGTTAATAGAAACAGGAATAATTTGTCTGTGTCCTGGAGTATTTATGAGTCCAACCGCGATTTATATGTATATTCATAGGTAGAAAAATTGAAGGATCATCAAGGAACTAGATAGTAATCATTGTGAAAATTAAGTTCCCTCCAGCTTTCTATATGTGGGGTTCCTGAATGAAATATCTTCAGAGAAATGGTTACGTGAGGCTTAACTTGTTTTCCCAGAGGACACTGCAAGGACATTTGTGTGTCCCTGACTCAGGACACATGGGTGCCCTTTGGGCCACGAGGTGTGCGATCATCACAGGACAGTTTATGAAATCAGGCTCCAGGCTAACCTCTAGGCGGAATATTATCTTTCCCCAGTTTCCCCTTACTCTTTAATTTTCTGCTGCAAGTAGAAAGTCTCTTATACCTAAAACCAGCATCTAGGGAGTTCCCATTGTGGCACAGTGAAAATGAATCCGACTAGTAACCACGAGGTTGCAGGTTCGATCCTTGGCCGCACTCAGTGGGTTAAGGTTCCGGTGTTGCCATGAGCTATGGTGTAGGTGGCAGACGTGGCTCAGATCCTGTGTCGCTGTGGCTGTGAGGTAGGCTGGCAGCTGTAGCTCTGATTCATCCCTTAGCCTGGGAACTTCTGGATGTTCCAGGTGTGGCCCTAAAAACCAAAAAAAAAAAAAAAAACCCAATAAAAATTAAAAATAAATGAGAAAAAAAAACACAAAACCTCAGCATCTTGTTTTGTAGTAAGGCTGAAACAAACAAACAAAACAAGCATTGGAAACAATGTAGATAGAGGTCATGTCAGAAAAAACTCTAGCATTCATTGAAGTAAAGCAATTCAAAACAGTCTTTGGAAGGTTTTGCTTTCCATACTATTTTTTCTAAAACTACTTTTAGGTGTTTTTTCCTTATCATCCCAAAGGACACCTTTGAGTTTCTTACTTAACATGTTAGCCTTATTATCTGCTTTGATTTTTAGAATACCCCTAACTGTAAGGATTTTTAAAATCTTTAATCATATAGTATAGAACCATATAAAGCTAACCTAACTTTAAATTCTGGTCTCATTTTATCTTAATGGTAATACAAAGAATTAAAATCAAGCTTTGGACATTCTGTGTTGTTGGTGTTATCTCTAGCGCCCTCCATGAATGAAAAATGTATACTCTAACCATGCTTTGATACTTATATGAAATACCTTTCAAGTGTAAAATATTTATGGAATTCTGCTTTGACCCAGATTCTTTTAGTATCCCTGAAACCTCATTGTAACATCATCTTTAGATTGTGTTGGTGTGGAAAGATCTGTTCTTAGAAATATTTGGCACTTATACAATTAGATCTGTTCTGTTAGGACCAAGATCAGCCCTTGTAAATCAAAGTTGACTCTCAGTATTAGGCTGAAACACATAATTTGAAAGAATCCATATTCCCAGGTTTTTGAGACTATGTCACTTTAGGATGATTGATGCTGACACTGAGCCATGTCATGTTCACTGTTTCTCTGTTGAGGATTTTAAAAACCTGTTTATTTAAAAATTTGGCAAATCAGAAGCACAATGAGGTATCGCCTCACACCAGTCAGAATGGCCGTCATCAAAAAGTCTACAAACAGCAAATGCTGGAGAGTGAGTGGAGAAAAGGGAGCCCTTCTACACTGTTGGTGGGAATGTAAACTGGTACCACCAGAATGGAGAATAGTATGAAGGTTCCTGAAAAAAAAAAAAAAAAAACCAAAAAAGTAGTTCTACCATATGATCCAGCCATCTCACTCCTGGGCATATATCCAGAGAAAATAATACTTCAGATTGATACATGTAGGAGTTCCTGTTGTGGTGCAGCAGAAACAAATTCGACTAGGAACCATGGGGTTTCAGGTTCGATCCCTGGCCTCGCTCAGTGGGTTGAGGATCCAGTGTTGCCATGAGCTGTGGTGTAGGTGGCAGACGCAGCTCAGATCTGGTGTTGCTGTGCCTGTGGCGTGGGCTGGTGGCTGCACCTCCTATTGGACCCCTAGCCTGGGAACCTTTATATGCCGTGGGTGTGGCCCTAAAAAGACCAAAAAAAAAAAAATTAAAAAAAAAATTGGAGTTCCTGTCGTGGCGCAGTGGTTAACGAATCCGACTAGGAACCATGAGGTTGCGGGTTCGGTCCCTGCCCTTGCTCAGTGGGTTAACGATCCGGCATTGCCATGAGCTGTGGTGTAGGTTGCAGACGTGGCTCGGATCCCGCGTTGCTGTGGCTCTGGCGTAGGCCAGTGGCTACAGCTCCGATTCAACCCCTAGCCTGGGAACCTCCATATGCCGCGGGAGCGGACCAAGAAATAGCAACAACAACAACAACAACAACAAAGACAAAAGACAAAAAAAAAAATTATAGTAGCCTTGTTTACATTTGCCAAGATATAGAAGCAACCTAAGTGTCCATTTATAGACGAATGGATAAAAAAGATGTTATACACACACACACAATACATTGGAATATATATACATATATATATATATATATATATGAAGTGGAATCTGAAAAAGTAAAGATACATATGTATGTATGACTGTACTGCTGAAACTAACATTATAAATGAACTCTACTTCAATAAAAATAAGTTAAAAAATTTAGCACATACATTATTTTCTTAGCTCTTTGAGTATTTAACTGCAAGTCATTTTCATGTTAGCTCCTGCTTAACTGCCACAAGTTGTAAATTTGTGCTTCACAGGGTGGCAGAGAAAGGCTTCTCTCACCTTAAACCACACATCTTCAGAAACATAAATGTGGGAGTTCCTGTTGTGGCGCAGCAGGTTAAAGATCCTGTATTGTTGCTACAGTGGCTAGGGTTTGATCCCTCGCCAGGCCCAGTGGTTAAGGGTTAAGGGATTAAGGGGTTAAGGATCAGGTGCTTGGATTCGATCCCTGGCTGGGGAACTTCCATATGCCACGGGTGTAGCCAAATACAACAAAAACAACAACCTTTAAGTTTCTGTACAGCAGAAATTGGCACAACATTGTAAATTGAGTATACTTTAATAAAAAAAGAAACGTAATTGTGCTTAATACTCCCAAACTAAATAAATACCTGCACTGTTATTGAATGTCCAAATAAGTATTTTTGGATTATGTAGAGTTTAGCTGATCTGTGATAGTCTTCACTCAAATTTAGATAGAAATTAAAAGTCATTTTTCTGGGATTGTTGTGTTACTCAGGAAACAGGAGACATGAAGTGTAAAGTTTCTGGACTGGTGCCTTGTGGTAAATTCGTTCCCTAAAGGCAAATAATTACAAAGCCCAAAGCATTTTCTTTCCCTTGGGGGTGGGGGAAAGTTGCTGAGAAAGCTCTCTTAGAGTCCAGCACACTGCAGATTTGTCGCGGCAATTTGATGTCGCTGACACGTGGGTTGCACTTTGCATCAGACACAGTACAGAGGGACCTAATCTGTTATGTTGCTGGCTGCCCCTTTATCATAATTGCAGCAGTGTCAAGTTGGCCTGATGGAGACGGATTTAGAACAGTTGTTGATTGGAAGCTCTTGATAAAGACAGGGAGTTCAAACACAGGCTCTGCCTGGAAATTCAGCAGTGAGCATCACTCATCTATCATAATTTAACAAATGGAAAAGATGAAGACAAACTCCATCCATCATATCCATTTAACTGTGCTCCAGAGTGGATTCAATTGTATTGAACAACTTTTCTCTTCCAGGATTTACACACTCGGAAAAAGGGAGTGACACTTTTTCATCAAGCTTTTGCTTTCTGTGTATCAATAGGAGAGTTTGAAATTTGTTCTAAAATATTCAATGTCTAGTAAATTCTTTTCAAAGTCTTTATGGCCCTTCATTTCCCCCCGATTTCATTTTGAACAGTAAGAGTACATGTCATTGTAGTAGACCAGCAATGGAAATATATTCTTAGAATACAATGATATAAAGCAGTAAGTTATTTTTAAATTCAGTGTTCTGAATTGACATAATCTTGGCTGGTACTGCAGGTATTAGTTTGGCGCCCTCGAAGAAACTTTAAGGGGTTTCATTTTATGCCCACAGAATCCTAGACTTAAAGAGCATCTTAAGCTACGGAGACAGGGCCCTAAGAGGTCGATGGCTATCACAGCACAAGGTCATCCTGACAGCAGTGCCAGGATCAGAATGCAAGACCCTGACTCCCGGGAATAACTTTGCTTTGCTTTTCTCCTGTACATCTTTGTGTCTCCACTCTGCATGGAGTCTGTGAAGCTCAGGTCTTATCAATATCTTGGGGCTGTAAGAGCGAGGGGAAGGATCGTCCTGGTGAGAAAGAAGGTCCTGACTTTACAAACTTGATGCTGTCAATTTGAGTCAAAGAGGAAATGTGTGGGAAAAGATAAGGGAAAGGAGATCACTCCTGTTCTTGTGTCTCTGCAGCTTACTTAACACGTGGGAGCCGATGAAAATTTTATCCGTGACTTTTGCTAATAGAGTTGCTGTATGTTGCCCTCTTGGATAATTTCTGTATCTGCAGAGGTAAAGACCAAATACCTAAGTTTTCTTTTTGAAGAGCAAGAAAATCTAAAAAGAAAACATTTTCTTTGATGGACATGATTGGTACAAAACGCTATGTGTTAGTTAGGATTAGACCCAGTCCAAGGCGATGGAGAACACAAAATATGAATGTTGAAACACTTTATTTTTCCTTTCCATTAAAAGGGGTTTGGAAATAAGTAGAGCCTGACAGGGGTGGGCTGAGTCAGCTTCCTTTCTGGCTCCTTCTACCATCTGAATGTGGCACCTCAAGACTCAAGATGACAGCTTGAGTTCCAGCCATCACATCCTAATTTTAGCTAACATGAAGTAAGTGATGAAGAAGAGAAGCAGGAAGAGGGCAGAGGGCGAGTATGAGCTGGTTTTTAAGGTGATTTCAGAAAGCAGCCACATAATACTTGCATTTCATTCTTATTGGTCGGAATTTAATTATAAGAGTAATTTGTGCTGCAAAGAAGACTGGAAAATTCAGACTATATTTTGGGTGGTAAGGAATCCGGCTAAATCAGGATTGCATTTCTGTATTTGATTTCATAAATTACAGTATTCGAATTGTAACATTTCATCTGCTATTTTTTATTATTATTATTATTATTATTATTATTATTATTATTATTATTATTATTATTTGTCTTTTGAGGGCCGTGCCGACAGCATATGGATGGTCCCAGACTAGGGTTCAAATGGGAGCTATAGCTGCCAGCCTACATCACAGCCACAGCAGTGCAGGTTCTGAGCTGCATCTGCGACCTACACCACAGCTCACGGCAATGCCAGATCCTTAACCCACCGAGCGAGGCCAGGGATCGAACCTGCAACCTCATGGTTCCTAATCGGATTCGTTTCTGCTACTCCATGATGGGAACTCCCCTGTCTGCTATTTTTTAAATGGTGTAAGTTAAGCAGGTCACTCAGAGACCCTGATATTTGTGTCCATTGGTGTCATTAAAGCTTGACTACCTTCTCCATCTCACATTCTCTCAAGTCCATGTTTACAGTCAGTGCCTTCTCCTTTGATCAGTCCATGTTTTGCTTTCATGAGCCTAATGAATGAAAAGTACTGGAGTTCCCATTGTGGCTCAGTGGGTTAAGAACCCAACATTATTGTCCATGAAGATACAAGCTCAATCCCTGGTCTCTCTCATTGGGTAAAGGATCTGGCACTGCCACCAGCTGTGGCATAGGTGGGAACGTTCATGTGCTGCAGATGCAGCCCTAAAAAGAAAAAAAGGAAAAAAAAGAATGAAAAGTACTTCATTTACTTCAAAATTAAATGCCCTAGAACCTCTAAGAAGTTCTCTAAAGAGCATTTTTTGGGGATACCTGTATTTATTTTTCTTTCACTTGTCTTTGTCTATTACTTGAGATGATGATACATTCTAGTGAAAAGTCAGATACTAGGAAAAATTTCTAGGTCCAACTCTCTGTACAGGTAACAGCCCATCACTAAATACACCCATGCGCACGAGAAACAGGCCTTTCGGTATAGAGAGGAAGTGGCTCTTGGAAGCTTTGCTTTGTTGTCAGGTGTGTCTTCAGGCTTCTTTTCCTCCCCATCAGACCCTTGGTCCTCCTCTGTGTTCACACACTGCCTTCCATGTGCCTCTTTGTAGCCTTGACCTCGATGCCTCCTTGAGAGAGGAGGTTCCATGAAGCTCAAATCGGTGTGTGTGTGTGTGTGGGGGGGTGTTGCTTCTTTAATCCACCTGATATTTGGAGATTCCTGGGGGACATTTTCACGGGGTGGGCTTGGATTTCGGATCTACTGAATCTGATGCCATATGATATCACTTCTATGTGGAATCTAAAAAAGGGCACACATAAATCTCTCTACTGAACAGAAACAGACCCCCAGACATGGAGAACAGCCTTGAGGGTTGCCAAGGGTGAAGGATTTGGATGGACGGGGAGTTTGGGGTTAGCAGATGCAAACTATGACATTTAGAATGCATGGGCAATGAGGTCCTACTGTACAGCACAGGGAACTATATCCAAGCTCTTGGGCTAAAACATGATGGCAGATAGTATGAGAAAAAGACTATATATATATGCATGCCTGCATCACTATGCTGTACAACAGAAATTGGCACAACACTGTAACTCAACTATATTTTAATAATAATACTAATAAAAAACCTCTGGGCATAAAGCTTGTGGGTTCCTTTCTGAAGCTGTACCAGGGCTCCTTAGGCAGCCAGCTTCTGACTGGGTTTAAGAATCTTTGCCCTAAGAGACAGGCACTCCACAAACCCCTCCGTCCCCAAATAAAAATACTCTCCACACTAAACGTTTCACCCCTGTGAGGGGCTTGAAACTTCCAGTCCTGGGTTCCACACCTGCACCAAAGCCAAAGAAGGCCCAAGCCAGCTTTGCATGAAACACGCTGAAGCCTTTTCTGAGCCAGCTGAGCCCCTGAGCCCGGAGGAGAAATGATTAGTATTCATATCAGTGCCATGAAGGAGGAGGCTCCAGATCTGTGTGTTGGGGTAGCATGACTTGGGGAGGAAAAGAAGGAACCAGGAGGTACATTGCTTCTGTCCCAGGTGAAGGAGGCTTCAGCATAAATGTAGCACATTCGCCCAGGCTCTGCAATATTTCAGCTTTAAATTAGGTTTTGGCTTTGCTAATAAATCTGGAATACGTTTATGTAATTGTGATTTTATGTATATTAAGAGTTTAATTTTTAATTAAGTCATTGCTAGTGTTCTAAGTATAAATCAAGAATAGCATGTAATTCTGTGAACAGACAAAAATTTGGGGGGAGAGGGCAGGCAAGTCTGGATTCTAGCAGAGTTGATATTAAAAATTTATCAGCGTTGTAGTTTCTTTTTCAAAAAGTGAGGCGAACTACAGATCTCTTGTGGACGTTAATTAGGAAAGGAGAGATGGTATAGGATTTTCCTACTGCTTAAAAGGCCTTAATGGCAGTAATGTTCTAGGAAGTATTGTGTCATTGCTCACATGCAATTGAAAATTGTCTGTGGCAGCCCCATTGGCACGGGGGGAAGGGAGGGACGGGGGTGGGGTGGGGGGGAGTTAATTCTCTAAAGAGTGATGTTTCCAAATTCATCAGGACAAAAACCAGCTGCCTTCCTCTGGCTGTTTATTTGTACTTCGGCTTGAGCTCCTGACATAACCGTGGTGCCACTTTGTAGCATGGATGGCCCCAAACCCAGGTGGCTTCCTAGGTGAGGGTCAAGTGACATGGGTGAGGGCCACCTGGCAAAAGGGCAGACGCCCAGCTTCAGGTGGGAATCTGGGCGCTGTATGGCCAAATCTGAGTTTTCATCAAAACCCCAAGCCTGCAATTTCCTGATCTGTCTACATTGCCAAGTCATTCAGAGGAAATACAATAAAGAGAATTGGGCATTTGCCAATATGACACCTGAATGCAGCCCTCAGGCCACTGTTTGCTTCGTCTGCCCTTTGACTGGAGGTTTGATTTGACACCATAGATAAGACAAGATGCAAGTTCAAGGGGTCTGCCTCTGGTTATTAAAATGTTAATGGCTGGTGAGTCACACCACCTGGGGCTGGTACGCCTGGAGCCTTGTGGTGGCTGTGGGGGCCTGTGCCAGCCCCTCATCTGCCAGCCTGTCCAGGGAAGTTCCTCTGCCCCAGCTCCCGTCCAGCGTGGACCCATACCTGATGGGGATAGGGCATTTCAGTGGTGACTGTGGGACACACAGAGACAAACGTCTCATCCCCCAGCCCAGGCAATGGCCTTTGGCTACCCATTGGGGTGCCCAGTGTTGCCCTTGTGTGATCAGTTGTGGACGCTATAGCTTCCCCAGTGACCAGGCTCAGAGAATATTTCAGGCTTCACTTTGAATTCTTTTCAGTGCATGCTTCTCAGAAATGCTTTCTCAATATATTTTTGCCTTTGCCTTAGAATGATTCTTTCCCACACACACATAGTTCTGTTTCTGTCCCTTTGTATTAGTGATGCTTTTCTCTTGATGAGAAGCCCCCTTTCCTCTTCCTTCTCATGCCTCAGCATGACGAGTTCGTGGGGAAACGCACACAGTCAACAGCCCAACCACTGACTCAATTTTCCTTGTTTGTCTCTTGTTATTTTTGCGGTGGTCTCCATGTTTTGCATCTTTGCATGTTTAATAGTCCAGCCACGTGCTGCTGGTATCAGTGCTCTCACCCTGGCTTACAGCCTCCTTGTCTTTGCTTTGGCTGTTCCCTTGGCATAGAAAGTTCTTCTTGCTTCCATCACCTATGCGTGATCAAATCAATTTGATATTTTACAAGATAATATCGTCTTCCTTGAATTTTAAAAGGGAAGAGCCTTCATCTGAATGTCTCTTAGAGAATTCACCGCTTTATATTTCCTCTCCTGTATTGACACCAGTGAGAAAAAGCCTTTTGTTTCCCTAAACTCTAAGCCTGTCTAGTATGGCAGCTGTTAGCCACATTGGGCTATTTAAATCTAAAAGAATAAAAGGAAAGCTAAATTTGTCTTTCTCTTTTTGACTTTCTTCACTTACTTTGAGAATCTCTAGTTATACCCATGTTGCTGTAAGTGGTATTATTTTGTTCTTTTTTATGGCTGAGTAGTATTCCATTGTATATATGTGCCACATCTCAATCCATTCATCTGTCAATGGGCTTTTAGGTTTTCTTGGTTATTGTGAATAGTGCAGTGAACATGGGTGGGGGGGGGGTGCATGTATCTTTTTTTTTTGACTCTTTAGGGTGGCATATGGAGGTTTCCAGGCTACAGGTCAAATCAGAACTGCAGCTGCCGGCCTACACCACAGCCACAGCAACACCAGATCCAAGCCACTTCTGCGACCTATACCACAGCTCACGGCAGTGATGGATTCTTAACCCACTGAACAGGGACAGGGTTTTGAACCCACAACCTCATGGATACTAGTTGGGTTCATTTCCGCTGAGCCACAATGGGAGCTCTGCATGTATCTTTTTGAATGAAAGTTTTGTCTGGATAGATGCCAGGAGTGGGATTGATGGGCCATATGGTGAACATGACGGAAGATGGCATGAGAAAAAGAATGTGTGTGTATATATGTATGACTGGGTCACTGTGCTGTACAGCAGAAACTGCTGCAACACGGTAAGTCAACTATCCTCTAATTAAAAAAAAAAAAAGTCATATGTGAAATGCTGCTTCTCAGTCACACTCAGCACATTTCAAGTGCTTGGTAGCCACACAGGTGACTGGTGAGTACAGCGTTGGCCAGTTCGGAACATTTTCTTCATTGGGGAAGATTTTAGAAAACAGGCTACTCTTAGGTCTCTGAGGGCTTTGACTGATTTTCTCCACCCCACCCTCAGCCCCACATCCGCTGCATCTCCCCCACCCCTATTCCTGGGTGGGGGTGCAGAGGCGATGCTGTGGGGTGGCGAGAAGGGTATGGAGTGGGGTTTGACAGCTTTGTGAACAGGAGCAAGGTTCTAACCTCCCTGGGCCTCGGTTTCTTCATGAATAAGGGGGCATAATCATGAGATGCACGCATAGGGGTTGGTCTGCCTGCCAGCAGGGCCCTTTATGGGGAGATCTCAGTGCACAGGTGGCCGTGGAGTCGGGGCTCCTTGAATGTTCCCTGCCTATAGCAGGTGTTCTGTGGGCATCACGCCTAAGAGCCCAGGCCTGCCCACCTTGGCTGTACTCAGGCCCTTACACCAGGGGAGAGGCAGCACTCAGTTTTACCAAAGACAGGGAGACCCCAGCCTACCCCCTGCCCCCGCCGGCCTCCCAACTGTGAAGCAAACATGAGCGGTTGCTGCCAAGCAGTGGCCTCACACTATTACTTTAAAATCTTGTTGCCAGATATTTATTTTCTTGTGCCCAGCCTCCTATGTGATATTTATGTTTTATTATTTTTTTTGTTTATTTTCTCATTTTATCTTTTTTTAGGGCTGCACCCGAGGCATATGCAAGTTCCCAGCCTAGGGGTCAAATTGGAGCTATAGCCACCTGCCTACACCACAGCCACAGCAATGCCAGATCTGAGCTGTGCCTGTTACCTACTCCGCAGCTCATGGCAACACCAGATCCTTAACCCACTGAGCGAGGCCAGGGATTGACCCTGCGTCCTCATAAATACTAGTCGGGTTCCTTATCACTGAGCCACAGTGGGACCTCCCATATGTGGTTTTTAATAGAACATTCTACCTGTCAGCCACTAATATTTTCAGTTAGCGGAAGCAAATAGGAATGGCTCCGTTTCCCCTTTGGCTTTCATGAAGCACTGAAAGTGGTCATTTCTGACAAAACTGTTAAAACTCTTAATAAGTGACTTGACCTTTAAGGCTGGAAAACTACCTCTTAAGGGCTTTTCATCTCAGTCAGGTACCTGTGCCTCTGATTGGACTGGATTCATCTTTCAGGTTCCATTCTGAAAGAGACCGTGAATTCCTTTAGTGTAAATGAAACATTGTCCCTGGCTTCGCCTCCACAGATGCAGAGGAAATCAGCCTTTTTGTCCTGTAATTGCTTTCATCAGCTCTCAAAGGCAACAGCCGAATTAGAGATCCCGGGGGGGGGGGGGGGGGGGGGGGGAGTTTTCCTGCTTCTTCCTGGTTCTATAAAAAATGCGACATCTTTTAGAACCTAATTACATATATCATTAACACAGCGTCCTCCACCGAAGTTTCCTACAGTTTGAAGGGAGACAAGATATGGGTGTGTGGCAAGTGGTGAAATCTTTGGATCTCTAAAACTCAAGGGCATAAACTTGGAATTTCTGTGAAAAGGGGGATCTGTGAGCCCAGTATAAAGGAGTCCTATGTGCAGTTTTCATCTTCCAATTTATATATATATATATGTATATATATATATATTTATTTATTTATTTATTTATTTTTGTCTTTTGTCTTTTTAGAGCCGCCGCTCAGCGCATATGGAGGTTCCCAGGCTAGGGGTCAAACTGGGGCTGTAGCTGCTGGCCTACGCCACAGCCACAGCAACTCGGGATCCAAGCTGCATCTGCGACCTATACCACAGCTCACGGCAACGCCTGATCCTTAACCCACCGAGTGAGGTCAGGGATCGAACCCTGTGTCCTCATGGATGCTATTCGGGTTCATTAACCACTGAGCCATGATGGGAACTCCCTCATCTTCCCATTTTTAAGGTATTGTATACACTTAAAGAACTTATGCATTTAAAGTGTGTATACACTTTAAGTTGCAAGTGAGTGAAAAATATGCTATTTACAACATTAAAAATCCAACAGAGGAGTTCCTCCTGTGGTGCAGTGGGTTAAGAATCCGACTGCAGTGGCTCTGGTTGTTACAGAGCCATGGGTTCAATCTCTGGTGCAGTGGACTGAAAGACCTGGCTTGGAGTAGGTCATAGTTTGGGCTTGGATTCAATCCCTGGCCTGGGAACTTCTGTAAGCCTCAAGCGTGGCCATAAAAAATAGTGTAGGGAGTTCCCGTTGTGGCTCAGTGGAAACGAATCCACTTAGTATCCATGAGGATGTGGGTTTGATCCCTGGCCTCAAACAGTGGGTTAAGGATCCAGCATTACCGTGAGCTGTGGTGTAGTTTGCAGATGTGGCTTGGATCCTGCGGATCTATGGCTATGGTATAGGATGGCAGGTGTAGCTCCGATTTGAACTCTAGCCTGGGAACTTCCATATGCTGTGGGTGCAGCCCTAAAAAGAAAAAGAAAAAAAAAAGGCAACATAGAGTTTGGATAAACTGATGCAATAATAAGCTTTTGATTCCTTTTCTTATGCTTCTAGGATTTTCTCAGTCTGATTCTGCAACGTAGTTGAGTCCCTGGATTTTTGCAATCCAGCAGTGTGTCTCTCCATTCATCATTCCATCTGTTCACTCCACTGTTTATTCATCCTTACTATCTAAGGTATTTGATTAGAAAAGTAAATGCATAAAGAGACGCATGCTTGAGAAAAGTAGTTCTGATGTTTAAAAGAACTCCTTTGGTTTGAAGGAGACCCTAGGATTCTGTGTAGCAGATCAGAGTTCAGGCTCTCAACAAGACCCTGAAGCATCTTTGAATCCTGTAAGACAGAAGTGTGAGAAATAGCCACACTATTATAAAGTTATAAAGTTGTTATGTTTTATAAAATGTTATAAAATCTTAGTCGAGAATTAAATTGCACCTAGTTACAGAGGAGAGTATTTGCCGTTAACATGGGCACCCGTGTCCTTGCTCTCGGAGCTTTTCCTGATTGAATTCTGGTAACAGTGCAGTGATACCAGCGATATTCCCATTTGACCGATGAGAAAAGAGAGGGACAAAGATGTTAAGTAGCCTGTCCAGTTGTCACCTAACCCTAAGCCTCCACATTTAGGTCCGAATGCTTGGCATCCAGGGCTCGGTTATTCTGAGTAGTAAGGGAAGGGGTCCACGTATCAACACCTGGGTGCCCATGGATTGCCACTTAACTTTTCTTTGCCTTTCATCACCTACCAGAATGAGTGCTATAATACCCATCTTAGGAAATCCAGTACACAGTTGTGGGGATGTTGTGGAATAACGCATGTAAAAATGTCAGGCGCAATGGTATAGCAATGAAAGGTGATATTCTTCTACTGATTCCATCACATTTGGCAATGGGATCTTTCACAACAGTCTAAGAAAGTCTGCTCGTGGCAGTGACTTGTCAGTTTGTTCCTAAGGGTTTATGGGGTGATTACCAAGGTGGTAGAAATAGAGACAATTACTTGACAAATTTTGAGTAATATATTCATAAAAGAAAAAGGGAAAGGCTGGCTGAAACCTGGTATTTTAACCAAGTAGACAAATGAACCTTTCGCCTGTTAAGAGGTAGATAGGAGTTTTTGTCGTGGCTCAGCGGAGATGAATCTGACTAGCATCCATGAGGATGCAGGTTCGATCTCTGACCTCGCTCAGTGGGTTAAGGATCTGGCATTGCCATGAGCTGTGGTGTAGGTTGCAGATGAGGCTTGGATCTGGCATTGCTGTGGCTGTGGTATAGGCCGGCAGCTGCAGCTCCGATTCGACCCCTAAGCTGGGAACTTCCATATGCCACAGGTGCGGCCCTTAAAAGATTTTTTTAAAAAAGAGGGAGATCGATGGAAGACTTTTCCACTATGTGATTAGTATGTAACTGGGTAATGTCTGTGAATCTTTCCTTGAATATTTCTGACATAAAACAAAAAAAAAAGAGCAATCGATATGTACTTTAAGTTATTCCTTACATATGTTTTGGCTTGTCAACTGGTTTACATAGAAAACTATACTCTTCTTTTAAATTATAGATTAAGAATATCCATAGAAGCTATCAAAATTAATAATACTTTTGTTTACATGAAATCAGGAATACATCATACATCAGCTCTTATTCTGGGCTTAGCGTGTTCTTATCTGAAAAGCTTCATGAGTTTTCTGAAATAACTGTAAAATTCATCAAACAAATGGCAATGATTACCATGACATCAGGCTTCTGACTTAGATTTTTCTGCAATTAGTGGGAAAGCATCATACTTGGATTTATGTTATTTAGATTGACTGGGGAAATCCTTTTTAAAGCCTAAACCAGTCTGTATGTTTTTAAGAATTACTCAGTAGAGCTTCTTTAGAATAAGTAAAATCAGATTTGAAAAAAAATCAGACTCCATTTGTCCGCAGATTTGGGGCTCAAAAAGGCCACAGCATGGAGAATACCAGATTCTGTTACAGAAGAATAATTTATGTATTTATTTCTCTGTGAGTCATAGAGGCCTCCGAATGGATATGGAGTGCTAAGGGTTTTGCCCTCGGGCATTTAAAGTTGGAGGAAACTGAACTGGCAGGTGAAAAAAGGTTCAGTTATCTGTAAAGAAGCGTGTCTCCATAATGAGTGTGCTGGGAGAGAGGTGCTGTAATTATTAATCATATTTTAGAAAATCTTTTGTAAAACTGCCCCTTATCTCCTGCCCTTCCCTCCCAATCCTTTTACACAGGTCTCTTTTCCCCCATGCAACTTAGGAGCTATATAACAGGCTTATGTATAATGTTGATGTCTATATTCTCTTTCATATATTTATTAAAATATATCCAAGTGCCTAGAACACTGCCTAGCATTTAATAGGTAATGGATAAATATTTTTGAAAGACTAAATTAACCAAAAGATGAGTCTTTACTTTGTGGTCTTCCATTTATTTGTCCAAAGAATGAGAACTGTCTGAGATAATACCTCCCCTCAACATTTTCCCAGCACAACTATAAGGATAGTTGTGATCACAGACATTATCTTATTGTCAACTGAGATGTGACTGCATGTCAACATATCATTTGGAGTTAGAATTTCTTCCCCCATATGAAAAGACAAAAGCTAAATATATTTAGACTCCAAACTCTATCAGAAAGACTATCAGGAGGATGGGAGTTTGAAGTTAGAAGTCTTGCATGCCAGCATGCCATTTTCTGCATCTTTCTGTCACTTAATTGTATTAAGGATAAACTCAGAGAAAGGATAAAAAATAGTGGTTAAGAGGCTCAGCTCTGAAGTTCTATTGAATTGGGTTCAAATCATGACTCAGTCTTTTGCTAACTGGTGAATCGGAGTAAATGATCAAAATTCTCTAAACATCCATCTTCTCTACAATTAAATACCAATAATAAGTGGTACTTCTTGGGATGTAAGGATGGAAAGAAAAGTTTCTCAGCCCTTTAGTCAATGGCAATAGGACCGAGTTGTTTTAGGCTGACCCTTTTGTTGAGAACAAGAAGAAAACTGGACTGTATCTGTAGCTGTCTATTTGAAGTAGTCAAAGGCCTTCTAAACAGTAGTTTCATGATCCAGGAAGCCCAGAGTAGTGAGCCCTGCATGTGGGACCACTTTTCTCTCCAAGAACAAGGCTGTCTCAAACTCTTAGCCTGTAGTTTGGTAACTGACAATAGATATTGACGAACAGAGCTTTCAAGACACTCAAGGGCTAGGGTTGGGCCACTAGATGGGAGCTGCTAAAAAGAAGGTAAATACTCTATGCTTGGGGACCCAAAAGTTAGGGTGAACAGGAAATAGACCAGCCCAACTCATCTCAATTTCTTATTAGATTTAGGTGGTCTGGAACTGCTATTACCCCAGCCTCTCTACCTGTCAGAAGCCCATCAGAAATAACCAGGTGTATGAAGAGATGACAAACCTGAGACCAAAAACCAAGAGAAAATACAGACAGTAGAAACAGACCTACAGGATATTTCAAAAAAGCAGTTGCGATTTATTACGGCCTTTACATAACTCTGATTAATATGTTAGAGGAAGTCAAAGAGAAGTTTGATAATTTTGATATGATACTAGAATGGATAAGCAATGGATCCTGCTGTATAGCCCTGAGAACTATGTCCAGTCACTTGTGATGGAGCATGATAATGTGAGAAAAAATGTGTATACATGTATGTGTGACTGGGTCACCTTGCTGTGTAGTAGAAAATTGACAGAACACTGTAAATCAGTTATAATGGAAAAAATAAAAAATCATTATAGAAAAAAATGTGAATTGTCTAATATTCAATAAGTATAAAGTTAAAATTATAAGTGATAATAAAAAAGAAATTCTAAAATTGAAAAGTACCACACTGCAAAAATGAAAAACTCAATAGATGATTTAAATATATGAAAAGTAGTGAAAAAGAATAAAATGTCCAGAGTGATGCAAAGAGAGACAAAAGATGAAAAATACAGAGAAGAGCCTAAGAGACATATGGACATGCTAGATACATGTAACTAAATATTACAGAAAAAGCAGAGAGAGGAATGGGAAAGGAACAATGTCTGAAGAGATGCTGCCTGAGAATTTCCAAAATCAGTAAAAGGTGTCGAGCAGACATTTGGGGAAATTTCAAACCTCAACAAGACACACACAAAGAACCAGATACTGGGCATGTCATGGCCAGATTTCTGAAAATCAAAGACAAAGAGGAGATGGTAGAAACATCCAGAAGAAAAAAGACATCTGATCTTCAAAAACGCAGCAATAAGATTTTGAGTTGATTTCTCAACCAGGAACAGTGGCATCCAGAAGATCAATGACATGATTTTTTGAAAGTCTGGGAAGGACTCTGTCAATCTAGAATCCTATGTCCAGTGATGACATCCTTCCATAGTGAGGGCATAGCTCAGATATTTTCAAACCTATACAATGTCATCAGTCCACTGAATTCTTTAGAGCCTAGAGTAGACCCAAAGTATCATATTTTAAATCAGTAGAATCTGACCACCATATGCACTGATCTTTCTGTATAATCATTGCTCAGGATTCCTACTTGCAATACATAGAACACCTCTTCCTTCTGCTTTTTCACCGCATTATAGCTTTGACTGTAGAATAACCCCCCCCCCCACCTCACCCCCGCTTCCCGCATTTCTTTTACCAGCTAGATTGGGGGATGTCTGATGACTCTTTCCATGGAGGGCTTGGTCCAGCCAAGCAGGATGGAGGGAGGTAAAAAGGGTCAGGAGCCGTACCTATCTGTTCAAGGGAGAGAGAGGAGATGGCCAAGACGTCTGTGACTCAAGGGCTCTCACAGACTTCACCATCGGTTGAAATAGTCACATGTAGCCTTGGATCGAAAGCCTTTCTCCCTGCTCCTCCATCCTTCCGCCAGGAAAGAGAATGAGGCGGATGGGTGGCCCTGCACCTTGGCAGAGAAGTCAGGGCCACCTCCTCAGACTGTGGAACCACAGGCTGGAGGGATTCAGATCTCTGGGGACATCTTGGGGCACAGCTGTCCTGTTGGTCCCAGGCCACTTACACAGACTTCATCTTTTTGGGAGGGAAATGCTCAGGTGTTTTGTTAATCCACCTCCATTTGAGTTTCTCTGCCCTTCGTGACTAATCTAATCCTCACTAAGGTAGGAGGCCGAAGCCCAAGTATAATTTCTCAGCATCATAGTGGTGGTCACAGGTGAATATTTTGTGGAGCCCCAAATCCTCACTGTCACCATTAACAAACCACTTTGTGACCAGGAGGCAGAGTTCTTCACTTGGGGACACCCCCCCTTCTAGTCCCACGATTGGAGAGGGGGCTGCCATGGAAGCCTCCTCCCCCACCTTGGAAGTAACCCCCAACATCGACGGGATGTGCAGTACACGTCTCTTCAGTAGAAAGTTGAGAGCCGTTTGCCAGCGTTAGACTCCAGGGTAAGTTTAGGATTGCCCCCTTGGTACTTCCCGATAATAAATTCAATGGTCTGAGTAGCATGAGGCCTCATCCAGGGAGCAGTCATTTCCCTTGGTGTGACCTGCTTTGAAGGCCTTCCAGCTGCTCTCACATTTGTCTTTGGGGTTCCTGACCCAAATGGGACCCCCCCCCCAGTGGCCTAGTTAGGAACAGTGATCTCTTCTGGGTGGGAGCTGAGATGTGGCTAAGTGACCACTGCTGGAAGGGAGCCTGTGGGAGGGGGCCCGTGGCATCCTCTTGCCCCACCCCTGCTCCAGCACCATTAGACCTGGCAGAATTCCCACCCACTGTTTTTGTTGGCAGCACCACTGCAAGCTGTGTGTATTAAAAACCACCGTTTTTTGTTTTTTGTTTTTTTGCCGAGCTGTTTTGTCTTTAAATAGTAATTGCTCATTAATTGCTTTTCTTCCTATGATCCAGAACCTCCCTCGTCTCCTTGTGTACTTTGGAATATCCAGATGGAAGCCAATAACATGTTTTTATTTTAACTGAGAGTATGGGTGTGTTAAACAAAAATTCCACAGGGCCACCTGGGAAATGCATGTCTTTTAAACATTTTTTTTTTTTTTTTTTTTTTACCCTAGGGCCGTACCCGCGGCATATGGAGGTTCCCAGGCTAGGGGTCAAATCAGAGCTGAAGCCACCAGCCTAGGCCACAGCCACAGCATTGCCAGATCCAAGACTCATCTGCAACCTACACCACAGCTCACGGCAACGCCGGATCCCTAACCCACTGAGCAAGGCCTGAGATTGAACCCACAACCTCATGGTTCCTAGTCAGATTCATTAACCACTGAGCCACGATGGGAACTCCGGAAGTATATGTCTTGAGTGCAGTAGGACTTGGAGACCTATTTAAGTATAATTACAGTCTGACCCTGTTTGCTCCTAATGGCCTGAGTCGTAATGGGATAGCCTAGGGTTTGGGCTTGCAGGGTCAAGGGCAGAAAGATGGGGCTTGGGAGAGTCATTCACTCTAGTGATGATTTCTCTGAATATGGTGTTTTTGTGGTTTATAAAGCCTAGGTATATAGTCTCATTCCCCATGTTAGGAATAGAAAAAGAATCTTTTCAGAAATCCCTAGGCTTAAAATTAAAAAGTTCTCTTTTTAAGTGGAGTTGCTTGGAGGGGCCAAATCTGTTCTGCTTTGTCAAGCATTTATGAAATTCATTTAAAGCAAGTCGGATAAAAGCCTGTGTTTGCAGATGGCTTAGGAAGTCTAGTACCCAGTGTTGCAGTGACAGTTAAAGTCGATTAACTGTTGCTTTTTTGACTTAAGCAAGGGCCTTTTTCACTTGAGGTTTTAAGACCTGGTATCCTCCATGATAAGGGTTTCCATATAAATCCCCCTAATATATCATGTCTTTCGAGATTTTGCTAAGAAAATTGGAGTTACAGGACAGTTCCATGACTAAAGGACTTTTTTTCTTTGTTATCGCTTTGATAAATGTAAACGGAAATACTGTGGGGTTAAGTTAACTTCTGATAAGTTCTGATAACTTTAAATTTCCATCCTTTGGTCACTTTTAAATTCCGTTGTTTTATTTTAAGGAAAAAACATTCAAGTGCCTTCTAAGCCTCTTACTGAAACAAGCTTGCTGGTTTTTAACACACCCTTTTTTATATTGTCAAATCTTGCTCCAAAAACTTTGTGGATTTAACCCTTTCTCCTAATGTGGACGCCAACTGTGCAGTCCTGGACCTCGGCTAGTCTCTTTCTTGTTCTGGTTTATGCTCTGCAGCTGCCAGTTGCATGCTCTTCCTTGCATTCTTCTCTGCTGAGGTGTCCAGAATGGCTCTTTATTGGCCACTCTAGCAAATAAAAGTTTTCTCTTTGACGCATAAGACCCTCTAGGACTGTAAGTCTCAGCATTCCTACCTGGATGACACCACACCTCCACGTTTTCCTACCTGCCTGTGGTCACTCCCGGAACAATTCTTTTCTCCGTAAATCTGGATAGACTGTGTGCCATCTCACGACTGAAGAGTATTTCATCTGATTTCCTCATTTTCAGATGAGTGCGTTTCCACCTAGAATCGCCTACTTTGCAGCCTCTGTCCCCAGCAAAACTCAACTCAAGTATAACCGAAACTTCTATGTCCAGGGTTGAATGTTCAAAGCCAGAAAGGCTAAGATGGAAGCACGTGCCTTTGGGCTTGAGTGTATTTGTTGAAAGGATGGTGTTTTCATCTGGCATTTACCAAGCCTAATAGCAATTTTTAAAGTATTTTCCCCCATCCTTTTCCCTCTCCAATTCATATATATGCACAAAATATATCTATGTACATATGTGTGTGTGTGTATAAAATAAAATTAATTATTTTTGGTTTCAGCTCTTAATGAAAATGTCATCTTGTAAGGCGTCACCAAGTTTTCTGCCTAAGGTAATAAACCAGGTTAAATTCTATTGAATGCATTTTGGTGTTTTCTGGATCTTGTCATCTTTTTGGTGTGATTCTGAACATCATTTGTGCTTGACCTGTATGACATTCTAGAAAAGTGTATATGATGGGCCTTGAGTACTATCTTTTTTAATATTTCTGTGACTTCTGGAGGTAGGAAACATGGCAGTAATGGCTAATTTTAGAGTGAATTAAAGTTGGAAATGGACTCGTGAACCATGGAAATAATAGAGAAGACTAACCCCTCAGCTCAGATGTCTTCTGGCTTCTTAGCTTGTGGCCACTTGGCCCAAAGTAGGTTTGCTAAGTTTATCTGTTACTTCTATGGACTCCATTGGCTCAAAATCCTTTTTGTTTATTTCTTTTAAATATTCTTAATTTTCTAACACCCTTTTAAAGGAAAAGGTCATTTAGGCATTTAATAACTGGGGAGGGTGGCTTCTGGAAACATTCTTTTTTTTTTCTTTTGTCTTTTTGGGTCCTCACCTGTGGCATATGTAGGTTTCCAGGCTAGGGGTAGAATTGGAGCTACAGCTGCTGGCCTTCCCCACAGCCACAGCAAGGCCAGATCCAAGCCATGTCTGTGACCTACACCACAGCTCATGGCAATGCTGGATCCTTCACCCACTAGAGAGGCCAGGGATTGAACCCGAAACCTCATGGTTCAAGTTGGATTCGTTTCCACTGAGCCACAACGGGAACTTATGCTTCTGGAGACATCTGATGAACAAGATGTGGAGAGCAGTCTTGAGCATCTTTGGCTTGTTGTGGAGTTGAAGCCTGTTTGGTGGAGGATGCAGCCCTTTTTCTGACTATAAACATTTGATCAAACATATTTGGAAATGATGTATTTGGTAAAAGATCCATGGAGAGGGTAGCCAGTGAGCTCTATTTCCCATCCAATACTTGTGAAATTAAAAAAAAAAAATTGATGTAAGTTTTGAAAGGAGGCTCCTGTTGATTTGAGTGCTGGTTACTTACTGTTGTTGACTAGCTCATGTCACCTGGAGAAACTTACCATGCCCAGTTTTCATCTGCTCCTTGTTAAAGAAGCAGGAGGCTTCCTAGAGTGTAGGTTGCTGAATAGAAGTATTCATGAGGTATATGATTCATACTGTCAAAGTCTTTTCCCATCGTGTGTGTGTGTGTGTGTGTGTGTGTGTGTGTGTGTGTATAAAACCAACGTTTAAATCAACCGAGTAAGTTCGTTCATATACAACTGCAGACAAGCTTTTTTGTACTGCCTTTAAGACATTTCAGATGGTGAAATTTGCTTCACTTTCAAATGCCATTTTTTATCTTTGTGCATGTAATTTTGTTTTGGCTGTCTGCTAATGTTTTTGGTGAAATCACGCCATTTTCTGTGGGCTTAATTTATAATTCTATTTTCTTTTTTGGCTGTATGCATACTATTTCATTTGGGGACCCGTTGCACGGTTGGATTTTTGGCTTCACTCACATTTTTTTCCTTCTCCTCTTTGGCCCGTCTCCTCCTGTTTTGTGTTGGCACTGCTAACATAATGGTTCACCCATGTGCCGTAAGTCTGCCCAGTGTGTCTTTAATGGTGCAGCATTCCTTTTTATTCTTTTTTATTTTTCAAAATGACAAGCTTATATTTCACGTATGTGAAAATACTTTAGAACATTCGATGAGTGGCCATTTAGTTTGAATATAGATTAGTAAAGACATTTTATTTTATTTTTTGGCCATGTAAGTTTCTGGGCCAGGGATTGAACCTGAGCCACAACTGCAACCTGAGCCACAGCAGTGACAATGCCAGATCCTTAACCACTAGGCCACCAGGGAACTCTGTTTAGTGGACCTTTTAAATCTTAACTAGGGTTGTGTAGTTGTGTATTTGGTTTCCAATTTTTCATCATACACTAGATCATTTTATTTTAGCAGAGAGTGATGATCAAGGATCCTTCTGTGTGTGGCGCTGGGCTGGGTCTTGCAGGAAGCAGTGTAAAGAGACCCTTTTCTGGGAGTTCCTGTCATGGCTTAGAGGAAATGAACCCAGCTAGGATCCACGAGGATGTGGGTTTGATCCCTGGCCTCGTTCAGTGGGTTAAGGATCCAGCATTTCCATGAGCTATGGTGTAAGTCACAGACGCAGCTTGAATCCCTTGGAGCTGCAGCTCCAGTTGGACCCCTTGATTGGGAACATCTTCGTGCCTCGGGTGTGGCTCTAAAAAGAAAAAAAAGAGAGAGAGGTTGTTTCTCCTGTGCTCTCATACCAAAGTTTCATAGAATATGCTTGTCATCTTCTGGATGCTTGAATATAAACCAAATATGGACATGTAGTCCCTGTAAATATTTGAATGAAAGTGTGTAAATAGTGAACAAACCGATGTGCACGTCATTAATTGTAGACTAGACTCTGGCTTCCTCCATTCCATGCCTTCATTCTCTCTAAGTGTTGATATGTCAGGCTGCTGTTCACATGCCTGCCAGGTGGCTGTGCCACTTGAAAATGAGGTAACAGGTCCTTTGATTGGATGGGCATTTGTACCTCCTGCAATAGAGAGCACCTTGCTGCCCTGTTGCTTCATTCTTTCCAGGGTGTTCCCTGGAGAAAGGAGCAGCAGGAGTGGATGGCAGTGGAACGGGATCTCATGGCAAGTGGGAGGCAGGCTAGCCTCCCTCTGAGGAGGCTAAGGTGGGACGCAGCAGGTCCCCTGTCCTCTCTGTGGCAGCTGGAAAGTGGACATGACTACATGCAGCTGAAGCTCAACGCGAGAAATGTGACCCTTGAGGAAATGACCTGGGGCGAGTTGGAGATCATTTGCTGTGTGGCTTTGGCAGACGGCTGAGGGGCCTGAGGGTCCAGGGGTCCCGGGCAGACCGCTCCTGTTTGTGTCTCTCCTCCCCAGGTCACGGCCGCAGCATGGCTGTTCCACCTACCGTTCCTTAGTTACCCTCCCGATGAACTTCTCCTCATCTCGATTTAGTGGGACACAACTTGTGATCTGTGGAGCTGAAACTCTGGAGATGACAGACAAATCAAACACGTGGTCCTAGTGGAGGCCCTACAGGAAGGGGCAGGGTTATCGGCAAAAACAGACCAACCAGAGATTAGCGTGGGAAAAAACCCCCAGAATATCCCAAGGAGTCAAGGTGGATCTGTCACAGGTGAGATTGGAAGTTTCAGGCCGACGCTAAAGGATTTAACAAAGAAGGAGACATGCTTGGGCTTTCATCTTGAAGGTCCTTTGAGGAGTTGGATATTGTGGTCTTTTCGATCCGCCTTTTTTTCCCCCATGGTGAGAAGAGAGATGAGAAAATGACAGCACATCATCTCGGTTCTAGGTGGGGGGGTGGTCTTCCCACTAAGGGGAGCAAAGAGCATGTATGCGCCACAAGGTGGGTAAGTGAATCCAGGTCCAAAGCAGACATGGGTTTTGAAGACAGTGCAAGAACGTGGTGCCATGTGTGTCCTTTGTCTTTTAAACCAAAATCAGGTTAGATTCAAAATAAAATGAGTTGACAACACTCTGCCTCCATCTCTTTGTTCCTTTTCTTAAATATCCTTGGCCCAACGTGTGACCAGACCTTTTATTATGTAGCAAATCCTGCCTTAAAAAACAAGAGCATGTAATTAATTATCTTTGTGCTCATCTACGACTTGTTTTTTTAAATCTTGCAACCCCTTTGCGATTATCAGTGGCTCTTCGTGTGGGAGGTTAGGGTAAGAGTCTGAAGAAGAGGTGTCCTGAGCTGTTCTGGTCTCATCCATTTCAGCACAAACCTTGCTCTCTCTGCAGTTTCACTTGCACAGATTGGTTCCATTTGGGGCTCTTTGTAAGATCTGTCTTCATTTCCTCTGTCTGCATCAGACTCCTCTATTTCCTTGTCCTTTTTGGCCGAACACCATTGTTTTCATCCCCCTGGCGATGCTGTTCCAGCTTTGACGTTAATTTCCTTTCTCGCGGAGCAGCTCCGAGCTGGCATGCACTGGCACTTCTTTCCAATTTTGCAGGACGATTTGATCTCTCCGCTCTCCACCACCGTGTCTGCGTTTTCTTGATGGTTCCTTGTGGCTGCTCTCAGGGTAAGGTCAGGTTTCTGGTGCAAATAGAGAAGTAAACAAGCAGTTAATTCTGTGCACCCTTGTATCTTCATAAACATGCCTGCCACCGAGTGTTACCCAGCTAAGTGCTCCGGCTCATTTAATGTGCTGCGCTTTGTAGTGGCTTGATTTGTTTTGCAGAATGATCGGTAGTTGATTCCAGGAGCGAATTTGCTCTGGTTTCTGTTTGTGGAAATAAATCTCACTTCACTGTGCCTTTCTCTAATTAACTTGTTTCTGTTGTCATCACATCTTTATTGGAATGAGCCTATCAAGGGTCTTCAGGGGTGTAAAGATGTCTGTCTTGTTTGGGAATGAAATTCAGCATTGACATCTAATGTGTGTCCATTTTAGTAAGGATGCAATTTAAATAGGATAAATGGAAGGCGAATCCATGAAACACTCATCCCACCGTAATCATGAATAACTCTGATACTGTAAGGAAAACGTGCTTGAGGAGTCGGGAAACCAAGGATCAGGTTCACCTCTGCTGTCATCTGCCTCCACACTGTCAGTAGGTCAGAGCAGGGGCCCAGCGTCTGCCCTTGTCTGTGAGACAGGATAAGAGTTTTGCCCTCCTTTGTCACCTAGCGGTTGTGGATGCCCACAGGGAATCAGGAATGTGGCCATGTGGTCACCCCTCCCTGCCCTGCATGGACCCAGCTGGGTGTGGTTCTGTTCTGCTCTGCTTACCCACCTTGGTCTTCAGCCTCCTTTATACTATTGGGGTTACCATGACCTTTGACCCCATGCACTCGTGGTGAGGCACCTTCTCACAAGGTGCCCCCTCCCCCCTGGAATCCCTCTAAGTGCCCCTCGAAACTTGAGCCACCTTCCCAGCCACACCTTAAATGCCATCTCCCCTGTGCATTCTCCCTTGTTCTTGGCCTGAAACAGCCCCTTAGGGATCTGTGGTTCTGCCTCGTGATGATGCTACATTATCCTTGGTCACCTATCTGTCCCGTCTCACTAATAAGATTAAAATCTAGGGAGTTTTCATTGTGGCTCAGCAGGTTACAAACCCGACTAGGATCCGTGAGGACTAGGGTTTGATCCTGGTCTCACCCGGTGGTTTAAGGGTCCAGCTTTATGTGACGGCAGTGTAGGTCGCAAATGCAGCTCAGATCCTCAGGCCGGCAGCTGTAGCTCCAATTCAACCCCTAGCCTGCGGACTTCCATATGCCATGGGTGGGGCCCTAAAAAGACAGACAAACAAAGAAAAAGATTAATAGTGAGGGTCAGGATCCCTGGACCCTCTTGTGGATCAGGAGTGCTGGATGCTGACCGCAGGGCCTTTGCCCTACTTGCCCAGTATTTTGGGCGACCTGTGTTCCTCAGTAGCATGCAAGTTGTCCATCCTATGGGTGACCGTGCTGGACAGCCAGGCCCTGCTTCTGTAATAAGACCAGGGTGCTCCCCATGTAGCCGGGGAGACCAGCCTGTGCGTGCATGCTATGCAGAGTGGGCAGAGGGCTCGTCTCATCCACAAGGAGCCAGCTGCTGGGAGAAGGGAGGAGAGCTAGCGTGTTCTGCAGTGATGGGTCTTCGGGGACGAGTGGGCAAGTGTGTTGGGAAGGTGGGTGGGAGGCGCCCCCAGGGAATTGCTGAAGAATCCTGGAGTCCTTGGGGGCTGGATTGGTGGTGTGGAGTACTGAGCCCAGCGTGCCGAGGTGAGGATGTAGGCAGAAGTGCCCTTGGGTCAGGTGGACGTGGGATTGAAGAGTTGAGGTCCTGGGGAGAGCGGCAGACGGGAGCTGGAGAAGCATGGACTTCAGGACCAGCGGATGCCACGAGAGGTAAGGGAAGTGGCCACAGCAGAGGTCACTTACCTTACCTGCCTTTAGCCAGGGGCAGTGTTTAGAGCTTGCTGGTTTAAAGCCAATAAGAGGCCAGGTTGGTGGGAGGGAAAGGTTGCTTTATTTTGGAGGCTGGCAACGGGGGTGGGGGTGGGAGTGGAGAGCGGATTCATGTCCAAAGGCCAAGCCCCGCATTGACAATCAGGGGGGCAAGAATTTTTATAGGGAGGGAGGGGCTGCGTGCAGCACAGTCAGCTCTGACAGTCAGCTTGACCCTGGTCATGGGTGGCCTGACCAGCATCACCTTGATGGTTTTAAGTATAGTTAGTCTTCAGTTCCAGGGTCTGTTTTTTTCCCATTTCCTTGAGGCCAGTTCTCGGAATTGTGGCAGCACATGTCATGGCTGCAGTCTGGTCATCAGGTAGTGAACCTCTTCCACCTGCCGGGGGTTTCCGTATCTATCGAACAGCTCACAGGATACGCTCAGAATATGATCTGTAGCCTTTGGGCAAGAACTAAAGGTCCTTGACTTTGCTTAATGACTGAACTATTATTACTTGGTCTCATTTGACTGTTTTCCTTTGCTTCTGCATTTTCTCACTTCTCTGATTAAACTTATTCTTTGGCTAAAGCTTTTCCACAGGCAAAAGGCAGGCAGAGGACCTGGCGGTGAAGGACCACAGAGTCCTTTTCCATCAGCAGCATCACTAGGAAGAAACCTAAAATTCAGAACCCCGACTCCATTTCCAACAATTCTGACTCCACAAGTGTGGGTGGGACTCAGGATCTGTGTTTTAGGAAACTATCCAGGTGATTCTGACAGCAGGTCAGTGACCCTTTGAGTAAATGCTAAATTGTCCCTAAAGAGCTTTATAAACCCAAGGAATTCTAAAATTTGAATTTACCCATTCATCCTGGCAGAGAGGTCATGGATACTTCTGTTTAGAGTCTCAAAAGGATCCATAAAGTTTAAGAATCACTGAGCCTAGAGAAAATAATGTAGAACAATGAGAACAGTACTATGACCAAAACACTGAAGAGAAACCTTTAAAGAGATATTTTGTGATAATGGGAAAGTTGATGTTTTCAGGTTCCTATTGTAAACACATTAGGAAAGGGAATGCTTGTCACCTCATTTGTCAATTAGGATTTATGTTTGGGGCTTAATATCTCAGTGCTTAAAGGAGATACTTGTGCTTGGTGGGTCTAGTGATTTCACAATTTATCTGTAATAGGTTTTTTTTTAAAAAAAAAAAAAAACACAAATTTTCCCCTGACCTAATTAAATCTTCTGTTTTCCCCTGAGTTTTATTTTTTAATTTTGAAGTTAGCAATATATAACAGTTTAGTATAATGAAGGTCTTTACTGAGAGTTATTAGTAATGGTGCCACATTTTGCTCTCTTGCAGTTGAGGTCACACCAGTATTTTTAGGATGAACATCTTTTTAAAATTTATGAAGGAAAAAATTGATATTGGTGCAACTTGGTTTGTACTCCCAACCCAAGAATTTTGACATCAGTCAAGGGTATTGCTGAAACACGATGCCTGTTCCCTCTTTTTTCCTGAATCCAGGGAAAAGTGAGCATATTGTTGTTCCTGGCAACACAAGGACCATGAAGGGGATGCAGAGATTCTGGGGAGGATTCTGATCAGGAATGTGTTAAGTACCACAAAGGGGATGCAGAGACTCTAGGGGAGGGCTCTGATCAAGGATGTGTTTCCCAGTGATGGTCAAGGCTGAGGGATCCACTGGTAACCACAGCTTGTTCTTAGCAGTGGAATGTGTCTCCTAGAGCCCGACCTTTGATCACTGAGTTCAACATGACAGAAATTAAGCTGGTCCATGACATGTCCTCTACGCAAATTTCTAGACCCAAGAAAGGATACTATTTCTTAAGCCTAGTCAATATTATACTGATCCACAAGTGTTTATTCTCAATTCATGGCATACCAATGCTAGGTTAGATATGGTCCAATATGGCCAGGGGCCAAGGCCAATAGCTAGCTTATTGAAGAATGTCTGATTAGAAAGAGAGATCCAGGCCACATGTGATCAAGTGCAAAATTACACAGAGAGATGATTTTTTATTTCTTTTTCACCTGAACCCGTGGCATATGGAAGTTCCTGGGCCAGGGACCAAATCAGAGAGCCACAGCTGCAACCGACGTCCCAGCTGTGGCAATGACAGATACTTAACCCCCTGCATCACAGTGGGAACTTCTAAACACAGATGATTTAAACCAACTCTGTGGGGACACTTCGATTAACTAGTCCCACTGGCTGCAGCTTCTTATAACAACTCAGCCAGATGAAAAAAAAATGTTTCCTGAGAAGTAGAGTTCTCCACTCTCCTGGCTTTGTATTAAAAATAACCTAGTGAATAGTTTCTGAGGCAAATAGGGCTCACTCCAGGCATATTATGAAGTCATTGACCTTGATGTTATCTTCTTTTTCTAAACCTTTTCCAGTCAGCTTTTTCCATGTCTAAATGCCTTTATGTTGTCATTATCAAGATAAGAACTACTTCATACCTCGTTGTTTGTACTTGTGGATGTTTTGCTTAGGCTGCACATGATAGGTCTAAATGAATAGTTTTGGGGAGTTCCCACTGTGGTTCAGTGGTTAACAAACCCTACTAGCAACCATGAGGACCTGGGTTCAGTCCCTGGCCTTGCTCAGTGGGTTAAGGATCCGGCGTCACCGGGAGCTGTGGTGTAGGTCACAGACGCGTCTCGGATCTGGCGTTGCTGTGGCTCTGGTGTAGGCTGGTGGCTACAGCTCCGATTAGAGCCTAGCCTGGGAACCTCCGTATGCCACAGGTGCAGCCCTGAATAGACAAAAGACAAAAAAAAATAGTTTTTGGAGTGAGTGTGGTCAGAGGACTGGTTGGGTGAATCCATTTTCACATAGTGTGTGTTGGAGTTTTAGATTTTGAGCCTCTTTGCTATTGGCTGGACAATGTAAACAGAGTCAGATAGTTTTGAACATGGGTCGCAGATGCCAGGGAGTGGGGTCTGTTGAGAAGAGTCCTACTGAAATTATATTGATCATTCTCAAACGATCCTTTGGGCAAGTTTGATGTAATCTTTTGGGGGTATGCTTGAATAGGAGCGATCACCCACATCAGCCCCAGGCCAAACAGGCTTAGAAGGGCAGGTTCTTGGTCCTGTGTTCTCCGCTCTTCCTGGGCCTGGCCAGCCCTCACATCCACCTTCATGTCAGTAGGGTTTCCTCTTCTGCCTCATTCTTCCTTCCTAAACATTGGGCTCAGCTATCCTTTTGCTTATGGTAATTGACATTATCTTATTTAATTATTATAATGTAATCAGCCTCCCTCAGCCACATACCTCGGACATCCACCCACTTTTAACTTCCACTGTGTTCCCTATAAAGAAATATTGTATTTAAGGAAAGAGGGGAAAATAACAGAAGGGGTATTCTTAGCATCGAAATACAGTTGACCCTTGAGCAACGTGGGGGATGAAGGATGCCGACCCTCCTCGAAGCTAAAAATCCAGGCGTGATTTGTGGTGGGCCCTCTGTATCTGGGGTTCCTCCACCTTCCCAGTTCTACATCCTTCGAGTCAACCGGTTGGATCAGGCAGTGCTATCGTATTTACTACCAAAACAATTCCAAGAGTGAGTCAAGCCAAGCAGTTCAAACCCATGGTGTGCAAGGGTCCACCGTATTACCGTAGCAATCTTCTAGACATGGTTATATGATAACGTTTTATGCTACACATCTTTTGTTGGAATCCCAACATTTAAAAGAAATGAACATCGAGGACACAGATCGCCTCAGGCTTTTCAGAAGACCTGGCCTGGGCTTGCCTTCACAACCTGAGGGTTCTGAGGATCACAGTGTGAAAAACCAGCAGTCACGCTCCTCCTTGCTCTTGTACGTAGATCAGGAAGCTGCAGAAAGGGAGCCAGCGCCTACCTATTCACCAGGGAGTTAGGCTGGTACGTGGACAGTTGGGTAGGTAGATAGTATAGTACATATGTGTACAGATAACCACGTGCATGTATCCAAAGTCCTTGACTCCTCACAATGTCCTATAAGTGAAGTGATTTTACAGGTGAGTGGCGGAGGAAAGCTGTTAGGTTGACAGAGTTGGGACTCACTTTAGGTCTTTGGGGAGCGGGTGGGGAATCTACATTCTTTGCCATGTGGCTGGCCAGTGCTTCGCCTGAAGCACACAGATGGGCAGAGCTGGGACCCGGGACCCTCTACACCCTGCGTCCTGGTCCCCTTAGGCCACTTTTTCTCCTTAGTTCATGGCCAAGCAGTAGCTGCTAAAAGAGTGAGTAGAATATTGGGGAAACGATTATAAGAAGAAAGACACGCCAGCCGGGCTGACCTTGAGAAGGGTTAATATTCTTCGTTCCCTATGTTTTAGCAACTAATTGGTCATGTCAAATGATTGGAAGGATTTTTGTGCTCTGTAAGTATTGTTCTTAACTCGGGGAATTTTCCATGGAATCCAGCTTCCTAACTTAAAACACCATGTGATGAAATATTTTTCTTCAACATGTTGTGGCCTGAGAGTGGAAGTTTGATGTTGAATAGGTATCCCCTACGTTTATGTTTCATACATTGGAAAGGTACAGCACATGTAATCATTAACGTTCTTTTGATGTTTGAAACCGAAAATCAAACACGAGCGACTGAAGCATTAAAGCAGAGTTCCAGTGCAATACACAGAAAATCCCTCTGCTCTTTGTTGACTTATGCTGAGATCTGCCAAATAACAGCCTTGTTATGCAGATTCTTAGACTAACAGGCCCTGGGTAGCTTAACTTCTTGCTCCTTGCTGCTGACTCTAATTTTCTTTTGCTCCGGATCATTGAGGAGGTCTTCAGGAGTAGTTTTCATCCTTTCCTTTGGCTCCCACAGCTCTTTTCAACTCTCTCCTTTGTAACTGCTTCCTGTCCCCCAAGTCGTCTTCCGGGAGGAAGGGGCATCTTTATCAGCCTGCTAGTCCTCCCTGTAACCCATACCCCTTCCTCCCCAGGGCCTGACCTAAGGCCAGGCACCCAGTGAGATGGGGGAGGGAAGAGATGCAGGGAGTCCGATCAGAAAGGCAGATGCTCAGCGTCAGCATTTCTTCTTCCCTCACTGTCGCCTGAGTGGTGAGTGAACAGAGTCCACTTTGTATTTCTTTTTCAGTGTTTCCAATAAAGATAGAAAATTAAACAGTTTTCTGTCTTACTTGTGTTATAGAAATCTTCACAAAATTGTATTGAGCCCCGCAGGTACATAATGAGTGGCAGGCACCTTCCTGGGATTGGGGATGTGGAAATAAAGAGACTTCCAGGCGCAGAGGAGCTCAGGGTGAAGTTGAGAAGACAAACAGGCCACAGTCCATGGCCTTGTGGGCAAAGCGGACCTGTACAAGGCCTGTATATCTTGCACTGATGATGCACAGGAAGGGCTGAGGGCTTTTATCTGTGAAAAGGAATTCGTAACAGATGTCCAGGAGGGGTGGCCTATGAGCTGGGACTCTCAGCCAGACTTTGGGGTGGGGGCACAGGGCCAGACCTGGACTATGTGGGCAGCACAGTCCTTGAGGTGGACCCCCAGACAGTTGGGAATGACCAGGTTATACTCAGAAAGGGAGGCGATGGCAGAAAATGAAGATAAGAGGTTGGCAGGGGTCAAATCAGAAAACCTCCCAGTCACGTGACAGCGAGGTGCCCAGGAGTTGTTTTCAGCAGGGAGAGGTCATTTTCAGCTGTGGGTTTTATGAAAGGTCGTCTTGCTGGCTTTGTGTGTGGTCTACCAGAGAGGGCAGAGTCTGGATATGAGAGCATGGGTCAAGTTCAGGGGGGAAGTGAGCTGAGTGGTGGTGTGGCAGGCGAAGGACGCTGGTAGGAGAAGCTTTTAGGAAGTTGTTTGGGGGCTGAGTGTGGGACTTCAAGCCCTCTTCAAGGAGATAGAACTTAAAGCCTCTGACCAAGACGAGAATGACTAGACCCTTATCATTGCCCCACCCCTCTCATTGTCATGCCCCCTCCCCAACCTTGAGCAGCCTGGCCTACTCCTTCCTACCCCCTACTGGGAAAGGTATGTGCCCATTCCTCACCCTGGCTCTACAGGGGCCTTATACACCCCAGCCAACCAGCAAGGGCATCATAAGACTCCTCTTTGCGCAACCAGTCAGCAGGTCAGCAGATGTATCCTGAGATCTGTCCTCTCCCTGGGCTATAAAAATAGACATGACCGTGTGCCCAAGGTCGGCCCTCCCTTATCATCAGGAAGTCGTCCTGCTGCACTAGCAGCATCTCTTATCTCAATAAACTCTTCTTTCTCTTCACCTGGCTATGCTGGAAAATTCTTTTTCCACCCACGTGCACAAACCACAATGGTAAGGTGTTGGGTAGGGAGGTGGTTGACTGGCAAATTTTGGGCTTGAGCCCCTGGTTAGTGGTTCCATAGCCATTGTAGGCAATATCCAGTCAGAGCCACCTGTCACTGCCACTTCCTGTTTCAGATGGCATGCCACACGCACAGCTATTACTCTCTGATGTTCACATCTTATCACAGTAAGTGCCCTTTCTCTTTTGCCACCAAGTCCAGCCTTCACCCTCTCCCTGGAAGATAGATAACAAATGTTACAAAAGTATTCTATCTTCTATGGGCATACATCTTCAGGATTATGTTCAGAATTGGCCCCTGGAAATCCTTCAGGGAACTTCAGGGTTGAAGACCAGCATTCTGTTTCTCAATGACTGCAGATCTTTAAATAGGAGGGTGATGCTGAAGCCAGTGAGATGTGTGCACTTGGGAAAGGATGAAGGGAGAAGGAATGGTGACTGATGGTTAGGCTCCTGGATTAAAGGCAAGGCTTCTGTATCTCTTAACCCTCCCATCTTCGTGGCTGAAATCATGCACATAAATTTTACATATTATGTGGGCTGAGTATGCCCCCCTTTTATACAATGAACAAGACACATGATCTGTGACTTGTCCAAAGATAAAAAAGGTAGCTGACATATCCAGACCTTCGTGAATCCTGGGTCTCAGATTCTAATTAGGTTGAGTCAGCCTTGCAAGTTACCAGCTTTTGTTGTAGAATAAGTATGCCTAATGATAGGAAATTGGAATGAATGTTTTACCAAGAGGATATAGGAAATTCTATTTACTTTTTCCTTATGCATAATTTGATTCTAGCCAATGAATGTGATGTGGAGAAAAAAATTTTCATTGAGGGAAATACATTTTGTTGAGTTTGGGTTAATCAGCATCTAGGGAAAATCCACAATTGGCTTGCTTTTTAGGCTGAATAGCAGGGCTTAGCTGTACTGTATATGGGGGGGGGGGGGTTCAGAAGTTTATTTTATCAGCTGTCCCAGATAATGATTTTATGCTAATCACATTATCAAGAGATGGATTTGTAAATCATACTAAACTGGCAGGGACACTACTGGACATAAGATTAGATTCTGCTCTTTATTAATTTCCTGGGTCTCTCTGACCAACAACCAGGATCGTTTTCTACCCAGGAAAGCTCTTCTCGTTGAATAGTTCCACTTAGGAGAAAAATTACAGAGTGGGGGTTTCTTAGCATGAAAGTAGAGGACAACATTCAGCATTTTGATCAAGAGGTGTTATTCTGTGGCCCTTATTCACCTGAGAGGGATTTATGGCTATGAAGACTGATTTAGAACAGTCATCTTCAAAAGGCTTCCTCCACACCCTTTGAGGCGAATAGTACAGTCTGTTGAGGTATGGAAGAAAATATTTGAACTTCAGTTTCTATTTATTTTTTAGTTTTAGCTTTAAGGGTTCCATTATAGTTGTGTCTAATAATCTGAATATGTGAAGTACTATATTATATAATTTTTAAGTTAAACTGGAGGGCTGTGTCTTCATTTATTTATAATCTTAATATCTAAAATGCTTATTTTTCTTTTTAGAACTGAGGTTGTAGTTAATTTACAAAGTTGTGTTAGCTTCAAGTTACAGTAAAGTGACTCAGGTACACAGATCTTTTTTTTCAGATTCTTTTCCATTATAGGGTATTACAAGATACTGAATTTAGTTCTCTGTGTTAAGTAACTCCTTGTTGCTGACCCATCTTACATTTAGTAAAGTGTGTCTTTTAATCCCAGACTTCTCGTTGAGCCCTCCCTTTCCCCTTTGGTAACCATAAGTTTGTTATCTGTGTCTGTGAGTCTCTTTCTATTTTGTAAATAAGTTCATTGTGTGATTTTTTTTGGGTTCTGCGTATGTGGTATCACATGATATCTGTCCTTCTCTGTATGACTTAGTTCATTTGATCATCTCTGGGTCCATCCATGTTGTTGCCAGTGGCCTTATTTCATTCATTTGATGGCTGAGTAAAAGGTGGTACCTTTTCAAAACGCTGAAATTATCTTTACCTTCCTATGTAGGTTTGAAATAACTGATCCAGAGCACTTTTCTCTTTTCTTTTCTATTCTTTTCTTTTTTGCCTTTTTTTAAGGCCCTCTACCTGGATACAAATCCTCAAGTTCTCAGACCCCATCCTTGACCTTCTGGATCAGAAACCCTGGGGTGGGCCCTGGCACCCATAGCATATGGAAGTTCCCAGGCTAGGAGTCGAATCAGACCTGTAGCCTCGGGTCTGCACCACAGACACAGCAATGCAGCATCTGAGCCATGTTTGCGACCTACGCTGCTGCTCAGAGCAACCCGCTGAGCAAGGCCAGGGATCAAACTGACATCCTTATGGATACTAATTGGATTTGTTTCCAGTGCGCCACAATAGCAGCTCCCTAGAGCTCTTTTCTAAAATGGGTTAAAGATTCGTTTATTCTGGGCCCTTTCTTAAGACCTCAGGTCCTGGATAAATAGGTGAGACTAGGACAGTGGTTCACAAACATCTGTGTACATCAGAAGTACCTGCTTGCGGCTTGTTAAAACACAGATGGCCGATTGCCAGGGCCCACCCCAGGGTTTCTGATCCAGAAGGTCAAGGATGGGGTCTGAGAACTTGGATTTCTCTCCAGGTAGAGGGACCCACTTTGAGAATCTCAGCTCCCGAGATGAGGTGAGACATACTGACCTGGGTTTGCTCATCTTCTTCCTCAGACTGCTCCGGCAAAGACTTTGTCGTTTTGTTTTCCTTTCCCACTCCTGTTGTGGGGATGGAGGCAGACAAGCTGCTTTTCACACTGTATTTTTTATATATATATATATTGATGTGGAGGATGAAAGCACCAGTGTGATATTCAGGGAGATTCAAATTTACAGGGAATTCCCACGAGTGGTTTAATTAAATCCTCTTCTTTGTATGTGGAGAACAGACAGGTTGGTAATGATTTGGCTGCATCTATACAATATTTTGGAATAGAAATAACACTATTAACCATTAAAAAAAAAAAAGCGGATTTTGAGATCAATTCTAAAAAGGCATGGTTGGAAGTTCCCTGTGTGGCTGAGCGGTAATGAGCCCGACTAGTATCCATGAGGACGAGGGTTCAATCCCTGGCCTCACTCAGTGGGTTAAGGGGACCTGGCATTGCCGTGAATGGTGGTGTAGGTCGCAGACATGGCTTGGATCTGGCATTGCTGTGCCTGTGGCGTAGGTTGGTGGCTACAGCTCTGATGTGACACCTAGCTTGGGAACTTCCATATGCCGCATTTGTGGCCCTAAAAAGCAACGAATAAATAGATAAATAAATAGATAAATAAATAAATAAATTTATGTAAAAGGCATGGTTATTTGTTGCAATCAGGCCTTTTAAAAAATTAGGAATCAGTAGATTGATATGAAATGAAGTGGGGTGTGAGTGCGATAAGCCATAGAAACTTTAAGAACAAGACAACTCATTTCCTTGAATTATACGAAGTATACCCATCAGCAGATAGCACTTTTTACAATAGAGCATGGCACGAACCATGTAAATGCAATGTGTAAAAACTGCTGGCTAGATTAAATTATGTGAAAGAACATTCTGTAATGCTTAGTGTCAGATTCACTAAGCATCAGTGGGACATTCAAAGTTTAAGAGGCGTTATAAACTTTCATTATTGGCAGGCAATTAAATGTACATATCCCCGGGATTGATTTACAAGAAGGCAGTGGTTTTGCTGTTGGTGCAGGGTTTTTATTTTTTTCACTTTAAAAACAATTATGTATATTATAGCTCACTTCTGTTTATCCTTTGAAAAAATGTAGTTTATAGCCATTTATCTCCCAGCTCTAAATTTGAAATAAATGGAAAGGACCACCTGAGATTACATGTATTTTAGGAAAATAGAACATATAACATTAATTCTGTTAGCACTAGTTTTTGATCTGCCCTCTCTGTAGAGAGTCCCATTTAATACTTTATGCATTTGATAAAGGCTGCCTTAAATGGGGTCATTCTGTATTTAGAACAAATGAGAAAAATGTTCCAGAAATCTCCTCAAGGAGTATTACAGTCTTTTTACAAAATGACTTTAAAAGGACTGTAATTATAACAAGAAGGGTGATTGCTGGAATATGTAAGTCAATTTAACCTGTTAAAGTCAGAACGACTCCAAATGTGTGTGTATCTTAACAAAGAATGTGAAATTAACATTGGATCCTCTTCCACCGGCTTCTAGAAACAGAATGTTCGGGGGTTTATTTACAGCGCAATGCATGTAACAATCAGTAGACAAATATTACAGGTTGCCCTTTGCTGACTTTATAAAGGTGGTTAAGTGTTAAGATGCACAGACTTGAAAGAGCATGAACTTGGGATGCAGACCTTGCTTGGGCTGCTAGTCCTGTACCAAACACTGTGTGACTTTGGACAATATATTTGCCAAACTGCCGTTTGTAAGAGTAGGGATGTTTCAAACAGGATCCAGCCGGAGACAGAAACTGTGCAGTCTTGTGAGCAGAGGGAGTTTAATATAAGGGGTCACTATATTACAGCAGATTAGAATGCTGGAAATTGGCCAGTGGGAAGAAATAGCAGGTGTGAGAGGCTGCTGCTCCAGGGCGGGGTAAAGTCCCAGGAGAATATCCATCCAGAGCTGAGATCCAGGGTCCTGCGGATGGCAGGAAGGTTGCTGTGGGGCCACAGCCATAGGACGTGGAGGAAATGTGTCCTCCATGGTGGCCAGGAAAGCCTTTCATGGGATGTGTCCTTTGGGGGTGCTCCACCACAGAGCCCCTCAGGGTGCAGGTGCTCTGCTGACCCCAGGCATCGGAGGAGCTGGGCCCGGGAAGCCTCTGCCCTGTGGGTCTGGGGCTCTTGGAGTCACACGTGCTGGGGAGCCTTCCAGAGAGTTCTGCAAGCCCTCTCCTCCCTCCTGCCCTGCCTCACCCAGACCCTCGGCTGGCAAAGCTTAAAGTCCTACCACCTGCGACAGGGAGCTCAGTCAGAGGGCCTGGGTACGTTGTTGCAGAGCAGGCGATGATAAGTGAAGTTGGGGCTGAGAGGTAAATATAGTGAGACCTGGCCAAAGGCATACTGATGCTTGTTGCCTTCTGGCTTTGTAAGATGAAATATACATGTAAACATTTGCGTGGGTTTTGTTATGTGACGAGTTCTTTGATCAGATATATTGAGACCGTAGTTGAGACATACTGAGACTGGTTGTGAGGATTAAATGAAATAATGACTGTCTGTTGCCCGAAGCAGAATCTGACCGGCACACTGCAGATGTTTAGGAAATGGTAGCTGTTAAGATGAAGGGACTCTGCAGAACACAGGGCATTCACATGGCAGTGCTGATATAAACTTCAAACTAAATAAGTGTTCCTGGTACTGGTTCTCACCCCAAACCTTAAAGGCTATGGGTAGCACCATTTGAAGGGACATGAAGTCAGTTTCGTGAACCCAGACTCAACCTTTTATGAAATCGAATAGAAATGAAAAAGATCGGAGTTCCCATTGTGGCTCAGCAGTTAGCAAACCCAACTAGCATCCATGAGGACGCAAGTTCGATCCCCGGCCTCAATCAGTGGGTTAAGGATCCAGCATTGCCGTGAACTGTGGTGTAGGTCACAGACATGGCTCGGATCCTGTGTTTCTGTGGCTGTGGTGTAGGCTGGTGTCTATACCTCTGATTGGACCCCTAGCCTGGCAACCTCCATATGCCATGGGTGTGGCCCTAAAAAGACAAAAAAGACCAAAAAAAGAAAAAAGAGAAGAAAGAAATGAAAAAGGTGGTTGTATCTCAGTAGAGAGAAATGTAGTCAGTAAAATGGACATATATGTGCACTGGGTTAAGATGTCAGGAGGGTGGGTCATGATCACAACCTATTTGCTCAAATATTGCTCTGAAGGGTAGGCTCTAATTCTGGTCAGTTGGTTTCCTCGGACTTCTCTCCAGTCCCTAAGCTTCAGTGGGATATGGCGTGGTCATGGGAAAGAGCTTACAAGGTTTCCTTTGGGGAGAAGTGGCCCATCCTCTCCTTTACAGCTTCTGCTCCTAATGACACCACATTCCTCTCGGATCTAGTGAACACCTCTCAGCTAATCCACAGAAAGAAGAAAGATAAATTCCCTCCAAGATGCAAATGACAGTATTTTATTTTCATAAATCATGAATGACCTTTATAGACAGCTAGCCTTGTTCTGATTATTGCCAAGAAAAAAAAAGGAGTTCAGCTTTTCCAAAGTCAAAGCCGTGAAAGCCATAGTTGGTGGAGACTTCATTAACATTTAACCGGCGCAGAGTTTTCAACCATAATAAAAAGTGAGCATGTTCAATGATTTAGTCACATTTGCAGCCGATTTATTTAGGAATACACCAGGCCAGGGCTAGGGGTTTTGTGGTGCTCTGCTGAGATTGTTTTCATTGTTTAAGTGGATATTACACTTAGAAAATAATTTTAGGAAAAATTATCGTAGTCGAATTCTGCATAGAATGTTGGGGAATTCATTACCCGTTTTGCTAAAAACAAATTTATTGGGTGCCTACCACATACCAGCTCTAGGGAATATCAAGATGACTAAGGTAGAGTTACAATTAGAATTGCTTTTGAGCAGAATTCCTGGACTTCCAGATACTTGTTCCCTTCAAACTCTGCAGCTCACACACACACAGACACGTATACACAGACACACACACACACACACACACACACATGTGCAGGTGCACACACACACACACTAGCATGGTTTCACCTGATTTCTAAAGCATATGGCGCCATGCATCAGTAATAGTGCACACAGCCTGCCGTTTTTAGTTGGGAGAGAAATACGCAAACTCATGGTAACCCACTTAGATTTTGTTGAGAGAAGCCATATTCATAAAGACCATTTTAAGGGATATTACAGTTTTATCCCAGGATGTCCTGAGCTCCCACTAAATCAAGTTTATCTCATTGAAGTCTGACAACCTGCTCTCCTGACATGATACTGAATAGAGCCTCACGGTCCTCCTCCACCATCCTGTCTTCTCTCCTTAAAATGGTTTGTCCTCTAGGACTGAAGTGTGGCAGGTTCCACGGGTGCTCTGCTTAGGGTCTCAGAAGGCCAAAATCAAGCCAGCGGCTGGTCTGGGCTCTTATCTCAAGACTGGGGGAGGAGTTCCCGTCGTGGTGCGGTGGTTAATGAATCCGACTAGGAACCATGAGGTTGCAGGTTCGATCCCTGGCCTTGCTCAGTGGGTTAAGGATGTGGCATTGCCGTGAGCTGTGGTGTAGGTCACAGACATGGCTCGGATCCCGCGTTACTGTGGCTCTGGTGTGGGCTGGTGGCTACAGCTCCGATTGGACCCCTAGCCAGGGAACCTCCATATGCCGCGGGAGTGGTTCAAGAAAAGGCAAAAAGACAAAAAAAAAAAAAAGACTGGGGGAGAGTCCGTTTCCAGGCTCATCAGGTTGTTGGAAAATTCACTTCTGTGTAGGGCAGAGGTCCTCCTTTCCTTGCTGGCCTTTGGCAGGAGGTCATTCTTGGTCTCCAGAGGCAGTCTGCTCTCCTGTGGACGGCTTCTCCTGCTTTGTCAGCCTTTTCTGACTTGTCCCACTGTACCTCTGCCTTAGTTACTGTATGTGGAAAATCAAGACCATAGTATCCACCTTATAGGGCCGGCATGAGGATTAAACTCATCCCCAGTAAAGATAAGCCCCTGTTACCAGCTTTAGTATTAATATTATCATCTCATAGACACTGCGAAATATGTCATCCGTCATATTTTCCTCTTGGCACTGGCTGCCCCCTAGCTCAAAGTGAAATTCGTGGCCAACATCCTATAAATGTCCCCAGGGACATTATGGAGGTTCCCAGGCTAGGAATCAAATTGGAGCTGTAGCTGCCAGCCTACACCACAGCCACAGCAACACCAGATCTGAACTGTGTCTGCCACCTACACCACAGCTCTCAGCAACACTGGATCCACTGAGCGAGGCCAGGGATCGAACCTGCATCCTCATGGATAGTCGTTGGGTTCATTAACCCCTGAGCCACGATAGGAACTCCCCCCCTTTTTTTTTTATTACTTGGTGATAGTGGTGGAGTCCCAGCCATATTCCTGATAGAATCTTAATTTTTTTTTTTTTTGCTCAACTTTGCTTGCTTTTTAACTTTCACTTGTCTTCAGTCTTACTAATTTAATTTTCATATTACTGTGTTGCACGGCCTGTCCTGGAACAGGCTATATAGTCATCATTCTTGGTCAGAACTCTTCATCCTTGTCATTGGTTACTTGAGTATTTGACACCCATTGACACCTCCCTTTTCAAAATAACTCCTTCCTCCAGCACAAGTTGGTGTTGTATTCAAACCTGCTAAGGGAAGGCCTTTCTCAAGGTGTAGTGGAGGTGTGTGGGCAAGCACACATGCATGTATATGTGTGTTTGTGTGTGTGAGAGAGAGAAGGTGAGGGGTGCCGACCACCACCCTCCCCAGCTTGTATTACCTTTCCTCCCTCTTGTATGTGACTTTGACTTTGTCCTGAGTCCCCTCTACAAAAGAAAAATAATTTATCTTGATTTGATGGGTAAATATGGTTCACCCATGAACTGTTGGGTGTCTGTCCAAGTAAGACAATTCTGGAGAAACCTTGGTTTGTTGCTGACAGTATGCCTCTACCGGATGGCAAACCACCCATGTTATTGTGAACACAGATGAGACATATATTTTTGGAAATGCTTCATTTCACTCCATTTCAGGGACTTTGCTTCCTTAGCACATTCTTCGCTGGCCCCAAGGCCCTCACTTGAAACACCCAGCTGGCCTCTGCTCTTTGCTCCTAAGGCGCCATGGAGGAGCCCACGCTCTTCGCCTCCTCCCCCAGTGCACTGTATAAATCCCACTTCTCTATTCGAGCTCTTTGCAAGAAAGTGAACCCCTGAACGTCCTTGTTGTAGGAGGTATAGATAGTAAGAAGGGTTTAAGAACTAGTAATGGCTGATACTGGTGGACATACCCCCCTCTGTGAGACTAACCACACTTGCTACCAAATTGATGCCTCAGAAATAAACACCGTGTGAGGTCTATATGTCTTCTCATTTTGTTGGTAAAGACACTGGGTTCAGGGAGGCTAGATGATTTGTCTACCAACACAGAGCCCATAGGGCAGGAATGGGGACGTGCTAGACCTCTGTCCCCGGAACCCATTCATCTCAACGCTACACAAAAACGCCTTGAAATCTAAAGGTTTCATTGTCCTCTCTTTAGTTGGTTACATCAATCCCAAGGCTGTCTCCCTTACCCTCGCCTTATTTTAGCTCAGTAAATCACCTTTGCTGTTTTGAGGGTCTCACATCTGCTTCCAGGCCAGTGTTGGGTCTGAAAAGTAGTGTGCAGGGGAATGTATCTTGGGGAAATGGAAATTCACAGTCTACCTCATTTTCCAGTGCTTCAATAATGATAATCCTCTGTTGGTCCAGAGAGAACCATAGCATTCTTTTTAGGTTTCCTTTCAAGTGATAAAAACAGCTTTATGTAATGGGAAAATTATATCTTTGCATCAGCATTGTATTAATCTTTGGGGTTTGCTGTCAGCCATGTAAGCTCTCATCTTTATATTTGGATATATCTGCGGTGCCAAGAGTTGTTTCCTAAACCAGATCTCTAACCAGCCTTGAGCTGTTTTGTGGATGCCCCAAGCTATTTCTCACTGTTTAAGATTGCACTGCAGGACTGCCATCAAAGTACCATCTATGTTTCCATTGGGGGTCCCTTTTCTGTCAAAATCCATGGTTATTTCTTCCTTTTGAATATTATTAGTGCTACAGCTGTCTGGGCTTATTCCTACAGCTCTGAAGCTGTTTTCTATATCAAAATGAGAGTTTGCAACCAAGGGAAAACATTTCTTATGAATGTTTGCATAGTCTTCTAACATTTTTTTACCCCAAATTGGAAAGTTGTTGGTGTTAGGTGCTGGAAACAAATCCACTTTGTTTCAGAACTTGTTAAGGCTGAAGCTGAGTACGAGGAAAGTATAAATTAGCAGTTGTTGTCAAGGTGAGGTATGGAGTTAATGCTGTATCTTTGTAATGAGTTTTCTGTTCCCAGCAAAGTGTTTAATTGGCCAGTTCCGTTAAAAGTGCTACAGAAGATGGTGGCCAGAGCCTCTAATTTCACCGTCATGCCTGGAGCCTATGACTAAAACCAAGGCAGAAAGCTGGGGGACACCTCTTAAAATGGCCTGAGGACCCTTGTCTCCACCCTGTTGAACAATTATTTTAAAAATCAGTGATTTGGAGGCAGACAGAAAGCATGTGTCATCAAATTGGCAGGTAACCCAAATCTAGGTTGGATGACTAACATCTGGATGACAAAATCAGGATCCCAGAAGTTTTCAACGGGCTGGAGAGATGCACTGAAAACAGGGAGATGTGGTTTAGAGAGGATAAATGTACAGAAAATCACCTACCTTACTGCTAGAGGTGAGAAATGGTTCAGTGGCAGTGGTATAAGAAGGATGTGGGATTCCAGGCTCCAGCAGACTCAGGATGGACTACCAAACACTCTGCCTGGGCTGTTGACAGAGCATGCAGTCAAGGTCAAGGGAAGTAGCTGGTAGAAGTCAGGCTGAAGTACAGGGAGTCGTTGTTCTGGAAGAGTACTGATAAACCTGCTGGTATTCAGAACCCCTGCCAGGATGGCAAATGTCTGAGGGCCTTCTAGTACCTGGAGGAGCACAACCATAGAACTTGATGGCTGCTTTTGAATATTCAGCTTTCCTGCATAAGAGCTGGGATGTTTCACTGCTCCTTCTCAGGGTAGAGCTAAGATAAATGGTATGAATTTCAAGAGGCAGCATTTGGGCCTTTTTAAGGGGAATTGTTCACATGATAGGGATGGTTGTCTAGGTTCTGAGTGCCTCACCTCTTCAGAAGCTTATAGAAGGTTGTAGAAGTGACGTAAGCATTTGGATGGAAATTGGAGCAGGTGTCCCTTGCTTTCTCTTTTACCTCTGAGTTTGTGCCATTGCTTTATTATTGTTGTTTTATTTATCTTCTTGCTGCCAGGGCATACAGTACAGCCAGAGTGTCATTATATTCCTACGTGTGTTTTCTTGACCAGACCCTTAATTCTCGTCATTGGCAAGTGATTATAATTAATCTTTTAAATTATTCTAATTAATAGCATTCTATAAGGGGTAGTAGGATTTTCACGATAATTAAGATGATGGATATAATCCTTCTCTTTAGCAATGTGAAACACTGGGGGAAGGATTTGATACCGTAATAATTCAAAGTAACAGGAGACATTTAAGAAGGTGGGGGGTGGGACTTAAAATTGTCAATGTTCCCCAGGATGCTGAAACAGCAGACCTGCTTTGCATATACTGCATTTTCTTTTATTCTTTGTTTCTTTAAGTAGTTTCATTTTTAGCATCAAAATTAAGCAGATGTTTACCACATGTTCAGTTTTGAATTTATTCTTGTCTTTAAAAATTGTGTGGACTGTAGGCAAATTTATAATCTCGTTTAATTTTGAGGCCTCCAATCTCCAAAATATTCAAGCAAAATCTGTTTCTATGTTAGATTCGGAGTAATCGTTAGAAAAATATTTTGCAAGCTACATCCATGGTGTCAACTGTGTTTTGACCTCTACCATCTTGCCAGTGTTGTGGTGGGAATATTTCTTTTAGTTTTTGGGGACAAGTTGTAATTTTTTTCTATTGAAAATTGAATATCTGGGATGGCTCTATTGAAGTTTTGAACCCAAGATCAATTATGCCAAATTAATATGCATCTGGAAATATGAGTTATACATTTGCCAAGGTCTTACTTTCAGTTGGATTATGCAAATGTGGGCTTCTTTGGGGAGAAATAATATCATATGGTGGTATCGATAAGACTGGCTAGTATGCGGCTAGCACTTAGCAAGGATGCAGTGGGGTCGGGATCCACCATTCCTGAGCAAAAAGGCCAAATCAGATTTCGTTGAGCATTAAGTGTATGGTTCCCTGCAGTCATCATAGCCTCTTCCAGAGGTCTGGCTGTTATTAACGTTACTCTTCCTTCTTTTCCATTCTAGGTGGTTGCCTCTTTGATGAGCCTTATAGCGTGTGTGGATACAGTCAGGCTGAAGATGATGACTTCAATTGGGAGCAGGTGAATACCTTGACCAAACCAACTTCTGACCCATGGATGCCATCAGGTTTGCTTTTAGTTTTAAGTTCTCTTTTTAAAATCGAAGATGCACAAGAGTCCTAACCACAGTAAATGTTCACTGGGCATTGGTTGAATGAGTGAGGGTGTTGGTCTTTGAGTGTGGTGTTGAAGGCTGATTAGCTAGTGAGGATAGTGGAAAAGGATGGATGACAAAGAGTTGCCCTTTGTATCTCTCCCTTTAAAGTGTAATTAAAGTTTACTGTCTTTATCTTTGGATACACCCGAGCTAGATTAATGGGCATTATCCAAGTGAGCCTTTCCCAAACGGCTGATATGGAAAATAGATTGATGTCTCTTCTGGCACATGCGTCTAGTGGAGGGCACTCTGGCTGGCGAATCCTAATAACAGTCTCCACCACAGATAGGGGACCTTGGGAGGGGATCCTTCTGGCAATTGGGAATCTGGGAGGAAGCCAGTGACCTTGAAAGAATTCTGATTAAATGGTGCACATGCGTGGGTACTTTTGTCCACTGTGGAAGCGCTTAGTACCATTTCTGATGAGTGAGAAACATTTGATCATTGAACACCAGCAAGAATTCTTCTTCTCATTTGGAGGGAAGAGTGAGAAGATGGTAATCAGGAACTCTGGTCAAATTGGAGCTTGATCATTTTAAGTCACTATTTTTAGGCTACGGTGGGATCAGGCATCCCTTTAAAATTTTAGGTTTACAGATTCACTTTACAAATGGGGTAATGAGTGTGCCCCATTCAGGATTCACACTGTAAGACATGTCATTCTGATTCGGATTTCAGATAAAGTACAGTTTTTATATTTGTTTAATGGCTATTAAAGTTTTCATTAGTGCATCTATATGTCCCAGTATTTATATTTAGTAGGTAATCTTGGAAAGATAGCCTTGAAACATGAACTAGGGTTTTATGTTGTTCTGAAGCTTGAGCAGGTATGATGTCCACCACGTTCTTGCTGTCTCTTTCCCATGTTTGACTCCTTAAAACTTCACAGAAAGGAGCATTGGGCACCCGAACTCTGGGGCTTTACCGGATTCCAAGACCTGGCTCTTGCTGATTCCCCTCCCCCTCAGCTAACAGTCCTGTTCTTTCTTTTTCTCTTGTGCATATGTGCTTCTGAATATTACTTGTGTTTGAGATAGTGGTGTTTTAGCTGCTTTTACAAATTTTGGCCCTGCTTTATTGTTGGGGTGGGAGAAGGGGAAGAGGAGGGTCCAGCAGCCCCCCTGGCGTGGAGCTGTCCTTTCCCGAGCAGACTTCTCACCCCAAAGGCCTCTGGCCCTCACCTGCCCGCTCACTCTCTCTCCCTCCCCCCACCTCCCGCACCCCAAGGATCCTGCCTGTGTCAGGGAGGCTGGGAGGGCACTCAGGTTTCTCCACAAGGGTGCACTCAGGAGAGTGCCCATCATGGCTCAGCAGGTTACAAACCCGACTGGTATCCATGAGGATGTGGGTTCGATCCCTGGCCCTGCTCAGTGGGTTAAGGATCCCTCCTAACTGTGACCTGTGGTGTCGGTTGCAGATGGGGCTTGGCTCTGGTGTTTCTGTGGTTGTGATGTAGGCTAGCAGCTGCGGCTCCTATTCTATCCCTAGCCTGGGAACTTCCATATGCCCAGGTGCAGCCCTAAAAAAAGGCAAAAAAAAAAAAAGAGTTCACTTAGGTTTTCTTTGTTTATCATCTTCTAATTTGGTGAACACTTTGTTATTTTCCCCAGTTGATTTCATGTTTGTGGTCCTTTTGATTGAAGCTGGACTTGGAAAAATTGCCTTTTACAAAGGAGCCCCAATAATGCAGTAACTTCTTCAGCCTCTGCTGGTTCTATTTCTGTCCCAGGATGACCCACCTCCCTCCATAAAAGAGGGGGAGGAATCACTTCTTGTTACCGTCTTGTCCTTTTCTTCTGTCTGATGTCTCATGATACCACCTCAGAACAAGTTGTCCAGCTTTATTTATAGAAAGGGTGGTTTCTAGAAGAAGCTGTTCCAAAAACATTGATACATATCAAAAGACCACATGGGCCCTGGAAGCATCAGTTGAGTATTTGAAGCAACACAAGGGAAGTGGCTTGGCAAATACTTGGCTTTTGATGCCCTTCTGCCTTTGGAAGAATGAAGCAGGGGGCTCTTACATGTTCTGCTTGAATTCATTCTACCTCAGTTGAGTAATAGAATACTTGGTGATTAAGATGAGGCCTTTGTAACTTACGATCGCTGAATGTTCGTCTTCTAACACTTTTGTCAGTTCCATCTGGTTTCTGATGGTTACCCAAGGTGTATCCTCAACACCCATCCGAAGCAGGGTGCCAGTCAGGGCTGGGACCTGTGGGTGGTTTGGGTGTCAGCAGGTCTGGAGGGAGTCGGGGAAGGACCAGCAGTGAGTTCTTCTCTCCTCTGACGGTGCCTGTGGACGTGGGGCCAGATAAAGCTGCTGAAAATTAATAGTCGTCCCATCAGATTAAAAATTTTACCATGATATGGGACTGTGAGTCCTTGTATTTTTTCCTGTTATTTATTGAACAAATCTGAGTTATTCAAAAACGTCTTTGAGCCCTAGTGTGCTCCAGTCATTGTTACTGCAGGAGGTGAAGGATTGTGAGGTGATTCTTTCATCCTTGGAGCTTATCCACTTGGGAAAGAGAGTTACAAAAATACAATTAGCAAGCAACCTACAAGCCCACATAATGAAGTGTGGTATAGACTGGACGTGCTCTAAGAGCAGGTTGCTCACGGTAAGCCCAGTGAGTTAGAGACGACATGGGACATGGGCTTGTGCCAGGCTGACCTACCTGCCCAAAGTGAGAGGTCAAATCCTCGACAAATATCATTGTTCAAAGTCAGGCCGTGCCATCTTATAGACATGCATACACTATCCTAAGATATGGATTTGAACACCGAGCTTCCAGTATGTATATACAGCTGTGAGTTTTAAATATGCTTTAGTTTCAAGATTTTCTCCTTTTCCGTGAATACATATAGAATAATTTCTTCCCTCTAAAAACAAATTCCAAGGCTGGCCCTCTTACTTATGGTCAGATCCGACCATAGCCTTGTAAGAGTTAATTTTCTAAAACCTTTCTTGGAAATAGTGTTGGATTTGTTCTTGCGTGTGTATTTGCATTTGGTCTTGCACGTGCAAGCTGGTTCTGCTATGATGTCTTAGACCAACGTTTGGCTATATCCAGCCAGCAGCTGGTTTTTGTATGGCTTGTAAACTCAGGATGGTTTTCACATTTTTAAATGGTTTTGAAAAATCAAAATAATAATACTATTTTGTGACACATGAAATTCAAATTTTAGTGCCCATAAGCAAAGTTTGCTGGCACACAGCCCTGCTCATTTGTTAAATGTCTGTGGCTGGTTTCAAGCTGCAGTGACAGAGCTGAGGAGGCCGAGTAGTTGGTACAGAGGGTGTAGGGTTCACAAAGCCTGTATGCCTCCTGTTTGGACCTTTCCAGAATAATTTTGCTGACCTCTATCTCGGACCATTTTGGTACCAGCCTATAATTGTTGCTTTGGACTCCTGGCTTATATTGTAATGGTTTTCTGTATTCATACTACAACTATTGGCTTACAAACATTATTTCACATTTTCTTTCACTTTCGGATTATTTATTTTCCAAGCATTGGGCTATTAAAACCAAAAAACAAAAAACATGATGATCAGGGATTTTCTCTTTCTTTCCATTAAATTGGCTATCTATTGGAAAATACTGTGATTTTCTTTATTGTTCAGTACCGACATTCTTGTGAGACGATTCTAATAAGCAAATAATCCATCAGGATAAATTTAAAAAGTCTGAAGAGAGGCTAAAATTTTTACGCTGATGTTTAAATTTACTCTAAAATTTTTATGTTTTTGGCATCTTTTTTGAAAATGATGCATCAGTGTGCAGAGTTTTTTTCTCTGTATCTTCATGTGCAAGGTTAATTTTAGCCACATTTTAAAAAATTAAATATAGTCTGGAGCTTTATACAAGCTGGCTTGATAACTACTCAGAACTTGTGACATTGACCGTGGAAATACATAGTTAGGGCAAATAAATACCAAAGGCCATTTAATTTTTTTTTTTTTTTTTGTCTTTCAAGCCAACATCTATGTTATGGTAGACAATGTTTTTGCAGCTTTGAACCACACAGTTTTCCTGGTGGTGAAAGCATGTCATACGTGATTTCCCTTTTATCAATAAGTACGTGTTTCATTTCACATCCATCAATTTCCTTTAGCAAAGGGCAACTCTTTTAAGCTTTATCATAAGGATTATACTCTGAGCACAGGATCCCTTGATTAAGTAACCAAGTAACAACCTGGTACATTTTTTTTGTCTTTTTTTGTCTTTTTCTAGGGCTGCACCTGTGGCATATGGAGATTCCCAGGCTAGAGGTCCAATCAGAGCCGTAGCCGCTGGCCTACACCACAGCCACAGCAATGCTGGATCCTTAACTCGCTGAGTGAGGCCAGAGATTGAACCTGCCACCTCATGGTTCCTAGTCGGCTTCGTTAACCACAGAGCCACGATGGGAACTCCCCAACCTGGTAAATTTTGATAGTGCTTTTGCATTCTGTCACTTTACATACTGCAGTGCAGTGTATATGATTATCTGTGTATTCTAAGAGTCATTAATTCAGAAGTGTTGCATGATGCGAAAACATCTGTACAGGTTGACAGTGGTCAGTGTGTTTAAATGTTGTTTAAAGTGTGAAGTGTTTGCACCCTAGTGTTCTGGTTCTGTGAAATGGGTAGTTAATGTGTTGTTCCATGTCTTACATTAGAAAACATGATTCTGTTTTATATTAAAAAATAAATAAGAAATTCATCCCAAGTATTAAAAATGTAAAGCTAGCTAAGAGCCATTGCCATTTTATATTAATAAAATTGACATTTCTTTGTGGGTTTTTTTTTGGCTTTTTAGGGCCCCACTCGCAACATAAGAGGTTCCCAGGCTAGGGGTTGAATCAGAGTACAGCTGCACAGCCACAGCCACAACACGGGATCCGAGCCTCATCTGCGACCTACACCACAGCTCATGGCAATGATCCTTAACCCACTGAGCAAGGCCAGGGATCGTACCCACAACCTCATGGTTCCTAGTCAGATTCATTTCTGTTGCGCCACAATGGGAATTCCAAAACTGATATTTCTTTATACCCTCCCCATGGTCCCCTTAGGATATCATACCCCTAAAAAGGCCATGATGAAGTAGACTGGACCCTGGTGATGGGAGAACATGATACTCATAATGCTTTTCTAGGTTGTATAGTGTGCATCCTGGGCAACCTCACTTGGCCTCCACATCTCTGTTTTAGGTAATGCAAACTGGGAAGGGTGGGGGTTGCTGATCTTCACAGAGATGCTATGACTAAGGATTGAGTCATTGGGTGCCCACGTGAAAGGCAGAGAGAGGGTCATGCAGGATGTAGGAAAATGTGCACTCTTCATGTGATGACCCAGAAAATAGAAAAAAATGGCTTCATATATTTATTTTGGGGAAGGTGATGGATTGGCAGGCAAAGGAATCACAGTTTCCTCTTGGGGTACATCCATCAGGTATGTTTTCCACCTGCCTGGGAAGACATCCCTACTTATTCACACCTCAGAGCTTATACAGGGCTTACTGAGTATTGGAGAGCAGAAGACTCTGGGCTTGAAAAGACATTTTTCCTCCTTAAATTTCAGTGTGTATCTAGTGAGTAATATTTTGGCACAGAATGTTCACACAGTTGTTTAATTATCCCATTCATTCTTTGAATCTGTCAACATTCAGCAAATATTTGTTGCACACCTGCTATGTGCTCGGCATCATTTGAGATGCTAGGGGTTCACCACCGTGTGAACCAGGTAACGACCCCCTCCCTCCTGGTGATGCACCTCCATTCTCAGTCTGGTGAGACCCTTCTTGAATGGCCAAGAGAAGAGATCCTATTAGACCACGTGTCCCCTTATTAATTAATGACTTTCCGGGGAGTTCCCTGGGGGTCTAGTGGTCTCACTGCTGTAGCTGGGGTTCAATGCCTGGTCTAGGAACTGAGATCCCACGTCAAGCTGCTGTATGCTGTGGCTGAGTAATAATAATGATAGTAAAAATAATAATAATGACTAATAATAATGATAATAATAATAATGACTTTTGAAAAGTAATATGGAATTCAGTCATTGGTCTAGCATGCCATAACATCAAATTTCGCTTTCTTGTATGTGCCATTTCTTAAAAACACACAAAAAGCAAAACAAGAACAACAACAAAAAAATCACCACGACCCCAGGCACATGGTGACTCAGTGCCCTCTGATCCTTCTCCCTTAAAAGCCAAAGTCATTTTGCACAAGTCTGTGACTCCTGGCTGTTGACAACAGTTGCTTCTTTGCTGTGTGTCCATCCTCACCATGACTCTGGGAGATTGGACAGCATTATCTGTTTTACACCTGAGGGCATGGGTGTTTGAAGAAGGTCTACCTTCCCAGGGCTCACAGGTGAGGGGAAAGCCCTCTAAGAGCCAGGGAGGAACTTCCCAGTGGAGCATGCGCATCTGGGGACGGGGATGGACAGCCTTCACCCAGCTGGCAGCTCTTTGACGCTTCTGGAAAAACACGAAGGCTCTCTCTCACTCTCACTGTGGACCAGCTGCCCACCCACCCAGGTCAGATTCTGGCTCTGTGCTTCATAGCCAGGGACCTTGGTGGGCTCGTCAGCACTTAGATGCTCCGTCTCACGGATGTAGGATTAGTCAGGGATGTGTGTTCGTGGAGTGATGGCCGGAGGCCTGGCTGTCGAGGCTGGAGCTACAATAGTGGAGGCTGCTCTTGCTGACCTTAAGACGCCGGGAGGCGGGCAGGCAGCTTGTAAGCAGACAGACCCACTGATGGGGAGCAAGGCGGAGGGCTGTGCAGAGAAACTAAACCAGGATCCGGACTCAGTGAGGGATGGGAGTGGGAGACAGGAATGGCCCCTCATTGCGGGGGCGAGGGGGGGTGCTCTGTGAGCAGAGATGGGATCCTGTCCAGGGACACCTGGAGGCTGAGTGACCCTCCCAGAAGGGAGAGCAGGGAAACACAGGGGCTAGGTGATCTGGGGGTGGGGTGGGGTGTCAGTCCTGCAGGATCCCGAAGGCAAGGCTGTGGAAGGTGCTTAGAACCTGTCTCCTGGGGTTGTTGACGAGGGGAGACAAAATAACCCACTTCAGGATCTCAGCGACCTACCTGGCCCAGCACCACGTCCAAGAAATATCCTCCTTTTATTAGTCGTAAGTCCGTTTAGGAGCAACTGGTATGAATTCCTCTCTTAGCTTAATTTGGACTCTCTGTGGAGCTGGCAGTTCCTAGAGATTTTTAATTTTCTCTTCGAAGTGATCCCAAATAAGAAACACAAGGTATAGATCTTCATATAATCTTCGAATAGATTATAAAAGCAAGTTGAAAGAAGTCCATTAAAATACGAGCTGTTTTTGTCAGGATGGTAGGATTTAGGGGCATTTTTCCGGTCACGTCTGCTTTACATATTTTCTTTTTGATTAAGTATAACTTTATAATGAAAAGAGCATTTAAAAATGTGGGCGGTGGGTCATTGAATTTGGTGTTATCTTAGTTGTCTGAATATTGCCAGCGGCAGAACTCAGGGAAGGAAAAGTGTCCTTGTCTGTGAGTATCCCATTTGGGCATCCCAGAGTGAGGTGCCTGGCTGACATCAAGGTATGGGGTGGTCCTTGATGGGCATGCGCCCTGCATCTCACTCACGTCACCCAGGTGAGGCTCGGAATGGGTTTCCTGTGGCTTTAAAACAGTGAGTGATGAGAGGCAGTGAAAAACTGAACTGGACTTGCCAGCAGTTTCTAAGTTACAACATTTAGAAAAAAATATTATATTTTTGCTTGCTTGTTTCTATTTTTAAAATTTTTAATTGACATATAGTTGATTTACAATATTGTGTTAGTTTCAGGTGGACAGCACAGTGATTCATATACATAGAGTATATATATATATGCATTGTATTATATATAATATAGGTTATAACTATATTATATATAATTATGTATTTTATATATTATAAATATTATAATAATAAATATATATAATTCTTCAGATTTTCTTCCCTTATAGGTTATTACAAACTATTGAGTATAGTTCCCTGTGCTGTACATTATTAGGTCCTTGTTGGTTATCTGCTTTATATCTAGTAATGCGTTTATGTTCATCGCAATCTAGAAAAATAACTTCAGGTGATAACCACAAAACCCCATTTGAGATCAGTGGTCTGTGGGGAGGTATTAGTTACACAGCCGGGGCCCCTAGGCAGCCTCGTTTTAACTCGAATGTCAACAGTGGGCTCCCCTTGGAGGTGAAAACACCTCCCATACCCTTTACCCTTTTTAAGAGTATGGTTCTGTGGCATTAAGTACGTTCACATTGCTGTGCAACCATCTCCTCCATCGTCTCCAGAATCTTTTTATCTTCCCAAACCAGTACTCTGCACCCATGGAACACGAATTCTCCACTCCTCCTCCCCCAGCCCCAGGCCGCCACCACCCTACTTCCTGTCTCTGAATTTGAGGATCCGCTCTGGGTACCTCATGTAGGTGGTGTCATGCTGTATCGGTGCCTTGCGTCTGGTTGATTTCACTTGGCATAATGTTTTCAAAGACCCAGTTTTTTTTTTTTTAATAATGATTTTTATTTTTTCCATTATGGCTGGTTTGCAGTGTTCTGTGCATTTTCTCCTGTACAGCAAGATGACCCAGTCACACATATATGTATACATTTTTTTTCTCACATTATCATGCTCCATCATTAGTGACCAGTGCTGTACAGCAGGATCTCATTGCTTGTCCATTCCAAAGGCAAGAGTTTGCATCCATGAACCCCAAATTCCCAGCCCCTCCCAATCCCTCCCCCTTCCCCTCCCCCTTAGCAACCACAAGTCTGTTCTCCATTAAAGACCCAGTTTTTTGTTTTTTGGTTTTGTTTTTGTCTTTTTGTCTTTTTGCCATTTCTAGGGCCGCTCCCGAGGCATATGGAGGTTCCCAGGCTAAGGGTCGAATCGGAGCTTTAGCCACTGGCCTACACCACAGCCACAGCAATGCAGGATCCGAGCTGCGTCTGTGACCTACACCACAGCTCATGGCAACGCCGGATCCTTAACCTACTGAGCAAGGCCAAGGAATTGAACCCGAAACCTCATGGTTCCTAGTCGGATTCGTTAACCACTGAGCCACGACAGGAACTCCAAAGACCCAATTTTGATATGCACAAATGCGCAGGGTCAGGGGAGTCATTCCCTTTTTGCAAAGCATCTTGCTTTTTAATAGTTAAGTGTTTCAAGGGGGCCAGTGTATTCTGCATGACCATGTATTTCAGTAGTTTATGACATTGAATGTAGATATTCTCCTCTAGATTGGTCCTACATTCCTGTCTTGGCTGATTGGAAACTGTGGCAAAAAGGAAGAACAGTAGCTAGCTATTTTTTAAATATTTGCTAAAAAGTATACCAGCGAGCCCGTATTTATAACTATGTGTTTTTAAAATAGGTTTGTTTCTTGCTTAATTTCCTGTGAAATAGTACAAGATATCCTCAGCGTTCTGAGAAGCCAAGTAATGGAATAAACAGGCAGGCCAGTCATGACAGATGCTGTAAATCTTCGAGCAGAGCTGGGGGGTGAGATGTGTGAGGGTCAGAGTCCAGGGCCACGGGGCCACAGGGCCATTGTGATCGCCAGGCTGAGAAATTCCAAGCCAGGGGCTGGCCCGCTCCCATGTGTTGCGTGTTCTGCGTGCAGGCGGCCTGGAGCTGCTCCCGGCCACATTGTTGCAGTGAGGAAAGTCAGGAGGCGAGGGGACAGTGGATTTTGATGTGACACTTGGGGAGAGTTTTGCAGTCTTTTGAGCTACAATGGGCTACAGAGGGACCGTGGGCGAGGGTGGGCTGATGACCAGAGGGCCTGAGGCCAGGGGAAGACTTGTCATTTGGGTCCAGCAGGCCACAGCCTCTCTCTCTTTTTTTAATTAATTTTTAATTTTAATTTTTTGCTTTTTAAGGCCACACCCACAGCATGTGGAGGTTCCCAGACTAAGGGTCAAATTGGAGCTATAGCTGCTGGCCTACACCACAGCCACAACAATGTGGGATCATAGCCATGTCTTGTCTGTAACCTACCCCACAGCTCACAGCAATACCAGATCCTTAACCCACTGAGCAAGGCCAGGGATTGAACCCACATCCTCATGGATACTAGGCAGGTTCATAACCTGCTGAGCCATGGCAGGAGCTCCCCACGGCTCTCTTGACGGAGGGCAGGGCCTTTGGGTCAGGGACAAGTTTTAGGTGGGCCACTGATGTGTTAGCAGCTGGGCCCCCAGAAGGCTAACGGTGGCATGAAGCCATCTTCACACAGATGCAGGTGTAGGGAAGGCCTTGGCCATTCGTGTGGTCCCAGGGCTCAGTAACACCCCTCCCCCAGGCTCCAGTCTGCGTTAGGCCAGACCATCACAGGGGCAGGCTCCCCATTCAGTGCCTTGGAGCCTTTCTGTACTCCAAGAAATGCAAGATATGAGCACATTTAAAGAAGAACTAGTTAAGCCTGGATTAGTCTTTGTGCCATGGGACCCAGAGGAGATGGAAGACTTCCCTCCGTGGCCCCGGCTGTCTGATGCTCTGTGTGCGCTCTGGGCACTGGGCTGTAGTGATGATGGGCGTCCAGGCTTCCAGGAGACTAGAGGTGGGGGGGCCAGTGCCTGGGGGTGGGGGCAGACTGCTCCCCAGGCAGAGGTTGGGAGTGAGGGCAAGTGAAAGACCTCCAGGAGGAGGTGGCACCTGAGAGAGTTGGAGAGCCTGAGGTGTGAGGTCAGAGCAGGTGGGCCAGGCTGGTGGGAGGAATGCCCTGTCCTGAGGCCAGGGTCTGAGGTAGGGGCAAGGCTGGAGGAGAGACTCCCAGAGGCCGTCCTGAGCTGGGGAGGGATACACAGCAAGGAGGTGGATTTCTGACCAAAGGAGCAAGAGAGAAATTAATTGAGTCTGTTTGCATAGAGGAAAATTAAGAATTTCCTTTTCTTTCTTTCTTTCTTTCTTTCTTTCTTTCTTTCTTTTTTTTTTGCTTTTTTTTTTTTTTGCTTTTTAGGGCCGGCACATGGAAGCTCCCAGGCTAGGGGTTGAATCAGAGTTACAGCCACCGGCCTACATCACAGCCACAGCAGTGTGGGACCTGAGCCACATCTGCGAGCTTCACCACAGCTCATGGTAACACCAGATCCTTAACCCACTGAGCGAGGCCAGGGACCAAACCCACATCCTCGTGGATACTAGTCGGGTTCGTTACCACTGCACCACGATGGGAATAAAGAATTTCTCATCGGGTATCAGGAAAAGATGTAAGGACATTTGGTTAGTAACTAAGTATCACAAAGCGTAGGAATATTCCCTCATTCTGGAATTCCTGTTATAAGTGTGTGTGTGAGTGAGAGAGAGAGAGAGAGAGAGAGTACAAATGTGGTGAGATATTAACAATTGTTAAGTCTGAGTGAAGTATGTATATGCATTTATTATGCTATTTTTTCAACTCTAAAATTTTAAAACTAAGCAAAATGTGTCTATCAATGTGGAAAAGACACATGGAACTTCGCTTACGGCCCATTCAGTTCTTATCCACCAGTGCCTCAGGCAAAAAGCTATCCTGCCAAACCACATCGAAAATATTTATATTTTATTTATTTTATTTTGTTTGTTTGTTTGTTTGTTTTTGCTATTTCTTTGGGCCGCTCCCACGGCATATGGAGGTTCCCAGGCTAAGGGTCCAATCGGAGCTGTAGCCACTGGCCTACGCCAGAGCCACAGCAACGCGGGATCCGAGCCGCATCTGCAACCTACACCACAGCTCACGGCCATGCCGGGTCGTTAACCCCCTGAGCAAGGGCAGGGACCGAACCCGCAACCTCATGGTTCCTAGTCGGATTCGTTAACCACTGCGCCACGATGGAACTCCTATTGATTTTATTTTGGACACGCCTGAGTCATATGGAAGTTCCTGGGCCAGGAACTGAATCCAAGCCACAGCTGTGACCTCTGCTACAGCTGTGACAATGCCGGATCCTTAACCCACTGTGCCACAGCGGGAACTCTGAGAATGTTTATATTTACAAACCCTTTTTGACCCACGTGTTCCCTCCTGAGCATCTCAGGATGATCCCTTGGTCTTTATTGGAAAGGTTTAGCAGGGCTGCTGGGCCGCTGTAAAGCAACACACTTCAGCATTATTTATAATTTTAGGACTTTCTAAAATAGGACAGGTGCGTCATGCTGTGGTCTTATGCCTCAGTGGGTGAATCAAGCATAAAGACGCTGATCCTCTTGGTAGATGTTTTGGTGGCTAGCTGGAATTTAATAAGAAGATGCATAAGGAATGATTACTTTTTAGTTTTGGCTGCATGCTTGCATTCATTTGTATCCTATCCACAACACTGGGCTGAACACAGAAAAATTCATAAAGAATTTCTTGGCAAACTCCATGAAATGGTTGTGCAGGTCATTATTTTAAATACGTGGCCTTTAATGCATAACTGATTGATATTTTATTCTAGGAGACTGTGATAAATTATATCCTCAAGTGGTATTTAAAAGCTTAAGTGGTTGAGAGGGAAATAAATATAGCTGTTTAATTAATTGGTGGCTGGACATTCCTAACACTTTTCAGAGGTGGGTGACAAATCCAACCAACTGGATATGCAGCCGGTTTTACCCTGGTGTGTAGGGTAGCACTTAAACACATTGGTGCCCCCACAGAGGACACCCCCAAATTGGTTTTTTCAATGACCTGTCCTTAGTTGAATGCTTCAGGTTTTCTAATACAGAGCTGCTTCTTAATTTTATTTTTCCTGGCTCCTTCTAGGGAACATCTTTTCTTCTGTGACCCAAAGAAAAAGAACAAAATATTGAATTCCTTGGCATAAGACTTGGGAGGCCTAGGCTAGGTCGAATCCAGGCAATTTGAAAGCAAATAGGAACCAATGAGGATTCTGGGAGTCATCTTGGGACCTGATGAATCCTCTCACTCCTTTCCTGCTGCTTCCTCTTCCCATGTCTGTTGACCGTGACACTCGTCCTGTTAAACACACACCTTGTGGAAATGGTGTCACCTCCCCAATTGTACTCTGTAGCACCGTGTGCCTTAGTTCCTCCTGATACCCTGGCTAACTGCGGAGTGACAGGCTGCAATTTGCCAGCAGGTCAATGACTGAGCTGATGACAAGTGACCTTTCTAACACTGTAATCAATGCTTGTTATTTGGAAAACAAAATGATACAGTTTGTATTTTTCAGCGTGTGGGTCACTGGGTCAGCCCACCATTGACACATGAATTTGTTCCTTGGGCTGGAAGAGTCTGTTCAGACAGGAATGCTAATTTATTTGAATTGATCTGAGTCTTGCTCTTATAAAAAGGTGTCGGACATTTGTTAATGGCGCAAATTATTATAAATAATTGGTTTTCCACGTCGGTCAAACAGAGGTCTTCAGAACACCTGTTTTGCACAATAGCACCATATAGGAGCTTTGACAAGCCTTTATCATCTATTTTGTTTAGATTTGATGGATCACAATTGTTTGAAATGTAAAAAAACCAGTTTAAATATGTGAACCTGTATATGTCATGTTTAAATAGCATCTGACAACACATGTCCTGAAATGTTTCTGAGACTCGGTGAAAGCACCTTCAGAAGGGAGAATAACTTTGGGAAGAGAACAGCCACCCACAGGGAAATCCCTGGGGCAATTGGGGGTGGAGGTGAGTCACTGCCTCCAGCTCTCCTGTTCTAGAAACATGGGAGCATGTGCACTTTTGTCCCCTTTGATGTACCTGTGACCACACCTGCTGTGGCTGGTGAAATGTGAGTGCATTTGGGGTGTGTTCCTTCCAGGCAGGAGCTTCTGGAGCCAGAATGAGATTCCCATGTTCTCGTCCCTTTTTCCTGCCTTGGTGATTGGGATGCTCTTAGCCTGGGTGCCTGAGTGACAAAGTGGAGAAATGGCTCCCCCCTGCTCTCAACACACACACACACACAGACACACACACACACAGAGACACACACACACACACACACACACACACACACACACACAGCTGACTGCTGGGGACATCTACCTGAGTGAGAGAAAAACTTCCTGGGTGAAGCCCCTCAGCTCAAACTTTTTGGTCTTAGGACCCTTTTACATCTCTAATTTTTTTTTAATATCCAAAGAGCTTTTGATCATGTGAGTATAGTCTCTATTTATACTTTCTGGACTGGAAATTAAAACTGAATGCTTTTGAAAACAGAGCACCTAAGCATGCGTTCCATTCGCCATCAGAGCAGTGATTCGCACATGTTAGTAATTGAGAGCGAAATGGGAATAATAAAGTCTAATAACGTTGTAGGATTATCAGGAAAAGAGCTTTGACCTGGTGGACTCCCTGGAAGGACCTTGGAGATTTCAGGGGTCCCTAGAAGATACTTTGAGAAACACTGACCTAGACCATCTTAAGGGATATGCTTCCTTTAATGCCTGATAGTTAATGGCTTGGAAGAATCTGGAAGGAAAAGAAAGAAGGGGGAAAGATTTTGTATATACGGTTGACCCGTGGACAAGAAAGGTTTGAACTGCACAGTTCCACTTATATGTAGTCTTTTTCAATAATAAATACTACGGTACTACAGGATCCACAGCTGGTTGAATCGTGGGTGCTAAACCGAATCATGTATACAGATGGCCAACTCTAAGTTTATACCCAGATTTTTGACTGCATGGTGGATCAGCGCCTCAACCCCTGTGTTGTTCAAGGTCACCTGTATTGAAAGAAAAAAGATATCCCTTTTTTTATTACTTAAATGAATTTATCACATCTGTAGTTGTATGACGATCATAACAATCCATTTTCATAGGATTTCCACCCTTTAACCCACAAATAGATGGCAAGATATACCATGCTCGTGGATTGGAAGAGTTAATATTATCAAAATGACTATACTACCTAAGGCAATATACAGATTCAATGCAATCCCTATCAAATTACCAAGGGCATTTTTCACAGAACTCGAAAAAAGAAGGTCTTGAGTGTTATAATTCACTTCTTCTTTCTGAATAAAGACAATGTAAATTGCTCCTATTATTAAAAAGTATTCTTTCTTTATACTAATTAAATACCCATTTTTAATGAAATAATGCACATACAGTTACATTTCCATGAAGCCATATAACTGAATATTACTAATTCTATGCAGTTGAGCTTATGAAACCTCATGCTCTAGAAAAATGTGAGAGTGGGATTGACATTCCTATATGTGAAATTGTTTGGGTGTAGGCTTTCTGGATAACTGAGGGTTGGATATAGTGAATTATTTAAAGTAATTCATTATGGATATAAATTCATTCAGTGGTGCTGCTTCTGAGATTTTTAATTGTGAAACTGTCATACATATTGTTGTGATAAAATAATTTCAGCTTCTTTATTATGGAGTGTATGCGGACACAGTGAAGTGATGATGGCTGAGCATTGTTCAAGGAGACTTGGGAATTGTGGTTGATAGAAATCGCATATGAAGTGATGACAAGTCCTGTAGGTGATATCTATAGCCACACACCTCTTATCAATAGCCCCGTTATGTAAGATAACATGTTTATTTCCAAAGACATGAGTTCAAACAGAATTTGCTGATATTTAAAAGGCAAGATGGAGGAGTTTCCATCATGGCTCTGTGGTTAATGGACCCGACTCATATCCATGAGGACTCGAGTTCCATCCCTGGCCTCACTCAGTGGGTTAAGGATCCAGCATTGCCATGAGCTGTGGTATAGGTCGCAGACGCAGCTCGGATCCCGCATTGCTGTGGTGGTGGTGGCATAAGCTGGCAGCTGCAGCTCCGATTAGACCCCTAGACTGGGAACTCCATATGCCACAGGTGTGGCCCTAAAAAGACAAAAAGACAAAGAAAATAAGTAAAAAAATAAAAGGCAAGATGGAGAAACATTTTCTGAGTGTCACATGACTATAGCTATGGAATGAGTTACCTGGGAATCTAGTGGTCTTTATGGATTTTTACAGCTATGATAAATAGTTAATACTTAAGCTTGAGGAAGAAGATAGACATGGATGGCCTTTCTAGCTCCCAGGGCTAGAAAACTTTCTCCTTTTTCTGTAAATACTTAGGAAGCACCTGCCATGGGCAGACACTGTTTCTTCATCCTAAGTGATAAAGAACATCATGGACAACGTAAGGACAAGGAAGTGATGCTTTATTTGACAGAAATGCCAAGTATTAGATAGAATAATGTATTGAACGGAAGAAAAAATTAAATTCTTGAAGTGGCAGAGACTCACTAAGCCTGGATTTCATCTACTAATTGCCTACCCATTAGCGTGGCGTTTGAAGCCTGGGACATACTTCAGAAAGTTCCTTTGCTTGGAGTCCCCTGCAGGCTGACTTTAAGGAGGCTTCCCAAGAAGATTTGATAGATGTGACCAAGAGCCAGAAGTGGCCATCTGCCCACCGGCCATGACTGGAATCCATCGCTGCCCCGAGAGGCTGAAGGTCTACCTTTCTCCCTTCACCAGTAGAAGTGGGTTCTGCCTCCACTGATGGAGAGCTTGTCTTTATAAAAAAAAGGCCTGTACTTTGTTCCTATGTTGTCTTCCCTGACACTGATAAAAGAAATGGAGGGTTACCTGTTTAAATTCAACCTTTAGGTAACAAAAATATAGAGTTGTGACTGGTAAGGCCAGTCACCCTTTCTTACCCCTGAAATGAGGTGGTATTTTCTTTTCTTATTGAATGCAGTTTTTTTGGCCCCGCCCACAGCATGTGGAAGTTCCCAGGCCAGGGACTTAACCCACATTATAGCAGTGACCCGAGCTGTTAACAAAGACAAGGCCAGATCCTCAACCCACTGAGCTGCCAGGGAGCTCCTTTAATGTATCTTTAATAAGAATTGTAATCAGCTTAAATCCAAGTCACTTTCTAATTTGGGCAGTTCCCCAAGTCCCCCAGCAGATGGAGGCCTGCCGTTCTTTGCTCGCTCACTGGCCAGGCTGCTTCTTGCCCCCTTGGCATTCCTGTATTTCTCTGGCTGAGAAGCCCTGTCAGCTCCTGCAGGTGACCTAGTGGCCATGACCTCTGCTCCCCTCTCCTCACCTTAGGCCCAGTTAAGAGCTCTTATTTATCCTTGCATTTCCCAAAGTCATTATCATTAACGACCTTCACTAGTACAGGAGAATGATATTTTCTTTAATGACACATGCATGGCAAAAAGCTGAGAACACTCTGCACCCCAGGGAAACAGGTTTAAACCCTCTGAGATCCTTCGGCAGCCCACAGCCTGCCTGTGCTGTGGTTCATAGAAAATCTCAGAGGTCAGATCTTTTTTCAGCCAGCAGGGCAAATTTTGGTCACAGATTTCTGAGGTCACCATACGGGGCAGAGAAGGGCTGTCTAGCCTCCCTTCCCTCCTTGCATACCCGCTCACACCAAGAGGAATTGTAAACAGTCCTGGTCCTAAGGGGTCTTCTGATTCAAGTGCTTTTTTCCTTCTTCTATTCTTATCTTAATCTGTTGATTAACTTCTACCATTCACTTTAGGTGAGTGAAATAAGAAATTGCATATCTAAGATATCATCTCTGACAAACTCAACAAAAGTTTTGAAAACTATTGTTGTGAAGCCCTTTACAGTCATGACGTCTGTGGCATTTCTTGCTATTTCTACTAATCACTGGGGGAAGAGGGGTCTAATTGGAGCTGTAGCCGCCAGCCTAAGCCGCAGCCATAGCCACAGCCAAGCGAGATCCTAGCCGGGTCTGCAGCCTACACCACATCTCATGGCAACGCTGGATCCTTAACCCACTGAGCGAGGCCAGGGATCGAACCTGTAACCTCATGGTTCCTAGTTGAATTCACTAACTACTGAGCCACAACAGGAACTCCTGGTTTTCAGATTCTTAAGTCCAGTGCTTTCTGAGCTGATAGACTTTCCTCCAGTGGCTTAAAAAGGAAGGAAAGGTAACATCTTGGGGGTCTTTCATGGGAGTAGCTACTAATGCTTGAGAATTGGATGTGAGAGCTGGTTAACAAAAATAACTGGAAAATAACTCAACAACCAAATAAGTAAATAAAAAACCCATTGTGACCAAAGGCACAATTCTTTAAGGAGCGAGTAGTTTATCATATCTTTGTATTATTAGGCTTTCTCTATAATTCGAAGACACAGTTTACAAATAGGTTGTTTTCCAAGCTAAATCATTAATTACATTCATGGGAGGCATTTTCCCTTACTTTGTAAGCCTTTGTAGAGCAAATGCAATGATGATTCTCAAATGTCTATTGACTATATTGAATGGGTTCTGAGAATAGGATTCATCCAAACTCAATAGGTCCTATGATCCAGTTCCTTATTTTCAAATTAAAGGGCTTTCTAAAGAAAATGAAGCTCTTTTGTTTCTTGCTAAGAATTTAGAGAATACAAAAATTTGCTAGATACCATGACAAATAAATCTCAAAATCTCAGCATCTTAATACCACAGACATTTGTTTTCCATGTGTGATAGTCTAGAGTGGGTCTAGGTTGGAGGTTTTGGGGTTGGGAACCCCATTCCAGACAGATAGCCAGATTGAAAGGGACTCTGCCATCTCTAACACGTGTTATTCAAAATCGCCCTCAAGTGGGCATCTATGTGGTGAAGGAGAAAGTCTATGGAAGATCCATGTGGGAGGTTTCTGTGGACCAGATTTGGATGGGGAGAGAAAAAAGGCATGGGGTCCCTGCAACCTGCAGGGCAGAAGGGGTATAGTTTAGTGGGGCACCCTTGCAGAGTTAAAAAAAGAACATCAGAGGGCTTGCTTACAGCTCCTGCCATGCTTGGCCTCAGAGGATTTTACTTGACGAAAGGCCATGGTCCTTCCTGGTAAATTATGATAAGGGAAAATTCCTTGAAATTGAATATAATGATGGCTCTCTTTTTCTTTAAAGGAATGCCATCTTTTAAAATTCCAGTTAATTGACTAAAATAACTTTTGAGAATTAACTTTATGGCATTTTGATATAAAAGTCAGCAAATAATTAATTCAGAACTGGAAGATCTTACACACCTAGAGCCTTTCCTAAGTCCTGTGTCATTAAACCATGCCCTAATATTTCTCTAAAACAGATATTCTCTTACCTCAACTCTGAGAAGATAATTTCCCAGATTCAGCAAAGATATATGAGCATATATTGCTACTTAATTCAGTAAAGTAAATATCATTGAATAAATGTCAGCTTTTCCAGGGAAATCACTGCCTAGAACCTCTCCAGATAATATATCTATCAAAAAAATCAATACTAAGAGTAAACAGATTTTTAATACATCTGAAGGAGCTTCCTAATAAACCAAAATGCCAACTCATAATTTAAGGCTATTGATACCAATAGGTATTTACAGATATCATCATCATCATTTTCTTAGAGTATTCTTCATAGTGGTCTGATGTGATGTATCCACTTCAGTGTTAACCTTGGACCTGGGAGAAGTGGTGTACTGTAGAGGAATGTGAAGACCACTTTGGCTTTTCTTTCTATGTGGGAAATCCAGCAGAGGCAGAGCCCACAGTGCTTCTGTTCTCTTCCATTCTGTTTTGACCTGTCAATGCTCTGTGGATTTGCTCCCCCTCTATCTACCATTCCTCTGACAACACTGTGTCCAGCTTTCTGGGGTTCATTCTTATGCATTGTATGGACCTGTATTTCTCTAATTTTGGTGCCCACTGACTCTATGACTGACACAAGATACATTTTTTTAAAAGTCATTCATAAATTTTAAAATAAATGTTGAAAGGTTATCTTTTACATTGGCAAAAATAAAAATGCTTTCTTTCCTGTGAAAGAGTTTTTTAAACATTATTTTTGAGTTACTCACCTAGCTGGCCCTTGGAATTTCTCCCTATAGACTCTATGCAAGGACCACGTCAAGGAACATCCTGCAATGGAAAGCTGGATGTTCAGATATTTCAACTTGGAATTAATAAGTAGATCCCCAAACCAAAATTTGGTTGCACTCAGCTTTAGACAGTGTTTTCTGATTCTGTGGAAATCTCAGGGTGGCTTCTGATTCTCTCTGTATTGTGCCCAGTGGGAAGGTAGCTATTCGTATAAAGTAAGGGCTCCCTGACTTCACCGCCCCCTGACTGTAGGACTTGGTTCAAGCTACTTGGCCTCTCTGAGTCTCAGTGTCTTCATCTGTAAAATGAGGAGAACACTACTCACATCATAAGGTTGTTGTAAGAATTAAATGAGAGAGAGTGTGAAGGGAGCCTAGACCAATATCGTGTGTAGAGTCCCATTAATCATCATTTTCTCCTTTTATGGAGCTTGCTTTTGGAGTTGTATCTCAGGACTGGATAGATTTTTCTCTCATGTTTGCTCCTAAAAGTTCTACATTTACTTTCCTCCTAAATGTTTTACACTCAGGTTTAGGGTCCATGCTAGTTTATTGTTGTATATGGTGTGAGGTAAGGGTCTGAGTTTATTATTTTTTGGCACATGTACATCCAAAAGTCTCAATCCCATTTGTTGAAAAGCCCATCTGTTGTGGACTGAACTATGAACCCCTCACAACCCACGCGCTAACCCCTAACTGCATTTGGAGATTAGGTATGTATGTATTTATTTATTTATTTATTTAGGGCTGCACGTGTAGCATATGGAAGTTCCAAGCTAGGGAGCGAATCAGAGCTTCAGCTGCTGGCCTACACCACAGGCACAGCAACGTGGGATCCGAGCCGCCTCTGTGACCTACACCACAGCTCATGGTCACACCAGATCCTTAACCCACTGCACGAGGCCAGGGATCAAACCCACATCCTCCTGGATACTAGTTGGGTAATTAACCTGCTGAGCCACAGTGGAAACTCCCAGAGATTAGGTCTCTGGGAGTTCCCATTGTGACTGGAATCCAGTGTGACTGGTGTCCTTAAAAGAGGAAGAGACATAAACCATGTAAAGGCATGGACTGTCTTTATTAGCATGTCTGTGATCTTCCAGGACATTTTATTGTAGTAAGCAGCTACTTTTCTGCATACACAGGGGGAGTGCTGGAGATGTGGCTAAAATTTGATCATTTCTCTTCACTGTTTTAGTCAACCACAAACTAAGATCTGGAGGCTTATGATGTTAATTCTGCTGGGGGTGTCCTCAAGTGAGGGTGGAGGGACAGGAGGGCCTCGGACCCAAGCCTCACACATAGACTTTCAACACTATTGTCAAAAAAGGATCAACGTTAGTGAACAAGATTCAGAGTAGAATGTGTTCCTCATATGGCCAAATCTGTGTCTCACTGCAGATCACACCCCTTACTGTGTACCCCAAATTTGTATTTTCAGTCTACTTTATTATCTTATGAATAGCATAGCTATACTGCATTATATTTTCAGTGTTTAAAGTGTTCATATGTAAACATTTAAAATAACACTATTTAAGGAGTTTCTGCTGTGGCACATTGGAGTAAGAATCCAGTTTCAATGGCTTGGGCCACTGTGGAGGTGCAGGTTCAATCCCTGCACTGATGCAGTGGGTTGAAGGATCCACCGTTGTGACCTATGTCACAGCTGCAGCTCAGATTTAATCTCTGGCCCAGAAACTTCCATGTGCTGTGGGTGCAGCCTCAAAAAAATAACACTATTGAAAGATTGTATCTTGGCATCTCTGCATTTTTTTTTTAATGTGTCAGGGATCTCAAAATAAGCTTATTGTGGGAATCATTGACCCTAAGTTGCCCCCATATAAGCTGCTGCTGGTGAATGAGCAGGGGTATGGGGGTGGTCATCCAGGACAGCCCCGAGCTCCTTTGATGGAAGCCTAGCTGGGCCCCCAGTGGGACGACCTCAGCGCACCTTTCCAAGTATACACCCTACCTGACAAAACAAGCTTCGGGTACATCAAGCAAAATGCTTTACTCCTGTCAGAACACCAAGTTGAAGAGCAGTTCTCCCTCCCAACCAGCCTGTCCTAAGAGCTGGTTCACAGGCTGCCTTCTGTGGTCATCTTCAGCCAGGTATTGTGGGGAGTGATGGTCATGTCCATTGTCTGACTTTGATCTTCTGAGGCCATTGTTATCTTGGTATCAGATTGGTGGCCAGAGGTGTCATTTGGTGTAGGGATTCTGCCAGGACCTCACTGTGTGATTTGCATTTACTTACTCTGGGACAATAATTTTGAGTGGTGCTTCTTTAATAGAGTGTTTCTCTTTCTCTCAGGACAATCTTGTTTAGCTTGAGAGAGGAAGTTCATATGCTCATTCTGGAAAATCCCTGTTGGATCACCCAGAGATGCCTCCTGGAAAATTTTGCGAACTTTTGTCATGCCACTGTTTGTGAAAGGTTTCTGTTGGTCTGCTTCCAGAGAACGGAGGCCAAATGCATCCCACACAGGACAAGTCCAGTCTGTCTTTTCTCTGCAGTCACTGTATCACCCATGGACCACTTTGGTAGCCTACCCACTGGGGATCTCCAGGAAGAGCTAAGTGCTCTATGAGGCCGGATGCACAGGCAGAATCCCCTCCTTGCATCCTCTGCCCTGAGTCACTGGGTTTCTAGTTTCTCTGACATGAAGAAGGTCTTCCTTGTACTTGAATAGAATGTCCAGGACTGGGCTTTAATCCTCCATCCTCATCCTTGTTCTGCTGTCCTAAACACTGGCAGATGCTTGGCCTTGCACATCTCCAGTACCTTTGCAGCTCACGACTTTCTCCATGGGATGCCTCCCTACCTCTGCTGATGTCCCTGGACATTTGCTTAGATTTCTGGGCTCCCTGCTTCCCGTAGGGTACCGCTGTTCTTTCTCTGTTGCTCACCATGTTCCCCCATCTGACGTGGTCTCTCCCTGAGACACAGGTGCTCCAACACTCAGAGCAGCCTCATCTTTGGCCTTTAGGTTGATTTAACGTGCAGTGGCCCTTTGTAATTACAAATGACAGCACCAAGAAGAGGTAATTATGTAGATCATCCCTGAGGCGGCTTAACCAGCTACTTCAATGCCTGTGAACTATTGTAGGTTTGTAGGCTGTGGTCTGGTGCCTTGGAATGTACCTAACTAAGTGCTGCTTCTGGCCTCCAGATCTGGGTGAGGGCCACCGGGGGAGTTGGGGGGTGGGGGTGTGTGTGCTTGTGACCTTAAGAGCAGCAGAATCCCTGGGACCACAGCCCCTAGAAGGCTGCCTTTTTCCTGGTAAGGTCTAGGGCTCCTGCAGTGGCCTGGTCAATCCACTGGGCGCCTAAGCCACAGTCTTGGAAGCAGCTAATCCCAGGTTCAGGGTCTACAGCTCCTGTTGCCATTGCCATTGACTGAGGGCTACCCCCTCTGCCCCCGCTGCCCCACTGAGGAATCCCAGCATGGCCACTAGGCTTGACTTTGACACTGATGTCCTGTGTGCTTCTTCACTGAAGCAGGGGTGGGCTCTCCCACTCCAGTTAGCACTTGAATTAGAATCATTAAAAGCTCATCCTGTTGTCTGCTGTTTATAGAGTTACTCTAGGGTTAGAACTCACTTTTTTGACCAAGAGACAAAATGACAGAAATGATTGAGTTTGTGATATGCCATCATAAAAAGGGAAATAAAACATCCATGAGGTTGGTAGTTAAAAAAAAAAATCACAGAGATTGGTTAAACAGCAATGAAAATAAAATCTAACACTGCTGAACTGCATACTTAAAATGACTGAGATGGTAAATTTTATGTTATGTGTGTTTTGGCACAATTAAATTTTTTAAAAAAATTTGAACATCATCTCAAAGTCTCTTTCAAGGCACACGTGGCTAGTGATGAACGAGGCTTCAGCAGCATGTTTATTAATCCTTTCAGCAGGCTAAAAGATGCTTCTCTAAACCCAGTCAATCAATACCCATTTTAAAGGTTAATTTTTCTACCATTTGCTCATAATAATTTTGATGTTTTGTATCAGTGTGAATTTATGTAATATTTCATAAATATTCATTGTTCTTTTACCACCAGTTGGCTTTTGGCTTCCAGTTATAAATATTTAGGCCATATTTCTCTATGCAGTCAGACTTCTATTTTTAGTTGCCTGCTAGACAGATGCTTTATGATGTTCAGTATTACACTTATATTCATGTCTTGTATTTGCCAGTCTCTGGTAAGTTTACTGAAAACACCTAGTGGTCAAGACAACAAAAAATTAATATCCCAATACCCATTTTTGGTTTCGATTTTTTATAAAAGTAGAGGAAAACTAGAGCAGTTGACAGTATTTTTACTGCTTTTTATGATTCTTTTTGGTTTGTGTTTAAGTTCTAGCATTAGTCATTTTTTTTTTCCACGAATGTGGCCTGCTACATTCACCATCAGTACTGTCTAGTTCCAGAACATTCTCTTCATCCCAAATGGAAAGCCTGTGTCCATTAAGCAGTCATCCCCTATCCCCACCCTAAGTCCCCCAGCCTCTGGAAACCACTGATCTTTCTGTCTTTATGGATTTGCCTATTCTGGATAATGCACACCAATGGACAGTATTACTTCGGAAACAAAATTTAGATTAGTCATCAGACAGTTAAACCTGTTCTCAATTGTTTTGTGGTTTGATGTTTAAAATATCTCACCATCTAGCAGCTTTGAGTGGGTTAAACTCGGTCTGGGGCATCCCTGGTTTAAAGTAGTTAGCTTGAGTTTTCTTAACGATCATCCTTATAGATCCTTAATTTCTGCTTTGTGTGAATATTTGCTTCAATGAGAAATAAAGGCTTATCTGTTGCCTTAATCAGTGCTAAAATGATTAGTATAAGACTTCTTGGTATTTAAAAAATCTAACAAAAGTATGTTACTATTCTTTTAATAATCTTAGACAAAAACTTACTGTCCATACTATCTTAAAAATGAAAATCCTGCAGGTGAATTAGTATCGAACTGCATCAATCTCTCTTCACAGAATGCAGCTGTGACAAAATATCCGTGTTTGAATATTTTAAAATGTTTTTAAAATAGCTGTATAGATTAGCTTGGCTAATGCAATTCCAGAAAAAGGGCAGAGAATTCCACCAAGCAGTAAAATAAAGGAGTTGGACTAGATATATTAAAACTCTGGAGTTCTTGTCGTGGCTCAGTGGTTAACAAATCTGACTAGGAACCATGAGGTTGCAGGTTCGATCCCTGGCCTTGCTCAGTGGGTTAAGGATCCGGCATTGCCGTGAGCTGTGGTGTAGGTGGCGGACGTGGCTCAGATCCTGTGTTGCTGTGGCTCTGGCGTAGGCCGGTGGCTACAGGTCCGATTAGACCCCTAGCCTGGGAACCTCCATATGCTGCGGGTGCTGCCCTAGAAAAGGCAGAAAGACAAAAAACAAACAAACAAACAAAAAACCTCTTTAATTTGACAATTACTTGGCATAGTGGTTTTAATACTCATGCTATTGGTTTTGGGGTGACTGTAAACAAAGTGAACATCTAAATGGGTGCTTTATACCATAGTCATAAAACTGGCAAAATGATTGGTTAAAAGAAAAACTAGTTGAGAAAGGTATTAAATGACCCTTTTTTGTTATTCTGATGGAGAATGTGACATCTTTTCAGAGATAGACTTGAGATGAAAAATCTATTTTAGTTTAGAACTTCTATTCATTATTTGTCTTTAAGATGATGTGTTCTCAAATTCTTAACATATCTTAGTATTGAATAAATACTCAGTGTCTGACTGCAGCGGCTCTGGTCACTGTGGAGGTGTGGGTTTGATCCCTAGCCCCTCGAAATGTCTTAAAGGATCCAGCATTGCCTCAACTGCTGTGTGGATTCAATCCCTGGCCTGCCTGGGAACTTACATATGCCTCCAGTGCAGCCATAAGCATAATAATAATAATAATAATAACTCTAACACGTATGCACACACTACACCCAACTTTAGTTTTGCCTGCTTTTGAGCTTTGCCTCAACGGAATCCTCTTGCTCTCTGCTAGCTTGTATCTTAGTTTATTTTCTCAGCATTAAGATTCAAGATCAGGAGTTCCCATCGTGGTGCAGTGGTTAACGAATCCGACTAGGAACCATGAGGTTACGGGTTCGATCCCTGCCCTTGCTCAGTGGGTTAAGGAGCCGGCGTTGCCATGAGCTGTGGTGTAGGTCACAGACTCGGCTTGGATCCCGTGTTGCTGTGGCTCTGGCGTAGGCTAGTGGCTACAGTTCCGATTCAACCCCTAGCCTGGGAACCTCCATATGCTGTGGGAAGTGGCCCTAGGTTAAAAAAAAAAAAAAAAAAAAGAGAGATTCAAGATCATTATGTAACTGTAGTTAGTTTGTTTACTTTGCTTAAAGATTTTCTGTATGAAAATACCTCATTTTGTTTATCCATGTTATTCTTAGTTATTTCTGCTTTTAAGCTGTCATGGAGCAGTGAGGCCAAATATTCTTGTGTTCTACCCTAATGCAGGTAATTACACAAAGATTGGAACTGAGCAGAGTATGCGTGACTTGTACCTTATTATCGGCATGGGGCAACTTTTTCCAAGATGGTTGTACCCACTGACATTCTCAGTAATAATGTAAGAGAGTTGCACTTGTAAACATCTTTCTAATGCAGGGTATTATCCATTCAAATTATTAACTTAAATTACTCCGATGTTAGGCATAGCATCCCATGTGGTTGAAAAGCGGATTTCTCTTATTTCCAATTAAATTGAACACAACTTCGTGCTTATGCCCATGTTTCTCCATGTTTCTCTTCCGTGAGGCCCTTTTCTCACTAGTTGGTACTAGTTCTGTAAATATCCTTTAGTGGGTCCTGTGTTAGTTGTGTGTTTCTCACCCTGAGCCTTGCTCTCCATTTCCATCATGGTGTCTTTTTTTTTTTTTTTTCTTTTTTGGCATATGAAGGTTCCCAGCCTGGGGGTCTAATCAGAGCCATAGCTGCCAGCCTACGCCACAGCTACAGCAACGTGGGATCCAAGCCGTGTCTGAAACTTACACCACAGCTCATTGCAACGCCAGATCCTTAACCCACTGAGGGAGGCCAGGGACGAAACTCCTATCCTCATGGATACTAGTCAGGTTCACTAACCACTGAGCCACAACGGGAACTCCTCATCATGGTGTCTTTGAATGAATAGAGTTCTTACCTTAGTCAAAAATGTTATTTTTTTTCTTCAATGCTTAAGACTTTTTGTGTACTATTTAAGGAATCCTTCTGCACACCAAGGTCTAGAAGACATTCTTGTGTATTATTTTATGACATCTTTACGTATTTTCCTGTTTTGTTGCTGAATCAACTTACACTTTATTTTTATGCTAGATGAAAGGATCAAATTCTGTTTTCCCCTCCCTTCCTTTCTCTCTCCCTTTCTTCTCTCCCTCCTTCCCTTCTTCCCTTACTACCAATTTCCAATATGGAAACCTGACCTGATTTCACCAACACCTCCTGTCTTTTCTTCTGTGTCATCTTTGTCATAAATCAAAATAAAGACATAACCATCTACATATATGTGGATACATGTGGTTACAGATCTGGGCTCTCTATTCTGTTGCCTTGGTCAACTTGTCCATCCCTGCACCAGTAAGTTCACAGTCCTTTTTCTTTTCTTCTTTTTTTTTTTTTTTTAAGGGCTGCACCTGTGGCATATGGAAGTTCCTGGGCTAGGGGTTGAATCAGAGCTGCAGGCTATGCCATAGCCACAGCACCATCAGATCTGAGCTGCATCTGTGACCTACACTGCTGCTCACAGAAACGCCAGATCCTGAACCCACTGAGCAAGGTCAGGGATCAAACCTGCATCCTCATGATACTATGTTGGGTTCTTAACCCGCTGAGCCACAACAGGAACTCAAGTCCACAGTCTTGACAACTATAGTTTTACACACACACACACACACAATATTTTCTTATTTGCTACACCAGGTTCCACCTTATCCTTTTCCAAGTTCTCTAAGAGTATCTTAGAACTGTTGGCTTTTCCATTCATATTTCAAAACCAGCTTGTCAAGTTCTACAAAAATACCTATTGAGATTTTGATTAGGATTGCCTTAAATCTATAGTTCAATTTCAGAGAGATTTAGTATCTTCAATATATCATGTCTTTAAACCAGTAAACATGATGTGTCTGCTTATTTAGATCTTCTGTACTCTTGCTAGTGAAGTCTTATAACTTAGAGAGGTCTTAAATGGCTCTGATTCACAGTACTTGACAATTCTGATGCTGTTATCATGTTACATTCAAAAAACTCACTGTTTAATTGTTGCTGGTACATAGAAATAATGCCTCTTCTATATATCGACCTTGTATCTTCCTACCTCGTTAAATTCACTTGTTAATTCTACAAGTTTTCCTGTAGGTTCTTTAGTATTTTCTGTATACAAAGCATCCTTCTCTTGTTCTTGATTTCAAAAGGAAAGATTGCAATGCACCTTCATTCATCATTGTTGAAATCAGTGGAGTTTACTGAGGGCCCCTCTTCCTATCCTTACCTGTGATTGGGAAACATGCCATCTGTGAATGTATCTGTGAATATGATGATAGCACCCTGCCCCAGGTCTTTTAAGGAGTGTTGCATACTTGGATTTGGGCATCTCACAAATAGGAGTCTGGCTAGATCCTAGTCAATAAAGCTGTCCCACTTACCCCAAGCCCTTAATTGTGCATACTATCAAAATGATGAGAAGCTATTTAAGTCCAACATTGACAGCATTAAACTCCCTTTCCCTAGTTGCCAACAGTCACACTCAATAGGCAGCTGAGCCCCAGAACATATGCCAAATCGATTGTGGCACTTCCCACTAGAACTTTCTGTGCTGATGGAAGTGTTTTATATCCTCGCTGTCCAATATGGTAGCCACTAGCCATGTGATCCTTGAGCACTTGAAATCTGGCCAGTACATCTGGGGGACTGAACTTTTCCTTTCTTTCTTTCTTTTCTTTTCTTTTTTTTTTTGTCTTTTGTCTTTTTAGGCCTGCACACGCAGCATATGGAAGTTCCAGGCTAGGGGTCGAATCAGAGCTGTAGCAGCCAGCTTATGCCACAACCACAGCAACACGGGATCCAAGCCTTGTCTTTGACCTACACCGCAGCTCACGGTAACACCGGATCCTTAACACACTGAGCGAAGCCAGGGATTGAACACATCCCCAAGGATCCTAGTCGGGTTTGTTAACCACTGGGCCACAATGGGAACTCCTTAACTTTTCATTTTAATTCAATACAATTTAAATTTACGTAGCCACTTGTGGCTAATGGTTACTGTCCTGCAGAGTGGTGTAAAGAACCCACATTTACAAATATCCTCTATCTTTCCTTAACTCTAGCAGCCTGGAGCCCAAATGACTTTTTTCTTTCCCTCATCTCCTTTCTCTGAGGCCTTCTTCTGTCTGTACCTGTTTGAGGTGGCTCCTCAGCTTCATTGCTGAGCCCTGTGTCCTGAGTTCTCACACCACAGGCCTCTGTTTCCTGTTCTGTGATATTTTTAAATGATGGCCCACTGAATTATCATAGACAGGCCCTAGGTAGTGCAGTTTATAAAGTCATGTAGATAAATCCAAGCCCTTGGTCACCATTGATGTCATTTTTGAGCCCAGCCTCCTAGTGAATCGAGTTCTGCCTATAAAAGAGCTAGTCTATTTGAGTTCTGAAGGAAGTTCTACATCTCTGTAGTGACTCACTGATTCATTCATTGATTCTGCCATTCATTCCCTCAAATAAGTGCTAAACAGCTATTATGTATCTGGGTAGTGCGTATTCAACCATAGACTCTCAAGGAAGTTGCAGTTTATTGAGAAATATAGACAAGTGGAGAGGTAATTCCAGTTTTCAATGACAATGAGAATTATAGGAAACCAGGGCAGGGACTATAGGAAAACAGAAAAGTACCAAACATTGGATGCTCATCCAAAGCTTCAGAGAGGAAGTGATGTCTAATCTGAGAGCTGAAGGATGGTAAAGATTTATGACAGAGGATGGGAGAAGGAAGACAGCTCTAGACAGATAGGTTCGTCTCCTGTTGTTGCTGTAATAAAGGACCACGCCTTTCATGGCTTAAAATAAGAAAAACTATCTTGCAGTTCTAGAATCAGAAGTCCCAGAACGGATCTCTCTGGGATGAAGTCAAGTTTTCAGTAGGACTGCATGCTTTCTGGAGGTCTAGAGGGGAAATCCTTTTTTTTTTTGTTTTTGTTTTTTTTTGTTGTTGTTGTTGTTGTTTTTTGCTTTTTCCAGTTTCTGGAAGCTGCTTATTTCCTTGGCGTGTGGTTCCTCCCTCTGACTTTAAAGCTAGCAGCCTGGCTTCTTCCTGTCTCCACCTTTGACCGCCTGCCTCCGTCCGCCACTTATGAGGACTCTTGTGATGACACTGGACCCACCTGATAATCAGGGATAATCTCCCATCTCAGGGTTGGCTGCAACCTTAGTGCTATCTGCAAGCTTAATTTCCCCCTTTCCATGTAATTTAGCAATGTCACGGAGTCCGGGGGTTCGGGGTTCTGGGGATTAGGATAGGGACATCATTGGAAGTGGGGAGAGGGCATGTAATCTGCCTATAACAGTAGAGGAAAGAATATAGTATATTTGAAGAGAGGGAAGAAATTCACAATGACTAAGAGCTTAGCCTCTGTGGGAACAAATAACAAAAGAAGGAGCTGAAGAGGGAGGTGTGAAAACATAACTGAATTTCACCCCAAGGAAAATGCATGGGCCATTAAAGAGAAATAATTAGGTGTGGGTTACAGGAAACTTCCTCTGCCTGTACTTGGACCCATTTAACTGGTAAATGGCTGTGAATTGAACTTGCTAGTTTAAATGATCAGAACTTAATCTGAAATGTAAATAGTAAGGAAAAAATGAATAGTCCTATATATAGCAGAGCACCAAAAATGTAATTCTGAAAAGAATTCAAAATATTGATCAGTATTTAGATGAGGACTCCTCCAACTAGTGGATACCCATCAAAGGTGAGCCCAAACTACACAGGAGGATTGATTTGGTTTATGTAAGTGAAAATGCCAAGGGTGATCGTTCAGGCATAGTGGGTCCAAGGGTTCAAATACCACCATCCCTCCCTCTCGCTGTGTTGGCTTTGTCATCCGTCAATAAGTCCAGCAGGTGCTCTAGGCTGCCACCTTCCTGGATGGACATGCCAGCAACAAGCTAGGGGCCAGGAGTTCCAGTCTAAGTCCTAGGACCGAGTCTCACTGGGCCTCCTGGCGTCCTGCGCTCACCTTGAACCCATCACTGTGGCCAGGGACATGTGATATAACGTGATATAACTGTCGTCTGCTCTGGTGTTTAGGCAGTAGTACTTTGAAAGCTTCCTACTGAAAGTAATGGTACATTTTGAGAGTTGCCAGGAGCTCTGTAATCACATTTCAATTAAGCCCACTTAGTTGGGTGCATGGTATGAATAAAACTTTGTCCTCTGTTGTCATCGGTAGGGATCTGGAATCTATCATATTACTGCTGGTCTCCGATTACCTTCTACAGATGGACCTGGATCTGACATCTTAAGTTGTACGTGCTGATATTCTGCACATTTATCCCCCCCTTTTTTTGGCCTTTTTAAGGCCATACCCACGGCAAATGGAAGTTCCCAGGCTAGGGGTAGAATCAGAGCTGCAGCTGCTGGCCTACACCACAGCCATAGCAATGTGAGATCCTCAACCCACTGAGTGCGGCCAGGGATTGAACCCACATCCTCACGGATGCTAGTCAGGTTCATTGCCGCTGATCCATGACAGGAACTTCTATTCTACAAACTTATCCTTTAAAAAGAGCACCAAGGCTCTTGGTAATTGATATCTTTTGCTTGACTTTGAAAAGGGAAATATTTAATTAAACTTCATATAAAAATGAAATAAAAATCATGCTTTTCTTTTAAATCACTTTCTTCCCTTAAGCAGCTGACTGTTTCTTTCAGTCTCTGTCAGCAGATTTAATCTCACTTTCAGTAAATCCTTTTCAGTCATATTATCTTCATTTAAATACAGATGTGCTCTAGGATAATTCCGTGTTCTTTATATTGAGTGTGTAATGACATCCTGCTCCCAGCGTTTCTGCCACTTATGCTTTAACGTTTGTAAATGGCCCATCTCTACTCTTTTAAGGGCACAATCTCATATTGAACAAATGGGAAATATATTAGAAGTGTGGTTATTTCCCTGATTGGTTTTTATTTATGTTAAAGTGACAGAAACACTGAACTCACTCTCTGTCTTTATTATCTTCTGTTCTGAAGACCTGCCTTGACTGCCTCAGCCTTCTTCTTCCCCTACATTTCTCTGAATGTGACGCTCAGAAACACAGCTCTAAATCCAACGCCTTTCTCTCCTTCCACCTTCTCAGCTTTGTTTTTAACATTTAAGCTTTTAAGAATTAGTTTTTTTGAAGTATAGATACTTTACAGTGCTGTACTAGTTGCTGGTATATGGCAAAGGATCCAGTTTTATATATATATTCTTCTTTAGATTCTTTCCATTGTTACAAGAGTCTGAGTATAGTTCCCTGTGCTATAGAGTAAGTCCTTGTTGTTTATCTCTTTTATATATAGTAGTTATATCTATTAATCCCAAATCCCTATTTTATCCTCCCCCCTTTCCACTTTGGTAACCATAAGCTTGTTTTCTATGTCTCTAGGTCTGTTTCTTTTTCATAAATAAGTCCATGTATATCTTTTTTTGATACTTTGATAATCCTTTTTTTTTTTTTTAATGCATAGCATCTCTGAAACTGACCTCATCGTCTCAGATTTCCTTGCTGGGCTCACTTCCCCTCTTCTGAAGTCACCATGGTTCTTCATTTCTTCCCTCTCAGTTTCTACCCATTTCTTTCCAGAATGATTGCTGCTGATCTGTTCAGTTTCTTATAAGATTTTCCGAAATAACCTGCTGTGCTTCTGTCTAAATCTCTTTCACTTCAATATTAGCATGATTGAAATAAAACCTTTCTAAAACACTATTAAAGTCCTAAGGGTTTTGGGAGTTGGGCTTATTTCCCATTCCTCCTCTCGGCAGCAGACTCAGAAGCAATTTTCCTGAACTTCTTAGCCCTTGGTGACAGCATTATTTGGTAATATTTATTTGTTCAGTGGGCACCTGTCTTTTTAAAAAAAATTTTATTGAAATATAGTTGATTTACAGTGTTGTGTTAGTTTCAGGTATATAGCACAGCGCAGTGATTCAGTTTTATGTATACATTCTTCTTTTCCATTTAGGTTACTACAAGATCTTGAATATAGCTTCCTGTGTTATACAGTAGATCATTTTTGGTTATCTATTTTATATATAGTAGTGTGTAGATTTTAATCCTAAATTTCTAATTTATCCCTCTCTTCCTTTCCCCTTTGGTAACAATGTAAGTTTTTTCCGCTATGTCTGTGAGTCTATTTCTGTTTTGTAAATAAGTTCCTGTCTGTCATATTTTAGATTACACGTATAAATGATATACTGTGATATTTGTCTTTGTCTAACTTATTTCACTCCATGTTGCTGCAAATGACAATATTTCCTTCTTTTTTATGGATGAGTATTATTCCATTGTATGTGTGTACTACATCTTCTTTTTCCATGCATCTGTCGATGGACACTTAGGTTGTTGCCATGTCTTGGCTTTTGTGAATAGTGCTGCAGTGAACATTGACATGCCTTCTCTTGTCACATTAGAGTGTTCCCCAGATGTCTGTAGGGGCCCCTGTCTTATCATTCGGTCTGGACCGTAAGTTCTTAGAGAGCAGAAAGGATGGTTTATGTTTACTTTGTAAATTATTTGCAGAGCTGAGTACTGATCTTTACAAAACGTAGATACTCAGTAAATTTAGTATGAAGCTGATTAAAGGGAGTTCTGAGGTTAGGGGAGAAGCTTCTCTTTTCTTTAAGATGGCAGAACCCATTGACATGGGTAGCCCCACCAGTCCTAAATCAAATGAAGTGCTAGACAGATAGGGTTGGCCCTTAAATATCACAGGGGTCAGGGTGCCGATCCTCTGCTCAGTTGAAAGTCCGTGGATAACATAGAGTTGGCCCTCTGGATTGCAGTTCCTCTGTACCCATGGTTCCATATTCATGGGTTTGACCAACTGCAGATCCTGTACTGCTGTAGCACTTACTATTGAAATAAACCTGCATATAAGTGGACCTGTCCAGTTCAAACACGTGTTCTTCAGGGGTCAACTATAACCAAAGTTTTAATTTTTTAAAATACAAGTATAGCTGCTTTACAATATTACGTTTGTTTCATGTGTACGGCAAAGTGATTCAGGAATACACACACACACACACACACACACACACACACATACACACACACACACACATATATATATGTATGTATGTATGTATTTTTTTTCAGAGTCTTTTCCCCTATAGGTTATTATAAGTAGAGCTCCCTGTGCTATATAATAGGTCCTTGTTGGTTGTCTGTCTTATATATAGGAGTGTATATATGTCAATCCCAAACTCCTGATATATCCCTCCCAAGAGGAGATTTTTTCAAATGCTGTCTGCTGAAATGTGTCCTTTAGGGAAAATGGTTTCCTTATATCCTGCTTCTGGAATGTTGGCTGCAAAAATGGGAAACAGAAACATTAAACTATTTGTAAGATACCTTGACTAAAATTTACTAAAACACAGGCTGTTAAGCAGTCTTTTGATGCTTAGTGGCCGTAAGTTACCAAAACAACCACAACAACAGAAAGAAAAAACAACAACAACCAGAAAACACCTGCTACCTGTAGGTTTTTAAAAAGCTTGTTTGGGAGTTCCCATCGTGGTGCAGTGGTTAACGAATCTGACTGGGAACCATGAGGTGGCAGGTTGGATCCCTGGCCTTGCTCAGTGGGTTAAGGATCCGGCGTTGCTGTGAGCTGTGGTGTAGGTAGCAGACACGGCTTGGATCTCTCGTTGCTGTGGCTCTGGCGTAGGCCGGCAGGAACAGCTCCGATTAGACCCCTAGCCTGGGAACCTCCATATGCCACAGGAGCGGCCCTAGAAATGGCAAAAAAAAAAAAAAGACAAATAAATAAAATAAAAGGCTTGTTTGCTACTGACCCAGGTACCCATCTATCTGTTCCCCATTCCCATTGTACATATTCCACTATCAAGAATGCCTAACTAAAATTATTACTTAGATATTGGGAAAGCATCTGATACTACCCTGTGCCTATGAAGTGGTTGCTTGAATCTCTTCTTTTCTATTGTAATTTTATTTTATTTTTTAATAATTTCTAAAGAAGCCCCCTAAATGACCAAAAATAGTACCACTCTGTTGAAAAGTGAAACATAAGTCAAGCATTATCTGCTGAGACTCTGATCATTGATTTTTGGTGGTTTTGGAGGTTCGAGGAAATTGGTATAAATAATGGACTATATGTAATTCTTGACTTTATTTTTACACTGGACTCAGTGTGGGTGGAGTCTGTGCAATTTTCCTGTTTGTTCTGTGGGTATAGGTCCAGCCTCACATAATTAATTACTCTAGAGGTACAGACATAGCCTTTTATTTATTTATTTATTTTGTCTCAGATTCTTAACATTCTTTTCTAAGTTCAAAGGTAGAGTAGTAAATGTTTCTGGCTGCCCTAGGAAGGAGTGTTTTCCTATGTCCCACTGCCCTAGGCACATTCATAACCTACTGGTGTCTGTCTGTCCTGGGGGCTGGGATGAGCTTGATTGAATTATTAAAGGCATTTCCCCAGACCTCCTATTTGCCGGTATTTCTTCCTGCATCTCTATTTCATCAAATCTGTGAAGGAGAAACAAACTTGACAGAATGGAATTTAGTTTTCCCCTTTTATGTCTTCTCACACTCCCTTGGAGAATTAAAGATGAGTAATGAAGTAGTTCCAAGGCAGGCGTTGGCAGGCAGAAGGGAGAAGGAGAGGTGGGTGTGCAGGCTCAGGAGGCCCCCATCCCTGACCTCAGAGAGGTGAGTCTGCACCCATGGGGAGATGGGTATTCCCACTGGGAGATTCTAGGCAGGGATTCCTGGGCAAAATCCATGTGTACTTCATTTAAATGGGTGAGCCTAACCACGTAGAGAAAATGTAGCCAGCACCTCTCAAGGGAACTCTATGAGGTTTAAAAGCAAAGAGCTGCATAATTTTTAATCCTTCATTGGGTTCAAGTAGAAAATAGGTCTGGGAGTTCCCCGTTGTGGCTCAGTGGAAACGAATCCAACTGGGAACCATGAAGTTGCGGGTTCAATCCCTGGCATCTCTCAGTGGGTTGGGGATCTGGCGTTGCTGTGTGCTGTGGTGTAGGTGGCAGACATGGCTCGGATCTGGCGTGGCTGTGGCGTAGGCTGGCAGCTGTAGCTCTGATTAGACCCCTAGCCTGGGAACCTCCATATGCCACAGGTATGGCCCGTAAAAAAAAAAAGAAAGAAAAGAAAATGGTCTGAATTTGGTGGCACACTTTGGGCTCTTTTCCTGCTGTGCTCATTCTTCCTGTCTGACCAAGGGTGGAAAGTGAACTTCTGAAATTCCATGTGCATTCTCAAAAGATGTCAGCTGATCCTGCAGAAAGGTTTTCAACAGTTGGACATGAGGTTCAATTCGAAATATGAGTATACTCCAATAAAATTAAAAACAATACCTCAACAATCCAATAAATGAACTTTAAGTGTAAAAAAATCCCTCTAAATATAAGAAGTGAGGGATTTCATGAAAAAGAATATTCTCTTAGCTTTGTTAGTATTATGTCATAATTGTCTTAAATATACTATGATATTTTTAATATCATAAATATACTATGATATTTTTATTTTTATTTTTTATTTATTTATTTTTTTTTTTGTCTTTTGTCTGTTGTTGTTGTTGTTGTTGCTATTTCTTGGGCCGCTCCCGCGGCATATGGAGGTTCCCAGGCTAGGGGTTGAATCGGAGCTGTAGCCACCGGCCTACGCCAGAGCCACAGCAACGCGGGATCCGAGCCGCGTCTTCAACCTACACCACAGCTCAGGGCAACGCCGGATCCTTCACCCACTGAGCAAGGGCAGGGACCGAACCCGCAACGTCATGGTTCCTAGTCGGATTCGTTAACCTGCGCCACGACGGGAACTCCTACTATGATATTTTTAATATCGCTCAGTGGGTTGGGAATTATGACTGAGTCGAAAGATGTTATAGTATCTTCCTGGTTGGAAGAAATGGAAGCAATCCCGAGACTCTCAGATTTTAATAACAATAATAATAATAATATGTTAGTGGCTGATTATTATTATTATTAATGCTTGCTCCAAGTCCAACGCAGTGTTGTTTTTCTGTTTTTTTGTTTTTTTTTTTTTTTTGCCACCCCATGGCATTTGGAGTTCCCAGGTCAGGGATCAGATCCGAGCAACAGTCACAAGGATGACAACGCCGGATCCTTAACCCACTGTGCCGGGGCCCCTAGGATGGGAACCTGAGTCTAGCGCTCCCAAGATGTTGCTAAACTAGATCCTGTTGTGCCACTGCAGGAATGCCTGCATTTTTAATTCTCTGTAATTTCTGCCCACCTTGGACAGTGAAGGAGCCTGGAACACAAGGAGGTGAAGGAACAGCTCAGTTCCCAGAGCCCGGCTTCCCCGGACTTCAGCCTCCTGGTAAAAGACACACCCCCTGCCCACCCCTTTCAGCTCCATCCTCTGCTTCTCTGGGCCTGAGGACTTCCCTTTGGCACACCGGGGTTGAGGTCTGGATGCAGATAGATCCCCCAAATGCAGGACAAAGGGCATTCGCCCTGGTGACCTTATCCCCTGGTAGTCAGGTTCAGTGGCACATGTGTTACAGTGCTATCCCTAGGCACAGTGCTGTCCCTGGCTCATTGTCAGTTGCCCAGGGCTGCAAATTACCTGTAGTGCATAGTTTCCTTAAGAACATTTATTATGATTTCTAGATAGCCTGTTTAAAAATGAATTTCTTGAGTGAAGCCCATTTATAAGCAGGAGGCTATATACATTTGGACTCGACTCATAAAGCTTTTGGAAAGCTGAGCTTAGCTTGCAAGCACTCAGTGGCCAAGTGCCTTATTAGCCTGAAAGACACCTCTTTAGCTGTGTTTGTGTGCATATGCATGTGCGTGTGTGCGTGTGCGTGTGCGTGTGCGTGTGTGTGTGTGTGTGTGTGTGTGTGAGCCCATGCAAGAGAGAGAAACAGAGGGAGGGAGGGAGAGAGTGCGATTTGAATAGACGTTTGAAAGATCCTGTCTCTGAAGTTTGATGGGAGACATTAAAGCTGTGGACTGATTTTAGCAAAATTTCTAAAATACGTACCTGAGTAGAATGCATCATACTTGTCAAGCCTATCTTGTATGAAATAGGCATCAACCAGGGAATTTATTTTCCTTAGCAGCTTTTTTCCTATTTAATCTGAGATGTCTAGATTTTTACCAAAGCCCACTCTATTGTTCAATACTTTTCATACATTATGCTATTTTCAATGAAGATAGGAATTTAATTTCATTTTAAAGGCTTAAAATCAATACTTATCCACAGTTTACATTTTTTTTCTAAACAATTGAATACCTGGTCAGGTCTGCCTTCTGTTCAGCATTTTTTTTTTCAATGAATATTGGGCCAAAATTGCCATAGGTCAGGTTGCAGCTTAGGTAACCAGCGTGCCCTCTGAAACAGTCCTACAGGAAACACACGTGCAGACATCCACGAGGTTGCATGGAACATTCCACAAGGAGCAGCAAAGAGGCAAGAGTGACCTATCCTGTGTCACAGGCTGTGCCCACAGGCCCTGAGCTGGCTTCCATCATGGCCATCCCCCTTGCAAGTACAAGAGAATCTTCCCTGGGCCTCGGTTGCACAGCCTCAGTTTACAATGATCTTGACCAGAATGCTGCACAAATTGAGAAGCCATGCTGTCCATGCCCTGCTGCAGCCAGGCCCAAGCTGCCACGTGTGGGCCAAGAGCCAGGGTGAGGGAGGCGGGGACTGGCTTCCCCAGGACACTGTCACACCCGCAGGGCAGGTAATGAGGAACGTGCTGGAAGTACTGCCCTCCAGTTATAGTCTGTATTCTGAACACTTGGAAGAATTCACATAGCCAGGTTCGGGGTGATTTTGCCCATGAATGGCAGCCTCTGGGTATGAAAAGCCCCAGACAGCTTCAGTATCAGAGGTTTCTTTTGGCAAAATTAAGCTCAGGCATATGCCGTTTGGGGTGAACACAAACCCTGATGCTGAAACCTTTTGTGTGATCGTTCACTGTCCATGAAGGCCTCTGCACACTGCTACCTAATCAAGACAAAAATGAATTAAATTCAGTTTTGAGATAAAGTATTTTCATTAGCCAATGAAATTTGCTGTCTGTGATAACATGATTGGGTAAATGAGACACCGCTGAGTGGTGACACTTCCTCCTGCAGTCCCAGCTCCTCCTGGGCCAGCGTCCTTCACTTTTCCTGCGAAGCCTTCTTTTTCCTTAACTTCAGCTTTGCAAGTGACTTCTGCCATTCTTTCTTCTTATTTTAATGAGGCTATAGGTTCTCTTAAGTCTATTGTGTGCTGTTCTTGCTTTTCCTTTTATCTCTCCCCTGCCATAAGCGGGAGCCTTTCTTATAAGCTGCTTTTCTCTTTCCACTCCAAGTTCCTAGCGGCAGCCCCATTAAGGTTGGTGGGACCAGGGGTGAGGACTGATCTGCACTGTGGGAAGTGAGCCCCTCAGATCTTAAGCTCTGTGGCTTTCATGCAGGAGGGGCTTGATCTGCCCCAGGAATCTCCTGCAGCTATTTTTCAAAAGATGGACTCTTTCTCTTCCTTTAGGGAACAGAATGGGATGGATTCTTATGGAGAGTATGAAAATAATACTACAAAGCAGATGGGAGAGCCGTGTGATCAGTCCGGAGTTGAAAATATCCAGTTGCCTTAAATAGACCTACATAGAAAATAAATTTATGATGCCCAAGGGGGAAAGGGGGAAGGGATGTTAGGAGTTTGAGATGAACAGATGCACGTTACTGTACACAAAATAGATAAGCAGCGATAGATAGCGCAATAATTCGTAATATCCTCTAAGGATCTGAAAACGAATATATATACAACCGAATCACTTTGCTGTACACTTGAAACTAATGCAATATTGCAAATGAAATGCATGTCAATTAATAAAAGGTGTTAGGGATGTTCCCTTGTGGCACAGTGGGTTAAAGATCTGGCATTGCTATAGCAGTGGCTCTAGTTGCTGCTGTGGCACGGATTTGATCCCTGGCCCAGGGACTTCTGCATGCCACAGGTGTGTCCCCCGCAAAAGATGTTATGTTTCAAGATAAAAAAAATTAATTAAATATCCAGTTACCTGCTTTACCTCTGGATGTTGAAAACTGAGAATTGGGACGTTTGGGTTTTTTTTTTTTTTTTTTCAGTTTTCAGGGATACTTGTTCAAAGGACACTTGCTTGTGAAGGAGGATCTGGGTCTAGACGGTCTAGCTCTTTGAAGAGTGCACTCCGAGTACCACTACACAGTGTGCGGAGGGGTGTGCAATGACAGCCAGCAGCAGGAGTGCAGAGGTGCATAGGGAACTTGTCAGGCTGAGGTCGGACTGAAGCAGAGAGAAGGCTGTGCTCAAACCCGACCCAGCTCATTTGCGCTGTTCCTGCAGAACACAGCTCTCAGTCCTCAGCCACTTCCCTCTATGAGACGTTATGCTGCTGAATGAACCCCTCTGACTTGCATGTGATAGCAGATTATGCCCGGTGAGGCTCCCCTTCAAGAGGATGTCTTTTGTGATTTCCCTATAAGATAAACAGATGCCAAGGCGGGATCTCCAGCGTTTGGCGTGGAAATGAAAGTAGGCAGGATTGAGGACTGGGGGGAGGAGGGGCAGAGAGCTGAGAGGAGAGAGAATGAGCATGAATGTCAGTCTCGGGACCCAAGATGCGCCCAGTCCTGTGCTGTGATCTGCAAGAGCCCTTTTGCAGCAGTGGCTTCATTAAGATTGACAGAGTTTGAAAGCTTGGATTCAGTAGCCAGTAAGACCGTTTTTCAAAGACGGGATCAGTCATTCATGTCTGACTCTCCTGCCATGCCATAGTTTAGGTAGTGAGTATCCTAATGCAGCATCTCTGGTATCAACAAAGGAATTATTTAAGTGCTTAAGACAGAGACCCTGGCTCCAAGGAGTTTCTTATCTCATCCAGATGTGGGCCCTCCTTCCCTTCAGCCTGCCTGGAACTTCTCCTGGGTCATCTCCTCTGAGAACACACGCTGCCCTCAACTCTGCACATTTTTCTTCTGTTATTTCTGTGGTCTCTTCTGTTACTTTCTCAGTTTTTTTCATTTCAAAATTCATAGTGGATATATATTAAAATTTTTTGCTTAACTTTTGTTTTATATTTTTAAACCTCTCATTCTCCCTCTCTCTCTCTCTCTCTCTCTTTTTTTTTTTTTTTGGTGGGAGGGACTTGCTTTGTAGGATAATTCTTTGGCTCTATCTTCCATGTTACTAATTTATTCTTCAGCTATATCTTTTTTCCTGTTTAGACCAAATATGTTTTGCATTGCAAAAACTATTTTTTTTAAATTTAAGGATCCCTTTTTTATTAACGTGGTAATCTTTTTCCTTCGGACCCTTTTTAAAATTTCCTCTTTGCTTTAATACCTATTTGCTAATGTGTTACTGCTTTATTTGTCATCTTTGCTGCCTCTCTTTCTTGGTGTTTGTTTTCTTCAGATGTTTAACAGTTTGTGGTTGTGTGCACATCTCTATACTTGAGGTTTAATATTACCCAGTTTCTGAGGCTGTGTTTGTTTCCAGCTGCTTTTCTCTGGAGTTTGTGGAGGTGAGAGGGTACTGAGAAGGGTGTTTGGTGGCTCCATTCCTCCAGCTGTCAGCAGCTCTCTGTGCAGACTCACTCAGACCTGTTCTATGCACACTATGTGCTGAACGGGGCTTATCTCTTTGGATGTACACCAGAAAATAAGTGCCATATTAAAATTATGATTTTCTGGGAGTTCAAATAAAGAACAGATCATGTCAAAGCAAGGGAACAAGAAAAGCTCTCTGGGGGATTCTGGGATGGGACTAAAAAAGTGGATGATGAGGGAATGCAATTTAAATACAGGCAACTGAATGGACAAAGGCACAGGTGGCAGGAAAGACAAGTTCTGGGAAAACCTGCATTTTCTAGTTCATTGTAGAGGGATAGCAACAACAGCAGATGAAGCTAGTTGAGACTTGCACGTGTTGAGTACAGAGAAGCATTTCTACTCCATGCTCTGTACATCTTCCACCCAGGTGCTCAAGCCAGAAACTGGGGAGTGGTCCCAGCTTCTTCCTTCCAAGGCAGTTAGCCATCCCTGTACCTTCTTCCCCTGTAATATCCCTCAAATTGGTCCACTTCTCTATGTTCCCATTTCTACCACCCTTTGGTCAGTCATTGAAGAAATACTTTAAGAGATACTTAAAAATCTTTAAGGAGATTTAAATGTCCTGATATTTTTGTTTTGTGAAAACAGAAAAATTGATGGTAAGATAAAATAATACATTGGCTTTGGGGCATGTTTCTATCTTATTAATAATGAGTTTTCCTTATAGTGATGTCCAACGTACAGTTAGAAATAGAGCCTTAGTCATTGAGGAAAAGGTCAAGATGAAAGCAGCAGATTTAGAAGTGAATATAATTTACAGTATGGGAATGGACTTACTGTTCAGAGGGAAAGTCAATAAGGAGAGGCAAAATGAAGTTTTGGTACAGAGCCAGTGAAAACTCCTAAACGTAAGGGACCGTCTGCATTGTGTATTGAGCTACACCATTTGAAGGATGTCGACATATGTTATGTCCTCTGCCTTTGAAGAGATTCTGATTTAATGGGGGAGACAAGAATGTCTGAATGAAAAATTCAGTAACATTGGCTAGTACATCACTGAGTGCCAAGTGAATGATATGTGCTTTTGGGGCCCAAGGTATGTTCTACAAGGCTTAAGAGCCTTATCAAATCCAGAGTATTCCAAAGCAAAATGTTTGGCAATTCTTTTACTTTAAGGACTTACCAAAGTTAACACATCTGCGTCCAAACAATGTTTTTTTTTTTCCCCTGTAAGTACTAATTTAGTGGCATCCTCAGATTTTTGATAGGCATTTTGATTTTCATTCAGTTGAAAATACTTTCCAATTTCCTTTGTGGTTTCTTTTTGATCTATAGGTTATTTTGAAATGTGTTAGTTTGATTAATGTTTTTCAAATCTTAGATTTTCTATCTACATTTTCTATCAATTATTAAGCAACTGGATTGAAATCCCTGATTTTCATTGTGGATTTGTTCCTTTCTCCTTATGGTTCTATCAGTATTTGCTTCATTCATTAGGAAACTCTACTATTAGGTACATAAATGTTTTATATTATTTTCCTTTTCTCTTGACAATGTGACCATTATCCTCATGAAATGACCTCCTGTATCCCTGATAATATTTCATACTCTGAAATCTACCTTCTATTATAGCTTTCTTTCAATTAGTGCTAGGAGTCTAGTTTTCCACCCCTTTACTTTTAGCCTATTGGTATTTTTATATTTGAAGTGACTTTCTTGTAGACAGCACACAGTGGGGACTTGCTTTTTTATTTAATCTGGTACTATCTTTTAATTGGTATTTTTAGACCATTTACATTTAATGTGATTATTAACATGGTTGGGCTTAAATGTATCATGTTGCTGTTTGTTTTCCATGTGACCCATCTGGTTGTTGTTGACTTTCCTCTGAGTACTTTTTGTGACTCTATTTTATCTTTTTTGATGACTTATTAATTATAACTCTAACAGTGCTCTTAAGGCATACATATTTAAGTTATTGCAGGCTACATTTAGTGATATTATACCACTTTAAATCCAGTGTAAGAACCTTTAAGAGTGAACTTCCATTTCTCTACCCCCAGCCTTTATTATCATCATCCGTTTTCCTTTTCTATTTTTTATAAGCCCTTAGTACATTGTTATTACTTTTGTTTATACAGTTTTCTTTAAAGAGATTTAAATAATAGGAAAATATTTACCCATATAGTTACCATTTATGGAGTTCTTCTTTCGTCTTTATAGATTCCTATTTCTATCTGGCATCTTTATTTTTTCTTCTGCCTAAGGGACCTCATTCATTTCTTATAGTGTGCATTTATGGGTAAGGTGTTCTTTCAGCTTTTGTACATTGAAAATGTCTATTTTGCCTTCATTTTTTGAAAAAAAAATGTTTTTACTGAATGTAGAATTCTAGTATGATTTTTTTTCAATATCCTCTCTCTTCTACTGTACTTCACAGGAAATATTTGGTTTTGGTCTACTGTAAGTTTTGTGGGGTTTTTTTTCCTGTCTGACTGCTTTTAAGACTTTTTATTTGTCACTAGTTTGAAACAATTTGATTATGATATACCTGGTATGGAACATCTTGATGATGATGCATAGTTGTTTTCAGATTTTTTTGTGCTTAAGGTTCATGAGCTTCTTAGCTATGTGGGTTTATAGTTTCCATCAATTTTGGAAAATATTGCCATTATTCCTTGAGATAATTTTTCTGTCTGCCCTTCTCTCTCTTCTTCCTTGGGAACTCCAATTATATGTTTGTTATTGCCTCTCGAAGGTGTTCCACACATCATTGATACTCTGTTCATTTTTTTATTATAAAAGTATTTCTCTCTGTGAGTCATTTGGGATACTTTATATTGTTATGTTTTCAAGTTCACTGATGTTTTATTCTGCAATACTTAATTTGTAGTTGTCCCATCCAGTTATCATTTTTATTTCATACATTGTGGGTTTCATCTGCAGAAGTTCTCTTTGGGTTTTGTTGGGGTTTTGGTTTTTTTTTTTAAAGGTCTTTTATGTCTTTATGTTAACTCTTTGGACATTTAGAATATAGTTATGATAACTATTATAGTGTCTTTGTCTACTAGTTCCAATATCTCTGTAAGTTCTAGATTCATATCAATGGATTGGTTGATCTCCTTACTATGGGTCCTATTTTCCTGTTCATTCACATGCTTGGTACCTTTTGATTTGGTGTCAGGTACTGTGAACTTGGCATTGGTGAGTACCAGATGTATTTACAGTCCTATAACTATTCTTCAGCTTTGTTTTAGGATGTGTTATTTGGAAGCCATCGTATCTTTTTCATCTTGCTTTTAAGACTTGTGAGGCAGACCTGGAGCCATGTGTAGTCCAAGATTGACTGTTCCCCACTAATGAGGCAGGATCCTCCTGGGTCCTCAGAATGCTGTGAATTAAGATTTTTCAGAATGGCTGGTAGAAGAGGCACTACTTCTGGCCCAGTGTGGACACTGTCACCTCAGATCTTCTTGGATGATTCTTTCTCTACACTTGGGTGATTTCCTTAAGTGCTGATGAATACTTAATGAGCACCTAGTGGGGAATGAGCTGTGGGTCTCCAGAGCTCTCTCTCTGTGCAGCTCTCTTTCCTCCTGTACTCTGCCCCACAAATTCTAACCATGTTGGCCTTCAAACTCTGCCTGTCCTTTCAACCCAGGGAATGGTTCCAGCTCTGCCTGAATGCACCCTGTCCCTGTGCAGTCTGGAGATTCTTTCATGGGAGTAAGTTAGGGTGATCATAGGGTTGACTTCATTTGTTTCCCATCTTTCAAAGATCACTCTCCTTCATTGCCTGGAATCCAATGTCTTATAAACTGTTGTTTGGGCCATTTTGTCTGTATTTCATTTGTTCCTGATGGTAAAGGTGGCAAACAGAATTCCCTTTGCAGTGCTTTCCAGATTTTGGAAATGGATCCTTTTCCCCAAAGAGTCTATAACTGGACTAACATTGCCTTTGGAAGATGCCACTGGAATAAGAGAGGACATGGTGTTCTGTTGGTTAAGGACCATTTACCTGATGTGCTTGTCCTGAGAAACTGGAGTCTCAGCATTAACATGGCAAAGGGTTGACATAGAAATGCTTCAGTCCAGTTATCTTCAAACTAGAATTTTTAAAAACCATCATGTGCTCCCCTCATGCACTTATAAATTGAATGCAGAGTTTTTCATAAGTCTCAATGTGTGTTAAGGATGTAATTCCCAGTAAACTATAAATATTGACATTTTGATATAAGATGAATAATTATTCTATAACAATAATATAATGAAAAAAATAATATAAATATAATAAATATGTCTTCTGGAATCTGAATACCAAAGTAATTTCAGGCCCATTATTTTCACTTTAAATCATGAGGAAGTTCTTCTTTAAGATCTAGAAATTTTACATCCCCTCTTTCTTCTTGGTGTCGTATTTTCATTCCACTTTCCCCATTTTCTATTATTTTCTGTCCTGTGTTTGCTTCTCTAACATATTCATGCATCACCCTATTTTGTTTATCTACATCTAAAATAAACACTTACATGAGTACTTTTTAAATTTTTTTACTATTTCTTTCATTTACTGTTTCCCATGACCACAAAGTTTTGTGTTTTAAAATCAAATTTTTCTGGAATGCGTTGTCATTACAATTATCAGCAGCACAAAATTGATCCAAACAAAGTAAGTAGATAAAGGGTTAACAGATAATATTTTACTATGGAGACCAACGTTTTATTTGAAATGCATCTCTTTGGGAAAAGAAGGTCTTGTGTTTTTTCTAGTTAGTCTACTTTCTTATAGGTGATAATTATTTATTGCTAGAATAAGTCCAGGTCGATAGATTACAGTGATAATCTAGGTAAATTTGATATGTAGGAAGTACACAGCAGTAGCTCCTAAAATATATGTATATATATTATGTTAAATACAAAATATGACATATGGCTTCTGTACATAATTTATTTGAAGTTTTGTGACTTTCAGAGACAGTGCACTTTTTGCATGGGGGTGGATATGCACCAGAGTCTTAGATACCATTTGGGGCCATATATTGGTAACTGGGGCTCTTTCATAGTAATATACAGTTGACTGCCATATAAGCCTAAACCTATACAATGGTTAAGATAGAAGACATGGCTTTTATTATAATAAGAGGACTGCTAGCTTTGTGAAGGATTTTCAATGATTCCATTTACAAAATACTTTCTCTGCTGTGGTCATATCTATTCCATGAAATGACACATACCATCCTAAGGATGCACTTTGGCCCTCCTGTTGTCCTGTCCTAGTGTGATGGATAGAACCGTCTCCAGTAGGATAATTGGGGTCACACTATAAACTTGGACTTGTCTTTGCACCATGTGATTCTCAGAAGTGGTGGAATTTGGGCACAGGTCCCAGCAGCCGTCACACGCACCTCTGGGCAGTGTTAATTTCACTGCTGGTCTTGGCTGGGAATGAGTTACAGGGAGGCCAGTAGGTAACAAGGATGCAGCCCTTTCTATCCCAGCACTTAAGGATGAAAAAGGCTTCCTGCCAGACAGGAATCCTCTGCCATGGAGATGGTCACGTGGAAAACGGTATCTGTCCTTAACCTTCCACCCTTGGCCCAGATTGGCCTAGGGATTTTACAAATTATCTGCTCCTTCCCCCAGGGTGAAATTAGTTTGCTTTTGTCTTGGCCAGAACCCTCTTTGGAAGGAGCTTTCAACTCACGTTGTCAGGGAAAGATATAACTAATTTCTAGAGAATATTCCAGATAACTACACTGGTTCTTCTAAACAAGCTGAGGGTTTTTTGTTTGGTTTTTGTTTTTGTTTTTAAAGAGACTTGGGGTGAAAAGTAGTTCAGAGAGTAAAGAACACATTATTAATTTCCTTGGCTAGATCTGGGTATTATTGCTTCTCCATGAGCGGTTTGAAATTTATGTAAAAGTACCTTGGCCCACAGAGGATCAGCAGTCTGGCCAGGTGCAAACTCAAGTCTTCATGGGGGGCATTTTTGTGGGAAGGCAGCAAGGCTTCTGGGGCAGATACTCTGGGGTCCAGGGAGGCCTTGAAATGGCTGATTTCAAGCAGGTAATCTTGGGGGGCTCCATCATAGTCATGTCCTCAACATTTAAGATCAATGTCTATTACAGACAGATTCGAAAAGCTATTTCCCAAGAATAACACAAAATTAAGAGCAAAAGGGATTTAACAATGTCCAGTGAATAGCTTTCTTGTGTTACTGTCCCAAGAAGCAGAGAGTCCACATCCTAAGATGACCATCTTTGAAAAAAGAGATTCTTGAAAATTAAAAAAAAAATTTTTATTGCTCATTGTTTTTGCCATAATTTTCAGGGTTTTCTTCTCTCTTTTTCTCATTTTTTTTTTAACTTTCCTTTTAGTTAGTAGTAAGACTAGTCCTATCTAGACTAGCGAGGTGCATTAAAATCAGTAACACAAAGACCCCTGCGGGCCTTGCAAAGGAACTGTGAATCCATGTGAGGATCAAGCACTGCCCTCAACCTGATCTATTGTATCTTACAAACTTTTTCCAATTATCTATAGCAATACAAAAATTAATAAAATGATATTTTAAACATTTAAAAATTCAGTTATAAGTGAGGGAGGGGGATAACTTAGGAGTTTGGGATTACCATGTATACCCTAGCAAATATAAATGAGGTAACCAACAGAGACCTACCGTATAGCACAGGGAACTCTACTCGGTATCCTGTAATAACCTATCATAGAAAAGAATCTGAATCTGAAAAAGTTATATATATATATATATGTATATATATATGTATATATATATGTGTGTGTATATATATATATATGTATAACTGAATCACTTTGCTATACACTTGAAACTAACACAATATTGTAAATTAACTATACTTCAGTAAAGTTTTTTAAAATTCAGTGGTACTTGTAGATCCCTGTCCAATTACTAAGGTTAAAATTCTGCCTTGCCATTTATGATAAAACAAGACATCACCTCACATATGACTCTCTTCTGGGGTGTGGCGAGGGGAGAAAGCCCTTGTGGCCCCAAGTGCTTTGTCCAGGCCGACTTAGAGCAGGTGGACACCTGCTTCCAGGTGAATGGTCTGGCCCAGAGCCAGGGATCATCACTGCGCTTTCCAGACCTGTTTTCCTTCCTGGACCTAAGCCAAAGGCTTAAACATGTCTGTCTGTCTGTTTTAAGGACATGGAGATACAGGTCTTCTGCTCAGGCTGGTGTAAGGCTTACCATCATTTCCCATGGGGCGGCTGTCCGTGCAGCGGAGACCAAGGGAGTTGGTGGGAGGAAGGGCTCAGAGCCAGGAGGCAGAACTACACAGCATTCCTAATTTAGTTGCCGTTTATCACTAAGAGAGAGAGGCCCTGGTTCCCAAACTGTGTACCAGGGCACCCTGGAGCAGTGGAAGAAATTTAGGGAGTATTGTGGGATTATTTTCATTTTTAAGGGAAACAGCGCAAAGGACTACTGTTCCGTTGTCTAGATATGTAATCAACAGATTGGTGAGGTATTTCTTTTGGCCTAGGGGCACCAAGGGAAAAAAGCACTAAGGGAACAATGCAGGTCCTTTAGAGCCAGGGGTTTGAGGTGTGTGAGGATAGAGGGGGAGCAGGAACGGGCGAAAGAAGAGAAGAAGGTGTGGATTTGGACATTTGGGGATTGGGTGCGAATGACTAACTTACTTACGAGGCTTCCTGGGTGGTTGGGAGGCCCTAATCTCCACGGTGCTGGCTCACAACCAGAGATTACTTCTTCCATTTCCTCCCACGTGGGAGCCTGGCCCTCCTGCCCCTGGGTGGGCACAGGGCCCTGCACCCCCAGACCAGGTGTTTTACATCTTTCTTCTCCCCCCAGGATTCCTTCATCCCCGAAACATTTCTTGGCTACAGCTGCATGAGGAGATGGCAGTGACAAGAACAGATTAAAAAAAAAAAAAAAAATCCTGATGTCTTGAAGCTTACATTTTTCTGGAAAAATGTCTAATAAGATATTCTGGGTGCTTATTATGAGCCAGGCATTGTACTAAAAGCTTTTTGTCAATTAGCTCATTTAATCCTGACAACACTCCTTCTGGAAGCATAATCCCTGCTGCCATTTACATGCGTCTGGTGTCATGGTGATGCTCTGACCACCTCGCTGCTCCTAGTTTTCGATGGAATCCTGGGCACCCAGGTGCCTGCTGAGCAAGGTGGCATCATTTAGAGTGTGATGTGGTCCCATTGGTCTGTCTACCAGTTTCACTACAGTGCTCTCCTGGGGTCCTGCGAGCTGCTCTGTATGATCTCACAGCAAACCACACACTTGACTTTGCCTAAAAACAGTTTGTCCTCATCTCCACGTGTGAGATTTACACTTCAGGTGTAACAGAAGCTACATGAGCAAAATGTTCAGCTTTACAATGGCCATGTCCCCTAGGCACATGTTAATGTGCCTTCTAGGACTTCCTATAAATACAACATGGTGTATTTAGGTGGATGTCAACCTGGCATTGCCACCCAAGCCACTTCTGGTCACACTGAAGAATGGCTTCTTGTGAGCTGTGTTGTCCAGGGAAGGCAAGGGTTATGACTTTGGAGAAGGGAGCTGGACCTGGTGAAATGGTTTTCTCCCATTTGTTGCTGGGCTCGCTGGTTTCCTGGGAAAGCAGACATCAGAAGAAACTAAGAAATTAAAAATGTTGAGGAGTTCCCTGGTGGCCTAGCAGTTAAGGATCTGGCATTGTCATTCCTGTGTGCAGGTTCGATCCTTGGCCCAGGAACTTCCATGTGCCATGGGCATGGTCAAAACAAAACAAAACAAACAAACAAAAAAAACCCCCAGACAAACACAAATAAAGATGTTGAACAATTGATGGTTGTATCAAATGACATTTCCACGAAATGAGGAAGTTCATGCTGTTATCCTCTTTCTTAGAATATTTTCCTTGTTCATCACAGAAAGTATAGAAAATTATATACAAGTAACTACAATCAGATCATCCAAAGAAAATGATTCTCTACTTTGTGGCATATTTTTCTCTTACTCTTTTTCCAGGGCACTGAGGATCTTGGTTGGGCACAGTCACTGGGTGCCAAGGACACCTGAACACTGACAACAGACGCCAAAGGGGAGTCAGCCCCTCCCTGAGCAGAGTCTGCTGCCTCTTTGGTCCTACTGGGGTGGCTTTGATTTCCCACGTGAACATGTGCCCATGACACGTCTGCATGTCCATCACGGACAGATGGTCGGAAAACACGGTTTTCTCTCGACTGTCAACATTGTCAGGGACCTGCCCAAAAGTCTGCACACTGCTTGTATCGTACAGGGGGCTTTGCCAGATGCTTTGGGGGTTCCAGAAAGGAGCCAGATAGTCCACGACCACAGGAAGTTCACAGCCCAGAGTGGGGTGGCAATGGCTGATGCATCCTAAGGAACGAGCGGAGTCATTTGGGAAGTTTTTTTTAAAAAAAAAAAAAAAACTGTGTGTGTGCAGAGTTCCTGTTGTGACACAGTGGTAATGAACCCGACTAGTAACGATAAGGGCATGGGTTCAATCCTTGGCCTCACTCAGTGGGTTAAGGATCAGGCATTTCCATGAGCTGTAGTGTAAGTCACAGATGTGGCTTGGATCTGGCGTTGCTGTGGTTGTGGTGTAGGCTGATGGCTACAGCTCTGATTCAGCCCCTAGCGTGGGAAATTCCATATGCCACGGGTGCGGCCCTAAAAAGACAAAAAAAAAAAAAAAAGAAATTGTGTGTGTGTGTGTGTGTAAATATGTGCATGTGTATCTAACATGTATATCTGGTCCTACCTCATATTCACTAAAATCAAATGGGTGCAGGGGTCTGCAATTTTCAAGCTTCTCAGGGTTCTGATGGGTAACAGGGTTGAGGAACCACTTCGCAGCACCGAGCAAAGTTGGTGAGAGAGGAAGTGGAAACCTGAAAGCCACAAGACTGTAAAACCCTTGAAGTGGGGCCGTGCCTTTTGTGTCCCCATAGGTGCAGAGAACCTCGACCCTCCACCCAGGCACCGGGAAGGCCCTTTTCATCCCTGAGTTCTGTTGAACAGGCTGTGAGTGACAGAGATCACTGGGCCAGGCATCGGGCGGGAAGGATGCTCTGCTTTTCTATATAAAAATAAAGAGAAGAGGAGTTCTCGTCGTGGTGCAGTGGAGACAAATCTAGCTAGGAACCGTGAGGTTGCAGGTTTGATCCCTGGCCTTGCTCCGTAGGTTAAAGATCTGGCGTTGCCTTGAGCTGTGGTGTAGGTTGCAGATGCAGCTCGGATCTGGCGTTGCTGTGGCTGTGGCGCAGGCTAATAGCTGTAGCTCTGATTAGACCCCTAGCCTGGGAACTTCCATATGCCTTGGGTGCGGTCCTAAAAAGACAAAAAAAAAAAGTAAGAAAGACTACAAGAAAGGGAATCCTTCCAGTCTAATGAGAACCCCCCCAACCCCCACCTGTGTTTGGGAGGCCATCTAGGGACCCTGGGCTATGCCCCCAGTTCTGCGGGTGCTACAGCTGGTATAATAGCCATGCTGGTGTATGCCGTGTTCCCGAAAAGATAAATGAAGGAATAGGTACAAAAAATATTTGTAAAAGAAAAATGGTGCCAGGAATGAATGATGGCATCCTGTAAGTATTTCAGTAACAAACCGCTTTTCCTCTCTTCTCTGTCTGGCCTTCTGTACGTTCCAGCAATTCACTTTCAGTGCTGCTGGGTCCACCGAATCAGAGACGTGTGCTGACTGTGAAAACCAAATTGTATTTTGAAATTAAAATGAAATGGTTTTCATATTATCTGCCATTTGGATTATCTGTCCTATTGTTATCATAAGTAATGAGAACCCGAATGGAAGTGATAATAACAGTGATATCTTCGTGATGATGGGTCTGGTTCAGAGCGCTTCTGTGTTGAGAGGAACAAACAAAATAATGTATATAAATGTTGGAGACATTTTTGTGCATAATATTTCCAGCACACCCAAAAACCTGAGTACCTAATAATTATATATTTGCCTGCCTTAGAATTTAAGATGACACTCTGTTCACATTCAAGATAACAATAGATGCACATTTTCCTTCCAGGAAAATACTAGTGTATTCTCCCTTACCTCATCCAGGTATTCGTCGTCTGGAAATAGGTGGCCAAAATTAGATTGCTCATGTAAAGCCGTGTTTTTTGTATCGTGGACCTAGAGGTATGTGGACTATCAATCACAAGATTATGTGTATAAGTAGCCCAAACACGTGATTGTGCTGTTGTCGAAGTTTTAAGGTCTTGGCTGTGAGCTCACTCGTAAAGATGTCTTAAGTCGATGTGACACGTAAATCTCCAGAGTATCCTGAAAGAGCGGCTGCAAGATCATTTGTTCAGCCCTCGCGTACGTGTAATTGTGAGTCTCCTGCGGTGGAATCCTTGCCTTTGGTCAATGAAAGGAAAACTAAAGACTTCCATGTGGTGCTTCTCAAAATTTTCTATTTCTAGTGGAACCTAAATTGCTCCTTTTTGGGAAAGAGCTGCCTCACCAGCATCCTTTCTCCCTTGGAAATGTGCTTTTTTCTTCTTTTCCTTCTTCTTCTTTTGTGTTTCTGTTTATTTATTTCCTTGTCTGTCTATTCACATTTGCCTTCATTTTGGTGTTGAACAGGTTAATAATTGAGTTGATTATCTTCCTTCTTTATGTACAGGTAGTAATAAAACCATCATTTAACAAACATCATCTTGTACTTTATAGATGGAAGGTTCTGGTTAACTTGGAGCTAAATGGAATGCCTCCTTTCTTCCCATGGTTGCAAGCTGAATCTCATTAACATAGTTCAGTATGCTTTTATGATTTAATAAATGTCATATAACAGGATGTAGCCCGTGTGCTTTGCCGTGTGAAATCTTTGGATAGGGCTGGCCAACTATACCAAATACAGCGTAAATGCTGTGCAAATAGTAGTGACTAAAATGGAAATGCCATGCAGTAGTTACCTGTGCATGGCAGATTCGAGTTTTGTGGTTCTGGAGTTTTGTAAAAAAGTATTTTCCAACCAGGGCTGGTTGGCTCTGTGTTGCAGCATTTCAAGTATGGCAGTAGGATCTCTAAGTGATTGGCTTGAAATGGATTCTTTGAAGTTCCAGAATAGGGTTTAGGCAGAACTGTGGTATCACTCAGGGGAGAATTCACATTTCTCGAAAGTTCTGGAAAATCACAATCTTCAATAGCACCGCACTTAGTTTTGAGGAAAATACCCCCTCCTTTTTTTTTTTTCAGTGACGGCTGGATTGCAGTTGTCAGCTATTGATTATCTGTACTGGGAAGTGGAACAGTGGTCTTAAATATTGCCAAAGCTTATTTATATTTCACTTTGAAATAAAACCCTTGGGGAGCAGCTCTGCCTCCCTTATTCTGTCAGTCTTTTACCAATACAAAAGTACATTTATTTTCTGAACGTTTTATCAAACATTCCAGACAGGATCCCTGAGTGGCAGGGGATGGCTTCCTGAGTTGTACATTTTTTCTAGGTAATTTGCAAGGAAAAAAAATGTACACACAATTCATTAAAGAATAAGTTAAACTTCTTATTAGGAACACACATGCGCATAGAGTCGTCAGACAAATGTATGTTTCCAAGATACTATATCTTGAAACTTTGGGGTAGATTCTAGGGAGCCAGGCTGTGATAATCTCTGGGTCTGTCTTCTTCCAAAAATGTGCAGAGAATATAAGGCATATTTGTCACAGTGCTGGCAGGGTCTGTGCTAGAAAAGCCTTGGCAACGTGTCCACTGTTTTCAGGATTCGGCTTCCTGTTCAGACTTCAGAGCTTGCTGTAGCAAGAAATTGACAAATGGTCAGAAATGTGCCTTCAATGACATGCCCTGGTAATGTTGTGTTTTCTTCGAACAATGAATTGGCTTTACGGAGAATAAAAGCCATCAGAAACATATGGTATGACAGTTGGCTGCAGAATTTGTTTGTTTTGTTATAACTCCAAAAGCTGCTACTATTTGGCATTGACACGCCCTTGAAAATCCAAGATGCTTTGGTCAATGTGCTTGTTTCTTAAACTTTATATAAATTTTATTGGGACTTTTGTTGTGTGAGACAGACTTCACTTTTTTTATTTCAATTTGATCTGAGATGAAAGGACAAGATGCAATTTGTCAAGTACAGCAATGAAAGTCCTTGGAGGAGCTTGTGCGGAAATCAGGTTCATTGGTTTTTCAGTCATGTGGCATTATTTTAAGCCCCTTGAGTTGAAAAGCAGATTTTTACAGAAAGACTTTCTCTTATTGCTGAAGTTCATGGTAAATTGTAAGCGATCATAATATAACCAAAATTGTATAATTCAGAAAAGATGTCAGGGTTGTTCTGGAACCTCTCTTCTGCTTGCTGCTTCTTTACAGGAACAGTTATTTCTAACTTTAGGTCAGACAGATTGGGGCATTTGGGGCTCAAATCATCGCTTAATGAGAGGCACAGTCAGCACTTGATTATTCAGAGAGCAATTTGTAGATTATTGGGCATCAGAGTTGCTTAAAATATGCTCGACATTGGTATAGCCACGAAAATAGCCAGTTACCTAGAAGTGACTTCATGCTCTTGATGCTGTGAGTGGTCTTTGCCAAGTGATTTAAGAATTCTGTAGGATACTGGGAATTTCAGCTATGATGAAGTGGGTTAAGAGTCTGACAAGGCAGCTCATTTGCTGCAGAGGCGAGGGTTCAATCTCCAGCCTGGTGCAGTGGGTTAAGGATCTGGCATTGCCACAGCTGTGGTGTAGGTCACAGCTGTGGCTCAGATTCAATCCCAGGCTAGGGAACTTCCTAACCATAGGTGCTGCTATTTAAAAAAAAAAGAAAACAGGAGTTCCCGTCGTGGCGCAGTGGTTAACAAATCCAACTAGGAACCATGAGGTTGCGGGTTCGGTCCCTGCCCTTGCTCAGTGGGTTGACAATCCGGCGTTGCCGTGAGCTGTGGTGTAGGTTGCAGATGCGGCTCGGATCCCGCGTTGCTGTGGCTCTGGCGTAGGCCGGTGGCTACAGCTCCGATTAGACCCCTAGCCTGGGAACCTCCATATGCCGCGGAAGCGGCCCAAAGAAATAGCAAAAAGACAAAAAAAAAAGAAAACAGTGGAAGTTTGCATTGTAGCTCAGCAGGTTATGAACTCAACTAGTATCCATGAGGATTCGGGTTTAATCCCTGGCCTACCCTCAGTGGGTTAAGGATCCTGCATTGCCATGAACTGTGGTGTAGGTTGCAGACATGGCTCAGATCCCACGTTGCTGTGGCTGTGGTATAGACCAGCAGCTGAAGCTCCGATTTGACCCCTAGCCTGGGAACTTCCACATGCCGTGGGTGCGGCCCTAAGAAAGCAAAAACAAACAAACAAAAAAAAATGTGTAGAATACTGAATTGAACTGGAGGTTCAGAAAGTTTATTATAAGATGAGCCCCTTTGTTTGGGAGTGGGAGATGGAAAAGCAGTAGAACAAAAAAAGCTATTTAAGTTCACAGAAATTTCTATCCTTTGGGCATAGAAAGACAAGATTTGCACTGTTTGAGTTTTTTAAAATATTATTTAACATGCTGGTTTAATTTAAACTGCTTCCCAGGTTGTCAGAGTAAGTGATACATAAGCTTTCTATAATTCTGATCAAGGAGTCACTCTACGTGTAACAGAGGAAGTGCCAACCTTTTGAATTTAGCTTTATTTTAGGGACACTTTTTTCCTACAATGAATGATGTATTCTTCTGATGCTCAAAGTAGAGATACGGTAAATACCTCTTGACTTTCCTTTGAGTCATAATTCAGGGACTGAGCTCCTGTGAGGGACTGTGATGGGAACAGGCTGATGCCCTAGATTGGCTTCTTCATCATCACCCAGCACAGCCTCTTCCTTTTTCCTTTAGAGTCACTTTCACATAGAGGAGGGTGAAGCCTGAGAATAAATGGTTGGCAAGATTAATCTGTAATTAATAAGGGACGCGAGGGTGCTATTTATAATTATGTAACAGCTACAGGTATAAACCAGGGCTGCCTGGGGGAAATCATGGTCATCCCAGTGATAATTAGCATGTACATATTAGCATGTATCTGCAGCATTGTGTTTGGCACCCCTGGGCATTATCTTACTTAGGCCACAGGACAGCCCGTGAGGTGGGCACTGTTGGTTATCCCTGTGATGGTCAATGCTCTGTGTCCACTTGGCAAGGCCATGGTTCATGGTTGTTTGGCCAAACATCAGTCTAGAGGTGGTTGGAAAAGAATCTTTAGATCAGAGAACTCTGAATAAAAATTAACCTTTAATCAGTAGACTTTGAATAAAATGGACAACCTTTAAGAATGTCAATAGGTCTGGAGTTCCCGTTGTGGGGCAGCCGGAAATGAATCTGACTAGTAACCATGAGGTTGTGGGTTCAATCCCTGATCTCCTTCAGTGGGTTAAGGATCTGGCATTGCTGTGAGTTGTGGTGCAGGCTGGCAGCTGTAGCTCTGATTAGACCCCTAGCCTGGGAACCTCCATATGCTGCAAGTGCAGCCCTAAAAAAGAAAAAGAAAAAAGAAAAAAAAGAACAAGGGTGAGTCTCATGCAATCAGGGGAAGGTCATAAAGGCTGAGGTTTCCAGTCTGCTGGTCTAGGAATAGGACTTGCACCCCCATAATTGCAGGAGACACTGCCCTAAAATATCTCTCTGGATATGTTCTGCTATTTGACCAGTGTATACTCTAGATTTTGTTTCTCTGGAGAAGCCTGACTCATGTCATTCCCATTGTACAAATGTAACAAAGGCACAGAGAGGTTAAAACTCATTTAAAGTCAAGTTACATGTCTCCTAGGTGGGAAATAGGAGATGTGAACCTATATGTTTGGGCTCCAAATCTCAGACTTTTTACTACTAAGCCTCTTAACATACGTACATACAGCAACCACTTACATATATACAGTGGAATACTACTCGGCCATAAAAAAGAATGAAATAATGCCATGTGCAGCAACATGGATACAACAAAGATTCTCATGTTAAGTGAAGTAAGTCAGAAAGAGAAAGACAAATATTATATGATACTACTTCTATGTGGAATCTAAAACATGGCACAAAGGAACCCAGCTACAAAACAGAAACAGACTCATAGACATGGAGAACAGTCTTGTGGTTGCCAAGGGGAAGGGGGAGGGGATGGGATGGACTGAGTGTTTGGGGTTGGTAGATGCAAACTACATTTAGAATGGATGAGCAATGGGGTCTTACTGTATAGCACAGGGAAGTGTATCCAATATCTTGTAAAACATAGAACATGATGAACATGATAGAACATGATGGAAGATAGTATGAAAAAAAGAATGTGTGCATATATGTATATATATATATATATATATATATATATATATATATACACACACACACACACACACATATATATATAACTGGGTCACTTTGCTGTACAGCAGAAATTGGCACATTGTAAATCAATTATACTTTAATAAAAAATTATAAATATATATTTTTTAAAAATGCAGAAAAACCCCACCACAAAACCTCTTGTGTGAGTTTTGTTTTGAATGCCTTCTCCCTTCCTGAGACTCTTCTTTGTTCCTGAGCATTTTGTGCTATTACTGGCGATTAACCAAAGCCTCTGTGATGATTTGCAGTATGACAGTGGGGCACAGACACTGTTCATTGTCAGTCGCCTTCATCCAAAGTTTGTTCAGGGTATGTGAAGGAATAGCCCTGTGCATGTTTTAGAATTTCTGGTTAGGAGTCTGAGGGAAGGACCCACTGCAGCCTACCGTAGATGAGCATTGTCATATAAGGTGGCACTAATTCAGAGGTGACACAATAGACTGGCATTTCCCAGATCTGCCGGAATGGGTGACTAACTCTCTGGACTTAATACTCTGAGAAATGGAAGAAACTTTCAAACTTTCATCTTTATATGACAGTCAGAGGTATGTTCTGGTGTGGAATTTATAATCAAGATTAACATTCTGGGGCACAGCAATAGGCATGACTCAACATTGCACCCAGCTCTCATCATTTCTGTGGCATGGATCCAGACATGGCATGGGAAAGGTTTGCCTCTGCTCCATGATGCCAGGGCTCTAGCCAGAGGTCTCAAAGGCCAGGGCCTGGCATTGTAGGAAGGCATGTGTCTTGCAGTTGATGCTGGTCAGCTGGAGCCTCACTGGGGCTGCTGTCTGGGGCACCCACGTGGGGCCTCCTCATGGGGCCTGCATTTCCTCCCAACACGGCGGCCAGGCCCCAAAGGCAAGCATTCTGCGGGGAAGGTGGGAGCTGCATTGCATCTTATGACCCAGCATCGCTTCCACCCTCCTACTGAGTTTAAATGGGGGGACCTAGACCCCACTTAACAGTACAGGTGTGTCATCACTGCCTTTTAAGGAAGGGGGCAGGATACAGAGGCGTGGCCATCCTTGGAAAACATCGTCCACCCGGTGCCTGGGGACCACAGCTCTGCACACCACATCCCCTCCCATATGTCAGTAAGCTCCCTTCCTGCCCCAAGACCTGTTTAATCTCACCTCACAAAACCTTCAGCTCAGAATCCAGGGCCTCACCATCTAAATCAGATTCAGGTGCAGAAGGGGCATCTCTGGTGTGGTTTTGTATAGCTCCCCAAGTACACAGCTCCTCAGTCTGAAGACCTGGGAGCTAAGGGACAAGTTATCTGCCCCCCGCCCCATACACACAGAGTTATGGGACAGGCATCAGCAAAGCTGTGTACAGAGCCGCCTATTCAGGAAGGACTGGGATGGGAAGCCAGCCTGAAGGATCACTGGTCTGCAGAATCTCTGAAACTCCGCACAGCATGGGGGGCAACAGCTTGCTCACAGCTTAGTCCTGCTGCCTAGAAATGATGCCTTGTGCCTCTGGCCTTCTGTCTGAGTCCATCTTCCTCTTTCATAACAAAGAGCCAGGTGTGTGGAGTCATTTTCCTAGCCTGACTTCTGCTTGTGGTACTTTGGGCTTCCAGTGGCCTCTTTGCATTAGAACCATCTCTGTCCAGTTTAGTCTGAGCTGACAGTGTTTCTATCAGCCCAATTTGCTTAAAAGCCTGACTCTTATTGAAGTTCACTCCGTGTGACAAAAGCTACACCCGTAAATCTCTCTGAGATAAGCCCTGGGATGTCACCCTTAAGGTGGTCGATCCAGTGACGTGAAATAGGATCTGAGAGGCGTGCCCTCAGCATCCTTGGCCTTTTGTCTGCTGGCACCTTTCTCTGAGGCGCTGATTTACATCTTACTGAGGCCTTCCTAAAGGGTTTTATCGTGTAACCTCAGCCTCATCGGTGAAAGTTATTTTCTGGTGGAATTCATTATTCTCTCTCCTAGAAGAGCATTCAACGACAAGTTTGTGAAATTACTTTTTTCCCGAAACAACAATTAGAGTATGACCAATCATGTTCACAGTTCTTATATGGCATGAGCTTGCAAATGGGTAAGTCTTGGATGAATGTGTGATGTCTTGAGAACTTGATGAAAATACAAAAAATGTCCAGACCTGTGAGCTTACCAGAGCTGTGTTGGGTGCTCAGTCACTTTTTCATGGACCTCTGTATTCTCACTCATGCAAAAGGCATCTCACTTTCTCATGTTGCACACAGAATTTTTTTTTTCTTTCTAGGGCCACATCTGCAGCATAAGGAAGTTCCTAGGCTAAGGGGTCAAATAAGAGCTTCAGCTGCTGGCCTACACCACAGCCACAGCAATACCAGATGCTTAACCTACTGAGCAAGGTCAGATATCGAACCCGCCTCCTCATGGACAGTATATAGGCTTCTTAACCCCTGAGCCACAGTGGGAACTCCCAGAATTTCTTATTATCACAGCCATTCTAGGTTCTTCCCTGTGAGCATCTTTGCGGTAGACGTCTTAGTTAGAAACACTTTTTGGTCACATAACTCATTGGCCCTAAGGCATTTTTGCCATAGAAGATAAAATAATGAAAGATAAAAGAGGGGCACTAAAAAGGAGGAGCTCTCGCTGTGGCCAGCAGGTTGAGGATCCAGTGTGGTCTCTGAAGTGGCAAGGGTTTGATCCCTGGCCTGGCGCAGTGGGTTAAGGATTCAGTGTTTGTCACAGTTATGGCTGGGATTCGATCCCTGGGCTGGGAACTTCCATACATCTCGAGTGTGGCCACAAAAGAAAAACAAAAAAAGGATAAAATGAACCATGAGACATGAATAAAAATTTCTTGCAAAATACAAAATGTTTGAATACATTTAAAATGTTTATAGCTTCATGACAATGCTGGGCAAATAACTGATTTTATTTTCTGGGTTGTACCTAAGCACTTGGTCTTCCAGGTCTTTTCTTCAGAGTATTTTGTACTTTTTTTATTTTTTGCTTGTCGAGTCATCATTTTGACATCACTCCTTTTCTTTTTTCACTAAAATGTCTAACTTCATTAGGAGAGGGATCAGTTTCCACACACTCGGGTGAATGTCTGTATGAGCTGTACGTCGCGTTGTGAAAGCACACGGCTGTGTGGTCTTGGCTCATTGTCACATGTCTGCACATAGGCATTCCAAAGTTCTGTGGGAAATGTGGGTTCACCCCTGGGCCTGGGAGGCCTTGGCCCCTTTCGTCTCCAGGGTTGCGGGTTTCAGAATAAGAAGCCAACTCCTGGGGCAGCCCATCGTCGTCTGTCCACTCCATAAAGCCCATCACTGTCTGGAAAAAATGCTAACACGTTTCAATCAGTTGAAACCAAACAGCCAACCTACAAACCAGTTATTTTATCTTTCACGGCTAAAATGCCTTATGACCAATTAGTTATGCAGTGAAAGTCCTTGTGGTGAAAATGCTTGCAGCAAAGATGCTTATGGCGAAAATACTGGACTGGGGTCCAGACTTACTTTGCGAACATTTTTCAATATGCTGAAGCCTAAAATCTATGGGATAAATGGAATAGGCTGATTCACCATATTTTTCTATATGATTTGTCCCTTTTTACAGTTATAGAAGAAACTTCCTTCTACTTTAAGCTTGACAGTACTTGTTTTGTTTGCCCTTTATTTATTGACTGTTTGTTTGTTTGATTGATTGTCTTTTTAGGGCCATATCAGCAGCACATGGAGGTTTCCAGGCTAGAAGCTGAATTGGAGCTATAGCTGCTGGCCTACGCCACAGCCACAGCAATGCCAGATCCGAGCTGCCTCTGTGACCTACATCACAGTTCACTGCAGCACCACATCCTTAACCCACTGAGCGAGGCCAGGGATCAAACCTGCGTCCTCAGGGACACTAATCGGGTTCCTTACCACTGAACCAAGACTGGAATTTCCTGTTTGCCCTTTATTTTTAAATATCAGACATTTAGAAACAAGAGTTCCTTTCCGTTCTTTCTAGAATCCCCGTGATGTCCAGAGACATGCACATCGTCTCAGGTTGGGTTCCCCGGGATCAGCATGCAGGTGGACTAGCATGCAGGTGTCTCTTTGGGATCAAAGTCTGGGGAGAGGAGGGGAGAGAAGGGGAGGGGAGTGGAGGGGAGGGACCCATCCTGCTTCTCCTCTGCCCAGTCCTATGATACTGAACCAACAAAGGCCTCAGCTGATCCCATCTGAAGCTCCAAGGCCTCAGCCAGCCCCATCTGAAACATCCGAAGTTCTAATGACCTTTCAGAGTTGTCTGCGTTGGGGTGAAGGGGCTCTCTGCCTAACCCGGTACTGACCAGTCACCAGATGTGCGTGACCAAGGATGAGGTGGCACTCTTCATCCAGGGCAGTGGGGGACACTGATGGCCAGTGGTGTTCATTGCAGCTAGGCCATGTGGTCTTCAGTCCCCGAGGTGCTGAAGGATCTGGACAGCACATCAGTCTCCACCACCTGTACCTAAAACGCAGTGAGGTGGGGGCAGGCAGGGCGGATTGTCTGCATGTGGTCATGGCTGATCTCAGAGGGCAGAGCCTGTGGTCTCTTGGGTTGATTTGTTTGTTTGAATTAATCAAGGAAGAATCATGTTCCTACCATTGTGCAGGGAATAAGACAGTGGTTTCCTTTCTACAAGAATTATAGGTAACTTGAACCACTTTTGACTATTTTCCTCTATTTCCTACAACTGGTAAAACTCAATCAAGGAAGAATTATTTTTGTACCATTGTGCAGGGAGTAAGACAGTGGTTTCCTTTTATATAAGAATTATAGGGAACTTGAAACACTTGGGACTGTTTTCCTCTATTTCCTACAACTGATAAAAATTATTTTCCTCTAGTATGTTAGGATATCATCATAGCAACCAGCATCCTGAGTTATACTCATTCTTCCCCTGGGACAGTGGGCCTCCCATGTGTCTGGAGCACTCACCTGGCCTGGCGCTGTTGTTATCCTCACAAGCTTGTTGTATTCGTCTTATCTCATTTTCCTGGCAGAGCACCTGGCCCTGGAAGGCACTGGCTAAATGCCCAGTGGCTGGCTGACTCCTGAGTGCTGTCCCCCTGGTAGGGCACTGTTTTATCTTCCTTCCTTCCTCCATTCGGCCACTCTGAGTAGCTGTGGCTGCTCCTAATTCTAATCCCTAATCTTACCAAGGTCTCTGGACCTGTCGCTGATGCTGGTCCCTCTTCCAAATACTCATCCTTTTCCTGATTTCTATGATTTCTACTCTATTTTACTTGAGCTCTAGGGCTTCCTGCATAACCTCTATTTGATCCCTCTGCCTATTTCATAGTAACACTTGATTTTCAAGAACAGTTTTAGGAGTTCCCATCGTGGCGCAGTGGTTAACAAATCCGACTAGGAACCATGTGGTTGTGGGTTCGATCCCTGCCCTTGCTCAGTGGGTTAAGGATCCAGCGTTGGTATGAGCTGTGGTGCAGGTCGCAGACGCAGCTCAGATCCCGCGTTGCTGTGGCTCTGGTGTAGTGTAGGCCGTCGGCTACAGCTCCGATTGGACCCCTAGCCTGGGAACCTCCATATGCCGCGGGAGTGGCTCAAGAAAAGATAAAAAAAAAAATCAAGAACAACTTTATAATATTTAAAGAAAAAAGAACAAAGCAACAGAGCATGTTTAAACTATGAACCTTTGGTAGGCCCCTTGGAATTTAATTAGTATCTAGTTATGCAGGAGATGCTATTTGACTGGCAAAATGCTCTTTAAGTTTGATAGTAGAAGGGTGTTCTAGCCTATTTGCTTGGTTATAATTTCTGAAGCCCAAATCTAACTTAATTATAAATGTGAATTTATTGGTTTATAGAGTTGAGAGTGGAGGGGTGGAATATGGCTTCAGGCACAGTTGGATCTAGAGGCTCAAATCAATGCCTCTTGGGCTCTGTGCCCCTTTCTATGGCTCAGATCGCTTCCCCTTATGCTGTGGCTTCTTTCACAGGTGGAGTTTCTTCCTGTGGCATGAGATACAATTAATGAGAACCCTAAGCTTATCCTTACCACAACTTAAGATGGAAAAGAAGGAGAGACCTCCTTTCTCTCTTTCAGCATCCCTTTTACACGTTTCAAGGGGAGAATCACACACCCAAATCCAAGTGATGCACTGATGCACCATTACCAGGTCATGGAGAATTCTCATTTGCCAGCCAGAGGCCTCTGCATGCCTTGATTGACAGGTTTACCCAGATTCTGTGCATCTAGAGAGTCCTCTTAGAGGAGGGAATTTTGAGCAACCGAAGTATCCTCTGTCATCCAGGTGGGAGAGTGGCTCCTCACTTAGAGATATTTCAAGAGGGAAATAGACAAAGCAGAAATAGTCAAAAGCTTCTTATTCACAGCTTCATTAGCTCTAGGAGTCAAAACTTGCGTCCAAATATATTACCTTTCAGAGTCCTCTGGTGGTTCAGTGGGTTAAGGATCCGGCATTGTCACTGCTGTGGCTCAAGTTCAGTCCCTGGCCCAGGAAATTCCAAATGCTCTGGGTACAACCAAACAATAACAACAACAGCAGCAACAACAACAACAACAAACACCCCCCTAAAAAAAAAAAACTTTCAAAATACGAAGTCATAATATACATACTATTATATATAAAATATGTAACCAACAAGGGCCTACTGTACAGCATGGGGAACTACACTCAACATTTTGCAATAACCTCAAAGGGAAAAGAATCTTAAAAGAATATATGTATGTATATATTTATATGTATAACCAAATCACTTTGCTATACACCTGAAACTAACACTGCATTGTAAATTAACTATATACTTCAATAAAATTTTGTTAAAAAACTGAAAAAAAAAAGTATGTAGACACAGGACTGCTTCATGCTCACATTGTATTTACTGCCTTCATTCTGAGGTGTTTGCCCCCTTCCATTCCCTCCTCACTGGACTGTGAATCTCTGCGTGTGCCCAACCTGCAGGAGGCTTGCATAATGATCTGCAAGAGAGGTGAGGATTTTCTTTGCAGCCCTACTTAAATAAGAAGTGTTTCAGAGTAAGACTGGCCAGGCAGCTCTGCGAGATTTTTGTCTTTCTGTGGTCAGATGAACCGGTACGAGAAATGCTGAATTTTGGATAAACAACAAGGTCCTACTGTAGAGCACAGGGGACTGTATTCAATATCCTGAGATAAACCATAATGGAAAAGAATAAAAAAACAATGTGTGTATATGTGTGTGTGTGTATAACTGAATCACTTTGCTGTGTAGTGGAATTGACACTACATCGTAAATCAACTATACTTCAGGGTTTTTTTGGGGTGTTTTTTTTTTTTTTAATGCTGAATTTAGTCTAGCCATGCAGGTCAGTCGTCATGCGGTTGATAAATGTTACTCATGCAATGAAAGGCAAACCTCTGTATTTCACAGGGGAGAAAAGATGCGGTTTTCTGCTATGGAATGTCTTTGATTTCATTAAGTTTTGACTTACAAGGAATTGCTTAAAAGTACAATTTGCATGTGGGAGGGGGATCCACTTTATACAGTGAGAATAAACCTGCTGTTTCTAAAGTGAAATATTTGCATTTTCTTTTAAAACTGTGAAAATGTGTTGTATGAAGGAACACATTAAGTTCTGGACATTAAATTGCTTTCCCTGTAAACATGGCAAATTTCCTTCTAAATAAACTGTGGAGGATGTTTCTTTCAGATTTGATTCTGGCTTAGAAATGTGTAAGTTCTCCGTTCTTTTCCTCCCTAGTGCCACAGGGGAGTGTGTGGCTGATTTGACTTGATCTGCAAAGGCTTCTACCTCATAACATAATTATATGTATATACAACATATGTTATAAATGTTATATATTTATAAACATATTTATATATAAATGCATGTGTTATACATATGCATATTTTTATATATGTATGTGTATATATATATATATAAAAGTCTGTTTTGCACACAGAATAATTCTAATGTTCCCTCTTACCTGTGAAATGGCTTTTCCTCCAGTGGCCAACTGTGATGTTTTGCTCATTTCACTTTGGGTGGAATCCTTATACCTATGACTGCAGGCAAAAATCTCATAGACTTCAGGGGGGATCCAGAGTGTTTCAAGTTGTCACGACAGTGCTCATCACTGGGAGAATTCTTGCGTGTGTTTTAATGGCGCTCTCCCTGTGTCTTCCTCCCACAGCCCAGGCCCACTCCCTGCCCTCGCAGTCTTTATTAAGGAAAGAGGACGAAACCTAGATTTGTCTGTTTGAGAGGATCTAGTTGAACTATTCAGATCTGCTAGATCTCTAAAAATATCGATGATCTTGAGTACGAGATGAGAGTAAATGCTGCCCAATGCATTGGTGGCACCCAACACAGATGGTTTTGACTCTTTTAGTCTGTGTCTTGGTTTAAACGAAATGCATGGAATTGGGTTGTCTGTTAATATGTATCTTTGTGGCTAGGATATGTAGAGTTTTTGCAAACACCTAAAAATAATGAGGTGCCGGTGAGAATTGTGGGGAAATAGCTTAAAAGGACAGACTAAACACGCCGTGGAAATTAGCAGTGAGGTGCCTCTTTACCCAACAAAGATCGAGGGCAAAATATGGGAACAAGAGCCAGAGTCATCAGAAGTAACACTCAAGGGAAACGTCTATTAGAAACCATGGAACAGTCTATAGGAATGCTGGCATGAAAGATGCTACTTATAGAAATATTTATTTTAATAATAATCATCATGAATCATTGAGGGTTTACATATAGTGGAATGTACTTACCTAAGTATTTTCACGTGTTTTGTTTATATCCTCACAGCAACCTCTGATGCAGATAGTAAAGTTATCTGCATTTGAGCAGTCGTGAAATGGATGCTCATGTTGGGCAACCTGTCCAAGTCCTAATAGCCAAGATTTGATCCCAGGTGATCAAATTTCATTCATGGCCAATTCATGTACTTTCACACCATCTTGAATAAGACCTCACATGGCATAGGTATGTTGTCAACAATTTTGTCCCAATGTATATTTTTAAATATATGTAATTCGGGGGACAACGAAGTGGGAACTTAAGATTCTAGGCTTTGTTCTTTAGCTTTTAAATGGAAGTGTAGGAATCCCCTCTTCAGCAGTGGCCAACTAGCCTGTTTCAGGCCATTCTTCCTGTAGAACAAGTAGATAGTCTGGAAGAGGCGAGAGTGATCACTTTGAAAGCACTGGGATTTATAATAAGTAGGAATTTATGGGGCTGATATTCCAGAGAGAGGGCAGCCTTTAAAGATGAACTCAGCATTTGGTACAACTTTTCTCATTTAGGCATTTGCTGAATCAAAAGTGTCATCGGTTGGGGGGAAGCTGGAAAGCAGACTGGAGCTTGAGGAAGGTTCAGAAAGCTTTGGAATCCATGTCCTGCCAAGGTAAACAGCTCAGGCTCTCAGTAGGGACCCCAAAAGTTCACGGAAGGAAGAAGAGTGAACCTGAAAGAGAGAGGTTCTCATAGTGATGGAAGCTCAGGAGTAAAGTGATCAATTCCTAACCCATCTGTCTTCCACAAGAAAAAAATAAATAAATCCTCCCTAGAGGAAGATAATAACATCAATTTGGAGCCTCAAATTTTCTCTATAATTTGTCATTTTCAGTGTTATTCAGTTTAAAAAAAAGTATCCCCAAACACAGGATTTAACTAAAAATCAATAGGACAAGAAGCATAAAAATAGAAACCCTTAGGTGATCCAGATATGGAGTTACTTAACTTTAATGTAATATTAATCAAAGGATTTTAATGTAACAGTGATTAAAATATTGAGGCAGTTACTAAATAGCAAGATGGGAAAATTTCAGAGAACTGAGTCTGTGAAGAAACATCAAACAGAAATTCTGGAATGACAATCTGTAATATTGTAATTTTAAAAACCTAATGAATTGGTTTAATAGACACTTTTAAGCAGCTGATAGGAGAATTAACTAAAATTTGGACAGAAAAAAAATGTTTAGCTTAAAGTTCAGAGAGGAGAAACAAAAGACTATAAAACAGACAAGACACAGTAACTGCACGATCTAGCGTATGTAACTGGAGCCCCCAAAAGGAGACACACAAAGGGGCAGAAGTAGTATTTGAGGAGGTAATGACAGAAGTGTTTCCAAGACTAGCAAACAACCTCAAGCCACAGATGCAAAGAAAAGTCAGGAAACAAGATAAATGCCAAGAAAATTTGAGTATGCTATGGTCAAACTGCTAAAAACCAAAGACAAGAAAAAGTCCTAGAAGCAGCCAGAGCAAAAGGACATGTCACCTTCAAAGGAGCAGTAATAAGGCTGACAGCTCCCTCCCAACAGGAATGACAGAAGCTAAAGCCAGTGGATCGACATCCTCAACGTACTAAGAGAAAGTGTTTGCCAACTCAGAATTCTACTGCTAATGAAAATGAGACAAAGTGACTTTTATTCCCCCCTCCAAAAAAAGGCTGAGGAAATTACCAGCCCAGCTGCAATAAAGGAATGCTAATGGGGGTTCTCCAGGCGAAAGAAAATGATCCTACATAACACATGAAGGTTCAGGAAAAAGCAATGAGGAGTAATGGCAAGGGCAAATCTACATAACAGCTGGATGTGAGGGAGTTCCCGTTGTGGCGCAGTGGAAATGAACCCGACTAGCATCCGTAAAGATGCAGGTTCAATCCCTGGCCTCACTCAGTGGGTTAAGGATCCGGCGCTTCCATGATCTGTGATATAGGTCACAGATGCGGCTCAGATCCCGTGTTGCTGTGGCTGTGGTGTAGGCCTGCAGGTGTAGCTGTGATTCAACCCTGAGCCTGGGAACTTCCGTATGCCATGGGTACAGCCTTTAAAAGTAAAATAATAATAATAATGTGAAACACAGAAACAGTAGTAGTTTTGGGGATCTCATATAGAGATTTAAAAAGCATAAAAGTGATGGCACATAAGTTATGAAAAGTAAGATTGAATTAGAAATGCTTTGCATTTCTTGACTTTTGGGGAGATGTGATATAAGTACAAATGGATACTGAACTTCATGGGTTCTAGGAGCTGTATCTAGTACTCTCTGGGGTAATCAGGTGAAGAGAGATGGAAGGTGCAAGTAACAAGCTATTCACACGGAGACTGAAATAATAAGAACTCAATCTGAAAGGGGGCCAGAAAGTTCAAGCCCAAATATAGTTGAAATTATACTAAATATATACAAAGTAGATCTCCACTTCCAAGGCAGAGATTGTCAGATGGGATACAAAGGACAGGGAAAATTACCTGTTCACTGCTTACAAGTGATGTGTCAAAAATAGAAAAAAAAAAAGGGGGGGTGAAAATAAAAAGTTGTATCCCTAAGCCAAAGATAAGCTGGCATATTAGACTGAAATCAGAGAAAGTTGACTTAAGGCAATAGGCATTAGCAAGAGGAAACTTGACACTGATAAAAGATTCAAGGTAGCAGGAAGATAGAACCCTTTTAAATGTTGTCTACCTAATAGCATAGCTTCAAGATTTATAAAAGACAGTTTATTACCTCATATTCCAGAGGCTCGATTGTAAAGAATAGAATTTGCCAAAGGCAGAGCAGATAGCTGTCAGGGCATTAGGAAAATATGGGTAATGACTCCATGTGGACGTAGCTTTCAAATTCAGCCCAAGTCACTCCTTTCCACAACCTTTTCAAATGAGATGGATGTTTTCTGTCATCTCAACCTCGTAATTGGGAAAATGGAAACTGGGCTTCATGTGAGGTTGGAGGGAACAGGTTTGGTCTGCTTTCCCAAGGGCTGAAGTCGGTGCTGTGTGGGCCACACTTGTGAGCTTCAGGTCAAGCGCAGACTTGGGAGTGAGGCTGTTTGCTTTTGTGCCATTAGCAGAACTGGTACCAGAAATACGTTGGCTCCAGGAGTAGCCAGATAACGTGAAAACATCCAAGAAGAGAGAAAAGCCCACTTGCCCTTATTTTTTGGTATTTCAGCCAGTGCATCAAAAATGTGTGCATCAAGAAATTCCCACTGATGGAGTTCCTGGTGTGGCACAGCAGGTTAAGGATCTGGCATTGCCACGGCTGCGGTGCAGGTTTGATCCCTGGCCCAGGAACTTCCACATGCCATGTATGCAGCACCCCTCCAAAAAAAAAATTAGATAAGAAAATTGCATCAGATTTCTGAATCTCTTCTTCCTTCTGTTTCCCATATTCCAGTTATCCTTTGCCTCATGGAAGCATCTCCAATGAGTAGAAGTAATGAAGATATCTATGTGCCTTTGGAAGGAAAATATAGAGCTTGAAAAGAAAAGGATTCTTGAAAGAGCTTAAAATAATATTCTTTATCAAGCTGATTCTCATTAGAACTGCTCTTGTCCACCAAGATAAACAGCTTCAATCAGGGAGCAGTATTTTCTAATCAGGTTGATAGCTTTGAACTTCAATGAAAACTGATTTTGTAAATTGTTAGCCATTGGGACTATGTTTTCAGTCTGGTTGTCTTTTCATCCAAAGAAGTCTAGCTAATGAGAGCAGGTGTTGGAGGGAAAATGAGCCATGAAATTATCTTTATCTGTTGGACCTAGACTGCTGAATTGGCCGTTTGTTAGGCTGCATTTCAGGATTGCCTCCTGAAGTTCCGCAAAACAGAAATATTAGTCTTTATATACCATAAGAGAATGAAAGAAAATAATCCCTTTAGCTGAAGGAAATGATAGAAGCCGTCGCTTTTGAAGAAATGGTTGTCTACCCTTTTCATTGCCATTCTTCTTTGACTGTGGGACCTCCAGTTTTTATTGCTAAAATATGGGAGAAATAAAGGTGTATTAAGGAAAGAATACTGTGAGTGTCCAATTCTAGTCTCAGCCTTCTTTTTTCCTCTTTTTGCTAAAGTAGAAATAATGAGGATCTTTACACTTCTGCTGTGAAGGTTCTCCTTAAGGTTTGTAAGAATCAAGTGAATTTTCCATGTAAAATCTTGACAGGTCTTGTCAAAAAAATTAGTGTAAAAAATGTCACGGAGCCTAATTTCGTTTTACTTGAAACTCCATTAAGGATTGAAAGGTTGTAGTATAAGATACTGGCAGCCACTTGAAAACGCAGGTACCAGAACAGAAATATCCGTTGGCTTGCTCCCTAACCTTAAAGCACTACTTAAAGATGGATCTAACGTCTGGGAATGTACACCTGAGACTGCTAGGATTTGGTCATCTCTGAGCCATAGAATTAAAGGTTTGAGAGCGTAGGAGGCTTTTAATTTGTTACTTTTTAAACTTTGGAAATGTTAGTTTTTTTTTGTTTTTTTTTTTTTACACTAACGTGTTATGTTGGAGAGGGATTTTTAAGGACCTTGAAGTTTCCTGTGTGAACCTTATCATATAAGAAGTATGGAAGAGAAGCTTCATTTCTTACTGCTTGGTGCAGCAGACTAGATTTTTGGTCTTTGGCCAATTTGTTTCCAAGGAAATGAATTTCAGGAGTTCATCGTCTTCCACTCACGTCCCTGGAAGGTGAGGCAGTAACAGCCCCTGACTTCAGGTGAGGAGCCCACCAAACCCCAGGCAGATGAGCATCTTGTGTTGAAGAGTGTCTGGGGGAGAATTTACAGTTTTACTTGCTATGAGGATATGCTTGAGTGTACACACACACAAATGCGTGTGTGTGTGGGGGGGTATATATATGTGTGTGTGTGTGTGTGTGTGTGTGTAATTCCTGATACAACATAGGCCATTTTCTTCCTTTCCTTGCCTCAGTGGAGAGGGATGAGAGCTGGTTAGCAACCTCTGTGTACACAGCCTGCTAGGTTGTAAGGATGCTCTGTATCCGGGGCTTCACTTAAAGTTCAGCCATTTGCCTTCTCTCTCTGAGATTTCCATCTCATTGCAATAAAAAAATAGGCTTACTGAATGAGGTCACTAAGATAGTGACATAGGTCATTCCCAACTTAGAAGAAGGTCCTTCCTCAGTAGTTAACAACAAACAACTATGCAAGACCAAGACAGACAGGGAGACCCTCCTCCCAGGGTGAGGCTGAAGATGCCCTGCAGCTGAGAGACCTAGACAGATAAAGGGAAGGGGAGGGAGAGGGCTGCAGGGCCACTGACCACACTGCCCCTCCCCCACACTGTAGGTCCACACCACCCCTCCCCCAGGCCTCCCCCCAGCCTTGGCTCCTCCAGTGTGAAGAGGACAGCCTACTCCACCCCAGCATTGCAGGTCACTGGGTGGGAGCCCCAATTCTGATCCCACCCCACAGGAAGTGCAGGGGAATCTGGGGGTTCAACACTGGGGACTGATGGAGAGGGGGAGGGGCTCACAGCACTGCACAGGGATCTTGCAGACAGAGTGCACACCTGCATCGCCCAGGTGGTGATTCCAGCCAGTGTCTCTGCTCACCTGCAGAGCCAAGATGGGGCACCCTCTGACCAGGGAACTCAAAGGGAGCAGAGCTACCTCAGTAGATCCTCAAACAAGGAGGTCTGTCGGCCCCACCTGAGTTCACACAAGCCCAGGCCATGTGCTGTATCCCAGCCCTACCTCGTGGAGGGAGCCTTCCAGACCCATCAACCAGAAGGATGGAGACAAAACTGGAAGAAGGGTGTTCTAGTGGCACCTGAGCCAGGAGGAGGGGGCAGAGCTGATGGTCTGCAGAGAAAAGCCAGTGGCCTGTCTAGCCAGGGGACACAGGGTGTGGGTCAGCTCAAGAGAGGACAACAAACATAGTTTTACTGGCTGCAGAGCTGCTTCTCCCTCTGAGCCTGGGCACGGACTCAAACTCACAGCTCTGCTCATCACCACGGTCTAGAGAACCCAGACAGAGCACATTCCACAGGCCTCAGCACATGGATGCCTAGACAGCCAGCCTGTGGCTTCCTCTGTCTGCAGAGCAGAACTGGTGGCTTTGCCCAAACAGGAATTCAGTGCTCACTCAAGCCTGATTTGCCCCCTGAACAGTGAACTCTGCAGGCCTGGGTCCCACCAGCAGCCCCACTGGGGAGGGAGGCTAATTCATGCCCCATCCACTACTGGATATGCACCCATCTCGACTGTCCAGTCAGCCTGACCCCAGCAAGGGAAAGTAACAAATCTGCATGACTGACTATTAAAGAAATGGTGAGTTGTGAACTGTTAAACAAAGGATTCACAATAATACTCTTTTGGAATAATTAAGGAAGCTTAATTAACTATAAGAAAACATATACTGTAAGACGACTGAATGATAATAGAAAAACAATGAATCAACAAAATGAGAAGTTCAACAAAGAAATAACAACCATTATAACAACAGACTAAGTCCTAGAGTTCAAAAATATGATAATTGAACTTAAAAATTTTGTGGAGAGTCTCAAAAGTAGATGGAACATGCAGAAGATAGGATCAGCAATCTGGAGAATAGGATACTGGAAGTTATCCAGATAGTGGAGCCACAAGAAGAAAGGAGGGTGAAGAGAGAAAAAACCTAGGGGAACCACAGGATGCAGTGAAAAGAAACAATGTTCACGTTATGGGAATTCCAGAGAAGAGGAAGGAACAGGAAGTAAGGCAAGAAAGGTTGAAAATTTCGCACATGTGGGGAGAGAAATGGACAGTTCAGATGCTTAAGGCCCAAAGGATCCAAATAAGTTGAACCCAGGTAGGAAGACACTGAAACATTATAATTAGTCCAAAGTCAAAGACAAAGAAAGAATTTGAAGAGCAGCAATAGAAAGAGAGAAGTTACATGCAAGGGAACCCCCACAAGACTATCAGTGAATTTCTCAAGAGAAACTGTAGGCCAGGAGAGAATGGGATAGTTTATTCAAAATGCTGGAAGAAAGTAACTGCCAACCACAAATTCCATACCTTGTGAATCTATCTGTCGGAAACACAGGAGGGCTAAAGACCTTCCCAAACAAGCAAGAGCTTCAAGAATTCATTACCACCAGACCTGTCTTACAAGAGGCGCTAAAGGGAGTTCTTTGGGTGGAAGTAAAGGAATGCCATTTAACATGATAAAAATATAGAAAGGTAGTGTAAATCTCATTGTTACTGGTGAATATATGGTCATAAACACTGCAATATGTTAAGTGGTACAGAATTCACTTATTAGCCTAGTTTAAAAGTTAAAAAATGAACAAGTTAAAATAATCATAGCTACAATAATCTGTTCTTAGTTACACAATGTTAAAAAATTTATGTTGTAATAGTAATAACCTGAAATGTAATGAAGCAGAGAGGTAAAAGTGTAAAGTTTACAAATTCTGTTCATGTGACGTTGTTATCTGTTCAAAATGGGGTTTTATAAATTTAAGAGGTTTTACGTAAGCCTCCTGGTAACCACAAGGGAAAATCCTGTAGTAATAATGTGAAAGAACATGATAAAGAAGTCAAAGCATACTGATACCAAAAAACATTAAAACACACATAGACAGACAGGCACACACACAGAGAGACAAAAAAGACAGTAACTGCTGTAGAGGACTTGGGAAATCCAACAGCTAAAGTTGTGGAACTCATTAGCCTGTCCTAATGGGAATTCTCGGCTCACCTTTTTTCCCACCTTTTCTGCTGGCCCCTCTTGAGACACTTAGATTTTGCAGAAACCTGGTTTATCCAGTACGCAGGGAAGTTATTGGAGGTGTGTGTTATAGAGGAATGATTTTCTTTGACATGTAAGGATCTTTGATTTGCTCCGAGTTTTCCTGGGGATGGTGATGGTGAGCCTGGGAGAGGCCCACTCCTTCCCCTCACCTGGCCTCTTTACCTAACAGGCTGTCTCCTGCCCTCTGCCTCCTGCTTCTATCATTTCAAAGCAATTCTGCTGATCCCTGCTCTCAGTTGCCTCCCTTTTGAATCCTTATCCTTGTTATTCTCTGGCACAGATGGCAAATGCATCCTTTAAAAGTTCTTTCTCGAGAAAGACTCCATTTCTCATCTGACCTCCCCATTCCCTCCCCTTTTCACTGCATCCCCCCGCCTTGCTATGTTCTGATTCCCTAAGGCATGAGACTGCACCCCCTGAGGCCCAGGGCCCTATCCTCTTCAGCTTTGACTCCCAGCCCCTAGCTTGCTGTCTGGACCAGGAATAAATATGTTCTCTGTGACCGAATGTACAATTTCTCTGCCTCTCTGGCCTTTCCTGCAATTTTATTTTCTTTTTTAAACTGGAGCTTTGCAGTTCTGTAAATCCCTTAAAGAAATTTATGCTTTGTGCTTTTAACTTTATGCTTATAAAGTAAACAGAATAGTGATTAAAATGAAACACAGTATTTATAGTGATATGAAAACTAAGTGAGGCTACAATTACTCAGGGAGGATTTTTACATCTTTAATATTTGAATGCAATCTGGCTTATAGCAGCTCAGCTTCGCAAGTGACAGCGCAATATTTTAAAATATTTATACTTGCACCTAATAAGCATTTGCTACAGCTTATTTTGGATATATTGGAATGAGTCTAAAAACTCTACAAAATTCACTCCAAAGAGATCTAAAGGCTGTCACACTTTGAAGGCTTCTGTTGCACTAACTGCTATGTTCTCCTTCGGAGGGTGTGGTCTGTTTTGGTGAGGCCAGAATGCACGGGGCATCCAGACCTCCATCCTCTGTGGACAGAGAATCCACAATCTGCTTTTTCGGTACGACCCCCATACCCTCCTCTCAGAGGAGATAGTCAGATGGGGCCTGTTTGGTGTTGGGGTGAGCATGTGTGTGAGTGCGTGACAGAAAGAGAAAGACAGGCGGAGAGGGGCTGAGTCTGAGGGAGAAAGAGAATCCCCATAAATTCAGGAAGCTGAAATCCTGATCTAGTTGAGCAGTACCTACCAGAAAAAAAGGTACCTTTATACTTTTATAGTTTATTATTTTTATTTTTTTCTTTGAGTTTTTTAAGGGCTGCACCTGCAGCATATGGAGGTTCCCAGGCTAGGGGTCTAATCGGAGCCGTTGCCTCTGGCCTACACCACAGTCACAGCAACACCAGATCCGAGCCACATCAGTGACCTACACCACAGCTCACGGCAATGTGGGATCCTTAACCCACTGAGTGAGGCCGGGGATCAAACCTGAATCCTCGTGGTTCCTAGTTGAATTCGTTTCTGCAAAGCCATGACGGAACTCACGGGAACTCGTCGTTTATATGTTTGATTGAATACTGGGGAGATAACCTCTCCTCCAGATTTCTGTATTTCCTAGGTGTCTAAAAGTCCATGTTTTTTTGAAAACATCTTTAAAATTCCCGTGGTCTTAAGGGAAGGGGAATCCTAGAAAGGCTTGAATGTCTAAGAACATGGATCCTTAATTGTTTTCATGCCTCAGATGCCCTCGGCAACCTGGTGAACCCTACAGACATCTTCTCAGAATGATGTTTCTAAATATGTAAAATAAGATCCAAACGTTACAGTGGAACCCATTAAATTGAAGTGGAGGAATCCAAATCTTTAAAAAAAAATTATAGCATAATAGTAGTGTCTTTATATATCATTGCACAAATCATGACTACATTAATTTTGGTTGTTTGAAAGTAGTTCATACAACTTGGTAATGTGCCATGAAAATTTGAGTGATTTTCTGTCTGACAACAAAGTCAGAAGTACTGCTAAACAGTAGTTTGTCACCTACATTGCATTTAAAGGAAATGCTACATTCACTTGGAAGGTATTGAAGATTCATAAGCAATTTTATTCTCATCCAACTTTAGGAACCTCCTGAATTTTATCCACGACTCCTCCCAAGGATTTTTGCAATTTATTGGAAGAAATTTTTCAGCAAGTGCATGCAGGGCCACGGAGGTGCAGGGGAAGAGAAGTAAAACGGGGTGGGGAAGGTGGAAGCTGAACTTGACACTTCCACTTGACTTCTTCTGCTAAGACCATTAGTTTGGTCCCTGTGATACTGAACAGGCTAAATGTTATAGTTACTCAGTCAATGTGACGAAGTCTAGAAGTTTCTGCTGTGGCACTGGGGGTTAAGGATCCAGAATTACTTAGGTTGCAGCCAAGGCTCAGATTCAACCCTGGCCTAAAAAGTTCTCATATGCATGGGAAAACAAAAAAAAAAAAAATAAGACTAAATCTAAATAGTTTCACTTTCATTTGAATTTAAGAGGAAAGGAGCCCTCGTTCATTAATCCATTAATGATCAATTAATCAATTAATACATTCATGCAGAATCAGGATTTTTCCAGCAGTAGGCAAGCCATGGTGTGCAGCCTACCTGGGAAGTTACCTGGCTGTAGGGAGGTGGGCCTGCGACCTCTCTAAGTAGCTTAGGTTATCAGAAGTCAAGGTAGAAACTTTGGCCAGAAAAGAATGCAAGAGGCACATAACACCAGTTCAGCCAGATTTCACTGGAAACTCCATGCAGCTTCCTGTATTCATACTTTTTTCCATTAGGTTTGGAATGAAGAAAAGTTTGGCTAGAGCATTAGTCATCAGAATTTCACTACCCTTGTACTTAAGTGCTTGTCTTTTATTCTTTTAAGTATAAAAAATGTAATATAAACTATAGGTTTGACTCCATTGACCTGGAGCTTGGTGGATTCATGTGGGTAGATGAATGAAGAGGCTGTACTACGTTTTTTTAGATTGTAAGCTTCCCTAGGTAGGAAATTATCCTTTCTTCCTAAAGTGGCCAGTAAGTGGCAATTATTAAAGTGATGGTTTTTGGAGGAGGGCTGATTTATCTGAACATGGTTCTTTTTTTTTTTTTTTTAGAAGAAAAATTAGTTATTTTGTGTTAAAACTTTTATGGCGATATAATTGAAAAATAAATAAAATTGTATACATTTAATGAGGGCAATGTGCTAAATCGATATATGTATATACCTTGTGAAATGATTAGCACGATCAAAATAAGTAGCACATCCTTTGCCCCACACAGTTACAATTTTACTGATTTTTTCTGAGAATGCTTGAGATCTCCTTTCCTAGTAAATCTCAATTATGCAATACAGTATTACTAATTATATTAATCATGCTGTACCTTAGACCTTCGTAATTTATTTGTCTAATTGCAAAAGTTTGTATGTTTTGACCACCATCATTCACCATCTGAGCACGTTCTAATGAAAGTATTGGATATTTTCTGTAGTTTAAGTACCACTGATGTCTGGGTTGTCCTACCACTGGGAATGTTCCATGGTTATGGACCTAGCATTGCTTGCTTAACATCTCACAGAGACCTGGCAGAAGGCAGGCCTGGTGACTCCTGGGGGCCAGAGGTTGAGCTCCAGGTTGATTCGTCTTTGCCACGTGGTCATGAAGGCTAATGGTTCTGTAATGACAGTGAAACCAAAGTTGAAATCACAGCGCAGACACTGTCCTCCGACCTTGGCAGATGAAGTTATTCTAGAGAGCTGCATTTTTAAGATGGTTCGCAGTTGATCCCCTTTAGTATGAGGAGTCATTTTAACTACTTTGACATGAAAAACATTCTGAACTCTATCTGGCACCCCTCTGCCTTGGTGACGTAAGCTGAGGTTCTCATTAAGAATACGAAAGTTTTCGGGAGTTCGGAGTTCCTGTCGTGGCGCAGTGGTTAACGAATCCGACAAGGAACCATGGGGTTGCGGGTTCAATCCCTGGCCTTGCCCAGTGGGTTGGGGATCCGGCGTTGCCGTGAGCTGTGGTGTAGGTTGCTTAAGCGGCTTGGATCCTGCGTTGCTGTGGCTCTGGCATAGGCCGTTGGTTGCAGCTCCGATTTGACCCCTGGTCTGGGAATCTCCATATGCCACCGGAGCTGCCCTAGAAAAGGCAAAAAGACCAAAAAAAAAAAAAAAAAAAGAATACAGAAGTTTTGGGAGATCTCTTGTGGGGTAGTGGGTTAAGGATCTGGCGTTGTCACTGCAGGGGCTTGGGCCACTCCTGGGGTGCACATTCAATTCCTGGCCCAGGAACTTCCACATGCCCCAGCACAGGGGAAAAAAACAAAAACAAAAACCAAGGGTTTTTCCCCAGACCTGCTGCTGTGGATGCTTGTAACCACCCCCAGCTGCGGAGATGGGACCTGTCTTCCCTTTGATGACTCATTTTCCTCATTGTTGCCTGCATGCAGTCTCTTCCTTTGTTATGAATTTTCGAAGGTTCAGAAACCAGAATGTTTTGGTGTTTCATGAGCACTGGCTCTGAGTCATCCAGTTAATGCATGGATTTGATCATGTCTGTTTGGACTGTTCAGGGCTTTTGTTTTAATTTTTCATGTTGGTGATGGATAACTTTCTTCTGAATAGGTGATGCTCTGTCCCCCTCATCTCTTCATTTCATTGCCCATCTATGAAATAAAAAAATCTGATGGATGATTTTAAAAATTAAACTGACTGAATGATTTGGGGGGATTTCATTGTATTTTTTTCTTTTTCATTATGAATTATCATAGCATATTGAATATAGGTCCTTGTGCTATACCATTTGACCTTGTTGTTTATCCATTCTATATTTAATGTTTACATTTGCTAGTGTCACACTCCCAATCCCTCCCTCCCCCGCCCTCACTTCCCCTTGTCAACCACAACTGACTCAATGATTTTTATTTGAAAGTATACAGTGTTTTTCTTTGAGCAATTTTTAAGTATTCTTTGTCTTTATTTCCGTTTTCTCCTCTGGGTGTGGAAGTAATTCTGCCTAATGAAAAGGCTTAAAGATGCTCTCTAAATGCTCTCCAAAAGAACTGCCTCTCTGGCAGTTAACTCCCAGGAGGGCAAAAGAGCTTTCAAAACCCTCACAGTAATGGTTAAAGTATCTGACCCGTTCGTGTGCCAGGTGGGAGTTCAGCTCCCTGGCAGACCACTTAAGGCAGCAGTGCCGCTCTTGAAAGAAGTTTTGTAAAAGCAAAGCTCCACGCTATAAAGAACAAAGCGTTTTCATGTGAACCACTATGGCTGCTGGAAGAACTCAGTTGTTCTCATGGAAAGACATCCTGTGATTCCTGAAACAGCTGTGGAAGGGCTGATCCTCCCGTGCTCCAGTCACATCTCGATTTCAGTGCTACATGCAGGTTAATCCTGCTAGAGTCAATCAGTCTCACAAGTCAATCAATCTCGCAAGTAGCCCTCCATCTTCCAAGACAAGGATGATCATCATTTGCATTTGGGTGGTGCTTTAAAATGTCCCAGTGATGGGAGTTCCCGTGGTGCAGTGGTTAACGAATCCGACTAGGAACCATGAGGTTGCGGGTTCGATCCCTGCCCTTGCTCAGTGGGTGAAGGATCCGGCGTTGCCCTGAGCTGTGGTGTAGGTCGAAGATGCAGCTCGCATCCCGCGTGGCTGTGGCTCTGGCATAGGCCAGTGGCTACAACTCTGATTTGACGCCTAGTCTGGGAATCTCCATATGCCTCGAGAGTGGCCCAAGAAATGGCAAAAAGACAAAAAAAAAAAAAAAAAAGACAAAATGTCTCAGTGATGGTCCAGTGTGAGTTCTTCATCCACCCCGCCAATAATCCCCAAGTTGCATTAGCCATTCTCTGCCACTTAAGTGATTTGAGTATATCTCTGACCTACACTAATAACTTTGTATTCCACTTATTTGATTATATGTTCCACTTATTTGATTATATGTTGCCATTCTGTTAGACTTGTAGTTTCTGAAGGGCCCAGGACATTGTCTTCCTCATGCCCGGTATCAGTGGCTGTTACCTGTAGGGATCTCGTAAATGTTTGTCGAGTAAACAAATGCTGAATTCCTCATCCACTTTCTTTCCACTTCTTTTTAAAAATTTTTTAACATTTAATTTTTATTCTATACTGGAGTTTAGTTGATGTACACTGTTATGGTGGTTTCAGGTGTACTTGTTCGACTGCCAACTCATCCTGGGAGACTCCTTCCAAGGAGCTGTAACCCAGTCTGAGCTCTCATTGCTTGTCACGTTGACAGACCAATAAATTGAGAGACAAGGTGTTGGGGGAAGGAATAGCCCCTTTTTTCAGAAAATCAGCAGACTGAGAAGAGGGCGGTCTAGTGTCCTAAAGAACCATCTTCCCCAAGTTAGAATTCAAGCTTTTTTCATACTAAGAGGGGGGAGGGTATGGCTAGTAGTTGCAAACTTCTGGTGCCTGCCAGACCCCAGGGAGGTTGTGATAATTCTTGTTCTTTTAGCTGTCCAGGTAGGCCTGGTCCTGATGTTCCTTTAAACCTTCCACAAGAGGCTTAGCCTTGAGGAAGGGCTTTTATGGACATTTCGTGTCCGAGGAGATGAAGGTCCAGACTCAGCATGACTAAGCACAGGCAACAGAGAACAATGGTTAGAGCTAAAGGGATAGATCCAGTATGGGGTCAGGTTTGCTCTCTTCTATTCCAGAGTCATTACTAATACCCACCTCCTCAAGCTGGCTGTAGTGGTCCTTTTCTGGTTGGAATGGCTGTATCATTGCTTATACCTCTGCAATATAATTACTGGCTTACTCCACCAGAATAAAGAACAGAGCTTGAGTCTTACTCAGCTTTGAATCCAGGGTGCCTACTGCAGTGTCTGGCACATGGTAGTTGTTCAGTACATGTGTACATGTTTATAAATGTAAGAAGTGAAAGATGAGGCTGGAATTAGAGACTGGTGAGAGTTTAAATGCCCTGCTCAGAAATTTTAAATGGGGCATTCCTGTTGTGACTCAGCAGTAATGAACCCAACGGATACGCATGAGGATGCGAGTTTGATCCCTGGCCTCGCTCAGTAGGTTAAGGATCTGGTGTTGCCATAAGCTGCAGCGTAGGTTGAAGACACGGTTCAGATCCTGCATTGCTGTGGCTGTGGTGTAGGCAGCAGCTGCAGCTCCGATTCAGCCCCTAGCCTGGGAACTTTTATATGCCACAGATGTGGCCCTAAGAAGCAAAAATAAATAAATAAATAAATAAATAAATAAGGAAAAAAGGAAATTTGAAATGTATTGTGAAGGTACTTGTGAAATATTTAAAGTTCACTCTTTATTCCTAGGGTGCTGATTTAATAAATGATAAAGTGGAAAAATTAAAGAAAAAACATTCATTCATTCCTCCCAGTAAGATATCTAAAGGGATGCTACATATATCCATTGCCATTTCTTGCCATTTCTTGTTTCTGATGTACTCAGGCAGTACTTCAACAGCTAATCGAGGGCCCACCATATGCCAGGTCACATGCAAGGCTGGGGGTGTAGAAGTACAACCTTGATTCTTTTGCTTTTTGTCAAGGAAAATCCAGTCGTCCGAATAATGTGGACTCACTGTTCTACATCATTTGGGCGGAGCATCATTTTGGACACTGTCAGCTCCTTGGCCTCTCCCCCTCCATTCAGACATAAATTCCTTTGACAAATGGCCCTTTTATTCTCCGCCTTTTATTCTTTCCCCACTTCTCCGGTATCACTACCCTAGATCTCTCTACTGTTCCTAATATTTAGAAGTTATGCTATCGTTCCCTTACATTCATGTTGCCTTGTAACTCTATCCAGTGTGTTTATGTTGACATGGTCTGTTTCTCCATCTGGATCAAGAGCAATATCTCCTACATTATTCTCAGACATGCTGGCTAAATGAAAGGGAAGGTAGTGTTGAGTGAAAATACCTAAGATGAGCAATATTTTTAAGTCTTCTGTGGTTCTTCCCATTTCATTACCAGCCGCCAAGAATGTATTATTTGTTCAAGAATGAATGTAAGGAATGATTCCCAAGGTGACTCTTGACAGAACATGTGAATGGGGTGGGATGGGGTGGGCGGGTGGCTCTTAGCTGAGCAGGAAGCTGGCATGTCGTCTGTGACGCATCACGGCTATTCCTGACCCCCAGACTCTTTCAGCACTGAGCAGATAATGTTTGTCTTTTCTAGGGTTGGGTAAGCTAAGGAAATTGGACATCTGTTTTGAATAATTTGACCTGGGATCACAGTTTTAAGTGAAGCCACATGGGTGTTATTATATCATTGTATTGCATTAGGAAGCAACAAGAATAAACAATATCCTCTGGGCTTCTGAAGAGATGCAGGGGTTGATCTGAGTGTTTACACTATATTAAATGTCTTGTTGAAAATTCATATTTTCCAGTGAACCTTGGTGGTTTTTAAAGAAATAGAGTATATCTCATCTCTTTATTTTGTATCTTGTCAGTAAATCTTGTTTACTTAAGAAAAAATGATAAAACTAATTTTGGCTGCGTAATGTCATCTTAAACATGGTGAGTTTTAGAGAGCTCCTGTTGTGGCTCAGCGGTAACAAACCTGACTCGTGTCCATGAGGTTGCAGGTTTGATCCCTGGCCTTGCTCCATGGGTTAAGTATCCAGCATTGCCGTGAGCTGTGGTGCAGGTCACAGACACAGCTTGGATCCTGCATTGCTGTGGCTGTGACATAGGCTGGCAACTGCAGCTCTGATTCAACAGCTAGCCTGGCAACTTCCATAAACCATGGGTGCAGCCTAAAAAGAAAAAAAAAATGGTTGGTTTTAATTTGTTTTTAAGTAGGAGAATAGCTCATGTGATTTGAGACTAGATTAATTTTATTTTTTAAGCATTATAATTCAAAGCCAAAGATGACCCTAGTAGCTTCTGGTACATTTTTTTTTTGTTCCTCTAATTTTAATTTTCTCCAAAGAGCATATGCCACAAATATTCCATTATCTGATTCTGAGATATGCTATGAAATCTTAATTATATGTTGGGTTAAAACATTAGCACTAGAATCAGACTGGATTAAAATCCTGGTTTTCTGTGTGACCTTGGGGAAGACTTTTAACCCTTCGGAATATCAAATAATAATATTCTCTCCATGGGTTACTGAGGGGATCAAGTAAAAGAATGGATATGAAGTACTTAGCAGAGTGAGTGGCACGTAACAAGTAATCTATCAATATTCAATAACATCAGCATCAGGGCAGTAGTAATGCAGAGAAAGCCATGGTGATTGCCCACCGACGGAACAGAGAAGGCCAGCAGGCAACTTCCTCTAGACTCAAACCCTCTTTCTCCTTAGCCAACTTTCTGTTCTCTGGAGTGTCCAGGCCACTCTGTTGAAACCACTGGCTGTTATCATTGATAAACAAAAACATTGTTTTTAGACTGTTACTCTTATGTCTAGAATAGTTGCTTAAGTATTAAACCCATGAATCAAAACACTGGAAACTTAGAAATGCCTGTATATCTTTTGGCAGCCTGACTTGCAGGGCTTGATTCTGCAGAAACACTGGGTTCACATGAATTTTATTGGAATATACATTGCAGCAGCCACAGCTGGGTTCATTGGCCTAAAGAGTTGTCCATGTTGGTTAAAGGACAAAACAAACTACGGAGGAATATGTCAGGTTGTTTGTTATACGTTGAAAAACATAAGAAAATGCTAAAAAAAAAAAAGTCATAAATGTGAAAAAGTTAAAGCCCAGGGAAAGAACTAGGTCTATGAGTAAAATAAAGAAACGTGGTCTACAAGGATATTTAAAATTTGGCTGGGAGTTCCCGTCGTGGCGCAGTGGTTAACGAATCCGACTAGGAACCATGAGGTTGCAGGTTCGGTCCCTGCCCTTGCTCAGTGGGTTAACAATCCAGCGTTGCCGTGAGCTGTGGTGTAGGTTGCAGACTCGGCTCAGATCCAGCGTTGCTGTGGCTCTGGCGTAGGCCGGTGGCTACAGCTCCGATTGGACCCCTAGCCTGGGAACCTCCATATGCCGCGGGAGCGGCCCAATAAATAGCAAAAAGACAAAAAATAAATAAATAAATAAAATTTGGCTCTCTGTTTCTCTGCTAATATACAGATTTTTCCCCTGGGATTTTCCCAAGTATAGTTATTTCTCCTGCAAGCAGATCAATTCATCAAGTGAGTACATTTTGAAAGGAGCTTAATAAAAATGAATAATTTAAATTGGTTTGAATTTAAGCGATATTCATTTGACTTAAAAGGGAAAAGAAAATATGCAAGTAACGAGGAAAAAAACCTCTTCAGAACTCCATGAAAGATGAAAGAGAGGAGAATTTTGAAACCTTAGGTTGTATTAGAAATGTAAAAATTTTTACTGTATTCTGAAGGAAAAATAAACAACTAAAAGCTGAATTAGTGGAACTTCTATCAATGTAATTTTCCCCCCAACCCAGCTTAAAGATACCTGAATTTGTTTCTAGATCACCTACCTACTAGACTAAATCAATATGTGCTGAAATAAACTATTTTAATTAAACTATAGTTCCTACAAGTTGAAAGTATTGAGTGAGAAAACTCTGAAATTCATGAGTGATACTTGGAATAGATAACTGTGGGTAAATTGTTCAGTATGTTAAGTTTTATCCAAGGATATCATGAGTATAAATGGAACATTTTTGGTAACATGCACCATTCTTGCCAAAAACCTGAGTGAGTTTTACATCTTTGCTCTTTTTTTTCAGTAACTTCATAAAATCCATTCTCTCTTTCTCTCTTTGTGTATGTGCTTGTGTATATGTATGTATACACTGTGTGTGTGTATGTGTAATGCACGAGCATCTTATTGATATAAATTCATTCTTTGGCGATTTTTAAAAAATTAGTTTAGATCAAATTAGATTTTCACCTTATGCTTTTTTGAATTACGTGTTATTACAGAAAGACACATTCTTTTTCTGTAATACATTTTCAGTCATATAACGTAATCCCAAATCAAGCCCAATCAGATATTGTCAGCTTAAATTTTTTATCATATAAAACTTTAATTATGAAAGTCTTCAAAATCCAGATTCAGCCAGGTAAGCTAAGGTTAGCTTTTGCTACATAACCCGGAGTTGGGCTACATCCTCAAAGTTGGTGTCTTAAAACGGTATCCACAGCTGTCAGTTCTGTGGATCAGCAGTTGGGCTGGGCTCAGCTGGGTGCCTCTGTGATCTGGGTCGTGCAGAGTGCTTCTTGGCTCCCTCAGGCATCCAGTTAGCTGTAGGTCAGGGTCAGCTGGGGCCAGGCTGGGGAAGTTCGCCTCTGCTTCCCAGGGTCCCCATCCTTCAAGTACAGCAGGTGGCGTGGACCTGTTCACCTGGTAGTGAACACTTCTTCCCCTTCTCTGAGCCTCAAGTTTATTTATCACAATTAGATTTTATTTCTTATACATGACTATTATATGTATATATGTTATATAGACTCAGAGGACATAGTGTTCTTCCTAAAATGATCTAACTCATTGTGCTGCTTACTTTATGCTGAGAGGCAGCCTGGTATCATGCTGAAGCAGACTCTGAGCCAGTATGCCTGGGGGGGAGGGCGTATCTTATCGCTACCGCTTATCAGCTGAATGACCTTGAATAAGTTAACTAACCTCTCTATGCCTCAGCTCTATTCTTCTGTAAAAAATTTAATTTATGTAAATCTCTTAGAAGACTACCTGGTACATACCGGTAGTGTGTACACACGCATATATATACATATATACAACATATGTATATGTGAACTATAACACACACATATGTTAACTGTAATTACTCATCTTATTAATAGTCAATATATTTACCCATTTATCTGAAAAATTCTTTTTTTATTAAAATATAGTTGATTTACAATGTTGTGCCAATTTCTGCTGTACATCATAATAAGCCAGTCACACACATATATACATTCTGTTTCCCATACTATCTTCCATCATGGTCTAGCCCAAGAGATTCAGGTTCCCTGTGCTGTACAGTAGGACCTCGTTGCTCATCCATTCTAAATGTTAATAGTTGGCATCGACCAAGCCCAATCTCCCAGTCCATCCCACTCTGATCCCATGTAATTATTAGTTTTGGAAACACAACTAACAGCTTTCACAATCACCATCAATTATTTAGTAGTTTTTTTATCCTGGCAATAAAAAGTATACGTGTACCATTCAGTGGATTTGGTTACATTTCAACTCAGATTTTTTCATTCTGAGTGACATCTAGCATGATTGATGTATTTTTGAAAATGGATGTTTGGATATTGGAAATCAATCTGAATGGCATATCTGGTTTATATTTCTGATCTCATTAAGCTGAATAGGCCTGGATGACGATAGTCTATGTAATCACATGATCATCAATGCACAGAACTACAGGAGGGCAGAAATTACCTTGAAGTAGGTGTTCGGCTTTTTCATCTCCCTAAGCTAAAACCTCATACATTTGGATAAAAACCTGAGCCAAGGAAGGCCAAGGTGTGTGGCATTGCGTGCTCTGAGCCAGGCACGCCTCTGAGAAACATCCTAAGTGAAGTATCTCTTAATTCACCAAACTACCTCTTTGAAATGGGCACCTTTTTACCCCGACTTCCTAGATCAGGAAACTGAGGCATATGAGGTTTGCTAACTTGCTTGGTTGTTAGTAAGAGACTGGGTCAATATGGAAATCCGGGCTGTCTGGCTGCAGAGCCCAGCCCTTCCACCAAAGCAGGATGCCCCTGCGTCCCAACATGTACCAGGAGCAGACCTTTGCCCCCCTGGTCCATGTTGCCCTCAGAACACCTTTTAAAGTAAGCCTTCTTCTTTTTTCTAGATGAGTCAGCTCAGGTTTATCCCAGCCTGCTCTAAGGGGCAAAGAACTCGCCTCTCTGTGTGCTCTTTACCGTAGGAAAGCTATAAAAAAATCACCATGCTGCCTTCCTGGGAGCATGCAGGAGCCTCTCCAGAACCTCACTAATGTTTCGATTTGAAATGTTTTATGTATTTAAGAAGTTTACTCATGTTCAAAATTATACTCGACATTTGCTTTCATTTAAATTTCTTGATTTAGGGGTGGGCATGGATATTTTCCCAGGCTTCTCTTGTCTAATTGTATTTCTCCTAATGCAGATTGCCTTTTCATATCATTTGCTCATTATTTATTGATATCTTAAGGCTTTTCTGATTAATGACACCAACAGATTCCTTGAATTCTAGACTGTCTTGATCACGTATAAATTTGATATTGCACCATCAATTAATGCAGAGACCAGTTTAATTTCCTCTACTAACCTTGTTAAGTTTTGATAATTCCTTCTTTCTGCCCTCTGAGCCTGCAAATCCCTGTGCGACTCTGCCTTCTGACCCCAGGCTAATGAAACTTCTCAAGCAAAATCTTTGGTTTCCTCTTCAAAATTTGAGGTTTGGGAGGGGGGACCCTCCCAATTGCAGATGTTAAGAGAACCCTTGGGTTTTTTTGGAGAATGATTTTTTATGACAAAAGATGACTTAGCAAGTTCCTTTTGAGCTGTACTAGCAGACTTTCTTTAAGCTGAAAATGTCACAGATGATGCACTTTGAAAATATTTCAGTTTGGTTTCATTTTGTGTAGAAAGCTCACTGTGTTAACACTTTCTTAAAGCAAGACAGTTTGGCTGGTAGACTATCACCAGATACACATGCAAAAAAAAAAAATCTCTGAATCAACAGTAATTTAGGGGAAAAAATAAGCAGAAGCTTATATTGTGATGGCTTGTGTCATTCTGGGATGTAGAACAAAAACGAACTCGTTTCTAAAGCTGTCAATCGATAAAAAGCCTGACTTATGGGAAAGTAAGAAGCCTCTTGAGAATGTTCTAACCAGGCTGGCTGTCACTTCCCTATTGTCATACTTGTGGCTCATTTCCTGAGACAGTCATCAGCAGCGGCAGGTCGTTCCAAGGCTGTGTTCTCTTTACTCTATGTTTGCTCTTAGAAATTACAGAGCACACACCTAGTATTTTCCAGCAATGCACAGAAGCAGTTTGTCTTGATGATGTACTATGTGTGGCAAGTAATTCTCATTAAAGCTTCAGTTTTCTTAAGGAAGGAGAGATGTTACTGCTTTCAGTGGACCCCCACCCCCGAGAGTTGCTTCCACTTGCCAGGAACCTCTTCCTTCTTTGTCTGTAACTGTATACCTCAAAACTCTTTTAAGAATTGCTGGTGGATGGTTCTAAGTTCTGAATCTGCACATTTTACAGCCATTCCAGACTGTAGTTATGTAAATATTGGTAAACTTACTGCATCTGATCTGTTCATTTGTGAATGTTTTGTTTCTGTGCACAATTCAAAACATTTAAATGATGATGGACAGTTAGGCGGTGATATTCTTGGAAAAATCAGCCCAAGTTCTGTTTGTACTCAAAATGCCCAGTACATACTGCAGGCACAAATGTTTCCTGCCGTGGCTAAAGGGACTAGTTAAGGTCATTGAATGTATTTTGATCACCTCAGTATATTTATTGCTAAGGAATAAAAATGACCATTTCTGCTGTGAATCATGACATTGACAATTGCATATCTTTGGTGTGTTTAATTTTATATGTCTTGAAGCAAGTGTTTTATGCCCATTTTAGGTGTGAGTTAAGTTTCTACTTTTGTATTGAAGTACTGTTGATTTACAATGTTTCAGGTATACAGCAAAGTGATTCAGTTATACATACATATATATGTATTCTTTTTCAGATTCTTTTCCAATGTAGGTTATTGCAAGGTATTGAATATAGTTCCCTGTGCTTTACAGTAGTTTCCTGTTGATTACATGTTTTATATACAGTAGTGTGAATCTGTTAATTGCAAATTTCAAATTTATCCCTCCCCCTCTTTCCTCTTTGGTAACCATAAGTTGTTTTCTATGTCTATGAATCTTCTTTGTTTTGTAAATAAGTTCATTTGTATCCTATTTTAGATTCCACGTATAAATGATATCATGTGATAGTTGTCTTTCTGTGTCTGACTATGTCACTTAGTATGATAATCTCCAGTTGCATCCATGTTGTTGTAAATGACATTATTTCATTCTTTTTTATGGCTGAGTAATGTTCCATTGTATATATATATATGTACCACATCTTCTTTATCTGTTCCTCTATCAATGGACATTTAGGTTGCTTCCATGTCTTGGCTATTTTACATAGTTGAGCTATGCTTATGGTTAATTTTATACCATCTAGATGGATGTGGAATTCCCTCAGGGAGCACAGAGTGCCTTGTACTAGATAGTATGACTTGCAAGTGGGCCAGACCACATGGGCCCCCACTGGACTTTTCAGGAGTGTGGTGGTTAGAGAGTGAAGCCTGGGCTCCTCTGAAAGATGATGTTGCTTCTTTGCCATTTTACAGTATTTTCAATTTCATTTTAAGAACGTGGCAAAAATCAGTGCAACTAACAAATGTTCTTCTTGCTCAGTAATTATTGGGAATTCACAAGAAAGGCAAGAGGAGAGGGAGAAAATAGACAGGGAGAGAGGACATTTGGGGGAAGGGAGGATATTTTTTATTAAACGTTTTCTTCTGTAGCAGTTGCAAATTATGTATTTCACGATTGTGACATTTTTGAAACTGGCACAGAAGAGGCAGTAGCCTAGGAAGGACCTTTGACCCCTGGTCTGCAGAGTAAGAGTGTGGTGTGGAGAGTGTGGTTTCCTCAGGCTGAAATGGGTGCTAATAAGTGTTTTTTAAGTGCTGGTGACACTTCCCCGCAGAGGTTTTGTTCCCTCTGAGCTTTGCTCCAGAGTTCATTTATTTCTCCACAGGCCTTCGTCTTCCCTGTTTCACAAGATTTGTCATCAGAAAAGGCATATGCTTTAGGACATTTGTTAATACTGACTGAGAGTGCAGGAGGAGGGGTGCAACCTGGTATTTTGATATTTGAGAAATGAGCTCAAGTTAAAACTTACAAATTAAAGTGAGTTCCCGCTGTTGCTCAGTGGGTTAAGAACCTGACTAGTATCATGAGGATGCAGGCTCAATCTCTGGTCTCACTCAGTGGGTTAAGGATCTGGCATTGCCGCAAACTGTGGCATAGGTTGTAGATGTGGCTTGGATCTGGCGTTGCTGTGGCTGTGGTGTAGGTCAGCAGCTGCAGCTCTGATTCAACTTGTAGCCTGGGAACTTCCATAGGCCTCAGGTGCGGCCCTAAAAAAAACAAAAAAATTTAAAAATTAAAAAGAAAAAACTTTAGTAAGTAGAGAGAAAGGCAAATAGTGTATATCATTTATATGTGGAACCGGAAAGTGATGCAAATTAACTTATTTACAAAACAAAACAGACTCACAGACATAGAAAACAGACTTATGGTTACCAAAGAGGAAAGCGGGGGAGGGATAAATTAGGAGTTTGTAATTAATATATACAACTACTATATATAAAATGGGTAAACAAGGACCTACTTTATAGCACAGGGAACTATATTCACTATCCTGTGATAAACTATAGTGGAAAAGAATATGAAAAAGACTATATATACGTATCTATATATACATATATGTATACCTGAGTCACTTTAATGTACAGCAGAAATTAATACAGCAATGTTAGTCAATTATACTTCAATAAAATTAAAAGAAGAAAGAGAAAGCTCTTTTTTTTTTTGTCTTTTTAGGGCTGTGCCCGCTGCATATGGAGGTTCCCAGGCTAGGGGTCCAACCAGAGCTGTTGCTGCTGGCCTGCGCCACAGCCACACCAATGCGAGATCCGAGCTGCATCTGCGACCTGCACCACAGCTCACGGAAACGCCTGATCCTTAACCCACTGAGCAAGGCCAGGGATCGAACCTCATGGTTCCTAGTCGGACTCGTTAACCACTGTGCCATGATGGGAACTCCTTTTTTTTTTTTGTTAAGAAAACTTTAAACAGCGCATGGTATAGATCTTATTGGTTTGGGGTCCTCGGGGGCTGTTGCAATACAGCCCTCAACCCATCATGAGCTAGTACATCGACTGTGTGTCACACCCAGCATTCATTTCCTTATTTATGCTGCAAGATGAAATAGGATAGAAGAGAAGTTCCCATCGTGGCTCAGCAGTTTATGAACCCAACTAGTAACCATGAGGATGCAGGTTCGATCCCTGGCCTCGCTCAGTGGGTAAAGGACCCGGTGTTGCCGTGAGCTGTGCTGTAGGTCGCAGACGCGGCTCAGATCTAGTGTTGCTGTGGCTGTGGCATAGGCCGGTGGCTACAGCTCCGATTCAACCCCTAGCCTGGGAACCTCCATGTGCCTTGGGTGTGGCCCTAAAAAGAAAGACACACACACACAAAGAAAAGAAAAAAAAGGAAGAAATAAGGTAGAACAGGAAATGTGACTGTCAGGCACAGACACACGTGGGAAGAAACACAGGGATGCATTTTTTCACGAGAGTTTTGTGTCTGAGTGCATGTGCTATGTGCGTAAGTGCCAGCATGCAGACACAGCGCCCACCTGTCAGCTGCCTTGCAGTGTGATGTCTATGTCATAACTGAGAGTTATGGTGAAAATGTTTGAGGAGTCTTGGTTTTAAAGCATTGCTTTTGGAGGATGAATGTAAAAAAAATTCAGATCTCCTCCAGCTCTATCAGATGCTGCCAGTGGGCCCCTTTGGTGAGTTTCCCACTTCTTTGTGTTCCTCCGGGTCTTTAATGTAGGGAGGATTTAATGACATGGCCTGAGCGCTGACTGAGCATCTCACATGCCTGCATTCCCTCCTTTTCCTTAGGAACAGCCCAGGAATGTGGTGACACGGTGTAAACCCTGGCCCTCTGGCTCTCCTGCTTTCCTCCATGCATTGAAGCTGATTCTTTTCTCGATTCCATTCCCTGTAGTTGATTTTTCTCTTCTCTCTGTGCCCACTGGCTTCACACACACACACACCCTTATTTTCATCTGGCATTTTCTTTCATCGCCAGCGTGCTTGACGGTATGGCCATTCCCTTTGGGTTAAAAAGTTAGATTTTTTTTTTTTCATTCCTGTCTTTCAGTTTTTGTCCCTGTCCTCCTCTCCCACTGTTGAGAAAGCATGTCTCCCAGGTACCCAGGATGCTAAACTGCTGTGACATTAGGTACCTGCCAATCAGGGATCTACAGGTCAGAGCCAGTCCGCACATGGTTCTCAGTCGGGGCCCACTGTAGAAATTGAGAGCAAGTCTTTAGAAATGTTGATAAGAATTTAGCAGAGTAATTTTATGTTTATTTAAGCTAAGGACAAATTTGGGCTTGCATTTTGCCTTTTTATTGCCTCTTTTTTGGACCTCTTTATTATTTTTATATATAAACTTGATCTGAGATGCAGTAATAAATTAAAAAGTGGGTCCTTCATCATAAACTCTTTGAGAGGCGCTGCACCAGATAACTAGATTGTTACATCCGATGCATCTAATGGGTCAGGGGGAGAATGAATGGCCATGTAACCCAGGATCTCCGGCAAAGATGAACTTGTAAACGTTTTATGGAGCTTTTGGATCTGAAGTCCACAAATTGAAGGCATGGCCATCACAGGGGAAATGAAGAGGAAACAGGCAAAGAGAGAGAAAAACCAATAATCTGTGTGCTTTTACTAAGACGCTTAAAAAGTGAATGCGGTAACGACTTTAAAGTTCATAAGAAGGTGCTTCTCTGTCAGCCACAGTATTTAATAACACACACACACACACACACACACACACACACACACACACACACACACACACTTCTCTCTTCCCGCGGCATTTGTTGTATGCACAAACTTTCTCAGATGGAGGAAGAGGATTCTTGCAGATTCCCTCAGACTTTAGACGTCCAGACCCTCGAACACCAATGCAGATTTTAATGATGGGGTAGAAGGGAAAAACTAATTATATGTCGTTATTGCCACTGTCACAAACAATGATAGGAGATGGCCTAATCAAAAGCATTTGCCAATGGATATGATTCAGCTAAATTTAATTCACCCAAAGATTCAAGAATATGAGCATCCCATGTTCTCATGACAGAGTTTTCCCTTTCAGAGAAACCAAAATAATTATTCTTAAAGCCCTTCCGAATCTGCCTGGAAAGACGGCCCCTTTTGAAGATTCCATTCCATGGAGATCTTTCCATTTGCCTGTGATGGTTCAGTCGTCACTCTGTACTGGGTGACTTAAAGGTGTCTTGTTAACAGAACATAGCATTCCTATGTTAATTCAAATTATGATTTCTTTTACTTATTTGCACAGTTGAAGCGTTTTTGTAGGAAAAAAATTGAGGTTAAGCAGTACCTAGGAGGGAGACCCAATTACTCTTTACAAATGCATTTCCTCAGAGTCAAAACATTGAAGTAGAAGTTGAAAAGTAAATATTTAGCCATATAGGGACATTAAAAAAAAAACAGACTTATAGTCTAGAATCAAATATAAATGCTTTGAATTTTTTATTTTTTAATTTTAAAAAATTTTTATTATAATTGATTTACAATGTTCTGTCAATTTCTGCTGTACAGCAGTGTGACCTAATTATACATATATATATATATATATATATATATATATATATATATACTCTTTTTTTCACATTATCCTCCATCATGTTCCATCACAAGTGACTGGAGATAGTTCCCTGTGCTATAAAGCAGGCTCTCAACTCCAAATGCAATAGTTGGCATCACTATCCCCAAACTCCCAGTCCATCCCACTCCCTCCCCCTCCCCCTTGCAAACCACAAGTCAAACAACAGCTAGTAAGTTGACTTTGCTTCCATAGCATGTAGGTGATAAATTCAAACAATTAAAAGGCATTGCTCCCACCTGCCATTCCTTTGGGCACAACTGGGAAATTAGCCCAGGATTCTAAATTGCTAGATGCAGCTGAACATAAATGTTCACACTTTCTTCCGCACACTCACCAGAGGACAGTAGTGCAGCACTGCCAGCAAGCACTCATGTGGACTAAAATGTCATCTTCCGTACTTGAAGCCAGCAAGCACTCGTGTGGACTAAAATGTCATCTTCCGTACATCTTCCGTATGTAATCAGACCTGGTGATCACACCCAGAAGGAAAGCTCTCTTTTCCAAAGCTTAAAAGGGGGGGGAAAGATGGATGGAGTTGAAAGTTTTTCAAAACTTCAATACTAATGTTCCTCTCCCATAAAGAAAAATACAGAAACATTACCCCTTAGGGGAAATAGGATGGGACCAGGAGGGGTGCGAAGTAGACAGGCAGGTGGAAATATATAGAGTCAGATACTGAAGACCTGCAGATAATTTAGAGAAGCTGGGCATTAGGAGGTATGAGGCAAAATAAAAATCGTAGTGATAATTACCAATAATTTTTGAGCTTGTGCTATGTGGCAGGCATTGCCCTAAGTGCCTTTACGTGCATTAATCATTAATTGTGAAGCTACTTGGAAATATCAAGTGAGTGACTCTGGAAGAAGAAAAAAAGGAACTTCTCAGGGGACCATACCCCAGGGAACAGGTGCTCGGGGAAGAAAGACTATTTCTCTAAAAAATAGTGTCCGTTAGAGAAAGACAAACACTGTATGATCTCATTTATATGTGGAATCTTAAAAATACAACAGACTAGTGAGTATAACACGCAAAAAAGCAGACTCACGGATCTAGAGAACAAACTTGTAGTTACCAATGGGGAGGGGGAGGGGAGTAAAAGTTACAAACCATTAGGTATAAAATAAGCTATAAGACAAAGAAAAATAAAATAAAATAAGCTACAAGGACATATTGTACAGCACAAGAACCATAGCCTGTATTTTATAATAACTATAAATGGATTAGAACCTTTAAAAATTGTGAATCACTCTATTGAACATCTGTAACTTTTGTACTATTGTACAGCAACTGTACTTCAATAAAAAAAATAGTGTGGGTTGATGAGCTGCTCAGTTGGTTACTGGATTATTCAGAGTCACAGGCCCTTTGCCTGTGATCTTGGGGGCAATGCAGATGGAACTGCTTCCTGAGGGCAGAACCAGTGAAGAAGGAAGACAGTCTAGGTAGAGCAGGTGCTTCAACCAACACCACACACCTGTTCCTGGCAACCCTCAAAGTAATTGCACAAAAACACACCCTGAAAGTGATGGGTCTTGTAAGAAAAATGGGGCTGACCTTTCAAAAATCTGATAGCTAGAGAACCAGCAGAACAGGCTGAGCCCTCATTAAAAACCCTGGCACCGTTAACTCTGACCAGACACCAAGAGTCCCCATAAGTCCCTCCTCTGCTGTGTGTCTATCGCCTTTGCATCCTCCTTCCCACTAGGAGTGGCCTTGGAGTCATCCCCACTCTCTGCCAACAAAAGTGTCCAATCCAGGTTCATGGCCTTCCTCAGTTAGGATGCTTTCCTCCCAAACTCAGGAAGGGGCACAATCTTCACAGCACTTTCAGCTGTTCTTGCAGCTTCCCAGCCTCCCGGAGGGGCCAGAGGAATGGTTCTGGAAACCACTAAACTTCTTGCCACTTTTGATGCTAAGCAAAGGCACCTCTGTAGGATTTTTAGCTTTGTTTAAAGGCCCTCACATAGCCCTTTATTTGAGAGAAAATTTGCTCTTGATCACTCTAAAGCTTTAATGTCCTCCCAAACATTGCACAAGATCCAAAGGGACTCTAGTATTATGGGGATGTCACTCCCCTATTTGCTAATCTTAGTAATCTTCGGGCAGTGACATGCTGTGTAACAAAACAGACTGTGTTCTGGCTCCAGAAGAGGGGCAGGGGCAGCAGGGAAGGAGAAAGCATACAAGTCAGGATCATTTGACTATTTGCAACTTAGAATACCTGAATTTCACCTTGTCCTCAAGATAATAATTTCTCTATACGTAAGACAGCACAAAAAGCTGAGAGTATTTTGTCCTGGAATGGAGTATAATGGAGTAAGGATTGAAGAATAGGCTGTGTAGTTGGGAAAAGAGTATTTTGGGGAAAACTAGTGATTTCTTGAACAACTGTGGTAGGAAGTTACCCAGTTTATACCAACACGTGATGTGGGCTCTTCATCCATCCTCAAAGCTAGACCTCCCAGGATGCAGGAAAGGTACTTTTGCCTCCTTTGTGTATCACATTTACCCCTTATGGTCGCTAAAGGGTAACCGATGGAAACACAACAAGAAATAATATTCTTGGCAGTTTGACAGTGCTGAAGGTTTTGGTGATTCTCAGTTGTCCTCAAAGCCTTGCTGTAGCCTTAGGCCCGTGGTAGGAATATTCTGTGTTGTAACTATGTTGCAGATAACAGAATCTCGAAAGATTGCATATGGAATGAGTCCACTTATATTTTTTACTAAGAGCAACAAAGGACAATTTTTAGCTTATGTTATAATACCAACAGCCCACTTTATTTATGTATTTATTTATTTTGCATTTTAGGGCCACACCCATGACATGTGGAGGTTCCCAGGCTAGGGGTCCAATTAGAGCTACAGCTGCCAGCCACAGCCACGCCAGAGCTGAGTCGCGCCTGCCACCTACACCACAGTTCATGGAAATGCCGGATCCTTAACCCACTGAGAGAGGCCAGGGATTGAACCCATAACATCATGGTTCCTATCGGATTTGTTTCCACTGCACCACAAAGGGAACTCCCCACAGCCCAGTTTAAATTTGTGAAGGGGTTGGTCAGCCCTACATATTTCGAATATTTTTTTTTTTACACTTTGTAGAATGTAGCTCACCGAAATCATTTCAGTGATACTCTCTTGACACGTGTTCCCTTTCTCTGCCACCACCTCTTTCTTAAATCACATCTGCAGTTCTTCCTTATTACTGAAATCTGTGTTCCTTGGCTAACCCTTCCCTTGTGGCTTGGCTTTCATATTTCCAGGTGCATAACATTCATCTCCTGAAAAATTGCTCTATTTTCAAATCGCTCCTGTAATTTCCCCTCTCTGTCGCAAAGGAGTTTGTCTTCTCCATATATGCTCAAATTGCATTTGAAGAAACGTGGCCTTATTGGAGTGTAGCAGGATGAGTAATGGGCTGGAAACTCAGAGGCTCCAAGTTCTAATTGCCACTGACTCATCCTAAAACCTGGTCAAGGTGCTTCCTGATATCTCTGTGACTCAGGGCCTGTTTATCTTAAATGGCATTAACGCTAGCTCACCTCGTAAAGGTGGACTGTGCGGTAACAGCTGGAAGCAAATATTTTCTAATATTGATACCTCAACAGTAGTCTATTAATGTATAAGGGATATATCTACATTCATGCTTTTTTTAATTTAGTCCTCCTAATAATTCTCTGAGAGAGGTAGTCTTCTGAGTTTTGCTGTTTAGGAAATCACAGCTTGGAGATGAAAGTTCCACACATTCTAATTGTGTATGTATGTTTATAGATACATGTGGGTGTATACGAAAATATGTATGTATATGTATGTAAATATACGTATTGTATAAATATGTGTACACACAAACATGCGTACATACATACACCTTCTTGAAAATTCTGGTTCACAGTGAGGGGTGTTTTAAATGGAATACTCAGCTGAGGGTAATACTCTGTCCACCCAGTAGAAATCTTAGGTCCAACCGTCCTGAGTAGTATTTTCTTCGCCTTTATGCTCCAAATTCAGGTGTACGTCCCCCTGAAAATTTCAATACATTTTTTCTCCCTGCTCAGGAAGACTTGCAATGGCCTTTCATCTCAGAACACGTTGCTTTTATCGTTCTTTATGTGGTATATAAAATTCCTATGATCATTTCAATTGCCCTTTCTGTGGATCTCAGACACGGAGAAGGTCCACGGGACACCATGGATGTCAGGTTAGCCGGGAAGCTTGAATCCACCTGGAAACTGCTCAGCGCTCGTGGGTGGGTTAGTGCCCTGGATGAGAAGATGAAAACAAAGAGTTCACAGAGACGTCTAAGGAGGCCCATCCTCCCCTGAGGCAACTGTTGATCAGTTGACTCCATCATCCCCTTATGAGGACAACCCCAGGCATGAAGTCAGTTCTTACAGCAGTGGGGGAGGGGTGATGGGACCCACCTGCCAGGAAATCATTTCTATTGATGACAAGGAGCATCATTGGGCCAGTGCATTTTTCTAAGATTCCACCAACCAGACCGATCTATCCCCTTTCTCGAGATTATGTGAGAATTTTAGAGTGGCTGTGGTTACTCAGTAGTGGTACCTTTGTAGAATAGTATTGTCTAGAGTTGATGGAAAAGCTTAGTATCTGTGCAACCTAATATAGCAGCAGCTGGCCCCACATGGCTGTTGAGCGCTTGAAAAGTGGCTAGTGTGGCCAAGGACCTAAAAGTTCAAAATTATAAAATTATAAAATTTATAAAAATTATAAAATTATAAAATTTTAATTCATTAAAAAAAACTACATGTGGCTAGTGACCACCAGATGCATCAGTGTAGATCTGCAAACCACACATATTCCTGTTATTTAGGAGACTAGTCACGATGGCACCATGATGGACATTTGCCGTCCAGTGACCTTGAGGACACTTTGGGTATGAAAAGGTGTGAAAGAGATGGGACTTTGCAAGCCGAGGTAAGATGTGCAGAAGTGCAGTGCCAGCCCATGGACATGATGGCAGCTTTTCAGAAATGACCAGAAAATAGTGTTTCAGGCTGTGACAATTCTTTGATTTCCTTTTCACAGGCTCCTTCATGTTGGTGAACACGACCGGCAGGCCCGAGGGACAGAGGGCCCACCTCCTCTTACCTCAGCTCAAAGAGAATGACACCCACTGCATTGATTTTCACTACTTCGTGTCCAGCAAGAGTAGTGCTGCTCCTGGCTTACTCAACGTCTACGTGAAGGTCAATAACGGGCCTCTGGGGAACCCCATCTGGAATATATCTGGAGATCCAAACCGTACATGGAACAGGGCAGAGCTGGCCATCAGTACTTTCTGGCCTAACTTTTATCAGGTATGCTCTTTATGTTCATTGCATGTTTTTTGATGCATCATCTAACTTCTTTTTAAATTAAAGTGTATTTGATTTACAGTTGTGCCAATTTCTGCTGTACAGCAAGGTGACCTAGTCTTACATATAATATCCCTTCTTTTTCTCATACCGTCTTCCAACATGGTCTGTCCCAAGAGATTTGGATACAGTTCCCTTTGTTTTCCAGTTGGGCCTCATTGCTTATTCAGTCCAAGTGTAATAGTTTGCCTCTACTAACTTCTGAAAATATAAAGTTTTTGGCATTAGTGTAACTGGAGAATGTATAAGAAGTGTTGATTAAAAAAAAAAAGAAGAAGAAGTGTCGATATATTTAGACCAGTATAAGGCAAGCTCGCACTCTTTGATAGGGAGCATATTAAGGCTTTATTTGGACATTACCTTGAGAAATGAGTAAAAAGCACCAACCCCATTGCTTTATGTGTGCATTGATTGAAGAAAAGCAGTAACGTGCAGCAGGGCAGGAAGCACCATCTGCAGGGAGGTTTGACGTCCTATGTTAAGTAGCCATATCTGACCCAAGGGACAGCACTTGATTGTAGAAGCAAAAGCCTCTTCTCCTACAAGTGGCTCTCAGGAGTCGTGGGCCATGAGGAAGTAAGCCCTCGTGGAGGGCAGTGGGTGAGAGGCAGGGCCCTGCTTCCACCCTGGCAGTGCTGGGAAGAAAATGCCGTGTAGACTGAGACCTTGTCACGGAGGGGCTGGTTCTTTGGGTGCTCTGTGGGGACCCACAATGCCCGGTGGAGTGGGGGTTGAAAGGAACTGAAGGGGGCAGGCCGGGGGCCGTTAGGAAGTGGTACAGAGGCTGTCCTGCTGGCATGTCCGGCCCCTCCAGAGACCTTGTGCCTGAGAGCATCCGACCCAGGGTTGGGGAGGGGAATTAGTGACCATGGCATTCGGTGCACTTTCCTCCTTAAGTCCACAGCCTCTTTTCAAATAGCTTCATACTAAAAACACTGAATTAGGAGTTCCTAGTGGCCTGACAGTTAAAGGATCCAGCATTGTCACTGCTGTGGCTCAGGTCACTGCATGGGTTCAATCCCTGGCCCTGAAACTGCAGCCCAAAAAAAAAAAAAAAAAAATGGAGTTCCTGTCGTGGCGCAGTGGAAACAAATCCAACTAGGAACCATGAGGTTTCAGGTTTGATCCCTGGCCTCACTCAGTGGGTTAAGGATCCAGCATTGCTGTGAGCTGTGGTGTAGGTCACAGACGAGGCTCGGATCTATTTGTTGCTGTGGCTGTGGTGTAGGCTGGCCATTACAGCTTTGATTGGACCCCTAGCCTGGGAACCTCCATATGCCATGGGTGCGGCCCCCAAAAGACAAAAAGACAAAAAAAAATTAATTTCAAGCTAAAAGGATACATTAAGAGGACTGAAGTACTTTGTTTTTCTCTTTCTTAATTCCTGTGGCTCACTTGGAAGCCATGGAGAGCAAGTATCCAAAATGATGTCCCACAGTTAATTGAGGTGCTTGACGAGACTCAGGGAGGAAAATCTGAGTCTCAAGGGCTGATGGTTATCTCGGCAGCACAACTGACACCCATTCTGCAGGTTTCATGTTTATTAGGGAAGATTTATCAATCCCAGTTCTTCTATCCCTAGATTTGACCATGGGAACAAATTGGCTGTAAATTTCTTAATTTATCTTTATACCCTTTTACCTGCAACAATTTCTGATATTTAAACATTCCTTGAATGGAAATGAAGGGGTAGTCAAAGTTCTGATAGTACACATGTAAATTGTTAAAATCCTCTTAGAGTGCACTTTGGCAATTCATTTTAAAAGTGTAAAAAATTTAGGTAGGTCTAATTTTAGCAATCTATTATTAGGAATTCATCCTAAGGAAATAATGGAGTGTGGTTACAAATAATTAACTACAAGGGTATTCATGGCAGTGGGCTTATAATAATGAAAAACCAGAAACAGTATTACATTTCTAACTATAGAGGATTCGGTCATGTATGCTCCCTCAGTACAAACATTCATCTTGCAGCTGTTCAGAACAACGTTATGGAAGATCGTTTAACAATGTTTCTAAGATTATGTTATCAAGTGGATAAAATAGTCAAGCAATATGTTAAATTCCATTGTTTCCATTATATATGTACACACTAATATATAGTGTCTATATATATTATATACTATATATTATATATGTACATATATATATAACTATACTATATGGTGAAATAAACATCAAAAAGTGGTTTTTCCCCAGCTAGTGACTTGAATTTTTTCTTCCTGTTATCTGTCATATTCTAAATTTCCCCCAGTGTACGTGTGCTATTTTTACTTATAAAACAAAAAAGAGTAGAAAGTAATTTTTCTTCTAGAGGAGAAACGCCCTATTTCTCAAACAACCTTCTTTTCTGTAAGTGCATTGATAACCGCTCAGTGGTTTAATTCAAAAAAATAGCCTCCAGGACAAAGTTTCTTCCTTCATTGGATGAAAATGGAGGGAGGTGAAGTGGGTTTGTCTAAGTTGGGCTTCAGAAGGCATGTGTGGTAGACTGGGCTAAGAGGCAGAATGTTTCTAGAAACTTCTTTTGGAGAAGACCTTCCCAAAGTTGAGAAGGCTTAGCTAGTTCCCCTCTGGAACCTGCACTAGACTCTTCCTTGGTCTCTAGGCATTTAGATAATATCACAGGTTACGCCCTGCTCGTCTTTGACCTGATCTTCTCTTTCACCTTAGCCATGGCCAGGAGTGGGCTCTGTAGGGACCCCCGCAGACACCAGAGCCCAGTGCATTGGTTTAGCCTAGACACCGGCCACAATCCATATCTTAAATTTTTATGTTGCCTTTGTCTTAGTCCCAGATGCTGTGACAAAAACTCACAGACTGGGTGTTTTAAACAGCAGACATTTATCTCTCAGTTCCGGAGGCTGGCAGTCCAAGTTCAAGGTGTCTGTAGATTCAGCCCTCTTCCTGACTTACGGAGTTCACCTTCAGGTCTTCCCGTCATGGGCTCCCATGATCTCCCCATGTGCAAGTGGAGAGAGAGCCCTGGTCTGTCTTCTTATAGGGCACTAATGCCGTTAGGGGGGCTCCACCCTCATGACCTCATCTAAACCTAATTACCTCTCTGCTGCTCATCTCCAGATTCCATCACTGTGGGGGTTAGAGCTTCAACATATGAATTTGACAGTCAGTCAGTCAAAATTAAAGGAATGATTAAAGTTATCAACGATCTTAGGAGATCAGCTGTTAAAAGGGAATTATCAAACTGCAGTTGGTCCAATGTGGGGCTTAGAGGTACTGACCCCCACAATGTAGCTGAAAGTCTGAATATATAACTTTTGACTCCCCTCAAACTTAACCACTGATAGCCCACCATTGACCAGAATCCTTACCGAATATACTATATCCGTATATATTCATTCACTGTATATATAGTATTTGTGTGTGTGTATATATATATATTTTTTTTCTTAGAATAGAGTAAGAGAAGAGAAAAAATCATAACAAAAAGATACACGTTTATGGTACTCTCCTATATTTATTGATACCTCAAGTTTGTATGATCTGTTTACAAGATAAATTTTCTGTTGGTACCTCCATCAGTATTGTCTTAAATGATGCAAAACACCGTAGAAGTTGTCCATGTTACTAACACTAGACATCAAAAGCAAAAAGATAGTGTGAAAAACAAACTCTTATTTAGTTACAGGTGTAACAATTCATGCATTGATAAGGAAGAAGTGGCAATGTGATTGCTTCATGGTAGCCTCGCCTATACACTAATGAATGAATTGTGATAAGATTTTATGGCCCAACCATTATGTCATATTCATAATACAGTAATGGAAACATTGCTACATATTAAAGAAATACTTACCTATTGACAATAGGCTGATGTGCACTTTCTCTAGTTACCAGGGAGAAAGGCATACTGTACAGTTATAAAATTCTTTAAAAGCAAAGTTATAAAACAGTGAGAAAACTGCACATTACTAATTTTATATTAAATTTTGCTCACCTTATACCTATGTAAGGACACACTAGCATCAACATATGTTTTATGCATTCATGGCATACCCAATTTTTTCAGATATTTCTGGCCCACACAGTTTGTCTGCCAGTTTTTTCAAATTGCTGCAGATCTACAAATACTTTGCAGTGTATTCATTGCAAAAATACTGGGTATAAGTGGATCCATGCAGTTCAAACCTGTGTTGTTCCAGGGTCAACTGTGTATGAAAGTAGGGCGTCCCTGTCTATCAGGCCGTTGATGTTGTCAATGAAATCTTCCTTTTTTTTTTTTTTTTTTGCTTTTTATGGCCACGCCTGCAGCATATGGAAGTTCCGAGGCTAGGGATTGAATCAGCATCTGCCGCTGGCTTACGCCACAGCCACAGCAACTCCGATCTGAGCTGAGTCCTTGTGACCTACACCACAGCTTGCAGCTACACTGGATCCCTAACCCACTGAGCGAGGCCAGGGATCAAACCTGCATCCTCATGGATACTAGTTAGATTTGTTTCTGCTGCACCACAATGGGAATTCCTGAAGTCTTCCTTTCTTGAGTTCTTTTGAATAAAATATTTTGCCTTCCCAGTTGTGAACCTGTGACCCTGGTCCCAAGCTCTCCCACTCCACACATGACCTCTGTTACACTGCTGGGCAGCACATGCTTTCTCATATTCAGTTAGAACTTACTTCTCGTGATAGCTTTTTGGTTCCCTGGGTGATTCATTACGAATAGCTTCATATTCTGGATTTAAAGGTGGACTTGCAGACATTCTTTACAACAGTGCTGCTCAGTATTTAAGAACCATGTGATCAACGTGGTTTGATATGATCCTTAAGCCTTTGGATCCACTGACAATGCGTTTGTTCATTAAATTCCTAAGCACTCTAGCCCAGCCCCCGCCGTTCAAGTTTTAAAGACATAGTGACAGCATTACATCCCTCTTCTTTCCCCTTTGTCTGCCGGGAAGCAGACATAGTGAAGCCATGGCCCTGATAGTAACACAAGCTTTTAGGTAAATGGCACTCTATAGAGAAATGTCAGCAGGAAACTTCCCCAATGCTGTGCGATAGGCTTTCAAATCACCATATAGGAATTGAAAGCTGTTCCCGGTTGGGGTGAGAAAGAGAAGTTGTATTAACAGAAGTGAAGAAAAGGGAAATACCTGCTAAATCCTATTTCCACTGCTGGCTCAAGATGGCAGTGGAACTGGAGATGATCAGGAAACAAGCCAGAAAAATCAGTTGTCTGTGTTCAGGCTGCACTGCCCTGGGCAGAAGGTCCCCTGCTGCCTGGCTGGGGCTGGCACACCCTTACTGGGGAAACGGCTCTCATATCCTGATGGTCTTAAAAACCTGAATCATGCAGGAGCCATCTGCTTTTGAATCAATTTCCCCAATAGATTGCTCCATTAGGAGTTTTGCACTAGCCTGAGGACATGCTTCTGTTTTATGTGACTATTGTATTTCTAATTGTAAAATATACAAAATTATATTTCTGGTATCACATGTGCCTGCATGTATGGGACGTTTTCTTTTATGAGCAGAGTTCACAAAAGTCAATATCCGGGAATTCCCTGCTAGTTCAGCAGGTGAAGGGTTTGGCATCGTCACTGCTGTGGCTCTGGTCACATCTGTGGCTCAGATTTGACCCCTGGCTCAGGAACTTCTGCAAGTCATGGGTGTGGCCAAAAAAAAAGTCAATATCCAAAAGATGCATTCTTAGGAAACAAAAAGGCTGTTTCTGGGACCAAAAGCTGATGACAAGGTAATAGGACATGGAAATTTAAAGGAGGCGAAACCTTTGAGAGACCCTCTCTCCCTGCACAGGTAATCTCCTTCCCCCAGATGTCCCATTAGTATTTAGGCTGCAAGATACATTATAGAAAACTAACCAATTAATGTAGAGTGAACATATGCTTTAAATATTAGTATATGAAAATATTTTATATTCATAGAGGACTTTATATTTTTCAGGGTTTTAAAAGTAGTTCTGGAGTTCCCGTCATGGCTCAGTGGTTGACGAATCCGACTGGGAACCATGAGGTTGCGGGTTTGGTCCCTGCCCTTGCTCAGTGGGTTAACGATCCGGCGTTGCCCTGAGCTGTGGTGTAGGTGGCAGACGCGGCTCAGATCCAGCGTTGCTGTGGCTCTGGCGTAGGCCGGTGGCTGCAGCTCCAATTCGATCCTTAGCCTGGGAACCTCCATATGCCATGGGAGCGGCCCAAGAAATAGCAAAAAGACAAAAAAAAAAAGTAGTTCTGATCTAATTAATGAAGATTGATGAACTGAGCCTTTTAAGGGCATTTCGTATTGTAATATTGCTGAAAACGGGCAGGCAACATAGTGTAAAACAAGAACAGGTAGAACTGGATTTGAACATGAGCTCTGCTTACTGAAAAGCTTGGGCAACTTCAGCTTCCTGAGCCTCCTTAATTATGGGACTAAATATAAAGACAGGGCAGAGCGTGCACATGAATGCAAAAGCACATTTCAACTGTGCTAGCCGCTCAATAAATGGTGGTCGTTTAGGAAGATTCAGATTTGTGGGAGACAGAAAAAAGGGAAGCAGCTAATAATTGAGTGTTTTCTCCTGCTAGGTCACTCTTTAAGTGTGTTTGGTGGAATGGCAAAGGGTGTGCAACAAAAAAGTGTTCTAGGAACAAATCTTCAGTGGAACTCTGGGTGAAATGGAGTGCACCAAGTGCCTTCCTACCAGAACATTCTAACATGTCAGCCTGGAACCGCTATCATGCTGCCCTGGGCATTCTGCCTACACCTGGGCAGCAGGTGCTCTGGGGAGCGGGGGAGGGGGTGGGGGGTGGAGGAGGGGTCTGGGAGGTGCTGGGCTGTGTTTCTCCCTCTGTCCTGTCCCATATCCTCCTGCCCTCTTGTCCAGAATGGCCATTTCTTACCCATCGGTGGCTGCTGAGTCATTTCTCCTCTTGGTTAGAATCTGAGGTCTTCAAAGGTTTGGGATCTGTGGAGGTTTTTGGTGCTGAATACCGCTGCCCTGTGTGCTTTGGATAAACATAGTCGGTTCTCTTGGGCATCATTTATTTTGGTAACCTTTTTGCTAACGTCATCTTTATTAGCATCTGCCGAGTTTCAAAACGTTTCTTAACAGAGAAGAGTGCTCTCGCCACTGGAGTCATTTTATGGAGCTTTTCCTATTTATGGGAAAATAGTATTCTGCTGGTACACATCACAATGGTAACCTGCCTGGAATGCAGCTAATTGCAGGTTAATTACTGCTCATTAACACATAAATTGTCAAGTATTGGGTGATTAACACATATTTAATTCCTTAATTAGTGTTTCTCCTTGGGACTCTGATGGGGAACCTGCCTCCCTGTTGGGCAGCAGCGTGGGGGCACCACCTGCTTTCACCGGGCACCTGGCCTGAAGCACCTGCTTCCTTTGATTTAGACACTGACTTTTGCCTTTTCAAGAATAGCCTTTTCCTCACACAAGACTCTCTTGCTTTCCTGTGCTGATTTTTAAAAAAAGATTTCCCTCTGATTCTGTTTCTTTCCCTCCTCCTCTTCCTCACCCCACAAGTTTCAGGAAGCTTCCTATGGATTCCTCTGGGTCCCTAACCCCGCATGCTCCCAGAGACACCCCGGGAATCACATCCTGCTTCTGGATGTGGTGCTTCTGAATCCCCATCAGAGGCCAGGAGAATGGTGATCTTGAATACAAATGGTCGCTTTGAAAAGGACAAGATGTACTGATGGCCTTGAAATCCTTCCCCCAGGCCCCTCGGCAAAGGGGTTGAGCCAGGCTGCAGGCAGTGGATGTGAGAGCAGAGTCAGGGAGATTGACAGACTGCTGGTTGCTCTAGAGCCTCCTGTATAAACATATCCCTTAGATGCTCTGAAGCCCTGGAAGGAAAGGAGGGGTGGCTTCCTGCTTGCAATCCCCTTGCTCACTGAGGACCCCAAGGGCCCCAGCGCCTGGCGGGAGGCTAAGCCAAGGTTTACCCTTGATCCAGCTGTCCTCTTCCGGGAAACTGAGGGGTCCAGGGAACAGGAGAGGCCTGACCTCTCCCATCTCTTCACATCACACACCCGCGCTGTCCTTCCGCACGACAGCCTCGCTGTCATCACTGGATCAGCCCCCAACCCACTTATTTTACGTTAAGGCCTTGGAAGCCAATGCTGAGCAACAGCAGCCCCGCACACATTTGTTGCTCAGAGGTAGGGTTTAAGGTCTGCGTGGGTGAGTGTGCTCCAGATTGTATTCTAAGGAAGGTTAAAAGGCACTGGTCAACCACACAAGAAGAAGCACGGGTGTAAGCAGAATTGAACACATTCTGTCGGTCAGGGCATTTCAGAGCCCAGGGGTGTTTCCACATCTCCAGGGGTGCCCAGCTGGAGCGCGGACATCAGTTTTGGCTTCAGCAGAGCATCTCTTGAGTCTAGCACTGCCTGGAACACACTTGGGAGATCCTGAGATGTTCTGATGGGAAGAGAGAACACTCCCTGACTCCATAAATCTCTTCGCTTAGGGACCATTATTCCAAGTGCAAGACAATTGAATTGCTTCGTACCAGGTGCATGGCGATCGAATTGCTTCATACCTCTAGGAGGACGTAGGGCATTAGATGTGGCAGTGAAATATAACCCTGTCACAAGCCGGAGAGCTATTCTAAGCAATTACCCCTGTCCTCTGCATTTTGTGCTTAAAAACATGAGTTTTAAAAAATCAGGGGGGCCACACTCGAGCTAGGCTGTCACTTTAGTAGAGACTCAGAGATGCATTTAGGAAGCAGAGGGACTCATGTGACAGTTTTGTATCTTCAAAGATTATTTATTTATTTACTTATCTATGTATTGGCTGCACCCTCAGCATACGAAAGTTCCCAGGCCAGGGATCGAACTCATACCACAGCAGTAACCAGAGCCACAGCTCTGTGATTTCATAATACCATCCACCACTTCAGATTTCAACTTTTCAAATCATCACAACTTAGACTAGGCTATAGGGCAAAATTGTTTTTCTTAAAATTGTATGTGTTTTGGTCAAAAAACAAAAACATTTAGTTGAAATCTAGCTCATGCTAAAGAACACTGTAGAATGAGATCTGAGAGTCAGGTTTGAATATCAAAGTTTTATAAATTCTCAGTAGTTTAGAAGATTTGCCATCTAAATAAGCTGGGTTTTATTTCTTTTTTGTTTTTTCTGTTTAAGGCCTCAGCCACAACACATGGAGGTTCCCAGGCTAGGGGTTGAATTGGAGCTGCCACTGCCGGCCTACACTACAGCCACAGCAATGCCACATCCTTAACCCAATGAGTGAAACCAGGGATCTAATCCGCATCCTCAAGCATACTAGCAGATTCGCTTCCACTGCGCCGCAACGGGAACGCCTTATTTCATTTTTAATTTTATTTAATTTTTAACAAAGTGTTGTGAGGTCTGTCAAGTAATTCTTTTCTATGGTTTTTGTTTTGGTGTCTTGCAGTTCTGCTTTAAAAAAATCGGTCATGAGGGAGTTCCTGCTGTGGTGCAGCGGAAACGAATTTGACTAGCATCCATGAGGATGCAGGTTTGATCCCTGGCCTCGCTTAGTGGGTCTGAGATCCAGCATTGCTGCGAGCTGTGGTCTAGGCTGCAGACGTGGCTTGGATCTGGCATAGGCCAGCAGCTCCAATTCAATCCCTAGCCTGGGAACTTTCACATGCCACGAGTGCAGCCCTAAAAAGAAAAAAAAAAAAAAAGGTAATGATACTCTAAGCTTACATGAACTGTTGAAACACCACCCACGTAATAGAGTTGAAACAAGTCAGGCCAGGAGAGGGCTTTCTCTCTGCTGTAGCTGGAGTCCAGGGCTCCCCCAGGAAGTGTGAGGCATATTATATTTGGCCGTGACCAACTACTGCTATCGATTGATATGTGCTTTCTTGTTACCCAGAGTAATGGCAGCATGCTGGTGAGCCAGGCAGGAAAGTTTCCTCTTAAAGCAGGAGGCTGGATAGCAAATATTTCAGGCTTTGGGGGCCAGATGGTCTCTGTGGCAGTGACTCCACTTGCTGTGACTGTGCGAGAGTCACTGTAGATAATCTGTAAATGAGTAAGTGTGACTGTCTTCCAGGCTTTCTTGGCGAACATGGAAATTTGAATTTCATATGCTTCTCTTGTATCGAAAAATATTCTTCTTCTTTTGATTTCCACTGCCAGTGAAAACTACAAAAACCATCTTTGGTTTCTGAGCAATACAGAAAAAGAGATTGGGGCAGATTCAGCTCATTTGCTGACTCTTGTCTTAAAATTTGTATTGTTAAAACTATGTCACATCACTGTCCCTTGCATCTGTATTTCTAGATCAAATAGCGAGTACTAGGTTTCTTACTTCAATTTAGAGGTAAAGAACTTAGAACATAAAAAATATAGCTATGCATTAAAGGTCATATATTTATGTGTGCATATATGTCTGTATGTGTAAATGCATGGCTGAATACTTTATCTATATTTCTGTGTGTGTGTGCGTGTGTGTGTGTGCGCACGCGCATGTGTATTTTGCATATACAGTCTTTCATACCTGCTAGTTGTGTAGCTGAGTAACATGAAAAAATCCAGATTTGGAAGTAAGATAGACCTCAAATTACACCCTGATTGCGTGACCTCAGAAAGATTACTTGACCTTACTAAATCTGCCTAATCATCCCTAAGAGGAAGTTAATATTGTCTCTCTCATAAAGTTGACTGAGGAAAATTAGAAAATATGTACAGAAGATACCTGGGACATGGATACATATGATAAATAAATGTTTTTCGAATTATTGAAATTTTTTTTCTTTTTTTGCCTTTTCTAGGGCCACTCCCGAAGCATATGGAGGTTCCCAGGCTAGGGGTCTAATCGGAGCTATAGCCACTGGCCTACGCCAGAGCCACAGCAACTCTGGATCCTTAACCCACTGAGCAAGGCCAAGGATCAAACCCAAAACCTCATGGTTCCTAGTCGGATTCATTAACCACTGAGCCACGACGGGAACTCCAATTATTGAATTTTTTAAAGAATGGATTTTGTGTGGTTCCCCATAGAGACCCAAGTCTCACTTTTTTTTCTAATGGCCACACCCACAGCATATGCAAGTTGCCAGGCCAGGGACTGAATCTGAGCTGCAACTATGGCATCACAGGATCCTTTAACTTACTCCATCAAACCTGCATCTCTGCAGCGACTCAGGCCACTGCAGTCATATTCTTAACCCAAGGCGCCATAGCCGAAACTCCCCAAGCCTCACTTCTAATATATTTTCAATATATTCTGTCCTGGTTGATAAACAAACGCGGCCACATCGTCACAGCAGTGTCTTTTGCCTTTCCAGTGGTGCGGTTGGTGGTCTCATGTTTCTCTTTCCTCTGACCTCAGTCTTTTGGGCTACGGATGCTGGCATCTCAGACCTTCCAGTGACCCCGCGCCCACTGTGTTCTGCTCACTCGTGTCATGCTTCCCTAGAGCAATACCCGTACATTTCAATAGAGTGGTCCCTTATTTGACCAAAAGAAACAAAATTATTTTTACTTCCGAAGCTTTCTTGGTAGGGGCACTGGCTAAAAAAAAGGTACAAAATGGAAAAATTGCCAGACAGCAAGAGTGCACAAGGAAACCTTTTCAGGGAATACTTAAATATGCTTTTAAGAAACCTATTTAAGATAGGCCTCCTCCTTTGAACTGTGTGTCTTGCTTAACCCAGTTGTTTCTTAGAAACGACACAGCCCCTCTCTTAATGTGCAGGTGTAAAAATCAAGATAGTAGTCAACTTAAGATTGTCCAGCAGCACCTCAATTCAGCTATCTTTATTTAATCACATTTATTTCAAGGTAGCAGACTTTCCAGTGCCAATCATATCCACTTTATAATTGTAGTACGTGTGGAAGTATCTCTATCCTGAATTATAAAATTGATGGCAAAGCAAATAAAACTTATACTTAGAAGTCTCTTTATCAAGATTACTAAGAAAAATCAGTCAGGAAAATGGCCTTTTGAAAATCTTGTTTCAATTTGTGGAAAGAAACATGGAAGTTAGTGCTTCAAACTTGGAACACATATCCACCTTCTCATGGCTAAAACCTAAATGTGCTGTAAAAAGATTTATTAGTATCTTATAAATAAATATATGAGTGTGGGCACTTGTGTAGGCACGCACATGTAAACATAGCTATCAAGATTGAGTTCCTCTTTTTGGCTCTACAATTACCTATAAGTCAGTGCTGGAATCTGCCAAGTTCCAGACATTTGCTGTCAGAAGTTTCTAGTTAACAGAAATGGGCCATCCATGGTTCTCATGTGTTTATCATCAGCTGCTGTCTTTCTTTGCTTCTGTTGCTGTTAGAACAGTTGGTGTTAGTTTCGGGAATCAGGTTGTGTTTCATTCTTTTGCTCTGGCTTCGTTGGCGGGTTGTCTTGCTGGGAAATTTGAGGCGTCGTCTTCCTGCCAAGTCTTGCTCTAGGTCCAGTATCGTTGGGACGCTGGGTAAGTCCTTGCTTGGGAACCTGTGAGTTTGTGCTCGTGGGCAGGGAACTGGATTCAGGTTGTGTTAGGTGTATCATGGGTGTCCTGCCTGGTTACATAGGAGGAGGAGGGAGGGGAGGTCCGTGGTCCTACCCTCCTTACTCGTCTCACCTGTTCCTGTTTGGACATTGTTGTCTCCTGTTCTTTCACTGTCTCCCTTATTTTTCTTCTCCAACTAAAGCTTAAATTTCATAAAATTGTCTCATTTGTTGATGCCCTCCTAGAGCATGTAATAAATATTCTTTAAATATTTGAACAGACTCAGAGTCTTCGAGCATGAACCTTTTGAGGAGCCTAAGTTCTGATAATGTGATGAATGAAAAAACAGATTCAGAGGTTTTTTAGCTATGCCTGTGGCATGTGGAAGTTCTCAGACCAAGTGTCGAGCCTGCATCTCAGCAGTGACAACACCAGATCCTTAACCATTAGGCCACCAGGGAACTTCCCAGATTCATAGGTTTTAACCTGGCTTTTCTAGTATCTAATTTCTTCCCCTCTATCCTTTCTCCCTCTTTTTTTCTTATTAGAGCCGTGACCTTGTGTTGGATTACATAAAAAATTGTACATTAAATTTTATAGTCAACTGTTAAAAACAGATCCACATGAGCACGTACATACTTTGTATTTTGAGTTAATGCATCCCTTCACAAATGAAGATTATTCCATTTTACAAGATGCTTCAGCCCTTGTAATTGATAAAGGGAAAATATGACTTTTGGTTAAGCAGGAGGGAAAAATCTGATGAGGAAAGGAATCTTCCTCTGTTCTGTTCATCATCTACCCCAAGTGCCTGGAGTGAGAGTCTCCTGGGGGAGAGGTGGGCTGGGCAAATGAATGAATAAGGAGGGCGGAGAAGGAAGTAAGGATGGATGGACTTATGGTTTGGCTTCCAAAAGTACTGTCTTGATAACCAAAGTGATGGCGCTTTTGGGTCACTGGTGGTCCTTTGCTGTGGACATTCTGACCAGAGCAGCTAGCAGGTCCTACTGCCCATAAATGCTGCCTCCCTCTAGGCAGGATATGACTGTTTCCCAGGAACCTCAGGAAGGCTCTTTCCCCTACTCGTTCTCTGCGTTCATCTGCTCTTTGCCCCCTCAGTGGTCCTCTCAGACTTCAGTAGAGAGAGAAGTGAGCCAATCTCATTGCAGGAGTGAGTGTCTGTGCATCTCCTCCCTTCTCTGTGTTATCAATGAAAACATAAATTTGACCTCCTGAACAGGACAAAGCTTTACTTCATTTCTCCTGCCCCCTGTGTGTTTTGTGTATCAGTGTGGTGGCATCCTGGCACAGTGGCATTTAATCGAGGCAGGTGTTTCTGGGATGATGTCTGTCTCAGAAGGCCCCTAACCTCTTCCATTCGGGCCCTACTGATTGCTTCCTCTGTGTTTGCACAAACTTAAGTAATGCAGTGTTCATTCAGACAATGTGCAGTGGTGAAAATGCTCTGATATTTGGAATCAGAAAGATTGGGTTTTTAAGTTACATCAGCAATGGACTCATCATATATTCTTTTTTTTTTTTTTTTTTTTGCTTTTTAGGGCTGTACTCCCAGCATATGGAGATTCCTGGGATAGGGGTCTAATCAGAGCTACAGCTGCTTGCCTTCACCACAGCCACAGCAACCCCAGATCCGAGCCATGTCTGTGACCTACACCAAAGCTCACGGCAATGCAGGATCCTTGACCAACTGAGTGAGGCCAGGGATCAAACCTCATGATTCCTAGTTGTATTGGTTTCCACTGTGCCACAATGGAAAAATTTTTTTTTTTTGCTCCATCGTATATTCTTGGACCATTGCTTTGTATCCAAATCTGTTTGTTCTTGAAATCTTTGATCCCTGAAGGACTTTCACATAAACTAATAAGTAAGATAGTGAAGTAGTATCTGTCCAGTGTATGTGGTGTATTCTTGGCTTAGTAAATGGTCACATGATTACTTTTTTAAATTGAAAATTTTATAGAGATAATTTTGGAGTTAGATGCAGTAGTGAAAAAATAATGTGTACACTTTACCCAGTTTCTTCCAGTGGTAAATAACACTTTGCAAACCTGAAGCATAATGTCACAAGCAGGATGTTGACATCGTTGAAATCTGAAGCTTTTTCAGATTTCTCCAGTTGTACTTGTGTATGCATATGTGTCTTGATTGTTGTAAATTTTTTTCACTTTTTATACGATAAAATATAAATAACTTAAAATGTATCTTAAAATCCAGGTAAGTAATTAAATACATTTATAATATTGTATAACTATTGCCACCATCCACCTCCAGAATGCTTTCAACTTGTGAAACAAGTTTTGCATCAATAAAACAGCAACTTCCCATCCCCTCCCTGCAACCCCAGGCGACCACCCTTCTCCTTTCTGTCTGTATGAGTCTTTCTCTTCTAGGGACCTCATGTAAGTGGAATCATGCAGCATTTGCCCTTCTGGGACTGACTTACTGAGCACCATGTCCTCCAGATTCATTCATATCATGGCATATGTCAGATTTTTTTCCTCTGTTAAGTCTGAATGGGGGGAAGGGAGTGGGATGGACTGGGAGTTTGGGGTTAGTAGATGCAAACTCTTACATTCAGGAAGAAGCAATGAGGTCCCGCTCTACAGCACAGAGAACTGTGTCTAATCTCTTGGGATAGAACATGATGGAAGATGATATGAGAAAAAGAATGTATGTATATGTATGACTAGGTCACTTTGCTGTACAGCAGAAATGGGCACATTGCAAATCAACTATAATTTTTAAAAATTCTGAATAGTATTTCATTGTATGTGTAGACCACATTTAGCCCATGGGTTCATCCATCTGTGGACCCTGGGGTTCCTTCCATGTTGTTGTGATTAAGGCCACTATGAGATTTTATTACCTGGGTGGGTTTGTCCTTCCATCACTATAGGGAAGACCTCTGCTCTTCCAACATCACAGGCATCACCCATGTTACCCTTCTGTATCCACAGCCGTCTCGTTCCATCCCCGCCCCCTCCATCCCTGAGCCCCGGCCCCCACTGATTTCCCCTCCATTTCTAAAATGTTGACATGACATGATGTCACATAAATGGAATCATACACTTTGCAGTCTTTCTCGATGGGCTTTTCACTCCACACAGTTCTGTGGAGATTCATCCAAGCCATTGGGTATGTCAATAGTTACTTCCTTTTTTGTGCTGAATAGTGAGTAGCCCACACTATGGACGGACCACAGTCTGTTTGTTTACCAATATGAATGGTATCTGGACTGCTGCTGGTTTCTGGCCATCAGAGTAAAGCTTCTATCAACACTCTTGGGCAGCTTTTTATACGAATGAAAATGTTCATGTCTCCAAGGGTGCGGTTTCTGGGTTGTGTTTTAAGACTGCTTGTCTTTGTGTTGCAAGAGTGGTGGTCTCCCTGGTGATATGGTTTCCTGCTGTGTGGAAAGGGAGGTGAAAATAATGCCTCATGGACCTTTTATCATGAGTTATAGCCTGACATGGACACTTTTAGACAATCGTATTAAGAAAATTGACAACTTTGTTACTGGGTCTTTTTTCTTCTTTCACCTCAATTCCTCTGAAGTGGCTCCCTCATCTCAAAAATGCCCTTCATCCTGAGACCCTCAAAGTGTGTCACCCTTCCTCTGTGGCCCTGCTTCTCCCACAACCAAACAGTTGTAAAGCCCTCTGGATTTCACCAGTGCGGAGATTGTAATGTCATTCTCCCAATTCATACATCTCTGCCTTCTGACTTTCAGCTGGCATAACCTCTTCTCCACCCTATGAGCATGCTGTGTTTCCTGGATCTCTGCCCTGAGTGGAGCCTCTGAGCCTGGTCACAGCTGACCTTTATAGCTGTAGGTCCCCATTCTCTTCTTCCTGGCCAACCATCACGTCTACCTCAGGGCCTTTGCACATGCCTGGGAGGCTCCTTGCCCTCTTCGCACATGCAGCTAGCAGCTCAAATGACACCTCCTCATGGGAGGTCCTCCAGTATATGTTCTTCCCGTGGTCTGTCCTCTTCTTTTATGACACTTTTAAAATTTTGTGTACATTAGTTGTGCAAAATATAGGGCCCCATGGACTTCATTTGGGTCCTAGAGACTCCTCAAAGAAGTTGACCAGAACATAGGTTAGCTTAGAACAATTGAAGTTTTAACATTGCTGCTGGGAAATGACTAAGTCTCTTCTTTCACGTATCAGTTCTTAATCCCGGTACCCCCAACCCTGATGGGGTAAGTCCTTGAGGTATAGAGCAGCCTGGCTTACCCATTCACCTCCCTGAAAACTGCATTTGGGTCTTAGGTTTTTTTTGTAGTTTTAGAACCTCGAACATTGACTGGTAGGTATTGGGCATTTCATTAACATTTGTGGGGAACACGAAAGTGTGAGTGAGTGAGTGAAACTCCATTCCTATCGTATAGGAGATATTCCGTAAAAGTTGACAACATGAGTGACTAATGAACATCTTTCTCAATTTCCAGGTGATTTTTGAAGTCATAACATCTGGACATCAAGGCTACCTCGCTATTGATGAAGTGAAGGTGTTAGGACATTCGTGTAGTAAGTTGCCTCAACTTTTCATCACTGGGGGGCATGTTTGGGGGCAAATTTAGGTAGCGGATTCAGAGGAATCACTAAAAGAGAAGGCAGGCGCAGTCATCCTGCTCAGGAAGTCCCTGGGGGGGCTGATTGTGGTGCTTTGCTAGCCCAGAAGTTCAAAGACATGCATCTCATGTGCGATGTCATTGTGCATATCTGAATGTCTTTAAAATGAACACCAGGGATAGGAGCTAAGGGACTACTTTGATATGTGTACCCATCCAACCCCAGAATCAAGTTTAAGGAGCTAAGCAACCAGAGCTCTGTAGACGTGTGTATCTGTATATGCGCTTATGTTCACTTGCTTGTGTGCACATGGGTACACATCTGTGCATGTGTGTATCTGTGTGTGTGCGTGTGGAGGTGTGTGTACATGCGTGTGTGCATGACTAGGCACAGTGTGTCCCATGATTACTGTGTGTTCATAAAGTCAGAAAGTCACATCTGCCTTTTGTAAACCCTGAAGAATGGCATCTAACTGTACAAATGACTCTGCGTTCTATTTTCCCCACTTAACCTTATAGTTTTAGGTCCGTCCATGCTATTGTATCATATGAATATACCACTTTCTATTTTCCTCTTCTTTTACAAACGTTTTGTTTCCCAGCTCCCCCATCCTCTCCCACTTTTCCTATGTGACAGGCACGGCTGCCCTGTGGACACATCCATGTGTGAGCCCAGGCAGAGCGTATTCCTCTAGGCATAATTGCTGAGATGTAGGGTGGAAATAATTGTGGTTTTACTCAATGCTGCCAAATTGCTATGAAAAATATCTGACCAGTTTATATGCCCACCAGCAATGCAGGGAAGTTTGCTTGGCCACATAATCTTTGCCCCAAATTGATAGTGTCAGCCCCAAAATCTTTGGCCATCTCAAGGATGGCAGCCTGCCTTCTTTTTAGAGTCCCATTAAAGAGAAATTGGCTCATTCAGATGATTCTAGGTCTCTGCTGAAGGTTCCTGCCCATGTCTGTGAGAGAATGGTCCTGTCTACACTGGTCTTAGAAACATGAACACATGCAGGAGTGACTCAGCTTTTACCGCATGGATTAAAGAGAGTGTGCGATCGCTCCCTGCAGTGGTTACAGGGACGCCTATGGGGCTGTTATCTGATGGAGCCTCATGAAACCAGCGTCTGATTCCATCCAGGGGGAGTTGCTGTCTGAGCACTTTATCTGGTTCTCCACGTTCAAGCTCAGCAATCATCTTGTTCAGCACTAAGGCAGACAGGACTCTTGTAGCATAGTGCTTTGGCCTTTTCTTCTCTCAGCAAGACTGGCCAGTGCAAGAAGAATTTCTCCCCCGACCCCTTTTTTTCTGAAATGGCAAGAAAACAAACAATGCTGTATCTAATGGGAACAGCAGGGCAAATTTAGGAAGCAGGATATAATTACCTGGGTTGGAACTTGGCCAGATCCTCAGAGTCGCCTCCAGCTTGAAAAAGTGCTAGGGAAGCTTCTAATATGCGGGAATGCTCAGGGTTTCTGATTCACCTCTTACCAGGAGGTAAAAAGGCAGACGGGAATATTGTAGGCCCACTCTGCCTGAGGACTCCCTGTTTCTCAGAGCCACGAGGCAGTTGTGATTGCTGCCCTGGGTTCAGGCGCAGGTGCAGTGGCTGCTGGCCAGGAAAATCACTCCTGGAGTGCAGCCCCTCCCATCCTGTAGGATTTGAGTCATTGCCTTAGGTAAGAAAGACGTAATGCCTTTCCCTCCATCAGAGCCTTCCTGAAATGTGTCTCCTGCAGTTTCCTGCATTCCTTCCAAGCCCAGCTGCCTGCAGCCATAGAAATGGTGTTTATGGTCCCTCCTTGGGAGAATACGGGTGGTGCTGGTACCTAATTGGCTTTGCAAACTGCAGTTAAGAGATGCAGAATCACAAAACAGGCTCTGTCCCAAGGTGATGGATGCTGCAACAGTGTGTTGAACTGTGAGCTTTCAATAGCTTTGATGATAGCCTTTCTGTAGTTATTTTTTCTTGAATCGCTAAGTTGATGGGGAAAAGATGCAAATAAAGGTTTTAAAGAAGGCAATAGTGTGGTCTTAAAATGGAAAGCTTTATAGTTTGTATTCTAAGGGCTTTCCTATCAAGGTTTCTAAATAATAATCAATTATTTTGAAATACTGATGCTCATTAAATTTACATCGGAAAGGAGCATAAATATTTCATATCCAGAACCATGCCTTCCAAAAAGATTCAGAACTGCTGAACTTTATTTACCTCACTGTAAAGGCTCCTGTATGGATTCCTACTGGTTTATGAGAAGGCATTACGACATTTTTTTTTTTAAGTACCTGTTCTGTTAAAACTATACAGTTGCTCGTAAAATTGATTTTCGTATAGTGGCAGGAAGATGCAGGATCAGCCTGAAATGTGGAGCTGGCTATGCCATGGCTTCAGACCACTTGTAATGAACACAGATAATTTTTCTGTTTGGTATGCATGCTAAAACTGTATCTTGAATTTGGTTCAATAATCCTCGGAGGAGAAACTGAAGAAGCATTTTTCAGCTTCATAATATTGTCTCCTGTTTTTAAGTAGGTTGTAACTTAGGCATATGCGGGTATTAGTACCTGGCGATGCTGATGTATATCTGTGGGTCTTATAAGCCAGGAAGCATTTGAACATCACATATCTTTCAGTTCATCCATTTAATGTGTGTAATTCAGTTTTTTTCCATATATGCATGAGGTTGTATAATCATTACCATAATCAGTTTAGAACATTCCCATCACCCCAAAAAGAGTTCCCCTCCTGGTTAAGAGTCCTTCTTCATGTCCCTGGCCCCCGCCCAAACCACTAACCAATTTCCTGTCTCTGTAGCTGTGCTTGTTCTCTGTATCTCATCTCAGTGCATACTATTGAGGCCCTTTTTGTCTGTCTTTGACTTCACGCAGCATTTCATGCTCCATCCATGTTGTGAAAGTATCCATACTTCATCTTTCTCAGGAGTTCCCGTCGTGGCTCAGTGGGTTATGAACCCGACTGATATCCATGGCCTCAGTCAGCGGGTTAAGGATCCAGCATTACCGTGAGCTGTGGTGTAGGTTGCAGACACGGATGGGATTTGGTGTTGCTGTGGCTCTGGTGTAGGCCAGCAGCTGCAGCTCTGATTCAGTCCCTAGTCTGGGAACATCCATAGGCCCCAGGTACAGCCCTAAAAAGCAAATAGAAACAAACCCCCCTCTCCAAAAAAACCCTTATCTTTCTCAAATCAAGTAATATTCAATTGTATAATATTCCATTCCACGGTTTCCTTAGTCATCAATTGATGGCCATTAGAGTTGTTTCTAGCTTTTGGCTATTGTGCATAATGCTGCTATGGATTTTGATGTACAGCTTTTTGTGTAGACCCTTGATCTCAGTTCTCTTAGGTATATGCTTAGAAGTTGAATTGCCAGGTCACATAGTAACACTGTGTTTAATATTTTGAGGAATTAGGAAATTGTTTTTCAAATAAGTTGCACCATTTTGCAAACTGAGGAGCACTGTATGAAGGTTCTAATTTCTCTGCATTCTTTCCAGTACTTATTATCTTTTTTATTATCGCAGTCATCCTAGTGGGTTTGAAGTGGTATTTCTTGGTGGTTTGAGTTTCCTGATGGCTCATGATATTGAGCATCTTTTCCTGTGCTTTTTTAAAAATTAAAGTATAGTTGATTTACACTGTTTCTTCAAGCTCCGTTGTATAGCAAAATGACCCAATCACACAGAGGGTACAGTACAGAGGGCTGCACTGCCCATCCATTCCAAATGTAACAGTTTGCTTCCAAAATGCTGTATATCTTTCTTGGTTGAAATGACTATTCAGATCCTTTCCCCATTTTTAATTGAATTATTTACCTTTTAATATTGGGTCCTAAGAGATTTTTAAAAAAAAATATATCTGGATACAAGTCCCTTATCAGATATATGATTCAAAAATATTTTTCCCTAGTGGTGAGGTTTTTTTTTTTCCTTTTCATGATGGCATCCTTTGCAGTACAAAGTTTTTAATTTTGATGAAGTCCAGTTATCCGTTTTCTTTTGTCAGTTGTGCTGCTTGTCATTTGCTGTTAAGGCTTTGCCCAATCCAAGGTCATACAGGCTCACTGCTATGATTTCTTCTAATAGTTTTATAGTTTTAAATCTTACATATAGCTTTATTTTGAGTTCATGTTTTCTGTGATATATTTCATGTGGTATCACTACATTCTTTTTGCAGATGCATATCCAGTTATTCCCACACCATTCGTTGAAAGGTGTTCTTTCCCCATTGACTTCTTTGTTGCAAATCAGTTGATCATAAATGTAAAGGTTTATTTCTGGGCACCCAGTTCTATTTCATTGATCTACATTGTCTCTCTTTCTGCCAGCACCATACTGTCGTAACTATTGTGAACTTATAGTTGAGTATCAAATGGGGGAATCTGCGAATCCCCCAACTTTGTTATTTTTAATATTGTTTTGTCTATTCTAAGTGCCTTGCATTTCCATATGAATTTTTAGATAAAGGTGTCAATTACAGCCAAAAACCCAGCTAAGTTATTGATAGGAATTGTGTTGAATCTGTAGATTTCTTTGGGTTGGGGGGTAGTTCTTTTCATCTTAACAACATTGGGTGTTCTGATCCATGAACATGGCTAGGCACTCTAGTACAATATTGAGTACAAGGGGAAGGAACAGACATCCTTGTCGTGTTCCTGCCTTGGGAGGAAAATTTCCAGTTGTTCACTACCAGGTATGATGATGGGTGTGGGTTTCGGTTTTCCAAAGATGCTCATTAACAGGAAGGATATTCTTTTATATTCCTACTAGTTTGTGCGGTTTTTAAAACAATCTATCATGAAAGGGTGTTGGAGTTTAGCAAATGCTTTTTCTTTATCTATGCAGGAGAGGAAAAATTTCTCCTCGACCTTCTTTGGGTCCCTGCCTGGGTCTGAAAATTAACCTGACGAAGACAGATTAATGGGAGAAGGGCATACAGATATAGTTAATGGTTTTTTTATGTGACAGGGAAGCCCCATAAGGAAATGAAGACCCAAGACATAGACCCAAGTGTATTTATGCTCGTTTTGATGAAGAGCAGACCTTCATGGAGAAACGTGATGTGTTCAAGACTGTACGGCCGGTGTGTAGACTGAGGAGGATTTAGCAAGACCGTTATGCTCAGATTCTTCTCAGTGAACCTTTGTCTTTGGAGATCAGGAAACCCCTTTCCCCTGGTACAGGCAGCTTACCTCTCCTGTGAGGGTTTAATGGCCTGTTTCAGGGCAGAAGGTGGAGAAAGGTCAGAGTGACCTTCTTGCTTCTTGAGTTTCTCAAGCTCCTTCAGCCTCATATAGTCAGTGTGCCAATGTGCCATATTTTGGGTACTTTTTCTCGAACTCCATTATCTCTCAGATTATCATGTGGTTTTTGTCTTCTTGTTGCTGTTGAATAACGAATATTTATGTAGCCCAACACTTTTTGATTTTTGTCCAAACGGCCAGGAAACTCAGAAGCAAGTTCAGAACTCGACTACCAAAAAAGTGGCACATTCCCAATATATACCTAGTGTTTACTTCCTGGCTCCTTTTAACCTGATTTGATCTGGGCTTAATTTTTTTTATTATAGTTGATTTATAATGTTCTGTCAAATTTTGCTGTACAGCAAAATAACCCATTCATTCATATATATATGCATATATATACACACACATTCTTTTTCTCATATTATCCTCCATCATATTCCATCACAAACTAGATATAGTTCCCTGTGCTCTACAGCAGGAGCTCATTGCTTATCCACTCCAAATGCAGTAGTTTGCATCTTATCTATTTGTGGGGTGTGTTATCTTGATTGATTTTTTTCATTTTTTAAAAGTTTTATTGAAATATAGTTGATTTACAAGGTCATGAACATTTCAGCTGTACAACAAAGTGATTCAATTATACATGTACACACATCTATTCTCTTTCAGATTCTTTTCTCATAGAGACCATCACAGGATACTGGGTAGAGTTCCTTGTGCTTTATAGCAGGTCCCCGTTGGCCGTTCATTTCATATACCTCAGTGTGCACATGCCAATTTCAAACACTCAGTCTGTCCCTGCCACCAGCTATCTCCTCTGGTAACCATACGTTTATTTTCAAAGTCTGTGAGTCACTTTCTGTTCTGCAAATAATTTCACTTATTTCCTTTTTTAAGATTCCACATATAAGTGATATCATGTGATGTTCATTTTTCATTGTCTAACTTAACAGAATGATAATTTCTAGGTCCATCCATGTTGCTGCAAATGGACTTATTTCATTCTTTTTTATTACTGAGTAATATTCCATTGTGTATATGTACCACATCTTCTTTATCCATTTCTCTGTGGATGGACCTTAAGGTTGTTTCCATGTCCTGCCTGTTGTAAATTGTGCTGCAGTGAACATTGGGGTGCATGTATCTTTTTAAATTATGGTTTTCTCTGGATAGATGCCTAGGAGTGGTAGTCTAGATCATAAAATAGTTCTATTTTTAGTTTTTTGAGGAACCTCCATAGTTTTTCCATAGTGATTATATATTGGTTGATTTTTAGAGGTTAAATCAATGTAGCACTCCTAGGATAAATCCCACTGGGCTGTGTATACAATTTTTAATATAGTTGTCATATAACACCTTAAATACAAAGTTATTTGCATAAATGATGCCTTGAATTCTGAAATCTAAAAGTTGCACAGAATCATGCCTCATTATTTTTCTGCCAATTTAAAAATATAATAATACAATGAAAAAGATTGAAAAAAACCCCTTAAACCCATGCCATATATTGGATAAAATGAAAACAAAATCCAAGACTATTCTGTATTACTACTTTGCAGTATGGAATAAGTCAGCAGTTTCTTTAAACATTTAAGAAATGCTGAGCTCTTAATACGACATCCTTCAAACTTATTTTATAAAGCAAAATTAATTTTTCACTCAGATTTATTTGCATACTCAAACATTGCTTGCCTACTTTCAAATTTATACTTTTATGAAGACATTAAACAGTGATTAAAATAAGAATAACAGTGACAAATGAAACGTTGGAACTGTTTTTTGTTTTGTTTTGTTTTTTGTCTTTCTTAGGGCCTCCCCGAGGCATATGGAAGTTCCCAGGCTAGGGGTCAAATCTGAGCCATAGCTACTGGCCTGCGCCACGGCCACAGCAACAGCAACGTCAGATCTGAGCCGTGTCTGTGACCTACACCTCAGCTCACAGCAAAGCCAGATCCTTAACCCACTGAGCAAGGCCAGGGATCGAACCTGCATTCTCATGGGTCCTAGTCAGATTTGTTTACGCCGAGCCATGATGGGAACTCCTGCTATACAACAGAGCTTGAAGAAACACTGTAAATCAACTATGCTTTCATTTTTAAAAAAGCTCAGGAAAAGATGCTCAATATCATGAGCCATCAGGAAAACCAAACTACCAAGAAATACCACTTCAAACCCACTAGGATGACTGTGATAATAAAAAGAATTATGTTTGTGGAATAAAGGCAGACCCCTTGTGCTTTGGTTGAGAGATACACAGAACTCAGAACTGAACTCAGAATATGTTCATTTTCAACATGAGGGAACTTAGCCTGGATTTTCCCCCAATGGAATATCGCTCTTCTTCAAGATACGAGTGACGAATAAAAGTTATTTTTGTGTAGTGCCTAGCTTATTTTTCTATGATAAGAATGTTGAATCTATTTTACCCCTTGACAAATTACTCCATTAAGGGCCCTTCTTACCTTGCAAGCAAAACAAAAATAGTTTTGTCTTGAAACATGTTAAAAGCTTCCTGCTCACAAGAATGACTCGGCCTCTGGGGCCCTTTAACCTCATTCACATAGTGTGGATAATAATAATAATACCTTCCTCACAGGGTAAATGTAGGGATTAAATGAGTTAATCTACATGATGAACGTAGAACAGTGCTGAGCACATTCTAAGAGCTCAATAAATGTTAGCTGTTGTGATTATTATTGTTATTATTATTTCTGCAACCTGATTGGACCCCTGGAATGAGTGAGCTGCAGATTGTAACCCTAAGTAGCGAAATTGATTGGTTTCCTAGATGGGGTCATTTAGCAGCGTCCATTTTAAAAGTTAAACAAAACATGTTTGCAAAATAGATTGGTAGAGTAGGCTGCGCCAGGCATTTATTTCAGCTGAAGTTGGCTCTCTTGTTTGTGGGAACGTGTCACACAAGTAAAGAGGAGCGTTGACTGTGTGTTCTAGGCGGGCAGGCCTCCGGCCCAGCTCGACTTTTGCCATCACATTACATGCAAATGAAAATACAAAGAGGTTAAGGCGCAGTCCGCGTTGGCCCGATTCACTTTGCACTTTGATCTCGCAAATTGCTGTTACTCTGAGTCTGTTGTCAGTGTTTCGGGGCCGGCTTTGAAGAATCAATAATACGAAACATCTCCAAAAAGATTTGCATCCTGGTCAAGGATGATTCCTGGCTTTGGGATCAAAGGCCGGTGTGAGATCAATTAATACCTGAAAACCTCTCTTCTTTTAAAAAATTGCCTTCTTAGGAAGAAGGAACAGAATTACGGCAGAAATGAGGAAGTAGGGAGGTTATACCAAAAAACCCTTTTAATATTCATGGAAGATATTTAGGTTTTAGAACTCCTGCAGATTTTAGAAGAAAGCTGGCATAGCATTTTGAAAGGGTATCCAGGAGACAAATGGGCCTATAAATTTAGAGAGAAAGAGAGAATTTTTCTTTTTGAGTATGGGATAGATTGAAATTTTCCACTCTAATGGCGCTCTACCTGTGTTACAATTAAGGTCGTTTGGCAAGGTTCAGAGCTTACAGCTCAGCATGGGATTGAAACTTTTCTGGCTGTGGAGCTCTTTTTCTTAGGATCTTTTCCAGTTTCCAGTGATAGATCGATCCGTTATTTTAAATAATAATGAACATTTTTGAGGCTAAGTACCAGCCCCACAGAACGCCTTCTCCTGGCATCATTTTGTTTAATCTTTATCCCACCCCTATGAAATACGTACTCTTTTCCCACCCCTATTTTGCAGAGTAAAAAATATGCATTCATTAATTAAAATATAAATAATACCTTTTTAAAAATCCACTAAGGCTTGGGTTAAGGAACTATTGCTTTTATTCGAAGGTAGTAGGAGCCTGAAGTATTGATACTTAAACACCTATTTGCTGAAATCAGCATCTTAAAAGAGGATCAGCCTTCCACCAGCTAGAAACAGTTTTAGGGTTGCAGCATTAGGCAGGGAGAAGCCAGGCATCTTACTCCTTTGGAAACATTCTATAGGCCTTTAATGTTTATTGAAAAAAAACCTTACATATGTCATTAGTAGAAATTGTGACCTTCACGGTCTGGGAGGAAACTGATGTGGAAAATAGAATTCCACAGTCTGTTTCTTTGTCTTATTCACCCTGGTGGGTGAGTGACTGTCTTCCGTTCATGTCAATTAATTCTCTTAATTGAAAAGAAAAATTTGCTTTTAAAAAAATATTTACGCTTAATAGGTTTTTCTGTCATCTGGTTTCCATTTGAGATATGGCTTTATTTTCTCAGCCAGATTTTTTTTTTCTTTCTGGCAGTCTTTTTCTCAACCAAGAAACACTACTTCCCAAACCAAAGACAGCCAATCCATTCCAGAGAAGGGCACTCCCAAAATACACTTTGAACATTCCTTAGACTCTGAACCTTACCTCGCAGGTAATAAGCATTGGCATCTTCCAGGAGGCCATATTGAAGATAAACTCCATTCTGAAAAAGAAGGGATAACCCTCTTTCTGGGCAGTGTGTCTTTTTTTTTTTTTTTTTTTTTTTTTGCTTTTTAGGGCCACACCTGAGGCATATGGAGGTTCCCAGCCTAGGGGTTGAATTGGAGCTACAGCTGCCAGCCTGCGCCACAGCCACAGCAACAGCAACACCAGATACGAGCCGCATCTGCAACCTGCACCACAGCTCACGTCAATGCTGGATCCTTAACCCACTGAGCAAGGCAAGGGATCGAAACTGTATCCTCATGGATCCCAGTCAGATTCGTTTCTGCTGAGCCACGACAGGAACTCCGGGGCAGGGACAGCATGTCTTAGTAAGAATGGGTTAGAGAAATACTATCACCCAATCAGATCTTTGAACTCCAAATTAAAAATGAACTCTGCTATGTCTTCCCCTTTGGTTCAGCAGCCATTGCTAGAAACAGGGCCCTTAGGGAAGCAACCTTCCAGGGCCGACCGAACTATGGATGGACCAACCTATAGAGGAACCAGCAACAACTCTGATACTCCTGTTCTTTACTATTATTAAATAAATGGATCGAGCAGAGCATGTTATGTTTCATGAGATTCTGCAGAAAGATTACAGAAATTAATGCTTAGCATTTTTGAGGGGGTGGTGAAAAGAGCCCTCATAGACTCTGTGGGTAGAAATGCAAATTGTTAAACGCTTTAAGGGAAGCAGTTCGGCAGTTTGTGTTGAACATCTTTTAAAAATGCCTTCTTCTTATCTGGGTAATTCAATTTCTAAAAATTCATCCTGCGGAAAAAACAAAAAGTCTATGGGAGGATTTAATTATGAACTCCTGCATCTTGGCATTATGCCTAAGAAGCTCAGATGTTCAACAGTAGAGGACTGTTGCAGTTAACTTTTGATGTCCATCAGGATCTCTCCACCTTGACACTGTTGACTTTGCAGGCTGAGTAATTCCTTTGCGTGCAGGCTGCCCCCTGCATTGTAGCATTGTAGAGTGTTTAATACAGTGCCTCGCCTCCGCCCCCTGGCTACCAGCAGAACCCTCCCACCTTCCCCAGCCCCGTTGTAACAACCAAAAATGCCCCAGATGTTGTCAGATGTTCCCCTGGGGGACAACATTGTCCCGACTCAGAACTACTGATTTCCAAATAGTTTCAGATGAATATTTAACAAGGCGCATGCCAGCTATATCTTGTTAAAATTCTTTTTAAGTGCGTGGTCGTCACAAAAAAAAAGGTAGAAAGATACCAGTAGACCAAGTTCGAGGGTGTAGATTCTTTAATGGCAAAGGATTGCTCTGATGGTTTTATGCAAAGCCAGCAACTCCTGCCAGACCTCTCAGAGCAGCCCATAAGTAACTAGCAGCCAGGTACTGGAAGCTCTTTTTTTTTGTTGTTTTTTTGTTTCCAGTAGGATTTTTGTCTTCCATCTCCACCCCCATTTCTATCCCATTTGTAGCTGTTCTCATGATTTGGCTTTTCATCTGCCTCCTCACCTAGTGTGAATAAGTATGAAGACTCCTGAATTCACTGTGAGTCTTGGCGAAACAAAGTTGGAATTTCCAGCCTCCTAAGGGAGGCCCAAGCTTAGGTCAACGTGCACGTGTCTCCCCTACATGTTACGGGATGCTGTCCACTTAAAAAATGTGAAGGCTGCAGAAATCCATGCATACTTCCCAAGCTGCTTCTTAAAGATCAATGTATGTATGATGAAAACATGAAGTCGGTGAAAATTTTTATTTTTTATTTTATTTTATTTTTGACTTTCTGCCTTTTCTAGGGCCGCTCCCGTGGCATATGGAGGTTCCCAGGCTAGGGTCTAATCGGAGCTGTAGCCACTGGCTGACACCACAGCCACAGCAACGCCAGATCCAAGCTGCGTCTGTGACCTACACCACAGCTCACGGCAATGTGGGATCCTTAACCCACTGAGTGAGGCCAGGAATCAAACCCACAACCTCATGGTTCCTAGTTGGATTCATTAACCACTGAGCCACGATGGGAACTCCTGTTTAAAATTTTTAAATTAACATTTTTGAAGTAAATTAAAAAATTGTCATGTTTCTCATGTTACTGCTTATTTTTAAAAATATTTTCTGAAAGTAAAAAATAAATTATGTAAGTCAAAAATCTTGGGTAAAATCACCTTGATTTTAAATATCCTGAACTTTGAATATTTTAGTCATATTAGGAGGAATATGCAAAAGAAGATGGTCCAGGTTCAGTCATTTCAGGAGGCCATTCAGATTTGAGGAGAAATAAATTATGGTATTTTTCAGCAGATCAGAAACATACTCTCATATTAGAAAAAAAAAAAAACGATTTGGGTAGCCCACCTTACTCTTCCAAAATAGCTCTCTTGCCATGCCTGATAAAGAATGAACTTAAAAATTTCAAGATGGCAATTCATTTTCTTTTTTTTTTCCATTTATAATGATTTTTATTTTTTCCATTATAGCTGGTTTACAGTGTTCTGTCAAGTTTCTGCTGTACAGCAAGGTGACCCACTTACACATACATGTATACATTCTTTTTTCTCACATTATCTTGCATGATTTTAGTCCGTGGAAAGTTTACTCTTGATGTTCCAAACTAGATGTGTTTTAGCTGTTCCCTGTGGGCTGATCAGAAAGCATGAGAGTCTTTGAAGGGGGGCAGGTTCCTTTCTAATCGTGATAGCAGGAAGGGAGAGGTCACTGTTGGAAGGAAAACCCTCCCTGCATTCCTGCATCTCTGGGAGGAGACAGGGGTGCAGAACCAGGACACCATGGGGCCCATTCTGGTTGAAAGAAGTTTAGAGAACTCAGTTGTAGTGCGGAAGAGAAACAAAAGGGATTTAGAGAATTTTGGCAGCCTTGGAAGGTGGGAGGGAGAAAAAGGAGAAGGAGGAGGGGTCACACGTTGGGAGCCATGTAGGAAGCAAAGGCACATAGAGATTTTGCAATGGATTTTTAGGGGACATTTTTTTTTTTTTTACTTTTAAATTTTTAATAGCTTAACTACTTGGGGATATAGAGGTGGTCTTTAAAATAATTAACAACCCTTCAGCACAGGCTCCGAACTGAGTTGTGGTAAAAGATGGCTACACAGCCAACACTTTGTATTAGAGATGCAATGTGTTAGAGTGACCTGCAGCCAGAGGCCAGCAGGTAGGAGGCCATGAGGTAGATAGGACAGGGCAACATCAGTGACATGTCCTGCCAGAGGACATGTGGCATTGCAAGGATCTAGCAGCAAGCCAAGAGCACCCATGAAAGCTTTATAGAAGGAAAAGCATTTGAGAAGGGCTTTGAAAGTAGCTGCAATTTCAACAGCCAGACGTGGTTCGAAGAGCATGGGAAAGGCTGCTGTTAAGCAGCCAGGCTTGCAAGGGCAGGATGGCCTGATGGCCAGTGCCTGGGCTGGGGAACTGGTGAGACCAAACTTTCCACTCCGATTCAGACACGTGCTAGCCAAGTACCCACAAGTGAAATGAAAAAAAAATCCCTTCCTCACAGAACAGTTATGAGTAATCAATGGAAAAGTTTCTGGAACATGAAGCGTTCCAAAAAAAAAAAAAAATTAACTCTTTTCCACTTTCTAAAAACAATGGGTCCTTTCAACTTCTCGGAAACAGAGAATAGAAGAGAAATTTGATTTAGAGGTTTTTTTTACACAGATCTTTAAAAACCGTAAAATCAGGTTATCCTTGACCAGGTATAATTTGACTAATGAAAAATAGCTTATGGGTTTTTTTGGTGTTTTTTTTTTTTTTTTTTTTGCTTTTAAGGGCCACACCCGTGGCATGTGGAGGTTCCCAGGCTAGGGGTCTAATTGAAGCTCTAGCTGCCAGCCTGCGCCAGAGCCACAGCAACACAGGATCCCAGTCACGTCTGCAACCTGCACCACAGCTCACAGCAACACGGGATCCTTAACCCACTGAGCAAGGCCAGGGATTGAATATGAGTCCTCATGGATGCTAGTCAGATTGGTTAGCCACTGAGCCATGATGGGAACTCCAAAGGGGTTTTAAGTTAATGTAATAGTATTAGAAAACCACAGTGACTCACAGTTGCACTGTTTTTTGACAAGTTATTAAGGACATTTCACACGCTAAGCATCATGAATACACTGCCTGAATGATTGGTCATCTCCAAATTAGTAATGGGGCTTTCCTCTGTGCTGCTGATATTAAAATGCACTTTTCCTTGTCTTGGGTCCTAGTTCACTTTTACTCCTAATTACGTTCTTCACGGGCTAAGTTGGGTGCTTGCTTCTCATATGTGGGTGCCCAGGAGTGGGGTCCCACTCTTTGGAGGTGTCCGGATGTACCCTAAAGACATGTGGGCAATGGGGGAGGGCTGGTAAGACACAAAAGATGCCTTTTGTGGTTGTCCAGATTTCTCCATCCCTCCCCCAAAACACGCATCCTGTTTTTTGCTTTCCTACTCCCTCACCTCCCCCCACCCCACTTCTTGCTGCTCTTTCACTCTGTCCTTGCTCTGATGAGAGAAGTTTTCCCCCAAAGTAGAATTTTATCATAAAATCTAATTCCCAACCCCTCACTCCAATTGCTTGATCCACGTGTCCAGTGTGCTGCTGAGATGGGTCTGTGCTGCTCAGATCACATAGAATTCTCCTTTATTTAAACAGCTGTCCCCTATGGACAATGTGTGTTATGAGACTTAATGCCGTTTAGCAGTTGGACTCACTCTTTCTTCTCAAATTGGAAAGAAGAATCAGCAAAAACCACTGTGCTGTAGCAATCCCTGCATTATTTCCCAGAGTCTGTCTATAGGGATAGTATTTTTGGTAGCTAGGAAATATTATACAAGTCATGCTGCATACCAATTAGTTGTATTAAAATATATATTACCCACAGCTCTGTACTTGGCTTTAAAAGTTTCCTTGACAACATCATTTAACTTCTTACTGTTCTTTTCATGTTGCTAGTATAAATATCTAATATGTTTTTGTTCAAAACATCAATTAGGCCTCAGTATAATCTTTATTAATACAGATCTGTTATTACAAAAAGACTGCTGAGCTGTGATAATTTGCACAGCAGGAACAATAAAATATCTTCTTTCCGCTTGGTTCTATCCCAGAATGCCTGGCTGTCTTGTGCTGTTACAGAGCACACCCAAGCCTTTCAGAATATCGTTTACAATCGTAATGAAATCTTGAATGCTCCTGGAAGCAAAGACATTATTTTCTTCAGAGGGAAACAAAATGGAAAGGCCTGGAATTGCGGATAGATTCCAAAAGACACACGTGAGTGGCACAGCTCCGCTTTTAACATCTTTCATTCCTTTTCTTCATGCAGCCAGAACCCCCCACTTCATGCGGATTCAGAACGTCGAGGTGAATGCTGGCCAGTTTGCCACCTTCCAGTGCAGTGCCATTGGCAGGACCGTGGCCGGCGATCGGCTCTGGTTACAGGTACTGTAACTCAAGCTCACCCTCTCACCTCCAGAGAGTCCAGCGGGAGGAGTGCGTGACCCCTTGGAGCGGGTGGGGGGATGCCCAGGGAGGAGTCAGGGTCAGGCCACTGGTGGGAGATGGATGCTCTCAGGCATTTTCCCAGGTCCTTCCCTTCCCCCCTAGTAAGTAGCCAGGTTACCAAGGGCTCCAGACAGGCTGATATGGTTCTGCGCAAACCTTGTGAACGTCTGTTTTTTTCCCCTTTTGCTTCTATGTAGCCATCTCGCTTGGACCATCTGGTGGTCAGATCCTTTTTAGAACAAAGTGTTCAAAGTCCAAAATATAGTGCCCTTCCCCCACTCTTCCTCTTAAATAAAACTCCAGGAATCTCACACACGTACACACGTGCACACAGGGTTATAGGCCTTTTTTTGTAATTTTCATTTCCACAGCAGAAAGCTTCAACTTAGAAATCACATCTTTTGGCGTTCCCATTGTGGCTCAGCAGGTTAAGAACCCGACTAGCATCCATGAGGACGCAGGTTCGATCCCTGGCCTCACACAGTGGGTAAAGGGTCTGGCATTGCCATGAGCTGTGGTGTAGGCCAGCAGCTGCAGCTCCAATTCGACCCCTAGCCTGGGAACTTCCCTATGCTGCAACTGCGGCCCTAAAGGAAAAAAAAAAAAATGGAAATCACATCTTTTACTTTTCAGCATTTCAGCAGACATTTTTTAGGGTCCTTATCATTGTGTTTCTTATTTATTATCTTTCAAACTCCACCGTCTGTATTCTGCAGAGCCAGTGGTTTCAGGGACAGATCCAGGGTCTCGGGAATTCTGGCAGGGGAGCAGGGCTAAGTAACCTGTCCCTTCTAACCAGGAGTCTCCCGCTTCTCTAGAATTCTCTAATTTCGTTCTGGTTTCTTCTTGTTGAGCATTAGCGGATCAGCTGTTCATTCTCCACCTTGGCTAGTACTGGTTGTACCCTCTTTTCCTCACAGATGCTATGGTGGGTTGGGTTGACTACAAATTAAAATATTTGCTACTGAGTTGCTTCATGTTCTCACTCTGCTGAGCGTCTGTTCCATTCCACTGCAGCTTCTGTTCCAAGTGGGCCAACCTTTCCTTGGTTCCTATCCTGCTCCACCCCCATCAGGTGTCTCCTTCTGCAGTGTCACAATGCTTGGCGGGCATCACATATGCCTGACACTCTGCAATTTTTAAATCCTTTATTCTTTCTCATCATCACAACTGATGTAAATGGACATTTCTCACCCTCCATTTCTGGGGGAAATAAAAAACAGCCAGAGGTACTGTCCCAAGATTAATCCACATGGGGCGACATTCTGATGCAGTTCTCCACTCTTCTGCCTCGACATCACTCTCTTCTCAGATCCTGCTGTCCCCGTGAGAGACCACTCCCCGCCAAAGCCAGGAAAGAGGAATGTGTGCGGAGGGCTGGAATTGTAGGGACCAAATTCATCTTTACTCTTTTCTTCTCTCGACAAGTTTTCTAATCACTAATTTAAGAACTTTTTTACAGCATTTTGGGAAAAATAAGCATGACCCTGGTCTTTGCTAGTCAACAATTAAAAAAAGAAAAATCCCACATCCCAATTATTTTAGCTTCTTGATGTTAGAGCTTGAGAATGCTTTTCTTAATTATTAGTTGTTCTGTATTGAATTTGATGAAGATTGGATATCAACGGCAATTGAAGAAACAAACATTTATAATAGGCATTTTTCACAATGCAATTCACTGCCTTTTAAAAATGAAACTACCCTCCCCAATTTTTAAAAAATATAATATATATATATTTAGGGCCAAACCTGTGGCGTGTAGAAGTACCCAGACTAGGGGTCGAATTGGAGCTACAGCTGCTGGCCTGCCCCACAGCCACAGCAACTCGGGATCTGAGCTGCATCTGTGACCTACACCACAGCTCATGGCACCGCCAGATCCTTAACCCACTATGCGAGGCCAGGGATTGAACCCACATCCTCATGGATACTAGTTGGGTTTGTAACCTGCTGAGCCACAATGGGAACTCCTGAAAAATAAAAAATTTAAAAGTGAAACTACCCTCATCATCTTTATCTCTAGAAATCCTAGTTATTCGTGGAAAAGTCTTATTTTTTTGCCCCTGATATTCCTGTTAATGTTATTTGAGAGAATACAGTATAGTCTAAGCTTTTTCCTCAGCCTTCTTAGATATTCCCAAGGATCTCCAGGCAAGTTGAAAGTACAATTCCCTCTGTTTTTGCCAACATCCTGAGGGTTTGGGGAGGCTCCTGCCCAAACTTGAGCACTTCCTTGGGGGTTGGGATATTTAACTCCTTCCTATTACAAAGCAGGAGACATTGTTTTAGAGAACCTGTCATGCTGTGGGGAGAAAGCTAGCTATTAGTTTGATAAAAGGGTCTAACGGCAGAGTTCCCAACCCTGATGCCACTCTAGAATTACATGGCAAGTTAAAAATAAATCTTGATTTACACTGTGTTGGGGAAAAGTCCCCTCCCCCCACCCCCAGCTTGGACCTTCAGTGTCAGAAAGCAAGACACATGAACACGGGGAGATCTTGGCAAGGCTCTTTACTTCTGCAGAAGGGCTCAAGTGCTCCCTGTTGGTGAGGAGCAGGCAAGGGAGCAAGCGCTGGGGAAGAAGGAAGAAGGGAAGAACCCACTATTTATCCCTATCGCAGGGGGCACATCTGTCCCCTTCCCACTGGTCAGGTCAGGGCGCACATTCTTCTCGGTTGGCTAACTTGAAACCAACTGTTACTGGGAGAAGAGGGGAAAAGGGGGTGGGGTGGGGGAGGGTGTCTCAGGCAAAGCGGGAACAAAATGGAGTAACCAAGGCTTCCTTTGATAGAAAAGACACTGTTAATTCTCACAACTGAATTCTGATTTAATCTATTTGGGTAGTCTCGCTCTGACGCTGTTGGATGTCCTGTGTTCCAGGCAGATCTGTCTTGTATTTGTATTATGACATTTTGGTGGTAGTATTGACAGGTTGTTTTACAAGGCAATGCATTAATGCCTCTCTTTGTTACCTGCCCCATCTTCTCTTGCCATTCCTGTCAGTGACTGCATCCTGCCCTGCAGCTTTCCAGAACAATCCAGCTGAGTAGAGGAGGATGGTAGAGACAGAATTGCAATGCTTTTGAAGTTCTAAGTGACACATAATGTGGCCTGGACTCACCTGCTATTTCATTTGTGAGTTGTGGTGACATTAGAATAGTTTTAGTGGTAAATCATTGATTTCCTCTGGTTGCATAGGCATTTTACAGGGAGATGTTTATTTTACTAAAACCTGACGAGATGAGTCTAGTGGCCTTGGCTCTCAAGGCTGGTTCTGTGACCTTGTATTTGTGCAAGGGGAATCCTCACAGCAGTAAGGATTGGGGACCAGGGATGATTTTGCCGAGCCCTCCTGCCCTCTTGCTTCTGCCCTGGCCCTTTGCTTCAGGCCATTCTTTGCCAGTTTAGGGAAGAAGTAGACCTAGAATCGTAGATGAGGCCTCTCTAGTCTTGGAGATCTGAATATGGGCTTTTCTTTCTTCTCATTCTAATGTGCTAACACTTTAAAAGATGCTTCTCTGCATATAAGCTCACTTGGATCCTCAAAATAATGCTAAGATTCAGGCAGAAAATTGAGTGAATTTTTTTTAGGTTTTTCTATAATTTGAATCTTCTCAATATTAAGTCCAAATTTAGAAATTAATAATACACCCTTCATTTGGGGAATATCCATATTACAGAGTGTGATCATTTACCATAATTTGTGCTACAATCTTTTGTGTTCTACCATGAGCATTTTTCAGAGTTTCCTGGTGTATCCCATGGTTTTGAACTTCCTTACTGATGAGGAGTTTGAGGTGCAGGATTGTCCAGGGTCAAAAAGGAACATGGCATGGGATTCCGCAATCCCACTCCTAGGCATATATCTGGGGAAAGGTAAAATTTGAAAAGATAACATGCAACCGTATGTTCATAGCAGGACTATTCACAATACCCAAGACATGCAAACAACCTAAATGTCCGTGGGAAGAGGGATGGGTAAAGAAATGTGGTACATGTACACAATGGCAATGGAATACTACTCAGCCCTAAAAAAGAATGAAATAATGCCATTTGCAGCAACATGGATAGACCTAGAGATTGTCATACTAAGCAAAGTCAGAAAGAGAAAGACAAGTATCATATTATAGCACTTATATATGGAATCTAAAATATGACACACTTGGAGTTCCTGTTGTGGTGCAGCAGAAATGAATCTGACTAAGAACCATGAGGTTGTGGTTTGATCCCTGGCCCCACTCAGTGGGTTAAGGATCCAGCATTGCCATGAGCTGTCATGTAGGTCACAGATGCAGCTTGGATCTGGCATTGCTATGGCTCTGGCATAGGACAGCAGCAACAGCTCCGATTAGATCCCTAGCCTGGGAATGTCCATATGCCATGGGTATGGCCCCAAAAGGACAAAAAGACAAGAAATAAATAAATAAAATGAAATATGACCTAAATGAAGTTATCTAAAAAATAGAAATAGACTTACAGGCATAGAGAACAGACCTGGGGTTTCCAAGGGGGAGGGGATTAGGGTAGGGATAGAGTGAGAGGTTGGGATCAGCAGATGCAAACTAGCAATATATATATGGATAAACAACAAGGTCTTTCTGTATAGCACAGGGAACTATATTCAATATTCTGAGATAAACCATAATGGAAGAGAATATTAAAAAGAAAAAAAAATATGAAGAATATATATGTATATATATATATAAAACTGAATCACTTTGCTGTATAGCAGAAATTAATACAACATTGTAAATCAATTATATTTCAATAAGTTTAAAATAGGGAAATGCATAGCTGGGAATAGCAAACCCTATTTTCTTCACTTTTGCTTCACCACTGAGGACTTCTCCTCTACCATGCTGGCTTTTCACATCCTGAGCTGGGAGAATAGGCAATATGCATTTACTACTTTGTTAGAAGAATTTGGATGTGGCTGACTGTAAACAATTAACATCAAGGAGCCATCCTGACCAAAAAAAAAAAAAAAGTCCATCTGTATTACATGTATATCTTGATCCCCATCTATGAAAAATGGCCAGTGGTTTGATTGTTTAAAAATACAGGTTAAGTGTAATCAGTGTCGGAGTCCTTCGCAAAAACATAACATGCATCAATCTGATGATGACACTGATGAAATGTTTATGATTAACAGATGTGTCCCATCTGTTTATATTTTCTCCGTCTCATTCGTGGGCCATGCAGGTTATTGCCAACGTGGAATCTGTTTTTCTAGAATACAGACCAAAAAACTAAAACATAGCTCATGAGCCACCCTTATTATAGCTGCAAAGGACTTAAAATACCTTCCAGACAGTGTGCAGGAGGAAGCCATGGTCCATAAAACTATTTCTGTGTAGTTAAAGAACTGACATCATTGAAGTGGCTGAAGAAACTTGTGCTGTGCTCTCAGGTGGTTGAATCTCTGCATCCATCTGGACTGGAACCTTGGGAGATACTCAGGTGAAAAGTTATTTGTAAAATCCTTCAAGCACCTTAAACATGACCATATCATATATTTCTTGTTATTGCCAATTTTCTGATCACTTGTGGAGCCTACATTTTGAAATATCTTAGAGTATGTTTATATATAAAATACTGATAAAATAGAATTTCAGATTTTTTATATTTATATATTATTTACTGGTGGGCAATTTTTGAGTTACGTATTTTTCACACAGTTGTTGACCCTTTAAGCTATGTACAATTGTTTTTTTGTTTGTTTGTTTGTTTGTTTTGCTTTTTAGGGATGCAGGTGCAGCATATGGAAGTTCCCAGACTAGGGGTTGAATCAGAACTATAGCTTCCGGCCTACGCCAGAGCCACAGCAATGCCAGGCCCAAGCTGCATCTGTGACCTACACCACAGCTCATGGCAACACTGGCCTCTACCCACTGAGTGAGGCCAGGGATCGAACCTGCATCCTCATGGTTACTAGTCAGGTTTGTTACCACTGAGCCACAGAAGGAACCCCTATGGTTATTTCTTAAGTATTTAAAATTTCATTTTCCCCCTCTATGCTTGTTTCTCTTGGGAATTAATATTCATAATATTCCCTTTAGCTTTTTGATAAATCACCAAAGCTAGTATTGACATTCGAAAATCTGAAGGTGTTTTGAGCACATTCTTTCCCAGGGGATACAGGCCACCTTGCCCTGTTCTGCATCTGCTCCAGTTTGGGGCATTTTTGTAATTTCTGCCTTTTCATTCATTTCTGATACATTGTAGAGGCTCCTCCATTCCTCACTCTTCTTACTCCATGTCTCAGTCAGCTCTAGCCGCTGTAACAAAAATACCCCAGACTGGGTGGTTTAAACAGCAGACATTTATTTCTCAACAGTTCTGGAGGCTGGTTCTCTAAGGTCAGGGGCCAGCATGTCTGTCTTGGAAAGAACCAGCCTCCCAGTTTTCAGACTGCCACCCTCTTACTGCATCTTCACATGCATCCTCTGGGCTCTTCATCACCTTATAAGGGCCCTGATCCCACCACAGGTGCTCCACTCTCATGACCTCCTCTAAACCTAACGACCTCCCAAAGGCCCCACCGCTAATGCTATCACACTGGGGAGTAGGTTTCATCATATGAATTTGTGGGCGAGGGTACGAACATTCAATCTGCAGTACTCAGCTGTCACATCAACTCAGAAGTGGGTGGGACATGAAGATGGTTCAGCCTCCAGGACAAATGGTAGAAAGAAAGCAAGGAGGCAGCAAGATGCCTTTTCAGTAGTAAGTGGATGGCAGCTCAGATCAAGCCTGGGATGGACGCATGCAGTGTTGGCTGACTAGCGCTGATGAAGGAAATCGAAGGAAATCTGGAAGATCATCCTCTTTTCTCAGCAGATCTTGGAAGCCCCATCGTTTTTAAATGCTCACTTTTTAGAATCACAAAATTATGTAACTTCTGAATTTGGAACAACCTTCAAATTAAATTTGTCATTTTATTAATGAGAAAACAGAAGCTCAGAAGAGAAGGAGAACTTTAGCACAGTCATCTCTCCCAGTATTATATTTATTATAGACAGTTCCATTTTGCTAGGGAAAGTCAGTTATGTGTAAAAATACGTGTGCTTATCTATAAACTAGTACATTTTGTCATTTGGACATTTTTGTCACTGAGTGACCTTGTCTTTCAAATATTAGCCTTTTACCCCAATAGTCTCAGATTTACCATGAAAATATCTGTGTCAACTTTAGAATTATCAGAGCACAAGATGATTGAGGTTTTTTTTTTTCTTTTTGCAAACACAGCTTGGTGTTTAGAAATAAGGCACAGAGCAGCTTTTTAAATGATTTCAGAAAATGCATCAGTTCATAGAAATAGAAAAGGAAATCAGATGGTCTTACTATGAAGTACACTCTTAAGAAGCAATGGTGCAACCCATTGGTACCTAGAAGTACCTGCCACATGACAAATCTTCATGGCACTTGGCTTATAGGTGCCTGAACATCCCTGTGTCTTCTCCAGGTGAGTCCCACAGGGGCGCAGTTGCACCAGGATAACAGGCACACACTTGGTGTTTCTGGGAGGCTTATTTTTTAGGTCTGTGGTTCATCTTCAGAGGGATGGTCTTTGATAAGAAGAGAGATGGATAGAACCTGGTGGTATCTGATCTGCTGTTTCAGCACAGACAGCAAATATCATGCAGAGTTCAAGTCATTTTAGAAGCAAATGTGATCAATGCATCATCTTTCCTTCACTGCTTGTGTCCTCTCCCTAGGCTTTTTACATTCTCTTTTGCGAAATTTTATTCTTTAATTCCCCCCTTTAAAAGATTTTCTTGCCATTGGACTTCAGTAAGTGGCAATAGAAATAGACCTCTAGGAGTTCCCATCGTGGCTCAATGGTTAACGAATCCAACTAGGAACCATGAGGTTTCGGGTTCGGTCCCTGGCCTTGCCCAGTGGGTCGAGGATCTGGCGTTGCCAAGAGCTGTGGTGTAGGTCACAGATGCGGCTCGGATCCCGTGTTGCTGTGGCTCTGGCGTAGGCTGGCAGCTCCAGCTCCAATTAGACCCCTAGCCTGGGAACCTCCATATGCCATGGGAGCGGCCCAAGAAATGGCAAAAAGACAAAAAGAAAAAAGAAAAGAATAGAAAGAAATAGACCTCTAATGAGGATACCCCTCTTGAATTCTGGCCATGACAGCAGACCCTGTGTCATGGCAATTGATGTACAAAAACCACTCTGCCCAATTTTTTTGGTGGGGAATGTAATTGAATATGAGCTCTTAATTTGGGAAGCTTGATTTTTGACAAATAATATTCATTTGGGCTTCATTTTTTTTTTGTTATTGATTTTTTTTCTATTGAGAGTTTGCTATGTCATTCCTCTTAACTGGCTCCGAGCTACCCAGGTATGACAAAACAGTATTTTTCACCAGCCTAATAAATTTCTCACATTCCTTTTCTGAGCTCAGATCATTTTAGACCTTCTTGAGAGGAAAAGGAAAACTGTGAGATTTTTGTAACTTAGGACAGTTCTTACAAGAATAGCTCATTTGACCTGTAGAATTGGGTTCCCGAATGAATAGACACATCATATTAATAGTATTTACGTGACTGACTTCAATAGATGCATTTGAAAAGAACTGTAACTCCATTTGCTCAGCGCTGCTGTTTTCTAAATTCTCTGTGAGGCTATGTTCAGCCATTCTTTTCTCCTTAACCGATCCCTAAGAAAAATCTTTTATGTGCCTATTCATAGAAGAACCTGGGGCTCAGGCACTTGGAGTGATTTCTTTTTTTCCATTTTCACATTGCTGGTGACAAGACCTGGGATTTGAATCAGGCTGTCCATGTCCAGAATATACATCCCCACTGTAATGAATCGTGCATAGTACAGAAACCCAGACAGTTCTTCTTGGATTCGTACACATCATGTCGTAATTTCAGTGATACCTCTTAGTGGCATTTAGAATTAAAATTGTTTGTGTGTGTGGAATGTTGCCTTGGCCTCTGTGTTAAGGAGTATCTATGTTTGGTCAACCCTTCCTGGTGGCTTTTAGTTTCATTTATAGATTATGAGGGGGAAAAAAAATTACAGCTGTATAGCAGAACAATTTTGTTATTATATATAAAAGCCATAAAATGATTTGAAAGGAAGGAAAATTATGGTTCCCTTGTCAAGCCTAACTTAGGTACTTTAGACCCTATATAATAAAGCATAAATTTAACATCACTTACTGTCATAGAAAATACCAGGGATGCACAAAGAGGACTGTCATCAGTTGCTATAGGAACCATTGGCTCTTTAAAATTTTGAGTGGTTGAAATCGCATCCATTATTGTTTTCGTTGGTTAAATATCCATATGTGTGATATAATATTGAACATTCAGCCTGAAACCACTGAACACCTTGAAAGCATGCCCTGTATGTTTTAACTTAGTATGATTTCAGATCACCTTCGTTTAAAGGTGAAGATTTATCTGACATGGATGGAACAGTAGGACATGTCTAGGGAGATTCTGGGGGAAATTAATTAATAAATTTTGCTTTGCGATATTGCCTGTCTCAGTCTAAAATTGACAATCTGTTCCAGGCTGGTATTTCCCATCGTAATGGCCTAGAACTGGCCATTTCTCTGGGGAGCCCTGCTTCCTTTGCAGGGACAACTGGTAGTTAGAAATGACAGTCTGAGCAGAGATGCTCTATCACTGCTGGTTCCTGTTTCTGGATCTTCCCATCGGATAGAGCTGGAATGTATACACCCGTGCACGGTCACACATAAAGTGTGTCCCGAGATATTGACCATTTCAGTTCGAATTCGGAACCGTGGCACTGTTTACCTTTATCTTGCACCTTTATTTTTTTTCACCTATGTTTTCGGAAAGAGTGGTTTCTTTTAAGGCATATTGATTGGGAAAAAGCGGTGTTCTTATCAGCTACGTTGATGACTAAGGAGACTTGTCTTTTAGATCATGGACAGTTATTGATGTGGAATCCTAGCACCGAAAGCACTTCCACTTTCCTCGTGTCTCAGTGCCATTATTACAGTTTTGACATAAACAAGGTCCAGTCCTGGCCTCGCAAACCCAAACCTTTAACCTAACAGGAAATGTCAGTCAGTGGCAGGCTCCGTGGTTTGATGTGTCTGGATTAGTCCAGGCAGTAGTTGGAAATTTGATGTTAAGACTAGAGAGCATCTCGTTTCACTGCTTATGGCGAATTACGGTATTTGTTGCATATCTCCTATGTTATTCGGCTGAACTTCTAAATAAAATTTAAACACAGGTTGGTTAAATAATATTATTCACGTATTGCAAACGTATGTTGAACTGTGTCTGAATATCAGAATGAGGTTCTAAATTTTTGTAATCAAGTTTTTTACTTTGATTACAAAAGACCATAAGACTATTAGATACGCCCGTAAGATTATTAGATATTCGAATGATATGTAACTTTGGATGTCTGCATGTTACTTTGGCTATCTGTATATCCATTAGCTGATTAAGGTATCCTTGTCAGTACATATTCATAATATAACATCCGTAAGAACTTCTGGTGCTCGTATTCCACATCAATAAATATTTGGGTTAGCTTGGTTATGGCCTAAAAATCAAAGATCGGCACTATCTTAGTCATTAATATAAGAAAATATGTGATCTCCAAAATTATTCCTGGCTCTGCAGGTACCATTAGTGATCGCAGTGGTAAGAATTTCAATCAGTGTCTTATAAATGGGCATTTTTGAAAGTGGGATCATAGGGACTGTTTTTCCTCTGAAATACATGAAAGTGTGGTCTAGTCCCCACCTGTGTGGCTGAGGCAGGGCAGCTGCCTGGCCTGTGTCCTCTCAGCTCAGGCACTCAGAGTGCTTCCAAAATGGGATTCATTTACCCCAAGTGCCACTAACGTCCCAGATCTCAATTTCCTTCAATCATCGCTCTGATTATTGCAAAACTATTTCTGAGAGACTTAATATGTGTCTCTTTTCCTGGCAAATTACAGCTCATTTAGAAGTCCTAGCATTAGTCCACCGCATAAAGAAGGTTGGGAGTTTGATTTAAATAACTGTCGGTGCTTCCCCCCCACACACCCGGCTTGCTCAAATTGAAATGCACGTGTCTTTGAAGATCCTCCTGTTTTTCTAAGAAGCTGCCTTGAACCCACTAAGATCGTTTCCTTGAAGACTTGGCCATTATGGTTGTTTCATTAAGTTAACAAAAGAGGGGTCAGCAGTTTCTTAAACACCTGGACACTGGGTGCTGCACGCATGGAGTCAGGGATTTGTGCCCGAAGACTCTTACAGCGAACTCTCCTGTTCTAAGGCACAGCCACAGCGCCCATCCTTGGTGATGTCTCCTCACCCTGCTGTAATGTTAATAAGAACACAGGAGTTCCCTTCATGGTGCAGTGGAAATGAATCCGACTAGGAACCATGAGGTTGCAGGTTCGATCCCTGGCCTCACTCTGTGGGCTAAGGATCCAGCGTTGCCATGAGCTGTGGTGGAGGTCAAAAGACATGGCTTGGATCTGGCGCGGCTGTGGCTGTGGCTGGCAGCTGCAGCTCTTATTAGACCCCTAGTCTGAGAACCTCCATATGCTGCAGGTGCGGCCCTAAAACAAACAAACAAACAAACAAAAAACACAGAGTTCCAGTTCTTGGCAGGGCTGCCTCTTTATAACTGTGAAAAATGGGGGGAAACCGCCTGACAAATTTGCTCTCTGCCCAGGGTACATTTTCCTCTTTTTGTTCTGCTGGAATAACCCATCTCCCATCATCTCTGAGATGCTCAGGGATACCTGAGGGCCTGAACACACTGTCCTGTCTGATCATCCCTGTCACGGGAGAGGCAGACAAGGAAGGGGACCCACGGCCTTTTCACGCCACCTTTCATCACAGAAAACAGGCCACCTGCTGTCCCCTACCTTCCCTGTTGAATCATGACCCGAGGAAGGGCATCTGGGGACCAAAAGGCATCTTAAAATCGGTTTGTTCAGTTCTGCTTTCAATGCCTAAATCCCCTCCAATCTCACCCCCCAGCCTTCCTGGGGTGCACCAGGCATAGTTTTCCCACTAGAGATACAGCAGGAAAAAACCTGGAGAAAATGCCTGAAGCCTAGTAACAGGGAGTCAGACCTTCTTTTTCTTTTGTCCCAGTGTGTCCCTTCAGGTGCCAGTTAATGGTCGCCTGTGCATTTGACAAACACACCTGTGACACCATCCAACACATGGACCAGCATGTGGGAGGAGTCGGGAAGATCACCTCGTGGGAGGTTCTAGAAACCTCCTTCCACCTCCACGCTGGTCATTCCCCAGTTTCTTTCTTTCTTTTTTTTTTAATTACTCAGCGAATTTTATTACATTTATAGTTCTATAACGATCATCATTCCCCAGTTTCTAGTCGACATCACTTTCCTGGCTTCTGTCCCATAGTGCTGTCCTCTGGTCCCCAGAGGTGTCACCGGCGATGCTATCTGATGCCTGGCCAAGGGCTGTGAACACTGCCTTCCTTCTTTCCTAAGGACCCAAGAAGTGGGCTGTGACATGAACAGAGTGACAGGGAGCGCTCCTCCTCAAAGCCCCCACCCTCTGAGGACCTTCTCTCCTTCCTCTTCCACGATTCCACCCATGGGTGGCTTCTTTTTTTCCAATTCTTTTCCTTTCTAGGTTATTATAAAATATTGAGTAGAGTTCCCCATGCTATACAGTAGGTCCTTGTCAGTTATCTATTTTATATGGAGTAGTGAGTATCTGTTAACCCTGAACTCCTAGTGTATCCCTGCCCCCACCTCTTTCCTCTTTGGAGACCACAAGTTGGTATTCTATATCTGTGACTCTATTTCTGTTTTATAAATAAATTCACTTGTATCATTTTTAAGATTCCGCTTCTAAGGGGTTTTATATGTGTATTTGTCTTTGTCTAACTTACTTCAGTTAATATGATCATCTCTAGGTCCATCCATTTGATGTCAGTAGCATTATTTTGTTCTCTCTTATGGCTGCATAATATTCCATTGTATTTCTGAACCACATCTTTTTTTTTTTAATTTTTTTGGCTTTTTAGTGCCACACTCTTGGCATGTGGAGGTTCCCAGGCAAGGGGTCGAATCAGAGCTGTAGCTGCCAGCCGACACCACAGCCACGGCAATGCAGGATCCGATCCACTCTGTGAACCTACACCACAGCTCATGGCAATGCCAGGTCCTCAACCCACTGACTGAGGCCAAAGATCAAACCCGCATCCTCATGGGTACTAGTCGGATTCGTGAACCACTGAGCCACGATGGGAACGCCAGTACCACATCTTCTTAAACCAATCATCTTCATGCTTTCAGACTGAGAAGTGAGCTCATACAGAGCTGACAGGCTCTGCTAGACTGGTGAATGTCAGGATTTCAGAGGAAAAGTATGAACATGACCCAAGGAATGGAGCTCAGAAGCACATCTTTCTCTTGTGTTTGGGCACATGGTCTGCTCTCCCTTCTGTCCTGCACTGGTCCCCGTCCCCCTGGTTGTTGGTCCTTTTTTCCCTCCGCATGTCCTCTCTTGTCCTGTCACCTCCCCAGCTCCCCTCCAGCCCATCACAGTCCATCTCATGCTGGCACCGCCCCTTCTTTCTCTGGGGGTCTCGTTGCTTCCTCCTCCCTCTGACGTCTGTCATTCCTGGGTTCTTTCTCTGCTCACCTCATTCATCTTACTTGTGGCCCCACGATTGCCTCTTCAGACAGCTATTTCTGCTCACATTTTCAAAATGGGGTTTTCGACTTGCATGAAATTACTGTGATGCCACAAGTGTAAAAGAGATGCATCAATCTGAGTGATTAATCTTATAGATATTTAAATATTGCCATGCGTCCCTAATTCTAAGTATACATTTTAGTAGTGCTACATGCTCTTCAGTTAAATTATCTTAAGCACACTTAATCTTACTTAGTTTGGATATTCCATTTTAAGAAATATTCCATTTTTAGAAATATCCACTTGTGGATATGGAAGATGTGAGTCTCAAGGAATACCCTTGTCTTATGGAAATAGGTCAGTGAGACATCTCTCAATGTTATAGGGAATTATCATTCTTCAACATATTAAATATGGGACTTAATTTAAAAATGCTATCTTGTAAGAGAATAGCTGAATTTGTGCCATGAAAGGCTTACAGTACCACAAAAACAAATATAAATATACTTCTGAATATTTGATCTTTTACCCAGGATAAGCTGAGGTTGTTTTCCCCTGTTATGTTAGAAATATTAATAAGAAAAGGTCAGTGATTTAAGCCAGTTCTCTGTCCTCTTTGATCTGTTCATAATATTCAAAAGGGTTTGGAAAATAACTTGATTTTAGGAGCCATTTGAACTCTCACTGAAAAACACAGTTCTTGTAAATGGATTCTCTCTTTAGAGACTTTTAGATTATTCTTCCACAAAACCTTAAAATTTTTATTCCCTTTTGACCTAATAATTTTAGTAAATATATATTGACATACCATCATTTATAATAGTGTCAAATATAAATAATCAAAATGTGCAGCAATAGGGAAATACATAAGTAATTGCTGTAGTCATATAGCAGGAGATGTTAAAAATCATGTTTTTGAAATTATCTAATGCTATGAAAAATTTTATAGATATCACAGGAAGTTTAAACAAAGAGATAAAATCTTATGTCTATATTGGACCATTCTTTCGAATTTTATTTGAATGAAAATGCTGTATAACAAAAATATAAACTACCCTAAAATATTTATGGTATTCATCTCTAAGTAATGGGATTATGCATTGTCCTTTATTTATTTATTTATTTATTTTGTGTCTTTTGTTGTTGTTGCTATTTCTTGGGCCGCTCCCGCGGCATATGGAGGTTCCCAGGCTAGGGGTTGAATCGGAGCTGTAGCCACCGGCCTACGCCAGAGCCACAGCAACTCGGGATCCGAGCCGCGTCTGCAACCTACACCACAGCTCACGGCAACGCCGGATCGTTAACCCACTGAGCAAGGGCAGGGACCGAACCCGCAACCTCATGGTTCCTAGTCTGATTCGTTAACCACTGCGCCACGACGGGAACTCCTGCATTGTCTTTTAAATGTCCGTATTTCTTATGTCCTGTATCTTTAAAATGTTTCTAAAGTAAACATTTCAATTTATACATCATATCTCTTTTTATCATCCTTAAGAATAGACCCTGTGGAGGTCTGCCCTGGGCCAGGCGTATCTGGTCGCTCATGGTGGTTTGCAGCACTCTGCCATCTGGGTTCCGTAAACACAGCCTTTGTCTCTTGCTCTCCTCCTGTCCCTGCTTTGTGTCTCTCCCTCCATTCACCTTGGCAAGTACATTTTACCTCTTCTCTGCAAACAGTTTTAACCTTTACTTAACATCATTTTAGGGCAGGCTTCAAATGCAGCCGCACAAGCCAGCATTGGTGCTGTTGAGCCTCAGAAGGTACCCAACTGGATAATGTAGGCTTATCATCCGCCTCCAGATCCTTATTTTTTTTTTCATTTTCTAAAGTTTTATTGAAGTGTATTGGATTTGCAGTGTTGTGGTAATTCCTGCTGTACCACGAAGCCATTCAGTTATTACATATACACAGATCCATTCTTTTTCAGATTCTTTTCCCATATAGATCATCGCAGGATATTGGTTAGAGTTCCTCCCGTCCTTAATTTTTTTTTTTTTTAAGCCTGCACTTTCTGAAAGTTCCCCACCCAGGGGTGGAGTGGGAGCTGCAGCTACGACCCACACCACAGCTTGTGGCAACACTGGATCCTTAACTGGATTGAGAGAATCCAGGGAGTGAACCCACATCCTCAGAAACAAAATCAGGTCCTTAACCCACTGAACCATAATGGGAACTCCCCCCATCCTTATTTTAATCTCATCTGCAAAATCTTTTTTTGCTCTGTCAGGGAACATATCGCCAGGTTCTGGCAGCCAGGGAGCAGACATTTCTGGGGACTGTTATTCTGCCAGACAGGATCACAGTGAGTGGGAGGTGCTGCTGACCAAGGAACACACGCATTCTCTAAACCATCCTTTTATTCTCCTTATCGGTCTCCCTTGTGAATAAAGATTTGTTGACCAGTTGGAGGGTCTCAGGGATAAATCTGTTAATAGAACAATCTCCTATGTCTTTTCTACCCTCTGGAACTTGTTTCCACTGAGCTAGGTTTCCTGGAGTCAGCAAATATTAATTGAGCTTTGTTCCTGGTGCACCCAGGCACAGAAAACAAATAGATATGTTCCATGATCTGGGGGACCTTGTGATCTGCTAGAAGAAAAAGTTGGTACTGCAGTCTAGTCGCTTTTTGTATGTTGTATTTCCCAAGTAGCTTTAGAACCCTTCCCTTCCTGTCTCTCATGCCTCCTTTTGGCATTGGTTGCTCTGATTTCTGCAGAAAACTCAGCCAGTTTCCCAGGCATCAGGTGGGCTCTTACATTCCTTGCTTCAGGCCATGACTGTCCCCCGAGATGTGCTCATGTCAGCCTTTTGCTGAAAACCCTTGCGATCCTGGCATCAGGATGAACCAACCCACCTTCCTGATTGTGGACTGTGCCATTCCAGCCCCATCACCTGCTATTCCCAGGAGCACTTGAATTCTAGCAGAATGGAATCTACTGCTAGCCCCCAAGCTTCCAGCTGTCTTGGCTTTTGACATTGACAGAGTGCCTCTCAATCACTGGCTCCATTTCTCTCCCTTCTCTGCCCAAGAAAGTCCCGTGCATCTCTAGTCTGTGCTTTCTAGAAGGCCAACCTTCACCTCTGTCTCCAGTGAGGCCCCCTTTCTTGGGTCACTGTGGCGTCCGTCCATTGCTCTGCAGTGTAACTAGTACTTTACTCATCTCTTTTTCTAACCAGACTATAAATTCAGTTAGGTGAGGGACAGTTCTCTTAACCCCAAGCTCCCTGTATATGTAGAGTGCCAGCCTCATGAAAGATGTTTACTAAGTGTGGGTTGAATGAATGCTTGGCTTCATGTACATGCACATATGATACAAAATGCCTGCAGATCTGAGCAAGATTTATGGTCTGGTTGGATCCTAAGCTAAAATGATTGCTAGCTAGCCCTTTTTTTCTCTTTCCTGTATACTGTTTTTCGTAATGGTGAATCTAATTTTCCATGTGATTAAATACATGGGATTTTTTTTTTAAAGCTCATTCCCAAGAGTTCATGGGACTCATTGGAATTGTATTGAGCTATTAGTTGGAAGCTGTTTATTTTAAAGGATCAATTTGTGGCCAGAAGACAACGCCTGTGAAGTAACCCTCCTCTCAACATATATATGAATCCAACACTATAGGTTTTGTTACACTTGGGTGCCCTCAGTACAGCCTGCAATAGCTGTGAGGGATCTATAAAGGCATACATTACAACTCTTTTGAATAAACATTCTCTCAAGTCAGGCTTATTCCATTAGGAAAAATATTGCAAGATGACTCTAGAAGGATACTCTTTTTTTTTTTTCCCCCTTTTGGCCATGCCTGTGGCATGTGAAAGTTCCCGGGCCAGGGATCAAACTCCCTACAGCAGCCACCCAGCCCACTGCAGTGCAACACCAGATCCTTAACCCACTTGGCCACCAGGGAACTCTTGAGAAGTATATTCTTACAAGATTCATGCCAGAAGCAAATAAATAAGTAAATAGCCCTTTTGTAGTTGTTACGAATAAACAAAACACATAATTATAGGTAAGACATCTGCCCTTCTTCAGGGCTTGATTTATCTTTCATAATGACGTGGGACATTTTTTTTTCCTCTTTGAAAAAAGACACAATTTTTGTAGGGTAATAGGTCTAAGGTTACTCCTGGAGGTAGAATTCAATATTTATTCATTTGGGTGAGAGAATGGGAGGCTGAATGTATAGAATACAGAGAGAAATACTTGTTCCTGTTATGTTAATAATGCCATTTGGGTTTTATTTTGTTTTGTTTTATCTAACTTATCAGTGGCTTTGTCAGGCCAAATTTAGGGACTTTAGTTAAAAAACAAGATATATAAGATATATATATATATATATATAACTTCATATTCTGATTTATGACTTTTAAGCTATTAACAAGGCTGTCTTGACAGCTGGTACTAAAGGTGGTGGGAACTGTTCTTCCCCAGTTCTAATGTTTCCCTCCCAGTGGCAGGGACGGTACTGATGCAGCACCCCCCCCCATGCCTTTTCTCTGCTGGGCGGGAAGGGAAGCTGTGAGCACAGCCCAGCCCCTCCTTTAGGAGCTACATCCCATAACAGCCCTGTCCCTCCATCCTGCGAGTTTCACAGCAGCACCCAACAGATGGGAGCCCTTGGCTAGTTGGGTGAGTCTGTTTAATTCTGTGCTTCAGTCTTAGCAAGCCCATTGTTTCTGTACTTCAGGCACATTCTGCCTGTTGGGCAGGGCCAGGTTCACTTGTAAGAAAGGTGGTACTTTGACAGCCTGTCTGCCTTTCTTCTTGAACTCATTCCTCGGTGGGTCCAGGATCCAGGCGGGGTTGTGTGGTGCCTTGCATATAGCTTTAATTCCTCACAACTGCTCTGAGAGTTGTATTGTCCCCTCCTAAGAGATGAGGAAAGGGGCAGCAGGAAGGTAAGTCAATCTGAAGTTAGGTTTGGCAGTCTGGTCAGTCTCACTTCCAAACTCACATCCATCAGGACACACTGACAGAAAAAGCTTTTTAAAAGGCTTTGCATTATATAAATCATAGAATTTTACAGATGAGTTTTTTTTATTTGTAGCATAGCATTTTCATACCTATAAACATTTTTTTTTCTTTTCTTTGGGGGGTGATGGGGTTAGGGCTACACGCATGGCATATGGAAGTCCCCAAGCTAGGGGTCAAATTGGAGCTACAGCTGCCAGCCTATACCACAGCCACAGCAGTGCTGGAGCTGTGACCTACACTGAAGCTCAAAGCAATGCTGGATCCTTAACCCACTGAGCGAGGCCAGGGGTGGAAACCACATCCTTGTGGACACTATGTCAGGTTCTTAACCGGCTGAACTGCAAGAGGAACTCCCCAAACATAAATGTTTTGCTCGTTTGTTTGCTTTTTAGGGCTGCACTTGCAGCATATGGATGCTCCCAGGCTAGGGGTCGAATTAGAGCTACAGCTGCTGGCCTACACCAGAGCCACAGCCACAGCAACACAGGATCCAAACCTTGTCTGTAACCTACACCACAGCTCAAGGCAACACTAGATCCTTAACCCACTGAGCGAGGCCAGGGATCAAACCTGCAACCTCATGGTTCCTAGTTGTATTCCTTTCCGCTATGCCACAATGGGAACTCCTAAATGTTTTCATATAGCTTGTGAGTCCCTGAAGGGACAGGTGCTTGCCTACCTCCCTGGTTCCACTGGCCAACTTGACAGCATCCAACATTTTCAGTTCTTTCTCCCCATCTGGGGCTTCTGTTCTGTCTCCTCTGACTGGGACGCTCCTTCTCTTCCACCCTCCCCTTCACCTGGTAGCTCCTATTTACCCTTCAGATCTCAGCTCCAATGTCACTTCTTTAAACTGGCCTCCCATGCCCACCATATCTAAAGGTTGCCCACATGGCAATTTCTGCCAGTCACCTGCACTGGCCACTGCTGGTGATCATGGATCCATTTCAAGCCTATACTTCCCAGCAGCCAAAGCCCAGTGAGCATCAGGGCCACTCTTCTGTGGCCCACTGTGTGAGCCGAGGGTCTTAACACAGTGACGGCACGTGGATGCTGCCCACCGTGGTTGCTGGGTGAATAGATGGACATAGTGCTTGGCGTCATGCATTTGCCTTAAGGTCTTGGCCCATTGTTTTCTCAATACTCTCAAATAACATGTCAAAGATAGCCTCTTTCCTGATATTTGTAAGAAAAAATGTGTAGGACTGAAATCTGCGGCATTCTTTCGAGGCTTTAGACTATGAGAAACATAGCATGGATTTCCACATGTGTGGAACTAGACTTACTTAATGTCTGGTATGGGGAGCAGGGGGTTAGTATAAAACAGTGCTGCCCCAGTGATGGAATCTCCTTGGTGTGCTCCTGGCTGTGCAGTACGAAGAGGAACTTCTGTCCCAGCATTTCAGTGTCAGGTCACATTAAGCATCTACTTCTGCTTGGTTTTTGTAGATCCAAGGACATTCTAACATGGAGGTGGGGCCTTCACACCTGTTCCACAGGGGCTATGCTAATGCCTACTTATATATGTAAAGTAATTTTTTTTTTTTAGGGCCAAGCCCGTGACATACAGAGGTTCCCAGGCTAGCGGTTGAATCAGAGCTGTAGCTGCTGGCCTACACCACAGCCACAGCAATGAGAGATCTGAGCCGTGTATGAGACCTATACCACAGCTCACGGCAACGTAGGATCGTTAACCCACTGAGCAAGGCCAGGGAGCAAACCTGCAACCTCATAGATACTAGTTAGATTCGTTTCTGCTGAGCCATGATGGGAACTCCTGTATAGTAATTCCTCATAAGTTCTTTATTGCTTCATATATAAAATGAAGTCAATAATAGGTAGCATGTGAATGAATTTTGTTTCCTAGTCAAGTGTGAAAAAAATACAATTAATACTATGAAAAGAGTGTTGATCATTTGGGAGCAAAATAAAGAATTTTTGCACATGCTTTTTCCTGTCCTTATGTTGAGCTAACATAAGGTAATTCCTACCTCGAATGGATAAAAATATGACATTTCTGCTCACTTAATTTTGCACCCCTCAGACATTCCCATTATGGCTCAGTGGTAACAAACCCTACTAGTGTCCACGAGGACATGGGTTCAATTCCTGGTCTCGCTCAGTGGGTTAAGGATCTGGTGCTGCTGTGATCTGGCAGTGTTGGTCGAAGATTCGGCCTGGATCCCATGTTACTGTGGCTGTGTTGTAGGCCGGCAGCTGTAGCTCCGATTTGACCCCTAGCCTGGGAACTTCCGTATACTGTGGGTACAGCCCTAAAAAAGAAAAAAAAAAAAAAGAAATAAAAAATTTGCACCTCTCAAATCCTGAAAGTGTTGATGGAGCAGAACTTCCATTTCCTGGGCAGAGGTTCTACTGGAACAACCGCCCGTGGATGATAAACAAGGAACCAGGATCTGCATGGAAGTAGCGTCATGACATCCATTCTGCATCTTCCAGTTGCGATGTGACAGCTGATGTTGTTTCTTTCTGCTCTCCCCCCGCCACCCCCTTACAGGGCATTGACGTGCGGGACGCCCCTCTGAAGGAGATAAAGGTGACTAGTTCCCGGGGATTCATAGCCTCATTTAACGTCGTGAATACAACCAAGCGAGATGCGGGGAAATATCGCTGCATGATTCGCACCGATGGAGGCGTTGGCATATCCAACTATGCAGAATTGGTAGTTAAAGGTATTTAATGTACCTGTATACCCTCAAATAGTCTATTGACATGGGTGTGAGTTCCTGATTTGTGGAAAGCTCAGACTTACTCATGTCTGTTTCTGAACAGGGGTTTGGTGAAAGGCTTTATTGACGGGTGGTGTTTTAAGTGCAGATTGTGCACGTGAGCAGTATTTTTGAAAAATGTATTTTCTTTCTGTTGGTTTAGTTGCATACAAAGCAATGAATGTGCTTTTGGCAAGTTCTTCTGCCAGCTCTGTATACGGAGATTACCACCTATAAATATTTTTTAAGGAATGAAATTTTTTTTCGCTGATAGAAAAATCACTTAAAATGCAAATATTCACCAGCCAGGGTGTTTATGATAGCAGGGTGGTTAATAAAATGAAGCAGTGTCAGTAGACAAATACTCTGTCATATCTCACAAGCCATATTGATAATACTGAGTTAACATTCATAATGTGGCCATTAGCTTCTATTACTATATTTTGCATGACTGAAAAATTGAATCATTATATTCGGGAAGCAGGGGGTGGGGTGAGTTAAAGGAAGAGGGGGAATAAGTTTCCTTTTAGCTGGTCTGATGTTTTCTGTATGTGCATGGACTAAAAAGTTTATAGTATTAAACTGCTAAGGCAATTTCTGGTCCCAGACAGAGTAATTTGGATTTTTAGATGTACCGTGAGGCGTTTTGGACAGCTTGCTGCAAGTCATTGCTGCTTCATCCTAGGGGAACAGAGTGATGCCTGCTTTTTAGGCTTCTTTTTCCCTGCATTTGTTAAATAGGGAGCATAAAATTGATCTCTTTTGGATGAACTATTTGCCTTGTCAGCAGTTTCGCTATGCAGGCAGCTTTACCAACTATAGGGTTCAAACCCGAGAGCTATGTGGGCATGGGCTGTGGTTTACCCTCTTGGTACTTCTGTTTCCTTGTACCCTTGTTACAAGGGTACTGTTTTCTTGTACACTTGTCACAGGCATGTGACTATCCTCAAGGACTCTCAGGAGCATCAGATGCAAAAAGTATGTGAACTGGAGTTCCCTGGGGGCCTAGGCGATAAAGGCTCCAGCAGTAATGTCACACTATGGCTCCAGTCACTGCTGTGGTGCAGGTTCCATCCCTGGCTTCGGAACTTCCTCATGCCGAGGGCATGGCCAAAAAAATATTTTTAATAAAAATAAACAACAGAGGGAGTTCCCCCCATGGCTCAGTGGGTAACAAATCCAAGTAGTATCCATGAGGATGCAGGTTCCATCCCTGGCCTTGCTCACTGGGTCAGGGACCTGGCATTGCCATGCGGCTCGGATTCCTAGTTGCTGTGGCTGTGGTGTAGGTCAGCAGCTGTAGCTCCAATTCAACCCTTGGCCTGAGAACTTCCATATGTCTCAGAGGTGCAGCTCTAAAAAGCAAAAAACAAAAACAAAAACAAAAAAACTTAAAATAAAAACAAAAGTATGTGAAGGGCCCTTAGGACAGGATACCAGCCAGCCTGTGAGGCCATGATGGGGGATGGTGTGGTTCTCACTCTCAGCTCCAGTCCACTTCTGGTCCTCAGCTGAGAATGCACGGCCGAACCACCTTTTCAAATTAAAAAAAAAAAAAAAAAACCTGCCTACCTTTTCTCCACCCCCCACTCCCACACCCAGTATTGAATCAGAACCTCTGGGGACGTCGCCTCTGGGATCGAATCTGTAGGTGACATGGGCATGTGCTTCTGCTGGGAAATCAGCGCTGCCACTAGTAGTCACACCTGACACATGGGAAGCCTGACCCCGCAGCAGTGACTGGCGTTCCACAGAAGGAAGCAGGAAGCAGACACCCAGGTACCTACTCAAAGGGTCTAATTCGCCCCCACTACATCCCTGTGAATTTTGTTTTGTAGTGAAACTTTACCTTACCCATCTGGCTAGTATTTGAGTTTGGGTTTGATATCCATAAGAAAACTGAAACTCTGATAGATGCGCACACACCACCATACAGGGCTGCCTGGGAAGTGAGGAGTTGCAGTGTAGACCGTGGACACGGTTTGCCAACCAATCCAGCAGCGAGGCTGCCTCGCTGTTCCCAAGGCCGAGTTCTTTATTGTCATCAGTGCCCCTTCCATTTCATCTCGTCCAGTTCTTTGGGACTGTTTCCATTCACAGATTTCTCGTTGCTACAGTATGTCCCTGTGAGCAGCTAGTGCCTGGTGAGGTGTGGTTTTGTGATCAGTATGAAAAAACCTAGTGACCGCTTGAAAAATTGCCTCTGTGGGAAAGTTAATTTGTTGGGAGTTAAAAGTAATCCAGGAGTTCCCTTCGTGGTGCAGCAGAAAAGAATCTGACTAGTATCCAGGAGGATAAGGGTTCGATCCCCAGCCTTGCTCAGTGGGTCGGGGATCCAACGTTGTAAGCTGTGATGTGGGTTGCCACTTGGATCCCGTGTTGCTGTGGCTGTGGTGTAGGCCGGCAGCTGAAGCTCCTATTCAACCCCTAGCCTGGGAACCTCCATAGGCCTCCATATGCAGCCCTTAAAAAAAAGCAAAAAAAAAGAAAAAAGTAAGCCAGAAATTTCTAGTCGGCCAGAACAAACATAAGCACAGGCGATGAGTGGTTCTTACTCATACTTCTGCCACACATTTTCCTGCCTTGTGACTGTGTCCAGGACTCTTGGCTCATCATCATCAAATGTCCAGGCACTTCTTTCCGTCTCTGTAACCTGCCAGTTGCTGGTGACAGTCGATTTGCCGTTATGGCTCAACACCAGAATTGGACTTTTTTTCCATTTTAATTTTATCACCACATTTTGCATAGATTTTATTTTTATTTTTTATTTTTTAAATTTTATTATTATTATTTTTCCAATATAGCTGGTTTACAATGTTCTATCACTTTTCTACTGTACAGCAAAGTGACCCAGTCATACAAACACATACACTGTCCTTTTTTTCACATTAAAATGCTCCATCATAACTGACTAGATATAGTTCCCGGTACTATACAGCATGATCTCGTTGCTTATCTGTTCCAAAGGCCCATAGTCTGCATCTATTAACCCCAGACTCCCAGTCCATCTGCCTCCCTTCCCCTCCCCCTTAGCAACCACAAGTCTGTTCTCTATGTCCATGATTTTAGATTTTATTTTTAAAAATGAGATAACATGCTGGACTCTGCTAGTCAAATAAAGCATTACTTTGAGACAATTACCTTAAAATGTATCATGACATTTTTAGGCCACATGTTTGAACACTTTTTATATGCATGGATATAGAGTACTAATTTTTTAAAAATGGAGAAACTCAAGTCCAAGGAGTTTATTATGTATGTATGTGTGTATGTATTGCCCACAGCACGCAGCAGGTTGATGTAAGAGTGAACCCAGCCCTGGTTGCAGTGGTAAAAATGCCAAATCCTAACCACTAGACCACTGGGGAACTCCCTAAGTCCAAAGAGTTTACAGCTTTCTTAAGGTCATGCCCTGGTTCAGTGCTGGCCCCCCAGTGAAGCCCAAGTCGTTTTAAACTATTATTTTGTTTTATTTATTTCTACCACTGCTTTTGTTGTTGTTTATTTATTTCTACCACTGCTTTTGTTAATACTGCCTGTAATCTCCACCATGCATGTATATATATGCATATATGCCGATATCATATTTAATTAGAGGAGATATATATTAGGAATGCACATATGCATATCAATAAATTCTTTCATTGCTGGTTTGATTTAGAATTACTTTCATCATGTCCTTTCACTTGGATTAAATTCAAGTTTCACTGGGATTAAATATTTTAAATTGCTTTTTATCACTCAGTATAGATTGAGTTTCTTCCTTCATTTTGAGAAAATTTATTCAACATTTAAATATTGACCTTTGCTGGTACAGATTCTTCCAACAATCCCATTGTCCTTTTGAATGGCTGTCTCAATTATTTCTAGGTTCTAGGTGAATCTTCCACTTGATTGAATGTATTTGGTGCTCTTCTTAATGGGGAACTAATAAAGAAAACAATCTTAACGATAAACAAAAGTCTTGTCTATTTCAGGGTACTAGTAACAACATCCCAAATGAACTGTGCACTCACTAACCTTTGTGGCTTTGCCCCCGAGTTGTGTTTTGAATGGCAGTTCAACAACCCTTGCTAGCATTTGCAACTTCAAAGTAATTAACTGCTCTTTCAGCCTGGCTACATAAGTGCCTTAGGATATACTATAAAAGGCCCATTCCATGTCTTGGTTCAAGGAATCGCATAATGATATAAATTGATGTTAAATCATTATGAGTTGAGTCAAAACTATTTAAAGAAGTGAAGAGCTAGCACAAAATTGTCGTTTATAAAACATAGGAGCAATATCTTCCTAAGTTTGCACTGAATTTGTTGTTCCCCAAATAAAATTCATCTTGCAGTGTTTACTTTGACTTGGTCTCCTGAGATTTCCCAGCTGTTTTAAAAGTCAGTTTGACTTCTCCCACCTTGAATAAAGAAAAGAAGAACAAAGACGCTTCAACCCAACAGAAGGGACTTGTGTTGCTGGTTCCCGATTGGTCTCGGGATTCACCTGGCATCATCTCAGGGGCCAGCCTCAGTTGGGACCAGCTGTCCTGAGGTCTCCATTAGCAGGAAACATGACAGGGAATGACTGGTTACACCTGCTCTGGAGCAGACAGGTTCGCAGCACACCAGCCAGCACACTTCAGCAATAAAACAAAGCCAGCTTCACTTACCACTTATGTGTGTGCGCTAAATGAGGGAGTGAGAAACAGGAACACACAAAAAGGCACAAACCACCTTCAGAAACATGCTTGAAACAAAAATCACTAGAACTTATGTTTTTCTCAGATGGGGATTCATTAAATAGAAATGTTATTTCATACAGTTATCTCCTTCCCTAATATCATGTGTGGTGCCACTCACGGTGACACTGGCCTATGGAATGCCTTTGTGTGGTGCCTGGAGAGCCATTCGACAGGCATCTGTTATACCAGGAATGCTGTTTAAAGCAACATTGCCTCTCTCTCCCTGCTCCATGATTCAGAAAAAGTCAGTCTCTGGTTTTAAGCAATGACAGAGACCTTCTTGAGTTGTAGAGAGTATTCGCTATTGATGGCTTAGAGTTTTATCCAGCTGGGCATAGCTGATCTTTGCACGAGAGCTTCTTTGGCTATTCATGGATTTAATAAGACTCATTTTTGGAAGTTCCCTGAACAGTGGCTGTGACAGACTTTATTATTCCAGGCACACACTGCTCCTGGAGCTGAACGAGTCCATTGTGATAACTTTGGGGCAAAACAAGTCATCCTGGAAATGCATTTATGACAAGATAAACTATAATCTCATCCATGTTTTTAAAGTGATGCCATCTTTGGAATGTAAATATAAGGACACTGAATTTAATGATGACACTAATACCTTTGATGATTTCGAAGGCATTCTTGACCATGGAGTGCCTTCTAGAGGTCAGTTCTTACCACGTGAGAGAGTTTTAACAAGTACCTTTGAGTGAAAAAAAACCCCTTTGACGCCTGCATCGCTGTTTAAGAAAAATGACTTGTGTCCGAAAACGAATTGCCATTATACCTACCCGAGCAGGCTTACGTTATAAAGATGGCTCATTGCACAGGTTTGAACACTGCGAAGCCTTTATCAGTCTGCTTGTTCTGAATAACCTGAATGAAACCATTCTTGACACTTCATTCCTGAGACGTTCCGGTCCTTGCTGTTTCAGCAATCGATGTGTCTTTAGCACTTTCCAAGCCAAAGGCCAGTGTGTCTGAAAGATGGTCCTCTGGTTTGCCTTTCAGAACCTCCTGTCCCCATCGCCCCCCCTCAGCTGGCCTCTGTGGGGGCCACCTACCTGTGGATACAGCTCAACGCCAACTCCATCAACGGGGATGGGCCCATCGTGGCGAGGGAGGTGGAATACTGCACTGCCAGTGGGAGCTGGAATGACCGGCAGCCGGTGGACTCCACAAACTACAAGATCGGGCACCTGGACCCGGACACCGAGTACGAGATCAGCGTGCTCCTCACCCGGCCGGGCGAGGGCGGCACTGGGTCTCCCGGCCCTGCGCTCAGGACCAGGACCAAGTGTGCTGGTGAGTCTGGGCCCCTGGGGCCACTGGTCACTGTCCTATGGGCTTGAGGTCTGCGACCTCTGTGAGAGCCAGGTGGTCCACACACCTCCCTCAGCTGTGCGTTGAAAGCATCCTTTTCAGTACAGAGGTCCCCACAGCCCGTGGCTTCAGGACCTTAAGGCTTGGTGTCTCTCAGGAGGCCTCCACCCCTTTTGCCTGTTCTTCCCTCCTCTGAGCATCTCACAGTCCATGTTGGAAACCTCCCCAAGGGGACAGAAACTCTGCTTTAAGGATGTCTGCTCGTAGGTCGGAACCTCTCCTCCAGGCCCCTTTGTTTTATGTTCCGCTGTGCTTCTATCCTGGAGGGGCTTCGGGAGAACAGATTCCATATGAGAGATGGCTTTAAAGCTATGTTTTTATCGATGGGTATTTAACGGAGGGGCTGCTTGCTGATGACGTGGGGCCCGTTTGTAGAATAAGCCCAAGTGATCTGTGGGCTGCAGGCAGGCTTTAAATTCCTAGGCTATCAAGTTCTAGTTGACTGTGCTGACCCCACTCCACAGCTTAAATACAAGTGGGTTGATGGAGAGAGAAATGCAGAGTCTGACGAAAATCACACCCTGAAGAGAGCTCCCGTTGGAGCATCAAGGGCTGTGTGTGTCTCCTCTCAGGTAGGGAGTGGGGAGAAAGAACAGATTGGGATCCTGTAAATGAAGACTTCTTACACCAAATTGTGGGCTGAGGTCAGGAGACTCCATAAATTTTGATGGAGCTAATTGATTCTTCAGGTGGCATTATTTAAGAGGACACTTCTCCATCGGTTTTCTTTCTTTTTAAGTTGGGTAAGTACTCCGAGCACAGTCTGCCCCTGTCTGGCAGGAGAAGTGATGAAGCCTCCTTAACCATTGTAACGCTTTCATTCTTTCTTTATAATTTGGAGTGTATGGTTTCCAAAAGCCTCAAACTCATGGGGAAAAAAATCTGGGTTATAAAAGCTGTTTCCCAGACCCACCCTGCCTGGTCACATTACACTCCGCCCAGAGTCTCTGGAATCAGATCTGTAGTGATTCCCAAGGACGCAGTGGGAGGGTCCAGGGAGAAAGGAGTTTGATAACACGTTCTCTTGCTCACCTCTCCAAACCGGGTCATTTCTTCTTGCTCTTTAACTGAGTAAAATTTCCCTCCTTTTTTTGAAATAATTTATCATCTGTTGTAATGCAAAAAAGTAGCTGTGTTAACACAGTATATACCATTTTACAAGATAGGCATTGCTTTCAAATCTCTTATTTAACGAGCTCCTGCTGTGGCGCAATGGAATCAAGGCATCTTGGGAGTGCTGGAATATAGGTTTGATCCCCGGCCCGGCACAGTGGGTTAAGGATCTGGCGTTGCCACAGGTGCGGCTTAGGTCGCAAAAAAAGTCTGTTGTTTTATAACTGCCCTGTGAGGTCTCCAGGGACTGTAGATACTGGGCCCCCATTACCAGGGGCTGGCAGAGGGCAGCCCCCACAGTCTGCTCTCCTTCACGCATGCTCTGTGGGCAGCATGTTTGTTATTTCACTTCCCTGTCATTTTGAAAAATCTTCTTTGGAGAGTGATGATAGACGGTCTTCCCTTCTTTCCTCAAGAAGATTAGAATCCCATTGTCTAGACCAGAGAGAGGATACAACCTGTTTCATGCTAGTCACCAACAATCTTACCTACCTACGCTTTCAGTTCTGTTCTTTTTTATACTTTTTGTCTTTTTTCCTGGTTTTGTGCCTTATAATTCAAGCATTGACACAATTATTATTATATACATTTCCTCTAAAAATAATGGGCATCTCTGTTTTCCAGAAGCCTTTTTGTGACTGCTGCATGATGTATAGATACAGAATCTTTCATAAGTTGTCCGTCCTTTTAAACACCAGTTGTGGGGTTTTTGGTTGATGTTGTTGTTGTTGTTTTTGTTTTTTTGTTTGTTTGTTTTTTTGTCTTTTGTCTTTTTAGGGCTACACCCATGGCATATGGAGGTTTCCAGGCTAGGGGTCCAGTCAGAGCTACAGCTGCCGGCCTATGCCAGAGCCCCAGCAATGCCAGATCCGAGCTACATCTGCAACTACACCACAGCTCACGGCAACACTGGATCCTCAACCCACTGAGTGAGGCCAGGGATTGAACCTGCAACCTCATGGTTTCTAGTCCTATTCATTTCCACTGTGCCACGATGGGAACTCCTAAACACCAATTTTGAGTGGATATTTGAATGGCAACCTTGTGCCTTAAAGTATTAACCTCACTTAAGCAAGGAAGCCTGATGATAAAGCAGGCTTCCTCCTCTATCTGAAACCTGTTGTTGACACTGTTGCAGGTGTGTCCTGCACTGGCAATGAGCATTTTTGAAAAAGCTGTGGTGGAACAAGTCAATCCTAGGAAATAGAAGTATGTTAGGTGAGAAAGTCAAAGCTAGAAATGAGAGCAGTGAGACTGGGTGGGTGAGCAAAGGGAAGTTGAATGAGCCTTTTACTGTAGGAAGAAATATGGTTTCACCCTTTCTTGACCTGAGGCTTTGGAGAAAATCTGCAGGGGAGCCTGGTGACTGCTCCAGTGAGCCTTGTGTAATTGCTCAGCACAGGACAGAGTGAAAAGGAGGGAGGCGGCGGGGGGCCACAGGCTCCAGACTGAGAAATATGCTAGCGGTCCCCGCCTCTTCCTCGGGTGGTCCTGAGCATTCAGGGATCAGGAAGAGTAAGTTGGGGAGCTCATAACCCGAGAGAGATGCTGAGCATTCTGCCAAACAGGTGGAAGTTGGAAAATGGGCTTGGGCAGCCATGAGCAGTGGGGGAATCTAATAGGGTGACAAGTAGTAGGAATAACTGGGCATCTGTCCCGTGTGGTTTAAAAGGCCAAGAGTACAAGTCTGGAATTAGAGTAATAAAATGTAGCAGTAGCACATATTTAAAAAAGAAAAAGAGGTTGAGGATGTAGTTTAAAAACACATGAATCTACAGTATGGCCCATATTTTACTAATCACTCTGTAATGCTATTGCCTCACCCTACCACCCTCACTCCCCTCCCCCCAAAAAAACAAGGTAATATAAGTGTAGGATGCATTAAGAAAGCAAATGCCTAAGTTGGAGAATGTGATAGCCATTTTCTACCCAGTGCTAGGTAACTTCCCTATTATCACACTTCTGGTCCCCACATTTTAAGAAAGAGAGCACAAAGTAGACTGCTCTCAAGGGAAAGTACCCAGGGTAAGAAATGTTCTGGAACGTTTGCTCATCCAGTGAGGAATGATGGGAGAATTGCAACAGATATGGGGAAGAGCAAGATGTCTGTGCAGATTTGACGGAGTCAAGTCATGCATAGCACATTTCCAGTGGCCGATGGGTTCCAGCAGAACCTGGCATTGCAGAAGGAGATTCTGTATTTAGGAGGGGATTGAGCTGGGTGAACCTGAAGGCCTCCTTGACATGAGGATTCTGTGTTCTCTTTCTAAGGAAATGATCCAGCAGTATATCTCTACCCTGAATATTTCTGTGTTTACTTTTATCTTATGCTCTTCCAGATACTCCGTAACCAGGCTCATCAAGATGTGCTCTGCTGGGCAGCAGAGGTCTGTGATGACATTTGCAAAAATCTGAACCAAAGAGGGGGAAACAGTGAGCTTTTCACCTGGCCAAATAAATTAAATCTGAAACACTGACTTATTTCAGCTTTTTGTCCTGTTTTGTGCTGAAGTATCACTTTGATGAAATGTTACTGTCTGTGGGTGCTGGAGCCAGAGTCCACTGTTGAGTTCAGGCTCTGGAACCAGGCTGCCTGAGTTTTAGTCCCAGCTCTGCCAGGAGCTAGACATGTGACCTTGGGAAGACGATGCACCTTCTCTGAGTTTCTGTTGCCTTATCTATACAACGGGGGTAATAGTAATACTAATAGTATCAGGTATCTCCTCATGTGGCTGTGAAGCCTTAAGGAGCTGATGCATGTAAGGTGCCTGGACCAGAACCTTACATGTAGCCAGCAATCAATACAACTTAACTGCAAGTGGGGGGGAAATTATCTTGTAACATTTTCATTCAAAAGAATTAGGAGTTCCTACTGTGGCTCAGAGAGTTAAGAACTTGAAGTAGTGTCCATGAGGATGCAGGTTCCATCCCTGGCCTCGATCAGTGGGTTAAGGATTTGGCGTTTCTGTGAGCTGTGGCATAGGTCACAGATGCAGCTCAGATCTGGCATTGCTGTGGCTACGGTGTAGACTGGCAGCTGCAGCTTTGATTACATCCCTAGCCTGGGAACTTCCATATGCCTCAGATATGGCAAAGGAAGAGTGGGAGGGAGGGAGGAAGGAAGGAAGGAAGGGAAAGAATTGGAAATTGGCAACCAGATTTTATTGCCCTAAATCACACTTATCTGATAAATTAAAAAAAAAAATCATAGGGTCACTGTTTTATATCTGGGCTGAGAATTCCCTGCAGTTGGGCATTGCATCCAGGCCAGATGCCATTCTCTGATTTTTTTCTATTAAATCTGTTTCTTTGGGATGAACTGTCTTCATTTCTGTGCTGCACCCATGAGCCCATGTTGTGGTGACGCCCATGAAACCATATTTCAGTTCTTACATTAAAATGGAAAGATTGCTCGTTATGGCCTGTCTCTGTGCCCTGGAATGATTTTCACGTGTGGCTTGCAGACACAGTCCCGTCACCTGGTCAGATTTCTTCCAAGAATTGTGTGGGAGCACACTGCCAGACCTCTTACTTCTTATGCTTCTAAAAATGATTTTCACACATGTGCCCAGGCTCTGCACATGTGACCCAGATCAAATCACTTAGCTTCTCTGGTTCTCTAAACAGGAGCCATAAACTTGCCCTGATTGTATCAGAGATGCTTTTGAAGATTGGGTTAGACATTATCTATAAGGATATTTTTCCAAATGAGAAAACACTCTGCCTACGTGGGATATTAAAAATAATTATAGTCAGGAGATAGTTTCAAGATTTATGCATGTATCTAGTTATTTTCCAACTTTGCCATTGAGCTACAGTTGGGAAACCTCAGAGAGTTGAAATTATTTCAGAATCCGGTGAAGCAAAATGCAATTTAGTTTATGTTTTCTATTATGTCTTATCCTCTCACAATTATGTGCAGCCTGTATATCACAAGTCATTAACTGGTAGCTACTTGAACAAGAGAAACGGGTGATGCTATTAGATTGATGTTCACAGTGGACTTTTTAAGTGTTTTATTTGGGGATATGCTTTATATGTTTCCTGGTTATTGTTTAACTGTGGTTAAGTGGCTTGCTAATAACCAGCCTCAGGAGCTAAAGAAGGATGGTGCTAAACTAATGACTTAACAATTAAGATGGGCACGAGGGAAGAAAAGCTGAACTGAAATGTGTTATCTAGAATTAATATAAGAAAAAAATTGAAAAAAAGAATGGTTGCACTATTTAAAAATTATGTTCATAAGATATTTGCTAAGTACCCATGTTTGCAAGGCACTCTTCCAGGCTCTGAGAGAAGAGCCAAAAGACAAGATCTGGCCTTCAGAGCTGATATATTTGTGGGTATTGGAGGGAGGAAGTGTACAGCCAATAAAGACTCACACACACACCTGCATGTATAATGTGGCAAATTCTATGAAGAGTAAAAGGGAAAGAGAATGGAAAGTTAGGGTCACTTTTATTAGATTTTTTTTTTATTTTTGATTGTGGTCAAATAACATAAAATTTACCACCTTAACCATTTCTAGGTGTACAGTTCAATAGTGTTAAGCGCGTTCAGCTCATCTCCAGGACTTTGACATCTTGCACAGCAAACTCCGTACCCATCCAGCACTAACTGCCCATTCCCCCCAACCTGCCGGTGGGGTACCCACCATTCTGTTCTCTGTCTTTCCCAGTTTGACAGCTCTAGGTCCCTTCTAGGTAGAAGTGGAATCTTACCAAATGTATCCCTTGGTGTCTGGCTTATTCACTCACTCAGCAGGAAGGCCTCTGAGGTGCATTCATATTCTGTAGCGTGTGTGATGGCACCTTTTTAATTACCTCGATAATGTGGTATTGTGTACACTTTAGTGTATGTGAATTCTTTGTAAACCATTTTGAAGACTTTAGGCCATCACATTGGTTTTCAGATCAAAATTGTCCGAGTTTAAAAATGCTTCATCTGCCTCCTGGACACCTTGCCTCTGAGGGCAAGGAGTACTGTTCTGTTCCCAAAAAGGTGACGTCTAAATCGGTGCTACCTCGGGCAGAAGAGCCAACCCATCAATGGTCAGCCTTCTGTTTGTTAAGAATAAGGAGTGAGATAAGAAACAGTAGGTTTATTTTTGATAATGAACCATTCTTTTAAACCAGTAAGAAAGGGTATATTACACACCTCCGTGTATAGAGGTGTGTCTGTGTTTTAAATACGTCTACTTAGAAGCTTTTATATGACAGGATAAGGACTTCACATATGTGTTATGTTAACATGCATTTTTTTGTTTACTTGGGTGATTTGATACATGCAGTCATTGCCAACTTATCTGTACTGCTTTCAGTGACATGTGCGATGGGCCAGACTTTTCTGTGAGAGGATGGATTCGTGCCCCATCTGCTGTGGTGTGTGTTTTTGTGCATCTGCTGTTCTTTGTGATGGCAGCTGTACTGTTGTTGCCCTAGAGCAGATATGTGTGTGTAGCTCTCTTGTGCCCCGGTCACACGCTCAGGTGACGACATCCATCCTTGAGCAGAGGCTCCTTCAGGGCAGGGGCCCCGCGTCCCTGATGGTGGGAAGGGGCCACTAACCGCAAGGTTCGTGTTCTGTGGGGTCTTTTATCAGATACCCTGGGAACATCTTTAACATGCTTCACATAGAACCAAGCACTGTCCTCCCCAGCCCAGCCTAAATCTCATGATATTTGGGTTAATACTGGTTTTCAAGTATTTGAAAAACCTTACCCTGTTTGCTAAGTGGGACATGGGAGGGAGTATTTTATTTTATGGCCACATCTGCAGCATGTGGAGGTTCTGGGCCAGCGATTGAATCAGAGTGGCAGCTGCAACCTACACCATAGTTGCAGCAGCGCCAGATCCTTTAACCTACTGCACCAGTCGTCGAACCTGCACCTCCACAGTGACCAGAGTCTCTATAGTCAGCTTCTTAACCCACCGTGCCATAGCGGGAACTCTGGGAGTGACTCATTTTAAATACACTTGAATGAGATGCACATATGGAAAATGAATAGAGAGAGGTCTCTTGGCAAGAGGGCCTACATCACGTGACACCTGTGTTCCACTGAAGGCTGTCCTCTCTGTGTCTATTTATTTGTTATTCTCGGTTCCTCTTGTAGGAGCAAAAGAGACATTCTGATTGGAATGGAGCTGATCTGAAATCAAACCCTGCCAAAACTTGATTTGTTTTCTTCCTGAATCTAGGATAGCCAGATTTGTCTTTTTTTGTACAGAACTGCTGCTGGCACTGCCATATGTATCTGGACTCAGGCGGATGGCCCACGGGCACTGGAGGGGGCAGGTGGGAGCCATCTAAGATCTGAGAATGGTTGACATTCAGAATGAATACAGGCCAAAGACCTCAATGAATGGCACACAGTTTATTTTTCCTTCAAGTTTATTTACCAGGGGAAAAAAATGAAAGTGTGCTCACTCTAATTCTATAATAGCTCTGCCAAAGGGCAACAGGTTTTTAATGCATTTCCAACACATTAAGCCATTAAGAACCTTTCTTAATTATAAACATTAAAAGGATATAAAAGGTATCTTGCCTCTTAGACTGCAGATGTAGATACATCACATTGGGTAGTCTGACATTTGGACAGAGGGCAGGAACACAGTAGCAACACGGCGCCTTTTTTCTTATCATAGAGTCAGTCCATTCTTACAGGCCTTCATGCTCCAGAGGCCCTGTAATTCGTAAACCTCAAATCCTGCCTTTAAACACCGAGTCAGCACGATCCATGACTGAACCCCAAGGCCACGGTAGTGGGAGTGGAATAGAGCTACTGGAGTTTCTGTGAGAGAGGTTTGTAGGCCTCTCTAAAAAGCCCAGACGGACAGAGGTGGTTGCCTTCAGAGTCAAAGTTATCCTGCCTCTGAGAGTCTTAAGTGCCCTGAAAGTTCTAGATGGTGCCAGGCAGCCCCCTTGTCTGGGAAGAGTGAGCGCTGCCAGTCATACTTCTAGACGTCACGGTTGAGTCTGTCCACAGCATCCTGTGAGTGTTGAGTAACTGCGACAGCAGAGATGTTTAAGAGAAAGAGCTGGGAATTGTTAGTCACTGGCTGTGGGCCATTTAACACTGAAAAGAATCCCTGAAGCCTTCCAGGCTGCATGTTGTACATCTTATCCTCGAGGGTCTGGACCAGATTCCTGGATGTCATGCTCTGATTCTGTCAGAGGGTCTTTGCTGTCATAGAGAAATATCCTGTTGTCAGGACTGGTCCCTTGCTAGGGTCCGACTACAGTATTTGGGGTATGGTCCTAAGGCCCCAGAGAAGCTTAAAGATGCTCCTGCTTCCTATAGCTATATCTTCTAGAAAAAAGAAGATGTCTGCTGCGGCTTATTTGGGCATTTTTTAAAGAGACTCTGGATCATCTGAATCATTCTCCAAATCTCTTAAATATTTAGCAGAGGGTTCCCTGGTGGCACAGCAGGTTAAGGATCTAGGATTTTCACAGCCGTGGTCCAGGTTGCTGCAGCGGCTTGGGTTCTATCCTTGGCCTGGGGATTTCCACATGCCATGGGCGTGGCCAAGAAGAAGAAAACAAAATTATGTATATATGTATATAGACACATACACTTAGCCAAAAAATAGTACTGGTAATGAAATTATTCATTTTTATTAGAGCAAATGCCTTGGTTCCTTATCAAGCCTATGAGGCCGTAGATTTTTCCTTTGTGGTCTCCATGTAAGCATTTATCATACACCAGCTCCCCTGAAAACCACTAGGTACAGCTTACTTAGGGTTTTTGTCAGGACTTGGAGCGTGATTGAACATTCTAAATTATCGTAGAGTCCTGTCATTTGTCACGACCTTCATGAGTATTTTGGAATATTCAGAGAAAGCAGTGTCCATTGATTAATTTCCTTCACTTTAAAGTCTGACTGGCTTGGGGTGAGTGCCTGTTCTGTCACTAATAGCTAAAAAAAAAAACCCTCAAATTACTTAACTGTAAGTTTCTAATAATTCTAGCCTGTCTTCTATCAATACTGGCACCTTCTTCATAGCACTGTTGGAAGAACTAAATGTGCTAAATGCATGAAAAAAGGTTAGCAGAGACTTTTGGTCACTCTGAGTTGTAAGTAGGCTGCTAGAAAATTCTGATAAAACTAGTACCCTTATTAGGACTAAGGATACACAAGGCCATGGCAAAGTTTACTAGTAGGACTTTAGGCTGGTCGGTTGGGTTTTATTTGACACACTCATCAAGTTGCAGTTTGCTTTAAGTAAAACAAAAACAAAAAAACAGATATATGTCCTCAAGTTAACGTCAGATACTGATGAAGTATTCATTGGAACCAGGGAAAACATTGTATCTTGCCTCTTTCCTGTGTTGTTGGGATAGAGAAAAGCACAGTGACCCAAAGTCCCTGAAGGTGGCAAAGAAACAGGGTGACTCTGAAGGCTTTATTCACATGTGAGACATCAGTGCAGTGGTGGATGTATTGCCATTATTAGTGACCTGGTGAGTGTGGTTGACATGTTAGCCCTTTGAAGAGCAGCAACCCAGACCCTAATGCCTCTGAGTTTTCTCAGAACACACAAAGTTGACAAACAGTTTGATTAGAGCAGTAGAGCAGCCTCTGGAGCATGATAGGGATTCCTGGGGGTTGGCTTCCCCTGTGCCCACTTACCTGCAGGCCTCAGGAAAGTGGAAGACCCTTATTCAATGAGACTGGAGGTGACTCTATGGTCCTGATGCTGTGGCGCTAAGGGACTCAAGGTCACAGGTGAATTCTTCGCCCAGGGACTGCTTCTGAGAAGGCTCACCTGTCTTCTGTGCCCCTGACCCACCAGCAGAAAGAACAAGTCTCAGTCTGGCCTTTGTCTCTGGAACGATTCAGGAAAAGTGTACTCATCCTTAACTCAGCAGGTACACGCTGTGTTTGTGCCTCAGAGGCAGCAAGTCCAATTTCATGAATTGTGAAATGGATGGATTTTATCTTTGCCTCATGCACGCCGTGTGCTTCAGTCCGTTCTGGCCCCGGCAGGCTCAGACTCCACCTCGGCCATCACACCAGTTCTCAGTTTTATTTGTCCCGGTTAATGGGAACGGATAACACATCGGGACACACTCTGCATCCTTCCGCCTCCAATGAGAACCTGCCTGCTTCATCTGTAAGGATAACGCCACTCGTGTTGTTAAAAACTAAATTAATAAGAAATGGCATGAACAGGAGCTAAAACTTGCAGAATGATAACAACAGATACCGAAAGCTTGATGATATGTCAAAATTTTAGTCTGTGAGGGTTAACTGCATTCCTTTGTTTGGGTAATGTTTTTATAAATTAATTTTAAGACTATAAAGAACTGGTAATTACATTACCTATTAGAATAAATTGCAAGTGAATGGAAAGCTTTAAAAATGAATAATGCATATAAATGAAATTAAAACTACAAATACCAGAAATTGTATTAGGAACTATGGTTACACTTATTATTAAAATAAGAAAGATAATAGCACTGTTAGAGATCAAAATTGCTAATCCTCCATCCATGTTATTACCTTTGTAGAATGGGTAATATAAGTAATATAACTATTCAGGTAAAATATTTCTATTGACCAAATAGCAATATTTCTTTCTCACGGATCTAGGCAAGTGACTGTAGGCAGGCATTTATAGTTGTCATTGAAAACTCTGTCTAGCATATATCATCAGTAGAAAAGAGACAGATGTTAAAATGTATTTCTGTTAGGTATTAAGTATTGCCGTTTACTGTTCGTTAGCTAGACTTTATTGCTCTTAAGTTGGATCATAACTTCATCATATATAACATCATAACATTTTTGTTGTTGTTATTGTTGTAGGTTTTTTCCGAGGCCACACTCAGGGCCTATGGAGGTTCCCAGGCTAGGGGCTGAATTGGAGCTGCAGCTGCCAGCCTACACCACAGCCACAGCAACGCAAGATCCGAGCTGCGTCTGCAACCTACACTGCAGCTCACGGCAATGCCAGATCCTTAACCCACTGAGCCGGGCCAGGGATCAAACTCACATCCTCGTGGATATTGGTCTGCTTCATTACCCCTGAGCCACAACAGGAACTCCACACATAACACTTTATTTGTTAGTGTTGATAGCTTGTTGATGAACTATTTTAATTACTGAAGTCATAGGTACCATTTAAGAAGGCAAAAAATACAGAAATATATAGTGAAAAAGTTCATCTTGCTTTCAGTTCCTTTCCTGGGAATAATACCTGAGTATTTACACTTGAACATCTCTCTCAGTGCCTATTTAGACATATAAATACCAATCCATGCTCCAGGCTGTTACTTACTAATTCTGACAGTGTAAGATGGATTCTGGATTCTGCAGTTTAGTTTCACATCTGTCAATGCTCTGTGAACATCTCTCTAGTTGTTCGTCCAGTGCAATATTTATTATTTATTTATTATTCTGAAATATGGATACCCTAAATATTCAGCCTTTCCTCTTTGGATAAATGACGTGGTTTTTCTATTAAGAAGGATGTTTCAATAAATACCTATAAGTATATCTCCTTTTTATCAAACTATTCTTTTATTTCTGTAGGTTAGAGTTTGAAGGTAGGATTGGTGGGCCAGAGATATGTCCATTTGAGATTTTAGTAGATGTCAGATTGCTTCTAGAAGGTTCTAGAAAGTTAAACCCCATCAGCAAGGAGTGAGAATGTTAGTTTCTAAACATCCTTTTGAGCATTGAAAATTAATGGTCTTTTACAATTTCTTACCGACTTAGCAGTTTAGAAATGGTGTGTTACTATATTAATTTGCATCTTACTATTTTTCATGTGTCTATGGACTTTATTTTTTAATCATCAAGTAACCCATTTCTGTCTTTAGGATGCTTGTCCAAAAAACTATTCCTCTTCAATTTTCAGGAGTGTTTTAGATAATAGTGTTATAAACCATTTGTTTGTGATACGTTTTCTAAGTATTTCCTAAATATTTCCCTCATTCTACCCTTTGTCTTTTGACTTTATTCATGATATATTTTGTTAAAGAGAAATGTTTACACTTTATATAGTTAAATATATCCATCATAGCCTCTAGGGCTACCTATGTATATTAACACATGATAAAAGTGTTGCTTGAATTTAAATCAGCATAAACCTATGTTACTTTATTCTAGGTAGATGGTCAGGTATGCAGTAACTTTTACTAATTAAACTTATTTTTCCTAGTGATATCTTGTTTTCCAGTCTTTATTTAGAAGGTTTTTAATGTTTTAAAAACAATGAAGTTCTTTTCAATGTTTTTAAAAGAGAATTTTTACACTTGAGTCTTCAACTATCGGAACTCTGGTCAAAACAAAACAAAAACAAAAACTTGCAAAGAAGACTATGGGTCTGATGAAGCTCCTGAGAAAGTTTTCTTTGCTCTTTCATGATGTACAAGGAGAAAGGGCCCCTTCTCACCTTTGGATGTTATGTGAGGTGGCCTCAGAAATGCAGCAGGCATCCAGTGACCACAGGGAAGCCAGCTTAAAAGGGCAGCCCGTGTGAAAGCTGAGGAGTCGTAACTGAATTAAACACCCTCCTCACCTCGGGTCTGGTTTCTTGCCTCCCTCCCTCCTTCCTTCCTCCCTCCTTCCTTCTTTCCTTCCTTCCTTCTCTCCTTTCTTCCCTCCCACCCTCCTCCCCACCCTCCACCCTTCCTCCCTTCTTTACCTATTCAGCAGCGTCTTGAGACTCTCTTGTTTGATAGACACTGTCCTAGGGGTGGAGGACTCAGTGATAACACGCAGGAGCACCAGCCCTCGCAGACCCAGTTTCTAATCTGTAAGGTCCTCAGTGGTCTGCAGCACATTGACTTGGAGCAAAGCTTTGCCGAGTTCCCAGAACAGTTGTGAGGAAGAAGTTCTAAAAGGAAACAAAAACATTAGGGCCCACAGAAGCTTCATGAATAAATGATTTTAATTGGGCTATTTGGGGCTGCAGGTGACATAAACGCAACCCACAGAGGAAATGCATCAACTTGGAGAAACAGAAGCCCATAGATAAGTCACACTTGACACTGTGTTGATTTAGTGGCTCAGTAATATTACCAGGGACACGAGTTCCTTCCACACATCTCCTGCGTCAGCTTCAACCCAAAGCTGCTCCTCTTCATGGCCATGACGTAGCCTTCAGAAGCACCTAGGAAAACATGCTTTGTTCAAACCTGGCAGAAGGGAGAGAGAAACATTTCCCCAAACAACTCCTTTATTTCATTCTTTTAGGCCAATTTAGGACCAATCATAACAACCAGTAAATTTTTATGAGCAGGTTGACTTAGTGTCCTTATTCTCCAACTTGAATGTACTTTAGTGATGTGTGTATACATCAGAATCACCCGGAAGGATGTCTAAAGAGATAAATTGCTGGGTCCCACCCCAGAGTTGATGACTTAGAAGTTTTGGGGTCGGGCTCAGGAATTTATCTTCATAACAAACTCCTGAGAGATGCTGATGTTGCTGGTTGTGACTGTTTCGGAGGAATAAAGATGCAGTCTTGCACTCGATGCCTCTTAGAGTATCCACAATCCAGGACCCTGACCTCACCTACTGGTGAGGACGTGGAGCCACAGGAGGGCTCATTCATGGCTGGTGGGAATGCAAAATGGTAGAGCCACTGTGCAAGACAGCTCGGCCCTTTCTTACAAAACTAGACCCACATTACTGCATAATGCCGCAATGGTGCCCATTGGTATTTACCCAAAGAAGCCGAAGACTTGTGTCCACACAGAAACCCACACAAGGACGTTTATAGCAGCTTTATTCATAGTTGCCAAAATTTGTAAGTAACCAAAATGTCCTTCAGTAGGTGAATGGACAGATAACCCGTGGTCCATCCAGACAAATGAATATTATTCAGCACTAAAGAGAAATGAACAGGAGTTCCCCTTGTGGCTCAGCATGTTCAGAATCTAACTGGTATCCATGAAATACGAGTCTGATCCCTGGCCTCCCTCCATGGGTTAGGGATCTGGCATTGCCAAGGCTGTGGTATCAGCTGGCAGCTGCAACTCTGATTTGACCCCTAGCCTGGGAACCTCTATATTCTGCAGGTGCAGCCCTAAGAAAGAAAGAAAAAAAAGAAGTGAACAATCAAGTCATGAAAAGATATGAAGGAAATTTAAATGCATCTTACCAAATGAAAGAAGCCAATCTGGAAAGGCTGCATATGTCTAATTCCAACCTTAGGACATTCCAGAACTCTGGAGGCAGTGACAAGATCAGTGGTTGTCAGGAGGTAGAAGGGAGGGAGTGGTAAATAGCAGAACCCAGGGGATCTTTAGGGCAGTGAGAATCCTCTGCATGATGGCACTGTAATGGTGGGGAGGAGCCAGGGTGCGTTGGTCGAGACCCATAGAGTGTGGGATACGGAGAGTGCGCTCTCATGTAAACTGTGGGCTCTGGGTGGTGAGGATGTGTCATTGCAGGTTCATCAGGGTGCACATGTACCATCTGGTGGGGGTGTTGATCATAGTTGGGGGGTGGTGCTGTGCTTGTGCAGGGCAGGGGGATATGGGAAATCTCTGTACATGCTGCCTAAATGTTGCCATGAATCCAAAACCAAGGCATTCCCATAGTGGCTCAGAGGATTTAGATCCCAACTGGTATCCATGAGGATGCGGGTTCAATCCCTGGCCTCCCTCAGTGACTTAAGGATCCAGCGTTGCTGTGAGCTGCGATATAGGTTGCAGACAAGGCTCAGATCCTGTGTGGCTGTGCCTGTGGCGTAGGCCGGTAGCTGCAGCTCTGATTCAATTCCTAGCCTGGGAACTTCCATATGCCGTGGCCCTAAAATAAATAAAATAAAGTAAAGTAAAGTAAAATAAAATAAAATAGATAAAATACTGCTCTAAGATAAAAGAAAGCTATCTCCTTGGGTCCAGGGCTAGAATGAGCCATCCCTGAGCCACGAGGTATGGACAAAGAGACAACTGAATGAAATCAAGGATCTGGGGACCTGCTGGAAAGGAAGGGGAAGGATTAATTCAGGGTAAGCCACAGAGTGTCTGTGACACAATTATATGAATTGAATGCAGTATTTTAGTCAAATAATAGTCGAGAACTGGGTCAGGTTTATTTCCGATCTTAAGTAAAAGTGTTCAAGATTGAAAGTACTCGTAAGCTCTCTGTATGAATCAGGATTGAGATCTGCATTTTTAAAAACAAACAAACCAAAAAAGCTTGGTTTTAGCAGGATATTAATAGAATTGACTGTAAGGATCAGCTGGAAATCTCTTCTTCGTGGTCATGCAGATCTCACCTTGAGCCCAGTTATAATGAGAAGAATGTATGATACCTGCACTGTCTAGAGGACGTGGGGATGCAGTTTTCCATGGGCCTCTCATGCTTCAGCACATCTCGCCAGCAGACGCACTGGTGGCCTTTGTCCTGGGGTGTCTTTTCAAGGATGCTTGTGTAGTGAACAGCCTTGGGAGATAGAGGCAGGGGCTCCTGCTGGAGCAGAGAGCTGGGGTGGTGGTGGGGGCTTCCTGTTCAGTATAATAAAGACAATGTCCCTCTCCTCTCCGGAGCTAAGGGCAGACGGATGTGCTTACACCCAGATACAAGTTTGGATTCCCTGAGCTCAGGTTCCTCCAGCGTAACACAAACCTACTGCATTTGTAGCATGACTCGGACCCTCACTGTTGCCCTCACGGAATTTCGGGGCAACAGGTAGCGAGAGGAGCCTGCAGCTCATGCCACTTGCTGTGGGGTTAGTGATAAAGTCTTTCGTCTCTGGTCTGGGAATCTCGTCTTCCGCTAACATCCATGAAAATAGGGCGGGGAACTCGTTAATTTGACAGGTGGGTAAAATCTCAGACCCTTCCAAGTTTTTTACAGTACATCCCGAGAAGAAAAATTTGCAGTTCTTTGTAACAGAATCTGACTCTTACCTATTGATGAGAAGGAAGTTGAGACCTGAGTGAAGCAACTTGCACAAGGGCACGGCGAGTCTATGTACACAAATGCGCGGTGGGACTATTCACACCGGTGCGTGGTGAGTCCGTTGCTGCAGAAGCTGCGTTCAGAGCCAGCCCTCAGGACACACAACACACTTTGCTCTACACCACACCGCAAAATCCAGCTCTGAGTATAGCCCTTAGCCCTCATTTAGAGTTGTTTAAAGATGTGAAGTTGGAGTTCCCACCGTGGCACAGTGGCTTAGGGATCTGCTGTTGCTGCAGCTGAGACTCAGATTCAATCACTGGCCCGGGAACTTCCATATGCCATGGGTACAGCTGGGAAGAAGGAAAGAAAGAAAGAGAAGGAAGGAAGGAAGGAAGGAAAGAGAGAGATAAAGAACGAAAAAACAAAAGAAAAAGAGAAGGAGGGAAAGAGAAGGAAGGAAGCAAGGAAGGGAGGGGAGAGAGGAAGAAGGGAAGAAAGATTTGATGAGACAATAAGAATGTCCCATTTCAGGAGAGAACCAGATAGAACTGACATAAGCTGAGCGGGTGGTTAGTTGTATAGGGCACATAGCTATAGCCCGCCCAAGCGAGTCAGCACGAAGCGATGCTTAGAGGAATAAAGATCATTATCAGCCAGGGTCACTTGGCTGTAACCCTGCTAAGAACTGCAAAGTGAGATTAGTTGGCCTTCTTTATTTTTTCTCCATGTGTGTGTTTGCTGGTTGCTGGAATTCTCAGGCCAGGTGCCGGTGTATTTTAAATTATAACCTGGAACTGTTTGACCCCAGGTGCTAAATATGCCTCTCAGCCTGTAGGATATGTAGACTCAGCGAGGTGGTCACGTGAAAGGATTTCCCTTGGTCACTCTCTGGTATGTTAGCAAGACATCCCACTCACTCACTTATTAGGTCTGTGTCGGCACAGCTTTTTTTTTTTTTGCGGGGTGTCGGGGGGGGGGGGGACCTGATTGCATATATCTTTTTCTCTTTTGAAAGAATTTCTTTGCAGTACTGGGAAATTGTAACTCTCCTATATTTTATCAATAGTACTCCCTATCCTTACTGCATGGTGACGACATCTCAGCTTCCATTATTAAAAAGGTTTTTATCATAATACTAAGGTTAGGATATTGACTGTTATGAAGGGTCTGTGAGCAGATGATGGAGTCATTTTTGATAGGAATTCCAATACAGCTTCATCATTTTTTACAAACAAAGACACATCTTTCCACCTCGGAACTGCCTGTGGCCACTTTTAAAAAACAAAGGTCCACCGTGGAAGCTGACACCAGGGCTCTGAGCTTCACAACTGTGTTTTCCCTGAGCCAAAGGCCTCTGGCAAAGAAAACTGAATGTTACCTGGGTACCTGTCTGTAAGCTGTATCTTTAATTCCACTGTGGTTATTGGCGGTCTCATTGTAGCCAAAGTGAAAACAAAAGTGAGGCCAGAAAGGAGATTGCTTTGGAAAATCTGGATCCGGCCCAAAGAGGAGGCCACTGATACCACTCCCCCACCATCGTAGCTTCCTTCTCTGCCCACTTTTGCTGCCTCTGTCTAAGTGCATAACAAACACACACCTTCCAAGAACCCTGCGGTTTCTGAGATTGACATCTAAAGAAATCAGCAGCATAAGTCACTACATTTAGAACTATTGAAGATTTGAGAGACAAAATTCGAGCTGTTAGCAGGTACCATTCTTGCTAATAAGTTTATCACTCCAGCACCATTGAAAACATTTTTGTAACAGGTTTCAGCAAGGTAGACCCAAGCTACCCTTTTGGTCAGATCATAAATGGAAGATATTTCTTTTGAGACACATAGCGAACATGTTACATGATGTATTTATTAGTCCAAATAAAAAAATATTTAAGTTAAACCTTCTCTTTCCCAAAGAAGAGTGTAGCGCCCATAATATATTTGCACGATCAGCAGTTTATGCTCAGAAAATGATAGCATTTTGAATCGTTGGTAGCAGAAATGAAATATGAAATAAAAAGGGGGGAATAAAAAAGAAGGGGAATACTTTAATAAAAAATAGTCATTAAAAAATCCTTCCTCAAACTCTAAAAAAAACGGGGAAATCGCAGGCTCTGGCATCCCGCTGCTGTGGTTAGTGTCCCCTTGTCACCTTGCAGCCGCTGGCAGAGTGTGGAGGATCCACAGGAGGGGCTTCGAGGGGTTTAGGATAAGACCTGGGACCCACGTCCTCTTCCTGATGCAGTAAGGCTGTGGGGCGGGGGCCAGGTCATCCATGGAGGCCATTACTCCCGCCCTGCCACACAACCCCCCCACCCAACCCTGCAGGTCCCTTTCCAGGGGGCTTGCCTGGAGCCGGCTCTGGGGGGGGGAACCATGCATTCTCGTGGGTTATTTCTTTTCTTTATTAGAGTAGAGTGGATTTACAATGTTGCACTAATTTCTGTTGTCCAGCAAAGTGGCGTAGTTATACACAAACATACATTCTTTTTTTTTTGTCTTTTTATCTGTTGTTGTTGTTGCTATTTCTTGGGCCGCTCCCGCAGCAGGTTCCCAGGCTAGGGGTTGAATCGGAGCTGTAGCCACCGTCCTACGCCAGAGCCACAGCAACGCAGGATCCGAGCCGAGTCTGCAACCTACACCACAGCTCCCGGCAACGCCGGATCGTTAACCCACTGAGCAAGGCAAGGGATGGAACCCGCAACCTCATGGTTCCTAGTCGGATTCGTTAACCACTGCGCCACGACGGGAACTCCCATTCTTTTTTAAATATTCCTTTCCATGATGGTTTATCCTAGGCAATTCAATGTACAGCAGGACCTTTGCATCCACGAACCCCAAACTCCCTGTCTATCCCACTCCCTCCTCAACCCCCCCCCCATCTCCTTGGCAACCATAAGTCTGTTCTCCTTGTTCCTGGGGCTGTTTTTATTTTTATTTTATTGTTTGGGCGGGTGGTTATGTTGACTTGTTAAGAATATTATACACAACACATATCATATGCTTCACATTTAAATCAGTAGCTTTTCTGAAAACAGAAAACTGCATGCAGAAGTACAGTTCAGAGCACTGAGCGTTTAGTTAGGCTAATAGATTCTTCCCTCTGACCAGCCCCTATCTCGAATGTCAGTATAATTAGACAGAACATACCAGCTCATTTGATTACTGTACCTTTTTGTAACAATGTTAATAATGGGTTTATAGAGTTTACTGCAGGTATTTTTTCCTATAAAATAGATTTTATAAACATTCGATCTCTTGGTTATACGGAAGTCTCAAGTCTGTGGAAGCCATGTCTTGTTCACTGATGTACACGCAGCACCTGCCCAGCCTGGGCCCCCGACAGATAATGAGTGGGCAGATACATGTCATTTAGAGTCTGGATTGGCGTCTAATGAGCAGTGAGTGCTAAGGAGCAGGTACATCAGTCAGAGTGTGAGCGTGTCAGTCTCATCCCCGCCTTCCAGCATCCTGTATCACCTGCCAGAGGGCCCCAGAGGACCAGCTGTCCTGTCCTAGTCCTTGAGGGCAAACGGGTAGGGAATATATAGATAGTTTCCTGTGGGCTTTAGAATCAGGGGTTTCAGGAACTCCTGTGTGAGTTTATATTCAGAACCCACGAGCCCTGCCCAGCTCCTTCCCAGAAGCTTACATTTGGTTACACTGGACCTTGCCCACCTCTCTGAGTGCATCACTCAGGCCTCCTCCATCATATCATACCTCTATGTCTTTTCTTTCTTTCTTTCTTTCTTTTTTTTTTTTTCCTGTCTTTTTAGGACTGCATCCGAGGCATCTGGAAGTTCCCAGGCCAGGGGTCAAATCAGAGCTGCAGCTGCCAGCTTACACCACGGCCACAGCAACAGCAGATATGAGCCGAGTCTGTGACTATACCACAGTCACGACAACACCGGATCCTTAACCCATTGAGCGAGGCCAGGGATCAAACCTGGGTCCTCATGGACACTAGTTGGGTTGCTTACCACTGAGCCACAATGGGAACTCCTCTGTGCCTTTTCACATGCTGGACCCTGTCTCAGAAATGCCCTTCCTCCCCTTTTCTGCTTGTCAAACACTTAACCCCTCCTCTGTGTCCCGGAGTCTCACCAGACCTGGTCTCTTCACCACACCACTGGTGTCCCATCCTTGCCCAGCTGTAAGGCACTGGCCGTGTCTTTATTACAGCATTTATCTCAGGCCCCAGAAACAGGCTTTTAGTCTCTAGCTCAGTCATGACTCTGAGACAAAACATAGACTGAGTTCTTTTCTCGCCTTGGGCACCAGTGCCCGGCACATAAAGGGCTCACATGCTCTGGACATTGACAGAACGGCGCCCGGTTCTCCTAAGGTTTTCCCCTTGTAATAAGTTCTCCCATCCTCTCCGCCACCAACCTTCGGGGAAAATAATCTGCGGAAGGTCATTATCGAGTTATCTCAGCACTTATTTAATGTGTGTTTAGCCGCTTTACTGTCACATAAAAACGTGTGGCGGTAAAAATCAAGTAATAAAACTGTCAATAAAAGCTCCACTTCCACTCAATATTTAATGCCAGAGAGCAGGAGACATTTGAGGTTTTCATCCATCGTAGCAAATCAGCATGATCAAGGTTGGTAGGTGGTCAATTTGCCTTGAAATATTGTTAACAGGATGAATAAAAATGTAAGTTGTCAGGATGTAGTGTGGTCTGGAAAGCAGTGTGTTTCAGGGAACAGTCTCCACATAAAGTCAGAATATGAAGGGGCCTCACTTTACAGGGGCCACCTAGTGTTTTTAAACCCAGAAACAGCAGCAGTCATGGTCATTGAAGAATCGGGAGAAATGTGGAGTTCCCGTTGTGGCTCAGAGGGTTAGGACCTGACATAGTGTCCATGAGGATATGAGTTTGATCCCTGGCCTCGCTCAGTAGGTTAAGGATCTGGCATTGCCACAAGCTGTGGTACAGGTCAAAGATGCGGCTCAGATCCTGTGTTGCCGTGGCTGTGGGTGCAAGCTGGCAGCTGCAGCTCCAATTTGACCCGTGGCCCAGGAACTTCCATGTGCTGCAGGTGCAGCTATAAAAAGGGGGAAAAAAAAAAAGAATAGGAAAAATGCCCCCACTAACACCACCTTTAGTGCACTGTAATTTGTGGCCACATCCACTTTCTTACCTCATCCCCAAAATGACTATGAGGTGGGTAACAGTATTCTCATTTTCAAAATTAGGGTGATGGGGTTCTGAGAGGTTAAGCGGTACTCAAAGGTCCCACAAATCTGGCTACAGTTCCCTGTGTGTCTGACTCTGAATGGCGTCCTTTCTGTTACAGCACAGCTACTCCATGGCTAGAAAACTGAAAAATTCAAATTGATGCAGATGTAGAGACTATCTAGAAAATCCATCATCATCATGCTTACTTTCCAAAGAGTGACTCCCTGTAGCATCCAGGGGCTAGGAGGGCTCAAGGGTGCTGGCAGTCCTTCCGCTGTCCTGGGGAGGGTGTGGATGCCAGTGCAAGTTCATTCAGAGACTGGAGGTATGTTTCGAACTCTGTCAACCCATTGTCCCCACAATGGTACAGAACTTTCAGAATTCCCAGCAAAGTAAACCGTTATTTCACAATTATACCTTGAAGTTGGAAGATAAAAGGGGAGCTATCTCCAGCCCAATGCTCCAATAGAGGAGCTAAAGACATTTTTTAAAAATCTAGAGAGCTTATCTGAATTTGAAATGAACATGATAAGAGATCACCTCTAGTTCAAGTCCTCAGTACCATGTAACAGGGCTTAAAGCAGCTTAGTTCAGCCTAACACACACAGGATCAAAACCTTTTGTGGGGTTTTTGAAATGTGTTTTCATTTTCTCAGAGAAGAGAAAAGCAGATTCCTTACTTTCATGTACTTGGTCGCCTAGGAATGTTTTCTGTCCCGTGGCCCGGGTCCATTGTTAGAGAAGCACAGTGGCACTTACCGGCGTCTGTGATGGCCAGCCCTGCCGGCCAGCATCTCCCATCACCTCAGTCTGCCGGCGTCATTGTCGCAGTGGATCAGGAAGTCCAGGCCCAACCTCCAGCATCAGGAACAGCGGACATGCATCCCCAGCCAAGGTCCCTGCATGAAATTTGTTGTCAGAGACTCAGCAGCAGGGCTGAGGTGGAATTAACAGCGTCCGTAAGCAGCAAGAGGTTTGGGCTGGGCTGCTCCAAAATGAGCCAAGATTATTAAATGTGGAGAATAGCTTTTTGCGCAGTGATTTACACTGGCCTCCTGGATTAGTGTTATGGACCAATCTGTCATCTCCCCAAATTCATAGGTTGAATTCCTAACCTCCAGGTTTCAGAATGTGGCAGGATGTGGAGAAGGGTCTTTAAAGAAGGCATTAAGGTAAAACGAAACCAGTAGGGTGGGCCCTGGGTGTCCTTACAAGGAGAGGAGATTAGGACACAGACAGGCAGAGAGGGACGACCTTGGACACAGGGAGAGGACAGCCATCCACAAGCCACGGGGGGAGGCCCTGGAGGAAACTACTTCTGACACTTTTGCCTTAGATGCCCCAGCCTCCGGGACTGTCATTCAGGCCACCCTATCTGTGGGACTTTGGTGCCTTCATCTTCGACTTTCCAGACTCCAGGACTGTTGTTCAGGCCCCCCACCCCATCTGTGGGACTTGCTCCGGCCACCCCGGAAGTCAGATGCAGTTGGTACCCAACATGGAGACTGTTGGTTAAACCCAGCCCTTTCAAGCTATGACTGCAGCCAGCCCCAAATCTGTCTTTATTTCCCTACTCCCCGCAGTATGCCTCTTGAGAAATGTGTAGACATTTGTGAAAACCCTTGTTCTTCTGTGTTTAAAATGATTTATAAGGATTATTCTTTTGTTACATTTAGAAGGTGGATGCCAATGTGAGTAGGAGAGTCTAGTGAAGCTGGTTAAGCCACTGGTAAAGGAAGAAGCAGAGAAATATTTGCAGTCTTTAATTGCTCTTAAATTATTGATAACATAAGCTCTCACTTGAGAGTACTTGATGTGAAGTAGACATGAACATTTTTGATCAGAGAAGAGCAGTCCATTTCCCAGCAGCCTCCTTGTCATTTTGTCGTGGGATCGATTTGCAGTGGGCAGAGGACAGACCCTGCAATGGCTATATCAGTGATTCTTGGGGGACAAAGGCTGGACAGTGGGGTCCACTGGAATGATTCCAAGGCACAGCGAGGGCTGCTGTTGAAATTGATCTGGGTGATGTTTTGATTTTGATTTTGATTTTACCTGATTTAGATAAACCCATGAAAGCAGATACACTTAACATTCTTCGTCAATATAATACTATCTGATTTTAAAAACATATCCTTAAAGATTACAAGCAGCATTTCCAGAATCAACATTACTATGATTTTCCTCTTTTTATTCACAGTGCTATTGATTTATTTTGATATAATAAGTAAACAAAAACTTTTCACTCTTCTTCCATCTCTTCTAAAGCAAATATGTGTTTGAAAATAAAAATGATTTAGAAATACTTTCAACTATATGAAATTTTTAGTAAAATAAATGTAATCCTTTCATTCATTGATGGTTTAAATAGAATGACTAGAACCTTTCTAGTTTTTATTAAGTGTCATAGGAATCCCTAGTAAGGGCTTTGAAAAAATTGTTTATTTTGGTGAAATATACATGAGGATATTTATCATTTTAACCATTCATAAGTGTATAATTCATTGGCATTAAATACATTCACAGTATTATATAACCATTGGAACTATCTACACCAAAAACAATTTTATCATTCATCATAAAAATATTTTGATCATCCCCAACTAAAACACTGTATGTACCATTAAACAAAACCTCTCACTTCCTCACTACCCGCAGCCCCTGGTAACTTCTGTGTACCATTTCTGTGAATTTGCTTGTTCTAGGTACTTCTTCTCAGTGGAATCATAAAATAGTCATCCCTCTGTGTCTGACTTACTTCACTAAACATAATGTTTTAAAGGCCCATCCATGATATAGCATAAATCAAAATTTACTCATTTCTATGGCTAAATAATATTCCATTGTATGGTATAGACTACATTTTGTTTGTCATTCATCTGTTGCATGGCATATGAATGGTTTCTGGCTGCTATGACATGCATATAAAAGTATCTGTTCAAGTTCTATGGGCTTCTGATACAGGCTGCATTTAGACTTCCCAACATTTTAGGTTAGAGGTTGAGTTTAATGGAAACATGTGTAAAATCAAATTCGGAGTAAATAACTACCACTAACACCTGAAGATTAGAGAAAATGGCACCTTTTCTTAGATTATTTTTATATACACTGCCTCTGGTATTAATAGATATTCAATTGATATTTATTGGATTTAAATAAGTTGAAAGTTCACTCTGTACTATTTATAATAATAATTACTATTATGTATGTTAGCATTAGCTAACATTTGGGCTAGCCAGTTTTGTAATGTAATCCATGTCATGGACCAGATGGAATTACTGGTTGCAATAGCTTATACTTTTTTTAATTAATTCATTTTATTACATTTATAGGTGTACAATAATCATCACAACTCAATTTTATAGTATTTTCATCTCAAACCCACAGTGCATCCCCTCACCCCCAATCTGTCTCATTTGGAAACCATAAGTTTTTCAAAGTCTATGAGTCAGTATCTGTTCTGCAATAGAAATTCATTGTGTCCTTTTTTTAGATTCCATATGTAAGTGATAGCATTTGATGTTGGTGTCTCATTGTCTGACTTCACTTAGCATGATAATCTCCAGGTCCATCCATGTTGCTGCAAATGCTGTTATTTCTTTCCTTTTCGTGGCTGAGTAATATTCCATTGTGTATATGTACCACATCTTCTTGATCCACTCCTCTATCGATGGACATTTAGGTTGTTTCCATGTCTTAGCTATTGCATAGAGTGATGCAACGAACATTGGAGTACATGTGTCTTTTCAAGTCATAGTTTTCTCTGGATAGAGACCTAGGAGTGGGATTGCTGGATCAAATGGTAGTTCTATTTTTAGTTTTCCAAGCAATCTCCATTATGTTTTCCACAGTGGTTTCAACAATTTACATTCCCACCAACGTGTAATAGGGTTCCTTTTTCTCCACACTCTCTCCAGCACTTATTGTTTGTAGACATTTTGATGATGGCCATTCTGGCCTGTGAAAGGTGATACCTCATAGTGTTTTTGATTTGCATTTCTCTAATAATGAGTGATGCTGAACATCTTTTCATGTGTTTTTTGGCCATCTGTATGTCTTCTTTGGAGAATTGTCTGTTTAGATCTTTTGCCCATTTTTTGATGGGATTATTTGGTTTTTTTGGTATTGAGCTGCAGAAGGTGTTTATAAATTGTGGAGATTAATTGCTTGTCAGTTGCTTCATTTGCAAATATTTTCTCCCATTCTGTGGGTTGTCTTTTCATTTTGTTTGGTTTCCTTTGCTATGCAGAAGGTGTTTATAAATTGTGGAGATTAATCCCTTGTCAGTTGCTTCATTTGCAAATATTTTTTCCCATTCTGTGGGTTGTCTTTTTATTTTGTTTAGAGTTTCCTTTGCTGTGCAGAAATATTTTCTCCCAGTCTGTGGGTTGTCTTTTAGTTTTGTTTAGAGTTCCCTTCTGCTGTGCAGAAACTGTTAGAGTTCATCAATGAATTTGGCAAAGTCACAGGATACAAAATTAATACACAGAAATTGACAGCATTTCTATATACTAACAATGAAAGATCTGAAAGAGAAATTAGGAAAGCAATTCCATTTACCATTGCATCAAAAAGAATAAAATATTTAGGAATAAATCTACCTAAAGAGACAAAAGACCTGTACTCCAAAAACTATAAGACACTGGTGAAAGAAATCAAAGATGACACAAACAGATGGAAAGACATACCATGCTCTTGGATTGGAAGAGTCAATATTATCAAAATGACTATACTACCCCAGGAAATCTACAGATTCAATGCAATCCCTATCAAATTACCAAGGACTTTTTTCACAGAACTAGAACAAAATATTTTAAAGCTTGTTTGGAAGCACAAAAGACCCAGAATAGCCAAAGACAACCTGAAAAAGAAAAATGGAGCTGGAGGAATCAGGCTCCCGACTTGAGACTATACTACAAAGTTACAGTCATCAAAACCATGTGGTACTGGCACCAACACAGAAATCTAGATTAGTGGAACAGGCTAGAAAGCCAAGAATTAAATCCATGCACCTACAGTCAACTAATCTATTACAAAGGAGGCAAGAATATACAATGGAGGAAGGACAGCCTGTTCAATTAGTGGTGCTGGGAAAACTGAACAGCCACATGTAAAAGAATGAAATTAGAATACTTCCTAACACCATACACAAAAATAAACTCAAAATGGATTTAAGACCTAGATATAAGACCAATACTATAATACTCTTATAGGAAAATATAGGCCAAATACTCTCTGACATAAACAACAGCAACATCTTCTCAGATCCACCTCTTAGAGTAATGCAATAAAAACAAAATAAACAAATGGGTCTTAATAGCTAATACTTTTCAGCTTGTAGGAGGGGTCCTAGTTTCTGCTTTGAATCTGGGCTCTGACTCTTACCTCATAGACCAGGGATCAGTGAACAAAGTGCCGGGAGCCAAAGCCAGGCTGCCTCCTATTATTGTATGGCCCGAGAATCATGTAGTGGTTGAAAAAAATTAAAAAGACAATGATATTTTGCAACACATGAAATTATATACATTCAGGAGTTCCCATTGTGGCTCTCCAATAACTAATCCAACTAGTTTCCATGAGGGTGTAGGTTTGATCCCTGGCCTCGCTCAATGGGTTAAGGATCCGGCATTGCCATGAGCTGTGGTGTAGGCCACAGACTCGGCTCAGATCTGGCATTACTGTGGGTGTGGCATAGGCCAGCACCTGCAGCTCTGGATTCGACCCCTAGCCTGGGAACTTCCATATGCCACAGCTGCAGCCCTAAAAAGACAAAAAAAAAAAAAGAAAGAAAGAAAAGAAAAATAAGAAATTATATACATTCAAACTCCAATGCCATAAATAAGGTTTTATGGGGATATACCCCATTCATTCCTTTAGATATTGTCTGTCTTTGGGCTTTAAAGGCCAAATTGAATGGTTTGACAGAGACTGGACCACAGAGCCTAAAATACATATGCTCTGGCCCCATGCAGAAGACGTTTGCCCAACCCTGACCTTGAGCAAGTTGTTGAACCAGGCAAGGCCTTAGTTTCCTAACCCACCAAATGGCAGTAGAAATAGTTTCTTCTTATTGGGCTGCTGTGAAGCCTAAGTAGGTGGTGAATACAGAGCCCCTGGTTTCTCTGGATCATAGTAGACACACAGACACAATATTGGGATTCTTGTTTGGTGGTCATTAGGTTTATTATTATAATTACTGGGAACACCCATCTTAGAGAGCAGTGGTAACTGGTGTAGCCAACTTATCCTAATTACAAACTAAGTACCAGGAAACAATGAATGTCATCTCATAGCTGGTGATACATGCTGGACCTCAAGTGATGTGTCAGAGTCTGGTGGGCTCAGCAGAAGTCTTAGCTTGTCTTGCTTACCTGTGGCTATTATTATCCCCACACTTCCCCTCTTGATCCATCGTACCAAGGAAATTTCTTTACAATGTGTATCAATTAAGTTCTTAACATGAATTAAAATCTAACCATGATACTCCTCGTGCCTGACTTCTGAGCACAATAAGGGCCAAATAAATAAATAAATGACATAAAAAATAAAGGGAGTTCCCTGTCACTGCCATGGCTCAGGTTCATTCCCTGGCTTGGAAACTTCTGCATGCCTCAGGCATGGTCCAAAAAAAAAGCATCGTAAGTGTTTCTTGCTTTTCTGTTTCTCCTTCCCTCTAGCAGGAAGCTGCATGCCTCCTCTCCATCCATCATTCATATGTCCCTTCACTGTATCCAGCTGATAAACCATCCCCTGGTTGATATCAACTTTATTACCATAGCCACTCAGCTCGTCTTAGTCATAGTCAACCTTTATAAAAATTCAAAAAAAAATTTTTTTCCACACCCATAGCATGTATAAGTTCCCAGGCTAGGGATCAAACCCATGGCACAGCAGTGACAATGCTGGATCTTTAACTGTTAGGCCACTGGGGAACTCCACGACACTTTTTTTTTTTTGGATTTTTAGGGCCACACTCGCGGCATGTGGAGGTTCCCAAGCCCCAAGATAGGGGGTCTAATTGGAGCTGTAGCAGGTGGCCTACACCACAGCCATAGGAACATGGGATCCGAGCCCCATCTGCAACCTACACCACAGCTCATGGCAATGCCAGATCTTTAACCCACTGAGCGAAGCCAGGGATTGAACCTGCGTCCTCATGTATACTAGTCAGATTCATTTCCAATGAGCCACGATGGGAACTCCCACAACCCTTTTTAAAACTTCAGATTTATTTTATTTTATTTGTCACTGGATACTTGAGATGTGTTTATTTCACCAGTAATGTATTTCTGCCATATAGAGATACTGGTAAAAATACTTAGCATATATGTTCATACTATGAAAAATAAATCCAGGATCAGAGAATAAACCTGTGCCTCTGCTGAGGAGGACATATCTTAAAACACACTCAAATCTCTATTGTCCAGGAATCTTATATTCATTTGGTGCATCCCTTGTTTTAAAATTCCATTTCTATACAGCTTGGCAATTTTTTGTGCACACACACATTCATTTCATTCTTTTTTAATTTTTAATTTTTATGCATTTAGTGAAGGTTACTTTCCATTGACAGTTATTAGAAAATATTCACTACATTCCCCATGTTATACAGTACCTCCTTGAACCTGTCTGACCCCTAATAGCTTGTACCTCTCACTCCTCCCACCCCTATGTTGCCACCCACCCAGTAACCACTAGTTTGTCTATATCTCTGAGTCTGCTTCTTTTATATTACATTCACTAGTTGGTTGTATTTTTTTCAATTCCACATATACTTGATTTCATACGGTATTTATCTTTCTCGGTCTGACTTTTTTTTACTTGTTATAATGCACTTGAAGTTCATCCATGTCGCTGCAAATGGAAAAAATTTGTTCCTTTTTATGGCTAATTTTAGCTTTATTGGGGTATAATTGACATGAAAAATTGTAAGATATTTAAAATAGGCCTCACAGTGATTTGATGTATTGGATGCGTTGTGAAATGATCTCCCTCGTCTGGTTAATTAACACACGTCTTACATTTATCCTCACATGTTTCCCTCTTTTGGGGGGGTCCTAACATGCAGGTTCTACTGTCTTAGCAATTTTCAATTAAGCATCACAGTGTTATTAGCTCCAGTCACCATATCTTACATCACCTCCTCGAACTTACTCATCTCACAGCTCAATGTTTATACCCTTTTCACAGCCTCTCCCTGTTTCCCCACCCTGTAGTCCCTGGCCCCCACTTTTCTACTCTTTCTATGAGTTTGACTTTTTTTTTTTTTAGATTCCACATATAAGTGATATTGTGCTGTGTTCGTCTTTCTCTGTTTGGCTTATTTCACTTAGCATGGTGCCCTCCAGGTTCCTCTGTTTATCATAAGTGGCAGGATTCCCTTCTTTCTCATGACTGAATAATATTCCATTGTGTGTGCATGTGTGTGTGTGTGTGTGTGTGCGCGCGCACGCGCGTGTGCCTGGGTGTGTGTGTGTGTGTGTGCCTGGGTGTGTGTGTGTGTATCTCACATCTCTTTGGCCATGCATCCACTGGTGGACACTTAGGTTGTTTCCATATCCTGGTTATTGTGACTCATGCCGCACTGAACACGAGATCCTCTCTTGGAGATCCTGATTTCTTTTCCTTTGGGTCTCTACCCAGGACTGGGATTGCTGGATCATATGGTGGTTTTATGCTTAATTTTTTGAGGGCCCTCCATCCTGTTTTCCGCAGTGGCTGCACCAGTTTACGCTCCCACCAACAGTGCCCAAGGACACCCCCTTCACATCCTCGCCAACACTCCTAGACTCTTGTCTTTTTGACGACGGCCATCCTGACAGGCGTGGGTTGATCCTGTGGTTTGGATTTGCGTTTCCCTGAAGATTCGTGATGTTGAGCATGTTTCCTGTGTGCCTGTTGGCCATCTGTGTGTCAGCATGTTTCATGTTAGATTTGTGCGCTGCCACACTTTCTGTAAGGTCCTCTTTTATGCCCAGAGTATGAAAGCTCTGTGTCTCTGTTAGTTCCCCGCCACAGTCCCTCTCCCAGTCCTCACTTCCCCTCCCACAGGTGTTACTTACTCTCCCTTCATTCAGTTCCCCAAGGCCTTCTCTCCTTTGTAAGATGCTGTTTTCTCTTGATGTCACCTTCCTGAGTGTACACCTTTCACATCTATTCCAACACTAACCAGCACTCAAAAAGCACCTGTACCTTTGCATCTTGGCAGTATGACAAATTGCATGTGTGCGGTTCTCTGTGTGTGTGCTACGTGTGTTCTGTTTGAGTCTCTAAATAGTTCCTTGCAGCCAGTTTATCTTACAGTGTCCTAATTAGGAGGGACTGTATTGGCTTTTTTGGATCATGTCACAGGTGGATTGCTGTCTGGTGAATGGCTTCCATGATGGTATTTTTGAGTGATAACTATGTATATAAGCATTAAAAAATACAATATACAGTTGATTCCCTATACAGCCAAACTATTTTGAGGTGAGACGTTTCAGTTGGGTTTTTTTCAGAATTCAGTAATTCTTTGCAGAAGGGTGGCAGTGCTGGCTAGCACTGATTCACATCAGGAAGGTGTTAGCTTGCCACTCTTGGAGGAAAACTGCAGGAGGCTCATGGGTGGGCAGTCTATACTGATCACCTCTGCCTCTTTTTTTTTTTTTTTTTTTTTGGTCTTTTTAGGGCCATACCTGTGGCATATGGAAGTTCCCAGGCTAGGGGTCAAATCGGAGCTGCACCTGTTGGCCTATACCACAGCCACAGCAACACCAAATCCGAGCCATGGCTGTGACCTACACCACAGCTGACAGCAATGCCGGCTCCTTAACCCACTGAGGGAGGCCAGGGATTGAACCCACATCCTCATGGATACCAGTCGGGTTTATTACTGCTGAGCTACAAAAGGAACTCCCTCTCTGCCTTTTTATGAGTTGTGTTTTCCCCCTCGGGAATATGCTCTGTGTTCATGTCAGACCTGTTCCATGCGTATAAACGATGGTCATGCCTTACAGGCTGGGGGATGGGTGATCTCAGGAAGTTGGCCTCTATGTGCCACATTCTCCGGTCGCTGGGTGTTTTAATGGCTTCTTCCATGAATGATCGTGGTAGATGATGGAGGCCTTGTGGAAATGGTTTGGATTAAGCTTCTGGTTTGCTTGAAGGTTAGTGACCTGCTATAATTGCATGTAACTCAGTGGAATCAGTAGTTGTGTATTCTTACGGTTCATATCAATATATTCTTGACAATGAAAAAACTATGAATGAGGTTCCTAATTTGTTTCTCTGCTTATGCCCTGACCTCAGGGAGAATGTGATGAAAGCATTGGGGAAATTTTATTTTCAAAATCTTCTTTAAAAACCCTTTTCAACCTACCCACTTATTAAATACCATGTCCATTGGCGACTGTTCTTTAAGTGAGGGATAGTGCAAAATAGAGTGTGTAGGTTTTATTCTGGTAACAATGCTTTTAACCCTTTGAGGATTGTAGTGACTTCAGCAGTAATGTTAATGGAATAACTATTCTTGGTGACTGGAAGATGGCTCATGACTGGGGAAGGAAGGAAGGAAAGGAGGGAGGGAAGGAGGGAGGAAGTAGACAGAGGCAAACCTAAGACAGTCTTCAGAATTATTAAAGTAAAACAGAAATATTTGTTTGCAAGGCAGTAGCACATAATAGAATCCCACACTCCTAATTTCATTAACATCCTTGCAGCAAATAATTCTGCTTAAAGAAAGGATATGATTTATATTTTCAGTGGCCATCCAGTCTAACAACTTTATGTAGGACATCTTTGGTTTGGCTCAGTTTTAAACTAGTAAGGTATTAGATGCCTGATTAAAGAGAATTTGTTCCCATTAGTTTGACCCAAGGCTTTTGCTGGTGGCCCATGTGGGTCCTGATTCTCAGAAAAATATGAGCCCACAACCTGTGGGAATTATGTAGGAAATAACCCATCCTGAGATGTGTGGGTGATGTTTCAGATTCTCAGGATTAACAGACTCTCTAGAAGTGTAACGTTGGTCCAAATGTCTGGGCATCCCGTGGCCCAGTCAAGTTCACACGTAAAATTAACCATCACAATTGTGAATGCCAGAAATTTAAATTTAATTTTGTAGATAGCTGAAAATTGTGCCGAATTTAGGCAAAAGTTCATAGGAGGTAAAACTATTAATAGATAGATTTATTAAAGTGACATGTGTATCTTATTCATCAAACCCGTTTGTTTAGGCCACTGCCTTTGATGTATTATGGTTTTACTAAGTGTCAGTAAGAAATAATGTGTTTGGACACTTATGAGTATATATAAGTAACAGAATTCTCATTTCTTATGAGAGCCTTGCCCAGTTCACACTTTTAGGCCAAAATCATTATTGATTTTTCAGTACTTGGGTGCTGAGTCTGAGTTTAGTAAAGACATAACACCCTCTATAATTGGGCTGAAAGAAGACCCCTAGGGCTAAATATTTGCATTTATAGGCATTAGTCTAAAGTGGGATCTGAGACCTACCTTTTTAGACCAAGTTTGATAGAAACATACAGTGAACCTTACAAAGGCTGCCTCATCCATTGAACCCACAGGGAAGGAGAGTTCTGGATGGCAGTGTCCTTCATGGTCTCCATCCACCCCCAGCCATGCAGGGAAGTGGCAGGATTGTGGGCTTTCATAGTGGCTCACATCTCTTCCTACTTTTCCAAACACATGGTCACCATCCCTGGGGCAGCAGTCTCTCAAACAACCTCCAGTGGGACCACAGCACAGGATCCAGAACACAGGAAGACGACTGGGTGCCCGGGAGTGAGATACCATTTCCAAAATGTTTAGTGAAGAATGATGGTTTCGAGCAAATGGAAAATCCATGACCTGGAGGTGGAAGAGAGAGCAAGGGAAGCTTGAAACAAGAGCCAAGTAAGGTGCTTGATTCAGCACGAGTCTGAGATCATTGTGGCAGCAGCTCTCCTTGGAGGTGTTGGTTCAGAAATGAATCATCAAACAACCTAAATGTCCATCACCAGCAGAATGGATACAGAAGATGTGGTACAGATACACAATGGAATACTACTCAGCCATAAAGAAGAATGAAATAAGGCCATGTGCAGCATGGAGGGAACTAGAGACTGTCATGTTAAGTAAGTCAGAGAAAGACGAATATCATCTGATATCACCTATATGTGGAATCTGAAATATGGCACAAATGAATCTATCTACAAAACAGAAACAGACTCACAGACATGGAGAGCAGACTTCTGGTTGCCAAGGCAGGGGGAGGGAGTGGGATGCACTGGGAGTTCGGGATTAATAGATACAAACTATTACATTTATAATGGATAAACAACAAGGTCCGACTGTGTAGCACAGGAAACTATATCTAATCTCCTGGGATAGACAGTGATGGAAGATAAGATAAGAATACATGTATGTATGTATGTATAACTGAATCACTGTGCTTACAGAAGAAACTAACACAACATTGTAAATCAACTATACTTTAACTAAAAAAAGATACGTGGAGTTCCCGTCATGGCTCAGTGGTTACCGAATCCGACTGGGATCCATGAAGTTGCAGGTTCGATCCCTGGCCTCGCTCAGCAGGTTAAGGATCCAGCATTGCTGTGAGCTGCAGTGTAGGTCGCAGACGCAGCTTGGATCCTGCATTGCTGTGGCTCTGGCATAGGCCAGTGGCTAAGCTCCAATTAGACCCCTAGCCTGGGAACCTCCATATGCTGTGCGTGCAGCCCCAGAAAAGACCAAAAAAAAAAAAAGATACACGCAAAGGAAAATATAGATTTGCTGTTCAAAAACAGTAACTGTGCTGAGCAGGACTGGCCCTTCGCATTCCTGTGGGGCCTCCCAGAAACTCTAGGACAGAGCTCTGCTGGTGCCTTTGCTGCCAAAACTACTGGGAGAATTACTGCCACCTCCCAGTGTTGAATAGCACAAATCTTTGGCCAAAAACCATGAAAATTTGGGGGAGGGGGTGTGTCTGGCCTGAACGGTTTACTGGAAGTTTGACAGAAATGCACAAAAGCTGTTGAGAGAGGGAACTGCCACGCAGGCAGGAGGTTTTCTGGCCGTTGAGACTGCACGCGAGGGGTGGTTTTGATTCTCCCCTGCACACACCGACTTTGTGACTTCTGAGTGCTGTCCTCAGGTATCTGCCCATCTCAGGAATAATTACTAGACGATTTCAAGAAGCCGGTGGTCCGATGTGCACTGCCCCGGGACCTCCCATCCCATTCTCTGCCCTGACCCCTTCTCGCGGAAAGCCAGCCGTGGCCCTGTGGACTGCCTTTCGCCGCTGAACTCCAGCAGCAAATTGGCCTGCTGAGGCTGACCCTTGTCAGGGAGTCTGTCAGGCATTTGGAAAAGCTGCAGGCACAAGGCTTGCAGACTGGCCTTACCACACAAGTCATATTCTGCCAATGTTAACACGTATATTTATGGCTCTCCCGCACTGAAGTTCACTGTCAGCACCTGCTGTGCATGAAAATGGATGTTTTCTTTGGTTTCCTCGAGCAGTTCTGCCTCAGCTAAGGCCGTCCAGGCTCAGAATTTTAAAAGAGTTGCTGTTAAATGCTGAGAACTGCTCCCGAGGACTGTGGCATCAGTGTACCACGTGGGGTGAGATAATAGGACAATTGCAGGTGATGTGTCCATGCCCATTCGCACTCTGTGTAGATTTATGAAGCCCAACCTGGAGGCAGAAGCAAGGCGTAGACATTTAGGTGGCTGGATGCTGACGATGTGTATGTACAGGGCTTCCTTCCTTTTTTCTCATGTGAACTTGGTTTCTGAAAACCTTGATCTCACTGAAAAGCCAACACTCAGAAGAGAATGAATATCCTGCTCTCGAGGTGACCCCTGCAGGTGGGGGCAAGGAAGTCTTACCAGCTATGATTTGATCTAAACCTACCCCAGCTCCTTGGCACCACCCCGAACCATCCACCTAATTGGTGGATTAGGTACCAGTCGGAGCCAGGGGCAAAGAGTATGCCAAGTCATGAGATGCCTGAAGTGGGGTGAAAGTGCTGGTGGGAGAGACCTGAGAGGTCGGGAGAAGCTGTGTGTCCTTGTTCTCAGCTCTTGTGAAGCCAGGTCCTTAGGCTCAGCAGTCACAGGTTCTCAAAAGTGGTCTCTTGACCAGCGGCTTCAGCATCCTGGGAGAACTTGCTAGAAACTGCAGATCGCCAGCCCCTGGCTCGGACACGTAGAATCAGGCCCACCCATCTTGTAACAGATCCTTAAGCTGAATCTGACATGTCCTAAAGCTTGAGAGGCAGTAAAGCACCATCACCCACAGAGGGGAGGTGAGACTGAGTCACCTCCTGTTGCCCCATGACCACAGGCCTCGGGCTGAGATGCAGACTGAGAAATGCTGACACGTCCCTCCTCACAAACTTGACAGGCAACTGGGATGCCAGCGGATGGGTTTGGGGAGAAGTTATCCTTTAATTCCAAAGCCAGAGTGCTTCTTGCTTTGCCCTGACTGAGAAGGAGAGGCAGGGGTGGCCCTCCACCTCAAGTGGGGACAGCAGACCCAATCAATGTTCCAGGCTACAGAGTGGGTGAAACAGGCTCCTAGGCTCACACCAGACCTTCTGGAACCTTCTCCGGCCCAAGGGCTGTCTCGAAGACCACAGAGGCCAAGCAAAATCTTGACTTCTGCAAAACCGTCACAACTGAGCCCAAAGCCCAAAAGTAAAGATGTGGAGTTAAGTCAACTATGGACGTTAAAGATCTAAGGAGATTGTGTATTTCCTTGCCTCTATATCGTGGTATTAGTCGATGGCTTCATTTAATACACACTCAAGGGCCTCCTGCGGGCAAGATGGCATTCTGTGACCTGCCTCCTAGCCTTCTGCCTGTGACCACTCTGTCTATGGAAACCTTGGGAAGAAGGAAGAGAAATACTTTCCTTTTCTGCTCAGTGGGGATACCAAGTTCAGTCTCTCATTTCCTGCCAGAAGCTCCAAGAATGCAGGAATAATTCTGGCAAGTAGGAGCTGAGTGAATTCCTAGGAAAACACTTACTCTAAACCTGCTGATGGCCAGTTGCTGCCTATACCATATGGAAGCTTCATAGCCCTCCAAAGAAACAAATTCTGTCTTAAAGGACTGAGCTGTGAACCTCTATGGGCTCCACGCAGCCCAGAGAGAAAGGGCCAAGAGTGTCAGCTGTGCACTATCTCTCATCCAAATCACTTTCTCTGATTTGAGGCTAAAAGTGATTCAAGCTCCAAATCAAAAGCAGCCACTCACGTAGGAATTGCTGGCATTTGGCAGTTCCTGGATTTTTCCTGGTTTTACATAACTCTGTGTGTGTGCATGCCTATCTATCTTTCTCTGGTGCTAGTAGTGTCTATCCTTTTTTCTTTTTTTTTTTTTTTCTGGTCTTTTCTCTATTTAGAGCTGCACCCAAGACATATGGAGGTTCCGAGGCTAGGGGTCGAGTCGGAGCTCTAGCTGCTGGCCTATGCCACAGCCACAGCAACAGCAACAGCAACAGCAACTCGGGATCTGAGCCGCATTTGTGACCTACATCACAGCTCACAGCAATGCCACTGTGGGATCTTTAACCCTCTGAGCGAGGCCAGGGATCGAACTCATGTCCTCATGGAGACTAGTCAGGTTCGTTCGTTCGTCACTGAACCATGATGGGAACTCCAGTAGTGTCTATTTTGAAGGGAGTTGGGTAGAAAAATTGCTCAATTGTTCCTACTGATAACACTTGCCATGGGTTAGCATATTTTGACTGGCTGTTTGCCTGCCTGACTGATGGGCTTCCAACAAAATAGAGAAGATGTTCTGATAGACTTGGACCTGAGGGATGCAGAGGTAGGGTGGGCGCGGCCTGTGTTAGTCTGCGAAGCAGCCCCCACTTCAGAAGGCGGCTGACCTGTGGCAGAGGAGGAAGTCATGGGAGGAGAAGCCTGTACACCAGGGGAGGGAGAGAGGTTTCTTTAGCCATTGCCCACGATTGCACAAAGCTGGAAGGAACAAAGGGCAAGGTCGAGTCTCGTGGTTGTTAAGTCCGAAGAAACGCAGAGTCATATAGAGAAAATCAAGCCCCACCCTACTTTTCCAGAAAATATCAATTCCCTTTTTCGTTATTTATTTTGGGGTTTGTCCATAATTCTTTTCCCTCAGTGGGCTCCCCTGCCCCTTGCATGTGGGTGAGGAAGCTTTTTTCAGTGTATGTGGGGATCTCTGTAAACGCCAGCTGTCTGGTGAGGTAAAGGATGGGCATACACTCTGTTGTGTTTTCCACGAGCATGTTTGCAACGCGTAGAGCTGAGTGTGAAATTTATTTCAGAGCTTGTTTAAAGAATGGTCCTTTGGGCCCGGCTGGTGAATAGCTGCATGGAAATATACCTAAAGGCAGGCAAACAAAGCCTTCCAACAGGTATATCTCAATTAAGGACTCCCCTCTGGTAATCGAGTTAACTGTGTTGTAAACAAGTCAGATGACTCATGCCTTCTGGCACATGGGACCACCTGGGTTCGTAGCCTCATAACCAGACTCGCTTCACACACAGCATTCCTTGATCTTCGTCCTCTTCAAGCAGACAGGCCCACTTGGACCAGGCATCTCTCTGGGAGGTTTCTGTTTTCTGCCTCCAAACTACGGCGTCCCTTGGATACACGGATCTTTGTGTTCAAAACGCTTTTAGGTGAGTAGTCCCAGCTGACCCCTGAGCAGTGATGGAGGTTGACCTGAGCCCCATTTTATAGATGAGTAAGCGGGGGTTTGGCAAATTGAACTGCCCCTGAGTTTCACAGAGAAGAGTAGGACTCAGATTCCTGCCCCAAACACCTGCCTCCACCTCCAGTGGCGTTTGTCACTGTGCGTCTTTTTGTCACTGGGGGTGGGGATGGCAGGGTAGCTGCTCCAGTTTTGGGAGCCTGGTACTTCCCATGATACTCAGTCTCTTCTTCTGCTCTGACTACAGCTCTCAATAATCACATTATTATTCTTTTTTAATGTTGTTCACTGGGAAACACATTTGTACTTAACCACTGCCTCCACCAGTCTTTGGTGTTTTAAACCTTGGAACTTCTAATTGTACACTAAGTGGCTTTTTTCCCCTATGAAAAATGATTATATGAGCTGCAGTGGGTCAGCCAGTATTGGAGGTGGGGTCCCTCCCTAGGACCCCTGAATCATTCTGCGTCTGTGGGGCTCTCTCTGTAAGCAGAAACCTAACTTACTGGGTTTTAGGGTGACTTAGAGACACGTGTACTAGAAGGGGGATTCCTGACCTCTTCCTATTCCCATGGTTTGGGGCTGCTGGAGACCTGCCTGAGATTCGCTGGAGCCCAAGAGCCAGAGCCTTTGGGAACAAGCCCCTTCTTGGCCTGTTGCCAACCGGCCCAGGTTCGTGTGTGTTTTGATTACTAATTAGAAAAAAAAACCTGTTTTTACGTAACTCCTTGCTAGTCCTCCGAATTCCTAGCTCATTCCCTTCTCAACTAAACATTTACAGATATTTGGCAGATGTGGGGGAAATGTAAACTAACTTACAAGCTGCATGTTTATGAATAACAACTGTGCACATTCTGCAGGAAACGCTCAGAGCTATAACCCCCGTTTCTGTGAGCGAGACCCATGTGAGCCAGGGCTGTGGTCCTGTGGGCATAATGAGTGCCCAGCAGAAAACATGTGCCTCACATTACATGATGAGGCTTCCCATGTGGCCTTTCCTGACTCATTTAATCCCAGAGTATCCTAGGAAGTCCTTGCAGTGCTGTAAGGACAGGGTCCAGGGCTCATGATGGAGGCACATTCCCCTCCGACGTCTCACCTGAGCCTGACATGTTTCTGGCCCTGTTTCCAACAGACAAGCATGAGATCTAGGAGGGTCTGTTATTCCTAAAACCCTGGAAGTCTCGGACAGAGTCAGGATTTGCGTACTGCTGTGGTACTGAGTCCTCTTCGTGGAATACTGGGCCTCCTTGATACCTTACAGTGCATGGTTCTGGGTACTTTTTGGCCTCTCTCGGATGCCCATGCGGGTTCTCTGGAGATAGACCACAGATGAACAGTGGGCAGTGTGTCCTGTGTATCAGTTCTTGTATTCCCATGTGGATTTCAGTGTGGACAGTCTCTGAGAACCATCTGTTTCCATTTGCACCTCTCTGATATCTTACTTTAGGAAACCCTCCTCAACTAGACAAGAAATATACATTACATTCTTCTCCACATGGCTTGAGTTTAATCTCCATTTCACCTCTCTATAGGGAACTTGTCAACTTGACCCAAATGGACGATCTGGATCCTAACCCCTCCCTCCCCAAACTAAACCATACCACTGCAACTAGTTGACTGGGTATGAAATTCCATGAGAACCAGGAATCTGAACAACAGCACTTATGTTCTTTTATCCTCTGCACAACTACCCCAGACCCAATCTCAAGGTCCCAGGGCTCCACATCTTCACAAGTGCGAGTGTTTCTCATCATCAGGCAAATTCAGTTAAAGGGGCTAGATTCTTGAACAAATATTTGTTTCCTAAATACACTCTTAAATTTTTCCTACTAACATATGCTTTTCAAAGCACTTGGTGCCATTTTCTATCTCTATTGAAACATTCTTGAAAGAGTCAAGTGTGTTGACTTGACCTCTTTTTCAAGTGAAATTAAAACACAGAAGTGAAGTAACTTGCTGTGGGTGCCCAGCCAGCCGCCAGGGGCAATAGATCTGAGAGGGGCCTTCTTGACCAGTGCTCATCTTGTTTGACAAGTAAGAAGGAATGAAACTAGTTGAATCTTTGAGACACCGAGGTTGAGGTCCACCATAGCAGAGGATGAAGAGAGCTGACAGGAAAAGACCACGGAGAGTCTTAATTCTAAAAGTTGAAATGATACCATTGAGTGCAAAGGTATATTAAGTGATTCCACACACAGTGATTGTTTCTGATGATGGGTTCTTACCTAATGGTTAAAGACTTCGTTAGGACAGGGATGGACCCTGATCCTTTTGATTGATTTGAATTCCCCTCAGTAACCACCTTCCATGCCTCCTCCTCTGTGGCCGTGCTCACCTCTAAAGTGGCAGCGCATCTCACTTGTTCTCTAGGGCCCCTTTACCCTCTAGGAGATATTTCTCCAGAATTACCCCTGAACTACATATGAGGTGTTTGAATTTGGCTGTTGTCCGAAGGCAGGAAAATCAGCTGAGGCGGATGGAATTAGAGGGAACACCTAGAGGCTAACGTGGCTGCCTGGGGACCAGCCAACCTGAAGTCCTCCCCATAGTCTCCCCTTGACACAGAGCATCAGCCGGGTGTGGGGGGAGGCCAGCCATTCAGCTCTGCACTGTACAGAATCAATCTCTGAGAAATCAATAAACAGCTGCTGACTAACTGTGGGAAAATTAAAGACTCACAATGGACGATCGGTGAGAGGTTAGTTCATTCAGCTTAAAATTCCAATGGGAGAACCTCCCCTGGGTGTTTCATAGTTTTAAATCCAAAGCCTTTACATATTGTTTTTAGAAACAGATAATCAAGGAGGGAAAGAAAAAGTGTTCTCTTTCCTAGCTGTCAAACGCCTTGGTCAAAACTTAAGGGGTATATTGTTCCTTTGTGTTTAGAGTGATTTAGGGTTTCATACTGTGGTTGGATGATAGAGGAAAAAAAAAAAAACAAACGGATTGTTCTCTTTGACTTCATGTGGCTTTGGATGTGAGTTGTTTGGTTTTGTCTGGAGTTTTGGAGGCTGGCTGGCAGAGCAGCCTTGGACCTGGAGCTGGCTCCTTGTGCTCAGCTCCATGGAAACAGGCACGTGACGTCATCCCCTTCCACAGCCACAACATCTGTGCACCTGTTAGTCAGCAGGGTGCAACGATGCAAAAATACAAGAGCTCCCTCCTGCCCACTCAGAGTTTAGAGTCTAGAAGGAAAAGCGAAGAGTAAAAAATAGATGCTTAATAAGGATGTAAGGAGGCTTAAAATTGAGTAGATGACTGGCTCTGGGCTACAGACTGGCTTGGGTGCCAGCCCCGAAGCTGAGACTTGGGTTAGCCGTGGGCCCCAGAGGGCTTGGAGCTTAGGCAACACCTCGAAAGGCAGGCCATTCTTGGAGGGGTATCAGGAGATGAATGGCGAGGAGGAAGCAAGGACATTTCAAACCAGGAAGCATCCCCCTCAGCCTTCCTCCTGTGTAAATTCATCTTGTGTGCCAGGTGAGATTGCACAGAAAAGGATGTAAACCATGGAGCTTGATGCCCGGTACTTAAGGTTTCAATAGATATTAGCTTTCTTTTCGAAGGGTCACGGTTGAAAGATGAGGAATCGGAGACAGTGAACAAAGCAGTTGTATTTTCTTGGCTTCCACAACTTTTTTTCTAACATCCTGGAGCCTGGAAGAATCCATTACCTACCGTAGTTAGAATCCTGGTTTTGCCACCAAGTAGCTAAGAAACTAAAGAAAATGCATCATCTTTTGCTTCAAGCCTCCCTTTTCTTCCGTGTAAAGCATGTCAGTTGGACAAAATCGTATCCACTGTGCCTTCCACTTTGAAAGATAGCGGTTGACTTTGTTACTGTGAATGAGAAAACCTGGGCACAGAAATGAGAGAGGTAAACTAGTTTGCCAATTTCTTTTCCTGATTTTATACTTTTTCATTTAATTGGTGATACCTGTTTGAATGTAAACTTATTTGACATTCCTACTTCATAGTAAAATACAAAATTGTTTGGGAATTAAATTTTAAGATCGGGCATACGGATGAGAATTGGCTGGTGTTTCTTGTAAGAGAGTATCTGTTCCATCCTGAAATAAACGAAGAAATTAGAAGAGTCTATTTTTAGGAATATGTTGTGGCATCAGTGATGCCTGTAAGATTGGTTAAGGCAGATGAAGGTGTATATTCTGCACTAAGTGACTTTTTAGGGTCCCTTCATTGTTTGAGATGCATCCTGCTGTCCTCCTTTCTCTTGGTACCACTGCCAAAATAACTTTCCTAAAATCTCTTTTGTGAAGTCAGTTCCTGCTCAGAAGCCTTCAGGGACTCCTGTCTCACAGGTTAAATACAGAAGCATTCGTCCTTCTTGTCTGAGTTCATCTTCTTTTCACTGTTCTCTCTTACTATTTTCCCTTAAGACATTTCTGTTCCTATGGGTGTGATTAACTCACAGACCTCTCAAGTATGTCCCAGTACTTCATGCCATCCTGGTTTTGATGTCAGCAGCCTCAGAGCCTAGCCAGACTCTCTTTGTTACAGAAGACTCAGCTCACAAAAGAGGATTCACCATATTGAAAAAAGCAGGGGTTGAGAAGGAGATGTGAAAATGTTTGCATTACAATTCTCCCTAGGCTGGGCACATACTGAGGGTCAGAGAACTTACAGACTCATTGAAGATGGAGAGGTGGAGTTGGGGGTGGGGGGTAGGATGTGAACTGGAGATGTTGGGCATCTCATACTTTGCAACTAAAGACATCTCTGGACCTGACAGTCAAAAAGAAGAGGCAGGGAGAGGCTTGGCATTTTTTGAGCCAGATTGACTTTAACATGGCTCATACAGACACAAAGGCATAGACTGTAGGAGGTGAAGGGCAGGGGAAAGCTGGGTGCTAGAGGTGACCCTCATGGGGAAGATGTTTGGACCCCGTCCAAGTGACTCGGCAACAGTATCCTGAATGTGAACTAAGTGGTATTAAAAAAACAAGTCAGGAGTTCCCATCGTGGCTCAGAGGAAATGAATCTGACTAGCATCCATGATGACTCGGGTTCAATCCCTGGCCTTGCTCATTGGGTTAAGGATTTGGCGTTGCAGTGAGCTGTGGTGTAGGTTGCAGACGTGGCTCGGATCTGGCGTTGCTGTGGCTGTGACATAGGCCGGCATCTGTAGCTCCAATTTGACCCCTAGCCTGGGAACCATGGGTGCAGCCCAGAAAGCAAAAAAAAAAAAAAAAAAAAAAGCAAATACATACATAAATAAAGTCCATATGAGGCAAAGAGGCACAAGAGATTAAAATATATGCAGTACTATATATGAAATGGATAACTAACGAGGACCTACTGTATAGCACAGGGAATTCAATATCTTATAATAACCTATAATGGAAGAAAAGAATATATGTGTGTGTGTGTTATATATAATACTACATATGTATAACTGAATCAGTTGTACACCTGAATTCACACAACATTGTGAATCAACTGATATTTCAATAAAAAATTTTAATGAAGGAAAAAATAGGCACAGAAGAGCCCAACCCAAGATCCTTTCTGATAATCCAGGATTTGAGGAGGAGGAAAGTCTCTGGATTTAGGAAATCCAGATTGAAATAAATGGAGTGTCTTCCAACAGAGCAGGTTCTCCAGAGGGTCCAGGGAAATATCAGAGGCTGTAGCGCAGGGGGTCTGCGTTGGGCGGAAACTGTACAAGGAGAGCCAGGGTACGTACAGTTTTTGGCTGGAAGGCAGATGGGAGACGAGTGTTGGCGGTGCAAAACCCCAGCTGATGTATCAGTGCCCAAACCCCTGGACCTGGCTGCCCCCTGGCAGGGGGATAGAAGGCAGGTGACTTTGCTTGGGAGAGTGAGACTGACTGGGATGTTTCCTGCTATGCAATTCTTCCCGACCAACCATCTGTAGCCTTTAGTACCAGGAAACAAACAAACACCCAGAAACCTCTGCTATGGTTTTTCTTCATTCCATTAAGTTTCTTTTAACCTATTTTGACTCGTTTGAAGGTTTGGTCATTTCCAGTGAGTTCTGCCACCATTTCTTTGTGCCAAGTCAGTCTTTGCCCAACGCAAACGAGTGTAGCCTGGAGGGGACTTTTGCCTACATATGGAACTTGTTTTGACAATGTCCTAGTCTGGTCTTTCCACCTTAACTTTCAAATGCAGAGGCATCCTTGAGCTGTTAGTAAATGTTGTTAGAGGTGATGTGCAGGGTTTGGGGTGCTAAGGAATTCAGCAGGATGATCAAGAGCCGCATACCCTGTTGGTAACAACTAATGATTGCATGTTAACTGTTGGGTAACCCCCTTCACCATTCAGAGAAGAAATATACATTTATTAGCACTTGACTTAAAATGACCAAATTAAATGACAAGGATTTTTTTCCCCTCGTATTTCACTTTCCCTCTCTTGGAGAAGAAAATCAGGGCTTGCTGTTGCCGTGGTTTCCTTTTCTATACTTCTGGAAACTCTGGTGGATGGGTCTGTGTGGTCACCGTTGCCCTGGGCAAGGAGAGGTGGCCCTGAAGTAACGCTGCTCCGGGCTGCCTGCGGTACAATAGTGAATTCTCACCTCTTTCAGAGCTGTAATTAGACCTCTGGTCGTTGTGGGTTTTTTTTTTTTTTTTTTTTTTTTTTTTTTTTCCTAGATACAAAGTTTTCTTTATCGATTCCATCCAACTCTGGGAAATGGTTCATCCGCTTTTATTTCAAGGGTTATTTTAGAAATGCTTTTTCTGTTTGGTTTCCTGAAACCCTGGAGGGTATCCGTTTCTACAGCAGAGAGTCTAGAGAAATTCTCTGAAATGGTTGCTTTGCTGCTTCCAGGAGTCCCTGTGACCTTCCACCCGCTTCCAATGACACTGTCTTTGTTCTTGGCCTGAGCACCTCTGTCATATCTGGAAATGCTTTTTGTTGACAGAGGGCATCAATTCCTTGACTGGCGTGTCTCTCAAATAAAGTGGGTTTTTGTTTTACTCAGAGCGTGTAAACACAGAAAACACAGAAAACACAGAAAAGAACCTGACCGCTCAAGGGTGCATGGCGGCTGCCTCTGGGGGCTCCCTGGGGAGGGAGGGTCCAGCCTTGGTGGGGTGGCGGCAAAAGTCCTTCATCGGCCGGGGCCCTTCCCTGTGGGTGCAGATCTCTGTCCAGCAGGAGGGAGGCCAGGCTCCGTGGGCAAATACTCATGGTGATGGCAGCACTGTTCTCCGTGTACCCATGTAAGGACCGGTTCAGTGTTCAAGAGTGTGAATACATTCAGAAAGCAGCACAAAAAAAAATAGTGTTCAATAAGCGAATTTTTTTCCTTTGTAGCAGCCGGAGTCCTAGACGTCAATCTCTTTGAGTTTAGAAGATCCAGTTCCTGACTCACCGCCCTTAATTAACCTCTGATAGAGCAAGGCCCGCGCCTGCAGAGATGGTGGTAGAGACGGTGGAAAGGGCCTCATGTTCCTTAGGGGAGGAAATCCACTGGGGCTTCTGAAAGGTTTTCTGTAGTTTCAAAAACATCCAACCGTAGGAGTTCTATCACTCTATTTATAGAGATGATCCTCCTTAGCGTTAAAAACTTAGGCCTTTCAAGAGAAAAGTGTGAATATATGCTTTAAGTGCAGAGTTCTTTTACATCCATTAGTGACAATTATATCTAAACACACCATCTCGAAATTCAAGACTTCGTCATAAACAAATTTCAGTGAAAATGAAAAAAAAAAAAAACTAAGATGTTAGTATCATTCAAGCTTTTCTTCTTCTTTAACAGGGACAGTATTATAAAAATGAGGTTTTAGGAGTTCCTGTCATGGCTCAGTGGTTAATGAATCTGACTAGGAACCATGAAGTTGAGGGTTCGATCCCTGGCCTTGCTCAGTGGGTTAAGGATCCGGCCTTTCGGTGAACTGTGGTGTAGGTCGCAGACATGGCTCAGATCCCACGTGGCTGTGGTGTAGGCCGGCGGCTACCGCTCCAATTAGACCCCTAGCCTGGGAACCTCCATATGCCACGGGAGCAGCCCTAGAAGTGGCAGAAAGACCAAAAAAAAAAAAAAAAAGAGGTTTTATTTCCAATGTAGATGATTTAATTACATTTTGAAGATATTGGGAAATTCCTTTCCAGACTGCTGGAATAGAACAAATTAATATTGGGCCAATTTTTTTTTAATTACCTATCATCAGGAATTTAGATAATCAAACTTTTAAAAATATTGTCATAATTAATACTTCAGTTTACATGCATGCATGTGTGTGTTTTAATTTAGAAAGCCTGTTTTAAGCTACATATTCAGTTGTTTATGGTAATCAGGCAGTCTTTTGACGGGAAATTTTACTTTTCATATTTTGTCATTTCAAAGATTTTTTTTGTTTTTGAAGAAGTGATATTCTCCTGGATTAGTGAATTGTTAAAAAGAACATCTCTTCTGTCTACATATTTTTTTTCTTTTTTGAAGAAAGCAACCATTTGTATACCCACACAGTTAAGAGAAATAGTGCAAGTGTTACAGGATAATTAGAACTGTTAAGATAATTGCCTTTTATGGATACATGATGCTTCAGTTGTTTATGCTAAATGATGTAAAAGTGTGTATTAGATGAAAGAGTAATGCATAAAATATATCTAAATACAAGGGAAATTGCATTGTTTGAAAATATGTAGATAGGTCTAAATTAGGAAAAAACAAGGACTACATATATATGTATATATATGTACATATATATGAATTGAGAGATTATATGTGCACACACACTTATATACATACACAACAAATACACCAAAATAAGTCTGTACTTAGTGTCACAACTTTGTGGTGGAAAACAAATGAGATTTGTCCTTTACAAAGTTTGTACTTTCCCTTGCATTTCTAGTAATTTATTGCCGTAAATCCAGAGGAATTTGTCAATTACAGAATTAATTTTTCATGCTCCAGGAGTTCCCTGGTGCCTCAGAGAAAAGACTTAACTCATCCCCGCCCCTCACTTTATTTTTTTATGGACTTAATTGATATTTATAGATGATTCCATCCAAAAATAGCAGAATACACATTGTTCTTCTCAAGTGCACGGGGGACATTCTCTAGGATAGATCACATGCTGGGCCCTGCCCCTCACTTTAGATGTTTGAGAGCATTGTTTGGTTCATAAACAGAACTCATTCTTGGGCAGCTCATTGAATTTCAGAAACTGTCCTTTTCTGTCTTCCCTTGTGGCGCCAGCAGGTTAAGGATCTGGCGTTGTCATTGCTGTGGTGTGGGTTCGACCCCTGGCCCAGGAACTTTGGGATGCCACAAGTGCGGCAATAAATAAAAAATGAAATAAATAAGTAAATAAAAGAAATTGTCCTTTTCAGGGAATCCATATTTTTGCCAGTAGCCTAGTGAGCCACCCACCACTGACTCAATCATAGCAAGAAAGGTCACCACGTCTCTACATGACAACAAATCCAGGGGCTACAGTCCCTGCCCAGCATGAAGTCCCCCTAGAAGGAATGGGTTTAAGACAAATGAACAGTGGTTGCACAGAGTAGTTCCATAGTTAGGTTTTTAATACCATTTTATTTTCAGATTTTTAATTAAAGTATAATTGATTTACCATGGTTGTGCCAATTCCTGCTGCATGGCAGAGTGACTCAGTTACACATATATGTACATTCTTTTTTTATATTCTTTTCCCATCACAGTCTCCCCCAGAAGATTGGATATAATTCCCTGTGCTGCACAGTAGGACCTTGTTGTTTATTCATTCTAAGTGGAATAGTTTGCATCATCTTACCCCAGACCCCCAGTCCATCCCTCTCCCCCTTGGCAACCACAAGTCTCTTCTCTATGTCTGTGAGTCTGTTTCTGTTTTGTAGGTGAGCTCATTTGTGCCATATTTTAGATTCCATGTGTAAGTGATATCTATCCCATTTTATTTTAAAAATGACTGAAAATAAATATGCTTCTCAAACTTCTTGGGGATTTTTAGTATTAAATGAAGTCATCTTCTCATTTAAAGCTGTTTATAGTCAATTCAAAATATGAAGCACAGCTTCAAATTCAACAGAGAAATGTGCCCACCCTTTGACTAACAGAAAGGGACTGAGTCTTTGGCCATCTAACCATTGCAATTGACAAGCTACCTTACTTGGCTTGGTATAAGAGTCATTGGATTAATTTCGAGCAAGACTTTTCCATGGATCTGATGACAAGAATGCTTAAATACTTAAGTGTAGGGGGAAAAAAAAAAAGATATCTATACAGATGCTGCTAAATTTTGAAAGAGGATTACTACTAATTATTTTTGAGATAAGTATGGAATTGAGCATTTATCATTTTAAAGCCTTTGAGTTGGAATGATAATAGAAAATGCCACTTCCCCTCCTCTCTCCACCCCGAAATAAAAACCCTACAACTTTTTAGGTACCTAGCGATAAGACCATTTGAATTTACCAGAATTAACCTGGGAATGAATCCTGGAGTTAGGAAGCTCCTGAGGTAGATTAGTCCTCAGGGTATCATCCAGTAACAAGAGACAGTGCCTGAAATGTCTTCTGAGAAGCATAGCTTGTTAGCTGGGATGCTTTGTGTATGTAAACACCAAAATGGATTTTTTTTGGGGGGGGGGGGGACCGCACCCACAGCACATGAAGTTCCCAGGCTAGGGGCTGAATCAGAGCTACAGCTGCTGGCCTATGCAGCACAGCCACAGCACCATGGATCCAAGCCGAGTCTGTGACCTACACCACAGCTCATGGCAACACTGGATCCTTAACCCACTGAGCGGGGCCAGGGATCGCATCCACGTCTTCATGGATACTAGTCAGGTTCATTACCAGTGAGCCACAACGGGAGCTAAACTTGAGATGGTCCTGAAATGCTCTCACCAGGAAAAGAAATAAGTGATGGAGGGGATGGATGGGTAGACAAGGAGAGAAGAGAGAAGCAGGACACTGACAGCTGATGGGAGCAAAAGGATAGCTTTTGCTCTTGAGGATTAGCTGTAAAGACCTTAATTTGCCTCACTTAAAAAAATCATTTAAAAAGGGGGGTTATCTGTTCCTTCTGGAAGCACATTCTTTCTGGTGCATCCAGAAGGTACTGATTTCTTCCTTGGATGGGGACATGAGAAAACGGGAGGCAAATGTGTGGGGATAGAAGCTCAGTGACAAGAGGAGAGGTGACAACAGGGTGACTCAGACCAGCGGTATGTAGTTCATGCAGCTGCTGACACCACTGGATCACTAGAGATGCACATTCATTTTTTTACTGAAGTTTCTTTACAGTGTTGTGCTAGCTTAGGTGTACAGCAGAGTGAATCAGTTATACATACACATAGATCTTTTTTTTTTTTTTACAGATGCTTTTCCCTTATAGGTTCTTACAAGATTTTGAGTGTAGTTCCCTGTGCTATATATAGGAAGACCTTATTATCTCTTTTATATGTAGTACTTTTCATATGTTAATCCCAAAATCCTAATTTAGCCACAGAACATTTCTGACCATGTTCTATCACATATTTTAAACAAAAAGCATAAGGAGGGTCTTAGGCGATGATGTGCCTTGCTGTTTCCTTCCACTCGTGTTGGCCAGCATTTCTGCCTGAAGGCCCCCACAGTTACAGGGTCACCATAGTGGTTATGCTGAAGTGTTTGGATGTTCATTATGTAAACAGATGCAGTTAGCTGTAATGAATTCTTTTTTACCGCATTCATCTATAAATTAGACACCAGTTGGGTAGCTCTACTTCCTGCTGATTTCTGAGAGTTTTCTCTTTAAGCGTGATTTTAATTGAAGTGGATCAAATGTGTCATTACATCGACCATGTATTCATTATTTCAAGTGTTTTACACAGTAGGCAGCATTTTATCTTTAAAAGATTGCACATATAGGTATGATGCCTTGTCGTCGTCTAGCAGAACACAGTTTACCAAGCACATTTTCATTTATGCTCCGGGGTCGAGGAGAACAGCTTGCCAGAGGCAGGTGTCTTTGGCCCACCTTACAGCGAGGTAGCTGAGGAGGGTTCTGTACAGGACCACTGGGGGTCTGATGGCACCCAGGATTTTATAGCTGAAGGGGTCTCTGTGCCACATTAGCCCAAGAATCATGGATAACCTATTTGAGAAATAAAGGGGGGGGGGTTCCTGAGTGAAGTACAGAGAGAAATATGCCCAGTCCCACCTGGCAAGGACCACACTGCCTTAGAAAGGAAGGGCATGTAAATCGCTAGATGGCCAATGGGAAATGCTTGCTTCGTGGAGGAAAGACTGCTGAAATGTCCTATGACCAGGAGGGGGCAGTGTTCAAGCCCACTGGGCGCAGCCCAGGCTGTGGCCCTGAGGTAGTGGTCTTTCTGCCGGGCCTTAAAGAATAACTAAGATTGTTCCTGATAAAGAAGAAAAGGAAGAGCAACTTCCAGTCTGATAAAGGGCATTTATGGAGACACGGCGGGGTTACTGTATTTTTTTAGGTTAAATTATAGTCAATTTACAATGTTTCTTTAATTTCTGTTGTACCGCAAAGTAACCCAGTCATACACAGTTCCCTGTGCTGTACAGCAGGGCCCTATTGCCCATCCATTAATTTTTGTTTTAATTTTAAACCATCCAGGGAACTCCAGGAAGGGACATGAATGTGTCATATGTTAAGAGCCCACAGCCCAACCGTGATGCGTTGTTGTTGTTGTTGTTGTTGTTGTTTTCTGAATTCACTTTTATTTTTGCTAGGCAGCCACAGAAAAAATAAGTTTGGGTCAAGATCCAACTAAAATAGGAGGATGATTATTAATAACATTAGGGATTATTGGGAACCTATAGAAATATTTTTAAATGGCAGTTTTTGTGTTTGCTGTGTGTTTGTAAAATTCCGAAGAAACCTCCTTGTGAACACAGTTGAGTAGAGACAGAAGTTGTGTGGTGGCTATTTGTTATGAGCCCCTCATGGTCACAGAGCACTGGGCTTGTCCTCTGGGCAGAAGTAGACACCCACCTCTCCTGAAGAGGGAAGGAGACATTTATCAGAATGACATCACTCTTTTTAAGAATTCCTTGAGGAAAGAAAAATTCATCTGCAGTGTTAAGAGATTGGCTCCTTAAGGAGAGGAAAAAATAATATTTGAGTGTAAATTGATGGATAAATTCATTTCCTCTCTCATGTAAAATGGTTGTGACATGTTAAAATAATTTATGTAATTATAGAAGGAAATTGGATTTTCTTTCAACCTTCCTATATGGATGTGTGGTCTTAAGATTGCATACATAGTGAATATTACACCAGAAGCTGAAAGATGATTCCGAATAGTACAGTTGACATTTGGTTTCATTAAAGATTAATAGTATCTCAGCCTTGTATGTTTTACCATATCACAAAAAGCAAGATTTAGTGGCTGGGGCTCTGGATTATATATTAGGTGGCAAGACTTTTAACCCAAACTGCCACTCACGTGCTGACTTCCTAGCTCACCAATGCTCGCTTTCATTTCCCCATCCCCAATAACAGTAGTAATAACACCTGCAGCCAGCGGGCCCAACAAATGGTAAAGATGAACCAGGTGATGTCTGTGGCGGCCTTTAGGCTTCTTAGAAAAGAACTGAATGAAAACACCCCAGGAAAGCCTTCCAGAGAGCCTGCTGCCAGCTCTCTTCCTTCTTCAGAGAAGCACGTTGGAACTCTACCAGGAGGTGGGAATCCCATTTAGAGAGAAGGTTGGTGACAGAGGAAGTGCAGTGAAAGGCACAGTGGGTTGACGCTGAAAAGAACTGGTCACTCATTGTTTGTGCCTTTGGACAAGTTACTTGATTGGATGGGGTCTGCTGCCTCTTACTGAGAGGTAACCTGCATACCTCAGATATGTAAGCACTGAATTCACAGACAATTTACCTAAATTTCCCTCTTCAGTTTTGGCCCATGTAGAAAAATACATCCAAAGCATTATTAGCCTATAGCATTGACAAAATGGTATGGTAGGTATAGGATGGTTGGTTATTGTTTCTCATAATCCCGGCCTCTCCCTAGTCCCTATTCCATAGTTTTAAACTGTGCAGCAGTGGAAAACACCTTCTATTCCCCCTTCTCTTTCTTACCCCTTGTCAATTATCAGAGAGTTAAACCAGAATTAGAGATGGAACTGTACCTTTGCAAAAAGAACTTGAAGTTGGTGAAGTATCTAAACGTTGAGCTGGAGTTCCCATTGTGGCTCCGTGGGCTAAGACCTCAACATAGTGTCTGTGAGGATGCGGGTTCGATCCCTGGCCTTGCTCAGTGGGTTAAGGATCTGGTGTTGCTGCAAGCTGTGGCATAGGTAACAGATGTAGATTAGATCTGCTGTTGCCGTGGCTGTGGTGTAGGCTGCAGCTGCAGCTATGATTTGACCCACAGCCCAGGAACACACGGGTGTGGCCCTAAAAAAAAAAAAAAAAGTTAGGCTGATGCGATTATCCTCATGAGTTCAATCCTTGCAACTCAGTGTAAGTGAAAAAAACATCCTCCCAAGAAACCAGATTGTTACTTAATAAAGCAACACGTTCACTGTTTTCCAATAATCCAGAGTAACAAGAAATAGTATTTTTACACATCTTGTCAAGGAGAAGCCTTGAAGGCGAGTTTTAATATGTATAAATCATTGGGGTGAACTATTGACACTCATTCTCATTAGCTCTTTTTATCCAAGTATCTGTGCTCATCACTCTCCATGTAGTCAAACCACACCCAGCCCATCTTTTTTTCATGCATGAGGTATAGTCCCCCCAATCCTCTGCATGAATAACCATTCATTGAATTTCACTCACGCTAGTGGGCTTCTCATTGTGGGCTCACCTCTCTTTAGGGCAGGAAGAAGGAGGCAAGCAAGGCACTGCCTCTTCAGTGTTACTGTCAGCTACGTGTCTGAAAGATAAAGCACGTGATCAAAAAGAATTCCCCTGGTCCTGTGAATATTCAGAATTCCAGGGGAAGAAGTGGAAGACTCATGCAGTGCTCCAGATGATGCTTTTTTAAAAAAATAATATTTTAGTAAGGTGTAAATACTTTGGAAAATATTTATAGATCCCAGGAGAATTTTTAAAAATATTTTTCTGTGCTGCATCTAGTTTCTAATATGTTTGCTTAATCAGCTGAATCCCTTCTTGATGTCTTAGTACTTAGCCAATACAGTCCTAGCCCAATTATGGGATATTTATATTGTGCTGTACACGGTTCTTGCAGGGGTTTTTTTCTTCTACTGTTGGGGGATGGTTTTGTTCAGAGGTGGCATTAAAAAAGAAAAAGATGACAACCACCCAACACAGTAAACACCCGTTTAGCACATTGTTTCTGTGCAGCAGATGAGTACAGAATCTAAATGCGCTCAACAAAGCCTTATCTGGAATATTTTTGTAAGGACCACTCTTTTGAAGCTCTGGCCCTCGTGATCACCAGAGCTTCACCGGACACAGTGCTGGTAGCATTCCCCCAGCTTTTTTATTTTCACGGCAGTAATAGGACTTGGTTGTTACTGGGTAAATTCTGATAATGTGTGATCCTGGTTAGAAACACCTGCTCTGGGGGTGGGGGCCGGTTTCCAGGAAACTCTTAGAGTCTGGCAGGCTTCTGGGTAGTCCCTAGGGACCGTCTTGTTACATTGGAAAATTGCCCTGGGCCATCATAAATGCCTTTTGTGCATGGTGACAATGAAGTGCTTCTGACTTCACTGGTGGCTGATGTGAGTGAACTGCTTCAAGCCCCCTCTTAGAGGAGCCCTGGTTTGCTAGTAACAAAAGCCAAGTGAGGAGTTCCCGTCGTGGCTCAGTGGTTAATGAAGCCAACTAGGAACCATGAGGTTGCGGTTCGATCCCTGGCCTTGCTCAGTGGGTTAGGGATCCAGCGTTGCCGTGAGCTGTGGTGTAGGTTGCAGACTCGGCTCAGATCCCGTGTTGCTGTGACTCTGGCGTAGGCTGGCGGCTACAGCTCCAATTGTACCCCTAGCCTGAGAACCTCCATATGCCATGGGAGCGGCCCAAGAAATGGCAAAAAAAAAAAAAAAAAAAAAGCCAAGTGATACATATTTAAGCATAAGAAAGGCAGAGGTGGTAAGAGTGCAGACCGGCCTCCCACAGAGTCCTGGTCTGGGACCTGTAACCCCATCTGCGGTGGAACCAGGACTCTCTCTCCATCTTGCTTCCTCCCTTCACTTTTTCCTTCTCTCTGAGGCCTGTTGTCTCCTGCCCTCCAGGTCCCGTGGAAGATTAAAAGGTTGGTCACAGCTCCAAGTTTGTGTCCAGGCAGGAACAAGGGTGCCATAACTAGAATTAGCTCAGGGACTTACTTCTGTGGACAAGAGGCCCGGTTAGAAAGACTAATTGTGAACTGCGCAAACCCCCACAGCTGTCCTCACATGGTGACAGGGGCTTTGTCACCCCTCATTCGAGTTCCCGGTTTCCACTAAACAAAGGCAGGAGCTTAGTGCTGAGCTCACTGGGGCAGCTCTGCAGAGAAGGCATAGGCTCTTGGGAAGCATTTTCAATTCTTTTCTCTTCTTGCTTGTTACTCTGCATGCATCATCTTCATCATTTCACAGCTCATGGCACGTATTTCTTGCATATGAATCTTTAAGGAACCTTAAATATCACCTTACCACCCCAGCCACACTCACCTGTACAAAACCCATAGCAGATGTCCACCTGCCACGACTAAAGTGCTCATGGGTAGGAAGTTCATGTCTTATGAGGTGAATACCCCTTAGCCCACTCCTGATGGAACCCCATTGACCTGAAGGCCGTCTCTCTGTAGCTTCCTCCCAGGCCCTCCCTCTCCCTCTGGAGCCACATAGAATCAGTAGCACCCTTCAACCCTTTGAATGACCTTCCAGTGCCTTGATATGTATGGAGGTACTCCGTCATTTGCTAGAAGGTATTTAGGTGCCTACGTTTACTGAGTATTGTGTAAATGCTATGGCTGTAAAATGTTTGACGAACACATGGAACAGAAACTAGACAAGCTTCTGAGGGGGTGGAAGAGGCCGGGAGGCAGCATCTCTCTGATGATGCTTCAGCCCCAGGAAGGCTGCATCCTCAAGTGCAGGTCACCATCCTCTTGTTCAGAGTCATCCAGCCAGCCACACAGTCCTGACACGGGACTGAGAAGTCAGGGTGCAGGCATCCCACACAGGGGTGCGGGGTCTGTGTGTGAGATGAAGGGAGCACCCGCGTCAAGGGGTTGTGAGGGAGGGAGTCACTGTTGGGATGAGCCCAGCCAACCCACCTGGGGGCCGGGGCTGGGGAGAAATGGATCAACTGAAGAAACTAAAGATTTCATCGGGTTTGGATTTGGAAGGGACATGAATTCCAGGTAATAAGAAAGCGAGTCTGTGTTCTCAGGAGTATGATTGCTGAAATCATGTATGGATGTAAGAGACCTGCAGAGTCTTCTGACTGGTTTCCAAACAGACCAGCTTAGGGAGTTCCCGGGTGGCCTAGAGATTAAGAGATTCAGCGTTGTCACTCCTGTGGCGAGGAACTCAATGAAAGGAAAATTTTTTAAATGTATTAATGTCAGCTGGAATTGAACATTTTAAAAATTGTTATAATGTACAAAGTGAATAATTAATAATTAATTCCTTACCAGTTTATAATGGTAAATGATCAGAATACACATACACACATACACACACATCTCCTGAGAACCATTTTCTGACTTTATCTCATTGTTAGTGAAGGCATTATTTTCATCAGTAGCATGAGCGCTAAATCAGTAACCAATATGACTTCCCTGCTTCCCCATCTCATGTACTTATTGATATCTGCCTTTATGGGGGCACTGTGAGTTCATATTTTTAAATGTGGAAAATGGTATAGTTGCCCTTAGGGAATCTCATGTTGATCTGTGTGCTATGAGGGTAGAAACACATTTTCATATCTGGTGTGAGGTGAGCTCTGTTTCTTCGCTTATTTCTTTATTTTAAATTTCTACCTCTTTTTAGTACTGGGGATCTTATTCATTGGTTTGAACATTGTTAGTGGATTTTTCCTTTCACTTCAGATCCATATTTCATTTCAGGTAACTATTTTAACTAAATATATAGCTGTCATATTTCTGATTTGGTTGATCTCCCTCCATGTTTCTATTAGGACCTGATCTGATTGGACACTGTTTTTTCTGTCACTCTTACTGTCCCATGGCTTGTGGGCATTTCTGCCAAAGGCTCATGAGTCTAGAATATGGTGGCACTTTCATGGCTGATAGGCAAGGGAACCATCTATTTTGTCTTCTAAACCCAGATACATTTGGCTAATAGTAATTATGCCAGGAGTCTCCATTGTGGCTCAGTAGGTTAAAGACCCAACATTGTCTCTGTGACGATGTGGGTTCGATCCCTGGGCATGCTCAGTGGGTTAAAGATCTGGCAATGCTACAAGTTGTAGTGTAGGTTGCAAATGTGTCTTGGCTCTGGCGTTACTGTGGCTGTGGTATAGGCCTGAAGCTGCAGCTCCAATTCGACTCCTAGCCTGGGAATCCCATATGCAGCAGGTGCAGCCATAAAAAGAAAAATGAAATTGTGTCAGAACAACAGGCTTCATCCTGGGGACTGTCCTCTGTGAACTGGGGTGTGGACATTCTACTTGTAGATGACCATTTTTTCGTTCAAAGTATTAAATTGTCCATACTTCAGCAAATCACTTTAAGACCACACGTCTCAAACCAGGGAACCTATATCCTACCTCAGATGTAAAACTACGGGGTGCAAGTGATACCTTCCTCCTACAGCAATTTTAACCAATGCTAGTGTGAGTGCTACTTCTTTATATTAAAATTCATTTTTTATGAAATAGGATCGATCCAAAGCCTATGTATTTTTAAGATAAAATTTTGTGTTGTCAGAGAAATCTCATTTTGCAGTAAGTTGTTTGCAACAGCATCCCCAGGCCTCTGTCGTATCTGTCCCCCCTGTTACTGGCGCTTTTGTCTAAATGTTTGGACAAAACTGGCTTAAGTGACCTTATGTTTTGAAGACAAGAAAACTGATGAGCTCTGTTCTGAAACCTTTTGGGCAGTGCTGTGGCTCCTGTAGCCTCCAGTAGACCTAAAGGCTTTGGCTGGAGGGCTGGAGGACTACCTACCCTTGTGTCTTTCTCGAAAATCCACCTTATTTGATTGCACAAAACGTTTCCACTTTTCATGTTAGCTACTGCCTTCTGTCTCCTCTAAGCTTCTGTAAAAAGGCATTGCACTCAAGGAAGGTGTCCTTTAGCAAGTATTTTTGTGTGTTTATTTGCTATGTGTTCTTTTCATGTAATATGAGTATTTTATAATTACATAGACATAAGAAATGAGTTATTTCAAAGGCCAGCACCAGATTAGGGAAGGAACAGCATTCCTTTGGAAAAACGCCTTGGGAAACTGCCTTGTGTGATATAGGACCTAAGGCTGCGGGTTCTCCGATGTCAAGGAAATAAAGATGAGTACATGAAGGTCGCTCACCCATCCCAACTAAAACAGGTATTTGAGGATGGGAGGAGTAAGAGGGAATAGGAGTAAGCTCTAAGGTGAAAAGAAGCTAGAGGATACCTTTTCAGTATTTAGGTAGCCACTGCATGGGTCTGTTATAAAAAGCCTTCCTGCTCACCCCATGAGAACCTCAGTACGACCTGCTGCACTTGAGAGGGATCTTCAGGAGCGTGCCCGGGGAGGGAAGTGCTAGTTCAGGGCATGGCTCTGCTAATGCACTTGGACTCAGTCACAGGAACTGGCCCAGAGCTTAGAGCAGAAGGAAGAGATAACATACATTCCCACCTATTCAGAAATCCTTTGAAAATTGCTGGGCACAGACCCTACACCCTGCACTAAAGTTCAGGGTGCAGACGGAGTCTTCGGCATCACAGAGGCTGGTTATCTCAACTCACCTCTGGGTTACAAGCTGATACAAAGTCTTTGTCTCCTTAGATGGTAGGTCCAGTCTGAGAAGGGGGGGAAAGCAGGTGGTTTCAAACACCAACTTCTCCATCGCTTAGACACAGCCAGGCCTCAGACCCTGGCCGGAGACTTGGTATAAGTCAGAACTCCAAGTTGAATGGTTTGTAGGAATTAAAAGAATACTTGTGAGTATTGCATAGTGACAGATAAAAGAATACATTAGGTGCAGAAGAATTAGGATCCAAAATCATACACGGTATTGAGAGTCTCAGAGAAGTAAAAGGAACAGTAATGGTATTATGTTTGCTCAATTCCATGCTAACTTCCTAATGGATACAGTATGATTTAACCAGTATTTTGGTTATCATATTTCCAGATTTTAATGTGTTCAAAATCAAAGCGTGTAGGAGTTCCCACTGTGGCACAGTGGGTTAATGATCTGGCTGATCTCTACAGAGGTGCTGGTTCAATCCCAGGCCCAAAGCAGTGAGTTAAAGGATTTGGCATTGCTATAGCTGTGGTGTAGGTCACAGCTGCAGCTCAGATTCAATCCCTGGTCCAGGAACTTCCTTGTGCTGTTGGTGTGGCCAAAAAGAAAAAAAAAAAAGTCAAAGCATGTCATTTAAACATATGACTTACATGGTCTTGGCCGAGTATCTTTTGTTATGAGGAAGTGACTTCTGAAGCTGGTGATGTATTCATAAACAAACTATTTCCCCAGTTAAAGAGGCTTTTTAAAAAATAGATACAAATGCCCCCAATTATTGATATTTATGAGCCCACAAATAGATATTCATTTGTACTGATTTATATTCTTCAGTATTATGTGTATGAAACAAGAGCCTTTGCCTATTTCTTCATCAAAAAACAAAATCCACTTGCAGCAAAACACTGTAATATATTACTGAAGTTGATTATCTTGATCTATCCATTTAAGGATTAGTCTTTCAGAATCTGAGTGACATATAATTCAATATTTTTATTATCTTAATGTAAGTTAGATAGACAGTTATTTTTTGTTCCTAGTTACATTCATTTTTTACTTAGAGAGATAGCCTAATAATTAATTTCTTATATTCTGGAATGAGAAATATGTCCCTTAAGAAAATGAAAGTCCCAGCAGCCTTGGCGAGTGAGAGTTATTGGGGTTTTACATTCCTTTGGAATAGATTTTTGTATGGAAATGTGTATACCCATGAGATAATAACCTTCGTAAGTCATTTTGAAATTTCTATTTAATCAGATTCTGCTTATTTCTACTAACATATTTCAAAGCCAAATATATACATGTATAAACATATTTGTATATTAGACATTAGAGACTTCCCACATAGCAAATTTTTTAGAAAATCCAAGGCAGCATAGAACTGGAAGGAGCTTAACCTATTAAGGTCTTTTTTTTTTTTTTTGTCTTTTTAGGGCTGCATCCAATGCATATGAAAGTTCCCAGGCTAGGGGTCAAATCAGAGCTGTAGCTGCCAGCCTACACCACAGCCACAGCAACTTGGGATCCGAGCCGCATCTGCAACCAACACCACAGCTCATGGCAATGCCAGACCCTTAACCCACTGAATGAAGCCAGGGATAGAACCTGTATCCTCATGGATACTGGTTGGCTTCATTACCACTGAGCCACAACAGGAATTCTGAAAGTTTGGTATAATTTCTAAATTAGTGTGGAAGACCCCCAAAGTCAGATCATGTGTAAAGTGATAGGTTTACTACGCTTTTAAGAGCACAATGAAAAGATCCAAGGACAAGTCATATATTTTTTTTAAATTCCTAATAAAACAATTAGAATTTACGTCTGGCCTCCTTTCCATCTGCCCACCACTTCCTCCCCATCTAGCCCTCCCCCTCTCCCTCCCCTCCCCTCCCACTTCCCAGTCCCCCTCCTTTCCTCATCTTTCTCTGTTATCTTGTTCCACTGCCCTTGGTGGTGGTCTTTATGCTGCTTTACACGGCCAGTCACTCTCTTTCTAAACACATGCCTATCTGATTATCCATCCTCATTATTACCATTCTTAGGTGTCTAGATCCCTAATCTGATAACCTAATTTTTTTTTTCTTGGAGAAGACTGAGTAGATCCTAGCAAAATGCTTAGCCCTTAGAATCACGACAGAAAAAGTTATTAAATAAATATAGATACAGCATATGAATTTTCTAATCTACAGTTGGTACCTTCAGCATGTTTTTAATTCATGGACATGATCCATATAAATTATTGTCCAGAACTTGTTCATTAAAACCATATAGGCAAGTCTGCTTCAGTTAAAGAACCCGTATGTACCCTACTGTCTGTACCCTGCTCCTAGAGCCCTAGGTAGCAGTTCCCATAAGCAATGAATTATTCATTAATTAAGCTAATATTTATTAGGTACCTACTACCTCAGACACTAGAATTAGGAGTTTTTGTAATAGTTGAGGTGAAGGTTTTCGACTTGGTCTGTGATGTTGGAAGTACCCACAATGAAAATTGATTAGTTCAAAGGATGTTTAGGAAATAAAACACCCAGACCTTGATGAAGAATTGCATGCAAGGGGAAGAGAGGGGAACAGGGTGAGGAGGACCCAGGATGACCTCTGCACTTCTAGCACGTGTAGCTGTTTGAATGGTCGTTGTGTCCAAGAGGGTATAATGGTGGAGCCCCTAGTGTGCAATGAAGATCATGAATTTAGTCTTGAAAGTGAGCCCCTGCACCACCATGCCTTTTAATCATTTGGCACTAGCGCCGCAAATCTGGGCAAGGTCCATACCTTTTAATTCATGCTCTTGGATTATTAGCTGTAGAACACTGTCATCCAGCTACTTCCTCCATGAAGCCCTCCTGAGAATTAAGTATTCCAACTGGAGTTAATCTCCCGGTCTTCAGCATGCTGATAGCATGTTTTGCTTGGACACATAAGTTTTGTTTTGTATTATAATTCATGTAATATCTGCTGTCTCTTTCACTAGGTTGTAAGTCCATCAGGGGGAGAAAACTTGTCTTGTTCATTTTAATTTTACATGCAAAGCCTGGAAGAGTGTTCTGAATATAGGGAGCACTGAAATATGTCTTTTGGATTAAATATGGAAACGTTATGCAAACCAACTTCACTCAGAAAAATCATAGCTAAGGAATGAATAGAAACACATTCCTGTGATGGATGGAGGGGAGTGCTTGTAATGCTCTGTGCCATATCATGACCTATATCTCTTCTTCAATCATTGGCAACTGTTTTAAAAGTAAACAAAGTGGAGTTCCTGTTGTGGCGCAGTGGTTAACGAATCCGACTAGGAACCATGGCATTCGGTCCCTGGACTTGCTCAGTGGGTTAAAGATCCGGCGTTGCCGTGAGCTGTGATGTAGGTTGCAGACGTGGCTCGGATCCTGCGCTGCTGTGGCTCTGGTGTAGGCAGGCCAGTGGCTACAGCTTGGATTAGACCCCTAGCCTGGGAACCTCCATATGCCATGGGAGCCGCCCAAGAAATGGCAAAAAAAACCAAAAAATTAATTAATTAAAATAAACAAGGAGTTTCTGGGTAGCACAGTGGGTTAAGAATTTGGCGTTGCCACTGCTGTGGCTCAGGTCACTGCTGTGGTGTGGGTTTGATCCCCAGGCTGGGAACTGCCTCAGGCCTGGCCACAAACAAACAAATAAATAAAATAAACAGACCAAAAAACTTAAAGAATTTGTTCATACCTTGAACAGACTTCTGTCATTGTCCTCATGTACTCTTTTGTGATGTTCTGTTTTGACAGTTTGCATGTCAGCCTTTACTGCTGAATTTGAGAGACTTGAAAGGGATTATGTCTTACTCAGTTTTGTCCCCCCAGCATCAAGACAGTGCCTGGCACACAGTAAACCCTCAGTCAATATTTGTCCCATTGAATGTTTTCGTCCTTAAGTCTCCCTGACATCCAAGGGATCAAATTAAAACTGCTGCCCCCCCAGTGATCTGCTCTCACCTGTGACGGAGGCAGCCTGCCCACAGGACCTCAGCCAATGATCCAGGCCCATTCAGTTCATTGGAGCTTTTGCTAACGACGTCATCCTTGCCTGGAATGCCTTCCTTCTCTGTATGAACAGTTTAGACCAATCTCTCCCTTTCTATAAGCTCTGCCACTTCACAGACTGAATAGCAACTCCCAGTGCATTTCATGTCTGTCTGCTGAGAACCCTCAGAGAAGACCCAGATCTGCTTTGTTCAGTCTGATGTGGGCTTTATGTACCACCTCACGCCCATTTTCCATGTCTGTGAGATTCATACCGTCCACCAAAATATCAAATATTTTGAGCATTAGAGTTGCACTTCATACTTCTTTTGTATCCCCTGCAGCACCAGACAGCATTGGGCCTGACGGGTGGGTGATCAGTCATTTTTTCTGTAGGGAGAATAACGTACAAAGTGATTTGGGGGCCTGGAGGCTGATAGACCAGCTTCCCAAAGTCACTGCTAAGCAGGTGTCTGATATAATTCTTCCCTTGCCATGTCACCCTAAAGGGAGGGTCTGTTCAAAGCCACGTGTGTAGGATATGGCTGCAGTGTTAGTGGTGTTTCTGCAGTGCACGTTCCTATGGTAATAGGTCAGCGTGCCAACCCTGGGCTTATCTTAAAGTTCATCCATCTATATTAATGTAGTAAATTCTGAAATGTTAAGTACTTTCAGTTTCATCATTGAAAACATTTTCTCTGTCTCCTCGGTGTAGAACACAAGGAATCCTGGAGGAATTCTCCCTTCTCAACAAGTATGAAAAGTAGTTCCAACCTTATGAGTAAAGCAAAGCCCACATGACGTTATTCACATGAAATTCTCAATCCAGTAGCCAGCACATAGTAGTTCCTCAATATAGAATTCTTGAATGATGAATGAGACCATTAAATCTTGGTGAGACTGTGTGGTGTTCCCTGGTAGCCCAGCAGTTAAGGAACTGGCATTGTCATTGCTGTGGCAAGCATTCAGTCCCTGGCCTAAGAACTTCCACATGCCATGGGCATGGCTGGGAGAAAAAAAGACTCAGTATGTCTTATATGTAAAGGGATAAATTCTGTGTCATATCATTTTGCAAAAGACGAGATTTTTTACTGTTAATGTTAGGATAAATTACCTGCCCATACCTAGTCCTTGTTCCTAAATTGCAAGTTGAATACTTGCATTTTCTATTTTAGATTCTTTCATTTCTTTTTCTTTTCTTTTCTTTTTTTTTTAGACTGTACATATTTGATTCTTTTCTTGGAAAACAGCAGCCATTTCATCTAATCCTTGAGAAACTTAATCTAGCAGTTGCTTAGTATTTATTTCCATCTTCCCAATTCCATCATGAAGTGGCAGGTCGTGTAGGCTGTTCAGTGGTAAAGGTTTTGGTTAGCACACGCTGATCACATTCTTAAATCTTCACCCACTTGAAGATAACCGATGTAACCTACTGGAAATTAAGGCTGTAAATTTCCAGGTAGGGATTTCAGTGTGACTGCAATCAATACTCCACAGATCGGGCTAACAGTTTTTTCTATGAAATATGTTGGCTGGTGAGTGGAAAATCAATGACGGGGAATGAAAAACAGGTGTCAAGTTTGATAGGAACATCATGCGTTTGATATTTGGAGGCCAGAGGGTCCTGTCAACAAACCCCTGTCAACAAACCCAGCAGTAATTCTGTCAGATACAGTATGCGTGGAATTAATGAAAATGCCAGAAACAAAGCAGTCTGGACAGCAAGCCAGTTGTGCACAAAGTCAGGGAAAACCTGTCTTCTCTGGCATCTGAAGTGAGTGCCTTACAGAAGGACAGAGTAGGGGAGTCATGATGAGGCACATTTGCAGAGTTCTTGTCTTGGACATGAGAAAAGATGGCGAAGCTGGCCTTGCCATTGGAGGAACCTTCACAAGTGTTTGGCGAGGAGTGGAGGGCGCTGTGACAGAGCGTGGTGGTGGCATTTGGAAGCTGCAAATCAGCGGTCTTTTCTAGGCGAGTCAGTTGGAGTTGGTAAGGCCTGAGTGAGCCAAGAGGATAGACAGCAGAGGGAGAGACCAATGACAGTACACATTCAAACATGCAAAACACTCCAAATGCAGTGGCCATTGAGGATAGCAAAAACAACTCACGTTCATTCAATATTAGGGATCGTTTACCAGTTCAATAAATTAGCAGGAAAAAATGAAGTATCATATTGAAAAGAATAAAACTGTTATTTTTCATGACGTATTCTCTTATTGGCAAATGTAGAAGACTCTCCTGAAAATTAATTAAAGCATTCTGAGAACCAAGTAAAATATATAAAAATCAGCAACTCTGGAGCCACACTGTTGAATTCAGTTCTCACTGAGCCATGTAATCAATCAGCAGGTAACTTAATGTCACTAATGACATTGTAAACAAGTCACTCAATGTGTGTGCCTCAGTTTCCTCATCTGTAAACGACGTGTGGCATGTAACGCCTTGGAACAGCACCTGCTACATGTTAGCACAAAAGAAGTGTTTGCTAGTATTGTTACTTTCATTCTATCCCTAGCTTTCCTATAATCTTTATAGGAAATATAATTAAGAAGATCTCATTTGCAGTCCTACTGAAATATGTTCAATGCCAATGACAAAAACCTAACAAGAAATGCTCTAATAACTGAAGAACAGATGTCAGTTCTCCCAAAAGTAACTCGATAAATTAAATATAATTTCTACTAAAATCCCAGTAACTTTTAGGGACTTGCAAATACTTTCAAAGTATTTTTAAAGTTTATTTGGAGGCTTATAGACATGTGAAACTCATCCAAAATTTTTTGTTAATCCAAAAATTATGTTAAAGATTGCTAGATTTGGCTCCATATTTTTAGTCTCTTAACATGAAATTAGTTTTTAAAAGAAAGGCAAATGAGAACCTGGAGCGGAAAAAAAAAAAAACATTTAAAACCTGAAGTAAAAATAATATATTCAGTATATTATGAGCTCTTAAAAGTCAATAAGAAAAAGAATACTTTTTTATTTATTTTATTTTTTTTGTTTATTTTTGCTTTTTTTAGGGCCACACCCGAGGCATATGGAGGTTCTCAGGCTAGGGGTCTAATGGGAGCTACAGCTGCCGGCCTAAGCCACAGCCACAGCCACGCCAGATCTGAGCCACGTCTGTGACTACCTCATCAGTAGCTCCAAAGTTCCAAATCTAATTGTAGAAACCACCCAGATCGGGTGATGGCTGAGACTCAGGGTATGAGCCATTCTAGAACAAATCCCATTCCCCTGTATTCATGTGAAACTGGGAAACCTTTAAACACGTGCTTCTAAAATACAGTAATGGGGCAGGCATGGGATAGATGCTGCCATTCCCAGTGGGGAAGCCTGAAGGAATAGTCACGTGTCTCTGACGTCCCCTGTTTCTTACACTGCTTCCTGAGCTCCAGCGACATCGCCGTTTTTGGGATGCCTCACTTGAGTGCATATCAAAAGTGGGTTTATCTAAACTGAGTGTGCGCTGTCCCATCTCAAAGATGGTTAGATCTGCAACTGATAGTGTAAATGTAGCTGTCGTGGTGCCTGCACATAGCTGTCATGGTGCCCGCCATGCTGTGACTTGACGGTGCAGAGATGCCCTTGACGATGTGCTCAGCCCTCCTGGGGTAGCTGCTGGAGAACGTTCTCTGGATGGCACTCGCAACTCCTTGTTCTGTGAAAGAAATCACTCCGTAAAGGAAGGGCGTCTCAGCCAGGTAAGTGATCTGCACAAAATGTGGGTGTCCTGTATTAATGGAAGAATGAAATTGAATGAAATGTGGAGTAAAGCCATCTTCTCAGACCAGGTAAAGACTTATTCAGAGTTTGTGTTTTGTCACGTAGTAGCTTTGTACCCCTCGCCCACTTAATATCTTTATTAGTTAAAATGACCACATCACTGTGTTACCGACTAGACAGAGAAAAAATTTCTTATATCTTTACTAATTTACTAACCAGGCATTCCAAATGTACATAGGAGGGAAAATATTTTGTGCCTGAGATCATGGCTTCTTTGGGTGTTTGAAAAAATTTCTTCTTTCCTCTTTCATTATGGTTTTACTATTTAATTACTGAGGCAACGTACTGTTGCATTTTTGTATCGCTGGGTTAACATCTTAGGTGTGAGAAGCCTAGTTAGTTGAACACAGTTCTTGAAAAATACTCTTTCCCCTTGAGGTACTGAATTTCTCATTTTGAGAAATGAGTTAAATGTCTGTGTGACTAAAACAGTCTGAAGTGTCCACCCCATATCTTCTTTAATATAATACTTTCGCAAATCTTTTCAGGGTCTAGTGCTCTGAACCCTTTTTGCCTCCATCAGGAGACTGATTTCCTCAAATCAGTTCAGATTTGTAAAACTTCAAAGGGTTCTATTTTCTTCAGTTAATTCTGGGGGGCTTTTTAAAAGCTGGATGTGAGTTGGGTTGTGGTGGGAGAGAGACGAGGTCTGGAATCATGACCAGCCAAGTGGAGAAGCCTGCACACCCCAAAAGTGTCTGCACTGGTCCTGAGGCCAGAGCTGCATTGGGTTTTTTGGGCTTTTTTTTTTAATAATTTTTTTTATTTTCCCACTGTACAGCAAGGGGGTCAGGTTATCCTTACATGTATACGTTACAATTACATTTTTTCCCCCACCCTTTCTTCTGTTGCAACATGAGTATCTAGACAAAGTTCTCAATGCTATTCAGCAGGATCTCCTTGTAAATCTATTCTAAGTTGTGTCTGATGAGGCCAAGCTCCCGATCCCTCCCACTCCCCCCCCCAATCAGGCAGCCACAAATCTCTTCTCCAAGTCCATGATTTTCTTTTCCGAGATGTTCATTTGTGCTGGATATTAGATTCCAGTTATAGGTGATATCATATGGTATTTGTCTTTGTCTTTCTGGCTCATTTCACTCAGTATGAGATTCTCTAGCTCCATCCATGTTGCTGCAAATGGCATTATGTCATTCTTTTTATGGCTGAGTAGTATTCCATTGTGTATATATACCACCTCTTCCGAATCCAATCCTCTGTCGATGGACATTTGGGTTGTTTCCATGTCTTGGCTATTGTGAATAGTGCTGCAATGAACATGCGGGTGCACGTGTCTCTTTTAAGTAGAGTTTTGTCCGGATAGATGCCCAAGAGTGGGATTGCGGGGTCATATGGAAGTTCTATGGATAGATTTCTAAGGTATCTCCAAACTGTTCTCCATAGTGGCTATACCAGTTTACATTCCCACCAACAGTGCAGGAGGGTTCCCTTTTCTCCACACCTTCTCCAGCACTTGTTATTTGTGGACTTATTAATGAGGGCCATTCTGACTGGTGTGAGGTGATATCTCATGGTAGTTTTGATTTACATTTCTCTTATAATCAGCGATGTTGAGCATTTTTTCATGTGTTTGTTGGCCATCTGTATATCTTCTTTGGAGAAATGTCTATCCAAGTCTTTTGCCCATTTTTCCATTGATTGATTGGCTTTTTTGCTGTTGGGTTGTGTAAGTTGTTTATATATTCTAGAGATTAAGCCCTTGTCAGTTGCATCATTTGAAACTATTTTCTCCCATTCTGTAAGTTGTGTTTTTGTTTTCTTTTTGGTTTCCTTTGCTGTGCAAAAGCTTTTCAGTTTGATGAGGTCCCATGGGTTTATTTTTGCTCTAATTTCTCTTGCTTTGGGAGACTGACCTGAGAAAATATTCATGATGTTGATGTCAGAGAGTGTTTTGCCTATGTTTTCTTCTAGGAGTTTGATGGTGTCCTGTCATATATTTAAGTCTTTCAGCCATTTGGAGTTTATTTTTGTGCATGGTGTGAGGGTGTGTTCTAGTTTCATTGCTTTGCATGCAGCTGTCCAGGTTTCCCAGCCATGCTTGCTGAATAGACTTTCTTTTTCCCATTTTATGTTCTTGCCTCCCTTGTCAAAGATTAATTGACCATAGGTGTCAGGGTTTATTTCCGGGTTCTCTATTCTGTTCCATTGGTCTGTCTGTCTGTTTTGATACCAGTACCACACTGTTTTGATGACTGTGGCTTTGTAGTATTTCTTGAAGTCTAGGAGAGTTATGCCTCCTGCTTGTTTTTTGTTTCTCAGGATTGCTTTGGCAATTCTGGGTCTTTTGTTGTTCCATATAAATGTATGGATTGTTTGTTCTAGTTCTGTGAAAAATGTCATGGGTAATTTGATAGGGATTGCATTGAATCTGTAGATTGCTTTGGGTAGTATGGCCGTTTTTACAATATTGATTTTCCCAATCCAGGAACATGGAATATCTTTCCATTTATTTACATCTTCTTTGATTTCTTTGATTAAAGTTTTATAGTTCTCGGCATATAGGTCCTTTACCTCCTTGGCCAGGTGTATTCCGAGGTATTTGATTTTGTGAGGTGCAATTTTAAAAGGTATCGTATTTTTGTATTCCTTTTCTAATATTTCACTGTTGGTATATAGAAATGTGACTGACTTCTGAATGTTCATCTTATATCCTGCTACTTTGATGAATTTATGAATCAGTTCAAGGAGTTTTGGGGTTGAGTCCTTAGGGGTTTTCATGTATAGTATCATGTATAGTATAGTATAGTATCATGTCATCTGCATACAGTGACAGTTTGATCTCTTCTCTTCCTATATGGATGCCTTTGATTTCTTTTGTTTGTCTAATTGCTGTGGCTAGGACTTCCAAAACTATGTTGAAGAGCAGTGGTGAGAGTGGGCATCCCTGTCTTGTTCCAGATTTGAGTGAGAAGGCTTTCAGTTTTTCCCCATTGAGTATTATATTTGCTGTGGGTTTCTCATAAATGGCTTTGCTTATATTCAGGAATGTTCCCTCTATACCCACTTTGGCAAGGGTCTTGATCATGAATGGATGTTGGACTTTGTCAAATGCTTTTTCTGCGTCTATTGAGATGATCATATGATTTTTGACTTTTTTTTTTGTTAATGTGGTGTATGATGCTGATTGATTTGCGTATGTTGAACCATCCTTATGAACCTAGGATGACCCCAACCTGGTCATGGTTATAATTTTTTTGGTATGTTGTTGGATTCGGTTGGCTAAGATTTTGTTGAGAATTTTTGCGTCTATATTCATCAATGATATTGGGCAATAGTTTTCTTTTTTGGTGGTATCTCTGTCTGGTTTTGGAATGAGGGTGATGGTGGCATCATAGAATGTCTTTGGGAGTATTCCTTCTTCTTCAACCTTTTGAAAGAGTTTAAGGAGGATGGGCCCCAATTCCTCTTTATATGTTTGATAAAATTCACCTGTGAAGCCATCTGGTCCTGGAGTTTTATGTGTAGGGAGTGATTTTATGACCTCTTCAATTTCATTTCTAGTGATTGGTCTGTTCAGTTGGTCTGTTTCTACTTGATTCAGTTTTTGGCAGGCTGTAAGATTCTAGAAAATTGTCCATTTCTTCCAGATTGTCAAACTTGTTGCCATATAGTTGTTCATAGTATTCTCTTACGGTTTTTTGTATTTCTGCTGTATCTGTGTGATTTCTCCTTTTTCATTTATAATTTTGGTTATTTGGGTTCTTTCTCTCCTCTTTTTAGTGAGTCTGGCCAGGGGTTTGTCAATTTTGTTTACCTTTTCAAAGAACCAGCTCTTGGTTTTATTAATTTTCTCTATTGTTTTTTGAGTCTCTATTTTATTGATTTCTTCTTTGATCTTTATAATTTCCTTCCTTCTGCTAACTTTAGGTCTTTTTTGTTCTTCTTTTTCTAATTCATTTAGGTGGAGGGTTAAGTTGTCCATTTGGGATCTTTCTTCTTTTTTGAGAAAGGCCTGTATTGCTATAAATTTCCCTCTGAGCACTGCTTTCGCAGCATCCCATAGATTTTGAGAGGTTGTGTCTTCATTATCATTTGTTTCAAGGTAGTTTTTAATTTCCTTCTTGATTTCCTTATTGGGCCATTGGTTTTTTAGTAGCATGTTGGTTTAGTCTCCATGCAGTAGGTTTTTCTCTTTCCTTTTCCCATGGTTGATTTCTAATTTCATGGCGTTGTGGTCAGAGAAGATACTTGAGATAATTTCTATGCTCCTAAATTTATTGAGATTCGCTTTGTGTCCCAATATGTGGTCAATTCTTGAGAATGTTCCATGAGCATTTGAGAAGAATGTGTATTCTGCTTTTTTTGGATGTAGGGTCCTGAAGATATCAATGAAGTCTAACTTTTCTATTGTTTCCTTTAGGATCTCTGTTGCTTTATTGGTTTTCGTCTAGAGGATCTGTCCCATTGATGTGAGGGGGTGGTATAAGGTCCTCCTACTATGATTGTATTCTCATCAATATCTCCCTTTATGTCTGTTAATATTTGTTGTATGTATCTGGGTGCTCCTGTATTTGGGGCATATATGTTGACGATAGTAACATCCTCTCCTTGGATGGATCCCTTAATCATTAAGTAGTGTCCTTACTTTGTCTTTCTTATGTCTTTTGTTTTAAAGTCTATTTGTCTGATATGAGCGTTGCGACTCCTGCTTTGCTGTCATGTCTATTGGTGTGAAATATTTTTCCCACCCTTTCACTTTAATCTATATGTATCTTTTGTCCTAAGGTGAGTTTCTTGTAGGCAGCATGTTGGAAGGTTTTTGCCTTTTTATCCACTCAGCCACTCTGTACTTTGATTGGGGGCGTTCAGTCCATGACATTTAAGGTGTAATTGATAGATGATTATTTATTGCCATTTGAACCTCGTGTTCCAGTTGATTCTATGGTTCTCCATTCTTCCTTTCTTTTTTTTTTTTTGGTTGGATGGTCTCCTGTTATTATCTGCTTGAGGTATTTTTTTTTTCATTTTTTGCAAATGCAATATTTGCTTTTGGCTTGTGGTTGCCCTGTTTTTTTAAGTATGCTAACCCCTTCCCATAATTGTGTGTTTTAGCCTGATGGTCCTGTAAGTTCAAACACTTCATTACTATATTAAAATTAAGAAGAGAAACATACAAACAAACAAACAAAAAGGGTTATTTACTTTCCTAACATCCCTTGCCCACATTTTATGGTTTTAATGACTCTTTTTTATTTTTTTCTTTTTAATTTTATTTTGTTTGAGGCCTGTTCATGATTAAATCTGTATGCTGGCTTATTTGAGTGACTGCTCTCTGATTGCGGTTTCCTCAGTCCTAGTTCTTCCTCTTCTTCTTTTTTTTTTTTTCTTTTCTTTTTTCTTCCCTTTCCTTCCTTTCTTTTTGGTTTAGAGAAGCCCTTTCAATATTTCCTTTAGCCTGGGTTTTGTGTTGCTGTATTCTTTAAGTTTTTGTTTGTTGGAAAAAATTTTTATTTCCCCTTCTATTTTAAATGATATTCTTGCTGGATAGAGTATTCTAGGTTGCATATTTTTTCCTTTTAGCACTTTAATATCTCTTGCCATTCCCTCCTGGCCTGTAGTGTTTCTGTAGAGAAGCCAGCTGATATTCTTATGGGGGTTCCCTTGTAGGTAACATTCTGTTTTTCTCTTGCTGCCTTTAGGATCCTCTCTTTATCACACTAACTTTTGCCATTTTTATTATGATGTGTCTTGCTGTGGGTCTGTTTGGGTTCAGTTTGTTTGGGGCCCTCTGTGCTTCTTGTATCTTGAACCCAGTATCCTTTAGATTTGGAAAGTTTCCATCGATAATTTCTTCAAATATATTTTCCATCCCCTTATCTTTTTCTACTCCTTCTGGAATTCCTATTATGCGTAGATTGGCCCGCTTTATATTATCCCATAGGTCTCTTATATTGCTTTCCAGTTTTTTGATTCGGTTTTCTGTCTGTTGACCGGATTGAGTGATTTCCATTATTCTATCTTCCATATCACTGATTCGTTCTTCTGCATTATTCATTCTGGTTTTTACTGCCCTTAGTTCGGTTTGCATCTGTGCAAATGAATGTTCTAGTTTTTCTTGGCTCCTCCTTATATTTTCTAGTTCCTTTCTGAGGGTATCTGCATTACTGTTCATATCTTCTCTTAATTCCTTCAGTATTTTCACTATTTCTATTTTGAACTCCAGGTCTGTCAGACTGCAGAGATCTGTTTCATTGTTGACTGTTTTAGGTGAGTTCTCCTGTTGGTTTGACTGGGGGTGGTTTCTCAGCTTCTTCATCTTGCTTGTTGTTTTCTTTCTCCTGAGGGAGTTGTACTCTCCATTATCGGGCAGTGTTTGCCTTGTCACTGCCGTGGAATATTTCCTGAGGGCTGGTGTTGTTGGTCAATCTTTTTTGAGGCAGTGTGGCTTTTCTGGAGTGTTGATGGGCTAACAGTTTTTCTTTGAAGCAAAGGAGGGCTTTCTGAGGGCAGACAGGACTGGGAGGTCCACACCACGATGGTAGCAGATTTCACTTGGTCATGCAGAGCTTGCTCTGGTGTTTTTAGGCTGTGGGGTTCTTGCAGGGGGTTGGCGGTGTTGGGCAGCTGTTCCTCAGGAGTGCAGCACCCCCTGGGGGCTGGAGCAGCTATCTGGGTCACTGAGAACCTAAGAGGCTCTTCCCCAGGGCAGCCCAACTCAGAAGGACGGCCTGAGAATGTAGGCGGATCTTTTCACAGTCTGGCCGAGCTTGTTGCAGCTTTTCTTGGCTGCAGGGGCTCTTCCAGGGGGCTGGTGGTGCTGAGCAGCTATTCCGAGGGAGTGGGGCACCCCCTGGGGGCTTGGGCAGGTAGCAGGGCCACTGGAAACCCAAGAGGCTCCTCCCCGGGGCAGCCTGACTCAGAAAAACCGTCTGAGATCTTTTCCGGACTCAGCCAGGCTTGTTGCAGCTTTTCTGGGCTGCAGGGGGTCCTGCCTGGAGCTGGCAGTCCTATGCAGCTGGTCCACTAGGTCTCGGCACCCTCTGGGGGCTTGGGCGGGTAGCAGGGCCACTGGAAACCCAAGAGGCTCCTCCCCAGGGCAGCCCGACTCAGAAAGACCATCTGAGATCTTTTCTGGACTCGGCCAGGCTTGTTGCAGCTTTTCTGGGCTGCAGGGGGTCCTGCCTGGAGCTGGCAGTCCTATGCAGCTGATCCACTAGGGCACCCCCTGGGGGCTTGGGCGGGTAGCAGGACCACTGGAAACCCAAGAGGCTCCTCCCCGGGGCAGCCCAACTCAGAAAAACCGTCGGGGAATTAGGCAGATCTATTCACGGCCTGGCTAGGCTTGTTCTAGCTTTTCTGGGCTGCAGGCCTCTTCTCGGGGGCTGGTGGTGTTTGGTGCTGCTCTGCGGAAGTGTAACCCCTCCAAAGGGCAAGCAGGACTGTGCAGGGACAGCCCCTGCGGTGGTAGGCTTCAGGCAATTGTTGAGGCCAGCCCTCCTGGATGGCAGGCAGCCCCAGGTTCGGGAGAGCATAGGGGGTGGCGGGGGTGGGGGGAGGGGATGCACTGGGAAGCACAGCTTTCAGCTAGCTAGTGGGCCTGTAAGCTTGCTGTGGCGTTGGGGGTATTCTATGGGGACCCACCCCTTCTTCTCTCCCCCCACCAGCACGGGCGCAGACCAGGCTCTTCTCCCAGGTTCCCTCTGATGCGGCTTTCCACTTCCCCACCCCTAGATTATTGCTCCCTTCCTCTGCGACAGCTTTGTTTTCTAGTCTCCCAGGCAGTCTCTGCCCCGTCAAATGGTTTCTAGACCTCCCAAGCAGTTTCCGCTCTGCCCCGCCCCCCCCAGCCCGTTCTCAGGGTCTAACCTCTGGAGCCAAGATCTCAGTGCCCAGCCCCCATCCAGGCGTCCCTGTCCCTTTCCCAGGGACTAACCTCTGGAGCCGAGGATTCGGTGCCCAGCCCCCACCCAGGCGTCTCAATTTTTGGTTACTGTGCCCATAGTTCAGATGGTCCATTTGGTTCTTGATCGGCTTTTCCGTACTCCAACTTACTGCTACACTCTTCTCTGCATCTGGAGATTCCTCCGGTTTGTTTGATCTTTCCCCCGTGTAGGTGACTTTCCAGGGTGCGGGATCCCTTTCTCCTCCGCAGTTCCCTTTCGGGAGCGCCCATCCCGCTCGGATTCACCTTCTCTCACTCTCCTCTTTTCTCCCGTTCTGCCCCGTAATGTCACGAACTTCTTGCCCTTATTAGAGTTTAGGTTCCTCTGCCAGCGATTTGTTGCTGTTCTGTGCGAGTCATTTATTCTGTAGATGTGCTTTTTTTTGTTGTGTTTGTGGGAGAGGGCGAGCGTGTCCCCCTACTCCTCCACCATCTTGTCCTCTCTCCTGCATTGGGTTTTTTTAAATGTTTTTTTTAACTGAAGTATAATTGGTTTACAATGTTGTATGAGTTTCAGGTATAGAGCAGAGTGATTGTTTTATATATATGTAAATGTATATATATCATATATTGATTGGATCAAATATATATAATTCCATTTATATATATGTATGTATGTACATTCACACACATATGTGTGTATATATTCTTTTCAGATTCTTTTCCTTTATAGAGTATTACAAGACACTGAATATAGTCCCCTGTGCTCTACAGGAGATCCTTGTTGGTTATCTAGTTTATAGGTAGTTAAGGTGTGTACATTAATCCCAAACAGCTGCATTGTTTTGTGCCAGCTGGAAATCACTGGTATTTTCTGTTAATACTCTTGGGATTTTTTTCCCTCTTGCATGTCACCATTGAAAGAACATGGTTCTACTTTTGAATTCTTGCTCTGTGTTGAACAGTTGTGCAGGACGGATACTGATGTGATAGCATCCTTGGATCCTTGACAGGCACGTCCCCTTATGATTCATGATGTGTGCTCAGTCACTGTCCACTGAGGGCTAAAGATTTCCTCTCAAATAACCGCTGTGAATCTGCAGCCTAGAAAGAGAGGGCTGTCTGCCTCTATTTGCCAGTTTCCAGACTCTGGAAACATCTCTGAAATTTAGAGTAGGGTTAATTGTCAAGTTAATCAAATTTTCATTGGTTTTAACAGGAAAGATACAGCTGCGTGGAAAGGAAGAAAAAAGGAGTCAGCACAGTTTTTTAAAATAGACACAAGCTCTCTGCTTCCCCCACCTCCGCAGTTAGCTTCTTGAATTTTTAGCAGATAGCCGTGTTTCTAATCGTAATGTTTTCGCGATATTAGTAGCACTTCCAGTAGCCACTTAGTTAGCCCCTTGTTTTTTATCGGCCAAGTCTTTCTCCCTCCTGTCTTTGAAGTCTGGGGAGCTGCAGAGCGATTCAATTTCTGCACCTCGCCAGAATTAGGGTATTTCCTGGAGGTAGTTCTGAGAACACACTCCGTGGTAAAACACGCCGTTATAACATCTTGCGAAGGTCCTAATATTAATAAATAATGGAGACTGCTTTTTTTTGGTTTACTTTCTCCCAGAATTATGTTAGAGAAAACATGATCCATTTTATGATTTTGCGCAATTCAGAAGTAATTACCAAATTCATAACTCTGTAAGGAGCAGATTTTTAATACCTACATTATTAGAACACACCAGATTTATTGTCTCGAATCCAGCCTTGGAAGTTAATCAAATGCAGTTGTCAGTGTTGCAGATACCCATTAAATCTTGTATATTATTTTGTGCGCATACACACCATCCATGAGGAAATGAAGACTCATAAGAAGTTCTGGGAACTTTTACAGATTACTATATTTCTCGCCTCGGCAGCTTGATACTTACTCAGTTCTGCTTCCTTCTTTAAATTAAAGGAGGTTTGATCTTAATCTTGTGTTTCCAAAAAGTTTTAAGTATAATTTTAGGATAATTCCTTCTATATTTAATTAATCCTTTTGCTAAATATACATAAATATGTATACCTGCTTAGTGTACTGCTTGGAAGATGACTGTTCAAGAATAATAGGCAGTATCTTTAATATTATCATTTAAAATGTGGTATCAAGGAGTTCCCATCGTGGCTCAGCAGTAACAAACCTGACTAGTATACATGAGAATGAGGGTTCAATCTCTGGTCTTGCTCAGTGGGTGAAGGATCCGGCATGGCTATGAGCTGTGATGTAGGTCACAGACACGTCTCGGATCCCGCGTTGTTGTGGCTGTGGCATGGACCAGCAGCTGCAGCTCTGATTCAGACCCTAGCCTGGGAACTTCCATATGCCTCAGATGCAGCCCTAAAAAGACAAAAAAACAAAACAAAATGTGGTATTGGATATGTGGCTAGATCTGTTTTTATTCCTCTCCAGGATAGAAGATTTTCAGAAACAGTGGGCATTTGAGATAACTCTACAGAAGCTCTTGAGACTTTAAGACCATGGAAAGGATCTTCCCTTCATCTTAGATTCCCATACTCTGGTTCCAAATAATAATTGAAGGTATCAATAAAGAAAAAAAGTTCTATTCCAAACTGGATTACGTTACAAATTGGTATAACATAAGGGTTAATAATTTAAATCTTTTTCATTCATAGTTTTACCAAAGATGTAATAATTTTCAGGAAATGGAAAAAAATGGAAGTGTTGATGGGTGCCTTCCACCTAAGCAAGGGGGGATGCACACAGTGTGGGTACCTCTTCCAAATAGCCTACCCCTTTCCTCTGCTCTGCTTCCCAGGCTCTGACACCTCCCTCATCCCTCTGACACCGTTCAACTTCCTCTTGCCCTTGAATCCTAGTGAGTGATGATGTGGTGTCTTTGCTACCTACTGCAGTCACTTCTTTTACTTTTAGCCTCAGGGTTGACCCATCCCAGTCTTCCAGATTTCAGCAAGAACTCAGGGCAGTATGTTTTAGCTTGGGAAAAATGGGCAGGTGCTGGGCGGCTTATGGTTTCTTTGAATATGTACTCTGTATTTAGATGCATAGCAGCCAAGCATGCATTTTACTCTCCTCCCCACCCAAATAATGTTCCCAATTGAAATTATTTTTGTACCCGGATGACTCCCCAGGTCCAGGTCCCTGCTTCCTGCATTGTGGGGGAGTACCATGAAGTGCAAGGTTGCTTTGGGATGGCAGTATGTGTGCCATTCTTAAAAATTTGTAGCAAGTCAACTGAACCCTGACTTGGAGTTGAAGGGATAAGATACAATCAAGGTCATTCCTAGGAGTAGGGTTCAAAGGAAAAGAATCAATCTTTTTGAAAACAGTAATACTTGCTTTTGTTTTTTGTTTTGGGGTTTTTTTTTTTAGTATGAGGAAATTAAAAAAGAATAAGACTCAGCCAAAAAGTAAAAGTGAATTTCTTTTCATGTGTTACCTTTGAATCTCAAGTTTTTCAATTTTCACATCTGTGTTCTATTCTCTCTCATTGCCAGATGTTTAAAACAGTCAGTGCATAATTGCCTGGTGAGTGGGCTATTTCTGTTCATTCTGAGCCGGAATGCACTGAGCAGTTCGCAGTGTATTTCACCAGTTGATCTGGAGAATATTGTTCATTTATCAGCTTCTGCATTTGAGAGTTAATTTGCCAAAGTTGATTTCATGCTACATGCCTTGGCTCAGTTGATTACCCATATCAGAATGTATCTGTTTAGAAAAAAATGAACTCTGCTCTTTAGCCATGTAGCATTAATTGATGACATTTCTTTAGCGTGGATTTATGTGGCCATGCAGTCTTGTCTCTGGTTCAGTAAAGCCTTGTCTTAAACTCTCAATTTACCTAACATTGTTGGGCATAATGACTTTGAATTAATGCAGTTTGTCAGCAGCAATAGACTGCCTTGAGCTTGGGAACGTCCTGCTACGTCTTCTTCAGACTGATGTATGAAATTGCACATCCCATTTATTTCTTACAACATTATAAACAACATCTGTGCCTCTGCTTTCCTGGTAAGGATAGAGCTGCTCAAATCTGAGATTTATACCATGGTTTATCATCTTCCCAGGTGATTCTCCTGGCAACCTTCAAAGCTTACACCAAGAGCTTAAAGTATTGCTCAGGTGTGAATCATGTGTTGGCCTAAATACTACCTCGAAAATCATTTGCTCTCCCAGCTCCTTTGTGCTCTCCAGACCCACGTTTGACACGGGTTTTTTATTTTTATTTTTTTTCTGTGATACCATTTTATTTATTTATTTATTTTTTATTTTCCCCTGTACAGCAAGGGGGTCAGGTTATCCTTACATGTATACATTACAATTACATTTTTCCCCCACCCTTTCTTCTGTTGCAACATGAGTATCTAGACAAAGTTCTCAATGCTATTCAGCAGGATCTCCTTGTAAATCTATTCTAAGTTGTGACACGGGTTTTTTAAATTTAATTAGAGTCATCATAAAGGTGTGACCTTGAGTCAGTCTGCATCGAAATGCCTTCTGTGTGACCGAATTTGAAATGGCCAAGCTGATTTGTCACTTCTGGTATAGGGTGGCTATATGTCCCACCTTATAAGATCTATGAGCTGAAGTTCTGCATTTGTGCAGCATTTAAACCCAGGACCTCTTACGAAGAACCCACTGTCATCCCATGATTGGGTCTGCTCGTGGTTGGGATTTGGAACCCCTGCAGCTCTGTCACATGGCGCGGAGAGTGGTTGTCAGCCTAGTTACTTTTCGTTGACTTAGATGTGCAGCATGGCACCTGGAGTGCAAGTGGGGCAAATTGTCACTGACATGAGGGTGAAATGAAAAGTATATGTCTGTAGTCTTTTATCTTTCTTTTAGCAGCCAGACACATGTTTCCTTCACGCAAAGGGAAGAAAATCACAAGGACCCATGCTTGTCTCCCTTTAGAACTCTCTAGAATTAGCTTGTCATGAAATGTAAAACTAATGTGCAGTTGTGAAAAGTGCTGCCAGCTTTTTCCTCACTGCTGCCTGATGGCTAAGTAGATTTGGAAATGAAAGGGGTTATTATAAAGTGATTACTGAATAGCTAGGTATGTCATTTTAAACAAGCAGCTAAAATCTCTCTCTTAGACATTCAGGCTGTAGTCTTGTTTTGTATCATTCATATTTAAGACATGATTTTGATTGTGGAAGAGTAATCAAGCACTGGGGTAATTTAAGGAAGAAAATATACTGGCTGATATTTTCTTTCATTGCTTATTAAAATACATTAGAATTTAAATGAGGCATTCTCTAAAATGTGTAACTATTAAGTAGATACCAAATATAAATATCCAGATACCAGTTGGCTCTACTTCAGAGTTGAAAATTCTTCACTTAACTAAAAACTTTTCTTTTAAAATTCAAGTAAAAACTATTTAAAATAATATGTGGAAAATGGCATGTATCAAAGAATGAATGGTTTAAAAATTACAACTCTTAATATCTTATTACTGTCAGTTTCATAGGGGAAGGAAGATGCCTCCAAGAATCCTAGAAGGAAAACAAAATCAAAATAAAATGGGGTTCAGCTAATATAGTCTTTGTATATACCTCTCTTTTTTAATTGCTTTTGCCTTTGGAACCACCATCTGTGTTGGTGGCTTAAGCAGTCACGTGACCTCCAAATCCTTCACCCTGACCTTGCACTTCAGATCTATCCTAAGGACCATAATGGCTATCTTTGCATGAGCATCACACAGGCAGAAGAATGTTAGGCACATCACAAGCCAAACTCTTCTTCCTCTGTTCCCTGTCCTGGCAAGACTGTCTTCCTCCTGTCCTGGCCCCTCCCTCCACCCCCGCCCCAGGCCATCTGTGGTGTATGTCTCCAAGGTGTTTGCCCAGCTGTCATTTTCCTGGTACGGCTGGGTTAGCCACTGCCAGCACAGTCCTCCTGGGAGAACCCAGCCTTCCTCCCTTTCCTCCAGGCTCCCCCGTCCCCAGTCCATCCCCTGCTGCCAACAGTCTGGTGCCTGTGTCTGCCCCACAGGCTCATTAGCCTTCTCTCCCCATGGCTGGGCCCCCCAGAGCCCCTATAAGGCCTAGCCCTTTACTGTCTCCAGGACCTTCACTGACCCTGTGAAGGGGAGGTTTGTCAGGAACATGCAGCTCGTCACCTAGTCATTCTGCTCTGGTGGCCTCATCACTTTGTTTTATTCCTGAGATAACTGAGCAGCCAAATCCCAACGTATACTCCACTTGAAGTACTGCCTGTCTATTGCAGTACTTGCCCTTCTGCTTGTATAACATACCTCACAATTTCCCTGGAGCCCATTCTATGCCTAGGACCTTGCCAATCACGGGTAGAATTTCCTGATGTCACCCTGATGCCTCTGTGTTAGTCTGTTGCATGGATATGTTATGTAACCACCTGCTAGTGTCTTCATTTATCAATCATCCACTCCACCAGGAGTCTCTCTCCTCTCTCTCTATTCTGTGGCCCTATGATAACATCTCTATAATATATGCTTCTAGTTTCCATTAGCAATGAGTTTTGTGTGTGCTATGTTGATTTTGTTTTTTTTCTTTTTTCTTTTTTCTTTTTTTTTTTTTAGGGCTGTACCTGCGGCATATGGAGTTTCCCAGGCTAGGGGTCTAATTGGAGCTGTAGCCGCCGGCCTACACCACAGCCACAACACCACCAGATCCAAGACTCATCTGCGATCTACACCATAGCTCCTGGCAACACTGGATCCTTAACCCACTGAGCGAGGCCAGGGATCGAACTTGCAACCTCATGGTTCCCAGTCGGATTCATTTCTGCTGTGCCACAATTGGAACTACTTTTTTTTTTTTAAGATATTTATTTAGATTTTTAACCTTCTTTTTTGTATCATCCACCTAGACCATCTCTCCTCTCTATTATAAACTTGATCCTGTGATAATGTCTTTAAAATGTATGCTTACTCTTCTGGCTTACATTAGAAATGAGCTGTGTGTGAATTATGTTGATTTTCTTTTCTTTTTTTTTTTTTTTTTTTTTAGTTAAGGTTCTTTTTTACACCATCCACATTGGAGGATTGCTTTCCCTCCACCTCTGATGCTTCCATAGTCAGGGAAGTCCTGGTTCCCAGCCCCTCCCTCTTCTGCCCTCTATCAAGGATACTAGTAAAGTGGTTAAGGACAGATTTTAATCATGAATGTATATGGAAAGAGGGAAAAGAGTCCACCTATCACAGCAGCATTATTCAAAAGTGGAAACAATAAAAATTCCCATCCATTGATGAATGGATACAAAATTGGTTGTGTATTTGTACAATAAAAAATCATTTGGCAAATAGAGAGGAAGGACATACTGATAAATGCTACCACATGGATGAGCTTTGGAGACGTTATGCAAGTAAAAGGAAGCCAGTTGCAAGAGACCACATAGTGAATGATTCCAATGAAATGAAAAGTCCAGAATCAACATATCTGTGGAGCAGATGCACAGTTGCTGAGGATAGAGGTACTGGTGGTGGTGGAAACTGAGGAATGATTGCTAACTGATACAGAGTCTCTTTTTGGGGTAATAAAAATGTTCTAAACTTAGAATGTGGTGATGGTTGTGCAACTCTGGGAATAGACTGAAAAACATTGAAGCATATGATTTAAATGGGTAAATGTTATAATGTGAATTAGAGCTCAAAAAAAGCGTTTTCGTTTTTGTCATTGTTGTTGTCTTTTGTCCTTTTAGGGCCGCACCCACAGCATAGAGGTTCCCAGGCTGGGGATCTAAACAGAGCTATTGCTGCTGGCGCACGCCAGAGCCACAGCAACACAACATCCAAGCCACTTCTGCGACCTACACCACAGCTCACAGCAACGCAAGATCCTTCACCCACTGAGTGAGGCCAGGGATTGAACCCACAACCTCATGGTTCTTGGTCAGATTTGTTTCCACTGTACCATGACAGGAACTCCTGTTTTTGTTTTTGTTTTTTTAAATAGCTTAAATGAATGTAATATCAGGCTTATTTGACCCCAGATAAAAGCCTTTCTCTTTAATCACCTTTATCAGCAATCAATCTGATCATATGATCTTCACTTATTTACAATCAATGGGTCTCCATCCCCAAGTTGAACCCCTAAGGTGTCAACGCACAGCTGAGGACTCCCTTTATCTTCTATCTGTATTTTATCTTGTATTCCACCTTGTATCAAGACTCTTGTGTTGATTTTTCTCATTGGTCCCCAGCTTGGGGGTGGCAGTTGTGGAAGAAGCGTGGTCATTTATAAGCAGCCCCTCCCCACCATCCCCAATCTGTTGGTCCTCCACGATGTAGTTTCCCTACTGAATCTCTTTTTTTTTTTTTTTTTGTCTTTTTGCTATTTCTTTGGGCCGCTCCTGCGGCATATGGAGGTTCCCAGGCTAGGGGTCGAATCAGAGCTGTAGCTGCCAGCCTACGCCGGAGCCACAGCAACGCGGGATCCGAGCCGCGTCTGCAACCTACACCACAGCTCATGGCAACGCCGGATTGTTAACCCACTGAGCAAGGGCAGGGACTGAACCCGCAACCTCATGGTTCCTAGTCAGATTCGTTAACCACTGCGCCACGACGGGAACTCCTGAATCTCTTTTTTTTTTTTTTTGGTCTTTTTAGGGCCGCACCCATGGCATATGGAGGTTCCCAGGCTAGAGGTCAAATTGGAGCTGTAGCTGCTGGTCTACGCCACAGCCACAGCAACGCCAGATCCAAGCTGCATTTGCTGGTCTACACCATAGCTCACGACAACACCGGATCCTTAACCCACTGAGCGAGGCCAGGAATCAAACCTGCATCCTCATGGATGCTAGTCACATTCGTTCCTGTTAAGCCGTGACAGGAACTCCTAAATCTCTTATCTTTCACAGCCATCATTTACTGTATTCTCTGGTCTTCCACTTGCCCCCAAGGAGCTCTCATATCCCCATTGTGACAGATTGACTCTGCTAGGTCTCCTCATTTGAAGCACAGGTGTAATCATAATAAATACATCTCTTCAAAATCCAGATTCGTGGGCCTGCATCCCACAGCTCAGCATGGCCCCTCCTCATACCATCCAGGCTCTCTTCTACCATACCAGACCTGCTCTGGCTACAAGGTATTAGTAATTGAGGAAGTGTCTGGAAATTCAGGAAAATGGGTACTAGACCAAAGAAAAGTTGTCTTTAATCTTTGAAGTCTTTATTCTTCACTAAGAATTCAGCATCAGAAAGCATGAAAAAAACTAAGGTATGTTTTCTTGTTTATCCTATCAATAGTTTGTTAGAATGATTATCTGTGGGGCCTCATGAAAATGTCTACTTAGGAGTTCCCGTTATGGCTCAGTGAATTAAGAACCCAACTGATAGTCATGAGGATGTGGGATCAATCCCTGGCCTTGCTCAGTGGGTTAAGGATCAGCATTGCTGCAAACTGCAGTGTAAGTCACAGATGCATCTTGGATCTGGTGTTGCTGTGGCACAGGCCAGCAGCTGCAGTTCTGATTTGACCCCTAGCCTGGGAACCTCCATATGCCAAGGGTGCAGCCCTAAAAAGACCTTAAAAAAAGTCCATTTAATTTTCAACATGTAAGAATCATGAATATTTTTAACTAAACAGAACACTGAATAGCAAATGAAGGGTTTACCTTATTAAGACTATGCAATACAATATATTCCATAGTTTTAAAGCCACTTCTAAGAAATCTTCAAGGAAGTATACTTGTTAATAATTTTTTGTAGGTTTCTGTGGCAAGTAAACAGAACTAAAGATGAAAGAAGCAAATATTATTGAACTTGTGGTTTATTTTCAAAAGTGGAGAGAGTAATTAGCTGGAATAAAAAGTCCTTATTTGTGAGAGTTTCCTTGTCCTTTTATTAAAGGAAAGTTCTTTTAAAGATGGAAAACATGGCAATTAAAAACAATTTTTTTTAAAGATAGCACTAAACAACACAGCACACTTTCTCTGGGTGTTAAATTAATAGTATATGTCTGTCCATGTTTTCAGTTCAGGGATTCCTAACCAGATGGGCAGGTGGTGGGCTCCACATCACCCTGATTCCTGCCCCTCCTCTGCCCCCCGCCCCCGGGTCTTTGTGGACTGGACTCTGAAAGATTTCTAGAGCTTCCACCTGAGTGCTGTGAGATCAAGAGAAGAGGGTTCATCTGAAGAAGTGGGGTCGTCATTCATAAATTATAGACTGTTCTTGAAGGGCTATGGATCAGATGACAGGCCGGCAAGGATGTTGTAATAAATGCCTGTGAATCAGTACATCATTAATAAATAATCGATTGATTTTCCAGCTTCCAGGAAAACAAAATCCACATAGCCTTTCCATCATGTCAGTGAGAAAACTGGGCTTTTTCATGTTACCTTCAGCTTCATATTTAAAAAGATCAGAAAAGTAACACTGCAAAGTTGGCAAGGTGGGAAAGTGAAGATAATTCCACACAGAAACTACTTTTAAAAGTTGATGCTAAAACAGTGCTAGTCTGATAGCTAAATATGGAGATAGTTCAGCAGGAAGGTAAACTACATTGAATTTACGAAAAGAAGTTTATTGTTTTAAGTTAAGGGAACAGAAATAATTTCAAGTTAGAACCTTTGTTTTTGTTCTCCCTACCTTTTTAAAGCAAAGGAAGCTTCTTTCTTCCATGGTAATCCCTCTTTCTGACCTAATATTAACACCCCTCCATGGCCTCTGGCAACGTGCTATCCTTGTAGAACTGAGTTTCCTATACTTTGATTCTCTAAGCATCCCTAGAAGATTAGAGGGATAGATAATTTAAGTTATTAAATACAAACTTATCCATCATATGCAATTTTAAAAGGAGGAAAAAACCCTTTTTAAAATGAGTTGATGAGAATACAGAACAATAATTGTGCAGTGGTTCCCCTTATCTGCAGATTTGGTTATATGCAGCCAACCATGGTCTACAAATATTAATTGGAAAGTTCTAGAAATTTATAATTCATTAGTTTTAAATTAGGCATCGTGGAGCCCCCACTGTGGCGCAGCAGGTTAAGGATCTGTCATTGCTGCAGCTGTGGCTCAGATTGGATACCTGGTCTAGGAACTTCCATCTGCCATGGGTGGGGCCAGAAACCCCAATAAATTAGGCATCATCCCGAGGAGCTGTGATGAAATTGCTCACCTTCCTGCTCCTTCCCACCCAGGATGTGAATGATCCCTTTATCCAGAAAGTCCCGCCCCTCAGTCACTTAGGAGCAGCTATGATTATCAGATTGACTGTCTTGATATCACAGGGCTGATGTTGAAGTGATCCTTATTTTATTTAATAATGACCCCAACATTCAATAGGAGCGATGCTGGTAATTCAGATGCCAAAACGAAGCCCAAAAGTGCTTCCTTTAAGTAAAAAGTTAAAAGTCCTTGACTTAAGTAAAGAAAGAGAATAAATCATGTTGAAGTTGCAAAGATCTCTGGTAAGAACAAATCTCCCATCCATGAAATTGTTAAGAAGAAAAAAAATTTGCACAAGTTTTTCTCTCTCACCTCCAGCTGCAAAAGGATGGCCACAGTGCTTACTAAGTGCTTAGTTAAGATGCAAAAGGCATTAAATTTGTACAATAAGATATTCTGAGAGAAAGAGACCACTTTCACATAACTTTTGTTATAACATTGTTATGGTGGTTCTATTTTATCCTTAGTTATTGTTGATAATCTCGTTACTGTGCCTAATTTGTAAACCTGAATTTAGATATGTTTGTATAGGAAAAAAAAGAGTATGGTACTATCCCTGGTTTCAGATTCCAGGCATCTGCTGGGGGTCTGGGAAGTTACTGCCCATGGATAAAGGGGGCCCCAAAATAGTTTCAAATGGAAAACTGTGCAATCCTAAAAAGATTGTAAAAACAAAGTAGGAGGCTCTGTACAGGTAAAAATGTTTTAAACAACAATTTTCTGCGTAGTATCACCTAGAGAGAATGGTTCTATAGGTAAAACTAAAATTGTGTTTGATTGGCTTTTTTCCAACATTAATCACCTTACTTCCATAACAACAACAAAAAAAAAATGACTGGTTTGCGTATGCTTTTGCTCTGGGTAAAATATCAGATCCAAACTCCTAAGGTTTTTTGTGGGCTTTATGAGGGTTAGAGAAGGTCAAAACACATTCCAAACCAATTTTTGACAGTTCTGAAAAACTCTGTGAAAATCATTATGCCTCCTCCTTTAATATAGCCTGAGATAAATACCAAGGAAGTCTTTTCCTGGAGACTCATTTTTATTTCACACAACAGTGTCTGGTAAAGTCCATCTCTAGGATGAATTGTAGTTTGTTCATCTCAGTGCATGGAAACAATTGAAGATTCTAATTTTGCTGTAGAGCAGTGGTGTTGCTTCTGCAGGGATGAACTTTACACTTTGGAAATGTCACCAAGGAACTCAGGCAAAAATGGACTATTCCACTTGTTGGGGGAGCCATGTTTATAGCAGAGGTGGAAGTCACAACACAGAACTTGGAAATGCTTTTCATAGAAAACTGGTAAATACTGGTGAATAGGAGATGTTTCCAACTGACTTATGAAAACAAAGGAACTGTGCTAGATACTTGGTGTTTATTATTCCATGTTAGCATCCTCTTATCAAATGCATTGATTAGCAAACATAGGATTCTTCTAGGATAAAGCCTTCTGTTACACATGGGTTGAATGGTCAATGCACTTGATTGTTACAGAAGACAATAAAACATACAGAAACATAACATATGAACATGAGAAGTTTGACAATGAGGGTATATAAAGGTCTTTGAGTTTTTATTTTAATTAAGAAGAAATAATCATACAAGAGATTGATTTTGAACCAAGATAGACAGGAACTGAAGGCTACTGTGTGGCAGATACAAGGGTGACTGTTATTGCAGGTGTGTGGTCAATAGAGCAGAGATATTAATTTTGGAGGGAGAGTGGTATTTGGGATACAGCAGACAGATTCTCCTGACCAGTATGGAAAGCAAGAATGGTCATGTGATCCACTTGACAGTTATGACTTACTAAGGAAACATTTTTATTTGGTTCCTGTGATAAGGGAGCATCAATTAGAATTCCTGGGACTGATTCAGATGAACTGTCAAATAGGAAAGGCGTGAGGGATAGATTAGAGAGGAGTCGCTAGAATTGATACCTTCATGAAAATGCAGTTTAGGTATAAATATGAATATTGAAGCTAATACTCATGGTTAAAGGACTAAATGGTATTAGTTTGCTGAAAAAAAACCTCATCCCTCTGTTAACATGCACATCTCAGAGCATAGTCACTTCTGCATACCTGCTTTATCGTAAGTTTGAAATCGTCTATTAACTGTTCCAGAACTCTCAGTGTGTACAGCATATATAGATCTTTTTGGTCATGGAACATGAATGTTTTAAACAACACACAAACATATACACATAGACACACACACAGGTACACTGATTTCAAAAGGACCATAGCATACAGTTGGGCAGGCTGTGCCTGGTGTAAACAGATGGTGCCCATTCATAGCATAAACCCCAGGGATTTGTATATTTGTTATATATTTATTTGTATATTTATTGGTTCCTTGCCCCCAGGGAAGAATTTCTCTAGAAGTGTGTTTTTCACTCTTTCACTGCAGTAGGAACTATATTTTACTTTGTGATACAGTGGTACACACACCTGCAAATTTACAAGGGTGTGTGTATGCAGAACTAAAACAAAAACTGCACAGTAAATAAACTCAGTATCCCCAGCAGATGACAGTAAGTGCCTTGAGGCAGGGGTGCTTTTCTTGTGCACACAAAGGTACCAGATGGGCTGGCCATGGCCTTGGTTACCTTCCTCACACTCTTACCTACTGGTGCGGCATAACAATAATCCACTCTTGGGCTTAAAAATAGGGCATCCTTAGAACCCCTGCTTCTCAATACAAGCTTCCCATTTTATCCCTCTGCCTCCAGGACAGAGGTCACCAGTCTCCCAGGTTTTCATGTAAATTCGTCCTTTGTTCTTCTCTTCCTTTGTTGTTGAAGTGGTTTTAACCCATGTGCTCTTAATTCCCTTTTGCTTGTTTTTTCAGTTTTATAAAGTTATATCCTAGTACCCTTCTGTGACTTGAGCTTTTCACTCAGTTCTGTATTTCTAAGACTCATTATTGCTCCAATCATATTCACTAGAGTATACTTTTCTATTGTATGAATATCTGTCTATTTTCTGGCCAGTAGATATTTAGGTTGTTTTCATGCTTTCCTTTCTTATTCTTTTGTCAACAATGCTGCTAAGAACATTTCTGTACATATCTCCTGCTGCCCCCAGGGAAGAATTTCTCTAGGAATGCGTTTTTCACTCTTTTGCTGTAGTGGAAAATGTATTTTACATTGCGAAAGTTATACCCACACCTGTACACTTATAATAGTGTGCGTGTATAGAACTACAAATAAAAATTGCACAATCCTCACCTTTCAACCTAAAATGCATTCTAATATTTTAGTTTCTATCTCTTTCCTTAAAACCAAGTCCAAGTCTGAGACCTGAGGGACCCAGCCTGCACTCTGAAAAACACTCCTATAATTCAGAGTTTCTCAAACTTGAACATGCAAAGGAAGATGCAGTTTTGGGAGGTTGAGAGTGGGGGGTGGGGACCTTGAGCGTCTGCATTTCTGATGAGCTTCCAGATGGCATAGCTGCTTATTGTACACCCCGTATAACAGAGAAGAAATAGGTTCAACCTGTCTGTTCCTCAATACAGAAATGCATTAAAAAACTATTATTTATTTAAAGGAAGTCTATACACCAGTTCAAGTGATCTGTATGATCTATAGATCGCTCTAAATTAGATCTGTGTATTTCAACTTGGATGATTTGAGTCAATCAAGTTGCAGAGAATGGTAACAGCTATATAAAATTTTAAGCATCTCACATACATGTAATGAAAGTACAAAACCAAGTCTAGGAATGAAGCATACTAACCTACGATAGCCTGCAGAAATGGGGGGAAGATTTCCGTCAGTACTATTGTCATTAATAAAGAGTGGTCTGAAGCAATGCACCAGTTTTAACTTTGATATTACTGAACACTGGTGATTATTTTATTTTGTTTTTACTCAGTATGTTTTAAAGGTCTTATTCACATTTCAAAAACCTTAAGGAGTTCCCGTTGTGGCTCAGCAGGTTAAGAACCAAGTGTCCATGAAAATGCAGGGTCAATCCCTGGCCTTTCTCAGTGGATTAAAGATCTGGGGTTGCTCTGGCTGTGGTATAGGCTGGCAGCTGCAGCTCCTATTCAACCTCTGGCCCAAGAATTTCCATATGCCACAGGTGTGGCCATAAAAAGAAAAAAAAAAAAAACCTTAACACCGAAAAAAAGAATACTTCATATAACAGAATAACATCTTTCAACCATCGTGGGACTCCTGGCTTTGTTTTGTACAGTTAATCAGTTCAGGCAGAAGAAACTGCGACCATTGTTAAACTGTCAGTGAGTCCATTATCAGTGTCGACCTTTCTTTATTTCGGGTGATTGTCAATAGTAAATTGTTTACTGCCTCTTTTTTCTGACCTCCACTCAACAAACTCTTTGCTTAAGAATACTAAATTTTAAATTTATTTTTTAAAATTATCCTAAAAACCTTGGTGACATTCGTCCGAAACCAGACACTAACAGTGACTAACGAAAAGCCTAAGATATATTCTTTTTTTTTTGTCTTTTGCCATTTTCTTGGGCCACTCCCGTGGCATATGGAGGTTCCCAGGCTAGGGGTCAAATCAGAGCTGTAGCCGCCGGCCTATGCCAGAGCCACAGCAACGCGGGATCCGAGCCGCATCTGCAACCTACACCACAGCTCAGGGCAACGCCGGATCCTTAACCCACTGAGCAAGGCCAGGAATCGAACCTGCAACCTCATCGTTCCTAGTTGGATTCATTAACCACTGAGCCACGACGGGAACTCCTAAGATATATTCTTTTAATTTACTTTTTTAATGTACAACCAAATCAAGAACAAAGAAAAGCATCTGCACACACTGCTCTTTAGGGTCACCTAACACTGCAGGCAAGTGCTCCCTCCAAGCTGTTGGCTGTTGCTTGAGTCAGTGTGTGTCTGCCTGAGAGGATCTGCCTTCTCACCTTAGTCTGTGTCCTACTCATTTGTTTTGTAGGATGGTCTTTTCTATGTCCCATAAAATGGGAATAGCAATTCCAGCTTCCTGCTGCAATCAAATTAGAACAATGAATGGAATTGGTTTCCAGCAACATAAGCTAGTGGGTTACTTACCTTTACGATTCAGGCTAAGTCCAAACCAGCACTTATAAACCTGGAAAGACATTGTCAAGAAAGTGTCCGTCCTAAACCAAGACATACGGTAGAATTTTTGATCCTGTGTGAGGCGTGGCATTGCTGCCCTTTCCTTTATTTATTCAGTAAGACCATTTTCTCATCTCTTAGTACTATTTTTGATATTCAGTTTATTTAAGAAGAAGCCATTCTTTTATGTAGGATTGTGTGATATATTTAAGAACAAGGGAGTTCCCGTCGTGGCGCAGTGGTTAACGAATCCGACTAGGAACCATGAGGTCGCGGGTTCGGTCCCTGCCCTTGCTCAGTGGGTTAACGATCCGGCGTTGCCGTGAGCTGTGGTGTAGGTTGCAGACGTGGCTCGGATCCCGCGTTGCTGTGGCTCTGGTGTAGGCCAGTGGCGACAGCTCCGATTCGACCCCTAGCCTGGGAACCTCCATATGCTGCGGGAGCAGCCCAAAGAAATAGCAAAAACACACACATACATACACACACACACAAAAAAGAACAGGTCGTTTTCAGGTGCATTTCTTGGTTCTAATCATGGTAAAATGTAAAAATTATTCTTGTGAAGAGTAGTTTGGTGGCAGAGGCTATTCAAATTCATATAATTCTTATGACAGGTTTTCATTTATTTCATTATATCACAGATATATAAATGCCCATAGAGTAGCATAGCTTAAAGATCGATATGTTTCAGAACTTTCAACAGCACTAATGAAGGGTACTTCTTAAACAGTGGAAGATGTTGACTCATTCAAAAACCGTAGCTGTGTCACTTGCAGACAGTGCCATGTGCCTGGAATCTTTGCTGCTTAGGATTACTGGGTGATTGTATAGGCCAAGATAATATTAGTTAATCAGGACTTCTCTCTGACTTAACTGAATAGTAAAGTAGGTAAAGCGATGATTCTATTATTTTGTCACCTTGGTTTGTGTGACCAGCAAGGCAGAAACTCAGGAGCTGAAGATGCCAAAAGGGGCCCCCATGCCATCCTGGTTGTTGTTTCCTTTATTGCAACAGACCTCTGGATGTTCCATGAAGAGGCAGAAAAAAGAAACCTGTTAGCAGAAGCACTGGTTTATAATCTGTGTTTTTGATTATCAATGACAGGATCCTCAAATTACACCCAGACATCTCTCACGGGTTCTAAAATTGAGTTTCTGAAAAAGCACCATAGTAGAAATGGAAGTTAAAGAGCAGAGTTCCCGAGAAATGAGCTGTGAATTGAACTTGCAATGGAAATTGATCCTATCAGTCAGTTTCTGCCCTTATCCGTAGAAAAACAGGACTGGATGGAGCAGGAGGCGGGATCCCTGATTAAATAGGATGCTGGAGTGCTGGAGGCTAGAACTGGCTGGCTGGTCCCTGGGGTCAGGACTGCAAGTGTCAGGCATCTCTGCTTGAAACCTGGCTCGAACTGGCAGAAAGAAAGCAGGAGAGAAAACGCTGCCAGGGCCAGTGAGGGAATCAGCGAGAACTCCCTGCTTAACTTGGATCATGACAGCCATGGTGCCCTTGAGGACACCATTCTAACCTCCTGTCATGAGTCAGTGGGCCCAGACTGGACGCGCTAGCCTCGTGACTCAAGCCAACTGGGCCTTCAGATACCCATCCCACCACAGGCCAAGGGGATGTGAAGAGACAGAGCTTTGAAATTGATTCATGTCCTCTGAAGCAGCGTTAAGATGATGAGAAAAGAGAAGCAGATATGCTCCACCTAGTGAATATCATTTACCACCCTGTTATCTGACTCTAAGAGGTTTATTTTGTGCCCATGGTACTCATAGTCTGCCAGATTTGGGGGAGGGCGTGTTTGCATTTTGCTCCCAGAAATGCCTTGTGAATTGTAATTAGCTGCCCGAAATTACACACTTCTGGCTATGAAGTTGCCGTTTATCTCCTGCAGTGCGATCTATGTCGACAGCGTTGCCCTTCAAACTTTTCCGTGAGCATCGGTGTAAGTCACTAGAGTCAGTGTCCCCATGGGACGCCTCGTTCACAGCTTGCAGCACACTAATAGAAACAGTTCCGGCAAGAACACTGAAGACAAAGGTGCTATAAAACACCAACTGAGGAGGTAACCATTAGAGACCACTGCCGGACCAGAGCTTGGTTTTGCAGAATGGCAGAAAGAAAGAGGAAACAAAGCAATGAAATCAGGAAGGTTGCTTAGGATGAGCTGAAATGCTCAACAGAGTCCCTTAGTCACTGGACTTAGCCTGTCACTGGATTTAGCCTGTCAGTGCTGTTGTCAGAGGGGATGTTATCACAGCTCATCGGCAGCCCAGGACACTCAGTTATCAGATGTCATGTGTCCTCCCACTTGATGCTTGCCTCGAGGTCCTGGCAAGAGAAAATGACAGCATTCCTTTCAAGGTGGACTGTGTTGTCCACATGGTGGTCTTGATTCGGCCTCTCTCTTCAGCTTTGGACTGATAGAGGGAACTTTTAGGAATCAGAGTCACCATGGTTTCTTCCCTTCCTGGGTGATAGGATGTGACTCTGCCATGTCGGCATGGTGACATATTAGGAGACAAAGCAGAACTGTATTTCCTGCAGGCAGAGGTCCACAAAGGACACCAATGGAAACATGCTATTTGGAAAAGCTTCTGTAAGATGCTTTGTTTCGGTTGAACAGGTACTTGAAGATGCAAGCCGGTCTTTCATCTAAGACTCAGCAACCTTCCTTTCATCTAAGACTCAGAATTCATACAGCCTCTACCTCTGGTCTGCTGGTACCACTCATGACAGTAGGGACTCCAGCATCTTGGTCATAGAGATGGTTGTTTTGACTAGGCTTGGCTATTTGACTTGGCAAGTTTGCAGAAAGTCTGAGATACCATTTTAAATGCCATGATGGAATTCTGGGACCTAATAACAGATGGGAGGAGAACATACATTTCACGACAGCTTGACCTGTGGACAGAGCAAACCTTCGTTTTTTTTAATCCTAGAGTTTAATTCATGTGTGTATGTTTTTGGCTGAGGAGTATTAAAATGATGCAGGCTTACTGATGCAGAAGAAAGTAGTCTGCTAGTGAAATTAAGTTAGAACGGCATTGCTTGTTTAAACTAATATCCGAAGCATTTAGTCATTTAGTAAGTAAAATTGATGAAAACCTTGGAAAAAATGCTTTAGAACAGTCCTTGCAGAGACTTGCAATTAATAAGGAAAGGGGGAAAGAGATGCATGCTAGTCTGTTTATGGAAAAGAGATCTGGAGCTTATTAAAAGTTTTTGTTCAACTAATGAAGCATTATATAAAATTAGACACTTCCTTTAAATGTTAAAAGTCACAACACTGAAAAAATTTTCAATGTTATCTCTAAGTACCCTATGCACGATATTTTCCCTAGCGCCAATAGTTTAAATATAAAAAATTGATGTCGTAAAAAGGAGCATTCTGTGAGAATGTTCCATTCAAGATTCCCTTGGGAACTTTCTTCTCACTTGTCCTTGGTTCCTGGAGTTATTACAGGATGGATGAATGATCATTATTAACCCCATGTGATGGAGTGAACAGATATCTGGCAGGTGAATCCCATCTTGTAGATAAAACCTGGAACATTGTTTCACGTGGGACATTTTCATTTGTTGGGGGTCATGGGAAGGGGGGTGGCTCTAAGTCCTAAATGATGGAGAAAACAAGGAATTTATACACCAATGAAAATCAAGATATGAACTTCAGTGATATTGCAGACAGATTTCCAGGAGCTGCAAAGTATAGGTGGAGCTGACTGGAAAAGTAGGCGGGGGAACGTGGCCTTGGACCCCTCTTCTGTGGAAACAGAAGGAAAAGGGAGAAGATTCTTCCCAGCACTTTTGTCCTCAGATGCGCGGGGGCCTTGGTTACAGTTTACGTTCTTTGGTCATGTTTCAGGTGGACCTTTAGGTATCTTTACATCTTCATTTCTTTTTCTCTGATTTTATTTATTTTGCTAGAGACTCTGCAGTAGAGTAAGAGCAGCATATGTTTCATTGTCAGGTGTCAGTTCAGAGCCACAGTCAAACCTGGACCTTGGACAAGGTTTTGAACTGATCTTGGTCACAATTTTTTTCATCTGTATATTGGAAATTATAGTACTTAAGCCACAGGACTGTTTGGAGGAATAGATATTAGATATAATACACACATAGTCAGGGCACACACAGTAAATGGTAGCTGTTATTTCTCAAGTTTTCATGCTTCTTTTCCCTTTCTACTCGTAGATCTCTTTATAGTCATAAATGATGACCACATTCAGGAAAAATCAAATTATGGGTCAGTTTAATGTATGGATATACTGAAGCAGAGAATTGTAGATTAGATTTCTCCAAGCCCATGAAAGGTAAACTTAGAAAAGCGTATGTACCTTCTTAGAAAAGTTACATAGTAAGTGTTCAATGAATGTGGTTAGCGTTAATATATTTTCACTATCATTTTGTAAACATGTTTAAGCTTTCTCTGTATATATTCTTTTAAGCCAACCACATGCTCATATTCCCTACATGTCACTTATATTTCTAAGTTTGAAATTCTATCCCTGGAGCTTACACTAAGAAACAACACTAGGACCTGGTCGGGGATAGGAAAGGATTACTTGAACATTGACGGTGTGATTTCTGTACAAATCAAAATCCAAAAAGGCATGGAGTTCTGCCCAGTTTATTCTCTCTAATCATTATGTTATTTCGTGCTGAATTCTCAAGCTTTTACTCTTATGTTTTCCAGTTATCTAATTATGAATTAATTTTAAAAGATAAAAAATAAATGTATGTATCAATTAGCATCAAGATCGCTTTTGTTTGTCAGAGTCCCAGAGGAAAGAGCCTTAAATAAAAGCATTGTATGTCTCTCTAGTGACAATTTGGATGCAGATCATTCAGGGATGGTGTGGTAGCTCAATGATTATCAGGAACTCAGATTCTTCATCATTGCCTTGAATTCTTTTTTTTTTTTTTGTCTTTTTGCCATTTCTTGGGCCGCTCCTATGGCATATGGGGGTTCCCAGGCAAGGGGTCTAATCGGAGCTGTAGCCACCAGCCTACGCCGGAGCCACAGCAACGCAGGATCCGAGGTGCGTCTGCAGCCCACACCACAGCTCAGGGCAACGCCGGATCCTTAACCCACTGAGCAAGGCCAGAGACCGAACCCGCAACCTCATGGTTCCTAGTCGGATTCGTTAACCACTGCGCCACGACGGGAACTCCGAGCCCTGAATTCTTAATGTTTAAGCACACCATGGTCCATCATGGCCACATGAGTGTAAGACATCCTATTCTCAATCAAGCCAATGGGAAGGAAGAAGGAACAAAGATGGTGAGGCCCTTCCTTTGGAGGACAACTCCCAGAAACCACTCTTGACATCACACCCCATATGCCACCCACTGGAACTTAGACATGTAGACAGACCTCACTGCAGAAGAGGCTGGAAATTTTAGTCTGTATTTTGGGTAGCCTTATACCTAGCTAAGATCTAGGGATTTTAGTAATATGGAAGAAGAGACATAAGATATTGGCGACAAGTAGGATTATGTGTGACATCTGGGCTTCACCAGAACTTTTATCATTCTGTTTTCTTTTTCCTCTTTTCCATCTTAGATCCTATGCGTGGCCCAAGAAAACTGGAAGTCGTTGAAGTCAAGTCTCGACAAATCACTATCCGCTGGGAGCCTTTTGGATATAACATAACTCGTTGCCATAGTTACAACCTCACAGTCCACTACTGTTACCAAGTTGGAGGGCAGGAACAAGTACGAGAAGAAGTGAGCTGGGACACAGACAACTCACACCCTCAACACACCATCACCAACCTCTCACCCTACACCAACGTCAGCGTGAAACTCATCCTCATGAATCCTGAGGGGCGGAAGGAAAGCCAAGAACTTGTGGTGCAGACAGATGAAGATCGTGAGTACTTTTTTTCTTGTACTTTTAAATGATATGTTGATGTCAAGCATACAGTCTTTCAAGAAAGCAGTTTGTGTTTCTTTCTGAGATCCTTACAATGAAAATGGAAGAAAGAGCTGCTTACTTTGTTGAGTAATACAAATATGTATCTGTGATGCATGGACACTCAATTTTTATGAGTCATAGAGTTATTTTTCTACATATAATAATTCTGTATGGCTCTAAATAGCTCTTCTTTCAAGTTTTATCATCATGTTGGACTGAAGAGTTGTTGTTTGGGGTTACCTTATATATATATATAGGAAATGCTTATTTATATGGTATTCTGAAACATTTGTCATAGTTCAGATAAAAATTCAGCCCCAAAAAGAGGCTGCCCTTGCTGTTCAGAACAGTGCTGAGAAATTACCTCATTAAGTTAGTGGTCATGTAATAGATCATACTTTTCCATAGAAACAATGGTATAATTGGATATTACCTCAGAAACCAAGGATTTAAGAAATAGTCCATACATGACACCAGCAACTCATCAAAAAAAAAAAAAAGCAAATACACAATGGCAGTAAACTGCTAAAATAGTTTAAAATAGTAAAATGATACCTTGAATCCCATAGCATGGATATAAATGTGCTTTCACATTGATTATACAGAGGGCTCTCATGTACAATAATGTATGTTTCGTGGAGCACATAAAATACAGCAGTGGTATATCATATATTTGACTTACAAATCATTTGCACTGGGAACTAAGTCTGGTCACTTATGATAGAGCATGATAATGTGAGAAAAAAGAATGTATACATGTATATGTAAATGGGTCACCTTGCTACACAATAGAAAATTGACAGAACCCTATAAACCAGCTGTAATGGAAAAAAGTAAAAATCTTTATATAAAAAATAAATACATAAATACCCAAAAAATCCTTTGCCAGGCATCAGAATGAGTGGCAAACAACTTTCAAAGCCCATTCAGTGAATATACTTATTCTTGGAAAAAATAGATGTTTCACTTTTTCCTCTTCAAGCAATTGCTTGTGATCTTGGGTCATTGATTATAATATGAATTAAACGTTCATCACAACACTTTAGTTTTCCATTTAAAGAGCTGACAAAGTACTTCTGAGTGTTGATTACCTATGCAACATCGTGCACATGGCTATAAAAGCAAAACATGGAAACAGCCAGAGTAAATGGCTTTTCTTTTTTATAGCCCCTCAAGTCCTATCTGCATTGGTGGCTTTCAAGCAGTTTTACTGTAATTATTGTTGTGAGGAGTATCAATTTGATACAAGTCACTCAGAGCCTGGAAGCCCTATCTCTGTTTTTTCCAGCTCTTCCTCATCTCCCAGGAGAGATGGAAAAAAGTTTCTGCATTGTCAGCAGGTCCATTCTGGATCCTTCCTCCTCTGCATTTCTGTACTTACTTTAGTCCTAACTTCCGTTGTTGGTGCCTCAACATTTTTAGATTCTTCCATTTTTAGTTTAATTATTTTTATTATATTCCTTTTTATTCATATGAAGAAACTGAGTCAGAATAGTAAATGGTAGGAAGGCATTACGCCCAGATGTCTGGTTCCAGAAACTGTGGCCTGGACTTCTATGTGCCAGAGTACTTCTAGAGAACTTATTAATATGATCATTGATATTCCAGAAGTCTTATTAATATAAACATTAGTAATACTGTCTATTTTATCTTTCTGCCTTGAGGGGTTTTTAAACCATTTTTTGAATTGACGTATAGTTAATTTACCATGTTGTGTTAGTTTCAGGTGTAAAGCACAGTGATTCAGCTATACATACACATGTATGTTCTTTTTCAGACTATTTTCCATGATAGGTTATTACAAGATATTGAATATATTCCCTGTGCTATACAGTAGGACCTTATTGTTTGTTGTTTTATATATAGTAGTTGTATATATTAATCCCAAATTCATAATTTCTCTTTTCCCCCATCTTTCTCCCCTTTGGTAACCAAACATTTTTTTTCTGTCTGAGTCTGTTTGTTTTGTAAATAAGTTCATGTGTATCATTTTTTTGGATTCCACAATAAGTGATATTGTGTATGTCTTTCACTGTCTGACCTCACTTAAAATAATAGATTGTCCTTTTCTCTCAACTTCCACTGCCTATATCCAGATGCTCACTATTTGATGCTACAATTTCTGTAGTAGTTCCTAACCTTTCTCTGTAGCTCCAGCTTTCCCCCACTCCAATGCCCCCTACTCACACCCTAAACTAGTCTTCGAGTGCATTTGCATCTTGTCACCCTCTCCACAGCAGCTGTCAGTGACTCTTTTTATCCAGACCTGGACTTTCAAGCTCCACTGCGTTTCGGGCTCCAGCACTAGAACTAGTAGCTTTTCCTAATGACCAAGGCTTCTGCCAAGACTTCCCCTGGGCACCAGCCCATCTGCAGCACGCCTCCCATCCTGAGCGCCCACTCCCTCTCTCTCCTCCGAGACTGCACCCTCTCCTCCTGGCGCTCAGTTCCATCTCCAGGACCCTCCAGAGTCCTTCGTGAGGCTGTCTCCAGCTCTTCCAGCCCTCATTATGCTCATCCTTCGGACCCTATTTGCAGTTGACAGGATCTTTAAATCCCTGAGCCTTAATTTCCCCATCTGAGAAGCAAGAACAATGTACTTCTCAGGCATATTAGGTTAGAAGACTTTTTTACACAGAGATCCATTTATAGCTACAGAGAGGGGCCTTTAGTAGGTGAAAATTATTAGGGTTGTTGTAACAATTGAAAGCAACTTTCTTGTTCCTTCATTATATTTTTTATATATTTTAATATAGATATAAATATATAGAATATATATATTTTTTTCCTCTTAGCTGTAAACTTCTTCAGAGAAGAAGCCATCTATATTTCTTTTATAGCAATATGCGTGATACTGAGTAGGTAATAAGCACTCAGAATCCTTTACTAGTCTTTAAATAAACTAATAAAGTTTGCTGATAATCTTTGAATTCAGGCTTAAATCAACAGTAATGTTTCCATCAAAGAGAGAGGAAAGTCAAGTGCAGTCATTTCTAGAAATAAGACATGTTTTGCTAAAGCATGAACGTCATCCACACTTTTGGGTTTCAAATTGACATGAGCAAAGAATTCTGTGAAGTTCTGTCAAAACATGAAGTCAGAATAAGTTACTTTTTTGTTGGTGTGTTTAAATTATTTTGCTAGTCCCTGGAGTTGGGGCATGTGTTACTTCCAAATGAAAATCTATGGTTTTCATAGCACACTTGTATCCAGTTAATCAGAAAAGCTTCGATCTCAAATTATATTTCCTAACAGCAAAACTTTTTTAAAGACTTCAAAAAGGACAGGAAAGAAGGACAGAAATAGAATAATTGTTAATACTGAGTTTGCAGGTAAAAGAATGGAAAGGTCCCTTTTTTTAATCTGTCATTAACAAAGGCTGCAATTCATTGAATATTGTGAGTTTAATTGTAGTATAATATTTTATTGAAATACTGTTTATATCATCAGAAAATATGTGGAAATAATTTCTTTTTAATCACTGCTAAGAGTGGCTACAGAAATTAACACAACATTGTAAATCAGTTTTACTTCATTTTTAAAAATGTTAAAGAAAGAGTGTCACTAGACAGTTAGGGATCACTTCCACAAACTTAGATATTATGACCCTAAATCCCCAATCTTGAATTTCTGTAACTTCTAAATTAAGTGGGTACTGGTAAGATACTGTCTTCCCTAATTTAACTAACCTTTCTGACATTTTAATTCACTTGATCTGTTCCTGGCCTAAAAATTATTATATGGATTCCGTTTATATTTTCCTGTTAACATTTTCATGATTACAAGACCTCCAGTACATTTTATTGTTTATCCTTTTAAGATAGCCTCTGTTCAACATAATTTTACAGTCTCTTTTTTTTTAAATTTTTATTCTCACTTATCCTAATTGAATGAAACCAAAGATTTAGTTTTTTCTAAGTTTTTGCTTTTTTTTTACATCCATACATAGATTAACAAATAGTTTCAACTAAGAAATATTATCACAAAATAATAGAACTATGCCTTGATCCTAGGAGGAACCTGAGGGTGACATCATGGTAACCCTTCCAGGGTAAAGAGGCCGAGGCTCCGGAGAGCTTTCTTTGACTTGGCCGTTATTTCAGCCTCTAATTTCAAGGAGCCTTGTGGTCTCAGAGCCCAGAATCCAAATTGTCGTAGAACTCACCGGTGTCATAACTTCTTAAATACCTTATTTTTCTTTGTTTTGATGTAGCTTCACATCAGTTCCTTCAACCTAAGACAGACAGTTATTTTCATATTTATGTGTTTTTTGGAGATGATGATGTTAAAGAGATCATCATAATTCAGCTTTCTCATTTCAGAAGTGGGGAAGCTGAGACCAAAGGAGTGTCATCGAATTACCCAAATTGTATTTATTAATTTGATTATTTGTTTTTACTCCCATGACTTATTCAGAGGAAAGGTTTTTTTAAATTAAAGTTTAATTGATTACTGTGTTGTATAAATCTCTGCTGTACAGCATAGTGACCCAGGCATACATATACGTACATTCTTTTTTTTTTCTTTTCTTTTTTTTTTCCAAGGCTGCACCCGCTGCATATGGAGGTTCCCAGGCTAGGGGTCGAATCAGAGCTGTAGCTGCCGGTCTACGCCAGAGCCACAGCAACGTGGGACCTGAGCCATGTCTTTGACCTACACCACAGCTCATGGCAACGCCAGATCCTTAACCCACTGAGCAAGGCCAGGGGTGGAACCCACAGCCTCAAGGTTCCTAGTCAGATTCGTTAACCACTGAGCCATGACGGGAACTCCCAGTATGTACATTCTTTTTCTCATATCATGTTCCATCCCAAGAGATTGGATCTATCCTTAAATCAGAACCCAGACCTCATATCTGAATCAGTGATTTTATTTTCTGCTAAATTATGTTTACCTCTATTTAAAATACTTAAGACATCCTGCATCTCCCTATATGTAGCGCCTTCACTAAGCAAATGTGTACTACCTGTGAACTTTTTTGAGATTCTGGTCAGTCTTCCCAGCCTGGGGAGGCCTCAGCAAGCCTTAAAGAGCTAACCATTCCCTCCTCAAGCTAATAAAACATGTCTCAAACCCCCATATTTTAACCTTTATTGAGATATGTTTACCCAACCATGAGTTGATAAAAATTTGTGCTGTTTCTCTTTCCTAGGTATTACGAATAATTCTCTTCCTAATATTTCTGTACAAGTTTTTGAGTGACAGACATTTTTATTTTTTTACTTTAATAAAAAAATTAATAAATAAAATGGCATAGAATTTGCACATAATCCAGGCACATCCTCCTGTATACTTTAAATCATCTCTGGATTACTTATACTACCTAATACAATGTCAATACCATGGAAATAGTTGTCAGTAAATGACAGATTCAAGTTTGGCCTTTTGGAACTTCCGGATTTTTTTCCCCCGAGCATTTTCCATCCAGAGTTGGTTGAATTTGCAGATGCAAAACCCACAGGTAGGGTAGGGAGGGCTGACTATAAACATTCACAGTGGCTACATTCCAGGCACAGAAGTGGGGCAGGACACAGCCAGGCTAACAGCAAAATAGAAGCATTCAGAGATACTCTATATCAGTAGGAATAATGCAAGGTATGACTTTGAAAGAGGAGCCTATTTTTAATTTAGAATATTTGCAGAATATGTATGAGAAAGGAAAGCTATGCATGGAAAATGAATTCTCTTACATAGTGGAGATGGGAAAATGGCCGTCATATAATCTGCAGGCCTACCCCACAGCCACAGCAACACCAGAGTTCTCTTGGTACCTACCTAGGAATGGGGCAGCTGGTGATGAATTTAACTATGTGTAACCATTGGAGGAACTGCCAAACTGTTTCCAAAGCAGCTATGTGATTTTACATTCCTACCAGCAGTGCATGAGAGTTCCAGTTTCTCCACATTCTTGCCAGTACCTGTTATTATCTGTCTTTGGATGGTAGCCATTCCAGTGGATGAGGTGCTGTCGCCTGCCTTGTGGCTTTGATTTGTGTTTTCCTGCCAGCTGATACTCTTGAGCATCTTTTCATGTGCTTTTATTGGCATTTGTTTTGTTTTGGTTTTGGAGAGGTATTCATACAGATCCTTTGCCCATTTTTAATTGGATTGTTTTTATTGGGTTTTAATAGTTCTTTATGTATTTCAGTTACATGTCTCTTGACAGATACATGATTTGCCAAACTTTATCTCATTTTGTGTGTTGGCTTTTTATCTTCTTGATAGTGCCCTTTGAAGGGTGGAAGTATTTCATTTTAATGAAGTACAGTTTATCTCTATTTCCTTTTCTTATTTTTGTTTTTGATGTCATATCTTTGAAACTGTTGCCATGTCATAAATATTTACACCTATCTTCTAAGAGTTCTGTAGTTTTAGCTCTTACATATAGCTCTTTAATTTATTTTGGTATAATTTTTATACTTGGTAAGAAGTAGGGAACCAACCCCATCCGTTGACGTGTGGATATCCAGTTGTCCCAGCACCACTTGTTGGAAAAATTATTCTCTCCATTGAACTTTTTTGCACTTTTGATGTAAATCAATTGACTGTAAATGTGGGGCATTATTTCTGGACTCTCAGTTCCGTTGCACTGATCTGTAAGTTTATCTATGTCAATACCTGATGTCTTGACACTGTAGCTTTTATGGAAGTTTGAAACTGAGAAGTGTGAGTCCTCTCCAAACCACTCCAAAAAATGTTTTTTCATTTTTAGGGCCACACCTGTGGCATATGGAAGTTCCTAGGCTAGGGGCCCAATCAGAGCTGCAGCTGCAGGCCTATGCCACAGCCACAGCAACACAGGATCCAAGCCTTGTCTGTGACCTTGACCACAGCTTGCTGCTAAGTGAGGCTATGGATCAAACCCACATCCTTAGATAGACAGCATTCTGCTCTTAACCTGCTGAGCCACAATGGGAACTTCCCAAACCTCATTTTTTTTTTTTTTAATTTTAGGGCCACTCCCACGGCATATGGAGGTTCCCAGGCTAGGGGTCTAATCAGAGCTATAGCCGCCGGCCTACACCACAGCCACAGCCATGCCAGATCCCTAGCCGCCTCTGTCACCTACACCACAGCCCATGGCAATGCCACATCCTCAACCCACTGAGCAAGACCAGGGATCGAACCCACAACCTCATGGCTCCTAGTCAGACTCGCCTCCGCAGTGCCACGACAGGAACTCCTCAAACCACTTTTCGATTGCTCACACCATCACTAAAAATTTGATCATGCATCCCCAAATATATGTATATTTGTAGGTAGTACAGATATTCTAGTTTATGAATGGGATGGGCACACTGCTACACTAAATTTTGTATCATGTAAAGTATGCTCAAAATCTGAATTTAAATGAATATGAGATAAGCAATATTTTTAAAATAATATGTTATTTTTTAGAAAATTGGCAAGCACGTTTCTATCTTCCCTTATGTCAATTGGATTTTCTTGCAAACTAATCAAAAAGTGTTACGTATTTTGGGTTTTAAAAAATGGCATCAAACTTTCCCAAATCTGTTATATTATTAATAAATAAAATGCATTAAAAATATTTCATCTACATCACATCTCTGTAGAACTTCTATTTTGTGTGTATTTGTCATAGATATATTAAATATAAGTACAGTAGTTCATATATATTCTTCTATGACATGCTTTTATCACTTGATGTTATGGTTATAAAATTCATCCGGGATGATGTATATAGCTGTCATCTATTTTCAGTCTTTCTTGTATTTTATTGTGTGAGTATAAAATAATTTATTAAACCATTTTTTGTCTCAATGTATTTTATTTTAAAATGCTGTTCCGATGACATCCTAGTAGATGTCTCCTGGTACATAAGTGCAAGAATATTACTAGGGAATATACCTGAAGTGGGATTATCAGGTTGTGTGACACGTGCTTCATGAACTTTACTAAATACTACCAAATTGTTTTCCAACATGGCTGTACCAATTTACAGGCTCACAAGCAATGTGTGGGAATTCTCATTGCTCTATATTCTTCTTTATTTACTTATGAAGACTAAAAAAGTTTATTTACAAGGTGACTACTGGCTTTGTCTAGTTGATTCAAACTTTCTAGAGAAAAAAGTGATGAAATTCTTTTCTCTGTAAGGACAGTATAGCCAAAATGGTTTTAAATTCTAGGTTTTTGAAAGAAAATTGAGTATATCTATTAAAATCTCATGCCTTAATAGAGAGTTAAGGACCTATCAAGTCTACATAAGATGTTATTTTGTTTGTTTGTTTACTTAAATATATGTATTGAATCCCCCCCACCCCCTTCTAGTTCCAGGTGCTGTTCCTACTGAATCCATCCAAGGAAGTACCTTTGAAGAGAAGATATTTCTTCAATGGCGAGAACCAATTCAAACATATGGTGTCATCACTTTATATGAGGTACTTTGTGCATTTGTTAGTAATTTTTTTTTTTTACCTTTTTAGGGCCACACCTGCAGCATGTGGAAATTCCCAAGCCAGGGGTCCAATCGGAGCTGCAGCTGCCAGCCTACGCCACAGCCACAGCAATGCCAGATCCGAGCCACATCTGCAACCTACACCACAGCTCATGGCAATGCCAAATGCTTAACCCACTGAGCAAGGCCAGGGATTGAACCTGCATCCTCATGGATACAAGTTGGGTTCTTTACCATTGAGCCACAATGGGAACTCCATAATTTAATTTTTTATTGCAATTTATGATAGCTAGACTATCCAGTGTATTTAAAAATGCATGGTGGCATCATGCCTTTCAAGAAATTGAATGCCTTCAATAGTTATAGTGGTTATGGTATAGAAGCAAAAAAAATTATGTTTTTGAATTATGTATATTTTCAGATTGTATATTGATAATGATTTAGATGTTTCCAATTACATGTTATTGGATGTAAAGACACAACATGGTGTATTTTTAAATCACCTTTATTAAAAATGATAAGTGTTTTCTGTAGGATGCATTATCTAGGAGTCAGCCATGGAATCCTTTTCTTGCTAGCTATAAAATAGTTTACTCCTGAGTTATAGAAGAATGCTGATTATCCAATTAGCAGAGTCAATAGACATTGTCTCGGGAGTAACAACAGAATAATGTCTTTTGGTTTCTGAGCATTAGCGAAACACCCTTTAGACTTCCGTGACATAGTTCTGTCTCCTGATAGGGGGCAGAGAAGAATTTGATGAGTTGTTCAAGGAAAAAAAAAAAAATCACAGCAGTAGCAGCGTGGCAGTCATCATCCAATCTGTGTGAGCACGATTTCACCCTGCCTATTGTCATAGAAACAAGCAGGTGCATTTTTTTTAAAGCTAGCGTTTATTCGAATGCAAATTCAACAAAATTATATGTTGTTAGGTTTCCAAAACCTATAGCTGTTCTTCCTATGGAACCATTGCCTGAATACCTTTCAGAACTCCTGACAAAGCAGGACTAGATTAGCTGTCCGACGGTCATCACTCGCAAACCCTCCCCCTGACCCAGCTAGCCTCATGGCTCTGTTGCTTTACACCTTTTGAAAATGAGTTTTGAAATGGGAAAAAAAATGTTAATTGAAAGCTAAACAAAGTAAAAGTAAAGAAAAGAAGTTGATTTCATGTGAAGTTATTGACGTGGCTCATTGGCTGCTTTGTTGTAAAAGAATGGAGTATTAGGAAAATTCTTGGCTCTGCTTTTGCAGAGCTGTTTGTTTTCCGTTGGAACATTATTTTTATCATATTTTTTATGCAAGTATAGTTGATTTACAGGTTGTGCCAATTTCTGCTTACAGCAAAGTGACCCAGTCATATATATCCATATATGTACACACACACATATTCTGTTTCTCATACTATTTTCCACCATGGTCTATCCCAGAAGATGTGAATATAGTTCCCTGTGCTGTAAAACAGGACCTCGTCGCTTATCCATTCTGAATGTAATAGCTTGCATCTGTTATCCCCAAACTCCCCGTCCCATCCCACTCTATCCCCCTCCCTCTTGGCAACCACAAGTCTGTTCTCCATGACTGTGAGTCTGCTTCTGTTCTGTACATTGAGCTAAGTTTTATAATCAAATCAAACAAGTTTATTTTTCTCAGGGATCCAAATCTTTTGGTTCATTTTTATCCATTATCAGAATCCTCAAGTGAATATTTTGGCCCCATAACCATTTTTAGCTCTCAGTTTTGTGGATTCTTAACCTCAGGACAACAGAGAATTTTACAAGAAAAGAGTTTTTGAAATCAACGTTAAGTTCCAAGAAATCAGTCCACCTGTCCTAAAAAGCCGTATCTCGAGATCTAGACAGAAAATAAAGGGCAGACTCTTTCTTTCTGATCCCACTGAGCATCATCTTTGTGTAGTAAGTACCTTTGTCATGAAAACAGTGGGAATAATAATCCAAAAGAACCCATTAATCTCTCTGACTTGAACAGCCAGGATGTCCCAGGTGAACTCTTGTCGAAATGCTCCTACAAAGGGGGTGGTGAATGACACACGTCAGGATTTTAAAACTCACATATCGGTAAGAGGAGCACTTTGGTTATTTTTCCTTGGCGCCAAAAGGAAAATGTCAAATGTGTGAATCGGGCTGAAATCATTACATACAAGTTTCGACTGCCGAATCTTTCCTCCTCTTTCCCCGTGTTTTCTGGAAGTAGGGAGGAGGGATTCCAGAGCCCTGGGGGGAGAGGGAGCTTGACCAGGGTCTGTGCAGGGGCCTCTCTGACTAAAACACATGGGCACCTGGGCCGTACCCAGCCTGCAAATGTAGCTTCGTCCTGCTGCAGGCCTCATAGGGAGTCAGACCCAGTCCCCTCCCCGGACAGCCACAGTCTCCTGAAACAGACAGACAATTGCCCAAAAGGAAACAGAGATCCTAGGAGCAGTGTATTCATGGGAGCAAATTTGATTACAGGTAAGGCGAGGTAAATTATCATAGTTAAAAAATGCTTAGCAGTACCTGATATGGGTGTGTCTTGAGGAACACACTCGTATAGTTCGTGAAGAAGAAACAGAATGTTATAAATGCTGTAAATGAACACGCTCTGGGTTCACATTATTCTCAAGTTCTCTCTTTACCACTTAGGAAAGATACACCAAATCACAAATGATTGATTGGAAAATGCTGGCAACATCACCTTTTGCCAGGAGTTGTGGCAGCTGACAGCACTAAAGCTTTTATCCCACCTTATTCTCTGTCCCCCCTACTTCCATTCCCCTGACATCCATCCTCAGCCTTCTCCAACGGGCCTTTCCTCCCTTCTCTCCCTGACTGCTGATCAGCCTTGTCATCCTATCTGAGTCACCATCCTAAAGCCTGGGACTGATAATTCCACTTTTCCGCAAGAGCTATCCAGATTTTTATCTTATCAAATCATCAATGTAATATTGTTCTCTGAAAGAATATTTTAAGTACAGAAGTATTCAAACTAAAATGTCTTGGCTTGGGAGTTCCCATCATGGCGCAGTGGTTAACGAATCTGACTAGGAACCATGAGGTTGCGGGTTCGGTCCCTGCCCTTGCTCAGTGGGTTAACGATCTGGCGTTGCTGTGAGCTGTGGTGTAGGTTGCAGACGCGGCTCAGATCCCTCGTTGCTGTGGCTCTGGCGTAGGCCAGTGGCTACAGCTCTGATTCGACCCCTAGCCTGGGAACCTCCATATGCAGCGGGAGCGGCCCAAGAAATAGCAAAAAGACAAAAAAAAAAGTCCTGGCTTCCCAAATGCACTTTTCAGAGGTGACGGCTGTTAACACCTAGATACCTGTGATTCCCAAATTTTACAAGGTAGATATTTAACGTGCAAGTTCACTGATGGATATAGATGGATAAAATTGAACAAGAGCTAGCAATCCTAGCATTTTACTGCAAGAATAATATGCCACATAAGACCCCTCCCTTCACATCATACAAAAATAAACACTAGATAGATTCATGATCTGGACAGAACAAATAAACCTAAGGAACACTATAAGACAAAGAAGGAAGATACAATTGTAATATATCTTGACATAAAACCCAGAAGGCCAGTTTGAAAAATGCTGAGGATGATGTCAGAGGAATAGAAAGTGGGGGACAAAGAGTAAGACGGGAGGAAAGCTTTAGTGCTGTCACTTGCCAGACCTCCCAGCCAAATATGATGTTGCCAGCATTTTCCAGTCATTCATGATTTGGTGTATCTTTCCTAAGAGGTAAAGAGAGGATCTGAGAATAATGTGAACCCAGAGCCGTGTTCATTTACAGCATTTATAACATTCTGTTCCTTCTTCACAAACTATACAAGTGTGTTCCTCAAGACACACCCATATCAGATTGGGTTGTATAAGAGCTTAAACTTCTGAATGATAGAAGATCGCACAAAGGTCTAAATACAAACAAGAGTTGGACAAAGTATTTTCGACACTTATAGCAGTCAGTGGGCTGGCAGCTGTAATAATAATGCACTTAATGCATATTGATAAGAAACACATAGCACACTCTGTTAGGGGGAAAAAAAAGTAAACAATAAGAGGAGTTAACTTAGAAAAAAATCCAAATGGCCTATAAGCATGTGAACAGATAGGTACCCAACCTTAGTAAGGATTAAGGAGTGAAAGAAAACAAATGCTTTAGAGAGGTTAAGTTTGTGCAAATCTAAAGCAGCAGTCTGGGGAAATATGTGGGCACATCAACCATCGATGGAAACATACATTTTGTAACCTCCCATGTAGACAATTTGAGAGTATCTATCAAAATTCTAACACTGCATAGCAAGCCTGTTAAAGAAGTTTATCAGTCCGTACTGGTCCCAAATGCACAGGGGTATATGTCCTAGTGTTTTCACTGTATCCCACTAACTTTATATGGCTCTCAGTTGCTTAGTAAGTAAACCCCAGACTCTTGGTCATGCGAGTAACACAGCAACGAGCTTTTAAAAAAAAATTAGTATGTACAAGATAGTGGAAGAAGACAAAATATAAAAGATCCTTATCCCTTCTTTACTAACAGTAAGCAGTCTGATCAGCAACTAACAATAAAAACGGATGAAATAAGGACCAAACGTCACATCCCGATGCAGTGAGTGCAGTGCTGTGGAAAGCTCTGGACTCCTCAGTCGATGGGGCCATTGGTGCACAGAGAGTTACAGACACCTCAGGACCCCCAGCCTGGAGAAGCAAGCTCAGTGCACCCCTGTGGATCGAGTGGGGTCATAGGGAGAGAGAAGGAGAATTGAGGGGCCCTATTTGATGTCAGCATTGAAGGACTGCCATGGTATCAGCCCAGATGATGTTTATTCCTGCAGCTCCTATTATTTTCTCCTGGCTTTATTGAGCTGCGCATATGGAACTTTCTTTTCTCCATGAACCTTCTGATTTTCACACCTGCTTCTGCTTACAGCCTTCTTTCCTCCTGATGCCCTCCCCTCACGGTCTCCTCCTAAGGCACTTCTGCTGATCTCTCAGTGTTTTGGTCAAATTGTGAACTTCCCCTGAAGTCTCCTGGGTCCTTGCCTCCCCTGGAATCAGATTTCATTTGTTTGTCCTTTGCTCACACCTCCATTGAAGGACAGTGTTGAATGCTGGCTGTCTCAAAGCCTAATCTACTCACTGACTTCCATCGTGGTCAGAGACGGTGTGTTGTTCCATTTCGGTTCTCTCTGAGGGTCTCAGGTTAGAATTTGAGTCATTGGTGGTGGAGGGGAAGGTGATTTTGGAGCATCTTAGGCACTGACCTAGAAATCAGAGTCATCCAGTGCCAAAGGGCTGCTTCCCACTCACCTAATCCAACCCCGCCTGTGCTGTCCAAGTGTCGGTATGCTGTCGACGTGGACAGCCCATCAGTTCTCTGGGTCCACCCTGGGACATCAGTGTCCTGGATAGAGGCCAGGTGTGAGTCAGCCCCAGACATCCCTCCTGGGGACGCTCCCCTACAGCCTGGTACTTAGTAGGCACTTGATAAGCATGTGTGGAAATAGCAAGTGAAGAAATAATACCAAAAGGACATGTTGCATTTGGATGCCCTTCAGAAGTACCACTCAGGAGAACAAATGCTTCCTGGGCATCAGCTCTGCGAAGGCAAGTGAAATTCTAGGGTCAAATTCACCCTGTTCCTGAGGAACTTCTTTGCCCCTGAAATTCCAACTCACAGGGCTCTGGCTAGGTTTGAGGAGGAATCCATGAACTTTCTGATGTTTTGTGTCCATCTGGACACAGTATTTTTTTTTTTTGGTCTTTTTAGGGCTGCACCTGCAGTTTATGGAAGTTCCCAGGCTAGGAGTCGAATCAGAGGTTCAGCCGCTGGCCTACACCACAGCCACAGCAACACAGGATCCAAGCAGTGTCTGCGACCTACATCACAGCTCACCCCAACACCAGATCCTTAACCCACTTAGCAAGGCTGGGGTTCAAATCCACATCCTCATGGATCCTAGTCGGGTTTGCTACTGCTGAGCCATGATGGGAACTCCAAAGCACTTGCTTTTCGCTTTGCCATCAGTGTGATGTGTACGTGAAGGTGGGCGTGCACCCGTGTTCCCCAGGGGTCTTTAGGAAAATAGATACTGAGTGCCAAATATTTACTGATCACAGTGGGATCAGAAAGAAGAGGAAGCTACCAGCTACTCTTGAGAAAGAAGCAACAGTGATGTGAAAAGTCCCAATTCCTTTGGCACATTTAGATCGTGATTGAAGAGCAGAAAGAGCTCAGGCAACTCCGTGGTTTGTTGCCAAGTGGACTGTATGGGCACAGTCACAGCAGTCAGCTTTTAGCAGATCTGTTGATTGTCAGGACAGGTTTTGCAGGCTTTACCCATAAGTCCGACGGGACCTCTGGCTCGAGACATGCATGGACACGTTTTTTTGGTGTCAGTTGTGAACTCCCAGCAACATCTCTGAAAGCGTTTCCTTCTTGAAACACTCTTTTCTTTTGATTTCTATGGCAGCCCTCTCTTTTGTCTTCAGCCTGCTGTCTGGCTTTCCTTCTCTGCCCTGTTTTAAATGTCAGCATTTCCCCAGCATTCCCCCTCATCCATTCCTGAACCTTCATATTCCAGAGCTGCTTACCCCACGGGTTTCTAGCTCCAGCCCAGACCTCTCAGGTCCCAGCCCTCAGGCATCTCAGCCCTGATGTGCTGACACCCCAGCCGCTGGCTTCTTCTCATTCATTCCTTCCCCGATCAGTAAGCTGGCCCACCTTCCGCTCAGGCCCAGTCGGGGAACCTACCCTTGGCTCCTCCACCCACCCCTCGCATCCAGTCCAACCCTCAGGTCTGCCCATCCTGGTTCTAAAACATGGCGATTCTTGCCACGTGTTTCCCTCCTTCGTCCACACCTCTGCCTTCTCTGGCCTGGGCTGCAGCCTCACCCATGGCCTCTGCCACGGCTCCTAGCAGACCCCTACTCCATTCAGTGTTCCCTTCAAGCAAATCAGCCTCTGCCTGGCAGCCAAGGAGATTTCTCCATAAGGGAAATCCAGTTATTTTATTTTTTAAACTTTTTAAAATTAAAATATAGTTGACGTACAGTGTTGTGCCAATATCTGCTGTACAGCAAAGTGACCCAATCATACATGTATACACATTCTTTTTCTTATCTTCCACCATGTTCTATCCCAAGAGACTGGTTATAGTTCCCTGCGCCCTACAGTATTTTCATACTTGAAATTGTTCAAAGGCTTCCACTGTGTGTCGGAGGCTTCCTACCTTGGGGTGCAGCGTGCTGTAGGGAGTGGCACCGCCCACTTCCCCACCCCCTGACCACGCTCACCTCACTCCCTGGGCTACACGTGGGCCTTCTCTCCATCCATCAGCTGTGACCAGCTCCTGCTTCAAGGCCTCAGTTCATGCTGTTTTTCCCTAAACTCTCGGCCTGGCTGATGGCTTCCCAAGTTCTAGTCTCCTCTGATTAACTGTTGTCTCCTGACTGGGCCCTTCCCCAGCTGTTCCAAGTGTTGTGCACGTGCACTCTCCCCCACAGTGCCCTTTTTTCTTAGCCCCCTGTTTGTTTTTCCCATGGCACTTAGTGCTTAAAAATTATTGATTTGCTTACTGGATATCTCCCCAGGTCCTCCCACCCCAGTCCGGGTTCCTGGCTCCCTGTAGGCAGGGCCTGTGTCTACCTGCTGACCACCATGCCCGCAGAGTCAGAGTCCACTCAGTATTTGAATAGCATGAATGCACCTGAATTCACAGTGAAGGAAATGGGACAGAACTAACCCTCTCATGTTCCAGGCAAGTGCAAGTTCAGAGCAAAAGCCCAGTGTTGGGGGGGGGGCAGTAAATCTTTGCCCCCTGAGCAGGACAGAAGGAATTAAATGCCACTGTATCAAGGGCTCAGAAATAAGCTTGGAGGAGGCAGGGTAGGCAGGGTTTGAGCGGGAAGCTCAGGAGTTTGGACGTGGCGTACATGTGTGTCCCATTAGAGCTTTCAGTAAGACAGTCAAACGGGCAAGGTCACCCCAGCCCCGGTGGACAGTGCCGGTCCTTCTTCTAAATAAACGGCACCGTACCTGCTAGGTTGTGTCTCTCCTTCCCCACCAGACACCAGACTGTCATCTCCACCCAACCCCTGCCAGGGCAGGTGCGGTGTTGGAATCACCCTATGAGACCCCATCTCAGGGCACAGTGCTCGGCACACAGGGCACATGCAGTGACGATGTTGCAAAGGAGTGATTCGCAAACTTGGGAGAGCAGTTATGTTGCCACAGCTTAGATGTGCCTTCTCTGAACCTCCGTCTTTTCTGGGGCTATCAGAGTGGGGGTCAAAGTAAGTAGCTACACCCCCAGTGGAGATGTTGCTGAATTCAAGTCCCCCCATCTCGCCCCGGCTCCACCTCCCCAGTGGCAGCTGGAGGTGGTCGTGATCTTGTCTCTTGACTCCGAGGACCCTCACAAGGGCAGCCTGCTAGGGGGTTAACAGCAGATCCACCGCCTCCCTCTGATGGTGTCATGCACGGCGGTGATTACTACGCACAGCAAATGTTTTCTTGCCAAAGCTTAGTTGATTCAATCTAAATATTCTTTCAGAGAGGTCTCCTTAATTATAATGACATGGTATAAATATAAGGAGAAAGAATGTCAATTATCACTTCGTATAATAACCGTGTTAGTGTTCATGCACATAAATTATGAGTAACTTTAACCTATTTAAAAGCAAGAAAAGTGCTCAGTTTTGCAATTTAAAACTTTTGAATATGCCACATTTAAAAAATATGTCATTACAACCAGCAGAAGTTGGTAATCACCCCTAAAATGTATATTCTTGAAGAGTTGATGAACTACCTAGAGTGAAATTCTTTAAAACAGCATTTGAAAGGGCAGGATTTAAAGACACACGTTATATTTATTTTCACACAATCCAGACCCATCCAGGCTGCTTTGAACACCCGGTGTGTGACAATGTTCATGGAAGCTTCGAGATATGCACCGTGTCCGAAATGGCAGCTCCTAGTCACACAGGGCAATTTAAATTTAGATTTCAGTCAATTCAAATAAAATGACTCACAGACATAGAAAACGAATTTATGGTTACTAAAGGAGAAAGTAATTTAAATAAATCAGGAGGTTGGAATTGACACATACACGCCGCTATATATAAAGTAAACAACAAGGACCTCCTGTGCAGTATAGGGAACTATATGGAATATCTTGTAATAACCAATAAAGGAAAAGGATCCGAAAAAGAACATGTACGTATATCTGTATATGTACACATATAAGTGAATCACTTTGCTGTACACCTGAAATTAACACAACATTGCAAGTCAACCATACTTCATCTTTTTTTAAAAGATTTTTAAAAATAATAATAAAATGAAAACTTTCAGTTGCTCAGCCTCACCAGCCACGTTCCAAGGGTTCCGTGGCCACCTGTGGCCAGGGGTTCCCACAGTGAATAAGTGCAGAGCAGACAGTATTCCCATCCTGACCGCTCATCTACTGGGCAGCACAGCCCTAAAGAAAACAGTAAATAGGACATGTCCTAAACACCACAGTCACAGCAGCAGGAGCTACTGACATGCATCTAGGATTTATTTTTGGAGCAGACGTCTTTGCCCACATTGATGAAAACTCTGAAAAGTGCCCTTGTTCCCAGCAGACAATAATCGCATTCAGTGCAAAATCAGACTCTGGCCCTGGGTGAGCCAGGAGGTCTTCCCCTTGTTGGTCCTGATCTGTTTGAGTTGGTTGTGTATTTTGTTACTTTGTTGTAAGCTGGTTGTAATGTAGTTTTCCAACCTGACATTTTGAAAGCAAACAACTTCAAGGTATTAGCTTAAACCTGAACTCATTCTTTATGTTCTAACCTACTGGTTTTCAGTTCCTCTGTCTATAAAAGTGATAACTCCTAACAGTTTTGGCTGAGTTCCTGTGCCCCTTTGCTGGATCCAGGATTTGAAGAGTCTAAGTGAGCAGGAGAACTTAGAAAGCATGACAGCGCATACATCAGCAGGGTTTATTGGATCAAGACGCAGTCTTGGTTTGCCTGCCCCAGCTATTTTATCACATGCTTCTTCTCTTACAGATCACCTACAAAGCAGTCAGTTCCTTTGACCCAGAAATAGATTTATCCAATCAAAGTGGAAGAGTTTCGAAACTGGGCAATGAAACCCATTTTCTGTTTTTTGGACTCTATCCTGGAACCACGTACTCCTTCACCATCCGAGCTAGCACAGCTAAGGGTTTTGGACCTCCGGCAACAAACCAGTTCACCACCAAGATATCAGGTATGGTACATTCCTGTGCTGTGCCTTTGATCCGAAGTGGCGTTTTTGTACTTCTTTATTCCCACTGTTAAGCATGCAGAGCCCACCCAAATGTACACATGAATGAATATTTTTGCGTGTATGAAAATCAGACTCATGGAACTCAATGAAATGCTATCAATAGTTATGACTTGGGAGCTTAAGACCATCGTCCCGGGTTTTCATGTGTGTTGAAGGACACGGTCACGAGTGGGTGATTCTGTGCTGAGACTCACCCCCTCACAGTCCTGAGTTCCCAGAGCAGCCGTGTTGGGAAAATCTCTGCAATGAGCCATGAATGATGGATTGCTCAGCGTAAAGGCAGCATTGCGTGGGGTCCCTTCCAGGAGGCTCTGCCTTCCTTGAGACCTTCACCATTAGTAGTTTCATATCCCAAAGAGAGTGGGGCACCAGGCACCTACATCCTCCAGCTTCTTTCTTCTAGAGACTCAATTATGCCTTCCAACAACAGGCAGAATTGGGAAAATATTTCTGGTCATGTGCAACTGTGCAGAAAATGTCTTTGTGCTTCAAACTAGAGGAAATGGGGTTGCCATCTGGTGTGGGATATGCAACAGCAATCAACACAATTCCAGGGACGTTCTCCTTCCCTTTGGATACGAGTGGGGAAGTCTGTGAGTTTGGGCTCTGACTGTTTGCGTTGGGGATGAATGAGCAGGATGAGGACGGTAATTCTTCTCATCAGCCAGGCTTAGCTAAGTCATATCCAGCCTGATTTTTATATCTGTGGTCCCTCATCCCTAGTTTCATGAAAGTTTTTCTTTAGAATTGAAGGAAGGGAAATACGAGTAGAGCACTGTCAGTTTTCTGCTAGATTTTGTGGGTGTTAGAATTTTGTTTTAAGCATTTATAGCTTAAGGGATAACTTTTTGTTGTCTGAGATTCAATTGATGAGCAGGAACTTAACTTGAAATTTAATAGACACTTGATATTAAGCATTAGCTTATAAGAACAATACAGAGAGTTGGAAAAGAGGAAGAAGTGCATGGGAGGTTAGGAAAATGACTTAGTTTGTACAGATAGGCGAGTAGAAAGACCACTGGGCCTAGAATCAAAAGATAGGGGTTCTAGTTACAGTTTTCCAAACACTTCCTCTCTGATCTCGATCAAGTGAATTTACCCATGCATATAAATGAAGACAAAATTACCTGGTCTATGAATTTATCCTGGAGATTTAAAGAGGTAATGTGTGCCAAGGTACATACCTCCAGACCCCCCTTTTGTGGTAATTTCTCCCCATGGAAATCATATTGAAAAGATTATTATCGGGTTTTTTTTTGCTCTTTAGACCGCACCCATGGCATATGGAGGTTCCCAGGCTAGGGGTCGAATCGGAGCTGCAACTGCTGACCTACACCACAGCCACAGCAAAGCAGAATCCAAGCCATGTCTGCGACCTACACCACAGTTCACAGCAACGCCAGATCCTTAACCCACTGAGCAAGGCCTGGGATTGAACCTGCGTCCTCCTGGATGCTAGTCAGATTCATTAACTGCTGAGCCACCATGGGAACTCTCTCAAAGATTATTGTCTTAAAGAGGCTCTTCCTTTAGAGAAAAAGCATTCGTTTTTACCATTTGTATTAAATGAAAATTCTGGTTGATGTGACAACTCAGCTCACCAAGTTCAACAGTTCTATCCAGAAGCAAAGACAGTTGACATTTTAGTTAGCCCACACAGGCTCATCAAGAATAACTATTTGATTTTTATAGCTCAAAAAAATTACCGTTTATGGGCCCCTATTTTCTACTTTCATGTACTCTTTGTACAAAATGTGATTCTGTGTTAAGAATTGGAGTTAATTTTTAATACAATTGGAGCTAATTTTAATGCGGAGAAAATTCAATAAATGGACCTGAGCTATAACCCATGTCTTTTACAAAAAATGCTTTTTATATGTAAGGGATTTAAAAAGCTATATATGCAGAAAACAAAAACAAAACAGAAAACAAAAAACCATCTCTAGTGTTCTCATCAGGTACATAAACCCGAGGGCCTTAAAAAGGCCATGTACCCCTACCTCAGTACAGCCCTCGTGAAATGATGCCTCTTGCCTGTGGTGATGACAAAATTACCAAAGGAGCTCTGTTACCTTCTGTAATGAGACTTAACAATCTAGAAAACAACGAATGCCGAGAAATGGCCTTGGAAGTAGGATCTGCATTGGGACGACGAACATTTATAGAATTATATTTGCCTGGCTATCTTTGCATTTCTGTAATCTCTTTGACTTTCTGTAATAATCCTGGAGGATAATTTCTCTTATTTTGAAAGATGAGTAAACTGAAGCTTCAGAGAGAATAAACGGGCCTGAGCTCTCCTGCTGGTCGAATCAAAACATACCAGAAAGTCAAACCCAGGCCTTTCTCACTTCAACTCAGGATCTCTTCCATGGTCGTGCTAAGTGGTCACCAAGTCCAACAAGGCCAACAGAAGTCTTCAAGTATAGGAGACTTGATGGATCCAAGGAACCCAAAGACAGATCTTTGGTCCACACGAAACCTTGACTTGGATGGGAGGACTGTAACAATCAGTTTTATGAACCCCATAATTATTTCTTCAATTTGCATTTACTTTTTGGAGGAAAGTGTATGTACAGAAAAGCACACAGATTGTAAAGGTGTTATCTCCGTGACCTACACCCATGTAGCTAGAATCCAGCTCAAGAAACAGTGTTACTAATACCTCCCATGCACCCTTTACACCCCCTCCCACGCACCCTTTTCACCCCCACCCAGGTGAAGCTCAAGACCACGTCAGCGCCTCCTGCAGTGTCTGACCTTCTGGAGAGAATAGAAACCTAGATGTTGTCCATGGGCAGTTCCTAGAGGCACTTTAAGTGTTGGGTGTTCCTAATGCTCTTTGTAAATGAAAGTAGAAAGAAAACGGAAAAGATAAAGCAAAAATAATGAGTCTCCCATCTTGCACCTCTTCCCCAGCACCCTCCATGCCGGCTTATGAACTTGAGACACCTTTGAATCAAACCGACAATACGGTGACGGTCCTGCTGAAACCCGCACACAGCCGAGGCGCGCCCATCAGGTACAGAGCTGAGACCGGATGATCTTAGGCGAAACCGGAAATCCAGCTGGTTAATTCTGGGCGTGTGTTCTCCAGGGATTTGCTGCAGAAACCCTAATCTTTATTGGTGCTAATTAGCAGAAAGGACTAGGAAAAGGAAAGGGCTTTCCTGTGGGCTGGTCGTGTATTGGGTGAAGAGTTGGATTCTGAGGCCAGTGGGTTGTTCTTTGAAGATAAGGAACAAAAGCCGCAGTCTGTTCCGAGGTGGCTTTTCTCCTAAAAAGTAACTGCTCACTGCAGTTTTCTCACCCCAGGGCAGATGGCATCGATGTCCTGAGCCCTATTCCTTAAATGACTTTTGTGGGATGTTTCTGTTGATGTCTTTTGTTTCCATGGAGTTTTAAGCCCTTAACCTTTAGTAAATGGGCTAATTTCTCAATTGAAGAGGTGGCGTAACTTTTTTTTTCCCTAAAGAAACAGGTGATTGGAAAGATCATTGTGAAGTCTTTATTTGAACAGATTTAAGTTTATTACCACCGTGTAGGCACCGTTTCTCGTCGCGTGATGATTTATATTGCTAAGAAATTACAAAGTATAACTTTTACAGTGAATGAATAAAATAAATGTATTCTTCTTAGGAAGAAGCAAAGGAGTGCCTGAATAACTCCTGAGTATGAACTTGTCATAAGCTCATTAATCTACATAAAGGAAATTTCTTTCTTGTTTCAGAGGGATTCAGATATTTTGTACTATCAGAATAGATTCTTTTCAAGATAATCTATGCCTTTGCATAGTGTTCTCCAAGGAAGCATTTAGATTCACAGTTTTAAGGCTACATGGGGTTTGTTTCCCTGTGCCTTTTGTAGAATTTTATTTCATTAACCTTTTGAAACCTGGTTCTATTTGATCACGTTATCACTACGTATCAAAGGGCATTCCGTTAGACTTCTTTCTGCCTGATGAGATAGATAAGTTTCAGTCCACAGGCTCAAGATTAAAAACAGACAAATCTTGCTTGATAGAGAATTCAAATTAGGGTAGACTCACAGAATGGTTTATTTGAAAAACCTATAAAGTGTAGTGAGACCGTTTTTAGTTGACTCTGATGACTTAACACAGTATTTCCTGTGTGGGATTTAGGATGGCACTTGTAGATGCTGTTTGTGAGAACACCCTGGGATGAGTAGAAGCTCTATTCCTGGTGTAAGATAGTATTTCTGCAAGAAAAGCGATGCCACTGACACTGCACAGGCCCTTTGGGTTGATTTGTGTGGCACTGAGGGGTTGCACTGTGAGTGACCCAAGCACACCCTCATATGGTGGCCATCCAAGACCCAAGTGTACCTGTGGGCCCACACCAGACCTTGTTCACTCCTGAAAGCTGAATTGCTATGAAATGAACACTGACGTTCTGACCATGGCCTTGAGAGCTTTGGGTTTTTTTTTTTTATATGAGCAATTTGAGAGTTGCCCAGACTCAGCAACAACAGACCATCAGGACAGGGGTTCTACCACGGAGGCATCATGGTGAAATGTGAGCAGGTGGTAGGGGTCACTCACCTTCAGAGCCTCCACGCTGAAGGAAGCTGAAACCCTGACCATCTCTCCAACCTTCTCTTTTCTGCTTATCAACATTTTCTAGTCTTTTTTTTTTAATTATTACAGTTGATTTACAATGTTCTGTCAATTTCTGCTGTGTGAAGTAAGTCAGAAAGAGAAAGACAAATACCAGATGATATCACAGTTTCAATTCCTGCTGCTTCTTTCCTTCAAACCCTTTCAGCTGGATTGCCATCCACATCTTTGTAAGATCTTTCCAAGTCTGCATTTTCTTTGAAAGCATTTCTTTGGGCAGGCCACATTAGCCCTCTCCACCCCACCCCCCACAACCCCTTTTTTATCTTGTTAAAGTGTTACTTTTGTCCCAAACAACTGTTGATATTTTCCAGCATCTGCCTTGCTAAGGCACCATCTTGTTTTCTCTTACGCCTTCTAGTTATTTTGGAAGACTTTGGAGCCTTACTACTTAGTCATAGATACCCTCAGGCTTTTTATTCTTAGGTCTATAAAAATGTAAATTCAGATGCTTGTGAGGGTGTCCAGAACAGAGGTGTCACTTCATTTCATCAGGCCCAGCTCTAACTGCAAAGATCTCAGTTTGCCTTGTCACAACCTCTTTTATACCTGCCATACTGCCCGATTTTCCAAGTTCAGCCCTGCTTCGCTGTTATTAAATATCATTTTGTCATTGGTTAACCATTCCTGGAATTGGCTGGGGTCTTTTTGCAGTCTTCCCCCCTTGTGCCTTCTTCCACAATGTTTGCAGCTTGAAGTGAACAAATTTACTCTCTGTGTCCATCAGCAAAATCTGTAATACCAGAATCAAGATCAATTCTTGTGGTAAACTGTTCAGTAAGCATTACAGGGAAATGCTCCATGGATTCCACCTTTACTTGTCCTAAACGGGGACATTTTATTCACACAAATTTGAGAGAAGAAATTATCTCCAACTCACCTGTCCAATAAGATTTTTTTTTTTTTTGCAGGGAAGTAAATATTCTCTTCATGGGGTTCATTACTATAGTGTAGCATAATGGGACTGATTATCTATTGAGTTGATGGAAGACCAATATATGTAGAAAGACTAGCTTGGGGGAAAAAAAAATGTCCATAATGCTCTCAATCTAAATGGGTCTATGAAAATTTTCAATTTCATTTAATGTTTAGAGAACTAAGAACTCTGATTAGGGAATCATAGGGACCTAAAATATAAAGCCATAATGTAGATTGAAACGTTTGAACACATCTGGAAATTTGCAAAATGCACATGTAATCAAACTGCAATACAAGAAAGCTTTTCCCAAATGGTAAGATAAATACTGGAGGAGGAAATGCAAGTGAACATCTGTTGGCGTTTCTGCATTTTGCACAGCATTATGTGTTCAAAAATACTGTCATCGTGTGATTGCCAAAACCCATTCTTTCGATTGATTTGATTTTTCTTTAATTCATATTCATTGGTGTTGAAAATGTAGTCACACTTCACTTGTGCACCGCACCGTGCTGAGTGAAGGGGGTGTGTATTGATTCCACTAGAACACTCAGCTTGGTTCATGCAGATTCTTGAAACTGCACTAAACTCTCAACGTAAACGATTGTTGTCTTTGCATCGGTCCACACATCAGCTCTGTCGCGTAAAATTATTTAAGTCCTGAAATGGCCAGGAAGAACACAAATTCCATCATTCCGGGGAGGAAACTAGCACCTCAGGCAGAATTTTAATGTGTGTTCATAGATTCAATTTTTGTTCTTTAATAAGACAGGGAAGAGCTTAATTTTCTTTTACTCATTTAGAATCACCTCATTTCTCCCTCTTCTCTCCATTGGCCATTACGTGCAGATCCAGTCCAACAGAGAAAACCCTTATACTTTGGCAGTAAAAGAGCTCCTCTAAATAAAGAAATTCTACACAAACTCTTGTGCTTTTCTTGCCCTCACAAAAATTCTCTCTGTGACTCCGTGCTTGTGATGTATGTATTTATATGTAATCTGCAGCATGCAGTGGCCCTCATTAATGACGTTTTATACCTTCTGATGGGCTGTAGTTTGAGACTCAGTCACGTCTTTGTAATTCAAATGACTCTCATTTTTGTTCTTTAGGCATTGTTGCTTTAATTTGTTCATAGATGTTTTGGAGCGCTGTGTCTTCTTAATTAAAACTCAGTGCTTGAATATGTTAACTAATTAAATATTTTGATATTCATTTCAGTGAAATGTTCAAAGATTACCAAATCATTCTTTGATTCATTCATTCAGGAGAAACTATTGAGTGGGGAAAACATCTATTACAGTCGTGTGTCTGCAGGGATGGAAAGAGCAGCAATCACATCAACAACCAAAACACTAAAACTGACGCTTAAACATGTGAATGTAATTTTAATTCATGGCAGACGCTTTGCTCTGATGGAGACGTAGCCCTCATAATTCTAATGCTGTGCGTTGACAGTCATGGGTGGCTTGTGTGCTTGTCCCCTCAAATGAAAGCTTTTTCAACAGTCCTGTGGTTTTTATAATTTTATTTTATTGGAGTAGAGTTGATTTACAATGTTGTTTTACTTTCAGGTGTACAGCAGAGTGAATCAGTCATATATATATAAATATGTCCATTCTTCTTTTCCAAGTAGGTTATTACAGACTATCGAGTAGATCTTCCTGTGCTAGACAGTAGGTGCTTGTTAATCATCTCTTTTATGCAGTAATGTGTGTATGTCTTATTCCCTCCCTCCCAGTTCTTCCCTCCCCCCAATAGTTTCACCTATGGTAACCCTAAGATTCGTTCTGCAATCTGTGAGTTTGTTTCCGTTTTATGAATAAGTTTCTTGGAATGGATAAAGAAGATGTAGTATGTAGATACAGTGAGGTATTACTCGACCATAAAAAAGAATGAAATCAGAGTTCCCATTGTGGTGCAGTGGTTAACGAATCTGACTAGGAACCATGAGGTTGTGGGTTCGATCCCTGGCCTTGCTCAGTGGGTTAAGGATCCGGTGTTGCCGTGGGCTGTGGTGTAGGTCGCAGACGCGGCTCGGATCCCGAGTTGCTGTGGCTCTGGCGTAGGCCAGTGGCTGCAGCTCCAATTCGACCCCTAGCCTGGGAACCTTCATATGCCTCAGGAAGCAGCCCTAGAAAAGGCAAAAAGACAAAAAAAAAAAAAGAAAGAAATTATGCCATTTGCAGCAACATGGCTAGACCTAGAGATTATCAAACTGAGTGAAGTAAGTCAGACAGAAAGACAAATATCATATGATATCACTTATATATGGAATCTAATTTTAAAAATGATACAAAAGGCTCTTTTTTATCTTTTATTCATATTTTTTTTCCAACTGTACAGCATGGTGACCTAGTTACACTTACATGTATACTAAAAGACTCATTTTATGAGTTATGCTTAAAAAGCAATTTGTGAGTAGTTTCTGTTCCTAAGAATCAGGGTTGAAATCTTAAAATGTAGGAGTTCCCATCCTGGCTCAGCAGAAGTGCATCTGACTAATATCCATGAGGACACAGGTTTAATGGGTTAACGATCTGATCTGCCGTTGCCCTGAGCTGTGGTGTAGGTTGCAGATGCGGCTCAGATCCCGAGTTGCTGTGGCTGTGGCGTAGGCCTGTAGCTACAGCTCCAATTCAACCACTAGCCTGGGGACCTCCATATGCTGTGGGTTCTGCCCTAAAAAGACAAAAAAAAAAAAAAAAGACAAGCTGTATAGGAGCTTCATTGTATTATAAACAGGGACGAGCTAAGAGCCTGAGGCATGGAAGACATATTTTGCATTTTTAAAGGCTGTGTCCTAGGTAAGAACCGTTTCAAATGAGATAGGAAACATTTCTTGTTAATAAAAGGCAAGCATAAATGGTTTATTCATCCAAAACCCTTCTGATTTAAAAACAGAAAGACTTATACAACAACTGCAGTTTCATATATAAGTCGACTTTGTTTATTTCTATATAAAAAGTCCAGATTTTTATTAAATGGATTTTGCCTTAAATTCATGATCCCTAGTAGACTGGAAGTGTGTACTACTCTCATTTACTCCTGTCATTTTCCCCTGCTGCTGCTTTGCTTTATGTGGTTAAATAGCAAACATGTACTGATATGAAAGCCTTGTTGTTAACTTCTGATATTTCCTGATTTACTCAAATTACTCATCAAACATTCTTTAGTAACAAATGACACAGCAAATTAAAAGTGCATCACAGGATGCTATTGTCCTTTGAAAAAAGCCATGCTTGATCTTAGAGGAAAGTGAAGGACAAATGTTCACTCCACTGAGGATAAATAGGCAGTAAAGCAATGTGTTTATTTTGGGAAAATGTATTAAACTTCCCAAACATGTTCTGTTTTATCCTGGAGTCATGTGGACCTCCTTGAAGGCCTTCCTTCATGCCCCTCATTGGGTGTCCCACAGCACTCTCTGTTAAAGGCACTCAGTACAGGAGTGTCAGGGAGTGTCTGTGGTACCTGCCCTGGAACAGTGACAGTAACCTTTTGGCAGTGAAAGGAAAGAAAGAGATCATCAGTACTAATGAAAGGAAGAAGATAATCATGCATTTTGTTCTAAGAAGCTTCCTGGTGTAGGAGTTACAGTTGTTGGCATATGGTAGACTGTGGTCTAAAAGTTTGATGTTAGGAACTATGGAGCAGGTCCTTTTTAAAAATTTTTTTCAAGCTGCAGCAAAGCCTGTTATTGGCTCTCATTTCTAAGTCCAGGAAAGACATTGTCACTCTATTGGCACCACCTCTTTAGACACCCATTCTCTTCTTCATGCAGGAGCCTTTGAGCATTTCAGTGTTATAGGGTTCTTGAAAGGATTAAATAAGGTAATAGTTTTCAATACTTCAAACCTTGCTTCTCATACACACTGAATGCTCCATAGGTGTCTTCTTGCTTTTCGTGGTTTGTGTTGTTTCTTTTCCTATGACCTAGTGTTTTTTTGTCTCATTCCCTTCAAATCTGATCTCATGAACCTCTAATTTGATATGAAATATAAATGAGGAGGGAAGGACTGGGGGTTTGGGAGTGGCATATGCACACTGAGCTATATGGAATGATTGGCCAGTGGGGACTTGTTGTGTAGCACAGAGAATTTTACCCAATATTCTGTGAATAATATTGGATATGGGAATATTGAATATGGGAGAAGAATCCGAAAAAGAATGGATATGTGTACATGTATAACTGAGTCACTTTGTTTTACAGCAGGAATTATCACAACATTGTAAATCAACTATACGTCCATAAAACTAAAAAATGGGAAAAAAAGAGAATTTAACACTTGTCTCCATCAAGAAAAATCCTAAAGAGAATTTCTTTAAATTCTGATAGCTCTGCTGAATTTTAAAATGTGGTTGCCTCTGGCTACCCTTTTATTTATGCATGTGCAAGTTTTGAAGAATCAGTAGTGTAAATACATAATGAACTCTCATCCACCCCCAGTTCTACAACAGCTCTTTAAGAAGGTCAGGCGTTTCCCTTTTGACCCCTGAGCTATGAGCTAATTATGGTTTTTATGAGCCTTATTGAATAAAGCATAAAACAAAAGGAGGGGTTCCCATCACTTCTCAGCGATAATGAACTTGACTAGTATCCATGAGGATATGGGTTCCATCCCTGGCTCCGCTCAGTGGGTTAAGGATCTGTCATTGCCGTGAGCTGTGATGTAGGTCAGAGATGTGGCTCAAAACCTGTGTTGCTGTGGCTGTGGTATAGACTGGCAGCTGAAGCTCTGATTCGACCCCTAGCTTGGCAACTTCCATATACTGCAAGTTATGACCTTAAAAAACCCATCTTCTATTTAGAACCACTCAAAGGTAAAGTTTGCTCTAGGCTGCATCAGAACAGTGGGTGAAACAGGTAACTCACTTCCTGTTCACCCTCAAAGAATCTGCTGCTTCTTGTACTTTCTTAAAAGAAAGGTAATGGTGAGTCAGGTACCATTTTATAACCATTATGATTATATTAGAATTTATTCTCCAAAAAAGGGAACCCTCCTACACTGTTGGTGGGAATGTAAACTGGTACAGCCACTATGGAGAACAGTTTGGAGATACCTTAGAAATCTATACATAGACTTCCATATGACCCCGCAATCCCACTCTTGGGCATCTATCTGGACAAAACTCTACTTAAAAGAGACACGTGCACCCGCATGTTCATTGCAGCACTATTCACAATAGCCAAGACATGGAAACAACCCAAATGTCCATCGACAGAGGATTGGATTCGGAAGATGTGGTATATATACACAATGGAATACTACTCAGCCATAAAAAAGAATGACATAATGCCATTTGCAGCAACATGGATGGAACTAGAGACTCTTATACTGAGTGAAATGAGCCAGAAAGACAAAGACAAATACCATATGATATCACTCATAACTGGAATCTAATATCCAGCACAAATGAACATCTCCTTAGAAAAGAAAATCATGGACTTGGAGAAGAGACTTGTGGCTGCCTGATGGGAGGGGGAGGGAGTGGGAGGGATCAGGAGCTTGGGCTTATCAGACACAACTTAGAATAGATTTACAAGGAGATCCCGCTGAATAGCATTGAGAACTTTGTCTAGATACTCATGTTGCAACAGAAGAAAGGCTGGGGGAAAAATGTAATTGTAATGTATACATGTAAGGATAACCTGACCCCCTTGCTGTACAGTGGGAAAATAAAAAAAAAAAAATTTATTCTCCAGATTCTAAAAATTATCCTTTTAATAGGAACAGTTTTGTCCAAAAGTTTGGTCTTCACCCAGAGGAGGCAGTTAAATAATGGCTTGTAAATATTCTTTTTATTATTTATCCATAAAGAAGTTTATCTCTTTATATTACTTTCTTCCTAGATGACAATATTATTTTGAGAAAGGAAACACTGTAGTCTAAAACCTCCCAAAGCAGAGTTTACATTAAGATCCAAAGATTCTGTAATATAAACTTAAAAGTCGCTTCATTTTAGGTTAATCTATTATAAATCAATGTATAATTTCTAGGTCTAAACAATGCTTTGCTCTAAATTAATTAGAAACTACTTAATTAATTAACATTCAAGATCATTATGACCTAAAATACAAGACAGTCTCAGGTGTCATGTGTAGTCTTTTAGGTAGGTAGAATCAGCTTTTCCCTCCTTTGGCACAGGTAGGTAACAACTCTAATATTCAAATAATTACTCTGATTATGCATCACATAAATTGCAGACCTAACTTTCTAAAATGAGTCCCAGGACACAGGGAAAAAAACATACTCTTCAGAGCAAATAAACCTAGCTTCAAATCCCAGGCTTCTCAATGACTAGCTTTGTGATGATTACAAAGTTCTTAAGGTCTCTGGGATGGGAGAAGGGAAGGGAGACAGAGGCAAGATTGGGCAACGTTATGCTCCATACCAAGGGGTGGGGATGACTCCATTAGGCAGTGGGTAGCCACTCCAGGGAACTGGGTAAGCTGATAAGCTGCAGCGGTGGAGGGTGGCTTAGTGGTGGAGAGACAGGTGTGGTAGAGGACGTATGGCCTAGACCATGCTTGCCCTGCCAGGGCACCTTTTCATGGGGCCCAGTTAAGATATCACTGACCATTAGGGAAGAGGTCCTATAAATGCCAGGTGCTAATTTTCATTAGAAATAGAACTTCGGGGAACCAAACACATTATTTTTCTAAAAAGAAAAAAAGAGACTGTATTGCCTAATTAAAGTGATTGGTGATATTAACTGTTTCAAATATCGTTATAGTGAATACTGGGAAACCCAGAATTGAAAAACTAGCTCAGCAAAGAGTCTCTGAAAATTTACTGGAAATTGCTAATTGTGTGAAATTTTTAAATCCCAATTTCCATAAGGAATAAACATTCAGTATATCAGTCCCTCTTGCTCAGAAGAACCCCTGGATCTTTCTGTTTTTGCTTTTCTCTACCTTCTTTTTCCTGTACCACCCTAACCCATCTGCCCTGAACGTATGCTTAGCACTTTGTAGATGATTATTATATGTCCTGGGGTGTGTTTGCAATTCCAGCAAATGGGTGAGGTGGTGTCTTCACTTACTGAAGCCAGATCGTAAATGCTTCCCTTGGTCTAGAAGGAATGAATGTTCTGGGACATTTAGTGGATGAGCATGACCAACTCTTGGCTGGGGGGCAAGGAGGACTCAAGCTTTTGATCACACTGTTTCTCATTTTTCTCATTCCTATGCCCAAAGGAACCCATGCTTGTCTCTACAAAGATAAATGTCTAAGGTTGGAACTACAGATTACCTGAAAGCCCTGGAGTGTCATTTACAGTGGAGGCCATACATTATACATGACTGCCTCCCTGCTGAGCACCTCCCACCACACTGACCAGAGCCCAGAAGCCATCCATCAGGGTGAGGGGGGGAGACATAACAGTTGAACTCATTTTCCATTGACAACAGAGAAAGTTAACCTGCTGTTTCCTCCCCCATCTATCTGGACCCTCCGTAAATATTAACGGTGAAATCATTTAAAAGCCAACTCAACTGTAAACCCAAAGCACCAAAAGATTGCAAACACCTTGAAGTGAACAACTTATCACCTGAGTTAAAAAGCTCAGTACTGCAATGCCACTAAACCCTCAGCAACTGCGGGGTCTTCCTAATCACCAGTATTGATTCCTGGGAGCTTGAGGGATGAATTTCTAGGGATGTTGTGAACTAAGACTGATAGCCTTTGGGAGAATCTTGGAAATTTTGACAAAGACTAACAGATCAGACTATAGATGGCTCACTTTCACTTTTTTCAAGTGTTTTAATCACATAAATACATGAGAAAAGATTACAAGTTGGAAGAGGCTAAGTCATTCATAGAGCATGCTGACACTGAACCCTAATCCAGGTGCTCTGAGAGCTGTGGCCCTTGGGAGCCAAGGAGCCTCCTGGAGAGTACCTGACCTCTTCCCTCAGGCACCTCAGGATCCTTTTGGGGGCAAGCATAACCATGTCAAGAACACTGGTTTTGTCATTGTCTTCTGTGGAACATCTCAACCAGCACCTCTACGTATATACAATGTAATTGTTTATGATGGGAACACCAAAGCACAGGAAAATGCTGATAGCCTCCTATTTCGTCAAAACTTATTTTACTGAGTATATATGACTTGATGCTTGTGATGGTTACCTCTGTTTGGTTTTCAGATCCTTATTTTAATTTACACTCAGTTCTTCAACCTGTAAGTTAGTAGAACAACTGGGGAGCAGTGTTAGTTTTTTCCATATCATCCTATCTCTTTTGAGTTGTTCTCTAATTGTGTCCTTTTTTTTTTCTTTTTTTTCCACTTCTCTGCATATACCTAGTAGTGTTTTCCTATCCAATGCCAGTATACTTTCTGCTCAGTGAGAAAGAGTAAGAGCTCTCTGAAGTTATCTATCTCTAGTTAAAATTCTTGCCCTTTATATCATGGCAAAGTGTATAGGAAATACCAGGGGTGACATTTGGCTGTTATTCATTTATTCCTAATTTGTTCACCAGATTATCTCTTGAGCACTTTTATGTTGGAGACACTGTGCCAAGATGATCAAGCTGTACTGAAAAGTCCAGGGTACATAGAGAACCTATGACAGAAGAATGGAATCCCCACAGAGGATCAAGTTGTGCAATAGGCTGGAACACGAAGGGGAAGTAGGAAGTGGCCCCTCCAGGGCCAGCAGGCGGGTGTGGGTCCCCAGAGAAAGAACAGCCTATATAAAAGCCTAGGATCAGAGAAACCACAGAGATGTTGGCAGTGGTCATCCCAGTAAATACAATTAAAACGACACACATAGGAAATGAAGTTTGACCAGCACTCAAGAGTATTAATTAGATTTATGAATTTAATGCTGAAAGTGAGCATTTTCCAAGGCTAATCATTATGTAAAATGTATGTAAATGTAATAGGAAATGCAAAATGACCAAAAAATGATTTCCGTAATTTAGTTTCTGAATATCATTCAGTACCTCAAACCTAATTAAGTGTGCAGTAAATGTTTATGGAATTGAATCTCATCTTTTCCTTGTGAGAAAAAGTAATTATCACCAAAGCCTTTACAGAGAAGCTGAAAGTCTAAAACCTCCTTTTAACTTGTTGTCTATATAAGGAGGATGCAGGGTCTTAAATTTATATCATCATCTCTAAATAAAAGTTAAATACCATGACTCTTCCATAGAGTGCAGAAACATATACAAAAAAAAAAAAAAAAAAGCCTACCTTTACCCTTGAATCATTTCTTTTTTAAAACGAGGAGAAAAATTCAAGACTACTTCAAGTAAGCCCTTGCTGCAAATTCAGATTTCATGAGGAAGGTCACTATAACCTTACACACCTCTTCTGACCTCTTTGAAACTCTTCCTGCTTCTCACCTCTCAGGGTTACAGACACCTCGCCTTTCTCCTTTACCTTCCATCCTCCCCATGGGTGGGAAAGGAGGCTGGGAGGTGGACTAAGTGCACGAAAGGGCATCACCTGTACAGTGATGGATGGTAACTGGACTGGGGAGGCGGTCCCTCATTAGCGCATGTGGATGTTGCATTATCATCTGTACACTTAAAATTTCTATTTTAAAAAAGAACCGGGAACCACTGAAACTATTACAAAGAGTTCTCATCAAAATCAAAGAAAAATGTAATGAAAGCTAAACAATTAATTACTAGTTAATTAATGAAAAGAAAGGAACACTCCTGTGGACCGGGAAGACTTGAGTTTGCCTCTGGGCCATGTTGTTCACTATTGCGTGACCTTGGGCCATCCTGTGGACTCGGAGCCTTTCTCTTAACTCTGAACTTGGGGTACAGTACATCACTCATTTCACAGAGTCATCCCGAGGCTTAACACAGGTGAAAATTATTTGTAAACCAAAATGCTGAAAAAATGCAAAACTGTAATATCAGTGTTTGTTTAACAAAACATGTTGACGAGATTGCTATTTAGTTTTTATGCCTTTATTCCTTGCTTTTGGTAACATGCTTAAAATTTCTAATCATGACTGTCCTTTAACTTTTTTTTTTGTCTTTTTGTCTTTTTAGGGCTGCACCCATGGCATAAGGAGGTTCCCAGGCTAGAGGTTCAGTCGGAGCTGTAGCCGCCAGCCTACACCACAGTCACAGCCACACAGGATCCGAGCCGTATCTGTAACCTACACCACAGCTCACAGCAACGCCAGATCCTTGACCCGCTGAGTGAGGCCAGGGATCGAACCCACAACCTCATGGTTCCTAGTCGGATTCGTTTCCACTGCACCACGATGGGAACTCCTGTCCTTTAACTTTTATGCCAATATACCATCATTATCACTTAAATAGGATCTATGTTCTAAAGGAAACCCCTGCTTTGACAATAATTTTATGGTCGTTGTAAGAAATGTGTGCAGTCATTCTATAAAATCTTCTACAAGTTTTAGAAGACTTGTTCTTCCATCAAAGCACCACCGTGATGAGACAGCATCGTTGGTTGTAGTAGTTACGAATAATGGCTCTTTCCTGGGAATGACGCTGCAGAGAGAGGAGTTCAGAATCATTAGCTATGAGACCAGCCACAGCGCAGAGTTTTGTGATCCGGGCTTTCAGTTCTGGTGCTTATTTGCCCTGTAATCCTGGGTACAACTTTTCTGCCTCATTCTTCTCCTCAATTAAATGTGAGTAATAACATCTACCTCAGAGGGCGGCCAGGAGGTTAATGACAGTAAGCAAAGCACTCAGAATGCATCTAACGCAGACATTATCTGCTTAATATAGGGAGGACTTTTCTTCTTTATTGTTGGTGCTATTCTGGTCTGTAATGGTGACAGTCACTTGTAGATGATATGGTAGCCCCTTTTCTTATGCCTGCATCTTAGGATATTTTCTAAGTCCTGGTATAATATTCCTGACCCTCAGTTATGACCTGAACAGGAAAAATAATTACTATAATAAAAAATGAGTTCCTGTTGTGGCTCAGTGAGTTAGGAACCCGACATAGTGTGTACGAGGATGCAGGTTCCATCCCTGGCCTTGCGCAGTGGGTTAAGGATCTGGCATTGCTGCAAGCTGCAGTGTAGGTCACAGATGCATCTTGGAATTGGCATTGCTGTGGCTGTGGTGTAGGCTGGCAGCTTCAGCTCCAATTCGAACCCTAGCCCAGAAACTTCCATATGTCACAGAGGTGGCCCTAAAAAGAAAAAATAAATAAGTAAATAAAATAAAAAATGAATAATTTTCATTACTTGGATTGAGTAGCAGTAATGTGTCAGGCTCATGCTTGGTCCTTTGTAAAATGATTGCTAGTTGTCCAGAGCAGATTTTCTGGGCAGATGCCAGAAAGCATCTTTATCTGGGCGGAGGCACAGATAAAGGGACTGAGGTCTTGGGAGGGTTGGGGTGGGCTCACAGCTGTGCTCTTTCTGTGCAGCAGTATGTGGCCTGCAAGGCCCCCTGACCCACCAGGAACCTGCCCCCTCCTAGGAGCCACCCCACCACAAACATCATCCCTGCAGAATCTCTTTGGAACCAAGGTAGTGACAGAATAGCTGTTCCTTTGCAGACATGGGCTATTCTGCAAATTAATATTCTTTCTGTATTGTCTCTTCTATGTTAAGAAAATGTATCACACCACTGTTTTTAGATTATGATCATTAGAATCTTTGGGATTTATTGCCAATACTTAATTCTTAAAAGTTAGAGGCAGGGGTTTGGTATTCTTGTTTTCTTCACTGTGGTCTTTAAACTAAACTAAGACTTATTAAATTTTTTTAGTCCAGCCTAACTCCATCAAAATCTGCTCAGTGTTTACCAGCAAAATATTGAGTGCTTAAATGTTGAGTTAAACATATTGTTTTTAGTGTACTGGATTATTTTGATCAAATTCTTTGGCCTTTGTTTGTTGATATGTACGTTCTTTTTTGTTTCACCCTTCATCTCCAGAGACCAAAGAAAGTTCTTTTGAAATGCTTGGTAATAGTTTTTTGTTTCCTCTTATTTGTTGAAGAAATATAAATGATAAGAGCACCTTAAATCTTTCCGGCTAAAGCTTCTCTGGTCACAGCTCTGGAACCCTTTGAAAAGGTTCTCTCTGTTGCTAAAATTGTTGAAGGAAAGGAGCTCTAAATATCCAACATCCAACCTAGAATTTTCCTTTTTTGTTCATGTACACATAATCGCAGGGGGCAACATGTCCTTTAATGGTAAAACTGCAGTTTTATATTCCTACATTGGCTTGGCTTTTCTAGGCTTATTGGAGCTGAATTGCAGCAGTGTGTGTTCACAAAGGGTGCCAAATCCCTTATTACCACCCTTCTCCCACCTGATGTTAGGTGAATTTTATTGTATTAAAAAAATGATACGCTGGGTTCCTTTCCTGCCAGGAAACAAAGATCATTTTTATTAAAGTTGCTTTGAGGATGACAACGTCAGTCATCTCTTTGAAAATTCATTTTGGAAACTAAGTTTGTTCTTCCAGAACTCTTCAAAAGAAGCTTTACAAATGGCAGGGGAAGGTAATAATAATAAAGTAGATGGATTTGAGCCTTTATACAATGAAACTTAATTTATCTTTCAAACGCCATTGCAAACTTGCTCTTGTGCATGAAAATATACTGCCCGCTTTCCTTGCCCATGTCTCAGATTTTCTTTGTCTGCAACGTAATACCCTCTGAAGGATTCTGTGTATGAGATAAGCCCCAGGGCCGCCGGGGCGAGTGCACAGGTCCACACTCAGGCCGTCTGTGGAGAAGGCAGGGCTGGAGGCCGCCTGTGGGCTGGGAAGGCCACAAGGGGCTCTCAGCACCAGTTCTACCACCACCACCCCAAGACGGACCCGGCACACCTGCAACATTTTGATTTGAGCTTAATGAGTAAGAGGGATCACAAATGAAATCATAAAATTGGGAAACTTGGATCTGGCAACCTGCAGAGTGACCACAGAAAAGAGAAAAAGTAGTTCCCAATTTGCCTCCCGGTGCCAGGGCCAGGGAGAGGGAGCAGAGACAGACCCTGCAGGTTCCGGGCTTCCATCCCCACCCAGCAATCAAGAGCAGAGGTTCCTCCCTCGGGGATCACAAGGGCAGGAGTCAAGATGGCCAGTCTTGCTGTCACACCTACTATGTCCTTCTGCCAGGAGCTGAGCAGTACAGAAGCTGTGAGAGCACCCTGCCACTCCCGGGGCTCCCCTGGGTGGCCTTGAGGGTCTCCTGGGGCAGGCCCGCTGGGACCTGGGGAGGCGTCTGAGCCAGAGCCTGGCCCTGACACACAGGCTTCTGTCCTGTTGAGGAAGGGGCCTCACAGGGCTTGAAGCTGTGGCAGGCGGGCTCGGGTCGATCTGATGGCAAGGCTCCTTGCAACTTCACTGGGGCTTTGTTGGCTCAGGTGATTGCAGTGAATGGAGATTGTGTTGCGAATCCAAAGTCATCCAGAGTTTGCTTGTGGTACGGTGGGGTCAAGGATCCAGTGTTGATACTTCAGCAGCTTGGGATGCAAATGTGGCACAGGTTCGATCCCTGGCCCTGGAACCTCCACATGCCCTAGGCACGGCCAAAAAAGAAGAAGAAAAAAAAGGACATTAGCTTTTTTGTTTGTTATCATTGCTTTATCTCTAATTTGAGGAGAGAGTTGGTGACCGTAGGTAGCACAAGACAGTCTTCCATGTCACCAGCAAAAGAAGCATTTGGACACAAGGTCCCGGCCAGGTGTCCTCAGGGAGACGGATGCCACAGAGATTTTGATGTAGACACTGACTCCCTACTGTGCCATCTTCCACTTTGTACAAACCTCTATCAGCGTCTCACCCCAGTTCTTTGTCAGAGGGACCTGTTTCTAACACCCCATCTTCTCTAGGATGGGGACAGTCTGTGCCTCCTTCCTCCTTTCCTTCTTCCCTTGTGCCGAGCACAGGGCTTGATGTGTGACAGGTACCCTTGAAAGGCAGAGGGACCATGAATGAAATAGCTTTCTTCTCATTTGATGATGTTGCAACTTGCCTGATCTTAGACCAGGGGTTATAGAACATCGGAGCTTGAAAAGACCTTAATGGTCAGGGAAGGACTTAGGGGCAGAGCTGGACCCAGTTGCCTGGGTGCGAGGCCTCCCAGTTCACTGTGCTCTCAGCAGCAACCCCGTTAAAGCCCCTCCCTTCTGGACGAGGCATTTGTATTCCAGCTCCCCTGGCCAGCACTAGTGCTGCCTATAGGGACTAGAAGATTCTGATTGACTATCATACAAACGTACAATAATGAAGGTAGTTAATGTGGCTTAGTGGCTTGGATGTTTCTAGTTTATTCAAATCACTAGAGGTAAGAAAAACAAGCTTTAAAAATAGTAACTGACAAAGACAAATATATGATCTCCTTTGTGAAATCTAAAAAAATGATACAAATGAACTTACTTACAAAACAGAAACAGGCTCACAGACATAAAAAACAAACTTATGGTTGCCAAAGGGGTAGTGGAGGTAGGGTGGGGAGATAAATTAGGAGTTTGGGCCTAACAGATACACACTACTATATACAAAACAGGTAAACAACACAGACCTAATATATAGCACCAGGAACTATACTCTTGTAATAACCTATACTGTGAAAGAATCTGTATCTTGTAATAACCTATACTGTGAAAGAATCTGAAAAAAGAGTATGTATATAGACTACATTATATATGTATAACTGAACCACTGTGCTCTGCATCTGAAACTCACACAATATTGTAAATTAAACTACACCTCAATTAAAAAAAAAGTAGCCGACTTTATTATGTTTGTAGTCACATGTTTGTTATGCAGTTGTGATTATGTTATAAGTGAAGCGAAATGTGCAGAGGAAAAGGTTTTCTTTCACTTGTTAAAAGGGGGAGAACTCACTCTGAAAGATGCTCCACCTCAGACGCATTTACTTGAAATCCGGTGCCTCTCGTCAAGATTGATAACACATAGCCTTGTACACAGCTTCTCAGCCTGTGTCTTATGTTCTGGTTGTCCTTTTATTTATTATCCCAAACCTCCCTAACGAAACGATTTTTTTCTTCCTGCTCTTTGTTCCCAATAGGGAACTGTAATTGAGTTCATATTGCTCACCCAGCCTTTCAGCTGTAATTAATATTTCATGATATCAGATTTTATCACTAACCAGCAAAGCAGCAGGGCATGGACCTCATACACCAGCGTGCTTACACATGCACACACACCTGCACATACACACACATGCAGATCAGTAGTCACTTAGGGAGGCCAGGAAAGCTCCTTACAATGAATTATGGCTGAGAGAGCATCAGTTGTATTTGCAGTCCCCTGAAACTATTCCACGCCAATGGATGGCTACTCTAGAGCAAAGCTGGACAGAGAGAAGTTAAAGTTGCCCACATAGAATATTCGACCCTGTGGATCAGTTAATGCTGTATGGTGTGTTTCTCGGCAGTCTCATTTGTGAGTTAATGAGCAGGTCAGCTGCTTCTCATCAGTGTTACATGCATCCCAGTGATGATGACAAACGTTGTTGAACACATTGAACTGACCTTTTTAGAGTTTAGGGAAAGGATATTACTGGGAAAAGAATAGGAAGAAAATTAATCTATGTTATTGCATCACTAAAGCTGAACGACACATTTATTTTACATGCTTTGCATATAATTTTCCCTCACCCCCCAAAAAAGCTAATCTTCAAGAAGATATTAATACCAGGTTTGATACTTTTTTGAGAGAGAATAGATGTCTTTACCAAAAATTGCAAATCAGGCTAAACGTCACTACTAGGTACCATGAAATGAGCAATATTCTAAGTCCTTGCAAGGATCAGAAGCGCCAACTTTTAAGGGATTAGCAGAAGCAACAGTGAAATGGATCAGTGCTTTTCTCCTCTCGCCTCTTCTCCTTGGCCCTCATTCTGCTAGCCAGCTGGATAACCCTCCCATATTTTATGCTGATAAGAAACAGAATAAGTGGATAAGAAAAAACGGACTTATAATCAAGGGTTTAATCATGAATTAAGACGCCAATTTTAAAGCCAATCTCAAATCCGCAGCTAGGGTCCTCTCAAAGTCTTCAGCGTTGGAAAAGACCAAAAACATTTTATCTCATTTGAACCTTCAAGTTTAATAAAAGCACATGAAAGAGGTTCAGATGTTCTTTTCTCGGTTTTACTTCATGGGCTATTCTATATAAATGCAGATTTCTTATTCTCCTTCTAAAAGCCTTAGAGTTTTTGTATAGGGAAGCCTAGCATCAATTAAACTGAAATTAAATTCCATTCCATAAGAAAGTTCAGGTGCAGTGATGTCACATTTTTGGCAGATTCATCTTCACGATGGATTGTGCCTTCATACTGCAAACGCCGTAGGAAGGTTTTATGTTACTTTAAATTCCAGGATGGTGGTGGAGGAAGGCTGGGAATATTGTGACTTTAATAAACAAAGAGAGCATGAGTAATACATTAAAAGGATAATAGAATTTTAATTCACCTCACTAAGCTAGAAACTCCTGTTCCATTTTCCATCCTTGAGAATTTGCTTTTTTAAATCATCCTTTTTAGGAGAAAAACATTCAAACCCCGAGATTTTTCAAAGCTGCTTTTGAGATTACAAGTGTGGTAGGAAATATCTCATGAAAATCATCGGTGGGATGATGTTATTTGTACAAATGAAAAACGCATCAGTCATAACACTGTGTTGAGGTACCATTGACCTGGATGCCAGTAATGTGTTAATTTCCATCAGGGAGGCAGCAGCGTGTGGCAACTGGGCAGCAGATAGGATTCAGCCATTTTTCATTAGCACTTGGACTTTGATAAAGGGGAATAGAAAAGAGCTGCTTGACCTTTCAGTGCTTAAATTATTAAAGAGCAAATAGATTTGAGGTCTGGATGCTTGCAAATCTAATTTGTCTTGTGGAACAAGGATGAAAAGACATTTTGGGTTTGAAATTGTGCTAGTCAACCTAGTTCTTCCTTTAATATTAAATCCAAAGGTGAGTAGATGGTAGCCATTAAAAAAGTAATATATCTGAAGTAGAGTGTATAGCATAACATGCCAGCTGGTTAAAATAGAGGCCCATTAAATGATCATTAAATTCTCGAATTTTCATCTGATTCTCATAAAATTGCTGCTTGGAAAAATTAATTGTCTTCATCCATTTCCATTTAGATGCCATTTAAATTACAAAACAGAATTTTCTTTCTCTAAGGAGTGTCAAATATTATATTATTTGAGTTAAATTGGGACAGTGCCTGACATATAGCAGGTGCTCCGAAAATGTGTGTTGAGTTAACAAGTGAGTAAAGTTGGGAAAAACTAGCAAAGCTGGGGGAAAAGATGAATGGAAAGTGAGAAATGGAGATGAGAGCAGGATCAAAAAAACATGCAGCTTCTAGTTCTCTCCGGTTTTTATTTGTGGGTTATACAGGATTAACTTGCAACCTAACCAGCATTCTCTTATCACAAAACCTTTTTCTTGGTAATTTCCTCTTCTGTTAGCCCTTGCGTAGACAGTAAAAAATACAAACTAAACTTAGCATTACATTTTAGTAAAGGAAGCATATTAGTCAGTATCAGTATACTTCTTCCTCTTGCCTACCACACGTAATGTGTATAAAGTAGTAATTGCTTCTGGCTGTGTTATGCTTTCAAAAATAAGTACTTCAAGGCCCACTTCGTTCTAAGTGTCATGAGATACAGAAGTGACTGAATCACAGCCCCCGCCCCCCAGGAACTCACTAGACTTAAAAATATTGATAAAAGACACAAATGACTCAGAGTCTCTACAAAAACATGTTTTGTGAGTTTGGAGCAAAGCAAGAGAACCTCAGCCCCAGAAACAGATGGTAAACCCCTGAAAAAGGAGGTCATGAGAGGGTCTCAGCCTTTTTCCAGGTAGAGTCACCTGCTGAGAGTGATGGCCAACTGCAGCGCGCTGGGGAGAAGAGTATTGAAATAAGCTCGGGACCAGGCCAGGGTGAAGGAATCGAGGAAAAGAGGTTTGCAGCAGGAGAATTCCAGGTCTCTGGAAAGTCCAGAGTGGCTGTGCTCATTTTTCCTCTGGTGGTTAAGAACCAGGAGGACTCTCCCCCAAGGTTGAGAAGTGGGGGGCTCTGTCTGTCCTCGGTGCCATTGGTGACAAGGTTCCTGGGAGGGATCAGTAGTTGCAGAGGACACCTGCCAGGTGCTGGCATCACTGAGGAATCCAGGAGGAGGTCCTCCCTGGGAGTCATTACTGACGTGGATACAGAGGAGGAATTGAGGTCAAAGGCATAATTACAATCTGTCACTCCCTCGATGGGCTAAGTGAGACTCTCTCCACAATACTCAAAATAAATTGATTATGGCAAGTGAACAGGGTCTGATTTGTGTGGTGGCTGTGTCTGCATGAGCGAGTGAACAGGTCCGTATGTTAGATAATTCACGTGGGTACCTTAACCAGGACTTCTTAGCAAGTGATGCTAGTGCTACTATCTGATGATCAGGAGACCACGTCTGCTATTTAATCAGCTGCAGGCCCCAGGCGGAATGGGCACTTCCCCTGTGAACCTCAGTTTTCTCATCAGTAAAATAAGAAAATAAAACCTACGTGTGTGAGGCAGCCAGCCTAGCACTTCCCGGATAGAATCATGTCTGCAACTTTTTTTCTTCATGTAAATCTTTATATTTCTACTTTGTCTAGTATACGAGCTTTCCGGAAGTTGTTTTTAAAGTGAAACTTTGAAAATCATGTCCTATAGCCCATAAATCGGAAAAGCTTGCTGATAAAAGAAAGCCAATGTGAAAAATTACTTTCTTGAGTGGAGAATCTCTTTGCAAAGTAGTTAATTATTCTTTGATTTATTCGTTTTGTAAGATTTGTTCTTGTATGATGAATAAAAATTCTGAATAAAAAATATAAAATTCACCTTAGAGATCCATCTAATTCTCTCATTTCATAGAGGAAAAAAATAATACCTGAAGGGACATTAATTTAAAACCCAAGTTTTAGGAGAATTAGCATAGAGCCTAGGTGGTTGCATGGGCCACTTTCCTGCCACCAGACGGAAGACACTGTACAACAGTCATGCTTTCTCGATCCTGTTTGCATTTCATGGCACAGCTGGTTAACCTTTAGGGATCACCTGTCATCTGCAGTTGTGCTGGTCTTTTACTTTGACCTTGACCCTTCACTGTTGATACTCGATGACCTGATATTCAGGTCAGTGCTGCATATCCAATTACTCCAGAAGGTAGCAGATTAAAGCACCCTTTCTGTTTTGCCATGGTTTTGTGAGCCAGCAGAAGTGTAGCCATGTGGGGCCTACCAGGGCTGCTGTCATCTGAAGGCTTGGCTGTGTGGCCTGCCACAATGGCCCGTGCACAGGGCTGTGGGATGCCCACTGTTGGCTGGGAGCTCTTAAGGACTGAGTTCAGGCAAGTTCAGGACTGTGGGACCACTTAGGTGGTGACTGGCTCCTCCCAGGGCTGGAGGTGCCTTCTCTGACCAAAGCCTTGGGACTTATACGCTGTCCATCTGTCTCTTTCTGTTAGTGGCATGCGTCATTAAGTTAGCCAGCCCCCTTCTCGGCGGGAGGAATGTCAGAGGACTTGCAGAGGTGTTTGAATAGCCATATCCGACTATAGATGTAAGACGTCAGGCAGAAGGGGCTTCAGAATAGAAGCCACCTCTGTCTCTGCCTGTGTTCTTCATCCCCTGCTCTGGGAAGGTCCTTCCTAAATTCTTCCTTCTGTGTTGGATCCATTGTGCAGTGAGAATCTGCCAGACTTGGTGGGACATCTTATAGGACCTATAGAAAGTCTCTGATGTTAGGAAGTGAGTCGTTATTTCTTTTTTTAAAAAAATTTTTGTTAGAGTTGATTTAAAGTGTTCTGTCAATTTCTGCTGTACAGCAAAGTGACCCAGTTATACACATGTCCATTCTTTTTCTCACATTATCCTCCATCATGTCCCAGCACAAATGATTAGACATAGTTCCCTGTGCTATACAACAAAATCTCATTGCTTATCCATACCACATGCAATAGTTTATGTCTACTAACCCTGGAGTTTGAGAAGGGAGCTATCTCTGTTCTGGGTGCCTTTGGTGGCAAGGTTCCTGGGAGGGATCAGGAGTTATTGCTTTTCTTCTCTTCTTTTTAAGTTTACATCCCTGCTCAGAAGGCCCTTTATCATTACACTGTAAAACCCGCTGGCTCCTGTTTATCGAGCAATCATTCCGGTATTCTACAACAGTTGATTTGTATTTAGACAGAATCACAGACTGAATGGCAGCTGCATTGCATGGCTGTCTTAGGATGTGCTAAGTGGCTGTCCTTCCAGAAACAGGAGAGTCAATGGGTGCAGAATCAGAGTTTACACGGACAGAAGCTTAAGGAGGGACCTCCAGGCCCCCAGAGCGGGAGGAGGGGGGTTGATTGACACCAGTCTTCTGTCCTGTTTCCCAGTTTTAATGACCGCCTGAACTGAGCAGCTTGAGTCTTTCAGCATTGCTTGTTGCTCAGGGAGTCATGATACTTTTCTGATAAAGAAAAAAAGAGACATATCCTGGTCAGAAGGACTTTCAGTCTAATCTGGATTCAGTTTTTGAAAGCTATTCTCAAGGTTTAATTTTTCTCAGTATTATAAACTCCCCCCCACCAAAAAAAAAAAAAAAAAACCCAGCACAAAAGTTCATTATTCTAGGAATTCCACCATGGCACAGTGGGTTAAGAATCCAACAGCAGCGGCTTGGGTAGCTACAGAGGTATGGGTTTGCTCCTTGGCCCAGTACAGTGGGTTAAAGGATCTGGCACAGGTTGCAGCTGAGACTCATATTCAGTCCCGGGCCCAGGAACTTCCATATGCTGCAGGTGCGGCGATAAAATAAATTAGTTCATTATTCTAGTAAATGTATACATCTCAATTAAAAAAAAAAAAGTCCATCCCTTTAAGGTTTCTCCCATTCTCCTAACTGGGAACTCACAGACATTGGAAGGGGATAGGGAGGTGCCAGGAGACCCAGTCCCATGTAGGGACATCCATCCTCACAGGCATCTTCCAAGCACCCTCATTCCCATCTTAAATTTATTTATGGTTCAAGTAGCTCCGTTCATGATTTAGTCTTAGAAACAGCTTGTAACTCCAGGGCCTTGGCTTGTGAAATTCCAATCCTCTCCTCTACTTTTCTAACGTCCTCTTTTTCTACTGACTGAGTATGGTGAAAGGTGAAGGAATGAATATGAGAAAATATGGGATGATACACCTTGGTTAACCTGAATTATCACACATTGTACTCTGTGACTTGATAGAACTTCACATGTGTTCATACAGATGTCACCAAAGAAAATAGTATGTTTGCCTGTTTTGATTTGATTTTTTGTTGTTGTTGCCTTTTAGGGCTGCACTTTTGTGGTATATGGAAGTTCCCAGGCTAGGGGTTGAATCAGAGCTACAGCTGCTGGCCTACACCCCAGCCACAGCAATGCAAGATCCTAGCTACGTCTGTCACCTACACCACAGCTTACGGCAATGCTAGATCCTTAACCCATTAAGTGAGGCCAGGGATGGAACTTGCATCCTCATGGATACTATTCAGGTTCTTAACCCACTGCACCAGAACAGGAACTCCCTGATTTTGATTTTGATTTTTTAAAATTATTTTTAAAAATTAATTTCATGTTGTACCACAGTGCTTTGATTATGTTTCTATACATTGCCTTTTTTTTAATAAAGTTAATATAATTTCATTGGTTAGGTAGAATGAGTTTGTTGTCTGCAAATTCATCTTCAATTACACATAAAAAGAACGTAATTTTGGTTTCCTGTGCACATAAACAGCAGAGATGGTTATGTGAAATTTTTTTAATTATGGTGAATTTTATTTTCCTCAATAAATTGTCTTATTTGGGGTGGGAGTTCTGTGGAAGAATATTCAGCAGTTTCTCATCGAGTAAATATTGCTTCTGTGGCCATTACACATTACACAGTTATTGTTGACTATATCCCATGTGTCCTTTATTGGAGGTATCTGGTGAGTTTGTGCAGATGAAGACGAAGTGATCATCTCTGTTATCATAAAATATCACTGATAATGCTCTCTTTTTTCTAGTGTCTACCAAATAGTTGTCGAGGAAGAACGTCCTCGAAGAACTAAAAAGACAACAGAAATCTTAAAATGCTACCCAGTACCCATTCACTTCCAGAACGCTTCAATACTGAACTCCCAGTACTACTTTGCTGCAGAATTCCCAGCCAGCAGCCTCCAAGCTGCTCAGCCTTTTACTATTGGTGATAACAAGACCTACAGTGGATACTGGAACGCCCCTCTCCTGCCCCATAAGAGCTACAGAATCTATTTCCAAGCTGCTAGTAGAGCCAATGGGGTAAGTACTATAAATGGCTGTTTACTTGGGCCATTCAAGGTTATTGATGCAAACACAGATTCCATAAGGTAGTCGTAAGAAGGAAAGTCATGCTCTTGTGTGTTTTTCCTTGGAATAAATGTGTTTTATTCTCTCTGTTTAAAATTATTCTCACCTAGAGAAATTTATGGAAAGAAATGAATATGTTCGTATTTGTTCTGGTAGGAAGACTATATTGTCAACATGATGGTTTTTATTTTCAGTTTTTACCTATTACCGAAAGTTGGCTAGTAATTCTGCTTAGCTTACTATTTTACAGGAAAACAGTACAGCTCCAACACGTACACTCAGCTTGTTTAAAATGTTGTGAGATACACAACATCTGTCTTTTCAGCATATTCTGTCCCATTTTTTTGGTTCCACAAGAGTTTCTGCTTCCTAGAGCTGAGACTAAATTAGTCATCTTTTTTTTTCTAAGAAAAAATAGCTTTAGAAAGATGAGATGAAAATAAAATAAAAACTATCAAGTAGTTCTTAATTCTTTTTTCCCTTTCCTGTTCAAACCATCCCCGAGCTCTGATGAGCTAGAGAAGTCTCTTTAGAAAGAAGGACGAGTTTTTCGGATACCATAATGAGTTCCCTGTTTCACAGCTCAGGTCTGGGTACCATCATTGCCTTGGCCAATGAGAAGGCAGGAAGTTGAAGACACAGTTCTTCTAAATGAGTGTTTGTACAGGGAGCCAGTAAGGGCCTGGAGAAGGAAGCCAGGGGCCACCAGGCAGATGGGTTTTGTGTGTTGCTCCTGGTTCACCATCGGGTCCCAAGGTGCCCACCCCGCCCTCACCAGCACTGGGGCCATAAAATGTGTAAGAGCGTGATCCAGGGGCTAACTGTGTGATTAATGTCACACTTGGAATAATGAGACCACTCCTTATCTGTATTCAAAGAGAACAGCAGAGACTTTATTTGATTTATATGTCACATGAATAGTGATTTTTTTTCCCCTCCTCTTTATTTAACACAGGAAACCAAAATAGACTGTGTCCAAGTGGCCACAAAAGGTAGGTTGAAATTATGGGATGCTCCTTTGGTTTATGCCCTTTAAGATTTTAGATTGGTAGTTCAAAACTTCTTAAAATATTCACATCATTGAAATAAGTGTGTGTGTGCATGTGTGCTGGGATCATGTGGCAGGTAACTTTGTGTTTCACAGGGATTTTTTTCAGATAAGGAGTCGTTTTGGTAGGTTTCAAAGCAGTTTTCAATGGTTATCTTTTTTTTTAATTCTACTGAAATAAAATTAATTTTTATATGATCTCAAATACAGGTTTTAAGCCAAAGCACCATTCCTGGTAAGACTATGTCTCGTGCGTCTTCATAGGCAAAAGAGTAAAACACCTCCTGCTGTTTTAAAGCAGTTATCTAGTTATAATAGCTCTGTGAAGTGGAGCCTGTGTGGGCTTTGTTCACTGGGGATGTGTATCTCTTTGAACTCAGTAACCAGGTGATGTTGGTGTGGACCTACTATTTCCCGGGCCTGGTCACAATCCTGAGAAAATGTGGTGGAAGATGAGATGTAAACGGGGTTAGGGTGAACCAACATAAGCTCACCACACAGGGCCTCCTAAAAAAGAGGGTGTGTTTGGGTGTGTGTGTGAGAGAGAGAAAGAGAGAGAGTACGTACAAGCTGTACACATCTTGTCACTTTGCAGTGTGGTTTTAACCATCACATGTAGAAGCATATGAGAAAATGCTTTGAGAAATGTCCAAAGCTGCATTAAAACAAGGCATTATAAATTAGCACTTGTAGTTAAAAACACACTTTCCAACCGCTGGCGTGAACCTGAGTCCAGTGAAGAAGCGCTGTGAGATTTAATCCAGAAAGCCACTGGATTTCATCAGGTCATAGGGAGTCACTGGATTTGTTCTGTTGGATGAAAATATCTTGCTGTTATTATCGTTTTATATTCAGATGACATAGTTTGGCTATATCATGGGAGCCCATCAGCATTTTCTAAATTCTATTGAATTCTTATTTCCCAAAGATACATGACCTTTTTATCAGTTAACCTGACAAGCACCTCTTGGTTTCATGTTATGCACCAAGCCTTGGAGGAGGAACTCGCTTCATTTGTATTTTGTTTGTTATTATGGGTTCCCGGCTCCAAAAATCTATTTGTACTGATTTGAAAACACTTGATTTTTTTATATCATATTGTACTGATTAAGAGCTTTTCTTTATAGGAATAAATTAATAAAAAAATGAAATTACAGATATTGACGTGTGTCTAAACTGTAATTTGCCATTAACGATTAATTATTACAGTATTATACGGCCTTCAAATGAGGTATCGACATTCTTAGGCATCCAGATCATCGGCCATGCTGATTGCTGTATTGAATTCTGCTGACCCTTGAGGTCTCAAAAAGGACCCCCAGTTCTGGAGTGCCTAATTTATAATGCCTTGTGTTTCACATCACAGTTGAGAGTTAAAACCACTTTCATGCACATGTTCTCATTGATCTTTTCCACGTTACTGTGAGAAAGGAGACATGTATGGCTATTTTTATTTTTAAGATGAAAAAGTGCATATTTTGAAGATAAATTGACTTAACAAAGTCACTCTGAGAATAGCCTGGAGTTCAGCAGTGTTTCACTCTATCTCATAGCTTTTCACCCAGCAGAACCCCTGGCCAGTCGTAGTTTTGCATCATTTAACTAGCTGTCCTCTCTTTTATTAGAACCGAGTCACTGCCCAGTTGACTCTGAAAACAACCTGTCATCCTGTTCATTTGCATAGTTAAATAATTATATAAATGACACACTAGTAAATAGGGAAATCTGAGTTTGCTGTTTTCACAATAGATTGAATTAGATGGTGATTTGGATCATTTTCTTCCATCATCAGCTAGATTTAATCAATATTGAAATTTGTTTTTCAATTCACCAAAGGATGATTAGGCAATCAGATGACCTGATTGACTAAATACTCTCCGCTCATATTTTCTGAGTCATTTGCAAACATTTACACAGCAACAAACTCTGTCTAACCAAATAACCTTTTGGGCGGGGAGAGAGAAACAGATTTTAAGATTCATTGCATCACTTTGTCATTGCTTTTTGTTATGCATAACACAGGAGAGCACCTTGGGAGATGGTCCCCTTCCGGGTGAAACTACACTATTTGGCACTGTTTTATCTCATGGAATTTCTGTATGTACAGATTCAGGAACCTTCCTTCACAGCACAGTCTAATGTTTCATCACCTTTATAATCAGAGAATTTTTTTAATTCATAGTAAAAATGATTTTTCAGTGGAGGAAGCCAATCCATCTTGACAACTTAGTCAAAACAGAAATAGGCAGGTCTGAAAAGTTACTGGTACTTTATAGTAAGGATGTTTGAAATTTAAGAGTTCAAACATTCTACTTTTTGCCACATGTTGCTGATATTTCTGACAGGATGGTGGCTTAATTGAATTTTCAGACACTAAACCACTTTCCTAGGCATGCATTTTGAATTTACAAGGATTTCAGGATTCTCATGAAGAAAACTGTTGACAAGTATCTTTATAGAAAAAGTATGGAGGTGGATATTTTTTCACAAGGAACTGATTTGTAATTTCAAACAGGGATATGTGTCTTAAAGATATATTTCATGCTAGTTATAAATTTAATGTTGTGATTATTTTAATCATATTCTAAGGGTATATTTTGACATTAATCATCTCAAATATAGAGCCTCATAAAAATTTAGACCCAGGAAAATACCTTAGGTGTGTTATTACATATCTCCATATGTTGAGGGATTACCTATAATTTTATGTATCCTCCTTTAATTTATACATCTGGATTCCTCACAGATCTGTGTGGCTATATTTTGATGATATAGGCAAATTCACCACAGAATATTCTCTCTCTTGAGTTGAAAAGACACCATACGAGGTCAGAATGTACTTGATGTTTGGGCGTTACCCTCCTAATTAGGATTCTTTTTAATCTTTATGGTGGACTACATAGAATAGCTTTTAGCTATTTTTATATTCTCCTCATTTTTATTTTTAATCTCATTTTTATAGTTGAATTCTTTTTAAGACCACTTGGTTCAGCTGTGTCTTAGCAATCAGTGTATGCATTTTTTTAAAACTTTTACCTTCCTTATGGCTGCCTTATAGTAACTGGTAGGATTGAAACTCTTTTATGCTGGTTTTAAAATACTTTGTTTATGAGCAATTCTAAACTGACAGGATACACTTAAAAGTAAAAATCTGTCTTGGGAGTTCCTGTTGTGGCTCAGAGGGTTAAGAACCTGACTAGCATCCGTGAAGATTCAGGTTCCATCCCTGGCCTCGCTCAGTGGATTAAAGGATCCATTGTTGCTGTGAGCTGCAGTGTAGGCCACAGACACAGCTCAGGCCTGGTGTTTCTGTGGCTATAATGTAGGCCAGCAGCTGCAGCTCTTATTTGACCCCTAGCCTAGGAACTTCCATATGCTGCAGGTGCAGCCATTGAAAAAAAAAAAAGTAAAAATCTATCTTGATAGTAAATTAGATTTCTTTTATTAAATGAAGTTTATTATTGATACAATGATACAATAATTAGTTTAAGCTGTATATTTTGCATTAATCCCCCATAAAAATAATTTTTTCATAACATAATGCCAGCTATGTTTCTCCTTAACAGTATAGCCATTTGGGGCTTTCTTGTTATATATTTATTTTTTTTAATATTTGGTGATACATGTAGATTGAAAGTGAGGGGATGGAAAAAGGTCTTTCATGTAAATGGAAATGATGAGAAAGCAGAGTTGTAAAACTCATATCAGACGAAATAGAATTTAAAACAATGGCCATAAGAAAGATAAAGGAAGACACTATATAATGATAAAAGGATCAATATGAGAAGAGGATATTATACTCATCAACATATATGCACCCAATATAGGAGCACCCAAATACATAAAGCAAATACTAACAGACATAAAAGGAGAAATTGATGGGAGTACAATAATAATAGGAGACTTTAACGCTTCACTCACATCAATGGACAGATCTTCTGGACAGAAAATTAATAAAGCAACAGAGAACCTAAATTATACAATAGAACAGTTAGACTTAATTGAGATTTTCAAGACATCACATCCAAAAAAAAACCTCGAATATACATTTTTTTCAAGTGCACATGGAACAGTCTCTAGGATTGACCACATAGTAGGGCACAAAAGAAGCATCAGCAAATTTAAGAGGATAAGAAAAAAACATTTGAATGCCAGGAGTTCCTGTTGTTAAGTAGGTTAAGAACCCAACATAGTATCCATGAGGACGCGGGTTTTATCCCTGGCCTTGCTCAGTGGGTTAAGGATCCAGCATTGCCACGAGCTGAGATTTAGATTCTAGATATGGCTCAGATCCAGTGTTGCCATTGTTGTGGTATAGGTCCAGCAGCTGCAGCTCCAATTTGAGCCCTGGCCAGGGAATTTCCATATGCCACAGGTATAGCCATAAAAAGAAAAAAGAAATTGAATGCCTATTATGTTTGGCATAGTGTAATCCATAAAACTTCCAAGTATAGATACATAAATATATCATTTTTTAAATTTTGAGGATTTTGAGTTCAGAAAAGTTCAGGGGGGTTGTTTGTTTTTAGTTGGAGGGGGTGTCATATGTATTAACTTGTTCCTCTCTCCTTGCTTTGATTTGGCTAACAGCAGGATAGCTAAAAATCAAGACAAAACCTGAGTGAAAACACATGCTAAATTCTTTCCAAAAGTATTATGGTATTCAGATGTAAACCTTAAAGAAAAAGAAAACAAAACCATTATTCTGATGTTATATTTTAAGATGAATTTTCTATGCAAAAATGCTTCACTCTTTTTAAGTATAGTCTTTTATTTCATTTACATTTGTACTGCAATGTTCATATGCTTTGCTGGAAGACCTTCAGGAAACTTTGAAGGATTTCTGTTGTTCTGATACAATTTTTAACTGTATTCAGAAATGTGAGTGTTTCTTTTTTTATTCACTAGGCTCTTTGAGAAGTTTATCTAGACTGTTTTTCTGTTCACTGTTTTGTTCAAAGAAATGCCATTCTTTCTAGGCCACAATGCTACAGAATGAAAGTACACTGATAAAAGAACTGAGAAGAATGTCTGTTGAGATGTAAAGCTAATTGAGATTCCTTTTAATTACTCATATTCAACACAGGAGAAAACAAATTATATAGTAAGACTACTCATATATGCCAATCTGCTATCATTTAGCTATGGATTTGGAAATAGAAACATAAATATGATATGCATTTGCTGCTCTGCATCTTATACAGAAAATCTCCTTTTTTCCACCTTAAACGGTCTTCATAATGCACATCGTGAGTGCATTAAGGCCCTTGAGAAGTTCCTAAGGAAAAGAAACCTGCTTAATTTTTTCAGCCCTACATTTTCTACATTTATTTGACCAAACGCATTTTTCAAGGAACCCTGGAGCCCTGTAAAACCTAGGTGGTAAATACTAGTTCATCAAATTCTAGAAGATCCCACTGCCTGTAACTGAAATGGGAGTTGATACACTGGATGTGTTTTCTTACCATCCCGTGCACATCTTTGTACCAAAACAAGAGCCTGAGTTTATCAGCACCAGATGCTGTCTTCAAAGCATAGGAATTTAGCAAGATTATTTTAGATAATGCGTTTTTAGTGATTTTCTAAGCAAGTTTTTCTATAAAGGGCAGATGTCAAATATCTTAGGCTTCCCCAGCCAGACCGTCTCCATCACAGCCCTTCAGCCCTGCCTTTGCTTGCAAGGGGGGCCATCAGCCATGCATGAACGGTGAACACATGAGCCTGTACCAATAAAACTTTATTGACAAAAGCAGGCAGTGGGCCAGCTGACTTCTATTTTAAGGTGATTTGTAACACAATTTATTTTTTTCCTTGTAACTAAGAATAATAGTCACAGAAGATCACTTTACAAGACAGAACACAGAGATCTGATAGAAGCCCTTCCTGATACTTGCAATATCCAGGTATCAGGAAGTAGTTTTCCATTCGAGTTTTGAGCCTTACACTGTAACTTATCCTCCTTTTAGCTGTGAATACATGGCTGCCTGACGTAGCTCTTTCCAAGTAACTTTTTGTTTATATCATTTACCTTTTTCCGTATTGGATAGATGCTCTGTTTTGATATAATTTTTCTCAGAGGTAAAGCAGATCAGGTTTTCCTGTAAGAAATGGGAAACCGCACAAGAATGTTGGTTGAACTTGGTCTGTGACCAAGCAAGTGTTTTGTGCATAAACTTGAAATTGGTATCAACTTTGTCAGGAGTCTTAGAAAGGCCATTTTACTGTTTACATAGGAACGTGAAATTGTCTATGTCATACCAAGAAAATTATCTAATATCTTGAGAGGTCTCCATTCCCTAATGAAACTGTTAGTTTATTCACTCTCACTGAGTAAGACTAGAAAGTTTTCATAAGTAGCATGTGAAAGACAATGATCCCACTTTTAAACCCAGGGCTGCTGTTGGCTGGTTATAAGGAGTAGCACTGTTTGAACAGTACGGAGGGATATTTCAAAATATTATGCAGCAGCAGTTTCGGGTTTAATTGTCTGCAGATGGTAGATGATCTATTTTCCTTACTTGTTGCCACATTTCTAATAGCACCCAGGCTGTTCCATGTAAATTAGTAATCTTTCATGTAAGCCTGTCCTTAATTTTCCAATATTTTTTCTTTGCATCATTTTCCAGCTGTATCATGTTAGAACTGACATTTTAATTTTCTCCTTTTTTTCCACAATATCTGTGTGTCATAAATGTTAACCATTTAAATACAACTGCTGAGCCAGGCAGGAAAACCAAGAAGCTCAGCCTGGTCTGCTTCAAGAATCTTAATCATGTCTTTGGTCACATGTTAACCATGACGACTATAGCAAAGGCACTGATTAGTCTTTATTTTTTTTTTTAAACTGATGTTTTGAGATGCATTTTTCCCCACTCCCCAACAAAATAAAGTTCCTAAGTGGAAATATTCTGCATGAAATTTAGTTCAGAGAAATTTCTCTACATAAAAATTTTTTTTGTGAGAGGAGATAGTATTCCTCACAAAAGGTGATTTTAGTGAGAAGAGAAAATATTGTGACTTAAGCAGGAGAATTTTAAATAACCTAATACATTTTGAACGCCTCAAGTTTGGATCATCAGAATTAGCAATGATCTGTCTACGTGCCACTCAGCAGCAGTTGAAAACACTCTTCAGTCTAGATCCTTATTTAGAACTAATGTTTTTATTTTTGCTTTTTTTTCCCCCACTTTAGTTGATCTATCCAAAAATCTCAGCCAGAGCTTGCAACCGTGTCATAGTTAGACATCTAACTGCCTGCCGAGAGCCTGTTTAAGGGAAACGAATGCAGAAAATTCAACAGCTCGCTGTGGTTTTTTTCTTTTTCTTTCTTTTTTTTTTTTTTTTTTTTTTTTTCCTTCTCTGTTTGTTGTTGTTGGAAGAGAGTTGAGATGATGTGCTGTGCTGATGGAGACTCTCCTTGCTAGCCTAGCTTCAGTCTGGCTTTTTCTTCCCTCATGCATGCTGACCTGGGAATCTTCCTTTGCCATAGCTGCGATAATCGTGACTCAGCTTACGACACCTCATAATCGCATCGCCCCTGCTGCAGGCGACGACCAGCTGACAGGTCAGACGTTCAAGTATAGATGAGTCATCTTGCCCATTTCCTGCTCATCTTTCTCAGCTTTGTTTCCCCTTGACATCCCCTCCTCCGCTTAAGGCTTGTTGGCAATGTCTCGGACTCTTGGTGCAGACCTGTGCCCGCGTTAAATTAAGTGGTGTGCTTGGCCTCTTCTGTGTGCACCTGTATATCCATGCATTCAACACAGCCCCACTGCATGACTTCATTGTCTGTCTGTCTGTCGGTATGTTCCTTTCTAGCCTAATGTTATACAGAATGAACTTTGCTGGGCTGGAAATGCCATCAAACAGGATTTCAGTCAACACACATAAAGATGTATTCCCAGTTTTCCAAATTAATCTGAAAAGGCTTTGCAACTTGGGGATGAGAGAGGTTTATTCTCACTTTGTAGGGTCTACTTTGCACACACATTTAGCAATACAGAGTCTCTCGTCTGCCAGTGTCATTAAATGAAACCACCCCAAGCTGTTTGGGGTGACACTGTTCAAACAGCTTTTCGTGTACATACAAGGGGAGCAGAGCTGATTGCATCCCTTATAGATCCTTGTTTCAAAGCACACTGTTTATGTAAAGCAGAAGCACATCTGCAAGTCAAATGCACTGAATAATTTAGGGACGTTTTTTAAAAATTGAATGGCTTAGAGCCGTGGAGTTGCACTGTGTGCATCTTTATACCAAGAGAAGTTAGCTTGTTCATGTACTGCCTCTAAAGGTATACGGACCAGTGTGCAGACTCATATAGGCAAGGAACACAGTATGTTACTGAAGATGAAAGGTGAGTGATTAGAGAATGGCCAAGACCAGCTTTTGTCCTGCAGTAGAAGCAAGACATGGCCGAGATTTCCAACACAGGCACATGGGCAGGACTCAAAGTCTGCTTTCAGAGGCACCATCAGGATGGTATTTTGTTGCATGGGTTAGAGGCATGATGCAAGCCAAGAAAGAAATACACAACTGCTTTCTATAGACTTGCCACCCCGCAATTGTTTTGTGACTCTGAAATTAAGGAATATACCCTGCCCTTCAAGGAAAAGAGTAAAGCTTAACTCATAGTAAGAATTCATGAATCTTTAAGTTGTTCTGTGAGCTGATTATTTTGGAAAAGAAAGCAGCTGAGGCTTAGGAAAAATATAGACTGCTTTCTAGAAGGTAAAGAAATGGAGGCTAATTTTAATTCTTCCCCCAGTGGAACTCCACACATATTTTCAGTCCTCTGTTTCAGGACCTGAAAGCTATAAACTTATTGTTAACAGTTCTGCTTCCCTTGCTTTCAAGTTTCTTTTCAGCATGTTTCTTTTACTGGTGGACGTTCTGCTGATTGCACCCCGCCCCCTTAACCTGAACTTCTGAAGTGTCCGTGCAGTGGCCCAGGTGCTTAGCGGGTGGTCTTTCTTACCTAAATCCTCCGCCCACCCCCCTCCCCAAACCTCTACATTCAGGCCTGGCCCTTGGCACTCTGTGTCCACCTTGAAGGGAATCTGGGATCTTCAACAGTTCTGACCCCTCATGAAGTCAGAGCTGGTGCCAGTCTTACCAGCAAACATTAAAAAATGAGTTGGCTCTGCTTTCATAAAATGAGGTCTCACGGGAAATAGAGTCAGGTAGCTTCTTTTGAGGCTTTCCCTCTAATCCAATACCTTCAAACTGAGCACGTTGTTTACTGGGAGTAGAGTAAGTGAAACCTCTGAGTATCATGTTCTCACTAAAACCAGCATGATTGAGCAGACACCTTATAAATCAGCATCCTCCCCAAGACTTTCTGATCCCATTACCTGGTGACTCTGGAGCTAGTCTGCGAAGTGTGTGGCTGCTCTTCATTTACAGGCTGCAGGTGATGGCCACCCTTTACTTTGGTTTTTTAGGGATGAAAATGACGGAGTGTTAGGATAAGCCTCACAAACCAGTTAAAAAAACCACTCTTGTCCATTTTTTAGTATTTACTGCTGCCATTAATGATGGTCGATCTACTCAGATAAATTCAAACTCAAGTGATACTTCTTTATACTTTCCATTTGCATCAGCCATCCACTTTGATAGCAGCAACCCTGTCTTTTTTTGGTTGATTTATTCATGAGCTGTCCTGCAAGCTTGAGACATCATTCATTCAATCACTGTTTGATGTTTATCAAGCCCCTTCCGTGTGCCAGGTCAAGGTGACTAACTCTTATAAGCAGGTTTACTTGGCACGCCCGCCCAGACTCTTGGCAGCAGACGTATTTGCATGAGTGACATCAAAACTTGCAAACACACGTGCACTAAGGAATGAAGAATGACCGTCATGCTTGTCATTTCCCAGTTAAGAAGAGACAACAGCTTTGTAACTAATGGGGGAAAGGATGTGCATTTCAAAACGTGGAGAGCAGCGACTCGTGGATGGTAGCATTCGGGAAGGGATGTGAGGCTGCTTGACCAGCTTCTTCAGGGCATCGTCCTCAGGACACAGCTGTTCCCTCGTGTCCAAGGGGCTCGGAAGAGCGTGGTTTGGTCCCAGAGGGAGTCTTTGTCAGCACGTCGGCCAAGCTCTCTTGAAACGACCCCCACAGAATGTCTGCATCTCCTTAATTAATGTGGCTCTTACAGCAAACGGAGACTCTGTGATGTCCCATGTGACACACAAAAGTCACTGGACTAGGTGTCCACCAAGGACAGTCTCACTGTGTCCTGGATGCTGGGCCAGAGGCCCCCTCCCCCACCCCCACCCCCAGAGGGTTCACTGACTCCCCAGGACAAGCAGCTGTGGGAGAGAAACATCCTGAGACCTTTCGGTTGAGAAAAGGAAACTAGGGTGGCTGAGACTCACTGAGGTCTGATGCTCCGTCAAGCCAGGGACACAGATTTGATCCAGGCCATGCCTGGAGCCCCGGCTCTCTTTGGACGTCACCCTTGCCCTCAGGCCTTCCTCCCTTCCCGGCCCCGCCAGGCCCCTTGTCTCCCACCAGACCAGCATCTTGGTTCTCACTGATGCCCAGGCCCTGTTCCCGTCCTTCCAGATGTTGCCAGAGAAACATCAGAAACAGGCAGATTTGTTCTAAAGATTTATGCCTTGGCCCCACTACTTCAGGGAGTGTCTCTGCCTGGGCAGTGGTGGCAGCTGCCCTCAGACCCACCAGCTACTCCAGGAATGTGTTCTGCCTGAGAACGTCTCCCCATCTCTCAGATGATCCAGCGACCCTCCTGAATTGGGGGTATTTTCTCTGTTTGACGTTTGAATCTGAGATGACTGAAAGTGTTCCGTGGAGAGGGGTCCAGCTTTTTTACAGAGAGACAACCAGTCAGGCTGCTCCCATTATTAAGTAAACAAGTATCTTCTCAGAATTGAAAGACCAGGCCGTTCTCATGTGCAGATGCCGCGAAGGTCTTCTTTGTCTCCGCCTACAGTGTTGTCATCATCTTTTGATGTTATTGGCTTTCATGATATTTCGCGATGGGACTAGAGTTCTCTCCTCTTTCTCTGTCAGTAATCCCTCAGAACTAACCGCCCCCTGCCTTCTCCCCACCACATACTTACCAGTCCTTGGAACAGCCTAGAAGCCCTAAAAGGAACTGCTTCTCTCACCTCTTGAACCCCCTCCTCCTTCTGCCGGGTTCCATGCCAGTGGCCCTGACCTTCCTGTTGTCCTTCAGACATATAGCCACGCCCCCACCTTCAAGATCTTTCTCTAGGCGTTCTTGTCGTGGCTCAGTGGTTAACGAATCTGACTAGAAACCGTGAGGTTGCGGGTTCAATCCCTGGCTTTGCTCAGTGGGTTAAGGATCCGGCGTTGCCGTGAGCTGTGGTGTAGGTTGCAGACGTGGCTTGGATCTGGCATTGCTGTGGCTATAGCATAGGCTGGCTGCTATAGCTCTGATTAGACCTCTAGCCTGGGAACCTCCAGATGCCGCGGGAGTGGCCCAAGAAATGGCAAAAAGACAAAAAAAAAAATTTCTCCAGAGTCCCCCTTGCTTGGCAATATTCCCCACCCCCAGATCCCCACCTGTCTGACCCCTCACCCTGCAGCCTTTGCTCAGATGCCACCTTCTCAAGGAGGTCTGCTGGGACACACAGCCGCTGTGATTCCCCTCCCCCTCCCACCCACGCAGTCTGTCCTTTTCCTATTTCATAGCCTTACTACCTTCTGTGCTTCTTTGCTCTGTTTGCCCCTGTCTTTCTCCCCCCGCCCCCCAGAACAGAATTCCCCCAAGGGCAGGAATCTTTGTCTGCCAGGTTCTGATAAATCCTGAGCATGGAGAAGGTGCAGTGCCCACAAGGCAGTCGAGTTCCCCAAAAACGCCACTGAAATTCTTACTCAATTGTATTAAAATTGGGCATCATCCTGACTCCTGGAAATAGCATAAATATCTCCATTGATTCAGATTTGTCATAAGACTTTTAATACACATGCGGAGGGTTTTTTTAAATACCACTTCTCTTAAGGCCACTTTTTTCTGGCCTCCCCTCCAAAGTATATTCCAGGTTCAGCCACATCTTACCACCCTGGCCAAGACCACTGCACAGGTATGGGACTGGTCCCCAACCTACTCCCACAGCTCCCTGTTCACTCATCTACCACGTCGCAGCCAGAATGGCTAATGAAATTGAAGTCTGGGCCCATCACTCCTCTTTTTTAAAGCCCTCAAAGAGCTTCCTACCCCACTTAGAATAAATCCCACACTTGTCATCAAAGCCCAGGGGCCAAGCACCATCCAGCTGCCTCGAAGGGTCCTCATCTCACATCCCTCTCCTCCCAGTGCTGATCTGTCTGTTCCTCCAAAAGGCCGCTCTGATCGTGCACCGCTCTCCCCTCCCAGCCTTCCCATCACCAGCTCCTTCTCAGCACAAATGTTGTTCCCTGGGGAGGCCTCTCTAGACCAGGGTCCATCACTCTGCCTCTCTTAGAAGTTCCTGGCGACTCTGTGTCTCCCTCCTAGAACATGCTGGGGGTGGGCCTTTGTCTGTCTGTCTGGTTTTACCAGCAGGTGTTCAAAATGACTTACCAAGTGCACAGTTGATGATTTTCCTTGTTAAATTTAGTCCTGGGTATTTTATTACTTTCCTATTAAGGTAAATTTTGAACACAGTTTGAATGAGGGCAAGAATAGTCTGCCATTGGTTTATGTTGCCTGCTTTTGACTGATTTTATGTTAATTCAGTTATGCTGTATCTCTTCTTTATATATATTTCTAATTTAGTCAACCTTTCTATTGCAAAGAAAACAGACCTGTGGGTTTTCAACCCGTTTATGAAAGCACATTTTAATCAGCCATTTCTTTGAGCAAGAGCCATAGAAAGGTTTCATTTTAATGAAATTGTTTCGAAGGGTGCCACTCTGCCTCACAGCCACCTTCTCTGTTTTATTCCCACTGCTAGATTGCATCTGTCCCCTTCTCTGCCTCCACTTGCCAGACCCAGCTGGCAGGTTCTCCTTCTTCTCTATGAGCTGTAAGCTGGGACGGTGCTTAAGGCAGAGAAGCAGTGTTGGTCCTTCTAATCTCTTGTCTGTAAGATGAAGACATCACTGAAAGCAGGTCTTAGCCTCATGCTTAGCCCCAAGCACAGGATACAGTGTTCAGATGCTAGGATTGTTCACTGCCCTTAGGCTCAGTCAGTGGTAGGAATAGCATGTGCAAAGGCCCCAGGGTGGGAAGTAGCTTGACTGAGAATGACGGATAGAAAAGAGCCATCGTGGCGAGGATGTGTGGGGAGCAGTCAGGGTGTATGGGCAGAAGAAGACCTTGTTTCATCAAGGACTTTGGTCTCAGGAGCTGGGAAGCACTGAGGTGTTTTCAAGAGGGGCAGACAGATGCTTGTCTGTGCTAGACACTCCAGTGGCACTAGGAACAGTGGAAGAGAGATGAAAGAGGGTGACAGGCTGCAATCAAACTCTAAGAAATGGAAGATTGTCTGCCAGCTTGGAGGAAAGGAGCAACGTGAGTGGATATGAACGGAAGAGATAAATGCCAGGAAATTAACACAAAGTCCCTGCCCTGGGTTATTGACTCCCTGCAGTCAGCGTAGATGAGCCCATGATAGGAAACTTAAAGGACAAATTCAAACACATCACAGGAATGCCATGATTGCCTCTGAGATGGGATGGTTTCATTCAACTCTTGCCCAAGATGGCAGCTTCATTCATTTGGAGCGCCATTTCCCGGGGTACATGTGTGAATCAAGACTGGTAAGGACATAAGGGATAGTAAAACTCAGCAATATCATTTGAATATAAGGGCACTGAGATGAAATCTCACCACCTTTAGCTGCAGGCACTTATATTTTGCCCTTTCAAGAGGTGAATCATTAGGCTCATAAAAGGTTGGGTTGGAGATAGACACTCTTCTCTACTCCAAAATATGTGTGGAAGTATTTTTATCTACTACTGCAGGGGCCATATTTTATATGTCTTTTAATCTCCCCAACCTGCTGTGCAGAGCTGGGCATTTGAAAGGCCTTTAGACACCAATATCATTGTCTGATAGAATGAATTCATTTGTAAAAGATAAAATTGTCTTAAAGGTGTGAACTCATTTCCACACCTCTTTTATAGGATGTATATGTATGACTGGGTCACTTTGCTGTATAGCAGAAATTGGCGGAACATTGTAAATCCAGTATACTTTTAATTTTTAAAAAAAAATTTTAAAAGTAACATCCCCACCACAGGGGAGCGCCTGGCTGTGACTGTGGGAAGTACACCCGGACCAGGTGTTACATGGACTTCCGATGGCCCGCCTCCCATTAAGCACTTGGAGAAAGGCATACAGTTCAATTCTGATAGAAATAAGGCACAACGTCTCAGTCCCTGAGCCCTGAGCTGTAAGGCTGTGCTCTGCACTGCTCCGAGTTCATCCACTGTCCATACCATAGGAGCAAGGTCCCCTTGTTCGTCCTTCCCATCAAAGAGCTTCTCATCTCCTTGGAGACCTGAATGTGTGATTAGCTCTGTGCTAAGAGATGAGCATTCAAGGAAGTGTAACATGTGCTCTTTACTTATATTTACCATCTTGGTTGAGACCAACAGAAGCAGTTCAACATGTATCAACTTCAACAGTGTACCAGTATCTTGAAGTCTCTGTGATGTGGTAAATGCATAATGAAATGAGGTAACGTGTATTCAGTTGTACTCTAAAAGGTACTATCTGCATGACGCCAGAGTCATACTCAGTCTCAGGATCTTCAGCTGGACCTTTTGAGATAATTTGGGGTGAAAAAATTAAGCAAAGAAAAGTACCTCCTTTAGGCTTCCTTATAAATAAAAAATGCTTCATTGAAACTGATAATCAATATATTGGAAATAGTGGCTGAATAGGAACAACCATTTTCCACCTTGTTAGGTGTTCTGGTCCTTTTTCAAATGCAGTATCATTTCATTATTGGGGATTAACTATCAAGAAGCCCCATCCTGGGCATTTCTTAGAAATCAGTGAACGAGGTATTAGCACTATACATATGGCCCATGGAGGCCAATATGGATAGTGAATGTGAGGAGAATTTAGTTGGCATTTCATTCCTCTTACATGGGTTGCTTAAGCATTCCAAAACTTCCTTTTCGGCTAGAAGAATGTAAAGTGAAGGGAAATTTTTATTCTTTCTGCAACACCAGCTGAATGCATTTTAATGGGCTGTAGTGTCACTGGTGATTTATTGCCCTTTTTTGTTCTTTTATGTGTTATATTTGTCATTTTGCTGTGGCAGTTTCATCTATAAAATGGTATAGTTACAAGAAAATGGTGAGAGGATACAGGACTGCCATGGGAGATTCTGTTCCTTTTTCCTTGTCATTTTGGGAAGGATATACTGACTCAAATGTCAAGCATTTGGTTTCAGAAATAATATATTTTAAAAGATATATATTGCACTGAAATTGTATTGTTTTTCATTTTACAACATAAACTTTAGAATTTCTATGTAAAAGATTTTCAATATAAGAGAGCAATTTAATTTTTCAGTATTCTTTTGCCTTTTCTCTTTCCATAAGCAGTGTGATAAAGGAAAATAAAGCACTGTATTAAACTGGCTTTTATTTGCTTAAGGCATAGAGCTTCCTGGTTTGAAATTTTATCTTTTAGGAAATCTATCTTTTAATTTTGTTATTAATCTAGTAAATTGTGCATATCCAAAAGGAATGCTGAAAGTAAACTTTTGAGCTTAAAATAAACCAAGATTTGGGAAAAGATGCAAAATATTGAGAAAAAGACAATGCCTGCAGTTTAAAAAAGTAGAGATTTTGCATGGAAGATTTTATGTTAAAGAGTTAAATTCTGGAGTTCCCTTCGTGGTTCAGCAGTTAACGATCTCGGCTAGGATCCATGAGGATGTGGCTTCCATCCCTGGCCTCGCTCAGTGGGTTAAGGATCCAGCGATGCCATGAGCTGTGGTGTAGGTCACAGACGTGGCTCAGATCCCATGTTGCTGTGGCTATGGTGTAGGCTGGCAGCTACAGCTCCAATTCAACCTCTAGCCTAGGAATTTCCTTATGCTGCAAGTGTGGCCCTAAAAAGCAGAAAGAAAAAGAAAAGTTAAATTTTTTTTCTATAAGGAATATATTATATTGGTTTTATAGTAAAATTAAGTTAGTTCATACTTGATAGTAAACACAGAAAAGGCCTGGGTATTTTTTAAAATATTTATCAAAACTGAGTGATAATACCTGTTTTACTAGGGCTTTGTTTTTATCCCAATAGCTAGCATGAGACTAGACATATGGTAGCTATTCATTGACCACTGTTTATAGGTATCAGTTGTGATTCTTTGATTTTCATCCCTTTACATACTTTACAGAAATGTTACTAGAGTTTAGAACATAAAGCACCAAAGTAATCTCAACTTGCTAATGTCTAAGAAGCAGCGAATTCCACTGAGAATTTGTAGGCAAAGGGCCATATCTTACCACGATGCTTTTTGGTTGACTTTGGACCAACCAGAGTCAACCAATCTCATTGTAAATAAGTATCTTTAGAATATTGTAAAATGCTTAGTATTTGTGAGAACTGTATTTGAGTATTTATGGGTGTGATCCAATATATTAAATATGAATGGAAAAGAATTAAGAATTTCCTCCATTACCTTAACATAGCAGGATGCTGAGGCAGCAGACTTCAAGGACAGATCTAGAATAAACAAAACTCTCTTTTGGAGAAAACAAAAATCTACTGACCTTGTAAAAGAATCCAGGGAAAGCCTAGGACCAGGACAGAGGTTGAAAAAGCACAGTCCCTTCAGCACAAGTGCTTCATCTTATTTGCCCTTTTGATGATACCAGCATCAAAACTCGTTCATCAATGGCTCCAGAGGGCTGACAGGGAGGCCCAAAGTCTTTAAAAAGATTGACTTCTAAAATTTTAGCATGTTAAAAGCCGCCCCCCCCCACACCCCCGCCAAGGCACACACATGCACATGCCTGATGCCTGACTACTTTCAGAATTGTCATTGTTTTAATGAGAGGATCTTGGGTTTAGCTTTCAATCTCTGCTTTGTTCTCAAGCCATAGCTTTTCTACTTTTTTTTTTTCTTTTTTTTTTTTCCCTTAGGGCTGCGCCTACAGCATATGGCAAATCCCAGGCTAGGGGTTGAATCAGAGCTGCAGCCATGCCAGATCTGAGCCACATCTGCAACCTACACCTCAGCTTGCAGCAATGCTGGATCCTTAATCCACTGAGCAAGACCAGGGATCAAACCTGCATCCTCATGGATACTAGTCGGGTTTGTAACCTGCTGAGCCACAAGAGAAACTCCAAGCTGTGGCTTTTCTAGCTTAGGGATCATAACTTCTTAATCAAATAACCTGTCTTTCTCTCTGAAAGGTTGCCCAAGGGGAAGGGGGAGGTGGCGCTCTCCGTGGAACCCTCATGTAGCCCTTGTGTAGCCTCGTCCCCATGTCACATGCTTGTCAGACTGGAATCTGGGGCTTCCAGAAGGGAGTATTACTTTTGTGGTGATAAACCAGTTAAAACATTATTTGTGTTAAAAATCAATGTATCGTGGAGTGAAAGGCGATACATACATGTTGTGTTCAAAAAAAAACTGAATAGACTTTAGTGAAATTTGAAGCCAGTGGGAGGCCACTCAGGATGAACCTCAGATTCAGTCGCGGGCTTGTCCTTTCTGACCTGCCCCTATGAGTTAAAATGATGGAAAAGTGTAAGAGCTGGGACCTCCCTTTGACCAGCTCAGAGGGAACAGGGAGGACCCTTGGGTTCAGACTCTGGATCATCTTCGGAACCACATGGCACACCTCCTAAGGCAATTTTCAAACATATCTGAGCCTAAGAGTCTCTGCACTGGATTTAACGGGGCAGATCACAGAGGAACCCTGGATCCCAGGGCACTCAACTCAGAAAGCATTTGCTTTAGATAAAAGGTAGCAAATTCAAGTCCAGCTTCTGGGGCACATCCCTTAAACTCCAATCCATGTCTGTGAAGCAGGGAGCATACTATTTCTTACCCTCCCAGTGGCCGTGGGAGAACTCACAGTAATGTCTGTAAAGGGCCTCTCACAAACCTGGCTCAGGGTCAAGGCGGTTGCTGGTAACTTCTTTTGTGGCTTTGTTGTTGTTGTTCCAAGAGAGGGTTGTTTTGTGGCTCTTCAGGCTTTCAAGAGAACAAGGTCATTCATCCAGGCCACTGCCTCTCCTGCGTTTGAATGCTGCCGCCCTTCAGAGAGGCTCAATATTGAACTTCCAGGCAAACTTTCCAGCCTTCTCGATGCTCTAGGGTGTTATTTACATGACCACCACGTGGTTTCTGTGGTCTCCAGGAGCAGTGGGGTGTGAGAGGAGTGTGATTATTTTATTATATGTCAAGACCTGTGATGAGACCCCCATGGGCAATATTTCCCAGTTACCTAGGATGCAAAAGCATCAGCAGAACCCAGGTGCTTCTCTTGCTACAGGCAACCATGGCAAGAATGCTACTGCTGAAAAAAGCTCTGGCATTTTCAAAGACAACTGCTGTATTTGAAGCAGTAATAGCCCAAAGCAGTGTATAACCTAGTCTGCCCTTCCCTGTAGCCCAGCGCACGGAATAAAACACCAGGCTCCCTTTTGTTGTCCTGGCCATTTGGGCTTCCTCCCTTCCTCCCTGTCCTTGGTTTAAATGTGGACGCCTCTCTTTGTGACTGTCCCTCAGGAACATCAGTTCTCAAGGGAGCACGAGAGGATGTTTCTTTAATAGAACTCTATTAAGAGGAATGATGGATTATCTCATTGAGTAACTTTTTCAGACACTGGGTATGAAGTTGGAAAAATATAGAACGGTGTGCAAGGGAAGAAGCATGATAAGTTTTCTTCAACATGTTGTTTTCATTTAGAAGAGCGAGTAACTATCTCTGAGAAACAATCTATGAAAATCAGCCTGGCACCTGCCTTGGCGTTAATAAATGGCGTCCACGCCGCACATCCATCAGGATCTCTGATGAGTTTTCCCATTTCCTCCAGTAAATATCCAAGCAATACATCACTTTAACCATGTAATTGATGTTCAGTGTAATATGTATAATGTATTTATTGGTATTGCTAATGATGCAATTATTAATTAGGGTTTATTATTAATTATAATAGTTACTCAAGTTAGACTTCTTGGTCAAATCACATAGTGGCGTACCAGTTTTTTTCCAAGGTTTTTGCCCAGGTACTGTCCTTGTAGGTTTAATTTTGTTCCTTTTTACTCAAGATTATATGTAACTTCACAGTAAACATGATAAGAGACATGTGTGAGAGTACCAACATGTTGCATATGTCTTTGATTAATTTCTTTAGATATGGGCGTATATTTATATATAAATGGGCAGACACAGATATGCTCCCCCACATCAGAGTGAGTTCCCTGTGTCTTTTAGAAAGTTTAAAAACTTAATAAAGGGAATTTTCAGATTTCTACCTTATTTCTCCTATGAGTAACAAGGAAGTTGGAAAATGTGTCTAAAACAGGGTTCTAGGAATGATATAACCACTTTTATTGAATAAACTATTGCTTTTGGAATAGGTTAGCAATGAGATTCTGCTGTGTAGCACTGAGAACTATGTCTAGTTACTTATGATGGAGCATGATAATGGGAGAAAAAAGAATGTATGCATGTATGTGTAACTGGGTCACCATGCTGTACAGTGAGAAAAAAAAATTGTGTTGGGGAAATAACAATAAACAAAAAGTAATTTTAATCATATTAATTTTTGAAATACAATAATTTTAATCATATTAGCATTACCTTAGAAGTGCTCCCTTTTTTCCTAAGAAGTCCCAGACCATTGTAATTACTCTCCAGCAGAAATTTTGACTAGTTTTAGGACTTCTAAAACAAATGCGACATATGATCATGAAAAATGGTCTATCACTACTTAATCATTACAAGTATTGAGTTCATAACACTTTACTCTTGACAGATACTCATTTCATGTCTTTCTGATATGTACCCTGTTAACTTTCTCGTCATTGATGGATATATATTTCACTACTTTGGTGCTGAAAATATCACATTTTGCCACTAGTATTTATTTCCTTGCTCTTTCTTTCTAATAATCTCGTTTTATCATTGATGAAAGTTTGGTCAGTAAATTTACTGGCAAAGACTTGTCTGTCATCCACACACTGAGCAACGCTTCTGTGCCCTGATGGTCTCCGGCATGGTCACTGGAGCCAGGCCTCAGAGATGGTCCTTCTTCCTCAGCCTGCTGCCTTGGTGACCACAGAAGGTCCCCCAAAGGCTGCCACAGACCCCATTGTTCTTAAGGACCCGTCACTAGATGCTGCAGACCCGTGGAGGAGAGACCAAGCAACAGGACATGTCCTTTTTCTTAGACTCTACTTTTCCTTCCTGTTCCTTTCTTTTTATACCCATCACCCTGTGTCTGGGAACTCGAAGGCAAAAGGAGAAAGAATAGGAAAGAGTACGAATGAGGAAGACCAAAAAATTAAAGTGAGAGTGATTGTGAGAGACATTTGATTCAGCACACACTTGACACATGACATGATACCAGGCTGGGCATGCAAAGGCCAAAAAGCAAAGCAGCTCTGTCCCGAGGAACTTGTGTTAGGAGGTGATACAAAAGACTTAGCAACATAACTGAACTCAAGGTTGAAAACAATCAGGAAGGGTGGAAGAAGGTGATCCAGCCATTCAGTAGGTGGGAGATTACTTTCAATAAAGCCACAGAACCAGTGTGGGGCTAGGTGGCCTTTGAAGGACAGACAGGATTTGAACCTAGGAAATGTGAGTGGGGGTGGGGGATGGTCCATAGAGCAGGAGTTGAGGAGCAGAGGCCCTGAGAATTGGGAAATGTCAGATGGGGGCGTGGGGGGAGGGGGAGGCTGAGCATCTCTGGTTGGAACACAGGTGGGTGCAGGGAGGTGGAAAGAGGAGAGGATAAAATTAGGAAAGGGGTTGGGGGCCTCATGGGAGGCCTGGGTGCCATGTGCAGGAAGCCTTAGGAAGCCCTTGGCATTTTTCTGATGTTTTGTACGTGAAAGAGTGCCCTGATTAGGGCCGTTCTTTAGGAAGATGAGCATGGCTGGAGCGTGTGAGAGACTGAGTGGCATGGCTCCTTGGGAACCAAGTGCAAAAGTCCAAAGAGAAATCAACCAGATCCATGGCAGTGGGAATGGAAGAGAGAGGAGGAAAGGATAGCATTGGGGGATTTTCAGAGATTAGGCAGGGAGGTAAACAGACTACTGTCTGCTGACTCTTCTTCAACCCAAGGACAGGGTGAGTAAACCTCCCATGTCACATACCTCCTCGCTCTGCGCTGAGGTCAGAATGTCCTTGCTGTACAACCAAATCCCCTTGTTTGCTCTGGATTCTATCGAGCATGTGCTCCATTCTGGTCACAAAGGCTCCTGAGAGGGAGAAAGAGGCAACTTTTCTCTGCAAAACATGGACTCCTGCTCTTGTTTAAGCCCATGCATTCACTCACATTCCATCAGTACACACAGACCGCACGTGGTCCCCGTTCTCTCTATAGATGCTCCCTCTGTGTTGGAAGACACTCACTCAGGAAAGACTTACCAGGTGACCACTACGCTAAAGACACTGGGTCAATGCCTGCAAGTCAGCAGTGGGTGAGAGATAGTCCTTCTCTTGGAAAGCACCAGGCAGGCCAGAGCCACAGCACCTGCTGGCCTCTCCCAGGCGAGATAAATGCCCTTTTTGCCCTTTTTCATAGGCCCTTCCCTCACACCGGATCATTTCTTTTTCTTTCCTTTGATTCCCTCTTGGCCACGACCAGCACCGTGAACTGCAATGATCACGTGCTCGCCCCTTCTCCCGCACAGTTCAGTCATGTGGACAGGCCTTTGTCTCCTGCACTTAGGCCTGGAAGGTCTTTTCTTATTATTTTATTGAAATATAGTTCATGCACAATGTTGTGTTAATTGCTGCTGGGCTCAGTGGATTAAGAACCCGACTCGTATCCATGAGGATGTGGGTTTGCTCCCTGGCCTTGCTCAGTGGGTTAAGGATCCAGCATTGCTGCAAGCTGCGGAATAGGTCACAGATGTGGCTCAGATCTAGCATTGCTATGGCTGTAGCATAGGCCTCAGCTGCAGCTCCGATGCAATCCCTAGCCTGGGAGCTTCCATATGCCCAAGGTGTGGCCATAAAAAGAAAAAAGAAATTTTCTTCTGTATAGCTAAGTGACTCACTTATACATGCATATCTTTTCATAGTCTTTTCCGTCATGGTTTATCACAGGAAATTGCATAGATTTCCCTGTGCTATATGGTAAAACCTTATTGTTTATCCATCCCTATATAAACTCCTTTCCATCTGCTAAGGCCAAACTCCCAGTCCTTCCCTCCTCCAGGCCTGGAAAGTCCTTAATCCTCATCTATTTATCATATTTTTCTTAAAGAATTTTAATTTTCTTTTTGCATGGCTCTGCACTTCAGTGTGTTTTCATTCTTTTGTGAGGCTCACCACTTTACAATGGCTCAAGATGATTTACGATTGAGTCTTGTCTTCCAAAATGTCAGCATGTGGAAGTTCTGTGTTTCTGGGGAAAGCCGTGATGCGGTGAAACAAGAGTGGGCTTGGGGAAATTCCCTTGTGGTGCAGCAGGCTCAGGATCTGGCACTGTCACTGCAGTGGCTCAGGGTCTCTGCCGTGGTGCACGTTTGATCCCTGGCCCAGGAGCTTCCACATGCTGTGGGTGTGGCAAAAAAAAGAATAGGCTTCAGGGTTGCGCCTGGATCCAGAGCATAGGCTCCGGCCCCCAGCCCCACACTCACCTCCCTTCTCACTGATTTGAGACAAGGTCCTTATATCCCGACTGCTTCTGCTGCCTCAGTTGCCTTATGGCATGACATTAATTACACCTCACGGTGTGATATTAAATAAAAGTTATGTAAGATATCTTGCACATGAAGTAGGTCTTCAAGAAGATCAGCCTTCTTCCTTTCCTAATTTAGTAGCACCCGGGCAACGGGTCAGCATCCTTTCAATTCCCCTACAATTAAGACTACTTTCCGGAGTCCCATTGTGGCGCAACGGAAACGCATCCAACTAGGAACCCTAGGAACCATGAGGTTGCGGGTTCAATCCCTGGCCTTGCTCAGTGGGTTAAGGATCTGGTGTTGCTGTGAGCTGTGGTGTAGGTCGCAGACGCAGCTCGGATCCAGCATGGCTGTGGCTGTGGCATAGGTTGGCAACTGTAGCACTGATTCGACCAGCCTAGCCTGGGAACCTCCATATGCTGCGGGTGCAGTACTAAAAAAAAAAGAGCGAAAAGAAAAAGAAAAAGACTACTTTCCAATCTCTACTAACTGTGGCTAGTAAAACTAGGGTTTGATTTCACCAGGTTTGCCTCTTAATTGTGTCCAAGGATTTTTTTTAACTAGCCCAGTGAAGGACATGGGCTAACTGATAAAGTGAGATATCCATACATCAAGAGGTATTTTAAAAACAACAACCCACTTCAGTATTTTTCCCACGTTGCCCTAGTCTGTGAAAACCTCCCTCGCAGATATTTAGGAGCAGTGGTCCTCCGATGGATTTTTCCTCACGTGGGGTAGGGAACATGCAGATTCCTGGGTCCCACCGCAGACCTTCCATGATGCCCCCTGCATGTTTTCAAAGCTCCCTGAATAATTCTTAAGTTTTCTGTAAGTAGAGAACCTCTGTTCTAAAATATACTGAACAGAATGACACAATTATGTAAGCTTTCTTTGTTAAATAATGCCATTGTTTAAAGGACAAATTCTGTGTTTAGTAAAGGAGAGCCAGGGGATGATGCTTCTGAGGTCCCCTTTTGTGGGTGTGGCTCATCCGCCCGTGAAAGACACATCACACTTGTGCATGCTTTGCCTGACTCAGTGCATCGTTAGAACTTCAGAATACAGATTCTCTTAGGAAGCACAGAGAATTTCTAAGGCACACTTAACCTTTTGATAAGAGAGTGAATGACCAGTTTCAAGCAGCAGAAAAAACTGCAAGGGTCCTTTACAGACAGTCCCTGCTTTCTGTAGGAGGCTGTGGGGATTTGTTCTCCCGCAAACATGATCTTTTAAGAACTAAACTCAGGTACAACCCAAGACACACAAAGTCAGGAAAAAAATTTCAGGGACAGTTGATTTTTATCTTTTCTTCTTTTTTTTTTTTTTTTTTTTTTTTTGCTTTTTAGGGCTACACCCATGGCATATGGAAGTTCCCAGGCTAGGGGTCGAATCGGAGCTACAGCCACTGGCCTTCACCACAGCAACTAGGAATCCGATACACATCTGCAACCTTACACCGCAGCTCATGGCAAAGCCAATCCTTAACCCACTGATCGAGGCCAGGGATTGAACCCTCATCCTCATGAATACTAGTTGGGTTCATTCCTCCTGAGCCATGATGGGAACTCCTGGTTTTTATCTTAACACTTTCAGAGTCAAGGTTCAAACACGCTGTTGGAGAGCCCCACTCTTAACTGATACAGCCTCAGACTCAACCACTCACATCTCCCTTATTGATTATTCACTTTATAGGAGAGGTGAACAAGTTGATACCTTATTACTGACAAGCTATTCACCCATTTGACTACTTGACCATGACTTGAGAAATGCAAGTGGAAAAAATAAAGGCATTTCATCAGGACAGTAATGGCACTAATAACTCTGGAAACTTTTAGTGTCCAGAGTAAGTGATCAGGGTTTGATAGATCATCTTAGCCACAGTGTGTTGGCCCCATCAATAAATGAAAGCAGTGACTGTCATGAAATTAGAACAAAAGTAAAAAAGTAGATGAATTTTTTAAAGATGGTATATATCAAACAATTCCATATCTCAGTTTTATATGAAAAATTATGTTTCTGATCATTACTTGTACGTTGCACACGCTCTGCATGCCCTACGGTGGAAATTAGATACAAAGGAAGAGTTATAAATTCAAAAGCATAATCAGGTTACAAATAATACATAAAGTGTGAATGTAGATTATTCTAGGGGTAGTGATTGACTTTGCATCCCCAGAAAGAAAAGCAATGATGTGTGATTTAAATGAAAAATCTTGGAGCTGTTTCCTGATTATATGTAACGTTAAGGTACAGCTGGAAAAACCAAACACAGGCTGCAAGGAATGCTAATTTTCTGAGCAACAAGACGTGAACAAATCGTCAGGCAGTAGTCTTTAAGGCCAGGCTGTTGCTATTTTTAAGAAAAAGAAAAGCCCTCTGCAAAAGGTGAAAAAATGAAAATTAATTGAAATAGATTCTCTATTCCATAAAGTCATAAAGATGCTAGTACAAAGCGGCTGAGGTTTTCTCGGTGGACATTTGTGTGTATCTTTGGGGACCAGTGCTCTTTGAAACACACTCGGAGAAACAATATTCGTACATGTTTCCATTTTATTTTCTCCTTGTATTTTTTTGTCATGAGTTTTCTCAGCCGCTTCAGTTTCCATTTTCAGCAGTTCCCATGGTTGCTGTCTGTGGCTTTTTATCTTTCTTCCCCGCCCCACCCAAATACCAGGGGTGGAACTTTGGTATTAGTTTCGCATGTTGTGTGAATGAAGCATTTTGTTGCCTGAATTCAACTCAGACTCTGAAAGCAAACCTTGTGTGTGCCCCCAACAGGACACCTGCCATGTATTTCTATGAGTGGCACCAGCATCCACCAGTGCCTGGCACTCGGAGACCTGAGGGTGTGTGTGTCGTCAGCGGGGTGCCTTCTGAGAGTCCCTTTTGTCCCTTCAGTCTGATCAGCCCCTTGGACCAGACCTTGGTGGGCCCCACTCTGATCTCCCAGATAAGCCCGAAGCCCACCCAACCCTCACGTCTTTCCATCACCATCTGCCTCAACAAGATTGTTGGGATTCATCTTATGAGGCCCTTTTCCTCAAGAAGCCCTGGTGTCCTGCTTCCCCGGGACCTTCGTCCCTCACCCCCTCTCTAGATCTGTTCCTGCCCCTCAAGGTCATTGGTCCAGCAGTCATCTCCTTTCCTCCCCCCATCATCAGCTTTTTTCTCTCTGGGGGCACATAAGCATTGCCATTCAAAATGCCGCCGTAATTTCTCCCATCTTAACCGTAAGAGCTCCCCTTGGTCTCCTGGCTCCTCCTTGGTGATGCTCACTCTGTATCACTGACATCCTCCTGTGTGCTGATTTCCCTCCTCCCTCCATCCGCTGCTCCTTTTCATCTAATATCACCAGTTCCTCCATGTGACACACCCTCTCTGTTCCCCTCCCAAGCGCCCTTCTGCAGCCTCGGGGCTTTAAATATCACCTTTTTGCTGGCAACCCCCACATGTCTGCCCCTAGTCGAGGTCTTGCCCCATCTTTCCAGTCCCTCATGCCAGACACGTGGGTGTTGTAACAGGGCACGCTGCATCCAGTTCATGGGCAAATGCTGATGGTTGGACTCTCAGGATATATTTCAGGTGTGACCTTGTCTTGCCACCTGCACTGCTACCATCTTCTTCCAGACCATCCTAATCGCTTGTGTGGATTATTGCGGAAGCTTCCTGACTGATGTACTGATTTTCACTGCTGGCCCCTGACAGTCTCTCCAAAGCACTGCTGCCAGTGAGTTCCTGTTAAAGCCTAAGCTGGGTCATGTCACTCCACCACTCCTAATCCCCTATGGCTCTCACCTTGAGCAGAGAAAAAGCAAAGTCCTTGCAGCATCTATTGATGTGCCCCCAACTCTGACAGTGTCCCCATGTAGCCGCTCCAGTCACACCTCCGTATTTCAGGCTCATCTTGCAGCTCGAAACTCATTCTTTCCACTGCTCCTCCCTGGGTGTCAGTGTAACTCACCCCCTCCATCTGTCAGGCCTCTGCTCACGTGTTGTTTCTCAATAACTCTGCTCTGATCCCTGCCTCTGAGCTCAGCGGCAGCCGCCCTGCCATCCCCACCCTGTTCCGGGTCTTTCCCTTTGGCACTAACACCGATTGGCATCCTGCATGGTACCCTTCGTCTCTGTGTCAGTGTCCCACCAGGAGGTAACTTCCAGGCTTTGGGTCACCACGTGCTTACTGCCGAGTGCATCATTGGATACTCCATCAGTGCTGAGTAAATGAGGGGTGTGGCCGAATCCCCCACATGCAAGGACAGCCATCACCAGTCACCATGCAGAGGGTCTGCACAGTCATGCCCCGGCCCCTCCCTCTAGAAAGCCCTCCTGTTTTCTCAGGAGCTACAGTCCTGGAGCTGTGGGCTCAGCTGCCCCAGGCAGCGGGGACACCTCCATGTCCTGCCAGGCTGGCACCCGGGGATCTTCTGGGGAAATTTATGCAGCCAGGTCAGCAGACCCTGGAGCCAGTTGGAGGATGTGTGGTTCTCAGCCTGGGGAGCTGCTGTTATTTAATTTAACGTCCAGCACTGGCCAGGATGGGCTGTTTTCTGCCAAGTTGAAAACCAAACATGGGAGTTCCCATCGTGGCACAGTGGTTAACGAATCCGACTAGGAACCATAAGGTTGCAGGTTTGGTCCCTGCCCTTGCTCAGTGGGTTAACAATCCGGCGTTGCCGTGAGCTGTGGTGTAGGTCGCAGACGCGGCTCGGATCCCGCGTTGCTGTGGCTCTGGCGTAGGCTGGTGGCTACAGCTCTGATTTGACCCCTAGCCTGGGAACCTCCATATGCCGTGGGAGTGGCCCAAAGAAATAGCAAAAAGACAAAAAAAAAAAAAAACCAAACATGGCATTGAAAAATTGTTCCCTTGCTTTTGAGATTTTTCACATTAGACGTTATATCTGAAACCTCAAATGATGCAGGTTCCCTGGAATACCACCTTTTAAAAAAAAAAAAGTTTTCTTGGTTATTAAAATAAAACAAAACGCCCAGAGCTGTCACGCGGAGACAGCAGCGTGGGCATCTGTGAATATGGTGCTCACCCTCCAGCCCCTGAAATATTTAGCCTGTTCATCATTTTAAGGAATACGTTCAAGCCTAGATAAAGTCACTGTTAAATACATATGTTTGAACTTATTCTCTTTAAAATGAGCTAAATTTGCAGTAAACTCAAAGCAGAGGACACAATAGAAGAGAAAAAAATGCCTTTCCATAAAGAATTAGAATTTATACCCCCCAAAAGAATTAAAATTTATACCATTAGAAACCTGGCAAGAAAATAACAAGACAGAGGGGAAAATATTATAAAAACAACTCTTTTGCCAAGCATTTTGTAAATTACACTGTTACATTTACAGCTTTGGGTAAGGAAAATATTTTTTAAAAAACTATCCGTTGCAACCACATTCTGTCACAAAATATTCTCTGAGGCTGACTGACAGCCCACAGCCACAGGTTACCAAAGAAACAGAAGCGGAGAGAAGAATACAGAGAGGTGTCCGTGTCAGACGGAGCAGGGGGGCAGAACACGTGGGGAAAGGGAGGGACGGGAACATTTGGAGCCAGAGTGACTCTGCAGTGAACAACCCACCTCCACAAGGCGATCCAGGCTTGGGACTTATTTCAGCTCCAGTTGTGTCTGGGTGGAGGCTTCCCCAGAGCCATCCTTAGCTCAGACACCTGAATCAGCCCCTTCAGCCAGGCAGCACCGCCATGACCTGGTGGCCGTGCCATTTCAGGCGACAGGAGGGTCCCCTCTAGATGTGCAGGGCTGCCCTCCTGGCCTTTTTGAGCTGCTCTCCCATTTTGCATGATTGCCACCATGATCCCCTTGCAACTGTGTCCTGCAGAAACAGAACATTTCATTTTCCTGACCTGCAATGTGAAATGAGGTAAAAGTCAGTGTGAAAGAATGATCATACTGAGCTTACACCGGCCGCATTGCAATGTGCTCCCCTGCTTCCTGCAGGGAATGAAGGGCTACAGGGCTGATCTGACTCAAAGATGTGTAGGGTCACTCCCCCGTTCTCCCAGAGCTTAGGGAAAGGGCTAAAGCAAAGCATAACTAGCTATGGAGTTCCTGTTGTAGCTCAGTGGGTTAAGAACGTAGTGTCTGTGAGGATGCAGGTTCAAACCCTGGCCTTGCCCCGTGGGTCAAGGATCCGTCATTGCTATAAGCTGGGGTGTAGGTTGCAGACACAGTTCAGATCCCACGTTGCTTTGCCTGTGGCATAGGCTTCCATATGCCACAGGTGCAGTCCTAAAAAAGAAAAGAAGAAAAAAAAAACAAAAAAAAAAACACTAGTCGTTCATTTAACAGAGCCAAATGTGAGACCATTTACAGCACAAGCTCTTCTCTCATGGAGTATTTACAATGTATGAGTTGAAGATGTGTAATTTTATATATTTAAATTTTTAAGCTAAATCAAGTTTTTCTAGATAATTTCTTTCCCAGGCGCTGTATTTGCTGGCATAATTTAGTTACAGAAAACTTAAAGAATCGCTTACTTAGAAAATATATTTGGAGAACTTGCCGTCTCTACCTAGTAAGATAAATGGAATGGTTCCCGGTGGGCCAGCATTTGGGAGAATAAAACCAATCTGAATTTATTTCTTTATGTTTTTTAAATTAGATTTTAAAAATTGAAAATGAAAACCTTGAGACATTTTTTTCAATTTTGTGCATTTGAAATGTTATTTTATATAGATTGTTTTTTTAACCTTTTATTCCTCTTTTATATGTTTTATCCTGAAGTTTTGCTTAGCAGTTTATTTAAAGCCTCAGTATCCTCCAAAAATGTGGCACTTGGTTGCATGGTCCACTAGCATGTAGCCATAGTAACCTTCAGAGGTAATTACAGTAAAAAGCAGGAAATGTTAATATTTTCAAGATTTATCTGAATGACTGTTTGAGGGATAGTCTTTCAAATATAAGAGCAGGCTATCCCCCTGAAGTGGTCAGAAATTTTAAAATGGCCTAGAAAACATCATTATACCCATAAGGGTTTGCATTTAGTTAAGTTGTGATGTTCACTGCTCTCACTGCGACTGTCACTTGGATGGGAAAGTGGGACCTTGGATGACGCACCCTCCATCTCCCGCCTCATGTTTCTCCCCTGCCCTCCACCCACGTGGCCTGTCTCGTGGCCATGGCTATGTTCAGGATGCAGCGTTCATATCGAATCTTAATATGAATAACTTTTGAAAGAAACGTTGATGTGCTCCCAATGGAAACAGGGGGAAAGTTATAGCTCATCACTGTCTGCTTCTGTGGGCTCATTGCCCTTAGACTAAGCCTGGCCTGATGTGCACAGGACCCAGTGAAGGTTACGTTTTTCAAGAATCAGATGACACTTGAATGGCAAGCTCAGTGGAAGAGCATAAAGGGCTGGTACCAATAGTTGGTGGTAACTACATTTTTATCAAAAAAAAAAAAGTGAAGTTTGAACAGAAAGTTCCTACTTCCCAAATGACCTGTGTCCCCAGTTGGGGGGGGTGGGGGGTTGTTGATGGCGCAGGTGCCAAGCACTGTCATGTTCTGATTAAAGAGGGAGAAGCCCTTACGAAAACCCATTCTGATTAGTGGCTTGAGCATTACATTCCTCATCGTTTTCATCCTGAACTCATTTAGCAGAAGAAATGGATATTTCATCGTAGACTTGACATTCCATCACATTATGCCGTAAACAGGACAAGACAGGGTTTGGGAAATGGGAAAGCTGGAAGCTAAGACAGTGGCCACTGGAAGGCCCTGGTTATCTCACTTAAACAGATATGAAATGTGGGTGCCAGCGGTGTGATCATCAGCCACTTCCTACTTTGTGAATAAATTGCTTAGAAGGAGCCTCTTGCCTACCAGATGTGACCTAGATTTGGATTTTTTCAAAGGCGGGGAAAAAATCTCTATTGTGTTAAAAAACAATTGCTGGTAAAACGCATGGTAAATGAGCTTATCTCCCTTCTCCAGGTGTTTGGGCTAATATGTTATGGAATTACTGCTTCATTTATGAAAAATAATTGGGAGAAATGTTCCAGCAAATCAAATTTGGATAAAGGCCTCCTATGTCTATTGTGCGGTTAGCAAGTTTTTAAAAGGCAGAAAGAGCGGGGAGCCGATAGAGATAATAAAAATATGAAAACACTGTGTTTGAGAAGAGTCTCTTATAAAAGGGTCAGGTGTGGGTGTGCTCTCCAGCTTGTGTTGTGGTTTTCGTAAAATATGGAAGAACAATGTGAGCAATTACATTCCTTTCAGCGCCTGTGAAAGCTGTTGAAAAAAAATCAAAGCTCGTCTGTCTGCTGGCTCTGATAAGTCTTATGACTCTGTTAAATGCAGCAAACTTCTTAAAAGGTAACGTCTGTATTCTCTCTCACCCACCGTCTCTCCTCTCTCATGTCTCTCGCCTCCAGGAGCTGCCACTCCAAAGCCAGTCCCAGAGCCCGAGAAACAGACGGACCACACAGTGAAGATCGCGGGAGTCATTGCGGGCATCTTGCTGTTCGTGATTATATTTCTCGGGGTCGTGTTGGTCATGAAGAAAAGGTGAGCGCCTGGCTGTTGCCACAGGTGTGCTTCTCTCCCATGGTTTGCCAGCAGGTGTCCGGCGTGGGGAAATATCCAGTTACTCAATTGGCTTTGATGGCCAAGACACATCTGTGGCTCTCATTGTTCCTATGCTGCGTCGTGTAACATTCAAGGCTCTGTGACAACACTAAGGGTACGTGGCTGTGATTGGGTGTAAATATTCAGAGCTTCTCGTGCCAGGTTAACCTCAGAATCATGGGTCTTCCCGCAGGCTAATCCACAAAGCTCAGCAGAATCAGTAAAATCGTTTGTTCACCAGGAAATGTTTAGTATCTATACACACTCAACCTTGAGGACTCCAGAAAGCAGACTTTTCCTTCTCATGACAGTAAAGATAACGATGATGACAGAATGGATTGGGCCTGTGGTACGTGCCGACACCAGGTTAGGGGGTTAAACAGCACAACATCCCCTGGGAAAGAGACTCAGAAAGCAGCCTGACAGAGATACAGGACATGGACCCATAAGGCCAAGAATTAGGGCACGTTGCCTACTGTATGGTTGCCCTGTCCAGCCAGGGGTGGGCGGGGGAGAAGAACAGATATGGCCATAAGAGGCAGTCCTTGCCTCCTAAACTTCAAAGTTGACAGTGTCTTTTGTCTTGTGGAAATGAGTGCAAGCTTACTTAGTAATACAGTGTTTAATTTATATGAAATTATCAACATAAAAATATAGATGATAAGAAACAATAAGATAAAATTTCCCTTTTATGTAGTTTTAAAATAATTATAAATAGGAGATCCCGTCGTGGCGCAGTGGTTAACGAATCCGACTAGGAACCATGAGGTTGCGGGTTCGGTCCCTCCCCTTGCTCAGTGGGTTAAGGATCTGAAGTTGCCGTGAGCTGTGGTGTAGGTTGCAGATGTGGCTCAGATCCTGCGTGGCTATGGCTGTGGTGTAGGCCAGTGGCTACAGCTCCAATTCGACCCCTAGCCTGGGAACCTCCCTCCATATGCCACGGGAGCAGCCCGAGAAAATAGCAAAAAGACAAAAATAATAATAATAATAATTATTATTATTATAAATAAGTTCATTTGTGTTCTTTTCTAAAAAAGGATACAAATGAACTTATTTACAAGACAGAAATAGACTCACGGAGGTAGAAAACAAGGGGGGAAGGGTGTGGATAAATTAGGAGTTTGGGATTAACAAATACATACTATTACATATAAAATAGATAAGCAACAAAGACCTATTTATAACACAGGGAACTATATTCAATATCCTGTAATAAAACCATAATGAGAAAATATGAAAAACAATATATATATTTGTATTAACTGAATCACTTTGCTATACAGCTGAAACTAACACAACACTGTAAATCAACTGTACTTCCGTTTGTTTGTTTTTTTAATTTTTTAAAGCAGTTGTGGAGTGTGAGTGAGATCATGGGTGGTCGGAGGTGAGGATGGAGGGGCTGGTGAAGAAGGAAGGTCTTGAAAGTCTTGTCTGGTCATCCAGTGCGGCTAGACCTGGTCTTAAAACTCACTGGGGCCCTTTAAGTGGGTAGTAACGTGATGCACTTTTTCTCTTAGAAAGATCCCTCTGATGTTAGGGTTGAGCATAACAAAGAGAGAAAAAGGCTCACAGGAAGAAGACCAGCACCTCTAGAAATCCTAGGAGGTGCATCTTAATAGCCATTTGGAGGCAGAATCTGAGGGAGATGGAGCAGTAGAGAAGGAACCTACTCGCTGCCATGGGCAGTTAGTGCAGGCATCACCATTCCCCACAAGTGGGACATACAGGAGGCAGAGGGTGGGGGATGGGAGGTTTAGCTTTGCCCCTCTTCAGTCCACTTTTCCAGTAACATGGAGTGGCACTGTCCGCTGGGCAGTCGGAGATGCTGCGTGGGCCAGGAAGAGTACTTTCCACAGTCAAAGCCAGCTGCGTATGCTCGGCTAAGGCCAGGGGCTTGGACAAGGTCATTCCAAGCTACTGTAGAGTCAGAAGAAGGAAGTTAAGGATGACGGTAAAACCTGGGGTCACAGCGGTATTTAAGGGTGAGTTACTATCCAGACAGATACATCTTTTGTTGCTTCTCCCTCCGTGTTATGTTTACTGGTCTGGTTAGGCTCCAGGAAAAACTGTTGTTCTGTCCCAGCTGCACACCTCCCTTCATGGTCCCCACTACTTTAACCCTTCCTCCTGCTGTCACCCATCCTTTCTTTCTCTTTGCTCACAAATTGTTGCATTTCTCCCCATTTTTTAAAATCTTTTTTTTTCGTGTGTTGGGAACTTTTAAGATCTGTTCTCTTAGTAACTTTCAAATACATAGCATGATAGTGTTGTGTACATATAGCATCATTAATGGAGGGGTTTTTTTTCTTTTTTTTTTTTTGGTGTTTTTGCCTTTTCTAGGGCTGATCCCATGGCATATGGAGGTTTCCAGGCTAGGGGTCGAATCGGAGCTGCAGCCACTGGCCTACGCCAGAGCCACAGCAAAGCTGGATCTGAGCCGTGTCTGCGACCTTTACCACAGCTCACGGCAACGCCGGATCGTTAACCCACTGAGCAAGGGCAGGGACTGAACCCGCAACCTCATTGTTCCTAGTCAGATTCGTTAACCACTGCGCCACGACGGGAACTCCTTTAATGGAGTGTTTTTAACTCTGGTCACTGCCCTGTACCTTCCATCTCTTCTCTTACTTCTCCATTACCTCTCATACACCTTCTCCTGAATGTTCGTTACCCCCACCCCACCTCGATGTGTCTGTAGAAAGATTCTTTGGGACCAGTGGTTTGTACTTTTTAAAAAAAATATGATCCAGTATAAATTCTAAGCAGCCCTAGGCCCTTGCATGCCTGGATGGTCAAACAAAACATTTCGGAGAGTTGATTTCAAGTTGTGGGAATGTGCTGGATTTTTGTGTCCTCTTGTGAGGTCTCTGTGAGGAATAGCCTGAAATGACCAATCCACTTGCCCTTGTGACCTTAGCTAAATGTTAATTCATCCTCCACGGGTCTATTTCTGCTGGATTAATTCATTATTCTACCTTGGACTCTCAGGCGGTCATGGAGGTTATGTTATAAATTATGCATTTGAAGAAATTGCCTATGGTAACATATGGCCTTGATACAACTTTAGACTAAATACCAATAACTCATATCAAATTTAGATGATTATTTACTAGATAATAACCTTAAAAGGGTTGTTTTCACAGCGTGTGCCACTTTTGTATTTGCTTCTTCTGAAATATAGAACATGCTCCTATAAGGCAAATTTGCCAGTGTACTCTACCTATAAGTACAACTTGTAAGATTTTGACCTGAACAGTCATGTGATACAAACTGTCATATTTAATAGAAGTTCCAAAAAATTATAATCGTTCAGAGTTTTCCCCCCAAATTTGAGTCTGAACTTTAAAAGCTGTATTTTTAAACAGAACGGTTAAAACATGATCGTTACCATGAATAAGTGGCTAGAGAGTTATTGATCCGTAACAAGCCACAGTGTTTGGTTTGAAGAACACTGAATTTAGATTTGGAATTCCTACATCTGTATTTTAACTAACTTGGTGATTCTGAACTTCTCTGGGCCTTCGTTCCGGCATCTGTAGTTGAACAAATTGCACTGGAGATTTTCTATTATGTGGCAGCCGAGGGCGATGCTGTTAGACAGTTGCCATCCTGTAAGTGCCATGGGGGCTCCTTCCTGTATTGTACGCTGTAAATGTGCCTATAGCTCCTCCAAGCCTCCTTTGTTTGGTGGATTCAGGTCTGCAGGTGTGATTGGTGAGGGGTCACACAGGAGACCCTCAGTTACAAGGGGAGCAATGCGGAAATGAGATGAGGGAGGGAGAACGTGGGCAGCAAAGACCTGGGTTTCAGTGTGGCATGAGGCAAGTTGCTGGTTCGAGCCTGTGCTAATCAAACTGGGAGGTCCACTCCTGCAGAGGGGGTGGGAGGAGCTGGTTAGCCTCTTATACCCTCGGTGATGCCGAGTGACCAATGCCAGCACGTGCCCTTGGCCATAAAGACATACTGGGCCTACGAGAAAGTGTGTGTGAAGCAAATGCCTCAGTATCTCCAGAGATACAGCTTGAGGTCTGTCCTGACAGGGAGGCATTGCCAGTTACCAGCTTTGATAAGGTCATATTGGCTTCTGAAGCCCAACTTCCTCTAAAAATTAGCTGCTGAAGGTAGGCCTCGGATAGAACATGTAAAATCTGCTCAAGTCCTACAAACTCATGGAATTTACACATGGAATTCACATCTACGCCATAGTGACTAAAAACTGAGATGACCTTCAGTTTTATTTGGCTATAATGTTTTACAAACCTACCACCAATTAGATTAGTTGTTACCTGTTTATGAATAGTAATCCATTCAAGCCTTGCCTGGACCAAGTATCATATGAAACCTGCTTTCCTTTAACGAAACTTTAATATGTATTTTTATTTTATTCTTTAAACAAAGCAATTTCTTAGTATTGTCCCCTTCCCAGAAGTATGTGTTCTTTCGAGGGTGCAGTGTTCAGATGCAGAAAATGTTAAGAAAGGGTGTGAGATGCATTATCTATGAAATAAAAGTTTTATGCAGAGCCATGTGACAACACACTCTCAAAATTAATAGAAAATAAGGTAAGACATGTTTAGTTTTTATCACGTTTCATCCATGTGTAATTAAATGTATTTGTAGAAATGAAAATGCCTACATTTTCTACATTTTTCTTAAGGAATAATTTATCTCAATAATACATTTGACAGAATTTAATATACAAGTACCATCAGTTTTACCCTGATTAATTATATTTAGCATTGTTTCTAAAACTGCTGTAGATCTTATAGAAATTTGAGAACATTTGCATCAATTATAGTAATACTCCTGTCCTGGCCATTGAGGTCAATAGAAATTCCAAGAAGCTGTGGCTGAATTAAAATCATTAGAGAGATATGCGTTCTTGATCAAAATAGCAAATGTTAGCTATTCTGCTACACAGACACCTATTGTAGGTAAATGGGACTATTTTAATACCGGAGCACTATACCTCCATCTCTTTCCATAACACATCTTAACAGAGCTACATTCTGCAAATGCAGCCTATGTCATTAAATATTTAGCACCTTTGTATTCTATTTAAACAATTTTGGTAGTACCAAGAAAAAATCAATCAGGAAACTAGGAAGTATATCTGAAAATATCATGAAACAGAAAAGATGGAGAAAATTGGATGGGAGCCCTATTTTCAAAGAGATGCCTGCCACATGGGACTGGAGAGTTTGCCATCAGCTATCGTTCTCCCACTGGACGTGTTTACACTTGAGGTAGGAAAATTTTTTCCGCTATAGTTAAGGATGAGTTGCATGTGGGAAATGTCTAAAGTCTGGATGCTTTATTCGAAGTCCTGTTTCAAAACCACATTTTGAGAAACTGCATTAAGTCGTATGTAGATGTTTGTGGTTATTAGAATAGGTGCACTTGATATGTAGCCATATAAATAATAATCAGACACTGAGACTTTCCAACTCCAGCACATGCTTCAGCATACATGAAGCAGAATACACCTGTTCACAAATAGGTACCAAAATGCCATCCTAATCTGTCAATTCACTAGTGTCTTTTGGTTTTCTAGGTGATAACCAAATAGGCTCCTGATTCAGAGGTAAATTAAATTGCCCTTTTTAGGGCCTCTTCTAACCTGGACTTCGTATGATTACTCTAAAAGCTCCCTTATTAGCACTATCTCTGGACTCACTCTAATGGTTTATTTAACTATGTTCTGTTAACAGTTCTTTGGGAGCTCTTCATAAAGAAGATTTTATTTTTAAAAGGAAGGTGGGGAATGTGGGCACCAAATTTTATTTTATAGGAGGAAAGTGTCAGAGAATGATAAGGGGCAGCCCCTGGGCTTTTGAATCTTCCAAACCTGGGGTCACATCCCAGCTGCTCCTTGGTGGCAGCATACATTTAAGTGAGTTCCTTGACCTCTCTGAACTTGGCCTGCAGAAGTGAAACATGACGAGGAAGATAATAATGTATCCCTCACAGGGGGAGTATGAAAATTGAGATAATTCATGGACATAGCTGGTGCTTGGTAAATAATAGCCCAGACGTTCAGAAGGTTGCTTAAGGTCACGCCCGTCATACGCAGCAGAGGCTGGGCTAAATCCAGGTGTGTCCAAGTGTTACCACCTGCTTGCTTCCCTGGTCACAGCAGTCAAGCTCCAAGGTGCCTCTCGCTCTGTAACCATTAGTTGGAAACACCCAGTAGCCATCAGCTCAGTGCCGTTTACTCTTGCTGGAAGTCTACAAATATTTCAAACTGCCAGCATGTCTTAATCTCCTTTTTGAGCTACCATTGGAGAGTAGCTAAATAAGAGCTTTTTCCACTTCCTCCTTTTCAGAAGCATTTTGTAAATCTTTTCAAATATGTGTACTTCCTGGCATTCACTGAGCCATTGGTTTACTTCTGATCATTTCTGATGTACTTCTGGTTTATTCACAGCAGTGAGGATGCTGTGTCCTGGTTTGGCTTAGGGAGTGCAGGAACTTTGTTGGGTTTTATAGTAAGTCTTCAACAAGCAGCTCCACCCCTTCCACCTCAAACAAACGTCTGGGCGCTGTGGGGTTGGGAGACCCTGGAGACAGCAGCTGACACCAGCTCTGAGGGTGAAGGGCTGTGTGACCCTGACAAGCTTCTGGCTTTGCGTCCCCCGGTTTTCCCATGATAATGCCCCGAGGGCATCATAATAGGTCTTTCCCATGAGTGTTAGAAGAAATTGAGTTATTATCCAATAAATATTAACTACATTATAAATATACATGATATGCTGCTTTGCATGTGAGCGCGGGCTGCATCTTGTGTCAGGTCCACTGCAGACCCTGAAGTCTGTTTCTACCCCCAGAGGCCAGCCAGGACCAGGGACTCTTTGTCCCTTGGGGGAAGTCCAACCCTCCTCCTTGTGGAGCACACACAGGCAGCATTGTGAAGGTGGCCAGGAGCACAGCCACCAGGAGTAGGACAGCTCATGGTCCCTGCAGCCTGAGGCCTGGCCTTGCTGGAGATGCTGAAAGTGTGAAGGAAAAGCAGCCTTCGTCCAAACTGCCCCCATGGTCCTCCTCTGCAGAAGCTCCTGCCCCATCCTGGGGTTTTAGTCCCTACAGAGGAGGAAGCCAGGTCCGGGGGCATCACTGCTGCCCCTCTCGGGGACTCCCCGCTAAGCCCCGAGTTCCTCTGGGTGGGCATGGCCTTGGCCCCCGGCACAGATACTTCGGGTATCAGAACACGGCAGATGCAGGCCCATGCAGGACTGTGGGTCTGCATCCCAGGGTCAGGATAAAGGACAGCTTCACTCTCTCCCGTGTCCTTAGTAGCATCGAGCATCACCAGGGGCTCCCGAGCCTGCCATAGATCCTCTCAGCTCTCCCAGGTCAGCGTCAGCCCCTGAACCATCTGCATAGTGAACCCTCTGGCCGCGGGACCAGGCACAGCCCTGAGCCTGCACATGTAGAGCTGGGCTCTCCCCAACATCTGGGTTCAGCCATCCCGCTGTTTCCCATTTGAGTGCCCACCCCCCAACCAATAGCTTTCCCATATGGCTCAGTGTACCCTGTACCCATTAGCACAACTATTACAACTTATCCTCTTGGTGTATCTCACGTCTGAGGTCCAGGTCTGACAGTACCTACAAGGGGTTCGGGGGGGGGGGGGGAGGGGAGGGAGTGTGTACTCACCACTGAGACTGACCGTCCTCCGTGGCTGCTGTCCCCAAGGCTGTGTGCTCTGTCCCACCAGGCTCTTCCTGTTCTGTAGAGGGTATGTACCTCACTCACATTGACATGACCTTGCTTTCTAGTTGATACAGGTGGAAATACCCAGGCCCTGAAAACCAAGGATGTCTTTACTTAGGATGATCGTTTAAACCTGTCGCCTGAGTCAGTGAACCCGGAAATTCTAACTTCATATTATCATTTGTCAATTCTTTCTAGATTTGTTTTGTATTGCCAAGTAGAACAGTAAGAAAAGAGTATAGGAAATATATAAATATCATATATAGGAGTTCCCGTCCTGGCTTAGCGGTTAACGAATCTGATTAGCATCCATGAGGCCGCAGGTTCGATCCCTGGCCTTGGTCAGTGGGTTAAGGCTCTGACATTGCTGTGAGCTGTGGTGTCGGTTACAGATGTGGCTCAGATCCTGTGTTGCTGTGGCTGTAGCATACGCCAGCAGCTAAAGCTCCAATTCGACCCCTAGCCTAGAAACCTCTGTATGCCTCTAGTGCGGCACTAAAAAGCAAAAAATAAATAAATAAACAAAAGTACATCTTTAAAATAAATAAATAAATATTATGTATAATTTATATAGTATAGTATAGGGAATGTTTACATATATCTTTGTGTGTGTTTGTGTATGTACATTTTTTTTTAAAGTAGGCCAATGCCTAACCTGGCTTCTTTGGGCAAAATTTATGATCCCTCTTCTAGTGTAAATCCAAATTTCTTTTTAATAAAGAAAGGATTTATATCTGGAATCCTTAACATAGGTTCATTTATAGAAAATTACACAGAATTAATTTTTAAAGAAGAGAAGGAGGAACTACTGTGTAAATTAGTAGAGAATGCCATTCTTTGGGCGGGGGGCATCTTTCACCATTACAAGATGCAATACTGTATTAAATAATAGACTAATAGGAAAGGCATGGCATGTTTTTGCCCAGGGTCCTACAGAATATGCCTTTTCAAATGCACAGTGCTTCATTGGATCCACTGGAAGTCATTTTTGTTGTTATTTTCAGATATACCGTGTCCCTCTTGGCACTGCTCTGGTGGAACTAAAGTGAAGCAGTTTTTATGGGGTTTACTGCAACAAGTGAAAATTGACTTATTTATGAAATTCAACATACTTCTCTTTGTTTGTAAAAATAATAGAAAACAAAACATTGGCAAACATGTAATTCAGGATATCCTATCTAAGAAGGGCCTGTTTTCCCTCCTGCACATGCAGGTGTGAATACAACTTTCAAAAGCTCATTGCATTCCTGAGATGACTCAGAGCAGCAACAGCCTGATAGCAGAACTCCAGCATGGACCTGGGGGTCAGTGCTTGCCTCATTCACCTCATCCCAGGGCTGAGACTGCTCCCTCCGTGTACTCAGCCTCCTGAATGACTTGGGTACCATCTGTCTCTTCTGTTAGATTACAGCATGTTAAGGGCTGTGGTGCCATCCTTTCTAATCATCTTTGAGAGCCCGTCCCACGCCTGAACAGTCTTTGCCCTAATAGACCTGTAGTGTATTTAATAATTAAAGACAAAAAGCACTCCTTTCATGCAAACCCTTCAGTTCAACCCTGGACTTTAATTTGCTTTGGCTTTTTTTTATTAGGGATATATAAGTTTTATATGTTGTAACATGCTGCATTGATCTTTCTGTACTGTAGTTTTCTGGCGGACAGATTCTTTTTTTTTTTTTTCCTTTTTGGCTTTTTTTTTAGTGCCATACCCGCGGCATATGGAAATACCCAGGCCAGGGGTCTAATAGGAGCTACAGCTCCCGGCCTGCACCACAGCCACAGCAATGCCAGATCTGAGCCTTGTCTGTGACCTACACCACAGCTCACAGCAACACCGGATCCTTAACCCAAGCTGGGCGAGGCCAGGGATTGAACCCGCAACCTTGTGGTTCCCAGTCAAATTTGTTTCTGCTGCACCACAGCAGGAACTCCCAGATTCCCTTTCTAGAGGTCTGAATAACAATTATTTAGGGTCTTTATTTGACATATTAACATTTTTAAATGAGTAGGGGTGTGTTTAAATTCAGATACAGCTTAATTAAAAGAAAAACGGGTTTATATCTATCATTTAAATACCACTTAAATTATCACTCATTTTAAAACCACCTTAGAAACATTTTTTTTATAAATGGTGCCCTGTCTTGCACATTTTTCACAAGCAACATCAATTTGGATAAAAATTACATTCAAAAAAATGAATAAGAGCCTCAGGATGAATTTTCCTCTATACAATGAGCATCAGTCTAAATAAATTGAAATACCCAGTTTTTCAGGTATTCCATTCAGTGGGTTCACAATGGAAATGCTTGTAATTCACGCGGGTCTTCTCATCGCCAGCCCCCCAGCCGCTAATGGCTCTCCCGCTAAAGCCTTGCAGGCATTGTTCCTCCAAGTGTGCTTGATAAGAATTTATGATAAACACTGGCTCACTGTCCTTATGTCAGAGGGACAACATTAATAGAAGCAAAATCAGGGAAAAGCCACTTACTGAACAGCTTTACGTAAGTGTGTAGTTCTCGGGAGCTATCCGGATGTCCTTTATCCATTTACCTGATTTGTCTAAAAGCCTGGGTGGTGGATTTGGAGTCAGAAGTCCGTCACAGAAGAAACTGGCCGCTCGCTCATCATTCCCAGGAATGGTCCTCACCCTTACCAAAATGGAAGGGGGGCATCTCAGAAGGACATTAGGTCTTGGAGACAAAGTGGTGATGTAGCATTAACTGGAACTCTCCACTCGGCAGCTCTCATCCGGGAGTGGCACTGTCCCCTTGGGGAACTCTTGGACATGCACGAGGAGGTTCTCACAGAGAGTGGCTCAATTGTAATTGCGTCTGTTGGCTGTACAGTTTGCTGGTTATAGCAGTTGAGGTTTCTCTTTTATCCTTTGTTGAGGTAGGGTTGACTCAGAGTTCTGGTCTTCGGGGTCACAGGAGGTCTAGTTTAAGGGTCACAATCAGAATGGCCTACAGGGCCAGGGAAGATGGCCCAGGTGGTAAGGAGAGGCCTGGAGAAGTGTGTGGCTGGAGAAGACCTGGGCTGTCCAGGGGCTGTTGGATCTTCTTCCATGTCCCAGACATTCCTGCCCCCTCCCACCCCAGGGAAGCAGGAAACCTTGATTTCTTTCATTAAATCTTCCAAATTTGTATCATTTGCAACCAATCCATTTTCAGTGCCTTGCTGGCAGATAAAAAGAGTCTTCAGACACCAATTGGTGGTTCCTAATTCTATTTTAAGATAAACCAAGGAGTTCTCTGGTGGCCTTGCAGCTAAGGCGCCAGCATTGTCACTGCTGTGGCTCAGGTTCGATCCCTGGCATGGGAACTTCCACATGCCACAGGCATGGCCAAAAAAAGCAAAGCAAAACAAAACAAAAAGATAAACCAAGCAGGAGACGTGAAAAATGACTACATTCACCTACAGGGGTCTGGCCATAGGTAATGTCTTACACGTCCTCTGTGGTGCCTTCAGTTGGTGAAGAGATGGCTCCTACTTGGAAATACACAATAATTTAGGCTTCATTTATCTTGTCTGTGGTTTCATTGTGTGCCTCTGGTTTATACGCAGAGCAGGTCCCTTCCATCTGCACTTGGGATTGCTGATGACTTCTGTGTCTCCCTCCAAGCCAGGCGAGAAACTTCAGAGTGTAGAGGAGCCTCAGACTGTAACCTCCATGAGATCAATTTTACTCAACAGATTAACATTAAATTTACTCAATTCTCTCTCTAGGAATCATCTTCCTGGTCTTTCAAAACAGCTCCCCTAGCAGAAGAGAGAGCCCTGGGCTACCCCAGGCCACGCCCATCATTGTGGGTGGGGTCTCGGGGGAAGCCAGCCCCCCTCCTGTGAGGCCCTCCTTCCTAAAGTGACCTCCTGGGGGATTGTCAGAGCCCTGAGCGCTGCTGTGTGCCTCCTGCTGCTTAGTCCAGCCCAGGTCGCAGAGCCAGGAAGCCTGGAGATGGTGTGAGGTCAGGGTCTTTGCAGGCTCTGTGGCTGTTAATGTCTGTCTGCTGGGTTTGAGCAGGAGTAAGGGTTTATGTATATGCTGTAATCTGAGAATAAAAAGATCGCATATTTCCCTGTTTATCCTTTACCCCAGCACACATACATCTTTATGCGCTGTCCTTAAGAAGGAGGACCCAAGTTTAAATAATCTCTGGCACCCTGACGTTTTTGAGCTGCCCCAGTGTCCAATCCAAGACCCCACTTGGTCCTGACATCAGCTGCAGTTAAGAAAACATTGACTGCTTTGGGCTGCAGTGAATGCTGGCGAATTCATGCCACAGCATCCAGACCTGACACTGCAGCCCAGCCTCCTCTGCTCAGCAGGCATCTAGCACCCTCCACGGAGCCCCCAGAAGCCTAGGAGCCACCCGGCAGCAACCCAAAACTCACTCTGGGGCAGGGACGACCCACTTTCATTCCTCAGCAGGAAATTGCTCAGGTGCCTGAGCTTCCAGAGCAGTTTAATTTCCTTCTGTCCTACTTGCTGTGCTGGTGCCTCGACTCAAACAATCCATCCACTTGGATGTCCATACAGCCTCTAACTCATCCCAAACTCCCCCGTGAATTCTACCATGACAGTTTAACCTGGAAATTCACAGTGCCAGCCTGATGCTGGAAATCCCACCTAACTCAAGATCATGTCTAGCTTATTCAGTGTCTCCTCACGTGGTGATACACCTGTCAGTGTGGCAGTGGTCTGGGGCTCTGTCGCCAACCATGGCTGATACCCATGTCAGGAGCGATAACTTCCAGGGGACCCCTTGTGAGCACAGGTCCCCTGACAGTATTTGAACAAAAAAGGAAAGCAACAGAAATAAATGGCTCTTATTCTGGGTATCTTTTTATATTTATGATCAACATTGATATAAAGAACAACAAGGGAAACAAAATTTAACTGAAGTTCTAAGTCCCGAAGTAAAATGATGGATCATTATGTGAATGGAGAAACCGACTCTAGGAAGAATGTGGATGATTAACAGGCTTCATTAACAAGTTCACAGTTTCAAAGGTCAGAATTAGAGATCTGGTGACGCACGATGTGACCCTCTTCACGATGTGCAGGCCCTTCTCCTAACACGGAGCGTGAAAGGGCATCACCGACAATTACTTGATACCATGGGGTCTATGACTTAAAAATTTTGGAGTCTCAAAATATCTTTTAATTACTATCCTGACCAGTGCATTAGCCTCCGCATTTTTCAGCTTAAACCGAGGGCACTCAGCAATCATTTCTCTTTCAGATGTGACGCTGCTAATTTTAGTGTTAATGTGTGAAGAACCTACAACAGTTAAGCGGAGCTTGGAACAAATAATAAGGCCAGTTAAGCTAAGGTAAAGGAAATAGCCCTCGTGACAGATCCATAAACTAAGAGAGAAATGAAGGAGGATATAGAAAGACAAATTAAAGATGCCTTCGGTTCTAAAATGGTGTTGATTATGATAACTTGAGCCCACAAGAAGAGCAATTAGTCGGTGTCTCTTCCTGAGTTAATTTTGTGATTTGGCAAACGCACCCTGGGACACGTACTGCTCTGGCCGCATGCATGAAATGCAAAGCATACTGGACTGGGACCCAGAGATGAAGCCCTGCTGGTTTTGTGGACAAAAATGTCCTTCCATAAATATATGTATATATATATACCCCGAAGAATTGAAAGCTGAGACTTGAACAGATATTTGTAGACCCATATTCACAGCAGCTCATTCACAGTCACCACAAGGTGGGAACAACACAGTGTCCATCAGCAGGTGAATGGACAAGCAAAACCTGGTGCATCCATAAATACAGTGGAATAGTATCCAGCCTTAAGAAAGAGGGATGTTGTGACACATGCTACAAGGTGGATGAACCTTGAGGCCATGATGCTAAGTGAAATAAGCCAGGCGCAAGATCACAAATATTATATGATTCCATTTATACGAGGTGCGCAGAGTTTCAAATTCGTAGAGATAGAAAGTCGAGCGGTGGTTGCCAGGGGCTGGGGTCGGGGTGGGGATTATTGTTTAATGCATACAGAGTTTCAGTTTGGCAAGAGGACAAAGTTCTGGATATGGATGGAGCTGATGGTAGCCCCACAGCATGAATGTGCTTAATGCCACTGAACTGTACACTTAAAAATGGTTGTGAGGCATTCCCTGGTGGCTCAGTGGGTTAAGGATCTAGCATTGTCACTGCTGTGGCCTGACTTTGATCCCTGGCCCAGGAACTTCTGCATGCTGCAGGAATAGCCAAAAAAAAAAAAAAAAAAAAACTTCTTAGTAGATTTTGTGTTTGTGTTATGTATATTTTACCACAATTTTTTTAAAATGTCTTAACGGTGGGAGACAAAGGCCGCTTAGACAGGTTTTGAAGCACTGCCCTCACTGTTGTAACCAGTGGTCAGCCTCGGAGCATTAGGCCGCCTATGGTCCTGGGTACCCGGCATGTGATGGAGTGTCTGCCTTGTGCGCTGTTAGGCCTGGCCCCTGGGAGGGTTACTCTGTCCAGCTCACAGCAGAACCCTGATGCAATTGGATGTGTTTCCCTGGGGCTAGGGAGGCCACGGAAATACACCCAGTCACACTGAGCGCACACAGCCTGAGGTCTCTCTGCATTGGTATTGACAGCAGTGACAGCAGGAAAACCAAATTGCCTCCAAAAAGCACCTCCTGAATTGTCACCATAATACCCCCCAAAGCCAGCAGGACAGCCGTCAGCCTGGAAAGCAGCCGAAACACCTGTGCTGAGATTCCTGGGGATGAGCTAGCTGGTTGTTTCACTCATAAGGGAAGACAACAATGTCCCCTGTACCTTATTTTTAGACATCGGAGAGTGGAATGTGGGTCACGCTTGCGGATGGCTCTCACAGCTGTCAATTTTTGATTTTCTTTACTGGTAACAGTGACTCCACAGATCACCTACAAACAGAATATGAATTTGTCTAGGGATAAACAAGAGTGCCCACTGCACAGCACAGGGAACTGTGTTCAATATCCTGAGATAAATCGTAATGGAAAAGAATATAAAAAGAATGTATTCATATGTATAACTGAGTCACTTTGCTGTACAGCAGACATTAACGCAACATTGTAAATCAACGAAACGTCAATTAAGAAGAAAAGAATATGCATGTGTCTAGCATTCGAGAAGCTGCCAGCACCTCAGATCCAACCCCTTTCACTCCCCACAGGCAGGCCTCGGGATGTGTGCAGTTTCAGTCTTATGGGCTTGATAGAAAAATAAAAAACAAATAGAAAATAAATTCAGTACATGCTGCTGAAGATGCAGGCAGGGCAGGGAGCCTCCCCATCATCTGAAGCTTCTATGGTTGGGTCCTGAGTGGGTCTCCAGTTTGCCTGTTTCTGGCAGAGCAGATTCTGTGGCTCTCGGTTGACTGAAAGCCCTTTGAGGGCAGGACCGAGGCTCGGTCCCTTTGTCTCTCATCACCTGGACTCGGTCCCTGCCTGTGGATCCTAGGATGAGTGAATGAATCACAGCTGGTCCAGTCAATGGGAGCCCCTGGGCGCACTCCCACCCAGGGCCCCTCCACACCGCTCCTCCAAGAGGCTCAGCTGACTCCAGATTATTTGCTTAGGTCACTGCCAGGCAGGAAGCAACTCCTCTTCTTTCTCCCCATGCTCTCCTTCCTGAAAAACCCCTTTCCCTGCACAGCAGCCTCCCTTGTGTAACTGGAGTCACCATGAAGATGACAGTCTCCCCAAATGGAATTCTGCTCAACTGCCTACCTCGTGGCACCATATGTTTGTACGTATGACGTGTCATCTGTAAGAAACTTCTTACAGAGCCTGTCTTTCCTCCAAGTTTATTAACCCCAAGAAAGGGTACTCACCCAAAAAAGATAAAAGAAGCTTTACCTTGAGTAATTGAAATTACTAATGGCATATCCACAATTGAATATAGGTTGATTCTTCTAAACAGTCATTCCATTTTTATTAGTTGCTGCTTCTTTAATAGTGATGACGATGATGGTGGTGATGGGAAGATAATGGTGGAGATGATGGTGGGGATGGTGGTGTTGGTGATGATGATGGTGGGATGATGATAGTGGGGATTGATGACGATGGTGGGGGTGATGGTGGGATGATGATAGTGGGGATTGATGATGATGGTGGGGATAATGGGGATGATGGTGGGGGTGATGATGATGGTGGGGATGATGGTGGGGATGATGATGGTGGGGATTGATGATGGTGGGGATGACGATGGTGGGGACGATGGGGATGATGGTGGGGACGATGATGATGATGGGATGATGGTGGGGATGATGATGGTGGGGATGATGGTGGGGATTGATGATGGTGGGGACGATGGTGGGTATGATGGCGGGGGTGATGATGATGGGATGATGATGGTGGGGATGACGATGGTGGGGACGATGGGGATGATGGTGGGGACGATGATGATGATGGGATGATGGGGATGATGATGGTGGGGATGATGGTGGGGATTGATGATGGTGGGGATGACGATGGTGGGGACGATGGGGATGATGGTGGGGACGATGGTGGGTATGATGGCGGGGGTGATGATGATGGGATGATGATGGTGGGGATGACGATGGTGGGGACGATGGGGATGATGGTGGGGACAATGATGATGATGGGATGATGATGATGGGATGATGATGGTGGGGATGATGATGGTGGGGATGATGGTGGGGATGATGATGGTGGGGATTGATGATGGTGGGGATTGATGATGGTGGGGATGACGATGGTGGGGACGATGGGGATGATGGTGGGGACGATGATGGGATGATGATGGTGGGGATTGATGATGGGGATGACTATGGTGGTGATGCTGGTGATGATGATGATGATGGTGACGATAGCCAATAAAAATTAAGCATTTGGACTGTGGTCTTGATGGGTGGAAAGTTGAATAATGTGAATGTGATACAGCAGCTCTTAATTTTTGGTCTCTGCTGATATAATGTAGCACTTGATACTGAGATAAATCTTACCCCCCACAGATGTAGGGAAATGGAATAGCAAACCTTTAAAGTGATTTACACCCTGCCATTTGGGCCAGCACTGATGATGAAACTCAAATGATTTTCATACCAGCTTTCGGTGCTTGCTCGCTTATTCCCAGTTGAAAGTATTTCCTATTCGTATTCTGTTCTGTTTCCCAGCTCTAGACAGCACTGAGGATGTTTCTAGTGCTCGCCTAAAAATATTTACTGGCATCTGTATCTATTACAGCATCATTTTTTAGTATTAATCTCAGGCTGAAAGGTATTTCCTGAGAGCTATTACATATTTTAAGTGAATTTGACAAGGACATATTTTCATTTTTAATCAAATCTAATCTTAATTTTATGCCATACTGTTTGGTTTTCACATTAAACCTGGCAGCCCCAGACCACTTTCTGGCCAATCCTAAGTAATAGGAAACTTATGGTAAGGTCTTTACAACATCTTTGGTAATTCTTGCAAAATGTGCTTTGAAGTATCATCATAAATATTTTAAATTAAACTTAGCAACAATAATGTGTAAGCCACATTTAGTGCCTGCAGTACTCTTAGTTTTAATTTTTTTCTTCTCACTAGCAAATTTGCTAAATTTGGTAATTTGCAGACTGTCTCTTCTGCTTTAAGAAGAAAAATAAGTCAGTCCCATATTCATTTTTCTTAAAATAACAATTTTCTAAAGTTCCCTTTATTAGTAGAATCAGCACTCCATTATTTGTGCTAATAGAGAAAAGATTCAGATACAAGCACAAATCATTTACAAAGGGGAAAAGTGCTGAATTTTGTGAAACAAAGCTGATTTATGGGCCCTTGACCTCTCTTACTGACTTGAATGGAGCAGGACTTGACCAAATCCAAATATCATCGCATTGGAATCCCCTCCCTGAGGCAGCTGGTGTCCAGCCTCGCTATAGCACAGACCCCTGTCACCAGAGGTGGCTAATAAGCAGGAACATTTGCACAGCCTCGATCCGGATCTATCTAATATTTCACAAGTAAGCTCTGCCGGACCCAGAGGGAAAAGTTAAATAAAACGTCGTGTGTTCCTGTTTGGCTTTGGAATTAAATTACTCATTAAATATCTACCATATCCACACCCTCGGAGATGGCTTCCTTAAAGACACGTTGGGAGCGTATGGAAGGAAACGCAGACTGAAAAGGGTAAATGCCGCCGAGCTATCACGGTTGGAAGCACAGCAGCCAAGACTTCTGTCCTCCCTCACCTCTCCCTGTTGGTTATTTTCTTTTCCTTCCTGCAGAAAAGTTAACTTAGTCCTAGTGCCGCGTGTGACAGACACACCTTAGCAGTGGCTGCACCAAAAGTCACACCTACAAACAACATATCATGCTGACTGAGGCCAAGACTGCTTATCAGATTAACAAGACAAAACCTTTTTGTTTGTTTTCTCAGGGGGTGAAGGAAGGGTAAAAGCATAGATTTATTGAAAAGTCCTTGCCCCCATTGCTGAGGGTGCTCTCTGAATATTTCTCATACAGCATACCTCACGCACCTTTTCCAGAGAGCGGGGATCTAGATGTAGGAACAACCTTCTCAACAGCAAAGAAGAAAAAAACACCTTAACTGGCTCATCTACAGCCACATGAACTTCTCCATAGTTTGTAAGATAGGTAAGAATTTCACCCAAGGCAGAAATCTAGTGTGGCATATGTGTGTGCTTTTATTTAGTCTTAAGAAATCACAGGAATTGATTTTGTTTTGTTGTTTGTTTTTTTTGTTTGTTTGTTTGTTTGCTGCAAAGCATATATATTCATATAGGCTGAATAGATGCTAATTCCATAAAATACGATTTTTTTTTTAACACCAGGTACATTTTTGTTTTCTGTAGGTGCTTATTCCTGAAACAACAGTGTGAGTACTTTGGAAACTGATTTAATATGCAAAGATTCACTTTCCACTCCTGCTATTTGGAATGCATTTAATGCATGAGATTGTTTAAACTAAGTGATGCATAGAATTTCAAGAGCTACAAGGAGTCTTGGCGTTCAGCTCTTCCTAACCTCTCATTTTACAGCAAAAAAAGCAGTAGCCGAGATGAATTAAATGGTGTGGCGGGGGTTGGGGACATGGTAGGGACCCACAGCTGCAAATCCCAATTTGCAGTTTCTGCACAGATTGCTTTACAGCAACTTTTCTGGTGACTGCTAAGCTGAATGATGTCAGCTATGCTGATTTCGGGAACGTGTTCCTGACATGGCACGGGGCACACGATTAATTTGAGAATGTCTGTATTTTTCTAGTGCAGTTAGGTGAGCTCCACTAAGTGAGAGGTCTTCATCTGTGACAGGCCCCAAATGCAGGGACAGCGTGCTCAGCCTGGAACAGGCCCGTGTGATTGATCACCCCACCAGCCACACAATTACAGCCATGGCAGGCTTGCCTCTCAGACTATAAGCAGTACATCTGTACATGAGCCCAGCATTGGTTGTGATGAAAGCTTCATTTGACTGTTTCCTCTCCGCAACAAACATTTAACATTAACTTCACTCAAGGAAAAAAAAAAAGCAGCTCTCAAAATTATATGTGGGCAGTCTTAGGCCCATGGCTGGTTTCTTTGGGGCTTTTTTTTTTTGTCTTTTTGCCTTTTCTAGGGCCGCTCCCACGGCATATGGTGGTTCCCAGGCTAGGGGTCGAATCAGAGCTGTAGCCACCGGCCTACACCAGAGCCACAGCAAAGCTGGATCCGAGCCGTGTCTGCGACCTACACCACAGCTCATGGCAACACCGGATCTTTAACCCACTGAGCAAGGCCAGGGATCGAGCCTGCAACCTCATGGTTCCTAGTCGGATTTGTTAACCACTGAGCCACGGCGGGAACTCCGTGGGGCCTTTAAAAGTAACACTCAAAGCTTTGTCTCCCCTTCTGTTTATTAATACAAATAAAAGTTCAGACTCATGGGCTGGTGTAGGAAGAGATGCTCACTAAAGGAGCGAAATACAGGAAGATTCCTGAAGACTCCGTCTCTGAACCACACCAGGCATTGTTACTGTAACTGGAGTAGAAAGTCTTTTCTTTCCATCTTCCCCTCCCCCCCCATCACCATTGGAAGAGACCCAAGCTTCTCTTTCTCATTAAGTGACAAGTACCTTTAAAGGTGGCATGGAGGGAGTTTCCATTATGGCTCAGCAGGTTAAGAACCCAACTAGTATCCATGAGCATGCGGGTTCAATCCCTGACCTCGCTCAGTGGGTTAAGGATCTGGCATTGCCATGCGCTCTGGTGTAGGTCACAGATGCGACTCGGATCTGGTGTTGCTATGGCTGTGGTGTAGGCCGGCAGCTCTGGCTCCAGTTCAGCCCCTAGCCCAGGGACTTCCTTATGTCACAGTGCAGCCCTAAAAAGAAAAGAAAAGGAAGGTAGGTGGTGTGGACTGATCACCAATTGTCAGAAAGAGTCTGGAATGAAACCATTCATCCATATTTACTTCTGAGTAACATACCTTACAGATGCCCTACAGCAAAAATAAATTAGCTCCAAACTTTCTATTGAGCAGAGTCTTCCGAAGGGGTATCCTCTGAATGTTCTTAGGTCACTTTGCTGGGGGCTCAGAGAGGCTTGTGGGATCCTCAGGCTACAGGGGTGGCAGGAACCTCATAGTCCCCAGAAAAGAGTCTCTGTTAAATTCCTGGGTAATTAATGCAAAGCACAAAAAGCATTCAGTGTAAACCTAAGTAAACTTTCCTTGCTCAAAACCTTTTTTTTTTTTAAGCTCCACTATTAGCCATCCGAGGGAGGCTTATAAAGGTTCTGCTTCTTGCATCCAGAATGTGCAGAAAGTCTGCAGCTATAAACATCTCTGTGGCAAATGGGCTGCACGGCGGCTTTCACCTCAGCCTGTGAGGTAATTTATGTTGCTTCAGGACCCTAGTTTTCTAATAGATTGAACTGTTAGTTTTCAGAAGAATTTAATGAAATATTGAACCAGATGCCACTGGTCTGCCAGGGATGCGAGACTATGAGAAATGAGGAAATGTTGCCTTGTAAACAGCTCAGACCTCAGTGACAGGTAAGCAGGTTGAGCCTTAGTGAAAGGGTCATGGCCCAGAGAAAACATGGCAGGCTCGGTGTCGCTCCCTGCGTTTGCATCTGTCCTGTGCTCCTTTAGAATGGGAGGCTGTGTCTAGCCTGAGGCCCTTTTGATTACCCAGGGGGAAAAAAAATGGTCCAAATCTGGAGGTGGGCAACAGGAGCTGAGGTTTTCCTGTGTCATTATCATTATCTGCGTGTTCATCCGCAGGGCCCTATAATTCCGCCATGCTTGTGCCCTATCCCCACTTTCAATAATATTGTCAGATAATTAGCGTCAAGATTGAGCTAGAAGATTTTTGCAAAGAAAACAATCTTTCTTTTTTGAGTGTTTTTTTTTTTAAAGTTTTATTGAAGTATAGTTGATTTATAAGGTTGTGGTCATTTCTACTGTACAACAAAATGATTCAGTTATACATATGCACACATCCATTTCTTTTCTCATATAGATCATCACAGAATATTGGACAGAGTTCCCTGTGCTACACAGCAGGTCCCTGTTGGCCAGTCATTCCATATACCACAGTGTGCATGTGCCAATCCTCACCCCACCTGTCCCCTTTGGTAACCATAATTTTTTCAGTCTGTGAGTCTCTTTCTGTTCTGCAAATAAGTTCATTTGAATCCTTTTTTATATTCCACATATAAGTGATCTCATATGATGTTTGTCTCTCACTGTCTAACTTCACTTAAAAACAGTCTCTTCAGAATGAAATTTTTACACATCATTTTGAGAATCTTGACAATGAAACTCTCCCCCCCCCCAAAAAAAAAGAACTATTCCCTTTTTCTGACCATGGACAAGAGGTCATTTCTCAAAATATATATATATATTCAACTCATGAGTTCCAACTTTGATTTTTCTCTTTAGGACAGGGCAGTATTTTTAGATATGTCCTCTTCACTATAAGCACTCATTCCAACTTAAAACACTTTTTGAACATCATCCTGTTTATTTTACTTAAGATTTTAAACATTGGCATTTTAAGTGTATCTCTTGTTGTCTTAGTTTAAAGAGCCTTCGTGATTCCGCAGGCCCCGTGCTAACCAGTGCCTAAAGAGTGCTCTGCAGAGAGCCACATAGCAGTGAGAAAGGTCTGACTTAGGTCTAGGTTAAACATGAACATATACTTGCCAATTAGAGCAGAAACTTCAGGTTTAAAGACGGATAATCAGGTCCACAAGGGTTCATGTCCATCGGGAGACTGTCTAGATAACTAAATGTCCTGTGTCACCTGGATTAGCCTTTACTGAGAAACCAAAAGTCACCAGCGTTCTCTAAATACTTTGGGATCAAAGCATACAGCATAGTTGGAAACCTTGCTTAAGCAATTCCATCTGGTCCTGGGCCAGTGCTTAGCAGCTGATTCTAGAAAAGAGGTGCAAAGCCAAAGAAAAGAAGATACCTCCCCTCGTGAAGCTCCCCATAAAAACCATGGTGAGGGCTCTGTACATATGTATTTGTACCCATTTGCTAGTATAATATAGTAGCTACTTCTTGTAGATCATTCAAGGGAATCCTAATAAAATGAAAAAAAAAAAATCAAGGAACTCCTGAAAAAGATTAAGTGCATCCTGGTTTGGAAGACTGGCTATTTATTGGACCCTACCCAGGGGTCCTGGATCATGACTCCAGCAGGACCACAAAGTGGTCTGTGACCTTTGACAAGTCCTGAGCTCTCTTGCTTGGCCTCTCTCATTTGGTCAGTTTAAGAACTTCCAGATAACATTCAAGGTTCCTTAGCACTACTGGTGTCTGATTCTAGCAGGACCAGCTCTGATCTCTCCAACAAAGAATTAAAGTGGATAAACTAAAACTCAGTTAGCCTCCACAAGCACTCCAGTCCAGTCCATTCCTTTGCTTTGTCCATTTCTATGACACTCTAGTCCAGCAGATCCGTAGCCTTAAATGTACAGGCAACCTGTGTCCTATTACATTCCCTATTTGTGATGGCTACAAATGAAGTTTGACACAGATGGGTTGTATTCTCTCATGCCCCTGATCTTGCTCTCAGCCACTCCCTTTAGAGTAATAAGGATTTACTGTGGCCCTATGCACACACACATCATTCTTATTGGCTTAAAGGGGAAACAGGAATAATGAACTTCCTGGCAGAACAGATACTGACTCACAGACTTTGAAAAACTTATGGTTTGGGGGTGGGGGGTGGGGGATGCACTGGGGGTGTGGGATGGAAATCCTATAAAATTGGATTGCGATGATCATTGTACATTGTAAATGTAATAAATTCATTGAGTAATAAAAAAGAGGGGGGAACAGGAATTAACAAACAAAGGATTGACGAATACATCTTCAGACATTTGCCCTCATGTCACTCAGATGTATGTGATGGATAAAAGATGGCAAGGGGTGCAGATAAACCTGACAATTCTTTCATAATATTTTAAGGTTTGACCCTTTCTCTCTTTGTGGATTACCCACTCCCTACGGCACTGGAGGATGGGGATCACACAGCCCATCTTGGGGGCTTGCTGCTACGCGTAGCCAGGTGTAGCCAGGTCTTCAGCACACAGGGCGGCTCAGTATTGGGCAGGTCAGAGAGGTTCCCAGACACAGGACTGTGTCCCGCCCTGTTTAGCCCAAGCACCCTCTGCCTCGGAATCACTCGGGGGCTTGTGATAGCCTACACCTCAGGGCCACATCCCCAGGCACATTGCAGGGAGGGAGGAATGTGCATAGCACGTAGTGATACAGTGCTGCGTTCTGATGTTTAAAGCCACTGCCTTAGACGGTTGGGCCAGCTACTGACATTCCTCACGAATGTGAAGCAGGCTCACAGTGGAGAAGGTTGGCTTACACCCTGTGAGAACTAGATGCTCCACCCCAGGAGAGCCTCCCAAAGCAGAGGAACATTCAAGGGAACCTGATTGTACGGTCCTAATTCTGCTGGTACCTCGGGACCATTCTATAGCAGACACCTTCTAGTATGACAGCAGCTGGTCCCAGACAGTCCCAGATGGACTCACCTGGCACCATAATTAATTTGAGTGTGATGTGCATAAAACAAAGCTGTATGTACATAGGTATGTATGTATACACATAAACACGTACTTTTGTCTTCATTGATGGTATATCTAAGGTTTCATCCTTCTTAATGCTCAGTTCAGGGGTTCACAGAAGTAGAGACACATGGATTCATTCAGTGGATACCTAAGCACCCCCTTATTCAAGGACTAAGCCAGGTGTCATGGGGACAACATGTGTCAGACTACCCTAAAGACCTCAAGAGCATTAGAGTCTAGTAGGAAACAAGCCATGTACGTAAAGAGAGCATTTGGGCTGAAAATGGTAAAACCCCAAAGAATGTCTGGCTCAGCCAGTTCGGAGGGAAAACTTGCTTTCCGCTGGAGGACTCAGGAAAACTTTAAGAAGAGATGGCAGTCATGTTGAAATGTTCACACATAAGAAATGTAAACTAGGTGGCAGTGTGTGTTGTTGGGCTAAGTACTCTCATTATTAATAATCATTGCTTTCATTGTATTTCATAACATTTCCTCTAAGAGAGCACCTCACTTGCTCACGTCATGTCAGTACCTGTGCTGAAGGATAGAAACAGGTCAGGTCGGAAGCGTGCTGCTTTCCAGCAAAGGATATTGGTCCATTTACAAAAGGAAGCAAAGTAAGTGAGCCTCGGGAAGTAAACTTAAAGACCAAAGCAAAGACAGATGGGTTGGGGAGTCTCACAGCGTAAGAATCAGTACTACATTAATTTGATGAAAGAAGTTATCAACCTAATGGTAAGAAGTATAATGCTGATGGGGTGTGGGAAAGTATTTAGCCCAGGAAAGCATTTAAAAGAGGGGAAGAGGACCTACAGAGAAAGTGCAATTTGCTGTCTCGTATTGAAATAAAAAAATGAATTGCCACCTGAGTAAGAATGAGAAGCTCGTATTAAAAATATCTTTGTCTGAGGATGGCCTGTTACTGCTTGAATCATAACTTCCACGGGTGCTTTCATTCAAAAGAAGCCATTAAACTCACATACGTCCTGAATGTGCCCAGTGTGTGAAAGCTTTAATTAAATCTACAAGAAGAACCTTAAAAGAACAAGAATCAAATTAATTGCAACATGGGCCATGCATTTGTTTCTCTGACAGTCCCTGTGCTTTGGAGAAAAGGTAATCTGTGTGCCCTTATCTGAATTAGTAAACTCAATATCACTTTCCATTAGCAGGGACTGCCAGTGCCATGCATCTTCCCTCTGACACTGTTTACATGTTAATGCCCCTGCAAATAGAGTCTGTTCCAACTGGTTTCCTATCAGATTCCCAAGCAGTAAATCCATGAGATGGAGTAAGCCGGTCTCCTGCTCTCCCAGCTGACTTGTGTGAGTTCTTCTCCAGACTGCGCTTCCTAATTAGATGGCAGAGTAATTAAGGAAAATTCAGCACATGCAAATGGGGCAAAAGGATTTGAGGCTAATTATGGTTGTTATACCACCATCAAGAAAAAAATTTAAAAGAACAAAGTGGAGTTCCCCTTGTGGCTCTGTGGTAACAAACCAGACTAGTATCCATGAAGATGCAGGTTTGATCCCTGGCCTCGCTCAGGTGGGTTAAGGATCCAGCATTGCCCTGAGCTATGTTGTATAGGTCGAAAATGCAGCTCAGATCCAGTGTTGCTGTGGCTGTGGTGTAGACCAGCAGCTGCAGCCTGGGAATTTCCATATGCCGCAAGTGCAGCCCTAAAAAAAAATTTTTTAAAAAATTGAAGAAAAAATTAATCCACCATATTATTATTCAGCTTTTCATTGATCTGCAGAAGTCTAAAATGAAGACATGATGTTTTGTGCTCAGGAAGGACTTTTACCTTGGGAGTTAATAAATACTATCCCCATGAAGAAATTAGAGATAAAAGCCATACATTTGAAATTTAAAGACTCCAAAAATCCCTATGTTCCAAAAGCTTTAATGTATCCCTGCTTGCCTTTTATTTGGGGTTTGTTTATGGAAGGTGCTGGTTTCCAATGTGCCAAGCTTACAGTGTAATCTCACTAGCAATCTATAAATACCCACTCCGCTACCAACTTTCAGCGTTCGCAACTGAGAGTTTAATCACACAGGATATAATATTCTTGTCTTAAGGTCTTCACCTATTGATACCTTAGCCCAAATGTTTAAAACCAGTGACCCGTGACGGCTTATACCCAGTGTCTAGGAAGGAGGTTGCCTTGAGCAAGGTGGCTGGCTGAGCCCCGGGGTCAGATAGGTTTCTTCGAGATAATTTTGTTGGTCGCACATAGTTTCGAGTTAAATTGCAAAGATTTCTGTTTGGAAAACTTCCATTGTTTAGCATCAGGATTGTTTTGCAGACAGAGAATTAGATTTTCTCGCTGGAAACGGAAAGCAGATTTATTTGTGAGGCGTCCGTCCCTCCTCGTGACATGTTTTCTTGTTTCTCATATCTGTGAAGCTGAAGGCTAAAGCACCAGCGTGCGTTCCTAGGACTAAAACAGGGGAAAGCAGCATTTTTAAGAGTAAAGGCTTTGCATGTTAATTGAGAGAAGCAATATTCACAAAGTATTAAAAATTAAAGATTTAGTCCATCCAGGGTCAAATTGGGAAATTTAAAAATTTATGAGCTTATATTGTGAATAATTTCCTGAGGGCAAATCCATCCAATATTTTGAGCTATTAATGAATCGGTGGTTGTATGGCAGTAAAATAGAAAGAGCACAGTCATACATAATCTAGAAGTTCTTTTTGGAAACAAGCTAACAAGGGAGCCTGTGTAATCTCTGTGCATTGCAATCTCTAAAAATAGGCCGGCTAACCATCTATCTTCACAGATTTCAGAATGACGTGCCTAGAGGCAGGGTGTTGGGTCTGGTGACTCCTGAAGTCCCTTCCACTTTTGTAATTCCCATAATTATTCATGCAATTATCAATACAGACAACGTGGCTTTCTTTATGCCAACTTTGATTCTGTGAAAGAAAAAAATCTGGGATTTAGCACTCCCATTATAGAACATTGCTGTCGATTATTCAGCTTAACCCCAAAGAGCTTGTCCTTTAAAGGAATAAAGGAAACCACAGTATCCATCACCACCAACAGGATGCTCATTTGTGATGTCTTTTAAGCATCTGGATGACCATCACGTGATGGGCTAAGAGAAAGGTCACAAAGATCAGCTGCAGACATACCCAGTTGTTACTCAAGAAGGATTTTGCTCTGATGAGCAAAACACCAAAGGCCAGTCAGGGAAAAAAAAGATCAAGGCCTGGAACCTCTGAAAGAGAAGTCAACTCTAGTAGTGCACCAAGGCTGCCATCAACTCTCAGGACTCCAGATCCATGGAGAATTGATTAATAATGTCCTTCACTGTGGCTCCAAAGCCTTGTTGCTAGTTCCATTTCTAATTGCTCTTGGATCAGATGGGACAGAAAAAAAATCTGTTTCTTTCCCATCTTTTCTTTTTGCCCTTTTTTTCTGTCCTTTGTACATGCCGTAATTTGTTGATTATTTTTTACTGCTTTTTATGTCTTTTCAATCAACTTCATTTTCTCTTGCCTTTCTGAGCGGATGTGGTTCCTTAGGACTCATTCAAATACTGATGGCCTTTGGCACAAGCAAAATGACTTCTAAGGGTTCTTTTTTTCACCTTTTTAGAAATTTGGGAAGCTTTTCTTAGACTCATGGTGTATACTTCCCAGCCCCTCAGCCACCCAGTAGAATAGTTTCTTTGGTAATTCTTTACCAAGTCTTTCATGCCTCCTTATTTGTGTAATTATTCATTCAACAAATTTTGAGAACCAGTTACGTGCCAGATACTGTTCCAGTCACTGTTCCAGTAGCCAAAATAAACAGAAATCTCGATCTCTCTGGAGATGCGAAAATTACCTCAGAAATCTTCTCTGCAAGCGGTCACCAAGGAGAGTTAATGCTTTGTCTTTCTCCAAGTGGACCCACTCGTCTTTGTTTTAGTTAATGTTGGCTAACGGACCACCGCCTACTAAGAGTAGCCCAGAGGAGACAGGCAGTTGCTAGAGGCAGAGATGAGTCAGAGCATCTGCAGAGCTGGGAAGGGATGCAGGGGAGGAGGCAAAGTAAGGACAGGGCTGCAGGGGAGGGCCGAGCAGATCCCACCTGAGCCAATCACAGGGAGCCGGAACCCTTGCAGACAAGATGCAGGAGCTGTGCCTCAGTGGATGATGGGGGGCCTTGCAGAGGACAGGAGCTGCCAGCACAGCACTTCTCCTTCCCAAGGACACCAAAGACTGGACAAGGGGGTGAAGGGAGACGGGTTAAGTGGAGAGGCAAGCACCCACATGCGGGAGAGGCAGTGGCCTCGGGCAGCTGCAGTTCCGCCTGGGTTCCTATACTTTCTCCTGCTTGCACATCTTAGAAGGTGAAATTGTCGTATGAAATCTCTCCCGTGGCTCCTTCTGACCCTCCACTGATTCAGACAAACGGGGAACCTCTGGGGGCACGTGAGCCTGCACCAGGTCCTCCTCAGGGTACCAGCCTCCTGCCAATTCCTTCCATCAGCACCACCAGACGGCAAAGGTAGTTCTCGACTGTTGGGCATCCCCAGGGCAGGTCAGCCTTTTACTACCTCTCAACAAAGAAGAAACAAACATCCAAGGGAGTTTGTCCTTCTAAATGTTTCAGTCCAATTTTAGGATGGAGATGACTAGCATTTGTCAGGGCTTTGTTTATACTGGGTTTCTGGGTCACCTCTGAGCCACCTCTGATCTTGGCAGTTCTTACTTGGAATTGTTTTTCCTGTGCCATGATGGCATCATGAAAGGAAATTCCTGAGATGGTTCACTGTAAAGGAGTGGGAGTGTACTTATAGTTGTTGAGCATATTAGCGAACCTCATTTATCTCAATTATTTTAAAGACATCTTGCCTCCAAGGCTCTAAGATATTTTATCTCAACTGCAGTGCGTCTTAAATATCTTAAAGTGAGCTGTTACGAATGCCGTACCATTCACAGTACCTTTTCTCTTGAACTTCCCTTTGTGAAACCTGCTTCCAAATGAGAATCAACTAAGGGACTTTTTAGATACACAGATATCCAGCCTCACCCTATGTTGCCCCAGAGACGAGAACCAGAGCACTCTGTTTTTACAAAAGCACCACAAGGGCTCCCATTTGGAAATAACTATTACACGCTACTCACAATTACATGCTATAGCTGTAAAATAACTGATTAAATCACACCTTTGACAGCTTCTCTGTCTTTGGGAAGCTAATCCGTGCTTACTATAAAATAATTCTGGTAGAAAAGTGCCAAGAGAAAAGGAAAATCATGTAATAGCTTCCCCTGCCCCCAGTTCTGTGATGGTTCTGATGACCGTGTCTTCACACATTGCCAGGTATGTGCACAGGTGTATACGTGTGTGTGTGTGCCTCCGTGTGCAGATCGACACTGTCCGTGTGGTCCTCCAGCTGATTTTTCACAGTGTGTCATGGTCATCTCACCCTGCCTGGAATCATATCTAACAATTTGATATCTGTCAGTATTTTCCAAACACTCCACTCCAACAGGAAATTAACCTTGTGGCCACACAGTCCCGATGATTAGATAGGTTTGTATTTCTTTACAAAAGTTCGCTTTTATCAGTGTTTGAGCCACCCCCGGAGACATCTGAACACATTTGGAGAAAGCTCCACGTGCCAGCATAAACTCTGCTCTAACTGCGAGTCACCAGGTTTATTTCTGAAACCTAAACAAAATAAACTGTACCTTCTCAATGGTTTTCACAGTGTTAAACGTGTTCTAAAAGTAAGTAGCTTTTCTTCTTGACTTAAAGCGAAAACCCCTCAACACTTTCTTCAGATATGACTAAATTCTGCTATGGTTCTAACCCTAACTTTTAACATGTTTTCTAAAGATGTGACACAGTGGCTTTCTCAGCAGAGTCCCTGATGTCATCCATGATAGACTCGTGAGACAGAAAAAGAGGGAGGGAAATGTCAGGCTGTGGTTCCCTAAGGAGAGCAGCAGGGACCCTACGTCACTTGTCCTAAGATAGGACTATTGCATTTGCTTTTAATAAAGTTTTCTGGGACCCATCTCTTCTCTTGTGACTCCCTCAGGGACTCCCCAGGGCCCCGTTATCGGGCATAGGAGGCCTGCATCAAGGGCACCATGGAGGCCATACGTTCTGAGAGGAATGAGACAGATGTGGTCGCCTGGTGGGCGAGGAGGCTGGGAGTGCAGATGGAGCCAGACCTCAGGGCGCCTTCTAGGTCAGAGGAAGAGTCTTAACCTCATCAAAGGGAGCAGAAACCACTGCTGTGTTTAAGGAAGAGTGTGACATAATCAGATTTGTGTTTTTTCTCTGGCAAGCATGGGAAACAGGGTGGAGTGGGGCTGACCTGGCGTCCAGAGTCCTGTGCAGAAGAAGTACCAAGCAAAGGTGGAAACTAGGCCATGTGGCAAGAAGGAGAGGGACAGCTTCAGGAGGTGAAGGAACAGGACGTGGATCCTGGGCATTAGGGCAGGGCCCACCTGCAGGAGGTGAGGCCAGAGCACAGCAGTGAAGGGGACCCAGGTGTGGGGCCCACACCCATCTGGGGATCGTGTGGACTTCAGCTCAGCTGCCACCATCCCATCCCCTATGAGCCACTTTACCCTTGACGAGCAGCCCATGGTGTGTGTTGAACTATCGAGCTTCATTCTGTATGCCTCTTGGAGATGCGTATGCAAGTGGTGATTTCAGATGCTTAGACTCAATATCATATGTTTCCTGTTTCTTTCCAGCCATTGGTAAAAGCATACAAAGCTTTTCATTCCATGAGCTAAACATCTATTTCATTTCATAAACAGAAGAAACTATGTCAGAAAGTGTAGCTTCCCAAATCCAAAAAAAAATGAATTTTGCTGACCTTAATTATTTCTCAGATATTGATAGAGAGGTGGAAAGAAAATGTTCAACAGAATGTCTCATTTTTCAAAGGTGAAACAAAGCCACAAAAGCCCGGAAGGCACACAGCTCTGCATAAAGCTAGCCACGGCCGTGGGTAAAATTTGAATCACGTGTAGTCAGATAGAAGATTCCTCCTGTGCTTTGTACAAGGGCTGTGCACAGCTGGAGCCCTTACAGACCGTCACTGCAGCAGCAGCCAACGTTTTTCTGCATATTCTCACACTGAACCAACTGATAATTTTGAAGCAAACTCTGTAGGAAGTATCTAGGTGAATAATGCAGTTCTGTAATGAAACGAATGCCAAAGGCTTCTGTGTGCAGCGGGCAGTGTGTCGCTGTAATTACCATCCAGGAAACATCTGTCCTTAAGACTAGTCTCAATGCCTCCCGGTTTGCCTGTATTGTTTACAATCAGTCTTTGAAAGACTATGACCTGGTAACGCTTTATGTGTTTAACTTGAGTAGCAAACGACTTAACGGTGAAGGCCATTACGCTGATGGTCTTTCTGTGAAATTTTCTTAGTTTCATTATAACTAGTTTAAGGGACAAAATTTAATTTGCATAAAATGAAGGCATGTGGGTTGGAAGCATCCAGAGAGATATTTTTCCCCCTAAGGACAGAAATTTGTTTATTTATCTATTTATTTATTTTGCTTTTTAGGGCCGCACCCAAGGCATATGGAAGTTCCCAGGCTAGGGGTTGAATCGGCACTACAGCTGTCAGCCTACACCACAGCCACAGCAACGCAGGATCCAAGCCACGTCTGCGGCCCACACCATAGCTCAGGGCAACGCCAGATCCTTAACCCACTGAGTGAGGCCAGGGATCGAACCCTCGTCCTCATGGATCCTAGTCGGGTTCGTTGACCGCTGAGCCACGAAGCGAACTCCTAGGTACAGAAATTTAGATTCCACCCCCACCCCCGCCAGCCTACCCAGAATCTCCATGGATGGTGTACAAACATGTATCCTTTAAAAATTTGTAACATTTGAGTTACCGTGGTGGCTCAGTGGTTAACAAACCTGACTAGTATCCATGAGAATGCAGATTCAATCCCTGACTTTGCTTAGTGGGTTAAGGATCCAGCATTGCCATGAGCTGTGGTGTGGGTAGCAGATGTGGCTCAGATCCTGAGTTGCTATGGCTGTGGTGTACACCAGCAACGGTAGCTCCGATTCAACCCCTAGCCTGGGAACTTCCATATGCCTTGGGTGTGGCCCTAAAAAGCCAAAAAAAAAAAAGTATAACATTAAAAAAAAATTACACTGCTTCCAGTTAAAAGCCATTGGGTGAGTAAGATAGGATTAGTGGCTACACTGAACCAGTTTTTCAGAAACTGCCTTTCTAAAGATTGCTGGATACTAGTTTTTGTTTTATTCATTCAGAGAGCTCAGAGTTGAAGGATAAATGCAGAAAATAGCCTCGAATCCTGGAGAGACCAGCTTGGGGGCAGATACGTTGTTTCTGAGTGGTCAAGGCAAGGATATACTGGCCCTGCCCAGCACCACACCAGTGCAGGCAGTGTCTCACCAGCCCAGTCCTTTTTAAAATATCCAAGCATTCCTGCTAAGTAGGCTGACTCTCTTATTGCATCCTCAGCCCAAAGTGAGACGATGACCAAGAGATTGTGGGAACTGTTCTCTATGCCTGAGACTGGCCTCCCTCAGAGCCAATATGGGGTCTCCATCTGTTCCTTGGGGTGGGAGGGGGGGAAGGTCACCCACCTGAAGGGGGAGTTTGGAGGTGGCCATGCCTCTAGGTCACCTCCTCAGCTGGCCTGTCACATCCAGGGAAAATCCTCAGCTAGGAGATCTGACCCCACAGTGACCACAGGGTTGCCCATCACCCTAAGACTTTAAAGAATCATCTTTTGGGGAGTTCCCTGGTGGCCTAGTAGATTAAGGATCCAACTTTGTCCCTGCTGTGGCACACACCCGATCCCTGATCCAGAAACTTCCACAGCTGCACCTGCAGCCAAAAAAAAAAATCATATTTTGACATGCAATAAGATATTGTTGGTAAATTTATTTTATTAGCACGCAAACTGGTTTACTGTAAATTGGTAGGAATATATCACTTTTCTTTGCAGTTGCTTCACCTTTAATTATTTACGTACAATTAAAATTAACAATGCCATATTTCAAACACATATTCAAGGCCAACCCTGTAAGATTGGGCTGATTTCATCTCATTTTTCTGAACTGATAACACAGTTACAGCCATTAACATGCTTTTTTTTACTGGTTGTTCTAGACTTCTTTGGCTTATAAGAGATAAAGATAATACAATGCATTTAGGAATCAGTACCTAAATAAATTTTAATAAATGGATTCAATAATAAATCAGTAGCTAAATAAATTTTAATAAAATGTATATGACTATCTTCACCCTCTATGGAAATAACAAATCCACGTTCCTCTGTGTATATATAATGATTGAATGCAAAATAGAGTTAATTTGATGGATACATTAGATTTTAAATTCAATACAGTTAAAAGTAATAGACAGATAATTGCTTTACTGAGTGTAGATAGTTATAACTCAGAGAATATACGTGGAAAAATGTAAAAAACTACTAGTCACTGCAGATCTTTTTTCCTGACACTATAACTAGACTGAATTTTCTGTTGATGAAAAAAAATTTCATGTTTGGAGGATGGAGGGCTGTCACGTGGGGCAAATTAGGGCTTCAAAGTTGTAGGCTGGCATTAAAAAAAAGAGTACTTTATATGCCATTAAGTCGGAGCCTGCGAAGGACATAGGAGCCTCAAGGAAGACTGCGTTTGCCGTTTGCCACAGAAGGTATAGCTGGGGAAGCGGCAGGCTTGGTGGCTGTGGTCAGACTGAGCTGTTTACAGCCCAGCCCTGTTGCCTGCTTCCTGTGGGCAGCCTGGGCTTTGGGAGGATACTAACAGGTTACTAACACTTCGTGTGGCTGTGTCACCTGATCCTTAACAGTGTGCCTGGAGAGTGTGTTCAGGGTAGAAGTTTAGAATAGAGGAGCGGGATCTGAATGTACCATCTTATTGAAAAGCCATAAGAGGTGATGGAACACACATGAGACCAATACAAAGCTATACAGGAGATGGAAAAAGACTTCTCTGGACAGAAGTAGAGCAAATTTCCAGAGCAGACAAGCAGAATTTTCTTCTTTCCAAAAGAATGCCAGCAAATCAATGTGGAAGAGATGGCTGGGTTAAAATGCCATCATTTTGAAAACGTCAGTGAACTATAACGTGCAGATGACTTGTATGGAGGAATACCTTTTGAGTTAAAAAAGAAAGGAATAAGTAAATATATGTGTATGTTTGTCTATAAACGCACACATACATTATTTTTACAAAGAGAACTCGAAGCCTCAAAGAACTGAAATCGGTTACTATGGCGATAGGTGAGTGGGATTGGGGTGGAGGAAATAAAGGATAATGAGCACAAGACTTCCTTGAGTATAATTCTTATATAGTTTTGACTTTTAATGCATGTAAATGTTTTGCAAATTAAAAAAAAAGTTCAAATTAAAAGTATGAAACAGGAGTTCCCGTCATGGTTCAGTGGTTAACGAATCCAACTAGGAACCATGAGGTTGTGGGTTCGATCCCTGCCCTTGCTCAGTGGGTTAAGGATCCAGCGTTGCCATGAGCTATGGTGTAGATCACAGACACGGCTCTGATCTGGCCTTGCTGTGTCTGTGGTATGGGCCAGCAGCTACAGCTCTGATTAGACCGCTAGCCTGGGAACATCCATATGCCGCGGGTGCAGCCCTAAAAAGACAAAAGACAAAAAAAAAGTATGAAACAAGCTAACCCTAGGATTGAATATAGATGGAAATACAAATTAATAATACTACCACCCAGAGTAGAAAAATTAAGTTGACTTTTGAACCCAAGTCTCTCCGCAAGTACTTTTGGTGATGATACCGAACCAGATTGGGGAGCACTTACCTGCTCACAGTGAAATCAGTCTGCCTGCCAACCCTGAGTTGTAGTGAAAGAAAGTTTGGTGTTTATTGTAAGGTGCCAGACAAGGAGTGCAGGGCAGCTTGTACTCAAAAAACCCAAACTCCCCAACGAGTTTCAGAAAAGCATGTTTAAAGGCCGGGTGATTGGGAGGGGGAGCAGTTACAGGGTATGTGATCAGCTTGTGCACAGTCCTCTGATTGGTTGATGGTGAGGTAACAGGATGATGTCATAGGACTTACAACCATCAATCCTCAGGCTCCAGCCAGTCTGGAGGCTACATGCTCGTAGTCATCATGTACTTAACATCTTTCATTTGGTGAGGATTTTAGCATCTGTAAAACAGCTCAGGAAAGTGCATCAGATACTGTTATCTATGTACTTCAGGGAAGAACTAAAGATTCTGTGACTGCGATAGGGCAGATTCATTGTTTCAATTGTTAACAGATCTCCTGGCCCAGCTGCTGTTTTTGTCACTACATGTTCACATCCTTTCAATCATTAATTCTTGATCCAGGCTTTTGTGACTTTGAAGTGGGAGAGGCCTGAGAGACAGATTTTCTGCAAATCAGAGGCAGGCCGAGGACATAGGGGAGCCCCATAGGGTCCTCCTCAGTTACAATGGGATATATTTCTAAGGACAAAAAGAACTGAAATGAAATATTTTTAGTAAATTTATTTTTCATAGTAATGTTCATATTGCTGTTCTAAAATGACTTTTTATATAGTAGGATAAGCAAATAAGCTCCCGAGTTTTCACTGTACGAGAAGAGATAGAAATACTTTTTTAAAAAAAAGAAAGAAAAGTCTGTAATGTTAAATTTGAAATGGAAATATCAGCATGAAGTCATATCAGCATGAAATCATGATTAAAATATATACAATATATAAAACATATAAAATTTCTTAGGCTCTTTTCACTCAAAAGAGAAACAGTGAAACTCTGGTTGCAATGAGCTTGCATACCGCTGAGATCTTGGTTTCTAAATGCTGTCGCTAATAGAAACAGGGCTTCTTGGGGAAATGACTAATTCCAGCTCTAGGTCAGGGAGAAACCAGGTGAGCCTGTGGCATCTTGTACCAGAAGGCAAGGTCGTACCCAGTGACTAATGGGATGATGTCAGAGGGATGCAGGAGCCAGCCCAAAAGGGCTGCCACATGCAAATTTGGGACTGCTTGATCATCCAAGGGAAAAATGGAAGTCATTGATTATGAACCATTGAATCTTTGAAAACCCGTTTGTCTATGGTAAACATTTCAAAACAAAACAAAATTAAAAAGAAAGAAAGCGAAGGGAATAAGGGAAGCTTTTCTTTATGGAATAGAACCAGTGAGTCAGTGTAGAAGTGGGAGGGTTAGAAAATCAGACACAACTTAGAATAGATTTACAAGGAGATCCTACTGAGTAGCATTGAGAACTATGTCTAGATATTCATATTGCAACAGAACAAAGGGTGGGGGAAAAATGTATACATGTAAGGATAACTTGATCCCCTTGCTGTACACTGGGAAAATAAAATAAATTAATAAAAAGCTTAAAAAAAATCCCCATTTTGCCAAGCCTGATATAATCATTGATTTAGATGAGAATCATCCGCTAAAATGACCAGGTGAGAGGTAGTCTGGGAGTTAGAATATTCACACGATCTTAAATTGTCACCCCACAGATTATCTTATTATGAAGAGAAACTGAGCCTTTACAACGGGAAATTCTAGGGGTCCACACCTTCCTCCTCACGTCCAGCAAAGCCAGTCGCGGTGCAATTGAACAGGATGTACCTCCTAATGGGGTACAGTTAGAAGGGTGCAGAGTCACCTGTGCAGTAGCTGTGACATAATGTTTAATCTGGAGCAGCCAGAAATGTCTACCTTGGCGAGACATCCTGCAATAAAACTGGCCTGGATTCTTCAAAAAGCAGTCCGTGTTTTTTGCTTTTTGTTTTTTAAAGCAGAGCCTGTTTTTCATTTCAGGAGGCTAAAGAGATACAACCAAAGCCGTGTCTGAACCTGGATGCAGAGGGTTTTTCTAAAGCATTTATGGGACAAGTGGGCATATTGGATGGATACAGACTGCATGTTAAATGACATTAGAGAATCATCATTTTTCTCAGTTGTGGTGACAGCACTGTAATTGTGTAGGATCGGCAAATGCTATCAAATGCTTCAGGGGGAAAACTAAGTTAGAAGGAAAGAGCAAGGAATAAAATGCTCAAGTTGCTGAATCCAGGTGGAGGGTGCTCGCAAGTATGTTATGTCTTTACTGTAGGCTTGAAATTTTCAAGATCAAAAGTGGTGGGAAGAAAGCTATCAAGCAGTCTGGCTGCATATTCTCTTCCAGATGCTGATAGATGGATTTTGTGTTATTTGTATTCTTCTTTCCAGCATTAAAGTTAAGTCAACAAAATGTGTGTAACTCCCACAGCCCTTTAAAACATGATTAGCTGACAGTGTAAGGGTTTTCTTCCCCAGGTCAGCTGTGGTCAGCTGCATGGCATGGCAGCGGCCCAGGGTAGCCAGCCTGCAGCCCTGGCAGCAGCTGTCTTCAGAGCATCCCCCTGTGCAGACCTGCTAGGGTCCAGCATAGCAGGAGGGGGGTGGGTGGGCAGAGAACAGAGGTGAGTGCACAGTTGGCAGCCTTCTGCCTTGATTAAGGGGAGAAGAACTTGAAGTTCCCATCATGGCACAGCAGAAACAAATCCTACTGGGAACCATGAGGTTGCCTCACTCAGTGGGTAACAGAGAGATAACACGTAGAAAACAAATTTCAGTCTCAAGCTTCTGTCTAGAAAGTTTTGTCTGCGGAAGTTTGTCCACACACTCCCGGCCTGTTTGAATGACAGCAGAGCTCCCTGGACTCCAGCCTCACATAAACCAGCCCTTCACGGGTCGGAGCCCCCAGTCCATCCATGGTAGGTAGCATCGGGTATTCCTTCCTACAGTGTATTTCTCATCATGGTCCCAGTATCACCATGCCTGAAATGCAAGCTTCTGGAGACCATAGGAGCAGAAAAGCTTGTAGCCACAGCTGCATTCACCCAACTCATCCTGTCCATTCAAAGCAAATGTAGAAATCTACTTTTCGGTGGCATTTCCATGCTACGTTTCCATTCTTCTCGCTTTTGAAATACTGTATTGATCTGCACACCCAGAAACATCCCAGGCTCTCCAGTGTCATCCACACTCTGGCTGGTGGGGGTGGGTCTGGGGTCTGGGTGGTAGTCAGGTGGCAATGAATCAAAATTCTCTACTCTCAGAATTCCATGTGTGTGTGTGTGTGTGTGTGTGTGTGTGTGTGTGTGTGCCTGCAAATTCTCGGCTCTGGCTTGAGTCTGTATTTGTTGGTGATCACCTCACATGTGAAAGCAGCATGAGGATATTAGGTGGTGACCGACCACCTTTCAGCAAAGTTCAGTGGCTGTTCGCACACAGAGACACTCTCCCAGAACCACACTGATGGCCCACTTTGAACAGGCAGAGGGGGAGTGAAAAGGAAATATGAAACCAATATTCTCAATATTTTGTCATAACCTACATAAAGGAAAATAATCTGAAAAGTTGTGTATGTATGTATAACTGAATCAGTGTGCTGTACACTTGAACCTGACACACATTTTGTAAATCAATTATACTTCAATTTTTAAAAATTGACATAGTATGAGAAAAAGTAAAAAGGGCACGTTTGGATCCTTCCCTAAGCTTGAGTAGTATTTTGTTGCCAGTTCATGTTCCTTTCTAGATTAAGCACTTTGATCACCTAGTGGGAGGTTTTTTTTTCCACTCCCCACCCCCCACCCCCCAAAGCATATGGAGTTCCCAGGTGAAGGATCAGATCTGAGCCACAGTGTCGACCTACACTGCAGCTATGGCAACGCTGGATCCTTAACCTACTGTTCGGGGCTGGGGATCAAACCTGCATCCCAGCACTGCCAAGAAGCCACCAATCCCATTGCATCACAGTGGGAACTACTAGTGGGAGTCTTTTAGGAAGGTCTCCTTGAGCGCTGGTCTCATGGAGGCTCTGCTTCCATTGCATTAACTGCCCTCTAGCGATGGAGCCACCGAGTGGGTGGGATATCGGGTAGTCAGGGAGGTTGGTGGGGCTCCCTTGCATCAGCCTCTCTCAAGAACTCTGAGAAGGAACTTTGTACATCCGTCCCCTCCACAGTGAACAGGTGCGCCTACCTAGGATTCCTCAGATCAGTCCAAGGTTTTTACCACGGATGTAACGAAAGCTGTCATACACTGTCTCTTTTTTCAGGTAAGGTATTAACATTTCTGATCCTTAGAGCTTTTACTGCAGGGAGGTGGGAGCAGGAGGAAATGAGATGAGCTGTGTTTTATCTCTGGAGAGACGTGCTGTGTGGATGCAGGGAAGGTTGTGCAGCCAGTGACACAGCAGCACCCCGGCCCTGCCATGCTCGGTGCTGTCCTGTTTGCCTAGAATGTCAGCCATCAGGCTTAGTGCCCATTTTGAGCATTGACAAGAACAGCCTCATTGTGCTTGGCTTTGAAATTACTTTTTCCTGGAATTCCTGTTGTGGCTCAGCGGAAACAAATCTGACTAGAATCCATGAGGCCGCAGGTTCGATCCCAGGCCTTGCTCAGTGGGTTAAAGATCCGTCGTTGCCGTGAGCTGTGGTGTAGGTCTCAGAAGTGGCTTGGATCCCACGTTGCTGTGGCTGTGGCATAGGCCAGTGGCCTCAAACGCTCAGAATTGCATGGGGTGTATGGTGGGTCAGAAATAGGTCCCAGTGTTTCTGCGTCCACCTCAGCAAATATCTGACCTGAGGAGGTGGAAACAGGCGGACTGAGGGGCCATTAATAACTCTCCATGTTGATTGCCTCCGAGTCCTTAACTGGGAGTGCGTCATGGAAAAAGCCAAATACATGCTAATTGCTAATACTTCGAGGTAAGGACAATTCTTGATCGTGGTTTGTTTTAAGAGACTAAGATAGTTTCCATACATAGGAAGTACTCGGAAATATTCGTTGAGTATTTTTGTGACCATCAAGGCATCAGGTAGCATTGCAGGCATGATCGTCTTTACTCACTCTAAGTGATGTTCTGTGTAATAAGGGGAATTCTTCAAGGTTCTTCTCCTGTATTATTTTAGGTAACAATGTTCCTATTTATGTATTTTATGTTTTCATGGAAAACAGTGTGTGACCCAAATGCTCTGACACTGTGCATCTAGGAAGTATCCTGGATATTCACTCAAATGATTATTATAGATAAATTTTAACATGATCGTCAATGCTTAATTTCTTGGAAGGATGTGTTTATAGTGCAAGGATAAGGAATATGAAAAATGCTACTTTTTATCACTTTGTGAAATCTCATGTGTCACTTCTTGGTCACTTTAGTGTCTGTTCCTAGGACAAGGTTACGGTTAAGGGAAATAGAATTAAGAAGTTACTTAGGAGGAAGCTTTTCTGTTTCTTGGGAACTGGTATTGTACATCCGTAAATTTATGATCTGCATTATGTTCCAGCAGTACGTTAATGCTGAGTTCATAAGATTAATCAGGCCACACGCTGTCCTGTGGTTTCACTAATGAAGTTCTCAGTTACCTCAGCATTTTCTCTTTCACTCCACACACAAAATGCCTTACAGAGCAGTGTGTAAGCAGTCTTAACAGGCAAATGTTCAGACATAATTAAAGATGAAGTTCAGCTCTTCTGCTATGGTTGGTGAGCAAGATAATGTTCTTGAACTGTATGATAGGAAAACAGAGAGAGCCAAGGCATTTGGCTGCTAAACCCATTCTCACTGAAACTTCCCTTGGATTTCTCCAATGGCTCAATGCCCATTCCAGGAATTCTAGCCTCTAGGGATCAGGAAGAGGCTGATGGAACGAGAAGATTCCAGGTCCAAGGGGTGGAAACAGGCCATCCCGGTCCTTTGCCACCTTTTCCTGTGTGTACACTCTGCTTCTGGAATATTGAGCAACTGGATGCCTGTTGGAAGATCACTTCCTTTGGCTAGAACTCGGAAGATGGGTGCATGCATTTCACTAACGTTTTGCTACTGATTGTTAGGAATTGGATCATAGTTTTAAACTGAATTGTGTCTTCTTAATTAGACATGCTCCCAGATACATGTAGCAAAACGAATCAGCTACAATAACCATTCCTTGAACAGATGTTTACCCAACACCGACTTGTGGTTGGCACCCGCTTACTGCTAGTCCAGAAGTGGTGAGCGGAACTGTCTAGGCGTAAGGTTGTCGAAGGATTAAGTCTGCTCTCCTGAAGAGTGACCCAGTGCTTTCTGCCTGGCCTCGTGACCACACCCCTCAGATGCCTGCTTCCTCATAGTCTCTTTTGAACAGAAAACTGACCACTTGGACGGGCCAAAATACAGATGGCATCTAAAAATGCCAGACTGCAGAATCAAGCCCAAATAAATCATTAAGATGATGTATTTTACTGGGCTGGCTGGACTAACTTATCCAAATTGACCAACTTTATTGGGTTGTGGATGGATGACAGCAAAAGAGCATCCGAGGACAGATGTTCACCAGAACCTACCTGGAGGTATAGGATGCTGGCCCCACCTCCTTCAAAGCCCTGGTGCATCAATGGAAGGAGATTGGGTCAGCCTGCCCAGGTCCAGCCATCCCATCCTCTCCCACCCCAGCTGCGTACACTCCAGATTTATTTTTCTTTCTTGACCACCCCCGCAGCATATAGAGTTTCTGGGCCAAGGATCAGATCCAAACTGCAATTTCGGCCCACACCACAGCTGTCATAATGGTGGAGCCTTAACCCAGTGTGCTGGGCCAGGGATCAAACCTGTGCCCCACTGCTCCAGAGATGCCACAGATCCCTTTGTATGACAGTGGAAACTCCGACTGGTGATTTTTTTTCTATATAATCATCATCATCATCTCATTTTCCCAGATCTCCCATGCGCTGCCTAGTGGTCACATATACAAATCTGTTTTATATTAAATAGATGTTTTTTGAAGTGATGTTCCAAACAAGAGATGTGTTACCTCTCTTATATTTATCATATTCTGTTTATTCTGTGTTTAAGTTGGGCCCAAGGAGAACTGAAGAGCCTAAATTCCCTAATGAAGCACCTCTACTTCTTTGCACACTTTTTAGCTTATATAACAGAAATTTGTCTCTGCAAAAACCCAAAACACAGAGTTGTGTTTAGAGTAACCCTGCGCTTTAAGATGTTTATGTATGATTTAATTTATAATTTTTCCACTCCTTTTTTTTGGGGGGGGGAGCCACACCCACGGCATTTGGAAGTTCCTGGGCTACGGGTCGCATTGGAACTATAGCTGCTGGCCTATACCACAGCCAGGCAACACCAGATCCAAGGATCCAAGGCATGTCTGCGACCTACACCACAGCTCATGGCAACACCGGATCTTTAACCCACTGAGCAAGGCCAGGGATTGAACCCGCATCCTCATGGATACTAGTTGGGTTCATTACCACTGAGCCACAACAGGCACTCCCTTCTTCCACTCCTCTTAGGCTTTGGGAAGTGATGAGAAACTGGCAGCCTTCTCATTGAGCCCCAGTAGAGCGTGCGCTGCTGGTAATTCATGTCACCTTTACCTCAGAACAGCTTCGTGTTTCTTCAGAGACCACGACCATCCTCCTATTTTATGTATTTTTCTGCTTGACGCTGTCTCAGCTGTCCTGTTCTTCCCCTTCTCCAAGGCAAGCGCCTCACCTCACTGAAGCGTCATCGCGTCCTCTGTGCCTGAGACACCACCTGTCTGGGCTGCGCCCCTTTCCCGTGTTCACATCCCTGCAGCCTCCTCTTCCTGGTGAAGGACCCGCTCAGCCCAGCTCTGACAGCCCACAGCTGTGATTACTTTCCCATTCATCACCTTAAAAGTGTGTTTGCGCTTTAATTTGCAAATATAAAATGTATATATATTTGTTTACAGTGAATTAAACTGAATGTGCATCCATGTAATTACTGTCAGTTCAGGTGATTCTGGGGAAATGCAGCAAGGGGCTCCCATCTGATGCAACTGTTGGGTGCACTCCTAGTAAACACCAGCCTGAGGTTTTGAAGGATGTGACTGGTGTGGCATATATTAACATTCATAGAGTTCCTTCACTCCTTAAAATAACTGGAACTCAGAGAAGCGTGGTACAAACCACTATGGAGTGAGTTCTTCCTTGTATGTCATATTAGGAAAACAAAAAACAAAAACACATAGGCTCCAGGAAGGACTTTTTTTTTTTTGCTTTGTCATGGCAAGTGAAAGTTCCCAGGCCAGGGATCGAACCACAGCAGTGACCATGCTGCATCCTTAACCCACTGAGTCACAAGGGAACTCCAGGAAGTTTTTATAAAACAACTGGTTTGTATGCTTCAAAAAGGCCAAGGTCATGAAAGGAAAAAATTCAGAGACTGTTCTAGATTCAGGAGGCTAAGGAAACATGACAGGCAAATGCAGTGCAGGGTCCTTGATTGATTCTCAAGCACATAAATAAATAAATGTCATTATTGGGACAATTTGAAAGTCTTGACTATGCATCTTTATTAGAAAATCTGTTTGTATCTTTTGAGAGACTTCTTGAGGAGTAATAAATGCTGTAGTTAGATCGAATTCCTCCTTAGGTGATACATACTGAGTATTGGGGTAAATCGTCATAACTTAAACCAACATTCAAGTGATTCAGCAAAGTAAGTGTACACATTACGTGCATGGATAGAGAGGTGTTCGTAGTTGGTGTGTGGACCACAAACACGGAGACCTTGCAAAGATGCCGTATTTCTTCTAAAGAAGGGAAGGTTGGTTTTCTAAGTTAGCTTTCCTATGGATAAAGAGATTTTTCTTATACACTGTGGGGAAAATCAAAGGGGCTAAGCAGTCCGGGGCTGTGCTCATCCTGACCGTATTCTCCCGGGCTTGCCCCTTCCTTACCTGCCAAATTCAGCAGCATCGCAAGCCACCTGTGGCAAGAGCTTTGCTTTATGGGTGTATTGCAGTGTGTGGGAAGGTAAATTGTGTCTTATTTTGAAATGAAGTTGCCTTTTCTTTCCAAATCCCTCCAGCTGTTCAGTGAAATAGTCCAGTAGGTTTTTTTTAATTGATATATAAGTTAGTTTTGAAAGCACAATACCATCTTAGAAAATACAAGGAAGAAAAAAAGAAAGGAAACCCAGTGAAGCTTCTGCCTGATGTCAGGTACAGATTTGGGAAGGAACGGAGGAGAACAGCCACAACCTGTGGCCCCTCCGCATACGGTGGCATTAACAAACAGGGTGGCAGGGGTACCTGGCTTCACTTATAAACTGTCCAATAGTGGAGTTCCCTGGTGGTCTAACAAATTAAGGACCTGGTGTTGTCACTGCAGTGGCTTGGGTCAGTGCTATGGCCTGGTTCTGTCCCTGACCTGGGAACTTCTGCATACTGTGAGCGCAGCCAAGAAAAAAAAAAAATTGCCCAAAGCGATATTTGGACTTGATACAGAAAAGTGACTGGATTTAGAGTATTCTTCATAAGTAATTCCTCTCTGGTAACTAAAAAAAAAAAAATTCAAAGCTAATACTTCCTATCATAAAACCAGAAAATTTGAGAATTTATATCCTCTTATTTTCTGTCCAGTGTATGAGGTTTTCTGATTCTTCTGGTCAGAACGTGGTGGAAAGAATTTGGGTTATCAGCATGGGCCATTTTCCATTTCCTATGAGTTTGCAGACGTAAAATGATAACTTTACTGTTGAAGTTGCTGTTAAGTGCTTAGGTTTTGTGTGTGTGTGTGTTTTTATAGAGTTGTCCTTGCATTGTTATCATCCAAACTCTTGTGTGGCTAAATAATTTCAGTTTATCTGATTTGCTTGACAATTAGAGAGCCATTTTAGCCTTGGGAAGAAAATAGGCTCCTCATAAAAAAATAAGAATGTGATCTAAAGTTCAAAACGAAGTATTAAGCTATTTTGTTAGCAGAAAGCTTTCAGAACTATGCACTTCATATGCAAAGGAACCATGATTTCTCACTGCTATAAATTCTGTTTCTGTCCATAAAAAGAGACTATCTCAAGTTTAAACATTCAGTACCAAAAAAACCATTCCATTAGGCCACCTTAGGGAGAGGCTCCAAAGTAACATTCCTGTCTGCATGCATGCCCCGAGATTATGTTTCTATGATTTCATTTTTAGACATGTTTACCAAACCTGCTTATGGTTTCCATTACCAAGAATAAACTACACTAGGATCGTGGCATGTGCTTTCTTTATTCTTCATTATATATTTAAATAATTTTTATTGAAGTATAGTTGATTTACAGTGTGGTGCCAATTTCTGCTGTATATTATATGTTTAACTGGTTATTTGCTTTATCATTCCTTTTTTTTTTTTGGTCTTTTGGTCTTTTTATAAGCCCGCACCCATGGCATATGGAGGTTCCCAGGCTCGGGGTCGAATCAGAGCTGTAACTGCTGGCCTACGCCAGAGCCACAGCAACGCGGGATCCAAGCCACATCTGCAACCTTACACCACAGCTCAGGACAAGGCTGGATCCTTAACCCACTGAGCGAGGCCAGGAATGGAACCTGCGACCTCATACTAGTCGGGTTCATTAACTGCTGAGCCACGATGGGAACTCCTGCTTTATAATTCTTAATATTTTGGCATTTTAGAAGATACACAGCAATACGCTATATTGCTCTTATCCATATACAGACACTCCCTGACTTAGCACATCTTGACTTACAATGTTTCGACTTTATGATGGTGTGAAAGCAGTCAGTAGAAAATGTATTAGAATTGTGAATTTTGTTCTTTTCCTGGTTTGGGGACATGTGACACGATCATTCCTCGTGATGCTGGGCAGTGGCCACTAGAGCTCTAAGTCAGTCACACGATCCTGCGGGTAAATAAGATGCACTTGGAACTGGTCTGTACCCAGACAACCTTTCTTTTTTTCACTTTCAGTCCAGAGTTCAATAAATTACTCGAGAAATTCACAGCTTTTTATAAAATAGGCTCTGTGTTAGATGATTCGGCCCACCTGCAGGCTAACATAAGTGTTCTCAGAATGTTTAAGGTAGGCTGGGCTGAGCTATGGTGTAGGTTAGGTGTGTTAATGCATCTTCGACTTAGAATATTTTCAACCTCTGATGGGTTTATCAGAAAGTAACCCCATCATAAGTCAGAATGATCTGTAGTGTTCTATTTGGAATGATATATTCTGCTTGAGTTATAAAAATAATTTGACACATCCACTCTGTTCAGTGGATATCATGTCTGCCAAAAATATTTCCATTTGCACACGGCTAGCTTTCATTACCGACTTGCTCATCTCAGGACATAATGTCAGCTTGTACTGTGTAATATGAAATAATCTCATCTAGATGCCTAATGAATTTCTATTATCTAAGAATTATTTATATATGAACATTTTCCTTCTTTGGGAAAATGTATTTCAGGGAGAGGAAAATTGTAAATGTTTTTAAAATCAGTGTTGTTGGGGGGTTTGCGTTATGGCATGTGTGGAGTGTCCGGTAATTAGAATCATTATTGTTTAGTGGCAAACATGCTCATCCTGTGAAATGTGAGAAATGGCTTTTGCCTCACAAATCTCATAAGACATTATGCATCTTGAAAGGTAATTAATCAAATGAGGCAGGATGAGGTCAGGATAATGACTGCTTTGGAGCCCAGCGACAAGTGACAGTGTCATGGACCAAAAGATGAGGTGCCTCAAGGAACCCATCCTTGAAGGATGGGAGAGAATGAGGTGTTGGGGTGCGGGGGGAGTAGGGAGCAATGCAGGCTAAGAGGACAGTGGGGAGGCTACAGAAGACTTTGGTCAGGGCTGAATGTTTCATAACAAATGGCTGATACTCTTAATCTAATCCATCCCTGAAGGATGCAGGGGAGATTTTAATAGAAAAAAAGGGGAAAGTATATAACCTGCCAGTCTATAAAAGGGGGAAATGCAAATGATTAGTACCTGCATTAAAAACTGTTCAACTTGAATTGTAAGCGATGAAATGTACATGTAGATAGTAAAAATGCTCTTTTTTTTCACATCAAATTGGCAACTACTTTTGAAATCCAGAAGGGTATAGTGAGAAGGACCTCCTCACGCATTTCCTGATAAGAGTAGAAATTGGTGCAAATTTTTTAAAAGCCGTTTATAGTTTGTAACGTTGTTATTTAAAATAAGCATGCCAATTAATCCAATACCACTGAGAATTTTTTCTAAGGGAATTGTCAGGTTTAAAGATCAGGATAATCAGCACAGTATCATCTATGACAGTGAGAAATGTGGATGCTCCAATAGTCATAATTAAGTAAATGTCATTTTAATTAAATATTGCTTAGTCATTAAAAACCTCTGTTTTCTAAAAAAAAAAAAATGACATTTAGAGATCATATAAATAAAATGGTACAGAAAAATCCAAAATGTATTTAAAATTAATATGTATAAAAAAAAAGACTGAGAGTTCCCACTGTGGCTCAGCAGTAACAAAACCGACTAGTATCCATGAGGATGCAGGTTCAATCCCTGGCCTCACTCAGTGGGTTAAGCATCCGGCATTGCCATGAGCTGCAGTGTAGGTCACAGACATGGCTCGAATCCGGCGTTTCTGTGGCTGTTGTGTAAGCCAGCAGCTACAGCTGTGATTCGACCCCTATCCTGGGAACCTCCATATGCCGCGAGTGTGGCCCTAAAAAGACCGCCCCCCCCAAAAAAAAAAGACTGGATTAAAGAATCCTGAACTGTTAGCAGTTATTATTCTGAGTGGTAAAATTACAACTGGTCATATTTTCTTTAACCTTTTATTTTCTAGATTTTGCTCAATGAAAAGGAATTATTCTTAGGGAAAAATATACTAAACTTTCACTTATCTTAACAATTTATTGAAACAGGACAAGTAAGATAGGATAAAGTCTCAAAGATCTGCACCTCAGATCTGCTGTGGCCATGGCTATGGTGTAGGTTGGCAGCTGCAACTCTGATGCAGCCCCCAGCCTGGAACTTCCATATGCCACAGGTGCAGTCTTTAAAAAAAGAAAAAAGAAAAAAGCCGGACTCCTTGTCAGTGTTCTTTGGATTCTTCTCAAATGATGGAGTCCAAGAATTCGGTTACTTGTTACCCCAGGTCATGCTTTTGACTGGGTTAAGCTTTGAAACTGGGATCAGTCATACCACACTAGAAGTTCAGGCCCAGAAAACGGTGGAGACAAAGAATTCCCCGAGCCACAGGGATTCTCCTACTTTTGAAATACCAGGCCCCTCCCCTATCCAGAGAGCGTGTGGGTGTGGCAGTGGGGGCGCAGGAGTCAGGATCCTGTGAGCTCCGACTTCCAGGAAGGGCAGACAGAAGCTCTTAGTAATGCAGAAAGTAAGTCTTGCTCTGGTCCCTGGATGAAATTCTGGCTCCTGGGTTCCTCTAAGAAAGGATCTAATGAAGGTCTGCTTCTGTTTGTTGGTGCCTTCGTCATGACCCAGAGACAGTGATAATCAGCAGTAACGTTAGGTAGGAGTTTCTGAACCACAGCTCTGAAAGCCTGAGTGATCGTCATTTCCAGTTTCATTTTAAATTGTCGTTAAGAGATTTGGCTATGCTCCATGGTGGCAAAGAAAATGTGATTATGTTACAGATAGTTTTGTGGTTTTTTCCCACAGTCTGTGTTTATCGATTGATGAATTTGCTTCTTATCTCCAGTGACTCTGTCTCTTCGAACTTTACTTGAATTGGGTTTCAATACTTGGTTGGTATTTTACATGTGAAATTCAGAACATCCATGTTAATGATTTAAATACATTTTTCTGTAGAACCAAGCTTGGTTTTCTGTGTCTCTCACCATTTTGAACATCTCCTTAACCCCAGTGGATAGATTGAAATTTGAAAGTTGCCTTCCCTATCTCCAGAACTGGGTTTCTGAAAAATCATGCATTAGGAAAATTCATGGTTGAGGAACACGATGGGAAGCAGTGGGAAGAAGTGACCGGCGACATCACTAAAAGAATTCTGTCCCCATTCTCTAATATAGTAATAACAAGACACCATATAATGGGTCATCACCTGCATAATCATATTTTGAAATAGTAGTAACCAATATTTTGCAGTAATTGTCATTTACCATCTCTTCCTTGATAGAAACTTTTCAAGATCTGTCATTCCCAAAATTTGGGGAAGATACTTACAGAAGCATTTTCCCTTAATCCAGGAAATATGCATATTAAGAGCCATTGTTCCATGTTTCTGGCTGTATAGACAGTTGTTCAAAGCCTTTCTGTTTAAGGCCCAATGATTCTCCTTATTTGAATTCTTTCCTTAGTTCCTGGGATTCAGGGTCCCTTGGCTGCTTTGAGTGCAGAAGGCTGGGAATGACCTTTATGTGACCTACACAGAGTATTTCCTGTAACATCTCCCTTCTCCCAAGAACCACCGTTACTTAGCATTGGTTAAAGCACATCCAGAGTTCCTCCTCACAGGAGCATGCCTGTCTATGGCCCTGCTTGCTGCCTCATTTTTTCTTCATGTTGACTGGCTTTATTGCAAAAACGCCTGTTTCTGCTCCATCTTTAACTTTACCATGGTATTCCATTTCTGACCCCAGATCTCTCTTTTTACTGATTCCCAATAGGATTGTCCAGCCATTCATGTCCTCTGTATCTGAAATTCTCCCAGGGACGTCAAATTTTTGGAGATGTAAATTTGTGCACACAACAATTTTCCATAAATAGAATTTGTGGTTGAAAAGAGATCATAGGTGTTCCTGTCATGCCGAGGCTCAGCGGTAATGAACTCAACCAGTAACCAAGAGGATGCGGGTTCTATCCCTGGCTCCGCTCAGTGGGTTAAGGAACCAACATTGCCCTGAGCTGTGGTATAGGTTGCAAATGTGGCTTGGATCCCATGTTGCTGTGGCTGTGGTGTAGGCCGGCAGCCACAGCTCCAATTCGACCCTGAGTCTGGGAGCTTCCATATACCACGGGTGCTGCCCTAGAAAGACAAAAGAAAAGAGATCATAGTATCTGATTTAGCTAATTTCAATAAATAAATAACACATTATTTCTAGAACCACAGTCATATCTATACTGAACAGTAATTGGAGTTCAGACGTGTAAAACCTATTATTAATACTCCTAATATTTCATAAGGTAGAGAAAACACATTCTGCTGATGTCCTTCTTTCTTTTTCTCTGATTCAGTGTAGCATGTTGATAATACACTTGTTTTATTTTGTTTTCAATCACTTTTCTTATTTAGTTTGTCTTCAGTCACCACCACTAAGAGGAGGACCCTGTGTTTTGTTTTCTGAAAGGCCATATCTGTCATTTGGTTACTCTTTTCCAAAATGTCATTTTTAAAATGTCAGGTATGTTTTGATTTAATTTTTTGCCCAGCTGGTTTACAAACCTTCTCTGAATCATATAACAACATATTGTTTCCACGGGCATGCCTAAGCATTTTGAGGGAAATTGCAGGTATTTTGTGAAAGTGGCTGCTCCTTTTTACAAAAAACTGGCAAAGATTTTCATTTCAAATACTTTAAACCAATATTCTGTTGCTCCCATCAGGAGTTATCCAGGAAGTCCTCCCAGCAGCTCAGATGGGGTGCTCGAAAGACCAGCCAATGCCTCTCTCAAAAGTGGATTGGAGGGCTCGTGCGTATCTCCTGGCTGTGCTTCCTTCTGGAACCACCCTCGCTGCTTATGGACACAGCTTTGTGTAGAACCTTTGACTCTTGGGCCATTTGGAAACCTCTGCCTTGGCAACAATATCTATCTCTTTCATTTAATACAGTGGCAGGGTTAATAATATTTACACAGACTTTTCTCCGTGTTGTGAGATGTTAGTATAAGTTGGGACATGCTGGTTTGTCTTTTTTGAAAGTGGATCAGTTTATCTTTGGTTTAGCCTGAAATTGCAGCAGAGAATATGTTTCCTCCTGGGATCTGAATGTAAAAGAACGGCAGCAGATTGAAGCTGGCAGTGACTAATGAGGTGTCTGCCGAAGTCGGCAAGTTTGTGGGTTTCTGCAGATCGGATGGGGAGGAAGAGTGGAGTAGCCAGGGCCTCTTTGAGGTCAAGGTATTGCTTCCTTTCCCCCCTGAGCCCGGCCAGCTCTAAGGGAGGGGGGCCTAAATAGTCCTCCTGTGTTCTTTCTAAAGACATCAAATTCATGGTGTACAAATCTGTTACATTACTGATAATTCCCAGCTAGCTTCCGTGTTTAATGAGCCATTTCAGCTGCCTGAAGGTATTCTACATACAATAATTTTAATCAGTCACATAAAATTTACGAAGCTGAGATTCCAGTGAAAATTAGCATGAATTAGAACAGAGTTTCTCTGAGGACTCCATCAGCCGCTGACCACCTCGTTCCACCATTAGTATTCTGGAAAGGACTCTGGGCCAGTGATGAACGCCAATAGTGACCATCATGCTCCTTACAGAGTCTCAGTTTGCAGTGCTGTGACTTGGTTTGTAGTTTTGTTTTGCCTGTTGTATCTGCATATATTCCTATCTGCCCCTATTGACTTAAACACATGCATAACTTCAACGTTGAGAGTTAAGTTTTATTTGTGGCAAAATAAAAGCTATAGCCTGGGAGGCAGCATTTCAGATAGTTCTGAAATACCCTCCGCAGAGGCAGGGGGGAAGGTCAGTATATATGTGATTTGGGTGAAGGGGGAGGTACATGCAACCAAGCACACATTTTGCAGAGGGTCACTGCCAGTCACCGTAAAGGATTTCAATGTTTTTCTGTATATAAGGAGATGCAAGAATTGGGCTCGTAAAATCTGAAAATATCTAACTCTCTGAAGACCTGTTCTACCAGTTTTCCCAGAGCAGCGCCTCACTCCTGATCTCCACCCTGAGTTCCTTTCATGGGGTGTAAGTGAGGGTCAGTAGATGCAGTGGATCACGATTCAGTCCCTGTAGAGGCAGATGGCAAGAGCCAAACTCCAGGTCACACCCCTTACATAGACACACCTTCATGTTAGAAAATACTAGGTTCCTTTCTCTCTTTTTTTGTCTTTTTGCCATTTCTAGGGCTGCTCCCACGGCATATGGAGGTTCCCAGGCTAGGGGTCCAATCGGAGCTGCAGCCACCGGCCTACGCCAGAGCCACAGCAATGTGGGATCCGAGCCACCTCTGCAACCTACACCACAGCTCACAGCAACGCCGGATCCTTAACCCACTGAGCAAGGCCAGGGATCGAACCTGCAACCTCATGGTTCCTAGTCGGAATTGTTAACCACTGAGCCACGACGGGAACTCCTAGGTTCCTTTCTTTATTTCTCTCTTGAAATGTTTTCTTTTTACAGCGATTTCATTAAGCATTAGAATGGTTTCAGGAGCACATACATTGCATTGATGAGAGAGACCACACGCATGGTCTTTGCTCGGTGCACTTAGAAATATGTTCTGAAAAAAATCACTGCGCCCCCTCCCCTCGGTTCATCTCTCACAGCCTGTGCCCACGCGGAGAGCAGCAAGATTTGTGTTTTCCAGCTCATTAAACTGACAGCAGAAATTAGTTTGTGGTATTAAAAACTAAAAAGTTAAATTACAGCTACACGTGTCCTTTACGCAATGGGCCGTGCAGAAGATGTTTGATTTTAATGTTTGCTATAATGGAGAATTTAAATTACAATGTTTGTCAAATCTCTAATCTTTGTTACAGAGCGGAATATTAATTACGCTTTTAACTACGAGAGGTAAATAAATCGGGCATCCGCCACGGGCTCAGGGGTAAATTGCAGATTGCCCACAATGTGAGGGAACGCACTAAATGTCAGTTTTGTCAAACAAATTTAGAGGAACAGTTAAACCATTAGCTTCCTGTTGTTCAGGGCCTTTCTCGCAGCGTTTAGAGCTGCAGGAACCCCGTACCCAGGACAACTGAGGGAGTTGGGTTGAATCCTCGAGATGAATGAGGCCCCAGCACCACGGCCCGCACTCAATTAGCTGATAACTGTCTATTAGCTTCTGTAGGTGGTTTTGAATAAACAGCCGATTCACTGTCGCCCTTTGGGGGCACTGAGCCCTGAGCCAGGGCACAGGGGCAGGGCGGTGCTCAACGGGAAAGAAATTTCCAGGCTCTCATTTTTCTCTGCCTCCTACTTTCTCCATTTTGCCTGGGGAAGCAGCTGCAGCGGTTGTCAGAGTTTTCTGCGGGCGTAGAGGGTGGTCCTCGAGCTGCCCGGCTCCGGCTCTCTGGGTAGATCTTGCCGAGAGCCCTGAGGTAATGCTCTCCGGAGAGGAAGCAGGCAGGATCCAGGTTGCTGGGAGCCTATCCTGGGGAAACAGCATTGATTCTTAGTTCTTAGGACTCGGCAAGAGGAGAAATCTCTATCCGAGATAAAGCTAGGATTTCTTCCAGACGCTGGTATGGACTGCATGCTGAATAGGGAGTCTACCTGCAGCGTCGAGGGCGTGCGAGGTCAGCCTTGCCTCCAGGGAGGGCGTCATGCCTCAGCTCAGTGTTCTGGGGGAGGGGGTGATTATTGTTTTTCTTTGTTTTTATTGAAGTATAGTTGATTTTCAATGTTCCATTAGTTTAAGGTGTACAGCACAGTGATTCAGTTATATATATATATAGTTAAATATATATATATATATATAATGTATATTCTTTTTCAGATTCTTTTCCCTTATAAGTTATTAAAAATACTGCGTAGGGTTCCCTGTGCTCTACGATAGGTCCTTGATGGTGATTTGTTTTCTCTCTCATCTCATGCTCACCTTGTGCTACATTGAAGGGCGTTACACGGTGCCGTTGGTAGATTAATATTAAGAAGAACTGCACATTTTGATATGAAACTTTTCAAGAAACAATGTGAATGAAAAGGAAAGAAGGAGATCAAAGATGGGGGAGGGAGTGAAAAACAAGACCAAGAAACATGTGGAAACGGAGAGTGATGACTTTGCCTGTATTCTCATTTAATCCTCATGACCACCCTACAGAGTAGATGATGTGTTTTCCCCATTTGGGGAAACCAAGACTTCAGAAAGTTGCTGTGTCTTTCATACAGAAAGCCCGAAATGGCAAGATCTGTGTGGGGCAGGGGGCAGGTGTCTTTTCTGGTTGCCGCTATTATTCAGTGAAATAAGAGGGATTCGTCTGACAGAGGAGAGGGAAGTGCTAATGGAGGTATGAAGAGAAAAGAGAAAAATGGAAGATTCTTTTCCCTAAAATGCAACCCCTATTATATTATTTCCTGCTCAGTATTATGTCCCAGCTTCTCAGCTTCACCTCCAAAGCCATTCACAGAATGACTCCAGGCCTTCACTGTAGGCAGCTCAAACTCTGTTTTGCTAAAAATTGGTCGACTAATTATAAACTCCAAAATGCCTAACCATATGATAGTAATTTTAAGAATTAATGATTGTATTCTGTCAGAATGGAATGGTGAGCGAGCTTCAAGTCAGTGGCCTAGAGTTGCTGGATAGCAATTCAGCTCATCTTTCCAATGGACATTTTAGTAGATAGCTTTCACCTCTAGCCCTCGTAACGTAAGTCTCAAATATTACAGAGATTCTTCACGTAATGCTTGTAGTTCTTTACGTCATTAGTGGAATGTAACGCTGGACATACCCCTTGTGACTTAGGGAGCAGACCCTTCACAGTAGAATGTTCCCTTGCACAGTCACCAAAGCAACCCAAAGCCACAGGACTGAAAAAGAAAGGCACATGTGATTGAGGGTGATTTGAGCTATTTTTGCTGTTTCCCCCACCCCTCAGGAGTCTTAACTGTCCACACCTTTCAAGAAAATACCTCACATGATATGAATTATGAACTAAATCAACTACCATGTAAGTCTGCTGTCCTGCCATTTAATGGGGAGGGGGTAGGTGTTTTATAAATGAAGCAACGCTATCAATCTCTTCTGTATGTATAGTCATATGCAAAAGGAGCTCTCAGATACCTCCTACCCACGTCTGCCCCCCTTGACTCTTTGACGTGAGGGAAGCACACCATAGCGTGGCACAGATAGGCCATTTGCATTGCAGTTGGTCGGGGGTGGGAAGGGGGTGGCCTTCTCTCTCTTTGCCTCAGAAATCCAGAGAAAATGCAGTGCCTGCTGGGTCCATTTCCCCTGAAAGCTGCCAGCACTGGTCACCAGACAGCTCCCAGATAAGCAGATGGCTTCTTTAATGATTAAACCCAGTTTTTCTAAAATGCTAATTAGTTGGAGAAGGACAATTTGAAAGTCTGTCATACTTCGAGGGAAATGTCTTTCATGTCTGTATGGTTTGCTCCTACGAATCACACAGCATAACCTGAGCTGGCTCAGTTTCTCTCTATTTAAATCGTGTGAATCTTCCGATCACAGGAAAAGGGGAAAGACTGTTAATGGGGGAAAGAACCCCCTTTCAGGATGAATGGCTCAATTAAAAGGAAAGCTATTTTCACCACATTGTAAATCAATACAATTAAAAAATAAATTTAAAAGTTCATAAAATTAATTAATTAACTAATTAAAAGGGAAACTATTTTTCTTTTTCTAGGAGTCAGGCTCATTGTTACTTTTGAACTCTGCATTTAAAACAGTCACTTCAGCAACTTCACAGGGCAGGTGCATCTCAATTCATTTTTGTATAAGTTTCTGTTGAAACATGGAAAAACCCAGTTAGTTGTCCTTATGAAGTTAGTTCTGACCCTGAGTTTGTCAAACTAGAGGTCTTGGTCAGAATGTATGGGAAGAAATGAATTAAAGGAGCAGAGACCTGGCTTTTGTTCTGGTCACCTAACCTTCCACATGTGTGTCTTCATTCATAACATGGGCTCACGTGTCCTGCTTGCTCTCATCTATATGTTGAATGAGCCATTCATCCTGCAGAGTGTCCCATGTTCTAGTATGGCTATTGCATCCTTTATAAGTCACTTAACATGCCCTTTCATCACCTGCGTTTCCTGTGATCTGGGTGGGATCTGCAGGGTAAATCGAGTCCAGGCTTCTTATTTCCGTTGAGAACTGTTAGAGGTGATGCTTTGTGCTTCCCATCCTGCTGCTTCAGGAAGCACATTAATGCTCAGATTGATTAGAAGGTGGCGGTTTTGTCAACCTGATCCATCCATTGTAAAGTTCCACCTCAGTCTTTCACTTAATGGCTTTTTAAGCTACTGATGATGATTGCCTAGATCTATTATTTTATTAGGGGTTTCAAAATGGTGACATCCTAATTCTATCACTCCATCTGTATTTATTAAGTGCCATCTCAGTTCAAACGGTTACCCCAAAATAAAGTTCCTATAGGAGACTTGAGATAAGTGTTTGGTTCGTTCCCTTTATTTTCCAGTTTCAGAATGAACTGGTGCCATAATGACTTTATACAGAAGCTAGTAGTACCATTATGGACTCAGGGATTTTTCATGTTTAATGTGTATGTACTTGTGTAATGTATTTACTTTACAGTAACCAGTGTTGACCTGTTCAGAGCATCTCTTTGGCCAATAGGAGCTCCTTCAGGTTGTCTCTTGGGTTCTTTTGACAAGACTCCAGAAATCTTGGGAAGCTTCCACAGATGTTCTCAGCTCATCATGTTCATTGCCTGCCCTGAGACTGATATCAACCATTTTTCCAAGAAACCCCAGGGTTTTTTTAGTAGGCAGTGGTGCTTAGAGAATACAGCCTGGCTGCAAGGGTGCTCATTGGACCTGGTTGTTTCTAGAGCTACATCAACTGTTTCACCACCATCTCAAACCTGTTGTCTGCTTATCTTTCTGAGTACCTGACGAGCCAGCATCTAACTCATCCCCTTTGTCTCTGTCACTAGGAAGAGAAAAACCATTGTCTGTAATAAAATATACAAGAATATGTCTGTAACCTAAGGGTAGAGAATGCCCTAAAACCATCACGGACATAACCATAAACTTCTATATACCAAAAGATGCCATAAACAAAACTTTAAAACAAAGTATATATTAAAAGAAAATATTCTTTATATATCTATATCTGTATGCCAAAGTAATAGTGGCCTAACTATAAAAAATATCTACACATGCAACCGTATGTTCATTGCAGCACTATTCACAATAGCCAAGACATGGGAACAAGCTAAATGTCCATCAACAGATGAATGGATTAAGTAGATGTGGTATATATACACAGTGGAATACTACTCAGTGATAAAAAAGAAAAATGCCATTTGCAGCAACATGGATGGAACTAGAGACTCTCATACCGAGTGAAATAAGTTAGAAAGAGAAAGACAAATACCATGTGATATCACATACCTGAAATCTAATAAATGGCACAAATGAACCTTTCTACAAAAAAAGAAAATCATGGACTTGGAGAACAGACTTGTGGTTGCCAAAGGGGAGCAGGAGGGAATGGGATGGACTGAGAATCTGGGGTTAATGGATTCAAACTATTGCCTTTGGAATGGATAAGCAATGAGGTCCTGCTGTATAGCACTGGGAACTATTTCTACTCACTTATGATGGAGCATTATGTGAGAAAAAGAATGTATATATGTATGTGTGACTGGGTCACCTTGCTGTACAGTATAAAATTGGCAGAACACTGTAAACCAGCTATAATGGAAAAAATAAAGACCATTTAAAAAAATATCTGGACATCAATAAGAAAAGATAAACCCAAATAGAAAAATGGATATAAAATACATAGGCAACTTATAGAACACCAATATATGGCTAGGTAACACTTGAAAATATATTCAGCTTCACACATAATCAGATATGTGCAAATTAACACACTGTGAGATGGCATTGTTTTACCCATAAGATTGGCAAACATTTTTAACTGATATCAAGAATTGGTGATTATTTGGGAAAACACAGCTTGTTAAATAGGATAATTTAGTACAACTTTGGTATTACTTTTGAGATTTCATTTTAATTTTGAAGAAAAAACTTCCTCTATTTCCCATCATCTCCTGCATATACACACATGCATAATAAATAAATACCGTATAAAGGCCAGATTATTTGCTTTTCACATTTCTAGTAATAAGCAAGGACCTTTCACTACCAGTGTACCAGAGTACTAAAATAAATCCATAGTTTTATTTTATCTTTACAAAAGAGAAACTTACAAATTCAGAATCAGAGACAAAAGGTTTTAAGTGCAACTTGTATATGTTTCCATGGGGGAAAAATTTTTTTTTTGGCAATTAAATGACCATAGTTCAGAATAAATTAATAAGAAAATATAGCCCTGGTTTGGAAGAGTGACTGGTGTTTTAGGAAGACCAAATGGCTAATGACCTTAGGAACGCTTGTAAGTGATGAAATATTGCAATTCTGGACACTGATTCAGTGCAGTTAGTTATATTGGTTTCCTTTTGCTGCTATGACAAATTGCTACAAGCTTGATGGCTAAGACACCACTTAAGTTATTAATTTGCAGTCCTATAAGTTAGAGGTCCGACACAGATCAAGGTCTTAGCATAACCGCATTCCCTTTTGGAGACTGTCCCTTTGCCTTTTCCAGCTCCTGGAGACCACTCCCACTACTTGGCCTGTGGCCCCTTCGTCTTCAAAGCCAGCAAGAGGGGGTTGAGTCCTTCTCACACCACGTCTCTCTGACCTGCTATTCTGCCTCCTAAGATGTCCTGTGGTGACATCGGGCCAACAGGATAATATTGCTGCTGGTTAATTTATTCAGGAGAAAATACAATTAAAGAAACGGGTTGTACTTTCTCCTGAAGAAATTGATCAACAGCTGTATTTGGAACTTGGAATAGAATGATTTTGTTTAACAGTTTCATCTCATGTGTTTCGGAGCTTCTTGGGTACTTCGTTCTGCATGTCCACGGGGTCACCTGGATTTTAAAACAATGCCCCTGCTTAATTCGGTTACAGAACACACAGTTTTCTTGTTTACTGGACTCCGATTTCCCTACATGCTAACACCAGCGCTTGCTCTGTTTTTCTTTGTGAGATTCACAAATTTCATCAAGAGGAAACTGGAAGTACTAGTCCAATATGACATGCATTAAAAATTCCTCTTTCTCACTTGTATTTATAGTCTGATAGAGGATCAACAGTGTACCAATTTAGTCTTGGGGCAGAGTGACATTTTTGAAACCATTAAATTTCAAGATAATGTGCACACACAGAATTCAGCCACATAAGCCAACTATGATCGGGGACCTGCCAGCTCTAATGTCACTTTATTCCCATTTTGCTCTGCTGTGGATCCTATTTTCTGTGCCATCGCTGGTTCCTGTCCCCCTGGATTCATATTGCCCTGATGTGAGAAATAAAACTAAGCAAAATACTACTAAGGATGACAGATACTGCAGCTATTATTTTTACTGCCGACTTTTTTTAATGTTTCACAATCTTGGGCTGATGGGGAAATGACTCTGGGCGCTCACGTGTGCTGTGAGTTAACTCCCGAGTGGAAGATGTGTGTGTCAGAAGGCTCCTCTGTCTGCAGGTGAATCTTGGATAGCAGAGTGTGATTGTATTTGCTGGTCTTCGCTGCAGCCTGTTTGGGGAGGAGGCCAGCCTAAACCTTCATCAGTTACAAAACAGGAGCTCTTACCACCCCACCCCACTCCCAGGGCAGACAAACAATGCCGGGGGGCGGGGTGGGGGGGGCAGTGTCAGAATTGGGCTCACAAGGGATTTCTCTTCCACAGGAAAGATACCCCAGGGAAGTGGGGAAGATCCCTGAGCAGAGAGGAAACATGAGGGAGAGAGATAATTAAGTGCATTTCGGGAATGAACCAGTGGCCTTTTCTCCAAGGCTGTTCAATGAATAATGTTAAATTCAAGTAACAACTCCCCCCAAAAAAAAAGTTGTAGGGTTTTTTTTTTCAATCCCTCTTCATCACTTAGAAAAATTTTTTAAAAAATCTACATCTCTGTCCTATTTTCAGCTGCCAGAGTCCTTTTCATTCTTTCCACAAGCTGAAAAGCTGTACGTGATGGGATTTAACCATGAGAAGAGTGTCATCTCCAAGTACTGGCCCTGGAGCCCTCAGTCATTAGAGACGTCGCAGGGGCACTGTCTCTCTCTCTCTGGCTCTGGCTCGCTCTCTCTCTCTCTCTCTCTCTCTCTCTCTCTCTCTCACACACACACACACACACACACACACACACTCTCACACATACACAATTGTGTTCATCCTATATTTTGAATAATCAGGAAATAAGGTATTATGATTAACCAAATAATTGGAATAATGGGAACAAATAGAAATGCTTGCTGAGTGCCTACCACGGGCCACCACAGCTCTAGGACAGGGTGTACAGTAAACCGAAAAGCCAAGAGCCTCACCCCCATGCAGCTGACTGCCATTTGCTGAGTCACCTAAGATACCTGTTAGCTGAGAATAACCCATATCCAGATAATGCTGTCCAATCAGATGTTCCCTTGAAATTCAAGGGTGAGGAAAGCTGCATCAGTCCAACACTCTGCTGTTAAAAACAACAGGTTCTCGTCTTAATTCTGTTAATCGAAAAATAAAACATAGGATATTGACATTATTTTGTTCCCGTGTGTTAATTTAGCTTATGGGTCCCGGAATCTTCTTCCCAATCCCTGGATTCATTGTGAGTCCTGATAATGGCTCAGCCTCAGAGTTATGCAAAAGGTATGCATCATGATTTCGAAGTGATTCTAGATTGTCATACATGCAATTTCAACTTGCTTTAAAAGAAAGTCAGCCTCTTCCAAATATTCCTCTTCGGCTTCTAAGTCTGAGAAAGACTGTTTTCACTAAATTTGTATCTTGTGACTCTGTTCCTTGAGCCTCTTCAACATGAAATGCCTGTGGTCATACGTGTGCACCTGTGTGCAAACACAGATCCTGGACACCTGCTTGCCTGGGAGGCCCCTGGGGTTCTTGGCCGCTTGCCTGGTGTGTGTTCCTTCCAGACACCTGCCTGGTCAGTGGAGCCACGAGGTCCCAAGTAAGGTGTAGTCTTAAAGGATCTGTTGCTGCAATCAGCCCCCACTTCTCAGACTCTAAAACCACGATGCATCAGTTTCCCCAAGATTGGGATAATAATGGTAATTGCCTCACTGGGCTGTGGTGAGAATTAAGAGTTAGTGAATGTCTCCACTCTGGGAGTTCCTGTTGTGGTTCAGTGGCTAACGAATCCGACTAAGAACGATGAGGTTGCAGGTTCGATCCCTGGCCTCGCTCAGTGGGTTAAGGATCCTGCTTTGCTGTGCCGGCGGCTACAGCTCCAATTGGTCCCCTAGCCTGGAAACCCCCATATGCTGCAGGTGTGGCCCTAGAAAAAGACAAAAAAAGAGTGAATGTCATTGTGCCTGGTTATCCCAAGTCCTACGTAAGTTTTTGTAATTATTATTCTCATTGTTTTTCTGTTAGCTGTCGTCACGCTAGTTCTTTTGTGTTGAAAATATTTTAAATGTCAGACCATTTTTTTCCTTTTCCTCATCATCTTACCTTTAATCAACTTTATTTTTAGAGCAGTTTTAGGTTTACAACAAAATCAGGCAAAAAGTACAGCAAGAGAACAGAGCTTTCCATATACCCTCTGCCCCCCACCCCCACCACATACACAGTTGCTGACACAGTGTTATCACCCCAAGTGCATCGTTTACATTAGGGTCCACTCTTATTGTACAAACATAGCCTTTAATACCTGATTAATGACTGCATCCACCATTGTAACATCATACAGAACAGTTTCACTGCCCTAGAAATCTCGGCTCTGCTTAGTTATTCGTCCTTCCCACCTTCTTCCTTGATCTGTTTGCCTTCTCCATAGTTTTGTCTTTTCCAGACTATCATAGAGTTGGAATCATACACTGTGTAGCCTTTTCAGATTTGTTGCATCCTCCGTGTCATACACTGTGTAGCCTTTTCAGATTTACGCATCCTCCGTGTCTTTCATAGCTTGATGGCTCATTTCTTTTCAGTGCCAGTCCATCATCTGGATGGACCACAGTTCATTTATCTGTTCACCTACTGAAGCACATCTTGGTTGCTTCCAAGTTTTGGCAATTAAGTATAAAGCTGTTATAAACATTTGTGTGCGGGTTTTGTGTGGACGTAGGTTTTTAACTCCACTGGGTAAATACCAAGGAACATGATTGCCGAATCATATGTTAAGAGTGTGTTTGGTTTGTTTTTGGTTTTTGTTTTGCTTTTTAGGGCCACACCCGTGGCATATGGAGGTTCCCAGGCTGGGGGTCAAGTCGGAGCTACAGCTGCTGGCCTATAGGATCCGAGTCATGTCTGTGACCTACACCACAGCTCATGGCAGTGCCAGATCCTTAACCCACTGAATGAGGCCAGGGACTGAACCTGCAACCTCGTGGTTCCTAGTTGGATTCCTTTCCGCAGCACCATGATGGAAACTCCAGGGATTTTTGTTTTCTTATCAGTGAGTTTTAAGAGTTCTTTGTACATTTTGGATAACAGTCCAAATATGTTTTTGCAAATATTTTCGCTCAGTCTTTGACTTGTCTTCTCATTCTCTTGATAGTTTTCACAGAGCAAAACTTTTTAATTCTATAAAGTCGTTAAACTTTAGGTCATCTAGATATTCTTTTTTGGTATCTTCTAGTTAACATGTTTCACATTTTACATTTAGGCATATGATCCATTTTGAGTTAATTTTTATGAAGAGTATAAGTTCTGTGTCTAGATACATTGTTTTGTGTGTAGATGTCCAGTTGTCCCTGCACCATTTGTTGAAAAGACTGTCTTTTCTCCATTGTATTGCCTTTGCTTTGTCAAAGTTCAGTTGACTGTATTTGTATGTGTCTCTTTCTGGTCTCTTTATTTTGTCCCATTGATCAATTTTCTAACCTTTCACCAATACCACACTGTATTTATTATTGTTGATTTATGGTAAGTCTTGCGCTTGTGCAATGTCAGTCCTCCAAGCATGTATTCCTTCAATATTGTGTTGGCTCCTCTGGGTCTTTTCCCTTTCTGTATAAACCCTAGAATAAGTTTATTGTTATCCACAAAAATAACTTGCTGAAATTTTCCTTGGGATTTCATTGAATCCATAGATCAGGTTGGAAAGAACTGACATCTTAGTAATAGATTATCTCTCCATTTATTTCATTCTTTGATTTTTTTTTTTCCTTCAGAGTTTGTAGTTTTCTTCATGTAGAACTTATACATATGTGTTAAATTTATACCTAAGTTGTTCATTTTGGAGAGGGTACTAATATAAATGGAATTGTGTTTCTAATTTAAACTCCACTTCTATATATCATTACTGGTCTATAGAAAAGTGATTGACTTTTGTATATTAACCCTGTATCATGCAACCATACTATAATCACTTCTCAGTTTGAGGAGCTTTTTTTTTTTTTTTTTTGTCTTTTGTTGTTGTTGTTGTTGTTGCTATTTCTTGGGCCGCTCCCGCGGCATATGGAGGTTCCCAGGCTAGGGGTTGAATTGGAGCTGTAGCCACTGGCCTACGCCAGAGCCACAGCAACTCGGGATCCGAGCCGCGTCTGCAACCTACACCACAGCTCACGGCAACGCCGGATCCTTAACCCACTGAGCAAGGGCAGGGACCAAACCCGCAACCTCATGGTTCCTAGTTGGATTCATTAACCACTGCGCCACGACGGGAACTCCTGAGGAGCTTTTTATCAGTTCTTTCAGATTTTCTCAGTAGTCAATCAAGCCGTCTATAAACAAAAACAGTTTTATTTCTTCTTTCTCGAGTGGTATACCTTTTATCCTTTTCTTTGTTTTACTCATTAGTTAGGACATCCAGTATAATATTGAAAAGAAACAGTGAGGGAACATCCTTGCCTTATCCCTAATCTTAGCAGAAAAACATTCTCTTTCTCACTATTAAGTGTAAGGTTAGATATAGGGTTTTTTGGTTTTGTTTTTTGTTCGTTTGCTTTTGTCTTTTTAGGGCCACAGCATATGGAAGTTCTCAGGCTACGCCACACTCACAGTACCACCAGATCCAAGCCGCATCTGTGACCTACACCACAGCTTGAGGCAACACAAGATCCTAAACCCACTGAGCAAGGCTAGGGATTGAGCCTACATCCTCATGGATACTAATCAAGTTCTTAAACTGCTGAGCCACAATGGAAACTCCTACTGTGTTTTATTGTTGCTGTTTTGTTTTTTGTATTAATATTCTTAAGTTGAGAAAGTTCCAACCTATTCCTAGTTTGTTGAGAACTTTTTGTCATGAATGGGTTCTGGATTTTGTTGCTTGTTTTTTCTGCATCTGTAACACCATGTGGTTCTTCTTCAGTGTGCTGATATAATATAAATTAATCAATATTTCAGGGTTAAACCAACCTTGCATACCTGAAATAAATTCCTCTTGGTTGCAGTTTATAAGTCTTTTTATATACTGTTGGATTCAATTTGCTAATATTTTGTTGAGCATTTTTACATCTGTGTTCATGAAAGATATTGGCTGTCATTTTCATTTCTTGGGTTCTCTTCACTTTTTGTATTAGAGTAATTCTGAGCTCTTAGAAAGAGAAAGTATCTCTATTGTCTCTCTCTTCTGGAAGAGAGCATAGAACTTCTTCATTAACTATTTGGCAGGATTCACCAGTGAATCCTTCTGGGTCTAATGCTTTCTGGTTTTAAAAGAATATTAATTACTCATTCAATTTCTTTAAAAGGAATACATCTATTCTTATTTTCTGTTTCTATTTGTGTGAGTTTTGACAGATTGTGTCTTTCAAGGAATTGGTCTGTTTCATCTAGGTTATTAAATTATGGTCATAGAATAGTTAATAGTATTCTTTTATTGTCATTTTAATGCCCATGCAGCCTGTGGTGATGTCTTTCATTTCCAATATTAGTAATTTGTGTCTTCCCTCTTTTTGTCTTGGTTAGCTTGGCTAATGCCTTGTCAATTTTATTTATCTTTTCAAAGAACCAGTTCTTTATTTTACTGATTTTCTCTATTGATTTTGTTTTCAATTTCATTTATTTCTGCTCTAATTTTATTTCTTTTTTCTGTTTACTTTGGATTAATTTGCTCTTCTTTTTCCTTCAAAAAAAGCTTTGATGAAAGAGTTTCCTTGTGGATCAAAGGGTTAAGGACCTGGCATTGTCAATAATCTGACTCAGGTCACTGCTGTGGCACATGGGTTCAACCCCTGGCCCAGGAACTTCCATGTGCCACGGGTATGGCCAAAAAAAGAAGCTTCAATATTAATTTTAAATATTTATTTCTGGAGTCCCCATTGTGGCTCAGCAGAAACGAATCCAAATAGCATCCATGAGGACATAGGTTCTATCCCTGGCCTTGCTCAGTGGGTTAAGGATCCAGCATTGCTGTGAGCTGTGGTGTAGGTTGCAGATGCGGCTCGGATCCCACATTGCTATGGTTTTGGCATAGGCCAGCACCTATAGCTGTGATTGGACACCTAGCCTGGGAACCTCCATATGCCTCGGGTGTGGCCCTAAAAAAAAATTATTCCTTTCAGTTTTGCATTGAATGCCATAAATTTCACTCTAAGCACAGCTTTTGCTGAATTCCACAAATTTTGATTTCTTTTTCATTTTCATATAGTTTAAATTTTTTTTTTTGTCTTTTTGCCTTTTCTAGGGCCGCTTCCTGCAGCATATGGAGGTTCCTAGTCTAGGGGTCGAATCGGAGCTGTAGCCGCCAGTCTGCTGCTTTTCTTTGAACTGGAGTTTTCCAGCCATCTCTCTTTTACTGATTTTTAATTTAATTCCATTATGGTCTAAGAGCACACATTGCATGATTTCTATTGTTTTTAATTTATTAAGGTGGTTTTATAGCCCAGAATGTGTTCTGTCTTTGTGCATGTTTTCTGAACTCAAATGTGTGTTCTAGTATTGTTGAAGTATTGTACACAGGTCAGTTATATCAAGTTGATTGATGATGCTGTTGAATTTAATTATGTCCTTATTGATTACTTGCCTTATAGATCTGTCCATTTCTGATAGAGGAGTGTTGATCTCCAGTGATAGTTATGGAGTCATCTGTTTCTTCTTGCAGTTCTATCATTTTTTGCTCTGTCGTTTGGCACACACACATTAAGGATTGTTAGGTCTTCCTGAGAACTGACCCCCTTATCATTATCGAATGCCCTTCTTTACCCCTAATAACATTCCTTGCTTTGACATTTGCTTTGTCTGAAATGTTTAAAGTTACTCCTACTTTTTTTTGATTACTGTTAGCATGGTATAACTTTCTCCACCACTTTACTTTTAATCTGCATGTATCTTTATTTTATTTTATTTTTATGACCACACCCATGTCATATGGAGGTTCCCGGGCCAGGGATTGAATCCAAGTCACAGCTGCAACCTACACCATAGCTGCAGCAATGCTGTATCCTTAATCCACTAAGCCACAGTGGGAACTCCAATATCTTTATTTTTAAAGTGAGTTTCTTATAGACAACATATTAATTTGGTCTTGCTTAGAGTTAGCAATATACTTTTGCAAACAAACTCAAATTCACTTTCAAATAACGCTATACTGTATCATAGCTAGCGTAATTACTTTATAATAACAAAATATTCTTAATTCTTCCCTTATGTCCCTTGTATCATTCCATTGTTCATTTTCTTGTACATAAACTATAACCAGCAACAATATTCTTGCTATTATTTCGAACAAAATGTCCTGTGATAGATCAATGAATAATATGCAAAATATAATTTTTATTTTTATTTTACTTTCATTTATTCCTTCTCTACTAACCTTCCTTTCTTTGTTTTTTTTGTTGTTTTTTTTTCTTTTTAGGGTCGCACATCTGGCATATGGAGGTTCCCAGGCTAGAGGTTGATTCAGAGCTGCAGCTGCCAGCCTACACCACAGCCACAGAAAAATGGGATCGGAGCTGAGTCTGCAGTCTACATCACAGCTTATGGAAATGCTGGATCTTTAACCCACTGAGCAAGGCCGGGGATCAGACATTCATCCTCAAGGGTACTAGTCAGGTTCATCACCACTGAGCCACAACAGGAACTCTGAAACTTCTTTTCTTTATATAGATCTACTTCTGACCTATGTCATTTTCCTTCTTTCTAGAGAAATTCTTTTAAGATTTCTTGTGAGGCAGGTCTACTGACAACAAATTCCCTCAATTTCTGTCTGAGAAAGTCTTTATTTTTCCTTCACTGCTGAAGACTAATTTCACAGGATGTAGAATTCTAGGTTGGTGATACTTTTCCTCTCAACTTTTTAAATATTTCACCCCATTATCTTCTTGCATGGTTCCTGGAAAGTCAGATGTAATTATTCTTATCTTTGCTCTCTATGAGTAGGGATTTTTAACCACCCCCCCCCCCCGCCTCCCAGCTTTGTTCAGGAATTTTTCTTTATCTTTGGCACTCCAAAGTTTGAATATGTCAGATGTAGCATTACTGGTATTTATCCTTCTTGGTGGTCTCTGAGCGTCTCGGTTCTTTGTTTGGGGACCTGACATTAATTTGGGGGAAATTTTCTGTCACTGATGCTTCAGCAATTGCTTCTATGTCTTTCTTCTCCTTCTAGTCTCTCACTGTACACATATGTTACTTTTTTTTTTAGTTGTCCCACAGTTTGAGGGTATCTTGTTACCTTGTTTTTCAGCTTTTTTTTTTTCTTGCTTTTCAGTTTGGGAAGTTCTTATTGTCATATCTTCAGGCCCAGAGAAATTTTCCTAAGCCCTGTTCACTCTCTGAATGAACCTATCAAAATTGTCCTTTGTTTTTGTTGTGGTTTTTTTTTTTATCTCTAGCAACTTTTCTGATTCTCAGAATTTTCATCTCTCTGCTTTCGTTTTCCATCTGTCCTTGCATGTTGTCTGCTTTTTTCCATTAGAGCCTTTAGCCTATTAATTATAATTATTTTAAACTCCCATTCTGATAATTCCAACATCCCTACCATATCTGAGCCTTATTCCAATATTTTCTCTGTTTCTAAACTATGGGTTTTTTTGCGTTTTAGTATGGCTTGTAATTTTTTACTGCCATCCAAACTTGATATACCAGGTAAAAGGAACCTCTGAGAATAAGTGTTTGGTAATGTAATGGTGAGGTTTAGGGGAGGGAGTATGTCCTATATTCCTGTGATTAGGTCTCAGTCTCTTAGTGAACTGCATCCCAGGGCTGTGACCTTCACAAGTGCTTCTTTAGCACACTCAGGTGGACAGTATAGCTGAAGGGAGCTGGATTTGGGTATTTCCCTTCTTCCAGATTGGCTAGGCTCTGACAAAACCCCAACAGATTAAGCTCTAGTAAAATAATATTCTTGAGGGCAAGACCTCTTTAAGAACAAAATGCTCTGTATGCATTTCAAAATAGCCACTTTTCTCCCTTCCTACTAGAAGTCCAAGGAAATTTTTTTCCTTCAATCTGTACCTTGAAAACCAGGTACTTTTTTCCTTGCTCCTGGAGAGAAAATTCAAAAAATGTCATGTCCCCCTAAGTTGGGACCCCCTGGGAATTTTTAAGTCTCACACTTGTCCACACTGAGCCTCCAGTAATTCATCAATTACAATTTAGGTTTTCTTCCCCAGTTCTGATTCTTACACAGATTTCTGCTCATGGGCTGCTGCTCTGGTGAGTTGTGATTCTGTGTCTGCCTGTTTGTTTCTGTAAGTTTGAGGACAGTGGTTTGCCCTGTAACCCTCATTATCTCACAAGTTAAGAAAAGTTGTTCACTTTTAGTTTGCTCAGCTTTTGACTGGCTGTTAGGACAGAGTGATAGCTTCCAAGCTCCTTAAATCCTGGACCAGAAACCAAAAATCCTTTATCTAATATTTTTTTTCTTTTTTGGCCACATCCGTGGCATGTGGAATTTCCTGAGCCAGGAATTGAATCTGAGCCACAGCTGTGACCTACACCGCAACTGCAGGGATGCTGGATCCTCAACCCACTGTGCCACAGTGGGAACTCCTCTCAAATTTTTTGTGATCTGTTTTCAGATGTTGGTAAGAACACTTTTTCTATTACTAAGAGTCTTTAAGATTCATACAATCCAAATGTAGAGACAGGAGATTAAAATATTTCAGGCAAACCATTTCTGAAAAAACAAAATGGAAAATAAATTTGTGTCTTTAGATAAAATTGCAAAGAAAATGGCCTCCACTTTGTGAGTTTTCCTGCACAAAAAAAAAAACAAAAAAAAACTGTCGCATCAAGTTCACAATGTTTTTCTGATGGCTTTAAAACTTTTCACTTGAAAAAAATACAGATCTGAAACACAAAGACCAAAAGAAACATAGAAAAAAAAGAGAAAGAAAATAAACTTCCATTTATCCCCAGTCATTCTCAGCCCTCAATTTTAAATATAACCTTCCTCTACCATCTGTAATTATGAAGTATCGTGTTTAGCTGTGCATGAGAACAAGTGGAAATCCCAAGCAATAACTCAAAATCTCCATGACAAAGCGAGCTACTTTTGATTAGTAGGTTGTAGAAAAGCTCTCTTTTCTAATGCTTTGCTTGACCATTTTTAAATCAGTTCACAAGCATATCGAATACTACCTACTTTGTGTAAAGCATTAGCTAGGTGCTAGTAAATTAATCCTACTTTTTCAGTGCATTGCATAGAGTAATGAGATGGTAAAGTATTTACACTTGAACACAATTTGGTGGTAGTTATAACGTAACTTTAGGGAAATGTAAATTAATGAAATACATTACTAGGGATAGCACATTGTTCTAGAAGGAGTACCTTTGAGGTCAGAGACGTCTGGGGTGTAATCCAAGCTCCACCATTTGGACAATTTACTAACTTCTTTAGACTCCATTCCTTCATCTATAAAATAGGAAGTCAGAGTTGCCCTTAACTAATTACTAGGATTAAATGAGATAACACTTGTACAGTACTGCCCTACAATAAATACTGTATATATCATATTATGTTGCTCTCCACTCTTTTCCCTTCCAACACAATTAAGTTTCTAAGTGGTGTATTTCTAAGAGCAGAAGTGCCCACAGATATGCTTTGTTTGGGCCACGTAGTCTTAAATTTTTTTTAACTTGACTTATTTGATGACACTTAAAGTTCAGATCATATAAAATCTGGGTTCCTCATCTCTCCTGAAATGTACCATGTCTGAGACCGCGATGGCACATACACCTCTGGAGCTGGAGTGGCTCTCTCCCCTTGCCTTTCTCCAGGGCTCACCACTCCTTATTGTCTTAGACCCACGTCACTCACTTGCAGGACCTGCCTGGCCCCCGGTGAGATGTTTGTGCTTGTGACATCTGAGTAGAGTGAAAATATGGTCAAGGAGTGAGGTTAACACAGGAAGGCTTACTGAAAACATAGGAGCCGTGTTTTGAAGGTTTGTGGACGTAGAATATGTGCTTCATGGACATGAGCTTAAAGCTGTGAATCTCTGACTGGACCTCTGCTTGATTTGAGTAGATTCTCATGAGTCCTTAAGGGGCTTCTTTGGCACTTAAAGAAGATCAGCAGTGAAATGTGTAGCATGACATCACGGGAATTAGTTCACACACGGGGGGTGTTAGGAAGGAAAAAGATCTTCCCAGCTCACGCTTGGCTTTCAGTGGTGCACACATCCTCCCCCTCCACCACCACCACCTCCCACCAACTAGAACTACTCTCACTGCCATTTCCTGACCTGTAAGGATCAGAGGAACACAAGCAAGAGGAGACACAGAGGGAAGTCTGGCGAACTTGACTGTGTCTCTCTTCGTAGACAGAGCAAGAGGATGTTGAAGCAATTATCTGCATGATGAGTCATCCCAAAGCAAATCAAAGAAATTCCAGCAAAGAGGGGACTTCTGCCTGAATGGCAGTGCTAACTATTTGGGTCATCCACTTTAGCATTCCTGGGGAAGACCAGGCTTGAGAATACTTTTCCAGGGGACTGGCAGACTCAGAAGTGGAGAGCAGATGTGATATTGTAACTGCAGCTTGGCTCTGGAGCTGGTCCTGCCTCTGCCCCAATCTTCTGGTGAGAACATCCAAGCCCCCAGACCCTGCCTCTCAGCATAATTGGCTGGGTAAGAGGGCTCTGGAGGAGACCAGGGTCTGCATGCTGGCACCCAGAGGAGCCACACGGCTTACTTTTCATAACCATTACAACTTTCTTTTTGTAAATGCATATTTTTAAAAAATTTTTTGAAATAAAATTGATTTGCAATGTTGTGTTAGTATCAGGTGTCCATCAGAGTGGTTCAGTTATTCAGATTCTTTTTCAGATTCTTTTCCATTATAGGTTATTACAAGGTATTGAATGTGGTTTACTGTGCTGTGCAGTAGGTCCTTGTTGTTTATCTGTTTTATATATGAGTATGTATATTTTCATTCCAAACTCCTAGTTTATTTCCCCTCACCATCCCCTTTAGTAACCATAATTTTGTTTTCTAAGTCTGTGAGTCTATTTCTGTTTTATAAATACATTTTAATGATTTTTTTAGATTCCACATATAAGCGATACCATATGATATTTGTCTTTTCCTGCTTGACTTCGCTTAGTATGATAATCTGTAGTTCCATCTGTGTTGCTGCAAATGGCATCATTTCATTCTTTTTATGGCTAAGTAGTATTCCATTATATATGTGTACCGTATCTTCTTTATCCATTCATCTGGACATTTAGGTTGTTTCTGTATCTTGGCTATTGAGAATCGTTCTGCTTTGAACATAGGGGTGCATGTATCTTTTTGAGTTATAGTTTCCTCCAGACATATGCCCAGGAGTGGGATTGTTGCTTCATATGGTAGTTTGACATGGAGTTTTTTTAAGGAACCTCCATACTGTTCTCCATAGTGGCTGCACCGCTTTGCCTTCCCATCTTTACAACTTGAGCACTGTCCTAGAAGTTATAGATCATTTTCATTTTTCTGTTTAAAAATGGATCTTTTTTCCAACAACTTTAACAATAAAAAAGGGGCAACTTATTAATGAAACCCTTCTGCCTTCCAAGTATGAAATTAAAAGATGATTATAACTGCGGGCGAGAAAGCATTTGGATTATGTGGCATTTGGAAATGATAATAAAGGTTATCCATATGGTCTTCTGTTGTCAATGCCTTACACTGCATTAGTAATCACCTAATATGGGGGTGATTTTGATTATGTGGCTCATTTTAAATTCTGCCGTGTCCTAGGTCAGTCAGAGTCAAGATGATTTACTAGAAATAGCTGCCATTTTCTTGTGTAAATGCTGCCAAGTGCTTAAGCAGAATTAGAGTATTTAGGACATTGTATGTTTGGCATTACAGAAGTCTTGTTAAAGCTTCTCGCTTTATACCTTCTTCTTAAGCGTCTTGTAATCCTATTGTTTGTCTGTCCCTGATGCATCAAACAACCTCTGGCAGTAAGAGCTGTAAAGATGTATTTTATCTGTGTATTTGAACATCCGTTTCCCTTAGGGTTTTATGGCTGTTGTCTAGGTCTCTGTAACTTAGGAGCTTTGGGTGGTTAATGAGCATGACGCAGAGGCCAAGGTTAAACTCTCTCTCCACAAGAACTGGAAATCTTTCTGCCTTCCAAAACCTCTTTGCATCTTGTTCACTGAGAGAGGGAGCCCAGGGACTGACTCCTCTGCAAAACTTTGGAGGGCAGGCAACAGCTTGACTTTTGTAACCTTCTGCTTGGTTGACCAGCCTTAATGGGGAGTTACTTCGAGTTCATCTGGGGTTTGGTCTAGTGTCCCAGCCACTGGAGATTCAGGACAAACCCCTCAGAGGCTTCTGTCCCCTGCAGGCTACCCCACAGACTTCTTCTATCAGGCACACACTCCAGATACGCGGTCCTCAGCCCTCACCTAGGTTGTTCTTTGGCTCTGCAGCCTCCCCCTTAGACGTACCCTAGGATTATTTCAGTTTTGCTTGATGAATATCTACTAGGAGAAACTACTGTTGGACCACGCATATTTCAAAAATAATTTAGTAAAAATTTACTAACTCTAGGAGTTTCCCTGGTGGCTCAGCAGGTTGAAGATCCTGTATTATCCCTGCTATGGCTCGGGGTTGCTACTGTGGCTCACGTTCAGTCCCTGGCCCCGGAACTTCCGTATGCCACCAGAAAAACATCAGTAACTCTATAGAAGCATATCAGTAGATACCTGATGACCATGTCGTACTAGGGTCATTGGTCATTTTAATTTACCTCCTAGTAGAAGAAACATAAAGTCATGTTTGGGCTGAATGGGCCTAACGTCCCCGAGGGTTGTTTTGAGGACAGGAGGAGATGTTTTTCATCTTTGCGACGCTGCAGCTGGCAGAGGACCTGGCATCTAGAAGGCTCGGGAAATGAGTGTCACAGATAAACACCATTAACTCAGTGGAAGGGGGTGCCCCTTCACTGGTCTGACACCTTGTCCATCCTGGCGCATCTGCATCATGACCTCTCTGTCCTCAGGAAACTGGCCAAGAAGCGGAAGGAGACCATGAGCAGCACGCGGCAGGAGATGACGGTGATGGTGAACTCCATGGACAAGAGCTACGCGGAGCAGGGCACCAACTGCGACGAGGCCTTCTCGTTCATGGACACGCACAACCTGAACGGGAGATGTGAGTGTGCACCGGGGTCCACAGAGCACTGGGTCCTATTAGGAACAACACTCCCTGGAGAATTCTTAGGCCCTAGTGCTGTCTTCAGGCCCTCCAAGGCTCCTGGCAACACCTCTCTGAGCCTGGCTGCCTAGGAGAGGTGATGTGGTAGAGGTGACAGGGCCGGATCAGAGGCATGGCACAGGGAGCCACGGTCCTGGTTCTGTAATACCCAGGAGCCGTGCACCAGGCCGCTCTCCTTGCCAGAGGAAGGCTTCTGCTTCTCAGCTTGCCTGTTGGTGTTTAGCTCCTGTTTGTAAGCAAGGCAGGTGTGGAATCACACGGGGGAAGCCTGTTATCAAACAGCTCACTAAATGGCAGTGACGAGCTAATTGTTTACTTGTTTAGCTGACAAACTCTGCCTTTATTACAGGGCTATTAGTAGCAATTAATAAGTTAAAGTGTATTTCCACTTCGGAAGTCTTACGTTTCACACCAGGTGGGAACACCGAGCCCAGCTAACACCTTCTCGAGCTGCCACCTGCCATCCAGGTACAAGGCACTCTTTCAGGAAGCTAACAATTACATTGATTATATGAAACACGGAAAGAGCAGTGGCTGTGTCTCTAGTGATCCTCTCGGGGACCAAGAGCAAACCCCGCAGTCTAGGCCTAGGCTAGACTAGGCTGTGGTTCACAGCCCTGCTGGTTCAAGGTTACCATGCCCCCAGGCTGCCACCAACCTCAGGATGTTGGATGACTCCAGGGACAGATCAAGGGCAGTCCTCACTGTTACTAATACAAACAAAGGCTGGGGGTGGGAGAGGCACAGAAGCGCATCTCCAGCGGGTGGGGGCTGATCCCAGTGTGGACAGCGTGGGCTCCTGTTCCGACCACCAACTTGGGGTGTTCTGACCCGCATCTCCCCCAGCCCCGGCCTCCTCAGATCTCACCCTGCTCCCACGCCTGCCTTTTCCCTCCGTTCAGCAAGGCTTCCAGAAAGGCTTGTTTCTTTCTCTTCATAGCGGCTACAGTTGTCACCTTATCCTAGTTAGAGTCCCTGTATTTATTTATCTACGTGCACACGCTGCCCCCCAGCATGGCCTTTACCCGGGCGGGCAGAGCACACTCTTCATCCATGGTCATTGTCCTTTGTCATTTTCAGCGTAGGAGGCACAATCTGGGGTGCTTCAGTTTACCAAAGATCCCATCCCTTTTTTTCATGTAACTTTGCGTTTTTGTTTAAAATATTCTAGTTTTCATTTTTAAAATGTGTGATGTATTTAACTGCCGAAGTAAAGCAACATAGGAGTTCCCTGGTGGTTTAAGTGTTAGGACTCAGCATTTTCACTGCTGCAGCCCGGGTTCAATCCCTGGTCTAGGAACTGCTATCCCACATCAAGCTGCTGCACACTTGTGGCTAAAAATAAAAATAAAAAATAAAGCAACCTAGGATGCATTTGGGGGGGGGTGTTGGGGGGGTCCTTCCCACCATAGTCAAGATGAGAATTTTCATAATAGTAGTTATTTCTTGGTCGGTATGAAAGGGACCACAGAGGGACCTCTTCTCACTTTGCAGCTTCACCCATTAATGTTCTTCTACAGCGAATTCCTCACAACTAAATCTACTTGGAATCACCCACCCAAAGAGCAGAGAACTACGTTAGTGGTTTCTAGCCTTTTGAAGTTTGAGCAACAGAGGCTCTTTGCCTCTGGACAGAATACGTAATTTGTCATTTACCTTTTAAAAAACGAATGTGTCTCTGGAGTTCCCTGGTGGCACAGTGGGTTAAGGCTCTGGAGTTGTCACTGCAGCGGCTGGGGTCCCTGCTGTGGCACAGGTTCGGTCCCTGGCCCAGGAACTTCCACATGCCAAAAATAATGATAATAATAATGTGTCTGCAGAAATCCAAAAATAATAACAATAATAATAATGTGTCTGTGGAAATCCAAAAATAATAATAATAATGTGTCTGCAGAAATCCAAAAATAATAATAACAAAAATAATATGTCTGCCGAAATCCAAAATGCCCAGGGAAGAAAGGGCTGCTGCAGAGGCTGGGCAGCTTCCAGGGCTCACCCACCACAGGGCCTCCCATCAATGAAGCCAGGGGAGCAAACACAGCAGGAGGGCTTCCTGCCTTTCCCCATCCTCTGGGTGATGGGACCGTGTCATCCAGTCCCATCCGTGGGGAGTGATGCTCCCTCACGACACTCTTTCAATGCCTTTACAGTAAAGAGCAACTGCTGCAGAAGGAGGTTTTCAGGGAAAGTGTTCATTAGACCACTAGGCTTCCAGCCCCAAACCTGTTACAAGTCAGGAAGAGATAGCTGAATGAAACAGTGACAAAACTGAGATTGGAGAATTTAAAAATAAGCCCAAGCGTATTTACGAGAGTACAGGATAATCTGCCCACCAAAGCCAACAGAAGCTGTACCTAAAAGAGGGAAAGTAAGCTCCCATCGTGGCTCAGTGGTAACAAACCTGACTAGGGTCCATGAGGATACGGATTCGATCCCAGGTTCAATCAGAGGGTTAAGTAAGGATCTGACTTTGCCGTGAGCTGCGGTGCAGGTCACAGACGCGGCTCGGATCTAGAGTTGCTGTGGCTGTGGTGTAGGCCAGCAGCTGCAGCTCCCATTTGACCCCTAGCCTGGGAACTTCTATGTGCTACAGGTGTGGTCTTAAAAAAAAGAAGAAAGAAAAAATTAAAGGGAGGAATGTAGATATAAATTTTAGAGGTACATTTAACTATTGTAACAGAAAAAAGTATTTAAAATATATTTTAAAGTTAAAAATAAACATTGATATTTTGCATCTGTTTTCCACATTTTTTAAAAATAAATTAAAATGTCAGCAGGTAATAGACGTTATGCTTGCTGACCCTGGGTGCATTTTATAGGAGTTCAGGATTTTTGTTCTTATTTTTATCAATTGCTCTCTTTTTTTTTTTTTTCCCCAGCAGCTTGCCACCAACATACATTATAAATGTGATGCTTCTCCATTTTAGAAAAATCCCACATAACTGACCAGCAGCTTGGATTTGGCTTCTGGTTCTGCCATTTTCTTATTCTACACTTTAAAAATATAAACACAGGGGGTGTTCGTTGTGGCTCAGTGGGTTATAGACCTGACATAGTCACTGTGAAAATGTGGATTCGATCCCTGGCCTTGTCCAGTAAGTTAAGGATCTGGTGTGGCTGTGGCCGTGGCCTAAGCTGTAGCTCCAATTTGACCCCTAGCCTGAGAGCTTCCATATGCCACAGGTGGAGCCATAAAAAGATAAATAGATAGATAGATAAAATAAACACAGATAGATAAAATAATCGTGGTCTGACGGTTACTGCTCCGTAAGAGTGAAAATATATTAGGATGGCATCAGAATAAAGATAACAGGATGACCATGGGGATTTGGTAGTGCTTCCCATAAAACATTGATGTAAATGGGTATTAGTGTCCTGAGCAGAAACACAGTCTCAAATAAATGGTGTAACTATATCAGAGGAATGAAATTTTAAACTTACATCCACCAACTTCAGCATCCGAGTACATTCAAATCATTTATCCTTATGCTTTAATGAAATTAAAGTGTTTTGAAAGCACTAATCAATTAAGATGTTGAAGAGAGTTTACTTTAAAAATAGGACACACACCCTTTCAATGGAATCAGATAAATTGAATTGGATTGACTTTACCTCTTAATAACTGAGGGGGAAGAGAAGGTGCAAGAGTTAATTCTTGAATGTTTCAGAGGAAGATTTCAAAGAAAAATAAGCATTTTTACTAAGATTTAAAGGACTAGAACAAGACGTAGGCATGCAGCTTTCACCTTAAAAATAGCTCACATCGGGAGTTCCCGGTGGCCTAGCGATTAAGGATCCCGCGTTGGCACTGCTGTGGCTTGGGTCACTGCTGTGGCTGGGGTTTGATCCCTGGCCCAGGAACTTCCAGCCCTCCCCCCAAACCAATAGCACACCTGAAGCATTATCTTTAATTTTCATAAAACAGACCCCAGCATCTGAAAAGCTGACTATCCAAACTAGGGAGGTGAGGATGTAGCAAACTGTAAAAATACTGATGTTCGGAATATTCTCCAAAAGCTGTGTATAGACAGAGTCTCCTACTCTTAGTTGTAAAAAATCAGCATGATAGTAGAATTCTACAAGCAAAGGCTAGAAATCAAAAAGGATGTCTCATGAATTTCTCTATCCAAAATGGTGGCTGTGGTTATAGGTTCTTCCTTCATTTGTGGGTCAGGAGATCTTTTTTTTTTTTTTTTGTCTTTTTATGGCCGATCCTGTGGCATATGGAGGTTCCCAGGCTAGGGGTCCAATCAGAGCTATAGTCGCTGGCCACAGCCACAGCCACAGCCACACAGCATCCGAGCTGCATCTGCAACCTACACCTCAGCTCACGGCAACACCAGATCCTTATCCCACCGAGAGAGGCCAGGGAGCGAACCTGCGTCCTCATGGATGCTAGTCATATTCGTTTCCACTGAGCCACAACAGAAACTCCAGGAAATCTTTTAAGAGATAAAAGGGTGTGTTTTCTCAAGCACAAGTAACTCCCCAGAGAGAGTGGCGAGGGATAGCGTTTACCACGTCGACTTGGGTGGATCTTCACTGTGTCTGTGCTCAACAGCCTAGCCCACTGTGATGTCCTGGGGAGCAGGACCAAATTTTCAGACGTTGCCTCACTACTCCTGCTAACTCGCCTTTCCCTTATTTACAGCTGTGTCTTCACCATCGTCCTTTACAATGAAGACAAACACCCTGAGCACATCGGTGCCTAATTCCTATTACCCAGGTAACAGATTTTTCCGTTGTTTCACCTCTTCATAACCCCTTAGCAGTCAGAATCAACCAGTACTCGTGTCCAAGATGCTTTAGAAGCTTAATGTGTTTGATGTGTTGTAACCCGATGCTTTTCTATGGCTTTCTACGGGAAAATTGGGGGGGCCTTTCATCAGTCATTTACTGTTCTTTCTCTTTTTACTTTCTCTGCATTGACCTGCTTATGATGTATGACAGACCCATTTGTGCCAACTGCAATTTTAGGTGAGAACATTTCCCTTTATCACAGTTGATTACAGGAGTAATTTAGAGAGTCAGTGGCCACTCTGTAGGAGTCGGGAGTTTTAATTCTGTTGATGCAGGGATTGTAACCAGGACACGGGGGTGGTGGATGGTCTGGAGGGGTGGGGGGGGTGGGGATAGGTAATAAAAAGACTTTCTCCAAGCAGTCTCCATTGCTAAGAAGGGCTGGTCGCATGTGTGTTGGGAATGATACCAAAAGGTTCCAATGAACTATCCCGGCTCTGGCGCTCTTCCTTTCTAGGTTCAGAATGTAAAATCAGGTTCGATCCCAAGGAAAAATACAGAATGTCATCACTCAGCTGTGTACTTGCAAGAGCGGAATTCTGTCCAATGAGACAGTCATAAAAGTGAAAATAGCTTCTTATTATTTTCACTTACTTCTAAGCACTAAAAACTTGCCGTTTCGAAAATAGCATTTTTCTAATCATGCCCAGTGGTGTGCATAAAAATGATCCCAGTCAAGTTTTAGCCCCCTCCCCCTCCTCGGAGCCACGCAGGGCACACCTAGTGCTCCAAGTGTCTGTCACCCAGTGGAATTTCAAAGGAGCCGATGTTCTCAACAGCAAAATGACAAGGTGACACTTTATAATCACATGGTTTATTATGTGTCACATGTCACTGGAAGTGACATAATATGTTAGCCCAGTGGGGCAGAATGCAGTGACAGTAGGAAATAGTCCCAGCGGGGGGGAGCGGGGGCGGGGGGGGGAGGTCCCCTGGGTCCAGATATAAGAAGGGTGAGGAGAAAGGTTGTTGCCTGGCCGTGGCGGAGCCAAACCAGCATGAGCTGCTCTTGCCTTTGAGACACCCCGTTAACTCATCCTGGCTGTGTTCTCCTTCTAACCTCACCAAAATCGGCGAAGCACCAATGACGTCGGGCTGTGTCAGGACCCAGCCCAGCCCAGGCTGCATCCTGAGTCCTGCAACTCCCGTTTCCCAATTCTCTTTACAAGGATTTATATCTCTGCAACATAATTTTCCCCCTGTGCTTCTCTTTTCTCTAAGTTGTTACGATTTTCGTTATTGAGGGTGATTTTTTTTTTCTCCTTTATGGTGTTTTCTGGGCTTAATTAAGCAATTTTCTTGCCGGAGACAAAAAAAAAAAAAAATGAACAAAGACAGAAGTTGAAGAATTAACCTAAACCCGAATTTTTGAATTTGTGTCATTTTGAAGACTAATAAACAAACCCCACTAAAGCTACCACCTTTTAATACCAACTGTAAGGGAACGAAAGCTGTTTTTTTATCTTTTTCCTAAGTGAGGGGCACAGGCTAATCTTAGGCACCCGAACAATGCAATCTACATACAGATGACATTTGCAGACTCTCTTGAAAGGCGAAGATTTGTGATTTCTTTGTGTGCCTGGCACTCATTCCGTAATTCCTCTAGTGGATGTTCTGACCTTGGGGGAGCTGTGAGTGGGGAGGGCTGAGATGTGCATTGTCAGAGGGAAGAAAATGTTCAGATTTCACAGCAGGATTTAGATAAGCTTATTAAACAAATACCATCTTTTAAAGTCAAGGCTTTGTTCTTAGGAACACTAATGGCATCTTTTAAAGTTGGTTAGGCTTCTTTACAGAGAGAGCATCACGAACAGACAATTCACATAGCAAAAATGATGCGCATTGTGAAAAATAAGTCAGCCAGATCAACAAATAAGCAGGACCATGTTGAGTGGGTACCAACATACCCACGTGACCAGTGGCGGTGCTCGGGAACTATGCCTTCCACGTTACTCGGTGCAAAGGTGAATCTACATGTCATATAGGTTATCACTTGAAACCAGGCAAAGAAGATAAGCCACACATCTGCTCTGGCATTTTTTGGAAATAGTGATTTTATAATTTATACCAAGGCAAAAAGACATGTTTTGGGAGTTCCCTTCATAGCTCCGAAGTTAACAAACCTGACTAGGATCCATGAGGACGTGGGTTTGATCCCTGGCTCAGTGGGTTAAGGATCTAGTGTTGCCATGAGCTGTGGTGTAGGTTGCAGACGAGGCTTAGATCCTGCATGGCTGTGTCTGTGGTGTAGGCCGGCAGCTGTAGCTCCGATTCTAACCCTAGCCTGGGAACTTCCGTATGCCACAGGTGTGGCCCCTAAAAAAAGAAAAAAAAAAAAAAAAGACATGTTTTGTTGTGACTCAGAGCTTGGCACAATTTAATCCTCTGGAGCCTCTTATTCTCACGTGCCAAGGTGCCCAGGCCTAATTATAAAGCTTCTTCAGTGTGCCTTTATATCATTTTCTTTCCAAAAAAAATTAGATAAATAGATGGATAGTTGGATAGCTAGGCAGGACCTGCTTAACATCAAAAACAGCATTCACTTCAAGATTTTTCAACTGGTTTGTTGAAAATTCAGGATAATATATTAAAGAATGTAGGTGGAATGAATTCTCAGTTCTTAGAAAACCATAGGACTGTTAGTGAGAGGCTTTATTACTGATTTCTTCTTAGGCATAATTTTTAATTTAAAAATTGTCGGTGGGTAATTTTTAACAACTATAAGATGTTAATGACAAATGATATATTTTATCACTTATGATTCTTTTTGAAGAAGTCACAGGAAACTGATTAATCACTAATTTTGGTGGAATCAAGATTTTCTGTTAGTGTAGGTGACCCAATTTTAGAACAGATATCACACAAGAAACCTTTTATTTCCTCTTTTGCATCTGTGTACTAGGTAATAGTGTTGTTTTCTCAGATGATCTCAGTTGTGTTTAAATGCTTTGAGATGTGTCCACACAGTAATGAAGTCAAGATGTCATAATGCAGTGGGGGACAGCACATGCAATGTGACAGTGGTGGCCGCTCTGTGGCCTTCAAGCTTCCAAGAATGCCTCACCCTGGGATCAGAGCACTGCTAGGTCTCCATCGGAACCATGAGACAGACCACATGATTCCTTGAGGGGAGGTTTAGAAGGTCAGCCCACAATGGAGGGCATTTAATTATGTTCATCCCCAAAGATACAAAACTGAGAGAGTGAGAGAGGCACGGGGGGAAACTAATTACTGTTCCATTTATTTGAGAATAAAGAACAGAACTTCCTGCTGGAGCAGCTAAAAGCTCCAGGGATTCAGAGCTTCAGCAGGGAGCCTCACCCCGCTTTGTGAGCCTGGCAGCTGTCAGCCAGCAAATCTGATGTACAAGTGTCCCAGTTTATTTGCGACTGTCCTAACAGAGGGGAGCATATGAATTTCTAAATTTCAAAGCAAATCCAAATGAAAAAAAAAAGTCATAAAATCAACCCTCCACCTTTTTTATTTTGTCTTTGTGTCTTTGGCCACCTTGTAGTGATCCAGGTACCATTTCAGCAGCAGCACATAGCTACACACCTGTGTGCCACCCTCATACCATGCATCCCAGGTGCTTTGCGATGCAAATGGAAGTGAGGTTTCCAAACCAGGCCCAGCTCACCAAATTAAACTAAAGTTCCTTTGGAGCTGAACTCCTTTGTTTAAACAAACAAACAAAAACCCATAGCCGAATTCCCTATTGATAAACAATCTGGTTGTTTAAAAAAATTGAACGTATCTTTTCTTATATGTTTTCATTCTTTACACCTGAAATCAATTTTGATTTAATGTTCTCATTTTAAGTGACTTTTGCACTGTATTTTGATGAGACACATCCTCAATCATAAAATGGCTAAAGAGATTCAGCATTTTTTTATGTGTTAAACCTGTAGAATGTAGAACCCTTAACCTAATAGCACTTTCCTGCCTAAGACATTTTTTAATAGCTACAATTTTCTGCAGTTCATAAATCTAATTTTCTTGGAGTCTTCCATTAAAATATGGCCTCTTTAGGCTTATTTGACCAAATTTTGACATTAATTTTGCAGTACAATTTGGTTGACTTGTTCAAGACATTTTAAGTGAGAAAATGTGTCAAGTACAAATAAGACTTATTTAGTCATTATTTGGTTCATGGGGGACGAAAAGCAATTAGGATACCATTTTAACCTCCTTTTTGTAATTGGGTGCTTAAATTAAACACCTCCATCCTAACATGATGGGAAAACTGAGGCTTTGCCCTCTGACCACCTGTGACTAGAAAACGTAACTGTAAAATTAAAGCACAAAATAAAAACTACCTGTAATTATTCACGCAGTACTCTTGCTTATGCCCTGTTTCCTTTTTCTCCTCCTCTTTTCTCCTGATATGTATCTTCTTAAAAGTGCCTATAAATGGTAAGTCCCCCCATGCGCCCGCCCCATGGAGAAGGTGTGGAGGGAATGGGGGGGGGGGGTCTTATCTATAGATTTGGACAAAGCCAGCTGGCTCTGCTGTGTGTTGGCCTGCATGTTAACTCTTGTAGAGCATCCCACGAGTGCCGTGTTGGTCCACCGTGTCCTGTCCAGCTTTCTGATCCTGGAGCATGCAAAGTGACTCATCCGACCAGTCCCCATTTCTTTCCCCCCACTTACCCTGGATCTCATGTGTCAAGTCCACATTTTCATTGCTAGCTTCGTAAGCCAACCCATTTTGTGCACTTTTACTTTGCTCATGGAACATTTGTACAGAGTCGATTTCCGTCATCCTACCACCTAGGTCATGAGTCTTGGGAAGAATGCAAGACTGGTTTTGCACCAGGCCTTGGTGAAGTTTCAGACCGAAACTTCAATGTGCTTCAGCACCCGAAGGCTAAAGGATTCTTACCAACCAGCTTTGTCAAAGCAATAGATCGTTTGGACTGCTTTGTAAACACAAAGATTCCTGCCGCATCCCTAACGGTCTCGCCAACCCCATTTATATTTCTAAACCTTGAAATTTTCTTTCTTGCTGAGCCGTCCTGGGGATAGTTGCAGCCGTAGATTGAGGGGATACCAGCAACCGCTTCTTAGATCCTCGGTCACCCCGTGTAGCCCCGGTGGTCCCTCACTTTCTCCACGGCCTTCTTTTCCCAGATGAGACGCACACAATGGCCAGTGACACCAGCAGCTTGGTGCAGTCCCACACCTACAAGAAGCGCGAGCCAGCCGACGTGCCCTACCAGACCGGGCAGCTCCACCCCGCCATCCGGGTGGCCGACCTGCTCCAGCACATCACGCAGATGAAGTGCGCCGAGGGCTACGGCTTCAAGGAGGAGTATGAGGTGAGCACGTAGCCCCCGACCTGGGTCTGGGTGGGACTTCCAGGGGGCCGCTGGAAGGGCCAGGTGTTTCATCCCGGCTCCATTTCCATCCAGCCACCAGGAAGCCGTCACAGGTTGAATGGAAAGAGGAAGGATACTTCTTCCCCTGAGTCTTCATTCCGCATAAATGTGTCATGAGAACAGAGGCACCCTCTGCCCCATTCCTAATCACCTTTCTAGGCTTTTCCTATAATTAAGACCCAATAGTTCTGAATGTTACTTCAGGAAGAAGCTGTCCACCTAAAACTCTTGTAGACCAATCAGGATGTCCTGTGGAGATTAGATGGCAGTAAGGGGACTGGCTGGTGTCACAGCCTTGACAGCTGTCATTGTCCTGCCAGCCCAGGGAGCAGGTCGCTGTCCCAGGATCTGTGCTGGCAGCCCTGGGGACATTTCCAGAAACAGTGATAGACACTCTCACACTGGCTGTAAAATGTAGGCCTCACCCCTTTCACAGCCTCTGTCCTGAGCTAATTCTGTTGGAAAGCTGTTCATGAACTAAAGAGAATTAATTGATTTGAAGAAGGCTGGTTCAGAAGAGCACACCCTCACTGAGAGAGTGTGTGTGTGAGAGAGAGAGAGAGAGCAGAGGTGGGGGGGGGGAGGGGCCTTAGATTTCTCTCTTATTAAATAAAATTAGTTCACAGTCGTTGGTGAAGATTTAGTATCGGTATGCTTACTGTAAAAATAGGATCGTGGAAGTTCCTGCCGTGGCACAGTGGGTTAAGGATCTGGCGTTGTCTCTATGATGGTGCTGGTTTGATCCCCGACCTGACACAGCGGGTTAAGGATCAAGCATTCCCTCAGCTGTGGCGTTGGTCACAGCTGCAGCTCAGATTCAATCCCTGGCCCAGGAACTCCGTATGCTGTGGGTGCGGCAGAAAAAGGGGTCGGGGGAGGATGGTATAGCTGTGTGGCTTTTTAAATCTAAGGATGTGTCCCGGGGACTGCGTCTACCTGACTAACTCTCGGTTGGGAATTAGAGTATTTTTAAAATCAGTTCTTACCACCTCCAAATCCTACTGGGTCCAAACTCTGCTTCTTTCTCCTCTTGGGATGGCCACAGACACTTCATTTTGTGCCCTGCATGCTGCCTTGTCTTGGGTTTAGCTGAATCACCAAAGCCTCATTAGAGCAGTCAGACCCAGGCCACTGCTCCACTTCTCTTAAGACCCAGGCTTTGTCCACTGCAGGCGAGGACACAGACACACTTTGCTGACATATGTGTCCCCCTGTGTTGTCAGTGACTTCAGCTCAGAAGACTACAGAGCCGTGGAAAATCACCCAAACCGGGCCCCGGGGGTTTGATTTAAGTCCAGAAAATATTTCCAGATGAAGTTCTGCATTTTAGCCATCCTGAAATTCTTCGGTTTACCTTCAAAGATTTAATGTATAATTCACTGAAATTGACTGCCTTTGCATATTTCCTCCTGAACTTTTAAAGGCTAGCTTAGAAATTAATAGGATTAAGAGCAAGCCTTCCAAAAGCATTAATATCTTATGAAAGACAAAATTAGGTTATTGAGAAAATAGAAGCCTAATGAATAGAGCTGATGTCTTTAGTTCTCTCCCGTCTTCTGGATGCAGCTATGGCTCTAATGCTGATTAAAGATGTTAATGTCAAAGAGATTAGTTATAGACTCAAGTAACAATTCATAAAATAACCTGAGTCCAGTTTTTCATGGACTATTTTCAAATACCAACCTTAGGACTTCCAATAACACACCATAGATAGCGCAAATGTGAAAATATGCAGGAAATTAGTTCTTATTCAAATCTCCTGAAGAAATATGATGTGTAAGTACAAACTGAAACTCTTTATACTCCATTTAGGCATGTTATAATTGGTGATTCATTGAGTTGTTATACTCTGAAATAAAATGTCATTAATTACATTTTAAAGAACTCTTTGGCTCATGCTCGCTATTCAGTGGGTCAGGGGGACTGTTTAAAAGTAACATATAGGGGTATCCTAAGCCATCATGTTATAGCTTAAAGTTACACAGTGTTATATGTCAATTGTATCTCAATGAAGCTGGCATGGGGGAGTAAAAACTTTTTAAGGCCGAAACCATTATCAGCTTTAAAAAAAGGGGGGGGAGGAGGAAGGGGAAAAAATGATAAAAGAACATATATGAAAGAAGAAAGATAAAACAAATAGGAAGGTGCTATTGGGAGAGACCTGAGATGGAAAGATCTGACAGGGATAATCCTAGCACGCAGTAATTTTTGGGTCATTGATTCCCTGGGGGCCAGGGTAGGGATGTGGGCGGTGGGGCCATGGGGGGACACAGTCAGTGGGACCAGAGGAGCGATGGTGGTAGGAGCTAAACCCGTAGAGTGGCCACAGAGGGACAAGGACACTGGCTGTATCTCACCTCCAGCCCAAATCCTTGCCTCACTTCAGTGCCCACAGGATCCTTGGGTGAATCTGGAAAATCCGTATGCAGTTGTGTTTTAAAGGTCACTTGGCTTTAGAACTCTAACCAAACGTACCTCTTCGAATCTTGCAGTGAATGTGCATCCTTCTCTTAAACCTACACGGACCGTCAGGTCTGTGTGTCTGCCCAGTGTGGTTGGAATTTCATGGATCAGATACTGAGGCTGAGGTTTGGGAAGGGGTTCTGGTACCAGACATTCCAGCTCAGCCTGGGTCAGACTGTCTAACATCCTGGGCCTCAGTGTCCCCATCTGTAAAATGGGATGACTGTAGTTATCAACCTCATAAGTGCATTGTGAGGATTTGCTCATGTAATGCCTCAGACGTGCTAGAACTGAATCTGACGTTCATGGAAGCATGAGCTAGTAAAGGAGGAAAGTACTAGTTTATAATAGGCTTCAAAAGAGGGTGTTCACACAGTGTTCTTTACAAGAAAGCTGTGTCAATGACCATTTCAGTGCCTCTCCTGTATTCAGTGCTCTGCGTAGATGGAGCCCATCATTATATAGAAAAGGCTCAGTACATTTTTTGCTTCATCTATAGAGCTAGGCAATTCCCTCGCCAGGTATCATATATATCATCAGAACTTCCCATTAAAAAATAACTTAAGCAGAGTTCCTATTGTGGCTCAGCGGTAACAAACCTGACTATTATCCATGAGGATGCAAGTTTGATCCCTGCCATCCCTCAGTGGATTGAGAATCCCACGTTGCCAAGAGCTTGTGGTATAGGTCGCAGATATGGCTTGGATCTCTCGTTGCTGTGGCTGTGCTGTAGGCCGGAAGCTACAGCTCTGAGTCAACCCCTAGTCTGGGAACTTCCATATGCCACAGGTGCAGCCCTAAAAAGCAAAAAAAAAAAAAAAACTTAAATAGGTAGGTTTAATTCTGTGGATAAAGAGTTTGAGAACTGAGAAAAAGGTTAAATATTTTTTTCTAAAAAATTGGCATATAGTTGACTTATTATATTAGTTTCAGGTGTACAACATGGTGACTTGATATGTTTATAGATTATGCACCAAAGTTATTGTGATATTATTTACCGTACTGCTGGTACTGATCATTACATCCTGTAACTTATTCTTTTTTTCTTATAGTTTACCAAATAAAATATAGTGTGCTCAGTTAAACCTAAACCTCAGATAAACAGTGAATGATTTGTTAGTATAAGTATGTCCCAGTGGTGCTTGGAACATACTTGTACCAAATCGTACTAACTGTGTATATGAAACTCAGTTAATATCTTAAAATATATGCTGTCACCTTTTATTGTTGAAATAGTATTTTCATTTCTATGAAAAGTCCTAAGAGATGATGTAACGATAGGCCACAGAATATTTTTTTAAAAAAACAGTTGTCCTATTAGTGTCTTTGCAAAGTCAGATTTAGAGGAAGGTTTAATTTAAGTCATACTCGTTAGTTTACTGGAGAGTACCTAGCACTTGGAATGAATCTGACACTGCTTGGGATGGAGGGCTGGGGACACAGAAGAGACTGCTTGCCCACAGAAGGCTCACTCAGCAGGGGACACGGTCACAGAGTGTTTGCAGTGCCTCCAGAAAACCCTTCAGGGCAGATTTGCATTAGTACTTTGAAGGCCTGGAGCAAGATGGAAAGACGAGCAAGATGACTTTTTCCTCGAAGGATGAGTAGGAGGTGTCCAGGAGATGGCAAAGGAGTGGGATTCTGGGTAGACATGAAAGCAAGAGAATGCGGCAGTCAGGGCTCTGTCATACAGGGCACGGTGTCCCACAGAGAAGCTGGGGCATCATTCCAGCTGCCATTGGAAGAGCAGAAGGATGTTGGTAACATCCGTCTGATTCCGTACTTGGAGGGAGATCTCTTCATACAAATCACTGAATTTTTTTTTTTTTCCTTTTTACAGCCTCACCTGCGGTATATGGAAGTTCCCACACCACATGTTGAATCAAAGCTGCAGCTGGTCGAATCAATCTATACCACAGCCACAGCAACTCAGATCTGAGCCACATCTGCAGCCTTTGCTGCAACTTACAGCAACACCAGATCCTTAACCCACAGATCGAGGCCAGGGATCAAACCCATATCCTCACAGATACTACGTTGGGTCCTTAACCCACTGAGCCACAACGGGAACTCTAAACAGCTTAATTTTTAAATGCTGTTGTACAAGGCACACAGGAACTGCTTTAACAATAATAGACAACAGCCCCCCAAAAAAAAATAAAAGGAAGAGGAAAAATGTATTTACTGAAAAAGTGTAATAGAAACTGCATCCCTCTAGCCTCTTTTAAAAAGTACAGAGCAATGCTTGGCTCTGAGACTTGGCGAAGCAATGAACCACCTTGACACTGACGCCTCCCTGGGGATGAAATGCCAAGAAAGCCTCAGGTTGCCGTAGAGACCTCAGCATAACTGCCCCATCGGCCTTTCTGGCTTTTTTTCAATCAATCCATGGACATCAGGAAACATCAGCCATTTAGACTGTAAAGTAGTTTTGAAAGAGTGAGCTTCTCTCTGTTGGCACTGTTTCAACCAATCCATCTTCATCTTTTCCAAGATAGCGATGTCTGAAAACTGGCCTGAGCCCTGGAAAGGTTCATTACCACTCAAGGAGCCGACAGAAGTGCATCCAAACCAGAGGGGAGACGGGGTGGGATAAGAGAGCAGTGCTGAGCGCAGATCTCTTATTTGATTTTATTCTAACAAGATGGTCATATGGCACCTCTCATCGGGGAAATGCAATAATTTGATTCAAAAGCAACTCAGACATGACTCACAATAGAAAAGTAAACAGGCAGAACTGAACAGAAAATGGCAAGTTGTCAGCAGAGAACGGATGGAGGCTCTCGGGAGAACAACGAACCCAGTGGAAGGGCCGGTTTGCTCATGTTGCTACCGAAAGGGAGCCAGTCTCTCTCCCACATGGAGAGCCAACCCCCTGAGGAAGATCAATGATTTTACCAGGACTGAGAAAGGAGAGGGTTGTACTCAGGGAGGCGGGGCCTGAACCATCCACCCCTGCCTTTATCACCTGGAATGAAAAGGAAAATTCTCCAGCTCAGCTGCGAGCCAGGAGGCCCCGCCCTGGACCTGGCAGCATTACTGCTGCAAACTGCTCCCAGCTGCTGAGTGGGACAGAGGGGGTCCCAGCCTCACAGGTGGCCCTGCAGAGTTGGAGAGCCAATTCCTGCCCCTCTGGCGTCCCCAGAGGGCCTTCTTTGGTCCTCAGTTTTTGGACTGATCCCAAGTGTCTTTGGGATCCAAGCAGAGAAACGTTGACCTTCTGCAGGAAAATGGTTGTGTCCTTCTGAGAGGAAGTACGTTGCCCTCATTGTAAAATTAAGATCAAGGAAGGACAGCAATTTAAAACCACGTCCACCAAGTGCCTCCTGGAAAACACAGGTGGTACTATTTCATTAGCCAATAATCAATGTCGTTCGGGAGCACAAACATTTATCTTCCAGTCATGAGAGCCGAACTGTATAAAGCTAAGTAATTCCTGGCCGCTCCTCTTCAAAAAATACATGTGTGTGTACATACATATCTAAAGGTATTTAGAAAAGCGCTACCCTGACCGCACCTGCTTTTCTCCTGTGTGTTTCTCTAGGACATGAACACACGTGATTAATTTTATAATTGAGTGTGGAGATTGTTTTTGTGCTCAATTTAAACTTGAGGATTGGAGACTTTATGCTAGAATCTTCAGGCTTAAGTATAACTTAAGCGTTTTTCCAAGGAACCTGGATTTAAAAAAAACAAAAAACAAAAAAAATGTAGCTCCTTGGAGATGTTTTTAAAATATGTGGATTGTATATTTCCCCCTCTCATCTTTCCCTCTGTTTTCTAAGTAAAACAGCCAATTTTGGTAAACAGAAGCCCAATGTTCTATTTGATGCCTTTGTCTGTATTTGACAATGTGTGGCAAGCTAAGACGGTATTGTTATTAAAATGTCTCACTTGACCTCCAAAATCAGTGAAAACTGGAAAGAGAAAACCACTCCCTGAAAACCACCTCCTCCCCACGGAGGCTGCAGTTCTCATTCCTGTTGAAAGGCCCTTAGTCAGAAAGGCCATCAGCTGGGAAGACAGGCCAGCATCCTCAGGTGAGCAGGCTGCAGCATGGGCAGGAGGGTGTCTGTGCCTGGCTTCTGCCCGGTGGGGGGCTAGTGGGCAGAGAGGGAATTGCAGGTACAGGTATGTCTAGAAACGTTCTAAGGACTGTGGCCCCCTTGCTTGGTTTTGAGAACAGAGACGGGCGGGGGGGGGGGGGGGGCAGGTGGAACAAGAGGTGCTTTGTGTTCTGTACCTGCTGGAACCATTGTGACCCAGCTGGGCTGTGCTTGTGCGTGGTCCACAGTGGAGGCGCCCCCTCGGCTCACCTCCAGCCCACACAATTTTCAGATGTGCTTTTCCACTCCCTTTTCATATTCTGAGGCACCAGCTGAGTCCATCAATCGCCACAATCAATGCAGGTTATTTTCTGTCCCACAGGATACAAAACAAACAAAACAAAACCATTGAAAGCCAAGGATGGGGAGTTTGGGGAGCCTTGGCGAGCGCTGCAAATACATTAAGAATCGAAACAGCTGCGCCTGCAATGGCTGCAGCAGCCAAGTGAGTTTTGACATGTTTTTTTTTTTTTCTTTTAATTATTATGGTGATGCTGAGCCAGGTCCGTAAGAAAATGATAAAAATTCTAACTGGAATTTTGAGGCTGCTTCTCGCTGTTTGGGGCAAATCAAGTGAACCTGTTTATGAATACTTTGTCAGTAGATGAAAATTTCTGCAGATTTTTAAATAACGCAGCAGAGACAGTTGATTTTACTACGAATACTTGGTAGATTTTTTTCTAACCTGCGAATATAAAAGTGCCTGTGTTATTCGTTGAATGCGCCATGTCATCGTGCTTGCTTTCAAGGCCTCGTAAGTGTTAGCCAATTTTTTTTTTAAAATCCAGTCTCCTTTTGCCCCACCCCTGATAAGATCATGGACTCAGAAAACTTCAGAAAATTTGGTGAAAAACTATTTCCCACAATTTTCCATCCTCCTTCTGAGATTCGTGGTGGAAGACCTTTTCTAGTTTGTGTGAAGTCCGTTTGTTGGCCCTCTGGTTTCCATGTTGAAGGGGTCATTAGAATTTTCTTTATGTCCCCTGGAGGAGTCAGGCACCGTCCCCACTTGTTGACATGCTTTTAGTGTCAGATGGCGTTAGCCTCAGGACGGGGCCCAGAGGGGACTGCCAGGGTGCCTGTGCCCCAGCACCTGCCACCTTCTGGCATGCCTGGCGTCAGCTGGATGCTGTCATTCCCCACTACCTCGGCCCATCCGGCTTTGACAGTGTCACCTTGCCCGCCCTCACCCTCCCCTCCAGTCAGCAGCGCAAGCCCTGCCTACCTCCCCACTCGCCTTTCCAGTTCCGCCCCTCCCTCCCGAGCCCACTAGCCACCCACATCTCCTGCCCACACCCTAGAAACAGCCCCCAGCTCATCATTTAATCTCCCCTTTCAAATCTGTCCTACACTCTACATCCAGCTTTCTTTGTGAAACCTAGATGTTAGCCCATTTGACGCCAAAAGAAACCCGCTCTGGAGTCTTTGCGATGATAGGAACCCCCTGAGTAGAGCCACTCGGTGTCCAGGATGTGGCCCCAGCCTTGCTCCAGGCTTCAGTCGTAGCTGCGGCTGCCTCCCTCCCTGAGCCTCAGGGCCCAGCTCCTCTGGGTTACTCACCACCTCACACCTAAACACCTAAGCACCTTGCTCTCGCTAGGCCCCTTCTGGTCATGGATTCTGTCCGGAATGACTCGCAGCTCCTCCATCACCTGCCAGATCCCTTCAGACCCAATGCAGGTGTTACCTCCTCCTGAGGCATCCCCACCCCCGATCTCCCAGTCAGAGAGACCGTCTGTCCACAGTCTTATCACAGGCAATGATAATACAGAGGGCAATGTAATATTGATCATGTAGTAGGCACTTCGGTAATTGATAATTCAATAGGCAGTGTAATAATTGCTAATACAGTGGGCAGTGTGATAATTGATGATAGCTTGGGCAATGTGATAAGTGATAATGCAGTGGGCTGTGTAATAATTGATAATGCCGTGGGCAATGTAATGATAATGCAGGGGCCAGTGTAATAGTTGCTAATAGAATGGATAGTATATTAACTGATAATATGGTAAGCTACATAGTAATTGATTATTCAATAGATATTTGAGAAACACTACTAAATATAAGTTACTTTCCATTTGTTGCACTAATTTCGGTGAATTTCAACATATACATGCCTAGGAGGGGGGAATGAAATTAAAGAGGGAGAGCACTATTAAAAATACCCCCTCGGAATGGTACAGACCATCATGTAGGATCGAGTGGGTGAGCAGCGCCCAACCAGGAAAACTCTGTGCTGACCAACCTGAGCCTCACCCATACCCACCACTTAAAATCAGGAAGCATGGCATGCTTCCATGGGATCATTTTACTTGCTGAATGCCAACCATGTGTTTTAAAATTGAAGATCAATGTCTTTATTCCATGTTTGCTCTAATTTCTTTTTTAACCCCTAAAGTGACTAGTGTAGAATTATCTAGAGCGTTTCATATCATGACTGTTTCAAGAGAGAAACTATATATCATCCTGCACAGAATCAAAGCTCATAAGAGTGATTTGTGTTATCATAGATGTGTTTTGGGGGGAGCAAGGTTTTGAGGGATGGGCTTTTTGTGGAATCTTGCTTGATTCCTAGAATTTGGATGACAGTGTTGATGGTGCCTGCCTTGGTGTGACACCTCATGGGCTAGCAGTCTATATAGATGCCCACACAGAGAAATAGAAAGACATATCTAGCTCTTGCTAAGCACAGTGTTTTACATTATAATCATACCCAGGTACCGCTTGGGAGTGGTGGGATTTACTCCATAGTCTGTTGACTCCAGAGGCGGTGTTCCTCCCACTACCCCGTGTAACTTCCTCAGGCAACACGCAAGAAACACAGACCTGCAGAAGTCAGCCTTGTGTTCTGTTGATGTGACTTGGGATTTCATGGCAGGGGCGTTGTTTTCCTCCAAGCAGTTTTATTTGCTTTGAACTGGTCTGTCCTTTGGCAGAGGACCCAGCCTGCCCTGGGGACCCTGCTGACAGCGCCAACTCTGGTTCATTTCAACTTCTCAGCAGTAGCAGATGCTGCCCGCTAACCTCGCTCAGCAGCCCAGCTCCAAGAGCGAGGTCACTCCGACATGACTCCTCTCCTGCTCTAGCTTCTCCTGGTCAAGTAATACAGGAAAATTACTCGGCAGATAGCAGACAGCCTGGCTTGTCCAAAACCCACCAGGACCAGGGATAAGCTAAAGTCGAGCTGTGGCTCTGGAGTCAGAGACCTCATGGGCTGCCTCCTTGGATTGTTGCATCACTGCCAACCAGCCCCGTAGAAGGAGGGAGAAGACGAGGTGTAGATGTGACATAAGCTGTGTGCAAAAGTGCAGGGTTATCTCAGAGATTCTCTCTGGAAGAGGCTGAGTCTTTTTTGCAGTGAGATGATACAACATATAAGGGAACAAGCTTGGATTGGACCTCCAGGCAGAACCAAGATAACACCTCTAAGCTTTGACTAAATGATGCACAGAATAACCAGTTGAAAAGGTAATTTTTTTTTCAAAGAAGGAGCACTGGGAAGAAGAAAGGACAGTGGATGGGCAGTTAGAGGCCTAGGTCCCAAGTCTTTGACCTGTCATGTCATTGAAGAGTCTTGCTGAAACCCTAACCCCAGACCCCTGAGTGAACCACTTACCTGAGTGTGCCTGGATCAGCTGTGATGACCAAGCGCTCGATGGATATCTCTCCGTCATTACTCAAGCCATCACCTTGGTGATGCCAGACCCCTGCTTTGTTGACGTTGCCCCATGGGTGGGGTGTTTTCCAGTGGGCACCCCTAACCAGCTGCCCGAGAACCGTAGCCTGCCCGTCACTTGGGACCCACGAGCAGTTCCCTGGCCCTCTCTTGCCAGTTTTGAGTATATTCAGCATTTCTAAATGAGGGGGTTTCTACCCCTTCCTCTCTCTTCCCCATTTCAACCTCCTTCCACTCTCACCTATAACCCCGGCTCCATCTCTGAGACACTGGGAAGGCCAAGTTGAGAGTATTCAGTGAAGCTACTAGTACATTTTTGAATCAGGTCCTCACCATGTCCGGAATGTGTTTATGCTCAATATTCCAGTACATCCCTAATCCCCACTGTCCCCTTTGTAAGGACTGCAAGTATTAAGGAAATATATGGATTAATATAAGTAATTTTTAAATTATTTCACATTTTAGATTGTATAAATTCACATTACTGTTACGTCATGTATTATTCAGACCAAAATAATGTTGAATCAGAGCCCATAATCTTTTTGACCCGTCCTGTCTCTGAAAAGAGAGCATGCTGACTCTTCCAACTTCTTTTATTTTTTATTTTTATTTATTTATTTATTTATTTATTTGTCTTTTTGCCATTTCTTGGGCCGCTCCCGCGGCATATGGAGGTTCCCAGGCCAGGGGTCTAATCGGAGCTATAGCTGCCAGCCTACGCCAGAGCCACAGCAACATGGGATCCGAGCCGTGTCTGTGACCTACACCACAGCTCACGGGAACGCCAGATCGTCAACCCACTGAGCAAGGGCAGGGATCGAACCCGCAACCTCATGGTTCCTAGTCAGATTCGTTAACCACTGCGCTACAATGGGAACTCCCCAACTTCTTTTATTGCATCTCCGGAAAATAGAAGTAGTTTTAGGTCCATGATGGAATTCACCTACTATTCAGTGTCTTAGACAACTCTTCACTCCCTTTATCTTCTATTGTTGCCCTTTAGGGACACATGGAAAATCTTTTATCTGTTTGCATCAGAGAGATTACACAAAAGATACTGAGTAATTGTAATGCATTCGGTGCTAATTATAAATACACAGCGTATGTTTTTATATGTATTGTATTTATGTGCTTTAGGTAATTATGCATTTGCGTTCCTTGCCAATTTTATGGCCAAAATATTTTACTTGGCTGATTACTAAGTGTATTTTAAGCTTACTTCTTGAAACATGAAGAGAATATACTATAAATCCAATTAACGTAATTTATCTGCCCAAAGAGAATGCTTGCTTTTATTTTTTCTCTATTTTAATGATGAAAAACAGTTTTAAGGATGCAGAGTAACAAAACACATTTTTAAAGGCTCCCAGGTCCTGATTTTCTTGTTATTTTCCTTTTAAGACAACACGTAATTTTTGAAAGAAATTTGGATATTTTAAGAAACGTGTAAAGGAAAGAAAAAAGACAATGAAAACTACCCATAAACCTCTCAATGTTCAGTAAGTTCCCACCCAATATCTTAATGCTTTAGAATCTTTATATAAATAGTTTTATGTCTTGTGTTCCCACTTCACATTATGTCACTAATGTGCCTGTGTCTTGGCCCCGAATAGTGCTGGGAATAATTCTTTGGATTTACCTCCATTATTTTCTATAGTTGGATTTCAAGAGGTGGAATTATCGGTTCAAAGTATATAAAATGCTTCAGGTTCTTTATGCATATTGGCAACTTGCTTTCCAGAAAAATTGAGCCAATTCGCACTTGCCATTAGCACTCCATAAAATGCTTACCTCAACACACTAGCACGAAAATAAGCATTAGTGTATATATATAGAGAGAGAGAGAGATAGATAGTCTTGGCCAGTTTGATAGGTTAAAAAAGGAAAAAAAAAGAGTATCTCATTATTGTTCCATTTGAAACAAGACAGCCAGGTGAAAATTTTCCTTTGTGAACTGTTCATATGCTTTGCCTCTTTTTTTTACTAGGGTGTTAACCATACCCACTGACTTGTAAGACCTCTTCTATGCTCGGCTGTCCTTAAGCTTTAATCCCCTGGTCCATGAAAACTGTGGACATTTTCTGCAGTCAGCTTTATGAAGAACTCTGTGTAGTTTGCTTGGAATTCCATGGGCCCCTTTATAATGCTTGGGAAAATTGAATTCTTGGCAATATTGGATCTTTATATCTTAATATGGTTTATGCTTCTGTGTATTTGGATCTTCTTTTATCCTTTTCGGCAGAATGTTCTCCACAAAATCTTACACATCTTTTATTTATGTATGCTTTTTGTTATGGTAATAGCATTTAAAAAAATACATTTCTTTTTATTGCAAGTAAATAGAGTGTGTGTATTTATATGTACACATACACACACCACACACACACATATGCTGTTGCCTTTGTATATTGCTCCTTTTCCAGAAGCATTTCTTAGCAGTCTTTATCTCAGTTATTTCGCTGTAGATTATTTTAGAGTTTTCCATGGAGAAATCATGTCAACTCTCATTACTGAGAATTTTGTTTCTTCGTAATCCTTATATATTTTATTTATTTTTCCTTGCGTATAAAGCTGACTAGAACTTCCAGCACAACATTGAATAAAACTTAGGTTGGCAAGCATCATTGCCTTTGTCCTGGTTTTCAGAGAAAAAGCTTTTAATGATTAACGATTAGTTATAATTAGTTTAATTCCCTTCCATTTCTGGTTTATTAATATTATTTGCCATGGATAAATACCAAACTTGATAGAAGGGCTTTTTCAGCCTTTATTGTTATATGAAATAATTATTTTCTCTCTTTTAACATCCAAGTGTGGTAAATTCATTAATATAATTAATATTCTAACATTGAACCAACCCTTCATTCCTGGAATAAACCTGACTTGGTACTAAAGTACTAAATATTGCCATGTACTAAATATTGCGAAAGACTTTTCATAGTGATTTTGGTATCTATGTCTTTGAGTGACTAGTCTCTCCATGATCCTTCTTATATTTCTATCTTCTCATTTTAGAATGAAAACTATATCCGCTTTTTAAAATTAATTAGCATTTTCTATTCTTTCTATTCTCTTAAAAGAGTTCATTGTAAGTTCAAATTATCTTTAGAATTCACCTACAAAACTAGCTCATGGTAAAATTGTTAATTACTAATTTCTTTCAATAGCTATAAGACTATTCTGGATTTCTAGTTTTTCTCACGTTAGTTTTATAGTGAATATTTTCAAAGGAATTTTGCATTTTGTTTAATTTTTTTACTCGGGTATACATTTGTTCATATTTTCATATTATCTAGTTTTCTTGTCTGCACTCATGTTCCTTTTTTATCATCATTAACAGTGTTTATTTGTACTTTTTCTATTCTTTCTTGACTATTCTTAACATTTTGTTGGTTTTATTAGTTGCTTCAAAGAGATAACCTTTGGCCTTGTTGATCATTTGCATGGCATTTTTTTAAAAATCTCTACTCTTCCTGACCTTTATTAATTTCCTCATCCTTTCTTTGAGTTTATTCATTCTTTTTCTTAAGTGATGTGCTATGAACACATTAATTTTCAGTCATTCCTTTTAAAAATTTTTTATTACAGTATAGTTGACTTACAATGTTTCTTCAACCTCTGTTGTATAGCAAAGTGACCTTTTTCTGATATGTGCATTTATTTAAACCTAATTTGGGGAGTTCCCACTGTGGTACAGTGGGTTAAGAATCCAACTGTAGTGGCTCAGGTCACCACAGAGGCATGGGTACAATCCCCAGCCCAGCACAGTGGGTTAAAGGATCCAGTGTTGCCCTGGCTGTGGTGTAGATCGCAGCTGTGGCTTGGATTTGATCCCTGGCCTGGGAACTTCCACATGCCATGGGTGCAGCCATAAAAGAAAAAAAAAAAACTATTAATTTTCCCTCTAAGTAACAGTTGAGTAGTTACCATTGAATGTTTTTTTAATTTCCTTGCAATTACTTTTTTGACCCATGCATTATTTAGAGCCATGTGAGTGCAAGAGTGTGTGTTTTATTTCTCCATGCATGAGAAATTTTTTGGTTATCTTTTTATTAATAATTTCTAGCTTAAATGTATTATGATCAGAGAAAATTCATTGGCACTTGTGGACATTATTTAGAGCCTTACACATGATCAGTTTTCTTAAACATTTTGTGCATTCTTAATAACAGTGCTGGGGGCCATGTTCTATATATTTTTAGATCAAGGCTTTTTAAAAATTTGCCATTAAAATTTTACTAAGTAAGTTTACTAGCTTTTTGCCTGTTAAATCTGTTACTGAAAGAGATAGGTTAAAAGAAGTCATATATTTTGAAGCCAAGTTATTAGGTAATTATAAGTTTAGAATTGTGTCTTCCAAGTGAATTGAACATTTCATCATTAGACAGTAATATTGTCGTTAGTTTATTTGGTCTAATTTCACTATAACTATGCCAGTTTCCTTCTAATTAGTATTTTCCTAGATATACTTTCAATCTCCCTATTTTAATTGGGTCTCTTGTAAATAGCATATGGCTGGATTTTATTATTTCTGCTTTTACCTTTAAAAGTCTAATAGCTTTTACCTTTAAAGTCTGCTAAGTTGCCACTTAGTACATTTTTAATTTGTTGTCATTACTGATATTTTTTAATGTCTGTCACCTTATTTTGTGAGTTATGTGTGTTCCACTTTTTCCTATGTTTCTTCCCTCCACCCCACTTTTCTTGCCTATTTTTAATTAGTTGAATTTCTGTCTCATATTTTTCCCTCTACTGATTTGGAACTTATACATTTATTTCTTTTACTAGTCATTATAGAAATGTTAGTGTGTCTATTTTTAAATCTAGAATTAAATTTTTTGCTTAACTTTCTCCTCTTGGATATCTCTCTTCCCCTGTAAATATCTCCTGATAAGGAGATTGCCTGAGAACAAAGGTTCCCTGGAATTTGTAGCAGCTGCAAGGTACTATTTCTTTAATTTGCTCCTTCATGCATTCAGCAGATATCTACCAAGGCCCGCAATGCTAGACCCTGGGATTAAAAAGTTGAATACATACATCTCGGCTGCTATCCTTAAAACGATCCCTTTTTATTTTCTCCTTTGGGAGTAATTAGGCATCTGCCAAAGACCATGTATGTTTCTAACATCCTAAAACCAGGTTTTCAACCTGCTCATCACCTAATTCCAGCAGGGCTTGCAGGCTTGTAACCAAGGCGGCCGGCCTTCCCTTACCGTGGGGCCTCTGTTCCCCTTTGCTTGGTTACTAAGGAGGGTTGTCACACTCGACCATCATCCTCCTGTCACCGGAGATGCTTTCTGCTACAGCTGTTCCTACTTCTCTCCCTCTGGTTGTAGACCCTTTACTTCTGCCCTGGCCCCAGTTCTGCTCGTCATCTTTCCACGTGGGATGTATCCGTGGGTGGACTGAGCATCTTTATCTGACTTCCCTTTGTTACATGCATCTCTAGTTTTGGTCACACACATGAGCTTCTTGCCTGCTCGATGTTCCTCTGAATCACAGTGGTTTTGAAAAAAATGGGATGATATGCCCCACTCTCTCTGCTGTTACCTCTTCTTTCATGCTTCCCTAGGCTCGTCATCCATCTCCCTCTCCCCCTCCTCTCTACCCGTAGCCTGGACTTCAGCCAAGCCCTCACACCTCCCATCACAGCTGTCTTCCTTCCTCTCTTCCTTCCACTGCTGAGCCTTTGGAGCTATGTCTAAAATCTCGGACTTTTTTTTTTTTTTTTGGTGTTATCCTCTTTTTTAATTTATTTTCTTGAGGTACAGTTGATTTGCAGTGTTGTGTTAGTTTCTGCTGTACGGCGCGGTGATTCAGTTATATATGTATGTATTCTTCTTCATATTCTTTTCCGTTATGGTTTATCACAGGATGTTGAGTAGAGTTACCTATGCTGCACAATAACACCTTGTTGTTTATCCATCGCCTTTGTAATAGTGTGCATCTGCTAATCCCAAACTCCCAGTCCTTCCCTCCCCCAGCCCCTCTTCCCCTTGGCAACCCAAGTCTGTTCTATATGTCTGGGAGTCTGTTCCCATTTTGTGGATAAATTCATTTATGTCATATTTTAGATTCCATATATAAGTGATAGTCTATGATATTAGTCTTTGTCTGACTTACTTCACTTAGTGTGGTCATCTCTATGTCTCTCCATGGTGCAAATGGCATTATTTCATTCTTTCTATGGCTGAGAAGTATTCCATCGTATATATGTACCACGTCCTTCTCCATTCATCTGTCAGTGGACACATAGGTTATAAAAGGTCTAATTTTTAAACAAGATCGTCCCCGTGAAGACATCTTCTCAGTTGTCGGAGGCTGGGAGGAATCAGCAGACCCGGGAGTGGTAGTTGGTCTAGATGAGTCTTTCATGAGGTACGTGTGCAGTTCAGCTCAGGGCTTGCCCGTGTTTAGGAACTGTACAGCCTGTCCTGTAAGTCTGCCGAGCAGGAAGGAGGAGAAAATGGAGCTGGATAAATAATTTAAAACGGATGCAAAAGTGCTCTGCTGAAAAACTCCGTGCAGTCTGCCCCTTTTCCCCAGCCCTTTGGAAACTCCTCTCTGTTTTAGTTCTGACTGTGGGCGGGGCACCCACTGACCACCCCCAGCAGGCTCCAGTCAGCATCACCGTGCTCAGAGCATCGCATGGCACGGGGGATGGAACTGATTGGCAGCACTCATTGTCGTGCTGCTCTGTGCCTTCTTGGCCAGGAGTACTTCTTTCATGGAGTCTTCGGTGGTTTATGCATTGTTTAGAATCTTGGTGTCCAGTTATTTTTGTCCAACTTTTTGTTTATAGCCTGGCACAAAGCTTATTAATGCCGTTGACCTCTTACCTATTTTTTTAATTTATTTTTTTCCCACTGTACAGCAAGGGGATCAAGTTATCCTTGCATGTATACATTCCCCTCCCCCCTTTGTTCTGTTGCAATATGAGTATCTGACCTCTTAACTATTTTTAAAAATGTAGGGTGGGTTGCAGAACATGGTGTTTTGTCTCTTTTTTAAAATAGATTGTTTTAACTTCTGCGTTTGAGTTCTAGCCATAATGACTGCATTGGTCAGGTAACACTAATGCTTTTTTATTTCAATAAGTGCCAATATTTGACATCAATGTTCCCATAAAATAAATACTTCTTTATAATTGCTTTTCCAATACTTTTCCCAAATGACTCTTGCCAGTAGTTTTCCCCCAAAATTGTTTTGAGTGGTGGCCGCCATGATTCTTGTGAACTGGCAGTTGTGTCCAATAATTTAATCGGTGCCTGCGCTGTGCTGCCATTGCTCTTGGAGGACCATTTTTCATAATGACATCCCTCCGAGCATTTGTTAAATAATTACACCTATAAATGCTTCCCCACACGGACCCTCAGAAGTACTGTTAGACACTCAAAGCCCTAAAGAGAGGGCATGGGCACCACTGGAAGTGCCCCAACACCCCACTGGGAAAACTTCATCAACTTTGAGCAAGGGTGGGTGGGAGTCAGAGTTCTCTGTCCTTTGGAGACATTCCTGCAGCGTCACTGTCAAGCTCTTGCATACATAATTAATCAAGGCAGAGGCCCCTTGGGATTTTGATTGGCATCAGACCCCATTCCAGCCTCCCGCGTTGAAGGACCATTAGCGGGGTCTCCCCTGAATTTATGAGACGTATATGATTGTCCTTTAGCCCAAAGGCTAACATTGTGGAAAACATGTTTCTTCTGCAGCCTGCAACTGGTATGTTCTGTGCGAAGGCGACTGCATAAAAAATTAATACTAGATTTTTAAATTGTGATTAAATGTATAATAAGAATCATAGCATCCACTCTCAATGTGCCCATTTGATCTACAAGGAGGTTAATCATGAAAAGCGAAGACTTTAATGCTTCTAAGAGATTCTCTGGTATTCAGACCTTTGCAGGAAAGCAAATCTAAGAGCAGGTCAGTAAAGAAGCTCTGGACTGTTCAGGTGAGGCATGAATCAGGGCAGAAAGACTTAACGTGGCCAGATGTTTCAAACAAGGCCCATTGCTTCTGTGCAGACCCTGTCTCGTCCAACTCTCTCTCAGTCAACTTTGCTGTGCTGGCTACTAAATACAAGACACACCTATTTTAAAAAGTTCTCCTGGGAGTTCCCCAGTGGCCTGGAGGTTAAGGACCTGGTGCTGTCACTGCTATGGCACAGGTTCCATCCCAGGAACTTCTACATGCCACAAGCATGACCCCCCCCCCCAAAAAAAACAACAACAAAAAAAACACACACACACAAAAGTTCTCCTGGAATGTTCCTTGGGCACCTGACACAAGGGCAGACTCTGCTGCTGTTGCGTTTCTGGCCTGCCCCTCCAACTCCTCGTTTACGAGAAGAAATGATGTCTCCCTCACAGGACTGTTGTGGGGTGACAGTCCACGTCCACGTCCACATCCACAAATGTGTGCAGAGATATAAGGAGGCCTTATCACCCTGCTCTGGATTGGCACCCTCCCTTCTTGGGTCCCTGCCAGAGCTTCAAGCCACCATCTCTGGTCAAATCAGTTCTTCAACCACCACCAGACTTCGCTCTTCTCTGTGCTCAGAAACACCCAGTGTCTAAAGCACCAGGGGCTTATGACACCCCATCAGTGATCCTCAGCCCACTCCTTGTAGCCTTCTGCTGTGTGATCAAAGGCTCTCACCCGGGTCAGACAGTCTCTTCTTTTCCCCTCCTTCACACTCCTTCATCCTGGTTGCAGGCATCACTTGCTTGTGCGTGGAGCCCACTCCTGTCTCCCTCCACCTGCCAGCTCCTTCTGGTCGGTTCTAAGAGGACCAGCTCAAGTCTCCCAGAGCCACCGTTGGTCGCTCCTTTCTCCAAACCTTTACACCCTGAGGGTCTGTGCTATGTAGTGTAGCCTCTCTGTATACACTGCTCTGAGCCCTTTGCCGTCTGTCATGTGACTGAGACCCTGGATTGTATCTGCTCCGGGACGAGGCCGTCTTTCTGTTCTTTGGGGTGGTCTCCATACCACGTGTAGCCCCTAATGAGCAGGGTGGGTGACTGGGACAGGGAACTCTTTACAGGACTGTCCTATGAGATGTCAGCACAGACCAGTGATGCCAGAGTTTGACAAGCAATCATTATAACTTCATGGTTTTGAAAATTATTAGAACCAGATAGGGGGATGTCTTCAGGGTGGTGGTTAGAGTCAACAGCATTTTTAGCCTAATAGCAACGACCATGGTTAGGCATCAGCCATGGGTCACACCATGCTCAACCCATCCACATATTATCTCGTTGAAAGAGATAAGATCAAACCACACTCACACCCTCCCACCCTGGTGGGAGGAAACAGGCTTAGAGAGGATCAGCTCTTAGCAGGTCACTAAGCTCCTAAGGGCCCTGGATTTGAACCCAGCACAGCCACACCTTCTGGGTACAACATGGAGAATTTGCTTCCCCCATCCTTAAATACTGGAGAAGTAGAAAAGATCAGACAGTCGGAACAGGGAATCCTGTGAATGTCAGGAACTTTCTACAAATTGGGGTGCATGGCAGGTCACATTTCCTAAAATATCCGCAAATGTTGAAATACTGGAAGTTAAATGTATTGACTGCCTGACTACATGGTGTTGATGTAAGAACATTCACCTTGTAAACCGACTTGGTTTTGTTCATTTTGTGTGTACAATATTCACTTTATTTGAAAGTGTTGAGTGTCGGGTACAAGTATAGTTTTGCTCCAGTTAACGCACACGGGACTTTGAAGCCAAACGTAGGTTCCCACAGGGGGAAACCGAAGTGGGGAGGGATAAATTAAGAGGGTGGGATAAAATATACACCCTAGCGTATGTAAAATAGATAATTTAAAGGACCTACTATAGAACACGGGGACATCTGCTCAATATTCTGCAATAACCTATATGGGAAAAAAGAATGGATGTATTTATATGTATAACTGATTCGTTCTGCTGTACACCCGAAACAAATACAACATTGTAAGTCAGCTATACTCCAATAACATTTAAAAGCAAAAGCAAAAACGTTGAAGGTGCCGACAGGAGGCTGAAGGGAACCAGGTGGGCTTGGCCCCAGCCACCAACATATTGCCATATTGCCCTTAACATTGTAATACTTTTTCCCAGTAAATGCAGTAGGTGTGATCAAGCAAAGGAAGGGTGGGAAAGAGGCCTTGAGATCATTCTTCAATGTTCAGTCTAAACGTATTTCAAAAATCAGTCTTCCAATTACACAACTTTCAGAATCTAAGTAAAATCCTCGAAGATAAAAGCTAAGTTTAAAGTGATGGGGATTTTTAAAAGCACGTGGCTTTGTGGGAGTATGGAGTTGTGTGCACTTTGTTTAAAGCTCTTGTGGCATCGCACGCTGGGAAGCGTCCCCCTGAATATGGTATGTGTGCTTCTGGAAGGCCGACGGCTTTTTAAAATAGTTTCTGCCTCTATCTAGCACAGCAAGTGCTAGAGTCTTCAAGTAACAATGATTTAAATGGAAAAGGCAACGTATTTTGCGTGCCTATAATTTCACATGAGTAGGAAGAAAAGTGGGATCAGGGAAAAAGCTATGGAAGACCCTGAGCATGTCTGCACAGTAGGATTCTGCTCTCTGGATGTGTGATGTTTCGTTGTGGAATTGTGAATGGGTGGCACATACTAGTTTTTTAGCTCTTTTTTAGCCACACTCCTCTACGTGCTTCTCAGGACATTCCGCCTGTATAATCCAAGAAACTACCTAGACCAGGCTCTAAGGGACCTAATGAGAAAGAAAGGTCAAGAATCTTTGTAAAAGAGTATTTATACAGAGTCAGAGTTTCTTAAAAGTTCTCATTTGGGGAGCGATGCAAAAAACAAAAACAGCTGCCGTTTCCCAGGCTGAACGTTTGTGATATTTTACGGCAGCTAATTTAACTTGAGTGCATGGTTCTAAGGAAAGAAATCCTAGGACAAAAAGGTAGAGCTGGAATATATGTCTTTGCTATCCTTATAGATCCGATAAACTGCCGTGCTCTCCTGAGCTCATAGAGAAGAGAAAGTGAGGAGCTCTATGCAGAAAACTAAATTATACATAAAGTCATTAAGCCTCCACCTTCACTTCTGATTGAGGGATTGCTGCGGGAGTCAGTGAGAGCAGAGGCAAAATGAAAAAATAAATAAATGAAAGACCTGATCACATTATACATTTCAGTGGAAATGTAATTGCCTATGAGTTCATTTGAAGTTCTTGGGTAGGTGCAAAATTGCGTGTAGCTGCTGAAAATGAGAAAGGAGCCATGGCACATAGCATCCTGGTGAACTCTGAATGGAGCCCCCAGATGTGATGGATGCAGAAGCAGGAATGAGCTCACCAGGAATGCTGGGTCTGCCTATCCGGAGTAGCCCAAGCTCTCCTACGTATTGAAATGTTCACTCTTTTTTATTTGCATTTTATGTTTTATTATAGTTGATTTACAGTGTCGTGCCAATTCCTGCTGTAGAGCAAAGTGACCCGGTCATACATATATTTTTTTTCTCATACTCTCCTCCATCATGTTTTATCCCAAGAGATTGGATATAATTCCCTGTGCTGTACAGTAGGACCTCATCGCTTATCCATTCTAAATGTAATAGTTTGCATTAACTAACCCAAAATTCCCCGTCCATTCCACTCCCTCCCCTCTCCTTCTTGGCAACCACAAGTCTGTTCTCTGTGAGTCTGTTTCTGTTTTGTAGTTAGGTTCATTGAGCCACATTTTAGATGCTACATAAACATGATAGCATATGATATTGGTCTTTCTCTTTCTGACTTACTTCATTAGTATGAGAATCTCTAGTTGCACCCATGTTGCTGCCAAAGGCATTATTTCATTCTTTTTTATGGCTGAGTAGTATTCTGTTCACTCTTTTTATCACCCTGGTTTTCCACCCAGAGATGTATTTCTGTAGATAGCATGCACCATTTACTTCTTCTTTTAAAATTGATGTCTAGTTGATTTACAATGGTTTGTTCGTTTCAGGTGTACAGCAAAGTGATTCTTATATGCATACTTTTTCAGATTCTTTTTTCATTATAGGCTATTAAAAGATATTGAGTATAGTTCCCTGTGCTATATACTAGGTCCTGGTTGATTATTTTATATATAGTAATGTGTATCTTTAACCCCAAACTCCCAGTTTATCCTTTCCCCTTTGGTAACCATAAGTTTGTTTTCTGTGTCTGTGGTTCTATTTCTGTTTTATAAATAAGTTTGTATCTTTTTTTAAGATGCTGTGTATAAGCGATCTAACGTGACATTTGTCTTTCTCTGTCTGGCTGTCTTCACTTAGTATGATCATCTCTGGGTCCATCCATGTCCGTTTACTTCTTTTCCAAAGTGGTTTTGTATCTGCCTCCAGGGAAAGCAAGTCTAAAATGACAGACTCTTTAGGAAGGTTATGAAATCCCCTTTTCCAAGTTCATGTATCTTGAAAAGTGTTCTTTTCTGTCAAGGATGATCTAAATGTGAGCATCTTTTTTTTTTTCCGTCTTTTCTAGGGCCGTACCTGCAGCATATGGAGGTTCCCAGGCTAAGGGTCTAATCAGAGCTGTAGCCGCCAGCCTGCGCCAGAGCCACAGCAACACCAGATCCGAGCCGCATCTGCAGCCTACACCACACCTCACAGCAACACCGGATCCTTAACCCACTGAGCAAGGCCAGGGATCAAACCCACCACCTCATGGTTCCTAGTCAGATTCGTTAACCACTGAGCCACGATGGGAACTCCTAAATGTGAGCATTTTGCAAGGGTGGCAGGCAGAAATGACCTCTTGAGGTCATCTTCCACTGCTTGGAATGTGAAATAGAAAGGTCAGCCTACATGCAAGAACTTCATAGCTTGAAGGCGCCATGTAGCTCACAGAGCTGGAGAAAGCAAGACCCTTAACTAACCCTTCATTAACTGCCAGGACTCTGCAGGTGGCTGCTGGCCCTTCAGCATCCCCATAAGGTTCTTCATTAATCCTAGCTGCCGGAGTCACCCACCCCGTGCCATTACAAAATAAGCCCCACCTGCAGGGTGGGTTACTGGCCGTGGCAAACCTATGGACCGCACTTGCTCTCATTTGATGCTGTGTCTTTATGGCGGTGGGGTGTGTCTGCCTCCATGAGGGGCTCTGTTTTAATCGACACATCACAGAACTGTGGTCTTGAGACCGAACACCTCCCTGCTTGAATGAACTACAGATTAGCAAAGGAATCAGTCATGATGAACCTCCCCCAGAATTAAGTCTATGAATGCTCACTGTGGCAGAGATGTTTGGAGAAATCGCAGGTGTGTTTCCATGTGCCACCTACAGAGGGCGAGCGGCGTCTGCTTGAGCCAGGTGTTCTTGGGCACCTGCGCTTAGTGAGGTAGCCCCACCCCCCAAGCAGGCCGCTCTGCCTGCTCCAGCCAGTGTTCACCAACAAGCCTCCCCAACGAGCCTCAGAGCAACAACTTGGCTTCCAGGGAGTATCACTGCATCCAGCGCCATCAGCATCCCTGACACCTGGAAAGAAAAAAACCCCATTTTCCATCAGGACATTAGCATTCTGGGTGACACATCAGAGTCGCTTCAATTTAATATACATGCATCCATAACTGGAAATGATTCATGTCCAACTGCGCTAACTGCATTAGAATGCCGGGACTGGGGTTGTTATTGTGGCTCAGCAGGTTAAGAACCTGACATAGTGTCAGTGAGGATGTGGGTTCAACCCCTGGCCTCACTCAGTGGGTTAAAAATCCGACATGACTGTGAGTGGACCTCAAGGATATAGAACTTTTCTGTTGTCACAGAAATGCCATTCCTTTTTATGTGTGGGAGTTTTCCTATGGCACAGCAGGTTAAGGATCCAACATTATGACTGCAGAGGCTTGGGTCACTACAGGGTCACTTAGGTTCGATCCCTGGCCCAGAAACTTTCACGTGCCAAGGGTGTGGCCAAGAAAACAAAACAAAAACCTTTTGCATCTGGAAGGGCTGTGCTCAGAGGCTCTAATAGTCATTAAAGTAATTTCTGCAACAAGCATCCTACAGCCACCTGTTTTGTACCCACGTTAAAAGTGGGGATATGGGAGTTCCCGTCATGGCGCAGTGATTGACGAATCTGACTAGGAACCATGAGGTTGCAGGTTCGATCCCTGCCCTTGCTCAGTGGGTTAAGGAGCCGGCGTTGCCATGAGCTGTGGTGTAGGTTGCAGACGCGGCTCGGATCTTGCATTGCTGTGGCTCTGGCGTAGGCCGGTGGCTACAGCTCCGATTTGACCCCTAGCCTCAGAACCTCCATGTGCCTCGGGAGCGGCCCAAGAAATGGCAAAAAGCCAAAAAAAAAAAAAAGTGGGGATATGGACCCTGTCTTGGGGCAACATATAATCTAACCATGGTGTTGAAAATAGCATGAAATGGTACACATCAGATTTGTGGAGAAAACTTTAGGGGCGCGTACTGATAGCTGCAGTGGAATTTATACTAGTTGGATCCCCTTGTCGGGGCAAGGATGAAGGGCCCGAGCCTTGGAGCAGACCCCACAGAGCTAGTCACGGAAGGCACAGAAGACCAGGGTCCCTGTGTCCTTGTCTTGAATGGACATCAGTGGTGCTTTCTTTCTCTCCTTTCTACTTCTCAGCTTCCCTGTTTCGTGCTCTGCCCTCCCCGCTCTTTCCCAGTGCAACCTGGGCTCTCAAGATTCCTGGGAGATCCACAGAGGTTTCCTTCCCTCCACTGCCTGCCTCTAGAACCATATTTCCTGCTCCCTCCTCCCCAACCAGTGGGAATAGTCTTGCAGGGGTTCCTGACTCCCCAGTCAGCTGAATGCAGCCCCTCCTAGGAGGACTGGATCTGCCCCATCCAGTGCGGTGGCCTCAGCATTTCCCATTCGGTCAGTGCCCCAACGGGTGGAGCCACCTTGTGTTGCTTAAGGGGCTCCCCTGAGCCATGGACTGACCTTTTTTTCAGTCAGCTGACCAGCGGGTTCTTTTGCCTCAGCCCCATCTGCAACATCGTCCTTTCTGTAGAAAAAATGCAGGGCCCACCTCCCAATTCATTCAGAGGAGGAAGCAAGAAGAGAGGGAACCTAACGTCACCTTGGGGAGCCAATGGGGGCCCACAGGTGCATTGGCGAAAGCATCTCCCAGCCTAAGCACTGACACTCATTTTGCTATCACTGATGTGGTGCTGGCTTTTAAACACTCATGACTGGAGTTCCCGTCGTGGCGCAGTGGTTAACGAATCCGACTAGGAACCATGAGGTTGCGGGTTCGGTCCCTGCCCTTGCTCAGTGGGTTAACGATCCGGCATTGCAGTGAGCTGTGGTGTAGGTCGCAGATGGGGCTTGGATCCTGAGTTGCTGTGGCTCTGGCGTGGGCCGGTGGCTACAGCTCCAATTAGACCCCTAGCCTGGGAATCTCCATATGCCACAGGATCGGTCCTAGAAAAGGCAGGAAGACAAATAACAAAAAACAACAACAACAACAACAACAACAAACACTCATGACTGTTCCCTCTAGTAATTTAATTATCAGACATTACAGATCTCTGCAGTGTTTTAAATCCAATAAGAGTTACTCTTTGGGGATCTAAGGTTTGGTGATGAGTTTTTCAGACATCACACCAAAAGCATGATCATAAAAGTAAAAAAGTCAAGAAACCAGACTTACTTAAAATTAAAATCATTTGCTCTGTGGAAGGTAGTTAAGAGGATGAAATGTGAAGCTCTAGTCTGGGAAAAAATATTTGCAACCCACACAGGTGACAAAGGACTTGTATCTGGAAAATATGAAAGAGTCTCAACACCCCAGAGTAAAAAAGTAAACAGTCCAATTAGAAAATGGGTAAAGACACGGAAGACACTTCACCAAAGAAGGTATACAGAGGGCAGATAAACACAGGAAGGGGTACATGATGAGTCATTGATAACGTGCAGAACAGGGTATCCCTACGCACATATTAGGTCAGCTGAAATTAAAAAGGGGACACCACCAAACGCTGGTTAGCATGTGGGGGCATCAGATCTCTCGTAAATTTTTGAGGAATGTAACATGAGACAGCCACGCCAGAAAATAGTTTGGCCTTTTCTTTAAAAATTAACACACACTAACCATTCAATCCAGCAGTCACCCTCCTGGGCATTTATTCATTTCATCAAAATAACTTAAACTCCCCCCCCCCCATAAAATGGCACCTGCGTTGTTCCTACTTCCCTTTCCTGGCCCTAATGTTATACTCTAATATTAAGTAGTAACCATGGGTAACCACTGGGGAAGCTTGAGGAGTACACTGGACCTCTCTGAACTATTTTTTCAGCTTCCTGTAAACCAATAATTATTGCAAGATAAAACAGTTTCAAAAAGTTATTTTTGGGTATACTTTAAAATTCTCTTCAAAGTTATTGGTTCCTAGCATAATTATTCCTTAGCTCAGGGCTGATGATAATAACAAGGTTGACTTTTATAAATATACTTCAATCTCTTTTCATGAGCAGAAGTTAAAGCTGGAACAAGAAAAGGAATGAAGGATTCGTGTGTGTAAAGAACAAACATCTGTGAGAAGTTTTAGACAAATAGCGTATATGTTATTACGAATAATAATAAGGCATTGTTGTTATGGATAATAATGTTTATGAGATGTTATGGGTAAAGCGCCTAGTATATTGTTTAGAACTTAAGTGTGCCCCACTTACCTTGTATTGTCATTAATGTCATCTATTAATTAATATTCTCTGCCATTCTTATTAATGTGACAATATTAGCGATATTACCAGATAAGGGCAGCATACTTGCTGAGATTTCACCAAAATAACTGTTATGTAATCAAGATATTTTGAGCCAAAGTTTTTTCCTTACTCCGCTTCTTCTTGGCAGAAATTCCAGTTCCCTTGCAGAAGTCTTCTTTGCTGAAACGACCGTCTCTGGCTCTGGTGTGAAAGGTCGCCCTATTTTCTGACGGGGATTGTAATATAGGTTCTCCAAGGGCACTCGATCTTTGTTGTTTGCATTTCAAAATTGACCCCTGAGTTTACTTTACTTTCAACTCTCTTGCCATCTCTAAAATGTTTTAAGGCAATCTTCTAATAGCACGAAGCCTCTCATTTTAAAGTTTAATCCCAAACCTTGTAGTTCTAACTAAAATATTGAACCATATGCCCTCAAGGTTTTAATCTAATATCTGGTTCCTTGAATTGGGGCCAACCCTTCATTTCTGAAGGCATCAGCAGATTCTAAATACACTCTGGCTACTTCCTTTTAGCATCTGACCTTGGTTCACTTAAACTCATTGTTATCCTTTCAGCAGATTGTGATTCTTAAAAAAAAAAAAAAAGCAGAAATTACACTCCAGAACACTAGCAGAATTTTTAAAATTCTGAGTACAAAGCCTTCCATGTAAACTGTGCTTTTCAGTAGTACTTTTTTTTATAATTAAAATATAGTTGGTTTGTAATGTTGTTAGTTTTTGGTGTATAGCAAAGTGATTCATAACTCATTTTAAGAGTAGAAGTCAAACTTTACGACAATACATTGAGATGTAACTATTTGTCACTAAACTATTAGAAAAAGTATTTCTAACCTCCATTTCCAAATTTCTAAAATAATTCTCCCTTCTAAATTTTTATCATTAATCTCCATGTCTTGGGGACTACAAGAAGAGCCTGAGAATGATGCTGACAGCTTTTATAAATTAATAGATGTCAAAAAAGAGTCATAAACCTCCCACTGAAATTCCTTTTTCTGCTATACTTGTTCATTTGCAAGCCTGTCATGTCTAAAAAAGCACCCTTAGATTTTTCAATCACATTTGACGGAACTTGTGTGCTGTGATTTGTGAGGTAAGGACATTTTAAAACTTACAGCTCTCCAAGAAATATCATGGAAAAGATGTTGAGGATTTTTTTGGGGGGGTTTGCTTTTTAGGGCCACGCTAGCAGCCTATGGAAATTCCCAGGTTAGGGGTCGAATCAGAGCTGTAGCTGCCGGCCTACACCACAGCCATGGCAACACCAGCTCCTTAACCCACTGAGCAAAGCCAGGGATTGAACCCTCATCCTCATGGATATTAGTTGGGTTTAACCCGCTGAGCCATAATGGCAACTCCAAAGATGTTTGTTTTTTAATGGAAGGTAAAAAAAAAACAAAACAACAATCACCCCACTTCTAAATGCGGTACAGAATCACTGGAGGGAAAATGTAGAGGAAAACAAACAAAAAAGGATATTGTCAGAGAGAGAGTCACAAAAAAATGGCTGCAGAGTCAGTAGGATTTTACTGTTGTCAAAGTCTAAAGCTCTAATGTTAGAACAAGAATAGTCAGGGAGCTCCCTGGTATCCTAGGGGCTAAGAACCCGGCATTGTCACTGCTGTGGATTGGGTTCCATCTCTGGTATGAGAATTTCTGCATGCCTCGGGAGTGGCCAAAAAAGAGCAGTCAGGGCCTGCAATGACTGAGCACTTCCTGTGTACCTGCTGCGCTGCACAGGATGAGTCTTCCGGTCCAAATGGCTAGCCGGTTGTCCAGAGTGAGACTTGCTGGGTTTCCACATAGAAACGTAGCAGGGGCCCACGGGTGTTTTAAAAGCTCACATATAAACCAGAGGCCAGTGATGAGACCAGACAGGAAGCTACTGCGGTCATGCGGCAATGGCTAAGTAGAACTCGGCTTTGCCGGCGGGTCCCTGAAGGAAAGGAGCAGCTCCATCTCTGCAGAAGCATCCATTTGCTCTCTGTTCCAAAGCGGGGCTCTCGCTCATCTCTGAAGATCTGGGCACTGTTAGCACAGGCTAACTGACAAATCACTCATCCAGGGCAGGTAGCCGGGTGGAGGAAATTACAGCTCTCCAGCTGCGTTGCTGTCTCAGACCCTGGCAGTGTCTGCATCGGAGGGGAAATGAACATCACTAACTCTCCGAGAGGCAGTGGCAGTCTTGGAGGAAGGACTCAGGCCCAGAGGGACTTAAAGGGTCTACCTAGCAATTGAAGCAGGCACCGTCACCTGCCCTTAAAGCAGAGCAGTCCCCTTTTGGGGCCACCTATGACAAGCTGCTCACTGACACCTGATTACTGATTATGAGCCAGAACAGGCCAGTGTAGTACAGCAAAGTCAGGCCAGGCCCCAGCTCCAGGATCTCTGCAAAATCCCTTTATCTCCTGATGGCAGCCAGGATCAGAGAGAGGCAATGCCCAAATCAAACAAGTAAACGTTGACCAGATTTTACGTATTGAGTATAAAGATGGCTATTAATCCTTTGCAGGGCAGCCCCTTCCCCCGATCCCTAGTGCACAGGAAGCAGCAGACACCCTGTCTGGACCATCTAGAAGAATGAGTCTGCAAATTCAGTCTTTGACTTTCAAACCAAGGGATATTCTCCTTGTGAAGGGCCCTCAAAAGTCCCCTTCAGGGGAAAGTGTCAGGGGACCAGAGACTCCCGGAAACTCTGATCTGCCTCTGCAGCATCACTGGGTGAGAACATCCTCACGCACATGGAACAGAGGTCTCCAGCCCTGAGAAGGCAGCCCAGATACGAAGAGCCTCTGCCCTGCTGAGAACAGGGTATCGTGTCACTATGCTTCCTTCCAGGGAACAAAGGGAAGAGGAATGAATGCCAGGAAAGGGCTAAATATCCCTGAGCAGCTACCCTTGGCCTCTCGAAATTAGTGCTCAACCGAAACTCACCCCAAATATATTAAAGTAACCTCCTTCTTTGAATAGAAATTTTATTTACTTTTTAGTTGTAGTTGATGTACAATATTATGTAAGCTTCAGGTGTACAACATAGTAATTCACAATTATCAAAGGTTACGTTCCACTTGTAATTATAAAATATTGGCTATATTCCCTGTGTTATGTAATATATCCCCTGTAGCTTATTTATTTGATACACAGTAGTTTGCATCTCTTACTCCCCAACTGTATCTTGCCCCTCCCCCCACCCCTCTCCCCACTGGTAACCACTAGTTTCTTCTCTGTACCTAAGAGTCTGTCTCTTTTTTGTTGTATTCACTACTTTTGGTTTTTTTAGATTCCACGTATAAGGGATATCATACAGTATTTGTCTTTCTCTGACTTATTTTACTTTGCATAATGCCCTTTGAGTCCATCCATGTGGTGGCCAACGGCAAATTTTCACTCTTTTTTATGTCTGAGTAGTATTCGATTGTATATATGCCCTTCCTCTTTATCCATTTATCTGTTGGATGGACGTTTAGGTTGCTTCCATATCTTGCCTACTGTAAATAATGCTGCTATGAACATTGGGGTACATGTACTGTTTCAAATTGGTGTTTTCATTTTTTCAGATATATGCCCGGCGGGGTGGGAATCGCTAGGTCATATGGTAGTTCTACTTTTGGTTTTTTAAGAAACCGCCTACTTTTTTCCACAGTGGCTGCCCCAATTTACATTCCTACCAACAGTGTAGGAGGGGTCCCTTTTCTCTACGTTCTTACCAATATTTGTTATTTGCGGTCTTTATGAAGATGGGTGTGAAGTGGTTTCTCACTGTGGTTCTCATTTGCATTTCCCCGATGATTAGTGCTGTTGAGCATCTTTTCATGTGCCTGTTGGCCATCTGTATGTCTTCTTTGGAAAAACGGCTATTCAAGTTTTCTGCCCATTTTTTAATCGGGTTTTTTTTTTTTTTTTTGATGTGGAGTTGTAGAAGCTGTTTATATATTTTTGGATATTAACCTGTTATCAGTCATGTCATTTGCAAATATTTTCTTCCATTAAGTAGGTTGTCCTTCTGTTTTGTCCATGGTTTCCTTTGCTGTTTAGAAGCATTTAAGTTTAATTAGGCCCCAGTATTTGTTTTTGCTTTTATTTTCTCTGCTTTAAAAGACAGAGCCAAACAAATATTGCTGCAATTTATGTCACAGAATATCCTGCCTATATTTTTTTCTAGGAATTTCATGGTTTCCATGCTTACCTTTAGGTCTTTAATCCATTTTAACAAAACAGTGCCATTTTAAAGCCTCCTTTGTATTCCTCAGACTCTATAATTCCACAGGTTATTGGCCTCGTCCATGGAATGTTCAGCAACAGCCCAGGCTCTACAGTTATTATTTTTACCACATTTGCCTCCATCACTCAAATGAAGAGTATTTTTTTTTACTCTCTGGCCACTTGATCAGTGGTTTTCAGATTTTGTCCTGCTTTGATTCACTTGAGAGATATGGTGCATCAGTAGTGGGAGCTTATTACTGCAGTGATTCTGCAGGTGGGAGGAAAGGGGGCTTTGAAACTGGGCAAATTTAGTGAAAAGCAGGTAGACTGAGGGTCCCTCCAGGGTGTACCTGGAACCACATCAGAGGAAAATCACTGTGAAGATGGTAACAAGACTGTGTATTATCCAGCAAGCTTTTCCATGAAAAGTGGAAACCAGAAATGCTTGCTGCCCTATGACCCTCGGCCAGGGTGACTTCAGAAAGCTGCGTGCACAGTGCAGTGCAGTGAGCACAAAGGTACCTGTCCTCACCAAGCTTTGTGGTCAAGTGCAAGGAACACAGAGTTCAGGGCCAGGCAGCCCAGGGTCCAGGCCCCAGCTTTTCTGCTTCCCAGCTGCATGACCTCAGGCAAGCCACTTCATGCTTTTTGATCCTAAATTCCCTCCTCTATACAGTAGAAATAAAAAGAATTACCTGGTAGAGCTTCAAAGATCCCCCCATAAGCATATATTATTCATATATGACATTGCTGTGAAAAGTCACTCATTCAGAGTAACATTCAATAGAATAAAAAACAATTTTAAGCTCAGCCAAATGTCAGGGGTACTGTTTTTGGGCACTAAAACATAATATAATTTTTTAGGTTACAAACCCCAATTCCATTAGCAAAGAAAGAAACATTAGGTAAAGGAAGGCAATAATGGCAGCCATTGCCAAGGTCATCACCCACTGAATCCTGGAAAATAAAATAAAAAAAAATCTAAAAAAAAATGGATTTGAATTAAATTGCACTAAAATATAGCCATTTGAAGTCCTGAGATTAATTAACAACTTCTTTCAACATATCAGGGGGGTTGACATTTAGATTTCAGTTTGTTCAGAAATAACAGTTCATGTGTCAAGATTCTTGCTTTCACCCAGCCCCCACTTCTCTTGCCCTTGAAGCATCACATGGTACTGTTGGCTGCCTCCACGCAGGACGTTGATGATGGCAGTGACCAGTGGCCACCACCATCTCTGGCCCCAAGCTTCCAGGGCCACATCTCATCAGCACACCACCTGTGGCCTGTTAGGCAACTGCAGGTGTCTCCAGTTACTTTAGTACAATAGCAATAAATAGTTTATATGGACCAAATAAAAATCCACTGCTTGGAAGAACCAAGGGTATGGCCAGAAAACAAAGACAGTTCAGAGACTCTGCATGCCCCGGTGAGTTCATCTTCCTTCTTTCAGCACGATGATTTTAGTCATCGTACATGCCCAGTTTTATTCATATGAGAAAGGGAGGAAAAATTCAGTTTCAGGAGCTTCTAAAAAGACTTGACCCTGCACTGCCTGAGAACACACACTGCATTATGTACAGCCTTGACCTGCATCTCGTTCTTCCTGGCAGCTTTTCTGTTGCATAGGGTTTTTTTTTTTTTCCCTCTCCCTTTTTAATATCTGGGAGCTGTGGCATTTTTAACAGACTGTAGCCTTTTGGAGTAACATTCTCTTGAGCTGGGCAACTGAGATGTGTAATTACATCGTGTGGAACACGGTGGTGGTAGGAGGAGTAGGGAGGGGGTTATTGAATCACAAAAACATGTTTCCTATTGAGAAAAAATGGCTGTGTGTGGGATGTTCCACTTCCTTCTGCTCTGTGTCCGTGGAGGATGCGGCATCTTCCAGTGGAGTCATTGATATTCACTGGAGCTTGCCTGCTTTCATCTTTATTGTTTTGGAGGCTTATTACTCCTTCAGAGCGGTGCCTCGGTTTGCTGCCTCTTCTCAATATATATGAGCTAAGGTAGTCAGAGGAAATGCTTTAATTACATTTTAAGTAGAATCCAAGCAGAAGTCTATTTATGAAAATTCTAACAGACGGTACAGAGAGACCATTAACGTAAATCCCCAAAATACAAAAAGTGGGGGTTTTTTTCATAATAAAAAGGCCATAGTTGGTGCATTAAATTGCATCTGCGTATTAAAAACCCGTCCTGAACACTAAATATCGCCTAAATATGCACATTGTATTGAAAATCCCTCCTACGGGAAGCATCCTGGGAGTGGGACCGTCATGGAGTCTCCCAAGCTGGTCCTTACGCGGCTGCTCTGTGGATGGGGAGCCATCAGCTGCTACAGTGAAACGCTCCCCGCTATCGCCTCTGCCCTCTCTCCTTAGGCCTTGTTTTCAGTCACAACTGTGCTTTGGTGAAATTTGATTTTAACCATAACCCGCTTATAACTTGTCAAGCAAAACCTGGAGAGATAAAGGAGGCGTCAGAGGTTGTACTTAAACGTGAACTTCAGGGTAGAGGGATGTGTGAGAAGCAGATAAGCAGAGTACCTCCCGGGACCAGATGCCCTGGGCTCGGGAATCCTCTGACTCCTGCAAGGAACTGAGCTCTTTCTCAGCAACAGCAGGGTTTGCTAGGTTTGCTTCCAGTAAATGTAGGAGGAATAGCCCCTCTCTGGAACCACACGACTTAGGTGGTGATAACATCGAAAGAATGCTGGTATGGAGCAGGCTTCTTCCAAAGCTTTTGGTAATTTCACTTCTGTCATCTTTATTGGAACACATCCAACTTTTGACCTTACGAAGTTAAAAGAAGATAGTTTAGGAACCCTTTGTTCTCACCCAAAGAATAAGGTACAGCAGAAAATCATCTAAAATGTGTGCTGATTTGCTTCACTTATTAAAAGATATTTAAAAGCCAAAAGGGCTGGGAAATAGGACACAGTAGAATGATTGGGTGGCGGAGTTCCCGTCGTGGCTCAGGGGTTCACAAACTAGTATCCATGAGGACACAGGTTCAATCCCTGGCCTGGCTCAGTGGGTTAAGGATGTGGCGTTGCCGTGAGCTGTGGTGTAGGTCAAAGACGAGGCTCGGATCCCGAGTTGCTGTGGCTGTGGTGTAGGCCGGCAGCTGTAGCTCCAATTCGACCCCTAGTCTGGGAACCTCCGTGTGCAACGGGTGTGGCCCTAAAAAGACAAAAGAGAGAGAGAGAGAGAAAGAGAAAGGGAGAAAGAGAGAAAGAGAGAGAGAGAGAGAAAGAAGGAAGGAAGGAAGGAAAGAAAAGAAAGAAAGAAAGAAAAAGAAAGAAAGAAAGAAAAAGAAAGAAAGAACAAACGAACGGGTGGCAAAATTACTTCCTTTTCCTCAGCGTATTTCACTGGTGGGTTAATTAGGGAGTATCTGTCCATTTCGTGGTCTGCAGAAAAAGAAAAGCGGGAGGTCACAGAGTAGTCAGTGAAGGCTTGGTCCCTGGGGGAGCCCCCTCTACCCCAGGATGGTGTCCCACATCTGTGCCAGGCCTTGCTGAGGGCCAGTCAGGAAGGAGAATTCTACAGCACTGATGACCTGCATTTCCATCCTGATTGCTCATTTTCCTGAGAATCCCCAAACCAGGAAAGTAACCAGGGGCTCACCATGCAGAAGACCCATACATTACGTCACAGCTTCTCTGAGTGCCCACTGGCTCCAGAGCTACAGACAAAGTTTTCTTTCTTTTTTTCTTTTTTTTTTTTTTGGTCTTCTTAGGGCCACACCCTCGGCATATGGAGGTTCCCAGCCTAGGAGTCCAATCAGAGTGTAGCTGCCTACACCACAGCCACAGTAATGGGGGATTCTTAACCCACGGAGCAAAGCCAGGGATCAAACCCACGTCCTCATAGATGCTAGTCGGGTTCATTAATCACTGTGCCACTATGGGAACTCCTAAAGTTTTATTTCTAACTAGAAATTTTATTTTCTAACAGTTGACTTTTGTCCTACTTCAGGCATAAGAGGGAGTCTAAAGTCTAAGGTGAATATCTTCTCAGCTATTTTGAAAATGTATGCTAATGAAAAGCCAAGACATTTAAAACTGGATCCTCCTTAGAATTTTTTTTAAATAAAAATCTCCATAACAGTACAAAACAAAGCCAGGTTATCGATCCAGAAAGTCACCTTTCTTCCTCTCTCTGGGTTCCCTGTAGATATATTACTTCTTTTCCAAAGCAAGGATAAGAACACATGGTCTTCCTAATGCAGATGTATTCATGGGGAGATTGGCTACATAACTGGAAGCAGAACTGTTCCCAGAAAATGCCAGGCCAGTCACCAAATCTGTAGGGAGTCAGGATAAACTGGATGGCACCATCTTCTCATCTTTTCCGTAGCACATTTTGTTTTGTTTTGCTTTTGTTTAAGAAAAAAACACATTTTGCCACTTCAAGTGATGCACATAATTCCTGGGTAGAGAGCTGGGGAGGATCCTGGCAAGAACTCCCACTCCTGGTATTGCTTCTCTGTAATGATCACCCTCTCCCAGCAGAGAAGAATGTATTGTGGGTTGTGAAAGCAGTCAGCAGTTAAACCAGGTTTGCTGGACATCTTTTATATTCCCTTGTTGTCAGCCTTCATTGAGAGACCCGGAGATGTGATCTAGATTGGAAAGCAGTTGTGACCATGTGTAGATTTAATTGTGTCGCCCCTCAAAGTCCTTGTCAGGGGAGGTGTTCCAGGAAGGGCAGGGGATTCAGAGTCAGAAACCCAGGCTGGTCTGTGATGAGCTGGCTGTGGACCAGCATCTCCTGTCCTGGATGCTTCTCGTGGTTGCTTCTCCCATGACTGTTGTCAAGACAATGGACTCTTCCTCCTGCTCCCTGTTGATGCCCCCACAGTCTGTGCTCAGAGATGGAAAGCGTGGACCCCACCCTCAGGAAAACAAGTTGGAACTTGGTGCAAAGCTCCAGTGCAAAGAGATTGTTTCTCAAATCATTGTCGAGTGTGTCTGTTAGATGAAAACAATCAAATTTAAATGACTCTTTTTAAAAGCAAGGGCTATCAGAATTCCTGTGATTACCACAGATGCTAAAGAAACACAGCCTCGGAGTTCCCGTATTGGCTCAGCAGAAACAAATCTGACTGGTATCCAGGGGGATGCAGGCCTCTCTCAGTGGGTTAAGGATCCAGTGCTGCTGTGAGCTGTGGTGTAGGTCAAATACGCAGCTCAGATCTGATGTTTCTGTGGCTGTGGTGCAAGCCAGCAGCTGTAGGTCTGATTGGATCCCTATCCTGGGAATCTCCATATGCCGGGGGGGCGGCCCTAAAAAGACCAAAAAAAAGAAAGAGAGAAAGAAACACAGCCATGATGTGAGCCCCATCGCCTCACAGGAGAGCATATGTGTCTCGAGCAGGAAGAAACTAGTGTGGCTCAGTGTGGCTTGGCCTCAGGTGGCCTGGGCGCAGCTTCTCATACTAGTGAAGCAAGTGCCTCTTCCCCTGACCCACTGCCGGGCCCTCTTGTCTGTCTGTCTGTCTCTGTCTCATCCTGCGGCAGACAACCAGTGGCCTTGGATCTCCTGGAAGACACCCACATCTTCCCTGCAGTCAGTTTCCTTCCTCATCTTCCCACAAAAAAAGTTTGAAAACTTTCCCAAAGCAGAGGGGAATGAAATTGGTAATTACATCACGACCAACTCAAAGTAGAATTAAATCGTTATGAGGGAAGTCAAATAATAGTTATTACTCAACTGTAAAATAATTGTCATTCATAGAGTAACAAAGACACTATTTAGAAAAAGAGGATGATTTAAAAATCCCTGAAGCTATTTTAAATGCATATTTTATAGAGGAATACAAGTTACATGTCAGAATAAATTCTTTATCCTGTAACAGTTTTCCTCTAGATGGAATCAGCTAGTGATTTTTACTGTATCTTTATTGGCTTCAGAAAATGTTTTTACCTGTGTTTGTCCTGCACTGCACAGCCCTGTACCTCCCATTAGCAGTGTATATTGTGACCCTGTTAATACAGCTCTAGGTGTGTAGTACATCTGATCCTGCTCTGCCCCCAGTTTTTTTTTTCAAAATAATAAATGCAGTTTGAAAATTATTATGATAATGAGATGTGAACAACGGTCATGACTGAAGTACTTTAATTTAAAATGAGCAGCTTAAGAGAGTTCCCTGGTGGCCTAGAGGTTAAGGACTTGGTGTTGTCACTGCTGTGTCTTGGATCACTGCTGTGGTGCCAGTTCAATCCCAAGCCTGGAAAATTCTACATGCCACGGCAAAAAAAAAAACAATTGGAGTTCCTATCATGGCTCAGTGGAACCTGGCATAGTCTCAGCAAGGATGCAGGTTCGATCCCTGGCTACACACAGTGGTTTAAGGATCCAGCATCACAGCTAGGGCGTTGCCGTGGCCATGGTGTAGGCCAGCAGCTGCAGCTCCAATTCGACTCCTAGCCTGGGAACTTCCCTGTGCCAACGATGTGGCCCTAAAAAGGCCAAAACAAACAAACAAACAAAAAAAACAGTTTAGTACTCTAACCTACGCTTGCAATGTTATTATTCCCTCCTGGATATTATAAAATGGTGTGTCTTGGTGTTTTGTTGTGTGGAAATATTAATGCAAGGGGGCCAGAATCAGGACAGGGCTCTTTTCCAGCAGGTCTCTGATGAGGGCTGAGCTGTGGGGTCACAGCAAGTCTCAACACACAGCACGTCACAGAAAGGACGTGAACTTTACAAACCGTGGCGGAATGAACGCTGCAGACAGTGCCTATGCAGGTCTGCAAGTGATCCAGCTCCGCACCCGCCTACGATGCAGAAGTCGAGCTTTATTTGGGGATCGAAGCCCAACTTTGGGGACTGTCCCAAAACACCACAGTTGTTCATTCAAAGACTAATTATCAGACTCCTTCCACGAGGCATGGGCTCTGCACCAGCAAAAATGAGGGCCACGCAGCCCCTGCCTGGGGGTGTCCACAGCCTGGGGCAGAGACAGTAGAATATGCAGAGTGCCATCTGTCTGCTCTGTAGTCAGGTGCTGGCAGGTGGGGCTCCCAGTGGGGTCTGGAGGCCAGTGTGCCTGCCCCCCCCCACTTTGGCCATACTAAGGAGCAGGTCAGCCAGTAAGGCACAACTGGACCCATAAAAAGGAATCATGAATTGGTTCTGTTGAACCACAGACTGATCAGTCAGTATTGGCCATGGGTGGAAATGACCACGATGGCTAAACATTCTGGGGGGATGAAATTGGGGGAGTGAAAAGGAGCTTTCGTTCTAAAGAGGGGATCTTGGGAAGCCATCCTGGGGCATGCTTGGGTGTGTGAGTTCCTGGCACCACGTTCCCTGGCCCCAGAGCATTTCAGAACCATGTTTTCACACACCTGCCCTGACTCTGTGTCTTTGTCCTGCTCTTTCCTTCTTTCCCAGTTGGAGCCGGGAAACATAAGAATAGCTGCAGCAAAAATATGTCAGCGTTGCCAAGTGTTTCTTGCTACCACTTCCTATGGGGCTGCTATGTGAAGGTGAAACAAAACGTGAACTAAAGTGGAAATTAAGATCCCAGATTTTCTTTTCACTTGTCAACTGATAGCAAAGGACATTTTCATTATAAGTTGAACAGAAAACATGTATATCTGGCTAATAACATGAAGATTAAAGACCTTAGGCATAATAACGCCAAATCCTTAAATAAATGGACATCTAAGCTCCACTAAAAATGAAGAGAAAACTCTGGCAGAAGTTCTTAGTTTTAAGCTTGAAGTCGTGAAGTCTTAGCTAAACTACTTTCACAGTTTTAACCAAAAGTAACCTCAGTTTGCAGTTGAGGAGACAAATGATCTCTTCATATCTCATAGGAGAATATTGAACGACGGTGATATAATTAAGACATGGAGACAGAAACAGACTCACAGACATAAGAGAACAGACTTGTAGTTCCCAAGAGGGTGGTGCTGAAGGAAAGACAGAAGGAGAGTTTGGGGTTAGTAGATGCAAACTATTACATTTAGAATGGATAAACTACCAGGTCCTACTATACAGCACAGGAAACTATATCCAGTCTCCTGGGATAGACTATTATGGAAAAGAATATTTAAAAGAATGTGTATCGTAATAACCTGTTACTATAATTAGTATCCTATTACTATAATTCTTCCTATAGTAAGAATGTATATAGTAAAAAATAGATATATTTATGTGCCTGATTTATTCACTTTGCTGTCACCTGAAACTAATACAACAGTGTAAATTGACTGTACTCCAATAAAATTAAATTCTTAAAAGAGAATATATATATATATGTATTAATAAATTCTAAACCAGGAAATATGGTAAAATGAGATATTTCAAAAAAAGAAATTGAGAAAATGTTAAATTTTCTATATTAACTATTCAAGTAAGATGGGGATACACGCTGAAGCATTTTTAGATTGTACAGATGAATTGTGGGCTTACCCTCCAGGCCCCATCCATGTTTGTAGCATTTTAACTAAAGGAAAACAAAAAGCCACATGGAACACTTAGGATGTAAAGTAGCTTCATAATCCGTCATCTCATTCCTGTGAACCTTCTCTTTCTTCCTTGACCCTTGGTTTTAAGAACACCCTGTGTCATTAAGATCCCTGTTTGTTTACTGCACCGAATTGTAATTCCTAGTGTCACTTTTCTCTTTCCTCCAGAGCTTCTTTGAAGGGCAGTCTGCACCATGGGACTCTGCTAAGAAAGATGAGAACAGAATGAAGAACAGATATGGGAATATTATTGCGTGTAAGTGTTGACAGCGTAATTGCGCTGTGATATAACTTTCTTTTCACATCGGCTAAGATTGACCACCAGCCTCACGCAGCGAGAATATGCAGTGCAATTACTGCCTTCATCCTGCTGGAAAAGCTGGTCTGATGCTCGTATTAAGGAAAGGAAAGGAAAATAACCCCCTCCCCCCCGCCCCCACAAGTCCACACGTCTTGCTGTGGGGCTAGTTTTACTTTCAGATGTAAGGGCTGGGTAACATGGGTGATGTGAAAATGCTGAGAAAGGAAATGCATTTTGGAAGCCGTAAACATAACAAATCTGCCTCCCAGCTGCTGCAAGAGAAGGAGCAGCAATAAGGATGCAAAGCCCACCTTGCAGCCCGGAGCTCCAGGTTCTCAGCAGACATGAGCTCGTTAATCCTGGGGACACCTGGGGCCAGGGGTCCGTAATAGGCTCATTTTAAAGACAGGAAGCTGAAACTCAGAAGTTAAATGATGGTCCCCATATCACAACACTCATTAGCAAAAGAGCCAGATGGCAGCTCAAAGATTCCCAGTTCCCGTGAAACTGAGCCCTACCAATCCATAATGCCTCGGATGGGTTTTAAGTCGAGCCCAGCCTCATTAATGTTTCGTAAGGACACCGGGACACGCCTCGGAGCTGAAGCCATCCATCCCCTGCATCACATTGCTCAAAGCCATACACACCTGCCTCAGGGTACCAACGAGGTACTAGCGGGATAAATACTAATTCTAAAGATACGTAAATTAAAACAGTAACAATGTGGAATAGACTTGAGAGCTCACCTAGCCCATTGTGCCTTGTGACTTTTAAGAGAACATACTTGCAAGGAGGGGGGTAGTCCAGAGGGGCATATATTAGCTTTCTTGATTGTGAAAGTGCCGATAGAGTTTATTGGCCCACGTTAACGTTTTTTAGCAGGACAGTTGAGATTCTATTGCAGCGCCACTGACCGTAGAATTTTCTGAGACTGTGGAAATATTCCGTGTCTGCAGACCCAGTACAGTAAGCCCTCGCCACACCAGCGCTTGAAATGTTTTAGACTGAGTTTTATATTGTATTTTATTTTAATTATTTTTAATTTGGATTGTACATGGGACTAGGGGCTCCTAGAATGGACACTACAGACCTACGGTGCACTTTATTTTTAAAAAAAAAAGAGAAGAAGAAGGGGAAGGGGAAGGGTGTCGGGGTTTACATATAAACCCAACCACCCAAACTGGGCCTGAACATGCGCTGATGGCAGGGCTGGAGTTTCCAGCTCTCACTGGCCTTCCACCCCACCTCAGGCTCTTTTCCTTGGTGGTTCTGCATCAGCTTGCACTGACCTTGCACCTTTCTTGGGACAGCATCAAAAAGCGATGCCTCTGCCCAGGCAGCTCTGTCCTGTCTCCTGATCTTACCTCTCCACTTCCTGGCCATTCCCTGTACACACATTATCTTTTCTTTGGTAATGTGTTGGCAAAATAAAAATTATAAATATTTCAGGTATACAGCATAGTAAGATATAACTACTGTAGTCAAGCTAATGAACAAAGTTGTCATTTTTCACCTGTTACCAAAGCACCAGACATCTATACGCTTAGCAAATTTCCAGGTTCCACGCAGTGTTACGAGCCACAGTCATCATCCTGTTCATTCCATCTCTGTTTTTGTGGGTTTGATTCCACGTAGAAATGAGATCATGCAGTGTTTTCTTTCTGTGTCTGCTTTATTTCACTCGGCGTAATATCCTACAAGCTCATCCATGTTGATGCAAATGGTTGTCTTTTCTTCTAGTTTTCAGTTACTTTCCAAAATCCCTCCACAACTGTCTGTGGCTATGTATATAATTGTCTATAAGGCTCTAAGCTGGCATATTTTAGGCTATCAACCTCTAAGACTGCCTACCAATGCTCTTCAAGTAGGATGTTCAGATCCTTGTGTGCTACTGTTAATTCACCCAGCTAAATGGCATGAGTTTGAGACCACATCTGGTTGTGGAAATGCCACTACAGTTGGCTTATGTCCCAGAACTGCCCTGGTGCCGGCCTTGGCCCGGCCTGGTGTTAGACCCCAAGGCTGGGCGCTGTTTCACTAGGGGGCCCCCAGTGGGGTCTAGAACAGGCCACGGCAGCACTGAACACCCCTCTGAGAATTACCATTCGGAGCTGCTTTGTTTAGGACTGTCTGTACGTCTTTAGTTATGGCAGCGAAACTGAATCTTTGAAATGGTTAGTGGTATGGAAGGATTTGAGGAATAAAAAGCCCCAAAGCCCTTTATCTAAACTCATGTTAATGTGCACACTCATAGTGGCTGTTTCTTTAAAGGCCTGGAGAAAAGTATTACATCCCCCACCCCCACCCAAGAATGATGCAGTTGTAGAAAAATCCATTTCCCTGGCTGGGAGGCAGGCCTCTGGGCGTCTAGGCTTTGGGGACAACAGTGCTAACGAGGATGAGGAATGGGGGGGTTCGATCAACGTGTCCCAGAGATCCTTGTTAGTGCTTCTCCAAGAGCATTAGAACTGCTTTAATGATCACATGCATTGCTTTGCAACAGTGTTTGCATATAAAATGGTTTAAATGGTGCTTAAAAGCTGTTTATTGGCTGTTGGTCTTAAGTAAGTTGAACTTTTCCCTTATTTACACTATAAATTTGCTGAGCTAGCGCTTTCCAAATATAAACGAATTCCCCGTCCACCATTCTCACACACTCGTACACACACTCACGTACACACAGCACAGCTCTCCTGATGCTCTGAGCAGTCCTTAATTGTAATTAACAGTGAATTTAGGACACACCGTATCTCCAGCTGACAGCAGCCACTTGCAGCCAGGGGTCTTCTTTTCAGGGGTTGGCAGTTGACCATCAGGAGCCAGAATCTGCAGCAGGCCCTTCCCAGACGTCCTCCCACTTTCTGTGGTCCATTCAGCAAAGAGGCTCAGTTTGCCATGTGCCAGGCTTGGTGCCAAGCTGCCAGAATTCACTAAGTGGGTATTTACTGAGCACCCGTCACACGCCAGGCACTGTCTTAGGTGTCAGAGACAGAGCAGGGAGCCAAGCATCTTTACCATGGAAGGAAGAGGCCAGGATGGAGAAGGCAGTGAGCCAGGGGACAGAGTGAGCCAGGTGATGGCAGTGCGCCAGAAAGGACACAGTCGCTACCCTCGGGAAGTTGGCATCTCCTTTGAGGGAGGAGAGACTTGGACGATTATACAAATAAATGAAATAAAAGTCAAGGGCCACAAGGGGAGGAGCGGGGTCTGTAGGTGTGAAACGAAGACAGCTGACTCAGGGCTAGACAGGGGGTGCAGGAACCCTGGGGTTTGAGGGGCGGAGGGAAGGTGGAGGCTGGAGCTGAAGGGGTGGGAGCCAGAGGGGGACAGAGAGAGAGGAGTGGGGGCTGCTGAACTGCAGGGCCTTCTGGGGCAGATTCAGTGTCTTCGTCTTCACTGTAAGAACAAGGAGGACTCTGTTAACGATTGGGGGCTAATCAATTTTCCTTTGGAAAGAGTGATTTAACTGCGGTAAAGCCTGAATCAGAAGGGGCCCCTCACCTCTCTTGGCCCAGATGAGAAGTGATGGAGACATGGACGACGAAGAAGAGAATTCAGTGGATTCAGAGGCAACCCCTGTGCTTCCGACTTTCAGGAGGATGGATACTGTGTGGATGGGAGGATGGATGGGCGGACCGACAGGTGGATGGAAGGGCAGGCCATCCGTGAGGCGGCCAACCTGGAAGGGAACCAGAGGGGTGGGAGAGTGCTGGGCAGTGGCAGGAAGATCTTAGGCGTTTAATCTAGGGACGTGTTGAGCTCCCTCTGTCAAACAGGCAGTGATGTGGCCCACTCTGGAGTGGTGGTGGTTGTGAGCTTGTCTGTCGAGGGAGCATGGAGGGTGTCAAGGTCCTAGGACCCAGCCTAGAGTGGCCTTAAAAATGACACATGCTGAGGAGTTCCCATGGTGGTACAGTGTGTTACGAATCCAACTGCAGCAGCTCAGGTCACTGTGGAGGTGTGGGTTCAATCCCAGCCTGACACAGTGGGTTAAGAATCTGGCATTGCCGCAGCTGTGACTCACATTCATTCCCTAGCCCTGGAACTTCTCTGTGCCTCAGGTGTAGCCGTTCCTTTTTTTTTTTTTTTTTTTTTTTAATGAGAAATGCTGGAGTTCTGTTGTGGTACAATGGAAACGAACCAGACTAGTATCCATGAGGGTGCGGGTTCGATCCCTGGCCTCACTCAGTGGGTTAAGGATCTGGCACTGCCATGAGCTGTGGTGTAGGTCACAGACACACGTGGAGCTGGTGATGCTGTGACTGTGGCGTAGGCCATCAGCTGTAGCTCTGATTCAACCCCTAGCCTGGAAGTTCCACGTGCCTCCGGTGCGGCCCTAAAAAGAAAAATGAGAGAGAAATGCTGAAACAGAAGTGCTTAGCATGCACAAGGGAGCATGTATCATGGAGAGGAGGGCGCGAACTCCGCGTCTCTTGCCAGCAGGTCTAGTACAATGAAGACTGGGTGGTGACAAGGTGAGGGTCACCCATGAAATGACCAAGAGCTACTTCAAATGGAGCCCGAGAGGGGAGGGAGTAAGGGCGGCCAGGCCATTGAGGACCCACAGCTCTCCAGGAAGGGGAAGGGGTCCTTCTGAGGTCTGGTTTTCATCTGGACTCAGGTCACCCAGGCTTAGTGAGGTGACTAAGAGGAGTGAAACCTCTGACCCCATCGGTCCCACCCAATTCTTATCACCAACAACCCAGCCGAGGGCTTCACATTCCCACGATTTTTGTCTTGAAGCAATGTCCTTCTTTCTGCTAACTGAGCAGCTCTAGTTGTCACCATGTCATTTTCAAGGGACATTCTCCTGGTATGATGCAGATTAGGTATAAAGGCAGGTGAAGGGAGGAGAGAGGGAGACAGGGGTGAGCCTAATGGGTGAGGATGGACAAGCAGGGAGACCTTTTGGCTTAAAAAATCTGGTGGACAAGAGGAAAACAAATACATTCACACAGCGTGCTCAAGAAAGAGAAGGGTAAAATCCAGAAAAATCAGGCAAAATAAAATGAGGGCCAGGGGATCGGCCAGGAATCTGGAAATAAAGAGGGTCTACATAAAAAAGAGTCAGAAATGAGGCAAAACCAAGACCTTAGCAGCACAAAGCCAATAGCAGGAATGAAGCTTGGGACAGAGCCAGCCGGCACTCAGCTCAAAGCTCCTTATTGCTGCTTTTGCAGAACCTCACACCTGGGTCTGAGCTGGGCAGCAGCAGGGACAGGCTGGGGGTGGGGAGGGGGGATGCCAAGCCCTTCCTATCGGTTTCCTTGGCCCTTCTGCATCTTGTACCTCAAAACACGTGCAGCACCAGCCCTTGGCAAGACGGAACCCCAGGAAGAGCAAAGCCATTATTCCCAACAGTCAATTTTCATAAAATTAATTTCAAGTCTCCTGTCAGAGGGCAAATGTTATTGAGATCATTGTGATTCCAGTTTGCCTTAAATAGGTCATCAATATTTAGCAGAAAGGAAGAATTGGTTAGAAATGAAAGATTATCAGTGACAGACTCCATTTCTGCTGCTGTGGTAATTAATTAATATCTGATCACTTACAAGTTACAATTGCAAGGCTATTACCCATATCCATTGTGTTTAATATGAAAATGTTAAAATACTTGAAGCTACATAGAGGGATTTAAAACATAACGTTGTTTGATTAAAAAGGGCATAAATAACATTTTTACAGACTGAAAGTAGAACATAGGAACCTACTTTAAATCTCTAATTACCCCGCCTCTAATATGTGAATGCAGGCATTCACACATACACGTACATGCACGCACACACACACATACACGCCATGAATACACACACATACATATATACATACACCATAAATGCACACACATAATATATACACACATAAATACATGCATACCTATACATATATACACATATATGTACGCACCTACATATATACACACGCTATAAATGTGTATACGCCTAGGTGCATGTATACACACTAAATACACATACATACATATGCGCATATACATAATATATGCACACACCATACATACACATACATACATATGTGCACGTACATACATATACACACACTATAAGTACACACATAAATATACACATGCAGAAATGGTCCAGCAGATTATAATAATTTGTTAGCAGTAGGCAATGGTATGTTATGACTAGGTCTTTTTTTTTTTTTTGTCTTTTTAGGGCTGCACTTGCAGCATATGGAGGTTCCCAGGCTAGGGATCCAATCAGAGCTACGGCTGCCGGCCTACACCACAGCCACAGCAAGGCAGGATATGAGCCGTGTCTCCGACCTACACCACAGCTGACGGCAACGCCGGATCCTTAACCCACTGAGCGAGGCCAGGGGTCAAATCTGCATCCTCACGGATGCTAGTCAGGTTCACTAACCACTGAGCCACAACGGGAACTCCTGACCAGGTCTTTATATGCCTGTTTCTTAACCAAAAATGTGATTTTTGCCCTATTCGTGTAGGAAGGGCTTTTTGGAAAGAAATTAGAGGAATAGCAACAAATCTTTGGTGCAGATCAAGTTTCTCAAAATGGCAGCGTTTATTACCTTTCTGGATGGTGTAACATTGAGTTGTAATTACAATGTACACATTAGCTGGGGTTTGATCCTATTCCAGTCACCCATGGCTAAATAGGTTTCTTTTTTCCAATTATAAAAACAATTCATACACATTAAAGAAAATGTGTGCAGTAAAGAAGAGATGGGGAAAATTGCCCAGGACCTCAGCAAGCAAATTCAAACCCTGCTAATGTTTTATATCCATTTCCTTCAAATCCCTTTTTTCTCTGCCTTGAAATTCTTGGCTTTATTTTGTAAAATAAAAATAGATGTATTTTGTTCTTTCTGATTCCTAAGACGGTATAAACTATAGAGACAATTGAAATAGGACATAAAACCATAAATAGGAAAATAAATATCCCTCCAAATTTTCCCACTCAGCAGAAGCCCCATCCTTTCCAGTTTGCATCTATTATTTCATATAAATAGACCCATAGGAGGCTCACTGCTTTGTAACCTGCTCTCCTTCGCTCTACACAATGTCACTGAGACTTTCGCAAGTAAAGAAATTAAAAGCATAGTAACCATTTTTAATGTTTGTTTCAGATTCCGTTGTTTCCTAAGATCATTGTCCATCCATCTTCTGCTGATACCATTGAATGGTTTAAACCAGGTAGAAAGAGAATAAATTGTGTTTTAGAAAAGTAGTTCTCAGCCTGGGTTCCTCAGAGAGGGAGGAGTCTGGAAGCAATAATGAAATCATTCAGGAGAGAAATTATCAGGTATCAGGCCTTGAAGTCAGGGCAGTAATGACCCAAGTGACAGCTCACTTTTACTGAGTTCTGACTGTGTCCTAGACACTGAGGCAGGACTTGTATTGACTCAATCCTCACAAACACTCTGCAAGGCAGAGTGTATTTCCCTTTTGCAGGGGAAGAAACGGAAGCATGGAGATTAAATAACTTGTCCAAGTTCACACCACCGGCAAATGCCTGAACTGGGATGCAAACCCAGGGCTTTTTACTCCAAAGCCTGTAATGGTAACCACTGCGCAACACTGTGCAAGAGGAGGGATGGAAAAGGAAAGCTTTGAGGAGTTCCCGTCATGGCGAAGTGGTTAACGAACCGACTAGGAACCATGAGGTTGCGGGTTCGATCCCTGCGCTTGCTCAGTGGGTTAACGATCCGGCGTTGCCGTGAGCTGTGGTGTAGGTTGCAGACGCAGCTCGGATCCTGGGTTGCTGTGGCTCTGGCGCAGGCCAGTGGCCACAGCTCCGATTCGACCCCTAGCCTGGGAACCTCCATATGCCGCGGGAGCGGCCCAAGAAATAGCAAAAAGACAAAAAAAAAAAAAAAAAAGAAAAGAAAAGAAAAGCTTTGAGTAGATGCCAAGGGATTAAAAGGCGGGAGTTGTGGAGAAGTATTCAGCCTGTGTCCAGACTTTTTCCTGTGCCCTTTCTAAAACTCGCTAAACTTGTCTTCCCCAAAAGTGGGTTTATGGAGTTTCCAGTTCTCCTTGCTCTGCTGGGCCCCAGACATGCCCACGGGGCTCATCCCACGCCTGGAGTTGTTGAATCCCAGCAAAGGTGTTGCTGTCATTCAGAGAAGAGAGTGGTTTCTTTTCAATGGACTGTCCTATGTCCCGGGCACCAGATGTGCATTATCTCACTTGGGGTGTCCCCAGCATGCCTGTGAAGCTACCATGATCACCCCCTTTTACCGACAGGGTTCAGACGACCCAGATTTTGTCTAATCTCACAGTTCTTGGGACAAGAGGAGCCAGCATCTAAATCAGGGTCTCTGGGGCATCAAAGCACTGTTATTTTTCACGTATCACATCATGGCTTTGGATTAATCAAGAAGTACACCCATCCTAGGAGAGAATCAGGTCTTGTCAGCCTTACCTGGATGTGTCTCCCCAAAACACCAAGTCCTCATAGTCTTTTAAAAAAACTTAATGTATATTCTTTTTCATATTCTTTCTCATGATGGTTTATCAGGGGATATCGAATAGAGTTCCCTATGTTCTACAGTAGGACCTTGCCGTTTATCCATCCTATGTGTAGTAGTTTGCATCTACTAACCCCAAACTCCCAGTCCTTCCCTCCCCCACCTCTCCCTTTGGCAACCACAAGTCTACTCTCTATGTCTGTGAGTCTCTCTGTTTTGTAGACAGGTTCATTTGTGCCGTATTTTAGATTCCACATGTAAATGATATCATATGGTATTTATCTTTCTCATTATGACTGACTTCACTTAATATGAGAATCTCTAGGTCTATCCAGGTTGCTGCAAGTGGCATTATTTCATTCTTTTTTATGGCCAAATAGTAGTCCAGGTTGTAGTTATAGACCGTGTCTTCTATATCAATTCAATCATTGGTGGCCAGTCCTTGTAGTCTTGGCTGCTTGGCGTTTATGGTCAGTAGCTGACCTACTATTAACCACAAATCCCAGTGAATTTCCCCACCTTCCTAACTGGGCAGTCAGGTCCTCCAAATTTGTTTGTCTTTTCCACCCAGTTGGTAGACCCTGGTCTCTCCTAGCTGGTCAGTCCCCAAAGTCAACTGGGAGGACCAGGGCTCAGCCAGTGGCAGCTGCCATTTCTATGGATCCTCTGCCTGAGTGATCCAGTAATTGCTTCATGCCAGACATGTCCTCTGGGCACGTCCTCATAGTCATGTGATGCTATTTAGCCCCAAGAGAAGGAACTGTGTTTTCCTAAAAAGATGGTCATTACATATTAGTCTTACTTGGCATCAGATCCAAGGAGAATAAGATTTCAGGAAAAGATGGCAGTGAGTCTCCGTGTGCTGCCTCATTTGCCCCCTAACAGACCATATTTATTGTCTCTACAGTCACCTGAGATAAGAGCTTAATTTAAAAGAGAATGCCTGAGAATCCAGTTTCTGTCACCATGTCATTCTCAGATATTCAAGCCATTTAGTCTGGACACTGGTATCTGGAGGGACAAATTCTATCTCTTCGGCTTTGACTTTCACTGACTCAGTGTAGAGGAGGTGACACTTTCCTACTTATTCTGTTGCTGCTTAGGAAGGATGGTTTTCACATCTGCCAGCCGGAGGCAGATGCTTAACTGGCTGTGTGCTCCCGTTACATCCAAGAAGGTCAGCCGTGCAATGACCAGCCTCCTGTCCGTGGTCCTCCTTCCTCCCCGAGGTGGAGCCACTTCCACTGCTCAGATAGCTAGCTGCCTGCCCCGGCATACCCGGACTCATCTGTTCACACACCTATGTTATCAATGAAAGAAGTGATGCCCCAGACACCTCAGGTCTATAATTCTACTCAGTACATGTTACAGTGTAAGGCACTTGTCTTCAAGGAGCAGGCCACAGAGTCACTGCTTTCACTGCATCACAGAAGGAATCAGCCCTTCTCAGGAGACCCCAGGGGCTCTAAGACTGCAGGTCCATGAGGTGAGTTGCCCCTCCCACCTCGAAATGCTCTTTGTAGGGTATCAAGGGCGCATGTGCAGCCTGAGAACAGGTCCTGCAAGGAAGGGTGGAAGAAGTGGTCTCTCAGGGCTTTTTTAATTTTATTAAGATACACACAACATAAAACTCACCATCATAACCAGTTTTAAGTGTCCAGGTTAGTGGCATTAAGTTTATTCATGTCATTGTACCACCATCACCACCGTCCATCTCCAGAACTTGTTCATCTTCCCAAACTGAAGCTCTGCACGCGTGAGACAAGAGTTTACACTTCCCACCATCCCAGCCCTTGGCAACCACCATCCCTCTTTCTGTCTCTGTGGATTCGACCACTCTGGAGACTTCATATAAGTGGAGCCATGCAGGTATTTGCCCTTTTAAGTCTTCTTTCCCTGAGCATAATGTCCTCAAGATGGACTCTTATTTTTAGATAGTGAAATATAGGTACAGGAAAAGGTATAACACATCCACGTACAGGTTAATAGATTGTTAATAACCCAGTCCTCAGCAGGACCATGGCCAGCACCCAGAGAAGCCCCAGTGAGCCTCGCCTGAACACAGCGTGCCTGTTTTCCAAGTGTTCATTAACGGAAGAGTTCATCCTCAGTGCCCATTGGTGTGTGTGTGTGTGTGTGTGTGTGTGTGTGTGTGTGTGTGTGTGTGTGTGTTGGGCAGGAGGGCTGCAGCAGGCAGCAGGGACTGGGCTATGAAGGGAGCCCTGGAGGTAGGCGCCAAGGCCCTGATGAAGGATGCTCATGGGGGTGTTCAAGGTGGGCTCTACATGGTCTCTGAGCACAGTTCATACTCAAGTGGAATCACCTTTGAAATAAGAAGTCTGCATACAAAGAGAAATATAAACAATCCAGTGTGCATAAGAAAAGTGCTCTGCGTGTGTCTTACAGGTTTCTGAGTCAAGAGGGGAGTGGAGCAATTAAATTTGGAGAAATAGGCATTGCCATTGTGGCTCAACAGGTTAAGAGCCCAACTAGTATCTTTGAGGATGCAGGTTTGATCCCTGACCTCACTCAGTGGGTTAAGGATCTGGTGTTGCCATGAGCTGTGCTGTAGGTCGCAGACACGGCTCAGATCTGGCATTTCTGTGGCTGGTGTAGGTCAGCAGCTACAGCTCTGATTCAACCCCTAGCCCAGGGACTTCCATATGCCACACCTGTGGCTTTAAAAAAAAAATGGAGAAATAATATGTAAATGAATTATGTCCTTGGGAGGGGGAGTCACTATCTACTTACCTATCTATATCTGTATACCTGTGCAGATCTATCTGTATCTATTTATCTGTCTAGATGCCTAGATCTAGATGTAGATCTGCTCTGTCCATTCCCCTCAAACCTGTTGTATCATCTTCCTGCATCCTTCATTAAATAAAGATCTTCTATATGGGAAAAGAATCTGAAAAAAAGAAATGGATGCATGTATAACTGAATCACTTTGTTTTTTTTCTTTTTAATTACTTTTATTTTTTTTCCATTACAGCTGGTTTACAGTGTTCTGTCAATTTTCTACTGTACAGCAAGGTGACCCAGTCACACATACATACATACATTCTTTTTTCTCACATTATCATGCTCCTTCACAAGTGACTAGACATAGCTTCCAGTGCTATACAGCAGGATCTCATTGCTTATCCATTCCAAAGGCAATAGTTTGCATCTATTAACCCCAAGCTCCCAATCCATCCCACTCCCTCCCCATCCCCCTTGGCAACCACAACTCTATTCTCCAAGTCCATGATTTTCTTTTCTGTGGAAAGATTCATTTCTGCTGTATATAAGTTTCCAGATATGAGTGATATCATATGGTATTTGTCTTTCTCTTTCTAACTTACTTCACTTAGTATAGAGTCTCTAGTTCCATCCCTATTACTGCAAATGGCATTATTTTGTTCTTTTTTATGGCTGAGTAGTATTCCATTGTGTATATATACCACATCTTCTTGATCCATTCATCTGTTGCCTTTAGGTTGTTTCCATGTCTTGGCTATTGTGAATAAGTGCCACAATGAACATATGAGTGCATGTGTCTTTTTCAAGGAAAGTTTTGTCTGGATATATGCCCAAGAGTGGGATTGCTGGGTCATGTGGTTGTTCTATATTTAGTTTTCTAAGGTACCTCCATACTGTTCTCCATAGTGAATGTACCAATTTCCATTCCCACCAACAGTGCAGGAGGGTTCCCTTTTCTCCACATCCCCTCCAGAATTTGTTATTTGTGGACTTACTATTGATGGCCATTCTGACTGGTGTGAGGTGGTACCTCATAGTTTTTATTTGCATCTCTCTAATAATCAGTGATGTTGAGCATTTTTTCATGTGCTTTTTGGCCATCTGTATATCTTCTTTGGAGAAATGTCTATTCAGATCTTTTGCACATTTTTCAATTGGGTTGTTGGCTTTTTTGCTGTTGAGTTGTATAAGTTATTTGTGTGTTTTAGATATTATTAAGCCCTTGTCAGTTGCATCATTTGAAATTATTTTCTCTCATTCTGTAAGTTGTCTTTTTGGGGTTTTTTTATGGTTTCCTTTGCTGTGCAAAAGCTTGTCAGTTTGATTAGGTCCCATTGACTTATTTTTGCTTTTATTTCTGTTGCCTTGGGAGACTGACCTGAGAAAACACTTGTAAGGTTGATATCAGAGAATGTTTTGCCTATGTTCTTTTCTAGAAGTTTGATGGTGTCTTGTCTAATGTTTAAGTCTTCAAGCCATTTTGAGTTTATTTTTGTGCATGGTGTGGGGGTGTGTTCCAGATTCATTGATTTACATGCAGCTGTCTAGTTTTCCCAGCACCCCTTACTGAAAAGACTGTCTTTTTCACATTTTATATTCTTGCCTCCTTTGTCGAAGATTAATTGACAGTAGGTGTCTGGCTTCATTTCTGGGTTCTCTATTCTGTTCCATTGGTCTGTATGTCTGTTTTGATACCAGTATCACATTGTCTTGATGACTGTGGCTTTGTAATATTGCCTGAAGTCTGGGAGAGTTATGCCTCCCGCTTGGTTTTTGTTCCTCAGAATTGCTTTGGCAATTCTGGATCTTTTGTGATTCCACATAAATTTTTGGATTGTTTGTTCTAGTTCTGTGAAAAATGTCATGGGTAGTTTGATAGGGATTGCATTGAATCTGTGGATTGCTTTGGGTAGTATGGCCATTTTTACAATATTATTTTTTCCGACCCAGGAGCATGGACTATCTTTCCATTTCTTTGCATCTTCTTTAATTTCCTTGATTAATGTTTTATAGTTCTCAGCATGTAAGTCTTTCACTTCCTTGGTCAGCTTTATTCCCAGGTATTTGATTTTTGGGGGGTGCCATTTTAAAAGGTATTGTATTTCTGTATTTCTTTTCTAATATTTCATTGTTAGTATACAGTAATGCAACTGATTTTTGAATGTTAATCTTATATCCTGCTACTTTGCTGAATTTGTTGATCAGTTCAAGTAGTTTTTGGGTTGAGTCCTTAGGGTTTTCTATATATAGTATCATGTCGTCTGCATACAGTGACAGTTTTACCTCTTCTCTTCCTATTTGGATGCCTTTTATTTCTCTTGTTTGTCTGATTGCTGTGGATAGGACTTCCAATACTATGCTGAATAACAGTGGTGAGAGTGGGCATCCTTGTCTTGGTCCAGATTTTAGTGGGAAGGCTTTCAGCTTTTCTCCATTGAATATTATGTTTGCTGCAGGTTGGTCATAAATGGCTATGATTATGTTAAGGTATGTTCCCTCTATACCTGCTTTGGTAAGAGTTTTGACCATGAATGGATGTTGGACTTTGTCAAATGCTTTTTCTGCATCTGTTGAAACGATCATGCAGTTTTTTACTTTTGTTCATGTGATATATGACTTTGATTGATTTGCATATGTTGAACCATCCTTGTGAACCTGGGATGAATCCCACTTGGTCGTGGTGTATGACCTTTTTTATATGTTGTTGGATTCAGTTGGCTAAAATTTTGTTGAGAATTTTTGCATCTATATTCATCAGAGATATTGGCCTATAGTTTTCTTTTTTGGTGATATCTTTGGTTTTGGTATTAGCACGATGCTGGCATCATAGAGTCTTTGGGAGTGTTCCTTCTACTTCAACCTTTTAGAAGGGTTTAAGGAGGATGGGTATAAGTTCCTCTTTGTGTGTTTGGTAGAATTTGCCTGTGAAGCCATCAGGTCCTGGACTTTTATTTGCACAGAGTGTTTTTATTACATATTCAGTTTCATTTCTAATGATTGGTCTGTTCAGTTGATCTGTTTCTTCTTGATTCAGTTTTGGAAGGCTGTAAGTCTCTAGAAAGTTGTCCATTTCTTCTAGGTTGTCAAATTTGTTGGCATATAATTGTTCATAGTATTCTCTTATGGGTTTTTGTATTTCTGCAATATCTGTTGTCATTTCTCCTTTTTCATTTCTCTCTTTTTTTTTTTTTTGTCTTTTTGCCATTTCTTGGGCAACTCCCACGGCACATGGAGGTTCCCAGGCTAGGGGTGGAATCAGAGTTGTAGCTGCCGGCCTACGCCAGAGCCACAGCAATGAAGGATCTGAGCCATGTCTGCGACCTACACCACAGCTTACGGCAACGCCGGATCCTTAACCCACTGAGCAAGGGCAGGGATCGAACCCGCAACCCCGTGGTTCCTAGTCGGATTCGTTAACCACTGAGCCACGACAGGAACTCCCCTTTTTCATTTCTTATTTTGTTTATTTGGGTTTTTTATCTCCTCTTCTTGATGAGTCTGGCCAGAGTTTGTTAGTTTTGTTTACCTTTTCAAAAAAACCAGCTCTTGGTTTTATTGATTTTTCTATTGTTTTTTTAATTTCTAATTTACTGATTTCCTCTCTGATCTTTATGATTTCCTTCCTTCTGCTGACTTTAGTTTTGTTTGTTCTTATTTTTCTAATTCATTTAGGTGGTGGGTTAAGTTGTTGATGTGAGATTATTCTTCTTTTTGAGGTAGGCCTGTATTGCTGTGAATTTCCCCCTAAAGCACTGCTTTTGCGACATCCCATAGATTTTGCATGGTTGTGTCTTCATTATCATTTGTCTTGAGGTATTTTTTAATTTCCTTCTTGATTTCCTCATTGACCCTTTGGTTTTTTAGTAGCATGTTGTTTAGTCTCCATATAGTCAGCTTTTTCATTTCTTTTCCTGTGGTTGATCTCTAGTTTCATGCCATTGTGGTCAGAGAAGATACTTGAAGTAATTTCTATGCTCTGAAATATGTTGAGGTTAGCTTTGTGCCCCAGTACGTGATCAATCCTTGAGGATGTTCCATGTGCACTTGAGAAGAATGTATATTCTGATTTTTTTTAATGTAGTGTCCTGAAAATGTTGATTAAGTCCAACTTTTCTATTGAGTCCTTTAGGGTCTCTGTTGCCTTATTGACCTGTTCATTGATGTGAGTGGGGTGTTAAAGTCTCCTACTATTATTGTATTCCCATCAATTTCTCCTTTTATGTCTGCTAGTATTTGTTGTAGGTGCCCCTATATTAGGGGTATATATATTGACGATTGTAATATCCTCTTCTTGAATGGATCCTTTTACCGTTAAATAGCGTCCTTCTTTGTCTTTCTTTATGGCCTTCATTTTAAAGTCTATTTTGTCTGATATGAGTATTGCAACTCCTGCTTTCCTGTCTTGTCCATTGGCATGAAATATCTTTCCCATCCCCTCACTTTCAATCTGTATGTGTCCTTTGCTCTAAGGTGAGTCTCTTGTAGACAGTAGATTGTAGGTTTTTGCTTTTTTATCCAATCTACCACTCTGTGTCTTTTGATTGGAGCATTCAGTCCATTGACATGTGAGGTAATTATTGATAGATATATGTATTTATTGCCATTTTAAACTTTTCCAGTTGATTCTATGTTTCTCCTTTCTTCCTTTCATTTTGTGCTTGGATGATTTCCATTTATTTTATGCTTGTGTACTTTTCTTTTTAGTTTTTGTGAATGTAATGTTTGGTTTTGATTTGCAGTTGCCCTGTTTTTTAAGTATGTTAACCCCTTCCTATATCTGCTTGCTTTAGCCTGATAGTCATATAGACTCAAACAATTATTTTTTTAAAAAGAGTCTAGATTTTATTACTTCTCCACATTCTATAATTTTGAAGTCCTTTTTTAACATCTTCATGTTTGTCCTTTTGCTGTGCCTTATGTTTATCATCGCTTTTACAGTAATTTTTTTTTCCACTTTTAGATCTGTATGCTGGCTTATTTAAGTGATTGCTTTCCAATTGTGGTTTCCTCCATCCTATTTCTTCTTACTTCTTTTTTTTTATTTAGAGAAGCCCTTTCAGTATTTCTTTTAGAATGGGTTTAGTATTGCTGTACTCTTTTAGCTTTTGCTTGTTGGCAAAATTCTTTATCTCCCCTTCTATTTTAAATGATATTCTTGCTGGATCAAATATTCTAGCCTGCAAATTTTTTCCTTTCAGAACTTTAAATATACCTTGCCACTCTCTTCTGGCCTGTAGTGTTTCTGTAGAGAAATCGGCTGATAGCTTTAGGGGGTTCCCTTATAATTATGCTCTGTTTTTCTCTCGCTGCCTTTAGAATCCTCTCTTTGTCTTTAACTTTTGCCATTTTTATTATAATATGTCTTGGCATGGGCCTATTTGGGTTCAACTTATTTGGGGCCTTCTGTGCTTCCTGTATTTGATATCAGTTTCCTTTAGATTTGGAAAGTTTTCAGACATGATTTCTTCAAATGTATTTTCAATCCCCTTTTCTTTTTCTTCTCCTTCTGGAATTCCTATTATGCATAGATTGGCCTACATCGATCTCTTACATTGCTTTCATTTTTTTTCATTTGGTTTTCTGTCTGCTGTCCTGATTGGGTGATTTCCATTATTCTATCTTCCAAGTCACTAATTCGTTCCTCTGCATTATTCATTCTGCTCTTTAATGCCTTTAGCTAAGTTTTCATCTCTGCAAATTAATTTTATAATTCTTCTGTGTTCCTCCTTATGTTTTCTTTTTTTTTTGTCTTTTTGTCTTTTTTTTGTTGTTGTAGTTGTTGTTGTTGTTGCTGTTGCTATTTCTTGGGCCGCTCCCGCGGCATATGGAGGTTCCCAGGCTAGGGGTTGAATCGGAGCTGTAGCCACCGGCCTACGCCAGAGCCACAGCAACGCGGGATCCGAGCCGCATCTGCAACCTACACCACAGCTTACGGCAACGCCGGATCGTTAACACACTGAGCAAGGGCAGGGACCGAACCCGCAACCTCATGGTTCCTAGTCGGATTCGTTAACCACTGCGCCATGACGGGAACTCCCCTCCTTATATTTTCTATTTCCTTTCTAAAGGAATCTGCATTACTGTTCATATCCACTTTTAATTCCTTGATATTCAGCTTTAATTCCTTCAGGATTTTCACTCTCTCCCTTTTGAACTCAGTTTCTATCAGACTGCAGAGGTCTGCTTCATTGTTTGCTGTTTCAGGTGAATTCTCCTGTTCTTTTAACTGGGAATGTTTCCTGAGCTTCTTCATTTTGCTTATGTTTTTCTGTGAGCTTAGGGAAGCCAAACTGTAGTCTTGGAGGGCTACTTCTATGCAAGAGCACCCCTTTGTATTTTGGGGGGTACTATTTATTTTTGGTGTGGGAGTTTGGATATTTTCTATCTCTTTCTTCTGTGTGAACAGACTGTTATCCCTAGGGTGCTGAGTGTGTTTTCAGGGAGAAGGAGGCAATGGGTAGGGCTGGTTGCTGGGCTCTTAGCAGCAGCAAGGACCTGTAGGAAGGTAGTGCAGGCTACTCCTAGTTGCAGGGCCCTGGGAAGTGGTAATGAGCCTTAGGCAGATTTACGAGGTGCCCAGAGCATTTGGCAGTGGCAGCAGCAGGGTGTGTGAGTTCCCAGGTGAGCGAGAGCAACAACAGGGATTGTTTGATTGTAATGCCCTCCACTGAGGTCATTGGGGCTGCTAGTGGTGCCTTTTCCGGGAACCCCTAGTGGTAGTGGGCCATGCCCACCTCTGGAGTCAGTGATAACTGTGGTGGTTTGCCCTGCCACCTGTATACCATGCAAGAAGCACCCCATCCCACTTAACCCCCACAGGAGGTGCTGCACAGGCTGCTCCTAGTTGCAACATCTTGGGATGTGACAGTGATCAAGCATGTGTGCACTGCCTAGAGCGTTTGGCAGTGGAAGCAGCAGGGCAGGTATGCTCCCAGGAGAATGAGAGCAACAACAGATGGTGTTCAATCACAGTGCCCTCCTCTGTGGTGCCCTCTGAGGTTTTTGGGCCTGCACATGGTAGCTGTTCACAGACCCCTAGTGGTGGCAGGCCACGCCTACCTCTGGAGTCAGAGATAACCGTGGCAGTTTGCCCCTGCCACCTATAGACCATGCAAGAAGCACCCCATTGTGCTTAGCCCCCACAGGAGGTGCTGCACAGGCTGCTCCTAGTTGTAGGTTCCTGGGAAGGGACAATGATCAAGCAACTGGGCACTGCCCTGAGAATTTGGCAGTGGAAGCAGCAGGGTGGGTGTGTTCCCAAGGGAGTGAGAGCAAACAGCACATGGTACTCAGTTGCAGTGCACTCTTATTTTTGGTGACCCCTGAGGTGACTGGTGCCACAGGTGGAACCCACTCACAGGTCCCCAGTGGTGGCAAGCCACGCCTCCCTCTGGCCTCCAACAGACAACTGCCACGGTCCGTCCCTGCTGCCTATAGATCATGCAAGAGGCACCACATCGTACTTAGCCCTCCTCTTTCCTTAACCCACACAAGAGGTGCCCAGACACCTGCAGCCTACATAAGAAGTGCCCGGTCTCCCATAGCCCAAGCAAGTGGCTTCTCACCACCCATGGCCTGTGCCAGAGGTGCCCCACCATCTGAGAGCCTGCATGTGCACGGGGAGATTCCTATGGTGGTCCACCCCTCCTGCTCTCGCCCTCCTCAACAATGATGCCTTGCTTCTCCTGCGGACCCAGACCTCCTCCCGGGTTCCTTCTGCCATAGTGTTCCATTCCCCTGCCCATGGCACACTGCTCCTTAGCCTGTCAGGCTGTCCCCACACAGCCAACCCTAACCCTCTCCCAGGGACTGACCTCCGGAGCCTGAGTCTCAGTGCCCAGCCCCCACCCGAGCATCTCAGGCTCTGGTGTCCAGGGCAGTGGTGCAGATGATCTGTGAGGCTCTCACTCTGCTTTGCCCTCCTCAGTCCAGTTGCTTAGCATTTCTCTGCAACTTTGAGGTCCCTCCATCTCAGCTGATCTCCCAGTCGGTTAGGTGGCTTCCCAGGGTGGTGGGTTCCTTTTCTCCTTCACAGCTCCCTCTCAGGAATGCTAGTCCTGTCACGATTCCTTTTTCTCTCTCTTTTTTTCATTTGTTCTACCCAGTTATGTCAAGAGTTTCTTGCCCTTTTTGATGGTTTAAGTTCCTCTGCCAGCGTTCAGTAGATGTTCTGTGTGAATTGTTTTACATGTAGATGTGTTTTTTTGATGTGTTTGCAGGAGAAGGTGAGCACCACGTCTTACTCCTCTGCCATCTTGATCCTTCCCTTTGACTGAATCACTTTGTTGTACAGCAGAAATGATCACAACATTGTAAATCAACTATATTTCCATAAAACTTGAAAAAAGGAAAAAAAAGTTCGCATTACAAGAAAAATTTCTGTAACTATGTATGGTGACAGATGTTAGCTAAACTTGTTGTGATCATTTTGTGATATATACAAATATTGAGTCATTACGTTCTACACTTAAAACTAAAATAATACTCTATGTCAGTTACTTTAAAAATCTTTGACGTGTTCATCTTTTTAAAAACTGGAGAAATAGCAGTGAAGTTTAAAAAAAAAAAACAACTTCGTGGGGGTTAACTGATTGAATGGTAGGAGATGATGGGGAAAGTATTTTAACAAAGGCTCTGTTTCTGGGAGATGAGAGTGCAGTCTTGTCAGAGATTGAAGTCCCCAGTGAGAATATTCCAGAACAACTTTAGAGACCCAAGGTGGTGCATCTTGGGAAACAAGGGACGTTCATCCTGAGGGAAAAGCATGAACAGAGAGGGATTCTGACAAGGAGGCGCAGTAGATCCTGAGATGGCCCAAAGATGGAAGGCTAAGTGCATGCCTGCCTTTGAAAGAAGGACTTGGGGGCAGTCGAGGGGCATAGGGAGTAAACTTCCCCGCAGAGGAACCGACTGAAAGCCCATGTGTGCAGAGAGCTATGAGTCAGTCCTACTGCAGCATCTTTCATCTGGGAAGCTCAAATGGCTTTACCTGCAGAATTGCTTAGAGCTCGCCTCTGAGTAGCTGTGTGTGCACAGGCACCCCCAGCATGTACAAAAGCCATGACCATCTACATGTGCCTTCCTCCCCCACGACATAGGCCGGCTTGGCCAGGAGCCGCTGGTTTGAAGCAAAGTGGATTCTAGAAAACCAGTTCCTAGAGCGTATTCCCACAGGGGAAGTTCTGGCTGCCTGCGGGTCCGTTCCTGGGTTGCTCTTGTGAGTTTGGACAGCAGCTCTAAAGACAGTGAGAAGAAAACACAAGTGTCTGTCACACAGCCCCTGGTGGCGACCACAGCTGGCATTATCCTTCACTCGCTGCACACCAGGCTTTCCCCTAACCTCTCCGGCATCTTATCTTCATGCTCACCGTGATCTGATGAGGGAGGCACTGTGAATCCCCATTTTACAGATCAGGAAGGGAAAGACAGAGGGATGAAGCAACTTGACCCAAATCACAAAGGGAGGGATTCCAGCCAGCACCCCTGGCCCTGGAGCCCATGAGCATGACCACTGCCCACGGTCTTCTCCATGCAGAGCATCCTCCAGGCTTTGCTTGTGTCTGGCTCTCCCCCCCCCCCGCCCCCGCCATCAGCACTTTCCAGATAAATGTTCGGAGCCCCCACTGATGGTAAGGCAAGGACAGGAAATAACAGGACCATCTCTCAGAAAGTCCCCTTCTTGAAACAGGTCAGAAACCGGACACAGATTTCCCTCCACCCACGCTGTTGGAAGCAAACAGAACCTTCGTCCATGCAGAGTTGAACTTGAGAAATGAGCATGAAATGGAACGTTCACCATTAGCACATCAAGCCAAGGAACAGGTTCAGATGCACAGTTTGTCCAGTGATCTTGAGTAATAGTTTGTCACCCGCAAGCCCCCTGGATTGTGCTTCAGTCGGGGGATGTCATCTCTCACCCACTAACCCAAATGATATCAGCAGTTTAGAGGTTGGACCTGCCTCTGCCCAGCGTCTTGGGAAGGGGGATTTGCAAAGTGCTCCCTCAGGCAACCTCTCAGATGCCAGACGCCACTGTGCTTCCCTCTCATAGTGTCTGATTTTCATCCTCCAAATACTGGGTTTGGGGTAAGCTTTCACTGGAAGGAAGGGTTCCTCTGCTCAAAACAACACTCACCTAGGGAAACAATTTTTAAAGGACATGTTTTTGGAGTTCCCTGATGGCACAATGGGTTAAGGATCCAGCATTGACACTGCTGTGACACAGGTTTGATCCCTGGCCTGGGAACTTCTGCATGCCATGGGTGCAGCCAAAAAAATAAAATAAAAGATATGTTTTTAAAAAAAAAAGTTCACTTTTTATTCATTTAAAAGATATTTTGAGGAAATCCTACTATGTTCCAGACACTAATATAGAGATCAGGGGTAGAACAATGAGCCAAACAGAAAATCCATGCCTTTATAAGGCTTTTAGCACTTTCCATTTTTTTAAATGTAATTTAACTCAATTTTTAATTGAGGTGTAATTGATTTACGATGTTGTATTAGTTTCAGGTGTGCAGCAAGGTGACTTGGTTTTATATTTTTTATTTCAGATTCTTGTCCCTTATGGTCATTACAAAATATTGAGTAGAATTCCCTATGCTTGAGAAGGTCTTTGTTGGTTATCTACTTCATATATAGTATTGTGTATATGGTAATCCCAAACTCCTACTTTATCTCTCCCCACCACCACCCTGCACTTACCTTTTTAAAATACAGATTTTCAAGGAAACAATTGAGATGCCTCGGTAACGTTTACAGAGAAAATTTTCCATTCAGCAAAAATGTTTCCTATAGCTAAGTTGTAACACTGTCGCATCCCCCATTCAGTGCTTGCTATGTGACAGCTTTGCCCTCCCGGCCGATGTCCCCGGTACAGGGGAAGAACCCGGGGAACTCCAGGCTGATGACAGGTCAGGATCACATCCGCATCTAGGACCATATCCACATCTGGCAGGCTGGGCTGTGCTTTATAACCATCGCTTGTCAAGGCGGATGTCAGACTCTCAGGCTTGCATGTGACTTAGTGAAGTTGCTAAACTTCCAATCCAGGCAGTAATTCTGCTGTGATTCACAGGATGCTAGGGAAAAGTTTCAAGCTTCTGCCAATGCTTCACGTCTGTAAATGATCAAAGAATGAGTTAATGAGCTTTCCTGTAAAATGCAGAGGATTATAAACCCTTCCCATCTTAATCACAGAGGTGTAGAAGGTGTGTAGTTTTTAAGGATTTGTTTATCTTTACAGCAGTGTGGATGTGGGTGATGTCTCTGTAACGTGCTTACGTTCTGGGGCTCCGAGCAGCCCCACAAATAGCTCTTGTTAATCGTTTCCTCTTCCTTCTGCAGATGACCATTCCCGGGTGAGGCTGCAGACCATAGAAGGGGACAACAACTCAGACTATATCAATGGAAATTATATCGATGTATGTATTTCGAAACTCTCAGTAAACCCATCTGTTCCGATACACACCACCTACTCCATGTGTTTGCTCTAAGATGTGTGGACACAGCCTGGTCCAAACCCAAGAGCAAACACACAAGCCCTGTCCTGTCCACGCCGAACTTGACGGTGAGGACATGTCTGCCTCAGGCAGGTGAACTTCCCTTGTCATTCTCTGCCTTCTTTGCTGTCCCATGCTCACATGGACTATGCAAATGGCGTTTCCATTTGTTGTCAACAACCTGGATTGTTTGACACGTAAAAAAATCTGTTTGCATATTAATGGGACAAAACTCTCTAATTCCTAAATCGAGGATTTGCCATCCCTTGTCATCCCAGCACTTTTAAGTCGCCTTCAAAGTCGTCGGCAGCTGTTAACCAGGACTTCTGATGCATGCAAGACGTGTCATTAAATATGTAGGCTGCTTAATTATTGAAGCCCGCATCTTTGTTCATTCTGCATCATGTTAAGTTAATGTCTTACGTTGGAATAAATTCTTTAGGAGACAGCATGTTTTCACTTGAAAGAATGAATGAAATCAAAAGTAGACTGAAAATCAAGGGAACGTTGCTGTTACTGCCAAAGCCCAAGTTTACATTAAACAGATCTGGGCCCCAAGGCACCCTCTGTACTTGAAGTTCATACTGTTTCCTGGTCCACCTTCCATGCACAGGTTTTATTCAGATAAGTAGATTCTTTTCCTGTCTTGGCTGGGTATCGCTCAGAAGCTACGGAAAACACTAGCATCACCAACTCTAAGAGTTATGGAAAAATAGCTACAGGAACGTGATGGTGGTGCTCACAGGGGAGGTTTAGCATTTGGGGTTATAGATTTGAGGGTGGGGCTTGATAGCTGATTGTTCAAAGAGTAATTCATATCTCAGCCTTCAAACAAAGACCCCTAGGCCCTCCATTGATAATGACCAGAAACCTACCCCAGCCAAGGTAGACTTTTTTATTCAAGCAGAGCTTCTTTTCAAGGCACATTGTGCTCATTCCCTGGTTGAGCGGATACGTGGGGAGGACCTTAGGTATCAAGGTGCCCAAGGCCTTCTCCCCAGGGCCCTGGAATAAGAAATATCTTTGCTTTAACAGCCCTTCCCTGGGGAGATTCCAGGGTACCCTGTTCATCCTGCCGTCCCAGCCCCACCCCCCGGATCCCTGAGCAGAGGGGCAGTGTCCTACCCTTGTACCCCTGCACCTGACACCTGCTCAGATACTATAAGCTCAGTAGGTGCCTGCTGAGTGATTGTCTGGGGAGTAGATGTGATCAGATGAGACCTTGTCATGGAAGCCATTTGAACTAAGCTTGAAAGAATGGGTGGGGGAGTTCCCTGGTGGCCTAGGGGTTAAAGATACAGTGCTGTCCTTATTATGGCTTGGGATCAATCTTTGCCTGAGAACATCTGCATACCGCGGGCATGGCCAAAAAGAATTTAAAATTAAAAAAGGAGTTCCCGTCGTGGCGCAGTGGTTAACAAATCCGACTAGGAACCATGAGGTTGCAGGTTTGATCCCTGACCTTGCTCCATGGGTTAAGGATCCGGCGTTGCCATGAGCTGTGGTGTAGATCACAGATGCAGCTCGGATCCCACATTGCTGTGGCTCTGGCGTAGGCCGGCAGCTACAGCTCCAATTGGACCCCTAGCCTGGGAACTGCTGTGGGAGCAGCCCAAGAAATGGCAAAAAGACCAAAAAAAAAAAAAAAAGACAGAGGCGGGAGAACATCAAAGTAATGAAAATACCAGAATCATTAGTTTTGGTTTTAACAGAGAAAAGGGTCAGTATTCAAGCCCCTTTTCACTTAGTGAAATTGTATTGACCACCTATTATATGGCAGTAACTGTTCGAGGTGCTGGTGTTATAACCGTGAACAGGTCAGACCAAAACAAACACAAACCTCGGACATAATGGATCTGAGGATCTAACTGGGAGAAACAGACAGTCAGTGAAAACGTCCGTCCACTCTACATGGTGTGTGAGGTGGCAGGATGTTCTGTGGAAAGGAAGAAAGCCCTGATGGGGGTAGGAGCCCCGGCTTGGAGGTGGGTGCAGTTTTGAACAGAAGGGCTGGAGTCAGCTCCACCGAGAAGGTGAGGGGCTGGGCGGGGTAGCTGTCTAAGGGGTGAGCATCCAGGCTGAGAGCAGCCGGGAAGAGGCCTGGCTGTGGGGCACCCGTGGCAGGTGTGGAAGTGTCGGTGGAGAGGTGAGAGGGGATGGTGCCCTGGGTGGGTGGGTGATGGAGGTGGTAGCCAGGCAACTTAGCTCTTCCTGTGAGCTGGGCCATTTGGAGGAATCAGCCCAGCAGAGTGACAGGATCTGAAAGCTGAGAGGAGGAGGGGCTGCAGGTGGGGGAGCTGAAGCCTGGAGCCCCGGGAGGTGGCTGTGGCCACCATGGGAGGATGATGGTGGCCTGACCCGGGAGGGGCCACTGGAGGGAAAGAGGCGGCAGAGCCTGGCTGTGTGCTGAAGGAAGAGCCAGTGTGCTTCTGCTGGGTTGGCCGTGGGGTGTGGGGAAGGAAGGTCTGTGTCCTTCAAGAGGTGGGGCCAGAGTTCCCGTTGTGGCTCAGTGGTTAACCAACCCGACTAATATCCATGAGGATGCGGGTTCGATCCCTGGCCTTGCTCAGTGGGTTAAGGATCCAGCGTTCCCATGAGCTACTGTGTGGGCCGCAGATGCAGCTTGGATCTGGCGTTGCTACGGCTGTGGTGTAGGCTGGCAGCTGTAGCTCCAATTCGACCCCTAGCCTGGGAACCTCCATATGCCTCAGGTGTGCCCCCTAAAAAAAAAAAGACCAAAAAAAAGAGGTGGGGCCGCCTTATCCGAGGAGGATGGTGGGGGAACAGATGGGGGGAGGGGAAAGAGTTGGATTGAGCTTGTTAGACACCTGAGTGGAGCTGTGAGTGACTGCTGATGCCCCCGAAGGGTGTCAGGGCGAAGGCCCAGTGGAAAGTGGGGATGCAAGGCTCACAGGACACAGACAGAGCATCAGGGAGTGAGCGTAGGCAGAGGACAGTGCCAGCGTCCCCACCCAGGAAAGAATCGGGGACAGAGGAAGGAGGAAGAGCCAGGGGCGGACAGGCAGGAAGGAAGCCAGGAAACCAGGGAGGTTCTCATCAAAAGCCGGTGCATGAAGCGTGTCAGGGGATTGGTTGTTTCCGTGCTGCTCACAGGTCACGTAGGTGAGGATGCAAAGTGCCCTTGTGTTCAGCAGTGGTCTCTGTGGACTGTGCAGGCTCCTGCAGTTTATCAGACAAGCACCCTCATCTCCTGGCCCCTTGCAGACGGACCCACAGTGAGGGCGTCAGACCAGGTCTGCCACATGGAGCTTATCAGCTGGCAGGAAATGTCATCTCCTAAATAACCCTACCTAGCACCTGTCATGGCTCTATGTTGGAGACTTAAGGACAGACAGGTCATACAAAAGAAGGTGTTTGCTTTGCTTGTTCACTTTTGTAGACTTGTTTCTAAGAGCAAACCTCTCTAACAGCTCTGCATCTAAGTGGTCTGAGAAATGGGTACTTCCTCTGCAAGTTTCATTATTCTGTTTTCCAGATGGCTTTGGGCTCGGTCATTTGGGTAATCACAGGGGCCAGAAAGAGGAGGTATTTAGGTCCGTGGTGATATTCTAGGTTCCCTGTGTACAGCTTTCTCTAAATTGGCTTCCTCTTTCCCAGACATTGATCCAGCGATGTTCTCTTCTTGTACTGGTCTCAGTTTTCATCTTTCCTCCTTCTTGTAGGGTCACCCTAAAAGGAATGGGTCTTGCAGAAATTCTGGCCCTTGCCACAGCACCTGTCTTGGTATTAGCCGTGTTTAAAAATGATGTTTAGTATTATTATCAATATAACTGCCTACACCAATATAACAGAATATGCGTGAGAGCTTTATCATATTGCCCATAACATCCCAAACAAATGAAATGCTCTTGCACTTTCCTAGCCGGTTTGCGTTCTAATCCCAGTTGCAGCTCTGGTATGTCAGGAAATCCTTACGTTTTCAGTGTTTATTGGTCATCCATCATCTCAGAGCCTGTGTGTGATTAAGTTCCTCGCCACCTCTCACTGTGCAGGCATCAGAACTGTATGATCTGATGCACTTTTGCTCATTCAAGGAACTCAGTAGTACCGGGCCTGGTCACTTACCATCCAAGGAGTGCAGCTACTGATATTTGTAGGCACAATCATTTTGACAAACTTCACGTGTGCCACTTATTGATTTTATAAGTTTGTCAAATATTCTTTCTCATTTATTTTTAGGGTTATCACCGACCCAATCACTACATTGCTACGCAAGGTAAGTCTACTCCAGCTTTGATGTCTTTCTTTGGTTGCGTACCGGTTCCCTGTCCTTTCATACCCAGCCCACCCTCCCTGGTTACGCCATCACACACTGCCCTGCACCGCCAGCTGTCAACACACGCGCCTTGGTTTTCCCAGCAGAAGTCCTGGTGATGTAATCATCCACTTAGGATGTCATGTTAAGATCATTAGAAGAAGTGTGTTCATCAATTAATTATTGAATTAATTCTGTCTACCATAGCAAGTAATCTGACCTTTGCAAAAATAGATGTATAGATAATGCATTGAAAAAATAGGCACTGAATACCCTATAAAGACCTGAGCTGGCCACTGCTGGGATTGCAGACTGAAGCCAGCAAGTGCCCTCTCCGTGAGTGTGGGTTAATGAGGAAGACCCCCCCGCCCCATACGTGCAGCATCACTTACAACCTTGTAGGAGAGAGAGGGAGGGAAGGAGGGGGAGGCAGGAGGAAGGACTGGGAGTCTGGGGTTAATAGATGCAAACTATTGTATTTGGAGTGGATAAGCAATGGGATCCTACTGTATAGCACAGGGAACTATATCTAGTCACTGGTGATGGAACATAATGGAGGATAATGTGAGAAAAAAATATATATATATATTCTATATATATAGAATATAGGTATTCTATATATACGTAGAACATAAGAATATAGGTATTCTATATATACGTAGAACATAAGAATATAGGTATTCTATATATACGTAGAACATAAGAATATAGGTATTCTATATATACAGAACATAAGAATATATGTATTCTATATATATACAGAACATAAGAATGTATGTATTCTATATATATACAGAACATAAGAATATATGTATTCTATATATACATAAGAATATATATATTCTATATATATAGAACATAAGAATATATATATATATTTGTAGGACTGGGTGACTTTGCTGTACAGTAGAAATTGACAGAACACTGTAAATCAACTATAATGGAAAAAATTTAAATCTTCAAACAAAAAACCAAAAACCTGTGTGAGAAGGACAGGTAACATGTTAGGGATACTCAGACAAGAAAGAGTATCCCTAAGCAGCTCTGCAGCCAAGGTGAGACTGGGAACATCTAGTTGGCAGAAACGTCATCAGCAAAGATCTGAGAGCAGGAAGTCATACTCCCGGTGGGGCACTTTGGTGAAAGGAAACTGAAAGTCAGAGGAAGGTGTCGGGGAAGTTCATGGCGTGGTTTTTGCACCTTCTTCCCCACTGAGGAAGGGGCGGGTTCTCTGTAGAGAATGAGGATCTGGGAGATCTGAGGTTTAGGGGAAGAAGCATCATCAAAACGCATTGGGTGAGTCAGTACAGCGGGAGCTAGAGAAGCACGGAGAGGCAGGGGACCTGTTAGATGGAAGGGTTGGGGTCGAACAGAGAAGACGTCTTCTCCATTTTATTACTTTATCATTGTTTCCAGTCATGCATCATATCCTAGAAACAGGAGCAGGGAAATAAAAGGGTGCCAACAGTTAGGGATTGGCTGGTGCCCTAGAGAAAGGCAAGGAGCAAGGGAGGCCAGGATGCCAGGAAAATCGTGGCTGGAAGGTCTAGGCTTGGAGGCAGGAAGTCAGAAGTGTCAGTGGCCCACGAGGAGAGGAAAGGTTTTCCAGGGTTGAGGCGCAGTTCAGTGAATGAGTCACAAGGTGGAAGAAGTGGTCGTAGCCAGAGGCCAGAATTCCAATACGCATAGCAGCACCGTCCAGTGGAGCTTTCTGCACTGGTGGAAATCTCTGTGGAAATCTGTCCAGTATGGTAGCCAGGTCACACATGGCTACTAATACACCACATGAACCTACTGCAAATGAGAAACTAAAATGTAAGTTTTAACGCTGGTTTAAAGAGCTATATTTGGCTTTCCCCACTGGTGTGTTGGAAGCAGGGCTCCAGGATAGAACATCTCTAGGTGTCGTGAAATGCAGCTGCACCTCCTGATGGCCGGGTGGCCCCAGGCATGGAATCCACAGTCTCATGTCATGGCCTGCAGATTCTACAGCTGGGTTCAAGGTGTTTCCTTCCCCGGAAAAGAGCCACTAAGGTCTCCTTCCCAGGATGCTCTGCAGCCAGAAGCAATGCCGAATGACAGTGCCCGGGGTTAGCCTGGCACAAGCAGGCCCTTGTTAGGAGTTGCTAAGAGCCTCAAAAAGCGAGTGCCTGGCTCATCTTACATCTGGTATAGAACTCGGGCGTGTTTCCAGACCTCTGAGTCCAGCCCTGGGAGCTTCCACACCAAACTCAGCAATGCCTTTAGAGGAACCCATCCGTAAGGCTTCACATTCATACTCAAGGCTTCCAGAATGTTCCAAAGTCAGAGTCATGACAGATCTGGTTTGGTACATTTGACAATTACTTGAAATCCACAGTCTTCATGAATTTACGTGAAAATTGTACTGCAAAATGTGCAAACCACTACTGAGTTCTTGATTAGCAGCCCGAGTTTGCATAGAAAGCATAAACAGAAAATTAAATCTTATTTAAACATTCACTGTTGAGGACTGTAGATTGATGTGACTGAATGGCCATCGGAAGTAGAGACAGACACCCCCAAAGTCCTTCGTGGGGCCCTCACCCTGCTTCCCTTCCTTCATTCTCTCTGCCCCTCTCTCCCTGAGGGAGGTCGCTCTTGCAAGAAAAATGCCAGAAGAGAAGTCACCTTCTGGCCCTTTCAGAAGTGGTTGGAATGACAATTGCTCAGCAGTCATCCCTGACAGCCTTCAACCGATCAAGTTTTAGTGAGCAGATATATGTGCAGGTGGCTGAGAAATGGCAAAGGTAATTAGTTTGTAGGAGGCCAGCAAGGTGCCCTTAACGGAGAAGGGTGCCCCCCTGTTCAACGGAGCGTGGCCCTTTCCTGGGGGCCGGCTGGGCTAAGCTTGGACTTCAAAACTGGCGTCCTGGATCAAAGTTCCAGACGTTTTTCTGGAAGGCAGGAATAGAAATAAAGTTGCCTGTCTCTCGTTGGTGAGGATCACAGTTGTGGACCCTTTATACGCAGTATTTGAAATCCTGATGGAGTTAGAAGGCAGGTGAAAAGTGAAACATCACCTTTCCGATTGCAGATTTGTGGTGATTTTGATTGTGACCTGAAGGAACAGGCAATAATGCAAGAAGGATGGACCACTGCTGAAAAGGGTCCTCCTCTCCGGTCTCATCTCCCACCACGTTCCAACTGCCTGTACTTTCTTTTGGCCGCTAGGGGTCCCTACTCCTGTCTTCTGCGGGCCCCGCCTCTCCTTTCATATCTTACTTCGAATACCCCTTTTTCCGATAAGCCTACCTGACCCTTCCTATGTGGTTACCAACGCTAACCACGCTTCCATTTTCCAGCCTCTTTTCTTCCTGGCACTCATCCCTCCTGGTAATAAACCATGCTACTTATTCGTTCAAAACAAAACAAAACAAAACTGGCGTCCTTATGTCACTGTCGCTGGTGCCCAGGGAGGAGGAGGACATGATGAGTGTTTTCGTCTAACATTCAGTCCAGACAGTACCCATCGTGTTACGAGTAAGACATTCAGATCATGAGGTTCAGATTAAAACGTCAGGAGGGGCGTTCCAGTCCTGGCTCCATGGTAACGAACCCCACTAGTATCCATGAGGATGCGGGTTCCATCCCTGGCCTTGCTCAGTGGCTTAAGGACCCAGTGTTGCCGTGAGCTGTGGTGTGGGCTGTAAGCTGCAGCTCCAATTCGACCCCCTAGCCTGGGAATTTCCATATACTGTGGGCAGGGCCCTAAAAAGAAGGCAGGAAAGCCCAGGATGGCTTCTCTGGTATACGCCACAAGCGCAGTGCAACGGATGGCCTCAGGTTGCCAGCGATGATGGTTTTGGATCATGCTCAGTAATGGATAGGACAGATGGAACATGCCCATGGATGGCCTTCATTAAAAAACAAAAACAACCTGCCTCTCAAAGTTCAGCAAAACGGGTGATAAAGCCTAACAGGCAGATGCCATTTTTAAATCCCTCCTCGCTCTTTTTTTCTCTCTCTGTGTTGCACTGATACGAGCCTTGAAAATCTGTTCACAGCAGGAACCCCTGAAACTACATGAATGGTCCATTTTCCTGACAACCAGTTTTATCCCCAAGAGTTCGAAATACAGAGATTTCTACCAGGTCCCTTCAGTGCAGAGGACATGTCCTGAATATATCTCTTCAGTCTCTCCCCCTCCCTCAACTTTCCTGATTTTTCTACCAGTCCCTGACTTGACCTTTGATGATCATGATAACGTTTCTGCAAACTGAAGGCACCGCATTCAGGCCAGATCGGTGGCTTTTTTAGTGCCTTCCTGTCTCCACCCTTTCATTGGTTTCCATCTGGCAGCTGATTGATTGATGACCTGGTATTCACTTCATCGCACCTGCCCGGCCAGCCGTTAATGCAGTTATAACATCCAGGGTCAAAGGAGAGGCGGTCACATGTGTGACCGCATGTCCATACTCAGAGCCAGGGCAGAGCTGGGGTTTCAGAAGCTGGGATCATGGAGAGAGGCAGTGCTTGAGTGGGTGGGATCACCCAGAACTGATCACACTCAATCAAAAGCTTCCCCATAGAGACCACCATGGGGGCCTTGAGCTGCAGAAAGATGCACACGTCAGAACTGCCCCTCCAAGATGATTAGGGAAATTGCCTGCCAGCCACGTGGCGCATGAACACGGGACCCTGGAGAAGTGTCCTTTTTATTGCCGTTTAGGTTGATTTTCCAAACTGGCCTCAAAGGTCCTGCTTCAGAGCACTTAGGAAGGATGGTGCAAGGTCACTGTGGAAGGAAAAGCTACCTGTGCATCTGAGCGGAGCACGGCCTGCCCAGCCCCCACCCCCCATCTCACCCCCAAGTTCCTCCATGGGCTGGGCATGCACAGAAATATTGGAGGATCCTGCCAAGGACCTTGCATCACGAAATCTGGAGGGCACGGTGCAGTCACATGGCGGCACCTCTGCCCTTGAGGTTTCAGGGGAGCTGGAGGAGGGGAGGACAGAGAAGCAGATCTTCAGCCAGAGGATGGGCCAGGTGGGAGGACAGACCCTAGCTCAGAGCACGGGGGAAATGGTGGGAGGGGGAGGGTCTTCATATGTGGCATCATATGGGTCCCTGGGATTGCTTGTTGAGATGACCATCTCTGAGGATAAATTCACACAGACACACAGTTTTACATCCAAGTTCAGGCATTCTCCCACTTACTAAAGTCCAGCCTGGAGTTCCCATCGTGGCTCAGCAGGTTAAGAACCCGACTAGTATCTATGATGATTCAGGTTCGATCCCTGGCCTGGCTCAGTGGCTTAAGGATCCGGCTTTGCGGTGAGCTGTGGTGTTAGGTCACGGATCTTGCGTGGCTGTGGCTGTGGTGTAGGCTGGCAGCTGCAACTCCAATTTGACCCCTAGCCTGGGAACCTCCATATACTACAGGTGCAGCCCAAAAAAAAAAAATCCAGCCTGAAAAATCTCTAACCCCCTCCCAGAGAAAACCCCCTAAATTCAAAGGGTGAGGAACAAAGAACTGACAGGTAAAGTGAGGACACTGGTTAAAAGGCTTTGAATAAGGAGCATTATTTAACGAAAGGAAGAAAGATGGGGAGGGGAAAAGGAAGGATGTTTCTAAGGCATGTGGTGGTGAAAACAGTGCTTTAAGATTAATTAGTGCGGCACTATCCTGGAGAGAAAAAGCTGGAAACAAAGATAACAGGGAGTAACCACAAGAAAATCCGGGATGGAAATGAATATTTCTGACAAGAGCAATGACAGTGGGCAGTTGTAGTTTTTATTTTGTTCGGCAATCCAGGTTGCATAAGACTAAAATGTCTTCTAACTTTAAATAGGTTCTAGTGTCCAAACTATTGATTTTTAAGTGTGATTCCTTCTCATTTAATGAAGAAATGATAAATACATTTTCTTTCTGTATTCATAGTTTGGGCTGATATAGTACTCTTCTTTGTGAAACTCGGTTTTTCTTTGTCCATTTGTTCTGTAAATATTAAGGGCCTTTTATGTAATAGGCTTTGTGCTGTCACTCATGAATGTAGTTTCCATCCTCTGATCATTTAAGATATTAAATGAATCATATGAATGATATGTTTCATTCATAGAAGACTTGAGGCCCATGGGGAGAAGCAGGGGTTGAACAGAGAACTCACATGTAGCTGAGTTAGTCGTGAAGCGGGGCTCTGTAGGCATCTCTCTAGTGTCTTGTGGGCAGGATAAGGATGAACCCCACGATACACTGCCTGGTGCCACTTACCTGGGCCTTGTGAAGCTTGCTCCTCACACACATGTGGTGAATCTTTTACAAAATGAATCTAAACTCCAACCCTTTCCTATGGTGCTTCTCAAACAGCAAGTTGTCTATGGTAAGTTCATATGTAAAAATACCTCGTAATTACAGTTGTTTTAAACGCCCTATGTCACACAGAATTTGGAGTCACCTCCTTCCCACAGGGCACCTGGGTACCTGTTTGGAAGACCCGCTGGTTCAGGTTTTAGCTGGTCCAAAGTCTAAGGCTGATGGTGACAGGCACTCTACATGGCAAGATCAAGGCCAAGCTCAGGGCCAACCCTGTCAAATTAGCACAGTTCAGAAAAACACAAGTCGGAGTTCCCGTCGTGGCTCAGTGGTTAACGAATCCGACTAGGAACCATGAGGTTGTGGGTTCGATCCCTGACCTTGCTCAGTGGGTTAAGGATCCAGCATTGCCGTGAGCTGTGGTGTAGGTTGCAGACGTGGCTCGGATCCCTGCATTGCTGTGGCTGTGGTGTAGGCCGGCAGCTACGGCTCCAATTCGACCCCTAGTCTGGGAACCTCCATATGCCACAAGAGCGGCCCAAGAAATGGCAAAAAGACAAAAAAAAAAAAAAACCCACAAGTGATGAAGTGGGTCTCAGGGCACCTATGCTCAAGAAGAGTAAATTAAGAATGTATACATGTATGTGTGACTGGGTCACTTTGCTGTACAGTGGAGAATTGACAGAACACTGTAAACCAGCTATAATGGAAAAAATAAAAATCATTATAAAATTTTTAAAAAGAAGAGTAAATTGCCCAGTTTGAGCAATCTGGAGTTTCTGCTCAGAGAATCCAGGGGCTCAATGTCACACCTGAGGATGCCAGTTCACACTGGCAGAGATAGAGGACCCAAAAGAGGAAACCCAATACCACCATCCATTGGACAGAACTGCATCAACCTGACAGGGCAGCCTGGTCCTCAGGCCACAGAGGAAGAGGCTGCTTCATGCCTGGCATCCAAAGAAGACCCGGGTTTCCTATAGAGCCTGTTCCTACCATGGTCTCTGGGGTGCCTGTAGGTGGTCACCTGCCTTAGTGCCATGAAGTGCTTAAGAGGGCAGGGACCTGAACCTAGCAGATGGACAGGTGTGCTGGGACAGATGCGTCACAGCCCCAGTCACACTCTACCTGCCCGGGCAGCATACATCTGTCATTTCTTGGCAGGAGAACTGGACGCGGTATGGGGTGGGCTCCAAGCCGCCAAAGCACGCCTCCTATGTTCTGCTCACATGAGCGCTTGAAAATCGAGTCCCCTGCCTCTTTGCTCACTGCGGTTATATCCTATCCTTGGATAACTCGTTGAAAACCGTCAATGATGTCCTGTCTTGAATGCAGAATTATTTTTCCCTTCTCTGCTTTTCACGTCTGCTAACTCCATCTGCTGAGGCCTTCCTCTGCCTTGCCCTGAAAGCATGGGGTTATCGGGCTCAGGAAGGAAAATGCTGAAATCCCTCAGAAGAGGTCCACGGAGCGAAATACTGCAGTGAGCGATGCTATAGTCTGTGTACAACTTCTTTCAGATTACTGGCCTGGCGGGCTGTCTTCTGCCCTGGTGCAGTGTGGATTCTGTATTTCTTTTTTTTTTTTTTTTTTTTCCTTTTTTGGCTGCCCCCTATAGTATATAGAGTTCCTGAGTCAGGGGTCAGATCCAAGGACTAGATCCTTAACCCCCTGTGCTGGGCTGGAGATCAAACCTGTGTTTGATCCTGGCGCTACAGAGACGCTGCTGATCCCATTGCACCATAGCGGGAACTCCTGCCCTGGGTAGATTCTTATCTGCAATCGCTGAGACTGTTTCCTTTCTAAGGTACAGGCTGGGAAACTTTCCTTTGATCATGTCGGGAAATCAAGGCACCACTGTTTTTGGAGACACTTGACCTTGCTGCAGTCAATTTGCTTAGCTCTGCAGTGACTCTGGCCACGCATAGGTAGCCCCCTCCCATCTAGATCTTAGATGATCAGTCTTATTGGTCCATAATGAGAATCTGTTCATAATTTGAAAAAGAGAATGTTAAAAAGTTTCCTCCATCCAGAGCTAGGGGGAAACTCTTACATGAAGGTGGTAAAAATGTGGGGCATGAAGCTTTATGGTGGAAGTAAACTCCAGACTCTCCATTCCTGCAAGAGTTGAGACTTTGCTACAGTGACTTCCCTCTATTTACTGTCCATCTGCTTTTCTGCTACATTTTGTCACATAGCCTGTGTGGGATGAACAGTGTTAATAAGGATTTTCAGAAAGACAAACATGGGTTGTATTTTCCCAGGTCCTAATTCCCAGAAAGCCTCTGAGGTGGTAAATACCAATGCCGAGCACAGCTCCCAGCTTCCCTCAGCAAGTCGCTCTCACAGCAGAAGTTGGTTCCAGGGTCAATGCACGTTCCCCACCCTCCACACAGAGCTTTTGTCTCCTGGGTTCTGGCCTCCAGATGGAGATGGACACTTGAAATTATTTCTTGGTGAAATTGAAAGGAAACATTCTTTTTTTTTTCATCAAAAGCTAAGTCTTCAGTAAACAGCTTTTGTGTTTATTCCTCCGAGCACCCGGGCGGCATGCACCTTGAGTGCAAATTCCACACTAGCTGTCATTGTTCTTCCCCAGTACGCTGGGTAGTGGGTAATGTTTGGATTCCCTTCTCTTCTGTTGGAGATGGATTGAAAAGTTTTGCCCAGTCAAGTGGAGTGTGCACTAGTTTCCACACTTCAGTGGGGAGGCTTTGAGCAAAGGTGGTTTAGACCCAAGCAAACCTTGACCTCTGAGAAGGTCTGAGCATTCCCAGTGCCCAGGGCCAAGCTCTCCATGCAGGCCCACCTGCATCTTACTCCCCCTCTGCAGTTTCCTAAGGGAAGATGAACAGTTGCAAATAATAGCAATTGTTATTTGCTTATGCACAAACTTCCTTTCAAACCCTACTTTTTCTTCACCAGATTCACCTCAAAAGCTACTGGCCAATTAGCCAGAAGGTCAGATCACAGACATGACTCAGCCCCGAGCTCTTACTAAACCGGCTCCTTAGTGGTGAGAACATTTAAAGACGGCTTGCAAATTAAAAGATGAAACCAAAATTAGCTCCTGTGAGGTACCATCCACCGTGTTGTCATAGATGCTATGGCAGAAACGTATCCCTCAAGTAATGAAAGCTAACTTACTACTTTGAAGATAAGCGATGTCCCACGGGGACTGGGTCCTCCAATGCCTTGAGACAAATGCGTTTTAAATATTTTAGGGTCATTTAGAAGTGTCCCTTATTTGAATTAGAAAAATTATAGAATCTTTTGGAGCTGGTAGAAAAGTTGAAAATCTTTTAAGTCCCAACGCTTTTGCTGTGTCATTGAAACGGTGGCAACTGAAATCACTCGTAGATTTAAGTGACTGTCATCCATGTCCCTTCAGATGAGTCACTTGTACAAAAGCACTTGCAAATGGTATGGATGAACATTCATATTTGAATAGGGCCTGTGCCATGCCCAAATTAGGGCAAAAGTCCTGTGTTTCTGGTCTCCCAAGTGGCTTTGGTCAACAGGGAGGAAAAGACAGAGAGGACAGAGCTGTGACCCATCATGCCCAGGCTGGGGGCTTTCTCTGGCACTGGCCTCCCTGGGCCTCCCCCACCTTTGCAAGGCCAACCCTTTCAGGCCTAATTCATTGAAAACTGAAGAAGTGTTTCTGTGCCCCTTCCAAGTGCCAGCTAAGTGCAGCGTCGGGAATGCAGCGTGACTCAGGGATTATGCCATGTGACCTGTCGAGAAGCAACCAGTGTCACCCATCTGAGTTTGCTGTAACGTCAGGTTCAGGCAGTGCTTTAGCCGTTTCTCTCTCCCAGCCCTAAACCATTGGGCAAGTGGAGAAATGAGGCCTGAACCAGCCCTAGAACCACAGAGTCTGGGACCAGGGTCCTTTATCACTCATGGACACCGTTTGGGACAAGTTTATCAGGGCAGCAAACTTGAGAAAGTTTCTAGCCGAGCTAAGCTCTTTTTCCAGCGTTTTCACTCAAAAGGATGCTTCTGGAGATTTCCTGATGCCATTGAAAACTCGAGAGGATCTGCACTGAGCTACGGTCTAGGGAATCACCTTGCCTCTGTTTCCATCATTTATAAGATTTATTCTCTTCTTCCTGAAATAAAAGCAGATTCCACTTGTGCACTGAAAAACACTTCATTAAAGAAGAGGGAGACTAATGAAAGCTTCTTCCCCCAGCAGTGACCCCCGAACCTAGGAGTGTACGTTCTTCCCTCCTCTTTGCTTCTCCTTGACGGAAGGCAGGCAGGCCCCGGGGTCACCCACCCCCACTTTCTGAAGGCCCCATTCTTCTTTTCCTCCATGATTGCCTCCCCTCCGTGCTCCTCTTTGCAGCGTGAGCAGGCACTTGGGGTGACATTATGCGGGTTCTCTTTGGAGACTGGCCTGATGAATGTTTTGTGACTCTGCAGGCAGAGGGCTCTTAGGTGAACAGCTGTCGTGGTCCTCTGTCCCAAGGTGCAGACACCTCGGAGGGTGTCTCACCCGCCTGCCTCTTCCCAGCGCCTCATGAGGCTTTTCCATCCAGCCTGACCCAGGGATCCTGGACCAGTGGGCCCCCGAGAGTGTGTGTCTGTCTCTGCATCACAGGGCCTACCACACTTCCATTCTCTTCTCTGCTCGAGTTTCTCTTTGGGGGCCTCATTTTTACCCCACCACGCAAATCTCATGTATCCGCCTTTATCTTGCAATTGTCAAGAATGACAGCAACCTTTGGTTCCCCGTCCACAGCGGGGCCCGGCAAGCTGGGGATGTTTCTCCCATCCCCGGAGAGACATGATTCTAGAAGAGGGCTGTGTCTTGTCCAAAGGGAACAAAATCCAAGTAACGGTTCCTTTAGGCAGATGGATTTGGAACATTCCAGTTCCAAGTGCAAGGAATGCTTATGCAGAAATGCTTTGGAACATTCCAGTTCCAAGTGCAAGGTCTGCTGGAGCTCAGGTTTTGTTTTTTTTTTTAATAAATATTCCTTTGCTTGTGCAGCATGCTCACAATCAAATCTTTGAAACGTGAAGATTTTATTTGGCCCTAAAAGTCCTTCCACGTATAAACATGTTTTATGTCAGTGATGGGAACGTGGCTTCTTTCCTCCCAGAGGCAGTAGAGCAGGGTGGTTAATTAGAGTGTAGACGCTGAAGTTGCCCTGCTTAGCTCTGTGAGAAATGTCTCCAGAAGTATCCGCTAAAATTCTTACCATGACCGCTCCTCCATTGATTCCACCCACACGCCTCTCAAAGCACATAGGCTTTAACCCAAGCCTGCTATGTACTTAAATGGCTTCATACAAGCTAGTACATTCCACACCTGGGAATATGCTTCTTCCAGGACGTGTCCAAGGGGAACCACTTGCAGTTTCACCAGCATCTGGCACCGCCCCCTCCCCCCGGCACGGAAATTATCGTCACTGTTGTGAACTTTTAAACAAATGTGAGTTGCAAAGATAAGTTCTCTCATAAGTTGCAGAAAGCATATTTCCCTCATTTTTGAGGTCATGCAGACATTGACCGTCTCCGAGGGCAACCAAGGGCACCAGCAGGGGCTTCTGAAGGCTTCTCTGAGGCCTCCGTGTAAGTGAAAAGAGCTTAATTCCAAAGACCAGACAGCTTCCTTCCCAAGAGACTTTGTGCAAACCAATTTCTCATCTAAGAATTACAGAAGGATGTCTTAGAGAGGCACTTTGGAAGGCTAAGAAACCCCTGGAGAACAAAACGGGGCTGAGGAATCATCTGGGAAAGACGATAATGATGGCAGAGGAGCAGAGGGGAATCAGAGAGAGAGGAAGGGAAGGCTGCACTCTTGGCCTTTTGCAGCATCCTGTTCTGTGTTGGGTGAGACTGGCAAGGCAGGCTCTGCTTTCCGCTTGGTTGACCAAATGCCTAAAGGTGGCCAGTGACAATTTGCACCAAGGAGGTGGGAGACAGAGCAAAGCTGAAGGGAAAGGGATTTGTCTTCCAGGCCGCTGACATCAACTGCATACAGTGAAGTCCCGGGACGTGCAGGGTCCCCCAAGCACTGCATGTCAGCCTGGGAAAAGGACCGTGGTGCCCATAGTTGATGTTAAGAATTCTTATTCTTTTTTAAAGTTACATAACATTATCATGGCTATAATGGTCTTAAAAAAACACATAGAGACCCAGTGAAATACGTACACGCAGACTAAAACAGACATTTCACTAGGGAGTAACTGTGGTTTTGAGGACTTGCTGGTAACCCACCCTGACCCTGCATCCAAAGCCTCACTACTCACTCAGGTGAAGGTGAAAGGGATACTAACTATTTTCCCACTAGTGTATGAACAAGTTTCCAAAACAAGTTTTCTAGCTACACAGTCAGACCAATCTTTTTTTTTTTTCTTTTCTTTTTTTGCTTATTAGGGCCATACTTATGGCATATGGAGGTTCCCAGGCTAGGGGTCGAATCGGATCTACAGCTGCCAGCCTACACCACAGCTCATGGCAACGCCAGATCCTTGACCCACTGAGCGAGGCCAGGGATCAAACCCCAACCTCATGGTTCCTAGTCGGATTTGTTTCTGCTGCGCCACGATGGGAACTCCTATCAGACCAATCTTACTCTTCTATTTTCAAATAGAAAGATTTTTTTCTAAGTTTTCTTAACACTGAGAGCATTTGTACCACTTTGAAGAATCTTTTGAGCATGTCAGTGTTTTATAAATGACAATGTGTTTAACAAAACTGGTTGTGATTTAAATCATCACATGGCATATGCGGTATAGAGGCAACGAATGTTTTTTTAATTTTTTTTTTTTTATGGCCACACTCGCAGCATATGGAGGTTCTCCCAGCCAGGGACTAAATCCAGGCCACAGCTGAAGCAGCGCCAGATCCTTTAACCCACTGCTGCAGGCCTGGGTGCAAACCCATGCCTCTGAAACCACCCAAGCCACTGCAGTAGGATTCTTAACCCACTGTACCACAGTAGGAACTCCCAAAGTTATTTCTAATATAACTTTTTATTTTTTCATCTTTAATTAGGATTTTATTAATACATGAGTATATCTAAATAGTTAGGCCTGTTTATGGTTTGTGTCAGAAATAATTTATTTTAAGGCTTCCATGAGTAATCTTGTCAATTTTTATTTTGAAGTGCTTCATTCAAATTAATTTTAACACATGTAGCTTTTGTTTAAGGAAAAAAGAAAATTTCTAAAAGTATTAAGAAAAACTTAAGTCTCAAAGCCACTTTTTCCATTTATTTTCTTTTTTTAAGGTCTTAATGCGTAAGGGAAAGAAGGTATTCAGCATACTTGTGTCATTTTGTTGTAAGTTTACTTTTTTAAAAAATGTACCTCTTTATCTATTTTTAACATGACCTGAGATGTAGTTAAGAGTTGGCGTTGGGGTTGGTAAATGCAAATGATTACATTTAGAATGCATGAGCAGTGAGGTCCTACCGTACAGCACAGGGAACTATATCCAGTCTCTCGGGATAGAACACGATGGAAGATAGTATGAGGAAAGGAATGTATACATATGTACAACTGGGTCACTATGCTGTACAGCAGAAATTGGCACAGCACTGTAAATCAATTATATTTTAAAAATATGATGACTCTAAAGAAAAAAAAAGGAGTGGTATAGAAATGCACAAACTTTATCCTAGTAATGATAAGTAAAGGAAAACCACAATAAAAATGAAGACCATAAAAATTTACAACAGGAAAGTGATTATAATAATGACTAATTAAGATACATGGAGTTCCCGTCATGGCGCAGTGGTTAACGAATCTGACTGGGAATCATGAGGTTGCGGGTTTGGTCCCTGCCCTTGCTCAGTGGGTTAACGATCCGGCGTTGCCGTGAGCTGTGGTGTAGGTCGCAGACGCGGCTCGGATCCCGCGTTGCTGTGGCTCTGGCGTAGGCCGGTGGCTACAGCTCTGATTCGACCCCTAGCCTGGGAACCTCCATATGCCACGGGAGTGGCCCAAGAAATAGCAAAAAAAAAGAAAAAAAAAAGATACAATGAGCTCACATTGGAACTAAGATTCTAGATGGTACAAAAATGAAAAATGGGAATAGGAATTCCCGTCGTGGTGCAGCAGAAACGAATCTGACTAGGAACTGTGAGGTTGCGGGTTCAATCCCTGGCCTCACTCAGTGGGTTAAGGATCCAGCATTGCCATGAGCTCTGGTGTAGGTCTCAGACAAGGCTCGGTTCTGGCATGGCTGTGGCTGGGGTGTAGGCTGGCAGCTGTAGCTCCGATTTGACCCCTAGCTTGGGAACCTCTATATGCTGTGGGTGCAGCCCTAAAAAGCAAAAAAAAAAAGGCGGGGGAATAAATAGTTAAAATTAAATACTAAGTTCCCGGTATTAGGAAGAAAGTGGTGGTTGATTACATTTATTAAGACATATTAAATAATACCTTCTATATTATTCCTTACTTTTTTAATATTTCATAATTATTTTTAGTTGAATAAGTGAATAAGATGAAAGTCAGATTATAAACCAAAAGAGAGTCAAGGTTGAAGGGTCATGACTGATGCTACAGGCAGAGGTGTCCCAGGCTATTTTAGATTTTATACGTAGCCTTTCCATTAGCGTTTGGTTTATACTGATTTTCTCTTAATTAAATCTGACACGACCTTTTGGTGTCCAATCAGGCTTTCATATGTTCTAGTAATGCACCTGAAAACTGACATGCCGTGAAACTAATTATCTAGAGACAGCCAGGAATATTTGCAGAGCTAATGTTGGCACACTTTCTTATTTCAGTCCGCAAGGAAAATTTTAGGGAATGGTATGAGTGAGATGTAATCGTCACTGTGTGGATTCGGGGTCCTAGAGGAAATGGATGCAGTAGGCAGGGGATGCCTAATTTTTCAGATATAAGAGACGCACCTACCTTCCCAAAACTTTGTCATAATCATTCCATGATCTTAACTTACAGAGCCTCCAGGGAGAGCAAATGCACCTGTCAAACAAGTGTTGTTAGGCAGTATTAATTATTAATGCAGAAGCCAGTTGTTTTCTGTGTCACCATTAGTGCTTTTGTGACACCAGGCAGGCTCAGTCCGTAAAGCAGGGTGGCGTATTTTACCTTTTACATTTCACTCCTGCAAAAAATGAAAAGCTCTTAAATGTAAATTTATAGACGTAGGTGTTAGGGAAGCATCCTATTGAAAAAGTGCATCAGAAACCACTGAAGGGACACCTTGTTCTCCGAACATTGAGAAACTGACTTCATAATACTTATTCTACATTATCTCCAGCGGTAGCAGTGAGTAATGGATCTGAAATTGAGGGCCTCTTGTATTTATGAGCAAGAGCCTGGATGTGAATGCGTGGATCCTCAGCCCCTCTTCAGCGTATGGGTGTCTCACCATCAGGGGTCTTCAGCTCAGATGGAGTGAGCTGGGTGCCACAGGGCCTCAAGGAGGCCAAGCTGGGCCAGCACCCATAGCCAGGACTCCCAGTTTCCTGCAGCTGCTGCCCCTGGGGTCCCGCCCCCTCCCTCTGTGTCACCACTGCTCCGTGTGTGCCCCTCACCACACAGCCACCCTGACGCTCCCAGGACCAGCCATGCCAGGTCGTTAGAGGCTGATGTGCACAGACAAGGCTCCCCATGCTTAGGAAGTCATTCCTGAAGTTTGCCGGGCTCAGCTGGATTGATGTGTGTTGGAACCCCAGCTTCCAAGTCACTTAGCCTCCTCAGCCTGGTTCTCATCGTGAGATAGAACTTAGTTGCGATGCTGAGAAATGAGAGCGCACGAAAGGCACGCCTGGCCTGAGGGCTTATCCAAGTGCCTCACTTAAAACCTCCTCCATCCTCCTCAGCTCCCTCCCTTGGGCCCCTTTTCCTTCCAGCTCAGAGCCTCCCACCCTCAGCCCTGCCATCAAAGCCAGACCCACTCTGCACTCCTCCACTGGGGGAAAAGTAACACTCTTCTTGCTGCCCTGCCCCCAGGAAAACACAGTCTCTTCCTGACTTTATCTCTTGGAGACACACATCCCTGGCTGACAGTGCTCTTCAGATGGTTTTGCGTGTGCATCCCCAAAAGAAGTTTGAGAAAATCGTGGTCTCCCTTTGAACATTTTAAGTTGCTATCTGAAATTGTCATCACAGGAGTTCTCCTTGTGGCTCAGTGGGTTAAGAACCCGACCTAGTGTCCATGAGAATGCTGGTTTGATCCCTGGCCTTGCTCATTGGGTTAAGGATCCAGCATTGCCACAAGCTGCAGCATTGGTGGCAGAAATGGCTCGGATCCTGTGTTGCTGTGGCTGTGGCATACCCCTAGCCTGGGGACTTCCATATGTTGCAGGTGCAGCCCTAAAAAGCAAAAAAAAAAAAAAGGCATCTAATGTGTTTCCCTGTGGCACAGTGGGTTAAGGATCTGGCATTGCAACTGCTGTGGCACAGGTTTGATCCCTGGCCTGGGAATGTCCACATGCTGTGGGCACCTCGGGTAGGTTGGCATGGGTTTCCTTCTCCTTTAATTTTGCCAGGAGCATGCTGACTGGTGCACACACACACCTGTCAGTTCCTTTGATGTTCCCATGGCCGCAGTGTGACTGGTGGGGTCAGCAGACTCAGCCCCTTGGGCAACGTCCCGGACTCTCCTTTCAGTCAAGTGGAAACTATAGCACCTATTCCATAGGATTGTCATGTTTTAATTACCAACATAAAACATGTAAAACACTCAGAGAACAACAAAATAGTTAGAGATCAAAAGAAGTCAGCTATTATTCTACACACAGTGGTACAGACCAATTTGTATCTGTACCTTCTCTTCCAAAAACTCCTTTCCTACACTCTGAGCTCCAAGGACCTTGACATCGGGCAGCTCTTGTTAACGCAGAAAACATCCTGTGTGAGAATGAGAACGTGAGAGGAGGGGTAAAGAAGCCATCTCTCAAGGTCTGAAATTACCATTTTTAATATCTCCCACTTCCCAGGAACTTGAGAACTTGCTTTTCACAATAGAGCCATCCTTGAATGTCTTTCACTTATGCTTTTCATAGCTTTTCGTTTTTTTTTGTTGTTGTTGGTTTTTTTTTTTTCTTTTTCTGCTCTTAGTTCTCTCTGCCTTTTTTAGTCATTGTTACTGCTCCTCCAGGGCTGGGTGGTGGAAGAACTAAGAACAGCCCCTCCGCATGTCTTCGTCTCAGCAGAGAGGTCTATGCAGGCCACCGAGCCCAAGGGGATGGGGCGAATTCCTGGCCCGATGCTACTGAAATCTGATGCTTCCCTTACCTTTCAAAGGCTCAGGTCCTCTGGGACCACTGCTGAGACTAACCTTCCCATCCATGGGGCCCTCATCAGTACATGGACAGTCATGGTGATCGTGTGGCACCCTACAGCCAGAAGCTGTGGGAATCAAACACCAGGGCCATTATTGCAGCTACTGGTGCTGAAGGGAGGGGTATGTGGGGCCCTTGGCCACTGTCTTGGAAACCCTGCCTTAGAAGGTTGGCTGTTCGTCCACCCCGCGAGCTGTCCCCACTGACCTCTCTCTGGACTGAGGGCATTGCCACAGCAGCATTTGGGAGACAGTCATTCAAGGCAGGGAATACATCCTGACCTGCCCCTGGTGGTCTCCCCCTGCCCCCCATTTCAGCGCTGCCAGGGTCTGGGGCTGAGGGTGACCGCCCTGTGTGCCAGGCACACGTCTGGAGGCCAAGCTGTTGGCTCATGATGTCCCCACCAGCAGCCACTAAACCCAAATGGTATCATGAGGTCTTACCCGCCAGGGCCCTGGTGTGCTTTTTTTCATTTCATTTAAAGATGTGTATCTCTGAGTCATAATGTATTCAAGTCTCAGGAAATAATTTGAAATATGTCAAAAAAAGCAACAGGATTGACAAATTTTGCATCTAAAAACCTTATATTTGGGGAGTTCCCGGCATGGCTCAGTGGTTAACAAACCCAACTAGGATCCTTGAGGACAAGGGTTCAGTCCCTGGCCTGGCTCAGTGGGTTAAGGATCCGGCATTGCCCTTAGCTGTGGTGTAGGTTGCAGATGTGGCTCGGATCCTGCGTTTCTGTGGCTGTGGCATAGGCTGGCAGCTGCAGCTCCCATTCAGCCCCTAGCCTGGGAATCTCCATATGTCTTGGGTGCAGCCCTAAAAAGCAAAAAAAAAAAAAAAAATTTAATAAATAAAAACCTTACATTTGGGTGCCTGCCATCTTCCATGTTTCTCCCTCAAAAAAAAAAATTCTAACAAACACTCATGAAAATATCTTCAATCATCAGCCAATCAAATAAACCTCTCCAGTGTCAGTGCTGAGCAGTTTTACTGTTGAGCTGCCCGTGGGACCAGGCGTGGGAGAGGCCACATGGTATGCAGGAGGGGGCCGTTCTGGGACATCAGTGCCACTCAGGGAAGGAAGGGAGAAACAAGGGGCCAAGGGCCAAGGAAGAACAGTACTGCATGGGTGGAAGGGGAACCTTTCCTGGCGCTTTTTTTTTTTTTTTTTTTTTTGCTTTTTGGGGCTGCTCATGTGATGTATAGAAGTTCCCAGGCTAGGGGGTTACCTGCTGAGCCATAATAGGAACTCCCCTGGCACCTTCTTTTCCTTCTCTCATCAACTTAGAATAATCTTTGTGTTCAAATTCATTTTCAGATGTTAGCCCCAAACTGCTTTAGTTCTTCTGGATTCCCATCCTAATTTTAGCACTGAAAAGACTCTCACCTAATGCATTCTTCTCACCTGACCCTTTTTTTTTTTTTAAGTCCAGATGAGTAGGTAAGAAAAATCAAGACTAAAATGTGTGTCGTGACCCAAGTGACCTGCTGATACTTATCCATGTCCTTTATTTTAAAGATAATCCACATGTAGTCACATTAACGAATCCGACTAGGAACCATGAGGTTGCAGGTTCGGTCCCTGCCCTTGCTCAGTGGGTTAACGATCCGGCGTTGCCGTGAGCTGTGGTGTAGGTTGCAGACGAGGCTCGGATCCCGCGTTGCTGTGGCTCTGGCGTAGGCCGGTGGCTACAGCTCCGATTCAACCCCTAGCCTGGGAACCTCCATATGCCGTGGGAGCGGCCCAAGAAATAGCAACAACAACAACAACAATAACAACAAAAACAACAACAAAAAGACAAAAAAAAAAATGCCCATGTCTTAACGACTGCTGTGCTTCTCGAGAAAGAACCCCCTGCTTCGTGGTTGGGGCAGCTCCCCTGCAGCGCCCTGAGGGCCACATAACTGTCCTGCTCATTTTGAAGAAGCCCCTGTAAAAGATGCCCCCTCCCCCCCAGTGAATGGAGAAGGAGTAAGGGCAGTGAGTGTCCAAGCTTCTACAAGACCAAAATATGTCACAAAACGGACTCCTACAAATACTGTTTATCAATATGACCTAATATTTACACATTCAATATAATAGTTTAATAGTAAATAATGTTTTATAAGGATGCATGCAGATGTATTCCTTCATTCATTTACTCATTAAGCCCTACTGTGTGCTGGGATCCCAGAGGCACTAAGGAAAGAACAGGCAGCCTCGACAGCCACGTTCTTTCCGGGGGGCTTGACATTAAGTCATCACAATCACAAGGGCATGCAAACCAAGAAGGGGCGAGGGGGTTCCACCCTAGAACTTGATCACAGCCCTGAATGTCTCTATTGGACTCACAGGGAAGAGGGGGCTCTAGTCCTGAAGGCACATGCTCCCTCAATGCTGGGACATCAGACTGGTCCATGGTAGCCATTGTCATCAGAACACAGAGTAGGTGGCACAGGGCTGTGTATCCAGTGAAGGTGGCAAGAAGCATCGCCCTTTGGCTCAGGGTCACATTGGGAAAATTGTGTTTGCACAAAGACGGAGTCAGGGTATTTTTTCCTCGTGAATAAGTAACAAGCTATTAAGTACACAATGGAGGCTGGAAGCGTGATGATGGATGGGATCCGATGTTCACTGGCTCCTCCGCAACCTTGATTGAAGGCATTGAAATCGTCAGCCTCTGAATCAGAAGAATGGCACGCACATGCCAAGGGACAGGGCCAAGCGGCAGGCGCAGCTCTGTGGGAGGTGGCGTGCAAGGCGCCACCAAGGACTGGACGCAGAGGCTCAGAGGTAGAGGAACAAGTACAGCCAGAGCAGTGGGAGGGATGGTGGGAGCTTGTGTTACGGAGGGAAGGCACAGAGGCTTGACAGTGAGGAAGAAGAAGACAAGGGCCACAGGGTCCAACTGATAACAGGTCAGGAGGAACGAGAGGTGACAGGAGCCTCAGCCCGAGAGCGACCATTCCTAACATCTTTCAATGCACCTTGTGGGGAGGGATGCACGGAGCTTTGGGTTTGGCATACCCACACTGTGGTATATGGACTGACTGGTCAATGGGGACCTGCTGTGTAGCACAGGGAACTCTACCCAACATTCTGTGGTGACCTATATGGGAAAAGAATCTGAAAAAGAAGGGCTGTGTGTATATGTATAACTGAATCACTTTATTGTGCAGCAGAAATTATCACAACTTCGTTTATCAACCAGACATCAATAAAACTTCAAAACAAAACAAAACAAAAACGGAGTTCCTGATAGGGCACAGTGGGTTAATGATCCAGCCTGTCTGTAGAGGTGCCAGTTCGATCCCTGGCCTGGTGCAGAGGGTTAAAGATGCCGCATTGCTGCAGCTGTGACCTAGGTCTCAGCTCCAATTCGGATTCGATCCCTGGCCTGAAAACTTCCATATGCTGCAGGGGTGGCCAAAAAGAGCAAAAAAAAAATACTTAAAAAAATACTTTTTAAAAAAATGCACCTTGTTTTTGTTCTCATGCTTGGCTGTTTATAAAATGCCTGCATGTGCGTTGACTCTACGAATCCTCGGAGTAACACTGAAAAATGTTCCTGAAATCAGTTATGTAGATAAAGATGAAGATACCAGTGGTCACAATGACCCAGTAACTTGCCCCAAATCACACATCCAGGTCAAAGTCAGAGAAAGATCTCCAGTTCATACATCTGAGCTCTAAACCCAGCCATCTGCAGTGTCCAGATACAACAGGACAGCTGTTCCCATGGGTCCCCGAACACCAGCTAGGCATGTGACTCCGTGCCTTTGAAGTTGCTTCCTCTCCTGTCCTCACACTTCTGCTCCTGTATAAAGATTTATGCTATTACGTTTAGACCCTCAAATAGGCATGGGCAGAGGATAGAGTTTGAGTGTTGTGAAAATCTGCATTAAAAAAAAGTTTAGGGAGTTCCCATTGTGGCGCAGCGGAAATGAATCTGACTCGTATCCGTGAGGAAGCAGGTTTGACCCCTGACCTCACTCGGTGGGTCAATGATCTGTTGCCATGAGCTGTGGTGGAGGTCACAGACGTGGCTCGGATCCCGTGTTGCTGTGGCTGCGGTATAGGCCGGCAGCTACAGCTCTGATTTTACCCCCAGCCTGGAAACATCCATATGCCTCAGGTGCGGCCCTGCTAAAAAGCAAAAAAAGAACAAGGAAAAAAAAAGTTTAAATTCCAAATTTCTGTACCCATACAATATCCACAGCACTGGCATTCTTGTGATACCTATTTCCCAGTCCATAAAAGGAGCTTTTCAATTCTCAGAGCCCAAGAGCTAGGAATAGAGGTCTTGATCATGCTTAGTCACAGGAAGTACAACTTCTCTCACTTTAGGAAGTCAGGCAAAAATTTTTTAAAGGACTAATTTGACAGATAGCCCAGACTAAAAAAAAAAAAAAAAAAATCAGAAACAAAAAAAGGCCATTTTTCCTATAGGCTCATTTTCTTCTGGGTATCTGCCAGTTGTGAGCAGAAAGAGTAATGTGACTCATTTTTTAACATTTCACTCTTGAGTATTATGGAGATAAATAGCTGAATGATGAAAAAATAACTTTCAGGGCAGTCATTTCAGAGGGGCAAAAAAAAGAGCTCAAACGCAGATCCATTGCATGACATGAGGAAACTCAACCATGGGTGAAAAACCCACTATCTCTACAGGTGCCATCAACACTAGAAAGGCCAACCCAGCCCACCTAAAGAAATGAGGGTGTTGCCTGCGGCTGTCCAGAGATGGATTTCCAAGCCAAGAAATTGTCCACTTGCACACTTACAAAGAAGACCAAAGTCTCTGCTGTGTTTTATTGCAGGACCAATGCAGGAGACCATCTACGACTTCTGGAGGATGGTGTGGCATGAAAACACCGCCAGCATCATCATGGTGACCAACCTGGTAGAAGTGGGGAGGGTAAGTCACTGGCCACCTCCTGGCCATTGGTCCCTTGCTTGGATGGTCACGGGAAGCATATCGAGAACGCCCCAAACCATTAACTACTGCGACTCCTCCTATTCTTCACTGCATTTGCTTATAAATCATCAGTAAACAGAGCCTGAATTGCTTTCACTTGTTGCGATAGCAACAGCCAGGAAAGGCACTCCAGATTTAAAAGCAGTTGTTTTCCGGCTATATTGAGCGCACCACAACACAAAAACACCACAAAGCCTGTGTGCAGGTTGTTGAGTGTCAGGAGGCAATGGGGGGCCCAGGAGACAGGGCTGCATTCCCTGCCTTGGGAAAATCCACCTTAGAAACAGCCTGCAGCCCTGGAGTCAATCCTGGGCTTAGAATTCCGGCATTTCTCTTGCTTAGATCTTACTTTCCTCCCCTTCCTGACCCGTAAAGTGGAACCACCCTCTGCCCCCGAGGTCTTATGTTACTTCATCTGTACCCACTGTTAGTTGAGCTATTTTTATTTAATCAGGAGACTCCTAAGTAGTTAAGATCTTGACCGTGGTATGCGACAGGATTATTCCCAAAGGGAACGGAGAAGGTACACAGGATGCAGTTGGTTTTTTTAAATACTGGGGCCAATTCTGTGGGTCTGCTGGAGAACCTATTACTTCTGAAAGCTAACGGACCTTGAGGGGTTGACCCTCAGCCCGGAGGTTAGCCTTGAATTGAAATACAGGGGCTGTTTCTTAATTTTCTCTGTCAGCCTTTAAAAGAAAGGAAATCCTGCCATATATGACAACATAGATACACCTGGAGGACATCGCTCCAGGTGACATAAGCCAGTCACAAAAGGACAGATACCATGTGACTCCACTCAGGAGTGATGGGGGAGAGTCAAGTGCACAGAAGCAGAAAGTACAAGGGTGGCTGCCAGGGATGGGGGAGGGGGGCTCGGGACATTACGTTCCGTGGAAATGAAGTTTCAGCCACGCCAGATGAACAGGTTCTAGAGACTTGCTGAACAAAAAGTGCTTATAGCCAACAATAGGGCATCACACACTTTGTTTAAGAGGGTAGAGCTCCTGTTGAGTGCTCTTACCACCCCCACCACACCCCCCGTCACGCGCAGGTACACGGGCCTAGAAGCTCACAGGAAACTACGGGGGATGTTTTCTGTTACCTTGGGTGTAGGAGGGTACCAAGGGTGTATGCACCTGTCGGAAACCTATCAAATTGTGTGATGGGGATACTCTGTACATCAGTTATGCTTCTTCCGAAGCTGGATTTTTAGGAGTTCCTGTCGCAGCTCAGTGGAAATGAATCTAACTAGTATCCATGAGGACGCAGGTTCAACCCCTGGCCTTGCTCAGTGGGTTAAGGATCCCGCATTTCCATGAGCTGTGGGGTAGGTCACAGATGCGTCTCAGATCTGGTGTTGCTGTGGCGTGGTGTAGGCCAGAGCTACAGCTCCAGTTCACCTCCTAGCCTGGAAACCTCCCTATGCTGTGGGTGCAGTCCTAAAAAGACAAAAAGACCAAAAAAAAAAAAAAAGATTTTCAGAAAATATCAGGAAGCACAAACAAGGAAGAAGAAAGACTTAAAAAGTGGGAGGTACTTACAATTCTAGCAAAAATGACCTCCTCCTACAAACATCTAGAAATTCTAGATACAAGATAAATATATATATATATTAATGTATTTAACATAAAATATAAATATATGTGTAAACAAATTTCAAAAATGTTTAGCTTAGCTCTCAGGAAAGGAAACTAGTGGAGACCAGAAGGAAATGGGGGCGAGGGCAGGGCTCCAGCGCTCTGCCCGTTGGAGTCTAAGCAGGTGGATCTTGATCTTGAGGTTTTTTTCTTTTTAATGTATCATGAGATAGTTTTATTTTGCAATTCCCTTATGCATTTGCTCAATACTATTCTTATTATTGGCATCTTTTAGGAGTTTCATTTTTTTCTAAAAGCGAATAAATAGAACTGAAAAATATCTAGCTGTTAAAAAAACTTTACTTACTTTAACTTTTCATGCAAAAGAATTAACCTTCATGTAGTAAATTATGCCCTGTGTATTTACTGAACCCTTTTCCATGTTAACTGTGTAATCACAAGATCACTGCAAGTAAGTCATCTTAAAGAAATTGTAGTGATCGGAGTTTCCGTCGTGGCTCAGTGGTTAACAAATCCGACTAGGAACCATGAGGTTGCGGGTTTGATCCCTGGCCTTGCTCAGTGGGTTAAGGATCCAGCGTTGCGGTGAGCTGTGGTGTAGGTTGAAGACAAGGCTCAGATCCTGCATTGCTGTGGCTCTGGTGTAGGCCAGTGACTACAGCTCCCATTCGGCCCCTAGCCTGGGAACCTCCATATGCCACGGGAGTGGCCCAAGAAATGGCAAAAAGACAAAAAAGAAAGAAAGAAAGAAATTGTAGTGATCAGCAACAACAAACTGCATAAGTTACTGATAAGAAGTGTTTGTTTTTTACTCAGTAGCATCAGATTGGATCTTCAGTTTTAAGCTCATCAAGAATAGGAGGTAACATCTCAACATGTGCAATGCTAAGAATGTGAACAGAGATAGCCACATAAAACCTAAACCCACAAAGGACAGACAGTCAGAGAAAAGGCAAAGGGAGGCAGGGAGGGAAGTCAGCAGGGCCCCAGACAGGGAAATAGCACAGAGGCAAGTCCATCTTCACTTAGAATCTGGGTATGAAACCATTTGCACTAATTCACAGATCAAAGTAAAACACTCTCATATAATATAGAAAATAGAACTGTGAATCACAAAGTACGATATAATAAACTCGTAGGACGCAAATAAAATGGTACCTAAAAGTGTACCATTATATATGTTCCTAAGCGTTACTATTAGAAAATGAAGCATCTAATTCAAAAAGATAAATGAGGAACAGAGTACAACTAAAGAGAAAAAAATGAAAAATAGTGTAATTGTCAAGCAGGACTAATACTGTACAGCATAGGGAACTATATCCAATGCCTTGGAATAGAACATGATGGAAGAGAGTATGAGAAAAGGAGTGTGTGTGTGTGTGTGTGACTGGGTGGGTCACTTTGCCATACAGTGGCACATCATTGGCACATCATTGTAAATCAACTATACTTTAATAAAAAACTTTGAATTTAAAATTTTGAAAGGGAAATGTCATAGAAGAACAGAAAGTTATTAAATAAACTCAAACAATACCAAAAATCACCATAATCAAAAAGTTTTTGTGGACTAATGAAATTAAAAAACATCTGACAATCAGAAGCAAAAGAAAGGAAAATTAAAAATAACCAATATTAGGAACACGATAAAGTTTTTTTTTTTACCATAATACATAAGTAACAAAAAATTGAAATTTTCGATAAAGTAGGTAATTTTCTTGACAAATATGATTTTCCAAAACGGACTCAAAAAGAAACAGAAATTCTGAAAAGACATTCATTATTTAAAAAGTGAATTACCGTTAAAATGTGACCCATGGACACTTTTCTATATAGCAGAAATTGACAGAACATTGTAAATCAACCATAAAAAAAGGAAAAAAAAATGTTTAAGTGACCCATGGAAAAAGCACTAGTCCCAAATGTATTATAGACATGTTCTGCTAAATACTCAAGGGATGAATAGTCCAAATCTTATAAAAATTATTCTGAGGAGACAAAAAGAAAGACTATCCCCCCATTTTATTTTAAGAGACCAGTATTACCTTGATCTCAGAACTAGATAAGAACCTAGGAAAAGGCAAAATTATAGATACCACAAATTGGGAAAAAATAAGTAAATCAATAAATCAAAATAGGGAGCCCAGAAGTTGATGTAGGCATTTGTGGGAAAATGTGTCATTACTGGGAAAAACATGAGCTTTTCTATCAACTGAGCTGGGACATTTGGTTTTTCATGTAGACCAAAAAAAAAAAAAAAATCCTATCCATTTCATAAAACACCCCAAAATGAATACCAGTTAAAGAACAAAATGTAACAAATAAAGCTCTAAAACTTTTAGAAGAAAATATGGAATAAAATATTTATGATCTTTGTTTTTTTAAGTGTGTTGCAAAGATACCAAAAGCTCAATCTTTTAAGAAAAGGATGAGGAAATTAAAATGTAAACGTTTCTGTACAATAAAGGATATTAATATAGTGTCAAGACGGGAGAAGCTATGGGACCATTTTGTGAAGTATTAAAACTTGTAAAAGGCTAGTTGACATTCTAACAGGATAGAAACAATTTGTGTCTCTAAATTACCCATCTCCTGGGAGGAGTGAGAGCAGGGGAGCTGGCCTAGCACCAAGGCGGCCGGGGGAGTCCCTGTATGACTGACCTGTGGTGCAGGGGGCGTCCCTGAGCCTCCCCACCACCAGCCTCTCACCCTGGCAGTGGGGGCGTGATGACACCTGCCTCACAGGGTTCTTGCAAAGAGTCAATGAGTTTCTACTTGCCAGGTGGTTAGAGAAGATCCCACCCCATCCTGAGAACTTGCTAAACACAGGTGTTAATGGAACGCTCACCTTTCCTCCAGCAATGCTAAGACCTACAATGGCATCTGTAAATTACCTTTTTCACCCCAGATCCTTACTAGGAAAGCAGTAATGACTACTGGGAAAAAAAAAAAAAAAAAAACCTTAAGGAAGTTCCCGTTGTGGCTCAGCGGTTAACGAATCCAACTAGGAAGCACAAGGTTTCAGGTTCGATCCCTGGCCTTGCTCAGTAGGTTGAGGATCCGGCATTGCCGTGAGCTGTGATGTAGGTCACAGACGCAGCTCAGCATAGGCCGGCGGCTACAGCTCTGGTTAGACCCCTAGCCTGGGAACCTCCTTATGCTGGGGGAGCAACCCTAGAAAAGGCAAAAGACCAAAAAAAAAAAAAAAATTTCACCTCCAGAGAAAGCAGGCTCCTTTAAGGGAGGAGACAGCCTTACGGGTGTTTGGGTCTGTCCTTCCCGGCTCTCAGTAGTGAGCAACACGGAGCTCATAAAACTCAACAAAGTGAGGGAAAGAATTTTTCCCAGAATTCTTTGTGTCAGAGAGCAGTTGGCATCAGCAAGGTTACCTGTGAAACAGCTGAGCAGAACACTTCATCTTTGCCTTCCCCTGAAATGTAGGATTCATTCCGAATCCTTCTCTCATCTCACAAATACTTGCTGACTGCCAGGTATGATGAGGAAGAAGAAAGATCTGGAGACCGAGTCACGGTGCTTTGCTCTCACAATAACCGCGTTGCTTGAAAGCATTCACAGCCTCAGATTTTACATAGTGGCCTCAGAACTCTCTTAAGATAATCCCAAGATAAATGGCTTGGAAAGCAGATCATTATTAAAAATAACAACTAATACTGGATTTTTTTTTAAATAAAGGCACATGTATTTCCTGCCTAATTGAAATTCCAAAGTACATTATCTTATGACCTAGCGATTTAGAGCTATTTTCATAGGGTAAACCCTCTTGCTTTTAAAGAAAAATCAGGACATCTTAGGAAAAACAAAAAAAATCAAGACAGATCACAGGAAGATTATGCTGTAAAATTACTATAGTTAAAAAAAAAAAAAAAAAAGCCTCAAGCACTCAGGCCCACTGTCTGTTAGACATGGCACCTTTTGCTGAGCTTCAGGGTTCATTGTCAGTTACCTGCCTTGGAATAACAGCAAACAAAAAGGCCAGGTAGGGAGTTCCTGTCGTGGCTCAGCAGTTAGTGAACCTGATTGGCAATCATGACAACCCAGGTTTGATCCTTGGCCTCACTCAGTGGGTTAAGGACCCGGCATTGCCGTGAGCTGTGGTGTAGGTCACAGACGTGGCTTGGATCCTGTGCTGCTGTGGCTCTGGTGTAGGCAGGCAGCTACAGTTACAAGTGGACCCCTAGCCTGGGAACCTCTATATAGTAGATGTGGCCTTGAAAAGACAAAAAGATCCCCCCAAAAAAAAAGTAGTGGTCTCTGTCCCTTCCATCAGATATTGGACTTGTGCCATACAGAGTGGCCACTGTTGGTATTTTTGATGGAAACTGTTCTTTCTGACAAGCAGCCATGGAGCTTCAGCCAAATGTTTCAGCCATAAATGGAAACCCACAGACAGATTCACAGACACCCAGTAATTTTAGGTCTGGTCAGCTTACTTAAAAAAAAAAAAAAAAAAATCCTTCCAAATCCTCACCCAGTTTGTGGGGACGTGGTAAGCTCTGAAGAGTCCCCTCTGTTACCATCCACCCCTTGGTCCAGCCTGTCTTCAATTAGTAATGCACTTAATGGCATCTGTCCTTGAAATGTCTGATGTGACTTGGGGGTGTTGACAAGAGGTCGCATTCCCTCTGGGAGAAGGCCTCCCCGTGTTCCAGGCCACTTCCCATTGTTTGTCCCGCACATCTGCTGAGAGATGCCGTCCCCATTTTCCACGCTTGGAAACAGCGACAACAAACCACTGAAGAAATGAAAACGACATGGGTTTTAAGGGCAGCAACTGCCTACTTAACGTGTTGACTGCACGAAGCGTGTCCTTCATGAATCAGGCATGAGCCAGGCCGACGCTGTTTGTTTACACAGGCTTGACTCATTAAGCCAGAGCCGGGAAGCTGTCCCCGGGTTTTTGCCCTGGAGCGCTCTGCATTAGGCCGCTGTAATTGCCAGAGCTGGAGCCGCTGGGAGGCCTCCCTGTCACAGCACCTGTGCAGAAGCCTCAAACACCTCACTTCCCTCCAGCGGGCTCCACCGCACATCTGCCAGGACCTGTCATCATCTAAGGCTTCCGTTCGGCCCCGCATCCCCTTCCGCCCACGTGTTGTGGTCCTGCGCCAGTTTCCCTGGCACCTGCTGATAGCTGCCCACCTGGCAGGTAAATTGCACCGCTGGGAGGTGTTGCAGTTGTTTTCCCTCTTTAATGATCACCCCCTCCCTGCCGCCGCCAGGAACACGGAGCTCTTTACCCACCGCCTGTTTCCCAGGCACCCCCACTGACACCGTTTGCCTGGAGCCTCAGGACTCCACTGTACTCATCCATCTGCCCAAAGCCTTAGAACCAAGTCTGGGGACCTCCCCAAGGAGATTTTTGCACCAGTAATTTAAGTTAATGATTTCTAAACATATTTAGTCAGTTTTATGAAGACCTCATTAGAACGTGACTGTTTATTAAAATCTCGTCATATAGGAAAATTATCGTTGAGTGTGCTGAGTAATTCTGGTAACAAGTGACGAAGGGTTTTGGAGCCAAGAGAAGCAGGGGCCAGAGAGGTTAACTGCCATCAATATAAGGGATGCAAGAGAACCACGGGATGGATGCTTTGGGTTAGCATCTACCCAGAGAGGTTGACCTGTTATTCCTTTCGCATGCTTGTCACTAAAAGAGTAATGGAAGAAAAAAGTTAAAATGAACCCCGGACATCAGAATTAGCTAATTCACATGCAAGGAGGTATGTTAAGATTCCAGGAGTTCCCGTCGTGGCACAGTGGTTAACAAATCCGACTAGGAACCATGAGGTTGCGGGTTTGGTCCCTGCCCTTGCTCAGTGGGTTAACGATCCGGCATTGCCATGAGCTGTGGTATAGGTTGCAGACGTGGCTCGGATCCTGAGTTGCTGTGGCTCTGGCGTAGGCTGGCGGCTACAGCACCCATTCGACCCCTAGCCTGGGAACCTCCATATGCCGCGGGAGCGGCCCAAAGAAATAGCAAAAAAAAGACAAAAAAAAAAAAGATTCCAAGCGCCAATGTCACATACAGCAAAGACAGCAAAGAATATGTGCTTTTCAATGTGACCTTTTATGTATAGAATGGATAAACAACAAAGTCTTACTGTACAGCACAGGGAACTCTACTCAGTATCCTGCAATAAACCATCATGGGAAAGAATGTGAGAAAAACTATATTTACATGTAAAACTGAGTCACTTTGCTGTACAGCAGAAATTAACACAGCGTTGTAAATTGACTATACTTCTATGTTAAAAAAGGAACATCTACTTTTCTACAAAAGCCACCAGATCCAGGATCAATGGAAGAAACAAGAGAAAGGCAAGATTTCCCCTTATAACATGTGGAAATGCCACTTAACAGTAAAATAACATAGCTAATGCCTCATGGTACAAAACAACAATAACATTTTTTTACAAAATCTCTCAAGTTGTTCCAAGATATCAAATTCCTACATGAGAGGAGACAAATTCTTTTTGTAGCCATTGCTGCAAGTTTTCCTTCTTGAACTCTCATGATTGCCTTTCATCAGCCTTTTTTTGAAGGCATTGGATGTTTAAGATTGACATTTTGTGACCTGGTCCATTATAGCCTTAGCCTTCGATGAACTTATGTTCATTCAATACATATTCCTCTCCATTCTTACCTACTGTCAGCCATTTCAACAATCACAGTAATGTTGCTGATTCAAGCCTTGCCTCCCTCCATAATTTTCACACAACACCAGGAAAGAAGAAGTCTGCGCTGTGGCCTGTGATGGTTCTTACCCTGACCGCATTTCACATCGCCTCCCCTAACACATCACCCGAGAGACGAGACCCGACCTGGTCCTGCGCCATCAGCAGCAGGTAGAGGTCCTCTGCAGGCCCCTCCTTCCATGCCAGTACATCTTCCAGGAAAGAAGACCCCACCCCACCCCAGCTGCCCTGGTGAAACTTTGAGGCTTGCTCTGCTCAAAGATCTCAGTTCCCCTCTTAAAAAGTTAGAAAAAGAGCCCGATTTGTCTTGGTCCCAAACTAACCCCGAAGTAAGTCTGCTGATCCCTTTTCAGCACAATGTAGCCAACACTTAATGACACACCTACTATATCCATGGCACTAGGCAACACGAAGATATTTATAATTCACTTGTCCTCCAAGAACGTAAAATACCATAATAGAGAACATTTAAACTGTTAACTGTAGTAACATGTAAGTCAGAATGATGGTGACCCTAGTGAAGGGGCTGATTCTGCCTAAGGGAATCTCAGAGGACTTTCTGGAGGAGGTGATGAGGAACTGGACCTTAATAGGAGAAAGGATAAAATGGCAAGAAGACGACAGGAAAAACACAGAGAAAGGGGAGTCATTTATCAGGAATTACAATCACAGCTGGAAAGCAGTGAGGGTGCTAGTCGAGCAGAGATTGACTGGGGTCTGAAATGGTTGCAGTCACAAGGGGGAACCTTGTGGTTTGCAGCTGGCAGGTGTCGTTTTAAAGATGGCTGGCGTCCTTGACTTTGGTCCAGGTCACGGGAAGTCTGGGTCCTCATCAGTGCAGGGACATGTCTGAGACCGGGTCTTTGGGGCTGCCTGACCCCATTTCTGTTTGCCTGCATGGCAATTTCTCTGTTATAATTTCCCTTTGTCATCATTGCCTACCAGGTTGTGGTGTGTGAACCATGAACCCCATGGCAATGGAGTGGGGGCTGCGTGTGTGGTGAAGACAATTGTGTAGCTTGTTCTCAGAGGAATGAATCCAAGCAAAGAGCTGGAGCAGCACCCAGAAGGGAAGCAAGATCAAGACGTGACAATGAGGGTGTGTGGGTGGGGGGGTGTGCGTGTGATGGGATGCAAGTGGGTTGTGAGGGTATTGAGTGTGTGAATGTGCCTGTGAGTGGGTGAGTGTGTGTTTGGGGGGGGCATATGTGTGATTGTGTGTGAGTGGTTGTGTGAGTGAGTGTGTGTCAGTGTGTGTGTGCGCATGTTGACAGGGTAGGCAGGAGCATAGTTGGGAGAAGAGATTCACTGGAAGCAGAGAAAAAAAGTGAGAGATGATCACACTAAGTGACGTAAGTCAGACAAAGACAACATCATATGACATCACTTCTATGTGGAATCTGAAAAAAGGATACAAATGAACCTACTTAACAACAGAAATAGGCTCCCAGACACAGAAAACAAACCTAGCAATGAGGTCCTGCTATACAGCACAGGGAACTTCTGATGAAATACGATGGAGGATAATGTGAGAAAAAGAATGTGTGTGTGTGTGTGTATGAGTCACTTTGCTGTACAGCAGAGATTGAGAGAACACTGTAAATCAACTAAAATAAATAGTTTGAAATTAAAAAAAAAGAATGGTTAAACAAGAGATGAGATTCAGTGAAAAAAAGAAAAACAAACATGTTTACCAAAGGGGAAGTAGGAGAGGGCTAAATTAGGAGTTTGAGATTAACAGATACACATCACTGTATATAAAATAAATAAGGACCTACTGAACTGCCCAGGGAACTCTAGTCAATGTCTTGTAATAACCTACTCTGGAAAAGAATCTGAAAACGCATAGAGCTATATACATATAACTGAATGACTGCTATATACCTGAAACTACACAACATTGTAAGTCAACTCTACTTCAATAAAATAAAAGAAGAGAAAAAGGAAAGATGATAGAGGAAAATCACAGAGCAGGTGGGAGGGGACTTTCTCAGTTAACAAGTGTACAATACACACCAGCCAGCGTGCACACACACAAAAGGCTACAGCCACAGAGACAGATTATGTGTGGCCTGTCCACAGCAATGGGGAATCAAACAAGGTGATTCGGTCTCACGATGAAGACTTCACAGAGCACGATGGCAGGTCCTAAAATTCAGAGGTGGCAACAGGACCTGGAGCCCAGGGAGCTGGACGACCCGGAAGCGGAGTCATACGTGAGCTGAGGACCAAGTGGTTCTCACCTCCAAGCCTCAGTTCACAGCCCAGCGGGAAGGGAAATTGGCCCAACGAACTAGAAAATTCCATGTTTAAACAAAGACACTGGCTCTGTTTGTTCCTTACATGTTGGCTCAGAAATCCATTTGAATGACATGCGCATCAGCCCAGATCTTCCGTCATCCATGTGGCCTCCAGGCACTCACTCAGTGTCTGCTCTGGGTACCAGCAGCAGCAGAAAGCAGAATCTGGGTTTTTTGTTGTTGTTGTTGTTGTATAGGAAGTGATTCAGTAAGAGGACCTGAGTGTCCCTTCCTTAGGAGCGAGCTGTCTGCTCCTATTTCCTCAGCGCTGTTATACCCAGACTTTGGAGGTGGTCTAGGGCAGAACGTGGCAGTGTGTGATTAGGGTCCAGTGAGATGAATTCTGCAGAGGTTCTGTCTGTATGTAATTGACGCAGGCAGTGAGAGATGTGCAGTCTGTAATTTAGGGACCTTCTTTTGAAAATGATCTAATCTGACGACAGTAAACTATAATTGGAAAGAACGTGTTCTTTTCAAAAGGTCTCAGAATTGCCTCTGATGACCCACTGGTTTATCAGCTGGCACAGTCAGGAAGCCTTACCTTCCCAGCACATTTCTGGGCTTTTAACTGACGCTCAGCAGTTCCATGTCTGTTTCCTGCAGGCAGCAGAGGAGGCTTTGTAGGGAGATGGGGTTTCTCAGGAAAAGTCTTGCATTCATTTAATAAGGCTTTCTGGGCCCAGCCCGCCATGTCATGTGTAACTCCGAGTGTGAGGTTGGCACCTGGAAGATGATCATTTTGTGCAGAGAAGTAGTTATTTTTTACCCCCCACCCCCCACCCCAAAGCAATAGAGAATCATCGCCTTCCCTTAAAGTCCCTCAGTCCAATTTCCTGTTGACCGGAAAGGCAAACTGTGGTATAAAGGACAGACCCAAACAGATACAGTCGTGAAACAGCCTCATTTCACTGGGACACGCTTCATTGCCTATTCAATTAAGTGGCGATTTTGAAAAAAATATGATAATGAAGGAAAACCAGTACTCTCAGAATCAGGCAAGGAGAAAACCTCCACATCTTATTCTTCAGTCTCACTGAAGGCCTACATTAAATACTAAGTACTACCTTTTAAAGCTTAAAGCAATGAGGCTCCCAATATAAAATGTTGTATCTGTAATGCCAACTCCAACTTCCATAAACTTTATTCTTATGGTGTCCCTGCAACTAAGGGGGGGTGCATATATCTGCCTTTTGTTTTGTTTTGTTTTGTCTTTTTTAGGACTGTACCTACGGCACATAGAATTTCCACGCTAGGGGTGGAATCACAGCTGCAGCTGCCGGCCTACACCACAGCTCATGGCAATGCCAGCTCCTCGACCCACTGAGTGAGGCCAGAGGTCAAACCCACGTCCTCATGGATACTAGTTGGGTTCGTTACCACTGAGCCACAACAGGACCTCCGATGTATATGCTTTTTTAAAAACTAGCTATTCCTCTTCCTCACACTTGCTTACGTGGGTAACCTAGACTAGTCTGATCTCTTTCATGACTTCCACACCTTCTGATCTTAATAAGAGGTTCTTCCCAAATAGGCACATCACACACACGCGCACACACACACACACACACACACACACACTCTCCTGCCCACACATCCTTACCTCAGTTTCAGAAGTGTTCTTTGCCTCATTGGGAACAGCAAACTGCTATTTGTCCTAAGTACAGAGGGTGGTCTCTTTTTTCCTGAATTCTGTACAAGTCAACACAGTGAATGAATGAATTTCCTGGGGTAAAGACAAGACCAGGCTCGCAGCTTTTTCTCCCTGTTTCTCTGCTGTTGTGGGTGTTGGAAACCTTAACCCCTCGGATCTGTCCATGCTCATGTGGCTCTGATGGTGCACCTGCAGCCAGTTGTGACCAGAGGGTCGAGTGGCCTCTCGCCCCCGCTGTAGGTGAGGCCAGAACAACACATGCAAGGTGCCCACCTTCCCAACACTGACCCTGCAGTTACAGAGGATGCACCCGGTCGTGTACTAGAAGGAACTAGACACCGGGGGGGACAGTTCCACCCTCCCCTCCCAGACCACAGGCCCCGGGAGCAAAGGCCAGGGCACGTCATCTGTGAATCCCAAAGGGCCAGATCCCCAGAAAGGATTAGAAAGTATTCAGGAATGGTTCCAAAGAGGTGGAAGAGTCATGACAGAGGAACAGGTGAGCTGGTGCCAAATAACGGGTGGTACCAGGGAGACGTCTATTCTCTGCTGTCCTTCGCTTGGTTTTTCCTATGTTGGGACAGCAGCCTGCAGTCATACCCTGTGTGTGTGTGTGTGTGTGTGTGTGTGTGTGTGTGTGTGTGTGTGTGTGCGTGCCATGCGCATGCGGGCCATTTTCCTTTGGATGACAGCCAGGCTCACGGCAGCTGTGTTTGGGATGGCAGAGAGATGACTACCTTTAGCCTCCCCAGTCAACCCTTTGGTGTGACATTCTCGGCAATTGATCCCATCCACGATGTCCCTTTAAAAGAAGGCCAAGTCATTTTTACCCACATATCGAAGAATTATGAACTAGGCTTTGGAATGGATTCTGTACGTGCAGTGTCAGCTGATGCTTTCTCATCGGCCATCTCTAGCATCGCCAAGGGGGCAGGATGCTGCAGGATGGGAACAAAGCACTTCGTAGGTCTGAATAATACATATTTTCCTGGGAGTTCTATGGTGGCTCAGCAGGTTAAAGATCTGGTGTTGTCACTGCTGTGGCTCAGGTCACTGCTGTGGGGCGGGTTCAATCCCTGGCCCAGGAACTTGCACATGCCACAGGCATGGCCAAAAAAAAAAAAAAAAGGATTTCCCAGAACTCATTCTCCTGGCCCCACAGGTAGAGTGAATTATGTTCAGATCAGCTGTTTAATATTCTCCAGCTACACCCACAGAGGTGACTGAGTCGGGGGCCTGTGTTTGGGGTCACAACTGTCAATCCTTTCGCTTGCCTTCTGTAGATACTGCTGCTGCTTCGCCATCAATGCCCAGCTCTGGAACATCCTTGACTTCCTCTGTGTCCAGGTTTCCTGTAGAGCCTGTCCCTACCATGGTCTCTGGGGTGCCTGTAGGTGGTCACCTGCCTTAGTGCCATGAAGTGCTTAAGAGGGCAGGGACCTGAACCTAGCAGATGGACAGGCGTGCTGGGACAGATGCGTCACAGCCCCAGTCACACTCTACCTGCCCAGGCAGCATACATCTGTCATTTCTTGGCAGGAGAACTGGACGCGGTATGGGGTGGTCTCCAAGCCGCCAAAGCACGCCTCCTATGTTCTGCTCACATGAGCGCTTGAAAATCGAGTCCCCCGCCTCTTTGCTCACTGCGGGTATATCCTATCCTTGGATAACTTGTTGAAAACCGTCAGTGATGTCCTGTCTTGAATGCAGAATTATTTTTCCCTTCTCTGCTTTTCACGTCTACTAACTCCATCTTCTGAGGCCTTCCTCTGCCTTGCCCTGAAAACATGGGGTTATCGGGCTCAGGAAGGAAGCCTGTGAGAAAATGCTGAAATCCCTCAGAAGAGGACCATGGGGCAAAATACTGCAGTGAGCGATGCTAAAGTCTGTGTACAACTTCTTTCAGATTAACTAAGGGATAGGACATCAGCACTTCTACATTAGTTTCGCTAATTAAGGGATTGATGTAAAGTAGAATTTAACTCAGTAGGCTACCAGAATTCCAGAATCCACTGACCCAGAACGTTCCCAATGCCATATGTTTAGGACCAGAGCAGGACAATAGTTCATGGCTTAAGCCACTGCCCCGTTTCCCTGGGACCAGGTTTCCAGGAAGGAGAATATGGGACAGCTGTGGATACTTCTCTGCTATAAAAGCCAGCCAAAGAACCCCTTCACACCTGACCAGAAGGTGTGGCATCAATTGCTTCCTTATCCTGTAAACCTCGGATGGAGGAATGTGCATTTGGGTAAAATGATTGGACAGTGGGGGAGCTGGTGGGTGGGTCATGTGGCCAGCAGTGAGTACAGGAATTGGAAGCCAGTTAACTGGTTATCTGGATTCCTTGCTGGGACATAAAAAGAGGCAGTTTGAAAGCGCAAAGCTGAAGGGGGCTGGTGCCACAGTGAGGGATTAACCCTCAGAAGGGAATGAATGTGAAACGTCAGGAGGAAATAGATATTGCAGAGCCCAACACTGCATTTAAATCTTTTAGCTCCAAACTACCTACTTTGAAGTAGAAAAAGAACCTTTATCACCGTAAATTCTGGCCAGAGAAGTCTTTGTTCTAGAAAAGGATGGTTCCTTCATCATCTCGCCAAAGATGGATTCATTTCTGATGAATCTTCATAATCCAATATCAAGAGAGAATTTGGGGAGTTCCCCTCATGGCTCAGCAGTAATGAACCCAACTAGGAACCATGAGGTTGCAGGTTCGATCCCTAGCCTCATGCCCTGGGTTAAGAATCTGGCGTTGCCGTGAGCTGTGGTGTAGGTCACAGACATGGCTCGGATCTGGCATTGCTGTGGCTGTGGCATAGACCACCAGCAGTAGCTCCAGTTCAACCCCTAGCCTGGGCACATCCATATGCCAAGGGTGCGGCCCTAAAAAGACCAAAAAAAAAAGAGAGAGGGAATTTATAGGGGTTTTAATCCGTTCAGCTGGTTGGCTCACATACCTCCTGTATCAACTGTTTCTACAATGTGCATTCAAGAAGGAGGCAGGGCACCTCTCGGGGTCACTCTGCTCTTCACAGTCTCTGCTCCATTTAGCTGCCCCGGCGAGAATCTGGGGAAGAGGATCACGGAACAGGTGAGGATGCTGAGACCCACGGCAGCCGAGCCCCTTTGTTGGCTCCTCCTTTTCGCTCCTAACCCCTAGAGCCCTTTGCTTCCCCCAGAGGATGAACTGGGACAGGTGTGCCCCTCAGACTATCTCAGAAGGATTTAGCCCAGATAGTACTTCTGAAATTCAAGGTTAGACTTGGGTCCCTGGCTCCAGTGCCCTAAAGCCAAGCTACTGGCTGCAGGGAAGGAAAGGGCGGCATTTCCTGCAGGCGCCAAGCAAGGAGTCCAGGCGGCAGGTGCTCAGAGGGCCAAAGGCCCCGAGGGCTTTCAGGGGAAGGTTTTTAAAGACAAGGTGAGGAAGGGGAGCTGTGGACGTGGGACATTCTTCTGGTTGGTGGGGAGGTGATCGGGAGTCAACATCACCAGCCTTCTGGTCCCCCCAGGTCTGGGGTCTGCATGCTTGTGGGCAGCTGGTGGGGGTTTCATATCTGCAAAATAGCTCAGAGGCTATGGCTCAGAAGATTATCTTTAGCTCTTGAGGAGGAACTAAAGGTCCTTGACTTCCTTGACGGGTTGAACTGTTGTTATTTTGTCTTGCTTCACTGTTTTCCTTTCTTTCCCCGTTTTCTCATTTTTCTAATTAATTGTACTCGTTGGAACTCAAGAAAGCCCTAGGAGTGCCTTTTACAGACCAGAGGGGGGCTCTTGCAAGAAGGCCCCACAGGGTCCTGCTTGGTACTCAGGCAAAGCTTTTCTATGGATTCTTTCACTTGCTCTCCCCAACCTCCCTAAAACATCCATGCTGTTAGCCCATAATATGCATGAGAACACTGAGACTCAGAGGGTGCGTCCCTGACTGCAGCATCACAAGTTAGCAAGAAAGAAAGCCAGTGCACGTCCCCTCTTCCTTCATCACGCTGGGACCAAAGCAATCCACGTTTTCAGTCTATTTAAGTGAGTGAAAGTTTTCCTTGCTGTGAGTGCTCTGTAAAATAATAATAATAATAATAATAAAATAGAAAAGATTTAGATGCAATAAATCTGTCCTCTTGGAAGGCCCGTTGGCAGCTGCTCTTGGCTGGGGCTCTTTCTGGTCACCGTGCTTCCTGGCAGCTTCTGCTCTCGCTGTCCAGGGCCTCCATCAAAGCCGCGCACAGCTGGCCCCCGGCACAGCTGTTAATGGAACTGTGGTCACTCTGCGGATGTCTCTTTTTAGACAAAGAGTCTGCTGAAAGCCCCTTGACAAATCAAAACTTGTACCGGTGCCTTTTCTTTTTTCCTGCTGCCTCCCCTCCGCACCCCGACAGCTGTGTCTATGACCTGGCACTGCCCCCACTTGAAGGGCTGACATTTAATTCCTTAATCCTCTGTAGTCCTGGGCTTCTTAGCAAAGGGAGTCCTGTGCCAGGGCACAGAGCACAGAAACACACCTCCACGCCCTGCCCTGGCCTCCTTCCCGGGCGAGGGCGGAGCGGCCGGGGAACATAGCTGTTTTTGATCAGGGACCAGATGAAGGATGCTTTCCTTGTGTGCTTCTGTCCTTCCTGCCCTGCTCGCCTCACAGCCTCCCTCACCCCAAGAGGCCAGGCAGCTAAAATCACTTCAAGGCTACTGATCTCTTCCTGAAGGTGGGCCTGGGGAAACTGAAGAAAGCATAACTCACTTTGAACCCCCTCCTCCCGAGAGCCCTGTGCTCAGGGCCTGTCCGGGGCCTGTCCTGGCCACCATCTGGCTCATCACCCTGAGCCAGCCTCTCATTTTTTGCTCCTAGGACACCAGCCAGGGAGAGAAGGATGGGGGTGGAGGCCGGCCCTGGTCCCTGATGGCTCCCCCCTCAGGCCAGCCACCCCAGAGGCCACGGTCGTGAGAGCCCAGAGAGGCCAAAGCACAATCTGAGCATGAAAGGTTTGGCTGTTGTGATGACCCGGAAAGTGAGTGTGTGGAAGCTGACTGTGTCTGCAGCTCCTCACAGCTCTACTGGGTATGAACCCACCCACTAGTCACAGCATCATGTCCTAATTTCATCAGGATTTGATGAAACCTTTCCTGAGTGGGAGAGTAGGCCTGCTGCCTGCTGTCACGTGGCCTCAGTGCCCAGAACAGGTGTGCAGAAAAGAGGAGCAGAGAGCCCAGGAGCTGCCCTTGGCTTCTGCCTGTGTTTCTCCAGCAGAGCTGGCACAGGCCTCAGGGCTCCCCTCTCCCTCTTCTTGCTCTGGGAAACCCAGGTTCACCATTCCAGGACTTTTGTGGGCTGCTCTATGCCCTCCTAACTGTCACCTACTGTCCAGATCAGATCACAAAGCTCTCATAATAAGAATTCCATCTGGGAGGCGCTCACCGCAAACCAGCATTAGGGCAGTTGTTCTTTTTTTTGTTGTTTTGGGTTTTTGGTTTGTTTTTTTTTTTTGTATTTTTGCCTTTTTGCCTTTTCTAGGGCAAAAACGTGGGATCCGAGCCTCGTCTGCAACCTACACCACAGCTCACAGCAACGCCAGATCCCTAACCCACTGAGCGAGGTCACGGATCAAACCCGCAACCTCATGGTTCCTAGTTGGATTCGTTAACCACTGAGCCAAGATGGGAACTCCAGGGCAGTTTTTTTTTTTTTTAATGACCGTACCCATGGGAATTCCCAGGCCAGGGATTGAATCTGAGTCTCAGCTCCAACCTACGACAGATCCTTTAACCCACTGCACCAGGCTGGGATTGAACCCAAACCTCTGCAGTGACCTGAGCCACTGCAGTCGGATTCTTTTTTTTTTTGGGGGGGGGTCTTTTTTTAATTTTAGGACCACACTTGCAGCATATGGAGGTTCCCAGGCTAGGGGTCGAATGGGAGCTGTAGCTGCTAGTCTGTACCACAGCCACAACAATGCCAGATCCAAGCTGTGTCTACAACCTACACCACAGCTCACAGCAATGCCAGATCCTTAACCCAATGAGTGAGGCCAGGGATTAGACCTGCATCCTAATGGATGCTGGTCAGATTCGTTTCCGCTGAGCCAAGACAGGAACTCCCTGCAGTCAGATTCTTAACCCACTGTGCCACAGTGGGAACTCCAAGGGCATATGTTTTAGCTGCATTATATCACTCAGTCCAGTGGGTCCCAGATGCATCTGTACTTTGGAGTCACCTGGGAGCTGCAGGAGATTACAGATGCCTCTTTCTTACCCAGAAATGATGATTTAATTGGCCTGGACTGTGGCCTAGGCTTTGGAATTTAATTACCCCACCCCACCAATGATTCTAATGTGCAAATTTGGAAACTTCTGACTTAATCTTAGGACCCTCAGAAATAGGCCCAGACCACCTCCTCTACAGATGGAGACCCTAAGGTTTAACAAACCTGAGTGACTTTCCCGAGCTCAGCCCAGCCTTAAAGAGAGAGCCAGCCTCTGGAGTCAGGCTAAATCCTTGCTTCTCAAAGCGTGGTCCACAGACCAACAGCATCACCTAGAAGCTTCTCCAAAATGTGAATTCTGGGACTATACATATTCAGACCTACTGATTAGAAACGCTGGGCTGGGGCCCAGTGCTGGTAACAAGGCCGCCAGGGCCTTGTGATGCCTGCTGGAGTTTGAAACCACTGCTGTAAGGACATCAGGAGGCCCCCAGGGTGACGGTGATGTGCAGCCAGCCTGGGGAGCTACAGGCCAGCCCCGCAGAGGTCCTGTGACTTTATCGTATGTGGGATCATCTGGGCTGCGGGTTAAAAATGACCCATCAGAGAAATTTTTTCAGGCAGTTAGAAATCCCAGAGTTATTCTGCTTTGCGTACTGTTTCATGTTTGTGAATTCTAAAGTCAGCAGCAAGGCCCCATTACAGGCAGGGACAGACTGTGCGTACCTGCTGCCCTGCAGTGATGGGCCCGCAGAGCCTCAGCAGCGGGTGCCTGATTGATGGCCCCATAGAACCAGCGCCAAGACACCAGGTAATGAGATGAGCCTGATCAGGGCCTCGAATTCTGGGCTGCTAGCTGCTTGGTACCGTCATGGAGAGGATGCGGGAGGCTCAGTGTCTTCCAGCAGCTGTGGGGCTAGCGCCGGGCTGCAGGAGGCGGCCAGGCAGGTGCAGGATCAGAGAAGAGGAGCGACTGGTTCTGAGGTTCCTGGGCACCAAAAGGCACCCCTGAACCCCAGTTCTAACATCTCTGTATGCAGACCTCAGAGGCCAGGGAGCGACTCAAGCCCCCGACTCCCCCGGCCTGGAAAGCCTGCATCCAGAAAGAAACATAGCTTCCTTTATTTTTTTTTAAAGCAAAATAATAACTTGACACAAGTCCAAGCAGTGAAAAAGATACTAAAAGGAACTCAATTTGGAAAGGTTTTGAGTAGGCTGAAAACAGATGTGGCAAACCATTTCAGGATATTCTGGGAGATGAGATGGGAGGGAGGGATGCGGAATGGCTCATCAGCCTCTTCTGGGCCCGCCCAGCCAGGTGCCTCTGCTCTGAGGTGGATGCCATAAGCATGTTCCGGAAGGAGCTTCCTTCCTCCTAATGACCACTCGGCTGGGTCGTTTGCATCCTTGGCTCTCTAAGCTTGGAGAGCGGAAGAGGCACCAGTCCCTGTGGCCATTGGCCCCGGGCAACCCCTGGACCTCGGGGCCACTTCCTGCCGCATCTGCCCAGGGGGATGGGGGGGGGGCGCCTTGGGGTGGGGGCAGGGGAGCCCAAGGGACTTGAAAGAGCTGTCTGTCCGCAAGGAAAGCCCTAAGCCTTCAATACCAGGCTGTTGTTTTCCTAACTCCCAGCCGTGGGAGCCCCCACCCCTGTTGACAATTTGGAATGTGGAGGTTAAGGATCCTAAAACAGAAGAAGTGACTATGCCACGTGCTTACAACAATCACATTCTGATGAGGCACTTTTGTTAGACAAGATATATCTTGTTAACAGGTTGCAAGCATGTGTTCTGTTCCTTTGTAATTTTTGGAGAAATACAGGATTGACTTAGGTGTTCATTCCATTGAGACCTGTATAACTTTAAAAGTGCACATGTATACTCTATTTGTAGTTTTGCATCTGTCCATCACCCTCGGTTTGTGTGGTTATAGTCACAAAAAGGTGAAAGCAAGCCCTCTGAAACAAAGACTTGAGTACCTGCCCTAGAAGCATCTTTGTTAATTACCATGGTGGAAGCAATCAGACATTCTGTAAGTGAAATTAGGGTTGCAGTCAAATTAAACATCACAAGTATGCATGATCTGCCCAGACTCATCTTACATCTAGGACTAGAACTGGAGAAATTAAAGATCTCTCTTCTTCTGGAGTATTGTCGATCTGGCATAGGCATCCATGATGTAAGTCTTTGAAATGTTACGGATAAGTCAAAATATTTATAAATATTTATATTTTATAAAGCCACGGCTAACATCCCCATGAGGGGAAAGAAAGATTCCGAAAGAAAAAGGAAAATGTAATGAGGGCAGGTACCATCTTTGTCTTGAGCTGCACAGTGTCTCCAGCCCCTGATGAGTCTGGCTTACATCTTTCCCAGGTACAGGTAACAAGGCTTAGCTGGAACCGCACTGTATTGGCTGCCAGAAAGTTTCAGGAGGAAACAGCTAAGATAATGACCAGCCTGTACCATGCTGGGGACCGTAGTGTACCAGGGTGTTCAGAGTTCTGGGAGAGTCCATGTCAGTCCATATTTCTTCCTGTAAATGGTCCCAATCTTGGATTGTCCTTCCTACACTGATCCTGTGATTGTCTTCATGAAATTCGATTCTGCGTGAACCTGCTGCATATTTACTGTGTATGGGACGCATGATGGATTTGCTGGGTTTGCGGAAATAAGCAATGCAGAGTCCTTAGCATGCTGGCAGTTAATGAGCAGGTGTTCAGGAGTGTAATAAAAGTGTTACACTAGCTGAACAGGCGTATCTTATCAGAACACCAAGAGAGAGCTCACATGCCTGGAGGAAAGACTTTGAAGGGGGGGGAGTGGCATTTGAGATATTATTTGACGAATGGATTAAATGTTCTGCTGGAGAAAATGTCTAAGTAGGGGGAGAACATTCTAACCAGAAGGAATGGAAGGGCTAGGAAGGAGTCTGGACCAGGAGGTCTGCTTGGGGATTGGGCAAACTACTTGGGAAAACTACATAAAATATGAAGGCAGCATTATAAAAAGATAAGGGTGAAGATGCTACTCGTGGCCAAATGCAAAAAAAAAAAAAATCTTTACATGCCAAACCAAAGTTAATTTCTATTTAATTTCATGGGCAGTAGTTGGAAATAGAAGTTTACTGAGCAGAGAAGTAACTGCCATTGGGATTAAACTTGGAAGGCTTTCTGCAGTTACTGGTATGGATAGAATAGGATGCCCACGAAGAAGTTACCAGAGCCTGAACTAAGATGGTGACAGAGGGAATAAAAAAGCTGGGAAACGGAGTTCCTGTTGTGACTCGGTGGAAAGGAACCTGACTAGTATCCATAAGGATGTGGGTTCGATCCCTGGCCTCGCTTAGTGGCTTAAGGATCCGGCGTTGCCATGAGCCGTGGTGTACGTTGCAGATGCAGCTCTGATCCTGAGTTGCTGTGGCTCTGGCTGTGGCGGGCAGCTGCAGTTCTTCCCACCCCCTCCCCAGCCTTTTTTCTTATATTTTTCTTTATAGGTATAGTCAATATATAGTGGAGAAAAGTATAAACCGACTATCTCATTAACACTTATTAGGTACTATTTTTTTCTTTTTTTTTTCTTTTATTACTCAATGAATTTTATTACATTTATAGTTGTACAATGATCATCACAACCAAATTTTATAGCATTACCATCCCAAACCCTCAGTGCACACTCCCACCCCCTCAACCTGTCTCGTTTGGAAACCGTAAGCTTTTCAAAGTCTGTGAGTCGGTATCTGTTCTACAGAAAGTTCATTGTGTCCATTTTTCAGATTCCACAGGTAAGTGATAGCATGTGATGGTGGTGTCTCACCGTCTGACTGACTTCACTTAGCATGATAATTTCTAGGTTCTGATTGGACCCCTAGTCTGGGAACTTCCATATGCCACATGTATGGCCCTAAAAAACAAAAACAAAAACACAGCTCTAATCTTTTCATCTTTACTTTTGGTTCTCATTTCCTGATCACACCACCTCAAAAATATTTGATCAATTTCTGAAACAAGAAGGGATTTAGAATTCAAAGGAGCTAAACTGTCACAAGCTATTTTTTTATAGTTTCCTTTTTGTCCTGTCCTGAGTAGAGACAGACAGGAAATGAATGGTTACTGTAACCGGGATGTTTGTAGTATAAATACAATTTGTTAACTTTAGACCATTTTCCTAGGTTTTACTCCTCCCATAACTCAAATTTGGTTTTCTTCTGGGGAGAGAAAAGTATAGGTGATCTAAAAAAATAAACCTTGGTCTTGAGTGTACAGCTTACCTTTTGTGTACAAATCATAAACTATAAATTGTACTCCATCATTTGGAGAATTCAAAAAAAAAAAAAAACACTCCAAACCCAAACCCTAAATCTTCATTTTCTTTGTGTTTTCTAAAGGTCAAATGCTGCAAATACTGGCCAGATGACACAGAGATATATAAAGACATTAAAGTCACCCTAATAGAAACAGAGCTCCTGGCAGAATATGTGATAAGAACATTTGCTGTTGAAAAGGTAAGTTTTCGCACTTCTTTGAAAAGCTATGGTCAGACATGAGCAGTAGTACCAGCCTCATGAACTTATCTGAGATGATTCCTACCTGATCACACCTGAATGCAGGTAGGCTCCATCCATGATTTCTCAAGACTGCATTTTGCCTTCTGATTCCGTAGAGGCTCAGTTTCATCTTGAAAGCAACTCATTCCCATTTCATGAAAAATCTATAATTTGCAACGAAACCAGAGGATGATGCCTCGATGTCTCCTTCCTCTTGCTTTTTTAACCTGGTTGATATGGTTCAGCCCATCTCCCTGTCCTCGATCACAGACAGTTGGATCAATGTCTTTCATGTTGTGTCTCCGTGCGGGTTTCCCGGTAGCGAGTTAGCATCAGGGTGGAGATACGGGTCCTAACCCCTCCTGGAACCGTTCCACTTCCTGGAGGCTTTTCAGGCCTGTGGTTTCATACAGACTGATGGATTTTTCCTGGGGCCAGTTTCTGCCTGGAAACCTAAGTAGACACGGGACGCTCTTGCATGAGCCGGCACCTCCATCATTCACTCCCATGCTGGTTCCAGCCTCTGCACTTGCTGGCGTGGAGCCATGAATGCCATGCTGTGTCCCTCTTTCTCAGCCCACGTGCATGGATGGGTCTGCCTCTCTGCGCCTTCTCTGGAGGGCATAACAGAGAATCTCCCTCCCCCCCTTTCTGCTGACACAGGGAGGGGCCGGAAGCGAAGCAAACTGCAGTCCATCCAGAGAAGTGTCACAGGTAGGCTGTGGGGAAGTGGAGGTGATGGGGCTGAGAAACACTCTGCCTTCCTGTCCTCGTCTTACCTTTGAAGAAGGGGACGCCTGGTTTTGTCCTGAGGCCCGCAGACTTTTCTGTCTAGACCTGACTCTCTGTGGCTGAGCCTGACACCCAAAATAGCCCCGTTGTCACCAGTCCACCCATGGCAGGGCCCCTTGGAGGAGTTGGGGTGTAAGTGGATCTCTGGGCAGGAGCTCCAGGACTGCTTCTCTCATTCTTAAGGCATCAAAATGCACTGTCCTGATTAAAAAAACCCAGAAAGGAGGAAGTGGCAGCATTTGCTTACTGGCTAATTCACCCTCATGTTTCAAACCACCTCTCCTGGTTTTCAGATCTGTGTTTGTCATAGACTCACAAGGCTGAAGAGACTTTAGTTTATTTTAATATGTTTCTCATACTATTTAGCATTTTTTCCTCAGCCTGTCTTTTTTTAATAAGCAGGCAGGAGGCTTGGAGGCCTCAAAGAATGTGGAGTTCTGGTTGACTCAGCTCTTCAAGTTCTGAACCTCACATTTTGATGTCGGGTTTTTTTCCCCCTTCTTAGGCAGGATTGGGGGGGGGGGGAAGTATGGAGGATTTTTGTATGGCTCTTGGCAAGAGCACTCATGAATAACTGCATTAAAACCGATAGTGATAAAAGACCCTGAATATTTTTTCCTTTAAAAAAAATCATCCGAAAGCCATCACTTAAACATGGAGTTCTTTGAACAATAGTCAGCTCTCTAATAAGCTGAAAATGCATCTCTGTTGCTGAAGGAAGGGTTTGTTTGTTTCTTTGCTCTTTTTTTTTTTAACCTCTTGGTGTACTCTCCTCCATTCCCCAGCTGCACAGAAATGTTTCTGAAATGCCCAGTTATTTTAGTCATCAGACAAAGAGGGGGTGCAAGGAAGGACAGGAAGGATGAGGAGCTTGTTATGGCATTTGGGGAAATCAAAATGACATGTTAGTGATGTTCTAACCCAGCCATTGGAATCTTTAAGGAAAACAAACCATTAGTAATGGAGCGGAGCACTTGTAGGTTTTAAACTTCCTCATGAGAAAAGAAATGTAAAAAGCAAAAAACCAAAACCAACCAAGCAGGCACTTGGAGAGTTCAGAGATTCTTATTCTATTTTGAGTGTATTTGCATCCAGGGACCTAAAGATGAAAAGTGAGTTGGGCTCCCTTCTGCGACACAAGCAGGCAGGTTTGCGATTTGAAACAGATCCATTGCCGTTTCTCATGGGATGGTCACCTTTCCTCCCCCTCCCCCCACCCCACCCCCAGGGCTGAGGGCTCAGAGCTAAACAGATCAGAAATAGCAAAGCTCCCATTGTGTGGGGAAGAAGACAGCTGAGAAGTTCCTATGGACCTGGGCTGTCCCAGTGAGTCTGTCCCTGCCTGGGCTGGCGGAAAGGAAGCTGGTAACAGGAAGCTGGTGGTGGACACCGAGCTCTCTCTGCCTGGCACGTCCCTGCGACTCGGAATATGGGCAGGAATCTGCAAAACAGAACCCATACCAAGGGGTTCATCCACTCCATGCATCTTTACCAGGCACCCAGTCTGGGCTAGGCACTACTGTTCATCTCGGGGTCTTCCTTCCCGTTATTTTACAAGGAAAACGAAGTGACTATCAATCACTTTTTTATATAGCATGAATACTTATTATGTGTATATTATCTGTAGTATAATATTCACAGAGTATTAATTCTTATTAATGAAAAATAAACAAAAAACATACTTGATATCAACTTGAAAAGTACTGGGGTTGTGATTGCTAATCACGTCTATGATTCCTCCCTGCCCAAATATATCACAAAAAAAGCTAAAGGAGAAACTGCCATGTCCACGAATAAGAATAAGAGGTGAATCAGGGGCAGTTTCTGGGAGTTCCAACTGTGGCCAAGTCAGTTAATGATCCGGCTCATCTTTGTGGCAGCGCTGGTTCAATCCCAGGCCCAGCACAGTGGGTGAAGGATCCAGCGTTGCTACAGCTGGGGCATAGGTCACAGCTCCAGCTCAGGATCAATCCCAAATCCTTGGCCTGGGAACTTCCTTAGGCCACAGGTGCAGGCCAGAAAAGAAAAAAAGAAGCAGCAGTGGTTTCTGTCACTAATCTTGTCAGTAGTAAACACATTAGAGGGTGAAGGTTTATTTGGGGCAAAGGTTTTCTGTGTCCCAGACACTGACAGTTTTACCTTGCTGAAAAAGTGAGCCTCAGTTCAGTTGGGGGCCCATCTCTTTAAGGGATGGAATATGGGATCTGGGGGTGCTGGATCTGGAAGCTAGCAGAGCTAGAAAGGGAAGTGCTCAAAAAATTGAAATTAAAACTAACAATGTACAAGTATTTGTCCTCTTCACAATAAATACATATTTATTATGGGCCTTCCTGCTTCCAGGTGCCATCTTCTGCCCCATCGTCCTATGTAAAGCCAGGGGACCTCTGGGGGTCTTAGGAGGTGACACAGGCGCATCCATGTGCCTTCTGATGGGGGCTTTGGCCAAATGTTCCCATGATTTCAGTGATAAGAAGTGGGGGGTGGGGTGGGCTCCTAACCAGCTGGTTATCTTGCTCTGGGGTCACAGGGCAGAGTTAGCAGATGACAGGGGTGATTTTCTTTTGTGAATCCCTGACGGCTAAATTCCTGAACGCTTCAGCTCCACTAAAGAAGAGCATGGTTTTCTAAGAGCAGTAAAGCTTCGGCACTTGTGCATTATGAAGCCAAGAGAGATGAACGCACAGATGATGGCAAACGAGTCTTATCCTAAAACCTGTAATTGTTTGCCTCTTCTAGTCTTTTGAAGCATGGAAAAATTCTGAATTTCTTCCCAGCTAAGTCTGTGTGAACAATGACTGATGGTGAATGAGACAAGGTTCCTAGGTATTTAATGTTGAGATGATAAAACCAAACCCAGGGCCTAATGCAGAGATGGTTTAGGAAATGGCGCAAGTTTGATCTCAGATTACCTCCAGCCTTGATTCTAGAAATAACTGTTGTTTTCAAACCAGACTCTTGTTCTAAAACACCATCTTAATACAGAGGCTCATAGTTAGAAAAGAAGATGATGAATAGAAATCCACTTAATTATTCTCAAAACAAAAGTAAATTTAAAAAAAATTGGAGTTCCCATCATGGCATAGCGGAAACGAATCTGACTAGGAACCGTGAGGTTGCTAGTTCGATCCCTGGCCTTGCTCAGTGGGTTAAGGATCCAGCGTTGCCATGAGCTGTGGTATAGGTTGCAGACGTGGCTTGGATCCTGTGTTGCTGTGGCTCTGGTGTAGCCGGCGGCTACAGCTCCGATTGGACCCCTAGCCTGGGAGGCTCCATATGCCACAGGTGCGGCCTTAAAAAGACAGAAAAAAAGACCAAAAAAAAAATTTTGTCTGTTTCCTTCTGTCTGCCTTTCAGTTCTATGGTGGACCCCCTCCTTCCTAAGTTTACTGATCTACATAGAATTCCAGCAAAAATGCCTCTTGATTTCCGTGGTGTGTATTTGCTGAGGTGCCTGTTCCCCACAGAAGCATGGTTTGCACCTGATTGATGGTGACAAGACGAACAGATTAAATGTTTACCCTCTTGGAGTTCCCTTTGTGGCTCAGGGGGTTAAGACACCAACATAGTGTCTGTGAGGATGCAGGTTCAATCTCAGGCCCAGCGCAGTGGGTTAAGGATCTGGCGTTGCCGTAAGCTGCAGCATAGGTCACAGATGCAGCTTGAATCTGGCGTGGCTGTGGCTGGGGTGTAGGCCAGCAGCTACAGCTCTGATTCGACCCCTAGCCCGGGGAACTTCCGTATGCCACAGGTATACGGAAACCCAACAAACTTGAGTTGGAGGTGAAAAGTCCTTCTTCCGGTAACTTTCATGCACAGCCCCAGCTTGTACTTGGCCGGAGTGCCTGGTGCAAACAGCACCAGGATTCAGGAGAGCCACCTAGGGCTCTGGGTCTGGGCAGCCAGTCCCGAGCACACAGAAAGCCCCTCAGTTCCTTCCTATCTCTGTCCGGTGCCTCTTCTGTGGGCCACTTCTCACACGCCAGGATCAAAGTGACTTGCAAACTGTTAACAGGGTCTGCATTTCAGAAAGGAGGTTCCAGGAATCCAAGAGGTCATCTGTTCGCTGTGGCACCTGCCAAATAGCTTTTCCCAAACATCATCTCCCCCCTCCCCCACCAACATCCTCCTCCCCGTGAGGAGGTTTCTAAGTGTGTCCCATGTCAGGGTGACCTTCTGCCCAGTGGTACAGGGTGTCCCAGGCCTGGGCTTACCAAGTCAAGAGTCTCAGGTGCTCTCCTGGCTCCTCATCATTGATTTTCCTCTGTTCTCTTCCTGTGCTGTGCTGACCCATGGCCCATGGCAGCGAGGTGTTCATGAAATCCGCGAGATCAGACAGTTTCACTTCACCGGCTGGCCAGACCACGGGGTCCCCTACCACGCCACCGGGCTGCTGGGATTCGTCCGGCAGGTCAAGTCCAAGAGCCCTCCCAACGCAGGCCCATTGGTGGTGCACTGCAGGTGAGCAGAGGCCCAGGGCTCCGGAGGGAAGCCTGGGGGCCATGGGCACAGGTCTCCTTGGGGTGATGAAAACGTTTGCAAACTCGATAGAGGCAGCACATGGTGAAGGTGCCAGGTGCCACTGATTCTATGCTTTATGAGGATCCTTTCCTGCCTCGTGAATTTCACCGTCAGGCCACTCTAAGAGCAAGCGGCAGGACAGGGGCCCTTGTGCCTCCCCTGACGGAGCCCTGTCTTTTCTGCAGCGCTGGTGCAGGGAGGACCGGCTGTTTCATCGTCATCGACATCATGCTGGACATGGCGGAGAGGGAAGGCGTGGTGGACATCTACAACTGCGTCCGCGAGCTGCGGTCTCGGAGGGTGAACATGGTGCAGACCGAGGTACTGCGCCCCTGCCCTCGGGCTCCGCCCCCGGTACCCATCCTGCACCCCTCCCACGGCCAAGGGGAGAGAGGAAGCCCCCAGAAGAGTGATGCACCACCAAGCTGTCCCTCCCTCCCTCCTTCCCTTCCTCCATCCCCTCTTCTTTCCTTTCCTTCTTTTTTCATAAACACACAGAGAAGGCCCGGGGTACCCCAGGTCACAGAATCCGCTCCATGAACCTAATTCTCCTCCCTTGCATCTGCATCCAGGGTCCCAGTCCAGGCTCTACACTTAAGTAGTCAGGGAGTCAGCATCATTTCCTTTTACTGAGACTTCTAAACTAGCTGGTAACCAGAGCAAGACCACTCCTGAGAATAGCCGGGCATTTGCCAAGTGGCTTTTAAGAGTAATCTCTGCATTTCATTCTCCTCCTGCTGTCCTTAAAAATTCTGCCCAGTGGCCTGGCATCATGGGAATTCACCCATTTTCTGGAATAACTCTGTATCAACTGGAACTTCTGTAAATTAGAATTTAAGATGTATCAGGAATTTTAGATTTTTTAGAAAAAGTATTGCATCCTAGTCCCAGGAAATTCATATTTTTACAACTCTTTGATCATTTTAAGTAGGCACTATACACACCACCTGGAAAATGATTCATGAAATAGAATAAGTAAGAATCTCTTACATTTAGATTGAGCATTAAAGTTTACAAAAGCCACGGGGGAACCTAATTTCATTTTTTCACTAACGGAGAAGAATAGCAGAAACTGTAAATGCAACTTTCATGGCCTTTCTTTTCTTTAGAACAAGGGTCCCTTTTTTAGAAGATAATAATGATCATAACATATTTTGAATGTACTTTACAACTGATTAAATGTTGCCACAACCGCTTTTTCTCACTCAATCCATCTCTGAGGTGTTGCTTGATAGGACTGGGCTGTTTTTGAGAATTAGGAATTCTAGTTATTTATAGAAAATAAAACAGCAGTTGGATTCTTGCATTTCATGTAATGGGAGATCAATAATAAATATGGTGAAACTTTACTGATTAACTGTAGGGAAAGTCAGGGCCGATTCAGAATTAGAGGCCAGTGTTAGTTAAACCACAGACTTGTACATACAGACAAGAGCCCTTCCCTTGGACACTTAAGGACTTCTGTAATCATCACCGTAATTAATGTTTCAAAATAAGGAGACCTAAGTGCTTGGCACTGTTTATTTTCGTACTGATATCAGGTTTCCCTGGACCATCTTTGCACCATTAATTTGGTTAGCAAATTCCTCTTTTCATTATATAGAGAGAAGATTCTGCTCTTCCCTCCTCTGAAACACTTAGTTCCAACTTGTGGGATCAGAATCACGGAGACGAGGCAGCGGTAGTGTCTCTCACATTACAGTGCTTGCTCTGGTATTTATCAGTGTCCGAGTGGTTTCAATCGATCTGTTTAACGCGTCTACACTGAGCCCCTGTTTATCTCTTCCTCCCATTATTACACTCAGCACGTGGCCAGTCCCTAAGGTGCCAGCCGTCCTACGTGGGGAGCAGGGTTGCTGGTTCTGGAAGAATCCCCTCCCAGCAGTTAGTCCCCGCCTCCACTTTCTCTCTGGAGGGAAGTTATTGTCTGTAATGGCCGGACTACTGCTGCATTATTATCTTGACAGTGTGGGGCTGCCTTCCCTCCTTCTCTAGTCCTTTCCAGTTATTTGGTTTCTCCACTGCTAACCAGTCCCATCTTCCCCCCAGGAGCAGTATGTGTTCATCCACGATGCCATCCTGGAAGCCTGCCTTTGTGGGGACACCTCGATCCCTGCTTCCCAAGTCAGATCTCTCTATTACGACATGAACAAGCTGGACCCCCAGACAAACTCCAGCCAGATTAAAGAGGAGTTCCGGGTAAGTCATGCTACAGGGAGAGGCGATCAGCTCAGACCCTGCTCCTTGAGTATTTCGAGTCAGATCCCCAACCCTTGAGAGATGCCACACAGCATCTCTCAGCCTTGGCACATTGACATTTGGGTTCTGTCCCTCTCTGCCGTGGGGCTCTCCTGTGGGAGGTCTAGCCACATCCCTGGCCCTTACCCAATGGGGGGCAGGCAGCCTCCACACCAGCTGTGACACATGTGCAGACATTACCAGTGTCCCTGGGGGCAGAGCTACCTGGTTGAGAACCACTGGCCAGCAGAGTCAGGCCCCCCTTGGCAAGCAGTGTAATGGGGGCAAAGCCAAACCAAGCAAGGTGCACTCAAGGTACTCGCTGGGCAAGAATTCTTCCTGCCGTGTCTCAGGTTCACGTTCAGTCTAAATGTCTGACTCTAGGCCAACCTCCACCCAGGCACTTACTCCCCAGCATCCCAATGTCCAGTCCTAGTCAGACCCAATGGCACCCCCACAGTGGCCCTTAGGTCTGACGGACAGTGTCTATGGACAAAATCCCAGGAGAGGTCAGAGAGTCCAAGTGAGGGCGCATCCACTGCAGGAAACATGGGCTTCCTGGGGTCTGGACACGAGACAAGGTTCTCTTCCCAAGTGTGTGTCCTCCGTCCCCTAGACCCTGAACATGGTGACGCCAACCCTGCGTGTGGAGGACTGCAGCATTGCGCTCCTGCCCCGGAACCACGAGAAGAACCGCTGCATGGACATCCTGCCCCCCGACCGCTGCCTGCCCTTCCTCATCACCATCGATGGCGAGAGCAGCAACTACATCAACGCCGCTCTCATGGATGTGAGATGAGGGATGGGGTGGGGGGATGGGAGGATGTCCCTACAGGGGCCTGCACCTGCCTCCTCTCTTGGGACTTCTCTGCCCTGTTTTTTGTTGTTGTTGTTGTTGTTGTTGTTGTTTTAAAGACGTAAACTGTATGTTCAACAACATGCATTTCAGATTCCGAATCTGTTTTTGGGTCGGGCTCATAGTCTTGGTCTCCCCGAGACCCTGAGTCCAGGAAGAGTGATAAATGAGGCAGGTCCCGGGTGCTCTCCAAGCACGGAAATTTTTAACCTGCTGGCCGGAGAGCAAGAGACAGCTATTAAGTCAGGAAGGCAGTGAAGTGGGATAATATGGTTTGCAGCATTATTTGAGTTCCCATTTCTCCTAATTTAGGCAGTAATTAACATGGGGGGAAAATCGCCCATCGGCACAGAGAGAACACAACTCATTACTCCCTGTCAGTCTCTTTGCTTCTGACTGAATGAACATTTGCTAGTCAATTGATGGGGAAAGTGAATGGGTCTTTTCAGTGCTAATATGGAAATTTGAATTCTATTAGTGTGATATCAGTGAAAAGGTATTTAAACTTGTTTGAAGCTCTGCAGAGCTGTAAAAAGCATGGGTGTCCTTTTATGGCAGGAAGAAATAACAGCATCTCACATGTAAACAACAAGCAAACAGATTTTAGGAAAAAACAGAACTATTTATGCATATTTTTAAAGTTAAATTTTCTCCATTAAAATAGTTATGTATAGGGCCAATATTGCCTTTCTGCCAAAAACACACAACAAAAAAAAAATTATAAGGGATACTTATTGTCTTCTTGGTATCAAAGTAGGAGAATTTTATCACTGTTATTCTGTAGATGAGTCTATATTTAGTCTGTTTTGGCATCGACAATGGTGATAGAATTCAACAATTGTTAAATATGTTCACTGTTTTATGTCACAAGCTCCCATGTGTACAAAATAAGTTAGCTTCCTCCTGTCACATTTTCCCGAGTATATTTGGATCTCTCTTGTTTGTGTTTGCAGAGCTATAAACAGCCCTCAGCTTTCATAGTCAGCCAGCATCCTTTGCCAAACACAGTGAAAGACTTCTGGAGACTGGTCCTGGATTATCACTGCACTTCTGTGGTTATGCTAAATGACGTGGATCCTGCCCAGGTGAGACTCAGGAGTCACAGCCATCAGAGCCCGTGCCCAGGGTCAAGTCTGTGTTTGCTTTGTTGGCACATTGAGAAGTGCTATCCCCTGGTGGAAGGTCACCAGCGCCAGGCAAGGACTGAACCGGAGATGCTGAAAAATCCAGATGGAGTTAGAGATGGGGCAGAAGATAGTCTGAGACCAAAAAGGCAGCCTGAAGTGATAGATGGTGGGAGTGACAGGGCAAGACGGAGTCAGAAGATAGGCTGTTCCTGAAGGTTGGTAATCCTGACTCAGGGGCAATAGGAGGTGCGGGGAGAGTCAGAGTGAACAGGGGCCCGAGCTTCTCAGAGCCGAGAGCAGAGCAAGCCGACCAGGGACCGAGGAAAGGCCGCCAGCCTCCAACAACCTGGGGTCCCTCCGAGAGCCTCTGCACACTCCTGGCCCAGCTCACCTGGAGTCCACAGGCGGCAGCGGCCATGGGGGGAGACCAACAGGTGTATCTAAGGGACAGCAATTACTTTCATCAACTCTTTGGTAAAGATATGAAAAGGAAATAAAAGTGTAATTTGAAGATATGAAAAGCTCAGAGGGAATTCCCATTGTGGCTCCACGGGTTAAGGATCCGACTAGTATCCATGAGGATGCACATTCAATCCCTAACCTCGATAAGTGGGTTAAGGATCCGGCATTGCTGTGAGCTGTGGTCTAGGTCGCAGTTGTGACTCAGATCTGGTGTTGCTGTGGCTGTGGCGTAGGCTGGCATCTGCAGCTCCAATTTGAGCCCTAGTCTGGGAATGTCCATATGCTACAGGTGCAGCCCTAAAAAGACCAAAAAAAAAGAAAAAGAAAAGCTCAGAATTATAAATGGGGCTGTTGCATAGCTCTCTTCTTAAACATAGAAAGAGAAAATTGGGCAGTGGTGACTCAATCTTAGTAATGGGGTTAGAAGCTTTTCTTAAAGGGATTTGTCAGGCCAGCGTTGGCACCCAGGCCCTGGGAGCTGGATTCATTGCTTGAGGGCAGGGCTGTTCCAGTCCTGGCCTGACCAACCATGACAGAGGGCCTCTGGGAAGTTTGAACTTGACATGTTGTAGGAGTAAACTTGTTCTGGAACTGAGTTAATTTTCTGTCTCATTGACACAAATTTTTTCTTTGAAAGAAATTCTTTAGCCAAAAAAAAAAAGAAAAGAAAAGAAAGTCTGAAGTATTGCAGCATCCAAACTGGTCAAGATTTTTCCTTCCTAAAATCCATTTTCTTGTCATCAGTTTGCCCTAAATCCCACCGACTTTCAATTCTCTAATGTTTTTAATTACGTTTGAGGCACTGCATTATATTGTTACGGCTCCAGCCTGAAAGCCAGTTAATGAAATAATAATGATAATCCTGCCTTCATCTAGTCCTTATTATTTAAGAAGCTTAAATATTTTAGCTGTCTTCCCCGTTGATCCTTTTCCGAGGACAGATTGCAACCATTTATAAAAACAAGCAGACAGCACCGCTCAGGGAACACACCTAGAAATAGGATGGAGGACGCTGATTTTCTAACTCATGATGCCATGGGTTAAGTTTCCCTGATTCAAGGTTCCGTAGTCATAGACAGTCAGGAGATAAATGACCATGCCCTCTTAAGCATCATCATTTTCCCCTAACGTGAATCCTGAAACGTAGGAGATGCTGTTGTCTTCACTTTGGTGAACCAGCCATCAGTGATTTTCGAGTGTTCTTTTTGAACGAGAGTGTTTGGGTTCGAAAGCTGTGTTCTAACCCCTCACTGTCTGGACCCACACCAAGCCCTGGCTGACTGGCAGCCAGAGATACAGAGAGGCCCCGTTCCATGCGGCAGAAGCGCTGGTGCTCAGAGCCGGAGAAAAGGGGCTCCCGGGATCCAGCCTTTTAGAGAACGCTAAATGGAGCGTTTGAACTGAACGGCTTTGCAATTGCACAAGAATAGCACTCCACCACTTTAAGTATTTATAGGTCCCCTTCATGGACGTGTTGTGCACTATTTAAGCCATTTTCCACACGGTTTCCTTGGGCAGAGTGCAGAATGCGTATGTCGGGAGCCAGGCACCGGCCCGGGGCTTTCATATTTCTCTGCTGTAAGTGACAAGCTTTAGATCAGGGCCTGAACTCAAAGAGCAGACAGCACAGCTAGCTCGGCCGAGAGAAAATGGGCGGAATGGTTCAAAAGTGCGTGTTCCAGCTTTTATTACTATCTCAGCTTCCCCTTATGATGCTTATTAATTTTAACAGTGGGTACCCTTGGGTATCAAAAGAAAATAAACATCAGCAGGCTGTCTTTTGCCAAGGCAGTTTGATAATTTGTCACCAGGAAGCACTGGTGAGGAAGGAAACTTTTCATGGAAACATTATTTTAAAATAAAGAAATGTCAATTTCTAAAATGCTGAAGACTTGGCATTCCCTTGCAGCACAGTGGGTTAAGGACCCAGCATTGTCACTGCAGCCGCTCAAGTCACTGCTGTGGTGCAGATCTGATCCCTGGCCCAGGAACTTCCACATGCCACAGGGAGGCCAAAAAAAATAAATTATTTAATTTAAAATCATACCATAGACCTTGCTAATGTAAAAAAGACCCTTAGTCATCCATCCTGCTTTCATTCTTGATCTGAAATCCAAAGCTTGAGCTTCTTCGTAACACAGGGAAGGAGATGACTCTGAAAACTATCTTGCGATCTCAGCTGTAAGTCAACCTTTGTGATCTTTGATGATGAGATTTTAGATTCTTTGGAAAATAAAAGTCATCAGGAAAAGGAGATGCGGGCAGCAGGTTCTCCGTCTGAGGTACATGGTTCTGCTTCGAATGAGGTGACACTTTTCTCACCTGTTCTTGGCTCAAAAGAAACAGATTAGAAAACAGTGAAGTAGTTCCCTCTTGCCCCCCGCCCCCAGCCATTTGTCCCTCAGGTAAATCAGAAAGAAACGAGTTCTATGTGGGAGAAGAATCTGAAAAAGAATGGATCGTGTACATGTATAACTGAATCACTTTGCTGTAGAGCAGAAATTATCACCTTGTTGTAAATCAATTATACTTCAAACTTTAAAAAATGAAAAACATAAAAATTTAAAAATTTAAATAAAACCAAAAGCCATAAAATAGAAGATACACCAAAAAGAACGGCATAGTATGAAATTTGGAGATACATCTGAGTTCTCAATTTTATATTTCTTGAATTCAAATTATTATTTTATACCATTAAATCTTAAAATATATTAGTCATTGTTAATTTCTTCTCTCCCAGGACAAATTAATATACACAGTGTTAATATATATACTGAATCATAAGTATAAGATGAGGAATTTTTAAAAAGAAAAAAGTTAAACACTGCTGCCCCAAAACATGACTGCACACCAGGTCCCCAAAGAAGTTGAATTTCAGACTTTAAATGCCCTAAGTTGGGTCTTGGAGTTTTGGGAAAGGTCTGTGAGAACAGATCAGGGTTTTTTCTCACCTGTCAGTGTTTCTATGGGGCAGCAGCAAACGAAAGCCCCCTCCCACCAACCCCACCCCCACCCCTGACACCCACGTCACGTGCCTCAGGTTCCTGCAAAAGTCCTTAGTTTCCCAGAATCACCAACCCCTGGAGTTTGAGATTCCAGATAAAACAGCAAAACAGTTGCTCTCATGACAGCAGGTTTTCTAGATCTGTGCCGGAAGGGTTGTGACCAGAGCGTGAAAATGTAATCCCACACTGTTACCAGGATCTTGTCACAAAGTAGCCAGGTCCTCAAAAATGATTGCAAACTGCAAGGTGACCCAGACAGGGAAGATGGAGATTCGGGCATCACCAGGTCCATCTCAAGAGTCTCAGCTCTTGTGCTGGCCGCTTGTAGCATCTCCCCAGGGCATGAGAAGAGTTTCCTCCAGCGGCTATGTGTTCAACAGCACCCACCTACCCTCCATGGGAAGCCAAATGGCTCAGGTTTTGAAGATGCTTTGGAGAAAATGGAGGAAAAGGGACTAAAAGGACAGGTGAATTTCAGGACTCTGCTGGAAAGAAAAGAGGGAAGGCAAAGAAAATAAAGTGAATCAAGGGTGTGATGAGAATTCCCGACACTGGTAGCGACCTCACCCAAGCCATGAGGGGTGAAATGTATGCTTATCATTAACCTCGCATTTCTCTGTTCCAAATTCAGTTGTGTCCGCAGTACTGGCCAGAAAACGGAGTCCACAGACACGGCCCCATCCAGGTGGAATTTGTCTCTGCCGATTTAGAGGAAGACATCATCAGCAGGATATTCCGTATTTACAACGCATCCCGGGTAAGGGCCGCGGTCTGTGCGGCTTGTGTCATGGTCTCATTCTTTTCTTATTTGTTGAGTGTGTAGGGTGTGGGGGTCACTGCTCTAGAAGCCTGGGGTCCATTCTAGGAGTTTGTGAGCACAACAAAGTTCCTGACTTTCTGGAGCTTACATTCTAAAGGGAGAGGACAGACAAGAGATAGTGGGTACAACAGATATCATACTAGATTTGTTAGAAAGCAGTCGGCACGACAGGAGGAAGAGTGGGAAGGCAGGAGGTACCAGGGCCTGGACACAGGGACAGCAGATGTACCCAGTGAGCAGAGACCCTACCAGATTGGGGGAGCAGCCACCTGCTCTCATGCAGGCAGCTTTCCAGGAAGAGGTGACAGTCAGTGCAAAGGCCCCGGGGTGGGGCCCTGTCCAGTGAGTTCCCACAACAGGAAGGAGGTGGCTGTGGCTGCAGCCCAGGAAGCAAAAATGGGAGTAGCTGCTGGGGCCAATGCAGGGGGACAAAGATTCTGTAGGGCCGCAGGATTGGGGCTTTTGTGCTAAAGGAAATCAGGAGCCAGTCCAGGGTTTTAAGTAGAGAAGTCAAGTGATACCATTTACCTTTAAAACACACCCTCTGGCTGCTGTATGTAGAGGCACGTCAGGAGGCTACTATGATAATCCAGGTGAGAAAGAACAAGAACGGGACAGGAGTGGCCGCAGGTGGAGGGTACACAGTGACGAGATTCAGGTGTATTTTGACGGCAGAGCCCAGAGGATGGGCTGATAGGTTGGATCCCAGGGGAACGAAGTGTCTGTCATCCTGAGAACCTGCTCAGCCGACAGTAACCAGGTTAGGAAAGGCTGTGGGGGTTAACAGGATTGCTGGGGGTAGGGGGCAGGACAGAGGGTCAGTTCAGCTGGGAACGTCCTAGGTTTGAGTATTAGCCCCCGACGTGGGAATATGGAGTCAGCCTTGGAATCTGTGAGGGTGGCGTTCAGAAGTGAGGTCTAAAGCGGAGACGCAAAGCGAGGACTTACTGGAGTATTTAAAGCCAGGAGACTGAAGGAAACCAGCAAGTGAGAGGCAGGGAGAGAAAGGGGCCTGGGAGAAAGGGAGGCCGAGAGGAGAGAGCACAAGACGGCCGCAGCGGGGGAGGAAGAGGGGTCGCAGGTCAGGTGCTGAAGCCCTGGGAGGTTCAGTTCACGTGACCCACCGGGGACCAGGTGACCTCCTGAATACCGCGCTGCAATTGCATTTAATTATAACAGGAGGCATTCCAGTCGTGGCGGGATTTTGCCTTTTAGGGCGGCACCTGCAGCGTATGGAGGTTCCCAGGCTAGGGGTCAAATCCGAGCTACAGCTGCCGGCCTGCACCACAGCCACAGCCACGAAGGACCTGAGCAGCATCTGCAACCTACACCACAGCTCACGGCGACGCCAGATCCTTAACCCACTGAGCGAGGCCAGGGATCAAACCCGCAACCACATGGTCCCTAGTCAGATTCGTTTCCACTGCACTACGAGGGGACCTCTGAAACACCTGGTTTTTTTATAACAGCTCAGGAGTGAGATTCCTCAGGCCAGAGGCCAAGGTTCTTGCAGGCACTGGTGCGCGGAGGTGAAGGCGGGATCGGCCCACTGGGCTTCAGCGAGAATAATGCCTGTGTTCTCACCTCTTCCACTTCCCTGCAGCCCCAGGATGGCTATCGGATGGTGCAGCAGTTCCAGTTCCTGGGCTGGCCGATGTACAGGGACACGCCGGTGTCCAAGCGCTCCTTCCTGAAGCTCATCCGCCAGGTGGACAAGTGGCAGGAGGAATACAACGGCGGGGAGGGCCGCACAGTCGTGCACTGCCTGTGAGTGCTTGCCTCCTGCTTCCCCACTGCTTGTCTCGCTCTATTGTTTCTAATAATTCAGGGAATTTTATTACATTTATACTTGTACAGCCATCATCACAACCTACTTTGAGAACATTTCCATCCCAAACCCCCTGTCCACCTGTCCCCTTTGGTAACTGTAAGTTTTTCAAAGTCTGTTTCTCTTCCGCAAATGAGTTCATTTGGATCCTTTTTTTTTTTTTAGATTCCACCTAGAAGTGATATCATATGGTGTTTGCCTCTCACTGTCTAACTGTGCCTAGTATGATAATACTTAGATACATCTGTGTTGCTGCAGATGCCCTTATTTCATTCTTTTCGTGGTTGAGTAATATTCCATTGTGTACATGTATGGAAAAGAAATAAGAGGCCTGGGTGACAGCTGCTTGGTCTGCTTGTGACACGTTCGCTTTGCAGAAAACAAGATAGTGCACATTTTGCATTTGGCTGGGGGTGTCTCCCTGCTATAAAAGGAGCCCTGGCCTTGCCACTGGGAGCCACCACCACCACCCCCAAAAAGCCCCACCTGGGTGGGTTCATTGAGCTGCCAGCTCATGAGAAGCAATTGTGAAGCTTTGGGGAATTTTCTGACCTGGGTGATACACTGTTGGTGACTTGAAGCCATCTGTGGGGGAAGTGTTTCAATCAGAGTGCCCCACCCCACTGCCCAGATTTGGCAAAGCAGGTAATGGCTAAGCTGGTTTACCATCACACTGGTCGGTAATTCTGTCGGAAATCATGTCAGAGGTTTCCAAGGAACTCTTCCTTCTTTGTGGTTTTTAAGTGTTTTGTCTTATTTGCCTGGAAATACACACACACACACACACACACACATGCACGCACGCACACGCATAGGCATGCACGCACACACGCATGCACACACTCACACACACGATTTGATAACAGCCAGTGTGCCAACGGGTCTCCAGGCCAGTAGTTTTAGCAGGTGCTAAAATGGGGGAACCTTGCTACAGAATAATAGTTACCAATCTTGGCTGCGCATTTAGGGAGCTTTAAAAAACACTCTGGGCAAGCCACACCCAAGCCACTTAAATCAAAGTCTTGGGCGAGGGGGGAGGGGAGGAGGACCCAGACATGGGTATTGTTTTAACTCCCAGATTATTGGAATGTGTGGAAGGTGCAGAGCCACGGACCAGCGTCTCATGCTTCTCAGAGCGCTTTCACCTGCGTTTTCTCGTGGGCGAAGCTGTGTGGTTAATCAGCCCGCTGGAGCTGGCTTCGTGGAGCTGGCAATTAGAAAGCCAGGCAATTAGGGAGATAAGTAGAGAATGTGCCGAAACTGAAAGTGTGAGCTTATGTCCGTGTCTTCAGTGACGTGTCATCCGAAGCCCATGGTGAGGTCTCTGTCAAGGGGAAATAATGAGGCAGGCAGACCCTCATTAAAATGGCCATCGTGGCTAAGGGCCTGGGTTCTACCCACTCACAAAATCCCAACACCCCCCCACCCTCCCACCCCCTCCCCTGGGGCCCCGGGAGCCTCCCTGGTGGCCAGAACTCTGCCTGCCTCTCAACACAAAACGCGGCAGTGTCCCATCCTTCAGGAAATGCGTGTCCCCCCACAAGAAAGAGTCTGCTGAACCTCCTCACACCTGTCCCCACCCAAAGGCCTCTCCTCCATCCTCTGAAAAGCTACCCCCCCGCCCCACGGTCCCCTTCCCTCTCTCAGACCCACTTCATTGGAAACATCTCTACTGAGGGAGCTCCCATTATGGCTCAGCAGTAACAAGCCCAACTAGTATCCATAAGGACGTGTGTTCGATCCCTGGCCTCGCTTAGTGGGTTAAGGCTCCAGCGTTGCTATGAGCTATGTTGTAGGCCCTCAGTTAGCTCCAATTCAGCCCCTAGACTGGGAATTTCTTTATGCTGTGGGTGTGGCCCTAAAAGGACAAAAAAAAAAAAAAAAAGACACATCTCTACTGAGTAAATATCTGAAAGGATCCACTGATAGCTCACATCCCCTTGTTTATTTCTTGATGTCCAGATACAATTTCTGATCAGAATGTGGTCAGCAGAGGGTCCCTGTGTGAGTTCATAACACCCTGGCAAGGAAAACTGACATTTTAGTTAGAGTTTATGTTCGCTCTTGTAGGTTTTTGGGAGATACTAAAAATAGTTTGCCGATACTGATTTCTGCGTCTGGAGCCTGCCAGCATCCGGAACTGGGAACCTCTTGCATGGAACCCCTTTGATTAGCAGCTTCCTAACAAGGGCCAGTGCTGTAACCCCAGGGGATGAGTCCCAGTGCAGGAAGCTGAGGCACCAGGACACAGCTGAGGAAGGTGCAAAGCCCCCCTAAATTGCTGCTTCACAGCCACCAACTGCACTTCTAATCACAGCTGTGACCCCAGGACTGAACAGTTGCATCACTGCCCCTGGTGATGGCTAAGCCAGAGGGCTGCTCTTCAGCTCCAAGGTGGTGGGCCTCTGCCTTTTCTGCCGGCCCAGCACTACCCCTTCTTCCAGTGAGAGAACCTAGGCTTTCTTTAGGGAACCATCCTCCCTCCTGATGCCTTCGTGTTTCCTCTTCCTCTCTTGGCATCACAGTGGACGTGAGACCTGACCAGGCCTGGCGAGGACGCTGATTGTTGTTTAGATTTAAAATCTAAGGCTGAGAATGTTTAGTTGTGAGGGCAGAATTAGGTTAAACTGGTATCCTCCAGTGCAGGCCAGGAGAGGATGCTTTGACCCTCAAGGGCAACCTGCTGTCCATCTCTGCACTGAGAACTCATATTCAGCAGGCCGTGGCACCACCTGCTGGTCATGGGCAGAGCCTCCCTGCCCCAGATGCCCTCCGGGGACTCTGAATTGGATGGCTCCTTAGTCGCATTATTGCTCACAGTAAGCAAATAGGGAATTCTTTTTCTTTATACATGGCTTCCAGCTAGTAAGACCTGATGAAATGGAACCATTGAGATATAACCATTTTTCACCCCTTGATGAAGTAATGGATGCAGACAGCAGTGGTCGGCAGCTGCTGAAAGCATTAGGTGCAAAGCTGATGGGGAGAAAGTGTGCTGTCACTGCAAAGAGAGAAAACAGACCAAGGGAGCAGAAGAGAAAATCCAGGAAAAAGCCACACCTTGGGCTCATCTGCTTCACGCAGATGACCTTCAGCAACACGCCTGTGATGGAGCAGTGGTGGAAAGAGCTGCCCACACACCTGGTCTCGCTTCTCATGCTACGTACGGAAGTCATCTCCAGGTGGATGGTAGACCAATTTGTGGAAAGGAAAACAACAAAGCTTCTAGAGAAAAATCTTCATGCCCATGGAGGAACCAAAGACATGTTACCAGGACACAGAATACTAGCCGTAAAGGAAAACTTTAGTAAATTGGATTTCATTAAAGTTAAGCGCTTCTGACAACAAGGTCCTACAGTATAGCACAAGGCACTATATTCAGTATCCTGTGATAAACCATCATGGAAAAGAATATAAAAAACATATATGTGTATAGCTGAATCACTTTGCTGTACAGCAGAAATTAACACAACATTGTAACTCAACCATCCTTCAGTAGAGGTTTTCTTTTTTAAAATATAAGCACATCCGTTCATCAAAAGACACCAGCGGAAGTGAAAACACAAGATTGAGCAAAGAGTTTTGTGATCCATACCTCTGACAACAGATTCATAGAGAGAAAGCTTGAGAACTACTTCAAGTCGATAGAAAAGGACAGACAGTCCAACTACTTGGGCAAAACACTTGACAAGAACTTTTTTTTTTGTCTTTTTCTAGGGCTGCACCTGTGGCATATGGAGGTTCCCAGGCTAGGGGTCCAATTGGAGCTGTAGCCGCCAGCCTACACCAGAGCCACACGGGATCCAAGCCATGTCTGTGACCTACGCCACAGCTCACAGCAACGCCAGATCTTAACCCACTGAACAAGGCCAGGGATCGAACCAACTTCCTCATGGATACTAGCGGGGTTTTTAACCACTGAGCCACAATTGGGAACTTCGAGAACTTCATTTTTTAAAAAGGAATATCCAAATAGCCCAAAAACATAGAAAAGTCACCATTCGTTTTCAAGGAAATATACATTAATACGTTAACATCAGCTGCTACTTCATGCTCACCAAAAAGGCTGGAATTCAAACAATTAACAAATGAATGATTCTAAGTGTAGGGCAGCAGTGGAGTAGCTGGACTCCCAAACATTGCTGGTAGAAAGTAAGTATGTACAACCTTCTGGGAGCTGTTTAGCAACATCCCTGAAAGCTAAATATGAATGTATCCCCTGAGCTCTTCTGATCCCGGGTACAACTATAGGAACGAGTCGGGTATACAAGACAAGACATGCTTATAACAGGTGGCCTCATGACCTAGAAGACTGCAAGCAACCCAAACAGTCGTCGGCTCCTAGGTAAAAAGAAATTATGGAGTGGCTTATCCCCTCAATCAGAATTATTCTTAGCCACTTAGGAGAGTAAATGATACGACATGGATGATTCTCATACCAATAATATTAAGTGAAATAAGCCAGACTCAAAAGGGGATATGCTGTTTGATTCCATGTGAAGAAAATTCAAAAACATACAGATGACATTTTTGCCGCTAGACATGAGAACAGAGATTATCTTAGGGGATTGACAGTGTTGATGAAAAAGGAGTCCAGGGCGCTGATCATTGTCTATGTCTTGACCTGGATGGTGGTTATGAGGTGCGTGTGTTTGTGAAAGTTAACTAAGGTATATATACTTAACCATTTGTGGACTTAACTGTAGGTATGTTATACCTTATTTTAAAAACAGCTTTGGAGCCTAATCATGGACTGAACAAGCTGGCATTGGAACACAGTGAGCAATCTTAGAATCACAAAACAAGGAACACTTGATATCTTGTGCCTGCTTCCTAATGAGAGTTCTTTTTTTTTTTTTTTGTCTTTTTGTCTTTTTGTCTTTTCTAGGGCTGCTCCCGAGGCATATGGAGGTTCCCAGGCTAGGGGTTGAATCGGAGCTGTAGCCACCGGCCTACGCCACAGCCACAACAACGTGGGATCCGAGCCACGTCTGCAACCTACACCACAGCTTATGGCAACACCGGATCCTTAACCCACTGAGCAAGGCCAGGGATCGAACCCACAACCTCATGGTTCGTAGTCGGATTCATTAACCACTGCGTCATGATGGGAACTCCTAAAAGTTCATTTATAAGGTGTCCTTGTCCAAAAAAAAAGCCTGAATTCTTATGAAGCTCTGAAGCTAACTCCCAATTCACCAGAAGTGTAGGTACTGGTGTGTGAAATGCTTCTCAGAGACGCGATGAATAAGAACAGCCCAGACTGTGGCATGCTGTGCAGGGAGAATGACCCCATTTCCTCAACAGATACATTGCCAAGAGAGAAAAAGAGCAAAGAGGAACCTATAGACGAAAATGAACTTGCAAGATCTGTCAACCAAGTGCAATGTGTGGACTTTGCTTGGATGAGGATTTAAAAACTCAAGTGTAAGATGACCCCATAATCCCACTCTTGGGCATATATCCAGACAAAACTCTACTTAAAAGAGACACATGCACCCGCATGTTCATTGCAGCACTATTCACAATAGCCAGGACATGGAAACAACCCAAATGTCCATCAACAGATGATTGGATTCGGAAGATGTGGTATATATACACAATGGAGTACTACTCAGCCATAAAAAAGAATGACATAATGCCATTTGCAGCAACGTGGATGGAACTAGAGAATCTCATACTGAGTGAAATGAGCCAGAAAGACAAAGACAAATACCATGTGATATCACTTATAACTGGAATCTAATATCCAGCACAAATGAACATCTCCACAGAAAAGAAAATCATGGACTTGGAGAAAAGACTTGTGGCTGCCTGATGGGAGAGGGATGGAGTGGGAGGGATCAGGAGTTTGGGCTTATCAGACCCAACTTAGAATAGATTTACAAGGAGATCCTGCTGAGTAACATTGAGAACTTTGTCCAGATACTTATGTTGCAATAGAACAAAGGGTGGGGGAAAAAATGTAATTGTAATGTATACATGTAAGGATAACTTGATCCCCTTGCTGTACAGTGGGAAAATAAAAAAAATAAAAAATAAATAAAAAATTCAAGTGTGAGACAATGTCTAAAGCAATTTAGGAAATTTGGACAGTGACTAGAAATTTGATTCTGTTAAACTGTAGTGTTTCTTTTGGATGTGATAACAATGATATCGTGTCCTTTTTTTTCTTTTTCTTTTTTACGGCTGCTTTACGGCCACACCTGTGGCACTTGGACATTCCCAGGCTAGGGGTCAAATCGGAGCTATGGCTGCAGGCCAACACCACAGCCACAGCAGTGCGAGATCCAAGCCTTATCTGCGACCTACACCACAGCTCACAGCAACACCAAATGCCCGACCCACTGGGCGAGGCCAGGCATCGAACCTGCTTCTTTATGGATACTAGTCGGATTTGTTTCCGCTGTACCACAACAGGAATTCCTTGTGTCTATTTTTTTAAAGAGAATCTGTTAGCTCCTTGGAGAAGAGGTTGATTCCAAAGCTGGTGCAGGGAAGAAAATACAGGATGAGCCTGGAACATCCAGGGATGTTTTCAGAAAGGAAGGAAATGTGTGAAAAGAAATGGAAGAACCGGCCTGATGGACCCCCTAGTGGCCAAAACTGGAAGAATTTCAGCAACAAAATAAATACAGATACTATTTAGCTCATAGAAATGAAATTCATATGTATAAATCTATACTGACATAAACAGTAAAATAAAAACAAGCACTTTTTCAATGATGACTAAGAGCTCTCACTTTAGAATGTTGAAGGAGAGAGGAAAGGCAGATGTCACAGTGACTGGTGCAGACAAGATCCACCCATCGAGGTTAAAATCAGCAGGTGAGACTTTGAGGAGAAACAAGATATTTGCATAATCCCAAAGTATCTTTCCCAAGATGTTTATTGACTCCAAAGAGAAACAAAACTACACAGTGAAAAAAAAAAAAATCTGCCCAGTGCCCAACGTCTCAGTACGTGACCGAGGTTGACGTCACCATCGGGAAGACAGTTCAGCACCCTACGCCCCTCCAGGGAGCCCACAGCCCTTCCGTGCTTCTCTCCCCAAAGTTCATAACCTCATTTCCAGTGATGAGAAAACATCCCTCAAACACAGATGAGGAGACTTTCTGCCGTCGGTGTTTTGTGAGGATTCAGGCTGTGCACAGAGGCCCCTCCACATCTACATTCTGTATTTTGCTTTTGACAAAAGCACTGGCCGGTCCTCTCTGAAAGCATCAAAGTCAAGGAAGACAAAGGAAGACAGAGGACCCGTCACATGGAGGAAACGAAGAAGCTGTGATGCCTGCACGCAGGGTGGGTCCTAGACTGAATCCTGGTCCAGGAAAAGGACACTTTTCACTACGTGACATTTCACTGAGGTCTGCAGTTTAGTTAACAGTATGGTACTAAGGTTAACTTCCTGGTTTTGACTGTCTGCTATCGTAATGTAAGACATTCATGTCAGGGGAAGGTAGGTATGCAAGGAACTCTCTCTGCATTTTTGCAGTGACTCTGTACCTCTAAAACTAATTCAAAATTAAAAGTTTTATTTAAAAAGCACCCTTGTGGAGTTTCCTGGTGGCTCCTTGGGTGAAGGATCCAGCATCATGCTGGTTCGATCCCTAGCCCGGGAACTTCCACAATGCCACGGCTGTGGCCAAAAAAATAAATAAAATAAAAAGAATCCTTATGTTTTAGAGATAAATGATGAAATCCTAATGGATTGGTTAAGGCCAAATCCATCTTTGAGCATAACCCACACCCATCACAATTTCCCTGAAGGTGCTGGATGAGGTGTTTGTTAATTGAAAATTTTCCTCCACAGCCCCTTTCCATTAAAACTGATAAGGTGGTGTCTCAGATTACATCCTCTGGGCTGAAGCGAGGCTGTGGCGAGGCTGTGAGAGGAGAATGAGCCCGTCTTCCATCACCTCTGGCCAGATGAACCACGGGCCCCTTTCCACCCAGAAGAGGGACTGGTCCAGGAGGGGAGCCCCAGCCGGGAGGCCTCCGAGCCGAAAGCGTCCAAGGCTTTAGGCATCGACCTGGGTCGTGTGAGCTGTGTGGTGTGAGAGCAGACCCAGCTCTCACCTGCTTCCTCTTCCTCTTCCCACAGGAACGGGGGAGGCCGCAGTGGGACCTTCTGTGCCATCAGCATCGTCTGTGAGATGCTGCGACACCAGAGGACCGTGGACGTCTTCCACGCCGTGAAGACACTGAGAAACAACAAGCCCAACATGGTGGACCTGCTGGTAGGTCCCCATCTGTCCCGCTCAGGGAGCCACACCCGGTCAGCATGAGCCCCTCGCTCGGGCCCACGCCGGGAGAGATGCGTTCATGGCAAAGCAGTGCAGTGGCTTCCATAGTGCGGGGTTTTCTGTCTCATTCCCCCCCCCACCTTTGCTTTTTCACGAGGACGCATCTCAACACCGGTGACGGGGGGTGGGAGTGAGGGGGGGACACGGAGGAAAACTCACCAGCGAACATCCTTGTTAATTTCCCTTCTCAGCTGCGCCTTCCACATGGCTAAGCGCTTGGCCTTCGTGGAGAAGAAGTAATCAGAGCACATGAGATGCCAGATTTTCAAATTATGTATTTTATAAATAGCTTAATCACCTCATATTTATCAGAGCTGGGAGTCTGGGCTTGACATGCAGACTACTGCATGTAATTACGGCGGCCCCGTCTGAGAAGAGGATTAAAGAGGTGGGGAAACAAAGGACGGTGTGGAATTATTAGAGTATTTCGTGAAATCTCTTTTTTGTGCGGAGCTGTTGAAATGCCAACCACTGTGACTCGAGAACGGGAGACTAGCTTAAAGGAGGAAGCTTTTCGATTAGGTTTTTTGTGCTTCTCTGTTAGTGGAGGAAGGATCTGGAGGAAACAGCGGGACTAATCCCCAGGTGGGGAGAATGGCCGGGGTCAGGGCGGGGAAGGGACCAGGATGCTGAGGAGCTCAGCAAGGCTGCATCCTGAGTCCACAGCACTGCAGCAGTGGAGTTAAAATTTAAAATATAATAAAGGAACTAAAGAGGGAGTCGAGATTCAGGCGAAAGCTAACGAGGCAGACACGGTCCCCACAAGCCACTCCCCAGGGCCACCTGCTTCCTGGCTGACATGCCTCACATGCTGGATGCACTGTTCTCATGCCCAGAAGCACCTGTTGGCTTCTGTGGAAGAAGGATGGTACTGTCCCCACACACACTGCTGCTCCCCGCCCTGCCCTGGGGATGCCTTGCAGACCCACAGTGTATTCTCAGCTCTGCCCCTTCAAGTGACCTCAGATAGATGGCAGTTGAGGTCACCTTGGGCACATCACTTAGCTTGCCTGAGCCTGGGGTGTGTACACTGGGGCTGATACTGGTTTGTTGGGGTGATCCTGCATGTGTGAACGTGTTCCAGAAACTGCCCAGGTGAGAAAGATGGTCCTGGGTAGCAGAGGTGTCCACAGGGCAAGGTGTGGCCCAAGGCCCACCTGAGGCAGGGAGGAGGTGACAGCGGCAGCAGCATGTACACACCCGGTGCTTCACATGTGCCCCCACTGCTCTCGGTGCCTTTCCCATGCTCCAGGTTTCATGTGTGGGGACCCACATCTCACCATTCAGAACTGTCTCCCTCCCCAGACCCACCCTGAATTTTAAGGGGTCCCCCCTCCACCGTGGAATTTTCAATCTTCCTGCCTGGGAGGCAGTTGAGAAAAGCAGAGTCAGGCAGTTAGAATCGGCCTGAGTTTAGGACAAAGAAGCCAGTTGGCAGAGGATGGAAACAAATGCATAGATTAAAATATTCTGCCTATGATGTCCTGTGGTGTTTTGCTCCCAGTTTCAGGTTCAGGTGTGTAGCTTCCAGGCTTGAGTGGGTACTTGAGCAAAGCCGACCTTGATTTAAAATATGTCCTTTCCCTCTCACTGCAGCCTGAGTTCAGCAGCTCCTTAGACCCTCCAGGCCTTTCCTTAAATGGCTCTGGCTGCAGCTTCTGTGACTCACCAGTTTTTTATGGGCAGAAACAACGTGGCTTTTCCCAAAGCCATGGTGCAGAGCACAAGGCTGGGGTGATTCTTCATGAAAGAAGCTTCTGACCCCAGCCCACTTTTCTATAATAACCTGGGAGTTTCTGTAATTGTGTGTGATCATGACAGAAAAATAGGATCCCTGGATGCCCCAAACCCTTAGGGTCAGCGCCAGTTTTAGGATAAGCTCAGTGGCTGAGAAATGCAGGGGAGTTCTGCAATTTCCTGGGGGAAAAAATCTGATAAATTTGTCACAATGACTGCTGGCAGGATGGTAGATAATATCTGGTGACCAGAGGGAAAATGTCACAGTGCTCTTTTCAGTGGGTTTGAAGCTTCTTGAGTTGAATCAGGGCCCTTGTCATTTGCTTGTTTGTTCTTGCCTGTAAGTACAATGTCTGTTTAGTTTGGTACTGATGCACATGTATATTGGCTGAAAGAATCGATTAATTCAGATCAGGGTGATAAAACCTGGTACAATTTTATTGGGCATAAAAGGCCATCTAAGACCTGAGTTTCTCCTGAGCGCAAAGTGTGGTACCAGCAGCTGAAAGCTTACCTCCCAGCTGCCTTTTGACAGAAAGAAACATGAACCAGAAGGCCCCTGGAGTGCACCCTTACAGTGGCTGCTGGAGGCGGGCCGGTGGGCACGGAGAGCCCTGGCCAGGCCCCACTGGATCTCAGTTTATGGCCCCTTCTGATCAAACACCAAAATTTACTGCCACGCCCTCCCTACCAGGGTGGCGTGAATGTCCTCGAGGGACAGTGTACCTCTCTCCATCTCTGATTATTTTTCCTTCTGAGTTAGAAAATCCACCCATCTGTTTTGAAGGGTGGCATGCTCAAGGGAGAGCCGGAGGTCCCTCCAGATTTATTTCTTCCAGTTTTTAGGTTTGGGGGCAAGGCTTCAAGGAAAAGCTAGTTGATGGCCAGAAAGAAAAATCACTTTAACACAAGACTAGATGTTTTAAGCAGCAGGGGAGACTGGATTTGTTTTTCCTGACCCCTCTTTCTACCCAGCTTTTCCATTATCCATCTCTTCAACCAGCCTCCAGCCCCCATCAAAGGACTGGGTCCCTGGGTTGGGGGGTCAGGCCAGATGGTACAGCCTGAGATTTGTGCTGCTGGCCTGGTCAGAGGCAGAGTTACCTGCTCTGAGCCCTTTTATATCTATTCCCATTGCTGGAAAACCAGCTGCTCCAACAGAGGCCTCTCTCACCTTTGCCTCCACCCTTGGCTTTTGCAGTGTCCAGGGCCCCATTTTAACCGAGGAGCAGCTTGTAGGGGGCAGGTCTTTCCTAGAGAACCATACTGTCCCCCGGGAGGTGGTGGGAGCTTTGGCCAACGTGCTGATGTGATAAACGCACACAGTGTCGAGCAGTTACCAAGGTCAAGATCATTAGCACATCCGTATCCTTACAGAGTTAACCTTAGCTGCCTGTGTGTGTGCAGTCAGAATGCCTACGCTCTACCCTCCGCAGCGATCGGATGTGCAGTTCCAGCCATCCCTCCCATCCCTGTGCTGGATGTTACATCTGAAGGACTTGCCGCCTTTCTAACTGAGAACCCGTAGCCTCTATGCAGGCCCCACCCACTCGCCCCTCCCCCAGCAAGCACAATTCTAATCTCTGTCTCTAGGAAATGGACTTTTGTTTTATGGGAGCTTTAAAAGATTCTGGCCCCAGGACCGCCCCCCCCCACCAGAGACCCTGACCCAGGAGATCTGGGTCTGGCTTCGCAAGTGATCCCAGTGCACACCTGAGGCTAGGAAACTTAGAGCTGGTCCAGAAGGGCTCTCGGCTTGTCTGTACATTAATCACACCTGCACCTCACAAACTCAAATACAGATGCCCAGGCCTCACCCCAGGAGACAGGGGCAGACAGAGCCCGAGTGGTGTCCTGCCAGGCAAGAACAGCCGTTCTGGATGAACTAGGCTCCGCTGTCCTGCATGCAGGCTGCAGGGTGGCCGAACCCACCTCCCCACTTCCTCTCCAACCCCCCCCCACCCCCGTCCCAGGTTCCCACCCAGACTCTGCCAGTACCTCCCCTCCCAGCAGGGAGAGCCATCCACTGGGCTGGGCCCTGCCTCTTCCCTGCACTGCAGTAATGCGCTGGCCAAGGCACGTCTACAAAGCGCCATGCCTGGCCCTGCAGGTCCCCCACCCCACCCCACCCCTGTGTGGGTAACACAGTGACTCTGCTCACGAGCATAAACTGTCCCTAAGCTCTATCTGAGATCTCATATGACACTGACAGGCTGGGGTGTGTGGGTGTAGGTGTGTGTGGGTGTGCATGTGGGAGGGTGTGTGTGTATGTGTATGTATGCATGTTTAGGTTGTGTGTTTATCAGTGGCCATGTGTGTAGACGTATTTACATAGGTGTGGCTGTGTGTGTAGGTATGTGTGTGTGTGTACACAGGTGTGCGTGTAGATATGCATGTGTGGCTGTGTGTATAAGGCTTTGTGTGTAGGTGTGTGTGTGTGTGCATAGGTATATGTGTAGGGGTGGTTGTGTGGCTATGCGTGCAGGTATGTGTGTGGATGTGCGTCAGTGTGGCTGAGGGTGTGTGGGTGGTGGGCTGTGGGAGCAGAGGGCGTTGGCCTCAAGTGGGGAGTCAGAGAGGCTTACTCAGGTCCCTAAACTGTGCCCCCAGTGGCCCTGGGACCCTTGTAGTATCTGCTAGCTTCCCCCAGACCTGGCCCTGCCACCCATAGTCCTGCAGTCCCTGCCCTCATGTCGGCCCCAACCCCCGACTCCCCGACTCTGATGTCCCTGAAGCAGGGCCGCCACCCCTGGCCCAGCAGAGCTCCTGGCTCGGGGAGGGCCCAGTAAGCATTTGCTGGGTGAGGGGACATTTCTTCCCTGTCCCTGGACCCATGTCACCCTGAGCTGCTCCCAGGACCCAGGAATGTAGCAGCTATGGGCTGACAGGTCTGCATGGGGAACTGGCTTCAGGGACTGAGCTGGGCCCTGCAGGAAAGTGCACAGACCCTTCAGAGCTGTGGACGAGGGTAATGACACGTCCATCCATTGTCAGACATGAAGCTGCCTCCCAGGGGTCTCCTGGGCATGTGGTTGCTCACCCAGTGGGACCCACTGGAACAGTGAACCAGATGGTCCCACCCAGGATTCCTGGTCCCAGGGGTCCACTTCCCCTGCCTGGCAGGCATACCAATCAGATGGCTTTTTCAGCCTGGAGGACTTGTCAGCAGGATCCGTCTGAAACTGAGGCTCGTGTTAGTTTCAAAGACAGGTGCATCCGGAGGGAAGCTTTGCCCCAGGTGAGCCAGGCAGGCTCTTCTCTTTGAATCTTCTCAGGTACGCGACATGGGTGTTTGAAGTGACAGGCTGACTGGAGGACCCCGTTCCGCAGACACAGGCTGCTGGTGCTGACAAAGCCCCCTCCAGCCCTTCAGGGGAGCCACCCGCAGCTGCCCGTGGTCTCGTATGACCTCCCCTAGAGAGCAGGGACTTTGAAAGGGTGACCTCACTTTGGGTGCCTTGCAGACTCCACTTTCTCCCTCTTTGTGGTTCTGGAGTGAAGGTGGGGTCCGTGGTCTTGGAGAAGAGGATCCTGTTGCCCTGGTTACGGGTCCAGCACAAAGATGCTCATGTCACCAGCTAATGTCACCCAAATCAGGAGAGCCTGGGACCCAGGCATAACCGTTCCCCTGAAGCACAGAAATGGCTCGTGCAGCTTAATTACACTGTTCAAGAGCAAGGAAGCCCAGAGAGGAAGCCACAGATCACAGCTCTGTACCTGGTGATCAAGTGTAATCAGTTTCCAATGAGGGAAGATTTCAGGCATTTCTCGGGGTGCTTGGGGGAGGAGATGCAGCAATTCATAGCCTTTCTTCTTGTTCCCTTTATTTTCCTGACTCAGAAACCAGTCATCACAGAATCCATAGGGGCTGGCAGTGTGCTTGGGAGGGATCAGAGAGGGAGTTCATTTTGAAAACCGGAGCCATGCCTGCAACAGAGCACCTTCAGTCACTCCCACCGCTTAGGGTGAACCCAGAACCCCTTCCTCATTTCCTTGTCTGTGTCCTGACCCACGTGGCCCTCTAAGTGCACTTTACCGTGTTAAGAGGATGGCTCATAGTCAGCAGCTACACTAAGTGCTGTTAGGTTTGTGCAACGTCATGTTTCTGCAGTAAGGAATTGGATCTCTTCGGTTTCTGTTGAAAAAAAAAAACCAATTGTGTGATTTAAAACCGGAGAAGTGATTGGAATGTTCCATAGCCAGTGTCAGCCTGGTGATCTGACAACATCCAAATTTTGAAACTCAAATGACTTCTTTTCAATATTCTGAAAATAGAAGTATCAGGCCCTGGAATAATAAGTCCTGGGATTGAATCAGAAAGTTTCAGTGTCCCATATTTTCAGTCCTCCAGGGTGTGTGCCTCGGGGTGGAATCACCCAGCCAGAGGGTAACCCTTTGGAGGGACCCCTTGGTCGTTGTCCACAGGGCTGTGCCATCTTACCCTCCCACCAGCAGTGGCGGTGGGGGTGGGAGGGGGATCCAGGTTCTTCACATCCTCCCCAAGACTTGATGCTGTCTGGCACTGTGTTTTGGCTGTCCTGTTAGCAGTTTCTGTCATCAATGTTTAATTGCATGGCACCTTCAGTGCATTGACTGATCTGTTTACTCTCTGTCTTCGTTTCTGGGAACCTTGAAATTCTCAGTCTCTCGCCTTAAATGTTTATCGGGTTGGATCAGATGCTGCTAAACCCGTGTTTTGTCATCATGTACAAATGCAACCAACCACAAGGGGGAGTTCCCCTTAACCTCAGTGGGTTAAAGTTCCAGCATTGCCGTGAGCTACGGTGTAGGTCACAGATGTGGCTTGAATGCAGTGTTGCTGTGGCATAGGCTGGCAGTTGCAGCTCCAATTCAGCCCCTAGCCTTGGAACTTCCATATGCCGTGGGTGCAGCCCATAAAAAAAAAAAATGTACACACACCCCCACCGCCCCGAGCTGTGAACTGGGCCCCTTTGCTCAGGACAGGTGCATTGTCCATGGAAGGATGGACCATGGCTGTTGTCTTGGCAAATAAACAGGGTGGCCTAGTCAGGCATTCAGGGAACAAAATGTAGGCGAGGAAAGAAAACTGCAATGACTAATTAGGCCCAAAAAAGGAAATTTCTTTTTAATTAATTTGGTAAACCCCAGAGTCAGAGATCCATTTCCTTGGTGGGGCCGTCATGTTGGGTGTGAGGCAGAGGTGCTGACATCACACTGTGAAAGCTTCTCCCTGACCGAGGGCAGGAGAGCCTGCGAGTGGCTGAGTGACAGGGCTGCGGCCACGTGGCAGGTGGAGGCATCCTCCACTCCTGTGTCCCTCTGCTTGGCTCAGGGGCCACACCCTGGCGAGCGTCTGTCAACTCACTGTATAAACACAGGTGCGGAAGGCCCGTCCCTCCCACCTGAGACCCCGGAAGGCCAGCACCTTGCATGCGGCTTGCTCAGGCCGCGGTCCATGATCTGAGAAAGCCATGCTCAGAAGAAGTGAGTTCACTGCTCCACTGAGAACTGGTATGTGGCTCCCAGAGGGTATCAGACGTTCCCCTCCTGTGGTCCCAATTCTGTCACCCTCACCTGGAATGCCTGTTAGGATGACCATGGACTTGATCACTCAAACTGGAGCACCACTTAGAGAGTAAAAAGATGCAGTTAACCATGATGCTAAGACCACAGGCATACACCGGGGTATGAGCAGACCAGGGCATGTAGCCCTCCCTCCCCCAGCTCATGTGTGCCTCCTCCTTCCCTCCTGTTACCTACCACCCCCCGCACATCTTCCTTAAGAAGCTTTGCTTCCCTCTCCACAGCACCCACACTGGCGACCCCTCATGGGTGTCATTGAGTCCGTGTCTCAGTCTCCTCATTGGACCATGGACTTCAGGGACCAGGTCAAGGTGCTTGGTGCTTAAGAGGTGCTTATAAACACTTATAAAGTAGAAGAAATCCTGGAGTTCCCATCGTGGTGCAGCGGAAACAAATCCAACTAGTAACCATGAGGTTGTGGGTTCAATCCCTGGCCTCACTCAATGGGTTAAGGATCCAGCATTGCCTTGAGCTATGGTGTAGGTCGCAGATGCAGCTCAGATCCTGCGCTGCTGTGGCTGTGGTGTGGGCTGGCAGCTATAGCTCCTATTGGACCCCTAGCCTGGGAACCTCCATATGCCACGGGTGCGGCCCTAAAAAGCAAAAAAAAAAAAAAAAGAAGAAGAAGAAGAAGAAATCCTGCTGATTGAAAACCAGAGGTAAAGCTGGGCTAGGAGTGAAACTACGTTTATTTATCAAGCAAATCAGGAAAGCATCTCCTCCAACCCTGCTTATCTTTCCTTCCACCCCTTGGCTTTCCCACAATTTGTACTCAAGATGCTGATGTACAGGCAGACACACATGCGTGGACAAACATAGATGTGTGTTCCAGTGTCTAGAACATCCCAGGAATTCTAATGCACATAGATATCCCAAAACACCCCTCCTGTCGGGCCTGGCGGGAACACATCTACAAACAGCAACCGTGTGTATGGTTCAGAACCATGACTTTCTGATTCACACCCTTCTCAGTTTGATGTCTTCCAAATAAAACCCCAATCTGGCATAATGTCGCTGCACTGACGCATGTCCCTTCTGTGTTCCAGGACCAGTACAAGTTCTGCTATGAGGTAGCCCTGGAGTACTTGAATTCTGGCTGATGGTATACAGAGCCCCGCAGACAAGCCTCTCAGCCTGCAAAGCCAGAACGTGCCATGGTATCTGTGCCGATGGGATAAAGACTTCTCAATACGCTTCTTTTGCTTTGCATAATCGGCTCTTCTGAAGAGCCCCAGAAAGTGTTTCTAAAACTGCTTGCACTGCCCGATTCCCAGTACTGCTGCCTGATGGAAACCCACCCAACAGCCTACAGTCACCCAGTACCGTCCTCCTAGGCACCGGCTCCTCAGAGCAGCGTGGACAGCTGGTAAATTAAAGAGCACAATTATATTCTTATGAAGGAATTTGTACCTCTGGGGTATTATTTTGTGGCCCGTGAAACTTTGGTATTGTTACAGCTGAGTGTACATTTTTGTTCTGTGGAGAATGCTACCTGGCATTATGATAATATATTATTTTAGTTAATATTTGTATTTTAACATGTTGCACAATATCAGCTTATGTAGCTTTCCAAGACTAACAGATAAAGTATAATGAACAAAGCTATGTTGTATGAGTTGTTTCTATCAGATTTGTATTGTTTCCAAGGGAAAAGCTTGGGGAGGAGTTCGGTTCCAAAAAAAGCAGAGATCAATGATCAGATTCACAGATGTGAAGCTTTTCCGTTTGTGTATATTGTAAATAGTTTTGATTTCATCAAATTATTTATTCATTAAAAGAATTTTTGTGAAGCACAGTGAGTGACAATCATTTTTATGAAGCCCTGGAAATTATTTACTGTATGATGCTCCCTTGTGTAAATTCTCAATAAATCAAGACCCGTGACCCGTCTGGTGTCTTCCTAGTGTCCTGGCCCCCATGGGGGTGGTTCTGGTCACGCCAGGCCTTTGGCAGAGAGGTGGTGCCCAGGTCTGTTGGCCTTAAAATGGTAGAGTTGGGATTTTGGAGACAGAAGTTTTGGCAGTGAGAACCAAGGCCCATCCTGGGAGTCTGCCCTGGTGCATGAGCCCCTGAGGCCATCAGTAGGTGACCTCTGACCTCGTGGGCAGGCCAGGCCAGGAGTGCCAGACCAGATGCCAGAATGGTGACTTTCTGACTAGGAACAGCTTCAGCCTTGCTCTATCTCACCTCAGCAGACTGGGGGTCACGTCAAGTTTAATCTGGGACTCGCTGAGAGGACACTCTTTACAAGGTGCCAGGATCAGGGTGCATTTGAGAGGACACCAAGCTGGAGAAGACATGTCCCGCAGAAGAGAAAGACTGCAGCCTGAGGCCTCTGCTGGGCCCCTGAAGGAAGAAACCAGACCGCAGACGTTTACTGAGCTTAAACTGAGCTCCAGGCTGTGTGAAATGATGACCAGTGGATGGATGCTGGGGACAGACCTTTAGTGAACACCTTTCTGTGTCAGAAAGTGGGCAGGGTGCTTTCCCAAGGCAGCAGAGCCTCCCTTGATGGTGTGATCGGGCAAAGTTACGGGGCCGTTGGACAGCCAGAGAGACTCCACTAGGAGAGACTAAATAACTGGTCTAAGTCACCCCACTTGGTGGGTGCCAGGTGCCTCTAGGGCTCTGGAAGGTGGGGGGCTTCCTGCCTGCTCCGGGGATCTTTGTGACAAAGGATGGCAAGATCAGAGGCTGCCCACCAAGGGGCCTGAGGGGGATGCCTGCATTTGAGGCCTGCACTCTCTGCTGCTCTCTAAGTATACAACCCCCAGCCCTCAGTGGGGAGAAATCCATATGCTCAGGAAGAGCTGGCACAGCCGAGTGAGTCTGGACCAAGTGGCTCTCACCATCCACACCCCATTTTTGGATGAGCTCCTAAAAGATTAGGAACTGCCCTCTGTCTGCCTCTCTGGGCTGCAGGATTGGGGATGGATGGCCGGAACAAGCCACATGGTTGTGTGCAGGCTGGGCCGTGGTGGAAGCAGCCCCTCGGTCCTCTTGGACAAAGTCGTGGCAGTCTTCACTCCCTTCATGGTGGGAAAGAGAAGCCCTTTCTGCAGAGCCTGAAGCCACCCATGATTATGACTCTGAGGACGCACCCCACGTCCCAGTCCATCCCTACACCATCAAACCCTGTTTCACTTGGAAGCACTAGTTTCCTCCAGACTTTTGCATCTCTTTAATTTTTACCTTTCATTCACTTGGTTTCAGCTCTTAGCAGAAATAGTGATAGTAGAGCAGGGATGTTTGGTGGCATTTTCTCAGCTCCCATGAGGCTTTACCACAGAGTTTGATAAAACTTCTGGAGCTCTCCCAGGCAGAGGTAACTCATGCTTCCACATCCTGGATGCTCCCTCAGTTTCAACAACTTCCCCTCATCCTCCACTCAAGCTAAAGGATGGTCACACCCTGCAGCTGGTGGCCTTGAATGGCCTCACCACTGAAGTCCTCACCTTGCCTAATTCTGACCCCAACCTCTTCAAACTGCTAGCTGCCTCTTTGCCATATTCTTCCCATCCTTGTCCTCTGAATTATGAAGCCCTCTAGTCCATTCTATGAGTGTGGCTTCCCTTCTTACCTTCTTTCCCAGAACAGCCTAAGCCCCATGATCCTTCACTTCGTCCAATTTCACCGACATCCCCAATGCTTGACTCCTTTTAGTTCCATCTTATCTATCCTACAAATTGTCATTTTTAAAGAAATCCACCCAGGACTTCCAATCTCAGATAAACTAGAGTAGCAAAGATCAAATTTACCCTCCCAATTGAAAAAAGCACAGAAATGGGGAACATAAATTTTTTAAGATAGTTTTCAGGACCCTGAACAGTAAAGGAAACAGGACAAATTAGATTAACCCTAGGATTCCCCCAGCTTATAGCCTTGAGAGAATTCCCAGAGAATGGGTACAGGGAAGGGGAATCTAAATGTAGCCCAGTGATGTCCCTTTTTTGAAAGGAGAGTTCCCTTATTTGAGCTGAGAGCTCAAATAAGATGGCGAGAGTGTTCAGGGAAGAGCAGCAGAGAGGAGAGAGTTGCATAGAGAAGGAATTCTGAATGTCTGCAGGGTCCTAATCGAGTCTTCAGCTAAGTACTGATCAGGATAAGCTCAGAAAGAAATGGCTTGAGACCAAAGAAAGAACCATCCAAAACGATTAGAGGGGCGAATACTCAGAGTTCACAGGCCAAATGGCTCCTGTTCCTGTTGGAGAGGACCCAGAGGTTCTGCCTCAGTAAGTGGGGAAATTATCTCTAGACTAAACACAGCTGTAGTCCTGCCTAGTGAAGCAATAACTGAAAGGATGAAACTGTTTCCAAGTAACTTAACTGCATCACAGACCAAAACTCAAGAATATTTATAGGAATACAAAAATATCCAGCACTCGAGAAAGTAAAATTGACAGTGTCTGGCATTCAATCCAATATTACCAGGCATGCAAAGGAGCAGGAAAATATGACACACAGGAAAAGAGAGGAGAAAAAACCAATCAGTTGAAATAAATGGAGAAATAATATGGATGATAGAATTAGTAGACAAATACATTAAATCAGGTATTTCATAACATTATCCAGGTGACCAAGAAGCCAGAGAAAAGATGTAGCATATTTAAGCAAAAACCTAAAAGATATTTTAAAAATCCAAGCAGAATTTCAAGAGATGAAAACTACAAAGCCTGAGATTTTTTTTAAAAATACACTAAATGGGGTTAACAGCAAATTAGACTGCAGAAGAAAAAAAATAGTGAACCTAAGACATCAATAAAAATCATTCAAAATAGAACACAGAAAAGATTGAACAAAAATGATCAAAGTATCAGTGAACTTTTGATGTCTCCTCAAAGTGGGGGAAAAGAGACAAAAAATATTTCAAGAAATAATGGCAAAATTTTTCCAAACTTGATGGAAATTACAAGCCCACAGATCCAAGAAGCCAAATAAACCTCAAGCACCAAAAACAGGAAGAAAGCTACACCAAGGTACATCATAATAAAACTACTTAAAATCAATGACAAAGAGAATCTTAAAAGCAGCCAGAGCTGGGAAGAAAGCTGTGTTCAAAGAAAGATCATAATTACAACAGACTTCTTTTTGGACACAATGCAAGCCAGAAGAGAGTGGAGCAATAATGTAAAATACCAAATGAAATTAAAACTGTCAACCTGGAATTCTATACCCAGCAAGAATATTGATCAAAACAAAGGTAAAATAAAGACACTTTTGGACATACAAAATTTGAAAAATTCATCACCAGAAAACCCATGAATATAAGAAATGAAGGTTATGTCTCAGGTGGAAATCCACTAAAAAAAGTGATAAATATAAAAGGCTTTTCTTAATGTTATTTAAATATCCTTAAAAGATAATTGCTTCAATTCAAAACATGATAACAATGTAGTGTGTAGTTTATAATATAGATAGAAGGAAAAATTATAACAACAATAGCATGAAGGTAGAGGGGATAAACAGAAGTAGTCCTGCTTCTTGTGTGGAAGTGACAGGATATCACTAGAAGTTAAACAGTGGCAAATTAAAGATACAAACTCTAAGCCCCATGGCACCCACCAAAATGACACAACTAAGAGTTATGGCTACTAAGCCAACAAAGGAGTTAAAAATGGAGTCATAAAGAAAGACTCAATTTACCCAACAAAAGTCAGGAAACGAAAAAAAAAAAAAGAACAAAAACAGATGGGACAAAATAGAAAACAAAGAGCAGGATGCTAGATTTAAACTTGACTCCATCAATAATTACATTAAAATGTAAATGGGTTAAGTGCCCCAATTAAAAGTTCAAGATCATCAGATTGGATTAAAAAAAAAAAAGAGTCAACTGCATACTGCCTACAACAAACCCACGTTAAATATAAACAAAGAAACCTATCTATCTGCTTTCTTTAATATACCAGCTGCTAAGAGCTGCTAGAAAAACATGCAAAACAGTATATTATTGCTGCAGTAAGTTTTATTGTATCCATCTTTCCAACTCTCCATGCAAATAATCCACTGTGTACACTCAAGCTAGATACGCTGCAACAATGGCTTTATTTCCTCCTTCACCAGGAAAATAGATCATCCATCCTCATACCTATAAATGCATTTATCTCCATACCCATTCTCACCTCCTTTTCACCAAACTCATAGAAACCAGCCTTGAAAAGACAGGTCGTGGGGGCAGGAACCATCTCTGAAGTTCCATGCTTAGGACTATTAGGGATGGAGGGATGGCTTTGCTCTCTTTCCTAGAGACATCCTTCTCACTGCCTCAGATTTGACACCCTGTTCCTCCAGTTGTTTAATCAGGAAACTGGAGCTTTTCAGAACCACCTACCTAAGCTGTTCCCAGAGTCCTGCACCTCGGAAACTCAGGGAGATAATAGATATTATTAAATCTTTAACTGCTATGGTCCAACCTATGACTTAGGTTACAATGCTTGTACCTAAAAGGAGCTTGCAGAAAGAGTTACTTCTCTCCTAGAAATTTAAAGATGTAGATTGATACTCTTTATTTCCCTTCCGGCTCTAGAACTTTCTGCTCAGGGGTTATTTCCTGAAGTATGGCACACAAACCACAGTTGGGTCCTTCGATGATTGTAGCTGGTGCAAAGATGAGCATTTATTTTTCTCACATTTCTGAATATTTCACTAATATAAGCAAAGCACTAGTTTTCCATTTTAAGTGTGGATGGATTTCTTAGTGTCAACAGGGCATTCATGCACAGAAGGGAGTAGCCACTACTCATTTTGACTCAGGTAACATCCCAGCTATTAGGAATTTATTAGACAATTAGCATTTTTTAGGTATTAAACAATCAACTTTGCCCTGAATATTTACAAGTACTTCCAACTAAATAAATTAAAAAATTATAGATTTAACAAAATAAATGTTCCAAATCAATTTAAAAAAAAAACTAGATTGTGAACTTAGTCCAGCATTTGAAGACATTTAATTAAAATCTCAGGTCTAACATATTAATTCTCTTCAATAGGCTAAGACTCTGTAAAAGCAAAATGGTCACACAAAAAATATAAAACTATGAAGTTAATTAATTCCTTACACCAAAAGATGTTACAATGATAATGATACCATAGCTTTCATTTGGTTCTTTTTTTTTAATCCTTACCCCCCTTTTTTTGCACACCCCCAATGTCACATGCTTTGGCCTGTCTTAGGAGTTCAATAACTGATATTCTATGCCTTCCTAGAATTTTAAAAAATTTTACCAGACCCCAAAGCAATGGCCTGATCCCCCTGATCCCCCTGAGAGACCCAGGCTTTGGGCTGGTGACCTACTGACTCTTGGTTGGAACACAGTCGAACAGACCAAGTTGATTCAAGCCTGAGCCATTGGTCATCGGGGTGAGTTTCTTTTTCATACAAGGAAGCTGCACTTGTTTTATCAGGGAACTTTTAGATGTTGACTTTGAGACTTGGAGTCTTTTCCAGGAATAAAGCAGCCTCTAAAATTTGTGTGTACTTATCGTGCAAGTGCACTAATTGTGCAGTCATTGAGATGTGTTAGTCTGGTCTCTAACCACAATCAGAAGCTCACGGATATACATCTTATTAGCATCTCCCTATAATTAGTGGAGTTAATCGAGGGTTTCACTCCTTGAGAAAAGAGGGGGTGAGTATCAGGTTTGCTCTTTCTTCTTGTGAGGACATCTGGCTAATTTGTTATCTGGGACACAAGTTTGGATGTTCATTTACCAATTGCTCAGTAAAGCTCACCAATGGCTACTTCGCTTCCTCTTGCTGTCCAGTCTTGCTCATGGCATCATATCTATGACACTGGGATTATGGGATCTGCCTCATCAGTGTCCGTCACTCCTCCTGCTTATCCTGGTTCATAGCTCCATCTGATGAATAGGCAGGAGCTTACCAAAGAAACACCATAGCCACTGATAGCATAGGTAAACGCTTTTCCATTATTAAGTAACGAGGATGAGGCATATTCTACTAAATTCACCCTTTCTTTGAATAACTTCATTATTTTCTTTTTCTATTACCTGTCCTGATTTTTTTTTAATTTTATTGAAGTATAGTTGATTTACAATGTTGTGTTAATTTCTGCGGTAGAGCAAGCTGATGTAGTTATACATACACACATTATTTTCCGTTCTGATAGGATATTGAATAGAGTTCCCTGTGCTGCACAGTAGGACCTTGTTGTTTCCATCCTACAGATACTAATTTGCACCTGCTAATCCCAAACTCCCAGTCCTTTCCTCCTCCACACCCCCCACCCCCACCCCGGCAACCACAAGTCCGTTCTCTATGCGTCCTGACGTTTTTCATTCTTGCTCCAAAACATGCATTCCATCCACAATTTAGTCTCTCTTTTTACTGGAGAAGACGGTTAGGAATCAAAATCTGGGTCCCACAAGTGTTCAATGAGCTTCCAATGTTGGAAGAACTGCTATTTCTGTTGTTGTGGTGGTGGTGACAGTGGTGGTATTTTTTTCCAACAGAACTCCCAGTGGCATTTAAGTTCATATATTTACACTGGCTTCCTAAATTTAGTTTATTATTGTATTACCTGATCTCTCTAATAGTATACAACTCTGTGAATCACTAAGACTTTCCTCTCCCGGATGGATATGTAATAGGGATATGCAGTTTCCTTTCATAATATATTTAACATGAAAAAGTGAGGCAATTTAAAAGGATATTGCAGTTACTAGTACTGGGATGTGGCAAAAACCCTGAGTGTGGATTATGACTCAGTACTGTCTCAGTTCTGGAAGCCAGAAGTATGATGTCAAAGTCAGCAGAGCCAGGCTCCCTCTGAAACCCAGAGGGAGATCTTTCTGCCTCCCCCAGCTTTGGGTGGAGGCAGCCATCGCGGGGCTGCTTGGCCTACAATTACAGCCTTCAGTCTGGGTGTCTGTCTTTCCCACTGTGTGCCTGTGTGTCCCTTCTTATGAGGACACCACTCAGATCAGATTAAAGGCCACCCTACTCCACTGTGACTTCATCTTAACTACTTGCATTTGCAATGGCCTTATTTCCAAATAAGCTCACATTCACTGGTCCTGGGGTTAATGACTTGACCTTATCTTTGGGTAACACAGGTCCACCTACACCAGGTCTGTCAGGGAGCATAGCTCAGCCGTGGCCTGACGAATATTCTTACCTGGACTTTCACTCAAGGGAACCAAGAGCAGAGGCTGGGGGAGGCCAGAGGCAGTGGGGATCCAGATTTTAGGATGTTTGGCCCCATGTGGGCCCAGAACTTGCCCAACAGACCTCAAACCCTCTTTGTAGCATCTCAGCCAGAAGGGTGGTTGGTTGGTCAGAGTTGAACTGGTGGTGGAGAGGTAGTTTGGAGGAAGGGAAAATGGTCTTGCAACCTCAAAGTTTCCAAAACTATAAAATGAGGAGATTGGGTACCCCAGAGCTTCTCAGCTTTGTCCGAGCGAGCCGCCTGGGGCCCCCGGGCAGAAGGGTGGACCAGGACCCACAGCAACTCTGGTCCTGTTTCTTTCCATTTGTGCAACTGCCTCCTGTGGGCCCAAATCACGGTTGTTTCCTTGTGCTCATCATTTATCCCTCTATCTTTTCTTTGCGGTGGTAAACTATATATAACAAAATCTACCATCTTAACCATTTGTAAATGACAGTTTAGTAGCATTAAGTGCATTCACTCTGTTCTACAGTCATCAGTACCACAGGGGAGGGGGGAGGGAGGTGAAATGGGTCAAAAAGTACAAACTTTCAGTTACAAATAAGTCCTGTTATAAGATAAATAAGCCTGGGGACTACAGTTAATAATACTGTATATTAAGGAGTTCCCGTCGTGGTGCAGCGGAAACGAATCTGACTAGGAACCGTGAGGTTGCGGGTTCGATCCCTGGCCTCACTCAGTGGGTTAAGGATCCGGCGTCGCTGTGAGCTGTGGTATAGGTTTCAGATGCGGCTCGGATCTGGTGTGACTGTGGTGTAGGCCGGCAGCAACAGCTCTAATTCAACCCTTAGCCTGGGAACCTTCATATGCCGTGGGTGTGGCCCTCAAAAGACGAGAGATAGAAAAAAATAAAAACAAAAAAAATGATAATACTGTATATCTGAAAGTTGATAAGGTAGCAAATCTTAAAAGTTCTCATCACAAGAAAAAAGTGGCAATGGATGGTGATAGACATTAGCTAAATTTATCGTGGTGATCATTTCACAGTGTACACACAGTATCAAATCATTCTGTTGTGCACCTAGAACGAATACAATGTTATAGGTCAGGTGCATCTCGATTTAAAAAAATTTTTTTGGTCTGAATTTACAAAAGTCCAAGGAAACCCAACCAAACAAACGAAAAAAAATGGTTAAACTGATCCATTTTGTCATGTGTGTTTTAACACGAACCAAACCAAACACTCTCTTCCTTCCCTTCCCAGTGAAGGAAATGCCTCCAGGTGCAGGCAACATCTTCCAGCCTCATGCAGCCTGTCACACAGGTTCCATCATCGCCCTCAGCCCCTCCCTCTGCACTGTCCCCCAGCCCCAGCTCCAGTTCCATTTCCAACCTCTGCAGGGGCCCTGGGGCTCTGAGGATGACAGCTGGAAACCCCAGGCCTTGGGCTTCCTCTCTGCCTCTGAGTTGGATGGGTTTTAGGTTTGCCTCTGTAGGATTTCAAGTGGGAATCAGTGTTTATTTTTCTCACAGCAGCATGAAGCACAAGTGCAGGTGGCTCACAGAGGGAAGGGAAGCTTTGCCTGTGTAAACCTCTAAGCCCTCCTGGTCTGTTCTGGATCCTTTCAGAACCCCAAGGCCCTCACTGTGTCTCTCCAGGGATCTGGTTCTTCAGGAAGCAGCCCTGTTGGACAGCACATGAGAACATTGGCCCCAAACAGACTGGACCATGCTGACGGCACATCCTTCCATCTCTATGGGACCTTCCCACCCAGGAAGCTTCTCTTTAGTAAAAGTTGAAGAAGCGTCTGCAAAGAAACAGCTGGACCAGATGCCTGTCCCTGACCCTGCCTTGAACTTCCAGCACTTGTTACTGTGCAAGAACTCACTAAATCAAAGATGCAGCTTAACGCAGACATGATATAGTTGCCTAATCACAGGCTAGTGGTCAAAGAAAACACGTAAGCATCTAATCCTGGCCTTTTCCTATAAGAACAGCAGGAGGGCCCTCTCTGCCAATTCCAGTTGTGAGAACCTGACTGCATCATTTAAATCACAGGCAATCCCAGTGTCATTGGCTGTTTGTCAAGTGTATTTAGAAAAAGACCAGGGTGGCAATTCACTCCCTTCCCCTAAGAGAGCAGGAACTCTGTTCCAAAGCCCCGGAGGCCCAGTCAGGTGGAAATGAAACTACACCAGCCACAGTCCACTGATGCCTGCCTGGCCACCACTCCTGGCCTCCACTCCCAGCCTATCCGAAGACAGTGGCTTCTCTGTTTTTCCCACACAGATGTGGTTCGTGAAACAGGAAGGCTTGGTGACCACTGAAAGAGCCACTTGAGTGCAAACTGCAGCCCATGTGGGTAGCAGACGTAGGACACAGGGGAAGCTGATCTTTGTTGTAGTGTCTGGGCGGTGATGCCAGCCTGGACCCTGGGCTCTTTGCTGCTTCCACGAATGAGATGGGTCCCTCCAAGCCCCCACCCCACTCCAGTCCATGAGCTCAGACAGCAGCCTGCTGGGCCCATAACCAAAGAAAACCACAGCCACAACTGGGCTGCAGGTGCTGTGCATGGCAGCCAGAGGGGATTCCTTAAAGCATCATTTGTATGTGTCTTTATCCCTCTACATTCATGGAAATAATAGAATGAAAGCATAATCCCCACAGCTAGCTTAACTAGCTGAAAGGTGCTCCCTTGTTCGTGGGGTAGAAAGGACTGGCTTCGGGGCCATTTGTCCCCACCAGCGATGCGGTGACCTCACCGTTTACCTCCCCAGGAAGCAGGCGCAGGACGGAGCTTGGGGAGAGGGGAATGTGGCTCCCCAACCTTGCACCATTGTCAAGGGGCCATGGGAGGACTTGAATTCGGGGGGCTGCACCCACGTGCCCATGGGCCTCCCCAGAGGGTCCGGGCCCTGGAGCCAATTTCCCAGGTTCAAGACATGGCCCTTGGGCTGTTTAATCTTGGGCAGTTCATCTCAGCTCTCTGTCTTATTTTGCACATCTGGACAAAAACAGGCACTTCTTGGCAACTGGCATGTTTTTAAAACTCCGTGGGTTCTTTTCTTCCCTCCCTTCCACCCCTTACTGAAGAGGAACCGCTGTCTAGCGACCAGTCTAGCCTTGGCGTGGTACCCAGGGCATTCTCACATAGGAGTCTCATTCTTTCTCCCATGTGAGACACAGCAGACTTGCAGCTAATGCAGAGGACAAAGCAAAAGGCCACTGGGACAGCCTGTGGACACGCAATGACAGCCACGGGGAGGCCTTGGAAAAAGGACCAGACTGAAAACTGCTTGAGAGGCCTGGGTTCCCAGCGTGGAGTACGATGCCCAGGGCAGGAAACACAGAGACTGGGAGCGCCAGGGGCAGGGGCCGCGGCCAAGTCACCGCCTGCCCTGGGCTTCCCACTGCCACTCAGAGCCTGGCATGTATGTCGGGTGCCCCACGCACTCCTGAGCCTCTGAACTGAACGAAGTTCCTGGCGGCCTGGAAGAGCATGGAAACGAGATGCCTCAGTCAGCTCTGCCCTTCGGGCCGCAGCACCGCAGCCCAGAGGCCTCCTAAGCAACCTCACCCAGGACCTGCTCCTCCCCATTGTGACCTTGGAGAAGGATGGCAGCGTGGTGGTCCTGCAGGATTGCGGAGACCGAGGTCCCCTGGGAGCACAGGCGGAGGGTAGCCCCTCCTCTTTCCAGCCCCCATTGGCCAAGTTAGTGTGTTGTGGGGGGAGGGGTGCACTGCGCCCCGAAGAGGAAGCCTGGGGTGGGGGTGGGGCGGCCCTGCTACCCAGGCTGCTGGGAAAGCACGTCCTGGCCTGGGGTTTATCAGCAGAGCGGCCCTCCATCTCCACATGCACTGAGTCAGGACAGTGGGTCTGGCCTGGAGGTGGGCGGGGGGCATCTCTAGATGAAGATGCAGGGGCCTTTCCTGAGACTCAGACCCAGGGTGCAGCTGCTAGGAGCACCAGACTCCCCCAGTGAGCAGGTGGCCGGCCTCCAGGATGGCTTCTGGGCCCCGTGGGCCTGCAGGGGTGTGCGCTGGCCACAGGGGCATCAACCTGGACCTCCCACTGCTCTGGAGGTGACAGGACTGCAGGACTGGCAACTCAGGGAGACCCACCCTCCTGGTACCTATGTACTGGCGCCAGGACACAGTGGAGGCCAGCAGGGGCAGCTGTGCTATCCGGGGATCTACTCTGCCAGGCAAGAGAAGGTGCCATTTGGGGCTGTTCCCCAGGGGTCTGCTTCCCTCCAGGACCGTCCCATCCTGGCTCATCAGACCTGATGGCTCCTGCCTGGTTAGCAAAGCCAAGAAGTGAGGGGAAGCTTCCCTGGCTGAAGAAAGATGTTCCTGGAGCTGGAAACCTACTGGACTGGGGTGTGTGTGACCCAAGAGCTGGCTCTCCCTGCCCAGGCTAAGGCAGAACACTTGGCTTCCTGTCACCTGCCGATTTCATGGAAGGGTTTGTGTTTATGCATCCAAGTCCCCCCCTTCCTTGTTCATGATATTCAGCCTCTCCATCTATTCCAGAAAACACCAATTTATCAGCTATTACCCTCATTTCAATTACTTTGGTTTAAACATAATTCACCTTCCCATTTCAATCCCATCAGCTTATAAAAGCATTCGCAAATTGTCGCACACGGTTTAAATGACCATGTAATAGGTATTGGTTTTAATTGTCAGTACTTAAGTGGCCATTATAACCAAGTGTTTTGCTTCATAAGTCAGGTAAGCCCCTCACTCTCCAAGGAAAAAAAAATGCTTGAGACTCGGCTGCCACAAAGCTTAGAGCCAAGTTTGTCATCCACTGTGGCCACGTATATGGACCCTGGTATTTTGACATTGGCCTTAAGAATATTTTAAAAATGTTTTGGTATGGAAAAATACAGATGGCATCAAATTTATCATTTTAACTGTTTTAAGTGTACAGTTCTGTGGTGTTAAGTACACTCACGTTGTTCTGTAACCATCACCACCATCCATTTCTAGAAATTTTTCATCATCCTCCACGGAAACTCTTCACCAATTGCATATGAACTCCCCATTCCTCTTCCCCCAGCCCGTGGCAGTTACCATTGTGCTTTCTGTCTCCAGGAACTTGATGGTTCTAGGTCCCTCAAGTAGGTGGGTCATATCGTGTTTGTCCTCTCATGACGGGCTTATTTCACTTAACATAGTGTCTTTGAGGTGCACCCATGTTGCAGCAAGTGACGGGTTGTCCTTCTTTGTTAAAGCTGAGGAATATCCCATTGTGTGTTTATGCCGCGTTTTTCATTCATCTGTCAGTCGGTGGACCTTGCCTGTCGCTCCCTCTGGGCTCCTGGGAGTAATGCTGGTATTGGCCTCAAGAGTCTTAGTTTTATGACTCAGTCCTTGTGTTTTCCTTTCTCTTCCTCATCCACTCCTACCATTCACTTCCCTGTGGCACTTGACTCCCCTGTCAGTAAATTCTGTTAAACTCCCCAGGGAACCTGAGTTCCAGCATCAATGTGGGAGACAAAATTCCAAAGTTAAAGGTGCCTTCTTCCACACAAAAGGGTTCTTAACCATTCCAGGGTCTCCAGCCCATCTGAGCATTTTAAACATTTGAGCCCTCTCTCATTAACAAGCAAGTACCCCCACTGCCACAAATGACATCCTTAGAGCACAGGTTAATCTCTGCTCTAGACAATTCATTTCTTCCCCACAATTTGTAAATCTCAGGCTTTCAAATCAGAGCTGGGTTGAAATGCTGAGTAAAGCAAACAGTCGATCCGGGGTTGATGATTCTAGAAAAGGAGTGTCTGCATTCGGAGATTCCCACAGGGACACAACAGCAGGAAGATGACAAAATCTCGAGGGGCGTGGGGTCAGGAGCAGAATGCATGGTTTCTGTCCCAGATGCAGCCGCAGAAAGATGGGTGACAGTGAAAGGAAAGTGCTTGCAAGGGAACCCCGCCAGGGAAAGAGGCAGAACCCCCCGAACCCCATTCTCAACAGGAGTCTCCCTGAGCTGGCCTCATCCCTCCTGACCACTGGCAGCTCTGGTACAAGGCCCCCCCTTGAGTGCAAATACTTTCCCATCTTCCCAAGAATCAGCTGGGAGCTGGGGGCCCTGGCTTCTGATCTCAGGGCTTGTCAATTTGTGTTCTGTGCCCAGGAGGGGCTTCTGGGGGGATGGGATACGGGGCCCACACATGGTTATCACCCAGCTGGGCTGCAGGAATGCTGTGCTCAGCATCTTCCACCAAGGGGGGGAGGGGAGGGACGCAATTCCTACAAATGGGCCTCGTCTGTGCAGGAAATGCAAGGTCCGACTGGAGGTCGCACAGAGCCGCAGCTGAGCCCATGCCCAGGTGTGCTGGGGCTGCGTGCCCAGCACCCTGGCACCTATATGGGGGCTGAGTTGCTTGGATGAAATGGGTGCTTAGATGTGCACACCTGGGGCAGAGCCGTGTGTGGGTGTGGGTGTGTGGGAGTGTGTGTGTGTGTGTGTGTGTGTGTGTGTGTGTTGAGGGGTGAAGTGGAAACACCTACACACATATCTTGGGTCTGGTCCCTCTCGGGGGCAAGACTGCAGAACAGAACCTAAAGACCTCTGGTGCTGGGACATGTGGGACACTCCTCTCCGGCGCCCCACAGAGGGAGGGACAGGGACAATCTGCTTCTCCCTTGGCCAGGGAATCCTAGGGACCACAGCTTCGTGCCCCCTTCCAGGTAGAAATGGTGGCCCTGGGGCGGGGCCAGCCAGCTCTTGGGTCCCCACCAAGGCAGCAGCAGCAGCCCTGATGGGGGCCCTCTCCTCCCGCCCTCGAAACCCCAGAACCTCTGGGATTTTTGCCAGGAAATCATGACTGCTCACAGCCTCCACTCCACTATGGGGAATCAGGGTCAGGGCAAATCCCCTTTCCGGGAGACCCAGGTGAAGGAAGAAAAGTCCTGTGTCGTGGTGTCCTCCTGAGGCAAATCCCACCTGCCTCGCAGAGGTGCAGTGTGTTCCATCCAAGGGACCCCTGCCTGCTCATACCGAAACCTCTCCCCTCAATCAGAGCACTTGCCATCAGCAGGCGTTTCCACATTTGCCTGTGCCTTGCCTCTGCTTGGCTAGCCTTGCTTCTTTGTGTTCCTGTGTGCCCTGCGAGGGCTTCTTAACACTGGGGGCATATTTGAAGCCAGGAAGCATGATACCTCCAGTTTCCTTCTTTCTCAAGAATTGTTTTGGCTATTTGGGGGTCTTTGGTGGTTCCATACAAATTTTAGGATCATTTTTTCCAGTTCTATGAGAAATGCTGTTAGTATTTTGATACAATTGCATCATATTTCACTGAGACACTAAATCAAAAAGGTACATGCACCCCTATGTTCGTTGCAACACGATTTACAACGGCCATTATATAGAAGCAACCTAAATGTCCATCAACAGATAAATGGATGAAAAAAGATGTGGTATACATACATGCAAAGGAATACTACTCAGCCGTAAATAAGAATGAAATCTTGCCATTTGCAACAACAGGGATGGCCCTAGAGGGTATTACGCTAAGTGGAATAAGTCAGACAGAGAAAAGCAAATACTATAATATCTTGTAAATGTAGAATATTAAAAAAAAAACACAGAAACAGATTCATAGATACAGAGAACAAGTTGGTGATTGCTGGAGGGGAAGGGGTGGGAGGTTGGGCAAAATGGGTGAAGGGGATTAAGAGGCACAAACTTCCAGTTATAAATAAGTCACAGCAGTATAATATACAGAACAGGAAATATAATCCATAATATTGTAATAATTTCAAACAGTGACAGATGGTTACTAGACTTACTGTGGTGATCATTTCAATGTTTATAAATGTTGAATCTCTATGTTATACACCTGTAACTAAGATCACATGCCAGCTCTACTTCAGTTTAAAAAAATAGGAGTTCCCGTTGTGGCTCAGCGGGTAAGAACCCAAGATAGTGTCCATGAGGATTCAAATTCAATCCCTGGCCTCATTCAGTGGGTTAAGGATCCAGCATTGCTGAAAGCTGCAGCACAGGTCACAGATGCAGCTCTGATTTGACCCCTAGCCTGAACTTCCATATGCCATGACTGTGGCCATAAATATATACTTGGCATATAACAAGCACCTGGTGTCTTGATTGAGCATTGTGCATCTCATTAAGTTATTATTACATGAATCTCTTTATATTACTGTGTATGCATCTATACTATTAGATGTCTAGGTAGAGAGAGAAAAATCACATATATCTGGTATAGACAGAAGGATAAAACATTGACTCCACCCCCCTTAAGTGTGGGAAGATTAAGTGTGGGAAGTAGGAAGTTTGCTGTTCTCCGGTAAAGCCGCGCTGGTCTGAGCTGGACACCATGCGATCTTGCTGTGGGAGCACTCCTGGGCCTTCGTGTTTCAGAAAGGAAAGAATTAAGCTGATCTTCTTGGGGAAGCGTGGTCTCCAGAGAGCACGAGGTGAAGACCTCCTTCCCTACTTGCTGGCCTTGGGGCCGCCTCCTTCGGGAGCAGAGCGCAGCCGCAGCTCCCACGCTCCAGCGCGCAAGCTCCCTGAAGGAGACACTGACCAGAGGCGCAGGGCTCCAAGCCCCCGCCTCAGCTGCAAACTCGGTGCATGCTCCGGGTCACCCAGAGGTCGCGGCATCGCTGGTGTGGTTAGAAATCCAGTTCCTCAAGGTGGGAGCCGCCAGCTGGAGTCAGGGGGCAGGGGCAGTGCAGGGGCTTCAGCTGAGCAGGAGGCCTCTGGCTGCAGCAGCCGCGAAGGATGGTTGCCAATATAAACTCTTCCATCAACAAGCACAAAACGCAATTTTAACTTTATCACTGCACCCCGGGCTCTGCTCCAGTTCCCATCTTCCTTGTGGTTAATGGCATTTTAGGCTACTGATGCCACATAACACGATCATCCACCCAGAGAAAGTCTCCTGCCCAGAAGTGGAAAGCCAATTTGTAAGTACAGAGTGATGAATTTTGTCAGTAAATTTATATCAGAATGAGGCAATACCGTTCCCACACAAATTAATGTATCTGAGCAGATGTTTAATTTTTGAATATCCTGTTTTGAATATATGTTATCTGATAATGTAAGACACTGAAACTATTTTTTATTCCCATCCATTAAATCTCAATCAAACCAGTAAATATCCCAAATTACAGAGGCACAGAAATCCCGTTTCCCTGTGCATCAAGTAGCGGCGGTGTGTTGGGGTGTAAGATGAAATAAGTGCTAATTCAATTTTAAAGTAATAGCAGTGACAAAGTCAAGCGTGCTGCGCCCCTACGTGGGGGGTTAGGGACACAGCAGGGGGATGGGACCGCTCACTTCTCCTCCCCAGGCCTCTTGCAATCACGGTGCAGCGGAGTCGTGAGTTAAGCCATGCCTTAGCATGGTGAGTGTGCTCCTGTTATTTTATTTTTATTTTTATTGTCCTTTGTCCTTTGTAGGGCCGCACCCGCGGTATATGGAGGTTCCCAGGCTAGGGGTCCAATTGGAGCTGTAGCCACCGGTCTATTCCAGAACCACAGCAATGTGCCAGATCCGAGCAGCCTCATTGTTCCCAGTCGGATTCCTTTCCGCTGCGCCACGACAGGAACTCCTGTGCTCCTGGTATTTTATGTTCAATGTCACAGGGAAGGAAGGAAGCAAGGAAAAGCCTTCAGGTTCAGGCCTGGGTGTCAAAGTCACCACACCTGCTTCCAGCTTCTTCCTCCCCAATTCGACTGCTGGACAAGCAGAGCCTCAGTTTCCCCATGCGTGGGACGAGCATCCCCCACAAGGTCTCTCCAAAGACAGCAAGGAACCAGGGAAAGAACGGGCTCAGCAGGACCCTGGGCCTGGGGGGCTGACAGGATGGGGCCCCTCACTCTTCTGTTCTGTTTCCTCCTTTCCTATCCTGTTGCTCCCTCTCCCCTCATCTCCCTTCCTCCTCTCTTGCTGTTCAGGTGCTTTTCTTCTCTTGGTGCCGCTCCTGAGGCTTATTTCTGTCTGGCGCTGGCTTTTCTCCCACCCGGCCCATCTTCTCTGACTCTCCCTAAGAAGTCCTTCCTTGAGGAGCCCATTCCACTCCCAGGGCCCTCACTTCTCCAGAGGCTGGTCTGACGAGGCCTGGCTCTCAAATCCATAGCAGGTGGGTGGCTGGAAAAGACTCAGGGACTCCTGGGGACTCCTGAGTCCTCCCTGGGCTGTTGGGGTAGGGGGAGTGAGGCCCCTGTGGTCCATCCACTCTCCCACCCGGCGTGCCAGGGGGACAGCCCCATCTCCCACTTCAGCCAAGGCCGGGTTTGGGGGTATTGCACAGGGGTTTGGAAATGCACTGGGCTGGACCGAGGGACAGGCTGAGAGGCCCTTTCAGGCTGACCTTTGAGTACCTACCAAGTGCCAGCCACCATGTTAAGGGGCCCTGGCACAGGAAAGCGGGGAATCTGGATGACAGTGACCACAGCCAACACGGGGTGCTGGCTGTGTGTCTGGGGTCCTTACTAAGCACTGAATCTTCACAAAACCTACCAGTAGGTCCTGTTATCATCCTCACTTAGAGATGAGGAGGCCAGGATGTAGAAAGGCTGTAGGCCACGTGCCCTGGGCAGCACATGCAGCAGGTGAGGACACAGCCAGAGTCCGGTTTCAGGCCATTAAGGCCACAGGATGCACGCTTAGCACCCTGTATCCAATGGTCTGATTCCTCCCCTTGGTTTTACACTTTAGGAAACTAAAGTTCAGAGAGGCTGAGTCATTTACCCGAGGTCACAGAGCACAATAGAAGTGTCAGGTCTCCACAACTGCCCTAAGTGTCAAGGCCTTGCTGTTGACCACGGCTGCCAATTATGTCCTTTGACGTGCTACCCAGGAGCTGATGCTCCATCTAGCACGGCTGGGGTTCCCTCACAACCTTGTGCACTAGGGCGAGTGGCTGGACTCTGAACCTCCCACCCAAACTTCTCAGAGTGTCCCCTTCTCCCAGGACGGGGATGCAGCTGCTATTGCAGGAGGACCCGCTCGGTGCACAAGCTCCCTGGTGGGGTCCTCCCAGCAACCCGGCTTCCAGCCTGAGAACAGGGGAGTGAGGGCCTTGCTCAAGGCAGTGAAGCTGTGAGTGGCAGAAGCGGGAGCCGGTGGTAGCACCCAGGGGCCTGGGTGGGCATCCGAGCGCCAAAGAGGTCCTCGGTGAGGCTTGGGGGCAGGATTGGACCCAGGCTTTTAGAGACCTGAAGCTTATCCAATTTGGGGTCCACATACAGAAAAAAAAATGAAACTCAGGGACACAAAAAAGCCAGAGCCAGGAGGGATACGTTTGAAGTTTGGGCTTAACAGATTCAATATCTTATAATAACCTATAATGGAAAAGAATCTGAAAAAGAAAGTTTTTTTCAGCAAAGTTATTCCATTATATATATATATGCATAGAGTATATACACATACATATATAGAGAAAGAGAAAGTGTAGTTCTCTGTGCTTTACTGTGGGTCCTTACTGTTTATCCATTTTATGTGTAGTGGTGTGTATCGGTTAATCCCAAACTCCTAATTTATCCCCCCAGCCCTGGCTTTTTTGGTATCTCTAAATTTCATTGTTTTTCTTCAACTGGGCCCCCATATATGTGTAACTGAACCACTTTGCTGTACGTCTGGAACAAACACAACACTGTAAATCAGCTATACTTTAATTTAAACAACAAAAGCCAGGGTCTTGGAAGGGTCCGATGCAAGCAAGGGACCCCGAGGCTGTGACTTCATTTGTTTCACAGTAACTCTGCCACAGAGTCAATAAATAAACAAATAGAGGGCCTGAATAAATGCAGCTTTGGAATCAACTCGTCTGGGTTTTAAAAAGTTGGTTGGTATTTTTACTGGGATTGTGTGAAATTTATAAATTCAAACAGCATCTTTATATTGCTGAGTTGTCCTATCGGAGAACAATGCATGTCTTAATATTTGTTCTAAAGGCTAGAAGTCTGTGTTTGGTTTCACCTACTTCCTATTAGTTTATGTTAAAATTACCATGTGATGTGGAAGGTGCTGTGTTTCTTTTTCTGTGTGATGGATCCTCTTTGTTCTTTTAGTTTTTCATCTTCTTTTGCTATTTAGGAAGGTTTAAAGTCTGTTCTAGGTGTTACCTTTGTACTCACACCTTTTTAATTGACACGAGTCTCCAGTTATTTTATTTTCATCTTTTACCACATCTCCCACTAACTGTCGAGACAGCAATCAATGAGATTCTTCTGCTTTCTTCTTTTCTGCTCCCTTCTCCTTCCACTTTTGGTTGCATTATTTCTCTTTTGTGAAAATATATAACACCTAACATTAACATAAAATATTATTCTTCCGCCCTTGTTTTGGCTTATTTTGTATTCATGGATTACAATTATATGCATATTAAGTGCTTACGATAATTCCTTTCATTGAAGTTTTGCCCTTCAGTTTTTTGTTTTTTGTTTTTTTTTTTGAAAGCCATACATATGGTGGGGGGGTTGTTTTTTGCTTTAATTTGCTTTAATTTGTTGAAAATCAGAACCCATAAAGCATCTTGTAAATGGGAGGAATGGAACTGGACCTGGGCCGGGGCGGGGGGTGATGGAAGAGACCAAACTGAACACATGACCAGTATCCGTGTGGACAGTGGGGGAAGTGGCAGGAAGTTACAGCAGAGCTGACCGCTCCCCGAAGGGTCCGCCAGGTATCCAAAAATCCAGAGGAAAACAAAAAACAAAAATAATCCATGACTCCTCCAACTTGTAAACACAGAAAAGCATGTCACAGATTCCAAGCTCAAGGGAAGTAAAGGTATTTATACTGCTGTCAGCTTCACCCCGACTGGAAGGCATGACATCCCAGGCGAACAGCCGTCTTGGAGAAGCAGCACCTCCCAGCCTCTCTCAAGATGCCACGTGAGAAGGAGATGCCTCCTCTCTGAATTCTGCCTCACTTCTCTCCTCGCCGCACTCCCGGGACACTGATTGATGGTTTTGCATGTTGTGTTTATGGTCTAGTAGCTGTAGACCCAGACGTGAGGAGGGGGCAGGCAAATCCCTGAGGAAGCTATGGGCCACCTGGATCTTTTCCTGGGCTGCCGCCAAGGATCCCTTCGCTTTTTCAAAGGTTCAGTGCACTCTTGTGTGTTCTGTGATTTTTTTTTTTCTTTTTCTTTGGGGCTGCAGTATATGGAGGTTCCCAGGCCAGGAATGGAATTGGAGCTGCTGCTGCCGGCCTGCACCACAGCACGGCAATGCCAGATCTGAGCCTCATCCGTGACCTATACCACAGCTTGCAGCTATGTTGGATCCTTAACCCACTGAGGGAGGCCAAGGATTGAACCTGCATTCTCACAGAAACTGTATCTGGTCCTTATCCTGCTAAGCCACAGCGGGAACTCCAAGTTCTGCAGTTTTTGCATGGACCTTTTCCAATGCTGCCCCAGGCCGTGGGGTTTTCTGTGGTGGATTTCCAAGGCAGGCCTGTGGGGTTGTGGTTCAGGAAGCGTGCTTGGTGCTCATGAACTATCCGGAGAGGTAGGGACCCAATGGCAGTGCTGTGATGTTCTCCTGGATTTGACGCATTCACCTGGTGATCTCCTAGCAGGATGCAAAGGCAGTTGCCTCTTGCTGGATCACAAAACAGATTGGATTACAGGGCTTGCTGTGAAAGGATTAACTCTGAAACCCAGATGAAGAGATGCACTGGGCAGAGGTTTGGGAGGAGGGGTGGAGCTTCCAGGCTGCTGAGAGTATCACGCCCCCACGTGTCCACACGTGCTCACCAACCCTGACGCCCTCCCCTTAGCTCTTGACGAGGTGATGCTTACCCTCTGATCAACTTCTCAAGAAGTCCTCACAGACAGGGGATTTCCTAGGTTCTTGCTTGTTTAAAACTCTCCTTTGGGGGGGTGGCGGGGGGCAAGTCTGTGGCTTGTGGAAGTGCCAGGGCCAGGGGTCCAAGCCACACCACAGCAGGGACCTGAGCCGTGGCAGTGACAATGCTGGCTCCTTAACTGCTAGGCCCCCAGTGAACTCCAAACACTGCTTTTCTGTAACCTTCATGCCTAAACATAGCTTGGCCTGATATAAAATCTTTAGTTCACATTTACCATAACTTTTTCTGAAAACACTTGTTAATTGTCGCCTTTCTGTAGGCCATTTTTTAAGAACTCTGATGTAACTCCTGTTCTCTTACCCTTTTAAATTAGTGCATCTTTTTGCTCGCAGACCTGGAGGATTTCCTCTTTATCTTTAAATACTAATAATTTCACCAGGATACATTTTGGAGTCAATTGTTCTTGGCCAGTTTCCCCAGGCACAGAGTCCCTTCAATAGATGCACTGCGGTTCCCTCTCATTCCTGGCAAGTTTTCTCGCATTATAGTTTTAGATATTAGTTTTGTTCCATTGTTTTGTTTTTCTTCTTCATGCCTTCTGATTATGTGTGTTGGTTTCTGTTTGCCTCTCTTCCCTTTCCACGGCCTTCTCTCTGAGACTTTTTGCTTTTTTTCTCTGCATCATTTTCATTCTTTCAGCGACGCTCCCGCCTTTCTTCGACACTCCTTATTGAATATTCATGGCAGTCTCTCTCCCTGTGCACCTCGCAGCTCATTTTTCATTTCTGAGATCATTCTGTCTTTTTCTTCCTTTTCTTTCCCAAGATCAATCAACTCCCTTTTCATTGCTTCCTATCTCCGCCTGATTCTGGGGTTTGGCATCAGAATTTCTGATTCAAGGTGGGATTATAGATCCTGAAACGCTTGATGATATTTAATTCAGTGTTGAGTGTTATGTTAGCTTCTGCTTTGGGATCATTTAGGGAAGCAGATTTTTATCAGCTGAGGGCTTCTTTAGGTTGTAGTAGGTTTGCAGTGGTCTCTTTTCCCTGTTCATTGTACCGAGGGGCTGACAAGATTCCCAGTTCAAAGGCTCCTCTCCTGTCAGTGTGAGGAAGTGTGGTTTCTTTAATGGACGGCTTTTTCGGCAGGGGCCTGACTAGGGGCTGTGTGGATGCTTTGCTTTTCTCTTGGTTGCAAAGCCCTCAAACCTCTCCCTCGGGCTTTCTCCCTCCCCCCACCCTCCCCCCTTCCTTTCCTTAGAGCTTCTCCCCCAAAGTGATGCCCTGTGACCTTTGCCTCCCACCCCCCCACACCCAGTCCTCATCACTCACGTGGCGTGTTTGCACTTGAGTGGTTTTAGCTCAATCACGGGGTCCTACCTCGAGGACCTCACGTCTCTCTTCCGCTCAGTTTTTCCCAGGCTGCCCCTGCTTTCCCGCATCTTGAGGCAGGAACAGAGCAAGCAGCCTGCTGAGGTCGGGCGTTTATTTTTCTCCTCGTTGAAAGCTCAGGCGTCGTGTCCTGGGCTCTGCTGGAAGCTGGCTTCCCTTTGCCCTTCCTGGGCTTCTCTAGGCGGTTCGGAGGATGCCTGGGAAGAGGTATGTACAGAGCTACTGTTACTTCACCTGCCCAGAAGTCTTGACATTTTCTTGATGAACATAAAAGAAAAAAGTTCCCACTGTGGCTCAGCAGGTTCAGGATCATGTGGATGCAAGGAACATGAGAGGGAATATCAGGCCCCGTAAACCTCTTGTTTCAGGAACAGGTCAGGTCCAGAGCAGGGACCTGATCACAGAGAGCCCTGGCCTTGCCCCCATCTGTCCCCTCTCTATGGAGCTGACCCCCTGCTGCCTCCCTCCCCCACTTCCCTTCAGCAGCTGCCAAGGACAGCCTTCCCAAAAGAAGAGAAAAAAAGAAAATTACAATATGGAATTCTGCGGGGTTTTTCCGTAGCATTTCTGCAGCTCTAAAGATTTCTTTTGTGCAAAAAACAAAAAGAAAAAAAAAGTCTTTCATCTGCCAAGATTTTTTACTTATCACATATGAAAGGGTACCATCTTCTACACATTTTGAAATGCTTTAAAAACGGGTATCAAAGAGTCCGAGGCACATTAATCTAAATTGCCTTAACACTTAGAGAAGAATAAAAGGCACTTTCTCAAATCTGCAAATGAGTGTAACCTACAAAATTGTAGATTAAATGCTGGGGGTGTGGGGGGAAGAAAACCCTGAGGTTCTGGGCTTGGAACAAGCATCTTTAAAGGGAGATAGAAATATTACTTCAGTATTTTTAAATCATGTTTTGAAATAGCTGAGAAAAAGAAAGAGATGTACTTAGACACGGTGGAAAGAGACAGGGAAAAAAATTCTTGTTCGGCTAAAACTCATCACCCTTAAATTCCATTCGGTTTCCCAAGGAGAGAAAAACTCCGTAGACAGGCTATTTTTACCACCTTTGCAGAAACCCTTATACATGAATCTAAACTAATAAGTCATTTCTCCTCCTAGAAAAAGACACGCAGTTCTCAAAATTTAGACCTGAATTCTCAACTGATATAGTTGATAGGGAAGAGGTCATCTCACGTTTCTGTCTCTCCATTTATTTTTTTTTATTTTTTAATTTATTTATTTATTTATTTATTTTTTGTCTTTTTGCCATTTCTTGGGCCGCTCCTGCGGCACATGGAGGTTCCCAGGCTAGGGGTCAAATCGGAGCTGTAGCCACTGGCCTACGCCAGAGCCACAGCAATGTAGGATCCGAGCCGCGTCTGCAACCTACACCACAGCTCACGGCAACGCCGGATCCTTAACCCACTGAGCAAGGGCAGGGACCAAACCCACAACCTCATGGTTCCTAGTCAGATTCTTTAACCACTGCGCCACTTCGGGAACTCCTGTCTCTCCATTTAAATTTATTCTCCAGCACGCCTATGGTAAAAATAGAATGGAAAGTCTATAGTCTCTGATTGTCTGGATTCGCAGCCGCAGCCAGGATGGGAAAGCCATAAACATATAATAACACCTTCAATTTACATCCTGCTTATCTCTAAAAGATTCATGGACTTTATCTGCAATTTTGAAATCTAATTAACCCCATGATCATCCCTAACAGGAAGGTTCTGTGGAACTGGTGTCTGCAGGGCCCTCCTGGCCAAGCAGGTAATGAAATCATGGGTGAGGAAGACCAAGACGAACTGCAGCCTATCGTGTGCCAAGCTCTGGGCCCTGCCCTTTGCACGGTTTTCTCTCCTTGAGTCCTCATGTCATCACTCGGTGTTTGACATTTGGGACTGATTATAAAGACACTCACAATTCTCCAGCCTTTCCATAAGGATGCAGGGTCCAGCTCCCCACCCCCGGGGTCTGGCTGACCACATACTTTCTTTGAGGAATGAAATGCGAGCAGGTGGACTGTAGGCAAGGACTTGAAAAGATGGGCTCGCTGGGGCTTCTTGAAACATCATCACCATGGGAACAAAGCCAGGCCAGCCTAAGAAGCATGCAGCCCAGTCACCCCATCATGTCCAACTGCCAGACATGACTGAGGCCACTTTGGACCAGCTGGTACACAGCTAACCGACCTCACACACGTGTACAAGCCTGTCAGAGTCTGGCCAACTCAGTCTAAACCAGGAGAACCGCCCAGCAGAATGACAAGCTTAAATAAATGCTTTTTCAGGAGTTCCCATTGTGGCTCAGTGGAAACGAAACTGACTAGTATCCATGCAGGTTCGATCCCTGGCATCACTCAGTGGGTTAAGGATGCGGCGTTGCTGTGACCTCTGGTGTAAGTCGAAGATGTGGCTCGGATTCCGCATTGGTGTGGCTGTGGTGTAGGCTGGCAGCTGCAGCTCCAATTCAACCCCTAGCCTGGGAAACTACATATGCCATGGGTGCAGCCCTAAAGAGACAAAAAAAATTTTTTAAATAATGAAATGCTTTTTCAGCCATGATGTTGTACAACAGTAAATACTCAATACAGGAAAACACATGGAATCCATGCCAGGGAAAGAAAGGTTGGGAAAACACCATGTGTTAAGCTTGAAAATGAAAGGTTTTAAACATTATGGCTGGCCTCAAAGATTTTGCAAACTGTCGAAAAGAAAAAACAGAGACGTGGGGTTGATTCAGGAGGACCAAGGAATGGAACTTTCAAGAAAGCCAAATTTAAGTCAAAAAGAGAAATAATGTGATAACATCCTGAGCGATTTACAACATACTGGTCAACCACAGAAGGAATTACATTAGAGGCTAAATGAAACCCCCAGATAGGTGATTCTGTCTTTGGGGATGATGTGTCCTAGGGATGAAAAAAGTGCCCTTCCCAATCCAGGGTTCTGGGGGACAGGATGCTTCAGACCTTCTTTCAGTGTCTGAACCATCCAAAGACGTTGTGTTCCCTTGGATGGTAAAACTCTAGCCCACCAGATCCTCAGGGCAGAGGTTCCTTGCCTGCCCACTTGCATCTCTCACAAGCAAACTTTCCTAATAAATCTATTTCTTGCCTTAAAAAACAAAACAAAAACAAAAAACCAAAGACTTTGTGTTTAAGTCATCTGGGACTTGGGATGAAGTCTGGCCAATATGGAAATGCACATCCTCTCTCATGTGGCCATTTGCTTCTGGGATGCTTTGTCACCCAGTTCCTGTGGTCTTTCTGCTGTTGTGACTTCTCTGTGGCACAGGCGAGATTTGGCCACATCAAATAAAAAGTTGGGCTGAAGTTTTGGTCCTCTCTGTCAACCCCACCCCCCTTATTGCAGCAGAAATGTATATCCTTTCATCAGAGAGGGCTGCTATGTTAGGGTTTAGCACCCACTTTCCATTGTCTGTAACCATTCACCTGGGTTCTGCAGATCACAAGCCTCTGGACTTACCCTGCATGGATGATCTGGGTTCACCTCTCAGGACAGGCGTGGGACTCAGCCTGACCTTCCCACCATGGTTTTCTGCATTTCATAAAAGGCCACCCCAACACCTCTGTACAGAACTTCACACCTTTTAATGATGCTTGTTTTAGTGACTTAGTGATTGATCTACAAATCTACATTTGCTTGTGCTACTGTGTTCTAATATGATTCTATGTTATACTCAGTGTCACTCTTTGGTGAGAGTTATACAGTGATTCAGAAGAATTATCACTGATGAACATAAAGCTGATAATATATAAAACATAAATAAGAATCTCTCTGGACCATGTTGAGAATTTTAAAGAAAAAAAAAAGAGCAACATAACTACAAGAAAAACTCCTTTTGGTAAAAGTGATCACTTAGAATGTTGTTTTCTTTGCACTGGTTGCTGGTTTATGGAGGAAGTTCACACCTACAGAATCCTGTTGCAGTATGATTCAGCCACTAAGAGGGCTTGAAGTTCATTTTCAATTAGTTTATTTAAATATGATTTTTAAATTATACTTGATTTATAATGTGCCAATTTCTACTATACAGCAAAGTGACTCAGTCATACATATATATACATTTTTTGCGTATTATCTTCCATCATGTCCTGTCTCAAGAGATTGGATATCATTCCCTGTGTTGTGCAATAGGACTTCAATTCTTATCCATTCTAAATGCATCTACTAACCCCCATACTCCTAGTCCATCTCATTCCCTCCCCCCTTCCCCTTGGCAAACACAAGTCTGTTTGCCCTGTCTATGAGTCTTGTTTCTGTTCTGTAGGTAGGTTAATTGGGCCCCATTTTAGATTCTTCATATAAGTAATATCCCATGGTATTTGTCTTTCTCACTGATTTCACTCAGTATGAGAATCTCTAGTTGCATCCATGTTGCTGCAAATGGTATTATTTCATTCTTTTTTATGGCTGAGTGATATTCCATTGTATGTATATGTGTGTGTGTATATGTATATATGTATATATACACACCCCACATTTTCTTCATCCATTCCTCTGTCAGTGGACATTTAGGTTGTTTCCATGTCTTGGAATAGTGCTGCAGTGAACACAGGAGTGTATTAAATATTTCTTTATGTGATTGAAGGTTGCTTCCTATAAAAAAAAGAAATGTGCCTGCAACAGCCAAAATAAGCATTTCAGTCCCTGTACCTGCTTCCCACTAACAGTTTCTTTGTTTTTGTTGGGCTGTGTTTTGAGACTCTTCCCACCAGAGGGAATAGCTCTGGGCACCTTCTGTGAACTTGGGTTTAGATTTCATCTTTGAGTAAGCTGGTTATGTCTGGTATAAGGGAAGTCTGTGGAGACACCCCCCTGCTCCTTCCCAGACTTCTGATATGACCATCACCCTAAAAGCCTCATGTCATTTTGGGAGGAAGCTGGAGTCGCACACACACTCCACGTGCCTCGGAGTGGGGGTGCTCTGCTCCCCCAGGAAGCCTTTCACCCCAATTTCTCCATACTGGAGTCCTGCTGGAAACACCCCACCCCCACCCCCGGATCTACACAGAAGACCAAGAAGGTTGCTTCTGAAAGGGTAGTACTTTGGGTTATAATTATAAACAACATGGAGATTCATTTGGAAACTAAGTCACAGAACAAAAGCATAACCCTAACCATTTTCTATACCACTTTCAGTTCCCAGTGGCAGTACAGTAGATCGCCCGTCAGGGTCTCAGAAGCACACCTCCCAGATTTAGGGACATAGCAGCAGAGTTCAGCACACTGCCTGTCATCGCATAAGTTTATGTCTAACAATCTTCACCAGGAAGATGCTGCCGCTGGGTTCCTCTCGCAGGTGATGTTCACTTAGACCTGATAGCCCACAGCTCCTCAGCTTTTCCAGTTGTTACTCCCGGACATGCAGAATGTCTTCTACAGCTGTTCTTCCTATCCCAGCACCTCAGCCCCGTCCTCTTGGTCCTTCTTTCCGAGTTCAAAGTACAGACTTGCACACATCTCGCGAGGGCAACTGCTTCTCTCTCGCGAGATGTGGGCTGGTCCAGCTCCAAGGCCACAAGTAACAGCTGAGAGCAGGGAGGGGTTGGAGACCTCCAGAGATAGCGTCGGCCGGAAGGTCAAGCTGTAGAACGAAATGAGCTAATAGATATTAAACGCGTGTAGAGGGAAGTTATGTCTCTCTCCCTAATGTCCTCATTACAAAAGTAGATGCGAGAAAATCTGTGGTCGGACAGCCCTTAGCCTAGTACCCACGGCAGGTGATAGTTGGTGCCGTCTGAGATTAGAGGAAAAGATTCCTATAGAGAGACCTTGCTGGCAATGGGGAGACAGGAGGTATCTTCCTTCCTCAAATCTAAGACGTTTCAGCTTCATTCAGCTCAGAGAGCTTAGGCCTAGGGGGTTGCCTTGAATGATGCAGGTTGACACCTGAAATCAGGCCCGGTCCCCTCACCAAGCTGAGCACTTGCTGCGGCTGTGGGGCTGCATCTTTTGATTTACATGCCAGGGAAAGTAAACGCTTCAGGTCCAAGCAGGGTGGGAAGGGAAGCAGTAGGTGTGGATCTGCCTGGCTGCTGGGGGAGCGGGGGGCGGGGGGTGGAATGAGGGGCGGTGGCAGAGCCTGTCCAGGGGCGTGTTCTGGAGGGTGGAGGGGCCCCAGAGGAGAAGGTTGGACGCGGCCATTGGCCGCCCAGAGCGGAGGCCGGAGGCCGGTGTTCAAGGGCAGACTTGGGACAAAGTAAACTCCCCTGGCGCCGGAAGAATCCATCAAACTAACTCACACCAGGGAGCTTCAGGACTGAGCCAGGGAATGGAGGGAGGAGGGGAGGGGGATGGAGGGGGGAGGAGGGGGGATTGGAGAGGGGATTGGGGGGAGGAGGAGGGGGGATTGGAGGGGGAAATGGAGGGGTGGAAGGGGAGGGGGAAACTTCAGTTCTAGGTAACCTCAGAGCTGTGCTGTGCTCTACAGAATTGTGTAACTTCACTAGAATGATTTCCTTTGAGAAATACCCTATCCCTGTTTCTTTTTAGTGTACACCAACTTAGGGGAGAAATCCACTTTCCCTGGGAAGGTAGACTAATGAAAAATAAAAAATACCCAGTCTTTAGAGGCCGTTTATTTGCTGAGATATTTTCCTTAGCCCTGGGCAGAATAAAATACACAGTCTGGATTTTTCTGTTGCTTGAATTTAAATGCATCATGTATTGTCATATTTCCTGCTAGTTGGAGATTTTTTTTTTTTTTTGGTGGGTTTTTTAATCTGACAGGAGGATGGGGAGGAAAGCTATTCACCGGTGGCTATTTGAAGTTTAGTGATGGCTCAGAAAGAGGGGGGAACACTCCAGTGTTATTTTTGAGCAGTGCGTATTTTTCACTCTGTTAAGAAATTATTGCACTTTGACATGTGAAATCTAAGGCATAGATTAAGTGTGATCTTGAAAAAAAAATTTTTGTTGGCTTGATGGTAACAAAAAAATAATCACGTCAATACTATAGGCATTTCTCCGTGGCTTGGTGAGAATTCAGCCCGTGCAGCAGAGATGTGCATTTTCCAGGCATTGTTATAACAGGAAAAATGGGGCCAACTGCTGGAAGTGATGAGGGCAGCCATTCTGCCCACTGGACAAGGCAAATCATGGTTGTCACCTCTTGAAAGAAAATCAAGTGACTTTAAGGTGAATTATGAATTCTGACATACTTCAAATTCTGCCTCTTTATAAAAGGTATAGAATTACCCAATTAGTGTTCTTTTTCTGGTTTTGCTTTTGAGGAAAATCCACTTATCTTCGATGTTATATGGAATACATTTGCATAACCATATTTTTTGGCCACACCCTCGGCATGCAAAAGTTCCTGGGCCAGGGATCAAACCCATGCCATAGCAGTGACCCAAGCCACTGCAGTGACACCACCAGATCCTTAACCCACTGCACCACCAGGGAGAGCTTGTACATATTTTTTTTTATGTTTTCATTTACCAGTAGAAATACTAGATACAAATCTCTGAATATAGCTTCAGCCTTTGAGAATTCTTCCATGCAAATTACTCATTTCAGGATCACTGTAGAAGCTGTCATTCTCCAAAGGTGATGTCTAAGCGACCCTTGGCCCTGTACCTGTGGGCCTGAGGAGAAGTGCATGGTGGGGCTCAGGCTCTAGGGTGGCCTCTGTGCCTCTAGGATATGAAGGTGTGGACGCAGTGACCTCTTTAGATTTTGAGAACTCTTATGGCAGAGACTGTGGCAGGAAGGGTGATTTTTGTCTAGTTTTGCCAGGTGGGGTCAGTTCTTGGGAAAGTAAGTTAGCCATAGTGCCAGCTGGACCCGGGCTGAGTGGGAAAGGAATCAGTCACTGGGTAACTTCCAGGGACAATGATGTAGTGATGGTGACACAGGCCAGGAGAGCAGACTGCTCCTTGGATGGTGGTGGGGACTCCTCCTGATGGCGCTCAGGTCAGAATGAAGACCCTCACAAACTGCTTATCTTATCTTTGTTGTATCATCAACTCCCTTCTTTCTGGAGGTAATGTTGTCTGAGGCAATTCCAAGCCTTTGCACTCCTGAGGGGTTTACTTACAAGTGTACCCATCAAGGGGAAGAACTGGTTCTAGAAAGCTGCTGACTCCCTGTGAGCAAAGCCCCGGCAGGGGCCACAGGCATGGAGAGGCTACCTTACAGAGTCGTTGGGATCTGTTTTGTGAACAGAAAGAGGAATCAAAATAGTCCATTCGTCTCTTGTAACTTAAGAAAAATAGGTGAGCTAAAGAAAGCAGAAAGTTTTTGTGAATTTCCTATCTCTGTGTGATCCATGAAAAGGGACCAAGGAGGAGTTCCCATCGTGGCTCAGTGGTAACGAGCCTGACTAGTATCCATGAGGACATGGGTTTGATGCATGACCTTGCTCAGTGGGTTAAGGATCCGGCATTGCCATGAGCTGTGGTGTAGGTTGCAGACGTGGCTCAGATCTGGTGGTGCTGTGGCTATGGTGTAGGCCAGCAGCTGCAGCTCTGATTTGATCCCTAGCCTGGGAACCTCTGTATGCCAAGGGTGCAGCCCTAAAAAGAAAAAGAAAAAAAAAAGAGGCAGGAGAGAAAAGTCAGGAGGGCAGAAATCAAGAGAGAAAAGGCAAACAGGTTCTTGGGCGCCAAAGGCAGGCAGGAAGGTGAAGACCAGCGGGAGGGTCAGGATTTCCCTGTTAAAACAAAACAAAAAAACAAAAACTGGTTTCATTTAGGCCAGAAAATGAAAGCACAGGTGGGAAAGATTTCTCTCTCCATCACTGAAAAAACAGGATTCTCATCTGGCGTTTGGAGGGATGGCACCACCTGTTACCTGTCTCCTGGTAAGACCTTTCCAAAGCCCATCTTTTTGCATAAAAATTTTGCACCCAACTGTGGCAGCTCCAGTAAGCTCTCTCAGACCCAGTCATAATCTGCATCAACTGCACGTTGCTTGAGGCCAGAACATAAAAGCTGCTAAATGTGAACAAATCATGAAAAGTGACTGTTGATTTAAAAGGGGGCGGGGCTTAGACGATGACCCAGACTACTAAAGAGATGCAATGAAAATTGTCTGGGTCAGTCATGATACTATAACTGGAAAATCCTAAAGATGTTACCAGAAAACTGTTAGAGCTCATCAATGAATTTGGCAAAGTCTCAGGATACATTTCTGTGTAAAAAATTAATGCACAGAAATCAACTGCATTTCTATATACTAACAACGATTGATCAGAAAACAAAAAGACAACATACAGAATGGGAGAAAATAGTTTCAAATGATGCAACCGACAAGGGCTTAATCTCTAGAATATATAAACAACTTATACAACCCAACGGCAAAAAAGCCAATCAATCAATGGAAAAATGGGCAAAAGACCTGAATAGACATTTCTCCAAAGAAGATATACAGATGGCCAGCAAACACATGAAAAAATGCTCAACATCGCTGATTATAAGAGAAATGCAAATCAAAACTACCATGAGATACCACCTCACACCAGTCAGAATGGCCATCATTAATAAGTCCATAAATAACAAGTGCTGGAGGGGCTGTGGAGAAAAGGAAACCCTCCTGCACTGTTGGTGGGAATGTAAACTGGTACAGCCACTATGGAGAACAATTTGGAGATACCTTAGAAATCTATACATAGAACTTCCATATGACCCCGCAATCCCACTCTTGGGCATCTATCCGGACAAAACTCTACTTAAAAGAGACACATGCACCCGCATGTTCATTGCAGCACTATTCACAATAGCCAGGACATGGAAACAACCCAAATGTCCATCAACAGATGATTGGATTCAGAAGATGTGGTATATATACACAATGGAATACTACTCAGCCATAAAAAGAATGACATAATGCCATTTGCAGCAACGTGGATGGAGCTAGAGAATCTCATACTGAGTGAAATGAGCCAGAAAGACAAAGACAAATACCATATGATATCACTTATAACTGGAATCTAATATCCAGCACAAATGAACATCTCCTCAGAAAAGAAAATCATGGACTTGGAGAAAAGACTTGTGGCTGCCTGATGGGAGGGGGAGGGAGTGTGAGGGATCGGGAGCTTGGGCTTATCAGACCCAACTTAGAATAGATTTACAAGGAGATCCTTCTGAATAGCATTGAGAACTTTGTCTAGATACTCATGTTGCAACAGAAGAAAGGCTGGGGGAAAAAATGTAATTGTAATGTATACATGTAAGGATAACTTGATCCCCTTGCTGTACAGTGGGAAAATTTTAAAAAAAAAAAGATAATTATTGATATATACAAATTTATTGTCATTTAAAAAAATAATTTAAAAATTTTTAAAAATAAAAAAAAGAAAGAGAAATTAGGGAAACAATCCCATTTGCCATTGCATCAAAAAGAATAAAATACTAGGAATAAACCTACCTAAAGAGACAAAATACTTGTACTCTGAAAACTATACTATAAGACACTGATGAAAGAAATCAAAGATGACACAAATAGATGGAAAGAGATACCATGCTCTTGGATTGGAAGAATCAATATTATCAAAATGACTATACTACTCAAAGCAATCTACAGATTCAGTGCAATCCCTATCAAATTACCAAGGACGTTTTTCACAGAACTAGAACAAAGTATTGTAAAGTTTGTTTAGAAGCACAAAGGACCCAGAATAGCCAAAGACATCCTGAGAAAGAAAAATGGAGCTGTATGAATCAGGCTCCCTGACTTCAGACTATACTACAAAGCTACAGTCATCAAAACCATATGGCACTGGCATAAAGACAGAAATATAGATCAGTGGAACAGAATAGAAAGCCCAGAATTAAACCCACGCACCTACAGTTAACTAATCTATGACAAAGGAGGCAAGGATATACAATAGAGAAAATACAATCCCTTCAATAAGTGGTGCTAGGAAAACTGGACAGCCACATGTAAAAGAATGAAATTAGAACACTTCCATACACCAAAATAAAATGGATTAAAGACCTAAATATAAGGCTGGACACATAAAACTCTTAGAGGAAAACATAGGCCACTCTCCAACATAAACCACAGCACTATCTTCTCAGATCCACCTCCTAGAGTAATGTCAAAAAATAAATAAATAAAATAAACAAATGGGACTTAATTAAACTTAAAACCTTCTGCACAGCAAAGGAAACACTAAGCAAAACAAAAAGACAACACACTGAATGGAAGAAAATACTTGCAAATGAAGTGACTGACAAGGGATTAATCTCCAAAATTTACAAACACCTCTTGCAACTCAATACCAAAAAAAAAACCAAAAACAAAAAAATGGGCAGAAGATCTAAATAGACCATTTTCCAAAGAAGACCTACAGATGCCCCCCCCCAAAAAAAAGTGCATGAAAAGATGTTTGACATCACAGATTATTAGAGATATGAAAATCAAAACAGCTATGAGGTACCACCTTACACCAGCCAGAATGGCCATCATCAAAATGTCTACAAACAATAACAACTCAACAGCAAAAAAAGCCAACAACCCAATTGAAAAATGGGCAAAAGACCTGAATAGACATTTCTCCAAGGAAGATATACGGATGGCCAATAAACACTTGAAACAGTGCTCAACATCCCTGATTATTAGAGAAATGCAAATCAAAACTACCATGAGATACCACCTCACACCAGTCAGAATGGCCATCATTAATAAGTCCACAAATAACAAATGCTAGAGGGGGTGTGGAGAAAAGGGAACCCTCTTGCACTATTGTAGGGAATGTAAGCTGGTACAACCACTATGGAGAACAGTATGGAGGTACCTTAGAAAGCTATATATAGAACTACCATATGACCCAGCAATCCCACTCTTGGACATATATCTGGACAAAACTTTCCTTAAAAAAGACAAATGCACCCGCATGTTCATTGCAGCACTATTCACAATAGCCAAGACTTGGAAAAAAACCCAAATGTCCATTGACAGATGATTGGATTAGGAAGATTAGATAGATAGATAGATAGATAGATAGATAGATAGATAGATACCAAATGGAATACTACTCAGCCATAAAAAAGAATGACATAATGCCATTTGCAGCAACATGGATGGAACTAGAGACTCTCATTCTGAGTGAAGTAAGTTAGAAAGAGAAAGACAAGTACCATATGATATGACATATCTGGAATCTAATACATGGCACAAAGGAACCTTTCTACAGAAAAGAAAATCATGGACTTGGAGAATAGACTGTGGTTGCCAAGGGGGAGAGGGAGGGAGTGGGATGGACTGGGAGCTTGAGGTTAATAGATGTAGACTATTGTCTTCAGAATGGATTAGCAATGAGATCCTGCTGTGTAGCACTGGGAACTATGTCTAGTCACTTATGTTGGAACATGATAATGTGAGAAAAAAAGAATGTATACATGTATGTGTAACTGGCTCACCATGCTGTACAGTAGAAAAAAAATAAAGGGGAAAAATGTCTACAAATAGTAAATGCTGGAAAGGGTGTGGAGAAAAGAGAACACTATTACACTGTTGGTGTGAATGTAAATTGGTGCAACCACTGTGGGAAACAGTATGGAGATTCCTCAGAAAACCAAAAATAGAATTACCATTTGATCCAGCAATCCCACTCCTGGGCATCTATCCAAAGAAAACCATGACTCAAAAAGATACATGTGGAGTTCCCGTCGTGGCTCAGTGGTTAATGAATCTGACAAGGAAACATGAGGTTGAGGGTTCAATCCCTGGCCTCGCTCAGTGGGTTAAGGATCCAGCATTGCCATGAGCTGTGGTATAGGTCGCAGACAAGGCTCAGATCCCATGTTGCTGTGGTTCTGGCGTGGTTCAGTGGCTACAGCTCCAATTCGACCCCTAGCCTGGGAACCTCCACATGCCACAGGTGTGGCCCTAGAAAAGACAAAAAAAAAAGAAAGAAAGAAAGAAAAGAAAAGACACATGTACTCCAATATTCACTGCAACACAGTATGCAATAGGCAAGACATGGAAACAGGGAGTTCCCATCGTGGCGCAGTGGTTAACGAATCCGACTAGGAACCATGAGGTTTCGGGTTCGGTCCCTGCCCTTGCTCAGTGGATTGGCGATCCGGCGTTGCCGTGAGCTGTGGTGTAGGTTGCAGACGCGGCTCGGATCCCGCGTTGCTGTGGCTCTAGCGTAGGCCGGTGGCTACAGCTCCGATTCGACCCCTGGCCTGGGAACCTCCGTATGCCGCGGGAGTGGCCCAGGAAATGGCAACAACAACAACAAAGAAAAAGACATGGAAACAACCTAAATGTCCATCAACAGAGGAATGGATAAAGAAGATGTGGTACATATACACAATGGGATATTACTCAGCCATTAAAAGGAAAAACATAACGGCATTTTTAGCAACATGGATGGACCTAGACATTATCATGCTAAGTGAAGTTAGTCAGTGAGACACCAAGAGCTTATGCTATCAATCGTGTGTGGAATCTAAACAAAGGACACAATGAACTCCTTTGCAGCACAGATACTGACTTATCAGACTGAAAAACTTATGGTTTCCAAAGGAGACAGGTTGGGAGGGTGAGGGGATGCACTGGGGGTTTGGGATACAAGCGCTATAAAATTGGGTTGTAATGATCATTGTACAGCAATAAATATAGTAAAGTTCATTGAGTAATAAAAAAATTGTCTGGGTCAGTGAAGACCAGGGTGTGTTTGGGTGTGTGGTTTCAGGGACACCAAGAAGGTGGACCTTCCCAGAGTGTCCCCTGGTCCTGCATGTTGACCAGCCCACAGCAACCAGTCTGCTCTTCTGTGTTCAGAATCCTCACCCTTTTCTTTTCCATAGCTCCCTCCCCTAGGAGATCTAGAATGCTCTCCCTGGGAGATATATTCCTTTAGCTTAAGACTTGGACTCCTTTTCATCTATACCTAATACAATGTTAGATGTCACTTATATCTCAATTAAAGAAAAAAAGCTGTGGTGTAGGTCGCAGACGCAGCTTGGATCTGGCGTTGCTGTAGCCCTGGCGTAGGCTGGCAGCAACAGCTCCAGTTAGACCCCAGCCTAGGAACCTCCATATGCCGTGGGTGCGGCCCTAAAAAGACAAATAAAGTAAAATAAAATAAAATGAAATAAAATAAAATAATAAAATAAAATAGAATAATGAAAGTTTACATTTATTGGGTGCTTGCAAAAAAAAAAAAGACTTCTTTAAAATTTCAGCCAACCGGAGTTCCCGTCGTGGCGCAGTGGTTAACGAATCCGACTAGGAACCATGAGGTTGCGGGTTCGGTCCCTGCCCTTGCTCAGTGGGTTAACGATCTGGCGTTGCCGTGAGCTGTGGTGTAGGTTGCAGATGCGGCTCGGATCCCACGTTGCTGTGGCTCTGGTGTAGGCCGGTGGCTACAGCTCCGATTCGACCCCTAGCCTGGGAACCTCCATATGCCGCGGGAGCGGCCCAAGAAATAGCCAAAAAAAAAAAAAAAGACAAAAATTTCAGCCAACCAGTGTGAGAGGCCCCTATCACCCCAGAAGGAGAGCTCCCCCAGCTGTGAGGACAGCCTGATGAGGGAGCCAGGAGAGGGCGTGTCAGGCACCCATGGAGCAGGTCTCCATTCGCACAGCCCGCCACCTTCCCATCTCTGTCACTATTCTACCCTTTGGCCCACCTTTCACTGGGAGTGGGGACAGAGTGACAGTGTTTCTGAGCAGGACCACAAATGATGGTGAGGGCTAGCTGGCTTCCTGTGTCAGTCCCCTGGACACTGTCCCAGACCTTAGGACCTGCCCTTTGCAATAGAAAAAGGAACTGGTGGAGATGCAAAGGCCAACCCAGCAGTGGCCTGCAGGGGATGATGTGTCAGGTGGGGAGGGTGAACTGGGGCTGTGGAGTGGCCCAGAGCCTGACATGACCCAGAGGAAGGGATAGCACGGAGGCAGCCCTGGTGACTTCCAGTGAGTGACTGTGGGGGTGTGGGGAGGGTACGCATTTGCTCTGTTCTTCCTCCTGCCTGTTGGCTGCTTGGGGATGTCACTTAACCTCTTTGTGTCCCTACCCAGCAATCTGTTAAACAAGAATAACGATCCAGCCACTTGACCAACACACCCAGCCACCGAGGGTCACACAGAGCTTTAATATTGCTCAGGGAAACATTCCAAGTCCCAGCCAGACCATTTTTCCAGTGAGAACAGCTCCAAGAGAGGAGCCAGCTTGGAAGATGAGGCGCGATGCTTCCTGTTTGATGGAGGGGATTCTGGGTTACCATGCGAAACAGCAAAGGGGGAGCAGAGAGCATTCCTGGGGTGGGGGTGGGGGGGCCTGGGCAACCAGCAGAGCCAGCACCTCTTTCTCTGCACGCATTTCCTGATCAGCATCTAACATCCTAATGCACTCGCTCGTGTTAATGGTGGCCCAGAGGGTCAGATTCATCAAAGAGGACAGCATTTCTCTTTCAAGTGCAATTACAACCTTACTTATGTTATTGAAATTAATCAATCACTATTGATGGCCTTTAGTATTTTTATGTCACTTCAAGGGACCCTGGCCAGCAGATCTGCAGTACCCCCCCCCCAGGGCAGGCAGCTGTACCAGGAGGCCAGAATGTTCTCACCACGTAAAGGAGAAGCAAGGAAGGTTGTGTGGTTATTAACTTTTTAACACATAATGTCTATGTAAAGCAACATGCGATTTATGGTCTCGTATTTTCTCGGCCAAGAGCTTTGGCAAATTTTAATAGACCTGGATCCCAGACCTCCCTCTCTCACACCAGCACCACACGGGGGCGCGCTAGCGCGTGGCAGGACTGCTTAGCTGGGTGTGGGAGCAGTTTCCAATCCAACCGCGGAGGTATCTGCATATAAATTGAGAAGCATCCACACTGGTTTCTTGCTAATTTAATGCAAAGCATTTTTCCTAGCACAACACACAATAGATAACTTCACAGCACGGTAAAAATCATATCCATGTCTGAGCAAATCACAATTAAATCTATGGTAGGGAGTTTCAAATACTTCTCAATGTATAAGACTATACTTTTTTTTTTTCTTTTTAGGGCCACACCTCTGCTGCATATGGAAGTCCCCAGGCTAGGGGTTGAATCAGAGCTGCAGCTGCCAGTCTACACTACAGCCACAGCCATGCAGGATCTGAGCCACATCTGTGACCTACACTATAGTTTGAGGCAACCCTGGATCCTTAACCCACTGAGTGAGGCCAAGGATTGAACCCACATCCTCATGGATACTAGTCAGGTTCTTAACCCACTGAACCACAATGGAAACTCCTAAATATGTATCTATATATCTTTACTCCGAGCCTCTTTCCTTCTTGCTGCTCTCAGGGCTGGCCAGGCCATTGTTAGGAAGCACCAGACATGGTAGAAAGAACACAGCCTTGGGCTCAGAATGACATGGTTGGAGGCATGGTCGGGCTCTGTGTTGGCTACAGGGAAGAGCAGACCTCTGGGTTGGTGTGGAGGCAGGAGTCCAAGGGGTAGAAAGAAAGGATGACCAACTTGACCCAATTAGCCAGGGGCTTTCCTGGTCTGGGCAACACTCTTGGACTGGGGGAGATGGGAAGGGATGGTCAACCCGCAAGTGGAGGAGTAGGGAGGGAATTCCAGGAGGAGCAGTGACTGAACATGCATCCTGTGTCCATCCTGAGCCCTCCTGGGGGGACGCAAATGGGGACGGCCTGAGCTCTCGTAGGGGACAGTGGCAACGGTGGAATGGGATGGGCAGGCTGGTTCGTGGTGCTGGTATCTGCCTCCAGCCTCATGTGGCGCTGGGAGGCCAGTCTGGTTCAGGTGAGTCAGGATGGTGACATCTTAAAGGAAGCTCTTTCAGCTCCGTGGGCAAGAGATGACTTCCAGGGGCAAGAAAAAGGCCCTCTGGAATCAGCTTAAACAACTGGGATGAGGTCCACATGAGGAAAAGTAGCTAGCCTGGCTCTGGCTGCCCTCCACCCTGTGCCCCCCGCCCCTCCGGCTCCGCCAAAATGGAGCAGGACCCTGAACGACCTTCTGGGAGGCAGAACCCCACCCCTCACCCCCCCAGACCCCACCCCCACCTCTATTTTGTAGAAAAGCTTTAGCCTCCTAGGCCTTCCCTGAGTTTCCAAGAATAATTGTAATCAGAGAATCGAGAAAATGCAGAAACAAGGGCAACAGTCTAGTAAGGCAAAATAATCATAGTTGAGCCACAAAACAAAGTCAAGGACCTTTGGTTCCTCTTCAAGGGCTGTAGGTAGTGTCCTGAGCCATAGCCTTCAGCTGTTTTGCAGCTTCGAAAACCCCCACCAGGTGGAAGCAGTTAGCTGCATGCTGCCTGCCAGTACATAGACCCCAGACCACCTGGACCCAGATTGACGATGCTGCCCGGGCTGATCAGGCTCCCTCCAACCCGCCCCTCTTCTGGCCTTTAAAAGCCCTTCCCTGAACGCCAGCAGGGAGTTTGTGTCTTTCTGTGCACAAGCTGCCTGTTCTCCTCGCTTTGCTCTGTGTTGGGTGCCCTGCCATAAACTTTGCAGTTTCCTCCGCCACAGCATTGGCTTTTCTGCAAGCAGGTGAGTGGTCCCGAGTTTAGTTGGGTGACATCCCCTCCTGTGCGGCCTCACAGGCACCTGTGCGCTGAGCGATGCTGGACTCAGCCCCTGGGCCAGGTCCCCAGGGAGCATGCGCCCCCTTCCTGTGGCTCAGGACGACGCTTCCCTTCAAGGGCCTAGAAAACTTCCCTTGAGTCTTGGGAGCCATTTCTGAGCCCATGTCTGTGGCCGGGTCCTGGCCAGTACCAGGCCAGAGGCCCTCGCTGATGCTTAGGTCAGGTAGGTTGGCCTTCCTGAAGCCACTGCCTGCCGGGGAATGGACACACACCAGGGAGAAGACGGCCGGGCCTAGGAAGGGTGCCTGGGCACCAGCAAGACCACCATCTGACAACTCTGAGAAATCGTAGGGGGAGGAGGGATGGCGGTGTCAGGGGTTAGCTGGGTTCCGAGGCTGAGCGGAGGACAGAGCAGGAAGCAGGCTTTGGGTGCTGGCTGCTCTGCTGAGCTGGGCAGACCCGGCCATGAGATGAGTCTGGGTATTGCCCCTTCACACAGGCCCTTCCTTCAGCCTCCGGGTGAGGTTCATGTCCCAGAGAAAACTGACCCTGAGAAGGCAGAGGAAGCCATGCCTGGACCCTGGACAGGACAGGTGAGGAAGTGCGTCCCCTCCAACCACCTGGCCCCGAGGTCCTGGGCACCCTCCCCTGGCGCCCTCACAGCCCTGCCTTTCTGACAAGGGCTCTGAGGCCACCTGCTGCTGAAGTTCCTCTCGGGGCCCTGCAGGTTCTCAAGCATTCGAGGGTATCCCCAAGGTTAGAAGCGCCCATCAGGAGGAAGACAGGCTCCTTGGAGCAGTGTGGGCTCCCCATCTGACGTGCTGGCTTTTCCCACAGGCAGTATCAGTGTCTCACCTTGCAGAATCCTCCAGAACCTCTCACCCAGCCCCAGGCCATGGATCTCACACCTGATTCAAGGTCAGTTCCAGAGACCTCCACCCAGAGGGGCTTAGCACTTGGGGGTGTTGAGTCTCCGTTACCCATGGGAGGTACCGCTAGACCAGCTGGGGTCAGATGGATCCAGGAGACAAGCTTCCCTGTACAGGATCCGGAATTTTTGTGGATAATGACAGGACTCCGTTGAGGACTCATTAGGCCTGGTGGGTTCTCTAGTCCCCAGCCCAGGATGGGGGCTGACAGAGCCCTCTGGGCAAACGCCAACCATTCCTCAAAATTCTGGGTTTCAATGCCTGCTACCCTTGCCTGCATCAACCCATAAACCAGGGCTGGTTTCAGACTCAGCCCAGAGCCTGAAACTTAGCAGATTCTCAGTATGTGGAACTGAACTCTTCTTCACAGAAATCAAACACCGTGTTTGTGAATGTTGCTTTCATCAGCCTGTCATTTACCTATTAAGTTCTTGAGCTTTCTTTCGGGTAAGAAAATGATCCACTGAAAACTCGAATAGTAGGATCAATAACAGCCTTGGAAACAATTTATCCCTGCCGATCCCCACACGCCCAGACACCAGGGCCATTTCAGCCTTAGTCTCCCCCCACCACGTGGAACTTTGCAGGAAAAAAAGAATGTCTTGGCTCTCAAATCCTGTTTGACTTTTAAAGCCCCTACTAGGATTCAGAGCAGAGCAAACCTCATTTTCGGCTTTTCCATGGGACGTGTTCTATTGGGCTGTTAAGCCAAGACAAGAGCTGCCTTGAGGTTGTTGAGGATGAAACGCTGACACCTGGAAGCACTTCTTTGCTTCCCCAGCAGGACAAGGTGGCGCAAGAACCAGGAGCTCTGGGATGGGTAAATCCGCTTGCCAAGCCAGCATCAGCTGTGCTTTAAACACTACGGTTCACAGATCAGCATTGTCTAAAGCCTCCAAAATCTAGCACGATCTTCCATCACAATTGCAAGCAATTCTGCCCTGATTACTATAACCCAGATGACCATGCTTTTTGCTGTACCAGGAGAAACTAATGAGATGGAGCGCTCTCAGAGGCGAACCTGCTGGCCCGGCGCCTAATGCGCCACGGGAGGCCTCAGGGAGCCCACCTCCTGGATTGCACGTGCCTGCTCGCGGCGGAACGTGCTGATGTGTCTATCGATTGCAGCGGGCTGGAAGTGGACTGTGAAATAGAGCAGCAGGTGAGCAGGGAGCCCTGCGGGGGAGGCTGCTGAACCATCCTTCCCAGCACGGGCGCTGTCAGCATCATCACCAGAACAGTCTCTTCCCGGAACCAGGAATCAGGCAGTTATCTGCCCAGAGCGCATGGGGCAGGGAGGCGGGAGCCGAGGTATGGTTTATTCCCTGATGTGCCTCCCAGCAGCCAGATGTTAATATGATCAAGGTGAGTCCAGACAGTGGGAGCTGCCAGTGATGAGTTCTTCCCAGACTTGTTCTTTTCAGCCCAAAGGGGAGGGAAGAAAATAGACTGGAAACCAGACACCGATGCGTTTCCTGCACAATCCTAAGGCTGACAAAAGAGAAGGTGGAATGAGCAGAGCTGAGGCAGACAGCCGAAGCGCTCTCCCAGGAGGACCGGAAGGTTCCAGAAGCAGACACCTCCTGGCTGTCCCATGCACCCTGTCAGCCTCCCTGGTAGAGGGAACAGGGTACAGAGCTGGCTGGTGGCTCACAACCATGATAAATGTTGGTATCATAGTTGTGTTCCTTCAAACCGGGTTTCACACATTTTCTTATCCGGTCTGGTTCTCTGCTGGGGTCGGCGCTCACATCATTAAATCAAGCAAATAAGAGAAAAGAAATGCTTTGCCCTGAATCTCTTCCGAGGAAGAGCCGCCAAAACCCTTTCTCCACTCTAGTTGCTGAATTCCCGTGAGACTCAATGTGACTGGCAAACCTAACACCTGTCCCTTCGCAAGTCTCTCTCTGCTGGGCTGTGAGCCAAATAAAATCCCGGGGCCAATAGCCATCACTGCACCTGTGGCCTGTTCTGTCTGGAAGCGCTGTCACCTGCACCTGGCAATGGTGCCCACTCAGTACATGGGCTTAACTGACTTTCCCCAGATCAGTGTCTCCTGGAGAGGCTTGCCTGTGCTCTGCACTGCACTTGTGGCCCACACTCTGGATGCTGAAACCAGAACTAAGTGGGTTCAGCCTCTTCATCTCACAAGAAGGAATGTGATGGTCTGTGCAAGAGGAGACACATGCACCCCACAATCTACAACCGAGGCTCTGCTATAGAAGCTGGGGAACTTCGAGGCTTGGATCCATGTCAGGTTTGCACCCCTTTCCCCAGGCTGTCATCTGAACCAGGAGCAGAATCCCTGCCATGGTTGCTATGGAGACCAGCTATGTTAGCAGCGTCTCTCACCTTGACACCAAACCAGTAGATGTAGTGACTGAAAGATGACTCTGCTCTGCCCCCAGCTTTTTCCAAGTTCTAGAATACTCCTTCCTGCTTTGGCCATGGGGAATACTTTGACTCCAGTCTGGGGACTGACCCTGCTCTGCTGGGTAGTTCCTGGCAGGGAAGAACATCTGAGCCCTGAGGCCAGGCTGGCCATGGGATGGGACTTGCAGACATGGGTCAGATCACCTGGACCAAGCTCTCTCACAGCCAGGATTATCTCAGCACACTGAGATCCACCTTCAATGACAACAGAGTTTTTCTGTGTGTGATGCTTCCAAGCTGGAAAACTGAGGCCAGCACAGAACCTGTCTGGGCTCCATCAAAGCCTCATGTGAATTCCTTGAAGGGAGTCTGTGGTTTTACTTTGAGCCCATAACCATTTTTTGAGCCTTTCCTTTATGCCAGGCACTGAGCTGGGGCACTCAGAGGGTTGATTCTGAGTCCTGCCAAGGAACTGGGAATCAGCAAAGGGTTAAGCCTTCAACCCCGGAAGAAAATACCAATACGGGAGTAGAAAATGACCCCTGGGCAGCAGGATTGGAGGAGGAAAAGGCACAGAGTGTGGAGATCGAGCTTCTCAGTGGGTCTTCTCTGTTCCCCTGTACTTGGCAGCCATGGCATCATTGTAGCTGGCCCTCCCCAAGGCCATGGGATCCATCACTCGACATGAGGCAGAATCTTTTTCCAGGAAATAAAATCCTATCAGCCTTGGTGATCAGGGGAACCTGTAGAAACAGAATAAATATTTGAGTTAGTGAACTGCTAAGCCTTTACTCCTATATCCAGTAAGAAACTGCTCTGAAGACCAGTCTTGACCTCGCTGAGCCCATGCCCATTTACACAGAGTGCAGCGTGGTGAGCTGGAGTCCTGGGGTCCTTCACACATGCCTTTGTGCTGCAGCCAGAGGTGTACTGGGGCCACTCTGCCAGCCTGGGACAGCTGACTGTCAAATGCACGTGGCCTTTGTGAGCCAGTGGTAAACTGCCTGTACCTTGCAACTGACCAGAAGAGGAATTCAGCCCATGGAAATCCACACACTGCATGTCCGATTTTTATCTTACTTTCTGTTTTGTTTTTGTGTGCTGGCTGTCAGCACGTCACTAGCTTGCACACTTAACTTCCCAAAGCCTCAGTTTCCTCATCTGTTAATCTAGATAATGATACCAGTTTGAGTTTTCGGAGGAGACTTGAGGGAGAAAATGCACATCAAGTATGAGGTTTCTTGTCCAGCCCACGACTGGTCTCACTCAATACAGAGGAAAGACTGGGGTGTTTGGAAATGACTGCCCCTAGGCAGTCTTCCCACTGCTGCTCTAGTGGATCTGGGCCTCCTTCTGGGATTGCCAAGCTTGAGAAGTCTCCCTGAAGAAACCACATGAGCGATTCCTGTGACCGGGGCTAGCTGCCTGAGCATCCCTGTGGTGGAACAGGGATCACGTGAGTCACTGAGCCCTTTGAAGCCCCAGGAAGCTCGGCCACTCCCGAGTCTCTGATCAATAGGAAAACAGATAATGTACAAATTCAGTCTCTGATCGGCCCCTCCCCTCCTCAGACAGGATATCTGTGGGTCTGACGCAGCACCCCCAGCACATAAACCACCGCAATTCCACCAGACACTGCCAGCTGATGAAGTGTGTGAGCTGATTTTAAGCTTCTTGGAAGGGACATTCACATGTCTTATCCAAGGAGTGTGTTCTGGTCTGCCATGTATCAGGAAGTCTTATTCGGAGCTTTACATTAAAAATTACCTCTTTCTGGAGTTCCTATTATGGCTTGGTGGGTTAAGAAGGCAACTAGTATCCATGAGGATGCAGGTTTGATCCCCGGCCTCGCTCAGTGGGTTAAGGATCTGGCATTGCGTGAGCTGTGGTGTAGGTCACAGAAGCGGCTCAAATCTGGCATTGCTGTGGCACTGGTGTAGGCCGGCAGCTGCAGCTCCGATTGGACCCCTGGCCCAGGAACTTTCATATGCCTCAGGTGTGGCCCTAAAAAGGAAAAAAATATATATATGTACTATTTTACCAATACCAGCCCCACACGGTTCTCTATAGAAAATTAAGAAATTGGCCTTCCTTTGAGGATAGCTGTTCTGCACGTTGTGAATCTGTTCACATATGGCCATGTCTCTGTCTGCAGTGGAGTGAATGGGGAGAAAGAGGCTGGCACCAGCTCCCCACTGTCCAGGGGGTCTTTGTAGGAGGGGGAAGGAATGAGCTGGTAAGCTGGGGGCACTGGTTTTGATGCTGAGACTGTTTGAATTTTTCCTAGTGCCTTTGATGACGAAAACGGCCCCAGGCCAGTTATGCCTCATTTCTCTGCTGGGGGATTCTTCAGCTGGATGCAGCCTTGCTCGGCGGGACCCGGCTTTCATGAGGTAATGCGAACCTGACCATCTTTGCACGTAGGGTACGTTTTCTTTCAGAGTCATCAGAAGACTAGGTCATTAAACTAATCAGACTGGAGGCTGTGGATATTATACCCTCCAATATGCAAGGTTGTCAGCCAGGGTAGCCTAATTTTGATTATCTGCATCTTCCATACCTCTGTCATCATCTCAGAAAACCAGGTTGAGCCTTTGGAGGGCAAGAGCTGTAGCAGCAAAGAAGAACACCAAAGGCTCCAAGAAAAGAAGAATATATCCGGGTTTATCTAGAACAGCCAGCGAGTTTTGAGTGTTATTTTAATTTTTGGTTAGACAATTCCTAGGAGGTGGCCTTTAGGAATTTAATGCAATGAGCAAACATGGAGGAGACTCGTGAATGCTTCTCTGGCTTGACCCAACAGCCTGGATGGGAAGTTCATTGTTGGTGAACGTTGTTAATGATTGCAAGGCCCCATTTGTCCCAATGTCCCTTATGAGACCTGCCTCATGAGGGCCAGGTCCTGGGTAGGGCAGTTGGCTCTGGTCAACCACACAAGCTGGCCTGGGGTGTATTTCCCTTTTATTCCCTTGCTTCTTTGTGTCATTCACTCAATCACTCTTTTTCACATACTCCCACTGGCCAGCTTCCGTCCTTATCAGCAAAGATGGCGCTGGTGACCTCAGAGGGAAACCAAGATAAGTACCAGTGTCCCACTGCTGGACCCAGGGGTGCTAAGGAGACGGAAGCAGCGTGTTGGGTGTGGGTGATCCACAGGAGGACAGACAGGGTTTAAGACTTGGTCTCATCTCAGAAACCTCAGGGGTGGTTGCTGGCAGCAGTGAGCCATCTGGCTTCCTGATGCTTCCTCTCCAGGAGAGATGAGACCAGCCATCCTTATGGAACGTGTGGTCTGGCCGCTTGTGGAAGGTAGCAGAACTTGACATGCTGCCACACAACTGTACTGTTAAAGCCAAAAGAAATAAGTCCAGTGTGGCATCTGTAAATTCTGTGGTAACTCTATCCTTAGTTTTCTGAGGAACCTCTATACTGTTCTCCATAGTGATTGAACTTATATTCCCACCAATAGCATAGGAGGCTTCCCTTTTCTGCGCACCCTCTCCAATATTCATTATTAGACTTTTTAATGATGTTCATTCTGAGCAGTGTGAGGAGGTGCTTCCTTGTGGTTTTGATGTTGAGTATTTTCTCATGTGCTTCTTGGCCATTTGTGTTTCTTTGGAGAAATGTCTATTTAGGTGTTCTCATTTTTCAAATGGGTGGTTGGCTTGTGTTGTTGTTGAGTTTCATGAGCTGTTTCTATATTTTGGAAACTAAGCCCTTGTTGGTCATTGCATTCGCAGATGTTTTCTCCCATTCCATAGGTTGTCTTTGGGAGGTTTTTTATGGTTTCTTCTGCTGTGCAAAACTTGTAAGTTTGATTAGGTCCCATTTGTTTATTTTTCTTTTTATTTCTATTGCCTTGGGAGACGGACCTAAGAAAACTTCAATTTGATTTATGTCAGAGAATGTTTCGCCTACAGTCTCTTCTAAGAATTTTATGGTGTCATGTCTTTAAGCCATTTTGAGTTTATTTTTGTGCATGGTGTGAAGGTGTGTGCTAACTTCATTGATTTGCAAGGAGCTGTCCAGTTTGAAAACCCTAACTTAATTCATGGAGTAGCTCTAGAAAAGCAGCATTATAATCCCTGATTTATAAATGAGGAATTAGGGTTTAAAGCAGTTAAATGGAAAACTATACCCTTTTATAGACTCATGCGCAAACTAGATTTCCAAAATCCCGGAGTGCAAACTGTGCCACACACCCACACACCCCTACCTGCCCCAGGACAGCACTGAGAAGAAGAAGTGGGAGTTTTTACTTTTCTTGGCTAAACAAAGACATATTATCGCCCACCTTCCCAGAGCGCACCTTGCACTGCTCTCTCCCTCCCCTCCCCCTCCCTCCAACCCCTCCGAGGGCAGAGCCGTATCCCCTTCCTCTGCACGGTGTGCTGAACAGCTCCCTACTCACAGAGCCTGGGTCACCCTCATCAGTCCAGCGCTTACTGAGTGCCAGCCACCAGTCCATCGCTCGGCCAGCACCAAGTCAGTGAAAACCGGCCAGGGTCAGGGCCGTGCAGTCCTCCCACCTGGGCTCAGGCCCATCGTGTGGAGCCTGGTCATTTGTGGGACCAAACCTGGTGCTCTGTTCTCCAAGACATATTATCTCCCTCAGGAGCCCTGAGGGAGGGGCCTCAGGATCTGGGGAGGAGTGGGAGGGAGAGAGGAGGAAACCATGTACCCATCACACCTTAAGTGAGATGCCAGCCAGTGTTAGGGGGACCCAGAGGGGGCACCCACCTGGCCAGGATGGGCCCTGGCAGCCTTCATAGAGCACACCTGGCAGTCAAGCCTTCAGGCTCGTGGAAAAGGCTGGGCTGGGCAGATAGGAGCAGCCTGGCCTCCAGTGAGTAGGAACACTTGGGGGTGCGGGGGGTGGCTGGAGAGGAGGCCACATAACTGGTCACCAAGGCCATGAAGCCCTCAGGGCCCACCTGTTGACATAGGTGATGGGGCAGAACTGAAGCCTCCTCTCTCGGTGTTGACAGGGGAGCTGCCAGTGAAGGGGGGGCCGAAGATGGCAGGTCGGTCTGGGACTCAGTGAGGTGCCTCTGGACACCCAGACATGGTGGCCAACAGTGCAAGACCTGTGGCCTGGCATCAGGGGTACCCTCTGTGAGGGGAGATTATGGGGTGCTGTGGGGCCATGGGAGAGGCTGCACTTGGGTGAGAATGGAGTAGAGGAGTGGACACTGGCACTTGAGAGCAGCTAGAGGAAAGGAGCTTCCCAGGCCTCAGAGAGGCAGCGGTCCAGCAGTTCTCAGAAGGAAAACCCAAAAGGAAATGATGGCGTCGACCATGTCAAGCAAAGGGCTTTGCTCAACAGTGTCAAGTGCTTAGACTCGATCAGGAAGGTGAGGCTAAACAATGAACCCAAACTTGAGCAACAAGGAGGCCAGTGTGGCCTCAGTGAGAACTGCCAGGGCTGCTTCAGGCAGGCTGCAGGCCAAAGAGAGGCAGGAGGTATGGGGTACAGCGAGAGGAAGGAGGCTCCCCTCAACATCGGAGCTTCTCCAGAAGGGTAAGATTTCATATTTAATAGACCTGGGCAGAAATGACAAGGGCTAATAAATGGAGATGATAAAACTTGGAAGTAGGCAAACAGGAAACGGAGAGATTCATGGCTACTTTTGCGGTTAGGATGGGCCATCTTCTGGGAATTTACAAAGGCCACCCCACTGTACAGTGACAGGATGGTGGTGAGTCCCTCCTGCGCCTGATGCTGTGTCATTGACTGTAATCCTTGGACATCTTCTGCTGGGCAGTCATCATGGCCCTTCGACAGATGGGACCCCTGAGGCTCAGAGGACCAGGTGGCATCTGAGCAGAGGCTTTGAGGAGCCTGGAGAAGAAAGTTCTGTTGCAGGAACTGGGGGAGAGCTGGCGAGGGACCCATCAGAGGATGGCTGAGCAGCGCCAAGTACCCAGCAGGGACTGGAAACTGCACTGGTAACGGTCTGCGTCCAAGTGATGCTGTGTGTTCAGCCACCCAGGTTTCGAAGGAAACAGCAGAAAGTTGGCCTGACCTAGGACTGCGATCTTGCTGGGCCTGGTTGGGGCTAGGGTTGAGATAGAGCAGCAAATCTCCCTCCTGCATCACCTGGGGTGCTTTCAAAGATCAGGGATGCCCGTCTTGCAAGATCCTGGTTTAATTAGCTGGGACGGAGCCCTGGGCAATGCTGACCAGGACAGCTCCCTAAAAATTGGAATGTGCAGTCAGGGCTGGGAGCTCCTCAAAGTGGAGCTTCTCCAGTTGGCCCACAGCAGCTGTATCAGCATTGTCTGTTTCTCAGAAATGCAGAGACCTGGGCTCCATCCCAGACCTCTGGGGCAGGGCCCCGCCAGCTGTGTTTGAGCACATCCTCTGGGAGACCCTGATGAACCCTGAGGTTTGAGAGCCACTGGCTGAAGGGATCGAGAAGAACAGTCACATTTCAGATCTTCTGAGCTGGAGTCAGCCTGGGGGCAGGTCCAGGATGACACTGATGTGGAATGGAGAATCGGTCACTGGAGTTCAGAGCACAGTGACGCTGGGGCACAGCTCTGTCACTGTGGGACTGAGCTGGCTCAGGCGACGTGGGACTTTGCACACGCACAGGGTTTGGAGCCTCGGTGCACAGGTGTAGGGAGGTAAGAAAGAAGACTGCCTGGCAGATGCTGTGAGCTGAGCACTTTGAATAAGGAGTGTGATTCCTTAGGACAGTTTGGGGAGCAGGCGCATCCTGCCCTTGCCTCCGGGTCTCATGGGGTCAGTGTAGGCAGCGGGTGGAGAGGTGAGGATGCTGAGACTGGATGGTGAGAGCAGAGAGCCCTGCAGGGAGGGGGTGAGTGCAGCTGGGCGCCTGGACTGCATCCCAGCCCTGCTACTCTGCTGTGCAGCCTGGGAGACTGACTTAACCTCTCTGAGCCCCAAGTCCTTCACCTGTAAAACGACAATGATGGTAGTAGGACCGAGGCCATGGGCACCAGACATGGTGGAGCCACTTGTGTCTAGGATCAGGTTGCTTCCTAGTGGGTACAGATGGAGGCTGGGTGTTTCCAGAGCTTTCGAACATATCACTGTCCAGCCCAAGATCATAAACACATATGCCAGAGTCTCATGCGATTCTAATGTGCTCCCAGTCTGCGCCTCTGGATCAACTCTGAGGTCCCTGCTGGAAGGCAGAGGGCAGGGCAAGGGAAGTGGGTGAGGTTCTGGGTCCTTTGAGAACCTCCCACTCGGACATGACCACCAGACCCCCTCCCAACCTCAGGCCCCTGGGTCCAAGTGTCAAGCTCTGCTAGCCCTCCTGGGCCACGTGGACATGTGTTAGACCTCACAGTCACAGCTGGGCAGGAGGAAGAGGCACTTTTGCCAAGAACCACCTGCCCAGATGTGACGTAAGTGTGTCGCCACTGCACTGTACTTTGTTCAGGAAAATGCTGTGTCCAAACCGAAAGCAGAGTTCTAGCTGGGCCCCCATCCCCTGCCCTTGCCCTTGAGACCTTGAATTAAGTGCTTTCCAATGGAATCAGGCTATGAGGAACCCCGTGCTTCTTGCCTATTAATAGCAGAAACCAACCCATTTTGAAAATTACTGTGAGAAATGTCTTCCTGGGGATTTATAGGACAAAAATTGTTCCTCTTTAAGCATTTAAACAAAGTTTGTAAGGAAAAAAAAAGGTGGTGCCTAGAACAGCCATGTACAAAACGTTTCCATATGTGCTTTTATATAGGATCTATATCCTATTAACCCATCAAAATCACATACAGGAGTTCCCTGGTAGCATTGTGGTTAAGGATCCAGCATCATCACTGCTGTAGCTCCTGTCACTCCTGTGGCACAGGTTCAATCCCTGGCCCAGGAACTTCCCCATGCTGCTGGTGTGGCCAAAAATAAAGTCACCTAGTAACAAATTAAGAAACCATTAAAGGAGAAAAAGTGTTGCTGCCTCTGCATCTTAACCAGGATGGAGATGGCGCATGCTGGCCTCCAGCTGGAGATCTGTGACGGGGGTGTGCCTGGGACCTAGAAAAGCCTTTGCTGTAGCTACAGAGCCATCTCGTGGTTCTGGGCAGCATTAGCGCAAGGAAGCCCACCCAGCCCTTCCCAGTGCCTCAGCTCCGCTCACAGGCTGGATGAAATCCACTCTGCATGTTTGCAGAACCCTTCTGGGGTGGGGGAATGTGAATCAGACGAGAAGGGCAGCTGATGACGAGGGCAGGTTCAAGAACCCACGAGAACCTGAGCCCAGGGAAATCTCTAAAGCTTTAGGAATAAGATGTTCCATCCACTGTCTCCACAACCAGCTCCCTGTCGGGGCTGGGAGAAAGAGCGCTCCAGCCTCTTCTCTCTGACCTGAAAGCAGTAACAGGAGATGGGAGACTTTTCCAATTTTCAGCAGTTCTCAAGGCCCAAAGTCTAGCTACCTTTGGGAAAAGAAATTTCAGCAGGATGCATCCAACCTCTCGGGGTTCCTGTGTTTCTGTCAAACAGTGCAGGTCACTGTCCTCACTTTGGAACGCAGCTTCCCCCACGTCGTCTTGTTTTGGGGGGACACGCACAGACTGCCGCCAAACCCACTCTGTGGTCTTTCCACTTTTCATGACAGCTGGTTTGTTAATTATGACTGCTGCATTGCCTGGAGAAAATCTAATACAAATCTTGATCAAATCACCTAAAAGGAATAATATGGTAACTTCTCAAACCATTTGGAATAAGCCCGAGACTGCAGAGTATATGAGGAATAACTTAAGATCCACAATAACTGTGATATTATTTTTTTATGACTTTTTTCCATTATAGCTGGTTTATAGTGTTCTGTCAGTTTGCTACTGCACAGTCACATATACATATATACTCTTTTTTCTCACGTTACCATGCTGCATCATAAGTGACTAATTATAGTTCCCAGTGCTATATGGCATGTGATAGATATTATGATGGTTGAATTTTTTTATTAACTTAAAAATTAAAAAAAAAAAGGAGTGCCAGATGTAGCTCAGCAGATTAAAAACCTGACTGTATCCATAAGGATTTGGGTTCAATCCCTGGCTTCACTCAATGGGTTAAGGATCCCTCATGGGCACGAGCTGCAGTACAGGTTGCAGTTGCAGCTCTGATTTGACCCCTGGCTTGGGAACTTACATATGCCACAGGTGTGGCAGTAAAAAAATAAAATAAAAATGCAATATTTGAGATTAGGTGTTTGGAAACAAAAGTAGTTAAATACATCCGAAGCGACTTCGAATCTTGGGATATCTTTGAAGAGGTTGTATGTTACCTGATTCCAATGACGCAAATCTCTCTGAGGGTCCAGTAGCTTGGCTTGCAAGCATTTATTATGCTTTTGATTACGAGGCAATATGTTTTCATTATATAAATAGCATAAGTATAAAAGGAAGATAAATTTCTTATATTCCTATTGCTGTTAATATTTCATTGTATTACTCTCAGGATTTTTTGGTCTTACCTAGCTTTTGAAAACAGGTGGGGATAATTATTATTCTTTCATTTTCTGCTAATGTAAGATACTATCTCCATGTTACCAGATTCTTTGTGAACATCATTTTAGTAACAGCACAATTCTCACACAGACCAAAAGTTACGTGCAGCTATACCTTTGTGCATCTGCCCAACCCCCTCAACTGTACGTCTGTGATCCCCCTGCCCTCCGGGGTCCAAGTTGCATTTTAAGGTGGTCAGGGAGTTCCCGTCGTGGCGCAGTGGTTAACGAATCCGACTAGGAACCATGAGGTTGCGGGTTCGGTCCCTGCCCTTGCTCAGTGGGTTAACGATCCAGCCTTGCCATGAGCTGTGGTGTAGGTTGCAGACGCGGCTCGGATCCCGTGTTGCTGTGGCTCTGGCGTAGGCCGGTGGCTACAGCTCCGATTAAACCCCTAGCCTGGGAACCTCCATATGCCGCAGGTGCGGCCCAAAGAAATAGCAAAAAAAAAACAAATAAGGTGGTCAGATCTCCTGCCATACCACCGTGAATGCTCGAGATCTCATCTGATCTCCAAAGCTAAGCAGGGCCGGGCCTGGTGAATACTTGGATGGGAGAGTGCCTAGGAAGAGCGGCTGCTGTAGGCTTGGAGTTCCCCGGTGGTGCAGTGGGAAAGGATCCGGTGTGGTCACTGCAGGAGCTCAGGTTGCTGCTGTGATGAGGGTTCAGTCCCTGGCCCGGGCACTTCCACAAGCCATAGGTGCAGCCAAAAAAATAAAATAGAAAATAAGATGGTCAGTTTCACGGCTTTTTGGTGAGCAGGTTGGTAGGGGGCAGGAGTGAGAGGGCACCACCGTGGTGGCCCAGGCCCCAGAGGACAGCACCCTGGCTGAGGTGGAAATGGTGGCCATGGAGAGAAGGGGACAAACAAGGATTTTGCCGAGAGACTGTACCAGACTGGCACATGGCTTAGCAATGAACGTGAGGAACCCAGTATGACTTCTGGCTTCTGGCGGAAGTGAGTGGGGAGATCATGGTGCCATTCACTGTCATAGGAAAATCTGGGGAGAGTGGGGAGCTGGGGGAGGAAATCAAGAGACTTTTAAGACGTGGTGATTTTGCTGCATTTCAGACGAGGAGGTTCTCTGAAAATGCCAAGTGGACGTGACCCTGAATCCTCGCTGGTCTCTGGTTCCTCCTCTGGGAAAGGAGATAATGGGCTAAAAGCCATCACCCCTCCCCCACCCCAGCAGCCTCCATCCCAACCCTCCCGTCCTAGCGTGGCCACTCTGCAGGAGTTGCAGCTGGACGGGTTGGCCTTTGTCTCAAAGAAGTCCGGGGTAAGACATACACTGGGCAGACAGCAGCGCAAAGGTGGTACTTAAGTTCAGGAGAACTTAACATGATCATCTCGGAAGAAGGTGTGGAAAGAAAAGAGCAGATGATTCAGCACAGCCTGAGCCCAAGGGAGCCCTCATCAAGTGGTCTGGGGAAAAAAACGGCCTGATCATTGCAGTTCTTCCAGCACTTCCGAAAGAAGGTGGACAAACCCACAGAAAAACTATTTAAAAATCAAGCAACTCAAGATTTCCTGCTAGCTGAGGAATAGTAACAATAAAATCACCCCACCTTCAAGGACAGGGACCCCATTAAATCTAGGGGCTATGCAAACCCCAAGAAAGGCTTGTTTTTGTTTTCCATAAAGACCTTTTTTGGAGTTCCCGTTGTGGCGCAGCAGAAACGAACCTGACTAGTATCCACAGGGATGCGGGTTTGATCCCTGGCCCCATTCAGTGGGTTAAGGATCCAGAATTGCCATAAGCTATGGTGTATGTCCCAGAAGTGACTGGGATCCGGTGTTGTTGTGGCTGTGGCGTAGGCTGGCAGCTGTAGCTCTGATTCAACCTCTAGCCTAGGAATCTCCATATGTCGGGGGTGAGGTCTTTAAAAAAACAAAATGTTTCTATTCAAATCACTGGAAACTGAAGGTATGATATGAAACAGTCTGACAGTTGATTCCATGGTGGAATGCGTTAATGAAGCATAAGCAAACAATGATAGGAAACGTAATTGTTTCTGAAGGAGGGAATTACCAAAGGTTATGTGTGCCTCAGTAATTCTTCAGGAGGGACCAGGACATGAGCCAGTGGTGAGTTTTGCCCACATACAGTGAAAAGCAGAAGCGTGAATAAAAACCGCAAACCCAAACAACAGTGACTACAGGTCCGAATTAAGTAATTCATACCAGAAGCAATTCTGTCCTTTTTTAATGTAAAATTGGGCAACTTCCCAGAATCTTTCTTTTTCTCATCAAGATAAGTTAAGTTTTCTGCCTCATTGGGCATCAGGCTAATTTCTAGCTTCTTTGTATATTAGAGGTAAATTTAGAAACTACAATAGGATTAAACAGAAGACACGGTGCTTGCTCACACACTTTCATCTAAAACAATTTAATTTCCAAAACTGCTACCTAAACTAAAACGAACAAGATCATTTTCATTTTCAAATTACAGGTTACTAAAAATCACAGCCCAGTAGCTTCTAGCTGGGGAAAATCCTCTTGCTATGAGTCTCCACCCACCATTTGTGACTGTGAAAAATGAAACTTTAAAATCAAGATTTTTTTTTTCAGACTCTAAGTATGGCTATTCTTTGCTCAAAAATAACCTCAGCTGTATTATGTTCATAAAAATAATGATGGTTTCCTTCTCCAGGATAAGGAATATCAGACCTTCCCGCAGTATATCAGAAGCCAATATAAATAAGAATGTTCTTTTTAATGAATAATTCAGATAATTTTTTAAAATCAATATCCAGGAGTTCCCTGGTGGCTCAGGGTTAGGGATCAGGCTGTGGCTTAGATCGCTGCTGTGGCACAGGTTCAATCCCTGGCCCAGGAACGTTCATGTGCTGCAGGCATAGCCAAGAAAAAAAAAAAAATCCAGCTTCTAAAGCATAGCATTTTTCTAGCATTATTTTAGTTTGCTGCAAACTAGAATATCATAGGTTTTATAAAAATTACTGATATGATGGAAAATAATTTGGCTATAGCTTTATTGCTTGGGGGAAATGATATGTTACATGCTCCTTGTAAAATAACACGTACACAATACAGAGAAGTGCAAAAGGAAATCGAAATCACCTCCCATTGTGTCACCTAGAGTTAGCTACAGATCACATTTCCAGTGCATACGTACAGTCTCTTTCTCTGTGAGTAATTGTGCACTCTACACCCACACACACCTCATCCCACACATACAATATGAGAGCGTGTTGTCAATACTTCCTAGGAGTCTTTTTTCCTTAATGTATCATGAACTGCTTCCTCTGCGATTTAATAGTCAGCTCATGGTTTTTAATGTCTATATAGGACTCCATCCTAGAGCTGTGCCCACATTTACTTAACATGCCCACACGATTGAACATTGGGTGTGTATTTTTCCATTTAAAAATAATGGTGCAACGCATCCTCTGTATATAGATTTTTGTTTACATCTCTGATGACTTTGAATATACATCTACATATAGGATGATTGTATCTGAGGGCGTGTTACATGTGTTAAAAAATTGGCAGGGGGGACTTCCCATTGTGGCTGAGCAGGTTAAAAACCCATCTTTTGTCTCCTTGAGGATGCGAGTTTGATCCTTGGCCTTGCTCACTGGGTTAGGGATCCGGCATTGGTGCACACTGCAGTGTGGGTGGCAGATGTGGCTCAGATCTGGCATTGCTGTGTCTGGGGTATAGGCGGGCAGCTGCAGCTCAGATTCAACCCCTAGCCTGGGAACTTCCATATGTTGCAGGTGTGACCCTAAAATGAAAAGGAATTTTTTTTGATCAAAAGACTTTTTTAGGGCAGTTTTAGGTTCACAGCAACTTGAGAGGAAAGGATGGAGGTCCCCCCCCCCAACACCTCCTGCCCCCACGCAGGCACAGCCTCCCCTGTTATCCACAGACCCCTACCAGGTGGGACGAGCCTACACTGACACATCACAATCACCCAAAGTCCACTGATGCTCACTGTTGTACATTTGATAGGTTCGGGCAAACATTTAATGATATGTGTCCAGCTTTATAATGTCATATAGGGTACTTTCACGGCCCTAAAAATCCTCTGGTTATATGCATTTTTTTTTCACTGAAGGTGGACCAATTCCTATTCTACCAATATATATGGGAGTTCCTATGTCCCTGAATTCTTACAATACTAAGAATTATCATAGAAAAAACAACCTTGCCAATTTGGTAGCTGAATAGTGAAATCTCATTTGTAATTTTTAGTGAGTTTTAATGGCTCATATAGTTATTGGTTATACGAATTTTATGTCTACTCATGCCCTCTGCCTATTTTAAAGTTGGGTGTTATCCTTTTTATTGCTTTGAAAGAAATATTTATCTTCTCTATTTTCATGTATGTTGTAACTATTTTTTTCTAGTTTAGGGATGACCTTTTACTTTCTGTATTTAGTGATGGCATTTTTTTAACATATAGAAGTTTTCATTTTCATATAGTCAAATCTATGGAAAAATGTGTAGCCATCAATGCTTATATTTAAAAACAAAAAAAAAAAACAGAAATCAGCAACCTACTTTTCAACTTAAGGAGCTAGAAAAAAAGTACAAAGAAAACCCAAAGCTAGCAGAAGGAAAAGAAATAATGGAGATTAGAGCAGAGAGAAATGAAATAGAGAATAGAAAAACAGTAGAGAAAAATCAATGAAACACAAAACCAAAAGTTGGTTGTGGTTTTTTTGTTTGGTGGTGGTGGTAGTGATTTTTTTTTTTTTTTTTTGGTTTTTTGTTTGTTTGTTTTTGGCTACTCCACAGCATTTGGAATTCCTAGGTCAGGGATCAGATCCAAGCCTCAGTTGTGACCTATGCTACAGCAATACTGGATCCTTAACCCACTGTGCAGAGCTGGGGTCAAACCTGTTTCCCAGTACTGCAGAGACATCACCAATCCCACTGTGTCACAGCGAGAACTCTGAGTTGGTTCTTTTAAAAAAAAAAAAAAAAGATTGACAAACTTTTCACTGTATGGTCTAAGAAAGAAGATTCAAATTACTAAGATTAGAAATGAAGTGGGGAAGTTCCCTGGCAGGCTAGTGGTTAAGGATCCAGTGTTATCACCACTGTGGCTCAGGTTCAATCCCTGGCCTGGGAACTTCTGCATGCCGTGGGTGCAGCCAAAAAGAAAGAAATGAAAGTGGAGACATTACTATCAAGTCTACGGAAATTATTTTAAAATTGAGAGTACTATGAACAATTGTGCGCCAACAAATTGGATAACCTAGATAAAATGAACAAATTCCTAGACACAAAACAACCAAGAGTAAATCTCAAAGAAATAGGAAGTCTACAGAAAGAGGCCTGTAATTATTGGATCCATCGTCAACAATCTCCTGATAAAGAGAAGCCTTGAACCCTGTGTCTTCACTGGAAAATTCTCTCAAACATTCAAAGAAGAGCTAATGCCAGTCCTTCTGAAAATTTCCAAAAAGTTGAAGAGGAACCACACTTCCAATTCATGTTATGAGACCAACATGACTCTGATGCCAAAGCCAGACAGAGACACTACAAGAAAAGCATAGGCCTGGAGCTCCCGTTGTGGCGAAGTGGTTAACAAATCCGACTAAGAACCATGAGGTTGTGGGTTCGATCCCTGGCCTTGCTCAGTGGTTAACCATCCGGCGTTGCTGTGAGCCATGGTGTGGGTTGCAGATGCAGCTCGGATCCCGCGTTGCTGTGGCTCTGGTGTTGACCAGTGGCTACAGCTCTGATTAGACCCCTAGCCTGGGAACCTCCATATGCCGTGGGAGCGGCCCAAGAAATGGCAAAAAAAAAAAAAAAAGCACAGACCCTTATTTCTTAGGAAGACTGATACAAAAATGCTCAACAAAACACCATGAAACCCAATTCGGCAGCATGCTCTCCAATGCACATAAACGCTGTGAATAGTCACATAGAGCAAATGAGCTAAGAGCCCCTTTGTCTTGAGGTGCACAACCAAGGCTGCTAGAAGGTATGGGCCTTCTTGGAGTTAGATAGACTTGGCTTCTCACTCTGCCTTGAGCAAGAGTCTCTCGGTGACTTTGAGCAGGTCCTCTTACTAAGACGGCTTAATAATGCCTCCTCTACAAGACCAGTGAGTTAATACATGGGAACACACCTGCTATGTTTTTGGCCAGGAGTAAATGCATTTTCCTGCCCCGCTTTATGGCAGCCAATTACTTTTTTGACACATATAACATAAAATTTATATCCGATTTGTAAAATTTGAGTTACATGGTATGAATATTTACCATGCAATTATAAAGCCTATTTACTGAGTACCTACTGTTTGTGTTAAGTACTGAAGAAAATACAGAGACGTAAGGGAAACTAGAACCACACCTGCTTTTAACCAATTTAAAACTATAGTAGGAATATAAGAGGCATGTGCTAAAATAACAGCAGGAGAAGTTAGAATGTGATAAATGCCTTGAAGGACAACTGGGGAAGGAAGGGAGAGAAAGAAGGCAGCTGAGTTGAAGGGTGGCCCGGAAATAATGTTGCTTTATGTTCTTTTATTTTATTTTTTAACAGCTGCATCCACAGCCTATGGAAGTTCCCAGGCCAGGGGCCAAGGGTCAAATGGGAGTTGTAGCTGCTGTCCTAGGCCACAGCCACAGCCACGCAAGATCCAAGTTGCATCTTTGACCTACACCAGGGCAGCAGGGCCACTGGACTGGCCAAGGACAGAGCAGGAAAGCCCACCCTCTCCCTGGCTTGGCCTGTTTACACGCTGACAGCCTAGCTACCTTCCCATGGGTCTGGGCTTGCTGGCTTCTCCTGTGAACTAGAACCTCTGAGGTCCAAGTCCCCTAGGTGAGAGCCTACAGTCCCCCCTACATCCTACCTGTGTCGCTGGCTCAGAGGCCCTGCTGCGAACCCTCCCCACCAGGCCTCCTGGGACACCAGCGGTGGGCTCTCAGCCTCCCTACTCCTGTCTCTTTGTGTCCCCAGCTGCTCATGATCACAGCCTTAACCTGGGAGTGGCCATGGGAGTGACCTGGGATCTTCAGCCAAATTAAGCCCTGTCTTAAATCAGTCAAATTAAACCTCTCTTACCTTATTTTCTATTATCTGTGACCTTTTTGGACTATATTTGCCCAGAATTTCAAGGTGTGGGGTCTTGGGAAGAATCCAGGCTGGCGATGTGACCCAAAGTGACATCACTTAACCTCCTGTCCTCACCTTCAAAGTGGTGAAACAGGAGTTCCCATTGTGGCGCAGCGGAAACAAATCTGACTAGCATCCATGAGGATTCAGGTTCAATCCCTGACCTGGCTGTTGGGTTAAGGACCCAGCGTTGCCGTGAGCTGTGGTGTAGGTCACAGACATGGATCAGATCTGGCGTGGCTGTGGCCATAGCTGTGGCATAGGCAGGCAGCTGTAGCTCCAATTCAAACCCTAGCCTGGGAACATCTATATACCACAGGTGTGGCCCTAAAAAGCAAAAAACAAAACAAAACAACCAAAAAACAAAGTGGTGGAACAGTACCTGTGACAGAGGCTGTTGCAGAAATTAAATGAGGCACAGAAACACACACCTGCTATGATGCCTGGCACACAGCAGGTGCTTAATAAATGCTCTTTACTTCCTAGTTTACATGACCCTTTAAAACTTTCCATCCACGTTTTTTTTTTTTTTTTTTTGTCTTTTTGCCATTTCTTGGGCCGCACCCGCGGCATATGGAGGTTCCCAGGCTAGGGGTCGAATCGGAGCTGTAGCCACCAGCCTACGCCAGAGCCACAGCAACGCTGGATCCGAGCCGCGTCTGCAACATACACCACAGCCCACGGCAACGCCAGATCGTTAACCCACTGAGCAAGGGCAGGGACCGAACCCGCAACCTCATGGTTCCTAGTCGGATTCGTTAACCACTGCTCCACGACGGGAACTCCCCATCCAGGTTTTTAACCTTGGGCTGCTGCCATCAATCAGCCTGTCAAGAAAAGGGTGCAGAGCCAGGATGGTACATGAAGAGACATGAGCACCCGCAAAGCTCCCTGCCCCTTCCCTCCCCTTCCCTGGGGAGGGGACAGTGGGTGACATCCCAGAACTGTGGGCTTTGTTGAATGTGGTGATCTTTCTTCGTCTTTGCTGGGAGGAATCGTCCCCTCTGAGTACATGGATGGAATCACCAAAAAAAAAAACAACCTCAGGGACACAGACAGACCAATTAAAGTGACCTTAAGCAGCTGTCTGCCAATTGAAGTGACTTCTAATAAACCTTACATTAGCACTTGCTACAGTGTGTTCCATAGTCAGAGGATGTGAGGGCCTTGTGGAGGGAAGAAGATGGGTATATCCTGTGCATTTTTAGGGCATCCTGGGGGAGGGCAGCCCCGGCGGGTTTCTCAGTGGGAAATCCCTGCAGTGTTTGCCAAGCACAGGTGACTGTAGGACTCCTATTAACACTCTGTAGAAGTAGGACTTTTCTAAGAATTCTAGAAATTTTGTTGCTCTTATATAAGCTTACTGAAGTGTACTTTTTCATGCCAGCATATAATGGTTTTTTATTAAATTGTATTGGGGCTATAGTTGATTTATAATGTGCTTCAGGTGTATAGGAAAGTAAATCAGTCATACATACATATATATTCTTTTTCATGAAGCATATTTGATGCATCATATACTTCCCCCATTTCAAGTATGCAATGAAATGACATGTGAAAACCTTGCCAAGCTGTCCAATCATCACCATAAATCAGCTTTAGAGCATTTCTGTCACCCCCACTGAAAGCTCCTGCCCACTGACTGTTCATCTGGGTTCCTAGCCCCCTGCCCCAGGCAGCCACTAATTCATTACCTATCTCTACAGATTTCCCTTGAAAATCCTGGCTTCTTTCTTACTGTGGTAAAAGATACATAACAAAACTTACCATGTTAAAGTGAGCGATGCTGTGGCATTAAGCACAGTCACAGTGTGGTGCAACCTTCAGCATCATCCAACTCTAGAACTTTCCATCATCCCAGACAGAAACTTTGTCCCCATCCAATAGTGACTCCCCGTTTCCCCATCCCTCGAAGGACTACTCTGGGTAACTCATGTAAGTGAATCACACAATGTCCTTTTGTATCTTACTTATTCCCTTAGCATAATACCTTCAGCAAGGTCCATAGATGCTGTAACAGGTGGCAGAATTTCTTAAGCCTTGGAGTTCCCTGGTGGCCTAGCAGTTAAGGACTTGGCAATGTCACTGCTGTGGCTCAGGTTACTGCTGTGGCCTAGATTCCACCCTGGCCCAAGAACTTTCCCATGCCATGGCAACAGCCCCCCCCCCCCAAAAAAAGGAATTTTTTTAAGGTTGAACAATGTTCCACTATGTGTATAGCCCACATTTTGTTTATCCGTTCATTTATTGATGGACTCTTGTGCGGCTTTCACTTCATTCTCAGCTATTGTGAATGATGCTGCTACGAACACTCATGTACAAATATCTGTTCAAATCCCTGCTTTGAATTCTTTTGAGTATATACCTAGGTGTAAAATTGCTAGGTCATATGGTAACTCTACTTTTAACTTTTTGAGGACTCACCAGACTGTTTTCCACAGCAGCTGCATCATTTCACACTCCTACCAATAGTGCACAGAGGTTCCAGATTCTCCACATCCTCGAGAACTCTTGTTGTTTTCTGTTTGGGCTTTTGGTTTTGGTTTTCGCAATAGCCATCCTAGTGGGTGTGAAGAGGTAGTTGTTGCCGTTTTGATTTGCATTTCCCTAAAGATCTGATGTTGAACATCTTTTCCTATACTTAGAGGCCACCTGTATGCTGTCTTTGGAGAAATGTCTATGCAAGTCCTTTGCCCATGTTTTTTTTTTTTTTTTTTTACGACTACACCTGTGGCATATGGAGGTCCCCAGTCTAGGGGTCAAATCAGAGCTGTAGCCACCGGCCTACACCACAGCCACAGCAACGCTGGATCCTTAACCCACTGAGTGAGGCCAGGGATCGAACCTGTGTCCTCATGGATACTAGTCAGGTTCGTTAACCACGGAGCCACGATGGGAACTCCACCCATTTTTAAATTGGGTTTTTTTTTCTCTTTGATTTGTAGTTTTTCATATATTCTGGATATTAATCCCTTGCTAATTAATCCCATTTGCAAATGTTTTGTCTCATTCTGTGGTTTGCTTTTCCTTTTCTTGATAGTGTCCTTTTGTGATGCACAAAATTTTTAACTTTGATGAAGTCCAGTTTACCTATGTTTTCTCTTGCTGCATGTGATTTTGGTGAAACAGTGCTCTTTGCTTTTAAAAATTCAAACAGAGAAAAGGAGCTTATCTGTGAAATCAAACAAAGAAAATATGTCCTGCGATCATAAAAGGCATTCTTATCTTTCCTCTAGGTATAGTTTTTTTTTAAGAACTACCAAATATCTGGTTGCTTCTACTATGTGACTTGGCAGATGGCTAACCAACAGTTGTTGCTATTACTTAATATTCGTTATGCACCAACAGCTTGTCAGACACAGAGAAGTTTCAAGCTGTTGTCAGCTCCAGAGCTGTCTGTCCTAAGTGAGATGAGAGGCATATTTATTAAGAAAAACTTTCAGTTGCAAGTGAGAGAAAACCAATTTAAAATCGCCTGGATAGAAAGGAGAATTCACCAGAAGAAACTCCTGGGGAAGGAGGAGAAGGACATGGGCTCTAATGTTTCATGTTTTAAAAACATAATGATTTAACGTGAATAGGACAAAATGTTAACCCATGTGTTAATCTGAGTCATGAATAAATAGATGTCTGTTTTCGTTTTTTTTTTTTTAAAGTATTCTTTTAATTCTCTCCCTTTATTGGGCAGGCTATCTGATGAGAATCCATTTGATTTCCATAATTCTCTAACGACATGATAATTACCACTACCTGAAATTTTATCTTGTTAAATTTTTTTCTTTTTAGGATTGTGGGGGGGTTTTTTGTTTGTTTTTGGGGGGTTTTTTGTACTTTGTTTTGTTTTGTCTTTTTAGGGCCACACCTGTGACATAAGGACGTTCCCAGGCTAGGGGTCATATCAGAGCTGTAGCCACTGGCCTATGCCACAACCACAGCCAGATCCTAGCCGCTCTGTGACCTACACCACAGCTCAGGGCAACACCAGATCCTTAACCCACTGAGCTAGGCCAGGGATCGAACCTGTGTCCTTATGGATCCTAGTCAGATTCATTTCCCCTGAGCCACGATGGGAACTCCAATGTATTTATTTTTGGCTGCTCCCACAGCACACGGAAGCTCTCAGGCCAGGGATGGAAATTGCACCACAGCAGTGACCAGAGCCACTACAGTGACCATGCCAGATCCTTAACCCGCTAGGCCACCAGGGAACTCCTCAGATCTGTTTTTTAAAACAATTCTTCTAAAAGAGAATAAATTAGAGCTTTTCATTGGAGGTGTCTGAAACTGCTGGTGATGGAGTCACAGGACAGAGCGGTGTGGCTTCCAGGTCAGGGAAGTCCTCCAGAGGGACATGTATCCGCAGGCCTCCAGATTTCTGGCTGATGGGGGGAGGGGGGAAAGAAGGCACATCCTTGAGGGGCCTGTGCCAGGAGAGATGAGGGACAAGGCCATGGAGGAGGATGAGGGCATGTGACTAGGGCCAAGTGGGAGACAGGAAACCCCTGGGGGCTTAGGAATGTGGTGATCTTTAGGGAAGTTACAGAGACCATTTTCTAGCAAAGGGCAGAGAGCCCAAGGCCTGAATGAGGGCAGGCCCTGGGGGGTGGGGACAGGGATTCTCAAGTAGAAGCAGTGGGTCCCGGTGGTTGCTTGGAATTTAGCATGGGAACGAAAGAGCTGCATTCAAAGAAAACAACCACGTACGCAGAAACAGCTCCTATTGAATATTTTTCCTCCCATTTTTCTGCAGAGCAATTCTAGCTAATTATAGATCCTGTTCCCCTTGAAACTGGGGCTGATTTGGCCCAGAAACACAGGACACCCCCCCACACCCCGCCCACCAAAAGCCCGCCCTGCTTCCAGAATTTGGTCCTTATCTCCATGGCAGAGCTACCCACGGTGCTCAGGAAAAGCAAAAACTTGTCCTTACCTGGCTCTTTATAAAAAACTTATTTTATGGAAGTACAGTTGATTTACAATTTCTGTTGTATAGCAGAGTGATTCCGTTAAACACAGATATGTTCATTTTCATAGTCTTTTCCATGTGGTTTATCATAGGATATTCAATAGATTTCTCTGTCCTAGAAAACGGGACCTTGCTGTTTATTCATCTTATATGTAATAGTATCTGCTAATCCCAAACTCCCAATCCAGCCCTGACCTGGCTTTGAAGAGAGTCAGAGAAAGATGTACGATGTGAGATCCTAAAGAAGAAGCCTCGGCTGGGTGTGCCCCCACCATGGTCGCCAGGCCCAGGAGGGCAGAGACCAACAGTTCTATCCTACTGATGCCACCAGGAGGTGGAAGCTACCATGGGAGGAAGTACAGGGTCAGTCCCTCGGTCCAGGACACGTCAGTGATCCTACAGTCTGCTCCTTAGGTTTCAGTGATGGCACTTTTGCCTGATGGGCGAAGAGTGGCTTAGAGCAGAGCCATGGGTGGTGTAAGAGAGAATGATGCCATGTAGCAGGTGGGCAGGGCTGTCACATCAAGAACTTCTAATACTTCAGCCAGCCAGGGCGCCAGCCCAGCATCCTGCTAAATGATGGACTGCAGGCCTTCAGAAGTAGCTGCACAGACCCCGTCTCCAAAAACGGGTCATCTCTTACTTCATTGGCTTCATATCCTGATTTAAGAACCATGCATTAGATGCCAAAGATGTATTCCTAACACATTCTTCCCCAGGCATGTGATTTATTCTGTTATTTTAAAAATCCAGTCCATCTCATCATCTATTATTATATTGTTGTCATCATATATATTTAAACACATTCCTTCACTGCATTTAAAATGCTTTTATTTTATTCCCTTAATAAATATTCATTTCAAGGTGACAGCCAGATGGGCTGTAAGCAGGAAAAAAAAGAGTTTATCCTTTGAGCAAATTTATTATTGGTACATTTTCTTATATGCTGTCATAAAGGCCAGTCTCTTACCAACACATTAATTTTATGACTTTATTTGTACTTCACGTGCATGCCAAACTCCAATTCACTTTTCTATTTACTCATGGACCGAATCATTTTATTCTTCTTTGCAGAAAAGAAATGTTATATTACATTAGGCATGAATTTATAGTGGGCTTAAAACTTAGTTTGCTGGAAAATCTCTTCTAGGAGGCAATGTTTGTGAAAAAAAAAAAGAACTAATTCAGATTCATTGTAGGACAAGAGTTTTAGGATTTGGGGGGGGCATGCCCACAGTATACAGAAGTTCCCGGGCCAGGGGTCAAACCCAAGCCACAGCAATGACAACCCTGGATCCTTAATCTGCTGTGCCACCAGGGAACTCCTAGGACTTTTTTTTTTTTTCCTTTTCTTTGTACAGCTGCACCTGTGGCATATGGAAATTCCCAGGCTAGGGGTAGAATCCGAGGTATAGTTTCTGGCCTACACCACAGCCACAGCAACTTAGGATCTGAGCCGCATATTCAACCTGTGCTGCAACTTGTAGCAACACCAGATATTTAACCCACTGGGTGAGGCCAGGGGTCAAACCCACATCCTCACGGACACTCTGTTGGGTTCTTCACTCACTGAACCACAATGGAAACTCTAATCATGGGATTTTTAGTAGAAGCCTTGCCTTGATGCGTTCTGTTTGTTTACAGGCTGTATTGGGACTAAATATGATACCAAGTACCCCCCAGTCCTGGTCCTCACTCCAAGTCTCAATAGCTCATGTCCATTCCCTCCTCATTCTGCTCCATCTTTTGAGTCATGACGCTGGCAATGATGAGTGTGGGAGTAACTCATCCATGGCACCAAGGGGACCTCAGTGTCGGGAGTGTACACTCCCCTGTGGATGGACACTTCCTCCACACTGCGGACTCCAGAAGCATCTCTCTAAGTGGATCTCCAAATGAATTTCACATGGATCTCAAAACAAATTTCACCTCTCCCTCTCAATCTAATCTTGCTGCTGATCTCAGATGAATGTGCAGGTGGCTGAACATTCCCCAGTATGTCTAACACCAGTGCCTGTGTCCCCAGGGTGAGCTGCAGCCGCCCCCTCACCTCTCCGGGACCAGCAGGTAGGTCTGGCCCAGGTTCCTGTGAAATTACTGCTTTTTCCCTTGGTCCTGGTATGTGTGGGATTCTGTGCGTGCCCTTTAAGAGGGAAGTCTCTGTCTCCCCAGTCCTGTGACGCTCCTGCAGTTAAACCCCCCTGGCCTTCAAAGCCGTGCTCTGGGGGCTCATCTTCCTCATGCCAGACCCCCTGGTTGGAGCTTCCAACTCTCCCTCCTGGAGGAGAAACCTCTTAATATAGTGATTCTTCAGTTTGGGGGTGGCCCACCTGGGGGTATGGTATATGACAGCTCCACACCTCCTGTCAACTCATTGTTGCTTCTTCATGTCTTTAGTTGTAGATAATCTTGTCGGGTAGGTCCAGTCTGTTTCATCAGTGGTGTTTCTACAGAGAGTGGTGGGTGCGCTCCTGAGAAGAAGCAAGCTCAGGGTCTCTGCGCTCTGCCTTTGTGGCTGCTCTCCTCCTGGTCTTTCCCACTGCTAGTGAAATCAGCCAAAAAGTGATTTTTCTCATGTTGCAGAAAAGAACAGGAGTTCCTGCTGTGGCATAATGTGATCAGTGGTGTCTTGGAAGCTCTGGGATGCAGGTTCAATCCCCGGATCCGGCGTTACCACAGCTGCGGCTTAGGTTCCAACTACAGCTCAGATCCGATCCCTGGCCTGGGAGCTCCATATGCTGCAGGATGGCCAAAAACAAAACAAAACAAAACCCTAAGGTCTGGAGTTCCCGTCGTGGCACAGTTGTTAACGAATCTGACTAAGAACCATGAGGTCCCTGGCCTCACTCAGTGGGTTAAGGATCCAATGTTGCCATGAGCTTTGGTGTGGGTCGCAGATGCGGCTCAGATCCTGCATAGCTGTGGCTCTGGTGTAGGCTGGTGGCTACAGCTCCAATTGGCCCCCTAGCCTGGGAACCTCCATATGCCACGGGTGCGGCCCTAGAAAAGACAGACAAAAAAAAAAAAAAACAAAGTCTTGATGAATTATGTGACTTGCCTGAGGTGGCACACCTAGGAAGTGGCGGTCCCATCCTAGAGACGATAGTCTCCCAGACTGGTCTTTGCTTCCAGTGTAACCCTCCAATCTGGTGTGAGATGTTGCGCCCCACCCACCGCATGGCTCAACCATCTCCTCCACGTCATGGCTCCAGCTGCAACAATAGACAACAGTGTGTATCTGTTTCCCAGTTTCTCATATTTTTCTCCAGAGAATTTTATATCCAAGCTGCTACTCTTCGAGTTGTGTGAAAGGGAGTCTCACTTCCCAACTTCTTACCTTCACTGGGTATCTAAGTGATCGTAAGAAGATACTCCTAAAAATTGTGGGCGAGTGGCCATTCTTGATCTGGATATAACAATTGCCTCAAAGGTCATTAGTATAGTACATAACCAAATAAATATAAAAGAATCCCTTTAAAAAAAAGAATGGGCTTCACTTTCGGTTTTCAGGAATCGATCAATTTAGTCTCATTCCCCACACTTCTCTTTCGGCTAAGTCCTCCCCAGTTACATTCAGGCAGGAACTGTAGCAGCTGACCTTGATTTCCTTATGTCCTTGGATGCTCAGGGGTCTGGTTCAGCTATATTGTCCAGATGCAAGCCCAGCTAAGAGAGGATTGTGGCCTCCATTATCCAGAAAAAATGATACATACAGTTAAAATCCCTTCTAATAAGTCTAAAATTTAATTTTTGTTGGTCTTGCCTTTAGCATGCAGAAGTTCCCAGGCCAGGGATGAAACCCATGCCACAGCAGTGACCTGAACCGCAGCAGTGACAACACGGGATTCTTAACCAGCTAAGCCACCAGGAACTCCTAAAATTGTAATTTTTTAATAGAAACCTGAAAAGAAAGAGTGAAAGATGATGGGCCAGCTCCTCATTGTGCTGGTGTGTTCTTCCCTTTATCACTTGTTTCAAGCCAGTTTGCATTTAGAAGCTTAAATCATGAGGCTTAAATGACCATGTCGAGATACTCCTAAAACTGTAGGCTTAGCAATGCATTGTAATTTTCATCTTCACAGAGAACTGAAGCAAGAGAAATCTCTGCTGCCACATTCCATTCACACTCTAATTATCTCGTTCACTCCTCCACGTGGTGTGGCAGAAAGAGCATTTAAATGAGGGTTAACAGTTGAGTCTTCATCTAGAGTCTGCTCCTTCCCATCTTAGCCTCAAGCCAATCACCTAGTCATCTCTGTGGGAGATGCTTCTCTCCTATTGTCCCCAGCCCCACTCCACACCTTCTCTACCGGTTCTGTGTCCCAGGGGCTGATCTGGGAGCCGACAGACATCAACCAGTCTCCCTTGTTGTCTGGCTTTGGATTAGGTTCAGCCCAGAAAAGGGGGTCACCATAGGTCAGAGGGCCAAGGAGAAGAGGTCAGTGTGTGTTCCCCACCAAATTGCCGTGGTTGGCTGGGTCCCGCCACACGAAACTCCCATCAGGCAGCCCCTGCCCAAAGCTGCCCACCCTGTGTTCTGCTAATCACTTCCCTTTGCATCTTCAGACAGAGAGGGCAGCAAATTTTCCTTGCGAAAATTTTATGAGATGCCAAAATGCGATAACCTCACAATAGGGTGATTCAAGCCCTCCTTGACACTGAGGGGTAAATAAGAATCACTGGAAATGGCATTTTCTATAAAGGACATAGGGGTTCCAGTATGTACGGTCTAGAAAGAACAAGTGTGTTGCATTGAAAAACTAGAGCATTTTACAGCTTATACAATGCTCACATCCAGGATCCTCATAGCAGCAATGTGCTCAGAACTTGCCATGGCCAGAGACCCTCTGAACAGAAGCTAAGATCAGAGTTGGAAATACCATCACTGAACGTTACCTAAGAGCCGAAGACACATTGGAAATCGCTGCTGAGAAGATAAGTATGGTTGAGGATGGAAAAGCTCTGTACCCAGGAGGTGTTGGGAACAAACCCAGCCTGGCTTTCTGGAGCACAGAGATCATGGATCCTGAGTCCCTGACCTTTAGTAATTATGTGACTGCCCCCCCCACTACCAGGCCCTCCAAAACCAAAAGTTTGTCTTAAAGTGCAAATATGACATTAGCCAGGCCTTGTCTCCAAGGAACAACATGCAGACATTCAGTACATACGTATCTTAGGTTGCTGACGATGGAAGCAGCCTGAGCCTGTGAGGCTCTGGCCTTAGGCACACACCTGTGAGTGGGATCCTCTGCTGGATCCTTTGTCTCAATCACCAGATTTATCAGAGCTGCTGAACAACTTGATTGAAATCAGAGGTGTTTAACATTACTCACCATGTTCTTCACTCTTGCACTTTTATCAAAGTTCGCCATGATGTGATAGCTTTTTAGTTATTTCAATAGGCTTGTAGAGCCAGCCATGCTGTGACAACATTTCTGACATGGCCTCAATACTCTTCTTTCCATTAAAGCCACATCACATTTGGAGTTCCCTGGTGGCCCAGCAGTTAAGGATTCTGTACTATCACTACCATGGCACAGGTTTGATCCCTGGCCCAGAAACTTCTGCATGGCATGGATACAGCCAAAAAAAAAAAAAATAGCCTACATCCCATTTATAAAGCAGAAGAATTTCTTTGTTCTAGACTCTCGGGTCACCAGACACAACTCTTCCTCCCATACTGCTCCAGACTTGAAGTCATACTTCCCCAGATGCCCTCCCTCCAAATGGGGCCTGGCACCTGCCAACCTCTCAGTGTTTGCCCAGTGAATGGAAAAAGGCATCCTGTGCTTTGCTAGCATCTACCTGTCTAATCTCTCACCCTCTCGCTCTCTCCTGACTCTTCCCCCAACGGGAAAGATGCCATCCCCAAGCATCAGTCTGAGTCTCTTGCCCTCATCCCATCCAGTCAATCCATCACCCCGTCTTACCTATTCCACCTCTTCTGTCCCTCCCACATCTTCCCCAGTGTCCTTCTTGCACAAGCCACCCTCTCTCCCTGCCTGGACACTGCGCCAGCCCCCTAGCTGGTGTCTCTATTCCAATTCTGCCTCTTTCCAGTCCAGTCTCTGCACTAACCAGAGGGCTGTCTTACATACAAAACTGAAAAAGCTCTCTGTTGTCGTAGGATAAAATCCAGACTCCTTAACAGATTTTCTGGGGCTCTTCGTGAGCCGGCCTCCAGCTGTGACTTCATTTTACACCCTCAGCACATTGCACCAGCCTTCATGCTCCAGCTGACAACACCATTTCTGGGGCCTCCCATCATGCCTTTGAGTCTTAGGACATGACGTGGCCTTGCGCACCCTCCATCTCCACACACACACACAGGTAACTTGTGCTCGTTCTTCAGAAATGGGCTGAGATGTCACTCCCTTCAGAAGCCGCCTCTGAGCCCCTCCCTTCTGCCTGCTACAGAATCCCTAGAACATGGTGGCGAAGGCTCTGTAGTCCAACAAACAGGCCACCAAGCCTCTCTACAGCCTCATCCTTTCCTGTGAAATGCAGATGGTTTTAGTTCCCATCTAACGACTGTTGTAAGAATTTAAGGAGATCACCAGTGAAGCCATTATCAAGCTTGATAATGCATGCTCCACAAGCACATCTAGCTGCCTGGGCCACCACCTCCTTTGCTCTGTTTCCAGGGACAGGAGCCTGGATGGGTCACTCAAGCCCCTTGTGTGGGCACTGGGGCCCCATGCCTTTGCCCATGCTGCACTCCGCATGAAATGTCTGTCTTCCCAACCCCACCCGCCCACACCCCACCCATCCCCCAGGGACCGGCCCCACACAGTCCTGCCTCCCCCACAACCATGCTGGCCTCACTGGTGATTCCTCTCTTGGGACCTCCTAGAGCATTGTTTTGACTAATAACAGCAGCCATTGCCAGTCTCCAGGCATCCTCAGTGTCCCTGGCACTAGAATGCATGGTTGGCATTTGATGTCAGTTTCATCCTCTCACAGCTGTAAAGGCTGGACTGTGTTTACCTCCTGTTCGAGTGAGGCAATGAGGCTGGGAAGGTTCTCAGAATCCTCGCTCACCCTTGCGGCATGCTCTGTGATCCATCCTGCCCACATCACTGATTATAACTGTGGGGTCCTCTCCCCCTTCCCCGGGAGAAGGAAAGCACGCCGGGGTCAGAGCAGGACCATCTTACTCACTGAAGTGTCCTTGGAGAAATGGAATATAGAGCGGAGTGATTCAGAAACAGGCTGGATGTGACAGGCAGGATGAAGGCAGAATGGCCGAGAAAGTGGGGGATTGGTGCGGGGGGGAGGCAGATTTAGAAGATCCAGGACCTGGGAGCTGGAGCCACCCTTCCCCTAGGCATTTGTGGTCTATAAGGAGAAAGGGAATTTTCTGGTCCAGGAAGAGTCTAAGATTGGAGTCAGACCCTGAGAGGGGTGTGAGTACAAGTTGCTGAGGTGGAAGGTGTCCCCAGGGAAGGGAAAGAAGCCAGCTGGAGGGGCTCCCAGGAACAGATGAACTGCGGGCAGCTCCTCACTGGGGTCAGCACTCGGGGGCAGAATCCTGCCCACTGAGTGTTTATAGGGCCCATGGGCCAGGAATTGCCATTACATTTTTAAATGGTTGAAAGATAGTCCAAAGAAGAAAGAGTTGATGCCATATGAAAGCTACTGAAATTCACATTTCAGTGGCCACAGATGTAGCTGCATCCAGTTGTCAATTTCATATCTATGGTTGTCTGTCCTCCCCACCAGCAGGGGCAGTGGTCACAACAGAAGCCAAATGGCCCTCAGACTAAAATACCATCTGAATTCACAGGAAAGGTTCTACCCCACTGATGTAGACCACGCTGCAGCATCGTCCCATCCAAGGGGACAAAGGACTCCTGACACTGCGTGAAGGCCATTGCCAAGGCTTCTAACTCCCAGCCAGTCCAGCCTACCCTTGGCCAGCAGGCTCCTGCCGCTGGAGAAGGTTCTACGCTCTATGTGTGGAAATCACTGAGTGCCAAGGAGGCATGTGGGGCTCGGGGCTTCAACGGAAGGCACAGCTGTTCCCAAGGGGCTGGTGTCATCAAGGCTCATCTGCTGGGCATCAACTGTGGTGCGTGGGCATTGGCCTCATTTCAGGACATAGGGAGTCCTAAACAACCTAAGACAGTTGATGGGCAAAGAAAATATTTATGATGAGGTATCTGGAATTTCTCTAGAAAGGGAAGAGGAGAACAGCTGGCTGTTTAGATGAGCGTGTGCTTGTATCAGCATTTCTCAGCAACAAGGAGAGAGTGCGAGCCTGCATGAAGCAGGATCTTGGCAGCAAGTTGGGTGCCAGCAGGGACATGCAGGGAAGGAGACTCTGGGAGAGCCGGGGTCTGGGAGCTGTCCTTAGAGTTGCCCTGCCTTGAAAGTCTGTGTCTGTCACCTTGGGGGCAGGAGGAACAGAAGAAAAGAGAATGTACCAGTTTGTGAAGAGTCTAGAAACAAGTATCCAAATTTATGCTTGAAGATCTGAAGAGCTGTTGGGGTTAGTGATGCAGTACGTCTGTAAAGGTTAATGGGAACATCTTCATTCACGGCAGGAGGCGGGAGAGGGTCCCCTGAGGGTATTCAAATGACTGGTTAGAAAGCAAGGGAGCTGGGGCCAGAGCCCGCACCCCTGTTTCTCGAGCTGTGCTTGTCACCCTGTATGTATCTCCTCTCGGTTGTCCGACTGCGTGGAGTGTGTCTTAGATGATGTGTGGGGCATCACATCATTTTTGGAGGGTTGGAGCCGAATTTCAGACAATCAGCAAACAAGAAACGGAGTTCCCATCGTGGCACAGCGGAAACGAATCCAACTAGGAACCATGAGGTTGCGGGTTCGATCCCTGGCCTTGCTCAGTGGGTTAAGGATCTGGCGTTGCCATGAGCTGTGGTGTAGGTTGCAGATATGCCACGGATCTGGTGTGGCTGTGGCTGTGGCTGTGGGGTAGGCCAGCAGCTGTAGCTCTGATTCGACCCCCCTAGCCTGGGAACCTCCATATGCCGCAGGTGTGGCTCTAAAAAAAAAAGAAAAGAAAACAAGAAACGATAGTAGAAAAACAACAAAAATAAATGAGAGAAAAAGGAAAATCAGAGAAGATAATGAAATGGCCAATTAGGAGTTCTTGTTGTGGCTCAGTGGGTTAAGAACACGACATAGTGTCCATGAGGATTCAGGTTCGATCCCTGGCCTTGCTCTGTGGGTTAAGGATCCAGCGTTGCCACAAGCTGTGGGTGTAGGTCTTGGGCATAAGTTGCAGACAGGGGTCTCAGCTGCAGCTCCAATTCGACCCTTAGCCCAGGGAAGTTCATATGCTGCTGGTTCAGCCGAAAAAAAAAGAAATAGCTAATAAATGGACTCTATGCTCACCTTCATTAGGAATAGCATTGTCCCTAGATTTCTATAATTGGGGAGTCATGGATTAGAGCTGGGTTCATTGTCTTCATCAAGGAGAGGATTTCTAGAGTCCTTGAGAGAGCAAGAAACACCTGCTACTCTTTCTCTGGACACAAGTGGAAATGGGGAGGCTGCTTCTGATTGAGGGCTATGATCTGAACCACCCTTTCTTAAAATGATTTTTTTTTCTTTCAAAGAGATTCCTTGTTTTCCTGCTTAGGGTAAGTGGTGATGAAATGACCCTAGTGGGTTAGGGAATGGTGCTGTGGACCAGACATTGATAGTATTGCAGCCAATATTTTATCAAAATAATAAGTGCCTTGAAATTCTGACAAATGGGACCCCTTTGTGGCTCAGCGGTACACAAGTCGGCTAGTGGATCCTGACTAGTGTCCATGAGGATGTGGGTTCGATCCCTGACCTCACTCAGTGGGTTAAGGATCTGGCGTTTCCATGAGCAGTAGTGTAGGTCACAGATGTGGCTCAGATCCTGAGTAGCTGTGGTGGTGGCCTAGGCTGGCAGCTATAGCAATGACTCAACCCCTAGCCTGGGAACCACCATATGCCACAGGTGTGGCCCTAAAAAGAAAAAAAAAAAAATTCTGACAAGTGGTAGATAAGCAGCCAAAGAGATGTGGCCACTTTATAATCATAAGCAAGGGCCCTGGAGCGCATTCCGTTTCCTGTGCAAGTACAAGCCCTTTGGTCCTTTACAGCCAGGGTTCCTGGAGAAAGAGCAAAGCGGACTGGGTACCTCTTCCCTGAAGAAGGGCTCAGGCAGGCTCTGAGTGTCCAGTGCCACTTTGGAAGTGCTGTAAAATTTCTGATCTCTGCAGACCTCCACTCCCTTTGATTCGGGGACCATGAATGGGGGACTTCGGTGAGGTTGCTTATGAGATTCTGACTAAGACAGACTGATACAACTCTTCTCTGCCTGATTTTTTCAGACACGGGAACCTTGTATGCACACCCCGACCCACCGTGCAGCACATTCTGGCCACCTGGGGGGTTCTTTCTGCATTTGTGACTCTCTCGGCAGCCCTCTGGGGCTCTAACAGGAAATGGGGGAGGCCTTTGACTCTTGACCGGATGCCTCAGGTTTCCAGGGAGCCAGGACATGCCCATGCTTGTGAGAAAGCACTGGGCCTGGTTACTTGATTGATACCAAGAGCCTTGTGAAGACCACATGGAAGAGTCAGCGGCAGAGTTCCTGTCATGGCGTAGCAGAAATGAGTCCGACTGGGAACCATGAGGTTGCGGGTTCAATCCCTGGCCTTGCTCAGTGGGTTAAGGATCCAGTGTTGCCATGAGCTGTGGTGTGGGTCGCAGACATGACTCAGATCTGATGTGGCTATGGCTATGGCGTAAGCCAGCAGCTGTAGCTCCAACTCAACCCCTAGCCTGGGAACTTCCATATGCCGTAGGTGCGGCCCTAAAAAAGAAGGAAAGAAATTTGCAAGATGATGCTGAGCTGAGAGCTGGCTCTCTATGTCCCCATTACTTAGACCAGGGGACGTGACTCTTTTCAGTCAATCCTATCTGAATTTTCCAGCTTCGTAGAACAACAAGCTTAGAAGTTGCCCTTGCTGTTTTCAGACTAACATGTCTTAGAATATAAAATAAAGCATATTTAAAATTTCTGTTGTAACAAAATATATCCTAAAACAAAATTGAAAGACAAGTGACAAGTAGAGGGAAATATTTGTAACAGTTATGACAGATAAGTATTAAAACTATGTAAAGAACTCCTTCTAGTCAACCAAAAAGACAAACAATCTCGTAGGAAAAAAAAAAACGGAACAGCAGAACAAAAAGGGGATATCAGAGAAAATGAAATAGAAATGGCCAATAAATACATCAAATAATGCTCACTCTCAGAAGGAATCACGGCAATGAAACTTTACAAGATGAAGTACCATTTTCGCCCACTGTAATGGAAAGAATATTAACTTTTCTAAAACTAAGAAGGTGTGGGGAAAAGATAGTCCCATCTTTGTTGGAGGGGACATAAATGACAATGTTGGGGAATAATTTAGCAGTATTACAGTTAAAATAAGCCTGCCCTCATGGCCCAACTGTTCGTCTTTTGGAATTTATCCTAAAGAAACACGGAGGGCACAGAGGCAGCCTGTGTCCCCCCCGGGTCTGCTCCCATCAGCTTTTGTAGTAACAGAAGTGCTAGCTGCCCAGCCGAAGACTACATTTCCCAGCCGCCCTTGAAGCCAAGTATGACCATGTGACTGTGGTCCAGCCAGTAGGATGTGAGAAGAGACTGCAGTTTTTAGGAGGAGCTCTCCAAGGACAGGTGCACATGCTCTCTCTTTCTCCTTTTCCCCCCTCTCTGCTGGCTGGAAAGCAGACGTGGGACGATTCACCTGGGACTGTGCAGATAAGGGCCACACCTTAGGGAGGTAGATGGAAGACAAGAAAGGAGATACTATGGGACTGTAACAGCTCCAGATGGTTTCCATTCATACTGTTATGTGATGGAAAAAGACCCTTCTGTTTTGTTGAATCCGCTATTATGGCTTCAGCTGAACCCGAATTCTAACTTATACACATGCACATATTTTAATATGTCACAAAGATGTGCATTGTAGCCATCCTTATAGCAGCAAAATTTTGGGGGAGGGAATATAACAAAACCAAATGGCTGTCAGTATGGGATTGGCTAAATAAATCATTGAATGGTGACCTCCCGAAAAGACATGTCCGGGATTGTTTCCTTCTGGTGCAGCAGGTTAAGGATGCAGCGTTGCCACAGCTGTGGCGCACATCACAGCTGCAGCATGGGTTCAGTCCCTGGCCTGGGAACTTCTACATGCCATGGGTGTGACCAAAAATTTACATTTAAATTAAAAAATTAAAAAATAAAGATGTGTCCATACCCTAACCCTCAGAACCTATGAATATAACCTTATTTGAGAAAAGGCTCTTTGCAGATGTTATCAAGTTAAAGATCTAAAGATGAGATCATTCTGGGTTACTTGATTTAAGATGAGCCCTCAATCTAATGACCAGCTGAAAAAACAAAGAATCAACTGTGCCCAAGAGCCTTTGGAGACAGCATGGTCCTGCCAGCACCTTGCTTCCAGACATCAAAATTCAGAACAGTGAAAGAATAAATTTCTGTTGTTGCAAGCAACTGAGCTTATGGTAATTTTTTTTTTTTAATGACAGCCCCAAGAAACTAGTACACCTTGGCATTTCAGGCTTCGGACCTTCAGAACTGTAAGGGGATATATTTGCGTCATTTGAAGACACTAATGTTGTTATATTTTGTTTGAGAAACGGTGGGAAACTAACCCACTTCTCTGTCCTGGCTCCCATCAGTGCCGGCCAGGGGCAACAGGCTGCTCTGAAGGAAGCGTGGCATATGGTTTGTGTAGCTTGTGTTTACACGACATATCTGAGTTGTGGTACTTTTGCCTCCAGCTCTAGACAGTGTGGCCTAATCTTCACTTGACCAGCCCTGAAAGGAAAACAGACTCTCTTTGGGTTGCTCTGCTGCTAAAATCTTCTACAGAATTTACCTGTGGCACAGCTGGTTAAGGATCTGGTATTGCCACAACTGTGGCACAGGTTGGATCCCTGGCCCAGGAACTTCTGCATGTAGTGGTTGCAGGAAAAAAAAAAAAATTACTACTTACAAAAAAAAAGGGAGTTCCCGTTGTGGCTCAGTGGTTAATGAATCCGACTAGGAACCAGGAGGTTGCGGGTTCTATCCCTGCCTTGCTCAGTGGGTTAAGGATCCGGCGTTGCCGTGAGCTGTGGTGTAGGTCGCAGACGCGGCTCAGATCCTGAGTTGCTGTGGCTCTGGTGTAGGCCAGTGGCTGCAGCTCCGACTCGACCCCTAGCCTGGGAACCTCCATATGCCACGGGAGCGGCCGCAGAAATGGCAAAAAGACAAAAAAAAAAAAAAAAGGAGTTCCCTTGTAGCTCAGCAGTTAATAAACTCAACTACTAGTCCATGAGGACTTAGGTTCCCTGGCTCCGCTCCTTGGGTTGAGGATCTGGCTTTGCCTTGAGCTGTGGTATATGTCGCAGCTGCAACTCTGATCTGGCATTGCCGTGACTGTGGCAAAGGCTGGAGTTTGCAGCTCCAATTCAACCCCTGGCCTGGGAATTTCCACATGCCGCAGATGCATCCCTAAAAATGAAAACAAAGAAGAAGAAGAATTCTTAGAAGTCCAGGCAGTCCCTCTGAAAGATAAGAAAATTTCAAGATTTTGCGTGATGGTAAATCTCGAGATGTTAGCTATGATGAGAATGAAGACAGTCCCTCTTCTTTCAAATCTGAATCCTGAGTGTGCTTAAGCCATTTTGGTTTAAGCTCTGAGAAACCAGAGCAAGCCAAGGGTGAGAACAGAATAGCCCAATTTTGCTATACATGCTACCCCAGCCAGATAAGGAAGTTATGAAGCCCTGCGGCCATCACTAGCTGCTTTAAAACTTGGACGTCAAAGCTAAGGAACTCTCCTTCCCGATAGGCCTCCCACCCACCTATCACTCCCTTGTCCTCCAGGACCAGATGGGAAGAGAGCTCTCACCTGGGGAAGCACTGATGTCTTTCTACCATGACGGATGGACGGATGTGCTAAGGGAACAGGAAGCATAGCCGGCCAGGCCGTCCACTGGTGACCTGAAGACTCCTCTCATATATCGTTCAGGAAATAAAAGGGAAGCAGAAGGAATATTTTGTCTCTATGCAGCCTCTTTAAACATTTGCATCTCCTCCAGCCCATGTTTGCTCCCACCTTTTCAGAAATTAGAGTTCTATTCTTTTTCCACTGGAATCTTGGTCACGTGTTTCTAAATCTTCTGGTCATAACCATTCCTTTCCATTTGGGGTCTGCAGCACCTTCTCCTTGGTGAACATCTCTGGGATGATTTGCAGTCCAGTGGTCTACCAGCACCAGCTTGTGCCAGCTCCCAAGAACCAATGATCAGATTTTCAAGAATTTTGTAAACTAGTTATTATCACTTAGTACCTTGAAATTGGCCATGGTATGAATATTTACAGCACAAAAAAATTGGCACATGCTACAATCAGGACTTCCTTCCTTCCTTCCTTCCTTTCTTCTTTCTTTCTTTCTTTCTTTCTTTCTTTCTTTCTTTCTTTCTTTCTTTCTTTCTTTCTTTCTTTCTTCTTTAAAGAAGCAGGGGGATGTAAATTTGGATTACCAGAACACCACCGTGGGTGAATATGCAACTAAAAGGCTACATTTGCCATCCTCCTTTGTAGTAAGATATCACCAAGGAATCAATGAGATATAGGAAGAAGTGTGTGGAGGACTTCCAGAAATAGTCTTAGAAGGAAGAATTCCCCCTTTCTCAATATTGTTGCCTGAAAAAGTGAATATGAGGGCTGGAACTCCAGCAGCCATATTGTACCATGAGGTCAAGGAAAACTAGATGAAGCCTGGACCCTAATGACTTGAAGATGTCAGATCAATGCAGAATTATTTAACTCCAGAGCAAAAATAAACTTCTGTTTAAAGCCACTTTTAATTTGGGAGTTTTCTATTATATATTGTAACATCTAATCCTAATTGTAAGATTAAATGAAAGTGAATTTCTCATCAAACAGATACATGGTATTTCCTATGCAATAACACAGATATTGTTACTTAACTACACACTCTCTCTCAAATAGGCTACAACTGCCTTACTGTCCTCAACTTGCCCTCTCATGAAGTGGCCACAATGTCTTTTCTTAATGTTAACATTTGGCAAATGATTAAAGTCTACCACAAATCCTGGGTCCACCTGGAAATTTCACACCCCAGCAGTGGCTGGTGCATTCTGCCGTTGGGTGGTGTCATGGTGGGAGCTAAGCCTACACTCAGCTACCACTTGTGCATGGGGGAATGGGGTGGGGAGGACATGACCTGGATGATCAGCTCAGGCAAATCTGGGGACAAGCTCCAGTGAAAAAAAGGCTAGGGAGAAGGAAATATCTGTTAAATGAGTGAACATAGTTGTGCAAATGAACACCACCTTTCCTGTCCAATTTTACAGGCTGTGCTATTTTAGGACCAGAACAAAGACTCTACTGTCCTATTTTTAAACAATAGGTTAGTATAATAAAAATGTTTATAAGTAACTGAGGGATTGATTTTTTTTCTGAGTTATCTAATCAACCCAGCTGTGAGGTATCATAACTGTAACCTCTAAATTTACAAAATAACCATAACCTATGAAATAAAGTAGCCAACTTCTAGAGTATATACATATATATAACTGAATCACTTTGCTGTACACCTGAAACTAAGCCAACATTGTTTTTTGGTTTTTTTTTTTTTTTGTCTCTTTTAGCTATTTCTTGGGCCACTCCCGCAGCATATGGAGGTTCCCAGGCTAGGGGTTGAATCGGAGCTGTAGCCACTGGCCTACGCCAGAGCCACAGCAACGCGGGATCTGAGCTGAGTCTGCAACCTACACTACAGGTCACGGCAACCCGGATTGTTAACCCACTGAGCAAGGGCAGGGACCGAACCCGCAACCTCATGGTTCCTAGTCGGATTCGTTAACCACTGCGCCACTACGGGAACTCCTGAAACTAAGCCAACATTGTAAATCAACTATACCTCAATGCTAAGAAATTAAATACATAAAATTTTAAAATAAATAAAAGTATTCAACTTTACTGAATAATCACAGAAATCACCCGCAGTCACTTACTCTTGAAGTGTGTCAACATGTCAGTCCAAAACAATGGTTTTTGAAAATTCATATTTAATGCCTTTTCTTAGTTATAATTCTATTAAAAAAAGAAAAAAAAAGGAACTGACTCTTTTGTTCTTATTGATGAAGCTAATTTAATTTTCTGGTCAATTGTAAAAAAAAAATGTGTTCCTATTTTAATGAAATGAAAAGGAAGATGATCTATCTGTGTAATCTGAGTAACCTTGCAATGTTGTGTTTCAAATGTAGTGTGTCAGAAAAGTATGCATTCGAAGCCAAAGTAAATGCTTATTTTCACAAAGAAAAGGAGCTGCACTTTGGTGGCTTTCGTAGGCTACTGAACCATCTTCGGGATATTGCTTACTTTCATTTATTCCTGAATAGAATTAATATTCCCTGCCTTTCTGATCTTTCTATGGGAGTGCCCTGCTGTCTAACCAGCTGTTTCTTTCTTTTTCTTTCTTTTTTTTTTTTTTGTCTTTTTGCCTTTTCTAGGGCCGCTCCCGAGGCATATAGAGGTTCCCAGGCTAGAGGTCTCATCAGAGCTGTAGCCACTGGCCTACACCAGAGCCACAGCAACTCAGGATCCAAGCCGTGTCTGCAACCTACACCACAGCTCACAGCAATGCCAGATCCTTAACCCACTGAGCAAGGCCAGGGATTGAACCCGCAACCTCATTGTTCCTAGTCAGATTTGTTAACCACTGAGCCACAATGGGAACTCCTAACCAGCTGTTTCTTAATTGAGATCAATTCTCTCCTTTTGCATAGGGCAGGCTCTCTACCTCCAGGGAACTGCCAAGGTCAAATGTGGCATAGACCCCCATAAATCACCACCCTCCCTACCACCACTTCCCAACACTATTATACAATTTGCTGAACTAAATTAAGATGCCTTTTGTAAAAGAAGGGGGCAAATATTTCATATGTGTGAAAAAAACCTATTTCTCTATTTCTTTTTTGGGGGGCAGGGGGCACCATGCCCACAGCATGCAGAAGTTCCTGGGCCAGGGATCAAACCCGAGCCACAGCAGTGACAATGCCAAATCCCCAACCACTAGGCCACCAGGGAACTCCTATTACTCCATTTATATGTTTACTTCTTTAGCAGAATTTTACGTAGAAATATTTTTTAACTTATTTCTAGAAATAATCACATCAACTTGTAAAATATTATTTCATCCCTGGAGTCTTTTAAAAGCAGTTAATATTATCAACAATATTGTTTGAACCAAAATTATAAATTGGGAGTGAAGCGGAAACAAATCCAATTAGGAACCATGAGGTTGTGGGTTTGATCCCTGGCGTCACTCAGTGGGTTAAGGATCCAGTGTTACTATGACCTGTGGTGCAGGTCGCAGATGCAGCTTGGATCTTACGTTGCTGTGGCTGTGGTATAGGCCAGCAGCTGTAGCTCTGATTGGACCCTTAGCCTGGGAACCTCCATATGCCGTGGATGCAGCCCTAAAAAGCAAATATATATATATATATATATATATATATAGATATATATAGATATATATAGATATATATATATAAATTATTAGTGTCAATTAAAATTTTTCCCTGCTGTTGCTTTCTTTCAGAGTTTGATTTAGGATTAAAAAGTTTTAATGAGGCAGAACTTCTGTGCCTGCCCACTTCCATCTCTCACAAGTATCCCATCTTAATAAATCTCTTTCTTGCCTATCAAAAAAAAAGTTTTAATGAGGAGTCTCCATTGTGGCTCAGCAGGTTAAGAATCCAACTAGTATCCATTAGGATGCAGATTAGATCCCTGCCCTCGCTCCATGGGTTAGAGATCTAGCATTGCCACAAGCTATGGTGTAGATCGCAGATTCGGCTCAGATCCAGTGTTACTGTGGCTGTGGTGTAGGCCTCACCTGCAGCTCTGATTTGACCCCTAGCATGGGAACTTCCATATGCACCACAGCTCACAGCAATGCCAGATCCTTAACCCACTGAGCGAGGCCAGGGATCAAACCCACAACCTCATGGTTCCTAGTCGGATTTGTTTCCGCTGCGCCATGATGGGAACTCTTAGATGTAAATTTTTTAAAGATATTTTTAGTTATATAATGAAAATAAAGTAACAGCCCTTTGGGAATGTAACTGGTTTATGCTCAGACTCATCTAATTGGAAGTCCAGCTTTTGGACAACCCAATGGGTTAGAAGCCAGGCGAACTGGGTTTCTGGCTCTGGTGCTCATGGTAAGGAGAACCAGCCTGCTAGCATGTGTCTTCAGTTCCTCCTCCTGTTCCCCAAACTGAACCAAACCTCTCCTTGTCTCAGAGGCTAGTGGCCCTGCGGTGGGCCTCACAGCCCTGCTCTGGGCATCAAGTGAGATACTTAGAGAAATTTGAAACAGCCCCTTGAAATGTTGTTTACGCAGCCTTGAATAAAAGGGTACAAGAGGGAGTTCCCTGGTGGCCTATCAGTTAAAGACCAGCATTGTCACTGCTGTGATGTAGGTTCGATCCCTGGCCCATGAATTTGCATGCCACAGACACGGCCAAAAAATTAAAAAAAAAAGAAGGCCCTCAAACGTGCAGGAGATGCTAATGGGCAGTACCCATGGAAGGGGGTTCCACTGTGTAAAAAAAGGAAAGCCCCCCTGGCGTTGAGGCACAGAAACAAAAAGGCATCTCAGGATACTCCAGAGGACTCCATAGGTCACCAGAGTTTGGGGTGGGGGAGGAAGTGGGGGTGGGGGACAGGGAGAAGACCTGGCAGAACTGGGGGTGCTTTGCATTCCGGTGACCACAGAGATGAGGTCAGCCAGGACCAGACACAACTGGGATTTGACCTGATGAAACATTGTGAGTCAGAGTCTAAACTGGCCCAGTTCCTGGCTGCCTGCTCTGGGGCCCTCTCATTATGTAAATGGACTGTGATGAGGGAGCCTCAGAGATTCCTGTAAACAGCAATCACAGGCAGGGCCCCCGGGGTCTGGTTCACTCCACCAGGACGCGCTTCTGGGAAGTTCGGTAGTACCCTGTCCCTTAGGTAGAGGAGGAAGGGGGAAGGATTTTAATTTTTTTAATTTGTAAGAAATAACGGTTGTGGAGTTCCCTTTGTGGCGCAGTGGTTAACGAATCTGACTAGGAACCATGAGGTTGCAGGTTCGATCCCTGCCCTTGCTCAGTGGGTTAAGGATCTAGTGTTGCCATGATCTGTGGTGTAGGTCACAGACGAGGCTTGGATCCCGAGTTGCTGTGGCTCTGGCATAGGCCGGTGGTTACAGCTCCGATTGGACCCCTAGCCTGGGAACCTCCATATGCCGCGCAAGCAGCCCAAGAAATAGCAAAAAGACAAAAAGAAAAAAAAGGAAAAAAAAAGAAATAATGGTTGCTTTACCATGTTGTGTTAGTTTTAGGTGTACACTAAAGTGATTCCATATACATATCTATAAATATATAATTCCCTTTTTTCCATTCTCTTCCACAATACAGCAAGTCCTTATTGCTTATCTGTTTTGTGTATAAGAGTGTGTATATTTTAACCCCAAGCTCCTAATTTATCCCTCTCCCCGCCACTTTGGTAACCATAAGTTTTCTTTGTCTGTGAGTGACTTAGTTTTTTTACTTGAAGCACAGTTAATGTATAATGTTGTGTTAGTTTCAGGTGTACTCCAAAGTGATTCAGTTATACATATTTTTTACTATTTTCCATTACAGATTATTATAAGATATTGAATATAGTTTCCTGTGCAATACTTGTTTATTTTTAGGTCCTTGTTTTGTTTGTTTGTTTGTTGTCTTTTTAGGGCTGCATCCACGGCATATGCAGGTTCCCAGGCTAGGAGTTGAATCAGAGCTGTAGCCCCTGGCCTACACCACAGCCACAGCAACAGGGGATCCAAGCCATGACTGTGACCTACACCACAGCTCACAGCAATGCCAGATCCTTAACCCACTGAGTGAGGCCAGGGAGCAAACCTAAGTCCTCATGGATGCTAGCAATGATGGAAACTGCAGTCCTGTTTATTTTATACACAGTAGTGTATATCTGTTAATCCCATACTCCTCCTTTATCTCTCCCCCACCAAGCCCCCACCCGAGGACTTGGCTTACTGCTGCTGTGTGCTTGAGAGAGTTGCTGGGCTCTGCTGATCTGCCCTCTGCAGATGTATGAGCTTCCAGGCTGCACCTGCACACAGCCCTATCTAATCCCCCATCTCAGCATCTCAAGGGAAATGGGGTCAAGGCCAAGGTGCACGTTCCTGGGGCCCAGGCGAGGTTGTCCTGGGTTCAGAGAAGTGCAGGCGGCCCCTGCCCTCCTTCCAATCCTTGCAAAGGGCTGGGCCCAGCGGATGAGAGCTGACCCCAGGAGACCTCCTGACAGTGGAAGCGGCTGCAGGTGACTTCATTTTTTCAGTCACATCCTCCTCCTTCCAGTTACACGTACCCCCGAACCTGTCCTATCCTTGGAGCTCTGGTTGGACATTCCAGAAATTCTCTGAACTTGCGTGCTTCTGTTAGGATGTTCTCTGTGAGTAGGTGAAGTTGCCTTTCTCAGGCAGGAAAGTCTTCTCACTGTTTTTGCTAAATTAGAAAACTATTTACACCTCATGTATGGTGAGACAGGAGATCCCTCAAAGCAAAACAATTTCCTACTAAACATTATTTACCATTTTCTGTGAGAATTCTGACAGGCTGGGGCAAGCACAATTTACATTTATTCAGAGCTCACACTGAACACTAAGCAAACTGAAAATATCTAAAAAGGCCTCTGGAATATTCCTCTCTTCTGTCAACATGTTCGAGGTGGCTTATCAACCACTGACACTTGACTTTGTGTAAGCTGGAGGCTTCCATGGGGAGGGACCTCTGCCAGACCTCCAGGTGAGGCTGCAGGGGACTTTCTGTGTCTTCTGCCTGGACACAAGGGGGGAAGGACAATTGGAAGAGGAGGCTGACCTTAGCATCTGACTGCCGATGCTTTTAACCTCCATTCTCCCCGGTGGGTAAAAAACAGAGGCTCAGTCACTGGGCAAATGCCAAGACAGGCATCCTCAGCTGGGCTGAAGCTGGAGTGGATGGTTTATGTAGAGGTCAGACTAGAAAGAGGCAGAGGGAGAGGGAGGAGGAAGAGGAAAAGGAGAAGCAAGTGAGAGGTTTTGTTTTTTTTAATTTTATTCAAGTATAGTTTACTTAAAATGTTGTGTTTGTTTCTGCTGTATAGAAAAGTGACTCTGTTATACATATATGTCTTATTTTTCAATTCTTTTCCATGATGGTTCATCACAGGATAATGACTAGAGCTCCCTGTGCTATAGGACCTTGTGGTCTATCCTTCCTATATAGACTAGTTTGCATCTGCTAATCCCAAACATCCAGTCCTTCCCTTCCTCAGCCCCCCTCCCTCTTGGCAACCACAAGTCTGTTCTCTATGTCTGTGAGCCTGTTTCTGTTGTGTAGGTAAGTTCATTTGTGTCCTATTTCGATTCCATATGTAAGGGATATCATATGATATTTGTCTGACTGACTTCACCTAGTATAACAATCTCTAGGTCCATCTCTGTTGCTGCACATGGCATTATTTCATTCTTTGATGGCTGCATAGTATTCCACTGTGTATACATACCACATCTTCCTTATCCATTCCTCTGTTGGTGGACACTTAGGTTGTCTCCCTGTCTTGGCTATTGTGAACAGTGCTGCAGTGAACATAGGGGTCCATGTGTCCTTCTGAATTGGTTTTGTCTGCATTAGTTTTGCCCAGGAGTAGAATTGCTGGATCATATGGCAGCTCTACCTTTAGTTTTTTGAGGTACCTCCATACTGTTTTCCACAGTGGTTGTACCAATTTATATCCCCACCAACAGTGTAGGAGGGTTCCCTTTTCTCCACACCCTCTCTAGCATTTGTTATTCGTAGACTTATTGATGATGGCCATTCTGACTGGTGTGACGTGGTACCTCAATGTAGTTTTGATCTGCATTTTGAGAGAGATTATTATTGTAATTGGCTTTTTTTGTGTGGCAGAAAGCCCCAGTTCCATCATTAACAAGCCATTATTCCAAATAAAATGAATAGTCCCAGTGGGGAACAGTGACTTAGACTTTGTAAATGAAATCAAGGCAGCTGTAAGAAGTATGTGCTGTCTGGGTACCCAAGTGGCTTGGGCCATGCCTTCCTGCAGACACCCTGCTGGATCCTGTGGCCCTTGAGGGCCAGCATCGCCTGGAGAACAGTCACTTCACACTTGATGCCAGCAAACACTTTCCATGTTGAAACAGCATTGTCAAGTTTAACCTTCAAGTCTGAATGCCTCCTTTCAAGGAAGGACGAGAGAAGTCTGGTGTGTGTTTGTTTTTTAACAGCGTGACAATCATTGAGTCGATGCAGAAGAGTATTTTAAGTGAAAAAATAAAACTGTGCTTGGAGTTCCCGTCGTGGCTCAGTGGTTAACGAATCCGACTAGGAACCATGAGGTTGCGGGTTCGATCCCTGCCCTTGCTCAGTGGGTTAACGATCCGGTGTTGCCCTGAGCTGTGGTGTAGGTTGCAGATGAGGCTCGGATCCCGTGTTGCCATGGCTCTGGTGTAGGCCAGCAGCTGCAGCTCCAATTCAACCCCTAGCCTGGAAACCTCCATATGCTGAAGGAGCGGCCCTAGAAAAGGCACAAAAAGACAAAAAAAAAAAAAACTGTGCCAAATCTCAACAAGTACAAATCTTCCAACATTTTAAATCCTTTATGTACTTTCTCACTTGCATACTTGCTAGAGGTGGACATAAGGGGTACATTGGGCTCCCTCTTTTTTCTAGTTAATCCTTTCTCGTCTCCTAATTCTGAACAGTTGAGTGTAGCAGAAGCATTTTGGAAGCACCTTTTTTTTTTTTTTTGGTCTTTTTGACATTTATTGGGCCACTTCCGTGGCATATGGAGGTTCCCAGGCTAGGGGTCTAATTAGAGCTGTAGCCACCGGCCTACTCCAGAGCCACAGCCACAGCAATGTGGGATCCAAGCCGTGTCTGCAACCCACACTACAGCTCATGGCAACGCCTGATCCTTAACCCACTGAGCAAGGGCAGGGACCGAACCTGCAACCTCATGGTTCCTAGCCGGATTCATTAACCACGATGGGAACTCCTGGAAGCACCTCCTTTTAACTCGAGCATGCTAGATAAGGGAAAGGTATTATTGTTTCGATTTGAACCTTAAAGCAGTGTATGATGTCACCCTCAGACATCTAATATTTGTAAATGAATAGACCAGGAGTTCTCATTGTGGCTCAGCAATAATGAACCCAACTGGTATGCATGAGGATGCAGGTTTGATCCCTGGCCTCACTCAGTGGATTAAGGATATGGCGTTGTCATGAGCTGTGTTGTACGTCACAAATGCAGCTCAGATCCAGCATTGCTGTAGCTTCAATTTGACTCCTAGCCTGGGAACTTCCATATGCCATGGGTGTGGCCCTAAAAAGCAAACCAAAAAAAATGGATAGACCAACGAAGAACAAAGTATGGTTGGCATTTTAGAATTTTCCATACAAAAAAAAAAAAACCAACATTCAGGAGTTGCCTTGTGGCTCTGTGGGTTAAGGATCTGGTGTTGTCATTGCTGTGGTGAGGGTCACTGCTGTAGCACAGGTTCAGTTCCTGGCCCGGGAACTTCCACATGCCTGGGTGTGACAAAAAAAAAAAAAAGCAAAAAAAAATCCAACTTTCAAGGGTGGATCAATATCTATTTATTTTTAAAAATTAAAAAAAGAGATGTAAAATTGTCACTCTACGCAGATGACATAATGCTATATATAGAAAACCCTAAGGACTCAACCCAAAAACTACTTGAACTGATCAACAAATTCAGCAAAGTAACAGGACATAAGATTAATATTCAGAAATCAGTCGCATTTCTGTTAAAAAAGGAATACAAAAATACAATATCTTTTAAAATTGCACCCCAAAGAATTAAATACCTGGGAATAAATGTGACCAAGGAGGTGAAAGACTTAAATGCCAAGAACTAAAAACCATTAATCAAGGAAATTAAAGAAGACACAAAGAAATGGAAAGATAGTGCATGCTCCTGGATTGGAAAAAATAATATTGTAAAACTGGCCATCTACCCAAAGCAATCTACAAATTCAATGCAATCCCTATCAAAGTACCCACGACATTTTTCACAGAACTAGAACAAACAATCCAAAAATTTATGTGGAACCACAAAAGACCCAGAATTGCCAAAGCAATTCTGAGGAACAAAAACCAAGCAGGAGGCATAACTCTCCCAGACTTCAGGCAATATTACAAAGCCACAGTCATCAAGACAGTGTGGTACTGGTACCAAAATATACAGACCAATGGAACAGAATAGAGAACCCAGAAATAAACCCAGACTCCTAAGGCTAATTAATCTTCAGCAAATGAGGCAAGAATATAAAATGAGAAAAAGTCTTTTCAGCAAGGGGTGCTGAGAAAACTGGACAGCCCTATGTAAATCAATGAAACTGGAACACACCCTCACACCATGCACAAAAATAAACTCAAAATGGCTTAAAGAGTTAAACCTAAGACAAGATACCATCAAACTCCTAGAAGAGAACATAGGCAAAACATTCTCTGACATCAACCTTATAAATGTTTTCTCAGGTCAGTCTCCCAAGGCAACAGAAATAGAAGCAAAAATAAACCAATGGGATCTAATCAAACTGACAAGTTTTTGAACAGCAAAGGAAACCATAAAAAAAAAAAAAAAGACAACTTACAGAATGGGAGAAAATAGTTTCAAGTGATGTAACTGACAAGGGCTTAATATCTAAAATATACAAACAATTTATACAACTCAACAGCAAAAAAGCCAGCAACCCAATGGAAAAATGGGCAAAAGACCCTTAACCCGCTGACCAAGGCCAGGGATAAAAACTGAATCCTCATGAATATTAGTTGGATTCTTTTCCACTGAGCCACAATGGGAACTCCTCAAGTTTGAGTTTAGAAGATGGCAGGACACTGAAAATGCTCATTTCTGTATTGAGACCTTTTGCGTTAACTTACGAGTGACTTCCTGAGTTCCCGCTGTGGCACAGTGGGTTAAGAATCCCACCATCCAACTGCAGCTACTGGGGTCACTGCAGAGTTGTGAGTTCCATCCCTGGTCCCAAGCAGTGAATTAAAGGATCCGGCATTGCCACCACTGCAGCATAGGTCACAGCTGCAGCTAGGATTTAGTCCTGGCCCTGGGAACTCCATATGCTGAGGGTGTGGTCATTAAAAAAAGGAAAAGAAAAAGAAAAAGTGACTTCCAAAAGTCAGAGAGCCCTAAGTTTTTATCCAGGCACAGAAGAAAAACTAGTCCCACTGACTAAACTTAAAAGAACAGTGACATAAAGTTCTTTCATGATGGCAGCCCATGATCATGTCTGGTTGATGCACAAGCTGCAGGTGTTCAGAACACAAAAATACACCTTTGAAAAATTTGAGGTCTCTTGAAATCTCTCTTATTGCTTTGTAACTAGGGGTCATTTTTCCTGATTATAAAAGTGGACTCATGAGAATTTAGAAAATACATAAAAATAGTAAAAGAAAATTTTAAAATACCCACATGATCCTATCCCTTTTTCTGAAGTCTGAATAGAAACTGCCCTTTCTCAGTGGGAAAAAACAACAACAACAAAAAAAACCAAAACGGTGTTCAAGTGTTCCAACTATTATGTTTAATGGTGTGATCAGAGGCTTTTCCTCTCTTGGTTGCCTGTTTGCAGAGGCAGTAATTTTGCCTCCCCCGCTCACTGCCCACAGCCTCTCAACCAGCTGTTCACGGATCTGGTCACGTCAGGGCTGCCGTGCTCTAGGCGATGCCACTTGCTCTGTGACTCTTCATGGCCTAAAGATGGACACCAACAAGCCAGGACAGTCAGAGGCCATCCCTGTGAATCTGGCAAAGAACAAAGAGGTATAAATTTCTGCCCTTTCTCCCTGGGAGCTACCAGGGAGTTGGGAAGCTTCTGGGAGCTGGGAAGCAGAGCAAGAGAAGAGAGAAGCAGCAAGCCAACCCCAGAGCAGGGCGGGGATGATGGGGGAGAGTCCCGATGGTTGTCTGTCTGCAGTTTCTATGTGATGGGTCCGCATCCCAAAAATAAATTCCCCTTTTCGCGAAAGCTAGCCCGTGCTAAATATCTATAGTCTGAAACTGAGTATATTAATATCTTTGCATTTTCCTAATTTTCCTTTTTTGAAAAGATGTATGTACACTTGCTTAATAAAACATTTTCAAGGACACAGGACTGTCCTTTATTTACAGGTGGGGTCTGCATCCACTCTTAGGGGCACAGAAAAAAGCAGGCTGGATGCTTCCTTTCCATGCTGCCCCCATGTGTGTGCCTTTTGTCTGTAATTTAAAAGAAAAATAATAGTATTTAAAAAGGGAAGAAAAATCACAAAATGACAGGTGAGGGGCTGTGTATGTGCATATATGTATGCATTTGTGTGTGTGCCTGTTTGCAGTATGTACGTGTGATTGTGTGATTGAATGTGTTTGTGGTTGTGTGTACATGTATGCTTGTGTATACGTTTGTGGGTGTATATGTGTGTGATTGTATGTGTACATGTGTGATTGTATGCACAGGTTTGTGTGTACATGAACGAGATGTGTACGTGTGTGCATGTGCAGTTGTGTGTACATGGTTGTGAGTATACATATACATTATGTGTGTATGTGAGTGAGATTGTATGTATATTGTGTGATGGTAGCACATGTATGCATGTGTGTTATTGTAGGTGTGTCTGTGTGTGAGAAGCCCAGTCCTGCTCTCTCCCTGGATATGGTCGAAGCCATCACTGACATCCTTCATGTCTGGTGGTGTGCAGCTTTGGGGTACACTGCTGGAGGTGCCCTTCCCGCTACATCTCACTGTGCATTTGCTGGTCAAGAGGAGGGGGAACAGGAAATGTGGTCCAGCCCCAAAGCCCATATCGAGCTGGTCTTGTCAGCAGTTACACTTGCCTCTCTAAGGTTTGCTTACTCCTCAGGCTGCCTGCCTCCTCGACTTGAGATCTGACCTCAGAGGGCAGGGTCCCCATGCTGCACCTGTGACTCTCCCACCAGCCACAGCTCTTGTTACACCAACTGGACCCTTGACCCAACTGGGTCAGTCAGGTACCCTTGGTGCTGGAGCTGAGAGCAGTCACCTAGGATCAAGCTGGTGAGACCATCTTTGCCATGCGTGCACCAGTCAGAGAAAGCCATCTGCCCAGAGATACAGAGAAATTGGGGCAGCTGAGCTGAAAAGGCAGAGAAGAGACATGGAACCAGGGGGCTCATAGCCTTGCAACCTCTGCACGTGATTTTGCTTGGGCTGCCACGACGGAGAACCACAGGCCGGGGGCCTTAAACAACAGGCACCTATTTCTACCAGCTCTGGGGGCTAGAAGCCCAGATCAACCCATCACAGGGTTGGTTCCTCCTGAGGCCTCTCTCCTTGGCTTGCAGACGGCCATCTCCTCACTGTCCTCATATGAACTTCCCACCATGCATGTGTCTGGGTCCTCATCCCTCTTCTTATAAAGACACCAATCATATTGGATTAGGGTCCACCCATCTGATCTCATTTTACCCTAACTGACTTTAAATAAAGGCCCTGTCACCAAATGCAGCTGCCTGCTGACATGCTGGAGCTTAGGACTTCAGCCCACCAACACAATTCAGCCCAGGACAGCTGCTTCTGACTTTCCAGCTCCTCCTGTAGCACTTCACCCTGCCTCTACCTCCCATCCTTGGGATACAAGGTAACAAATTTTAACTTTTTTTTTTCCTAGGATCACACCTGCAGCACATGGAAGTTTCCAGGCTAGGGGTCTAATCCAAGCTTCAGCTGCTGGCCTGCACCACAGTTCACAGCAATGCTGGATCCTTAACCCAATAAGTGAGTGAGGTCAGGGATCATACCCATGTCCTCATGAATACTAATCGGGTTTGTTACCCCTGAGCCACAGTGGGAACTCCAACAATTCTAATTTATGACCTGTGATCATTTGAGCCAATTTCTGCTCCTTCCAATCACATAATTCCCAATAAAAACACTCTTCTATAGCAAAAAATGCTCTGTGATTTTCCAGAATAGGAGGACCAGAAATGGTCCTCATTACATACACGAATTTTATTTTTTTTTATATATATATACTTCCTGTGGCATATGGAGTTCCCAGGCCAGGGATCATATCCAAACTGCAGTTGTGGATCCTTAACCCACTGTGCTGGGCCAGGAATTGAACCTTCGACCCAGCGCTTCAGAGGCACATCTGACTCCATTGTGACACAGCGGGAACTCCATATATGAATTTTAAAGAGCAACAATTCCCTGTGGCTCTCACTTTCTGAATCTGATGATGTTAGATGCACTGTCCTGGTTAGAATCCTGACTTTCGGAGTTCCCGTCGTGGCGCAGTGGTTAACGAATCCGACTAGGAACCATGAGGTTGCGGGTTCGGTCCCTGCCCTTGCTCAGTGGGTTAACGATCTGGCGTTGCCGTGAGCTGTGGTGTAGGTCGCAGACACGGCTCGGATCCCACGTTGCTGTGGCTCTGGCGTGGGCTGGCAGCTACAGCTCCGATTCAACCCCTAGCCTTGGAACCTCCATATGCCACAGGAGTGGCCCAAGAAATAGCAAAAAAAAAAAAGAAAGAAAGAAAGAAAATAAAAGAATCCTGACTTTCTCCAGGAAACATAGAAAATAGTTTTGGATAGAGGAGTGTAAGGGGGTTCTAGGGATTTCAGAGTTGATCAAGGAAATGGACATGACCACCAGGTGGCAGTAGCACACACAGACTTGGTCCCTGGGGTAGGAGAGCATCCAGAGGCTTGGGTGCAGCTTGGAAGCAGAGGAGGGTAAGGGAGCTCTGCCTGGGATAAGGGCCTGCGGGGTAAGTGATGTCTCTGGGCAGAGAATGTCTGGATTGGAGACCTACAAAGGGCACAGCCATGTGGGGTCTTTAAGGCTTCCAGCAGCTCTGTCTCCTCTACAGTCCACAGATTTTAGGCACACGGTGTCAGGGGATGTGAGGCAGACCAGCTCTAAATGGCTAAAAATCTGCTGATTGGAGTTATGTTTAAAAAAAGTGGATGGGAGTTCCCGTCGTGGCGCAAATCTGACTAGGAACCATGAGGTTGCAGGTTCGGTCCCTGCCCTTGCTCAGTGGGTTAACAATCTGGCGTTGCCATGAACTGTGGTGTAGGTTGCAGACGTGGCTCGGATCCCATGTTGCTGTGGCTCTGGCGTAGGCTGGCAGCTACAGCTCCAATTAGACCCTTAGCCTTGGAACCTCCATATGCTGTGGGAGCGGCCCAAGAAATGGCAAAAAGACAAAAAAATGAATAAATAAAAAACTAAAAAAATAAAAAATAATAAAATAAAATAAGTGGATGGATAAATTTTTGAATTTGATTCCAGCAGAATTGGAAGCTAGGATGTCTCAGCTGCTGAGAAGAAATAATTCGAAGCTGACATACCTGGGCCACCTGTGGCTCATTCATGTAACAGGGAGGCATGGCTGCTGGCAAGAAGACAGAAGGTAGGTGATTCATTCTTTTACATTAATTAGAAACAATAGACTATTGTGGAGTTCCTGATTAAACAAAGGGATGGATTCTGATTCCGTAAACACCCTATGTGGAGCTGAACTCCATTAGTCAAACAGCCTTGAATGTCATCCAGGTTTGTTTCCTGTGACGAGAAAGACTCGCATTTAAAACGCTTGACCAAAAGATGGTTCCTTTGAAAGTACCCACATAGGATTTTCTTTAAAGCATCATGTGTGTGAATACATTTTTTTTTCATAATTCAGAGTGTAATATTTTGATGTAGACTGCATTGTGTAAATTACTTCCAGGATGTCTAGGCTCCCCACGCTTTTGACAGGAAGGAATATGATGCCCCCCACATATATGCATTCTTAAGTTCACTTGCTTAGGTATTGTAATACTTTATAACTTATTCTAGTTACCTAATAATTTATGTTATTAAATAATAAAATGAAAAAATATTGTTCACTTGAGCCATTTCACGAAGGAAAAAGTATTCGGGTTGAATAAAAGATGACATTTAAAATTGTCCCTAAAAATATTTTTGTGTGGAAAAAAAATGAGCATACTGATAAAACACAAACATAATAAAATGGCATGTCATTGAGAGGGATGGAGGTGACCTGAAGTAACCCAACAGGGGTGGAACTAGAGTTCCTAGCAGCCTGGCGGTTAAGGACTTGGCATTGCTACTGCTGTGGCTTGGGTCATTGCTATGGTACAGGATCGATCCCTGGCCCAGGAACTTCCATATGTCGAGGGCCCAGCCAAATAAATAAATCAAATGAACTCACAGATACAAAGAACAGATTGGTGGTTGCCAGAGGAGGGGGTGGGGTGAGCATGAGTAAAACTGGTGAAAGGAGTCAAAAGGTACACACTTCCAGTTCCAAAATGTATAAGTCCTGGAGATGTGATGTACAGCATTGTAACTGACTGTACTCAACTGTATTCTGTATTTGAAAATTGCTGGAGTTCCCGTTGTGGCGCAGTGGTTAACGAATCCGACTAGGAACCATGAGGTTGCGGGTTCAGTCCCTGCCCTTGCTCAGTGGGTTAACGATCCGGTGTTGCCGTGAGCTGTGGTGTAGGTTGCAGATGCGGCTCGGATCCCGAGTTGCTGTGGCTCTGGCGTAGGCCGGTGGCTACAGCTCCGATTAAACCCCTAGCCTGGGAACCTCCATATGCCGCAGGAGCGGCCCTAGAAAAGGCAAAAAGACACACACAAAAAAAGAAAAGAAAATTGCTAAGGGTGTAATTCTTAAAAGATGTCATCACAAGAAAAAAAGTAAAACTATGTGAGGTGATCGATGTCAATTACAGTGGTTGTTATTTTGAAATTAAACAAGTATTGAAGGCTCATGTTATACACCTTGGACTAAAATAACGATATGTGTCAACTATATCTCAGTAAAATGGGGGGCGGGGGGAAGAGGTCTTATCGGGAAGAAGATTGATACCTGCTTGCCGCTGACCCAGGAGCCACGTGACTTCAGCCAGCATCCGAGAACTGGGAAGGGCTAACTTGTTCACTTGCAGTCTGGGTACCATCTCAGACCCTGCATGGTTCGTGACAGCTATGCATTTGTAATGCTAAAATTTCTTTTCTTAAAGAAGGACCCCAAGATTGTACAATCTTCAAGCTCCAGGGAATCTGGATCCACTCCGTTTATAGATTATGCCCATTTACATCAGTCTCTGTATCCAATAGGACCATACTCTGACTTCCAGTATTGGGAAATATATTGAATTTGGTCTTTCTTAGCTGCTCCTATCTGTTACCTCACCTTCAAAGCTAGTACATAGTCCGGTTCTCAACTGCAGTGCCAAGAAACACTCGTGTCTTGTGATCAGCTCACAGGCACATCACGAGTCATTTGTTGTTGATAACTAAAGTAAGGAAGTTTGCGAATTACATTCTTTAAAGAAGTTTAGGGCTGGTTCAAGCTTACCTCTATAATGTCACACTTGTAAGGATGCATTCCTATTTATTTTTAGGATTCTTTCAGCTCCAAATATGAAGGGCCTAACTCGAAATGCTTAAACACGGGAATTTATTCTCTTGTATGGTAAGATGTCCCTAGAGAGGGGGTCAACATGGATGGTTAATTCGGTGACCACAACCACATCAAAGTGCCAGGTTTATATCAGCATTATGTCAGCCAGCCCACAAGACAGCGACAGCAACTAAAAGCAACTATAAACATTACACCTGTACACATCCACTTTCCGATGGAGAAGAGACTGTCTCTTCCTTGGGTCTTTTTTGAAGAGTAAGAACTTTTTACCAGAAGCTCTTTCTTCCCAAAAATTTCCCTGCAGGTCATTTTGGTCATATGCCATTTCCTAAGCCACCTACTGACAAGAAGAGAATCTGAATGACGGAGACAAGTGAACATTCACCCCCGATCCTGACGCTGGGACAGGCCCTCCATGAAGCATGTGAGTTCCAGGGCAGTGGGAATCCCTGGACAAAAATCAGAGTCTGTGAGCGGAGAACCAATGCAATCTGGTTCCCACTGTCACTGTGATGAATGCCTTTCAATACAAGCAGACCTCTCTGCTTGGTTCTGATAAGCAGGAAGTTCAGTTACCACGATTTAGGTGGAAAAACCTCCAGTTCTCACACTGACGATTCAAATTTCTGTTACCATGGTGTATTAACGATGAGTAATTGCAAAAAGCACAACCTTCACAGGTAGCTCCTCTGGGTGCTAAGTAAGTACCAGGTGTGCTTTATAATCAGGGGCCATAACATCCCCATTGACTTCAAAGATCATGATCTCTCTGAACTTGTACCACCATTCTTTTTTTTTTTTTTCATTTTTTTAAAAATTTTATTGAAGGAGTTCCCGCTGTGGTGCAGTGGTTAAAGAATCTGACTAGGAACCATGAGGTTGCAGGTTCAATCCCTGGCCTTGCTCAGTGGGTTAAGGATCTAGTGTTGCCGTGAGCTGTGGTGTAGGTCGCAGACGTGACTCAGATCCCGAGTTGCTGTGGCTCTGGAGTAGGCCGGTGGCTACAGCTCCGATTTTACCCCTAGCCTGGGAACCTCCATATGCCTCTGGAGCAGCCCTAGAAAAGGCAAAAAGACAAAAAAAAAGTTATTGAAGTATAGTTGGTTTACAATGTTATGATCATTTCTGCTGTACAGCAGAGTGATCCAGTTATACAAGTACACACGTCCATTCTCCTTCAGATTCTCTTTCCACACAGATTATCACAGAATATTGGGTAGAGTTCTCTGTGCCAGACAGCAGGTCCCCCTTGGCCAATCATTCCATAGACCTCAGTGTGCATATGTGCACTGAGAGAGGAATGGATAAAGAAGATGTGGCACATATATACAACGGACTAAGACTTGGCCATAAAAAAAGAATGAAATGATGCCATTTGCAGCAACATGGATGGACCTAGAGATTATCGTACTAAGTGAAAACAAACATCATATGATATCATTTATATGTGAAATATTTAAAAAGGATACAAACGCACCCCCATTCTTATGGTCGCCCAGTGCCATGAAGAGCAAGGAGTGCTTGCACTAATTGGATCTGACGAGTCTGTAGTATTGACTCCTGTGATCAGTCCCATCTTCGTAAACCACAGCCCTCCCAGTGCTTCCAGGACCCACTGAGGCTAGATTCCTCCCTCCTGCCACCTTTGTTGGGTTCTTTGGCCTCTCTCCCTTTGCCTATCTTTCGGGTGTTGGTGACCCAGATTCTGTCCTAGACTCTGTTTCTAACTCTCCATGTTCTTCCAGTTCTGCTCATTTGTAACAGTTACAACGTCTCTGATCTTAGGTGGTGATCAGGTGCTAAGGTGATCGTGATGAAAGGGGGAACTGATTTTCCAGGAGGAAAAGCAGGACAGCAAAGGCATCCCCTCTATTTCACAGTCTGGATTTAGGACAGAGCTACAGAGCCAGCTAGCTTTATCAATAAGAACATCTGTGAAACATCATTCATCCTCCCACCAGTATCTGCTGAAGTGTACACTGTAACTGGTTCCATGTGCTGGAACACTATGCAGCAACAGTTAGCGGATTGTAATTGGAGTTTTGTGATTTTTTTTTGTTTGTTTTTTTGTCTTTTTGCCATTTTCTTGGGCCACTCCTGCGGCATATGGAGGTTCCCAGGCTAGGGGTCCAATCGGAGCTGTAGCCGCCGGCCTACGCCAGAGCCACAGCAACACGGGATCCAAGCCCCGTCTCAACCTACACCACAGCTCACGGCAACGCTGGATCCTTAACCCACTGAGCAAGGCCAGGGATCGAACCCACAACCTCATGGTTCCTAGTTGGATTCGTTAACCACTGAGCCACAGCGGGAATTCCGTATTGGAGGTGCTACCCAAACCCCTGCCACTTAGCCCATTTATTATCCCAGTGGAAGAAATTACAGAGCCACAGAGAAGGGAGATAGTCAGAGGGTCTTCAGCAGTGCAAACCATGCCACACTCATTTGCCCATTAGGACAGGAAGTGCTATAAGTTGGAATGGACCAAACTAAAAATCTTGAGATCTTTGCAGACATGGCTTGCTTTGTGAAATCGCAGTATTCCCCAAAAGTCTTGGGCTAATCAGGTTCTTTAATTCCTTACATTAACATAGTGAGTTCCCATTTACAACAGACTCTGTGTAGGTTGTTAGTAGATATTTTCCTAATCATGCTAAATGGCAAAGAGGATCACTCTCATTCCTACAGAAGAGAAGAGAAATCTACATCTCCCAGAGATGCTCCCGGATTGTAAGTGATGGAGCCGTGCTTAAAATAATACAGGTCTGATCTTTTAAACAGCCTAAGAGCTACTGAAAAGACTGCTGCTACTGTGATTGCTTTTGGAGAGCTAAGAATTCTCTTACAAATGTAAACTTCCAGTTTACTTTGTGGGCAATGCTAGAGAGTTTTATAAATCAGGTTTGTAGAGTAATATCCACCCGGACTAGGCAGTACTGAACCCAGTTCTAAATAAAGCTGAAATTTGGTGGGTTGTGTGATCATTCTGGGCGTAGGTGCCAGCTCCTATCATATTTAGAACCCTGTGTTCTGAGGTGCTCAAGTTCACGCTGAGGAATTTGCTAAACAAATCCCTGGCAAAGAATCAGAGCACTGATTTCTCTGTATTCTTAAAACCTTTCCAATAGAAACGACAAAACATACTACCCAAGTCCATATTTCCTAAACTTTCAGAGCATCAATCTTGGAGTTTCTTACTACTGTTTGAATCTGAACTCACTTGCTCCCCGAAAGGTGCAGGCGATTTATTTATTTTAAAAGTTAAAAGGAATAAAAACGTCTGCACTTTGAATTAGGACGCAATCAGAGCTAAGAATGACTGTTTTGTGTGTTTCTTATGGAAAAGGCAGGACGTGATCAGGCTCCCTCCCAAGCGGGGTAGGTGGGGTCTGGGCGAGTCTGCGTGGGGCCCCTGGGGGCAGGTGTCTAGGCCGAGGCCGGCCGGGAATTTCAGCATTTGGCGACAGTGCCAGTTTGCCACAATGATTTGGGACAGTATTTTAGAAGGTTTGGGGGAAGACGGCTCAGACACTGGCCTGGTGTTTGGGGACTGTGCTCAATGACAGCAGGGTCAGGAGGGGAAAAAAAGAAAGCGGGAATGGGGATGGAGGAGAAGGGGAAGATACAGGCCTCAGAAAGAAAGCAGAGTGAAGAGAAGGCAGTGGAGTCAGAGCAGAGGATGCCAGAACGCAGTGAGTGGGGAGGGGCTGGCAGGCGACGCGAGGGGCGGGCGGTCCTCCGGCCGGCAGGGGGCGCGCGCGACCTCCCCGCGTCCCGCCCCGCCCCCCCGCCCGTCGCGCCTGCGCCGTCGCGCCGCCTCGCCCGGGATGCTGCTGCCGCTGCTGCGGAGTAGCTGCTTCCCTTCCTCCTCCCCCGGCGGCAGCGGCGGCGGCGGCAGCGGCGGCGGAGCGGACGCGGGCGCCGGGGGCCGGCCGGCGGCACAGCTGCAGCGCGGAGACTGCGGGCCGCCGGGGCCGCTCGAGCGCGCGCTCGCCCAGCCCGGGGCCGACTCGGGGCGCGCGGCGGAGGCCGAAGGGGCGCGGGGGCCCGGGGCGCGCGGCTGGCGGCGGGCCGCGCGGGGGCCGCATGCGTGCATGGATCCGGGCGCCGCGCTGCAGAGGCGGCCCGCGGGCGGCGGCGGCCTGGCCACGGGCTCCCCCGCGCTGTCGGGCGGCCAGGCCCGCCGGCGGAAGCAGCCCCCTCGGCCGGCCGACTTCAAGCTGCAGGTCATCATCATCGGCTCCCGCGGCGTGGGCAAGACCAGCCTGATGGAGCGCTTCACGGACGACACCTTCTGCGAGGCCTGCAAGTCCACCGTGGGTAAGGCTGCCGCCGGTCGGGCCGTGCGTGCGGAGACTGTCGAGGGGGAGCCCCTCCGCCCCTGCCCGAGGCCTGGCGGAAACCCCTGGGGCCCCTCGCGGACTTATCCTGGGCACCCGCGCTGCGCCGTCACAAGGCTGGGCGATGCGCGGGGCCGGTCCAGCCTGGAGACGGTGTGAACATCTTTCCGCAGAAACCCGGCCCCACCTCCTCACGGGAAAGAGGTGGTGCCAAGTGGGGGGCGGGCAGTGTGGTGAACTCAGGCTGTGCGCTGGCTAGATGGCCAGAGTGGGTCATCTGTGGGCAGTTTGGATGTGTTCGCTTTGCCTTACGAGGGGGAGTGTTTTCCGTTTATTTTCTAATTTTGAACTCACTTTTAATGAAGTTTTAAATTCCCCGTGGAGGATCTCTGGGGAATATTCAGACTAACACCACATCAAGTTTCTTCTTTTATCTGTAAATGCGGGGCAGAGGGACTTCACCTGTGTTTGTCCGTGACCTCAAATAGCCCAGGGGCTCCCATAGTAAGGAGGCGGCCTCGGGCACCACCAGGTGGGTGAAGTACAGGGGTAACTACAGGACGGGCCGGTCAGGAAGTATAACGTCCTCAGGATGTAAAATTGAAACTGCAGGGAAGTTTTCTGATGAAGTCAGGCGCACACGCCTTGGCTTGAGGCCAGTCAAGTCAGTGGGTAACAGTGGTTTCTATGGAAAACCCCTTAGAAGGGATCAGAGGTAGGGGGATCCCAAAGATAAGATAGTTCTTCAAAATGAAGTGTAGTCATCTCCAGTAACAGGCAGGTGTGTTTAGTCATGGGCAGGACATCCCAGGGGAGGTCTAAGAAACAGTGACTAAATAGTATGTAAATATGAAATTCAGAATTTAAAATCTCTTTCCAGGGAATTCCCGTCGTGGCTCAGGGGTAATGAACCCCACTGGTATCCATGAGGATACTATCCTTGAGGTTTGATCCCTGGCCTTGCTCAGTGGGTTAAGGATCTGGTGTTGTGATGAGCTGCAGTGTAGGTTGCAGACACGGCCTGGATCTGGTGTTGCTGTGGCTGTGGTTTAGGCCAGTGGCTGCAGCTCTGATTGGACCCCTAGCCTGGGAAATTCCATGTGTGGTAGGTGCAGCCCTAGAAAGACACCAAAAAAACCCTCATTCCTCATGTTGAACCTATTGTAACCAATGGTGGCTCCAAGGTGATACAATTTGAGGTTGTCAACAGAATAGTACCACATTTAAAATGTCTTATTGGAAAATTCACCTCCCTCAATGTGTTTTGTCTTTTTGTTTTGTTTATGAGAATGTATTCCCTTTAATGCCTTTTTAGTAATAGATCATGTTGGAAGTACGTATGCTCTCTGTACTCTGTTTGTTTTTAAGATCTTGGCCTTAAAGATCTTAGGGATCATGATATTAAAGCTCAACATAGCTTAGTCCTGTCTCAGATATCCAATCTTGGATCATATAAAGCACAGGAAGTTATTAAACAATCAAATGAGGGTTTATAATGTTATTTTAGTACCTGGCATGAATAAAACAGCTGAAAGCAATTCAAAATTGTCCATCTTTCATGGCTCTGCACTTAAAGACATAGAAAATGAAGACTAATATAGTTGTGCTGTGTGATGAAGAGAAACTAGCTTAGGCATAATGGGGAACAGGGCTTGGGTGGATGGAAGGTGAGGTGGGATGACACAGGCGGCTTTAGGATGGGTCAGAGGAGAGATGAGGTGGGGTTCTAAGCCAGGGCCACAGTGGCATGGCATCCCCACAATCAGGAAAAAACTCCTTAGGGGACATTGGGAATGACTGCTCCAGGACCTTGAAGCATTGGGCACAGCACTGGCAGGAGACAGTGTGGCTAACTGGGCAGGGTTGCCTCAGGTCTCTGGGAATCAGGAAGAAACTGAGAGGTGAGGTGATGAGGCAGTTGGTTTCTCTGACCCCTTGACAAAACAGACCTAAAAGCGCACACGCGCACACACGTGTCCTCGTCTCCCACCCGCTGCCACCGTGGGCTTCCTCCTGCATTTGTATTTTGTCGTGCTCATTTTTGTTTCATAGTTTATAGTTCTTGACTTGATCAGTGTTTAATGTTGGAGGTTCAGAGAAAGAGGGTAGCTTCTGGTCTCACCTACAGTATGTGGACACTTTGAGAAAGTTAACTATCCCTCCCTCAGTCTCGGCCCCAAGTTGCTTTTTCCTTCACTTACTGAGCACCTGCTGTGTGCTGGTGCTGGGCTGCCCACAGGGGACTGAGTGGTGACCAGGACAGGAGCCAGGGGAGCAGGATGCTTCAGGTGGACAAGGGCAGCAGAGCAGTGTGTACAGACCCTCCAGTAGCGAGTTGGCGGAATGCTGTAGACATAAGTTCATTCCTGGAGTTCCTTTAGAAAGACGTATTTAAATGCGGCGCTGGGTGTGCTGTGGGGGTGTGGTTGCCTCACCTGAACGTCTCCTGCCTGAGCAGATAGCTCATAGGGTCCTTCCAACACCAGTTGTTGAGTGTCTCCTCAGAGTTGTCTCCTTGGAGCACAGTCAACTCCACACTCTCCTCCTCGGGGCCACATGCCCTGTCCTGGCTGGCCCGTGTGCTCCTTGGACAGCAGGGTCTGGAAGGACCTTGCGCCCCTTGGCCTGGCGCAGGCGCCAATCCGAGAGCGTCACTGGAGTGACAGCCTTGAGGGCCTCAGGCTGCAGGTATCTCTGGCAAGTGCCTTTTTAAAGCACATCAGACTCACTGGACTTTCTATAAAAGACAGTAGTGGGAATGCCAAGGGACTTGGGATAATAAACCTGTTTTGTAAAATTTTAAGTGAGCAAAATGGTTTTTTTTGTATCATTAACCAAATCAGAAGTTAATTTAGTTTGAAAGACATGCAACTCACCAGGCTATGGAAAGCTAAAAAGAGTTTTTAGGGGAGTTCCCATCATGGCTCAGTGGTTAACGAATCCCGACTAGGAAACATGAGGTTGTGGGTTCGATCCCTGGCCTCACTCAGTGGGTTAAGGATCTGGCATTGCCGTGAGCTGTGGTGTAGGTTGCAGACGCAACTCGGATCTGGCGTTGCTGTGGCTCTGGTGTAGGCTGGCAACTATAGCTCCGATTAGACCTCTAGCCTGGGAACCTCCATATGCTACAGGATTGGCCCTAGAAAAGACCAAAAAAAAAAAAAAAGAGTTTTTAATAATTGATCTATTAATAGAAATTGCCTAGGTGGAGTATTACTTTCAAATGGGGTTTTATATTCATAGAATTGAGTTATTTAGTATGATGTAGCCAGCATAGTGTGACAGGTCCTTTAAAGGGCACAGGAGCAACTTTTTGAAGTTTGAAATAATGGGGAAAAAAGCTAGTTGATTGTAGAGATTCACAATACTAATACAAAAAAAAATTGATAGTGTGTTTGTTACCCTTTGTTTTTTATGTAACTGTTGAAAGCTAGCTGTTGGAGTTCCTGCCTGTGTCATAGTGGAATCCTTGGCATCTCGGGAGCACCGGGATGCAGGTTTGATCCCTGGCCTAGGAACTCCACATGCTGTAGGAGGGCCAAAAAAGGAAAAAGAAAAAAAAAACCTAGCTGTTAATTTTGATTTTTTGTTTCCGTTCTGCTTTTTAGGGCCACACGCTCAGCATATGGAGGTTCCCAGGCTAGGGGTCCAATCAGAGCTACAGCTATGGCCTACACCACAGCTGTGGCAATGACAGATCCTTAACCCACTGAGCGAGGCCAGGGATCAAACCCCCAACCTCATGGTTCCTAGTTGGATTTGTTTCCGATGCGAGCGAAGGGAACGCCATGTTAATTTTGTTTGTTGTTTGTTTTTTTGTTTTGCTTTTTAGGGCCATACTCTTGGCATGTGGAGGTTCCCAGGCTAGGGGTCCAATCGGAACTATAGCTACTGGCCTACACCACAGCCAGAGCAACGCAGGATCTGCATCTTCGACCTGCACCACAGCTCGTAGCAACGCTGGATCCTTAACCCACTGAGCGAGGCCAGGGGTTGAACCTGAATCCTCATGGATCCTGGTCGGGTTCATTAACCACTGAGCCACAAAGGGAACTCCATGTTAATTTTGCCTTGATTGAAATGTTTTTACTAGGCAGCACTTCCTACCACCATCATCAAAGCAGCATTGCATTCTAGAAAAACACTGAAGTAAGATTAAGGAGACTGGGCTCTTAATTTAAGTTCTGTCACAAGGTAGCATGTGACTGTGGATAAGCAATGTATTGTCTTTGCGTGTAGAAGATTACGTTCTATTAGTGGGAGCTGCAGTTTTTGAGCAGTGCCCTGTACCAGCAAAAGTACACTCTTTACCTCACAACAGTCCTGAAAGTTTCCCCATTTTACAGATGAGGAAGCAAAGTCCCAGAGGGTAGACAGCTCACCCATGATGGCACAGTGGTTAGCAGGTGGTCAGGGCCAGGGCTGCAAGTGACTTCTTTCTGTCTATTCCTTAGCTTACTTTGAGATTTAAATTTACTTTACTCTGAAAATTCTGATGCTTTGGAATCAGAAACTATGAAACCCTTTCCTACTTGTCTAATTTGGTCCTCCCCACAGCCCTGTGAAGGGAGTGATGTCATCGATCTCTGGTATCCTTGAAATTGACTTTTAACAATGCCCCTATCATTCATTATTTTTCTCTGGATGTTAAAGTAATGCTCTATGAATTGCATTTCTTACCTGAATAATCAGTCATTCAAATATTCCAAGCCTCTCACATCTTTAGGAAAGCGCCCCCAAGTTTGGTGTATTTAAATAGAGGAAAAGGAGGAGTAAAACAGTTTAGACCAGAATTCTGATTTTCCTGGGCAGCAAAGTTTCTTTCAAAGTGTTGGGGGCCAACATAGAATTGCCAATTCATTTATATTGCCACAGAAGGACATTTTTGAGAAATTCACTATCACCAACTTTTTCTTTTTTTTTTTTTTGGTCTTTTCAGGGCCACACCCATGGCATATGGAGGTCCCAGGCTAGGGGTCCAATCAGAGCTGCAGCCACTGGCTTCCACCACAGCCACAGCAACACCAGATCTGAGCCACGTCTGTGACCTACACCACAGCTCACGGCAACACCAGATCCCCAACCCACTGAGCTGAGGCCAGGGATCAACCCACAACCTCATGGATTCATTGCCACTGAGCCAGGACGGGTACTCCTACTAACTTTCAAAAAAAAAGAAAAAAAGAAGACAATGACTTAACAAACATAGACCCCCCCCCCCAAAAAAAAATAGGAAAGACAATATCAGAATTTAAAAGTTCTTTAAATTCAGTTCGAGAACCTCACTTCTCTGCATTTTTCTCATTTTATAGCAATTCTTTAATTTCACAGCCTGGCCCCTGAAGTGTAGGTGGTCTTAGAAGGTGGTAGCGCTGGACAGAGCCCTGTTCTCATGCACTTACTTGGTGTGGTCTCTTCTCAGAGAGATCGTGTAGCTTTGAGTCCCATGTGAGTAGAGGATGCCCTCCTTTCCCAGGACGGAGAGGCCTCATGGTGCAGGTGCCCCTGTTTCAGCAGGGCCAGCAGTAGAGTGAGTGGAAGGCAGAACCGAGGGGTCCATGGAACAGGGAATGTAAATGCTGGGCAGGAGTCACCATCTAAGGATTGGCCTTGAGTGTCAGGGGACAGGATGGATGAGATGCAGGCCACCAGCGTCTGGTCCCCTCTGCCTACAAGCAGTAGAACTGCTGTCAAGGGAAACTGAATGCTTGTTCTTTACTTTGGAAATTTAAAGAGATTTTTGCTCGGAAGCGTGAATGAACATTTTATACTGGATTAAAATTCTAGGAGTTCCCACTGTGGTACAGTCGGTTAAGAATACAACTGCAGGAGTTTCCATTGTGGCGCAGTGGTTAAAGAATCCAACTAGGAACCATGAGGTTGCGGGTTCGATCCCTGGCCTTGCTCATCAGGTTAAGGATCCGGTGTTGCCGGGAGCTGTGGTGTAGGTCACAGACACAGCTGGGATCCTGTGTGGCTGTGGTGTAGGCCGGCAGCTACAGTTTCAATTAGACCCCTAGCCTGGGAACCTCCATATGCCGTGGGTGTGGCCCTAGAAAAGACCCCCCAAAAAAATTAAAAAAAAAAAAAGAATACAACTGCAGGGGAGTTCCCGTCAAGGCACAGTGGTTAACGAATCCAACTAGGAACCATGAGGTTGTGGGTTAAGGATCTGACATTGCCGTGGGCTGTGATTTAGATTGCAGACTCAGCTCAGATTCCACATTTCTGTGGCTGTGGTATAGGCCAGTGGCTGCAGCTCCGATTAGCCTGGCAACCTCCATATGTCATGGGAAGCGGCCCAAGAAAAGGCAAAAAGACAAAAAAAAAAAGAATCCAACTGCAGAAATTCCCATCTTGGCACAGCGGTAGTGAACTCAACTAGTATCCATGAGATTGTGGGTTTGATTCCTGGCCCCCTCACTGAGTGGGTTAAGGATCTGGCATTGCCGTGAGCTGTGGTGTAGGTCACAGACGTGGCTCAGATCCCGAGTTGCTGTGACTGCGGTGTAGACCAGCAGCTGCAGTTCTGATTCAGCCCTTAGCATGGGAACCTCCATATGCCAAAGGGGTGGCTCTTAAAAATTAAATAAAATAAACTATTCCAACTGCAGAGGCTTGGGTCCCTGCAGAGATGAGGGTTTGATCCCCAGCCTGGCACAGTGGGTTAAAGGATCCAGCATTGCTGAAGCTGTAGATGGGATTCAACCCCTGGCCCAGGAACTTCCATATGGCTCCGGTGCAGCAATTTTAAAAAAAAAATTTTTTTAGCAAAGTTCTAAGCTGTGTGTTTTATGTTGCTCTCCTGTGATCACATGCAGTCTTTCCGGCCACGGCTGAGCTGAGTGTTTCACTTACAGGGAAGTTAGGGAGAGTCGTCCTGAATTCCTACCCACTCCAATGTCAGCCCCTCCCCTGCCAGGGTGATGTGACACAGTGACTCGGACAGAGTTTCTGTGCCACCATATGCTGTTGATGGTTTGGCTTATTTCATGAACTTAATGCAGGCTGGTAGGCTTGTGCAGACGTACGTGTGGATAAAGTAGCTGTCTTTCAGAGAAAGAGTGGCAAGTTGAGACCAGGTTATTGAGGTTGAATAAAAGTCTATTTAAAGACCTGGCTTATGTGCATTCAGCCTTTCTTTCACTGTCAGGCACCCGCTAAAGAAGAAAGGTCGAATTGTATGTGGTGGTAAGGATCCAGATTCTTCGAGATTGCCTCTCCTGCAGCCATGGAGCTTGCGGAGGGCCTGGGAACTCACTTTAGAAGGCAGACGAGGGTCCTTGGAGAACTGACAGGTCCAAAATATTCTCCAGCTTTGTGTGTCAGCAACATGATTCTAATGAAGCGTGTGTTTGCGTTTGTAAGGAACACATAGCTTTGTACAGTAGTCAGCAAATATTTCCTGAGCGGCTCCTTCCACTTCCATAAGTCATACTGCTGGCCGCTTCACGGGGCCTAGGGCTACCTGCTTACCTGGCCTGTCCCTTTCAGGAGGAGAGGTGAGTCTCGGAGATGCCAGATAAAATGTTAGCAGGAAGGTAAAAAGCTGCGCTCCTTCAGCAGAGGAAGAAATGGACTCTTCTTTTGTCCTTTAACATTTGGAAAGTATTTAGAAAACCAGAACCACAGGCCTAAATAGTATCCAAATTGGATGTGATTATGTTTTATTTTTTTAATCCTTCAACTTTAAAACCAGAAAACACAACACAGGCTTAATGGAACACTGCATGCCGTCAGAAAGCTTTTCCCCCAGATCTGAGCCTCCTATGGTTTGGTGTCTGGTGCTGATGTAATGCCTTCTCAGTTTACAAACCAGACAACAACTTGCAGATGCACCTGGGCAAGCTTGGGGTGGGAGTTGCCCTTGAATAGCTGTCCTTGACGCTTCGGGGCCCCTGAAGGCAGGTGCAGGGGGAAGGACCACCCTCCAAGGCCTGCTACACACACACACCTATAGCCAAACCTTCATTTTCGATTGGTTTGGCCTTTCTCCTTGGCCTCTCCTGTCATTCTAGGTGCTACCTGGGGATGTGATCAGTGGGAAGAGTATGGGTTTGGCGGCTGGATGGATGGTTGGTCCAGGGTTCAAGTCCCAGCTGTACTCACATGTTGTCACTGTGTGTTTAGGCCAATGACTTACTTGTTTCCTCTTTCGTAAAAAGAAAAATGAGATAGAACTTAGACTCTTTTCTGTCTCCTGCTGTAGGAATGAATGAGCGTGAAGTACCTTTCGTACTTGGGCCAGAAAAGGCTTAACTATGCTCCCTTATACTCCCTTTTTTTGGGGGGCGGGGGCACTTACAGCATGTGCAAGTTCCCAGGGCCATGGATCAGGCCCTCACCACAGCAGTGACAACACCAGATCCTTAACCTGTTGCGCCAGGAGGGAACTCCTCTTACCCTCTTATGTTACAGATGCAAAAACTCTGAAACACTCCAAAAAAAAAATAGTTCTTGCCCTTTAGTAATACGTACAGGTGGGCGGGGAGTGTCAGAAGGTAAACACATGACCTGGGTAAAAGTCCTTGGACCTCGCCTGCGTTTTACAGGTCCATCTGAGCAGCCGTGAAGTTAGTATTTTTGCAATTGAAGGAAATACTACTGATCCATCATTTGATCATCTGGGGGGGGGGTTGGTTTTTTTGTTTGTTTGTTTTGTTTTTAATTCCCAACTCTTCCTCCCCCATCAGTTTTCTCTTCCCCTTGTGACCAAGAGGTGGAAATGAGTCGGTGCGTCTCAGACAGGTGTCTGTGTGGAGGCAGAGGGCAGGGCCAGGCCTGCTGGTGTGGGGGCAATCTTGTCCCTGCCGGCCAGCCCCTCACTCATTCTCTTACAATATTTTCTTAGCAACACAAAACTCTTTTTTGAGGTTAAATACAAGTTTACTGCTGCCTCCCAGTGTTTCCTTCCTTTTCTTACCTTCAGGTGAGGCTGCAGGTGAGCTGGGAGGAGCCAGGCTACCCAGGTGCAAATCTGTGCCCTCCCACTTACCAACTTATGGACCTCAGGCAAGGTCCCGGCACACTGGCCTCAGTTTTTCATCTGTTGAATGGGGATGGTGACAGTATCTCTGTGACACTGTCAAGCACATCCCTGCAACCAGGTACACAGAGCCCTTTGAGCAGCACCTGAAGTGCTGCAAACATATGACAGTTAGCTCTCTGCCCGATGGGAAGGGAACACATCCTTTCCTGTAGCCCTTTCCTGTGTGCACCATGACTGGCCCACCTCTCCTGCCAGGCTCCGTGGGCACGCTCCGTGCCCCTCCTCCCTGAAGCCCAGGACCCCAGACTCCCCTGTCCGTGCCTAAAGAAATTTGTGTGTGGCAGGGCCTGTTCCAGCCAAGTTCAGGGCCACATCCTGCACGGTCAGAATCAGAGACATGGGTGGACTCAGGGCACAGGCTGGACAAGTCTGGACAGAGAGAGCGGCAGGTCCTATTGGATGTTTAATGTCCTTAGGCCTGAGAGTGTTTTTTAATGACATGCACTCATTTTGACTATTTTAGTAGAACCTACTCCTGAGACAGAGTATCATAGTTACCATACTTTGTTTCTGTTTTGTTGACCTCTCCTAACTCGGCTTAAGTCGGAAAAGCTGAAGGGTATTAAATAGGGTTTCAGGTTCAGGTGCCTCCTGTGGACAGTATATGAGACGGTCTGCCGGCCGCCAGGTTGCGTCGTCTGTCCTCACAGGGTGCTGTCCTGCGGGAGTTCGTCCTGTGCCCTCCCCGTAGGCGGTGGTCAGGTGGAAGGCCAGCCTCATAGTCAAGGGGTAGTTTTCTGGGGTTAACTTTCTTTTGATCTCTGTGACTTAGACATATTTCTTAGGATTTTTTTGTTTGTTTTGTTTTTTCTTACTATCAACTCAGTGAAAATGCTGGGAGGTCTCTCCATCTGTAGAAACATTATGTCCAGAATTGGGCGACACCGTAAAAGATAAATGAAACGTCCTTGGAAGAAAAGCCTGTGTGTGAACCTGAGGTAGTTAGTATGAATTGGCAGTGACATTGTGACCACTGCTTGGATTGGGACATTTCAAAGTCTGGGAAACCCTTCATCCTTCTGAAAGAGTTAAGTAAACCACAGCCACAGTCTGGTGCCAACCCCAGGTCTCTGCTGCTGGGGGACGGGGAGAGGGGGAGGGACACTCAGCTGTCATCACAGTGCTAGCCACTCTGTTATTTTTGCTTTTATTTAGCTTTTTGCTGAAAGGGAATGTTAAGAAAGAAGCTTCTGTTTACTTTTGCATTTTCATTTTTGTAACTTTTTATGCCCAGGCAAAAAAGTAATAGTCCTATTTTTAGGGGGAAATGTTTTGCCTTCAGGGGAGCTCAGCAGTCTTATCAGCACTAAGTACACCAATGCTTTATGCTCTTGCTAAGAGTTATGAAAGATAAATCCAAAGCTGATAGTACCCGTGAAGCTTTGTTCTTTAACAACTTGGTTATGGTGATTCTGGGCCATTTGCAGAAATTTTTGCACTTTTCTTTTTTTCCATGCATCTGACCTTTATCGTAACAATCTTTGGTGTGGGCTGTTACAAATTTGAATCTAGGTTTTTCCCCTCAACCAGCATGTGATAGAACCTTCAAGTAAATGGCTTTGGCCTCTCCCCTCGGAGTGTCCTATGAGATGAGGAAAGCAGTGCTGGTTCGTTGGGCGGCTGGAGGAGCCCACGTTTTGCACGTCAGGCACAGGGGGTCGGATAGGTGCCCACTGTCATTGTTATTAAAGGAAGTTAAAATCGAGAAGACTTGGGAGTTCCTGTTGTGGTGCAGCGGAAATGAATTCGACTAGGAACCATGAGTTTGTGGGTTCGATCTCTGTCCTCGCTCAGTGGGTTAAGAATCCCGCGTGGCCGTGAGCTGTGGTGTATGGTCGCAGACGTGGCCCTCAAAAGACAAAAAGAAGACGATTCGACTGGACCAGTCATATCTCTAGCCATTGATGGCAGGATTGCAGCCCTGTGAGCTGTATCCTTCCTGATTGAAATATTGAATATGTTATGGACATTTTTAGGAAAAGTACTGAAATCTTTTTATTAAGACTTCATAGGTTGGTGAGCTTAAAGGAAGTTTTGTCACCCAGCAAGACATACACTTAGGGATCCACTTCCCATCATGTGACTGAGTAAATGGTTACTGTGATAACACTCCAGGAGGGCGGGGGAGGGGGAGGTCTGGGCGCATTACGATGCCCATCCTTTAGGGATGTACCATCAATAACAGGAATTGCAGGAGAAAGGAGGTGCTCTGTTTCCAGGGTGATGCTTGTGCGCTGAGCACCCCAAATTCCACTGCTGGGCCCTCCAGGCACACCCAGAACAGAACATCCGCCCTTCCTTCCTACATTTTAAGTGTGTGTGTTTGTTTAATCTCCAGTCCTGAATTTCCTCTTGTTTCCAAAGAGTCAGCATCTCTCTTTCACATCCAGCATTCAATGGAAGAGGGGAGCAGGCTTACCAAGTCATTGTCGTGGACCAGCGAGTTTCTAGGCTCCAGGGAGCTGGGGGGTGACTGTCCTCAGAGGGCACCTGCTCCCGTCATGCAGGAAGCTAACAGAGAGATGGGCAGTGCAGGAGGGGAGCGGAACTGGGATGAGGAGAGGGTCAAGCGGTGGGGCCACTGGAAGGTTCAGGTGGAAGCCACCTAGGACTGGAAAGGTTCTAGGCAGACCCGCCAGTTCTCTAAAAGGAGAGGGCAGCCGAGAAAGGCACTTTTTTGCCAGGTGCCTGGAGCATAGATTTAGGTCTGAATGACTCAGCTCTTCAGGGCCAGGGACAGTCCCCACCCCCTGCTGGAGTGGTAGGCTGGTTGCTTCCCCCACTGGTCAGGACAGGATAGGAAACGAGGTTCTCAACCAAAGTTGCCACCTTTTTTGTCCCTTACCTGTTTATAAGCACTGGTCCTGGGCGGCCCTGCCCAGACAGGAGTCTGTGCTGGCTTCTCCCAAAACCAATCTCCTATTTGAGGCTTACCTTTTGTTAAGGACCATTATAATTTCTTTAACATGTAAATATTAAAAATAAAAAACATTGAGATATTTTTGCCTTGATGTTTAAAAGTTTTTTAAAATGTTTAGTTGTGTACTTTGATACAAGAATTTGTTTCTAAGCCATAATTAGGATACGTTTACAACCATTACCAGCTACTTAGTGGCTATTAGGTAAGGTAAAGATTTCATTTATGAGAGAGGACTATTTTAAGGAGCTGCTTTCTTTTGTGGAATTTCAGATTTAGCCACTGGCTATTTCTCTGTGTTAGTGATGACATTAATCTCCCTAAAACTGGATAGTCTTCATTTTGGCTAAACAGATTCTTAATCCTGTTCACTGTTGGTTCATCTTTGCTTTGCTTGGTTCTATTGGAATTAGTAGTATCTGTACAATCACATTGTGATAGTACTACCACTTACCTCTGATGTTGACTATTAATGCCCTTTCCTTTTATGTTTATAAATTAGACTTCGTGGTTTGCAAAATAACCCTATTGCAGGACTGCTAAAGTTCGGAAGTTCAAATTGGTTGGAAAAAAGTGCCTGACAATTTCAGGCTCAGAACAGCACTTAGCAGCAAAAATCGCCAAATCACCTAATCAAAACAAAAATTATTCTGGCAGTTTCAAGGGATTCTTTTTTCTTCTTCTTCTTCTTCTTTTTCCTTTACAGGGATGCTCTCGTGGCATATGGAAGTTCCCAGGCTAGGGGCTGAATCGGAGCTGTAGCTGCTGGCATATGCCACAGCCACAGCAATGCGGGATCCGAGCTGCATCTGTGACCTGCAGCACAGCTCATGGCAGTGCTGGATCCCCGACCCACTGAGCGAGCCAGGGATGAAACCTGCATCTTCATGGATACTAGTTGGATTCGTTACCACTGCGCCACAACAGAAACCCCTCAAGGGATTTTTTTAGTTGACCTGAAGTAGAGTTCACAAAAGAAGTGTCATCCACCAATTCTTTTTTTTTTTTTTTTTTTTGGCCACGTCTACAGCATGCAGAAGTTCTTGGGCCAGGGATCAAACCTCTACCACAGCAGTGACAACACTGAGTCCTTAACTGCTAGACCTTAACTGCTAGGCCATCTGACAATTCTTTTCAATAAAATGTAGCAGCCACTGTGATAGGTTTTATAAAAGTTGCAGCTCCCTTAAATAAAACCAAATTCTCAAAAAAAAAAAAAAACAAATTCAGAGGGACTGGAAACAAACTATAAAACACAATAGTAGTCGTGACACAATATGAATTTGATTTGTAAATGGGCCCTGACTCTTTGCTGATTTCTGGAAGGAGGGGTTTTGTCCTTGAGCTGTGCCTTTTTAAAATTGGAGCAGAGCCCATGCGTCCAGGCTGGTTTCCGGGCCTTGTGGAATAAATACCGCGTTAGGCAGGCTCTTCCTTGTGGTTGAGTCATGAAGGCTTCTGTTTGGGGATGTTGGTCGTGTACAGACATGCTTCCTGTTTCAGGGCTGCTGGAGAGCGTCATCGAGTGGGAAAAGCACAGCTGTTGCAGAACTGAAAGTGAAATTGCCTTAACCAGCGTTGGCCCTGACCTTTGAAATCACGGCTGGGTGGGAGAGTAAGAACTGAAGTGCAGTAGCCTCTTCTCCAGCTGTGACACATTCCTGCCACTTCTTTTTCTTGTCCAGACCTGGGGTGGCTGCCCCCGCTCCCACCAGGGTTGTAAACATGGCCTTTGGTTGCATTGGTGTCTGCAGCGGGTTGCTAATTATAAAAGTCACATGTCCTACGCTTCACCTCAAGAGCATCATCTGACTTGGATGAGTTACATCGGCCGGCAGAGGGGGGCCTGGGAGCAGGTCCTTGTGCATCACTGGCCAGCGTGGCCTCTCCCTGCCTGCTGGAGGTGGGGCAGCACGGGGAGCCCAGGTCCAAGAAGCAGTCGGGAAGCAGTGCTTGCAGAGACTGTGTCTCCAATTCCCAAACATAGCTAGCATCCCTTTGGTTTATTTTTATTAGTTGTGAAAATTGTGTCAAAAATACTATTTTGAAACCTCAAGTTTTCTGTAACTGAGAAGTATATAAGATAACATCTGAAGAGAAATTGGGTCTAAAAAATCATCTCAGGGAGTTTCCACTGGCACAGCAGGTTAAGGATGTGGTGTAGGTCACAGCTGTGGCTTGGATTCAGTCTCTGGCCCAGAAACTTCCATATGCCTCAGCCAGGGGGGGAAAAAAGGCATCTTAAGCTTTAAGGGCTGAATTGAATGTGATACATGATGGTTTGCTTGCTTTTAATTAAAAATTGAAATTAATTTATATGAGTAAATTATTTTAAAATATTTCCTCTTCCATGCTATTGACAACATGATAAAGTCACTTTTTGTGAATGCTAAAATAATTAATACAGTAATTTCTAAATTGAGACTAAGGCTATTTGAAATCAAGATTGAGTTTCCTGTGTTCTATGTAAGAATTTTCCCCAAGATAACGACATGCTTTCAAAGCCTTTCATTTGTTTAGTCATTATTAGTAGTAATTTTATTTTTTTAATTTTTTTTGTCTTTTCTAGGGCCGCACCCGCAGCATATGGAGGATCCCAGGCTAGGGGTCTAATCAGAGCTGTAGCCGCCGACCGACACCACAGCCACAGCAACGCGGGATCCGAGCTGCATCTGCGACCTACGCCACAGCTCACGGCAATGCCGGATCCTTAACCCACTGAGCAAGGCCAGGGATCGAACCCGCAACCTCATGGTTCCTAGTCGGATTCGTTAACCACTGTGCCATGACAGGAACTCCAAGTAGTAATTTTTAAATGGGTGTGTTTTTTGTGTGTGGTTTGTTTGTTTGTTTGTTTGTTTTTTGATTTTTTTTTTTTTTTTGGCCACCCCCAAGGCATATGAGTTCCCGGGCCAGGGGTCTGACCGAGCTATAGTTGCATCTTAAGCCACAGCTGTGGCAACACTGGATCCCTAACCCACTGTGCGGGGTCAGGGATCCAACTTGGGTCCCAACGCTCACATGATCGGTTGCACCACAGCAGGAACTCCTTAAAATGGTTGTTTATGCTACACCTGTGGTGTAATAAAGTCTTACAGGAACAGCACACTCTGCCTGGCGAGTTCAGGGTAAACCCTGGTGTAGGTGACTCTGGGGAAGCGCAGAGCAACTGCGATGTCCCCGATATCGGCGAACTTCTGCTTTTTCCTTTTGCATTTAGTGATAGCAGGTTTTTTGTTTGTTTTTCTGATCATGGTATAAAAATGTACACAGAGGATTATTTTAGGACAGATTGCATTGTGACTGATTTTGCTTCTTTTTCATCTGTTTTATTTACAGGTGTTGACTTTAAAATCAAAACTGTAGAGCTTAGAGGAAAGAAAATTAGGTTACAGATCTGGTAAGTGGGGGCTCTGTGCCCAGTTGCTGTCATGTCTGTTTAACCATCCACATGCTTGTCTAATGAATTAACTGTCTGAGCTGGTGCGTCTCTCCTGCGTTTCCTCTCCTCCCATCCTGTTCAGATAAAATGAACAGAGCTTCCTTCACAAGAGAATTTAGAAAAGAGTCTGCTTGCGTCACACCCTGTTTGGGCCCGGGAGCTGTGGAGAGGGGTTAATTTCATGACACTTTCCTGGGAGCTGGTTTGGAGACCTTAGTCTTTAGTTTCGATCATTGGACAAAACTCATCACGAAAGCAATTGATTTGCACAAATGCTCGTCTTCATGTTTTTAACGTTACTCTGCGAGCAGACAGGGAAGCCCCCGTGGACAGTGTCCATGTGGCTGCAGCTGTGGCCTTAGGGACAGGACTGTCCCTGCCCATCAGGAACGTGTGAGAGACTAAACCGGCTGGGCTCTGGCAGCCCGCAGGGGGTCCGGGGCCCTCTGGAGGAGGGGTGGGGTCCTGAGGATGGCCTCTGTCCCTAACACCATAGTGCAGTGCACTCAGCTACTAACTCCTCTCGGCAGGTCGGCCTCAGCTCTCAGTGTGTGTCCACCGTGTGTGTGTGTGCTTTCATCTGCCTTCATTGCTGCCCGTCTGTGGCGTCATCGGTCACCTAACGCTTGGTGTCAGTGCCATGCCTTCATGCCTCATCCGTGTCCCTGTTGGTGCCGCTGCCACCGGCCGCGTCAGGTAACACCTTCATTGGTCATTGCTGACTGTTTAGCCCACCTGAAGGATGTAGGAGCAGTTGGTTGCTTTTTGTCTAGTATTTATGTTTTTCATACTTTTGTCTGGGGCTTAATTATGAAATGTTGACGGTCTTGCCTAAATACTCGATAACAAAAAATGGACATTTCTAATTCTTTTAACCCATGATTGGAAGAGTGGCATGCTGCGCTGTGTGTGTGGCTGCCCAGTTTTTGTGCCCTGGAAGTGACAGCAAAGTGTCGTTCACGTGAGCTGCAATTTCTAACTCTAAGCTCTTTAAGGTCAAGACCGTCTTTGAGGGAGTTCCCATCGTGGCTCAGTGGAAACGAATCTGACTAGTATCCATGAGGATGTGGGTTTGATCCCTGGCTTTGTTCAGTGGGTTAAGGCTCCAGCGTTGCCATGAGCTGTGGTGTAGGTTGCAGACATGGCTTGGATCTGGCATTGCTGTGGCTGTGGTGTAGGCTGGTGGCTACAGCTCCACCCGTAGCCTGGAAACCTCCATATGCTGTGAGTTCGGCCCTAAAAAGCCAAAAGAAAAAACATCTTTGAAAGGATTCCCTGGGGGTGTCCACCTCTGTATCTGGCACCTGGGGGGAGGTTGCCTTGTAAAGGGGATGCAGGTGATGTGAAAATGTGAGGCTTACTTCCGGGATGACCAAGTGTGCAGATGGTGACACTGTGGCCTGACTGAAAAGTATCCATCCTTCAGCCCCATCTCTGGACGCAGTGGCCTGATTCACAGAGGCCCATACCTCCAGGTGTCCTGTGCCCTGTAACTCTGCCCACCGAAGGCCGTCTCTGCCGGTGAGGTTGGATCCTCTGACATCTGTCTTGCCTTTGAGTCTGATCTAAGAGGCCTACTTGGTGGGTCCCACTCCACAGGGACAGGTGTGACAGAGCGGTCCAAGGAGACACACAGAAAGCTCCGAAACCACATTTCTCTTGGATGTAAAAGCACCACTGCCCCCCACCAGTCCTCACACTTTGTCCTCAGTGTTTTTAAAACTGCACAATATTGGTGAAGACAGTAACTAAGGGAGGAGAGGTCAGACTCCTTGAGTTTATCAAGAGGTTGACCTGATTGCTGGTTTCTGCGGGGAGCGCCCAGGGGGTTTTACCTGTGAGTAACGTGTCTACTCCCACTGGCCACTTGCTGCTCACTCAAAATAGGATTCTTATCTTTTGGAGTAAATTGTTTAAAAGAAGGGAAAACTGGAGCTCCCGCTGTGGCGCAGGTGGATCAGCAGCATCTGTGCAGGGCCAGGATGCAAGTTCGATCCCCTACCTGGCCCAGTGTGTTAAGGATCTGACGTTGCTACAGCTGTGGCATAGGTGGCTACTGCAACTCAGTTCTGATGCCTGGCCCTCAAACTCTGTATGCCAGGGGGCAGCCAAAAAAGAAAAGGGGGGGGGGAAAGGAAGGGAAAACCTTTCTCCATTACCGTTATCCCATGGGTGGAAGTCAGCCTTTGGTGCTGTCCTGGGCTGTTGTCACCCACTCTGAAGTGGGCGTGTTGGCATCACTTTCCTCTGTCACAGTTGAGGGCACGAAGCCAGTGTGTTGGGAGGAGCTCTTCAGAGGGACTTGGTACCCCACACTCGGATTTCTAGACTGAGTCCACAGAGCCCTGCTGGCCGGGTTTCACAAGGAGATCTTGTTACAAGACATGCATGTTTTTCTTGATAATTTCTGGGTTAGCCAATCTAATAAAATATTATTACTGTTTTTTGGCTTTTTAGGCCCACACCCACAGCATATGGAGGTTCCCAGGCTAGAGGTCCAGTCGGAGCTATAGCCGCCAGCCTAAGCCAGGGCCACAACAACGCGGGATCCGATCCGCATCTGCGACCTAAACGCCAGATCTTTAACCCACTGAACGAGGCCGGGGACCGAACCTACATCCTCATGGATGCCAGTCAGGTTCGTTAACCACTGAGCTGCAATGGGAACTCCTCATCACCACTTTTTAATAAGTTCCTTGATTATCTATATTTAGAAAAACTCTATTTATGGAGTGTGGAAATGGGGAAGCGCCATTTTCCCATCTCTGCTTGCAGTGTTTCTATGTGGATGTATAGAGAACTTAATATAAGTATAGCTAAATAGGATGTTGACCAGAATATATAGGTTCATGAACTTACATCCGCATGCCATCCTGGAAATTATACACGAGACTTAGAGCCGTTGTGTTGAGATGGACTTGACTGTGAGAAACTGGCCTCCTGCCTTTAGACAAACACAGAATTAAGATGCTTCCTATGAAGGCCTCTTTCTTCCGTCCTGCGCCCCTGCTGGGGAATCTGGTTTTCACCAGCGTTCCCACCTTGACATCAAGCTTTCATGCTCTGTTTGAAGAGGTGGAACATTTCATGCAGTGAAATCGGTTTCTGCCCTGCAAATTAAGAATTGTGTCAAAAAACAAAACAAAAGAATTCTGTCATATAAACAGATTGTATTAAATACGAAAAATGAGGATTTTTGAATTTTAAGCCTGACTCTATTACCACACTGGGGAAACAGAATGGCAGGAAGTTTTTCAATTTGCCCCAAAAGCAGGGAGAGAAATAATAAGATCATATTCCACCTGAAATAAATGAGAATTTGGCATTAATAAACTGCAAATCTCTGGAAATCAGCTCTTTGTCATTACAGTGAAAATTCGGGTTCATGGAGATAAAGATGGGAAATATTAGGATTCTGCCTTTTCACAGGTAGATTAAAGCCTGATGGGGGGGGCACTGGTATCTTCTCATCATGTGGCTTTGTGAATGGTGGTTCTAGCTCAGTGAGGTTCCGGCTCAGCAAGTATCTAATAAGCACTTGTGAACTGAGTTGGATTTCATCCTCCTATGCTTCGGCCATCTGTGATAGTAGGCAGTTGAGTAGGGACATGAATCAAGCAAAGGAGCTTTGGAGAGGAATAGACAATAAAAATTTGGCAACCAGATATTTTGGAAATATGGAATGGTCCCTCCAGAGAAGGTGCTTTTCTACCTCAGGCAAGTCAGAGCCAGGCACAGCAGGATGGAGTGTAGGGAATGGCCTTACTCTTTCTTCCCTGGGGTCTTAGAAACTAGCCGCATTGGGGCATCTATTTGTGTTAGGTTTCCTCAGATTTTGCAGGGGGGGGGTTGTGATTGTGGTCCAAGGCATGTGGAAGTTCAAAGCTGCACCATAAAGCAACCTGAGCCTCAGCAGTGACACCACCAATCCTCAACTCACTGTGCTACAAGGAAACTCCCAGTTGTTGGGTTTTTATTCAGACTTCTAGGGATCTGCTTAACAGCATCAGGCCTGTAGGGAAAAGTGCCGTTTTATACACTCAGAAAGCTCTTAAGAGGGTAGATAAGTGTTCTTACCACAAAACAATAAAAATCCTTTTTAAAAAACTCCTTATTTCAAATTTCTCTGTTCTTGAGCGCTCCCAATATCTGGATTCTAACTCAGCAAATGTGCATAGAAACGAATGTGAAATCGACTTGTACTAAAAGCCAGCTTAAAATTAAAGATGCACTGAAGAACGTAATATGCCCGAAATGCTCAGGAAAGACTTTATGTCTGACTAATGTTTAAATTTGTGGTGCAGCTGTATTGTGCTGACCACAGATTTCAGAGTAAAAAAATGTGTGTTGTTATTGCTTTTTAAAGAAATGAGTGAGAGATGTTTCTTAATAGTATTCAGACAGCGCAGAATGTTAAACTTTATGTGTCAGGAGTTGCCATCATGGCTCGGCAGAAACGAATCTGACTAGATCTGGACCCGGTGTTGCCGTGAGCTGTGGTGTGTGTTGCAGACACGGCTCCAATCCCGAGTTGCTGTGGCTGTGGTGTAGGCCAGCAGCTGTAGCTCCGATTCATCACCCAGCCAGGGAACCTCCATATGCCACGGGTGTGGCCCTAAAAAGATCAAAAAAAAGCATCAAATCCTAATTTAAATAAGCCTCTACTTGTTGTGGGAGAAACCACACCCTGAAAGATTTCACTCTTCATTGGTTTGAAAAGTATGAATCATGCCCCTCAGTGCCTAGGATCCCAAAATAATTTTGTTCATTGATTGCTTGTGTAAATGAAGTGGCATCCGAACCAGTTCTTACCTACTTTGAGGGTGCCTGTTAGTGACTCTGAGTTGGTCTGAGAAATCCGATTTTCTGAATCCAGTCCCTATCATTTTCAGTTTTCCAATTTGGGGGTAGTTCTGGGTCAAAAAAATAGTTTATTTTGCCTTGAAGTAGCATCCGCTTTCCGCCTTTTCCACAGGCAACCATTTGTTCACCTGTGGGCTGAGTGCCCTCCAGACCCTGGTGGACAGAGCAGACCAGCCTGGCCCCCTGGGCCTTCCAACCAAGGGGGCAGGGAACCCTTATGTCTTCTGGGACAAAGCAAGTGGCCTTGCTTTATGTGAAAATGAATTTGCCAGCAGGCTTGTTGTTTGTATGGCATAATGACACATCCCTGAGGGAGCTTACTGGGCAGCAAGTCTAGTCTGAACAGAGCCGTAAAGTACAGCCCCGTTGTCATATGTGTTTTAGGAACATAGCCCACAGGTTTCTCATCTGGCATACTGGGAACTGTTCCGCTCTGTCTCCCCTTAAAGGGAGCCACTGTCCTGGGAGAGGCTATGAGCGCCTGGCAGGGGAGAGCCTTGGTTTTGGTGCACCCATCCCCCCTTGCTTCCTCCACAGGAGACACCAGTGTCGTGGCCCCTGGGAGTGTGTCCTGCATTAGGGTTCTTTGGGAAAAGCTAATTGTGGATGGGGAGTGGGTGTGTGTGTGTGTGTGTGTGTGTGGGTGTGTGTGTGTGTCTGTGCGTCTGCCCCTGCAGCATATGGAGGTTCCCAGGCTAGGGGTTGAATCGGAGCTACAGCTGCCAGCCTACGCCACAGCCACAGCAGCTGGGGATCCTTTCACCCACTGAGTGAGGCCAGGGATCAAAAACCCGCATCCTCGTGGATGCTAGTTGAGTTCTTAACCCACTAAGCCATGATGGGAACTCCCATAGATGGTCTTTAAAGGAATTGTTTTCCTGATTAAAAAGGTGGCTCTGCTGGACCTCATCTGTAAGTGGATGATGGTTCTCTAGCAGTTTCTTGGCTTCTTAATCGGAGAAGATGGGTCTCGGCCAGCTTCTGTACACAATTAATATGCTTGTGTCCCTCCTCATGTTGAAAGAAATAAAGCTTCAGATTTCAGAACAGCCATCAGGGAGTAATGGGCTCCACTGCTGGCAAAGCCGTTTTTGGTACCTCTTCTCGCTTTTCCTTTGACCACTCTCTCTGTTTGGAGGGATTAAGAAAAGAGCAAGACCGGGAGTTCCCTGCAGTCTGGGGTTAGGACTGGGGGCTTTCACCGCTGCAGCCGGGGTTCAGCCCCTGGTCTAGAAACTGAGATCCCACATCAAGCCAGTATACGCCATGGCCAAGAAAAGAAGAGAACAAGACTGGTTCTGCAGCATTTTTCATTACTGAGGACAGTCAGTCATCTTAGCGGCAAGGTCATTCATTCACCATCAGGGTCGGTCACAAGGGGGTGGTGGGCTTACACTGTTCGAGTTAGTGCCTGTGCGCTTCGTCAGTGTTGATAACCACCTGGTGTACAGAGTGTCACACTCCCCACCGTTTGGCACGGCATTGACGTCTCCTCAGAAGCTTGGCCTGAGGAATCCTCTTGTGGCTCAGCAGGTTAAGGGTCCACCATCGTCACTGCTGTGGTGCCGGTTTGGTCCCTGGCCCAGGAACTTGCACACTCCATAGGCACAGCCAAACAAAAACTCTTGGTTGGAAAAGACAAAAAAAAAAAAAATTTGGAGTTCCCATCGTGACGCAGTAGTTAACGAATCCGACTAGGAACCATGAGGTTACAGGTTCGGTCCCTGCCCTTGCTCAGTGGGTTATGGATCTGGTGTTGCCGTGAGCTGTAGTGTAGGTCGCAGACACGGCTCGGATCCCGCGTTGCTGTGGCTCTGGCGTAGGCCAGCGTCTACAGCTCCGATTTGACCCCTAGCCTGGGAACCTCCATATGCCGCAGGAGCAGCCCAAGAAATGGCAAAAAACAAACAAACGAAAACTCTCGATTGGAAAAAAATTGGGGTTTTCCTATGATTTTGTTTGGTTGTACCTTGCTCAGAAATGTCATCCCCATTAGAATTCCCGTCGTGGAGCAGTAGTTAACAAATCCAACTAGGAACCATGAGGTTGCAGGTTCGATCCCTGGCCTGCCTTAGTGGGTTAAGGACCTGGTGTTGCCGTGAGCTATGGTGTAGGCCACAGACGCAGCTCGGATGTGGTGTGGCTGTGGCTGTGGCTGTGGCGTAGGCTGGCAGCTGCAGTTCTGATTGGACCCCTAGCCTGGGAACCTCCATGTGCCGTGGGTTCGGCCCTAGAAAAAGACCAAAAAAAAAAAAAAGAAGAGGTAAAGTCACCCCCGCTAATAACAGACAGGGCCAGACGTGCGAGCACCTCACTGGTGACCGGAATGAGGCAGCCCCCTGTCGGCCAGGGCTCTCCATGCCTTCGTTGTTCGGAGACTAACTTTTGCGCTGTCTCTTAGGGACACAGCAGGTCAGGAGAGATTCAACAGCATTACCTCAGCTTATTACAGAAGTGCCAAGGGGATCATCCTAGTGTATGACATCACCAAGAAGGAGACGTTTGACGATTTGCCCAAATGGATGAAGATGATTGACAAGGTAGGTGCTGCGTTTTCAGAGATGCTTGTGTTGATTGTTGCAAAAGGAAGGAGGCAGCGTTTACAGAGCGTGTCTTTCCATCCTGAACATCATTAACCCAGATGACAGCGTTCAGGGTAGGCACACGGGCCTGCGTCACAGAGGTGGAGGGAAGATTTATCATGTCTCCAGGATCAGCTAGTAGTAACGTAGCCAGGATTTTACCCTGGTTCCTGGGCTGTCTGACTTCAGAGCCCAAACACCCTCATTCCACACTGTCAGGCCGCTTCTGAGGAATTGGATTCAGGACTTTTATGTCTGTGGGGAGTTCACTCAGACGCTCGCTTCGTGAGTGTCCACGTAGCACCAGCTTCCCAGGATGACCTTGTCCCCTGTGCCAGGGGCCTGGGGCGTCCCCTGACCTCTGCCCTCGCAGCTCTAGGTGGCCTTCACTTTCTCATTTCCAGTTAAGGAAGTGTTCTCCTTTGGGTCAGGATTGACTCCATCGAGGTAACCCCAGCCTGCAGGACTGATGTGATCTGGAGGTTCCCCTCTAAGGGCGCCCAGAGTGCCCTTGGAGACAATGCATCCTTTGAGGGTGAGATGTGATGAATGGGCCACGTTTTGAGTTTTCTTCCTCTTACTCAGGCTTGATGTTTAGTTCCTCTGCAGAACAGGCCCAGCTCACACATTGCAAGTCGGACTTTATTTACGGATGGTTGTGCACCATCTGCTGGATAATGCCCGAGGATGTGCCTTTTCAGGGCTTACCAGGCGCATTTTCCACGTGTGCCTCCCTAAAAGCATGTCAGGGGCCCAGGTTGCCAGGATTACAGAGACGATGGGGCCAGGGGCGGGTCTGGGCTCAGCCACGGCGCGTCATTGGGTCCAGATTTCCTCCCGAGCTAAAGCCACGGGTGTGTGTGTGAGGGCCTCAGAGGGGGCGGCCTCACTCCGGCTGACAGTGCAGAACCGAAGAGAAGGGCTTCAAAGCGGAGGCAGCAGCTCGATGCGAAGGGTACTCTGCGGGCATCACTGTCCGACCTTCGGTACCTGGCTTCTCCCACTGAGCTGGTGCCCTTATTCCTCCAGAGCTCCCTGTTCTCCCCTCTCCCCCGTTGGGGGCGCTGTGACTGTCAGCCCCACGTCCCTGATAAGAGGACTGAGACCCTTAAGTAACCTGGCCAAGGTCACCCTCTCTGGTCCCTGTGCTGAAGTCCGTCTCTTGTACTGTTTGAGGGAGGGTACCCCGGGTTCAGCAAGTTACTTGAGAGAAAGACTCTTTAAAGAGAAATTCTCCTTGCTGATAGATTTTTTTTTTTTTAACTTAGGAATTCCCTTGTGCATCAGGTTAAGGGTCCGAAATTGTCACTGCAGCAGTTTGGGTCACTGCTGTGGCTGGGGTTCAGTCACTCGTCCAGGAACTTCCACATGCTGTAGGTGTGGCAAAAAAAAAAAAAAAAAATGATGATAAATGAATAGACACTGGATATTCCTTCAGGAAGGGTGATGTGCTTAAAAAACAAACTTAGAAATGGAGCTTAACTTTTCCTGATTATAAAACTATGATACTTTGTCATTATAGAAAATTTAGAAAAGCAAGAAAAGCACAAAAGTAAATTTAAAAAACTTGTACTTCCATCATCCAGAAAAACCAGATTGGGTCCATCCTCCATGTAGTTTAACATCCCGCCTATTATTTCACTAAATACCCTGTCACGGGGGACTTCCTGTGTCAACTTCATGTTCTCCCAGAGCATTTTTTCTTTGTTTTTTATGGCTTCATTCTTTTAAAAAAAATTTTTTTTAAATAAAGTATAGTCCATTTACAGTGTTTCTGCCGCACAGCATAAGGACCCAGTCGTACGTGTATTTACATTCTTTTTCTCATATTCTCTTCCATCATGGCCTATCCCAAGAGACTATGTAAGTTCCCTGTGCGGTACAGCAGGACCTCATCGTCTGTCCATTCTGTATGTAGTAGTTTGCATCTTACGACTTCATTCTTTTATGGACCTTATTTCACTCTTCACCGACTTCGTGGGATGTTAAGGGTTTTCTGACTGCGTCTAGAGCTCTGCCTGCATTTGGAGGCATTTCCTTAGGATAGATTCTCGAGCCGAAGAGGTGGATGGCTGAGAACATCGTGGTGGCCTTGCCAGTGCCCCCCCGGCCATGAACCTGGCAGGCTGCTGGGCAGAGTGGGTGCTCAGAGGGTCGTGGAGCGAGTGGACGAGGGGTGAGCAGCAGGTCCCTGGGTCACATGTCCCGTCTCATGTGCAACATGCCCACTGTTGAAATACAGCTTCTCTTGCAACCCCGCAGTACGCTTCAGAAGACGCAGAGCTCCTCTTGGTTGGAAACAAGTTGGACTGTGAAACTGACAGAGAGATCAGCAGACAGCAGGGTGAAAAGGTGAGAGGGGAGCAAAGGGGGACCGGGTCTCGGCACCCACGCCCTGTCCAGTGAGCACTAGGTATGCTTTTCCCTTTCCTAAATTACTTTATAATTCATAATTTTTTTTTTTAAATGGTTAGAGTTCCCTGGTGGCTCAGCAGGTTAAGGATCCAGCATTGTCACTGCTGTGGCGCAGGTTCAGTCCCTGGCCTGGGAATTTCTGCATGCTGTGGGTATGGCCAAAAATAAAACAAAAAGTAGTCACTCCATCACATCCTTCTTAATTTGCTTTTGGTAACTTCCTGCTCCTTTGAATTCATTTTGAAGTGGGGAGAGGGGAAAACCACATTGGTATGTACTGCCTTGTTATCTAACCTGACATTTTATTCAGAGAAACATTCTTTTAAGCCAAGTAATTGTATTCATGATTTCTCTTACCTTGGAGAGTGAATGATATTTATGTTTTAAATGTCAGATACACTGCAGTTGAGCAACTTGGGCAGGCAGTTTGACGTGAAGATCCGGGTATCTGTCCCCTTACAGGTTTTGTCCTGCTGTTTCTGATCGTACAGGAAACTGCTGTACGTGTGAACTTTATATTTGAGGCTAAACGGGACTTTCCAACCTTTAGTCCCTCCCTTTCGCGCAGAGCAGCCCCTTTGCCATTATCCCCATCACAGGCCTCCTGTTTGTCTCTTAGGCTGGGTTTCACCCCCACAGAGAAAAATACGGTTTTTTCTTAGTTTGCACAGCAGATAACTGGGATGCGGTTCTGTGAAGCAAGTGCCAAGGACAACTTCAATGTGGACGAGATATTTCTGAAACTCGTTGATGACATCCTGAAAAAGGTGAGAAAGAAGGACTCCTGCATCACAAAGTATTTTATCTAAAGCCTGCAGTCTGTTTCCTTTGTCATGTTTTGGTTATTTTTTGGAACCTTTTGTTTAGAAAGCAAAGTGCAGTGGTTGTCAGGCCGAAGGACTGGGGGTGGGGAGGGGTCACGAACACAGCCGAGGACGCAGTCCGCTGGGGTGGTAGCTTTCTCCCAGCGTCCTAAAGTGTGTTTGTTGTCATTACACATAATCTGCTCGGTTCAAACATAATTCACACGCTTCTAATACAGGGCTTGTCAGTACACTTGCCAAGAGGCAGTACTTCTTTCCTTAGTAATGGTATAACCCCTGAGAATGCCGGACCTTTTTTTTTTTTTTTTTTGGTCTTTTTAGGGCCACACCTGCAACATATGGAGGTTCACAGGCTAGAGGTCGAGTCAGAGCTACAGCTGCTAGCCTACATACACCACAGCCACAGCAATGCCAGATCCGAGCTGAGTGTGCAACATACACCACAGCTCACGGCAACGCTAGATCCTTAACCCACAGAGTGAGACCAAGAATCAAACCTGCATCCTCATGGATGCTGGTGAGATTCATTTCCACTGAGCCATGATGGGAACTCCTTTCATTTTTTGATACATTTAGTTTCTGTTATCCTGGGCTGTGAAAATAAATGTTTATGAGGTCTCTTTGAGCTCTTCTGCCGGAGACTGTGTGATCAGCTAGACTGTGTTTGTGCGGTGGTTGAAACTTCCTGAACTGGTTCTTATGTTTTGGCTTAATTTTTCTTTTTTAATTGAAGTATAATTGACTTACAACATTGCGTCAGTTTCTGCTGGACAGCAAAGTCAGCTTAATATTTTAATGTCTAGTTGAACTCTGGTGATGGGTGAGTTTTCTATAAAGAACATTTTGGAGGTCCCACTGTGGCCCGGTAGGTTAAGAACCCAACAGAGTATCCGTGAGGATGTGGGTTAGAGCCCTGACCTCGCTCATTGGGTTAAAAGATCTACAAGCTTCAGTGTAGGTTGAAGATGTGGCTCAGATCTGACATTGCTGTGGCTGTGGTATGTGTAGACTGGCAGCTGCAGCTCTTGATTCAGCCCCTAGCCCAGGAACTTCCGTATGCCACAAGTGCGGCCCTAAAAAAGAAGCAACAAAAAACCGCTTTGGTCTTCTCTCATTGTATATTTACCCTGTTGAGTGAAAACGTGTTTGCCTCTTTTCTTTCCCCTCAAGATGCCTCTGGATCTTTTGAGGAACGAGCTTTCCAACAGCATCCTCTCGCTACAGCCGGAACCTGAGGTTCCGCCAGAACTGCCTCCCCCCAGACCGCATGTCCGATGCTGTTGATTTGCTTCTTTGGAGACAAAGTGGGAACAACCCCCGAAAAGGGGAAAGGTCCCATCCTGCACTACAATCATTTTGACAATTTCCTCTCGCACTTTGTAATCCAAGTCAGAGCTATACACTAACTTGTACATATGCAGTCCTGGGTAAGTTTGGGTTATAAATGACCTATTTCCCTCCAAATTATTTTATTTCACTCATTATCCCAGTGCCTCGTGTATGTGCACTGGGAAAGGTAGTACTTCTAATATGAAGAGCAGGAGAAATGAGAGAGCTATAATGTTTCTTGAAATAAATAATATAATTGTCCTTGTTACTTGTATTATGAGGACAGAACATATTCTGATAAGAAGAAAGAACGTGGTGCTTTGCTTACTGTTTAAAGAAAATTTGTAAAACTAAAGACTTTTGTGTGGGGGGGGAAAGCTATCTTGAATGCTTTTTCTTAATTTACATTTCTCCCAGCTGTAGCATCTTTGAAGTATTGGAGTGTTTCCCATAAAGCAGAGCTCCATTCAGAGCCGTCTTGAAGGTTATTTATTCATGTCATGTATGGTAGAATAGGACTAGTTAGAGGGTGGCACCTGGTCCTGAGGCTGCGGAAACTCTCTGGTTTTCCTAATGGACACACTCTATGCTTTTAAGAACCACGAAGATTCAGTAAGGAAATGTTCTTTGAAACTATGGAAGATTTAAAAAGAATGCTGCTGTCCCACACAAATCCTGTTTAAAGGAATTTTAAAGAGATACATTTTACTATATCAAAGAACATACCTGTATTTGCCTAAACACCCTATATAACTTTGTAATGATAAAACTTCTCCCTTTGATGGCGAAGCTTATTCCTATTAAACCTAGACTGTGTTCTTCTTCTTCTTTTTTTTTTTTTTTTTCTCCTTCGTCTGATCCTGAATTTGTGAACTCTCTCTTTGGTATATCTTTTATTAAACTGCACTGTTTGTTTAGTCAAGGTAAACAAGTCCTTCTGTATCCGAATAACTTGGCGTGTCTCGCGTGTTGTGATGTGAGAAGCATTGTGGTCTTTCTACACTAATGACGTGCAAATAAAATTTTGTATTTATGAAAGACCGCTGAGTTGCCACGATTACTTGTGCAGTTAGAAATTGTCTAACGGGAGTTCCTGTCGTGGCGCAGTGGTTAACGAATCCGACTAGAAACCATGAGGTTGCGGGTTCGGTCCCTGCCCTTGCTCAGTGGGTTAACGATCTGGCGTTGCCGTGAGCTGTGGTGTAGGTTGCAGACGCGGCTCGGATCCTGCGTTGCTGTGGCTCTGGCGTAGGCCAGTGGCTACAGCTCCGATTCGACCCCTAGGCTGGGAACCTCCATATGCTGTGGGAGCAGCCCAAAGAAATAGCAAAAAGACAAAAGAAAAAAAAGAAATTGTCTAATGGTATGCTTCCAGAACGCCACATCTGAATCAGTGTTTTGGATATGAAAAATACAACTTCCTCCACCACGGAAAACGTTTTGATAGTTTCTCAAAAGGTTTAAGCGTAGAAGAACCACATTATGGCCCAGCAGTTCCCCTCCTGGGTCTGTACCCAAAAATCGAAAGCCGAGGCATAAACACCTGCTCTACGCTAACGTTCATAACTTTATTTACAATAGCCCCAAAGTGAAAGCAACCTCATGTGCATCAACAGATGACTGGGTAACAGAACGTGGTCCACCCGTGCACTGGGATACTATTCATCCTCAGAAAAGAAGGCCTTTCTGACACAGGCCAAGGTGTGGACGAACCTTGAGGACATCGTGCTGAGTGAATCAAGCCAGTCACAGAAGGACAGAGACTGTGATTCCACACAACTGAGGGGCCCAGAGCAGTCATTTGCAGAGAGGCCTGGTGGATGCAGGGGGCTGGGGGCGGGGGAGATGGGGACCTGGTACTTAACCTGGATGGTTTGGAAGATGAAAACATCTTGGAGAAGCATGGTGGCAATGTGAATGTGTTTACGGCCACCGAACTGTACACTTGAAATGGTTAAATGTACATATTTATACACAGTGTCCTCGACCACGCTGTTTTGATGTGTGTACCATTTACCACCCAGCTAGTTGTCATGGACTGAGATTGATTATCGAGCTGTCATCTCACCTCTGCCTACCTCTGTTCTCTGCCTTTGATGCTGGGGCCCAGGCTCTGGGGACACCTGCCAAAGCCCCTGCTTGTCCCATTTGACCTGCCACTGGGAGGCGCTCAAGGCACTGGAAGGAGAGGAGGAAGGACATGCTTCCTGGTCCCTGCCTCCCAGCCCCCTGCGGTGACGCCTGACCAGTGGCTCCAGCTTCTGCTTCCTGTGGACCCTCAGCCTGGCTGCACCCACCAGAGGGCCACCTAGCACCACCAGCCAGCTCCCTGCACAAGCCCAGGGGGCCTCGCCGGCTGCATGCCTCCTCCAGGTTGTCACTGTGTCACCCTGACCTTCCCTCTTCTGGTTTTGCGTGGTGACCGTGATGCGGCTAGTTCCGTGTACCCAGTCCCTGTGTTCAAAACCACCTCCTCACCTCCCTGGCCTCTAGGGAACCAGTGTCTGGAGTGGCCTCAGGAATCAGAACCTCAGAGATGAGTTTAAGGAAAAATCGTTTGTTTGCCATGGGCATCTGTGATCTATCCTATTTACAGTCCAGTCTTTCTTCCTGCGTTTGTGCCCATCACCTGCAATATTAACAAAAGTTCCCTCTTGTTGAGTGGTTCTGGAGTTGAAGTTTGGCTGGTTTTTTGTTTGTTTTTTGTCTTGTTTTGTTTTGCAGCCACACCCGAGGCAATATAGAAGTTCCCAGGCTAGGGGTTGAATCTGAGCTGTAGCTGCCAGCCTACACCACAGCCAGAGCAATGCCAGATCTGAGCCATATCTGCAACCTACACCACAGCTCACGGCAACACTGCATCCTTAACCCACTGGGCAAAGCCAGGGATGGAACCCACATCCTCACAGAGACTATGTTGGGTCCTTAACCCACTGGGCCACAATGGGAATTCCTGAAGGGTGACTTTGCAAGAAGTCTCAGTGTGGTTTCTAGCTCTCAAATTTAAATTTTTTTCTCTCATTTTCTGGTAAACCTGTAGGTTTTTTCCTCCAATAAGTAGAATTTCATAATAGAAGAACTAAGGCATTTAGTTTTCTATACTGTTATCCTGCACAGTTTTGGGGGGCTGGTTATTCAATACTGGTTTTGCCCATGGTTCTCATGCACGGTGGTCCAGTGGGCATCGTGTGATGAGCTGACCTCAGCTAATTCTGAAAGGGAACTCTCCCTTGAACAGCGTTGGTAAATAATATGTTTTTATAGTCCACTGTTCTAGATTTATGTCTCTCTTGATTGTCACAGAAACTGAGTAGAGGAGGTGTAAAATGAGTTTTCACTTATCCTTGTAGACAGAGAGGAACAGAATCTGAGAAAGTACAAGAAACCATCACTTAAGACCACGAGATCTGTAGATTTTGTTATAACCACAAGATCACATTTCTAGTTTGTGAACTAGATAGTGAACTTAGAGGATTCATAGTGGTGACCTAGCAGTGAAGGATTCAGTGTTGTCACTGCTGTGGTGTGGGTTCAGTCCCTGGCCCTGGAAGTTCCACATGCTGCAGGTGCGGCCAAAAGAAAAATAGTGACTTGAATGCCTGTGGATACAGCAGGGTTAGTTAGTCTGTGGGTTTGAATCTCCATCCCTTCCTTCCCCTGCCTTCTGGAACCTGGAAGTGCTCTCTCAAGTTGCTAAGTGTTTTATTTAACAGTTTAAAGTTTTGAATATTGAAACTGAGGGGTGAGTATTAGTTGATGACACAACAAAACAAGAGATTTGTCTTGCTTGCCTCAAGCTGTAACACTACCTAAAGTTAGTTGTTTGTTTGTTTCTTCCACAAATGACTTGCATTACCAGGAAGAAAGTACCTGTATTACAGATTGATTGCAGAGAAGTTGCAATGAGGCCACACAGTGCAGCTCAGGGTGGGTCAGGACATCATATACAGGCTCTGTTGATGCTGAGATGCTGTTGCCAGCGAAGGTGAGATTTTTTTGTATGGTTGCTGTGAGCAAGGTTCTGTGCTCGATGCTGTGGGGATGTGGCCGAGGTAGAAGGCCAGCCCCGTGCCCTTAAGGAAATAGCATCCGGTGCAGCAGACAGACCCTCACGGGGCTCGGGGCAGAGCTTCCATCTCAGAAAATTGGATTCAGAGCCTGGAAACGGAGGAGGAGAAGCCCAGCCCATGTGGGGAGTGGCCTTCAGGAATGAGTTGTGCCGGTGACAAGGCAGACCAGAAGGGCAGGGTGATCTCACACTGTTCACTTGGAACCAGGAGGACCCTCTGGAAAAAGCAGACCTGGAAGAAAGAACGCAGTGCTCCCCTAGTGGGTTAATATTTCCTGAAGGCTTGGCACTCCCTAGAAATGTTGGCTTACGCCTGTTCTCATAGCAGCAAAGCAATTACTGGGAATCTGGTTGAACCATTGGCGCTCACCCAAAACCTGCAGCGTGTCTGGCTCCCATGAATTTATTTACTCCTAAAAAGAGTTCTGGGACTGTCTCTGTAGCCTGATGGGTTTATTCCATTTCCAGATAGGTCCACCCTGTTTCGTGGGCTGAAATCATTAACCCTGTTGGACAAGCTGAGAACAGCATAAACCAGCCCCAATCTGTCCACTGTTATAAACAGGACCCCCCACACACACTGGAGGAAATTCCTTGGTGCCATCAGAGACAGCAGGAGCCCAGAGCAGCAAAGACATAATCACCTGTTGACTGAGACAGGGCTGCAGGTTAAGGCTTGATGGGCAAGACCAACAGTAGAATCCTAAGTTTTACTAGGTTTCTTGCTTTAAAAAAAATGGCAAACTTTGCCAGAGACAGCTCGACAAAAGGTTATGATTAAAATGGGAGTGCGTTTCATTGTATGGAAGAGTGTACTTTCTTAAAGACAAGGAGTTTCCCATTGTGGTGAAGCAGAAACAAATCTGCCTGCCATCCACGAGGATGAGGGTTTGATCCCTGGCCTCACTCAGTGGGTTAAGGATCCAGCGTTGCAGTGAGCTGCAGTGAAGGTCACAGACACAGCTCAGATTCTGTGTGGCTGTAGTGTAGGCCGGCAGCTGCAGCTCTGATTCGACCCCTAGCCTGGGAACTTTCGTATGCCACTAGTGCAGCCATAAAAAGCAAAAAAAAAAAAAAATTAAAAATAAGGAGTTCCCGTCGTGGCACAGAAGAAACCAATCGGACTAGGAACCAAGAGTTTGCGGGTTCTATCCCTGGCCTCAATGGGTTAAGAATCTGGCGTTGCCGTGAGCTATGATGTTGGTCACAAAGACGGCTTGGATCAGGCATTGGTGTGGCTGTGGCCTATGTAGGCCAGCAGCTACAGCTCCAATTAGACCCCTAGCCTGGGAACCTCCATATGTCACAGGTGCGGCCCTAAAAAGAAAAAAGAAAGAAATAAAATGCAAGTAAGAGGTGCTGCCCAGGGCAGGCTTGTCTGGCGCTGAAGCTCTGATGGAGACTGGCCTCGGTGTGTGTCTCAGACCTGTCTGGCCTGTGGGGTCATCAGCTCTGCCTATAGGGTCAGCTCCTCCAGCTCGTGGTTACTTCAGGGCTCCTTGGTCCACCTTGTTGAAATGCTCTTTAACTCTGAAAGCAGCTTTTCACTCCATCATTTGGAACAAAGGATTTTAGTATGAGTAACTGGTCAGTTTGAATTCCCATCATAGTGTAACCACATTACAAGTACAAATAGCTGGATTTTGAATTGAGCAGAAGAGTGTCAGCTTCCTGGAAGGGAATGATGAAAATAGGTAAGAAAATGGTTTCGGAAGAGAATGAGGCCAAAGACAGGGTCTACTTCCGTTTGGCTCTGTCCTCAGCCAGGCTGGGCAGACTATGGATGTCCACATGCCCTCCCCTCACTGCTGGACGGCTGTCTCCCGCCTCGGCCTGTCATGGCACCAGGGCATGTGTGTGTTGAGAATGTGTTCAATGCAAGCAGAAGGAAGAAAACAATAAAGATGAAGCATGAGGATTTCCTGTTGTGGTGCAGTGGAAACGAGTCCGACTAGGAACCATGAGGTTGCAGGCTCAATCCCTGGCCTCGCCCAGTGGGTTAAGGATCCAGTGTTGCTGTGAGCTGTGGTATAGGTCACAGACACGGCTCGGATCTGGTTGCTGTGGCTCTGGTGTAGGCCGGCAGCTATAGTTCCGACTGGACCCCTAGCCTGGAAACCTCCATATCCCACAGGTGCCTCCCTAAAAAGACAAAAAGACCAAAAGAAAAAGAAAAAATTTGCAATGTGTGTTGGTAACTGTGGAAAGTGGTATGCAATTCCTCAAAATATTAAATAGGTATGATCCAACAATTTTGCTTCTGGGTATATGCCCTAAGGACGCGAAAGGAACTCAGGTATTTGTACATCTATGTTCATAGCAGCATTATCCAAAATAGCCAAAAGATGGCACTAACCCATGCCCCCATGAATAGATGAGTAAGCACAATGTGTTCTGTAGATTTTTGTTTGTTTTATGGCCACACTTGTGGCAAATGGGACTTACCAGGCCAGGGACTGAAGCTGAGCTGCAGCTGTGACCTACACCACAGGTGCAGCAGTGCCAGATCCTTAACCCACTGTATTAGGCCGGGGATAAAACCCACACCTCTGAAGTGACCCCAAGCCACTGCAGATTCTTAACCCACTGCACCACAGCAGAAACTCCATTCTGTGTTACATACTTTTAATTGACTATTACTCAGCCTTAAAACGGAAGGAAACAGCTAACTTCATACTTAATGGTGAAAAACTGATCACTTTTCCTCTAAAATTAGGAACAAGGCAAAGATATTCTTTAACATATTAAAGGCCCTGGCCTACAATGGGGCAAGAAAAAGAAATAAAAGGAAATAAGTAAAACAAAACTGGAGTTCCCACTGTGGCTCAGTGGTTAACAAACTCAGCTAGTACCCATGAGGACACAGGTTTTATCCCTGGCATCACAGGTTTAAAGATCTGGCATTGCCGTGAGCTGTGGCATAGGCCAGCAGCTACAGCTCTGATTCAACCCCTAGCCTGGGAACTTCCATATGCCATGGGTGTGGCCCTAAAAAGACACACACACACACACAAAGTAAAACCATCTCTATTTGAAGATAGCATCATTATGTAGAAAGTCACCAAGAATTTGTAACAAAACTATTAGTTTAGCTAGGTCATGAGATACAAAATATACAAAGATAAATTGTATTTTTATTAACTAGCAATAAATGGAGATTGAATTTGTAATATTTTGCACCCCAAAAGAAGAAATTTTGTCCCAGGAACTTTCAGGTGCCCCAGGTGTAGCCATAAAAAAGGAAAAAGGAGTCCCCATATGCCTCATCAGTAAGAAAACTAACTAGTATCCGTGAGGATGTGGGTTTGATCCCTGGCCTCACTCAGTGGGTTAAGGATCCAGCATTGCCACAAGCTGCAGAGTAGATCATAGATGCTGCTCTGATCAGGTGTTGCCATGGCTGTGGTGTAAGCCAGCAGCTGCAGCTCCAATTGGCATGCTAGCCTGGGAACTTCCATATGCCCTAGAAACAAACAAAAACAAAAAATTATTAGACATCACATGCAAAACAAAACAAAACCCTCAGTCTATACATCTTACCCTGTACAAAAGCTAACTCAGGATAGATCCCGGCCCTGAATGCGACACCTACTAAAGCTACAAATCTAGGAAAAAACAAAGGGGAAATCCTTTCGCCGAGTCCTAACCCCTCCCAGCCTCCAGAAATCCTTTCGCTGAGTCCTAACCCCTCCCAGCCTCCAGAAGTAGGTTGATGGGATCGTGAAGGAGAAAGGAGATGCACAGCAAAGGTGGCTGCCCTGCTTCTGCTCTTACTTGTCACTTCCCTTCTCCAGATCCCCCACAACTCATACGAAAATAACTTCCTTCAGCCTGTTTCAGAAAAACCTGGAAGATTCAGTGGGGTGCAAAGGGTGCCTGCCACCCAGCAGTCTAGCACTTCCATGAGGCGTCTTACTTTGAACCACAATTGGAGGCACCACTCCTGTCTGCTTGGTGCTTTCAAACAGACAATTACCCCCACTTCAAGCTGTTAAAATTCACATATCTGCTGCTCAATTTTATCAAAAAATTTCTGGGCGCATAGTTCACAAGCCAGTCTCCGTCCTCTTCTTCCATGTTATTCCCCCAAGTGGGGACAGCTCATACGAGTGACAGATCAAGACCTGTCGGCTTGACCTCCAGAAATTGTCTTCACTGTACCTTGATGTCATGGCTTCAGCCAGCAGGGCGTAGCTGTAGGAAAAGGAAATCTCTTGTGGAATTCATCATTATCTTTAGTGGAGGGATGTGGTTGAGTTCACTGTAGCCTGAAGTTCTAAATTTTTTTTATTTTTTTATTTTTTTATTTTTTTTTTTTGCTTTAGTGTATATATTCAGCCACCTCAAGTCCCTTGGGAAGCCACATAGTCTATTAATACAATGAAATAGCTTAGTGGTCCCTGTATAATTGCTTAAGGGCTTCCGCAGCGACTCAAACCGTCCTTTAGAGGGAGGCAGAGTACTGATGAAAATACCATCATTGCAAAATGCACAGTTGTTTCTAAATTAGAGTCTTTATTATTTTCAGGTTTTCCACTAAATATACAAGGCATACATGATCTGAAAGGATCATTTGAATATATGGTATAATTTAAGAGAGGAATGTAAATTTTAAAACACCCATCCTACTTTTTAGCAATACTTTGCACAGACCTAATGAATTTGGCTTGAACTCGGGAATTGTCCAGAATCAAAGGCTGCAGATGTTTTTAAGCATAAACAAGTGTTAGAGGTACACAGAATAAATAATAGTTTTAAAGAGAATTCTTTTGGTAAAGTGTATTTGCTTTTTATCTAGGTGTCACTGAGGGGAGAAAAAGCTGTGTTTGTTCTCTAAACCTACTCGGCGTTTGCTTTTTAAGTTGTAGCCACAGAGCACACTCAGAGATGGTGACTCACAGCTGTGGGCACATATCGCAGGACCAGTTAAGGAGAGGAGTGGGGGCCGCTGGTGACAGAGAGGATGATGGGTAAGGAATTCACAGCTGCCTGCGAGGGAGGTGAGCAAGGGACTCAAGTAGCACAGCCCCCTTGAGACTGGGGAAGGAGTTTAAAAGGGGTCACGTCAATGTCAGGCACCGCGTGAGGAACAAAGAGGCCAGAAATGCAAAAACTTCTCTGAGGAGGAGAAAAAGGGCGAATTCAAATGGATGCCCACACGAATTTTGTGAGTATGTGTCCTTGGCAAGGACACCTGGCCAGTATGATCTAACTTGGGCCAGCTGGAGTTGAGGCAGGACTTCTCTGGCTATAGGATTGTGAGAGGTAATGATTCAGTTTTTTGTTTGTTTTTGTCTTTTTTGTCTTTTTCAGGCCGCACTCATGGCATATGGAAGTTCCCAGGCTAGGGCTCGAAGCAGCTACAGCTGCCAGCCTACACCACAGTCACAGCAACGCCAGATCCGAGCCGCATCTGCGACCTACATCACAGCTCACGGCAGTGCCAGATCTTTAACCCACTGAGCGAGGCCAGAGATGGAACCCGAAACCTCATGGTTCCTAGTCGGATTCGTTTCCTCTGCGCCACGACAGGAACTCCGTGATTCAGTTTAGGGTGTAAGAAGCGGATACGAACTTTCCTCTGGTTTCTCCCCTTGGCAATTGGGGTCAGGTAGAGACAGTGCTTGTAGAGGCCCCGGAGGGGTAAACAGGAGAAAGAGGAGAGAAGGAGCAGGTGCTGCGAAAAAGATCATTCCTGGTCTCTTAGGGGGTGGGGGGAGGCTTCCACAGGGACGGGGTGGGGGGTGTCCGTGGACTGGACTGGATGCAGGCCTTCCTGGAAGTTTTCTGGTTTGGTTCTGTTCTGTTCCATTTTAGTCATTTTTATTGCAGTATAAAATACATTTTGAAAAGGACACGAATCATAAGTTGTGGAGCTGGTAGGTTTTTCTCAAAGTGGACAAGAAAGAGTAGACTCAAAACCTCAGAAACCTCAGAAGTCCCCTCTGACCCACTTCCTAACTGCTAAGGCCAGAGCCCCATCTGCCGGGTGTTGAACTTTACATAAATGAGTCATTTGTAAGCTGTTCTTTTGTGCTTGCTTCCTCCACTCAGCAGTGATGGGACTTTGTGTTGTTGCACTTAAGTCCAGGCATGTTCCTGCTCGCAGTGTATGGTCATCCATTGTGTGAATAAACCATCAGTTATTCTGTCAGATGGACATCTGCATAGCTTGGGGTTGCTCGGGTTAGGGCTGATAGGGATATTCTTGCTCTTTTGGTGAACACAGGTGTTCGCTCCTGTTGGGTGCACTGGGGGCAGGACTGCTGGGTCATAGGGTCTGCACATATCCACCCTCATCAATAGCAGCGAAGAACTTTCCCACAGGACTGGTACCAGTTTACAGCATATGTGTATACCAGCGGCTCTATCAGCTGCTGGCATTTAATGTTACTAAAATAATAATAACCTATTATTTGAGAATAAAATATTTCAAATAGGAGTTCCTGTCATGGCTCAGTGGAAACAAATCCAACTAGGAACCGTGAGGTTGCGGGTTCAATCCCTGGCCTCAATCCCTGGCCTCGCTCAGTGGGTTGGGGATCCGGCATTGCTGTGACCTGTGGTGTAGGTCACAGACACAGCTCGGATCCCGCATTGCTGTGGCTGTGGTGTAGGCCAGTAGCTGTAGCTATGATTCGACCCCTAGCTTGGGAACCTCCATATGCCACAGGTGTGGCCCTAAAAAGCAAAATAAATAAAATGCTTCAAATAAATATTTAAATAACTAAATATAATTATTAATGATAATTACAGTAATACATTAACAATTTAAATTGGCCTTTTTTCACTTTATTCATTCTGATGGGTATATTATGTTATTTCATTGGGGTTTCAATGGTTTTCCCTCATCTTTTGCCCATTTTTCTATTGATTTGTCTTTTACTTATTGATTTGTAGAAGCTCTTTGCATATGCTGGACACTCTCCTGAAGCATTCTTCTAGAGGTCTAAATGCTATCTCTTGGTACCAGAAAAACCAATGTCTTTGAGCAGATGAGCCTCAGGGAGAAAATCAGAAATAGTGAGCTCTTCCTTGGTGGCAGCTCGGCTTGCCAGGACTGTTCAAAAAGCAGCAGGTGCCAACACCATCATACAGGTCACTTCCAGAAAACAAGGGGATACGTTAAACTCAATGCAAGAAATACGTGACTTTGTGTTTTACTGGACAGCTTTTTTGTTGCATCTTCTAAAGAAATTCACAGTGTTGGGGAGCAACTTCTAGAATGAGGCATTCCTTCAAACTGTGGTGCACGTGATCTATTGACAAAGCAAGAAAGGTTCTTATCTGGCTAATGACTTGCTTTAAAATGAGCCCAGCCCAGCACTGAGCACAAACTTGGCATTGTTTCATTGCTTGGGAAACAGTACGGTTGATTCACTCAGATGAATGTATAAAGTAAATATCGGTCATTGTCACTCAAGAGTTAGGCCTTTCAGATGAGGCCATGTGAGAACCAGGAGGGCTGCCGACTGACAGGGGTGCCCCTCGCACTCCGGGCCCTGTGTCTGCAGCTCCCCACAGATCAGGCCGCCCCAGGAGTCTTCTTACTTCAACAGCCAATTACCCACCCACCTGGGCCCCTGGAGTCTCTTTTCTCTCACCTGGTGGATAAGAGCGGCCACTTGGAGAACAGATATGGTAAAAGCCAGAAACACCTGCAGGTTCGGCCTAACCTAACAACGCAAAAAAAAACCCTGCTCAAAATCAGCCAGCCAGTTTTTTTGCATTTTGTGCCTGGCAAAATTTGTGATAACTACTTGAGACGGCCATTTAAATTAAAGCCATTGTCACATTGCAAGGAAGGTCTGATTTCATAGGAAGAAATGCTCTACGTTCAAGGCAGTGCAAAATCTCCAGCCATCGCCAGAGCTGATGCAAAACTGCTGGTGAGCCTCCGGATGCCGCCAGCCGCAGCCCTTTCATTTGCAGCACAGTCTTTGTCATCGTCAAGGTCACCCCTGGCCCCTCCCAGTCACTCGCTGCCCCAGGCTGCAGGCAGAGGAGCTGCCTCAGACTCTGATTTCCTTTCTCCTTCGGCTCAAAAGAGCCAGGTTCTTTTTTGCCTTGGCCTTTTCTCCCTGGGCAGGAATTTAAATTGCACCAGGAGGTTTTCCCACTACCCCAGGCCTTCGTTGGTAATACGCCGCACCAGGTCCCTTTCAGGTTCTCCTGTTACCTTTCCTTTTTTCTGCCATTTGTGCAGTATTCTTCATTATCATCATTTTACGATTTTTTTCCCTTCGCGAGGGGAAAAAATACTATACACTGTACAGCTACTTGAAACTCTTTGGGAACTGCTAAGCCCACCACGCCCCCGCCCCCGCCCCCCATGCAAGCCTAGCAGCTGCCTGGCCTACTTCGTCTTGGACCCCACCCTGCAGGGGCGGGGTCCTGTTACCATGACAACCAGCAGCTTGCCCCTGCTAGGTCAGGGTGTGCCTGCTGAGACCGGGGGGCACCGGCCCAGCCGGGGGACCCTCCTCTCAGCGACTAGGTCCCCAAGTCCTGGTGGGACCTGCCAGCTCTGTGCTCAGGGGTCTCAGCAGCTCCTTGCAGGGGTGAAGCACATGGGTGGGTGAGGGTCCACAGAAAGCAATGATGATTTTCTCCGCAAGGCAATCAGTCATCACTCTGTCCTCGGAGTAGATTTACTCAGAAATCAAGAATGAGTGTCTTGGAGTTACCACTGTGGCGTAACGGGATCTTCAGTGTCTGCAGCACCAGGACACAGGTTCGACCCCCAGCCAGGCACAATGGGTTGAAGGATCCAGTATTGCCACAGCCGTGGCCAAGGTTGCAACTGTGGCTCAGATCTGAACCCAGGCCCGGGAACTCCATATGCCAAGGGGCAGCCAAAAAAAAAATATCTTAACGCTGCCGTGATGGTCCCCACTTGGTCCAGATCCCTAGAGGCAGGGGAGCGAGAAGGACTCTAAGAAATTGGAGGAGGAAGACCCAGACATTTGCAGTGGCAGTTTTTACTGTGTTTAAGCACCTGGCATCCTCTGACCATAGTAGTTCCTTCCGCACAGCAGCTGCTCCTCCAATGCTCTTGTCAACCAGCTTGAACGCAACACAGATGGAGCTACGATCGTGTATAAACCACTTTGTAACAAAAGCTCCTGGGCACTGGTTGCCGGAAGACACTCCAGTGGCGGAGGGGGTGGGGGCTCAGGGACTGGAGGCCTTGATGGCGACAGGCTGTCCTGTGTGGCTCCAGCGTCAGAAGCTGCCGGTCTGACCTTAAGATAAAATCCCCATTGATCGATGGTTGGCTGAGCACTTACAGATCAGGAAGCAAAAAGGGCTTACTCTTTGCCTCCTGAGACTTTGCTGCTAATGATGCTGAGATTAATAACCAGCCTCAAACTGAAACTCAATTTCCTCCCAGGCTGCAGATGGAAGCAGAGCCGCTGGAGACAGGGTGACGGGGCGATGCAGCTCATCTGCCTGGGGATGTGAAGCCAGCTCAGCCCGTCAACTGACTGTAATCAGGAAAAAGGCCCCGGACTCCAAATCTCAGTTGTAGTTGTAGGTCTGCCACTCGGGAGCTGTGAATTTGGAAAATCCCAGCTGAAGCCTGGGTTTCCTCTCCTCTGTAAAATGAGGTTGTGAGGAGGGTGGGAGCATAGATGCAAGTCTTGAGATAAACTCTGTTTCCCCCATTTGGGGCCAAAAGGAAGGAAGGGTGCATCCCTTGGAGCCGGGCACCTGCAGACGGCCAGCCACCCTCGCCAGCCCTCCTGTCCCGGCCTGCTGCGGCCTCTCCTCAAGGAGACGTGACAGGTCCTCAGCTTTCCAGGCTCTATGATTGGCCATTTAGAGGCTCTTTAAAGATGCCCGGGGTGCCAGCTGAGGACTATGCTTCATAGCAGCTGGAAGTGACATGTCAGGCCCCCTGGGAACACTCTTAGCACTTTCTGGCCCCTTTGTTACACTCCCCGTCGCCCACAGTCAGGGTGTCCCCACCTACATCAGAGGGGGACACCCAGGATCATTGGTGGACGTGCCCAGGGCCAAGTGGGGACAGAGGCCTGAGCCCCTCCCCGCTCCTTGCGTCCCAGCTCCGGTGGTCACCCTCATTCCTCCATCTCAGGCAATACTTCCCATCCTGGGCTGGTTTCGGAGCTTAGAACTTCTCTAAGGCGTTTGTCAGGCTCTGCTGTGGGTGGCTCTTCCCTCCTTTGGCCTCCCCTGATCTCCGACCAGCTCTGCAGCTTCGGAACCTCTTAGGAGTGGACTCAGCAGATGTGCTGTTAGTGGACTTTTACAAAATACTGCCTGTGTTCCTGTCAGCTCTGGAATTGGAGGTGCCTGACCCCCTGCAGGCCCAGTCGGGACCAGCTTCTGGAAAGATAAACCTTGGAAAAGAAAAAAGCTTTTCACCAAATGCCCAATGGCAATGAAGCCACTCAGGGGAGACTCTGACCAGGCTTCCTGCGTGTTCTCTTGGGTCTTAGACCCGTGAGCTCGAGGAAAACCCACATGTGAAAATCCAGACCAAATAAATCGGTGTATCAGGGTCATTACCAAATGATGGTACCTTCCTTGCTTTGCCAACTGATTCTCTTGTCATGTCCCTCTCCGCATTTGAAGAAAAAAAAAAAATGTGATCTAAAATGAATTGAACCAGAGTTCCCTGGTGGCCCAGCAGTTAAGGATCTGGCCTTGTCACTGCTGTGGCACAGGTTCAATCCCTGGCCCAGGAATTTCCACACGTTACGAGCATGGCCAAAAAAATAAAAATAAAACAACACAACAGGGAGTTCCCATTGTGGTGCAAAGGGATTGGCAGCATCGCTGCAGCGTCAGAACGCAGATTCAATCCCTGGCCCTGTACAGTGGGTTAAAAGGGTCTGGTGTTGCTGCAGCTGTGGCTTAGGTCCCAACCCCAGCTCGGATCTGATCCCTGGCCTGGGAACTCCATATGCTTGAGGATAGCCAAAAAGGAAAAAACAGACACAACAGTTTTTTGGAGTGGTTTTTTTTTTTTTTTGCCTTTTTAGGGCTGCACCCATGGCACATGGAGGTTCCCAGGCTAGGGGTTGAATCGGAGCTGCAGCCGCTGGCCTACACCACAGCCACAGCAACACAAGATCCGAGCCATGTCTGCCACCTACACCACAGCTCATGGCAATGCTGGATTCTTAACCCACTGAGCAAGGCCAGGGATTGAACCCATGTTCTCATGGGTACTAGTTGGGTTCATTAACCATTGAGCCACAATGGTAACTCCAAAATCACAACAGGTTTAATAAATAAAAGTAAATAAAATGAATTGAACCTGTTTTTAGGATCATATGATTGGATCATATTTATGTTTTCATGCGTTTATTTGTGTGTTCTTGGATTTGCCCATCCTGTTTTAGCTATCAGCCACGGGGAGGGAGACTCCGTGGGTGGAGAGCAAGAGCAGGGGCTGATTGTGAATATTAAGGTGACTTTCTTCCTTTTTTTTTTTGTCTTTTGTCCTTTTTAGGACCACACCCATGGCATATAGAGGTTCCCAGGCTAGGGGTCCAATCGGCGCTGTAGCCACAGGTCTATGCCAGAGCCACGGCAACGCCAGATCCAAGCCACATCTGGGACCTACACCACAGCTCATGGCAACGCCGGATCCTTAACCCAACGAGCAAGGCCAGGGATCAAACCCGAAACCTCATGGTTCCTAAAAGGCGACTTTCTTGACTCCACGGGCCCATGAAGTCTGCTTGAGTTATGATTACTTATCGAGTCTGTCCCCACCCTTCAACTAGAATGGTAAGTCCTCAAGAGCAGGGGACGATGTTTTGGTCTTTGTGAGTCTCTGAATGAGCAAGCGTTCAGTGAATGTATGCTGACAATAAATGTGTCTGGTCAGGAGGAAAGAAAGAATTTGGAGGGATTACTGAGGGGGAGGGTGGAAGGGAAGGAAGGAAGAAAAGCAGGCTGTGAATTTGGACGGAGCTGGGGTGTATCTGTAGGGTGTGGACAGACGGATGCACAGATGCTTACCTGTAAGCCACATCCCTGCCAGTTTCTTGAGGAAACGCTCTTTCTGTTTCTTGAAGAACAGAGGTCTTTACACTCATACACGCTTCCTTGTCACATTGCAACTTGAGAACTGAGCATTAATCAGTTGTGTGAAAACACAAATTGCACTGTGGAGCTCTTTTTTTTTTTTTTTTTTTGCCTATGAATACAAATGGAGTAAATGTCGATGAATCACACTTGCTGTTGGTGGTATTGATTGGAAGAAGGACCAAGGCCCGCAGTTCTCCGCGATGGCTGGAGGTCAGTTCGGGGGGCAGCCCAGTGCTCCTGCTGAGTTGTGTTTTTAGTTTCAGGTCCCTGTCCTCTCTGTGACTCTGCCCAGGAAAGAGCACCACCTGTCACCTGGGAAGCTGGCTCTCAGGCACCCTGGCTCCAGTGAGGTTCCAGGTGACCCTGCTGAGGACAGAAAGCGAATCTGGTGATGCCTGTGAGGAGAGAGGGCACCAAGGCCCAGCACCACCCACGTGACCTGGGCACGGCCACCCGGCCTCTGCGGGAGCCTGTTTAAACTGTTAAACATGCCTGTTCCAGCCCTTAAGAAGGAGGCAGCAAAGTGGTTTTGTTCTGAAGATGATTAAGGAATAGCGCTAATGCTCTCCCTACTCTGACTGTGCAAGGCCCTGGCCTCTGACTCTGACCACCTTCCTCTTCCCTGGTTCCCATGAACTTGAGGCTGGGCGAGCTAAGGACAAAGACCTCAGGCTCCCACTTTAGTTATGTTAATTGAGAGACTGCGGGGTGGGGACAATGGGGCCAGGCGGACACCGGCTGCTGGCAGAGTCTTTAGTCCGTGGCTTCGCCAGCAGTGGCTCCTTTCTGGGCCCTTTGTTGCCAGGGTTGGGGGGTCTCCTCGACCTCAGGCTGCGCTCCAGCTGTATGCAAAGTGGAACTGGGAGGGGGCCCGGGGCATTGTCCCAGTGTCTGCGCCTTCCTCCCGCCCTCCGTCCTTGATGTGAGAAGAACAGAAACAACCTCGAGGTGCTGCTCTAGACCCTTCGCTGGTGAGAAGCCTTCATTCTTACTGCAGCCCAGAGCTGGGCATCGTTTGCACGCTGACTTCAGTGCAGGACCAGACTCCTCCCCTGCACCTCACCCCGCTGCGGGGAAGGGGGGTGCTGAGTGGGGAGGGCCGCGCTCCTTCCACGTGGCTCCTCCATCCTCGCTGTTGGCCTGTCTGTCACCTGCCAGTGGGGTGACAGCAGGGCCTGGACCCAGAACTGCCGCCCCCTCCTCACCTGTTGCTCCTGGCCCTGAGAAGACCCGCGGCAAGGTCAAGGGCAGCTCCAGGGCATGGCGCCCCCTGCAGGACAGCCCCTCTTACTTCTCTCAAGAGGGTGAATATGTGTCCTAAACCCAGGAGAACCGTGATACAATCAATGATTTTAACCACTGTTTTGTTTTGTTTTGTTTTGTTTGTTTGCCTTTTCTGGGGCCGATCCTGCGGCATATGGAGGTTCCACAGGCTAAGGGTCTAATCAGAGCTGTAGCCACCGGCCTACACCAGAGCCACAGCAACGCAGGATCCGAGCTGCGTCTGCAACCTACACCACAGCTCACGGCAACGCCAGATCCTTAACCCACTGAGCGAGGCCAGGGATCGAACCCGCAACCTCATGATCCCTAGTCGGATTCGTTAACCACTGAACCACGATGGGAACTCCATTAACTGCTGTTTTTTGAGCACCAGCTCTTGCTCTGTAAAGAAGGCACCCAGGGTCCACACTAATGAGCTTCCCAGGACGGTAGGCAAGCTAAGGCCATGCAAAGAGGCACAAGGGAAAGCCAAGGTGGCAATAGGACAAAATGCAGCAGAGTTGAGGGATGCCTTGGAGGAAGGGGCCTGTGAGCTGAGACCCTGGGACAGGAGATTATATACTTGGGCATTTTTCTTTCTTTCCTTTTCTTTTCTTTTCTTTCTTTCGCCTTGCCCAAGGCAGGCAGGAATTCTCAGGCCAGGGATCAAACTCTCGCCACAGCTGTAACCAGAGCCACAGCAGTGACACCACCAGGTCCTTAACCTCCTGAGCCACCAGGGAACTCCTGCACTTTTGCAATTAGATGAGATGACACACATTTGTCTGCTGACACAAGCAGCGTGGATTTTTAAAACTGTGCTTCCTGTGGATCAGAACCTAATCTGCACCACCCCTGTGAGCCCGCCCAGCCCCCTCCACTTCTTGCTGGGCTCAGAGGCGGGAACTCAGCCAGGTCCCCACGGCAGCCAGTGGTCTCCTCCCCACTGGCTCATGATTTCTGACTGATGATATCTTTCTCCTGGCCATGTGGAAACTGGAGAATAACATTTCCTCTTGCAAATGTGGAGATGGGCCAGAGAAATTGAGCCAGCTGCCTGTGGGCAGAGTGTGGGGACTGGGCCACCAGGCAGATGCGTGAGTTGTCACTGTGGGCAAGGCCAACTGTGCCAGAGGAGCTTAGGGAAGTCGGGCTCTCAGAGCTTCCGGCTTAGGCTGGTGCCCGGGACTGACCCTCGTCCCTGCAAGTTGAGCTGTAACTCTTCAGAGTAGAAAGTTGGGACTTTTCTCCACTGGAGTTAAGGGGGAATGAAAGGCAGGAAATAGAATGGGCAGCTCTCCAGAGAGTAGTTCCTCTGCTAAGGTCAGTGCCTAGTGACGGAGTCCTTGACTTGGGTCCTTGACCTCATGGGCTTCTGGGCTTCACAAGCTCGGATAGAATTTTAAGGGCATTTATGCATAACTGCATTTTATGGAGGAGAAGGTCTGCATGTTTTATTCTCAAAAGGATACATGAATCACATAATGAAAAAACAACCACTATGTAAGACTAGAACGTTTCAGGAACATTTATCTTTCCAAATCCAGGTAGGAAGGTAAATATGTTTAAAACAATAATGACTCCTTAACCCTGCAGGGGCGGGCAAGGTGAGGATGAGGGGAGAGGTTGATGTGTTCAATGCAAATTCCCCCCATGCACACTTGAGGCATAAGGACATTTCCTCCCCACTGAATCCGAGCCACAGCTGCAACCTACACCACAGCTATGGCAACACTGGGTCCTTAACCCACTGCACCACAGGGGAACTCTGAGCCAAAGAAATTTGTAGAGCTGTAAGTTTTCATTGGCTAATTAATTGTCTCATCTTTGGGTGGTTGCCGTTTTAATCCAGGTGTTAGTGATAAAGTTCTCAACCTTAATAAGGTTGAGAAGACAGGACTGAATTTTGGCACTTATAAATGAAAATTATGGGTGTTATCACTTTTTCCAGTTGATATAAAATGTGATGGGTTTCCTTAAATCAGTACTTGACTGAAATTCCTTTGGTTAAGAAAAGATATCATGATGAGTTTTTTAGTCCTTCATTTGCAAAATTGTCACTTTCCCTTTATAAAAAGGATGGGATGGCGAAATTTACAAAAATCATTTCAATTCTGGATGTCAAACCCACTTTTCATTGCCCCTGAAATTCTCATCTAAGTGGCCCTAAGTGGCAACACAACCTCCATTGACAGACAGTCCTGGAAATATTGGTAAAATTTAAATTCCAAAAGAAACCAAAGAAGGAAGAAGGGGGTGGGGAGCAGGGGGGAGAGAAGGAAAGGAATCTCCCCTGCAGAGAACCTGCTCAATCCGACGGAAGGAAATGCCAGGTCTTTGCAAAGCCCTCATGCTGATTTTTATAAACCATTGTCTCTGTTTGTTGGGCTTACAATTTTTTTTTTAAATAAACTGGCCCCAAATAGCACACACCCCTGCTATGAAATCCACACCTTCAGTCAAGCATTTGGATTACAGTTAACCATGTGGTGTAGACCCTTGAGATCAAGGTACAATCTTACACATTCATAATTTTTCTGTCACCTCTCTGCAAAAAAAAAAAAAAATTGACACATTGTCACATTCTCTGGAGTGTGAAGAGGAGAAACCTGCGACTCTTTCCTGGTGTCCTGAGCCTCTGACCTGCCCCCAGGGAGCCAGGGTCAAGGACCCCCTGAGCCCTGAGCCCCTTGCTTGCGACTTCAGGGGCTTTAAGCCCTGAGCCCCTTGCTGTGCAGCTTTAAGGGGCGGGGCAGGGCCAGCCTACCTGCCCACCTCCGCCCAGGTTAACCAGGATCCTCCCTCTGGTTCCCTGCGCCTGAGGAACATGCAGAGGAAACGAGGAAGAGAAGAAAGGCATCTCTCCTGAGCGCCTTGCCTTCGTGCTTTATCCGCGGAGTCCCACGGAAGTAGGTAGGCTGCCATCCACGCCGGTTAGAGCTGAATGACACTGTCTCTGCCTTCCTGTCCAGACTCTCCTTCACCCCAGGAGCTGGCAGCGGCCCCCCACAGGACCAGGGCAGGCACCTGGCCCAGGCTGGGTCCACCAGACCACCAGACTTTGTCTCCAAGGAGTGCGGGCCCCAGGTGCTGAGAAGGGGCCTCGGGTACCTGCAGGGAGCAGAGCTGCAGGGGCAGGTGCGCTCAGTGGTTCAGGCCATCCCTCCGAGGGGCCAAACCCACAGGCAGAGAAGGTGCTAGAAAGAGGAACAGCCACAGGGACTCTGGCAGAGAGACACGGAGACAACCCACTGCTGTGCGGAAGGCCTCTGATTTCCTGGTGCAAGGGCTGGGCGCCACCTCCTCGCCGCCTGAAGGGGTAGGGTAGCTTTGGGTCTTGGGTCGAAACTCCTTCTCCTGCATTAATTTATTGGGTCGGTCTGCCTGGTGTAAAGGAGTATATGCCCCAAAACCAGTCTGGGAAGGAACCTAATTGTGTCTGATGTAATCCGCAGTTGACTTCTGGGGAGAAATTAGCGTTCTTGATTGGATAAACTTCAATGGGATAAAGACCTGGTTCTGGGACACCTGTCACCCACCCACCCAGGCAAGTGAGACTAAAGTGATCCTTAATCAGACATCCTTTTCTTATCCTATCTGATCTCACAGCCATCCTCCAATAACCTTTTCTTTTTCCTATAAAATGTCCTGGCGGAGTTCCTGTCGTGGCGCAGTGGAAGCAACAAATCCGACTAGGAACCATAAGGTTGCGGGTTCAATCCCTGGCCTCGCTTAGTGGGTTAAGGATCTGGCGTTGCCATGAGATGTGGTGTAGCTTACAGATGCGGCTCGGATCCAGCGTTGCTGTGGCTGTGGTGTAGGCCAGCAGCTGTAGCTCCAGTTAGACCCCCTAGTCTGGGAACCTCCATATACTGCTGGTATGGCCCTAAAAAGACAACAACAACAACAAAATGTCCTGGCAAGACAGAACAGTACTGCTCTACCCATGACATTTACTTTTGCTGCAAGAGTAAGAGTTCCCGCTGTGGCACAGTGGGCTAAGATCTGGCAATGTCTCCGTGGTGACATGCGTTGGATCCCCAGCCTGGCACAGCAGGTTAAGGATCCGATGTTGCCTCCTGTGGTATAGGTTACAGCTGAGTCTCCGATTCAGTCCTTGGCCTGGGAACGCCCACATGCAGCAGGTGCAGCCCCCCTCAAAAAGAAAAAGATTGCACAGCATCTGAGACCGTAACTGGGATCCTCTGCAAAGATTGCCTTAGGCACGGTGATCAGTCATGCCCAGAGGCAACAGTGGTCACCTGGGATCTTGGTGGAAATTGTCCAGTTCCACTGCAGACCTGTGAAAAGGACCCTGGAACGGAGCTGCAGGTGATACCAATTCACAGGGAACCTAAGAACCACCACTACCTCCAGGACCTGAAGCTTATTCATGGGGTGTGGGCAGGTGGAGAGAGCCGTCCCCACACCCCCTTTCATAGTCTCCCCTCCAAGGGGCCTCATTCCAATCAAAACAATCTCCTGCTGACAGGGTCCTGGACCAGAGCCCAATAAGAAGCCTACCTACGGTTTACACTTAGTCGGGAAGCAGGGGGACCAGGGCCAGTGGCCATTTCACCTGCTCCACAGTAACCCCAAGCTGTTGGCTGGCATGGTTCCCCCTGGGAAGAGGTTAATGTCTGGGCCTGCTGAGCCCTGAAAAGGCCCAAGCAAATCAGTCTTGTTCTTAGCCCCGTGATTTCCTGACACATTGAGCGTGGGGATAACGTCATGTCCCCACACAGGAGGACTCACACTGGACAGAGAGCAAGAGTTGGTGTCTTCTTTTAGAACGAGGAGTAGGGACGGAGCCTTAATAATGGAGGGAATGCAAATTTGCAAAAAGCAAAAGTGGTCACCTCCTTTTTATTTATTTATTTATTTTAAGGTTTTTTTTGTTTTTGTTTTTGTCTTTTTGCCATTTCTTGGGCCACTCCCACGGCATATGGAGGTTCCCAGGCTAGGGGTCTAATCTGAGCTGTTGCTTCTGGACTACGCCACAGCCCCAGCAACGCAGGATCCAAGCCATGTCTGCAACCTACACCACAGCTCATGGCAACACTGGATCATCAACCCACTGAGCAAGGGCAGGGATCAAACCCGAAACCTCATGGTGCCTAGTCAGATTTGTTAACCACTGCGCCACAACGGGAACTCCCACCTCCTTTTTAGACCCTTCCTCACCAGCCCCCCTCCCCTCTCGCCATCATCAGGGGGAAGCTGTTCACTCTTTGCTAGTGCCCACTGCACCCCCTCCCTGCCACAGTGTAATACCTTCACCACTTATACCTTCGCGCCTTAATGAGTGTCTTTGCGGGCAGTGATTAGTCATCTTTGTGTTCTCAGTGTTTGGCAAAAATTTTTTTTTGTCTTTTTGTCCTTTTTAGGGCTGCACCCATGGCACATGAAGGTTCCCAGGCTAGGGGTCTAATTGGAGCTGTAGCCACCAGCCTACGCAATGCGGGATCCAAGCCGTGTCTGCGACCTACACCACAGCTCACGGCAATGCCGGATCTTTAACCCACTGAGCAAGGCCAGGGACTGAACCCGCAACCTCATGGTTCCTAGTCGGATTCATTTCCGCTGTGCCATGACAGGAACTCCAAGTGATGGCAAAATTGATTTGCTGGATGAATGTGCTTTAACTAGGGCTGATTCACATGTCTGGCTGGAAACATGGAGTCTGCCGGCAGGTCCCAAGACCTATTCCAGCAAAGCGTCCTGACTACACAGGTTCCTGCTGCAATAAACACACGTGTGTACATATGCACACACCCACGTCCGCTTTTTTTCCTCTTTTTTTTTATGGAAGTATGGTTGATTTATAATGTTCTGTTAGCTTCAAGTATACAGCAAAGTGATTCATGTGTATTCTTTTTCAGATCTTCTCTTGTATTGAAGAGACTGTGCTATACAGTAGGTCCTTGTTATCTAATATATAGTGGTATCTATATGAATCTCATGTTCCTAATTTATCCCTCCTTTGCCTTCCCCAGTGGTAACCATACGTTTGTTTTCTATGTCTGTGAGTCTGTTGCTGTTTTGTAAATACGTTCATTTATCCTTTTTTTAGACACATAGGTGGTATTATATGGTATTCGTCTTTCTGTCTCTGATTTACTTCACTTAGTATGATAATCTCCAGGTCCATCCATGTTGCTGCAAATGACATCATTTCATTCTTTATGTGGCTGAGTAGTATTCCACTGTGTATATGTTCCACATCTTCTTTTTCCATGCATCTGCTGATGGGCACTTAGGTTGCTTCTATGTCTTGGCTATTGTGAATAGTGCTGCAGTGAACCCTGGGATGCATGTATCTTTCTGAATTCGTTTTTGCCTTTTCAGGATAATATGCCCAGGAGTGGGATTGATGGATCATATGGCAACTCTGTTTTTAGTTTTTTAAGGAACCTCCATATTTTTCTCCTTAGTGCCTGTACCACCTTACATTCCTACCAACAAGCATACACATCTTTTTTTGTTAGGGCTGCACCTGCGGCATATGGGCATATGGAGGTCCCTAGGCTAGGGGTTGAATCTGAGCTGTAGCCACCAGCCTACGCCACAGTCACAGCCACAGCAACACAGGATCTGAGCCGCGTCTGCGACCTACGTCACCACTCACAGCAACACCAGATCCTTAACCCCTTAACCCACTGAGCGAGGCCAGGTACTGAACCTGCGTCCTCATGGATGCTAGTCAGATTGTTTCCACTGAGCCAAGACAGAAACTCCACAACATGCACACCTTGATGGTAATTTCAGGTCAGTTAAAAGCTTCCAGAGGCTGACATTGCAAATTGCTACACACTGCATCTGAGCACGCTTAGCCTCACCACCTTCCCTCCCGCCACAGATGGATACTGTTCACATGTGGGGTCATTTCTGTTCCCATTACTGAACCAAAGAGAAATATGGAGAACTCAGATTGCATTTTGGCAATCTGGTTAGTTCCTTAGGGGCTGGTCAGATGTGGCCTGTTGCATTCCCAGTGAAGCAGGCTTGCTAAGGAAGGGAGGATAGTCAAGAAGATGGGCCACTCCCTCCTGGGTTTGAGTTCCTCAGGCAACACCCCGGGACTGGCAGTGCCATTTATATATAAGCAGTGTAATTGCAGCCAGAGCAGCAGCAGATTTAGGCTGGTGTGGATATGCTACAATTCTCTCTAATCTCTGCAGACTAAGTTTGCAAAGAGAATTTAGAATTGGCGAGAACAGAAGCTGGGTGAGGTTGACTCGCCCCGAAGGTCACAGGGCTAATGAATTGGAAATTTTCTGTGTTTCGGATGTGCCAAAGGTCTTAGCTATAATATCTCATTTAATCCTCGCAGTGACTCTTGGCCAAATATTTCATGACTATTAGCATCATGCTCTTGGTGGAGAAAGGAAGCCCAGGAGTGAGTGGGGATCCACTGGGGGCAGCCAGAATTTCAGCTGAGGTCAGTCTGGTCCCAAAGCCAGGCCTTTGCAGGTCATTCTTTGCTTGCAGGGCAGAGCTAGGCCTGGGTGTCCCAATCGTTAAACCAGCAAAGAGTGTATGCTGCCTAGTTCTCTTATTTGTATACATTCAAGCTGACTTCTTCAATCAGAAGAAAAAAAAAAAATCTATAAATTTTCTATCCATTCCAGTTAGCCTTCTAGTTAGTTCCTGACCAAATTTACTACTACCGAGATATTTGTTTTTTAAAAGAATTTCTATTTCATTCCATTCATAACCTAACAAAGGTTTTATTAATATTGCAAATCAGGACCAGAAACTGTATAAGTATGTTTGTTCCATTTCCCTTCTCATTTGAGATTTGCAGGGTATCCAGCAGCGATTGATGGGCTATATTTTCTGTCTGTCTTTCTTTTTTTTTTTTGCTTTTTTAGGGCCACACCCGTGGCATATGGAAGTTCCCAGGCTGGGGGTCAAATTGGAGCTGCAACCGCCAGCCTACACCACAGCTACAGCAACACAGGATACAAGCCACATCTGCAACCCACACCACAGCTCACGGCAATGCCAGATCCTTAATCCACTGAGCAAGACCAGGGATGGAAACCACATCCTCATGGATACTAGTCGGATTCGTTTCTGCTGAGCCACAACGGGAACTATCTGTCCTTACTTTTTTTTTTTTTTTTTTTTTAAATGCATATGGAAGTTCCCTGGGCCAGAGATCAAATCTGAGCTTCAGTTGCAAACCTACACCACAGCTGTGGCAAAGTGGATCCTTAACCCACTGCACCACAGTGGGAACTCCCTCTATCTTACTTTTAAAAATTAAAAAAGCAAACATTTACATCTTCATGTTTGGAGAGAAGTATGTATACCTTTGGACAGCAAAAATAATAAATAAATGAATGCATGAATAAACACATTTCCTTTTTTTTTTTTGTCTTTTTGCCTTTTCTAGGGCTGCTCCCATGGCATATGGAGGTTCCCAGGCTAGGGGTCGAATCGGAGCTGTAGCCGCCAGCCTATGCCAGAGCCACAGCAACGCCAGATCTGAGCTGTGTCTGCAACCCACACCACAGCTCATGGCAACGCCGGATCCTTAACCCACTGAGCAAGGCCAGGGATCGAACGTGCAACCTCATTGTTCCTAGTTGGATCCATTTCCGCTGTTTCATGATGGGAACTCCAACACATTTCTCCTTTAATCAAGACATTTTTTGGGAGTTCCCATTGTGGCTCAGCAGGTTAAGGACCCAACTAGTATCCATGAGGATACAGGTTCGATCCCTGGCCTCGCTCAGTAGGTTAAGGATCCAGTGTTGCCTCGAGCTGCAGTGTAGGTCACAGATGCAGCTCGGATCCTGCATTGCTGTGGCTGTGGCATAGGCCAGAAGCTGAAGCTCTGATTTGACCCCTAGCCTGGGAACTTCCATATGCTGCAGGTGCGGCCCTAAAAGACAATAAAAAAAAGAGACATTTTTTAGCAACTAGCAGGGCATCTCTCAGACTCATCCTGAAACTGGTACACATGCTGGTCCTGGCTGTTCATGCAGGATAAATATGGGAATAAAGTCTGGTCAGGCACTCCCCCTGACCAGCTGGTGGACTTTCTAAGGACTTAAACCTGGTCACAGCATCTCGGACAACTCTGAGGTGCTGCTCTGAAGAGGTAAGCGTGGAGCCAGGATGTACAGGAGTTTTTGCAACAAAGACATAGTGGGAACATCAAAAGATTACTGGTAATTAAAGAAAACCAGATATCTCAAGGAATTTAGTGCTTTTCTATATATGGAAAGATTCAAAGTCTGGGATCACTGAAATCGTTTCTGTGAAGTGCACCTTAACTCTCCAGGGCCAGCGTCCTGTGTGTTCCCATCCTGAGTTCCCTGGGGCTCCCCATCAGGGCAGTTGTCCAGGAATGTCTTGATGGCTGCAGCATCCTTTGTTTCCTGATATGGCAGCAACACTTCTCATTCATAGGGTGCAGGTTGCAGCTGAGGGGCTGACAGAGGAGAGGTGTTATCTGTGCCTGGCACACGAAAAACCCTCATTGACGTTTTGGAGGAGCAGAAAGTTGAACCATGGGGACCCGTACCACCTTGAGGCAGGAAGGTGGCTCCAGAAAGGGCTTTTCTCTTCAGCATCTGCCCGCCGCTCTGATCTCTGGAAGGGTCTTCCTACCAGATTTGTGGGGTCACATGCCTGGATATCTTTTTCCTTCCTCCTTCGATCAATCCTCAGTGAGCGTCAGTGTTCCCAAAACAGAAAGAGGAAGAATGGGATTGTGGCAGATCCCTCCCTAGCCTTTTTTGGGGGTTTACATGCTTTTAAATTTTTATTGGATGTTCCCTGGTGGCTTAGTGGTTAAGGATCTGGTGTTGCCATTTCTGTGGTGTGGGTTCAATCCTCCCTGGCCTGGGTACTTCTGCATGCTGTGGGTTCGGGCAATGAATAAATAAATACATAAATAAAATTTTATTTAAGTAGAGTTGATTTGCTTCTCCCTAATCTTTCTTTATTTTTATTATTTATTTATTTATTTTTGCTTTTTACGGCCGCACCCACGGCATGTGGAGATTCCCAGGCTAGGGGTCGAATCAGAGCTACAGCTGCTGGCCTACGCCACAGCCACAGCAACTCTGGATCCAAGCAGACTCTGCAACCTACACCACAGCTCATGGCAATGCTGGATCAGATCCTTAACCCACTGAGCGAGGCCAGGGAGCGAACCCACAACCCCATGGTTCCTAGTCGGATTCGTTTCTGCTGCACCACGACGGGAAGTCCATGCATCTCCCTAATCTTCAAATGCAGAAAAACTGCTTGGAGACACGTCACACCTGTGACCTAATCAGCTACATCAGTTACACACACACACACACACACACACACACACAAGCATCCATAATATCATGCACCCTAAAGGCAGGATTTTTGCATCTGTGATGCAGTTACTATTCTCAAGGGCTTTCCTGAAACATCTGCCTAAATCAGCATTTGATCCGAGCTCACCATCTCTGTACTCAGGTAACATCTGGGATTGAGAAACTCAGCTTTTGAAGGCGTGGGTCAGAGTCCTGCTTCTTCTCACCCTACAGCACATGGTGAAACCTGAGAGAACCCACTGTCCATTTCATCCTGCAGCACAAAGGGAAACTGGTCCAAACATGGCAGTGTCCTTGAACAGATACTGGAAAGTAGGTTCCCTTGTGCCTTAATGGTCTGTTTCAAAGTCTCAAAGATTCTAATCAAGTCTTCCTTTGATCTCTCAAATGACATTCTCCAGGAACATGTAAAATTCTGGAGGGATCTGAAGACCAAGAGTTATTCCACAGCTTGAGGCCCAGCTTCCTTGGATCACATGTGGGGGTTGAGATGCCCCACAGTGAACAAGCACATTCAAATTAAAAAAAAAAAAATTTTTTTTTCTTTTTACAGCCGCACCTGTGGCATATCAAAGTTCCCAAGTTAGGGATCGAATCAGAGCTGCAGCTGCTGGCCTACACCACCACCACAGCAACATGGGATCTGAGCTGCATCTGCAACCTACACAGCAGCTTGCTGCAATGCCAGATCTTTAACTCAATGAATGAGGCCAGGGATCACACCTGCATCCTCACAGACACTAGTTGGGTTCTTAACCTGATGAGCCACAATGGGAACACCTTAAATTTTTTTTTTTTTGTCTTTTTAGGGCTGCACCTACGTCCTATGTGTCATATGGAAGTTCTCAGGCTAGGGGTCTAATTGGAGCTGCAGCTGCCAGTCTACACCACAGTCACAGCAACTCAGATCCCTAACCCACTGAGCAGAGCCAGGGATCAAACCTGAGTCCTCACGGATACTAATCAGGTTCATTACCACTGAGCCACAATGAGAACTCCTCTTCTTAACTTTTTTTTTTTTTTTTTTTGGTCGTTGTTGTTGTTGCTATTTCTTGGGCCGCACCCGCGGCATATGGAGGTTCTCAGGCCAGGGGTCGAATCGGAGCTGTAGCCACCGGCCTATGCCAGAGCCACAGCAACGCAGGATCTGAGCCGCGTCTGCAACCTACACCACAGCTCACGGCAACGCCAGATCGTTAACCCACTGAGCAAGGCCAGGGATTGAACCCGCAACCTCATGGTTCCTAGTCGGATTCGTTAACCACTGTGCCACGACGGGAACTCCTTCTTAACTTTCTTAATTATACTATTCTTATGTGAAAATTAGTCCATGTTCTTTGAATATATTTTGTCAAGAATGAACAGAGGAGACCTAGAGTTTACTATGGATAATCCCGTGCCGATAATTTAAGTAGCACTGACACGTTTACCTCAACCCTCAGCTACATTAAGATGGGACATAACATTAAAGCTTAAGTTCACCTCCCTCATTTTATAGATTTGGCCTCAAAGTCCCCGAAGACTGAACTATTTTGTCCGAGGTAACTGAACAAATCCCTGTAACCAAGCATAGAACCCACATTGTTCTGGCTCCTCATTCCTAAGGTTTGCTTGGCTGTAATTCTACGTAGAGTTAATTAAAAGGTATTGTGTGTGTGATCTTAGACTGTGTCCCATCTTCTGAGTCAATCAGGAAACGTGTTTCATAAGTCCTATCTGCATCGAAGCCTCTAAATGCCTGTTCCATTGCCACTTTCCGTGTAAACCTCATCTTATTTTGTATGTAAGGTTGATCAGGGAAGACAGAGTCATCGGGAGGAAGCACTTACTGGCATCATATCTCCATTTCTGTTCTGAAGAGTCGGAACTCTGTAGGTAGAGACATAAATCCTGGGGGTGTTCCCGTTGTGACACATGGAAACAAATCTGACTAGGAACCATGAGGTGGTGGGTTTGATCCCTGGCCTTACTCAGTGGGTTAAGGATCCAGCGTTGCTGTGAGCTGTGGTGTAGGTCACAGATGTGGCTTGGATCTGGTGTTGCTGTGGCTCTGGGGTAGGCTGGCGGCTACAGCTCCGATTTGATCCCTAGCCTGGGAACCTACATATGCTGTGGGTGTGGCCCTAAATAGACAAAAAGACCAAAAAAAGAGAGAAATAAATCATGGTGAATCACCGTAAGACGTGCCACACCCTTCAGAATCTGCATGAAGAAATGAGTAACGTTCTAAATTAAAGGGATGCCAAAAAGAGCCTATTAATTTCCCTCAATTTTTTCGGAGTCCACATGCTGCCAACCGGGAAAGGTAGAGGACTCTGATGTTTTTCTCTCTCTCTCTCTCTCTCTTTTTTTTTTTTTTTTTTAGTTTTATGGCCACATCCGAGGCATATGAAAGTTCCTTGGCCAAGAATTGAATCCCGAATGTTGCAGTTCAGCCGGATCCTTTAACCTACTGCACTGGTGGGGAATCCAACCCATACCTCTGCAGCGACCTGAGCTGCTGCAGTTGGAGTCTTGACGCACTGCACCACAATGGGAACTCCAAGTTTATCTTTTCGTTTGGTCTTTTTTAGGGCTGTGCCCTCAGCACGTGGAGATTCCCAGGCTAGGAGGTGGAATAGGAACTGTAGCTGCCGGCCTACACCACAGCCACAGCAATGCCAGATCCAAGCGGTGTCTGCAACTTATGCTACAGCTCACTGCAACACCAGATCCTTAACCCACTGAACGAGGCCCGAGATCGAACCTGCATCCTCATGGATGCTAGTTGGATTTGTTTCTGCTGCGCCAAGACGGGAAAGCCAAGTTTTCTTTTTTTTAACAAGATATTTTCCAGTGCCTCAAGCTGAGAATCCCACAAATCTTTTTAAAAATAATTTAAAAAATTTAGCAGTTCTCTTGTGGCACAGTGGGTTTAAGGATCTGATGGTGTCACTGCAGCAGCTTGGGTCACTGCTGTGGCTTGGGTTCTACCCTGGCTGGGGAACTTCTGCATTCGGTGGGCATGGCCAAAGAAATTTTTTTTTTTGTCTTTTTAGGGCTGCACCCATGGCATATGGAAGTTCCCAGGGTAGGCGTCAAATTGAGGCTGTAGCTGCTGGCCTACACCACAGCCACAGCCACAGCCACTGCAGGATCCAGCCGCATCTGCAAACAACACCACAGTTCACTGCAACACCGGATCCTTAACCCACTGAGAAAGGCCAGGGATCAAACCTGCCTCCTCATGGATGCCAGGCAGATTCATTTCTGCTGAGCCAGGACTGGACTCCTAGTAGTTCTGTTGTAAGAAGAAAGGAGCCAAAATTTTTTTTTTTTTTTTTTTTTTGCTATTTCTTGGGCCGCTCCTGCGGCATGTGGAGGTTCCCAGGCTAGGGGTCGAATCGGAGCCGTAGCCACCAGCCTGCGCCAGAGCCACAGCAACGCGGGATCCGAGCCGCGTCTGCAACCTACACCACAGCTCACGGCAACGCCGGATCGTTAACCCACTGAGCAAGGGCAGGGACCGAACCCGCAACCTCATGGTTTCTAGTCGGATTCGTTAACCACTGCGCCACGACGGGAACTCCCAGAATTTTTAATTTCAAGTTTAGCAAACATCCCAAATGCTTGAATCAGGGAACACTGCTTCCTTTAATGAAAGAACATATCTGAGAATCACCACCCTCCAGTGTCCCACCGACCCCCAGATTCTGCTGTTTTCTTAAATGGGGGAAAGGGATACCATCCCAAAACACACCACTAGAGGGCACCCTCCACAACAGCTCAGCTCTTTCTCCACCAGGAGCCTGGCGGGGTGGGGGTGGGGTGTTTCCCAGCAAGTGCAGCGCCATGCTTTTTTTTTTTTTTTTCAAATGCCCTTTCCTTTCCTGAAATGAGAATCAGTGTGTGAACCTCTCCCCAACACGTGTTTGTTTTTTTTTTTTTGGTCTTAAAACATGTTTGTTTGTTTGTTTGTCTTTTGTCTGTTGTTGTTGTTGCTGCTATTTCTTGGGCCGCTCCCACGGCATATGGAGATTCCCAGGCTAGGGGTTGAATGGGAGCTGTAGCCACCGGCCTACGCCAGAGCCACAGCAACGCAGGATCCGAGCCTCGTCTGCAACCTACACCACAGCTCACGGCAACGCCGGATCGTTAACCCACTGAGCAAGGGCAGGGACCGAACCCGCAACCTCATCGTTCCTAGTCGGATTCGTTAACCACTGCGCCACGACGGGAACTCCTTAAAACATGTATTTTTAAAAATCATTACAATTCTCTAATAGTAACATAAAAGAGAAGTAATAAGGAAGTAATTTATAACAAAGTAATATGTATTTCAACATATAAAGCTTAGGTACAAATATACTAGAAAATACATACAGTGAAGTGCTCCGAGCCTATTCATAGAGACAACTGCTAAAATGCGACAAATGCAGGGTTTTTTTTTTTTTTTTTGGCTTTTTGGCTTTTTGGCTCTTCTAGGGCCGCTCCCGCGGCATATGGAGGTTCCCAGGCTAGGGGTCCAATCGGAGCTGTAGCCACCAGCCTACGCCAGAGCCACAGCAACTCTGGATCCGAGCCGTGTCTGCCACCTACACCACAGCTCACGGATCCTCAATCCACTGAGCAAGGGCAGGGGCTGAACCCTCAACCTCATGGTTCCTAGTCGGATTTGTTAACCACTGAACCACAACGGGAACTCCACAGGTGTGTTATGTTGATGACAAATACTTTTACTGACACTGCCATCTGATTAAAGATGACATTGTAAATCTCTATGCAAAATAAGTCCAGTCGATTTCTATTGCAGCTGCATTCCTTAAAAAAAAAAAAAAGGATTGAAAATACTGCTTTATATGTGAAAGTGTTGTGTTTATGTGTGAAACTACGCTATGGATTGAATGTTAAAATTCGTGTTAAATCCTAATGCCCCATGTGATGGCATTAGGGGCTTTTGGGGAGTGATTAACTCCTGACGGGGAAGGTTTATGGCTGGGATTAGGCTCTACAGAGATCCCTTGTCCCTTTCCCCATCCCCCAGAACTTGACCTTTCTGGCACCTTGAGCTCAGACTTCTGGCTTCCAGGACTGTGAGAAATAAATGTCTATTTTTTTGGCCACGCCCACCGCATGAGGAAGTTCCTGGGGCTGGGATCCAACCTATGCAAATGCAGTAACAACAGGGCTTAAGGGCTAAGGCCAGCAGGGAACTCCAAGATCTCTGCATTTCTTACCATCCAGAATCTCACAACAGCATTGGAAGGACTTTCAAACAGACCCAGGACAAAATGCAAATGACAAGCCTGTGACACTTGGAGCTGTGTTAGAAGACTATCTCAGGGCTTCTTAGGGTCTGGTCGAGGGTTGTAGGCATCACAAGTCTTTGTTACAAGCTCAGATTTGGGGCTGCATGCCACGCCTTGGAAATCAGGTCTCTGGGGCACGTGGCGGTAGTGTCTGCATCTTTAACAACTCACCAGGGATTCTGATGCACTCAAGGTTTAAGAGTCTCTGAAGCTAGCATCATTTTCACTACCGTGCTACCCCTGAGAAGGGGTCTGTGGGTCCTTGTGAGACGGGCTTGCGTCAGGCCCACGTGGCATTTGGCAGTGACCGTGCAGGGCATCTCAGAGGCACTTTCCCCCAGGAGGGCCCCCTGATGTCACGTCGTCCCTCTTCAACCCTACCTTTCCACCAAAAAATAGTCCACTCTGTTAAAAAATATCTTCTTCCCACTCTTCTCGAAGAGGATGACTTCCGACTCAGAGCAGGAATGATTTCATATTCTAAATGTCCCTTTGTGTTAAAATAACGGGAAAACACTGGCAGGTAGTTAAGTGCTTGCAGACAAGGTTTTGTGGGTGCGGGGTTTCTGCAGACAACTCTACCTGAATCCAAGGGACCAGGGGAAGTGTGGCCCTCAGGCAGTCATATTTTTCCCCTGATGAGTCAAAGAAAAATACTCATTTCTCTTTATGTAACTGTAAGAGTTCCCGTTGTGGCTCAGTGGTTAACGAATCCAACTAGGAACCATGAGGTTGACGGTTCGATCCCTGGCCTCCCTCAGTGGGTTAAGGATCCAGCGTTGCCGTGAGCTGTGGTGTAGGTCACTGATGCGGCTCGGATCCCATGTTGCTGTGGCTCTGGCGTAGGCCGGCGGCTACAGCTCCGATTCAACCCCTAGCCTGGGAACCTCCATATGCCAAGGGAGCGGCCCTAGAAAAGGCAAAAAGACAAAAACAAAAACAAAAACAAACAAAACTGTAAAGACCTGATAGGGATGGTGTAGACACAGGTGATTGTAGAAGTCCCAATAAAGGACCACAGATAATGAGGGAATAAGTAATAATAAAGTAATAATAAGTAAATAAGTAGCTCAAAAAAGCCATCAGAACAAGGCAGGCTTGCTGGACTGCTGGAAGTGCGAGAATTGCCTCAAGGCGTTGGGGGATGGGATGAGGCCTGCATTTGGATTCAGACCAAGGGCAGAAGTTTGAGGACCCACCTTTTGCTGATTTGAATGCATACCATACCAGATACCTAGATGGAGCTGCTACTCCCAGAAAGGAAGAGGTGGGCCCTTCCGACCCCCACTCCCCTTGGAGGATAAAACCTTGGCCCACTGGATCCTTGGAGTAGCGCTTCTGTGCCTGCCCACCTGCATCTCTCACAAGCATCCTATCTTAAATCTATTTCTTGCCTATCACTTTGTCTCTCACTGAATTCCTTCTCAGTGAGTCCAGACACAGGGTGAGTGACTCTAATTTAAAACCGTGGATTTAAGTCCCAATCTGGGTTTAGGCTGGGTTTGAGTCCCAGCACATGAGTTCAAGTCCCAGTCTGGGTTCTGGATAGGTTTAGGCTGTTAGTGCTGTCAGTTTCAGACCCAGACTAGATTTCTTTTTTTCCTTTTCTCTTTTTTCCTTTGTATGGCCGCACTCATGGCATGTGGAAGTTCCCAGGCCAGGGACTGAATCCTAGCCACAGATGCAACCTACACCACAACTGTGACAAAGCCAGATCCTTCAACCCACTGTGCCAGGCCAGGATCAAACCCAGCCTGTGCATTGACCCGAGCCGTTGCAGTCAGCTCTTAACCCTCTGTGCCACAGCAGGAACTCTGACCCAGACTAGATTTCTAACTCAATCCAAGTTTGCTTTGCTCACATTCTAAAGTAATAGAGATGATTCCACTGGTGTTAAATAGTAGTGATGAAGATAACATTGATAACAATACTTTACCCAAGGCCACGGAGAGTGTAAGTGACTTGGGCAGCATTTGCCCCAGATCTACTTGGTGCCAAAGCCTCAGCTCTTGTCAGCATAGTGGGGCTGGTCGTCGACAAGGCCATGGATGCAGTCATAGGAAACTCCCCTACACCAGTGCTGCATGCAGGCCCTAGACCTGTGCTTCGCCCCTGCAGGAGGAGGGGGAAATCAGAACCTTGGAGCCCAGTGCAGGCAGCTGCCACACAGGCATTACAGTGCTTGCAGGGACTGTGAGTTAAGGGCCAAACAGGGGCAGTGAAACCACCCACAGACTTGCAACCCCAGGAAGCCACCACCATCCTTGACGGAGAGGCTTGGGAGGAGGTGACATTACCGGTGGGAGCAGTCATCTGGGGAAAGCCACACCCCAACAGGTCAGCCCACAGAGGAGACCAAACTAAAGAGAAGCCACTAGAGGGTAAGAGAGTCTCCCTTGCTCCTTAGAGCGCCTCCCGATGGCCAAACACAGTCAGCACACCCAGGAGCCCAGCAAGCCAATCCTTGTGGGTTGTTCCCCTTCTGCGCAGAGTAGAAGCAGGGAAGGGCAGGGAACCAGACCTAAACAGGCACCCCCCTCCACAACAGTCTGTTGTTTTCCAGAACAAAATACTTTGTCTCCTTTAAATAGTAAATCTCTAATGCCTTTAGAGTAATTTGAAGAGCTGTCTTTTGTTTGTTTTTTCACTTTTGGTTGCCCTGCGGCACATGGAGTACCTGGGCCAGGCATCAGAACCAAGCCGAAGTTGAGACCTAAGGCACAGCTGAGGCAACACCAGATCCTTAACCCACTATGCCAGGTGGGGGAATTGAACCTGCATCCCAGCACTCCCATGATGCCGCTGATCCCGTTGTGCCACAGTGGGAACTTCCATCATTTTTTTAAAAACAAATTTTATTGAAATATAGTTGACTTACAATGTTGTGTTAGTTTCAGGTGTACAGCAAAGTGAATCAGTTTTATAAATATAAATAACTAAATATTCTATATCTATTGTTTTTCAGGTTCTTTTTTTTTTGTCTTTTGTCTTTTTTGTTGTTGTTGTTATTGTTGCTATTTCTTGGGCCGCTCCCTCGGCATATGGAGGTTCCCAGGCTAGGGGCTGAATCGGAGCTGTAGCCACCGGCTTTTGCCAGAGCCACAGCAACGCGGGATCCGAGCCTCGTCTGCAACCTACACCACAGCTCACGGCAACGCTGGATCCTTAACCCACTGAGCAAGGGCAGGGACCGAACCCGCAACCTCATGGTTCCTAGTCGGATTCGTTAACCACTGCGCCACGACGGGAACTCCTGTTTTTCAGGTTCTTTACTTGTATAGGCTATCAGAGTACTGAATAGATTTTCCCGGGCTATGCAGTCAGGTCCTTATCAATTCTGTGTACAGGAGTGTGTATATGCCAATCCCAACCTCCCAATTTATCCCTCCTCCCAGACTAACTTGATTTAACAAGAGCGAAACATTATTTTAAAATCACCTGTGACTGTACAAACATCTATGGTGCAAGCAGTTATCTGTGTATTAATCCAAGGGCTTCCAGGAACAAAGCAGAGCTGAACAAACGCCTCCTTGCCTGGGGCCACGGGAAACAATTGCCCGGCTAATCATTCAGGGCACTGGCTTTGACTTTGACCTGAGGGAAAGGAAGCTGCCTATAAGTTATGGTCACTTGGCTAATATTGTAGGGAGACTAGCTTACTGAAGCATTTTGAGCTGGTCTTTTGCATGATTATATGTGGTGTGAGGAGCTTGTTCTGGACATGATTCTTGAAAAATGTGAGCGTGTTGAAGGCGTCTGGGTCCCTGGAGGTATGTGGAGGAAAAGGTCCTAGAATTTGCAGGCAGCACAGCGTGGCTTTCTGATCAACCTGCTGCTGGACAGGAGCGTCCAAGCGCCCTCTAGGGGCAGCTGGCTGGACGGGGCTGGGGGCAGGGCACCTGTCAGCCTTTCTGCAGGGTTGTCACCATCAATGCCATTTTCCTCCAAATACCCCATGAGAAATGGCTGTGGTCTTATTAAATGTTGTGTCAGTGATGACTTTATCCTGCATTTTTTGGAGGTGGGCAAGTAAGGTGATTTAAGGTTAAGATTCCAGAATTTGGAGTCTATTTTTCCATGTTTTATATTTTATTTTAATGTGTATATGTATATTTATTGATTGACAGTCTTGTGTTGGTTTCAGGTATACAGCAGAGGGATTTGGTTACACATATATATTCTTTTTCAGATTCTTTCCCCTTATAGGTTCTATTTTTCTTTTATCTTCAAAAGTTTGTCCCCTTTTCCCTACTACTACCACTGCTCTCATCTTTGTGTATGGCCCCAACCACTAACTGCCCCCTGTCACCAGCTCCGTCTTCTTAGGGATCTTTCTAAGCAGGAAAGATCAGTCTTGCTTAGCATTCCCCAAAGGCTCCCCCAGCCTCTAGGACAGTGTCCAAATTACCCTCACTGGAGTCCTCTCACCTATAGCCTCTGCCCTAGCAGGTCCTGTGCATGGACCCAAAAGACCAGTCTGTCCTTCTGGGCTCAGGGTCTGAGCCCACTCCAGCAACTTATAAGCACAGCCTGCCTCTGCCTCCCAGCAAAGCCAAGTCTAGAAGGCAGCCTGGCCCTTCTCCTCTGAGTATTGCCCACCATCCTGTTAAGAGGTCCAAGCTCATAATGCTTAAGCACGGCAGGCCCATGAAACAAGACATGCGTTATTGGGGCAGGGAACAGCGACTTTACTAGGAAAGCTGGCAGACCGAGAAGACGGTGGTCTAGTGCCCCCAAGAACCATCTTCCCCAAGGAGCATTCAGGCTTCTTTTACACCGAAGGGGGGAGGGGTAGAGTCCTGGTTCAGGAGGGGATGTGTTAACTTCTTCCTTCCCAAAACCATTCACAGGTGGGCTTGGTCAGGATGTGCCTTTGCAGTGTTTTAGCTTAAAGCACATCCCCTGGGAGGCAGGGTTCCCAGGATGGGCCATTAGGTATAATTTAAGCTTTTAGACAACCTCCCTTTAGTGATTACCATACAAAGGTTCTTCCCTGTTATAATCCAACACCTGGGACAAAAACTGCACTCAATGATATTGAAAAGCACTTTACAGTTTATAGAGTTTTCTCATACTACTAACTGAGGCCGCACAAAACTCAGGTGGAAGTATTTTCTAATTATACAGGGCGGGAACAGAGGCTTGAAAAGCCCGTGGCCCATGTTATAGCCTCTCCGGCGGCAGGATGGGCACTAAAGCTCCGGTTTCTCAGCGTGTGGGGATCGGGCCTGTGACCCCGCCAGCACACAGGGCTACAACCACTGTCTCCACCTCCCTCACCCACATCCTCATCCTCAAAGAAGACAGTAGTAATTCCGAGTTGGACTTGTTACGCTGATTAAATGAAACCGGGCCTGACTCGCAGCCCACGCTGTAAACGTGAGTTCCCTTTCTGACCCTAAGCTTACACTATTCCGACAGCAGCTCCTCCTTTGAGCTCCAGAGGCCACTGGGGGTGCCAACTGTGGAGCACCGTGGGCCTTTGCACGCGACAGACAGCTGCGCTGGGAACCAGCAGTCCTTAAAGGAGTGTGGCTACCACTGCACAGCTGGAGAGGCCGGCAGGACAAAACTAAGGGGGCCCTGGAGGCAGGGCTGGAACAAGGTCCATGAAGGTTCTTGTTCAACCCAGCGAACGCGGGCGCCCCAAGGCGCGCCCCGCCGAGGGGCCCGCCCAGCCTTGCGGTCTCTTCCCACCCCAGAGGGCAGTGCCCGCCCCCGGGCCCCACTTTACCTCAGCCTCTCCCCCCCTCCCCTGGGTCCTGCACTGTCTCCTAGGGCCTCCGAAAGGAAGAGGGTCCCGGGGCGAAGAGAGCTGGAGCCGCAACCCCGCCCCCACCGCGGCGCCGGCTGACGGGAGGCGGAACATGCGCACCCGGCGGCGGGCCGGAGCGGGAAGGGGGGGCGCAGGCCCGAGCGGGCGGCGCTGCGGGGAGCCGGCCGGCCGTGGGCGGGGAGCCGGGCGCAGGAGCTGGGAGCGCGCCGCCAGCGCCGCCGCCGGACGGGAGCGGGTGTGCGAGCCCTGCGCGCCGCGCGCAGGGGATGCGAGCGGCAGGGAGCCGCCGCGCCGCCGCGCCGGGAGAACGCGAGCGGCAGTGACCTCAGCTGGGGGAGACAGCCAGGCGACGGCGGCTGCGAGCCCGTGGGGATTCTCGGGGCCCGGGTGCGGGGGACGGCGGCGCCGCGGGAGCGCCGGGCGCAGACCGGGCGGGGCTGGCGGACAGTGATGAGCGGGCGCGCGGGGAGGCTGCACGCCGCTGCCGCCGCCGCCGCCTGGAGCATCAGCCGCCTGAGCTGCTGCTCGCCGCCGGGGCCCCGGCCATGGAGACGCTGAACGGCCCCGCGGGCGGCGGCGCCCCAGACGCTAAGCCGCAGCCGCCCAGCCAGCACCACCGCCACCACCACCTCCACCCGCTGGCCGAGCGGAGGCGGCTGCACCGCGCGCCCTCGCCTGCCAGACCCTTTCTCAAGGACCTGCACGGGCGGCCTGCGGCCCCCAGCCCGGTCGCCCCCTCTTCGGGCCGAGCCCCGGCGCCCGCCGCCCCGCGCTCGCCCAGCCTCGCGGGTAAGGCGCCGCCCTCGCCGGGGCCCCTGGCCGCGCCCGGCCGCCTCTCCCGGCGCAGCGGCGGCGCCCCTAGCGCGAAGGACAAGCCGCCGCCGGGCGCTGGGGCCAGGGCAGCGGGCGGCGCCAAGGCCGCTCCGGGCCCCAGGAGGGCGGCGCGCGCGGTGCCCGCCGAGCCGCTGCCCCGGGTAGGGAAGCCGCCGCCCGGGGCCGAGCCGCCGTCCGCCGCTGCCAAGAGCCGAAAAGCCAAACGCGGCTCCGGGGCGGCTCCCGCCCGCACCACCGGGCCCCTGGTCCCCGCCGTCCCGGTCCCGGCCGTGATCCTCGCCGTGACCTCCGTGGCCGGCTCGCCGGCCCCCGGCTCGCGCATCAGCCACACCGACAGCAGCTCCGACCTCTCCGACTGCCCCTCCGACCCCCTGTCAGACGAGCAGCGCCTACTCCCCGCCGCCAGCAGCGACGCCGAGTCCGGCACAGGCTCCAGCGACCGGGAACCCCTGCGAGGAGCTCCCGCAACAAGCCGCGCAGCTCGGGGGGCGCCGCCGGGCAGCCCCGAGCCCCCTGCCCTTCTCGCCGCGCCCACCGCCGCCAGCGCCTGCCTTGCGGGACGGAGCAGCCCGAGTGGGGTCCTTGTGGAGGATGCCGGGGGGCGCGCGCTGCTGGAGCGAATGGTCCCCGGGACCCCCAAGGAACGCGGCCAGGGCGAGCAGCCCCGGCTGGTGCAGGCGGCGGAGGAGGAGGAGCTGCTGCGGGAGATGGAGGAGCTGCGCTCGGAGAACGACTATCTCAAGGTGCGCAGTTCGCCCGCCGCAGGTGTCCCGGAGGCGACCCCGGGGTCGGGTGCGGGCGGGGGCTCACGCTCGCTTCCTTCCGGGTCCCTAAAGCGCTTTTTTTCCTACTGCTTTTCACTTTCCTGTCCCTGCACACCCCGGGTCTTGGGAACTTGAGCCAAAACTTCTGGAAGGAGCAGCGAGACTCGTGGGTCCGGGCGGCTTCTCAACCCACTTAGCTTGTTTCTAGAAGTCTCGCTTCTTTCCTCTGATCTATTTGCCCCGTTGATGGGCCGCGTGGATTAGAGAGGCGGCTGTAGTCACTTTGGGATTCACAGTGGACCTCCCCACCCCACCCTCACCTGTGGGAGCGGGCTGTCCCGGGCGGAAGAGCTTTGGTCCCGGCCCGATGGGCTGACTGTGGGTTCCGGAGGGTGCGGGGGGGCCCAGGCCGCAGACCTGCAGGCCACTTCTCCCGCAGTTGCAGAAAGCCAGGTCCCCGCGTGTCTTCCCTGGGACCTCAGACCTCACAGCACAGACAGCGAGGCCTCGCCCTTTTCAGGGATAACCTATGGTTCAGAAGTCCCTAGAGTAAGGCCTGGGCGGAGGGACCACGGTGTTGTGCTGGCCAGTCCTTTGTGAGCGTCCATCAGCCTGTTTTTCCATGTTAGAAGAGGCCACTTGGTTCCCTCCTCACGCCGGCACTTTCGGCACTTTCGAGGGAATCGCAGCCTCTGCGTCCTATCTGCGTGCTTCCTGGGGCCTGCTCTAAGTGGCTTCTTGGTTCTGTTAGCTTTGGGGCACAAGGCTGGCTGGCTCCATCTTTTCTCCCAGGAAAAGGCAGCGCTGCAGAAGGAAGGATTTGGACAGTGTTGGGGGGAGGTTGGGGCAAGCCAGGTAACTAGGAAGTGAGGGTTGTGCTGAAAGCAGCTGTTTTAATTTACTGTGATACTCAGGTTAGGTACTAGCTAATAGTGTATAAGTCTACTCCCATTTCTATTATGGCTAGATAGCTGTCTCCTCCCAAACCTCCTCCCTCAGTGGCTTTTCGTTTTCTCTGCAAATGCTGACCCTCCCTGATGGAGGCCCACTTTGGGCCGAAGGGACTAAAGATGTGTTTTTTTTTTTTTTGGACACACCTCGGCAGAGCTTCCGAGACCAGAGATTGAGCCTGAGGCACAGCTGGGTCAACACCAGGTCCTTAACCTGCTAGGCCATCAGGGAACTCCCAAGAGGTGGGCTTTAAAGGGGCATGATGGTGAAGTGTGCAGTTCAGACTAGGATCAGAGCTGTGAACTGCCGAGTATTCCTAAACCCAGGCCAAAGAAACTGCTCTCACTGAGCCCAGTAGTTATCTTATCCTGATCAAAGAGGCAGCGAAGGAGAGAGATGGGAAGAGAGCAGATGGGGACTTGGCGTGAGATATTTCAAGTAGTACATTTACTTTTGTCACTGACTCTTATGTAATAGACTACAGAGTAAATTCAAAGGTGTCGAAGAGAAAGGGCCACTGTGCTGTGTGTGTGTGTTGTGAAATCAGCCCTTTTGTAAATCCTGCATGGTCAGAAGCTCCCCGAGGGTGAGAAAGATCATCTTGTTGAGCCGCAGAGCTTCAGCTCTTAGCCTAACCTCTGACTTTCGGCACTTCTCTGATTGAGTGATGCTTACCCAGATCATGACAGCTGACCAACAGAAAATGGAGGTGTTTTATTTATTTTTTTAAAGCAAAGTTGTATCTCATTACACCTTTGATCTTCAGGTAGGCAGTCTGACGTCGTTTCAGGGGCCATTCCTAGGTTGCTGGTCGTTGGCTTTACTTTTTTCTGTAGTTAGCTTCTCAGTCAGGGAAACAGTGGCCGAGCCTGGAGTCTTGTCTGGTGTTACTTGATATTTCAGTGAATCTCACAACCGTGTAGGGGATGATTGATTGTTGCTGTAGTTTCCACAACCTCAGTTTTCCAGATAAGAATGCTGGGAACCAAGAAGACCTAATGACTTGCCCAAGGTCATCCAGCTAGTAAGCCCTGCAGCGTGCACCCCCCCCACCCCCTCCGCCCCAGGCTGCCTCCCTGTTTCCATCAAGCCTGCTTTTCTCGGAGCCCACGCTTGCCTTAGAGTTGTTTTATTAGCTCAAAATGTTCCCAGTGTTTAGCTTTCCTAGGGGACCTCTTTTTAGGTGAAAGAGCCGCGACGAACACCCCTCCACCAGTCTGTGGACAAATAGTCCCATAAACCCCACTGGCAGTGTTTAATTTGTGGGAAATGTCAGCTGCCATTTCCTGTGGAGAAAGCCTCATGGCCGAGGGCTTAGCACGCCTGGATCCACCTCCTAGCCTTTCCTCTGGCAGCAGGAGAGCGAAGTGAAGGCTAGGAAGTCAAAAGAATGGGGAGTTCCCATGGTGACGTAGTAGTTAACGAATCTGACTGGGAACCATGAGGTTGTAGGTTCGATCCCTGCCTTTGCTCAGTGGGTTAATGATCCGGCGTTGTCGTGAGCTGTGGATTCGGCTCGGATCCTGCGCTGCTGTGCCTCTGGTGTAGGCCAGCGGCTATAGCTGCGATTCGACCCCTAGCCTGGGAACCTCCATATGCCGCAGGAGCGGCCCAAGAAAAGGCAAAAAGACAAAAAAAAAAAGAATGATCACAAGTACGTGTGTGGGAGTTCCCGTTGTGGCGCAGTGAAAACGAATCCGACTAGGAACCATGAGGTTGCAGGTTTGATCCCTGGCCTGGATCAGTGGGTTAAGGATCCAGCGTTGCTGTGAGCTGTGTGTAGGTCGCAGACACGGCTCAGATCTGGTGTGGCTTTGGTGTAGGCTGGGGGCTACAGCTTGGATTCAGCCCCTAGCCTGGGAACCTCCATATGCCACAGGTGCGGCCCTAAAAAGCAGAAACAAACCCCCCGCAAAAAAAAAACCAAGTACATGTGTGACTTTTGGCTCTTCAAAAGCTTCAGTGACTGTAGTTGGATTTGGGAAAGACAAGAATCCTGGCAGACCTCTCTAAGAGTCAGTGAGCCTGCCTGCTTGTGCAGAATCCAGGGTTGAGGGCACTGGTGATCTGGGGGGGAAGGGGCAGTGACTTTTGCTGAAGGCCTGCCTTTGCACGTGGAGTTTAGAGCGTGCATGTTAAAAGCCAAAATTTCTCTTTGTTGCTTCTCTTCTCAGTAGTACTTTTCTTTTTTCTTTTTTTTTTTCTAGTGGTACTTTTTCAGCCGGTAGCTAGAAGGGAGTCCTTGACCCATGGCTTTTTAAAGGAACGTTGCACAGAACTCTAGCAATTAGAAAGCATTCCTTGATTCATATGGTACCTGACAAGAGGAGACTCTATGCAGAAATTCTAGATTGATCTCTTCTGGAGGCTAGTGAGCATATTACATGTGACAAGCTTTTCCTGAGTCAGTTCTGTCACCGTTACGGTACAAGTCTCACAGTTTCAGAGCTCGAATGGCCTAGGAGTAACCACCTCCTCAAAACCTTAAGAGGAGGTGTTATCGAATGGGAAATTCAAGTGAAATTCTCTTGGGTTTTAGCCAGACTGCTGTATTTAAAAAAAAAAAAAAAATCAACTGTCAACAGAAGTGCTCCACCCCCCTCCCCATTCTCTTGTGCAGTGTGGAGCTGTGTGGGGCCACCCTGACCCTGTTCCCTACTGTGTCACAGGCACCAAGGTGACCAGATGAAAAATGCATAAGTACTTGATCCAGGTAGCTGGCCCTTTGCATGAAAGCACACTCAGGAGAGTGCTCTTGACCCTTGACCTCGACGAACGCACATGTGAGGGGAAGTTTTCAGGAACTAGGGCGTGAGATTGAGGTCAGTCATCCACAGGCCTTTGCTTCTTTCCCAGACCAAATCCTGTATGTTCTGAGTGATGAGCACGTCCCCCTCCCCGCCCGCCCGCCCCCTTGGTGTTTTGCTCCAAGACAATCAGACCAGCCCTCGTGCTCTTTGTGAACAGTTGAATTACGTTCTGTTTCCATAGGCTTTTCAGGAGGGTTTCAGCACTTCGAGTTTATTGGCCTCTTTTGAAAATGCTTTTCTCCTTATTGGGGATGCCACCCCCAAATAGTGCACCCCCAAGTGCTCATGTTAGCGTGGGAACAGCTGCCTAGTTTGCGCTGCCTTTTCAGTTATTTCGTGAGACTTCTTAAAGAAGTCGGTACTAGCTAAAGAGCAGGTACTGTTGGAGTTCCCGTCATGGCTCAGTGGCTAATGAATCCAACTAGGAACCACGAGGTTGTGGGTTCGATCCCTGGCCTTGCTCAGTGGGTTAAGAATCTGGTGTTGCCTTGAGCTGTGGTGTAGGTTGCAGACATGGCTCGGATCACGCATTGCTGTGGCTCTGATTAGACTCTTAGCCTGGGAACCTCCCTATGCCTTGGGAGTGGCCCTAGAAAAGGCAAAAAGACCGAAGGAAAAAAAAAAAAAAAAAAAGCAGGTACTGTTGGGTTCCTGGGGAGGAATCACTGGTGAGGCCCTCTGGGGATTGGAAGCTGCAGCACCTCAGCGCCAGTCCAGCCTTACCATCCTGCTTCTCACTTGGAGAGGCTGAGCTTCAGGGTCTGAGATGATTTGGTTAAACTTGGTGGCCTGGATTCCAGGAGCTCAGCATGGCCTGGAAGGGGGAGGGGGACAGTCCCAAGCAAGGCTAAACAGTTCTGAGCTTGAAGTGCTTCACTCCCTGCCCCGCCCCGCCCCCTGGTGCCTCCTCCCTGCTTGGGGGGGCGGGGGTTAAAAGTAGACAGGGTCCCTCTTCTTTCCCCATGGTCTGCTTTCCAAACCCCTGTATCCAGCCTGCGAGAAGAAGCGGTTGTAACAATCTTAGGTGACAAGATGATGTCGACCAGGGCCCAGGGGACCATCAGCTGCTGGAGGCACTGTCACTTGGTAAACAATGGGAGCCGTTCCAGGGCCTGCTTAGCCTCAGCTGGGACCCTGTGGAGAACATTTCCATTGTCCAGAGGGAAATGAGGTGGATTATTTGTATATTACAGCGGACAATAGTTTCTGTCTGCAACTCCCAGAAGATGGAATTATCGCAGCAGAGGCAGATGCCTGCTCCCACTGTCCAAATTGGGTCTATTTAAAGAGAGGTTATTAAAATAGGACTAGTTATTGATTTCAGGTTGTTTAAGAGAGATTAAGATTTGATAAGATTATCGGTACCATCAAGGGTTTTCCTCACTTTCACTGTATAAAACCGTGCATTTTAGATTTGTGGATAAAACTATCTTCACAGGTTTTCATTGACGTTTTAATCTTGGTTTATTCTAGTGCGCACATGGTACCTCATTGTTTCTCTAATTTGATTTTATTTATCTATATTTATATGAATATATATATATAGCCCAATTTGTTATCTGCAGGAAAAGGGGAATAGTTGAGATTTACTCTAAGATTTCATTTTATATACAAAATTTGAAAAGTATATTTATTAAAACTAAGTTAGCTTTTCAATGAGATCATGATCTAACATTTGAGTATCTGACAGATCTGATGTTAATTCAATATAAAGCTTGATAAGGGCGGTTTTTTCTTGTTAATATTTGTGTATTAAAAAGCAACAACAGGAGTTCCTGTTGTGCCTCAGCGGAAATGATTCTGACTAGCATCCATGAAGACAAGTTCGATCTCTGGCCTCGTTCAGTGAGTTAAGGATCCGGGTTGCCGTGAGCTGTGGTGTAGGCCAGCAGGTACAGCTTCGATTTGACCCCTAGCCTGGGAACCTCCATATGCCGCTGATGTGGCCCTAAACATACAAAAAAAAAAAAAAAAAAAGGAGCAACAGGAGTTCCTGGGTGGTTCGGCCAGTTTAGGATCTGGTGTTGTCACTGGCCATAGCTCAGGTTGCTGTGGTGTCAAGGGTTCAATTCTTGGCCTGGGAACTTAAAAAAGAAAAAACACTGTAAACCAATAATGGAGAAAAATAAAAACCATTAAAAAAAAAAAGGCAACAACAATTTTCCGCTTTTACTTACTGTGTCTAAATTATGCCTACCAGAAACATTGTATGTTCTGCTTGATTTGGTTTTCTTAAACATTTAACTGGCAGACATCTTTAAGGTTCTCTAATGTTTTCTAAATTAGAGCATGCTGTCAGAAAATTAATGTAATGTTAGTTTGAAAATCACTCTCCCGTCATGACCCTAATCTGAATAATCACAGTTTTTGCTTTTCAAACGTCTGCTGCCAGCTTACATGGTTTATAATTTGCTGTTCTTGTAACTTCTTTTCACTGAACCTGAAAATTGCTTTTTTCAAGTCTCCATGAAAAGAGTTGAAACACTGCCCTCATCCCATCTCTGGGACAGACTAGTCTTGGGAAGCCCTTTCAACATTTAGACTTGCAACATCTTCATTTTAAAAATGGGACTATTGAGAGCTTTTCTGCACATTGCAGTGCCTTTGCGAGAACAGGTACATTTGTACATTGACAGCGTCAAGTTCTAAACATTAGCCTGCTTTTATTATTTTACACAGGTGATGGGCTTTTAAAAGTATGATTTAAGGCTTCTTATTGTTTCATTTTTCCTGGTGGTGGCAGATAATTTCTAGCATTTACGGGAAAGAGCCTGTGTTTATAGTTGGGCTGGGTTACAGTTGGGCTTCCATTTACTGGCTGCGGGGCCCTGGGCATGTTCATTGTGGGTTTGGCCTCCCTGTCCATCAAATAGGGATAGTGTTATTGGAGGCTTAGTAATGAAGGCAAAGTGCTTAATCAAGGATGTTGCCTACAAATTTAGATAAAATATGAATTATAAAAGCAGCGATTCGAAGACTTGCAATTATGGTCTCCCTAATTTTCTTTTCAGTGCAACTAATGTTAGTGATTATTTATACTAAAAAACTTGAGCTGTTTACATCTGGCCTGCTCAGTGATCTGGCTGTGTGGGTTCATCTAGCCCTTGAACAGGGCTTTTTTTTAAGCCAGCAGTGGTGCAGGCATCTGCATAAGGTACCCCACCTTTAATGTTGGGGTCGACGAGGGGCTCCCTGTTACAACAAAGTCTGAAAACCAGAGAACATTTTTTACCTGGAAGTCACATCATATGTCTTTTCATGGCTGTGTCACATTTTGAAACTCATGTTTGAGTGATAGGTAATTTCAGGCATCAATGACTTGATAGGCTTTCTAGAAGAAAGAGCAATCACAAACAGTTCCTTCCATAAATAGAATGCCTGACGCCCCTGTGTATCTGTATCTATGCATGTGCATACAGTGATTATTGCTTGTATTGAACTATTTTTTATTAGTCACCCAATGACTTATTAGTTACCCAGTTGCTTATTAGTTACCCAGTTAACTGCATTCAGGCATAAGTGCAGAGATTGTTAGGCTTTTTCTCAAAGTCAGATCAAATTCACAGGTGGGACCTGGGTGAATCTTGACCTTGATTTTAAAGGTTCAGGACTAACTCTCTGGGAAGCTGGCACACACAGGAGCATTTTAAAGCTTGCGGTATGTGCTTGGTCTCCTCCGGGGGTGGGGGGGGCCCGGGGCACAGCTCCTGGGTTGCAGGGTCAATGGCTCAATGCAGGGATCTGGGCTCAGTAACGACTTATGTGCTGCAAGTTGGCAAGGACTTTGCAGAAAGAGCTGTGTTATCCAGGCTCCTGTAGAGCCCAGCCTGTCCATTCCGTTCATGTGTGTTCAACTGACCAGCTTCTGTGCTCTGACCAGCAAGTTTTTCTCCCAGGAGCAAGATTTATAGGAAGAGATCTCTGTAAAGAAAGAAAGAAAGCAATGAAACTTGCTTATACTTCACAACATTTTCAATGTTAAGATTTATCTTTCTTGGAGTTTCCTGGTGGCTCAGTGGTTTAGGGATCTGGCATTGTCACTGCTGTGGCATGGATCCCATACCTGGCCTGGGAGCTTCTGCATGCCATGGGCATGGCCAAAAAAAAAAAAAAAAAAAAAGATTTAGTTTCCTTAAGACAAATTAGAACTTCTTATTTATTTATTTATTTTTGCTTTTTAGAGCCGCACCCGCGGCATATGGAGGTTCCCAGGCTAGGGGTCTAATTGGAGCTGTAGCTGCTGGCTTACACCACAGCCACAGCAGCGCCAGATCCGAGCCGCGTCTGTGACCTACACCACAGCTCACGGCAGTGCCGGATCCTTAACCCACTGAGCGAAGCCAGGGATAGAACCCATAACCTCATTGTTCCTAGTCGGATTCGTTTCCCCTGTGCCATGACGGCAACTCCCAGAACTTCTTACATTTTTAATGAGGTTGTCATCGCTGGTACAGAAGTTCTGTGAGAACACTTAGCAGAAGAAAAAAACATTTTATTCCTTTGACCACCAGGAAGGTGGTACAGCTTTCCTCTTTGTCGTCTGTTCTTCTTGGTGGTCCACTGAAACAGGCTCCAGTTGGAGTCATGGTCAACAGCTTGGGTCATTCTCTTGGTCGGGTGGTGTGGATAGAGTGGGAGAACCCCTAGGCCAGGTTTTGGGGGAATGAGATACCTCAGCTATGCTCTTTTTCATATAGGTGATTGCCACATATAGGTGGTGTTGACTGGACAATTGTGTTCACCTTGTTTGTGTCATAAGGATTTTCATTTGTTATACTTCTTGCGGGTAATCTTACCCAGGATAAAATACTCTTTGGTAGATTTCCTGTTGTTTTTTTTTTTTTTTCCTTGTTGGGGCTGCAGCATATGGATGTTCCCAGGATAAGGGTTGAATCGGAGCTGCAGCTGCCAGCCTGACACCACAGCCACAGCAACTCGGGATCCTAGCCACATCTGCTTGGCCTACACAGACTTCATGGCAACACCGGGTCCTGACTCCAGTGATCGAGGCCAGGGCTCTAACTCTTATCCTCATAGATGCTAGTTGGGTTGTTACTGCTGAGCCACAAAGGGAACTCCCTCGGTAGATTTCTTTCTAGTCAGTTTCTTGCCTGAGGCGCTGAGGTTGGGAAACTCTTGTTCTTTATTGTAACTAAATCCCTGGTTTTAGGAATAAATGTAGGATTAGTGAGAATGGTGAGACTTGAGGAACAAATTGAACAGGCCAGGAGGGGACAGGTTGGGATTTCCACATTTGGGAGAGTTTTTTTTCCTTGAGCCTCAGTATTAATTGAATGAAACAAATGAGAGTGACCGAGCATATCCTAGTCTGGAGGCATTTATACCATCAGTTATTAACTAATGCAGAAAATTCTTTTTTTTTTTTTTTGCCATTTTCTTGGGCCACTCCCACGGCATATGGAGGTTCCCAGGCTAGGGGTCAAATCTGAGCAGTGTCTGCAACCTACACCACAGCTCACAGCAACGCCGGCTCCTTAACCCACTGAGCAAGGCCAGGGATCGAACCCGCAACCTCATGGTTCCTAGTTGGATTCGTTAACCACTGCGCCGCAACGGGAACTCTTAATGCAGAAAATTCTTAGAATGCCTTCTTTAATCTTCTATGTGCCACACTGCTCCTCGTTAACACCTTTACAATAGAATTATACCCGCATGCTGTAGCCCTGTCTGGGTTTAGGGGGAACGTTTCATGATGAGGCCACAAAGCTGGAAGGAGGCACAGTGTGGTGAAGTCCAAGTCGGGCCATGTTCACGATTTGGTCTCTAGGTATTGAGCGATGTTCACGTGTATTCATTCCACAGGTGTTTATTGGGGGCCTGACACTGCCCTGGGTGCTGGAAGATGCCAGGTGCCTTCCCTGCTGGAGCTTTCCTTTCCGTGTAGGCCACAGACCATGAGTGGGAAAAAACAGATGACATTAGATAGCAGTGGGAGGTGGCAGGGAGACAGCAGGATGTGGGACTAGTGACAGTGGGGTTGAGGTGTAGGGAGGTATTGGGTGCCTTCCATACTGTGTGACCAGGGGCTCCGAGAGGAGCTGGGGAGGAGAGGCCATAGCAGGTGGCAGGCCTCCAGCAGCCTGGGACCCTGTGAGACCCCAGGGGGAGGACTTGGAAGAGCTTTCTCTGTGTGATGGGAAGCCCCTGGAAGATTGGAGTAGGGGAGGTGGTCTGTTACATCTTGAAAGAGTCTCTTTGGGGGAGAATGGGCACCTTGGGGGATGGGCTTATCTGTGTTTGCTGCTCCCTGGAGGGTGGATGGAGGAGGCAGGGACTGGTGGGGCTTGTGGAGCTGCTGGGGGGAGAGCCCCTCAGATGTTTGATGCTGAGCTGACAGCACTGCAGTGACTGTGCCAGGAGGAGAGGAGGAGCCGGGAATGACCCTGAGGTTTCTCCCATATCCCAGTACCTCCATGTTGACGCCAGAGTTGAGATGGGAGTGAAGGGCTGGTAAATGGAAAAAACCAAACCCGATGTGTATCTGAAATAGCGCACAAGGTTTTATCTTTAGAATCATGAGTCACGTAGCACTGAGATTGGTAACGCGCTAGGGAATTTTAGGGACATTGGCAGGTATGTGATAATTCCTGGGCAATTCACAATTATGAGCCCACTGAGGTTTATGTTCTTTGAAGGTACTGTCTGTCTGACTCATCCTGCTGCTTAGATTGTGTCTTAGAGATACAGGTTTAGGTGCATGTTTGAATCTAAAGGTTTAATTATCTACAGATCTGACATCATTTATGAGTATGATTATGGAAGGATATAGCGGGACCGGGGTAAACGCTGAGAGGTTGCAATGAATAATCCATGCTAGTTTCTGGCTTCTGGATGCATCAGATATGAACAGACACCTGGTGATACTGTCTTGGGTGAGAATTGCCAGAGGCACTGCATAGCACAGGTGTGGCCGGAAATGCACAGGTGACGGTGCAGAAACTCAAGGTGTTGCAAGGCAAGGCTGGGCGCGAGATACTGGGCTTTCTGATGGACTGGGCTTAGCAGTGTCCTCTGTCTGGCTTGTGTAGGATGAGTTGGATGAACTCCGTGCTGAAATGGAAGAGATGAGGGACAGTTACTTGGAAGAAGATGTTTACCAGCTGCAGGAGCTGCGGCGGGAGTTGGACCGTGCCAATAAAAACTGCCGAATCCTGCAGTACCGCCTCAGGAAGGCCGAGCAGAAGAGTCTGAAAGTGGCTGAGACTGGGCAGGTGGATGGCGAGCTCATCCGAAGTCTGGAGCAGGACTTAAAGGTGAGTGAGTGGGCTGATGGGATGTGCCTTCCCAAGAAGAGCTGCTGGAGCAGGATGATTGCAGACCCGGTTTGCAGCCCTTGGGACCTATGTGGTCTTGATGTTCTGTTAGTATTTCTCTCTTTCAGCTTAGACATTCTTCTTCCACTTGATGGCTTGCAGGGAGTGTGTGGTCAGGTGTCTTTGATGGACCAGGATTTAAATCCCTCATATGAGGAGTTCCCTGGTGGCCTAGCAGTTAAGGATCCAACATTGTCCCCACTGTGGCTCAGGTTACTGTTGTGGCTCAGGGTTCTACCTCCAGCCCAGGAACTTCTGCCTGTGGTGGGTATGGCCATGAGTAAATAAGTAAACAAATCCGTCATATGAACTGGGCTCTTAAAACCCCCTAAAAAAGAAAGAAAAGAAATCATAGTAATGGATCCTCAATAAAGAATTTTTTTTTTTTTTTTGTCTTTTGTTGTTGTTGTTGTTGCTATTTCTTGGGCCACTCCCGCGGCATATGGAGGTTCCCAGGCTAGGGGTTGAATCGGAGCTGTAGCCACCAGCCTACGCCAGAGCCACAGCAACTCGGGATCCGAGCCGCATCTGCAACCTACACCACAGCTCACGGCAACGCCGGATCGTTAACCCACTGAGCAAGGGCAGGGATCGAACCCGCAACCTCATGGTTCCTAGTCGGATTCGTTAACCAGTGCGCCACGACGGGAACTCCTTTTTTTTTTTAGTACAAAATCCTTGGCATGTGGAAGTTCTCAGTCTATGGGTTGAATTGGAGCTACAGCTGCCAGCCTACATCACAGCCACAGCAATGCCACATCCGAGCCATGTCTGTAACCTATACCATAGGTCACCGCAACGCCAGATCCTTAACCCACTGAGCGAGGTCAGGGATTTAACCTGCAATCTCATAGTTCCTAGTCAGATTCATTTCTGCTGTGCCATGACGGGAGCTTCCTGCAATAAAGGATTACTGCCCGTGCATTGGTCTGACACTGTGTAGAAATTGTACAGAAACTCCTAAAGAGCTAAAATCTTTAAAAAAATCAATTGATTATTAATTCCAGGAGTTTCCGTTGTGGTACAGCAGAAACAAATCCTACTAGGAACCATGAGGTTGTGGGTTCGATCCCTGGCTTCGCTCAGTGGGTTGTGGATCTGGAGTTGCTGTGGCTATGGTGTAGGCTGGCAGCTGTGGCTCGGATTCCACCCCTAGCCTGGGAATTACCATATGCCACAGGTGCGGCCCTAAAAAGCAAAAAAGAAAACAAACCAATTGATTATTAATTCCATGATAGTCAAAGACCACTTTTAAAAGTTGATCCTAATCAGTTAACATTTTTTTAGTTTCTGGGATGCAGAAAATCTGAAATGATCATGACCCAAGTAAGATTTGTCATGGTGATCTAACTGAAAGAGAAATAGGATCATACCTAACTGTCTAAAGTGTCTTTGAGAATTGTTGGCAGAAGTGGAAAAAAGGTCACGCCATCCCAGACTTTATTCCATTTGTTCTCTCCGCCATAGCCGCTCTTGTGCCCCAATTATCAAATCATTTATCTAGAGATGAATTATGTATGATGTCCTTGTGGCAGTCCCTGTGAAATCTCACTTGGCCTTTCATCACGATAGCAGGGAAAGAATCGCTGTGACGCTAGCATTCCATGGCAGATATCATTCAGTGCAGCGTGCAGGTGGTTTACGTTTCTCACAAAATCCCCTTCCTCATTTCCTTTTAGAAAGTGAAAAATGTTGAACGGTCTTTAACATTCAACTATTTTACCACAGTAGACAATTGAAAGTTTGACTACATTAAACATCTGCTGCATTCAGAATTATTTTCTCTTTTGTGCGTTTTTTTGGTTTGTTTTTTGTTTTTGTTTTTTTTTTTGCCTTTTAGGGCCGCACCTGCAGCATATGGACATTCCCAGGCTAGGGGTCGAATCAGAGCTACAACTGCCAGCCTGCGCCACAGCCACTCAGGATCCAAGCTGCATCTGTGACCTATGCCACAGCTGACGGCAATGCCAGATCCTTAACCCACTGAGCAAGGCCAGGGACGGAACCTGTAACCTCATGGTTCTTGGTCAGATTCATTTCCGCTGCACCACGACAGGAACTCCTATTTTGTTTTTTCTTAAGCAGGTAGGTTTAGTATTATTTGGGGAAACAGAAATGCTTATTTGATGATGATGATGGTTTTGAATTTATCGTTTAAAGCACGTGCGCCTGGGCAGAGTGGGCATCCTTAGTGAAATTCTAGGAGGAGTAGGGCTGTGCAAAGTGGCCTTTGACCCAGATGGAAGCCATGACTTCCCTTAATGTGGATTTTATGGTGCTGTGTTTTGTTTTTTCTCGGGCTCTACCCATGGCATATGGAAGTTCCCAGCTGGGAGTCCAATCTGAGCTGCAGCTGCTGGCCTACACCACAGCCACAGCAACAAGGGATCCAAGCTGCATCTGTGATCTATACCACAGCTCATGGCAACACCGGGTCCGTAACCCACTGAGCAAGGCTAGGGATCGAACCCACATCCTCATGGATACGAGTCAGGTTTGTTACCGCAAAGCTACGACGGGAACTCCTGCTGGAGCTGCAGCCGTCAGCCTGCGCCAGAGCCACAGCAATGTGGGACCCGAGCCGCATCTGCGACCTACACCACAGCCCATGGCAACGCCAGATCCTTAACCCTTTGAGCAAGGCCGGGGATCAAACCTGCATCCCCATGGTTCCTAGTTGGATTCAGTAGCCACTGAGCCACGACGGGAACTCCTGGATTTCATGTTTGAAACAAACACCCTCCTCCTTTAACACTGGGCTTGTGATATAGCCAGAGTCTGTGCTCTTTGATGTAATGGTTCCGCCTCTGCTGTTGATGGAAGGCACCTTAGCACACGGAAGGCTTCCCTCCTGATGGCTGTCTCTCCGTGTCGGTGCAGGTCGCCAAAGATGTGTCCGTCAGACTGCACCATGAGCTTGAAACTGTGGAGGAAAAGAGAGCGAAAGTGGAAGATGAGAATGAAACTCTCCGACAGCAGATGATTGAAGTGGAAATCTCCAAACAGGCCCTTCAGAACGAGCTGGAGAGGCTGAAGGAGGTAATCTGGAAAGGCTCGGGAACTTGCGCCTTGGGCAGAATCGTAAGGACGTGGGATTCCAAGTGTTTCTTTCTTATCAGTGTCTAAGGCCTGGTTGGCAGCTCAGGTTTGTATGGCCTGGGCACTAAAAATGGTTTTTATAGCTTTTTTTTTTTTTTTTAAACAAACTCATACAACATAAACCTAAAAAGAGCAAAGAAGAGAATGTAATAGAAACTGTGTGTTGTTTGCAAAGCCTGAAATACTTGCTCTCCTTCACAGAAAGGTCTGGTCAAACCTTGTTCTAAAGCTATTTTTAATAATTTCCATTCTGATGAGCTGGCCATTAATTCCCTTTATGGGCCCCAACGGAGTACATGATCACCAGAAAACAATTAGGCAGTGGCTGTTTGCTCAAGAGCCTTCCAGCAGCAAGCTGGAAGGTGTGTTAGGATTGTCCAGGACCTGTGTCAACAGATGGTGTGTGTGTGTGTCCAGCCTCTGTTAGGCAGCCCATATAATTTAAATATAGATTGCTTTTAAATTTTAGGGAGCAAATGGGTTCTAGCAAAGTGGTCCAGACATGGCATATGTATTTTTTTTCATTTGCACCAGTAATACAGAACCTGTTTTGTTGTTGGCTTCCACCCCAAGATGAAAGCTGAATGTTTTCTTGGAAAATTTCCTGCACATTGATGAAGCTGAAAACTGGTGGTGAGGGTGTAAGCTGAGGGCAATAGCCAGCTCTGACCGCCAGCAGCCTCATTTGGCAGTTTGTGTTTCCTTGGGATTCCTTTCCTGAGGAGTTTCTGATCTGTGGTCCTTTTTCCCCTGGCCCTCCACCCCCACTTCTTCCAGGCCCTGGCTGGGCCCTGAGGAGGCTGATGTGATAGGGCAGCAGGACCATGCCCTTGAGGTGCTGACCCATCAGAGGTGTGGATTTGGGTAAATTCTGTGTCACCACTTCCACGAAGATGCTGTGTATCCTCCCTTGTCTCTGGTCAATGCCCCCGCTTCTTGAATACTCCCTAGGACTCAGCCCCGAGGAGCAGGGCTCTGTCTGTCCAGGTCACTGTTGGGGGTGTCTGCAGCAGTGCCTGGCCCTTGAGGGGGGTCACTGGGACTCACAGGGTGTGTGTGTAGCGGGGGGAACGAAGGTGAGAGCATGGAGCAGGGATGGACCTCCATGGGGGAGGAGGGGAGCCTGGGAACGTGCTGTTCTCGTGGGTGACCCTGGTCGTGACCCCTCACCTCTACACTTAAGCGTCCTGTTTATTTACAACCAAGCCCCCGCGCCCCCCTCTGGTCTGAGCTTGCTGGAAGGTGGGCTGTAATGGTTTCTTTTCTCAAAATTCGAGCCTGACCTTGAGGGCACAGAAAACAATTTTGAGGAATAACTTTGAAGTATAGTTTATCAATTTTGTCTGTGTGTGTATTTGTATATAAGTGTCTCAGTTATACATACATAAGTAAATACACATGTTTAAAGCAAGCAGGACTCTTGTGCACATACTTAAATGGATCTGTGAGGGACCTGGCTTTGGGTCAGCAACAGCTCTCTGGGGAGAGAAGTGATCACTGACGTCGAGGCTGTGATGTGGGCTCAGGCTGGAGGAGGGGCCTGGGGGCCGGCGCCTCCCTTTTACACTCCGTGGGATTGCTTGGTTGGGATGCAGTCGTCGTCTTTGCACCTCTAGAGTTGCAGTCAGACTGGTAAGGCTGCATATTCACACCAGACTTCCCAAGCAGTCATGAAACAAGAGCCTGAGGAGGGCTGCTCGCTGGTGGAATGTTCTGGAGGCAGAGGAGGATGAATGAGCCATGCGTGGTTCAGAGGTGGCAGAGGAGGTGCTTTAATGGCTTTTTTTTTTTTTTTTACCAAAGCCCCAGGAGCCTCGCTTATGGGTTTCACTCTAGGGCGAGGATGGTGTTCTGTGTGTCCTGAGCCAGGCTGGCTATCAGAGCTCTCTCAGGGGACCAGGGGCCACATCCTGAGAGGTCAGGGCAGTTGTCGTCCTGCGTCTCCACGACAGGCGTGGTTCCCCTCCGCCTTGAGCCTCGGATGACAGAGACAGGGCAGCTCTGTTGCCGCGCCTGGGCTTCTCTCCGAGGCTGCAGACTGTGTTTTCAGCTGCCTTCTCCAGGCTGGATTTCTCCTCCCTCTTCACACTCAGTCTCTCCCGGGGCAGACTTGTCACCTTGGTCCCCACCTGCACCTCTGCTGTCTTTTCTGGTTGTGTTAATGGTGCCACTGTCCCTTTTAGTGCCCCAGGCATAAGCGATGGCCACTCTCTGTACCCTTCCTGCTCCCCACCCTCAACACCTGCTGTGCTGCTTTCTCTCAGGAATTCCTTCTCACCGGTTCGTGCTACAATGTGGATGAACCTTGAAAATGTACCATGTGAAAGAGCCCAGACATACTGTATGAGTCTATTTATAGAAAATGTTCAAATAGGTAAATCCAGGAGTTCCCTGATGGCTCAGCAGGTTAAGGATCAGGCATTGTTGCTGCTGTGGCACTGGTTACAGCTGTGCTGGTCGAGTTTGATCCCTGGTCCGGGAACTTCCTCAGAAAACAGATGAGTGGTTTCCAGGGGCTAAGGAGAAGGGAGACTGCTGGGGGTTTCCTTTTGGGGTAATAACTGTTTTGGAACTGGATGGAGGTGATGGTTGCATGCGTTGTAGATGTGCTTAATGCCACTGAATTGTATGCTTGTAAAGGGTTCATTTTAATCTCAACTAAATTTTTCGACTTTCTCTGTTCTATCCTTACTTTTCTCATCTCCTCTCAACTGAATATTTGTCGGCTGACACCAGGCGGTCACCACATTAAAGGCAGGCACTACTTCTAGTCTCCCCCTTGTCTTTGTTATCTTCCAAAGCTGACGGTGTTGCTCTCTGCTGAAACAGATTTGTATGGGCCCTGGATTGTCCAGCTCTTTAGTGTGACAGAAAGGTCCTTTCCTGCCTCACCTATGTTCCATCTCCCAGCTGGGATCCCCCCGCCCCCCTGCGCCACGGCATTAAACCCCTGCAGTAACCTCAAGGCAGTTGAGAAGGATGACAAGAGCTTGTGCCCTCTGGTCCTCCTTAGCTCACAGAGCTGTGTCTTGGAAAAGTCACCTTCTCCATCTATAGATAGTTAAAGAGGGCTGGCGGGATTAACCCTCTGGAATGGTCCCTCCTGGCTAGTCAGCTTGCTTGCTTCCTGTACCTGTTCATGCCATGTCCACACACCCAAACACCCAGATACCCCTTCACTTATGCAAAGCTCACTTGTGCAAGGAGGCAAGCATTTTTTGCCCCCTTTTTCTTTTTGGTATGTTTCTTCTAGTCCTCTCTGGTGGACTGTCTCAAAAGGTTAAAAATGGTTAACCTTGGTTTAGTTTCCACTTCAACTTCTGAAAGAGTGGCCAAGCACTTTGGCTCCACGGCATTTCATTCTACCGAAAAGCTTTTTGAGTACATGCTAGACACAAATAATAACTCACCAAGTTAGTTGGCACTTGCAAGGGACAGAGGCATGTTTTAGATCACTCCAGGTAGTTAGGGTTGGTGAATGGAGCCACAGGGAGCCAACTAGCTGTCACATAGCTCTTGTGAGACATTTTTCATCACCATTCAGGGTATCCTGTTGACTCTGGGTTTGATTGAGACTTCTTTTGGGCCAAGTAAATGGTCAAGTTTAGTAACTATTCCTTGAGTGCTTGAGAGGAATGTGTATGCTCCAGTTTCGAGGTGAAGACTTTAAATCCATTAGCTTGGAGACTTCCAAACTTGAACTATAACCCACAGCAGGAAGAACATTTTCTATCATGACTCAAAATACAAATGTAAAGGTTTCACAAAATAATGCTTATTTTTGGCCATATGGGATACATTTTAATATTTTTGATTATATCAGTTCTATTTTTTTGATAGTGATTGTAGATTTGATTAGTCCTTTGGTGGATTACCACAATTTGTATCAGATCATTTAATTGTGTTGTTCCAATTTTCTGTGTCCTTTATAGTTTTGTCTGCTAAATATCTCTTAAAGATGTTAAAATCACCCATTATAATTTACACTTAAATTTTCTTCTTGTAGTCTGTCAGACTTTGCTTTATAGATTTTGAATATGAATGCATAAAGATTTAGAGCTTTTTTTAGTGATAAATTGTTTCTTTTATCATTTAATAATGGCCTCTGTATTCTAATGTCTTGCTTTTTTGCTGTAAAGCTACTGTTTGCTTTTATAATCTATGCCATGTTTCTTTTTAGCTTTATGTTAAGTTAGTATGTGACTAGTATAACACTTTATGTGATTCTATGTTTTTTCCACACTACTATGTTTTAGGGGTATTTTTATGAATGGACTATAGCTACATTTTATTTTTTATCTTTTATTTTTTTTGTCTTTTTTACCATTTCTTGGGCTGCTCCCATGGCATATGGAGGTTCCCAGGCTAGGGGTCTAATTGGAGCTATAGCCACCAGCCTGCACCACAGCCACAGCCACGCCAGATCTGAACTGCGTCTGTGACCTACACCACAGCTCACAGCAATGCCAGATCCTTAACCCACTGAGCAAGGCCAGGGATTGAACCTGTAACCTCATGGTTCCTAGTCAGATTCATTAACCACTGAGCCACGACGGGAACTCCTATAGCTACATTTTAAAAAATGGAATCCAAGAAGCTCTTTTGTAAACTTGTGAATTTAGTCTGTTTATATATATTATGGTTATTAGTGTGTTTGAATTTATTTATGTCCTTGTATTTTATGCTCTCTATGTTACATGCCTTTGCATTGTTTCTTTTTAATTTCTCTTGTTTGTTTTTTTAGGGCCACACCCACAGCATCTGGAAGTTCCCAGGCTAGGGGTCAAATCAGAGCTGCAGCTGCCATCCTGCAACTGCAGCTCACAGCAACACCAGACCTTGAATTCACTGAGGGAGTCCTGGGATTGAACACATCCTCATGGATCCTGGTTGGGTTCGTTGCCACTGAGCCACAATGGAAACTCCTTAAATTTTTTAATGTTGATTTCTCTGAGTTTTTATTTTTATTTATTTATTTTTTTGTCTTTTTGCCTTTTCTAGGGCCACTCCCATGGCATATGGAGTTTCCCAGGCTAGGGGTCGAATTGGAGCTGTAGCCACCGGCCTACATCAGAGCCACAGCAATGTGGGATCTGAGCCTCGTCTGCAACCTATATCACAGCTCACGGCAATGCTGGGTCCTTAACCCACTGAGCAAGGGCAGGGATCGAATCCACAACCTCATGGTTCCTAGTGGATTTGTTAACTACTGTGCCACGGCGGGAACTCCTCTGAGTTTTTAATTCTTATGTTTTCTCTCTTGATTTGGATGTTATACATTCTATTGCTATTATTTTAATCATTACTCTTACATTTTTAACATGCCTGTTTCCCTTAATGTCTAGAACTAATTGCTCTTTATGTTCTTATCCTTAATAATACAAGCATCTTAGAAAGCTTCAACGCCAGTGAACTCCTGTCTTTCATACTGTTGTTATTTGGTGTCATTTCAGTTTGATCTTTTTATTTATTTATTTATTTTGTCTTTTTGCTATTTCTTGGACCGCTCCCACGGCATATGGAGGTTCCCAGGCTAGGGGTCGAATCGGAGCTGTAGCCACCAGCCTACACCAGGGCCACAGCCAGGGCCACAGCAACGCGGGATCCGAGCCGAGTCTGCAACCTACACCACAGCTCATGGCAACGCCAGATCGTTAACCCACTGAGCAAGGCCAGGGATCGAACCCACAACCTCATGGTTCCCAGTCAGATTCGTTAACCACTGTGCCACGACGGGAACTCCCAGTTTGATCTTTTTAAAATCACCCCCTACCCAGTTGGCTAATTTAATCGAGAATGCTTATTTTGGTTCATTTGCACATTTTCCAACCTGTCGTCATTGCTTCTTTAGTGCTCTTCCATCCTTCGGAGTTCAGTTTCCTTCTCACTGATCTATTAATATGTTTTAGTAGTTTTTTTCAGTAAATGGTACTGTCTAATATTTGTTCTTTTTTTTTTTTTTGTCTTTTTGCCACTTCTTGGGCCGCTCCAGCGGCATATGGAAGTTCCCAGGCTAGGGGTCGAATTGGAGCTGTAGCCGCTGTAGCCGCCGGCCTACGCCAGAGCCACAGCAACGCAGGATCGTTAACCCACTGAGCAAGGGCAGGGATCGAACCCGCAACCTCATGGTTCCTAGTCGGATTCGTTAACCACTCTGCCACGACGGGAACTCCTCATATTCTTGAAAGATATTTAGTTGGTCATAGAATTCTAACATTGTAAAGATATTTTATTTCCCTTTGGCTCTATTTTGTGATCAAGAAATCTGCTGTCAGATAATTCTCATTTTTGTAGAATCTGTTTTTACTTCCTGGTTATTTTTATGCTTTTCTCTTTATGTTTGGTACTCTGTAGTATCTGGGTTTATTTTTATTTGGCTCAATAGTCATTGTCAATCTGGAATGTCTCTTTCATAAAATATGGAAAATTCTCACTCTTTGAATAGTGTTTTCTATTCTCTGTATTTCTTCTAGAATTCCCATTAGTCTTACGTGGAACTTTCTCATGTGGGCCATTCTTTAGGCCATCTTCCATCTTACCTACCTTTTTTTTTTTTTTAAAAGATATTTTTATCTCTCTCTGCTACATTTCCCTTTTTTCTTTTTTTTTAAATTAAATTATAGCTGATTACTAATTCTCTTATTTACAAAAGAATTACAGTTTTATTCATCCACTAACTTTTCAATGAGTTTAACCTTCATTTCTAGAATTTTTTTTACTCCTCTCATAATTCTTGCTTTAAGCCTTTAAACACTTGAAAGTCATAATCAGTTTGTTACCTTGAGTTCATAGTGTTACTAAGACTTTTGTTGGTCAGCTCTGACTCTTCCTCAGTGGATTTATCATGAGCCCTTCTTAGTGGGGAGCCCATGAGGTTTGTTGAGCTTGTGCGTTTGTTGGTCTTTCTGGAGACCTTGGTGGTATTGTTGGTCCAAATACAATTCTTTTTTTTGTTTGTTTGTCTTTCTAGGGCCGCACTTGCAGCATATGGAGGTTCCCAGGCTAGCAGTCCAGTCGGAGCTGTAGCTGCTGGCCTATGCCACAGCCACACCAGATCCAAGCCACATCTTCGACCTACACCACAGCTCACGGCCACTCCGGATCCTTAACCCAGTGGGTGAGTCCAGGAATCGAACCTGCAACCTCATGGTTCCTAGTCAGATTCGTTTCCACTGCGCCATGACAGGAACTCCCCAAATGTAATTCTAATTTTGGGCTAGTGGAATTGTGTACCAAGCGGGCATGTCAGTTGGACATTGAACTTGCATGTGGCATAAGTCTAGGACATTTTCATATTTCAAAGGAGATTTTTTCTACCACCCCCTGGCCTGAGCAGAAGCGCTCTCTCCCCTCCCAAGTGACATTTGTTTACCGTCAGTGGGGGTGCGTCTCTTCAGTGGGCAGCCTGGGTGTGCTCATCAAAGCCTCTCCCCAGACTCCTGGCTGCCAGCCTATTTCTGGTAACTCCCTCTGTTCCTTCTGCACCTGTAGCACAGACCCGTGTGCTCACGCCTCTGGTTTCCAATCCCTTAGGCGTGTTGGATGCTAGGGAAGTTTCCTTCTTTGTGCGTGTGAGTTCAGCTGTGTGTAAACTTTCACTTGTTATATTTTCTCTAGCATTCCTGGCTGTTGATGGAGGGCAGGATTCTTGATAGCTCGGGGTGCTGTGTTGCCCAAACAGGACGTGACTCTTCAGGGTTCCGCGGAAGCCCCAGGGCCCAGGGTAACCCTGTGTCTTGCATCTCCTGACCCACTCTTGCACCCCTGCCTCTTTCTGCTGCTCCTGGCCCCGCTGGTCCTGGAGCCTTTCCTTCTGCTGGCTTGTCCACACTGTGCCTCCTCCTCACTGCCCTCTCTTGGGGTGTCTGTTGGGGGCCAAAGGGCTGTGCCCACCCCCCCTCCCCAGATTCATGTGAAATCGTAATTCCCAATTAAATGCTATGAGGCGGTGAGTCCTGTGGGGGATGACGAGGTCATGAGGGTGGAGTTGCACCCACTTTACAAGGATTAGTGTCCTTATCAGAAGGACCCCAGACAAGCCCCCCGTCCTGCCCATCACATGAAGACACAGGGAGATGGCCGTCTGTGAACCAGGAAAGGCAGGTCTTTGCCAGACACCAAATCTGCTGGCACCTTGATGTTACGTTTCCCAGCCTCCAGGGCAATAAGGACAAAGAATGTCTGTTCTTTGAGTTCCCAGCCTGTGGTATGTCGTTAAGGCAGCCGGAATGGGCACGGACAGTCTTTCTTCTTTCTTACCCAGTGGGCGAGGACTTTTCTCTGTGTGTCATATTTCAAACTCTCAGGCAGCTGTGGAGTCTGGAAACAAAGGCGTACAAACATAATACATGGGTTTTATTGCTCTTACGCTACACTTTGAGAAGATAGCATTGTCCGGGGTTTCAGAGTCGATGGTCCCCCTCATAAGAAAAAGATTTGCCTGGGAGCCTCTGTGCAGCATTTCTGGGCAGAGTCCTGATGCCAGGGTGCCTCCCGGGTACTGCCCTGGTGGGTTGTCAGCGGCCACCATTGGGTCAGGGCCTCATCCCTGGCCGTTCAGCAGTGGATGGAAGGACTGGCAGACTGTATGGACGAGTGTGCCATCCTGAGTGACAGCTGGTGAGCTCTGGGCACCTCGGGGACTGTGCAGCACCTGCTTTCTTTTGTTGTCCTTAGTTTTAGGAGTGAAGAGTGACACGCTGGAGAGCAGGACAGGGAGAGAAAGCTGTGTCCTAAATGACATGCCAGTTAGGGGCCTCCTGACTTAATAATGAGGTGACGTGGGACAAGAGTGGGAGCGGGAAGAGTCAAGGGTGTCCCTTTAAAGTCTTTGTCAAGTGCTGACTCATGAGGAGAGTCTTGGGTGTGTGCGTGTGTGTACATGTGTGTGCAGTGTCTGCGCAGGGATGTGGAGGGAAACGGCCTTTGTGTGTCCTGCCCGTAGCCCGGGGGAGAGGGGGGCATTGGACTAGAGCCACATCAACCAAGGGCATGAACCCCGGGCTGGGAAGTGCAGAGGTCGGGCCAGGAGGCCTGGGCAGGCCTAGTCAAAGTGCTTCAGCTGGAAGGGCACCGTTTTGGTGTTTGGGAAGAAAGGGGGCATGCGTGCAGCTACACAACCATAAAGAGCGCTAATGGCTCATTCACTCTTGCTGGGAGGGATGGGAGAGAGCCTGGCACAGTCTAGTCTGGTCCTCAAAAACCAGCCTGGGAGCCATTTCTTGAGAAAATCAAGAATCACATCAAAGTTTTCTACGAGGCTAGTCAAGGTCGGATGGTCCCCTCACCCCCAGTGCTGGCTGAGCTGGTCTGACCAGGGCTCTGACCTTGGACCTTATCCTGAGCCCTGCCTCCTCCTCCTCGTCAAACCTGGAAGGAGGAGGCCGGTGGTCGGGGGGACCCAGAGGGGGCCTCTGTGCAGCCCTCTGGATGAAGGGGAAGCTGCCGGGGAGCCAGAGCTCTGTGAGGAAGGGCATCTGCATCTTTCTTTGACCTATTAATGCTTCTCTATAAAGTTAATTTCTACTTTGAGAAGTATTTATTAAGCTGCTTCTTTCATGTCTACTGAGACAATTATAGGAAGAAGGAGGGCAGACTTACTTTGAAGGGTGAGCCTGGCCCTGCCAGCCTGCCTCACCCCTGCTCACAGGATTGTACCTAGAGTCCCACCCCTGCCTCGTGGCTATTGCCCATCCTTGAAGATTCTCCTGGAAAGGCCACTTCCCCCTGGAAGCCCTTGCCAGTGCTCTTTGAGCTCTTTCATGAGGCATGTGTAGGTTCTCAGGCAGTTATAAGAAGTAATACAGGAAGGTCCCATGTACCTTTTACCCAGTTTTATAAGATGTTACCTTACAAGACTCTGGTATGATCCTATAACCAGAATATCCCATTGATTCAGTCAAGCTACAGAGCGGCTCCATCACCAGAAGGTTTCTTCCGGTGGACCTTTTATGGCTGCAGCCACTCCCCCTCCTGTCCCCACCCCCATCTACACCCCTGGCACCCACCCCTGAGGTCTTCCTTTCCATAAATGTGTCATTTCAAGAACGTGACGTAGGAGTTCCCACTGTGGCTCAGCAGGTTAAGAACCTGACATAGTCTCTGTGAGGATGCGGGTTCATTCCCTGGCCTAGCTCAGTGGGTTAGGGATCCATTGTTGCTGCAAGTTGTGGTGTAGGTCTCAGATGCGGCTCGGATCCCATGTTGCTGTGGCTGTGGGGTAGGCCTGCAGTTGCGGTTGCAGTTTCACTTTGACCCCTAGCCTGGGAATTTCCTTATGCTGCAGGTGTGGCCGTAAAAAGAAAAAAATAAAAAGGGTATGACACAAGTGGCATCACAGAGATGTGTAAGCTTTGGGGACTGGCTTTTTCACTCAGCATCACCCCCTGCAGGTTCGCCTAGGTGGTTGCACACGTCCACGGTCTGCGCATTTTTATTGCTGAGGAGTGGTTTGCAGGGACGGAGCAGCACAGAGCCTTAACCAGTTGCTGGTTAAAGGACACCTGGGTCATTCCCAGGTTGGAGCTGTTAGAAATCAAGTTCCAGTGAAATTTTGGGTGAAGGCTTTTGTGAAAATGTCAGCCTCTGTGTCTCTGGGATAAATGCGCAGCTCCTGGGTCATGCAGTAGTTGCAAATTTCATTATTTTAAGAAAGTGACCAGCTGTTTTCCAGAGTGGCTGCACCATGTAACGTGCACACCGGATGTATATGAATGCTCTGTTGCTCTGCATCCTCATTGCATTTTGGATTGTCACTGTTTTTTATTTCAGCCATTCCCATAGGTGACATCTTACTGTGTTTGGGTTTTTTGGCCACACCCACAGCGTGTGGGAATTCCTAGGCCAGGGGTTGAATCTGAGCCACAACAGCGACCCAAGCAGCTGCAGTGACAACGCCAGATCCTTAACCCAGGAACTCCCTCACTGTGGTTTTAATGGGTGCTTCCTTGATGGCTAACGATGTTGGACATCTCTTCATGTGATATTTGCCGTCTGTATGTTCCCTCTGGTCTCTTCATGTCTTTTGCCCATTTCCTGATTAGATTGCTAGCTTCTTTTTCTGTGTGTGTGTAACTGGAGCGTTGAGAGCTCTGTATTCTAGATACCAGCCCTTGGTCGGATGTATGGTTCGCACATATTTTCTCCCACTCTGTTTGTTTTGTCTTTCATCCTTTCAGCAGGGTCTTTCTCAGGGCAAATATTTTTAATTTTTATGAACATCAATTTATAAATATTTCCTTTTATGGTATTGATTCTCAGAGCTCTTTGCCTTGCCTTCGATTGTATTTTCTCCTGGGGTTTATTTTTTGTTGTTGTTTTTTGGGGTTTTTGGAAAGTTCTACCATTTTACGCTTTTCATTTCAATCCATGGTGTTCATTTTAAGTTCATTTTTGTATAAGGCACGAGGCTCAGGTCAAGGTTATTATTATTATTTTTTCCTTTATGGCCACACCTATGGCATATGGAAGTTCCTGGGCCAGGGATCTAATCCTAGCTATGGCAGTGCCAGGTCCTTAACCCATCATGCCACAGCGGGAACTCCAAGGTTCATTTTTGGCCTGTGGACATCCAGTTGTTTCAGCAACACTTTTTTTTTTTTTTCTTTTTGAAGGCCACACCTGTGGCATATGGAGGTTCCCAGGCTAAGGGTCCGATCAGAGCTGTAGCTGCTGGCCTATGCCACAGTCATAGCAATGCTGAATCCTTAACCCACTGAGCAAGGCCAGGGATCAAACCCACAACCTCATGGTTCCTAGTTGGATTCGTTAACCACTGAGCCACAATGGGAACTCCAGCACCATTTATTTATTTATTTATTTGCATTTTAGGGCCACATCTGCGACCTACACTGCAGCTTACAGAAACACCAAATCCTAAACCTACTGATCGAGGCCAGGGACTGAATCCAGATCCTCATGGATACTAGTCACATTTGTTAGCGCTGAGACATGACAGGAATCCCCAGCACCATTCCTTGAAAAGGCCGTCTTTTCTCTCAACTTGCTTGCGTACCTTTGTCAGGAGTCAGGTGGCCTCATGTGTGCAGGTCTCCTTCTGGGTTTGGTTCTGCCCTGTTGATCTCTGCCTACACAGCCCTGATCACTCAGCTCTGTACATCTTGAAGGGACGGCAGTTGAGAGCCTCGTAGGATCCCTCGGTGACGTTTCGGAACTCAGTCTCTGACCTAGTGAATGCGTATGTGCATCTGCACGTCCCTGCCCTTATCAAGCGCTCAGTAAATAGTTGTTGAATGAGTGTAGGTTTTATCATCTTTCTTTTTTCTTGAGAAACAGTGGTAACATTATCCCAAAATCTCTTGGTGAGGAATTTCTAACTGTAAAATGATCCCCTCAGGACAGTTCATTACAGACCCAAGATTCCACTCAAGGTCAAGTGTTTTTTGATGATGACTGTGGGCAATTCACCCTGTGTGTTTAGCGATGGGGAGGGAACCTTCAGCCAGGCTCAGGGATTCGCCTTCTACCTGGGGTGGCCTTTCAGGCAGAGGTGGTTCAGGGGCAGTGATGCTGTGTGAGCGGCCATCAGCTGCTGGCCACACTCACTCCCCCAGAAAATTAAGATTCATCCCTTCCTCTTCTGCCCTCAGCACAGCTTTCCTGGCACGTGGTCATCTTTCCTAAGGTGGACGGCAGCCCCTCATCCTGTGATCTGCTGTTGAAGTCTTAGCAGGAGCTGGTGAATTTCATTGAAACCAACACTGCTCACACTGCTTTCAATAAAAAAATAATTAAGGAGTTCCTTTTGTGGCTCAACAGTTAAAGAACATGACTAAAGTCCATGAGGTGCAGGTTTGATCCCTGGCCTTGCTTGGTGGGTTAAGGATATGGTGTTGCCATGAGCTCTGGTGTAGGCTGGCGACTGCAGCTCCGATTCTTCCTCTAGCCTGGGAACCTCCATATGCCATGGGTGCAGCCCTAAAAAGCACAAAACAAAACAAAACAAAAGATTAAAATAAGGCCAGAACATGTATTTCTGGATAATTTTGACTCCACTGGACAGTTAACTGCATCCCAGTGTGTGCTGAGGGAATAAAAAATAAGGTCTTCTCTTTTCAAAATTTACATTTGATGTCAGATTTATATGCCCTCCGTGGTATCGGTGAGGTTGTATGCTTTAGGTGGCTTTTATCCAAGTGCGGAATCAAGAGTCAGAGGAATAGAAATGCTTAGAACTTGCTACTTGGTGTGACTGTTTCCTGGGGGCACTTTCTGGATATTTCTGACTCCAGTGAGAACCATCAAACATTGAGTGGTGTGATTATGAGCCACATAAGCATTTTCATTTTTTCCCTCTATTAGCAAAAATTATTCAGCACTGAAAAGCTGCCCAGTTTTACACACACACACACGTGTCTGTGCAGAGCGTTTTACTGTTGAGCAGTTCATTATCACCAGTGTTTGAATCCCTGCCTTTAGGCCGAGCCTCAGAGAAAGGCTGGAGACACTGAGCCGCAGGTGCCCTCCCGCTGCTTGGTCAGTTCTTGGGCTAAAAGGAGGCTTGTGTGGGAGGGTCGTGTTCTCTGTCCCCTAGGATTGCAGAGGCTTTTCTTTGTGACCCACAGCAGTTTGACTGGGACAAGGGAACGTCCAAAACGTGGGAGCGCTCATCAGATGCTTGGCACTGGAGTGTAGACACTGTTCATCTTTGGCTGCTGGGAGCTGGTCGCCCAGGCAAAGCCATATTTGTTTATCAGGCTCGTCCTTGTGTTGATGATTTCATTCTGAAGAGTTGGAGTAGTGCCCTGTCAGTTGTTTTCCTGGCACACATGGCTTTGCCTCTTCCGGCTAGAGGGCTGGCTGGGGTCTGAGTAGGTCTGGGAGCTGCAGGGCTCTTTGGGGGAGCAGGGGTGGGTTGTCAGGGTACCCGGGCACCCCATGTAGGACTATCGGATGATGTGCTGGAGTGGGGCTGCAAAGAGGCTTGCGAATGTTTGATCATCTGTGTTTATTCACAGGTTTTAGCAACAATTTTTTTCATGCATGAAACAAAATCACTTCTGAAAAATTCTCCACTTATTATTTTTGTGAATCCCAGGGAATGGTTTCAAGATGATATGATTTTATGCAACACGTGCCTGTCTGTTTTGGTCTAATGCGTGTGTTTAAGATGCTTTAGATGATGGAGAGCTTTCCACCTTGCTCCTAGTGGCGAGCTATATGAACTTTACTGGGTGAAACCAAGACACCCTCCAGGCAGCTAAGTCTGTGTCGGGCGTGGCCAGGCCGCCCTCTTCCTTTCCAACTTTGAAGGGTTACTGGGAGTTTCTTGCTTCCAAGGGTTTTCTTGTGTACAGTTTGGATTTATTTATTAATTTTTGTCTTTTTGTCTTTTTAGGGCCACACCCGTGGCATATGGAGGTTCCCAGGCTAGGGGTCCAATCAGAGCTGTAGCCGCTGGCCTACACCACAGCCACAGCAATGCAGGATCCTAGCCGTGTCTGCGACCTACACCACAGCTCACAGCAACGGTGGATCCTTAACCCACTTAGTGAGGCCAGGGATCAAACCTGTATCCTCATGGATGCTAGTCGGGTTCGTTAACTGCTGAGCCAGGATGGGAACTCCCTGGATTTATTATTTATTTATTTATTGTTAAATTTAAAAATTAAAGTGTAGTGATTTACAATGTTGTGACTCTTCCTAGCCTTTCCTTTTTTTTTTTTTTTTTTTTTTAATTTTGCTTTTTAGGGCTGTACCTGCAGCATAGGAGCTATGGCTGCTGGCCTATGCCACAGGCACACTGGATTTGAGCCATGTCTGTGACCTACACCGTCGGTCACAGGGCCAGGGCTCAAACCCACAGCCTCATGGTTCCTAGTCAGATTCGTTTCCGCTGCGCCATGATGGGAACGCTTGGATTTATTTTTAAACAAAGTTACTCCCAGGGTCACTAAGTGATGGGGTCCATATGTCATGTACCCTTCACGGGAACATCTCGAGTTGGGGTTGCCTGACAGGCGCTGTTGTGTAACCTGCTCAGAGAGGGTTTCCCAGCCTTAGCTCTGGGCGTGTCCTGGACTGGGTAGCTCTTTGTGGCAGGGGCTGCCCTGTTCACTGAAGATGCCTAGCAGCATCCCTGGCCTCCATCCACTGAATCGAGGCACAACCCCCTACTTATGACAGCGTCTGTGAGCAATGCCAAGTGTCCCTGAGGAGGGCCAAGTCACACCATTTGAGCACCACCAGCCTGGAGAGACACCAGCAGTCTAAGCTGGCCGGATGTTTCTCCGTCCAGCCCCCCCCCCCCGGAGCTTCAGAAGGAAGCGTCCAGGCTGCTCAGATGGCCGTGTGGTGTTGGGCTGTGTACCTGCCTGACGGTGGTGGAGTCTGGCTCTTCCTCCTGAGGGAGAGGTGGTTTGGTGTGATCGTGAGGGGCTGCCCAGCTTGTTCTGCTGTCTTAGGACCCCCACCGCCCCACCCGTCTCCCTTCTCAAACCCAACTCGTGTGCCACCCCAACCACATCTGGAACTTGGCTCACTGTTTGTTTCCCAGACATGGGCTGGCTGTCAGTCACTGCACAGTCGCCTCTGCTCTCAATCTCATTGCAGCACGTCCTTGGAGGTGCCCTTTGAACTGGGGGAGCAGATGGCTGGGTCTGTCTTTGCAGGATTAGAGACTAGCTAGCGGTGCTCAGAGCAGGGCTGGCAAGGCGCGTCCTGCTCCTCGGCTTCTATTAGGCAGAGAAAGGGCTCGTATAAACGCGTGCCAAGGAACCAGGCTTTTACCTTGTGACGCTCCACCCTGCTGGCTGCCTGGTAGACTCCCCGGGGAGCTTTCCTGAACCCTGATGCCCAGGCCACACCCTGGCCGGTGACATCAGAACCTCTGGGTGTGGGACCCAGGCCTGGCGGGGGGTGGTGCAGGGGAGTTGTCTGTTTTGATTCTCAGGCATCTGTGTTTTGTAAAACTTCCGGTGCTTTTAGACCAGCTGCGGCCACTGTTCTGAGATGACAGTGTGTCTGGAGCAGTAATTGTAGCTAAATAGTTCATGCACCCAGGGGTGGTGCTGCGGGTTGCTGAGGTTAATGAAGGATGGAAGAAGAGTTTGCAGGCCGGGCGTTTGGGGAAGATGAGGCCTCGGAGTGACCTTTTTCCAGCAAAGCAGAGGCCCCAGACTGAGCGGCAGCATGTAATTACCCTGTGAGCAGTCAGCTCCCAGCCTCAGGTCGTCTGTTTATGACCACAGCCATCGTAAAGTACGGTGCCTCTGGCTTCCTGTCCATTAATTAGCGTTTTCCTAAAGCCCATCCGAGGCGGGATGCTAGCATGCCCATGCCAGTGGCATTCATCTGCCTCAGGTTCATCGGGACCTGCCACTCCTCAAACCCCTCGCCCAGCCCCTCTGCCCCAGTAGTCTTCTCTCTCCTCCTCTCTCCTTTGCCTCTTGGGGTCACCTGCAGAGCGTATGCTTCTGGCCACTGTGGATTGTGCTGTTTGCCTGTGACTCCTGTATTCCAGGGACCAGCGGGACAGGAACCTGCGTTAAGAGAGCCAGTCTGTCCTGTCCTCCTGTTGGCCTCCGATGGGCCTTTGAAACCACCCCCTCAGGTGCTGGGTTTTGTTTTATTCAAATGAACACATCCGCAGTGGAAGGCCGGAAGGGCGGAGGGTGGTGTGCTGGCCTGCAGAGGGTAGGCCGGAAGGGGCAGTGGGTGACAGGAGAAATGGGAAGGGAGCCCCCTACACAGAAGAAGCAGGGTCCCCCCCCCCCAGCCTCGACTCAGATCCCTCGAGGACCAGTCACGGTGCTCAGTGCCAGGAGGTGGTGGGGGCAGCCCCATTTACAGTGGAGCCTCAGTGACGGAAAGTGACGTGCCCCAGGTCACATACCTTGGACATGGAAGATAGGACTGCACAGCAGTGGGTAACACTGACTCTGAGGGACCAAGCAGATGCTTGATTCTTTTCAAATCCAAATGTTCCCTTTCCTCAAGAGAAGTTGAAGGAGAGGAGTTTGGGGCCTTATGTGAAATGTATAAGCGTGCCTCCTGTTATCTGTGGAGGCAGCGTGCATGCACGTGTGTGCTGCATGCATCCTGGCTGTGGTGGCCATCAGGCGGGCATTTGCAGAATGCTCTTTACAACCTGATGACCACAGCGAAAGGAGCAGAAACCACTGGAGACACCAGGCAGGTGACTAGGTGAGGCCAGGGCTTCTGGGGAGAAGCCCTTAGCCTCTTCAGAGCTGGGAGGACCAGGGGATTCTCACACTTACACATGATTCGGGTTAAACACTGGGCATTGGATTTGAGCTCCGGGACACATGTGGAGGAGGAAGCAGCCTTTGCCTATGAATGGGGACCAGGTCCTTCACCAGCTGTAGGACAGAAACGGCCACTCCGCTCAAGACCATGTTATGTCCCTCCAGTGGGCCTGTCTGATGGGTGGCTGGCTCTCTTGTCTGTTGCTTTTGGGGGCTGTTTCAGCAAAATAAAGAAAGTGAATTTGGTTTGGGGAAAGTGTTTGCTGCCTTATTATTGGGTGCATAGAAATTCATGATTGTCATATCTTGGTAGGTAGTTTTTCTATTAAATGAACTGTCCCTGTTAGTGCTTCTGCCTGGTATTCCAACGTGTCTGATGCTTTGCTCACTATATCGTACCGATAACTGCTACATCACTTTCGCTGCAATATTTTTTGCTGGAATAATTTTTCTGCTTTTTGTTTTTGGCTTTTCTATGTCACATTGTAAGCAGTTTAAGGCTGAGTGTGCTAGAGAGATAATCCATTTTTTATCATAATTAGTGAGTTTGTTCCATTTAGCGTTATTATGATTGCACTTAGAGTTGAACTTGTTCTGCTATCTTATTTGGCTTTTCCCGCTACCATGTTTTGGTTTTGTTTTGCTTTTAAATTTCCTGCCTTCCATGAAAAATACTAGGCCTGTTTTTAAATACCTCTATGGGTTTAGGATTTATATCTCTGTTCTTTCATGGATTGCCTTTGCAAATTTTAACCAACATACTTAAAAGTGTATTTACCATTCTGCTAAAGAACTTGAGCTCCTTCTGACACCTTGACTTGCTAACAGTCTTTTAGGGTCAAATCACCCCCGTCCCTCTGCTGCCACTCCACTTTAAGCTTCCATGTTATTTCTTTTTTTTTTAATTGTAAGTACTTATGCTGATTCACCATTTAGGTCTGAATTTACCAACTTTGGTTAACTGCTTTTCTTCCTGGATTCTGTTTCTTCTTGCTGGGGTGCATTTAGTGTTATTTCAGTAAGCATAGCTAGAACATCTCTGCACAGAGGCTTTGCGTATATGAAAAATGACAGTCTCAAATGGTAATTTAATTGGAGAATTTTAGGTTAACAGTTGTTTTCCTCAGTACTTCTCAAGATACAATTCCAGGAGTTGCCATCGTGGCTCAGTGGTTAACGAATCGGACTAGGAACCATGAGGTTGCGGGTTCGATCCCTGGCCTTGCTCGTGGGTTAAGGATCCAGCATTGCCGTGAGCTGTGGTGTAGGTTGCAGACGTGGCTTGGATCCTGTGTTGTTGTGGCTCTGGTGTAGGCCGGCGGTTACAGCTCTGATTAGACCCCTAGCCTGGGAACCTCCATATGCTGCGGGTGTGGCCCTTAAAAAAAAAAAAAAAGACACAATTCCATTATTTTTTTGGTATCTGTTATCATTATAGCATTTGTCAGCCTAATTATTCTTTTCTAGTAATCTGATTTTCTCTCTGGTTCATTTTTTTTTCTTTTTGTCTTTTTGTCTTTACAGGGCCGCACCCAGGGCATATGGAGGTTCCCAGGCCAGGGGTCAAATCAGAGCTGCAGCTTCTGGCCTACACCACAGCCACAGCAACACTAGATCCGAGCCGCGTCTGTGACTTACACCACAGCTCACGGCAACACCAAATCCTTAACCCACTGAACGAGGCCAGGGATCGAACCTGCAACCTCATGGGTCCTAGTCAGATTCAGTTAACCACTGTGCCACAATGGGAACTCCCAATTATTCTTTTCCAGTGATCTGATTTTCTTTGTGGTTCATTTTAAGATTTTCTTGTTACCATTGCAGTTTCATTATAATTTGTCTTGATGTATTTTTTTTGGGGGGGGGTAACTCATTTCAGTTTGTGTGGGATATAATTGACATATTGCACTAAGGTGTACAGCATAATGATTTGACTTACCTGTATCATTAAATGATTTTGTTACAGTAAGTTGAGTAAACATCCATAACCTCATATAGATACAAAATTAAAGAAATTGAAGAACTATTTTTTCCCCGTGATGGGAACTCTTAACAAATTTCATGAGATTTGGATTTATTTTTATTTATCCCTGCTTGGGATAAATAAAAGACTTTTGAAGCATGTTTTCCTCATCTCTTACGGAGACCCAGCCTGTCTAGCTCAGGGAAGTTTGCTGATGTCTGGGTCCAGTTGCCAGGCAGTGTCTGGCAGGCTTAGCTGATGATGCAGAGACTGGTAGCAAAGATCTCAGAGCTTCTAGAAGTTAAACTTTGTGTCTGTGAAATACAGGCTCTCTGAGGCAGCTGCCTCGTAAATCTTAACAGGTGTGTACTGGTCTAAAAGAATAAACATTTTTCACTTTTCTTATTTCATCTTTAATGCTCTTCAAGAAATAACAGTTTAATCAATAATTTCGTCGTCAACAACCTTTTCCTCCACCATTTTGCTTGGTCTCCCATTTTCACACTGAAGGACTTTCCTTTCTCTCTGTAGCTATTCAGCAGAGTCGCAGCCCTATCACCGAAAAGCTCGGGAATCCATTTTCCACCTCTTCTTTGAGTTTGCCATTGTGGTTTTAAAAAAAAATTTTTTTTTGTCTTTTTAGGGCTGTACCCACGGCATGTGGAGGTTCCCAGGCTAGGGATCTAATCAGCCTGGGGACACCACAGCCACAGTAACGCCAGATCTGAGCCACTCACGTCTGTGATCTACACCACAGCTCATGGCAATGCCAGATCCTTAATCCACAGCCTCATGGTTCCTAGTCAGATTTGTTTCCGCTGAGCCACAAGGGGATCTCCTGCAAAATTAATTTTTACAGGCACTTTTACCATGAAACCCTTGAATTTACAGAGTGATTTTTGGATTTACAGAGTCTTTTATGTTTTGAGATGTATTGCCAATAAACATAGGTAACTAGAAAACTACCTCGAGGGAGATTCTGGAAATCAAGTTGACCTTGTGTGATTTGCAGAGAAGGAAGGCATGGCTTTTCATCTGCTTTCAGGATGGGAAACAGAGCTGTCTCTGTTGGTTTTGCCCTCCTCCCACCACACGGGGCGCAGTTTTGCCCCAAAGCTGCCTTTTCAAGTCCGGTTGGACTGACCTGGCCTGTGTGACAGCTGTGTGGCCTGTCCTATGAGAGTCAGGAGAAAGGCTCCCAGAGTCCTTCTTAGCCACCTTCCCCCTTGAGTGGCCCTGTAGCAGTTGCAGCGCATCCACAGGCCAGGCTGGGGTGGGGGGTGCAGGGGGAGACTCACAGATACAATCTCAGCAGTGGCCCTGTGTTGGAAGAGAGTCCCCTTAACTCGTGGAAGACACCACAGAAACCTGGGGCTGGTGGGGTTTAGTGCATGGCATGCTCCTCTAAAAGCCCATCCCTGGAAAGTGGGCGCTAAGGGGCAGGCCAGGGCTGCTCCCCACCCCACCCTGAAGCAGACCCTCTGGCAGGACTGGGGGATGTCCAAAGTTCGAAGAAGCAGTGACAGAGCTGATCTGCCAGAAGTGAGAGTGCCCCTGCCTGTATCCACGCACTTAGAAGAGATCTTACGCTGCCTGGGATGTTTTTTCCCTTGTTATTAAGGATACATTTTCCACCGATCAGCACCAGCATCTGTCAGAGACCAGAGTAATTCAGGAGTGGACAAGGTCAGGAGAATGTCAGCTTGGTGCAGCAGCACCATCTGGTCTCCGTCTCTAGTCGGGAAGGGCTGTATGTGTGTGTGCTGGACAGGTCGCCCTGAAGCTGGTGATGATAAAGAGGTGGGGAGTCATGGGGCTTGTCTGGGGGTCATGAAAATAACTGTTCTCTCCTCGGACAACATCTGAGTGTCTCCCGAAGCCCCCTTCTGATAAGCAGGCTTGGAGGAGAATGTGTCCTAGTAATTGCTTCCGTAAAGGAATAGTTGTCTGTCGTTCTTTGGACTCATTTTCCTTCGTCTGGCTTGTCCTTCCATTAACCAAGATCCAGTTGCTAGAGCTCTGTCACTGCCTTCAGGGAAGGAGAATCCTGCTCAAGTTCGAGAGATGCTTGAGAAGCAAGCTAATGGCCCTTGGAGAGGGTGCTTCGTGCTTTGGGTTTACGCCAACCTTGACCTTTGGTATATTCCTACAGATCGTTGTTCTCGAGGGTTGGTAAGGGTTAGGCAAGTTGTAAGATGGTAAATCCACGTGCAAATACGTAACATATGTAAACGAAGTGATAGATGGAATCACGTGTTATGTCACCGGTGTGTTGGTGTTTCACAGTGATTTTTTCTTCTCCTTTTTTGCTGGGTTTTCCCTCCCCAGCGCAGTGTAGGTCCATCCTAAGCATAGAGCTCTCAGCACCACGGAAGGGGTGCATTAGTTCCCTAGTGCTGCTGTAGCAAATGACCACAGGCTTAGGGGCTTAAAACAATGCAGACTTACCATCTCTCAGAGCAGTAGTTCAGAAGTCTGAGCTGGGCCTCACTGGCCAACATGAAGGTTCTACAGGGCTGTGTTTCTTTCTAGGAGCTCTCGGGGAGGGTCTGTTTCTTTGCCCTTTCCAGCCTCTAGATGCGCCCACATTTCTGGGCTCAAGCCCTCATCTTCCATCTTTAAATCCAACCACGGCAGGCTGGGGTCCTCTGATACTTTCTCCTGCCTCCTGCTTCCATTTCCAAGGACCTTGATTACATGGGACCTGCTGGCCAACTCAGGGAGATCTCCCTATTTTTTTTTTTTTTTGGTCTTTTGTCTTTTTAGGGCCTCACGTGTGGCATATGGAGGTTCCCAGGCTAGGGGTCTAATCGGAGTTGTAGCTACCGACCTACTCCAGAGCCACAGCAACACCAGATCCAAGCCGCATCTGTGGCCTACACCATAGCTCACGGCAATGCCGGATCCTTAACCCACTGAGGGAGGCCAGGGATCAAACCCGCAACCTCATGGTTCCTAGTCGGATTAGTTTCCTCTGCATCACAGTGGGAACTCCCAATGTTCCCATTTTAATGATAAGAAAACTGAGGCTTGCAGCTCACCAGCCTGCCCTGTGTCATGTGGCTGGTAAGCGGCAGAGCTGAGAATCTCAGCCTGAGGTGTCAGAGGCCATAGCCCGTCTGTCCATTTGCCACCATGTCCTGGTGGGTGTGTAGTTACCTAACAGAACTCCAGTTTCCTGTCTGGTATTCTTTTTCCATTATACCATTCTGCCAGCTCACATTTTCCTCCAGTGACGTGAGCAATAATACATTTTCCAGAATTTCCTTTTTGAAGGATGGTTTCAGAATCATCTGTATTTTCAAGCCTTTTGAACTTGTAACTCCCAATTGCCTTCTCTAAGGACACCAGGTTTTTTGCCCCTTGGAGCATGTTTTTTTATTGTAAACTGCCCAGTTCAAACACAGTGCAAGATTGATGTGGAAATTCTAAGATGAAATCTTCACCTGCTCCCCACCCCTCTCTCCCTGCTTCCTGCTGCTGCTTAGGACTCAATCCTGTATTTTTCTTCTTTTTTTTAGGGCCACACTTGTGGCATATGAAGGTTCCCAGGCTAGGGGTCTAATCAGAGCTGTAGCTGCCGGCCGACACCACAGCCACAGCAACACCAGATCCAAGCCACCCACGTCTGCGATCTACACCACAGCTCATGGCAACGCCAGATCCTTAACCAACTGAGTGAGGCCAGGGATCGAACCCGCAACCTCATGGTTCCTATTCAGATTCATTTCCACTGCGCCAAAGCAGGAACTCTGTGAATCCTATATTTCACAGAGGATGGGACAAGAGGGATAAAGTCACCTCCTGCTTCCTGACATTTGAGAGGGTTTGAGCTTTGGACCTTCTAAGTAACGAGCCAAGCTCATTATTTTTTTAAAAGCTATTAAAAATTTTTTTTATCAACTATATTCTATATAAAAATAATGTATTTAAAGTGTATACATATATGTATACATATACATATGTGTGTGTGTATATAAAGATATACTTTAGGAGTTCCCGTCGTGGCGCAGTGGTTAACGAATCCGACTAGGAACCATGAGGTTGCGGGTTCGGTCCCTGCCCTTGCTCAGTGGGTTAACGATCCGGCGTTGCCGTGAGCTGTGGTGTAGGTTGCAGACGCGGCTCGGATCCCGCGTTGCTGTGGCTCTGGCGTAGGCCAGTGGCTACAGCTCCCATTCAACCCCTAGCCTGGGAACCTCCATATGCCGCGGGAGCGGCCCAAGAAATAGCAACAACAACAACAACAACAAAAAAGACAAAAGACAAAAAAAAGGTATACTTTAAAGAAAAATAGTAAAAGAATACCCATCTTAGGAAGTAGACTGTTACCAGTTGATCTGAAACATCCATGGAGGAGTTTCTGTTGTGACTCAGTGGATGAAGAACTGACATTGTGACTGTGAAGATGCAGGTTCAATCCTTGGCCTCACTCAGTGGGTGAAGGACCCTGTGTTGCCACAAGCTGTGGTGTAGGCCGGCAGCTGCAGCTCTAATTCCACCCCTAGCCCAGGAACTTCCATATGCTGCAGGTGCAGCTGTAGAAAGAAAAAAGAAAAAACCATGTATGACTGTCTCCCACCCTCAAATCAACATTATGTCGAATTCTTTTTTTTTTTTGTCTTTTTGCTATTTCTTGGGCCGCTCCCGCGGCATATGGAGGTTCCCAGGCTAGGGGTCCAATCGGAGCTGTAGCCACTGGCCTACACCAGAGCCACAGCAACTCGGGATCCGAGCCGCGTCTGCAACCTACACCACAGCTCACGGCAACGCCGGATCGTTAACCCACTGAGCAAGGGCAGGGACCGAACCCGCAACCTCATGGTTCCTAGTCGGATTCGTTAACCAGTGCGCCACGACGGGAACTCCTGTCGAATTCTATTAATTTTTCTTTCTTTTTTTTTTTTTTTGGCCACACCTATGGTATGCAGAAGTTCCTGAGTCAGGCATGAAACCCTTGCTACAGCAGCAACCCAAGCTGCTACAAATGACAATACCAGATCTTTAATCTGCTGTACCACCACAGAACTCCATTCTGACCTTTTTTTGGTGTACAGTTTAGTGGCATTTAGTATATTCACACTGTTGGGCTGCCATCGCCACCATCCATCTCCAGAACATTTTTTTTTTTCCATCTTAAAAACTAAAACTCTATCCATTAGACAATAATTCGGTCTTCTCCCTCCTTCTAGCCCCTGGCAGCCACCATTCTACCCTCTGTCTCTATGAATTCGATTGCTCTAGGTCTCTCATGTATATGGCATCGTACAATACTTTGTCATTATGTGATTGGCTTACTTAGCATAATACCTTCAAGGTCGATGCGTGTTGTAACTCTGTGTGTCAGAATTCCCTTCCTTGTTAAAGCTGGACAGTGTTCCATTGCATTTGTTGCGGTGTTCACCCAGATGCTTGGGTTGCGTTTACCTCTTGGCTCTTATGAATAATGCTGTGAACACGGGTGTACAAATATCTCTTCAAGTTCCATTTTCATTTCTTTTGGGGTATATTCCCAGAAGTAGAATTGCTGGATCATATGGTAATTCTCTTTTTTTATGTTTTTTGTTTCTTTTTTTTTTGGCTTCTTAGGGCCTCACCTGCAGCATAAAGCAGTTCCTAGGCTAGGGGTCAGATCAGAGCTGCAGCTGCTGGCCTATGCCACAGCAACAAGGGATCTGAACCGTTCTGCAACCTACACCAGAGCCCACAACAATACCAGATCCTTAACCCACTGAGTAAGGCCAGGGATCGAACCTCCATCCTCATGGATACTAGTCAGGTCGTTTCTGCTGGGCCACAGCAGGAATTCCAGTAATTCTATTTTGAATGTTTTGAGGAACCTGTGTTCTTTCCCACAATGGCTGTACTCTTTTACATTCTAGCAACTATGCACTAGGAGTTCCAGTTTCTCCACAGCCCTACCAACACTTGTTGTTTTCTAATTTTTCACAGCATCCTTCCTGATGGATGAGAAAAAGTAGCTCACAGTGATTTTGACATGCATCCGCCTAGTGACTAGTGATGTTGAGCATCTTTTCATGTGCCTGTTGGTCATCTCTATGTCTTCTTAGGACAGAGGTCTATTTAAGTCCTTTGCATATGTTCTGTTTTACTAAATAATGCCAAATGGTTTATCAAAGTGGTTTTAAGAGCATATATGTAACCAGCAATTTATGAAAATTTCATTCATTCATATCTGTGCCAACTCTTGTGTGATCAAACTGTGAATTTTTTGCCAACCTGCTGAATGAAGTGCTATATCCTTATGGTTATAGTTTGCAGATGCAGTAAAGTATCATCTCTGGTTTGTGATGTAACTTTCTCATTTGTTTTGGTAATATCTTTTGATGAATAGAAATTTAAATTTTGGAGATCCAGTTGTGGTTCAGCAGTTAATAAACCCAACTAGCATCCACAAGGACTCAAGTTGGATCCCTGGCCTTGCTCAGTGGGTTAAGGATCCCACATTGCCGTGAGCTGTGGTGTAGGTTACAGACATGGCATGGATCCTGCATTGCTGTGGCTATGGCACAGGCCAATGGCTTCAGCTCTGATTGGACCCTTAGACTGGGAACCTCCATATGTCGTGGGTATAGCCCTAAAAAAAAAAAGACGAAAAAATAAATTTTATTGTGGTTGTACTTACCAGTCTTTTCTTTTTTGGTACATGTCCCAAGCTCATGAACATATTTTCCTAGTTTTATAGGTTTGCCAACTTTGACAACTAGGTTCTCAATCCCAGTGGGGTTTACCTGTGAGGTAGGGTGTGAGTAGAGCTTTGTTCATTTCCACATGTGGACAACCCAGCGAATCGTTTCTTAGAGTGGTTCCCCTCAGCTTGATCGGGATGTGTCTCCAAATTATCAGGGTGCTTTTGCAAACTGCACATCCCTGTCTCCTTGTTCCGACAAGTAAATCCTGAATTGTGTGTGTGTGCGCGCATGTGTGTTCTTCTCTGAGAACCACTACATGAGGGAACTATTTCACCTGCTTAGGGCTGCAGAGTATTAGTATATGGTTCCATGCGTCAAGTGCCTTCAGTTCTGTTGAGAGCTAACCAGCCCCCCCTCTCTGGGTGTGACTTAGAAACTTGTCTGGAACTATATACTTTGACATGTCTGCGTTCTGAAGATCTGAGAGTTGGTTGGCAAGTTTATCACAGGTAATGAGCTGGGTGTGAGGAAGCTGCACACTGTGCATAATTAAGGGGGTAATGCGCACTGGTTTTCCCACTTGGCAGGTGTTTTCTTGACCTGTTCTCCTGCTCCCCTGTCCTCTCTTGAGACCCCAGACGATGTTTTCTGGGGTGGGGGCAGCATTTTCTTTTCTAATTGGGGTCATTCCTGTATCCCTCCCTGGGATGGTGGTTATGATGACTTGGGAGGCGTGTCTAGGTCACCTAGCATACAGCCACAGCTGTCACTCCTGTTATCAGTGCCATTGTTCTGGGCAGGAGGTGAGGGGCATGATGGGGGTTCCCATGCAATTCCAATCCGGAAAACTTGGAGATGTTTAAGTGGGTGCTTAGCCGTCTGATTCCTTGTCCTCTTTGGAGGAAGAATAAGGTAGGGGGTGAATCAGTGGGCTTTATTTTCATGAGGAAGCCTCTCTCCCCAGGTATGTTCAGGGGCTGCAGACCCCAGTGGCAGCCCACCTGCACTGGCTTACTCCCCTGAGAGTTGAGTCAGGCTGTGGCTGAACCTGGAGCCCCTGGAAAGTTGGGCATGCGTTTTTGATGCGCAATGATTAAACAGATAATTGCCACATTATATTTAGCAGTGATGAAATACCCGAGAATCAGGTGTATCTACAGTGGAATTTTTTTTTTTTTTTGTCTTCTGTCTTTTTAGGGCCGCACCTGTGGCATATGGAAGTTCCCAGGCTAGGGGTCTAATCAGAGCTACAGCTGCCGGCCTATGCCAGAGCCACAGCAACGCCAGATCCGAGCCACCTCTGAGACCTACACTACAGCTCACGGCAATGTTGGATCCTTAACCCACCTAGTGAGGCCAGGGATCGAACCCACAACCTCATCGTTCCTAGTCGGATTCGTTTCCGCTGCACCATGGCAGGAACTCCATTTTGTTTTTTGTTTTTTGTTTTTTTTTGTCTTTTGTCTGTTGTTGTTGTTGTTGCTATTTCTTGGGCCGCTCCCACGGCATATGGAGGTTCCCAGGCCAGGGGTTGAATCGGAGCTGTAGCCACCGGCCTACGCCAGAGCCACAGCAACACGGGATCCGAGCCGCGTCTGCAACCTACACCACAGCTCACGGCAACGCCGGATCCATAACCCACTGAGCAAGGGCAGGGACCGAACCCGCAACCTCATGGTTCCTAGTCGGATTCGTTAACCACTGCGCCACAACGGGAATTCCGGTTTTTTTTTTTTAATTGGGCTGACTTCTCTGGGCTTCCCATGGGAAGACTCTGCCCTTAAGAGACTTAAAATACCATGTTCACTGAAAATGCAAAAAGTCGTGGGTTTTGTTTTTGTTTTTGTTTTGTGGTTGTTCTCAGAGAAAGTGGACCAGCTGAATGGACAGGGAGCCAGCTGCAGGTTTAGCTTGGGAATCTGGACTTGCTGGTTCCACCTTCTCTCCATGCACAACTGGGCCTTGTTTCCTGGGGTCTGTTGATAATCACAGTGGTCATTCTTCCCGAGTGTCCTGCATTGGCCTGGTTCTTTGCAGTGGAAATCTGAGAGGATGGTCAGCTTTGTGGAGTGACTAGGGCCACAGCTCTAGATCTCCCCTGGTGAGAATCCCCAGTGCTGCCATCACAAAGTGCCACAGACTGGGTGTTGGCTTAAAAACCAGACATTTGTTTTCTCACGGCTCTGAAGTCTAGGATCAAGGTGTCACAGGGCTGTCAGGCTCTGGGGGGGTCCAGGTGCCTCTCCCCACTTCAGGTGTTCCCCGGGCTGCCAGGCTGCAGCTGCCTAACTGCAGTCTCTCCCTCCGTCCTCACAGAGAATCCTCCCCTGTGCATGCGTGTGTCCCACACCCTGTCTCTGTCCTCTGAGGAGGACACGGGTCCCCCACCCTCCTCTGGATGATGCATCTTACCTCAGTGACATGGACAGAACTCTATTTACAAATAAAAGCACGTACACAGGTATGGGGTTTGGGTCAGAAAGATCTTTCTGTGGACACAATTGAGCCCACAGCACTGGGGCACCCACGGAGCTGGAGAAAAAGCCCCAGGAAAGTCTTGGAGGGATGTGACAGCCTGCACAGGGTCGGGGGCTTGCATGGTCTATTTCTTTTCTTGGTAATTCATTTTTTTGTGCTTCTCTTAAACTGGAGGGGTGGTATGGGCAGTGCTGCCTGGGCCCGGTCCTCTAGGCTGCCTGCCCCCAGGTGCCTCGTGCTAGGGCGGTGCCGAGAGGCCTCCCGTGGGGACCAGGGAAGCTGGCTGGGCGTCATTCCAGCTACCATTCCTCGCTTCCATTTTGTGGTGCGTCCACAGGTCTTCAGTTCCCAAAGCAAAACCCAGAGCACTGCCCTTGCTGCTCCCTCTGTGGGTCTGCACGGCCCATCGGCTTCCACCGCAGGGTCTCTTGGCCCCATGGCTTCTGATCCAGCCTCTAAGCCTCGCGATCCAGCCTCTGAGACTTGCGCAGGTGGGACTGTTATCAGGGCCCCGGCCCCGCCCTTCGTTGCCCCGCCCCTGCCTTGGCCCCGCCTCCTGGCCAGGTCCGCACAGAGAGGCCTAAGGACTCAGCCATCACTGAGGACTGGCCTTCTGGTGGATGAAGTAAACTTCTTAACCTGGCATTAGGCCGCCTCTGCCCAAGCCCCCTCCACCCAATCCTGCGGAGCCCTGGTGACCACCTTGGGTCCTGTGCCACACCCCCTCCTGCTCCTGCCTCAGGGCTGCGGCTCCCTGATCGGCTGCCTCTGAGGGCTCTCTCCCCTCCAGTCCCTATGAGCTGAGGCTCCCAGACCCTCCAAGAACCCCCTGGAAGTGAGTGCTCCACCCCCACCCCCCTTAGCCCCAGCAGCATCGCACCCTACCCTGTTTTGCCCTTACTTGCATATGGGTCTCAGCATCTCTGCCTAAACTCCTTGGAGGTGGGCACTGTCTTACTCGTTTTGATCTCTGTCCCAGTGGAGTTTTATTTATTTATCGTATAAAACTAATGACTGCTTTGCTGAGTGAGTCAGTGAAAGAATATCTGCACTCACTGAAGGTGAACAGCTGAGGCCACTCAGCAGGAAGGGGAGGGCCCTTGGCAGGCAGGCCCGTCAGGGACCCTCCCTCCCCCACTGAGAATGCAGGGCCCTCATGCCACTACCACTACATTAGCTGTTGGCTCCAACACACTAAGTTAATAAAAAGTAATTTTTTTAAATTAGACATCTCTACTCAAGTCTTTTAAAACGCCCTGTAGTTTCTACTTTTTTATTGATAGTGAAATGTTTTATGACCTTGGTGCAGTCCATATAATGAGCAAGGTAAATTCCCATTTGGAGAAAATGTTAAAAATTTCAACAAGCTTAATGAAACCAAACATTTTTTTTTTTTTTTTGTCCTTTTAGGGCTGCACCAGCGGCATACGGGGATTCCCAGGCTAGGGGTCTAAACGGAGCTGTAGCCACTGGCCTACACCACAGCTCACAGCAACGCCAGATCCTTAATCCACTGAACGAGACCAGGGATTGAACCCGCAACCTCATGGTTCCTAGTCGGATTTGTTTCTGCTGGGCCACAACGGAAACTCTGAAAACAAACATTTATAACCAAGAGAAAGTAAACTAAAATAGCCGATGGAAACTTTTTATTTCTTTTTTTTTCTTTTTTTTTCTTTTTAGATGTATAGGTGGTTATATTCATTTCAGGTGTATAGCAAAGTGATTCAATCATACATATATATGTATTTTACATATATATTATCTTTCAGATTCTTTTCTATTATAGGTTATTACAAAATATTGAATATAATTCCGTGCTATACAGTAAGTCCCTGTTTATCTATTTTATATATAATAGTGTGTGTATGTTAATCTCAAACGCCCATTTTATTCCTCCCCTGCCCCATGGAAACTTATAACTAGAGATGAATGAAAATTCAGAGCTACAGGCATTGCTGTGGCTATGAGGCGTTGCTATGGCATAGGCCGGCGGCTACATCTCCTATTAGACCCCTAGCCTGGAACCTCCATATGCTGCGAGAGCGGCCCAAGAAAAGACAAAAAGACAAAAAAAAAAATTCAGAGCTACAGAAAAACACACTGATTCACATTTTCAGATGTTAGGGTATGAGATATAAGTTATACATATTATATCTTATGTATGTGGATATGTCTCTGTTAGAACTATGGAAATCGATGTCTTAGCAAAGCTTCTTCAGAATTATTTTACATTAGTTGAGGGTCAGCCACTTCTGTCTTGGGATGGAAGCACTGGATTGAGTGTGAGACTTTGGTGAGGGAACCGCATGGTTTGTAAACCAGGACCAACACCAGATCTTGCATCTTACGACGAGGGTCATAGGAGATCATACCTGCTTCTGAGAGGCTGTCAGTCACCTAAGAGGTTCTGTCCCTTCGAAGCGCTTTCTTGTGCACAAGGACAAATGAAGTATGCGCTGGTACATCAGTAGCATGTTACGTCACCCTCACAATGTTGCGTCAGGCTTCGTCTCTACTTTTAGTTCCGTTATAAATGGAGACCTGGGCTTGCCTTGGGTGACCTTAAGAGATAGTTGGCCACTTATTTGGCAGCAGTAAAAGGTGGGGCTTTTGATCAACCAGCTGCATTTTCACTTTGTGGTACTGTTCCCTGTGCTATATGTCCAAATTCATTTCATAAAGACATCAAAGAGCCATTAGAAAATGACAGCTGCTCAGGGCACGCCCAGCTGCTGTTGTCCAGCCTCAGGCTGTGGCAGTAAGGGATTGTTCAGAATGGGATGCTCTCGAGTGAGAGGAGGATCAGACTGCTTGGGTGGGACCTCAGGCCATGCAACGTGACTGCCACAAGGGGCCCAGGGAGTGGTCAGTCAAGCTGACCAAGGACAGGCCACATGAATTGCGTGCCTGGGCTCGGAGGGTTGGATGTTGTTCAGGAGGCAGTGGGGCACCACGGGAGGGCTTTAAAGGGGGATGACATGATCAGTGTTGCATCTCTGGAGGATAACTGGCAGGAGAGCAAGCTAACGGGGATGGGCCCGTCCCAAGGCTGGTGCAACAATCTAAATGGGAAGCCACAACCTGGACCAAGGCAGGTGTGGCTGCGATGTGTGTGAGCTGAGGTTGTAAAGGGTGTGCCATCCACTAAAACCCGTGAGAAGAATACCTCCCACCTAGTAGTGGCTCCAGGTCTAGGGTACAGTGCTGTGGAGCCAAAGTTGGGTGCTGTCCCTCTGTCACTTCCTAATGATGCATGTGTCTCTGGCAGGTTGCTTAATTGTTAGAACTTTAGCAGGTGCAGCTGTAAAATAGACATAGTACCTGCCTCATAAGTTTGTTCTGACAGGGAGGTACAGGCTAACATAAAATTATATTTTGAATTTGTTAATTCGTAAGAATATTAAAGTTGTTGGTCAGCAGCTTGGCCATGTGTGACTGCCAAGGCCAGCCCAGCCCAGACCCAGAGGGTGCCCTCCTCGGGGGCAGGGCCACACCAGTTGTGCCCACAGGGGCGGGCACCCAGGACTGAGGGCAGCATGTGCTGTGGCCTGGCCGGCTGGAAGAGGAAGAAATTTCTTCTGATGGGGTAGAAGGCTGGGGGGGGGGACAACTATGGAATGCCACCAGCTCTAACTTGAAGTTATGAACTTGAGCTTCAGATGCATATATCCAGAGGAACACTGCTTTGCCAAAGGCTTGAGAACAACTTTTCTCAGAGCGGGAGGACTTGCAACAAGATGATTAATGTGCGTTTTTAATGCACTGCAATTATGATCAGATTATCTATCTGACTTGAGGGGGTTCTTGGTTTATTAGAGTGCTTTTCCTTCATTACAGTGAAGCAACTTGCCATTAAAACTTAATTTAGTTCAGAGAGTCACCAGATAGGCACCTTTGGCTTTGCAGGGGTGGAGGCCCATGGAGCTGCCTTCTGTTTGCCTGTTGATGTATTAGATGGGCAGCGGGAGGGAGGTCTCTGGGAGGGTGCAGGAGCAGCTGCTGGGAGGGGAGCAGCTGCCGGGAGGGGCGCTGTATCACCACGCATGCGCAAGGCACTTCGGTGCAGGACAAATGTGTATGGACACGTGACTGCATGTCCATCCTCCCTGCGTGCCCTTCTCAGACCTAGAATTGTGTGTGTCTGGACTCTGTTGAGAAAGAAATATTTGTGCAAAGGAGAGATTTGTAAGGCTCGCACTGCCGCTGACTTTGTACTTTGACTTGAATGTTTATAAGAGATTTTGAACATGTTTGGGCATAGCTTGTGTGTGTTCTGTCAAAAGACGCCTCCAGAGGAACATTCTACCAGGCTGCTTGGTTCTCTCTTTTAGGTTTCGTGTGCAGAGACATTAAACACGTCTCTTTCAGCGACCACCCAGGAGTGCAATGTGATATGTCATTTGTGCTCCTGGGGGGTTTGAGCGATGCCAATGCTACTGTTCTGGGCTGTGGCTCTGTCCTTCCAGAGTGGGTTGGTTGGTGGTGTTTTGGAAGAAGATCGTTTAAATTTAGTGCAGTGATTTCTCACGGGGGTGCTATTTTTGACACGCATTTCCTGTATATGGACACTGACGAGTGCTTTTAGTTGCTGAGGGATTTTGCTCCATGACCTTGAAGAGAGACGCAGCAAATTTTCTCATTGTTCTGAATCCCACAGACCCAGTGCAGGAAGGGCAGGTGTTGTGGGGGGGCATACATGGTGGGGTCAGTGCAGGTGAGGTGGGGGGCTGCTCCAAGAGAGACACTGCTGCTACTGCCTTTTCTTGGCTCTGCCCAGGGCATGAAGTTCCCAGTCCAGTGATCAAACCTGTGCTGCAGCAGTGACCTGAGCCACTGCAGTGACAATGCCTGATCCTTAACCTGCTATGCCAAAGGGAACTCTCGAGACACTGCTTTTTGAGAGGGGCCATTGCAATAAAAAATAGTCCTTTTTTGGTTGTTATGTTGAAGACTAGATTGGGCAGACAGAGTCGATGCTATTGTCTTTGGAAAGTTGTTCCATTAATCTGGGCATAAGGTGTTGACTTAGGGTAGTGAGGCTGGAAATGAGGGACAATGAAGGTGTCTTGAAGGAGGTTTGTTGATGAATTGATAAGACGGGAAGGAATGGAAGAGATTGTGAGCACTCCTGTGCTTGGAATCTGGGCCTCTTGGTGACGGAAGGGGATAGGGCGGATTTGGGGAGAAGAGGTTGAGGTCAGGCTTGACTTACGGAATGAGAAAAGCAAACAGCATCTGATGTGTTAAGTGAGAACATCCACATGATGTGAGTAAGGTGTGTAAATGTCATGGCTCTGTAGGAATCAGCTGCATATTAGAAGTACTGAGTAGGAGTTCTATAGATTTTGTTAAACTTCACTTTTTGGCTGCACCTGCGGCAGGCAGAGGTTCCCGGGCCAGGGATCGAACCTGTGCCCCAGCAGTGACAATGCCAGATCCTTAACCGTCTGAGTCACCAGGGAACCCCATACTTTTGAAATACTTCAGCTTCACATGCTAGTTGCATAATAACTGAAAGAGAGCTGACCATTGATAAACAGAAAAAACAAATTTTGAAAAAGTTTTAGGGAGCTGTGACCTGTTTTTCCAGGCTTATTTGGAAGAAAGTTTAAGAAAGGCCTGGTCTAGCTCTTTGACTCAGAGAAAACCACATGGCAGGGCAGATGAAATAAAGAGTGAGAACATGTCCAGTCTCAGGTGCGCTGGAGGGTTTATGCCAGACGCGGAGTGCTTCTAAGGTTCTTGGGGTAACTTTTAAAAATCTTAATGGCAACTTTCCCACTTTTTTTTTTTTTAAATGGCTGCATAGTTTCCCGGCCTGGGATTGAACCTGAGCCACAGCTGCCGCAGTGCCTTTAACCCACTACTCCTTCTGGGAATCCAACCTGCACCTCCCAAGTGACCAGAGTCGCTGCAGTCAGGTTCTTAATCCACTGTGCAACAGTGGGAACTCCATACTTTCCCACTTTCCAGACTCAATAGGTCATTGAAAAATGTAGTCACAGATAGGTTCTAGAAATGATGACAATTGCTCGAGACACTGATCAGGTATTTTGGAACCGCTTCTGGGTGCAGGAGCCCTCTGACCAGGCACACAGGCTATTCCAGGAACTACCTGGCCCCTGCCCTCCAGGAGGGATGAGTCAGGACCTCTGGGCTTTGCACAAAGCACAGTTTGCTGTCGGAGAGGCAGAAGCACTGGGCTGTAGACAGCTGGGGTGTGAGAAGCCTCAGAGGGTGGGCAGGGCCTGCAGCCATACTCAGGCACCACTGCCGTATTTAACACGGCCCTTCCGACCTATTTCTGCAGGCAGGGGGGTGGAGCTGAGCCAAGGCAGAGGCTGGCTGCACTTGGCGTTTTTATTCTTGGGCCCTAGGCCAGAATCCCGCAGCTTGCAGCAGAGTGAGTAGGAACAACGAGGCCGATGGTTACAGACAGGAGCCCTTGTGCCCACCCTGAGCTGCAGGTGGAAGAGCCCAGGGTGGGCAAGGCAGTTTTCGCAACAGTTCAAATCACTTTTTAAAGTATCAGATGTTCAATTCTGTTGTTGTAGGCGTGACCTTTGAATTGAGTTGGTTTCCTTTCACTCCAGTATAAAGTCCATTAGAGACACTCAGCCATTCATTATTTGAAGTAAAGATATTGACAGATGTGGAGCTTGGTTTTTACCCACTTACAAGCTGGGGAGCTAGCCGATTACTGGCCAGGGATGGCAACGTAGACCCCAGGGTCAGAGGACTTCATTTCTCAGGGCACAGCAGGCTCTCTCAGAGGTCAGCTCCCTTGTCCCCAGGTCCAGGAGCAGGAACTGGTGGGTTTGAGTGGGGCACCCCCTTTTTCCTAGCATGTGGGAGGCAGACCTGCTCTTTGTTGCAGAGGGAGATGTTCACTCATCCCTCAGGCTGCTCCCTGCAGACACAGGCCTGAGAAGTGGTCCAGGTAAAGACCATGGTCCCAGCCTTGCATCCTTGGCACACCCAGCAAGAGAGACAGGTGTGAGAGACCCAAGGGGACGGTCTCCTAGTGATCTAAAAATACCAAAATCATGATGTTACAGGTGAAAATCTGGGAGGAGTGTTGAAATGTGTGTCTGATAAAGGAGCATTTCATAGCACATCATTTAGTTGTATATTTCAAAATTTTTAACATGTACTCTTATTTCAAACTATTGTTTTTCCTACAGACTGTGATAAACAGCGGCTTGAAAAATGTTCTCCCCTCCTTACTCTCACCCTTATTTTTAAACAACTGTGTATGAAACATCCCCTGGAGTTCCCGTTGAGGTGCAGCAGAAACAAATCCATCTAGTATCCCCAAGGATGTGGGTTTGATTCCTGGCCTCGCTCACTTGCCATGAGCTATGGTATAGGTCGCAGATGCGGCTCAGATCTTGCGTGGCCGTGGCCTAAGCTGGCAGCTGTAGCTCTGATTTGACCCCTAGCCTGGGAACTGCCATATGCCTCGGGTATGGCCCTAAAAAGCAAAATAAAGAAACATCCCCTGTGCGCCCAGCATTCTACAGCGGCTGTTTGACATGTGGAGGAAGGAGGTGATTCAGTCCTAGCCCTGGGTTTTCTAACACTATTAGGATAACGAGACAGGCTTCCATGATGCAACCAAAGTAAAGCTGCTTAAGAACAAATACCAGTGATGTCAGGGGGAAAAGTAAATCAAATCATTTTGTAAGATTTCTAGCAATAGTGGTTCCAGAAGTTCCCTGGTGGCTCAGTGGGTTAAGGATCTGGCACTGTTACTGCCATGGTTCGGGTTCAATCCCTGGCCCAGGAATTTCAAAATGCTGTGGGCATGGCCCCCCAAAAAAGGTGTGGTTCTGTACATTTTGATTGGTCTCTGTTCCCCCAGCTGTAGCCACCCTGATTCTTAATAGCCCTAGTGCAGGTGCATGCCATTCTGCAAGATGTCCGCCACCTCCTGTCTCTGTCTGGTATGCCCTCTGTCCTCCATCTGTCTCTCTGATGCATGCAGCCTCCGGGTACTATGGGAAGGGGGTTTCATTCCTCAGGCTTTCTGGTGGGAGGAAAACTGCTTGCCGGTAGGGTTCACACATTGGAAAGTCTCTCCTAGGCTATACTAGCTCTTAGGTCCTTTCCACACAACAAGTGTCAGAGCTCCCTGCTGTGAGCTGCTGGCTTGACCAGCTCCTATCCCTTCCAGGAGGGTGTTGGAGGGCACTGAAGCCCAAATCACTGAAAGCATTACTTCAGAGTCTCTGGGTAACTGACTTTGACAAGGCTGTGTGATGACGTAGCACGTTTGAGTCGTGCCTGGGGCATCTGTGCCACAGTCTCACTCCTTGCTTCCATGCTGGAGTGAAGAGGTAACTGGTCTACCCACAAGGAGGGTGTGGCCCAGAGACTTGCCTGAATGGGACATGGTCTAGGACTCAGGCCAACTGATGGTAAAGTCCCAAGTGCCTTGGGGGTTTTGGGTTGTTGTTTGCAAACCAGGATTTATCTGAGATGAAAACTGCCATCTCAACACAAAAAACTGGTCTTAGTCCTTGACTGTCTCTCTGCATCGACTCAGCACTAGTTGGTGGTGAAGGACAGTGGGGACATGCACAGCATGCGTGGCCATTGTGCTCTGTGAGGACGTGCCAACCCAGCAAGGCCTCTTTCTGCCAGGGACACTCCAAGGGTGACACAAGCTGTCTCCTCACCTTCCCGGGACCGCTCAGTTGCAGAAAATCCCCCTGAAGCCAGTGCAGCTTCCTGGGACTCCAGGACATCGCTCCAGGGCCCCAGGATAACCTGCCCTATTTTGTGGTGGTCATGACTATGTTTAGCCTCCCAGCCCCTCTGGAGGACATGCACGGTCCCGTGAGGTCACAAGGAGCTGTGTGTGGAGCAGGCTGGTAGGGGCTGGCACAGCAAGCTGTGACACATGGCACAGGTATGATTGTCCTCATCTGTGTTATGGGCTTGCGGTCAGAGTTAGAACTCGCAGGCATGGAGTGAGGGTGGTGAGCTCTGTCCTGGGAATGGGCCACCTCAGCCACAGGACGCAAGCGCTGGAATCTCTTTTGTAGGGTCCCATACCTTGCTAGAGGGCATGAGGCGGTTTGGTGGCTCGGACCTCAAAGTGTTTCCTTTATAGAACAAGGTGAGAACTTGCACCTGTGCCAGCCACGGAGACAAGCTGAATACCGCGAAGGCAAGAGGTTCAGGTTCTCACCTGGATAGTTTCAGAAATGTTGAAGGTTAGAGGCAAACTTTTTGGAGAAAAGAGAAATTTAGAGACTTTCCAAGGGAGAGAGAAAGAGAGGATGGAGTGGGGAGGAGGAGAGGGCATCGGTGACTGGAATTCAGGTGTCGTCAGCTCTAAGCATCTAGAATGTGGTCACCCACCCAAGTGCTTAAAAAAAATTTCTGAAGCCCCAAAGGCACTGCTGTGAGTGCCAAGTGACATTTTGCAGGCGAGGTCCCCTCCTAGTGCCCTTTCTCCCTGATATTAGCAGGATTTTACCTGCTCATCCCCATCTAGTCCCCCAGCCCCTAATTAATGGATACCATCCTGGCAGAGGTCCCCTGATGTTCTGACGACCATTGAGGGGGTCAATGCTGGTCCCAGAGCCTGAGGCAGAGCCCTTGAAGGCTAGTAATGGAGCCCCAGATAGGAGGGCAGGTTGAACCCTGTTTAACAAGGCTGGGAGCAGGGGCAGCTGTGTCCAGGTGAAGTTCAAGTGTTCCTGCCACTGGGGATCAGTCAGAAGCCATGAGGAGGGTCTGGAAGGTCACAGTGGCTCCATAACAGGTAGGGTTATGCCTCCCCATCCTAACCCACGTCCCCCAGAAGCACCTCTGTGGCGAATACAAAGGTGTGTTTGGAGACGGTCATATAGAAAAAGGAGGTCAGAGTTCCCATTGTGGCTCAGGGGGTTAAGAACCTGACATAGTATCCATGAGGATGCGGGTTCAATCCCTGGCCTTGCCTGTGGGTTAAAGATCCAGTGTTGCCATGAGTTATAGTGTAGGTCAAAGACTTGGCTTGGATCTGACATTGCTGTGTCTGTGGTGTAGGCCAGCAGTTGCAGCTCTGATTTGACCCCTAGCTTGGGAACCTCCATATGCTGCAGGTGTGGCCCTGAAAAACAAACAAACAACAAAAAAAAAAAGGAGGTCATTGGCATTTTCGAAATGGTTTATGAGGATCTGGTTCTGACACCAGTTCCAGCGTGTGATTTTCCCCACACCGCTAGCAGTTACCTCAGTTCTGGCTGCTTGGAGGTGGGGTCAGATCTCATAGGTTAGGGCTCAGTCCTCCAAAACTGCACCCCCCGCCCCCATTTCAGATGCCAGTCACATAGCCAGGTTGTCACCTGTGCTTCTGACCCACCTGCAGTACATGGAGGTCCCCACGACCTTTGCCTTTGGTTTGATTAATTTGCTAGAGAGGCTCACGGAACTCAGGGAAACATCTAACTAGCTAGATCGGCAGTTTACGATGATGCACAGGGCGGTGCGTGGGAAAGGGAGTCGGGGCTCCCTCACTCTGTCCACACGCCCTGGATCTCCAGGGGTTCACCAACCCGGAAGCTTCCCGAATGCCATCCTTTTGGGCTTTTTATGGAGGCTTCATTGCACAGGCGCGAATGAGTAAATCACTGGCATTTGACATAGGCATGGTTGATTAAATTATTGACATGGATGGAAGTTCATTGTCCAGCCTCTCTCCTCTCCCCAGAGGTCAGAGAATTGGGACTGAGAGTTCCAGCCCTCTAATCACAGAAATGATTCCTCTGGCAGCCAGTCCCCATCCTCAGGTGATGTCCGGAAGTCACCTCATTAGCATAAACTCAGGTGGGGTTGACAGGAGTTTATTATGACGCCCAAGACACCTTTATTGCCGTCATCGCTTAGAAAGTTCCAAGGGTTTTTGGAGCTTTGTGCCAGAAAGAGAAGACTAAATATATATATTCTTTATTATACATCACAGTATCATAGTGGACTCTTGTCTTCCACTGAAGGTGCTTTGGTGAAGAGTCATAGTTATTTAAAATCAATACATTTTTGGTGTTCCCTGGGGGCATAGTGGTTAAGATTGGCATTGTCACTGCCATGGCTTGGGTTTGGTCCTTGGCCCCAGAACCTGCATGTGCTATGGGTACAGCCAAAAAAAACCCAAAAGCAATGTTGTTTTTTTTTTGTTGTTGTATTTTTGCCATTTCTTGGGCCGCTCCCGAGGCATATGGAGGTTCCCAGGCTAGAGGTCGAATCGGAGCTGTAGCCAGAGCCACAGCAATGCAGGATCTGAGCCACGTCTGCGTCCTACACCACAGCTCACGGCAACGCCGGATCCCTAACCCACTGAGCAAGGCCAGAGTCGAACCCACAACCTCATGGTTCCTAGTTGGATTCGTTAACCACTGAGCCATGATGGGAACTCCAGCAATGTGTTTTTATTTAGGAACCATGGTTGTCTTTGCTGTTACTGGTATCATCAATAAAAAGTCCATGTTCTTTTGATAAAGACTTTCTTCCTTCAGCTATGGATTTAGTTAAGCAAGGTTTTCAAAGGCTGGTTTGTCAGCTTTTTATCCAAGAAAGAAAAAAAGCATTTTCAAAAATGACTCATAGGGAGTTCCCATTGTGGCTCAGTGGGAACAAATCCAACTAGTATCTTTGAGGATGTGGGTTCGATCCCTAGCCTTGCTCAGTGGGTTAAGGGTTGGGCATTGCTGTGAACTGTGGGTGTAGGTCGCCGAGTCGGCTCACATCTGGTCTTGCTGTGGCCGTGGTGTAGGCCAGCAGCTATAGCTCTGATTCAGCCCCTAGCCTGCGAACTTTCACATGCCACTGGTGCGGCCCAGAAGAAGAAAAAAAGACTCAAACTAGATGGTAGTCTTCACTCTGCTCATCCTCCCTCTAGAATTAGGACCGACAACTCGGAAAGATTTCCCGTTTCTCTAACGGTGGCTCACTTTACATTTCCTAGGTGGAGCTGGTTTCGTGTGACCCTCTTCTGCTAGAGATCACAGCGGGACTGTCACCTGGGTTTTCCTAAATCCTTAGGATTTGGGGCCAAAGACTGTGGATACATTTTTCAGGTTGATTAATCTCATCTGTGATGAGCTTGGCATTTCTGCCTCAGGTACTAGTTAGGCTCATAGCACTTGATGCATCTATAAAAGTCTGGTCTTGCATGAGCTATGTCTGGACACTTTATCTCTGAGGAGCCAGGCTCCTCAGCAAATGGTACGTTTTTTGGTGTCAGGTGTCCGCAGTCAGACAGTAGATGATCGTAAGTGGCATGGGAAGCAAAACCCTATTACTGCAAATACCTGTGATGAAGCTGGGGGAGCCAATGCAGGACTTTCAGAGTAGGGATGGGAGGGGAGCTGAATACACCAGCATTGCAGGTTTTTCTCACAGATGATTCCTTTTTCTCCTCTCCCTGCAGTCGGTGAAATATGGTAAAATACCAGGAGTGATTGGGATTGTGTTGAGGGGGTTAGTGGTGTTTATTCTGCATCTGGGGTCCCTTTGGGAGGGAAAGTGCCTTGAGTAGGAAGACTTTAGTAGCAGATCACACATTACAAATTATGCCAAGTGTTTTTTTTTTTTTTCCTCCCAATTTTAAAAGAATGTTTTTTTTTCTTTTTTTTTGGTCTTTTTAGGGCTGAACCTGTGGTATATGGAGGTTCCCAGGCTAGGGGTCTAATCGGAGCTGTTGGCTGCTGGCCTACACCAGAGCCGCAGCAACCCCAGATCCGAGCCACATCTGCAAACTACACCACACCTCATGGCAACGCTAAATCCTTAACCCACTGAGCGAGGCCAGGGATCGAACCCACAACCTCATGGTTCCTAGTCAGATTTGTTTCCTCTGCACCATGACAGGAACTCCCGATTTTTTTTTTTTTTTTTGTCATGCCCATAGCATATGGAAGTACTGGGGCCAGGAATTGAACCTGGGCCATGGCAGTGACCCAAGCCGCTGCAGTGACAATTGATTTAGAGTGTTGTGTTAATTTTTTCTGTAAAGTAACTGAGTTATATATGTATGTATTCTTTTTCATATTCTTTCCCACTATGGTTTATCCTAGGATATAGAATACAGTTCCCTGAGCTATAAATAGGACTTTGTCATTTTTCTATTCTTTATGTAATAGTTTGGGTCGGCTAATCCCAAACTCCCAGTCCATCCCTCCCCTACTCACCTTCCCCCTTGGCAGCTGCAAGTCTGTTCTCTATGTCGGTGAGTCAGTTTCTGTTTCATAGATAAGTGCATTTATGTCATAGTTAGATTCCACATATAAGTGATATCATATGGTATTTATCTTTCTGACTTCACTTAGTATGATAATCTCTAGGTCCATCCATGTTGCTATAAATGGCATTATTTCATCCTTTTTTATGGCTGAGTGGTATTCCATGGTGTATATGTACCACATCTTCTTAATCCATTCATCTCTAGTTGGACACTTAGGTTGTTTTCATGTCTCGACTATTGGGAATAGTGCTACTGTGAACACAGTGGTGCAAATACTTTTTCAGATTATATTTCTGTCTGGATATATGCCCAGGAGTGGGATTGCTGCATTGCTTCTACTGAGTTTTAAAATTTTTAACTCCTTTTTAGGAAAAAAGTCAAAATTTCTCCCATTAGTGTTTTCCGGTAAAATTTAGATATATTTTTCTATAAATAATCACTGAGAGAAAGTATTTTCTTATGAAAAAAAAAGACATGTAATAGTAACAGTTGATTCAAATATGGTGACTTGAAACATCCATAGAGGAGAAACTATCTTTTGAGGTATAATAAAATGAAAAGAATTGTAACGTATGTCCTTGTTTAAAGAAAAAAAAAGTAAGACCCTTGGAGAAAAAACTTATGAAGGCTTTGGTCACAGTTTAAAAGCTGCCTTTAAAACATTTATAAACAGTTTGAATGTATATTTTTATAGGTTGAAACCAGTACTGGCTAATCTTAGCTTCTTGGCCATAAAAGGAGAGAAAGCATGTATTGAATCGGACACATGGAAAGTGAAATCAATCAAGGGATCTTGCAGGACACTCAAAAGGGAGGCTATAGTGCCCCACAGCGTTTTGTTTGGGGTGCTTTGTCATAACTCTTCAAATAGACTGATGGACATAAGTATTTTTTTTATTGTGGTAAAGACACGTAACATCAGATTTATAGATTTAATCCTTTTTAAGTGTATAATTCAGTGTCATTAGATACAGTCACAGTGTTGTACAACCATCACCACTGTCTCCAGAACTTTTTCATCACCCCAGCAGAAGCTCTGTACCCATTAAATGATAACTGCCCAGCCCCTGGCCCCATACACGAGTCTTGTGGTCCATCCTGGCACAGTGCTATACACCTGTGCGGGCCCCGGCCCAGTCTGCTTTGGGAGGGAATGGTTTTGCTGAACAGTCGAATCAGAGGGTCGAGAGTCTGGGAGGACCTGGCACACCTGCTCTCATCCTTGGACAGATGATGGTGCAGGTCAGGTGTGAGACTGGTCGGGGACAGGCGGCCTGCCCTGGCAGGAACTGCCACTGGAGCTGCGTCCGGGAGGAGGCAGGATGAAGCTTCCAGGCAGACAGTGCTCCTTGATGAAACCCTTTCCTCTGTCAACTCAGAAACCACTAGAACCCGGCTTGATTGCCCAGGTAGGTTCTCCACACAGCCCAGGGAGGGGAGTCCCAATTTTGATAGCTTGCACAGAAGCATCCAAACCCATCTGGATTTTCTCAGACTGGCGTTACACGGCAGAAGCCAGGTATAGATTTGGTGTCGTTTAGCAGATAGACAACTAGACTGCAGTGGTTATCACAGCAGGAAGCAGGCCCTATACACATGATCGGTACAAAGAACAAGCACAGCAGCCCTGCTTGTCCTCAGGGCCGCCCGACTGGCCACTTCCATCGTTCTTCACATGGTTCTGTCTCAGCAAGGGCTGAGCTGTTGGAGCTCTTTGGAGGGAGGGGCAGCTCCCAGGCTCTGTGACGTTGTCACTGTCTGAGTCAGAGCCTGGGGCCTGGTGGGCTGAGTGGGGACCTGCCGACGATGGTGGCTCTGACCATGGCCACCCTGCTCTGGCTGCTGGGGGAGCCATGGAAACCCCTGGTCTGGCAGCTGGTTGTGCTTATAAAAACTGTCTGGGAAGTTCTGTCCTGTGATCTGCCAGCAGAAATATGTGTGGTTTGGGGCAGCCAGCTTCTTAGCCCTGTGTTCACAAAAGACATACCACATAGACAGTAAAACTGGCTTCTTTGCTTCTAATCACCTGGACTGAGATGTTTTCATTCTTCCACAGAAGGCGGACTCCCAGCCCCAGCCCGGCCCAGGGCCTTCCAGGGGCCAGGCTGGGTGGGGAGGAGCAGGGCTACCTCACCCTCTGCTGCTCCTGCCCATCCTGAGCCCAGGGCTATGTTCTGCTGGAAGCACCTCGCTCCCCCACCCCCTGCTGCTCACAGCTGGCTGCCCTCAGCCGGCAGCTCCTGGGCTTTCGGGGCTGGGACTCACTTTGTAGGAGCAAGTAGCATCCTGCCCATCCTCTGGCAGCTCAGCCACTGGTCCTGGCTGATGGAATCATCTGCGTTCCCGAAGGTACTGGAAGCCAAAGGAGAAGACAGAGATTTTGCTTTATGAGAATCATGAACCGGGACTCAGGCACTCCCGCCCTGCCCTTAAATTGCTTGGAGGGTAGGGTGTGCCTTAGTGTGTGGGGGGGATCCAAGTAGCTTTGGCTTGGAGGTGAGAACTTATCCAAGGTGCGCTGGCAGGTTTCAAACCTTTGGGTGGGCAATGCACAGAGCTGAGAGGTGGGGGGCTTCCAGGCACTTGGGCAGGTGTGGTCAGCTTGTTAGCCTCTGCCTGCCAAGGAGCCCCTAGGAGAGGGAGCTATCAGCCCAGGAGGGTGGTTAGGATCTCAGAGCCATTTGCTGTCCCCAGGTGTCCATTAGGCCCGTCCTTATCCTCTGTCGGAAGATGTTTGATAATCCACAGCAGCACAGAGTGATCCCTGCCTGGAGGCTAATCCTCCTGTGTCATTTCCTGTTCATTTCTCTCTCTCTGGCTCCAGGGCCCTCCATCCATCAGCCTGTCCACTGTACTAGGTGGGGGTGTCGGCACTGTGAGTCAGTTCTGTTGTTGTCAAAATATAACATCTTTTCTGATTTGAAAAACTAATGTATATATATGAATTGACTCAGAAATTTTTTAAGTCTATAAAGCAAACATGAAGTCACCCATAATTCCACCACCTATTGATAAGACCTGTCAGCATTTTATTTGCTTCCAAACACTTCAAAGACAAAGAATATTTAATCTTATTGAGATTATATTACATTTATGTTTTTCATCCTGCATTTCAAACATTGGCATTTTGGGGAAAATTTCGCATGTCATTAAAATTTTTTTTTTTTTGTATTTTTGTCCTTTTAGGGCTGCACCCATGGCATATGGAGGTTCCCAGGCTAGGAGTCTACCGGCCTATGCCAGAGCCGCAGCAATGCCAGATCTGAGCCGTGTCTGCGATCTGCACCACAGCTCACGGCAACGCCAGATCCTTAACCCACTGACTGAGGCCAGGGATCGACTGTCAACCTCATGGTTCCTAGTCAGATTCATTTCTGCTGCGCCATGACGGGAACTTCTAAAATTTTAGTAATCTTTTTTTTTTTTTTTGGTCTTTTTGCTTTTTTTAGGACCATTCCCTCGGCATATAGATGTTCCCAGGCTAGGGGTCTAATCAGAGCTGTAGCCACCGGCCTATGTCAGAGCCACAGCAGTGTGGGATCTGAGCCGTGTCTGTGACCTACACCACAGCTCACAGCAACGCTGGATCGTTAACCCACTGAGCAAGGGCCGGGACCGAACCCGCAACTTCATGGTTCCTAGTCAGATTCGTTAACCACTGAGCACATGCACAACAGGAACTCCCAGTAATCATTTTTAATAGTGATAAAACATTAATTATTTTCAGTGCAGTTGGAAATACATACAGTTTTACTTCTGAACATGATGAAAAATTTCAAACATAAGCAAAGCTTAAAGAATTTTCTAGTGAGAACCTGTAGAGTTGCCTACAGTCTGTGTAAACATTTCTATATATGTGTGTGTGTATATATATATATATAAATTTTTTTTTGGTCTTTTTTAGGGCCGCGCCTGTGGCATATGGAGGTTTCCAGGCTAGGGGTCGAATCGGAGCTATAGCTGCCAGCCTATGCCACAGCCACAGCAATGGCAGATTTGAGCCGCATCTTCAGCTTACACCACAGCTTGTGGCAATGTTGGATCCTTAACCAGCTGAATGAGGCCAGGGATCAAACCCTCATCCTCATGGATGCTAGTGAGGTTTGTTAGCCACTGAGCCACAACTGGAACTCCTTACTATATTTTATTTGTTTATCACACTTGGCTTGATCTATTCATCCATTAATTCATCTTAGTTTTTGAAACATTTGAAAATAAATTGTAGACACCAATTCACTTTTCCCTAAATATACATTGCTACCTACAGCTTAATTTTTGTTGACACTTTTTTGAGTTAATTTACATGTACTGAAATGCACAGATTTTACGTTTATATTACCTGAGTTTTGACAAATGTGTTCACAAATTTTACTAGTGTAACAGTGAAGTCTATTATTTAGTACAACACTCAAGGCACATTAGAAGGTCCAAAGGGTATGATGACAGATTATTATGAAATAGTATCACGAGTAAATCAGAACTGTTCCATATGCACTTTGTTTGAATGCTAAGTATTTTCTCTTGTTACACGCACCTGAAAAAAAAAAGTGATGAACTTTCTCTGAAAAGGAGGCAATGTTTTAATACATCATTTGTATTTTTGTGTTTTGTTTTTCAGAGTACTTCTAACTCTTCTATATTTTTTCTCTCTCTCTCTTTTTTTTTTTTGTTTTTTTAGTCTTTTGTCTTTTTAGGGTTGCACCTGTGGCATATGGAGGTTCCCAGGCTAAGGATCTAATCAGAGATGTTGCTGCCAGTCTACACCAGAGCCACAGGAATGCCAGATCCGAGCTGTGTCTGTGACCTACACTACAGCTCATGGCAATACTGATCCGTAACTTACTGATCGAGGCCAGGGATTGAACCCGCAACCTCATGGTTCCTAGTTGGATTTGTTTCTGCTGCGCCAAGACAGGAACTCCAATATTATTTCATTTGAGTATGGAATCATTTGCTTCTCTTAAAGGATGAACAGATATATTTCTTTCCAGTAGACCAGTGAGAGCCAGGAATAGGGGTTTGTTTTTGTTTTTGTTTCTTTCTTTTTTTTTTTTTTGCTATTTCTTTGGGCCACACCCGCGGCATATGGAGGTTCCCAGGCTAGGGGTCGAATCGGAGCTGTAGCCACCGGCCTACACCAGAACCACAGCAACGCGGGATCCGAACCGCGTCTGCAACCTACACCACAGCTCACGGCAATGCCGGATCATTAACCCACCGAGCAAGGGCAGGGACCGAACCCGCAACCTCATGGTTCCTAGTCGGATTCGTTAACCACTGCGCCACGACGGGAACTCCTTGTTTTTGTTTTTTTGTCTTTTAGGGCTGTGTCCATGGCATATGGAGGCTCCCAGGCTAAGGGTCTAATCGGAGCTACAGCTGCCAGCCTACGTCACAGCCACGGCGATACCAGATCCGAGCTGCGTCTGTGAGCTACTCCACAGTTCATGGCAACCCCAGATCCTTAACCCATTGAGCAAGGCCAGGAATCAAACCCACATCCTCATGGTTACTGGTTGGGTTCGTTACCACTGAGCCACAAGGGGAACTCCATTTTTTAATTTTTTTAATTAAAAAAATAATTTTTTTTGGCTGCATCTGCAGCATGCAGAAGTTCCCAGGCCAGGAATCAAACCTGTGCCATAGCAGTGACAAAGCTGTATGTTTAACCCTCTGATCCACCAGGGAACTCCAGGAATGGATTATTTTTTTAAAGACATGCTTTCTCTTTAGTTCTGACAGGCAAATGGCATACATTTCTATAGCTTTTCAACCTTCGGGTATGCCCAAGGGCATTATCGATCACCCACTAGGTCAGTAAAGGCTTCTGAAATGTGGACTCTAATTCAGTATTTCCTGTAGTGCTCCGTGTGTGAGTGGGGGCCTACATGTGCACACTGAGAATGAGGATGCCTGCGGTTTGAGGAATAGACACATTGTTTTTGGCGTATTCATCACTTTGCTCTTGCAGTGGTTAGGATTTTTCATTTTTCTCTTTGCATATTAATGAGAATTCACAGTCTTACTTAATCATCTTTATTTTGTAACAACTGTGCTCTGACGTGTTTTAACTAGCAAGTTTCTGATTCCTAGGCCTCAAGACACGTGTCTCCAAGGTGTAAAATGAATCCACCAGCCCCTATTGCAAAGCATGTATGGGCCCCAGTCCCCAAATTTGCACACACAGCAACCTGTCATTTTTATCATCATGTTCTTTTCCCGGAAGATAACAGCATCTGCCAGGCTCGGTGTGCTGGGGTCCCTGTCCATCCCAGAAGGGCCTGGTGGCCCTGGCCAATTTGCCATGTGGCCAGGCTTCTTCTCTGCCCCCAGCCCTGACTTTGACGGCTGTACCTTTCTTCTGCCAAAGTGTCTCAATATAACTTTCCTCCTCTCCTCCTCATTTTCTTTGTGGTATTTTGTCCTCTGATAATAGTTTTCTCGTCTTTTCCAAATAAGGGCTTTTGCTGTCTGCAGCCTCAGATCCTTCGGAAAGCATCAGAGCCCCCACCAACATTTTCACTGCTGTGAGCTACCTTGTGAGTGTGGCAGTGCACAACCATTCCTGCGACAGTTCTTTGTCCTCTTTGGCTAAAGAAAGGAAAGACTCTTTGGTTGAAAAAACAAAACAAAACAAAACCCAGCAACCTGGGGCTCAGAAACCTCGAGAAAAACAAAAAGAAAACCAGCCCCACTCGGGAGATGGGGCTGCCGGGGCCTGGTAGGCAACTCTGGGTTGGGAGGCCTGTGACTGTGAGTGAGAGGGCTTGGCATCAGGGTCAGGTTGGTGCCCCATCTCCAAGATTGGGGGACCCTGAAGCATGACCTGACCCTTTTCTTGTCTGTTACCCAGTGATTAGAATATATCATCTACGTCCTCTGTCTCAGGCTCCCTGGAGAAGTTAGGTTAGATGTGTCATGAAGGTTTAACAATGTGCCTGGACCAGGAAGTGTCCAACCAAAGGCAGGGGTTTTTTGTTTCTTTGTTCTTGTGGCCACACCTGTAGCATATGGAAGCTCTTGGGTTAGGGGTTGAATTGGAGCTGTGGCCGAGGCCTACGTCACAGCCACACCAAATCTGAGCTGCCTCTGCATGCTGTGTCGCAGCTTGCGGCAACACAGCAACCTTAACTCACTGAATGAGGCCAGGGATCACACCTCTATCCTCATGGACACTATGTATGGTTCTTAACCATCTGAGCCACAGTGGGAACTCCCAAATGGGCGTTAACATCATCGTGGTCTTCCCAGGCTGGCCCAGGAAAAAGGAGCCCTTCCCCTTTTGGCCGTGGAGGGTTTTCCACCAAGTCCCAGGGGCCAAGTGCGTTGGACCCAGCAGTGTATTGGTGGTGCAGCTGACTTCAGAATGGAGGGAACCCGTCTCCCTGGGAGACCTTTAGGGGTGAGTGGAGGGGAGGCATCTTCCCGCCACAACCTGGTGCTTCTGGCTGAAGAAGCTGATCATTCCCATTCTTCACATCTTGTCACACTGAAAAGAGAACCACAGTGTGGGTCAGAGAAGCTCGACATCATCCTGCTAACCGGAAGGAGACCTGGGCCCCTTCGTTGTCTCATTCTGATGGTATAACTGCGTGCTACCAGTCAGCCCCAAAGTCCAAATGACTTTCTAAATAGTAGGAATCTGTAAGAATTCAGAAACTCTTTTGCCTACATCTGTACCCACTTTCCCTCAGGACTCACAGTGTGAGAGCATCCTAATTTTCATTTGCCACCTTTTATTCCCAATCTAAATTTTAAGCCCAGTGTCTGTCTCTGAACCTTTTTAGCAATTGAGAGCTTGATAGTTTCTCTGAAATTGCTTGGAGGACACTGGCTCATTTAAATTAAGAAACATCAAGAATTGACGTGAAAGTCCAAATAATTGCCTAACTTTAAATTGTATTGAATCATATTCATTCATTACTCAGCAAATGCATCAGCCTTAGGTGGATTCAGTTGGGATTCAAGCTGAATTCTTTTCCTTTTCAATAGGACTTGAGAGTTGATGTGCTGGCAGTTGGCCAGATTTGAAAAGGAAGTGGGCTTGAGTCACAGGCCAGTCCCCCTTCTGGGTTCTTGACATTGACCCCTTTCCTTACTGTTTCTTGGAAGAGACTGTCCGCTGGCTCTGAGTCATCAGACGGGTGAACAGGCATGATGCTCATAGAATATCCCTGTACGCAGGGTGGCTGGCAGGTACAGCCAGGGCACTGCCCTGGTTGAGACTCGGGAGGGGGCGAGTATGCAGGGGCCCCGCCGTGCTGAGGGAGTGTGTGCAGAGGACCTGTGGTGCTGTGGGGAACCCTCGGGGGCTCCCTGGTCTTCTTCACCATTGGTGTCTGGATCAGTTACCCTTCAAGGACCAGACCTAGAAAAACAACATCGCCTTGTGGGAGGAGACCCAGAAGTTGGCGTGGATAACTTCCGATGAAGCGCACTGTGATTCTGCATGGGGTGTCGGTGACAGCCTCTTGTCTCTGACCTCTTTACAGATTTTAGTTTCCTGTTTTTGTGTTAATTGCAAAGGAAATTGTATTCGCTATAGATAATTTAGAAACTTGGAAAAGCCACAGAAAAGAAAATTAGAATCACTCGTAATTCTATCATCTGAAGAGGATCACTATTAACTTTTTTTTTTTTTGGCTTTTTAGGGCCGCAAGTGCGGCACATGGAAGTTTCCAGCGTAGGGGTCTAATCGGAGCTACAGTTGCCGACCTACACCACAGCCACAGCAATGCCAGATCCTCAACCCACTGAGCAAGGCCAGGGATGGAACCCACAACCTCTTGGTTCCTCATTGGATTCATTTTTGCTGCGCTATGATGGGAACTCCCCACTATTAACATTTTAATGCACATTTCTCTAGTCCTGCTTTTCTCACATACACATGTAATACGTATGTATACTGGTAGTTTTTTAGATATAAATTGAAATTAAAAAATGCATGCTGTTTGTCACCTTCACTTTCCTTTCCATTTCCTGAATCTTAAAGTATTCTTCAGAAACATCATTTTAATAACCCTGTGCAGTATTCACTTACTGTTATAAAAGGTACTGTGATCAGCATTCTTGATTCATTCATAAATCTTCAAACATTGCTGTGTTTATCCATAGGGGACATTCCCAGGGGTGGGATTCCTGTGTGTACTTGTCTGAAGTTCAGTGGGACCCCTTACTGTTGCTGATCAGTGCAGGGGTGGGGGGGGCTGCCTCTGTGGCAGACACTTGCTAATGCTGTGTCAAACTTTTTTTGGTCCAGAAATCTCTAAGTGAGAACTGATACCTTGTTGTTTTAATTACTAGTTATCATGTTCATGGCTATTTGTTTATTCTCTTAGTAAAATGATTTTCCTGTTGCCTGCAAAATATTATAATTTTTTTGTCTGTCTTGTGTTCAAAAAACCTTTTTATCTTCCATTTTATACTTTGCTTTTTTAATACTATAAGTGGTTTATTTATTTATTATTATTTTTAATGGCCGTACCTGCAGCACATGAAAATTCCCAAGCCAAGGGTTGAATCTGAACTACAGCTGCTGCAATGCTGGATCCTTTAACCCACTGCTCTGGGCTGGGGATTGAACCCTTGCCTCCACAGCAACTAAAGCCGGTGTAATCCAATTCTTAACCCATTGTGCTCCACAAATGGTTTAGTTTGATAATATAAAAATTTTAAATCTTACCAATCCACTCTGTCTTTTCCTTGTTGGCTGTTTCAGCTTTTGTTTTTTGTGTTTATAAAATTCATGCCCCAAGAACAAATAGAAATTCATCTCTTTCTAAAGTGTTTGGGTTTGTGTTTGTGTGTGATTTCTACTTTTAGACCTTTAATTTATCTGAAAAAAAAATTTTTTTTTTTCTTTGGGCCATGGCGTGCAAACAGCTTAACGTGGGATCTCAGTTCCCAGACTGAGGATCGAACCCTGGGCACAGTGATGAAAGCACTGAGTCCCAACCACTAGACACCAGGGAACTCCCTCTGAAATTGTTTTAGTTTGTGGTGTGGATCTATTTTTTTTTTTTTTTTCCTGATCCACAGACAAGGATGCTCTCAGTAAAACTTACTCACAAAACAGTCTGTGGGTTGGTTGGTCCTGACCGTCATAGTTTGCCAATCTCCGCCCTAGCTGAATTTTTGAATCATTTTGTCACGTCATTCCATCCTCTTCTGTTTACAAATACACAAAAAGCCTTGTTTGATATGTACATATACTCACACACACACTTTTTGCGTTTATTTGTATGTGTAATACACTATATATATTATACTATATGGAACTAGAGAGGAATTTGGCTAAAATGACATCATGCTTATGAAGTGATTTGGGAGACATGATTCTTTATGACATAGGGTCTTCCCGTCAGACAGCACCCAGCATGCATGTCCATCGCCAGAGTTTTATGTCTCCTATTGCTGGTTAATTTCAATCCTTTCAATGATTTTCATCGTCGTTGCCATCAGGCATGGGATCTGAGTCAGAGATCCCACAGCCCCCCGCCTGTCCTGTGATTCGCTAGGAGGATCGCAGGGCTCAGTTCTGTTCAGGGCTGGGCAAGGCGGAAAGCGCCCAGGGCAGGTCAGAGGCATCTGTGCCTGGCCCCCTCCCCACAGAGGGGCCTCCCCCAGAAAGTGTCCCATGACTCTGCCTAGATTTCCAGAAACTTCTGTCTCTGTTTCTAGTTTACTCTGGCTTCTAGAGAGATGGCTTTTGGCAAGTGCAGAGACTGTTTTCTGTTCCTTGGAGAGTGTGTGCGGGGCTGGCGGCTGGCGGCTTGTGGAAGGCAGGCTCTGCACATGCCTTGTTCTCGTGCAGGCGCTGGTGGCCACCCTGTTCCAGAGCTCAGTTGCTCAGGGTAAAGCCTGGGGCACAGTCTCCCTCCATCCCTTTTGCTTCCTGGTAACTCCTCTATGCAGGGAACCCTCAGACGTGTTCATCTCACTGGCTCACTCAAATCAAAGCCCTTCACTGCCGCATGAAGAATCCTGGAAAACCCAGGCTCTTGAGACAGCCTCACCTTCCCCTGTTGGAGGAGGTGGTGCTTCTCTTTGTAGTTTGATCTTGCTTTTTTTTTTTTGCCAAGTCTGTGGCAGGTGGAAGTTCCAGGACCAGGGATCGAACCTGCACCATAGCAGTGACCCAAGCCACTGCAGTGACAATCCAGGTCTGTAACCTGCTGAGCTAAAGGAAAGAGAATCACTTCTGCACCTGGGGTTTAGCAATAAGCTTCCACTCCTCGGCTGGCCAGGGAGCGCCCACACCCATGCTGACTGCATAATTTCTGTTCCTCTCTCAATTTCCTTTCTCCCCAGGCCTCCAGCCTCCTTGAAGCTCAGGGGCAGCTAGAATTGTAATTGTTTCTGGGAGTTCCCTTCTGGTTCAGTGGGTTAAGGCTCAGTGGGTTCAGGAACCTGCTGCTTTGCAAGCTGCAGTGTAGGTTACAGATATGGCTCGGATGCCACATTGCTGTGGCTGCAGTTCCAGTTCAACCCCTAGTCTGGGAACTTACTTATGCTCCGGGTACGGCCCTTAAAAAAAAAAAAAAAAAATCAGGATTTGAAGATCTCCCCTAGCTTATGCAGCTGCCTTTACATCTTGACTCAAGTTTCTTTCTTTTTTTTTTTTTTGTCTTTTTGCTATTTCTTTGGGCCGCTCCCGCGGCATATGGAGGTTCCCAGGCTAGGGGTTGAATCGGAGCTGCAGCCACCGGCCTACGCCAGAGCCACAGCAACACAGGATCCGAGCCGCGTCTGCAACCTACACCACAGCTCACGGCAACGCCGGATCGTTAACCCACTGAGCAAGGGCCGGGACCGAACCCGTAACCTCATGGTTCCTAGTCGGATTCGTTAACCACTGCGCCACGACGGGAACTCCAAGTTTCTTTCTTGAATCCAGTGACAAAAAGAGCCACTGTCCACTGTGTGCAGCCCCTCCTAGAGGGGATGTGCCATCTACTGCTGGCTCCCAGGTGTCACCCCTCTGTAACAGAATGTCACTTGGCTCTATTTCAGAGTTCCCTGAAGAGAAGAGGTAGCCGGGAAACATACAAAGAAAAGAAGGCCTTCACCCAGGTAAGCAGTGTTCCATTCTTATGTCACATTCCCGCAAGACGCAGTTTGGAATTTTCTCCGGAAGTGTCAGCATCACCTTTAACATAGTCAAGGGAGCATGACCTGCCCAAACATCTGGACTCATTTGAAGCCTTGTGGAGTGAAAATTGTCTTCCCAAACTAAGAGCTCTTTTCTGCATCCATCTGCTGGTGACGTCTTTAAGAATTCAACGAACAGGAGTTCCAATCGTGGCGCAGTGGTTAACGAATTCGACTAGGAACCATGAGGTTGCGGATTCGGTCCCGGCCCTTGCTCAGTGGGTTAAGGATCCGGCATTGCCGTGAGCTGTGGTGTAGGTCACAGATGCGGCTCGGATCCTGAGTTGCTGTGGCTGTGGTGTAGGCTGGTGGCTACAGCTCCGATTCGACCCCTAGCCAGGGAACCTCTATATGCCACAGGAGTGGTCCTAGGAAAGGCAAAAAGAAAAAAAAGATATCAACGAACACAATGGCTTCCTAGGTGGCATAGTTTGGTGCTGCCCAGGGCTCTGCTGTGCTCACAACTGGTGACAGGCATTTTGGCCTTTGAGGTCATTCACGACAACAGCTGTTGTCGTGTTGTCCATAAAGCATGGTGTTGGGTTTTAAAAAATGCACAAGCTTGGGAGTTCCCTAGTGGCCTAGTGGTTAAGCATTTAGCATTGTCACTGTGGTGGCTCGGGTTCGATCCCTGGCCCAAGAACTTCCGCATGTCCTGGGCAAGTCCCCCCAAAAAAGGGCGCAAGCTGACCAGTGTCTTAAACTGTCCTCACTGAAAGTGAGGTGTTCTCTCCAATGACGGTAAGAGTGTAGCATGTGTCCTTCAGGCCTTCCTTAGCTTTTCTGAACACTTGCTTTTCTGGATTCCTTTATTCTGTTTTTTTGTTTGTTTGTTTGTTTTGTTTTTTATTTTTTAATTAATTAATTTATTTTTTGCTTTTTAGGGCCACATCCACAGCATATGGAAGTTCCCAGGCCAGGGATCCAGTTGGAGCTATAGCTGCCAGCCTATGCCACAGCCACAGCAGCTCAGGATCTGAGCCGCACCTGTGACCTACACCTCGGCTCATGGCAACGCTGGATCCTTAACCCACTGAGCGAGGCCAGAGATTGAATCCGCATTCTCATGGTTCCTAGTGGGATTCGTTTCCGCTGCGCCACAATGGGAACTCCTGGATTCCTTTATTCTTAATATTTCAAATTGCTGCTAGTATGAGGTGTTGGAGAGACCAAGGCACCACTGGGGGGGGTCAGCGCCCTGAGCTCTCAGCGAGCAGTAATCATAGGCAGCAAGTCCCATGCCTGACTCCCTTGGCTTTGTCCCTTCTCCAGAGTCCCTGCCCCCAGAGCATCGTTCAAAGGGGGTCCAGGCTACATGAGCGGCAGGAGGGCTGATGGTTGACTGTTCTCTGTGCCCCCCACATCTCACTTTGGAATCCACTGATGGAGCACCAGAATCTCCCCACTGCTGGGTGCTTCCACCCCCCTGGGCTTTGAGCCTGTTTCAGGTCCCGGGTCCTGAAGAGGGTCGTGTCTGCCCCGGGGCGGGGCGGAGAGCCCGAGGTGCGCTCGCCTGGGGGAATCAGGCTTGGAGGGTGGCCGCTGCCCCACAGGAGAGGGGAGAGACCCTGAGCAAGGAGTTTCTGTCCAGCAGAGCGGTGGATCGGAGCGCCTTGGGAACTGCAGGTCTGCAACCAAAACTCAAAGGAAACTGGCGCCCCGGCGCAAGGTAGGAGCACGAGCCGCCAGCGTGTGGGTGCTGGCTTACCGCAGGCTTGCAAGCCCAAGAATATATACCCGCCGCGATATATTTCTGTTGCTTGACAAGGCCTTTCCTCTGGTGGCGGTGGCAGTGGCCCTGTGTGTGTCCCCCTCCGTGGTGCGCTTGCCTTCTCTGCCTGCAGCGGAAAGTGTCACGGGGGAAGGTTATTGGACTTGCTTTTGTTCTGCGTTTCTGGAGCCATCTGACCATCTCCTGAAACCAGAACCTGACGTTGGCTTGGACCCCTCCCCCGGAGTCTTGGCAGAGTTCTAGAAAGTCTACGGTTACCACATAAGATGGCTTTCCAGCCCCCTCTGCCTCAGCCGAGGCTGTGATTCCTCACCTTATTAGGAGTCAGCTTCCCACCCCCGGAATGGGCTGAGCCAGCCCCGCTTCCCCAGAGGGCTGGCTCCAGCAACCTCTACCGAGTGAGGAAGTCTGAGCCCTTGGTTAAACCCACATGCCCCCTTGGCTCAAGGATTGCCTTTCTTGAAAAAGTTGCCCTAGCGTTGGTGGCAGGACTTGGGGTGCATGGGTGTGGAGTGGAAGTGAAGCATGCTTTCATCAGTCACACAATAGAATTCCTGGTGTGGGGATAGTTTCTTTCTTGTTTTTTAAGTTTTATTGATGTACGATTTACAAGGTTGTGATGATTTCTGCTGTACAACGAAGGGAGTCAGTTATGCATATGCAGGTAGTTTCTTTCTTTAAGGAGCAGGAAGGATTGGGGGATATTTGATCTGCCCCCAAGTAATCTACGGATTGGACAATCCTTAGGGCATCACGGCCTCCTGCCGCTGTAGCTGACTTGGGAGACGGGAGGATGGTCTGGTTTGTCACCAGACTCAGATCCATGGGAGACGGCAGCGGGGGGTGCAGGGTTTCCAGAAGTCAAGGCAATTCGAGGGCTCTTGGGGAATTTCTTCCTGTAGAAGGTAGTGCAGATAAATACTTAAAGCTCAGGCTGTGGATGGAGGGGCAGGACCAGTTGGTCCTCTGCTGAGAGGTGGCGGTGAGAGCCTGTCCCTCAGAGGGTGCACAGGCAGCACCATGGCCACCATCAGTGTGGCTCTGACCTCAGGTTTTTCCTTGGATCTTCCCCGTCACTCCATTTTTCCTTCCTTCCTTGGGTTCGTGGTGTGGGCAGGGGGTCTCTGGGTGGGGTGGACGGGGGGAAGTTGGGGGCATCCAGGAGGCCTCTGTGTCTTTCTGCTCCATGGGGAGTACACGCCAGAAGCACATGGAAACCATGGTGGAGGATGAGCCATGATCTCTAGGGGTGAGCACCGCTAGCGCACCAGGGTGATCTGCCAGGGTCTCCCCGCGGCTGACCTGCTGGGGAGATCGGTTTGATGACGCCCTTCCCCTGGGCTGATGGGGCCTGACCACTACCCGCCTGGTGCTGAGTCTGTGTGATGGGGGAGCTTTTGCCAAAGTCTTTGTCCCCATGACAGCCTGTTAAGCTTGATAGCCAATCACAGAGCGAGAAATCGTGAAATTTCAACAGTGGTTACTGTCACCAGCCACTGAAGGTGACTAGTAAGACACTGGTGCCGGCCCTAGTCCAGAGTTCATGTGGTGTCAGGGTGTCAAGACCGACCCTGGGATAGCTGAGTCCTCTTGACAGTTGGTCCAGAAAGTGCCTTCCTGACCTCAGCCAGGCAGTGTGAGCTTTTAGGAGCAGAGAACCTGCTCCAGTGGCCCTCAAGGGTCCTCCCCTGTCCCCGAGCATGGTGTCTCATGTTTTAACTATTTAACACCTTGCCTGGGGTTTCTGAGTTTAATTTCCTTGTGTGTTACAGCCATTAAAGGGAGTGCAGGTAACAAAGGCTCTGAAGGCACGTTTGCACGGGGAGAGGGTATGAATCTCCCAGGTCTTAGGTTTGCAGTAACCAGTTCATAGTAACCAGTGGAGCCTGGTACTCACTCTGCAACTCGGCTTCCCAAGTACCCCATGCTGACCCTCTCCTGATCTGCCCTCATGTCATCGCTGTGATATGCAGAGGGAAGGGTGGCCACTGTGTTCAGCTTCTCAGCAAGTCCGCAGAAAGCCAGGCTCTGATTGGGGGTCACCTGGCCTCCCCATGCTGGTAATTCCTGTGTGACGCTGGCCCCTCTGATGAGGGAGGAAGTGAGTGGCCCAAGGAGACGTGGCCACAGAGGCCTGTCGACCTGCCCTGGCCTTGGAGAGGGGTCTGGGGCCTCTTACCAGTTGGGTTGGGCCCACAGAGTAAGGGGGTGTCGCCGGGTTGCTGATGGTGATGGGTTTCATTGCATTTATTCATCACCTGGGTGATGGTTTTCACGTGCACGCTTTTCCAAACTAATGGTTTGGTTTCCCTTGTTTCTGTGACAAAGCCACAGACGGCAGGCCTTTGTCCCCCAGTGAAGGCCACTGGCTGGGTCTTGGCCCCTCTCTGCGTGACTCCTTGCGCTAATGGAGAGATCGGTGTTTTGTGTTTGCGTGTGTTGGGGACGAGGCGCAAGGAAACGTGTCGAAAACAGGAACATTTGGTATTTTCAAATAACCCTTCTCCCGGCACTCTCTCCTGGCAGGATGACAGTGCCGACCTGAAATGCCAGCTCCAGTTTGCCAAGGAGGAGGGCTCGCTGATGCTCAGAAAGATGGCTAGGCTGGGACGGGAGAAGGACGGGCTGGAGCAGGAGCTGCAGAGGTACAAGGCCCTCTACGGGGAGGTGGACAGCCCCCTCCCCACAGGGGAGGCCGGTGGGCCACCCAGCACCCGGGAGGCGGAGCTGAAGCTGCGGCTGAAGCTGGTGGAGGAGGAGGCCAACATCTTGGGCCGCAAGATCGTGGAGCTGGAGGTGGAGAACCGGGGCCTCAAAGCGGAGATGGAAGACCTGCGGGGCCAGCACGAGCGTGAGGCTGTGGGCCGGGACCCCCTCCCCGGCCTTCCTACCTCCCCCTTCAGTGACTCCCTGGAGTCTTGCACTGAGCTGCGCAGACACCTGCAGTTCGTGGAGGAGGAGGCGGAACTGCTGCGGAGGTCCATCTCCGAGATCGAGGACCACAACCGGCAGCTGACGCACGAGCTGAGCAAGTTCAAGTTCGACCCGCGGCCAGAGCCTGGCTGGCTGGCTGAGGGCGCCAGGGGGGTGCCCCTGCAGGACGAGCTGCAGGCGGCGCGGCTGCAGATCAGTGAGCTGAGCGGGAAGGTGCTGACGCTGCAGCATGAGAACCGTGTGCTGCTGTCCGCCCAGCGTTGCGCCCCAAGCCCCCGTGACAGCGATGCTGACAGCGATGCGGGCAAGAAGGAGAGCGATGGGGAGGATGGCCGGCCACCTCAGCCCCGGCGGGAGGGCCCCATTGGCGGTGAGAGCGACTCGGAGGAGACCTTTGAGAAAACATCGGGCTTCAGCAGTGGGAAGCCATCGGAGGCTGGTGAGTGCCCGGCAGAGCTGCTGAGGGCCCGGGAGGACTCAGAGCGCCTGGCGAGCATCAGGCATGAGGCCGAGCGGCTGGAGCGGACGGTGGAGCGCATCATCGCCGACACCGATGGCTTCGAGGACACGGCGCTGCAGGGCAGCGAGACCTCGCCCGGGGCCGGGGAGAGGGGAGCGGGGGCGGACAAGGCGCCCCAGCTGCTGGGGACCCTGAACACGAGGATGAAGGCTTTCAGGACAGAGCTCCAGGCCTTCCTGGAGCAGGTGGAACGGCTGGGGGATGGCCTGAGGGAGCGGCTGGAGGGCCTGTCCCCACTGCCCCACCTCACTGAGTCGTCCAGCTTCCTGTCCACTGTGACCTCCGTATCCCGGGACTCCCCAGTCGGGAACCTGGGGAAGGAGCTGGGCCCGGACCTGCAGGTAAGGGGGCTTCAGGCTCGGCCTCCCTGCTCCCTCCTGCTCCTCCTCCTCCTGGCTGGCCTTGCTCTCCAGCTCATCCTGCTCACGGCTGCTTGGTTATGATTGCAAACCTGCATTGTACTCAAGCCTCAAGTTTCAACCAAAACCTTTCTCTTGGTTGGGTTTCTCCTTTGGTTTGGTTTGGTTTGTTTGGTTTGGTTAGTTCTCTTTTGTTTCCTTGTTTCTCTCCCCCTCCCCTCTTACTTTTAACTGCGCCGATGCTTTTGGCTCAGAGGGCCTCCCTCTTGACACAAGGCTAATCCCGCTGGAAGCGCTAGGGCTCGGCACAGCCCATCCCTGCTCCTTTTCTGGGCATCCCAAACGACCAGCCATCCTGATGAAGAAGCAAAGAGGAGTTTAAAACAGTTCAAACAACAATTAGCAGACTTGCCAGGAGCGCGTCCCTCCCTGGGTTTGCCGGCCCGGGACGGTTCAGCCCTGATGGCCTAGGCTGCCCACCGCTCCCTCTGCGATGCAGCCTGGCCGGCGAGGAGGGCGGCGGAGAGAAGGATGGTTTGGATGGCACCTCCGGAGCCCAGGGCGCGAGTGGAGTAGCCCCGGGACTGCGCTCCCCTGCGCCGCCCTTGGCCGTGACCCAGCTGCCACCCTGGACTGGTTTCTGCTGCCTGACCACTGTGAGGAAGCAGCAGCCTTGTTTCTGTATCCTTCGTGGGTGGCGCTTACGGGCCAGCCCTATCCTGCATCCCCAGTGCATGCACCCCATCACCAGCGTGTTGCATTCTTCCCCCTCTTTCTCTTTTTGCTTTTCAGATCTTTCAGCCCGCAGTTTTGCTCATCTTCATCTTGGCTCTGTTCTCTTCTCTCTCTCATGCCACTGTGTTTCCGTTGGTTTCTCTGGTCATGCTTTTCTTCGTCCTGTAGTTTTCCAGCCTTCTACCCGCCCCCCCCCTTGTCCTTTGTGTTTTGTTTAAAATTTTAAAAGACAAAACAAAAGACAAAACAAATCCCTCCCATGCACCTAACAGTCCAAACTGAGAGATCAGATGGAGTGGCAGGAACGAGGGGAGGAGCGAGGGCGCCCGCATCTCCGAGCTGCACGGGAGCTGCACCGCCGAGCTGACGGGGACGCTGGGAGCTGCCGGCCTGGAGCCCAGAGCTGCTTCAACCTGGAGGTCAGCAGGGGCCAGTCCCACTGCCACGCCCTCCCACCCTTCCTTGGTTGTGGGTCTGACTGTGATGCTTCCTCCCTGAGAACAGGGAGGGGGGTGGTAGTGGGGTGATGTGGAACCAGGAATCAGAATCCATTGCCTGCAGTTGCACTGGAGGGTCCACCCAGGGTGAGGGCAGGGGGACTGGAAATGGTGCAAAGCACATGAGATCGATGCGTGAGCACTCTGTGGCTTCTTGTCAGACACTAAGGAGCAGCACTGAAAGCCACGTATATCCCCCTGTGTCATGAGCCGGCCCTATATTTTGTCTTGATGGTCCTCCAGCTGTCAGGCAGATTCCGGTTGCTGCCCTGACCCAGGGCTCTTCAGGCGACTCTGTTTCCATAGCAACCCATGTCCACAAAGCCTGCGGCCACCACAGATCCTCCATTGTATGAAATAGTTGTCCCATCAGGGAAGGCTCTTTCATGCAAGTAATTCCACCCAGGACTGGACAGGTGGCTGAGGATGAGTCCCTGCCTCTCTCTGGTCCTGCCAGTCAGGCAGGTTCCTCCAGGGTTGGAGCAGCCTGTTCTGCACTGGGGAAGGTTGGGTCCTTGTTCATCAACTCCTGAGGGGGTGTTATCTTCAGCTCTGAGGCGTCACAGCAGATCCCAGAAGTCAGGGGAGAGGAAGCACGGGGAGGCTTTCACACCTGAAAGTCGACGAAAGCTCACTTGGCAAAAAGTCAGGCGTTTGACCACAAAATGTGGTGCACAGAGGGCCTTGGGCTCAGCTTGCAGCCAGCACCCTGATGAGGCCATGGGTCCCCAGTCAGGACGTGCATCCTGGTGTGGGCCTCGGAGCCCGGGCTCCAGCCAGCTGAGCCCATTTCTAGCTCTTTCTCAGGCAAGTCTCTGAGCCTCTGCTTTCTCAGCTGTAAAATGGGAGTCAAAGTACTGCCCTGCTGGCCTCACTTGGTTGTATGCAGTTGATTTTCTAGTGAGTTGTTGACTGAGAAAGTACCTAAAACAGCTAAGTGCTGTGTAAACATAAAGTACAACTGAAATAAGGAGCGGGAAATAGGTCCTGCTGGCAGAGACGCCAGGCCGCAAGGGGTATCACAGCCCCTGTCGTTAGGCTCTTATAGGGGTCTGGGTCTCAGGGGAGACCCACAGATTTCTCAAGGTCCGTATGTGAAACGGAATGTCTGTGTTTGCCTTACAGATGTGCATGTTTAGGGAAAGGGGAAAGAAGATAAGCACTTATTTGGGAAGATTTGGGTGTTTGGCCGGGTTTAACTGAGGTCAGGTGTTGACCAGTATTAGTAATACTGGCAGCAGCAGTGATGATAACAACAAGGTGAAAAATTATACTACTTTCTTACACTGCAGCGTGTTAGCAGGTGATGGATCTGTGCGGTGGCTCACACTGAGCCTGGGAGGGGATGGTATCTCCATGCCCCACCTGACAGAGCTGTCAGAGCCCCCGGGCTCTCACTAACCCATGCATGCAACCACACGCCAGTTAGTCGCTCAGAGAAAGACAGCAGCCAGACTTAAGAAGGACCCGTGTTCTGTTGCCTGCTCATCTCCGTAGATGCTCTCCGGTGGCACCGGGCCCCTCCCTGCCTTTGCTCCCCGTGGTTCCCGACAGATCTGCCCAGAGAGTCCCATTTGTTAAGAGAGCAGGGTGTGGCATATGTGGTTTGGAATGTGTAGGGTGCCTTAAAAATAGTTCTGAATGAGGAGCAGCCGAGCCTGGGCACCGGTCAGATTTCACACGTAAGTGATGCCGAGCCTGTGCCTGGAGGATGGGTCAGAAATCTCAGCGTTCTTCCCTTGAGCTCCTCCTCTCATCCTTCAGTCAGCGAGCACAGGAAGCTGGTGCAGTCCCTGCCGCCTCAGCTGTGACATACCAGCCTCGATCAAATGATGTGGGCTCGATGCCAAGTATGTGTGCACAGGTGTTGACCCAATAAACCGCTTTTGAAAGAAGTGGTGGCCAAGCTGGCCAGGCAAAATGGACTCATGGGACATGAGGTCACGGGGATGGCGGTAGGATGGAGTCGTAGCAAGTAAGCAGTGAGGCTGCTCTCTAGGCAGGGGCTGCAGTGAAAAGCCTTGTTTATTTTTGTTTATTTTTTTATTTTTTGGTTATGTGGAGATAGTGATGTTGTCTTAAAGTGTGGAACGTAATTTATAAGCCACCTTCACTGCAGAGGTCCAGGAAATTAGCAGAGTAAATGGACGTGGGACACGCCCCTCCGGGGAAGGGTGGGCTGTGGGTCCCCAGCAAAAACACAGGGAAGGTGGTTATGTTGTCAGGATGAACAGGTGTCCACAGCCTGGGAGCCACGGAGGGGGTGTGTTTACATAAACCGCCTTCATGGACAGGATGCGATGAGTGTGTTTGGTGCATCATTGAAACTTAGGCGAGTGGGCCAAGGATGCTTTACTGTCTGATCTTTTGGGAACTTGGTGATGAAGGGAAGTATTTGTTTTCCAGAGGAAGTCTGTGTGCTGTGTGACAACTTTCTGCAGATGTGCGTGAGTGGATGCACTTGTGTGGCAGTGGACTGACTCTGGATAGAAACTTCTGCTGAAGCCTCTCTGTGTTTTTGTGACACTGGAGGGAGTACAGCATCCTAACTAGGAGCCACTAGTTGTCCATGTAAGTTTTAGTGTTCCGTTAGCGAAAATGGACAGGAAAAGAATAAACTTCTTGTAGATCAAGAGGATCCAGAAGGTTCTGTTATTGACTAGCCCCCACAGATGACATGGGAGCCACTATAGAGCAATCAAACGCCACCAATGGGTATCCTCATAGGATTTCAGGGTCCTTTTCTCTGGCCCTTCACTAATGAGATTCAAATAGAGGGATTGTTTTTTTGATTGAAGTATAGTTGATTTACAGTATTGTGTGTTTCGGGTGTATAGCACACCAATTCAGTAATGCATATATATATGTATGTGACATACATATAAATATATATGTACTACTGAAACATACAACACTGTAAATATGCACATACATATAAGTATATGTGTATATGCTTTTTCAGATTCTTTCCCGTTATAGGTTATTACAAAATGTTGAGTATAGTTCCTGTGCTATACAATAGGTCCTTGTTGGTTATCTATTTTATTTTATTATTTTATTTTATTTTATTGTTTTTTAGGGCCTCACCTGCAGCATATGGAGGTTCCCAGGCTAGGGATTGAGTTGGAGCTGTAGCCACTGGCCTACGCCACAGCCACAGCAATGTCAGATCCGAGCCGTGTCTGCAACCTACACCACAGCTCATGGCAACACCGGGTCCTTAACCCACTGAGTGAGGCCAGGAATCAAACCTGTGTCCTCATGGATCCTAGTCAGATTCATTTCCGCTCAGCCACGTTGGGAACTCCCTCTGTTTTATATATAGTAGGTGTATCTGTTATTCAGAGAAACACATTTTTAATCAAATAATGCAAAAGTAAGGAAGCTCTTACATTTATTAAAGTAAAAATGGTTTAGGAGTTCCTGTTGTGGCTCAGTGGTTTAAGAATCTGGTTAGTATCCATGAGGATTTGGGTTTGATCCCTGGCCCTGCTAAGTGGGTTAAGGATCCAGCATTGCCATGAGCCGTGATGCAGTTCGAAGACGTAGCTTGGATCCGGTGTGGCTGTGGTGTAGGCCAGCAGCTGCAGCTCTGATTCGACCCCTAGCCTGGGAACTTCTCTATCCCACACCTGCAACCCTGGAAAAAACAACAAAAAAGACCTTTAAGAAATGAGTCATTGGGAGTTCTCGTCGTGGTGCAGTGGTTAATGAATCCGACTAGGAACCACGAGGTTGCGGGTTTGGTCCCTGGCCTTGCTCAGTGGGTTAAGGATCCAGTGTTGCTGTGAGCTGTGGTGTAGGTTGCAGATGTGGATCGGATCCCGAGTTGCTGTGGCTCTGGCGTAGGCCGGTGGCTACAGCTCTGATTCGACCCCTAGCCTGGGAACCTCCATGTGCCGCGGGAGCGGCCCAAGAAATGGCAAAAAGACACACACACACAAAAGAAATGAGTCATTGGAGTAAAGTTGATGTGTGGCCGAGTGCCCTTCTTCAAGGAGAACCCCAGGCTCTGCCTCACGGATACTAAAGGCTGCGGCCGTCATCTGCAGAGCCAGCAGAGTGAGGAGAGTTCATGTTCTCATTGGTTCTTGAGAATAGGATGAGCTGAAATCGCTAGCTTTCAAAACCTTTATCCTGAAGTGGAGGCTCCCTGGCGTCTCTGATTTCCCGTCTCTATCCCATGTCCCTCTCAGTCTCCCCTCCCCCCATGCTAAGGCTAGTGCTCTTTTCTCGTATTTTCTGTGTTTCCTGCCCTTGGGATATGATTCTCACTCATGACACTCCAGGTAACATCAGATGTCATCAGAGGAAAATGGGTGTTCTCAGTGAGAACTAACAAATGAAGGTAATCAGAATGAACTGGTGAAATGATAGCTGTTCTTATTGCAGCAACCCGCTTAAATGCCGAGCTTTATAAGTCACGTAACTTCAGGGAGCACAAACCATTGGGTAGCAGTCACGTTTCAATTTTAATGATGCCTGAGTTTTGGTGGTGGTGTTTTGGCTGCGCTTGTGGTACATGGAAGTTCCTGGGCCAGGGATTGGACCTGAGGAACAGGAGCAGCCTATGCCACAGCAGTGACAACGCTGGATCGTGAACGCCCAGGCCACCAGGGAAGTCCGATGCCCGAGATTTTTAATCTGACAGTTTTGCCATCTCTAAAAACTATTTCAGAGACAGCTCAGCCTCCTCTGTCATTGTCATTTGGACATAAAAGGCCTACAAGATGAATTTCAGCAATAAAATTTTTAAGATTCCTTAAAGTATTTGAACCTAAACTGTAATTAGCAGATCGTGGCAGGGGCTCCGAGGCACCATGCGCAGGGGAGAGGCTCCAAACCAGGTGTCTGTTAACTGAAGGAGCTCAGGCTGGTTACCCTGAGCATCCCGTCCTGGCTGGGACTGTGTGGGCAGGAGAGGGGAGGCCCCCCAGTGGGGCAGGAGAAACTCAAATAAGAAAGCATAGGGACTTTTGGAATTCCCATCGTGGCTCAGTGGTTAACAAATACGACTAGGAACCATAGGGTTGCGGGTTCTATCCCTGGCCTTGCTCAGTGGGTTAAGGATCTGGCGTTGCTGTGAGCTGTGGTGTAGGTTACAGATGTGCCTCAGATCCCGAGTTGCTGTGGCTCTGGTGTAGGCCAGTGGCTATGGCTCTGATTAGACCCTTAGCCTGTGAACCTCCATATGCTGCAGGAGTGGCCCTAGAAAAGGCAAAAAGACAAAAAAAAAAAGAAAGAAAGAAAGAAAGCATAGGGACTTTAGCAACTGAGGGAGACATATTTGGACTTGCACCGTGAATCTAAGAGGCTGACTGTGTGTGGTAGTCATCCTTGACCATCATGATTGCCAGCTTGGGCCACCCCCCAGCGTTTGAAAAGCCATCTGGGGAGTTCCCACCATGGCTCAGAGGAAACGAACCTGACTAGTATCCACGAGGATGCAGATTCGATCCCTGGCCTCATTCAGTGGGTTAAGGATCAGCGTTGCCATGAGCTGTGGTGTAGGTCACAGATGCGGCTTGGATCTGGCGTTCCTTGGCTGTGGTGTAGGCCGGCAGCTATAGCTCCAATTAGACCCCTAGCCTGGGAATTTCCATATGCTGCAGGTGAGGCCCTAAAAAGACAAAAAAAGAAAAAAACTGTCTGGAGGCTGCTATAGGGGCTCCCTTCTGGTTTGTGGTTACTCTGGTGGCCAGAGCTCAGGTGATGGGTACCACTCATCCCTGTCTGCTGGGTAAGACGTGGGGTGGGGGGTCTGGGGCAGCTGCCACCACAGCTCCATGTGTGTCACTGCCTCGTGCATGTGTCTGTCTTCAGCTCAGGCAAAGTTCTCTTGTCCCAGCCATCCGCTCAGGGGCTCCCCCGTTTCACCTGAACAGAGTGTACAGGTAAAGCTGTGGGTCCACTTGCACAGGTGACCAGACCACATCAAGCGGAGATAGATTTACAAAGATGATCCAGAAGGAAAACATGGACCGTATTTCAGCACAGCCTTCTCTGTCTGCAGGGCAGAGAGACACAGAGGGAGAGAGGACGGCGGGGGGGGGGGGTGTTTTAAAAGGACACTGTCGGAGTTCCCTGGTGACTCAGTGGCTTAAGGATCCTGTGTTGTTGCTGCTGTGGCGTGGGTTTGATCCATGGCCTGGGAATTAATGCATGCTGCAGGTGCAGTAGAGAAAAATAAAAGAACCCTCTCACGCACAGGCTGGGCAGCTGCAGGGTGTGTGGAAAGTCATCCAGTCGAGCTGCTCCTCCCCTCGGGTGTCTCAGAAACATAACTGTCCCCCTTCCTGCTCGAAAACCTGTGTTTCCATACTTAAATTGTGGCCTCAGGAAGGTCTTCCTAATACCTAATCTGAATTTTCCTGCAGCCAGAACCAGTGGAGTGAAAGAAAATAAGGGCCCCCAAATGCCTCTGGGCATGAAAGTAAGTCCGTGACTTTCATTGTCTGGCAGATGTGTACGTTTTGTCAGTATTAGGTCAATTTTCTGACAGAAGCATCAGCAGTTCACCATCTTCAGCAGACCGCTGTTCATCTCGCTGTGGCCTTACTAGCCCTTAACTCCTGTAGAATAATGGGTTTCTGCACAATGGCCCCTCATTCACATCACCTTCCCCAGAGTTTCCAAGACATGGGGTCCTGCCAGCCTCCCTGTACTGTCCCATCCCTGCCACCAGCTTCTAATGAAGTTGTAAGCATCAGAACTGCCACTTCAGCTTTCCCCTTTTGTGTTTGTTCTCGAAAGATAACCTGTATCTTTACAAACAAAAACTAGGAGTTCCCTGGTGGCCTAGAGGTTAAGGACCCAGTGTTGTCACTGCAGCAGCTTGGGTCACTGCTGTGGTGCGGGTTCCATCCCTGGCCTGGGAAATTTTGTGTGCTGCAGGCGTCACCGAAGTAATAATAATAGTAATAAAACAAAAAACAGAAATGCGTTAACCTTAAATAGGGCACCACAGTGTTTTCGATGCATGTCTTATGGAGAATGAGATGCCTGTTACACTTCAGCCCTGTGCTGTCCATGGTCACGCTCATCTAAATGGGTCAAAAACGGATGAAGGGCGTGCCTTTTGCACAACGCCACTTGGGGAGACCACAGCTGTGTGCCATCCTTTACCCCTGGATGTGCACCCCCTTTTAAAACTTACCTTTATAGGTCAAGTTTCACTTTGTTACAAAAGGGGAACAATTTCATGTTACCTAAAGGGTAAATCGCTGGGTGATTTTTGCTTTTTAGGGCCGCATCTACAGCATATGGAGGTTCTCAGGCTAGGGTTCCAATTGGAGCTACAGCTGCCAGCCTACACCACAGACAGCAATGCAGGATCCGAGCCGCATCTGCAACCTACACCACAGCTCACGGCCATGCTGGATCCTTAACCCACTGAGCAAGGCCAGGGATCGAATCCCCAACCTCCTGGTTCCTAGTCAGATTCATTTCTGCTGCGCCACGATGGGAACTCCATAGGTAATTTAACTTTATATATTTTTGTATTACACCAAAAATCATGTTTGAATGTGAGTTTATCCCTGTGGCTGCTGAGAGCAAAACGGCAAGGTCCTGGACATGTGTTGAAAAGTCTCCCCAGCCTTGGTTGGAGGCAGGGAGGTGTTCCCTGGGCTTGTTCAGAGGGCACAGGGCACAGGAAGCTGTGCCCTCACCTTCCCTGAGGGCCGGGACCAGGACTTCGAGATGTGGGCAGTACTGCCCAGCATGCGTTATCTTCACTCCGCAGCTGGAACTTTACCAGGTCACCCCACAGCTCAAGGTCACACACAGAAAGGTTGGAAACACTGCTGGGCCGCCCCCTTCCCTGCCCTGTCCCGTTCTGCATCCACAGGGGAGAGAGCCAGCGTGGGCCCCAGCACTGCTGAGTAAAATCGCATTATCGTGCTGTTCCCAGAGTGAAGTGCAAACGCCTGGCCGATCGAGTGCCCGAGGCAGTCACTGCCTTTAGCACGGCAGTCAGATGCGTGTCAGCCTCCGGCAGCCACAGTCATGGTCCCATCCGTGGTTCCTAGGCTGTAATCTAGCACTTTCGGAAAACCAAACCAAACCCCCCTACTGGTTTTTGGCACAAGAGGGGGTGTTAGGGGAGGGGAGAAGAGCCGATAACTGTAAGACTGAATTCTAACCCTTTGCAAACAGAAACTTTCATCCCACCTAGCGCCTTAGCTACTGTGATATTATTCCCATGCCTTATCTGTAAGTTTTTATCTACACCTTTCAATTAGTCATCGACATGCAACACTTGTTTCTCGCTTGGATGAGCGCCCGAGTGAGTGTTGAAAGGCAGGAACTTAGCGGAGTGATGGAGAGCGTTTCCTTTTCAGCAATGCTTTTATTTTCCTGAGAGCCTCACCCCGCCTCCCGCACCTCAGAGGATGCCGAGGTCTGGGGTGTGGAAGTGGGTGGTAGGTCTTCTCTCCTGGTGCTCACCCTGGGGGCAGGCTAGCTCGTCCTCTTGCTGTTGGGGTGGTGGCGGCCCAGAAAGTCAAGGGGAAGGAGTCCCCCTTATTCTGCCCACACCGTTGCCGTGCAGAGGGCAAGCCGGGTCTGCATCAAAGACGGCTGTCAGCCCTGTATCCCACAGACAGCTTTCCTGGTCCTGAAGGAGTCTGGGAACCTCTGAGAACACCACGAGAGACCCCGTAATGAAAAACGATGCTGGCAGACACTCTCCCTTGAACTAGCACTTGCTTCTGAATCAGAAGCAACCCCCTCAAGGAGGTCACTAAACTGCGCGGGGGCTTTTGAGTTTCCTGGGCTGGGTGCAGAGTGGCACGGGTAACCGGTGGTTTGCTGAGATTGCTTGGTTTGGCCTGGGTGGCAGGTGGGGACAGCTGCTCATCACACTATCTCTTGTTCCAGATGGCAGAGGAGCACCTCTGTGCCCTGAGGTGGAGGGAGCGAGAGATGCAGGAGCGAACCTGGGCCGACGAGAGGCCTCTGGTGCAGCAGGAGCTGCGGGCCCTGAAGCAGCATGTCTTCCTCTTCTACATCAAGCTCCGGTGGCTGCTGAGACGCTGGCGGCAGGGGAAGCAGCTGGAGGAGGAGGCGGACGACTCCACCGAGGTAGCGCCGCCCGGAGTCCATTTCTTGGCAGTTTTGTTCTCCACCCCTGGCCCCTCCCAGCCCCCTCCCCTTATACACAAAGTCAAGTTCTGACATTTAAGATGACTTCGTCAAGTCCAGCCCAGGCAGCAGAAATGCAGTGCTGCCCTCTAACCTCGTTTTAAGAGCTCCCTGGTGTGTAGCTCCATCCCGCAGTCAGGGGTTGGTGCCAGGCCTTTTGCTGCTGATCAGTGCATTCAATACAGTTATCAGACCAAGGCCCTTCACCCCTCACTCCACTTTCCTGGTTTGTAAAACCTAGTCCTAAATTGTCTTCTCTGTCCATTTCAGCTTCTGTTCCTAAATCTCAGAGCCCATTCTGCCAAAGCAATTCTAGCAGGATCTCTCCTGAGTCCCCCAGGGGCACTTTCTTGCCACCTCTGAATTTGTATCCCTCTCCTTGTTGGGCCTTGATTCTCAGCTTCAGAACAGATCTGGGTCAGTTATTGGCTTTCTGATTGATTTTGATTGATTAAAGCAGTGTGACCTCCAGCTCTGCAGGCTCCTTCCTGGCCTTGCTCTCTGGTGAGGGCAGGGCTGGAGCTGCCCGTGTCTGCGTGTTCTGGACACCCACGGCCTTGGCGACCTTGTCCAATGCTTCCAGGCACTGGGACTGTTGGTTCCTTTTAGCCCTCAAAGACTATTGGTCTGTTTCCCACTCTCACGAGCAGTGTACGTAACGTTAAGTCATCCTAGGAGTGGAAAGATCCAGTGATTCTCTCCTCGGGGTGAAGAAAGTCTTCAAAACTTAATTCAACCTGCTTCCAACTATCCATGACCTAGAAAACCATCATTAAGCACACAAAGCTCAGAGATACTGGTCAAGTTTTCTGTTGATCAGGACTTTGGCGTTCGTCTTTCTCTGATTTCTAAAACCGTATCTGTGAGCAGTGATAACTTATAAAGGGTAAAAATTTTCATTATCAGAATAGTTGATAAGTAGTAAGACTTCTAATCTTTTCTAATAAATTTCCATGCAATTTAAATGGAGAAAGGGGCCAGTAAGTGAAATGACCACAGTGAGCCTGCGAGGGGAAAGGGCTGGGAAGCGAAGACTAGACCTCTGAAATGGGTAATTTCCCCAAATGCTGAAAATCCAGCTGCAGGGTAACAGGATTGGGGTGGAGCTGTGATCATCCTCTCCTTCAGTTTCAGAGCGAGCTTCCAGAGACCTTTCCCAGGCTCGGGGAGCTTGGGGTCCAGGGGGACCCCAAGCTGGATGGTCCAAACCAAGATGATGACGGGCCAGGCTGTGGCTTCTCGCTGGGGGAGCAGATTGCTGAGCATGGATCATGGCTGCAGCCCACAGACGGGGGACAGCCACACAGGCAGGTGGGTATCGAGGTCACGGCCCCTTGACTGGCCCCCACCCTGGAGAGGAGATCCCTGGTCTGCCGATGTCACCAGGTCACCTGCTGGTATTCCAGGGAGCAGGAGATTGGTTTGCTTGGCTATACACATAACTAAGGACACAGTAAGATCACATCAAGAGGGTCCCCTCAAGGCCAGTGAGTGTCCCTCTAAAGGAGGAAAAAAAAGGTGTTGGAGAGAGTTGGCCTGTGCCTTATGAAGTTTGACCATTCTTCTGAGAAGGCAGCGCCGTGACCATGGCCTGGTAAAGAACTTAGGGCTTTTTTTTGTGGTTTACTGAGTGGACATCAGCAGCCTCTCTAAATTGGCAAAATGCAGAGCACAGGAGGGAAGACCCAGCATTGTATTTATTCCCCAAAAGTACATATAGAGTGTTCCAAGCTTTTTTTTTTTTTCTTGCTTTGTAGGGCCGCACCCACGGCATACGGAGGTTCCTAGGCTAGGGGTCAAAACTGGAGCTACAGCTGCTGGCCTACACCACAGCCACAGCAATGTGGGATCCAAGCTGCGTCTGCGACCTACACCACAGCTCATAGCAACGCTGGATCCCCAACCCACTGAGGGAGGCCAGGGATTGAACCCAAATCCTCATGGATTCCGGCCAGATTGTTTCCGCTGTGCCACAGTGGGAACTCCATGTTCCAGGTTCTTTTTAAGCCACATAACACATAATGTCCCAACCAAAAGTATTTAACGACACTTCAGAAAACCTTAAAGCGCGTATAAAGAGAGATGGGGTTTCAGTGTAGAAACCAGTAATTGTTCGTGTTGTCGAAGGTCTCATTTATTATAGGCAGGCAGGCCCTGCCGAGTGATGATGCCACCCGGATCTTTTGCACTGCTGCACAAAATGGCAGCTGGGTTTGGGAGCGTGGGGACCCCGAGAGGCTAGAGCTTTGCTGCTTCTGAACTTCCTGGTCTGAGTCCCTATGCACCCTCTCTGCTTCTCTGTGAGTCCCTCGGCAGAGCCTGGCCCTGGGGCGAGGCGCGGGCGGGGTGGACCCCGGGTGCAGCTGCAGCCCCTCGGCCAGCAGCACCCTGGGGCCTCCCCCCACACCGGCCTCCACAGCTGCGGCCCCTCCCTCGGCCCGGAGCCTCAGAGCGCCGCCAGCAGACGAGTGTCAGCAGGACCCGGGCTCAGGTCCAAGTGACGAAAGTGGCGCCGCCTGAGCTCAGGGCTTTGGGAAGCGTGTGTCTGCTCCAGGGCTTCTCTCCGTGTGCATCCAGCTCTTCATGAGCACAGACCCATTTTCTCCTCATATGCACCCACCCGTCACTTTCCCCGAGTCATAGGACTCCAGAAAGAGGTTACTTTCAAGGGGCCTTTTAATGACAGTGATTAGGATGTTTGTGGTGATGCCAGTGTCCAAGGGGAGATTTTAGCTCATGGGACGAGTTTCAAGTGGAAATCAAGTTAGAAAGTAAAGTGCAACTTTGCAAACAATCCTTTCAAATCTACCAGTTTTTTAATTAATTATTTACTTATTTATTTTGCTTTTTAGGGCTGCACCTGCGGCATATGGAGGTTCCCAGGCTAGTAGGGGTCCAATCGGAGCTGAAGCCACTGGCCTACACCACAGCCACAGCAACACCAGATCTGAGCCGTGTCTGCAACCTACACCACAGCTCACGGCCACATGGGATCCTTAACCCACTGAGCAAGGCCAGGGATTGAACTCGCAACCTCATGGCTCCTAGTTGTATTGGTTTCCACTGAGCCACGACGGGAACTCCCAGTTTTTTTATTTTTAAAAGAGACGTTGTCAATCAGTCCTACTAAGTGTCTGTGATTAACTCAGACAGTATTCCTTAGTTGCCACTGTGCCAAGAACCCACTGTCCCTGAGACCGTGTGCTGGGTGTTTCCCACGCATGCATCCAAGTGATTTGGAAAAGAGGGAAAAAATGTAACACATCTGGTTTCTCAAACAATAGTCATGGAAAATTTTACCCCGTGAGATGAAAAATAATGTGAAGTCACTCAGCTGGACTCTCACGTGCTGCGTACTTTAATGTCATCTCTCTTTTCTGCCTCCTCCTTCCATTGCTAACTTCTCAGCTCTTCCCCTTGAAGGCACAGATGGACCCGCAAGTTTCTACTTTGTGCCATATGAGCGGGAGGCACGTGGATGGGCCAACAGGGTTAGAATCCAGACAAGCAGAATCAGATGTGCCTTTACTGGCCCCCTCTCTCCATGGCAGTCAGGAGCCACCCATCCGAGGACAAGATTAATGAGCTCTACTGTACGCGACAGCTGGCTCCTGGGAGAGCTCTTCTGGGGGAGGAGGTCTCTGCCCTCAGGCCATGTGGGTGCCAGCCAGTGGCCTGGACGAAAGAGCCGAGCACGTGTCTTGGGGGCTGCCCAGCAGAGCCGCACCTTCTCAGAAACTCCCCAGAACCTCCCGCGAACCTCCCAAGATGATAAACAGAATGGGAAATGTGGCCTGACTTCTTTCCCAAGGATAAATTCACATGTAACAAAATTTCCCAGGCCTTCTTTGTGTCACATGGAACAGTTTCACAGTTGAACACAGTGGATGGCAACATTTATCACATCAAAAGAGGTTAGAAAAAAAATTACACCTGGCTAGGTTTTTTTTTTTTTTTCTTTTTAGGGTCACACCTGCAGCCTATGGAGGTTCCCAGGCGAGAGGTCGAATCAGAGCCGCAGTTGCAGGCCTATGCCACAGCCATGCCAACGCCAGATCCTTTAACCCACGGAGCAAGGCCAGGGCTCAAACCCACATCCTCATGGATACTGGTGGGGTTCTTAGCTTGCCGAGCCACAACAGGAACTCTCCGGTTAGTGGTTTTGATCACCAGTGATTGGCACCTAGACCAGGTTTAGCATCACGTAGGAGTTTAATATTTGCTAAATTAAAAAAGTTATATATATCAGGTTGACCATGGGAGTAGTTCAGAAGAAAACCTCAGGTTAGAAAATGTTTGGTTCTGTGAATGTACTTCGTTGGCTGACGGGTGGCAGGGAGCGACTGTCCTGGGAATCGCAAGTGCTTTCAGCTCACGCAGCCGCCTCGAAGAGCCCGCCACAGTGCGAAGGTGAGGCCAGCATTCCTATGGCCATGGACGTGTTTTCTACTCATTCCAATTCCTGAAATCAGGTTTTTAAACACAGATGGCTGTAGTGCCGAAAGTATGACCCTGTGGTTCCATCAGCCAGTCTTCCCAGAATTGGACTACTTTATTAAAAGAGAAGCAACTTTCCACTCAGGGATGTGATGCAATACTTTTTATTAAAGTATGTAAATGCGAAGAACCAAATGTAATTTCCAGAGTGAGATCCTTGCAGTTACATTTCATGTTTGTCTGCCACGGCCACCGGTCACCGAGGAATCCCTCAGGATGCAGCCCCAGGACCAGTAGACTCTGCTCCCTCAACCTCTGTGGCTAACTCAGGGCCCATCAAAGTCAAAGTCAGCCTTTCCCCTGTGGACAGAGTGCCTTGGCTCCTTGGACTTGCCTGGTACCGAGCAGCCCCTCTATTCTGCTCTGCCCAAAATGCAGAAACTTCTAGAAGGGGCACTTCTCACATCAGAGCTGTGATCTGCCCTCCTCCTGCTCCTCCTGAGCCTAGGTGGCATTGACATTTACGTCACACTTTCATATGTTGCACTTTTGTATGTCGTACCACGATTTATCCTTCAGACTCTGCAGCTTTACAGCCTGCCTGGGAGACGTGCAGCTCTGTATGAAGGGAACCAGACCAGAGCTCATGATTAGGAAACGTTTGATTTCTGCTGTGTATTTTTGTTTGTTTCTGTTACTGTGAAAATAGCACGTGTAGAAGGTGGAAAGTCACAGGTACTGAAAGGAACCTGAGGAAATATTCTCGCAGCCCCGAGCTAACAGTTTGCACCATACCTTTCAGAGTGTGGCTTGTGATCTAAATAAGCTGATAAGTTTGCTAATAAGCTCACTCTTCCCATCCAGTTACTGTCATCAGACCTGCCCTAACTTTCCTGGAAGCCTTTGACTGACGACTCTGGGTTTGTACTTCACTCAACATACATCATTTGCCCTTTAACACACCCACACCTCCTGGTCTTGGGAGTTCTCGGTAAAAGTTGTGGTGACCTGCAGGCCCTGAGCCTATGGGGCCCAGGTCACCTGACGTATTCCCAGCCAGGGACAGATGAATCCTCTGCATAGTGTCTATCATCTCTGTAAACTTTCACATTGGGTATGTTTTCAGGGCCAGCCCTCACTGGCTCCTCTTTTATCTGTGAGGGGATAACGGTTTTAGAAAAGAAATCTCTAAATTGATCTGAATGTAACAATGAAGCTAAGAGGGACAGATGGCTTATTTGTGAAAATGTTGCTGGATGTGCAAATGTATCCTTTCTGGCTAATCTCAGTAAAGTCTTAGGGCTTCTGCTGGTGGAGGAGTTACTTTTCTTGAGCTTACAGGAGGCCCCCTCTTTGTCAACTCGGAACTCTGCATGCCGGGGGTAGCTACCCCAGCATTCTAGAACTCTCTGCCTAAGTGACAAGGCAGTGGAGGCCACATCACCTCTATTCTGTGACTGCTTTTTGTGAGTCACCCCGTAGCAGCAGGTCAGTGCATCTGTTTCAACTTTAGATTAAACCCATCTCCAAGATAAATGGCTCTGATGCAAGCAAAGTAGTTGATGGTAGTTTAGCTCTGATGCACATGTCAGAAATTTTTGATTTTGTAAAATAGCTGATGTTGCATCACAAAGAGGTACCTCTCTATAAGTTTCCTTTTCTCTATTAATATTTGTTCTATACTTGGATAGCAGTCCTGTTGGCTGAAGCCCAACCTTGAACCTGTTATAAGTTTAATACTTTATAGCACAGTCAAGCTTCTGATGTCAATTGTGGGATCATTTTAAGCCTTGCCCAAGAGAGATGAGCTTGGAAGGGCTAAAATGCCCTTAAAAGGAGGAAAATGAGGCGTTCCTGCCATGGCACAGTAGGTTAAGAATCGGACTACAGGAGCTTTGGTCACTGTGGAAGCTTGTGTTTGATCCCAGACCCAGTGCAGTGGGTTAAAGGATTTGGTGTTGCTGCAGCTTGGCCTGGGAACTTCCACATGCCGAGAGTGTGGTCACAACATTAAAAAAAAAAGAGAGAGAGAGAGAAATAGTGGAACCATTTCACCCTGCTCCTTTGCAAGAAAACTAACCAGCTGATCCTAAAGAGATTGAAAAGTTGGATTTTCTTTAATTGAAATTGATCATACTTAGCAGATACATGAGCTAAAAGGTTGCAGGGCTAGGCCCTGGCACAGAAGGTTCAAAAAGCTCTGTATCCAAGAAGACTTTGACCTGAAGGCCTCTAAATGGAAGAGAGTCCTGATTCCATTCTTGAGTTGATTTGGGCCTTTTTATCCAGAACATAACCGAGCAAGGGCCACACCGGCAAGGAAAAGCCTGGGAAGGCTATGATGCCAGGATTCCCGAGTGCTGGCACACAGTTTGTCCAGCCTCAGGTGGCACAGACCTGGCTTGCAATCGGGCTCTGCACTTGCTCTCAACCTGAGCTCAGCAGGTCCCATCACCGCATGCCGTGGTTCCTCCCCAGTCATGCGGAGATGTGCCAATGTGCCCTCAGGACCAATGTGAGATGCAAGCGATATCCTGAAGGTGAATGAATATCACTCCCCACCCACTGGAAACTGAGTGTCCGTTACCATTACTGGGTTTTATATGTGTCACAATCATTTGGAAGGTTTGTGCCCATCTGTAGTTCATTCTGGGTCTTGAGAAAATCTCCCTTGGCTGTCAGTTCTTGCTGCTGTTCTCCAGCGGCAGGGCTCAGCTGGCTGCCTGCCCTGTTCTGTTCTTGGGTGACTGTGGTAACGGGCACCAATAGCATCAATAGTCTGGGCTCTTGCTCCTTTTGGCCACCTTCACATTGAAGCAATTTTGAGCTCATTCCATGATGATTAAATATAATACCAGCACAGTACGACATTATGTTGATTATTCTGACCCAAATGTGCACGAAAACATAAAAGCTTTTATTTAATCTGATATCTGCTAATGCCTAAAGGTACTTATTTCCAGAGGAACCGAATTTTCAATCTGCAAAGGGACTGTCCTGTGAACCCTACTTTCAAAGACCACAAAGTTATGGTACTGATGTTGTTGTCGTGGTGGTTTGTTATTCAGCTGAGAATCCCACAGCTGACCACATATATGACTTGGGGTTCATATGGAGGTTTTGATCACAGATCAGAATTTATCACATGATTTTCTGCTTTTTCTTCAATGAAAATGAAATGACTGCTCCAAAGACTGGATCAAAATTAGTACTGTTATTTTATGCTAAAATACTTTGACTTAAAAAGTAGTGATTTTTAAAAGTTTTAAAGCCAAAGATGAAAATACCAAACAAATCTACCACAACATATATATTATTTTTAGCAAATTCTATACCTAGGAAGATGTGTATGTGTGAAAAGATTGATTACCACTTCTCACTCACTTGCACATGTATGATGTTTAAATACTTTCGGTGTGGGGTTTAAAGAAACATATGCGTTTATTACAATTTCACACATTTTTATGAGCATCTTGTTGAGAATGATGGTAGTTCATTTATATTCAGATGGTTGGAAAGAACGCCTAAGATTTTTAGATGGCTCTCTATCTTCTGAATTTTGCCGGTGTTAACTGAGTTGTACTCCTAGTACCTTTCATCTCAGAGCTATTGAAGTAAAAGGAGGTATTCAAACTCAAGGAGCAATAAAAGCCAGCAGACATTTCCACTCAATTGAAAGTCTACTGTATGTACTATTACAACTCTTCAGACGAATGATGGGAAAACTATGGAGTTTTCAGTGACATATCTGTTCATGTTAAGGAATTTCTCTTCTCTTTCTTCGGCCTCAGTGTGCAGTTGCATGATGTGGGGGTCTCAGTTCCCAGATCAGGGATTGACCCCAGGCTGCTGTAGCAAGAGTGCTGAGTCCTGACCACTAGGCCACCGGTGAACTCCCCTCTTTTCTAATTCACTTGTCTTTAAATCCAAACATATATCCAGAGTATCGTAAATTCTTCCCAAAAGCAGTTAAGCATTTTTGTGTATGTGCGTATGTGTTTCGAGGATTGACTCAGAGGTGACCATCCATAGCCATGTTTGTCATATATATGACCTCTTAGTAACTACAAATCCAGGGTCTGCCCACTGTGTTGATAAGAGGCATGAGCCCTTTATTAATTTCCTTCTGGTTCAACAGCTGGCACTGAGCTGACAGCATACATAGGTAAGAATGTATATGTCCTTACATTTGCTGGCAACTCTGGCAGTGCTCCTGAGCCAGAGAGATCTCAGCTCCAGGGGCCCCCAGGAGCCCACCTCCTAAAACACCAGCCCTTAGCAGCGTTGGCCCCTGAGTCTGGGGGTCGCCAAGGCAGCAGCCTTGAGCGCTGAGTCTGGCTGGCTGTGTAGACTCCCATCCATCCGAGAGACCGCCTGGTACCCTCCCCGCCTTGACTGCCAGGCTCCTGTCCCCTTCCTTACTTACATGCGATGTCCCCTCAGATGGCGGAGAACCAGCCGCTGTTCTGTGCGCTCAAGGCGCTGCTGGAGGACCTGCGTTCAGAGCTGCGGGAGGACGTGCGTGCACGGCGGCGGCTGCAGCAGCAATACGCCGGCGACAAGGCTGCCTGGGACGTGGAGTGGGCTGCGCTCACGTGCCGCCTGGAGCAGGTACCGCTGCGGGGCCTCCCGCTCAGTAGGGAGGGGCCCAGGTCACAAGGCCCAGCCTGTGGGAGACAGGGCCAGGGCCCGAGGAGAGACCAAAAGCCCCCCCTTCCTGTAGGGCCACGTTTTCCCTTCTGTTCCCTCTCCCAGGGGTGCGGCCCACGCCCCCCTCCACCCCCACCCAGCAGCATTTCAGAAGTAGCGTTTATTTTCTCATTCTGCGTTGGGTGAGGTGGTCTCTTGATTATCAGTTTACTCAAGCTAAAAACAGAGCTCATCCATCCCCCACCCCTTTTCCCTAGCAACTACTAATCTATCTGAGCTTGGTTTCATCTACTTATTTTTCCACATGTTCATCAAATCATACAGTATTTGACTTTCTCTCACTTCACCTAGCATAATGCCATTGACATTCATCCTCATTGTCACAAATGGCAAGATTTCAGTCTTTTTATAGCTGAGTAATATTCCATTGGGTGTGTGTGTATACACACCACATCTTTATCTGTTCATCTGTTGATGGACACTTACTGTTGCTTCTCTTTCTTGGCTTGACTGTTGTAAATAACGCTGCTGACAACATGGGGGTGCAGATATGTTTTCAAGTAGTGTTTTCGTTTTTTCAGATAACAGCTACTTGAAAAGATGCTCTGTTAATCAGGGAAATGCAAATCAAAACCACAATGAGATGTCACCTCACACTGTTGGAATGGCTCTTATCAGAAAGACTAGAAATGGCAAGTGTTGGGGAGGTTGTGGGGAGGGGGGGGACAAGGCTGTCTTTAGCTCCACTGAAGCTTGGTCAGTGTGAGTAGTGATCAGAGAGCATGATGACATAATTCAGACCAAAGCCAAGGAAAAGCAGATTGTGGTTCCCTATCTCTGAAAAAAGTAAACAAATGCTTCCCACTGTATTTCTTCCAGTACTGGAAAGAGCTTGTAGACCTCCCACTACAGCGCCTTGGAGTCTATAATCAATTGTGAGGTCCTTCTTTGCACGGAAGGAAACCGAGGCCCTGAGGAAATGTGTTGTCTCTGATCACAGAGCCTTTAGTGTGAGTGGAGATGAGAACAGGCTCCTGCCTCCACCGCCTGCAACAGAGCAGAGCCTCTCAGACATTCTAGACCATAGCTCTGTCGTTAAGATCAGGCTGAGCCAGGAATGCTCTTGTCTAAGTGCTTTCTCCCTGCAAAACTTTGAAAGTGGTGTTACTTCCTGCCTAACATCCACTCACTCAGATTGCTTCTCCAGGTTTCTTCCAGTCCCATGTTTATAATGAGCCAGGGACAGTCTGTGCATCTTTGATAATCTATTTTCTAGGCCCTGTTTTGAGGCAAAGCATGAAGTAATTAAAATTTTATATGCATTAGCTTGGTCATAAAAAAAAAAAAATTTGCCTGGAAAGGAGATTATCTCCCAAATGCCGTTGATAAAAGATGAAAGGGCCAGTAGTGTCAAAAGAAGACAGGTGTTTCCATTGTGGTTCAGCGGTAACAAACCCAACTAGTATCCATGAGGATGCAGGTTCCGTCCCTGGCCTTGCTCAGCGGGTTAAGGATCCAGCATTGCCGTGAGCTGTGGTGTAGGTCACAGACTCAGCTCACATCCTTGCTCAGTTGGTTAAGGATCCCACATGCTGTGGCTGTGGTGTAGGCCAAATGCTGCAGCCCCAGTTCACCCACAGGCCTGGGAACTTCTCTATGCTTCAGGTGCGGCCCTAAAAAGCGAAAAAGAAAAAAGACAGCTTCCTAGTGCCCACAGGTTCTCCTACATTGCCACCCAGCCTCAGAGGGCAGTGGTGTCAGACTCACAGCCCTGAGCCGAGCAGAGGCAGCAGATGATGCAGTCGCTGAGTCCTCATTCTGCCAGCCTCCTGGCAGGAGGGTCTTGCTAAATGCTCTGTTTATCTTCGTTCACAGCCCGAGGAGCCAGCAGTGGAGGAAAAATGAGTAAGGACTCTCTAACTAAAACATATGTTTATTGGGGGGAAAGCAAAATATTTTCAGAGATGTAAGCATAGCTAAAGAAAAGAAGCATAATCTTTGACACAAGCCGGTTTCAAAACATTTCATTTTTGTTTTAGAGGAACCTGGTATCATCCACCCACACATTTGCTACAAATAAAGCCTCGGGGAGAATTGCTAAACATCAGGAAATGAAGCTAGGACTTAAAACCCAGAAGCCAGGTAGTAATAGGTAAAGAGTTCATCTTCCCAAATTGTTTAAGATTCTCTCAAACATTTGCAGCTCCAGAAACAATGGATGTGAGCTGCTGCTAGTTCATTTGGAATAGTCCCATCTTTACTCTTTTCTCCTTAGATGCAAAACAGTTGAATTCTGTCAAAGGTGAAGTGTGTTCTCTCGGTGAAGACCATGCTGTGTCAGTTCCCAAATCTGTGATTCCTTCAGCTGACTCCTGAATCAGACCTTGTTCTAACCACCAGGGATCCCCCAGCAAAAGAGATGGATCGTGAAAGGGTGCAGTGTAGTGGGCGACCAGGCAAGGGCAACCGTTTGTAATAGTGTGATAAGTGCCCACCAGGCTCATACATGGGCTCTTGGGGATGGAGACCTGCAGGGCACACACCTCGGCTTGAGGGTTCAGGGAAGGGTTGTTTGTGAATGTCCTGCTTAGAGTGAATCTCAGAGGACTAGGAGTGGGAAGATGGAAATGGAGAGAAAGGGTGTTTCAGACAGTAAAGGACTATCATGAAGAAAGGAGCACCACTCATCGGAGGAGCTGCACCTTGTCACTGATGAGGAGGAAGAACATCCAAAGAATTGAAACATTAATCCTGATTTTATCATGGAGTAAAGCATTTTGATTTGTGTGTTTAAGTTATTCTGGCATCAAGGCAGAGAATGGATTAGCATTAGAAGGGAATGGATTAACACGGGCCCATGGGTAGACTTTGAGCATCTGCTGAACTATAATAGGAAAAAAAGATACGTCTTTATGTTCACAAATCTTTCACTAAAATTTGTTTGCTGACAGCAGTATACTCCCAGTTCCCTCCTCCTGTTCTCTGTGCTCTTGTCATACAGTTTACTTCTCTGTGTTCTAAAAACTATTTTTACTCTAAAGACACTCAGTAATATTTTAAAGCAATTAAAAATGGGAGAAAATGAGTTTTATATTTGCATTTATTTATTCAGGCCGTTTCCAGTATTCTTCTTTGTTTGTCAGATCACAGTGTTTGTTGGTATCATATTCCTTCTGCCTGACAACTTCCCCTATCATTTCTTGAAGTGCAAGTCCTCTGGCAATTTTTTTCTTAAGTTTCTATTTGTTGGGAAGTATTTTTCCCTTTATTTTTGAAAGATGTTCCTGAGCATAGCATAGAGTTCTGTTGAAGTTGACATTTTCCCCTTTCAAGATGTCACTCCATTGTGCCCTGACTTACATGGTTTCTGAGGAGAGGTCTGCCGTCATTCTCACGTGTGTGCTCTTCTGTGCCATATATTTTTTCTCTGTCTGCTTCTAAGGTTTCTAGTTTGATTTTCATCACTTTGCATGTGATGTCTAGGTAGGAGAGGTGTTGTGCTTGTTTTTGTTTTGCTCTTTAACCTCCTCGAGGTTTGACATGTGTGTCATAGACTGCTAGGCTCCATATGGGGGCTAAAGATACAGGGACAGATATACGCCTGCCCTTAAGGAGCTATTCAGCAGGACAGGGGAGAGATGGTGGTGGCTTAATAGTAGGGGAGGGAGTGAGGAGCAGACTGGGAAGCAGGGCGGATTCACTGCTTTACCTTTTGGATGACTCTGTCAGACGATTAGAATTAGGACTTTGAAGATGAAAACTGTTCCTTCCATGAGATTGCTCAAATCTTGGTTTAAACATGTGTCCAGGGATAATACATGAATATGCTGAGGTTTTCTTCACTTAGAAATGCCACAATGTGAGGGACTCAGTCCTTAGGTCTGTTCTCCTTGACAGCTGGAAGCAAAGACGGAGAAGAGCTTGGGAGACATGGGCTCCAATGCCGACAGCAAAGGGGCGTTCAGGAAGGAGAGGGAGGCACACCAGAAGCTCCTGGCGGATAGTCACGGGCTGGTCATGGACCTGCGCTGGCAGATCCACCACAATGAGAAGAACTGGAACCGGGAGAAGGTGGAGCTCCTGGACCGCCTAGACCGGGAGCGGCGGGAGTGGGGGCGGCAGGAGAAGGAACTGCTGTGGAGGATCGAACAGGTGAGGATGGCCCGGGAGGAGGGGACACCTCACCTGACCTGGAAACCAGCACTTGGCGGGAAAAATGGAGGGCTTTGCCACATCAGGCTGATCTGGGAGCATCCACAGGAAGGACAAGAAATCCTCGGACTTCTAGCTTCAGAGACAGGCTCAGCCCTTCCATGACACAGCACTTTTCTTTACAAATTCTGTAGGCAACTTCCCTGTGTGTGTATGGGTGGGGGCAGGGGATAACTTTTTAAAGGTACTTAAAGACTAAACATGAAAGGTGAGGTTATTTCCAGTCTCTGAAAGTGATTTCTGCTAAAAAGCAAACTAACTTGTAAGTTTGCCACTAAAGATGTGGTCACAGTGACTGCTCCAACTTCAATGGAATTGTTCACTAGTAAAGAAATTGCTGAATTAAGTTGGAAGTTAGGCTGTTCGCACCTGCTCTGGGTCTTGCTGAGCTGTGACTGGAGAGGACACAGCCAGGGGAGGTAACTGGTGGTTCATCATCTCCAGTGAAACAAACAATTCAAAAATGCAGATGCGTTCAGGGGAGAGGGGAGTTGTTCTTCTATGAAGGATCATTCTCGGCATTGCGCCAGACTCAGGGCGGCTTGCATAGCTGTGGTCCTGCCTGAGAGCTGCACGAGTTACATTTCCACATTAAATTGATGAAGGAGTGGGATTCCTCCCTAGCTGGGTTTTTGCATAGCATGTGTTTGATGTATTTCAGCTTGTTACACTTGTCAATTCACACGGCCTCTAGGAAGTATCTTAATAAGAAAGTGCAATCAGGAAGGATACCCTCATTCCTCTATCACAAACACCCATACTTCCTGCAGTTCCCTGGGAGCCTTTTGGAAAATGTGCTGCATTAGACCCAGACATGGTCCCTGGGTTCTGCAGGTGCCATGGCAAAGGTTAGTTTCTCTGTCTGTTTTGGCGGGGGCGAGGGGGGGGGGAGAGAAAACTGAAAAGACCAGGAGCCCTTTGGCTCTGAAACTTCTGAGAAGCAGCAAGCACAGCACAGATGAAAAGGCTCTGATGTCCTTCCTGGGTTCAGTTACTCACACAGCTGAGTCACCGGACTGTAGGTGACAGGGCTCCTTTCAGAATTCCTCAAATTCTATGGAAGGAGCAGTTAGCCACTTCCTGTTTGGCCTAGAAGCGTGGCACTTGAGAGGAATTGTCTGTCTTAAATCCCCTGGGATCAGTTGTCGAGTGGAAATCACAGGGACAGAAGAAACACATTCGCTGACAAAATGGTCAGGTTGAGCCAGCCTTAGCTAACCAGAGTCGTGGTTACTCCAGGCACCCCTTATCAGGGAGGTCCCCTCCTGGCCTCCCTCAGGACCACTGGCTGTCCCTCCCACAGGACGACTTCACCCACCCCTTCGCTTGTTCACTGTTGGCTTGTTGGTCTGGGCATGGCTTCATTCTGGAAGTCACACCTTGGGTGTAAGTTAAGCAAGTCTTTTAGGATTTTATTTTACTTTGGGGAATGAGGTATTTCTAGTGAAGGAAAATTGAGTAAGACATTGATGAACAATTTTCTAGGAGTTAATGCCCTGGGGACAGAAGCCACCTCCTTTGAAGACTGTATTTGAAAGATAAGAGTAGGCAGGCACGGAAGCCCATTTCTAGGTTGTCATTACTGCCCTGGTCCTACCATGGTGACAGCTGCAGAACCTCAGTCCTAAAGGTTAACAGCTTTGAGCAAAATGTACTCGAGACATGTGGGTTCTGGGCGTCCATCTGTTCCCAAAGTCTGTGTGGCAGATCCCACAGGCTTTGCACAGTGATTTCACGACTGTTTTTAGAAGAGGGTTTGTGCCAGTGATGCACCAGATATGCAATTGTGGCTTTCAAAAATAATCAGCCTTTTCCCCAAGTAGTTGACATTTTAGAAATCACAGTATCCAATCCTGAAAATTAGAAAAAGTGGTTATAGGCAGTCTGTAAAAGAGGAAATTGGCTAAAGTGTGTATGTGGTGTATATTTTAGCAGTTTTTGAGTTCATTCATTTAACTGTTAGCTGCACGTTCCATAGATAAACAGGAAACATGGGCAGACATTCTTAATGATGTATGGCGTTGATATTTGACTACGTGGTGGGCTTGTAACTTTGTGTGTGATAACCTAATACAGATGGTGAAAGAAGTTACACTAAATCCATTTTCCATTCTCAGGACACATGCCTCACACTTGTCCAGTGTCGTTAAATTCCTGCATAATTTCTGTGCTGTTTTTATGTGATGAATGACTGTGGGAATGTGGTTACGGTCCTGTAACACACACCATCTATCTTATCACCGTGTCTTGTCTCAGCCCAGATCTGATGGATGAGAGTTAACTTTCTTGGAGTCGCACTGTGTTATCCTTTGAGTCGTTAGGTTCCCCGGTAACCTGCAGAGGCTCCAGGACTTGGTATTAAAGAATTAAAGGGAAGCTCTGCTGTCATTCCATTCTTCTTCCAGTGACTTCCTCAAATCAGTTACCTCCACAACATGACAGGCTGTTCTTTTAAAACCTGTGTACAAAGTAACCTTCTTTTCTCATGACCAATTCAAGTAAGGCATACTCTGAGTTGTTTATCATCTCCTGTGTTATCTGAAATGCAAATCTTTTAAATTAGGTATTTGCATTAAAAGTTGTTCTGCTGCAGGGTTTTCAGTGCTGTAGGTGCTGATGCCTGGTTTGAAATGACCCTCCTGAGAAACCCTATCCTTGTAGGGGCCCCATATTCTATTACTCACTGTAGAGGCATCTTAGCAGCAGATACCTCCAGCTAAACCACTTGGGTTCGTTCTTAGGGCGCCTGCCAAGTGCCAGCTTTGGCACGCATTGCTCAGGCTGCCCGGGTTTATTTTTTCAGCCCTGCCTTGCTGAGTGAGAATGTGCTTGCTCACCGCTCTCCTTTGCTCTCATTCCTCCCCTCTTCACACGCACCCTCCCTGCACATCTCCAAATGTGATTCTTGCATTTTAATTCTGTGCCCAGAATAGCTCAGAGATGATCATATGGTGAAACTAAATTGCACTAACATGCATTAGATGAACATAATAAAAAGCTTTCCTTTTCTTTTTTAAAAATTTTATTGGAGTATAGATGATTTACAATGTTGTGTTCATTTCTGCTGTACAACAGAGTGACTCAGTTTTACACATATATATTCTTTTGCATTATGGTTTATCACAGGATATTGAATAGAGTGCCCTGTGCTATCCAGTAGGATTTTTTTTTTTTTTTTTACAGAGCTCAGATCCTGCATTGCTGTGGCTGTGGCTTAGGCCGGTAGCTGTAGCTCTGATTTAACCCCTAGCTTGGGTACTTCCATATGCCAAAGGTGTGGCCCTGAAAAGCAAAAAAAGAAAGAAACAAACAAAAAAAAAGAAAGTATTTTGCATCTGTAAGAGAACTGCGAAAAACCATGTCACCAGGGTTGGGGGGCGGCGGTGAAGAGCCAAAGGGGGGCTAAGCTGAAACCCGGGGTGATGCTTGTTCGATGATTCAACTGTGATCCTGCCTCAGACTCAAACACTTAAGCTCTGGCTGCTTGAATCACCATCTTTCTTCTAGAATGATGACAATATTCTGGGACTTTGGTTCCACCACCTCAGAAATTAATAGAAATGAGTAAAAATCTGTTGTCCCCATCACTCCACATGGCTTTGTTCCCGATGACACACAGGCCTCACTTATCCAGCCTGTGGGTGAAGGCTCCAGTTGGGACAGAAAGGTGTAGCTTGTGAAAGATGCTTTGTTAAAACACAAATTGGCATGCTTCCAAGGGAGGCTTAGAACTTCCTGGCACCATCTCAGCATTCCCGCCACCCCTTCAGACAAGTGCAAAGGTCCCTTGAGTCACTCAGAGATTCACTTACTCCAAAGAGTGGCCAGTGTGGTGCAGCTGTGAACATGGCACCAGAACAGACCATTAACCACCCAGCTCTCAGCTCTGCCTCTGTGCCGATTTTGGAGGGAGGTGGGAGGGGAGCCCAGGAGGGGGTGAAAGCACACATATGTCCCTGTGGTTCCCCATGGCTCCCTCCTAAAGCCCCCGACTCTGTGCTGTGAAGAGAGAGGAGTCTATCAGGGCACCTCAGGCCCAAGGAATCGTGCAGACCTGAGCAGAGTCAACAGTGGCCCCACTGACACACCCTGAGCTCCATAGGGCACCCCTACAGCCTCAGGAGGAGGTGCACCCATTTTACAGGTGGTGAAATTGAGCAAAGAGTTGGGTACCTGAAACCTCCCAGCAGAGCAGCCACATGCAGTGCTTTGCACTCAGGACCCCGAAATTCGGGTGGCCTGAGGTTCCCCACTGCTGTTCCTTGAGTTTACTGAGTCAGGGGAAAGATGACTGATGAACTACGTGGTTTATGTCTTTTTCCAGTCATCCCATATCTTGAATTATCTCTGTAGCTAAATTTTTATCCTCTGGAGCCATGTGTAAGTTATTGTCAACATCCAGTAGTTATAACCCAGGATATGTACAGGACCCTTTCGAAATGACTGGAAACCCTGCTCATAAGGAAAACCTAATTCACCCTCAGCAGTCTGCTATCACTGATAGTTTTCCAGAGTGTGCCTTGAGTTCTGAAGGTAATTATAAAAAGGGAGTTCTGAGTACATCATTTGGCAGTGTTAGATTTTAAAAGATAAATGTGTAGTTTCCTGGGAGCACAGTTCTGGATTATATGCAATCACATATGTCCTCATGAGAAGGACGTGGCTTGCGTGTAGTTAACGCAGACATTTCTAGCCCAGAAAAAAAAATGTGACTTTTAAAAAAACATTCGCACCATGTTATTTTTGAAATTAAGGTCAGAACTTGAAGAACACCAACTTCTCACCGTCTTTCAGATGGACCACAGTTGTGAAGAAACCATGATGGAGGCGGCACAGAAAACGAGGCTTAATTGTTTTTTGTTTTTTGGGTTTTTTTTTTGTCTTTTGTCTTTTAGGTCCACGCTCATGGCATGTGGAAGTTCCCAGGCTAGGGGTTGAATCAGAGCTGCAGCTGCTGACCTACGCCATAGCAATGTCAGATCCGAGCCACATCTGCGACCTATACCACAGCTATGGCAATGCCAGATCCTCTACCCACCAAGCAAGGCCAGAGATCAAACCTTCATCTTCAAGGATACTATTCAGATTCGTTTCCACTAAGCCACGACAGGAACTCCTAATTGTTTTCATTTTTAAAACCCTCAAGCTGCAGAAAGAACACAGTCCCCGGAGAGGTGGCAGCTTCCTCCGTGATCAAAACGAAGGTGACGACCACTCCTGTGCCCACGTAGGGATGTGGCCATGCTCGGATGCCGACTCCACTGCCTTTGAGGACCGGCCGCTGTCCAAGCTGAAGGAGTCCGACAGGTGCTCGGCCCGGGAGAACCTCTACTTGGATGCCCTGTCTCTGGATGATGAGCCTGAGGAGCCCCTGGCCCATGGGCCACAGAGGGAGTTCAGGAACTGCTTCCCTGAGGTTGGCCTGGGTTTGGGGGCCAGTTTCTTGCTGTGGGGCTGAGGGTGGGGCTCTGGAAGCTGGTCAGGGGGCTGGCACACCTGGGTTTTGCATACCGTGGCCTCTGGGGTCAGTAAAAACCAACCCCTCATGACACAGGAGCCTAGCTTGAGGGTCCTGACCCCAGAGTTCTGCTTTACTTTGCCACTTGTCTTGGGTTTGGAAATTTAGCAGCTGTGTCCTGTGTGAATGGGGGTGTTTGGTGAAACACAGGAGGAAGTAGGTCATTCCGGGAAGTAGAGAGCTTCAACTTTTCCTTCAATGAAAGCACAGTCTTTTGATTCCAGAATATGTATGGATAATGTAAAAAGGCCTGTTTTAAAGGAAACTCATCTCTTTGTGGCTCAGTGAGTTAAGGATCCAGTGTTGTCATTGCAGCAGCTCAGGTTGCCACCATGGCCCAAGTTCCCTGGTCTGGGAACTTCCACATGCTGTGGGCATGGCCACACAAAAAAAGAAAGTGTCTCACACTGGAAGTAGCAGGTGTCACTAACCAATGAGATGCAATAAATATCTTAGTACAAAAGGAAAAAAAATCCAACACTAGAAACCTATATAACTTAGATCAGCAAACGGGAAAGCTTATCTCTGTGCAGAAATCTCCATGGCACAACATTGGATTTTTCTGGTTAGGAGTTTTTAAAAACCAGCTTTTAAAAACTGATTTTGGGAATCTTTACCTGTGAGCCAACTTCACGGTGGCTACACCTGTCATGTGACCTGCCCCATGCGCTTAGCAGACAGGAGTGCCCATCAGGCAGCGCTGTTGGAAGCAGGGACCCCTCAGTCAGGGGGTCAGCGAGGTCTGGTGCCTTCTCCTCTGCACCTGTACCCAGCAGAGGTGACATCACCAGTGTGCCACCCCAGATAGCCACTGGCAACCTCCCAGGTGCCACCCACAGAGACGAACTGGCTGGGTGGGGACAGCCAGGCCCCAAAGTGGTGGGACCACGCTGACCTGCAGGTAGGGGCCAGGGCTCCCTGAGGTTTGCTGTGCAGCTGTCAGTCCCGCCACCCCAGAGGCTCACTGGGGCCTTCAATCCCCGGGACTGGGTCCCCAGAGAGGTTTCCTTAGGAGAACTGTGTGCACGCCTTACACTGGACCTTCCTGGATTCCAAATGGTGGCACTTCAGACCAAGTGCTCTGACTCTAATACGTCATACCGCCTTCTTTTCTGTATTGAAGTACAGTCCCTGGACCTTGTCAGTTACAGGTGTACAGTACATGATCCACAATGTTTAAAGATTATGCTCTACTTATAGTTATTATAAAATACGTTATCCACTGTGCTACACAGTATGTCCTTGTAGCTTATTTATCTTATACATAGTGGGCTGTACCTCTCACAGCCACGTCTGTGGCCAGGCTGAGGCCAAGGGATGTCTGTCCCCTGACTTACTTTGGCCTCATCTTCCTCTTCGCTCTTCCCCTTCCCTCCCTCCCTCTCTCTCTCTCTCTCTCTCTCTCTCTCTCTCTCTCACATACACACACACACACACACACACACACACACACTGATGTATTCCTTCAGTCATTTCAAGAGCCAACTTTGAAGTACTTAGCAACGCCCTTTGAGGAAGATCATACTTTTTTAAAATTCTTTTTATAGTCCACACCAGTGGCATATGGGAATTCACAGGCTAGGGGTCGAATTGGAGCTGCAGCTGCCAGCCTATGCCACAGCCATTTCTGAGAAACAGGATCAAAGTCCAGCTTCCCCAGTGTGCTAGATCCAAGCCTCATCTGCCACCTACACCATAGCTCACAGCAATGCTGGATCCTTAACCCACTGAGTGAGGCCAGGGATGGAACGTGTGTCCTTATGGATACTAGTTGGGTTCCTTACTGCTGCACCATAATGGGAACTCCATGACACCCTTTGAGGAGCACAGGACAAACACCTCCTCCGAGACAAAGTTCACAGACCATTTTTTTCCCACTCATGTGCGCCCTCCTGGACTCAAACTCCTCATTACACCATGGATTCTGGTTTCATCTCTGTACTTTAAAGGGCTGAGGGGCAGAGGCACTCCTGACCCAAACTTGGCTTCCATGTACATTTTAAATGGTATTTTCCTAAGAGCAAAACAAATCACTTAGCAACCCAAAGGCTCTGGGGCCACCAATATTAACTGATTCAGACAAATTTTCTTCTTTATAGGAAGGAGAAAATCACAAGGGAAATCTTCAAAGGTAAGTAAGATTGGTGAGAACCACAGTAGGCTACTACTGTGAGAAACCTCCTGGTCTTAAAATTCCCTCTTGACGCTGCAATCTACTGTGACACTCTCTTCAAAAATGACTTAGACTAAGACTTCTGGATAAGTAGTTGCTTTATTATCAATTTGATAAATACAGTGTTTTAAATTACTAGCAGTGAAAAGGCCAGCATTTTGCCACCTTCATGTGTATAAGTGTCGTGGTAAGAGCCTTGTGTTTACAGTTGTGTGTTATGAATATAGATGGATGATTGTGTTACCTGGTTTTTTGAAATCCCTTCTAGTTTAAAGTCTGGAGAAACTCCCTCTTGACCTGATGTGAGACACTGTATACACTAATCATTTAAAAGCTCTCCCAGGAGAACTTGGTACAGTATTTCTCTGGCAGTCATCCCTGAAGGAAATAGCTGCTGTGAGTAATCATCTGTTCTAATAACCCATATATGTAAGGTGGGACTCCTCTGAAAAGGCACATGTACACCAACTCCTTTAAATTGAAACATTAAAATGATACAACCCAGCGGAAAGCAGAGTTTTCCCATAACCCCCCTCCCTTCCCTGACCACACACATACATGCCCACGATTTTTCTTTACAGATCTTTATGTACTATTTTATTTTCAGATCACCATCCCTGATTTTCCTGTGAACCACTGTCTCCTTCCCATTTTGCTTTTTGCTGGATCCATCTAAACGCTAGAGTTGCCACTGCTACATGTCTGTCCCCAGGCTATGTCTTGTTTGGTCTCAGGCAGTGCCTGGGACAGAATCATCAGCACACCACATTGAGTCATCATTTCATTGCCCACTGTTCTTCCTCCCTACACTATAGCTAGTTGTTTTTATCTGAATTGCTTCTATTAATTTTAAAAGGATGCCATGCCTGTAAAATCTGAACATTATCAGTGTCCTAAGAATGTGTCCGTGTTCTCATGTCTCCTAAAACTCTTGCTTCCTGCAGTTTTGCTTGTTCCTCTTTCTCCTGTGCATCTTCCTACGCCTGCACGTGTTTCACATGCATCCTGGTTTTTGCCATTCGTTTTGTTTGGCCTCCACTCCTCTGAGCTTGATGAGTCTCCTTTCTTCACCCACAATACTCAACACAAGCTCTAGAGGCAGAAAATCTCTGCACAGATGCCACTGACTTAACTCAGAAGTTCCTCTGAGGACAGACACAAGGGCCAGATGAGTGAGCTACATGCAGGAAATGTGGGAAGGGTCAGGGTTTCAGTTTCTGAAGAGCATCGTGGACCCCAGGGAACAGTGTTCTGAGGCTCACTGCCGATTCAGCATCTCCTGGGCTGGACCAGAGGCAAGAGGAGGACAGTCCTCCTTACCCAGAAAGTTTAAGACCTTGTGGCAGATTTTCCCCCTCTCCATTTCATTATTTTTGGTGCTGGTTACAGCCAGCTTCGTTATTCACAGACCCATGGGACAGGGTGTACATTGTTTCTAACAATTGCAAAAACCTGTACTTGCCTCTGGTAAGAAATAACAAGATGCACTGCCTAAGGATATCAGAGGTATCTGCTTTTTACTCTGTAGTGACGACCACAGAGCGTTTGCCCCGGGGATGCCAAAGCCACCCAGAGCTTGGCCAGCTCTGCAGGCCAGCCTGTGTGGCACCCCCCACCCCAGTCCTGCCTGCCCTCAGTAATGGCACTCTGTCCCAGAGCCTTCAGCAAGGCCTGGGCTGCCTAGAACTGCAGGTATTTAAACCTCTGCTCTGGAGATGGGTGGATATGAGTGTGTCCTGTGAGAGTGCGGTCAAGTTCAGAAAGTGAGTCTGCAGACACCTCCCGTCCCACCACCCCATCAGGAGGGATTCTGGGCCAGAGGGCCCAGAGCTTCAGCCACCTTCCCAGCCACCACTGAGACTCTGCAACTCCCCCCACCCTTGAGATGTTAGAATCCCCAGGACATCATGCAGCGCCTCCGGGCCCTATGGGAGGCAGCCAGTAAATTCATGTCAAATAGAAATATAAGGACAAAAGTGCTAAAATGTTGAGGAATCTACCTCCCCCTCCACGTCTGTCAGCAGCAGCTCGCCCATCTGCATCCTGCCCTTGTTTGGCTGGCCAGCTGATCTCTTCCCCGTCTCCCCTCCCCAGGGCTGTGTCTGTGTCGTCCATGTCAGAGTTCCAGCGCCTGATGGATGGCTCACCCTTCCTGCCAGAGAAGGGCCTGCCAGCCGCCAGCAACAAGGAGGATATCACCCCACCCCTCTCCCCTGACGACCTCAAGTACATCGAGGAGTTCAACACCAAGAGCTGGGACGATGGGCCCCCAGACCCCTGGGCGGACAGGACTGAGGGGGTGCGAGAGGGGCCCGAGTTCGGTGCCGAGCCTTTCCCTGAATCTTCTTGGTACCTCACCACGAGCGTCACCCTGACCACGGACACCATGACCAGCCCGGAGCACTGCCAGAAGCAGCCCCTGAGGAGCCTGGTCTGCACCGAGCAGGCCGGGATGAGGGTGCTGCACAGCCCACCTGCCGTGCGCAGGCTGGATGGGATCATGGTGGCAGGTGGCGAGGGCAGGGTCCGTGGGGGCCCAGGGGACACCAAGGGGGGCCTCTCAGAACAAGTGCTTAGCAGGTGGCCTTGTGCCACCTCCAGGCACCCCCGGGACTACACGGAGGGGGGGCTTCAGCCCCTTGACAGTGCCCTGGGCAACCCCCTAGGTTTCTCCTCCTCTCTGCACAGCCTGGAGATGTCCAAGAACATGAGTGACGACATGAAGGAGGTGGCCTTCTCCGTCAGGAACACCATCTGCTCTGGCCCAGGTGAGCCTCCAGTCAAGGACATAGCCTGTCAGACCAACGGGTCCCGGACGACGGGGACACAGACTGTTCAGACCATCAGCATTGGCCTGCAGACCGAGGCCCTGCGGGGCAGCGCCATCACCAGCAGCCCCCACAAGTGTCTCACGCCCAAGGCAGGCAGTGGTGCCACCCCCGCATCCTCTCCATCGCGCGGCCTCAGGAGCAGGCAGGTGGCCCCAGCCATCGAGAAGGTGCAGGCCAAGTTTGAACGCACGTGCTGCTCCCCCAAGTATGGGTCTCCCAAGCTGCAGAGGAAGCCCCTCCCTAAAGCTGAGCAGCCAAATAGGACTTCCCCAGGGCTGGGGCAGAAGGGGTGCAGTGAGTCAGCCTGGGCCCGCTCCACCACCACGCGGGAGAGCCCTGTGCACACCGCCATCAACGATGGCCTCTCCAGCCTCTTCAACATCATCGACCACAGCCCTGTGGTGCAGGACCCCTTCCAGAAGGGGCTGCGGGCTGCCAGTCGGTCTCGCTCGGCAGAGCCCCGGCCAGAGCTGGGCCCAGGCCAGGAAACCAGCCCCAGCTCTCGGGGACGGTCACCCAGCCCCATTGGGGGCAGCTCTGAGACATGCAGGGAGGAAGGGGGCGAGAGCACGCCTGTGAGGCAGGACCTGTCTGCTCCCCCCGGCTATACACTCACTGAGAACGTCGCCCGGATCCTCAACAGGAAGCTGTTGGAACACGCCTTAAAGGAGGAGCGGAGGCAGGCTGCCCACGGCGCCCCCAGTCTCAGCGGAGACAGCCATGGGGCAGAAGCGGTCAGAGCCGAGCCAGTGTCCATCGAGGTAATGGATACTAGTGCCCCCTACCTGCCCCACTGCTGTCCTTTTCAATGTCGGGCACAGCCAAACCTGGGCTGCTTCAGGTCGTTGGATTTCAGGAAGCCTTGTCCACTAAGGGGTTCCTGTGAGCTGGGAAGATGCGGGGTTTATGGGAGCCTGGGGTGAGCAGAAACTTGAGCCCTGAGCTGCTCTTAAAGAGAACTGCTGAGCAAGGTAGGTAGGGGTGGTTTTAAGTAACTCAGGAGTCAACTCAGGTCATCTGCTTGGGCCTCAGTGATGGAGGCTCATTTGCTTATCTGGCCTTTTCACTTGGGGTCACATCTACCCTCTTCCTGGGGGAGTCTGTGTCCTGGGAGCGTGTGTGTGATGTTAGGCTTTCTGCTCCAGCTCTTTGTGTGACGACATGAGAAGGCTTTGACAAGGTAGATGGAGACACCTTGGACAGGGTGGACAGAATGTCCAAGTGGCTATCTGGAGTCCAGTGCTGGCTTCTGTACAGACAGCAGGTTCCATCTCTCGAGTCCCAAACCTCTGAGTCCTCAGCAGTAAAACCAGGTCAGACAAATGCACTGGTCAAAGTCCTGCCTTCATACAGAGAGATTCGATCCCTGTACACATGACCCATTACGAGCACATTACCTGTGACCACACATGTTATCACATGAGATTATATTTCCCTTAAGGTTTCTTGCTATTCAGTCGACCTTGACTTCTGCTCTGAGCATATTCACATGTGGTATAATTGTACCGCTTTATAAAAAAACAATTCCCATTTTCACTTCAGGTATGAGCAGAATAAACTACAGCCAAATGCTAATGCACTGTGTAAACACAGTGATGTTGGCCTCACAGTATGCAGTGCTGGGAGTCACACACCCCCATGTGCAGACCTGGGGTTGAGGCCTGACTGCCCGCCCCAGGAACCCAGATGCACAGCCCACAGAAGTGGAATCCATACCCTGGTAAGCATTCTCCAGGCAGGGCAGACAGCAGAGGTCTGAGGAGTAAAGAGCGGGGGCGCAGGAGAGAGGGAGAGACCCACTCCCTGGACTGCAGTGCCCCCTGCACAGGTGAGGTGGTGTTTCCAATGTCACCTGACCCACCCTCTGCTCCAAGTTTCCCACAGTGGAAAAAGGAATGTTCAGCTTCCTGGTACCAGCCAGCATTTAACTCAGAATACAGACTCTAAGCATGAAAAGGACTGAACCATGTGAAACTGCCAGAGACCTACAGAAAGGGCGGTGCCATGTGCTTTAACCTCACTCATAGTGACGGTCTGTGGCATGCGCCTGCCAAAGCTTGGCGTGTCTGTGATAAAGCTGTTTACATACTCTTAAGAAGGCGCTTGTATTCTCATGTGACACCCAGTGCCCTCTGTGGACTTGTCACCCCATCCCTCCGGACCCCTCAGGTAAGTGATTTGCTGTTGCGGGTGTGTGTGTGTGTTGCGGGGGTGTCCCCACCTTCTTAGGGACCTGGAGTTGGAATGAGAGCTTTGTCCCCACGCATTAACTGACCTGTCTGTGGCATCTGTTTGTATTAGAGACTAAATAGAAGTTAATTTTAGGGACTAAAAAATGCTTTGAGTCACTAGCAGTGAATGCTGCGGGCAATCTGTGATAATATAAAGGAAATGGTTTCATGACTGAATCATAGCACTAAGGCATGAAAATGACTATCTGTACAAAGTTGTGCACTACCCCTCTGGTCCTCTGTAAAGTGTTCAGATTTTCTTCTCACTTGTTGTGTTTGCTACCAGAAGAGGTGATGGCCAGTTTAAAGGGGTTCAGAACCTCATGGAGCTCTCATGCAGTGTTAAAGTGTCATGGGCTCTTTTTTCCCCTTTCTCTTGGAATTGTGCTTATTCTAGATTCCAGTGGAATTAGCCCCGACCTGAATTCCCATCACTCCATAAGTTAACTGCTAGTTCTGGGTTTTCATTTCAAAAGTCACCAGGATGAATTCTGATGTCCGCCCTCCTATGAGCCCCTGCTGGGGACTCTTTCCTAGAGTGTTCACAGGGGCATCTAGACACAGGTGACCAAGGCGCCCCCTTTCTCCCCTCACCCAACAAGCTACTACTTCCTCTTTCTCTTGAAATTGTAGCACGGATAGCACCAATGCATGATATGGAGAGAAACTATGAGCAGGAGGGCTGGTGTGGAGGGGGTATAATTTGGAAAATGCAGTGCTTCCTTCCCCCCATATCTCGGTGGAAAATGCAAAGGCAAAGTTTTATTCTGGGCAGCAGCCACTTGATCATTGTCTCTGAAACAATCTGGCTTTTTCATGGGCTGTTTCAGAAAGAGCAGTCGTAGGTGTTAGAAATGTTAAATGCCAATGCTCGGGAAGGGAGAATGGCCAGGGGAAGGGAGTTGCTGCAGTTCTGTGCTAAGGGCTCCACCTGCTCTGGCCTGTGTGCCCGCTTCTGCCAGACCTCGCATCTCCGAAGGGCTGACCCTGAACCTGTTGATTTTAAACCTTTACTGTTCTTCTCTTTTAAAAAGTGCCTTCCAACCTACTTGCTTTTCTTTTGTCTGTCTGTTCTGTCCAGAACCAAACTGTCTTACTAACTGCCCCCTGGGGACTCTAGCCCTGCTGCCTCAAGCCGTAAGTGCTTTCTTCCTTCTTTCCACACTGTCTGTAGCTCAGGGCTGGCATCTGACTCACAGGATGAGGCCCAGCCACCTGGGGAGATCTGTAGGGAGAGGACGGCAGGTCTGGCCGTGCCCACTTGCTCCCCCCCGACTGCTGACTGCTCAGTGCAGAGGTCCTACCCAGATTTCTCCTCTTGGGTGCAGTTTGCAGCCCAGATGCTCCCAGATCAGTACAGGAACATTGGCCGGAGAGGGGACTGTACAGCCTGCGGAGTCTCTGCTCCATTCAGTATTTGGTGACGGTGTACATAGCCATGCGCTGTAATGAGGTGTGACCATGATGCACGAGACTTTTTTTTCCAACAACTACACTAGAGAGAACAACTGCAAATGTCTTGTCCTTCCTCTTGGTCACCATAGGTGACATAGTAAGTGCTCAATGAATATGCATTAATTGAATAAACAAAATTATCCCTGCTCCAAAAATTGCAGATTTGCCTTCAGGGCCGGAATCGAGGCTTGTGAGAAAACACCAACCTTGTCTCTGATCAAAGATACAGTCACCAACCCACCTTATGTAGCTTTCAAAGGCTAAGCTTGTGCCCCATGAAAAATGACAATGAATGGATGCAGAGGCCACTTCCATGCGAGGTGCTGTGAGGAGAGGATGCCTGCAGGGGGCTACTGAGGAAAAGACAGCAGCATTTGCTCTTGTATGCGGTGTGTTAGTAGAGAACTTAGTCCCCTTGAACTCATGGTCTCACATTTCTTCCTGTAGGAGTGCAACAGATGCCAGTAAAGAAGTGGCACAAACTAACAGAAGCCCATGTCGCTCAGCCTCAGTGACATGGAAACAGGCTGCAGTGGTGCAGTAAAGCTCCCAGCCACACAAACTGCACACAGCAGATCCTGCACACACTGATACACAACAGACCGCACTCTTACACAACACACACACCTACCCCTCTTGCAACATCCAGAGACACAAGCAGCACCAGGTTCCGCAGCCACCATCCCATGCTCTGGGCTGGGGTGAGGAGAGGACTTGTAGTTTAATTTTGACTGTTTTAGGGCTGACTTGTTTTCACAGATGAGGTGTCTCTGGTTGTCATGGTTTCCGTTAGCATAAGTGCTTTACTGAGGCGGCCTCCCTGGAGTCACCTAGAATGCCACCAGCAGAGGCAGAGATGTCTGCGTCATCATGTGTCAGTGCTCCTTTGCTGCTGCCCTGGTGGCAGCCCCTCCCCCATCTGTCCTGTGCTCTACATCATCTTCACCCAGCTCGTCTCTTCCTGTCGCTCCCCTGCTGTGCTGACCACCCGCCCCTCATTCTGGGTTGCCTGCGGCTGTAAGGGCTTGGAGGGGCCTCACTCCATGTCCTTCAGTGCAGTGGGCCCCATCACAGCTTCTCAGGGTCTTCTGGGCAGACAGCTCGACCCTGCAGTGCTCACCGTCTCCTCATGCTGCAGCTTCCCGCGTCTCTCTGCCCACCAATTCCACATCTTGGTGTCCTCTCTCCTGTCCAGACTAAGGACAGGTAGCTCGACAGTCCCTAGAATGAAAAGGGGACAGGCCATGGGCTGGGGAGGAAGTGCGTTGGCGCTTTGCACGGGGCTGCACTCGACTTGCATCATTTTTCCTCAGAATGTGCTAGAAGCCTGCGGCTCAAGCACACTCAGTCTCCACTTTTTAAATATGCCGCTGGCAAGCATCGTGCAATGAAACCACCTAAATTACAGCTTCTGCCTGCAGCACTTCTTCCATGATTTGGGAGTTTGTTTAACCCAGTGCCAGTCAGGCTGGAGTAAACAGCAGCAGCGTTGGCTTTAGGGTGAGTCTCTGTGGATGCAGCTGGATGCAATCATAGAGCCCTTCGCAGACCTGCGCAGACCCAGGCAGAGTGGCCTCTTAAGACCCGGCCACCAGAGCAAGATGGATGTTCAGGAGGGTCGGAACACGCCCAGGTGGCCATGCAGACCCCTCATGCCTCTGCTCCCCTGTCCATTTGCTTCAGCCCAATTCAAAGCCACTTCCTCTACACCCATCTCATACCACGTTTTGATCATGATTTGTCATCTTCCCATTACCGCTATCGCTGCTGTCACTGGTCATTTGTGTCGAATTCTTTACTTCCCATTTTTACTCTCCCTGAGCAACATGTGAGTATTCAAAAGGTGCAGATGTCCTGTCTTTTGCACTTGAGCCAGCTGAAACATATGTTTGGGGACAACCCTCCCTGGGGACCTGTCTGAGTAACTGTGTCTTCCTCTTCGGCTTTGAAGGAACTACCTTGTTCTGCACTAGCTCCATCCCTAGAACCCTGCTTCTCCAGGCCCGAGAGACCAGCAAACCGTCGCCCTCCGTCCCGTTGGGCCCCACATTCCCCCACTGCCTCACCAGTTCCGTCACCCGGGGACCCGACCTCCTTGGAGGAGCTAGGCGATGAGGAGCCACCCGGGGAGAAGCCACACCTGTGATGCAGGTTCTCATGGATGATCCGGAATAATTCACTGTAATTTGCAACACCATGCCGTCATCAACCGAACTCTGCCCCCAAAAGGAGAGATCTGGTTTTCTCAAGGTCAAAGAATGTTTTTTTTAAAAAATTACACAGCTGCTGAATGTTCAACCTGTGAACCTGAGATGTTTCTAGAATGAAACAGTCAATGTGCCTGTAAGAACTTAATTTTTTTCATAGCTCAGAAAACTATTTTTGTCTCCATCTTTTTTTACACACAGTATATTAAAGGTAAATAAGATTAAATAAATTTAAAAAAGGAGTAAGTTTTAAAGATGTACATTTTACGAGATTCTGAATACCCTCACTCTCGGTACCGACTGCCTGTCTGTTAAATTTGCACTGTTAACATTCTGGTTTGGTTTATTTCCACATTGAATTAGAGTGTTTTAAGTTAATTTCATTTTGTCAATTGTTCTTGTTTAAGAATTTCTGAAATGCTTCAGACTGTCTTGATTCAGTGGACTTTTTGTAATGAAAAAACCGTCTGACACCGGCAGACAGGGAAGATCTCCTGTAGCCTGAAGGATGGAAGGCAGCATCCTGGAAGAGGCACCGAGGCCTCTGCTGGGCTCCCACACTCGCTGTGCAATCCACATGTTCTCTGCCTGCACGTCTTGGGGCTCAAAGCACGGGGTGCATGTACATACCGCCACAGGGTCCCCCCACCGCCACCGTGAGTCCTGTCCCACGTGACACGCCGTCAGCTCCCTTCTACTGCACTGTCACTGTTATCCTCGTGCACCAATGATACAACAGCAAGGCATTTTTTTACTTATTGTTAAAAGATTAACTGGCATTATACAGTGTTTACTCAAAATTTTTCTTGTTTAAGGAAAAACACTACAAAAAGTCATGAGGAAGCCAAATGGAAAGAGAGGGTGGTGCCTCAGAGTCTGTATGAGACAATGATGAAGAAATAAAGCCTTTCCAAGTCGGTGCCTGCAGGACCTTTTGTCTCACTTTGCAGTTTCTTGTAAGAGCATCCTGGGATAGATTAAAAGGCAACTCATTTTTGCCAAAAAAGCCAAAATGAGTGGGTGAGGAAACCAGCTACCCACAGTCAACACATGCCCGGCCTCCTCCTCCCATCTTCTGAAGGTAGAGAGGCCATTTCCATCCCTGGACTGGGACGCAGCCCAGGCGGTCAGTACGGATGGAGTAGGAGCTTGAGGAAGTGTTGCTGACAAAAGAACAGGAGCTGAAGGCTGAAGCTGCCAGCCTGAATGTTTCAGGAGCGAACAGGCTGGTGGAGTAAGTTCTCTTCCCAGCAGTACCATGGTTTCATCTTTAAATCTTTTCAAAAACAACAAGTACCAACTCTTGGGCACTGGAACCTGCTGTAGCTGCTGAGGGAGACAGCATGACGGTTCCTTAAGATTAAGCAGTTACCAGATGATGCTGTAAATCACTTGTGGGGTAAGCCCAGAAGAATGGAAAGCTGAGGTTTGAACAGATATTTACACACCTGTGTTAAGTAGCAGCTTTATTCACAGTAGCCAAAAGGTGGACACTGCCAAAGTGTCCCTCAATGGAACGAACATGTGGTCTCTACGTGCAATAGAACCTACTCAGCCTTAGGAAAGAGGGCAATTCTGGCACCTGCTGTAGCAGGGATGAGCCATGAGGATGTCACCATAAGTGAAATAAGCCAACCACAAAAAATAACATGCTGTGTAATTCCAATTCACACGAGGGACCTAGCAACTCCCAGGGGAAGAGGACCTCTTAAATTCGTAGATATAAAATAATGGTTAGCAGAAGCTGGGGAAAGGAAAGACTGAGGATAGTATTTAATGAGTACAGTTTGGGAAGATGAAGTTTTGGAAATGGATGGTGGTAATGGCTGCACAATATGAATGTACTTATTGCCATTGAACTCTATGCTTAAACATGAGTAAAAGGGTGAATATTATGTCTGTTTTACCATGATAAGAATGTTTCATGCAAAAAGTAAATATTCTACTTAACTCCCTGACACAGCTTCAAACAAGCTATCAGCAAGCTGACAGATACTTCTGTGCCCAGCCTCTGCCTACAGTGGCAGGAGGTGCATTAGCACCCCTTCAGTTGGAAGCAAGCAGGGAGGTCATTGGTGGTCATAACTGGAGAAGCACCAGCATCCAACCCAGTGACAGCCTGGACTCACACCACCATGCCCTCAGGACCTGCCCTGACTGCTGGCCCAGCTCTGGCTCTGTGTGGCTTCATTCTCAGACAAGCATCCCCAGAGTCAGCAATGCTGGTTCCGTGTTGGGGCTCTTACTAGTTTAGCAACTCCCAGGGGAAGAGGACCTCTTAGAAGTAGCATGAGCAAAAGCCCCAGGACTGTGGAATCTCAAGGCTCTGCTTTCATTCATAGGTCCCACCTGGAGCCCATCTCTGCCAGACAGGCTAGATGGTTTCCCATCAAAGAAAAACCACCAGAGCTGTTCGAACAGAGGGAAAAGGGTGCCTGGAAAGCAGGGAAGCTGAATGTGGTGGTGGGGCGCCCCTGAATTTACATGGAGAGGTTCTGGTCATCACAGAGAACCTGCTTTCTGGCTGTAGGAGATAAATCCCAGGCACAAAAGCAAAAGGCAGGAATGGAATGGGGCAAATCCTGAGTCAGGCAGGGCTTAAACTAAACTTGGAGGAAGAGCAGGATTGAACTGTGAAGGCAGGAGGGTGGTCGGGTTGAGGGGAGTAGGAGCAGAGACATGAGGGTGGTGGTGACAAAGACCTCCAACCAGGGCAGTGGTGTGGTCACTGTGGTGGCAGAGCCTGCAGAGACAGGGCCACGTGGACGGCACCAGTGCCTTGAAAGTGGTTTGGAACCTCTCCCACCATCCAGTCCTCTACATGTTGGGCATATGCATTCTCGAGTCCACTTATTGGGGAACCACTCCAGCTTTTGCAGAGGCAAGACTAGAGGATGAAATCACTTTCTGAACTATCCAAATGGACAGCAAGGCACTAAGTGAGTAGAGCAGCTGCTTGTCTGTTCATGTCCCCACCCACCATCCTTAATGTGCAATTTGCTTTTAAGATCTAAAGAAGGAGCAGGAGCAGATTCCTGACACTCAGCTAACAGCCCTCACATGCAGCCTGCCTGCCCTGCTCAGTGGTCACAGCCAGCCCCAGCCTGACATTTCCCATCAAACTGCAGCCAGTCTGGGTGGGAGTGGCCACAGGGCACCTTTCCTTTTCTCACCCGATGAAAAAGTAAATTATTACATTAAGGTCTTCAGTATTGTGTCTTTTAAAAAAAAATATGTCTCTGCATATCATAATTCTGTTTCTCTTTGGTATATCTGTGTTTCACTCACTTTTTAAATTAAGCTTGCCAGAGTTATGAATATTTATTTTGTTCCAAAAATAGCCGAGATGTACAACTGTCATTTTCTAATTCATTGATTTAAATTGTAGTAAAATACACGTAAAACTTAGCATTTTAACCATCTTAAAGGACACAGTTCAGCGGCATTTAGAGCATTCAGACTGTTGTGCAATCACCATCATGTCTAGTCCCAGAACACTTTCATCACCCTACAAGGAAATGCACATTAAGCAGCCCCACCCCACTGCCCCTGGCACCCATAGCATCTGCTTTCTGTCTCTGTGTTTGCCTATTCAGGACTTTTCATATAAATGGAATCACACAAGACCTGGCCTTCTGTGTCTGGCGTTTCACCTAACATGAAGTTTTCAAGGTTCACTCATGTCACAGCCTGGGTCAGTACTTCCCTTTCAGAGCTGAGTAATAGTCCATTGTATGGATGACTACATTTTGTTCATCCATTTTCCAAACAAAAGAAAATGGTCTGTTTACTTTAAACAGCCTTCACCATTCCCCCAAAGGAAGCAAGTCATAATGAATAGTCAGAACACTCAGCAATTAGTTTGCAAAATTGAAGCACTTTGGTGTCTAACTCAAACACAGACATCTTGAGGGGCCATCAGGATAGATATATACTTAAACTTTCCTTTGCATTTAATACTTTCAGCCTTGTTCTTTGATGCAGTGTGCACTGGAAACCAGTACAGCAGGAAATCAGGCTGAGTCATAAGCAAGTTGGCTGTGTGAGCAAACTTGAGGACATGGGGTTGCTAGCACACCCTGGATCACCCAGAATGAAGAAATCTGGATTTGAATCCCAGTCTGAACACTTAAAGAGATGGCCCCAGGTTGCATTACTTTAACTAATTTGAAAACAACAACGATAGCTACTTCTGAGGCACATAAGGATTAAGCAACACCAACCAGACATGAACAGAAAAGACAGGCGCCTGCTCTCCCACAGCTTCTGCTGTGCTGATGAGAAACGCATAGTGAACAGGTGGAGTAACTCACTCAAAGGCTTCCCTGGGGAGAGAGCCTCATGCTGAGGCCTGGACACCAAGCAGCTGTCAATCGGACAGAGGGTATAGCTGGTGCAAAGTTGAGATGAGGAGGTAGGTCTGTGGAGGGGGAGGGAGAGGACCTGGAAGCTTGGGAGAGGCCCTATGATGCAGAAGAAAGAGTTTGAATTTTATGCTAGGTGGGTTGCAGGAAGATAAGGACTTCTTAGAGGACCACTTAGAGGACTCCTGTGATGTAAGGATAAAGAAGAGCAGGAACAGAGAGCTCCCCAATGAAAGGCTGTTGTGTTGACCCAGAGAAGCCTGGCTGGGGATTCCTACCATTTCTGCTGCTGTTATTATTAGCATCTCACCACCAGGCTTACTGTGTGCTGCTCATTGAGAACTGGGCTTTAAGATCTGCTGCCGAGGATTCCTTGGGCCCCACTGTCAGAACCCATGCAGTTGTTCAGATAAAAGCTGAACAAAACCCTTGCTTATTCTTCTGCTGCCTCTCAGGCAGAGGCAGCAGCCTTGTCAGTGGCCTTGGGCCAAGAACCCCCTTCCCTTTAGGACACAAGATCACACAGTAAGCTGCTCATTCCTGTTTTGTTTTTAAGGTCTGATCCTTCTGCAAAAGGAGAATGACTTCTATTTTCAGTCATTTGTGCTTTAGTGAAAGTGGGTTCCCACTCTTTAAAGTGGTCGTTATAAGGGGAGCAGCTGAAGGCTGTGTGTGTGGGGTGGGGGAGCACTGCCTCAGGTACTATACAACATACTAAAGGAGAGGAACACAGAGGTAGCTGACTTTGTTTATTCAAGCTTTGTATTACCAGATTAAGTGAACCCAATCCAAAGACAAAAGCTTCTGTACCTTCCCAGTGAGCTCTAGGAATCCAAACCTCCTAATCCCCATGGTAATCCTGGAATCAATTCATCACTCAGTACTCACCAACCCCAGGCTCCCCTGTACATGTGACTTTAACTGATTAAAAACAAAGCACTGGAAACGCTGTAAATCCACTATACTTCAATAAAACTTTTAAAAATTAAAAAAAAAAAGGACTGAAGAAACTGATGAAATAGGTGCACCTAAAAATAGCTGGTGGAATTATACATTCTAAATTCCAAATTTCTAGAGAATGGCTAAGCAATAAGCAATTAACTATGAGTGTTCATACTAATTGAGTCATTTCACTTAGGGAAATTTACCTCAAATAACTCCAATAAAATCAATATAATTTGTATAGTAGATTCATAACAGCAAAAATCATAGATCAAGAATTTGAAAACAGACTAAACAAGTTCTGTCTATCCACAGGTTCAAATACTGTGATCCACTTAGAAAACCAAGTGACTAGGGACTGGGTATCCCAGGGGGCACAAATAGATGTGAGGCACCTGCCCCCACAAGGCTCCTCACCTGGTAAAGGACGTCCAACCACCTCTGCTCAAATCCTGCTCCACCACTTTCTGCCCAAACAACCTTGGGATAGTTACCTCTGTCCTCTGGATTTCAGTTTTTTGCTAAGCAAAAGAATTTACCTATTAGCAATCACCTGTTTGGTAAGTGAGGAGGATGAGATAAGCTAATAATACTTGTTAAGCAGTCAGAATAGTTATCTGGCACTAACTTTCGTTAAATAAAATGATTATATAAATGTCCCATTATAAAATGATATTATATGTGCCATAACTGTATGTATAAGTGCAGAGTAAGCACAGAAATGTTACTGATTCCACCTGAGGTTGAGGCATAGCGGGTGGGAGGGTAGGGGAGTGGATGGTATAGGAAAACCTCATGCTGATCTCTGTGGTAAGAGTCTAGGAGGAAATGAAAGGAAGAATGAGAAAGAACTTCCAGTACTGTCTAGGTTATGCATGGGATACTTCTTTGGGATTTTTTTTTTTTTGTCTTTTTAGGGCCACATCCGCAGCACATGGAGGTTCCCAGGCTAGGGGTCGAATCGGAGCTACAGCTGCCAGCCTATGCCACAGCCACTCCAGATCCAAGCCACATCTGCGACCTACACCACAAGTCTTGGCAACGCCAGATCCTTAACCCACTGAGTGAGGCCAGGGATTGAACCCGCAACCTCATGGTTCCTAGTCAGATTTGCTTCCACTGTGCCACGATGGGAACTCCCCTTTGGGATTTTTGAAGAGATTCGAATGTATTTTCAATTACATTTGTATACTGGACTGGTTTTTTGTTTGTTTTTTGTTTTTTTAACAAATGTGACACCAAGCTGAGCTTTATTGGAAAGAAAACCACAGGGGAAAAGCAGCTAGTCCATCCTGACCCCAGGACCCTGCCATCCATCCCAATATAGTAATCCCATAATCAGGGCTGCCCAGGCCAGAACGTCAGTTACTCCTTCATGGGCAACCCATCTGCTGTGGCAGTTCATAGGGAAAGTTACTGTTATCTGCTAAAAGACTCACTGCTTAAGTGTTCCTAGTGACCCTGGCAGCCACATCTGCACTGTCTTCTTGTGGTTCACGACTGTTTGTTAGACTCTAGTCAGGTGCCGGCATTCTCAAGGTACTGCTGGTAAATGAGATACATGTTGATTTTGTTGTGAAGGCATTAGAGCTGTTCAGGATGTTCTACCTACTCCTGGACATATTATAAAATCACACTTTCCTACTGCCCCTTGAAGTTGGGTGTGGCTCCTTGCCAATAGAGTGTGAATAAGAGTCACACTTCCAGCAAGACGTGACATACGTAAGAGCCAATATGCCACTTGCCATGTTCCTTTTTAGCCTCAGCCATCCAGGGAGCCTATGTTGTTCCATCTGGGCCCTAAGTGGCATCATACACAGACCCCCTTTAAATAAGTACTACGAGGGACAAATAGGTCTGTGAGTGTCAAGCCACTGAGAGTTGGGAACTGTTAATTAAAGCAGCGAACTTAGCACATGCTGGAATAACTGTCAAAAAATGGAAATGCATATATAGATAACATGAAAAAACAAAACCCCATGATCACCTCAATAGATGCAGAAAAAGCATTTGATAAAATTCGACATCTATTTATGATAAAAACTCTCACCAAAGTGGGTATAGAGGGACCATCTCAACATAGTAAAAGCTATTTATGACAAACCCATAGCCAACATAATACACAATGGTGAAAAGATGAAAGCCTTCCTGATAAATTCTGGAATAAGACAAGGATGCCCACTCACCACTTTTATTCAGCATAGTATTGGAAGTCCTAGCCACAGCAATCAGAGAAGAAATAATAAAAAAAGGTACCCAAATCAAGGGAAAGGTAAAATTGTCATTATATGCAGATGACTGGGTATTCTAAAGTTATGTAGAAAGTCCTAAAGACTCCACACAAAGATATTGGAACCCATAAACAAATTCAGCAAGATAGCAGCAGGATACAAGGTATAATATAGATATTGATTGCATTTCTTTTCTTTTCTTTTTTTTTTTTTTTTTGGTCATTTTAGGGCCATACCTGTGACACATGGAAGTTCCCAGGCTAGGGGTCAAATCACAGCTGCAGCTGCCAGCTTACACCACAGTATCAGCAACACCAGATTCGAACTGCATCTGCAGCCTGCACCACAGTAGGCCAAAAGCTGTAGCTCTGATTCAACCCCTAGCCTGGGAATTTCATATCCCATGGGTGCGGCCCTAAAAAAGCAAATAAATAAATAAATAAATAAAAGTGAAAGACTTGTATGTTGGGATCTATAAAACATTGGTAAAGGATACTGAAGAAGATTCAAAGAAATGGAGATACCCCCATGCTCTTGGGTTGGAAAAATATTGTTAAAATGCCCATAATACCCAAAGCAATGTGCAGATTTCATGTGATCCCTATCAAATTACGATATTTTTCAGAGAACTAAAATAATCCTAAAATTTACAATGGAACCATCAGATTGGCAATTCAGCCCTGAGGAAAAAGAACAAAACTAGAGGTATAACCCTCCCATACTTCAAACAATTCTACAAAGCTACAATAATGAAAACAGTGTGGTGCTGGCATAAAAATAGACATATAGATCAATGGAACAGAGAGCCCAGAAATAAACCCACATACCTATTGTAATTAATCTTTGACATAAAAGGCAAAAATATACAATGGAGAAAAAAAACAGTCTTTTCAGCAGGTGGTGCTGGGAAAGCTGAACAGCTACATACAAATCAATGAAATTAGAACACTCCCTCATACCATGCACAAATAAAATCAAAATGCCTTAAAGACTTAAGACATGACACCATAAAACTCCTAGAAGAGAACATAGGCAAAACATTCTCTGACATAAATCATAGGAATGTTTCATTAGGAAACAGAAACAGAAATGACAACCTACTGAACGTGAGAAAATATGTGGAAACAATGCATCCAAGTGCTTAATTTACAAAATGCACACACAGCTTATATAACTCAATATCAAAAAATGACAAACCAATCAAAAAAAAAAAATGAGCAGACCTAAATAGACATTTCTCCAAAGACAAGACAAATGGCCAACAGGCACATGAAAAGATGCTCATCATCACTAATAATTAGAGAAATGCAAATCAAAACTACAATGAGGTACCACCCCACACTGGTCAGAATGGCCATAATTAACAAGTCAAATAACAAATGCCAGAGAGGGTGTTGAAAAAAGGATACCCTCCTTCACTGTTGGTGGGAATGTGAATTGGTGCAACCACTGTGGAGAACAGTATGGAACTTCCTTAAAAAACTACAATTAGAACTACCTCCAGCAATCTCACTCCTGGGCATATATCCAGAAAAGAGGAAAACTCATTCAAAAAGAAACATGCACCCCAGTGTTCACTGCAGCACCGTTTACAAGAACCAAGACATGGAAGCAACCAAAATGTCCATCAACAGGAATGGATAAAGAAGATGTACATATACACAACAGAATATTACCCATAAAAAAGAATGAAATAATGCCATTTGCAGCAACATGAATGAACCTAGAAATTATACTAAGTGAAGTAAATCAAAGACAGATATATGATGTCACTTATATGTGGAATCTTTTTTAAAAAAATGATACAAATGAACTTATTTACAAAACAGAAACAGAGCTGGAGTTCCCATTGTGGCGCAGTGGTTAACGAATCCGACTAGGAACCATGAGGTTGCGGGTTCGGTCCCTGCCCTTGCTCAGTGGGTTAATGATCCGGCGTTGCCGTGAGCTGTGGTGTAGGTTGCAGATGTGGCTCGGATCCCGCGTTGCTGTGGTTCTGGTGTAGGCCGGTGGCTACAGCTCCGATTCGACCCCTAGCCTGGGAACCTCCATATGCCGCGGGAGTGGCCCAAGACAACAACAACAACAACAAAAAAACAGAAACAGACCCACAGACATAAGACAAACTTATGGTTACCAAAGGGGAAAATTGGGGAGGGATAAATTAGTTAGGAGTTCCAATTAACAGGTACACACTACTGTATATAATGTGTGTATATACATACACACACACACACACACACACACACACACTACTCGGATGTGGCAACATCACCATACCGCCGTGAGCACAGTCCTCACCCTGTTTGGAGTTCCGTTTTTTCATCCTATAAAGTGGGAATCACAGCAGCTACCTTGCATGGTGACTCAAGGACTGGGGGAAAACAGTGAATTGGCACAGGGTCTGTTAGGTGACATTTGCTCAGGAAACTCAGCATCATCTCATATAGTTCCCTTAACAGTCCTGGAAACCAAGGTGACTGTCCTAGTCTGATAGCTAAAGATCAGAAAGGTCATTGGCTGCCTCAGGATTACCTAATAATTAGAAAGCAGGACTCAGCCCAGGGCTTCACTGAGCAGAGGCTGCAGGGCCCCATGCCTTGCCCAGTACCAAACTGGTCCCACTGTGAGACACGCTTAAGCTCTCAGGAGGACCCTGCCCATCTCAGCTGACCCGCTTTGGTCCTGGAGCTTAATAGACTAAATCATGTCTTGAATTTCATTGATTTCATGCCTTCTGAAGATTGTAAAATAGCCTCAACTGACTTATTGGACCAAAATCCTTTTCTCAATGTGTTCTCGAAAAGCAGTGGTTACTACCACTGTTTCTTCTGTTCTCATGCTGCCCTTACTAATGTAGCTGACACAGAAGGGTGGACTTGGGCACATCTGCGGCATGGATCATGGAGAAGGTGTGGAAGCTGCCTGAAGGAAGCACTGCTCCAAATTGAAGGGTAATGAATACCTTGACCCAAGCAAAGAAAAACAGAACTTCAGGATTGGAAGGGACACACAGCCACCACAGGAGTGACCACCAGGGCACTTTCTTTACTTAAAATGTATGTTCATGCCTAAGGAGGGGTCGTCCCAGCACTGTCCCAGTCCCCTACTCCCATGAGCAAGAGCAGAAACTCAGCTTTGTTGGAGGTAGCACTGGGCTTGGCTGGAGGGGATGGGGTAGGAGGGAAACAGGCATGTACTACCTCCCCTCACACTTGACTTAGATGTGAATAACTAACTCCTCACTGCTACATAGAAAGTGTTTCAGGGACATTCCACTGCTTTGTCCCCTAAATAGCTCCTATATGGGAATCCTGGAACAGCCACGCCCTGGCTAAGGCTGAAGGCTGTGGGCTACAGGGTGTGGGATGACTGGTGCTGGCGATTTTCACACCCCTGGAAAGCAGAAGGGATTTTTTTGGTGTGAAAAGCCACCATCCTCTTGCCACAGAGGGGACCTCTCCAGTCATCTCTTGCCCTGTTGGCTCAACCTCAGTCCTGAAGGCACTGAAGGAGGTCACACCCAGACCATACTGGGTAAAGCAGAGGCTCAAATAAGGCAGGAACATCTCCCCCCTCCCCACCCCCGAGAACTCTGTGTCCTCAAAAGTCAAGCCCAAATTGAATTGAAATCTCAGAGCTATTAAAGATCTTGTCTAAATTTACCCTGACCCACTTAGGGGAGGAGCCAGAACAAAGAAGACCTTTTTAAAACAACATTTGGGACACTGAACTCAAGGCACAGCTCAATAAAGCAGCCAGTGACCAGTTTGGAGGTTCAATCCAGTATTAAGTCACCACCAGGGAGATGGGGTATGAATTACTTCTATGACATCAGGCCTGGCAGGGTCAGCACCCATGTGCAGCCCCGCCCAATGGTAGGGGTTGGAGGGGCTGCAGCTTGTTGCCTAGCAACATCACACAGCCATCACTCAGGAACATCAGCATCACATTTGGTAAGGACATCTCTCTGGCACTAAAACAAAACGTACAGTGAGTTGAATCACTACTCCAAGTGGGAAATATAGCTGATGGGGCCTAGGCATTGGAGGTGGGAACCCTATCTCTTCCTCTGAATTTAGAATGGCCTGACCTCCCCTCCCATAGACAGGAGCACGTGTTCCAGCAGGTGGCAGGCCTGCCAGGTTGCTGTACACTTGCCCAGGAAGGGTGGTTTTTATTTCTAACTTCCTCCATCCCACATCTGCTCTGCCACCTGCAGTGAGATGAAAGCTAACAGGACTTCTTCCTGGCCTTGATGGAACCCTGAATTAATGCTTTATGGCTTCCTAGGTACAGTGGGTTGTCAGCCCCATACAGGCAGAGTTTTTTTCCTCAGAACCTCACAGTGCCCTGCACAGCTAAGTAGACCCCCCCCAAAAAATGCTTGTGGGATTGAAACTCTTATTTCCAATTTTATTTAGAAGAAGTGCATTAAAATTTAAGGAATATAGCCAACCCGCAACAAATATGATGTTTAATGGAGAAAAGCTGAAGGCCTTTCCAGTAAAATCTGGAACAAGATAATGATGCCCACTCTCTTTTATTCAACATAGTATTGGAAGTCCTAGCCATAGCAATCAGACAAACAAGAGAAATAAAAGCCATCCATGGGAGAAGAAAAGGCAAAACTGTCATTATATGCAGATGACATGATACTACATATAGAAAACCCTAAGGACTCCACACAAAAACTACTAGATCTGATAAGAATTCAGCAAAGTAGCAGGATACAAGATTTACACTCAGAAATTGGTTGCATTTCTATATACTAACAATGAAATATCAGGGAATGTGGAAAAAAATACCTTTTAAGATCACTTAAAAAAAACACTTAGGAATAAACCTGACCAAAGGGGTGAAAAACTTATATGCTGAGAACTATCAAACACTAATAAAGGAAATTAAAGAGGATTCAAAGAAATGGAAAGATATCCCATGCTCTTGGATTAGAAGAATATTGTTAAAATGTCCACATTACCCAAAGGAATCTATAGATTTCATGTGATCCTTATCAAATTACCCATGACATTTTTCACAGATCTAGAATAATCCAGAAATTTATATTGAACCATAAAGGCCCAGAGGGAATAGAAGGACTAGAGCTCAATTTCTCCCCTAAAATCAACAAAATTCACAACTAAAGGCTGAGCAATCTTCAACCAAATGGACCGGAAACCTTAAAAAAGATATCCTACTCCAGAAGACAAAGAGGAGGCCACATCAAGAGGTAGGAGGCGTGATTATGCCATATAAGCAACCCCATACCTCCCAGGTAAGAAGCCCCACAGACTGGAAATTAACTGGTTCACAGAGACTCACCTACAGGAGTAAGAGTTCTGAGCCCCACATCAAACTCCCATGTGTGGGGATCTGGCACTGGGAGAAAGAGGCCCTGGAGCATCTCGCATTGAAGGCCAGTGGGGCTTGGCCACAGGAGCTCCACGGAATTGCGGGAAACGGAGACACCATTCTTAAAAGGTGCACACAGACTTTCACGTGCACTGGGTCCCAGGGCAAAGCAAAGTCTCCATAGGAATCTGGGTCAAACCTGACTGCAGTTCTTGGAGGACCTCCTGGGAAAACAGGGGTGAAATGTGGCTTATTGTGAAGGAAGGACATTGGAAGCAAAGCTCTTGGGAATATTTAGCAGTGTGCATTTCTCTGGAGGTGGCCATTTTGGGAAAAATCTGGCCCCACCCATCAGTGCTGAGAAGCCCCAGGGCAAACAACATCTAGGTGGCACCTCTAATCCCATCCAGAGACAAAGCCCCACCCACCAGAGGATAAGAATCAGCTCCACCTGCCAGTGGGCAGGATCAGTCCCTCCCATCAGGAAGCCCACAGCAAGCCCCCCTACCAACTTCAGCCACAAGAGGGGCAAATACCAGAAGTAAGAGAGGCTACAACTCTATTATCTGTAAAAAGATCACCACACCAAAAACCTATAAAAATGAAAAGACAGAGAACTATAACTCAGATGAGGGAAAAAGAAACCCCCCCAGAAAATCAGCTAAGTGATCAGGAGATTCTCAGCCTCCAGGAAAAAGACTTTAGATTGTTGATGCTGAAGATGATGCAAGACATTGGAAATACACTGGAGGCAAAGATGGATAACTTACAGGAAACACTGAGCAAAGAGATACAAGATATAAGACTTAAATAAGAGATGCAAAATACAATAACAAATAAAAAATTCATAAAGGCCCAGAATTGCCAAAGCAATCTTAAGGAAAAATAAAAATAAAAAAGCAGGAGATATAACTCTCCCAGGCTTCAGACAATGTGACAAAGCTACAAAAATCAAAACAGTCTGAAAATGGTACAAAAACACACAGATCAAGAAAACAGAAGAGAAAGCCCAAAAATAAACCCACACCCCATGTTCAACCTTCAACAATGAAAGCAAGACTATAAAATGAGAAAAACATTCTCTTCAGCAAGTGGCGCTGGGAAAATTAGACAGCTGCATGTAAATCAATGAAACTAAAATACGACCTCACACCATGCACAAAAATAAACTCAAGATAGCTTAAAGACTTAAGACATGACACCATAAAATGCCTAGAAGAGAATATAAGCAAAACATTTTATGCCATAAATTGTACAAATGTTCCCTTAGGTCAGTCTCCTAAGGCAATAGAAATAAAAATAAACAAATAGGACCTAATCAAACTTACAGAAAAGGAAACCATTAAAAAAAAAAAGGCAAAAACGACCTACAGAACGGGAGAAAATATCTGCAAATGATGCAACCAACAAGGATTTAATCTCCAATTTTGGAGATTACAAAGGTTTTGGAGATTCCAAGGTACAAACAACTTGTACAATTCAACAACAACAAAACAAACATGCCAATTGAAAAATGGGCAAACAGACATTTCTCCAAAGAAGACATATGGATGGCCAGGATGTACATGAAAAGATGCTCAGCAACACTAATTATTAGGGAAACACAAATCGAAACTACAATGAGGTACCATCTTATACTGCTCAGAATGGCCATTAAAAAGTCTACAAATAACAAATACTAGAGAGGGTATGGAGAAAAGGGAGCACTCCTACACTGTTGGTGGGAATGTAAGTTGGTACAACCACTATGGAAAGCAGTATGGAGGTTCTTCAGAAAACTAGATATAAAACTACCATGTGATCCAGCAATCCCATTCCTGGGCATATATCCAGAAAAACTATAATTCAAAAAGATACATGCAGAGTTCCCACTGGGTATCAAGGGGTTAAGAACCCAAAAGTGTCCATGAGGATGCAGGTTTGATTCCTGGCCTGCCTCAGTGGGTTAAAGATCCAGCATTGCTTCAAGCTGTGGCATAGATCTCAGATGCAGCTCCAGTTTGACCCCAAGCACAGGAACTTCCATGTGCCATAAGAGCAGTGGTAAAAAGCAAAAGGAAAAAAAAAAGATACATTCACCCCCATGTTCAAAGCAACACTATTCACAATAGCCAAGACATGGAAACAACCTAAATGTCCATCAACAGATGAATGGATTAAGATGCCGTACATATATACAATGGAATACTACTTAGACATTAAAAAGAATAATGCCATTTGCAGCAACATGAATGCAACTAGATTATCATACTGAATGAAGTCAGTAAGAAAGAGAAAGTCAAATACCGTATGATATCACTTATATGTAGAATCTAAAATATGGCAGAAATGAACCTATCTACAGAATAGAAATAGAATCCCAGATATAGAGAACAGACTTGCAGTTGCCAAGGAAGACGAGGGGAAGAGGAGGGAGTGGGATAGACTGGGAGTTTGGAGTTAGTAGATGCAAACTACTACATTTAGAATGGATAAACAACAAGGTCCTACTGTATAGCACAGGGAACTATATCCAGTTTCCTGGGATAGGCCATAATGGAATATGAGAAAGGGAATGTATATATATGCATAACTGAGTCACTTTTCTGTACAGTAGAAATAGGCACAAAATTGTAAACCAGCTATACTTTAATAAAAAAAATTTTTAATTAAAAAAAAAGAAAAGAAAGTTAGCCAAACCTAAAAGACTGGATACCTAACCTCAACACCCACCTAGCATAAAGGCCCCTAACAGGAGGATAAGCTGATGGCTAGTCTGCATGCACATTCACAGTTTCACAAAGTGCTTTCCCACACTCTTTAGTGCAGTCACTGTCTGGGCGCCTTGTCAGTGCTTGCTGCCTTCAGTCACTCCCCCAGCCCTTTCTACACCTCCCTTGCTCAGGTCACTTGGCCGCCTCTCAGTCATGATCTGCTCTCCTGGGGAGCCTGAGGCCCGGCCCACCTGTCCCCAGAGATGGAGAAGCCGACCCTGAGCTACTTCAGGGGAAGAAAAGCCCAGAAGAGGGCGGTGTCAGAAATCTCAGGTCTCCCCTCTGTCTCAATTTGTAATCCCCCTCCACCTTGACCCCACGATTACAGCTGGACCTCTTATGCCCAGGAATTTTATTGAATAAACATGATAACAATCACTTACTGAGGCCTTAACTGTGTCCCAGGTACTGTCTCCTTTAATACAGCAACCCCAGGCATTTTGGGTGAGGAAACAAGCTGAGAGTTTAGGTCATCCACAGAGAATTAGAGCAGAACCAGCTCCTAGATCACCTGCCCCAAGGCCACACTCACAGCACACTCACTTCCAGCACTGTCCGTCCCCGGCCCTGGCTCAGTGCAGACTATCTCCAGAAACACACCAGTGGTAAACCCTTCCCTATTCAGGCACCATCTGGGGGTCATGGTGAGGCTTTGCGTCTGTCCATTCACTCAGCAAACACACAGTGGGGTCTCACCCCTACAGGCCCTTCTGCTCAGGACTTAGGACAGGAGTCACATAACATCTGGTGCCTGCCCCCGGGAGGAGACCCAGACACAAGAAAATTTGTTCAGAACAGCATCTAGACAGGACAGAATAGGCTGAGTGCCACAGGGCCTAGGAAAGGCATAGCTGCTTGGCTGATGGTCAGCAGTGATGTCACAGAGCTGAGATTTACCCTCTGATGAAGCCACACAGATGGGATGCAAGGGGCTCATACCCAAAGACCCCACGGCAGACAGCTCCCCCCCTTTTTTTTTTGTCTTTTTGCCATTTCTTGGGCCGCTCCCTCAGCATATGGAGGTTCCCAGGCTAGGGGTCTAATCGGAGCTGTAGCTGCCAGCCTAAGCCAGAGCCACAGCAACACGGGATCTGAGCCGCATCTGCGACCTACACCACAGCTCACAGCAATGCCGGATCGTTAACCCACTGAGCAAGGGCAGGGATCGAACCCACAACCTCATGGTTCCTAGTTGCATTCGTTAACCACTGCGCCACGACAGGAATTCCCCTTTGTCTTGAATAGACAAGAACATCCCCTTGGGATCCCCACAGTGGTCCCTTTCATTTAGCCATTCAGCAAACAGTTGACCTCTCCCACATGCTGGGCATGCCACTAGGGGCTGGCCTATGGCAGGAGAACAGACCCGGCTCTTGCCCTCACAGAGTGGACAGCTCTGTCACCAGACTCATCACAGAGAAGCTGCCCAGGCAGCACTTGCTAAGGCATCAACACACATGGAGATCCACTGCAGTACAGTCTGCAAATGCTGGCCCATGTAAGCAGACAAAGCTGCTTTAAACCAGAGCTGCTGCACGGGATGCCAAGGATGACTGAGGACAGAGATGCCAGTGTCTGTAATGGCCTGGGGCCAAGAGCACTAATGTGCTGACATTTGTCAAGTAGTGTGCTTCTGTAAGGTGACATTCTGTCAAAAACAGGTGATCCAGGAGTTCCCATCGTGACTCAGCAGTAATGAACCTGATTAGTATCCATGATGTTTCCGGTTTGATCCCTGGCCATGTTGCTGTGGCTGTGGAGCTCTAGCTCTGATTCGTGTCCTAGTCTGGGAACTTCCATATGCCACACCTGCGGCCCTAAAAAGGAAAAAAAAAAAAAAAAAAGGTGATCCACTCAAATAAGCCCTTTTCTCAGAATCTTCCAGGAAACATATATTTCTTCCTGTCTTGATCACTGCCCTGCAACATCCATTCTTCTACAAATTATGTGGGTTAGGCCACCCTGAAGAGCTTGTAATTGCTGTATAACAAGTGAGAAGAACTTGGACTAGGCCATGCTTCAAATCTGACTGTGTTTTAAGCTGCTGCTGGGCTCTGATAACTCGGTGCCTGTCCTGCCAACCAGGCCACATGATGAGGAGATGGATATGTCTTTGCCGCAATTCCTGATTTAACTATCGTCGTCATCATCTCCTCCTGTTTATCCATTCTCTACCAGTCCATCTGCCCATCCTCTGTTCATTTCACCCTCTGGTTCACACCAGGCCTCTGGCTGGAGGCTCCCCAGTGCATCCTCCCAGCTCAGAGTAAGAGAAGGAGGGTTGTAGCGGAGAAGCTTGTACAAGTTAGTAAATGATCTTGGACATGGCTTGTGAGAAAATGTTTTCTGGAAAACCCTAATGATGGATCCACGGCCACTACAAGGAAGACCCACCCGGATGCCTTCCAGAGACCATGCCACCCCAAAGCCACACCTTCCTCTTCAGTGGGCTGTCCCCTTTCTCAGGGGGTCATGGTTCTGAACCAGGTAACCCCCTTGCACTGAGCAGCTGGGGCAATCCTTTCCCCTCCCCTCCCAGGCATCCCCTGTTTCTGGGCTTTACCCCCAGGGTCTTCTGGGGCCAGGAGCTGTGCTGTTTGTACCACATGCTCTTTCTCACACACACACACGCAGTACAGAGGAGAGAGCCGTGAATACCGCTCACATGGGCCCCTCATCTACTCTCCATCGTAACACCATTTGACAGGGAACACCAGTCCAACAGTAATCCCACTTTCCTCCCAACTTCTGATCACGTGCTCTTCCTAAATTACCCAGGAATTGCACTCTGCATCCACCTGACGGTGCATGTGTGGAGTCCCCGTTCAGTCAATCCAGTCAGCTGAATTATTATTATGCGATTATGTTTTTAGTGTAAAGTCTAATTACATATCCATACTGTTGCCAAGATTCTGTCAGTCAGTCAGTCAGTCAGTCAACGAACATTTACTAACCATACCTCAGTCTTGGTTCCAGGGTCATGGAGATGAGTCAATGGAGACCCTGATCCAAGGAGGCCCCTGAGTCTAGGGGAAGAGAAAGGCATGAGTGCACCTCACTAAACCATAGGTAGCACAGAGGAGGTGGGCATAGTTCTACCTCAGGGGCGGCAAATTTGGACAAAGTAAAGCCTGCTAAGGCATCACGTCTCAGTTTAGTCCACTATGGGGCTGAGACTCTTGGCTCAGTGGGGGCCCTTCTAATTCATTTTTTTTTCTAGATACTGTTAGAAATGTCCAGCTAGATTCTTTATTTCAGAACTTTATGAAGACGGCACCAAGACTGAGACTGACTGAAATCATACCTAAGTTATGAAGTGTTACAGCATAGCATCCACATTAGAGACCATGAGTGAGTCAGAACACCACTAAGGGTCGTGGCCTCCTCCTTCCTCATCCAGGAGGTCCTGACATGCCCAGTGTGGGGGCAAGGCTGAGGCCACCTGGATTCTGCAATGTTCTCTGCCTGGGCTGCCAGTTCTGATTCCTCAGGACCTTCTGCTGAGGCCACTGCTTAAGGAACATCTTTATCCACTGGTCTCCTTGATTCAGTTTATGTCCCTTCATAAGAGCTCTCTTCCATGCTATCAATGCAGCTGCACAACTATCCCCCCACCCCACCACCCCCTGACTGCTTGGTGTTACTGCTCCCTCCGCAGGGCCAGTGGTCCTGGTGAAACTGCTGTCCTCTGGGCTGGAGATGCAGCCATAGGAGAAGCAGTGTTTCCCTTTAGAATCTGCTCTGCAGACAGATCCTCTATTGCACAGACACAAGGACAGCAAAACATTGTCTGTGCCCCTGCAGTCATAGGTCACCGTGCAACTCTGAGTCACCTCCTGATGTATGTTGCATGGGCTACAGAGGCTAGGAAGAAATAATACTGAGGGAGAATCTGGAAGAAGCAAGACTGAGGTCTTGATAAGGTTGAGATATAAACATACTGAAGAAAAGAGAGCTCTCAAAAACAGCAACAAGAAAACCCAATCAAAAAAGGGCAGAAGACCTAAATAGACATTTCTACCAAGAAGACAAGTGGATGGCCAGGAGGTACATGAAAAGATGCTCAACAACACTAATTATTAGGGAAACACAAATCGAAACTACAATGAGTACCACCTCACACTGGTCAGAATGGCCATCATTAATAAGTTTACAAATAACAAACGCTGGAGAGGGTGTGGAGAAAAGGGAACCCTCCAACACTGTTGGTGGGACTGTAAGTTGGTATGACCACTATGGAAAACAGTATGGAGGTTCCTCAGAAAACTAAAAATAGAATTACCATATGATCCAGCAGTCCACTCCTGGGCATATATCCAGAAAAAACTATAATTCAAAAAGATACATGCAGCCCTACGTTCACTGCAGCATTATTCACAATAGCCAAGACACGGAAACAATCTAAATGTCCACTGACAGATGAATGGATTAAGATGTGGTACATATACACAATGGAATACTATTCAGCCATAAAAAGAAGGGAATAATGCCATTTGCAGCAACATGGATGCAACTAGAGCATATCATACTATGCGAAGTCAGAAACAGAAGGACAAATACCATATATCATCATTCATATATAGAATCTAAAGTATGGTACAAATGAACGTATCTACAGAACAGAAACAGACTTACAGATATGGAGAATTAGACTTGTGGTTGCCAAGGGAGAGGAGGGAGGGAGTGGGATGGACTGGGAATTTTGGGTTAGTAGATGCAAACTATTACATTTAGAATGGATAAACAATGAGGTCCTACTATATACAGCACAGGGAACTCTATTCAAACTCCTTGGATAGACATGATGAAAAGAATACTAAAAAATGAATGTATATATGTATAAGTGAGTCACTTTGCTATACAGCAGAGATTGGCACACTGTAAATCTACTGTACTTTAATAAATTTTTAAAAGAAAAAAGAGCTCTAAATATTAGGATGAAGCTGGTTGTGAGGGATAGAAAATCCATAAAATAGTGCCTTAAACAAGATAGAGGCTTATTTTTCCCCCACAGAAACACAGGCAATGCAGGGCTGGTATGGGGCATACAATCACCAGGAACCCAGGTTCCTTCCATAGCGTAGTTCTGTCATCCTCAACATGCTCTAACTCATGCTCCAAAATAGCTTCTCAGGCCCCAGTCATCATAGCCTTATTCCATCCAGCAGGCAGGAGGAAGGAGTAAAGAATGGATTGCCCCTTTTGTATGAGGACAGTTTTCAGAAGTTGCATCTACTGCTTCTGCCAACATTCCATTCAGGTAGTACATAACCACAGTGCCACACCTAGATGGGAGGGAGACCAGAACACACAGGCTTTCTTCTGAACAGCTTGTGCCTTCTGTGTTAAGTTAGGGCTTTCTAGCAGTCTCCACAATTGGCCTCAATCAAACATTCAAGTTTAAGATCTCAGAGATGGAACACTTCTGGGTACTAACACAAAGAAGAATATGACCCTAGAAGTAGGCAGCTGATAGGCAGTCATAGTGAAAGTCATGGACATACTGAAGTTCCAGACAGTGATGCTGATTTGCTGGGTGGATCATCAACAGTGCAGAAGATGAAGCCACATGAGCTGGCTGAAATAAGATAGAGAGGATGACTCTGAGGCCACTGATGAAATCCTGGCTGCAAGGCAGACCTCGCAACCGTGTGACCACGGGTTATGTTGATCCTAGAATTACCTCATCTAATTGTGCCACTCGATGCAGATGCACCTGAAAGGACCTTCTCTGCTGTCTCCCCTTTGATCCTGCATCCTCGAGCTGTGACACACAGTGCACACAGCTGAGCTGATGAACCCCACACACTCCTGGGTCCCAGCAGATACCTTCCATGTCCTCTTTCCTACAACACTCTAAACTCAGCATTTGAAACATGACCAACTCTTTCTGTGTGATGCCAGCAATTTGGTAAACTGCCCAGCTTAACAGACTATCCATTTGTTCTTTAAAGACTGAAAATAGTCTAGAGGAAAAGAAAGAAAACAAGAAAAAAATAAGGAAGTTTTCTGAATGTTGTGTTGCTATAATGGACTGAGAACAGGCCCATGAGTCACAGGGCAGCATCTGTTGCCAAAACGGCCAAACAGAAGGGGATTCACTTCCTATATTCTTTACAAAATAATAGAGCCACTGATTTGGGAAGAGAAAGAGCAACTTCTCCTTCCGAAGACGATAAGCAAATCTATTGGCTTCCGTGACTCAAAAGGTAGCCATCTAAGCAGCTCAGAGGCAGAGGGACCAGTTTCCAGGACTGGCCACCCCTGACCCCACAGACCTCACCCTGGACAGTGCCCAGGCTAGGCCTCCTCTGACTGGCTTCTCTCTTTCCCCTCCTCTGGTAAGTGAACACCTTCACCTTCAGGCCAACAGGCTCCATCTGTTCCTGAAACATCCTCATGCAAGTGGGGCCAAGTCTAATTTGAGATTCACACGAGAGTGAAGAGCCTTTTGTGGTCTCTGTGCTGAAGATCTCCATAGCAGCCTTGTCCCTGGTAACCCCCAATTAGGAATTAGGAAGACCCCATCCCTCCCTCTCCTTTTTTTTTTTTTTAAGTGTGAGAATTCTAAGGGTATTTGTCAAGCTAATATTGGGAATAGGGAAGAAAAAAAATTCCTTCATCATTCTGTACTTACACTCCAAAGCAGACTGTTTCTCTTTTTTTGAGCAACAAAATAGAGATAACAAAGAATGACATAACAATATTCCTGTATCCACTATTCAAAATGAATAGCTAACTTTGTTAACATTTACATATTATAAAAATTACAGTTGATTCTTGTTTTCCACAGGAGGAATATTCTACAAACTTACTGGGAACCCCTAATTAACAAGTACTGAACTACTTTTAGGGGGGATAAAGTTTTCCTAGAAAAAACACAGGCTCCTGGGAGCCGCTGGTATATGTACCCATAAACAGGATGTGGTATGGTTTTGTAGGTTAATACATTTTTTACATAAATGATATATTGTTCCAATGTTCTGCAACTTGCTTTATCCAATAACTTGTCTTTTCAAGATCTATCTATATGGACACATATAGGTCTAATCTATTAACTGAAACTTCAGTATAGTAATTCTAGACTTAGTAATTAGATGATGTCAGATATCAAGGGTTTCAGGCACTTCCAACATAAAGTGATTATTCACCTTCCTCTAAAAGAGTTGTCTTACAAAACAGATCTGGTCATTTTATTTATTTATTTATTTTTATCTTTTTAAGGCCACACCTGCGACATTTGGAGGTTTCCAGGATAGGGGCTGAATCAGAGCTGTAGCTTCTGGCCTACACCACAGCCACTACAATGAAGCCACTACAATGCAGGATCCGAGCCGCATCTTCAACCTGCACCACAGTTTATGGCAACACCAGATCCTTAACCCACTGAGCGAGGCCAGGGATCGAACCTGCATCCTCATGGATGCTAGTCAGATTCATTTCTGCTGAGTCATGATGGGAACATCTTTTTTAAATTAAAAAAAATTTTTTTTAGGGCCACACCTGAAGCACGTGTAAGTTCCCAGGCTGGGGGCTGAATCAGAGCTGCAGCTTTTGGCAACGCCGGATCCTTAACCCTCCGAGTGAGGCCAAGGATCAAACCCACATCCTCATGGATATTAATCAGGTTCGCAACCCACTGAGCCACAAAGGGAACTTCTGGTCATATTATTACTGTGTGTAAAACTCATTAAGCACGTGACACAGGCTGTAAACAAAGCTCCTCGGTACATCAAGGTCATGGTCAATCTGACCCCAGGACATTTGATGTCATTTCCCATCACTCAATCCCATGCAGTCAACATAGTGATACACGTCATTTTCACTTCTTTGGCCCTTGCAAATACTAATAGTTTGCCGCTGGGGGTTGTGGGGGGGGGGTGTTTATTCCCTCGTCTGGCAAACTCCTAGACAACCTTCAAAACCCAACTGTCATCTCCAGAGGCAGATTTACTATGAAGCCAAGGAAATTTAAGACCCAGGACTTCCATTTCCAATGGCCTCTACTGAGACCAAGGGAGGGGTTCTAACCATGTGTTCACATGGGCATTTGTTTACGTAAAATTAAAGGATTATAATTTTTTACTGTATATGTATTTTATTGAAGTATACTTGACTTACAATATTGCCTTAGTTTCTGGTGTAGAGCAAGTGATTAAGCTATTTTTTGTTGTAGGGCCTGAGCCTGGATCTGCTCTGATCACTATTTATGAAGGTTTTCACGACCCCCCTGGGGCACCCAAGCACTTTATTCTTATGTCCACTAGCTCAAATGTTGTGATGAGGCTTATCAGCTCACCTCTGATTTGATAAGACAAACAAGGAACTCTATTTTTACCTCAGTCTCAATAGCAGCTATTCAACAAACATTTGTTAACTGTATGTTAGGAAAAGAAACATAGACAGGTCTGTGCATTTGTTTGCTGAGTGTTCCACCATTTTCAGCTTTGGCTACTTTCAACTTCAGAAGGAGCTCCAACTGCGGGCTCCCAGCACCAGCAGATGGGGGCCCCAAGGCAGCAGAAAGGCAAAGAGGATTTCAGGGGCATATGGGGCCATGTGAAAGTCAATCCCAACAGGAATGGGAATCAAACAGAAAGGAGGTGGGGAGTTTAAACAGGGAAGGAGACAATAACGTGCAACTATAATCAGGAAAGAGTTCGTGTTGTAGGTGGTGGGGGTCGTTTCATTTAAAAACAGGGGACATAAAATGGGAAATATAAAGAAAATGGGCATTTAGCTACAATTGAGTGGATTAAATTTGGAAGATTGTATGAAGGAAAAGAATGTATATATATGTGTGACTAGGTCACTTTGCTATATGGCAGAAATTGAAGGAACATTGTAAATCGACTATATTCCAATAAAAAAATTTTTTAAATTTATCCCATAAGGCCAAAAAAAAAAAAAAAAGATCATTCATCATGATCTTGTTGGAATTATTCCAAGGTCATGGGGATGGTATGTAAATCTTGTCTCAATAAAGCAGAAAAAAAATTTAGAAAAGTAAAAAAAATTTTTTGAGACAGTTGCTGATGCGACATCCTTAGCACCTGCTGTTTAGAAGGTCATTCCCACTCAGCTCTCACTCTGCCTCCAAAAAAGGACTCAGCCTGTCATGTCTCTGGAGCCATTTCTGGGTGTTCCTATCCTACTGGCCCAGATTTCCTTTCTCCCTCAGCTCTGCAACCAAAACTATGGATATAAGTATCACTATAAACGTGTGTTGTCAAATATATTTTAAACATCTGAAGAATTACTAAGCTGTGCATATATAAGCTATTCTTTATATTTTATTTGATAACCTAAACTTTTCCATAATTTACTGCTAGAAAATTGTAGTGTTTTCTATTTCAAGTTATCCTCTTCTCCCATGTACCCAAGAGTGGGCTACATTCTGGAAAAATATGACATTGTTCTGCTGGTAAGAGGCAAGGAGGCAAGAGAAAGAGAAAAGCAGAAACAAACACATTTGAGAACATTTCCCATGGGAAAGAAATGTCACATTTGAAAACAGATGCTTCTGTTGTTTCTTGGGTTTAAGTGTAAGTTACTTGCTCTGTAAAATCACAGCTGAAATCCATGCTGCAGAGCCAGCAACTTCTTAGCCTCCTATGTCGAGACGCAAACAGAATCTGAGATCATTCCGGATTTACCCAGTGAGTGATGGCACTGGGCTAGGGGAATGAATGAATAATTTAGCTCGCTAACAGTTAACATTTATCAAAGACCAGACCTCACCTTCCAGGAGGGCAGGAGAGCCTGGAATAAGATGATCCCCTCTTCAATTAAAAACAAACTGACCCCAGAATCTGTATGTTAATTCACTTTTTCAGCAGAAGCACCGTTCAGACCAGAGAGATGGAAAGAACATGTACCCTGACAGCATGTACAGGAAGGTTTTTGATTTCAGTTCATCCAGCAATTTCTGGGCTCATATCAAGGCAGGTACTAGCTGAGTGCTGTGGATGCAGAGATAGGAAAACCCTCACTGCCCGTGAGGGGCACATGGTGTGGTGGAGTTGATGAGAAGGACAGGGGAGTGTGACCAGGGCTATGATGAGGACAGTGCGAGCCTGAGCTTGTGTGTGTTTCAGGGGGAGGTGTTTGGTAGAAAAAAGAGGTAACTGGCTGGTATCTAAGAGAGGCCTGTGCTCTGAGGCAGTGACTGTCAGGAAGGTCCAGCAGCAAACCTTGGGGTCAGGGCCAGGACCCCACAAGGACAGCCATGCTCCTACAGCCTACAGTGACTGCAGGTATGGTGCTTCTCTGCCCAGGATGTGCTCACCCCCTTTGCCCTCCTGGAAACCACAGCTCCTGCAGGAGATAAGACACTGACATGGCACCCCCACACCATGCTGTTTCCTTTCCAGGGATGATATCCACACCACCAGTGAGCACATCCTGCTGTGACTGCCACTGGCCCTATGCACCAGATGCTCAGGGAGCAGACAGCAAAAACCATGTTTTTTCTCCTCTGCCTGTGCACAGCCCGGCAAACAAGGCTCTCAACAAGTATCTGTTAGAATGAGTGAGGTGGGGCTCCACTTTGCTCAATGAGAGCTCAGCTTCCACCCTAACAACAGGAAAAAGCCGGATACTCGAAAATATGATAGCTTTTCTTGAGCCCATCAGGGAGGTGAACATAATTCCAGGGTGACAAGCCCCTGAGGAAAGACAGAGTGCTGACTCACCTTTGGCGGAGGCAGAGGGAGGCATAGCTGCCACCGGAAGCAGTGTGGGGAGAAAACAGCTAAATGTGGACAATTCTCAAGTGTGGCCTCATTATGACAACTTAGAATAACTAGGTACCCGGCACAAGGATGGTGATCTGTACTTGCAAAAAAACCTCTTTTCTGTAGCCTCCACCAAGCATCGTGAGAAAGATGGGAGCCATGAGGACACCCTGCCCAAGGCTGAAGAAGGACCAGAGGGATGGAGAGCCCCCTGCCCCACAAGCCTCACAGAGCGAGGAGCTGCCACAGGCTCAGAGAGAGGCCTCAAGACGGGTGTGTGGGGCCAGATAGGACCAGTGGGGGAGGGGCACCGAGGAAACCCCTGACACCCTGGACCCCAGACCCCACAGAAGGTACACTCCCCAGCAGCCCAGCGCTGGAGGGAAGGACAAAGCAGCAGTGCCCTGAGGGCAGCTAGGGAACTGGAAACCCAAACCCAACCATGCTGACTGCGTGGACTGGCCCTTCCTCACACACAGCCCCACCTCTGGGTCCACTGAGCTCTCCAGAGCCCCTCCCCCCCTCTCCCCTCCATGGCTCTGCCTCAGAAATGCTACCTGCCTTCCCCTCCTCTCTGCTTCCCTGGCTCCTCAACTCAAGGGGCCTACCAGGCCCTATTGGCCCTCCCTGGGCCGCAGCTTGGAGACCCTCCAGGTGGTCAATGGAAGCCCCCCTCGGCTCCCATCACTCACCTCCCCTCATTCAGGCTGACGTTCCTGTGCTGCCGCCTTTTTTTTTTTTTTTTTTGTCTTTTTGCCATTTCTCGGGCCACACCTGCAGCATATGGAGGTTCCCAGGCTAGGGGTCCAAACAGAGCTGCAGCCGCTGGCCTACACCAGAGCCATAGCAACTCGGGATCCGAGCCGAGTCTGTGACCTACAGCACAGCTCACAGCAATACCAGATCCTTAGGCCACTGAGGGATGCCATGGATCGAACCCACAACCTCATGGTTCCTAGTCAAATTCGTTAACCACTGCGCCATGACGGGAACTTCTCTGTGCTGCCTCTTGTCCAATGTCCAAATTGCATGGATTTGTCCAGGTGTCTGGGTTTTACGTCAAAGTGGTAAAGCTGGTGCCTGTTACACTTCTTGGGCAGAAGCAAGAGTTCATTTGATTTTTGACAAAGGTACCAAATCAATGCAATAGAGAAAGGAAAGCCTTTGCCACAAATGGTGAAGAAACAACTGGATACTCACTGGAAAAAAACAAACTTCAAAACCTGCCTCGCACTATACAGAAATGTCCACATAAATGTAATAAAGGGAGAACATATGTCTTTAGAGTAGGGAAACATTTTTAAGGGAGAATATGTGTCTTTAGACGAGGGAAGCTTTTTTAAAAAACATTTCTTAGGAAACAGAAAATAGTTATCTTAAAAAGAAAAAAAGGATAAATTTGACTTCATCAAAATTAAAAAAACTTGCTCATCAAGTGACTGTTATGAAAACAAATAGGCCAGCCGCGGAAACAAATAGGCCAGCTGCGGACTCAGATAAAACGGTCATGAAACTGAAAACTAGAACCTAGGATAATAAGAAATCCTGTAACTTGATAATAAAAAGACAATCCAATTTAAAATGGTCAAAGAATTGATCAGCTACAAGGAAGGCAATTGCACATTAAAAAAACTGCTCAATACCACTGGTTGTCAGGGAGGTGCAAATAATTTTTTTGTTTTTTTTTTGTGTGTGGGTTTTTTTTTTTTTTGTCTTTTTGCCATCTTCTTGGGCCGATCTCGCGGCATATGGAGGTTCCCAGGCTAGGGGTCGAATCGGAGCTGTAGCCACCAGCCTAAGCCAGAGCCACAGCAACGCTGGATCTGAGCCGCGTCTGCAACCTACACCACAGCTCACGGCAACGCCGGATCGTTAACCCACTGAGCAAGGCCAGGGATCGAACCCGCAACCTCATGGTTCCTAGTCGGGTTCGTTAACCACTGCGCCATGACGGGAACTCCTGTTTTGTTTTTTTGTTTTTGCTATTTCTAGGGACGTTCCTGGGGCATATGGAGGTTCCCAGGCTAGGGGTCAAATCGGAGCTGTAGCGGCTGGCCTACGCCTGAGCCACAGCAACGCCAGATCCAAGCCGCGTCTGCAACCTACACCACAGCTCATGGCAACACCAGATCCTTAACCCAACGAGCGAGGCCAGGGATCAAATCCGAAAGCTCATCGTTCCTAGTTGGATTCGTTAACCACTGAGCCACGACGGGAACTCCAGGGAGGTGCAAATAATTAAAACCACAAGAGATACTACTACACAGACATCGGAATGGCTAAAATCAAAATCACCAACACCAAACAGTGAGGAAATGAAACAACTACATCTCATATATTGTTAGTGAGTGTATACCAGTAGCTGGCATTTTCTTGTCAGACTAAACACACACCTACCCTAAGGCCCAGCAATTCCATTCTAGGCATTTATCCAAGTGAATTGCAACATATGTCCACAAAAGACTTAGGAAAGACTGCTCATATTTATAACATCCCAAACTGGAAACTCCCAGGTGTCCATCAACAGGAAAAAGGATACACAAACTGCAATATGTTCATACAATATGACAGTTCTCAGCAAGAAAAAAAAACAAATTAGTGATACACAAAACCACATGGATGACTCAAAAATATCATGGTGAGTGAAAGAAGCCAGACTAAAAAGAGCATGTGCTACCACTCCACATACAGTTTGATTCCATTTATTTTAAATTCTAGAAGACACAAAACTCCTGCATGAAAAGAAAAGTGTCTATCAAAAAAAAAAAAAAAAAGAAAGCAGAAAACTATTGTATGAGAGCAATAGATCAGTGGTTCCTCTGGGGAGGGAGGAGCTAGGAATGGTGGGAAAGGATGTGAGGGGACTTTCTGGGGTATGTGACTGTCCTATACCTTGATAGGCTGGAGTCTGGGTTACACAGATTTAGGCAGTTATCAAACTCAACAAAGAAAAACCTCAAAGATAAAAATATCATCTTTATTATAATTTTACCTCAAAAGAAAAAACATAAATGCATCCAAATATGTTAATGCATTGCAGAAGATAAAGGACGCTATTTAATGATAAAAGGATCAATTCAAAAAGAGGCTATTATACTCACCAATATATATGCCCCTGATATAGGAGCACCCAAATACATACAACAAATACTAACAGACATAAAAGGAGAAATAGATGGTAATGCAATAATAGTAGCTTTTAGCCCTCCACTCATATCAATGGACAAATCTTCTAGATAGAAAATCAATAAGGCAACAGAGATCCCAAATGACACAACAGAACAGTTAGACTTGATATTTTCAGGATATTATATAAAAAAAAAAACCCATAATATACATTCTTTGCAAGTGCTCATGGAGTATTCTCTAGGACTGACAACATACTAGAGCACAAGACTAATCAAATTTAAGAGCATAGAAATTATTTCAAGCATCTTCTCTGACCACAACTATAAAACTAGAAAGCAACCACAGGAAAAGCAATGAGGAAAAAAAAACTGAATACATGGAGACTAAACAGCATGCTCCCAAAAAAACCAATGGGACAATGAGGAAATCAAAAGGAAAATTAAAAAATACCTTGAGACAAATGACAATGAAAAACAACCATACAAAATCTATGCAATGCCACAAAAGCAGTTCTTAGAGGGAAGTTCATAGCAATCCAGGCCTCAAAAAAACAAGAAAAATCTCAAATAAACAAACTAACCTATTGCCTAAAAGAATTAGAAAAGGAAAGAGAGAACCTAAAGTCAAAAGGAAATAATAAAGATCAGAGAAGAAATAAATAAAACAGAGATTTAAAAAAATAGAAAAAAATCAATACTACCAAGAGCTAGTTCTTTGAAAGGGTAGACAAAATTGACAAGCCTCTGGCCAGGCTCATCAAGAAGAGATCGGGAGTTCCCGTCGTGGCGCAGTGGTTAACGAATCCGACTAGGAACCATGAGGTTGAGGGTTCGGTCCCTGCCCTTGCTCAGTGGGTTAACGATCCGGCGTTGCCGTGAGCTGTGGTGTAGGTTGCAGATGCGGCTCGGATCCCGTGTTGCTGTGGCTCTGGCGTAGGCCGGTGGCTACAGCTCCGATTCGACCCCTAGCCTGGGAACCTCCATATGCCGCGGGAGCGGCCCGAGAAATAGCAACAGCAGCAACAACAACAACAAAAAGACAAAAAAAAAAAAAAAAGAAGAGATCGAACCCAAATAAAATAAATGAAAAAGGAAAAATCACAACTGATGATGCAGAAACAACCCCTGGTAAGAGGATAATATGAACAATTATATGCCAACAATTGACAACCTAGAAGAAATGGACAACTTTCTAGAAACATACAACCTGCCAAAACTGAATAAAGAAGAAATAGATAATTTGAACAGACCAGTTACTAGAAGTGAAACAGAATGTGTAATAAAAACACTCCTACAAACGAAAGTCCAGGACCAGATGGCTTCACAGGTAAATTCTACCAAACATATAAAAAAGAACTTATACCCATCCTTCTTACAATTGTCAGAGAGGTTAAAGAAGTACTGTACTCCCAAAGACATTCTATGAAGCCACTACCAACCTAATACCAAAACCGGACAAAGACACTACCGAAAAAGACAATTACTGGTCAATATTTTTGATGAACACAGATGCAAACATTCTCAGCAAAATTTTAGCCAATTGTATCCATTAACACATAAAAAAAAAATTATACCATGAACAAGTAGGATTTATCCTAAGTTCACAAGGATCGTTCAACGTACACAGATCAAGCAACCTCATACACATTATCAAAACCACATGATCATCTCAATAGATGCAGAAAAAGGATTTGACAAAATCCAACACCATTCATGATACAAACTCTTACCAAAGCGGGTATAGAGGGAACATATCTTAACACAATAAAAGCCATTCATGACAAACAGCCAATATAATACTCAATGGAGGAAAGCTGAAAGCCATCCTGCTAAAATCTGGAACAAGATAAGGATGAGCACTCTCACCACTTTTATTCAACACAGTACTGGAAGTCCTACCCACAGCAGTCAGAGAAGGAGGAGGAGGAGGAATAAAAGTTATCCAAATTGGAAGAGTTAAAACTGTCACTATATGTAGATGACATGATACCATATATAGAAAACCCTAAGGACTACACAAAAACTATTAGATCTGATAAACAAATTCAGCAAAGTAGCAGGAGACAAGATTAACTGCAGAATTAGTTGTATTCCTGAATACTAACAATGAAATATCAGAAAGGGAATGTAAAAAAACAATACTTTTTAAAACCAAACAACAACAAAAAAACTCAAGGAGGTGAAAAACTTAAATGCTGAGAACTATAAAACATTAATAAAGGAAATTAAAGAGGATTCAAAGAAATGGAAAGAATATCCCATGCTCTTGGATTTTACCCAAAGTAATCTATAGATTTAATGTCATCCCTGTCAAATTACCCATATTCTTCACAGAACTAGAATAATCCAAAAACTTATATGGAACCCCAAAGATCCAGAATTGCCAAAGCAATCCCGGGGGGGGGGGAGGACCAAAGTAGGAGGCATAACTCTCTCACACTTCAAACAATACTACAAAGCTACAGTAACCAAAACAGTGGAACTGGCACAAAAACAGACATATAGATCAATGGAACAGAATAGGGAGCCCAGAAATAAACTGACACACCTATAGTCAGTTAATCTTTGACAAAGGAGGCAAGAATATAAAATGGGAAAAAGAGAGTTTCTTTAGCAAGTGGTGCTGGGAAAACTGGACAGCTACATGTAAATCAATGAAACTACAACATACTCTCACACCATGTACAAAGATAAACCCAAAATGGCTTAAATACTTAAACATAAGCCATGACACCATAAACTCCTAGAAGAGAACATAGGAGTCTTCTTTATGTGACTAAATCGCAACCATCTTTTCTTAGGTGTCTCCCAAGGCAATATAAATTAAAATAAAAATAAGTCAATGGAACCCATCAAACTTACAAGCTTTTGTGTGTATATATATATATATATATATACACACACACACACACACATATATGAAAAAAGGCAACCTACAGAATGGGAGAAAATATTTGCCAACAATGTATCCAATAAGGGTTTAATCTCCAAAATATACAAAAAGCTCATACAAAAACAACAACAACAAATAGCCCAATCAAATAATGGGCAAAAGACCTAAATAGACATTTCTACAAAGAAGACATACAGATAGCCAGGAGGCACACGAAAAGATGCTCAACATCACTAATTATTAGAGAAATGGAAATCAAAACTACAATGAGAAAAATAATATACAGCAGAAATTCTCACATCCTTCTAAATCAACTATACTTCAATAAAACTAAAAAATTTTTTTAAAATGAGGTACCACCTCACACTGGTCAGAATGGCCATCATTAATAAGTCTACAAATAACAAATGCTGGAAAGGGTGAGGAGAAAAGGGAACCTTCCTACATTGTTGGTGGGAATGAAAATTAATACAACCGCTATGGAAAAACAGAAAACTAAAAATAGAATTACCATATGATCCAGCAATCCACTCCTGGGCATATATCCAGACAAAATTATAACTCAAAAAGATACATGCACCCCTATGTTCATAGCAGCACTATTCACAATAGCCCAGACATGGTAACAACCTAAATGTCTATTGACAGATGAATGGATTAATAAGATGTGGTACATATACACAATGGAATACTATCCAGCCATAAAAAAAGAAGAGAACAAAGCCATTTGCAGCAACATGGATGCAACTAGAGAGCATCATACTAAGTGAAGTCAGAAACACAAAGACAGGAAGTTCCTGTTGTGGCTCAGTGGTAATGAACCTGACTAGGATCCACGTGGACATGGGTTTGATTTCTGGCCTCACTCAGTGGGTTAAGAATCCGGCATTGCTTTGAGCTGTGGTGTAGGTCACAGACCCAGCTCAGATTTGGCATTGCTGTGGCTGTGGCATAGGCCAGCAACTAAAGCTCCAATTCAACCCCTAGCCCAGGAAACTCCATATACTGCAGGTTTGGCCCTAAAAAGACCAAAAAAAAAAAAAAAAAAAGAGAGAGAGAGAGAAAGACAAATAAATACCATGATATCACTTATATGTGGAATCTAAAATATGTCACAGAAGAACCTAACTACAGAACAAAAACAGATTCACAGACGTAAAGAACAGACTTGTGGTTGCCAAGGGGGAGAAGGAAGGAAGTGGAATAGACTGGGGGTTTTAGGTTAGTGGATGCAAACTATTACATTTAGAATGGATAAATAACAAGGTCCTATTGTATAGCACAGGGAACTATATCCAGTCTCTTGGGATAGGCCATAATGGAAAATAATATAAAAAGTACATGTATGTATAACTGAGTCACTTTGCTGTACAGCAGAAATTAGGACATTGTAAATGAACTTTTTTTTTGGCCACACCTGCAGCGTATGGAAATTCCCAGGCCAAGGATCAAATCCCAGCCACAGCTTTGACCTACGCCACATCTGTAGCAATGCCAGATCCTTAACCACTGCTCTGGGCTGGGGATGGAACCCATTCCTCCGCAGTGACCTGAGGTGCTGCAATTGGATCCTTAATGCACTGCAGCACAACAGAAACTCCATAAAGAACTATAATTTAAAATTTTTTTTCAAATTGAAAAAAAAGTACTGATAGATGGGAAGAGGGATGATTAATAGATGAATATGGGGGAAAATAAGGATGCTAAAATATTAATAGCAAAGTCTAGATGAATGATAGATGGGTGGGCACTAAAATTCCTTTTCCTTGTGTCTAAACATCTCATAAAGTAAATTGATGGGGAAATGTTTGTCAAATGAGTCAGATGAGATGCTCGTCTCAGAGAGGCCAGGATACTAGGGCAGAGAGACTCAAGCACCTGGGTTACAGGATAGGACCAGTTAAATAAACATGGGATAATAGCAATGGTGGCCATTATTTATCAAATACTGCATGAGGCCCTGAACCCAGAGCTTCTCAAAGCTCTGCTCCTGTGAGCCTCCCAACAAGCCCATTTGACAGCCTAGATACTAAAGCTTAGAGGATGTCTGTAACTCATCGAAGTTTGACCCTACAGCTGGTTAGGAGCTGAGCCGTGGCTGGAGCCCTGCCAGTCAGGTCCAAGGGCTCATCCACCACAAAGTCCACCTCCTACCTGCAGAGGAAGATGGTACCTGCTTACTGAGGCCAACGTTCAAGGTCAGAGCACAGCTGCCAGCGAAGATGACATGAGAAGACATGAAGTGCTTTTGATTTCTTCTGATTGGGCAAACGATGGCCTCTGGAAGGTAGGAATGGGCTGATAGCCTGAGGTCTCTGAATGGCCCAGGCCTATCTTTTCCTGGCCTCTTGCTTCTTCATTCACAAGACTATAGTGCTGGCCAAGTGGGGTCTGGAGCAGAATTCACAGAGGACAAAATTGCATTTTTTTTTTTTGAAACTGAAATTATCTTCACAAAGTTTGGCAAAGCACACAAGAGAGCTGGCCCAAAATGGCAGCCCGGAAGAGAAAGAAAGCGACCACAACCTTTTAAAACACTCAATAGTTGGCAAGTCTTCAATTTCTAATGCAGGAGGATGATAAATTATTCAAATGAAATCCTGGCTCCCACTCACGTAGACAAGAATATTGATTCTCCCATTACTAACCTACAGAGGCCTTCACTATGTCTGTGAAACGGAGGAGCACAGCATTTCTGCTTCAGATTTTTTACCCCTTCCTTTCCCTGGATGTCATTTGCTTTTCCCCAGGACTCAGTAATGAACTGTTCTGCTAGTCACTGCCAAAAACAACGTAAAGTCCCATTATCTGCATACGTTCCCCTATTGTGCTCAGGATTTTAGGTAATGAAGGATTGATTCAGAACTCCCGTCTCCCCATAGGCCCACAATTCCTTTATCCAACATATAGACCAGTGCTTTTTAAACTTTGATGTGCAGAGGAATTCCCAGGATCTTATTAAAATGCAGAGTATGATTCACTAAGTCTGATTCACAGGATGGTGGGCCTTCTTAACAAGCTCCCAGGTGATGCCAGTGCTGCTGGTCATGGATCAGTCTTTAGGTGGAAAGACACCAGAATGGCCATAAAAACCAGGCATCAGTATCCAGAATCCCCCTCATGGAGTCTAACCTGCATTTGACACCAGTATCACATCCCAGCTCAACACATTTCATTGGAAATGCCAGTGGCACATGAGAACATAACCAACATCATTAACCATCAGAGAAATGCAAATCAAAGCTACAGTGTGCTATCACACCTGTCAGAAGAGCTGTCATCAAAAAGTCTACAAATAACAAATGTTGGTGAGGATAGAGAGAAAAGGGAACCCTGCTACACTGTTGGTGAGAATGTAAATTTGTGCAGCCACTGTGGAAAACAGTATGGAACTTTCTCAAAAAACTCGAAACGAAACTATCAAATGACCCAGCAATTCCACTTCTATGTATATATCTGAAAAAAATCCCACTCATTCAAAAAGATACGTGCACCCCAGTGTTCACAGCAGCATTATTTACCACTGCCAAGACCTGGAAACAACCTAAGTGCCCATCAACAGATGTATAAAGAAGAGGTGGTATATATACACAATGGACTATTACTCAGCCATAAAAAGGAACAAAATGTTGCCATTTGTAGCAACATGGACAGACTTAGAGAACATTATGCTAAGTGAAATAAGTCAGACAGAGGAAGGCAAATACTGTATAATATCACTTATATGTGCTATCTATAAATGCAACAAACGAGTGAATAAAACAAAGAAGCAGCAGACTTACAGGCACAGAGAAGAAATTAATGGTTATGAGGTGGGGCAATCTAAGGGCTAGAGAGTATGAGATAAAAAATAATGGGTGTAAGGAATTCCTGCTGTGGCTAAGTGGGTTACGAACCCAAATAGTATCCATGAGGATGCGGGTTCGATCCCTGGCCTCACTCAGTGGGTGAAGGATCTGGCATTGCCATGAGCCATGGTGTAGATCGCAGATGTAGCTCAGATCCCACATTGCTGTGGCTGTGGTGGAGGCTGGCAGCTGCAGCTCTGATTTGACCTCCTAGCCCAGGAATTTCCATATGCTGTGCTGTGGGTGCAGCCCTAAAAAGCAAACAAAACAAAAAACTAATGGGTGTAAGATAGGATCAAGGATATCTGTGTTGTACAACATGGGAAATACAGCCAGCCAATGTTTTGTAATGACTATAAATGGAAAGTAATCTTTAATATTTTTTTTGTTATAGTTGATTTACAGTGTTGCGCCAATTTCTGCTATATAGGAAAGTAACCTTTAAAACTGTATACAAATAAAAGATTTAAAAATAATAAACTACAATTAAAAAACCCTCAGTAGCTCACCAGAAAATCCATACTCTTGCCTGACATTTAAGACCCTCTGCAAATTGATCCTACTTGTGCCTCTGCTTCCTGTCTTTTCCATTGCTCCCTTCTCATTATCTACATCTCAACCAAATGGAACTATTTGCAGCTTCCAAGATATTCTCTCACTCCGACTTTATCCTGCTGTTTCTTCTACACAGAATGTTTCTGCCACACTCCTTCCAAGTCCAGCTCAAATGCTGCCTCCTCCATGAAGCCCAAGACAATTCTTCCAGTGAGAAGTCATCCTCCTTCCTCTGACCTCTGAGGCCACTTTGCACCTACCTCTCTTAGGGAGAGAATTACTAGCTGGGTGGAGGTGGGGGGGGACCAACAAAGCCAGAAGTATAACCCTCCCAGACTTGAGACAATACTACAAAGCTACAGTAATCAAAATAGTGTGGTACTGGCACAAAAACAGAGAACAGAACAGAGAACCCAAAAACAAACCCACATGCCTATGGTCAATTAATCTGCAACAAAAGAGGTAAGCATATAAAATGGGAAGAAGACACTCTCTTTGGCAAGTGGAAAATTGGACAGCTGTGCGTAAAGCAGTGAAACTAGAACACACCCTCATACCATGCACAAAAATAAACTCAAAATGGCTTAAAGACTTAAATATAAGATATGACACCATAAAACTTCTGGATGAGAACATATGCAAAACATTCTCTGACATAAATTGCAGCAATGTTACTTAGCTGTCCCAAAACAATAGAAATAAAAACAAAAATAAATAGGACCTAATCAAACTTACAAGCTATTGCACAGCAAAAGAAACCATTTAAAAACAAAAAACAAAAAACAAAAGAGGAGTTCCCATCATGTTCAGTGGTTAACAAACCCAACTAGTATCCATGAGGATACTGGTTCAATCCCTGGCCTCACTCAGTGGGTTAAGGATCCGGCATTGCCATTAGCTGTCATGTCGGTCACAGACGCAGCTAGGATCTCGAGTTGCTGTAGCTGTGGTGTGGGCCAGCAGCTACAGCTCTGATTCAACCCCTGGCCTGGGAACCTCCATATGCCTCAGGTGAAGACCCAAAAAGAACCAAAAAAAAAAAAAAAGACAACCTACAGAATAGAGAAAATATTTGCAAACAATGCAACCAAAAAGGGATTAATCTCCAAAATATACAAACAACTCATACAACTCAATAACAAAAACACAAAAAAACCGATCAAAAATGGGCAAAAGACCTAAATAGATATTTCTACAAAGAAGACATATGCATGGTCAGTAGGTACACAAAAAGATGCTCAACATCACTAATTACTAGAGAAATGCAAATTAAAACTACAATGAGATACCACCTCACACCAGTCAGAATGGCCATTAAAAAGTTTACAGGAGTTCCCGTCGTGGTGCAGTGGTTAACGAATCCGACTAGGAACCATGAGGTTGCGGGTTCGATCCCTGCCCTTGCTCAGTGGGTTAATAATCCAGCGTTGCCGTGAGCTGTGGTGTAGGTTGCAGACGCGGCTCGGATCCTGCGTTGCTGTGGCTCTGGCATAGGCCGGTGGCTACAGCTCTGATTCAACCCCTAGCCTGGGAACCTCCATATGCCACCGGAATGGCCCAAGAAATAGCAAAAAGACAAAAAAAAAAAAGTTTACAAATAACGAATGCTGGAGAGAGTGTGGAGAAAAGGGAACCTTCTTACATTGCTAGTGGGAGTGTAGGTTGGTACATCTGCTATGGGAAAACAGTATGAAATTTCCTCAGAAAACCAAAGATAGAATTACCATATGATCTAGCAATCCACTCCTAGGCATATATCCAGATAAAACTATAATTCAAAAACATACATGCACCCCTATGTTCATAGCAGCACTATTCACAACAGCCAAGACATGGACACAATCTAAATGTCCATCAACAGATAAATGGGTTAAGATGTAGGTATGTGTGTGTATATATATATACACATATATACATACAATGGAATACTACTCAGACACAAAAAATGAAATAGTGCCATCTGCAGCAACATGGATGTGACTAGAGATCATACTAAGTGAAGTCAGTCTAAAAGAGAAAGACAAATACCATAGGATGTTCATGTGGAATCTAAAATATGGCACAAATGAACCTATCTATAAAACAGAAACAGACTCACAGACATAGAGAACAGACTTTTGGTTGCCAAGGAGGAGGGAAGAGGGACTGGAGTGGGCTGGAAGCTTGGGATTAGTGGATGTAAACTATTACAATTAGAATGGATAAGCAATGAGGTCCTGCTGTATAGCAGAGGGAACTATATCCAATCTCCTGAGATAGACCATAATGGAAAAGAATTTTAAATATATATATATATATACACACACATGCATAACTGAGTCACTTTGCTGTACAGCAGAAATTGGCATTGTAAATCAACTATAATTTAAAAATAAAGGTTAAAAAAATAGCGCAGCTTGAAGGAATACACATGATGTTAAGTACCCTACACACCTAAAAGATTATATTCCTTATGCTGCTTGTTTTTTGTTTGTTTTGCTTTTTAGGGCCATACCTGTGGCATATATAGGTTCCCAGGCTAGGGGTGTAATCGGAGCTATAGCTGCTGGCCTATGCCACAGCCACATGGGATCCAAGCTGCATCTTTGACCTACACCACAGCTCATGGCAACGCCGGATCCTTAAGCCACTGAGCTAGGCCATGGATCAAACCCACTGTGCCACGACGGGAACTCCATTCCTTATGTTTTTATTTTATTTTATTGTCTTTTTTTTTTTTTGCTATTTCTTTGGGCCGCTCCCATGGCATATGGAGGTTCCCAGGCTAGGGGTCCAATCGGAGCTGTAGCCACTGGCCTACGCCAGAGCCACAGCAACGCGGGATCCGAGCCGCGTCTGCAACCTACACCACAGCTCATGGCAACGCCGGATCGTTAACCCACTGAGCAAGGGCAGGGACTGAACCCACAACCTCATGGTTCCTAGTCGGATTCATTAATCACTGTGCCACAATGGGAACTCCTCCTTATGTTTTTAAATAAAGCAATAGCTTTAAATTGAATAGCTTGGAGCCCTTCCTTGTGCTTCTCCTCCCTTGATTGCACCCTAATACAATCACCTGTGAGCTAAGGGTTATGCATCCTGAGCACAATTGCTTTGAGTTAAAGATTACACTAAGCACCTGACGTTTTTCAGGAATTTCCTAGTTTGCTCTAATCTCTGTTCAATATGCCCTTTTCAAAAGCACTGTTATTCCAGAAAAGTCAAGATGTGATAATGTAGAAGACCACCACCGGGATCAGCTGAGATCTGACACCAGCTTCAATGACTAACATTCCCCCAAAGAAGAATGCATGTCTACCCCAACCCTGATTCTTATTTGAAACCCTGTTTTTCTTTTAGCCTATAAAACTCCCCACAATTTTTCTCCAATGGAGGGCACAATGTTTAAGGCATTAGCCTGCTGTGACCTCCTTCGCTTTGCAGAGCAATAAAAGCTACTATTTTCTCTCCGGTCCAAAACTTTGTCTCCGTGTTTCTATTTGGCACTGGTGGACAGAGGCTGAGTTTGGGCAACACAGACATCTAGCACAATGGTCTGTACACTTGGACATAATTGTATCTGTATTTTATTGGGGTATAATTTAATCAGTAAAATGCGTATAACTTAAATGTATTTTCATCGAGTTTTACACCCAGGGAACCACCACCAACATTCCCATCAGCCCGCAATGTTCCCCTGTTCCCTTCCCAGTCAATCCCTACCAAAAGCCCACCCCTACTCAGAGTAAAAGTGCTCACATTTCACCACCCTAGATCTGTTCTTTTCTTGAACTTTATTATAAATGAGATCTCAACATATGTACTCTTCTGTCTGCCTTCCTTCATTCAACATAACATTTTTGAGATTCAACCATGTTGCCACACATGAGAAACAGACCTTTAAAGAATCCACTGATGGTGGGAATGGATGCTTTACTGGGTCACACTAGGTTGGGGACTTCCCTGAGCCCACTGCATTCAGACTCTCTGGGCTTGCTCCCTGCCAACTATCAGGTTGGTCACACATCACAGAACTCCCCTGAAGCCCCTCACATTGCCTCTGTGTCTCCCAGCCACCTGAGCAAGGACACAGCTCCAAGGTTCTGTGCTGCCAGGCAGGGCCTCCAACTGATGGGAAGAAATAGCATCTCTACTGTTTCTTTGCATATCTGTTTCTCTGGAAGCTCAGCTAGAGTTATCTGTCCAGTGGTCTTTGAACACATGTCCTGCTATGTATGGCTCATGTCCACTCATCTTAAGGATTCTCAGGTGATCTCACCTAATGATGACAGACAGACTCCCACCTGCTGGTGCTCATAATGCAGAGATGCTGGCCACCCTTCCTGGTTGACTGTCCCTCTGTCTGGTTCTCAGTGCACCTTTGGATGGACAGGCCCAGGCACTGCCCCTCCCATCACAAGGCCCACCATGGTCTTATTCTCAAGCCTGTATCAACTCTGCCATCATCTATATCAGAACCGCCAACTCAGGCCTTTATGCAACAAGGTGAGAACAAGGCCCAGCCTGGACAGGCCCTAAACTGCCACTCCAGAAAAGGAGACCTAGCTTACACCCCCAACACCATGATGTCTGGCTGAAACATGAAGGAGGGAGCAAGCATCACCCCAAGGAATTATCTTTACTGGGAAGAACCAGAAAAGGAAGCCTGAGGCTCAGGTGTATCACCTGGACTTTTAAAAATTACGCTAAAACACACCGTCTTTGTCAGCTCAGGCACCATAACAAATATACCACAGACAGGGCCCTTAAACCAGACACTTACTTCTCACAGTTCTGGAGGCTGGACGTCCAGGATCAAGGTGGAGCAGAGCCGGTGTCCTGTGAGGCTCTTGTCCTCGTCTTCCTGCTGAGCCTCACCTGGTGAAGAGCAGAGAGGCAGCTCACTCTCCTGTTTCTTTCAAGGGCACTAATCGGATCACCAGCTCCTCACCCTCTTCACTTAATTACCTTCCAAAGCCCCATCCCCAAATACCACCTCATCTCATTAGGAATTAGGGTTTCAACATGTAAACTTGCAGTGGGGGTCCTCAAACATTCACTCCTCAAACATAAAGCTCCATGGCACTTTGCGCTTTCCAAGAGGACTTTGCTGACTGCTCTTCCAGGACACAGACAGCTAATTGTGCAGGGCACTCCTTAGCCCTGCAGACTGTGGAGTAGGTAGGATCTCCAGTCTCCAAGAACTAAGGCCCCGAGAGGGCGAGGGTTGCCCAAGGCATGTGCAAATCTTGGCTTTAAGTCCTGTCTGCCTGCCCTGGGCTGGTCCCTGCTGCTCTGTCACCCTGCCTTTCTGCTACTCCTTGAAGGTGAATCTAATGCCTCTGATCTCTTATAGCCATCAAAGTGCTTAGGGTCTGACCACAAAGTCCTTGGTCTCATAACAACAGTTAGGGAAAGGGAGCCAGGATGGGGATGCTGGCTTTCCCGCTCCTGCCAGGGGGCCTGCCAGCACTGGGGTCCCCACCCATCTGCACTTGCCTGTGCTATGTGACTCAAGATCTGCAGGATATGAAGAAGGCCCATGCAAAAATATTTTCCATCCCAGGGTTGTTAGGAACCTCGAATGCCTCCCAATCGTCCTTCAAGTGCAAACATTTTAATTAATAAAAGGGAAGACGTCTGGAGCCATTATCTCCCATTCACACCACAGCCATTTTGCCTCCTGAGTTACCCAGCCCAGCGCCAAGCCTGCTGATATGGCCCCAGGCTGACTATTCAGAAAGAGGAGAAAAAAAACGAGGGGGTGAACTGTAGTTTGGAATTCCACCCAAGAGCAGGGGGCCAAATGAGGCACTGTGGTGTACTGTGGCTTCATGGATGGGGTGGAGTAAGCAGAAAGCAGCAAAGAGAAGATTTACCTGCATGAGATGTCGCTGGGCATTAGTATGGGGGGCGTTAAGAAGACGAGCCTTGGAGTCAGGCAGGACAGAGCTGGCCACCAACTGGGGGAAGTTGCTCAAGTTCTCAGGATCTGTGCTCCCACTGACCCGGAACTGGAGATTTCAACTCCTCCCCTGCAAATCTCCTCCTGGAGCCGCTGTCTGTCCATCGTGCAGGCAGAGGATCCAGCAGAGAGAGGGTGCGGACAGCTGGTGGGGGAATGGCCCCTCATGAACTTCCGGAAGGCTCCGTCGGGATGCCTGGCGACTGCGCAAGGAGGACAGACATGTGCCTGGCCTCCCCACCTGCCCCAAGGTGGACGTAGGTAGATGGAAGGGCCCACCTCCCAGCAGAAACAGTCGTGACCTCTCACGTGGAAACTATTGTTAGGATTTGTTGGGTTCGGCTTCTGACCAGAACCGGGGGCAGCAGCCGGTCAGCCCGGGAACCTCAGGACGCTGGCGGCACTAAGGGCTGACCCTCCCTGGGAACAGAGCCCCCTTAGGAGTCAGTTGTGACCATTGACTAGTGGACACTTTGTGCTAAACCAAGACAAAGGGACACAGAATCCAGAAGAGAAGGGGTGACTTCAGGGTCTGCAGTGGCCATTCAGGTTGTCACAGGCAAAGCTTGTTAACAAGCCTGGGGGAGAAAAATAGGATCTGGCTCATTAAATAAAATCTAACCTCGTTTTCTCTGTGCTGAGCCTACTTCTGCCAGTTCACAGGGACGAGCGGAGGACTTGCGCCAGACCCCTCAGGCCAGGGTCTTGGTGCAAAACGGCTGCTGATGCGTCAGCTCAGTGCCGTGTGCAGAAGCTCCGCCCACCAGGTCTCAGCTCAAGATGGCGGGTGGCCGTGCTGCAGCAGGCCCTGTGATCTGGTGTGTGAGCGGCAGCTGCACCTGTGCTGAAGAACCTCCCCCCACCACCCTGACCTTGTGGAGGGTGTGTGCACTAGAGTGATCTCATCACAGATAAAGCTTTCCTGTTTCTGACCTGAACTTAAGCAACACCAGGCAGGAGGACCCTTATTGGGTCCGGGGTGGGGAGGGTCAGTCACAAGATCCCAGATGGAATTTCAGAAGGGACATGGCTCAGGAGAGACCAGGATGTCCTGGAGAAAGAGTGGCCCAACTCCTGCCTTAGAATCCAAGAGCATCCAGGGCCTGTCTGGCAAGTAGGTTCCAAAGGTCTGGGAACCCTCCAGTGTGGGCTCTGGTAAAGGGGGTAGAAGAAACCCCTGCCAGGCAGTGGTCTGGCACATGGGTGGGGGCAGGGTGGCCCCTTCGGTTGGGAACCTGGGCCCACAGTCCATCAGTCCAAGTCGAGAAGTTAATCTGCAGGGAAACCAGACAACAATCTAAGAACCAAAGGGCTCCAGTCACCCAGAAGCCAGACACAGGGAGTAGATCAAGGCCAAAGCCATGCTGAGGTCAGAAGGCCAAAGTTTCCCTGGAGGAGAGCAGGACAGACATAGACCAGGAGTGGTCTGGAATCCACAAGCCAGGGCCCCCACCTGTGGTTCACAGTGGAGCCACACTAGGTGCCTTTTAACTGGGGCAAGTCAAACCTCTTGCATCTGCAGAGAAAGAAAACAAAGTTCTGGGCCAGCACCACACCTGCTCACCTGGGGGGCAGGTGTCTTGGGATGAGCAGTGAGTGGGGGCAAGGGCCCTGCTGTTTCGCAGACACCTCTGCATCTGGGCAGCACACATCCTGTGCATCATGCCACCGGGGAAGTGATTTTGTTGATAGAGACCTAAATTTTTATTTTAAAATGGCCTGTAAAGGCAGACCAACCACTGCATCTGATGCTCAATACCCTTCCTCACCCCAAAGCAGCCCATTCCAACACAGGAGGGGAAACCATCTGTGATCTACTCCCTCAGAGGTGTCACTCAATGTAATCTTGGGGTGATACAGGGATTTTTCAGGCTAATTTTTAACTGGGTAAGTTTTACCACATGCACTCACAGACAACCTGAAGTCCACTCTGCCTTCGGTTCCTATGATGCGGATCCCAAAGGTAAAAAAAACACAGTCATGCTTGCAACAGGGACACTTAAATCTACCTAGAGCCACAAGGAAAATGCAGGGTTTAGGGGAGCGGAGTCCCAAAGCCAGAGAAAAATGGGCACCACCCTTCAACGAAGGAAGGATATTCTTCTTAACGAATGGTATTGGGAAAGCTGGATATTCACATGCAGAAGGAATGAAGTTGGACCCTTACATTATATCAAATAAAAAAATAATAATAACCCCAGGAGTTCCTGTCATGGCTCAGCAGAAACGAATCTGAATACCACCCACGAAGGTATCGATTTGATCCCTGGCCTTGCTCAGTGGGTTAAGGATCTGGTGTTGCCATGAGCTTCGGTGTAGGTCTCAGACGAGGCTCAGATCCCGAGTTGCTGTGGCTGTGGTGTAGCCCAGTGGCTACAGCTCTGATTTGACCCCTAGCCTGGGAACCACCATATGCTGCAGATGAGGCCCTAAAAATACAAAGGTGGGGGGTCAAAGACTTAAACAGAAGAACTAGAAGTATTAAACTTTTAGAAGATGTTGGATTTGGCAATGATTTCTTGGATAGGACACCAAAACACTGGCAACAAAAGAAATAATAAATTGGGAGTTCCCATCATGGCTTGGCAGAAGTGAATCTGAGTATCATCCATGAGGATGCGGGTTCAATCCCTGGCCTCACTCAGTGGGTTAAGGATCTGGTGTTGCTGTGAGCTGTGGTGTAGGTCGCAGACATGGCTCGGATCTGCCATTCCTATGTCTGTGGCTACAGCTCTGATTTGACCCCTAGCCTGGGAACCTCCGTATGCCACAGGTGCAGCCCTAAAAAGAAAAAAAAAGTAATAAATTGGACTTCATCAAAATTAACAACTTTGTACAGCACAGGACACTATCAACAGAGTGAAAGAGCTCACAGAATGGGAGAACATATTTGCAAACCATCTATCTGTTAAAGGAGTAATATCCAGAATATATAAAGACCCCCTGCAACTCAAAGACAAACAACAGCAACAAACAACCTGATAAAAACTGGGCAAAGGACTTGTATGGCCATTTCTCCAAAGATATACAGATGGTCCATAAATACATGAAAAGTTGTTTCACATGATGAATCATCAGGGAAATGCAAATCAAGACCACAAATGAGATGCTCCTTCACACACACCAGGATGACCATCATAAAAAAGCAGATGGGACAGGGAAAAGTAAGTGTGGGCTAGAAGCGGGGGAAATTGGAACCCTGGTGCTTTCCTGGTGGGAATGCAACATGCAGCCCCTGTGGAAAACAGTGCAGCAGGTCCTACAAATATTAAACACATCATTACCATCCGATCCAGTAATTCCACTTCTGGTTTATACTTGAAAGAATTGAAAGCAGGGACTCAAAAAGATATTTGTACACCCACATACACAGCAGCATTGTTCACAATAGCCAAAAGTTGGAAACAACCTAAGTGCCCAGGGAGGGATGAATGGATAAACAAAATGTGTGTAAACACACAACGCAGTACCCAGGTGTAAGAGGGCAGGCCATTCTGACACGCACTACAGCAGGGATGAACCGTGAGGACAATGTGCTGAGGAAATCAGCCGGACACAAAAGAACAAATATCATAGGAATCTGCTTAAATGAGGTGCCTAAAGTATCAGAATTGTAGAGACAGAAGGTCGGATCGAGGTTACCAGGGGCTGGGGAGGGGGAGCAGGTATTTAAAGGAGACAGAGTTTGGAAAGATGAAGCAGTTGTGGGGGTGGACGGGGGTGATGGTTGTGAAATAATGTGAATGTGTAACTGAATAGGGCCCTGGGGGGGCTCCTGGGAACAAGGGCCTTTCTGTGTCCCCCATTTCTTTCTTTTAGGAAAGGGGCCTCCTTCAGCCTCCCTGGCCAGCTCTGAGTCCCCAGGGGCAGGTTCAGACAGTTGCTGATCAGGGAAGGGAGGGGATCCAGAGACAAGGGAGCAAGAGTCAAGCAGCAATAGTGCAGCCTTGGGGCAGGATCCTGGTTCCCTCTCAAGGGATACACGTGATGACATAGGTATCTTACACACCTAAGAGAAGAGTCAAATTCCTCATGCGTCTTTTAGAAATGAATACTTTAATATTAAACAGCTTGGAGCCCTTCCTTGTGCGTCTCCCTCATTTAATTGCACCCTAAACTCAATCACCTGTAAGCTAAAGATTAGGCACCCTGAGCACAGGTGCCTGTGGGTTAAAGATCATTAGCACATGATGTTTTTCAGGAACTTTCCTAGTTTGTCCTCATCTCCAATCAATCTGCCCTTTTCACCAAGTACTATTATTCTGGGCAATAACCCAGAAGACCACCACTAGGATCATGCCGAGATCTCCAGCCAGCTTCGATGATGCATATTCCCCCAAAGAAAGAAGAATGCTTGTCTGCGCCAACCCTGATTCTTATCTGAAACCCTGTTTTTCTCCTTTTATTGTATTATTTTTTGCTGTTTTTTTTTTTTTTTTTTTTTTTTTTTTTTTTTTTTGACTGCAGTTGCAGCATGTGGAGGTTCCCAGGCTAGGGGTCAAATTGGAGCTACAGCTGCCAGCCTATACCACAGCCACAGCCACAGCCACAGCAACGCCAGATCCAAGCTATGTCCACAACCTACAACACAGCACATAGCAGTGCCAGATCCTTAACCCACTGAGCAAGGCCAGCAACAGAACCTGAATCCTCATGGATACTAGCCGGGTTTGTTACCACTGAGCCACAGGGGAAACTCCCACTGTTTTTCTCCTTTTTACTATAAAAGTCTCTGCAGTTCTTCCCAATGGAGGGCACAGTCTTGAAGGCATTAGCCTGCTGTGGCCTCCTTTGCCTGGCAAAGCAATAAAAGTGATTTTTTTCTCCTTCATCCAAAACTCTGCCTCTGCATTTCTATTCAGCCCCTGTGGACAGAGGCCAAGTTTCAGCAACAAATATATTTAATGCCAGTGAACTATACACTTAAAAGGGGTTAAAACAGTACACTTTATGTTAATATCTACTTTACCACAATAATTAAAAAAATAATTTCTAGTCTGTAAGCAACAGGCCTCCCCCAGCCCCAGGAACCTCTGACCTCTAATCCCCGGGCCTATAGCGAGGGCTGTGCAGAAGCCCCAGGGCTGGGCCTGGAGGTAACAGGCACACTCTCATCCAATAGGAGCAGGGAGGGCAGAGGCTGCAGAGAAGGTGAGACTTTACTCCTGACTCTGACTTTGCCAGAGATACACCTGCTCCTCCTACAGCTCCCTTTGCACCAGCCTTGTTCTCCCAAAGCCCTCAGCTGCTTGCCCACATCTGCTGATGTCAAATTGTCAGCCCCAATTCTGCCCCACTCTTCGTCCTCCATGCACTTCTGAGGTCTCTGCTCCCGACACAGGCTTGTGCTGCAGGATCCTCACAGCCTGGACCATGACTTGGGAAGGCAGTCAGTCCCTGCTCCTGCCTCAGCTCTGGTCTCATCTGCCACCAGTGAGGGGCTGGGGCTGGATCCAAGCTGTCGGTGGATGGTGCTAATGGCTTCTGGTCTTTTAGGGGCGGAAGGGTTCCATCCTGTCCAAGGTAGCCACAAGGTGCAGATTCTGGGAACGCACTTAGCAGTTCACTGAGCACTGCGGACAGGGCAGAGTGTAGAGAAAGCTGCTCTCTGGGCCTCTGACTGCTTTGTCCTGGGCCCTGGTCCTCCTCCTCCCTGGTCCAAAGGAGACAATGACTCACAGACAGTTGCCCATGAAGTGGCTTTCTCACCTATTCCTCCAGCTGAACTGCCTGTCGAAACAGTCATCCCTCTGTACCCAGACCTCTCAGGGCACCCTTTTAGTAGTGACCTCCAGCCTGAGACCACAGTTTCACTCCAGAGCACCTCATATTATCCAGGCAGCAAGATCCTACTGACCGCATTGTGTTCATTTAGACCTATCTTTTCACATCTGTGATGTATGCAAATCTTATCTCTAGTGCTCTCAAAATCCAAGATTCTCAAAGCAAATGTGTGCAAAGCCTGGAATGTCCGTACCCTCTGGGCAGTAACTTTTGGGAACCATAACAGAATAGAAGGAGAGAAAGGCTGGATTCTATCTGCATCTCAAAACTAACAGCTGAATAAACCCTGACTCGCCATTGTGATGTGCTACCAGGTTTGAATCAGGCTGGCACATGCCCCACTCTCAGGTGTAACAATGGGGCTTTGAGTGGTTTGATTGTAGCCCCAGGATTAAAGTTGAGCTGAGTAACTTGGCGTTGAGTTAAGGCATGCCCACAATAAAGACACTGCTCTTCTTCACTGAAACCAAAGCATAGATAGAATTCTTTTTGCTCCGGGTAAGTCCTATCTTCAGATCTACAGCTAAAAGGGAAACAAACCCTTCTGTTGGATTTCTTAGCAGCCTCATCTCTATTATAAGTGACGTTCCCAACCTCTAGAAAGTCAGCATTAAAATTATATCATTGAAATTTGCGGTACGTAGTACAAATATTTTTTCCAAAATGATCTCGACTATGAGCAAGGTAATTAGCAACAACCCCAGTCTTCCTAATACCAACTAAAAACATTTTGAATAGTTTTCTCACTCTTCCTTCCCGGGGTCTTTCACCCGTTGTATCTGAAGTGCATTGAATTTTTAAAGTCTGAACTCCACGATTCAGGCAAACCTGGATTCATACCCAGTTCTGTGGCAGTGACTGTGATGTGTGGCAGTTATAACATGTATCATCAATAATTATTATTTTATTATCTTATTATTATTTTTAATAGTTATTTCCCCAATACAATTTTTTGTACTGTACAGCATGGTGACCCAGTTACACACACATGGACACATTCTATTTTCGCACATTATCATGCTCCATCATAAGTGCCTAGACATAGTTCCCAGTGCTACGCAGCAGGATCTTGATATCATCAGTAATTTATTCTCTTCTGGAGCACTTGTCAATGAGCAGTTCTTGCTTTCCTGGCTGATGGAGAATCCCTCCCGTGCTCAGAGCTTTGACACAGGTGTTTCAGTTACCTGGGAGTTTCAGATGTCTCCAGGTAAGTCTTAGCTATTTCATAAGTAATCAGCTGGAAGTAGACCCCATAGTAAAGCTCTTCCCCTGCCCTGGTCTAATAGGTTCGAACCAATTACATTTACACTTTCAAGGGAATTATTTTTTATTTTAGAAAGTGCCCTTTGACTGATGCCGCCTCCTTCTTCTGCCATTCCTGGTGCTGCTCTGTGCTTGTCTGGTGCCAACCTTGTACCTTTATGTGAAGCGTCCACTGAGGAGACTCCAGGGCCACCATGCCTGATGAAAAGCCCAAGGAGGGACCCAAGACCGAGCACCTTGATCATGTTCATACGAAGGCAGCAGGATGCTTCCCGGGTGCAGTTTAAGACTCAGAGGCATAACCACTTTTAATGAAAGCCTATTGTGAACAACAGAGTTTGTCAGTGAGGCAGGTCAGATTCTAATTTGATGGGCAGCTGACCAGTGAGACAGATACACCTGCAGAGTTGGAAATGGAGAAGGAAGATACAGTTGACACGTCCCAGCTGCAGACAAGAGGGGTGTACTAAAGAGGGGAACTGCTACTTTACTCCAGAACCAAGAAATCTTTCTCAGAAAACCACAGTTGGGTTCCACCGCATCCTGACTGCTACAGTATAGTTTTCTCTAGTCTCTCATTTTCCCCTTTCCCACTCCTTTGTTGTACATTAAGTAATGCGGGTTTGTGCAGAAGCAAATTGATTTTTTTTAAAACTAAATGGCTAAGGGTATGTTTTGATCGATATCAAAGGAGATGGGGTGGGAGAAAATACTGCTCCTGTGAAAAAAGCCCCTTTCTCCATTATTGGCTCATTTAGCTCTTATCATTATATGCCAGTAAGTCCTTTACTTTCACTAACAAAAAAAAGAACACCGGAAAAATTATTGCATACCTTTTGATTGGAGGTGGGTTTTTGTTGTTCTTTTCTTTTGGCCTTGACAGTGGCATGCAGAAGTTTCCAGGTCAGGGACTAAATCCGTGCCACAGCAGCCACCCAAGCCACAGCAGTGACAACACTGGATCCTTAACCCACTGAGACACACAGGAATTCCCAATTGGAGAATTTTAATGCTTTTCATTTTCACTGTAAAACCTGGAAAAATTTCATAACTTTTTTGGATGTAGCTGTTACAGGTAGGGCAATGTGTCTTTAAGTAAGGATAAATTACTCTAAAATAAATGAGTCCTAGATAGTTTTCCCCTTCAAGTTAAGCATTATGTCTAAATAAACTCTCAGGTTTTGTTTTTTTTTTTAATGGCCACACCCACGGCATATGAAAATTCCCAGGCCACGGATTGAGTTGGAGCTGCAGCTGTGACCTACACCACAGCTGCAGCAACACCAGATCATTTACCCCATTGCACTAGGCCAGGGATCAAACCTTTGTTTCTGCAGTAACTCAAGACACTACAGGCAGGTTCTTAATACACTGTGCCACAGTGGGAACTCCTTTTTTTTTTTTTAATGCTTTTTTATTTCTGTTTCTCGGCTCAAGGGCAATTAACAGGAAAATGAAAAGTTGCTCTCTATGCTTTCTTCAGCTCTGTGTTAAATAACCTTATTTTACAGAAAACCAAGGCAGAAATCCTTCCCCAGATGCTCTTCTTGGGAAGAATTCTACCCCTCGGGCTACTTTTGAACATGCTTTTGGCAAAAAGATTCTCAGTCACAGCATATGTGAATTTCAAGTTTCTTCTTTGTTGGGAATAATTAGAAAAAGCGTGAAATGGAATTCAGAATAGAAAAGAAAGATGATGTGAAAGAAGAGCAGTAGGAACTCTACCCAGAAGCCTTAGGAGGAAGGAAGGGAGCTGGGAAAGCCCTTGTACCCCCGACGAGTGCCTGCTTGGGGAGGAGGTGGCCTTGGGGGGCGGGAGTGGTCTCTGGTGCCCACAGTTTATGGCTGAACTGCATCACAGTCATCAAAATTAGGGTCAAACCAAAGTGGGCTTCTCTCTTTAATAAAAATTTCAAGTGCACTAAATAGAATTAAGTATTTGTCATAATGAACAAATACAATGAAATTGCATGTGACCCCATTACCTGGATTCAAGGATCATCAATCCATGGCCAAGTTTGTATCTTCTAAAAACTTACTAGTCACCCACCCCCAAACCAGATCATTTGGAAGCAAATCTCAGACATAATATAATGTTATGTCATTATAATATGTCAATAATTTATCTGTTATTACATTATTTCACCCATAAACCTTTTTTTTTTTTGACGGCATACATGGCATGTAGAAATTCCCCAGGCCAGGGATGAAACCCACCACACGGCAGTGACCTGAGCTGCTGCAGTGACAATGCCATATCTTTAACCTTCTGCACCACAAAAGACTCCAAAATTGTTTCTTTTTTTTTTTTTTTGTCTTTTTGCCATTTCTTGGGCCGCTCCCTCAGCATATGGAGGTTCCCAGGCTAGGGGTCTAATTGGAGCTGTAGCCACCGGCCCAGGCCAGAGACACAGCAACTCGGGATCCGAGCCGAGTCTGCAATCTACACCACAGCTCACGGCAATGCTGGATCGTTAACCCACTGAGCAAGGGTAGGGATCAAACCCGCAACCTCATGGTTCCTAGTCGTAGGAACCATGTTTTTTAACTTTCAATGGCCACACCTGCAGCACATGGAGGTTCCCAGTCTAGGGATCAAATGGGAGCTGCAGCTGCCGGCTTACACTACAGCCACAGCAACACCAATCCAAGCCACATCTGCGACCTATACAACAGCTGCAGTAATGCCAGATCCTTAAGCTACTAAATGAGGCCAGGGATTGAACCTGCATCCTCATGGAGACGGTCAGGTCTTTAACCCACTAAACCACAATGGGAACTCCAAAAAACTTTTTTTTAATTGAGAAATTTATCAATATTTCCTCATGAAGTAGTAAGTAGAATTAAAGAGAAAAATATACAGCCTAAACCAGTCGAAATGGTCTTAAAATTTTTGTGACAATTATACATTTACAGTCTAATTAAAAATGAGCAGTTTTAATAATTAAATCACTTCAAATTTTTTGTTCAATAATTTATCTTAAATTAAACAGATTTGAGGAAAACTAGAATAATGCCACTTTATCCTTCTCAAAAAAATGGTGATTCTAGTAAAGCAGTGCTTTGGTTCTGGAAAATTCCACAAATCTTCTCTACCCAGTGTGAAGGAAAAGTCTGAGGATGGAAATGGCAGCTCTGACAAGCAAAGAATTAGATTCTGACCTGGAGGAAGGTGACTGGCTGACTCAGACCTTAGTCAGGAGCAGAGGGGGGCCACGGATCCCGCTGGGAGGAAGTGAGATTCAGCCCCAGGTCAAGAGGGCCAGGAGGTGAGGCGCTCTGAGAAAAGCACGTGCCCAGTTCATGCCACCACTGACCATTAAGAAGGCCACAGCTCCCACTGCGTCAGAGGTGAGCTGGAGCTGCAGTTCTGGGCTGTTTCCAAAGTAGTGAAAATTGCCCGTGAGTCTGCATAGCTTCTTACAAAAGACCAACATGTGGAGCACAGTTGTGGGAGTTTCCCTCCTTGCTGACACATCAAGTGAGCATTTCATTGGAAACAAGTCCTACTCTGAGCTGCTAACTGGCTCACAAGCCAGACCAAGATGATACTGGCTACTCATCTGATGGCTAAGCTGCTGTTTGACCACTAATGGGCATTTGATGGTTTTTTATTTTTTTATTTTTAAAATGTTGGGAGTTCTCGTTGTGGCTCGGTGGTAATGAATGACTAGCATCCATGAGAATGCTGGCTCGATCCCTGGCCTTGCTCAGTGGGCCAAGGATCCAGTGTTGCTGTGAGCTGTGGTGTAGGTTGCAGACAAGGCTCAGATCCCGAGTTGCTATGGCTGTGGCATAGGCTGGCACCTACAGCTCCAATTCGACCCCTAGCCTGGGAACTTCTATATGCCTCAGGTGTGGCCCTAAAAAGACAAAAAAAGAAACAAAAAATCATTGTAGTTGCTTTACAACGCTGGGTTAACTTCGGGTGTACAGCAAAGTGACTCAGTTATACATATACATATATCCATTCTTTTTCAGATTATTTTCCCATATAGATTATTACAAAATATTGAGTAGAGTTCGCTGTGCTATACGGGCAATTTGGTCTTAAATCTGGTTCCAAAAGAATGTTCTATAGAAGTTTAAGAAATTTCCTAGTAATACAATTTGAAGTCTTACCTTATAAAAGTACAATAATTAAAACCATGTGCTATGAACGCATGAAAAACAACAGTTCAGTGGAACACACTGAGAAGTTTAGATGTAGATCTACATACATACAGGAATTTAGTAAGTGATAAAGTTGGCATTTCAATTCAAAAAGGAAAAATAGTTTTTTCAGTAAGTGGTTTGCAGACAACTTATCTAGGAAAAAAAAACTAAAGTTGAATCTGTATCCTATAAACTAGAATAAGTTTCAGATGGATCAAAATACATGTTGGAACAACACTGTAATTCAACTATACTTCAATAAAATGTATTTATTTTTTAATTGAAGTATAGTTGATTTATAATGCTGTGCCAGTTTGTGCTGTATGGCAAATTGACCCAGGCATACAATATATATTCTTTTTCTCATATACTTCAATACAATTTTTTAAAATAAAAAAGTTTTGATATTGGATGTCAATTACATCTCAAATGGAAAAAAATACATTTGGGGGGGGGAAATAGAATCATTCAGGTACCAGAGGAAATCACGGCAATTTGTTTTTATAATAATATCCCTCAGAAAAGGGAAGAACCTTCTACTTACAATACAAAATCTAGAATCTGTACTCTGTGTAAGCAGTGGCCTGTCTCCGGTTCCTGGGAGGTAACCTTTCATACTCGGAACTTCCCAGGTGATAAGACTGTCTGTCATTCCCGGTGGACCCGGAGAGTTTGTACTGAGGGGTGGACTCACACAGGGGCTGGCTAGGACAGGAGGACCAGCCGGTGATTAGACAGGGGGCTTTGGGTCACAAGGTTTCAGCCCAACCTTGGGGAAGGGAGGGAGAGCTGGAGGCTGAGTTCTGTCCAGTGGCCCATGACTGGGTTACTCGCACCTACACGATGAAGCCCCGTGGGAACTGTGTGAGTGCCCGTGCTGCCAATCTCCTCTCCTCGTGACGTGTTACTGTGCCAGGAGGCTGATGTGTCTTGATCTCACCCAGAAAAGATGCCAGAGGTTTCACATGGGGTTTCCCAGACTTTGCCTCACTGTCTGCTCTTAGCTGGTTCTGCCTTGTACCCTTGTTGCTCTAATAAACCTGAAATTTAAACAAACAAAAACGGGGCATTCCTGTTGTGGCTCAGTGGGTTAAGGATCTGACATAGTGTCAGTGGGGATGTGGGTTTGATCCCTGGCCCCTGCCCCAGTGCTGTAAGCTGTGGCAAGGTCACAGATGGGGCTCAAATCCCACATTGCTATGGCTGTGGTATAGACCAGCAGCTGCAGCTCTGATTAGACCCCTAGCCTGGGAATTTCCATGCCTCAGGTGTGGCTATAAAACAAAACAAAACAAAACAAAACAAAAACTGCATAGCACTTTCCTGAGTTCTGTGAGATGTTCTGGCAAATTATTGAACTTGAGTGGGGCGCGGGAACCCCAAATTGTAGCTCATTGGCCAGAAGGGTGAAGGGCCTGGGGAGACCTGAGCCTGAGGCTGGAATCTGAGTGAGGCAGGCTGGAGGAGGACGGTCCCCTCACCTGTGCGGTCTGGCCTAACTCTCTAGTCACTTGGCTTCAGGAGTCACGGCACCATTAATAAGGACACTAATAACGAGTTACGTTAAACTAAAAAATGTCCTACATGGCCCCCTCAGAAGAATGTCAAAAGACCAACACAAACAGGGGAAATGTTTGCCACTCATATTATGGAAAATGACTACGTTTTCCAACAAATAAGGAAAGTCTACAGTACCAAAAAACCCATTAGAGAAAGAAGCATAACCAAAAAATGACATACAAAAATACTTCACACTTATAAAAGATATTTAACATCACTCATAATAAGAGAAAGGCAAGATGATACTTCCCAAAATGTGATTTTTTTTTTTAACCTACCAGATTGGGAAAGATCAAAAGTTTGGATCATGAGGAGTTCCCTTGTGGCTCAGTAGGTTAAGGATTTGGCATTGTCACTGATGTGACTCAGTTCACTGCTGTGGTGCGGGTGGTGAACTTCCTCAGGTTGCCGTGCAGAGGGAAAAAAAATCACACACACATACAAAAGTAAATAACAAAAAATAAAAATCTTTAAAAAAATTTTTGGATAATGACCAGCTCATGGGAGAAGCTGAGCTCCTTCTCTCATTCTCTCAGATTCTCACAGACGGATGTGTCCATCCGTGAAAACTCCAGGAGAGCAATTTGTCAATGACTACAGAAATTTTACTGCACTAGACCTCCATCCCAGTTATACTATTTCTGGAAATTGATTGCATGGATGTATTTTTCCATGCATAAAATTACTTATGCAGGAGCTTATTTATTTATTTATGACTGTTATGCCTAATAGCAAAATATTGGAAATGGTCTGTTCATCAATAAGAAAGAGGTCAAATAAATTATGTAACATCTATACCACAAAAATATTCTGGATAGCCATGGAGTTCCTGTCATGGTGCAGCGGAAATGAATCCGACTAGTAACCATGAGGTTGTGGTTCAATCCCTGGCCTCGCTCAGTGGGTTAAGGATCTGGCATTGCCATGAGCTGTGTGTAGGTCACAGATGCAGCTTAGATCTGGCGTTGCTGTGACTGTGGTGTAGACGGTAGCTGTAGCTCCAATTAGACCCCTAGCCTGGGAACCTCCATATGTCACAAGTGCAGCCTAAAAACCAAAAAAAAAAAAAAAAAAAAATTCTGGATATCCACACAATAAAATAAAGTAGGAAGGCTTTGCATGCTTCTCTAAAATACAGTAAGTCAAGTGTTCCCCTACTAGCCTAGTGGTTAAGGATTTGGCATCTTCACTGCAGTGGCTCAGATTCAGTCCCTGACCCAGGAACTTCCACAGGCCATGGGCTTGGCCAAAAAAAAAAAAGTTCTTGAAACTAAACACCACATAATTTTGCAAAAGAGAATTTAAAAAAATAATGAAATACGGTATGTGAAAAAGAGGATGCAGCAAAGCAGGCAGTTTGTGAAAGGAGGGCCTTCCTTCACCAAGTCCAAGGGGCTGGGGGCTTCAACAATGGACACTCATTTCTCACCATTCTGGAGGCTGGGATGCTGACGGCACTGTTGACAGGGCTGGTCTCCCTGAGCCTTTTTCCTTGGCTTGTCGACTTCCCTCCGTCCTCACCTGGTGGTCCCTCTGTGGGTGTCTGGTCCTCATCACCTCTCCCTGCAAGGACACCAGTCACTTTGAGTCGGGGCCACACATACCGTCTCATTTTACTTCAATCACCTCTTGAAAGGCCTGTCTCCGAATACAGTCCATTCAGACATGCTGGCTTAGGGTTTTAATATATGAGCGATGTGGAGGTGCAGTTCAGCCCCGAACAGAATGAAAAGGGTGGATAGCTACAGACACAGACATGTGTCTGCATGTGAATAAAATATCCGTGGAACATATGCAAGAAAACATTAGCACTCTCTGCCTGCTGGGGGGGGGGGGATGGGAGGGAGATGTCTCATGACATACCCTTTAGAACCTTCTGAATTTTGTATCTACTTATATTACATATCAAAAGCATATACAAATCTTTAAATTTTTATATTTATTTACTTTTTGCTTTTTAGGGCCACACTTGTGGCATATGGAAGTTCCCAGGCTAGGGGTCAAATCCGAGCTGCAACTGCCAGCCTATGCCACAGCCACAGCAATGCCAGATCCAAGCCGCATCTGTGATCCTATACCATAGCTCATGGCAACTCGGAGCCTTAACCCACTGAGTGAGGCCGGGGATCGGACCCGCATCCTCATGGATGCTAGTCATTACCACTTAGCCACAATGGGAACTCCATAAATATTTAAATGTTTAAATCAAGAAGATGAATAAACATGTATGACTTTGGAGACTACATCTAGCATTTAATGGAAAGACCGTTTCTCTGTTGATGAAAGAACTAGTCCTTACATTCTTCAAGGTCAGTCATTGCCTGCCTTCCACTTACATAGTGGAAGTAAAGCTCCTGGAAGCCAATGTTGTCACAAGATGAATGCTTCCTATTTTAAATATAGGCATCTGGGAGTTCCCTGGTAGCACAGCAAGTTAAGGGTCTGGTGTTGTTACTGCTGTGGCACAGGTTTGCTCCCTGGCCTGGGAACTTCTGCATGCCATGGGCACAACCAAAAATAAACAAACAAATATCCGAATATTTGTTCTCAAGAGTCCAATTTTCTGTGACAACAGCATTTTCCCATCACTAACCTTAATGCATTAAGATAATGTATTTGAAGCTGAAAGCTGATCACAAATACTATAGTATTTATATATGTCCATGAAGACTAAGATATATATATAATTGAATATTTTTATAAGTTAGCTATAGACAGCTAAATAATACATCTTGTTATTGCCGTGAGATGGGGAAATAAGGCTGTGCTTTAGTGAATCTTCAAAAGAATAAATTCCCCACTATCTCTTGAAAAGTTGAAAATATGTATAGACAATAGGATTGCTAAATACACCCCAGCATATTTTGAGGGATAATAGTAGCAACTAGTAGTGAAATTGGCACGAGATGTCTGTGAAGTGCTTTTACACAGAGCTCATTTATTTCTTATAACTCCTCTTTTCAAGGCATAAATTTTGACTCATATTTTAGAGATGAAAAATGTGAGTCAGTGTAGCAAAAAATGGCCAGCATCAATTCTGAGTCTTCCTGCAATTCAAAGTCTGTTTGTTTGGTATTCGTATCTGGAAATATTGCCAATTTGCATAAATCAGTCCAACTTCAATTTGGCCAGAGGGTCTGCCCAAGAAAATGTGATTCAGGGACCAACACATGAAGTTAAGAAGTACACAAGGGAAGGGAACATCTCCAACAGTATGTGACTGCTTGTTTATTGAGGGGTTATTCATGATAATTGCAGTATGCAAGTATTCCCCATAGTGTCTCATTTAATCCTTACCATGGGAATATGTAGGATAATTCTTATCACAAACCCTCAAAGAAGCATCATATTAATATAAGAAGTCCCCATTGTAGCTCAGCAGTAACGAACCAGACTAGTATCCACAAGGATGTGGGTTTGATCCCTGGCCTCAGTGGGTTGAGGATCTGATGTTGCTGTGAGATATGGTGTAGGTCATAGATGTGGCTCAGATCCTGAGTTGCTATGGTGTGGTGTAAGCCAGCTGCTGCAGCTCTGATTAGACCCCTAACCTGGGAACTTCATATGCCGTGGGTGTGGCCCTAAAAAAAGTCCAAAAAAAAAAAAAGTTAGCTGAAGGAGCTGAGCTCTACTGGAGTAGAAAGATAAGATGACCACTTCAATCACTCCTGGGGTCAAGGAGACCTCCCCAATTACACACGCACAGAAAGACTCCTAGGGGTTAGAAAGGGAAGGGGCGCCAGCCCATAATAAGTCCTGATACCATCTGGGCACCCTTTGCTCCAGAATCCATCTTTGCCAAAAGATGTGCACCCATAATGGGGAGGATCCTATGTCCAGTCAGGTGTGAGAAACAAAACAAGGTAACTGGCCAAAGGTAAACAAAGACCCAGAAGAATTGTCCTATCTAAATGATTTAAATCACCTCTCTGCTTGCTCCTCAGTCAGGGGGGGTGCCCACACCCACACTCCTCTTTAGAGTGTGTATTACTGCTTTGCTTCTGACTTAAATAAACTATTTCTGTGTGCTCTCCCGCATGTTGTACTGTGACCCTAACAATAAACTTTATACCTGTTTTCTCAGTCTTTGCCTCCTTGCAACATTCTTGCTTTCAATGGGTGGGCAAGAATCAGGGCAATTCTGCTTTTAGCCTCTAGTTAGTCAGTGGCCAGGATTCCTGGTTTTCAACCAGGCTGCCCAGGTTCAATTCCTGAGCAGAAAATTAAGATCTCGCTCCAAGCCGTCACTCACTGCTGCCTAAGATCAAAAGCAGCTCTGCTTCCGGGCTCAGCTTAGATACAAGTTGAAATAGTAGTTTCTATCTTTCATTCCCTAAAAAAACCTGGGCAGCCTCCAAATCTCAGAGACCCAGCAGAAGGGACCTTAGCATATTTGGATCTCTTACTTTTTTTTTACTAGAAAGCCTTGATAAATACCCAGACATCACATCACTTTTCAGAATCCCAGGAGAATGGAGTTTTTAAATATTAAGTGTGTGTTCACTAAGCCTCATTCTGCCTGTCAAAGACAATACAGCACTCTGGTAACATATTTTGGAAATGACACTGATGAACTTACTTGTTGAGAGAAGTATCTGAAGAATTTAATAACATTTATTCAAGTGTTCTCTCTATATCAATAGCCCATGAGAATCACTACATGCATGATCAGGCCGTAAGATAACAGGGAAAGCTGTCTGCAGAGTCACAGGGACTTAGGTTTGAATCCTGACTCTGGCACATACTTCCTGTGTGATCTTGAGCATATGATGTCACCCCCTGGGCCTCAGTTTCCTCTTCAGCACAATGGCCATATGATGCCACCTACTCCAGCAGGGCTGCTGTAACACTCAATAAGCTCATGCATATAAGGCTCTGGCCAAAGAGTCTCCCCGCTTGTGTGTGTGTGTGCACATGCACTTACTATGGTCAACGTCATGTATGTGTGCACTACTATGGTCAATGCGTGTGTGTGTACACTACTGTGGTCAATGTTGTGTGTGTGTACACTAACTATGGTCAATGTTTTTTGTGTGTACACTACTAACTATGGTCAATGTGTGTGTGTGTGTACACTACTAAGTATGGTCAGTGTGTGTGTGTACACTACTAAGTATGGTCTGTGTGTGTGTGTACACTACTAAGTATGGTCTGTGTGTGTGTGTATACACTACTAAGTATGGTCAGTGTGTGTGTGTGTGTGTGTGTGTGTGTGTACATTACTAAGTATGGTCAATGTCAAAGCCCCACTGGATATTTCATGATGTATGTAAGTCAAATCATTATGCTATACACCTTAAACTTATCTAGTGCGGTGTGTCAATTACAGCTCATTAAAATTAGAAGGAAGAAAAGGAGGCAACGGAAAGGACCAAGAATATGTTGAAAAAAACCAAACTAAAACAAACAAACAAACAAAAAAATGGGAGTTCCCATCGTGGCGCAGTGGTTAATGAATCTGACTAGGAACCACGAGGTTGCGGGTTTGATCCCTGGCCTTGCTCAGTGGGTTAACGATCGGCGTTGCTGTGAGCTGTGGTGTAGGTTGCAGACTCGGCTCGGATCCCGCGTTGCTGTGGCTCTGGTGTAGGCCGGTGGCTACAGCTCCAATTGGACCCCTAGCCTGGGAACGCCCATATGCCGTGGGAGCGGCCCAAGAAATAGCAAAAAGACAAAAAAAAAAAAAAAGAATATGTTGACACATTCAGCACTTTTTATGATTCACTTAATTTCACTGAGCCTGAGTTTTCACATCTCTGAAAGCTTTCCTGCTTTCCTCACAAAGTTGTGAGTTCAAAATGGGATCACACATATGGGAGTTCCCTGTTGACAGCACTGTTACAACCCGTTCTGCATTTTCTGGGCATTTCCACAGTAACTGACAGAAGACGACCCCCCATGGACCCACATTTCCCAGTATCCCTGCCTTGAAGAGTCCCCTCTCACACTGGATCTGGGCCAGCTTGTGACTCCCATGAACCAGAAGATATGGGCGGAATACCTGCTGGTTCCAGCCCAACCTCCAGGGGGCCGGGAGCACCTGCCTCTCAGCTCAGCTCACCCACCATAGGGCCTTGAACTGACTGTGAGGGGCTGGCCACCTTGCTGGAGAGAAGACGGGAGGGACTCCTGGACTTAACCTGTGCAAAGAGAAGACCCTCTGTGCAGAGAGATGGCCCAGCTGAGCCCCGACGTCAATCATCCCCCCGAGGCTTCATGGGCATGAACCATGTCTCCAGCCCAGGTGAGCCCCAGGGTGACAGCAGCCCAGTGGACATCGCAGAAGCAGAAGCAGTACCTTGAGAGTCAGTCATGGAGTAAGTGTTGGTATATCTTTTTTTTCTTTCTCTTTTTAGGGCAGCACTTGTGGCATATGGAGGTTCCCAGGCTAGAGGTTGAATCAGAGCTGTAGCCTCTGGCCTATGTCACAGCCACAGCAATGCCAGATCCTTGACCCACTGAGTGAGGTCAGGGATCGAACCTACATCCTCATGGATGCTAGTCAGATTCATTTCTGCTGAGCCATGACGGGAACGCCATAATGTGTTGTTTTAAACCACTGGGTAGGGGGCTGGTTTGTACGCCAGCACAAGATGACTGGGACCCAGACCCAGACCAGTTCATTCAGAAACGGCACGTCTTACTATCCACTAACGGCACAAACTCATTGTTACAACAGAAGCAATCTTCCCTGAAGCCCTCCACCCCCATGCCCCTCATCGTTAACTCTGTAGCACCATCCACAGGGGTGCCTAGGGGCTACCCCTGAGTGGAGATACTCATTAGTTTTTCAGCTGTGATATGAGCATCATTTGGTGCCCAGGACCCGGCCCAGGCTGGTGCCGGATGGTGCTGGCTCAAAACCTGCTTGCTGAGGAACAAAGGAGTTCATGTTCTCGCCCTGCACCTCCCAGGCTGCCTCATTTACTCCAACATGACCCAACTCCTAAGTAATTAGCTGGAGTCTTCATCTTCAAGCTGAAAGTCACCTTCTCCCAGGCATCCCTGCACCCCCTGCCCCCAGCCCAGCCCCTCTTCGAGTTCCCCTGATAGCTGCACGTGTGGTGGCCAGAGAACAGCACATGAGGACAGGATGAGACTCTCACCTGTGCTGCCTGCTGGTGGGACGGTTTCTCTGATGTACTTGCTAAGCTTTCCTCCTCTGTCGCCACAAGGCCTGCTCCCCTGCAGCCTTCCCATCAACTCAGTGATCAGCTTGGAGCCACAGGGGACTTTCTGGAGTCCGTGGTAAGATAACGCTCTCTTAGCGAGAGACAGACAGAGACAAATAGTTGAGTGTTAGTTTTGTAAATTCCCCAAACTCCCCTTACAGACCAATAACAAGGCTTAGCCAACTTGAACTAGACAGTTTGTTGTCTAGATAGTCTGAGCTGACCTCTGTGGAAGTCTTGCGGAGGCTATGACCCTCATGGGCCCCCCAGGTGAGGCTGGGCTGACCAGGAGCTGGGGAGATGGATGGTTACTCCCATCATCGAAGCGTGTCGGGGCAGAGATGGGCAAGGTCTGCTGCACCAGCCAAGACTGGGAGCCGCTGCCAATGGCTGGAGGGGAGGAGACGCAGGATTGTGGGAAGGGGGTGGGTTCCAGAGGCCTGAGTTTCAGAAAGCGCTGAGAAACCAGACCTCAGCTAGGATCAGCTGCAGCACCAGGGCCTGTGCAGCTACCAAAGAATCAGGCGGGACCTCTGGTACCCACGCCGAGACACCAGCCCATCAACCAAATGCCAGGGCTGATGGGTCCCTACTCAGTCAGCAGGAGCCAGTGCAGAATAGGCCAGGAGGGAACTCAGACTCTTCCACAGAGCCTGTGGCTGTGACGTAGGCCAGATGCATCTTAGGAAGGGGAAGGAGGAGGAAGGAAGAGCCCAGGTCCAGAGAACTTTAGTTTTTTTTTTTTTAATGGTTTTTATTTTTTCCATTATAGCTGGTTTACTGTGTTCCATCAATTTTCTGCTATACAGCAAAGTGGTCCAGTCATACATACAATGATAAATTCTTTTTCTCACATCATCCTCCATCACGCTCCATCACAAGTGACTAGATACAGTTGCCAGTGCTATATAGCAGGATCTCGTTGCTTATCCATTCCAAATGCAACAGTTTGCATCTATTAACCTGACTCCCAGTCCATCACATCCCTCCCCACCCCTCCTGCTTGGCAACCACAAATCTGTTCTCCAAGTCCATGAGTTTCCTTTCTGTGGAAAAGTTTATTTGTGCCATATATTAGATTAAAGATATAAGTAATATCAGGAGTTCCCGTCGTGGCGCAGTGGTTAACGAATCCGACTAGGAACCATGAGGTTGCAGGTTCGGTCCCTGCCCTTGCTCAGTGGGTTGACGATCCGGCGTTGCCGTGAGCTGTGGTGTAGGTTGCAGACGCGGCTCGGATCCCGCGTTGCTGTGGCTCTGGCGTAGGCCAGTGGCTACAGCTCTGATTCAACCCCTAGCCTGGGAACCTCCATATGCCGAGGGAGCGGCCCAAGAAATAGCAACAACAACAACAACAAAAAAAGACAATAAAATAAAATAAAATAAAGATATAAGTAATATCATATGGTATTTGTCTTTCTCTGATTTACTTCACTCAGTATGAGAGTCTCTAGTTCCATCCATGTTGCTTCAAACGGCATTATTTTGCTCTTTTTTATGGCTGAGTAGTATTCCATTGTGTATATATACCACATCTTCTTAATCCATGCATCTGTCAATGGACATTTACGTTGGTTGTCTCAGCTATTGTGAATGGTGCTGTAATGAACATATGGGTGCATGTGTCTTTTTAAAGGAAAGTTTCATCTGGGTATTTGCCCAAGAGTGGGATTGCTGGGTCATATGTAGTTCTATAATTAGTTTTTTGAGGTACCTCCGTACTGTTTTCCATAGTGGTTGTACCAATTTACATTCCCACCAACAGTGAAGGAGGGTTCCCTTTTCTCCACAACCCCTCCAGCATGTGTTATTTGTGGACTTATTAATGGTGGCCATTCTGACTGGTGTGAGGTGGTACCTCATAATAGTTTTGATTTGCATTTCTCTAATAATCAGTGATGTTGAGCATTTTTTCATGTGCTTGTTGGCCATCCACATGCTTTCTTTGGAGATATGCCTATTCAGGTCTTTAGCCCATTTTTCAATTGGGTTGTTGGTTTTTTTTGCTATTGAGTTGTATAAGTTGTTCGCATGTTTTGGAGATTAAGCGCTTGTCAGTTGTATCATTTGAAACTATTTTCTCCCATTCTGTAGGTTTTTTTTTTTTTTAATGGTTTCCTTTGCTGTGCAAAAGCCTGTCAGTTTGATTAGGTCCCACTGGTTTATTTTTGCTTTTATTTCTGTTGCTTTGGGAGACTGACCTGAAAGAACATTAATAAGGTTGATGTCAGAGAATGTTTTGCCTATGTTCTCTTCCAGGAGTCCGATGGTGTCTTGTCTTATGACTAAGTCTTTAAGCCATTTTGAGTTTCTTTCTGTGTAAGGTGTGAGGGTGTGTTCCAGTTTCATTGATTTGCATGGGGCTGTCCAGTTTTCCCAGTACCCATTGCTGGAAAGACTGTCTTTTTCCTATTTTACATTCTTGCCTCCTTTGTCGAAGATTAATCAGAGAACTTTGAATTACTGTTTTCAACTGAAAAGAGCTAGAAGAGGTGGAGGCACAGGTAAGGAACACCTGGAGTCTGGGCCACCATCAGAATCACCTGATGCTCATCACAGAGCAGAGGAGCCTTGCTCCTGATGCTCACCTGGGCAACCTCAGTCAGGGTCAACCTCAGCTTCTCCACCTGTGCCATGAGGACAATGCCTATGTGTCAGAACTGTGTGGAGAGGACAAAGTGACACAGAACCTTGCAGGTGGTGTGGGAGGTGTAGTGGCCCTGAGCTGGGCTGGCTGTCCCTCTCCCTCCGGAGTTGCCATGTAGGCATCCAGCTCACAGACCACAGCCAACTCAATTTATCCCGAAATATAAAGATAAGCCAGTGTATGGCTGGGGCTTCCAGAGGACCAGCGGGCAGTTTGAAGAATGAGGCTCCAGGGACTCACACTGGCTCCCTGCCTCAGTGAATCTGCCCCCCTCCCCAGAGGGTGAAGCTGGACCAGCCCTGTCGTGCCAGGAACTGCCAACAGAAACTGGACGGGCTGGAGCTGTGGGCCATGTTGATCCCTGGCCTGGGAACTTCTACATGCCACAGGCATGGCCAAACAAAAACAAACAAAACATGTCACACTAAGGATGTGTTCTAAAAAATGAACATGTGCGGTGAGCAGCAGTCTGGCTCTCAAACATGGCAATACTGAAATCAACATGGATGCATTGAGGAACGGCAAAACTGGCCACGACCATCACAAAAACTCCACAAGGAAGACACCAGGCTTCCACTCGGCAGACCTGAGGCTGGGATCATACCCACCGGGGCACATGTGCTCCCGCATCCAGCATCTCTGATAAGCTCTTCACTCAGCAGCCCAGACACATGGTCTCCAGACTCCTGGGACATGAACACACCAGCCTACAGGGCAGCACAGCACAGGGAAGATTTATCAAGAGAATAAAACATCCAAAAGCTACTGGTCTTACACCACAGACGAACCACGCCCTTTCCTGAGCATAGCATGCATTTCTTCCGAAGCACCTCCATGCAGCAGCCCCATAACTCCTGGTGGATGATGGAGACGCTGTGTCCTAGGTGGGTCCCCAGGGGCCTCCAGAGAGACCGTGTGGTCAGCAGCACCACGAAATTCTGGGAATCAGACAGAGGCCTTCACACCTAGCTCCAAGGCAAACAAGACCCCAGTGAAAGTAAGCAGCCCAATTTCTCCTTCACACCCTTTATACGCGAGCAAATCTGGCCAAATTCTTAGATTTTTAGCAGAGCCACAAGAATTTTCGACACTTTCCACCTTCTGAAGAACCCATGGAAGTTGCTCAACAGCCCAGAAGTAGAGGGTGGGTGTGGAGGACGGCTGGGTAAGTTCAAGGCCTGGGCGCCACTTTTCTTCCCGGCAGGTCAGGATCCTGCTTCACCCAAGGCCTAACTCACCAACACCAGGCACTACAGGCCTCAGAGAGTTCTTGGCCCTTGGCAGCACCTGCCTGGTAGTCTGGGTGATGTGCCAACTGCTCTCCTGTCCCTCTTGCTGAGCACAGGGGACGGCCAGCCCCTAGCCCCTTCCTTCCCAACCATGTCCTCCTCCTCCCCACATCCCAATACACACACAACTCCAGGTGACAAATGAGCAGTCAGTTAACTTCTTTGCTCTCAACAAGAATGCATACCAGATGGAAGGCCATGGGCAGTGCCGAGTGCCCAGAGGGGAGGGGTGTGCTGTTTGGGGGGCTGTCACCATAGCAACAGGAAGAATACTGCTGTAGTTTCTATTCTGGTGCCTCCACTAACCACTATGAATGTTCCATTCTGCCCTGTGGTCGGCCGGCCCCAGAGTGGCCTGTTACCGGCAGATGCTGGTTGTCTTCTAAGAAAGTTGGCCAAAGACCACGGTTGTGTTTGGTTGTCTTTCTTTTCAAAAACACTGAGAGGTTTAAGAATGCTTTGTTGTCACATTGTATTCTTTTTTTTTTTTTTAATCTTTTTTTTTGCTATTTCTTGGGCCGCTCCCACGGCATATGGAGATTCCCAGGCTAGGGGTCCAATCAGAGCTGTAGCCACCGGCCTACACCAGAGCCACAGCATCGCGGGATCCAAGCCGCGTCTGCGACCTACACCACAGCTCACGGCAACACCGGATCATTAACCCACTGAGCAAGGGCAGGGACCAAACCTGCAACCTTATGGTTCCTAGTTGGATTTGTTAACCACTGCGCGCCACGACGGGAACTCCTCACATTGTATTCTAACAGCTCAGATGCCTCAAGATTCTCTCCAAATAAACATTGTTTTGTGGAAATAAAAGCAGGGCCTTAGCATTAAGGATTTAGTGTTTAAACATGCTTGGGGCAAGTAGGGAGGCCACTGGCGCACTCAGACTCGAGACATAACAGGTGCCTCTACTGAGCCCTCCAACAGCTCCTTCAGTATGAGGTTATTATTACTTTATTTTATGGCCATGCCCACAGCATATGGAAGTTTCTGGGCCAGGGACTGATTCCAGTACTGGATCCTTAACCCACTGAATGGAACTAGGGATCAAACCCAAGCCTGTCTGGACCTGAGCCACAGTCAGATTCTTAACCCACTGGGCCACAGCAGGAACTCATGAGATTATTTCTGGAAGTGAAGTTTTCTCTGTTTATATATTAAATGTTTTACTAAGATTCATCCCAGAAAAGCTTAGGGTTGACCTGTAGTGACCCTTTAAACCAGAACAGGATTGGGTGGGTTTGGTGTGGCTCTGGGGGCAAAAGGGAGATCATGTTTCACTGAGAATGACAATTTAATTTGTCTTCAAATCTATTAAGTCTGTTTCATCAAGGTTTGAGACAGCTTTACCAAAAAATACATATAATATTTAGTTCGTCTTTTTTTAGGGCCACACCCTCAGCATGTGGAAGTTCCCAGGCTAGGGGTCAAATTGAGGCTGCAGCTGCCAGCCTTCACCACAGCTCATGGCAACACCAGATCCCCAGTGAGCAGGGCCAGGGATCAAACCCACATCCTCATGGATCCTAGTAGAGTTCATTACCACTGAGCCACAAGGGGAACTCCTACATATAATATTTAAAGACAAATAAATTTATCTAAATATTTTGAGGAAATTGACATGAGAAAAACAAGAGGTAGGAAAATTAAAAAAGAAACTAGGATAAAAATAACAGAAAAAGCTGCTTATCACAGAGTCCTGCACACTTGGTAGAAGAAGAAACGCCACACTGTGAGATTCTATTTTTTCCAGCCCCTAAAACAAACAAGAAGCACAATTTTTCCAGAGGCTGGGACCTGAGGGAAGTGGGCCGCACCCCTCCCCATGAGAAAAAATTGTCCATGGCACTTGTTAAAAGACAACCAGACAGACTTTATCCAGGAACTGTCATGATGGGTGAAGGACCACTGCAATGGGCTTCTGTAACCAGGGAGAGGATTGGGCTCAGCTCCAAATACTAGGAAAAGGGGAACTGACAACCAAGGAGCACAGAGACAGGGGTGGGAGAGGTGGTCTCTGGGCTGCCCGAATGTTTTCTTAGAAAGTACCTCATAGCCAGCTCTCATCTCAGGAAGCGAAACATGATGATTCCAATCACAGCCCTAAGAAGGCTGAGGACCATCTCATGGGAATTGCTGTCCCCAGTGGGGTCCCTGCAGGTCAGCAGTTCTAAATGGGGGAGGGGCAGAGAGTCATGGTATCACTGAGTTGGAACCAAGGGGGTTTCACTTAAAAAAGCATATTCAGGGGTGTTCCCTGGTGGCTCAGCAGATTAAGGATCTGGCATTTTCACTGCTGTGGCTCAGGTCACTGTGGTAGAGCAGGTTCTATCCCTGCTCTTAACCCACTGTGCCACAGCAGGAACTCCTTTTAAAAAAATGCATATTCATTGTTATAATACAGTGTTCTATTTAAAGTCAGGGAGAAAATTTCAAGATAAAAATAGAAGAAATAAGTCAACAAAACTCTCTAGGCTCTAGAGATGCAAAGAAGCCAGCAATTCTCAATTGGGGCCAGGCAGAGGGGCATAATATAATCTTCAGGGTACGTGAAATTTCTCTGTTAAAAAGATGAGGAATTGAAAGAAATGTAAACTCTTGGTCAGATTGTTTAGTAAAGAAAACTCAAAGCATCAAAGAGAAGCTAACACTTTTTGCAGGGGGCCACACCCATGGCATATAAAAGTTCCTGGGCCAAGGATCGAACCCACGCCACAGCAACAACCCAAGCTGCAGCAACAAGGCCGGATCCTTCACCAGCTACACCACATTACTACAAGACTTTTGCATACCAGAAAGTGCTCTGGGGATTGTGCCGTTAAACTCGTTCTAGAATTTATATGGAACCCCAGGAGACCTCAACTAGCTAAAAGCAGAAGATGGACACTGAAGGAGGCACATGCCTGATTTCCACCCTTACTACAAACGGCAGTAATCTGTGTGGTGCTGGCACAGGGACAGACAAACAGAGCAGAACAGAGAATCTGGAAGTAAACCCTGGCACAACGGAGTGATTTTTGACAAGGACACCATTACCGCTCACTCCTGCCTCCTAGCATTCTCGTGAGCGCACGGAAAAGGGGGTCCACAGCGAGCTCACAGCCCTCAACCAGCAGAGCTATGCTGGCAGCCTGGATGCCCACGTCTCTGTTCTGCTAGTAGACGGACCCCCCTCCCCCCAACTCTGGTCCCAGGAGTGGGAAGGTACCTGGCACCTTGGCCTTTCCCTCACCTGGGACATAGCCCCACCTGTGCTGGAGGCATGAATGGGCAAGTGAGGAAGGACGGAACGTCCTGTTGTCCAGGAGGCTCTCCGGGGAGAGGGGCAGCCCAGGTAAGTCAGCCAGGGCACCAGCCCGGGTCCCAGGCTCTTTAATCCCTGGTAAGCACCAAGCGAACTCTTGCTTTCTCTGGGCAGCTGGTGGCCTCCCCGCTGGTTCTTGGGACCTTGGGGCACTGAAACCTCTCGGGGGGCCCTTAAAGTAAAGGCCTTCTGCAAAAAGAAAAGAAAATTCTCTTAGCTTCCGTTTTGGATCTCAGTGATGTTTGTTTTTCCCAAAGCTCTCATGACCTTTCATTTCGTCTGAAACATGATACTCCCTGTGGATTTGCTCACCCCTGCTGGAGGCAGAAACCACCAGGAGAATAATGTGACTTCTACACCAACTGTGCTTTCAGTTTAATGGTGATAAGAAGCGCACCCTTGTTTATTAGCTATAAACCAGTGGGTCACAACCGGGGATGGGGTGGGGGCAAGTTCCCCCCCAGGAAACATTTAACAATGTCAGGAGACATTTCTAGTTGTCACAACGTGGGGAAAAAGGGTGCTGTGTGCATGCACCATGTGCCAAAGCCAGGGATGCTGCTAAACCTCCTACACTGGGATGGGGGGGTGTCCCCACCGCAAAGACCCATTCAGCTCAAAACATCCATCATGCAGAGGCTGAGAAACTCGCCTTCCATAAGTTAGAACAAGAGAAGAAATGTGGTCCCTGTTAAAAGAGACAGTGTTCAATAAAGGATAAAAGAATGATTCTCAATTAAAAAAAAAAAAAGGAAACCTGCTGTGGTACAGTGGGTTACGAATCCAACTGCAGCGGCTCGAGTTGCTGTGGAGGTACAGGTTTGATCGCTGGCCCAACATAATCCATTAAAGGAGCCAGCATGGTCGCAGCTGAAGCTCAGATTCCACCCCTGCACCAGGAATTTCCATGTGCCATGGGTGAGGCCGTTAAAAAAAAAAAAAAAAAAAAAGGAATCTATGGTAAAGGTTTTATTTAACTCATGAGGGAAGAAAATGTTATAGCCAATTAAAAAAAACAATAAGCCTGAAGAACACATTCCAGATCAGGTATATTGAAGCTAACATGCAGAATTCCCTTCACCCGGTGGCTTATCGGGTTAAGGAGTTAATGATCCTGTCTTGTCAAAGCCATGGCAATGGTTACAGCTGTGGTGTAGGCACAAACCCTGGCCCAGGAACTTTCACATGCTTCGGGTTCGGCAAAAAAAGAAAAGGAAGAAGAAGAAATAGAAGAAGTTAATGTGCAGAGTTACCCGTTGTGGCGCAGTGGGAATGAATCTGACTAGGAACCATGAGGTTGCGGGCTCCATCCCTGGCCTCACTCAGTGGGTTAAGGATCTGGCATTGCTGTGAGCTGTGGTATAGGTGGCAGATGCAGCTTGGATCTGGTATTGCTGTGGCTGCAATGTAGGCCGGCAGCTACAGCTCCAATTCAACCCCTAGCCTGGGAACCCCCATGTGCCCTGGGTGCAGCCCTAAAAAGCAAAAAAGCAAAAAAAAAAAAAAAAAAAAAAAGAGGAAGAAGAAGTTAACATGTAAATCGAGGCAGAACTGGGTTTCCACAGGGGGGGAGGGAAGCAAGCTTGACCTCTACCAAACAGGACCAACTCTGTATCTCCATCAGCCCTGACCCAGCATGAAACTGTGACTAGCTCTCACAGGACCAGGACCCTTAGGAAGGGTGTGCTATAGACAATGTGAGAGCAAGCACTTAATCCAGAGAAGGTTGGGTGTTTGGCCCTCACGCTGTCTATAGCACAGGTTGTGACCGGGAAGGTCTGGGGTAGACTTTAACTCCTGGTGTTTCGAAGGAGCCCCCAGAGGAGACTGGCCTGTCTGCTCACTTAGAATACTTTGGGTGTGGTGACACATGTCACCAGTGGCCCCAGCTAAGGAATAAGCTCAGAAATTCTGCAAAAACTGGGAGCAGCAGAATTTGCAGGTCACAGGACCAGACCAGCTCTGGGAGCCCTCCTGGTGTGTTAGACAGTACACCCCAGGAACCGGGCTGAGAGCCTTGAAGGCAAGGCCTTCAGGAGGAATGGAGGGAGGGAGGGGCGGCCTGGGAAGCCTGGCCCCCTGAGCGAGGGAACCAGAAGCCAACCAAGTATCTGATGTCCTCCAGAGAAGGCAGGCGACGCCCTCTGGGGACCACGCACATCCAAGGTGTGTGGGGCAGTTCAGCCCCTGGGGCAGGAACTTCACCCTGAGTCATTCAGAAGCATATTGTGGGGGCCTGTAGGCATCCAGAAGATTCCACCTACCCACGGGTTCTCTGCGAGAGAAATGGAGGGTCCTCCCTGCAGCTCCTCCCATGGGGAGGAGACTCTGGAGGCGGTGGGAAGGCTGCCTTCAACCTGGAGGGCGGCTGAGGCCGACCAGAGTGGGTGTGACTGTGTTCTGTCAGTCACAGTGTTTTATCAGAAGCCAAAGCTGCCAACTGCACCTGGAGGCCAGTGGGCTGAGGCAGCTCTCAGGCTGCGTGGGCCTCTGCAATGGAGCCAACCTAAGCCTGCAAACGCCTCTTGGCTGCAAAATCAAAACCTAAGGATGGGCAGTCACAAACAGCCAGCCAGGCTGTAGGCTGCAGCCGCAAAGACTTCCTTGCTGTGCCGCAGCACCTTGTCTGTCACTCTTTCCCAGCTCCTGTCTGTGGGGCACTGACCACTTCCGGTTTGGCGCTGCCCAGTTCGAATACACTTTTGCTCAAATAAACTCTGTAAGATTTTCAGCATGCCTCAGTTTTTCTGTTTAAAGTTTCATTTGCTTTTTTATTTTATTACCCAAAATTGTACTGATCAAGTATACATTTAAAAAAAATTGTATGGGAGTGTAGTTGACTTACAATGTTGTGTTAACATAACAACACAAACTAGAGAATCTGCTTCTTGCAATGTATTTTATTTTGGAGAAACAGCATGAAGTCTTTGCTCCAAACTGTTTTTCTTCTTCTTTTTTAAAGGAAACACAGCTTTATTTTCGAACACAATGACTCGGTCTTGGCTAACCAAATATTGCATAATTGAGGGAACCTTCTTTAACGTGTGGATGAAAGGATGGACAGTTGCCACAATGGCTTGTGGATAAAAGAATACTTCCATACTAGACGCAAACAAGTATCTATAGGATGGATAAACAAGGCCCTACTGTGTAGCACAGGGAGCTTTATCAATATCCTGTTATAAACCATAATGGGAAAGAATATGAAAAAGAAAAAATATATAACTGAATCACTGTGATATGCAGCAGAAATTAACACAGCATTGTAAATCAACTATACTTCAAAAAAATTATTATTTTTTTTAGTCTTTTTGTCTTTTTAGGACCGTACCCATGGCATATGCAAGTTCCCAGGCTAGGGGTGGAATCAGAGCTACAGCTTCTGGCCCCTACACCATAGCCACAGGAACATCAGATCCAAGCCGCGTCTGCAACCTACACCACAGCTCACGGCAACGCCAGATCCTTAACCCACTGAGCGAGGCCAGGGATCAAACCTGCAACCTCATGGTTCCTAGTTGGGTTTGTTTCCACTGCGCCACGATGGGAACTCCTTCAACAAAATTTTTAAAAAGGAATACTTCCACAAAAATATCTTAGGAGGCATCTTGTTCCCCAGTCACTCCATTGCTTAAATCCTACCCATGGAGCTCAAATATAAACTTTTCTTCAGGCTCTAGATCACCACGTGCATCAAATTAGTAAATACAAATTCAGGATTTACCATGTTTCTATATATGTTGGATTGGCGATAGAGACCAGCCTGTGGATTTTCAGTAAGCACACTAAATCTAAATTAGTAAAATATCTGTTCACAATGTGACTATAAAGACAGCAAAAAAACTGCAATTCTATCATTTCAATTAATAACTTGCTGGGTTTAATTATGCAAAAACACATTTTTATTTGCATTCATTCATGAAGGGTAGAAGTAGCTGGATTTCTTAAGCTGCAGTGAGTAAGTGGATTCTTTACACCGGTCAGGATGGAAGAGGAACTTTAAGCAACTGAACTGTTCTAAGCAGGGCTGGAAAGACTAGAACGCATTGAATCTCAGCAGGAAAACCCCACTTCATACTAAGCCTGGTCATTCAACCCCATTAGGTTGGTGGTGATGCAAAGACCATCCTATAGTCTGCTTGGAAATTTATTCTGGAAAAAAAAAAATCCACTTTCCTAGAACAGCCATGGGGAAATCAGTCAGAAACGCAGCCAAAAATGGCAATTGGCCATATCTACACTGCTTTTCATTTTAATCTGTTGTCAGGATTTCGTTTCCCTTAAGTATATGGATTTCTAGCCTCTCTGGGGCCAGCTCCTGAGGGCAGTGGCTGTGAACACAGCTGTCCCCACCTTAAAAACTCTTCCTTAAACTCAGATGATCCAAACCCCGCCCCCCATGGTCTCCCCACACAAGGCAAAAGGGTAATTGTCAACTAACTACCTTATAGTTATTCTGCTTTTTAATTATAAGCAGAGCTATCAGGAAAATGAGATAATTCTTGTACGCGCATCTGCATCAAAACCAAAAACAGACCAACGCAGGGAAGGAAAAGTTTTCCTTAACCCTTGTAAGGTCCTGGCTGGGGGACCCCGAACATGAAACTGACAAAGACAGCTTAACAGGAGAAAAGCGTACAGATTGATTGAACAGGTGTTTTAGGTGACATGGGAGCCTAAGATGAGACCACAAGGAGCAGACTGGACTTTTCTGCTGGGTGTGATGAGGAGGAACACGACAGGGGAGGAACGTGAGTAACGGGGGTGGTGGTGGGGAACTTAGCCGGGCCTGTGACTTAGGATTCTTCCCAGGTACCTTCGGAGGTAAGATGTTGCTTTCCTCTGGGTCCGGGGTCCGGGGTCCGGGGTGGGGGGACACCTCTCGTATGAGCATTTTAGAGAAGGCAGGAGAGGGTCCGAATGACTAGGAACCAGGAGTTTTCTCAAACTCCTTCAGCTGAAATCTCTCCGTGTGCCAAGGTGCCCTATTCTGGGGTGGTATGAATTGAACCCCCTCCCCAAGCAGGGTGTGGAGGGGGAATGGAGAGTTCGTCTTTCTTTGGAAGTGAAGTACATTCCTCAATGTTTAATATGCAAAGTGTGTCTGTTCTGAAAGAATTTTTTTTTAAATCTATTTCACACATTTACATTTACTCTCCTGACTCATGGTATTTGAGTTTCTATCCCTAGAGTCGATCAACTGAAAGAAAATGTTTTCCTTAATTCAAAAGGGCCTCCCGACATGTCAAGTCAACACAACATGTAGGTCTCTTTGGTGCATGATTTAAGCAAACCAACCGGAATGAAACAGTTTGAGACAAGGGCAAGTTCAAACACAGACTGAGGTTTAGATGACAATAAGGAATTGTGGCGGGTTTTAGAGTGCTGAGGGTATGTTTTTTTAAAGTTTTTATCTGTTAAATATACACAATGAAGTATTCATAGGTGAAAAGACATGATTTCTGGTTTGCCCTAAAATAAAAAAAAGCACAGGGAATGTGCTTTTTTGAAATTTTCCCATAATAAATGGCTTAAGAAACCTTGTCCCATCCTCACTCCTCCCCCACCCCATAAATCTGTTATCATGCAAAACAGCACTTGGCTGACTTGGTTCTTTTAACCCTTTGTTCTCTTTATTATCCCCCAAAACTGTGGCGACCAAACTTCCAGCAATATTAACTTCTTTCCTTCGTTCCTTTTTTTCTTTTTGACCTCACCCTTAGCACACAGAAGTTCCTGGGCCAGGGACTGAATTCACACCACAGCAGCGACCTGAACTGCTACAGTGACAAGGCCGGATCCTTAACATGCTGCATCACAAGAGAACTCCTGGAAAACTTCTTTTATTTTTATTTTATTTTTTTTGTCTTTTTTTAGGGCCATACTTATGGCATATGGAGGTTCCCAGGCTAGGGGTCCAATCAGAGCCATAGCTGCCGGCCTATGTCACAGTCACTCGGGATCTGAGCCACGTCTGTGACCTACGCCACAGCTCACAGCAATGCCAGATCCTTAACCCACTGGGCAGGGCCAGGGATAGAACACGCATCCTCATGGAGTCTAGTCCAGTTCGTTAACCGCTGAGCCATGACAGGAATTCTTAAATATTTATTTTAGGAGTTAAAAGTTTCAGGAGCTCCAAAAACTTTTAAATAGCACAATTCATCTAAATATATGAGTAGATTATCTAATAATACACCACACCACAGCTCGCAGCAACACCGGATCCTTGACCCACTGATCAAGGCCAGGGATCAAACCCGCAACCTTATGGTTCCTAGTTGGATTTATTTCCTCTGCGCCACGACGGGAACTCATAAAATATTTACTTTTAAATTCTAATTTTATATGCATGCATCATTTATTTATGACATATTTATACACCATAAATTACATTTTAAAATAAAATTTTAAAGGCTATTTATCTTTTTTTTCCCCTTTTTAGGGCTTCACCTGAAGCATATGGAAGTTCCCAGGCTAGGGGTCAAATCAGAGCTGCAACTGCCAGCCTACACCACAGCCACAGCAACAGGGGATCCAAGCTGTATCTTCCACCTACAATACAGCTCAGGCAATGTGGATCCTTAGCCCACTCACGGATACTGGCCAGGTTCGTAACCCGCTGAACCAGGACAAGAACTCCATAAGGATATTTATCTTAAAATGAGAATGTTTATGGTTTTGGCAGTGTTTTCTCTCCACTAGGCCCTCTTACAAGCCCAAGCAGGCCCACATTAGCAGGGGCTGGATCGTGTCCCTGGCAGGCCCCTGAAGAGGACTCAGTGGGTCCTCAGGGTCCTCCCCCGCCCCATGAGCTCACCCACACACATGCTTCTGGGATGCAGTTCCCATGACCCCAGGGGACAGAGATTTTCAATGCGATCATCTTTCAGTCTCCAGCTTGCAGACAAGAGCTTCCTTGAGAAAGTCCCCAAAGCTAAAAAACAATCCTTTTCTAGGTCCACAAACTATAGGTCTATTTGCATGTCTGAAGCCATTGCCTTCCTAAGGGGTGCACCCCCATGCCACCCTTCCTCCCACCAGCTCGGGACTTCCATACTTGAAGGGAAATACGTGCTTCAGTCTGAACCCCCTACCCAACCGAAGAAGGAGGCCAACTTGGGCCTGGGGCAACTGTGGCGGTTTTCATAACAGGAGGACTAAACCCTGTATTACCACCCTCCGCTCAAAGCTCTAATTTCATCATCGCCCCTCAATCTCCTGAAGGATATTGTAAAAGACTCAGCCCTTGGTTGATAAATCAGGGGACAAGCATTTATCACGTGTGTCACAGGCTGCCTGCCTTCCTTCCTTGTGAGGGGCAAGCTGTGTGAACTCGGGCAAGGCTTGTGTAGAAAAGCGTGACAGTCTCGAAGTTCCCACTATGATGTTCCCATCATGGCTCAACAGTAACAAACCCAATTAGTATTCATGAGGACTTGGGTTCAATCCCTGGCTTCGCCCAGTGGGTTAAGGATCTGGTGTTGTGGTGAACTGCGATGTAGGCTGGCAGCTATAGCTCCAATTCAACCCTAGCCTGGGAACTTTCATATTCTGCACATGCAGCCCTAAAAAGAAAAAAAAAAAAAATAGAGCTCTGACCTGTATCTGCAGCAAGTAGCCCAGGAAGCCACCCGCCATCTGTAACAGCCACCCCAGGAAGCCAACACAGCATCTGTACATCAGACTTATAGGAAGTCAGACCACTGTCTCCAGCAAACAGCCCAGGAAGCCAAACACTAACTTCTATAATAATTGGTCCCAAACAGCCAGGACTTGATTAATAACTGGCAGCTTCCCTGATTTTTTGTGTCTGCTTCCAACTCAGGACCAATCCTCTGAAGCCAGATATACACCCCTCGCCAACCACATGGGATGCCCAGCTTCTACTTAGCCTGCCCACTGCGGCCCCCAGCCCACAGCCTCCCGTCAGTCAGGGCGCACCTGAAACACTCTCCTTTTTCCACTGAGAAGCTTTTGCCCTCCTCTGCCTGCCTTTCAGCCTCTGACAAAATGCAAGTGACCCTGGCCAACTCCCTGGCAAGCTCTGACTAAATAGCCTTCACAGTTCTCCTTTGAGGGCCTCCCTTTATTTCCATGAGAAAGGGGTAGGCTGGGAATCCATCTACCACCCTAGTGTTTCTGGATTCTATGAGAACTTAAACATTTGTTCCACAAATATTTACTGTGCAGCTAGATGCTAGAACTATTTGGTGAGTTTCCAGTCTCATTAGGGAGAATGTCAGAAATCAAATAATTATCCAAACAAATGTAAAACTGCACTGTTACACGGAGCCACGCCCTGTGCCACCAGAGCCTGGCTCTTTCTCAAGGAGAAAGGGGCATTTATCCTGAGGTTTGACGAGGATGAGAGATTACCAGGTTAACAGAGCAGGGCCCTGTGGGGCTCTGGGGCACAAAAGCCTTTCTGTGTCCCCCATTTCTTTCTTTTAGGAAAGGGGCCTCCTTCAGCCTCCCTGGCCAGCTCTGAGTCCCTAGGGGCAGGTTCAGACAGTTGCTGATCAGGGAAGGGAGGGGATGCAAAGACGAGGGAGGAACAGTCAAGCAACCATAGTACAGCCTTGGGGTAGGATACTGGTTCCCTCTTCAGGGATACACATAATGACATAGGCATCTTATACACCTAAGAAAAAAGCTATATTCCTTATGCTTCTTTTAGAAATGAACACTTTAAAACTGAACAGCTTAGAGTCCTTCCATGTCCTTCTCCCTTGTTTGATTGAACCCTAAACATAATCACCTATAAGCTAAAGATTAGGCACCCTGAGCACAGTTGCCTGCGGGTTTTTCAGGAACTTTCCTAGTTTGTTCTAATCACTGATCCATATGCCCCCTTTTCCAAGTACTTTTTGTTATTCTCGAAAACAACACAGAAGACCACCACCAGGATCACACTGAGATCTCCTGACGCCAGCTTCCCTGACCAAGATTCCCCCACAGAAAAAGAATGTATGTCTGCCCCAACCCTGATTCTTCTCTGAAACCCTGTTTTTCTCCTTTTAGACTCCCTGCAGTTCTTCCCTAAAGGAGGGCGCATTGTTGAGGGCTTTAGCCTGCTGTGGCCTCCTTTGCCTGGCAAAGCAATAAAAGCTATTGTTTTCTCCTTTGTCCAAAACTATGTCTCCGTGTTTCTCTTCAGCACCCGTGGGCAGAGGCTGAGTTTGGGCAACAAGGTAAAGAGGAAAGAGAAGTAAGGTATTGGCCAAGGTCACAGGATGGGAGGAAGCACAGAGCATAGGAAAACTTGGAACAAGGAGGTCTGGATTGGAGCAGAGAGCCAGGAGGCCTCTGCCAGATCAAAGCTCAGAGAACGAGGGACCAAGCCACACAGGGTCTCACAGGCACTTTGTCTCTGTCTGAAACAAACAGCAACAGAGATGCAGAAGCTAACACCTTCTGAAAGCTGACTACACACCAGTCACACTTCTGAAGGCTCGAGAGATGTGTTACACTTGTAGTAATATCTGTTATTTATTACAAGTCAAAATACTATTGAGAGGTGGATAAGATTGGTGGAAGTGGGAGTGGAGAAAGTGGACAGATGTGTGAAATTTAGGAAGTGAACTCAGAGGATTCAGCAATGAATAACATGTAGAAAATGGAAAAGGGGGCGATTTCCACTAGGAGGACTATAATAAGAAAAAAAGGGAAAATAACAAGTGTTGGCAAGGATGTAGAGAAACTAGAACTCTCATATGAAGGCAAAATGGTGCAATTACTGTGGAAAATGGTCTGGCAGTTCCTAAAACGTTTAACATGGTGCTACCAATTCAACTTCTAGGCACACACATACCCAAGAGATGTGAAAACATGTTTGACGAAAACTTGTGCATAAATGTTCATAGCCGCATTATTCACAATAGCCGAAGATAAACAACTGAAATATCCATCAACTGGTGAATGGCTAAAGTGGGGTACATCCATACAATGGTATATTAGTTGGCCATAAAGAAGAATGGGGTGCTGGTACACGTTACAACACGGACAGAAAGCAGATGGAGGGCTGGGGAGTGACTGTGGACAGGGACCTAGTTCCCTTTTGGGGTGAAAGGGATGTTCTGGAAGTAGATAGTGGTGATAGTTGCACAGCATTGTGAAGATGCTAAAGTCCACAGATTTCATAATTTAAACATGGTGAGTTTCATATCATGTGAGTTTTATCACAATGAAAAATTGCAAGGAGTTCCTGCTGTGGCACAACGGGATCAATGGCATCTCTGGAGCACTGGGATGCAGGTTTGATCCCCAGCCTGGCACAGTGGGTTAAGGACCCTTCATTGCCACAGCTGAAGTGTGGGTTTCAACTGAGGCTCAGGTCAGATCCCTGGCCTGGGAAGTCCATATGTCATGTGGGGGCCAAAAAAGAAAAATAAAAAAATTTTGCAAAAAAAGAGAAAAAGTAGAGTTTTTTTCCATCTGATTGCAATAAGAAAAAAAGAGCCACAAGAAGGATCTGAGGAGCCAAGGGTGGTTTGAGGAGCCACGGATATGGAGAAGGGAGCCAAGTGGAGGGGTAGAGCAGGAAGACAAGGGAGCCAAGGAAGGAGCTAGGAATGCTTCGAGTCATGGCCTGATGGAAACAGAGGAGGAGCCATGAGGCTCAAGGAAGATAAGATGGCAACTGATGTTCTGCTGGGCAGCCTGATCATGGAGATGCTGAGCTGCCGTGTGGAGCCAGCCTCACACAGGGTAGATCTGCTATTCCTGACAATTTTCCAGAAAGATTTGCAGATATTTAAAAGTGGATGATAAAGGTTTGGCTTGCAAATATTTTAAAACTGACAACGGGGGTTCCTGTTGTGGTGCAGTGGAAACAAGAGACTAGGAACCATGAGGTTGTGGGTTCGATCCCTGGTCTCGCTCAGTGGGTTAAGGATCCGGTGTTGCTGTGAACTGTGGTGTAAGTCACTGATGCAGCTCAGATCCCGCGTTGTTGTGGCTTGTGGCGTAGCCCCGTAGTTGTAACTCCGATTTGCCGCCTACCCTGGGAACCTCCATATGCTACCAGTGCGGCCCCAAAAAGCAAAGCAAAACAAAACAAAGCAGAACAAAACAAAAAAACTGAGGACAAAGAGCCCTTTGGGAGGAAGGAGTTGAATAGAAAAGATCAAAGGGTTAATGCAAAGGAAAAATAAAAGAATGACCCAGAGTGTGTGGTTTCTGAGAGGGCAGGAGATGGAGGAGGGAGGCAGGTGGCACCCAGAGCACAGGTGGGGAGTGGCACCTCGGCATCTCTCTGGAGGGAGATCATAAAGGTGAAGGGAAAGGAGGTGGGCAAAGATGGCAGCAGATTGGCAAGGGCAGGTCCAGCTGCCACCTGGATTTCTTTAGTCACTTGCTGAAGGGAGGAGGAGGAGAGTGGGCATCTGAGACCAGGCCAGGTGAGGTGTGACTCTGTGACCTGGAGAGTGAGAGACAGAGGGCACCAGAGACTCAGCAAGCCACACGGGCAGGTTTGCAGCGCCAGGGGCACAGTTATCCAGCGTACCCTTGGACCAGGGGCTCTGGGTGTAACCCCCAGAGCGGAGAGAACCCATGTGTATGTGATGCTGTTTTATCTCTTCCACAGCTGTGGTTTTGCCAATAAGTGCAACAAAAAGGACAAAGAATCAGGGAGTTTGTACTGCGGAAGCCCAGCTTGTTGGAGGGGAAGTAGAGGAGAGCTGACTGATGGATGGGGAGCAGCAGGGCAGCCACTGCGTGGGGGGCCCTGGACGTGGGGGGAGTGAGCAAGCAAATCATGGGAGAAGGGGTTGTGCCCAGGATTTGGTTCTGCTGACTAGTGATGGGCATTGGTTTAGAATATGAGTGAGAAATATTGCTGCTATTTCAGTAAACAAAGGATGCTGCAGCCATCCAGCCATCTCATGACAGCTGCCCCGATGCAGGAGGCAGGTCACCTGCCATCAAGCCATTAGCCACTGCAGCCACACCCACCTCCCTCCACAGGGGTACCCGTGGAGACCCAGGGTGAGAAGCACAGGATTCTGGCCCCAGAGAACTGAGATGCACATCAAAGGGATGATTCCAGTGAGCCCAGACTTTGCATCCTCCCGTACATAGAAAAGCGCTAAATTCCTTAACTTGAGATGTCTGATTTCCCTTAATTAACGATAATCATTTGATGTTCCCACTACTTGGTTTTCGTTGCAAAAACTCCTTGATATCCCAGCTCCTCCCTTGCCTCTTCAGAGCAGCCCCTCAGAGTTTTCTGAGATGCTGTGTCACAGGCTAAGTTCTCAGTTTCCTCCACTGAACAAAACATAATTCCCAACTTTAAGGTTGTACGTTTGTTTTTTGCTTTTGCTTTTTTTTAATCGACAGGAATGCCTGCTACGGCCCAGGCCTGTAACAGAATAACATTAACAACCCCAGGGAAAGCCTAATGGCTAGACATAGCAACCGGAGGCAGATTTACACAAAGGCAAGGAGCTTCAGCTGCAAAGCCCCTCCTGGCAGGGCTCCTTGTTAGGCCCTGGGAAGGGCTCTAGCAGTCTCGTGTCTTTTATTTTGCATTGAGGTAAAGCTTCAGGGCCTGCAAGAATTGAATCCAGCCCTGGGCTCTGCCAGGGCCTCAGAAGACTGAAGCACCAGAAGCTGGAGCTTCCACAGAATCCCGGTAGCTCCACCCCTTGGCCCTCCTCTCCGTAATGAGATCAGTGAACACAGTCTCCTGGCAAGAATATGGCTTTGGGGTTCAGTGAGAGTAAGATTAGAACCCTGGCATCCGCCTCTTAGCAGTTAGAACATGACCCAATCTGGCTGAGACTGAACCTCCACCAGAGGGTACAGACAGACCCGGACAGGGGGGTGGGTGGGGGATCCACAGGTGGGGGTCCCCCTGCCCACCCCCTGCTCCCCTCGGACCCCAACTTGCTCTAACCCAAGTGTGTGACAGGGGATGGACTGTGTTAAGTTACACAAGCCTCCACTGGATGAGGCAGGGAGTGGGGAGACTTGCTCTAGAGGCTTTCTCTCCTTGAAAGCTTCCAGAAGGAAACTGCCATGAGATGTACCTCCACAAAGAAACATTTTCCAAGAACTGCGTGAGTTCCGATGCTGATGCTTCTCCGGGGGAGCCTCCCGCTGAGAAGCAGGCCTGGTGGAGAGCCTGCTGTGCCTGGATTCCTAGTTCACTGAGAGAACACACTCTTGTTTTAAGCTGCCAAGTCCACGGTGACTTGTTTTGCAACCCAAGAAACTGAGACGTGTGAACATAAGGATGATGGCGTGTGCTCTGCTGGGGGACAGGAGTGGTGTGAGTGTGGTCAGCACAGTTCCAGGGGCCGGAGGACCCCCTTCTGTCCTTCCAGGAAATCTTGCAGCCCCGACTCATTCCAACTCAGGGATCAGGAAAGCAAGGGAGAGTTTCATCTGGATCTTGAATACCCAGCGGGGTGTTGCTTAGTGGAGTGAAAGGAAAAGGAACTCCAGGAAGAGGGAAGAGCAAAGCAGAGGGAACGTCATCCAAGGGAAGATGGGCCAGCACCCCAGGCCAGGTCAGGCTGCGGGGAGCGGGTTTTCCTGGGAAATCACAAGAGACACATGATGAGGTCAGGGGCGCCTTTGAAGAGGGAGCTAATGTTTTAATATTTTAGTCACACACATTTCTTTCCAAATTGAATTTGAAACTAGATGATTTAGTCAGATTTTTTTTCTTTTTAGGGCCACACCTTCAACATATGGAAATTCCCAGGCTAGTTGAATCAGAGCTGCACCTGCAACCTACACCACAGCACACAGAAATGCCCGATCCTTACCCCACTAAGCAAGGCCAGGGATTGAACCTGCATCCTCATGGATACTAGTCAGGTTCATTACTGCTGAGCTACAATGGGAACTCCAATTTAGTCAGATTTAAACACCAATTTGGTGGAGTTCCCTGGTGGCTCAGGGTCCAGCCTTGTCACTGCTGTGGCTCAGCTTCAACTCCTGACCTGGGAATTTCTGCGTGCTGCAGGTGCAGCAAAAAACAACCAACCAACCAACAAAAACAGGTAGAAAAATGCCTACAAAACCAGCAGCGTGGGCTGGATGCCACTGAGCTGCCCTGATGCCCAGCAGAAGAATGAGCCTCTGAGGCCTGTTAACATTGGGTCTCTATGACAGTTCACAAGGGTCTTTATCTCCTGCAGAAGAAGGACAGCCAGCCAGGATGTAAGCTGAAGACCTCTTTGTTGGAGGCCTTGGGCTCTAGAGAGGTGGCACCACAGCCAAAGCAGGGCCCCCTGGAGAAACCCTGGGATCCTGAGACAGGGGACAGGGACGTCTGGATGGATGCACCGAAGATGCTCAGGGCCTTTCCCTAGTGCAGCAGGTGCTGCAGAGACCCCTCCCTCCCAAGACAGCAGGTGCCCCAGCAGCAGCCTCACCTCCTCTCCTGGCTCCCAGGATGCATATGAACCTGGAAAAGAAAGCAGAGGAATGAAGGATGACAGTGAAAACTGCCCCTGTGTTGAACAACCCTGGAGCAAGCAAGAATACCTTCAGAAGTGCTCCTGGAAGAGAAAACTGTGAAGTCGTACAAGTCTCTTCTTATCAAACTAACAGCTCTGCTCTTCAAGGGTCACTTCAAGACCCTTGTCACTTGCTTCTCAGTTCAAAACTATGAAGTCTTTTTTTTTTTTTTGCTATTTCTTGGGCCGCTCCCACGGCATATGGAGGTTCCCAGGCTAGGGGTTGAATCGGAGCTGTAGCCACCGGCCTACGGCCTAGGCCAGAGCCACAGCAACGCGGGAGTAAAGGGAGCCGCGTCTGCAACCTACACCACAGCTCACGGCAACGCCGGATCGTTAACCCACTGAGCAAGGGCAGGGACCGAACCCGCAACCTCATGGTTCCTAGTCGGATTCGTTAACCACTGCGCCACGACAGGAACTCCTGAAGTCTTAACCTTTGCTCAAACATGTCCCATGCCTGGCCTTCTAAGATACATGTTAAAATCACTCAATTCAGGCACAACATTGTAAATCAACTATATGTTAATAAAAGATTTTAAAAAAACCCCACTCAATCCAGGCCATAATGCCCTTTGAATGCCCTTTCCAATCTGTCCTTTGGTGACACAGCTAAGAGGACCCTGGGGTGTTCTCTCTCCTGCTGTAGGTCTAGTCCTCAAGCTTTGCCTGATTAACACGTGTCTCTTCGGGAAGATCACTGTCAACACATAAAAGACATGAACAAGCGTAATGGAGTATACTTAACACATCAGATATTTCTCACTATGGTGCTAACCTGGTTTTTGTTTTTTTGCTTTAAACTTTATTCACCTGTGATACGTCTGACCCGAGTCTGTTCCAACCAATCCTTTTTCTAAGTAGAGACAACGTAGGAAACATAAGAAACAAATCAGGAAACATACCACTAAATGTACTTCGCGTTTGAGATTCAAAAAATCAGTGGCTGCCCTACCCAAGGGAGGAAATAATAACTGCTATTATTAATGAAAATCTTGCTCCTGTAAGCATCCTTTGATAACTCTACCCTCTTTTCCTGGAATCCTTTATACTTGGTCTGCATTTATTCAACTGAATGAGATTGATATTGGTTAGTTAATGGCTAACTTTAGGCGGACATTTCCAGGTTCCAAAAACATTGCTAGGAGCTCCCATCGTGGCACAGCGGAAACGAATCTGAGTAGGAACCATGAAGTTGCAGGTTTGATCCCTGGCCTCGCTCAGTGGGTTAAGGATCTCACAGCCGCGAGCTGTGGTGTAGGTTGCAGATGAGGCTCAGATCTGGTCTTGCTGTGGCTGTGGTGTAGGCTGGCAGCTGTAGCTCCAATTGGACCCCTAGCCTGGGAGGCTCCATATGCCAGAGGTGTGGCCCTAAAAAAGCAAAAAAAAAAAAAAAAACAAACCCAAAAAACAAAAATGTTGCCAAATATGTGATACATGTACTGGAAATATGAAAGACAATATCTAATACAAGGGCCATTCAAAAAAAAAGAGCCTGGAGGCATTGACAGAGACACCCATGGTGTAATGGATGGGGGAGCTTACACGTCTGAAGCCAGGTCCTGGTGCAACATCCCACTGTGTGTGGCGGACAGTGGGCAGGACAGGGCAGCAGGCTTCACTCCAGCAGGGAGGAGAGGTTGCCAGTTGTAGGGGAACTTGACATCAGGTGGGCTCACTAGTTACCAGGGAAACCAGTGAGGGGCACGCCCCTTACTGCCCCTTTGATAAAAACAATCACCAGCTCGGGAGCAGGGGGCAAGTATATGGGAAGGCCAGCCTTATGAGTAGGGTACAGGTGAAGTAGGCACTGGTTGGACAAGTGATGTACAGAGAACAAGAGAACAGCCACCTTGAGTAGTCTGGTCCTGCGGACAGGAATGCCCCTCTTAATGGATGCAGATTTTGACCTCATTGGCACAAGTCTTCATTGACCAGGTTGGTCGTTTGGGCATCATTGTGACTACTCCAGCAAAGAAAAGAGCTAAATGGATCAGAAGATGTATGTATTTGTGGTTATTCATGACCCGAGTCTATATTTTATGGGTTTAGAAATACGCTCTAACAGGAGTTCCCGTCGTGGTGCAGTGGTTAACGAATCCAACTAGGAACCATGAGGTTGCGGGTTTGGTCCCTGCCCTTGCTCAGTGGGTTAACGATCCGGCGTTGCCGTGAGCTGTGGTGTAGGTTGCAGACGCGGCTCGGATCCCGTGTTGCTGTGGCTCTGGCGTAGGCTGGTGGCTACAGCTCTGATTCGACCCCTAGCCTGGGAACCTCCATATGCCGCGGGAGCGGCCCAAGAAATAGCAACAACAACAACAACAACAAAAAAGAAAGAAATACGCTCTAACAGATGTTAAAAGAAACAAGTGTAACTTTTCACACATACTGCTTCTGTCTCAAATACAAATTCTACTCCTCACTCCATAGATAATCCCTTAAAACTGAGGACAAATCAAGGGTTCACAAATCTGGCTCTTTCCCCCCTTGGTTTCCATTTTAAATTCCTGTCTCATCATTTCTAAGAAAAAATATGTCCTGAGCATTTATCATGCAATATTCACGGACCCCTCCAGTGGGTTTGTGACCTGGCTACCTGGTTATAGCTCTCAGTACACACGAGATGGTAATATAGTCCAAAGAGCAGGTGACTGATATTACCTGAGCCAATAAAGGTCCTGGTGTTGTCAGAACTAAGATTGTGTACCTGATGCACCACAGGCCAAACAAACCCACACACCAGAGTTTGAAGCAGAGGACGTTTTACTGCAGGGCCAAGCACAGAGAACCAGCATCTCTTGCTCAAAAGGTCCCAACTCCCCAATGACTTTTGGGGAAGAGTTTTTAAAGGCAACATTGGGGGTGAGGGCCGCAGGGGGTGTGGCTGTCTTCTGATTGGCTGGTGGTGAGGTAATAGAGTGGTGTCTCAAGAATCTTCTGTTTCCAACCTGTCTGGGGTCTATACCTGTGGAGAGCAGGTAGTCACTATCCTCCACCGGGGGGGGGGTCTTAGTTCCTAAAGAACAACTCAAAGATGCACATCAGATTGTAAAGCGTGTCCCTTGAAAAGGAACTGGGACTCTGTTTTATCTCTGAAGTACTGGGGGTTTTTCGGTCTTTTTTAGGGCCATACACTCGGCATATGGAAGTTCCCAGGCTAGGAGTCAAATTGGAGTTGCAGCTGCCAGCCTACGCCACAGCCATGCAGGCTTCGGCCACATGTGCAACCAATGCTGCAGCTCACAATACCACATCCCTAACCCACTGAGCAAGGCCAGAGATTGAACCCATGTCCTCATGGATACTAATTGGGTTTGCTACTGTTGAGCCACAGCAAGAACTCCTGAACTACTGTTTCTTGACTGCTTCCCCTTTCTTTTTCCATTCCCTCACTCCCTGAATTAGTAACTGCCTGACTCTCCTCTTTGGAATTCAGGGAAGGTCTAGGAGACCAAAGCTTTTATCTGCAAACTACAAATGGGGGTCATGGAGGGGCATCTGTACCCAGGAGAGCCCTGCAGGATCCTGCCTAGTCTCATAGCAGTAGTTGCTAAGACTCTGGCTTTGAATACCCGCCTTGTCCCTGCTGACCCAAGGCTTTCTGCCAAGTAGTTAACCTGTAAATAAACGCTTAAATTTACCCAGCATGTTTCTATTCTTAAAGCACTATTTTGATTGTATTACCCCTTGATCAAAAGTTTCCACTGCCTCTAGACCAAAGTCCAAAGTCTTGAGGCTGAAATTTTAAGTTTTCCAAAATCAGATCCCTTTCTATTCTTCTAGGTTTACTTCTTGCAATTCCCTCCAGCAATTCGGAGACTCCCAAGCAAATAGAACCAGCCCATAGGCCCTGGGCAGTGCTGGTTTTTTAAGCCCCAGGCCTTTGCCAATTTCTTTCATCACATCACCCCCACTCTCCCTTTCCCCAGGGGCTCAGCCAGGTGTAATGTTTAGGAGGAACCAACCTGAGGTGAAGTGACCATAAGAAAGGAAGAGAGTCCTATATCTCAATTTGGATAATTTAGATTAAAATGCATCCCACCCTCTTTTTTTTTTTTTTGGCTTTTGCTTTTAGCATGTGGAGGTTCCGAAACCAGGGACCAAGCCTGTGCCACAGCAGCGACCTGAGCCACAGCAGTGACAATGCCAGATCCCTAACTTGCTGAGCCACCGGGGAGCTCCTTCACTTATTTTTTTAATTATTGAATTGACTTGAGCAAACAATACCTTGGTATCTCAAAGCAGCTTGAATTGACCAAAGAGAAAGAGTCATGGAAAAACAAGGTAATTTCACATAGCATCTGAGGTTTTAATCTTTGAGCAGGAAGGTTTCCAAAAGCACTGGAAGGCCAAAGCACTGAAGTGTAGGTACAGGAAAGTCAGGAGCAACAAATCCTCATCCTTCTGAAACCAAGCAAGACCTGGCAGAGGCCTCCCAGGTATGAATCCTTTCCATGTCCCTCATTTTCTGTTTGTAGGAAATAGGCTTCATTCAGACTCCTGAGATCTTTCCCGAGTTCCAAAGGATAGATCCAAGCAGCTGCTAATCAGGGAAGTAAGGAAACACACATAAACAGAGGAAAAATAACCAAGAAATAATAGTGCAGGAGTTTCCTGGTGGCACAGCGGGTTAAGGATCTAGCTGCTAGTTTCTTAGGGTGTGGGTCTAGAAACTGGTACTAGTTGTATTGGTACCTGTATTGGCCAAGCAGTCAAAAGAACTTATATACAAGAGTGGGGGATATAGGAGTTCCCTGGTGGGTGAGTGGTTTAAGGATCCAGTGTTTTCACTGCTGTGGCTCAAGTCCCTGATGTGGCACCTGTTTGAACCCTGGCCCTGGAACTACTACATGCCACAGGCATGCTCCCCCCGCAACAAAACGAGAAAGAAACAATAGTGCAGCGATTTAAAGCTGGGTCCTGGTTCCTCCTCATGGGAAATATAGACCAATACCTTTGAACTCTTCTGCAGGAACTAAGGCCCCCACCCAGGGGAAGGATGGTAACTTCAGGCTGAGCACAAGTCCTAGAGTGGCACCCTGTGACCTTCCCAACAACCAATCAGAAGAAAGTCACACCCCCTGCAGCTCTTGCCTCAAATTTTGCCTATAAAAACTTCTCCCCCAAAAGCATGGGGAATTTGGGTTTTTTGAAACTAAGCCACAAGTTCTCCTTGCTTGACCCTGCAAAAAATCTTCCTCTGCTCCAGACTTTGATGTTTCAGTTTGTTTGGCTTCACTGTGTGTCTGGCACACGAACTTGAGTTCACTAACATGTATTTTAATTCTAAAGTTCTTGGACCTTCGTGCAAAAAGTCTTGTTAAGTCTCTTCTCTGAATAGGCAGTTTCTAGCAGGTCACATTTTTGTGATTCCTTTGCCCTCAAACGATGCCTTAGTAGCCTCATAATGATGATAAGTCCTCCCAAAGAGCAGCCAATGACATTAGGTGCTTTATTTCTTCCTGCACCTGTTTTCATTACCTTCCAAGTCCCTGGAGAACCAAGGGCAGCCTTTTGCTGCTCTGAGAAATTATTCTGTCTGGAATATTTGATCACACACCAGAACAGATGCCAAATGGAAAATAACACACCAGATGTCCACCCAGGCAGTAGGAGGTTGGCCAGAGCATGGCATCTCCTAATTTAAAGGCCCAGAACCTCACATAATCCTGAGCTGGTCTTTTCAGCAATCCCATGGTTCACAGATCCTAGAACCCCAGAGCACTGAGCAAACTTAGAAACCCTACACTTCAGTACACTGATTTTCCAGGCTCGGGTTTAAACTGTCTGAGACCCAGAAAGGTTAAAGAATATCCCCATCCATTAATCCCTAACTAGTGGCAGATCTGATTCTAGAAGGAACCCAGGTGAACCCAGGTGTCTTTACCTGCAAACTTCACAAAAAAAAGTGATCCTTATTCATTATAGTACTCTATTTTTTCAGAACCTAAGATGAAACATTTCAGAAATCATGACCCACTCCCAGACAGTTTCAATAGGTAACATGGAGCAGATTTGAACCAGCTCAATCTATCCTAGAAAATGCGTGGTATTCATCAAACACACGAGAGGTGACTGAATACTCATTAAGAAACACTCTGAATTTTTTACCCCAAGAAGTTAGTCAGGAATAAAGAGCCCCAAGTTTAACAGTCATATATTACAGAACTATCTATGAAAATAATATCATAAGACAACTTGGCTTTCTTTAAGAAGGTTAATTAATGAGCAGGCTTCTAGGATTGGTGGGCTTTTTCTCCCAAATGCTTTTGTAAATGAGCAAACCTGGAGCTCAGTGTCCCTTTCGCCACAGGAAAATATCAACTATAGAAGGGAGATTTCTGAGCTGGCCCATCAAGGCCTACTGGACTTCACTGTCAGAGAATTCTGGTTCTTCCAGGCCTAGTCATCTCTGGACACCAGGAGGCCACCATTGCAGGAATGAGAGAGTGTTACCAAACTAAACCAGTCCACTCGCCTGACATTCAGCAATGCTGTTCTGCAGACATCAGGCTGTGGTGAAGGACAGTATAGCATTTATTCACAGGGCACCAAGCAAAGAGAATGGGCAGCTTGTGCTCAAAAGATCTAAATTTCCTGATGGCTTTTAGAAAAGAGTTTTAAACCCAACATTAGGGGTGAAGGTTGTGGGGTGGGTAATCAGCTATGGACATCCTTATGATTGGCTGGTGAGGTAACAGGATGATGTTTTGGGAATCTTACTCATCAACCTTCTGGTTCAACCAGTCTGGGGTCTGTGCACTTGTGGTCAGCTTGTAGTCACCATCCTCCACCAGGTGGGGTTTTGGTTTCTGCAGAACATCTCAAAGATGTGCATCAGATTGCTAAGTGTAATCTTTCAGAAGGAGACAGGAGGCCTGTGATTCTATTGTTTAACCTATTATTATTGTTTTTGCTTGGCTGCTTTCCTATGTTTCTGCATTTTCCACTCCTTTAATCGTTAACTGTTTAAGTCAGCTCTTTGGAACTTGGGGAAGGCCTGGGAGATGAAAGCTTTTTCTATAAATGAGAAGTGGGGACATGTAGGGGCCTGTACCCAGGAGGGTCTTGCAGAGTCCCACTTGGTTTCAAGAGGTCAGTAGCCAGAAGGAAGGTGGCATCAGGGAAAGACCATGGGGCCTTCAATTCCAACTCTGACTCTTGCCATTCCCTTGAACAAATTCCTTATCATCTTGGAACTTCAGTTGCCCTCCTGTAAAATGGTGCTGTTGTGAGGATGTGATGAGCTGAATGTATGTGAAGCTCCTGGCATGGTGCCTGGCACTGAGCAGGGACTCAAAGAACCATCCTCCCTGACCTCCCACCATCCAAGGACTAGTCAGCCCAGTGGGAGTCTGAATAGCTACCTCTTTCCCTGGATTAGTGGGTTTCTTCCCCCAGGCACCCAGTTTACTAGTGGTGCCCCAAGACTTTTACCCCTAGTCTTCCTACCCAGCCCTCAATCCAACCCCTTTCCCCCAGCTCAGCTAGGTGGTCAAAGATAAAGATATCTCAGTGAGTGGGTCTACTCTCAATGGTTATCAGCTTCAGAATCATCTGAGCGGTCTGTATATTTTTGAAAGAAGCTACCCAATAACCAAGGTGAATCTCAAATCCATTGACTTTCAAGCATAATAACAAAATCAAGAGAAATTCTTGAGACAATGCTATGAGAAGCCATCATGATGGCAGATCCAGCCCTGCCTCAAAGCTGACTCTAAATCATCAACCAGGATATTCTTGTTTTCACATCTTAAACATTTCTCTGAACCCTGTCCCTTCCCACCCAGTTTTGGTTGCCAGGCCCAGGCACAGAGCTCTGGCAGATCTGGTGAGATGGTGATTGCTTAGGGCTCAATGGTAGGGGTCACATGTAGTTCCTGCATTTGCAGGTAGGCACTGCTGTCTCATCTGCCTCTAATCTGGGAAAGCATTCTCCACCTTTTATGAAAGAGCAGATTCCAAATGATGTCATTGTGTACAGGCCATCAAATTCTCCACTCTCATCTTTCCCAGCCTTAGGTACAGCATCTCCTGATTTTGAGGAGGAATAGACTTTACATGTGTCTCCTATGTGGCCTAGAATGGTATTTAGAAAAGGCTCTGTAGAAGCATGAATGAGTGAATGAATGCAGTTCTAAAACCTGATAGATATGACTCGTTTTCACCTCCAGTCTCCTCTCCTCCAGATGCATGGAAGACCCCATGTAAACTTCCTTTCCATTCAACAGGGATGTGTGACTGGTCCTGACTAACACAGGAGAGCAGAAGTGATGGGTGTCACTTCTGGTCTGAACCACAGATGTTAACTCCCCTAGGCCTCCAGCCTCTGCAGCCTTGGTTCTCGAGTGACCACAGTGAACAGGTTAGTCCACTATACCTCCTGACCTGCGTTGGGTCTCTACCACAAACAAGAAGTACAAGTACAACAAGATTTTGTTGTTGTTGTTGTTCTGAAGCCTAACTCAGCCCATTCTGAAGAATACACCCAATGGCTACTTAAAGGTGACAACAAAGGCTTGCATATGTTGTAAAATTCACAAATGTTCCACACTGTGGCCATCATGTGGCCTTACTCAGATGTCAGGTCAAAAGCCTCTTGCAGGAGGCTGCCTAACCTTAAGTCCCATTTGTGCTAGAGCTAGAAGCTACGGCAAGTCAGCGCCCTGCTGCACTGCAAGTTAGAACTTGGAAGATTACTAGGAACCTGCCAGTCACACCATAAAAACAGCTTCGTCCTCACATCCTTGAAGCCATGTCCTTGACTGATCTGTGCATAAATGTTTAAAACGCACTCTATTTCATTTTTAGGTTTTGAAATGACGAGTTGACATTTGCGAGAATGAGCAGCATATGTGGCTTGTCACATCGATGGCATGAAATACAGTGTCACCCGCTGAGAACCACCCAGGATGCCTTGTTTCTCATCTATTGACAGCATTTGGCCGGACATGACAGGCTGTAGGGCAAGGACAGGAAGAGTCCACGTTTTGGCAGTGTCTCCAAATTTACCCTTTCCAAAAATTCCACTTTTTCCTGGCTTCCGTGTTGGCAGTGAATTTTACTAGGAAGGGTACCATATGCTCTAGTGTTTCTGAAACCATCCCAGTTTCTAATTTTTGGTTGCACCCATGGCATGCAGAAGTTCCTGGGCCAGGGATCAAATCTGTACCATAGCAGTGACAACACCGTGGGCTTAATCTGCTGTGCCACCAGCCTCAAATACTTTACTTGTCTTTGTAATCCATTAATATGCCCTAGAGGTTGGAGATCCTGCTGTGGTGTAATGGGTTAAGATTCCAACTGCAATGGTTTGGGTCACTATGGAGGTTTGGGTTTGATCCCCAGTTTGGGGTAGTAGGTTAAAGGATCTATGACAGCTGCAGCTGTGGCATGTGTGGATCAGATTCGATCCCTGGCCCACGGGAACTTACATGTGCCGCAGGTGTGACCATAAAAAAAAAAAAAAAATGCCCCAGAGGAATTCCCTGGTGGCTCGGCATGTTGAGGATCCAGCATTGTCATGGCTGTGGCTCTGGTTGCTGCTGTGTTATGGGTTTGACCCCTGGCCAGGGGACTTTTGCATGCCCTAGGCATAGCCAAAAAAATTGCCTCAGAAATTCCAATAATTTGGCATACAAACTGTATCTATCAGACAACTTTTCACTTGAAGGAATGATACAAAAATTCATTTTGAGAGCCAGTACTTCGATTTTTGGTTGAAACAATTCCCTTGGCCTTCATATACCAGAGAACTATATGAGGAGGAGGTTTCTTTCTGCCCCAGGAAATTCGAGCTGAAAGAGCAGCCCAGAAGTCACTGCAGGCTCTTTTGCATGCATGACCTAACTGAGTCACCAGTGGTACCATCCATCCTTGAGCAGAAAGGTTTCTGCTCTGTTTGCCATTGATTAGCATGTCCTAGGGTCTTATGATATGAACATTTCAAGCGTGGAAATGTCACTCTGCCTCTGAGTAGTTTGCTTAGAGAGATGTGCTGCCTGCTCTTCCAGTAGCTGATGGGTCACATCCGGTTTTTCAGGCTAGTCGCTCCCTCTGTTCCCAGTGCAGGAAGAGTGGCCGGTGGGCCACCTGGGAGTCTGGAGGGCATGGTGGAGCCAACCACTCAGGCCTGGCCATCCAGGGTTGGTCCCCCAGTCTGAAGCACCGTCATCAGGGTCCAACCTTAGAGTGAGAGCCTGAGCCCTGTCAGAAACCAGATGCCCCAGGAGCCCCATGCATTAAATTATAAGCCTTTGGAGTTCCCGTCGTGGCTCAGTGGTTAATGAATCCAACTAGGAACCATGAAGTTGCTGGTTTGATCCCTTGCCTTGCTCAGTGGGTTAAAGGATCCGACGTTGCTGTGAGCTGTGGTGTAGGTTGCAGACATGGCTCGGATGCCACGTTGCTGTGGCTCTGGCGTAGGCCAGCGGCTACAGCTCCAATTGGACCCCTAGCCTGGGAACCTCCATATGCCACTGGTGTGGCCCTAGAAATGGCAAAAAAAAAAAAAAAAAAAAAAACCAATAAATAAATAAATTATAAGCCTTCAGCCCTGGGAGAGATGTGATGGGGTGACTTTCCAAGTGGCACCTGCAGAGAGGGAGGCCAGGAAAGAATGAGGGTGGGGCAGGGAGTGGGTGTTCGCTAGAAGAATGCAGCATGCCAAGGACAAGGGACTTCCGGGTAGAGAGGGTGTGACCGCACAATGCAGAGCCTCTCTTCTGTGCCAGGCACTATACAAAATGCTTTCTGTGCATTTTCTTTTTCTTTTTCTTTTTTTTTTAGGGCTGCAGGTACAGCACATGGAGGTTCCCAGGTTAGGGGTCGAATCAGAGCTGCAGCTGCCAGCCTATACCACAGCCACAGCAACATGGATCCAAGCATGGCAGCTCAAGGCAATGCCAGATCCTTAACCCACTGAGCAAGGCCAGGGATCAGACCCACATCCTCATGGATACTAGTCGGGCTCATGTCCACTGAGCCACATAGGAACTCCTCTTTTTTTTTCTTTTTAGGGTTGCATCTGCGGCATACAGAATTTCCCAGGTTAGGGGTCAAATTGGAGCTACATCTTCAGACCTACACCACAGCCACAGCAACGTGGGATCCAAGCCACATCTGTGACCTATGTTGCAGCTTGCAGCAATGCCAGATCCTGAATCTACCGAGCAGGGCCAGGGATCAAACCCACATCCTCATGGACACTATGCTGGGCTCTCAACTTGTGAGCCACAATGGGAACTCCCACTTTCTGTGCATTTTCATCTGTTTTAATTTCCTCCATGATCCTGCTCACTTTATAGGGGAGGAGAACTGGCCAAGGTGGCTGGTGATTTCCCTGGGGTTGTGCAACTGGGATGCAACGAACCCAACACTGCTTCTAAAGCGCCCACCATCCTACTCTCCCAATCGGCCTGGGTCACAAAGCCCTTTTTTAAAGAAAAACAATAGACATTTGCCTCTTGCAGTTCTGGAAGTTGAGAAGGCCAAGTTGGAGGCCAGCAGGCCTGGTGTCTGATGAGGACCCTCTTCCTGGCTTGCAGACACAGCCAGTGCTAACAGTAACCTAACAACTCCTACCATCCCACCTTGTTGGTCCAGACTCTGAGCTGGCAGAGGAAACAAGTAGGAGTTGAGAAAACAGTATGGCAGTGCCTCCAAAAATTAAACATGGCATTACCAAGTGATCCAGCAAGTCCACATCTAGGTAGAGACCTAAAAGGATTGAAAGCAGGGGCTCAAACAGAGTCCACACAGTTCATAGTAGGATTGTTCACAATAGCCAAAAAGCAGAAACAACCCAGTATGCACCAAAGGATGAATGGCTAAATAAATGTGGTCCACCCGTACAATGGAATATCATTCAGCCTTTAAAAATGAAGGACATGCTGATACCTGCTACAACATGGAAGAACCTCGAGGCCATTATGATCAGTGACATAACTTAGTCACAAAAGAACAAATACTGCATCATTCCGGGAGCTCCCTGGTGGTCTAGGGCTTAGGATGCAATGCTTTCACCACTGCAGCCTGGGTCCAATCCCTGGTCTGGGAACTGAGATCCTACATCAAGCCACCGCATGCTGTGGTCAAAAAAAAAGTTATGTATATATGTTATATGATCCCACTTCTTTTTTTTTTTTTTTGGCTTTTATCTTTTTAGGGCTGCCCTTGCAGTATATGGAGGTTCCCAGGCTATGGGTCGAATCAGAGCCACTGGCCTACAGCACAGCCACAGCAATGCCTGATCCGAGCCATGTCTGCAACCTGATCACGGCAACTCCAGATCCTTAACCCACTGAACGAGGCCAGAGATCGAACCTACGTCCTCATGGATACTAGTCAGATTTGTTTCGGCTGAGCCACGACAGGAACTCCCTTATTCCACTTCTATGAAGTGTCCAGACAGTCAAATTCCTAGAGACAGAAAGTAGGATGGTGGTTTCCAGGGGCGGTGAGAGGGAGGAGTGTTGGGGTCACCAATCGATGGGTACTTTCAGTTTGGGAGGGTGAAATGTTGTCAAGATGGAGATGAGGATGGTTGCACAACATTGTGAATGACCTTAGTGACACTGTGCTGAGCACTCACAAGTGATTAAAAGGGTAAACTGTAGGGTATGTATATTTCACACCAAAAGAAAACCTTACAAGGGCAGGACTTTAGACTTTGCCCTTAAGCATCCTCTTTTATCAAGAACAAAAGCATCTCCCCCACATTATGCTGTTCTGCCACGTGGTCATGAGATGAGCAAAGCTGACAGGGGGAGATGCCAGACTGAAGAAATAAATATAAACTGGTGGAAGCAGGCCATCTCAGCCCCTTGAGAAATTGACTGGTTTTACCGGTTTATCAGAAGGGGAAACTAAGAGCTGAAGTAACCTGACTCAGGCCTCACAACAAGGGAAATCAGCCTTCTGTGGCCGAGGATCCCAGCCTTGGCTGCCCTGGCAGGATTTACCCTCATCACACACTTACAAACACATGTAAGAAACAGGAAGGATGCAGTGGGGGAGCTGGTGTGCATGTGGACACATACTTGCCCAAAGAGAAAAGCAGGGGGATGATTTATACACAAGATTTCTCAGTTTATTTGCCCAAAGATTCCAGAACCAGATGCTTGGTTCTTCCCACAGGTGCTGCATGTCGAGCTTTCCTGCCCTCTATGCACCAGAGGTGGACCTGTCTCCCAGCTCCTAACAGAAGGACACATTCCTGCTGAACAAGGGAAAAGATGTGACAGAAATAAAACTCACTCTGTGTTCCTTGAGCCCCTACTAAATGCCAGAGACTGTGTTCACCCAGAAACACAGCTGAGAAGTAGCCACACTTAGTGCCTGCCCTCAGATGGGGACACAGATGTCATACTAAGGGAAGCCTGAATAGTAGGAAAACACAGGGGATTACAGGGGGCTACAGCCCAGGGTGAAGGCTCTGACAGCGAGTCTGAATAGCTCAGGGAGCAGGTAGGATGGCTCCTCAGGGCTCAGAGCAGCAGAATCCCCAGGAGATGGAGAGGCGGGTGGTGCCATGGGCTGAAGGTTTGCATCCTCCCCAAACTCAAACATTGAAACCCAACCCCACCATGATGTATTAGGAGGTGGGGCCTTAGGGAGGGGGTTAGATGGTGAGCCCTCTGGAGTGGGATTAGTATCCTTCTTAAGAAGACACATCACTCTTCCCACTATGTGAGGACCAGTGAGAAGATGGCCATCAGGGAGGGAGAAGACCCCTGCCAGACACTGGGTCTGGCCGAGCCTTGGTCTTGGACTTCCCAGCCCCAGACTGTGGGAAAGAAAGGTCTGTGGGATTTGTTAGAGCAGCCTGAGCTAGGATAGGCAGGGAGGTACATATATAGATGTACCTAGTTAGATGGATGGACAGACGGACAGACAGACAGATGAATAATGATTGATAGACAGATGATAGACAATGGATACATGGATGATAGATGGATGATAAATAGATGATAGATGAAGTGACAGCTAGGTAGATAGATGATAGATAATAAATAGATGACAGATGGATAGAATAGGTAGATAAATAGATATAGATGATAGCTAGGTAGGTAGGTAGATAAGATAGATAGATATGTGATAGATAAAGATATATAGATATTAGATAAATGGATAGGTAGGTAGATAAATAGACAACAGCTAGACAGATGTATGGATGATAGGTTTGTTGGTTGGACGGGCCTCAAGCACTTTTGGGAGCTGCCTAAGGAGCCGCACCTGCTCGTCTGAGGCTGACGCTGAGGCCCACAGGGCAGACACTCAGGGAGGGAAAGACCATGGAAAGAAAGCAGGGGAGAGAGGAAGCCCTCTTGTTGGGTGATGGGCCCAAGCCAGGCCTTTGTCAAGGACCAAACCCCACAGCTGGGCAGGGGGAGGCGGGGGAGCTGGAGGAGGGTCCAGGGAGGCAGAGCGGTGGGTGCCCAGCCCCAGGGGAGCGGCAGCTGTGGGGCCTCTGCTCCACCCCTACCCGCCTCACCTCCTGAGCCAGAAGGACCAGGAGCCAGAAGAACTGGTCTGCTGGAGACACACAGGAAAAGCGGTTCTGAGAGGTGAGGTTCTGCTGTGCCAAGCAGACAGATTTCAAAGGCACCGCAGATGGGGACCTAACGGGGACGCAGCTCAGGGGATGACATCTGAGCCGAGGCCCACAGGGTGACAGGAGTCAGCCAGGTGGAGGGAAGGGAGCATGGGGACCACGTTAAAAAGCAGATGCTGTCTGCAAAAGCGCTGTGTCTTTAAAAGGAAATGGGAATAAAAAGGGAAAGAGGCGTTTCCAGAGAACGAACTTGTTCAAAACCAAGAATATAACACATTGATTTAGCACCTAAAATAGCAAACTGAAACCGGTAAACTGGTTGAGAAGCAACTTTCCAAACTTGTGTGGTTCCTGCGCCCCCACCCCCTGCCGCCTTGTTTCTCTCCTTCCAAGCCCTCCCCCATGCCCCCGCCTCCCCCTGGCTGCCAAGGAAATGGTAGGTGGATTAGCTTGTTTTCCTCGACCTTACCCAGGAGTGAAATCGGTTGTGGAATAAAGATCCCACAGCCTGGGGTTGCAGGGTAGTTCTCACATCATCTTGGTCTGAGTTGCCAAAGTCCCAGGGGTACCTGTACCTCCCTGTCCCTGTGGGTCACAGCCAGGATTCCAGCCCCAGCAAAGCGGGGGAGGGAATTCCCTGCCTGCAGCCCCAGTCAGGGCTCAACATCAAACAGAGTCTGTCTCCGGATTCAGGGCAGTCCTTTCCTTAGTGAAACCCAATACTCTGGAAGGAAGGCAGGCAGGCTTCCTGTCTTTCCAGCCCAGCCCAGCCCCTTTCAGAAAGGTGGCCCTTGGGAGTTCCCGTGGCTCAGTGGTTAACGAATCTGACTAGGAACCATGAGGTTGCGGGTTCCATCCCTGGCCTTGCTCAGTTGCTTTAAGGATCCGGCGTTGCCGTGAGCTGTGGTGTAGGTTGCAGATGCAGCTCAGATCTGATGTTGCTGTGGCTCTGGTGTAGGCCGGTGGCTATGGCTCCAACTCGACTCCTAGCCTGGGAACCTCCATATGCCATGGGGGCGGCCCAAGAAATGGCAAAAAGACAGGAAAAAAAAAAAAAAAAAAAAAGGTGGCCCTTGGAGGAAAGCCTCTCTAACAGGGACAACAGCAACCACCTGAGTCCAGCGGGGAGGCTGATGGTGCAGAAGGAGGCAAGTGGTTCTGAACACACGTAAGCAGGTACTCGGTCTCTCCTCCCCATCGAGAGGCAGATCCTTGGTCCCCACTGTGTCAGAAGTCCCCCAGGGTCAGCAAGTCACTAGAAGGACTCATGGAACTCATAAAAACTCTTGGACTCGTGGCCATGGCTCACTACAGTGGAAAGATGCAGATTAAAACCAGCAAAGGAGGGAGTTCCCTTTGTGGTTCAGAGGGTTAAGAACCCAACTAGCATTCATGAGGACACGGTTTCGATCCCTAGCCCTGCTCAGTGGGTTAAGGATCCAGCACTGCCGTGACTTGTGGTGTAGGTCTTAGATGTGGCTTGGATCCCACCTTGCTGTGGCTGTGATGTAAGCCAGCCACCGCAGCTCTGATTTGACCCCTAGCCTGGAAACCTCCATATGCCATGGGTGCGGGCCTAAAAGAAAAAAAAATCAGCAAAGGAAACGGGGCAGAGAGAGGCCCAGGAGTGATATCCCGGTGTCCCCTCTCCATGGGGACAGCACCTCCTTCTCCAGGAACGAGCTGTGATCATCTGAACAAAGCATTGCCCATCAAGGATGCTAAGGAGTCGTGGTGCCCAGGGATTTTTCTGGGGTCAGTCCTGCAGGTATGGGGTACCTGACCTTTGCCCCTCAGATTCCAGCCTCTCCAGATGGCCACATCCTGGCCAAGGCCCCCTGGTGAATCCCACTGTGAGCACAGGACCTGGCGGGCCTGGTGCCCCAGGTAAACAGACACCCTTAGGCGGGACCTCCATAGGGTTTGAGTGGCTGCCCAGGAACTGGACAAGGGCTAGGCCTGTCTTTAGAACCATCTAAGCCTGACCTGCTCAGCCACACTTTCGTTCTTCAATTTTCCAGCTCCCAGTGTCCAGTTCAGAGTCTGAGCGTGAAGCCTGCAGAAACACCAGTTAATAGGCTTCTCCTGTCACTGACTAGCTGGGACCTCAGGGTAAGCCCGGGGTCTCACTGCCTTGTTTCCCCATCTGTGAGGTGATGGCAGTGGGTCCCGCTCTGGATTTCCTGGAAGGTGTGATGAGAACTCAAGGGCCCAGGTCCCCACCTGGCACAGGTACTTGCTATATCACGGTTGACAGGCACGGAAGTCACACAGCCACTCCAGGAATTTCTGTCCCTTACTGGCCCTTCTTTCATTTTCCCCCAACAGTTATAAAAGGCTGTCAAGTGCTTATGTGGATTAGCTCATTTAATCCCCAAGTAATTCTCTGCAGAGAGTACTATTATTATCCTCATTTGAGAGAATTGAGGTTCTGTAAGGTTACCTAAGGTCACATCTCTTGTTCAATAGCCAGGACAGCTTTGAAACTGCACAGAGATGACCAGAGCTGGAGAAGCCACATAAGCTGACGAGGGAATGCTGCCTCCCTCACTGAAGGTGTGATCAGGGAGTCTCCCTAAGTTTAAAGGGACATGGGGTTAAAAGGAAAGGCTTTGCTCCAACAAGGTGGGCTTCTGAAGGGTGTCGTTTGTTTGCTGGGGACCAGATAGCGAAGCCTCCCTTGAATTGCTCATCAATCTGGTTGTTACCACAGAAGTGCTGTGTTAAATGGATCCAATTTGGGTTTGCAGTAAAAACTAATGCAGGCTCAGGTCACAGCCACGAATTTGCAGGCACCAAAGCACTGGGTCCTTCTCCGCAGAACAGAGGTGTCTGCCTCCGGGGCTGGAGACGAGCCATCCCCACATCCCCATTACCTGACTTTTTTTTTTTTTTTGCTTTTTTAGGACCGCACTTGCAACTCAGGATCCGAGCTGCGTCTGCGACCTACGCCACAGCTCACGGCAACGCTGGATCCTTAACCCATTGAGTGAGGCCAGGGATTGAACCTGCACCCTCATGGTTCCTAGTCAGATTCATTTCCTCTGCACCACGACAGGAACTCCCCCATTACCTGACCACTTTTGCTTGGGGTCAGCAGTCTCCCCCAACAGCTCCCAGCCCCTCAGGGAAACAACCCACCAAGGAACCCAGACTGGCTTCAAGTGCACATGTGTCAGTTTTTAACAGTATCATTGTCTTTAAGGAAAACCTCATCTTTATCAGAGAACTGCAGAGTAAATACCACTGTTTGGCAGTGATTTCTTCCCCTGCTACATATGCTTATAGGCTGCTCCTTGTCCTCCATGATAAATCAAGAAGAAACAACCGTTCTGTTGCTACAAATCATAGGAGCACTCTGGCGCAAAAATCTCCATAAAAGTCTTCAGAGAAGATCTATGTCTTGAAGCAGAATTTAGAGCCAAGGCAGAAGACTTGGCAAGAAGCAGCAGAAAGAGGCAGAAAGCAACAGAGAGCAGACTTGAAACCCTGCTGAAAGAGCCCCCACCGAGGGGAGAAAGGCAGGCTTCCCTTCTCGCCTGGCGTTGCACAGGCTGGAAGGACAGAGGCAAGGCTTCCAAAGCAGACATGATTGGAAAATATCCGGCACCAGGAACTTTCGGTGGAGATCACCATTGGAAAAAGAATCTGTTTTTGAGGTGAGAGCGCTTAGAAGGACCCCAAGTATCCAGGAAAAATAAGGATTGTTCAGAGTCAGTTTTCAGTAAGCCACTTTGGAGATTATCTGCAATGCTTACTATTATTATTTTCATGCCAGAAAAAAAATGGATGAATTCTCAGAATACGTAGATATTGCAAACAAACAAAAATGGAGATTTGGGATGCAGAGCTGTCAGCTGCGACTTACCCCCCATCTCCCCACACCCCCAATCATGAAAATGTTCATGGAGAGACACCCCCACCTCCCGTCCCCACCCACCCACCTTCACAGACCAAAGAAGACCAAGGACTTGAGTTTCTTTTTTTCTTATTCCTTTTATTCCGCTTTTGTGGCTGCACACACAGCATGTGGAAGTTCCCAGGCCAGGGATTGAACCCGTGCCACAGCAGCGACCTGAACCACAGTGGTGCCAATGCCGGATCCTTAACCCACTGCACCAAAGAAAACTCCCAAGGAGTCCCAGAGTTTCTCACTGAACCCGGCCTGTTTTTCCTGCCCCACAACCTAGAACCTGGCCCTCAAGGAGGTGTTTCTTTTTCTGTGACTGACAGCTGGGCAGTGGCTCATCCACTGACCACGTGTGACCGTGCAGTTCCATTCTGCCATGACACCTGGGGTCAGCTGGGACCCCACAGGGGAGGGCACAGTCATCGAGCCTCCCTCACTTTAGACACCGGCTGCACATCTAACCACCGGCTACATACTAGGGGTTCCCTCGACCCTCCACACGTTCAGTAATTCATTAGAAGGTTTCACTGAACCCAGAAAGTGCTGTACTTACAGTTTTACCATAGAAGACCCGAGTCAGGAATGGCCGAATGATGAGACCCATGGGGTGAGGCCTGGGAAGACATCAAGCTGAGCTTCCAGGTCCCCCTTTGGAGTCAGGGTCTGCCACCATCCTGACACATGGGCGGGTTCAGCCACCTCCAGGCAGCTTCAGGTTCCAGAGGGGTTTTTTTTGTTTGTTTGTTTGTTTTAGGGCTGCACCCAAGGCATAAGGAGGTTCCCAGGCTAGGGGTCCAATGGGAGCTACAGCTGCTGGCCTACACCACTGCCATAGCAGATCTGAGCCATGTCTGTGACTACACCATAACTCATGGCAACACTGAATCCTTAACCAACTGAGCAAGGCCAGGGATTGAACCTGTGTCCTCATGGATACTAATCAGGTTCACTACCACTGATCCACAATGGGAACTCCAGGTTCCAGAGTTCTTACTGGGGTTGCCTGATACGGACCTGATCAATTGAACCCAATCTCCAGCCCCTCCCCAGAGGCCGGGAGGTGGTGCTGATTCCAGAGTTGCCCATCCTGAGTAACCACACTAGCATAAATTCAGGTGCGATCCAAGGCCCAACAGTAATAACAAACCTGTGCCTACTATTCAGGAACTTCCAAAGATTCAGAAGCCTGGGCCAGAAACCCGGGCCAAGACCGAACAAATGCTTCATCACAACAGCAGGACATCAACTGATGTCTTATGAGGGCTTTCTAGGTGCCAGGCTCGGTGCCGAGTGCTTTATTGTATTTCCCATTTGATCCTAAAAACAATCCTCTGTGCTCGATACCTTATTGTCCCATTCTACAGATGATGAAACTGAGGCACAGACAGAGGAGGTACCTGGCCCAGATTCACAAGCTGGGTAAGCTGGATAAGCAACAAGGACATACTATACAGCACAGGGAATCATAGCTGTTATCTTGTAATAACCTATAACAGAGTATAATCTGCAAAAATGCTGACTCCTATGCTGTTCACCTGAAACTACTCTAATATTGTGAAGTAGCTGCAATTAAAAAAATTCATATAGCTGGTGCATGGCAGAGCAGGGGTTTGAACACATATTTGTCACAGGTGCTAATGTGTCCCTCTTGAGCTGACTGTGAAAAGGGAGAAACCCAGACGGTGGCCGTTTTGGTGATAGAAGAAATGCAGATCTAGCTCAAGGACCCAGACTTACTCTGTATTCTCAGGGGATAAACAATCTAGGTTTGCCCTTGAAAGAACTCTGACTAAAGGCTGCTGCTTTAAATCCCAGATCCACAATTATACCAGCCCTCCATATCCGGGAGCAGGTTCTGATCCTCTGATTCGACCAAACTCAGAAAATAGTTGGGGGGGAAAATTCCAGAAAGTTCCAAAAAGCAAAATGTGAACTTGCCATGAACTGGTAACTATTTACAAAGCATTTCTGTACCTACAGGTATTTACATACCATCTTTTTGTCTTTTTTTTTGGTCTTTTTGCCATTTCTAGGGCCGCTCCCGCAGCACATGGAGGTTCCCAGGCTAGGGGTCTAATCAGAGCTGTAGCCACCGGCCTACGCCAGAGCCACAGCAACACAGGATCCGAGCCACGTCTGCAACCTACACCGCAGCTCACAGCAACGCCGCATCATTAACCCACTGAGCAAGGGCAGGGATTGAACCCGCATCCTCATGGTTCCTAGTCGGATTCGTTAACCACTGCGCCACGACAGGAACTCCCCATTTATTCTTTTTAGGTATTATAAGTAATTTAAAGATGATTTGAAGTACATGAGAGGATGTGCATAGATTATATGCAAACCCTGCACCATCTCATGTCAGGGACTTGGGCATCTCTGGATTTCGGTCTCCAGGGGGGGTTTCTAGACCCACACCACCCTCCACCCCCAGATACTGAGGGAGGAAAGGAGCTGGCTGAGTGGTGTTGGAGGGAAAAAGCATTCAACTCTCTGATCTGCAGTATCTCCATCTGATGAGTAGGGGTTCTAATGACCCCTACCATACAAGTTTGGTGGAGGAATAAAGATCATTTATTTGAAAGTGAAAAACACCTGTGAAAATGTGAGGCTTTTCTTTTCTTTCCCACTCAGGCTGACCCCGATCTTTCACCCTCAGAGTCTGTCTTCGCTCCACCTCATCTGTTTATTCCTCCCCTCTCAGGTGATGCCTTCAAACCCCTCTGACCACTTTGGATTTTTTTTTTTTTTTCCTGAAGTCAATTAGTACCTGGTTCACCTGGACTATTACTTCAGAAGCTGCAGAGACCAGCCTCACAAGGCATGTATCAAGCACCTCATTACAGGTGGAGTCACACTTGAAACACAGCCAACAGGATTCCAGGCCAGGGGGCACAGCCCAGGAGACCTGGGTCCAGTCCCAGGTCTGCTTCCTCCAAGCTCATGACCTTAGAAAAGACACAGCCTACCTGAGCTGCAGACTACTCATTTGTAAAATATCAACAAAGAGGGGAGGGATAAATTAGGAATTTGGGATGAATACATACCACTATACATAAAATAGATAACAAGGACCTACTGCACAGCATGGGGAGCACTACTCAATGTTCTGGAATAATCTACATGGGAAAAAAGAATGGAGATATATATATAAAACTGATTCGCTTTGCTGTACACCTGAAAGTAATACAACGTTGTAAGTCAACCATACTCCAATAAAGCTTACAAAAAGAACACGAGCATTCAAGTAAAAAAATAAATAAAATATCATTAATAACTACCTGTCTGGCCCACCTCGCAGGCTGGTGGGAGGTTGCATGACAGGCTGTGTGTGGAGTTACTCACCCTATCTGGGCCTCACTTCCTGTTTCATAAGGTGGAACTCACACCTGCCTCCTGGGCTTACAGCCACCAGGGGAGATGGAGGTAACAAGCCACCTGCCATCGACAGGTAATGAGTCATCGGCCACACTGTGATTCCTTTGAGTTCCGTACCCTGGACACAGGGAGGGTTAGGAACCAGATCGTAAAGGGAAGTTTGTTCTCTTTCCCACAATCACCCCTGAGGTGGGCCTACTTCGAGTGGGAGCAGAGGGTATTTTGATCCTCGGTCACAGAACAGGTTTCAAAGCAAACGCCTGAGCTAGAAAACACAGAGACTGACCTCTCAGCTCCTTTCCTGGGGGCAGGGCAGGTGTGCTAGTGGAGGAGGGCAAGGCAGGGGCGGTGAAGAGGGGACTCCAGGGAAGGCCGAGGGCAGGAGGGGGATACCAACGAGGCCCAAAGAGGAGAGAAAAGGCCAAAGAGTTCAACTGGCTTTGTTACTTGCTGTCCAACTGCCTTCCCAGGAGGCACTCAGGCCAAGTCTCCCCTAAAAGCTTAGACTTCAAGGTGCCGGACAGAACTGAGGGAGGGCCAGGGGCTGCTTAGCCTCAGGCTGTGAGGGGGCAGGCAGGAGAAACAGCCAGCACTGGAGGAAGGAGCTGCCTTCGGCCTGGGAGCAGACAGAAGGGAGAACTCATCCTTCGCACTCGGTCGAAAACAAACGACTTATCAGTGGTCACAGGTGTCTCCCATCCAGGTTACACCTTAGGACACCTGAGGGCTGCAGGCCAGCCTGGTTTGACTCCAATAGCTTCACAGCTCTGTGCTGACATGTTTGTGTGTGTGTGTGTATATATAGTTTTCTCCTGGCTGTTTACACCTCACAAGCCTCACAGGGAGCGCATCTAGAGAGCATTTGCAAAGAAAGATATTTCTATGTGTATAGCAAACACACATCCATTTTATTTGCCTAGGTAACTTCTAGGCGTGGGAGGAGGTGGGTCTGACAAGGGAAAGCCCGTGGTGAGTGGAGACGGCCCTGAGTCTTAAATAAAGGGGAGATTTTAGAAGAGAAATAAATACACGGGTCTGTGGAAATGGCCTTGGCGTCAGGATACTGTTTCTCATTCTCCCACTAATTTGCTTTGTAAAATTGAATAAGCCTGCTTCAGATTCAGCTTGGGTTTTTGTTTTTTTGGTTTTTTTTTTTTTCATTTGTAACTGAAGACGTTGGACCAGGTTACATCTAAGGTTCGTTTCTACTCAGGATGTGATTCAATCATGGTTTCTGGTTCTTCTACAAGAAAAGCTACTTGGGAAGCCAGTCAAAAGTGGTTTTAAGGGAAAACTACCCTTAACTGTGTTTACTTGAGAAACATGCCTAATTTTCAACAGGATTAAAGTCATCCCTAGCCCTGTTATCCCCACTGTCCCTGCTGCGTACTGTTTATTGTGTGCCAGACTCCACCCTGGAGCGAGCGACGATGCATCATTCAAGCCCCTCAACCATTCTTTGCACTTTACAAGAGCCACTCAGAACAGAGATTTATGTTCCTCGGGGGGGGGGGGATGAGACAATTACGGATTATGTGACTAAAAGCTACCATTTAGCAACTTAGCGGTCGTCTCCTACCTGCCAGGTGCTTTATGTACCTTTTTCCTAATCCTTACGACAATCTTGTAAAGGAGGTAGACACGTCTTGAATTCATCTGCTGCTGCTGCTGAACAAACCATGACAAACTTAGTAGCTTAAGTGGACACGTTCCTGTGGGGCAGGAGTCCAGCCCAGTTCTGCTCAGGGCCTCACAGGCTGCAGTCAGGGCATCAGCTGGGCTGTGATCGCCTCTCACGAGCTCATCAATGTCTTCTTCCCAGCCCACTGCCTGGGCCCACCCCCACCAGACGGCCAGCCCCGGAAGTGATGGCCAGAGTTCCTTGTGGCCAAAGCACTGAGGTCCCTGTTGTCCCGCTGGCTGTAGGCTGGGGCCATTGTCTGGCTTGTGGTCTTTTGCACAACAGGGCCCTCAGGAGACTCTTCCTGGCTTCTGTCTGACCGCTGGGCCCTCCTTTGCCTGATTAGGTCAGGCCCACCTGGGAACTGATTTGGTACCTCAATGACGGCTGCAGAGCCCCCCACCTCTGCTGTCCACTGTGAGATAACCGGGGGCCTGATTCCACCACACCTGCAGCCCCACCCCACCCCCGGGCTTGGGATTACCCGGGCATGTTCACCAGGGGCGGGAAGCCTCTGGGCCACACTAGAATCTGCCACAAGCCCTGTCCTCCATGTCTGAGGTGTCAGCCCAAGTCCATGGGGAGTAAGGAAGTTGGACTCAGAAGCGCCAGGGTCCTGAGCCCACACCTTTCTTATACATTGCACCACTGTTCTACTAACAAACTTCACATCCCCCAAACATGCCCTTTGCCAAGGTCAAAGGGGACCCACAGTTTATAAAACCCTACATGTAAAATTCACTGTGATTCAGTCAAGCTCAACCTTCCCCTGAATGTCAGTCAGCTCCAGGCTGATCAGTCAAACCCAATTACCCAGAAACCGGCTGGCTGACATGGACCATTAATAAAGCCACATGAAACAAGGGGGCGGGGAACCTCACTCCCCATCTTTTCTCTCTTCTCCACCCCCCACTGTTCTGGTCCAGGTGCCACACCAGTGCTCATGATGCTTCTGTCCTTGGCCAGTTGTCCTAATTCCTCACTTGCGTGGCGCTGTGCCCTGCACAGACCGAGCACTCCAGAAATATCCTTTGGGTTGAAGAGAACACCTGGTGACAAACATGTTTCAGACCATCTTGCTTTTCTTCCCTTAGTCCCAGGTGTCCGGAGGTGTTCCAGGTAGGCAACATACAGAGAGTGCTGCTGGACCATCTCCCCAGCCAAGGCCAGGTATGAGTTTGATGGGCTTTTATCTGAACAGATGGACATTTCTCAGACGTGACAACTGGGCAGGTTAAAGCGGTGTGTAAGATCGGGTGTTTCTACAGAACTTTCCATGCATTTCTGCTCCTTAGTGCCAGTGCGGGCCTGAGGCACATTATTAGTCTTTCAGGAAATATTTGGAGAAAGGCAGGAAGATGGGAGAGGGTGGCCACGTGGGTGTTTGGGGGTGGGGGAAGCTGCTGCAGACAAGCAGACAGCAGAGGAAGGACATTCCCGCTGCTTCTGTGTGCTTCTATTGCCACCTGGCGGTCATAGAGAGAAGCGCTTCTCTGAGTGAACCTCTGTCACAGCGCACCTAAGTCATTTCCCATCTACAGGTGGGACCTTTAGACCCAGAGTCCACAGGCCTCCCCACAACATGCACCTGTGTGATTTTTCTTTTTCCACTGGAACCTTCTTTGACAGTTGTTTTCAAGGCCTAGGCATTTGAAGGGAAATAGAAAAAACTGGTATCACGGAGGACTGGCATCTCTTAAGTTGTCTCCACTCAAACGAATAGGCTCTGTCACTTCTTTAGAGGCTCTTTGCTGGCAAGAACTGTGCCTGCCTTAGCTCTGAGTCCCACACACCTGCAGGAACACGCCACGTGACGTGTCCATATCCATGTGGTCATAGTATGGCTCCTCCATGGAACTCTACAATAGCTTCTGTTAATTCCATATTTACCATGTGTCAGGGGCTTGATAAGTTCGTGTAATTCTCATGACAGTCCTGCAAGACAGGAATGACATTTCCATCTGACAGTCGAGGGAGCTGAGGCAGTAGTGAGGTACTTCGGCCTTGAAGCTGGGACTCCAACCCTGTGGGTCCCCCGGGCCCAGGCCCCACCACTCACACGTTCCTTCACTCCCACCAAAGTGATAGCTCCTCCTCCAAGAACCTCTGTTCCTGTCTCCCTCATGCCATCTTTAGCCCTCTCCTGCCTTTGGATCATATTCCTCTTTCTCTGAACCAGACACTCAAGCTCCATGAGGCCATTGTCCTCACAGAGTCTCAGGCTTTCCGGGCCGGTGGGGAGGGGTGCTTCAGACACACAGAGTCTCAGGCTTTCAGGGCGGGGCGGGGCCTCAGGGCAGATGTGTGCCCTTACTCACCAAATTGTGAAATCGCAACAGTTCTGTTACTAAAAGGTTGTTAATTATCAATCAATCCATCAATCAGTCTGGAGTTTCTGTCCAGGCTCAGCGGGTTAAGGACCCGACATAGTATCCATGAGGATGCAGTTGGATTCCTGGCCTTACTCAGTGGGTTAAGGATCTTAGGGAGCCGAGAGCTGCAGTGTACATTGCAGATGAGGCTTGGATCCTGCAGTGCTGTGGCTGTGGTGTAGGCCAGCAGCAGCAGCTCCCATTAGACCTCTAGCCCAGGAATTTCAACATGCTGCAGGTGTGGCCCTAAAAAGGAAAATAAGTAGATAAATAAAGGTTGTTAGTTCTGGAGGGGGAGCTGCAGAGGGGGTAAGCACAGTGAGTCTGGGTTTATAGATTTGGGGAAACTGATTAGCAGGCAGGAGCAAAGAGGTCAGTCTGCCAGCTTCAGCCTTGAGCAGGCCAAGTAGAGGCATCAAAGAAAACAAGTCTCAGAACCAGAGGAGTCTGTCTTGCAAGGTCTGCAGGGCCTTCCAGGCAGCCGGCCTGCGTCTCCAGATCAGAATCCCCCCAGGGAAGTAAGGCTCTCTGACCAGGGGCTGCTGGAGGAGGGGGTGGGGAGAGGCAGCGTCTGTCCCTCAGCGCCGGTGCCGGAAGCAGGGGAATGGACTCAGGGCTCCAGGCGGAAGGATCCTGGCCTGCAGCTCGTTCAAGGACAGAAGCAGGATCGGGGGTGAGCAGATGGGAAATTAAGAGTCAGTGGAAGAAAGGAAAAGAGAGTGGTGACAGGTGTGGGCAGAGGCCAGGTTCACAGCGAAGGACAGCCTTGCGGGTTGTCCGAGTCCAGTCTGTACGACGGACGGAGGTCCCCAAGGCCCTGCCGAGCCAGGCCTGACCCCTTCACCCCTGGAGGTGCGCCCGGCAGTGTGGGCCCCGGGGCGGCCCTGGCTATTGCTGGGCACAGAGCAGGGCGGGATTTTACCAACCACCATGTCCTCGGGTGTGTGCGGCTTCCATGTCTGCGCCGAGAGTAGGAGACGGAAGAGAAATGTGAATATCTGACCATCAAAGGACAGGGGAGCTGGCCGCCCCATCCTGGGGGTCTGCGGCCCCGTGGTCGCAGCTACTGACCCTCCCTGCCTGTGGACGCAAGCCTGATAGGAGGCCCGTCAACTGGCTGAACGGCAGCTGAGTTTCCAAGGCAGGGTAACCAGCTGGTCAGCGGGGCCGAAGCCTGGAGTGCTGCGCGGGGCAAGCTGGTCCTGGCGGCCTCCCGGGTACCCCTCGGTGCCCAGGCCCGCACAGGTGGCTCTACTCCACAGTTGAGTCGAAAACAAAATCCCTGCCAGCTGTGAAGGAGCAGCCGGGCCCAGCCTCTGGGCTTCCCGAAACGTGCAGTGCTGATCACACTCCCGCCCTAGAGTCTCTGTTGCGTGAAGCCGAGTTTCTGGCTTTCCAGGAAGAAACCCAGCACACAGGGATGGAGGAAAAAATCACACACATCAATGTTTTCAGAGTCAGTGCCTCCTTGTCTACAAGTTCAAAAAAATAAGAATCATTGCCCAGAGCCCCCGGCATATGTTGGGACCACGTTGTCCCACAGTGTCTTGAGGACAAGGAGGGTAGGGGGGGCGGCTGTCTAATTGCTCCCGATTTCACAGTTTCCCTTTCGGCGATTGCAAACTATTTCCGTCTTCCCATATGCGTTTGGCTACCACTAATTGGGGAAAGTTATTTTTAGTATTTCCTCTTCTTTCCATCTTTGCAGATCTGCCCTATTTAGGGGGGAAAGTCTAGAAAAGAGTAGTGGCTTTTTTTAAGAGGAATACCAGAGATGTTTTAAAGTTCTGCTAGCACCATTTTTATGTTCAGTGGAGAAGCCAGTAAGGGAAGAAGGATCCCAAATCCCGGGTTTTTGGAGTTCCTTCTGTAGCACAGCGGGATCAGCAGCATCTCCTCAGCACTGGGATGCTGGTTCGATCCCCGAGGGGCACAGTGAGTTAAAGGATCCTGCATTGCTATTGCCGTAGCTGTGGTGTATGTAGGTCACAACTGAAGCTCAGATCTGATCCCTGGCCTAGGAGCTCCACATGTGGCAAGGTGGCCAAAAAGAAAACGAATAAGCAAACCAAATCCTGGGTGTTATCCCCGACACCTGTGCTGGCATGGAAAGGGAAACAAGGGTCCTTTCGTCCTTCAAGACCCAGGTCGGGGTCAGCATCTCTCATAAGTCCCCTGTATCCCCCACCCACCTCCCGCTCCTGGCAGACTCACAGCCCCCAAATCCAGCAACCACTCTGGCCCTGTACCTGACTACATCTTCTTATATTTCACATACTCCCTGTACCCCCCAAGAATTCTGCCAAGTTTAGGTATCCTTTTAAAAAATAAATATGAAGAATTCAAATCAGATTTAAAATTAGTTTTACTTAATCTGGGCCAAAAGCAACTTCTTCTTTTTTTTTTGTCTTTTTTGCTATTTCTTGGGCCGCTTCCGCGGCATGTGGAGGTTCCCAGGCTAGGGGTTGAATTGGAGCTGTAGCCACCGGCCTATGCCAGAGCCACAGCAACGCCAGATCCGAGCCATGTCTGCGACCTACACCACAGCTCACGGCAACGCCGGATCCTTAACCCACTGAGCAAGGGCAGGGATCGAACCCGCAACCTCATGGTTCCTAGTCGGATTCGTTAACCACTGCGCCACGACGGGAACTCCCGTAACTTCTACTAATTTGTAACTTGATAAGCAGCTTTAAATTTATTTTAGTATTCAAATTTAAAATAATCACAGCACACAAATATTTGTTCATTGATGTCAAAATTAAATAGTATTTTTTTTTCTTTTCTTTTTTTGGGGCTACACTGGCGGCATATGGAAGTTCCCAGGCTAGGGGTTGAATTAGAGCTGCAGCTGCCGGCCTACACCGCAGCTCACGGCAAAGCCAGATCCTTAACCCACTGAGTGAGGCCAGGGATCGAACCTGCATCCTCATGGATGCTAGTCAGATTTGTTTCCACTGCATCATGATGGGAACTCCTAAATAGTATTTTCTTATCACTTGGTTTAATATTTTGTTTTTAACTATCATTTACCAAAACTAATTTTAAAAAAGCAGTTCTTGAACCACATAGAAATATGAAGATTTTACTATTTTGATCAGGGTCATCTTGGTCATGGTACCCAAAAACTGGTTACTGGTGAAACAGCTTAATTTTTTTTTGTTCTTCATTACTCAGATACTTAAAATTAGGAACTCCTTCCAATATGTGAGCACTTCAGAAAAATGTAATTAAAAATAATTAACCCACTACACACTCATTAGAATGGCCAAAATCCAAAACACTGACAATACGAAGTGTTGGCAAGGATGTGGATTAACAGGAACTCTCATTCATCGCTGGGGGAATGCAAAATGGTACAGATACTTTGGAAGACAATTTGGCAGTTTCTTACAAAACTAAACATACTCTTACCATATGATCCAAAAGTTGTGTCCCTTGGTATTACCCAGAGGAGTTGGAAACTTATGTCCACACGGAACCCTGCACACACATGTTTATAGCAGCTTTATTCATAAGTGCCAAACCTTGGAAGCCACTAAGATATCCTTCAGTAGATGAATGGGTAAATGAATATGGTCCATCTGACAATGGAATATTACTCAGCAGTAAAAAAAAAAAAAAAAAGCTATCAAGCCATAAAGAGACATGGAGGAAACTTAAATGCATATTGCCAAGTTAAAGAAGTCAATCTGAAAAGTCCTCATATGATATGATTCCAACTATATGAAAAAGCGAAATTCTGGGGAGAGTAAAAGGATCAGTACTTGTCAGAGGCTGAGCAGGAGGGAGGGGTAAATAAGCAGAACACACGGAACCTTATTTTTTCTTTTTAGGCCAGCACTTGCAGCATGTGGAAGTTTCCAGGCTAAGGGGGTCAAATCGGAGTTGTAGCTGCCAGCCTACACCACAGCCATAGCAACACCAAACTGGAGCTACCTCTGTGATCTATACTGCAGCTTGTGGCAATGCCACTTCCTTAACCCACTGAGTGAGGCCAGGGATCAAACCCACATCCTCACGGATACGACATCAGTTTCCTAACTCACTGAATCACAACGGGAACACCTAGTGTGTTTTATTTTTATCATAGGGGAAACGGGTTCTTTTACATAATGACTATTAGAATGAAAGATTCAAAAGTTGAGGACCAAAAAAAAAACCCAGTTCAGTCTCGAAAAACAGTATTTTTAACAGCTATTATGCGAATCTATTACCTATGTTATTCCAAATTTAAACTACCCTTTTACTGGGGAAATAGTCCTTGTTATTCACTACCCTTTATATCTTACTTTATACTTCTTTACAACATTTTCAATATATGAATAGTCAAAAGATATTCAAGATATTTGAATATCTTTTATATCTATATCTGCCTCCCCAGCACCTAGAGTAGAGCACGATACACAAGTGTTCAGTAAATACTGACTGACTGGATAAATGGATAGACAAATAAATGAATAAACACCATAGGGTCAAAGACAGAAAAATCATATTCAGACCAATAACATTTCTGGCCTCCCTCTTCAGGAAGATGGAGCAAAGTATGAACTTGGCTCGAACAGCATGTTCATTGTCTACACACAGATGTATCCAGACCTTGCTGGAAACCATTTTTCTTCGCTCTTGTTTTTTCTCCCAGCCTCATGGCTTTGCAGGCTGCAGGACTGCATAACTTCAGGGAAGCTCAGGGGAAGGTTGTGTTCAGGGGATGAGGAAGGGTGACAGATGGCCGGATGCCCTCATTTCGCAGATCCCTCTATATCTGTGCTACCTAAAAGCATTTTAACTAGCATCAGGCCAGACGTGTATTATCTTTTGGTTACAGCACAAGTTTCTAGAATCCCAGCTTAGTGCCCGGTGCCTGATGTCATAGCTGCTAATCCTCTGTGATGGCTCTTATGCACCTGTTGAAGTCGGCTGCTTTCAGGGCTCAGTGAACTCTGCTTCCTTGTACCTTGTTTGGCCTTGGATTTTCCCCAACATGAGCTCTTTGGCTTGGAATGTGCTTGGCTTTTTGTGTGTGTGTGTGTGTGCGTGTCAGTCTATTTAAAGACAGGAGAATGAACTTGGAGAGGGTAAGTAACAGCAATACAGGAGACTTGAGATAGAGATCCTAGCCATCAAAAGCAGTCATTAACCTTGTTGCTGTTCTGTGACAGGCTGGTAGAAAAGCACCGGTTGATTGAAAGGTTCAGTGCAGTGGGGGACAAGCCAAAACATTTGGTTCAATGCTTCGATTCTGACCTAGGAACATAACCCAAGTGCACAGAAATCAAACAAGCATAGTCCACGTTCATATTTTTAAGCTCAGCTGCAGCACTTCTGTCATGTCTAGCTATCATCAGAGGGTCTTTGAGGCTATATTTGTCCAATAGCTGTTCATTTGGAAGAAAAGGATGCATTTAAGTCATGGGAAGTCTTTAAGCAGTAGAATCTTTCTTAGTTTCTTGAAAAGTTTCCAACTTAAGTCATTTGTGGCAGGGGGTGGGGAGATGTGGATTGTCACTTTTTTCCATTTCTCCTCTGATGGAATTGATCTCTTTTTCTTCAGAAGGAAATGATTAGACAGAACAAACACAGAGGACTCCAAATGTTGAAATTAGCACCCGCTTAAATTGCATAGGGTCAAATTTCTTAAAACTTAAGTCCTACCTGTGTTGCTGAAAATAGAGCCAAGAAATCCATTACCTCTTGGCTCTTCCCCCCCGCCCCATTTTTGTAGGTATTGTTATCACTTCCTCTACTGTGAAATAATCTATTATGCAAATCCCACTGGGAATGGCTTCTCCATCATCTTTGGCTCATCATGGCTGTCAGGGCGGAGCTCCCTGGGGACCACGCTGAGCCTCTGCCTGGAAAGTAAGGAGCTGTGAGCCAGAGGAGGTGTGCTGGTATGTGCTGGTTGCCGTCCCCACCACAGCTGTGCATCACTGAGACAGTTCAGGAGTCTTGTGACCTATGAGGTCATGACGTCACCTCAGAAAAGACATCCAGGCGTTGATGTATTTTTCATCCTTTTTTTTTTTTAACAGAAACACCAACCATGTTTTAATGGCCATAGAGTGAATAAAATCTTTTCCCCTGGTGACAATTATTTTTGTTGAGTTCGTAGGGTTTTTTGGGTTTTTTTTTCTTTTCTTTTTTGTTAGGGCTGCACCCACAGCACATGGAAATTCTCTGGCTAGGGGTCAATTTGGAGCTGCAGCTGCCAGCCTCCACCACAGCCATAGCAGTGTGGATCTGAGCTGCATCTGTGGCCTATGCTTTGTTGCTCATGGCAACAACAGATCCTTAACCCAGTGAGCGAGGCCATGGATTGAACCCACATCTTCATGGATACTAGGCGGGTTCTTAACCTGCTGCCCTACAAGAGAATTCAAATTTATAGTTTTAAGAGAGATGGGGGGTGCTGTTTCCCCAAGGAAGGCAGGTGGAGATGAATCTTCTCAGAGAGGAGCAGATAGAATGTAAAATTACAGCATGAGGAACTTGACCACTCATCCATAACAACCTCCACTCTATAAGCTAAGAGTGAAAGGCGTCTCTCATTTATGAAATAGGGAAGTGGCACAATGTACAGCAGAGAACCAGAGCTTTGAAACTGAAGAATTTTCACTGGCCATAGTCGGGAGTGGGGGGGGGGTGGTCAGTGAAAGCCGATAGGCTTTCTCGAACTATGATTTTCAGCCAATATTGTGGACTGAGCAGACATAGAAGGGTCTCATTGCCCTTCGCCACCATCTCTCTCTAAACACATATATCCCCCTAAAACAGAGGTAAGAGCAGAATCCAGCTTACTTAACTTAGGAAAGGAACCTGTAGCCAGAGTGGCAATTAAGAGTAGAAGCAGGTGGCCTGGGGACATCAGACTCACATAAACATCTCACCCCTAGGAGCTGAGATTTTAACACACACACTGAGGGGATTTCCTGTCGTGGCTCAGCAGTTAACAAACATGACTAGTATCCACGAGGATGCAGGTTCGATCCCTGACCTTGCTCAGTGGGTTAAGGATCCAAACCATAACCGGATGTTAAGTGGGTATTGCTGTGAGCTGTGGTATAGGCCAGCAGCTACAGCTCTGATTGGACCCCTAAGCTGGGTGTGGCCCTAAAAAGTAAAAACAAACAAACGAAAAAAACCTTCTATACTGTCAGGAATCTCAAAAGCACATCCCTTTCATAAACTTAGGAGTAGAAAATCTCTCGCTATTTTCCTGCGGAAGAAACAGGATGATTGCTGTCCACTCTGGTTCTCAGATAAAAAGAGCCTCCCAGAGCATGCCAAAGTGGAGGCGTGAGGTCTGAATTTACAGTTTGGATGTGGTGAGAAAACCCCCAAGCTAAGAAATTAATAGAAAGATTCTTCTGACCTGGGTGTTTGGAACCACCAGTAATATAGCAGAGGTCCATGGAAAACTGTCCTATAAAGACATTTCTTAGAGTTCCCACTGTGGCTTGGTGGGTTAAGGGCTCAACATAGTGTCTGTGAGGATGTGGGTTTGATCCCTGGCTTCACTCAGTGGGTTAAGGATCCGGTGTTGCTGCAAGCTGTGGCATAGGTCACATCTTGGATCAGGCGTTGATATGCCTGTGGTGTAGGCCTGCAGCTGCATCTCTGATTCAACCCCTGGCCCAGGAATTTCCATATACCTCAGTTGCAGCCCCAAGAAGAAAAAAAAAAAATTCCCTGATCCTTGTTATAAAATGAATTATGGAGTTGCCGTCATGGTGCAGCAGAAACGAATCCATCTAGGAACCATGAGGTTGCGGGTTTGATCCCTGGCTCAGTGGGTTAAGGATCTGGTGTTGCCATGAGCTATGGTGTAGGCTGGCAGCTGTATCTCGAATTGGACTGCTAGCCTGAGAACCTCCATATGCCACGGGTGTGGCCCTAAGAAGAGATGAAAAGACAAAAAACGAACAAACAAACAAAAATGAATTATGTGCTCCCATCATTCATATATTGAAGCTCTGGCCCCCCAACATGACTGTAGTTGGAGACTGAGCCTGTAAGGATGTAATTAAGGTTACATGAAGTCATGGGGTGGGTCCCCGAACCTATGGGACTGGTGTCCTTGTACGAAGAGGAAGGGACCCCAAGGGTGTACACAGAGGAAAGGCCACATGGACACAGGGAGAAGGTGGCTGTGTGCGAGCCAACGAGAGAGGCCTCAGGAGGAGTAGCCCCGCCCACACCTCGAGCCTGGGCCTCCAGCCTCCACACTTACTCACTTGAGGAAGCATCTGTGTTTGAGTCCAAGGCTGTGATACTTTCCACAGCAGCCCAAGCAAACCACAGTGCCCCTGGATACACGACGCCCTGAGCACCTTCACTGAAGGTACACTCACAGGAAAAATGTACAGACCCCACCAAGGAAGAGAATCACAAGGAACAGCCAACAGGAGACTGCACTCCCCAAACTGAAGGTAATGGACTAAGCTGGAAAGGCTTATTAACCAAGTTTGTTTAAAATATTCAGAGGGAAAAGAAGATATAGAAACCATAGTCAAGTATAGGGTAATATGGGAAAAGAACACATGTTTTTGAAAAGGAACCATGTATAAACTGTGGGAACAAATGGTATAGTTACTAAAATTAAAAGCTTGTAGGTAGGAAAATAGTACTTTAGACCCAGCTAAAAAGAAAATTAGTGAATTGAAATATAAATCTAAAAAAAAAAAAAAAGTGGGCGTTTCTGCTGTGGCGCACCGGGTTAAGAATTTGATTACAGCGGCTCAGGTTGCTGCTGAGGCTGAGGTTTGATCTCCGGCCTGGTACAGTGGGTTAGAGGATTGGGCATTGCTGCAGCTGTGGCATAGGTTACAGCTGTGGCTTGGATTCAATCCCTGGCCCAGGGAACTTCCATGTGCCACAGGTGCAGCCATAAAAATAAAAAATAAAAAATAAATTGAGAATAATAGATAATTTGTTAAATTAATGGGAGGAAGGCTAGGCAAAGAAAAACCAAATCAATTCAATAAAAGTCAGGACCTGGGGAGGTGGAGGGGGGCACTGTGGTAAATGGAAAACACAAATAAGATGATAGGAAAGCATCCAGTCCAGCAGTAAACAACACAAAGGTAATTATGTTTGTCTATTAAAATATGGAGATTATCAGACTCCATTTACAAAAGCAGCTAGCTGTGGCTGTATACTTTGTGGCTTGCATTTTTAAATGAGAAGTTAATCTGCTGTCATTTTTATCCTTTTTACTCTGTATGCAATGTGCCTTTTTTTTCTGGTTGCTTATAAGATTTTTTGTTTTGCTTATAAGTTTTTTTAAATTGTTGGTTTCAAGCAATTTGATTATGAAATTATAGTGGCACTTATCCCCAAGCTAGTCTATAGATTTAATACAATCATATCAAGTTTTTAAAAATAATTTTGCTAGAAATTTATATGCTTATTATAAAATTTATGAGTATAAAAATGACCTAAAATAGCCAAAACAGCTTTTTTAAAAGTTGAAAGACTTTTAGAACCTGATTTATACTATCTGATTTCAAAGCTTATTATAAATCAATAATAATTGGGATAGTCTATTAAGACAAATTGATCAATGGAACAGATTAGTGTCCAGAAATTGATTTACACGTATATAATATGGTGGATTGATATTTTTAAATGATTTTTATTTTTTCCATTGTACTTGGTTTGCAGTGTTCTGTCAGTTTACTATACAGCAAAGTGACCCAGTCACACATACATATATACCTTTTTTTTCTCACATTATCCCCCATCATGCTCCATCACAGGTGACTGATATACTTCCCAGTGCTATACAGCAGGATATCATTGTTAATCCATTCCAAAGGCAATAGTTTGCATCTATTAACCCCAGATTCCCAGTCCCTCTCACTCCCTCCCCCTCCGCAACAACAAGTCTGTTCTCCAAATCCATGAGTTTCTTCTCTGTGGAAAGGTTCATTTGTGTAAATTAGATTCCAGATATAAGTGAAATGATATGGTATTTGTCTTTCTCTTTCTGACTTACTTCACTCAGTATGAGAGTCTCTAGTTCCATCCATGTTGCCCCAAATGGCATTATTTTGTTCTTGTTTATGGCCAAGTAGCATTCCATGGTGTATATATACCACATCTTTTCTTAATCCATTCATCTGCTGATGGACATTTAGGTTGTTCCTATGTCTTGGCTATTGTGAATAGTGCTGCAATGAACATACGGGTGCATGTGTCTTTTTCAAGGAAAGTTTTGTCTAGATATATGCCCAAGAGTGGGATTGCTGGGTCATATGATAGTTTTATATTTAGTTTTCTAAGGTACCTCCGTACTGTTTTCCATAGCGGTGGTACTAATTTACATTCCCAATATGGTGGATTGATTTTTGACAAAAGTGCAGAGGCAATTCAGTGAAGAAAACTTCTAGAAGAAAATGTAGGAGAGAATCTTAGTGGCCTTTGATTTGGCAAAGATTTCTTAAATAAGACGCAACAGCACAAACTATAAAAACAATCCCTGGAAGTTCCTTGGTGGCCTAGAGGTTAAGGATTTGCATTGTTATTACTGTGGCTCAGGTTCGATCCCCAGCCCAGGAACTTCTGCACACCACAGGTGCGCCAAAAAAAAGCAACCCCTCCTTCCACATCCACATCCTTCCTGCCTGTTTCAGACATCCATTGATCTGCTTTCTATAACTATGGAATAGTATGAATTTTCTAGCAAATCCATATAAATGGAAACATACAACAGGTGGTCTTTTGTGTCTGGCTTCTTTTGCTTAGCAGAATGTTTTTAGGGTTTATTTTTGTTGCAGGTATAGGTAGTTTTGTTGTCATGGTTGTTTTTCTAATTGCTAAATAGCGTTCCACATTTTTTTTTTTTGTCTTTTTAGGGCTGCACTCGCAGCATATGGAGGTTTCTAGGCTAGGGATCGAATCAGAGCTGTAGCTGCTGGCCTACACCACAGCCACAGCAATGCAGGATCCTAACCACATATGCGACCTACACCACAGCTCACAGCAATGCCGGATCCTTAACCCACTGAGCAAGGCCAGGGATTGAACCTTCGTCCTCACAGATACTAGTCAGATTTGTTTCCGCTGAGCCACAACGGGAACTCCCACATTTTCTTTTTCCATTCCCCAACTAATGGACTCGAACTGTTTCCACACTGGGGCTATTGTGAATAATGCTACTATGACTAGTCACATGTGAATAAGGACAAGTCTTTATGTGGATATATGTTTTCATTTCTCTTAGAGTTTATCATTCCTGTAGGAGTGGAATTGCAAGATTGTGTTGTAAGTACATCTTTAATCAGCTTCTAAAATGATCTACCAAGTAACTGTTATCATTTTACATTTCCACTGGAAATACAGTGGTGTTATAGCATCTTTCCTTCCTCAATGACACTTGTTACTGTCTGGTTTTTCTGAGTAAAACCATTCTAGTAGGTGGATAGGTATCGATTTCAATTTCATTTCTCTAATTGTGTTGAGTATCTTTTTGTATACTTATTAATCATTCTCATATTCTTTTTGCTGACCACCCAAATATTTTGTCCATTTTGAAAACTGGGTTTCTTGTTATTAGTATTTATTTATAGGAGTTCTTGTTTCTTAACTCTTTTTTTAACTTTTTTTTTTTTTTGGCCACACCTGCCCCGTGTGCAAATTCCCAGACCAGGAATCAAACCTGTGCTTCAGCAACAACCTGAGCCACTGCAGTGACAATGCCAGATCCTTAACCCACTGAACCACACGGGATCTCCAACAGTTCTTTATATATTCTGGATATAAGTCCTTTGTCAGATATATAATTTGCAAAGATTTACTCCCAGTCTGTGGCTTGCTCATTTTTTGAAGGTTTATTTTGAAGAATGAATTTTTAATTTTGATGAATTTTTGCCAATTTTTCCTTAATGTATATTTCTTTAGGCATCATATGTAGTAAATCTTTGTCTAGTCTAAGGAGACTAGATATAATTTCTCCTATATTTCTTTCTCTTTTTTTTTTAAAGGAGAAAAAGATAGCTTTATTGCTTTGTCAGGCAAAGGGAGCCACAGCAGGCTAATGCCTCAAAGACTGTGCCCCAATTTCTCCTATATTTCTTTCCAGAAGTTTTATATCTTTAGTTCTTACATTTATATCTTTGATATATTTTGAATATTTATTTTGTGTATTGAGTGAGTTTATTTATTTATTTTGGGGGGCATGGATAGTCAGTTATTTTTGTTCTGTATGTTGGACAACAAATACAACAAAGAAAAATACCAAAAAAGGCTGTCTTGAGATACAAGACAGATTGAATAATCATATATAAACTTAATTATAATCTGAAAGCTTTTTTTTTCTTTTTGTCTTTTCCAGGGCTGCTCCCGCGGCATATGGAGGTTCCCAGGCTAGGGGTCCAATCGGAGCTGTAGCCACCAGCCTATGCCAGAGCCACCACAACATGGGATCTGAGCCACATCTGCGACCTACACCACAGCTCAGAGCTGAAAATTTTTATACCATTTTTTCGGCCCCCATTTTGTGTTAGTGAAAAGTTTGCACCATGGACACTAAGTCCCTTATGCTTTTAGATGCATATATGCAGACACTTCTGTAAAACATTTCTGAGGTGTTTTACCCCATGGGGTCAACAGAGAAGCCCCAGCACAGGAAGCAAGAGACCACAGAATCTGCCTGAAGCAGGATGCTCACAGGTTGTACCTGAAGGAAGCTAGTTGGAGCCAGTGAGACCTGGTCCCATTGCTGAATGAAAGCCAGGTAAACAAAGGGATCTGGAAGTGAGGCATGTGGGTGTCCAATACACTATTTCCGTCTCCCAAAAGCGGATCTGCAGTTGAAGGCTATGTTGCTGGATCACAGACTGATGGAATGCAAAAGTGGTCAAGATCCAATTGCGCCACAGTAACACTGTGAAGCAAATTCTGTGTCATGGTTGCATTATCAGCAGGAAGTAGCAGATTAACCTCGGGCAAAGAGGCTAGAGGGAGATTGGGGACAAGATCAAGGGCAGTGTCAATGGCAGGGACGTCTCGATCCGGGTCCTCTGGGGTGATCCACGAGGTCTGAGTATGCTCCCTGGGGAGCGCCGTGGGAATCGGCGGTGGCCTGGCAGGTGGGGGCATGGGGGCTGAGGTGGTGAGATCTCCGCCACCAAGGCCACAGTGGGTCAGAGGCACTTGAAACTTCATTCCTTAAACACATGGGCAGGCTGTGTCTCTCACCTAAGGTGCTGCAGGGATGAGAATAACCCCCACTTCTAGAAAATGCCTTGGGTCGGGGGCTACAGTGAAGGCAGGAACAAGGCCTCCTGGCACCAGGGTGAGCAGAGGGGTAGCCCCCGGGACAGAGGTGAGTGGACCACAGAGGCCTGAATCCTCCCAGGGAAGGGTGAGCCTAAGGTGGTGGAAGGAGAACGTGTGTGACAATGACCATTTGACCCAAGGTGATGCTCAAAATTCTTAATCACTGGAGTTCCCAGTGTGACGCAGTGGATTAAGAACCAGACTGCAGGGGCTCTGGTTGCTGCAAAAGTGAGGATTCAATCCTGGTGACTGGTGTAGTGAGTTAAAGGATCCAGCATTACTGCAGCTCAGATTCAGTCCCTGGCCTGGGAGCTTCTATATGCTGCAGGTGTGGCCATTAAAAAACAAACAAGGAGTTCCGTTGTGGCTCAGCAGTTAACAAACCTGACTAGTAACCATGAGGTTGTGGGTTCAATCCCCAGCCTTGCTCAGTGGGTTAAAGATCCAGCGTTGCTGTGAGCTGTGGTGTGGGTTGCAGATGCAGCTCGGATCCATATGCCACACATGCAGCCCTATAAAGCAAAAACAAACAAACAAAAGTTAACCGCTACTGAGACCCGATGCTGGCTGTAAACTGTCAGTGGGTCATTCCGGGGCACACCGGTAAACACTGGCTCTGACTCAGACCTTATCTTGTGCCAGCTAATGTAATGTAATACCTTACAGCAAAGGTGACATTAGGTTAAGACCGGGGTGACAGATTTCCCCTTGTGTGACAACCATCATCTATTCATAGTTGCTGCCTAGAGTGCTGTGTTGAGAAGGATTCCCATGGTTATATCCCAGCTAAGTGGGAAAGAATGTTTCGGTCAGAGATTAATTAGTGACGTCTGCTAGGATTACAGAGCTGGGAATGTCAGCATTTAGCCTGTGTTATAGACTAACTGAACTTGGGTTAAATGCTTACATTTAATCAGTCAGCAAACATTTATTTCTCACACACTGTGTGCATAGCCCTTTGTTAAACACAAAGTTGAGGCAAAGATTTAAAAAGGCACATTTCCTACACTAAAGAAGGTCTCTAGTTGCAAAGATAGGTAGGTCTATGGATCATTTTAACACAAATGATAATGACATCAACCAAGATATACACAGAATATCCTAAGAACATAAGGGAACAAAATGTCAATAGAATTTTACATAGATAGGATGGGGTCATAAATGACAGAAATCATAGCGTTCCTATAAGGAAAAGAGAAGAATTTGGGCAGAAAATACTTTGTAAAGTTACCTGTGCAAAGTGCAGAAGACAGAGAAAACAAACCCCGACTTGTCACCATCTTCACTACCCAAGCCTATCCAGATGTTGGAGGTATTTGTAGAGTGGGTCTAGAGCAAACTGGCCAATTGCTAAGCCACAGTTCTCACCTGAGTACTTTCCTGTCGGTTGGGCCATGCATTCCAAAGATCTCTGAGGTTTGGGGGCAGGTGACTGCCATCACGCTGCTGTGTGCCCTCCAGAGTGGGCTGTGCGGGTCAGTTACAGGCAGTGAGGGAGAGAGGGGAGCAGGGGAAAAGGCTTGATGAGAGTTCTGTAATTTTCAACTCCCTTGAAACAAGAACTGTAAAGATGGAGACAAATCACTTAATCTACTTACTCCTTAGGTCAATGTCTTGGAAAGCAGTCCTGATTTATTTTTTTTAAGCATATGAGGTCAGAAACTGAACACAGTCAATTCTACCAAACGGACAGAAGAAAATGCATGTTCTCTCTGCTGAGACGCCATGTGAATCCCTTCCTTTGTCCTCTCTAGATGTGGGGAGCAGGCAGGATTTCTAACCCGCCCCACCCTGACCCCGCTCACCCAGGCTGACCAATGGGCCCATGAACAGAACCATCTCTCCAGGCTTAGCCTTGAGCTGACGGCAGAGGTGAGAGGAAACTGAAGCCCTAGGAGGTCAACCAACTCGCCCCACATAGTTCATCCTTTCACTGCACAGAGGTCCGTTGACCCTCACTCTGTGCTGGGCTCTCCACAACTTCTGCGGGACGTCATGGCAGAGGCAGCCTCCAGAATGAGTCTATCACCGTAATGCCAAATCAGGGCTTTTCCCCTCCCCTCTCTGCCCTGGATGTCCTGTGTGTGGATAGTCAAGGCACAGGAGGGTTTGTTTCCAGGAGACATGGGCTTCAGAAGCACAGGGCAGAGAGAGGTAACAGCGAGCTCAGTCCCAGGGGAGGGGGAGGCTCTGATGCTGCTTGGACGGTGAGAGAACAGAAGGGACCACAGCTTAGAAGAAGATGCTCCAAGTTTTGGAAGGGGGCAAAGAGGGAGCCCAAGAGGAGAGGGCTGTTGCAGATCCTCATGAGAGTGGCCTGCCCAGGACACCAGGAGGGCTTGTGCCCTGGGCTGAGGGTCCCAGACTCAGCAAACGGGCCTGGGGCTGGCTTGCCATGAAAGTCCTGGCCTCATCAATCCTTTAGAGATCATAAGTGCTCAGGGGCGCTCCCTGGTGGCTCAGGAGGTTGAGGATCTGACATCACTGCTATGGCGCTGGTTCAAGCCCTGGCTTGGGAAATTCTGCAAAAAAAAAAAAAAAAAAAAAAAAAAAAAAAAAAAAAAAACGAGCTTAGATGATGGAAGAGCAGAAGACCTTTCCAAAACCTGGACTGCAGGAGACCCCATAACCATTGTAGGACCCTGAGAAGGTCAGGAGAAAGACCCACAATGGTGACCCAGATCTCATTAACAATTTCTAGAGACTGTGAGCTTAGGAGTTAATCTACTTTGATTTTCACAAATGAAACAATCTATCTATCTTGATCTGAAGCTTGAGTAGAACTAAATCCATAAGCACTACACATAATTACAGAACAAGGCTACTGCTTAAACCAGTGTTTCCCAAAGTGTAGGTTGAGGCCAGTAGTAGGTCATGAAATCCATTTAGTGAGTTTTGACCAGCCATTTTTCATAAAATGGAAGAGAAAAGAAAATATCTAAGTGCTGTTTCAGGGTTTGTATTTTTTTTCCAGTTACAGATTGGTATGTGTGCACAGGGTAGTGATGTAAATGTATTTCAAATCCTGGGTCATGGTCAAAAAGCTTGAGAAGCGCCAAATGAGGCCACGCCGCTATGAGTGAATAACCCCTCCACCAGCCAGCAGCTTTCTCTCTCCTCTTTCTGGAGGAGGAAATATACAGGCTGCTGATTTTCAACTTTGGATCCTTAAACAAAGTATTGGGGAGTTCCCTGGTGGCCTAGGTTAAAGGATCTGGCATTGTAATTGGTGCAGCTTGGGTTCTACTGGAAACTTCTGCATGCAACACATGCTGTCAAAAAAAAAAAAGTATTGGGGGAGTTCCCGTTGTGGCACAGCGGAAACAAATCCGACTAGGAACCATGAGGTTGCAGGTTCTATCCCTGGCCTCACTCAGTGGGTTAAGGATCCAGTGTTGCCATGAGCTGTGGTGTAGATTGCAGACTTGGCTTGGATCTGGCGTGGCTGTGGCTTAGGCTGGCAGCTGTAGCTCCAATTGGATCCTCAGCCTGGGAACCTCTGTGTGCCATGGGGGTGGCCCTAAAAAGCCATAAAAAAAAAAGTATTGGGAATACTGCAAACTATATTCAGTAGTAATAAACACCACTTAGTAAGTATACATTGTACAGCAGCACATGAATTATGTCATCTCCATTTCCTAATTATGCTCATTCATACCTACTCAGTTGAAGAGCTGGATTTTATATCCAGATTCTTCTGACTCTGAAATAATGCTTCTTCTAATAAACTGCACTGCATACCTCACCCCTTAAAATGTTGAAAATAAATATAAGACCAACAATAAGTCTGCCCCAACAAAAAGGAAAAACAGGTCTGAGAATGTTTTGGGTTTTTCTTGTTGTTGTTGTTGTTGTTTGTCTTTTCTAGGGCTGCTCCCGAGGCATATGGAGGTTCCCAGGCTAGGGGTCGAATCCAAGGTGTTGCTGCCAGCCTACGCCAGAGCCACAGCAACTCCGGATCCAAGCTAAGTCTGCGACCTACACCACAGCTCACAGCAACGCCGGATCCTTAACCCACTGAGCAAGGCCAGGGATGGAACCCGCAACCTCATGGTTCCTAGTCGGATTCGTTAACCACTGCGCCACAACGGGAACTCCTGAGAATGTTTTGTAATGTTGGCCAATTCACATGAAAAGTCAAGTAACAAAATTAAATTAAATTAAAATAACATTTTAAAAAAGGGCGTTCCCTTCGTGGCACAGTGGAAATGAATCCGACTAGGAACCATGAGATTTTAGGTTCAATCCCTGGCCTCACTCAGTGGGTTAAGGATCCGGCATTGCCGTATGCTTCGGTGCAGATCACAGATTCAGCTTGTACCTGGCATTGTTGTGGCTGTGGTGTAGGCTGGCAGCTATAGCTCCAATTGGACCCCTAGCCTGGGAACCTCCATATGCCTTGGATGTGGCCTTAAAGAGCAAAAAAAAAAAAAAAACAAAGAAGAAGAAGAAAAGTCAACCAACAAGAGCACAGGGGTGAAATATTCTATAATCCATTTTGCTAAATAGAAGCCCAAGATGGTGTTTTAAAGTGAGACAAAATTGTTTTGGAGTCTTGCCCTAGGATATCTCTGATCCAAAAAGCCATCCCACGACCGCAGCAGGCCCACTAGGACTGGCCTATCAGGCCGCTGGTAGTCTCTTTCTGGAAATTTCCATGGACACAGGAGTGCATGGTCTGTCCTCCTCTGTTGTCCTCTGCACCGGTCCTCCTCCACTGATGGTTTGCTTTTCAGATGAGCACAGATCAGTGCTCCTTTTCCTCTGAGCATCTGTCCCTCTTACTGTAAACACAGCCTTGTCAATTTCAGGTTTCTCTCTTCTAGCAGGCAAAAAAAAAAAAAATCATCAAATTTATGGCCCATCAGCACACATTCGAGAGTTAATCTCAGGCTCTTTCACAGCCGTATCCCTATTTTTATTTTTTTCTCTCCTGCTTCACTGTTATGTCTTTGTGTCTCCACAAGCCACAGTAAATCCTTTTTGGAACAAGATAGAGACAGAAATACATTTTTCAAACTTATAAACAGAGAAAGTTTCATGCCCAGGTTTTCTAAGTCAATGCCTTCTTTCTCCCTGTGTTGGCTATAAGCTTGTAGGACAAGCCTCCAGCCTGGAAAATTACTGCGTTGCCTTGGCCATCTACAGTCGTGGGGCCATGGGGAGCCTCTTCTATTCTGACAACTTTGCATCTTTTTTCCTCTGGACCCAAAAACCACTATGTCCAAGAATGGAAAAGGCACCCCCAGTCTGAGAATGAACACGCACCTGATTGAGTCCAAAACAACCTCCTTCTCAGGTTTTGTTCTTGAGGGCTTTTTTTAATGATGTGCCTTCAAAACTACACCAGTGAGATTCCCAAGTGCATTTTTATCCTCCACTTGGAGCCCCAGTATGTTGCTAAAGGAAGAAGGACTCTACAGCACAGGCCATGGGGTCTGTAACTGCAGGCTCATGGTCCTCAGTGGGGAAATCGGGCCACGCCGTCCAGCCCCATGTACATGTGTCTTCCACACCAACAGACCTGAGCTGACCTAGTAAGTAATCGATGTTGACTGAGTCTCTACTGTGTGCTAGAAAAATAGTATTTAAATTTCTATCCTGGAGTTCCCGTCATGGCGCAGTGGTTAATGAATCCGACTGGGAACCATGAGGTTGCGGATTTGGTCCCTGCCCTTGCTCAGTGGGTTAACGAACCGGCGTTGCCATGAGCTGTAGTGTAGGCTGCAGACGCAGCTCGGATCCTGCGTTGCTGTGGCTCTGGCGTAGGCTGGCAGCTACAGCTCCGATTGGACCCCTAGCCTGGGAACCTCCATATGCCGCGGGAGTGGCCCAAAGAAATAGCAAAAAGACAAAAAAAAAAAAAAATTCTATCCCTAAGCAGGGGAATCTTTAAAATGGAACATTACACTAAATTTCAACAGATAAAATGGAGATGTCTGGAGTGAAGTGAGGAAGATGAAGGTGGTAGATAGTGAGAAAGAGAAAGATTCTCTGTGACTAGACTTTTCCATTCATTCATTCTTTATTCACTCACTCTCTCATTCATTCAGCATTGATTCCCACTTGAAGATCCCTGTTCCAGAATCTTTCAGCAACCTGTGTTCTGTGTTAACAAGGCAAAGTTCTCATGTAATGTGAAAAGATTTTATGAAGGTCTTTCTGTGCTGACCTGCTCTTGACCTAGACCCATGAAGCCAGATCAAGGCCATGGACAGTTGCACATGCACAAGGGCATTACATTTAAGGGAGCTTCTTTCATATGTCGTCTTTATCATGATGATTTTCTGGCAGATATGTGTACAGATCTTGTACCAACCAAATTCAGTGTACTATGGCAATTTGGGCAGTGTGGGTCAGGAGATGGAAGGAGTTAATGGGTAAATGCTTACCACACTCCATTTGTTTTCCCTCCTTCCCTGCCTGTCCCCTGTCCTGGGATTGCCCATGTCCTGCATTTATAATGTGGTGCACTGCTGTCTGGGGAAACTGGGCCACAGCTGGCACCCTATATGTACATTTAGAAATAAACATAGAAACACCGGATTCCAAGTCATTGAAAAGCAATATGGGTCTTCACAGAAGTGTTGCTGAGGATACATAAAGAGAAGGAAATTTGCACCACATACCATATGGAAAACTTCCGTAAAACTCCTATTTCTATATCAGTTTTTCCCCAAAGTCCACTCCCTACTCCAGCTGCTCAGATTTTCCTTCACTGCCTCCAGTGCCTCCAAACCCTTCCACCCTCAGACTTTCTCCCACTCAACTAGAAATCCTCCCTAAATTTCCTCTCCCTTCTCTGGCCATCGCTTTTCTATACAAACTTCTCATTCAAACTACCCCCTTTCTAGGAAAGACCTTGTATACAGCCAAGCAAAACGTCCTTCTCCCTAGGAGGGGACAGAGTGATCAGAATTCGAATCAAGGTGTTACCATCTTGTCAACTTTTGGTGTTATCATCCATCTACACCTTCTAACCCCACTTGACCTTGAGACCAACGGCATGCGTTGGAAGGAGGTCTAGGGGACAGGCTGTGACCAGGGTGCAGTACATACCCCGCTGGGCACCAAAGGGTGAATCAACACAGCCCAGGGCCTGTGCAGTGCTGGTTCTCCCAGCTGCTGCCCCTCCCAGCCCAGGTCTCGTCACCCACGTGCAGGGGTGTCTGGTCGGCTCCACCCCATCTCATGGGGACACCTAAATCTTAGAGAGGAAGGAAGTGACTGGAGCATCAGATGGACAATGGACTGGAGGCAGCCCTCCTGCTCAGGTGACAGCTGTGCCGGAAGCAGCCAGCCCCAGTCAGCCCAGCTGGTCCAGCTGGTGGTGAGTCAGTCTGGCAGTGGTCAGTCCGCTCATGTGCATTAGGGTCACACCTGGGTTAATTTGCTGCTCTGCATAGGATGTGCCTGGCTTGCTATTTGCAGAAAATAGGGTGGGCTCCCATTTGATGGCTCCTCTTAAATAACAGGCCATCTTTTTCCTCCTCCAAGTGCAATCTCCCTCTAATGCAGCGAGCTGCCCCTGGGATGCCTGGCACATCTCCATCAGAGGAGCAGCCACAAAGAGAAAAAATCCTTCCAAGCCCCCTTTGCCAGCACAGAGGCCGTCTCTGTGAGATTCTGGGCGGGGCGAGCCGGTGGTCCTCAGGGCTTTGCTCTGGGTTTGGAGAGTGAAGACTTGTTTGCCTGCAGACATGCACAGTAGCCCCAGGCACTTGAATGGACGTGAGGCACCATCCCATCATCCCCCTTCCACGATTCCTGAAACCTGGACCAGGGCGATTCATTCAAGGGACAGAAGAGACTTTAACCACCAATTGTCCATTGGGGGTGCATGCACAAGCAGAGCCCAAGAGCTGGCTGTGACTTGTCATAAAGTCCCTGAGACCAGAAGCCACCATCCATGCCACCCAGAAAGAGCCGGGGGATGGATTGCACGAGGAGGACCCAGCTGGACCAGAACTCTCCCTTTAGTCATGTTGCCTCTTACAGCTTCCTTAGCGAGAATGAGCTGAAGGCAGATTTCAGCACTGGCTATATAGAGAGAATGTATAGTTTACTGCATGTAAGTAAACCCGTAGATACTGAGTCTATAGAATCATTTCGACCATTTTAGAAAAATTAAGCTTTTATCACCAAAAAGCCCAGAGTTTGCAAAAATCGAGGTATCTGTAACTAAGGATAGCTGAAACTTGCAGACCTACCTTTTAAATAACTGTTATTAATTTATTTTGAATAGATGATAAATTCATTTATTCAAATATAAAATCAATATAAAATGATTACCATGTGGGCCTCGCTCAGTGGGTTAAGGATCCGGCGCTGCCATGAGCTGTGGTGTAGTTTGCAGACGCGGCTCGGATCCCGCGTTGCTGTGGCTCTGGCGTAGGCCGGTGGCTGCAGCTCTGATTAGACCCCTAGCCTGGGAACCTCCATATGCCGTGGGAGCGGCCCTAGAAAAGGCAAAAAAAAAAAAATTATAGCATTTATACTTCTGACATTAAGGTTTAAAACTGCACTAAGAGGGAGTTCCCGTTGTGGCTCAGAGGTAATGAATCTGACTAGTATCCTGCCTTGATCGGTGGGTTAAGGATCTGGCGATGCCATGAGCTGTGGTGTAGGTCACAGATGTGGCTCAGATCCCATGTTGCTGTGGCTGTGGCTGGAATCTGCTGCTCTAATTGGATCCCTAGCCTGGGAACTTCTGTATGTCACAGGCGTGTTCCCCAAAAAACAAAAAACAAAACAAAAAACTGCACTAAGATTTTTGGACACTGTACATTCTTCAGCACTTGTATGTTGTCAGTCAACAACATATCCTAGAGATCTTTCTGCATCAAAACCTAAGAGCTCCCTAATTCCTCTTGCAGCTGCTCAGGGTCCTGACATGGTGGTGTACCAGTCTCCTGCGGTTGGGTACTGGGCTTGTATCTAGTGACAAGTGCTGCTGTGAATCATCGTGTACAGACATCACCTTATGCATATACAGAGAGATCTGTAGGGCACATTGTAGGAGGTGGCAATGTGGGTCAAACTGTTACTGACCCCTTCAAGTTGAGCCCAGTGTCATTTGAATCAATAAAATGGGACTGAGGAGTTCCCTGTTGTGGCTCAGTGGTTAGTGAAACCTACTAGCATCCATGAGGACATGGGTTCAATCCCTGGCCTCCCTCAGTGGGTTAAGGATCCAGTGTTGCCCTGAGCTGTGGTGTAGGTTGCAGATGTGGCTCTGGTCCTGTGTTGCTATGGCGGCTGTGTAGGCCAGCAGCTACAGGTCCCATTCAACCCCTAGCCTGGGAACCTCCATATGCCACAGGTGCAGCCCTAAAAGACAAAAAGACCAAAATAAATACATACACAAATAAATAAAGAAATAAAATAAAATGGGACTGAGCTGTCTCCCTAAAAGACTGGGGGCAGGGTGACTTTATAGAGATCCAATGGTACATAACTGAGAATTTATTGAAATTTTAAAATTGGAATGTTCAAGTTTTTCTTATGAGAACTTGTAAAGCAAAAGGTCTTTGGGACTTCCCTCGTGGCTCAGTGGAAACGAATCTGACTAGTATCTATGAGGACACAGACTGGATTCCTGGCCTCATTCAGTGGGTTAAAGGATCCTGTGTTGCTGTGGGCGGTAGTGTAGGTCGCAGATGTGGCTCAGATCTGGCGTTGCTGTGGATGTGGATGTGGCGTATGCCAGCGGCTACAGCTCTGATTAGACTCTTGCCTGGAAACCTCCATATGCTATGAGCGTGGCCCTAAAAAGACAAAAAAAGGCGGCAGGGTGTGGGGGCATTGCACGAATTCAGACTTCTGCTTTTCTGCTGAAGTCCTCAGTGGCATCTAGAAGATGAAAATGAACTCTTCAGCACGTCTTGCGAAACCTCCTAAAGCAGACTCTTCTCTGCCCTGCTGGTGGACCCCATCACCCCACAGAAACTTGATCAGATTCCACCTTCGCAGGGCCTCCCTTGAGCTTGGACATGCTCTGCTCACAGCTCTCCTGGCACTGATTCAGCAAGCCACCAACCCTCCCAAAGCTTTCTTTCCTTTGCTTATGAACCAGACTCTGCCTCCAACAAGGGTCCTCCTCCCAGGTGTTGGAGGCAGTCTGGTTCATAAACAAAGTAAAGAAAGCTTTACTCTGATCACAAAACAGAGACGTGAGCGCTTGCTCCAGAGCACATGGTCTCTACAGGCCAGGGGCGGGGCTGCTTTGCAGGGATCCATCATCCAGGATGGGGTGGGGCTCTCGAGCGCGCAGGCGCAGCTACGGCTCCTGAGCCAGACGCTGCCCGCCATCTTGAACTGAGGCGTGGTGGGCGGGGCTTCTGCACACGACCCTTGCCAGCCATTGTGTACCAGGACCCTGGGCGGAAGGGCGAATTGGAGGCCTGTCTGCACGCAGTGTCCTGTGAACCCGGAGAACTAGCCTAGGCACAAAGGAAACAAGGTTAGACTTTATTTGATGAGCCAGATTCTGTTTTTATTCCCAGGGTTATTAATGGGCCTTGCTGGTGGCAGATCCCTCCTTTGCCCTCTGTCCTTCTCGTTCTGGGTGCTGACGTGGCAGGTCCCCTTCCATAACTGCCTCCTGCTGAGCATGGGCGTCATAGTCACTAATGGGTGGAGAAGCAAAACTTCTCTTTAGATCTGAGTGGTTGTCCCCAGGCCTCGGTGCTCATGTCCACATTCCTGGCGACCCCCATTTGTCTAACCTTTTGGAGACAAAGGACCCCAGACCGTGTAGGATGCTCGCCCAACAATTAGCAGCAGAATATGCTCACATGTCAACTTATTCTAAAAATTCAGGTCTCTAGGTCTTTGCCCCTGACACTGGGCCTCCGCCGGGTAGAACATACCTGGTCTTGCTTTGGTTGTTTTTCAGAAGAGAAGCTTCAGATCAGAGAAGCTCACACGAGTGGTCAGGGGGTCGTTGCCCCAGGTTGTTTCTGCAGAGTTTGAGGTTTGGGAGCCCTTTTCCCTGGAGTGCAGTGTCCCCACAGAGTGATCCCTGTGACTTCGGGCAGAGAGGGTGGTTAGGGTCACAGAGTGGGGACTGTCCACTTAGGGGTGAGCTGAACTTAAGGCCGCTGGTTTGCGCTGTCTTAGGTGCTCCCGGTCTCCCAGCTGAAGGTGATAGAGGGCGGGGTGGTGGGTGAGGGCAGCACCCTGTCACCTTATTCCTTGACGGCATTCACAGTTTCTCCCACCTGGCGGGCACGCTGGGGTTGTTCCATTTCAAGAGGCGAAGGTCTCCCTTCTCTCAGGCTTGGGGCGTGGGTGGTACCCTCCATCAGTTCAAATGCACTTCACCTGAGCCTATCCCTTGGAGCTGCTGCAGGGCAACTGGAAGCAACTTAACCCAGTGTTCTTGAATCTCCTGACAGAGCCTGGCTCAAGGTCTGATTGGCTCTCCCGACTTTCCCCCATGGCTGGGTCTCCAGGGTGAGTGCAAGGTCCATTTTCTGCCCAGGGTGCCTGTTATCCCCTTCATCACAGGACAAGAATGCTGGACCACTGTCACTTTGTAGGGATCCTGGGAGCCCAAACCTGAGGGTTATCCCTTCTAGTAATACTTTATCTACTTCACCTGCCATCTGTTATTTCAGGGAACACTTCTCTCCACCCAGAGAATATGTCATAGCACCAAGAGATGCCTGCACTTGCCTGATACTCTCTGTACCACAGTGAAGTCATCCTGCTAGTCTTTGCCAGGACATGTTCCTTTGGTCTGGTGGGCCTTACATGGGAGCCTCTGGGGGGTCTGGTGTTGGGGTTGTTCCTTGTGTAGATGGAGCAGGCCTCAACTGTCCCGAGGATTATACTTTTCTTGCCAGAAGTTACCACAACCTCAGCTAACCAATTATATGCCTTCTCCCCTCACCCCCATGCCCAGTGAGTTCCTTGACTAGCCTCCCTGATGGCTTGACAAACTGCTATTTGGAGAAAGAAGTATTGCCTGAGATCACTAACTAGCCACCCATGGCTTCCTAGGTCTCTATTGAAGCCCCGTTTTCAGGCTTTAATTCTTCCTTGGTGTGGACTGGGGAATAATTGGATGGATCTGGCCTTTGAGGTACGAGGGGTAGTTGTCAAGTTACTGGTTCTGGGGCACCCTTTTGTCAGTGGTGTCTGCCTTGTGTCCCCCTTTTGGTGACCCTACAGTGAGTCTCTGCCACCTTTTTGGGAAACTGCTGCTTCTAAGAGCTTCATTACCCTTAAGCCACATTTTACCTGTTTATTCTCTACTGTAAGTGCGCCTCTTTCCTTCCAAATGGCCCTGTGTGCATGTAGGATGGGAATCTGTACACATTCAAGGCCTTCCCTGTCCCAAGCTCTAAGGCTGGGATGAGGGCAGTTAGTTCTGCCTTTGGGGAAAAAGTCCCTGGGGAGGCTTTGTGCCTCTGTGACTTGGGTTTGGGAGGTCACTGCATGTCCTGCCAGACTTTTTTCCCCTCTCACAGAGCTGCTTCTGCCTGTGAACCACTTCTATCCAGCGTTTGGGAAAGGCTCACTTCCTAGGTCAGGGCAACTGGAATAGATTGTGTCTATGGTTCCTATACAGGCTTGTTCCAGGGGCCCCGTGTCTGTGGGTGGCAGGGGGGCAGGATTGAGCATGTGATAGGTTTTTACGGTAACCAGTGGGTTATTTAAAAGCCGAGCCTCAACGTGAATTGACCTTTGGGGTGGGTGGGTAGCCTTTCTGCTCCTTTAGAACTTAGCAAAGCCTGAACCTGGTGAGGGGTCCGTAGAGTGATTGGCTGGCCAGATGTTCACTTTTCAGCAGGGCTGTAGCATCTGTACTGCCTGTAGGTAGGACACCGGCACTTAGCAGTTTAGATCTGACTGTTTAGAGAAATAAGCCACCACCCAAGGAGGAACCTCATATTTAGAACCCCAAAGGTGAGTCCCCTTCTCTCATGAATGTCAAGGTCACAGGGTGTAGCTAAATCTGGGAGGGCCAGGGCAGTGGCCTGCAGGAATTGCTTTTTCAGTTCTTTTTTTTCTTTTCTTTTTACAGCCACATCTGTGGCATATGGAAGTTCATGGGCTAGAAGGTAAATTGGAGCTGCAGCTGCTGGTCTACACCACAGCCACAGCCACACCAGATCTGAGCTATGTCTGCAACCTACACTGCAGCTTGCAGCAATGCCAGATTCTTAACCCACTGGGTGAGGCCAGGGATCAAACCTATATCCTCTGGAAGACAATGTCGGGTCCTTAACCCACTGAGCCACAACAGGAACTCAGCTTTGTCAGTTCTCACAAGGCCCCTTCTCATTCTGAATTCCATTCAAAAGGACCATCATCCTCTCCTTTCAGCTTTTCATGTAGAGGCTCACCTATTAGACCACAGTTAGGGACCCAGATGCAGCAAAACCTGGCCATCCCCAGGAACTCCCTAAGCAGTCTTCCAGTTTTTAGAGGGGCCAGGCTACAGATGGCTACTGTCCTTTCCCAAGGAAAAGCGGTGGGCTTCTCTGACCTTCTGTAAGAATGAAGCCATGTAAGTCACCCTCGTTTGTGATACTTGAGCCTTTTCCTTGGACACTATATCCTTTATCGTGCAGGTGGTTCAGAGTGGTGACAGTATTTTGTCAGAGGCCTCCTTGGGAGGACTGTGATCAGAATGTTGCCTGTGTACTGGAGGAGGGGTCCCTCTCCTAGATGCAGATCTTTTAGGTCTGTTGGCTAAAGATGGTGGAGGAATTTTTTAACCCTTCAGGCAGGACTGTCCAGCAGCATTGTTGTTTTGTTGTATGTTTGGGTCCTGACGCTCAAAAGCAAAAATTTCTTGTGACTCTGGGGCTAATGGAATACATAAAAAGACGTCTTTTAAATCTAATACTTAATATCAGGTCCTGGAGGATGGTGGAATGGCTAGCAGGGTGTAGCATTAGGGACCACTGGATGTGTATCCTCGGTGGCTTCCCTGACTGCCCCAAGGTCCTGTGCCATCCGGTATCTCCATTGGGTTTCTTTCTGAAAAGATGGGGATATGTAGGCTGATAGGCATGGTCTGAAAAGGCCCTGGTCAGTTAGGGACTGAATCACAGGGGAAATGCCCAACAAGGCCTCCCATTGGACAGGGTTCTGTTTTTTCTTGGGCCGTGCATGTCCAGCTTTTAGGTGGACTGTCATGGGACTGGCTCCTGCATCTGGTCCCACATATCCTGGGCACAGAGCTTGGGATTTACTCTGGGAAGTTGGACTTGCTCTGTCCATGGAGGTTTGTCATCAGCCATCAACATTATCTTCTTGTGCCCTTCGTCCAAGGGGATGCTAGTCTCCAGCTTGTCATCCATTGGGTGGAGAGTAGCCCCCAGTTGATGTACGATAGCTCTTCCTCTAAGGAGTCTAAGGCATTCAGGAACATACAGGAAGGAGTGGGTGTGCGTGTGTTCATCCAATTTACATTCCAATGGCTCCGTGAATGCCTGTTCTTAGGCCTTCCCTGATGTCCTTAATTTAACAATTCGTATGATGCAGTTTATCTGATCTGGTGTTCAGAACTGAGTAAGTAGCACCATGTCAACTAAGAAAGTGACAGGCTGCCCCTTCATGTCATATCAGCTGGGTGTCCCCAGGGGTCAACTGGAGTGCCAGCTTAGGAGCCCCAGCCCAGTCATTCTTCGTCTCTTTGGACCATCTGCCTTCCAGGGTGGTGGCAGAGGTCTGCCATTCTCCTCCCCCTTTGGGGCAGCAAAGATTTCTCCCTCCTTATATGCCTCTTGTTTATACATGGCACACTGATTGGGTCCTAGCTTCATTGGCTCGTTGTTCCTTAGTGGGTGCTGGGGGGGGGGGCAGTCACTCACCAGAGTCAAGAGTCCCTGTTGACTGATTAGTAGAGAGGGCCTTAATCATAAGGGAAATGCCCAGCAAGGCATTTGCCATTAGTCCTGATTGCTGTGCTGACTGGTTGATGTTGGAGGGCAATAGCCAGTAGCTGGGCTTGACTCTAGGCCTTTTTTTTTTTTAGGGCCATACCTGTGGCATATGGAGGTTTCCAGGCTAGGGGTCTAATTGGAGCTGTAGCCACAGGCCTTCACCACAGCCATAGCAACACGGGATCCAAGCCACATCTGCAACTATACCACAGCTCAAGGCAACACTGGATCCTTAGGCCACTAAGCAAGGCCAGGGATGAAACCTGCATCCTCATGGATACCAGTCAGATTCTTTTTTGCTGAGCCACGGCGGGAACCCCTGCCTCCAGGCCTTCTTATCCTCTGCCTCTTCTTGATCTTGAGAGTGGGTCACAGGGCTACCCAGCCCACTTCAGAGAAACTTGTACTGACCAGAAGAGGTCAAGTCACTGGTTGTACCTACCTTGGGACCTTTTCACACTCGGGCATCCTTGGTGCCTCTTCCTAAACTTGGATCAAGCATCCTCATTCTGTTCTGCTAGGCATCCTCATTACCGGGGCCTTTTCCTGCTCTCACCTCTTGGCTCAAACGCTGCCCACTCTCCTTTACCAAACCAGAAGTGATGGTGGAGGATGCTGCTGTCGACCCCTGGAAGTCAGCAAGTTCAGCAAAAAGCTTTGGTGCCGCGCTACTGCCTCATACAGGTGTCAAGAGGACATTACTACTGGCGAGACTGCTGTGGCTCCCTCTCATCCACAGGTCCCCACCGTCCCCAGGTGTCCACCACTGTGGAAGGCCAGCCAGAGGCTGAGGGCAGGCACACATGATGTCACAGTATGATCTCCTCAATGGGACGCGGTTACATGACTCTGGGGGCTGCACTGAGTGTGCACCACACCTGAGTATCAGGTTGCTCTGAGTTCAGCCGGAAGCTACCACTGCTCTACCCCATGAGAGTGTCCTCAGAGATTAGAGTTGGTCATCCTCACCAACCTCCGCTGTTCTCCCGTGGGAATGGGGGTGAGCCAGGAGCCTAGTGGGTGGGTGCAGGCAGAAAGGCCCAGTCTGTCCCATCTGGGTCACCAGAATTTTGAGGCTGTCCCCCAGTAAGGGTCTTCCTGCCCTATGTTGTTTGAGCCAATAAAATGAGACCAAGATTGGTTCAGAAGCATAGGAAAGTTTTATTCTTTGATCCAGTAATGAAGAGGTGCAAGCTCACATTCTAGAGCACACTCTTCCTGAAAGGCCACAGGCAAGGCTGCTTCATGAGGATCTTGTTAGCAGGGAGGAGGGTGGGCTTCTCACCGTTTGGGCACAGCTGTGCTGCTCTCGCTCCAGATCCAAGTGAGGTGCACTGCATCTCTGCACATGGCCTGCTGCTGCTGCCATCCTAAATTTAGGTGCTGGGTGCAGTGCTTCTGCACACATTCTGCTGAGTTGTTGGTGCACTCATTTTGCACTAGGAACTCTGGTGTGAGGCCTTTACACAGAGTTCCCTATGAGTAGGTGAAACTAGACAGAGCACAAAGGTAAAGAAAAAATAAAGGTTAGACTTTATTTTATTACACAGAATCTATTTTTTTTCCCCTGGGAATTGTTTTTTGTTGTTGTTGTTGTTGCTATTTCTTGGGCCGCTCCCACGGCATATGGAGGTTCCCAGGCTAGGGGTCCAGTCAGAGCTGTAGCCACTGGCTTACGCCAGAGCCACAGCAACGCGGGATCCGAGCCGCGTCTGCACCCTACACCACAGCTCACGGCAACGCCAGATCATTAACCCACTGAGCAAGGGCTGGGACTGAACCCGCAACCTCATGGTTCCTAGTCGGATTCATTAACCACTGCGCCACGACGGGAACTCCTCCTGGGAATTGTTAATGGGCTTTGCCAGTGACAAAACCTTAATTTTTAGCAGTAAGCGTAGAGTGCGACAGGTCGTTGGCAAAGATAATTACAGTAGCCCCTCCCATCTCTGTGTGCACATCCTTTTGCCATGCAACTTGGCCACTCCTGTCTCCAAGAGGTTCACTTCCCCACCCCTGAAATCTGGGCTGGCTTGTGAGTCACTCCGGCCAATAGAATGTGGAGAAAGTGATAGCATAGGACTTGCAAGCCTCCAAGCCTCAGCCTTCAGAATCTCTACAGTCTCTCCCACTTTGTCTCCTTCCCTGTCCTCTCTCTCTCCTTCCTCTTTTTCCTTCTTCCTCTCCCCCCTCCCTCTTGTATCTTGCTCTCTCTCTCCCCACTCCCTCATTCCCTCCTTCTCTTCTCTCCCTGTCCCCTCCCTCTCAAAACCTGCAGTTCTCCAGGCGAAGAAGCCTGGACTAGCAGCCTCCACAAGGCAGGGACCAGTGAAGAGAGGCCGCACACATGAGGGAGGCCAAGTGGAGACACGTGGATGACCCCAGAAGACACGGCAGGAATGGCAAGCTAAGTCAGCCCAACCACCAAGCCAAAGATCGGCAGTTGTGTACAAGTACTCATTTTGAGAAGATTTATGGTACAACAATAGACCACTGATGCCTCAGGAAGTAGTCTCTCTTAGCAAAAAGCTTGTTTTGAAAGGATGTCCAGTATGTTCACACTGCAATCCTGTAACCAACATTTGGCACAGCTCATGGACTTGGAACTTTCATAGCAAGTGCAGTTCAACTAGTCTTGCATTTATCAGTAGCTGTTGTAGCTACTCAGATAGACTTCAACCTTGAGCATGCCAAAGCCTGGCTGGCCACCAAAGGAAAGTGTCCCACTTCCAGAAGGAGACAACAGAAGGCTTAGTGTGTGTCAGAGCAGTGGCCACATGAGGGGGTTCCTGTCCACAAGGCATCACAGCTCACCATTGGGTGCTTTCCATTGTTGAAGGAGAAAACTCTGCTCCTTCATCATCCCTTCTGGCACATACTAAGTCTCTTTTCAGTTCAAAGAAGGACAATGAAGAGTCTGAATCTGTCTTGGTTATCTTCATCTGGCTCAAAGGAAAGGGTACATTTGATCTCAATTAATGAACCAGAACACCAGGTTTTTTGAGGTCAAGAAAATCAACTTAAAGTGTTGCAGCTAGCATTTTTTTAAATGGCTTTGTATACCCATGTTCACAGCATTATTTGCAACAGCCAAGAAATGGAAGCAACCCAGGTGTCCATCAACAGATGAATGGATAAACAAAATATGGTTTATGAATATGGTTTATTCAACTTTGAGAAGGAAGGATATCCTGACACATGCTACAACATGGATGAACTTTGAGGACATTCTAACTGAAATAAGCAGCAAAATTCACTTATAGGAAGGACCTAGAGTAGTCATATTCATAGAAACAGAAAGAATGGTTGTTGCCAGGGTCTGGGGTTGATGAGTAATGGAGGATTATTGTTTAATTGGTACAGGAGTTTCAGTTTGAGATGATGAAAAATGTTTGAAATGAATAATGCTGATGGTTGCACAACAGCATGACTGTACTTAATGCCACAGAGCTGTATGCTTAAAAATGGTAAAGTTTGTTATTTTTCCACAATAAAAATAATTATGATAAAAAGAAATAGAATAAAATATAGGTTACATGTATGTGTTCACTGTGTGAAAATTCATCAAATTCTATACACAATCATGTATTTTTCTATGTATTTGCTATGCTTCAATAAAATAATAATTAAAAAGGATAGAAGAGTTCCCTTGTGGTACAGCGTGTCAAGGATCTGGGATCGTCATTGCTGTAGTGCAGGTTTGATTCCTGGTCTGGGAACTTCTGCATGCTGCGGGCACAGCAGAAAAAAAAGGTAGAATAGAAAATGTCAGAGGACATTGCCCATTATAATGGTAAATGTTGGAGTTCCTATTGTGGCTCAAGTGGTTAGCGAACCTGACTAGCATCCATCAATCCCTGGCCTCTCTCAGTGGGTTAAGGATCCAGCATTGCCGTGAGCTGTGGTGTAGGTCGCAGATGAGGCTTGGATCCCGTGTTGCTGTGGCTGTGGTGTAGGCCGGCAGCTGTTAGCTCCAATTGGACCCCTAGTCTGGGAATCTCTGTATGCCGAGGGCATGGCCCTAAAAGGGAAAAAGACAAAAAAAAAATAATAATGTAAATATTGTTCTGTAAAACTTTTGTTATAATTAGGGTTTTGTGTGTATGCGTGTGTGCATGTACTGAATCATGATGTAAAATATGTTTCTGATTGTAGTTTTTTAAAAATTGAGAGAACATCATGCTAGAGGCTAGTCTCTATTTCCCATTGTTGTGACTCCTTCCTTTTTGAATATGATGTGCTTTTCCAGTGGAAGTAATTTAATTTTGACATTCCCTTATTCAAGCAGAAAAATCCTTTCCCTTGGGTCTTCTCTTCATCATAATCATTTTTCTCCATCTGACTGCCCATAGTAACTAGATTTCACATGCTAGATTAGCCAGGAAATTCATGTACAGACATTCTATCATTTTGCTCCATGGGCTGTTCACGAAAGCATTAGCATACATTGTGCTGAGCATTTATGACATGGGCTTTATGCTTCAGTGCAGAAAAACCAGAATTCCCTTAAGTCAGAGTGTTTGAATTTCAGAGGCATCTAAACCTCCTTTACTCATAGGCATTTTCTCAGTAACATCCAAAACAGTGGGTGGTTCATCTTGTGCCTGAACACCACCCCAGGAACAATGAGGGACCCCAAATCATTGCTAAGTAACTCCCATTGTAGCAAGTGTATAACAGCAGTTTCATGGCAGAAGTGATGGCAAATCACACTGGAGCCTGTAGTAACATCTCCAGTCATCTAACAAACAGATATTTGCACAGTCATTACCCGCATTCCAAAGGGATCCTTCTTGTGGACTGTGCACTGGCTTATAAGAATGTTCTTTATTCTTTCACAAGTGGTTTCCCACTTTTTCCAATTCTATTTATTGGAGAGACTGGCTTTTCTGCACTATATATTTCTGGATCCTTTGTGTAAATTAATTGACCATAATATGCATGGGTTTCTTTCCAGGTTCTCTATTCTGTTCCACTAACTTGTATGTCTGCCTTTATGTCAATACCTTACTATTTTGATGGCTCCTGCTTTGTGATACAGTTTGAAATCAGGGTGTGTGATGCCTGCAGCTTTGTTCTTTCCCAAGATTGCTTTTGCTATCTAGAGTCTTTTGTGGTTCCATACATATTTTGGGATTGTTTATTGTATTTCTGTGCAAAATGCATTGGAATTTTGATGGGGTTTCATTGAAGCTGTAGATTGCTTTGGATAGTATGGACATTTTAGCGACATTAATTCTTCCACCTTATGAGACAGACTATCTTTCCATTTATTTTTATCTTTAATTTCTTTCATCATTATCATAGTTTTCAGTTTGCAGTTCTATCATGGTGAATACTGAATGCATTTCCATCACTGGTTGTCTGGGTTAAAACTGAGGCTCGAAAGAAACAGTGACCTCTTAACCAGCACCAGATTGTTGTTTTGTTTTTGTTTGGTCTTTTTTGTCCTGCCCTTTTTTTTTTTTAGGACCTAACCCGAGGCACATGGAGGCTCCCAGGCTAGGGGTCCAGTTGGAGCTGTAGCCACTGGCCTATGCCAGAGCCACAGCAACGCGGTATCCGGGCCATGTCTGCGACTACACCACAGCTCACAGCAATGCCGGATCCCCAACCCACTGAGCAAGGCCAGGGATCAAACCTGCAACCTCGTGGTTCCTAGTTGGATTCACTAACCACTGAGCTGCGATGGGAGCTCCCAGATTGCTGTTTTTATGAAGTCAACCTATGAGGGAGTTTCTGTAAACTTCTTTTTCTAATTCATCAGGAATCAGAAACTGTTTGTTGAGTACCTAGAATTCTGCCAAAGGATAACTGTGCTAGATTATTGCCATTTCCCATCCTATAAAAATTAGTACTTTCTGTGTCTTGCTAACATTAATTTTCAGTGATGTGATTATATTTTTTAATGAAATTACTCTTCATGTGGACACATAGTGGTGACAGTTATATTAGACATAATTGAAAGATTAATTTGTTTTGCACAAATGAAAATCTCTGGAGTACCCTGCTATAGATACTAGATTTTAAAATACTTGTCTTTTGGAGTTCCGGTCATGGCTCAAAAGTTAACAAACCTAACATCCATGAGGATGCGGGTTCTATCCCTGGGCTCGCTCAGTGGGTTAAGGATCTGGTGTTCCCGAGAGCGGTCACAGACGCAGCTCGGATCCTGAGTTGCTGTGACTCTGGCATAGGCTGGTGGTTACAACTCCGATTAGACCCCTAGCCTGGGAACCTCCATATGCCATGGGTGTGGCCCTAAAAAGACAAAACAAACACTTGTCTCTTAATCATTCCACCTTGTAAGTCCACAGTGCTCTAAGTGCACCAAAATACTTTGGGAAAACAGAGACTTTGGAGCAATGGACCCCATCTTTGTCCCCCATCTTCAGGAGAATTGTCAAGCTGTGAAGCAAGACACAAAACAAGAGTAGGTATGAGACTCTCAGATGAATGGGAAAATACGTAGTGAAACCTTACCCACTGTTCTTCATGAGGAATTGTAGGAAATGAGAATGGAAAGAGGCAAGTCAGGCCTTTAGTAGGGATAAGAAGTAATGGGGACCTTTTGGCACTTTGGCACTTGATTCTAATGTACAGGCTGTGGTCGATGGTGACTTTCAACCTGAAAAGTGTGTGGAGACAGAAGGAGATGGATGTGTCCTCCTGTATACCTCATAATAGGATATCACCAGAAGAGTTAGGGCAGAGTTTGGATTACCTGGTGTGAGTCCACAAGTCACCTGGATGTTATTTTTGTGTTCCTCACCCCTATTTCTATAATAAGCATTTTTCACTGAATTGGAAATCACATTGGGCCTGAAAGTGTTTCAGTAGTGAAATTGGAGACTTGACAACCTGACACAAGCATGGTTATCTCTGACTCCTCCCTGAAGTGATGTCATGAAGATAAGCCTTTGTGAAAAAAGGAGGCATGATAGAGAGGTATTGGGAGTATTGGTATAGTATAATAGAGAAAAGGAACAAAGAAACTAGGAGACAAAATATTGACCTCAAATTTATGAAGACAAGTTGACTTTTCAGTGATGTCCTACAGTGTACTTTCACAAGATTTGTTGGAAGACAGTGCACACTACTATAGACACTGTCATTGATCAGTATTACAGTGAAGCTTTGTATTTCCCAGAATTCCAAGAAATTAAGGCATTTCAATGTAGATGAACTTTAAGAAGTTCAAGGAGAACTATATGGCTATCATCAAAAAGTCTACAAAAATAAATGTTAGTGAGGTTATGGAGACAGAGGAGCCCTCGTAAACTGTTGGGGGGAATGTAAATTGGTGCAGCCACTGTGGAAAACAGTATGGAAATTCCTCAAAAAACTAAAAATAGAGTTACTATATGATCAACCAATTCCACTTCTGGATATGTATCCAAAGAAAAGGAAAACACTAGTTCAAAAAGATACATACAGTGCAATGTTCATAAAAGCATTATTTACAGTTGCCAAGATAGAGAAGCAACCTAAGTGTCCATCAACAGATGAATGAATAAAGAACATATGAAATATATACATATATGCAATGGAATATTCCATTACTTAGTCATAAAAAAGTTCTGACATTTGCAATGACATGGATGAACCTAGAATATATTATACTTATTGAGATAAGTCAAATAAAGACAAATACAGTAAGTTATTACTTATAGTGGAGTCTAAAAAATTAATAAATTAATGCAACAAAACAGAAACAAACATATAAAAAACAGTGGTTAGTGGGGAAAAGGAAGAGGGAGTGGCAAGGTAGGGGGAGGGGAATAAGTACAAACTACCATGTATAAAATAAGCTACAGTGATGTATTGTGCAGCATAAGGAGTATAGCCAATATTTTATAACTTTAAATAGAGTATGATATACAAAAATACTGAATCACTGTTGAATTCTTGAAACTCATAATATTGTAAACTGACTATACTTTAATTAAAAAATAACAAATTAAAAAAAATAAGACCATATGAGACAGAGGTTAGGTGAAGTTTGGGATCTTTCACCTATCACTGGGAATATGAATGGACAGAAAGAAACATGATAACTGCCATTTGCTTCACACATTTCAAATGTTCACGCGTATTATTGAATCCATGGGATTCCTACCACCTGGTATCCCTATGTTAGAGGGACAGTATTAGATTAGTGTTACTCTTGCAGCCCAAGAAATCCAAGATTATGTGATAATTAAGACGGCCAATTGGTCATACTAGTGGCAGCGATACCCAATGTCACCCATCAGAAAGATGGCAGCTTCTGCCCCATTGATGTCTGTGGTCACTATTGTTCTTCACTCTATTGTTTAATAAAAAGTATATATATATATACCTCCTTTTGTCTTTAGTAAATTCATGTTTTTAGCAAGTTATATCATGGAATCATTATATTTTTATTTTTACTCTTGCAAACAACTAGTTTCCTTTCCAGAAGGCCTGCTTTTATTGGAAGAGTCCTGAGTTTCTGGAATACTAATTAGTTCAACTCAGAAACCATTATGAGTTGTTCACAAACATTCAACAAACCAGTTTAAGTAGTTCTTGTAGAGGTGAGAAATGCCTTTTTAAGACAGTGGAAAATAAGATTTCCTCATCTATCTCATAACTCTCCTTAACAATCTAATACACCTTCATTTTGCTAGGAAAAGTTCTTAAGCCACTGAGCAAGGCCAGAGATCAAACCTGCATCCTTGTGGATACCAGTCGGATTCGTTTCCACTGCACCACAACGGGAATTCCCTTTACTGCAGTGATTTTTAAAAATTAATGAATCAGCTAAAAGCTCTAGAGAAGGCATGGAGATACATTCAGGAAAAATGGTAATAAATGAGTATTTCAAAATGTTGAGCATATCACTGTATAGTCTATTACTTGCCCATAATAATTCTAGGAATTTTGCATATGTCCCTTTAGTAATATTTGCAGGATTTTATTGTGATGGACTATTCTAATTAGCAGATACAGGTGTAATGGTAAACAGTGTCATTACTACTTCAAAGTGTTAGAAACTGACAAATGAAAATTCATTTGATTTAGTATTACTTTGTGATGTTTTAAGGGATTAGCAGATAACTTTATAATTATATTGTGGCTTTAAAAAATGTATCCTGAAAACCTGTGTAAAAATTTAATTTTTGTACCCAAAATAATATTTTTGTTTTAGCTCTTGTGCTTCATTTTGAGTTAATACATAAAATTATACTCCACTTTAGCTTTTTAATTTTATAGACTGGCCTGTTATGTTGTACATTGGAGGCCTTAAAGGCCAAAGTAACATTTCTCACAGATTCACAGATTCTTTTTTTTTTTTTTTTGGCTTTTTGCCTTTTTCTAGGGCCGCTCCCGCGGCATATAGAGGTTCCCAGGCTAGGGGTCGAATCAGAGCTGTAGCCGCTGGCCTACGCCAGAGCCACAGCAACTCAGGATCCAAGCCGAGTCTGCGACCTACACCACAGCTCACGGCAACGCCAGATCCACAACGCACTGAGCAAGGCCAGGGACCAAACCCACAGCCTCATGGTTCCTAGTCAGATTCGATAATCACCGTGCCACGATAGGAACTCCTCTCACAGATTCTTAAAACTGTGGTAGAAAGACTTAATTGTCTCCAACTCTTTTAGAAAGAGGAGTTTATAACTCTTCCAAAGCCTGTTCTTTATCTGACTGAGGCAATAAAACCTGTTTAAAAACTAAAATATTGGAAGAGGCATGAGAGACCATGAAGTTCAATTCCCTCATTTTATAAACAAGGACATTTGTTCTTTATTCCAAAAGCAAATCTAATTTTAAAAAATTTTGTAATTTTTAAGGCTGCGTCTGTGGCCATTTGGAAGTTTCCAGGTCAGGGATCGAATTGGAGCTGCTGCAGCTGCCAGCCTATGCCACTGCTACAGCCACAGCAACACGGGATCCGAGCTGCATCTGCAACCTATGCTGCAGCCTGCTGTAGTACCAGATCGTTAACCCACTGATTGAGGGCGAGGATCAAACCTACATCCTCATGGATACTAGTCAGATTCTTAACCCACTGGGCCACAACGGAACTTCTAAAGTATTTTTTAATTTTAAGATTTTCAACTATTAAAGTTTGAGGTCCACTTTCCATATCAAATACAATATAAAAACTTCCAGTACATAGTATATTGTCTAATATATATTGTCATGTTTATGGAACAGATTATTCAATATTATTAAGATGCCAATTCTTTCACCAAATTGGTCTATAAATTCAACATAATGCCAATCAAATTCCCAGTAATTATGTTTAAGAAATTGAGATTCCAGAAATAAACTCTTACATTTATATCCAATTGATTTTTCAACAAGGGTGCCATTGTATTGTCAACAAATGGTCCTGGGACAGCTGGACACCACGTGCAAATGAAGTTGTACTCTTACCTTACATCGTAGATGAACTCATAATTGATCAAAGACCTAAATTTAAGGGCTAAACCTATAAAATTCTTAGAAGAAACTATAGGGGGAAATCTTCATGACTCAGAATTTGGAATTGACGTCTTAGATATGATACAAAAGCACAAGAAACAAACAAAAAAAATCCATAAATTGGACTACATCAAAATTTATAACTTTTGGTGTTCCCATTGTAGCTCAATGGGTTAAGGACCTAATGTTGTCTCTGTGAGGATATGGATTCAATCCCTGACCTCACTCAGTTGGTTAAGGATCCAGTGTTGCCTCAGGCTTTGGCATAGGTTGCAGATGTGACTTGGATCCAGTGTTGCTGTGGCTGTGGCAGAGGCCTACAGCTGCAGCTCCAATTCAACCCTTAGCCAGAAACTTTCATATGCCACAGGTGCAGATATAAAAAGAAAAAATTTTAATTTCTGTGTATCACAATTGAGTTAAGTACAGGGAGAAACAGCTAACTGACTTTTAAGAAGTCTGTTTAAGTGGGGAGGGCTCTTGTTTAAATTATACGCCTTCTATTTGACTTATAAGAAAAAAATCATCCTACTGTATAGCTCAGGGAACTATATCCAGTCTCTCATGATAGAACATGATGGAAGATATGTGAGAAAGAATATATATATATATATACACACACATACATATATATGACTGGTTCACTACTGTACAGCAGAAATTGATACAACGTTGTAAATAAAATAAAAAATTTTTAAAAAAAAGATTAAAGTAGCCATGGTCTCTTTTAAAAAATCATTTGCCTGTACTTCCTTTACTAAAAGTTAAAAATATATCTATATCTTTATCTACATATGTGGATCTAAGAGAATAAGGGTAAGTATAGTGTCTTTAATGATTATTTTAAGTATCCTTGAGTGTTAGAACTAAAGTCATGTTTTGGGAAAAAGGTAAAAGTAAGTATGTGAATTCATGGAGGAAATAAAGGAATCATTACTTTCATCTTAAAAAAAAATTCTGTGTATCAAAGAACACAACCAACAGAGTGAAAAAGCCACCCACAGATTAATAGAAAATATTTGCAGATTAAATATCTGATAAGAGATTAATACTAAAAATATATAAAGAGGAGTTCCCACTGTGGTGCAGTGGGTGAAGAATCCAACTGCAGCAGCTCAGTTTACTTCTTTACTTCTCAGGTTCAATCCCTGGTCTGGTGCAGTGCTTTAAAGGATCCAACGTTGCCACCGCTGTGTTGCAGCTGCAGCTCAGATTCAATCCCTGGCCCAGGAACTTCCATATCCATGGGCATGGCCATTAAAAGAAAAACAGAGAGAGAACTGCTAAAACCCACAATAGCAACAACAACAAAAAGCAAATAACTCAATTGAAAAATTGGCAAAGAACTTGAATAGACATTTCTCCCAAGAAGATGGATATACAGATGGTCCATTAGTATGTGAGAAGATGATCAACATCATTAGCAATCAGGGAAATGCAAATCAAAACCACAAGGTGACGCCATTGTCACCCCACCAGGATGATTAAAATTTAAAAAGTGGAAAACAAATGTTGGCAAGCATGTAGAGGAATTAGAACCCTCGTCATCTCTGATAGCTACGTAAAATTGTGTGGCCACTGTGGAAAAGTGGCCTCAAAAAGTTAATGATACAGTTATCATCTGGCCTGGTAATTCCATTACCTAGAAAATGAAAGCCAGGAAAAATGAAAACCTATTTCTACACAAATATCTGTATGGGAATGTTTATAATAGCGTTATTGAGTATAGCCAAAAGGCAGAAACCAAATAGCTCACCACAGAAGTATGGATAAACATAAAAAGGAGTGATGTACCAATACAGGCTGTATCATGTAAGTAAGGGAAGCTAGTCACAACCACCTGTTATATAATTACATTAATAGGAAATGTCCAGATCAGGCAAAGCTATGAAAAAACAAAGTAGATACACGGTTGCTTCCAGCTGGGAATAGATGAGTTGTTAGGAAGGTGCCAGCTAAGATTCCTTTTTGAAGTGATAAAAGAGTGCTAAGGAGTTCCCCTCGTGGCACAGCAGAAACAAATTTGATTAGGAACCATGCGGTTGTGGGTTCGATCCCTGGCCTCCCTCAGTTGGTTAAGGATCTGGTGTTGGTCACAGATGCCGCTCAGATCTCATGTTGCTCTAGTTGTGGTGTTGGCCAGCAGCCACAACTCCTAATTTAACCCCTAGCCTGGGAACCTCCATATGCTGCAGGCGCGGCCCTAAAAAAGACAAGAAAAAAAGTTCTAAAATTAAATGTGATGGTTGCACATATCTGGGATACATTAAAAATCATTACATACTTTAAAATAGATGAATTGTATGTGAATTACTGCTCAATAAAGCTGTTTAAAAAAAAAAAAAAGATCGGGCTTTTGAAGACCCAGTTAAAGCACTGTCTCAAGACTTTGTTGTATCAGAATGCCTGGTGCGTTGTGGTTGCTAAATAAACGTCTACCAAATTGCATTAACTACAGGTTCCACTTCAAAGAAATAAAGATCTGGCAAACCTGTGTTTAAAGAAGTGTCAATTGGAATCCTAAACACAGCCTCCCTCTTCAAAGATCTGTTGCTTAAAACTGTTGAACCCCTGCAAGTTACTTCCTCACCAGAGAAACTGAACCCAAAAGTACAGCATTGATAGTAAACTAGGCAGATATTGGGAGTTCCTATCATGGCTCAGCAGTTAACGAATCCGACTAGGAACCATGAGGTTGTGGGTTTGATCCCTGGCCTTGCTCAGTGGGTTAAGGATCCGTGTTGCCGTGAGCTGTGGTGTAGGTTGCAGACGTGGCTCCGATCTGGCGTTGCTGTGGCTGTGGCGTAGGCCGGCAGCTGTTAGCTCTGATTCAACCCCTAGCCTGGGAACCTCCATATGCTATGGGTGTGGCCCTAGAAAAGGCAAAAAGACAAAAAAAATAAAAATAAAAAGCTAGGTAGATATTTTGTTACATAAACATTTTCATGTCACCCTAGCAAAAACTCTTTTACATCTGTGAAATGAGGACACACCTGTCTCACAAAGTTACCTGAAGAAGTAAATAAAATTATGTATAAAATTGTTTAGCAAAGTACCTGAAACAGAGTAAGTCCTCAATAAATCAGCATTATAATTATATCCTACAAGGAAACTCTTAAAAACATCTTTATGAATCTGCTTATCCAAACAAGAACCAGATATCAAATTGTTTCAATTTATAATCATTTCAACTTCTGTTTTCTAATTTGAAATGATTTATTTAAGCGAAATAGTTAACAAAAAGTCATTTATTTAAAATATGCTAATGATGGAGGAAGAAATAAGAGATGTAAACTTTTATAAAAAAGTTAATTTCTTGGAGTTCCCTGGTGATGCAACAGGTTAAAGATACAGTGTTGTCACTGCCATGGCTGGGTTTGATCCCTAGCCTGGGAACTTCAGCATGCTGTGGACGTGGCCAAACAAAAACAAAACAAGTGAAACCAATTATTTGGCCCTCTACGGACCAAAACCACCTACTGCAGAAATTACCACTTCTGTATTTGTTAATAAAAAGTAATTAATTTATTTTAATTGAAGTGCAAAAAGAATTCCAATTCTACATTATCTAGACAGCTAAGAAGCTGTTCAATATCTGTCAAAATAGTCTTGCTCATCTATTTTTTTTTTGGTCACAGCTACATAAAATCTTCTCTTTAAAATTCTATACAAATTGCAAGTTTGTATTGATTTTATTGGTTTTATCTATGCAGAAAGGATATGAGAAAGAAAAGCTACCAGCCCTGAATATTTTACTTTAAAAGCTTATTTCAAAATACTAAAGAAAAAAAGAATGAAAGAGGAGTGTTTTTTACTTGGAGTCTGCCATAAAGGGCTACAACTGTTGCCATGGCAACCAGATCACTAGGTGGCTTTGCAAAGGAAGGATCTCTCCAGAGCAGCTGCCTAGTGGCAGCTGCCCTCATTTGCATCTTTCTCAGTAAAGTTGCTTCCAAAATGTTTCTAGAACATTGATCTCAGTATCATGAAACCTCAGTTATAACCTCCTCTTTTCCTCTCTATCCTGCAACCTACTTCCTTACTCAACACAATTCAAACTTAGCTCTCCCCGTCCCCACCTGCCCTAGTAGAAGACGGTGATTTATCATGGATGAACCAAAGACTGCCAATGAACTAGGAGTCAGCCCTCTTGCATCTTAAAATAGAATCCAGGGCAGAGAGCCATTCAAGGTTTTAGTTTTAAAGCACTGCTCCCATTATTGAAACTAAGGCCAGTACTTGGAGAATGGAAGTAGGAGGGAATAATGGTTGGGATGTTAGACACTGAACTTATACACCCGATGCCAAAGGTCAAGTTCTCCCTGCCTCGTCTCCTCGTACCCTGACTCTCCCTCCCCCAACTCCCCATGGGGGAAAACTCTGAGGCAGAGATTTTATGCAGGAGTTTATTGGGGGTCACCACCCGGGAAAGAAAGGGAAGCAGGACTGGGCAGAGGGAGACGGTCAACAGCAATTCATTTGCTGTAGAGGCTCTGCTGACCCTGCAGGGAGCTGTGGGGCTCCTATGGCCCTTCTGATAAGCTTTCCTTTGCTGGGAATTTGAATTGGCAAGATCAACCCCCATCACAAAGACTTACTAGGGTGTGTAGGAGCTCAGAGGCCCACAGGTTTACTAGCACCTGTAGAACAAACCTCCACCTGGTGATGCAGACAGCGCTGGCTCATGTGACCGCACAGGGATGCCAAAAATGGTCCATCACAGACAGGCCAGGTGTTCAGTGTAACAAGGACACCTGTTCTCCTTGCACGTAGCTCCGGAAACAATTCCACATATTGTTGAGCACTTCAGAACTTGATGCTAAAGTTGTAAAAGAATTACTTAAAAGTTGTTCTTCCAGAGAAGGGCCCCCCTAAGGCCGGACTCTTTCTGTACCTGCTTCATGATTGGGAATTCCAGTTAATTTATAAAGATGTGATTTTTCCGTGCCATTCACATTGGTCTTTTTAACATTGCTTTGAGCTTACTGCAGTATGTATTGTTTGTTTGTTTTTGCTTTTTAGGGCTGTACCTGTGGCATATGGAGGTTTTCATTCTAGGAGTTGAATTGGAGCTGTGGCTGCTGGCCTACGCCACAGCCACACCAGATCTGAGCCACGACTATGACCTACACCACAGCTCACAACTCAGGATCCTTAACCCATTGAGCAAGGCCAGGCAATCAAACCACCACCTCATGATTCCTAGTTGGATTCATTTCCAGTTTCTATCTCTCCAACTACGGGAATTCCTTACTGCAATATTTGTATTGGGATTTTTTTTTTTTTTTTGCAAAAACGTGTCTTTATTTTCCCTAAATTAGTGTATATGAAAACAAGGGAAGTTGCTTGCAGGCTGACTCAAATTGTTCTACATTAAAATACTGTTAAGGGAGTTCCTATTGTGGCTCACCAGTAATGAACCGAACGAGGATCCTTGAGGATACAGGTTTGGACCCTGGCCTCATTCAGTGGGTTAAGGATCTGGTGTTGCTGTGAACTGTGGTGTAGGTTGCAGATGAGGCTTGGATCACGTTGCTGTGGCTGTGACATAGGCCAGCTGTTGCAGCTCCAATTCCAGCCCCTGGGAACGTCCATATGCCAGGGGTGCAGCCCTAAAAAAGACAAAAAAAAAAGTCAAAAGATACAGCAGAGTTATCCTAGTACCTTAGGTGTTTTTTGTTTTTTAGGGCTGCACTTGAGGCACATGGAGGTTCCCAGGCTAGGGGTCAAATTGGAGCTATTGCTGCTGGCCTATGCCAGAGCCACAGCAAGGCCAGATCCGAGAGGTTTCTGCGACCTACACCACAGCTCATGGCAAAGCCAGATCCTTAACCCACTGATCAAGGCCAGGGATCGAACCCACAGCCTCATGGTTCCTAGTCAGATTCGTTTCCACTGTGCCACGACAGGAACTCCAGGTTATTTAAAAAACAAAAAACAAAAAACTTTAAGCCAAGTTTTTTATGAAGACAATAACAAGGGAAAACAATGCAGTTTAAAAAATTGCTGTATATAAAATGAGTAATTTAATTTTGTTTCGCATGTGCTAACACAAAGCTTGGAGGACTACAACAATGAAAACTAATTTTTGCAGATGCTCATTACATTTTTCCACACTGTTTCACTACCAGTGTGTATTATACAAAAGAAAATGGTTTCACAGATGCCAATGTTTTACATTTTCATTTTAAAAATTAATTTTGGAGTTCCCGTCATGGCGAAGTGGTTAACGAATCCGACTAGGAACCATGAGGTTGCAGGTTCGATCCCTGGCCTTGCTCAGTGGGTTAAGGATCCGGCGTTGCCCTGAGCTGTGATGTAGGTTGCAGACGCGGCTTGGATCCCGCGTTGCTGTGGCTCTGGTGTAGGCCGGCAGCTACAGCTTTGATTAGACCCCTAGCCTGGAAACCTCCATATGCTGCGGCTGTGGCCCTAGAAAAGGGAAAAAGACAAAAAAAAAAAAAAAACTAACCTGGGTTCAAGTCCCAACCAGGATTTTGGCTGGGTTTGAGTCCTAATCTGGGTTTTGGCCAAGTTCAAGTCATAAGCGTTGTGTTTCACAAAGTTAAGTAATTTGCTCCAAATCACAGTGCCTAACGGTTCTGGACGTCAATTGAGGTCTGTCTGACTACAGCAGGCAGTATACCGAATACAGACACCTGACTCCCTGGGGTCACCAGAGAGAGGACATATTGAAACCATTGTGGTTGAGGTAGTTCAGTGCCAGGAAGAGCCACTTTGAGACTTGTCGCTGTATGAGACTTGATGGTTTTCCATTTAAACAGGGCATCAGCCTGAGCGTAATACTCCATATTGAAGCTTTGCTTCAATTATTAATTGGCCTATTCTAGGAGAAAGTAAGTTAGAAAAAAAAAGTGTGTTGGGACTTGAAGTATAAATTAATATAGATGCCTCAAAACAGGATAAATTAATATAGATGTCCTAGGGTGAGTAGGGTAATAATTTTGGGAAATGTAATGACTAAGAAATGAACTATCACTAGTGCTGAATTTTATTTTTATTCAATCGTTGCAAAAACTACCATTTAGAGAAACCCACCTATTCTCTGTCATTTGGGAAGGATAGTATCATGGAGGTTTTTTGGAGGCACTGTTTTGTTGTATTTTATTTTATTTTATTTATTTTTTGTCTTTTCTAGGGCCGCTCCTGTGGCATATGGAGGTTCCCAGGCTAGGGGTCTAATCGAAGCTGTAGCCACCAGCCTACGCCAGGGCCACAGCAACATGGGATCCGAGAGCCACGTCTGCAGCCTACACCACAGCTCACGGCAATGCTGGATCCTTAACCCACTGAGCAAGGCCAGGGATTGAACCCACAACCTCATGGTTCCTAGTCAGATTCGTTAACCACTGTGCCATGACAGGAACTCCCTGGAGGCACTGTTTTAAATGTTCAAAAACAGAAGCAAACAGTGTGAGAAAAGTAAATGAAGAAAAAAATGTCTTCTTTTGCTGTAGAAGTACCTGTATCAGATTGCTGATTTGGACTAAGAGGCTTGGAATATATTTCATTTATTTGCTTGTGTAACTTTTACTCACTGTTTTTATATTGTGGTGAGTAAAGGAAAATTGGAATAAGAACAAGATGATCTTTCTGTTTTGTCCTAAAAAAGAAAACAGCAAGAATGAGTACTGCCCTCTTTTGGTTACACAATACATCTTAGCTTGTCAACCTGGAACAGTTGGCAGAATATGTTAGTCATCACATAGTGACCTGGCCTGAGTCAAATTTTAGACTAATTCCTCATAGTATCTTTCTTCTGCAAAGTAATCACAAGGCTTCCAAACTCTAATGTGTCTTTTAATCACAGAGAAACAGTGCTGATAGGCTGTTTAGCTTCTAAGGCAGCCTGCTGACGGTTCTAATTGTGCTTCGCCATTCTAAGGCATTCAGTGTGGACAAAGAGGAGACTAGAAGAACTTCTCATTTAATCATTAGAGCCAATTTCACAACCGCCCCAGGGGCCAAGAACTTAACAGAGAGGCTTGATGCCCTTAGAGGAATGCTATGCAGAGGCTGCCAGGTCCCCATGGCAGGGTTTCATCTACACCAAGCAGGGGAGGAGGAATAGGAAGTCTGGGCTCGGAATATGCACATTCCAGGAATGTTCTATGATTTAAGGAAACACTGTGCTGCTACTTTAGAAGGAAACTGATAAATTTACCAGGGGGTCCTGTCTATGGCCGGCCTCTCACTGTGTTAACTGCAGGGAAACATAATCACTGCTGCAATGTGACATGTGTTTCATGAATAGTGGTCCTGAAGAAAAGTAGGTAGAGGTTATATATCTTTTTTTTTAACTGAAATGTAGTTCATTTATAATGTGTTAGTTTCGGGGGTACATCAAAGTGATTCAGCTATACATGTATGTATATATATTCTTTTTCAGATTATTTTCTGTTATGGTTTATTGTAAGTTATTGAGTATAGTTCTCTTTCCTATACAGTAGGTCCTTGGTGTTTTATACATGTATAGTATTGTGTATATGTTAATTCCAAACTCTCAATTTATCCCTTCCCCCACCCATTCCCCAATATCACCTTTGGTAACCATAAGTTCCTTTTCTACATCTGTGAGTCTATTCCAGTTTTGTAAATAAGCTCATTGGCATCATTTCTGAGTCTACATATAAGTGATATCATATAACATATTTCTGACTTACTTCACTTGGTATGATAATATCTAGGTCCATGGCTGCAAATGGCATTATTTCATGCTCTTTGTGGCTGAACTGTATTCCATTGTGGCCAGGGATCGAACCCACATCCTCACAGACACTATGTCATATTCTTAACCCGCTGAGCCACATGGGAACTCCTCAGAACCTTTCTAATTAGTCCTGTGCATTTGTGGAAGGGTGACATCCACCGGGATGATGCCCCCCTCCGTGTTCCCTTAGAACACCGGTACCTTCTCAGGGTGCTCTGCGCCCCTCCCCCAGCACCTGCTGTGGGTGTCTGCTGTCTGGTTCCCCTCTGAGCATCAGACCCACCGAGTAGGTGAGGGAGTCTCATAACAATGTGAATGGGAAGTTTCAGCACTCCACCAGCCTAGCCAGTCACAAATTTCTTAAAAGTAAGTGCAAAAGGATTCTCTTTGTTAAAAAAAAAAAAAAAAAAGGTCTTGCATTATTTGTGGCCTGGCTAAGTGTCCACCCCTAAACCAAAGGAGACTAGGATTCCCTCGGTTTTCAGCAGCCCTTATCTGCTACCTTGACTCTGAAACTGATCTTTCCATCTGTTGCCATCATTTACTCAGTCCCAGGGGCCTTTACCACACTTGGTGAGGAAAGGAGTACAAACCAATTGAAAATTAGCCCAAGTCCTCGGCTCTTCACGGTCGCTTCTCTTCATTTTCCCTATCACGTGCTTCACTCAGAAGGCAGGTCCCTGGGAGGAAACAGAACCCCTTCCTTGTTGGTCCTGTGCACCTGCCCTGATCCCTTTTGTTTCACCCTGAGCTACCCCTCACCCCAGAACAGGGCTTTTGACAACTCCTCTGAGAGATGAATCTGTCAAGAAGGGTGAAGGGTCTGAAAAATTACCCAGCTTAGACTCTCACTGTTTCATGGATGCTAGAAGAAGACACGAGACTCTGGGTTCAGAGACAAAGGACTTAGTTCTAATGGCCCTGAAAATAATGTCAGCTCTTTACATTGGTTCCCTTTGCCCCCACATGACACAGAGATTATGCAGTGGTCCCGAATGACACCTGCCCATGCCCAGCAGCTCAGGGTCAAGTGCCCAGCACATGATAAGGTAGCAACAAAGCCAGCCCCTCCCTACTGTTACCCATTTAATGGGCCATGTGACCAACCAGAGACACTGCTGTGAGATAGGAGACAGATCAGCCTAAGAGCCAGGGGCCCTCAGCACAAATTCGCAGGGATGATTAGAGCCAGGAAGGACCGCCTCTGCCAACAGGGCCATGTACATTGTATCATTCCAAGCTTCCCTTCAGGGTTATCTTAATCCCAAGGCCACAGCACCAAACACTCAGCCCTGGGCGGCTGTTGAAGCCCTACCAAACGTTGATTTACTGCTGAAGGAAAAACAGGATGGTAGGTTGTCCATCTGGCTCCCTGTGTTTAAACAAAAACACTCAAAACTCTGCCCCCCCAGTCCTTCCATGGTTTCAGTTCCTGTCGGACTGTTACATAAACTCTCAGTTCCTCTTAGATTGTCATACTGAAAAAGAAACTGCACCTACTCTCCAATCTGGATAAAGAATTCAATATAAAAAGGAAGATATGTGTAATAAGAAACTCCATATGTCCAAAAGCAAACTTCTTGTTCTTTCCAACCTGCCCCCTGTCCTTCCTCCCCAGCAGAAGGCAGCCCCTTCCCCCTTCACAGCCTGCAGAGCGAGTCCACACTCTGACCCACCGCTCCAGAGCCCCCAACAGCTATGCCCCGTTACTTCTTTCTTTGTGGCTTCAGTCTTCACCTCCTCAGGCTGATTCTCGATCCAGCATCCAGAGTGGTCCTCTAGCATGGAAAGCCACGTCCTACCATGCTTCTGCTCCAAACCCCCACTGACTTCCAAGAGCCTTCAGAATAGAAGGACTTGCTTGGTCCCACACAGCCTGCAGCTCTGCCTGCTCCCTGACCTCTGACTCCTGTCTTCACTGCCACCACTCCCATCCCTCCGCCTGTTCCCGGACCCACCAAGCCCACCAGTCCAGCCTCTGCTTGGTGCTGCCCCAGGTGCCAAAGGGCCACCTCTGCTCCCCTTCCGGCCACCCTGTACCCTAGCAGCTACTTTATTCTTATCCATGGCACTTGTCACGATGGGGCACTTATTCCTCTGTTGTTATCTGTCTCCTCCCTCAAGAATGAGGGCTGTGAGTCAGGCTTCTGCTCACACGTACCTTCATCCTATATCCCCAGTGCCGAGGACACTGCTTGCCCCACACTGGCTCCCAGTAAATGGTTTCTGGATTTATTAACTCAACAAGTTCTAATCATCTACCTCTTCCATTTGCAGTCCAAGGGGGGAGAGAGACAAATCCACATGAGCTCGTAATACAGTGCTCTTAGTGCCACCCTGGAGATGTGTAGGGTATTACAGGGCCATGCGGGAGGCTGCACTGGGGAGCCAGATGGGAAATTTTTTAAAATAAAGACTCTCAGGTGTTCCCGCTGTGGCACAATGGGATCGGTGGTGTCTCTGAAGTGCTGGGACACAAGTTCAATCCCTGGTCTGGCACAGTGGGACCAGGCATTGCCACAGCTGCAGCATAGGTCAAAGCTGCAGCTTGTATCTGATTCCTGGCCTGGGAATTCCATATGCCAAAGGGCAGCCAAAAAAGAAAAGAATCTTAAAAATAAAAAGATAAGGGGGTTCCTGTTGTGGCTCGGCAGAAACAAATCTGACTAGTATCCATGAGAAGGCAGGTTTGATCCCCAGCCTCACTCAGTGGGCTAAGGATACGGTGTTGCCATGAGCTGTGGTATAGGTCACAGATGTGGCTCGGATCTGGAGTTGCTGTGGCTATGGTGTAGGCTAGCAGCTGCAGTTCTGATTCAACCCCTATCCTGGGAATCTCCATATGCCTTGGGTATGGCCCTAAAAAAGGCTAAATAAATAAATAAATTAAAAAGATAACTCTGAGGAGTTCCCACTGTGGCTCAGCGGTAACAAAACTGACTAGTATCCATGAGGACACAGGTTTGATCCCTGGCCTCCCTTGGTGGGTTAAGGATCCGGTGTTGCCATGAGCTATGGTGTGGGTTGTAGACTTGGCTTGGATCCCATGTTGCTGTGGCTGTGGTGTAGGCTGGAAGCTGCAGTTCCAATTGGACCTGTAGCCTGGGAACTTCCATATACTGCAGGTGGGGCCCTAAAAAGATTTAAAAAAAAAAAGATAAGGACTCTCAGAGAAGCCCCTGTGACATCCTGTCTGCCCTAATTCGACACCCCAGCAGCATCCCCACCCATGGAATTCTGTTTTTATTTTAATTGTGATTGTCCATGTGTCAAAAGTGATAACCAAAAAGTGGGAGGAGGGATAAATTAGGGAGATGGGATTAACATACACAAACTACTATATATAAAATAAGATAATAAGGACCTACTGTTTAGCACAGGGAATTCTACTCAATATTCTACAATAACCTATATGGGAGTATATATATATATACTCCCATATAGGTATATATATATATATATATATATATATATATATATATATATATAATTGATTCACTTTGCTGTACACCTGAAACTAATACAACATTGTAAGCCAGCTATGCTCCAATAAATTTTTTTATGAAAAAAAAGGTTAAAAACAAACAAAACAAAATAAAAGTGATAGTCCAGGAATGAACTAAAACAATGCTAAATCAACTAAAGCAGTTTAAAAATAATTGTAAATTAGAGTTCCCTGGTGGTGCAGTGGGTTAAGGCTTTGGCATTATCACTGCTGTGGCACAGATTTGGTTCCTGTCCTGGGAACTTCCAAATGCCACAGGTATGGCCAAAAAAGAAAAAAAAATTTTTTTTGATTATTTTTCAGTGCCTTGTATACTTTTTGTATTGAATTTAAGTGTCTTTAAAACTTTACTGAGTATATTCCAGTTATGCCAAATTCTCTCTTCTAATTATTATTCAGATGAATGTGTTTCACAAAATTATTGTTGTATGTGCGTAGAACACCGTACACCTCAGACTGGGATTCAACCCATGTGCCAAGACTCAAACCCTCCAGAATCCAGATTAGGACTTGAACCCACTGTGTGTTAACTAAAATCACACACCTGGTCGCAGGACTGACTGAAGTTCAGGTTCTTTATGTCTCAGCATAGAAGGGATTCAGGGAGAGGCAAAGTAATAGGTAAGAAGTGGATTTACTGAGAGGTGGGCAGAGCATAGGCCATCTAGGTGGTGAAGTCTTATGGGCTGGGCAATTTCCTAGGGTCATGAGTGGGAGCATTATTCCAGCTATTTCTGGGAAGGGACAGAGGGTTTCCAGGTACTGGGTCACCGCCCACTTTTTGGCCTTTAATGGCCTCAGAACTGTGGGTGTGACATTCAGCTAATGTTTACAGTGAGCTATAGTGGAACTCAAGGTCCACTGGAAGCCAGATCATCCACCTCCTTGGACCTGGTTGGTTCTGACCAGTTTTTGTCACAGCCTCAAGGACATGTCATTCTTTTAAGGGTTGGGCCCTGCCCTCTTTCCTCCTGTTTCAACTACATAATCTTTAAAATATATCCCTTTTCATGGACCATCGCTTCACTCGCACACACCTCTCCAGTGCACAGTCTGTGTGACTTTCTCACCCTCCTTTGTCTGCCCTGTTTTTCTGCTGTTTCTGGTGATTGGCCTGCCTTCCAACAGCAGCAGTTCACATAAGCCATCAAACGGAAGCTTTGCCTGCAGGCCCAGGGCCATAAAGGCACCTTCTCTCATCATTTCCCTCCATTTCTTTCAGAACTTCCTCCTTCTTTTGTCCTCTGTTCTCAGAGGTTCATGTGTCTTTGTTGGTTGAGTTTGCGGGGGTTTTTTGGTTTGTTTGTTTCACTTTGTTTGTTTGGGGTTTTTTGGGGGAATATGGGGGGAATATGGCTTATAATTTCCTTTCCCAAAAGCCCCAGAGCTCTGCCCTGTGCCTCTTGCCCTATCACCACCACTTTGCTGAGCTTCCTCTTCTTCTAGACCCATGGAGGCAGAAATCTTAAAACCATATCCCCTCAGATTTACTGAAAAGGAGAGCTAGCCTCTAACGTGCATTTAGTACTGAGGATAAGTGCTTTCTGCATACACACAGGTGCATCTCCTCTGGGAGGAGTGAGCCCCTTGTCTGAGGACCTGAGCACTGGGTGGTGGAACAATTTTATTTTTCTTTTCAAGAGTAAAAATTTATTTTCGAGGAACTTCATCTGCACATTTTAAAGAGAGTCCCATAAGAAAGCAAAAATATTAATGTCCCCTTATCCGAGAAATAAATAAGAAGGGCATAAATTTTCTTTTTCTTTTTTTTTCCTTTTTAGGCATTTGGAAGTTCCCAGGCTAGCGGTCCAATCAGAGCTGCAGCTGCTGGCCTACACCACAGCCACAGCAATGCCAGATCCGAGCCGAATCTGCATCCTACATGGCAGCTCATGGCAACGCCAGATCCTTAATCCACTGAGCAAGGTTAGGGATCGAATCCAAGTCCTCATGGAGACTAGTCGGGTTCTCAATCCACTGTGCCACAATGGGAACTCCTAAAGTTTCTTTTTAAATCATGGCACTTAGAAGTTTAGCACCAGCATCCAAAATTTAAGGAAGGGAAGAAACACTTACATATTATATATTTCAGATTCCTCTGGCTAGAGTTCTCCCCATGGAATATGGTATTCCATCTTTCAACTCCTATTACCAAAACAGTAACAACCAGGGAAAAAATACAGACCTAGTGGTTGCTGAAACTGGAAAGGTTACTCCTATCTTCCTTTCAGGCGTCCCAGTGTCTCAGTGTGCTAGAAAAATGGCTGGCATATTCCTCTTGTAGTTGTTTAAGAATAAAGAATAATCAGGAGTTCCCGTCGTGGTGCAGTGGTTAACGAATCCGACTAGGAACCATGAGGTTGCGGGTTCGATCCCTGGCCTTGCTCAGTGGGTTAACGATCCGGCGTTGCCGTGAGCTGTGGTGTAGGTTGCAGACATGGCTCAGATCCCGCGTTGCTGTGGCTCTGGCGTAGGCCGGTGGCTACAGCTCCGATTGGACCCCTAGCCTGGGAACCTCCATATGCCGTGGGAGCGGCCCAAAGAAATAGCAAAATAAAAAAAAAAAAAAGAATAAAGAATAATCATAAACATTCTAAAACCCACGTATTGGACAGTTAATCTTCCACTTTGCTGTTTGGGTGTTTCTCTGGTGTTGGTAATAGCAACTTTAAAAACTGAACAACGTGAGAGTTGTGAGTTAAGTTTTATTTGGGGCAAAATGAAGGACTATAGCCCAGGAGACAGCATATCTGAAAGCACTGAGAAACTGCTCCGGGGGGATGGGGGCAGGATATATAGGAGTTTTGCAACAAAGGGCAGGTAGTAGGAACAAAAGATTAATGTTAATAATAGAAAACCAGGGAGTTCCCATCGTGGCGCAGCGGAAGCAAATCTGACTAGTATCCATGAGGATGTGGGTTTGATTCCTGGCCTCACCCAGTGGGTTGGGAATCCAGTATTGCCAAAAGCTATGGTATAGGTTGAAGACATAGCTCAGATCCCAAGTTGCTGTGGCTGTGGCCTAGGCCGGAGTCTACAGCTCCGAATCAACAAGGTCTGTGTTCACTGAAATCATTCCTATGATGTGCACATCAGTTCTCTGGGGCCGGCATCCTGTGCTTTCTCATCCTCAGGGCTCACCTTGAGGGTGGCTGATGACTGTGACATCTTTTGTTTACGGATAGGGCAATGTTTTATTTCTCAGTAAGGCTATGGTCTTCTCTATGCTTTGTCTTATTTTTCGAATGATTCTTAAATTCTTTCGGTCACCTGTTGATGGTGAAGATGCCTGGGGTCCTGTGTTACTAACCTCAGCTCCAACCACCATGTGCCTCTAGTCAGAGAAGCTACAGGTAACAAAGCCATGGGCTGTCTCGAGCGATCATGAGAAAATGATGCTGTGTAGGAGGATGGCAACATTTGGTCCTTGTGTTTGAGGGAAGGGAATGGGTTACTTTTAGGATGGCTGCTTTCCTAGTTCCCCTGGCTTTGCTCTGGGGTAGCGCCACCCATTGGTTGAGTAGATGCTGGCAAAGTGCCCCAGATTTGGTCCCGGGAAGATTCGGGTTGGCCTCAGTGACGAGCCCAGTAGTGAGGTTCTCAGTGGCTTATAGGACCTGCCTCCCTCCCACCCTCTGTCACCCATCTGACCCAGGACCAGGCTTTCTGTTGTCTCAACAGCCACCTGACTCACCAGGTTCTGCCCTGGTCTCTGGGCTTCCTACATATGAAAGGCCCCGAAGCCTCCTCTCCTGGGGTTCAGGCTAACCTTGGCCTGAGTTGGCCAGGACAAGTCTTCCCTGGAACCCACCGCTCCTGGAAGTGGCTACGGTTCTGGCTCCCGGAAAACCAGAGGCTACTTGTCTCCTCCCTCCACCCCTTTCAGTTTGTCCAAAATACCCATCACCAGAGCCTTTGTTCTCTTTACCACACTGTTTCACTGGCATCTGGGGCCACAAGGGCCCAGTGACCACAGTGGCAGGTGCCGCCATGGGGACAGGAGCACCAACAGCAGCTGCTCTTCCTGTGTGAAAGCTTGGGCCCTGGTCGACCCACCACCAAGTCAGAGTTTCCAGCCCGGGGGACTTTTCTAGTTGTCTACTCATCTCCACAACAGAGATAACACCAAACTGGGGACACCCGAACCCCTTCCAGCCCCAGTGACCTGCTCTCTGTGATGATTCATCTGTGGGTCACACTGGCCCCACAGGGGACTGCCCTCCGGAAGAGACTGTCCCAGGACCATCTCACAGGATTTAACAGTTGTCACATCTTTCCTATACTGCACTCACAATTTTATCGATGTTTAGTACTGTCTATCCTATTTTTTTTGTCTTTTTTTTAAGGGCCACACTCATGGCATGTGGAAATTCCCAGGCTAGGGGTCAAATCAGAGCTACAGTTGCTGGCCTACACCACAGCCATAGCAATGTAGGATCCTTAACCCACTGAATGAGGCCAGGGATCGAACCTATGTCCTCATGGATATAGTTGGGTTCTTTACCACTGAGCCACGATGGGAACTCACTATTCTTTTTCTTTGAATCAACTCAGCTCTTCACTTTACATTTAAGTTACTTCTGTACTGTCCTAAACAATATCATTTTCAAGATTAGTCATCTGAGGTGCTAGTTATATATTTTCAAGTGCACATTAACTAAACAGATAATTATGAGACCTGGAGTCCATCATTGTCAGTGTGATACAACTGGTTGTTCCAGGAAGTTCTGGCCCAAGAAGATAAGGCTGTAGACCAATAAATAACTTCACTATTTGCTTCAGAAAATTCCTGCAAATGACTTCATTCAGGTGACCAATCTGTTTACCTGAGCAAACCATCCTTAGATACCAGTTCACTCCCTCAGACCCTCACCTCACTGTGTCCTCCAGTCCTGAGCCATCATGTCACAAACTGTGCCCAACCCAGTCCAACCTCTGCCTCGAAAGACCCACCTTCAATAGCGTGAGCCCAGACCTCAAAACCCTATAGATATTCTTCCTTGAACTTTTCCTTCTGAGACACAGCTGAACCCATCAAAGTGGTGGTGTCCATTTTTGCAATAAGTCTAGAAACAGCTTTGCTTGCTCAGTGGCTTCTTCTAATGATCTTCTGGGAGCTGAAGGTCAGCAACTAGGAACGTTTACCATGTTCCACTGCACAGCCTGAGCAACAGGAGTGACACTCACTGTGTGTGTCAGAACATTGAGGGGACAGTGGTCCCTCCAGCACTCCTTCTCCCTGCCTCCCACCTCCTCCCTCAGGGCCTCACCACCAAGGCCTCTGGGCACATCACTTCCCCCACCTTCCATGGCTTCCAAGCCTCTGAGAGCAAGACTCAAACTAAGGGGAAGGCAGTTACGGGGGTGAGCATATCATGCTGTAGTGAGAGTGGTAGAGCAATAGGCAGCCTCCATGGTTTTGTTGCCAAAATCTCGGCTGCCTCTCTGCACAGATGCCAAATAGAAACTCAGAGACAGAGCTGGAGGTAACAGAAAAAGTCCCTTTAATTGCCAGGCAAAGAGGGAGCACAGCAGGCTAGTGCCTCAAGGACTATTTCCCCTTGCGGGGGGGGGGGGGCGGGGGGGGTGGTAGTTAACAATGTTCAAAGAGCAGGGCGTTATCAGCTCGAGGACATTTTCCTGATTGGTGTGTGACAGGGTGATTGGGAGTCAGCATCATCAACCTTTCGGTTCCAACTGGCCTGGGGTCTACAGGTTCTTGTGGGCAGTATACCATTGACTTCTTCCAACTGGTAGGGGGCTTCAGCACCTGCAAAACAGCTTCAAGGACACAGGCACAGAATATTATCTACAGTCCTTGAGGAAGAACTAAAAGTCCTTGACTTTGTTGAATGGCTAAACTATTATTATTTTGTCTTTCTAGTTTTCCTTGTTCTCTGTATTTTCTCACTTCTCTGATTAAATTGATTCTTTGACTAAGAGTTTTCTATAGACAAAAAAGAAGGCGGAAGACATGAGTGGGGATCCACTCTGGGAAGGCCTCGAAGGGTCTTGCTTAGTTATAGTTTGAAAAGATTGTTGATGTAAAAAAAAAAATTTGAATTCCCCGGTGGCACAGTGAGTTAAGGACCCAGCATTGTCACTGCAGCAGCTCAAGTCATTGCTGTGGCACAGGGTCAATCCCTGGCCCAGGAACTTCCACATGCCATAGGTGCAGCAAAAACGAACAAAAAAACCCCACCAAACAATGGATTGTTCATGAAGTCATTACATTGGCCACTCTGTAGCCAAATTTGAAGGAAATGTGGAAATTCATGACTCTGATACAGAGCAGTACACACCCAGGTAGTTGTTTATATGGTGGGATTTGAGAGCACCAAAAGGGCTCTCTGCCCCAAATTTCTTGCTTTTCTCCCATTTTCCCACAAGGCACAGGTTTTATAAGGTATAAAATTTTAACTTTAAGTTAAGGAAAACATTAATTTCTTAACTTTTTAAGGACTGCCTTTATGGTCCTTTGAAGACATAAAATCTGGGCCAATACCATACCAACCATTTGTCTTTATTGGTCATTGTCATAGTTTCGGATGTTATAACAAAAGTACTACTGGGGGTTGTGTAAGACTGGGAGCTTAAACAGCAACATTTATTCTCACAAATCTGGAAGCTAAGAGTTCAAGAACAAGGTGCTGGCAGAACCGGTGTCTGGAGAAGGTCCTCTTGCCAGTCTTCTCATTGTGTCCCCACATGGTGGGTGGGTGTCTGTGTCTGTTCTTATAAGGGCACTAATCCCATTCATGGGGGCTCCACCCTCATGATGTTATCACCTCCCAAAGGCCCTGCCTCCTAATACCATCACACTAGGGATTAGGCTTCAATTCGTGAATCTTGTCAGGATTCATGGACACAGGTTGGAAAAAGAATTTTCCAGACTCATAGCAAGAGGTGAGAAGAGGAGTTCCTATCATGGCACAGCAGTTAACAACTCCGACGAGGAACCATGAGGTTGTGGGTTTGATCCCTGGCCTCGCTCAGTGGGTTAAGGATCCAGCGTTGCCATGAGCTGTGGTGTAGGTCACAGACGCGTCTCAGATCTGGTATTGCTATGGCTCTGGCATAGGCTGGCAGCAACAGCTCCAATTCAAGCCCTAGCCTGGGAATCTCCATATGCCCCGAGTGCGGCCCTAAAAAGACAAACGACAAAAAAAAAAAGAAAATTTATTGCGATAGGAGATGCTGCTAGCATAGCAAGATGACTTCCTGATGATCAGGGAGAACCAACCCCAGGCACAGGGTTGTGCCAATTTTTATAGTCCAGGGAGAGGAGAGGTCTCAGGATATACCTGCTGACCTGCTGATTGGTTGGGGAAAGAGGGGTCTTACAATATACTTGGTTGGGGTGTATAAGGAGTGTATATGGGGATAGGGGGTGAGGTGAGGAGTGGGCCACATAACTTTCCTAGTAGGGGGTAGGAAGGAGTAGGACAGGTTGCTCACGGTGGGGAAGGGGACATTACAGTGAAACAGGTGGGGACATAAAGGTCTGGTAATTCTTGTCTTGGCCAGAGGCTTGGAGTTCTATCTCCTTGGAGAGACCCTGAAGTCCCACAAATTTGGATGGTGTGGCGGGGTCAGGGGGCCACAAACATTCAGTCCATAGCAACCACTTGCTGTGGCTGGGAACTGTGTCAACATGTCTACCTGTATTACATGTTCTGATTTTTTTTTTTTTTTGTCTTAGTTTTTTTTCAGGGCCGCACCCTCGGCATACGGAAGTTCTCAGGCTAGGGGTGGAATAGGAGCTGTAGCTGCCGGCCTGCACCACAGCCACAGCCACAGCAACGCAGGATCCTTAACCCACTAAGCAGGGCCAGGGATCAAGCCATGTACTACTCGAATTCCTTACTGCTGAGCCAGGACAGGAACTTCCCATGTTTTGATTCTTAAAGCCCCCTGGGAATGGGAGGTACTACTATCCACAGTTGAGAGATGAGGAAACTAAGGCCTCACAAGGTTTGCTTACTTGCTAAGGTGGCCTGCTGGAGTAGCCTCACCAGTTTCCACGTTCCCAACATTCAGTGAATGGATTCACAACATGAAAACATCTGCGCTGGCGTGACCCCCTTCTTACAGCGTTCTCCTGGGTTTCTTACTTCCTCATCAGGACACCCCCTGAGAGGGCAAGCCAGGTGCTGTTTTTAGGGACAGACTGTCAGTTCCGGGTTCCCTTGGGAAAGGGAGGAGGAGGGGCTGAGGAGGGAGCCTGCTGAAGGGAAGGGGCATAAAGTGAAGCTGGACTCAGGAGTTCAGAGTGAGGCCTGGGGGTGCCCAGAGGCCGCAGGCAGGCGGGTGAAATAGGAGGAGGGGGTCCGAGGCTCAGACTCCCAGTTATAAGACAAATGAGTGATAGGGATGGAATGTGCTGTGTGGCGACCTCAGCGCACACTGTGCTGAACATTTGAAAGTTACTGAGAGAGCAGATCTCAAAAGTTCTCATCATAAGAGAAAACTGCATAACTGAGAGTTCCCATCATGGCTCAGCAGAAACAAATCTGACTAGCATCCATGAGGACCCAGATTCGATCCCTGGCCTTGCTCAGTGGGTCAAGGATCCAGCGTTGCCATGAGCTGTGGGGTAGGTTAAAGACGCGGCTCAGATCCCTAGTTGCTGTGGCTGTGGTGTAGGCCGGTGGCTATAGTTCCAATTTGACCCCTAGCCTGGGAACCTCCATATGCTGTAGGAGTGCCCCCCCCCCAAAAAAAACTGCATAATTATGTGAGGCAATGGATGATAACTAGACTCACTGTCCAAACTGAATGAATTTTCATTTGTCACTTCCTAGTACTACGAAGTGATAATGATCCTGGCCACCATTACACCTGGATCTGCTAATTTACTTAGGGCAGTCTACCATAATAAAATTCTGCCAACAGTTATTATAGGGAAATATGAAAAATTCCCAGCACTGTAGCCAATAGGGCAAGTAAAAGACTATAAAGTGACATACTCAACATTTTAAAGTACTTATTTATTACCATTTTTCCCGCATATATCTCTGTAACCCGTGCACCATTTTTTAGAGGTTTCAGCTGGTTTGTTTATGTTTTTTTCTTTTTTGGCCACTCTGAGACATATGGAGTTCCCAGGCCAGGGATCAGACCCGAGCCACGACCCACACCACAGTTGTGGCAATGCAGGGTCCTTTAACCCACTGTGCTAGGCTGGGGATTGATACTTCATCCTGGTGCTGCAGAGACCTCACCAATCCTGTTGCACTGGGAACTTCTGATTTATTTATTTTTTAAAATCACTGCAATAAATGCTTTGGCATAAAAAATTTGAAATTCAGGATTATAAACTAACTCCACTGATATGCTATGTAAGATGAAGCACTCTTAAAAAAAAAAATTACAGAGTTCCCATCGTGGCGCAGTGGGTAACGAATACGACTAGGAACCATGAGGTTGCGGGTTCGGTCCCTGCCCTCGCTCAGTGGGTTAACGATCTGGCGTTGCCGTGAGCTGTGGTGTAGGTTGCAGACGCGGCTCGGATCCCGCATTGCTGTGGCTCTGGCATAGGCCGGTGGCTACAGCTCCGATTCAACCCTTAGCCTGGGAACCTCCATGTGCCTCGAGAGTGGCCCAAGAAATAGCAAAAAGACAAAAAAAAAAAAAATTACTAAAGCATTTATAGGAATTCCCTGGTGGCACAGTGGGCTGAGGATCCAACATTGTTACTGATGTGGCACGGGTTTGATCCCTGGCCTGGGAACTTTTATACTAAGGGTGCAGCCAAAAAGAAAAAAAAGGTAATTAAATACAAAATTACTGCTCATTAAAAATGCAAAAAAATGGCATAATGGGTTAAGAATCCGACTGCAGTAGCTGGGGTCTTTGCAGAGGTATGGGTTCAATCCCTGGCCCAGGAATTTCCATGTGCCATGGGTGTGGTCATTAAAAAAAATTACTGCTCTTAAAAATGCAAAAGGAATTCTTTGATTCCAAATTAGGGGTCAGGAAATTTTCTGTAAAGGGCCAGATAGTAAATATTTCTGGCTTGGAGTTCCCGTCTTGGTGCAGCAGAAACGAATCCGACTAGGAACCATGAGGTTGTGGTTTAGATCCCTGGCCTCGTTCAGTGAGCTAAGGATCCGGCGTTGCCGTGAGCTGTGATGTGGGTCGCAGACACGGCTCAGATCTGATTTGCTATGCCTGTGGCATAGGCTGGCAGCTGTACTTCCATTTGACCCCTAGCCTAGGAACCTCCATATGCCTCCGGTGAGGCCCTAAAAAGCAAAAAGAAAAGTTAGGCTTTGCAGGCCAAGAGGAGATAGGGTTTCACAATATTTACAAATATACAGCCTGATGTTGCCCACCTGAAACTAATGTTATATGTCAATTATAGCTCAATTTAACTCTTGCAGCTGGGTCGAAACTTCTCCCTGGGCCTCCTCTGCTCACACAGCACCCTGGTTCTGTTCTGGGTGGTCACGCCCCCAGGATGGAATCCCACCTTGAGAAGAAAACCCACAAGAGACCCATGTTCTCTGTAAAATAAAGCAAGCACTAAGAAACAAAGAAACAAACCAGAAAAACACTTCCACTGTAATTATAATAAGTTAAACATAGTCATAAACAGAGTCAGAGAGTGCAGAGTTCAGCTCTCATTGCACTGCCCTGAAGAAAAAGCAGTCCTTACTGGGATTCAGGCTCCACTGTAGGTTTTAAATTCTTGTAGGGATATTGCAATTCTAAGAAAAAGAAATCTAGGGTGATAAGGAAGACAAAAACTATTTGAAATGGTGTCAGTGGAACTTGCTGTTTCTTTCTTTTTACAGTTTTAATTATTTTTTATTTTTTATTATAGTTGACTTACAATGTTCTGTCAATTTCTGCTGTACAGCAAAGCGACCCAGTCATACATATACATATACATTCTTTTTCTCACATTATCCTACATCATGTTCCATCACAAGTGATTGGCTATAGTTCCCTGTGCTACACAGGAGGATATCATTGCTTATCCACTCCAGATGTATCAGTTTGCATCTACTAACCCCAAACTCCCAGTCCATCCCACTCCCTCCCCCTCCCTCTTGGCAACCACAAGTTCGTTCTCCAAGTCCATGAGTTTATTTTTTGTGGAAAGGTTCATTTGTGCCATATATTGGATTCCAGGTATAAGTGACATCATATATGATATCATAAGTGACATCATATCATATGGTATTTGTCTTTTTCTTTCTGACTTACTTCACTTACAATGAGAGTTTCTAGTTCTATCCATGTTGCTGCAAATGGCATTTCTTCTTTTTTAAGGCTTAATAGTGTTCCATTGTGTATATACACCACATCTTCTTAATGCAATTATCTGTCAAAATGGACATTTGGGTTGTTTCCATGTCTTGGCTATTGTGAATAGTGCTGCAATGAACATATGGGTGCATGTGTCTTTTTCAAGGAAAGTTTTGCCTGGATATATGCCCAGGAGTGGGATTGCTGGGTCATTTGGTAGTTCTATATGTAGTTTTTTGAGGTACCTCCATCCTGTTCTCCATAGTGGTTGTACCAGCTTACATTCCCACCAATAGTGAAGGTGGGTGCCCTTTTCTCCACACCCCCTCCAGCATTTGTTATTTGTGGACTTATTAATGATGGGCGTTCTGACTGTTGGGAGGTGGTACCTCATTGTAGTTTTGATACAGCTAACTAATCTCTAATAATTAGTTACGTTGAGCATTTTTTCATGTGCCTGTTGGCCATCCATAGGTTTTCTTTGGAGAAATGTCTATTCATGTCTTCTGTCTGTTTTTCAACAGGGTTGTTTTTTTGCTGTTGAGTTGTATACTTGTTTTTATATTTTGGAGATTAAGCCCTTGTCGGATGCTTCGTTTGAAACTATTTTCTCCCATTCCATAGGCTGTCTTTTTGGGGTTTTTTATGGTTTCCTTTGCTGTGCAAAAATTTGTCAGTTTGATTAGGTCCCATTAGTTTATTTTGTTTTTATTTCTGTTGCTTTGGAAGACTGACCTAAAAAAAATTTGTAAGGTTGATGTCAGAGAATGTTTTGCCTATGTTCTCTTCCAGGAGTTTGATGGTGTCCTGTCTTGTACTTAAATCTTTAAGCCATTTTGAATTTATTTTTGTGCATGGTGTGAGGGTGTGTTCCAATTTCATTGGTTTACATGCAGCTGTCCAGTTTTCCCAGCAGCACTTGCTGAAGAGATCCCCCCCCCCCATTTTATATTCTTGCCTCCTTTGTCGAAGATTAATTGACTGTAGGCGTCTGGGTTCAGAACTTGCTATTTCTGTTGGCTACTTGGGTTGTACACCTGCATGTGGTGGGCACACCATCTTATTCACATGTTTCTCATGATAGCTCCCCGCAGTAAGAACTAACAGCTTCCGTTCAGATTAAGACGCTGAGGCCAGAGGGGCTGACATACAGTGAGCAATGTCTGCACTGGAATTCAGTGCCAGTCGACCTGCTCCGAAGGCTGTGCCACCTCATGGGGGTGGGGGCCTTCCAGATCAGTCCCCCTTTATCCTAACATCAAAGAGAAGGAATACACTGGGCAGTTCCACGCCCGTGCCAGCTCATTTACTGCCTCAGGGCATCTAAACCACCTTTTTCAGAAACAGAGAAGTATGTTTACATATAGGGAACCCAATTCATTTGAAATACAACAAAGATTTTAGCTTTCATTTGATTTTTTTTAGAACACCAGAGCAGAGGCTTTTGAACTTTTTTGAACTTGTGCCACAGAATGAAAAGTGCTTTTCCTCATTCCCCAGTACACACAACACATGCGCGTGTAACAGAAGTTTCACATAGCAACACTCACTGCACGTGTGAGAAGCAAGACGATGTTTAGATTCTGATCTAGTCTGTCTTTTCTTTCTTCTTTTTGTTCATAGTCTTCCTGAATAATCTTTTGTTTGCTTGTTTGTTTGTCTTTTTAAGGCCACACCCTTGACACATGGAAGTTCCCAAGCCAGGGGTTGAATTGGAGCTGCAGCTGCCAGCCTACACCACAGCCACAGCAACGCCAGATCCAAGGCATATCTGCAGCCTATGCCACAGCTTATGGCAACACTGGATCCTTTGACCCAATGAATGAGGCCAGGGAGCAAACCCACATCCTCATGGATACTAGTTGGGTTCATTTCCACTGAGCCACAGTGGAAACTCCAAGCCTTTTGTGTGTGTGTGTGTGTGTGTGTGTGTGTGTGTGTGTTAAAAACACTTGACATGAGATCTACCCACTTACAATTTTAAGTGTATGTTGTTCATTACAAACACACTGCTGTTCAGCAGATCTCAGAACTTGTTCATCTCGTGTAATTGAAACCTGACCTTTTGAACATCTCCCCATTTCTCGCCCGCCCCACCCTCCCCTCAGCATCCACCACTCTCCACTCCAGCTTCTGTGTGTTGGACTATTCTGAATTTCTCCTGTAAGTAGAAGCCTGTGATGAAAAACAGTATGGAGACTCCTCAAAAAAATGAAAAATGGATATTTTTATGTTTAAATGCTGGACCCGACCCCCGCATTGATGTTAGGATCCACTTGCATGTTGCTACCACATTTGAAATACACTGCAAAGGGACCTGAATTTGTTTTTTGCTTTAAAACATACGATCAGGTTGCCTCAGCTGGTATCAAAGACTTGTGAAGTAAGTAGGAAGAGCTGGGGAGGAGGACAAAAAAGGATATTTTAAAAATTATTAATGGCAACTCATGCATTTTTAATTCTTGAAAAGAGGAAGAGATGCAGCTTATAAATGGGGTTTATTTTTTACTACGCACTGATCAAAGATTATGAAATACCCGATTTGTATCACTAAACAGACATTTTAAGGCCCAAACTGAAACTAAAACTCAAAGGGGATTTCATCTTCTGTGTCCCAAACAATGTTCATCAGCTCCTTAGTGAACGGCTAATAAGCTTCTCTGAAGCAAGTGCACCACGGCATGGCTATCGTTGTCCACTAGGTGGCGATATAGAACAGGAGTAGCCCTTTCCTTACTACTGACACGTAGGCTGCAAAGGAATTTAGAAACCCAGGCTTGTCCAGTAACTCACATGAATTCAGCCTAAAAGTTTACTCAGTGCTCCAGGCATGTTTCTGCCTTTTCTTGGAACATCCCTGTATTTCAGCGTCATTCTTGCTGACAGCCTAGCATTTAAAATTAGTAATGTTTTGGCTATTCCTTGTGGCAGTAAGATACATCATAATGTCTGTACTTACTTAAATCTGCAAATTTCACATATGCCGTTAAGCTTTGTTTCTTGCCTCTTCCATGTAACATTTAAGAAATACTGTGGCTCCTTCTGTCCTTTCCCACTGCTAACTATTTCTATCTTTCTTTTCTTTTTGCTTTTTTCCTTTTTAGGGCTGAACTCATGGCATATATGTATATATATATATCTCCTGACCTCCTGGGCTAGGGGTCAAATCGGAGCTGCAGCTGCCGGCCTATGCCACAGCCATAGCAACACCAGACCCAAGCTGCCTCCCCAACCTACACTGCAGCTTTCAGCAACACTGGATCCTTAACCCACTGAACAAGGCCAGGGATTGAACCCACGTCCTCATGGGTACTAGTCGGGTTCTTAACCTGCTGAGCCACAATGGAGCTCCAAAAATTTCTATATATCTTAGTTGTTCTACATGATGTAAAGCTCTTAAAATTCGTAATGGATATTCTAGTTCTTATGGTTCAGCTGAAAAGAATCATCTCAAATGCATATCAGCAAGCCATTTTCCATAAAAGAGCTAATAGCTGTTAAGTTAGAAATGTATCATAAATAAAAATGTATTTTTTTTGCAGTGTGGAAACAGTCTTTCGAAATAATGGCATGTATGAGAGATTTTAAAATTCTCATAAAGTGATGCCTGTTATAAGAAATATTTATGAATTCCTGTTGTGGCTCAGCAGGTTACAACCTGACTAGTATCCATGAGGATGAGGGTAAAATTCCTGGCCATGCTCAGTGGGTTAAGGATCCGGCATTGCTGTAAGCTGTGGCATAGGTCGCAGAGGGAGCTCAGATTCCATTGCTGTGGCTGAGGTGTAGGCCAGCCGCTGCAGCTTCAATTTAACTCTTAACCTGGGAACTTCCATATAGAGCAGGTGCGGTCTTAAAAAGAGAAAAAGACATGTTTATAATTACTTGGGAATCTTGCTTATTTTTACAGCATTTTTGATATTCATAAAGAGAAGATATCAATGAATGATTTTTTCTTGCCACTTACTATATTTGCACATCTTTTGAATTTTTATGAATTCAGATGTGAGGATGTTTTTGTTATAAAAGTAGTATGTAACTCTGAAGAAAAACTTAGATTTTAGTATGGCATAACCTGGAGAATTATTACTTGTAGGTCTGTTGAATGCTCACACAATTTAAGTTCTGTGTAAGTTAATCTTAACCGTGAATAGCTGATTTAGGAAATAATATTTCTGAATTTAGGTCACTTCTTCTGTGTTCCTATCTATAATTAAATATCTTCTTTAAAGTGGAAGGAATATCAAGTTGCTCATTATCCTGATGGTAATACAATTAGCAAGACAACTCATATTAGCACATTTCTTTGTTAAAAACAGCAAAATCAGGAGTTCCTGTTGTGGCTCAGTGGGTTAAGAACCTAACTAGTATCCATGAGGATGCGGGTTCCATCCCTGACCTCACTTAGTGGGTTAAGGAATCCCAGGCCACTGAATGCTGTGGTGTAGGTCACAGATGTGGCTCAAATCTGGCATTGATTTGGCTGTGGTGTAGGCCAGCAGCTGCGACTGCAACTCAACCTCTAGCCTGGGAACTTCCATATGCCACAGATGTGGTCCTAAAGAGAAAAAAAAACAACAACAGCAAAATAATTATATTTAATATTTTACCATTCTTCACACCACACAGTGACCCACCCCCACGTGGTTGTCGTAGGTTTAAAGCATCAGCAGCACTTTCATTTACATTAGCTCATTTTGTGCCCCTAATAGCTGTATAGCATCGGTGAGGCCTGTGAAGGTTCTGAAATATAAAACCTCCACATGAGGTCCTCATCTGATGGGTTCCAGAGCCAGGGGAGGACCGACCATGATTCTGGGTTCACGCGCTCTGCCTTTCATTTCCGTGGGGTTGCAGACGGTGCCCCAAAACTCCCTGTGTGCAGATAAGGAAGAGCAAGTCTTTCTAGCAGGGATCTGAAGTAGCAGGTGCTCTGTCTTGCTCTTTCTTCACCTGCCTGTGGGGAGTGGAGTGGGGGCAGGAAAGATTTAGGACAGGCTCACGTGCCTGGCATGCTTACACCCAACAGGGCGACAGCTGTGGGGTGGGCTACACACGTCCTATTGACCCAGGTGCCCCTGTTGACTTGCAGCTTTGTCCATCAGCTTTCAACCTGCATCTCCCTGAGGCATAGTCATCTGTTCACCCAGCAGATAAGCATGAAAACGGATCCCCTCCTGTGTGGGGGGACTTGTGTCAGGGGCTGTGTCCCCCATACACAGGGTTGAACAAGCAGATGGGCTGCCTGCCCACACAGACTTTGAAGTCTAGCAGGAGAAGCCGACCAACATCTCGTCAAGTAAAGGCTTTACGAGATGATAATGGTGAGCTATAGTTCAGATAGGGGGAGTGTGTGTCAGGAAGTTTCTCTCAAAAAGCCTTCTCTCTCTCTCTCTCTTTTTTTTTTTTTTTTTTTTTTTTTGGTCTTTTTTAGGGCCACAGCTGTGGCATATGGAGGTTCCCAGGCTAGGGGTCAAATTGGAGCTGTGGCCACCGGCCTACTCCACAGCCACCACAACATGGGATCTGAGCCGCGTCTGCCACCCACACCACAGCTCACGGCAACGCCAGATCCTTAACCCACTGAGTGAGGCCAGGGATCGAACCCTTGTCCTCACGGATACTAGTCAGGTTCGTTAATCACTGTGGCTGTTGTGTAGGCCTGAAGCTGTAGCTCTGATTCAACCTCTAGCCTGGGAACTTCCATATGCCACAGGTGCTGCCCTAAAAAGAAAAAAAAAAGTTATATTTTGTCCCAACCACAGAGACAAGCCGTAGATGAGTTTTAAGTAGAGAATAAATATGATTTGTTTTTAAAAGATATGCTGGCAGCTTTGCGTTTAGAGTGGAGTGAATCTCAGCTGGAGGTAGGCTCAGAGGCACCTGGCAGTCCACAACAGGTGGTGGCCGCTGTAGGGCAGTGGCAGGGAGGTGAGGGAATGAGAAGCCCCTGGCAGGGGCTGAACAGCAGGTGGGGGGTGTTCCACCAGTTCAGACACAGATTTCCCAGGGTGGGACACCAGGCGACATCCCAGCGGAGATGTTAAAGAGTCATCTGGACATGAGTCCATTGTTGAAAAGAGGATTAGGCTGGAGCTGTCACTTTGGGAGACGTCATCCTGGAGATGGTACTAAAATCCAGGAAAAAGAGATGAGACCACATTGGGAGGAAGAGTGCATGGAAAAGACTAGAAGGCCCAGAACCCAACCCAAAGAAACCTCTACATGAAAAAGTAGGCAAAGAAGAAGGAATCAATAACAGAGTTTGAAAATAGCCCTAGAGAGTTAGGAGAAAATCCAGATGAGTGTGGGGTCTCCCAAGCCAGAGAAGATGCTGATACAGGATTCAGATGCTGCCAACATGAGGAGGGTGCCCTGTGCCCTGTGTCCTGGGAAAGCACATGACACAAGTTCAAAGGGGAGAGCCCTGCATATTAGAAATACAGTTTCAACTGGAAGCAGTGTTGTCCTTCTTTACTTTCAAGGGGGACCTTTTACTTACATGGCTATAAAACTGGCCGGACTGGAATGTTTTGTTTCAGAACATTCAGATTTCAGGGCCTTCTATAGCTGCCAGATTGACACCAACTGTTAAGACCAATTTTTTTTTTTTTTTGGGCCACGCCCACCGCATGCAGAGGTTCACAGGCTAGGGATCAAACTACACCACAACAATGACCCAAGCCACAGCAGTGACAATGCCACATCCTTAACCCACTGCTCCACCAGGGAACTCCAGTACCAATTTTTTCCCTAACATTCAGTTATGAAAAATGTCAACCATACAGAAACATTGAAGGAATTATACAATGAACACTCATGTTTAACCTGGATCTCACAATTAACATTTTGCTATACTCACTTTACCACATGTCTATCCATTTAACTATCCCCCTATCTAGCCATCATTCATCTTAAAAATGCTACATTTCAAACTAAGCTTCAGACAAACAGAAGTCCGGAACCAAATGGCTTCACAGGTGAATTCTACCAAACATTTAGGGAAGAGTTCTACCCTTCTCAGAGTTCCTGCTGTGGTTCAGAGGGTTAAGACCCAGCATAGTGTCCAGGAGGATGTAGGTTTGATCCTTGGCCTCACTCAGTGGATTAAGGATCCAACATTGCCACAGGCTATGGCGTAAGCCACAGATATGGCTTGGATCTGGTGTTAGTTACTGTGGCTGTGGTGTAGGCTGGCAGCTGCAATTCTGATTTGGCCTCTACCCCAGGAACTTCCGTATGCCACAAGTATAGCCGTAAAAAGGAAAAGAAAAAAATAAAAACCTATCCTTCTCAAAATATTGCAAAAAATTTCAGAGGAAGGAACAATTCAGAACAAATTCTATGAGAGAGAGAGAGAAATGCCAGCATCACTCTAATACCAAAAACTCACAAAAAAAGAAAATTACAGCCTGGTATTGCTGATGAACATGATGCAAAAATCCTCAACAAAATATTAACAAGCCAAATCCAATAATACATTAAAAGGATTATACAGTGTGATCAGGTGGGACTCATCCCAGGATGTGAGAATTTTTCAATATCTGCAAATCAATCAATGTAATACACCACATTAACAAACGAGAATAAAAACCTCATGATTATCTCAATAGATGCAGAAAAAGCTTTCAACAAAACTCAACATCCATTTATTGTTGTTATTAAAAAACAACTCTCTTGGAGTTCCCGTCGTGGCGCAGTGGTTAACGAATCCGACTAGGAACCATGAGGTTGCGGGTTCGGTCCCTGCCCTTGCTCAGTGGGTTAACGATCCGGCATTGCCGTGAGCTGTGGTGTAGGTTGCAGACGCGGCTCGGATCCTGCGTTGCTGTGGCTCTGGCATAGGCCGGTGGCTACAGCTCCGATTCAACCCCTAGCCTGGGAATCTCTATGCCTCGGGAGCGGCCCAAGAAATAGCAACAACAACAACAGAAAAAAGACAAAAGACAAAAAAAAAAAAAACTCTCTGGAATGTGGTCATAGAGTGAACATACATCAACATAATTAAGGCCATATACCATAAGCCCACAGCTTATATCATACTCTACAATGAAAAGCTGATAGCATTTCCTCTAAGATCAGGAACAAGGCAAGCATGCCCACTCTCACCAGTCTTATTCAACATAGTATTGGAAGTCCTAGCCATGGCAATCAGACAAGAAAAATAAGTAAAAGAAATCCAGATTGGAAAAGAAGAAGTAAAACTGTCATGGTTTGTAGATGGCATGATACTATACATAGAAAATCCTAAAGATCCTACCAGAAACTACTAGAGTTCATCAATGAATTTGGCAAAGTTTCAGGATACAAAATTAATATACAGAAGTCTTTTTCATTTCTATACGCAAACAACAAAGTATCAGAAAGAGAAATTAGGGAAACAATTTCATTTACCATCACATCAAAAAAAAAAACCCAAAATGCTTAAGAATAAACATACCTAAGAAGGTAAAAGGCCTGTACTCAGAAAACTATAAGGCACTGATGAAAGAAACTAAAGAGGACACAAACAGAAAGAAAGATATACTGTGTTCTTGGATTAGAAGAATTTATTGTGTTAAAATGACCATACTACCCAAGGCAATCTATAGGTTCAATGCAATCCCTGTCAAAATACCAATGACATTTTACACAGAACTGGAAGAAATCATTCTGAAACTTCTATGGAAACACAAGAGACCCCAAATAGCCAAAAGAGTCTTGAGAAGGAAAAAAAAGTTGGAGAAATCATGCTCCCTTACTTCAGACTATACTATAAACTTACAGGAATCAAAACGGTATGGTACTGGCATAAGAACAGACACATACATCAAGCAAACAGAACAGAGAGCCCAGAAATAAACCCACGTACTTATGGTCAGTTTATCTATGACAGAGGAGGCAAGAATATATAAGACAGTCTCTTCAATAAGTGGTGCTGGGAAAACTGGACAGCTACATGAAAGAATGAAATTGGAATATTCTCTGGCCCCATATACAAAAATAAACTCAAAATGGGTTAAAGACCTAAATACAAGACTGAATACCATAAAACTCTTAGAGGAAAACAGGCCAAACACTCTCTGACATAAATCACAGCAATATTTTTTTGGCTCTGTCTCATAAAGCAAAGGAAACAAAAGCACAAATAAACAAATGGGACCTAATTAAACTTGGCTTTTGCATAGCAAAGGAAGCCATTGGAAAAACAAAAAGATAACCAACCAGAATTCCTGTCATGGCTCAGTGGGTTAAGAACCCAATCAGTATCCATGAGGATGGGGATTCAGTCCCTGACCTTGCTCAGTAGATTAAGGATCCCATGTTGTTATGAGCGGTGGTGTAGGTCGCAGATGTGGATCTGGTCTGGTGTTGCTATGGCTGTGGCATAGGCTGTGAGCTGCAGCTCCGATGTGACCCCTAGCCTGGGAACTTCCATATGCTGCAGGTGTGGCCCTAAAAAGAAAAAACAAAAAGAAATAAGATAACCTAATGAATATCTAAAATACATAAACAGCTCATACAACTCAACATCAAAAAAACCAAAACAACCCAATTTTAGAATGGGCAGAAGACCTGAATAGATATTTTCCAAAAAGGACATGTAGATGGCCAACAGGCACATGAAAAGGTGCTCAACATCACTAATCATGAGGGAAATGCAAATCCAAACCACAGTGAAATGTCACCTCACACCTGTCAGAATGAATATCATCAAGAAGCACACAGGAATTCCCTGGTGGCCTAGCGGTTAGGGTTTTGGCTTTGTCACTGCTGTGGTTTAGGTGGGTTCCATGGCTGGGCTGGGAACTTCCACGTGCCCCAGATGTGGCCCCCCCAAAAATGATAAGAAAAATCAAGAAACAAAAGTTTTGGACATAAGAACATTTTACAGCTAAACACTATAGTGTCTATATCATTGACCAGAATTCAATCTGTTTATGGTTCTATTTTTTCTCTGGTAAAAATAAAAAAGAATGAAAAGCCCAAACTGAAGTAATGCCTTTTGACAAATGCATACCCTGTCTACCTGTCCTATTAAATTACGAACACTGCCTCACCCCAGAAATTTCATCGCTGCTGCTGTGTCTCTCAAAGGGGTGCAGGTGATGTAGGTGAGGAGCCTGGTCCTGGAAACAGAGCAAGTGTTAATCCCCTTCTGCCCAGGGACCCTGCCACCCCGTATAGATTCACCCACATTCTCACCAAGATAGAAATAGACACTGAACTCTTCCTAAAAGTGCTTTTGTAAACATTTCACAATACACCCTTTGTAGAGAAGGACAATGGTGTCCAGTGAACCAAGCCCAACCGGGGAAATCATAATTCCTCACCCGAAATCCTGCTCTGCTGGTGCTGAGCAAGCTGATGCCACAGTCCTCTAATCTGTAAAACAGGGCTGGTGTCTGCAAGGGGACAGTTACTTTGCTGTGTTAATGGAGGAGCTAACAGAGCCCTGGGGAAAGGACACCACTGTCGGCTGGAGCCACTTAGACTAACCCAACTGTGCGGACCCACAGTTGTCCCAGGAGGCCGACCCTTGCTGCCTCCCTGCCAAGGGGAGCCCCGTGAGGCTGAGGTCCGCATCACGGACAGTCTGTGGGCAGGGCTGTGGCTGCCCAGACTCAGCACGGGAACCACTAATTACGTCTTGCTAGCTCAAAACCTATTGTTAACCCTGGGAGAGGCTGTGGGGTTCGTGTCTCTGTTTAGCCTCTTGCTTTTGTTCTCTTTTGTCACCCTGGGTTTTAGGAAGATCCCACAGGAACTGGCTTGATGGGGTGCAGAGAGGGTTTCTCAGTCCGCACCCTGCGAAGGATTAAAGGCGCCCAGAGACATAAACTGAAGTACCAGCAACTTTTAAGTTTTAATTAAAATTTGCTTGAGCCTTCTTCCCAAGCTCTGTGAGAGGTGTGATGGTCTCCCCAGATTGACTTATTAATTTTTGAGATTTTATAGACATGCTCTCACATCCAGTTGCAAAATCCTGCCCTTGTTGAACTCGCATCTCTCTTGTCGGCATCTTGTCTCTGCTTTGGAATTCAGCCTCTTTCCTCTCCCTCCCCCATGACGACTTTCCCAAGCAAAGCCTGAGAAAGCCCACCTCCCTCTTGAACCTCCTCTTTCCCTTCTTCTCTCTTGACTCCCAAACTCTGCCGGATGTTTAGATTCGGATTGGTTTAGCTATGACTTGACTGCCTTTCCACTCCCAAGTGGATAATCAAGGTATTTTTCTAAACAAAGGTGGCTGTTGAGAGGAAGTCTGATGCAAATTCTTTGAAATGTCTATATACTTCTATATTCATATGTATACACATATGTTCATATACACACACGTGAATACACACATAATACATGCACACTTATACATACATCCTCCGTGTACGTTATACACAATACATCAAAATAAATAATTACATGACTGTGTGTATAATTACATACATAGCAGCCACTATCTGTACACACACACACGTATATATCCTACAACATATGTCTACACAGATCTGATCTACCTTCACTAAGGAACTGGTGAACTCCAGCCTCTGCCTGCTCCTGTTGGAATCGTATCCTCATCTTTTTATTTCTGCATCTCACAGATCCTGCTCTTTGATCGAAACGGATCCCGACCAGTTTGCACTGTTTGGTTTAGAACACAGGAGACTGGAGCTCTCTGTTCAGTCCCTCATTTGTTCAACCACACATCCACTCAACAGGCAATAACACAGCCCCCGTGACAGCCCCGGGGCTGGATCCTATAAACGAAAAGTGATGTAAAGGAGGGAGGGGCCCCTGTCCTCAGAGACTTGAAATCCTGCTGCATGTGCAGCCCTTCACACACAAAACCAAGCATCCTCACATGCAGTTCTCATCAGAGGAACAACAAATTGGAGAACAGAGCTGGAGTCTTATAGTGCACAGCAGCGCTGCTGTTTCAGCAGAACTAGCAGGAGGGAAAAAGCCACTGTGGTCAAAAGAAACTGCTGGCTTATGGATTTTTTTTTTTTAATTACAATTTGCATGCTCTTGTAACAGCATTAGTTCTGCTTAGATGGCAGAGTGGCTTGTCTTAGGCCTGTTTTAAAAAGAGGTCAGGTGAAATGACTGTCGTAACAGCACCAAGCTAGTTGAAAACCACTGTGTCTTTCAGATGAGATGAAAAAAAACATACTCTGGAAATTCTTTCCCCACTAAACATCCCTTGAAGTCGTCTCAGAGACACACACAGAGGTGACGTCTTCTTTTCTCCCGAGTAGAGTCCTCAAGGAAAACAGCTTCCCAGCTCTGGGTGGTGGACCAGCCAAGTGCTCCAGCCGCCTGGGTCACTCTGATGTCTGCTACATGGCTGTGTTTGGGGTGAGGGACTTAACCCTTGTGTGGCACTTCCCATCTCTCCCCTCTAGTTCTGCAATTTTAACTGAACTCTACACTGAATCGTCTAATCATTTATAACAGTTTAAAACACTTTGACACAGAAATTAGTAATGGCTGGATACATATGCAGAAATCCATGCCATGTTTGTTGCAGGGCCTCTTCATAAAAGCTGAGTAACTTTAATCCTATGTGCTGACAAAGATGATCTATATATGCCCTTGATCATTTTTTTAATTCAAAAATCAAATGTATACTTAATATAACCATAGAGGAATTTACATATGAGTTTCATGACAAATAGCAAGTCTTAAGATACTGAAGGATGATATTCGTGAATGCAGAGGAAGGATGTGATGGCCTGTTTCTTGACAGTAGTGGCATTTGGTAAATGACTCCAAAATAGAGTGGTGCAGGTATTCATTCACCTTCCATCAAGTTCTTTAGAGTCTTTCTAGGAACCGGTTCTGCTTTTCCGGCAAACTTCTGTGACAAAATTAAAGTTATTTGCTAGAGGCAATATTGGTGGTCTTAATTTGAAAACATTTAGCAAGATGAACCTAGCACACTGACTATGACGCTATGAGACGCTGACTTGTGCCTCGGTTTCAAAAACTGGCAATTCTTAGCGTTATACTCCTCCAGACTGCAGAGAACTGGCTGTTTCTGGGAATTCCTAACTTCTCACATGATGCTTCTTTTTACTGTTTACTTAGTCACACTGCTCAATGAAATGAGGGAATTACGTTCTAACTTGAACGTCCTTTAAGTGTGTTATATATAGATACACACACTTTTATTTTTTATTTTTTTTTAGGGCCGTACCTGAGGCATATGGGAGGTCCCAGGCTAGGGGTCGAATTGGAGCTGCAGCTGCCAGCCACAGCCACAGCAACGCCAGATCCAAGCCGAGTCTGTGGACTTACATCACAGCTCACGGCAATGCTAGATCCTTAACCCAAAGAGCGAGGTCAGGGATTGAACCCGCATCCTCTTGGTATTAGGTTCGTTAACCCCTGAGCCATGACGGGAACTCCAAAGCAGATATTTCAAATTCTATAAATTATATCCAGATCCAGTATTAATCCTTTTTTAAAATTTGTTAATTTTACATATTTTTTATTTTTATTTATTTATTTATTTATTTTTTTGTCTTTTTGCTATTTCTTTGGGCCGCTCCCGCGGCATATGGAGGTTCCCAGGCTAGGGGTCCAATCGGAGCTGTAGCCACTGGCCTACGCCAGAGCCACAGCAATGCGGGATCCAAGCCGCATCTGCAACCTACACCACAGCTCACGGCAACGCCGGATCATTAACCCACTGAGCAAGGGCAGGGACGGAACCCGCAACCTCATGGTTCCTAGTCGGATTCGTTAACCACTGCGCCACGATGGGAACTCCATGTATTTTTTAAAGATTACCTTCCATTTACAGTTATTATAAACTATTGGCTGTGTTCCCTGTGTTGTATGTACAATGAGTTGTATGTACAATGTGTTGTATGTACTTGAACCTGTCTTACAACTAATAGTTTGTGCATCCTGCTCCCCACCCCTACACGACCGCTCCCCCTCCCCCATTAGTTTGTTCTCTATATCTATGAGACTGCTTCTTTTGTGTTATATTCTCTGGTTTTTTGTATTTTTTTAGATGCCACATATAAGTGATATCATATTTATCCTTCTCTGTCTGACTTATTTTACTAAGCCATCTAAGGATGGCCCTCCAAGTCCATCCATATTGGTGCAAATGGCAAAATTTCTTCTTTTTATGGCTGAATAGTATTCCACTGTGTGTGTGTTTGTGTGTGTGTGAATGAATCTTTATCCGTTCATCTGTTGATGGAACGTAGGTTGTTTCCATGTCTTTGCAATTGTAAATAATGCTGCTATGAACATTGGGGTGCATGTATCTTTTCAAGTTAGTGTGGAGGTTTTTTGTTTGTTTGTTTGTTTGGATGTATACACAGGAGTGAAATTGCTGGGTCATATGGTACTTCTGTTTTTAGTTTCTTGAGAAACTTCCATACCGTTTTCCACAGTGGCTGTAGCAATTTACATTCCTACCAATAGCGTAGGAGGGCTCCCTTTTCTCCACATCCTCGCCAAAACTTGTCATTTGTGTTCTTTTTGATGATGGCTGTTCTGACAGGTATGACATGATATCTCATTGTGGTTTTGATTTTCATTTCCCTGATAATTAGTGATGTTCTAGTATTAATTCTTTAAGTTGGCCTGAATGCTAGAATGTCCTCTCCTTTTGTGACGATATGTCATAAACAAGCGAGGTAAACAGGGGCTCTCGATAAATGCTGTTGAAAAAATCAGGAGTGGCTCTCCTGGGCATTAGGATTTCAGGTGACTTTTAATGTTTAAGAAACTACTTGAATTTTAACAGTGAGCCTGAATTGTTCATGTAATCAGAAAGTTATTTGTAAATAAATAAAATTAGATCCTTACCTAACACTCTTTTCACAGAGAAGTTCCAGAAAGAATAAAGACCAAAATGTGTGAAGCCAAACTTTTATACTATTAGAAAAAAATGTGCAGATTATCTTCAAGAACTTGAGTTAAGCAGAATTTCTTAAGCCAGAAAGAGCATGAATCATAAAGAAAAAGATAGAACTTTTCTTGTAGTTTTTAAATGATGGCAAAATTAAAGTTTAGCTTAAAAATCAAGCCACAGACTAGGAGAAGATATTTGTAACATGTATTACGAAGCATCTAAAAACATAAGGAAATAAAATGAATAAGCAGAAAAACAAAACCCCCAATTTTTAAAAATCGGCAAAACATATGAAGAGGAAAGAGAAAAGAAAAACAAAATTCACAAAATATCCTCCTTATTATACTTAGAGAAACACAAATTAGATACCACTTTATATCCCTCTGATTGTCTATGAAATGTCAAACCTGACTATATGAGATATTAGAAAGGATGTAGAAAATTGGAAGTTGCATATTCTACTAATAGGGGTGAAAATGAACACAACTGTTTTGATGTCAAATTATCAATATCCAGCAAAGCTGAAAATGTACATTCTCATGATGTAGAAAGTCCTATGTAAAAAGAGACAGCTACGAAAAGGTAGCAACAACCTAAAATCCATTAGAGGGAAATAAAAAATAAAATTTGTATTCCCCAAAACATTAAAATAGCAGTTTAAAAAAAAATGAACTAGGGGAGTTCCCGTTGTGGCGCAGTGGTTAACGAATCCGACTAGGAACCATGAGGTTGCGGGTTCAGTCCCTGCCCTTGCTCAGTGGGTTAACGATCTGGCGTTGCCGTGAGCTGTGGTGTAGGTTGCAGACGCGGCTCGGATCCCGCGTTGCTGTGGCTCTGGCGTAGGCCGGTGGCTACAGCTCTGATTGGACCCCTGGCCTGGGAACCTCCATATGCCGTGGGTGTGGCCCAAGAAATAGCAACAACAACAACAACAACAACAACAACAACAACAACAAAAAATGAACTAGGCCTCTCTGTGTTTGCCTTATTAACATAGATCACAAAAACATATCGAGAAGGAAAAAAAACAGGTGGCAGAAAATTTAAACAGTATGATACAAATTATGTAAACTTTAACGAATACTATATACTGAGGATAGATACACATCTGCATAATAAATAGAGCCATTTCCTGGAAGATACAATCGAGGGTTGTCTCTGGGGAGAAAAGCAGAAGAAAGCAATTTAGAAGAGGAAAGCAAAATGGACTTGAATTTTATCTGAATATTATATTATTTTTATTTATTTATTTTTATGGCCACAACTGCAGCAAATAGAAGTTCCTGGGCTAGGGGCTGATTCAAAGCTGCAGCTGCCAGCCTTCACCACAGTTTATAGCAACACTGGATCCTTAATCCACTGAGCAAGGCCAGGGATCAAACCCACATCCTCATGGATGCTATATTGGGTTCTTAACCCTCTGAACCACAATGAGAACTCGATATTACTTTTATTAATAATGCCCCTGCTGTATGTTGCAAAACATAAAAGTAATGACTTTAGGCTCTCATTCCTACTTGTCTCAGAGCCTACGCGGCTAACCAGGATGCCCCGGCATGAACCTAGTAGCTAGTGGATTGGGGATTACATTGGAAGGCATCTGGCTATCAGCACCTTTTGATGAAGATGTGCATCTGTCAGTGCACACAGTGAAACCTGTCTACTGAACGCTGCTATTTCTCTTTACAATGCAGGAACTAGAAAACTAAGGTGCAAATCAAATTCCACAGGAGGGTTTAGAGGCCAAAATGTGTTTTCTTTCATCCTGTAATGGCTTAGACTTCCAACGGTTAGGTGACTGTGACATGTCAGTTTTCTGTCGGAGGCATCTGCTCAGTCTGTTTCAGACCCTTCGGCGGTGGAGCTTGCTTTATTTAACCTTGTCCTTTGTGAACTTTGGGGTGCTCTTAGAATCATCATTAGTCTGAGCAAATTTCTGTCTACAGGTTAAAAAAAAATTTAAATGGAAATAAATAAATAAATAAATCTGTGCCAAATCCTTCAGAGATGACTGTATTTGCATATGGAAACTTTAGGAGTTCTCTTGTGGTGCAGTGGGTTTAAGGAGTGAAGTATCAATGCGGTGACTTAAGCCACTGCTGTGGCTTGGGTTTGATCCCTGGCCTGGGAACTTCTGCAAGCCAAGGTCATGGGCCAAAAAAAAGTAAATAAACATTTGTGTTCCCACCGGGTTACTGGGGATCCTTCAGTCTTGGTTTAGGTGATATAGTTGCAGCCAGTTGCAGCAATGGGAAAGGACCCTATTTTCAGCCTTTGTTATTCAAGAGTTGGGAGGGCTTAGGAGGTCAAGAGGCCAAAGCAAGAATATAAGCACCTCTCCAGGACCTCTCTGGACCTTGCTTGGGGCAGAGGTAGGGACTGATGGGGTGACTAAAATCTTCTCCCAGCTTTGCTGAAGGAAACCAGGCTGTGCGTTGATTTATAGCTGTTAGCAACTGTTTTCTTTGTCAATATTCTAAAAATGTATTGAGAAGTTTACATCATTAAAAAAAAAAAAATCTCTCAACCCAAAGATAAGGGGAAGATGTACTTAAGTAAAGTAGAGCTTGTATTTTTCTTTTCTAGATTTCTAGGTCAGTTTAAGGGTACTTGATACAAGCATCATAAGTGTGTGATTAAATAGCTACATTTCTCAGAAGAGTCCTCTGTTATTTTGTAGCCTCCCCTCCTTCCTAACCGCCTTAATACAAATTTAGCTTTATAAGTGTCTCTTGGAAATGGAACATTCCGCAAGTTCTATGTATTAATTACTACCTGGAAGGAGTTTCTGCCGTGTCACGACAGATCAGAGGCGTCTCTGGAGCACTGGCCCAGCACAGTCTGTTAAGGATCCACCATTGCCACAGCTGGAGCATAGGTTGCAACTGCAGCTCAGATCTGACCCCTGGCCAGGGAACTCCATATGCCTCAGGGAAGCCAAAAAAGAAACAGGGAAAAAAATGACTTCCTGGGGCACCCACAGACATGTCCTCTCAGAGCCCTTTGACAGGTCCCTGGACACAGGGCTGGGACCTTGCAGGCACGGACATCTCCTCTGCACCCTGGCCAGTCTATCTTTTGTTTTTTTGTTTTTCCTTTTTTGGGGTTTTTTTTTTTTTTTTTTTGGTCTTTTTGCCATTTGGAGGTTCCCAGGCCAGGGGTCTAATCAGAGCTGTAGCCACCGGCCTACGCCAGAGCCACAGCAATGCAGGATCTGAGCCGCGTCTGCAGCCTACACCACAGCTCATGGCAACACCGGATCCTTAACCCACTGAGCAAGGGCAGGGACCAAACCCGCAACCTCATGGTTCCTAGTCGGATTCGTTAACCACTGCGCCACAACGGGAACTCCAGCCTATCTTAATCAGTTAGTACCAGAAGGTCATGATGGCACCATCATGAGTCTTGGCAGATTTAGTATCTCAGCACTGACATTTGGTTGAGCCCTTCTGAGGCCACGGCTCCTCCAGCCCCCCTCTCCCCACTGCTGGAGCAATCTCATCCTTGCCACCACCCTTGACCTCTGCCAGTCTCCAGGGCCAGTCAGACATGAGGCTGGAAGCACATGGACCCAGCTCCTCATCATCACGCATTCAGTGCTGAGTCTCTAGTGGGGCTACACTAGCTGGCACCACGAAACCCTCCCAGCTCTGCTTCCCCACTGCCTCTCTCGGCCCCACCTGTCTGGTGAGTATGCACATGCCTGTTCTCAGACATACCGGCCAGCTTACCATCCCAGTGATGACTCACCCCACGGTTTCCTCCCTCCTCTGCCTGCGATGCCTCATTTCAGCAGAAGCTGGTGGCTGGTACTTCCCTGTACCAGCATGAGTAAGAAAGGATGGAGTGGGGTCCTGGACCATTCGTGTTTCTGAGAACACCCCACCTTCTTCTGTGTTCCAAGCGAGTTCTGCTTCCTGGGGCTGCAATGGCCTCTCGGGGCAGCCCCAGATCACCCAGGCAGAGGAATAACACATCTACCTCTACTCCCACTCTGCATCCTATTAACATGCTATTTCATTTTTAGCATTTAACTCTTCATTTACATTTCACTGTGAGGGAGGAACCATTGTCTTCATTGTACTGATTAGAAAATGGAGCAGAAAGCCTGGACAGGTCACCCTTCTGGGATGCTGGGACCTGAACCCAAGCCAACTCTGGTTCCAGAGCCCATGACCACCACCACTGTCCTCAAGGCCCTGGTCGTGGACTTGTTCCTTTTTGCCTGTGGCCTGAGTCCATGTGTTTTCTTGCGGTCAGCATTGTGTCTCTCCAGGAGGGGGGCTGCTCTTCCTCCTCCCATCACCACCCCTGACCCAGTCCAGCTCCCCAGACAGGGTCCCCAAAACTGCTGGCTGCCTGGACATCCAGACATAACCTGCACTCACCCTCATGGTGTCACCTGTTGGGTTGGGGACTGGGCTCCTGCAGGCCAGGCCTCTCTGGCCAGCTGCTGACATGGACAGTGGGGGCTCAGCCCTGGAGCCTACTTTTCCCTCAGCCCCAATGTCATCCCACTCTAGTGAGCAAGTCAGCTTAGAAGTCCTGCCCCTCCCACCCTGCCTTCTTCTGGATCCCTCTTCATCTCTAGTTCTCCATGTGCTCCAGCAAGATGGTGTCAGCAGCGCAAAGGCAACAAGACTCTGACTTACGTATCCTGTCTTGGTTTATTTGTGCACCAGGGTATTTAGCTGGGTTTCCCCAGAAGCCAACATTGAAGTGAAAATCTGAGTCCAAGTAGTGAATTTTGATGGTGACCCAAGAAAGTGTACCTGAGTGGATTACCCCTGGGAGTCCCCGGGTTCAGTGCCGCTGGGTGGCTATGGTGACAGCTAGGACACACACAGCACCCTACCAGCCAAGGAGGGTGAGGAAGCCTGGGGATTCTTCCTCCCCGTCACGTAGTCATTGGTCAAGGGCTGCTGCACTTCTGGCTGAAGCCCTCACTGGAGAGCAGTGCTTGCCTGCCGTAGATTATTCTGAAATGTTCTGCGATGACAAGCACTTAGGGGTTCTAAGCAGAACACAGGTGGTAGTAAAAATAACACTCAAACCTGCTGTTTTGGTGATTCTGGAAGGCTTCTCTAGGAAGTATGCAGTGTCACAGTGAATACCACCCATGGAAGTCTTCCAAGGGTTCTTACCTTAAGCTTCTGCCTTCTGCATCAGAGCCTGTAAAGGACTGTTCTGGCTGTCCCCTGCCCCCACCCCATCACACTGCGTCTTTCTAAAAATGAGAGGTCTGGGAGTTCCCGATGTGGCTCAGGGGTAATGAACCCGACAAGTATCCATGAAGACACAGTTTCTATCCCTGGCCTTGCTCAGGAACAGGGAGAATTTCCATATTAGTTATCTATTGCTGCAAACAAATCTCCCTAAAACTCAGCAGTTTACAGCTCAGTGGGTTAAAGATCCAGTGTTGTCGTGAGCTGTGGCATGGGTCACAGATGCACCTTGGATCCCACATTGCTGTGGCTGTGGCCTAGGCCTGAATCTGCAGCTCTGATTCAACCTTTAGCCTGGGAATTTCCATATGCCTTGGGTGTGGCCCTAAAAAGACACACACCCCCAAAAAAAAAAAAAGGGAGAGAGAGAGAAAGGTCTTTCATGTGTATCTTGCTCTTTTACTAACCATGAGGATATAGTTCATATTCATATTTTTGAGCCCTCCCCTCATATGAAAGGGGAGGAGCTGGGTGCTTAAAAGAGCACTAAGTATGAAATACTCTCCCAACCCTCAAGGATCACATCATCTAGCTGGGCAGTACAATAGATATCATTGTTCCTCTTTTCAGGAAGAATATGGGGATGGGAAAGACTTTAGAGCCTTTCCAGGTAGAAAATCCAGGTGAAAAATGAGAATGGAAATCAAGCATAGGACTAGAAATAAAATGCTGGAATCAGAGTTCCCCCTGTAGCAGCACCAGGATGCAGGTTCCATCCGTGGCCCAGCACAGTGGGTTAAGGATCAAGTGTTGCTGCAGCTGCAGCATAGGTTGCAACTGCAGCTCAGATCTGATCCCTGGCCCAGGAACTCCATAGGCTGCAGGGCAGTGAAAAAAGAAAAAAAAAAAAAGCCAGAATCAGAGAATTGAGTTCCTGATTTACGTCTCTGCCAATTACTAAAGATGGCACATGGCACTTTTAACACTGTGTTAGAAGTGTTCTGTGTGACTCCATCTACCCTCTCCACTCCTTAGGAACAGGGAGAGTTTCCATATTAGTTATCTATTGCTGCAAACAAATCTCCCTAAAACTCACCAGTTTACAGCAAGATACATTTATTATCTCACAGTTTCTGTGAGTCAGGGATCTGGGCACAGCTTGCCTGGGTCCTCTTCCTCAGAGTCTTTCACAAGCTGAAATGAAGATGTTGGCAAAGATTTGAGTGAGTCTCATCTGAAGGCTCAATTGGGGAAGGATCTGCTTCCAAGTTCACATGGTTGTTGGCAGGATTAAGTCCCTCATGGGCTGGTAAACTGAGGGTCTCTGTTCCTAGACTTTCCTAACCTAATGGTAGAAGTGACATCATTGCCTTTGCCATATTCTACTGGCCACACTTAACAGGAGGAGATTATTTAAGGCCATGAATGTAAGGAAGTTGGGGTGGTTGTGGACCATCTTTTTTTTTTCTTTATAGGGCCACACCTGTGGCATATGGAAGTTCCCAGGCTAGGGGTCAAATTGGAGCCACAGCTGCTGCCTATGGCATAGCTCACAGCAATGCTGCATCCTTAACCTACTGAACAAGGGCCAGGGATCAAACCTGCAACCTCACGGACCCTATGTCAGGTTCCTAACCCACTGAGCTGCAGCAGGAACTCTGAGGGGAGACATCTTATAAGTCTGCCTGCCATGATGTACTTACTTATACTAGATGCTCAGTAATGTTTGTTATTTTGCATCTTTATTATTTCTAAAAGAATAAGTTGCAAAACTGCATCACCGCAAAAAAGGAAAGTTAGATTTCAAAGGGGTGAACCATACAATAGGAGAGTTTGGGGTTTTCCATTCCATTCTCTTCAGTGGACTGATCTACCTAAGAGTCTAGTCATTTTTTTCTTTTTTTGTCTTTTTGTCTTTTTGCTATTTCTTGGGCCGCCCCCGCGGCGTATGGAGGTTCCCAGGCTAGGGGTCCAATCGGAGCCATAGCCACCAGCCTATGCCAGAGCCACAGCAATGCGGGATCCGAACCGCGTCTGCAGCCTACACCACAGCTGACGGCAACGCCAGATCGTTAACCCACTGAGCAAGGGCAGGGACCGAACCCGCAACCTCATGGTTCCTAGTCGGATTCGTTAACCACTGCGCCACGACAGGATCTCCTAGTCATGTATTAATAGCTGGACTGTGAGCTCCTTGAAGGCAGGACTGTGTCCTTAATCTCAACATCATCAACACCTACTGTCCCCTTCCCTGACATGTGAAAGGAGCTTGGCAAACACTGAACAGATTGAACAGATCGAGGAATGGTTTAGTGAATAACCAAGTCTGTCCCTCTTAGGATTTTTCCACCCGGGTTACACATTTCACAAAATAGTATGCCAATTTAGGAAGTAGTCACGGAAAGAGGAAGCTTACTATTGAATCTAAGCAAATATTTGATTGAACGAATGTCAACAAGGCAGTCCCCACGTTGGCTCTGGCGACTACATTTTTCAAATGTAGTACCTTTCAAAATGCTAACCTGAAAGAACCTGTAATCTGGACAAACAGAAACAGTATCCAGTAAAATCTGCACTTGCTGTTACCACGAGATTGATCTTTATAGCACATTCATTGAGCAAGTAGAATTTAGAACTAGGTTTATCTAGGGAGGTTCACTAGCAAGAGTTGAGGTGCTGCATATACTCTAAGTTGAAACTTCTCACAAAGAGTTTGAGCTGGAGCTTTGCAGAAGAGTGAATCCGTGTGAAAATCAGATCAGTGCAAACCTTTCTCTATGCAATGTAAACTATACATTTTTGCAAAGCCCTTGGAAGTATGAGGTTGCAGTGGGGTTTAAGAATGTGCTGTTGTTTACTTCAGATGAAATGCTGCTTATAAAAGGAAGTACTTTTTTTTTTCTTTTGAGGGCTGCACCCCCAGCATATGGAATTTCCCAGGCAAGGGGTAGAATTGGAGCTGCAGCTGCCGGCCTACATCACAGCCACAGCAACCTAGGTGTCTACAATCTATACTGCAGCTGACTGCAACACCAGATCCTTAACCCACTGACCAAGACCAGGGATCAAACCCACATTCTCATGGATACTAGTCAGGTTCTTAAGCCTCTGAGCCAAGATGGGAACTCCAGAAAAGGAAGTTCTTTTATTCAGAGAAATTAATCTTTGGTCTCAGAACTGATATTGAATTTTTCATTTCTCTCTCTCCCCCCAACCCCCTCTATTTCTCTCTCTCCATCTCTATCATTTCCTCTATCTCAAGGAAGAGTGGTTTCCTGATTCTGTACATGTAAGATATGTATGCAAGGTCACAAATATTACTGGCCAATTCAGCCTTCTTATCCTGTTTTGGGTGATTTACACCATGCATATTAATACTCACATTCCTTAGATGTTGATGGATGAGTAAGAATCAGATTGTGTTTTTCATAAGAACAACAGGGGGGTTCCCGAGAGCTACAAATTCTGCAAAACAAATCCCTTAAGTAAATAATGGAAAATGATAGTTTATTTTAAGTCCTTTGAAATGTTGAAAAGTGATGCAAAAGGAAAGGGCTCATCTGTTCATAGTCAGCTTTTGACCTTTGACTATATAAACACAAGAAACACATAAGCTCCAGCTAGGACACAGCATCGCCACTCTGCTATCCAGATGAACAAAACAAGCCTTCCCATTAAGTGTTGTGGAGCATACAGGAGCACCATTCCACAGAACATTACATTTATTCTCTATTCTTAAAGAAGAGGGCAGTTATTAAGAGCTTGGCCCACTCAGTAATTTTTTTCAATCTTTAAAGTGAGGATATTCATAGTTCCCATTGTGGCTCAGCAGGTTCTCTGAGGTTGCAGGTTCAATCCCTGGCCTCACTCAGTGGGTTAAGGATCCAACATTGCCATAAGATGCAGTGTAGGTCACAGATGTGGCTCAGACCCGATGTTGCCATGGCCATGGCGTAGGCCTGCAGCTGCAGCTCCAATTTGACCCCTAGCCCAGGAACTTCCATATGTCACAGGTGCAGCTGTAAAATAAATAAATAAAGTGAGAGGATTGGACCAGATTTTTTCTAGTATTTCCTGCTCTCAAATGCTGACACTGGGCTGCCTCAGAATCCATACAACCACTAGCATCCTTCCACTGGCCTGGAACCACAACCCCTTATTGTCTGGACATTAACAACCAGAGTCAACACACATTATGCAATCTAGCCCAAATCGAACTCCTCCCACAAAGGACCATGAAGGCCCAGCCCCAAGATCAAGTGCCTTTGTTACCATGCCCTAAAATGACTCAGTAGGAAGTGGGCCCCAGAGGAAGTAAGGACATGTCTCCTGTGACCTTTCCTATTTGTAGGATCAGTGTAGGAGGTTCATTATTTGCATTGGGACCTTTCAGCTGCTCTCCAACATACTTATCTTTTACCTCTTTCAGATAAAAATGTGCCTCTGAGAACCCTATTTATGGAAAATCCCTAGGTAGCCTCCAAATGTCCATCAGCACTAACTCCCTGAGTTTAGACTTGGGCAACTCCTTCCAAATGCCATTCATCTTGCACATACACTCTGTATTATAATCATTTCCCTGCAGAAGTCTTCCCAGAAGGGCCTATGGTTTTCTGCATTGGTATTTTCAGAGCCCTGCTGCCTAGCACATAATAGAGGCTGAAAATACATTTGCGCAACATGTGAATGAATGAAGATCTTTCCTGATCCTTTTCACCCTGTTCTGACCACCTCATCACGCAGCTTAGGCTATTTATACCAACCATATAAGAAAAGCAAGCAGGAATTCCCATCGTGGCTCAGTGGTTAAAGAACCTGACTAGCATCCATGAGGACACAGATTCAATCCCTGGCCTTGCTCAGTGGATTAAGGATCCAACGTTGTGGTGAGCTATGGTGTAGGTCACAGACATGATCCCATGTTGCTATGGCTCTGGGGTAGGCCAGCAGCTACAGCTCTGATTGGACCCCTAGCCTGGGAACCTCCATATGCTGCACCTTTGGCCCTAAAAAGCAAAAAAAAAAAAACCCAAAACCAAAATGTTAATTTAAAAAAGTTAATTAAAATAAATTAGGACAGTAAAGAAAAAATGCAAACCACCTTCAATCCCATCAAACAGAGAGAACTCTAATATTTTAATGTGTACCCTTCTACATTGTTTTCTGTGCACATACAAAAAGCATGGTCGTGTTATACACGACGTTCTGTAAAATTTTTTAATTCGACTTAACCTATCATGGGCTTTTCTCCTTTATGATAAATACTGATTATTGTTTATTGTTTTTATTTTTTATTTATTTATTTTTTGGCCATGCCTGTGGCATGCAGAAATCTCTGAGCCAGGGATCAAACTGGAGCCACAGCAGTGACAGTGCCAGATCCTTAACCGGTGGAGCCACACAGGAACTCCTCCTATTATTTTTAAATTTGTGGCCATTGTGTGGCTGTACTGTAATTTGTTTAATCAATTCACTATTGATGATGATTATTTACACAGCTTCCAGGATTTCACATATTATGAATAACACCATGAGATACATATGACTTTGTAGACTTTTCCAATCATTTACTTAGAATAAATTCACAGAAGTAGAATTGCTGGGTAAAGGGTTTACATATTAAGAAACTGAATACATATTGCCAAATTACTTTCTGGAGAGGTTGATCTTATTTGCATTACTACACTGCTGGATAAAAGATCAGTAATGTACTCCACACATTACCAATACTAGCAATTAGCAGTCTTAAAATTTTGCCAATCTACTAGCCAAACATTATATTCATTGTTATTTAATTACTTTGATGATTTGACTGGAAGCACTGATCACATTTTAAGAGAAAATTTCACTTGACCCATGTAAGACATGAGGATTCAGTCGCACATTAGGGAAGTAACAAGTCACCTGAATTTATTGTTATTATTATTATTATTTTGTCTTTTGTCCTTTTAGGGCCGCACCAGTGGCATATGAAGGTTCTCAGGCTAGGGGTCCAATCGGAGCTGTAGCCGCTGGCCTACACCACAGCTCATGGCAACGCTGGATCCTTAATCCGCTGTGTGAGGCCAAGGGTTGAACCCACAACCTCATGGTTCCTAGTCGGATTCATTTCCGCTGTGCCACGACGGGAACTCCTGCTTATTATTTTTTTTAAACAGTCTGTTCTTGGAGTCCATGTAGTTAAGTTACTGGCTGTTTTCCCTTTGGTCCCATATATCCAAGGTTAACTCAAGAAGAATTTGGAAGCACCCCGTGAAGAAATCATTCACTGTCCTTCCATCCCCTCTCACCCTGGTGTGAAAGAGCATGAAACAGCCCTAGCCCTTCTTCAGTGACCAGTGACTCTTCTTTATCCTCAAAATTCCTGCCTGAGGGGCCCCCCTTTCTTAACCCTCAGCTCCTAAAATGCTCTCTTACCCAGCAATAAGCTTGTCCCCTGCTTTTTTCCCTTCCTTTGAGTTTCGACTTTATAATGACTGGCTCTCCATTGCTCTTCTTCCCTGAAAGCAGAACTGGGCCTGCATTTCACATTATTCATTAGAAAACCCGCTGAGGTGGCAGGTTGGCACTGTTAGAGCGGGCGAGTGAGAGCCAGAGAACACCGTGATCTGCCTGAGCCAGCCGTAATAAGTGGGCTGTGGCCTAGGAGATGGTTGTCATTTAGAGTTTCTGACTAAAGTGTGCCTCAGATGGAGGAGACCACCTGTTAGATACTGGAAAGAACTTTGAGCCCAGAACTGCCTTGTTCCTTTTCCATAAACTGATGATTTAATGTTCCAATTATTCTTTCCAAAATTAAGAACCAAAGCTTCACAGAATCTATTAAATGATGAGGTCAGAATTCAAATCCAAGTCCCTCTGATTACAAAGCTTGTGGTTTCCATTATCACGTTGTTTTTTTTTCTTCTTTTTTTTTTTTTTTTTGTCTTTTTGCTATTTCTTGGGCCGCTCCCACGGCATATGGAGGTTCCCAGGCTAGGGGTCGAATCGGCACTGTAGCCACCGGCCTGTGCTAGAGCCACAGCGACTCAGGATCCAAGCTGCGTCTGTGACCTACACCACAGCTCACGGCAACACCAGAGCCTTAACCCACTGAGCAAGGCCAGGGATTGAACCCACAACCCCGTGGTTGCTGGTCGGATTTGTTAACCACTGAGCCACGATGGGAACTCCACCATTATCACGTCTTTAGTAGCCCTGTTTGTCATGCTTCAAATGGAGAAGGAATCATAGGAATGGCAGTGCCAAAGTTCCCATATGTGGTCATTCTCCTAGACTTTATTCTAGCATCTCTGGCTCCCAGTCCCCCATCTCCCCCACCCCCCAAAAAATGTACATTCTGTAATTAAAGCATTAACCACTATAGTTAGGGCTTATGGTAGTAGCACTAACTTAGAATAGCGGAATATACCTAATCAGGCAGCCATAATGTCAATTATATGTCTATCACCAAGCCAACTTCAATCAGGCATCCAGGGTTAGGCCACGAACATTTGAAATCACAATGTCCATGTTGATCTATGTGCAGAAACAATGACTTTGAAAGTGGGAGGAAGAACAGGGATTTTTCAAACAGCCACAATTCCAGCCTGAGGACTCTGGGAAGAATAGCCAATTGTGCAGAGGGAGCCTATAGAAAACAAACTCACATTACTGGGTACGAGAGATATTAATCCTGATGTTTGCACTTGAGAAGTATTTGGGTTAATGATAAGCCAGAGTTACCCTGGGCATTGACAGATCTTTTGGACTGGTGAACAGAGTGGTGTCAAACCAACTAAATGCATCTTATTTTCTGTATCATTGTTGAAAAATATTAACAGGATAGACACTCCCTTAACCCTGCTCCTTAATATTTCTTTTTTTTAATTTCTTTTTTTTAAACCATTACAGCTGGTTTATAGTGTTCTGTTGATTTTCTACTGCACAGCAAGGTGACCCAGTCACACATACATGTATACATTCTTTTTTCTCACATTATCATGCTTCGTCACAAGTGACCAGACATAGTTCCCAGTGCTATACAGCAGCATCCCACTGCTTATCCATTCCAAAGGCAATAGTTTGCATCTATTAGCCCCAGATTCCCAGTTCCTCCCATTCCCTCTCCCTCCCTCTTGGCAACCACAAGTCTGTTCTCCAAGTCCATGAGTTTCTTTTCTGTGGAAAGGTTCATTTGTGCCATATATTAGATTCCAGATATAAGTGATATCATATGGCATTCGTCTTTCTCTTTCTGACTTACTTCACTCAGTAAGAGAGTCTCTAGTTCCATCCATATTGCTGCAAATGGCATGATTTTGTTCTTACTTATGGCTGAGTAGTATTCCATTGTGTATATATACCACACCACATCTTAATCCAGTCATCTGTCAAGATGGACATTTAGGTTGTTCCTATATCTTGGCTATTGTGCATAGTGCTGCAATGAACATATGGGTGCATGTGTCGTTTTCAAGGAAAGTTTTGCCTGGATATATGCCCAGGAGTGGGATTGCTGGGTCATTTGGTAGTTCTATATGTAGTTTTTTGAGGTACCTCCATCCTGTTCTCCATAGTGGTTGTACCAGCTTACATTCCCACCAGCAGTGCAGGAGGGTTCCCTTTTCTCCACACCCCGTCCAGCATTTGCTATTTGTGGACTTATTAATGATGGCCATTCTGACTGTTATGAGGTGGTTCCTCACAGTAGTTTTGATTTGCATTTCTCTAATAGTCAGGGATGTTGAGCATTTTTTCATGTGCTTCTTGGCCATCTGTATATCTTCTTTGGAGAACTGTCTATTCCGGTCTTTTGCCCATTTTTCAATTGGGTTGTTGGCTTTTTTGCTGTTGAGTTGTATAAATTGTTTGTATATTTTAGAGATTAAACCCTTGTCGGTTGCGTCATTTGAAACTATTTTCTCCCATTCTGTCAAATATCTTTTTTTTTAATTTCCTTTGCTGTGCAAAAGCTTGTCAGTTTGATTGGGTCCCATTGGTTTATTTTTGCTTTTATTTCAGTTGCTTTGGGAGACTGACCTGAGAAAACATTTGTAAGGTTGATGTCAGAATGTTTTGCCTATGTTCTCTTCTAGGAGTTTGATGGTGTTTTGTCTTATGAGTAAGTCTTTAAGCCATTTGGAGTTTATTTTTGTGCATGGTGTGAGGGTGTGTTCCAGTTTCATTGATTTACATGCAGCTGTCCAGGTTTCCCAGCCACATTTGCTAAAAAGACTGTCTTTTTCCCATTTTATGTTCTTGCCTCCTTTGTTGAAGGTTAATTGACCATTGGTGTCTGGGTTTATTTCTGGGTTCTCTATTCTGTTCCATTGGTCTGTATGTCTGTTTTGGTACCAGTACCACACTGTCTTGATGACTGTGGCTTTGTGATATTGCCTGAAGTCTGGGAGAGTTTTTGTTCCTCAGGATTGCTTTGGCAATTCTGGGTCTTTTGCAGTTCCCTATAAACTTTTGGATTGTTTGTTCTAGTTCTGTGAAAAATGTCCTGGGTAATTTGATAGGGATTGCGTTGAATCTGTAGATTGCTTTGGGTAGTATGGCCATTTTTTGCAATATTAATTTTTCCAACCCAAGCCGCTCCTTAATATTTCAGGCATTACTCCCCCCGTTCTTTGGTTTTGTGGCTAAGTAACAGAAATCAGGGATTCCTGCTAAGTCCTTATTTACTGTTAGATGTCCAGGAAATATACACGTTCTCTTTTTTTAATATATCAGGCGATTTATTATTTTGAAAGATCTAATTCTTCTTCTTTTTTTTTTTTTTTTTTTTTGGCCATACCTGCTGCATGTGCAGGTTCCTAGGCCAGGGACTGAACTCATGCCACATCAGTGACAGTACTGGATCCTTAACCCACTGTGTAATACGAGAACTCTGATATACACCTTCTTTATGGATTATCACCTCCAAAGACACAGGTCTACCACGCAAGACCCCGTCCCATGCTAATATTTACTGGCACTTGCTCCAAGCTAGGTATTTTTTTTCTTTTTATGGCTGCACCGGTGCATATGGAAGTTCCAGGGCTAGGGGTTGAATCAGAGCAGGCCTACGCCAGAGCTATGCCAGATCCCAGCTTCATCTGCAACCCACACGGTAGCTTGCGCCAATGACAGGTCCTTAACCCACTGATCAAGGCCAGGAATCAAACCCCCATCCTCATAGATTTGGGTTCTTAACCCTCTGAGCCACAATGGGAACCCCCTAAGCTAGGTACCTTTTTTTTTTTTTTTTTACTTTTTTGGCTTCCCTTCGGCATGTGGCGTTCCCAGGCCAGGGATCCCATCCCAGTTGCCGTTGCAACCCAAGCCACAGCTGTGGCAATGCTGGATCCTTAACCTACTGTGCTGTGTCCCAATGCTCCCAAGATGCTGCCAATCCCATTGTACCACAGCAGGAACTCCCTAAGCTAGGTACTTTTATTTATTTATTTATTTATTTATTTTTTGTCTTTTTGTTGTTGTTGTTATTGTTGTTGTTGTTGCTGCTATTTCTTGGGCCGCTCCCGCGGCATATGGAGGTTCCCAGGCTAGGGGTTGAATCGGAGCTGTAGCCACCGGCCTATGCCAGAGCCACAGCAACGCGGGATCCGAGCCGCGTCTGCAACCTACACCACAGCTCACGGCAACGCCGGATCGTTAACCCACTGAGCAAGGGCAGGGACCGAACCCGCAACCTCATGGTTCCTAGTCGGATTCGTTAACCACTGCGCCACGACGGGAACTCCCTAAGCTAGGTACTTTTAAAAGAATGTCATGGGTGTTTCATTTTGTTTCATTTTCCCAGGTATTTCATAACTCATGCCATTCCCATAGTAGAGTCACAACTAGGAAGCAGCCGAGGTCAGACCTGAACCATTAATTTGATGCTCCAGCCTGTTTTCTTTCTTTCTTTTTTTTTTTCTAGGGCCACAGCTGTGGCATGTGGAAGTGTTCAGGCTAGGAGTCTAATTGGAGCTGTAGCCACTGGCCTATGCCAGAGTCACAGCAACACCAGATCCGAGCTGTGTCTGTGACCTACACCACAGCTCACAGCAATGTTGGATCCTTAACCCTCTGATCAAGGCCAGGGATCCAACCCGCAACCTCCTGGTTCCTAGTTGGATTCGTTTCCGCTGTGCCACGACGGGAACCCCCCCCCCCCACCCCCGAGCCTGTTTTCTTAACTATCATGTCAGGGATGTCAAGGAGACAGAGAAGTTTGCTGTGGGAACATTTGGGACCCTTCCCAGAAAGGTAAGAGTTCTTTTTCTCCCTCAGAATGTTGTCATATGCATCTGATCCTTGGAACTGTTGCAGCCATCTTGCGACCGTAATAGGAGTCCCAGCTGAGGATGGTGGAGTAAAAGATAGAAAATGTTAGAGTACCAGGGAAAGAAAAACAGATCTCAAGCAAGATTATTGACCAGTAGAGTGGCTGGGAGCCCCAAGCAAGAGAAACTCAGCGTTCTCTGCCGTTGAGAGAGAATCAGGTTTTTATAGGTAGGGGGTCATGTGCTGAGTTCTATAGGTCTGGGATGGCAGTTGAGATCACAGTATAAAAATTTAACTTTCTCCCTGGGGCTGTCTTTGTCCTCGGAAAGTTAACCATTTCATGAGCTTGGTTGTTTCACCTGTGGAGGTCTGATAAAGTGGAAACTGCCTGTCTGGGTCTGGGTGGGTCAGTGAGTCATGCAGTCATCCTTTTTTAGGGCTTCATTTTAATTTCCACCTAAGAGAAAAGCACTCAAGCTTTTAAGGACATCCTTGAGTACCTGAATTGTCTAATCTTGGAACTGCTCTACCTCTGGAATTCTTTTCATGTGAGTTCATGAACCCAGTACTGTTTCATCTACTTTGGTTAAGTCTCCTGTTATGTGGAAAAGCATCCTCACTGGATATATATGCATTTAAAGCCCTGGTGACACACAGCCCTCTTAGGCCAATAAAACACCATTTGTAAGATTTTCACTGTCAAATATCCAATTCCTTCCATATGTTATGTACAAATATCTAATTCCTTCCATATGTTATGTACAAATATCTAATTCCTTCCATATGTTATGTACAGTACAGGTTGTTGAACCAAAGTAGTTGGGAAGAGTGGGATCCTGCACCTCTGATGGTTATCACCTGGTGGTGATGATAGAGGAGGCCGACTTGGGGACAGTATTACGAGAACCAATCTGGACCAGGAGGTCAGAGAGGGCGCTAACAGAATCTGGTAAAAGCATGCACTCCACATTTAAAGAACCCATGCCATATCAGTCAATAGCATCCATTTGTAGATTTCTACATATTTAATTTGTGATATGTTTTGATTTTAGTTGTTATATAAGAAGTATAAGAACAGCGTTACATGTATAAGAGTGTTGGGTGTATCCATATTTAGGAAACATTATAAGAAAATAGCTTCAATCAACATTGAGGCCCCAAATATTTTTCCTTTTTAAAGGTGGACTACTGAAGCCAGTTTATTTATTTATTTATTTATTTATTCCTTTTTAGGGCTGCACCAACGACATATGGAGTTTCCCAGGCTAGAGATCAAATCAGAGCTACAGCTGCTGCCTAGACCACAGCCACAGCAATGCCAGATCTGTGCTGGGTCTGTGACATACACCCCAGCTCACTGCAATTCCAGATCCTTAATCCACTGAGCAAAGTCAGGGATTGAACCTTCATCTTCATGGATGCTAATCAGATTTATTTCCATTGAGCCATGACAGGAACTCCTATTGAAGCCAATTTAGAAGAAGCTAACTAGTATAAAAGACAAAGCAAAGGAATGGGAACCAAGGCATTTGGTGTGTCTATTTCTAGCTAATGGCTGGTAGCCCTCCATGACTCGAATTCCCTAACTTGTAAAATATGATTCATAGGACTTGCTATGGGATATTTTAGAATTTTTTAAATAATGAGGGATTAAAAAACAAACAAAAAAACCCCAAAAAACAACCCTGCACTAATGTGAAAGTTCCAGAAATCATTCAGAAGTATATTATGGCAAAGAAAACAGGCAAAAGGAAGGGAGTGGGTACAGGACATAAAAGGAAAGGCCCTGAAGGGAGAAATCAAGAGGCAGTAAGCGCCTGGTACACCCTCCACAGCAGGAAACAGCACTCTACATATTATAGCTATTAGTGAATAAGCACTTGCTGGAATTTCCAAAGATGACCAAACAAACACCAAAAAGGAAGTGGCTTTTTTTTTTTTTGGAAAGTTTTATTATGGAAAAATTTCTAACATGTTCAAAGTACCGAGAATAGCAATGAGAACTACCACGCGGCTTCAAGTCATCACTCAGGGCCAATCTTGTTTCCTTTCTACCTCCCACTCTGCATTATTCCAAAGCAAATTCCAGATATCTTATTATTTTGCCCCTAAATATGTAAGCATGCATCCCTAAAGCAAAAGAGTGGGAACCAGGGCATTTGGTGTCCATGCCTAGCTCACTGCGTGGCAGCCAGCCCTCTGTATCTTCAATTCTGCAAATTCTTCAATTTGTGAAATACGATTTATAGGGGGTTGCAACGAAATTTTTTGTTTTTTAAGGAACTGCAATCAAAAATAAGGTTAAATCTTGACAGGGCTCCAGTAGGGTAGCCCACCTCATAAACTCCGGTGCGCGGGGCCCCTAAGGGACAACGCCCTTCAGGGCGGGATCCAAGGCACCACCCCCCGGGACCTGACCTCCTAGGGCGCCGGCTGGTTCTTGCAGCGGCCATTGGTCTCAGCCGTACCCGCGCGCCCCTGCCTCCCAGGGCGCGCAGGCTGGGCTCGGGGGCGCGCACGTAGTGCGTCCCGGCGCTCGCGATTCCTCCTGGCGCGGTCGGAAAGGCAGGCAATTTGGCCCGCCATGTTTCTCACCGCAGCGCTCCGGGCACGGGCTGCGAGCTTCACCGCCCAGTGGGTAAGGAGGCTCGAATGTGCGCCGGCGCTGCCGCTGCCCTCTCCCTCTCTCCCGGCCTCCTTTAGCGGCCGGCACAGGGCACCTCGGGCACGAGACGGCCTGCGGGCGACGGCAAGGGCGCCGCGGCCTTCGCCCGCTCTTGAGGAGGCCGCGCGTCCGAGGACCTAGGGAGGGGCGGTGGGGAGGCCTCCTCAAGACGGGAGGCCCGAGTCAGTGACCGGGGCGTCCCAGGGGCGTCTGGAACTCGGCGGGCGTCTCCTTGGGCCGCGGGAGGGCGGCACCGGCGTACCCTTGACTGCGACTGTGCTGCGTGTTGGAACCCAGGGCTCCTTGCACCTCGCACCCTGGGCGGCGGAGCCTCTGCCGGCTCCTGAGGTCTCAGAACGTCACGCTTTAGACAGCGACCTTGGAGGTCAGGCTGAAACACTCGCTTGCTCTGACTTAAAGATGAACATTCCAGAAATGACGATGATGATGACGGGGCGCTTACGGGAAAGAAAGCTTTCTTTACCTGCACCAGTAAAATAGAAAGGTTGAGTCAGTTCTCAGCCGAACGGAGGGGTTAGTGCACAGCAGTATAGGATGAGCGCAGGGCCTTGCAGTTAGACCTGAGTTTGGATGGAGGCTTCACCGCCTTTTCTAGTTTTGTGACTGGACTGTTCTCACTTGGTTTCCTCAGTTGTCAAATGGGAATATTTCAATTTGTAGAGTTTAGTTTTTCAGTAAAGTTTGAGATTCTACTGTTCCTGTTGGGTTCCAGGTGTCAAGGTGAATAATGGTAGGTAACATCCTGTGACTGCTTTCTGTGCACCAAGCACTGTGTTATTTACCTTCAAAACCTAATTCGTGAGGTTGGTACTGTTACTTCCCCATATTACAGTGAAATGGATTTAGACAATCCCTGTTCTTGTAGAGTTGATAGTTTTATGGACTAGGAACTTAAGGTAGTAGGTATTGAATAGTGTAAAAGTATAGTTAGGTGATCCTCGAACAGATTTGTACTCAGTGGTCCACTTATAAGCGAGGTCCCCCCACCCCGTAGCAGTAAGTACTGCAGTACTGCAGGATCCTGGGTATGGAGAAACCTCATATTTGGAGGTCTGACTCTTAAGTTATTATATTTGGGTTTTCAACTATTTCGAGGGTCCACACTTCTAACCCTTAGTATTGTTCAAGAGTCAGCCATACAGTGTTAGAGATATGAATAAGATCATCCAGTTTAGTTTGAAGGTGGTGTAAGATTTTTCCTGTAAGTAATAAGGATAGATTGGGGATGGGGCCAAATGGATAGGGAGAGGGTGTTCTAGGTGGAAAGGACAAGATAAGAAAAACAATATTAGGAACAGCAAATATAATAAGTTCAAAAAATAATCGCCCATAGTTTTATCAAATTGAACATTAACAAAATGTTAACATTTTGATATCTGCACATAAAGGACCTTACAGAAAAATTTTTTTGTAAAAATCAGATGGTATTGTTCATACTGTTTTGTAGCCTGTTTTCTCCCATTATACATTTTGATTAGCTTTGCTTATGAATAAACTTTTTATTTAAAAAAATTTTTTTATTTTTAAGGGCTGCACCTGTGGCATGTGGAGGTTCCCAGGCTAGGGGTTGAATTGGAGCTGCAGCCACCAGCTTACGACACAGCCACAGCAACACCAGATACAAGCCACATCTGCTCATGGCATCAATGGATCCTTAACTCACTGAGCGAGACCAGGGATTGAACCTGCATCCTCATGGATGCCAGTCAGATTTGTTTCTGCTGAGCCAGGATGGGAACTCCCATTTTTTTAAGTTTTTTTAAATTTTTACAAAAATTTTTTATTTTAATGGCTGTTCTGTGGAATACGGAAGTTCCCAGGCCAGGGATTGAATCGAAGCTGCAGCTTCAGCCTTTGTCACAGCTGCAGAGCAACACTGGATCCTTTAACCTACTGCACTCACCTGGGGAGCAAACCCACGCCTCCACAGTGACCCAAGTCAGATTGTTAATCCACTGTACCACAGTGGGAACTCCCTATACTGTCATTTTTAATGCAATGCCATTGTGAGGATGTTCTATAATTTATATAACCAGGCCCTTTTAACCTATTACAAATAGTGGAATATCAGAATGACCTAGCAAAAATCAGGAAAAATGTGAGTAAAGAGGTCTCACTAATAAAGTTCCTTTCCTGAAAGGGAAATTTTTAGGAGTTCTCTTGTTGCACAGCAGGTTAAGGATCCAGCAATGTCAGTGTCACAGCTTGGGTTGCTGTTGTGGCATGGGTTTGTTCCCTGGCCTGGGAGCAGCCCCCCCCCCCCCAAAATAAAGAAGGCTTTAAGGAAATCATTTTCAAAGAAATTGCGTATTTTCTTGTAATTTCTGCTTTATTAGCTAGCTGCCAGTTATTTTAGTCACAGGCTTTTCCTCTTGTCATTGCTTAACAAATACCTAGAATTTAGTACTGTGCCTGGAAGTCACTAGTTATTTGACCTTGAGCCATATTTCTTAAGCTCCTTGAACTTTATTTTTCTTTTCTGTAAGTACAGTAGCACCTCATTGAGTGATTGTCAAGAATTGCCTAAAAATTATGAAATATGGAAAATAGGTACTCAGAATAGGTTTATTTCCATCTTTCCTTGAGTAATTGCCCATGGCTTTCTGTAATGTTAACACTATTTTATGGCTCATCATTGCCTCACTACCAAGCCACTGATTAGCTTTGGAGGAACAAGAGGGTTGTGGTGGCATTTTCAAGGATTGTGTTTTCATTTTGTTCTTTTTTTATAGTTTATACTTAGATCTTTTCATTCATTGAAGATATTTTTCTTTATGTCCTTAGGCATGGTTGTAGCAACTTTGAAATTATTGTTTGATAATCTTGATTGTCTTTTTTCTTGAACATGGGTTATTTCCCTTTTTCGTTTAATGTCAGGTAATTTTGGATTGTATCCTGGGTGTTGTGAATGATCTAATAGAGGCTGTAGATTTTTTAATTCCTCCAAAGAATATTTTTTGTTGTTGTTGCAGGCTGTTAACTTGAACTCAGTCTGCAGTCCAACTTCCTTGTGGTTCAAATATTGGTTCAATTCTTTTAGCAGGACTGCATGAAGTCTGCGTTATGTGCATGCATGGTTTGGAGTTGGGCTTCCTCTCTCTTTTCCTATTCTGGAATTTCCCACTTGCCTATACCTCTCCTTTTCTAGACTCTCCCGTGGTACTTCAGGACATTAAGGCTGCAGATTTCTCTTGGAGTTTTAGCTGCCCAACATGGGATAGACTGGGGTCTGCCTTTAGGCTGAAAAATTTGAGGGATAAAAAAGAACCCTCATTGGCTTCTTCTGAGTATAGACTCCCTTCTTGTGTGTGCCTGCATTTGGCGGTTCTTCATTGTCTTCAGAAAGATTTTTGTTTTTTAATTTTTTAAAAAACATTTTGCCCAGAGTAACCCACTGGTTTGGCCTGGTATCTACTCAGCCATACTAAAAGTAGTGTTCTATGGTGGCATTTTTCCTCATAAAATTTTTTTTTTTCCTTCTTACTGGCCTCGCCTGCAGCGTATGCAAATTCCCAGGCTAGGGATTGAATCGGAGAGCTGCAGCTGTTGGCCGGTGCCACAGCCACAACAGTGTGGGATCCAAGCCGTGTCTTCAACCTACACCACAACTCACCACAACGCTGGATCCTTAACCCACTGAGTGAGGCCAGGGATCTAACCCGAATCCTTGTGGATCCTAGTCAGGTTCGTTATTGCTGAGCCACAACGAGAACTCCTTTCTTCTTCCTAAGTTTTAAGTTTTGTAGAATGAAATGTTTTCCCATTCCATTAGAGAATCCATTGATTTTGCAATATCTCAAGGTATCTACATTTTGGCTCAACGACATTAAAGGAGTGCTTAAAAAAGAAAGAAAGAAAAAAAAGTGAGGTTAGGGGGGTATTTATATTTGTTTTCTATTGCTCCTGTAACAAGTTACCACAAATTTGGTGACATTACACAACACAAATTTATTGTCTTATGATTCTGGAGGTTAAAAATATACCATGAGTCTCAGTGGGCTAAAATCAAGTTACTGGCAGAGCTGCCTTTCTTTCTTATGATTCTAGGAGATAACCTGTTTCCTTAGTTTTTCCACCTTGTAGAAGCTGCCCTTATTTGTTCATATCCCCCTTCTTCCACCTTCAGAGCCCACATGGGCAGGTCAAGATCTCACATGACATATATCACTCTGACCCTTCTCTCTCATTTGTGTATCCTCCTGTAACTTTGCTCCCTCCTCTGCATTTCAAGGGCCCTGTGATTACCTTGGACCTATTCTGACAATCCAGAATAATCCCCCTGTTTTTAGGTTAACGATTATTAACCTTAATTCCATCTGCAACTGTGCTTGTTTTTTGCTGTGTGTACTGACATATTCACAGCTTCCCAAGTTTAGGATGTGGGTATCTTTAGGGCCCCATTATTCTTGCCTGCCACAGCCTTGAATAGCTTAGGGGAAACAGAAAATGGACAAAATTTTGAGAAGCCTATTTGGTGAGGTTCAGTAGGCCACTATTACTATAAATTCAAATCTTTATATTTGAGATGTGAACTCATTCTCCATTTTAAAGATATAAACCAAATGCTAAACACTTTATCTCATTTAATCTTCTTAACACTTTAAGGTAGATACTCCTGTTATTTTATAGATGAGCAAACCTAGATGTAGAGAGGCAGAGCAACCTCCCCTAAGGTATGGTAATTTTTTAGGTAAGACTAACTAAAATGTTTGGACATTTCATTTCTATGAAGTATTCCTTTCCCTAGGACTGTTGAGTGTTATTTGTATCCACAGTGGATTTTAGACATGTAAAGAATGCTTTCTTTAAATTATGGGCAAGATGGCTGAAAGTAATCATGAATGTTGTTGCCATTAATATGGTGATCTTAATCTGTAATGCTCCTTTAATACCTGAGTTGTTCATGAAGCTTTGTTGTGCTATAAAATTTGGCCAAATTTTTCTTGTGAATTCTCTCATAATGCTAGTAAAATCACTTATATTTCTTTAATCTGAATTATCGTTTTTAATTTTTAGTTAAATTATTGATGGAACTTTATTTGGATTTGTAAAAAACCCCTATAATAATTGAAAATATTAACAAAATTTTAGTAGTTAATGGATGTCCTCAAGTCAGAAAAACCTGTTTGGCTTTTCATTTATTTAGCTGTGATCTAGGGAAAGTTCTTTTCCTTCCGTCTTTGAGCCTTAGTTTCCACATCTGTAAAACAAGGCATGATAATAATACTTACCTGGAGGTTGTTGTGAGGAGTAATGAGTTACAGTATTTGTAGCACAGTATCTGAGACAGAGTAAGCATTTGTGTTATCATTATCCTTGAAATTACTGGCTATTAACCATAATTATTAACCAGTCATCTTTTAAATTTTTTCCAATTTTTGGCTACCCCATGTCAGATGGAGTTCTTGGGCCAGGGATCAGAGCCAAGCCACAGTTGTGACCTACACCGAAGCTGTGGCAATGCAGAATCCCTTAACCTACTCTTGCCAGGCTGGGGATCAAACCTGCATCCTGGCACTGCAGAGAAGCTGTTGGTTCCCTTGGAGACATCATCTACTTTATTAAACTAAAATGCATTAAAAAACTTTTATTCCTCAAGAGTTTTTGATAATGCAAGAATACCTACTCTGTGTGTATCACGGACAAAGACTTTTGGGGGAGCCTTTGGTTTTCTCTGCATACTTTTGCTCTAGACAGCTGAAAGAAATGGCCTTTGCTTGAGCTGGCAGTCGGGGAGCCTCTGGTGATAAGATAAGTAGGTATTGAGTAAATATCCGTGAACAAGGGAAGAAAGTACAGAGGTGGCCAGTGTTACTTTTTCTTTACCAGGAGATGTGACCTCTGTGCAGGTGTAAACATATATTGTTGATTTAATCTGTAAATGTTTGGGGTAGTCTTAAAGGTTTATTTCTTGTCTGTGTTGGTTGCTAATAAAGGAAAAAACTTTTTCAGTTGCCTGTCCTTAGCCCTGTCTTTTTTACTAATTAGGCTACTGATTCTGTTCATTTTGTTTGATAGCTTCCTTGTCCTTTCTTAAGTTCCTCTGGTGGCCTTTTATAGTGCAAATGTCTGATAGAACTGAAAAGTGAGCAGAGTTGGATACTATTAATGTTTGAGCAGCAGAAAAAAACTAAAAGAAAGAATGGGGGTAGTTCCTGTCGTGGCGCAGTGGTTAATGAATCCGACTAGGAACCATGAGGTTGTGGGTTCGATCCCTGGCCATGCTCAGTGGGTTAAGGATCTGTAGGTTGCAGACGCAGCTCGGATCCCGAGTTGCTGTGGCTCTGGCGTAGGCCAGTGGCTACAGCTCCGATTCGACCCCTAGCCTGGGAACCTCCATATGCTGCAAGAGCGGCCCAAGAAATGGCAAAAAGACCAAAAAAAAAAGGAATGGGCTCGTGTCCTATTCTTGGGGAGTGGGTGGAAGAATATAACTTTTTTTTTTTTTTTTTTTAATGGTTGCTCCTAGGCATTCAGAAGTTCCTGGGCTTGGCCAGGAATTGAATCTATGCCACATCACTGACCCATGCCACTGTGACACTCACGCTGCTAAACTTTGCGGTTTTTTTTTTTTAGGGCCACACCCACGGCATACGGAAGTCCCAAGCCTAGGAGTCGAACTAGAGCTGCAGCTGCCAGCCAACACTACAGCTTACAGAAATGCAGGATCTTTAACCCACTGAACGAGGCCAGGAAAGAACCTGTGTCCTTATGGACACTAGTTGGGATCATTACTGTCGAGCCATGACGGGAAATCCAACTTTGCAAATTTTATAGCTGTTAACTTACTTAAAATTGCATGTTTTTGGTTAGTAGTAAGTTTATTAACTATTTGATTTCTGTGATGTTTTTTCATATTTACCCATTTTTCTTATTGATTTATATGCAGTCATGATCCTTTCAGACTTAACTTTTTGTCATCAAATGTGTATAAAATGCAAGTCATCAGTGTAGTTAATGGATAAACTCTCAAAGGCAAAAGAGCTGTGGAGGAAAGAACATAGGACAGAACTGAGCCCTGAGGACAACCTACCCTGAGGGAGTGGGTAAAAAGCCAGTAAAAAGGAGTTCCATCATGGCTCAGTGGTTAACGAATCTGACTAAGAATCATGAGGTTGTGGGTTCAATCCCTGCCCTCGCTCAGTGGGTTAAGGATCCGGCATTGCCGTGAGCTGTGGTGTAGGTCGCAGATGCAGCTTGGATCCTGTGTTGCTGTGGCTGTGGTGTAGGCCGGCGGTTATAGCTCCAATTTGACCCCTGGCCTAGGAACCTCCATATGCCGCGAGAGTGGCCCTAGAAAAGGCAAAAAGACAAAAAAAAAAAAAAAAAAGCCAGTAAACAAAATGTTAGGTTCAGAAGTTAAAAGAGGATTAGATACTTTCCCAACTCTCGAATTAATCCTTCCTTACTATGTTATGAAGTCCTTTGTTTTCTCTCAGAATTTAATTAACTCAACTGTTACTCAAGATAATTCTTTTTTATTGTAATTTTTTATTAAAGTATGGTTGATTTACAATGTAGTTCCAATTTCTGCTGTATGGTAAAGTGACTCACTTGTGTGTATATACACACATACACACCATCCCTTTCTCATATTATCTTCCGTCATGGTCTGTCCCAAGAGATTGGACGTAGTTCTCTGTGCTGTACCGTAGGACCTCATTGCTTATCCATTCATTCTAAATGTAATAGGATTATTCCTTTGATTTAAAATCTTCTCAGCTGAAGTAATGGCAGGGACTGTCTTCTAAATTTTAGCTTCTGTTAATTTTTCAAAGCTTTATGCTGATATTGTTCTTATAGTACTATTTGGAATTTATGGCCTTAATTTTTATGTTTATTTATCTCAGTCCAGATTTTGGACAGCCAAATTAGGGGTATAGACATAACCTTGTATTCAGCACAGATTGACTTTGAAGTGATTTGGGAGAAATTAATTAGAAGTATAAGAAAGTAAACTGTGTCCTTTGTTGCATTTATTTTAAAGAAAATTTGTCATATATCTCAGACACATAAAAGCAAAAAAGAACATAATAAACACTGTCTATCCATCCACTTGCTGCCTAAGAAGGAAAACAATATTAACACAGTTGAAACCCCTTTGTGTACCACAGCTGATCAAATTCTCCCCCCCCCACACCTGAAATGGACATTTGTCACTCCAATATTTTATATCTGTGTTTTACATTCTGTACCTGGGTCTTGTTATTAAAGCAAATGTTCCATGTAAACTTATTTTTTCAACTGAAATTTGGATCGAGGGAAAAGAAGATTGTGCTATAGCACTGCTTTTACTTCCTTCTCTGTTACGTTTGCCTTTGAATTGTCCAGCTCTTTGCCAGTTCCATGCTTGGTTTAATCCAGTGTTCTACCATCTGTGGTTAGTAAACTTGGAAATCAGAGGATTTCTGAACAATGGTTGAATTGCTTTTCAGGGAGGGGGTGTGGAGAACTTAGGAACAGGGGAGGAGCAACTGTGCGAAGAGAAGTGAAATGCAATGGAAACAGTAATCAAATGGATTGCTTCCAAAACAACTGAGTGTGGTCTATCTGCACAGCATTATAGGCAGCTTTCTGAAACTGCTTTTATGGCTGAAGTTTCTAAACTGACTTAGTAAAGAGTTGAAAAAGGGGATACATTTGACTCATTTGTGCAGAGTATATGACTCATTTGTACAGAATGAAAACATGTTTATGAAGGTTCACATTAAAAGCTGGCATCCAACTTGCTTCAGACAGAAGTGAAAGGCAGTGAATTAATGGTACATGAACTCTGCAGCTGCACTCCAGAAGAATGTAGTAGAAAGGATACGTGACTCAGGAGATCTAAGTTGTCCTAGATGTCCCACTGACTCTTGTATGTGATCTTCCACAAGTTAGTAACCTTAACTTTTTTGTTGCTGTGCCAGTGGCATACAGAAGTTACTGGGCCAGGGATTGAACCCATGCCACAGCAGTGACAATGTGGGATCCTTAACCCACTGAACTACCAGTAAATTTACAGGGAACTCCAGTAAATTTACCTTTGGCTCTCCGTTTCCTTATTCTTCTCTTGAAATAGGTATCAACCTAGGGTAGTAGGCCATATCTCTTAAGATACTTTACCTCTGTTAAGTTGGTTCTATTTAAAAATTTCTATTTCTCTTATTTTAAATTATGGATCTTAAAGTACTATGAAAAATTTCTTAAGGCTTTTGATTTATTAAGCTTCTTTAAAATTTTAGGGAAGACATGTAAGGAATTTGCATAAGACAGCTGTGCAGAATGGAGCTGGAGGAGCCTTATTTGTGGTAAGTAATTACTTAGATTTCTTCAGAATGGAAAGACTTGGAAATTTGGGCAAATACAACATAATCTTAAACACCATCGTTTTTGGTGTGTACTGGCCATTGTGGGATTTAAATATAGTTGATAGAATTGACCTTCATTTTGAAAGTGTAGTTCTAACTGAACCTCTCAAGTTTAAATTGGCACCAGGGCAACTTTGGAAATACGAATTTAGATTATTCCAACATGAAATAACTGAACCTTAACATGATTTCTAGTCACATTTTGGTTTCTTTTTTTTTTTAATCTTTTAACTTTTTTTTTTTTTTTAGGGCAGTATGTGGAGGTTCCCAGGTTAGGGGTCCAATCAGAGCTGTAGCCTCTGGCCTACACCACAGCCGCCTCGACAACACGGGATCTGAGCCGAGTCTGCAACCTACACCACAGCTCATGGCAATGCTAGATCCTTAACCCACTGAGCGAGGCCAGGGATCAAACCCAGGTCCTCATGAATGCCAGTCAGATTCGTTTCTGCTGAGCCAGGATGGGAAGTCCACATTTTGGTTTCTTAAAAATCATTTATCTTAGGAGTTCCCATCTTGGTGGTTAAGGAATCCGACTAGGAACCATGAGGTTTCCGGTTCAATTCCTGGCCTTGCTCAGTGGGTTAAGGATCTGGCGTTGCCGTGAGCTGTGGTGTAGGTCGCAGATACTGCTCGGATCCTGTGTTGCTGTGGCTCTGGCGTAGGCTGGTGGCTACAGCTCCGATTAGACCCCTAACCTGGGAACCTCCATATGCTGTGGAAGCGGCTCAAGAAAAGGCAAAAGGACAAAAAAAAAAAAAAATTATCTTAGCTCACTGAAGATTCTGAGGCTGCAACTTGGGGAATCCCAAAATGACACTGGTTTGACATGCATGAATTTTAGTATTACGGTGAATGTGTTGGCTATTGGCCTGGTTTTGATTTCCAGGCTTTAACTACAGGTGGAGGTCAAGGAATTCCCCAGCTTGGTTTTAAAGTTCAGAAAAGCTCAGATAATGTATCCCCTTTCTGTGACAATGTGTGTTTTTCAGGAAATAATATAGTATTTAAATGAAATTTAGTGAACTTGTATGATGATTTAGAGTTAGTGGTATAGTTTTGGAAAATGAATTATTTCTAGGTTGAATCTTAATAAATTAGTTATTCATACTATTAACAAGTAGATTCCTGTTTTGTATTTTATCTTTGTGTAAAAAGATATTTGATATCATCCAAAGTTTCCATTTTCTTTACTTTTTTATGTCCTTGAAAAAGTAGAAGTCTGAGCATTAACATATTAAGAGATTCAGTTCTGTGTTCACCATACATACAAAACATTAATTGATATAAGTGTTAATCTCATTGTGACTCATTTGATTTCCTGTTGACAAGCCATTTCTTGTCAGTGTTTGAAGAAGGCCTGTTCTTTTTTGGAGAAGAAATAAAGCTTGCTCTTGACTAGTTTCTCTTGTGTGGGGAAGAGATGCTGTTTTTGTAGTAGATAGTGGGTCCCTAAGGTAATATATGTCCTTTGACAATCTGATACACTCTCTTTTGGGGAAAATGCACATATTTTCACACTAGAAAATTTGTGTCTTAATTTATAAGGCTTCAAATAATTGGTAATTTTTTGTAATTAAATTACATTAGGAGATCCTGTTGTCTAATCAAGTTGGATAGTGCTTTTTTAGGTTTTGGCCCTAAAGCTACTTCTCATAACCTATAAAGGGTGATTTTGAAAATCTTTCTAAATCTTTGGATTTTGCTAACATCATACTCATCAAATGTGTATTTAATAATTTCTTTAGCCATTCTTTTTGATGCAAGGATAAATTGTATATCATGTTGGAATTAAAGTGAAGAGATTAAATGATCAGTAGTAGTAAAGTACAAAGTTATTCACACTTTTGAGAGAATTTTGATAATTTTAGAAAACATTTTCCCCCCTTTGTTTAGCACAGAGATACTCCTGAGAATAACCCAGATACTCCATTTGATTTCACACCAGAAAACTACAAGGTATGACTAAATTAATGTTATGATTAATTTACAAAATATTTAGTGTTTTCCAGACACTAAAACAGGTGCTTTTTCTTTGGTACAGAGGATAGAGGCAATTGTAAAAAACTACCCAGAAGGGCATAAAGCAGCAGCTGTGCTTCCAGTCCTGGATTTAGCCCAAAGACAGAATGGATGGCTGCCCATCTCTGCCATGAACAAGGTACTTTATTTTTGCATTAGTTTGAAAAGAGGAGAGATTGTGCTTGGTAACTTCCTTATGTAGAAATTCCTCTCACAGTCATTAATGTAGCAGTCTAGGAGTTTGGAGCCCTTGAATCATTTGTGTGTTTTATACCTCAAATTACATTTATGTTTTTGTGGTTCCCTTTATAATGCAGAGATCTGAAAGGGTAGAGCTTTTTATCCTTGCAGGAAATAGTAAAGGTGTTACAGTGAAAGAGATTTTCTTTTTTTCCATCTTTGAGAGAAATGGCAATAGTAAGGTAAAAGATCCCAGATGTGTGTAATTGGCTGTCAGGGTATTCTGAAAATGAATGTACTGTTTAAATGCTAAAATTACAGAGAAAAGGATCTGCTCACAGCTATTGTGAATCTTTTTAATATTTTGCATCTTTGGCTGCAGGCTTTAACAAAAATCCATGTAATACATGGTATTTACAGCATTTGATTATGGCACCTTGGAATCAACAACCTATAGAAATCTTATGGGTGACATTTAAATAAAGTTAGTATATTCATGCATACTTTAGGATTCATTTTTTTCTAATAGTATTTTCAGCAGTAACCCAAATTTCAAGTTTTTTCACATCTTAGTATAGGATGGTATTTTGTAACAGTGTATTGTTTACAAAAGTGTCTTACAAAACTTTCTATTATTTGATTTTTATGAGAAGCATACAACTGATAGGCCAATGTGATACAATGGAAAGTATCTTTTATTTTGAATTAAGAGATCTGATTTTTCTCTGGGCTGACTTCTTCCATCGCAATGAAGATTTTAAACTAGGTAAAGCTCTTTCAGTGATCACATAATGATTTCTAAGTGATGGAGCTGGGACTGAATCATTTCGAGTTCTGTGCATTTTCTTCTTGACTTTTGTGGATATTCTGCTATATTTTATTCTCCTTTTCACTTTCTAAGTTTTATTTGGTCTACCTATTAAGTTAGACCGCTACGTTATCTTTCTTGGAGTATAGAAATGTCCTCAGTTTATCAAATGGAAACCTGTATGCAAATTTTAGCTCATCGATCTGTTTTTATTTTTATTTATTTATTTTTTGATCTATAATTTAAAAAAATTTTATTGAATTATAGTTAATTCATAATGTTGTGTTAGAGTCAATATACAGTAAAGTGATTCAGTTATACATATTTTTTTTCAGACTCTTTTCCATTATAGGCAATTATAAGGTGTTGAGTATAATTCTCTGTGCTGTACAGAAGATCTTTGTTGTTTACCTATTTTTATGTTAGTGTATATGGCTTAATCCAAACTCCTAATTTATCCACCATCCCCTTTGGTAACCATAAGTTTGTTTTCTATGTTTGAGTCCATTTCTGTTTTATAAATAAGTTTGTGTCATTTTTTTAGATTCTACAGACAAGTGATAGAGGACATTTGTTTCTTTGACTTAATATGATAATCTCTAGGTCCATCCATGTTGTTGCAAATGTCATTTCATTCTTTTTTATGGCTGAGTAATATTTATACACACAGACACACACATATCTTCTGTATCCATCTGTTGATGGACATTTAAGTTACTATAAGGTCTTGGCTAATATAAATAATGCTGCAGTGCACATTGGGGTGCATGTATCTTTTTGAATTAGAGTTTCTTCCAGAAATATAGGAGTTGGATTGCAGGATCATATGGCAACTCAGTTTTTTTAAGGAACCCCCTTACTGTTCTCCATAGTGGCTGTACCGGTTTACATTGTAGGAGGGTTTTTTTCCTCCATACTCTCTCCAGCATTTATTATTTGTAGACTTTTTAATGATGGCCATGCTGACTGGTGTGAGGTGGTTCTTCAATTTCATTTCTCTAATAATTAGCAATATTGAGCATGTTTTTCATATGCCTGTTGGCCACTTGTATGTCTTCTTTGGAGAAATGTCTTTTAGATTTTTTGCCCCTTCTTTTTCTTTTGTCTTTTTAGGGCCACTCCTGTGACATATGAAAGTTCCCAGGCTAGGGGTCTAATCAGAGCTGTAGCTGCCAGCCTACACCTCAGCCACAGCAACGCCAGATCCGAGCCAGGTCTGCGACCTACACCACAGCTTATGGAACACTGGATCCAAACCCACTGACCAAGGCCGGGGATTGAACCCTCATCCTTGTGGACACTAGTTGGGTTCATTACCACTGAGCCACAATGGGAACTCCTCTGCCCGGCTTTTTATTGTTGTTGTTTTTTTTAATCTGTGTGAGCTATAAATTTTGGAAACTAATCCTTTCCTTGCATCATAGGCAGTTTTCTCCTGCACCATAGGTTGTCTTTTGGTTTTGTTTATGGATTCCTTTTAAGATTAATTAGGTCCCATTTGTTTATTTTTGTTTTTACCTCTATTAAGAAGTTGGATTGAATAAAATATTGCTGCAATTTATGTGCATAGTGTTCTACCTGTGTTTTCCTCTAGGAGTTAGTATCTGCTTTTACATTTAAGTCTTTAATCCATTTTGAATTTATTTTTGTTTATATGTGGTGGTGGAGAATATTCTAATTTCATTCATTTACATGTAGCTGTTCAGTTTTCCCAGCACCACTTATTAAAGAGGCTCTCTTTTCTCCATTGTATATTCTTGCCTCCTTTGTCATAGATTAATTGACCATAGTGTGTGGATCATTGATCTCTTATTTACTTTTTACTGTTCTCTAATACTTGTGGACCATTAGTAATTTTTTTTTTTTTTTGACTGTGAAGCAAGTTTGGTTGGTATTAAGTAAACATAGGTGCTTATTTTTTTCAGTAAACCATGTATATGTTTGGGGTTTTTCTAAATTCCTTACATTATTTTTATAATAGCCAGCTTTCTAAGTAATGCTTTGGGTACATTTCTAATTGTAGACACTTCTTTTTTTTTTGAAAAAATTTATGTTTTTAATAATGGCAAGCTTGTTTGAAGTCTTGCTTAGTGGTAAGCTTAGCAGAACAAAATAAATGAGAAACTAATGTTGAGAACATTTCAAAAGTATTGTTGGAGTTCCCATTTTGGCTCAGTGGTAGCGAACCTGAGTAGTATCTGTGAGGATACGAGTTCAATCCCTGGACTTGCTCAGTGGGTTAAGGATCTGGCATTGTTGTGGCTGTGGTATAGGCCGGCAGCTGCAGCTCTGATTCAACCCCTAGCCTGAAAACTTCCATATGCCACAAGTGTGGTCCTAAAGAGCACACACACACACACACACACACACACACACAAAGTATTGTCAAGTTCTATTTAGAATTAGGTGTGTATGTGTGAGAGGCAAGAAGTAGCATATAGTGAAGATTCTTTCCAGGGGTTGAAGCTGTGACATAACGACCCAGGTCTTTGCAGTGACAATGTCGGGTCCTTAACCCACTGAGCCACTGGGGTACTCCTACATTTGAGACTTTTAATGTTATTCTTTCTTTGGACACTTTCTCCTTCAAAGAAAAGTCCAACCATACAACAAAAACAACATCCAGAGGCTCGTGCATTATTTCCTTAACCATTACTAAGGCATAAGGGGGTGCACAGCAGCATCCTGGGGAAGCTTTTTAAAATTAGACACCAGGGCCTTGCAATTGTTTCAGTGGCACGGCTCTAGCATGTGGTTTTTTTTTTTTTTTGTCTTTTTAGGGCCTCACCTGAGGCATATGGAAGTTCCCAGGCTAGAGGTCCAATCAGAGCCACAGCTGCCAGCCTACATCTCAGCCATGCCAGATCTAAGCCACATCTATGGCCTATGCCACAGCCCATGGCAACACAGATCCTTAACCCACTGAGCAAGGCTAGGCATCAGTCTCTCATCCTCACAGATACCAGTCAGATTCATTACCACTGAGCCACGGTGGGAACTCCTAGCATGTGTATTTTGAGAGAACTCCTCAAATTAGATCTCCTAGAAAGTTGTAGCCAGGATTGTAGTCATGATAGACTGTATATGGACCAGCCGGGGCAAACAGCTTAAAAACCTTGCTTTCCTTAATAGATTTGACCTGAACAAGAGAGTTGGGCTCAGATAGAGTTTCCCTTGGTCTGAATCTCAATATGTCAAAACAGATATTTGATGTGCGGAGTTGGGAAGTACTAGTCTATGAGGAGTGTTTTAGTAGGAAATAGGATTGGATTGTTCATGCATGCATGTTTGTGTGTAAACATGTAAACCAATACAAGTTAATAGATGAGCTTTAATTTTCAACCTTTTTTCTGTCACCATACTATCTTCATGCACTGTGTGTCAGCAGTAAGGATTTTTTACTTAATTGCTGTATCAGTAGCAATTAAGGATTTTTTGAAAAATTAGTGAAAGATTGAAAAAATATGATTGTTTAATTTATTGAGTTTGGCCTCCAAATTTTTGCTATTTAGTAATCTTAAATTACAAAATATAAGCATTGAAATGATCAAAGTAGAAATTCTTAATAATGAAAGACTTAAAAATTTAGAGAACAAGAAGATCCTTTTGGGGGGGTTCCCGTTGTGGTGCAGTGGTTAATGAATCCGACTGGGAACCATGGGGTTTCAGGTTCCATCCCTGGCCTTGCTCAGTGGGTTAAGGATCCGGCATTGCCTTGAGCTGTGGTGTAGGTTGCAAACTTGGCTTGGATCCCGAGTTGCTGTAGCTCTCAGCTCCAGTTAGACCCCTCGCCTGGGAACCTCCACATGCAGCAAGAGCAGCCCAAGAAATGGCAAAAAGAAAAAAAAAAAAAAAGATCCTTTTGCAGAGACTAGGAGGAGGAGAAGGAAATGCTATAATCGTTAGGCTATGGACTGTGTGTGGTTTAAGTGTAAAAATTGATGGATGGTCTTACAACCTCTCAGATACCAAATACAGGTGTAGTTTCTGCTTTTGAAGAACTTTTTTGGTTTTTACCAAATCGAAGAAATATTGAAATTATGCTTTGTACAACATACCGAAAGCTCAATTAATAACCATTATAATCATGTTATTTTGAAATTTTCTTATTTAGGTGGCAGAAATTTTACAAGTACCTCCAATGAGAGTATATGAAGTAGCAACTTTTTATACAATGTATAATCGAAAGCCAGTTGGAAAGTATCATATTCAAGTCTGCACCACTACGCCGTGCATGCTTCGAAACTCTGATAGCATACTGGAGGCCATTCAGAAAAAGCTTGGTATGAGACACATTATATTTATAACTTTTATGAAAAAAAAATTGTCTTTCTAGATTTGACCTATTTCTGCCTAAATTTTCCAACTTTACCCATTATACTGGATCTGTATTCAACAGATAAATTTTTATCTTACTGTGTTTGCCCACCAATGTTTTTTATTTTGTATTCTTCTTTAGTTCTTAATCCTCAAGCCTGAGTTTTCACCTTTTCTAATCATTGAGTATGTTTTAGAAGCTTCTCTAAGTTGTAAGGTTTTATTGTTTAGAAAATTAAGTTTCACACAGTATGTGGTAGCATGTGGCACATTAAGAAGTGACTGTCTTGTCCTTGTGTCCTTCCAAACAAGACCTAGGGCAAACAAGATATGAGAAAAGGAAGTATGCTTCAGGAAGGAAAATTTTTTTTTTTTGTCTTTTCTAGGGCCATTCCCGCGGCATATGGAGGTTCCCAGGCTAGGGGTCGAATCGGAGCCATAGCCACCGGCCTACGCCAGAGCCACAGCAGCGCGGGATCCAAGCCGCGTCTGCAACCTACACCACAGGTCACGGCAACGCCAGATCGTTAACCCACTGAGCAAGGCCAGGGACCGAACCTGCAACCTATGGTTCCTAGTCGGATTCGTTAACCACTGCGCCACGACGGGAACTCCAGGAAGGAAAATTTTGGTGGAATAAGATGTTATTAGTAGCCTTTACAAAATTAAAAGAGAATTTTACTATGTGAACTGCCATTGCTGCATTTACCACTATATATATTAAATGAAATCAAAGGAGATGTGTCTTAATTTTCTTGTTACTGAGTATAAAGGACTTGCATATTGAAAAAATATTTGGGCAGTATAGACGTATATAAAACAGAAGCTGGAGTTCCTATTGTGGCTCAGTTGGTTAAGAACCTGACATAGTCTCCATGAGGATGTGGGTTCGATCCCTGGCATCACTCAGTGGGTTAAGGATCTGGTTTTGCCACAAGCTGCAGCATGGGTCACAGATGCAGCTCGGATCTGGTGTTGCCGCGGCCGTGGCTTAGGCCTCAACTGTAGCTCCAGTTCATTCCCTGGCTGGGGAACTTCCATATGGTGCAAGTGTGGCCATAAAAAGAAAAAACAAACAAAAAAACAGAAAGCTGAAGTCTGCTCAGAAATCACACCCCCCACCTCTGAGGTACAAATTCTAATAACAGTTGGGTATGTTAGATTTAGGTTTTATGTTGTTCTGGTTATTTTCATTATAAAAATACATAAATGTAATATGTCTGTGTTTTCTTCTTGCACTTTATTTTGGCTATAACAGTATATGTGCCTCTTTTCTATTTTAAGTTGAGTTATTCTATAATTACTTCATATATACATATCTTTGCCTACTTGTCCAATTGTAAGGTTCACAAGAAGTAGAATTGCTGGGTCACATTTTACTATAGTTTTCCAAAAATGCCTTCGCTGAAGATATGAGAGTACCCGTTTTCCTAAAAATTCTTTTTTTTTTTTTTTTTTTTTTTGCTCTTTAGGGCCACACATGGGGCATATGGAGATTTCCAGGCTACGGGTCTAATTGGAGCTACAGCTGCTGGCTGACGCCACAGCCACAGCAATGCCAGATCCAAGCCACATCTGCGACCTACACCACAGCTCATGGCAACGCCAGATCCTTAACCCACTAAGCAAGGCCAGGGATCGAACCTCATGGTTCCTAGTTGGATTTGTTTCCTCTGTGCCATGACGGGAACTCCTTCCTCACATTCTTAATGATCTTTGACATTAGCAGTTTTCTGAGTCTGCCAGTCAGATACTATGATTGATTTTAGTAAGTTAATTATCACAAATAATTAAATAATAAAGTTAGGTGCACTGCTATGTAACAGTAAACACTGGAGACAAGTCCCCTGAAATTTGATTGATTTTAAAGGAATAGGTCCACTTAAAACAATCCTTGAATGTTCTATAATAGTTACAGAGTTGTTTTGTTTTAGAAATTTAATGCTCTTAAATGCTTTTCTATATGCTTCTGTAATATGTTGGGTTGTGTTGTTTTTTTCTTAAACTGTATTGCAGTTAAAATAGACCCTGGTCCTTACAGTAATTATTTATATTTTTAGGAATAAAGGTTGGAGAGACTACACCTGACAAACTTTTCACTCTTATAGAAGTGGAATGTTTAGGGGCCTGTGTAAATGCACCAATGGTTCAAATAAATGACAACTACTATGTGAGTATTTCAATTAATAGAAAAGTTGTATGATGTCATATTTAAAATATTTAAAATATTTGGTTTCTTGTCCTGTGGATGTTGGTTTCTGAATTAGTCACTTAGAAGAAACTGTTGGCATAAATATATCTAGGAGTTGGTTTTTTTATTTTCTGGTTTCCAAATTTTATTAAAAATCAACAAGTAGAGGAGTTCCCGCTGTGGCTCAGCAGGTTAATGATCTGGCATTTCTGGGGAAGTTCCAAATGCCATGTAAAAATTAAAAAAAAATTATTTTTATCATTTAGTTCCAAATATTTTTAATTTTTATTTTTTTGTCTTTTTGCTATTTCTTTGGGCGGCTCCTGCGGCATATGGAGGTTCCCAGGCTAGGGGTTGAATCGGAGCTGTAGCCACCGGCCTATGCCAGAGCCACAGCAGTGCGGGATCCGAGCCATGTCTACAACCTACACCACAGCTCACGGCAACGCCGGATCGTTAACCCACTGAGCAAGGCCAGGGACCGAACCCGCAACCTCATGGTTCCTAGTTGGATTCGTTAACCACTGTGCCACGACGGGAACTCCCCAAATATTTTTAATTTTTAAAATTTTATTTTTGCACAGAAAACTCTACCCAATATTCTGTGATAATCTATGTGGGAGAAGAATCTGAAAGAGAATGGATATGTATATGCATAACTGAATCACTTTATTGTATAGCGGAAATTTTCACAAACTTGTAAATCAAATATACCTCAATAAAGCTTTAAAAAAATGACCTTTTTTTTTTTAATTTTTGGCTGTGGCGTATAGAAATTCCCAGGCCAGGGATTGAACCTGTGCTACAGCAGCTATCTGAGCCGCTGCAGTGACAACACCAGATCTATTGATAGCCTACTATGCCATAAGGGAACACCTAGTTTTGGGGGTTTATTTTTTGGTCTTTTTAGGGCTGCACCACGGCATATGGAGGTTCCCAGACTAGGGGTCTAATGGGAGCTGTAGACGCTGGCCTACACCACAGCAATGCCAGATCCAAGCTGTGTCTGCGACCTACAGCTCATGGCAGCGCCAGATCCTTAACCCATTGAGCAAGGCCAAGGATGGAACCTGTAACCTTATGGTTCCTAGTCGGATTCGTTTCCATTGTGCCACGACAGGAATTCCTGAACACCTAGTTCTAATAAATGTTTTTAAATTTGCATTTTTATTTCTTCTTAGATCTGTGTTTTTTAGAAGTGTTCTTCGTATGTATGGAATTTTCTAGTCTATCTTTTTTTAATTGCTTATTACCCTAATTATATTACGGGTTTCATTCGTAATATCTTGCTAGCTCATAATTCTTAGAAATTTGTTTATGGAGGAATTCCTTTATGGCACAGCGGAAAAGAATCCAACTAGTATCCATGAGGATGAGGGTTCGATTCCTGGCCTCGCTTGGTAGGTCGGGGATCCAGCGTTGCTCTGAGTTGTGGTGGAGGTCGAAGACATGGCTGGGATCCTGCATTGCTGTGGCTGTGGTATAGGCTGGCAGCTGTAGCTCCAATTTGACCCCCAGCCTGGGAACCTCCATATGCTGCAGGTACGGCCCTAAAAAGTAAAAATAAAATTAAAAAAAAATTTATTTATGGAAATTCTTTTAGGCTTGCATTGAAGGTAGATTGTTTTTCAAAAAGGGATTCTCTTTGCTTCTCTCTTGCTCCTGGAAATACTACTGGCCCAGAAGAAATCCCCTCTCTTTGTATCCTCTTCCCCCAAAGTGTGAGGTTCTAGATTAGCAGGGTTTTTTTGAAGGACAATTTAATTTTTAGTTGACCTTTATATTGAGGGTATAGCTTTTGGGAGTCTTAACTTCCTGTGGTTTGGGCAATCTCCTGTAGCCTGGGGCTTTGTCCCTTGACCCTATAGGCAGTGAAACCCAGAAGCCAAGTTTGTTTGGTCTTCCATTTGTCTCCCTAAGTTTTCATTGAGTTTTTTTGTTAGCGTTTTGATATTGATAAAATTTTACAGTTTTTGCTTTTTATTTCATATAACATTTTTAGTTATTACAACAGAATGTTGTCAGGATACCTAGCCTGCCATAATGCCTGAAATAGAACTCTTAATTTTTTTTAATGAAGATGAAATTTGATTTCTAGGCTGTTTTCATTACTTACTTTCTTCATTTTAATGGTCAGTGACTCAAATAGCTTATCTTGTTTCTTTTTCATACTTAAAAAAAAAATCCTTGAAAAATATGGGAACAGTTTTCTCTTTCCCACATTTCTACTCTTTGCTCATAATCATGAGGATTTTTTTTTTTGGCCATGCTTGCAGCAAGTGGAAGTTCCCAGGCCAAGGATCCAACCAAGCTACAACAGTGACAATGCCAAATCCTTAACTGTTAGGCCACCAGGGAACTCCCATGAAGATCTTAATTTAAGTAGGAATTAGACAGTTAAGGTTTTGTATAAAGCATTGTAAATCTAAATATAGTAGCCTCTTTCCTTACTCTGTGCACTGATGCAGAAAGGTGTCTTAAGAAGTTTCCAGTTAGTATAATGCAGTTCTATTTATGGAAATTGATAAGATAATGGGTGAACATTTGTATGCTAGTCTATCTCTAAAATACCTGAAAAGAACGTAAGCCAAAGTATTAACAGTGACTTCCTCTGAAGGGCAAGATTATAGGAGAGTTTCCTTTCTAGAACTCCTCTAATGTTTGAAGATTATAATGAGTTTGTATTGTTTTTGCAACAATAACAAAAAGGTAATAAATAAATAAATTAGTGAAGTAGCCTATGGATTTATGCAAGTGTTTCTTTCAGTTAGTGGTATGGTCTTTGGTAAGGCGTTTAACTTTTACGGATCTCAGTTGACGAGTACGTAAAATGAAATAGTCATGTAAACGTTGATGGGATCCTGATTAGGGAAAAAAAATCAAATAATTTAGAGGATGCTTGGGGAGATTTGAATGTAGATTTGACATTTGTTTTATTAAGGAATTATTGTTATTAGTTAATTGGGTGTGTTAATGGTATTATTTAAGAACATTTAAAAATATTCTTAGGAAATATCTGCTGCAGTTTTAGGGATTAAGTGCTAAGATGTCTACAACTTGCTTTTAAATGGTACAGTTAGGAGTTCCACTGTAGCACAGTGGGTTAATGATCCAGCTTGTCTCTGCAGAGGGCTGGCACATAGGATCTGGCATTGTCACGGCTGTGGCATAGGTTGCAGCTCTGGCTTGGATTCTGTCCCTGACCTGGGAACTTCCAAAGGCTGTGGGTGCAGCTGAAAAGGAAAAAAAATGGCACAGCCAAAACAAAAAACCAAAACCTCTAAGTGCCTATGTGTACATAATCATATATTGCAAGGAATGTCATTATTCATTTATCATTTTCATACTGAAGAGTTGGCTTGGGCATAAAATCATTAGACAAGTTTAAAGGTTTCTTCTAGATTTGAGGTACTGAGCAACCGTTGAACCCTAAGCAGTTTGAAAACAGCTTTTTATTTTTATGAATGTTTAATCATTCAACACATATTAAAGACCTTTTATGTGGCTAGGCACTGAAGATACAGTATTGAATCATGATTTCTCTAGCATAAAACCAGGGGCCTAACAACATTTTAAGTACTTAATAGCTTTGGAGGGGAGAGGGGATATGATGTAATTTAGGCATTTTTCTCTTAGTTTAGTTTTGCCCCATTCTGTTTGTACTGTCTTTTGATTAAACCTAGGGTGCAGCTAGGTGCAGGAGTGTGTCTGTGTGTTTTAATTGTACTTGTTAATTTAAATAACAGAACCCTTTCATGAGGTAAGAATTTTATAGGTGCACAGTATCCAAAATACAGAGCTGCTCTGGTTGAGATGGGAATTGGAGTATCAGGATCATTAAAATAAATGTGTCAAAAATAAGGTTTTTACTTTTCCATTTGAAAATGAAGTTTAAAACAGGGTGAATTTCACCTGGGAAAGAAAGACGTTATCATTGGGGTACTGGATCTTTAGCTTAGGGATAGATATTAGGCATCTCTTTTTTTTTTTTTTTTGTCTTTTTGCCTTTTCTAGGGTAGCTCCCACGGCATATGGAGGTTCCCAGGCTAGGGGTCTAATCAGAGCTGTTGCTGCCGGCCTATGCCAGAGCCACAGCAACGCTGCATCTGCAACCTACACCACAGCTCACAGCAACGCCGGGTCCTTAACCCACTAAGCAAGGCCAGGATTTGAACCCTCAACTCATGGTTCCTAGTCGGATTTGTTAACCACTGTGCCGCAACGGGAACTGTCTAGGCATCTACTTTTAAGTTACTATGAGTGCTAGTGCTCATTATTACTATTGGTATCTCACTGTTTCTTCAAGGAGAGCAGTTGTTGAGCATGTGCATGGCACTATTCTTTTATACGTTTTTTTCTTTTAATCCTCAAAACCCTCTGAAGTAGGTTTTCTTTTTTTCTTTTTTTAGTGGGTTTTTTTTTTTATTTCCCCAATACATTATTTTTTTTTTCCTGCTGTACAGCATGGTGAACCAGTTACACATACATGTATACATTCTTTTTTCTCACATTATCATTCTCCATCATAAGTGACTAGACATAGTTCCCAGTACTACACAGCAGGATCTCATTGCTAATCCATTCCAAAGGCAATAGTCTGCATCTGTTAACCTCAAGCTCCAGTCCCTCCCACTCCTTCCTGGTAACCACAAGTCTGTTCTCCAAGTCCATGAGTTTCTTTTCTGTGGAAAGGTTCATTTGTGCCATATATTAGATTCCAGATATAAGTGATATCATATGGCATTCGTCTTTCTCTTTCTGACTTACTTCACTCAGTAAGAGAGTCTCTAGTTCCATCCATATTGCTGCAAATGGCATGATTTTGTTCTTACTTATGGCTGAGTAGTATTCCATTGTGTATATATACCACACCACATCTTAATCCAGTCATCTGTCAAGATGGACATTTAGGTTGTTCCTATATCTTGGCTATTGTGCATAGTGCTGCAATGAACATATGGGTACACGTGTCGTTTTCAAGGAAAGTTTTGCCTGGATATATGCCCAGGAGTGGGATTGCTGGGTCATTTGGTAGTTCTATATGTAGTTTTTTGAGGTACCTCCATCCTGTTCTCCATAGTGGTTGTACCAGCTTACATTCCCACCAGCAGTGCAGGAGGGTTCCCTTTTCTCCACACCCCGTCCAGCATTTGCTATTTGTGGACTTATTAATGATGGCCATTCTGACTGTTATGAGGTGGTTCCTCACAGTAGTTTTGATTTGCATTTCTCTAATAGTCAGGGATGTTGAGCATTTTTTCATGTGCTTCTTGGCCATCTGTATATCTTCTTTGGAGAACTGTCTATTCCGGTCTTTTGCCCATTTTTCAATTGGGTTGTTGGCTTTTTTGCTGTTGAGTTGTATAAATTGTTTGTATATTTTAGAGATTAAACCCTTGTCGGTTGCGTCATTTGAAACTATTTTCTCCCATTCTGTCAAATATCTTTTTTTTTAATTTCCTTTGCTGTGCAAAAGCTTGTCAGTTTGATTGGGTCCCATTGGTTTATTTTTGCTTTTATTTCAGTTGCTTTGGGAGACTGACCTGAGAAAACATTTGTAAGGTTGATGTCAGAATGTTTTGCCTATGTTCTCTTCTAGGAGTTTGATGGTGTTTTGTCTTATGAGTAAGTCTTTAAGCCATTTGGAGTTTATTTTTGTGCATGGTGTGAGGGTGTGTTCCAGTTTCATTGATTTACATGCAGCTGTCCAGGTTTCCCAGCCACATTTGCTAAAAAGACTGTCTTTTTCCCATTTTATGTTCTTGCCTCCTTTGTTGAAGGTTAATTGACCATTGGTGTCTGGGTTTATTTCTGGGTTCTCTATTCTGTTCCATTGGTCTGTATGTCTGTTTTGGTACCAGTACCACACTGTCTTGATGACTGTGGCTTTGTGATATTGCCTGAAGTCTGGGAGAGTTATGCCTCCTCCTTGGTTTTTGTTGAAGTAGGTTTTCAAATGAAGAAGTAAACTTGGGGAAGCTGAGTAACTTGTTTAAGATTGCTAGCTAGTTAGTAAGCATTGGAACTTGAACTCGAATGCAGAACTGTTTCCTTTCAAAGCATTGCTCTGTATCACCTCTTCAGCTAAAGCTCCTATTTCATAATGCATTTAGCAGTATATATTATATATAGGAATTACTCAGATGCCACTACCTTGGTAACTAACTTGAGGACTGAGACAAATAACAAACTGGTGTTAGGGGTTTATACTGACTTCAATAATATGTCATTTTAATAAGACTATTAAATTTTTTTTCTTAGGAGGATCTGACACCTAAGGATATTGAAGAAATTATTGATGAACTCAAGGCTGGCAAAATCCCCAAACCTGGGCCAAGGTATCCTTTTATTTCTTTTTAATCAATTTTAATGGCTTAAATCTAAATTAGTCTTTCATACAAACTTTTTTTTTTTTTTTTTGCTTTTTAAGGCCACATCTATGGCATATGGAAGTTCCCAGACTAGGGGTCGAATCAGAGCCACAGCAACGTGGCATTCCAGCCACGTCTACAACCTACACCGCAGCTCACGGCAACACCGATCCTTAATCCACTGAGCTAGGCCAGGTATTGAACCCAAATCCTCATGGATCCTGATTGGTCTCATTAACTGCTGAGCCACAAAGAGTACTCCCAAACTTAACTTTAAAAATTGCATACCCTAAATTCATAGGAGTTTTTCAGGAGCCTTGAATAGTACCTAATCAACTTGTCATTTTAAGCAGAGATTTTTTTTCCCCCCTCTTAAAACGCTATCAGATAATCATGGTATCTACTTGGATATTTATAGAGAAGGGAAATTTACTACAAATAGAAATCCATTCCACTGTTTAATAAAAGTTCATTCTGCCAGAATTTGACCCAAAGTCTGTCTTCCCTCTTATTTCTACCTAAAAGACCAAAGGTTCTATCCTTTGAACAAATACAAGATTTTTTTTAATTGATGTAGCTGATTTATAGTGGTGTGTAAATTTCTGCTGTACAGCAGTGAATCAGTTACACATATATATATTCTTTTTCATACTCTTTTCCATTACAGTTTATCATAGGATATTAAATGTAGTTCCCTGTGCTCTACAGCAGGACCTTGTTGTTTATCCATCCTATATATAATAGTTTGCATCTGCTAACCCTAAACTCCCAATCCACCATCTTCTACCCACCCCACCTTGGCAACAACAAATCTGTTCTCTGTCTGTGAGTCACACCCAAGATAATTTTATCTTTTCCAAATGACAACTCTTTTGTACATGAAATACCTATCTCATCTTCCACATATCTTTTTCTCAGGTTTAATATCCACGGTTGTTTCATTGATTTTCCTCTTGTGACATAGTTTTGGTCTCTCTCCTTTGTAGGTCTTCTAGTTGGCTAATGGCTCTCAGTGTGACACTTAAACTAATCCCAGTACTTGGAAATATGTACTGAGCAGTGCAGAGCATTGTTTTCTTTGTTCCAGACATTCTCGTAACAATACAGCTTAGTTATAGCAATTCTGCCTTTAGATACATTACACCATTAAATTGTACTTAGTCATTCAGAACGGCTAGATCATTTTCAACATAAGCAGTGTTTATCCAGCTTGCACCTATCCTGTAGTTGTATTATACTAATTATTCTTCTTTCAGTTGTGAACTTGATGTCTTCCTATTTTTTGTTATAAACAGTTCTCTGGGGTTGAATTATTAGTTCAGGAGGTTATGCATGGTTCTGTAGTCTGCAAGAAGTACTGAGAAGTACTCAGCCATTGTTCTGGCAGACCCTACCTAATAAGAAATAATAACACCACCTAATAAGAAAAAGAGGTCAGTTCAGGATAACTTTAGTTTATAGTAAAGGCAAGCTGGCCCCTAAGAAACATACACTTCTTCCAACACTTGAATTTGCTTAAGAGGTTTGGCATTCTCATCATAGTTTCTTACTTTCATGGGTTATACTTAAAACATTTTTAGGAGTAAAAATTGCCATTATGGGAGTTCCTCTTGTGGCTCACTGGTAACAAACCCGGCTAATATCCATGAGGATGCAAGTCCCTTTGCTTCACACAATAGGTTGAGGATCTGGCGTTGCTGTGAGCTGTGGTGTAGGTTGTAGACTAGGCTCAGATCTGCTGTGGCTGTGGTGTAGGCCAGCTACTGCAGCTCCGATTCAGCCTCTAGCCTGGGAACTTCCATATGCTGCCAGTGTGGGTGAAAAGCAAACAAAACAAAACAAAACCAAGAAACAATGAAGAAAAATAAACAGGTTAGGGGCTAGAGAATGATCAGAGTACATTTAGTCAGGAGATACTTCTCTCAGGTGGTGATTTAATGACCTGAGTAATAAGCCCAAAGGAACCAAAGATCTTAAGGAACAGCGTTCCAGAGGGAGGAGAAAGAGGATGTACTAAGATCCTGGAGGAAAAATAAGTAACAGTATCATTTGAAGTGAGGTGACGAAGGAAAGTGGTAGAAGATGTCCGAGAGGTAGATGGGGACCCAGGTAATTTGGGAATGATATGAGTGATCCTATTAAAATCATCATCCTAGTTGCTGTGTAAAGTATACTTTAAATTAGTGGTTGTTGTGGGGCAGAGGAATTATGAGTGATTTTTAGTTTTTTGGTCTGAGCATCTCAGTGTTTCCTTTAACTAAAATGGAGATTTGGGGTAGAGCAGGTTTGAGGAAGAAAAGTCACTTTGTTTTGGACATGCTAACTTTGAGTTGCTTACTTGGACATCCATGGTGGAATGCTGAAAGGGAGATCTGAGTTTGGAATTTAGGGAATAGATTAGGGAATTATTGGTTTCTCAACCTATTTTTATTTCCTACTTATTACCTCTCATTTAAGAAGCTGAAATAAATCTATTTAGCTTTAAGTAATTGCAGAGCATCCATCAGTGGTATATGTAAAGATTGTACTTGGACATGGTAATTGTAGAATGTCTTCCCAGCATATGAAAACAATTTTCCTTCTCCTTCCCCAAGTTAATTTCTTGGATATTGAGAGAGACTGTGATAATAGTAATAAAAAAAAGTACAGTTACAGTTATTCTTTAAGTTAATCAAAGCTAATTCTTTTTTATTAGTATTTGTGTAATAAAGCTCTCTGCTTAAATATTTGAAAGAGCAGCTAGTTGTGAGTTTTTGATTAATGAGAGAAATTAAACTGGTTCAGTAGTAACTGATTTCTCAGTGCCACCATCAGGTGTACTCTGGCCAGAATTAATAAAGATTGCTATCTCTGTGGTTCATAATAAAAGAAATGCTTTTTTATTATTTTTGGTAAATGATGGCTAGAAGGAAAATATTAAACTGATGGTCTTTATGTTGATGTTAATAAATATTTGCATGCTAGAGATTGTTCTTATTTTCAATTAAAGTACTGAAAATAACTTGTAAAATTGCTTTAAAGTTACTAATAGAGGTTTTTTAGTATGGATTAGCAAAAAATAATTTTCTTTTATTTTTATGTTTTTGCTTTTTAGGGCCTCACCCATGGCACATGGAAGTTCCCAGGCTAAGGGGTCTAATTGGAGCTGCAGCTGCCGGCCTGCACCACAGCCACAGGAATGCAGGATCTGAGCCATGTCTGCGACCTACACCACAGCTCATGGCAACACCAAATCCTTAGCCCACTGAGCAGGGCCAAAGATCCAACCCCCAGGAACTCCAAGAAGTACTTTTTTTAAACCCATAAAAGAATGTACAAAGACCAAGTTTTCTAGAATGTAAATGAGTTAAAATGATGAATGTGTAAATGTTGTTGGAATGGCTGATAAATCAGATTCACCTTTTGAATTGTAATGAAGAGAACAAGGTATTTAATATATGGCATTTTAAGCATACCAGGGAAATCACTTTTTGTTTCTTACTAAGTGAAAATCCTGGTGTAAACCGTGGTTGTCAGGTGAATGGATAGGGCTAGATCACTGCCTTGCTGGTGTTCTGAGGCATGTTTACAGATAAAATAGGGAGGAAGTTACATGATTAGTAGTGAGTTTTTAGGCTCTACTGGAGGATTTTATAGCCTTTGTAATATTGTGCATTTTGTGAATGGTGAGGGCAGGAGAAAGTTTGCAGGTAGGCATAACAGAGGGCTGGAACCCTCGTTTTTCCTAAAGTATGTTAATGGGACTAATTTCATGGAACAAACTGTAGGAAACTGGACCAGATTATTCTTTTTTTTTTTGTCTTTTTAGGGCCACACCTGTGGCATATGGAGGTTTCCAGGCTAGGGGCTGAATTGGTGCTGTAGCCACTGGCCTACACCACAGCTCATGGCAACACCAGATCCTTAACCCACTGAGCAAGGCCAGGGATCTAACCTGTGTCCTCATGGACATGGATACTAGTCAGATACGTTTCCACTAAGCCACGATGGGAACTTCCAGATTATTTTTTATTTATTTTATTATTATTATTATTATTATTTTTGCTATTTCTTGGGCCGCTCCTGCGGCATGTGGAGGTTCCCAGGCTAGGGGTTGAATCGGAGCTGTAGCCACCAGCCTACACCAGAGCCACAGCAACGGGGGATCTGAGCCGCATCTGCAACCTACACCACAGCGCATGGCAACGCCAGATCGTTAACCCACTGAGCAAGGGCAGGGACCGAACCCGCAACCTCATGGTTCCTAGTCGGATTCATTAACCACTGCGCCACTACGGGAACTCCCAGATTATTTTTTAATTTACTTTTTTATATGAAATTCCATAAACCTGTGAAGAGATAATGTAGTATATATATGATTAATTCTGTTTATTGTTCTGGGAATTTGAGCTTTTTAATCCTTGTGTTGTTAAAGAGGGTAGCTGAGCTTAAACTACAAGAAGGAACCTAGTAAAGAAGAAGAAAGTTTCAAAATTGACTAGTCCAGGAGTTCCTGTTGTGGCTCAGTGATTAAAGAACCTGACTAGCAACCATGAGTATGCAGGTTCAATTCCTGGCCTCACTCAGTGGGTTAAGGATACAGTGTTGACATGAGCAGTGGTGTAGGTCACAGATGAGGCTTGGATCCCAAGTTGCTGTGGGGTAGGCCAGTGACAACAGTTCCGATTAGATCCCTAGCCTGGGAACCTACATATGCTATATAGGTGGGTGCAGCCCTAAAATGACAAAAGACAAAAAAAATTATTGATTAGTCTATTATTTCATTGACAAAGAGCACTAGATGTAGCTGTATTGCCAGTGGACATTAAAAAAACAGGAATTCCCACTGTGGCACAGTGGGTTAATAATCCAACTGCAGGAAGTTCCTGTTGTGGGTCACCAGGTTATGAACCTGACTTGCATCCAGGAGGATGTGGGTTCACTCCTTGGCCTCACTCAGTGGGTTGAGGATCCAGCAATGACGTGAACTGTGGTGTGGGTCAAAGATGAGGCTCGGATCTGCTGTTGCTGTGGCTGTGTTGTAGGCCGGCAGCTCAGCTTAAATTCCACCCCTAGCCTGGGGACTTACACATGCCAAAGGCATGGCCCTAAAAAATGCAAAAAAAAAAAAAAATCCATCTGCGGTGGCTGGGGTCACTGCAGAGGTGTGGGTTCCATCCACTGCTCAGTTCAGTGAGTTAAAGGACCTGGAGTTCTTGGAGCTGCCACATAGGTCACAGCTGTGGCTCAACTTCAGCCTCTGGCCTGGGAACTTTCCTATGTCATGGGTGTGGTCATTAAAAAAAAAATTGCAGATACAGCAGAAATTGGCAAAACATTGTAAATCAACTATACTTAAATTAAAAATTACACAGGGAAATACTCTTTATTAAAGTTAAGTATCATTTTGCTACTTGCCCTACAACTTTAATTTTAGGCTCTGACAGTAAACAGTGACTGCTTTTTGATCTGATTTCCATAATGAACTTATAATGTAAATATATTAACTAATTGCTGACTTCATAGGTATTCTTTAATAACACTTCTTAATTACTTGCATCATGTAATAGCTTGAAGATCTTATAAATGATCATTTATTTTCCTGTCCCCTCAACAAATGATTTTCTAGGGCTGTAAAAATAGACTTATAAGATTGATGACAGAATGTGAAGGGCAAAGCCAGAGGGAATAGAAAGATTTAATTGAACAAGTTCTTCAACTAAATTCTGTGGCAGAAACAAGGTAAATGAACAAAGCCAGGGAATAGGGTGAAATAGGAGTGGGTGTTGAGCTGAGCTTCAGCAGCAGAGGTCATACAGGACAGAGGTTGAGTTTGAATAATCTTGTGAAATAATCCTGAGAAAGTCTTGTATGGGGGTGAAAAGATGGGTTCATCAACTTATACACTGCCTCTCTTCATAGAACTACATGAGGACCTGTTCCTGTTACCTTTTTTTTTTTTTTTGTGGCTGTTGGAGCCACCCTGATCTGGAACCTGTTTTTGAAAAATTAATACTAACAATTTAGCCTTTAAAAACACAAAACAGGAGTTTCCATCATTGTGCGGCTAGTCATTGGGGAGGTGTGGGTTCGATGCATGGCCTGGTGCAGTGGATTAAGGATCTGATGTAGGTCAGAGCTGTGGCTTGGATTCAGTCCCTGGCCCAAGAACATCCATATGCCACAGGTATAGCTATAAAAGTAAAAACACCCAAAAAACCCCATAAAGACAGATTTTTGTCCTCACTACTTCTGAAAGACATCCTCTCAAATCTTCGTATCTCTTAAGTAATCCAGTTTTTGTTTGTTTGCTTTTGGTTGGCTGCACCCATGGCACGTGTAAGTTCCCAGGCCAGGGATCGAACCCATGCCACAGTAGTGACAATGCTGGGTCCTTAAGCTGCTGAGCCACCAGGGAACTCAAGGAACCCAGTTTTTGTGTTTCCAAATATAGTGTGTATTCCCTGTGACAGTGGATTTCAATCAAAATAAAATTCAAATATAAAAGAATAAATGTAATGCTGTAGTTTATGAAAACTTTTTTTTTTTTTAAATGTCTTCTTGGAGTTGGGGTATTTTGCAGTAGTTCTTAGCTCTGATCTTTTGGGCAGATACTGAATCCCCTAAACTTGGTTTCTATATCTGTAAAATATTTTGGTCAGTATCATGGCATTGTTCTAACGATAAATGAGCTAGTGATGTACGTACACTGCTCAGTGAACTAGTTTTAGTGTTATTTTTATACTGTTCACATTTCATATTTTTAAATATGAGTTTTTATATTTAATTTTAGGAAGAGAAAATCTAGCAGCATTTTTAATGTTTGGATTAAATAATCCATGCTAAAGAATCTATAGATGTATGTGTAACTGGGTCACCATGCTGTACAGTAGGAAATTGACAGAACACTGTAAACCAGCTACAATAAAAAAAAAAATCATTATATAAACAGCAAATAAATTAAAAAAAATAAATAATCCATGCTAATTCTTAGGGGAGAAACAGTTACTTAACCAGGTTGTTGTGAGGTAACAATTACAATATGTTTTTAAGTAAAGATTTATGAATGGTAATCATTAACTGTTAATTTAATGTTACTTTTCCTTTCAGGAGTGGACGCTTCTCTTGTGAGCCAGCTGGAGGTCTTACCTCTTTGACTGAACCACCTAAAGGGCCTGGGTTTGGTGTGCAAGCAGGCCTTTAATTTATATTCAGCTGTAAATATGTCACTGGAGAAATAAAGTATGAACCTCCTGTCTACATAAATTTTTTATATTATTCATTTCCATCTGTGTACACCTTAGGGGTAATCTGGCATCATGTCAGAACTTCAGAGCACCATTTTAAAGTCTTCTGCTATCTTTAGCTAATAATAACTATGAAGACATTCCATAGTCTAGTAAAATTATTTCAGCATCACCCATTTTCAACTGCCCTGTCACTAATCAATAATAGTAGGTTATCGTGAAGTAAAAATTCTGTCAAATTGCAAACACATTTTGCTCTCCCCATCTTAAGGCATAGCCAAATCTTTTTTTTTTTTTCTTTGTCTTTTTTAGGGCCACACCCGCGGCATATGGAGGTTCCCAGGCTAGGGGGTCTAATGGGAGCTGTTGCTGCCGGCCTACGCCAGAGCCACAGCAACGCCAGATCTGAGCCATGTCTGTGACCTACACCACAGCTCATGGCAACGCTGGATCCTCAACCCACTGAGCAAGGCCAGGGATCAAACCCGCAACCTCATGGTTCCTAGTCGGATTCATTTCCACTGCACTATAATGGGAACTCCCCACTATTAACATTTTATTATGCATTTCTCTAGTCCAGCTTTTCTCACATACACATCTGTGACCTACACCGTGTTTTATGGCAACGTTGGATCCTTAATCCACTGAGTGAGGCCAGGGATCGAACCCCCACAACCTCATGGTTCCTAGTCGGATTCGTTTCTACTGCGCCACAATGGGAACTCCCTGTTCATCATTTTTGAAGTAGAAAAGTACAAAACACTTGACATCATCTTGGCTATTCTGATCCTGCAAGTATACAAAAACCAATTGGGGAAGAAATTGGAAATACAGTTAGGAAGATCAGTGGATGTGTGAAATACACCTTTCAGTTGCAAGCATATTACAGCTTATAAGATGAATACATATTACAACTTATAAGAAAAAATAAAAGTTTGTGTATTATGTTCAAGAAGCTAGCTATGAGTTTTGCATGAAAAAAAATTAATAGGCAGCTTTAATTCAAGGATAAATCTAATCCATTTGTTTCAGGATTTCTCAAAGTCACTATTTGGCCTTGCTCTTATGACAGACTAAGTGTGATGATTATTTATTTTTAAGACTGTGTTTAAAAATTAATTTTTTATTTTTACCTAAGAAGGTAAACAGTAATTTTTCAAGTGGCACAACAAGGTAACACAATGAAAATGCCTCCCTGCTGCCTTAGAGACTTCAGGTCTTCTCGCAGGCAACTACATTTTACTATTATTTTTATTTCTTTAAAAAATAATTTTCTCTTTGTTAGCTATTAAGCTTTTAATTTAAAATTATGAAAAAACATAGGTACTTCATTAAATTAAAACTACCATTGTAAAAAATGTCTTACACTCTGACAAATTTTTTTTTAACTACATGAAAAGTTAGGAGTGGGAGGTTTCAGATACTGGGTGATAAAATAAGTTGTGTTTTCAAGATAAGCACTGGCTATTAACTTTTGAAAATCCTTTCAATTTTAATACAAGAGCATTTATTTTAATAATTAGAATTTAATAATTATAAGATTAGCTTTTAAAAACACCTGGCAGGTAAAAGTTCTTTACTATAATCCAAGAAGATTCCAAGTGTAGATAAACAGACTGATTAAAATTTCCTCAGAATTACTTGCTGTAACTGGATGGAGCTACTGCCCTATAAATCCTACAACACATAATAGTCATAAGAGTATTCACTGCAAAAGCATTACATCTATAGATGATCAGATGGTAAGCCATGATCAGAGATTGTGTTTTTCATTTATTACATTCACCTTCATGAAATACGGCAAATTTTTTGAATGATCTAACTGGATGTAGTAGCCAAACATAATAGTAGTTGATTCTAAAGGTGAGAGAACTAAGTTGAAAGAAAGTAAATTCTCCAGATGCCTTCTAGTTATATCTCAAGTATACACATTTTAAGTGTCTGCTAGTAATAACCCTAAATAAATGTGATAATACTTAACTTTGGCTAAGAGTGATGTTTAATGCTTGGTGTCCTTGACCTCCTGATACTATTAGGAAAAGTTATTTTGGAGTTTCCCTGTGGCACAGTGGGTTAAGGGTCCAGCATTGTCACTGCAGTGGCTTGCTGCAGTGGTGCAGGTTTACTCCCTGGCCTGGGAACCACATGCTGCAGGTGAAGCCAAAAGTAAATAAATGAAATAGTAAGAACTAAAGAAATGGGAAAAAAAACCCAGTTATTTTGCCCACTTGCTGAAGATAGATTCCAGGACTTGAGCCAATCAAAGACAGAACTATACAATTAAAAGCCTTAGCAATTTACTAATCAACTAGTCCCAGCTTCTTTTGAGGCCTCTAACCACAGTATATATAATAATTTATTCATACTTCTAGTTTTATACTGAAAAGGAAAATTGGCTCCTCTTCCCTTCATAAATCTCATTTGGACCTTTCCAATAACAAATGTTGGTTCATAACTGTCGCATATAATCTTAATTTTTTTTTTTTTTTAATTTTTGGGAGTTCCCAGCTTGGCTCAGCATAAAATGAATCTGACTAGTATCCATGAGGCTTCAGATTCAATCCTTGCCCTTGCTCAGTGGGTTAAGGATCTGGCATTGTCATGAGCTGTGGTGTAGGTCAAAGACTTGGCTAGGATCTGGCATTGCTGGGGCTGTGGCGTCAGCCAGTGGCTACAGCTCTGATTCAACCCCTAGCTTGGGAAGCTCCATATGCAGCGAATGTGGCTCTAAAAAGACAAATAAAATTTTTTGGAGTTCCCATTGTGGGCTCAGCACATTAAGGACCCGACCTTGTCTCTGTAAGGATGCAGGTTCAATCCCTGGCCTCAGTGGGTTAAGATAGGTCATTGAGGGTAAGCTACAATGCTGCTTACATCCTTGTTGCAGTGGCTGTGGCGTGGGTTCCAGCTGAAGCTACAATTCGACCCTTAACAGAGGAACTTCCCTATGCCGAAAGCGTGACTGTAAACAGAAAAAATTGTTTCCAACTTAATTTTACATGAATTTTTTTTTATATATAGATAGTGCTCGCTTCAAGTAGTCAACACAGTGCCTTGGTCTTTTGAGTTTTTCATGTGTTCAGTGATTTTTTATGTAATAAGGTGTGTGTATACTTGCCCTAAATTATGGTTAATTTCAGCAAATTCAAGATTAGCTACCTTTCAGTTTTGAACTGAAACTCGTTTACCTCTGTAGAAATAGCGAATGTTACAGCCACCTACTTCCTATGACAAGGAATCAACGATTTGAAGAGAAGTCAGAAAAGAGTTGGTTACTTGTATGTTTCTTTCCTTTGTATTTCAAGCCATAAATATCCAAATTAAATGTAACAGTGTTCCACTTCTAGCCACAAGGTGCTCTCTTACTAGTCATACTGAACCTGAATGTGGGAGAAATGAGGAACCTAGGAAAGGAAAAAATAGTGATCTTTAATGCAGGTTTGTGCTTTATATATAGTTATATGTTTGGATTCAGCTTCCTCCTGTCAAGTATGAAATACATCATGTGCTGACTAATGACATAAATTTGTAAATGCACTCATTAAGTCACAAAGCCAGCTGTAGTTTTAAAGGCCACAACCATAGGGAGAAGATGGTTTCCCTCCAATTACACAACCCTTTTGGTCGTTAAAGGCATGCGCAAATTCTCGCGGATTAACCTCGATGTAAATAAAAAACGTCCTGAAGAAACTCAGACTGAAATGGTTTCCCTCCGATTATGTAATCCCTTTGGTGGTTAAATAAGGGCATGTACAAATTGTCGCGGGTTGACCTCCCGAGGAAGTCAGGGTGCCGAGGCGGCGAGTTCTCCCCACGCGCTCTTCTACAGCCGGGCAGTTCCCGTGGGTGGCCTCTCGGAAAGGATAAATGCACTTAAACTCGTCTGATAAGGTCATCCGAAAGTGTCGATGGGGAGGGGCGTACTGCAAAGCCTATGCCATCCCCACAGGAGATGCAAGCTGCCGCGCTTGCAGGACGCGCCCAGGGCCCCGCTTGGAGCAGGTGAGGGGTGCGACTGGGGCCCGAGGGGTCCCTGCTCCCACAGGTGCGGCCGGCTGGCGCGCAGGCGCACTACGCCCGCCTGGCCGGACACCCGCCTCCGCCTCCAGCCGGCCCGCTGCTCGCTAACTCGGCTTCCCGCCCCGCAAAAATAACGTGTGAATACCCTCTGTGGACAGAGTCTCTTCTTCCTCGCCGCTGCCTCCGCCGCCATTTCCAGAAGTGGCCAGTCACAGCCACGGCCATGATCGCCGCTGGGCGCGACCTCCGCCCGCGCCGCTCTCCGCAGGGCTCCCTCCCTTCTGGGGCAGAAGACAGCGGCGCGCGGGGTTCCGGCCCGCACCCCCGCGTCCATTTGGTACGCCCCGCTCCCCGCCCCCGGCTCGGGAAGCTTCTCGCGGCGCCGCCACAGCGGCGGGCCCGGGGAGGGGGGTGGCGAGCGGAAGGGGCGGTGGGCGGGGGCGGGGCGGTCACGCCGCCCATCCCGTGCCCGCCGCGTCACGTGCCCGTGCCGCGGCCAATCGCCGGGCGGCGCTGTGCGGGGAGCGAGCAGGCTGTGGTGAGGGACGGCGGAGACCGGAGATGTTTTCGAGCCCGGCCTCGGCGGCGTTCGTGGCGGTTGCGGCGACAGCGAAGACCACGACAGAGACGGCCGCGCCGAGGCCCTCGTACAGGGGGTAAACCCTCCGGCGCCGGCCGCGCCTTGGGTCCGTGAGGGTGAGGGGGGCGTGGCGACAGGCGAGGAGGAAGGAGGGGCGCGGTTTCGAGCCCCGGCCCCGGCGCCCGGGAGGAGTCCCCCAGTCGCGCCCGCTCCCGTCCCCTCGGCAGAGCGAGGTAGGTACGTGCCCGCCGCCCCGCCCACGCTAGCGGGACGGGGGCCGTAGTCGCTGCAGGCGGGAGCTGCTCGGGCGGGGGGGGCGGGGGCCCGGGCAGACGGACGCCGCGCCGCTCCCGGAACATGGCGGGGCCGCGGAGCGTGTGCGTGCGAGTGTGCGCGGCGGGCGGGGGCGGGGCGGGGCGGGGCGGGGGGCGCGCCGGCCGGGGCCCTGCCGCCGGGTGCGCGGCGGGGTCGTGTCCGGGCGCGGCTTGGCGGGCGCGCGGGGCCGGGGCTTCTGGAGCTCGGCTGGGCTAACGCGGTGCGCCGGCTGCTCCAGGATCCCCAAGCGTTGAGTAAACGCTGGTACAAAGAGGCCGCCGAAGCCTGGCTGACAGCTGTTTTAATAATAACAGGGAGGGACAGTTTAGCACGGGAAGTTGACACTCGCACCGGTCGAAACCGTAGGAAACCTTTCTAGCAGCGTACCCATCAAGATCGGTTTCCACTAGACTCCCGCGCCTACCTTGCCAACGCGGGGAAATGGGTTGGGGTCCAGGCATCTGGGACGCCTTGGAACCGCCTCTAATCTTCAAGTAGAAGTGGACCAGTGTTATTTTAAGACGGTTTATGTAAATTATAAAAGAAGGCGAACTGGTAAAATAGCTACTTTAACATAAATTGACTGCTGATTAAAAACATATGCTTCTTTAGGCCCTTAAAAATCTTGAGCTCTGATCTGTTTCAGTTTCTTCAGTCGTTATACAAAGGGTTTCCTGGAGATTAGCTCAGAACTGGCAGAACATACGCTACATTGATGCCAAGTGGCTTAAAAAACAAAATGAGATAGTGTCGACTGTGTAAGATCAAGTCGTTGTATTAACTAGTCTTGTTGGGAAAAGTCTTTAATTTGGGCTAAACGCAAATACATGTAAAAATGTTCCGTAGGCAAGAGGGGACGGTTTTACTACTTAAAGATCATTTATAGTTGACACAAGCACTGACTCAATTTCTAAAGGTCCGCAGACGGTTGACTAAGTAAGGTCAAGCTTTACTATTCAGGGTGTGTGTTCTGTTTTAGAGATAGGCAGAGTGTTAAAGTGAAGTAAAAAATGTTAAGGAATATTCGTGGAAGGAAAAGAGTAGAAAAGCAGGATGCCTGTAATGTTCTATGGAAACCATAGTTGTTGTTAGGATGGTTTTATGAAAAAGCAGAGCTGGGAGAGTGGAAATCTCTGGGTGTGTATTCCATGAAGACTGAGGAGGAGTAAAGAGAAAAAAATACTTAGATGAGAAAAAATTTTGTAGGTGAAAATAATGTTGTGCAGTCTTTGGTTTTAGTTCTTTAATATCGGGAAGGGGGGAAACTTGAATTTTGTTTGAAATTGAGTGCCCAGCTGGTGGAATTTAAAAGGAAGATATTTTTATCAAGATGCGTATATGTTAAATTTTTTATAGAAGTTGAAAAATGTAACTGATATTCTTCTGAGGTAGGCTAGAGAAATAGGATATTTAGGAAACTTCATTGGAAAAGAGGTTTTTATTTTAAAGAATAAAAATAATAGTAAAAATGTTCAGTTTTTTGGTATTAGTTGACTAGCAGTTAAATTTTCTTTAAACTATTCTTTTATTTTGCCAACATTGTTTTAGTCTAAAAAGAGAATGTTTAGTGAGGTTAATCATTTCCATCATCGTCCATAAGAGGTATAGACAGCTTTATGTGAATAAACTTGATGCTACTGAAGCAGCATGTATCAGGCCTGAAGAATTTATCCAGTAATTTCAGTAGATTGTTAAAGAGCTATTGACACTATTTTCTAACCTGGAACTTGTTGCTAAAGCTGACATCAACACATATTTGTAAAATGCTTATACTCCGTAAGGACGCTTTTTATTTACATCGAGGTTAATCCGCGAGAATTCGCTCATGCCTTTAACCACCAAAGGGGTTGTGTAATTGGAGGGAAACCGTTTTCTCCCTATGGTTGTGGCCTTTAAAACTTAAATTTATCCTTAGATCCGAAGGGACCTCACATTTTCTAACCTGTTTCCCTCGTTTTGCAGATGAAAAAATAAAGGCCTGCTGAGGGGAAATGACTTACTGAAGTCAGCCCAGTTAATTGAAACAATCTGTGGTTTGGCCTAGAGATTTTGTGAAGATGCTAATCTGTCCATTTCTTTAAAAAAGTAGTTTTATAGAGTAGTAGAAAGAACAGGGAAAATAAGTGAGGAGACAGGAATTTAAATTCTTGATTTGTCACTTTTTAACTGGTTTTTGACAAATCATATTAACTTTAAGAACTGTGCCTTTGTAATCTGCAAAAAATAATTTTCCTACATAATTTACAGGATTGTTTGATGGAACATGTGATTATATATGGAAAACACATTACATATGTAAATTTTTATACATACAAAAAATGGTGATATTGTTTTTGAAATAAATACCGTCCTTACTATATTATCTAAGATGTCTAGATCCCTAGGTTTTTGCTTAGCCTTAGCTTCATTGTTTTGAGCACCTGCTGTTTTATAGATTATAATTCCCTGTAGATACATTTTCTGATTCCTACTTAGTTCTAATCTTAGTAAAGCCTCTTATGAACATTTTAAATATTGCAGTTGTTAGAGCCTAACTTCCTCTGGAGAATATGAAGTTTCTTCATGTAACATTTGAAAACATTCTCATATACATTCATGCATGCATAATGTTTTTTTAACAGACAGTGGCTTTTAAAAAGTAATAGTGAAAGTATCTTAGTAGCGATGTTAATTTGTCTGTTGCTACTTACCAGATATGGCAATAACTGGAGATTATTTCCTTCCCTTCGCTTTTGAATAGTTCATGTTAAGGTTATCTTGTAGATCTAAAATATATGTGTAGAAATGTTAAGACAGAGTTTTTGTTTGTTGTCTTTTGCTATTGGGTTTAAAGACCTTTACTTTTGCTTTAAATTCATAATACTGGAAACCAGAACATCAATATTGAAGTATTTTGTAGTGTTTCATGGGTTATTTGTAACCTTGAAGCTCAAGATTATGAGCACTTAGAATATGCATGTTTCTGTGTTCAGAAGTTTTAAATGAAATATTTCAGATAATTTTTCAGACAACCTCATAAAGAAGATACTATGGCTGAGGAAAATGAGGCTTTGAACTGTTTATGTGGTGTGTAGATATTCATAGACCTAAAAAAGTGACAGACTCTGCTCTCCCCACTCTTAACCATTTCTCTGCTCTGCCTCTCATGGAGAGTGTTTAGCTGATTTTGAAAAGATTTAAGGCAGTTTTGTTTGTTTGTTTTTCCCAGACCTTGTGAAAAATTCATGGGGTCAGGATTCTGCCTTCTGCTGTATTGGTGAAAAAGAAAAAGAAAATACCTTATGAGAATTGTGGAAGATAGGCAAGCCTTTTTATGAGCTGTTGATATTGGGTTTTGTTTTTGTTTTTTTTTAATGTTATTTGTTCAGAAGTAAATTAGTCTTACCAGCTACAGAAGGACTACAATTATCATTATAAGAGGTTCTTTTAACAGACTCCACTTTGATATTGATCATTGTTCTAAGAAAATGTACTTTAAACGGAGTGACTGAAGAAAAAAGTTAGCTAACCAAACTCATTTAGGACTTTTATAAAGGAACTTTAGGAAGGATCCAGGCAGAGTAAATATGAGCTTGTTCAGGTTAGAAAGTAGCAACCAAAACTAGATTTTCTGATTAGTGAGAATCTTCACAATTCTAAGAAATTCAAATTCAAACTTAAATTCTTTGAAAATTAGGTTTAAACACAAATGTTTCCAAATTGAGGTAAGCAGAAGTAAATTATGAAGCTGAATAATATAAAATCATTTCTTTTTCTTTGGCATTTAAAAATTGTGTCTTCTTTGTCCAGTCCCTTAATATTTTTTTTATTGCACTAAAAGTTTTTAAAATATATATAGTGGTTTATATTTCTCATCAGTTTGGAGGAAATATCACAGATAAGAGTAAATGCTATATTTTTTTAAACTACCTTATTGCTTGAGAGTGTTGTGAGAATCCTGTAGCTTCGCACAGTTCAGATTGTTGTTCTTCCTACATGGGAGTTTTGTTGGTATTCTGACTTCTAATAGAGAACAAAAACCATGCATGCGTGGTTTTCACTTCCTAGAAATAGCTTGTATTAACCCATCATAAAAGATAATGATACATGAAAAATTACAGTGCTTTGTAGTTCATGAAGTACTGTTTATATCCGATCTCCTGAATTTCACAATTATTCTGAGATCAGCAAAACTTCCACTCATCTGATGATATTGAACCTTGGGTAGGGTCCAGGTTAAACTTCTCTGTAGTAATGCTAGACTCCTTTGAAATTCACTCATGAAAGAGAATCCTTAGCAAATCTAAAGGAAAAGGAAAGAAACACCTACTTTTTTTTCCTCTTTCCCACCAAAGCCACATTGTACACAGCTTTCTTTCAACTGTATTCTACCACTTCTGAACAAGTGCTTGTTAAACAAGCAGGGTAGAAATAAATACTGAAAACATTCTTTATACTACTTTACTGTGGTTTTAATTAATGATGTCCCCTAGATGAGGAAATTAAAAATTTACAGAATTTGCACAAAAATGTTGTAACTAGGAGTAAAGCCTTGGCTTGCATTTCAGTATTATGTACTAAAGTCTTGCAGCCTCTGAGTAAAAATAAGTCCTTTTTACCAGAGTTTAATTTTGACTATTTGGAAGTTACTTGGTGATCAAAGAAAAAAACTTACACTGAGTTCTATGCTCTAGGTACTGTTAGATACATTCAAATGTGTTATTTTAATGTATGATAAGAGTAGATATCTGATTACAAAAAAAACTTCATAAAGTTGTCACTGGAATGTCTCCAACTCTAATATTGTTACTCAAGAACTAACTTGGAATTTATAAGTGCTATATAAATGTAAATCTCTTACTTTGAGAGAAATTTTTTAAGATCAACCCAGTTCATTTGTAGATTGATAGTTGAGGTGATCACCCTGTAGTGGTTGTTCAACCTTCAGAAATTATCTCTGTCTTCCAGGATTCATAAAAATGTCCCAAGGATGAAGATGAGTGTTCTCTTTAAGCTGCAGTCAGAAAGAACAAAAAATAACTCTTTACCAAGCTTCTGTTTGTCCTCGTGCTATTGAAAGTAAACAGGAGTATTTAACAGTAGAATGGCTTACTCACTCTTCCTTTCCTTGTCCTTTTCCCTCTTCTTGGCTCTTCCTTCCCCTTCAGGTTCAATTGCTCTTTTGCTTTGCAAACATCCAATGAAAGTAAATCCTTACCTTTCTGTTATTTGTTAACAATTTAAATTTGTGTCATTAAAATTGTTACATTACCACTTTTCATTTTACATTCAAGGCTTTCATCTTTGATTGTGGTATGAACATACTTGATTTTAGCTTCAGGAATTTGGATCGTTAGCTAATACATGGAGAAATAATCATTTGCGTTTTCTCCTCTGTGAGAGATAACTTTGTATCCTTTGGTCAGAGACATACTACCAACATTCTGTGATTGATAATGGGCTCTCCACATAACCTTTCATTTGCTCATTATCATGACCTTGTGAGGTTTATCTTATTCTCATTATACAGATAAATTTAAATCAGTGACGGTATTGCTCTCTTACTGCACCTTCAAAGAAGTTGTTATTATTAAGAGAAAAAGGATAACACTATAGATAAAATTTGAGCTTTTGGGGGAAAATGGTTATTTTGTGTTTTGTATTACGGATTTTAACATGAAGTGAAAGGTCAATACAATCTAAAAATGTTGCAGAATATCTCTGGGTGTTGAATAGGAAAGTAATTGGAATTTTTATTTTTCTGTATTTTCAAATTTTGCCACAAGCATTATAGAGATAATCAATTATTTTATTTTATTTTATTTGTCTTTTTAGGGCCACACCCGTGGCATGTGGAGGTTCCCAGGCTAGGGGTCGAATTGAAGCTGTAGCTGCCGGTCTACACCACACAGCCACAGCAACATGGGATCTGAGCCACATCTGCAACTTGCACCACAGTTCACGGCAATGCCAGATCCTTAACCCATTGAGCTAGGCCAGGGATCAAACCTGTGTCCTCATGGATACTAGTCAGGTTCATTTCCACTGAGCCACGACAGGAACTCCAGAGATAATCAAGATTTTAAACACCACATGCTTAGTTAAATTTTAAATAAATGTTTCTATTAGTGGTATTGCATTTAGTCTTATTGAGGCAGGAGTTTAGGAATATGTAAGCAGAGACAATATTATAGTTTGTGTCTTTTTTTTTTTTTTTAAGGGTTTACACTCTGAACAAAACATAGACATGTGAAATTAGGAGGGAAGTATTGTTCTTTAATTATCCAAATTGTTTTTTAGTTGGTGTGGAAAGGAACACGGTGAGCACTTAAGGAACTAGATCATGCCTGTCTTGTTACTCTTGTACCCCAGATTCCATAAAGGATCACCCCAATGCTAATGACAGGAAAATGGTCCACCTGGCTTAAGAGTATGACCCCGGACCAAGGGAGTAAAGAGGGGTAGCAGATGAAGGCCATGATTGCTGGGAAGCAAGGCTTAATACAAATGAATTTTCAAGATGGGGAATAATGTAATATAGATTTTCTTAGAAAATATTTCAAGAGGTTATATAGAGTTCATATAGGAGACAAGAGATCATTGATAAGGTGCTTAGGTTTTAAGGCTTTAGGTGCCAATGCTCAGCATGTATCTGAAGACATTCTCTGCTTGTATAGACCTTAAAATATAGCTGGAAGAGATGATTACTTCAAATAAAGAACCATAGTAACAGGTTTGGTAAACATTTTGAAGTTACATTGCAAGGTCTTCAGTGCAGAGACCTATGGCTTTCGATTCTGAGATAGGTCTGTCCAAAAAAGACTAAGAATCACTGATTTAATTTTGTTGTAGAGCTAATTACATTCTTAAGTGGTCCTAAACTTGTGGTTTTAGCTTTTTTTTTTATAGTATATTTCTTTTCATAGATAAAGCTGTTTCTGTCAGTATCATCAGTGAAATTTGCCTTTTTTACACCCAGTTCATGACATTTATTTCAGGAAATGTTTTATTTTAAAAATAAAACCCAGAGCACAGTATTCTTTGCCATTGGGGTTCGAGTTTTCATAGTACTGCTCTTGTTACTTACAGCTGTTAGAATACAGTTAGTTTACTCTCTTCTGGTCCATATTGCTTATTATTTGTCTCAGCAGACTTTGGTGGAGAAACAGTTTATAATCCTAAATTGCCCTGACTGAAAGAGCTACCGATAATACCTATTACTCTCCTAAACCAGTTTAGCGCATGTTTTCTTTTAAATGCTCTACATGTAGTAATTCTGAATTCTTTTTTTAATTGAAGTATGATTGATTTACAATGTTGTATTAGTTTCCGGTGTACAATTTAGTGATTCAGTGTTTTTATGGGTTATACTCCATTTAAAATGGGCAGTTGTCCTGAATTCTTGTGCATAGTATAATAAGTAGGTTTATTTTGGAGTGTGCACAGGTTACAGAGGTAGCAGATCAGGACTGAAATGAGGCCCAAACAGTTCAGCCCTGGTGTGAAGTTGTATGGAAACTATAATTTTGGTCATAATAGAAGTAGTGTTGGTAGCTCACACTATTGTTGGGTCAGGGCGGGAATGGTGTGATATGTGGATCAGAAATAATACTTCCATAAGCACTGCTCTTGTTAGGGTACTGATTTCAGCTGCCTCTAAGTGCATAAAGAGTTTGGGTGTAGATAGAGATGATTTTAGGATTTCAGGCTTATGTTGCAGAAGCTATGGTTATCATAAACTAGTCTGGATTTCTATGCCCTGCCCTTCATCCCAAATCTCTCTGATTTTTTGTGCTACTATTCAAACTACAAGCAATTATCTAAACAACTCAAAGTCCTTTCCTTTCATTTAAGGCTAAAGTATGTATCATTTTTAAAGAAAGCAGTAAAAATGAGTTAAGGCATTACTTGGTATTAATCTGTGAGTAGTGCTGAGTATGATGCCAGATGTATGTATGATCTCTGCATAGATTGGCTGCTTGTCTTTTGAGGGGCAAAGTTAAAATACCAAAATCTTTTTTATTTTGAAATATATCAGATAACCTAAAAGGTACAGGAGTTACCTGGTGGGTCAGCAGGTTGAGAATCCAGCATTGTCACTGCTATGACTCAGGTTGTTGCTGTGGCTTGGGTTCATCCCTGACCTGGGAATTTCCATATTCGGGAGCAGCCCCCCCCCCAAAAAAAGTGCAGAAAATAGCATAATGAGCCCCTGGTACCTCTCCCCAGCTTTAAGAATTAAACATTACAAATTCATTTGAAGCCCTCTGTGTACCTTTCTTGAGCCATTTCCTCATTTCCCCAGGGAATTTGCTATTTTCCTTTTTGCAGGAACTTTTCCAGGGGTGGCTTTTCCCTTTCCCTAGACCTGTGTACATTTGTTTCTTTCTTTAGAGGTCACCACAGTGACCTTTCCATTTTAAGTCTATTGCATGTTGTATGTAACAGAGCAGTCTGACCAGGGGAGTTGAGAATAAGTATACATGAGGTAGAAATCTACCTTAAAATCTAGACACTGTAATTTTAGGCTTTAGCACTGCACTATATGCAGAACAAAATGGGCAAAGTAGATGTGAGAGTAACCTAATGAAATAATCATTTTAGGAAGATTAGTTTGGTAACACCAGTGTGGAGCAGCGGTCTGAAAAGGAAGTGTGAGTTGCTAACTGATTTTTTTTCCCTTCTGATAACCCTTTATTAGTGAGATTTTGTTCTGCTTCCAAACACTGTCTTGCAAGAAGAGAAGGGAACTGGTGGCAAAATGCTTAATTAGGAGTGTTTTTCATTTTCGGGATTTGGGGGATTGCTTCTGCCCTGTTGACAGTGAAGTGAATACGTAGTGGCTATTAGATTTCTACTTTCAGTATTGGTGATTTTTCCATGTCCCAGTGCCAGAGATGCAAGTCAAGCTGCCTGACCATTTTCTTTGGGCTGTTGCAGCCCTCTGCTGGTCTACAGAAGTTGCACAGTTTAGAGCTTTGTAGGGCTGGAAAGAGGTCAGTAAGCCCAGCAACTCATTTTTAGAAACGCAGAGCCTTAAAAGTCATTTATGCCAACTCTCTCCATTGCAGAAGAGTTTTTATATATTGACCTTAACAATTCTGGAAATAAATATATATAAAGATAGCTATCAAAGGCAAATAAATACAATTGCCTGTATTTCTTTCTTTAAAAATTCTAAATGTATTGTTAGAATGTAATCTTTTAAGGTCCAGTGTTTGACAGTAAAAAAAAATCTTTTTACCACTAATCTCTTTTGTAACATAATCTAATGAAGTAATGAGAATTTTCTTTTCCTTTCTTTTCTTTTTTTTTGGTCTTTTTAGGGCCACACCCATGGCATATGATAGTTCAGAGCTATAGCCACTGGCCACAGCAAGAGAATTTTTTTTTTTTGAGGTATTGTTAATAAAAAAATGAAAAAGTAATTTAAAAACTTGAAGTATTGTTAAGTTGTTACTATTAGGTAGATTACTATTAGGGGATAAATATAACAGATAAATGCTAATTGCTTCTTTTAAATTATTTTCAAAGCATTTTTACTTCTTGTTGCTAGAGCCAGAAACTTGATGGTCATTCTAGCCACCTTGCTCTTGTTGACTCCTTCTTTCCACCACACAGTCTGGATGTTACACTTGAAGTGGTCTCCCTGTCTCTCATCTAGTTCCTCTTTAGTCTGAATTCCAAAGTTTCACCAACAGCACCTTTTAAACATGCTGCTCAAATTGTGCCACTACCTTTTTTAAAGCCTTAAATTGCTTTTATCAGAGTTATCCTGTGGTGCAGTGGTTTAAGGATCCAGCGTTGTCACTGCAGTGGCTTGGGTTGCTGCTGTGGCTTAGGTTTGATCCCTGGTTGGGAACTTCCACGTGGCACAGGCACAGCCAAAAAAAATTTGCTTTTGTCATTATAAAGACAGTGACAAGGTGCTTCATGTTGTGATCCCTTCCTCCTTTCTTAAGCCTCATTTTCTACCCTACTGTGCTTTGGTTTTTGCAGTCCTTTCAGTTCAGCCTGCTCTCCTTTTGTGGGCGTGTGTAATTTCTTGGTCTGAAGTACAGTCATCATTTTCTTGTGGTAACATGTTGTGGAATAGCTGCCAGAAAACATTGTGCTGAAAATCAACTGTGGCTTACTTTGGGAAGGTATGATAAAGCAAGCATGAACCCTTGGTTGTTTATATCTCAAGCAATTGCATTGTCTAAATATTATTGTTTTATACCTTTGGTTTACCTTTGTGGAATTTTGGAGATAATACACACATAGAGCTAAACTAAATTGACTGTTTACAGTGCATATGCTTGGTATAGTCTTCTGAATTGACTGCCATGTTCAGATTCCTAAAGATATAATACATAGGAGCACAACTGAAAGTGCAGCTGTATTTACTGGATTGAGTATTTTTTGCTTCCTTTCCTATTCTAGTGGCTGGGTTAAAAAATAAAAAATACACAAAAGTACTTTTACCTCTTTTCCTCTACCTCTGCCTGAAGTACTTCTCTCACCTTGGGCACTGGGACACTGCAGTTCTCTAGAGCAAACCAAGTAGAAGTCGACTTGTTTATTATTTTTTGAATTTGTATTTGCACATTATACAAGTAGTACATGTTCATTATAGAAGCTGTGTAAAATGGGCCATAAAAATTCCTTAAGGACATGAAAAAATATTGTCTTAAGGACAGTGATGAAGACAGTTTATGTGGATGTTTTCCATCTTTTTCAGGTTGGTTAAATTTGTGATTTTTATGATACTAATTTCTTGGTCTGGAACACAACCATCATATTCTTTTGAGAAAATGTTATAGAACTATTACCAGAAAACATTGTGGTGAAAACCAACCAAGGCTTACTTTAGGAAGGTGTGATAAAAGTAAGCACAAGCCCTTTTCATGGACTGAATTGTCACTTGAATTGTTTTAAGTAGTTGTAGTGATAGGGGGTCCAGTTAATATCCCAGAAGCATGGTCATTTATCTTGCGGCTTTTCCATTGTTTTTTAAGACCACTTTTTAAGTGTAAGGGAATTAATTAAGCCTTTGGTCTTTGTTAAAGTAGGAAATATTTAGTATTTATGTCTAATGGTTTATTCTTTTTTTTTTTTTGCATGGGGGAACACATCAGTAAAGATGTCATAATTGTTTAATAATTTAAGCTATCACTTTTGTATTCATAGAAAAATAGAATGGAGTGAAATTGTTCTACACCTCTTATTCTGGAATCAGAATTTTAGAAAAATAGGAGGTCCTTAATGTTATCTAGCCTAACTTTATTTTCAAGAAGAAACAGAAATACTGAGCAGTGATGAAGGTCAATCAGAAACATCAGTGGTAGATCTCAGAATAGAATCTTGGACTTCAGGCTCCCAGATCAAATCACGGAGAAAATAATAGTCACTTTCCTAACTGAATGGATCTTAAGGATCATTGAATTCTGTTGCTGTAATTCAGTCCTTTACTAGTGACTTTTTTTTTTTTTTTTTTTACCCAAAATAGTTTTAGAAGAAGCATTTTTACCCTCAGCGTAACTGCAGCTCAGTGGAAGCTGGAACTGGAAAAAAGTTAGGCATTTCTGTTCCATGCTTATGGTTCTAGCTTTACTATCCTTGGGTAGAATGTAAAATTGGTGGTAAATTTAGAGGGCAGCATTTGAATATTTTATATGTACCAAGGACTATTATGCTAGGGTATGATTTTATTTACTTCTCCTAGCTTAATTATTTTGAGCTTTACCATTTCATAATATAGATGAAGAAAGTAAGATTAAAAAATTAAGTACATGTTCTGGGACTTCTGGATTATATGGCAAACTGTGGACACTCCTTTCGTTTCAATAATGTGATGGAAATGCTAGATGAAAATAAAATATTTTTAAAACACAGCTGAGCTTGAAAGCAAAAAAGAGGAATCTGCAGGTGTCTGAAAAGGAAAAAGAACTCAAATGTCATAATAGGAAATAGAAATTGAAGCCCTCTTCTGTAAGGAAAATAGATAACTTGTTAGTGTGTGAGCTTTAATGCAGCACTGGAATTCTTAGGCCCAGGATTGCCAGGAGCTGTACCCAGACAGAAAGAGTCTGAATTATTTATGAATGGGGCCTAAAGAAAAGCCTGTATACCAACCTGGGGTTATATTCCCTGGTACCTCTTCCTATCCTTTTATTGTCAACCATTTTAGTATCCTATTTTGGTCTCTTTTATAAAGTCAGTTGCTGAATCTCATTTTTATCCAACCTCAGAGACCCTTTTGATCAATGAGTTTAATCTATTTTCATTTATTGTAATCACTGCAATAAATTTATTATAATAACATATATTGGAAATTATTTACATTCTTTTTACTATATTTCTGCTTATTTCCCACAGTTTCTTAATTTTACAATATATATTTAACATATATTTAAATGTATATATTTTCTTCCCTTTGAATAAGACAAGTACTTTAACCACTTTCTCACTTTACTCTTACATTGCTTTTCGGAAGTTCTTATGTCAATTTGATTTCTTTTCCTGTGTGTGACCTCCAGTTCCTCCCTAGAAGATTTTGAAATTTTTTGCTTGCTTATCTTTTTCAGTTTATAGTGTGTCTGGGTGTAGTTCAATTTCTGTCTTACTTGGCACTTGGATTCATATTCTCTTTCTTTTTCTGTCTTTCTTTCTTGTCTACTTTGCATCAGATTGTATTCCAAACACTTTAATCTGAGAGGTTTTTTTTGTTTTTTGTTTTTTTTTTGCCTTTTTGCCTTTTCTTGAGCCGCTCCCACGGCATATGGAGGTTCCCAGGCTAGGGGTGTAGCCGCCAGCCTACTCCAGAGCCACAGCAACACAGGATCTGAGCCGCGTCTGCAACCTACACCACAGCTCACGGCAACGCCGGATCCTTAACCCACTGAGCAAGGCCAGGAATCGAACCCGAAACCTCATAGCTCCTAGTCAGATTCGTTAACCACTGGGCCACGACGGGAACTCCTAATCTGAGATTTTTTATCTTTCTTCAGTTCTGGAAAAGTATTGGTTATTTTTTCAAATATTTTGTTCTCTTCTTTTTTTTTTTTCTTTCTGGGAATTCTCTTATATGAATTCTGTCACTTCTAACTTCTCTCCATATCTCTTAACTTTAATATTTTCCTTTAAAAAAAAATCCTTTCCTGATGCGTTCTGCAACTATCTTCTGCCTGATCTTCTAGCTCACTAAGTATTAAGTCATTCTTTGGTTCAGCCATTCTATTTGTCTAATCTGTAGAGTTCTTTATTTCAATTATTATACTTTCATACTCTTGTGTTTCTTCTAGGCTCTGTTTAGTTTTGTTGCATATTATCAATCTTCTTTTCTTTGATTTTTTTTTTTTTTTTTTTTTTGGTTTTTATGGCCACACCTGCAGCAATTGGAAGTTCCCAGGGATTGAATTGGAGCTGCAGCTGCTGGCCTATGCCACAGCCACAGCAACGTGGGATCCGAGCCTAGTCTGTGACCTGCATCACAGCTCACAGTGATGCTGGACCCTTAACCCACTGAGTGAGGCCAGGGATTGAACCCACATCCTCATGGATACTCGTTGGGTTCATCACTGCCAAGCCACAATGGGAACTCCTCTTTGAGGATTTTAAATGCTTTAAAAATATTCACGTCTGTTTCATTATTTCTTCATATAATACAGATAGTTTAGGTTGAGTTTAGATTTTATTCTGAGTTATGTGGGAAACCAATAAAAAAAAATTAAGCAGGGCAATGGTATCATCTGATTTTTAGTTTTAAGAGATCTGAGAGTTCCCTGGTGGCTTTGCAGTTAAGTATTTGGTGTTACAGCTGTGCCTCAGGTTACTGCTATGCCTCGGGTTACTGCTGTGGCTCAGGTTTGATCTCTGGCCTGGGAATTTGCACTTGATGTGGGTGAGGCCAGAAAAAAAGAGAGACAGAGGTTTGATCACTCAGATTGCTGCTTGTAGAAGAGGGTGTGTGTGTGTGTGTGTGTGTGTGTGTGTGTGTGTGTGTAAGAGAGAATAGGGTAAGAATAGAAACAGGGAGGCAAAGTTTTTGCACTAGCCAGTCAAGTGATGGTGGTGGCTTGGGGTGTAGCAGTTGAGATGGAAAGACATAGATTTAATTTGATGTATGTTTTAGAGATGAAGTCCATGTTTCTGAATTTTTGGCTTAAGTAACAGATGGATGGTCGTGCCATTTATTGAAATAGAAGATGGTTGGGTGAGTGTGGAGCAGGAAATTTGACCCGGGAAATAAAGATTTTTCTATGATATTTTTTTTTGGTTTGATATGCCTATTAGACATCCACGTGAAGATGTCTAGGCAGTAGAATATATGAAGATGGAGTTTTAAATGAGAACTAAAGATACAGATTTGGAAGTCCATGGTACTTCAGTTGTATTTAAAACCATGAGCTTATGTTATTTAGGGAGTGTGTTGGAGACTAGAAAGGGATCCAGGATCAAGTCCTGAGGTATTTCCAACATTTAGAATTTCTGCATAAAAGGAGAGGTCAAGAAAAAAAGGGATTTTTACATAATTTTTAGCATAAAAATGTGCTATACTTTGTTTAGCCTTTTTTTTTTTTTTTTTTTTTTTAAGGCTGACTGGTGGTGTAAGGAAGTTCCCAGGCTAGGGGTTGAATTGGAGCTGCAGCTGCTGGCTTACACCACAGCCACAGCAACATAGGATTGAGCCACATCTGCTCCTACGTGGTAGCTTATGCAATGCTGGATCCTTAACCCACTAAGTAAGGCCAGGAATCAAACCCATGTCTTCATGGATACTAGTTGGATTCTTAACCCATTGAGCCACAGTGGGAACTCCTATTCAGCCATATTTTTGTAAATGGATATTTAGAGTTCTTTCCCCAGTGTTTTGGATACAAGGAACGTTTTAATGGATAACTTTGCGTTTGTATAGTATATATGTAAGGTTAATACTAAAAATTGAATTATTAGGGCAAAAGGCTGTGCTTTTATATTTTAATAGTTTTCCCAGATTCGTCTCCAAAGGGTTATCCCAGTTTCGTCACCACCAATAATGTATGAATATTCCGGTTTTCCTGAATCCTTGCCAATATAGCTTCAGTCATTGTCAGTCCTAAATTAAAACTCTTCTCATCATTTTGTAGTTTTAAAGTTGATGAATGATCTAGCACTGGGAACTACGTCTAGTCACTTATGATGGGGCATAATAATGTGAGAAAAAAAGAATGTATAGATGTATGTGTAACTGAGTCACCTTGCTGTACAGTAGAAAATTGACAGTATTGTAAACCAGCTATAATGGAAAAAATAAAAATCATTATAAATGAAAAGTTAATGAATGATTTGAATATGTCTGTATGTTTACTCCATGTTTATATTTCTTATTCTTTGAACTGTCTCTTCATTTCTTCTGGATTTTATTGTTTCGTTATAACTCTTTGGTTACTATTTTTTTCATATGTGATACAAATGTTTTCACTTGTCATCTGTTTTCTGTTTATGATATTTACATTTCTAGTTTAAAATTTTTATTTAGAACTTCTAAAAAATGACTTTTAGCTTTTATTTCATGTTTTAGGAGGATTTACTCTATCTTAAAATGGCACCTCTGTGTAGTTTAATTTTTATGTTTATTTCTTTGACTCGGATGTCAACATTTTTAACTTGTCAAAATTAATATAAAATTTATTTGGCGAGAAATGGCAAGATAAATTTTTTTTTTCTCTGTCTTTTTGCCATTTCTTGGGCCGCTCCCGCAGCATATGGAGGTTCCCAGGTTAGGGGTTGAATTGGAGCTGTAGCTGCTGGCCTACACCAGAACCACAGCAACTCGGGATCCGAGCCGCGTTTTAACCTAACCTGCACCACAGCTCACGGCAATGCCAGATCCTTAACCCACTGAGTGAGGCCAGGGATCGAACCCACAACCTCATGGTTCCTAATTGGATTCGTTAACCACTGAGCCACAATGGGAACTCCGCAAGATAATTTTGAAAGCAAAAAATTATGTGGCACAAAAATGTATTATAAAGCTATGTAAAAATATAAAATGTTAAATATTCAAATGCAAAAACAGAAAGCAGGATAACATTGGCATAAGAATAGAAACTCAGTGTGGTGAAACAGACTAGAAAGCACAGAAATATACTTGGGTATATAAAGGAATAAAGATTGTTGTTAAAAACTAGCATTACAGGAGTTCCCATCGTGGCGCAGTGGTTAACGAATCCAACTAGGAACCATGGGTTGCGGGTTGGGTCCCTGCCCTTGCTTAGTGGGTTAACGATCCGGCATTGCCGTGAGCTGTGGTATAGGTTGCAGATGCAGCTCGGATCCCGCGTTGCTGTGGCTCTGGCGTAGGCTGGTGGCTATGGCTCCGATTAGACCTGTAGCCTGGGAACCTCCATATGCCGCGGGAGCGGCCCAAGAAATAGCAAAAAAAGACAAAAAAACAAACAAAAAAATACTTGCATTACAGATAGATGGGAAGAGTTAAATGTTAAGTTTAAAGGGAATAAAAGTGAGTATATTTTCTGATCTTAGAGTAGAGATAGTTTAAGCCTAAAGGAGAAGAAAGAGTTCATAAAGAAAATAGAGACATAAAATGTATTTTTGTTATTTATTTGTTTTTTGTCTTTTTAGGGCTGTACCCACGGCACATGGATGTTCCCAGGCTATGGGTCGAATTAGAGCTGTAGCCACCAGGCTACACCACAGCCACAGCAACACCAGATCTGAGACATGTCTGTGACCTACACCACAGCTTATGGCAACACTGGATCCTTAACCCACTGAGTGAGGCCAGGGATTGAACCTGTATCCTCGTGGATGCTAGTCAGATTCGTTTCCACTGAGCCACAACAGGAACTCCAAGCTGTGAAAACTCTTAAGTGTGTTTTTGAGAGTGGCATGCATGTATGAGGAACAGTGAGAAATGGCACTAAATATATAGAATGACTCAAGATAATGCTATAAGCCAATTAGAAATATTCACCCATCCATTACTCCACACTATGAAAAGAGAAATTAAGAAAGCATTCCATTTACAGTGCATCAAAAAGAATAAAACACTTCGGAATAAATTTAACCAAGGAGATAGAAAATCTGTATACTGAAAAGTAATAAGACATTGATGAAAGAAATTAAAGACATGAATAAATGCAAAGATATCTTGTGTTCATTGATGGGGAAGAGTTAATATTAAATGTCCATACTACCCAAAATAATCTACAGATCCAGTACCATCTCTATCAAAATTAGAAATAGAAAAAACAATCCTAAAATTTGTATGGAACCACAAAAGACTTTGAATAGCCAGCACAATCTTGGGAAAGAAAACTAGAGGCATCACACTTCCAGATTGCAAATTACATATACTATAAAGCTTTACTAATCAAAACAGTATAGTACTAATGTAAAAAGACACACAAAGACCAATGGAACAGAATAAAGGTCCCACAAATAAACCCCCGTGCATATACAGTGAATTAATCTTTGACAAGGGTGCCAAGAACCCCAAACCTGGAAAGGATAGTTTTATTTTTAGTAAATGGTGTTGGGAAAAGTGGATATCTACGTACAAAAGAATAAGATTAGACTCCTGTCACATGCAGAAATCAGCTTGAAATAGATTAAAAGCTTAAATGCAAGGCCTGAAACCGTAAAATTCCTACCCCCCCCCCAAAAAAAAAAAAAGGGAAGCAGCTCCTTGACATTGTTCTTAGCAGTGGTTTCATGGATGTGACACCAGAAGCATGGGCAACTGTGGTAAAAATAACTGCATCAAATGAAAAAATCTGCACAGCAAAGGAAACAATGAAAAGGCAACCTATGGAATGAGAAAAAAATTTGCAGAACATACAAGAGGTTAATAGCCAAAAAATAAAAAGTCGGAGTTCCCATTGTGGCGCAACAGAAATGAACCCGACTAGGAACCACGAGGTTTCGGGTTCAATCCCTGGCATTGCTCTGTGGGTTAAGGATCTGGCGTTGCCGTGAGCTGTGATGTAGATCGCAGATGCGGCTCAGATCTGGCGTTGCTGTGGCATAGGCCAGTGGCTACAGTTCCGATTAGAGCCTTAACCTGGGAACCTCCATATGCCGTGGGTACCGCCCTAAAAAGGAAAAAAGACAAAATAAATAAAAAGTACAACTCAGTAGCAAAAAAAAAAAAAAAAAGCTTTAACAATGGGCAAAGGACCTGAACATTTTTTTCCAAAGAAGACATAGAGCCAAGAGTATGAAAAGGTGTATTGACCGCAGTAATAATGAAAATGCAATTCAAAAACACAATGAGGTGCCTCATGCCTCTGAGGATAACTATTACCAAAAAGACAGGAGATAGTAATAGTTGGTGAGGGTGTAGCAAAGAGTCCCTTGCATGCTGTTGGTAAGAATGTACATTGGTGCAGCCACTATGGAAAACAGTATGGAGGTTCCTTAAAAAATTAAAAGTAGTACTGCCATCTGATCCAGCAATCCCACTTTCAGGTATATATCCAAATAAAATGAAATTAGTATTATCTGGATTCCCACTGTACTCACAGTGGCTAAGGTATGGAATCAACCTGTTGATGGATGAATGGATAAAGAAAATGTTGATCCTTGAATGGCGTGAGGGGTGGGGACGCGAATCCTCTGTGCAGTCGAAAATCTATAACCTCACAGTTGGCCCTCTGTGGCTGTGGTTCCACATCCTCCGCTTCATCCAACAAGGAGTCATATAATAATGTAGTATTTACTGAAAAAAATCGGTGTATAAGTGTTCCCTCGCAGTTCAAACCTATTGTTCAAGGGTCAACTATATATAATTACAGTGTCCTTTAACCATTAAAAAAAATCCTGCCATTTGCCACAATAGGGTTGAACTTGGAGGACGTGCTAAATAAGTAAAATAAGCCAGGCAGAAAGATAAACACTGTATGATCTAACTTATGTGTGAAATCTAAAAAGGTTGAATTCATAGAAGCAAGAAGTAGAGTGGTGGCTGCCAGAGCCTGGCAAGTGGGGGAATTGGAAAAAGGCTGGTCAAAGGATACAGACTTTTAGTTATAAGATGAATATGTTCTGAGACTCTTAACTATGGTATGGTTACTATGGTTAGTACTGTATTTTATACTTGAAATTTGCTGAGTGGATTTTAAGTGTCCTTAGCACACACAGAAAATGCTCTGTGAGGAGATGACTATGTTAGAGTGGTTGTGCTAATGCTTTCGCAATGTATATACTTACAGTCACATTGTATATCCTAAATATATACAGTTTCCCCCTCAATAAAGCTGGGGGGAAAAGTGATGAGAGTGAACTTCCTTGCCTCATTCTTAATCTTAGGAGTGAAAGAAAGCATTCAAGTTCTGTTCTATTACTAGTTCGCTGAGAGTTTTGTCAATAATGGATGTTAAATTTTATCAGATGGTTTTACTGTAACTGTTGAGATGGTTATTTCTCCTAGTCTGTTAATGTAATGAATTACGTAGATTTTCAAACATTTAGCTGTCCTTGAATTCCAGGTATTAAATCCCACTTGGTCATGATGTATTATCCTTTTTTATGTAGTAGATTTCATTTGCTAATACTTCATTGATTTTTTTTTTTCTTATGTGATTATGAGATATATTTGTCTATGGTTTTCTTGCAAAAGACTATTCTGGTTTTGGTATCAGGGTATTGATGGCCTCATTAAATATGTTCTCTTTCCTTTTTAGCAGAGTTTGTTGTAGGTTTGTTATTATTTCTTATGTGCTTTGTAGAATTCACCATTGATGCCATCTGGAGTTTTCTTTGCTTTTCAATATGAAATCAGTTTCTTTCATAAATATTGAGCTATTGGCATGATTTCTTCAGTTAGCTTTGCTGTTGTGTGCCTTTCAAGGAGTTAGTGTATTTCATTTAATTTGTTGAATGTATTGGTATAAAGTTTGTAATATTCCATTATTATCCTTTATATATTTGTAGGATCTGTAGTGATATTCTTTCTTTCATTGTGTATTTTGATTATGTAGGTCTTATATTTTATTTCTAATAGGTCTAGCTAAGAGATAAGTTTTTTTTTAAAGAACTAGTTTTCAGCCTCATTGATTTTTCTGTTTTTTTTTTTTTAATTTGGATATATTCTTGTTATCTTTCTATAATAGATTCTGATTTAATTTCTTTATTGTGTAAGAACAAACTTTGTGTGATCTTAATTATTTTAAATTTATTAATGTTTATGACCCATGATGTGACTTATCTTGGTATGCCCTTGAAAAGAATGAGTATCATTCTGTGTGCCCTTGAAAGGAATGAGTATTATTTTGCTGCTTGTTTTGCAGATTTTTCTATTAATGTCAATTAGAGCCAATCGCTTTCTTTTTTTGTTTGTTTGTTTGTCTTTTTGCCTTTTCTAGGGCCGCTTCCCACAGCATATGGAGGTTTCCAGGCTAAGGGTCGAATTGGAGCTGTAGCTGAGGGCTTTAGCCACAGCCACAGCAACACCAGATCTGAGCTGTGTCTGCGACCTACACCACAGCTCACGGCAACACTGGATCCTTAACCCACTGAGCAAGGCCGGGGATGGAACCCGCAACCCTATGGTTCCTAGTCGGATTCATTAACCACTGTGCCACGATGGGAACTCCTAGAGCCAGTCACTTTGAATTGATGACATTTTTTTCAGTTCTTTTATATCCTTGTTGATTTTCTGCTTTCTGAGTGGGTGAAGCCTCCAATTGTAACTATCAGTTTGTTTACTCCTGCTGTCAGTCTCATTGGTTTTGCTTCCTGTACTTTGAAGCTCTGTTGCTAGTTGCATACACATTTAGTGAACTGGTCCTTTTATCAATATATAGAATGTAATGTCCCTCTTTGCTTTGAGATCTGTTTTGTCTGAGATTAATTATTCCAGCTTTCCTTTGGTTATGCTTGTATGACATAGCTTTCTCCATTCTTTCACTTTTAATCTACTCATTATATTTGAAGTGAATTTCTTATTACTTGTTTAGAGTTTGGTCTTTTTTTTTTTTTTTCTTTCTCTCCTCTGACAATATTTTTTTTTTTTTTTGTCTTTTTGCCATTTCTTGGGCCACACCTGCGGCATATGGAGGTCAGAGCCACAGCAACACAGGATCCGAGCCGCATCTTCGGCTTACACCACAGCTCATGGCAACACCGGATCCTTAACTCACTGAGCAAGGCCAGGGATCGAACCCGCAACCTCATGGTTCCTAGTTGGATTTGTTAACCACCGAGCCATGACGGGAACTCCTGACAATCTCTTTTTTAATTGGTGTGTTTAAACAATTTGCATTTTATAGAATTATTGCTATGTTTGGGATTAGGTCTATCATTTTATTACTGTTTTGTTTGTTCCCTCTATTTTTCATTCCTCAGTATTTCTTTTTCTCCCTTCTTTTGGGTTATCTGTACATTTTAAAATAATTTGAGTTTAATTTACCTAGTGTAATTTTTATTGCTTTGTGTAGTGATTGTTCTAGTGATTACATTGTATATTGTGGGCCCAAAACCTTATTATACATCAAATGCTTAGTTGACTAAAGTAGTATTTTTGAAATCCAGTTGTGATTTTTTGTTAGTGCTGAAATTTTCTGAATAAAGTTATTGAAAAATAATATAAACTTTTTCTAACATACAGTCTATTAATATATTATTGCCATGTATAATTTTCTCAAAAAATACATATGACACTCCTACATTCTCCAGTGACTTGCTCTATCTTCATAGTCTCGCCTAGGTTAATGCCTATCGATACCATACACCTCAGTTTTGCTTCTGAGTCAGAATTTTTGTTTATATATGACTTGTAACTCCAACTCTGTAAGCTTTACACAGAGCTAGCTTTTAGGAGAGTGCTAAGTTTAAATGATTCTGCTTATGTGATAGTAGTTGAAACAGTTAAATGACCCCAAAGAAAACTGCCTCTTGTGTGTAGTGTCAAAATTTTCCTTTATTTCTTCAAGTTTGTTTCCTCCTCTCTAAAATGAAAGATTTGAACTGCTTGAATGCTGGCAGTTTTTTGTGTTGCAGTATACTCTAATTTGGCTATGTCCAAATTAATTTAATCTAGTTTTGATAATTTACCAGTTAACTCAGTTAATTTAAAGGATTTTTGGCTTTGTTTCTATCAAAATAAATTCTTTTTTTTTTTTGTCTTTTTGCTATTTCTTGGGCCGCTCCCGTGGCATATGAAGATTCCCAGGCTAGGGGTCCAATCGGAGCTGTAGCCACCGGCCTACACCAGAGCCACAGCAACACGGGATCCGAGCCGCGTCTGCAACCTACACCACAGCTCACAGCAACGCCGGATCGTTAACCCACTGAGTGAGGGCAGGGCCCGAACCCGCAACCTCATGGTTCCTAGTCGGATTCGTTAACCACTGCGCCACGACGGGAACTCCCAAAATAAATTCTAAAGCACTAGTAGAACAATTTAAAAGAATACAGAAGATTTTACAAATTTTCTGTTCAAGGTGTCTGAGTTTTAATAATTTATACAGATACTGGAATGTAGCATTTTTAGATCTCTGATACCCATTTATAGGAGATTTATGGCAAGACATAGTTAGACTTGTTGGTCATCTATTTCTTGTTGTGGCCCCCAGTCATGCTCCTGTTGGCCAGCAGCCTCAGTCCAGGCCAGTGCTATGCCATAGAGCTTTCTGTGATGATAGAACAGGTAATAGTGCATACTATACAGATGCACAGTGTAATATAGTAGCAACATTAATTAATTTAACAACCACATGTAGCTAATAGGTCATCAGGCAGCAACATAGGTCTAGCCTCATGGCTTCTTTTATATGTAAAACCCACTTTTTGGAATTTTTTTCTGGATCTCTTAAGCAAAAGTGATTACATCAGCTTGTAGAGCAGGAGACAGAAGGCTGAACAGGTTGGAAAGAAAATGATCCGTGAAGTGATAATTACCGTATAGTATGATATGGATTAAATCACTGAATAGATTGATAGAATAACTAAATACCTGAGGGTGTCTGGAAGTTCAGTGAATGAAAATAAACCACTCTGAGGTATTTTAAGTAGTAAAGGCTTAATTAATTTGATTAAAAATAGAATTAGATGTTGTACTATTGCTGATCAGACTTATCAAGTTCTTGGTTGGGTCTTTAGAAATAGTCTCCATACTGGAGTTCCTGTCGTGGCGCAGTGGTTAACGAATCCTACTTGGAACCATGAGGTTGCGGGTTCGGTCCCTGGCCTTGCTCCATGGGTTAAGGATCTGGCATTGCCGTGAGCTGTGGTGTAGGTTGCAGACATGGCTTGGACCTGACATAGGCCCATGGCTATAGCTCCGATTTGACCCCTAGCCTGGGAACCTCCACATGCCGCTGGAGCAGCCCTAGAAAAGGCAAAAAGACAAAAAAGAAAGAAAGAAATGGTTTCCATACTAATTCAGAACTACCAGAGAATCTGTTAGGAGCTCCTGCCACTGGAGCCATGCTTGGTGGGGTGACAGACACTTTGCTTCCACCTGGACTGCTGTCTGTTACCCAGAAAACGGTAGGTTAGGTATTAGTCTAGAAGATGGGGAAAAAAACATAAAACTAGGTAAGTCTCTTTTCTTCTTTTCAGTGACAAGCTTAATGGACTTGAACAAGAGAACTTTAATTAGAATTTCAAATTGTTAAATGGAACTTATTTTAGAGTAGGATAGCCTCTCTGAGAAAATAAACTTATGGAGACATGGAGAAAACCAAATTACACTAATTGTGTTGCATAAACTTTAAGCAGGTTTTATTGCATACATATACAAATAACCCTTATATATCCATTCTTTACAGATCCAGGATGAGAAGACTGATAAAAGAAGAAGCTAGCTGAACAGCTGTAAGATGCCCAAATCTGGGTTTGCAAAACCAGTTCAGAGTGAAAATTCTGACAGTGACAGCAATATGGTAGAAAAATCATATGGAAGAAAGGTATATGATTATACTAAAGATTTGTTGACTGTTTGGAAATTGTGAAAAATACTTCTGATTTAGTATTTTTAGTAATTACTTATAAAGTCAAAATTAGTATGGGACTTCCTGCTGTGGTACAGTATGTTAAGAATCTGCCTGCAGCAGCTGAGGTGCAGTTTCCATGGCCAGCCCGGTTTTGCAGTAGGTTTTAAAGGATCTGGCGTTGCCTTAGCTGCATAGGTCAAAGCTGTGGCTCGGATTCAGTCCCTGGTCTGGGAACCTCCATGGGCCACGGAAACAGCCATAGAAAAAACAAAAAGGCAGTGTGGGGCCAGATCCTGGGGATGAGATTGTTTTTCATTCCCTAAGATAACATAATTACTAAGATTGCACAACCACTTGAGAAATAATCATGGGGTGGGGTGGGAGGGAATCCAAGACCTCATAGTCATTTGTCATTTCTTCCTTGTGACCCCTGGTAGCAAAACACAAGTATACAGTAGCTGTTCACTTTTTTCCTTGTCTGCTATAACTTCGGATAAATTCACATAATATTTCCAACTTCAGTGTACTTCTGTGATAGAGGACCGTTGTTACTGCTTTATGGAATTATTGTGACAGTTAAATGTCTTAAATATTGTACTTAATACAATGCTTGGTACATAGAAAGTGCTTAATAAATGTTAACTATTTTTGTTATTAGGGTTATAATTAGTATTATTATATTAGTGTATATATATTATCTACATATTAGTATAGATATTAGTATATAGATAGTATATGTATACTGTAGTATGTATATGTAGTATATATTAGTATTGTATTAGTTTAGTAGTTAGTAGTAGTAGTAGTAATAATAATTAGTATTATTGCCATCAACCCATGATTCTCTTCTCTTTCATTCCTGTTTAATTTAGACCCTCAAAAGGTTTATTTAGACTTCTGCAGTTGTTGTTTGTTTGTTTGTTTTTTGTCTCTTTGCCATTTCTAGGGCCGCTCTTGCAGCATATGGAGGTTCTCAAGCTAGGGATCCAGTTGGAGCTGCAGCCACCGACCTACACCACAGCTCACAGCAACGCCGGATCCTTAACCCACTGAGCAAGGGCAGGGATTGAACCCACAACCTCATGGTTCCTAGTCGGATTTGTTAACCACTGAGCCACAACGGGAACTCCTGCAGTTGTTTTCTAACTGATCTCATTATCCCTAGTCTCTGCTTCATCTAGTTAGTTTTATACATTGTATTTGGATTTTGTTTTCTTTCAAGTCCGTTCCTTCCCCTAAGCCATTTTCTTGTTGAAGGACATCTGAAATGTTTCTGGTTTTTGGCTAATATGAATAAAGATGCTATAAACATTTGTGTACAGATCTTTTTAAAAACAGCTTTATTGGGGTATAATTTATATACCATAAAATTCACCCATTTACTCTACAATTCAGTGGGTTTTTTTTTTTTTTGTAAGTTTATGGAGTTGTGCAACCATTGTCACAGTCAATTTAGACTATTCCCATCATCGCTAAGAGATCCTTGTGCCCATTTGCATTGTGACCCTGTTCCTGCCTCAAGCCCCACGCAGCTCCAAATCTGGTTTCAAAATCAGATTTTCACCTTTGTTCTTCTCAAAAATCCTTTTGGCTATTCAGGGACCTTTGCATTTCCTTATAAATTTGGGGATTGGCTTTTCAGTTTCCACAAAAAAAAAAAAAAGTCTGGTGGAATTTTTATAGGGATTTTATTGAATTTGTACATTGAATCTGTAGATCACTTTGTTTTTGGGGCCCGCACCTGTGGCATATGGAAGTTCCTGGCTAGGGGTTGAATCAGAGCTGCAGCTGCCAGCCCATGCCACAGCCGCACAGCCACAGCAATACAGGATCTTTAAGCCATTGAGTGAGGCCAGGGATCGAAACTGCATCCTCATGGATACTAGTCAGGGTCATTTCCACTGAGCCATAATAGGAACTCCTGCAGATCACTTTGAATAGTATTGTCATCTTAACAACATGTCTTCAGGTCCATCACCACAGACTCTTTCTCCAGTTTTTTTTTTTTTTTTTTGGTCTTTTTGCTATTTCTTTGGGCCACTCCCGCGGCATATGGAGGTTCCCAGGCTAGGGGTCCAATCGGAGCTGTAGCCACTGGCCTACGCCAGAGCCACAGCAACGCAGGATCCAAGCCGCGTCTGCAACCTACACCACAGCTCACGGCAACGCCGGATGGTTAACCCACTGAGCAAGGGCAGGGACCCAACCCGCAACCTCATGGTTCCTAGTCGGATTCGTTAACCACTGCACCACGACGGGAACTCCTCCAGTTTTTTAGATTTCCAATTTCCCTAAGCAATGCTTTGTAGTTTTCAGGGTACAAATCTTGTCCTTCCATTGTTAAATTATTAGTATTTTCTTCTTTTGGATGCTTTTGTAGATAATTTCATTTTAGATTTTTCACTTCTAGTGTATAGAAATGCACATTTTTGTGCAGTGGGTCTTCTACCTGTGACCTTACTAAACTCATTTATTGATTCTAAAAATTTGTGGATTCCTTAGGATTTTTGACATATGGCATTATGTCACCTGCTTACAGAGATAATTTAACTTCTTTTCCACTATGAGGACTTTTTTTTATTTTAGCTTTTTAGGGCCGCACTCACAGCATATGGAAGTTCCCAGGCTAGGGGTCGAATCAGAGCTACAGCTGCTGGCCTACGCCACAGCTACAGCAACGCTGGATCCAAGCAGAGTCTGTGACCTACACCACAGCTCATGGCAATGCCAGATCCTTAACCCACTGAGCAAGGCCAGGGATCAAACCCACATCTTCATGGATCTTAGTCGGGTTTGTTAACCACTGAGCCACCTGAGCCATGAAGGGAACTCTTCCAATATGAGTACTTTTACTTCATTTTCTTGCCTGATTGTACTGACAATCTCCTTTCTGCAGTGTTTAATCCACTCACATTTAATGTAATTATTGATAAGATTGGATTTATATCTGCCATTTGCTCTTTTTTCTCTGCCATCTTTGTTGCTTTTTTGAAGTATATTTTTCAGTGTGTTATTCAAATTTCTGATTTTTAAAAACTACTTTCTTGAATTATATTCTTAAAATGTTGATTTAGGGATTATAATGTGCATGCTAATTACTACAGTTTAATATTGAATTAATTCCAGTAAAATGTAGCATCTTTATTCCAGTACAGCTCCATTTCCTTCCCTTCCTCTGTGTTGCCTATGTAATATATCACCTCTACATTTGTTATTAACCCAACAATAGTGTTATAATTATTATTTTATGTAGTCTTATTTTTTTAAAGAGAAATATATATGTGTATTTATACAGTTATTAGTTTTTACCTACTAACTTTCCAGTTTTGGTACTCTTAATTTCTTCCTATGAATTCACGTTTCCGGTCTGGTGTCATTTCCTTAAAAGTCTACAAGAATTTCAAAAAAAAAATTCTGGTGGCTCAGTGGGTTAAGGATCCAGCATTGTCACTGCTGTGGCTCAAGTCACTGCTGTGGCATTAGTTTAATCCCTGGCTCTGGAACTTATGTATGCTGTGGGTGTGGCTAAAAAAAATTTCATAGTATTTACTGTACGACATCTTCAGCAGTGATTTTTCTCAGTCTTCATTGATTTAGGAATATCTTGATTTTGCCAGCTTTCTTGAGATATAATTCACATACCAGTTTACTCATTTAAAATGTGTAATTCAGTAATTTTTAGTATATTTACAGAGTTGTTCTGTCACTTTTAGAACATTTTCACCTGAAAAAGAAACCCTGTGTATCCATTTATAGTCACTCCCCATTCTCTTCCCAAACTCCATAGCCCTAGATAGCCACTAAATGTACTTTCTGTCTCTATGGATTTGCTTGTTTTAGATATTTAATATAAATGAAGTTATACTATATGTGATCATTTGTGACTGTTTACCTTTATTTTGCTATAGAATTCTTTGTTTTTTCCTTTCTTTGGCCGTCCTGCGGCATTTGGAATTCCCAGGCCAGAGTTGTGACCTCTGCTGCAGCTGTAGCAGCTCCAGATCCTTAACACACTGTGCTGGGTTGGGGATTGAACCTGCATCCCAGCACTGCAGAGATGCCAATCCTATTGCACCAGAATGGGAACTCCAGCTATAGATTTTTTTTTTTTGTCTTTTTGCTATTTCTTTGGGCCACTCCCGCGGCATATGGAGGTTCCCAGGCTAGGGGTCCAGTCGGAGCTGTAGCCACTGGCCTACGCCAGAGCTACAGCAACGCAGGATCCGAGCCGCGTCTGCAACCTACACCACAGCTCACGGCAACGCCGGATCGTTAACCCACTGAGCAAGGGCAGGGACCGAACCCGCAACCTCATGGTTCCTAGTCGGATTCGTTAACCACTGCACCACGACGGGAACTCCAAGAATTTTTATTTGACCTTTTTCCTTTTAGTAGATTGTCATCCTACTTCTTTCTTGTTTTAAGTGTTTCCAATGAGAAGTCAGCTGTTAATTGTGATTTTTTTTTTTCCCCATTCTGTTTTCTATCTTGTATTTAAACAATTTGACTGTGATGTGCTTAGGATCCCTTTGTGATGATCACACCTAAGGTTTGTTGAGTTAGTTTGTCTTTTTTCTTATTTTATGATTTTTTTTATTTTTTCCATTATAGCTGGTTTACAGTGTTCTGTCAATTTTCTACTATATAGCAAGGTGACCTAGTTACACATACATGTATACATCATTTTTTTCTCACATTATCATGTACCATCGTAAGTGACTAGATATAGTTCCCAGTGCTGTACAGCAGGATCTCATTGCTTATCCATTCCAAAGGCAATAGTTTACATCTATTAACCCCAAACTCCCAGTCCATCCCACTCCCTCCCTCTCCCCGTTGGCAACCAGAAGTCAGTTCACCATGTCCATGATTTTCTTTTCTGTGAAAAGGTTCGTTTGTGCCGTATATTAGATTCCAGATATAAGTGATATCATATGGTATTTGTCTTTCTGACTTACTTCACTTAGTATGAGAATCTCTGATTCCGTCCATGTTGCTGCAAGTGGCATTATTTTGTTCTTTTTATGGCTGAGTAGTATTCCATTGTGTATATATACCACATCTTCCTAATCCAATCATCTGTTGATGGGCATTTAGGATGTTTCCATGTCTTGGCTGTCGTGAATAGTGCTGCAATGAACATGCGGATTCATATGTTTTTTTCAAGGAAAATTTTGTCCAGATATATGCCCAGGAGTGGGATTGCTGGGTCATGTGGTAGTTCTATGTATAGTTTTCTATCTTGAGTTTATTAAATCTGTAGATTAATGGTTTTCATGAAACTTGGGGTATTTAATTTACTGACTTTTCTTTTGCTTTCCTTCCGTCCTTTTTCTTTTGGTCCACCTCACATTTGCTGTCGAACATTGCCTAATACATTTTTAGTCACTCTACTTTTCAAATCCAGTATTTTCCATTTGGCTCTCCTTGTAACTTTTCATGAGTTATATTTTCTATGTGATAAGTCATTGTTGTCATACTTTAATTCTTTAAACATTTTTTTTTCCTTTTTAATTTAAAGTCTTTGCTAAATCTGATTATCTTGGCCCACTCAGAGAAATGTCTATGAATTCTTTTTTCCTTGCTTTTCCGTCTGTCTTAATTTTTATTGAAAACTGGACACTTTAGGTCATATATTAATAGCAGCTCTGGATTCTCATTATTTCCCACCTAAGAGTTATAATTGTTGCTATTTTTTTTGTTTTTAATAAAATGGCAGGTGTTTATTTGTAGTGTTTGTCACTTTGTCACAACCACTAGTGTCCTTTTTTTTTTTTTTCCCCCAGTCTTCCTAGGAGTTGCCCCATGTCTGCATGTATCAGTTAGCAGCCACTGATTGGTTTGGTCAGAGGTTGTGCTCAAACACCATGAGCCACTAAGACTTCCACCTTCCACTGATAGTTTTGCATGTGTGTTGAGGTGTTCAATGTTCAGGCATTTTTTTTGGTCTTTTTATGTCCACACCTGTGGCATTTGGAGGTTTCCAGGCTAGGAGTCAATTCAGAGCTGTAGTTGCTAGCCTATACAACACAGCCACAGCAACACCAGATCTGAACTGCATCTGCTACCTACACCATAGCTCACAGCACCACTGAATCCTTAACCCACTGAGCGAGGCCAGGGAATCAAACCTGCATCCTCATGAATACTAGTCAGATTCGTTTCTGCTGAGCCATGACGGACACTCTCTATTCAGGCATTTTTCAGATCTGCCCTAGCATTTACTTTCTGTCAGGCTCACTCAGGTCTTCTCTCTCGTGTGCAGCCTCCTAGTCAACTAAGGATGGTGTGGAGATCTTGGACCCTCTTGGACCTCCGTGCATGTGCACAGTCTCCCAGTCACTAAGGAGTGTGTGCAGAGCTTAGCCCTTCTCAGTTCTTCCCCACATATGACTTCTTTGTCAGCGCTCCTATGGCTCTAATTTCTGCAGTCTCCCTGTTAAATTTCTGGCCTATCTACTGGCTGCTGCTCCCCCACAGTAAGACCATAGCAAAGGCTAATAGAACTATGTTGTTTTTCCCCCCTCCATTAGTTTCATACCAGGTTTGGTGTATTTATCAACATTGTGACTGGGTGGTGAGTTTTTGGCCTGCTTTATCGATTCAGGTCAACTCTTCCACAGCAAAGATGCAGGTTTTCACTGCACACCCCACCCCAGAACCACTTGATACAAACTAAGTGTTAGCCAGGGAGTGAGAACAACCCCAGGCAAGAATGACAAAGACACTCACTCTTCTTATCCAGAGTCCAGCAGTTTTTCTTGATGAAAATGCTTCTCAGTTTTTTGTTTGCTTTAGTTCAATTTCTAGAGCCTTGAAATTTCTAGAGCCTTTGAAAATTGTCAAAATTGTTTTTTGACAGTTTTGTCCTGGATTATAGTTGCTTTGGGATGGGGAGAGAGAAGTTGCTAGTATCTTCATTCCACTATAGACAGAAGTTTCCCCAAATGTAGTTTAATGTGCCAAACCTTAAAAAGAGTGGTTTCATTAATTTTATTCATCTTATTCATTAAACCTTATTTGGGATTCTGTGACCCTTGGAATAAAACAAGTGGTTAAGATTCTTAACTAGTTGATCTACCTGTGTCTGAAATGTTTTGATCTCAGGACCTCTTAATACTCTTCAGCATAACTGAGGAGACTTACAAGCTTTATATATGTGACTGTGTTTACTGAAATTTACAAAATAAAAAATTGAAACAAAAATTTTAGATGTTTTATCAGTTGGTTTAAAAACCAGTAAAACAGTTACATGTTAACTGTATATTCTAAGACAGGATCAGAGAGATTGGTTTTGCATGTATCTTTAATGCATGGCTTAACAGAAGATAGCTAAATTCTTTATTAAGTCTGTAAATTTGGATACTTGCCACATGGTCTCTAGAACACTCAAATACACATTCTTTAAAGAATGAAAGAGAAAGATTCACTAACATCTTAGTGTTATTGTGAGCATATCTGACCTTGCAGGTCCCCAGAAATGGTCTCAGGGACCATACTTTGTGGATTTCTATACTGTTATAAGAAGCACACTAATGAAAATATTTGAGTGTACGAGCAATCATTCCTACGGCTTCTTAAGCTAGATTCTCAAGGATAAGTAAGTATGGACCAGCAGGAAAATGGAATTAAAGGGTAATCTAAGAAGGAGATATGAAAAAGACAAGACTCTTTTAAAGTAGTGAATACAATATTGGATGTAGCCTGTGAAGGATGGAGGATAGGAAATGAACATTAGACAAGGCCATTTCATTGTGACCTTGTGTCTTGCTAAATATCTTGAAATTTATCCTTTGGCCAGTGAGCCACAAGGGAAGGGCCATAGCAGAGACCAGTTAAGAGTATTATTTAAAATTCCAAGCAGAAGGCAATGTGGACAGTCACTGTGAGCATGGAGAGAAGTTGGCAGATCTAAGACATTGAATTAATTAAGCTTATTTGTGTATGTAGAAAAAGTAGTCTGGGTCCACCCTGAGGTTGATTGGATGATTCCTTGAGAGAGCAGTCAGGACAAGGAAAAGGTTGTCTGAGAAGAATGTTTGCTTTGTACTTGTTGAATTAAATTGGCCTCAGAACATCCAAGTAGAAGTATCAGGAGTTCCCATTGTGGCTCAGTGGGGTAAGAACCTGACTAGTATCTATGAGGATGTGGGTTCGATTCCTGGCCTTGTTCAGTGGGTTAAGGATCGATCCGGTGTTGGTGCAAGCTCTGGCTTAGGTCATGGATGCAGCTTAGATCCCATGTTGCTGTGGCTGTCGCCATAGGCGGGGCAGCTGCATCTTCAAATCAACTTCTATATGCCTTAAGTGTGGTCCTAAAAATAAAAATAAAATAAAATAAAATAAAGAAGTACCAGTAGGCAGTTAGATGACTCTGGAGTTCACAACAGCTAAACTGGAAATGAATATATGAGGATTTGTGGAAAATTGATCTATGGCTATGAGATGTCTCCCAAAGAGAGTGGGGCAAGAATGGAAGGGAGTGTATCCTGAGGAATTCAGATATCTTAGGTGTAGGGAGAGGACAGAGAGAAGCAGGAGACATTACCCTGGGGAAGAGAGTGGCGAAGGAGTCTCTTTGCCAAATGCCAAAGGAAAGACAAGGCTATTGGATTTTGTCAGTAGATACACCTTACAGTGACCTTGGTAAAGATAATTTCAATGGAGTTATTGGGACAGAATACAATGCTAAATTTGTGGAAAGAATTAGAACTTCTATTTCTCAATGTTAAAATACAATGAAGGTTACATTTGTGAAATTACATTGTGTTTCTGCATTTAAATTTATAAGGCTGAAGTTGCTGAAACTTTGTTTCTTCTGGGTACTTTGTATTGTTTTTTGAAGATTGCCACTGAATATGCAGTAGTCCTGAGCACTGTATTCACAAAAGTGTGATTTCTTAAAAGTTAGAGGCAAGCAAAAAGCAAACACTTTTTACTAGTGTATTTCAGAACAATGATTAGATAAGTCAAGAACACTTTTTCATCATTAGATTTATATATAAAATAAATAGGAAAACTACAGACTGTTAAATTCCTTATTTATTAAAACATTTGGTTTATTGGAGGGGTATATTTAACTGTTCTTGGTCTCATTTTATTCATTTAATGTTTTTTTCAAGATTTCAAGGGTAGGGGTCCAAAGCTCTTCTGAGGCAGTATGCTTGGTGCTTACTGCTGTACTTTGAAATTTCCAAGCAGCTCGACATCATATGCTGTTATTAGAAGTAGTTTTCTTCCATTTCAAATAGGTATTTGACTGCTTATTTGCACCTTAATAGAGGAAGGGCCATAATTTCCATTCCAAAGTTCTTGCCTATAGACCATGTTACTGCTGCTTCTTAAGACAAAATTAAATTGGAGGAGAGGAGAGAAGACAGAATGACCATCTTATTCACTTATTCGTTTGCAAAGCATATTCTTAGGATTTTCTCTTTAGGCAGTGATTGGCCTTGAAGCCAGCCTCTAGCTTCTGCTGAGTTTTTTGTCCACAAAATTTTCAGAAATGAATTTATAGGTGTTTCTTTATGTAAACAGGGACCTTATTTACAGTTTCATATGATGTAGACATTGCTGTTAGAGTTTCTAAATTAAAAAATAATCTGAACCAAAATTTAATTTCTTAAGTGCATTTAAATAGACCATAATTTTAAATAATGATCACATTGTACAGTAATATGCTTTTATATAAAAATGTATTCATTACCTCATTAAGTATCACAGTAGGAGGGGTTCATCAAAAGGGTCTACTCAAGGGAATTTCCGTCGTGGTTTAGTGGTAATGAACTCGACTTGTATCCGTGAGGATGAGGGTTCAATCCCTGACCTTGCTCATTGGGTCAAGGATCTGGTATTGTCATGAACTGTAGTGTAGGTTGCACATAAGTCTTGGATCCTGTGTTGCTGTGGCGTAGGCAGGCAGTTGCAGCTCCCATTCGACCCTTAGTCTGGAAACTTCCATATGCTGCAGGTATGGCTGTAAAAAGCAAAAAAAAAAAACAAAAAAAAATGTGTCTACTCAGAATCCTTCAAATATTTTATTCTGTCACTGCTAACGTGGGATTTCTCTCCTCATTGGTTTTAATTAAGAAAATTTTCCACTGAAGTTTTTAGCTATAAGTTAGTGTTTATAATTTGCAAAAGATAATCTTAAAACCTTTTTGGAAAATCTAAAATCCAGGTTAAATTCATTAAAATGTGAGAGCGTGGAGGTTTATTACTTACCTTTCTAAATAAGTCTCTCCTGTCCTTTTCCTCATCAATATAGTTCAGACCTTCATTATCTCCTATCCACATGATAATCAAAAATTTTTCTTTTATTTTTCAAGAAATGAATGCAATACATGTTCCATGTAGAAAAATTAGAAAACTTATTTAAGAATTATGAACAAAGAAATTTCCATGTCAAAAACCATGAGGGAGGATCTGAGATTTTTTCCTACCCTACTTGCAACTAGTTTCCGGATGGATTCTGGCAGAAGAGACTCCTGGATCAGTTATAAAGGAAAGGTTTTTTTTTTTTTCTTTTCACAACAACAGCTGTGGCCATGTATCAGTATTTGTGCCTGGACCCTGAGCCCTCTTTCCCACAAAGGGATTCCAAGAAGGCCAGCTGAAAACTAAAGTTACAGTGGATTTTATTACTGTAGAGGAACCTTATCTTTTATAATAGGCAGTAAATCTATCCAATCTTTGCCATACAGGGAGAAATTACTTATTTTACTGAATGTTGGGCAGATCTGATTGACCCTTTGCTCCAGAGGGAACCACTGTCTCTGTTTTCTAAGACTACTCTTTATACAGATATCCATGAAAAGATAGTCCAGAAAAAAAGGGATTTAGTGCTTCTGCTTGCAGGATGCACAGAAATGCAAGAGAGCTATGGAGAATTGTCTCCAAAACACCTGTAATGTTATTATCCACAGATAGCCATTAACATTTCAGTTTATACTCTTTAAGAGTTTTATATATTTTTTAAAATTTTCTTTTTTATTTTAGGTGAATTTTTACCTTTTTTTATTTATTTTACTGAGCTGGTAAAGGCTACCAGCACATTGTTTCGTATCAGCAGTGATAGAAGGTTGTTCTTGTCTTGCCATTAATGTTTTCATTACTATATATGGTAGCTATTGTAGGTTACTGAAAGAAAAACTATTAATATAAATGAAAAAGATTTTAACATATTTTAAAATAAATAGGGTTTTGGGGGGGTTGCTTTTTTGGGGGGGGGGGCCACATCCACAGCATATTGAGGTTCCCAGGCTAGGGACTGAATTGGAGCTGCAGCTGCTGGCCTACACCACAGCAACACCAGATCTGAGCTGCATCAGCAGCCTACACCACAGCACACAGCAATGCCAGATCCCTGGCCCACTGAGCAAGGCCAGGGATCGAACCTTGATCCTCACGGATACTAGTCAGATTCATTTCCACTGCACCATGACAAGAACTCCTGTTAGGCTTACTATGTCATGGATATGAAAGAAGAATGTTCCAGTGATTTTCTCTTGAATTGATAGACTATTTATACCATTTGATAATATACAAATTTCAAGACAATCAGAAGTCTTGCCTTTGAAAATTACTTTCCCCATATCTGAAAATAATTTTTAAAGCATTGAGATTCTCACAAAAATACTTTGAGTAACACTTTCAATGACAATTTCATTTCACAGAGAATGGAGGAAGTTGGTAGCAGTCAGGAATGTTCACTAATCACTGTATTACACAGGAGAAGATACATTCTTGTGAACATTTTTCATTTAACAGATTAACAAATTGGTTTCTTTGTTTTTTTTTCACTTTTCAGGGCCACCCCTGAGGCATATGGAGGTTCCCAGGCTAGGGGTCAAATCAGAGCTGTGGCCGCCAGCCTACAGCACAGCCACAGCAACGCCAGATCTAAAGCTGCGTCTGTGACCTAAACCACAGCTCACGGCAACGCTGGATCCTTAACCCACTGAATGAGGAGGCCAGGGATCGAACCTCATGGTTGCTAGTTGAATTCCTTTCCACTGTGCCACAACGGGGACTCCCACAAATTTTTTTTTTGACTTGTTGTATGCCACAGACAAGAATCTTTACTTACATAGCTGCAAAGAAGAAAGGCTATTTTAATGTTTTTCTTAGATTCTTTTGTTAATAATGAAAATTAGTATTTTTAAGGCAACTCTCTAGAAGTTTGTTGGTTAACTTTTTTATTAATTATGACTTTTTATTTCTGATGCTTTGATATCCGAGGTCTGCTAACTCTGCAGAGACTGCCCCTCCCAAGAGCTAGGCAGTTACCAGAGAGTAAACAATTCATTTGTGACCATATCTTTCATATGCAAACCAACCAATCCAGAATCCTTTCCCAACCACCAGCTTTATCTAGCTCTCACACTCTGGGCCACTATCCCTCTGCCTTAAGAATCATTCTCAGAGCCAGATACCAGAAACCTAGAGAAACAGAGACCGCTGACATTATTCAGAATAGCCAATCCTAAACCTGCTTCCTCTGCCTTTCCTTTTTCTTCCTGTGGGAACCACAATAAATAAAAACAATAAATAAAATAGAAACTCTCATTTCTTTTCTCTTGGTGCTTTTGGTGCTTGCCTGGCATGCCCCCTCTTTTTGGGACCTGTGAGTAACAGTCTTCTCAGAGACGATGGTCTTCTGATCTGTTAGCCTCACCATACTGGAATAGTAATAAAAATCAACGTTTTAAAACAACCTTATAAGCATAAGACATGCCCATGAGAGCTCCATTTCATTACCAGAAGTGAAAAAAAACAGCTCAAGAGGATTTTCCTTTAGAGCTGGGAAGTAAATAATATGAGGCTTCTATTCTTCAGTAATCTTTATCACTTAAGATATAAAAGTTATATTTTCTTTGTAATTTGATCAAGAATGACTGTAGGATCTATTCAGGGTTTTTTTTGTGTGTTTTTAGGGCTGCACCTGTGGCACATGGAGGTTCCCAGGCTAGGGGTCTAATTGGAGCTGTTGCTACTGGCCTATGCCAGAGCCACAGCAATGCCGGATTCTTAACCCACTGAGCAAGGCTAGGGATGAACCCGCAACCTCATGGTTCCTAGTCAGATTCATTTCTGCTATGCCACAACGGGAACTCCAGATCTATTCAGACTTCATTGTCACCTATTAAGATGTGATTTTTTAAAAAAATCTTTTGATAAACTGAATTGTCTTAAGAGGTTTTCTTATAATGAACTATTTTTATATGGTTTGAATGAACCCTGCTTGATTATGATAATAATATTATCTTTCCTTTTTTTTTTTTTTTTGGTCTTTTTAGGGCTGCATCCGCAGCATATGGAGGTTCCCAGTCTAGGGATCAAATCTGAGCTCTAGCTGCCAGCCTATGCCACAACCACAGCAATGCTTTATCCCAACCCACTGAGCAAGGCCAGGGCTTGAGCCCATGTCCTCATGGATACTAGTCGGGATCATTATTACGCCACAACAGGAATGCCTTTCTTTTTTGGGGGGAGGGGGTGTCTGTCTTTCTAGGATACTAAATTTCATTGGACAGTTTATTTTTTTGTTTATTTCATAAGCCATTTAGTCTCTAATTTCTACCTTGTACTCTTCCTTGGTGTTTTATTTTCCACTTGTAAAATGAATTCTAATCTTATTTTCATGTTGTAGTATTGCTTATATGAAATGGGAACTATCTGTTCCCTGAGGGTTTTTTGTTTTTTTTTTTTAAATCTCTTGTAGGATATTCTGGGATAGGTACCCTTTTTAGACAAAATCTTTAGCTGTGGTTTTATTGTCTTCTGTAAACATTGCTCTGTTCAGGTTTTCTGTTTCCTTCATAAGCCAATGTTTAGTAATGCATGTTTTGTGAGAAAATAATCCATTTTTTCCAGGCCTCAAATTTTTAATATTAAAATGAATATAGTGGGAGTTCCTTGGTGGCCTAGCGGTTAAGAATCTAGCATTTTCACTGATGTGGATCTGGTTCAGTACCTGGCCTGGAAACTTAACACATGCCAGGGGGTGGCCAAGAAAAAAAAAATGTATCGTATTCTTTTGTAATTTTTTTAATACCTGTCTGGAATTCTACTTGGGTCTCAATCCCAACCTTTTTTTTTTTTTTTTCTTTTTTTCTTTTTCTTTTCTTTCTTTTTTTTTTTCTTATTTTCATGGTTAGACTCACTAAGAGTTTACAAGAAATGCTCTTTTGAATCACCTTTTGGTTGATAAATTCTACTTTAAAAAAAAAATTCAGCATTATATTTTTTATGCCCCTTCTTCCCACTCTTTATTTTCTTGTCTTGCATTGAAAGCTAATGTCTTCTGCAATCTGAGTCTAATTCTTATTTGCTTCTATAATTATGATAATCCTATTATCATAGTTTTTTTCCCCTACAATATCAGTCTTGTTATTTTTTTGGTTTCTCTCAAGGTATATGGAAATTTGCAGGCCAGGGATCGAATCTGCGCTGCAGTTGCAACCCGCACCACAACTGTGCCAATGCAGGATCCTTAATCTGCTGCACCACAAGGGAACTTCCTTATTATCATAGTTTTTAAGCTCACCTGCTGAAGTGGTGTGATTTAGTTCTTAGTATCTAACATGTTTTTCCAAAGGAGGTCATAGCCCAGTTAGATGTGCTGTATCAGTTTGGATATTGGATTATAAGAGTGATTTTGGTAGTTGCTGTAGACCTTGAGGGTAAGATATTTAATCTAAGTGAATGGGCCCAGTGGTATTAATAAAACACAATCTGCTTAATTCATCCTAAATTAGGATCACTTTTTCAGATTTATTTATTTATTGGTAATAACGTCTTAGACATAGAGTTCTGTTATATTCAAGATATGTTGTTTTATTGTTATTTTTAAATTATATTATTAAGTAAAAGGGAATATGAACCAAGTAGAAAAAAATGTTACAGTTGTTAAAAATGGGTCTTGATGTTGAGGACAATGGTTTATAATACCCTTTTACTTGTATGAATATATGTTTGAAAATTTCCTTCATAAAGTTTTGTGGGTTTTTTTGTTTTTTTGTGGGTGTTTTTTTTTTTTTTTTGTTTTTTTTTTTTTTTTTTTTTGCTGGCCTGTGGCATGCAGCGTTTCCAGGCCAGGGATCAAACCTAAGACTCAGCAGTGACAATACCAAATCCTTAACTGTCAGGCTACCAGCAAACTCCATAAAGTATTTTTTAATACCTTATTACTCAGTTAAATTGTTATAATCTTAATTCGTATTTGATTTTTTTAATAGAGTAAAGACAAGATTGCATCCTATAGCAAAACTCCAAAAATTGATCGAAGCGATGTGGGCAAGGAGATGAAAGAGAAATCATCCATGAAACGTAAACTTCCTTTTACTATCAGCCCATCAAGAAATGAAGAACGAGATTCAGACACTGGTAAGATAAGTTGTTGTTTTGTGGTAAAATCTTAACCATTCTTTTACTCTGATTTTCCTTAATATTCCTCTTGCACTCCATTTTATAGAGAAATATTGTTATTTCAGGTTTATCATCTTGGGGCAGAAATTCATATATTCCTCACCCAAATGTGAATTTTATCATCAATAAAAATAGTTTGCTTTTTTCTGTTAGTTTCAATGTCTACTACAGATCTCTTGCCATTTTCAGAACTTGACTTTCTTGGGAAGCATTTCAGTGATGAAAACTTACTCAGTGATATGGAGTATTATAGATTGGAGAAAAAGTTGTTGAGTTTTTGTGGACAAATTGTTAAGCCCACCAAAAAAATAGAAGTTTAGACTTTTTTGTTGTTGTTGTTGTTCTTTTTAGGGCCGCACCTGTGGCATATGGAGGTTCCTAGGGTAGGGGTCGAATCAGAGCTGTAGCTCCTGGTCTGTGCCACAGCCACACTAGATCTGAGCCACGTCTGCAACCTACACCACGGCTCATAGCAATGCCAGATCCTTAACCCACTGAGCAAGGCCGGGGATCGAACCTGCATCCTCATGGATGCTAGTCAGATTTGTTTCCACTGAGCCATGACGGGAACTCCACTTTAGGCATTTTAGATTTAGAAATGAATCAGAAATATGTCCCTGCCAACAAAAGAAAAATATTGAGGCTGCCTCAATATTTTCTCAAAACTCTTGCATATATTCAGGAATGATACTTGACATTAGTCAATCCTAGTTATTCATAATAGATTAGAACCATATAACCACTATCAGATAAATGCCCAGGTTGTAGTTTAGCCCTGCTTTAATCAATTCTTGAAACTAATATAAACTTGAATGTTTGTTTATATGCTTATCATAATTGTTTTATCTCCTGAACAAAATATTAATAATGAGCTGTTCTTAATGTTTTATCTTCTCCACTCATAGGAAGTCAGTGTTTATATTCTAAGTTTATGTACAGAGAGCCTACCCTACTTTTATCATTCTAGCCATCTTAGTCATCTTGACTCCAGAATCTGTGAAAACACCCTCAAGACTTTTGAAATGTTTTGTGCTAATAAAGCTTTAGAAAATACTTAATTTGAATAGGTAGGCTTCCTTTTGTGTATCCTGCTGTCTCTTAGCATAAACTAGAAGTTTTTCTTAAACACTCATGACATTTTTAAACCTTGAAAAGGTTTTGTTTTTGGGTGTTTTTTTTAGGGCCACACCTGTGGCATATGGAGGCTCCTAGGCTAGGAGTCTAATTGGAGCCACAGCTGCTGGCCTATGCAACAGCCACAGCAACGCGGGATCCGAGCTGCGTCTGCAACCTGCACCACAGCTCACGGCAATGCCGGATCCTCAACCCACTGAGAGAGGCCAGGGATCGAACTGAAACCTCATGGTTCCTAGTCGAATTAATTTCTGCTGTGCCGCAATGGGAACTTCTAAACATCTTTTTTTTTGAAGCCTGACCCTTCCTATGAGTATTGTTCTCCATCTATTTATTACTAAGCCATTTAGCTAAGAAGGTGTTATGTGCCTTCACATATACACAATTTAACTTTTCTCATACTTCTTTGAAAGTCCTTTTGCTAGTCATTTTTAGAGTACGTACATTAACCAAGTTTTGTTTTCCAAAACAGTGATATTCCTACTAGTAGTTTGAGGAAGGAACTTAGAAAAATTCGAAGAATGTTAAATATTTAGAAATATATAAGATTTCAGAATAATACACTTCCCATGAAAACCTTTGTTATGAGATCACGTGGGTTATTTATCTTTTATTTAGTGTAAAATAAAGACTTAGACATGGACTTTAGGCACTGAATAAACATAGTCTAATTTGTATTTTATTAACTGGATTATATGCTTTTCCCCTGCTACAGTCTTTGCACTATTTGAATTTAGTGGGAAGTTGTAGCTGTCTCTAAGGCTGTTTCATAAACTCTTATTTTTCTCTTGAAAAGATTACGTGCTAACATTAAATGAGATTTTGATGGCTTAAAACATATCTATATTTTTGGTAGGCTGAATTTATAAATTTTACTAAATAACAGATGAAGGCTTTAATTTTCCCACACACACAGATATATACAGAACCAAAGCGTTAAGAAGCATTTCCTGGAGTTCCCATTGTGGCTTAGCAGATTAAGAACCCAACTAGTATTCATGAAGATGTAGGTTCAATCCCTGGCCTCCTTTAGTGGGTTAAGGATCCAGTGTTTTACTGCAAGCTGCAGCATAGGTTGCAGATGTGGCTCAGATTCCACATTGCTTAGGCCGTGGTATAGGCAGCAGCTGCAGCTCCCATTCGGCCCCTCGCCTGGAAACTTTCATATGCCACAAGTGTGGCCCTTAAAAGAAAAAACAGAAAAAGAAGCATTTCATCAGGCCTAACATTTAGGCAAAATGTCTTATTTACAAGTTGTCTTATTTGCATAATTTTAAAAATAAGGTAGAATCCAGAGTACCATTAACTGATATTTTCCAAATGAAAGTTAATTATAGTACACAACCCCATGTTTGACATTGATCTTTTTTAATAGAATGTAGTATAGTTTAAATTATTGCTGAAACTATAAAGAGTAAAGTATAGATGGGAGAAATATTTATAACATATGTGACAATCCTTATCTTAATATAATTAGTAATTAACATTCTCTTAGAAGATAAAAATAAATGGGAGAATAGACAAAATATACAAGCAAGTAGTTCAGAAAAGCAATTACAATTGGCGAAGAAATATATGAAAAATTTTATTGACACTATTCAGAGAAATACAATTTATAACAATTAACAAAATTGTGATTGGTTTAAATCGTACAACATGGTTACTGGTTTGAAATAGGATCTCTCTTTTAGTTGGTCTAAATTATGGAAATACCTTACCGAAGGTAGATATAACATCTGACTTATTCTTTCTTTTGGCATTTATTCCATATAAATAATTATTGATGGGAGGTAAAATTATCTTCAACTGAGTTTATCAGCTTTCTTTATAATAGCCAAAAAAAAAAAAAAAAGCCAGGAAAATAGTGTCAAGTAAAATAGAATTTGTTAAATTATGCTAAATCCAATGAAGAAATGTGATCTTTTACCCTTGAAAATAGCATTGTAGAAGAATACACAGTATAGAAAGATACTCATAGTATACAAAGTGAAAAAATAGGTTATGAAATGATATGTACTGTTTGCATTATATTATATTCTCTACATTTATCTGTATGCATATGCACATAGGACATATGTTAACATTAACACACATACAGAAAGATCAGATTGTTTAAATATAAAGACTATTTCATTGTAGAATTAAGCCTAAACCTACTGGGTTTATTATGGGTTCCTGAACAAAAATGTAAATACTATAAACCTGACTTAGTGAAAAATAAAAGAACAGGGAGTGGGGGGGGGGGAGAAAATGCTAATAGTGCTACTAAACTCATCATCTCTCATAGCAGAGATTAACTAATATTGTCTAAAACTGAAATATTTTTTTAAAAATTACTACTTGGGAGTTCCTTTGTGGTGCAGCAGATTAAGAATCTAGCATTGTTATTACATCAGCTCAGGTCGCTGCTGTGGCGCAGATTTAATCCCTGGCCTGGGAACTTCCACATGCTACAGGCATGGCCAAAAATTTACTACTTAAAATTTTTAATCTTTCTGTTTAAAAATTTTTACCTATATGTTTATATGTATGTGTACATGTTTATATTTTAGTATGTGATATCCCTTAAAGAGAAGGAGCAATTCCTTTAGTTTCTTTTCTTATGTTGGATTAAACTAAAATTAATCTTACAGATTTTTGTTTAAAGATGGTGCATATATATATTTTCTTATTATTACATAAATTGATTTCTCTCCCTTTCTACTAATTCCTCTTTCTTTATGTATATTTAGAAGGATGCTTTGCATGATGCTCATGAGATGTTAACATTTTATTTCCAGGATTTGGGATGGCTTGTTACCTTATTCCTTGTTTTTTATTTGTTTATTTTGCTTTTCAGGGCGACACCTGTGACATATGGAGGTTCCCAGGCTTGGGGTCAAACCAGAGCTGCAGTTGCTGATCTGCACCACAGCCACAGCAACATGGGACCTGAGCTATGTCTGAGACCTACACCACAGCTCATGGCAACGCCAGATCCACTGAGCAAGGCCAGGGGTTGAACCTGCATCCTCATGGAAACTAGTCGGGTTTGTTACCGCTGAACCATAATGGGAGCTCCAGCAGTCATTTTTTTTTAAGACATTCATATTGTTCAAGGAAGGTTCAGTGGTCCTTAAAATCAGCAGTAATGCCATCAACTGAATGAGTCATTCTTCTTCATTTTGAGACATCCTTGAGTGTCTTAAACTTTATAAATTCTCAATTATTTAATATTTACTATTTTTTTTAATACAACTTTTCAGAAAAGTAATGCTTGGCTAAACAGATAAAATTTGGGGGGAAATTATAACACAATTTGAAGTCATGCCAGTGAGTTCTTATAGCTGTATCATAATACTATTCGTGTCTACAAATCTCTAGTTTATCTACTTATATCATTCCTGTATCTATCCCACGTTGTCCTATCCTGTTAGAGAATTCCCATAAATTTTGTCTGATGAAATTTAAGGCCAGTGTATACAATAACTCGCTGAGCTTATGGAAGCAACTACTTGTCTAGAAGACAAATTATTTCTTACACTACTACATCAGCTTGCTTTATCGCTTATTTTTAGCTTTTACTTTCAATCTTTCCTAGTCTAGAATCTTGACAGAATCAGATATTGTAATTGTAACAGAGGGAACTCATAGCATGTTCATTATCAGAGACCTTGGCGTCTGACCAGTGTTGAGCCCTCTGCTAGCCCTGGCCAAATGTGTTTTCATCATAAGCCACAGTTTTCTCATCTATAAAAGTGCAGGTAATACCAACCTCAGAAAATTGTGACCTTTAAAGTAACATAATGTGTAAAATCAGTTTGTGATACATTTGTTAAAACAGAAAACTAACACTCTGTTAAATAGGGACTTTTTCATCTAGTGCAGTAAGACCAGGCCTAGGTGGTCCAGAGTTGATACACCATGCCATCAGGGCCTGGGCTCTTCTTATCTTTCTGCTCTGCCACCCTTTGCTCATGCATAGGCTTTGTCCTTAAGCATTTTGCCTCTTTGTCACAGGATATCCTTCCTGGGCAGAAAGTAGTAGAGGAAGGACCGCAAACAAAATATCTTTCTCCTAGTGAGACTTTGCCTTTTTACTCATGAAATAACCTCTCTAGAAACTTCTGTCTGCATCTCTCTGGTTAGGCTCCCCAAGTTGCACAGGAGTCTGAAAAATCAAATACTTTTTTTAGCTGGGCATGTTGTCACTCTGATCAAAATTGAAATATTCCTGGAAGAATGGGAGAACGAATATTTAGTAGGAAATGTATAATACTGATACTGTATGTAAAATTTTTAGCGTAGTAATTAATACTAGTAACTGCTGTTATCTTTAATAGTTATTAATGTTTTTACCTAGGATAACTTTATTCCTGCACTTTCTGTCATAAAATCATACTTATTTCCTTTCCTGGTCTAATGTCATCTAAGGGAAAGCCACAACCCCTTAACACAAAAGTACTGAACCATGTATCTTGAGGCTACACATAAGTGAGTCTCTTCTTGGCCCCAAACTAAATTTACAATTATTTTGTTATGAGTAATGCCATAAGAGCATTTTTGCAGGTTGTATTTTTGTTATACTGTGAATTATTACGTGGTAGAAGATGCAAGGAGTCAAGAGTATGATCTATTCCCAAAGTCCATAGCTGCAGTTGTAGAGTATGTTCATATGTTTTAAACTAAATCTCTGCCACCCAGCCCTTAAAAGTTTTACTTTCCTGGGGCTTTATATGCCATTAAAGGTTTTACCTTCAACTTAATGATTCAAGCAAATTTAGAGAGGGAAACTTTTTTTTTTTAAAGAAACAAATATAATTTTTCTGGTAACTGTGTTAAAGTAGCAGGTAAAACCAGTGATTTGCTAAATAAGGATAGTCATCTTTTGGTGATTTTCATGAAGATTATTTCTTATAGATTTACTTCCATCCCTTACCCCTGATATTATAAGAATTTTCTAACATATACAATATGCACACTTTTAAAATCATTCTTGATAATTTTTTTTAATTCTCTCACAACCCACAACAGAACATTTACTTTAAAATACAGCTTTTTACAACAAAGATATACTGTACAGCACAGAGAACTATATTCAATATCTTGTAACAATCTGTAATGGAAAATAATCTGAAAAAATATATATATAACTGAATCACTTTGCTGTACACCTGAAACCAGCACAACATTGTAAATTTACTTCAATTAAAAAAAAAAGATGGAGAAAAAGGCAAATACTATATGATATCACTTGTGTGTGAAATCCAAAATACAACACAAATGAATATATCTGTGAAAGTGAAACAGTCATAGAGAACAGACTTGTGGTTGCCAAGGGATAGGGAAGGGGAGGACTAGGAGTTAGTGATTAGCAGATGCAAACTATTACATATCAAATGGATGACAAGGTCCTACTGTATAGCACAGGGAACTCTGTTCAATATCCTGTGATAAACCAGAATGTGGAAAAGAATATACATGTAAAACTGAGTCACTTTGCTATACAACAGAGATTAACATTGTAAATCAACTATACTTCAATAAAATTAAAAAGAAAAAAAAAAAGGTTTTTTTTTGGTTTTTTTTGCTTTTTAGGGCCACACTTGTGACATGTAGAAGTTCCCAGGCTAGGAGTCGAATTGGAGCTATAGCCGCTAGCCAGCATCACAACCACAGCAACATGGGATCTGAGCCGCATCTGCGACTTAACACCATAGCTCACAGCAACACCGGATCTTTAATCTACTGAGCAAGGCCAGGGATTGAACCTGCATCCTCATGGACACTAGTCTGGTTCCTAAATCACTGAGCCACAACAGGAACTCCCAAAGATGGCTTTTACAACACAGGTTTTGCTTGTCTTGCCTTGCTGCAAAGAACATATCAGGGAGAGAGAATTACCATTTTACAAATACCTCATAGATAGCAATAGTTTCATTATGGTCTAGTCTTAGTTATAGCACTGAAGGAAGAAGTGGTTGAATAAAAGGACAGAATGTAGAAGCTTTTAGTTTTGTTGCTTCCTAATTAAATCCTTATAGAATACACATTCAAATTCCCCAGATATAAACATACTTGTTGGTGTAAAAGCCAGAGGATGTGTGGGGTCAGGGTGGGTTAATTACTTCCAAAGGAAGGTTTGGATAAACTGTTAAAGTACTTACATTAATGAATATAATTGAAAGTTTGTTTTATTCCCTGTTCTTTAATCTGTAACAGTAATCTGATCTGCTTTCAGTCATCTATTTAATTTAATTTGTTGGTCCAACTTAATAGTTGGCAATTTGCTTTGCAACTTACGGAGGCCTTTTTAAATTTTTGCTTGTCTTTAAATAAAATGTCAAGTATCTTTCGTGTAATTCTTTTAGTTGCTACTTAATGTGTTAAATTTTGAAATATAGGTGTTTATTGAAAGGCTGTAGTTTAATACATTTACCCACTTGCTCTGGAATTACTCTAAATGTTATTAATTATTTCCCTTTTAATTAAGTGAGCCTTCTCATCACTAAACTTTTAGGCTCATCTTTAAATTTTTCAAATACTATGTTTAGGAGTTACGTGTTCTGTACATTTTTTTTTTCCAAACACTTTTGTTTACGTATACCTAACTGGACTCATGAATAATATATATAATAATCACCCTGGAAAGAAAAGTGTTAGCCAATAGATTGGGAATGTGAAGATGAGAATATTATTATTTTGAGTTAAAATGGCACATTGTTTCTAAGTAAAAGTATTTGCTTTGGCTCTATTGCCAAAAGTTAGTTCTCCATATTCTTATTTGTTGTTAGGCACCATTGCATGTTCTTAGCTGATAAATTTTGTATTGATTTAGGCTGCTTTCTAAGAGGTCTTTAGGAGTGGTCAGTATAGAAATTCATACTGTTTGAAATGTGTATAAATTATAGAACGGTCTCTGTCTAGAATGATACTAAAGTCCAAAATGCCCTATTGTCTTCTGAGTAGTTTTGGCACTCATAGAACAGAAAAGATAATGCAAGTCCACTGTTCAGGTTTTCTGAAGACAAATTCTAAACAGAAAAGAAGTGATAGAGTACTGTCTCTTTTATCGTTATTCAAAGATTAAAAAATATATCCTCAAAAGAAATAATGTTTTAATACGCAACATCAGTGATGACTATTATCATAAATTACATGGTTGACTCTCTCAACTTTAAGATTGAAGAAACTGAAATCTTGGGTATTAGCCAAACCTGTGTTTTAAATGTACTTTTGGCTTTACCTTAAACACAGTCTTTTGTGAGAACAGTGATACATCATTGTGGTCTTTTGAAAAATGTTGGTTTGTTGAATTCTGCATTTCCCTTCGTATGCTTTTTTTCTTTTCTCCTGTCTCTTCTCATTCTGTAGATTCAGATCCAGGACATACAAGTGAAAATTGGGGGGAGAGACTTATATCTTCTTACAGGACATACTCAGGTAATTAGATTATCAGGGGCTCCTGTTTAGCCAGTGGTTTCTGTCACATTTATAATTAACTAATGTACTCTAAATGATTTATTTTCAAACCAGTGTATAGATATCTTTGGTTGAATAAGTGAACTGAGTGACATGAAATTTTCTAGTCTTCCTTTGAGATATCCAGTACATCATATCCGAGACATGTTCTGTATGAACTAATGAGCAGGACTACTGCATACAGCCATTCTGGTATGTGCAACACAACCTGGGGGCACCGTTCACATAGAAAAGTGCGCAAGTCCTGCCCTTGGAGTTGTACAATGCAGTGACCCCTGCAGGAAGGTGCCGGGGTCCTTCGTCTCTTTGCTGTACACCCTTCACAGGATATACCACGTGTACTGATTTTGGCAGACAGTGCCCTCTTACTCTATTACACATGCAGTTTTAAAAAAAAAGTGTAAGTTGACTTCTTTAGTCTATCGATTTGCTGCCCATGTTGATTTAAAAGTATATTAAAACATTAGGTTTCCTGGAGAAATGCCATAAAAGAGGAAATGTATTCTCTAGTATGTGGAAACTAGTTAAGTTTTTGATTGTCTTTATTTTTCCTTTTTAATGAACTTGTATTCTTATTTCTGAATTTTTTACATGTAAAATATTCTTTAGTCCCGGAGTGTCCAGTTTTTAGCATGACATTTAACTATAAAAACTGAAATAAAATTTTTGTTTCTGATATACTTTGTATTTACTTTATGAATTTCTGGGGTTCACATAGAACCAAAAAATTATTCTTAAAATCCTGAAAGCTGCTAATTGAGCTGATAAGTCAACAATACTTAGTTATCAAAATTTGGGGGAGGGAGGTATGTTTATAAGCAGTGTTAAACAAATCTACATTTACGGTAGAGCTAGGTATACTTCTCTAAACTGGGGGCTCATAAGTACCAGGGTGCACCTAAAAGAGATGTAGTGATGAAGCCGTCCTCAGTCAGAGTGTCATTGCTGGAAATCAGAAGATACAAGCACCCGGCTGTCAGAAATTGCATAGCTATTTCAAAACCAGAGAGTAATGGGTGTCGTTTTTCCTCGCAATTGAAGTATGTACATAAATTGATTTAATTATGTTCATCTGTATTTGAATTGTAGCTCCCACTGTTTGATTCTTTATACAGTGACTGCTTTGAGGGAAAACATCTGTTTTCTTTAGTTTTTGAGACACTGATAGGTTTATGAACCAGTTCCCAAGAAAAACGTTTTTCTCTCTCCTTAATATACTTAATTGGGGAGTTCCCATTGTGGCTCAGTGGTTAACAACCCGACTAAGATCCATGAGGACTCGGGTTTGATCCCTGGCCTGGCTTAGTAGGTTAAAGATACAGCATTGCCGTGAACTGTGTAGGTTGCAGACATGGCTCGGATCTGAGGTTGCTGGGGCTGTGGCTAGGGCTGGCAGCTATAGCTACGATTTGACCACTAGCCTGGGAATCTCCATATGCCAAGAGAGCAGCCCTTAAAAAAACAAAAGACCAAATGCGCGCGCGCGCGCGCACACACACACACACACACACACACACACACACACACAATTGGGATGTGACAGTGTTGAGCTTTCTGTTTATTCTGACAAAATTTGGAAAGAAAGCACTAATTTCCAAGATTATAAGACTGAGAAATCGCATTATGTATAATGAAGATCCTCTGAACCTTGAAATGTAGTATGTTGGATTGTTAGAAAACTCTTTTGTCTTTATTTAATCTTAAGTGAATCACCTGGGTTTTTATTTAAAAATCTCTTAAAGTAACTGAGTGGAATTTCAAGTTTATGGTAGATTCTGCTGAATGAGTACATGTGTCAGTATTCCTGTGTTTAAATTTTTAAATTATAATCTCATTCAAAGAAATAAATACATATTTCAGTTACTGAAATTTGAAAATGTAACTTTTTCAAATATATAGCATACGATCATTTTTTACTTATGAAAAGTTCTTCACAAGACAGATCCCAAATAGTCAAAATTTTGTTGAATGTTTTAAACTTGAAAAGGCACACTACGATTTATGATTTTGAAAAATGGTGTATAGTTATCTCTAGCTGTCTTCTACCAGCTACTGTTCACTTACCTTTTTTTCTATGTTATGTAAAGCATGAACTCAGACAAATGACTGAGGTAAAGAAAAAATAGAGTTCAAATTAGATGCTGTATCTAATTTAAATTTTTGCTTAACTATTTGGAGTATATCCAGTTTGTTTATTAAATGTGAAAATCATATCTTTGTTCATTTGGCAGCATGGAATTTTAATAATTCATAAGCATCTCACTTTTTTCTCTAAATTGAGTATATATAACTTTAGAGCATTTTCTTTTTAAAAGATTCTGTTAAGGGAGTTCTCTGATGATCTAGTGGGTTAAGGCTTCTATGCTTTCATCGCTGTGGCTCGAGTCACTGCTGTGGTGTAGATTCAATCCCTGGCCTGGGAACTTCCACATGCTGCAGGTGTGGCAAAGAAAAAAGAGAGAAAAATAACCGTCATGGCTCAGTGGTAATGAACCTGACTAGTATCCATGAGGATGCAGGTTCATTCCCTGGCCTTGCTCAGTGGGTGAAGGATCCGGCATTGCCGTGAGCTGTGGTGTAGGTCACAGATGCAACTCAGATCCCCTTTGCTGTGGCTGTAGTGTAGGCTGGCGGCTGCAGCTCCAATTCAACCCCTAGCCTGGAACCGTCCATATGCCACAGGTGCAGCCCTAAAAAGACAAAAAAAGTTTAAAAAAATCTGTTAAAATGCAATTAAAACCAAAAGTCAATTGTTTTGCAAGTGAGAAAATAAAACAATTTTTCCAAACATTTTAAAGATAGATACTAGTATTTTTTTATTTTGCTTTTTCTAATTACTGAACTTACTTTCCTTAAAACAGCTTTTCCACTTTAAAGTTTTCACACTTTTAGGAGTTTTAGGTGAGAAGTACTTTCATTATATTTAAAGATTTGTTTTTCAGATGGAAAACTATTAGAACAATAACAATTGTGATTCCTCATTAAATCTGAGGACAGAGGCACATAGAATATTATTAGGAGAAAGTATATCTTTCAGAAAAAAATAGACGTTTCCAAAAGACCTCTTTAGGGCTTTATAATAATTTAGTAAGTTAGATGAAATACTGTGCTGAAACTGGATTTATACTAATTGGATCATTAATGATAATTAAGAAAACAAAAGAATATATTTGAACTATTAAAGGCTGACTTAAAATCTTGAAAATTTTTGGAGTACCCGTCATGGCGCAGTGGAAACGAATCTGACTAGGAACCATGAGGTTTCGGGTTCAATCCCTGGCCTCTCTCAGTGGGTTAAAGATCCGGTGTTGCCATGAGCTGTGGTGTAGGTTGCAGACTTGGCTCGGATCTCATGTTGCTGTGGCTGTGGTGAAGGCCAGCAGCTGTAGCTCCGATTAGAGCCCCCAGCCTGGGAACCTCCATATGCCATGGGTGCGGCCCTAAAAAAAAAAAACCTTGAAATCCTTTTTGTTTTTATGTAAAATTTTGGAAATATCAATAAAATGGACATTTTAGGAGCTATTGAATTTTGAGTGATTCGTGGGCAGCAAACCTCTAATTTTTTTCTAGGCCATAAATTAAGAGGCCAGTTTTTCCTAACACAGCGAGTTTTTATGCCTTAAATAATACATTGGGAGTTCCCTTTGTCACTCAGCAGGTTAAGGATCCAGCTAGTGTCTATGAGGATGTAGGTTCAATCCCTGACCTCACTCAGCAGGTTAAGGATCCAGCATTACCACAAGCAGCAGCGTAGGTCACAGATGCAGCTTGGATCTGGCATTGCTATCTATGGCTGTGGTGTAGGCCAGCAGCTGCAGCTCTCATTCAGCCATTACCCTGGGAACTTCCATATGCCACAGAAGCAGCCCTAAAAAAAAAAAAAAAGAAAAAGAAAAATAGAGTAACATTTAAATAATATCAAAGTTTTATTAGTTTCTTGAAACTTATAGGATCAATAAATACTTACCTCTTGGAATGATCTAACTTTTCCTACCTGCTGGCCGCATCTGCTGAAAAAAATCCCACAGTGTTGACTGCTAAGCCTTTCATTCATTTTTGCTGTGTTTTACATTTATGTAAAATTTTTACTTATTTTTGTAGCCCTTATTTACACCTCAAACCTGGATTAGTAAATCCCAGATGTTGATATAGAGTTTCTCCAGAAATAGTTGCTTAGTTAATAGGCAGGTCCTCTCACAGAGCCACCTGAATTAATTCCCAGAGAACTCCTAAAGGAAGGAAGAACAGACACCTGTATTTCTTTGATATGTGGAATCTAGTTCCATCTGAATTTTCTTGCACTTAATGGGGAATGCTGGCTACATTGCAGAGATTTCCCAAATAGCTAAATCTGAAAGCTGACTGTGAATGGATCAAATCACTGAAAAATCCTTAGACATTTTTGGATCTTTGCAGTATCTTTATTGGCCCCCTTCTACACATTCAGAATCTTTAATTTGCTCAGTTTTAACTTTGATTAATACTATTTCATGTTCATGCATCCAGTGACTGGAATAAAATTATTTGGTGCTTTTTTTCAGTAATTACTCTGTGTGATGTGATTTGTCTTAAACACTTGTCTCCTTAGAAGAATGCACAAATTATTAGTAGAATTAGGAAGGTAATGTGAAGGTACATTGCCGTATAGGCTTAGCAGTAATTAAGAATAAAATTATGAATGAAAGAAGAGCTTCAAAGATGTAAAACTAAGGAATGTTTGAAATGTTATTGAAAAGTTAAATTTTAATAGAACAAATCATTGAAATACCAATTTTCTTAGGACCAAGTTTCCAAATGTTATTAATTTTCTGAAAATTACACATTTAGGATTTTTTTTCAAAGCATTCAGGAAGAAAAATTACTTGCACAATGAAAGTCTAGTCCTCTCATCTTTCCACTGCTAAGTTGTCTATTATCCACGCTTCTTGTATATATGTATACCATCTGTTTTTAAAAAATCATCTTAAGCTTTACTCTTGAGAGCTTAAATTTGTTTCAGATTATTACATATTTATTAATAATTCCAGAGAAAGAAGGTCCAGAAAAGAAGAAAACAAAAAAGGAAGCTGGAAATAAGAAGTCCACTCCAGTTAGCATTCTTTTTGGTTATCCACTCTCAGAGCGAAAGCAGATGGCACTTCTTATGCAGATGACAGCAAGAGACAACAGTCCAGGTGACATTTACCATCATTGAGTTCATGTGTATTCTTTGTTTTCCTCACACTGTAGCTTTGTCTTAACAGTTGCTTGTAACTACTTTAAATTTTTATCCTTTCTTGGGTTTACTCAGAGTTTCTCATAAGTTTGTAATTTTACATTTATTTGTGTGACAGTTGTTTATTGTCTGTCATCCACTAAATGAAAAGCTATGCATGTGCAGAAATTTTTGCACTTAGTTGGACTTTCAGTAAATATTTCTCAGCTAAAATGAGTATAGTTGACCCTTGAATAGCACAAGTTTGAGCTGCTTGAGTCCACATACACATGGATTTTTTTCTGGTAGTAAATACTATAGTATTACACAATCCATGGTTGGTTGAATTCAAAGCTACAGAGCTGCCAGTATGGAGAGCCAGCTGTAAATTGTATACTGATTTTCAGAGGTGAGGAGGGTGAATATCCCTAACCTCTGAGTTGTTCTGGAGTTAACTGTAATTTAGAAATGAGTCAGTTGACATGAGAAATCTGTTGTAGAACTGTGTGCTTTTACCTTACTGCTGAAATTTTTACACCAGGTTCTATAAAGCTGCTTCTCAGTTTATAGGTTACTTTTCATTTTATTAGCACCTTACTGTAAGCTGGTAATGTTATCATATACTTTTAGAAGCAAGAATGAATCCATGTTTTATTGTTTTAGATCTGCTAAAATTTATTTTTAAAAAATTATCCTCAGTATAAGATGTAAATTTATTTCATATTTCATGTCACTTCCAATTAAGATGTTGTGCTGCTTGTGTGTGTGTTTATTCAAGTACTTTGCCTTCCAAAAATAATTGAAGGTGGCTCACCAGCAGGACCAAAATAAAGAGGGAATGGACAAACCAACCTTCTAATTTAATAAAAGGGGTTTAGAAGGTAGATAAAATCCAGATGGCTAGGCTGAGATAGTTATCACTATTGAACATTGAATTAAGCCATGCATTCTGGTAGCTAACAATACAAAAGAAAAATTTTAAGTTGTGTAGTTCTCATTGACCAAAACAAGAAGAAAGTAAATTACCTTTGTTTAGAGAAAAAAAAAATGTGTTTCTTTTGGCTCTGAATTCAAGATTCTTTATATAAGAGTTTGGGTAACGTAACAGACCCTGTAGAAATGTGTTAAAAAGGATACAGTTTTTCTAGTGAATTTTTTTGGTATTGGCTTTTTTTTTTTTTTTAATTTTTTTGTCTTTTTGCCTTTTCTAGGGCCACTCCCGAGGCATATGGAGGTTCCCAGGCTAGGGGTCTAATCGGAGCTGTAGCCACTGGCCTACACCAGAGCCACAGCAATTCGGGATCTGATCCTCATCTGCAACCTACACCACAGCTCACGGTAACGCCGGGTCCTTAACCCACTAAGCAAGGCCAGGGACCGAACACGCAACCTCACAGTTCCTAGTCGGATTCGTTAACCACTGTGCCATGACGGGAACTCCAGTATTCGCTCTTTTTTTAAAAAAATGAGACAATTTGGTAATTTTTTTAAGAATTTCTCTGTATTATAGCTTCCATCAAAGATTAAGGATATCTAATCTTTTTACAAAAACATGATAGAGCTTTCTGCTTATTTATTTACTTATTTTCTGTAAATGTGTATTTACAAGATAGAACCAAATTTCTCATAGCTACTTATTAAATTTTAGGTCTTATTGAATTGATTTAGGCTACTTATTGAATTGATTCTTTTCAGAACAAATTTGCATAAAGAGGATGTGATCACAGAGAGCTCAATTTAGACATTTTTAAAAAACCCTGAACGTTACTAAACAAATAATAGAATTGTAGTTACAGTCTCTTCTTCATAACTTAAAGTATCATTTTTCATCATTTGGAGTAAGGTAATGCATGGACTTCTGTTTTTTTCAAATTGTTAAACATTTTAAATAGGAAACAACCAACAGATAACTTAATAATTCACCTTTCTTTCATTTTCGGCTCGGAGAACACTCCTGCCAGGGTGAGAAATCACTAAAGATGTCAACAATTCTGGATTTGTTAAATTTAGTTAAATAGCCCAATTCCGTTAAAAAAAATTAAAGAGCTGAGGTTGATTACTTAGCAACTGTTTTAGTTTTCTATTGTTATGTCACAAGTTATTGCAAATTTTCTGGCTTAAATATGGAAATATTTTAGTATCTCACAGATTCCCTGGGTCAGAATTGCAGCAGATTTTAATTGGGTCCTCTACTCAGGGTCTCAAAAAGCAGAAACCAAGGTATCAGCCAGCTGAGTACTCATCTGGAGTCCTGACTGGGGAAAGATGTGTTTCCAAGCTCCCTTGGGGTTTTGGCAAAATTCACTTCCTGGAGGGAGGAAATGAAGGTCCCCATTGCCTTGCTGGCTATCAGCATGGTCACTTTCATCCTCTTGCAGACTGCCAGGTGGCCTCCTGTCTCCACAACATATCATTTCCGTCATGTCAGATCCTCCTTACACTTCAAATCTCTGGTTTCCTTTTTCACTTTCTGCTTTTTTAAGTAGAGCATGTTTTGGTTATTCTCATGCCTTTGCACCTAGAACCTGGGAAAGAATGTGACCAAATTAAAGATATTTACAGTGTTGAATATAAAATGTTTCTCTAAAGTATTGACTTTGAGTGAGACTTAATAGATGGGAAGACTGTTATTTTTTAAAACTTTAAAATACTCTGAACCTCTATCCTTAGAGTAGATTTAAGAATTAATACAATAAGGCAAAAAGCTAAAGTCCTCACTTATATCCAAGGACCTCCACCTTTGAGAGGCAGTCACTATTAACAATTTTTTCTAGAAATTTTTGCGATATAAACATGCAAATATATACCTTTTGTTGTAGTTTGTTTTAAAATACAAGATTATATTATAATACTGTCTTTTAATTGGTTCTTTTCATTTGAAGATACATTTTAGTCTCTTTATTAATCTATGTAGAACTAAAGTGGAAAATCTTTTAAATATCAAGATGTTTGCCAGCTTATAGATATAGTACCTGGAGATTAGGGTTCATTGTTTTATCTGTTACAGAGTTCATTTTCTACATTTTTGTTATATTTATCCTGTTTGCCATTATGGATAGTACTACTGTTATTTTGTCTGTGTGAATATTATTTTGGTATGGCTAACAAAATTTTATATGAATTAATTCCTTGCAAGTTGTTTGAATTTAAAAATGTCTTTTTGTTTTTAAAAAGTTCAGCTGCTCATTTTCTAAATGAAGAATTTGACTATAAAGATTATAATAAAGATGTATTTATTCAGCAAAAATCGTGTATTTATTCAGTAGTACTGTTGCCTGAGTACTACTTAAGTATCAAGAAGTCTTCTAAGCAGTCAAGATACAATGATGATTAGGTAGACAAAGTCCTTGCTCTTCTGGAGTGTACATTGTAGAAATCCACTGATAGGAAACTGTTACACAATGTACTTTAAAATCTAAAAGGTCAATTTTAAATTTTTTCTTATTGAGAAAATGGTGATAATACTTTAATTCTGTTGGTTTGCAAGGAAATTATTACATAATACTAGAAAATTACTTTCCATAGACTTTTTTCTCTTAGAGCTGTTGTTTCTTTCTTTGTTTCTTTTTTTTTTTTTTTTTAATTGCTTTTTAGGGCCACACCCATGGCATATGGAGGTTCTCAGGCTAGGGGTCGAATCGGAGCAACAGCTTGTAGCCTACACCACAGCCACAGCAACACAGGATCTGAGCAGCGTCTGCAACCTACACCACAGCTCACAGCAATGCCAGATCCTTAACCCACTGAGCAAGGCCAGGGATAGAACCCAAAACCTCGTGGTTGCTAGTCAAGATTGTTTCCACTGTGCCACAACGGGAACTCCAGAGCCATTGTTTCTTTTAAATAGTTGTAAATTTTCAGAGTTAAAATTGTACATGTGTACATGTGTCTCAAATCCTTAATTGAGAAACCATTTCTTTGGTTGCTTCCCAGTCCTGAAATGAGAAGGAGAGGACTCTGGGCATCTCCTTTTTTTTTTTTTTGGTCTTTTTAGGGCTGCACCTGAGACACATGGATGTTCCCAGGCTAGGGGTCTAATCGGAGCTGTAGCCGCCAGCCTCTACCACAGCCACAACAACACGGTATCCAAGCCATATCTTCAACCCACACCACAGCTCACAGCATTGCCAGATCCTTAACCCACTGAGCAAGGCCAGGGATCGAACCCGAATCCTCATGGTTCCTAGTTGGATTTGTTAACCACTGAGCCACGATGGGAACTCCCTGGGCGTCTCCATTTTAACTTTCTTGTTTTTGATATAGAAACTAGAACAAAAATCAGAAGATAAGAATCAAAGCAAAGCAGATTTTTTTCCTTTCTTAACAACCCACTTTTTAGAGGTTTTTTTTTTCCAGACTGTTCTTATTTCTTACAGATCTTAAGCTTCATTTCATATTAAGATCATCTGTGACCTTAATTTGCCCCTATTAACAGAATAGAACTCCAGTATTTTGAGTCAGAAGTGTAAACTTTAGCTTTCAATGTCATTTCATGTAATCTTGAAATAATATTGTAATATGCTGTGAAAATAATATTTTTGCAGTTTATCAAATTTTTCATTGAGCAAACGCTTTTAGGGTATACTGATACTTTATTATTATTTTAAACCAATTTAATGAATTGACAGAATAAAACATTTTTTTCTTAATTGGCTCATGCAATATTTGATAACCTTAAAGGAATGTCTACTCCATGTAACTAGGCCAAAAATGTATCATGCAAGTCAAGTTTCAGATTGTTTGAGAAGATACTCCCCTGGAAATCAGAACATTACCTATAAAAATCTTTAAAGGAATGTACAAAATATTTAGCCTAGAACTTCTGTTAACTTTCTTCTTTCTTATAGATTCCACACCAAATCATCCATCGCAGACAACACCAGCCCAAAAGAAAACCCCCAGTTCCTCATCTCGACAAAAAGATAAAGTTAATAAAAGAAATGAACGTGGTGAAACCCCTTTACACATGGCAGCTATTCGAGGAGATGTGAAACAAGTCAAAGAACTGATAAGTTTAGGGGCAAATGTGAATGTGAAAGATTTCGCAGGTAAGACTAGTAATTAAAAACTAATAATCAGGTTAAGTAGGAAAAGGGCAATATATAGGATATATAGGATCTACTCATTTTTGTTGTTGTTGTTGTTTTTAGGGCCGCACCCGAGGCATATGGAGGTTCCCAGACTAGGGGTCTAATCAGAGCTATAGCTGCCAGCCCACGCCACAGCCACAGCAATGCCAGATCTGAGCTGCGTCTGCGACTGACACCACAGCTCATGGCAACACCAGATCCTTAACCCACTGAGCGAGGCCAGGGATCAAACCTGCAACCTCATAGTTCCTAGATGGATTCATTTCCACTGCTCCACTAGGAATGCCCAGGATCTACTCTTGAAGATAAGATTTTAAATGTATAGCATTATCCATTCTAAAGGAAAACTTGATGTTATCTATCAGAAAGCCCCCAAAATGTATTTTCCTTTGATCTAACAATTTCACTTTTAAGTACATATCATCGTAAATATTTAATCATGGATATGCATGAAGATTTAGATGTAAGGATATTTGTTGTAGCATTGTTTCTAATATTTAAAAATTAGAAATAATCTAAATGCCCATTAATAGGAGGTTGTTTATTTTTTTGTCTTTTTTTTTTTTTTGCTATTTCTAGGGCCGCACACACAGCATATCGTGGTTCCCAGGCTAGGGGTCTAATTGGAGCTGTAGCCACCGGCCTGCACCACAGCCACAGCAACACCAGATCCTTAACCCACTGAGCAAGGCTAGGGATCGAACCTGCAACCTCGTGGTTCCTAGTCGGATTCATTAACCTCTGAGCCACTACGGGAACTCCAGTAGGAGCTTGTTTAAATAAATTATGGTATATCCAATCAGCACAATCCTATATTGAAGAAAAATGTAATGACATGGGGGATTATTTTCACTGTAGAAAGTAGAAGTACATTGGAGTTCCCATCATGGCACAGTGGTTAACGAATCTTGACTAGGAACCATGAGGTTGCAGGTTCGGTCCCTGGCCTTGCTCAGTGGGTTAAGGATCTGGCATTGCCGTGAGCTGTGGTGTAGGTTGCAGACTCGGCTCGGATCCCACGTTGGTGTGGCTCTGGCGTAGGCCGGAGGCCGATCTGACCCCTAGCCTGGGAATATCCATATGCCGCAGGAGCGGCTCAAGAAAAGGCAAAAAGACAAAGAAAAAGTAGAAGTATGTTAAACAACCTACAGAAGTTAAGTATAAATGATAAATTTACTTCAGTTAAAGTAATTATTTTATTAAGTCCAGTCGAGTTCCCATTGTGTATTGTCTGCATTTAGAATCAGTGTGTCACATATAGTTAAGTATATAAAAAGCATATGTTTTGAATTAGAAGAAGTAAACCATATGTTCAATTAATATTCTAACTTTAGGTTGGACACCACTGCATGAGGCTTGCAACGTTGGATATTACGATGTTGCTAAGATACTTATAGCAGCTGGAGCAGATGTTAACACGCAAGGATTAGATGATGACACTCCACTCCATGATTCTGCTAGTAGTGGGCACAGAGATGTAAGTACAACAGAAAGATCAATAGTATACATTTTCAAAATATAAATTTAACCCAGCGTAATTTAATTCACTTCTTAGTCATGCAGTCTCATGTCATTATTTCACTCATTGCCTGATCAACTCATCTTTATTTTATTTAAACTTTTTTCTACCTGCTAATTGCTATCATATATTTAGCATTATCTTTTCATAAAATATATTTAATTCGATAATTAATTAAACAACTTGGCAAAATTTTTCTTTTGAAGGGCCATTGTACTGTCAGATAATTAGATGTAGTGGTTAAAGCAGATTTTACTTAATAAAAATTTTACATTGTTATTCTGCCTTTTTTTTAAGATTTGTTTATATTTAATGATCCCTCTGTACATAGCATCTGTTCCTCAGTTTTAGCTGATGTTATTTATTTAATATATTTAGATGACTTATGTGTATAATAATAAAACAATTTAATCAAACATGATTATATACGCTTATGAGTTTAATGGCACTTTAATTTGTTTTGATGTAATATTATGAAGCATGCTGGGTTTTAAATTCCATCTGCATTTTCAGTCTCTGACATGTTAATATCAAAGCCTGGTCTTTGTTGTAATGAAGCTCGTGTTGTAAGTGTGTTTAATGCTTACTTCCTTTGCTGTAATGTCCTCATAGCCAGAGCAGATCAACCTGGGGTGTTGTTAGCAATGGCTCTAAATCATGATTTTGCTTATCAAATAATAAATAGTTCTTCTCTTTTACTTAATTTTTACTTTTATCAAAGAATACTTGTACATAGTTTTAGAAAGTTGAAAATAAGGACAACACAAACATTGTTTTTCTCACCTATTCCTCCATCATGTTCTGTCACAAGTGATTAGATGTAGCTCTTTGTGCTGTACAGCAGAACCTCATTGCTTATCCACTCCAACCCAGTCCATCCCTCTCCCTCCCATTCAGCAGCAAGTCTGAGTTTGTTTCTTTTCTGTAGATAGATTCATTTGTGCCATATATTAGATTCCACATATAAGTGATATCATATGGTATTTGCCTTTTTTTTTTCTGACTTACTTCATTTGTATGAGGGTCTCTAATTCCATCCATGTTGCTGCAAATGGCATTATTTTGTTCTTTTTTATGGCTAAGTAGTATTCCATTGTGTATATGTACCACGTTTTAATCCATTGATCTGTCACTGGACATTTAGGTTGCTTTCATGTCTTGGCTGTTGTGTATAGTGCCACAGTGAACATATGAGTGCCTGTGTCTTTTTCAAGGAAAGTTTTGTCCAGATATATGCCCAGGAGTGGGATTGCTGGATCATATGGTAGTTCTATATTTAGTTTTCTTAGGTACTCCATAGTGGATTGTACCAGTGCTTTTTCAGTTTCTAGTCACTAGTTATTGACCTCCTACAAAGGATTTTAATAAACATTGCTGCTTGGAGACTCATAGAGTATACTGTAATTGTATTTTCCTTTTGGATTTTATTTATTACCATGGGTAATACACTGCCTATTTCTAATTTTTCTTACCTAGTTTTCTATGTATCTATTTCTGTACTTTCTTACTTTCTCTGACCTAACTTTAAAATGTCTCTGAGTAATGTTAAATACATTGATCAGGTTATTATTTTTGAGAATATCCTTGTGTATGAGATAACTTATATCCTGCACTATTGGGACTAGCTGCTCTCTAGATCTGTAGCATAGATGCTGTACAGGGATTTCCCTTTGCCATTAATCTCACATGAGATTCTCAGGCTCTCTGTGAGATTTCCAGCTTCTGAGTGCCCGTTTGAACTGTCTGAGGATATTAATTTAAATGATTTGTTGTGCTTCTCACATGATCATGGATTTCCCCAAGATCCTTCTGATAGCTCTGTTTTGTGTATTTTTCAAGTTAAAGATCTTTTGCCAACTTGTGTTCATTTATTTGAATGAAGCTCTAAAAATCCTGATTGACAAGATGTGTGATGTATAGAGCTTATTGACTGGTGATTTCTCTGTAGTGTCTGGAAGACAAGATGGCTCTTTTGTCGCAAGTGTCCTTAATATCAGTATTTGTAAGCCCTTCCTTTGTACAGATAGTTTTCCCAAAAAGAAATACTCTACATTCTTGCTGGTGACATAGAAACATTTTCCAGCATCCTGGAATCCTAGAAGAGTTCTTAACATGACAGTGATTAGGGGGACCAGGAACTGATTCTCCTGTGGAAACTGTTAGTCCTCCTGATTTTTAAGTACTGTAATGTTCTCCACTGTGTTGATACCTAAACCAAGAAACTTACTCTTATTTTGAGAATAAACTTCAGTCCTTCATGGATGGAGAAGGTGCATTCATCTGGCTGTGAGGCTTGATAAGAATCTCATAATCATTATAATTCTTGTTTCCCTAGTTCCTATCAAAGGCCTGTGAAGTTTCAACAGTTACACAACCACCGTATGCCAGGGTTATCAGTACTCCATCTCGTGGCCAGCCTTCATGTAGTCCAGCTCAAAAATCCCATTTTAGAGTTTTTAGACTTTGGGCCCAGGACCAGTCTCAGCAGCATCTTCTGTAGGTTTGGTACCTTGGAATTCCAAAGCAGAAATCTGCACATGATTGCAGAGATTGGAGGTGGAGGAACATGATCTCAGGAACAAACCTGTAAGGATGTGCCTGCAACAGGACAGGACAAAGGGGGAAGCTGAACTGTGGCGCACCGTCTACAAAGACCTCAGCCAGGCTTACAGGGGTTTTTGCTCCTAGGATGCCTTTCCTAGATAGTCTGGTTTGGGGTAAGAGGGTCCCCATGTGGACCAAGCTGCTGACAGCAGGGTGGTATAATCTTTAACTGATGCTGTTTGGCAACGGCAGTCCCTGTTGAGAAACTTGGCCATACTTCAATGCACACAGTACTCCCAGCACTTGGAGAAGTAAGTTATCTTGGTCCGGAAGACGGGAATCTGAGCAGTGCACAGTGTCTGTTGTATACTTTGTCTGGAAGCTTCTACACTGTCCTATTTCCTGGCCTTGTGGATCTATTTGCAGATGCCTCTTGGCTCTGGTCTACTGTATAGGCTTAACGCTTGGAAACATCATTAATGAACATGCAAATCTGTTTTCAGGACCATCCTCCCTCCATGCTTTGATATCAGTACCAAATCCAATTAACTTTTCACCCTCAGGTTTCTCTAGGTGAGCCCCAAAATCCAGACACTCAAATAAAACTTTATTTCCGTGGTGACCTCAAGCCCAGGTGCCCCACATTTGGTGTAAGGTCAGGAGATTACCTTTAAAACAGTTTCTTCATACATTGTTTTCCTGTATGTAGAGACTTCCCAATGGTGGAGATTGGAGAAGGGAAAGAGAGGATTTGGATATTCTTAAGCAAGTCTGGCAGTGTCTGCAGCATTTCTCTTTAAATGCTCAGCTTACCATCATATTTAATACCTCATTATACTCTGAGTTCCATCAAGTCAGCAGTTTCCTCTGCTTAAAACTTTGCTGTGAATAATGTTTTCTTTGAGAAATATTTGAACAGTCTGCATGGAAGTGAACATAGCTCTTCTTTTATTTGCAATAAAGATATAATTGCTTGTTGATTCAAACAATATTTGGAATTTTACTGAAATTTTTTCATATTAAGAAAGACCCAGTGATAGAGCATCACATAAATTATTATTTACCACACTTCTGTATTTTCAAGTAGTTGCATTTGTCTTATCTTTGTGTCAATAGACTTTAGTGAGTATTCCCTGAAGTCAAATAATGTAATATGACAGTAGGTGGCCTTAGGCGATGATAATGGAAATTAGTTTCTACAATAAGAAAAACACTTGTATTCACATGATAATATGATGACTGGGGCGTAAAGCTGAATATTATGAGTAACTTGTTCTTTATGATAATTTATTTTGTGTTTGTGAACTGCATTACATTAACTTTTCATAGTAATGTTTGTGAGTTTTCACTATGGGATAAGAAGTGTTTTTCCTTCAAAAAAGAAGGAGTGGCACAGTGGGTTAAGGGTCCAGTGTTGTCACTGCAGTGGCTCAGGTCACTGCTGTGGTGTAGGTTCTGACTTTGACCTGGGAACTTAAACGTGCTGTAGGCACAGCCAAAAAAAAGAAATGTTGTAAATGCTTTATATATATTATTTTAATCACCATAGTAAGTGGACAACCTACTGGTGTCTCTTGTTGAAACTTTATTGCCCATTACATTGTAATACACTCAGCCTCTCCCAGCCCATGGAGAAACAAGGGCACAAGAGGGCCCACAGGTCTAAGATACCCCCAAGTTTATTAAACTGGTATGAGTCCATATTAAAGAACTAAAAAGGATAAATATCAGTATCTTTTTAAAACAACGTGAGACGATAATTCATTAATCTGGAAGAGTTATCATTCAGTACACTGTCTCTACTCTCTAGTGAATAACATGGGACATACTTTGTAATGTTCCAGATGAGATTTTGATATCATCTCATACATTCTGTAAAATCCGTTTTTGTTCTCTCATTAGCATTCTCTGCCCTCTTTTTTAACACAATAAAATTTCAGTGTCACATTGCCTATCTTTTACAAGCCATTTTACTTTAGTTGAGGAAAAAATGGAATTTGAAATGAATATAGATACTCAGTTCTAGCCTGGTCATTTTGCCATATGTGTGCCAGGCAAGTTACTTTTTTCCTCTCAACCTCTGTATCCTCATCTTTAAATCTCATAATACTTAATACCTACCTAGCAGGGATATTTTGAAGGAAAAAAAGACACCATGTGCATAAACATACCTTGAAATTTAAAATGTGATAGAAAAGTCGGAAAAGGTTAAGAGGTTACTTTTGTATTATTATTTTTCAAATATAACTCAAATATTTTGAAAACTAAAAATGCCGTTTTTCTAATTTTTATAAGGTGTTTTTCATAATTCTCAAAGAACTTCTAATTTTGAAGAAAAATGTAACCTGTAATGTTATTTTTCTTCGACTGGTCCTTGCTTACCATCATTCTAGTCTTTTCTGCTGCCTTGACAATTCATACTTACCTAAAAAAAAGATAGCACATACTATGCAATTGTTTACTCATGTACTTCTTTGTTTTCTGCATTGAATTTTGAGTACCATGCATACAGGCTTTTTGTACTCTTTTGTGTTTATGACCCTTGAAATCAATGAGTACATAATAAATTCTGCACAAATAGATGTGTAGGTACATGGATGGGTGGATGAATATGTAACTGACTGAGATAGGCAGAATGCCAAAGACTTAACCCATAAGACCTAACAATATGTAGGGTATGTTTCCTTTTCCACTGAATTTGTTATAAATTGTTTATGTTCTGGCTATGATATTTTAAATACTGTACTTAATGCTTTTTAAAGCTTTATTGATAGTTTATCACAGATCAGTAGTTTTCCTTTAAACATTGTATTAAAAGATTTTCTGATTTCTAAATGTAATGTTAAAGAATTATGCCTTATGAGTAAGACATGTTCTATGACTACAAGTTTCTAAATATGCATAGCTGCAAAATATTTCCAGAAGCTGACCTTTGAGCTCATGTACTTACAAGGACTCAAACACTATTTCCAGTCTCTTTCCAGAGGAAGACTGGCATGCTGTTTTCAAGAGACCTTTGCTTTTCCTCCTACCAACATGCCTTGGATAGTAGGAGTCACAATTCAGAGCTGTTGAGGGCTATTTTCTCCTTGTTCTTTTACTTGTCTTCAAGGAGGAAGAAGGAAATGAGAGCCACCAAAAACTCACTCATATGTATATGTACCATATATTATGCATCTTCACTAAACAAATGGATTTCTTTCACTCAGTACTACTCATGACAACTTTAGCAATCCATAAAACTTTTCTAAAGTAGGAGAAATAAGAAGGTAGCAGTTCTGTAGTCTGTTCTAAGTTATTTGGAGTCAAGATTAACAGAACCTAGTCTGTGGCCTACCTTTCATAATATATGCTTTTATAATAGCCCTTTTCCTACTTGAGATACTACCTATCTTTACTTTCTTCTTGTCTCATCATTTTTATCTACCTCTAATCTGCTATGTTTTAAGTAACTTTAAGTTACTTTAAATTCTTTTTAGAATAAGGATTTTTTTTGCATGTGAGGATGATCTGTAAAGTACTCATTACTTATGTTAGCGTTTTTGTAGCATCCTTGCATGAGTCACCTGTCTCATTTTTGTCATGTAATTTTTTTAATTATTATTTCCTGATGGGTATAGTAACTTTTTAGCAATATAAAGATCCTTTATTCTGTTTTCTCGTTCTAGGACTCCAGCCTAAGGAAATAAGCCTAAAAATGGAAAAAATTTCAACTTAGAAAGATGTTCATTGTAGCATTGTTTATAATAATTACAAGGTTTTTTTGCTTTTTACTTCAGTTACCTTCTCAAACCCTTAAAATGATAGTAAGGAGAGATTTTAAAGGACATAGACCCACAAGGACAAACAACAGAAGAAATCAGAAAAACCAATATTTTGGAAGATAGAAATGTGAGCAATGAGTGGCTACTAACATAGAACAGAGTTTGGCAAACCTTATCTGTAAAGGGCCAGATAGTAAATGTTTTAGGCTTTGCAGGCCGCATGCCTCCTCTACCCTCCTCCCTTCTCCCTCTTTCTCTTCCTCTCTCCTCCTCTATACTTCTCCTTTATCAATTCTTCTTTAAGTATTTTATAAGAATATAAAAACTTCGGAATTCCCGTCGTGGCGCAATGGTTAACGAATCCGACTAGGAACCATGAGGTTGCGGGTTCGGTCCCTGCCCTTGCTCAGTGGGTTAACGATCCGGCGTTGCCATGAGCTGTGGTGTAGGTTGCAGACGCAGCTCAGATCCCGCGTTGCTGTGGCTCTGGCGTGGGCCGGTGGCTACAGCTCCGATTCGACCCCTAGCCTGGGAACCTCCATATGCTGCGGGAGCGGCCCAAGAAATAGCAAAAAGACAAAAAAAAAAAAAAGAATATAAAAACTTCTTAGCAAGCCAGATTTGGCGTACAGTCCAAATCCAGTTCCTGGTTTACAAAACCAAGAAAATTGAACCCAAAGCTATTTCAACACAAAATCCCAGAAAAACTGAAGCTCAGCGATTAATGGCTTGGTGCCTGATGAATAAGACTAAAAACAAGAAGATTGGATCAAAATGTTTTTGACCTTCACATTCCTTTCCTAACCCTTCAAAGCCCTCAGAGGACTTGGACAGCTCCTCGGCAGATGATTGGAGGTTGATTTCCTGACAAGTATAAACTGTACAGCCTAGACTGACATATCAAAAGAATAGTTTGCTATAGCTGTGAAATAACAACTGAAGGCATTAAGTAAGGCACAGTTAACAAATTTTAAAACAAAAACCAAAATTGCTGTTGGAAATTAATTAATAATATGGTAGCAGAAATGCAAAATGGAGTATTGAGATTGAAAGATAAAGTTTAAGAAATCTTCCAGAAACTTGGAGACAAAAAGACAAAGATGGAGGAGGGGGGAATGAGAAAAAAGAAGATTAATTCAGGAGATCCATTATCTTAATAAGAGTTCTTAGAAGACAGAACAGTGAAAACAGGCATTCTCAAATAATTTTCTCAGAACTGAGGGAACATGGGTCTTTCAGGTTGAAGGGGCAGTTGAATACTCAGCACGATGGATGTTAAAAGCCCAAGACCAAAATTCATTATCCCGAAATTTCAGAACAATAGGGGCAAAGAATTTCCTCAAGCTTAGCAAGAAAAAAGGCAAGTTGCATATAAACATTAAAAAAAAAAAAAAGAATGGCATCAGACTTTGCATAATAACACTGGAAGCTAGACTGTAATGATGATACCTTCAAAACTGGGGACGAAATTATATCCCTCCAAGTATTAGGTAACTAAAACTCTATATCCACAGTAAGTGTAATCAAGTAAGGGTAGATGAAAGGTATTTTCTGACATGTTAAAATCTCAGAATATTTACTTTTCCTCAGAATATCCTAGAGTTAGTGCTTCAACAAAAAGAGGGAGTAAACCAAGAAAGAAATAGGATCCAAAAAATCCAAAGCAAAATTGAGGGAAGGTATTTCTAGAATAATAGGATAAAGGAAGATGCCAAGATGACAACTCAGAAGCAAATTTAGAGAGCAACCAGTCCGTTTTAGAGCAAGTTAGAAGGCTTGGAGAAAGAAGTGTAACAAAAAACAGTTGTATATTGATTTGAAGAGATCTCTACTTGTAGCAGATGAAGCTTGCTGGGGATACGTTAAAGATGAGTATGTAGAAAACTGAGCAAATGAAAAGTCAAGATAATTAAGGTAAAATGAAGTTGTGTGAGAATAGATGCAACTAGAGATTATCATGCTAAATGAAGTAAGTCAGAAAGAAAAGGACAGATATCATATGATCTAACTTATATCTGGAATCTAAAATAGGGCACAGGATTTCCCACTGTGGCTCAATGGGGTGGACGGCATCTCTGCAACACCAGGAGGAAGAAGGTTCAGTCCCCAGCCCAGCATAGTGGGTTAAAGGATCTGGTGTTGCCACAGCTGCGGTATAGATCACAACTGTGGCTCAGATCTGATCCCAGGCCCACTCCATATGCCGTGGGGTGGCCAGAAAAATAGATGAAATAACCTATCAACAAAACAAACAGACTCATAGACATAGAGAACAGACTTGTGGTTGCTGGAGGGAGGGCATGGGATGGACTGGGAGTTTGGGGTTAGAATAGACGGTAATGTCCTATTGTATAGCACAGGGAACTGTATCCAACCTCCTGGGATAGACCATGATGGAAAATAATAGTTTTTTAAAAAGAATACACACACACACACACATATACACACATACATATGTATATATATATATATATCTCGCCACACACACACAATATGTATGTGTGTGTGTATATGTATGCACGACTAAGTCACTTTACTATGCAGCAGAAATTGGCACAACATTGTAAATCAACTGTAATAAATTTTTTAATAAAGAGTGGAAATTTAGTAATAGTGTACTACTTGGCCCAACATTTATATTAATCATAATGTAGAAAAAAATAGCTATATTGGAAAATTAGGAGGAGGGAAAAGTGGATGTGTACAGGAGGAGAGGGATGGGAGTTGGTAAAAGAGAATCTTCATCTGCCACTGTAAGACAATAGACAATGCCTAAAACTGAAAAATACAGAAGCAGCAAGCTGAGTATATTACTTAAGTATATGGAGATAGATATCAGGGACGATTGTCCTTCACCAAGCCTTGAAAAGCTACTCTATCTTGTAAAATCATAAGCATGTATAACTTAGTAAAAATTAGTAAACAAAAAGGGGAATTCAATACTAATGGTTGGGGTCATGAATAATTTGTTTCCTTTGTATAAGTTCTTACATTTCAAGTGTTCTATGTTGATGATTTATTCTTTCATAGTCTAGAATTTTTTTTATTATTTAATTCATTGTGAATATTATTCTTAAGTACTTTCATTTGTTAGAAATTCCTTATTTATAGCATCTTGTTTAATATTGTTTCTTCAAAAAGACATATTTCCTAAGTATCAGAAAACACCAAAGTGTTGGGACTATAAAAATGAATAAAAACTTAATCTCTCTTGAAGTGTATCATCTAAGATAAGGGGAGCATTGTGATAATAATTATAGTGCAGATTTACCTATGACAGAACACACTCATGTCAGTGGAAATAGAAGCATAAAACAAGAAGCGACAATAGGGAAGCAGAATTAATAATACTTGGCCACCTATTTCATAGTGTGAGTGAAAAACACCAGTCAGTGATGACTCCCAGCACATTTATTGAACTCTGGGACCTATTGGTTCCAGCTGTTACATTGAAATATAGTATATTCAGTTCGGTATATCCAGGGAACATTGGGATGTTTGTTTTTGAAACTCAAGAAGAGGGCTGAGAAAGAGCAAGCAAGAAAATGAAGATGAAAGAGTGGATTCCACAATTTTCATCACATTCCAACAGAGTGGGTGAGATTTCCAAAGGGATGAGGTGATTAGAGCACTGACAGTGAGTCAGAGACAGAGCCCTAAGGCACAGTCTGTGGCTTAGATGTTTACCCAGCTTAGGACATTCATCTCATTGGAGATAATTGTAGGTAGAAGAGTGAGGTGACGGGAGCACTGACAGTGAGTCAGGGACAGAGCCCTAGGGGACAGTCTGTGTCTTAGATATTACGTATTTTAGGACACTCATCTTATTGGACATAACCGTAGGTGGAAGAGTGAAGGGCCAAGACTACAAGGGTAAACATCTTTGGGGCTTGACTGTAAAGGAGAGAAGAGAGATTTAGCTAGAGGAGGGGAATATAGGTTTGAACTTTTTTTTTTTTTTTTTTATCTGTTTCATTTCTCTATCATCCTTAGTGTTTTAAGGCGAAAGAGACATAAACTGGAAAAGATGGCTTCTAGAGAGAAGCCAGTCAAAAAAGAGATTTGAGATATAGAAAGGAAGTGGAATAAAGCAACAAACAAAAGAAACAGGAGTTACACTTGTGGCTCAGAGGGTTGAAAACCCCTCTGTGACAATGTGGGTTCAATCCCTGGCCCCATCAGTGGATTAAGGATCCAGCGTTGCCGCAAGCTACAGTATAGATCACATGCAGCTCAGATCCAGTGTTGTTGTGGCTGTGGTGTGGGCCTCAGCTGCAGCTCTGATTTGACCCCTAGCCTGGGAACTTCCATATGCTGCTGGTGCAGCTATAAAAAGGAAAACAAAAAAAGAAATGAAATGATGACTGATCAAGTACATATTGGTTTTGTTGGAGCCCAAAGTTTACATAATTGGGAGGATGGGAGGTTCTTTATGAAATGAATAAAATAATTTGTTATAGGGCCCTGTAAGGGGACTGTGAAAGTGAGGAGTGTTAAAATATAAGCTTCATTAGTTCTAAGGAAACCCTCGTCAGTTCGTGATAGTTTAAATTCCTGGGGTATGGGGGAGGGAAGATATTAAGAGCATAACCATATTAAGAGTGCTAAACCATTCCTAGATGACCTGCTTTGGGGTCAGGATTTCCTATGTGTAGCAGAGTAGCTCCCTCACTGCCAACTATTGAAAGTCAGCCCTTACTAGGGTTTGTAAAAAGAAGAAACAAAAACAAACCCTCAAAATTAAAAAATAAAAGAAAAAATCAAAAAAAATTTTTGTTAAAATAAATTTTTTTAAATTAAAAAATAAAAGCATTGGTAGTGATAGTAGCCTTAAACAGGGGAGATACTTCTTTTGAGACTTTCTATAGCTTTTACATTCCTGCAGGCTACGGAGCTTGTTATTCTGTTCATTGATTTATCTGCAGAATTTGGAGTAGTGCTTGAAAATAGGTACTCAATAACTATGTCAAATGTATGATGAAATAGGAAGAAAAATGAGATTGAGTGCTAAAATAGCCCAGCTTAATTTTTAAGGAGCAAATTTCTTTGTAGTAGATAAGAGCATCCAAAAGGGAAGGGCCATGAACATGGAAGTGGAAGAGAGTAGTCATGATTCATGATGGAGACTGAGGGGCAGGCAGAGTAGGGAGTAGGAGAATTGTCGAGAGAGTGGCTGAGATCATGCCATCTATGAGAGGACTAATCTTCCTACTGTTTAATGATATTGCAGATAGTGAAATTGCTGCTTCGTCATGGTGGAAATCCCTTTCAAGCTAATAAACATGGGGAGCGTCCAGTGGATGTTGCAGAAACAGAGGAGTTGGAGTTGCTGCTAAAAAGAGAGGTGCCTTTATCTGATGATGATGAGAGTTACACAGGTTTGTTCCACATGGTGTACATTCATCTGTTTACTTGACATCTGCTTCTAAGTACTTTACATAGTGCTATCTAGCAATTAAGAATGGTGAATTTAGTAACCTCAATTTAGTGTTTGCTACAGGTCCTCTCTGTTACCAGAGTCATAATACTGTTGCCCTATTGCTATGATTACTTTTCCCCACAGATTGCTGGTACTACATGCCTGCTGCAGACTTTCCCCATTAGCAGCTACCACCACTGCTAAACACTAGCACCACTTGTTACACCACTTTTGACCTTTTGAATCATTTATACATAGCTACTCTCCAAGCCCTTCCTATCTTTTTCTGGAACTGATGAGTCTTTGCATTTTTATTTTTATGATTTAGGTGATTAAACTCTGGTCATTGTTGCAAAATAAGGCACAGTTCTACAAACACAGTTTTTAAATGAAAAGATCCTGAAAGAACATTTCGGAAAACTTTTGGCATACTCAGAGTTTAAAAAAAAAAAAAAAGCAGTTAAAAATATAGCAGAAAAATCTTTGCTGTATTAAAGAAAGTCTTTGTGTACAGGTGGGAAGGGTTCACCATGTTTCAGGCAAAAATCCATGAAGAATTTAATAAGTCTCACAACTGGCCATAGACTTACAGCATCTTAAACAGCTCCTCTAAGCAATTAGGTAATACTGCTCTTACATTGTTATATGTAAGCAAATAAAAGCAAACCATACTCATTTTATTTCAGACATTGCAGCAAGGCAATAGAACAACAACTATAGTTTTAAAAGAGAAAGGTCTACCATTTACTTTTTTTTGAGATATAATTGACATATAACATTGTATTAGTTTCACATCTTACAACATAATGATTAAGTATTTGTATACATTATAAAGTCACTACAGTAAGTCTAGTTAATAACGGTTACCATACATAGTTACAAAGCTTTCTTTTAATGAGGACTTTTAAGATCTACTCTCTTAGCAGCTTTCAAATATGCAGTACAGTGTGAACTGCAGCCACCATGTCCAGTACACCGTCATGACTTCATAACCAGAAGTTTGTACCTTGTGATCCGCTTCACCCATTTCACCCACCCCCATCTCTGACAACCACAGTCTCTTCTCTCTCTCAATGAACTTGGTTTTTTGCTTTTCACATTACACATATAAGTGAGATCATATGATTTGTCTTTCCCTGTCTCGTTTATCTCACTTAGCATATTGTCCTCAAGGTCCATCCATGTTTTCCCAAATGACAAGATTTCATTCTTTTTTATGGCTGAGTAATATTTCAGTGTATGTGTGTGTATACCACTTCTTTATCCATTCATCCATTGATGGTCACTTTGGTTGTTCCTGTATCTTGGCTGTTATGAATGATGCTGAGGTGAACATGGGTGCAGATATTGTTTCAAATTAGTGTTTTCATTTTCTTTGGCTAAATAACCAGAGGTTGAATTGCTGGATCACCTGGTGGTAGTTCTATTTTTAATATTTTAAGGAAACTCCAACCTGTTTTTTTGATAGTGGCCGCACTAGTTTACATTCCTACCAACAGTCCACAAGCATTCCTTTTTCTCCACATCCTCAAGCCCCAGCACTTGTAATTTTTTATCTTTTTGATGATAGCTGTTCTCACAGGTATGAAGTAATATCTTGTGTTTTGATTTGCATTTCTATGATGATTAGTGATGTTGAGCATCTTTGCATGTGTATGTTGGCCATCTATACATCTTCTTTGGGAAAATGTTTATTCTAATCCTCTGCCCCCTTTTAAAATCAGATTGTTTGCTATTAAGTGAGTTATGTATTTTAGATATTAACCCTTTATCAGATACATGGTTTGTAGAGATTTTCCCCTATTCAGTAGGTTGCCTTTTCATTTTGTTGATGATTTTCTTTGCTGTATAGAACTTAAAATCCCAATATTTTATTATGACATGTTCAAACATACGGTAAAATCCAAAGAACTGTACAGTGAACACTCTGTACCTGCCAGCTGTGTTTTGCAGTTGTTAACTGTTTGCTGTATTTCCTTTATTACATGATCATATGTCTGTCCATCTACCCATCAATTCATCATACTTGATACATTTCTGATTAAGTTGCAGACACTTCTAAATAATTTAGTGTGCATTTCATTATAACTAGAGTTCAATTATTATGTATGACTTTTAGGTAATATTTATATTTGTGAAATTAATAATAATTTAATAAAGCATTCTTTGAGTTTTGAGAAATGCATAGACCTCCATAATAAAACCTTATCAAGAGACAGAATATCTCCAGTACTCCAGAAAGTTCCGTATGCACTTTCCTAGTCAGTGCCCACCCTACCTGATCATTTTATGCCCATCATGGTAAAGATGGTTAGCTAAGAATCACTAATGGCTGGTAAGTCTACGGGGAATTTTTTTGATATAAGGAGATATTTTCATGGCCTTTTCACATAACAAGAGAGAAGAAAACAATCCAGAACCATCTGAACTGAGTGATTAATATTTACATCATCAAAGGAGGGACAGGTCATATGCCTCTAGATAGCAACCTGAGAAGGATATAGCGTCACTTGGGGCATTCTCGCTGAGGGTGAATAATCATGAGGAATGTTCTATTTCTTTTTAAAAGCCAGTGTCATCAAAGATTAAGAAATGTCAGAGCCACGAAAATCAGTAAAGGCAATAGAAATGTTCCAGGCTGTCCAGTGAGGTAATACTTGAAGGTAGTACCTGTTCCTAGACTGGTTCCTGTACTGGAGGGGGAAGTGATTGTAAAGGATATTATTAGATCATTTAACAAGCGATATGGACAGTAGATTAGTGTCATATCAGTAAATTTATGAAGTTGACAACAGTACTGTGGGAATAAGAAAATATGTCTTAGGAAATACTTTCTTAGGATAATTAGCCATGATATATGTAATGTATCCTCATATAGTTCAGGAAGAAAAATGTGTATATACATGTGTATATAGAAAGAGAAATTATAAGGCAAGAGGGTGAAGTATTAACAATTAGTACATCTGGGTAAAGTATATATAGTGTTTAGTATTTTTTCTTTTTCTAACTTTTCATGAGTTTGAAATTATTTCCAAATAAAATTTAAAATATATGCAGGAGTTCCCATTGTAGCTCAGTGGGTTAAGAACCTGACATAGTGACCATGAGGATGCAGGTGCGATCCCTGGCCGCGATCAGTGGGTTAAGGATCCGCGTTGCTGCAAGCTGCAGCATAGGTCACAGATGCAGCTTGGATCTGGAGTTGCTGTGGCTGTGGTATAGGCTGGCAGCTGCTACTCTGATTCAACTCCTAGCCCAGGAGCTTCCATATGTCATAGGTGTGGCCGTTAAAAGAAAATTAATATATACAAATACATAAAAATTTTTGCTTTGTCCATTGAGAAGATCTAAAAGAGTGACTAGAATAGTAGCAGTAATCATTAGTAATACCCAAATTAAAATCTGAAAATATTTTCTCCTAAAAGAAAACCAAGACTTCTTGGAAAAATGGATGATGCTAATCTGGGGCAGGAAATATATAATAAGATGGGCCTGGAGCATCTTGTCATTGTGAATTTTGGGTCTTGTCAGAAGGCCTTAGGGAACAATTTGGAATACTACTACAGTAGCCAAAGATGGATAATTTGAACTTTAGTGAGGGTGTTAATTGCAAAGATTTGAAACCCATCAAGTATGCTTAAGGCCCTGAATCTGTGATGATAAATTTTTAAATTAATTCATCATCAGACTAGACAGAAAAAGAGGAAAAAATCATTTATTTTGCCTTTCCCCTGTAAACTCTTATCACTGGGTAACCTCATTATGGGTGAGGAAAAATGTTTTTGATGAGCTTAATTCAGCTAAAAGAATGGAAAGAAAAGTTGACCATTTTGCAACCCCCAGTTAGTTAATGTATGGGAACATTGAGTGTCTACAATTGATAACATTCAGTGAAAAAAAGAGAAAGGAAACGTTGCCTGCTCCCTGCTGGAGGGATGCAGTACCCACCACTCCTCGGTCTTCAGGTCAGAGGAGCAGGTGGAACTGCGCCAGGCAACGCCCAGACTGTAGGAAACCCCAGCAGCATCATTGTTCAGCAGATCAGTTGTATGGAAGTGGAAAAGAACCACCTGTAGAAAAAAAACTAAAATGACTTCAAAAGCATATCAAACTTTAAAAAACAGGTAAGACTGAAAAATTAAGCACGTATTTAACAGATGATTTATATTTCTCTGGGAGAATTTTGTACGAAACTCAGTTAAGATAAACAGCCCATGAAAGATTTAGAATACTGGGCTTTTTAATACTAAGGAGCTTAATTAAGGTGATGTTAGGGAAAAAACCTGATAATGCTTTTAATAGTTTTGAGAAGGGGCCAGCAATAGTGATAGCTTCTTTATTTCACTTAGGAGATGATTGAGGCTTCTATTTACAACCCATCTAGGAAGTTCTTATTGTGGCTCAGTAGGTTAAGAACCCAGCATAGGGTCTGTGAGGATGTGGGTTTGATCCCTGGCCTCACTCAGTGGCTTAAGGATCTGGTGTTGCCACAATCTATGGTGTAGGTTGTCAGTGTGACTCAGATCTGGTGTTGCTGTGGCTGTGGTGTAGGCTGGCAGCTGCAGCTCTGATTGAACCCCTAGCCTAGAACTTCATATGGCACAGGCGTGGCCCTAAAAAAAAAATTAAAAATAACTATGATAGAAGGGGAACTGATTATAAGATGAGATGCAGGGGGAGGGAGGAATAAAGAGAGAAAAAATGTTGATTGGTTGACAGCAATATTTGGTAGTGGGAGGGTTAAATGATGAAGCTAAAACTGTAGGTAAAATTGTAAAGGTGGCAGCTTTTCTTTTAGTGTCTGTTTTCACTTCTTCTCCTTTCAAATAATGTAAACTAAAGTGTTTGGGACATAGACGTTAGTCAGTAAATAACTTGTTCAATTGGTGGGGAGGGGCAATTTACCTTAGGGATTATGCCAGAACCCTCCACCCCCACAAGCCCCCGTAAATCCAAGTTAAACCTGTAGGCTGAGTTCATCCATTACTGAGGATGGGAGAGTTTGAGAAGACTTAGTCCAGCAACTGGGAGGTTTCATCCTAGTGCCTCAGCTTTGACTGGCAGTCTCGGGGGAAGGCCACCCTCACTTCTACCACTTTCAGAGAGCTGCCTCTTGGACTGTTTCAACAGCAACAACACAATGAGTAATTAAGAAAATTCAAGCATAGCACAAAGACTTTTTGGAGCTAATTTTTAAAAAGGCATGATCATACATGTAGACAACAAAGTAGATGAGCTGAAATAGGACCCAAATCCTTACAACACAGCAAAAATAAAGAAAAAAGAATTCTTGCTGTGATACAGTGGGTTAAGAACCTGACTGCAGTAGCTGAAGTTGCTGCAGAGGCTCAGGTTTGATCCCCGGCTCAGTGCAGTGGGGTAAAGGATCTGGTGTTGCCACAGCTGCAGCTCGGATTCAGTCCCTGGCCCAGGAACTTTGATGTGACACAGGTGCATCCAGTTAAAAAAAAAAAAAAAAAAAAAAGAGAAGGACAACGAAAGGAAAGATAAAAGGCTTGGGGAATAGCTCTAGTAGATCTAACATATGAATAATAGCTATTTATGGAAATTTAAAAGGGAAAAACAGAAGCAGGTGGAGAAGTCTTTACTTAACAGAAAAAGGTGTTCCTGAGCTGAGGCAAGCCTGAGTTTATCACTTATAAAGCTCAGTGAGCTCCACGTGAATGATTTAAGCACACAGACATACCCCTGTACATATGATCCAATTCCTTGTAAATTATGGGTGTAATAAGTTACCCACAAGGAAATATAGTCACACTGGCTTTGGACTTCTAACTTGCACCAGTGGAAGATATACTACAGTTCTTTTCTCTCAGTAGTCTAAGAATTCTGTACCTGGCCAAGGTATTCACCTGTCAGGGTAAAAGAAAGATACTTGGAGACATTTAAGGATTTAAATGGTATTGTCAATGTATTTTCTTACATCTTTAAAAAAGAAATTACGGAAGAATAATCCAACAGCTTATAAAAGTGGTTACCTAATAGGAGGGATTAAAAAGAAAGGATTGTGAATTGCTAGTCTCTTTGAAAAACAGTCTGGTCACAATTAACAAAATACAAGAGCTCTCTCTTTTAGAGAAATATACTGAAATATTTCTGAATGAAATAATATGAATGGGATGTGCCTCAAAATGATACAGGAGTACAATGAATAGAGGTGTGGATTGGCCAGAGATCAATAGCTGTTGGAGCTGAGTTATGAGTACATGAGGCATCAATGTAACTTTCTGTCTTCTTTAGTGTGGATTCAAAATTTACCATTATAAAAATATCTAGAAATACTCATACTCCTTCATGTAGCATTCACCCTTCTGAGAATGCTCCATGTTTATTAGAGCACTGGTTTCAATGGCAAAAGAAAAATGTATAATTATACAGGGAATTTGTTGCATAAATGAAGGTATATAGCCACACCATGGACTATTGTACAGCTGTGAAAAAGTATATCCTAATTCTGTGCCAGTTACTTGGAGAGATTTTCGTAAGATATTGTTGAGTTAGAACAATCAGGATGAATGATCATAGGGAGTTCTCTTGGTGAGTTGTCACTGCTATGGTGCGGGTTCAGTCTCTGACCCGGAAACTTGTACGTGCTGCCCATCAGCCAAAAAAAAAAAAAAAAGATGAGTGATTATAATATCTCATTTTTGTAAAAAAATGAACATTTAAAAAAAATCTATACATGTGTTTGCATATGCATGTGTATTTTTATAAAATTATGAGCAGAATCTGGAAGTATGTATCCCATGAGCAGATGTGAGGCATGTGTTGGGAGCAGAGACAGTGGTGATTTGGGTGGAAGGCAATGAGATATAGTCGGGGGTGATCACAAGGTAATTAGAGGGTTTGAGATTAGAGCAGTTTTCTCTTGCTCTGCATACCAGTTTATTTAATCCCCATGCCCTTCCCTTTATAGCCGAGGTTTGTGGTGCTTTAAGTACTTTCCATCCAAGTTGTTTACTGACAGCACATGTGGTCCTTTCACTGCCAGACCCCTCTTCTTAGTCTGTGTAGGATTTGAGTGTTGACTGCATTCTTGCTAAAATCCTCCTGTCTTGACAGGTTTTAGAGATATAATTCTCTCCTGGCTTTCTTCAGTCTTCTCACATTGTTGCTTCTCAGTTCCCTTCTAGATCTTATCTTCATTTCTTTCTCATTCCCTTCCCATATGCCCCTGTGTTGATTTTTCCAAAGGTTTTGTTTTTTGGAAGCCTCTTATACTGCATAATCTCCCAAATAAAGTTCACTCCCACTTACAGTTTTAACTACCATCTGAATGGTGAGGCCTTTTAAATATTTCTTTAGTCTGTACTTTTCACTCAGTGCTTCACGCGTGTATATTTAGCTGCCCTCTGGATATCACCACTTAGAATTCCCACAGAAATCATGTACCTGAATAGAAAGTCGTCGTCGTCGTCCCCCCCCACCCCCCGCCGTTTAGACCTCTCTTGTTTCTCCTCTTTCAGATATTGACGGCATCATTCAGCTGTATGCATGTCATAAACTTGGTAGTCATCCTAGATTCCTCTTTATCCTTTTCCTTCTGCTCAATAATTCAACTGTTTTTGTGCACCCATTATTTGTTAGGCATTGTTTAAGCACTGGGGATATAGCTGATTAAGAAAGTGGAGATACTGGAGTTCCCACTGTGGCGCAATGGGATTGTCAGTCTCTGCAGCACCAGGACACAAGTTTGATCCCTGACCCAGCACAGCGGGTTAAAGGATTTGGCATTGTTGGAAGTCACAGCTGCAGCTCAGATCTGATCCCTGGCCTAGGAACTCCATATGCCACAGGGCAGCCAAAAAAAGAAAATGGGGATACTAACATAGTCATCCACTAACTCCTTTCACTTTATATTTTCAAAATATTTGTAAATCCATCTACCAGTTTTAAGCTGAAAGTCATTTGAACATCTTTATGCTATATGAAATAAGGATTATAATAGCTGAATTATGTTGGCTTCCATAAGAAAGTGAGAAAAATAAGACTCGATAAATAGAAATTTTTTATATAGTATGTTAATTCTCCCATTTATTATGGCAACAACTCTGTATCGTGAACTCTTCAGAAAACCGTAACTATGAAAAGCAGCTTTGCTTAAAAAACTTACTGTGAGAAAGAAGTGCTGCAATAAATTTTTCCTGTGGAAGAAATTAGGTGTCTTATGAACTTACATGTTTCATTAGAGTGAAACACACTAAAACCTCTTTTGACTTTTTACTGATAATGTTTCATATGTTCATCAGCTATGTATTGATTTTTTCAGCATATTTATTTTCCACATGGTGAATGTGCCTGAATTATTGCTTGATCAAAGTCCCTCAAGAAATGATGCAAAAATCATCAGTAAAAATCATCCGTAAGTATCATACAAAGATTTTGAAGTTGCTGAAAAAGGCTGATGAAAATACCCAAATTTATTACTTAATTTACATGAGGTCCTTGTTAGACTTAACATCATCTAATCTAAATTCAGGGTGTGTTAATGTTTAATCAAGTATTTATCTTACTGCCCCTGGATGTTTGTACACGTAAAGTCTGATAACATTGTTACCCATCATATATGTCATGTCATCCATGTGACAGATACACTTTAAGTGCTGCAGAGTTGGGGAGCATAACTGACGGTGGATTTCAGAACTAAATAAGCTTGGAATAGATAAAAGGTATTATATATGTAACATTTTAACATATGGTTTATGCCATTAGGCATTGCGCTTTATTTATGACAGTACAATTCAGAGTAGCTGTTCTGCAGACTCCTACTGGTCCTCAAGGTGAGGAGCTTGTGCCGGGATGTAAATCAGTGCACTACTTTCTATATCACAAAGGGAAAATGCTATGAAAAAAATGTCAGCTGAATTAAGAGTGACATAAGTGGTTTCTGTTTCTGGTGCAAGCCCTTTATTTCATCATGGATTAGTAATAAACAGTTTGCAGACTGGCCGAAGTTCATGGGCCACACTGAATAGCAGTTTTATGTCATACATGTCAGACATTTATGATACTGTTGCAAGAATATGTGTCCTGGTTAGTACAGCTTATTTGTATACCAATGTGTGGCTCTTTTAAATTTGCGTAATTCCAAAGTTCAGAGTTGCAAACCCAGTTAGTATCCATGAGGACGTGGGTTCGATCCCTGGCCTTGCTCAGTAGGTTAAGGATCTGGCATTGCCGTGAGCTGTGGTGTTGGTCACAGACGCGGCTTGGATCCCACATCCCACATTGCCGGCAGCTGCAGCTCCAATTCAACCCCCAGCCTGGGAACTTCCATGTGCCATAGGTGCGTCCCTAAAAAGCAAAAAAATACATTTGCATTTCCCCCCCCCACCTCTGCCCTTTTTCAACAGTCTTATTCTGCATTACCTTCCTTACAGAAATTCTGTCTAATAATAGTATTTGCTACAAATAATTGCTTCTTGCTACCCTGCTAGAAACTCAGTCATACTCAGAGCTCCAGATCATGCTCATAAAGCATAATTATGACAAAGGAGAAGTGAGTAACTCTGTCGAATAGTGTCCCCCTCCCCCAGTACTTCCTAACACTTATTAATTGCCAAAGTTGAGATTCTCCTGCATGTTAGCAGACCCTGGTTTTATCACTTAGAATGCCCAGTGGATGAAGTTGAAAATGCCAATATTGCTACAATAATTATTCCCCTTTATCTTACTTTGACTGCCAGTAATCTGGCCATGTTTATTAAGTAGCTGCTACAAACTTTCCTTATTTGCGTACTTCAGCTTAAGCAAGGAAATGCCCATTAAAATAGACAAACTACTTTTTGAGTCTATCATAAGACAAATGGGAAACCTAAAAAGACAGTGATATATTGTTACCTTCTGGTGTTTACTGAGTACACTTCTGTATCATAGAATACACAAAATGACAAGTATTTTGAAGCCTTATTTTCTTAATGTTAAAAAATAGTAGATTGTAAGTAATCTAAATATATTGTCATATTCGTTAAACTCTTTTCCTCAGCTTTATATTCCAAGAGCCATGAAAATACGTCTGTTGATATATGCACATATGGAGTTAAAACAGTTAATAAATCAAGATACAAAAACAATTACTTAAGTCAAAATATACCAGAAACTTTTACTAAATGGATTTTGTGATGCTAACAATTTAACCATAAGGAAGAAGCGTAACCTTTCAAAGTTTTAAAGCAAACCTTTTAACCTTGGAAGCATAAAGACTACAGTAGAAATTACATAGGATGCTTTCAGAGTCAAAATATTTATCAGCACATTTGATCATTAGGAATTTAGATTTGATAGAGCATCTTATAGGGTAAAGATACTAATTTGCATTATTAGTATACCTAAAGTTAAAGATTGCTCCATTTAACATGTAGAGTGTTTTACCTTCTTGCTTTCCAAATGGCCTTTTTAATTCACTTCTAGTGTATACAGTAAGTAACAGCTTAGGCCTAGTATGGAAAATTGTAATCCATTTATAACCCAAGAACCTTTTTTTATTTGATCAGGACTGTTAGCAGCCTCTTTGACTGAAACTTTCTGAAGTTGCTGAGTAGTAGCAAGCACCATATTTGGTGTTTAGCGATCTTCATTTTTCTCATCTCCCTGTGGTTTAGGTACTTAGAAGAAATGAAGAGGCACTTAAATATTTGTGACATGCAGGGGGGTGTGCATACAGCACAATAAGCAATGATGTATTCTTTAATTTAATGAATAAGAGATTCCATCACAGTGTTTTACGTACTCTTACTCTCTCTCCCCTGCACTTTACACCCATAGCTCTGATGTTAATTTTTCAGACTTTTTTCTAAATATCACCAGCTACTTGTACCTGAATCTTAAACAAACAAAACCTCTCTAATTCTCTTATTTGAAAATCAGTACTTATAAATCAGTATAGATTTTATCATGTGTTTTATGTCGATTGAGTATATCAACCTAATTCTAAAGCTTAAGAATAGGTTGAGTGGGAATTTTTTTAAAAGAAAAATATGGGAGTTCCCATTGTGGTGCAGCAGAAAGGAACCTGACTAGTATCCATGAGGTTGCAGATTCGATCCCCGGCCTCGCTCAGTGGGTTAAGGATCCAGTGTTGCCATGAGTTGTGGTGTAGGTCGCAGACTCAGCTCTGATGTGGCTGTGGCGTAGGCTGGCAGCTGTAGGTCCGATTCAACCCCTAGCCTGGGAACCTCCATATGCCATGGGTGTGGCCTGAAAAAAGAAAAGAAGAGAAAAATAATACATGTCAAATCTTAAGAGGAGAAAAAGGGAAAGAAATTATGTATACCTAAATTACTATATGCTATAAACACTCTTTAGAAGTGTTTATAAAAATTACATAGTTCTATATTTTTTACTTGCTCATGTATCAGAAAAATGAATGAGAAATTGTGACTGCACTGAGATGTTCTTTGGATGTCTGCAAATGAATGTCTTTAAATTTTTATGTTACATAAAATAATCTGCTCAATAGCTCTTTGAAGTTTATGTAAATATAGTGGTCAAGAAATTTTGTGTATTTGCCCAAAATATGTAAAATTGTTTATTGCAAATACCCAAACTAATAGTTTTTTTTTTTTTTGTTAAAAATGTTAGCTCAGTGGTTTTCCTTAAAAGCTGAATTTCTACTAGTGCCTAGCAACTTAAAGTGAGTCTGTCACATAATTATAGTCCTTGAACTGTTGCTGAATATTTAAGACTAAAACTCTATGAATGGTACATTTGGGCAGAACCCTCAAAAAAAAAAAAAAGACTTTTGACTTTAAAATATTACACTTGCAGCCTGTTAAGTAAGTTCAGCCTTAGCTATTTCATCTTGTTTTATCTAGTCATGGTTTAAAGGACCTCTGTATATACTGATGGAAAACTGTGATTGGGTGATTTTTGTCAGTTTCCTTTAGTGACATCAAAATTTTTGTAGTGATACCAGTCATTTTCAGAGGGGAAAGATCTTGATTAATTTATGCAGTCTGTTTCTGTGTTGCTGACATGTTAGTAAAAGGGCTGTATATAACTAAGGGAATGTATGGAGTGGTGTGGTACTTGGTTTTATTTTTTATGTAAATTTTGCTTTTAGACTTAGTGTTTTCAACTATTGATTTTATTCTCTTCACCCCCAATTTCTTAACTAAAGCTGTCTTATCTGTACCTGTTGCTTTAGGAATACAGTGAAAATATGTTCGGTCATGATATACTTACTTCCAAATAAATGTGTGACTACTTTTCTCCTATATTGTAGAATTAAAATACCTGGTCTTTACTTAGGAAAATTGAAGTTTGGAAATGGAGATTTAGAAGAAACTACATTAAAAATACATAATATTTTATTTTCCTTTCTCTAAACTGCATTTCTCAATCAGTTTATCAAATCCGTAAAGATTTGTTTCTTAAATCTGATTAAGTTCACTGGTTTATATAGTCATTTAAAGTAGTGAAGATATGGTTTTTTCCCCTAGCTTTATTGGATATAATTGATGTATAACATTGTATAAGTTTAAGGGTACACTGTAATGATTTGATTTATGTATATATTGCAAAAAAATTACCATAGTAAAGTTAGCTGACACAGTTATAATTTTTACATACTGATAATTTTTAGTGTTTGAGAGTCGTCCCCACCCCCCCTGCCCCCGGCTTGATGATTAACAAACCTGACTAGGATCTGTGAGGGTGTGGGTTTGACTCCTGGCTTCACTCAGTGGGTTAAGGATCCGGTGTTGCTGTGAGCTGTGGTGTAGGTTGCAGACATGGCTTTGATCCAGTGTTGCTGTGGCTGTGGTGTACAATGGCGGCTACAGCTCTGATTTGACCCCTAGCCTGGGAACCTCCATATGCCACAGGTGTGGCCCTAAAAAGATTAATAATAATAATAATAATTTTTAGTGTTTGGTAAGAAGTTTTCAGTCTACTCTTATCTTTTAGATACACAATACAGTATTGGTTATTTTGCTTTGTTTTTATGGCCACAACTGGGGCATGTGGAAGTTCCCAGGCCACAGACTGAATCCAAGCCACAGCTGTGACCTATGCTAGATCCTCGCGCCAAGCTGGGGATCAAACTTGCACCTTCGCAGCAACCCCAGCCACTGCAGTTGGATTCTTAACCCACTGTGCCACACTAGAGAGTCCCAGCATTGTTAACTGTGGTCGCCATGTTGTATGTTACATTCTCAGAACTTATAAATGGAAGTTTGTACCTTTTGACCACTTTCACCAATTTTTCCCAATCCACTGACTTTTTTTACTTTATAAATTGTATTACTTAATAGTCCTAAATGAGATGTTTTTAATCTACCTTGTTTTGTGTACTTATGGACTATATAAATTAAAGTATTGTATATCTAGGATGTGGATATCTCAAAATCAAGCAGAGTAGACAAATAGCAAGTTCTTATTTGAAATTCAACTTTAACCTCAGGTGGGTATGTACAGAGCTTTATGTTATTGATATTTTAACAATGCATTTTACATGAAAATTAACATTTTCATGTAAAATACTTTTAGAACCTTGATTTCTGTAGCAGAGTTGTTTTCTCAGTATACGCAACAGTGAAATGAATGAAGTAGAAGATACTCATTTGAATACTTAGGAAAAGATCGCAATTTATGGCATTGTTTTGCTGGGTCTTTATGTAGTCTATCCTGGTTTTCTTTAGTACCTTTTATGTACTCAGAAGTAACATAGTGTGATGGTTCTGAGTACGTTTCTCTCTTTGGAGTCAGAGAAACTTGGATTTGAAGACCTAGCCCTGTCACTTAATAACTGTGTGGTCATGGACAGATTGTTTACATGTTATGTTGTGTTCTTTTTATAAGGTGGATCCCAAGATGAATGAGACTTTTTATAGACTTGCTTAAATTTGGTATTATTCATGTTAAGCTTTCACCAAGGATTATTTTCAACAAAAAGTTCTCTTCTACTTATTAAGTTGTAGAAACTTAAAAAAAAAAAAAATCATTACATGACATTAAATTGCAGATAGCAATTGAAGCAAAGTTTATATAATTGTGTCCCATTCCTACTCCATCCTTATTTCCACTTCCCCTTCTTTGAGGAATACTAAAAGAAAATTACTTAAGTGGTTGTAATCATGACTAGTGCTTTTATGTATAAAAATAAAAATTCCCCCAGACACTGATATAAGAAAATTGTTTCTCTGTTCACTCTCTTTCTCTTCCCTCATTGCCTCTCCTTGTGAAAAGTCTTTATCTACATATGTCCATTGTTTGCTTGAAAGGCCGGTAGTTTCTACTGCCCTCATTCTAAAGGATGATGTGTCTCCATTATATGCCCAAATTAATTCTAATAAGTGCCTTTTTTGTCTTCAATCTTCTGATATAGAGTTAAGCAAACATGATATGTTAGAAGAGTCAACTTTAGCTTTCTTTGATTAACATGTGCACTTTACTGAATCTGTCAGTATTTGAGGTTATACATACATTTCGTTTAAATGCTTCTAATTTAATAGTACATTTTTTCTTTTTTTTCTAGACAGTGAATTAATATTTATCACATGCATGGAATGTGCCAGGATATGTGAGGCACGTTACATAAATTAGTTTATTTAATCTTTGCAGCAGCCTTTTGAGCTAATCACTAATTATTGACCTGTTAAGTAGCAGAGCAAAGATGTGCCTTCGGCTAATGGCAGAACCTATGTACTTTCCATCACACCGTGCTGGTTGTTCCTGAGCATGAAACTTTCAGAGTCACATGGCCCAGATGTTAGCATATAACCACAGTGTGAATTTAGTGTGTGTTTCTTTAACTGAATAACATGTTAGAAGTATGCCGTGATGAAACTCATCTTCATTATGTGTGAGTAGAGTACCTTCTATTGGACAAAAGCGGTTCCGAAAATGAAGTAAAGTAGCTGGGTTGGTGTTTTGTTTTGGCCAGAGAGCCTACCATTAACTAATTTAAAATCTTCCATGAAAGAGTATATTTTCCTATGTATTCCTGAAAACATGCTTGCATGTTACCTGACTTTGTACTCAGAAAATTAAGAGAATTATTTTTTTTTTAATTTTTTTTTGTCTTTTTGCTATTTCTTGGGCCGCTCCCGTGGCATGTGAAGGTTCCCGGGCTAGGGGTCAAATCGGAGCTGTAGCCACCGGCCTGCACAGAGCCACAGCAATGCTGGATCCGAGCCGCGTCTGCAACCTACACCACAGCTCACAGCAACGCTGGATCGTTAACCCACTGAGCAAGGGCAGGGACCAAACCCACAACCTCATGGTTCCTAGTCGGATTCGTTAACCACTGCACCACGACGGGAACTCCAAGAGAATTATTTTTTAAAGCTTCCTTAGTATATATGTTTAGGGTTTGGGGGCTTTTTTATTCTGTACATTGCAAGATATATTCATTATCTAAAATATTTTAAATAGATTTAAATCTAATCGTAAGCAGATTAATATTTTTACTTTCATTACAGAAATTTTCAGTTACATGCAGAGTAGAAAGAGTAGTATTATGGGCCCATATGTACTTATGAGTCAGTTTTTCTTGTTTTTTTTTTTTTTTTTAAGTCTTGTCTTTGTTCTAGGGTCGCACCCGAGGCACATGGAGGTTCCCAGGCTGCGGGTCTAATCAGAGCTGTACCCACCAGCCTACACCACAGCCACAGCAACGCCAGATCCATCTGCAACCTACTCTACAGCCCATGGCAACACCGGATCCTTAACCTATTGAGCGAGGCCAGAAATCAAACCCCAACCTCATGTTCCTAGTCGGATTTGTTTCAGCTGCGCCATGACGGGAATCCTTGAGTCAGTTTTAATCATTAACATCCTATGGCCAGTCTTGCTTTGTCCCTCTCCATCCTTCCCTGCCCTGTCATTTTGAAGTCATTTAATTGGAAGATATTTTAGTAGGTACCTCTTAAAAGGTGGGAATTTTTTTAAAAGTATAACCATAATGTCGTTATCATACCTAAACTAGCTAAATTGTATTACTAGTAAATACTGGATTATTATTCCAAGTTCTCATTGCCTCATAAAATTATGGGTTTTTTTTTAACATTTCAAAATCAGAATCCAAATAAAGTCCATGTAATACAATTGGGCGACATGTCTGAGTATCTTTTTGTCTATAGGTTTCTCCTTCCACTCTCACAGTCTTGCTTTTTTGTTGTTGAAGTAATGTGATCATTTGCCTGGCAATTTTCCCCCAAAGTCTGGGTTTTGCTCATTACATCTCCATGATTTTTATCAAGGAAAACCATTTTCCAGGTATTTTCTTACCTCAATTTAAAATTTTCTTTATTTACCTACAGTGAGCTTAATGGAAGGAATGAGTTGTTTATGGTGATTACAAAGGGATTCTGCCCAGGGCCGGGGCAGGGGGGAGCAGGAGATTATTTTAATGGTTCTGATCAGATTTTTTAGTTTTTGTCAGGACAGTGGCGAACCTTACACTTATTTTGAAACTAATCTAGGACTTAGTACTGGCATAAACTCTCTATGTAAGTCATTTAAATATTTTACATGTCCTTTTTTCCATAATTTTAAAACCTTATTTTTCCAAATGCTCACACACACTAATATCTAGTATTTATATGGGTTCTCTGATTTTCCTTTGCTTCACAGTTGAACAGTACTTCAGCTTTGGAGGAGACCAAAGCTTTGCTGCTTCTGTTGCATCCTGCAGTTTTCCATCTTTATTGTATTACTAGTTTCAGCAGTATTTCCATTTTCTATAAAATACAGAGTACATATACATGTACTCAAATAATTGTAAAAACACCACTCTATAGAGATGATGCCATTGTTTAAAAATAAATTTCTGACTAACTCAGAAATCTTCAGCACCTGATGTTTGGAAAGCATGAACTCGGCATAGGAAGAATAGAAGATGTGTTCATGCACAAGGTGTGGAAGTGCAGGCTATACAAGATCTAGGGGTGGCTTAAAGCTATTCAAGTAACAGAACTGATCTCCACATGATCGGTGATACAGAAACTGGTACCATGTGGGTGAATGTTCACCACCTTTTCAAGTTTAAAGAAGACTCAGCAATAAATTAGCCAGATCATAGTCAATAGCAATATTATTTGCTACTTGGATACTATACAGAATTGTAAAGTGGGTAAATTTGTATTTCAAGTTTATATTCTTTTCTGCAGTCCTCCTGGCCCACCATATGTACCCCCAGTTGATTTCTTTCTTTTTTTTTTTTTTTTTTGTCTTTTTGCCATTTTCTTGGGCTACTCCCACAGCACATGGAGGTTCCCAGGCTAGGGGTCCAATTGGAGTCATAGCCGCCAGCCTATGCCAGAGCCACAGCAACGCAAGATCCGAGCTGCGTCTGCAACCTACACCACAGCTCACGGCAACGCCAGATCCTCAACCCACTGAGCAAGGCCAGGGATCGAACCCCCAACCCCATGGTTCCTAGTCGTATTCGTCAACCACTGCGCTACGACGGGAACTCCCCCAGTTGATTTCTTAATGTCTTAATCCAGTTCTGAAACTCCCCATTTGTACACTCATTCTACATTTAGTAAGCATCTACATGTGCTAGGTATTATGAAAGTCCCTAAGTATAAGTCACACACTTATATTTGAAGTATCTGTTGAATAACGTGAAAAACAGAAAATTGCAGCTCCCTCACTAGAGGTTACCTTCTCACAAAGGATGCCCAAATTCCATAAATAGGCCTTTTTTTTCTTCATTAAGCACACTACCATCCCAGCCATCCCACAGATAGACAATACCTAAGTCTTTCATTCTCTGAATGCTGTAATGTAGGCAGGTGCTATTAATAAGGTGCAAACAGAAGTTCCCATCGTGGCTCAGTGGTTAGTGAACCCGACTAGCATCCGCAAGGACTTGGGTTCGATCCCTGGCCTCCCTCAGTGGGTTAAGGATCCAGCCTTGCCATGGCCTGTGGTGTAGGTCACAGATGCAGCTCAGATCCCACATTGCTGTGGCTCTGACGTAGGCCAGCGGCTACAGCTCCAATTGGACCCTTAGCCTGGGAACTTCCATGTGCCGCGGGTGCAGCTCTAAAAAGACAAGACAGAAAAGAATTAAAGTGGTAACATAAGTTTACAAGCTGAAGTGTGTGTGTGTGTGTGTCTAAGTACTTACTCATCTAGAATAGGTGGAATGCATTGGGGATGTTGTAGAATAGATAACCTTTCCTTTGCCACTTGTCTTTTCTGGGAAACAGACAATCTTTTACCTTCCATATCCTAGTGATCAAAATAGCAGTGATAAAATTCATACATCTTTGGGATGATCTCAAACAAGTGATGTTCCCAGAAGGTAAATGAGGTTAACTTCCTTTCAGATCATTTCAAATAAACATATGACCTAAGTAAATACCAATGCAAACTTAGCCTCAAGACAAGTCCCTACCCAGCTTCCTGCCCACAGCAGATTACCCTTCCTAAAATACAAATTCTTGAACTATACCTCTCCCTGACTGCTAATTTAAAATATCTCCTAGTTAAGTAAGTGGAAAGTAATAAAGAGCAACTGAATCAGATAAATATTTTATGATATCACTTAATATGTGGAATCTAAAAAATTCATACAGATGAACTTATTTACAGAGATGATCAGACTCACAGACATAGAAAACAAACTTACAGATACCAAAGGGGAAGTGGGGGAGGATAAATTAGGAGTTTGGGATTAACATATGCACACTGCTATATATAAATAGATAACCAACAAGGACCTACTGTATAGCACAGGCAATTATGTTAAGTGTCCCGTGATGAACTGTGATGGAAAAGAATATAAAGAAGAATTATATATATATGTATACACACATGCACACACATATGTATATGGCTGAATCAGTTTGCTGCACCTGAAACTCGTGCAATATTGTAAATCAACTACAATTTAAAAAGTAACTGATCAAAATCTACATAAACTGCAAAGAAGTTTTGGGAATAGGAAGTAGTGTTCCGGTATGGCGAATGTGTATAGCAGGAGGGCATGAGAGATGGAGGCAATGCAGAACACCCATGGAGGCAGACGAAAGCACCCTGGGCTCCAGCCCCTAATAGCGAGGTGGCCTTGGACAAGCTTCTTACTGGTTCTGACTCTGTTTACATGTCTTTTAAATGGGAACAATAATTGCTGTTTAATAAATGGTAGTGTTGGAGATGGTGTTTTAGATTTTGAAAAGTCTTAGACCGTCATCATCAGAGGCGGGAGCACTCATGAGAAGAAATATAGCACGACCTGTGATTCTGGCCACGTTGTGGTTTAAAATGATACCTGATCTAGGCAAGAAATGAGAACCTGAGTTGGGGCAGTGGTAATGGAGTCAAGAGAAGATGGACTTAAGAGGCAGTCCAGAGAGCAAGCACAAAACTTGAAGAGGTGAATTTGGGAGTTGAGGAATTGAGAAATTTGAAAATGACCCTGAAGTTCTTAGTTTGAATAAGTGGGTTGTTGTTATGCTACAGAGGTGGGAAATGCTGGCTTTAAAGCAGCAAGCGGAAGCTGTCGTGGGGAAAAAAAAAAAGTAATGAGTTGAATATTTTCAGTCCTGAATTAGGGTGGTTGAAAGGAGTCCAAGAAGTTCCAAGTTAGGCAGTTGAATATCAGGAAAAGTAAACTTGACTGTAAGTTAAGTTTAGGGTCATGGTATATTTAGTTTTGTATTATCATCACCCACTCTTAAAATATATGTGACATTGTTAAAACAGGTTTCCTGAAGACAACATCATTAATATAATTCAGACCATTTTAAAAGCCCAGCATCTATTGGCTTTTTTTTTTTTTTCTTTTTGCCGCACCTACGGCATATGGAAGTTCCCAGGCTGGGGGTTGAATTGGAGCTGCATCTGCCAGCCTACACCACAGCCACAGCATTGTAGGATGCGAGCCGCATCTGTAACCTACACTATAGCTCACGGCAACGCTAGATCCTTAACCCATTGAGCGAGGCCAGGGTTTGAACCCGAATCCTCATGGATACTAGTTGGGTTCATAACCCACTGAACTACTATGGGAACTCCTGTTGACTTTCTTATTAGTTGGGCATGTGAAATGTAGTTGCTTTGTCAAATGTATGCTGGCTATTTTGGAGAGATTTTGAAGGAGGAAGGATTTTCTATATATACATACTGTCATCTCCCTGCATTGGTCACATCTTGTTCATTCTGGATACTATACAAGATAAGAGGGAAATTTACAGTAGCCTCAGCAGGGGAAAGTCAAGCCTAAGGATAATACTGATTTCAAATAACATTTAGCTATTTTTTAAATGTCGCTAGTGTTACTTGCAAATATCTGAGAGCACCTGTGGTGTACAAGAACAACTTTCAAATGTATTTGTGTATTTAATCAGTTACGCTTCATTTTGTTATATAGGACATTTTCACGGAGAAGGAAAATGCTTTAAAGAAAATTTTGTTTTAATGATCTTTAACCTCTTTCTCACTTGCCTTTCTAGTTTCCCAGATAAAATTGAGATAATAAACATTAAAAATTTTTAAAGAGCTTTTTATCAGAAATAATTTAATGAAATGTTTTAAATACAAATTCAAACTTAGTAACTAGATATTAAAGAACTAAAAAGATTGGGTTAAAGGAACCAGTGTTGCTGAGAGCTTCGGTGTAGGTCACAGATGTGGCTCAGATCTGGTGTTGCTCTGGCTATGGCATAGGCCAGCAGCTACAGCTCCAATTTGACTCCTAGCCCTAAAAAGAGAGAGAGGAAGGAAGGAAAGAGCAAACATTTTCTTAGTTACTGCTGCACTAGCATGACAAGGCCATCTTAATAGATCAAAAGGCTTTAGGATTCAGCCTGGTCTGCCAGAGAGGCTGCATCAGAGGTGCAGCACCTTTGCTGAGATCACAGGCTCACCAGCGTCTCAAGAGCAACACAGGGTTGCTGCTGCCAGTGCTGACAATCAGTATGCAGAGAGGGGCAGGGAACTTGAATTTCACATGGAGAGAATATCGGAGAGCTAGATTACTTTAGAGGAAGTTTAATGTATTAAAATAAATTTATAACTTTAAATATTTAAACAAAAAAGTGTTTGGTTGCCTTTTTTTATAGTGAGTTTGGTTTTTTCCTACCTTGGTCAGAGTTCTGTTTCTTTCTTTTTTAGAGGCCTGGGTTTTCTTTTCAGTTATATACATATGTATACAACATATGTTTCAGTGAAGAAAAAAATGCCCATCTAGGAAAAAAAAATTTTTTTTCTTAAAAATTATATAATGAAGTAGACATTATATAATGAAATAGCAGTGCTTTGGCTATATTTATACAACAACTTGGACGTAATTACATTATTGTGTACTTAAATGTTAATGTCCTTTAAAGTACATATGAATTGAGCCCATTATTTTCTCCATTGTACTAAAATATAATTAGTATCAAGTTTATAAATAAAAAGCTAAAGAATGAATAGCTTTTTTTCAAATTATATATACAGTCAGTATATCTGTTATAATCTTGGTTATGTAATTTGGGGATATATAGATATATATCTATATATGTCATACCTCTTATATAGTCAAAACCATTCACCTTAGATGCTCCCTGGTGGCCAAGTGGTTAAGGACTTGGCATTGTTACTGCTGTGACTCATTCTCACTGCTCTGGCTCAGGTTCATCCCTAGCCCAGGAACTTCCTACTGCTATGGGTACAGCCAAAAAAAAAGCTGTTTACCTTTATTCAAGTGTTGTTCTTTATGGGAATCATTTGATTCTTTATGCTTTCACTAATGAAAAATTCTGGGAGTTCCCATCATGGCTCAGCAGTAACGAACCCAGCTAGTATCCACGAGGACAAGGGTTCCATCCCTGGCCTCACTCAGTGAGTTAAGCATCTGCATTGCCATGAGCTGCAGGGTAGGTCACAGACAAGGCTTGGGTCCTGCATTGCTGTGGCTGTGATGTAGACCAGCAGCCACAGCTGGGATTTTTTTTTTGTCTTTTTTTTGTTGTTGTTGTTGTTGTTGCTATTTCTTGGGCCGCACCCGCAGCATATGGAGGTTCCCAGGCCAGGGGTCGAATCGGAGCTGTAGCCACCGGCCTGTGCCAGAGCCACAGCAACGTGGGATCCGAGCCGCGTCTGCAACCTACACCACAGCTCACGGCAACGCCGGATCGTTAACCCACTGAGCAAGGGCAGGGACCGAACCCGCAACCTCATGGTTCCTAGTCAGATTCGTTAACCACTGCGCCACAACGGGAACTCCCACAGCTGGGATTTGACACCTAGCCTGGGAACTTGCACATGCCGTAAGTGTGGCCCTCAAAAGACAAAAAATAAAATTAAAAAATCTGAAATATATGAAACAATCTGTGATGTTTACTTAATCCTTCAAATTAGTGGTTCTTAATCTTTTTTTTGCTTTGAAGAATTTTACATAAGTATTCTCTCTCTAGGAAAAAAGTACATAGATGTAAAATTTTATGCAACATTAGTAGCCAGTGTTTCCCCTGAATCTAGTCTCCTGAGTTATGAGCCTCTTCATTGTATTATACATACATTTTAATATTAGATTAGGAGTTCCCGTCGTGGCGCAGTGGTTAACGAATCCGACTAGGAACCATGAGGTTGCGGGTTCGGTCCCTGCCCTTGCTCAGTGGGTTAACGATCCGGCGTTGCCGTGAGCTGTGGTGTAGATTGCAGACTCGGCTCGGATCCCACGTTGGTGTGGCTCTGTGCAGGCCGGTGGCTACAGCTCCGATTTGACCCCTAGCCTGGGAATATCCATATGCCGTGGAAGCAGCCCAAGAAATGGCAAAAATAAATAAATAAATAAATATTAGATTGTTTTTATTATAAGTATCATGAATTCAGTATATTGTATGCTTTTTAAAAGGTCAAGAGAATCTCATCCTGCAGAGATTCTCTATAAAGCTTTTCCACAAAGTGGTAGCAGAGTTCTTAGATATTTCTATCGCATTATTTGCATACAAATCTGAAATGTTTTTTCTGCATTGTTTGAAATATTTGCTGTACATGCTATATTTTTCTCTCAATCTTATTTTTCTGACAGCTGTCTTTGACTAACAGATTTTCTTTTCTTATTCTAGATTCTGAAGAGGCTCGGTCTGTAAATCCTTCCAGTGTTGATGAAAATATTGACTCCGAGACAGAGAAAGACTCTCTTATCTGTGAAAGTAAACAAATAGTTCCCAGTAAAGCACCTCTTCCATCTGCCCTTGATGAATATGAGTTCAAAGATGATGATGATGAAGAAATAAATAAAATGATTGATGATAGACATATTCTTAGGAAAGAGCTACGAAAGGAGAATGAATCTGAAGTAGAAAAGAATAGTTTATTTGCAAAACAAGAAAAAGCTTTCTATCCTAAATCATTCAAAAGTAAAAAACAAAAGCCATCTAGGGTTTTGTATTCAAGTTCTGAAAGTTCAGATGAAGAAATTCTTCAGAACAAAAAATGTTCTACTCCAAGTTCTGTTCCTGAAACATCAAATTCTGATATACAGACCAAAAAAGAATATGGCATTTCAAGTGAACACAAACAGAAAGGCAAAGTTAAGAGAAAATTAAAGAACCAGAACAAAAATAAAGAGAACCAAGAACTGAAGCAAGAAAAAGAGGGCAAAGAAAATACCAGAGTAACAAACTTGACAGTTAATACTACAGTAGATTGTTCAGAAAAGGCCCGGGAGGAGGGGAATTTCAGGAAATCTTTTAGCCCCAAGGATGATACTTCGTTACATTTATTTCATATTTCCACTGGTAAATCTCCCAAACATTGCTGTGGACTCAGTGAAAAGCAGTCAACACCACTAAAACAAGAACATTCTAAGACATGTTTATCACCAGGCAGTTCTGAAATGTCATTACAGCCTGATCTTGTTCGGTATGATAATACAGAATCTGAATTCTTGCCAGAAAGTTCAAGTGTAAAGTCTTGTAAGCATAAGGATAAAAACAAACATCAGAAAGATTTTCACTTAGAATTTGGTGAAAAGTCAAATGCCAAAGTAAAGGATGAAGATCACAGTCCAACATTTGAAAATTCAGATTGCACGTTGAAAAAAATGGATAAAGAGGGTAAAACATTAAAAAAGCATAAATTGAAACATAAAGAGAGGGAAAAAGAAAAGCATAAAAAAGAAATTGAAGGTGAAAAGGAAAAATACAAAAATAGGGATGGTGCTAAAGAGCTGCAGCGGAGTGTGGAATTTGATAGAGAATTTTGGAAAGAGAATTTTTTCAAAAGTGATGAAACTGAAGATCTGTTTTTAAATATGGAACATGAGTCCCTAACATTAGAAAAAAAATCAAAGTTGGAAAAAAGCATAAAAGATGATAAATCAGCTAAGGAAAAGCATGTCTCAAAAGAGAGGAACTTTAAAGAAGAACGAGAAAAGGTTAAAAAGGAAAGTGAGAAATCTTTTAAGGAGGAAAAAATAAAAGATTTAAAAGATGAGAGAGAGAATATACCTACAGATAAAGAAACAGAATTCAGTTCTTTAGGTATAAGTGCTAGTGAAGAATCTGTAGGGTTTCACTCAGTGGAAAAGGAAATAGAAATTGAAAAACATATAAAAGAAAGTAAGGAAAAATTTGAGAAACGATTTCAAACTAAAGAAAAGGACATTGAGAAGGCTGAAAGAAAAAATTCTGAAAAAGAGAAGAAGGTAAAACATGAGCATAAGTCAGAGAAAGACAGATTAGATCTTAGTGAATGTATTGACAGAATAAAAGAAAAAGACAAGCTATATTCACATCACACAGAAAAATGCCATAAAGAAAGTGAGAAGATAAAAAACTTTACTACCATTAAAAAAACTGATGACAGAGATAAAAGTAGAGAAAAGATGGATAGGAAGCATGACAAAGAAAAACCTGAAAAAGAGAGACATCTAGCAGAGAGCAAAGAGAAGCACTCAGTGGAAAAAAAACCCAAACAATCAGATAGTGGTGACTTTACTAGATCAGAAAAAAGCAAAAGTAAAGAAAAGGATAGGGAGGTAGATAAGAAGGAAAAATCTAGAGATAGTGTAAATACAACTAACTCCAAACACTTCCAGGAAGAGAGGAAGTCAAGTATAGCAGACAGTAATAAAGCACAACATGAAAAAACCTTATACCTTAAAGAAAAGACAAAAGATGAGCCTTTGAAAACTCCTGATGGAAAAGAAAAAGATAAGAAAGATATAGACAGATACAAAGAACGAGACAAACATAAGGATAAAATTCAACTAAACAGTTCACTCAAACTAAAACTGGAAGTAGAAAAGGCTAAACCTAAGTCATCACCAGCATCAAAAGATACTCGACCCAAAGAGAAGAGGCTAGTGAATGACGACTTAATGCAGACCAGCTTTGAACGGATGCTAAGCCTTAAAGACCTAGAAATAGAGCAGTGGCATAGAAAACACAAGGAAAAAATTAAACAAAAAGAAAAAGAACGGTTGAGAAATCGTAACTGTTTAGAACTTAAAGTAAAAGATAAAGAAAAAACAAAGCATTCGCTAGCTGAGTTCAAAAATAAAGAGCTTACTAGATCAAAAAGTTCGGAGTTGACTGATGCTTATACCAAGGAGAAACAATCTAAAGATGCTGTAAGCAACAGATCACAATCTGTTGACACCAAAAATCCAGTGAGTTTAGGGAAGTCCTCCTTTGTTTCAGAAAACAGCTTAAATAGATCTCCTAGATCCGAAAGTGAAAAGCCGGGTCTCAGCTCCAGGTCTGTGTCCATGATTTCTGTGGCTAGCTCAGAAGATTCCTGCCACACTACGGTGACAACCCCAAGGCCTCCAGTTGAATATGACTCAGACTTTATGTTAGAGGGTTCAGATTCCCAAATGTCCTTTTCCCAGTCACCGTTTTTGCCAGTTGCCAAATCTCCTGCCCTTCATGAGAGAGAGTTGGATAGCCTGGCAGAACTACCTGAGAGGATTAAAGCATCATATACAAGCAGACTTCCAGCGTCCCATATCCGGTCAGCTTCTGTAGAAGATGTGAAACTAGTTCTAAGTGAGGGGAGACCAACTGTAGAAGTTCGAAGATGTAGCATGCCCTCTGCCGTTTGTGAACATACAAAACAATTCCAAGCAACATCAGAAGAAAGCAATCAAGATGGCTTAGCCTTGCCAAGAGAGGTTTGTGCTTCTCCCAGACCTGAGGGTTCCTCAAACGTGCCTGAAAGAGAACTTTCAAGTGCATCTAACATACATTCCAGTTTTGCAGCCTCTCCAGCTATGTCTATAAACAGCAAATATACTTCTGCTGATATAAATGTTATCAAGAGTTCTGCTCCAGTGGTGACCTTGGTGGACAGTCCTACACATTTAGAGCCATCTAATCAGGTTGGTGTGATCCAAAATAAAGCATGGGAGATACCTGTTGATAGGCTGGGGCCATTAAGCACCAGTGACTTTATCTGCTCAAATTCTTGTACACCTGATCAAGATTCTTCTGTCCAGGGTTTTTGTAATTCTGAAAACAAAATATTGAAAGAACAGAATATCGATTTTTTACCTTTGCACCAGACTGAATTGCCAGGAAACACTTGTGCTCAGGATCCAGCGTCTTTTCTGCCTTCACAGCAGCCTTGCTCTTCTCACAGCCAATCACTTTCAGATGCTGAATCTATTTCTAAACATATGTCTTTGTCATATGTCGCCAGTCAAGAGCCAGGTATTTTACAACAGAAAAATGCGATTCAAATGATCAATGCTGTTTTAGATACTGATAATGAATCTACAAAAGATAGGGAGAATACTTTTGTCCTAGCAGATGTTCAAAAGACAGATGCCTTTACCCCTGTGTACTCTGAAAGCACTGTCCAAGAAGCAGCACCAAATTTTGAGAAAGCTAATAGCCTGCCTGTTTTACCATTAGAAAAAGACTTTAATGGAAGTGATGCCTCTTCCCAGCCAAATACACATTATGCACTGAGCAAACTCTTGTATAAGTCTTCCAGTGGCCATGAGGTTGAAAATAGCACTTCTGATATTCATGTTATTTCACATGAAAAAGAAAAACTAGAGAGCGTGGTTTTGACCCATCTGCATGTTAAATGTGACTCTGATTTATGTGAAATAAATGCAGGGATGCCCAAAGGAAACCTACATGAACAGGATAATCCAAAACACTGTTCTGAAAGTTTAAAGTGTTTGCTTTCCATCGAAGATGAAGAATCTCAACAAAGCACTTTATCAAGTCTGGAAAACCATTCACAACCATCAGCTCAACCAGAAATGCATAAATATGGTCACTTAGTTAAAGTAGAATTAGAAGAAAGTGCTGAAGATGATAAAACTGAAAACCAGATCCCTCAAAGAATGACAAGAAATAAAGCAAATACAGTAGCAAATCAAAGCAAACAGATTCTGGCCAGCTGTCCACTGTTACCAGACAAAGACAGCGAGTCTTCATCACCTCGAGGAAGAATAAGGTTGACTGAAGAGGATGATCCTCAGATTCACCATCCACGGAAAAGGAAGGTGTCACGTGTACCTCAGCCTGTGCAAGTCAGTCCCTCTTTACTGCAAGCGAAAGAGAAAACGCAGCAGTCTCTGGCAGCCATTGTGGACTCTCTGAAACTAGATGAGATCCAGCCGTACAGTTCAGAGAGAGCAAATCCATATTTTGAATACTTGCACATAAGAAAAAAAATTGAAGAAAAACGCAAATTGTTGTGTAGTGTTATCCCTCAAGCACCTCAGTATTATGATGAATATGTGACATTTAATGGATCATATCTCTTGGATGGAAACCCTTTAAGCAAGATCTGCATCCCCACAGTAAGTAACATCACTTGATGCACGTCTGTAGCTTTCTTCCATGGGAATGTAATGCAAGTCACATGCATATTTTAAATTAATTTTAATATTCAACCCAATATATCTATCCATAGGTCAGTACAGACAAATTATGGAGATATTCTGTGGAGCCTTGTTTTTTCCTTTGGTACTTAGCATTTGAAGTCCATGGGCTTAGAGAACCTCTCGGTTGAGACCAGCCAGGTATCAGTGAATGCTCAGTAGCCGTGTGTGACCCCATGGATGCCTTACTGACCAGCACTGGTCCATAGTATTTTTTTTTGTTACCTGCTTTTTCTTTCACCCCTAAGGAGTTACGCTTTTATGTCTCTGAAGGATTTTTTTTTTCTTTGTCTTTTTGCCTTTCTAGGGCCACTCCCGCAGCATATGGAGGTTCCCAAACTAGGGGTCTAATCGGAGCTGTGGCCACTGGCCTACGCCAGAACCACAGCAACTTGGGATCCGAGCCATGTCTGTGACCTACACCACAGCTCATGGCAACACTGGATCCTTAACCCACTGAGCAAGGCCAGGGATTGAACCCACAACCTCATGGTTCCTAGTCAGATTTGTTAACCACTGCGCCACGACGGAAACTCCTGAAGGATGATTCTTTTACATGTGCTTTTGATCCCAGTTCCCTCTGGAACCTTCATCTATTAAAATACTTTTTGTTAGTATGTTTTTTAATTTCCTCTCTCCACTGGACTTTATCCACCTACCCTGAACATACTTGGATTTCCTTCACCTTGGGGAGAAAAGTTACCCCTTGCTTGTGCCAGATGTCAAGCTCACCCTCTCTGTCACTGCCACACCCTTGGTGAGTGGTCTGTGCCTGATATTTCCTCTCTCACATTCTGCTCATCCCTTCACCCTTATGTGCACTGGCCAAAGTCATCAGTGAGCTCCAAATTGTTTGATTCATAGACTTTTTCTCCTTTTTCTTCCATCTTGATCTTGGTCATATTTGACGCTGTGACCATCTTGTTCTCCATGAAGTTCTCCCCTCTCTGGTCTCTTGTGATGCTGCACTCTTCTGGTTCTCATGCCTCGCTCACTAATCTTTTTCTGTCTTTCAATAACTAGTGCCTACCCCTTAACCATCACTGTTCTCTAGGAATTAATTCTCTGGTCACTTTTTGGTCAGTGTGGTCCTGTCTGTTTCTGTGCTTTCAGTGGTTTTCCACATGCCAGTCTTCCTCAAATTCTGTCTAGCCGTATTATGTCTGTTGACCTCCTGGGCATCATTACCTAAATGACCTCGGACACCTGTCATAGATTTGCTTCCCCAGGAGCTGACTCTGGGGTTGTGTGCAAGAGGTTTGTTGTTGAGGGCTGTCAGGAACAGTACCTAGAGGTGCGAGAGGGAAGCAAAATCAGGCAGGGCAAGAGATTGAGCTGAAATAAGTGCAGGTGCAGCAGTGACCTCAGCTGGACCTGCCAGCGCTCTGGGGCAGGCCAGCCCTCTGGCAGGCAGTCTGTACTCAGGGAGGGAACATGACCCTCCCACCTCTTCCCTGAAACTCGGTTCCTAGCAAGGACTCCAGCTGTCTGCCACCAGCCCCCCCATCTCAAGGGAGAGTCTGGCACCTGCTCTGGCCTCGCGCTCACACAGACTGGAAGGAATGATAGCCCCTACTCCCTTTGACAACCCTGCAGTAGAAACTTGTCAGCCACCAAATTTTAACCATCTTTCTTTAGACTGCATTCCAGAAATTGTACTTTCTGTCACTGCCTTGGTTTAGGGCCCTCCTCATTACCTCTCAGTTCAAGCGTTGCAGCAAGTTTTTTACTTCTTTTTTCTCCTAATTTCTTTCTGCTAGAGCCTTCTCTTTTGTTGTTAAGTTTATGTCCCTTTAAAAATAATAAAAAGCAGTTTCCCTACTTAAGTATCTCAGCTGTGATTAGCTGGCTTCCCATTGCCCACAGCATAAAGCGCACATGTAAGCACGGCATCGTCATTCACCTCACAGTCTGACCCCCGTTGGCCCCTCCTGCATCTCCGGTCACCTCATACAAATCCCCCAGTACTTCAGCGAAACTGAATTCACTTTGCTATAGTTGGGGTTCTTTGGCAGTGCTGTTTTCTGTACCTGAAGTGTTCTCAGTGTTTCTCTCCTCTTCCATCCTGTGTGCCAGCTGTGATGGCACCTCAGTGCAAAGTCTTGTCAAAGCACAAATGCTGGTGTCTCTTTATACCTCCCCTGTGAGGTTGTGGTGACCTGGTGGCATATCTGTTTCTCCCTCTGTGCTGTGAGTCTGGGACACTTCTGGTCGCTTGTAGAATGAATCCTGCATCCATCTTCAGCCCTGAGTGTAATACTCATTTCCATAACCTTGTTTCTAGCTGCTTCTGGACATCTCCTGAATGTCCCACAGTAGCCTTACAAGCATTATGTCCAGTACCAGACCCATGTATCTTATCTCAGAAGTGCTCTTTTTTGCTCTCTGCTTCAGTTACCATCATTATCTGCTATCTCATTTTCTAGGAGACCAACACTCAGCCTTCCCTTTTTCCTTCCTGTCATATCAGTCACTAAGTCGTATTGATTCATCTCACTTCCTTTCCTCTTTCTCACCGTTGTCATGCAGACACCTCGTTACCTCCTTAGGCTGCTGCATAATCATATATATATGTATACACACATACTTATATGTACACACATATAATTAGATATTCACAATATTGCATGTCCAAATTGTTCCTAACTGTGTGCTGAGCATTGTGCTAACTGACTATCAGAAATGAGCAAACAGGGAGTTCCCATTGTGGCGCAGTGGTTAACGAACCTGACTAGTATCCATGAGGACTTGGATTCAATCCCTGGCCTGGTTCAGTTGGTTAAGGATCCAGTGTTGCCGTGAGCTGTGGTGTAGGTCACAGGCGCAGCTTAGATCTGATGTTGCTGTTGCTGTAGCATAGGCCGGCAGCTATAGCTCTGATTAGACCTCTAGCCTAGGAACCTGCATGTGCTGCGGGTGTGGCCCTAAAAAGACAGAAGAGAAAAGAAAAATGCGTAAATGGGAGTTCCCATTGTGGTTCAGTGGTAACTCACCCCTCTAGTATCCATGAGGACACAGGTTCGATCCCTGGCCTCACTCAGTGGGTTAAGGATCCTCTGTTGCTGTGGCTATGGTGTAGGCCTACAGCTGGAGCTCCAATTCGACCCATAGCCTGGGAACTTCCATATGCCGCAGGTGCAGCTCTGAAAAAAAAAAAAAAAATAGACATAGCAAAACAGACATTCTGAACAGATGCATTAGGTCCTGGTCTGTCTCTTGTCAGTCTAGCCTCCTTATTTTCTGGGTTCCTTGTGTGAAACTCAGATCTGATTCTGTGACTACCTAGCTAAACATGCCTTTGCACAAGCTCCTGTCAAAGCCCAATTTAGAGAAGATCAGAAAGTTAAAGGATGGCTCTTTATTCCCATTTTCACAGAATATGCCTGATGCTAGTACCTTTAAATCTTAGATTTTGATATGCTACTAATAGTAAGTGGTAGTAGTAGATTTGAAAGAATAGAATTATAAATAAATATGTCATTCTTTCAGATTCTTTCAGCAAAATAATGTTAACGATTCAAAGAATATAAAGCTAATAATTTTCTTGTTTCCTTTATTTCTTCTTAAAGGATAGGAACTTTGAACCGAACTGTGTTGTATCATAGATTTAAAATATAGATAAAGCTATAAGGAGCACATTAAATTAGGAGTTTGTACAAAATATTTTACTAAAACGGTATCTAGTGAACTGTGTTAAGTTGCCCTTTTGACACTATCTGCCAGTTGATATGTATTTATGTGTACATGTGTGTAGTGTGACACATCTCTGTGTTATGCATACCTGTGTTGACTATCACCTTTGCATAGTCCTACAAAGATGATGAAACAAAAGCTTAATTCATGGGGATGTAACTTCAACTAAATTAGAATCTCGTTTTAATTGAGTATTATTTCAAGAAGGGCTGTAACCAGAGCTGAGAATTATTTCTGGATGTAGTAGAGAATTTCTTCTTTGTTTTTAATGAGAATTAATAAAGTAGAGAAACTCACAGCATAACATAGTAAAAAGAGTAATAGGTTTCCAAGTAGCATGCATGAGTTTGTCTAGATTTTCCTGCAAACCAACTGCATGATCTTGAATAATTCACTTTCCTTCTCTGATCCTTAGTTTTCACATTTGTAAAACAGTCATGCCTATCCTACTTCAGAGCAGGTTAAAGTAGTATATGCCATAGCCCATTAAAAACTAAAACATTTCATAGATTTAAACATTTCATTTGTTATTTTATCCAGCTCAAAATTACTTCCACAGTCATACTTACTAGAACTAATCTCTGGACCCTCCAGCTTTTGCTCATAAGAGGCTGTGCTTTTGAGTTTATTGAACTGAAACTCATTTATTTGAAACTTGGTTTCAAAAATAATAAAGACCAGATTAGCAAACATCACTTTGTTACATTACTTTTCCTCCTTACCAATATTTTATCCATTTGTTTCCTCTCAGTCGGCTAATTGCCACTTTCTCCAAGAGATCTCTGCCTAGGTGTGTGATCTGGTTATAGATGGAGCCCATTAGAAATGGGAGATGCCTTCAGAGTCTCCTTACATGTTGATTCTTATGTTGCCTGTTTTTTCTCATAATTTAGCGAGAATGCTGCCATTGTTCTAGAGGAAATAAAGAGAAGAAAAATAAAACTTGAGGTCAAGTCCCCAAAAATCAAATGAACATGGGGAGGAGAAAAAGAAAAAGACTTGTCACAGGCTGGTATCTGCCAATACAGAGAAACCCTGCAGAGGGACCCTGGAGTGAGTGATGAAACTAGAGCTCATCCCTGAGAAGCTGTCAAGAGGCTTCTCTTCCAGAGACTCCTGGGCCCACAGGTGCTAGAAAAGACAGAAATCTCCAAGCATGATTTACTCAAAGGTAGATGAGGAAAACAGCAAAAGGAAGCTTCCTCAGAAAGTCTCCATTTACTCTGGTGGCTGTACCATTTCTCTGTAGGTGGGCAAGTGTTGACAGTTCTTACATTTATATATTCTGCCCAAACCTCTCTCCTCAGCCTCTTTGCTAACTGGATAGCTCTACAGATTCAACCTTTCAGCACTGAGCTTGCCCCAGACCTGCTTCTTTTTCTCTGCTCATGTCCCTTGCTGTGGTCTCCATCATCAGCCGTCCAGTCCTCAGCTAAAGGTGCCACGTGTCCTTGGCTGTGCCCTCTTTTTATCCTGAATCGGTCATCCCCCTTTTAGACCCCCTTCCCTTTCACTCCCTCCTGAATCTCAGTGTAGCAGTGATCTGCTTATTTAACTCCTTGCCCTCAGTCATGTCCCACTAATATCAGTCTTCCAGGTAGAGCAGTGAGCTGAAGACCTCTCAGTCATTCCCCATCACATACAGGATTTACCCTGATGTGTTACACATACTGTTTGTTCCACAGTATGTTAATTAAATACCTTCTTTGGGGGGAAGAAAGGGTATCTTTCATGGTCTGGTAAGTTTGGGCAACACCATTTGTCTAAAAATAAATAGATTTCTTTACTGTAGGACTTCTGGGAACTATTACAATTCAATGTGTTAATTATAAGATACCTAAATAAGAACATATATACACAGTCTTTCCCAAATGTACTTATTCTTGGAACCATTTCCCGTGAATCATCTCTGTTGGCCCAGTGTTCTGTGGGTCATGCTTTAAGAAGGTTTATAGAACAGACTACAGCTTTTATTCCTTTGCCCTGCTCTCTTCATCCTGCCCTCAGCTTGGGTTCCAGGAACTCAGGACTGCCTGGAATCACCTCTGCACACCATACTGTCTCTCTTGTTTCCCTTTCTTTTTCCCACAGTTCATTTCTCTTTAGTCTGGCTCTTCCCTTAGACAACGCAGGCATTAACCTCTCAAAGAAGCTTTCTCTGACACCTTGGCCCCGGAGGAGTAGACACTGCCCTCTGTGCCTCTTGAGATGCCTTAAGACCTGCAGAACTGAAATGACAGCACCAGACTCTACTCTTACATCTTCCTGTTAAATTTAAAGAAGTTTACATGGGGGTTCCCGTTGTGGCTCAGCAGTTAACGAACCCAACTAGTGTCCATGAAGATGCGGGTTCATTCCCTGGCCTTGCTCAGTAGATTGAGGATCTGACATGACAATGAGCTGTGGTGTGGGTCGCAGACACAGCGCGGATCCAGCATTGCTGTGGCATAAGCTGGCAGCTACATCTCCAGTTGAACCCCTAGCCTGGGAGCTTCCATATAACATGGATACGGCCCTAAAAAGATGACCAAAAAAAAAAATTTTTTTTAAAGAAGTTCACAGACGCAGAAGTCAAGTAAATGTATTGTTGCAATTAAGAGACCTGAAAAATCATTAGCCCCAATAGGTTATTTGTATTGTGGAATTTTCTGCATTGATTCCACTGGTTGAGTCCCTGTGATGTTATTTAACATGTTTTTCAGTTCCGCATAATTCCTATAAACTGTTGACTATAAATAGAGTCTTGATTTTTGTCAAGATGTTTCATATATGCTACTGTGTAATTCCTATAGCACCACGTCAGGATGTGTACAGTACCTGCTTGCTCCCCCTTTAGCAGAGCCCACAAAGTTCATGATAAAGCACACTGTGGTATCTTACTTCACTCTGATATGCTCACAGTAATTAAAAGCTACAAGGGAGGCAGAGGTGGATATAGATATTCCGGGGTAGAGGGAGAATATTCAGGGATCACAGACAATTACTTGGCTCTCTTTATATTTATATTAATACTTGAGTGTGTGCACAGGCTGAGCCTGATTTCTTATCTTCCAGCATCTACCAGAAAACACAGGTCACTGTAATGATCAGATTAGAGATGAACTAATAGCAGGCTTTTGGGAGTGTGGATAGAGTGAGTTGTCACATATAATAAACTGGAAAACCACAAATCTGTACCAAGATGGTTTGACCTATTTTTATAAGAGTGAATTCAGCAGTTTATGTTTGAGTTTTATCATGTCCACAGAGACTTTGCTCCCTGTACACTCAGACTGCCGTAACCTTGAGGGCTGTGGGCCTGTGCTGGGTGTGTTTTATTACTCCTTCATCTGTGAACTGTCACTCCCCGACGCTCTGAAACATGGTCTCTCTGCTAAATCACTCCCTGAGACCTTATTGGCTTTTTGAAATTTGCTGTGGCCATAGGATTAAAAAATATCTATGTTTGGGGAATTCCCTCTGTGGTGCAGTGGGTTAAGGATTTAGCATTGCAGCAGCTGTGGTGTAGGTTGCAGATGGAGCTCAGATTCAATCCCTGGTCTGGGAATTTCCATATGTCTCAGGTGCAGCCAAAAAAGGGAAGAAAAACCCTACATTTTCTAGAATGCCCTGCTATGTTTTGGATAGTTGAAATTGAGAAGTAACAACTAGTTGTGTAGCTGCTATATATTATGTAATTATTAAAATCATGTAATTGCTACTATATTATTTAATTATGTTTTCATTAAGTTGTGTGCTAAAAAGGTTTAATTTTACAGGAATAGCCGATTATTGTAAGTAAAAATCTAATATTTTTAACTATGTTTTTTAAAAATTAGATTACACCACCACCTTCACTCTCAGATCCACTTAAAGAGCTTTTTCGACAGCAGGAAGTTGTAAGGATGAAACTACGTTTGCAACACAGTATTGAAAGGGTAAGAAGTGTCTAAGTTTACATTTTTATGTCAAAAATGTTTTAACAATTATAATGACCTTTGGGGGGGTTTTAAAGTGACTTTTCCTTATGTGGAACCATTTTAGGAAATGGTTTGATTTTATCTTGTGCTTATGCAATAAGATGGAGAATTTTCAAGCTTGTTTTGGGGTATCTGCTCCCATGTTACAATTAATGTTGAGTATGTATTTGATATACAAAAATCTCCAATAATTTCTCGTTCAGTTCATTTGCTGAATTTACAGAACTAGAGCAGTGAATTCCTATTTGGATATTTGGATTTCGAAACATTGGAATTATTGCTTGGTTCCAGCTACCGTAGTGCGGGATTTTACAAAGCCTGTGCTTACTGGTCCTATTAGGTCTGCCCTAGCATTCCAGTTTATTGGTGGTTAGTTTTGGCATGGAATGACAGGGGTAAAAACCTATCTAATTATTTATAGAAGTCATAAAAGCAACTTGGATTGACAAAAGTAATAACACCTTATCTCTTGGGAGGGTCAGGGACTTTCTGAAAAAAAGAAACCTTGTATGTAGTTTCTTCATAGGCGATTCCTTTCCTAGGGTATAGGTTCTTAACCTTTTTTGTGCCATGGATTCCTATAACAATCTGATAAATACAAAAACCTTTACCAAAAAAAAGGCTTTTCTCAATAATGTTTTTGAATAAGTAAAATCGTAGCATAATAATGAGGAAAACAAATTTAAAAACCACTGAAACAGAACTTAAAACACTGCATGACCCATGTCAATGTACAACTTGTTTGCAGTAAGAAATTAGGTCATATAACACACATCAGTAGCTGTTTCAGCCACCAGGAATGTTGTGAATTTACCTGTGTATTCATCTGTGCATCTAACCATGTTACAAAAGCCATGATGCCTTTCAGGCAATTAAGACTTCTCATTTGAACTATGCAGTTTGCAAAACTTTAATAGCAAAAATGACTTATATCTGTCCCCATATAACCAACAAACAATTTAGAATTCGAGACTACAAGAAAGTAACTTAGAAGTCTGACCAGTGTGGGAACAAACAACTGCCATTTGGATCTGCAGTGGGAAGAACGGCTTCTTGATAGTTGGCCAGCGGTGTTGCACGGGTGTCTCTACACAGAAAAGTTGCAGTCACGTGTCATACATCAGCAGATCTAATAACTGTTGGACTTTCAAAGAAGAAATTATATAAAAATTGGGCAATAGTGCAACAACTATAATAGGAGTTGAAAATATTTGTGATTTTCTTGAATGACGAAGTTGCAGATACTACTGTGTACTTGGATACAATGTGGCCAGCATTCTCCTACAGGGGAAGGATAAATTTCTTGTCCGTTGAGGGCAAAATAGAGAACATGGTTGGGAGAGAACCAGCTACATTTCTCGTGTTCTCCCAGCCCAGCTTTCCAAACAGAAATAACAGATTCTGCAGCTGGTTCCTGGGAATGCTGGTCTGCTAAATGCAGAATATTGCCTGGGTCATTTCATAACCTGATGATAGACTGACTCTGTATATTACATAATTAGAAGTTTTGGATCCCACTTAACCCACTAAGGCAGGAGTGTACCATGATTGTCTTACAAGTACAGTTGACGCCTGAACGACACGTGGGTTAGGGGTGCTAACCCCTCACCCAGTTGAAAATTGACTTATAACTTTACAGTCGCCCCTCTCTATCTGCAGTTCCACCTCCATGGATTTGACCAGCTGTGGATCCTGTAGTGCTGTCATAGGTGTTTATAAATATTCATTATAAAAGTGAAGCTGCCACCACAGTGGCATACCACTTCAGAATAGTTAGGCTGGATATAATAAAAAAGACAGATAATAGCAAATGGTGGCAAGACTGAAAAAACTGAACTCCTATATACATTGCAGGTGAGATATAAAATGATACAACTGCTACTAAAAACATTTTGGCACTTCCTCAATAACGTAAACGTAAAACTACCATTATGCCCTAGCACTTTCACTCCTAGTTATTTTATTTACCCAAGAGAAATAAAAATACACATTCAAATAAAAATTGAGCACGAATGTTCATAGCAGCCTTATTCACAATAGCCCAAAAGAAGACAGCCCAAAAACCATCAGCTGATGAATGGATAAAAAAAAATGCATAGAAAGAAATAAGATACTGATACATGCTCCAACACAGATAAACTCCGAAACATGTGACATGAAAGGAGCCAGTCACAAAAGACCACATGTTATATGAAATATTCATGAAAGGTAAATCCGTAAGAACAGAAGAGTAGAGACAGCAGTTGTCAGGTAGAAGAGGAGTATCAAGTGACTATTGATGGGTGTGGGGTTTCTTTGTGGAGTGATGAAAATGTTCTGGAATTAGTGGTAATGGTTGAACATATTGGTGAACATGTAGACCCTCCATAGCTGCAGGTCCACATCCATGGATTCAACTAACCATGGATCAAAAATACTAGAAAAAAAAAATTCCAGAAAGTTCCAAAAAGCAAACCTTGAGTTTGCCACACACCAAAAACTATTTACATAGTATTTAGGTTGTATCAGGTATTGTAAGTAATCTAGAGACAATTTAAAGAATACAGGAGGGTGTGCATAGGCCATTTGCCAGTTAAACCATTTTATAAAAGGGACTTGAGCAGCCATGGATTTTGGTATCTGGAGGGGTCCTGCAACCAGTCCCCTGCAGATATCAAGGGACAGCTCTATGCTAAAAGCCGTCATTGTGCACTTTAAAAAAATAGTTTTTAGGAGTTCCCAGTGGGATTGGTGGCATCTTGGGAGGGAGTACTAGGGCACAGGTTCAATACCCTGCCCAACACAGTGTGTTGAAGATCTGGTATTGCCACAGCTGTGACTTAGATTGAAACCATGGCTTGGATCTGATCCCTGGCCTGGGAATTCCATATGTTGGGGGTCGGCCAAAAAAGAGAAAAAAAAAAAAATTTATTTATTTATTTATTTATTTATTTTAATTTTTTTTTTTTTTTTTTTTTTTTTTTTTTGCTTTTTAGCGCCGCATCAGCGGCATGTGGAGGTTCCCAGGCTAGGGGTCCAATCGGAGCTACAGCTGTTGGCCTACACCACAGCCACAGCAATGCCAGATCTGAGTCGTGTCTACAACCTCCACCACAGCTCACAGCAACACTGGATCCTTTAACCCACTGAGTGAGGCCAGGGATCAAACCCGCAACCTCATGGTTCCTAGTTGGATTCGTTTCCACTGCGCCACAACAAGAACTCCAAAAAATATTTTTTAAAAAGAGACTACCAACTTTGAAAAGGAAATTTACTTCTGTTTTTACAACACTCGGAATTCTCAAATTTCTCAGGCTTACTGTGAAGGAAAAACTTCTGGCCCACACTGTGGGGTTAAGGATACAGTGTAACTGCAACTCAGATCTGATCCCTGGCCCAGGAGCTTCCATATGCTGCTTGGCAGCCAGAAAAGGGGGGAAAAAAAACAAAAAAGCTGCTCTGAGATTCACATTCTTTAGCACTTGAAGTGATTTGATTTATTTGAAAAACAAATGGTTGAAGAGTTGCTCATTCTGTGTTCGCCCAGGAGAAGCTCATAGTGTCCAACGAGCAGGAGGTCCTGCGGGTGCACTACAGGGCTGCCAGGACGCTGGCCAACCAGACACTGCCCTTCAGTGCATGCACTGTCCTCCTGGACGCCGAGGTATACAGCGTGCCTCTGGACGCTCAGGTAAGGGGCCTGCCACTGCGGTCTTGGGGCCTTTCACACAGCGTGCCTACTTTGTAACCTGTTCCTCAGGAGAAATTTGAAAGCAGTCAGTAAAGCTCAAAGGAGAAAACGACTCTTTCAGACTAAAGTACTTGCAAGTCACCTGGTCCTCTATTTTCTAAAATCTTCTAAATATTAGGTTTGTGCCATAAAAACAGATAATTATGAAACTTAAGCATGTGCTTAGGATAGTGTCATTTTAAACATAACTTGTAGCTTGTTTCTGAAGCAGGTGTTTATACCTTGACTCTGACCTTCACACAACTGGAAGCTACAGGCAGTAAGAGGGGACAGCAGGCAGAACCTCGGTGCAGTGTTGAAATAGGCCAGGCTTTGAATCCTGGGTGTTACTGGGATAAATTAACATGCTTGCGAACAAAATGAACAAAATGTATCTATTTCTTGAAAAAGTTTACTGTCACCTATAAATTAAATGAATTCAGAACCAGACATCAGTTGTCAGAATTTTTTTTGTGCTTCATAAACCAGAATAAAATTTATTGGTCATAAGAGAGAATATAAAAGTGTGAATACAGACAATGAAGGATTATCACCAAAAAAGTCTAGGAAATGCTGTTTCAAATCAGACAAACTATAGAAACACAAGGGCATAAGGTATATTACAAAGAAAGTTCTCTCTGGATTTTTTTTTCATCTGTTTAAAAAAAAAAAAAAGAAGGCCCTAATGCGTTATAATTTCCAAAAATAAGTGAATTTTCCCACACTTAAGAGAGCTGCCGAAGAGCAGGATGGAGCAGATCCCAAGTGGCAGAAGACAGAAAATGGGGCATCAGTGTGAGCCCCCTGCCAGTGAGCTGGGGTGGGAGGCCCCTCAGAGTCTGGAAGTGGGGATGGTTACAGCCCGAGCACAGGCACTCTTCACCAGGCTCCCTGCTCTGGGCCCTGCACCGAAGCAGCCACCATCTCGCTCCCCAGCTTTCTCATGTCGCTCCTCCAGTCACTGCTCCCTCCATTCTCACTGCCATCTTCCACCTCCTGACCTCCTCCATCTGAGCTTCCCAGCTGGTCCCCAGTTGCCTGCTCCCTCTCCCTCTCCTTTCCTCCAGCCCATCCCACTCTCCTCTGGTAGCCTCTCCTTTTTAACCCCTGCATCCCTGTCTCGCATCCTGCCCATCCCTACCCTGCCTGACCCCTGGGTCTCCCTCAGATCCCCTTCTCTCAGACAGCACCAGGCCAGGTTTGCCAAGCCCCACAGCTGCCCTGCTCCTCTCCCCTTTTTGTATAACTTAATAAAGAAATGGTCACGCTTCTGTTTAAAAAAAAAAAAAAAAAAAAGAATAGGTATAGAATTTCTTTATGAGCATTCCAAAGTATTGGTCCTGAAAGAAATGTCAGACACAAAAGCCTGTCTCCTTCCTTAACATTTTTTTCTCCCTACATGTGGTAAGCTGTAACATTAAAATTCATTTCATAATCAATTATACTTTAATAAGAATGTCACAGGCATAATTCTTTATATGACAGGCCTTTTTTGAGACATTTTTGACTCACAGAGGGGTAGGATCTATTTAATAACTAAACTCAGCATTCCTAATAATTCTCATAACTAATCCGTCTACTCGGTATGAAATACCCTATCAAAATTTTGAAACATTTGCATTATATTTTATCCTTCTTTGAAACATTTACATCATTCCTTTAAAAGTAGAATGTACCATAAAAAGATAAAATGGAATATAGACTTTAAAGGGCGTTATTTTATAATATTCAACTACTTTAATGTTCTCTTTCAGTCTGATGACAGTAAAACTTCCGTGAGGGATCGCTTTAATGCAAGACAGTTCATGTCTTGGTTACAAGATGTGGATGATAAATTTGACAAATTAAAGGTATGTATGTTTAGAAGTTCACTTTAAGTGGATGTTGCACCTTTATAAACAGAAACTGCAGCTTTGCTAGAGAGGAGTGGTCAGGAAAGGAAATGCTGGTGAATCTTTGAAAGATAGACACCCATTTTTCAGGTCCAGTTTACTGTAAAAGGTGCAGCTACCATTGGAAAAAGCAGTTTCTAATGGGGTCTTCATGCTTATTATCCATTGTGCAGTCTGGTTATAGTTTCAACACATAAAAGAATAGAATGAGGAGTTCCCATTGTGGTGCAGCAGAAACAAATCCAACTAGGAACCATGAGGTTTCGGGTTCTATCCCTGACCTTGATCAGTGGGTTAAGGATCTGGCATTGCTGTGAGCTGTGGCATAGGCCAGTGGCTGTAGCTCCAATTATACCCCTGGCCTGGAAACCTCCATGTGCCGTGAGTGGGGCCCCAAAACCAAAAAAAAAAAAAAAAAAAATCATTTCTGGGAGTTCCCATTGTGGCTCATTGGGTTATGAACCCAACTGATATCCATGAGGATGTGGGTTCGATCCTGGCCTTGCTCAGTGGGTTAAGGATCTGGCGCTGCCGTGAGCTGTGATGTAGGTCACAGTCATAGCTTGGATCCAGTGTGGCTGTGGCATAGGCCGGCAGCTGCAGCTCCAATTTGACCCCTAGCCTGGGAACTTCCGTATGCCACAGGTGTGGCCCTAAAAAGAAAAAAGGAAAAAAAAATCACTTCTCCTTAGATTTTCATGATTCTTCTGATAATTTGAAATGTTATTGCTCGAACAAACAGTTTCAAGTTTCAAATTAAAGTCTCTTAGATGACTGGGAAGTTGCAGACCCATGGGAAGTTGCAGACCCAGAGGTATTTGGCATATGGATAAAACAGGGTGAAACAGAAATGGACTGTAATCCAGAAATTTGATACACCCCTAGCCCTGAAGAGATTAATGAGATTAATTCTTACACAAAGCAAATTAATAGAATAACCACTTAATTCTTCTCTTCTTTTAAATAGACCTGTCTTTTAATGAGGCAGCAACATGAAGCTGCAGCTTTAAATGCCGTCCAGAGGTTAGAGTGGCAGCTCAAACTCCAGGAACTTGATCCTGCCACCTACAAATCTATCAGCATCTATGAAATTCAGGAATTCTATGTTCCCCTTGTTGATGTTAACGATGACTTTGAATTGACTCCTATATAGCAGCCGTTACTTCCTGGTGGGTTGTCTTAAAGGAATGAGTCTCAAGAGCGTTGTACTGTGGAAAACTGCCTTTTGACAAAAATACGATGTCATGCCTTCACAGCTGTTAGTAAAGTTCAGCTAAAGTTGGTTACGTAGTAAACACTGTCATTTTATTAAAAATGGAACTTGGATCTTAGATCCAAACAGTTCTAAATAAAAACTATTATTTATATAGGTGAAAGGTAATTGTTGCGTTAGAGCTTGTTGGCAGACTGTGATAGATATTTAAAAAGTTGAGAATCTGCTGATGGCGCTGGAAGTTGTTAGCAGTCTAAGTACAAGATAACCACTAGTGTTCAAATTGCATTCAAGCTTTATTAAAATATATCAGTAAACTAAAAGGTTCAGTTCCTACCAAATAGTTTCTAATGTGGAAGAAAAACTTGGCACAAAATTTCTTCAGTTTATTTTATCTGTAAGTTAATTGTACAGCTTTCCTTTTGAAAGTTTTAATATTGTCTTCCTTTTTAATAACTTATTTTATACATATTGTGCAGATGTAAATCTTGTAATTAATGGTCAAAAATGTATACAAAGGGATTGGTAGTCAAAACATATACAAAGAAATAATTGTAAAACTGTTTTGTCTGATACTTTATTGGACCAAAGTTGTAGTTTGTATGGAGTGTAGTGATTGTGTGTTCAGATAGCAGAACTTTTAAAATAAGGCATGCGTGTTTGAGTTAGCTTGTGTCCATCACCATAACCGTGAAGATTGTGACGTCGCTGCACTGCATGCTCCTAGAGTTCAGCCCTCCATGGTGATGCCTGGAGCTAGTGTAAGGAGTTTCACACCAGTCTCCCAGGAAGTACCTGTGACTTACTGTGTTGAACTTTTATTTAGAATTAGTCATGCAAAGACAACAGCTCTTTCTTCATCTCACAATGGAGCCTATTCTTCTCTCCTCCCCAAAAATGCCTTTGAATGAAAATTCCAAAATTGTAAATGTCTATTTTAATACTCAAGTATGAAAGAATCTGTGAATATATGTAAATATGTTTAATAAATTTTGTTGGTCATGTTAAATCATTGTAAAACTTTTTTACATTGCTTAAATAAAATGTTTTAAGCTTAATAACCTTTGCACTTTTAAAATAAAAACGGAGTACTCAAAAAGATATTTGGTAGTCAAAATAAGTTAAAAAATAGGCATATTCTGATTGATCTCTGCAATGTTTATGAAAAATTAATATGTTGTATTTTTTCCTTGTATCAAGATACAAAACATAATTTGCAGAATTTTATAATTAAAATAATATTTGGTATGCTGTTTTTAATAAAATAATTAGCAATATGCTTAGAAAAAGTCCAGTTTCTCCTATAAATTAAATATTTAGGAATGTTTCAGATCTGAAACCTGCTGCTAAACTTACATGTTTTTGAAAAGAAAATTAGGTTATATGTAAAATTGATCATAAGTATATGAGATAAAATTTACAGAACTTTCCACAATACTTTCTTGAATTATAAAATAGTATTGGATGTTTTTTATACTGGTAGAAAAAAGCAAAAAGAATATATGAGGAATAAAGTGATTTAAATTCACCTTGCAAGTTGGAAATCCCAGCTAATGGGAAGGAATGTAAAATCGAAGTTTTTGAGTGCAAAGGTATATATTAAGCTTCAGGATTTTTGAATTTTTACATCAGTTTATATTTTAATTCATTCTGTACCTGGCATGCGCAATAAAGCAGCACGTGTGAAAAAATACACAGTGCAAGGACTTTATTATAAAGATTGGATGTAGTAGTCGTTAGAAATTTAGATGAAAGATTTTGGCCCTCTTTATTGGATAAATGGGGCCAAGAAAGGCAGGGTAGATTTTGAAGCACTGGTTTTGTTGAAGTTAAGTTTATTAAGGCTGGGAACATGAAAAGCTAATTTATAAAAGCAATACTTTTTAATATGAAAATGCAAATTTTGTTTATACTTTTGCCTAAAAATAAGAAACCAGATTATTGAGCATTAAAGTCATAGGAAACATGAGAGGGATAAGTTTATACAGCATTTTGTTCTGATGGTTCAACCAGAGAAAGGAGGCAAAAAGAAAAAAAAAAATCACTGTTTGGCCAAACAGAACAAGCTGCAGAAGAGAAAAAGTAAGCAAACAGAAGTCTGGCGTGTTTTAGTCACACTAGCTTTTTAGTACTAACCATAGTTCTCACCCTCTTCAATGGTACCTCAAGTTGCTGGAGCCTATCTGCCATGGTTCTGCTTCTACAGATTTCCTTTGTAAAGTGACTCAAAGCTAATCGGGATAGCTTAAAAAAAAAAGTGTATGCCTTCTCCATGGGAATTTATACTTAAGTAGTTAAGGGCTTTTGATATTAAAGGTATTCTGAAGCTCTGAAATGCTAGAAAAAACTTGGAATGGGGTATATGCTAAAAAAGAGGATTCTGAAAGAAATAAAGGATGGTTAGTTTAATCAGTGATTCTTTTTAAACTATTCAAATATCATGAACAAGATACTAAATTGTACCTAAGGATTTGTATTTCTTCAAATCTTGTTCTAAATGATATGTTTAATAAATGACTAGTTGATATTTGTGCATGTTATTTAATAAAGAGTTATATTTTTATAGAAAAAAATAAGAGTGAAATGTGTGATAAGTGTTTTGTTTTCCACTCTCATATGTCTCCAAGCCAAACACAGTGTTTACTTAGGCAGCTAGAAAAATTGCAAAATACACATTTGGGGAAACAACCTCTGAAGAATTAGCCTTTCAAGCTCAAGTCTATTCAGTAATGAGGTCTCAAAAATGAATTTTAACTGTTAGACATTCTGCAGCCTTAACTGCAAAAATCTGAGGCAAAGACCCCATGAAGCTCATTTTAAGAGACTTGAGAATTGTATACTTATTCTAGAAATTGAGTGCAATGCTAAATATGTATTTTTTCTTAGTTATCCGTAAAGTTAAGAGCATTTTTATTCTAGCTCTGTTATTCTGACACATAAAAACCCAAAATTTTATGTAGAGGAAATTATCTTGTTTTTTGTGGGTTTGTTTTTGTTTTCTTTGCTTTTTAGGGCCGCACCAGCACCTGCAGCATATGAAAGTTCCCAGGCTAGGGGTCACATTGGAGCTGCAGCTGCTGGCCTATGTCACAGCCACAGCAGTGCGGGATCCAAGCCCTGTCTGTGACCTACGCCACAGTTCATGGCAACGTCAGATCCTTAACCCACTGAAAAGGCCAGGGATTGAACCTACTATATCCTCATGGATACTAGTCAGCTTCATTACCACTGAGCCACAATGGGAACTCCCCATTGATAAATTTTTAATGTGTATTTTTAAAAGTTACATGCTATATGTAGATATTCGAGTTGTACTATATAAAAAGCTTTTAGGTAAACGTCTTTTTCCTCCACTTCTAAAGAAAATTTGCTGTTGATACAGAGATTGAGACATATGTAGCATATGTTTATAGGGTAAAAAAATACCACCACTGTGCCCATAACTTAGCTTAAGAGCATTATCAGTACCTTTCTATTCAGTTTTTTTTTTAATTGTATAATTTGTATCCAATAAAAATGCCCACATCTGAAGTAGGGAGTTTGATAAATCTTAACAAATGCATACACTGATGTTACCATCACCCAAACCAAGAAGTTCCCTTGAGCCCTCTTGCAGAGTACTGCACCCCAGAGTCCTATCACCACATGTTTCCCATACTTGTTCTTGAACTTTGTGTATATGAACTCAAATGGTATGTACTGCTTTGTGTCTGCTTTCTTTCAACATAAGCTTTGAAATTCCCCATGCTGCATGTGTCAATAATCCGTTCCTTTTTATGAATGAGTGGGAGTATTTTGTATAAACCTGTTTATTCACTCTCTTGTTGGTAGACACTTAGATTGTTCCCAGTTGGGGGCTTTCATGAATAAAACTGCTCTAAACACGCTGGTCTTTTTTTGTGTGTGTGTGAACACGTTCTTTCATCACTCTTGGGTCCATACCTTGACGTACAGTCACCATGTCGTAGTGCATGGGTGTATATCTCACTTCAGTGGAAGCTGCAGTTCTCAAAGTGGCTGTAGTTTTACACTCTTCTGGCAACTGTGAGAGGCCAGGTTCCTCTGAGTCCTCATCAATATTTGGTGGTGTCAGTCTTTAGTTTTAGCATTTTAGATGAATATGCAATGGTTACCCTCTTCTCTGATGCCTAAGAAGGTTGAACATATCTTGTAGTATGTTTAGTGGCCATGTGTACATTCTGTTTTGTGAAATGTCACGTGTTTTGCTCATTTTTCATTGTGTCGTCTTTTTATTGATTTGCAGGAAGTTCTTTTCTCCACACCAATCCTTTGTCAGGTCTGTCCTAAATATTTTGACCTCGTCTATAGCTGGCCTCTCCATTTCTCTTCATGACTAGTTTCCTCACTTTCACAATACTTTTACACTGTCATGACTTTTTCAAAATACAGAGTCGATGTCCTATCGGCTGCCCTCCAAAAATGTTCCCTTCAATTACTAGCAGCTCTGCAGCCACACAGATATGCAACCATAGCTTTCAGTTTCTTAGCAGCACTACCTCTATTTAATTGTAAAGCCAGTAATATTTGAGTATCAGACGTCTTGAAAAATCCTCTCCTGAATTAACCTACGGTTGTCTTGACACCCTTTACATCTTGTCTAGGTTGTCAAGCTCCTCTATGCAGTTCCTAGTAATGCGCTTGCTTGCTTGTTCAAGTGGCGTGTGGATGGACTTTAGGAAGCAGGTGACTTGTCTGAACTGTGTCCTGTTGGCAGTTTCCAGCTCTTTTGCTGATTTACACTTGTCTGTTATTCATGGGCTCAGCCAGCACACACTTGATGGTACGTGAGCTGTCCCAGGGACTGTGTCTCTTGAGAATTTACACAGCATTTACCTGGGTAATCAGTTTCTCAAACCTTTTGGTCACAGGACTTGTCTGGACTCCAAGAAGTACTCTGAGAGCTTTTGCTTATGTGCAGTATCAACTGATATGTGCCATTGTTGAAAGAGTTTTTTGGTTTTTTAGGGCTGCACTTGCATATGAGATTTCCAGGCTAGGCATCAAATTGGAGCTTCAGCTGCCAGCCTACACCACAGCCACAACCATGCCAGATCAGAGCCACATCTGCTACCTGCACCGCAGTGCACAGCAACACTGGATTCTTTAACCCACTGAGCGAGGCCAGGGATCGAACCCTCGTCCTCAGGTATAGCGGTCGGGTTCGTTACAGCTGAGCCACAATGGGAAGTCCAGTTTTTAAGGAATTTGTTAATAAATGCTTTTCATGTTGATTATTATGAAAAATATATTTCCAAAAATAAAAATCAGGAAAGTGCATTATTTTAAATTGTTGCAACTCTCTTTAATATCTGGCCAAAAAGAAGAAAGCTAGAATTTTCTGTCTGCTTCTGCACTCTGTTGTATCTGTTATTTGTTCTGTTTTGGGGTTAGTTTGGTTTGGTTGAAGAAAATCTGGTCTCAGTAGGAAAAGGAATATTTTAATAGATTTTCAGATAACTCTGGGCATTTATTCTTGAGTTCTCAGCAAATGTTTATGTTTCTAAAACATAATTTGTTTCATGGAATCTGAAACTATACCTGTGAATTCTTCGTAACTGTATTATGTTGAATCCATTGATCTGGCTTGTATTTGGAATGGCTCTTTTTAACATGCATGATCTTGTGACATCATGTATTGATCATTTTGAGAATATTGGTTTACTGAGTTATTTGTGTCTCCCAAGTGTTGACACATTTCATTATACAGTACAAAAAAAACCTCTGCTTGTTAATACCACTTCTGATTTCATCAGAAATGGGTCTTTTAAGTTGTGAAATTCTAGGTGACAGATGCAAGTTATCCAAAATTCTAATTTTCACTTAAAAGCCCAAACATCATTGGCAACAAACATTGTCAGTTGTTTTCCTTAAAGAGACAACCTCACTTTATGTATATGAGACTATAAAATGCCAGCAAATCAAATATGAATAACTATAGCTTGTCATCTTTTCAAGTAAAAATGATATTCCATGGAAAAAGCAGTTCAGCTCAAAACTCAAGTGCTTTTTTCCTCCAATCGTTTTACTTTGGTATGCCACAAAAATATAGTATGAATTCTCCCCTTCTGTTACAGAGAATACTAAAAAGACATGTACTCAAAAGTTGAAATTTAATCTGATTTTTACTGCTTTATCAAGGACCTACTTAAGTGAAGTCGGCCTTTTTTTTTTTTTTTTTTTTTTTTTTTAAACTGAGTGTTTGGCGCTGGCTCCCAGTACAGCTGGGTACATCTGCCTCAGTTTGTTTTAAGGAATCAGCAGTTTTACAGTTGTGGCTTTAACAAAAAGGCAACACAGTTTAAAAGACAAGTGCTGTCTTACCATTACTGTGAAAGTGCTTTGACTTCACAGGTCCCCCAGGCTTCCCCAGGGATCCCTGTGCATCTGTGGACTGCATTTTAAGAAGGGCCGACCTACATGGCCACTTGCTCAGTGTTCACTATGAATATGGACAAGAGGAAGCAACTAAATTATGTGGTTGGTTAGTCTTTGCTGATGACAGCAGAAACCTAAATTTATCCCAAACCAATTCCTTCATGATCATTGGTGCTTGTATAAGAATTAAATCCCACCCCCCCCATGGCTTCCTGAGTTGGAGATCTGACAGTCTTTGCCTTAATTTTAAATTGTAGTATGAGTTCTAAGTTATTTCTGGACAGCTTTGACTATTAGAAAACTTAAAAAAAAAAAAAAGAAGAAGAAGAGCCTAGGAGCTCTCGTTGTGGTTCAGTGGTTAAGAATTGAACTAGGAGAGTTCCCGTCGTGGCACAGTGGTTAACGAATCCGACTAGGAACCATGAGGTTGCGGGTTCGGTCCCTGCCCTTGCTCAGTGGGTTAACGATCCGGCGTTGCCGTGAGCTGTGGTGTAGGTTGCAGACGCGGCTCGGATCCAGCGTTGCTGTGGCTCTGGCGTAGGCCGGTGGCTGCAGCTCCGATTAGACCCCTGGCCTGGGAACCTCCATATGCCGCGAGAGCGGCCCAAGAAATAGCAACAACAACAACAACAACAAAAAAAAAAAAAGAATTGAACTAGTATCCATGAGGATGTGGGTTTGATTCCTGGCCTCACTCAGTGTGTTAAGGATCCAGTATAGCCATGAGCCCTGGTGTGGGTCACAGAGACAGCTCGGATCCTGCATTGCTGTGGCTGTGGCTGTGGCATAGGCCTCAGCCATAGCTCTGATCCTGCTCCTAGCCTGGGAACTTTGATCTGCCATAGATGCAGCCCTACAAAGAAAAAAATAATTATAATAAAAAGTGAAGAGCCTAAAACTCCCCTTGTTGACACTCTACCCTCTGGAGCAACACTTCTAGGAAGAGAAATACTCCACAGATTCATTATATAGCAGGTAATATAAATTATCCATGGCTTAAATGTAGATTCTCTAATGGGATAAACATAATAATTTCATATTTGTGCAGAGCAAATCAAATAGAAGCAAATACCCACTAAGATAAATACCCCTGAAGATGAAACACGCAGACCGCATCACTCAGTGTAAGCAAACGCGTGAGGTTCTTTGAGGGAAGACAATTTGTGTGGAGAGGCTGCCAATAAGCCGATGGGTCCTGGGTTCCCTGAAGAAGGGAGGGATCGTGTTGTCAGTGAAGGAAAAGTCATGGAGAACAACCAGAATCCCAAAGGAAACCGGAAGAATGGTTGTGCTGACCCTGCTAGCCATGAAATTGGATGTTCACCATTCACTAACTGGTCTAACCCTCCCCAGCGTGGACATGCTTTTCTCACCTTCCCAGGCGAGGAGTCAGGCTTGGAAATGATGCTCAATTCCTGCAGTAATGCAGCTAATAGAGCAAATACACTGGGACATTAGCTGGTTTGGTGGCAGGCTTCATTTAAGGTCTGTGGGCCTCTGAGGCCCCCCACTACCTGGTGCGGGCCCTCCACCCTATTACCGACTGGGACTTGCCCACCAGCCCTGTCCCCAGCATCCTGAACTGGGGCTATCTGGTGAGGGATTAGGCTCAGAACCTGGTCTTGGCAGCTGAGAGAAGCATCTAGACTGTGACTGAGGACCGGGACTAGGACAGAGAACAGACAGGTCCCTGAGGAGTGGGAACCAGGCAGCTAAAATGTGCACTGTGCCCAGCTGGCATTTTACCAGACCTACCGTTTTTTAAGTCCACCTCCATCTCGTTCATTGCCAGCTTTTGCAGGACAAGGTCAGTGTCCTTTTCATCCTACATGTACAGGATCACAGCAGGTACTCAACAAACATTTATCTAATTGGTGAAAAAACAATTGTGCTAGGGAACCCAAGTAAAGGATTGATTAGAGAGGAGAGCACTTCATTAGGTTAAGGTTATGATGTCTGCAAATGTGAAATGGAGACAGGCGGTAATAAAATTAACATTTAGTAAACACTCACTGTGTGTGTTCTTATACATTATCTCATCGAAATCCGAGAAATCACAAAGGAATCCTCAGGCACAGCTTAACTTTGGTAAAAACAGCTAAGCGAACACCAACACAAGTAGTTGAAAAGCTGGAGCTAGAGTTGCCATCGTGCCTTAGTATCCATGAGGACTCGGGTTCCAACCCTGGCCTTGCTCAGTGGGTTAAGGATCTGGCATTGCCGTGAGCTGTGGCGTAAGTTGCAGATATGGCTCAGATCCGGCATTGCTGTGGGTGTGGTGTAGGCTGGCAGCTACAGCTCAGATTCAAACCCTGGCCTGGGAACCTCCATATGCCGAGGGTGTGGCCCTAAAAAAATAAATAATTAAAAAATAAAACCTGGAGCCAAATTGAATTATATCCTGGTGTCATTCATCCACAAGCCCAAGAAGGGAGAGTGGAGAGGAAGCACTCTGGCCCCTGTTTGCACCATACTTGTAGGTCTTGATTAAAAGCCATACAAACTTAAGGAAGGTAGGAACATCCATGCATTTAGGTTTTCGTGAAACAAATTCAAGGCAAAGAATTCTGTCTTTGCAAACATCCTTAATATAAGCAGTGTTTGCTAAAATAATTCATAGTAGTATATTTTTAACTGTCCATCTAATAATGCTTTAATTAAACTGCTTGTGTAACTGCTTCAATTGGAATATTTAGAAAGTATATATAAATTAGGTGTTCCTAAAATGGAACGAGAATCATAGCAACATAGTTTGTGAAATGGGAGTGGTATTTAAAACTAAAGAGATGCAGAAAATCAATAAGACAACAGAGATCCTAGATGACACTATAGAAAATTAGACTTAATTGACATTTTCAGGACATTACACCCCAAAAAATAAAAATATACATTCTTATCAAGGGCACATGGAACATTCTCAAGGATCAATTACATACTGGGGCACAAAGCTAACCTCAACAAATTTAAGATTATAGAAATTACTTCAAGTATCTTCTCTGACCACAATGGCATGAAACTAGAAATCAGCCACAGGAAAAGAAATGAGAAAGAACTAACTACATGGAGACCAAACAACATGCTACTGAAAAACCAATGGGTCAATGAGGAAATCAAGAAGGAAATTAAAAAATACCTGGGGACAAATGATAATGAAGACAAAACCATTCAAAATCTATGGGATGGCAAGGAGTTCCTGCTGTGGTGCAGCAGAAATGAATCTGATTAGGACCCATGAGGTTTCAGGTTCAATCCCTGGCCTCACTCAGTGGGTAAAGGATTTGGCATTGCTGTGAACTGTGGTGTAGGTCACAGATATGGCTTGGATCCCAAGTTGCTGTGGCTGTGGTGCAGGCCAGCAGCCACAGCTCTGATTAGACCCAGTCTGGGAACCTCCATATGCGTTGAGTGTGGCCCCAAAATAACAAAAGACAAAAAAAAAGCCGCAAAATCTATGGGATGCCACAAAAGCAGTGCTCAGAGGGAAATTCATAGTGATACAGGCTTTCTCAAAAAAGAAGAAAAATCTGGGACTTCCCGTGTGGCTCACAACATAACCACTGGGCGTTGCTTCTACAGTGGCTGTGGCTCAACCCCTAGCCTGGGAACTTCCATGAGCCGCAGGTGCCGCACTTGTTTAAAAAAAAGAAGAAGAAGAAGAAGAAAAATCTCAAATTGACAACTTAACCCACCGCCTAAATGAATTAGGAAAAGAACAACAAACCAAACCTAAAGTGAGTAGAAGGAAGGAAATCATAAAGATCAGAGAGGAAATCAATAAAATAGAGATTCAAAAAACAATAGAAAAAAAATCAATAAAACCAAGAGCTGGTTCTTTGAAAAGGTAAACAAAATTAACGAACCTCTGGCCAGACTCACCAAGAAGAGGAGAGAGAAAACCCAAATAAACAAAAGAAGAAATGAAAAAGGAGAAATCACAACAGATACTGCAGAAATACAAAGAGCCATAAGAGAATACTATGAAAAATTATATGCCAACAAATTTGACAACCTAGAAGAAATGGACAACTTTCTAGAGACTTACAGCCCACCAACACTGAATCAAGAAGAAATAGATCAACTGAACAGACCAATCACTAGAAATGAAATTGAATATGTCATAAAAACACTCCCTACAAATAAAAGTCCAGGATCAGATGGCTTCACAGGCAAATTCTACCAAACATACAAAGAGGAACTTATACCCGTCCTCCTTAAACTTTTCCAAAAGGTTGAAGAAGAAGGAACACTCCCAAAGACATTCTATGATGCCACCATCACCCTAATACCAAAACCAAAGATACTACCAAAAAAAGAAAACTATAGGCTAATATCTTCAGTAGATATAAACGCAAAAATTCTCAACAAAATTTTAGCCAACCGAATTCAACAACATATAAAAAAGATCATACACCACAACCAAGTGGCATTCATCCCAGGTTCACAAGGATGGTTCAACCCACACAAATCAATCAACATCATACACCACATTAACAAAAGAAAAGTCAAAAACCACATGATCACCGCAATAGATGCAGAAAAAGCATTTGACGAAGTCCAACATCCATTCATGATAAAAACTCTTACCAAAGTAGGTATAGAGGGAACATACCTTAACACAAAAAAAGCCATTTATGACAAACCTACAGCAAATATAATACTCAATGGAGAAAAGCTGAAAGCCTTCCTGCTAAAATGTGGAAGAAGACAAGGATGCCCACTCTCACCACTTTTATTCAACATAGTTTTGGAAGTCCTAGCCACTGCAATCAGACAAACAAAAGAAATAAAAGGTATCCAAACTGAAAGAGAAGAGGTAAAACTGTCACTGTATGCAGACGACATGATACTATATATAGAAAACCCTAAGGACTCAACACAAAAACTACTTGAGGAGTTCCCGTTGTGGCGCAGTGGGAGTGGTTATTGAATCCGACTAGGAACCATGAGGTTGCGGGTTCGATCCCTGCCCTTGCTCAGTGGGTTAACGATCCGGCGTTGCCGTGAGCTGTGGTGTAGGTTACAGAAGCAGCTCAGATCCCGCGTTGCTGTGGCTCTGGCATAGGCTGGTGGCTACAGCTCTGATTCGACCCCTGGCCTGGGAACCTCCATATGCCGCGGGTGCGGCCCAAGAAATAGCAACAACAACAACGACAAAAAAAAAAAAAGAAAAACTACTTGAACTGATCAACAAATTCAGCAAAGTATCAGGATATAAGATTAACATTCAGAAATCAGTCACATTTCTGTATATTAAAAATGAAATATTAGAAAAGGAATACAGAAATACAATACCTTTTAAAATCATACCCCCCAAAAAAATCAAATACCTGGGAATACACCTGACCAAGGAGGTGAAAGACTTATATGCTGAGAACTATAAAACATTAATCAAGAAAATTAAAGGGGATGAAAAGAAATGGAAAGATACTCCATGCTCCTGGGTTGGAAAAGTTAATATTGTAAAAATAGCCAAACTACCCAAAGCAATCTACAGATTCAATGCAGTCCCTATCAAATTACCCATGACATTTTTCACAGAACTAGAACAAACAATCCAAAAATTGATATGGAACTACAAAAGACCCAGAATTGCCAAAGCAATCCTGAGGAACAAAAAAAACTAAACAGGAGGCATAACTCTCCCAGACTTCAGGCAATATTACAAAGCCACAGTCATCAAGACAGTGTGGTACTGGTACCAAAACAGACATACAGACCAATGGAACAGAATAGAGAACCCAGAAATAAATGCAGACACCTGTAGTCAATTAATCTTCGACAAAGGAGGCAAGAATATAAAATGGGAAACAGTCTTTTTAGCAAGTGGTGCTGGGAAAACTGGACAGATGCTTGTAAATCAATGAAACGAACACACCCTCACACCATGCACAAAAATAAACTCAAAATAGCTTAAAGACTTAAACTTAAGACAAGACACCACCAAATTCCTAGAAGAGAACATAGGCAAAATATTCTCTGACATCAACCTTACAAATGTTTTTTTAGGTCAGTCTTCCAAGGCAACAGAAATAAAATCAAAAATAAACAAATGGGACCTAATCAAACTGACAAATTTTTGCACAGCAAAGGAAACCATAAAAAAAAACAAAAAAACAAAAAGACAACCTATGGAATGGGAAAAAATAGTTTCAAATGATGCAACCAACAAGGGCTTAATCTCTAAAATATACAAACAACTTATACAACTCAACAGCAAAAAAGCCAACAACCCAATTGAAAAATGGTCAGAAGACCTGAATAGACATTTCTCCAAAGAAGATACACAGATGGCCAACAGGCACATGAAAAAATGTTCAACATCACTGATTATTAGAGAAATGTAAATCTAAATTACTATGAGATACCACCTCACACCAGTCAGAATGGCCATCATTAATAAGTCCACAAATAACAAATGCTGGAGAGGGTGTGGAGAAAAGGGAACCCTCCTGCACTGCTGGTGGGAATGTAAGCTGGTACAACCACTATGGAGAACAGTATGGAGGTACCTTATAAAACTTTACATAGAACTATTTATGACCCAGCAATCCCACTCCTAGGCATATATCCAGGCAAAACTTTCCTTGAAAAAGACATATGCACCCGTGTGTTCACTGCAGCACTATTTACAATAGCCAAGACATGGAAACAACCCAAATGTCTATTGACAGACGAATGGATTAAAAAGATGTGGTATATATATATATACAATAGAATAATACTCAGCCATAAAAAAGAACAAAATAATGCCATTTGCAGCCACGTGGATGGAACTAGAAACTCTCATACTAAGTGAAGTAAGTCAGAAAGAGAAAGACAAATACCATATGATATCACTTATATCTGGAATCTAATATACAGCACAAATGAACCTTTCCACAGAAAAGAAACTCATGGCCAAGGAGAACAGACTTGTGGTTGCCAAGTGGGAGGAGTGGAAAGGACTGGGAATTTGGGGTTAATAGATGCAAACTATTGCCTTTGGAATGGATAAGCAATGAGATCCTGCTGTGTATTACTGGGAACTATATCTAGTCACTTATGATGGAGCATGATAATGTGAGAAAAAAGAATGTAGATATGTATGTGGGACCGGGTCACTTTGCTGTACAGTAGAAAATTGACAGAACACTGTAAACCAGCTGTAATGGAAAAAAATAAAAATCATTAAAATAAAAAAAACTAAAAAATAAAGACGTAAATGTGACATCCATACTTTCACTGTATAAATTTTTTTTTTTTGGCCTTTTTTAAGGCCGCACCCACAGCACATGGAGGTTCCAAGGCTAGGGGTTGAATCAGAGCTACAGCTGCTGGCCTACACCACAGTCACAGCAATGACAGATCCAAGCCACACCTGTGACCTACACCACAGTTCGAGGCAACACTGGATACTTAACCCACGGAGGAAGGTCAGAGATCAAACCCTCATTCTCATGTATATTAGTAGTTTTTAGTTACCACTGAGCCATGACGGGAACTCCTAAATTTTTTAAATTTATTTTTTGTCCACTGCATGCAGCAGTTTGATGTGGGCTCTCAGTTCCCAGACCAGGGACTGAACCTGGGCTACAGTAGTGAAAGCGCTGAGTCCTAACCACTAGACCACCAGGGAATTCTCACCATTCATATTTTTAAAAAACATGAAGAGGAAAACGGAAAACCACAGAACTTGTAAGTCTGGCTTAAAGGCAAAATGCTGAAATTATTGATTAAGGGCAAAAGAATAGAAAATCCGGAGAGGTACAGCCTAATCAGTCATACTTCAAATAGAAGCCACCTGGTTCCCTAAATTAATGACACAGAAGGCTAGAAATGGTGAAAGGAGCATGGAAAGGCGGACTCTCTGGGACAAGTTAGCACGGGGAGTGAGTTTCAGGAGGAAAGAGTCACTGAGCAAAAGTATCCGATCAACACAGAGGCAGACAAGCGTCAGGTCCAAAGACATCAGTAATCAGAGTCTCACAAGCCGCCGGCAACAAACAGGTAAGAGCAGTGAAACTTCCTGTGGTTTGTTTCATTGTGTTTCATCCTCTCCAACTAAACTGATCCTGAAAGAGCTCTTGCTTCAGAATTGCTGTTTCAGGTCAGATAAACCATCAGCAGGGCTGTGGTGTCCCCTCCTACCCAAGCCACTTCTGCAACCTACTCCACAGCTTCCAGCCACGCTGGATCCTTAACCCGCTAGGTGAGGCCAGGGATCAAACCCAAATCCTCACGGAGACTCTGTCAACTCCTTAACCCTCTGAGCCACGACAGGAACTCCTCCCAAAGGCAAATTTTTTTTTAATTTATTTTTTTTGTCTTTTGCTGTTGTTGTTGTTGTTGTTGTTGTTGTTGCTATTTCTTGGGCCGCTCCCGCGGCATATGGAGGTTCCCAGGCCAGGGGTCTAATCGGAGCTGCAGCCACCGGCCTACGCCAGAGCCACAGCAACGCTGGATCCGAGCCGCGTCTGCAACCTACACCACAGCTCACGGCAACGCCGGATCGTTAACCCACTGAGCAAGGGCAGGGACTGAACCCGCAACCTCATGGTTCCTAGTCGGATTCGTTAACCACTGCGCCACGACGGGAACTCCTAATTTATTTTTTATTACTCAAATGAATTTATCACATCTGTAGTTGTATAATGATCATAACAATCTGATTTCACAGGATTTCCATCCCACAGCCCAAGCACATCCCCCCACCCCCCAAACTGTCTCCTCTGGAGACCATAATTTTTCAATGTCTGTGAGTCAGCATCTGTTCTGCAAAGAAGTTCCATCTGTCCTTTTTTCAGATTCCACATGTCAGTGAAAGCATTGGATGTTGGTATCTCATTGTATGGCTGACTTCACTTAGCATTATAGTTTCTAGGTCCATACATGTTGCAAAAAATCCTGGTATTTCATTCTTTTTAATGACTGAGTAATATTCCATTGTGTACATATCTTCTGGATCCACTCCTCCGTCGATGGACATTTAGGTTGTTTCCATGCCTTGGCTATTGCAAATAGTGCTGCAATGAACATTGGAGTACATGTGTCTTTGTGAATTGTGATTTTCTCTGGGTAGATGCCCAGGAGTGGGATTGCTGGATCAAATGGTAGTTCTATGTTTAGTTTTCTGAAGAATCTCCATACTGCTTTCCACAGTGGTTGCACCAATTTACAATCCCACCAACAGTGTACCAGGGTTCCTTTTTCTCCACACCCTCTCCAGCACTTATTGTTTGTAGACTTTTGGATGATGGCCATTCTGGCTGGTGTAAGGTGGTACCTCAGAGTGGTTTCGATTTTCATCTCTCTAATGATGAGTGATGTTGAACATCTTTTCATGTGTTTCTTAGCCATCTGTATGTCTTCTTTGGACAACTGTCTGTTTAGATCTTCTGCCCATTTTTTGATAGGCTTGTTTGTTTTTTTGGAATGGAGCTGCAGAAGTTGTTTATAAATTTTGGAGATTAATCCCTTGTCAGTCAATTCACTTGCAAAGATTTTCTCCCATTCTGTGTGTTGTCTTTTTCCAAAGGCAAATTTTAAGTTACCTCTGCGGTAAGTTAAACAGAATTAAAAACAAGTGCAAAAGAACCTGTTTAAAGAAACTTGGAAGTTGCAGGATGTTGGTAGACTGTTTTGCAAAGACACCATCATGTCATCTTTCATCCCACATGGTGTTCTTACTAAGACACTCCTTTCACCTGGTGGGGCACCTAGCCTTGGAAGTCACATGGTGTCATTTCTGCTGTAGTCCCATTGTGACTGTACTAAATGCCACTAAGTTGCACACTTGGGAAGTTAGAAAGGTAACTTTGTTGGTATGTGAATTTTTACACACATGCACATACACACACAAGTACACATACACACACACTAGGAACATCTTTCTGGTTGCCGAGGTGCAGCTCAGCCTCTCAGGGGCTGGGGTCCTCCTCCATTCTCAGCCTCACCCTCATAGTCTCCTTCTCCTCTGCCCCTTCAAGTCTGACCTCCAAGCATAAGCCTCTGGGTGCTTCTGGATTAATCTAGATCTTTCCTAGTCTCTCAAAGTAACTGTTGAGCTCTTGTCTCTGCAGCCTTCTCTTCCTCTGCTGGTTTCCGTGCATCATCTCTGCTGTCATTTGGCTAATTCAGGTTAAGACTACAAGCCCTAGTCTTTGCGGCTCTTCCAAGAGCCTCTCAATCTCTGAACAGAGTGAAATGATGCCTACACGACAGGATTTTGCCCTGAGAGAGTGTCCAAGTTTAGTTGAGGGAAACAAAATCCATATATACTAAGAGTGAAAGGTCAGTGCACATAAATGCTTTAGGAGCTCATGGGGGCTTCAGCTGGGAGAGTCATGCATTCAATTGATTCATTCATGAGCATTAATCAGGCACTTACTATATAGCAGCCCTGTCTTGAATCATGCAAGGTGATGCCTGATATTTGAATAGGGTTTAAAGAGTGCATAGGGATTATGCAGCCATTAAAAAAAAAAAAAAAAAGAATCCTGACCCATGAAAAAAGAAAGAAGTGCAGAAGACAGGAGTGGAAAAGTACAAAGCATGACAACAGACCAGCTTGGCTTGATGGAAAGGATCTGTGTATACTGGCATGTTCTAGGTTTGCCAAATGGGTAAAAGCAATTTGCAGTAACGTATTCTTAGCATAATTTCATTTTTTGCAAGCATATGTTAATACATGGGACTTCAAAAAGACAGACTCTCCACAAAACTAGGGGCAATCACTAGGGGCTAAAAGGGCCAGAGGTACTCATGAGGTTCTGTAATTTTAAAATTCTGTCATCAGAAAAGAAAAAGCTTAAATGCAAACAAATGAATAAATACTTTAAATAAATAAACTATGAAGTTTGGACTTAGTTTGGTAGGCAGCAGTGAGCCATGAGTAAATATTGGATTTTGCAAAGCTTTAGGAGCTTTTGAGAACAATCTGTAAATCCCTCAATAGCCGCTGAGAGCCCTTTGCAAACATCTTCTGCTGAAACAGCATTTTCTCCCCGCAGGTGGGGTCCGAGGGGCCTTGGCAGCCCCAGCTTTGAGGCTCAGGAAAGCCTGCCTATGTGTTACTTTTGTCTGATGGATTTAAACCGTTCATAGCAAAGGGAATTACAAGGATCTTCAGAACTTGAGATAGAACAAAACAAAACAAAAATAGCCACTAGATTTTCCACAATTCTTTTTATTTATACCATGAAGAGTTGAGAGGCCTTGGGAATTAACCGTTTTTCTTTCCTAAGTCTTCTGAGAGCTTTGGGGTAACTCCCACAACAAAGCAGGAGGGGACGGAGGATGGAGGTGGGGAGAAAGGCAGTTTCTCCTCCCAGGGCCTTCCTTCCCTGATGGTCCCTCCCTCGCAGCAGGCTGAGGCTGGTAAACTGTGGCTCACTTCAGTTCAAGTGTGTAAAAAATCAGCTCATTCAGCTGAGTCACTCGGGTGGAAAGAGTGAACAACAGGACGGTGGATTCCAAACCAGAATCCCCAGCCTGCCCAGTAGCTGGTTCCCTGAGACATAGAGTAGTTTTCCTGTCCCAGGCTAGATGCCTCCTCCAGGCAGGCCCCCTATCTTGCCTCCTGTAAGGAATAGCGACAAGAAGCCCAGACCAGCCTGGAGGGCTCCCCTGCGCCCCTGTCTTCTGGGACTCACTGGCACCAGCGAGGGAGACCCAGAGGTGAGAGTGTAGAACCACCACCTACAAGAGTAAGTTCTAGACCAGACGTTCACACTGCAATAGTCCTTGTTATCCAACAGCAGGATAACGCCTCCTCCCCTAACTCTCTTCACACACTCACCTTACCCCCAGCCCAAAGAGATGTCCACATCCTAATCCGGAAAACCTGTGGATGCTGCTTTACGTGGAAAAAGACACTTTGGAGATGTGATTAAATTGCAGATTTTGAGATGGGAGATTATCCTGTTGTGGGTTGGTTGGTTTGTTTCTTCTGGCCACACTTGCAGCATATGGAAGTTCCTAGGCCAGGGATGGGACCCTCACAACAGCAGTGACAACACTAGATCCTTAACGCTCTGATCCACAAGGGAACAGCAGAGCACAGCTCTTCCAATCGAGCCTCATTTTAGGACTCAGGAGTCAATTCTCCAGAACACTAAGATAATAAATTTGTGTTGTTTTACAGCAGTAAATCTATGCTAATTTGTTAGCAGCAACAGAAAACAAGTCACTTCCTCTTCACCGTGGTTGGCTGGGAGTCAGCCACTGATGCATCTCTATCCCTGTGTAGGTTATGTGAATCTGTGACATTTGACCTTTCATCAACTCTTACAAAGAGGCTTTATTGCACTGATCATAAAGGTTTCTGGTAAAATAAAATATTCATTAAAACCACCCCCGCAGCTCTGAAACTACCAAACAGATCCAAAACCATTTAATGTCCACCGGGAGGCTCAGCCAGCATTTGACCTTCTAGGGCATATCAAAGAGGATCTTTATATAGAGAACAGACTAGTGGTTGCCAAGGGTGGGGGGGGGATGGAGGAGGGATAGGCTGAGAGTTTGGGATTTGCAGGGGCAAACTATTCTATATAGGATGGAGAAACAACAAGGTCCTAATGTATAGCACAGGGACCTCTATTAAATATTCTGTGATAAACCATAATGGCAAAGATATGAAAAAGAATATATATATGATAATATATATGTACACTTTTCTGTACAGCAGAAATTAACACAATATTATAAATCAACTATACTGCAATAATTTTTTAAAAAGAGGATCTTTTTATTGTTAACCTTTTTTATTTTTAAGTTTTATGGCCACACTCATGGCATATGGAGGTTTCTGGGCCAGGGATTAATCTGAGCCGTAGCTACAACCTGCACCACTTCTGTGGAAACATTGGATCCTTTAACCCACTGTGCCAGGCTAGGTATCAAATCCACATCTCCATAGCCACCCAAGCTTCTGTGGTTGGATTCTTTTTTGTTTTGTTTTGTTTTTTAGGGCTGCACCCATGACATATGGAGGTTCCCAGGCTAGGGGTCCAATGGGAGCTGTAGCTGCCGGCCTACGCCACAGCCATAGCAACACCAGATCTGAGCTTCATCTGCAACCTACACCACAGCTCAGGGCAACGCCAGAGCCTTAACCCACTGAGCGAGGCCAGGGGATCGAACCTGAATCCTCAAGGATCCTAGTCAGATTCCTTTCTGCTGAGCTGGATTCTTAACCTATTGCACTAAGGCAGGAACTCCCTAAAGAGAGGATCTTTAAATAAAGTTTTTTCTTCTTATTACCAAAGTATCACAGGCAAATATATAAGAACAGGTGGGAGATCCCACTGTTGCTTAGAAGGTTAAGAACCTGACATAGCGTTGGTAAGCACGAGGGTTCAGTCACTGGCCTCAGCGCATTACGCATCCGGCATTGCCACAAGATTCAGCTCAGCTCTGGTGCTCTGGCTGTGACATAGACTGGCAGCTGCAGTCCTGATTCAACCCCTATCCAGGAACTTCCGTGTGCTGCATGTGTGGCAGTAAAAAGAAAAAAGAAAATGCAGACACATGCAAAGAAAATCATCAATGACAAAAAATCACTCATAATCTCAACAAGAGATAACCACACTTTATACCCCATGGTTCTCTCTCCAGGCGTTTTAAAATAACAGTATTCACAGTTTTTAATTTTCTTTCTTTCTTTTCATCTTTTTAGGGCCACATGCTCAGCATATGGAAGTTTCCAGGCTAGGGTTTTGATCAGAACAACAGCTGCTGGCCCACGCTATAGCCACAGCAATGCCAGATCAGAGCCACGTCTGCAACCTACACCACAGCTCATGGCAATGCCGGATCTTTAACCCATTGAGCAAGGCCAGGGATTGAACCTGTGTCCTCATGGATACTAGCCGGGTTTGTTACTGCTGAGCCACAACGGGAACTCCCACAGTTTTTAATATTAATCATTCGAAAAATACATATACTACTTTAAGATGTTGATATATTAGGAATATCTTTCCATGCGCTCAAAACTACTCTTATTTTGATTCTAATAAATAATTTGCCTTTCCATTCTCCTCTCACAATATAGTTTTTTAGAGGGTACATAATATACAATATTGCAACAGTCTGAATGAAAATCCACTTGCCTTCTACTATTTGACATTAAATAAACCGACGTAAAACAATACCACTTTTGTCACTTTTTTTGTTTTGGGAGATACATACTTATTTTTCATAAACTATGTATTCATATTACCATATAGCAGAGTCTATTATTTTTAAATGAAATAATGAATAAATATTTCTTAAATTTCTCAGTTTTAATTTCAAAACTCTGAGATGTGGCATATGTAAACAAAACCTCTTTGGAGCCCTGATTAATAATTGAGTGTGAAGGGGTCTTGAGACTAAAAAATTTGAGAACATCTGATCCACCATATTATTTTTTAATAGCTGGTTTAGCCCATTGCATGGGGTATCATAATTCATTTAATCAGTAAGCAATACCAAGAATAAAACCCTTAAAGATAAATTTGTGTTCATTCAATTCTTTCAGATAATTTTCAGGGATGATTTTTAAAATGTATATTTACTTCCTGTACAAAAACGGACTAACATCAATAATTCAATCCACCCCCTCAGCCAGTCAACTCTTGCCATTCTTTCTGTTTTCCTCCAATGAAGCAAGGGCGATGTGGGCACTTAAGATCCTACCAGCTTAAGACTTTAGTTCTAAATCAGCATTTCCCAGAGGGAAGTACTTCTGGATATTTTAGCCCGGTGGGCTCCAACTGAATCTCTCTGGAAACTTTAAAAAGCAAATTTCCAGGGTTGTGGGGAAGAACAGAGGGCCATTCTCGACCACCTTTATCTACATGCGAACTGTCAGTCACGGTCACACATGCTCCAGCAGCCCTCTCCTGCCACCTGCCCAGGTGTCCCCTGGTCGGTGTCCTTCTGGGTCAGCACCCCCGCGCCCCTGCTCTCTTCCAGGGCTGAGGCCGGCGCCCACTACGTGAACTGCTGGACGAAGGCTCTACTCTAGGAGATCCTTATTCCGGAGGTCTGAGGCAGCTCCCAGAAGTCTGAGCTTTTAATAAATCCTGCCTCCGTGAAGGGGTTCAGGTGTCAGCTGTACTGGGTACCGGCTGGGTGCCTCAGTCTGGCATCCCCATAACCCAGCCAAGTCCAGCTCCTTCTCAGGGTTCCTGTGAGGACCCAGCTCTTATGACCAGGATAAAGTGAGTCCGAAGAGGGCTAGACCGAAGGGTCTGCAGGAGCCGAGGCCGGCTGGAAGGCGCAAGAGATGCGGGCGTGGAAGGAGGCGGGAAAGCGCTCTTGGGCGCCGGGGAGCTGTGTCTGGGGCGGGGTGTGGCTGTCGTGGGAGTGACCTCGGACGGGGCTGGGGGTCGAGGGCGTGGCGAGGCATCTTGTCGGGGCGGGTGGGAGCGTGGCCAAAGTCGGGGGTGGGGCCACGGGGCCTTAGGGCGCGCGGGCAGGGAGGAGCGTGGCGGAACAGGCGGGGCGGGGGCGTGGCGGAGCTGGTGGGGGTGTGGCGTGGCGGAGCAGGCCCAGGCGAGGCGAGAAGGAGAAGGCAGGGGCGTGGCGGAGCCGGAGGGGGCGGAGCCTGTAGGGCCGGGGCGAGGCGGACCAAGCAGGGGCGGGCCAGGCAGGGGCGGGCCAGGCAGGGGCGGGCCAGGCAGGGGCGGGCCAGGCAGGGGCGGGCCAGGCAGGGGCGGGCCAGGCAGGGGCGGGCCAGGCAGGGGCGGGCCAGGCAGGGGCGGGCCAGGCAGGGGCGGGCCAGGCAGGGGCGGGCCAGGCAGGGGCGGGCCAGGCTGCGCAGTCCGGAGCGCCGGGGGAGTGAGAGACGCCTCCTGGCGGGAGCTGGCGGCAGCGGGAGGGAGGAGGTAGAGGGAAGCGGGCCTGGGCACAGGCGGGGCGGCGGCGGGCCGGTGTCTGTGTCTCTCAGCGCCGAGGCTCGCGGGCGCTGCGCGGAGGACGGCGTGGAGGCGCGGCCTGCCTGCCTCCACAGCCCGCGGCGACACGCCGGGGACTAGGGCCAGGCGGCCTCGCGGTGCCGCGGCGCACGGTGAGCGGGCGGGCGGGCGCAGGGCTCGGGGTTCGGAGGCCGCGCAGACCGCGGGGGCCGGGAGGAAGGGCCCGCGCGGCCTGGGCCGCGTCCGCGGGGAACGGCGCGGAGCGGGCGTCCTCCTGTCAGCGCCGGTCGCGGATGCGGAGCCGGCGCTTTGTTCCCCCTTGAAGGCTGCGTTACCTGCTGCGCCCGCGCCGCGTTTCCTTGAATACCTGTTCGGGGAACTTCGGGGAGTGGGATGAAGAAGACCTTGGGAGGGGAAAATAATCCCCTTTTAGTGGCCGTGGGAAGGGAACGGTTCTGGAAAATGCTTAAATGCCTTCCTCCGCAGCCTGGACTCCGCTTGCGGCCCCCGGCCCCCCAGCGTTACGCGAAGCCAAGGGGGCGCCTAACGGTCCTGGGGCCGGGGGCTCCCCGCCTCGCGAAGCCGAGTCCTGGACAAAGCCCTGGGTTCTCCTCCCCTTCTCGTTGCCTTTGCCTGGCTGTGCTCCCTGATACTAGAATAAAGGTTTACAGTAACCATAAAGGCCCGCAAAAGCACCTTTATCCGTCCTACTTCAGTAATTTATTTAATTGATTCTATTTTGGGGGTGCGCTTTAAACCCCAAGAAGTTACAGCTTTTCCTTTAAAGTGTAATGACCACGTGGGTTGTTTATCCACTGTCAGAATTTATGCTGGTCTTTTTTTTTTTCTTTTTGGACTTTAATATGTTCTTCAGTAACTAGAATTAAAAGAATATCTTCACATTTTAATAAATTAGTGTCCTTAATGCAGTTAAGTTTACTCTTCCTTCTTTTATTCACTACTCCCACTGAGCTGCTTTACTCTGGCTTAATTAATAGGCAAAATGAGAGAGTAATAAAACACTGGAATAATTTGGATTTTAAAATTTTGTTTTAATTCTAAAAATTAAAATATTGTAAAATGTTTTAAAATTATAATACAGTATTAATAGTATTGTCTTTACTGGCTTAAAGTTGAATCATGGGCCTGAAATCAAAGCTGAATAGTAGCAGTTTGGTAAGAAACTAGTTATTTGCTTAACATGTATATATACACACACATTCACTTTAACTTTCAGTCACCATTTCTGAGTAGTCTGAGGAATTTCAGAAGCCTGTATTTTTGAAGATGGTTAACAAGATATTACTGTATAAAATTGTAGCTTTTTTTGATTCTTTCATCTTTCATTGAGAATAATTTTTAAACAGTCACTTTTGCCTTTTAACAAACAGTGGGTCTTGGTTTATTTGTTTTGCCCTTGCCTTTGAACTAAAGGTTGTTTTTTTTTTCTTTTTGTTTGTTTGTTCAGCTTCCTGGGAGTTACTGAGTGTCTCTGAAGAAACATGAAGTCACTCTCTGTTGTTATGCTTACCCTGGTCATCCTGGTATTCCTGACATGGGTCCCTGTGTCACTGAGTTGTAACAAAGCACTCTGTGCTAGTGATGTGAGCAAATGCCTTATACAGGTAGGACTAAGACTACTTTTTTACTACTGTTAAAGTATATCAGAGTTCTCTCTGTGGCTCAGTGGTAAGGAACCTGACTAGTATCCACTAGGACTAGTCAATCCCTGGCCTCGCTTAGTGGGTTAAGGATCTGGTGTTGCTGTGAGCTGTGGTGTAGGCTGGAAACTACAGCTCCGATTAAACCACTAGCCTGGTAACTTCCATGTGTCATGGGCGCAGCCCTAGAAAGACAAAAACAACAACAACAACAACAAAAAAAAAAAACCCACCACAACCAACAGCAAATCAGGTATATTGTAGAGCAGATACAAAGTGCATATATACAGATAGACAGTGTCTGTAGAATACAGTGTAAGGGTGAATAGTAGGTCAGGGCCTGAGGTGATGAGCCATGACACAATGGTCTGGGTTTTGTCCCCAGAATTCTGCATACAAGCAAGGTCAGACTCAGGAAGTTCAGTACTGAAAATAATATTAAGCTTTGTAAACATGCCGTTACAAGGTGATGAGCATCTGTTCAGATGAATTAAAGGGTTTCCTTGTATAATCTACCTTATATAGCAAAGAGTCTCACTCTATTTAGAAAAAAAATTTAGCTTGTCAGATCACAGACAAACTACCCAAATATAATGTACCAGCTGTCTGTTCTGTGTAACAAGCTACTCCAAACCGAGCAACTTAATGCAGCAAACATTTATTATTGACACAGTTTCTGAGAGTTGGGAGCCTGGGAGCAGCTGAGCTGGGTGGTTCTGGGTCAGGGTTTCTCAAGATTGCAGTCATTGGAGACTCTGCTTCCAAGATACTTGACAGTGATTTCTCAGCTGTCAAGGCAAGCCTGTGTGAAGAGAAAAGCGAGTTTAAGTCATTGGCTTAGTTCATGAAGCTAGTAAGTGGCTGTGGAGCGTGGCCTCTGTTTGACCCTTGAAGCCTTTGGCGTTTTTACCGCACATACTGGTTATTATTGTCCATAAAGTTGTGTTAATTAGTGGTGAACGTCATGTCTTTTGTAGCTGTTCTCCCCTTTCTCCTCTTGTTTAGACCGTTGGCAGTCTTGTGTCTTTTGTGTGTCTGTATTTGTTAGCCTCCCTTCTAGCTGTTGGCTAAGAAATTCAGTAGCCACACATACTAGAATTGTGTATAAAGTGTGACTCAGCTAGCTCTGGGCTGTAATCCTGACATGAAAGCATTTGTGTGTATGTACTAGAAGTGATCATGATTTCTATAGATGAGAGGCATTTTGTGCTGCTTTATGATGTTTTGGTCCTCACTGATAGTTAAAAATCTGGGAATCCTGGCCTTTGTGTGAGTGTGGTTACCACCATCTCATACTCTGTACTCTCACTTTGCATTTTACAAAAAGATTTAACTAGAGAAGTTGGTTGTTTCTTGTTTTTGTTTTTATTTTTTTACCGTGGATGATTCTAAGCGTAAATAGAAGAGAGAGAAGACTGTAGTGAACAGCAGTAACAATCAGCACTTATAGCAACCATTAACTCAGGGCTCCCCTTGTTTCACCTGTATTCCCCTCCACTGTCCACTCCAGCTCTGTTTAGTTACAAGCACATTAAATCCCTGATATTATTTTATCATAATTCCAAAGTCTATCTCTTAAAGATAGAACTTTTGGAGTTCCTGTTGTGGCTCAGCAGTAATGAACCTGACTAGTATCCATGAGGATGCAGGTTCAATCCCTGGCCTTGCTCAGTGGGTTAAGGATCTGGTGTTGCTGTGAGCTGTGGTGCAGCTTGCAGACACAGCTGGGATCCTGCATTGCTGTGCATCTGGTGTAGGCCGGCTCCGGTTTGACCCCTAGCCTGGGAACCTCCATATGCACTGGTTGTGACCCTAAAAAAGTGAAAGAAAGAAAAAAGAACTCTTTAAAACATAGCTATTAGCAATTTTTTAAAATACCAATAATTCTTTAATGTCATGCAGTTTTACATGGCATATCTGCTTAGGCTTGTGCTGGCCGAAAATTTTGTAGTCTTTATTGAAGTCCAACTTTGTACTGTGGTCAGAGGGGAATCAGTGCCTGTTCCCATGTTGTTTTAATGTAACTTCATTATTCATTATTAGAACATCTCCTAACAATTGCTATATTCATATTTAAGTGGAAATCCACTTAAATCTCAAATTATTTTTTGACTCTACAAGTCTACAATTTCCATTTAATTTAAATGGTTAAAATTAGAATTTATCTAAAAAACCTTGCTTGGTAAAGGTAAGGGCTGCATACATTCTTACCACCTTGTGTGTGAATTCTAATTTCTCTGCATCCTCACCAGCACTTGTTATTATCTGTCTTTTTTCTTATAGGTATCTTGGTGTAAAGTGGTTTTGTTTTGCATTTCTGTAATGACTAATGCTATTGAGCATCTTTTCATGTGCTTCTTGGCTATTCATGTGTCTTCTTTGGAGCAATGTCCATTTAGAAGCAATGCCCATTTTTTAATTGACTGACTTTTCTTTTATTGTTGGGTTATAAGAGTTGTTTTATAAATTCTGGGTTTGAGTGCCTTATCAGATATATGACTTGCAAATAATTTCTCTCACCCTATGGGTTGTCTTTTCACTTCTTAATGATATTATTTGCAACACAAAAGTTTTTAATATTAATGGAGTCTAACATTTATTTGTTGCTTGTGCATTTGGTGTTCTAGCTAAGAAACCATTGCTTAACTCAAGCTTATAATATCTGCTTGTGTATTTTCTTCTAAGAATTTTATAGTTTTAGCTCTTATATTTAGGTCTGTGATTTATTTTGAGTTGATTTTTATGTATGGTACAAGGTAGGGGTCTGACCTTATTCTTTTGTGTATGGATATCCAGTTGTCTCAGCACCATTTGTTGAAGAAATTATTTTTTCTCTATTGCATTATGTTGGGATCCTTGTTGAAAATTATATTTGACCATAAATGTAAAAATTTATTTCTCGACTCTCAGCTGTATTCCACCGAGCTGTATTTCTATCTTTATGCTTTCTATCTTGATTACTGTAGCTTTGTGGCATATTTTACAATCAGGAAGTATGAATTTTCTTTTTTTTATCCTAAATGATTCTTATTTTTTCCATTATAGTTGGTTTACAGTGTTCTGTCATTTTTCTACGGTACAGCAAAGTGACCCAGTCACACATACATATATACCTTCTTTTTCTCACATTATCATCCTCCATCATGCCCCATCATAAGTGACTAGATACAGTTCCTAGTGCTTTACTGTAGGATCTCATTGCTTATCCATTCCAAAGGCAATAGTTTGCATCTATTAACCCCAAATTCCCAGTCCATTCCACTCCTCCCCCTTGGCAACCACAAGTCTGTTCTCCTTGGCCATGAGTTTTCTTTCTGTGGAAAGCTTTGTTTGTGCCTTATATTAGATTCCAGTATAAGTGATGTCATATGGTATTTGTCTTTCTCTTTCTGACTTACTTCACTTAGTATGAGAGTCTCTAGTTCCATCCATGTTGCTGCAAATGGCATTATTTTGTTCTTTTTTATGGCTGAGTAATATTCCATTGTGTTTATATACCACATCCTTTTTTTTTTTTTCTTTCTTTCTTTTAGGGCTGTACCCATGGCATATGGAGGTTCCCAGGCTAGGGGTTGAATCATACCTACAGCTGCTGGCCCACGCCACAGCCACAGCAATGCGGGATCCGAGCCACATCTTCGACCTACACCACAGCTCACGGCACTGCCAGATCAACCCACTGATCAAGGCCAAGGATCAAACTCACAACCTCATGATTCCTAGTTGGATTCGTTTCTGCTGTGTCATGACGGAAATTCCATATACCACATCTTTTTAATCCATTCATCTGTTGATGGACATTTAGGTTGTTTCCATGTCTTGGCTATCGTAAATAGTGCTGCAATGAACATATGGGTGCATATGTCTTTTTCAAGGAAAGTTTTGTCTGGATATATGCCCAAGAGTGGGATTGCTGAGTCATAGGTAGTTCTGTATGTAGTTTTCTGAGGTACCTCGATACTGTTTTCCATAGTGGTTGTACCAGTTTACATTCCCACCAGCAGTGCAGGAGGGTTCCCTTTTCTCCACACCCTCTCCAGCATTTGTTATTTGTGGACTTATTAATGATGGCCATTCTGACTGGTATGAGGTGGTTCCTCACAGTAGTTTTGATTTGCATTTCTCTAATAATCAGGGATGTTGAGCATTTTTTCATGTGCTTCTTGGCCATCTGTATATCTTCTTTGGAGAACTGTCTATTCCGGTCTTTTGCCCATTTTTCAATTGGGTTGTTGGCTTTTTTGCTATTGAGTTGTATAAGTTGTTTGTGTATTTTAGAGATTAAGCCCTTGTTAGTTGCATCATTTGAAACTATTTTCTCCCATTCCTTGGTTGTCTTTTTGGGTTTTTTAATGGTTTCCTTTGCTGTGCAAAAGCTTGTTAGTTTGATTGGGTCCCATTGGTTATTTTTGCTTTTATTTCTGTTGCCTTGGGAGACTGATGTAAGAAAACATTTGTAAGGTTGATGTCAAAGAATATTTTGCCTATGTTCTCTTCTAGGAATTTGATGGTGTCTTGTCTTAAGTAAAAAGTCTTTAAGCTATTTTGAGTTTATTTTTGTGCATGGTGTGAGGGTGCATTCCAGCTTTCATTGATTTACATGTGGCTGTCCAATTTTGAATTTTCTAATTTTATTCTGTTTCAAGATTTGTTTTTACTACTTTAGGCCCTTGTGTTACCATATGAATTTTATTTTATTTTATTCTATTCTATTCTGTTTTATTTTATTTTATTCTATTCTATTTTATTGCTTCTTAGGGCTGCACTCTCGGCATATGGAAGTTCCCAGGCTAGGGGTCTAATCAGAGCTGCAGCTGCTGGCCTACACCACAGCCACAGCAATGTGGGATCTGAGCTGCGTCTGTGACATACACCTCAGTTCATGGCAACTCAGGATCCCCCACCCACTGAACGAGGCCAGGGATTGAACCCGAATCCTCATGGATACTAGTCAGATTCTTTTCTGCTGTATCACAAAGGGAGCTTAGCATATAAATTTTATTTTTTTATTTATTTTTATTTTTTTATTTTTTTTGCTATTTCTTGGGCCGCTCCCGCAGCATATGGAGGTTCCCAGGCTAGGGGTTGAATCGGAGCTGCAGCCACCAGCCTACACCAGAGCCACAGCAACGCTGGATCCGAGCCGCGTCTGCAACCTACACCACAGCTCACGGCAACGGCGGATCGTTAACCCACTGAGCAAGGGCAGGGACCGAACCCGCAACCTCATGGTTCCTAGTCGGATTCGTTAACCACTGCGCCACGACGGGAACTCCAGCATATAAATTTTAGAATTGGCTTGTCAGTTTCTGCAATAAGACCAGCTAGGATTTATATATATATATAATTTATATATATAAATGCATATGTGTGTGTATGTGGTTTTATTTATTGGCATAGTTTTTGGTACAGTAAAAATGAGCGGAAAGTTCAGAGAGATCCCTTGTAACCCTTTCCACTACACTCACCCATTGTCTCCCCTACTATTAATATCTTGCATTAGTTAGTACATTTGTTAAATTGATAAACTGATATTGACATACTATTATTAACTAAAGTCCACAGTTTATGTTTGGGTTCATGCTTTGTGTTGGACAGTTCCATGGGGTTGACAAATGCATGTCTTATATCTGCCATTGCAGTGTAGTATGGAATTGTTTTGTTGCCCTAAAAATCCCCTTTGCTTCCACATGGCCTCCCCTCCTCTACTCGCTCACCCCTTGCCCCTCAAGCCCCTGGCAACCACTAATCTAGTTTACTGTTTCTGTAGTTTTGCTGTTTCTAATATGTTTTATAGTTGGGATTATACAGTATGCAGCCTTTCCAGGCTGGCTTCTTTCACTTAGCAATATGCATTTATGGTTCCTGTGTGTCTCTTTTGTGGTTTGATAGCTTATTTCGTTGTATCCAACTTATGAATGTACCATAGTTTGCTTGCTAGTTTGATTGAGGGACATCTTGAATGCTTCCAAGTTTTAGCAAAAAAATAATAAAGCTGCTACCAACGTCCATTTGCAGGGTTTTTTCTGTTTTTTGTTTTGTTTTGTTTTTTTTAGGGCCACACTCGCAGCATGTGATGGTACCCAGGCTAGGGGCTGAATCAGAGCAGTAGCTGCCGGCCTACACCACAGCCACAGCAACTTGGGATCTGAGCCTCATCTTTGACCTACACCAGAGCTCACGGCAACACCTCATCCTTAACCCACTGAGTGAGGCCAGGGATCGAACCCACATCCTCATGGATACTAGTCAGGTTTGTTAACTGGTGAACCACGACGGGAGCTCAACTTTGTGCAGGTAGGTTTTTGTTTGGACATAAATTCTCAGCTCATTTGACTAAATACCAAGAAGCTTAATTGTTGGATTATCTGCTAAGAGGATGTTTACTTATTATTATTTTTTTTTTGCCACACCCACGGCATGTGGAAGTTCCCAAGCTCGGGATTGAACCTATGTTGCAGTTGTGACCTGCACCACAGCTGTGGCAACATGGGATCCTTAACCCTCTGTGCCTACCACACGGGAACTTTCCCAGAGTATGTTTACTTTTGTAAGAAAATGGCCAGACTGTCTTCCAAAGTCAAAGAATTTTGCATTCCCACCAGCAGTGAGTGAGAGTTCCTGTTGCTCCACATCCTTGACAGCATTTGGTTGTGTCAGTGTTTGAATATTCACCATTCTAATAGATGTTTATTGTATCTTGTTTTAATTTGCAATTCCCTAATGACTTTGTGCTGAATTTTTTTATATGCTTTATTTGCCACTTGTATGTCATCTTGAATAAAATAATCTTTTTGTGTCTTTTGCTAATTTTTAAATTGAGTCATTCATTTCCTTACTGTTGAGTTTTTAGGAGTTATTTGTATCTTTTAAATAGCAATCCTTTATCAGATTCAGGTGTTTTCTCCCTGCAAGTGGTTTGTCTGCTTATTCTCCTGACAGTGTCTTTTGCAGAGCAGAAGTTTCAAATTTTAGTGAAGTCCAGCTTTTCCATTTTTTTCTTTCATGGATTGTGCCTTTGGTATTGCCAACTAGGATTTTGATAAGGATTACATTGAATCTATAGATCAATTTGGGAAGTATTGCTAATTTAACAGTATTAAGTCTTCTGATTAATGAACAAGGAATGTCTTTCCTTTTATTTAGATTTCCCTTTAATTCTTTCAGTAGTATTTTATAGTTTTTACTGTATGAGTCTTTTACACTAAAAGATGTCTTGTACATCTTTTGTTAAACTTATTCATAGGTATTTTTTGATGTTGTTCTCCTGCTTCTCTGTCCTTTCCCGATTCCTAAGATATCTGAATTCCTCAGAGTACACTCCCCTTAATTTTGCCCCACTCTCTTTGGGTGACATCTCCATACCTATAGATCCATTTTCCACAGATCCTCATGTATTCATCTCCAGTTCAGCTGTTTTTTCCTTTTTTTGTCTTTTTGCCATTTCTTGGGCCGCTCCTGCGGCATATGGAGGTTCCCAGGCTAGGGGTTGAATCGGAGCTGCAGCCACCAGCCTACGCCAGAGCCACAGCAACGCGGGATCCAAGCCGCGTCTGCAACCTACACCACAGCTCACGGCAACGGCGGATGGTTAACCCACTGAGCAAGGGCAGGGACCGAACCCGCAACCTCATGGTTCCTAGTCGGATTCGTTAACCACTGCGCCACGACGGGAACTCCGCAACGCCAGATCCTTAACCTTCCTTAACCCACTGAGCGAGACAAGGAATTGAACCCCATCCTCATGGGTACTAGTCAGGTTCGTAACCCGCTGAGCCACAACAGGAACTTCCTGGAATTGTTTTCTTAATTTTATTTTCAGATTGTTCATTGCTTGTGTATGGTGTCATAGATCTTAAATCTGTTTTCACTTCATCTGCATTCTGGGAGAGTTCTTTGACTGCCTTTGAACCCTTTATATTGAACTTTTATAGCAATAACTTTTAAATTTCACCTCTTATTGTCTGACAATATTTCTTATTATCACTTTACTTGTACTGTTTTCTCCGATGTCTCTGGGAATACTTGTTGGAGGTTTTATTGATGGAGATGAGGTATCTTCCACCCCTCATCTCATTTTCTTACCTGGATTTCTCTTTCTTCCAAGATTATTATTATTTCTTTCAGTTTATATCTCTTTTATGCCGGAGGCTTTCCTCTAATGTATAGCATTTCCTAGTTGTCCATTTTAATTAAGAATGAAGCATAGAAGCCTGACGGAGAGGCTGTTTGTGGGCAGGGCTGACGTATACAGGCTGGAGGTATGGCTTCAGGGTCAGGGAAGCTCTTGATACTAGAATGTGTTCTCTATTCTGAGGCTGACCCTTTCCCTGAAGAGAAGTTTTAGGTTGTTATTTTGAATGGCTGGTTTTCTTGCTGTGGTTGGGGTGGATGGTTGCTCCGTAGATGCCTGGTTCTTCTCTTTTTGCTGTAGGGTGGGGCAGTGGTCTGATAGAAGCTTGAATGTTAATGCCCTCTTTTATTCCTGTTCTCTTCAGTTGAGGAACAGATTGGCTATTAGTGTTTCCTATGAACTGGGGTCCTTGGACCTTTAAAGGCTCCTCTTAAAGGGGATTCCCCAGAATTATATTCAGATTTGCATATGTACAGTTTTCTAAGAAAAAAGTCCATACCTTTCAGAAGGTTATCACAATGGTTGATGGCCCTGAAAAGGTAAAGAATTTGTTTGTATCACACATACCAAATTATTAAAATTCTGCTTTCATATTCAACAGAGTACAAAGCACGTTGAAATTTTAGATGGCAACAATACCTTTCTCCTCAAACTTACAGAAGAAGGTGCACAGAAATGAAGGTGGGAGATAAGAAAGGCAATGTTATAGGCATGTAAAGAAACTTCCTTAGCGGGAGTTGAGATTTTATTTTTGTTATTTCACTTTGGTTTGAACAACATCTGTAGCATTGAAGTGATGTACTGTGAGGATAAGGTAGAACATTTGTTTATGTTGAGCCTTGGTAACTTATGAAATAACTAAATATAAAACGTTTTCCCTGGAAGCTCAGAGCTGTGTAAATGTTTTTTTACCAGTGTGGTCACAAGGCAGCACAGTCCTTCCTGCCCCGCCTACAAGCTGCTACGCAGAAGGGTGGGCCCCGCGTAAATATTTATTTTGTGCTTCTGACAGGAAAGAAATCTAATTTTAACATCAGGAAAGTAAAATTGTCATCTTGGTGTATTCCTTTGCTCATATACAGTGATTTAGCTGTCCTATTTTGCTTTTCACAGGATCTTATTTTTTCTTCTGCTTCTGTAAAAAGAACATTTAAAATTTGGATCACAAGTTCCCTCCTGGCTCAGTGGGTTAATGATCTGGTGTTATCATTGCTGTGGCTTTGGGTTCAATCCCTGGCCTGGGAACTTCCATATGCTGTGGGTGTAGCCAATAAATAAATAAATAAATAAATAAAATTTGAATCAACATTGTGCTTCTACCTCAGAAATCTCAAGACCCACAGTTCTCTTTGTAGCTCAGCGGGTTAAGAACCCGGCATAGTGTCCAGGAGGATATGGTTTTGATCCCTGCCCTTGCTCAGTGGGTTAAGGATCCCACGTTGCTGCAAACTGCAGGTGTAGGTTGCAGATGCAGCTTGGATCTGGTGTTGCTGTGGCTGTGGCATAGACTGGCCGCTGCAACTCCGATTCTACCCCTAGCCTGGTATGGTTATAAAAAGACAAAAAAAAAATCTCAAGATCCATTTTGTATTAAGAACTGAAGAACCCTTAATTGACTTGTGAGTACTTTTAGTTAATATTTATGGTCTTATTTAGCATGATATGAACATTATGCTTCATGAAGATATTCAAACTTAGATTCAGAGATAATATAATGGATGTGGTCTTCTAGCATTTTACTGGTTATCTGAAAATTTAGGACTTTAAATGTACTGAATTGGCAGTCTGCTTTTTTATTCTAAAAATTGATTTAACTATTAAATAAATCTTAGGTTATCTGAAATAATTTGGGATTTCAAAACAGTTTCTTATTAATAATTCTAGTTTTTTAAAATGTATTTTGTTTTAACTTTAAAATGTAGGTAGTTCAGATAACTTTAGGGCTTTCTTACCATAGTAAACTACAGTATTAACTTTCTTTTCCTTTTTATTTTTGGTCATGTCTGTGGCATGTGGAAATTCCTGGCCCAGGGATTGAATCCAAGCCACAGTGACAACACTGAATGCTTAACCACTAGGCCACTGGGGAACTTCTCTTTCGTTTTTCCTTACTCAGTGCTAATTAAATTCCACATTAGTTTCTTGCTAGAGTTATTTTGCAAGTAATATGCTAGTAATTTATGTTAGTAACATTTTGGTGTATAATAACAATGTCCCTCTTTCCTCTTATAAACATTACCTTATTTTCCTATAGTGTTTTCTCTCTTCTTTTCTACTTCCTTACTCTTAATGGTTGTGGCTCTAACTTACTTTTTCCTGTTTTGCTTCATTTAACAGCTCATGAAAATCTTTGAAATTAATGTCCAAAAATAATGAGTTAGACCTGATGTAATTTTCTTTTTTTTGGCTGTGCATGCAGCCTGTGGAAGTTCCCAGGGCAGGGGTTGAACACATGTCACAGTAGTGACCCAGATTGCTGCATTGACAATGCTGGATACTTAACCCACTCTGCCACAAAGGAATTCCTAGACCTGATGTGATTTAAGGGAAGAATAAGTCATGTTAGCAGTTAGAATAACTGCTTAAGTTTATAAATGGAGACTAAAATTATTTTCACTGGCTGTTTCATTTGTTGAATTATTATATTAAAATAAAGGTGAGGATTTTGGAGTTCCTGTTGTGGCTCAGCGCTAACGAACTTGACTAGTATCCATGAGGACATGCTTTCGATCCCTGGCATCGCTCAGTGGATTGAGGACCTGGTGTTGTCTTGAGCTGTGGTGGAGGTTGAAGATGTGGCTGGGATCTGGCATTGCTGTGGCTATGGCATAGGTTGGCAGCTATAGCTCCAATTCAACCCCTAGCCTGGGAACCTCCATAGGCCATGGGTGTGACCCTAAAAAATAAAAAAATTAAAAAAAAAGAAACAAATGTGAGGATTTCATTGGGACACTTTGAAGTTTTCAGATATATATCTATTTTAATAGGGAGAATAGTAAAATAACTCCCCATTTACCCATCACTCTGCTTCAACACTGATCAGCATCTGGCCAGTCCATTTCCCTCTATGCCTAACCCCTCTTCATCCCATTTGGGTGATTTTAAAGAAGTGCTTTGAGGTACTTTTAAAGTAAGTAGGATTAAAATTTTGTTTTGAGTGCTATTTGATATATTTTGGTAGCTCATAGATATATATAAACTTGTAATTCTGATTTATTTCGCCAGAAGGATAAATTTTGCTTTCTGTAGTGTCAGTAGTATTTCACTTAAGTTTATGTTATTTTCTTTTTTTCCTCTTTTTGTCTTTTTAGGGCCACACCTGCGGCATATGCAGGTTCCCAGGCTAGGGATTGAATTGGAGCTATAACCGCTGGCCTACACCACAACCACAGCAATACCAGATCCGAGCCAGGTCTGCAAACTACACCACAGCTTATGGCAATGCCAATCCTTAACTCACTTGGTGAGGTCAGGGATCAAACCTGCGTCCTCATTAATACTAGTCAGAGTCATTTCCACTGATCCAAGACGGGAACTCCAAGTTTATATTATTTTCAAGGCAAAAATTTGCCAATTAGAGTTTATAAAGAACAACGTGATAAGATTTGGTTTAGGTATTTCCGTTCTGAGTTTGAAAGTCTCTCTGATGTTTTCCTTTAAAGGTATTAATATGTCAAATAGATTTACTGCAAGTAGCAATTATAATTATGTTTATTCTTTTAAATCAAGACTAATTGAGGATGTTGTTTTATTATTTGTTTTAAATCCCTACATGACCTAATAAGGGTTGTGAAAGTAGTACCAGCACAGGCGCAGTCTAGTGCCATGTTGGTTCATCTTCGTAATTATCTTTGTTTTTATTTATGGGGGTTTTAAGTCAAGATATTACAAATACTTAGAGTTTCTTTGATTTAATATTTAAGGACCTTAGTTTGTGGTTTTGAGTGTTTTTTCTTCCTTCCTTCCTTTCTTTTCTTTTTTGGCCACCCCGCGATATATGGAATTCCCAGCCCAGGAATCACATCCAAGCTGCAGCTGCAGCCTAAGCCAGAGCTGTATTAACATTGGATCCTTAACCCATTGTGCCAGGCTGGGGATTGAAACTGCATCCCAGCACTGCCAAGACACTGCCCATTCCGTTGTGCCACAGTGGGAACTCCTTGAGTGTCTTTTTTTAATTGTACAAATTAAACTGCATTTTTTTTTTTTTTTTTTTTTGCTGCACCTACGGCTTATGGAAGTTCTTGGGCCAGGGAGTGAATCCAAGCTGCAGCTTTGATCTGCAGCACAGCTGTTGGAACACCAGATCCTTAACCCGCTGCACTGCATTGAGAACTCCTAAACTGGATCTTAAGAAGTCCTACAACCTAATTAAAAGTTTACTTGCCATTATAAAAATATTTTGTACTCAGAGGGAATCCACAAAATACATAGAAGTAGAAAAAGGAAAGTAAATCATTTATAGTTCTATTTTCCAAAAACAGGCTACTCTTAATATTTCGATATAGTCCTTTCTAGGCTTTTATTCTGTATTTAGGTGATTTTAACACCTAAACATAGAATATAAGTTGTATGTTGTATGTACAACTTTTTTGTTCTGTGTTTTTCGCCAGCCTTGTTTTTTATTCTTCTTTGTTAAAAAAAAATATGTTTGGAGAACTTTAGGTTTAGCTTGAAAGTAGAGAAATATACTATCAGAGTTAGAACTGTCTTCTACTTTGCTTTCTTTAATACTAGTTTATGTATAATGCTTTACATTTCCCTTTTTCTTTCTTTCTTTCTTTTTTTTTTTTTTGTCTTTTTAGGGCCACATCTCGGCATATGCAAGTTCCCAGGCTGGAGTCCAATAGGAGCTGTAGCTGCCGGCCTACACCACAGCCACAGCAATGCCAGATGTGAGCCACATCCGCAACCTACGCCATGGTTTGTGGCAAGGCCGGATCCTTAGTCCTCTGAGCAGGGCCGGGAATCAAACCCATGTTCTCATAGATACTAGTTGGGTTCTTAACCATTGAGCCACAGTAGGTACTCCTATATTTTTCAATTCAGGTTTGTTATATTAATAAATTTATGGACCACAGTGTAGCATGTTGGTCTTTCAAAGATGAGATAAAGTATATCTCCCAAAGCATTTTGGGGGTCAGATTTATTGAGCTGTAATTCACATACAGTACATTTCACTCTTCTTAGGTGTACATTTCTATGATTTTTGACAAACATATGCTCATGTGACCACTACTACAATCAAGGTCGGGAATATTTTCATTTAGAAGTTCCTTTGTGCCCCTTGTAGTCAAGACTAGCCTCCTCCCCAGCCTCATCACCTCTCCACGACACTGATTGATTTCTCTCTATATAATTTTACCTTTTATAGAATGTCTTATAACAGGATCATATAGTTTGTAACCTTTTGTGCCTGTCTGGCCTCTTTCAGTTAGTATAATGCCTATGAGATTGACCTGTTTAGTTTTGTGGATCAGGTGGTTCTTTCTTTGGTCTTGCTGAGTAGTGTTCTGGTATATGAATGTACCACATTTCATCATCTGTTCACTTACTGATGGACATGAGTTGTTTCCAGTTTTTAGTGACTATGAATGAAGTTATTTTCTTTCACATATGCGTCTTTATGTGGATGTATGTTTTCATTTCTCTTGAGTAAATACCTAGGAGTAGGATTGCTGGATCATAAAGCATCTGAAAAACAGATTTGGTGTTACTTGCTACAGTTTTCAGACTAGGGCTTGAATCCAGATCCTGTAAATCCAAGTCATAGACTGTCTGCAAGACTATAATGTTGTTTTCAATGGTAATATTTCCCTGTTTTAACAATAGTGCTAACAAACCTCTTAGGTTTTGGCAATAATTAAAGAATGGACGTGTTTAACAGTAATTGAACATCAGAATATAAATAAAATTTTTCCTCAAGTTATTAGTTTTCATCTCTGGCCTAAAAATTTAGAAGTTTATAAAATAAATTTTAACTCTTAAAGTCTAGGCTTAGTCCTAGATGAACAACTCTCCCCCTAAATTTATTTTGTTTAGAGGATTAAGATCTCATCAGAAGTTTAGTTATATAGAGAATAAGATTTTTCATTAAAATTGATTGAATAATTATGTAAAATCTGTCTGCTGGCATAAAAAAATGAAATTCTTGGAGTTCTCATCATGGCTCAGTGGTTAACAAATCTGACTAGGAACCGTGAGGTTGCGGGTTCGATCCCTGGCCTTGCTCAGTGGGTTAAGGATCAGGTGTTGCCGTGAGCTGTGGTGTGGGTCACAGACGCGGCTCGGATCCTGAGTTGCTGTGGCTCTGCTGTAGGCCGGCGGCTACAGCTCTGATTCGATCCCTAGCCTGGGAACCTCCATATGCCACGGGAGCGGGCCAAGAAATGGCAAAAAGACAAAAAAAAAAGAAAGAAAAATTATCTGTCATATTCAAGATTTTCACTAATACAGATGTAGTAAAGTGCATCTGAATAATTAGACTCTTCCCACAACTTTCCATTTTACCAAATTTTCATTTCACATAAGATTTTTAAGCAAATTGCTAAATTATCTCTAAATACTCATACTGGTCAGTATAGGATAGCCCACGAGTATAGATTTCTGTTTTCCATGGTAAATGTATTGAATAGTATGATCACCAGATTTTTTTTTTTTTAAATCAGTAAATTTTTTTTTTTTTGTCTTTTTGCCATTTCTTGGGCTTCTCCCGCGGCATATGGAGGTTCCCAGGCTAGGGGTCCAATCGGAGCTGTAGCCCCCGGCCTACGCCAGAGCCACAGCAACTCGGGATCCGAGCCGCGTCTGCAGCCTACACCACAGCTCACGGCAATGCTGGATTGTTAACCCACTGAGCGAGGGCAGGGACCGAACCCGCAACCTCATGGTTCCTAGTCGGATTCGTTAACCACTGCGCCACAACGGGAACTCCTGATCACCAGATTTTAAGAACATCTAATAGGGTGGGAATTCCCTTCGTGGCAGAGCAGAAACGAATCCGACTAGAATCCATGAGGATTTGGGTTCAATCCCTGGCCTTGCTCAGTGGGTCAGGGCTCTGGCATTGCTGTAAGCTGTGGTGTAGGTTGTAGACAAAGCTCGGATCCCACGTTGCTATGGCTGTGGTGTAGGCCAGTGGCTACAGCTCCTATTCGATCTCTAGCCTAGGGGTGGAACAGGTGCGGCCCTAAAAAGCAAAAAGAAAAAAAAAAGAAAAAGAAAAAAGAAAAATCTAGCATGATGTGTCATACAAAACAGATGTCTACATGTCACTCTGGCCCTGACATGCAGAAGCAGTGGTGGTAGGAACAGCCTTGAGTCACAGTACCGTGACCTCTGGTGAGTAGCTGACTCTCTCCTTCCAGCCTTTCATCTCTACCAGGAGCAACACCCACACTTTCCCTGAGACATGCAGACCAGGGAGGCAGATGATAGGATCATTAACTGGCCAAGCAAAAAAAAAAAAAAAAAAAAAGAATTAAGTGTGAAATCCCAACTCACTGGTTTTGCAGCTCTTAGTGAATGATACTTATATTACCTTTACAAACAATGATTAACTTGGGCGACAGCACTTGTAATTGTATTCAGGTACTGAGAGTGAAAGATGTAATAATGCCTTTGATTAAATAACCTCAAGGATTAGCTAAATTTAATTATGGGCTCATTCTCTCTAAGAAAGTAATAATTATTGAAAAGCTAAATTAATAAGAAATAAGCTTTATATTCTCATTTTAATGTTTAAAAAGCAGGAATAGCTATCCAAAACAGGGGTCAAATCTCAGCCACTTACTAATTTAATAATGTACAAATGTCATAACCATATATGAAGATAAATAATACCTTGATAAGGGCTTTATGAGTTTCAAGATAATGCCTTTAAAGCACTTTAGCACAGTGTCTATTAATGTCACATAAAACCCACTTAGGAACTTTGGGGGAGGTAGTGGCAGGAAACAAGGGGAGGCATTGGCTCAGTCTTTCTTTTCAACTCTGTGAACTTTGTGTTTGGTTGGGTTCCCACGTTCATCCAACTGAGCAGTGCTCAAGGTTAGTTATAGGGAGGTTAGTGAGATTCATAAACAGCGGTCCACACAGAAATCCCACATCTCAACACAACCTTCTTTATAGTTAAGAAGGGAGACTTTAAAGTAGTAGTAAAATTAAAGATAATAATGAGTTTCTGAAGGTGGTGATAAGGAATGAGAACATGGAGGAATGAAAGGAATCAAGAATTTAAGACCTCTTTCTGAATTTTGGTACATGGAATGTTCTGTTATGCAGCTGTTAAGTTACATTGGCAGATTTTTTTCAATATGAAAGTACATACTTTTTAAATCAAGAGAGTATGCAATCATTATTTTACTAGAAACACAGGAATTTACCAAGGTGGGCTGGGTGTTTTCTCCTTCTACTCTAGTAAGTTTTGTTGTTGTTCTTTTAATGGCTGCACCCTTGGCATAATGAAGTTCCAGGGCTGGGATGGAATCAGAGCCACAGCTGCGGCAGCACCAGATCCTTAACCATCTGCACTGGGCTGGGGATTGAGCCTGAACCTCCACAGGGACCTGAACCAGTGCAGTTGGATTCTTAGCCCACTGTGCCACAGCAGAAACTCCTACTCTTATTAGGTTTTCTTTCAAAGTCTTTTATATTTAAAAAAAATACCTTGAAAATGTAAAGTATTCCTTTTATCTTGACTCTAGCCTCTTCAGCAAAGCTTTTTTAGTTACCAGAGATCCTTTATGTCTTCATAACTGCAACAACTAAATTGAAGGTTTCTTTTTAAGTTTTCTGAGGAAAAGATTATACCTAATTTAAATGGAGTAGTTTTTCATGGCTTTTTTTTTTATGATTCTTGATTCTTCACAATTACATTTGGGTTTTTTTTTCTTTTTTATTTCTAATTCTTTTTTTTTTGTCTTTTGTTGTTGTTGTTGTTGCTATTTCTTGGGCCGCTCCCTCGGCATATGGAGGTTCCCAGGCTAGGGGTCAAATTGGAGCTGTAGCCACTGGCCTACGCCAGAGCCACAGCAACGCAGGATCCGAGCCGCGTCTGTGACCCACACCACAGCTCACGGCAGCGGCGGATCATTAACCCACTGAGCAAGGGCAGGGACCGAACCCGCAACCTCATGGTTCCTAGTCGGATTCATTAACCACTGCGCCACGACAGGAACTCCTATTTCTAATTCTTGACTTACTTATGTTCTTTGTATTTGAAACATTCATTCCCAACTGTAGTATACGTGCTGTCAAATAATAAAAATACAAATTTCCAAATGTATTTATGACCAAACATTCAGTAGTGGATTTTGAAAGATGTATAAAGTGAATAGAATGGATTGCTTGATGAGCTACACGTGGTTGTTATTCATAGAAATTTATTGTTTCCATTTTCCCCTTAACTTTAAAATAATAGAAACAATGTAAATCATTTCCACACAATTTTGCTCTCTAGATTTGCTGCTAGGTTTTTGAGATCTTAAATGCCATCTGTTACTTTGTATATTATTTTTCTCCTGGCAAGTGAGAAGTTAAATGTGTAATGCTGGCTAAAAAGTCTGTTTGAGGATTTTGTTTTCATTATTTTCTAATCTCCTGAAAAGAATGCTAGCATGCATCTTGAAGAATACAGATTATTTGATACATTTTGAGGCTTATTTACTATAAAATTTCATAAAATGAGATCAGATTTGCTTTATTAAGACAGATTTTTCAGTCTTTTCTGTAGCAAGATGGAAAGAAAATATTAGCTAGCATTCAACCAGTTTTAACAGTAATTTTTACCAATAAAATCTTAACCTGAATCTTTGTCTTTTTAATAGTATAGTAATAAAAGCCTGTGTTTAAGTCATTTCTCCCATGTCCTGGCTTCCTATAGCCTCTCACTTTGTATTCTATCAGTAAATTAAATGTCATTAAACATGTTATTAAATGCATTATTCTATCACACTGACGTGTAAAATACCACATAAGCATCTATTAAGAGGGCGTGAAATACATTTAATCTTGAGCGGTAGATAATCCAGGCAAGTTCAAGCAATTTTCAATAGTCTTGGTTTTAACCTTCCATTAAGTTGGAAGTAATCTGGTATTATCATCCACCCTTTCATTCCAATTGAAAACACCTCACAAATACCTGACAGTAGAAAGCATAGTAAATGTTCTAAAATTTCAAATTTCTTTAATAGAAGCCTTTATTTATTTATTTTTACTTAAAAAAATTTATGGCTGTATCCACAGCATATGGAAGTTCCTGGGCCAGGGGTTGAAACTGAGCTGTAGTTGTGACCTACGCCACAACTGTGGTAATACCACATCCTTTAACCCACTGTGCTGGGCCAGGGATCGAACCTGAGCCTCTCTAGTGACCCAAGTTGCTGCAGTCAGATTCTTAACCCACTGGGCCACAGCTGTAACTCCTCTAATAGAAGCCTTTAAATTGACATTCATTTTCAAATTATTTAGCATGACATATAGTAATTCACATAACAAGCTACCATTTGAAAGCTGTGGTAGGAAAAAGGAGAGACTTATTCTTGGAATAAATTTGTTACTTTCCTAATTTGTTTCTCCTGAACTACATAGATAATGTAAATTACATAACTAAGACAGTAACAGAATAGTTCTATGCATAATGTAAATTAAAATTTTTAAAAGCTTTATTTCTTGTGACTAAGTGGCAGTCTTTTTAAAACTAAAAAACAAAGATTAATCAGTATCCTTAACACTGAAGGTGTCTTTTGAAAAATGTATATTAAGAAAATATTTTCTCAGTCCAAAGACAGAACAGGCAGGTTTTTAATGGAGAAATGAATCACAAAATACAGCTTTTATTTTATTTTTTGGTCTTTTTAGGGCCACACCCACAGCATGTGCAAGTACCCAGGCTAGGGGTCGAATTGGAGCTACAGCTGCCAGCCTATACCACAGCCACAGCAACACAGGATCTGAGCTGAGTCTGTGACTTACGCCACAGCTCACAACAACATTGGATCCTTAACCCATTGAGCAAGGTCAGGGATCGAACCCACATCCTCATGGATACTAGTCAGGTTCATTACCACTGAGCCACGTTGGGAACTCCAACTCTCTTTTTTTAAATTTCCAAATAAATTTGAGCTTATCTGAATCAAACATCTGCAGTTTTAGGATGAAGAGTCTATATGTCTCAGGAAGTCCCTGCCTTTTAGTCCCTCTCTTTCAAACAGGTGTAGCAAAGTTACTTAAGGCCTGCATTACGTGAATGTGGCCTGAGTGTAGAATTCCTTGGTACTAAAATATTGTAATTTGTATGTTTTAGATCACAGGTATATAGTGACATCAAACTAATGAATTAGAAAATAGCACAGATGTTGATCCTTGAAAACGCTGTGTAATTGTGTAATAGCTAGGAGACATTTGGAGAAAGCAAGGAATTAAATGCTGGTTTTGCCATATCTGATAAGGGATAAGTGGTTAATATCCAAAATATATAAAGAACTCATCAACTCAATAGCAAAAAATCCAAATAATCCAATTAAAAATAGGCAGAAGACCTGAATAGACATTTTTTCCAAAGAAAATTAACAAATGGCCAACAGGTATATGAAAACTTGCTCAACATCACTGATCACCACGGAAATGCAAATTAAACCCACATTGAGCTATCACTGCATACCTGTTAGAATGGCTGTGATGGCCACCATTAAAAAGACAAGAGATAGCAAGTGTTGGTGAGGATATGAGGAGAAGGGAGTCCTGGTACACCGTTGTTGGGAATGTAATTGATGCAGCCACTATGGAGAACACTGTAGATGTTCCTCAAGAAATTAAAAATAGAACTACCATATGATCAGCAATTCTACTTCTGGGGATATATTCAAAAGGTATCTGCACTATCTTGTTCATAGCAGCATTACCTAAAATAGCCAAAATATGGAAACAGCATAAGTTTCCATGGATGAATGAATGGATAAAGAAGTTGTGGTATATATATGAAGTGAAGTACTATTCAGCCATAAAAAATGAGGAAAGCCTACCATTTGCAGCAACATGGATGGACCTTGAAGGCGTTTTGTTAAGTGAAATAAATGTAAAAAACTCCCAACAAGCACATAGAAAAAGAGCTCATATTTATGGTTACCAAAGTGGGGGTATGGGGAGAGGGAATTGGAGGAGGATGGTCAGAAGGTACAAACTTGGCATTATAAGATAAATAAGTACTAGGGCTGTAATGAACAACATGATGACTGTAGATATTCCTGCTGTATGTATGACATATAGGAAAGTGAAGGGAGCAGATCCTGAGAGTTCTCATAAGGAGAAATTTTTTTCTTTTTAGTGTATGCATATGAGATGATGGATATTAACTAAACCTATTGTGATCATTCCACAATAAATGTAAATCAGACCATCATACTGTATACCTTAAACTTATACAGTGATGTATGGCAATTATTTCTCACTAAAACTGGGAAGATATCAATTTGCAAAAAATTGTCATATTAAAATGAGGGATTGACTCCAGTAGTCTCAAAACATAATAAGATGAATTTAATAGAGATAAAATTATATGCTGGGGTTTTTTTTAAATATATATATCTCATAAACCAGGAAAAGCCAAGTACACAGTGTGATCACAGACTTTCTCTTTAGGTTGGGTTTGTTTGACAGTGGCTGTCTGGTGGCCAGGGGAGGGGCAGAGGGAAGGCTAAAGGAATTGCCTTGTAGCCTTGTTTACAAAGCAAGCCATATTAATTAGTTTTCATGAGAAACAAACCACCTCAAAGCTTCATGACTTAAAACAATAATCATTTATTTAGTTCTTATTTCTGTGAGTCAGCAGTCTGGGCCTGTATCAGCTGGTTCCCTTTTTCTGGGCTTATTCCTGTGTCTTTTGTTACCTGCTAATTAGTTGGTGGCAGGTCGAGCTGGGATGACTTCAGATGAACCAACTTCTCCCAGGCTTCATGTGGCTGCTGGGCAGAGTTCTAGGAGAAGCAGTGGAAATTCTCTAGACCTCTTGAGGCCTAGATGCAGATTTGACATGAAATCACTTCCACTAAATTCTGTTGATCAAAATGAGTTTTAAGATCGCTTCCAGGAGTTCCCGTCGTGGCGCAGTGGTTAACGAATCTGACTAGGAACCATGAGGTTGTGGGTTCGGTCCCTGCCCTTGCTCAGTGGGTTAACGATCCGGCGTTGCCGTGAGCTGTGGTGTAGGTTGCAGACGCAGCTCGGATCCCGCGTTGCTGTGGCTCTGGCATAGGCCGGCGGCTACAGCTCCGATTCAACCCCTAGCCTGGGAACCTCCATGTGCCGTGGGAGCGGCCCAAGAAATAGCAACAACAACAACAATAACAACAACAACAAAAGACCAAAAAAAAAAAAAAAAAAGATCGCTTCCATTCAAGGGGTCTGAAAGTAGACCCTGTCTCTTGATCAGAACAGCTGCAGAGTTATATGCGAAGACGGAGACAAGGCAGGAGAATAATTGCTGCCTTTTGTAAATAGTCTGTCACACCAAGCACACTGTTTAATGTACTGTAAATTAATAAAAATAGTTTTAAAAGATGCTTTTATTCACACTTTACATATTGAGAAACCACAGCTCCCACTCTATGTCACCTGGTATGCATTTAGGTTATTTGGACAGTGTAAGAAAAAGTAGGTTTTGTTCGTGTGCTGAATTATTTGTTAAGGTAGTAGGGAAGGTAAAGTTATGGGTTATAAAGTAAAATGTTTTTGTTTTTTCAAAATAAAAGGGTCTAAAATATATTCACTATGTCCAAAAGAAGATCTAAATCTACTTGACATTGTAGATATTTATGTTCGTACAGTTAATGATATTGAATTTAAAAATTACTATAAGTGCAAATATTATAGAGTTTTTTGCTACAAAATATTAACGTTTAAGGGAGTTCCCTGGTGGCCTAGTGGTTAGCACTTTCACCGCTACAGCCCAGGTTTGATCTCTGGTCTGGGAACTAAAACCCCACATCAAGACTCTGCATACCATGGCCAAAAAAAAAAAAAGTTAACAATTGTAAATATAGTTATTTAGAAATTTAGATTTGAACATCTGTCTCATTTCTAGGAGCTCTGCCAGTGCCGACCTGGAGAAGGAAATTGTTCCTGCTGTAAGGAGTGTATGTTATGTCTTGGGACACTTTGGGATGAATGCTGTGATTGTGTTGGTAAGTTGACGTAAAATAAAGTTTCTTAATACTTTTTATCACAGAATCCTTGACTTTAAGAGACTTTAAAAAATATAATTGTGTTTTAAGTTTGTAGACTAGGGTGTATTAAGACATAGGTGTTTAGGATGTTGTGTTATTGAGTTTGCTTGTATTGAATAGTATTTACATATATATTTTTTATTTTTATAGAAATGGCCTAGGAGGAAATTAGAAGTGCTCATTCTTTTTTTTTTTTTTTCCTGCTTTATAAGGCCGCACCTGCAGCATATAGAAGTTCCCAAGCTAGGGGTTGAATCGGAGCTACAGCTTCCAGCCTATGCCACAGCCACGCCAGATCCAAGCTGTGTCTGCGACCTACACCACGCTTACGGCAATGATGGATCCTTAATTCACTGATTGAGGCCAGGGGTCGAACCCGCATCCTCATGGATACTAGTCAGATTCGTTTCCCCTGTGCCACAATGGGGGCAACCTCATGGTTCCTAGTGGGATTTGTTTCCACTGCACCATTTATCATATTGAAATAAAGTTCAATTCCCTCTATATCTGCTTTGTTGAGAGTTTTTAATCATAAATGGATGTTGAATTTTGTCCAGTGTTTTTTCTGTATCTATAAAAGTGACCATATGATTTTTATCCTTCATTTTGTTAATAGGGTGGATACGATATATTGATTGATTTGGAGATGTTGAACAATCCTTATGTGCCTGAAATAAATCCTATTTGATCATGGCATATGAACCTTTTTATGTATTTTTGAATTTGGCTTGTTAATATTTTGTTGAGAGTTTTGCATCTATGTTCATCACAGATACTAGCCTGTAATTTTCTTTTTTTGTGGCATCCTTCTCTGGTTTTGGTATTAGAGTAATGCTGGCCTTGTAAAATGTATTTGGAAGAGTTCCTCTTCTAACTTTTCTAAGAGTTTGCAAAGGAATGATTTTAAATTCTTTGTGTTTTTTTGTTTGTTTATTTTTAAAATATGGAATGCTTCATGAATTTGTATATCTTCCTTGCACAGAGGCCATACTAATCTCTGTATCATTCCAATTTTGGTATATGTGCTGCTGAAGTGAGAACTATTAATTCTTCTTTGTATGTTTAATAGAATCACCTATGAAGCCATATGGTCCTGGACCTTTGGGGGCAGTGGTGGTGGGGCTTTGATTACTGATTCAAACTCTTTGCTAGTGATTGGTCTTTTCAGATTTTCTTTTTCTTCATGAGGTCCGTATTTTTAGATTGTTTGTTTATAAGAATTTATTCATTTTTTTTTAAGTTATCCAATTTTGGTGTATAATTGTTCATAGTTGTCTCTTATGATCCTTTGTATTTCTTTGGTATCAGTTGTAATATCTCCTCATTGTAGTCCTCACTCTTTTTTTCTTGGTGAATCTAGCTAAAGGTTTGTCAATTTTATTTATCTTTTCAAAGACCTCTTAGTTTCATTGATATTTTTTCTTGTCCTTTTTATATTGTTTTATTTTTTTTCTGCTCTAACCTTTATTTCCTTTATTCTACTACCTTTGGGCTTTTCCCCCTAGTTTCTTGTGTTGTAACATTAGGTTGTTAATTTGAGACATTTCTTTTTTCTTGAAGTAGGCATTATTACCATGAAATTCTCAGAACTGCTTTTGCTGCATACCATAAATTTTGGTATTTTCATTTTCGTTTGCAAGATTTTTTTGTCTATTTTTCAGGGCCACAGGTGTGGCATATAGAAGTTCCCAGGTTGGGGTTGAACTGGAGCTTCAGCTGCTGGCCTGCGCCACAACCACAGCAATGCAGGATCTGAGCCACATTTGTGACCTGCATCACAGCTCATGGTAATGCGGGATCCTTAACCCGCTGAGCAAGGCCAGGTATTGAACCCTCATCCTCATGGATACTCGTCAGATTTGTTACAGTTGAGCTGCAAGGGAAACTCTGTGTGTGTGTGTGTGTGTGTGTGTGTGTGTGTGTGTGTGTGTGTGTGTGTGTTTTAACCAACACACAATGGTAACTGTGCCGTTTGGCTTGTTCCAGGAAAAAGAGTTGTGCAGTTCTTATCCTGAGAAAGAATGATTATACATGTTCATATCTCTACAGTTTTGGAAGCCACTGGTGTGCTTCTTAGCCAATTACCTCCCCCAAGATATTATTTACCTTTAAGAATTTAATGGCCGGTTTTAAACTTTGAGCAAATTTGTAATGCAACATTATCTTTCACTTTATTTAAAATTATAATTGATTTATAATGGGCCAATTTCTGCTGTACAAAAAAGTTACTCAGTCATTCATATTTATATGTTCCCTTTCTTATCTTCCATCTTGGTCTTTCCCAAGAGACTGGATATAGTTCCCTGTGCTATTCAGTAGGACCTTGTTTATCCACTCTAAACAGAATAGTTTGCATCTACTAACCCAGAACTCCCAGTCTATCCCACCCCCTCCCCACTCCCCCTTAGTAAACATAAATCTGTTCTCTATGTATGTGAATCTGTTTCTGTTCTGTAGATAGGTTCATTTGTGCCATATTTAAATTCAACATATAAGTGATATCATACGATATTTGTCATTCTCTTTATGATTTACTTAACTTAGTATGATTACCTCTAGTTGCATCCATGTTGCTGCAAATGGCTTTTTTTTTTTGGTCTTTTTGTCTTTTTAGGACCACACCTGAGGCATATGGAGGTTCCCAGGCTAGGGGTCCAGTTGGAGCTGTAGCCACTGGCCTCTGCCAGAGCCACAGCAACTCAGGATCTGAACCATGTCTCTGACCTACACCACAGCTTATGGCAGCTCTGGATCCTTAACCCACTGAGTGAGGTCAGGGATCGAACCCACATCCTCATGGATACTAGTCGGGCTCATTAACCACTGAGCCACAATGGGAACTCCTATTTTGTTCTTTTTAATGGCTGAGTATTATTCCATTGTGTATATGTACCACATCTTCTTAATCCGTTCATCTGCTGATGGACGTTTAGGTTGCTTCCATGCCTTGGCTATTGTGAATAGTGCTGTGATGAACATAGGGGTGCATGTACCTTTTTGAATTGTAGTCTTGCCCAGATATGTGCCCAGGAGTGCAATTGCTGGATCATATGGTAGTTTTATAGTTAGTTTTCTGAGGAACTCTACACTGTTTGTTGTAGTAGTATATCAATTTACATTCCACCAACAGTGTAGGAGGATTCCCTTTTCTCCACATGCCCTCTCCAGTATTTGTTATCTGTAGACATTATGATGGCTATTTTGACCAGTGTGAGGTGGTACCTTATTGTATTTTTGATTTGCATTTTCTAATAATTAGATGTTGATGTTGAGCATTTTTTTTCATGGGTTTACTGGCCATCTGTTATGTCTTCAGAGAAATGTCTATTTAGATCTTCTTCCCATTTTTCAATTGGGTTGTTAGTTTTTTTGTTGTTGAGTTGTATGAGTTGTTTATATATTTTGGAGATTAAGCCCTTGTCGGTTGCATCTTTTGCAACTATTTTCTCCCATTGTGTAGGTTGTCTTTTCATTTTTTTAATGGTTTCCTTTGTTTTGCAAAAGCTTGTCAGCTTGATTAGGCCCCATTTGTTTATTTTTGTTTTTATTTCTATTGCCCTGGGAGACTGCCCTGAGAAAATATTTTCTGGTTTATAAAAGAGAATGTTTTGCCTCTTCTAGAAGTTTTATGGTGTCATGTCTTATATTTAAGTTTTTAAGCCATTTTGAGTTTATTTTTGTGCATGGTGTGAGGGCATGTTCTAGTTTTATTGATTTACATGCAGCTGTCCAGTTTTCCCAGCACCCCTTGCTGAAGAGACTTTTCCCCATTTCCTTTATTGAAGATTAATTTTCAGTAAGTGTCTGGGTTTATTTCTGGGTTCTCTGTTCTGTTCCCTTGATCCATATGTCTGTTTTTGTACCAGTACCTCACTGTCTTGATAACTGTAGCTTTACAATACTGTCTGAAGTCTGAGAGAGTTATGCCTCCTGCTTTGTTTTTTTCCTTAGGATTGCTTTGGCAGTTCTCGGTCTTTTATGGTTCCATATAATTTTTGGATTATTTGCTTTAGTTCTGTACATCTTTTTTTTTTTTTTCCTGTCTTTTTGCCTTTTCTAGGGCCACTGCTGCAGCATATGGAGGTTCCCAGGCTAGGGATCTAATTGGAACTGTAGCCACCGGCCTACGCCAGAGCCACAGCAATGCGGGATCAGAGCTGTGTCTGCGACCTACACCACAGCTCACGGCAATGCCGGATCCTTAACCCACTGAGCAAGGCCAGGGATGGAACCCGCAACCTCATGGTTCCTAGTCAGATTTGTTAACCACTGAGCCACGATGGGACCTCCCAATCTTTCATTTTTAAATTCGGCTAATCTTACTACTTTCTGAGATAAAATTTAGATGTTTCAGTTAGATTTGTACAGCAGTTCTGTCTTTCTTACAGGCAGTTCTTGTCCACGTTGGTTTCTCTCGATGTCTTCTGCAGACCTATGGCCACCCCTCCCTGCTCAGTTGAAACACTCCCTCTATTTTTATGGCTTGGGCACAGACCTCAGAGAGGACCCAAATTAGAGGACAGCCTTCCTGTCCTATCTCCTTCTGTAGACTTGTAGTGCATACTTTGTCTAGCAGGCTTTTTTCCTCCATCAATGTTGTGTAAGAGAATCTGTTTCATTTTATGATTTTCTCTTAAGAGTAACTGCCTTGCTCATTTTTTCTGCTGTCCAACATGTTCCTCAAATTCTGTGGTTTTTAGATCCTAGATCTTAGATCCCTGCCTGAAGGATTTGTTTTGGGTAACTGTTTGTTTTGTTTGTATTTTTCCAAATGTGCACAAAATAGAAAGTACAGGGAACTGCTTTGTACCTCCTTCCCAGTATCAACAGCCATACTTATTCTGTCCATTCATCTCTCACCCCCTTTTTATGATTTTTCCGTTATAAAGTACATACGTAGATTTACTATACCTCCAAACTACTTTAGTTATTCATCTCAAAAAAAAGAATAAATTGAAGTTCCTGCTGTGGTACAGTGGTTTAAGGATCTGATGTTGTCTCTGTGGCAGCACAGGTTTGACCCCCAGCCCTGTGCAGTCAGTTAAGGACCCAGCATTGCTGCAGCGGCAGCTTAGATTTGATCCTTCACCTGGGAAATTCCATGTGCTATGGGTGCAGCAGGAAAAAAAAAGGAATAAATTTCCTTACATAATACAGTGTCAGTACTATACCTAACATGGTTAAGAAAACTTCCTTAACATCTAACACCCAGTCCTATTCTGCCCTAATTATTCAAAGCAAGATCCAACAGAGTCCACTTACTATATTTGGTTATTAGGTATCTTTAGTTTCTTTTTTTCTAAAAAAGAAGTTCATCACCTTTTAAAATTCCATTGACTTGAAAGAACTAGTGAGTTATGATGGAAAATATGCCACTTTCTGGATCTGGCTGATTGCTTCCTGTGGTTCTTTAACTTGTTACTCTGTTCTATTTCTTATAGACTGGAAGTTAGATCTAAAGACTGATTCAACTCAGGTTTAGTTTTGTGACGGTAGACTGCAGTGTACAGTGTACCCATTAATAATATCTAGTCATTTCGCTTTTAGTGATGCTAAATTTGATGTGTGGTTTCACATGGTGAAAAATCTGATCTGCTTATGGTAATTTCCTCACCAGTGTTTCACCTGCTGTTTTCACCCATGTCTTTTTTATATATGTTTGACGTTTTAATCAATTGTTGTCATTATTATTATCTTTGCTCAAATTGTCTCATCTTTCATTAATAGGAACCTTTTTAACTTGGCTCTGGAGTCCTTTTGACATGACTTCTGTCATATTTATTAGTTTCAGACGGGCTATTATCTCATAAGTAGATATCTTATACATTTTATACATTTGTATTTGTTGTAAAAACATTCATTTGTTGTATAAAACATTATACCTTTTGTTTTTTTCTTTTCTTTTTTCTTAGTTGAATGTTCTGGAATTTCTTCCACATTAATATCACTTTTTTTGGTACCTACATAGAGCCTGTTGTCAGCTATAACACTTTATGTATACTCATTTATCCACAGGTGAACATGTGGTTGCTTCCAGTTTTTTTGTTTGTTTGTTTGTTTGTTTCTTCTTTTTTGGCCACCCTGAAGCATATGGAGTGCCCGGGCCAGAGATCAGACCTGAGCCGAAGTTGCGACCTGCGCTGCAGCTGTGGCAACGCCCAAGCCGTAACCCACAGTGGCAGGCTAGGGATCAAACCTGCATCCCAGTGCTCCAAAGACACCACTGATGCTATTGTACCACAGCAGAAACATTGTAATGCTACCATTATGAATAATGCTATGGTGAATAACCTCATATAGATAAATTAATGTTGCTAGGTATTGTCAAATTCTTCTCCAAAACAGTTATGTCATGTACATTCTCATCCACACATGTAGCAGAACACCTATTCCTCCACAACATTATCAAGAAATTGTGTTGCCAAGTTTTTGTTCCATTGTTACCAAACTTTTTGATTTTTGTTAGTCTGATAGGTAAGAAATGGTATAATTTTAATTTTCATTTCTCTTATTACTAGTGAGACTGAGCATCAATTCATATATTTAGGGACAGTTTATATATATTTTTTGTAATTGTTCATGTCTTTTGTCCATATTTCTACCTGATTATTGGGTTTTTATTCATTATTTAATTTTAAAAATATATACTATGGATATGGTCCAAACGTCTGTGTTATAAGTTATGCATTATTTTTCCCCAGTTGGTCATTTGTATTTTAAACTTTGATATTTTTCATCCTGAAAGTTTTTTATTTATGTAATCAACTTTATTAGTGTTTTATTTTATTACTGCTAGATTTTGAGTCATAGTTAGATTTTTCTCTCCTAGATAGTACTCGTGTGATTTTCTTTGTTTACATACAGCTCTCTAATACATTTGAAATTTATACTGGTTTATGTGTGAACTATGGATCCACTTTTTAAAACAACTACCCCTGTTTACTTTATTATTTATAAAGTCCTAATACTATTTATTGAAATGTCTACCTTTCCCCTAGTGTTTTGAGATTCCTCCTTTATCATATACAGTTTGCTGCATTTTGGGTTTTCTGTTCTATCCCATTGGTTTCTGTGTCTGTTCCTACACTGTTTTATTTATAGAAGCCTTTTGAGTGTTTAATATTTAGCAGGACTAGGTTCCCCTCCCCCACTACTGCTCCTCTGCCCTGAGGGTCTTACATATGTACAGGGTGTACTAGGGTTGGTAAGAGGGTTCTCTTCTTCCTTTTGGATCTGTGTGTGTTCTCTGTAAGACTTCCTAACCAGGCTTAGCTCTTAAAAACTGATTCTCCAGAAAGTTACTAATGTGTTAGACAAAATAAAGCAAAAACAACTGAATCTGACCTTTTCTCCTTTCTTTTTTTTTTCTTTTCTTTTTTTTTTTTTTTGGTTGTACCAGCAGCAAATGGAAGTTCCTTGGTCAGGGATCGAACCTGAGCCACAGATTTGGCCGATGTTGAATCCTTAACCCACTGTGCCAGATCCCTAACCTGCTGCACCACAGTGGGATCTCCAGGGTCTGACCTTTGAAAAGGAACCATTAGCCAGGACAGCAGTGTGATTTGCCTGAACTAAATCTAACCTAAAGTGGCTTCCTGTTTGGACTTACATTTTTGTTTACTTACCTGTTTTAGAGCTCCTGAACCTTTATTCCCATTTTATGGCTATTGTTTTGATTTTAACTGCTTAAATTAACTTTGCCTATTCTATAATTTCTTGTAAATGGGATCATATGCATTTTAAAAAATGCTTTAAAGAAAAAAAAAAAACCTATAACATCACGCAAGCTTTTCTTTTTTGGCTGTGCCTGCAGGTTGTGGAAGTTCCTGGGCCAGGGTTCGAACCTGAGCCACAGCAGTGACAATACCTGATCCTTAACTGCTAAGCCACCAGGGATCTCCATGCATGATTTAATAATAGACTCTTTTAGAAAGTATAACTTTGATCCATTAAATGTGCATTAAAACTTGAATTTTGTGGCAATTGCTAAATTATATGAAAAATTAATAACTTACGCTATTAAAGGAAAACATAACAACCATTAACTTTTTCATCTTGGAATTCTTGTTTAATATCTCGAATTAAGCAAGAGAATTCAGTGGTACATTGATCAGGTAATGGTGATTTGTAAATATTAGATTCTTTCTGGTACTGTAGTTACTTTCAGTACTTAATGAAAGTATTATAGGCTGTAAAACTATGCTAGGAGGCTGCTGAAAACCTGCTTAGCCACAATTTGCTGATCCACTTTGGCACACTGTCTCACAGATCCCAGATCACACCCTGGCAAGAGGCGAAAGGGGCGTGAGTAAAAGGCCAAGGAAGGTGGGAGGGGTCAAGTTTTAAGCAGTGCCTGCAAAGTCAGGGAAAACAAAACTAGGCAGCTAGCACTTGACACTGGGACACAGCCTTGAGCCTTAGGTAGGCTCTGCTACCCTGCTGATTAAATGTTCCTTTCCCAATCCTGCCCCTTTATTTGCCTTGAGAGTTCCTTGAACTCTGGTTCAGTCCATGCACTAGTTCTAGTACCAACCTTGATTGGATCTTAGCATCTTCTTTTTGGGACATCCAGCCTCATGATTATGAATGTGCCCTTTTATCTCAGATAAGATCTAGGTGTTGCCTTCAGCTCCCACATGGAATGGATTTCTGCCTTGCTTCATGTCCATCATGTTGCTTTCTAATTTTAAAGAACAAATGTGTGCTAGGAGTTCAGTCAGGCTACCAGTATGGTAAATGTTTATTTTAAATTCTTAGTGAAAACTACAGGTTTCCATTTTGTTCTGATAGCTCTCCCATTAATATTTAGATACATCATTGTCTCTTCCAAGTTCAATGATTGTAAATTTGCATTTGATTGAATACGTATGCCAGAATTGATATGCCAAGGATATGTGCATTTCTGTTGGGTTTTATTTTGCTAAAGATGTTTGGTCCAGATGTTTATAATTGCTACTTAACAAGTACTTTTTTTTTTTTTTGTCTTTTTGCTATTTCTTTGGGCCGCTCCCGCGGCATATGGAGGTTCCCAGGCTAGGGGTGGAATCGGAGCTGTAGCCGCCGGCCTACGCCAACACCACAGCAATGCGGGATCCGAGCCGCGTCTGCCACCTACACCACAGCTCACGGCAACGGCGGATCGTTAACCCACTGAGCAAGGGCAGGGACCGAACCCGCAACCTCATGGTTCCTAGTCGGATTCATTAACCACTGCGCCACGACGGGAACTCCTACTTAACAAGTACTTAAGGGCACCAAAGACTAGAGTCATTTATGCCTGTTTAACGCTGATGCATTGATTTAGAAAACTGATAGGAAATAAAACTGAATATAACTTATCTTTTGGGTCAAATAGCTCAGGACATAATCCCCAAATGACCCCAGCTACAAATGTTTTCTGCTAGTAATCTAGTCGTACCTCGGTATCTGTAGGAGATTGGTTCCAGGACCCCTGCAGATACCCAAACTCACAGATGTCAAGTCTCTTATATAAAGTGGCACAGTAAGGTGGCCCTTGGTGTCCATGGTTTAACTCAACCAGCCAAGAATTTATCTGTGAAAATCAATTGGTGGTTGGTTGAATCTAAAGATAGGGAAACCGTGGATCTGGAGGGCTGACTGTAGGCTCTTCTTTAGAGTGAATTTTCAAGGTCAATAATTTTTTTTAATATCCTCCCTTTCTTCTTTTTTTACTTGGAGCCCACCAAAATCTGGTAGTTATATCAAGTACAAGTCATAGCATAATATTCAGAAACAGTCCTTCTTTTCCAAAGTAAAGTGTTAGGTGATTGTTTTTTAACTAAGGTCATTTTTTTTTTTAAGTAGCCAAAATGGATTAGCAGTGGCTTAACTTTGAGGTATTTCTCTCAAACTTAATTATAAATTAACCTTAAAAAAAAAAAAAAAGAATCTCTTTTGCAGTACACATTGGGCTATTAGATTGGTTTAACTTTCCTGCTTCTTAGCAATATAATTGGCCTTACATTTTTAAAGCAGATTGCTTCTCATTCAAAAGACCCCTAAGCTGTCATAAAATAGGTTTGAGGGTTGCATTGTGAATATTTAGAATTTTTTTTGCTTTTAGTATTTGTATATGACCTCAACTGTGAGTCCTAGCCAAAACAAGAGGCCTGCTCTGCTTTAAAGGATTTGTTCAAATGATTTATGTATGTAGATCACCTTTCTTATCCAAGAAGGAACTCTGACTTTGCATGTAATATATGTCCTTTGTATCCTCTGCCTTTTAATGAGACATATTATTTTACTTTATTTTATTGTCTTTTTAAGGCCACACCTGTAACATATGGAAGTTCCAGGCTAGGGGTCAAATCAACAGCTGGAACCGCCAGCCTATGCCATAGCCACAACAATGCAGGATCTGAGCAGCATCTACGACCTGCACCACAGCTTGTGGCAATACCGGATCCTTAACCCCACTAAGCAAGGACAGGGATTGAACTCACTTCCTCATGGATACTAGTTGGATTTGTTACTGCTGAGCCATGATGGGAACTCCTATTGGGACCGTTTTTTAAAGATAGCAGTAGCAATGAGCACCAGATCTTGGTTTCCAATACTGTACTCCAATAAGAGGAAGCAGGGCTCCTAGGAGAAATGTCTGGTTCTGACACTGAGGCAGAAAATGTATAAGATGAGCCTCGAGGAGTTCCCTTTGTGGCTCAGTGGTAACAGACCTGACTAGGATCCATGAGGATGCAGGTTCAGTCCCTGGCCTTGCTCAGTGGGTTAAGGATGTGTGTATGTCACATTTATACAGGAGCCAACCAAAAGCACCAAAAGAGCTAGAACAATTTAAGTAACAAATCAGTAGCATTGGATTATAACCTTGAATATAAAATAAATAGTTGTGAGTCCATACTGAAATTAATGAATTAATAAACTAATGAATAAACTGAAATTAATGACTTAATAAACTAATTAATTAATATCTGAAGAAAACAAAAAGACCTAATTAAAGGATACAGTCACCCCATGCTGTTCATAGCAGAATTATTTACAATAACTAACATATGGAAGCAACCTAAGGGTCCATCATGAAATGAAGGCATAAAAAAAATGTAGGGTGTGTGTGTGTGTGTGTGTGTGTCTATGTGTATGTGTATATACACAATGAAATATTACTCAGCCATAAAAAATGAAATTTTGCCGTTTGCAACAACATGGATAGACCTGGATAGTATTGTGCTTAGTGAAATAAGTCAGACAAAGATAGATACTGTATGTTATCATTTATATGTGGAATCTAAAATAAAGGATGGGAGTTCCTGTAGTGGGGCAGTAGAAACAAATCTGACTAGGAACCATGAGGTTGTGGGTTCCATCCCTGGCCTCACTCAGTGAGTTAAGGGTCCAGCGTTGCCATGAGCTGTGGTGTAGGTCACAGATACGGCTCAGATCTGGCATTGCTGTGGCTCTGGCGTAGGCTGGCAGCTGTAGCTCTGATTAGATCCCTTGCCTGGGAACCTCCATATGTGTGGAGGTGTGGCCCTAAAAAGACAAAAAATTACATTACATTAAATTAAAAAATAAAAATAAAGGATGAATATAACAAAAAAGAGACAATAGTTCCCTTGTGGTACAGTAGCTTAAGGATCCAGCATTCTCACTGCAGTGGCTCAGGTCACCAACTATGGCGCAGGTTTGATCCCTGGCCCAGGAACTCCCACATGCCACAGGCACAGCCCAAAAAAAAGAGAGGCAGACTCACAGATCTAGAGAAAAAACTAATGGATACCAGTGGGAAAAGGGGAGGGGCAAGAGAGGGGTAGGGATTAAAAAGTAAAAATATGTATAATATAAATAAGCTGCAAGGATATATTGTACACCACAGGGAATATAGCCAATATTTTATAACTGTAAACAGTATAGTATATACAAATATTGAATCACTATGGCATACACCTGAGACTAATATAATATTGTAAGTCAGCTATACTTCAGTTTAAAAAATGTGAATGTAAAATAAAAACATTCTTAGATAAGCAAGAACTCAAAATGTACTTCTCACACACCATATTTTAAAGGCGCAATGGAGGATTGATCAAACAAAATAGGGCAGAAGACCAAGAAAGAGAAAAACATGGGTTGAAGGAAATAATAGCTTTAACTGGCATTTTAAGGATGGTTATAGCATGCTGTGTTCTTTCATGTGATGATCAGTCAGGTACAGCTGCAGGGGAGACACAGGAGAAGCTCAGCAAACAGTGTTGATTATATTCCCAGGTCTCAGAGTGGGTGTCACTGCATGCCTCTCAGGGTCACAAGTGAAGCACCAGGTTTTGGTCTAGTGGCAAAAGACAGGAGTGAGAGGAAAGTCTAGGCACAGTCTTTGTTTGGGTTTCTGCAGAAAAGGCAAAAAGAGGCTGAACAGTGTAGTGTGAGCTAGCTGGAATAATTTTGGTGGACTGTAATCTCTAGCGTGGTCCCTAGCAGTCTGGCACCTGGCCCAAGATGATGAAGGCAGAGGAATATTGCCTCCTGGAGTATACCAGACAGAGGGAATACTATGGCTCTGGATTGGTTAGTTTGCCTGATTGGTTAGTTTGCTGGATTGGTTAGTTTGCTAGGTAGACATGGCTACCCTAAGAGGAGCAGTTTCTCTCCTGCCAGAAAGGCTTTTTCAAGATGTCGCAACGGCAGGAGTTCCCATCATGGCTCAGTGGTAATCATCCCTACTAGTATCCATGAGGACAAGGGTTTGATCCCTGGCCTTACTCAGTGGATTAAGGATTGGGTGTTGCCATGAGCTGTGGTGTAGGTCGCAGATGTGCTCGGTTCCCGAGTTGCTGTGGCTCTGGTGTAGGCCAGTGGCTATAGCTCCGATTAGACCCCTAGCCTGGGAACCTCCATATGCTGCAGGTGTGGCCCTATAAAGAAAAAAAAAAGATGTTGAAACAACATACTATACAGAAGATTTAAAGTATCAATAATACAGAGACCTAGGAGACAACTAATCTGACTGAAGCAAGAAGTAGAGGTTCTGAGAAGAAACTGTGTCCCACAGGGTATTGGGCATGTCATTGAGAAGCAGAATGATTTTTCAAAATATGCTAAAAGCTTATGTATCGTCCTCAAGATAAGAAAATACCAAGCATAAAAATTTAAAGAAGAAAATTCAACAAGAAAATATTAGTCGTAAAGGAATTAATTCATGTTCTATTATGGAAATTTTCACATGTACACAGCAGTGGAGAGAAGAGTGTAATGATTCCTATATACCTGTCACCAACTTGTAGCAGTTCTCAAGACATCTGACCTTTTTTATTCTTTTTTCTTTGCGTGGATGTATTTAAAAACAAGTTAGAAACAGTAAATAATTTTTCCTCTTCCCCTTTCAATATCAATCTCTAAAGTAAATTCGAGAGTTCCCGTTGTGGCTCAGTGGTTAATGAACCCGACTGGTATCCATGAGGACACGGGTTCAATCCCTGGCCTTGCTCAGTGGGTTAAGGATCTGGCTTTGCCGTGAGCTGTGGTGTGGGTCGCAGACATGGCTCGGATCCTGTGTTGCTGTGGCTGTGGTGTAGGCTGGCAGCTATAGCTGCGACTCAACCCCTAGCCTGGGAACCTCCATATGCTGTGAATGCAGCCCTAAAAGACAAATTAAATTAAATTAAAAATAAACAAATAAATTCAGACACTTAGCCTTAGTAATCATAATGCCATTTGACACCTGACAAAATTAACAATAACTTCTTTGTATAATCTAAAATTCATTTTATGATCCTGCTTCTCCTGATGTCTCAGAAGTATTGTGTAATTGAATTGTTCAAATGGATCCAGACAAGGTCCTTGTGTTGTATTTGGTTGCTGCGTCTGAGTCCTCCTTTGACTGGTCACTGCTCTTTTTTTCTCGTGCCATTTGACATACTGAAAAAGCTGTACCAGTTTTCCTGTAGAGTATCCCACATTCGGGATTTGACTGTTTGTTTCCTTATATAATTTAACTTGTTCCTCCTGTTCCTCTATATTTCCAGTCTTTTGGAGCTAATATTATAAAAGTTTGATTAGATTCAGGTTTAATAATGTTTTGCCAAGAAGACCTCATAGTAATGCTGTGTGAAATGTAGCATGGTTTTCAATATTTTATGGAGTTCAAAGAAAAGTTCATTTTATCTTGAAATTAGAAATGTTTTCCTTTGAAGGAGTGACATTTGACAAGGAAATTCTATCACAGAGTCGTCTGGAAGTCAACAGTGTTCATGGGTTATGTTAAGGTAGCTGTTGTTTGCTGGTTTTCTGTGTTCAGAGTCAGTGTTTAGTAAGACAAGCAGATCTCATTGTGCATAGGCAGCAGAATGTACTTATCAAATTTGTTGATGTCAAATTTAGGAGAAGTCTAGTAGAGAAAGTAGAAAGGTGTCAGTATCCTTATCTGCAAATGAGGGAATTAAGCAATGTGGAATAAAAAGGAGAATTTTTAGTATATTCAAGATTAAAAAGGAAACCAATTATAGTATTAGAGTAATATAATTATTAGAAATACAGGAGAGAGGAGGAGTTAGTATTAAGTGGACTTCATCTTTCGTGTAAGAGGATTAATAGACAATGTCTAAAGTTGTTTTTACCACTACTCATAAATTAATCAGTTTTATTTGAATTCTTATAGCAGTAGCCACCAGAGACTCATAGAACAGACTTTAAAAGTGGCAGTATTGGGGAGTGGAATCAGAGGTGGACTAGGGGTGGGAGCTTGTAAGCTCCTCTGGACTCTGTTGTGGCTCCATGCATGCTCATTAAAGAAAGGAATAACTCTCTTGCCCCTTAGTGTTAATCTCTACCCTAAAATGTGGTTTTATTGAATAAGTTCTTAATTTGACATATCCTTAGTTTTCAAATGTCTGATGAAATAGGTCAGACTTATAAAAGAATTAAGCACAGATTAAAAAACACCTTCGGAGTTCCCGTTGTGGCGCAGTGGTTAACGAATCCGACTAGGAACCATGAGGTTGCGGGTTCGGTCCCTGCGCTTGCTCAGTGGGTTAATGATCCAGTGTTGCTGTGAGCTGTGGTGTAGGTTGCAGACGCGGCTCGGATCCCGCGTTGCTGTGGCTCTGGCGTAGACCGGTGGCTTCAGCTCTGATTAGACCCCTAGCCTGGGAACCTCCATATGCCACGGGAGCGGCCCAAGAAATAGCAAAAAGACAAAAAAATAAAATAAAAAATAAAAATAAATAAATAAATAAATAAAAATAAAAAACACCTTTGTGGGAGTTCCCATCGTGGCGAAGTGGTTAACAAATCTGACTAGGAACCATAAGGTTGCAGGTTCGATCCCTGCCCTTGCTCAGTGGCTTAAGGATCCGGCATTGTCGTGAACTGTGGTGTAGGTCGCAGATGCGGCTCTGATCCCGCATTGCTGTGGCTCTGGCGTAGGCCAGTGGCTACAGCTCCGATTAGACCCCTAGTCTGGGAACCTCCATATGTCGCGGGAGCAGCCCAAGAAATGGCAAAAAGACAAAAAAAAAAAAAAAAGAATAAAAATAAAAAACACCTTCGTTTAGGGTGACACCTACAGCATATGGAGGTTCCCAGGGTGTACCAGAGCTTCAGCTCCCAGCCTCCGCCACAGCCACAGCAATGTGGGTCCGAGCTGCATCTGCAACCTACACCACAGCTCATGGCAACACGGGATCCTTAACCCACTGAGTGGGACCCGGGATTGAACCCACATCCTCATGGATATTAGTCGGGTTCTTAACCCACTGAGCTACAATGAGAACTCCCAAAATAGCTTTTTTTTTTTTTTTTTGGTCCTATCAGAGAAGCAATGATTAGCAAAAACATATCATGAGGATATTAGGAAATTGTTTTTCTTATATACTGCAAGTAAAAATGTAATATGGCCCAAGTTTTAGAGGCAAAAATAGTAATATTTCTAATTATAGAAAATGTAGGGTCTTAAATATCTAACAATAGAGGATAAAGTAAATTGTTAACATCCATATAATGGAATGTTTTATATCCTTATAACTTTTTAAATAAGAGGATTAAGAATATTTATTTGCAGAGTAATAAATTATACCAGTAAAAGCAAAAAAATAAAATAAAAAAATAAAATAAAATAAAAAACACCTTCGTATTTAGTCCCTGTCAACCAAGAGCACGATAGCTGAGAATTCTGGCTTGCTCAAAGAAGTACTAGGAGGATTCTGGGCACCTAAAGGATTTGAGGTGTTGCCTTTTTAGTTGTTGCCATTTGTTTGCTGATTTTAGCCTCCCTGACTGTCGTGAGTGGAGCCAATTTCTTGAAAAATTTTAATATAATTAATATTTCAATTTTGATAGTGAAACAAAGCCACAAAGTAACAAACTTTCTCAAGAAAATGATCATGAAGATAAACTACAGAAAAGCTATGTAACAGTGATAAATTTTGGGACTGTGGCAAGATGCTTCCCAGGAAGGCTTTACTAACCAATTTAAACTATGGATTGTTAATAACTCTCCAAACAGAAAATGATCCATTGTGCGTAGTGAATATGGACAACTAAAGAATTTACATAAATTTCAAAAGGTTACATTTCCTGTGCAGGATAACTCCCACACTTCCTTTGAAGTTTATCAACATTGAAAGGATGCAGAATCTAAAGAATGCTTAGTGTGGAAATAGAGGGTCAAAATCTGTATTTCCTAGAAGAGTGTCTAGTGGTGATCTCTGGATAAAATCCTAATTAAAAAAAGAAGCCATATGAAAGTTTTATGATGATGCCATAAAATATTACCAAGCAAGTATTTACTTCATGCTTCCTGGTTTTATTTTTATTTTATTTTTTTGTCTTTTTGCCTTTTTTAGGGCCACTTCCTGCAGCATATGGAGGTTCCCAGGCTAGGGGTCTAATCGGAGCTGTAGCCACTGGCCTGCGCCAGAGCCATAGCAACACATGATCCGAGCTGCGTCTGCGACCTACACCACAGCTCACGGCAACGCCGGATCCTTAACCCACTGAGTAAGGCCAGGGATCGAACCTGCAACCTCATGGTTCCTAGTCGGATTCACTAACCACTGTGCCACTACGGGAACTCCAGTACTTCTTGGTTTTAATGCAGTGTATTGAGATAAGTTTGTTAAATACACAAAACTCAAAAAAAAATTTTTTTTTTTAATGTAATGAAATTTCTGGAAATGAGCCCTGAAGTTTCTTCAAAGTCTCCGTATATGTTGAGTTTAGCTCTTCTAACCATTGGACTCATCAGTTCTTTACTCTTTCCTCTCTGATTACTAATTTTCATTCATTATAGAGTCTGGTGGAAGAATATATTATATCTATGTGCATAATATAGGTATTCTAAGTGTTATTTGCTTCTCAGTGGCATTTAAAATTTATTGATGGAAAGTGATTATTAGAGCAGTGGACACAAAATTAGGCTGAATCATAGTTGGCTCTAATCCTAGATTATGTAACATTGGATGAATAACTTATCTAGGTCTTTTTCCTCTTTTATGAACAAAGGAGTCAGATTTCATCATTGAAGCCATGATTCTGTCATGCAATCTAAATCATAAAAGTTCAAATTATTGAAAGATTTTACAAAAAGAACATTCACGCCCTTGTTATCCTCAGCTCTTGCCTTGTTCCTTAAACTAACAAAATATGAAATACACATGAGCTGGTTTTTCCTCTTCCTTAAATATATAAAATACAGGAATTTATAAATTTGGTAAAACTTTTCAAACTTCTAATCTGAGGAAAAGGAAAAACTCCATATTAGACCTAGTAGATGCTAAACAAAAATGAAACATAATATGGAGTTCCTGCTGTGGCACAGTGGGTTAAGAATCTGACTTCAGCAGCTCAGGTTGATGTGGAGGCACAGGTTCGATCCCCAGCCCAGCATGGTGAGTTAAAGGATCTGGCGTTGCCACAGCTGTGGCATAGGTTGCAGCTGCGGCTCAGATTCAATCCCTGGTCCAGGACTTCCAAATGCCACGGGTATGGCCATTAAGAAAAAGAGAAAGAAAGAAAAGAAACAGTTCAGGTTTTTAAAGTGTGATGTTCACAGAAGGATATCCAGAGGATTCTGTCCTAGTTATTATTGCTTAGTAAACAACCTACACCAAAATGTAGTGGTTTGAAATGCTGGTAATCATTTAATTAGCTTATAAACCTACATTTTGGGCAAGGTTCTTTGGGGTAGCTCCTTTCTGCTCCACACAGTGTCAGTTAGGACAGCTCAAAGGCTGAGGCTAATTAAACATTTTCTCAGCTCTCCCCTTTATAGAAGAACTCCTTGGGAAAATTTTCTATAGTGACTACTTCTTTTGTACTATTTTCACTTTTAAAAATAATTTTTAAAAAATCTTTTTAGGGGAGTTCCCGTCGTGGCACAGTGGTTAACAAATCCAACTAGGAACCATGAGGTTGTGGGTTTGATCTCTGCCCTCGCTCAGTGGGTTAACGATCCAGCGTTGCCGTGAGCTGTGGTGTAGGTTGCAGATTCGGCTCAGATCTTGCGTTGCTGTGGCTCTGGTGTAGGCTGGCAGCTACAGCTCCGATTGGACCCCTAGCCTGGGAACCTCCATATGCCGCGGGAGCGGCCCAAGAAATGGCAAAAAGACAAAAATAAATAAATAAATAAATGAATGAATAAATAAATCTTTTTAGGGCTGCACCTGCGGCATACGGAAGTTCCCAGACTAGGGGTCGAATTGGAGCTGCTACTGGTGGTCTGCACCACAGCCACAGCAACTCAGGATCCGAGCTGTGTCTGTGACCTACACCACAGCTCACAGCAATGCTATATCCTTAACCCACTAAATGAGGCCAGGGATTGAACCCACATCCTCATGGATACTAGTTGGATTCATTACCGCTGAGCCACAATGAGAACTCCTAAAAATAAAAAAAAACTTTTTTTTTTTTTTTTTTTGGTGGTGGCGCTGTGCCCACAGTGTGTGGAAGTTGCTGGGCCAGGGATTGAACCTGAGCTGCAGTTGCGACCTGTATCACAGCTGCAGCAATGCTGAATCCTTAACCCACTGTACTACATGGGAACTTCCTAAAAATAATTCATTTTGAAGCAATTTCCAATGTAGAGAAAATTTACCAGAAAGGTAAAAAGACTCCCCAGTTATTAACATTTTATTGCATTTGCTCTATTACTTAGCACCCCTGTCTTTCTCCCTCTCCCTACACACACGCACACACCACACTCAAGGGCACACACTCCTATAAAGTCTTTTTGAACCTTTAAAAAGCAAGCTTACATAATGTCCCATCACTACTAAACAACCTTTTCTCCTTTGCGCATTGGTCTGCCAGATTTTTCCTTGTTAAAGACACCATTAACCCCTTCATGGTTGACTAGAATTTTGTAGAGGGTTTTCCAAGAGTACATCAATATGTTCCTTTTTGAACTTGTACCCACCAGTCTTAGCATCCATTGATGACTCCCATCTGATCAAACTCCTCTGTGGTGGTTGCCAAATGGTGATTTTCTCTTTCCTTCATTCCTTCAACATTTATCCTTTGACATTCTGCTAAAAGGAAGACTTTTCCTGTCTCCTCCATTTACTTATTCATTTGTTTTTAATCTGAGGACTCATCAGTTCCTATTTTATTCACAGGATTGTAATCCATTACTATCAATATTTAATTTTAATGCTGAAAGTGTATGGCCAGTGGGAGCCCCTTCAGGTTGCCTCATTTTTTTTTACATGTTCCATCATTCATTAATCACTTCTTTACTTTCTGGCCCAGAAAGGTGTTCCAGGGTCATTTTGTCCTTTCTCTGATCCAGCACTGGAGTCAGTCTTTTCTACAGGGAGCTCTGTTCCTCTTAGCCATGGAGAGGTATTTAGAAAACAAGATCTGTGCACTTGGTATACTCAATGCTGCTAGGGTGTCATTGCCTCTAGGCCCTCTCAGCAAGAATGCTAGGAAAGTATCTATGTCTAATGTTAGAAAGCACCTGATTTTAATGTGTTGAAGCTTGGATTACACAACAGCACTTAATAATATCTCATGATGTTTCAATCAGTGAGAAAAATAAACTTTTATTCTTTCCTCACCCCCAGGTATGTGTAATCCCCGAAACTACAGTGACACGCCTCCAACTTCTAAGAGCACAGTGGAGGAGCTTCATGAGCCTATCCCTTCACTCTTTCGGGCTCTCACAGAAGGAGACACTCAGTTGAACTGGAACATCGTCTCCTTCCCTGTTGCAGAAGAGCTTTCCCATCATGAGAATCTGGTTTCATTTTTAGAAACTGTGAACCAGCCACACCACCAAAATGTGTCTGTTCCCAGCAATAATGTTCATGCGCCTTATTCCAGTGACAAAGGTAATTGCCAATGGTTGACTTTTTCTCTCTTGCCCCCTCTCTTTCCATGTGGTCTGGGAAGCCTATGTGATGGTGATGTGTTAGAGCGGCTTTTTGGTTTTGAATGTGCATAGCCTTGTAAGTGTAGTAACCCCAGTCCCTGAGTAGACAGGAGGACTTGTTCTCACAACTCCTTCAGACTCAGTAATAGAGGCCATATTGGAAAATAGGTAACCTGGATCTAATTTTGATATTTATTGGCATTAGGCTTTGACTGCCCTTTTCATGAGATGGCAACAGAGCTGCTTTTACCTATTGCAGAGTTGCTTGTCGTCAGTATATGGAGGGTCCTCGGAGGTCAGGTTTCTATGAAGTGCTGGTGCTACAGATGGTGCCCAGTCATCAGCTGAATTTCTCAGTGAGCAAGTTGGTGTTACAGATACCTGATGTAGGTGTGTACTAACCCAGCCAGTTCTCTGCCAATGAGCTCTGTTGGTCAGAAGCAAAACTAAACAAGAGAGTGACATGTACAACTAGGAGAATGTGTTAAGGAACATTTATTAATGAGGACAGGTCATACCTTATCATTGGAATGTAAAGGGCATGTTCATAAAAGTCTGTGATGTTTTCAGATGAAGGGCTCCACACAATTTCCCTGTGGAATAATGAGACAATTATCAATATTGCAGTTATTTATTAAAATATGAGATAAATTATGCATAAACAGTATAATTTGTGCTTTTTTATTTGGCTTTTTTTGTTGTGTCCTCCATTACAACTCTACCTATCTAAAATAGCATGAACTTGGGCCATTAGTAGTAAAAGCAAAACAGCTTTTGTGTTTGTTTTTTTTTTTGTCTTTTAGGGCTGCAATGGCAGCATATGGAGGTTCCCAGGTTAGGGGATGAATCGGAGCTGTAGCCGCCAGCCATAGCCACAGCCACAGCCACAGCAATGTGGGATCTGAGCTGCATCTGTGACCTATACCACAGTTCACAGCAATGCCAGATCCTTAAACCACTGAGCAAGGCCAGTGAGTGAGGCCAGGGATCGAACCCACGTCCTCATGGATGCTAGTCAGGTTCGTTAACCACTGCGCCACAATGGGAACTCCCTTTTTTTTTTTTTTTTTTTTTAGCTTTTGTTAATAAAGAATAAGAATTCTTAATTCCTCTTAGGTTAAAGTCCTTTATAAGATAAATTCTAGGTCTTGGAAAACATCAGAAATGTACAGAATGTGTCTTGCTATCACTTTCTATTATAAAAATGTAAACAATCAACATAATACTAAATGATTCATACATTTTTCTCAAAGATTATTCAAATTCATGAACAAGCAGGGAGCCAATTCCTGGAAACACCAACCCAGGTATTTTCTAATAGCTAATGCTGGATTATGCCACATTGCTAACCACATTTGCATCATTCGAATTACTTTATTTTATTTTACTGTGAATTCTCAGTGTAACTTTAGAACAATATTTTCAAACTTGTTTTAGCTGGAGAATTCTCTCCTCATAGGAAATCTTTTTTTTTTTGTCTTTTTGCCATTTCTTGGGCCGCTCCCACGGCATATGGAGGTTCCCAGGCTAGGGGTCCAATCGGAGCTGTAGCCACCAGCCTACGCCAGAGCCACAGCAACGCAGGATCCTAGCCAAATCTGCAACCTACACCACAGCTCACGGCAACGCCGGATCGTTAACCCACTGAGCAAGGGCAGGGACCCAACCCGCAACCTCATGGTTCCTAGTCGGATTCGTTAACCACTGCGCCACGACGGGAACTCCCTCATGGGAAATCTTATCAGAAATGCCCAGTCTGAAAAGTGCAGCCCAGAAGCATAGCAGTTGCGGTTAAGCCCAGTCATTTCCTTCCAGATCAAAGTCTGAAATCAGATGAAGTGGTGGGAGAAGCCCTCTGTGTCTGAGCTGGAGTAGGCAACTCAGGCTTCCTTCTCCATGTGATTAACAAATATGATCTTTTCCTCATACCTCACTCATTGTCCTGTGCTGACCAGGGGCAAGAGAGCTAAGATAAATAACTGGTTTGGGTTTGTTTTTTTTTGTTTTTTTTTGCCTTTTTAGGGCCATACCCATGACATATGGAAGTTCCCAGCCTAGGGGTCAAATCAAAGTTGCAGCTGCCAGCCTACATCACAGCCACAGCAACACAGGATCCAAGCCATGTCTGCGACCTACCCCACAGCTCAGGGCAACACCAGATCCTTAACCCACTGAGAGAGGCCAGGGATCAAACCCACATCCTCATGGATTCTAGTCGGTTGTTACTACTGAGCAATGATGGGAACTCCTAAATAATTGTTAATAATATTCAGCTAGGTATTGATGTATTTCCTACTTTTCCTACTTAATGCTCTGAAATCTTAACCTTTTATCTTTCAGAGCACATGTGTACTGTGGTTTATTTTGATGACTGCATGTCCATACATCAGTGTAAGATATCCTGCGAGTCCATGGGGGCGTCCAAATACCGCTGGTTCCATAATGCCTGCTGTGAGTGCATTGGTCCAGAGTGCATTGACTACGGCAGTAAAACTGTCAAGTGTATGAACTGCATGTTTTAAAGAAGGAACAGAGATGTAAACCCAAGCAGTTTATCTAAGGTGTGAAAAGCTATGCAGTGGTATCTACTGGTTGCATCCGAATGCCAGCAGATTAAGAAGATGTAGAGAATTTGAGCTGAGTTACTTTTGAAGTGTGAAAAATCCATGATTGTGTTAAATTATGATTATAACTGCTCTATTTATCTTACTGCTCGCTGCTACTAATAAGCCCTTTCTTCTTAAACTCGTGTACAACTTTGGTAACATGAGAAGCAGATGCACAGAGAATGCCTTGAGAGAGGTGATGTTTCTAACACAAAGCCTGGTGTCATTTTCTTGTCACATTCCAAAAGCCTTTTGTGTTGGAGGTCTAGAGTATGTTAACCTTAGTTTTAATTTCTTCATGTACTACTCCTAGGACACTGGCTTTTTAGGGTTGTTTGCCTTTTTTCACTGTACCTGGTATTATTTTCTGTTCCATAAATAGGGTAGATATTCAAATATATCACCCTGAGAATTCACCAAAAAATCCACATAAAAAGCTTAATTTCAGACCTCTTTATGTTGGTTTTAGAAGGTAAATGCTTACTGTAGTTTAACCTTACAGAAGAGAATCCACCCTACACATACACATACTGGCAAAGCTTTAGGGAAAGTTTCTCCTCCTCCTCCATCCCCTGCCCCAAGTGCTGATGTGGGAAGTGCTGAAGCATCTTCATGAAGGCTTGCAGGGCACACCTGAGACTTTGTGAACTACTCTGCTGGGGTAAGTAATTAGGAAGGGAGAGCTTTTTTCTGACTTAAGGTGCTAGCCTAAAGAGCACCAGGAGTGGGAAAAACTGCCAAACTGGACTTTGGGAAACATGCCCCTTTTATGGAAATAGGGAAGCTGTGCTCACTGGGCACGGGGACAAGCCCGCTCAGCCTTAGTGCCACGTTCTCCAGTGGATGGACAGGAGGTCGGTCAGAGGCGATGAAGCAGAGTTAGCAGTATGAATGGAAAGGGTTGAAAATGCTGGGGGTTCTAACGGAAACAAACTTAAGATTATTTACATTAATTATTGTGTTAGTTTGTAATCTTTCCTTTAGGTTCACATCTAGATCAGATGTTCTTGTTAAACAAGGATAATCACACAGTAGGAGGTTAAAATAATGAACCCCCCCCCAAATTCTCTATTTAAGATGATGTTAACTCTAAATATACTACAGAATGTTTTGTCAGCTTTTCATATAATGTTTCAATGAAGATAAGCTTAAACTGTATGTGCCCTTCATGGCAATAAAATCCCGATCTTCAAGCATAAACCTAAAGTGTAAATATTTATATTCAGAGACTCTTAACTTTACAAAATTTCTCAAATAGTACATATTTGAATTACAAGTAACCTTTTAGGAATACCTCTTTGTATATCTAAATATTTTAGTATATAAAAATAGGTAATACTCTTGGACACTTTGTATTCATTATCTGAATAGTAGTTTCAAGATCATGTATAATATTATAATTAACTATCATGAAGTGTAAAGACTTGATACTGTTTCTGCTCTTTCAGATAACTCTGAGGTTATCTGTAACACTCAAGGTACTTTTTTAGACTTTTAAAAAGTTGAAATTTAGTCCTGGATGTATTTTTTTTTTTTTTGATAGGAAAACATCGAGATGTCCTTTTCTTTTACCTAGAATGCCTGTTTATAAGTGCCTTGAAAAAAACATAGTTCCCTGTCTTCATTAACACCTGTAAAACTGAAGGTTTTCTTGAACTTAAGAGAAAATTTTAAAGGAGTCTGCAGCCAGCTGCTTCATTTCAACTTTGCTGTTTTTCAGAGTAATTCATACCTGTGAATAGAGGAAGGCTTTTGTGTTTATTGACAACATGCTTAATGTTTCCCTAAATATGTCAGCAAACTTTTAAATACTGTATTTATCATCTTTTTTAGGACTTCTTTCTTAAATTTTAAAATATAATATTTCTTATTGGAAGAATAATTTCTTGAACCATGTTATGTTTTAACTGATTTTTCTTACCTCTATTTTGCTCAGTAGAAATTATCCCTAAATGTAATGGTTTTATATTCAAATTTTATTTAATTTTTCTGGCTTATGAAGGAGTTAGAAGAAAGCATTCACTTAAAAGATTCCATTTCCAGTTCTATAGTGTATTTCAGGTTTTAAATAATCACATTTTTCCAAATTAAAAGAATTTGGAAATTCTTTTCCATTTCCCAATTTCAGTCAATTTGGGAAACTGATAGCCCCACTAAAATTTACTCCTTCTAATACCAATCTAAGCACAATTCACTTCTATATTGATGCTGTGCTTAAAAAAATTAATCAAAAATTTATACTTAGATCAAAAAAATTAAATCAGTAGATATTATAAAAGCCATATATATAAAGGTTTCTTTCCTTTAGTAAGACATGAACTTGCTTATTGGTTTTTCTGTCCCCCCCCCCCCATAACATCTGATTATTAACCGAAACTGTACTCACAACTGTGGCACCAAAACAAATGATAATTCAAATACAATAAGTCTTTATTTACATAGATTCTGTAAGAGAAGTCTTTATTTATAAACGCAATTTCTAAAGTTTTAGAAAACAAAATTGATAAAATGTTAGACTCTTTGAACAGTTATTTATAAATCAGAATAGCATCAAAATGGAGAAAATAAACTAAGACTTCTGAAGAATGAGGTAAATATAAATAAGCCAAAGATTTAAAGCTTTTTATGAAAGCTTCTTTGAAGATTTTTAAATCTATTCTCCATTCCCAAGAGTTTGTTTGTTATATTTTACATGATCTACAACTCTTAAAGTTTTGTATTGTTTCTTTGGTTTTCCCTATAAACAAAAAAGTATTTTAATAAAAAATTGAAATGGGTGTGTGATGTTTTTTGTTAACTTCAGCAGAGCAAGCAAAAATAAGTTTGCTGTTTCTGTATAGTGAGGTTATTGTTTAAGGGATCAGCTAAAGCATGTCCCCCTCTCTGGAGATCCTTACAGATTCTATTGAAACAAGGGATCTACAACAGTCTGCTCTTTGCTTTTTCATGTGCCTTATTCCACTATGGGAAAGGCTTTGAAATGAAACACTCACATTTTCCTTCTTCAGCAGGCCTTTCAGTGCCAACCAGGCTCACAAGAACTTCATGATGGCAGAAGGAGTTACCAAAAGGTCCAGGTAGGAAGGTGACTCCCCGCCCTTCCTGGCAGGGATCCTCAAAGGCAGTGTTACTGGAATGGAGATCCCTAGGCTGTACCCTCGTGGTGAAATCACGTGGTGTTACTTCACAGGCTCTACCTTTAGACAGCGTAGTGGAGGGGGGATCGGGAGAGGGGGAGATTCAAGGGGAGAGTCAGCCTGACTGACTCCAGGGATGATGGATCTGAGGAATAGAATTAGTTTCAAAAAAGATAGTTCATTTGACTGGGAAGGCTGTTCTTTTGCTGATGGGTGTCCAATGGCGGGGAGTTGCATGGAGCTGAGAGGCAGAGTGGGTTGGATTGGGAGGGGATGTCTCTAAGTTTGAGAAGTCAGCAAGGACCAGACTGCCGTGCATGTGTGAAGCCGCCAGACACACCTGAAGCCTGTGGGTGTCAGGAGTCATGACTCTCAGTGCTCTGAGATTGTTCCCAACCAGCAAAAAAAAAAATTCATTTTACATCCTTTTATTTTGAAGTCTGTACTAGAAGGAGGGAGTCAGCAACAGCTGCCTTCACAGCTTTTCTGCATCCCCTGTTCCTCCCACCCCGAGAGTGGGGGCCCCCGGTACATTCTTGAGTTGGAATGTCCTTGCTCTTGCCAGTTTTTATAAGGAGCTCAGCACATTTGGCAGAACCTAGCACCCCAGGGGGAGGAGGAAACACAAGAGTGTAATCATTCTAAGGTAACTGTTAATTTATTAAAGCAAACCTTGTCTCTCGGGGTGTTCACAACTCTGCCTTTTGTGAGTTGTTCTGAGTGGACATACTAGACTTCCTGCGATGACCTTGGAACAAAGAGCTCGGTCCAGCAGGGGCCAGAGCACAGACTCTCACATGATTCCTGGCGTATGGCAGGTGGCCAGGCAGGCTCAGGCTCCGAGCTCCAGAAATGGATCTGACCCCTTGAAAAAACATATTCTCTTATCAGTCAGGAATCTTGAACAAAGTTCAACAGGTGCAGGTGTTCAGCAGTTCTGGAGACGAAATTCAAACAGCAGAGCCTGAGCTGCAGGGAGGGGCCATTTCCAGCACACGGGTCACCTAACAACCGCGTCTTTGTGTGCAAGACTCTGCCATTCTTTTTCTCTCTCAGATTTCTAGATAAAAGGAAAAATAAACATCCACTGAAAGTAGGGGAAAGGAGAGAACTATTCTTCATTTAATGCTTGATTTTCCTGGTAATAATGGGTTAAAAAAGGACCAGCCCATGATTCAGTCATTTCTCAAATTCATATACTTCTCCTGAGAAATGGGGGCACTGAGCAGGTAGTCCTGGCAGTCAAGGCTGGGGCTTTTCTGGATACTTCCAGGCCAGACTAGATGTAGAGCAAGACAGTGGCAGGAAGCCCACCCTCACTGCACACTCGGCTGGACATAGGGTGCAGTAGCGAGTATCTGCCTGCTGGGTCTGGATCCTGCTGGTAATGCCTGCCCTGCAGGGCGGAGCCCATGGCACCAGTGTGGAATGGCATCTCCTGTCCTGCAGGATGGTAATCTAATGTTACCGTGTCTTGTGTATTGTCTGATCACCCCTGAAATGGCTGCACCAGTCACAGCACTGGAGGCCCAAGTCAGAGTAACGTGGAACCTGAGCACTTTGAGCGCTGGACCAGGAAGTAGAGGTAGCCCAAAGCAGCCTGCTTTCCACTGGCCAGTCCGAGAGTGAGGTGGACCTCCCTGTTCTCTCCCAGGTACAAGGACCAGGAGTGTCTGGCTGAAAGAATGCAGCCTGAGGGTCTCATGCAAGCTGAAATGGTGAAGGGACAGAACGTCTAAGTAGAAGCCGTGAGAAAGGGGATCAGTACAGAAAGCGGTGGGGGAGGCTGGCCCGTCACAATGCAGAGCAAAACCTCCATAGACAGGCTCTGGACCTGCCAGGTTCCAGGGAAGTCTCGGCCCCATGTTTTCATCCTTTCCTGTTCCTTGGGTGAGTGTTCCCTTGCAACGAGCCAATTTTCTTGAGAAATTCCAGTGGATGTCTGTTCTTTACAGCCCCAGTCCTAAGGAATACAGTGTTCCCCTGGTGTTTTTTTCTCTACTCAAACGAACCTGTGTATTTTTTCTAACAAAACTGCATCAGAGTGAAATGCTGTTTTTTAACTTGACAGTATATTGTGAGAATTCTCATAAATATCACAAAACTTCATAGAACTTCCTTGAGGTATACCCAGACTTCTGACAGCTGTCGTCACAGAGCAAAGTCCAGTTTGCTACCCTCCTAATGCAAAGCATCTGCCACAGAAACCCACCATCCACTTGGGCGAAGTTGTCCCCGGAGCCTGTCCAGCCCAGTCCTGGCCACTACCCCCTTCACCTTCCCCCCCACCCCCCCGAGAGTTCCAGAACAATCCTTACTTTCTTGGGCCAAATCCAATTTTTCAAAAGCAGAAACATACTGGAACTGTTGAACATGAAACGAGGCACAAAAAAGCATGAAGCATAACAGTTCTACTTGTTCTGTGACATTTTAAAAAGAGCAAATCTGTCATCAAGACAAAAAACTGAAACAGAAACCAAGCGCTTTGGTATCGAGTGTGTCACGCCATGAAGATGGCCCTGCAGCTGAACCATCCAGTAGGCCATCCAGCGATACGGCCTTTCAAACAATGGCTGGTCGCCTGCCCACAGCTCTAATGCTCTAGGGCCTTTGAACATCTTCCCTGAAGCATTTTCAATGGCAGCTGTAGCCGGGAGATGCCTTGGTGTCTCTGTCCTGGGACACAAGAATCCTAATGCAGGGTGCCCAGGGACCCCTGTCCGCCTCTAAAGCTGTGTGGTGGCCTCTCCCCTGGCCACTGTTGACCTGGGCTGAGCTCCGTCCTCATCTCTGTGCTAAATGCCCAGACACTGTCACCACTGGCACTGTTGCTTATCCACATTTGTTCCTGACCCTTCTCCCTTTGGGACCTCTCTAGGGTCATTGGAGAAAAGAAAAAAAAAAAACCTGCCAGCTACCAACTCTGGCTTGCTTTCACGGCAGCGTACCTCAGGTATATGGCAGGAAAAGAGAAGGAAAAAGTTCCTCACCCCACAATGGCCACACCTGGAGTTACCTGTCAGTCACCAACCTGGTGGTCACGTGCAAAAGATGCAAATAACCAGCCTTAGCTCCTTGGGGCCACGGTCCCCCAAGCCCTACACCATCTCTAACTTGGCTGATGCGCTTCCTGCTGGCTGCCCCTCCGCCTCTGATCTTGCCACCTTCAACCCTTCCCCGCAACATGACCTTTGTAAAATGCAAATATTTCCAAATTTCTCCTGGATTAAAATCCTCAGGAGTTCCCGTCGTGGCGCAGTGGTTAACGAATCCGACTAGGAACCATGAGGTTGCGGGTTCGGTCCCTGCCCTTGCTCAGTGGGTTAACGATCCGGCGTTGCCGTGAGCTGTGGTGTAGATTCGGCTCGGATCCCGCGTTGCTGTGGCTCTGGCGTAGGCTGGTGGCTACAGCTCCGATTGGACCCCTAGCCTGGGAACCTCCATATGCCGTGGGAGCGGCCCAAGAAATAGAAAAAAAAAAAGACAAAAAAAAATCCTCAGTCACTTCTCATCTACTACTTAGAGGATAAAATCCACATTCTTGACTGTACAACCCGCCTCCATGAGTAACTCCTGCCCACCTTGCCGATCTCAGCTCTCATCACTGCTGGACTCCCATTTCGTGCTCCAGAAATGTAAACTGCTTGTAATTCCCTTAATGCCCTGCTTGCCTCCAGCTGGAAATGCCCGTTCCAAAATCACCAAATTAGAATTGGTGCCAGGACAAACACATCCTATGCTTATGGGCTTCTAAAACAGTGGTCAAGGTTTATATTTTCACGTTAAATAGGGACCCATACCCATTTTCATGTGTGAGCCAGCCATGACGTGAAGATGGTGACCCAGGCAGGGACCACAGGCTGTCCTTGAAGCCCTAGTGTTGCCCTCGACTGACTGCACTTCGAGGCCTGCTCACCAAGCAAGTCCAAATTTCATTTCCTTTTATGTGGAACCAGGGTTACCAGTGGCTGCTGTAGAGGAGGAGGAGCCACAAGCTGCTTGATGCAGTGAACTCTGTAGACTGCAGTGCTGCACAGATACATGCTGAGCTTAAGGGGATTACCTGGTGGTGTGTGAAGGAGTGAACACATAAACAAAGGTTTTTTTCAGGGGAGCTGCTGGAAAACCTTAGCTTCAATACCCAATGGAGCAGTATCCTGCTGCTCTTGTTAAAAATTAACCTCCACAGGGGGTTCCCACTGTGGCACAGTGTGTTAATGATCCAGCTGTCTCTGGATCGGACCTCTGGTGCTGGTTCAATCCCTAGCCCAGTGCAGCGGGTTTAGGATCCAGCATTGCTGTATCTGTGGTGTAGGTCACAGCTGCAGCTGGAATTTGATCCCAGGCCTGGGAACTTCCATATGTTGGATGTGCAGCTGAAAAAAGAAAAAATTTTACCTCCACAAACTCAGGGCTTAAAACAACATATATGTGTGGATTTTTCTGGTGGCTCAGTAGGTTAAGGATCTCACAGCTGTCATTGCAGTGGCTTAGGTCACTACTGTGAGGTGGGTTTGATCCCTGGCCCAGGAACTTCCTCATGCCGTGGGGGTGACCAAAAAACATACATGTGTTTTCTTCTAATCCTGGAGGCCAGAAGATCAGAATCAATTTCAACGGACCATGGTCAAAGCACCAGAAGGGGAGGGCCCTTCCAGAGGCTGAGGGAGGATCCTTGCCTTTTTCAGCTTCCAAGGGCCACGTGCATTCCTTGGCTCACATCCCTTCCTCACCTTCACTCATTCCAGCCTCTCCTTCTCCCTCCCATCACCTCCTCCTCCAGCCCTGCCCCTGCCCCCACATCCTTCTCATAAGGGCCCTTCTGTGACATCAAATCTACCAGATAGCCCAGGAGATTGTCAAGACCCTTAGTTCTATCCCACCTGTAAGGCCTCTTCCACAGGAGGTGATATTCACAGGAGATGGGGACAGGATTGACTTTGGGGTCATCGTTCAGCACCTACCACAGTGTAGTGTCACCAGAAGCACCTGGCTGGTGGTCCAGACCAGTTCAGCCTTCTCAGGCTGAGGTGTGTGTGCCCAGGGCCACAGGGCCAGCCTGAGTTGACTGTCTTTAGCCACAGGAACCCTGCAGTGCAAAAGCTGCTGGCTCCAGCTCCTCACTTGACAGACCAGGAAGTGGAAGCCCAGTGGCAGACAACTTACTAAGAGCACACAAGTCAGAGTGAGGGCCGAGACTCAGCCCCCTTCTCCTGGGAGGCTGCTGTATGTTTATTCCAGACACGTCAGCCCAAAGGACGGAGATAGACAGTGTGTCAGTGGCACTGGCCGAGAGCACCATCTGCCTCCAAGACCAATGGTGCCCTGGGGTCGCTGAAAGGTGTGTTTTTTCAAGGGGAAACAAATAGGAATGCGGAGCATGATTTGCCTAACTGCTAATGGTTCCATTTTCCTGGGGGAAAAGCTCAGCAGTGTTGTGGATTGAATGTGTGTCCCTTACATTCAAGTGTTGAAGCCCTAACTCCCAGTGGGTTGGTATTAGCAGGGCCTTTGGGAGGTGCTGGAGGTGGATGAGGCTGTGAGGGTGGGGCTCCTGCTACGAAGAAGAAGAGATCAGAACTCTCTCTGCCTGTGATGCAGCAAGCTGGCCTCTGCAGACCAGAAGATGGTCTGTACCAGCCGTGGAATCTGCCATCGCCTTGATCCTGGACTTCTAGCCACCAGAACTGTGAGAAATAAATCCTGTTGCTTATGCTCCCCTGCATGTGGTATTTTATCTATCTGCTCAAGCTGGCAAAGGCAAGCAGGATCCTGATGGGACCTATACATGTTCACAGACGCTCGTATGGGAAGCGCTTAGTGATGCTTATTGGAAAAGAGCAGCTTTGACTCTAATACCAGTTTTCCTCTGGAAGACCTTGTCCTTCAGGGTTTGACAATTTTGAGACGGTAGGAAGTCCACAATCTGGAACTCCTCATGCTGTCTTCCTTCTCCTCTCCAGAATCTTCTGCATTCCTTTTGTGCTCCCTAAAGTAGTGACCCTCAACCAGGGGAGTGAAGGTCTCTCTTTGGAATGAGATTTATTTAGGAGACAAGTATATAAAATGCAGACTGGGCTGTGACAGTATAAATCACAAATGGACGCAAGCCTGGTCCACAAATGGACCACTCCCCATGGCGCATAGTTGCCTGGTGATTATTTTTAATCTAAGGTGACTGGAACCAGTGTGTTGTGAGTGACAGAGCAGAAGCAGGGATGAGCTGCTTCCAGCCAGGTGGTTAAAGCTGAATGTGCCTGTCCACACTCAGGTGTCTTGTGGCCCATGCACAGTTGCATGGCTTGGAATGCCAAGGCTTCCTTTGAATTTAGTGAGCTTCTGACCATTGGTGCTTTAGGAAAATGTTACTCCCTCAAAAAGACTCCCTGTATCTCCAAACAGCTGTACCTTTTGTGTGCCAAATAGAAGACACACAGAGAACAAAGATGTTGGTTATCATGGTAACCAAAGATATTCCCAAAATCCTAGTACCAAAATATGGAGGGTGAGGGGAAAATTGCTTTGTTCCAATGCTGATCTCCAGCCATGGCAGATTGGAATGCCCTTGGGTCAAGAATCCTTTCAAATTGCAGTATTTGTGAGCTAAAAAAAAAAAAGAACTCAATTCAATAGCTGAAAAGTTGGACATTGGCAAATAGCAAAGAGAAAGAGAGAGAAAGAAGAAGAAAAACTGTTAGGAGTACAAAAGAAATTTTGACCAGCTCCCTTGTTTAACAGCCTGAGCCATTTCAGAATTTATGAGGTCCCCAAAATTAGGCTCTCATGATGAACAATCAAAGCATCTGTGAAGTAGCAAACACATTGAAATCACGTTCAGAGCAAAACCACATTTGCGTGACGAATGCTGGAACATTACTCTCAAAAAAGGCTTGTCTCTGGAACTTGATGAAAGCCCAGAAATGCACAACAGTGTGGATGCTTGGAGCAAATGAGGTCAATGGCAAGATGGTGAACAACTCCAAGTAAACAGGTCTTCCTTTTTAGATGCTTCCACCCCTAAATACGTTATGCACATTTTTCATTCTTTTTATTTTTTTGACTGTGTCCCCGGCATGCAGAAGTTCCCAGACCAGGGATCAAACCTTTGCCACAGCTATAACCAGAGCCACACAGTGACAACATTGGATCCTCTTTTTTTCTTTTGAGGGCCGCATCTGCTGCATATGAAAGTTCCCAGGCTAGGGGTCGAATTGGACCTGCAGCTGCCAGCCTGCACCACAGCCACAGTAATGCTGGATCCTACACCACAGCTCACGGCAATGCCAGATCATTAACCCACTGAGCGAGGCCAGGGATTGAACCCACGTCCTCATGGATACTAGTCAGGTTCATTACCACTGAGCCACAGTGGTAACTCCTGGATCCTTAACCTATTGCACCATGAGGGAACTCCACATTTTGCATTCTTAGCCCAGGGAACTTGGCCATCCCTACGACAACCCCATGGACCACTGTGAGAAGGGGAGTCCCTGTGCCAGGGTGTGAAGCAGGTCTCATTAATCTTAACTCTCTCCATGTAAGTGGCATATGATCATATAGTCGCTTTTTTTTTTTTGCAATGTTTGATACAGTTCATGACAATAATAAAAGTAGCTACATTTGCAAATCATTGATTCGGCCTCTATTTTTCATTTATTAAATTGATTTTATTCACAAGGAGTTTAGTTGTGTTGCCTGCATTTGATTTCACTAAATTATTAGGTGCAAGCTCAATATTTACTTTCTAGATTCATGGTCCATAGGTGATATTTTGCATATTATTCAAATTTTGCCATATTGTTACCAAGCAAGAGCTCATTGCCCAACACACAAAGGAGTCAATACTATGGCACCAGCCTTGAGAAAAGAAAGAGGTTTACTGCCAGGTTAACCAGCATGGAGACAGGGAGCAAGGCTCAAATTTGTCTCCCTGCTGGTTGACCTGGCAATAAAGCCCTTTCTTTTCCCAAAACCCAGGGCCGTAATATTGGCTTCTATGTGTGTGTGCCAGGCAGTGAGTCCTTGCTTGGTAACAATTTTGGCAACCACAAGGGGACTAAAGTCTTGTGACCCCTGTAGCCCCCAGTGAGGGCTACCATCTTTGATCCTGAGTGGCCACCTAGACCGAATATGCCTACAGGTTGGGTTGTTGGGTTCTTGCTTCCCCACCATGATGCTCCAGGCTCCTCAGAGCTACTTTCATTTTTTTTTTTTTTTAAACTTTGGACTCACTTGGTTTTTGTATAAATCCTATGGAACCAGGGTTGTGAGAGTGACCCTCCAGACCAGTTGAACATTTTCTTTGGCCAAGCATCCTGAAGGTATCACCAGCTAGGGACCAATTTTTGTTAATTCATCAGTTCAGGAATTCTTTTTTTTTTTTCCTTTTTAAGCCCACACCCGTGGCGCATGGAAGTTCCCAGGCTAGGGGTTGAATTAGAGCTGCAGCTGCAGGCCTACACCACAGCCAAAGCAATGTGGGATCCAAGTTGCATCTGTGAGCTATGGCATAGCTTTTGGCAACATCAGGTCCTTAACCCAGTGAGTAAGGCCAGGGATTGAACCCACATCCTCACCAAAAAAAAAAAAAGACTATGTCGGGTTCTTAACCAGCTGAACCACAATGGGGATTCTTATTTTTTTATTTTTTCGGCCATGTTTCCGAGCCAGGGAACGAACCCACACCGCAGCAGCAACTCAAGCCTCTATAATGGCAACACCAGATCCTTAACCTGCTGTGCCACAGGAGAACTCCACAGGTGCGGTGTTTTTTGTGTGTGTGTTTTCTTTTGTTCCATTTTTGGCCACCCTGTGGCATATGGAGTTCCTGGGCCAGGTGAGGGATCAGATCCGAGCTGTAGTTTCGACCTATGCCTCAGCTGTAGCAACAGTGGATCCTTAACCCACTTGTGCATCCCATAGCTGCAGAGATATCACCAGTCCTGTTGCGCCAGAGCAGGCACTCCCACAGGTGTGTATTCTTGATGGAACCAGCCCTGATTACCTTGTTGGGGTGAGAGGGTAAAGGGAAAATAGGGACTAGGAGAAATCAGCTGTTTCTGAATGGATGGTCAGCATGGATTAAGGAGCATGGCTTTGTGTCTTCAGATTGACTTAAAGGCAGAGATTAAAGAGAAACAAAACAGGTAGGACATTTTTAGGCAGATATTTAAGAAAGGTTGAAGTTGTTGGGACAGTAACAGGATAATCAGGAATTTTATATAATTACTTGCAGTTTAAATTAAAAAAAAAAAATACGTTAGTCAAAATTGGCCTGGAGTTCCCGTGGTGGCGCAGTGGTTAACGAATCCAACTAGGAACCATGAGGTTGCGGTTTGGTCCCTGCCCTTGCTCAGTGGGTTAACGATCCGGCGTTGCCGTGAGCTGTGGTGTAGGTCGCAGACGCGGCTCGGATCCCGCGTTGCTGTGGCTCTGGCGTAGGCCGGTGGCTACAGCTCTGATTCAACCCCTAGCCTGTGAACCTCCATATGCCGCGGGAGCGGCCCAAGAAATAGCAACAACAACAACAACAAAAGACAAAAGACAAAAAAAAAAATTGGCCTGCATTTAGCCAAATGTAAAACCTATGCAAAAAAATCTTCCAAAACACAAAACTTCATTTGAAACGTTTTAGTGGGCTTGTTGAAAATAGCTTTTAAATGTTAAATATGTCTAGAGAGTGGCCTGAGGTTGTAGTATTTTGAAGATGGAGACCATGTTTTTAAAGCAGATAATATCTAATTATCATTTGGATAAAGAACTCTACTGGTAAGTTTAGGCTTTGCCCTATACCTGTCCTTTCTGATCACATGTTCCTTTTAGCTCTATGCTATTGTGCTACAAATTTTAACATACCATATTCTTGTTCTGTATGATTTCTGACTGTATATGGTATACTGGGGTTATGAAAAAGAAGAAAATCATTTTCTTTTGGTAACACTACCTGTCCCCAGTAGCAGCTGGAGTCAGGGGAAAAATGGCCTGAGACTGGGTCTTGGAATTATAATATTGCTTTACAATTACATAAGAGTGGAGAAATCAGGTAAGATCAGCTTTATCCCTGTTTCTTGCAAGAGAAGAGCCTTTGTATAATTGGACACATTTGGGGTTTTTCTCACTGACACTTGTAACCCTTGTTTATGTGAGCCAAACTAGCAGTGAATTAAAATTAAACTGCTTAAGTGTGAACACATATACAGTATACAGTATGTTAAAAAGGAAAGCCTGCCAGGAGGTGCAAATCTTGGTGGTGGTGCCAAAGGCCGAGGGTTTTCTGGAAGCTTTGGGCTGAGTGTAGTCTACCTGGAATTGCCTGGATGTTTAGATTAGCTTGTGTGTGATCTCTGCTGAGGAGGAAAAACGTTTTTGTCATCTATCAAGATTAAACCCAATATGCTCAGAAAGGATGTGACAGCTTGAGTATCTCAACTGGTCTACTCCTGAGTTCCACCCATGTATAGCCCTGAGTTGAGTCTAAGACAGCCCCTCACTTCGCTTTCTTCAAGGTGACACCATTACCTCCTCCACCCTCCTACTCATCAGGTAAGTTTTCCAAGATAGCGAGTGAGACAGAGTCTGGACTCTCGGAGGTTCTCCTGTGACCTCAGGCTGGCTCTGCGCGCACACACGGGGAAATTATTAGGAGCCGTGACTGCATTGGCTACAGTCTTGGAACTGCTGGGACAGGTGGCATTTGGGTTGCATACAAGACCATCAGACTCCCGTTCTTGACAATCTCCTCCAAGGGAAGGCTCAGGCTTAGAGCCCCATGTCCAAGCTGCTCATGATTGAGGCCGTCCCTCCTCCTGGGAATCCTTACAGCCAAGCTGTGGATCGTCACCACTGAAACCAGACTAGGAAGTAAGCTTAGTGCCTAAATCCTAAAGTTCTCTCTGCTTTTTTGTGGTGGGGAGGGAAGGCCATTGTCCAGAGATTTGCAACCCACAGACTGTTTGCAGCCTGGGGTGTTGACTAAGCCTGGTGCTGCTTGCACACACAGTCTCTCTAAAGGTCCATTCTCAGAGGGGCCACCCCCCCCCACCCTGAACCAGCGCTCAGGTGGAGCGTGGTTGAGCAGCAAGCCTGCCCAGGTGCTCCCTACAAAGAAGCAGTGTGCTCTGAGCCGCAGATGGGCAAACCCCTGGTGCTGCCCTTCATCTCGCTGAGCTTAAGGGTTTCTGGATGCAGCCAACTTTGCAGCATCGCAGATGTCGAGATTTTGATGAGACCCTGGTTGACGTGGGGCCCAGTCCATGAAGGCTGGGCAGCAGGTGGCCAACTGCTGTTACAGGCAGTGGTTCCAGGCTCTTCTGTGTGTGTTTGCTGGCCAAGAAGTAAGCTATCTTGAGTGCTCTGTGTAGAAAACCCTGCCAAACTTCAGAGGATGGACCACAGAAGGAGATCGCGGGCTGTCCTACCACCCCCTCAACTACCCTCGGATCCAGGGAGGCAGGTACAAGTCCTGGGGTCACGTTTGATCTTGACTGGTTTTTCTAGGTTCTTTTGTACATTTTTCAGCAGAGGTGGAGGGAAGACCCTCAGGGTCAGAGCCTAACAATGATCTTGACCTTCAACATCTGGCTTCTCCGACCCCTCCCCCTCCCCATATGAAGGGCGGATCTCTGTCTGTTGGTGCTGAGGCGTCCACTCCAAATCCTCCCAGGGCCTCAGGTCCTGTCCCAGCCCAGCATCCTTCCTTACAGATGCTCTAAGGGATCAGTCTCCCCTCCCCCAGCCCGCCAGGGTATTCAATTCAGCCCAAAGGCTCCTCTGCCTCAGCCAGGGCGGTACCAGTTGAGACAAGTCCCAGAGGGTCTAGACCACCGAGGCCAACCAGGAGGTTTGTATGCGAACACCTCCCCGCTTTCTTCCTCTGATCTGTGTAATCGGAAAAAAATAGTTACAGCACAGCGTTCTGTACATGCCTCGGTGCCCAAGTTCCTTGTTGGAGTGGCATCTACTTACCAAATTAAATGACTTTCTCACCAGAAAAACTAGACTTTAAAGTATTCCCAGGTCAAGCCTCTATCCTCCAAGCTGCACTGTTATAGCCAGGAGGCAAGACCCATCCAGAAGCCCCTGAGGAAATTCTACAAAAGGTAGGAGCCATGTCTGGGCTCACAGAGGCCGAGAAGAGCCTAGATGGCTGACCCAGTAGTAGTACAATTCTGCCCTGGAGCCCAGACTCCAAATTTTTAGTAACACCCTTTAAAAAGGCATGTGAAGGGGTGCCCTGGTGGCTCAGAGGGTTAAGGATCCGGCATTGTTACTGCTATGGCATGGGTTGGATCCCTGGCCCGGGAACTTCCTCACACTGTGGGCGTGCCCAGATAAATAAATAAATAAGCAGGCACATGAAGGAAGGAATAAAGCCTCTGTCTGATAAGCACCTTTCTCAAATGCCGGTAACTCTTGTCAATCCCCATATCATGCTTCCATCCTGCGGGTACAAGACCCTGGGACCACAGGTCTTTGTGTAGTAATTATTGTTTTGTGCTGATTAGAGGACCATTTGCCATTTGGCCATTTGCACCCGGTGAGCCAAATCCTTATACTCTGCTCACAAAACTTTATCTGGAGACTTCTGCTGGTTTACAGTCCTGGACTTAACAGATGCCTCCCACCACGTACCCCTAAGTCCTGAGTCCCCAAAGCTGCCTTTGAATAGGACCATCCAGAGACTAATATAAACAACAGTACCGCTGACTGGTACTCCCACGAGGATGTGAACACGTCCCCACCATTTTCAGCGAAGCCCTGGCCAAGGACTTCAAGGATCTCCAATTAAATGATGGAGTCTTATTCCGCTAAGTGGGTGATAAAATTGCTAGTAAAACGAAAGAAGCTTCAGACCAAAGCACAGCCCTTCTTTTAGACTTTCTGGCAGACCGGGGATGTAAAGTCTCCAAGGAAAAGCACAAATTTCTCAAGGAACTGTAAAATATCTAGGATCTGAGTTATCAAGAGGGCAAAGAAACTTAGTGCCAGATGGAAGGGCAGCATTAGCTAGTGTGGCTGTTCCCACCGCCGGCAGCCGATGTGAGGGTGCAGGAATGACTGGGCTTTCTGGTGTATTTGGGTTCCTCACTTGGAACTCAGGCCAAACCCCTATATGAGGCTCTTAAAGGAAATGGCAGTGACTGGCCCTCAGAAAGCCATTAGGTGTTCTACATCTTACACATCGCTGAGGTCCATTCCAGCACAGCTGACCTGACCGATCAGCCTTTAGAGAACCCAGATATGGAAATGGTTCCCGCGGAGCAGCTCCCTGGACTGAGGTTGCCATATAACCCATCAGGAAGCCTTAGATGACCGCCCCCCACCTCGCCCCAGACACGTCTCCCCAGGGGACCGAGCTCTGTGCCCTCACGGAGCTCAGCATCTTAGATCTAAGTAAAAGGTTTTTATGCTGCTTCTCAGTTTGCCTTCTCTGTCGTGCATGCATGGGGGCCATGTGGAAAGAGAGGTCAACTAACATCAGGAATGAAAGAAACTAAACACAGAGGAGATACTGGCCTTGCTAAACTCTGTTACTACACCGAAAGTAGTAGGACATTGCCTCGGCCTCTGAAAGACAGATAGGCCAAATTATTATTTAATTTTCTGGCCCCAAAATAGATGGCTGGAACAAAAAACCCAGGTCCTAAGGCCCTACCATTCATTCCAAGTGCGGACCTGTCCCGATTTAAGCTTCGGTGTTTGGAAATGGATTTCACACTGACTCTCCAGGCGTGGTAATCAGCACCAAAGACCCAGAGAGGCTGGATTTACAATGAGCAGGGGCTGGTGCTTATGCCAAGCATTCATGGCGAAAAATCACTGCCTACATGAAGGAGCCCGTTATGGGAAGGATGCAACCTACCTTGGGCTATGCAAGTTATCATTGCTCCACAGATGCAAAGGGCCATCAAAGGTAACACAGAATTGCCTGACCTGCACCAGAAGCAACCCTACACCTGCGCCACCCCTGCTAAGAGGGACACCCCTGAGGGACAGAACCAGGGGATGACTGGCAGAGAAGCTTTACCATGAGGCCAAGAGCCAGGATGTATTACAGGTATTTGCCAGTGTTTGTGACACCTTCGCAGAAGGGGGCACAGCTTTCCCCCACAGGACAGAGGAGGCTTCTGGGGTAACAAAGTCCTCACTCAGAGAAACTACCCCTGGTTTCAAGTTGCCTCTTTCAAGTCAAAGTGACAGTGGAGGAGCTTTCATAGCCAAGGTGACTTGAGGGGCGTCTAGGGCCCTCGACATGATAGAAGTTCGTGCTTCCTGGAAACCTCGGTCTATAGGGAAGAATGAAAAAATGGTGAATCAATCTTGAAAAAGACAGTCGCCAATATATGCCAAGGAAGCCAACGTAATGGGATCAGAATTTACCATTTGCTCTGCTGGGGGTCAGAGCAGTCCTATAAGAAGCTCCAGTTGAGCCCTTGTGGAATGTTCTATGGGAGACCCTTCCTTAAGACTGAATATGACCACAGTCTTAAAAATACTCTTGTAGGGAGTTCTTGTCCTGACTCAGTGATTAACGAATCTGACTAGGATCCATGAGGGCACAGGTTCAATCCCCGGCCTCGCTCAGTGGGTTAAGAATCTGGCTTTGCTGTGGCTGTGGCATAGGCCGGCAGCTACAGCTCCAATTCAGCCCCTAGCCTGGGAACCTCTATATGCTGTGGGTGGGCCCTAAAAAGCAAAAAATAAATAACTAAATAAAAATGAAGAAAATAAAAATAAAAATACTCTTGTGGTAACAGATTTGATAAAATGTGCACCATCTCTAGGTTCTGCCTTATCTACTGCACATCCACCCATGCTTCTAGTGGGTGAAGGTTTCCCTGTACTGCACAAGCCAGGGACTGGGTCCTTGTCAAACCTGGAAAAAAATCAGTGCCTGAGGGTCAGCAAGGCAGGGTCGTATCAGGCAGATCACTTGTTAGTGCTAATCCAGCAATTCCTGATTTTTTTTTTCCCCCCTGGCTGCACCTGAACTTTCTGATATATGGAAGTTCCAGGGCCAAGGATCAAACCAGCGCCACCCCAGAGACAAGCCAGATCATTAACCTATTGCGCCACAGCGGGAACTCCTCCTGTTCTTTTTATGAGATCATTTTTATTCTTTCTCTTTTTGAAAATAAGAGTAAACATGCAATATATGGTCTCTATTTATATGTTAAGATTCCATTCCTGGGTGAGCCAAAACTATAACTAAGTTGTGTCTCAGTTTGGTGACTTGGGGCTGAACATAAGTGACTCTGGGGCCTGCTGAGTTGGTTTTTTTCAGGGTTGTGTGTGTGTGTGTGTGTGTGTGTGTGTCTTTTTAGGGCTGCACCTGAGGCATATGGAGGTTCCCAGGCTAAGGGTCCAATTGGAGCTGAAGCTGATGACCTACGCCACAGCCACGGCAATGTCAGATCTGAGCCACATCTGCAACCTACACCACAGCTCATGGCAAATGTGGCTGGATCCTTAACCCACTGAGTGAGGCCAGGGATGGAACTTACATCCTCATGGATACTAGTCAGGTTCGTTAACTGCTGAACCAGGACAGGAACTCTGAGGCCTGCTGTTTTTTTTTTTTTTCCCACTGTACAGCAAGGGGGTCAGGTCATCCTTACATGTATACATTACAATTACATTTTCCCCCCAGCCTTTCTGTTGCAACATGAGTATCTAGACAAAGTTCTCAATGCTATTCAGCAGGATCTCCTTGTAAATCTATTCTAAGTTGTGTCTGATAAGCCCAAGCTCCCGATCCCTCCCACTCCCTCCCTCTCCCATCAGGCAGCCACAAGTCTCTTCTCCAAGTCCATGATTTTCTTTTCTAAGGAGATGTTCATTTGTGCTGGATATTAGATTCCAGTTATAAGTGATATCATATGGTATTTGTCTTTGTCTTTCTGGCTCATTTCACTCAGTATGAGATTCTCTAGCTCCATCCATGTTGCTGCAAATGGCATTATGTCATTCTTTTTTATGGCTGAGTAGTATTCCATTGTGTATATATATATATATATATATACCACATATATATATATATACCATATATATATATATATATATATATATATATATATATATATATACCACATCTTCCGAATCCAATCATCTGTTGATGGACATTTGGGTTGTTTCCATGTCTTGGCTATTGTGAATAGTGCTGCAACGAACATGCGGGTGCATGTGTCTCTTTTAAGTAGAGTTTTGTCTGGATAGACGCCCAAGAGTGGGATTGCGGGGTCATATGGAAGTTCTATGTATAGATTTCTAAGGTATCTCCAAACTGTTCTCCATAGTGGCTGTACCAGTTTCCATTCCCACCAACAGTGTAGGAGGGTTCCCTTTTCTCCACAGCCCCTCCAGCAGTTGTTATTTGTGGATTTATTAATGATGGCCATTCTGACTGGTGTGAGGTGATATCTCATGGTAGTTTTGATTTGCATTTCTCTTATAACCAGCGATGTTGAGCATTTTTTCATGTGTTTGTTGGCCATCTGTATATCTTCTTTGGAGAAATGTCTATTCAGGTCTTTTGCCCATTTTTCCATTGATTGATTGGCTTTTTTGCTGTTGGGTTGTATAAGTTGTTTATATATTCTAGAGATTAAGCCCTTGTCGGTTGCATCATTTGAAACTATTTTCTCCCATTCTGTAAGTTGTCTTTTTGTTTTCTTTTTGGTTTCCTTTGCTGGGCAAAAGCTTTTCAGTTTGATGAGGTCCCATGGGTTTATTTTTGCTCTAATTTCAATCGCTTTGGGAGACTGACCTGAGAAAATATTCATGAGGTTGATGTCAGAGAGTGTTTTGCCTATGTTTTCTTCTAGGAGTTTGATGGTGTCCTGTTGTATATTCAAATCTTTCAGCCATTTGGAGTTTATTTTTGTGCATGGTGTGAGGGTGTGTTCTAATTTTCATTGCTTTGCATGCAGCTGTCCAGGTTTCCCAGCAATGCTTGCTGAATAGACTTTCTTTTTCCCATTTTATGTTCTTGCCTCCCTTGTCAAAGATTAATTGACCATAGGTGTCAGGGTTTATTTCCGGATTCTCTATTCTGTTCCATTGGTCTGTCTGTCTGTTTTGATACCAGTACCACACTGTTTTGATGACTGTGGCTTTATAGTATTTCTTGAAGTCTGGGAGAGTGATGCCTCCTGCTTGGTTTTTGTTTCTCAGGATTGCTTTGGCGATTCTGGGTCTTTTGTTGTTCCATAGAAATGTTTGGATTGTTTGTTCTAGTTCTGTGAAAAATGTCATGGGTAATTTGATAGGGATTGCATTGAATCTGTAGATTGCTTTGGGTAGTATGGCCATTTTTACAATATTGCTTTTCCCAATCCAGGAACATGGAATATCTTTCCATTTCTTTACATCTTATTTGATTTCTTTGATTAAAGTTTTATAGTTCTCAGCATATAGGTCCTTTACCTCCAGGCCTGCTGTTTTTAACAGCTTACATACATACATGGAGGTGTACGTATGTGTGTGATTCCATTTATTCTTTTTAAAACCACCCATATACAACCAGTCTTTTCTCCCTTCCTCCCTTCCTCCCTTTCTTGCTTCCTTTTTTTTTTTTTTTCTTTTGTGGCTGCCGTGTAGCATACAGACTTCCCAGGCCAGGGATCAGATCTGAGCTACAGTTTTGATCTATGTCATATCTGGGGCAACACTAGATCCTTTAACCCACTGTGCTGGCCAGGAGAGTCAACCAGTGTCCTGGAGCTGCAGAGATACCATCAATCCTGTTGCATTATAGTGGGAACTCCCACACACAACTTTTTTATTTTTTTTATTTTTATTTATTTATTTTTTATTACTCAAATGAATTAATCTAATCTGTAGTTATATAATGATCATAACAATCTGATTTCACAGGATTTCCATCCCACAGCGCAATCACATCCCCCCAACCCCCAAACTGTCTCCTCCGGAGACCATAAGTTTTTCAGTGTCTGTGAGTCAGCATCTGTTCTGCAAAGTTCGATCTGTCCTTTTTTCAGATTCTACATGTCAGTGAAAGCATTTGATGTTGGTGTCTCACTGTATGGCTGACTTCACTTAGCATGATAGTTTCTAGGTCCATCCATGTTGCTAAAAATGCCGGTATTTCATTCTTTTTAATGGCTGAGTAATATTCCATTGTGTATATGTACCACATCTTCTTGATCCACTCCTCTGTCGATGGACATTTAGGTTGTTTCCATGTCTTGGCTATTGTAGTGCTGCAGTGAACATTGGAGTACATGTGTCTTTGCGAGTCGTGATTTTCTCTGGGTAGATGCCCAGGAGTGGGATTGCTGGATCAAATGGTAGTTCTATGCTTAGTTTTCTGAGGAATCTCCATACTGCTTTCCACAGTGGTTGCACCAATTTACAATCCCACCAACAGCACACACATCTTTTTTAAAAAGACATGAATGGAATCATATTGAATTTATTTTTCCGTGATTTGCTTTTTGCACTGAATACATCACAGTATGTCATGTCAGCATATGTAGAGCCATCTCACCTTTTCTTTTTTTAACATACATACTTTTAAAATTAGAAGGTGGCTGTTTGTGCTCTTTGAGCTGTTGTTTTTGTTGTTGTTGATGCTGATTTAGAAATAGGAGGCAGGAGTTCCCGTCGTGGCGCAGTGGTTAACGAATCCAACTAGGAACCATGAGGTTGTGGGTTCGGTCCCTGCCCTTGCTCAGTGGGTTAACGATCCGGCGTTGCCGTGAGCTGTGGTGTAGGTTGCAGACGTGGCTCGGATCCCACGTTGCTGTGGCTATGGCGTAGGCCGGTGGCTACAGCTCCGATTAGACCCCTAGCCTGGGAACCTCCATATGCCGAGGGAGCGGCCCAAGAAATAGCAACAACAACAACAACAACAACAAAAGACAAAAAAAAAAAAAGAAATAGGAGGCAGGTGATGAGAATGATTTGGAGAGAGACTGGTGAGGTCTCCCACCTGGACTGGACATGAGGTGGCCTGTCCAGAAGGAGCACTGCTATTAACCAGGCTGTGTCCTGGGACGGAGGGGGTCCTATAATATTATTAGGCCTTAGCTCCTCTGCAAGGGAGGGTGGGGAAAGTTGTGGAAAAATCCCCAAATTCATCCTTTTGAAATGATTTCCATTTTGTTTTAGGTTTTCATAGCACAAGCCTATCAAACCTTCAAGGATGTTTTAATGATGTTAGATGGCCCTCCCTTCCCTTTTTATTTCTTTTTCTCTTTTCTAAAAGAATCAAAGGGGAACTTCAAATGTTTAGAATGTCAATTTCACCCAGTTCAATGCTTTTCTAAGTGTTGCCAAGAGAGAAATCCCCAGAGGCAAACATGTCAAAATGATCTTTTCTGAAATGGGAGGAAAAAGCATTTCAAATGGTGATCAGCAATATTCTTGACATATAATTATAGCTTTTGAAATCCTGTGTCTTCCAATTAATTGTCCTAAGATCACAGTTGGGCTTTGATTTCTCAGAACTTTAAAACAACCTCAAATATTACATTAACTGGTGATTTTTCATGAGAATAGCACAGAATCTCCTTCCTAGTTAGCTTGTGTAAGTTAATAAAATGGACCACACGGTAAGCATGGGTGGGACTCAGGACAGGGGCCAAGCGGCTGTGCGGCTGTAGTCCTGCCTGGCTTAGAGCTTTTCCAGGGCAGTTCTGCTCGCCTGGCCTCAGCTCTCACTTACCGCTGAGGTGGCTGGGGAGATGCATGAGCAGAGATTAAGATGAGATGTGAGAGGAGTTCCCATCGCGGTGCAGTGGAAATGAATCTGACTAGGAACCATGAGGTTGCGGGTTCTATCCCTGGACTTGATCAGTGGGTTAAGGATCTGGCGTTGCTGTGAGCTGTGGTGTAGGTCGCAGATGCAGCTCGGATCCTGCAGTGGCTGTGGCATAGGCCAGCAACTGCAACTTCACTTCGCCCCCTAGCCTGGGAACCTACATATGCCTCAGGTGTGGCCCTAAAAAGCCAAAAAAAAGTTGTGATGTGAGAGGTTTTAATCTTTCTTGTGTTAGTGCACAGGGGATTTTACATAGTGCAATTCTCTTGGCAAAAAATGCCAATGTGACTTTTTTTTTTTCTGTATTTTTACGGCCACATTTGCGGCATACGGAGGTTTCCAGGCTAGGGGTTGAACTGGAGCTGTAGCTGCTGGCCTGCAGCACAGTCACAGCAAAACAGGATCCTTAATCCACTGAGCGAGGCCAGGGATCGAACCTGCGTCCTTATGAATGCAAGTCAGATTCGTTTCCGATGAGCCATGACGGGACCTCCTGAAAATCATTTAAAATTAATAAGTCAAGATAATGTGACTGACTTCTTGCTCCAAAATACATTTCTATGTTAATTTTGGCATTTTCTTGTTGGCTTCTTATTGTCTCATGTGTCTGGGGATCCTCAATTATTCATATTTACTCTTGTCACAACTGTCCTTCATGCAGCTGCTCCTCATGATGGGCTGCCGTGGGCTACACGATGGCAGCAGAGGTGTTATGGTAACCAAGTCAATTTTCCACTGAAATTTTCTCTGACAGAATAGATAATTCTAACCCTAATGTACTGGAACCTTTGCAGTCAAGAGGCCATCACTTCTTACCTCTGCATGTCACACGTCTTATTCAATAATAATAGAAATATAATAACTGAGAATTTTATTTAATAAGATAAACATAAAAACTGAAAATTGTTACTTCAAAACATTAAGCAAATGAATTACTATATTCATGATAGAATTTTTCCCCCAAGGGACAAGGGAGAAAATATATATTAAGCAACTTTCGTAAATTAATAAATATTAAAAGTCTAAAGTGAATTTTATATTGACATTGCATATCCTAATTTCTGTATCTAGATCAGCTGGATAAGCCAACTTAATTATTTGTGTGCTTAATATTTATTATAGATTTTTAGGGCCACACTCATGGCATATGATGGCCCTAAAAATCCAAAAAAAAAGTGACATTGGCATTTATTAAATCTGTCATGATTTTCAGGTATTTCCCTGTTAAACTTTCAAAAGTACATGTTTAAGTTCTAATAATTTTTCAAAGATTTTCCATAATTTTATTTTTGTTTACTAATGAACAAATTCTTTGGACATGCTGCTTTAGGCAGGAAAGTCAGATAGTATTATAATGAGATAAACATCAACAACATAAATGACTATTCTTCAATTTTTTTCTTTCTTATCCTTTCTAGAGCATAACTATTAAATCAGGCTAATTTAATCAGTCTAATCAGATTAATCTGAATGTCTTATTCTTTTTTTTTTTTTTGTCTTTTTGGCATTTCTTGGGCCACTCCCTTGGGATATGAAGGTTCCCAGGCTAGGGGTCGAATCAGAGCTGTAGCCACCGGCCTACGCCAGAGCCACAGCAACGCGGGATCCGAGCTGCGTCTGCAACCTACACCACAGCTCAAGGCAACGCCGGGTCCTTAACCCACTGAGCAAGAGCAGGGACTGATCCCGCAACGTCATGGTTCCTAGTCGGATTCATTAACCACTGCGCCACGACAGGAACTCCTGAATGTCTTATTCTAAAGACTCAAAACATAACAATGCTTCACGTTGACAGGTTATTCTTACCTAATGAACATTCACCAAGTTAACGTGGCATAGATCACTTGTTAAATTGAAGGAAAAAAAACCAATTTGGCTTTATATACAATGTATTTAGAAATATGAAGTAATTATGAAAACTGTAGTAGTTATTAAAATGTTTTTCTTACTCTTATACTTAAAATAACTTCTCTGTTATGTACACACAAAAATGAAATATCTAGCTACCTATCTAATGATCTACGTATCTGTATTCCAAGCACTGCTCCAAGAATTCATATGAAAATGCAAATGACTTGGACTATCCAAAGAAACCTGAGGAAGAACAAAATTTAAGAATTTACTTGGATTTCCCTTGTGGCGCAGTGGGTTAAGGGTCCAGCATTGTCACTTTGTCATTGCAGCAGCTCAGGTCATTGCTGTGGTGCGAGTTCAATCCTTGATCCGGGAACTTCCTCAAGCCCTGGGCACGGCAAAAAAAAAAAAAAAAAAAAAAAAAACAAGAAGAAGAAAAAGAACTTGCTGTATCTGACTTTTAGATTGCTATTAAGCTATAGCAATCAGTGTGGTCTGAGTGTAATGACAGACAAATCAATGGAACTGAATAGAGAGCCTAGAAACAGACCCACATTCGTACAGTTATTTAATTTTTGACTGAAGGAGATCAATGAGGAAAGGAAAGTCTTTTCAATAAGTGGTGTTGGAAGCACGGATATTCATATGGGAAAATTGAACTTCCACCTATACCTAATCATTACCCAATAAGTAATTCAAAATATGTCACAGACCTAGACTTTAGAGCTAAAACTACAAAGCTTCCAGAAGAAAACATTAAAAAAAACTTCATGACCATAAAATAGACAAAGATTTCTTAGGACCCAGAAAGTAGTAACTACAAAATAAAAAGTTGGTAAATTAGATTTCAGCAAAGGTTTAAAAGTCCTCCTCCCTGAAAGGCACAGTTAAAATAAATAATCAAACAAGAAAATATTTTCAAAATATATATTTAATAAAGGATGTGGGTCCATAATATAGAGAGAACTCTTTAAACTCAGAAAAACAAAAAAAAGGAGTTCCCATTGTGGCTCAGTGGTTAACGAATCCGACTAGGAACCATGGGGTTGTGGGTTCAATCCCTGGCCTTGCTCAGTGGGTTAAGGATCCAGCGTTGCTGTGAGCTGTGGTGTAGGTCGCAGACGTGGCTCGGATCTGGCGTTGCTGTGGCTCTGGCATAGGCCGGCAGCTACACTTCCGATTTGACCCCTAGCCTGGGAACCTCCATATGCAGTGAGACTGGCCCGAGAAAATGGCAAAAAGACAAAAAACCAAACCAAACAAAAACCCACTATTTTTTGGAGTTCCCTGATGACTCGGTGGGGTAAGCATCTAGCATTGTCACCGCCATGGCACAGGTTTGATCCCCAGCCCAGGAATTTCCACATGTCCAGGTGTGGCCAAATAAATAAATATTTTAAAACTTTTTTGGGGGGAGGTGTTCCATCGTGGTGCAGCAGAAATGAATCCACCTAGTAACCATGAGATTGTGTGTTTAATCCCTGGCCTTGCTCAGAGGGTTAAGGATCTGGTGTTGCCGTGTAGGCTGCAGACATGGCTCAGAACCCCAGTTGCTGTGGCTGGGAACCTAGCCTGGGAACCTCCATATGCCACGGGCGTGGGCCTAAAAGCAAAAAAAAAAAAAAAACAAACAAACACAAAAAACAAAAACCCCAAATAACAAAAAACCTTTTTTTTCTTCTTCTTCTTCTTTAGGGCCACACCTCCAGCATATGTAGGTTCCCAGGCTAGGGATCGAATTGGAGCTGTAGCCACCAGCCTACACCACAGCAACAGCAATGCAGGATCCAGACCTTGTGTGTGACCTACACTGAAGCTTGCAGCAACACGGGATCCCCCACCCACTGAGCAAGGACAGGGATTGAACCTACATTTTCATGGATACTAGTCGGGTTCGTTTCCTCTGCACCATGATGGGAACTCCTAAAAAACTATTTTTTAAAGAGGCAAAAGTTTAAGCAAACACCTTACAAAGGAAAATGAATTAAAGGCCAATAAGCAAATGAAAAAGTGCCCAATATCATTAGTTATTAGGAAAATGCAAATTAAACTACAATTCAGTTACCACTACAAATAACCAGAAAGGCTAAAATTCAAAACATTGACAACACCAGCATGGTGCAAGTTGAAATAGCGGAATCCCTCCTACATTTTTTGTGGTATGTAAAATGATGCATCACTTTGGGGAAAAAAAAACCTACCTTGTGACTCAACAATTTTATTCTTAGGATTTTACCCAAGGGAAATGAAAACATGTTCACAAAAAGATCTGTGAAAGAATGTTTTTTTGGGAGACAAAGCCTCATGGCCCTCTGGTTTTCTGAGCTGAGCAGAAGCACTGGCTGCCTTTGTTCTGAGCTATGTTTGTCTAGAAAACAGCCTTGGAAGATAAAGGACAATCTTGAGAGGTTCAGATTCTCTAAGCTTGGAATTTAGTTCCCACGATATGACTGTGTATGTGGGCGCCACTTGGCCGGTTATGTCACCCTGTGGAAGTGGGGCTTAGCGCCCTGGTGTGAATACTGCTGCTATTGCTGTGAGCAATGAGACCCAGTGTCTGAGGCAGGAGACCCCGGTCTTCCTCCAGCATCCATGAAACTCTGATGGGGTAGTCGCTTATCCTGCAAGTGGGGTAAAACCCCACCCTGCCCTGTTCTTGACATGTTCATAGCAGCCTTTTATCTTTTTTTTCCTTTTTTTTTTTTTTGGTCTTTTTGCTATTTCTTGGGCAGCTCCCGCGGCATACGGAGGTTCCCAGGCTAGGGGTTGAATCGGAGCTGTAGCCACCGGCCTACGCCAGAGCCACAGCAACGCGGGATCCGAGCCGAGTCTGCAACTACACCACAGGTCACGGCAACGCCGGATCGTTAACCCACTGAGCAAGGGCAGGGACCGAACCCGCAACCTCATGGTTCCTAGTCGGATTCGTTAACCACTGCGCCACGACGGGAACTCCAAGCCTTTTATCTTAATTGCCCTCAAGTGGAAACCAGCCCAGTGCCTGGCAATGGGAGAGTGGGTGAGATGAATTGTGATGTCCGTCAACGATGGAGTAACCCTCAGTAGAAACAAGAAGGAACTATGGAAACCCCACCATGTGTGACTCTCGAGCACAGGCTAAGTGGAAGAAACCTTACCCACAATAGTGCTGACTGTACGATTGCTCTTACAAAAGTTCTAGAATAGGCAAGATGAATCTATGGCATACAAAATGAGAATAGCAGCAGAGCTGGGGACTCTGATTCCTGGGGACCGGGAAAGGGCGTGATGGAATGTTTGTGGGTGATGGAAGTGTTCTCTATCTGGATAGGTTTGGGGTTGAGTGTTGTGTTTTTTTCTAAACTCACAGGATGGTACACTAAATACGTGTCTACTTTACAATCTAAAAATTTCCCTTAGGGGGTCCCGTTGTGGTTAAGTGGGTTGAGAACATGGTGCTGTCTCTGTGAGGATGCAGGTTCGATCCCTAGCCTCGCACATGGGTTAATAATCCAGTGTTGCTGTGGCTGTAGTGTAGGCCGGCAGCTGCAGCTCTGATATGTCCCCTAGCCTGGGAACTTCCATGTGCCACAGGTGTGGCCATAAAAAGAAAAAGATTTCCCTTAAAAGAAAAAAGCTATAAACAAATATTGAGATATAATTCAGTACATGACATAGGCAGGGATTAGGGATAAAATGTACTCATGTTTGTAACTTTGAAATGCATTTAAAAAAATAAGATCTGGAAGTTCCCATCATGGCGCAGCAGAAACAAATCGGACTAGGAACCATGAGGTTTTGGGTTCGATCCCTGGCCTTACTCAGTGGGCTGAGGATCTGGCTTTGCCGTGAGCTGTGTTGTAGGTTGCAGATGCAGCTCGGATCTGGCATGGCTGTGGCTGTGGCGTAGGCCGGCGGCTACAGTTCTGATTAGACCCCTAGACTGGGAACCTCTACATGCCGTGGGTGCAGCCCTAAAAAGACAGACAGCCCTAAAAAGACAAAAAGACAATAAATAAATAAATAAATAAATAAGATCAGAGTTCCTTGGTGGTCTAATGGTTCGGATTCAGTGCTCTCATCTTTGTGGCCTGAGTTTAATGCCTGGTCTGGAAACTAAGATCCTACATCAAGCCACTGCATGTTGTAGCCAAAAAAATAAGAAACAATAAGGTAGATTGAAGGGTGGATGCATACATGAGTGGAAGACAAATAGATATGTGACCAAATAGAGCAACATATAAAACAACTGTAGAATCTAACAGTGGGTATATCACCGTACAGTTCTGCCCACTTCTCTCTATATATAGAGCATTTTCATTTAAAAGCTTGGGGGAAAACATACATTAAAATTCTAATAGGGGTAGAGATATTTTACTGTGAAAGGAGTTTGTTAATGAAAAATTTGGGGACTGTTACTTAGGTTAGATAAATCAGTCTTTTCGGTTCTTGCAATCAAGTCATAAATCCAGAGATGTCTCTCATACAGGAGAGAAACAGAGAAAAATGAAAGATGATGGCAAAGTTTCTACTGAGTTAATAGAATTTTTAAAGTGTGTTCATTAGCTACTAGTTGAGAAGAAAGCATCTTTTAAAATGATTATGGATATATATGAATATTATTCAGCCATGAAGAAGGATGAAATCCTGCCATGTGTGACAACATGGATGGTCCTCGAAGGTATTATGCTGAGTGAAATAGATCAGAGGGAGAAAGACAAAGACCATATGATTTCACTCAGATGTGGACTCCAAAACAAAATAAAAAGGGAGTTCCCTTCGTGGCGCAGTGGAAATGAATCCAACTAGGAACCTGGCCTCGCTCAGTGGGTTAAGGATCTGGCATTGCTGTGAGCAGTGGTGTAGGTCACAGACGAGGCTTGGATCCTGTGTTGCTGTGGTTGTGGTATGGGCCAGCAGCTACAGCTCTGATTCGACCCTTAGCCTGGGAACCTCCGTATGTCTCACATGTGGCCCTAAAACAAACAAACAAACAAACAAACAAAAAGAAACCCCAAAACCAAAAAAGCAGACTCAGCAAAGCAACGAAGAAATAACAAAACAAACTCATAGACACAGAGAACAGAACAGTGGCTGCCAGAGGGGAGGGGTTGGAGGTGGGTGAAATGGGTGAAGGGGGTCAACTGTATGGGGATGGATGGTAACTAGACTTTCGGTGGGGAGCACTCGATAGTGTATACAGATGTTGAGTTACAAGGCTCTACAGCTGAAATTTATATAATAAACTTAAGAAGCTATCATGGACAAGTTTACTAGTAACATGATCCATACAAGTCATCCCCTAAGTCCATTAATATTCTAATAAACTGATCAAAATTTTATTAAATAATTGACATTTATTTTTTTATAATTGTCTAGGTTTAGATAGTTCAATTTATAATGCTGTTGCATTATACTTTATATGTTATGTGTATGTCTTTGAATTTATGACATAATTTTGATCACATCTGTAATGCTTTTAATGTTGAAATAAATGAGGAAATTGGATTAGATGACCACAGATCTCTTTAGCTCAATATTTTGCCTTTTGTCTCCTGAGCAGTTGCTTCCTTTTCCAGACAGAAAACATCATTATTTTCTTCCTTCATAATGCATCATTTTCATAAATAGTTCAAATAATACAGAGTGAACACATTCTCATCCATATTCCATCCAGATAACTAAGCTTGCTGCTTGTTTTATGTCATGGACATCTTTCATGCCAAAACATAAAGATACATGATATTTTTTAAAAGTACATAGTATTCTATTGCAATGAATCTATCATAATTGATATAATAAATCCCTTGTTGATGGACTTTTGGGTTCCAATGTTTCCTTACTAAAAATAACAATATTGGGGAGTTCCTGTCGTGGCGCAGTGGTTAACAAATCTGACTAGGAACCATGAGGTTGCGGGTTTGGTCCCTGCCCTTGCTCAGTGGGTTAACGATCCGGCGTTGCCGTGAGCTGTGGTGTAGGTTGCAGACGCGGCTCGGATCCCGTGTTGCTGTGGCTCTGGCATAGGCCGGTGGTTACAGCTCTGATTCGACCCCTAGCCTGTGAACCTCCATATGCCGCGGGAGCGGCTCAAGATATAGCAAAAAAAAAAAAAAAAAAAAATTGGGAGTTCCTGTTGTGGCTCAGTGATAACGTGCCTGACTAATATCAATGAGGATGGGGGTTTGATCCCTGGCCTTGCTCAGGTTAAGTATCTGGCGTTGCCATGAGCTATAGTGTAGGTCGAAGATGTGGCTTGGATCCCATGTTGCTGTAGCTGTGGCTTAGACCTATAGCTGCAGTTCTGATTGACCCCTAGCCAAGGAACTTCCATATGCCATGGGTGCGGTCCCAAAATGCAAACAAACAAACAAACAAAAACAAAAAAAACCCTCACAATATTATAAATATTCTTGTGCACGCCACACTTGTCCTATTATAACCTTGGAATAAGTTTTCAGATCACAGCTTACCCACACGTTACATTTTGTTAGATGTTCAAAATTTCTCTCTTGGAAAGCTGCCCCAATTTACACTTCCACCAACAGGGTAAGAGATTTTTAGCTACTACTTCAGCTTCTAGAAACCCAGAACTCCTATCTTGCACAGTAAAATATTTAACAAAGGAACTCTTAAATATTCACTAGAGGGACATTTCTCATTCTTTATTTAGCAGAAAGACTCCAAGCCATTTCAGTCAGACTCAGTAAAGGTTATTTCAACTGATACTCCTTCATCATAATTAGGCCCACACATAAACTTTCCAGGGAGATGGTAGCCTCCCCTGGCTTTTGAAAGCCTGTCTAGTTTTAAGAGCATTTCAACAGCCACCATAAGAAAATCCTTTTGATGGCAAACTTTAAAGCCTTGTGTTGGTTAAAGGTCTTTCCTTTTTGTTTCAACTTCAGTTAAAAAATGGAATTCCTTTACTTAAAAACTAGATTTTTCAGTCCTTAAAGGCCTGCTTCCCCTAGCATCGCTGAATCCAACAGGACTGAGATGCTATGTTCATAAACATACTCCTCCTGTTTAGAAAGCTCAGGGCAGCCACTGAAAGAAGGAGGGGGTGGAGCTCCCACTATGGCTCAGCGGGTTAAGAACCCAACTAGTATCCATGAGGATGTAGGTTTGATCCCTGGCCTCGCTCAGTGGGTTAAGAATCCGGTGTTGCTGCAAGCTGCAGTGTAGATTGCAGATGTGGCTCTGATCCCACGTTGCTGTGGCTGTAAAAGAAAAGAAGAAGGTGGTGGAGAAAAGAAGTGGGACGGAGGTTGGGGGCAACAACCTACAAAACCATTAAGAGCTTCAGAAAGACAAGGAGCTAGGGAGTTCCTGTTGTAGTGCAGCAGAAACTAGTCTGACTAGGAACCATGAGGTTGCAGGTTTGATCCCTGCCCTTGCTCAGTGGGTTAAGGATCTGGTGTTGCTGTGAGCTGTGGTGTAGGTCACAGATGGGGCTCAGATCTGGCGTTGCTGTGAGCTGTGGTGTAGGCCAGCAGCTGTAGCTCTGATTCAACCCCTAGCCTGGGAACCTCCCTAAAAAGACAACCAAAAAAAAAAAAAAAAGAAAGAAAGAAAGACGAGGAGCTAAAAGTGAATGTTGAGTCACGAATAGCATATCTCTGTGGCTCTGGTTGCAACCAGAGCCATAACCATAGACAGACCAGGAAACCGGAAAGTCTAATGCTCTGTTAAAAAGCCCTGTGCAGTTTCAACTCTTCCAGGCTTCATCCAGTCCAGCCTGCCCACAGTGTGTGGAGAGGTTTAGCAGCTTGCCCAAGGTCACCTATAAGTAGTTAGGGACAAATCCCAACTCTGCCCCAAATCTAACTTTGGGGACAATTTCACGGCATTGGTGCATACTATTTTGTCTAAGCACCAGAACAGCCTTACAAAGTAGCAAGTTTGCCTTAGGATCATTTCTACAAATGACCTAATTGTGACAACAAGTAGTTCACAGAGTAGAGGTCAGCAAAGCATGGACCAGGGGTCAAACCCAGTCCTTCATTTATTTTTCTAAAAAAAGTTTTTTTGGGGAACATAGCCACACTTTAGATACCGTCTACTGCAGGTTTGCATAGCTCTAACAGAGACTTACAGTTTGGCTTCCAAAATGTAACAAACTCACTCTCTGGTCCTTTAAAACAAAGCTTGAATACTCATGTTGCAACAGAACAAAGGATGGGGGAAAAGTGTAATTGTAACGTATACATGTAAGGATAACTTGATCCCCTTGCTGTACAGTGGGAAAAACAAAAACAAAAAAACAAAGCTTGATGACGGAGCTCCCAGTGTGGCAAAGCAGAAACAAATCGAACTAGTATCCATGAGGATGCGGGTTCGATGCCTGGCCTCACTCAGTGGGTTAGGGATTTGGCATTGCTGTGGCCTGTGGTATAGGTCACAGATGTGGCTCAGATCCCAAGTTGCTGTGGCTGTAGTGTAGGCCAGCAGCTGCAGCTCCAATTCAACCCCTACCCTGGGAACTTCCATGTGCCACAGGTGCAGCCCTAAAATGCAAAAAATAAATAAATTAAATAAACAAATTAAATTAAATAAAAGAAAGCTTGCTGAGGCAACATTCGAACTTAGTTCTGTCAAAAAAATACTTTCTTTTGTGTCCCATTAACTCATTTAATTTTACCTGTAACAGATTTTTGGCACAATTTTAGGCAGTATTTGTCTTATCCTTGTAGACAAGTTAGAGCACTGGGGCCTGGGTGATAGTACATTTATTGCTAGTTCAGTGTCTCTACAGAAAGTTCAGTCCAGTCACTCCAACTGAGCCTTCCCAGTTTTATATATGTTATTACATATGTTACATTTTGTTTGGTTGTGCCTTAGGCATATGGGATTTCCTGGGCCAGGGATGGAATCCGCACCACAGCAGTGACCTGAGCCACTGCAGGGACGCTCTTGGATCCTTAACTTGCTGTGCTATAGGGAACTCCAGAGGAATTCTTGATTATTGGTCAAAAGTTAGCCAGGCTCAAAATATAAAAATAGGAAACTTCAATTATGTAACCGAGCAGTGACCCAGTGAACTGTTTGGGAGTCAAGACTCTGGTGCCAGTCCTAATGATACAGGTAGCAAGCGATCAATTTTTCTACTATGTTCATTTAAGCGTGGGGTTGTCTTTAGACTATTTTATTGAACTCTCATATCTTAAAAAAAAAAGACAGTATTATTGAGATATAATTCATATACCACAAAATGAACACTTTTAAGGTCTATAACTTATGAAGGATTTGTCTGTATTTCTATTGTGATGTTCTTGGTTTTAGTACTAGGGTGATAAGGGCCTCATAGAATGAATTGGGAAATCTTCCTTCCTCTTGTTTTATTAAAGGCTATTAATAGCTTTGGGGGTTTCTCTCCCTTAAAATATTGATATAATTCATCTGTGAAGACCTTTGGACATGGTGTTTTCTTGTGGTAAGATCTGTATTTAGTGACTCAAGTTTTTTACCCCAATACATATCAATTTAGATTTTCTTTTTTCTTTTGTTAGTTTTTGGTAATTTGCTCTAATGCCTCCATTTTCATCTGTATTAGAACTTATGATGTTCATAATATTTATTTACAATCCTTTTCCTTTCTCATTTCTGTATTTGTATCATCTCTTTCTTTCTTAGTCTAGCTAATGGCTTATCAGTTTGATCTTTCAAAGAATCAGTGTTTGGGTCCTTCTCTCTGTTTTCTTATTTTTAAGCTCATTGATTTCTATTCTGATCTTCACCATTTGCTTACTTCTATTTAATTTAGGTTTGATTCACTCTTTTGCTACCTTCTTGAGGTGGAAACTTCTTGAGGTGAAAATGTAAATTGGAAGCTTAAATTATCTTCCTTCTATTTTAAGTTTTTAAATGCTATGAATTTCCCTCTAAGCATGGTTTTAACTGCCTCTCTCTCTCTCTTTTTTTTTTTTTGTCTTTTTAGGGCTGCACCCACAGCATATGGAGGTTCCAGGCTAGGGGTCCAACGGGAGCTGTTGCTGCCGGCCTATGCCAGAGCCACAGCAATGCCAGATCCGAGCCAAATCTGTGACCTACACCACAGGTCACGGCTACACCAGATCCTTAACCCACTGAGCGAGGCCAGGGATCCAACCCGAAACCTCACGGTTCCTAGTTGGATTTGTTTCTGCTGTGCCACGATGGGAACTCCTTAATGTCCTCTCTTAAATTTTATATGTTGTGTTTTTATTTTCATTTAGTTTTATATATTTTCTAATTTTCCTTGTGATTTCTTCTTTGGCCTATGGGTTATTTAGAAATGTGTTGTTTAATTTCCAAATATTTGGGGATTTCTTAGTTTCTTTCTGTTATTCATTTCTAATTTAATTCCACTGTAGAAGGAGAATATATTTTGTATGTTCTCAATTCTTTTAAAATTTATAGGAGTTCCCATTTGACTCAGAGGATTAATAACCTGTTGTTGTCTTTGTGAGGGTGCAGCTTCCATCCCTGGCCTTGCTCAGTGGGTTAAGGATTTGGTGTTTCTGCAAGCCGTGGTGTAGGCTACAGATGCAGTTCAGATCTGGTGTTGCCATGGCTGTTGCATGGGCCATAGCTGCAACTCTGATTTGACCCTTGGCCTGGGAACTTCCATATACCATAAGTGTGACTATAAAAAAGAAAAAATATATATATAGACTTTTGGTTTGTGACCTACCATATAACCCATGCTGGACAATGTTTCATTTGTGCTTGAAAAGAATGTGTATTCTAATGTTGCTGGATGCAGGTATCTATAGTTGTCAAATATTTCAAGTTGGCTGACAGTGTAATTCAGATTTTATATACCCATTGACTTTCTGTCTTGTTCTATCAATTGCTAAGAGGAATTTTATATCTCCAACTGCAACTGAATTGTAAATTTCTCCTTTAAGTTCTCATGATTTTTGTTTTATATTTGCTAGAATTTCCTTCCTTCCAAAGGCTATATAATATTTCATTGTATGTATATAGCATGTTTTATGTACTCAATCATCCATCAAAGGACACTTGTGGTTGCTTTACATATTGCAAATAATACTGCTATAAACATGGATGTACAAATATCTCTGATTTCAATTCTTTTTTTTTTTCCTTTTCTTTTTATGGCTGCACCTGTGGCATATTCAAGTTCCCAGGCTAGGGGTCGAATTGGAGCTGCAGCTGCTGGTCTACACCACAGACACAGTGACACCAGATCAGAGCTTCATCTTGGACCTATGCCACAGCTTGCGGCAATGCTGGATCTTTAACACACTGAGTAGGCCAAGGGTGATACCCACATCCTCAGAGAGACTATGTTGGGTTCCTAACCTGCTGAGCCATAACAAGAACTCCTGATTTCAATTCTTTCTGATATGTATTCAGAAGTGGAATTGCTGGATCAAATGGTAACTTAATGTTTAATATTTTGAGGAACCACCATACTGTCTCCCATAGTAGATGCACTATTATATATTCCCTTCAGCTGTCAAAGCCATGGGTTTTTGACCTCCCACTACAAATCAAGTCCATCTCCTCTGGCAGCAAAGCTACTAGTTTTCTTGGCTAGTCCCATCTACACTAATAAAACTACCATGATAGGGCAAAAGGGCAGGAAAGAAGCAGCCTCAAGCAAGACAGTCACAGACATCTACTGTTCCTATTAGAACTTTTAGCAGTTTTTCACGAAGAGATGTTTCCCAAACCGTCTGATTTCCAATGCCCCGAAATGGTTTTGTTTGACAATTCTGCCAATTTTATACTTGTTTTGTATAGAGAGGAATTGTTGACTTTGTCATACAGCCATAGCTGAAAGTCTCTTCCACAGTTTCTCTTTAGGTAGGAAGCAGTGTTAGTCAGGACCTTTCAACATTATGTAAAATAAATCCAACTGAACTAGGATTTTTAGAATTTTGAGTCACAGAAAATCTCCTAATACAAACTGGTTTAAATAATACAGGAACTTTTGTTGTTGTTGTTGTTGCTTTTTAGGGCTGGAATGGAAGCTCCCAGGCTAGGGAGTGAATCAGAGCTGCAGGTGCCAGTCTACTCCACAGCCACAGATGCTGTGATGCAGGCTGCATCTTTGACCTACACTACAGCTCATGGCAATGCTGGATCCTTAACCCACTGAGCAAAGCCAGGGATCGAACCCATATTCTCACAGATGCTAACTGGATTCTTAACTGCTGAGCCACAATGGGAACTCCAACACAGGAAATTTATGGCTCACAATTTTAACGTCTATAGGATCATCTACAGGACAGGTCAAACAGGTGAGATGGGATAGTGCAGCTCTAATGTGCAGCAACACAAGGGTCTCCCAGCGCACGTTTGACAGTACTGACTTCATCATCAGGCTGCACTGGTGCCTCTCCAATAAACCCTATCCCTCCAGGCTTCCCTCTTGTAGGAGCAAAACAGCTGCCACAGTTGCAGACCTCATAAACTTGCACCATACCAGAAGAGCAAGAATGCTGCAGTTTACTAGAAGCTCCAACCCAAGTCTCAGTGGATCTCGTGGGCTCTGACTGAGTTAGGTGACCATCTCTAAAAGCCTCCACCACCAGAAGGAAGGATTATGCTGTGTGGTTTAAATGGGAGGAATAAATTGCAGGAGGCAACCACAAATATGTTCCATAACCACACAAATTAGCCCTAAATAATAATAAATAAATAGCTGCATTGGCTCTCTCAGCTAGGTTCACATACTCAAAGCACTTTAGAAAGAGGTATGCTAGCCATGCCCTCTGAAACTGAAACACAGTCTCCATGCTGTCAGCTGTTTGTTTCCTCCCCCCTCCACCCACACTCCAAGTCTCCTTTTGGCTTCATTCATTGCTGCTGCACAAAGGCCTCTTTTTGTTGTGAAGAACGTGGCCGTCAGCTGTTGCTACAGTAAGATGCAATCTTCCCTCCCTTTTTTGTGTTCATATAACAATTTCCAGCAAGGGGTCAATAATGCCCAACTTGGATCAGTCCTATCCCTTGGCCCAGTCGGTGCTGCCAAAGGCAGAGTATTCTAACTGGCTTGGTTAAAGTGCCGATCGATCCCAGTGGTGAGGACACTGTGCTGTTGCCAGTGAGGCAATAAGAAAATTTTAAAGCTGTCAAAACAATGGTAAGCACAGACCAATTTGGTATTTTAATTGTGGGCTCTTCTTGAAGGTCAGACAAGGTGGCTGCACTTTATTGAGAAGGAAATGTAGAGTACGAGGGAGACCTACTGTTAGCCTTGAGTAAAGATCAGGGCAGGATGGATTAGAGAGGTCAATCTAAACATGGAATGAAGTTCAGAGGAGCATCGCAGGTGGGAATGTGAGGATCGGGAAGCGCCATCTATTCTGGTTTTATCATTCCTCTAATAAACCGCCACACTTTATGAAACAGTAACAGTTAAAGGCCCCTGGTTTCCAGCCATGCATTAGCACAATTTTTCCAGCTTTTGTGAAGGCGTTCTGGAGGAAGTACGGTTATTTTGGTCTTCTTCTAGATTCAATGCTTTTGGTTGGCAAGCTAACCGTGCGATGGGCAGTTCTAATTCAGGAGCTCCTCGGGAAACGCCGAGCCAGAGAAGGCGGTGGGAACTGGGACCCCGCTGCGCCGCAAGACCCGAGGGTTTGCCCTCTGGACACTAATTTCAGGGATGCCGAGGTCAGTCCCGGCACGGAGTCTACACAAGTTTCTCCGCGGAGGCCACGGCGCTCCCTGTGCCGCAAGCCGCAGCCAAAGTCCCCACGGAAGCCGAAGCCTCCGCGCCCAATTGGGGCGGGGGGAGGCCCCACCCAACAGCGGGCCGAGCCGGCCTCTGGGCCGGTTTAACTGGTTACGGCTGAAACCCGCCGGCGGGATGGTCTGTGCTTCCGCAGCTAAGAAACACATTGCCCTCCTCCAGTCCGCGGCCAGCACCGCCCCAGCGATCCTCGCAGACCTCGCTTGGGCAAGGTGCGCGTCACCCGCCACCACCAGGAACTGCGCAGGCGCCAGCGGACTCGAGCCCGGCGTGTCCTCTCGCGCGCTCCCAGGTCTCCCCAGCGGGCGCCGGGACCGGGCAGGCGCGGTGCCTCCTGGGTGTTGTAGTGCGCTTCCTGGCGGAGGACTGCCTACGGCCTCGGCTATGGGTTTCCGTGGACTACCGCTCCCAGCGTGCTCCACGCTGGGGGCATAGGGCGCCGGCCCTCGACGGCTCCGGCCTTCAGCGCCGAGCAGGGGACCCGGGAAGCCGGCTGCGGCGGGGAAGGATTGCGCGTGCGCGCTGGCCCGGCTCGTCCGGTTCTGTCCCAATCATTGTAAACAGGCGGAGGCTGGGGCGGGGTGGGAATGGGGTGCCAGAGGCCGGCCCAGGGCTTAGCGAAGGAGGTGGTTGCGGCGGCGGCGTGAGAGTCGGGAAGCGGCGGCTGCGGCAGGGCAGGCGCTCACCCGGCGCGGGCGCAGGTCAGTGGCGAACGGTGGGTGGGCGGGGGTCGCGGCGTATGTCAGCCTGGAGCGGAGCCAGGCTCCTGGCCGGCGCGGCGGGGGCGGGGGCGTGGCTGCCCTAGCGGGCTGGACCCGGCGGGCTCCTCTGCGTTTCGCCCCCACTGCCTGTCTCTCCCGCTCTTCAGCTGGCCTATCGGGACCCCGCGGTGTGTCCGGGCTCTTGGGTCTAGGGGAGGAGGGTGGGTTTGGGGCTCTGCCTCAGGCAGCCACTGAGCGCGGGGATGGAGCTTAGGGACTCGGCCCTTTACGTAACCACAGCGGAACTGTGACCGGCCTCTAGTGCTGCCAGGTGGGCGGGGAGGGGCTCGCGGTCTTCCACCGCCAGCGCGGGAGCGGCAGAGCTCCTGGGCTGCCGCGGGACCGATCCGAGGGGGAAATTCTTTTCACAACCCCGTGTCTATTAGGTTTGTGCCTAAAGGCTTTATTGAGGTCAGCATCCCCCCCCCCACCCTTGGTCGTTGTGAGAGTGAAACAGGTTTTACAAAATTCCCGCACCTCTGCCTTACCTGAAGTCATTATGCTGCTTCAGGTTCTGGGATTCATGACCCAGAGCCTTCCTCTTGAGCAAGCAACATGTCTCGGGCCTGGTGGAGTTCTGGAAGGTGATTAAAATACTAATTCGAGGGATTTTGAACGTTCTTTTGAAAGAAGCACAGTCATTTGGACACTGAGTTAACACACCGACTCGGCCCATTAGAGCTTTCGCCGATTTTTTTTTATTGAGCGGAGCGTGCATGTCCCAGGGTTGCGGCCCTTGGGTGACATTCTGTCCCACTGGGCATTTATTCACGGAATATTCAAGAAGTCATAAGGGACAGGCCCACTTGTGGTTTGGTGGTCCTGGAGGCAGCAGTACTTCTAAAAGAATAAGTGGGCCTCTGAATGAGAAAGGTGACTTCACTTTTTGCCTTTCCAGTTTTCTAGATGATTAATTAATTCCTTTCTGAGTATTTTCCTGAGAATGCGTAATTGCTGTAAACTGAATTGGTGAGTAGTCGAGGTAGGAAGTTAGTAGAAGGGTTCCCACTTTTCATAGTGGCCCGTTTAACAGTAACTGTTGAGAAGTAATTCTTTAAACAAAGTATCTTGAAGCAAGGTGACATAATTTATGATCTTTTCTTCAAAATAGCATTTCTCATTTTACATCCTCCAGGGACCACTTCTCCTTTAATTTAGAAAAATAGAAGTGGTATTAGAAAGTGCATATTAACTTTGATTTATACAGTTGTTTGCTTGGCAAGGAAAGATTGGGCCCAGAATGTCACCCCAAAGTATGTTCTTTCTTGAAAGGAAATCTGGGATAGAAACTTGTGTTAATATATGGGAAATTGCAGATCGCTTAGTGTAGAGGAATTTTTGTGCAGCAGGTACTGTAAAGATGGCTTAGAGATAGATAAGGTACTGTCCCTGCTTTCCGTGTGATAAGACTTTATCTCTTATTTGAACTGTCTGCAAGTACAATGTGTTTTAAAGATCATTTTCACTGGAGAAAGGATGGGCCACAGTGGGTGTACAAAGGAGGTAGTGGTCATTTTATTTTTAAGGGAGGAGAAGGAAAGATTGAGGAAGGGGGCACTGGGAAGAAAAAGTGTATATTGGAAGGGATGAAAACGGTAGGTGTACAGGCACAGAAAGCATGGGCATTTACGTAGGAGAAATTGCAGGAGTCTCAACTTCCGTGAATTGTAGGGTCTGCAGGTACAGATAGCAAGGGTACAGGGTGGTGGCAAGATCTGAAACTGGGGACGTAGGCAGAGACCAAATTAGGAGTAGTCTGTAGATAAGCAAAGTAATTTATCTTGAAGCAAACAGGAGTCGTTGAGACAGGATGGAGAGTCCTAAGCCAGCTCAATCCGTTTTAACTTCTTGCTGTGTGGTAGCCATTGTATTAGGTATTTGATGTCCTTAAACTTAAAGAAGCTTTAGGCATGACTGAGACAGAGATCACTGGGAAGGAAATTCAGGCCAAGGAAAAGTTGGACCTGATGAGAGCAAGCCTGCACCCTTATAAGTGTGGGGCATTCTCAGCAGCTGTAGTGGTGGGTGTATGGTGCTAAGCAGCAGGAGATGACACTGTACAGATAGATCTTCAAGTGGGCTGTGCCATTTTAAGGATTCTCAAGGTTGTTTTATTCTCATAGATAATAATAGAGCTTATGGATTTTAACCAGGAAAGAGTCATGATAAGCTTTCCATCTTATAAAGATCATTCTGGTATTGTATAGATTTCAGAAGGGGTGGAGGGAAGTAAGGCACCATGCAGGAAGACTGGTGAGGAGTTTTGGTTACAGATATTGAGGTGACAGATAAGGGCCTAAGCTGAGGCAGGATCAATGGAGAACAAGGTTAATAGCACAGCTGTTTAGAAAGTCAAATGAATAGGATTCAGTAATGGTTGGATTTGGAGAGTGCGAGAACTAGTAGGATAGGATGACTTGGGTTTTAACTTGGGTCATTGACTAGACACTGGTTAAGGTATATGAAGACAGGGAATTCAGGAGGAGGAGCAGATTTGGGGAGGAACAATGTTTTAGCTCTTTGATACAGTGAGTAGTTGTTACCTGTAGAACATGTGGGTGGAAACACCTGCTACAGATTTGGGTTTGTGGGTTTGGAGTAGGAAAGAGGTCTTGATAGGAGAGTTGTCAGGCTGTATTATATAGGTGGTACTTCAAGTCTTTGGCTTAGGTGACATGACGGAAGAGTTTACTGATGGGGAGGCCATGGGGAACAACAGTACCTGTAGTCAAGTGGAGGAAGAAGAACTGGAAAGAGAAATCATGAGAAAGTGTCATAAAAGCCCAGATGGCATCCTTTCAAAAGGAAGCTGTACTTCACAACTGGCTCTCCAGAAAAGATAAGAATAAAGGAGGCTAGACTTAAGTGCTTTGAGAACTTGACTAAAACATGAATTGTTAGGAGTCTGTAGAATTTGATCACCAAGTGAGAGCAATTTTGTTGCATCCTATTTAATGCTACCATTCAGTGAAGGAGGTAAATTTGATTGAACTGAGTTAAAGGAAGGTCAGAGAGTGGAGAAGGCAAATGTAGATTATTTCATGGGTAAGCAAATTTTAACTGTGAAGAGAAGGGTAGAAAGAAGTGTTAGCAGAGGGTAAGAAAGGGTTAGGAAGGGATTTTTAATTTGGTAGACTTGAGCCTGCTTTTTTTCTTATAGCATCTTTATTGAGATATGTAACATAAATCAGTCCTTTTAAAGTGTACAATTCAGTGGCTTTTCATATATTCACAATTGTGCAAACACCTCTACAATCAATTTTAGAGCATTTTCATTACACCTCTTATTCATTATCAGCCACTCACCATTCTCCCTGCTCCCACCCTCTAGCAACCACTAATCTACTTTCTGTCTCTGTGGTTTGTCTGTTCTGGACATTTCATGTGCATGGAATCATATATGTGATCATTTACGACTGCCTTCTTTTACTCAGCATCGTGTTTGAAGGTCCATCTGTACTGCAGCATGTACCCCAACTCCATTCCCTTATATTGCTGAGTAATATTCCACTGTCTGGTTAGACCACATTTTTTTTTGGTCTTTTTTTGCTATTTCTTGGGCCGCTCCTGTGGCATATGGAGGTTCCCAGGCTAGGGGTCTAATCGGAGCTGTAGCTGCCGGCCTACGCCAGAGCCACAGCAACGCAGGATCCGAGCCGTGTCTGCAACCTACACCACAGCTCACGGCAACGCTGGATCGTTAACCCACTGAGCAAGGGCAGGGACCGAACCCGCAACCTCATGGTTCCTAGTCGGATTCGTTAACCACTGCGCCACGATGGGAACTCCTAGACCACATTTTTTGTGTATTTTGATGAATGTTTGTTTCTACTTTATTAAGAATAATGCTGATGTGAATATTCACATGCAAGTTTTTGTGTACATACATGTTTTTCTTGTTCTTGGGTATATACCCAGGAGTGGAATTGCTGGATCATATAGTGACTTTTATGTTGAACAGTTTGAGGAACTGCCAGACCATTTCCCAAAGCAGCTGTACCATTTCACTATTCAGTGTAAGGGCTCTAATTTCTCTGTATTCTCACCAGCACTTGCTATTTTCTGGCTTTTAAAAGCTTTAGCCATGCTGGTAGGTGTGAATTGGTATCTCATTTTGAGTTAGATTTGCATTTCCCTGGTGGCTGATGATGTTGAACATCTTTTCATGTGTTTATCGGCAATCTGTATATCTTCTTTCGAGAAATATTTAAGTCCTTTACTTTTTTTTTTTAATTTTAATTGTTGTCTTTTTAGGGCCACACTGTGGCATATGGAGGTTCCCAGGCTAGGGGTTGGATTGGAGCTGTAGCTGCTGGGCTACACCATGGCAACGCAGGATCTGAGCTGCATCTGCAACCTGTATACACAGCTCATAGCAATCCTGGATCCTTAACCCACTCAGCAAGGGTAGGGATCTAACCTGTATCCTCATGGATACCAGTGGAGTTCGTTAACTGCTGAGCCATGACAGGAACTCCTCTTTGCTTATTTTACTTTATTATCTTTCTAGGGCTGCATCCGTGGCATATGGAGGTTCCCAGGCTAGAGGTCAAATTTGAGTTGTAGCCATCGCCTACATCAGAGTCACAGCAATGCAGGATCTGAGCCACATCTGCGACCTACACCACAGCTCAGGGCAACACTGGATCCTTAACCCTCTGAGCAAGTCCAGGGATTGAACCTGCGTCCTCATGGATGTTAGCTGGGTTTGTTAACCTCTGAGCCACAATGGGAGCTCCCCCCCTTTGCTTATTTTAAAATTGTTTTTTTTTTTTTGTTGTTGTTATTGAGTTGTAAGAGTTCCTTTATATATTGTGGATTCCAGATAGATCTTTATCAGTATATATGATCTACAGATATTTTCTTCCATTGTCTGGATAGTTTTTTTACTTTCATGGTAGTGCTCTCTGATGTACGAAAGGTTTCAATTTTGATGAAGTACAATTTATCTGTTTTTTTCTTCTGTTACTCATGATTTTGGTGTCATATCTAAGAATCCATTGCCAAATCCAAGGGCGTGAAGGCTGACAGTGCTTTCTTCTGGGAGTTTTATAGTTTTAGTTCTTAGAGTTAGCTAAGTTGTTTTACTTTGAGTGAATTTTTGTATATGGTCCTTTTGTCTTTTCTTTCTTCCTCCCCCTCCCCCCGCATATGGAAATCTCATCATCTTGTCCTCATGTGTTAAAGAGACCAGTCTTTTTCTATTGACTAGTTTTGATACCCTTGTTGAAAATCAGTTGACCATAGATGTTCGGGTTTATTTCTGGGCTCTCAAGTTGATTATATAGGTCTATGTGTTTATCCTGATGCCAGTACCACATTGTTTTGGTTACTCTAGTTTTGTAATACCTTTTGAAGTCAGGAAGTGTGAGTCTTCAAACTGTGTTCTTTTTCATTATTTGTAACCATTCAGGGCCCATTGCAATTTCATATTAAACTAAGGATCAGATTTCCATGACAGTCCAAGTACCGAAAGAAGAAACCTGCCACCCAAGAATTCTTTGTCTGGCAGAATTCCTGAGTGGGTGCTTAGCCCTGGCATACAGATTTCTGGGAATTTGTTGGTGCTGTTCAGGGTCTTTATCCCCCCAGACATCTCATTGCTCAGCCTTTCCAGGTTTTTGGTCTTTGTGTTTGCCCCAGCTGTTACCTGTTGCTTTACCTGCCCCCTAGTGCTCTTAGCCCTGGGGGAGTTCAGAGTTAGCAGCCTTAGGTGAGGTAAAGCAAGCCTTTTCAGCTGTCTTCGGGAAGCCTGGAATAATAATTTCAGTTTGTTTGCAAATGAGGTTTGTTCTGCTCTACCAGTGCTGAGAATGTGGGCTGTTATTTTCAAGGCTGCCCCAGATCTGGGGAGCCCAGGATAGGACTACAGTAAATTAAATACTGCAAAGTTCTATGTTTTTACCAAGGTTCACCTATTTTTCTTGAATAAGCACTCCCTGGATCGCTGTAAGTTTTTATGAAAAAGCTGAATCTGACCCATCTTAGTTGCTTTTATGGAGGGGTGGACTTTAGGAGTTCCTTAAGCTATCATTTTACCAACATCACGCCATCTATTTGTTTACTACTCCATTCATTTTTGGGCTGCCTCTGTCACTATAGTTCACGTGAGTGTTTGTAAACAGCATATAGTTAGTTAGATTAGTATTTCCTCTCTTTTTTTTTCTAAAAACTTTTAGGTACTTGTAGAGATGCACATAATAAAGGGTTTTTTCACCATCAGAAACAATGTTTTACTTTTGTTTGGGGGATGAGGTTTTAATGGAAAATTGCTAGGTCAGAATATTAATTTTGGGTAGATACTGCTAAATTGCCCTTCTAAATGCATCAGTTTACACTTTTACCTGTTTAGTGTGTGAATATGTCTCTTCCTTCATACTCTCCCAATGTTGGGTATTGAACTTGTTTATCTCTAGAAAATTGGTGGGTAAAAAATTTTCGGTGCTTTCATTTTAAAAATGCTTGTGTGCTTCTTGTTCAAATCTTCTACCATTTTTTTTCTGTTTTTCTTTTTTTTTTCCTTTTTAATGAATTTTGTAAAATATTTGTCATCTCTAGTGCCAGTATTTTTTCCTAGGTTTTTTCTTGGCTTACATTTGCTTATGGTGTTTTTAAATTGTACTTACGATTTTCTGAAGGCCATTGAAAATGGGAGTCAAGGAAAGAAAATAGAGCAAAACTCTTCCTTCTTCAAATCTTATGGGATGGGAAATACAGTTATAAAATCTCAAATTTTGTCCAGATATTTTTATACCTTTGTTTTTGTATAGTTAATAGCACAATTAAGTATTGACTAATAATTATTGCTACTTGCTGAGTACCTACTGTATACCAGGAATGCCATTTTATTTAATTGTGGCAACGCCTTGCCAGGTAGATGTCAGTGTTTCTTTTTACAGGTAAGGAAACCTGGTCTATGAAGGATGATGGCATTTAGTCACACCCACAGCTGTGCCATTTACTTCCTCTTTACCTAATTCTCTCTCCATCAGGGTATTTCCCAGTATTTTTACTGAGGGATGGGGGCTTGGGTGAGATGAAAATAATTGTGTTTTTCTCAGCCATTAAAGATACTGCTGAAGGGATCACAACTTAATATTTTCTTACATATTTTTCCAGAGATGTTTTATATAAATATAAGCAAAGAATGTGTAAACATGTATACATTCTATTCTAGATAGTCATAGTATAAATTGTGGCATAAGTGAATCAGTATTGTTGAGTGCTTACTCTGTGCCAGGCACTAGGCCTGTTTCTTTATAATTTGAGTGAAATCCTTCAAATTGATTACTTTGAAAGGTTGTGCAGATATTTAAATATGAAGCTTTTGCCTTAAAGGTAATTAAAAACCAAAATACTAGTGGAATTGATTTGCAATTTCTTTTAGAGATGATACCATGATGTCATGAAGCAGGACCATGCATTATTAGTTACAGTTTAAGTTAACTCAATTGCATCACGAATTGAGAAGTTCCTGTTGTGGCTCAGCAGGTTAAGAACCCCACATTGTCTCTGTGAGGATTCCAGTTCAGTCCCTGGCCTTTATTAGGTGGGTTAAGGATCCGGCGTTGCCGTGAGCTGTGGCATAAGTCACAGACTTGTCTCAGATCCTGCATTGCCCTGGCTGTGGTGTAGGCCAGCAGCTGAGGCTCCGATTAGACCCCTAGCCTGGGAGCTTCCATATGCCTCAGGTGCGGCCCTAAAAAAATAAAATAAAAGCACTATAAATTGAGAATCAGATATCGTGACCAGTTGAGAATAAAACTACATACCATTGCCATTATTTAAAAGTGAGGTATGTTTGTTAGTTATAAAAACAATGTTTTTGTTTGGGACTCTAATCATTTTTTTTTATGACTAGAGCACTTGGGCCAACCTGCCAGTGATAGGTGCCTTTATGTAAGTATGTTTGGATGAGGAACAGCTATTGGGAAGAAAGAGGGAGAGGAAGATGAGGGAAGAAAGCCCCCCTCTCACCCTTTCTGGGAAGAAACCTTTTTAAGGAAAATTAATAAATTGAAGCTGTAATTTTAAGGTGCTTGAAATTTTCAGTAGTTCCCTCCAAAGCAGAAGTAGTGAATCAAGAACTACTTAGGAAAATTATAGGAAAAGCAAGGGTGAATATAGAACTGAAGAAAAAGCTCACTGAAGTCCATTTTGTTATCCCTGTAGTACGGTAGCAAACAATTAAAAAGCAGCAGATACCATACTATGTCTTTCAATCTATGTTTAGTATTTTAACAAAATTATGTAATTGCATTAGATTTAGATTTTGTTTCCTTGGGTTACTTTTTTTTTTTTTAATTGAGACTCTTTTAGTGCAGTTTTAGCTTCACAGCAAAATCGAGAGGAAGGTATAGAGATTGCTCATATACTCCCAGCCCCCCACAGGCACAGCCTCTCCCATTATCAACACCCCCAGCAGATGGTACATTTGTTACAATTGATGACTTGACATTAACACGTCATTGTCCCCTGAAGTCCATAGTTTACATTACAATTCAGTTTTGGTGTTGTACATTCTGTGGGTTTGGACAAATTGATAACAACATCTATCCATCACGATGGTACTGTACAGTATTTTCACTGCCCTAAAAATCCTCTGAACTCTGCCTGTTCATCCCTCTCTTCCTCCTTCCCCACTCCTGGCAACCACTGATCTTTTTATTATCTCCATAGTTTTGCTTTTTCCAGAATGTCACATAGTTGGAATCATGTAGTACGTAGCCTTTTCAGATGGGCTTCTTTTACTTAGAAATACGCATTTAAGTTTCTTCCTTGTCTTTTCATGGCTTGATAGCTCATTTCTTTTTTAGTGCTGAATAATATTCCATTGTTTGCATTCTAACACAGTTTTCTTTTTAAATTTTATTGGCATCTAGTTGACTTACAATGTTGTATTAATTTCAGATAAACAGCAAAGTGAATTAATTATACATTCTGTTTCAGATTATTTTCCTGTGTAGGTTATTACACAGTATTGAGTAGATTTCCCTGTGCTACACAATAGATCCTTGTTACTTATTTATTATATATAGTAGGGTGTATATGTTAATGCCAACCTCCTAATTTATCCCTCCCCCCACCATTTCCCCTTTGATAACCATAAGTTTGGTTTCAGAATCTTTTGAGTCTGTTTCTGTCTTGTGAATAAGTTCTTTTGTATCATTTTTAATTAGATTCCACATATTAGTGATCTCATGATATTTGTCTTTCTTGTCTTACTTAGTATAATAATTTCTAAGTCGGAGTTCCTGTCGTGGAGCAGTGGTTAATGAATCCGACTAAGAACCATGAGGTTGTGGGTTTGATCCCTGGCCTTGCTCAGTGGGCTAAGGATCTGGCATTGCCGTGAGCTGTGGTGTAGGTCGCAGATGCAGCTCGGATCCTGCATTGTTGTGGCTCTGGCGTAGGCCTGTGGCTACAGCTCCAATTAGACTCCTAGCCTGGGAACCTCCATATGCCGCAGGCAGCGGCCCTAAGAAAGGCAAAAAGACAAAAAAAAAAAAATTTTAAAATCTATCCATGTTGCTGCAAATGGCAATACTTCATTCTTTTTTTTATGGCTAACATTCCATTGTATATATGTACCACATATTCTTTAGTCATTCCTCTGTTGATGGATGTTTAGGTTGCTTCCTGTCTTGGTATTGTAAATAGTGCTGCAGTGAACACTGGGGTGCATGTGTCATTTCAAATTATGTTTTTCTCTGGATATGTGCCCAGGACTGGGGTTGCTGGATCATATGGTATTTGTATACTTAGTTTTTTTCAGGAATCTCCACTCCATACTGTTCTCCATAGTGGTTGTACCAGTTTACATTCTACCAGCAGTGAAGGAGGGTTCCCTTAACACAGTTGTATTTATTTGTCCATTCACCTACTAAAGGACATCTCGGTTGCTCCCACGTATTGGCAATTATGAATAAGCATAATTCTATAAGTTAGTTGCTATAAATAGCCATGTGGAGGTTTTATATGTACAGAAGTTCTCAACTCATTTGGGTAAATCCCAGAAAATACCAAGGACATGATTGCCGGATTGTACGGAAGGAGTCTTTTTAGTTTTGTAAGAAACTGCCAAACTGTCTTTCAAGGTGGCTGTACCATTTTGCATTTCCACCAGCTCTGAGTGAGAGTTCCTGTTGCTCCACATCCTTGCCAACATTTCGTGTGGTTAGTGTTTTGGATTTTGGCCATTGTAATAGGTGTGTACTGGTATTTTATTTCTTTTCAAAGGTCATTTTAAAAAAAGTTGAGATATAATTGACATATTTTAGTTGTGCAATATAACTGTCGATATTAGTGTATATTGTGAAATGATCACCACAGTAAGTCTAGTTTATGTTCATCACCATACATAGTTAATAAAAATTTTTTAAAGGAAAATAATTTTTTAAGATCTAGACTTATTTTAATCATGTTAATTGTTGGGTTTTTCTTTGTTTTTGACTGCCCCCACAGCATGTTGAAGTTCCTGGGCCAGGGATCAAATTGGTCCTGCAGCTGTGACCTGTGCCACAGTATAGTAGTACTGGATCTTTAAGCCACTGCACCACAGCAGGAACTGAAAAAAATAATTTTCTATTTCACTCTTAAATAACTAAAAATAATGGTTTTGTGTGTGCCTGCTAGACACTGCACAACTAATAACACTTTTCAATCAGATTGGACATCAGCGTCTATGTTTCTTGTTCCGTGTTAATTTTTTTTTTTTTTTAATCATAGGTACCCTAGGAAACCCTGGTTCAAAAAGGTACGTTTTTTTGTTTGTTTGGGTTTTTTTTTTTTTTTTTTTTTTTTTTTTTTTTTTAGGGAATGCACCCTTGGCATTTGGAAGTTCCCAGGCTGGGGTTGAATCAGAACTGCAGCTGTTGGCCTATGCCCTAGCCACAGTTACACGGGACCCAAGCTGCGTCTATGACCTATGCCACAGCTCTCAGCAACGCCGGATCCAAAAAGGCACATTATTGAAAGGAATGTGCGAGATTTATGATGAAACTACACTTCTTTTAGCTGGTAGTTTGCACAGCATCTGACAGATTCTAAGTAGTGCTGTTTACTCATGACCGCTGATGCATTTGCTTCCAGTGCTATGGGTGCTGGTGCTCTGTCTGGGACCATGAGCTAGATACTTTTACCCAGTTTCTGTTTTAGCCTGTGGTGTGCATGTTCTACATTATTAAGTAACATCTGTTGGTCTCCCTACCCCCCAGTTAAGTTCTGCTTTAAGATTTACTTGAGCCTAGATTATATGATTATGAAACACTGCCCTCTCCCTGTACCTCCGCCCAAAGGATACACCATTACTTTAAAAATGTGCAGTTTTAGGAGTTCCCTTTGTGGCTCAGCAGTTAACGAACCTGACTAGGATGCATGAGGATGCAGGTTTGCTCCCTCGCCTCGTTCAGTGGGTTAAGGATCTCGTGGTGCCATGAGCTGTGGGGTAGGGTCACAGCTGTGGCTGTGGTATAGGCTGGCAGCTGTAGCTTCTGTTCGACCCCTAGCCTAGGAACCTCCTTGTGCCGCGAGTGTGGCCCGAAAAAGAAAAAAAAAAAAGGAAAAAATGCTGTTTTACTATTAAGTACCAAATGATGTTTATTATGATTTTTTCAATAGGAAAACTTTTTTTGGTCTTCTTTATTGGATTGCTTGCTGATGATAGCGTCTTGATTTTGTTTGAAGGCAATGAGGGTGTTTCTCCCCATAGTTAATATACACACATACTCTGATCCTGACAGTTGTAGAACTCAGTTGTGTCCTTCCCAGCCTTTCATCTTGTTGGCAGAAGGTGGAACTTTTTCTAGCTGCTAGATCCTATGTTTTGGCTGCTTATTTTCCAACACCTGACATTTGGATCCTCAGAATTTGAATATTCATTTTGAATAATGGACCCAATTTATGCTCTTTAGATTTCTGTTTCACCTGAGGATTGATTTTACATATTGCATTATATCAGTTTCCTAAAATAACTTGTGAAGTTTTCTCTTTTCTTGTTCTGTAATGTCGCCATTAAAAAGACATTCATACACAAGTTCCCGTTGTGGCTCAGCAGTTAGTGAACTTGACTAGTATCCATGAGGATAGATTTATCCAAAAGTTTGTTTGGATGAGCACCTGGGGTAGGCAAGAGACTACAATGAAGATTAATTCTGATGATATATAAGGGTACAGAAAAGAATAACTCAAGAGTAAAATCTCAGGAGTTCCCATTGTGCTCAGTGGTAATGAACCTGCCTAGTGTCCGTGAGGACACAGTTTCGTTCCCTGGCCTCGCTCAGTGGGTTAAGGATCCGGCATTGCTGTGACCTGTGGTATAGGTTGCAGACGCACCTCAGATCTGGCATTGATGTGGCTGTGGCCTAGCCTGGCAGCTGTAGCTCCGATCAGAACCCTAGCCTGGAAACTTCCATATGCCATGGGTGCAGCCTTAAAGAGACAGAAAACAAAAAGAGTAAAATGTCTGTTAAAGTACAGACCTAAACAAATGTTAGGAGCTTTGAGAGGACTAATTATATAGCAGCTCCATGGGCTGATAGCTGGTCTGTGGGGTGTGCATGAGAAGCTACTGTCAGTCCTGTGGACGTGGATACTGGGCTGCGTTGTAGCACTTGGGTCATAAACCTCACCTGTATCGTTGTGGAAGGATTTCACTCTGGTTGACATGAAACCCTCTAAACCTTATCTGTCTCATCTGAATGATTTTTTTGTCCCATCTCAGTTTGTAAACCTAAATTTTTCCCCCCTTTGTTAGCAGTATTCATGTTTTAAGAGAAACCCTTGACTGGTAAAGTTGCCTATGGTATATAAAACTTGCCCCAAGTGGGGAGAGGGTTGACTATGTCTAAACGGTTTTTGGGGGCCTGGGATTTTGGTCCCCGCTCGGCGGAGGATGCTGACATGTTGCCGCATGAAGAGTTCACTTGTCCCTGTGGCTCCACTGTCCCTGGTTCCTCTGGTCCTTGCCCCTTGTGCTTTTCCTCTGCTCCTTTTGCTTTGCCCCTTTAACTGGAGTAAACCGTAGTTGGGAGCATGACTGTTTGCTGACTTACCTTCTAGCGAATTGCTGACCCTGAGGGTGGCCTTGGGGACGCCTGCCTTGTACTGAAGACATACAGTGCAGAATGCTATTCCTGCCTCATTCTGGCACCCTTCCCGTTCTTAGTTTTTTATTTTAGCTTTTTTGGTGTTTATTTTCTTATACATAAATACTTAAACAGGTTTTTCTGAAGGTAGCGGTTTTAGATGTTGCGTATTAACCAGGTGTTACGGTAGATGAGGATTGGGTCTCTGACCCTTCCCTAGGTGCCCTGTCTGCAGCATAATCCTGCCCTGCACAGTGCTTGCTTGATTAAATCAGCATCCATCCTTTGCATTGTGATGATTGGGCAAGTACTGTGTAATACTGAGCTGGACAGGATTATCCTCCAATTTCATCTTCTCATCCACACTATTTTTTTTTTTTTTAAGAGCCTCACCCTCAGCATGTGGAAGTTCTCAGGCTAGGGGTCGAATCAGAGCTACAGCTGCCGGCCTACGCCATAGCCACAGCAACTGGGGATCTGAGCCATGTTTGTGACCTACACCACAGCTCACTGCAAAGGTGGATTCTTAACCCACTGAGCGAGGCCAGGGATTGAAACCTCATCCTCATGGTTCCTAGTCGGGGTCATTAACCACTGAGTCCTGAAGGGAACTCCTCACCCACATTTAGAATTAATGATTATCTCTTATTTTTATGTGCTTTTTCCTTTGTTCTTAAGACAGATTTATTCTTTTTTTTTTTTTTTTTAATTTTTAATTTTCCACTGTACAGCAAGGGGGTCAGGTCATCCTTACATGTATGCATTACAATTACATTTTTTTCCCCCACCCTTTGTTCTGTTGCAACATGAGTATCTAGACAAAGTTCTCAATGCTATTCAGCAGGATCTCCTTGTATATCTATTCTGAGTTGTATCTGATAAGTCCAAGCTCCCGATCCCTCCCACTCCCTCCCCCTCCCATCAGGCAGCCACAAGTCTTTTCTCCAAGTCCATGATTTTCTTTTCTGAGGAGATGTTCATTTGTGCTGGATATTAGATTCCAGTTATAAGTGATATCATATGGTATTTGTCTTTGTCTTTCTGGCTCATTTCACTCAGTATGAGATGCTCTAGTTCCATCCATGTTGCTGCAAATGGCATTATGTCACTTTTTTTATGGCTGAGTAGTATTCCATTGTGTATATATACCACATCTTCTGAATCCAATCATCTGTTGATGGACATTTGGATTGTTTCCATGTCCTGGCTATTGTGAATAGTGCTGCAACGAACATGCGGGTGCATGTATCTCTTTTAAGTAGAGTTTTGTCCGGATAGATGCCCAAGAGTGGGATTGCGGGGTCATATGGAAGTTCTATGTATAGATTTCTGAGGTACCTCGATACTGTTTTCCATAGTGGTTGTACCAGTTTACATTCCCACCAACAGTGCAGGAGGGTTCCCTTTTCTTCACAGCCCCTCCAGCAGTTGTTATTTGTGGATTTATTAATGATGGCCATTCTGACTGGTGTGAGGTGATATCTCATGGTAGTGTTGATTTGCATTTCTCTTATAACCAGCGATGTTGAGCATTTTTTCATGTGTTTGTTGGCCATCTGTATATCTTCTTTGGAGAAATGTCTATTCAGGTCTTTTGCCCATTTTTCCATTGATTGATTGGCTTTTTTGCTGTTGGGTTGTATAAATTGTTTATATATTCTAGAGATTAAGCCCTTGTCGGTTGCATCATTTGAAACTATAGACAGATTTATTCTCAAAGCTCCAGTGGTTCTTTACCACATCTTACTACTCTTTTCCACACTGTCACATGTCTGTGATTCCCATTGTCCTTGGAGCCCTTCCTTCTCCTGGGTCACAGGGGCTGTCACTGGCTGGTCACAGGCATACTTTTCCTGGGGTTCCTTGCTGCATGTCAGGGTTGAATCTCAGGGTCTCAGGGCATTGGGATTCTTTTTTTTTTAGGGCCACACCGGAGGCATATGGACGTTCCCAGGCTAGGGGTCAAATTGGAACTGCAACTGCTGGCCCACACCACAGCCACAGCAACACCGGATACTTAACCCACTGAGCAAGGCTAGGGATTGAACCCGCATCCTCACACTGATACTAGTTGGGTTCGTTACTGCTGAGCCATGACGGGAACTGCTGAGGGTGTCAGGATTCTTGAGCAAGTGCAGAGAAGGTTACAGTCCTTGCCGCTCTGTGACTGAAACATCTTTATTCTATGTTTGAATGGTTGTTGGAATTAGTTTTCTTGTCAGAGTGTTGAAGATAATCCTCTACTGTCTTGTAAGTCTCTAATCTGTTGACAAGCTGATCGGGATTCTTGGTATGTAGCAGTTAGCCCCATCCCTGCCTGGCAGCAGTCTTTCAGGATCACCCTTGTGTCCCTGTGCCCTGAGACGTCATGCTGTGCTCTGGCCTGGGCCTTCCTGTATGGTGCGGGGCACTCAGGCACTCTAGATGCTCATGTCCTCTACTTCTGAGAAATTTTGCAGAGCAAGACTGTATTGTGCGTGTGCAAATACTGCTCATGAAGTTGGACGTTCCCAAGCAGTAGGTGAAGGCCGGATAGTGTTCAGTATGTGGTGTACTCATGAACCAGTGTGTGGGCTCCCTTGTAGAGATTTGGACTAGAGACTTTGAATTTACAGGTTACTCTTAAAAACAGTAAAAATGAGGAAAAGCTGCTCCCAGTGAATTGCGGCCAGGTATTTATTAGCAAAGAACATTTATAAAATATTGAATTTATTTAACTTTGTAGACTAGTTAAGCAAGCTGTTGGTTTTCTGGAATGGGCCTTTTTCTCTGTAGATATTATCAGGTTTCATAAATGATTGGAGTTATTCTCAAATCTCATTTCAGGAAACTTTAATTTAGCAGTCTTTCTTTCCTACTTCTTTTGCTTTGTCCTTTTGCATGGGTGACTGACTTCTCATTATGTGTGCTGATTAATACTGGTATATGAGCAGAGAAGACTGTTTTAAGAACAGTGTATATCCTAGTTCTTTGGAGGAATGCATGTTTTTAAACCATTGTTAAGTTTGAGTCTAGTTTTATGAAACTGTTTTTTGGCTTTACCTCAGTTAAAACTGTCATAACTAATTTTAAAGGTATACTTTTTGGCGTTCTAAAGTAGAATTCTAGATGTATGGTTAATATCTTTTGTTCGTTATTGCAAAAGTAACATCTTTTACCTTCAATTCTTAGACTGATGTCAGCCACAGGCTTTTAGTTGGGAAGTATTGGAAATAGACGTTCGTATTGTAGTGATTTTGGGTGTGGGCTGGTGGGATGTTGATGGTAATGATGGAAATAGTAACGTTTGAGAAGGATAGTTTGTATTTTTTAATGGCTCGTGATCATCTCTATGGAGCATCCATGGCTTTTTCCCCCCCAATCTGAGGGATTTTATTGAGTATTTTATGTTCAGTGTTATGCACAGTTTAATGCTTTTTGGTGACAACATGGGTGGATCTAGGGCATTATGCTAGGTGAAATAAGACAAATACTCTATGTGATCTGACTTTTTTTTTTCTTTTTAGGGCCACACCCATGGCATATGGAAGTTCCCAGGCTAGGGGTCGAATTGGAGCTATAGTTGCTGGCCTACACCACAGCTACAGCAACATCAGATCCTTAACCCACTGAGTGAGGCCAGGGATCAAACCCATGTCCTTGTGGATTCTAGTCCGATTCTTAACCCACTGAGCCACAATGGGAACTCCCCGTATGATCTCACTTATATGTGGAGTCTAAAAACAAAACCAACCAAACAAAATGAAAATAGACTCAGAGAGAACAAACGGGTGGTTGCCAGAAGGCAGGGGTGCTGGATGGTTGAAATAGGTGAAGGGGATTAATAGATACAAACCTCTTATAATTAAAAAAAAAAAAAAAAGCCACAGGGATGTAATATGCAGCATAAGGAATAGGGTCAATAATAATAACATAATTTTGTGTGAGGACAGATGTTATTAGACTTATCACAATAATCATTTCAAAATGTATGTAAATGTCAAAGCAATAGTATACCTGAAACTAACAATATTAAATAACAAAATATATATTTCCATAAAGAGTCTTAACAAACATATACATACATGTAGCCCACTTGCCTGTCAATATAGAGAACATAGCCATCAACCCAGAAAGTTCTCTCTTGCTACTTTGTACTCAACCCCTGCCTCTTCCCCACACCCCCACAACCACAGTTCTAAATTCTTTTGACAGAGATGAGTTGGCCTGTTCCAGAGGTTCATATAAATAGAATCATATGTTATGTAATCTATTGTGTCTGGCATCCTGTCTTTTTGAAGTTCATCTGTTTTGTTGTATGTATTAGTAGTTAGTTCCTTTTTAAAAAATGCTAGTATTCCATTGTGTGAATATGTTACAGTTTATCCAGTCTTGTTAATGGAAATGTGTTTCTAGTTTTTATCCATTATGAATAAAGTTGCTGTGACCATGTCTTTTTGTGACTGTATGTTTCGTTTCTCTTGGTTAGTAATCAGTCACTCAGGAGTTGAATTACTCCATTTTTATGCTAAGGGTTTAACTAAATGCTACTGCCAGATACTTTTCCAAAGCTTATATTCCCACCAGCAATGTATTAAACTTTCTTGCCGAGGTTAGGAATTGTAGCTGTTTGAATTTTAGCCATTCTAGATGGTGTCTATTGATAGTTCATTGTGGTTTTAATTTCCATTTCTTTGGTGTTTAGTGATATAGAACTTTTTTTCATGGGCTTACTGACCAGTCATATATTTTCCTTTGTAAATTGTTTGCTCAGCTCTTTAGCTCATTTTTGTTTTGGATTGTTTCTTTATCGTTGAATTGAAGGAATTCTTTATATATTCTGGGTCTCAGTTACTGGTGATTCTTTGTTGGGGGAGGACCCAGATCCTTCCCACACTGTAAATGTGTTCTCCACATTTTTGCTTTGACTGTTCATTTTCTTCATAGTGTCCTTTGATGAGCAGAATTTTTTTTTTTTTTTGGTCTTTTTAGGACTGTATCCATGACATATGGAGGTTCCCAGGCTAGGGGTCCAACTGGAGCTGTAGCTGGTGGCCTACATCACAGCCACAGCAAAACTAGATCCGAGCCACGTCTGCATCTTACACCACAGCTCATGGTAATGCTGGCTCCTTAACCCACAGAGCAAGGCCAGGGATCAAACATGCATCCTCATGGATACTAGTTGGGTTCGTTAACTGCTGCTGAACCATGATGGGAACTCCTGACGAGCAGAAATTTTTACCTTTTGGCTGTGCCCGTGGCGTGTAGAAGTTCCTGGGCCAGGGATCAAACCCATGCCACAGCAACGGAACCCCCCCCTCCAATAAAAAACCCCAGAGATTGAGGTCAAAGGCTGGGTTCGTCCCATCTTTGTCTCATCTTGGATATAACATGTGGAGAGCATGGAAGAGACTGATTGTTAAGTAAACATCCGAATCCTTCCTGTGTGCTCTGTGCAGTGTTACCTGCTAGAGCTCCTGAATTATTAGGCCAGGCAGCCACGTGCTGAGGTGGTTCAAACCCATCAAGTCACATGCCGTGCTTGAGGTGTGCTTCAGGGACTCTGTGGGCACAGAAGTGGAGGGCATGGCTTAGACTGGGTGGGGTGGATCAGGATGGGGGATATTCCTGGAGAAGATGTTACTGGTGCTTGATCTCTTTTTATTTATTTATTTTTGGCTCTGCCCATGACACATGGAAGTTCTGGGCTAGGATCGAATCTTTGCCACAGCAGTGACCTGAGCCACAGCAGTAACAATGCCAGGCCACCAGGGAACTTTTTTTGGGGGGGGGGCACACTGCTGCATATGGAAATTTCCAGGCTAGGGGTCAGATCAGAGCTGCAGCTGCTGGCCAAACCACAGTTCAGGGCAATGCCAGATCATTAACCCACTGAGGGAGGCCAGGGATAGAACCTGCATGCTCATGGACACTAGTCTGGGTCTTAACCTGTTGAGCCACACCAGGAACTCCTCTTTTGGCATTTTAAAGAAATTAGCTATCATAATTTACATTTTTTTTCCACATTTGCCTCTTTTTTGACTTGGTTTATGGTCGGATTTATCAGTCTTGTCATTTGTGTTTACCAGTTTTTTAAATTGCAAAATAATCTTAAAAGTGAGTGCAAAGAGGAGTTCCCCTTGTGGCTCATCAGTAACAAACCCGACTTGGATCCATGAGGATGTGGGTTTGATCCCTCATCTCGATTGGTGGGTTAAGGGTCCAGTGTTGCTGTGAGCTGTGGTGTAGGTTGTGGACAAGTCTCGGATCTGGTGTTGCTGTGATTGTGGTGTAGGCTGGCAGCTGTAGCTCTGATTAAACCCCTAGCCTGGTAACTTCCATATGCTGAAGGTGTGGCCCTAAAAAAGCAAAAAAAAAAAGAAGAAAAGAAAAAAGAAAAAAAAATGAGTGCAAAGAGAAACAAATGGTTCTGATAGTTTTTTAAATAAATAACCTAAAGAGAAATAAGAAGTAATCCAAGTAACTATTTTTTTTTTGTCTTTTCAGGGTTGCACCCGCAGCATGTGGAGGTTCCCAGGCTAGGGTCGAATCAGAGCTGTTGCCTCTGGCCTACACCAGAGCCACAGCAACACCAGATCCGAGCCGTGTCTGTGACCTACACCACAGCTCATGACAACGCTAGATCCCTGACCCACTGAGCAAGGCCAGGGGTCGAACCCGCATCCTCAGGGACACTAGTCAGATTCGTTTGTGCTGCACCACAACAGGAACTCCTGCGAACAAGTCTTGAATTCTTCTTACATTTGTTTTTTGTAGCATCCATTTTTAAAAAAACTTTTTTTGTGTGTATTTTAGGATTAAGCAATGAGGGTTCCTTTTTTTCTTCAGCATAGCCCCAGGACAAGATAAAATAGCTGTTATCAACTGTCTAATGCAGAATGGAAAAGCTAATGATCAGTAATTGTGTGACTCACTAAATACATCACTTTGCCTGTTTTGTGAATTTTAATTATGATACCAAATTATTCATGTATAGTTATATAAATAGTCTCCTTACTTTATTATTAATAGTTGGTTGGTCATAAGATTTTATGTTGACTAGCAACCAAAGTGAGGCCCTTACAATGGTGGGTTCTTTTTAGAGGGAACTCTCTTGTGCTTGGAGAACTCTAATTTTCATTTGGTTCATTTTTGTAACACTTGAAGATCCAGTGCTTTCAACTCTGAGAACCAAAATGTGTGATGCACAAATGTAACTTGAGATGACAAAATGAAAGACTATCTTTAAAGGGGTTGTGAAGGAAAAACATTTTTATTTTTATTTTTTTGCTTTTAGGGCTACACCCACGGCATGTGGAAATTCCAGGCTAGGGGCTCTAATCGCAGCTACAGCTGACGGCCTATACCACAGCCACAGCAAAGGGGGATCTAAGCCGCGTCTTCGAACTGCACAATAGCTCACAGCGACATTTGGATCCCCAACTGACTGAGCAAGGCCAGGGATCGAACTTGCATCCTCATGGATACTACTTGGATTCCTTTCCGCTGCACCATGATGGGAACTCTGGAAAAAATTTTTGATTTGTAAATACTGGATTGACTGTGTTGTGTGCATCTGTGCTGTTGTGTTTGGGTGGCTGTCAGGTGACGGTGCACTTTCTCTCTCTGCAGGTGTGATGGACAGGTGACGGAGAAACCCTCTACACTGTCATCAGGAAGGCAGCATGACCGAGTGCTTCCTGCCCCCGCCCAGCAGCCCTGGTGAACACCGCCGGGTAGAGCATGGCAGTGGTCTCACACGCACCCCTAGCTCTGAGGAGATCAGCCCCACCAAGTTTCCTGGGTTGTACCGCACTGGCGAGCCCTCACCTCCCCATGACAACCTCCATGAGCCTCCTGATATAGTGTCTGATGATGAGAAAGACCATGGGAAGAAAAAAGGAAAATTTAAGAAAAAGGAAAAAAGGAGTAAGTTCCCTTTTCTTTTTGCTATAGCTACATATCTATATATATTTTTTTCTTTTTTGGCTGCCCTGTGGCGTATGGAGTTTTGACCTACACTGCAGCTGCAGCAATGCTGGATCCTTAACCCACTGTGTAGGGCTGAGATCGAACCTGTGACCTGGTGCTGCAGGGACACCGCAGGTCCCATTGCTCTATAGTGGGAACACCTGTATTTTAGATATGTTTCTGCTCTAATCACATGTACGTGCTATCCTGTAGAAATATACCCAAAGACTCCTGTTTTATGTTTTTTTTTTTTTTTTTTTGTCTTTTGCCCTTTTAGGGCTGCACCCTCGGCATATGGAGGTTCCCAGGCTAGGGGTTCAATCGGAGCTACAGCTGCTGGCCTACACCACAGCCACAGCAACTCAGGATCCAAGCCATGTCTTCGACCTACACCACAGCTCACGGCAGCACTAGATCCCCAATCCACCAAGCAAGGCCAGGGATCAAACCCGAAACCCCATGGTTCCTGGTGGGATTGATTTCTGCTGTGCCACAACAGGAACTCTGGTTTTATGTTTTCTTGTTTAGGGTCTTAACTTTTGTTTACAGTCTTACTCTCAGCAATAAAAATTTCCACAAATGGTAAAGTTTTCTGGTGGAGGTTTCTTAAATTGGTCATTTAAAATAATGTGTAAGAAGTAAACATTGAACCTTTGTCCTTATGGAAGCTTACATTCTTGGTGAGGATGGGTGGGCCAGGTGGGTACACTGTGAAGGAAGTCTGTATTTGTTTATCTTAAGCAAATGCTACATCGCACCCCCTCTCTGACTCCTGTTTTCTAGGGGGAGCACTTTTTAGTTATAAACAAACCAGGTGAATTACTCTAAGTTAAGCGTTGCTTTGAGTTTCACCATATTTTTAAGTTAACTTGTTTTTGGAGCATAACATTTGACGAGAGTGCACAAATTGTGTACAACTTGATGAATTATACAAAATGGATACACTTGTGTAATTAGGATGGACCCTGAAAGGAGAGCATTATCAGCACCCTAGAAATTGCCTTTTGTTGCCCTTCCAAAGGGCATCCCCAGCATAGCTCAGAACTGCCTGATCTTGGACTTTTGTATCTGGAAGTAGGTGTGCTTTTGTGTAGAGTTTCTCTCTCTCTTTTTTTTGGTCTTTTTAGGGTCGCATCTACAGCCTGTGGAAGACCTGGGGTAGGGGTCAAATTGGAGCTGCAGCTGCTGGCCTACACCATAGCCACAGCAGTACCAGATCCAAGCCTTGTCTGTGACCTATACTGCAGCTGTCAGCAACGCTGGATCCTTTAACCCACTGAGCAAGGCCAGGGATCAAATCCACATCCTTAAGGATACTAGTCAGGTTCTTAACCCTCTGAGCCACCATGGGAACTCCTGTGTGGAGTTTCTTTGGTCCATTGTTACATCTCTTAGTCCATCCCTGTTATTCCCCATGGTAGTAACTTGTTCATTTTCATTGCACTAATATAGTGGATTCTAGTTATCCGTTCTACTGTTATTGGTCATTTGAGTTTTTTCAGTATTAGCTGTGAACGTCATTGTACATGTGTGTGCATTTCTGTTGAGTATGTGCTTGCTCACAGGCCATACTTACGTCAGCATCAGTGGACCCTGCAAAGCAGTTTTCCAGAGTGGTTGTGCCAGTTGACACTCCCACCAGTAGTGTCTGAGAACTCCACTTGCTTTTACGTCATGGTATCATGCCATTCTGGTTGATGTGGGATTTGAGGTATTTTAATTAGAGGAAAATTCATGCAGTATCTTTAATCTTTAAATAGCTTGTACAGTAGTTGGCTAAAGAAAAGAAAATGAGAGTTTTAGATGTTAAAAAGAAAAAACAAACCAAACTGGATAACTCTAATACGATTCAAAGCAGCTGTCAGTTTGTGAAAACCAGGGCTCCCAGTGCAGGGAGGTGGCCCCCATCTGGAAATTAGGGAGCTTCCTGGTTCTGTCCTCCCCAAGGGGCTTCTGTTCCTGCTCTTGTCTCCAGAAAGAACTTAGCACCTGGAGACAGGAGAACGAATTGTGACGGGATGATGGGGGGATCTAGACAGTAGTGCATTTTGTGGCCTGATTGGAGATTGTTTCAAATTCCTGGGGCCAGATGTGAAAAAAATCTAAGCAAAGTAAGTTAGAGGATATTATATGGATGATGAAAAAAATGCTCTGTATTACAGAGGGATTCTCTCCACTAGCCCTTGGTGTAGATAATAAATAAATAAAAATAAGTAAATTATTGTTTATAATAATTAAGTTTGTAAAAATTCCCATTACACACATGTGAAATAAAACCAATTGCAAGGATAACTGGCTCTTTGCACGTTGCCCTCTTGTCAGGAGATGTCGCAGCAGCACCTCATTGTAGATGAGCAGTTCCAGGAGGGCTGGGCCCGTGGGCTGGAAAGCCAGATAGCCAGGGCCAGTGGCACTTCTTTGGTCCTGTTTTTGGACGTTAAAAATGGAGTTTGGGAGTTCCTGTTGTGGCGCAGCGGAAATGAATCCGACTAGGAACCATGGGGTTGCGGGTTCGATTCCTGGCCTAGCTCAGTGGGGTAAGGATCCGGTGTTGCTATGAGCTGTGGTGTACGTTGCAGACGTGGCTCAGACCTGGTGTTGCTGTGGCTCTGGCCTTGGCTGGTGGCAACAGCTCCGAATGGACCCCTAGCCTGGGAACCTCCATATGCCGAGGGTGCGGCCCTAAAAAGACAAAAAAAAAAATGGGGGTGGGGTGGGGGAGGACAGTTTGACGTTCAGCAGCCATGACTTACACTTCCTGCATTTCTTTGTCAGCTGAAGGCTATGCTGCCTTTCAGGAAGATAGCTCTGGAGATGAAGCTGAAAGTCCTTCCAAAATGAAGCGGTCTAAGGGGATCCATGTTTTCAAGAAGCCCAGCTTTTCTAAAAAGAAAGAGAAGGATTTTAAAATAAAAGAGAAACCCAAAGAGGAAAAACATAAAGAAGAAAAGCACAAAGAGGAAAAACATAAAGAGAAGAAGTCAAAAGACTTGACAGCAGCTGACGTCGTCAAACAGTGGAAGGAAAAGAAGAAAAAGAAGAAGCCGATTCAGGAGCCAGAGGTGGCTCCTGTAGACGTTCCGAGTCTCAAGCCCATTTTTGGAATTCCTTTGGCCGAGGCAGCTGAGAGGACCATGATGTACGACGGCGTTCGGCTGCCAGCTGTCTTCCGGGAGTGTGTGGACTACGTGGAGAAGCACGGCATGAGGTGCGAGGGCATCTACCGCGTGTCAGGTACGTGTCAGGTGTGGCCACTTCCCGTCGGGCCAGGTGCTCGCATGACGTGTGCCACAGCCTCTGTGGTTGCTGCTTCCTTCCAGTTGGATGGACCCTGCTGCATGTGTGTGCGTGTTTTCCACTGTTCCCCCCATCAGGAGGATTTGCACTGGGGTCAGTTTGCGGCAGCCAGAGAGTGGAAGTGAGCATGTGAGTGGCCCTCACCTGCTGCCCTTTCCTGGCGCTCGGCCGGCCTCTCACCTCCATGCCTCTGAGAGGCATGCAGTGGTCTCCAGCAGGAGGAAGGATGCCTGGGCTCAGGATGCCTCTTGGCCAGGAGACACAGTGACCACAGCCATGAGTATTTCCTGAGGGAATGAAATGTTCTCAGTAAGTGTTTAGGCCCAGATGTGAGTGCTTCCCTATGTAAGTGAAATTGAGCTTCTATTTCTCTACATTCTGTATGTATGAAACTTACCTTTCATACCTGGTGAGAATGTAATTTACATTGGGCGTCTAAACTCAAGCAACAAATACTGTCTAGGGTAAAAAAGTAGATTTCTTACGAAGAAGTATGGCTTTTGTGTTGGTTTAGGATGAGAGTCCTGACCCGTGTGACCTCTGTGCTGTGGGTCATCATGTCCCATGGTTCATTGTCTTGGTCCTGGAGATCTAGGCTATAAACTTCACTGTTGCTCACACACATTTCATGGCGAGTGACATCATAACACATTTAGAATGTATAAAGAGACTGGATTTATTTTTCCATTTAATTGGTTTGTATACAATTCTAGAAGGTAGATTTGATATTTAAGTTTTATTAAGAACTGGCAGGCATGTTTGATAATTTGGGAGACTGTTACATAATCCTACAGATAACGTTACCATTTCAGAATATTTTGCAGAAATGCTACTCTTGTATAGAAAATGAGACAAACAGATTAGGCACTGGATTTGGGTTTACAAGTTTGTTTTTTTTGTTGTTTTTTTGTTTGTTTGTTTTTTTGCTTTTTAGGGCCACACCTACAGCATACAGAGGTTCCCAGGCTAGGGGTTGAATCAGAGCTACAGCTGCTAGCCTACACCACAGCCACAGCAACGCAGGATCTGAGTCACATCGATGACCTACACAACAGCTCATGGCAGTGCCGAATCCATAACCCACTAAGTGAGGACAGGGATCGAAGCCTCACCCTCATGGTTACTAGTCGGATTTGTTTCTCCTATGCCACAATAGGAACTCCGACAAGTTCTTAAGTTACATAAAAATAAACACATATAATGAATTTGAAATTTGACTTTTAAGAAAAATTTATGATGGATTTGTAAAGATCTGAACAATACTAACATAGCTGCTTCTCTTGTGATTTTGATAGGCATGAAGAAATTTTGTTTTAGGCGAAGGTTTCTGAAGAGGTCTTAGAGCTTTGTTCAAAGGGTTCTTTTGTCTTTGACCTATTTTTGATGTTTGCCCTCTTTTGGAGCCAGAGTTGTGAAACTCCTCTCTCCATGTGTCAGAGCATTCAAACTGAGCTGCTCCCCTGTTGGTTGGCTCCTTGGGGACTGAGCTTCTGCTTTGATCAATTTTGTATTTATTTTTGAAGCTCTGGCAGTGTGCTGTGTTCAGCCCTCTGTGGACTACAGAGTTATGGCTGTGACTTTTCTTTTTGAAGGCTGATAATACTGGTTTCTGCTGGAGAACTTTGGTTCTCATTTATTCACATGTAAGTTCCAGTTGTAAAACTAACATATTTTGCTTATTCTCTTTCCGTACCTGGGACGCTGTATTTGAAGCGTCTAGTTTTTGCAGGGAAGACATGTTGATAACAAACCAAATTCTTACTCTAAATTGTTCACTGTGCAATCTTCTGAATAGGCATTGCTGGGGGAAAATTTGAAATCTGTGAAATATATATGAGAGAGAGGGAGGAGGTCTTTGTCAAGAATTTCTTTTCTTTTCCTTTTTAGGCTGCACCCATGGAATGTGGAAGTTTCCGGGCTGGGAGTTGAATCAGAACTGCAGCTGCTGGCCTACACCACAACCACAGCAATGCCAGATCTGAGCCACGTGGGCGACCTACACCACAGCACACAGCAATGCCGGGTCCTTAACCCACTGAGAGAGGCCAGGGATTGAACCCGGCTCCTCATGGATACTGGTTGGATTCTTAACCCACCGAGCCACAACAGGAACTCCAAGAATTTCAGTTAAAGTTATGAGTCACCATGTGTTACTTATGAAAGTAGGAAAATAGGAATTAGTTTCTAACTTTCCTGCCTCAAGATAAAGATTGTGAAAAAAATAAGATTCATATTGTTGGAATTCCTCTTGTGGCTCAGTGGGATAAGAATCTGACTGCAGTGGCTTGGGCTGCTGCGCAGATGAGAGTTCATTCTCTGGCCTGGGAATTTCCATATGCCGAGGATGCCTCCATTAAAAAAAAGAAAAGATTCATATTGTTATTTTCATACTCAGAGTTGCTGATTTTATTTCGCCAGTGCTGGATAAGTTACTGATGTATTGTGGTCCCATTGAAAGGTTTACACATAAGATAAGAAATTTCAGAGCCCAGAGGTAAGCATAGTTGATTATAAAATTCTCTTCAAATTAAATGACACTGGAGTGTCATTTACATTATAGTCTGTCAGCCTTAATTTGTGGCTTGTTTCCAGTAATTGGCCTGTTTTTGATTTTTTGCTGTTGTTTTTTATTTTTGTTTTGTCATTTTAGGGCCATACCCGTGGCATATGGAGGTTCCCAGGCTAGGGGTCCAATCTGAGCTGTAGCCTCCGGCCTACACCACGGCCACAGTAATGCCAGATCCAAGCTGCATCTTCAACCTACACCACAGTTCACAGCAACTCCGGATCCTTAACCCACTGAGCAGGCCAGGGATCGAACCTGAGTCCTCATGGACCCTAGTCAGATTCATCAACTCTGAGCCACAACAGGGAACTCCTTTTTTTTTTTTTTTAATTGACGCATAGTTGATGTATAATGTCATGTGTTTCAGGAGGACAACATGCTGATTCACTTTTTATTTTTAATTTTTTTTTAATTCATTTTTTGTCTTTTTGCTATTTCTTTGGGCCGCTCCTGCGGCATATGGAGGTTCCCAGGCTAGGGGTTGAATCAGAGCTGTAGCCCCCGGCCTACGCCAGAGCCACAGCAACGCGGGATCCGAGCCACATCTGCAATCTACACCACAGCTCACGGCAACGCCGGATCATTAACCCACTGAGCAAGGGCAGGGACCGAACCTGCAACCTCATGGTTCCTAGTCGGATTCGTTAACCACTGCGCCATGACAGGAACTCCTGATTCACTATTTTTAAATGTTGTGTTCCATTTATAGTTATTATAAAATGTTGGCTATATTCCTTTTGCTGTACAGTACAGTCCTTGTAGCTTATTTATTTTATGCATGGTAGTTTGTACTTCTTAATCCCCACCTGTATCTTGCCCCTCCCACCCCCTTTCCCCACTGGTACCACTGATTTGTTTTCTATATCTGTGAGTCTGTTTCTTTTTTGTTATATTCAATACTTTGTTTTATCTTTTTAGATTCCACATATAAAGTATTTGTCTTCCTCTGACTTCATTTAGCATAACAACCTCTAGGTCCATCTGTGCTGTTACAAATGGTAGAATTTCATCCTTTTTTATAGCTGACCAGTAAATCTTGGCCTAAAGTTTTAAGTGTTAAAAACCACAGAAAGCTACTTTGTACTCTCATGAGCCATCACTGTCACTGAGTTAGGTCACTTAAGTGCAGATTGGGCTAAAGACTTAATTAAATAGTGTCTGGAAAACATTGGTGTATGTATGTTTCTTTCTGTCTACTAAGAAAAGCAAAACAATTCAATTTTAGTAACCCACATTTTCCTTTTTTTTTGCTGGTTCCTAGGTTCAGATTAAGAAAACATGCAAAGAATTTAAACTTAAAAATCAGATGGGTATTATTTAATGAGGACCAACAAGAGTTTATGTAGATAGTGAACTCACCTTTTGCATTTATGAACAACTTTACCTTCTAAAAAAGTCATTACCAACAAGTTTTTGGAATAGGCTTACATGTACCAAGTTGCATTTTATGGTGTCAGTCTTGTGACTGGTTTGAAAAAGCAGTTGGCCCCTTGCGTAGAGCAAGGCTTATGCTTGGATCATAGGTTAGTTTTTGCCAGAATTTGTACCTATCTTTAAGTTAAAAAATTTTTTTTCCTGATTTGATTGGCATATTTGGTTGCTTTGATTTTTTTTTTTCCTGAATATTGAGTTTTTTCATTATCATTTCACTTTTGGTTAAAGTCAACCTCTTAGTATAGTCTTTTGTCTTCTCTATGGAGGAACTGGATGAACTCTGTGCCGGTAAAAGCCCCATTAGTGGTTTGTTACTGTCGTGGGGCCTCTTCTTAGACCTCCCTGGGGGGTGGGTGCTGTGGCAAAGAAGGCTGTGTGTTTGATTTTTTTTTTCTCCTCTTGACACTTTCCTTCTCATCTGAATTGGAATGTTCTCAGGAATTAAATCCAAGGTGGATGAGCTGAAAGCAGCCTATGACAGAGAGGAGTCTCCCAACCTGGAGGAGTATGAGCCCAACACTGTGGCCAGTTTGCTGAAGCAGTACCTTCGGGACCTGCCTGAAAACCTACTCACCAAGGAGCTCACGCCCCGCTTTGAGGAGGCCTGTGGGCGGAGCTCAGAGGGTGAGAAGGTACAGGAGCTCCAGCGTCTTTTGTGGGAGCTGCCCGAGTGTAACCAGCTCCTCATCTCCTGGCTCATCGTGCACATGGACCATGTGATCTCCAAGGAGCTGGAAACAAAAATGAACATCCAGAACATTTCTATAGTGCTCAGCCCAACTGTCCAGGTACACGGCCTCTTTGCACTCAAGCTGTGCACACGGGCCCTCTGGGCCAGCCCTGGGGTCTCGGGGACGCGTTCTGTTGCTGAGCCACACAGAGCAGTGAACCAGAGGCTTAGCCTGGATGTTGGTCTTTTTCTGTTACAGTGTGGACAGTGTTGACATGTCAGATAATGAGCATGTTGGCCTATTGGCTGTAGCTGTGAAATCTGCATATTGTCCCATCTTTGGTGTGGGTTTGTGAACCAGTTGCTGATGACAGTGAACTGTCCATAGAGGAGGAGGAGCCCACAGTATCTTCGGGTGACGGTGACCCGTTCATCTACAGGACGTTAAAGATTTAGTTATTTCATCAGATAGTGTTACCACTTAATCATATCACACAGAATATCACACTCAGGCACACAGAGGCCTCCTGTTACTTATCTGATCAGGGGTTTAACCTGAGGATATTCCATTCACAGAGAGAGGTCCTGGAGAAGTATTTTGTAGAATCTTAATTTGAGGAGGCATTTCAGGGAGGTGGGTGATGTGTTGTTTGGTGTCTCTTTATAGCATAAATTCTTGGCCTTCATTTCTTGCTGCTCACTTGGTGCTGCCATAGAGCGTGTGTTTTCCTTTAATTTGAGTTACTGATATTTCACTTAGGCCAAAAAAAAAAAAAGGTCAGAAAAATGGGGGGGGGGGTATTTTAAGCCCTATTTTTGGCCAATATATCAGGTTATAATTGGTCATTGTTATAACACACAGTTGTATGTAAGAGTATATTTTCTTTTACTGAAAATTCCTTCATTGCTCATTGATTATATTTTGGAAGCCAAGATGTTTCTCAAATGTCACATTAGGTTTTCAGAATTTGGTATATATGATGTTACCTAATATTACTGTAATGGAGAGGATGGTATCAGAAGATGCAGGTGTGTTTTAAGACTACGCTTTAGGTAGGAAATAATGTCTTTTACTAGCTTGTTAGCCAGCCAAACATCCTGGTCTCTTAGTCTGACCACAGGCTCTTCGAGGGCGCCCAGAGGCGGTGGCTTCTGGAGTGAGGCTCCCACTCAGCCAGCTTTGCATCTGTAAGTGCTCTCACACTTCTCAGGAGAGCCAGTCCTGTGAGTTAAAATGTCCCACAGTAACCTGAAAATAAAGCAGTAAGATTTAAAAAGTCAGTATTACAGTGCTAAAACAAACTGAATTGATGATCATCAGCCTCTGCACCTTTTTCTTGGCTTTTCGCCCAGTTCCTTATAGTCCTTGACTCCATGAGTTAACTCATACTTTCTCCTTCTCTTTAAATTGGCCACTAATTAGCAAAGCATGTCTGGTCCCTCCTGAGGATTAAAGAATGCACTTAGGCAGTAGACCAGTTAAATGAAATAAAATGAAAGTTTTAATAGTTTTCTTGCATATCTTTTGTCTCTTAGATTAGCAATCGTGTCCTCTATGTGTTTTTCACACATGTGCAAGAGCTCTTTGGAAATGTGACACTGAAGCCAGTGACAAAACCTCTTCGATGGTCTAACATGGCTACGATGCCCACACTGCCCGAGACCCAGGAGAGCATCAAGGAGGAGATCAGAAGACAGGTGTGCACCCCGCTGCGCTCGGCCCAGAGTCTGCCCTGCACTGACCCTGAGGGAGGTGGAGATGACCATGACCCTCTTAGTCACTGAGCACTTCCTTTGTGCCTAGAGCCGTGTTAGGCACATGGAAGCCAGAACTCTTCCTTGGCACTATTTCATGTCAGTTAAGTCAGAGTGTCATGGTGGAGAGAGCATAGGTTTGGAGATCAGAAGACCTGGCTTTAAATTCTTGTTCTACTCCTAATTAACTGATTTTAGGCACATGGCTTAACCTCTTTAAGTCCTGGTGATTGCACTTAAAAATGAGTCCTCTCTTAGGTTTGAGGTGAGGATTCCCTTAAATGAGATAATGCATTAAAGATGTTCAGCATGGAGTTCCCGTCGTGGCCCAGTGGAAATGAATCCAACTAGGAACCATGAGGTTTTGGGTTCGATCCCTGGCCTCGCTCAGTGGGTTAAGGATCTGGTGTTGCTGTGGTGTAAGCCGGCAGCTGTAGCTCTGATTTGACCCCTAGCCTGGGAACCTCCATGTGCGGAGGGTGCGGCCCTAAAAAGACACCCCCCCCCCCCAAAAAAAAATAAAAAGCTGTTGAGCATGGTGCCAGGTATGTTGTAAGTAGTCCAAAATTGTTAGCTTGTATGGACAAGGCTGCTTTTTGGGGAAGTTAAATAACTTAATCTGTGTCACCTGGTTACTAAGCTATAGAACCAGGATTTGACCCAATCATGTGCTTTCCCATTGTGCTACTGAAACAGTGCCATTTGAGGGTGTGTGTGTGTGTGTGAAGATGAATAAGAAATTCAAGACTAATGAAAATACATGCATTTGATTATAATGTCTTTTATTTGCATACAAGTAATCAAATCAAATCCCTGTGTGCTTTCTTCCCTCTTGTCTGCACTGAGCTCCCATTTCTTGTTATTTGATGATGTGTTGGGGGAAGGGATGTGACTTAACCACTGAGGAACTGCCATAAATTGATGGATTAGAACCCAGTGCTCAGGCAAGACAACTAATGATTTTTCAGTCATTGCCTTGAAAAATCGACTTGTGCTATTATGTCATTTCTTTAATGATAACTGAAAAGTAGTTGGTTCTGCATCTTTTGAAATCACATGTGGTTTTAAGATGAAAAGACATAAAATACTATTCAGCATGTGGTATATTGTGTTCTAGGAGTTTCTTTTGAATTGTTTACATCGAGACCTGCAGGGGGGAATAAAGGATTTATCTAAAGAGGAAAGATTATGGGAAGTACAAAGAATTTTGACAGCCCTCAAAAGAAAACTGAGAGAAGCTAAAAGACAGGTGAGTAAATTTATTATTTTGGCACATCATGTTTATAATAAAATATAAAAGGAATGCACTGTAATCTTTTATATACCATTTTCAGTTATTTTTTAAAAGTACAATATATACATATCTTTTTTAAAACCTTTTTAAATTTTATTTTGCTGTTTAGTGCCACAGCTGTAGCCTTTGGAAATTCCCAGGCTAGGGGTCCAGTCAGAGATACGCTGCCAGCCTGCCACAGCAGTGAGGGATCTGAGCCACATCTGCGACCTACATCACAGCTCATGGCAACACCAAATCCTTAACCCACTGAGCGAGGCCAGGGATCGAACCTAGGTCCTCATGGATACGAGTTGGGTTTGTTTCCACTGCACCACAACGGGAACTCCTATACATATCTTTTGAAGGGAACTTCCTAGATAGGAAATTTGTTCACATGTTCCTAGTTCTGGATTATTGATCCTTCAGCTTGGTATCAGGGAAATGCTTCATTTAATTTAGAAAGTTGAGTTTTTTAATTGGACTGTTTTACTAAAAGATGTTTTGTCATTTCCTGTTGTCCCTGAGAAGCAGTCAGATGGTGATACATTTCAAAGGCTGCAGGGGAGTTTGAGGAAACTCAGTAGGGGACTGGAGATCAGGCGGGATCTTCCTTAGCTGACAGTGGGCAGGGGGGCATGTGCCCCCTGACAAGCTGGGGGTTCTCGACCCAGGCCGTGGTCATCCCTCTAGTTCAGTGCATATTGCCTGACGCTGGGGCTCTGAGCTTTCTGGCCTAGCTGATGCTAAGCTCCCTAATCTCTGGACCACTTGCAGCCCTCATACAGACACAGTGGCTGAATCCAAGGAGCATGAGTTAGCACTTATCAGACTGGGACAGCATGGTCATTGCAGTTGTGGTTGTGCCCAAAGACAAGACGACAGCCATGTCCTTTTGTGCTTTGAGGCTGACAGCATTTCTGTGGAGATAGCTCTGTCAGACTGGAAATAGTGATGAGATTTCAACACATGCACTCAAGGTCTAGTGGACGCCTTCTTTGTATTTTTCTTCCCTCTTTTTTCCCCACTTACAAGATTATCTTTTGTTTCCAATGGGTTTTTTTTTTTGGTTTGTTTTTTGTGGGTTTTTTTTTTTTTTTTGTCTTTTTAGGGCTGCACCTGCAGCATATGGAAGTTCCCAGGCTAGCAGTCAAATTGGAGCCGCAACCATTGACTTACACCACAGCCACAGCAACACCAGATCCAAGCCTCGTCTTCGACCTACACCACAGCTCACGGCAATGCTGGATCCTTAACCTACTGAGCGAGGTCAGGGATCGAACCCACATCCTAATAGATACTGGTCTGGTTCTTAACCGGCTGAGTCCTAATTGAACTCCCACTAATGCCTATTTTAAATGAATTAATGATTCCCTTCATGATCCAACCTGGAATCAGGTTTCACTGAGCGACCAGCCAGGCCTCATGTAGTTGTTCGCTATGTGGCATTGCCAACCAGCCTTTGGTGGAGGGTCTCTGATCCTGGACAGGGCTAAGATGGGCTCAGCTTTCCTTTCTCTTGCTTCTGCGTTTCTCTTGGATAAAGATACTGTGCCCCAGCAAACTAGAACCATTATAGGGAGGGATGGATTATGTTTGCTTTGCCAATTTCTTGATGCTATCTTTTCATGTCTGCTCATTAATTCACAAAATGTCAAAAGGGTCTATCAAGTTGGTTTCAACTTTGAGGAATAAATGACTTAAAGATGGCAAAAATATAATTCATTACATTAACAGACTAAAAATAAGAAAAAAATGCAGAATCATGTCAATAGATGCAGAAAAAGCATTTGGCAGAATTTGACATTTAACTCCTGATTAAAAACTCTTAATCATTACCTTTTCAGCCTGATAAAGGACATTTACAAAAAAAATGATTTATTTATATTGTACTTGATGGTGAAAGTCTGAATATTTTCCTCCAAGATTGGGTGTGCAAGCAAGGATTTCTATTTTCTGGAGGTTCTAGCTAGTGCAGTAAAACAAGAAGGATAAAAGGCATACAGATGGGAGAGAGCGCAGATGATATAAAGATGATATTTATACATAGATGATATAAAGCCTGAGAAATCTGTTAAAAAATCAAACTAGTGTAGCATACAGATCAGATATACAAGTCTATTGTATTTTGGTATGTTAGCAGTGAACATTGGGTCATGAACCTAAAATGAAAAAAGATGTAAGGACATTTAAAAAATTATATATCTCAGTATTGTTAAGATGTTAAGTTTTCCCGGATTGATCTATGGATTCAGTGCCAATCAAAATCTGAACAGGTGATTTTGGTAAAAATTAACGAGCTCTTCCAAAATCTGTATGGAAATACACATGACCTAGAACAGTCTAAACAATTTGAAAAAGGATGCGTTGGAAGGCTCACACTATCTGATACTACGTCTTACTAGAAAGCTACTATGATCAAGACGGTAGATACTGGATTGGACACATGGAGGAAAAAGTACAGAAACAGGCCAAGACATACGTAGGCAGTTAATTTTCAACAAAGGTGCTAAGACAATTGACTGGGATTTTCTTTTTTAAAAAATGGTGCAGGAACAATTGGGTATCCATATGCAAAAAAAAAAAACTCGAAATGAATCATACATTAAGACTTAAAAAAACTTCTGAAAGAAAACACAGGAGAAGATCTTCTTTGGTTTGGGGAGTGATTTCTTAAATAGGACACAAAATCTAGAAACAATAAGAGAAAAATTTGGTGAATTACACTTCAACAAAATATGTTCTTCAAAAAGACACTAAGAAGTTCCCCTTGTGGCTTAGAGGGTTAAGAACTTGACATAGTGTCCGTGAGGATGCTGGTTCCATCTCTGGCCTCACTCATTGGGCTAAGGATCTGGCGTTGCCGCAAGCTGTGGCATAGGTCATAGATGCCTTGGATCTAGTGTTGCTGTGGCTGTGGTGTAAGCCAGCAGCTGCAGCTCTGATTTCAACCCCTAGCCCAAAACTTCCATATGCTGCAGGTGCAGCCCTAAAACAGGGAAAAAAGAAAAAAAAAAAAGACACTGTTGGGAAGATGAATATGCAAACCAGAGACTATGACAAGACATTTGCAAAAAACACATCTGATAAAGGAATTGAACTAGAATATATTAAAAACTCTTAAGAGTTAAGATTCGGGTCACACCTATGACATGTGGAAATTCCTGGGCTAGGGATTGAATTGGAGCTGCAGCTGCCGGCCTACACCACAGCCACAGCAATATAGGATCTGAGCTGCATCTGGGCTGAAATTAAAAATACCAAGTAGCAGTTCCATTTGTGGCTCAGTGAGTTGATAACCTGACATAATGTCTGTGAGGATGTGGATTTGATCCCTGGCCTCACTCAGTGGGTTAAGGATTCAGTGTTGCTGCAAGTTTTGGAGTAGGTCACAGAGTGGCTAGGATCTGGTATTGCTGTGGCATAGGCCTCAGCTGAAGCTCTGATCCTACCCCTAACTTGGGAACTTCAGTGTGTTGAAGGTGTGGCCCAAAAAAGAAAAATATATAAAAATACCAAGTGTTGAGAATGTGGAGTAGCTGGAACTCTCCTGTATTGCTCTTAGTTCAATCCTTTTGGAAAGCTTGGCAGTTTCTTTTAAAGTTAAACATCAAGTTGCCATATGACCAAGCACTTCCACTCCTAGGTATTTATCTAATGGAAAAAGGCACATACCCCCACATGCAAGGCAAATACATAGTGTTTATGGTGAGCTAGATAAATAGCTCAAAACTAGTTCAGCTGGTGAATCGATGAACAAATTGTGGTACATTCATATCATGGCATATTACTCAGCAAAATGCTGATACAGATGACACAATAGATGAATCATAAAAGATACTTAATCCAGTTTATATGAAACATAAAAGGCAAAAAGCAAAGCATGGAAGGGAAAGGTCTTGGTTGCCAGGGGCCAGCAGAAGGTAGAAGAGCCCATGGCGGTGATTGTGATGGTAGTTACTTGACTGTTTATTTTTGTCAAAACCAGTTGAACTGTGTGTTTAAAATTGACCCCTCCCTAACCCGCAAAAAAGTATCACAGAAGGTAATTTATGTGGAAGGGTTCCAGAAATGGTGAGCACATTAAACAGAATTGAACACTTTTTCTCCCAGTGGAGCCACAGACTGAGATCCACATGTTATTTTCAAAGCCCAATTAATGAATGCCCAGCTCTCCAGATGGTTCTTCTGACTGTGTCACTCTTACTTTTTCAAATCCAGGAGATGAGAAGGGAACTTCTAGAATGGTGATGTGTGACTTTGTCAAACGTGTTACATTAGGTTAACCAGTGTTTTCAATTTCTCTTACTTGACAGGAGTGTGAAACCAAGATTGCCCAAGAAATAGCCAGTCTTTCAAAAGAGGATGTTTCCAAAGAAGAAATGAATGAAAATGAGGAAGTCATAAATATTCTTCTTGCCCAGGTAAGCTAGTCTTTTTCTCTATTTTGCAAGATTCTTAAAAAAAAAAAAAAAAAAAAGAATTGTATATATTTAAGGTATACAACATGATGATTTGATACACCTGTATGTAGTGAAATGATTACTAGTCAAGCTAATTCACATTATCGTCTCACACAAGTTCACCTATCTTTTGGGATGGATGCACTTAAATCTATTGTAGCCTATCTCCAGTTTCAGTCCAGTGTTGTTAGCTGTCCTCATCCTCCTTGCCCATCAACCTAAGTGCAGCTTTGTGGTTTTTGACCAATACCTCCCTGTTTCCCCCACCCTCCAGCCCTTGGTAACCACTATTCTACTCCCTGATTCTATGAATTCTGCGTTTTTTAAGACTCCACAATTGAGTGAGATCATGCAGTATTTGTCTTTTTCTGTCTGGCTTATTTTACTTAGCATAATGTCTTCCAGGTACATTTAAACTGTATTAAGTGGCAGGATTTCCTTTTTATCTGAATAGTATTCAGTGTGTGTATTACGTATTTTTTAATGTGGGTGTGTTTTTATACATACGTATTATAAATAGATCACATCTTTATCCATTCATCCATTGACCATTGGGTTTTTATCTTTTGGCTGTTGTGAATAATGCTACAGTGAACTATGGGATGCGGATATTTCTTCAGTGTCCTATTTTCAAGTACTTTGTATCTCTATCCAGAAGTGGAATTGCTAGATGGTGTGATAGTTCTATTTTTTATTTTTGGAGGAACCTCCATACTGTTTTCCCTCATAGGTGCCTCAGTTTACATTCCTACCAACAGGGTTCCCTTTCTCCACATTCTTGCCAACACTTGTTGTCATTTGTTTTTTGATAATAGCCATTCTGAAAGGTATGAGGTGATATCTCATTGTTTTGATTTGCATTTCCCTGATGATCAGTGATATTGAGTATCTTTTCATATATCTGTTGGCCATTCATATGTCTTCTTTTGGGAAATGTGTATTTAGATCATTTGCCAATTTTTTTTTGTCTTTTGTCTTTTTTGTTATTGTTGTTGTTGCTATTTCTTAGGCCGCTCCCGCGGCATATGGAGGTTCCCAGGCTAGGGGTCTAATCGGAGCTGTAGCCACCGGCCTACGCCAGAGCCACAGCAACGCGGGATCCGAGCCGCGTCTACAACCTACACCACAGCTCACGGCAACGCCGGATCTTTAACCCACTGAGCAAGGGCAGGGACCGAACCCGCAACCTTATGGTTCCTAGTTGGATTCGTTAACCACTGCGCCACAACGGGAACTCCCCTTTGCCGATTTTTTATGGGTTGTTTGTTTTCTTGCTATTGATTGAGTTCTTTATATATATATTAACCCTTTATTAGATGTATGGTTTGCAATATTTTCTCATTCCACAGGTCGTCTCTTTACTCCTTTGTATCCTTTCCTATGCAGAAGCTTTTAGTTTGATGCAGTACCATTTGTTTATTGTATATTTGCACTTTTGGAGTCATATCTAAAAAAATTATTGTTCAAACTGTAAACTTCCCCCTATGTTTTCTTCTAACAGTTTTATGGTTTCAGGTCTTATAGTGAAATCTTTAATTCGTTCTGAGGTCATCATTGCATATGCAGTGAGACAAGGACTCAGTTTCACTCTTTTGCATATGGAAAACCAGTTTTGCAACATCATTTATTAAAGAAGCTATCTTTTCTCCCTTGTATACTGGCATCCTTGTCAAAGATCAGTTGACCATAAAGTTGTGGATTTATTTCTGAACTCTCTTCTGTTACACTCGTCTATATGTCTGTTTTTATGCCAGTACCACAATGTTTTGATTGTAGGGTGATACCTCCAGTGTTCATCTTGCTTAAAATTGCTTGGGCTATTATAGTCTTTTGTTGTTCTGAATTTTAAGTTTTTTTTTTTTTTTAAATTTCTGTGAGAAACACCATTGGAATTTTGATAGAGATTCCACTGAATCTGTAGATCACTTTGGTAGTATGGAAATTCTAACAATGTTATTTCTTCCAATCCATGAACATGGGATGTCTTTTCATTTATCTTTTGTGTTTTCTTCAATTTCCTTCATCAGTGTTTTATAGTTTACAGTATACGAATCTTTTATCTCTCTGGTTAAATTTATTCTAAGCGGTTTTGTTTGTTTGTTTGTTTACTTGTTTTTTGCCTTTTAGGGTCTACCTGTGGCACATGGAAGTTACCACGCTAGGGGTCGAATCAGAGCTACAGCTGCTGGCTTACACCACAGTTCCCAGCAATGCTGGATCCTTAACCCACTGAGCGAGGCCAGGGATCAAACCCACATCCTCATGGATACTAGTCAGATTCATTTCCGCTGAGCCACAATGGAAACTCCTTAATTTATCATGATCATTTTTGATGCCATTATAAATGGAATTATTTTCTTAATTTCTTTTTCGGGTAGTTGTTATTGTATAGAAATGCAGCTAATTTTTGTATGTTGGTTTTCTATCTTGGAACCTTACTAAATTTGCTTATTAGTTCTAACAGTTATGTGGTGCAATCTTTATGGTTTTCTTTGCTTAAGATCATGCCACCTGCAAATAGACACTTGTACTTTACCATTTGGGCACCTTTGCTTCTTGTTCAGTTGCTCTGGCCAGGACTCCCAGTGCTTTATTAACAGAAGTGCTGACGGTGGACATCCGTGTCTTTTCTGATCTTAGAAGAAGTACTCTCAGCTTTGCGCTGGGGTATGGTGGTATCTGTGGACCTGTCATATCAACATATCATGTCAACATATGTTCCTTCTGTATTCTATACCCACTTTGTTGATGGTTTTTATTGTGAAAGATGTTGAATTTTGTCACATGCTTTTTAACCTTTGGATACAATGTGATTTTCATCCTGCACTTTGTTAATGTGGTGGTGCATCACATTCATCTATTTATGGTGACCCATCCTTGGATCCCAGAGATAAATCCCACTTGATCATGGTATTAGGATCTTTTAAATGTGTTGTCAAGTTTGGTTTGCTAGCATGTTTTTTTTAGGATTTCTGCATCTGTGCATCAGGGATAGTGGCCTGAAATTTTTTTCTTGTGGTGTCTTTGGCTCTGATGGGGGTGATGCTGGCCTTGTAAAATGAGTTTGGGAGTGTTCCCGCCAATTTCCTATGAGTTTGATTAGGATTGGTGTTAATTCTTTCTAAAAATTTGGTGGAATTCACCTGTGAGCCATCTAGAGGTCCTGCTCTTGGTTGGGAGGTTTTTGATTACTGATTTATCTCCTCACTCATGATTGGTCTCTTCGATTTTCTACCTTTTTTTCAGTCTTGGTGGGTTTTGTACCTCCAATAAGAACTTACCCTTTTTTTCTAGATTATCCAATTTGTTGGCATATAAATGTTCATAGCTGTCTCTTTTAATCCTTTGTATTTCTGTGGTATCAGTTGTAATGTTTCCTCTTTCATTTATAATTTTATTTAAGTCCTCTCTATCTAGGTAAAAACTTCTTAGTTTTGTTCTTTTCAAAAAACCAATTCTTCATTTCACTGATCTTTAAGTATTGTTTTTCTAGCATCCTTTTTTTTTGAAATGTATTTATTATTTTTTCTTTTCATGGCTGCACCTGCGGCATATGGAAGTTGCCAGGCTAGGGGTTGAATTGGAGCTGCAGCTGCCCGCCTATACCACAGCAACACTGGATCTGAGCCACATCTGCGACCTACACCCAGCTTGTGGCAACACCAGATCTTTAACCCACTGAGCAAGGCCAGGAGTCAAACCCGAATCCTCATGGAGACTACCTCAAGTCCTTAACCCACTGAGCCAAAATGGAACTCCCATTTTATTTTTGTTCTGATTTTCATATTTCCTTCTTTTTGCTCATTTTAGATTTAGTTTGTTCTTTTTCTAGATCCTTGAGGAATAAAGGTACATTGTTTGAGATCTTTTTTCTTTTTTGTCTTTATAGGGCCGAACCAGCGGCATATGGAAGTTCCTAGGCTAGGGGTCCAATCCGAGCTATAGCCTCCAGCCTATACCACGGCCACAGCAATGCCAGATCCAAGCTGCATCTGCAACCTACACCACAGCTCATGGCAACTCTGGATCCTTAACCCACTGAGCAAAGCCAGGGATCGAACCCGCAACCTCATGGTTCCTAGTTGGATTCGTTTCTGCCGCTCCATGATGGGAACTCCTGAGATCTTTTTTCTTAAAGTAGGCATTTATCACTATAAATAACTTCCCTCTTAAAATTGCTTTCTCAGCATCTCTCTCTCTCTCTCTTTTTTTTTTTTTTGTCTTTTCAGGGTTGTAGCCTAGGCATACGGAGGTTGCCAGACTATGGGTCGAATCGGGACTGTAGCTGCCAGACAGCACCACAGCCACAGCCACAGCCGCACCAGATTGGAGCGGCGTCTGCAACCTATAGCACAGCTCACAGTAGCATGAGATCCTTAACCCACTGAGCAAGGCCAGGGATCGAACCTGCATCCTCATGAATACTAGTCAGATTCATTTCTGCTGAGCCACGATGGGAACTCCCTCTCTGCATCTCAAGTTTTGGTGTGTTGTGTTTCCACCTTCATTTGTCTCCAGATGATATTTGATTTCTTTTCTGACCCCCCTGGTTTTTCAGGAGTATGTTACAAGACTTCTTAAGGTCATTTTTTATTGTAATTTGAAAAGCTGAACTGCAGAGGTGTGATTCTTTGAACCAAACTTTAAAGATTTAAAGGTTTTAGAGGGACTTGGCCCTGCTTTTATGGTGGAGTTTGCTTAAATGTTCAGCTGGAAAGAAACTCCCTTTTGTACCGCGTGATTACTTCTTACTGGACACTGTTCTAGATGTTTTGTTTTTTGTTTTTTGGTTTTTTTTTTTGGTCTTTTTGCTATTTCTTGGGCCGCTCCCACGGCATATGGAGGTTCCCAGGCCAGGGGTTGAATCGGAGCTATAGCCACCGGCCTACGCCAGAGCCACAGCAACGCGGGATCCGAGCTGCGTCTGCAACTACACCACAGGTCACGGCAACGCCGGATCGTTAACCCACTGAGCAAGGGCAGGGACCGAACCCGCAACCTCATGGTTCCTAGTCGGATTCGTTAACCACTGCGCCACGACGGGAACTCCAGAATGTTTACTGTTTAAATATTACCTCTGGGGGCATGGGTTGAGGACAGTGGCTTGTGGTGCAAAGATTTCTTCTGTGAACATCTTTCTATCACTAGTTCTACTTTCAGGTGATGCTGACACCAGCTGCACATCTCCAGGGTCCTTCTTTTCCTAGTGACACTGACAAAGGCCACTGTGGCCCTAAAATAGAGCCTCCCTTTACTGGGAGGTGGGAAGGCATTTAGAAAGGACTGGGAAGCAGAAATGGACTGCATCACTGAACTTAGCTTTGTGCCCTGAGTGGCCTGGCCTCATAGAAGCCTTTGCAAAACCGGGACGTGGGGTTCCTGAGTGGCATTTTGTTTTGAGAAAAACCTAGTTGTTCCTCCCAAACAACTTAGTTCACCTTTTGTCAAAGAAGCCTTTTCCTGACACACAGGAAATGGGCTATTTTTTGGTTGTGCACTGCAAGCTTTCCTGTCACATGTGCGTTATATGTATGGGGCTGAGGAATTCAGGGCAACATGAGACCCCAAAAGTGACATTTCTTAGGCCCAGGCTCTCAGAGGTGTTTACCAGTGATGATTATTTTAGGAGAATGAGATCCTGACGGAACAGGAGGAGCTTCTAGCCATGGAGCAGTTTCTGCGCCGACAGATTGCCTCGGAGAAAGAAGAGATTGAGCGCCTCAGAGCCGAGATTGCCGAGATTCAGAGGTACAGCAAAGCCGAGACCTGCATGGTCGTTTCAGCTCTCAGACTCTCCTGCAAAATACTTAGGCATCCAAAGTGATTTTTTTTTTTTTTTAAGGCCGCACTTGCGGCAGATACTCCTGGGGCCAGGACCTGAATCTGAGCTGCAACTGCAGCAACACTGGATCCTTTAACCCACTACACCACATTAGGGATCCACCCTGCATCTCTGCATCAGCCCAAGCCACTGTAGTCAGGTTCTTAACCCACTGTGCCATGGCAGGAACTCCCCAAAGTGATCTTTAGGTTTCTTAAGTCCTACTAGGACTGGTGTTAGAGTAGGACTCTGACCGCGGTGACCTGGTCAACCTGCTGGAAGACGGGATGCCTTTCTCCACCTTTGCTAACGTTCTACCTCTCCCCGCTGCAGCCGCCAGCAGCACGGCCGCAGCGAGACGGAGGAGTACTCCTCCGAGAGCGAGAGTGAGAGTGAGGACGAGGAGGAGCTGCAGCTCATCCTGGAGGACCTGCAGCGGCAGAACGAGGAGCTGGAGGTGAGGAGGGGAGGCTGAGACTTGGCGCCTGGGTACGGGGCAGCGTGGCCTCTCGCGTCCCCTTGGAGAGGGGCGCCTCCCCTGCTCATTAGCAGGCCTGAGTTCCAGAGAAGGTAAACAGAGATGCTGGAGCAGACGGGGCGGGTCTCTTGAGACTCGGGCAGAGTCTGCTTCCTTTGGTCCTGACACCGCTGAGCCGCCACGGAGGGGAGGCCGGGAGCCCGAGGTGCCGTCTTAATCAGACCCTGAAGGCCTGCTGATGTGAGTGCTCTTGATTCTGCCCCCAGATCAAGAACAACCACCTGAACCAGGCCATTCACGAGGAGCGCGAGGCCATCATCGAGCTGCGGGTGCAGCTTCGCCTCCTCCAGCTGCAGCGGGCCCGGCCGGAGCCCCTGCCCCCGGCCGGCGAGCCCGAGCCCAGCGCCGCCAAGGAGCAGCCTCTGGGAGGCAAGGAGCAGGCCTGGCCGTCACCCGGCAGGGACAGGAAGGAGACGCCCATCTGAGGGGCCGCCGCCCGCCGTCGCCAGCTTTGCTGTACATTCTGTAAAGAAGCCTCCTCCTCCCGGGCGCAGGTGACGCAGGGACGGGGCGCCTCTCCGGCCCGCGGGCACGGCTGAGTTCTCCAGATAGTGTCAGCTTCTTTGAAGATTCATTTTCTCTGTTAACTTAAAATAACTCTTTTAACCCTTGAGTGGCTTCTTTTTAAACCAAAAATCGTCTTTCTTTGCTTTTTGATCACGGCAGAATCAGGATTTTTCTCTCGTTCAAGGGGGAACTGAAGCCGGCAGCCCGCTCCTGCCCTTGTGCCACCCAGGCCTCCAGGGTCGCGGCTGCCCGTCACTCTTGCTTGTGCCTTCACACCTCTCGGTGCAGATTCTGTCCTGGGGGCTGCCTCACGGTTCCTGACGGCCGGGGGGCTCTCTCCGGGGTCCCTTCCCCACCCCGTCACCCTCTCCTTTGACAGCCCCGCACCACAGCCCCCGAGTCACACGGCGGCCTGCTTGGTCGCACAGAGCTGCCCGTGGAGCCCGCCTGCCGCCCGGGGTCAACAGAGACTTTTTCTCTGGGCCTGAGGGGGCGGCCACCTGGAACCCGAGACGTCCACACAGAGGATGTTTCTCCGACCTTCCATGAGAACAGAACGTCGTAGGTTGCTTGCTTGGGCTAGAATGTAAGTGTCTCTTTGCCTGAATAAGCCATATCGATAGGTAGCTGTGCTCTTACACAGATTTCAGTTGTCCCTGTGGGCTCGGTGGAACTGCCGCTGGATGCCCGGTTGACCAGGTTGAGCAATAGAAACGGCTGGGCTTCAGAGTCAGCCGCCTTCCGGAGCCCCAGGGCGTCTGGGGGGCCGGCTCACAGGCACTCGGCTCAGTCCCCCTCAGCCCAGGCAGCGGCTCCGTGAGGCCAAACCCCACACACTCAAGGTGATGGAACACCCCACAAGGGCTCTGTCCTCGCCTCCTGGTTAGTATTTATTTTCAGCACCTGTTCAATGCGGTTTTTTATCCTCTACCTATTGCACTGTTGTGACTTGTTGGCCATTATTTGATTTTTGTACGAAAAAAAGCTTTGTTATAGAAATCAGCATACTATTTTTTTAAATCTGGAGAGAAGATATTATGGTGACTGAAAATATGGTCAGGTGTCAAATATAAACATAAAAGCCTTCACTGTCCTGTCGGTCATGTTACATTCATTTTATATTTGCTGGCAATATTGAAGGTTTCTTTTTTGTTGTGTAAACTCTCATTTCTATCAAGGTGTTATGAATTTTTAAAATTAGTATTTCGTTACAATTGTCTCAGCATTGGTTAACTAATTTTTGCCAGGACCATGATGGATCAAGCAAATAAATTCAACAGCCATTTGAGGAAAAATTTCCTGTTTTGGTACCCGTTCTTTCTTTGAAATAATTGAGTGCCCTGTAGCTGGCAGGGAGTTGGTTTGCTATTTCTTCAGGGTCCAGGAGCCAAGGAATGTTCTGTGTTAACTCTCTGGCCCTCACCGCAGGCATTGCAGTGGCCCCTCCTCCACACACCGCGCTCTTGCTGTGCGAGTGTCCAGCCAGCTGCCTGGGCCTGGCCTGCAGCTGCTTTTGTGAGCTCCGCCTGCAGTCGGTGCCCAAGTCAGCCAACCCTGCTTGGTGGGAAGGTTGGTTATGGCGGGGGGACGGCAGGGGTCTGTCAGGCAGGTCACCCGCCTAGCGCTGATTGAGCCATTCCAGCTTCCATTTCTGGGAGAGCCAAAGCTGATATGGGGGTTTCGTTCAGGTGACTCCATTCTGGGCCCACCGTCTTGTCTGAACAATCTGACTCCCAGCCTGAGAAAGGTGACCAAAATTTCAGGTATTAGCATGACTCCCAGCTACTGCTCTTGAGTTCTCACAGTTTTTGCTGAATCTGTGTGGTGTCCACAGGTCCCGACGTGGGGTTCACATTCTTTAAGCTGGTCATTCTTTTTGTTCTGACACTCCAGGCTTAGGGAGGTCATTAGCTTGGTGGTTGGTGGCTGCAAACATGAGTAAAGCTTTTGAGAGAATTGGAACTCCTGTGGTTAATCCAGGCAGGATCATGCCCAGTCTGAGGCCCTAAGTTCCAGACTCATCAGTCAGATACGTCAAAGAAAGAGCAGGTTGCAGGAGTCACTTTCTTAAGCCAAGTGGCCTGTTCAGTGATACTAGGTCGCTGAGTGTCGGTTCAGGTGTAGGCAGGTGGTGTGGGCAGCATGAGCCCTTGCTCAACTAAAAGGTAATCTTGGGCTGCCCTGCATCCCGAGCAGCTGTGGCTGGAGGGTCTGGGTTGTTGTTGGGCAGCTCCTCTTTCAAAACAACAGCACAAATGCATTGTCTCCAGGATTTGAGCGATTCCTGATCACAGCCTCATCTGCACTTTCTCCTGGCCGGGGGAGAGTGCACATCAAGTCAATTTTGAACCCGGAATGCCTTCTGGTAATTTTGGTGAGTCTGGCTCAGGAATGACAGAGTGACAGCCGTGGAGGCCAGTCCAGTTTCAGGCCCTGTAGAGCACAGAGGTGGCTTTCTGGTTACTCAGCGTCGTTTCTTTTCCTTGCGTGGAGTCTGATGCACTAGTGCCTGGGTTTGTAGGGGCTCACCGAAGATGGGGAAATGGACCCCAGATCCTCATGTGAGAGACGCCGAGTTTGTTCCAGAGAAACTGCACACAGGGAATCGGGGGGAAGTCTGTGATGGACAGAACTACAGGATCAGTCTTGTGGCTGATCCAACAGTTATTTGGAGGCTGGATCATCCCCTTTGGTGGCCTGAGACGGTGGTGTTATTTTTCCAGGCCGGAGCAAGGCAGAGGGTGAAGAGAAGAATGAGAAAGGCCTTCATGGTGTAGGAGTAGGACAAGGATGGACAGAGGGGGAAGAGGAGCGGCAGGGAGCCTTCCACCTCAGTGTGGACGACATCTCTTCCTGGCACAGGACCAGGTGTCCTGCGGAGCCTTCAGCTGTGAAATGCAGACCTGAGGTTCAACACTTTGTGATTTGGCAGCTGCGACAGTGCCCAGGGTTCTTGGTCAGATCCTTTCCATGAATCACACTTTTGCAAAAGCATCAGGGTACAATAGTAACTGTAAATGACTAAGACTTAAAAATGCCCATGGGTCCAGAGTTGATGAGGCTTCATTTGAGGGAATTGGTTATTTCTGTGGCATTCAATAATTTAGGATAGGACAATATTGGAGAATATTGACAAATTTCTAGAAACTTCGGTTAATTTCTGGAATACCTATATGAAGGAACACATATCCACACATACATAACCTAACAAGGTTTATCGTCATTTCTTTCTCTCTCTTTTTTTTTTTTTGCTTTTTAGGGCTGTACTTATGGCATATGGACGTTCCCAGGCCAGGGGTCGAATCGGAGCTACAGCTGCCGGCGTGCACCACAGCCATGCGGGATCCAAGCCACTTGGTGAGGCGAGGAATCAAACCCGAATCCTCATGGATGCTGGTTGGATTTGGATTTGCTGTACCATGACAGGAACTCCAGTTTATCATCATTTCTGATTTGACAATTCTTTCCACATATTTTAACAAAGCTAAAATTAATTTAAAATCTCTTTTTCACACAATGAGAGGCAAATCCTTTCAGATTTTCTAGGAGCCCTCTGAGAAATCTCAAAGCTACTTTGAGGTAAAAAAAGACTATTTAGTAATTTTATTTGGGGAAAATGTCAAGAGCATTGAACCTTTGATTAACTTGGATCACAGATCATTTGAAATAATACTGTCTATTTAACCAAATGGCAATAGCAGATATTAAAGGCAAATACAGACAGTAAGCAAAGTTAGTGCTCTCAATGCTGAGAAGACTGTGTTTTACTTAAAGACCTGATTAAGACAACACATAGCCCAGTCAGTTATTTTGGTAACATGCAAAATCTTGCATGTCCAGGTAGAATACTTAAATGGTAACACAAAACTCTTTCTTTATAGTATCTTATTAATAATGTTAAGAGAACTTTCTTTTTAACAGAGGGAAGACCCAAGATCTAATTTTGCACCAGTGTGTTTTGATGATAAAACTTATTTTTTTTATGGCCATATTTGCAGTATATGTAAGAAGTTCCTGGATTGGGGTCGAATCAGAGAGGCAGCTGAGGCCTAAACCACAGCCATGGCAACACCAGATCTGAGCTGCATTTTCAAACTACATTGCAGCTTGCGGCAACGCTAGATCCTTAATCCACTGTGCAAGGCCAGGGATTGAACCTGCATCCTTGAAGAGCCAGTGTTGGGTCCTTAACCTGTTGAGCCCCAGTGGGAACTCCAAAACTTTTTTTTTTTTTTTAGGGCTGCACCCGTGGCATATGTAAGTTCCCAGGCTAGGGGTCAAATCAGAGTTGTAGCTGCTGGCCTACATCAGAGCCACAGCAACGCAGGATCCACCAAGCCTCGTCTGTGGCCTACACACAACACCACTCTCACTGGATCCTTAACCCACTGAGCGAGGCCAGGGATCAAACCCGCAACCTCATGGATACTAGTTGGGTTTGTTACCACTGAGCCACGATGGGAATGCCCCAAAACTCATTTTCTGGAGTTAAAAAAAAAAAAAAGCAATATTTCTACAAACCTTTAACAGCTTTGTTCCATCCATTCAGAGTCTGTCCTAGGTCTCATCCTCTTTTTCATTCCAGGACAGTCACATCACTTTCCCGACCTTTTCATACACCATTGTTTCCTTTCACCCTTGTCATTTCTGAGTAGATTTAATGACCTGTAGTGATTAGAATTCTTAACCCTTAGAATCCGTAATTCCTGGTGATCACTAAGAAGCAAGTGGTTGTTGCATTCTGTGGATTCACAAGTTATAAGTACATTTCCTAATTTCTAGAAGCATTATTTATCCTCGTTTTCCAGCACGGCACAAAACATGTCTACTAATAGAGCCAAATATCTTTAGTTCCCCTATAAAAGGAAGCCGAAAGTGGGCAAACATTTGTTCAGTAATTGTTTCAGTATTTCATCTTATTTAGAAATGATCTAGATATTCAGTGAATATCCATTATTTAACTTATCTTAGTATAAGGTTTTAAGTTATCAAAAAAATTTTAGAAACTTTTTTTTTTGTCTTTTTACCATTTTTAGGGCCGCTCCTGTGGCATATGGAGGTTCCCAGGCTATGGGTCCAATCGGAGCTATAGCCACTGGCCTACGCCAGAGCCACAGCAACACGGGATCCGAGCTGCGACCTACACCGCAGCTCATGGCAATGCTGGGTCCTTAACCTACTGAGCAAGGCCAGGGATCAAACCCACAACCTCATGGTTCCTAGTCAGATTCGTTAACCACTGAGCCACTACAGGAACTCCTGGAAACTATGTTTGAGTAGATATACCATAAAGTATAATTATTGTTGAAAAGTTTATAAACTTTTATATCATTTAACTCACTTGTTCGCAACAATGTTTAGTCATGAAAATTTCATGAAACAGCTAATCATATGGCCGACAAATTCTGTAACAGATAATATGAGCTTACCTGATTTTTAGTAAACCTCAGTAGAATAAAAGTGCTATATTTTATGCCAGTAAAGATATGCCTGTTTTAATTAAACTAACAAACTACTTTTACTGAAAATTGCCTTAGGTCATGTGAACCTTAGGAAACATTTGGATTAGTTTCCATATTTCTGAGAATATACATGATTTATATAACGTCTTTAAGCCAATTAAATAGAACTCTTTGCAGATGAATTTTGGCAATACCAAAGTATAAAGACAGATAAAAACAAATACAGCTTTTTAGAATTTTAGTCATCAGACAAGGTATACATATGCAAAACTTACTATTTCATAAAAACAGTGGGTCCAAATTTTGTTTCTGGCAGTTATCTTTACTGGCTCAGGTGGCTTTAACTTTTCACTGATATCCGGTGACAGTTTTAAAGATTTTTCATAGCCCTTGTTTTCAGTAGTCTCTCCTTTTTCTCTGGTGAGAATTGCAAGGAGCTCACACCTCAGAAGGCACAGAGAAAGAATGCAAGTTCCACCAAGAAGGAATTCCGTTCCCCAAATCCAGATTTTTTTGGACATCTTTTCAAGCCTTTTGAGATGAGCAGGGAGGTTTTGAGGGTCGGTAAAAAGCATAAATGAGCTTTGGATTGTTTCTAGAGCTGCTTTACCATTTGTTGTGAAGACTCGATTTGTAAGACAAGTGTTGTTATTTTCAATTCTTCAAGGAGTTGGGTGGCAACCTGAATGATATCAATGGGTTGCCCACCCACCCAGCGATGGATAGAAGTCAAAAATGATCTGTATGTTCTAGGTGTCTATGTGTCTTTGGAATGTTTTAGTAAGTTCGTCCACAAAGGCTTTGTTTCCTTCTGGGTATATGGTTTCATTCCAGCTTTGGAAAGAAAGCCAAAAAACATTCCTATCAGGTTCTGAGTATCAGCTTCCAATTTGGCCAACTTCTGACCATAAAACTACTTAAAAAATAAATCCTTTCAAATATCTTGTCAGGTTGCAGCCACAACAAACAGTAAATATTCCCGCATAGTGAACAACCCCATGACTGCAAGCAGCATCCCCAGAAAGCTGCAAAGACACCTCCTCCTGAGATCCAGAGCCACTCCTGACAAAGGCCTAAAGAAAGGAGGGGAAAAGTCCCCTGAGCGCTGGCAACAGTTGGTGGACCTGAGCCGCAAATGAGGTGCAGCCCACATTTGTGTCTGGCCATGTTTTGCTCTCAACCACCACCCCCTGCCTGACAGTTTTTAAGCCAAGTTCTCAGGACCCAGAAGGAAACTGACAAGAAGGCACAGCGGCCTCCGGAGAGAGAGGATCGATGATCGACAGCCAGTGAGTGGCCAAAAGCACAGTCACACGTCACGACTCGAAGAACTAATGCTCACAGATGTTTTTTGCCTGCTGGTCTGAATTTGGAAAAGGACGCAACGTAAAATTTTACCTTCCTCTCAAGCAGGCATCACAGTGGGGACTTGGCAGAGCTGACTTCAATTAAGAATTCTCACTCTGTGCCGGCTCTTGCAGTTTTCCCAGGATCCCGTCTTCAGGTGCTGGAGCGAGCTGGGTGTCCCAGTGGGTGTCATCCTGGTCACCAGAAACTGGAGGAGAATTGACTTCCCCTCTGCTCTTTACAGTGAGTGTCTGGCTCAGGCCCCTTCTTCTCTAGGACACTCATAAATGGGTAAACTTACCTAGATTAGAAGTTCTCTGTAGCTACTGTAATTCAAGATTCTCTTTGGCAAGGTTAACCTGCTTCTTCACCCTTAAAATTTTATTCACCTGAAGCCTCATGGACCCAGTCTAGCTGAAGTCAGACCCAATCCAGAAAAAGAAATGTTCGGATAAAACCAGAAAGCTCATGATGCAGAACCTGTGGCATTAGGATTTGAGAAGGGACTTGTGACCTCTGGACGCCATGAGAAGACAGAAGCGCCGGGGGTATCAGGGCTCTCTCTCAGGTCCCACTTCTGACACTAGAACTGGCAAAAGAGAAACTCAGGCAAATCAAATTTGTAAGAGTTTATTTGAACAAAGACTGATTTCAACCGCACAGCATCCAATCTAGCTCCTGGAGTTCCCAGGAGCTGTGCAAAAAGGCAAAAAGCAGGAATAAGGAAGTTGTCTTAGGCAAAAAAGTGGGTTAGTTGTTGCAAAGTTACAGGCATACTTTGGGGATGTGGGTTTGGTTCCAGACCACTGCAATAAAGTGAATATCACAATAAAGCAAGTCACATTTTTTGGTTTTCTAGTGCATATAAAAGTTATGTTTTATGCTATAGTTCATTGTGCAATAATAGCATCTTGTGTGAATGTACATTCCTTAAAAAAATACCTGTTAGGAGTTCCCTTGTGGCACAGTGAGTTAAGGTTCAGGTGTCAGCACTGCAGTGCCTTGGGTCTTTGCTGTGTTTTGGGTTTGATCCCTGGCCCAGGAATTTCCACATTTGGCAGGGCCAGAAAAGCCCCCAAACAAACACAAAAAAACCCTGCTGTTAGAAAAATAGCACCAATAGAATTGCTTGACTCTGGGTTGCCACAAACCTTAATAAAAAAAAAAAAAAAAAAAGGCAGTATCTATGAGGCACCATAAAATGAGGTATGCCCCATGCCCATACCTGCTTTTAGGAGAGGGCAGAGGCCTTTGGGTTCATATAGCAAGTGCTGATCAGATTTCTGATTGATTGCTTTAAGATTTCACTCCTGGGAGAGCTCAACTACTTAAGTCTTGGTTTGGTAACATGGCATTTAGCATAAATGACTCCACTTGGGACCTGAGTGTTGTTTTTAACAAACAGGAGACTGAGGCTCAGAGCTGCCTGCGCAGTCACTGCATGTCCCTGACACTGAGAGGGAAGGAGGTGGTGTCTGCAGGCAACCTGGTTGGGAAGTTCCCACAGGGTCAAAATTGATGGACCTGGGGAGAAGGAACAAGCCTGATTCTCACCTGAACTGTGTCCCAGGTCCAACAAAAGGCAGGAAACTGCTGAAAGTTCCAGCTACGACTAGAGCAAGAGCTTCCCCTTTGGGGTGGGGGGTTTCTGTGGCCTGTGGAAGGAGGTCCCAGGCCGAATTCCTGCTTTTCTCACACGGGAATAAACATGCCATGTCCTGCTCCTAAGGCTGCCCTAGTGCCACCTGCTGCGGGCCTTCAGGCCGGGAGCAGGAGCGCCAGCGCAGCTGGAACAGTGAGTTCTCTGGAGAAAGCGAGGGCGGGTGAAGCTGCTCAGGTCACCTGCAGGAGAGCGGCCCCCCAGTCCCGGGCCAGCGCAGCACCCATCATGACCACCTGTCATTTGTGGGTGAGGACACCAAACACATCTCAAGGCCCTAACTGCAACTGAAGAAAAATTATCAATACTATTGGAATACTAAGCAAACTTTTTGATTACTCTGCCATTGGAGTCAACTATCAGATTTATGGAAAGAGTTTTCATCCAGAAAAGGTAAGATACCAAAACTAAGGAGTCTTCCATAGCCTCGTGATTTAAAATGGTCCCCCTGCTTCCTGCTGGGAGTGCTGGCCTCAGGCCCCACCCAGTCCTGCTGGGTCATCGCACTTTAACAAGATCCAGGGTGACTGCATCTTTGAGAGACACCATCCTGAATCTTTACTAGGTTCCTGCACTTTACTGGAGATGTCTGAAAACCAAAACAAACCGAAAACCCGCAAAATTTCAGAATAAAGGACCAGCCAAGTCAGGAGGCAGCCTTACCAAGAGGTGCGTGTGTGCACGCGCGTGTGCACACACATTCTCTCTCCCACTGTGTGCGTCCTTGTCCCGCCCGAGCCCCTGTGAATGCCCTTGAGGCCTGGCGTGCCCACTGTACGCACTTCCCCCTCCCGGCCCACGATGTCAGCCGGGGAGCAGCCCCTATATCTCCCTTGGGGTCCAGCACCTTGCTTCACAAATACATGCTTCCTCGAGGGGCATCAGAGAAGGCGGAGCCCCCCCCCCCCCATGCTTGGTGGGACACTTCGGGGACACCATGGGGCTGTCCAGCTCAGGAGCTGCTGGCAGCTTTCCCACAGAATGTCTAAAGTACTACTCAAGAGACATTTGCATACAGTTAGCAACCAGCATTGGCATCGTGAACACTAAATGCAGCTGAACAGGGTAAAAGATTCACATGGTAAAGTCACTCCCAGTGTCAAGTTCTACCAAATTTAAATTAGCAAAATTTAACTTCAGGAAGGCAGGGCAGAAATTAAGCTGTAACGGCGCTGCAGAACAGCACACGGATTAAAGTCTGATCACTTGTTTTCTAGGAAAGTAACTTCTAAGGAAAATAATTTCTGTAAGGGAAGACTAAAACTAGTCTATTTAGTTGCCTATGGAAAGTACATGACTTAAATTGGCTTAATGTTCACAGCAGAAGCTGCCTTCAACAAAAGTCTATCACTGTTGGGGAGTTCCTGTCGTGGTTCAGCGGGTTACGAACCCTACTAGAATCCATGAAGATGCAGGTTCGATCCCTGGCCTTGCTCAGTGGGTTAAGGTTCTGGTGTTGCCAGCAGCTGTTAACAGCTGTAGCTCAGATTAGACCCCTAGCCTGGGAAACTCCATATGCTGCACATGTGGCCGTAGAGATAAAAAAAAATTAAAAAGTATATCACAGTTGGAATTTTGTTTACAGAAAGAATGTTCTTAAGGTCAAACCTGAACTGGGTCAAAGCATTCATATTCAAGCGTCACCAGACCTTAGTTTTAGTTTCTGATGGAGAATTTGCCTTGGGCCTCCCCTCCCTCACCTGAAACATCATCTGGCCTCCAGTGCCGGGGGCGGGGGGGGGAGGGGGGGCCCAAGCCACGACCCCCCACAGGCCCACCATCCCCACTAATGGCCGTGGCCGGCTCTGCTCGCTCTCAGTGTTCACAAGCCCTGCGACGACTCAAGGTTATCTCCAGGCTCACCTGTGACTCAGCTTTGAGGAAGGTCACTTCTAAGAGGCTGTGGGCTCACTCGAGTGCCTCCGCTGCTCCCATTAGCACACTGCTTCCATCTCCTTCTGGAATCTTGCACAGAAGCCCCACTGCACAAAGTACATGTGCTGGAGCTGGGGACAAGACATTTTCCTGTTGGTTTAATGCCTTCTGGAGCTGCCCAGGCGTGGCAGCACACCCCAGGCCACGGCCCCTGCTCCCCGGAAGCTGGTGCAGCCAGGAAGCAGGGCCTCTGTAGAGTGGGTCCCGCTCCCAGTCCATGTGTGGAGGGCCCCCCTCGGGGATGGTGGCTCCTTGGGAACTTGGCCGGTGCCAGCCCAGGGTTCTAGAGGGTTTAGAAAAACTGCATGGGTCTGGAACTCAAATTACCTCCCAAGCTGAAGGGCAAAGCTCACGGGCCAGAAGGCGACCCCCAAGCCACCAAGAATCAAATAGGGGGCCTGGCGGCCTCAGTGAGGGACACTTGAGGGTGGAGGCATCGGGTGGCAGGGGACTGTGGCCCGGCCACACCAGCTGAGCCAAAAGCTCCAGCTCTGGAAGGTTTCCTCTTCACCTGGGTCACTAAGTCCCCAACATCACAGGGTCTTGAGATGAGCTAGCCTCTGTTAGAACCTGGGAAGTCATTTCATTGTTCACTTTTCTCTTATGAAATTCATAGTTTGGGTACCAACTGGTTTGCGATTTGGTTTTGCCTCCTGGGGGGGATCTGAAAAGTCTGTCGAGTCATCGCTTTTCCAGGTCGCTCAGTGTCACCCTTCCTCCTGTCCTCAGGGCTTGGCGGCCACCAGCCCCCGAGGGGCGACTCCAGAAGGTCCACATGGCCACCGCTAAAGGAAGAGCTGACATCAGGAGGCGAGAGTCCAATCTTCAATTCTTTCAAGTGCCATCAGAGACTTCAAACCAGGACTGCCTTCAAACCAGGACTGCACGAGGCAGTGCAGGCACCTCGGGGTCCACAACTGGAGAGACTGTGTATCCTGGGTATCCTGCGGAACCTGCAGGCTGGGGAGCGAAGGGAGCTCCCTCAGGGCCCACACAGGAAGGACTGGCTGGCGTGACTTTACCTAGAATGCGCTGTTACTACAGCTACTGCTTCCAAAAATGCAGCTGTTTGTGTGTAATTCTAATTTACAGAACTGAAAACTGGGTGGGGGGCAAAGTATATTATTACAGTTTGGTAACAGAGTGGGTACACCTCAAATACCAGGTTAAGTTAAATCAAAAGAGGCCGCCTCCCCAGTCTCTGCTCTTATGATGACTCACAGATGCCCCTTCCTCCGGCCTCCGCAGCTCCGCCTGTGTTCCCTGCTTCGCTCATTTCCCGTCTGTGCTGATTTTAGATCCACCTCAGTGGAATGTGTCTATGCCCAGACCCCAGGGCACAAGTACCCAGGCAGGGAGGCAGGGATGTGCCCCAAGGCCCACCTGTCCTAACACACAGGAGGCAGTCGGAGGCTTCCCAGATCTACCTGATGAGGTCAAGGTGCCCCAGTCTGCTGACTGCAAACCTGGAGAGCCCCAAAGTACCACGGCGACCTGGGGCCATCCCAGCCGGGCTCAAGGCGCTGAGCTTCCGCTCAGCCCTTTGCTAAAGCACATCCACGCAGCGTCTCCTCTGATGCAGACGTGAGTGGACAGGCTTCACCAGCCCTTTTACCGATGGATGGGACACGGGACTGCGGACCTGGGACCTAAGACCCAGGCTTGGCAGCCTCTCCTGCGGGTGAAAACCACAGGCCGAGCCCTGGACACATGCTCGCCCTCAGGAGACTGCCTGGGGCCTCGCTGCTGGCCAAGAGCAGACCCAGCCCAGGACCCACGCGCAGCTATCAAGGAAATTACTAAACTAGTTAAAAGACAAGTATTTTAACCTAGTTTTCCCAGTTCATACTAAAATAATTAATACAGGTCACCAATTGCATTTATTGGCAGATATCTAGAAAACAGTTGAAAGTTTCTCTCTCTCTCTCTCTGTATAGATCTTAGTAATAAATTTTATTTGGACGAGAGAACTTGTGCACAGCAGCTGAACAGCATGATTAAAGGCTGCGGCCCTCCCCAGAGTGGTCCCAGGTATGTACAGCATGGGAGACGAAGTTGCACCTCAGAGCCGATCATGATCAAGTTAAAAACGCCTGCCGTACAGAACACGTGCTCATAAATTTCCTTCGGGTCATGACCAGCATGAAAAAGAATCAGGACACAAAGACTCAGCAAACGCTCCGTAAATGTGGGCAGCAATGTGCTGCATTTAAGAGTTAAAATCAGATTCTACTTAGTGTTAGCATCAAGCCCTTAGGAGAAATCCAAAAAATATCTCCTTTCCCGCGTACGCACGTCGGCACTATTCACACGGCGGGCTGGACCGGCAGCTGGCTGCAGAGCCCGCAGGTCCCGGCCTGCGTGGAAGGAGCGAGCGCTAACACTGGATGGAGGTCTCTCCCGTCCCTCTCCTCGCAGCCGCCTCACAGCCGCGCTTCCATCTCGGTGGTTCCGGGGAACCGGCAGAAAGCAATGCGGGCCTCGGGGCGTCTCGTCCTCCGCAAGGAAAACGCTCGGCCAATTCAAGTTTCATTCAGTCAGGAAGACGGAAGGATTTAAGGCTTCGGTGACAATTACAATCCTCTGAGAATGACTTTCCCTTCGAGTCAAGGTAAGATAAGAGTGTTTACTGTACTTTCTCTTGACTCTGAAAATCCCTGGTATCGGTGTAGGCAACTTGCACCTGCAGTTAAGTCTGCGAGGGAGGGAGGTGCCCCCCCCGGCTGTCCCGGGCCACGTGGGGCGTGTGCCGGGCCTCGGCCCCCTGGAAGCAGGGAACCTGGTCAGGCCGGCTAGTAGGTCGAGGAAGCCGTGCTCAGGGCGTCTTCAGAGACCTTGGTGCTGGCCGGGTGGATGCTGGCGAAGTACTTGACATCACTGTCACGATCCATCTGAAGAGCCATGATGGTCTGTTCCACGGCCTCCTGGTGGCAGCTGGCAGAGGTGAGGAAACATTCTGCAAGGGGTGCAGGTGACAAGTGAAACCAGGAGAACGCTTAGGTCTGGTCAAGTGCAAGGACACAAAGCTCTTCTTCATTAAAAAATGCGACTTTTCTACAACAAACATAAGCTTTGTGCCATTATAAACAGTAATCCAAACCGATTTGTGTTCTATGAAAAAAAGTCCCCAAATGTAAGAGAATTACAAGATTTAACTTGTTTTTATAACAGACTAAATCTCATGACATTTAATGGCAATGATGCTAATAAATATATTGAAACTGTACTCATTACAGCTACTGATTAGCTCAAGAACACAAACCAGACACAAAGGAAACCAGAGTCTTCTCTGGACACTCGCTGCAAGTGCTGCTGAAAAATGTCAGTGAATCCAAAGGGTGAAAAAAGAAGCCAGGCTCATTCATCTGGGTTCTCTGAAGTCTCTTTCAGAGTTCTCTCTGGGCTTGGCTCTGGGGTTCATGCACCCCAGGGACATGCTTTAGGCATCGGGGCAATTACAGCAAGAAAGACCACCTGAACCCCGAGTAGCTTAGAGCCTGCAGCAAAGCAAGCACCAAGGGGCATTTCCTTCTTCTGCCTGATGAATGCAAAGCAGGAGGCAACTCCAACGTGCTGCCCACCGGACGGGAGAACAGTGTCAGGCAGGGTGCACCAAAAGCAGTAACTTTTCACATTGTCTTCACTGAACAATTTTTCAAACTACTAAGTTTGAAATTATTAAAAAAAGAAAAGTTATCTCAATTAAATGTCCCTTTCCTTGCCCCTTATTCTTCTGTGTCTTTTGTGGAAGGGACCTACAGCACATCCCTTACAGCACATCTCCAGCAGCACTGTCCTTCCTTCCCACTCGTTGGTGAGCCCCTGCCCCTCCCTGCCACCTCTTCTTCTGGGTCACCTGCTACCTTGTTCTTGTTTCTTGTTTAACAGCCCCACCTGAGGCGTATGGAAGTTCCCGGGGCCAGTATCGAATCCCAGATGCAGCGAGACCTACGCTGCAGCTTTGGTGAAGCTGGATCCTTAGCCCACTGCGCTGGGTCGGGGATCAAACTGGCAACGCTGCAGAGACACTGCCAGGTCCTTAACCCACTGAGCCACAGCCAGAACTCCCTACCTACCTTTTTCTAGTAGAGTCTGTCTTAAGGTCTTTGCAAGCAGCACACGAACATTTGGCACCCTGTCATTGGCCAAAGTGAGCAGGTGCGGCATCAGGTGCAGAGCAAACTGGTCCATGGGAAGGCAGTCATCTTCAATGACAGTCTGGGGACACAAGAAGTGCTCAGGCCCACAGGTAACCCTGGGTAACAAGACCTCTTAGAGGCAAGTGCTTCAGATCGAGTTACCGCTTTTTTAACCAATGTTTCAGGCACTTGGGAACTAAAAGTGATGCGGTCAAGTCCCCAAAGAGACGCAGCTCTAACCTGCCCCACAGAGGCCTGGCAGGCGTCACAGTCATGGTCAAGGACATGGCCGCAGAGCTGAGCAATATGGATGGATGACTTGGCCGTGCTGCTTTGGGGAGCTCGGGGTGGGGGGAGGGGTGCGGTGGGAGAACCCAGGAGGGTCCCCAACTCTGAGGGACCAGGTGACTCATCAAGAGCTGACAGGGGATAAGGAGGTGTGGAAGGTGACCCGGCCAGCGTGCCCGCTCACCTGGCAGACGAAAACAAAGGCCTGGCGCCCTGACCAGCGCGGGCAGCGGCCAAAGCTCTCCACCAGCTCGCGGATGAGGTCCACCCCAAAGGAGGGTGGTGCGGCCTGGTGCAGCTTGCGCACCATCTCGCTAACCTGCGGGGACACACACACGTGAGCAGCGCCCCTGCCCCGGTCTGCTGGCCTAAGACGGCGGCAAGGGTGACACGTACCAGTTTGTAGGAAATCCAGCGGACAGAAGACACTTTATCTGCACACAGGTTCAGGGCAATGGGGCGCAAATAGTCATAGACATCTCTGGGGCTGTACAGTTCCAGGAGTAAGATCAGCTGTCTACAAGAACCGTGGTAAAACACAAGGTACAGTTTAAAGACACAACAGACAAAAGCGGGTTCATCGTCTGAACAGCAGCGGTCCTGCCTCCTGTCCACAGGGTTAACACGTGCAGAGGCCGGGACTCACATTTATTTATTTATTTTGTCTTTTTTTTTTTTTTTGCTATTTCTTTGGGCCGCTCCCGCGGCATATGGAGGTTCCCAGGCTAGGGGTCAAATCGGAGCTGTAGCCACCGGCCTACGCCAGAGCCACAGCAACACGGGATCCGAGCCGTGTCTGCAACCTACACCACAGCTCACGGCAACACCGGATCGTTAGCCCACTGAGCAAGGGCAGGGACCGAACCCGCAACCTCATGGTTCCTAGTCGGATTCATTAACCACTGCACCACGACGGGAACTCCGGGACTCATATTTAAATAACACGCCTGTCTGGCAGTGTCTTGCCCTCTTGGAACATCAGGAAGCCGAATCCTGTGTCCACAGGGACAGCAGTGCATGTCCTAGTTAGGTCACTGGGGACCTGGGACCCTCTCCCACAGTAACTCTTTAGGACATCCTGGGATCATCCAGCTACACTTCGGTCTAAGAGGCTTCCAGCAGCTTGGGCAACCTCATGTACCCCCCAGGGCCCTAGGCAAGACACACCCCAGGGAGATGGGGACACCCGCCAGCACCCCTTCAGCTTCCCCAAGAACCATGGCCAGGAAGGGCCACTGGGCAGTCTGAGTGGATGCGGCACCACCAGTGAAAGACCCTGGGCACCTACGAGACTCTGACCCCCACCCAGGTGTGTGTGAGGTTGTTACCTCACGACTGGCAGGAGGTGAGCTGAACAGAGCATGCAGCCCATGTGCACACGGGCTAGGGTGGTGCTGCAGCTGGAGGACAGCCTAGCCCGTCACACCCAACTCGGGTAGGGAGAGAGGGCAGGAAACCCCATCCCATTGGTGCCGAGGGCTGAAATCCCACATGGTGGCAGCAGAAGCCTCATCTGGGGGAGGGGGCAGCACTGCCCGGGATTTAGCTCACAGGCTCTGCTTGAAGGGGCAGAGGCTCCCCTTGCCTGGCAGGCTCCACCATGTCTCAACTGCAGTCCAGGGCCAGGAGGGCAGGGGCAGGAACAGGGGACAAGGGGGGCCCCCCGGGGCCCGGCACCAGCAAAGGCAGCCCAGGGCTGGAGGAACCAAGTTCAGGGCCCTCCTGCCTCGACAGACTTGGGTGTAGAGGCAGAGGCCGGGCCAGCTGCACACACGTGCAGTGACCTCTGGGAGGCACCTAGACAAACACCACCAGCCCCAAATGCCGCACCCAGCAAAGCCCACTCCTGAAAATGCAGATCACATCACAGGAACACTTTCAATTCAACCCAATTTAAGACTTGAGCAGACTTTTCTCCAGCAAAGATCACAAATGGCTCTCTGCACAGAACGGTGCTCTCCATCACTCATCATCAAGGAAACGCACATAAGACCAAAATGAGAGGCTACTATGATGCTGGCACTTGCCTCAGAGGGTGGGGAAATGGGATCCCTCAGCCATGGCTGGCGGGAAGGTAAGCCAGCACAGCCTTGTGGAAACAGCCTGGCAGGAGTTCCCCTCATGGCTCAGCAGAAATGAATCTGACTAGCATTCGTGAGGTTGAGGGTTCGGTCCCTGCCCTCGCTCACTGGGTTAAGGATCCGGCATTGCCATGAGCTGTGGTGTAGGTTGCAGATGAGGCTCGGATCTGGCATTGCTGTGGCTGTAGCGTAGGCCAGCAGCTACATCTCTGATTTGTCCCCTAGCTTGGGAATCTCCATATACCACGGGTACGGCCATAAAAAGACCAAAAAAAAAAAAAGACCAAAAAAAAAAGAAACAGCCTGGCAGTTCCTCAACACATTAAACACGGAGTTACCAAGTAACTCAGCAAATCTACCTCGAAAAACTTGAAGTGAAAACTTGCACATGAGTGTTCACAGTGGTACAGTAATACTTACATCAGCCAAAAGGCAGCAACAACTCAAATGTATGGATTAAAAGCGTGTGGATTTGTAAGAGTGCTCTTTAGTCAGGGATGGAGTGGGATGGAGTCAAGAGCATGCAGGGTCACACCAGTCACTCTGGAGAACACGTGCCAGGTCACATGATACATCTGCGGGTGGGCGGCAGGGGGGTGCTGGGGAACACCTGCTGAAAGGGGCAGGGCTTCCTGCTGGGCTGACGAAGTGTTCTGGGACTACACAGTGGTGACGTGAACAACTCTGAAGGCACTGATGGCAAAAATGGTTTTGTATATTTTACCATAATTAAAAAAAAAAAGAGGATCCAAGAAACTTAAAAAATAAAAGCTGAGAAAATTCACTGCCAGCCAGACATGCATTACAAGTGTTGAAGGAAGAGGATACCAGACAGAAACTCAGACCCACGCCAAGCAAGGAAGAAATCCAGAGAAAGCGTAGGAGTGAAGTTAACCTTTACCCCCCAGAGGGTTGCCGTCAAGGCTCATCGGAAATGAGTCTGACTAGCATCCATGAGGATGCAGGTTTGATTCCTGGCCTTGCAGAGTAGGTTAAGGATCCAACATTGGTGTGAGCTGTGGTATAGACTGCAGATGAGGCCAGATCTGGTGTTGCTGTGGCTGTGGTTGTAGGCCAGCAGGTGCAACTCCAATTCGACCCCTGGCCTGGGAACCTCCATATGCCGAGGGTGCGGCCCTAAAAATCAAAACAAAACAAATTTTACCCCCCAACCCTGGAAACACAGTCAATCCATCGTTAGAACTTACTCAGCCAGCTCGGCTCGAAAGCGCCAATTTCGACTATTATCTGTCACCAAAAACTCCTGAAGTTGATAGAGATATTCTCTTCTTTTGTCAATATGAAGAAGCTGAAGAAAGAACATGGAAGAGGTCCAGTCATTTCTTTTACCAGAATGCTTAAAAATGACCCTAAATACCATGGCTAGTTCTTCTGAAGGAGAAGAGATGAGCAGCCACATTCAATTGCTTCAAAAATTGGTATTACGTTCAATTCCTCTGATAATTCCATTTACCTTCAAGAGTCTTATCCTCTTGTGAAATACTCGCCTCCACTGAGCTCTACTGTCCCTGGTCCCTTGAGCAGAGCTTTCCCAGAACCCTCCTGTGACACCGTGTCCCCAAAGCGCTGTGAAGACTGTGACTGTGCTGCCACTCAGGCAGGAGCCAGAGGAAGCACGAGGACAGCACCCAGCAGGTGCTCAATACACACAGACTGAGTGAAAACAATAAAAAGCACTCCTTCAACAGTCATACTAATACTTAGAGTTAGGTTTATAGTCAATGAGGGGGAAGCCCTAAAAGTTGATATAAAAGAAGCAGATAAACTCAACTGTACATCAAAAAGATGAGTCACACAGAGAATGTCTACGCTTAAACTCAGTGTTCTGACCACGTCTTCCGGGAACATGTTCTGACGACAAAGTGCTGAAGGAAATCTTGAACATTATGTGGCTGATTTGATGCTGGAATTATTATTGGAGGAATTAGGAAACGATTTCATGTTTGGTATAGAACTGAGCAAATGACTGAATGTTAGTGTTGTTAAAAACAAGAGTTTTTACAAGAAAAAAAAAAAGTGAAGAAAGGCGGGGAAGTGTTATTGGATTGGAAGTAAAAAATACCAGTGTGAACTAAGTAATTTTTAAAAACCCCCAAACCCATCCCCTGAGAGAGCCTAAAAGAAACTCCATCCAGGACCAGTGAGCACATCTAGTGTCTGGATCTTGGCTTCTAATTCCGCCCTCCACCGGAAAAGACCAGGGCTCCTCAGAGAAGCTGCCGTCTCCCGGCAGTGGCAGAGAACAAGGACGTGCCTGGAAATGAAGGGGCATATCAAAAGGACACAAGAGAGGGCTTTAAGAGGCTCCTCTTGACCAAATTTGATGCTCAGAACAAATAACAAAAATGGAATACATTACAGGGAATAAAAAAGCAATTCTAGAGTCCACACTGATACTAAAAAAAACTTCCGAAAAAAAGCAGAGGAAGATGGAGTTACCATTGTGGCTCAGCAGGAATGAACCCAACCAATATCCATGAGGTTGCAGGCTGGCTCCCTGGCCTTGCTTATGAGCTGGTTAAAGGATCTGGCATTGCTGTGGCTGTGGTGTAGGCCGGCAGCTATAGCTCCGATTCAACCCCTAGCCTGGGAGTTTCCATATGCCGCAGGTGCGGCCCTAAAAAGCAAAAAAAGCAGAGGGAAGAGAAGGGATAGGTTATCTTTACATGACATGCCAACTAATAAATCCAGGCGGAATTACAAAACCAGAAAATGAGTATTTTACAAGTCACACAGTAACAAGTGATTAGGCAAGAACCGTGTAAAGATGCAGAGACAAAAGAGCACTGGGTGAAGGACTCGGGCGGGGAGGTGGGGGAGGTGTCCAAAGTTTGAGAGCATCACCCACCAGGGAGCCATTAACCCCAACAGGAGAAATCGAAGACTCAGAACCCCCAGGACCCAGGAGCCGATGCCATGTGCCCGCTGATGTGACACCACATCATCCCAGACACGGTACATCAGAAAGACACTGGGGTCTAGACACAGAGACAGTGTTGCCCCAGGACACCTGACTGACCTGAGTCTCATCTACAACAATGCTTCCCAATTTCAGGGTGTGGCGGGGGGGCTTTGTGCAGAACTGGCTTGGCCTCTTCAAAATGCCCATGACAATAAAGGTGAAAAGTCAGGGGATGTGTTCTAGATGTGAGAGGACTAAAGAGACCTGATATTTAAACGCAACGTGCAATCCGTGACTGGGATGATGAGAGCAACTTTGACTATGATGCTCCTGTACCTCAAACCTGAGCAGCACAGCAGCATCCAGGGTTAAATGACGCTGCCCCCCTCGAGGCCAGAGATCCACATCAGAGGGGTGGGGACGAAAGGCAGTTCCTCAGACAGCTCCAACACTACTGAGGAGTTACCTCAGATGCTTAATGTCCAGGGAAAAGGTACAAATGCTTGCAACCATGATTTGACGTCATTTAAAAACAAAAGCATGATTTTTAAATTAAACACTAGGAGTTCCCGTCGTGGCGCAGTGGTTAACGAATCCGACTAGGAACCATGAGGTTGCGGGTTCGGTCCCTGCCCTTGCTCAGTGGGTTAACGATCTGGCGTTGCCGTGAGCTGTGGTGTAGGTTGCAGACTCGGCTCAGATCCCGCGTTGCTGTGGCTCTGGAGTGGGCCGGTGGCTACAGCTCCGATTTGACCCCTAGCCTGGGAACCTCCATATGCCGAGGGAGCGGGACCAAAGAAATAGCAAAAAGACAAAAAAAATAAAATAAAATAAACAAATAAATAAATTAAACACTAAAGTGACAGTAGCAAAACTGACCAGAATGGGACTATATATTTTTTAAGTGACATCTCACCATCAAACTCATGGCTATACTTCTTGCATGGAACATACAGAAACTTACTATGATGGTGGCATAAAGTCAAAATTTTAAGTCTACAGTGGAATTTTAGCATTTTTCTTCAAAAGGACTTAAACATTACCTTCAGAAAATCGTGCAAGTGTTTAAGGACACCTATTCTGACCTCATCGAGGTCTTTTAAAAATCCATTAAAAATTGGAACCAAATCTGCAGCTGTCAACTGATCTCCAAGGATGACGGCGAGCTCGTGGATGGAAAAGGCCAGTGTTCGCCGAACCTTCCACTGCGGAAGCAAAGTAACCGGGTTAGGAAGCAGAGTCTTGGTGCTTTAACTTACAGACAATACACGGGGGCTCATTTACATCTGAGTTCTAGGAATCTCAAGTTACATCAGAATAGTATCAACAGTAATGACAGATACCACGTTTCAAATGCCCACTTTGAATCAAAAACTGGCAGAGGAATTTTCCCTTGGCTCAGTGGGGTGAGGACCTGGTGGTGTCACTGCAGTGGCTCAAGTTGCCGCTGTGGCTCAGGTTCGATCCCTGGCCCAGGAACTTTCACATGCCGCGTGTGCAGCCAAAAAACACTTGGCAGAAAAATTTTAAATCCCTGTGCAATATCTATCTTCTCCCTGTCATTTAGGAAGGACCTGCGTAGAGGTCACTAAGGGCATGGCCTGTGAGCTCTGAGCCAGCACCGGGGCCAACTTCACTGGGCTGGCTAGTGTGCCCTCCCTGTACTGCGCCCCTTCTGACTCCTGTGCAGACCACCTGATTAGAAACCACTACCAAACCTGTTTTTAAGGAATTGGCAGTTTAAGAAATATAAGAATAGAAAATCTCGTGCTGACAGTCCTAGTAAAGGGCCTACACTGTGATGCCTTCCATTTACAGGAACCTTTACATCCAAAACATCTTTCTCTTCATGAGGCTTTAATTTAAAAATTTTTTACGTTCTTATTTAGCTTGAAATTTTACCTGTTGAGATGCTGTTTAGGACAAAGCCTTTATCCCCACCTCAAACACAAAAATCTTTTCTTGAAAGAAAACGCTACAGCCATGTGCAAGGTCTCAAACAGAGAGGGCAGAACATCTGCACGAGCCCCGCCTGTGCAGAGCCCTCTCTGTCACCAGGGGCCCTTGGGGATCCACCCCAGCAGCCCCAGAGTCCGTGGACTAAGACAGAAAACAGCTGACGCAGGGGGTGAAATGTTCCATGGACATCGGGCCCATGTGCCCCTGGCTCAGGAGGGACTTCAACTTCAACCGCCCAACTAAGACACGGGCGGGATCGCCATCTGCAGCTCAGGAGACATTAGTCTCACCAGCTGCTTTCTAATAACTGAGACCAAGGTCACTGCAGAGCAGGGCAAGTCCTTGGTGCACAAGAACCAGATGGGAGGGTGGGGTCAAGTGGGCAAAGCCGAGGAAAAGAGCCACAGAAATGCCACAAACCACCAAGGGTCCACGTCTCCTATGTCATGTTTCTCAAGGGGTGGCGGGGCGAGCACACATGCACACACACGCGCACACACACATACACAAATATGCACATGCGTGTGTGCGCAACACACACACAGACGCACCCTCGCCAAGCTTCTCCTACCCACCCTGGGTTGCCCGCTGCCCGCAGGACCCAGACCCTGGCAGTGGTGACCAACTGGAGATCTGCTGAGGTTGAAAATTATCCTGGAAGAAGCACTTAAAATGCTGTTTCTTGGGGGAGGAGAAGCCCTACATTCTCAGGAACTAATTTACACATAAACCTTAGAAAACAGTGCAGTCATGAGTTAGGAACTTCAGCCGGTCAAACATGGTGCTAATTTCTAGAGCTTTAAACAAAAAGGCAGGCAGGAGGGGAAGCGAGTGTGTGGGCTTGGGAAGCAGGGCTGGAGGTCCCTCACCTGCATGTCAGAGGCCAGGGCCTCATAGGTCTCCCTGAGGCAGTGCCAGTTCTGCCGGCCTAGCGTCAGTGCCACACCCGGAAGGCTGTAGGCGCAGTGCTTGGCGATCTCTGTGTCCACCGTCTGTGCCCGGGAGGGGTCGGTCATGGACAGATACTGATCCAGCAGGGCCTGGGGCACCACGTCCTAGGGAAGACAGGCAGAGGCTCAGAGGTCAATCAGGTGCTCACTTAAACACACGGATTTAACATAGCACCTCAGGCAGTAGAGGAAATCCAACCTCACAGGTTCAGGGATCCAGTAATTGCAAAGAGGTAAGAAAACCTGCTGGGGCAATACGTAACTAAGTAAAACCAACTCTGGGAGAAAAAACAAGATCTTAATACAGAAAACAGCTTAGAGGACGATTACAACTGCTTACCAAATTTAAATGCTACATTAGAAATAAGACCAGGGAGTTCCTGTCGTGGGGCAGTGGTTAACGAATCCGACTAGGAACCATGAGGTTGTGGGTTTGATCCCTGGCCTTGCTCAGTGGGTTAACGATCCGGCGTTGCCGTGACCTGTGGTGTAGGCTGCAGACGTGGCTCAGATCCCGCGTTGCTGTGGCTCTGGCGTAGGCCGGTGGCTACAGCTCCGATTTGACCCCTAGCCTGGGAACCTCCATATGCCGCGGGAGCGGCCCAAGAAATAGAAAAAAGACAAAAAAAAAAAAAAAGAAAGAAATAAGACCAGCACCTTTCAATGGTGGCAAAAATTACAGGGTCTGGTGTAACCTAGGAATGTGGTACATCTGGCTCTCCTCTGCACTGTCCTAACAAGGATTTTAAAACCATCACCACCACTGCCTGTAGATAAAAATTTAACATCAACAGAAACAGAGAGTATACGCATCCCACCATCTGCATCATAGTGAGGACAGGAGGAACACAGGCACAGCTGCTTCCGTACGTCTAAGAGCTCTGGAAGGAGCTGCAAAGAAAGGGAGAACTGGGTGCCTTTCGGGGGAAAAGCACAGTGGCTGCTGGGGAGAAAAGCTGAGAAGGGAGGTGAATTTTGTCAGCTTATTATCTACTTTCTAAAAATAAAACAAATTCATTAAAGGAGTGAGACAATCTGCACATAATGGCTTGAAAATATGTCTACGATAGAAGTGGTGAAAAGCTTGTTTTAAAACACTATGAATGCCGACTCCATTTTTAACAAACAGAACAAACATAAAGAACAGACACCCTGGGACAGGGTCCCGAAGCAAATCACGGGCAGGTTCTTGAACAGCTCCACCAGCCTGCACATGCCCCCCTCGCAGCAGAGTCCCGAGGCACAGAGCACACATCCCCAGGTCCCACACACACCTTCTCCCATGTTTAAAATCTCTGACACGGGTTGACCTGCAGCTTTGAGCATTTCTCTCTGTGCTCATCTCACAGCCCTTGGAAACTGGGCACAATGGGGATGCAGGCAGGCCCGATGCTGCTGACGGAGGCACACCTAGGGAGCTCTGCCCGAAGAAGGTCTCAGCAGAATCACACAGGGACCCCACCACTGCAGTCACGGGTGTGAGAGGGAAGGTTTCTGCTTGTATTTACTCCACTGCTAGACTCCTCTTAGCAAAGCTGTGCTACTCCTAGTCCTGATTTTCAAAACATTCATGATAAGGAAGGCCAAGTATGGTGACAAATGGGTTGTAAAGTGGAATTAACGACCCAAAATACAGCATTTCTGGTCACTTACCTGCACTTTAGATCGCCTTTCCTCATCAGGACTAAAACCACTGTTGCTGCTCAAGTCCGAATCATCTCGAATGTAGCACAGGGCGGAGTCCAGGCTCTGCCAGGAAAAAAGTCACTTGAAGAACCACCCTGTCAGTTCCCTTCATTTAAACTACCTTTCTAAGTTACTTACCTTGCAGGACTGCCAAAAGATAAGAATACTTGTAGATTCCTTGCACTTTTAAATGCTTATCAACAAACCTAAGACCTCATAAGGACTTCCCCTGCCTTACATCGAAATTGCAGAGGAAGTTGCTGAATGTAGGAAAATAAATTCCAGAATGAATGTCATTAAAAAGTAAATTTACAAGTGATTTTCAGATGGCCCAAACATTGATAATTAGCTTATTAATAAAACAGTACTTAGAGAGGGCGGTCCAGTCTACTGTCTTACGGTAGGTCATGAGTGGTTTCTCTTCTATGGTTTCCATTCCCGGCTATTTCTAATTTCACAAATTTACTTTTTTAACAGCTCCCCCCCCCACCAAACCCCCAAATGAAAACAAAACACCTTCTAGAACGCAGACACACAGTATCCCAGTCTCTAAAGATGCTAACTGGTCAGGGTTTCGCCCTGAAGCACTGCTATTAAACAACCCTTCTAACTCTAGTGGGCCTCACATCGCAGAAAGCAAATCAAACTCTGCCAGAGCCCTCGGACATGGTGCCCCTGGGGGCGCGATGACTCCTCTCTGAGCTCAGCCTTCAGGCTGCTCTGATCTGCGACCACTTGACCCTGGCTCCCAGCAGCCTGTTCCTCCTCCCTGTTTACATAAACATGGGAGGGGAAACACTGACGCCAGGTGATGCTGGCGTGGATGTGGCAGGAAATGAGGGCAGGAGGGCACAGAGCAGCTCCAGGCACATGGGCAGGTGATGCTGGAAACAGTACCCACCCTCACACTCCAGAGTCCAGATAATCCCGAAACTTGGCCTCAAGTCCCGATCTTCTGCTCAGATACTGCGCTGCTCGAGGCAGTGAAAGGGTCCGCCCAGAAACAAAGCACCTCTCCAGAAAGAAAAGGGAAGAGTTAATTATTCCTGATAAAGGGCTTTGCTTCCAGTAAGACCGTCTCACTGCAGTGAGCTAGGTTAAATGATGAGGCTGCTGGAGGCCTGCAAGGGATCCCTGTTCCAAGCACCCAATGTGACACTCAAGTCACAGGGACGGGATGTGGTGACGATGACGACGTGAGGCTAAGGGGGAGGTGAGAACACGCTGCCGAGGGCGTGCCACGCCCCTGTGACCCACGAAAGCCTCCGGGCCCACCCAGCTCGCTGTGAACGCACGTTACCTCAACAGCATCGCTGATGAGTGGCCCGGTGGCGTCATGGCCCAGTCCACAGCCAGGGGGCTCGCCAGTAGCCGGCTCATCCTGAGGGGCCCTCCTGGTGGCTTCAGAGGCCTCGTCGCGGGCATCCAGGCTGGAGGCGCGCAGGGCGGCGGCCAGCACGTCCACCTGCGCTGTGGGCAGAACAGATAGTGAGCACGGCCTGCCCGGCAGGCTCCCGCAATGGAGGATGAGCAGGCCCCTTAGGGACACTGCCACCCAGAAGCTGGACAAAACCTCTACTGCGGTAAATCATTAGTTCTCCAAGAGAAAAAGGAAAAAACTAAGACGCTTCCGTGAGATTAACCACGCTCATCCACTACTGCACATTATTCGGCGTTAGTATGGAGAGAGGGGCTAGCTAGTGTTGGAGTCAATCTCAGGGTCAGTGCACTAGCTGCAGTGATGCATGACGAGACCGACAGGCTTACTTACTAAGCTAGTTAGCAGGAGAGCAGCCCCGCAAGCCCTGCCAACAGAAAACAATGGCAGTTACAAGGGTTTCTGTGGCAGTTACAGTCAAACATCACACGTCTCAGTCCACTCTGTTTTTCTCTAATTCTTTTGGAAAATGAAACTAGCGACTGGTCCCAAACACAGGGATCCCAATGAAGCAATGCCCTGCTCGCAGGACACCAAAACGACAAGTTACCAAGCAGCAGCCTGACGTCTGGCAAATGGTCTTGTCGATGTTGAGTTGCACTTTCTTTATAAAAGTGATTCAAAGCTAAGATAAACCTCCTTCCCCACCCAAATAAAAGAGGAATTCAGCCAAAAACATAGCGTTTGGCATCACGTCAAGGAACAATCCACCTGGATGCTCAGAAATTTATACATTTTAACTTCAAACGTATTCAGTACAAAGATGAGAAAGTGTCCCGCACCATTAACAGCAACCAGAGTAACCACTTGATTTAGACGGCCTATGACGTGCCGCAGCCCTGGCACCATTCTAGCCAATGGTTCGTGAGGTCCCTGGCAAAAGAGACACGCGAACATACAGGACGGTGACCTACTGCAGAGGCCAAAGTGAAGGTGTCTAATCACGCACATTTACTCACGGAAGGCGCCCTCATTCTTTGGCGAATTTCGGCTACAATCTCTACCAACCTCTCCATCGCTTTGCCCCCCACACCCTTTGGGAATCCTTTGTTTCCACAGTGAGATCTCAACCGCACGAAAGGAGACCCACTGTCCATCACACGCAGGTGCTCTGTCTACGTACACCCAACAGATGTGTGTGAGTGTGTATGTGTGTGGCGGGGGGCGGGGGTCCTCGTTCGACCTGCCCCTGGGAAGCACCTGACAAACCAGAGACTCTCACAGAACATGCCCCATGTGGGTCACTTATCAGAGGGGACCCTGGACTCCAGCCTGTCGATGCTCACCCTCATCTTTAGGTTTGTATGTTCACAGAAGTTGAAGTACATCACATGTGACGTTAGCTTCTTCAAAAAACTGGTTCAGGGAATTCCTGTTGTGGCTCGGCAGTAATGAACTGGTCTAGTATCCACGAAGACGCAGGTTTGATCCCTGGCCTTGCTCCATGGGTTAAAAATAAGGTGTTGCTGTGGCACAGACTGGCGGCTGTAACTCTGATTTGACCCCTAGCCTGGAAACTTCCATACGCCATGAGCACAGCTCTCAAACCCCCCCCCCCCCAAAAAAAGACCAAAAACCTGGCACAAAGTTTATAAAACCGGCTCCAGGACAGCCTGATGCCCATTTCTCCACTGGAGCCAAGAGGGCAGCAGATGCACTGCCAGACCAATGGGAGAGACTGAGCCAGGTCCTTAGCATGCCTGACCTCATGTGCCACGCAGACCAAGACCCGGGAGCAGAGCCCATTCCAGCAGGGATCTGTGCAGACACCTGCCCCAGTGACCCAGACTCGCGTGCAGTGCCGCCTGGAAACCCAGATTTTCCCTCCCTCCCTTAGAGGCTGGAGCAGCTGGTCCAAACCTTCACAACCTCTAACTCTGCCACAAGCAACAGCAATCCCCAGTCATTTATTGCTTTCAGTCAACAAATAGAATGACTCTTCTGGCTGCAACTGCCAGAAGGACTAATTCCTGCATTGGGCCCAACAACACCAGGGGGTGGTGGTGGGGGTGGGGTGGGGCTGGGCAGCTCCCCCTTCAAGGCCTCTGGGCAGCACCTCCCTGCTTTCCCCCCAAGATCTTACTGTCCAGCTGTCAGGAAAACATCATGCAACATAGTTTAGTCCCTGGTCAGAACTTAGTTTTCAATTTGGGGTTAAAGTACTGCCTTTCAAAAAGGTTGATTTTCTCTGACAGTTTGAAGGAAATGACTGCCCACAAGAGCAGAGTTAGAAAAGAAAGGGTATCCACATTCAAGGCACCTTTAAAAACTCATCACACCTTTTTTTTTTTTTTAGAGCCGCACCCATGGCATACGGAGGTTCCTAGGCTAGGGATTGAATCGAAGCTACAGCTGCTGGCCTACGCCACAGCCACAGCAACGTGGGATCTAAGCTGTATCTGCAAAACTACACCAGAGTTCTCAGCAACGCTGGGTCCTTAACTGACTGAGCAAAGCCAGGGATTGAACCTGCAACCTCATGGACTCTAGTCGGGCTTGTTACTGCTGAGCCACAACGGGAACTTCCTCAGCACACCTTCTAAAGTTTGAAAAGTCAGGCACAGTCACCACAAGTGACAGAATGATTGTTAACTATGCCCTCAGACTTCAGTAAAGCCAAAGGCTCAAGCTTCTGGGGCCCGTCTGTTTGGCAGCAGGACACCTGCCACAGGCAGTTCACGTACTAAGTGTCTCAGCCTCCTGGCTCTTCCAGGCTGGGTTTTTGTCTGGTTTGTTGTTGGTATATCCTCAGTGCCTAGGAGAGTATCTGGCACATAACAGGTACTCGATAAGTAATGCTGGGCGAATCAATCAATCAGTGGATACGATGTGAAAGCATGAGCATTATGGACAGAAAGAACAACCTGACAAATTTAAATTGTAGCAGGTTTAAGAGCCAAATTAGAAAGAGGATTGATGAAATCATAAGACAGCATTACTAAAATCTCTCAAATGCAGGCTGTAAACTTCTAGAACAATTTTAAGGCAGACAATATCAGCCATCTTCTGAAATCCAAGTCATGTCCTGAAACTCTTATGCCCATGCAGGTCTTTAAAAAAAAGTAAACTATGACAGTTCTCAGCCCTGCACAGTGGGTTAAGGATCCGGCACTGCTGCAGTTGTGATGTAGGATGAAGCTGTGGCTCCGACTTGATCCCTCACCTGAGAAGTTCCATAGGCTGTGCGTGCAACCAAAAAAGCCAAAAAAAAAAAAAAAAAGAGCAAACTATGCATAATATTTTTAGCTTATTTGTTTAAAAAGAATGTAGATTATTCAATATTTATTTCCATAAATATTTATTAAGTGTTCACTATGTGTCAGAGAACTAACTAGCAGCTAAGTATAGCAAGAATCCCTGAATAGGCTAAAAGCCAGCGAGGAACTTATTTTCCAGAAAAATAAGGAGTGTGTGAAAAACAGAAACATGAGCTACCAAGGTCTGATCAACTGAATAAAATTTCAAGTGATAATGACCATAAAATTTAAATAAAAAGCAGGCAGCTATAAAGACAGTGCTCAGGAGCCGACACCCCGCCTGGGGAAGGTTGTGTCTCGATCCTGTCCTGGGGGGCAGGGAAGACAAGGCCAGATTGTGGGCAAGATGCTGAACTGCCAGACAGCAAACTTCAGTGCCTGCCACCCAGCCACTGTCAGAAAACGCAGAATTCTGGGCTCAAGGGGTAAAAAATCAACTGAGGAACGATCGAGGAAAGTAAAGACAGGAGATTTTTTAGAGAAAATAATCCACTGCGAGGGATAAAAAGTGGGATCTTCTGCTGCAAATACTAAGGAGGAGGTTCGTGGAACAAGGAGGATAAATCGCCAACACAGACTCAGAGGCTCACGGTGCCTCATTAACTCACCGCCTGGAAAAGGCGGCACCACGGAGACAGAAAATAGACCAGTGGGCTCTGGGGGCGGGGGCTGGGGTACAGGACACCAGGGAATGAAACTGACCTCTCTGCCAGTTAAAACCAAAATAATTTTCAACAATCAAGGATATGAATTTGTCTTTCCTTCTTTTTCTTTATATGGCCGCATCTGCAGCATAGGGAAATTCCCAGGCTAGGGGGTCAAATTGGAGATACAGGTGAGGCCTACACCAGAGCCACAGCGGCTCGGATCCGAGCAACCCGGGATCTGAGCCTTGTCTTCGAACTACACCAGAGCCCATGGCAATGCCAGATCCTTAACCTACTGAGCGAGGCCAGGGATTAAACCCACATCCTCACGGTTCAGGATGAATCAGGTTAGAACCTCATGAATCAGGTTCTTAACATGCTGAGCCACAATGGGAACTCCTGAATTTGCTTTTCATCAAATAGATCATTTAGTTTTTCTCCAAGTGTAAAATTACCACAAAAAAATCTTTAAAACTCATAGTAAGTTAAAGCCAAATAAAGATAACTGCTACTTTCACTTCCACTGAGGAAATTTTCAAAGTTTGAGCTTTGAAAAAAACCTTGTGAATTTTAGAAGGATACTCAAGGTATCACTTTGCTTTCAAAATAGAAAGTATTTCCTAACACTAAGCAAATGACAGTTGAAAAAGTTTAGCTTCTGAAACTAACAACGGGTAAAAAAATCCACAAAGTGATAAAGATCTGAGACTTGCAGGCTAGGGATTTTTTACACTTGTTTTTTGTTTTAAGATGACATTTCGTATATCACTGAAAGGTGACAGAGGTCGGGAAGGCCAGGTCTTCAAGGGGCACGAATAACAGGTTTCTGCCTGGGACCCTGCATGCCGAGGGCAGCTCAGGACCTCATTCTCACACAGACTGAGAATACGCAGTCACTGGGTAAGAGCTTGGGTTATTTTGACACAGAACAACCTCTAAGGCTGTTGTTTACAACAACAGAATCTAGGTGTCAGAATGTAACCCAAAGGAACAAGGTGAAAACTGAGAAGCAGAGACGCCACCGTGACCCTTGCAAACACCCACAGCTCCTACAACCTCCTGTTCCACAGGCAAATACGCAGCTCTGTCTACTGCGGATCGTCTACAGTCTTTCCTTAAAACCCAACACTGCGTCCACTTTTTATAAAAAGGCTAAGGAGACTGAGAGCAAAACAAGGTGTGGCTCAAAGATGTATACACAGAAGGAAGTGTGAACGTGTCAGAGAGAGTGGTTTGTGAATCAACACATCTGTATATGCCACCCTTAGGAACACAGTGACCAGCTCATCGGAAATTCACTTCCTAAACTCCAGATATTCACATTTTCCAAGACAACAACACATGATGACAAACGGACTTTTTTCAGGGCTGCACCAGGGGCATATGGAGGTTCCCAGGCTGGGGGTCTAATTGGAGCTAGAGCCACTGGCTTTATGCCAAAGCCACAGCAACGTCAGATCTGAGCCGCGCCTGCGATCAACACCACAGCTCATAGCAACGCCCGATCCCTGACCCACTGAGCGAGGGCAGGGATCGAACCTGCGTTCTCAGGGATACTAGTCAAATTCGTTTCTGCTGAGCCACAACAGGAACTCCCCAAACAGATTTGTCAAAGGTAGTTTTTCTGGGGGAAAGAGTCAGGAAGTAACGTGTCTTGTCAGCTTCAGAACGATGACCCAACTGACCCCATACCTTTCACGTCGGGGTCATCGATGTGTGGCTCGAGGTTTTCTATCATCTCCTCAAGCTCCTTCCTGGTGGCCATGGTGATGTTGGCAGAAATGGGGCCAGGGACTTCGGGCATCTCTTCAGCTCCCTCAGGGCTGGGCGTGCCCCCAGTGCCCTGCTCCAGCTCCATGTCCAGATCAATGTTGGGGAGCGGAGTCCTCCAGAAGTGGAAGGAGTTGAACAAGTCCTGGTCTGGGAGGGCCGGATCCTGTGCGCTGAAGCCCCCCTCTGACCGCGACACAGACCCGCAGTTCCCAGGCTTTCCGTCCCCTTCGTTGCTGGCGACCTCTGGCTGGGCTTCTGAGGAGGAGGCAGAGAGTGGGGCACCCGTTTCCCCGGGGGGCTGCCTAGGGCTCTCGGCCCCTCCTGTCATTGTGCCCTCCAGCTCCACACTGGCGCTAACAGCCGGCACTGCAGGAGCTTCCTCTGGCCTGAGTTCTGCATCCTCCAGGGCCTCGTGGTCTCTGATCCTTTCGTGGTTTTATTTGGGGAAAGAAAGTGCAAGTATAAAAATAATTACTGAAAAAAAATCAATGAAGATACTACATAAAGCACTTTGACAAGTTAACTATGAAAAATTACAAACTAGCCATACAAATTCAGTAGTTTCTATTACTGATAACTTTTTCCATCAGTTGTTCTTTAGACTAGGTATTAAAGTGTTAACGTATTAGATGGAGGTAACATTTAAGAATCCTTGGATTCTACCAACACCATGCAAATTTCAATAGTAAAAGAACTAAAACTGTGGGAAGATAAATTCCTACAATGCATTTTAAGCTAAATACATCTAAAAATTATCTGGTTTTTAGGATTATGGTACTGCCACTGGGCTCTACTGACATATCGAAAGCTGAGAAGTCAAACCTACTTGCTTACACAAAAAAGAAAACCTCTATACAGTATGAGAAACGACCTTCAATTACTATGTCACAAAATACAGTAAAACCAACTTAAGTGTAAATAGTTATTTTTATTTCTCCCACACTTTCCAGCTCTACTCCCAAAAGCTTTCCCCAAGTGGAGTCACACTTAACTGATGAGGAGAGAGGGTACAAGCTCCTTCATTAAAGCCCACTGATTACTGCCATCCTCTAGCAAAGCTAAAGCACTACCATAAGTTTTAATGTTTATGCTCCATATTTTATTTGACTCAAATTTAACAAATGTGTACTGAGCACCTACTAGGATCCAGGAGATGACACAGGTATTGAGGACTCATGTGTACGAGCTATGGATCTAATTAGGGCAGAGGAGAAACACACATCTAAGCAAGAAACTGCTAGCAAGTGGTAAGTACTTAGTTTGCGTGTTGAACACGTGCTTTGGAGGAAATGATACGGGTTCTTTAGAAGGACTAACAAACGTTTGAGGCTGAGGGGGGAATGAGCAGAGAGAGCCCGTACGCAGATGCAAGAGTGAAGGAAGAGGATCAACACAGTCAGGAAATGGAGATGAGTTAGGTTCAGAGATGACATGAAAATGAAGGACTCGAGCAAAAACTGCAGGAACCATTGTGCCCACGGCCCACAGCTCCAGTACATATAACCTCTGTGCCCACAGCACACACCTCCAACATATATATCTGTGCCCACAGCACACACCTCCTGCATATATAATATCTGTGCCCACAGCACACACCTCCAGTACATATAACCTCTGTGCCCAGAGCACACACCTCCAGCATATTTATCTGTGCCCACAGCACACATTTCCAGTATATACAGCATCTGTGCCCACAGCTCCAATGTATAACATCCAGGCCCACAGCACACACATCCTGTATATCCTCTCAGCCCCAGAAGACAGGAAGGAAGGAAGAGCGGTACATCTTAGATGTGTTATTTGTGAAAGTCATCTGAAGCCGTACAGGAAACAGCTGGGGCGTAGCTAGGCAGGAACCACGGAGGAGCAGGTTGGTGGGACCGCGTTCTGAGTGAAGGCCACGCACCAAGGCGGCAGAAAATGAGGCACATTCCACAGGTGACAAACCAGGAGGGCTTTTCCTTTCCTGGGGGCTGGAGAGGAGAGCAAAGGCCGGTGGGGGGGGACCTGCCAAGACTTCCAGACTCCTGGCCAGAACTACTGGGTGACGGCTGCAGCCCCAACCATCAATGACCCGTGCAGAAACAGCTTGTGTCAGAAGACAGGCTGGGTTAGGGTCTAGGGCGAACTCTAGGTGTGGTGTCCATGGGGCGGGTCTGGAGGACGACTTACAAGGGCATGTGAGGGTGGGGCCTACGTGTGTGCGAGAGGCAAGAAATCCCAAAGTGAGGCACACGTGACAGGCAGGCAGCGTAACAGAGAAAGGTGCTTTTCCTGTACAAAAGGATGCTTAAATGGGCATTTTATAGGCTCAGAGAGAAAGGTCAGAAGGAGTGAAGGAACTGGAGACACAGGAGACTCAAGAAATAACTGGTAAAGCAATATGTTTCTGTGAGGGAGGAACAGGGGCTCGAGAACAGGGGTGGACTGCTGATTAAATGGGTGAAGAGATACCTCTTTTCAAGAGGCATGAAAAGGAAGGAAGATGGACATGAAGGCAAATCTGTAAGGTGAGTGTGGGGAAGAAAAGGTGCTCCACTGAAACACGTGCCTTTAAATATACACTTATTATTTTTCTTGGCCGTGCACATGGCACACGCAAGTTCCCAAGTCACATCACTGATAACACCAGGTCCTTAACCTGTTGAGCCACCAGGGAGCTCCCAATTTACACTTTAATAAAAGACATTAACTAGGAGGCCTACCCAGGTGCTAACAGGTGATGTTAACACCTAAAGAACATCCCAGGTAAGGACCACCGTACATGTCCTCAGCTTCCTCATTAGGTTTTATCTCAGAGTTTAATGTTTTCAGACACATATTAAAAAAAAACAAACAAACATGATGATTACTTTTAAAAGTGTTTTGAAATACTGATAAAAAATTTTTTTACTGATAAAAATATTTAAGAAGTCATCTGGAAACAGAGCACACAGTGACAGCATTTAAAATTCTGGTGCTTCTCCTCCACTCTTATAACTATGAAATATTTATTATGCACTTATAATAAACTTCTGTTACAACCATGAAAGACACTCGAACTGCAGATCCCACATTTTCTCCTTCTTCATAAAAATGAGGGACTGGCCTTAATAGTTCCCATGCTAAAACAGTCCTGAAAGCTGGTGCCATTATGCAAAGAAGTGTCTTTTGTGTTCATGAATTATATGATATTTTCTAATCATGTCTATATTAAAGATTTTTTTCTTTTGTTTTATAAAACATGAATGAGGTAACTGGTGGAATGTGAATAAAATCTCTAGTAGATGGCTGTACTGAATGTTATAATTACACTATGGTTATGTATTAATGTCTGTTTTGAGGAAACATAGTGAAATATTAAACAAAGGTAAAAGCAGTATGTCTAAAACTTATCTCAATGGAATTCAGAAAAAAAAAGAATAAAGTAAGTATAATAAAATGTTAACAACTGGAGAATCTATAAGAAAGGTATATGGGATTCTTCTTGCTATTTTTATAGTTTTACTGATATGCAAATTTTAAAAATTATAGTAACAGAATATTGTTTGGTATTCTAGGCTTGGGTGAGGAGCAAATGGCTAAAATGAATTTAAGACTTCACTGATTGGAGTTCCCATCGTGGCTCAGTAGTTAATGAATTCAACTAGGAACCATGAGGTTGCAGGTTCAATCCCTGGCCTCACTCAGTGGGTTACGGATCCAGCGATGCTGTGAACTGTTGTGTAGGTTGCAGATGTGGCTTGGATCTCCTGTTGCTGTGGCTCTGGCGTGGGCCTGCAGTTACAGCTCCAACTAGACCCCTAGCCTGGGAACCTCCATATGCTGCAGGTGCGGCCCTAGAAAAAGACAAGACAAAAAAAAAAAAAGACTTCATTGATTATCTGATGAACTTCAGAAAACATCCATCTGGGACTCCAGATAGGACGGTGGAGTAGAAGAACTTAAGCTCATCCTCTCTCACAAAAACACCAAAATCACAAACAACTGCTGAGCAACCATCAACAAAATAGACTGGAATCTACCAAAAAGATATTGTACAACCAAAGACAAAGAAGAAGCCACACTGAGATGGTAGGAGGGGCACTTTCGCCAGAACACACACACCCGGCACCAGAATAAGAATCAAATCCACCTACCAGTGGGCCCACACCAATCCCTCCCAATCAGGAAGCCTGCAGCAAGCCACTAGACCAACTTCAGCCACAAGGGGGCAGACATCAGAAGCAAGAGAAGCTACAACTCTAGTGTCTGCAAAAGGAGACCACACTAAAGATACTCATCAAGGAGTTCCTGTCGTGGCGCAGTGGTTAACGAATCCAACTAGGAACCAGGAGGTTGCGGGTTCGGTCCCTGCCCTTGCTCAGCGGGTTAATGATCCGGCGTTGCCGTGAGCTCTGGTATAGGTTGCAGACGCGGCTCGGATCCCGCGTTGCTGTGGCTCTGGCGTAGGCCGGTGGCTACAGCTCCGATTCAACCCCTAGCCTGGGAACCTCCATGTGCCACGGGAGTGGCCCAAAGAAATAGCAAAAAGACAAAAAAAAAAAAAGAAATAAAGAAGGTCATTACCATTACATAATGATCAAAGAATCAATCTAAGAAGATATAACAATCCTAAATATATATGCACCCAACGAAGAAGCACCTCAATATAAAAGACAACTGCTGACAGCCTTAAAAGGTGAAATCGACAATAACACAATAATATGGGGGACTTTAACCCCCACTTAGGGTAGTGGACAGATCACCCAGACAGAAAATCAACAAGGAAACACAAGCCTTAAATGATGCACTGGGTCAGATGGACTTAATAGCTATTTATAGACCATTCCATCCAGAGGAAGCAGAATACATATTCTTAAGTGCACATTCTGGGCCACAAATCAAGCCTTAGTAAATTTAAGAAAACTGAAATCATATCGAGCATATTCTCCAAGCACATTGTGCTAAGACCAGAAATCAACTATAAGAAAAAAAACTGCAAAAGAACACAAACACATGGAGACTAAACAACATGCTACTAAAAAAACCAGTGGATCACTGAAGAAAACAAAGAGGAAATCAAAAAATACCCATAGACAAAATGAAGACACAATGATCCAAAATCTACGGGATGCTGCAAAAGCAATTCAAAGAGGGATGTTTATAGCAATACAAGCCTACTTCAGGAAACAAGAAAAATCTCAAGTAAAAAACCTAAAGCACTAGAGAAAGGAGACCAAAATCCAAACTTAGTAGAAGAAAAGAAATCATAAAGATTAGAGCAGGAATAAATGAAACAGAAACGAAGAAAACAACAGAAAAGATGAATGAAACTAAAAACTGGTTCTTTGAAAAGATCAACAAAACTGATAAACCCTTAGCCAGACCCATCAACAAAAAAAGGGAGAGGGCTCAAATCAATAAAATCAGAAATGACAAAGGAGAAGTTACAATGGACATCACAGAAATACAAAGGATTATAAGAGACTCCTATAAGCAACTATAGGCCAATAAAATGGACAATCTGGAAGACATGGACAAATTATTAGAAAGGTACAGTCTTCCAAGACTGAACCAGGAAGAAATAGGAGACATGAACGGACCAATCACAAGTACTGAAATTGAAACTGTGATTAAAAAACTTCCAACAATGAGGCGTTCCTGCTGTGGCTCAGTGGTTAACAAACCTGACCAGTATCCACGAGGACACGGGTTTAATCTGTGGCCTTGCTCAGTGGGTTGAGGATCTGGCATTGCTATGACCTGTGGTGTACGTCACAGATGAGGCTTGGATCTGGTGGTGTTGTGCCTGTGGCGTAGGCCGGCAGCTGCAGCTCTGATTGGAACTCTAGCCTGGGAACTTCCATGTGCTGCAGGTGCGGCCCTAAAAAGACAAAAAGGCAAACAAACAAACAAACAAACAAACACCTTCCAACACAAGTCCAGGACTAGATGGCTTCACAGGTGCATTTTATCAAAGATTTAAAGAAGAGTTAACACTTATCCTTCTGAAACTATTCTAAAAAATTGCAAAATAAAGAATACTCCCAAGCTCATTCTATGAGGCCACCATCAATCTGATACCAAAACCAAAGATACTAAAAGAAAAAAAAAAGGAAAGAAGATTACAGGCCAGTATCACTTATGAACATAGACACAAAAATCCTCAACAAAATACTAGTAAGTAGAATCCAACAATATGCTAAAAGAATCATACACCACAATCAAGTGGGATTTATCCCAGGGATGGAAGGATTTTTCAATATCTGCAAATCAATCAGTGTGATACACTACATTAACAAATAGAAGAATAAAAACTGTATGGTAACCTCAAAAGATACAGAAAAGGCTTCTGACAAAATCCAATACTCATTTATGATAAAAAAACTCTCTAGAAAGTGGGCATAGAAGAACCTATCTCAATAAAGGCCATATATGACAAACCCAGAGCTAACATCATTCTCAATGGTGAAAAGCTGAAAGAATTCCCACTGAGATCAGGAACAAGACAAGGATGTCCACTCTTGCCATTACTATTCAACACAGTTTTAGAAGTCCTAGCCACAGCAATCAGAGAAGTAAAAGAAATAAAAGGAGGAGCTCCTACTGCGGCACAGTGGATTAAGGATCTGGTGCTATCTCTTGCAGCACTCAGGTTGTGGCTGAGGCATGGGCTTGATCCCTGGCCTGGCACAGTGGGTTAAAGGATCCTGATCTGGTGTTGCTGCAGCTGTGGCATAGGCCACAGCCATGGCTTGAATTTGATCCCTGGCCTGGGAACTTCCAAGCCATAGGTGTGGAAAAAAAAAGAGAGAGAGAGAGACAGAGAGAGAAATAAAAGGAATCCAAATTGGAAGAGAAGAAGTAAAAATGTTGCTGTTGGCAGATGATATGACACTGTAGATAGAAAACCCTAAAAATGCTACCAGGAAACTACCAGAGCTCATCAGTGAATTTGGTAAAGTTGCAGGATACAAAATTAATAAAACCTCTTATATTTCCATATACTAAAAACAAAGATTAGAAAGAGAAATTAAAGAGACAATCCTTTAACCATCGCATCAAGAATAAAATATCTACGAGTTCCTGTTGTGGCACACCAGAAATGAATCCAACTAGTATCCATGAGGACACAGGTTCAATCTCTGGCCTCGCTCGCTGAGTTGTGGATCTGGCATTGCTATGAGCTGAGGTGTAGAGACTGCAGATGTGGCTTGGATCCCATGTTGCAGTGGCTGTGGTGTAGGCCAGCAGCTGTAGCTCCAATTGGACCCCTAGCCTAGGAACTTCCATATGCTGTGAGTGCATCCCTAAAAAGCAAAACAAACAAACAAAAGAACAAAATACCTAGGAATAACCTACCTAAGGAGGCAAAAGATTTGTACTCTGAAAACTATAAGACACTGTTGAAAGAAATCAAAGATGACACAAACAGATGAAAGATACACAATGCTCTTGAATTGGAAGATATCAATATTGTCAAAATGACTATACTATCCAAGGCAATCTACAGAATCAATGCAATCCCTATCAAATTACCAAGCACATTTTTCACAGAACTAGAACAAAGTAAATTTAAGTTTGTATGGAAACACAAAAGACCCTGGAACAGATAAAGCAATCCCAAGAAAGAAAAGTGGAGCTGGGGTAATCAGGCTTCCTGACTTCAGACTATACTACAAAGCTACAGTCATCAAAACAGTATGGTACTGGCACAAAAACAGAAATACAGTTCAATGGAGCAGGATAGAAAGCCCAAAAATAAACCCAAGCACCTACAGCCAACTAATCTAAGATAAAGGAGGCAAGAATATACAATGGAGAAAGGAAAATCTCTTCAATAAGTGGTGCTAGGGAGTTCCTACAGTGGTGCCACAGGATCAGCAGCATCTCTGGAGCACTGGGATGCAGGTTTGACCCCTGGCCTGGCACACTGGGTTAAGGATCTGGCATTGCTGCAGCTCTGCCATAGGTCACAACCATGGCTTGGATCTGATCCCTGGCCCAGGAATTCCACTTGCCATGGGGCAGCCAAAAAGAAAAAAACAAAAACAAACAAAAAAGCCGAGAGGTGGTGCTGGGAAAACTGGACAGCTACATGTAAAAGAATGCAATTAGAACACTCCCTAACACCATACACAAAAATAAACTCAAAATGGATTAAAGACTTAAATGTAAGACTGGATACTTTATAAAGCTCTTAGAGAAAAACACAGGCAGAACACTCTCTAATGTAAACCATAGCAATAATACCTTTACAGGTCCACCTCCCACAGTAATGAAAATAAAAACAAAAATAAACCAATGGGACCTAATTAAACTTAAAAGTTTTTGTACAGCAAAGGAAGCCATAAACAGAACAGAAAGAAAACCCATAGAATGGGAGAAAATCTTTGCAATCGAAGTGACTGACAAGGGATTACTCTCCAAAATATACAAATAACTCATGCAGCTCAATAAAAATAAAAATAAAATGAGAAGATCTAAACAGACATTTCTCCAAAGACGACATACAGATGGCCAAAAAGCACATAAAAAGAGGCTCAACATCGCTAATTATTAGAGAAATGCAAATCAACACTATTATGAGGTACCTACCACCTTACACCAGCCAGAATGGCCATCATCAAAAAGTCAATAAACAATAAATGTTGGAGAGATTTTTAGATAAAAGGAAACCCTCTTTTGGCAGGAATGTAAACTGGTACAACCACTATAGAAGACAGTAAGGAAGTTCCTCAAAAAACTAAAAATAGAACTACCGTATGATCCGGCCATCCCACTCCTGGGCATCTCATCTATCTGGAGAAAACCATAATTTGAAAAGATACCTGCAATCCAACGTTGACTGCAGCAATATTTACAATATCCAGGACATGGAAGCAACCTAAATGTCCATCAACAGAGGAATGGATAAACGATGTGGTACAGGAGTTCCCACTGTGACTCATCAGGTAAAGTACCTGACATAGTCTCTGTGAGGCTGCAGGTTCAATCCCTGGCCTTGCTCAGGGGGTTAAGGATCTGGCATTGCTGCAAGCTGTGTAGGTTGCAGATGTGGCTCCAATCCGGTGTTACCATGGCTGTGATATAGACAGCAACTGCAGCTCCAACTTGACCTCTACCTTGGGAACTTCCATATGCTGCAGGTGCATCATTAAAAAGACAAAAAAAAAAAAAGGATGTGGTGTGTGTATGAACACACACAATGACATATTAGCCATCAAAAAGAATGAAATCATGCAATTTGCAGCAACATGGATGGACCTTGAGATTATTACACTGAATGAAGTTAGACAGTGAAAGACAAACATCATATGAAATCACATGTGGAATCTAAAGAATGGATATGAATGAACTTATCAGCAGAACAGACTCAGACTTTGAAAACAAAATTATGGTCACCGAAGGGGACAGGTAGGGGGAGGGATGGACAGGGGTTTGGGACTGGCATGTGCACACTGTGGTATATGGCATAATTGGCCAGTGGAGACCTGCTGTAAAGCACAGGGAACTCTACCCAATATTCTGTGATAATCTATATGGGAAAAGAATCTGAAAAAGAATGGATGTGTGTACATGTATAACTGAATCTCTATGTTGCAGAACAGAAATTATCACATTGTAAATCAACTGTACTTCAATAAAAAATGAAAAAGACAAAAAGAAACAAATTTGCATTTGGGAGAGTTCCCCTGAGGTCTAGTGTTTAGGATTTGGCACTTTCACCACTGTGACCTTACATTCAATCTCAGTCTGGGAACTGAGATCCCACATCGAGCTGCTGCACACTATGGCCAATAAATAAATAAATAAATAAATAAATTTTTAAAAAGGTAGAAAGAAACTTCCATTTAAAATACACAAAAAGACAATTTGTCGTATGGCAGAAATTATAACAACATTGTAAAACAACTATGCTTCAATAAAACATTCCTATTTATTGAGGAGACTGTCCTTTCCCCATTGTATATCCTTGACTCCTTTGTTGTAAATTAACTGACTATATATATGTGGGTGTATTTCTGGGCTCTTCACTCTCTTCTCTTGGTCTATGTGTCTGTTTTTTATGCCAACAGCATATTGTTTTGTTTTTTTTTTCCATTTTTGTCTTTTTTGTATTTTTTAAGGCCACACCTGTGGGATATGGAGGTTCCCAGGCTAGGGGTCGAATTAGAGCTGTAGCTGCCAGCCACAGCAACGCAGGATCCAGGCCATTTCTGAGACCTACACCACAGCTCATGGCAATGCTGGATCCTTAACCCACTAAGTGGGGCCAGGGATCGAACCTTCAACCTCATGGTTCCTAGTCAGATTCGTTTCTGCTGCACCACAATGAGAACTCCAGCACAATGTTTTAATATAGCTTTGTATTATAGTTTGAAATAAAAAAATAAATACACAAAAAGAACCCAATTAAAAGGCCATTTAATATGTAAAACTATTCAAAGGACCTGAAGTTCCTTGATCACTATCTCATCTTAGCACTAAAATTAAATGTTCATATTGTCAGCAGGAAAAAGAAAAGAATAACTGGCCAATTCATTCTATCTGCCTAATGAAAAATTACATTTGTCCCAACTTAAAAATCTCTGGTATGGTTTTAAAGAGGCAAAAAATTTGCCCTAGTATTAAATTCTGGGAAGTATTAAACTCTGTATGAATAACAGTAGATCCAAACTGTCAAAAACATAAATTCTCCAATACTGTTTTTTCCCTGGAGCTGCCTAAGAGTCAATGTATGATCAAGCTGCTAAAGGCCAAAATTCTGACATTCTTTGTCGCCAGCCTTCCGAACGCTACTGTACAAGCACACGCTGTTTTGAGGATAACGGGTGGACTCTGGTTCCACACAAGGAGCGGATTACCCAGAACCCAGGCACGGGTTGCAGCAGAGGGTAACCCAGGAGCTCTCTCCACAGGAAGTATCCTCTGGTGTCTCCATAAGCTCAGAGGTGACACCCTCAGAGTTCTAATGACTGGAGGCTGTGGCCTGGAAAAGGGAGCACACGCACTTCCAGGAGAGAGTGACCTGTGGAACATGTGGCTGCAGAAGCGCAGCATCCTGAGATGAGTGTGGATACATGAGGTTTCAGCATCAGTGAAATACTCCATATCTGTACCATTACAATCAATATTGCTCACACATAACTGGCTTGAAGCTCAACTACAAAAACCAGCATAAGTGGTTCAGTTAATAAAGGCTTTTGAGATGAAATCCATTATTTTCCTTCAATAATTCATTCAAGATTTATTATGTTCCCAGCATGTGCCAGGCCCAGTGAAGGCTATTTGAATACAAAGATAAAAAGATAAAAACCTAGGAGTTCTCTGGTGGTGCAGCAGGTTAAGGCTTTCATGTTGTTACTACAGTGGCTTGGGTCGCTGCTGTGGTGAGGGTTCAATCCCTGGGCAGGGAACTTCCGAATGCTGTGGGCACAGCAGAAGAGGGAAAAAAAGAGATAAAAGCCCAAGGTGCTCAACAGATGGACCTGCAGTTTACTGATGACGTGTGCACACACACCACAAAAGATAAGACCACTGATAGCCAAGATGCAAAAGCTCTGAATTTCCTCCAAGACTCCTGGAGACAGTCTGCCAGACACTCACTGCTGAGTGAGGAATGGATAGAACAGGGTGGCTTTCCCAGCAGAACCAAGAAGACGGTGTGTTCAGAGAACATGCTAATGGCTGGATGAACTAAACACAAGAGAGACCTCCTTTTACATAAATTACAGGTGCAAATTTGAATGTTTAACTCTGCTTCTGGAAGTACCTCTGTTAACAGCTTCGAAGAAGAATGAACAGCCTGATACAGGGAGTGAAAGACAAATTTGGTATTTTATAAAGTCAGAGGGTTATAATCAATAAATGTTTCACAGAGTATTAAGTGATATTAAATGTTTCCAGGATCAGATGAAATACTATATAAGAAATAAATAGTAGTGGAAAGATATTGCCAAGAACTTGCTTATTACTTTGTGAAATATTTGTTTAAGAAATATAAAGTCTAAGAAACTGAGGGCCTTGAGAATAGGAACCAAGTTCTGCATGTCTGTCTACAGTAGCTGGTTCATAGTAGGTGCTCAATTAATTTTTGCATAATCAATCAATCAATCAACCAACCTTAAATAACAAAAGTTTTAAGGCAGCTCAAAACAGAAGCCAGTGGGGCAAGGCAGACAAACTAATGGTTCTGAGATTAATAATACACAGGACTGCTGTTCTTGAAGCTGGGAAATAAAAACTACCTAAAAGCTTTTACAGTGCTTAATAGAACTCCTCCCTACACCAGGAACAAACTCAACAAAGTCTAATAATATAGAGAAAATCCAACGCTACAAATAGTATTGACTTGACACTGATATATACCTCATTACAATGGAAGAGGAATTAAAGTTTGTAGCTAAAAGATAATTAACTGCCTTTAAGTAGCTCTCCCACTAATGTCCTGTATTAGCAGTCAGCTAAACTACCCGCTGCAGTAGCCAACTATTTTTGTCAATAAAGTTTTATTGGGACAGAGATAAGCCCAGGCTGCATGCAATCTACAACCGCTTTCCCACTGTGAAGGCAGGGGCAGGTACTTCTGACTCAGACTGAAGATATTTACTATGCAGTCTTTTACAGAAAGTCCTGCTCACCCATCTGTAAATCGGTATGTTCACTTACTAGACTCCAGATATAACCTAAATAAAGGGTACTCAGTAAGTCTTTGTGTGTTCAGTACAAGGTGTGCTGACTGTACACATCAAGATCAGGTAACGTCCCCCATCATCACTCTTATCACACTCCCTGCAGCAGTTGTTTGCAAAGAACTGGCAGGCCTGGTTCACTAGGAGGACAGGTTTAGAGTTATTTTTCTTCCTTTACAAAAAAACAGTACCTCAGGTGTGTTTGGCTATTCAGCAGGAGAGTAGGAGAACAGGCAAAAAGGTAAAACAAGGCAGCAGAGAAGAAAGGAAGAACTGCCAAATCAAAACACCAAGAAAGCAAATATCACATATCAAGACCTACAGAAGAAAATGTCCATTAGCATCATGACATGGGAGGGACAAGACGCTACAGTACCTCAAGCATTATAAGGACTGTCTCAAAAACAGGCACTAAGTCAGTTCACGTGCACACCTGTGGAAGTCTGCACATATTTCCCAGGCACTAAGTTAGGTGTGAATTGCCTTTCCCTTCAGAATACACTATAATAAATTTTTACTTTATTTTATTTTAGTCTTTTTAGGGACATACATGCAGCATACAAAAGTTCCCAGGCTAGGGGTCGAATCAGGGCTGTAGCTGCTGGCCCACACCACAGCCACAGCAATGTGGGATCCAAGCCGAGTTTGCAACCTACACCACAGCTCACAGTAACGCCGGATCCTTAACCCACTGAGGGAGGCCAGAGATCAAACCTGCATCCTCATGGATCCTAGTCGGGTTCATTACTGCTGAGCCACAATGGGAACTCCCTATAATAAATTTTAAAAACTAAAACTTCATTAAAATTTTCTAATGAAAGAAAAAATTAAAAATTAAAATCAGAGTTGTCCTCTTTAAGCTTTATTTTAAAATTTGGTTGCCTCATTAAATACTCTTAAAAGTTGATATTCTAGTTAATAGGTATACTAATTGGTGCTAATCATTAAAATACTTTCCCCCTCAGTTGTGAAATTACAATCATTATTCTATAGAGAATCCAAGATCCACAATTAACCTAACTGATTGAAAAGGAAAATAACAGTAAGAAATGGACTTTACAGTAACGCATATTCCTAAATTAGGTTTTACTCAAGAAAAAAAAAAAAAACAACAAACAAACCCTTTAAAATATATAACCATTACCTTGTATATTCTAAATTTTAACATACAGGTAAATAATTTAATAAAAACATTGAAAACGTATTATAGAATCTGTCACTAGTTTTCTACATGCCCGACACCAAGCTGTTACATGCATCCTCATCTTCTCATTTAAATAGGTAATTAACCAAAGAGACGTTTAACAAAATCTAAAATAATTCTATTTACCAATTTGTATAATCAAGAGGAACAGTAAACTCTCCAAAAAGAACCTTATAAAAACAGTGAAAATGAAAAACATGTTCACAAGCAGTAAAGCAGAAAGCAAAGTTTTAAAAAACTATACCTATTTTTGTCTTCTACTGATGTATCTTCTGAACTTTTGTTTTCTTCTTTAAAATACTGGCCTGAGCTAGATGGATTAGCGAAAGTAGATATGAAAGGTCCCAGAGACTGAAAAGCTGCTTGGCGGACCTAAAAAGAAAAAAAGGACAGGAATAAAACATAAATCCTTCATCAGCTAGGATTTATAATTCCCAATCAATTATCTTCTACTTTTTAACTTTTTTATCCTGGCTCAAATATTTACACCATGAGAATGTGAATATGAGACCCTATAAAACATTTGCAAGGAATGAAAATTTTGCCTAGTTAAAAAAAAAAAAGGTAATACAGTAGTCTATTGTCTACTCCTATAATTATTAGCAATAACATACATTAAATTATAAATTTCTTAAATTATAAAATCAAAATCATGTTTTCTGTAAAATGCATTATTTTACAGAAATGATAATTAAACAAAACCCTACCCAACGTGAAGGATCACTGATCAAATTAATAAATAGTGCTGATAATTTAGTCCGTCGAATTTCTTGACATGTTGCACATGAAACCGCCATGAAGCACTCGGCACAAGCCTTGCGGACTCCCCACACATTATCAGAGCAAAGCTGGAAAAACCTGGGCAACTGTGCAAGAAGGACGGTATTTCGTTAGTCAGACACACAGTAGGTTTCAGTAGTTATTTATTTCATTTTCTGCTCTCACAGCATTTAAAATATTAGATTTTCTTCACAAAATATAAAAAATCTGTTTAATATGAATACTCAGTCATTTTATTTTTTTGTCTTTTTAGGCCCACGCCTGAGGCATAAGGACGTTCCGAGGCTAGCAGTCCAATTGGAGCTATAGCTGCTGGCCTACGCCACAGCAACTCGGGATCTGAGCCCTATCTGCGACCTACACCACAGCTCATGGCAACACCCAATCCTTAACCCACTCAGCAAGGCCAGGCATCAGACACTCATCCTCATGGATGCCAGTCAGGTTCATTAACCACTGAGCCATGACAGGAACTCCATAATATAAATACCTAGTCATTTAAAATAAATCACACCTAATTTATTCCACTACTGACTAGGAAAAAACACAACACTTGCAACAAATACAGCTTAAATGTTAACCAAGAACTTAAACTTAATAATTTTGCCAAACAGATGGTTTTAGAAACGTCAAGCACATCAAGGATTTATATTCTACGAACTAACCATTGAAAAATCACCTGCCACAATGTGAATTTGTCACTAAAATATTTGAAGGTTGCAATAAAATTAAAGATTCATCTGAGTTAAGAAATGACTTTACAGAAATGGGAAAGTTAAAAAGGGATCAAATAGTCCTTACACATATCTGCATGTTTAACAAGATGTCCTTAACAAAACACAACTCAAGTGCCCAGATGACAGAAATTTAAACTCCTAAACTTGAAGTCATGTTATCTTTCTGGTTAATCCATGGGATGGTCTTAATAATTACTAATGTGGGGGTAAACTACGTATTTCAAACTTTATATGCTACTAACACACTGCTTTCTCCTTAATTAACTTCTGCAATACTTACCAGCATTTCCTCAGTAGCTTGCTGGCCAACTACACTGCAAATATCTCCAAAATTGGCAGCACAGACCTGACAACAAGAGCATGGACATCGCAGAATGTTACAGAGTTCTTTAAAAGTCACCTTTTACATTTCACATGTCAGTACAGTAACCGCTAGAACCAGGCACTCTAAGACAATAAGATCTACCTTTCGAACATGAAACATCCTGCAGTCGCAGCACATCTCACAAAACCGGGGGAGGATAAGACGTTCTGTGATGTCCTTCCCAACCATGGGAGCCATTTTGCACATTATCTGCAATAAACAAAAACAAAAAACACACTGGAAATATCTTCCAAACTAAGACATTTTCAGCTTGCTAAAAAAAGTAATTTGAGGAAATACAAAATTTGACATGGCATCATTACACTGTATACATCACAAAAAATTCATCTTATTCATCCAAATTGAGAACAGAAAGATATTACCTACCAAAAAACCCCCAATAATTACTAAATGCACAATTAACCCAGAGAAAGTCCTAAAAATTTCATTTTTACTTACAGTTTCAACCTTAGTCATTTTGCCTGGTAACTTTAGAAGTAAAAGAACAGCAGGATCAAGATGGCAGAGGAATAAGACGTGGCGCTCACCTTCTCCCCAAACACATCCAAAAAACACCCATCTACATGTAGAATGAATCACAGAGAACATGTACTGAAAGCTGGCAGAATACTTTAAACCTCCAAAAAAGGCAGGAAACCTTCCACATAAGGGGGCAGAACAAATGGGAAAAAGAGAGAGAGAGGAATCAGGACAGGACTAGCACTCCTGAGAGGGAGCTGTGAAAGAGGAACGGAACCTGTGAGGCCACCTAACTGATGGGAGATCAGCCCAGACAGAGGGACCTCAAAGCCTCAAAGCACATCAGCTGGACTGAGGGGGGCAAAGCAGAGTGAGAGCCACAGAGACCATAGGTACACCTGCATTGGACACCACAGCCTGAGATGCTCGGGAGGGGGCTGGGCACTGAGACTCAGGCTCCAGAGGTCAGTTCTGGGGAGAGGACTAGGATTAGTTCTGTGGAGACTGCCTGAGGGCCTAGAGAGCCACAGCCTGGGGAGTTGAGTGCCACAGCCAATGGAACCTCGTTAAGAGTCTGGGCCATTGTTGGGGATGGTGAGAAGAGGAACGGCACACCACCATAGGATTATCTTTCTCTGTGCACGCATGGACTCTCGGAGGATGGGGCAACGGGCCCCTCTTGTACTGGCTACAGGTGGCAGTGCCTCCTGTGTGGGCTAAGTTCAATGGGGAGCCTCTTTCATGGTCTCAGGTAGCAGGAGCAAACTCAGTCATCTCAGACTCCAGAAGTGGGCTTGGCCCACCACTACCAGGAGTCCATGAGCAGGCACCACCTACAGCCCCAGTCACCTTAGAGGTGAGCAGAGAGGAGGGAACTGCAATCAAGTACCACCTGTTGTTGCTCTCACTCCCCTGGGAACACACACACCCTGCTGCTGCCATTGTGAAATGCTCTGGGTGCTGCCTACACCTGCCTGAGGGCCACTGCTACTTCCCAGGGCCCTACAACTAGGAGCAGCCTGAACCACCTTCCTGCAGGTCCTTGCCACTCTCAAGGGGCCAGCAACCAGGCACTGGCTACTAGCCATGCTCACTGCCTGCACACACAGCACCCTAAAACTAAATAGTACGCCCTCAGAAAAAATACCCAGGGGCATTCTTGCATATAAATAACCCTCCAAGACTACAGTTGTTATTTTCCATAAACTCAAAAAAGTAAGAAAAACATATGCAAAATGAAGAAGCTCAGGAACCATTCACAGTTAAAAGAACAGAACTCCCCTGAAACAGCAAGCAATGAAGCAGACTTCTGGAGTCTAACAGACACTGAGTTCAAAAAGGAGACAGTGAAAATACTGAAGGCATTAAGAGTGAATATGAAGAAATTAAGAGCAGATATGAACAGTAATGCAGATTACTTTAGAAAGGAACTAGAAAATATAAGGAGGAGCCAAGAAAAATTAGAAAACTCATTTGCAGAGATGCAAGCTGAGTTAAAGGCACTGAAGAGCAGAATGAATAATGCAGAGAAATGAATTAGTGACCTGCACAATAGATTAACGGACATCACCCAATCAGGACAGCAGACAGAAAACCAAACAAAAAAACATGAAAGCAATATAAGAGATCTATGGGACAATATAAAGTGAACCAATCTTCACAGAATAGGGATTTTGGAAGGAGAAAAAAAAGAGGATTGAATATATATTTCAAGAAATTATAGCTGAAAACTTTCCAATCTAAGGAAACATATCAAAATACAGGAAGCACAGAGGGCCCCAAACAAGTTGAACCTAAACAGGCCCACAACAAGACACGATATAATAAAAATGCCAAAAGTTGGAGTTCCTGTTGTGGCTCAGTGGAAAACGAATCTGACTGCTATCCAAGAGGATGCAGGCTCGATCCCTGGCCTCACTCAGTGGATTAAGTATCTAGTTTTACTGTGAGCTGTGGTGTAGGTTGCAGACGTGGCTCAGATCTGGTGTTGCTGTGACTGTGGTGGAGGCCAGTGGCTACAGCTATGATTCAACCCCTAGCCTGGGAACTTTCATATGCTGTCGATGCAGCCCTAGAAAGACCAAAAAAAAAAAAAAAAAAAAAAAAAAAGGCAAAAGTTAAAGAGAGGATTCTAAAGACAACAAGAGAAAAATGAAGACTTAATTACAAAGGAACCCCCATAAGGCTAACAGCTGATTTCTCTACAGAAACACCACAAGCCAGAAAAGAGTGGCAAGACATATCCAAAGTTCTTTCTTTGCTTTTTCTTTTTTTTTGTCTTTTTGTCTCTTTTTAGGGCCGAACCTGGGGCACATGAAGACTCCCAGGCTAGGGGTGGATTCGGAGCTGTAGCCTCCTCTGGCCTACGCCATAGCCACAGCTATTCGGGATCTGAGCTGCGTCTGCAACCCACACCACAGCTCATGGCAATGCTGGATCCTTAACCCACTGAGTGAGGCCAGGGATCGAAGCTGAAACCTCATGGTTCCTAGTTGGATTTGTTTTCACTGCACCGTAACGGGAACTCCGATAAAGGGAAAAATTTGCAGCCTAGAATACTTTACCCAGAAAGAATATCATCTAAATAAAAGGAGAAATAAAGAATTTCTCCAATGAACATAAACTGAAAGAGTACAGCAATACTAAATCCATTCTAAAAGAAATATGAACGAGTTCCTCTAAATAAAAAAGAAGTAAGAAGAAATATGATGGAGGAAATCACAGTTGGAAACCAATCACTTAAGCCAGTAAAAAGACCTAAAAAGGGGGAAAAAAACCAAAACCCTATTGTAAAAGCAACAATAAACACAAGGAACAGCAAAATGATAAACATGAAGATGTTAAAAAAAAAAGGATGTCAAAATCATAAAAATGTGGGGAAGTAAGAAAATCTAGACTCTCTTTTTTTATAATGTGTTTAAGCCTATATGACTATTAGGCTAAATCAAGCAGCTATAGGAAGGGGTTAACTACTTGAAAAACAGGGCAACCACAAATCAAAACCAAATAATACATTTATAAAAATGAAAAAGAGGATACTGCATAAAATCAAAGGAAAATATCCAACCAAAAAAGAGAACACAGGAGAAACAGAATCAACTGGAAAACAAGGTTTAAATAAATACATATTTATCAATAACTACCTTAAATGGGAGTTCCCACTGTGGCATAGCAGAAATGAATCAAACTAGTATCCATGAGGACAGGGGTCAATCCCTGGCCTTGCTCAGTGGGTTAAGGATCTGGCATTGCCATGAGCTGTGGTGTAGACATGGCTTGGATACCGAGTTGCTGTGGCTGTGGTGTAGGCCAGCAGCTGCAACTCTGATTAGACCCCTAGCCTGGGAACCTCCATGTGCCACATATGCAGCCCTAAAAAGCTTAAAAAAAAAAAAAAAAAAAAAGACATAGAGTGGCAGATGGTAATGAAAAAAAGCAAAAGCCTACAATATGTTCCCTATAAGAGACTCACTTTAGGGCAAAGGACACCTATAAACTGAAAGTGAGGGGATAGAAAAAGGTATTTCACATGAATAGAAATGATAGGAAAGTGGGAGTTGCAATACTCATATCAGACAAAACAGACTTCAAAACAAAGGCCATAAAGAAAGACAAAGAAGGACACTATTTAATGATAAAAGGATCAATTCAAGAAGAGGATACAACACTTGTCAATATATAGACCCCTAATATAGGAGCACCCACATACATACCATAAATACAAATACTAACAGACGTAAAAGGAGAAACCGATAGGAATACAATAATAGTAGGAGAATTCAACACCCCACTCACATTGATGGACAAATCCTCTACACAGAATATCAAAAAAGCAACAGGGATCCTAGAAAAGTTAGGCTTAATTGATATTTTCAGATTACATCCAAAAAAATCACAATATACATTCTTTTCAAGTGCACACGGAAAGTTCTCAAGGACTGACTGCATACTAGGGCATAAACTAACCTCAACAAATTTAAGAGTATAGAAATTATTTCAAGTATCTTCTCTGACCATAATGGCATGAAACTAGAAATCAACCACAGGAAAAGAGAAAAAACTGACTGCATGGAGAGTAAACAACATGCTACTAAAAATCCAATGGGTCAATGAGGAAATCAAAAGAGAAATTAAAAAGTACCTTGAGACAAATGATAATGAAAACACAACCATTCGAAATCTATGGGATTATACAACTATGGATGTGATAAATTCATTTGAGTAATAAAAAAATAAAAATAAAAATAAATTAAAAAGTATATAAAACCAAACAAACAAACAAAAAAACCCCAAAATCTATCAGATGCTGCAAAAGCAGTTCTTTGAGTGAAGTTCATAGCAAATACAGGACTTCCTCAAAAAAGGAAGAAAAACCTCAAATCAACAACCTACCACCTAAAAGAATTAGAAACAGAAGAACAAAAAAAACTTAAAGTCAGAAGAAGGAAAGATATCATAAAGATGAGAGAGGAAATCAACAATATAGAGATTCAATAAAAACAACATAAAAAATTAAAATAACCAAGAACTAGTTCTTTGGAAAGGTAAAGAAAACTGACAAACCTCTGCCCACTCTCACCAAGAAGAGGAGAGAAAGAACTCAAACAAAATAAGAAATGAAAAAGGAGAAATCTCAACAGACACTGCAGAAATACAAAAAACTGTAGGAGAATACTATAAACAATTATATACCAACAAATTTGACAATGTAGAAGACATGGACAACTTTCTAGAGACATACAGTCTGCCAAACCTGAATCAAGAAGAAACAGATCAACTGAATAGACCAATCACTAGAAATGAAATTGAATATATAATAAAAACACTCCCTACAAACAAAAGTCTGGGATTAGACGGCTTCATAGGCAAATTCTACCAAACATACAAAGAACTTATGCCCATCCTCCTCAAACTTTCCCAAAATGTTCAAGAAGAAGGTACACTCCCAAAGACATTCTATGAAGCCACCATCACCGTACTACCAAAACCAGACAAAGACACTACCAAAAAAGAAAACTACAGGCCAATATCTTTGATGACTATAGACACAAAAATTCTCAAAAAAATTTTAGCCAACAGAATCCAACAACAACATATAACAAAAAAGATCACAGGAGTTCCCGTCATGGCTCAGTGGTTAATGAATCCCAACTAGGAACCATGAGGTTGCGGGTTCGATCCCTAGCCTTGCTCAGTGGGTTAAGGATCCAGAATTGCCATGAGCTGTGGTGTAGGTCACAGATACAGCTCGAATCCCGTGTTGCTGTGGCTCTGGCATAGGCCGGCAGCTACAGCTCCAGTTAGACCCCTAGCCTGGGGAATCTCCATGTGCTGGAAAAAAAAAAAAAAAAAGACCACATACCACAACCAAGTGGGATTCATCCCAAGTTCACAAGGATGGTTCAACATATGCAAATCAATCAATATCATACATCACATTAAGAAAAGTCAAAGACCAAATGATCATCTCAATAAATGCAGACAAAGCATTTGACAAAATCCAACACCCATTCATGACAAAAACTCTTACCTAAGTAGGTACAGAGGGAATATACCTTAACATAATAAAATCCATTTATGACAAACCCACAGCCAATATAAATACTCAATGGAAAAAAGCTGAAAGCCTTCCCCCTAAAATCTGGAACAAGACAAGGATGCTCCCTCTCATCACTTTTATCCAATATAGTACTGGAAGTCCTAGCCACAGCAATTAGACAAAAGAAATAAAAGGTATCCAAACTGAAAGGGAAGAGGTAAAATTGTCACTATGCAGATGACCTGGTTCTATATATAAAAACCCCTAAGGACTCCACACAAAAACTACTCAAACTGATCAGTGAATTCAGCCTAATAGCAGAATACAAGATTAACATTCAGAAATCAGCTACATTTCAGTAGACTTATAATGAAATATTGTAAGAGGAATATAAAAATATAATACTTTTTAAAATTGCACCCCCAAAAATTAAATACCTAGGAATAAACCTGACCAAGGAGGTGAAAGACTTACATGCTGAGAACTATAAAACATTAAGAAAATTAAAGAAGATTCAAAGAAATAGAAAGCTATGACATGTTTCTGGATTAGAAGAATCAATATTATTAAAAAATAAAACATTAAGAAAATTAAAGAGGATTCAAAGAAATAGAAAGATATGACATGCTTCTGGATTAGAAGAATCATTATTATTAAAATGGCCATATTACCCAAAGCAATCTACAGATTTGATGCAATTCCTCTCAAATTACTCATGACGGGAGTTCCCATCTTGGCTCAGTGGTAATGAACACAACTAGTATCCCTAAGATTCGGGTTTGATCCTTGGCCTTGCTCAGTAGATTAAGGATCTGGCACTGACATGAGCTGTGGTATAGGTCACAGTCAAGGCTTGAACCCTACATTGCTGTGGCTGTGGCATAGGCCAGTGGCTACAGCTCTAATTCCACCCCTAGTCTGGGAATCTCCATTTGCTGTGGGTGTGGCCCTAAAAAAGAAATAAAAGACAAAAAATTACCCATGACATTTTTCACAATAAATGTTCAACAATAGAACAAACAATCCAAAAATTTATATGGAACCACAAAAGACCCAGAATTGCCAAAGCAATCCTGAGGAACAAAAAACAAGAAGGAGGCTTAACTCTCCCAGACTTCAGACAATATTACAAAGCTATAGTAATCAAGACAGTGTGGTACTGGTACACAACAGACACACAGAACAATGAACAGAACAGAAAACCCAGAAATAAACCCAGACACCTACAGTCAATTAATCTTTGACAAAGGAGGCAAGAACATAAAATGGGAAAAAGTCTCTTCCGTAAGAGGAGCTGGGAAAACTAGACAGCTGCATGTAAATCAATGAGTCTAGAACACACACCCCCCCATCATGCACAAAAATAAAGTCAAAATAGCTTAAAGACTTAAATATAAGACACCATAAAACTCCTAGAATAGAACACAGGCAAAACATTCTTTGATATCAACTGTACAAATGTTTTCTTAGATGAGTCTCCCAGAGTAATAGAAATAAAAACAAAAACAAACCAGTGGGACCTAATCAAACTTAAAGGCTTTTACACAGCAAAGAAAACCATTAAAAAAAAAAAAAAAAAAAAGACAAACCTTCAGAATGGGAGAAAATAGTTTCAAATGATGCAAACAACAAGGGCTTAATCTCTAAAATACATAAACAACCTACACAACTCAACAGCAAAGAAAAACAAAAAAAAAAAACAACCCAATTGAAAAATGGGCAGAATACCCTGAATAGACATTTCTCCAAAGACATATGGATGGCCAATAAGCACATGAAAAAATGTTCAACATCACTAATTATTAGAGAAATGCAACTCAAAACTACAATGAGGTATGACCTCACACTGGTCAGAATGGCCATCATTAGTCTACAAATAACAAATGCTGGATACTGGAAAAAAAAAAAAAGTGGGTTTCAAAAACAACAAAAAGCAAATGCTGGAGAGGGTGTGGAGAAAAGGGAACCCTTCTACACTGTTGGTGGGAACAACTATGGAAAACAGCATGGAGATACATCAGAAAATTAAATATAGGAGTTCCTGTCATGGCGCAGTGGTTAACGAATCTGACTAGGAACCATGAAGTTGCAGGTTCGGTCCCTGCCCTTGCTCAGTGGGTTAACGATCCGGCGTTGCCGTGAGCTGTGGTGTAGGTTGCAGACGCGGCTCGGATCCCGCGTTGCTGTGGCTTTGGCGTAGGCCGGTGGCTACAGCTCTGATTAGACCCCTAGCCTGGGAACCTCCATATGCCATGGGAGCAGCCCAAGAAATAGCAAAAAAAAAAAAAAAAAAAAAAGATACATGCACCCCCCTATGTTCATTGCAGCACTATTCACAATAGCCAAGACATGGGAAAAAACCTAAATATCCATCAACATATGAATGGATTAAGAAGACGTGATACATACACACAATGGAATACTACTCAGCCATAAATAAGAACAAAATAATGCCATTTGCAGCAAAATGGATGGAACTAGAGACTCATTCTAAGTGAGGTCAGAAAGAGAAAGACAAATACCATATGATATCACAGAATCTAATATGGAGCACAAATACCATATGATATCATGGAATCTAATATACAGCACAAATGAACCTGTCTACAGAAAAGAAACAAACTCATGGACATGGAGAACAGACTTATGGCTGCCAAGGGGGAGGGGGATGGACTGGGAGTTTGGGTTTAGTAGATGCAAACTATTGTATCTGGAGTGGATAAGCAATGAGATCCTGCTGTATAGCACAGGGAACTAAATCCGATCACTTATGATGGAACATGATGTAGGATAATGTGAGAAAAAGAATATATATATATGTATAACTGGGTTACTGTGCTGTACAGCAGAAATTGACAGAACACTGTAAATCAACTATAGAAAGAAAGTTCTTTTTTCTAAGTAAAAGAAAAAAACCAAACCCTACACTTTCCCTGATAGTAAATGGTGACTATTCAGAAGGGAAGATTTTCCACAAGAAGAATCTGGGTTCAATGTCCCCGTATGGCTAAGAAAAGATGACACAGAGGCAATCCTCATCTTGCAAACTATCGTTTTCCCTGGGATTTGTGCATCTGGGAACCTGTCCTTACTCTGCAAAGCCTGGGTTCCAAGGGAGGCAAGGAAATGGTTATGACATGCACGTGATTCAGGTAACGGAGTTCCAGGCAAAGTGAAGATGAACTGTTTGAAACCAGCCTAATGCATCTAAATATTTGCCCCCCAGTTAGAATGTAAAGAAACCTGATGGTCTGTTTTTCTATTACACCTACTCCAGGGCCATGCAAATGGGCCCAGAAGGAAGGTGTCTGAGTGAAAAGAAAGCTCTACTCATTTATGCATGACTGTCCACAGACGAAATCCAAGGAATCTACAAAGCCACTGAACAAGTAAGTGAGTTCAGCAAGTTTGTAGGACATGTGCCAGAATTTAAAAAATCAAAGCTGTGTCTATAAATTAGCAAGGAACAGCTGAAAACACTTAAAAATACTATCATTCACAACAGTGTCACAAAACATAAAATCTAACAAAATACAAATAAGCTCTGTTTACTGAAAACTACAAAACACTGATGAGATAAATAAAAGACCTAAATAAAAGAACTCTGCTATACCTATAGGCTGCTGGGCTGGCAATCACTCCCAAAGTGCCCCAAAGATTCAGCACAATCCCCCCCAAGCTCCAGCCTCCTTGGAGTGGGATGCCTCCCAGTCCCAGAAGCAGAGCTGATCCCTGGCTCAGACTCTTTCTATGCATTTTCATGCCCCAGTTAAAGACGCAGAGATATACATTATTGCCAATCTAGCACAATTAAATTCCATAGAGACAGAACAACCAGGAAGTGAGGGAATGCAAAACGTAACGAAATTAACACAAACCAAGTGTAAGAGGACCATAGGTTTCACACTAGTGCTGGATATAGCCGGTTATTATAATCATGTTTCACTATTTTTAAATCCCATCAAAAATTATAACACAGCAAATTAAACTCTGCTTAATATGTAACCCCAAAAGTAATGGCAAAACTGATTTCCTTTTTTATTCCTATTGAGAAGCTTGTAAAATTTAAAAGAAAAAGAAAAAGAAACTATGTTTTGGATCTTTTCCTCCTTCTTCTTAGGGCGGTACCTATAGCACATGAAGTTCCCTGGCCAGGGGTTGAGTCAGTGCTGCAGCTGCTGGCCTATGCCACAGCAACACCAGATCCCAGCCACATCTGTGCCCTGCGCTGCAGCTGCAACGTCAGATCCTTAACTCACTGAGCAAGGCCAGGGTTCAAACCCCTATCCTCACAGATACTCTGTCAGGTTCTTAAACCACTGAGCCACAACGGGAACTCTTATGTTTTGGATCTTGACTGAGGTGGTACCAGTAAAACACTATGAATGTATTAAATGTTACTTAACTATAAACTTCAAAACGGTTAATTTTTTTCCCCCATTTTTGGCCACCCTGCAGCATATGCACTTCCCAGGCCAGGATCAGATCTGAGCCGCAGTCTCCACCTAAGCCGAAGCTTCGGCAACGCCAGATCCTTAACCCGCTGTGCCAGGCCAGGTATCAAACTTGCATCCCAGAGCTGCTAAGACACCGCTGAGCCTGTAGCACCACAGCGGGAGCTCCCAAAATGGTTAATTTTATGTTATGTGAATTTTACTTCAATAAAAGTGCTATTACTGAAAAGCATCTACATGAGTACCTAAAAATAATGGAATTTCCAAGGGAAAGGAACTAGAGAGAAAATCTAATTCCTTCTACAAATGATATAGAAACAACATTAAAAAAAATTTGTTTTTTGTTTTTTAGGGCCACACCCGTGGCACATGGAAGTTTCCAGGCTAGGGGTCAGATCAGAGCTGCAGCTGCTGGCCTACACCACAGCCACAGCAATGCCAGATCCCCAATCCACTGAGCAAGGCCAGGGAGCAAACCCAGATTCTCATGGATACTAGTTGGATTCATTTCTGCTGCTCCACAATGGGAACTTGGAGAAACAATAAAATTTTACTGTAACTATTTTCATATCAACAAAAATGTAATTACTTTAGGTTTAAAGAGTAAACTCTCATTTCCAAATACATTTGAATACATTTTCAGATGGATTTATCATTTTCTAGTTAACTATAAGAATTCTTATTTCCTGAACATATATGTGAATGAACTGTAACAGACATTACTATATGTAATCCATGCTCTATTTATGATGACACTCAATCAAAATATTTGCTAGCCAGGTCAAAAAACCCAAAAGACTCACTATAATGCTGGATTGTGTAGTACCATGTGCATAATGACAATGTGTGTATTTTTCTGATAACCATAATTTACATCATATACCATGTCACAGTAAAATCACCTGGCTGACAGATCTTCCTGCAAAGACCACACTACCAGGAACAGGAGCCAAGCAGTGTTACTACTTTTCCTTCTGTGCTTAGACAAGTGTTCCACAGCAATCAAAGGAGTTCAAATGTATCATTCAATACAGGGTTTTGTGGTGTTTTTTAAAATTGCAATGGTTATTTTTGCCACCTATTTTTTCCATTTTGATACAATGAATTTATAGTTAATCCATTTACTTTCTTGCTTTCTTGGAGCCATCCAAGTCCCAGGTGCTTTGCATAGTGTGGGACCCACAGACCAAACACCTTTTCCCGTGGAAGCCTGTGTCCCTTTCCAGCCCAACATTATATTTCAAATTTAATGATTTGTGGCTACCTTGTGTGTGTCAACCCTACGATATGTCATGTTGCATAGTATTTATCAGGAACCTCCTACCAGTCAGTTTAGTGACTAATTTTCCCTAAGCTGAAAAGATGAGCTCCACTCACGGCCACAGCTTCTGTCTTCACGTCGTCGTTGCTGTCCGGGGCAGTCAGCTCGACAAGCACAGGGCATACCTTGGTCTCCACATCGAACCGCTCAATTAACTCCTGCTCAAGCAGCGCCAACAAGGCCGCCTGACTCGTTTTTCTTACCTAGGGGAAAAAAAAAATCAACACATCCACAGAGTACATCCACAGTATTTAAAAACTCTTAATTCCTGAATTTCACAAATCTGAGGGCTCTTCATCTCAACTCAAATCAAGGGGTTCCCAGAGGGCAAACCTTGCAAATAAAAATTGGCGGCTATACTCTTCAATTAATACACAGACAGGACTTGGTAGGTTGGAGTGGAACAGAAGAGCCATGCTTGGGAAAGAGGTCTCAAGGTGACACACTGTCTAAGGGACATCTGTGAGGGGCCAGGGTGACAATGCAGCCCCTAGGCACTGGCCAGAGGGGCATCAAGGAGACTCTTAGGCTTGCCCAACCCGCAATGCGTCTGGTCTTTGAGTCTGGACAACAAAACGAGTCTAAGAGGAAGGGACATTCTAAGGAGGCCATGCCATCCACACACGCCAGACTGCAGATGCTGCTGCCACGAAAGGGAAGAGCCTCTTACCTGATTGTTCTGATCTGCCAGATACCGCACCACAATGGGCAGCAGGTATTTGGAAAAGGCATACGGGATGGCGGGCCGGTTTTCTTGACAAAACAGGGCAATGTGCGGCACCTGCTCCATCAGCTCTGCTCGCACGGTCGGCTCTGTGGAAATAATAGACCTGTCAGCCAACACCCTCTCCAGACGACAAAACTCTCGCCTGGCTGGAGACATTCAGGAAAGCTCTGGACCTTTCTCCTCAGGCCCAGCGTGCTTCTGAAATGCTCTTGAGCTGCAATCCTTTTCCAGCCCAGGGAGATCCACTCCTTCCCAGCATCTGGCCTCACAGTGTGCGCAAAGCATGCAATGGCTACCCACGAGGGCCGAGTCTGTCTGAGACCACACAGTGCCAACACCGGCACCCGCACTACCTATAACACAACCTCACCTATACACCCCACTGTTAAGAGTCTCCCAGGACAAGTCATGAGCCTGGCTCCAAGTAAATGCAGCCTATGAGTAGGGGGTTTATAGTTAGAATTAACTAAGGTGATAAAGGGTGAGTGGGTATTAAAAGAGACCAATAGATTTAAGAATAAAAAAAAAAAATCTGAAAAGACTCAAGTATGAGCGGCAACTTAAATGTGACACATAAGGTATTTCATACACCTGGGCTTCAAAAAGATGGACTGTTCAAAAAGTTAGGGTAGGAAAGTTAGCTGGCTACGTGAGAAAAAAGATAATATCCCTATACTGCTCAATATACATTAATTCTGGGTGAATCAAAGTTCCTTTTTTTTTTTTAAGATCAAAAGCACAAAAAGACAACATTTAAAAAAAATGTTTAATCCTGAGGTTGAAAGCCATTTCAAAGCAAACAAAACTCTCAAAACTAAGACCTAATTTCACTTTATATATATAAAGACTTCCAAATAGATGCCATATTCGGTTAAAAGACAAAATGGCCTGGGAGAAAATGTACATATTTATACATTTATGCACTGTATACAAAGTATAATAAATAACATAAAGAACCCATTGTTCACATTAATCCAACAGAGAAAATAAGGATATGATGGTGACTCATATAAGAAATGCAAGTGAGGAGTTCCCGTCGTGGCGCAGTGGTTAACGAATCTGACTAGGAACCATGAGGTTGCAGGTTCGATCCCTGCCCTTGCTCAGCGGGTTAAGGATCTGGTGTTGCCATGAGCTGTGGTGTAGGTCACAGATGCGGCTCGGATCCCGTGTTGCTGCGTCTCTGGCGTCGGCCAGCAGCTACAGCTCTGATTTGACCCCTAGCCTGGGAACCTCCATATGCCGAGGGAGCGGCCCAAGAAATGGCAAAGACAAAAAAAAAAAAAGAAAAGAAAAGAAATGCAAGTGACCAAAATGTACACAGACATAAAGACTCATCAACACAAGTCGTAACATCAGACCTAATTAGAACTTTTGGTACCTAATAAGGATTACGTTTATCAAGTTACCTTAAAGCAAATGCATGAATGTGTCCAGGGGAAATTTAGATTTCAAGAAATAGAAGTTCATAAAGCGATCAGTAGAAAGTGCACTAGGATTTTCTTTCAAAGCTAAAAGGATGTTATCAACAACGCTATTACGTGGCTGTGCCATCTGAAGTTTGACAGTATCTGAACAAAATAGAGTGCTTCTGTTTTGAAAAATAAAATGAATTTTTTAAAAAGTAGACTTATAGTCCTCTTCTTTTCCTGGCTCTGAATCTGCTAACACCAACTTAATACACATGTTTTTCAAACAAAAGAAGGGCACAAGTCACAGCTTTAGTTAAGGATGAAATCAGTAACTTTCCTTTCTTCAGAGCCCTGCTCAGACAAACAGAGGGATGGAACCAGAGTCTAGAAACGGACCTGGCACAAACAGACAACTCTAACTGAATGTGAGGAGGGAAAGATGGGCTTTTCAAGAAATGGGGCTGTATCAACCATGCCCACATTCAAAGAGTCAAAACAAAACATGTCCCCTGCTGCATATTGTACACGGGAACAAACTTCAGCTGGAATGTACAGGACAGTCAGAGGTAAAAACGAGAAAGCTTCTAGATTCCCTAAGAAGCAGGAAAGATTTCTGCAGCGGGACACAAACAGTACTGCCTGAGCAGGAAGGTACTGACCCCTCTTCGACAGGCGCCGTGGAGAGAATGAGAAGACAAGTCACAGAGAGAAAAACACACCTTCAAATACAAAGTACACAGATGGCTCTGGGCTCAAAACCAGAATAAAGAGTCCCACAAACCTATTCAGAAAATTGTAAAAAAAAAAAAAAAGGGGGGAGGGGAGTTCCCTGGTGGGTATCAGGCTAAGGATCCAACATTGTCACTGCAGCGGCTCAGGTTGCTGCTGTGGCATGGGTCCAATCCCTGGCTCAGGAACTTCCATATGCCCTGGGCAAGGCCGAAAAGAAAAAGCAGATGCTGATGTAGCCAATAAGCATATAACCAGCTTTCCTGGCTACTGAGGAAATGTAATTAAAACTACAATGTGCCATAAATTCCAACCACTACCCCTCTGGCAAAAATTTAACAAAAAAGAGTCGGTGAAGATGTGAATCAACAGGAACGCGGAGACGCTGCTGCTGGGACCACAACCTGCTTCAGAAAACTCCAGTGCGTATCAAAAATGAGAACATGCATAACCTGTGACCCAGAGACCCCATTTCTAAGTATATCCCAGAGCAACGTGCACAGGCACCCTGGGGTCCTTGGCTCACAGCAGCTTTAACAGCCTGAGGCAGAAGCAGCCCATACACCCACTACACGGCAGTGAAGGAGCAGGTTGCAGTATATTTATGTATACTTATAATCATTTTTAAAAAGCTGCACATACAGTCATGTGCAACAACGGGAGCTCCAGGGGTTCAAAGAAGCTGGGCATAAAAGAATACATCCACATAAAGTTCAGACTAATCCACATGTTTAGTGGTCAAAATCTCACCTTTGAGGAAGGACAGGACAGAAAACAAAAAAGCACTCAAGACGCCTGGAAATGGAAAACAGAGTCAAAGACATGAAATATTCAACAGTCAATGGCGGACAAGAATTGGGTGGCAAACACTGTGCTGAGGATAAAGGACTGGAAACTAGGAACAGGTAAGAGCCTGGAAAATATGCTAACGTAACAGGAGTTCTGTAATTTAAACCATGTGCAAAAAAAAAAAAATCATCCACTCAAACAAAAGTAAACTTTAAAAAAAAAAAAAAGGCGTTTAGGTGGAGGAGAGGTAATATTAAAAATGTTAAAGACTGAGAATTTCCCTCTCTCACAGAAAGACAAGAATCTTTGGAGTTCCCGTCATGGCTCGGTGGAAACCAATCTGATTGGTACCCATGAGGATACGGTTCGATCCCTGGCCTCGTTCAGTGGGTTAAGGATCTGGCATTGCTGCTGCTGCGGCGTATGCCGGTGGCTACAGCTCAGATTCAACCCCTAGCCTGGGAATCTCCATATGCTATGGGTGTGGCCATAAAAAAAAAAGGACCAAAAAAAAAAAAAAAAAAGCAGCAGCACAGTCCTGAGTAGGATAAATAAAAAATCCACACTTACACATGTGACAGTGAAAATGCAGAATGTCAAGAAGTGGTGGTAAAGCAACCAGGAAGGAAAACAAGATTTCCTACAACGACTGACTCAGACCAGCTGACCTCACAGCAAAGCATGGGTGGAGCAAGAATAAAACTGTTGAGAGAGATGGTCACATTTAGCTAACTGGTCATTTAAGGGTAACAGGGAAACCGAAACACTTTCAGACAAGGGCCCTTGTCACTCACTGCCAGACCCTCAGCAATATACGTTCTTTCAGGAAGGGAAAGAGCCGGGAAAGATGTACTGATGAGGAGGAAAAAGTAAATGACTGTAAATAAGTTAAATATATAACTGTAAATAAGCAAAACTATGAACAGTAAATGTAGGGGAACAAAAAAAAAAATCAAGGTAAAAGTTGATAAAACACAGGCAGCATTTAAAGGTTCTGAGCTCCTCATCTGTTACCTGATTATAGGTATTAGCTTTGGAGCTGTGTCTGTGTTCAGGGTCTTTACTTGACCAGGAGTCAGGTCAGAACCTCAGGTCAGCTGGCCCTTCCTTGGCTCCCACCATCCTGGCAGCTCTGAACACCCCTCCTAACACCTCCACGCCTCTCAGCTACTCCTCGGTCAGTGCAGGCTCCCTACTAGTCCTCCTGGCACCCCCACCTCTTCATCAAGTCAACCACACTGCCAGGTGACTGTTCTAAATCAAATCACACCAAGCTTCTGGCATGGCACAGCATAAATCTTTACAATCTAGCCCTCAACCACCTTACTGAACAGTCCCATCTTTCTGAACTGTAAACACAGTAAACTCCCTGCTGACCGAAGGGGCCACTGTCTTGAACTCCCCGAAGCTCTAAACCTGTCCTTTCCTCTCCTGAGCCCCCCTTCCCCTCTGTCCCCTCAAACATCACCAACTTCGAGAAGCCATCGCCAACCCCGTTATAATTTATTGTTAATATGTTGGTTGCGTTCATTACACTGTTAATCTGATGGCAGGAATTCTTACTCATCTTAGCAACAGCTCTAGCATTTAATTTAGAACCTGGCATACTGTATGCACTATTTACATGTACTAAACAAACAAAGTATAAATGTCAATAGAGATACTTATCAGGAGAATATATTTAAAAATATAGAATATACATCTTATAAAAAACAGCACTATAGCTGGCACACAGGTAGAAGAAAGTAAATACAAACTCCTCCTTAAAGAAGACCTGTATGTCTATCAAGAAAGGAATAATTACAATGGAATGAAACAGTGTTAATATTTTTGTTTGTTTTTGCTTTTTAGGGCTACACTCGAGGCATATGGAAGTTTCCAGGCTAGGGGTAGAATCAGAGCTACAGCACTGGGCTACACCACAGCCATAGCAACTCAGAATCCCCGACCCACTGAGTAAGGCCAGGGATTGAACCTGTATCCTCATGGACACTAGTCAGATTCATTACCACTGAGCCATGATGGGAACTCCCCAACAGTGCCAGATTTTTAAGTTAAATTGTTTTATCTCTGCTAACTCAAAAAACAAAGTACAAGTAAAAATCACAATTGATGAGACTCTCCTAAAACCAGTCTGGAATAAGTATATACGTGAGCATTTATGTACAGAGAACATCATAATGAGATAAAATATTAGTAAGCTTATAAATATTTTCTACAGTAAAAAATACTTAAGTCTTATATAAGTAGTAAACATATTCCCATAAAATGAGCTGCTTCCCAAAAGATAAGCTCACCTAAAAATTAAAAGATAAGAATTGTTGACATGCCAAAAAGTTTGACAGAAATCTAAAAACAACATTTTAATAAAGAGATCAGGGATTTAAGAAAAAATTTTTGAATTGTTTCTAAAATCAAATATAAAAGTACGCTTAAATCGCTATCAGGTTAAAGTGATACATTTTATGTATGTTTTACCAAAATAAAAGATATTTTTTAAAAACTTAATAGGAGGAGTTCCCATCGTGGCGCAGTGGTTAACGAATCTGACTAGGAACCATGAGGTTGCGGGTTCGATCCCTGCCCTTGCTCAGCGGGTTAAGGATCCCGCGGTGCCGAGAGCTATGGTGTAGGTCGCAGATTCGGCTCAGATCCCATGTTGCTGTGGCTCTGGCATAGGCCGGCAGCTACAGCTCCAGTTAGACCCCTAGCCTGGGAACCTCCCATATGCGGCCCAAGAAATGGCAAAAAGACAAAACAAAACAAAACTTAATAGGAGTTCCCGTCGTGGCTCAGTGGTTAACAAATCTGACTAGGAACCATGAGGCTGTGGGTCTGATCCCTGGCCTCAATCAGTGCGTTAAGAATCCGGCGTTGCCGTGAGCTGTGGTGTAGGTCACAGATGCGGCTCAGATCCTACATTGCTATGGCTGTGGTGTAGGTCTGCAGCTACAGCTCCAATTAGACCCCTAGCCTGGGAACCTCCACATGCAGCCCTAGAAAAGACAAAAAAAAAAAAAGGTAAAAAACTTAATAAACCCTATTCCAAGCCTCAAATTGAGTTTACCTCTCTCTTGAAGCACTCTCCTATCTTCACTTTAGAGACAAACGGCTTTAGTTTTACAAGGGGTGATTCACTTTTTTTACATGTAAGAATACATTTTATGTTTGCCCCCCAAAATTTACAGCCTACTCCATCCCTTTTCAATTATTCAAAATTATTTTTTAAAGTTTTTATTAATTCTAAAATAGCATTAATGTACATGACTGCAAAACAATGTTCTTAGATTTTTTTTCTTATGAGATTTCCAAAATTAAACTAAATGGGCCTACTATAAAGTGTTTGGATCTTAGAAACATGCTTTTATTTTTCTGTTACTCATGGGTTTGATAATTTACTTAGGAAGCATTTTAAAGAAATCTCACATTACACCAAGTTTTTCACTAGTTTTCCAAAACATAAATTTGGTAAAAGAAAGCCTTTCTTTGGCGCTCCTGTGTGGCTCAGTGGTAATGTATCCGATGAGTATCCACGAGGATGAGGGTTCAATCCCTGGCCTCAAGCAGTGGGTTAAGCATCTGGTGTTGCCATGAGCTGTGGTGTAGGTTGCAGACATAGCACAGGTCTGCAGATGCAGTCCCAATATTCAACCCCTAGCCTGGGAGCTTCCATTTGCCACGGGTTCGGCACTTTAGCAAGCAAGCAACCTTTCTCTGCATAAGCACATACCTGAGTCATCAGCTAATCTGCTAATTCTTTCCAAAACAGCCACACAATCTCTTTCATCGTCACAGACTTCCCTCAGGGTATCCAGCAGACTCCGGGCCACCATTTGTCTACACGGAAAGAGAAAATCACACGGTGCTCAGTGGCAGCAAAGGTTAAAACTGAGAACTTTAAAAGGCAGCATCCATACAGTTTAAAAGCAAATTTTTTCTTCTGTCTTTTAGGGGCGCACCCATGGCATATGGAGGTTACTGGGTTAAGGGTCGAATTGGAGCTACGGCTGCCAAGCTACGCCACAGCCACAGAAATAGGATCCAAGCCACATCTTTGACCTACACCACAGCTCATGGCAACGCCTGAGCTGGCCAGGGATTGAACCCATATCCTCATGGATACCACTCAGGTTTGTTACTGCTCAGCCACAATAGGAACTCCAATAATTTTTTCTTAATACATTTTATAACATACGTTAAGTCCCAAATTTCCTAAGTGACAAACGCCCCTGTGGATTTTAACGAGACTGAATAGCTATAAGATATTTTTCATTTTTGTCTAACCATTTGACAAGTTTTTGAGGTCACTGAAAATGTGTTTCAAATAGCTACCAATCACTCTTCATTCTATACAACACTATCTTGACATGTTTTACTAAACTAGTTTTACAAATCTATACTCAAAAAATATAAGCAAAAGCTTTTAGATTTCCTTGAAAAGCTTGATTCAGGTGGTCTGGGGACCATAGGTGGAGAAACAGTGCAGCAGGCAGAGTGTTAGCTCCTGGTCACTGCCGGGCCCCACATCCCTCGACCATCCGTCACCTGGCACCCTGCAGGTACACAGCTTCATCTGCTGGGAGAATAACAGACTCCTGAGTAGCCACTTAACATGAACATCCAAATTATGCCTCATAGTAAAAAAGTAGTGTTGAGTTTTGGGGGTTTTTATTTTGTTTTGTTTTTGTCAAAAAGCCGAGAAGAGGCTGCCTGTTTACTAGGATGGAGGATGGGAACAGTGGCCACAGCGGTGACTAGTATAAAGCTTCGGGACTCAGACTGTACATTAACACCTACTTTAAACTGGACACTTTCATTTCCTTACTGAAACTGACCAACTAAAGCCACCCTTCCACTTATACTTTACTGAAAAGAAGATGCACATACCTGTTAAATACGTTCTCACTTGCAGCATACTTGTCCAATCTCCCCAGTGGCGTCAACATTTCATCTTGTGAGACAAAGTCCAGGGCTGAAGGTACAATAATCACATCAGACTCTGAGCTGTAGTCATCCACACCAGCTATCAGAGACATCAGAAACACTCCTTATAACACTGTCATGCTTGAGGGCACCCCCCTTGCCTCTCTGGAGCAGCACAAGTGAAACTGCCCTTCACTGTTTTTGAGGGGTACAAAGAAAGCATCACAGAGAAGCTCAGAATCACTTCTGAGGCCACGAATGACTGAAGGATGCTTCCTCTCCCAATTCTACGGATACATCCTAATTGAAGCACAGGGGTCAGAGGAGGCAGGAACTTCATTTGGGGTGATCAGAAAAGATCGATCACACAGACCTGAGAACTTCCACTAACAAGTTGTAAATAAATGAAGTGTCCAACACCGAGAGAATTAATTCTGCAATGCAGAGAACACACATTTTATATAAAAGAAAAGAATTACAGCAGACTTCTCACCAGAAAGAATACAAGCCAGAGACAGCAGAGCAACATCTTTAAAGTACAAAAAGAAAAAAAAATGTCAACCTACACCTCTATACCCAGTAAACAGACATCGTTCAAATATCTTTGAAATTCGTGTCTTTCAAACACAAAGGTGAAATAGACTTTTTCTGACATACAAAAGCTGACAAACATCAGCAGAGGCAGACCTGCAATATGAGATACTAAAGAAAGCCTTCAAGCAAAAAGATTACACCAGATGGAAACCATGAGCTACACAAAGGAATGAAGACTACTAGAAATGCTGAATATGGGTAAATACAAAAGCTTCTTATTAAAAAAAAATCTCTTTGAAAGATAATTGACTGTTTAAGGGAAAAATATGTGCTGCAAAATAAAAGATAAAAAAATGTACTGCGGGATTTATAACATAAGTAGAAATAAAACATATGATTACAACAGCACAGTGGCTGAGCAAGAGTAAAGCATATTGTCCTAAAGTTCTTACATATTACATGAAAGTAGACCATAAGAAGTCAGAAGTGCATACTAATTATAAACGCTACAGCAACTACTATGCAACCAAAAACCCACCAGAAACATACAGCTAGTGAGCCAATCAAGGCCATAAAATGGAATCATAAGAAATACTCAATTCAAAAGAAGGCAGAAAAAGAGGATAAAAGGAAGAAGGAGAGAGGGGACAGACAGATGGGAAAGAGCGAAATGAGAGGAAAACCAAATCGCGTCAATAATCACATTAAGTACAAATGTTCTAAATACCCCAGTTAAAAGGCAGAGACTGCCAAACTGGATTACAGATAATACCTAACATGGAAATAATTACTTACAAGGTACAGAGAAGTTTTAACAGGTTATTCTGATCTAGCAAAACTACCTTATGTATTACAAGTTGTAAAAACCACTCAGACACACCCTCATTTGGCCTGCTGCCTCCTTTGTAACATAAAACTGTTGAGCTAGCATGACCTCAAAGGTACCTTTATGCAGGCTCTAGAATTCTATGACTATGACCAAACTGTTTCATCAGTCTCACACTTGCCCATCTTAAAGATGAACATTAATAGTATTGATTCTGGGCCATAAGAAGTCAGGGGCCATTGGGGAGAGTCCTAGAGCAGTGACAGTCAAATATGGCTGTATGTGAGACAAGCCTGGAGAACTTAATCTAAAATGCAGACCCCAGATCTAACGTTCAGAACCTGACTGCGCAGGTGTGGAGTGAGGCCCAGGAGAGATCATTTTTAATAAACACCCCCAACGGGTTCACATGCAGGTTGCTAAACAACTGTATGTGAGAAACATATGCCTTGAGGGTAACTACATTTTGCTTCCACTTATGTTACCATTGATCATGGTTGACAATTATTTCTACAGCAAAGGAGGTGTTCCACTCCAGTAGAGGGCAGTGGGGGCAAAGGTGCATTTCTTTTTTTCTTTTCTTTCCTTCTTTCCTTCCTTTCTTTCTTTTCGGGCCACACCTGCGGCATATGGAGATTCCCAGGGGTCGAATCGAAGCTACAGCTGATGGCCTACAACACAGCTGCAGCAATGTGGGATCCAAGCCACATCTGCGACCTACACCACAGCTCATGGCAACGTTGGATCCTTAACCTGCTAAGCGAGGCCAGGGATCAAACCTGCAATCATGGTTCCTAGTCGGATTCCTTTCCCCTGAGCCACAACGGAAACTCCAAAGGTGCATTTCTATTTCCTAGAACTGCTGCCTCCTGCCAATATCTGCAGAATCATTCTGGCCTGAATCATCCTTCCCAAACTCACGAGATTTCCTCATCAATACTTGATTGGACTAATTGGCTCTGGGTTTCATCTTTATGGAGGTGGCAATAAATGTGATTACCATGGCTAGATTCTGCATACTTAAGTCTTACTCAGTCACCCTGCAAATGCCTGCCATGGGTTACAAGGAGGAGAAACACAAAAATAATAAAAAAAACTATCACCACTAAGAAAGAAAAATCCTACAGTATAAATGATGGGACAGTCAATAATATCCTCAGATAAAACAGAACAGAGGGAGTAAATGCAACTACACGGCTACAAGATCTTACACTTACGCAAAGTAGTACATGAACTTTATAAACAGATTATGATAAATGAAAGATGCAAACTACAATCCTTAGGTGTAATCTCTTAAAACATGCAAGAAAGGATAGCTAGAAAGCCAAACGGAATGCTAGAAGATATTGAATTAACCCCAAAGAAAGGTCAGGAAAGGAGCAACAGAGGAAAAAAAGAGACAAATAGAAGCAACCAATCGGATCAATAATTATATTACATATAAATGGACTAAACACTTAAGTTAAATGGTAGAGAACTTCAAACAAAGAAGAAGGTAACAATCATATATTCAACTATAGTCTGTCTACCAGAAGTGAATTTTTAGAGTCAAAATCTCAACTGGTAGGTAAAAAAGGGATTTCAAAAAAAAACAACCATGAAATAGTAAGCATAAGAAAGCCAGAGTGGCTATTTTATTACCAAGGACAAGGAGTATTACTAGAGGTGAAGGGAAACCTTTCATCACCTCACATGCATCCCAAGTGTGCCTCTTCTTTCTAGATCGATCTCTAACTTGATTCTGCATTCTTGTACATCATGGCAGCCATACCCCCTTATAGTGTTCATAGCTTTAAAAATCCAATTTCTTCCAATGAAGTGAAAAAATCATGTCAGCTTTTAATGTTACTTGAAATTTCAAAATGACCATAAAGTAATGAAAACAATTGATCTCTTGAAATGTTTTTTCAAATTATATCTATGCTCCCCCAATTCTAAAATTTCCTCTTTTATAAATTTACTACCTTGGGTATCTGAAGGGGGGCCAGAGAAGGAAAAATGAAGATGACCTCAAAGGTCAACATGAGACAGCATTTCTATACTGATGGAGGAAACCTGCACTGTTTCCTATTTGGGACAGAAACCTGGGATACAAAGTGCAGCCCTACAGCTAAGGGTTAGTCCATCTTGTCTCAAAGGCTCTGAAGATACATCAGACTCAACAAAGCCTTCTAGTTCCAAACAACGAGAGTCAACCAATGTGTCACAATTACAAATAAAGAGAACATCAAGAAAAAGAGGACAAGAGAAGAAACAATAAACAAGGACATGTATCTTTGTTACTTACAAAACTGAAGGTAAGCAGGAGAGACAGTTAGCCTTGCAGCTGCACCAGCACCAGAAGAAACCCAAAGACAGAAACCAATGTTCCCATTTGAGCTGTTTTAAATTTCAAAGTGTCTAAAATGTAAAATTTTTAAAGCTGGGAGTTCCCTGGTGGCCTAGAGTTTAAGGATCTGGTGCTGTCACTGCTGTGGCTCAGGTGGTAGTTGTGGCATGGGTTCCATCCCTGGCCTGAGCATTTCCACATACAATGGGAGTGGCCCCCCAAAAGAAGATATATATAGAGAGAGAAAAGTTGGACCCATTTGAAATTTTAAAGATGATTAATTTAATGACTATATAGTCATAGCAAAGGCAATATGAAAAGGGAAGAGGCTCTTTAAAGCGGGTGAGGTCTGGGTTCAAACTTCATGCCCTGCTCCTTGTGAACTATCTGTGTGAACAGGCTCACATACCTGATTATCTGGCTCCATTTTCTCATCTGTAAAATACTGGTTTGTTGTCAAGACTTAGACCCACAAAGATAACATCTATCACCATATCACAGGGTGTCAGGCAAGGACATCAATGTTCCCTTGCACCCACAGTGCATCTGCTTCTGATCCAGAATCTCAGTGTGGTTTCCCTGTTTTGAAATGCTTTCATTCACTTCATTCAGCCAGTAAGCAGGAAAGCACACACATTGTAAGTGCCAGGCACTCAAAAGGGAACACGGATATAAAAACTAGACAGAGGAGTTCCTGCCGTGGGTCAGAAGTAATGAACCCGATTAGTATCCATGAGGACACGGGTTCAATCCCTGGCCTTGCTCTGTGGGTTAAGGACCCTGCACTGCTGAGAGCTGTGGTATAGGTCACAGATGTGGCTCAGATTCTGCGTTGCTTGGTGTACACTGTAGGCTGTAGCTCCAATTCAACCCCTAACCTGAGAACTTCCACATGCTTTGGGTGTGGCCCTAAAAAGACAAACAAAACAAAAAAACCTAGACAGAAAGTGTGTGCATGTATCTATGTACATGTGTGTGAGCGTGCATGCATGCATGCACAGAGGCATAAACAGGCTATTAAGACAAACCCGTGGTGTAAGTGTTCATGCACAAAACCTGCTGTCCACTGTATACCTCCAGGTCTGCCCAGGTGGGCAAGAGAAGGCTCCAAAGTTAAGCCAGTTCTGGGAGAACACGGAGGAACACCAAGAGGGACAAGGGGCGGGTGAGGGTGTCCAAGCCGAGAATCTCAAAGACAGGGAGTTGAGGAAAACCATGTCACATCAAGGAAATGAGACCTGATGTGTGCGAGCTTCACATAGAAATGGAGCAGGAGGAGACAGGGAGACTGGGACCAACCAGAATCATTCAGCCTCCTTGATCTTAAAGAGCATCATTACTGCATTCTGCCTCTTACCAGGCGAGAGAAACCTCACTGCTATGCTGTAACCAAGATGGCATTTGAGGTTTTCAAAGGAACAGCTTAGTTCAGGTCAATGGTTACTGCCTTTGAGCGAAGATTCCAGGGCAGCGTGCATAGTATCCAACTATGTTATAATAAAATATCATGTAAATGATCAATTATCAATTAAAACCATTATTTACTTTTTAAAAAATAGGACAAAAAGGTTAAAAAAATATAAAATAGGACAGAAGCAAAGATCATGCTGTCTTTTCCAAGGCCAACCACCTCCTGGTGGTTACACAGTATCCCTGGTCTCATTTCACTCCTCTGTCCATACGCTGTGCTCTTGGCTGTCAAAGAGTGTGTGTGTGCAGATTCCTGGTCCCCTCAGGAGCATGACATTCTAACCCACTGGAGATGATTTTAGTTCTCCCTGTACTAACAACACCAGAGGCTGCTTTCCTGTCCCCTGAGAACATAGTTCAGCTATGCTACAAGTTCATGCTAATTTCATGCTCATTCAACAAGACTTGGGAATCCACTATTCCTTTTTTTTTTCTTTCTTTTTTTTTTGGCCACACCTGTGGCATGCAAAAGTTCTGGGCCAGGGACTGAACCTGAGCCACTGCAGATAACGCAGACCTGTGCTGCAGACCTGTTGGGTCACAAGAAAACTCCACATAAGTTATTTTTTAAAGCACCATCTATTGTATTAAGAGATACCCATTCAATAAAATTTTGTTTACAACGTATTTATCATAATCTGCGATACATTCTGGTTGAACAATGAGTATTAATAACAATTGTGTAGTTTTGCGGCCAGAGGAAATAAAAATTTTCAATTTTTTATATACATATCTTGGGTGCAGAAAAGTGTGATAAGGTAATCAACAAAAGTTTCCAGCATAAAAATATTTTAGGGTAAAATATTGTGCAGGAGGTAGAAAGCCATCAAGAAGGAAAAAGAATGTAAAAGTCCCAGTTTAAAAAGTTTATTCTTGAATTTTTGAAAATGGATGATAGTGTGAAGTGCTTAATATTTAGACTCCTTTTTTTTTTGAGTTTTTTGTCCTTTTAGGGCCTCCCCTGCAACCTATGAAGGTTCCCAGGCTAGGGGTCTAATCGGAGCTGTAGCTGCCAGCCTACGCCAGAGCCACAGCAATACCAGATCCAAGCAGAATCTGTGACCTACACCACAGCTCATGGCAACGCCAGATGCTTAACCCACTGAGCAAGGCCAGGGATTAAACCCGAAAACTCATGGTTCCTAGTCAGATTTATTTCTGCTGCACCACGATGGGAACTCCCTAGACTCCATTTTTTAAGCGATAAGAGAGTTTAATCTTTTTTTTTTATTTGTTTTAGTGCTGCACCCATGGCACGCGGACATTCTCAGGCTAGGGGCTGAATAAGAGCTGCAGCTGCTGGCCTACACCACAACCATGTCAGATCTGAGCCATGTCTGTGACCTGCACCACAGCTCACAGCAATGCCAGATCCTTAAGCCACTGGGTGAGGCCAGGGATTGAACCCACATCCTCATGGATACTTGTCAGGTTCTTAACCCACTGAGCTACAACAGGAATTCCAAGATAGTTTCATCTTGAAAATAACTTCAAACTTTAAAATGTATGACAGGGAGTTCCCCTCATGGCTCAGCAGTTAACGAATCCAACTAGGATCCATGAGGATGCAGGTTTGATCCCTGGCCTTGCTCAGTGGGTTAAGCATCTGGCGTTGCAGTGAGCTGTGGTGTAGGTCAAAGCCGAGGCTCAGATCCCAAGTTGCTGTGGCTGTGGTGTACACCAGCAGCTATAGTTCTGATTCGACCCCTAGCCTGGGAGCTTCCATATGCCCTGGAAAGCAAAACAAAAAAAGTATGAGAGATAGTTTTTGAAATTACTTTAAGGGGTATCCCATAGTCAAGTCTGAAAACCACTGCCCTCACCTTTCACCTGTCACATCTACTCTGGTCTCTCCTCATCCTAATCAGGTTTACAAATCTCAGAGCCACTTCAACCTTCCTAAAGCACCTCTCTCAGTACACCCCCTGCCCTTCCCCCTCCTCCCTGAACGAGGTGCAGCTTTCCCGCTAGTCCAAGTCCCCCCACGCCCACCCCCACCTCGTCCCTCCCCAGGTCAGGGCCTGAGCTGGGCTCCATTCCGCCAGGTGCCCCACTCAATCTGCGCCATGTCTGCCCCATTTATCCACGTCCCAGTTTAAACTGACCTGCTGAGAAATACCGTCCAGGAACTATCTCCTTCACTTCCCAATTAAGATCCCTCCCTCCTCCTACCGACCCCCAGACTTGGGGGCCTCCAGCAATAAATTTGTAGAGGACAAAGCTTGTCTTGCCCATCTCTGTATTACTTGAACAAACACACACAAAAGGAGGTCCAGGGACTCCTCCAGCAGAATGCCTGTCCACCAACCTTTGTTGAGGGCAGTGCACAGAGACTGCCAAGCAGGCAAGGGTCTTTTAAAATGCTTCCTCCTCCCCTAACAATCGCATGACATTAGCATATCAATACTCTTGAGAAGTAAAACACCAAAGAGAACGGATTGATTTGTACAACCTAACTTTCACCTCGCTTGATCAGAACTTCCTTCTATTCCTTACATGTCATCTAGAGTATCTTCTAAAACACGAAAAAGCTGACATTTGGTCCTCCAACTTCTTCCTCAGTAATGCCAAGGCCACAATAAACTTGCCCCCCCTTCCCTTTTTTTCTTTTTTGGCCACCCCATGGCATATGGAGTTCCCAGGCCAGGGATCAGATCACAGCTGCAACCTATGCCAATGCTGGATATTTTATTTTATTTAAAAAAAAAAATTTTTTTTTTTTGGTCTTTTGTCTTTTTAAGCCTGTACCTGCAGCATGTGGAGGTTCCCAGGCTAGGGGTCTAATTGGAGCTGTTGCTGCTGGCCGGAGCCACAGCAATGCCAGATTCGAGCATACACCACAGCTCACAGGCAACACCAGAACCTTAACCCACTGAGCAAGGCCAGGGATTGAACCTGCAACCAGTCGGATTCGTTTCCACTGCGCCACAATGGGAACTCCAATGCTGGATCTTTTCATCCACTGTGCCCAGCGCAGCAGAGATGCTGCTGATCCTGCTGTGCCACAGTGGGAACTCCCCAATTTTTGTTTGTTTCCCAAGTCTTTTGTATCTTAGAAAATGAAAGATAATGAGACCATACCAATTTACTCATGTTTTAGAAGAGTTACCTTACCATGTGGGGCTTTAAATGATATTTTAACAAACCAACCAAAAGCGAGGAAAGGTAAGCTTCCTTGTAAAGCAGAAAGCCAGTGAGGAAACGTAACTGATTGGGGTAAGAATTAACACACACTAATACTAAGGGGTAAATGTTGGGGAATGGGATAGTTCCCTTACTAACAAAAAATGGAAAAAAAGAACCTTTAAGTGCAGAAATCTGGCAAACATCACGCCTTAACCAGGCATTCCTGCATGCTCGCAGGAACACACACACAGAAAGCATAACCTGAATTAAATCATGAGGAAACACACAAAACCAAATTGACTCTTCAAAATTACCTGTATCATGAAGGATAAAGGCTGACAACTTGTTCCAAACTGAAGAGACATGACAACTAAAGGCAATGCAGGAGCTTCGATTGGCAAGATAGTTGCTATCAAGGACATTATTGGAAAACTGGTGAAATTTTGAAAATGAAGGACATAACTGATTTGTATCGATGTTACATTTTCTGTCTATAATTGCATAGAGATAAATAGAGCAAACTGGCAAAAAATTAACAATGTTGAATGTGAGGTGAAGAGTTTTGGGAATTAATTATAACAGCAGTGCAAATTTTGTGTAAGAATGAAAGTTTTCAAATAAGTTTAATTTAAAAATAAATTATTTCATTGTTTAACTGCAAGTTAGAGTCATGGCCAGAAAAATCAAGATTTGTCCCAGCAAGTATATACGAACTGGACTCCCATCTATGGGTAAAGAATAAAAACATTTAGGATCTTGGACTTACAGTATAGTGCAGGGTCAGCAAACTGTGTTTCACCAGCAGGTAAAACTGCCCCCTCCAAGTCTGTTTTCGTAAATAAAGTGTTATTGGAAGACAGCTATGCACTCTCATTTCTGTACCATCTACAGCTGCTTTCATCTGTGGCCCACAAAATCTAACATGTTTACTATCTGCCCTTTTACAGAAACTTTCAACCCCTGGTCTAGTGAAACACAGTAAGTCATTGCTTGGGGGAAAAATTAATAGAAAAATATAAATAACAATTGTGAAGAACCATACAATGTTATAAATATATATATATATGTATGTATATCCTCAAGCAACAGACATGTCAAGTTTTAATTTGTACTTTGTGACAATATAATGCTTATCAGAAATCTTTTTAGGGCCGCACCTGCAGCCTATCGAAGTTCCCAGGCTAGGGGTCAAATCAGAGCTGCAGGGCCGGCCTACACCACAGCCACAGCCACGCCAGATCTGAACCGCATCTGCAACCTATACCACAACAATACCAGATGCCTAACCCAGTGAGCAAGGCCGGGGATTGAACAGCATCCTCCCAGAGGCTATGTCAGGTCCTTAACCCACTGAGCCACAACGAGAACTCCTCTTATCAGAAATCTTTTCTTTTCTTCAAATAGAAATATTAAAAGTTTACAAAATTCTTAGAAATTTTCACTAAGAAGTATAATATTATCCTACAGTATATTCAATTTCATAGCTGAATTTAAGCAGGAATAATCTGCTAACGTTTACTCTCTATGAATATTTCAAAAAACATTTCCCTAAAGTATATATGCTCATAAAAGAGGCAGGGGTATGTTTACCTACTTTCAAATCAGGTCCCAAGACCTTGTTTTCTGAACAGCCTCTGGGGGTCAGAGGTCCCTCTCAGAGTGCCTTCCCTGGATCTCCCACAGATGTGGTGTCTGTTCCTCCAGTGGGCACTTTCCTGGTGGTCCGAGAAACCCAATTACTGTGGTCAGTAATCCTTTCTCCTATAGGTAATCCAAACATAAAATCTGAGCTGATACCGGTCTAATCCCCAACAGATGAAGTACTGAATGTGTCTCAAGTCTTGACATTATTTCTACCAAAAACTTGACAGATTTAAATATAAAAATAATTTAAATCAAATCTGACTCTGAACGCAATTTCAAAGCACTATGGAAATTTAACTATAAATTCAGCAGTAAGATTCTGGACTGATCTCTTCAGTCATCAGACAGCAAGAGGATCAGACACACCAGACCACAGCGATGTTCCCGACCACTTTTACTCCAACGACTGGCTCCCTTGCAGGTGAGCATTTTCAAATACAAAGGAAAAGGGTCTATTTTCTTTCTAACATTCCCATGACAGGAGCCACCCTGAACAAAGAGGATTTTATCCATCAAGTACGTGGAACATGCCGTTACCTTCATATCTTCCAGGATCTTTAGAAGGTTAAATGACCTAAAGAAGTGATAAATGACAGGAAGCCGTAACTGGAAGGAAGGCAGGAGAGTACAGTAATAAAGAGTGACGAAATAAACACCATGTCAGAAAGGTCTAAATGTCACCTAACCTTCAAGCGGGGGACTGAGCAAATTATTTAACTGTTTAGCTAAGCCTCAACAGGTCACTTTCGTAAATTTGTGGGACTACATGCCTCACAGGGGACTAAATATGGTTACAATGCACAATATGATGATAAGTGGTCATTTAAAAAATGAACAAAATCCAGAAATTTCTCCCCCCTCCCGTTTGTAGCAAGTTAAAGACCTGATGATATTTAGGAAAAGAACATTAAAACTTACAAGGTCTGAATTGTATTCTGCCTCTGCCATCAAGGCATCTTTATCTGTGAGACCCTGGGCCCAAACTTTCTCATGCTTCAAATGAAAAGGATGAATAGATACTCTGTTCCCGTGCTCCGGATTTCTGCAGCTCTGGAACCAGTGGCTCACTGGAGGTGCCACCCAAATTCTGAAAATCTATGTCATCCTCTGGATGACAGAGGAAACTAACTTAAAATATAAAATTCAATTTTTGTTTACCAATATTCTTTGGTTACCATTAAGGCTGATCACAACAAAAACAAGCAGGATGTTGCTCCTCTTAATCTGGTGACCAAAATTAAGATGGAAGTGCACTTAGTACAAATAGGCTTCTCTACAGCAGGACAAGCAAGGAAAATGCCTCGAAAATTTAAACTTCCAAAACTCAGCATACCTTACCAAAATCTTAGCTGGGCTTCAAGTGTCCAAAGTCTATGCCTTGTGAAATAACTACCGTTAAAATAAGGGACAGGTGGGATGTCTGTAAAGTACTCTGGCTGCCCCCTCCCCGCCCTTCCACCAAAGGTCAGATGTTACAGAGGGGAAAGGGAAGGCTGAGGCTGTGTGGTGGGGATATGTGTTTTTGCATATTTTTTAAATCTCCCATAAAAAAAAAAGGAACAGTATTTATTTTTAAAAGAATCAATGTAATTCATTGTATTAAAAAACTAAAAAAAAAAAAAAAAAAAGGGAGTTCCTGTCATGGCACAGTGGAAATGAATCCAACTAGGAACTGTGAGGTTGCAGGTTCCATCCCTGGCCTCACTCAGTGGGTTAAGGATCTGGCGTTGCCGTGAGCTGTGGTGTAGGTGGTTGCAGATGTGGCTTGGATCTGATGTTGCTGTGGTTGTGGTGTAGGCTGGCAGCTGTAGCTCCAGTTGGACCCTTAGCCTGGGAACCTCCATATGCCGTGGGAGCAGCCCTCAAAAGCAAAAACAAAACAAAACAAAACAAACAAAACAAAAAAAACCCTAAAAAAGAAAGAAAATCATAAATGTGGAAAAAGCAACTGGACAAAATCCAACATTCAGTCCTAAGTTCAAAAAAAGGTCTCAGTGAATGCAGGAAGCTCTCTTAACCTGCCAAAGGGCACCTGTGAAAAGATAATACCTTAAACATCAAAACCCACAACTTCTGCTCTTCGAAACACACTGTTAGGACAATGAAAAGAAAGTCAAAGAACGTAAAATACTACTTTGCAAATCATGCATCTGAGAAAGGACCTGTTTCTGGAATATACAGAGAACTCTCAAAACTTAGTAAGGAAACAAGTAACCCAATATGGGCAAAAGATACTGACACTTCACCAGCAACAGTCAATGATGAGCACATAAAAAGACAAGCACCATCAGACTTTAAGGAAATGTAGGTTCAAACTACAATGAAAAACATCTTAACAGACAAGCTAAAATGAAGACCGCCCACCCAGTGTTGGCAAGGGTGTGGGCACCCTGACTGGCACACACACTGGCGGGGGAGGAGGAACAGCCACTTTGGAAGTTTCTTAAAAAGTTAAAACAGCCAAACCACTCCTCGGAATATATGCAAGAGAAAGAACATAGACACACGAAGACTTGCACCTAAATGCTACAGCAGGTTTAAAAAGCCAAAAACAGAAAACTATCCCAAAGCCCAGCAACATTTTAGACAGAAAACATCTGAGAAAAGTGAAGTAACTTGCTTAAGATGATATAGTGAATAAATAGCAGGGCCAGAACCTGAAGCTGGATCTAAAGGTTTACCAGACCCAGTGCTGTTTCCCTGCACAAAACTATGCTGGGATTTACTCCTAACTGCAGCATGGTGAGTGAGTGTTCAAACACTAACGCACCTGGTACCAATGAGGCAGAAGATGAGTCTGTGCCCCAGTCTAGGGAGAAAGGGAGCTAAGAAGATGGATTTAAAAGGGGAGTCAAGGGATGGAGAGGGGAGGGGAGGGCAGGAAGGGAGGAGAGGGCAGGAAGGGAAGGGAGGGCAGGAAGGGAGGGAAGGAGAAGGGGGGAGGAGGAGGCGGGACCTAGGGTGATTGTGCAAAGTCCCATCTTAGAAGCTGCAGGAGGAGGGCCATTTAACCAACTTAACCCGAGGTCCACAGGTGCGCCACCCACTCTTCTTCCCAAAACATTAAATCAGGTTTACTTTCAGATCCAAGTCAAAAGCCAAACAACACCCTAATTCAAGTGTAGGAACTGTCCACCTTATCATGCAGATGATGGCAAAAATTCTGTCATCGAGAGAAAAATCCAAAATTCTAAAATATAAGGCAAACACAGGGGTAAAGTAACAATAGTTTAATAAATATAAATCCTTTGGGTTTTTTTGTATTTTTAGGGCCGCTCCCATGGCACATGGAGGTTCCCAGGCTAGGGGTTGAATCGGAGCTGTAGCTGCCAGCCTACACCACAGCCACAGTAATGCGGAATCTGAGCTGGGTCTGCGACCTACCAAAGCCGGATCCTTTAACCCACTGATCAAGGCCAGGGATTGAACCTGCATCCTCATGGATGCTAGCCAAATTCGTTTCCACTGAGCTGCGAGGGGAACTCCAAATTGTTTTGATGAGTGGAGAAATGAGCCGAAAGGACCAGAAATAAACCAGTGGCCAACAGACGTGGCCGATAAATGAACTTCACCAAACGAGGGCTTGCCCTCTATCACTTTCAGAAGGAAAACCCTGTGCATTTGGAGGCTTGTTTTTCCCCCAGTCATGCAGCTACAAGCCCTAGCAGATGATGCAAATATTTACAGAAAACAAAGTGTATTGTCCCATTTTCTTTTTCTTTTTTAAAGAAATCCCATATGGGGATTTGTGAACCGAGGTATCATTAACTGATTCTATACACACATGGGAAGCACTAAAACCACTTAAGCATCTTTTCTAAGATACCAACTACATTATCGCTAAATAAAGATTTCTTGTGTCCAGTCTTGTTGGCGGCCATAGAGAGGCGTTACAAGTCCCATGACTTGCCCTCCCAACTCCCCACGTACCAACACTCCAAGGGTTTCCAATGACACAGCCCCAGTGTTTCATGTCTCACTTCCCCGGATGGCAGCACTCTGAGAAACTTACAAACATGGTTTTCGAAGGCAGCTGAGGGCCCAGAGGCTCTCTGTAAGGACAGCAGTCTAGGTAGTTACATCCAATTAGTTCTGGATCCATCGTTAACTCACTACTTCAACACTGCCCTCAAACTCAGTATCGTGTAGAAGGGTCCCAAACTTTAAGAGGAAAAGTCCTGTGTGGTGGCACATTCTATACCAGCTCCCAAGGCCCTTCCAGGGCATGCTGGTCACAGCTGACAGCAAAGTCAACACAGACTGGAGCAGCTGCACACGCCCCAGCCCCACTGGAATCCCCTCCCGCAGCTTAGACCACAGCTCGGCAGCACGTGGGATTAATGGGCACCAGGCCACCAGGCACACAGGACAGAGAGCACTGCACCAGCCAGGGCCACTCCACATTGTGAACTGGGCGACGTAAGAAAATACAACACTTAGGATCAGGAGGCCTAGCTTAAAATTCTGGCTAGTTCTTAGCAGTCTGTTGCCTAAGAGACCATTTTAGTCCCTCTGTGTGTCAGGCTGACGTTAATATCGGAGGTCCAGCTTCTCCACCTCACATGGCTCCTGGGAAGAACAATCCCTAAATGAAAGCAACGGAAACGTACGAAAACTAGGGGAAACCCTGAAAACTATGGTAAACCTACGAAAACTACCAAAGAAGATAATCTTCAAATTATTACAAAAAGTTAATTTTTTTTCTTTTTAGGGCCGCACCCGTGGCATATAAAAGTTCCCAGGCTAGGGGTCGAATTGGAGCTGTAGCTGCTGGCCTACACCACAGCCACAGCCACACCAGATCCAAGCCACGTCGGCGACCTACACCACAGGTCACAGCAACGCCAAATCCTTAACCCACTGAGCAAGGCCAGGGATTGAACCTGTGTCCTCCTGGATACTAGTTGGATTCATTTCTGCCGCGCCACAATGGGGACACCTCAAAAAGTTGTTTTAAATCAAACCCCTTCCATGCAATTCTTTTTATCAGCATTACCTTGTTAAATCTTACTTAAGCCCCATCTCAATGTATTCTAGAAATCTAGCAACTCAGATGTACATCAAGATGGCGTCTTTGAAAAACTGACAGCAGAAATCTAAATGAGAGCCTGTCGGTAACACTTCGGGCCTCCCGTGGTCCCAGGAGCGGGCAGGGTTCCCTGAGCTCTGAAGTCACTCTGCTGAGATGGTGTGTCACCCGCCAGCTTTCACTCAGAAGTGCACGGTGTGTTTCATCAGACAGTGTTGGAAGGATCACTTTCTACCAAGAGGAGTGTACAGTTTTTCAGTGCATTATTCTCCTGCGCTTGATTTGAACAGTGCCTTACGACTGGGTCACTTACTTACCTTTACTTCTCCTTTACCTGTGGAGAAGTACACACAAGGCACCACTTTTCACACTTTGGGGTTTTGTTCCTTTTTCTCCAAGAGTATCTGTCGAGTTCATCTCTGACCAACCCTTTTCTACCCATGTTTCTACTCACTCTGCACAGAGACTTAGGGGCTTAAACCTGACAAATGACCTGAGACCCTGATCAAGGTCTGGCAAGAACCCCCTTTTCCAGATCTAGGCCCACCCAGTCCTCCCTGGCCCCCAGCTGCTCAGGACTTGCACAAGGGTATTTACTCTCTTTTCAGTCTTAGTCCAAGTTCTGCATTTAGAAAAGGCAACCGAGATTCTGGAGCTTGAGCAAAAACAAGCTCTTTCTTGGCCTCTCCACCAGCTCGGCCAACACAGTGCAGTTGTGAGGGCAGCCCAGCCCACTCTCCCTAATGTCCCAATGTCCCAGCTTCTCTTCTGGCTCTGGGTGTGACATATGACAAGCTTCCCATTTCCCTCCCTTCCCACCTCGCCTGGACCGAATGTCCCCCTCACCCATCCCGACATGACAGATGCCAACTGCTCCTTCAATTGGCCATACATTCGAAGATCCCCTGCTCCTGAACACCTTGGGTAATGTTATCACCTGTAAAACTGTAGCAGCTTAGAAAAGTAAGCAATGATTCTAACCAACTACAAATATGCAAATAAATTATCTGTTCCTTCAAATGTCTCACGCTTTATCCTGAATTAAAACACACCGGACAACACTGTAAATCAGCTACAAATGCATTAATACACCCACACACAACACCCCACTGGGTACTAATAGGACCTTAAAGAAGTTAACTGCGGAGTTCCCATTGTGGTGCAGTAGAAACAATCCAACTAGGAACCATGAGATTGTGGGTTCGATCCCTGGCCTCGCTCAGTGGGTTAAGGATCCAGTGTTGCCGTGAGTTGTGGTGTAGGTCGAAGACACGGCTCAGATCTGGCATGGCTGTGGCCATGGCCAGCAACTGTACCTCCGATTAGACCCCTAGCCTGGGAACTTCCTTATGTGGAGGGTATGGCCCTAAAAAGTGAAAAAAAAAGTGGGGGGGGGGACAACAAACAAGCAATAGTCACCATCTACCAGCCACTATTCTAAGTGTTTTATATGCATTTATTTATGCAAGGCTCTAAACAACCCTAGACTGTGGGTAATAGTAATTACACTAATCTAAAAACGGCAACATAAGGGCACAGGGAAGTTCAGTGAGTTGCCCGAGTCTGTCCAAAGGGGCGACATGAAGACTGGAGGAAAGCAGTCTGGCCTCTGAGCCGTCTAATAACTACTGTGTGAGCATGCCCCCACACCCTCATTATCACACTTGTATTAAAACTGCGTGTAAACCACTAGAGGGCATGGATTGTGACCATCCTGCCCACTGGTAGATCCTCAGTACCAAACAGAACTCTGGAGGGTCATGAATAAATCATGGTTGAGTTCTTCATAGGTATGGCTTCTCTTCTAGGTTGCGTTCCCTAAGGGTCAAGGGCACAACTAACAGGACAGCTCACTTTTTAACCTTGACGAATGCATGGCACCTAAGTGGTAAGAAATGAGTGACAGCCCTTAACACCTGCTGAAGGAATGTGTTTTCTATTTACAAAACCTTGAACCTGAATATAAGCATGAGACGCCCCTGCCTCATCAGAGCCACGTCTTCAAGCCTAACTGTGCAAAAAACCAATAGCTACCTTAACATTTTAAGGTCACTAGGAGGGAGACAAGTGTCCTAGGGTAAAACAGCACAGGAAATGTAAAAGTTGTCTTTAACTACCTGAGCGCTGCTCCCTTAAAAGAGCTCGTTACTTTAAAAAAAAAAAAAAGTAAACTTATATTTTGCCAAAGATAAGTTTACATATGGTTCACTCACTTAAAAAAAAAAAATACTCTTTTTAAGGAATCCTTCTAAAGAGTAAATCGCCCTCACTTCACTCAAAACACCCAGTCTTTAAAAATTGAGCTTATTTGTGGCAAGGGACACATTAGACAATGCAAAAAAAGATTAACTACACGGCATTTAAAAGAGCTATTTCAAAGTGCAGCCACCTCTGTATTGCTTACATCGACAGCAGCCACAGTAAATCTCAGCTCTGCCCGAACACACCACAAATTCTACCGCGGTTATCTCTGCAACTCAAGGACAATTTCCAAATTATTCTGTGTTCTCAGAAGAGCACACACGAAATGAACAAGTCCTTTCTGACGCTACTCTGGAAATGTCAAACTTTGTTTTGTTTTCCCTGCAGCCAAAGGATCGACTGTGAAAACTTGAGCATCTCCAAGAAAGCAGACATCTGAGTGTTCAAGAAGGCCTGGCGCCGTGCGAACCGCGCACCCTAGGAACGCGGCGGGGAAAGCGGCCCCTCCCGCCAGGCCACACCTTCCACCTTCCCGGCCCCCGGACCCCGGCGCCGGGAGACTGCGGGTCTCCGGCGTGCGGTGCCGCTCCACGCGGGAGGCGCCCAGACCCTGTCCACGGTCCCAGCCCTCTGGCCCGGGAGGGGCCGCGAAGGTTCCCGGGCGCCCGCCTGCCCCGGCTTCCGCCCGCCGGTGCTCCCGCCCGGCCGCCGAGCCGCCCCCTCCGAGCCGGGCCGGGGACCGAGGGCCGGGGGCCGGGCGTCCCCACAGCCGCCGCCGCGCCGGGATCGGCCTCCGGACCCCACCGCCCGCCAGCCCCCCGCCCCGAGGCCGGCGCGCACTCACATCCGTCCGCGTCCTCCTGCAGGTCCTCCTGGAGCAGCGACAGGTCTGCGCCGAGGGAAAGAAGAAAGCCGTCAGCCCGCCGCCCGCCGCCCCCGGCCCGCGCCCCCCGCCCGCCGCCCCGCCGCGGGGCCCGTACCCGCCATCTTGCGGCGCCCCCTCCTCCGCCGTCGCCCGGGGACCGGGGCTACAGCGCGGCGCGCGCGGCGGCCGGTGGACGCGCGCGGGAGGCGGTGCCGCGGGGGCGCGCGGGGCGGGCCGAGCGCGGCGGGCGGACCCGGCCGCCCCTGCCCGCGCGCCGGCCCGCCTCCCGCCTGGCTCGCTCCCGGCCGCCCCGCCGGCGCGCTCTCGGCTCGGCCCGCCGCGGTACCGCGTGCGGTCCGGCGTCGTTGCCGCTGCCGGGGGCCCGCGCCGAGTGCTGGGCCGGGCGACCGGGGCGGGCGGGGCCTCGCGCAGCACGCTTTGTTGGGTCACGGCGCCGCCAGTTCGGTCGGCGGGGCTCAGCCCGGCCGCCACTCTATACACACACAGACACACACAACACACACACACACACACCCCGCCCTGGCGGCTGCGCGCGCGGCCTCAGCTCCGGCCGAGACCGGGGCACTTCGGAGCCGGGAAGCGCGAACAAAGCCGCCGAGGGCCGGGCGCGGCGGGGCGGCTGGGCTCAGGCCGGTTCCGCCCCCTGGGCGGCGGGCGCGCGCGGGGCGGAAGTAAGGGCGATCCCCGACCTGGGGTTACTAGGATGAATGAGGGACAGCTGGGTCCGAGCGCAGGGTCCCTGACCTCCGCCGGTGCAGGAGGAAGGGCTTCTTTCTAGCTGTAGCTTTTATCCTGAAAGTGTTGAAACAATTTTGGTGGTATTTGAGGTGCTGGAGTGAAACCTGTATCACAGGTTTTATTTTCCCTTGTTTTTACATGAGTTAAATGACGAGTACGACCTCTTCCACTCGAGGCCTCGGAAAGGCTCAGCTCCTGAGTGGGGAACAAAACAATGAGGCGTCCTTACAGTTTTCGGAACAGGCCCGTTTAAAGTGATGCCACGTTGGGGGTCTGGAGTCCTGGGGAGCAGAGAGAATTCCAAATAGTCTGCACTGTGGCCTTAACCAAGGGCACTATTACATTTAATGCCGTTAAAGACCCTCTGAAATTCATGATTCTGTGTAATAAAGTGGATTCTACTAGCTGTTCCAAAAACCTGCCTCGCAGATGCTACAAGATGGAATGCATGTTGCATAGTATGTGTTAAGTTTCTGGGAGTAATAATAACTGGAATAGCACCTACGAGTCTAGTTGTGTGTCTTATTTTCTCAAATACAGAGTAATTAAAACTAAGAGCCAAACTGTCACGACCCATTTCTTCCCTGAGAGAAGGCCCTTCCCTGAATTCAGGTGACACTAATTCTCAAAATGACAAGGAGTTAGAAATTCACAGGCTATCAATTGACTCACCCTGTAAGCATTTTGCCCAATGACACCTACCACTTTAACAATTCCGGGTGGATGGGGGCAGGCACAGGATTTGGCTCTTTACATGAAGCGGTGATCTCCTTGCAACAACACAAGATCCAGGTTGCCAACTATGCTTCAGCTCCTGGACACACAAAAATAAGGAAACTATCTGCATGGTCTACCCAGTAAAGGCAGACTTCTAATTCTCAATGATTGTGCTGAAGTAGAGGTTACATACCCAGTGTTAGCCAGGGATGCAGAATGGCTAACCCTGCTTTTGCCTCACTGTGAGTTTTATCTCACTTTCTCTGCATTGGCAGCAGAGAGGAAGGTGTGTAATTTTGTCCATATTGTTCAGGAGCTGTGCATCTAGTTATCATCTTACCTGCACCACATGTTACAGCCGGTCCCTGGAGGCAGCTTGGTTTTCAGACATTTCAATGGGGCATCCTTACAGTTTTTGGCATAGGCACGATTTTTACATTTGATTTTTGTTCACTCTCTAGTCCTTTCTCAGAGATACGAGAAATGTTTTTTAAACCAGTATTTACTCTCTAAAAGGCACTATTTCCTCCTCATAAAAAAAATGATATTTGAGGTGTTCCTGTCATGGCGCAGCGGAAGCAAATTCGACTAGCAACCATGAGGTTGTGGGTTCAATTACTGGCCTTGCTCAGTGGGTTAAGGATCCAGCACTGCCGTGAGCTGTGGTATAGATTGCAGACACGGTTTGGATCCTGCGTTGCTGTGGCTATGGCATAGGCCAGCAGCTGTAGCACCAATTAGACCCCTAGCCTGGGAACCTCCATATGTCGTGGGTGTGGCCCTAAAAAGCAAAATAATAATAATAATAATGATATTTGAGGAGTTCCCATCGTGGCTCAGCGGTAATGAACCCGACTAGTATCCATGAGGATGTGGGTTCTGTTCCTGGCCTCACTCACGGGGTAAAGGATCCAGTGTTGCCGTGAGCTGTGGTGTAGGTCACAGAGGGGTTTTGGATCCTGAGTTGCTGTGGCTGTGATGTAGGCTGGGAACATCCATGTGCCATGGCTGTGGCCCTAAAAAGAAAAAAAAAAAAGATATTTGAACCAAGAATAGCAATTATTATTCTACACATTCCTACCCCATTGGCACTTTTAATGTAGCCTATAGATGCCAGTTGTGCTGTTAGTGGTCAGAGCACAACCCCCCTTCCCCACAATCTGCCACTGAAATCTGTAAACTAGAGGGAATGCCATGAGTCACTGCTTTAAAAAGTATCATCCAACTATGTGGTACGAAGGCCTGAGTTTTTCAGAATAAATCCTCTTTCAACTGATAGTGAAAACTTTTATTAGTAGCCAAGGAGCCTCGGAAATGGTTGAATTTGGCTCTTCAAACACCAACAAACATAATAAGTATCACGGGGAAAGTATTGCTAATAAAGAAAAAAAAATCCAACTGACATTGCCTGATGCAATGTCATTTATTAATTTTTGTATTGGTCATTGAACTGTTTACTTTTTTCTTCAATGAACATTCCTGAAACTGAAAGTATACAAAAAGTGGGTCTACTAGTTATTCTTTGAATAATAATAAAAAAAATCAATCTGAAAATGGAGACATACATAAAAATGCTTTTTAAAACAATTTTTTTTGGTCTTTTTTTTAGGGCCCCACCCATTGCATATGGAGTTGCCAGGCTAGGGGTCCAATTGGAGCTGTAGCTGCCAGCCTACACCATAGCCACAGCAATGCCAGATCCCAGCCTCCTCTGCGGCCTACACCACAGCCCTCGGCAATGCAGCATCCTTAACCCACTGAGGGAGGCCAGGGATTGAACTCACGTCCTCAGGGATGCCAGTCATGTTCGTTAACCACTGAGACATGAGGGGAACTCCTAAAACAAATTTTTAACCTTTTTTTCCATTCATCTCTGTGGAGTTTTTTAGCCAGGCTGATGAAATGTCCCTCACAAACTGCCACTCCCCAGTAAAACAAATATTTTCTTTTTTTTATTAGTTGCCAATCTCTTACCAAAAGCCTCCTATATATATTTTGATAAGTTGTATGAAGGTAAATATTTCTGTGAAATTTTTATCTTTTCTTTCTATGCTTCCTTTAGTCCCCTTTAAAGCTCCTTGTCAAGACAACATTCCGAAATGAGAAATCTTAGACTCTCCTAGAGATTTTATGGTTTGCTTTCAAAGATACTAGATCTCTTTTGATTCACATCAACTAAAGACGCATTTTTCTCACAGTACCCTAGAAAAAAAAGGAAAAAGGGAAGAAAGAGAAAAGGAGGAGGAAAGGGAGGGAGGGATGGAGGGAGAACGAATGGATGGAGAGAGAAAATAGCTCCAGAACCAAGCTCTGTCCAGGATTCTCTCAGGCTGTCCTTTCTCCGTTTACAGGAGTTGTAATAGATGCAACAGAATTTCAGCTCTGTCTACAGTCACCAAGGCTGCGAGTTTCTTAGCACAGCCATTATGAGCAGAACAGTGCAACCTAGAACCACGGCGGCTGTAAAACAAGCATAAAAGAAAGTAAACCCGCTGTTTCTTTGCCATCATGTTAAGGACTCCAGTGCTCTTCACAGTGCTCCAGAGTAGTAGAAAAGCATTCTGCACTGAAGAATTTTATAGTTACTTCAGCCAGGGTAGGGCATCCATCCAATTTGTTCCATGCATTTTAATTTCATTGGGAAAATCAAGATGTGAACAAAGTTTAATCCATAGGGAACGTAATGGATTAAAATGGCAGTGTTGGTTTTCTTTATGCCTTTCTCTCCAAATGCAGAGTATCAGTTCAAAGCCATGTGGAAGATTTTGCCCCAATGTCTGGAGGAGTATGTGCTGAGATGTTTATTATTCTGAATATCACTGGATGAGTCAGGTTGCACCAGGAAAGAACCATAAGCAAACCACGTATTCAAACCCAGATAATCTCAGTGATTGAACTATGCCTTGATTCTTGACTTTTCTCCCTATGGCTGCCTTCTGGCTCTGATTCAGAAGTAAGAGCATGCACTCCCAACTTCATAGCTGTGTAACTCTCCTTAAAAAAAAACAAAAACAAAAAAAAAAAACTGCCTCTGTTCCTGGTCATTGATGCCTCCGTTTGGTGTAAAAAAAAAAAAAAAAATTAGCACCATGACACAGTATAACTCATACAAAAGATAGCTAATCCATTTTTTAAACGTTTTATTTTGAAATAATTACAGATTCACAGGAAGTTTCGAAAAATGTACAGGGAGGTCCTGTGGACCCTTCCCCCAGCTTCCCCCCAATGGTAGGAAATATGGTATGTTTTGAAACATTTTTGAGATGTATGTACCAGGCATTAAGTATTTTTGTGTAAGTTTATTTAATCCTTAAAACAGTTATGTGAAGTAGGTATTGATATTTACATTTTTAAAATAAAGGAAACCAAAGCTCAAAGAGGTTAAATTTTTTTTTCTTTTTTCTTTTTTTTTGGTCCTTTTTAGGGCCGCACCCACAGTATAGGGAGGTTCCCAAGCTAGGGGTCTAATCAGAGCTGCAGCCCCGCCGGCCCATGCCACAGCCACAGCAATGTGGGTTCTGAGCTGCGGCTGCAACCTACACCACAGCTCACGCTCACGGCAGTGCCAGATCCTTAACCCACTGAGCGAGGCCAGGGATTGGACCCACAACCTCATGGTTCCTAGTCGGATTCATTTCTGCTGTGCCACGACGGGAACTCCCTCAATGAGGTTAAAATTTTTACAAAAGTCAGAGAGTAAATAGGGTAGTTGGTATTCAAACGTTGGAATCCTGATTCTAAATGATGCTAATAGGACGTGTATATCATCACATTCAGGACTTTTCCATCAAAATCATCTCTCAGCCAATTTCTTGGGCATCGGAAAAGACTGTTCTTTTCCATGTAGGGTCTTGATACCTCTAAATGCCAGCGAGGTTGTCTCTCCATTCCCTACTGAATTTGACCACTGAGATGTTCTGAGAATCACCCTTTCACTCTGTTCTCACCTAATAACACTGAACAAGGCATTAACCACTTTAAAACCATACCAGTAACTTTCTGACTAGTCTTTCTCAATGCAGTCTGGGCAAGGATGCAAAAATTACCTTTTTTGTATAACATTTTGCTAGCATGAATCGTGTGAAAATCCTAGCCTGTGCCTTGATGTTGTCTTTCCACCAGAGGCCCCACCCTTCCTGAGAGATGTTTATGGCCATTTCCCTTTTCTGTTTTAAGCCAAATTGTCCTGGGTTAGGACAATCTTGAACTCAGCTTCCAACTCACTTCTCCCTCAAACCATGTTCTTAGTTTTTCTGTGTGTGATTTTGTTTTTGCTGCTGCTGGCGGTGGAGGATGGAGAGGGTCTACATTTTTGTAACATTATTTTTTTTATTTTTCCAGTTATGAAAATATACCTTCTTGTGTTCCTGCCATGACACAGTGGGTTAAGGATCCAACTGCAATGGCTTGGGTTGCTGTGGAGGAGTGGGTTTGATCCCTGGCCCAGTGCAGTGGGTTAGACGATCTGGGGTTGCCGAAGCTGTGGCTCGGATTCAATCCCTGGCTCAGAAAGTTCCATTTGCTGTAGCTGTAAGAGAAAAAGAAAAAAGACTCTTGGAAAATCCAAAAAAAGTAAAATACAAAACTTCCCCCAAATCTCCCAATTCAGAGATTCTACCAAAGAACTTTAGTGCACCTGGACTCATTTTTTAAGCTTTCAAAGTCCCACATTAAAAAAATTTAGAGAGTTCCAGTGGTGGTTCAGCGGAAACAAATCTGACTAGCATCCATGAGGACCCAGGTTTGATCCTGGCCTTGCTCAGTGGGTTAAGGATCTGGTGTTGCCGTGAGCTGTGGTGTAGGTCACAGGTGCGGCTTGGATCCCACATTGCTGTGGCTGTGGTGTGGGCCAGCAGCTGTAGCTCTGATTGGGCCTCTAGCCTGGGAACTTCCATATGCCTTAGGTATGGCCCTAAAAAGACAAAAAAAAAAACCCAAAAAACAAAAAAAAATTTAAACATCCATCCCAAAATGTGAGTCACTGGTCTGTAGGACAATCACAGAGCTGTGCCACTGTCACCAAATCTGACTTGAGGACACAGGCATCGCCCCCATGAAGAGTCACCTACCCCACACTGCTAGCCCGAGGCAACTATCAATCTGCCTCCTGTCTGGATGGTCTACATCAACAGATTCACGCAGTAAGTGAACTGGCTTCTTTCACTTAGCATGATGCTTCCAAATTTCACCTATGACGTAGCATGGATTAGTATGTCACATCTTTTTACTGATGAATAATACTGCATTGTATATTTACATATTTTATTTATCCACTCATCAGTTGATGGACATTTGGGTTTTTTTCCACTTTTTAGCTGTTATGAATAATGCAACCATAAACATTCACATACAAGTTTTTGTGTACATGTATGCTTTCAGTTCTCTTGGGTACAGACCTAGAAGTGGAATGGCTGGATCACACACTAACTTTATCTTTACTATTTTGAGGAATTAGCAACTACTGTCCAAAGCAGCCACACCATTTCATATTCCCAACGGTAATGTGTGAGAGGTCCAGTTTCTCCACATCCTGCTACATAAAATGTACTTCTTTCACAGTAAAGCTGTCATTATTCATAAAAGATGTGATTGTTTGGGTGAAAATACAGGAATCTGCAAAAAAACTATGAAAATTAAGTAGTAGGGAGTTCCAGGAGTTCCCGTTGTGGTTCAGTGGTTAACGAATCCAACTAGGAACCATGGGGTTGTGGGTTCAATCCCTGGCCTTGCTTGGTGGGTTTAGGATCCGGCGTGGCTGTGAGCTGTGGTGTAGGTCACAGACGCAGCTTGGATCCCCCGTTGCTGTGGCTCTGGCGTGGGCCAGTGGCTACAGCTCCGATTCGACCCCTAGCCTGGGAACCTCCATATGCCTCGAGGGAGTGGCCCTAGAAAAGGCAAGAAGACAGAAAAAAAAAAAAAGAAATAGGGAGTTCCTATTGTGTGTGGCTCAACGGAAACAAATCCTCCTAGTATCCCTGAGGATGCGGGTTTGATCCCTGGTCTCTATCATTGGGTCGGGGATCTGGCATTGCCATGAGCTGTGGTGAAGGTCGAGGATGAGGCTCGGATCCCCCACATTGCTGTGGCTGTGGCTTAGGCTGGTAGTTGTAGCTCTGATTGGACCCCTAGCCTGGTTCATGATAACAGTGGCAACGTAGTAAACAAAGACCAAAGCAGCAGTGCAGAGCTGTGAGAGAAAGCTGATGCTGGGTCAGCTGGGATGCATGGGCCGGGCAGGGGGGACCTGATCCCTACCTCACTCCATATACAAAAATCAATTCCAGAAGGGTTGAGATAACAAATGCCCAAGGTACAGCCCTAAAAAGCAGGAAAAAAAAAAAGCAAATTAAGAAGTAAATTTAGCAAAGTCACTGTACACAAGGTCAAGTCTCTAATCATAAGTCAGTATCCAATAACTACTATACACAGAATTTTAAGATTTGATGCCATTTGTAATAGCATTTAAAAATGAATACTAGAAATGAATATAAGGAAATATAAGCAAGAACATTATATAGAAAGCTAGTAAAAGTATTGAGATAAATTAATTTATTAAATTATTTAAAAAGTATAAGGCCACAGATTAGAAGATTGAATTTAGTAAAGATGTGAATTGTCTTTCAAACTGATTTATAGATTCAATTCCTTCTCAATCAAAACTGGACTAATTTTTTTGGTGTGAATAGATATTGAAAACCTGATTCTAAATGTCTGAAAAGGGCCAAGGCAAAAATGGCCACTAATTTTGAAGAACACCAACAGAATGGGAAATAATTTCCTCTACTGACATCCAGACTTACATCAAAGCTACAATAATTAAGAGAGCATGATGTTACGGAGTTCCTGTTGTGGCTCAGTAGCTTAAGGACCCAACTTTGTCTCTGTGAGGATGTGGGTTCAATACTTGGCCTGACTCAGTGGGTTAAGGATCCAGTGTTGCCATGAGCTGCAGCATGTGTTGCAGATGTAGGTCAGATCCAGGATTGCTGTGGCTGTGGTGTAGGCCGTTAGCTGCAGCTCTGATTCAGCCCCTGGCCCAGGAACTTCCATCTGTTGTAGGTGTGGCCGTAAAAAGAAAAAAAAGTGAATATAAACAGACTGATAAAAAAAAAATGAAGAGTCCAGAAACAGATCTACACATATGAGAGTGCCTGGTTCATGATAACAGTGGCAACGTAGTAAACAAAGACCAAAGCAGCAGTGCAGAGCTGTGAGAGAAAGCTGATGCTGGGTCAGCTGGGATGCATGGGCCGGGCAGGGGGGACCTGATCCCTACCTCACTCCATATACAAAAATCAATTCCAGAAGGGTTGAGATAACAAATATTAAGTGTAAAACAATAAAACTTCAAAAGATAACATAGGAGAATGTTGTTCTGGTCTTGGGATAGGAAATGATTTCTTAAACAAGCAATAACACTGACCATGCAGGAAAAAGATAAATTAGGCCATCTTAGATGTTCTGCTACTCAAAGACACTATTAAGAGCTAAAACACAAGCTATAAGTGGAAGATCACTGCAACACATGTAACTGAAAAGAGTTTATCCTCAGAATAGTCAAAGAACTATAAATCATGAAGAAAAGGACAGACAATCCAACAGGAACATGGCCCATATATATGAACATGCAGCTCATAAAAGAGCATTCCATAGGAGTTCCCTGGTGGTCTAGTGGTTAGGATTAAGCACTCTCACTGCGGTGGCCAGGGTTAATTCCTGGTCTCAGAACTGAAATCCACATCCAGCCACAGCACACTGGGGCCAAAAAACCCAAACCAAACCAAAACAAAAAAAGGACATACAAATGGCAAACAAACATATGAAAAGGGGCTCAGTCTTCTCATCGGGGAAATTTAAGTTAAAACCATGATAAGATACCATAAAACAGCCCTCAGAAGAGCAAACATTGTAAGAGATGATACGAAGTACTGTTGAGGATGCAGAGTCTATCCTTTTCTATTGACGCTGTAACACATCCCTAACACTTTAGTGGTTTAACCAACTCAAAGCTATTATCTCAGAGTTCAGTGGGTCTAACTGGGCTTATTAAGGGGTCCCAGGGCTGCACTGCTTTCTGGAGGAGAGTTCATTTCCTTGCCTTTTTGGCTTTTAGAGACCCTCATGCTCCTCGGCTCTTGGCTGCCTTTCATCTTCAAGGCTGGCAAAGTTGCATCTCTGACCATCCCTCTTCCTTTCTCTTCCACATTTAAGGACTTGTGATGACAAGGGCCCATACGGGTCATCCAGGATGATCAGTAATTTAATCACAGCTGAAAAGTCCCTTTGCCACGTTAAGGTAACCTATTCACAGGTTCTAGGAATAAGCACACAGACATATTTGGGGGCGGGGGGATGTGGGAATTATTCTGCCTACCACGTAGAGCACCATAACTTTTATACAATGCTCTTGGGACTATAAATTGGTACAACCACTTTAGAAAATATCTGGCAATATTGACTAAAACCAAACACATGCAGAACCTACATAATCCAGCAATTCCACTCCAAAAGATGTCCACATCGTTATTTGTAACAAAGCCCCAAACTAGAAAAAACACAAGTGTCCATCAACATTTAGAATGGGTAAATAAAACTGGCATATTTATGTTATGGAATATGTATAGCAATGAAGACTGAACCACTGCTACATGCTATAAAATCAGCGCCTTGCATGGATGTCCTGTTAATTGCAAGAAGCCAAATGCTGCAGAATACTTTCCATGTGATCCCACTTACTCAAAATTTTTAAATGGGCAAAACTAATCTTTGGTGTTAGAGTCAGCTTACAGGCTACCTTTGTGGGAGTGCACGATGATTGTAAAAGGACTTGCGCTGGGCTTCTCAGTGTGGGTAAAATTCTTCCGGAGTGGAGGCTGCCTGTAAATGAACCCTCTGTAATAATTCTTCAGCCTATGTCTTATGATTGGGGCAATTTTTTCTGTATGCATGTTTTGCCTTATAAGTTTATTAAGCACTCAAACAATGTGAATATACTGAATACTACAGAAATGTACATTTAAAAATGGTTAGGATGGTAAATTTAATGCTATATGTCTTTTCCCGTCACAATTTAAAAAATGTATTAAGAAAAAAAAAAATTGCCTCTTCCAGAAAAATCTGGGTGACGAAAATCTAACGCAGCACCTAAGGATTTTAAACAGTATGAATTTTTCTCTGTATCATCTTTAGGAAGAAATTAATGAAGAGGAGGAAGAGAGGGAAAAGGGAGGGGAGAGGCAGGGAGGAGGAGAAGGAAGAGGAAAAGAAAATGCTTACCCGACTTAATTTGATTATTGAATACTACTCTGTTTCTGAGGCAGAGTGTTCCCCAGGTAGGTTAGAGGCACCGCATCCTTGGATTCCTCCCTCCTCTTTGGATCTTTGGCCCTCCTTCTAACAGCCGTCCCTTAAGGATGCTCGGGCCCTCCTACAGCACCCCCCCCCCCCAACACACACACCCGCCCCCGCGTCCCTGGGGTGAGTGTCCCCCAGCCTGAAACTGGAGGGAGAAGGAAGCGCAGTCGCCGCCATCCAGAGGCCAGAGCTCCGCGTCCTGGGTCTGCGGATGCGGAGCAGTCACCTCACCTCTTTCTGATGCGGTTTCCAGGTCTGCGAAGTGGAAATCGCGGTGGGGGGTGGGGGGAGTGCCTTTCTCGAGGGCTGTTGCGAGGGTCAAAGGAGTTCATACGTGTAGTGCGGTCACCAAGGCTGGCGCGTGGAGAGACGCACTAGGGAGTCGGTGGAGAACCGCCCGGAGACCCTCTACTCTGCACCCCTGTGCATCCCAATCATCCCGCGTGTGGGGCGCAGCGTTGGTGCCTTGGTTGGATTCTTAGCGGCCACTGCACCTGGCCAAGTGGATGGGACAGCCCCCCACCTAACTGTGCTCCGGAGGGACCCGACGCCCCCTGCCCACACAGCGCCCTCTTCCATCCTTCTGAGTTTGGGAAATAACGCGCGTATTAGGAACTTAAAGCGGCCGACTCCATCCTCAAGCTGTTTAACTTCCGCAGATTTCGGCCTCGGAGGGGGTGGGGCAGGCGGACACCGCTCGCTGACGTCATTTCCGGCATCCCTTGGCTGGCGCTGCAGGGAGACCACGTGTGCGTCCTGGTCTGATCCGGTCCTGACAGTGTGACAAAGTCGTTGGTAGGAATAACCGGGACATGGATTTGTTATTATTCTCTGAAGATGCCCTTTCGGATACAATTGAGCAGTCTAAATATAACTTGGAGGGAAATCTCCTTATGTGTTTCCTATTCTGTTGAATTCTGTTAACTTACTATGTAGAATAGTTCTGCGTCCAGAACAGCCAAGTGCCCCATCAAATCATCCTCTCTTTCCCATTTTACACTGTGAAGCCCATGGGTGTTATCGCTGCTGTTAATGGAAAGAGCCTTGTGGGGTCCAAGGGTAGGTGCTATCCCTATTTACCAATGGTGGGCTCGACGCTTAGACCCGTAGATACTTAGGTTAGGCTGTGTGAGTGTCTGTGGCAGAGTCAGGGCTGAAACCCAGGCCTTCTAGGCTTTAGATTCCCAACCCTTTTGACTCTGTCAGAAGCTTTAAAATTGGTACAAACATGGAGTTACCACTGCAGCTCAGTTGAAAGGAATCTGACTAGTATCTATGAGGATGCAGGCTCAATCCCTGGCCTCGCTCAGTGGGTTAAGGAGCCAGCGTTGCTGTGGTGTAGGACAGCAGCTACAGTTCCAATTCCACCCCTAGCCTGGGAACCTTCATATACCACAGGTGTGGTCCTGAAGAAAAAAAAAAGTTGGTGCAAACATTTGAAAGAAGGTACATAGGCAACATTGAAGAAAAGCGGGGCCTTGTAATTTTGAATTTGAACAGTTGTCATAATTTTTAATTTACGTTCCTTCTGTGTTTCCTGTACATGGACCCATTTGTACATTTTTTAGCATTTTTTTTTCACTTTTATTTTACGTAAACATTTCCACCTAGTGTATCTTTGTGCAAATACCACAGTTTTGATTATAGTACCTTTGTAGTATAGCCTGAAGTCTGGGAGCATAACTCCAGTCTGTTCTACCTCAAAATTGTTTTGGCTATTTGGGGGTCTTTTGTGTTTCCATAAAAATTTAAAAATTCTTTGTTCTAAAAACAAAACAGAACAAAACAAAAAAGCGCTTCCACCTGAGCTGATTTAAAGAGACAATGGAATTCACTGAGGGCCTAGTTCTTCCTCTGTCTATAGATTTGCCTCTAGGGAAACCTACTTTAACAGGATGAATAGATTCCTTATAAACTGATTTCAGTTCATTGTGACCACTGACTTGAGGTCACAGCCTGCTATGAAGTCCATGGAAACATCACACCTGGAGTTTGTCCACAGGCCTGGCTACACGGTGAAAGGGCACAGATTTCGCCTCTGGGCTGAATTTCCGTGTCCAGTCCCACATCTGCTGGCTACACTGCCATGTCTGTCTCAGACCCGAGGGCCAGCACAAGGATGTGCAGGCAATTTCTGGAGTGTGTTTATCTAAATTGCTTTGTTGACTAAAGAGATGACGTTTATTGAAGGACATAAGGCATTTCAACAAGTATGTATGAGCCAATTATGAAATTGACCTGCATGAGTTTACCAGGAATTCTCAGGTTAGGAAGCTTAGCAGCCTGTGGACCGCCTTTTGGGGTCCTTCCATCAGTGGGCCTCACACTGTAGCTTCCACAGAATCCCCTGGAGGGCTTCTCAAAACACGGATTTCTGCCCCCTTCCCTGGACTTTCCTGTTCAGTGGGACTGGGATGGGGCCTGAGAATGTGCATTTCTGACATCTGCTGACGTGGCTGGTCTAGAGGCCACACTTTAGGACCAATGAGCCACTCAAAGCATGTGGGGAAAGCATGGCCCACATCTCCAAAGCTTGCATTCAAAGCCAGTGCTTGTTTGCATATTTTCAGGCTTCCTCTTCTTAAATACAACACATGTTACTCTGTCAGGAAGTTTTAAAAAAATAGAAGGGTGGCACCTTGAGAGAGATTTTCATAATTTCAGGTCGTAAGACTATAATTATTTCCCAAGGAGACATCTGATAAAAGAAATCTTCATGTGTGGAAGCATAGGGGTCATTCTGGCTGATACATGAGTTGACTTGAATTTTATGCTAACTAAAGTACCCTGTGTGTGGCATGTCAAACATACATTGCATGTCTGCTTTAATTATTAGAGAAAAGGGCACATTAAACAGAAATAAAGAATGTCTATGTTATTGTAAATCAACTATAATAAAAAAATTAAAAAAAAATTTTTTTAAGAATGTCCATGTTGGGAGTTCCCTTTGTGGCGCAGCAGAAATGAATCCGACTAGGAACCATGAGGCTTTGGGTTCGATCCCTGGCCTTGCTCAGTGGGATAAGGATCCGGCGTTGCCATGAGCTGTGGTGTAGGTTGCAGACACAGCTTGGATCTGGCATTGCTGTGGTGTAGGCCGGCAGCTGTAGCTCTGATTCAACCCCTAGCCTGGGAACCTCCACATGCCTCCAGTGTGGGCCTTAAAAAAAAAAAAGAAAGAAAGAAAAAAAGAAAAAGAAAAAAAAATGTCCATGTTAAAAATAAAGATTAAATGCCTCACTTCTTGGATGCCAAGATTTGTCCTCCTTCGATAAGACTCCCCTTCTAGGGGCAAGGCCAGCTGCCTTGCTGTGTACGTGCTGGACTCTTCTTTTTGTGAAACCTTGAAGCAATGTACCCTTTACTTGTTAATGTTCTTTGTTCTGAGCAGATTAAAACTGCTGAAAACCTTCTCATCAGTTTCTTGAGTCATCTGGGAAGCAGACTTCTGGGCTTGTCCTCAGTTTGGCTCTAATTCAACTCTTTTCTATTCTCATTATGGGTTGTTTATTGATTATTTTCATTGACCTACCTTTGAATAGAAAGAAAGGAGAGCAATAAACCAACAGCCCCGTGCCCTTTGAGACCCAGCCCAGCAGCCCCTGGATGGGACGAGGCTGGAAAAGGCTGAAGGATAGGATCCGGGCTGAGGGACCAAGCGCCTCTCCCATAACTAGCAGCAGTGTTTACAGCTTTACATTAAGAATGCAAAGGATAGGGAGTTCCCTTCCTGGCTCAGCAGTTAACAAACCCGAGTAGGATTCATGAGGATGCAGGTTCGATCCCTGGCCTTGCTCAGTGCGTGAGCTGTGGTGTAGGTCGCAGACATGGCTTGGATTCTGCGTTGCTGTTGCTGTAGCTCTGATTTGACCCCTAGCCTGGGAATTTCCATGTGCCGTGGATGCGGTGCTAAAACAGCTAAAAAAAAGAAAAAAGAAAAAAGAATGCAGAGTATAAATGACAAGGTCCTGCTGCACAGCACAGGATATCCAATATATATCCAATATCTCCAGTATACACCACGACGGAAAAGGTGATAAAAAAACATATACATAAATATGAATCACTTTGCTGTTCAGCAGAAATGAACACATTACCTACCTCACTAAAATAAAGTCTTAAAAAAAGAATGCCAAAGAGATGAAAAAGATAGCAATTGAAAGACAGAGTTACACTTCTATAGAGCATCTGTATCTTTGGCAATGGCCAGGTGACATCTGGGCTATGGCCTTTGTCATCCTCTCTTCTTCCTGACAGCGAGAAGTGGAGAAGTAGAGAAATCTCCTTTCTACAAAATTAAAGGACAATTATTTCTCTAGTTATTTTTTAATGATCGATAATTGTTTAATTGTTGCTCTTTCTGGTAAGGTTCTCGTGTGAGACACATGGTATCTGAATGAATCAATCCACTGTAGGGTGTGTTCTCAATCAAGGGAGGAGAAAATGCCCTGGAAGGTCCCCAAGGCTGCCGGTCAGTCGTACCTCGAATTAAAAGCCTTTCCTTGGAGCCTACAAATCAGGAGCAGGGCTGGGCTATTAGCTATCTAAGTAACACAGGCAATCTGATCTGCACATGTAATCAATTCAAACACACGAAGGGTGGGGTTGAAAGAACTCTAGGGCCCTAACCCTATCTCTGCCACCTGTCAGCTGGGTGACCTTTATTTACTTGTTTGTGGATTGAGAAAAACCTGTAATTACTAAGGGCTCAAATCTGCCAGGCACTCAGTTCACAAAAGGAACTTAAATGTTTTCTTCTGTCAAACAGGGAAGGCACTCACTCTGATTCCTGCAGTGCTGTCAGGGACCACATGCTGGGAACCGCCTTCCCCCAGGCCTCTGGATCTCCTGTCGGTATTATTCTGTTATCTGCACCCTCACTGCAGTCCCCACAAAGCCCCTAACAAACTCCTGTACACTTAGTGGGCACTCAGCTGTTTACTGAATCAACCAGTCCCCTCAGAATAATGCTTTCCAGCAGTTATTGTCTAAAGGAATTTGCAACTACCTTTAAGAGGGTACCTAGTCATTTTCTTCCTGTGGGCTTTTCCCTGATAGCTGAAACACAAACACAAATGTATTTTGAATTAAACATGGAATGAGTATTTTCCATCTTACACTGACTCCATCTTTAAAAGTAAAATTACAGTTTATTTCCATAGAAAATATTTGTAGAGGTACATTTAAGGAAAAAGATGAAGTTCTTAAATTGCGGAAATCATCTCTTTTCAGTAAACTCCTTTGTAAATAGTGGTCTGTTTAGCTGATCGGGACACAATTTTAATAAAGCCAGACCAAGGTTTAATCCCTACCTGGGGTCCAGGTCCATGAAGCAGCCACAGGCTCTTCTTTCCCAAGCTGCTGCCAATCACTAGGAATCTGCAGCTGGGCAGGCCTCTGGGAAAGTCTGCCTTTGGCTGCAGACTAGAAGCACTTTCTTTGTCTTCTTGTAAGTGGAGCCTCATTCCTTTATTCTATAAAGTGGCTTTCAGGTAATCCAGCAAGAGGTAGAGAGCTTCTGATGGGAATCCTCGTTGGCACTGACCTGTCACTGCCTGCCCAAGTCTTCATGAGTAACGTGTGTCCTGGTTTCTTCACTTCCAAAAACAAAAAAAGTCACTGACAAAGCGAAACGATAATTGGTATGAGTAAGTTTTTCTTTTTCTGCAGAGAAATCAGGGTGATCCAGTAGAGCGAGAAGATGTTTGACCTGAATACAATCGAGTTTTAACATCTAACTTCCAGATTCCTGGAAATGCAGGGAATAGAGGAGACAGTTACACAGCTTCTGGAGAAAACAGAATTCTAGCAAGTGGGAGATGAAATAGGGCAGCAATTCATGTCAACAAAGTGAATGTCAGGATTAGAAGCAAGGAAGAGGAGTATGTTCTAGATTAAAGGAAAAATTGTATTTTTTTTTTTTGAACAGCTAAATGTAAGGCATAACTTCAGTTGGAGTTTGGCTTGAATAAACCAGCTGTTGACAATTTGGAGCAATTGTGGAAATTTGAATATAGGCTGAGTATTACTTGATCAAAGGGAATTACTACTAATTAGGTTTGGTGTGATTATGCTACTATAGTTATGTAAGAAAACATCCTTATTTTTTAGAAGTACATTCTAGGTATTAAAAGATGAAATGAAACATCTATTTAAAAAAAAAAAAAAAAGGAGTTCCCATCGTGGTGCAGTGGAAATGAATCCGACTAGGAACCATGAGGTTTCTCATTCAATCCCTGGCCTTGCTCAGTGGGTTAAGGATCTGGCTTTGCCGTGAGCTGTGCTGTAGGCCACAGACACGGCTCTCATCTGGAGTTGCTGTGGTGTAGGCTGGCAGCTGTAGCTCCGATTAGACCTTGCTTGGGAACTTCCATATGCTGTGGGTGTGGCCCTAAAAAGACAAACAAATTTTCAGGAAGTCCCCTTGTGGTGCACTGGATTAAGGATCCAGCATTGCTGCAGCTGTGGCATAGGTTGCAGCTATGGCTCGAATTCGATCCCTAGGAACTTCCATATGCTGCAGGTGCAGCCATAAAAATAAAATAAAATAAAATTTACCCTCAAACAAAGATAGTGAATTCCTTATCTTCCATGATGAGAATGTAAGACCCATGAAAACAAGGGTGCTTCTGTCCTCTCACTGCTTTAACCTTGGTCACAGTTGCCTTGGTAATGAGGGTGGTGCCTGGCACAGGTGAGGGCTCGGCAGACAGCAATGAATGAGTCTGTGATGCAGGATGAAGCATATATCGAAAGTGTACTCAGTAAAGTGTGATCAGGATATCACATGGATATACTCTATGATAAAACGTGGCTGCGGTCCACATTCATAGAAGAAATTCCATTTCAGTTTAATCTGAAACACTTTACTTCTTGCACAGAGATTTGGAGACCAGGGTTCCTGATGCAGCAATTGTTAAGTAAAATATGAAGGCCATGTCCAAATATATTCTGTATGGAATCTTTCATATGGATGGAATGACATGCCAAACATTGATATAATTTAACTCTTTCCAGTAAGAATTCTCAGTGGAGCCAGCCCTAGGGCTTTCTAGTGGGCAACTGCGTAGGGTGTGGGACTATCTTTCCCAAAATATCTCCCTGTAATCTCAGAGCACAAAATGCCTGAACTGACAGCATTGGGGTATATTTTTCAAACCTTTCAAGGATTATCATTTTCAGAATTCTTTTTTTTTTACAACATATATTTTTTCATCTTTTTTTAAATTACTCAATGAATTTTATTACATTTATAGTTGTACAACAAATCATCACAATCAAATTTTATAGCATTTCCATCCCAAACCCTCAGTGTATTCCCCCACCCCACAACCTGTTTCCTTTGGAAACCATTAGTTTTTCAAAGTCTGTGAGTCAGTATCTGTGCTGCAAAGAAGTTCATTGTGTCCTTTTTTCACATTCTACATATATGTGGTAGCATTTGATGGTGGTGTCTCATTGTGTGACTGACTTCACTTAGGATGATAATTTTTAGGTCCATCCATGTTGCTGCAAATGCCATTATTTCTTTGCTTGTAATGGCTGAGTAATATTCCGTTGTGTATGTGTACCATGTCTTCTTGATCCACTCCTCTGTCGATGGACATTAGGTTGCTTCCATGTCTTGGCTATTGTATATAGTGCTGCAATGAACATTGGAGTACATGTATTTTTTTCAATTCATGGTTTTCTCTGGATAGATGCCCAGGAGTGGGATTGCTGGATCAAATGGTAGTTCTATTTTTAGTTTTCTGAGGCATCTCCATACTGTTTTCCACAGTGGTTGCATCAATTTACATTCCCACCAACAATGTAATAGGGGTCCTTTTTCTCCACACCCTCTCCAGCACTTACTGTTTGTAGACTTTTGGATGATGGCCATTCTGGCTGGTGTAAGGTGGTACCTCAGAGTGGCTTTGATTTGCATTTCTCTAATATTAGTGATGAACATCTTTTCATGTGTTTTTGGTCATCTGTAGGTCTTCTTTGGAGAATTGTCTATTTAGATCTTCTGCCCATTTTTTGATGGGGTTGTTTTTTGGTATTGAACTTCAGGAGGTGTTTATAAATTTTGGAGATTAGTCCCTTGTCAGTCGCTTCATTGACAAATATTTTCTCCCATTCTGAAGGGTTGTCTTTTTGTTTTGTTTAGCATTTTCTTTGCTGTGTAGAAACTTTTAAGTTTAATTAAGTTCCATTTGTTTATTTTTGTTTTTATTGTTATTACTCTAGGAGGTGGATCTGAGAACATGTTGCTTGTCATTTATGTCAGAGAATGTTTGGCCTATGTTTTCTTCTAAGAGTTTTATAATGTCTGGTCTTATATCTAGGTCTTTAATCCCTTTTGAGTTTATTTTTGTATGGTGTTAGGAAGTGTTCTAATTTCATTCTTTTACATGTGGCTGTCCAGTTTTCCCAGCACCACTTATTGAAGGGGCTGTCCTTTCTCCATTGTATATTCTTGCCTCCTTTGTCATAGATTAGTTGACTATAGGTGTGTGAGTTTAATTCTGGGCTTTCCATCCTGTTCCACTGATCTATATGTCTGTCTTTATGCCAGTACCATATGGTTGATGACTATAGCTTTGTAGTATAGTCTGAAGTGAGGGAGCCTGATTCCTCTAGCTCCATTTTTCTTTTTCAGGATGGATTTGGCTATTCTGGGTCTTTTGTGCTTCCAAACTTTAAAATATTTTGTTTGAGTTCTGTGAAAAATGTCCTTGGTAATTTGATAGGGATTGCATTGAATCTGTAGATTGCCTTGGGGAATACAGTCATTTTGACACTATTGATTCTTCCAAACCAAGAGCATGGTATGTCTTTCCATCTGTTTGTGTCATATTTTCTTTTCTTTTTTTTTTCTTTTTTTGGTCTTTCTGCCTTTTCTGGGGCTGCTCCTGCAGCATATGGAGGTTTCCAGGCTAGGGGTATAATTGGAGCTATAGCGGCCAGCCTATGCCAGAGCCACAGCAATGCCAGATCCAAGCCACATCTGCAATCTATGCCACAGCTCACGGCAACGCTGGATCCTTAATCCACTGAGCGAGGCCAGGGATTGAACCCGTAACCTCATGGTTCCTAGTCGGATTTGTTAACCACTGACCCATGATGGGAACTCCTGTTTGTGTCATCTTTGATTTCTTCCATCAGCATCTTATAATTTTCAGAGTACAGGTCTTTTGTCTCTTTAGGTAGGTTTATTCCTAGGTATTTTATTCTTTTTGAAGCAATTGTAAATGGGATTGCTTCCCTAATTTCTCTTTCTGATCTTTTGTTGTTAGTATATAGAGATGCCATTGATTTCTGTGTATTAATTTTGTATACTGCGACTTTGCCAAATTCGTGGATGAGCTCTAACAGTTTTCTGGTAGAGTCTTTAGGATTCTCTAGGTATAGTATCATGTCATCTGCAAATAGGAATAGTTTTACTTCTTCCTTTCCAATTTGGATTCTTTTTATTTCTTTTACTTCTCCAATTGCCATGGCTAGGATTTCCAGAACTATATTGAAGAATAGTGGCGAGAGCGGACATCCTTGTCTTGTTCCTGATCTCAGTGGGAATTCTTTTAGCTTTTCACCATTGAGAATGATGTTAGCTGTGGGTTTGTCATATATGGGCTTTATTATGTTGAACTAGGTTCCTGCTATGCCCACTTTCTGAAGGGTTTTTATCAGAAATGGGTGTTGGATTTTGTCAAAGGCTTTTTCTGCATCTATTGAGAGGATCATATGGTTTTTATTCTTCAGTTTGCTAATGTGGTGTATCACACTGATGGATTTGCGGATGTTGAAGAACCCTTGCATCCCTGGGATAAATCCCACTTGCTCATGATGTACAATCCTTTTAGTGTATTGTTGGATGCAGTTTGCTAGTATTTTGTTGAGGATTTTTGCATCAATGTTCATCAGTGAAATTGACCTGCCATTTTCTCTTTTTGTGATATCTTTGTCTGGTTTTGGTACCAGGGTGATGGTGGCCTCATAGTAGGAGTTTGAGAGTGTTCCTTCCTCTGCAATGTTTTGGAATAGTTTCAGAAGGATAGGTATTAGCTCTTCTCTAGATGTTTGATAGAATTCACCTGTGAAGCCATCTGGTCCTGGACTTTTGTTTTTTGGGAGTTTTTTAATCACAGTTTCAATTTCAGTACTTGTGATTGGTCTGTTTATCTTTTCTATTTCATCTTGGTTTAGCCTTGCAAGTTTGTACTTTTCTAAGAATTTGTCCATTTCTTTTGGTTGTCCATTTTATTGGCATATAATTGCTTGTGGTAATCTCTTATGATCCTTTGTATTTCTGTGATGTCTTTGTTACTTCTCCTTTTTCATTTCTATTTTATTGATTTGAGTCCTCTCTCTTTTTTGCTTGATAAGTCTGGCTAGGGGTTTATCAATTTTGTTGATCTTTTCAAAGAACCAGCTTTTAATTTCATTGATCTTTTCTGTAGTTTTCATCATTTCTATTTCATTGATTTCTGCTCTGATCTTTATGATTTCTTTCCTTCTGCTAACTTTAGGTCTTGTCTGTAGTTCTCTCTCTAGCTGCCTTAGATGTAAAGTTAGGATGTTTATTTGAGCTTTTTCTTGTTTCCTGAAGTAGGCTTGTATTGCTATAAACTTCCCTCTTAGAACTGCTTTTGCTGCATCCCATAGGTTTTGGAGTGTTGTATCTTTGTTGTCATTTGCATCTAGGTATTTTTTAATTTTCTCTTTGATTTCTTCAGTGATCCATTGGTTGTTTAGTAGCGTGTTGTTTAGTCTCCACGTGTTTGTGTTTTTTGCAGTTTTTTTCTTGTTGATTTCCAGTTGTATAGCATTGTGGTTGGAAAAGTTGCTTGATATGATTTCAATTTTCTTATCAATTTTCTTAAAGTTACAGAGGCTTGATTTGTAGCCCAGGATGTGATCAATCTTAGAGAATGTTCCATGTGCACTTCAGAAGAATGTGTATTCTGTTGCTTTTGGATGAAATGTCCTATAAATATCTATTAAGTCCATCTGGTCTAATGCTTCATTCAGGGTCTGTTTCCTTATTGATTTTCTGTCTGGATGATCTGTCCATTGCTGTAAGTGGAATGTTAAAATCCCCCATTATTATGTTACTGTCAATTTCTTCTTTTAAGGTTGTTAGCAGTCACCTTACATATTGTGGTGATCCTATGTTGGGTGTGTAAATATTTAAAATTTTTATATCTTCTTCTTGAATTGATCCTTTGATCATTATATATTGTCCTTCTTTTTCTCTTAAAAAGTTCTTCATTTTATTTATTTATTTATTTATTTATTTATTTTTGTCTTTTTGCCATTTCTTGGGCCACTCCTGCGGCATATGGAGGTTTCCAGGCTAGGGGTCGAATCGGAGCTGTAGCCACCGGCCTACACCAGAGCCAGAGCAACACAGGATCCAAGCTGCATCTGCAACCTACACCACAGCTCATAGCAATGCCAGATCCTTAACCCACGGAGCAAGGCCAGGGATCGATCCCGCAACCTCATGATTCCTAGTTGGATTCGTTAACCACTGCACCATGACGGGAACTCCTGTTCTTCATTTTAAAATCTATTTTGTCTGATATGAATATTGCTGCTCCAGCTTTCTTTTGATTCCCGTTTGTATGGAATATTTTCTTCTACCCTCTTACTTTCCATTTGTATGTGTCTGTAGAAATGAAGTGGGTATCTTGAGGACAGCATATATATGGGTCTTATTTTTGTATCCATTCAGCCAGTCTATGTTTTGATTGGGGCATTTAGTCCATTAACATTTAAGGTAATTATTCATATGTATGTTCTTATTGCCATTTTATTAACTGTTTTGGATTTGGTTTTGTTGCTCTTTTTTCTTCCCTTCTTTTGTTCTCTCCTCTTGTGGTTTGATGACTATCTTTACTGTTGTATTTGAGTTGATTTTTCTTATTTGTTTGTGTATAAATTGTAGATTTTTGGTTTGCAGATGTCCTGAAGTTTTGATATAGGAATCTATATATATATGAGATTGTTTTAAGTTTTTGGTCACTTAATTGCAAGTGCATCTCCAGTGTTCTGTATTTGTACCCTCCTCTTCTCAGGACTTCTGATTTTGGTAGCATAATTATGCATGGATGATTTTTTATCTTTGCTGTATATATGCCTTTACTGGTAAGCCTTGTCATTTGTGGTATTTTTGTTTCTGAATGTGGCCTTTTCTTTTCTGCCTGGAGAAATTCCTTTAGTATTTGTTGCAAAGCTGGTTTAGTGTTGCTGAATTCTCTTAGCTTTTGCTTATCTGTAAAGCTTTTGATTTCTCCTTCAAATCTGAATGAGAGCCTTGCTGGGTAAAGTAATCTTGGTTGGACATTTTTTTCTTTTCTCACATTAAGTACATCATGCCACTTCCTTCCAGCCTGCAGAGTTTCTGCTGAAAAATCTGCCGATAACCTTACTGGGGTTCCCTTGTATGTTACTTGTTTCTTTTCCCTAGCTGCTTTCAATATTTTCTCTTTGTCTTTAATTTTGGTCAGTTTGATTAATATGTGTCTCAGGGTGTTCCTCCTTGGGTTTATTTTATATGGTACTCATTGGGCTTCCTGGATTTGAGTGAGTGGTTCCTTTCCCATGTTAGGGAAGTTTCTGGCTATTATATCTTTGAATATTTTTTCTTTCCCTTTCTCTCTTTCTTCTCCTTCTGGTGCCCCTACAATATGGATTTTGGTGCATTTAACATTGTCCCAGAGTTCTCTGAGACTCTCTTCATTTTTTTTTGATCTTATTTCTCTTTTCTGTTCACATCAGCGATTTCCATTAGTTTGTCCTCCACCTTGCTTATTTGTTCTTCTGCCTCCTGTATTCTACTGTTGGCTACTTCTAATGAATTTTTTATTTCAGTTATTGTAGTTTGCATCTCTGCTTACTTAAGTTTTAAATCTTGTATTTCTTTGCTCAGTGTTTCTTGTAAATTATCCATCTTTGCCTCCAGTTTATTTCCAATGTATTGCATCATCTTCAGCATCAACAGTCTAAAGTCTTTTTCCTGGAGGCTTATAATCTCCAGATCACTTAGCTGTTTTTCTTTTTTTCTTTTTTCTTTCTCCCTTATCTGAGTTATAGTTCTCTGTCTTTTCATTTTTATAGTTTTTGGAGTGGTGTCCTTTTTGCAGACAAGAGAGTTGTAGCCTCTCTTACTTCTGATGTCTGCCCCTCTTACGGCTGAAGTTGGTACGGGGGCTTGCTGTAGGCTTCTTGATGGGAGGGACTGGTGCCTACCCACTGGTAGGTGCAACTGATTCCTATCTCTCTGGTGGGTGGGGCTCTGTCTCTTGGTGAGATTAGATGTGGTTGTATGCTTGGTTGGGGTCTTTAGGCAGACTGTTTACTGATGGGTGGGGCTGGGACCCCACCTGGCTTATTGTTTGGCTTGGGGCTTCTCAGCACTGCTGGGTGGGGCCATATTTTCCCCAAATGGCCACCTCCAGAGAAACACATGCTGATGAATATTCCCGAGAGCTTTTCCTCCAGTGTCTTTTCCCCACAATGAGCCACAGTCACCCCTTTTTTTCCCAGGAGATCCTCCAAGAACTGCAGCCAGGTCTGACCCAGATTGCTATGGAGCCTCTGCTTTGCCCTGGGACCCAGTGCACACGAAAGTCTGTGTGTGCCTTTCAAGAACGGGGGTCTCCATTTCTCCCAGTCCCGTAGAACTCCTGTGCACAAGCCCCACTGGCCTTCAATGCCAGATGCTCTGGGGGCTCTTTCTCCCAATGCCAGATCCCCAGGCATGGGGATTTGACATGGGGCTCAGAACTCTCACTCCTGTAGGTGAGTCTCTGTGATACAGTTACCTTCCAGTCTGTGGGCTTCCCACCCAGGAGGTACGGGGTTGCTTATATCACATAATCACCTCTCCTACCTCTTGATGTGGCTTCCTTTTTGTCTTCTGGAGTAGGATATCTTTTTGAAAGTTTCCCGTCCATTTAATTGAAGGTTGCTCAGCATTTGGTTGTAATTTTGTTGTTTTTATGAGAGTCGAGCTCTAGTCCTTCTATTCCACCATCTTAATCCTGTCTTCCCCATTACTTTCAGAATTCTTGATCAAAACGCCAATACCAGAGTTCCTGTCATGCTCAGTGGTTAATAAACCTGACTAGTATCCATGAGGATGAGGGTTCAATCCCTGGCTTTGCTCAGTGGAGTAAGGATCAGGCGTTGCCATGAGCTGTAGTGTAGGTTGCAGACACAACTCGGATTTCACATTGCTGTGGCTGTGGGGTAGGCCGCCAGCTACATCTCTGATTGGACCCCTAGCCTGGGAACCTCCATATGTCTTGGGTGCAGCGCTAAAAAGACAAAAAGACACACACACACACACACACACACACACACACACACACACACACAACCTCGCAAGGATAACATGTTGAAAGTGTTGTTTTAGAGCTTCGGCAGGGACCCTCAATCTTCCAATCAACTCCCCAATTAGTAGATGTCCCACATTTTTTTCCCCTTAGTAAAGACTTTCCCCAATTTTGGCAATTTAGGAGTTCCCTTCATGGCTCAGTGGTAACGATCCCAACTAGTACCCATGAGGACGCCAAGTTCAATCCTTGGCCTCGTTCAGTGGGTTAAGGTTCTGGTGTTGCTGTGAGCTGTGGTGTAGGTCACAGATGAGGCTTGGATCTGGCATTGCTTTGGCTGTGGTATAGGTAGCTGCAGCTTGATTCGACCCTGACCTGGGAACTTACACATGCCTCAAGTGCGGCGCTGAAAAGAAAAAAAGAAAAGAAAAGAAAAGAAAAATAAATATCCACACTGGATTCTGCCCTTATAACTGTCAAGGAGTCCAATCCCATGAAAGACACAGAGATTCTGCTGAGTGTTTTCCTCTCTCCCCCTACATGTTGGGTTAGACATACATTAAACACAGGCTAATTGTCTCACCTCTGTGAAGGGCAAGGGCAGAGTCCCAGCTCCCTGCTCTGGAGCCTCAGGGCTGTGGAATGTCGTCCAGTGACTTTCCGCTGACGTGTCCTTGGTGGTTGCTAGGGTATCGCCCATATGTTTATTCACTTATATAAAAATGACCTAAGGGATAAAGAATGAACATGAGCGCTTCAGGGGTCTGGTGTCATTTTCACAAACCTATTAGATTTCTCTTTCATCAGTCCTTCCAAAGTCAAAACCATATATTTAGCAGAAAACAGGACCAAGAAGCATTCACATAAATTCACAGTTGTATTGCTGGATTCATTGAATGTTATCATGTTAGCAGATATTACACTGGGAAGTGTAATCTTAAAAATAAACCTGTAGGAATAGTTTAATGTTTCCCAATTGTGCGAAGATCTATTATGAATGTATCTACCTCATAATTCCTGTCATTTAAGTTATAACCTCAAGCTGATTCACAACAACTTGCATTTGCAACTCCTGCTTGGTTCCCTTTCTTGGACAAAATTTTATAGTATCATACTAGTTTTTAAATCACTCAAGGAATTCCTTGGTGGTGCAGCAGGTTAAGGGTCAGGCATTGTCACTGCTGTGGTTCGATCCCTGGCCCAGGAAGTTTTGTGTGCTATAGGCACAGTCAAAAAAAAAAAAAAAAAAGTACAATCACTCAAGATGGCAAATGGTTTAACAGTGGTAAAGTCATAGTCTCTGAGAAAAGAATTTTCATGCCCTAATTCTCTCTCTCTCTCTCTTTTGGCAACAGAGACATTGGAAACTGATAGAAAAGAGTACCTTATCTTTGATGCAGCTAGAAGCAGTACAATCCCACGCCTTCGGGGCAGCTCCTGAGCACATATCTCCTAGAGATAGGATGAAAATTAAAGGGAACCATGTCTTCAAGTTCCCAGCCAAATGCCTGGCATATTTCACTTTCCAAGGATTAGTTTCTCTTGCTTATCCTAATGTACTTTAACTCTGTATGTGGAAGATCTGAAAAGTAAAATGATCATATAGATGGGAATTTTTATGAATCAGGCAAAAATTGCTATTACAGGTCAAGTAGTTTGCTTGTATTTGTATTTTATTTTTTGTTTTTTTGTCTTTATAGGGCCACACCCACAGCAAATGGAGGTTCCCAGGCTGGCGTCCAATCAGAGCCGTAGCCGCCAGCCTACACCAGAGCCACAGCCACACAGGATCTGAGCTGTGTCTGTGACTTATACCACAGCTCACAGCAATGCTGGATCCTTAACCCACTGAACAAGGCCAGGGATTGAACTTGCATTCTCATGGATGCTAGTCGGGTTTGTTAACTGCTGAGCCAAGACAGGAACTCCTGTATTTGTATTTTAAATTAAATCCATTAAAACATTTTCTGTGAAGTGACTGAAATCCTTTCCCTTCTTCTTCTAAGAAGGCCAACCTCTTTCAAGAAAGCACAACCTTGTGTTAAGATCACGTACATACCGCTGCACTTTTGTCAAGATAAAGAACACATTGTATGCTACAAGTTCAAAGGTGAATCTAATAATCAAACTTGCCTGTAATTACTATGACAAACATTATTTGCTGGGCAGAAATACAAATATTTTGTCCTCTACACTGATAGTTATTTGGGAAATGATGCATTTTAGATGTCTAATAAACCACTCAAGGAATTATGTATCCATCATAAGTCAATAAGTCAACATGCTTTTCCTTAAAAATTTAGAACAAATTTTAGATTAGTATAACAGACCTCCCTGTTATATACTGATACTTGCATAAAACCACACAGGTATTGGAGGAAATCTCTTGTTCCTTGCAGTTTTCTTCTCATACTTCCTTTTTTAAATCTTTTTTCTTTTTTCCTTTTTGCCCATGCCCATAGCATGTGGAAGTTTCCAAGCAAGAGATCAAACATACTGCCACAGCAGTGACAACATCAGATCTTTAACCAGCTGCACCACACGGGAACTCCCTCACGCTTCCTTTTATACTAAATTTTTGGTGCAGGTCTGTTTTGATGGATGAATAATCTCTTAAAAACCTACTCTATATTTCCTAACAATTTATTTCATGAAATAAAGTTTTGAAACATTATTGCCTCCTAATATAAAGACATCAAGCTATCAGCACCATCTCTTCACAAATGACCATTGTTCCCCACGGATCAGCCCCCAAAAACCTGCTTCCAGATTTCAGGCCCAACAATGTCAGAATTGTACTTACTAGCAGTTACCTAGGTAATTTCAAGATGTCCATCTTTTAGAATGTTCAAAAAAATGGAAGGTCCCAATACGAGAATCTCTCAAATAACAGATACAAAAATTAGGCAAGAAACTACCGTCTCAATTTCTGTAAAATAAAACCTAGGTCCAATCATGGATGATGGACTGGCATCCAAACCAAGGCGTCATGTCAAACAGAGGAAACTGTTTGTCAAACTAACTCTGTCCCTTTAGACTGTGTGCTGCTATTTGGCATTTACAGTTGTCCTTCACGATTTGTCCTCTGTTACATTTTTCCTTTGACCTATCGCACTTGCTGATGCACCTCCGTCTTGTTTAAAGCTTGGCTGACCATGGTGCTTTGCAAATTGTGCTATTGTTTATTGAAGATTGCAGAAACCCACTGCACTCAGTCACCAAGGGCAAGTTGCTAGATACCTCCTTTGCCTCTTAACTTCCCTCCGGCCAGAAGGACGGAAATACTTGGCACTGTGTGCTCTGGGGCAGTCCAGGTTGTCATGAGCACTATTCAAGGCCACTGGGCAGCTGTGTGTTGCTGTCCCATGAAACCTCAAAGTGTAGGGCAAATACTGGAATGATTGACATGGTTGTTTCTCTATCACTTATCAGCAAGTCAAACATAAATGGACTCAGAATTGTCAAAGAGCAGAAAGTGGGCTGGGGCAGCTGAGGGAGCTCCTGGAAATAAGGGGGACATTCCTGCAGCCATTTGGTCCCCTCCTGGCTCCTACAAGGGGGGACTTGCAGGAAGGCAGAGAGAAATGTGAACCTGGGCTGTCCACCACTTCTTGATACCCTGGACCCGAAAGTTTAAAGCCTGGCTGACCTTGGTTCTTTGCACAATTGTGCTATTGTTTCTTGAAGACTGAAGAAGCCCCCTGCACTCAGTCACCAAGGGCAAGTTGCTGGAAACCTCTTGTGCCTTATTCCAGGCCAGACTCAATAAAGAAATACATAGGTCGGATGCCGTAGGATGTACAACCCCATCTTGGAATATGCATATGGAGGGATATCATTTATCGAGTGTCTGTTGTGACACAGGTTCTATGCCCAACACTTTAGTGCTCACAGTAATACTGTGATGGAAGCGTCACCTCCAAGGACAGAAAATTCATGAGAAAACTGAACCTGAGATTAAGCAGCTTGCCCAAATTTGCTGAGTTGACAGGAGTCAGGAGTGAGATTCCCGCTCAAGCCTGATCACGAAGCTTTCCCTGCTAGGAGTGTGACTAGGGTGAGGGAAGAGGCAGAGGAGCTCTGAATCCCTCATGACTGGCCTTTCCTGCGTCGCCATTTCTCGGTTCCCACTCTGGTATCCTCAGTGTTGAAAGAAGACCTGGAACCTCCCACGCAAGCCATCTGGGCCTGACTTTCCTCATCCACAAACAACTGACAAGGTGGTGACCATGTCGTGACTGGCCACACCGCGCTGCTTTGGGGGAGATGAGCTGCATGCTCTCTCCCCATGGTACTGGGTAAGGGTTTCTTGCTTTTGTTGGCTTTATCAAGACGCCCCGTGGGTCACTAACAGTAGTTCCTGCAATACTGTCTGATACAGAATGAACTGGGCAGTTTTTACCTACACTTATCTAGTCCTTAAAAACATATATTAAAAAAAAGCATGGGGAGTTCCCGTCGTGGTGCAGTGGTTAATGAATCCGACTAGGATCCATGAGGTTGCAGGTTCGGTCCCTGCCCTTGCTCAGTGGGTTAACGATCCGGCGTTGCCGTGAGCTGTGGTGTAGGTTGCAGATGCGGCTTGGATCCCACGTTGCTGTGGCTCTGGTGTAGGCCAGTGGCTACAGCTCTGATTTGACCCCTAGCCTGGGAACCTCCATATGTCGCGGGTGCGGCCCAAAGAAAATAGCAAAAAGACAAAAAAAAAAAAGCATGGAATTTCTCTCTTCTTCAAGAAGTGTCATTTCGCTTCAGACCACCTTAAAGCAAAAGAATATCCTGGCAGTGGCTTAGAGACAAAGCGATTCAGCCCTGTGATGGTGAGTCTTTGGGTGCCTTGTTGTGGCTTTATAACTGTTCCTGAACACCACCTGTCCTTGTTCAAACGTAGTAACGGTAGTAACGCTGTGGAACAAACAAACAAACAAACAAAAACCAACCAAAGAAGCAAACAAAAAAACTCAGGCCAGAACTTGTGTTGTTTAAGATGATTAACCAGGCATGAAAAGGAAATTCCACCAATTCCCCACTGCTCCTGTGCGGGTAAAATTCAGGCGACCCACTCCCTGCAAGAACAATGCCAATTCCATGTAAGAAAAGTTTCTGATCTAAGATAAGGGCGTAGACCAACATAAACGGTCCTTTGATTTTCTGTTTCTTGATACTGGATTTTATTTAATTCTTTCACTTTTGATTTCATTTTGAAAGTTAAAGAAGTAACTCTTTTATTCTCAGCAGTTCAAGGGGCTCCAGGACAGCTTTGTTTCAGACCTGGTAGTAAAGATATTTAATGAAATGGAGACACTGTCATTCAGGCTGGTCAGTAACCATTTTTCCTGAGAGCAACTGAACCACCTATAACAAGGCTTCGTAGGTTTATTGGTCATGTGATCTTACATAAAGTACCTCCTCCTGAAGAGTAATCATCCGCCAACTGATATTTGCTAAGCACCTACTCTGCGCAAGCCTCAGGGTCACAGTCCTTGTTAGAGAAGCTTGCCTTCTTTGGGGGCAGGTGGGGGAGGGAGTGAAGAAAACAAGAGCTGTCACAGGGACCATGTACATAGTTAACTCCTGGAGGGGAAAACGTAAGCGTGTGCTGTTGGAGTTCAGAAGATAGAGGGACTCTACCAAGTGTCATTCACACAACCGCAGACTCAGTCACTCAGCCAGCGAGGATTTACAGGCTTGCGTTTAGGTCCAGAGGGGAGTTCGGGATGAATAAAAAAAGGTCCTGCCTGCTGGACTTGCAATAAAGTAGACAAGCTAAATCATGTACCCAAATAATCATAACTGGAGGAAGAAGGTAATAAGTACCCCCAAGAGACGCAGAGAGAATTGCGTGGGAACTTGAGTATGAAGCAGCTAGGAGGCCACCCAGGGAGGCTCACGGAGCAGGTATTCAGAGAGAGCCTAAGAGCAGAAGAACCCAAGAACCAGCGGGCTCCGCACTCAGGGTTGGGGTGGGGTTCAGGGACAGACGACGACTGATTACAATCACTCCCATCAATGCAATGGCCCACAGTTTCTTCTAAAGCTGGCCATTGGTCTTTGGAACATATTTTGCATAGAAACAACATTCTATCTGGTCTTTGGTTTCCAGGGTGTGTCCGCAAAAGCTCATTTGACCCACAACATACTGAGGAATATTATAAATGTATTTCAACTGCACATAGATATTACGTCAGGCTTCTATGGGGAAATTCAGGCTGTTCCAGTGTCTGAAGCTTTACACAATTTGGGGCTGCCCTGCCTGGGGATCAGCCCCACTTCAGCTTCCCTCCCAGACCCCTTAGGTGTTCCGCTGACAAGAGGACAGCAAAAGCGACGTGATGGAGAGTTTGACCAGGCAGACTCCGGGCTGTGGGGCCATAACTCCCAGGGGCTTTATTTAAGAAAAATAATTTAATAATCACTTACTTTTATGGAAACATGAGTCTATGTGAACATACTGGGAGGGCACCTCCCAGGGCCTCACAAGAGTCTCAGCAATGAGAAGCCCTGAGCTTGAGGGTTCATTAACTTTCTGGAAAGTCGAATTCTGAAATTTGAAAAGCTTGGATGTGGGAATCTGTTCATTCTCTGTGCTTCACTAAATTACGGTGAAATGTCCTGCACTGGGGGGATCAGGACCAGAGATCCAGCAGCCAACTCCCTTGGTGCTGCTGGGGTGGAGGGAAAGGGTGGTGAGGGAAGGAAGGGGGATGGGACAGCAGCCTGGGGTAGTCCACCAGAGTACAGGCCAGGGGTGGGACAGACTGTGGCTGGTGTTCCAGAATGTTCCAGAGTCCATTTTATAGGTGACTCCACCGTTTTGATCCTGAGGTTGCTCATTTGTGGAAAAAAAAAAAGAGGAGGGTTTGATATTATCATTTGTAATAGTGCCAACTTCAGAGGAAGTGAGTTTCAATGCAGCATCTAAAATACCTAGCTGGATCCCCTGCTCGCCATGAGTGTTAGCAACATGGAGGAATGAGTCAAACAGAAAGTGTGATGCTGCTTATTTCAAAAAGCTGTGCAAAACCCACCTTCCTGCCTGTATCTCTAGTTCAGTGGTCTCCACACCTGACATGAAGAAGGGACTGTAGGACACACTCCCCGTGTTGGCTAGAACCTGGACCATCGTGGACACATGGATATGAGCCCTCTGTGCGGGGTAGAATCCAGGCCAGTGGGAATCAGTGCTGGTCTGAGACTGGCTGTCAGGGCCGGTTCACAGATCTCCTAGCCGCTGGCCAATCACAGTGCTTCCAAAGGGAGGGGAATAGGCTGCCAGGAGGGACTGGGGAGGCAGGCTGGGCAAGGCAGCTGAAACTAGGACTATGGATATCTTAACTGAAAACTGGTCAGGTGGAGTCCTTACCTTTTGCAGACAAATGAGAAACACTTGCAGATGGAGTGAGAGGGTGTCTGGGACTTGCTTCCCCCGGGGGAGGGGGCAAATTGGGGGCACAGATAAGATTGGCTTCCTTACTTCTTTGAGTAGAGGTCTGAAATGTTTCGTGGTAAAAACAGTTAAAAATGACTAGATAAATAAAATCACTCACTTGATTGTTGGGCAAATGTCCACCTGTGTCCTTTGCTGTGGCCCCACACCCTACCAGCAAGGCTCCCCTGTCTAGCATTTCCCTTGCATGATGTCTCTGCCGCATTGGGGATCTTGCGAGTATAGCTGTCCTTGCTGGGTGCCCTGAGCACACAGTCTCTGTCTTCCCCCTCGCTTCAGCCTGCCTTGATCTCAGGGATCCTGTGTGTCTGCTTCCTGGTCCCTGACACCTGCTTGGCCAAGCCGCCTTGCCGAGGTCTCCAGGACCCACTTGTGTTCACTCTTCTGACTTTTGAATTTGGAAATTGGTGCTTGAGCCACTTCCAGACTGAACCCAGCTTCACTCCTGGTGCTCATCTTCCCCCTTTCTCTCAGTTTAGGCACTTTCCCCATCCCTGAGATCAGCTGGTGCCTTTGGCTCAGAGTGACAACAAAAGATGGAGGAGTTCTCGTTGTGGCTCAGTGGTTAACGAATCCGACTAGGAACCATGAGGTTGCGGGCTCGATCCCTGGCCTTGCTCCGTGGGTTAAGGATCCAGTGTTTCTGTGAGCTGGGGTGTGGGTCACAGACGTGGCTCGGATCCCATGTTGCTGTGGCTCTGGTGTAGGCCGGTGGCTACAGCTCCGATTAGACCCCTAGCCTAGGAATCTCCATGTGCCACAGGCGCAGCCATAGAAAAGACAAAAAGACAAAAAAAAAAAAAAAAGATGGAACAGTTGCATCTTTTCAACTCAAAAGAATAATGTGCATTTCATTTCCCACTAGTTTTATCCTGGAATATCTAATTTACAATTTTTTGCTTTAAATTAATCAATTTCAGCCATCTTAATAAAATCATGATAGTAAACCTCTGAAGCATTAGAATACATAACCATCTACTCATTTCCTATTGTTGCTGGTACAAATCACCACAAAATTAGTAGAATTAAAAAACATATGGTTATGGAGTTCCCGTTGTGGCTCAGTGGTTAACGAATCCGACTAGGAACCATGAGGTTGCAGGTTCGGTCCCTGCCCTTGCTCAGTGGGTTAAGGATCCAGCGTTGCCGTGAGCTGTGGTGTAGGTTGCAGATGAGGCTCGGATCCTGCGTTGCTGTGGCTCTGGCATAGGCTGGTGGCTACAGCTCTGATTAGACCCCTATCCTGGAAATCTCCTCATACTGCAGGAGCGGCCCCAGAAAAGGCAAAAAGACAAAAAACAAAAAACAAACAAAAAACATACGGTTATTTTCTTACAGTTCTGGACGTCAGAAGCCTGAAGTGGGTCATACTGAATTAAAGTCAAGGTGTCAGCTGGGCTGTGTTGCATGGAGGGTCTAGGGGGAATCTGTTTCCTTACTTTCCCAGCTTTTAGCATTCACTGGTCTACGGCCCTTTCTTTCTTTGTCAAAGCCAGTGTAGCAACTTCAAAGATCTCTTTGACTCAGACCCTTTCTGCCTCCCTTTTCTGGTCCAAAAGACCTGGGATTACACTGGGCCACCTGCATACTCTAGAAGCACCTATTCAAGGCCAGCTGATTAGCCATCTCAATTCCACTTGTAAATACCAACCCCCACCCCCACCCCGCCAATTTAACTTTAGACACAGGTTCCCAGATTAAGGTGTGGACCTCAGGGGTGGAGGGTGTTACTCTGCCAACCACAGACCAAATTAGAGATCGAAAGTTGCTTTAAGGAGATTCAGGGCAAACATTACCCCAAGAATGAAGTGGTTGATTTAATTAAAACCATGGAGATGACCAAGATACTGTTCAGATAAATTTGTCTGAATAAACCAGAGATTGAACCTCTTCTGGTCCCCACATTGGTGGTTTCCAGCTCAGTTCCTCCACAGGCTCCAGGGCTCCAGGAAGAGCACCTGGTGATTTCAGTGACCTCCTGGTCTTTACATGCTGCCCCCTGGACCACCGAGTGAATGACATGCACTTATCATGTATTGCTGCCAGCCCAGCACAAACCTGGCCTTGCTCTCTGCTCAGCCCCAGGGCTCCAACTGCACTGCACAAGGTCACGTGGCCCAGGTGGGCACTGTGTTGGGTGCAGAAGACCCTCTGGCAGAGAAGAGGGCCCTGATGCTGGAAGGGAACCAGCTTCTAGTTTTCCAGCTTATTTTATAAATGAGGAATATGAGGCAATGACATACTGGTAGTGGTGTCAGGGGTCAGAACCAGAAGCAGATCTTTTTTTTTTTTTGTCTTTTGTCTTTTTAGGGCTGCACCTGCGGCATATGGAGGTTCCCATTCTAGGGTCGAATTGGAGCTGTAGCTGCTGGTCTACACCACAGCCACAGCAACGTGGGATCCCCACCCGAGCGAGCCCAGGGATCAAACCCGCATCCTCATGGATACTAGTCAGGTTCGTTAACCACTGAACCACAACAGGAACTCCCCAGGAACAGACCTTTGAGGGGCCAAACAGAACTTAGCTTGTTTTCTTCCCAAATCACCACTAGCAACATCTTTAATTCTTTCAGAAGAATACTTGCTTTTAACAAGAAGGTCAATGTCACTCATGGGTTATGAGACTAGAGCCCCATGATAGTAGAAGAATGAAAGCCCTTTGTTCCAAAAGTATAAGCAAGATAAGGTGTGGAAAAACAGAGCGAAAGAAAAAGAAAAGTAACACAGTGAAGATAATGGCCAAGCCTGAATTCTGAATAAGCTGCTTTGACGTGCTCAGGCCAAGCATGGGAAGGTGTACACACTCCCATGAACTTGGATGTAGTGGTAAAGCCAAGAGGGGGTGCAGTCCTCCCCCAGAGCCTGGGACGAGAGGTGGCCAGCTGTACCCCAGCAGTGGTGGTCCCAACCTGCCGGCCCAAGGGAGCAAAGCCCCACAGACTAGATAGGTCCTTCTCCCCACCACCTTGTTCACGCTGTCTGTACTCATCCATTCATTCTGTCCACTACCAATCCACAGCCTTAGAAAGCACCTCAGTTGGAAGTATTTGAGTATCAGAGGTTGTCCTGAGGGCAAATCCAGAAAGAGGGAATGGCTAGGCCAAGAGCCCCAGAGGGGCTACGGCCTACAGCCCTGGTCAGAGGCAGGAACCCTGGTCAGGTTTTCAGTGTGGTTTGCACACTGCTGCAGGCTCTCTCGCCATCGCTTGGAAGTGATTGTTATCCCTCAGCAGACCACTAACCACCTTTTCCTTCCCATCTTTCTAGTGAGTAGATCCTATGAATTCTCAGGAGAGCAATATATGTTGATTGCTGCTGTATTGGGCCTGGATAGAACGTGCAGGGTGCTTCCTTATTTGACAATTCTATTGGTAAATTAACCGAGATCTTAATGAAAGGGAAACAACAATACACTGACTGTGTGACAGTTTTGATGGGACAGCTGATGTTACAGCTTTTCTCTTTACATCACGCGTTTGACTGTGAGGCTTCTTCCCACCAAGGGCTGGCAGTTCGACTCCACAGCCTTCTGTCATTTGGTTCCTCTGTGATCAGACATCTGCGTAGGTTTGTACAGAGAAATGTTTCCTGCATAAAGGATATTGAGATGATTTCTATGTTTTAAGTGCATAAGAGTGATGTCAAGCTGAACAATGAATCATTTTATGTGTTAAATAATATGAAATGAATCCTGACAAATAGGTGTCATATTCCAAAAAAAAAATGTAGGCGATTTAATTCAGTTTTACATCGTTTAACTTGGATATTCTAATTCATCACCACAGAAAATGAGCTTGCATGAGGGGGCTGATTTATTACCATCATTTTCCTCCCTATTTCCTTTTCTGCCTTTCCTTTTTTACAGTACTCCTGAAATAGGGTGAGAGAGCTATTTTTAAAAATAGCTCTCTGTGTGTGTCAGATCAACAGCAAAATCATTTAACATTTTAAGTAAAGTACATCTTAGGGTCCTTGGGAACCTCACCATGGAGACCAGAGAGTGAACTGTTACCATGGAGACATGTGTGGGTCCACTGTGCCCAGAGTGATGACTACACAGTCAGATACTAGCATGAGTCGGAAATGGTGTGTAACGCGTGTTCAGTTCCACACTGAAAGCCTGATGACCACTGAAATGGATATGAAACAGACTTCAATGCACTGGAAGTGTCCTCAGCCAGGTCAGGAAGGGGACATCCATGGCTCCCAGGCTTCACTCCAATTCCTGACCCAGTTTACAGGGAAGGCTGAGCAACCATATTTTACACAAGCTACTCAGGAGACTCTAAGAACCAGCCCAGTGTAAGATGCACAAACCAGAGTTTCTGGGCAGTTAGTCATCAGAAGTGGTTTGGTCTTAGTTAAATAAGAGTTTTTGCTGATCTTTCAGGGGTTTACTTTTTATGTTAAAAATTCATTTTAACCAATTAAAATTTGTGAAAACCTAATTCTCTTAAGTATTGACATTCTATTCACATACCTTTTCTTGTTAGTTCGACACATTAGCCATCATTTTTAGAGGGGCTTTTACAATTTTAATTCCCTTTGTATGATTATAATATACTTGATTTTTTAAAAGATACCTAAAACTTTAATGCAACAAAACTGTCTCAAGTTCTTAAATAGCTAATAAAAATTTATAAAATAAACTTAATAATCTCTTCAATATTCTATATTGTAAAAGCGTAGTGAGATTTGCTAAATATTTTGTATCAATTTCAACTGTCTTGAAATATTTACACTCATCATTACTTTGAAATTATAGTCCTTCTTAAACCTGCTGCCACTTATTATTAGATACTTCACTAAAGAAAAAAATATATTACTATAAAACAGATTGGCTTCTTAAACATTGATAACATTTTAAGTGTATTTCAATATAATTTCTTCATAGTTTTTAAGAATTTTGTTTTATATTTGTGTACTCTACTTTTTCACTGAGTTACAACATATACACAGTGACTAAAATACACATGTGTTAACTGTATGGCTAAGTGAAATTATATATTTTAATGGTATCAAAATATAGAGCTTCTGGGAGTTCTTGCTTTTGCACAGTGAGTTAAGAATCAGACTGCAGCGGCTAGGGTTGATGCAGAGGTGCAGTTTTGATCCCTGGCTGGGTGCAGTGGGTTGAAGGATCCAGCACTGCTGCAGCTCAGATTCAGTCCCTGGCCTGGGAACTTCGATATCCTGTGGGTGCAGCCACATAAAAACAAAACACATGAAAAATATAGGGCTTCACCACCCTAGAAAGTTTCCCTGTGGTTTTTCCCAGTTCCTTCATGGTGCTTCTCCTGCAAAAGTAACTTATTCAGACCACTGTTACTATTCGTTAGTGTTATCTGTTCTTGACATGTATATGAAATCATAGAGTGTGTGCCCTTTTACTTAAGATTTTTTTTTCTGGTCTTTTGTCTTTTTAGGGCTGCACTTGTGGCATATGGAGGTTCCCAGGCTAGGGGTCGAATAGAAACTGTAGCTGCCAGCCTATGCTACAGCAATGCAGGATCCAAGCCACATCTTTGACCTATACCACAGCTCACAGCAATGCTGGATCCCCAGGCCACTGAGTGAGGTCAGGGATCGAACCCACATACTCATGGATGCTAGCTGGGTTTGTTAACCACTGAGCCACGATGGGAACGCCAAGATTTTTTTTTTTCTTAGAGCAGTTTTACATTTGCAACAAAACTGAGAGAGGTACAGAGACTTCCATGTATCCCTATCACCACACATGCACAGCCTCCACTCCCCCCCCCGCCCCCCGTTATCAACATCACTTTCCAGATGATACATTTCTCACCAAGGATGAACCTACATCGATATACCACAAGGCCCTGGTTTACCCTAGTATTAACTCTTAGTTTTTTTTTTCTCTCTTTTTATGATTGTACCTGTGGCATATGGAAGTTCGTGGGTCAAATTGGAGCTGCAGCTGCTGGCCTATGCCACAGCCACAGCAATGCAAGATTTGAGCCATATCTGTGACCTGTGCCACAGCTTGCAGCAACAGCAGATACTTAACCCACTGAGTGAGGCCAAGGACCGAACCACATCTTCGTGGACACTATGCTGAGTTCTTAACCTGCTGAGCCACAAAGGAACTCCACTCTTGGTGTTCACATTCTATGAAGTTGGACAAATGTACAAGGATGTATATCTACCACTGTAATATCATTCACTGCTCTAAAAATCCTCTGTGCTCTGCTATTCATCTCTCCCCCATCCCAGAATATTTTTTATTGGGGTACAACTGACACAGAACACTACATTAGTTACAGGTGTACAACCTAATGATTTGATGTTTGTGTACACTGTGAAACGATCAGCACAATAAGTCTAGTTAATGTGTGCACATTTTCATGTTGGCTTTTCACTCAATATAATGTCTATGAGACCCATCCACATCTTTGTGTGTGTTGATAACCCACTCCAATACTGGGGAGTATTTCATTTTATGAATAGGAACAACCGATTTGTCTATTCTCCTGTTGGTGGACATATGAGTTACTTCCCATTTTTGACTATTCTACGTAAAGCTACTATGGACATTTTGATGTATATCTTTGCACACACATGCACTTACTTCTCTTGGGTTTAAACCCAAGGGTGGGATTAATCATATTTTAGCTGTCGTAGATTCTGCCAAACTATTTTTCAAGTTGGTTAAGTGAGATTGTACTCTTACCAGGAAGCAGTTGCAGATGCTCTATATTCTCACAAATATTAGGGATTGTTGGTCTTTTAAACATTAGCCACTCTAGCGAGTGTTTTGTGGTGTATTTTATTTCATGCTTGTAAAAACCTATTTTTCTGAGAAGGGATCCATAGGTGTCACCAGACTCTCACATGCGTGTTCATGGTACACACGATTTCAAATGCCTGGTGAAAGCTGGGAGCCTCAGTTGTTTAACTGGAAGGAAGAACAAAAAGCAGAAGTTCTGGCAAAGCTATTTCCTGTGGAGCCGGAGGAGGACGTTGCTCACTGCTGAGTCACTGGGAAAAGTCCCCCAGCCACGCCCAGCCTCTGGTGGGGGGTCTGGGAAAGGCAGTGTCAGATGGGCAGCCCTGCCCGATCTAAACGCTTTTAACGGGGAAGGAGGGATGATTCACACAGTCTCCAGGCTGTGGCTTTTGACAGTCTTGGCGGGGTTTTGGTGGGCAAACCCCAGCTGCAGCGTAAGTAGAGCCCCCCTCCCCCATGAGGACAACTGAACCATCTCGCTGCCCTGTCCTGCCCTCTGTGGACACAGGGGCAGGGTGGGGGCCCTCCCACCGAGCCTGCCACTCGGGAAACCGGCAGGGTGGTGGGCTCCATGAGGATGAATCAGTGAGTAAGTGCATGGCCCAAGGTGAGGAGGGTGGTCTCTTTGCAGAGGACACGGAAGGCGCTGGAGTGAGGAGGCCTGAGTCATGCCTTTACCACACACCTGCACAGCACCTCACTCTGCAGCAGGATTGCTGAAAATATGTTGAAACTGTCCAGGAAGTTGTCATAGTGTCTCAACCAAGGCCTCTTGGTTCATCCCTAAGTGTGGCTTTGACCCACTTCTCAGGCTGGTTACAGTGGCCCCAGGGGTCAGCTGCTCATGTCTCCACTCTAGGCACTTCATCAGCAGCTACAGACCAGAGCAAACAATGAGGTGGGAGCAGGTGCGAACACGTTGCTCTGTGGAATCACACGGGTAGCACCTGGATTAGGTGGTTGCCTCACTCAGGATCAGTGCCAAACTGATGGGAGAGGCTTTGCCATGTAATTCAAGGTCAGAGTAGAGGCAATACTTTTTTCCCAGTGAATTCGCACTTGCCGGAAGGGGTTGGGATGGAGATTGACATCCATATGAAAACCAAAGAAGGCAAAGAGAAAGACGCCAAACCTCACAGTGCGAGCTATATGTAATTAAATATGTATTTGTATGTAAATTATGTTTATATGTTACAGTATATAATACTTATATGTAATTATACACACACATTTGGAGACAACCATAGAAAAGCAAGAAGTCCAACTACATCTGGGAGGTGGAGAATCACCCCAAAACACCCCACCTGGTCTCCTGTTTGTACCTCTCCCCACCTGGAAGCAGGTAGGGCAGGTACAGGCAGAGTTGAGAAGAGCTCTGATTTACATACATCTCAAGGAGGGGTCTGGGAAATTTTCTTTTTTTTTTTTGTCTTTTTGCTATTTCTTGGGCCGCTCCCTCGGCATATGGAGGTTCCCAGGCTAGGGGTCTAATCGGAGCTGTGGCCGCCAGCCTATGCCAGAGCCACAGCAACGCGGGATCCGAGCCGCGTCTGCAACCTATACCACAGCTCACGGCAACGCCGGATCATTAACCCACTGAGCAAGGTCAGGGACCGAACCCGCAACCTCATGGTTCCTAGTCGGATTCGTTAACCACTGCGCCACGACGGGAACTCCTGGGAAAATTTCTAAGATGCTAGAAAAGGTTTGGGATCTGCTAACATCTGGGATGGGGGTGGGGTGTGGGGCAAATGGTGTTACCAAGAAATGGAGGCAGGAATTTGGGAGAAGAAAGGGAGTTGAGAAGAATGGCCTTGGGGGAGGTAACAGTAGTGCCCAGTGGAAGAAAGCATCCTCACTGGATGCACTGTGTTGAAGGAAGTGTGGTCTGATGCTGGGCTTTCCTGCAGGATTCAAAGGGGTGCACTAGTGAGCACAGAAAGCCCGCAGGGCTGGCTTGGTCACCCTGTCCCTGGTGCCTCCACACTCTCCACCGAGGGGGTTTGAAGGCAGGTGACCTTGAGTAGCTTAAGGCCTGTGTCATGTTCAAGAATACACTGGTAATCCAGCCCTCCCGCCACCCCCACCCGGCTGTGGGCGGCACAGGTGTGCACTGTTCATCAAGGGGACTTTGCGGGAGCCACGCTCTTTGAATGCTCCTCCTTGGGTCACAGCAGTTGTTTAGTCAGCACATAAGCTTTGAACCTGTAAATTCCATTCAGATCTGTCCAGAAACTCTAGTTTGGGAAAAGTTATCTATAGTATCTTCATGAACACTTCTAAGGAAAAAACACACAAGGGAAGACATACCCACTGGCTAAGGCTCTGCAGACAGATCTGAATAAAAACTTATTGGTTGGCACAAAATACACTGGGATCTTTTGAAAAAAGCCTCACACCTGCTTGGCAGAACCTGAATGCTAACTGTGTATTCTCCTCACCTGGCAACACACAAAAAATGTGCTTCCTGGGCAATAAAATTCTGATCTTAATGCCCTTTTCCTTTTTTTCTCATTTATAATTGTTTAATGGGGAGATGTAATTGTGAATGCTTTCTTGGCAACTTGGCAATAAACATGAACATCTTGGAATTCCTGTCATAGCTCAGTGGAAACAAATCTGACTGTATCCATAAGGACGCAGGTTCAAATCCTGGCCTCCCTCAGTGGGTTAAGGATCCTGGATTGCTGTAGGTGTGGTGTAGGCCAGCAGCTGCAGCTATGATTTGGCCCCCTAGCCTGGGAGCCTCCATATGCCACGGGTGTGGCCCAAAAAGGACAAAAAAAAAAAAAGGACATTTGTATTGAATATGAGGTTCCATTTGGCACTGGGGGCAGAGTCCATTAATGTATGGGCACAGTTTCTTGGAAAGTGAAGGAGGCTCAGTGTGGAGAGCCAAACTTTTTCTTAAACAGGGTAAGGGGCCAGGCTGTACTAAAGTGGGGGTGGGAGGAGGTTGGCCAAAACTCTTCATTAATGAGGCAAGAAACCATGAAGAACCCATGAAAAGCCCATGCATAGGGAGGAAATTGTTGATAGCATTGGAAGGGTGTTTCATCAGCAGGCTCCTTACAGCTGCAGAATATGGTAGGAACACAGCCTCCCTCTTAAAACATAGCAGAAGCCTGGCAAGGTAAAGGAGGAGGGAGGCTTGGTCAACAAATGTCATCATTTGCTTCAAATCCATCACCAAAATCAATTCCTTAGAATTTGAAGTTAAGAACAAAGTGGCATCATAGGTAGACTGGAAGAAGATATAACTGAATTTTTTTTTTTTTAGGGCTGCATCTGTGGCATATGGAGGTTCCCAGGCTAGGGGTCGATCAGAGTTGTGTCATCGACCTACACCACAGCTCACGGCAATGCTGAATCCTTAATCCACTGAGCGAGGCCAGGGATCAAACCCACATCCTCATGGATACTAGTTGGGTTGGTTACTGCTGCACCACAATGGGAACTCCCTCTATAACTGAATATAATTCAGACCTCTAGTGTGTCTGTGAAGGGTCTTTTACGTTTAGAAAAAAAAAATCACAAAGAAAAAAGATAAATATGGATGATGACATCTTGACAAAAAAAGGCAAAAAAGAGAAGAAAAAGACTGGGAAATAATATTGAAATGAGAAATGGGTGATCAATCTTTGCCTTAGATCAGGTTCCCTGGCAACAGAGTCAGATGAAGCTTTGTTATTCAAGATGTTTATTGGCTCTAAGCATTTGTTGAGGGAAGAACAGAACAAGAAATGTGATCTACAGGAGTTCCCATTGTGGCTCAGCAGTAATGAACCTGACTAGCATCCACGAGGATGTGGGTTCGATCCCTGGCCTTGCTCAGTGGGTTAAGGATCTGTGGGTTAAGGAGCAGTGTGTTAAGCATTGATATGGCTGTGGTGTAGGCCAGCAGCTGCAGCTCCTAATCACCTAGGAACTTCCATGTGCCACAGGTGCGGCCCTATAAAAACAAAACAACAACAAAAAAGGTGATCTACACCATTTATAATGACAAGGACAGACTCAGGGCATTCTATGAAGTAAAGTAAGCCAAACAATGAGACAAGTGTGGCATGACCTTACTTATGTGTGGAATCTAAAATTTAAAAAAGTCTAACTCATAGAAACAGAGGAGAAAGTGATTGCCAGAGGCTGGGGAGTGAGGGGAACCAGGAGGGGTGCGTAGAAGGCACAAACTTTCGGCTCTACAGCGAGAATCTAACTTGTCATCTGTGGCTGATAATAACACTGTGCTGTGTAATTGAAACTTGCCAGGAGAGTAGAATGTTTGCACGTGCGCACACACACGTAAATATGTGAGGTGATGGGTGAGATAATTAACTCAATAGCAATCCTTTCACAATGTATATCAGATTATCACATTGTATTCTCTGGATGTCTTACAAATTTGTCAATTATACCCCAATAAAGCTGAAACTTAAAAAGGAGTTATGGGGGAGGGTGCTGTTTTTAGGACCTGAGGGCAGCTGGGCTGGGCTGGGGCAGAACTGTCTCGACCTGAGGCCTGGGACCTGATGTCCACTGGCCTGGACTTTGGATGTCTGTGTCAGAACTTTCTTCTTATGGCTCAATACTGTTCCATTGTGTGTACAGACTCCCCCCCTTTTTTTGGGCTGCCCTGTGGCCGATGGAGTTCCCAGGCCAGGGACCAGATCAGAGCCACAGTCGTGACCTAAGCTGTGGCAATGCGGGATCCTTAACTCACTGTGCCAGGCCGGGGATCAAACCTGCATCCCAGCGCTCCCAAGACACTGCTGATGCCACTGTGCCACAGTGAGAACTATGGGACCACATTAAAAAAAAAAAAAATCCATTCATCCATGAGTTCCCATTGTGGCTCAGTGGTTAACAAATCCGACTAGAAACCATGAGGTTTTGGGTTTGATCCCTGGCCTCGCTCAGCAGGTTAAGGATCCGGCATTGCCGTGAGCTGTGGTATAGGTTGCAGATGCAGCTTGGATCCCGCATTGGTGTGGCTCTGGTGTAGGCTGGTAGCTACAGCTCCAATTAGATCCCTAGCCTGGGAACCTCCATGTGCCGCGGGTATGGCCCTAGAAAAGACAAAAAAAAAAAAGAGAAACCCTCTTGTTAAATTGTAAGACTCATCCATATGTACATTTAGAAATTCTAACAATTGAGAAAAGCATACAGCAAAGAATAAGTCTTCCACTCTATCTGTCCTTACATTCATCATGGTAACTCCTGTTTAGCACTTGAGTGCATCCCTCCAGGAAGTCTATCTGTAGCAGCACACAGGTGCTTACCTCGCCTTTCCCTCCTTGGTCATTTGACTGTCCTCTTAGACTTGAATACTGAAGGCTTTGACTCCTTAGACATGAGCCTGGCTGATACAGCCTGATGACAGTGTGAGGCTAGCAGCTGACATTAGGTTTAAAATGCATGAAAAAAGTACTTGTGGGTGTTGTCCTAATCAATCTAGGCTTCCAGATGCTTGTCTGCTCTTGATAAGAGTCAGAATTAGACCCTAACCTAAAAGGAATGCCCACAGCCATGGAAGAGCCTGAGGCTGTAGGAAACTGGATCACCGGGCGGCTGGCAGCCAATCACAGATGCACAGAGGGACCTCCTCCCCAACTTCAGTGCCCTGAACCCGCCTGAGGTAACATGCTGTTCCTCTCACCCCCAGTCTGGGGCGTCCTCCCCCTTCTCCCCCTGAGTCTCAGGAGGGCAGGACCATCAAAGGCTGTACTGTAAGGGAGCGAGTGTCCTCATTTCAAAGAAAACTCACCTGGAGTCAGGCCGATTCTGGAGTTAGGCATTTGGTCTTAACCATCACGGGTCCAAAGAATCAAAGTGAGGTTTGCAGCTGGGCCATGAGGATGGCGCCTTTGAATCAGAAGATGAAATGGCCACAGGGCTTTTTCGGGCTTTTTAGCCCAAGAGCATCATGGTTTCAGCTGAAGAGCTAGAGGTTCGGGCCCCTCACTGAGAAGAGTGACCCAAGGGGAGGAGGGTCGTTGCGGGGGTGGCTGTAACCGAGTGGCAACTGGGGCCTAGGACAGTGGGCTGGATTGTCGCACAGCCTTGGAGGCCTGAAGTAAACTGAGGCTGTGCTCCCTCCAAAGGTGCTGGGAAGGGTCAGGTCCAGGCCTCTCTCCGTGGCTGGTCTGTGGCTGTCTTCTCCCTGTGTCTCCACACCACCTTCCCCCTGGCCCCAGGTTCCCATGGGTCATACTGGATTAAGGCTCACTCTAATGGCCTCATTGTAGCTCGACCACTTTTGTAAAGCCCTTTTCCAAATCCAGGCACATCTGAGTACTAGGAGTTAGGACTTTCTTTAAAAGAGAGATTTTATTTTATTTACGTGTTTATTTTGGCCACTCCTACAGCATATGGAAGTTTCTGGGCCAGGGACCAAACTCTTGCCACAGCAGTGAGCTGAGTCACTACAGTGATAATCCTGGATCCTTAACCCATGGTGCCACAGCAGGAATTCCATGACTTCAGTACATCTTTTTGAGAGGAAACATTTGAACCCAAGGACAGTCATCCATTAGATCCATTAATCAACTTGTTTAAAAATAAAAAAAATGTAACCTGCCTTCACAGATCAAGCTGGATTTCACTGTTTAACAAAAATGTGCATGTCCTCCAGGTATCAAAGCCTAAATACTAAGTCACAAGACCCCTTCACTGCCCCTGTAGATAGTGTCTCTGAGGTTGGAGTTCCCATCGTGGCACAGTGGTTAACAAATCCGACTAGGAACCATGAGGTTGCCAGTTCAGTCCCTGGCCTTTCTCAGTGGGTTAAGGATCCAGTGTTGCTGTGAGCTGTGGTGTAGGCTGGTGGCTACAGCTCCGATTCGACCCCTAGCCTGGGAACCTCCATATGCCGTGGGAGTGGCCCTAGAAAAGGCAGAAAAGACAATAAATAAATTTAAAAAAAGATAATGTCTCAGGTCTAGATGCAAATGTCTGGGGATGTTTGCCCAAGTTGTATTTCAGGAACTTGGAATCAGCTGTTGTCCAGTTTGAGCTCAAGCTGGTTAAAACTGATTAAAACATTAATCCTCCAACAGGGCTTATGCCTTTTGGCCCCAACCTCCACCCTCAGAACATGCTAACACCAAGATTTTCTGAACAAGAATCCCTATGAAGAAGCATGTACTTGGATGCACCTGTGCAGCGCACAGTTACCTCATCTTTTTCTTATTTACAATCTTTTTCCATCTTTTTCTTGTTACTTAATCTTCTTGTTACCACTCTGCTTCTTTATCCCATAAATATCCCAAGCCCCTCAACTCTGGGGAGGAGGATTGGAGATTTGTTCTCCTATCTCCTTGCTTGACCGCCTCCTGAATAAACCCTCGCTTTCCTGCAAAGCCTGGCATCTCTGCATTTGGCTTGCTGTGTGTTGGGCAAACAAACCTGGTTCAGTAACACATTTAACCCGTGACACCAGCCCAACCTCATAACCAGTTAAAGAAATGAAGTGCTTCCATCTGTACTTTATTGCTAATTGTTAGATGCATCTAATTACAGCCCTTTCCCTCTTTTAAAAGAAGTTGTCCTATTTTGTCTTCTACTTTGTACTGGCTGTGAGATTGTTTCCTGAATGTACCAATGTCTCCAAGGTGAGGAGCATTGAAACAAATCTCAGCAGAACTGGCTCTGCAGGTGCGGCTCCGTGAAATGCTTTCCACAGGCAGTATTGGGGTTTCATCTGGGGCAAGGTCCTCTGGGGGAAGAGGGGTGCATAGGTGGTTAGTTCAGCTGGGTCAGGCAGGGCATCTCTAACGGATGGGGTCTGTCCATAAGATACAGTAAGCTCCTTCTCAAGGTGTTTCCCAGAGGCCATGTCTGAACTATGTGATTTTGCATAAAGTGGACTAATCAGTTCTGCTTCTTGTATAATTTTAAGCTTGGAATGGAGAGGCCCACCGTGCAGCGAAGAATTCATCTCGCCCAAGGAGAGGTCTGGCTGCTGGGAGGTGTTCTCCTTACCTGGAACATCCTACCTGAGGGTGTCTTTGTTTTCCCGGGGCCTCTGGCAGCTGGTAGCCTAACCACATGACCTATGATGGGGGCTTCAGGGTTCATGGGATTATTCCGTCTTTGGAGGGACTGAAGACAAGAGGTTTCAGCTGCAGGAGGAGCTGCAGATGAAAGGTTGGCCACGTGGACAGTAAGTGACTGAGCCCTGGGAAACACGGCCACACCCAAGGCTCCAGTCAGCTTTCCTGATTGGCCGTTCTCCAGGAGAGTTGTCGCATCGTGACTGTGACGTGGATGACCAGACTGAGGCTCCGTGTTTGCACCCTCCTGGACTCTGCCCCTAAAGTCTCTGCGGTCAGCTGATTTCCATCTGCTCCTTTTCTCTGTAATAAACTACAGCCATCAGTATTGCAGACTTGCAGTTGGTGTCAGAAGGAAGGGCAGTCACCCGTTAACTGGGTGGGGTGGGGTGGCCTCCTGCACCCAGGCTTGGGGTCCATATCTCTAGGAGACACCCACGGGTGCTGCTGCCGAGGGGCTTGGAGCTCAGACCCTTTCTCTGTGGAGTTAGCTCTTCCTTTGTTTTTGCAATAACTCGTATTGTTCCAATAAATTAGATGTTTTTTCCTTAAGCTTTTCCAAATTAGGTTGTGTTATTTGTAACCAAAAGAATTTTTAACAGCTATAGAAGTAGCAAATGCTATAGAAGCTAAATGTGGGGGACTTGATCATCAGACAACCCCCCCTCCCCCCTTCTTTCCCCCTCCCCCCCCGCCAAAGAATTCCCTGAAAGGATGAATAAAAGTAGACTCTGTGAGGAAAGGACAGGAAAGAGAGAACAGGAAGGGAGATGGCCTCAAGTTTGCAGTGGCACTGGTCTGCTATTTGGTTTTTTTTTTGGTCTTTTTAGGGCTGCACCCACGGCATATGGAGGTTCCCAAGCTAGGGGTCAAATAGGAGCTGTAGCGCTGGCCTACACCACAGCTATGGCAATGCCAGATCTGAGACGCATCTGCGACTCACACGACAGCTCACGGCAACACAGGATCCTTAACCCACTGAGCGAGGCCAGGGATTGAACCTGTGTCCTCATAGATGCTAGTCAGATTCATTTCTGATGAGCCACGATGGGAACTGGTTTTGTTATTTCTAAAGTTGGGAGATAAAGGGAAAGTGTCAAGCATTTTTCCTGCCTCCCTGATAGGTTGTATTTTGGAGTAAACAGAATTAGAAAATCACATGTCTCCTTTAATGAAGTAATAGATAAAGGCAAAAAAGAATGGCCTGTAAAGCCAGTGGTGGACTCTTGTTGGGGAACATTCTGCTGAATGCTCAGACTGGCCACACCTGAACCACTGGTCAATCTCGATATGACTAAGAACCAGAACCAGACCACCAGACCTGAGGGCTCTTCTCAGTGAGATGCCATGGGAAATGGACAGCCCCATCTTTGATAAGATTTTGCTCCCAGACTGAATCTGAAAATCAACTTTTGGATCTAAGCATCAGTTTTCAGGAAATAGGGGGCATAATAATTTAGTCAACCAAAATCAGTTTGTGAGAAATTCTATGGGAAAATTGTCCCAAAGTCTACAACAAATAAAAGGCAGAAATTAAAAGGAAAAGAAAGGTAAATTGTTAAAGATTAAGGGAGGATTGAGAGTTATCAATCAAATGCATAGTCTCAACGTAGATTGAATCCTGATTTGGACAAAGTGGTTGTTAAAAGACATTTTAAAGTTGATTGGGGAAATTTAAACGCTGACTCTGTACTTGATAATATTAAAGCACTTTTTTTGGAGTTCCCTGGTGGTGCAGCAAGTTAAGGATCTGGCGTTGTCACAGCTGTGGCATGGGTTGATCCCTGGCATGCTGCAAGTGCGGCTAAAAAAAAGCATTTTTTTTTTAAAAAAAGAGAAGATAATAAATATATTATGGTTATGTTTAAAAACGGAGAATTTTTATCTCTTAAGAGTTTATCCTGGGAATTCCCGTAGTGAAGCAGAAATGAATCCGACTAGGAAACATGAGGTTGCGGGTTTGATCCCAGGCCGGCAGCTGTAGCTCCAATTAGACCCCTAGCCTGGGGACTTCCATATGTTTCGGGAGTGGCCCCAAAAAGGACAAAAAAAAAAAAAAAGAGTATATCCCAAAGTATTTCTGGTGAAAGTTTTCTGTTTCTAGTTTGGACAATTACAAATAAAGTGCTATGAATATATAGTTTTATTTCCCTTAGTTAACACCTGAGTGGAATGTCTTTATCATATGATAGGTGAGTGTTTATGTATTTTAGAAACTGAAAAACTCTTTTCCAAAGGGGTTGTAATATTTTACATTTCCATCTGCAGGACAGGAGGGGTCCAGTGGCTCTAATTTTTTTATTTTTGTCTTTTTCTAGGGTCCCACCCTCAGCAAATGGAGGTTCCCAGGCTAGGGGTCCAATCGGACCTGTAGCCAACGGCCTACACCACAGCCACAGCAACACCAGATCTGAGCCGTGTCTGAGACCTACACCACAGCTCATGGCAATGCTGGATCCTTAACGCATTCTAAGGGATTAACCCTTAATCCCTGAGTGAGGCCAGGGATCAAACCCACAACCTCATGGTTGCTAGTTGGATTCGTTAACCACTGGGGCACAACGGGAACTCCTTCAATCTTAATTTTAGTCATTTGAATAGGTAGGTAGTGGTCTTTTATTGGGGTTTGAATCTGCATTTTCCTAATGTGTAATCTTCCTGTGCTGATTTGCTATTCATGCATTCTTTGATGAATGTTTATTCAGATCTTTTGCCCACTCTAAAATTGTTTTCTTGAGTTTTGAAAGTTCTTTACATGAGTTATATACAAGTCGTTTATCAGATACATGATTGCAAATATTTTCTAGTCTGTGACTTGTCTTTTCATTTGCTTAACATTGTTTTTTGAAGAGTGGAAGTTTTTAATTTTGCAAAAATCTAATTTATCAATTTTTTTAGTAGGTCATGCCTTAGATGTTGTATCAGAAAACCTTTGACTCAATGTCACAAATGTTTTCTTCTATTTGTCCCTAGAAGTTTAATAATTTTAGGTTTTATTTATTTATTTATTTCGTCTTTTTACCTTTTCTAGGGCTGCTCCCACAGCATATGGAGTTCCTAGGCTAGGGGTCTAATACGAGCTGTAGCCACCGGTCTAAACCAGAGCCACAGCAACGCGGAATCTGAGCTATGTTTGCAACCTACACCACAGCTCATGGCAATGCCAGATCCTCAACCCACTGAGCAAGGCCAGGGATTGAACCCGCAACCTCATGGTTCCTAGTCGGATTCGTTAACCACTGTGTCACAACGGGAACTCCAATTTCAGGTTTTATATTTAGCACTGTGACCCATTTTGAGTCTTTTTTTTTTTTTTTTGCCTTTTCTAGGGCCGCTCCCGTGGCATATGGAAGTTCCCAGGCTAGGGGTCTAATCGGAGCTGTAGCCACCGGCCTACACCACAGCCACAGCAGCGCCGTATCAGAGCTGCATCTGAGACCTACGCCACACACAGTTCACGGCAACGCCGGATCCTTAACCCACTGAGCAAGGCCAGGGATGGAACCCTCATCCTCATGGATGCTAGGTGGATTCACTTCCTCTGAGCCATGACAGGAACTCCAGTGATTCTAATTTAAAACTGTGGGTTCAAGTCCCAGTCTGGGTTTAGGCTAGGTTCAGGCCATTAGTGCTATCAGTTTCAGTGTGAAGTATGAAATGAAATTCCTTTTTTTTCACGTGGATATCCAATTGTTTCAACACCATTTGCTTTTTTTCTTTTTCCAAGTTGCTTTGGCTTCAGACATTCTTTGTAGTTCCACATGAATTTTAGAATCGGTTGGTCAATTCCTACCAAAAAATTGTGCAGGGATTTTGATTGGGATTATGTTGAAACTACAAATCAATTTGGGGAGGATTGACATCTTAATAATGTTGAGTCTTCCAGCAAATGAACAAAATATATCTCCATTTATTTTGGTTTTATTTCTCTCAGCAATGTTTTGTAGTTTGCAGGTCTGTACCTTTTTTGTCAGATTTATCATTCTTTACTTGTTTAGTGGCTTGGTTCCACTATTTTGTGAAGTCTGTTTCTCCTGATGTGAAGCTTTGATGTTATTGTTCCGAGGGTACAGCTCTGGGCAAGATTCACTTGACTGTCTCTCTCCTTAATCTTTCTGTTAAACTGCTGCTCTGTTGGATTTATAACCAGCACTCAGGCTCTGCTCATTGCCTGTTACTGCTCTATTGTTTTCAAGAGTAGCCTGTGGGCTAATTGCTCCACTGTCCAGTCAGGTAAAATTTAGGCCCCTTTGCAGGGGTAGGGTTTTTTGTTTTTTTTTTTTTGTCTTTTTAGGGTCCTACTGGCAGCATATGGAGGTTCCCAGGCTAGGGGTCGAATCAGAGCTGCAGCTACTGGCCTACACCACAGCCACAGCAACGTAGGATCCCAGCTGTGTCTGAGACCTACACCACTGCTCACGGCAATGCCGGATTCTTAACCCACTGAGCGAGACCAGGGATCGAACCTGATTTGTCAGATTTGTTTCTGCTGAACCATGACACAAACACCTGCAGGGTTAGTTTTTGAGGCCCGTCTTTGAGGTTTGTTCTGACTCCAGAGGATTTGTCTTAGCTATGACTTTTTTCAGCCCTTCTCTGGAAAACTAGACTTTTCTTGATTTGCTTATCACCAAAATCTCCATTGTTCTCAAGAGTGTCCTTAAGCTTGGACTTCCCTACACTCTGTTCCAAATAAAGTCAGATCCTTTGGGGAGAGTTTCAGGTTTCTCTGTCCTCATGGCTTGACTGTCCTCCTGAGCAGGTTCTCTGAAGCCTTGCTCTAGAGCTGGGGGCAAGGGACAGTGGTCACTTTCCTTGGAGTAACACCCTCCTGTAGGAACAGGTCACTGGACAGACCTGGTGGCCTCTGGACGTTTCAGCTTCTTCTGGGCATCAAACCTCAGTTGTGTGAGAAACAAAGGAAAGGACAACAGGGGCCATGTTCTCAGCCTGCCTGCATCGGGCGCAGCCTCCATCCTGGGAGGGGGTGGCGTGGAGGAAGAGCGCCCCTGACCTCTTGGCTCTGCTCACAGGAACTCTGCCCTTGAAACATGGCACAGGGGGTAGCAGATGAGAAACACTGGCAACCTTCCTCTCCTAGAGAGATGCCACACCCTTGACCTGAGTGGAGCTCCCATCCTGCTGAGCAGAAGGCGAGGGAGGGAACAGTTCTGGCTCAAGGGCCATAGACTCTTGCTGAGACTGCATGGACTTTCTTGAATAAGTGTTTCTCAATTTGCTGAATGTCTTTAAGGCAATTCTCAGAAACTTTAAATGGTCACTGAAAAGAGCAATTTTCACAAGTTCTGGTTGTGTCAGTAGAAAGTGGATCCATGGAGTCCCCATGTCCCTTTTCTGGGAGAAATCCCACTCTTTTCACTTTTGAGAGTTCTTTCCCTCTGATTTCATTTCTGATCATTTCTATTGCTAGGTCTTCAAGCCCAGTAATTTTTATTTTTATTTTACTTTATTTTATTTTTTGCATTTTAGGGCTGCAACTGCAGCATATGGAGGTTCCCAGGCTAGGGGTCAAAATGGAGCAGCAGCTGCCAGCCTGCACCACAGCCCAGCAATGCAGGATCTGAGTCACATCTGCGACCTACACCACAGCTCATGGCAACACCAGATCCTTAACCCACTGAGCGAGGGCAGGGATCGAACCCATATTCTCATGGATCCTAGTCGGACTCGTTAACTGCTGAGCCACAAAAGGAACTTCCAAGCCCAGCAATGTTTTTTAATGTGATATCAAATCTGTCTTTAACCCCACTCAGTGAATTTTTGCTTCAGACATTGCAATTTTCTTCTGTAGAAGCTTGCCTTATTTGGGTCTTTTTGACATCTTCCTTGTCTCTACTTAATTTTTTGAACATATATAGTTCAGTTGTAATAATTCTTTTAATGTGCTTATCTTCTAATTTTAACTTCTGGGTCAGGTTTTTTTTTTTTTTTCTTTTTTCTTTTTAGGGAAGGCATATGGAAGTTCCCAGGCTAGGGGTCAAATCGGAGCTGCAGCTGCAGGCCTACACCATAGCCACAGCAACATGGGATCTGAGCCATGTCTGCCACCTATACCACAGCTCACAGCATCACTGGATCCTTAATCCACTGAGCAAGGCCAGGCATCAAACACTCATCCTCATGGATACCAGTAGGGTTCTAAACCCACCAAGCCACAACAGGAACTCTTGGGTCAGTTTTAATTGATTGATTTTTTTCCTCATTATGATTTTTATTTTCCTAGTTCTTTGTTCAACTGGTAATTTTTAATTGGACGTCAGACTTTGGCCGTTTTTGTATTATAATTATTTTTGAGCTTTCTTCTAGAAGACAGTTAAGTTCCTCAGACACAATTTAATACTTTCAGGTCCTGCTTTTTGGATTAATTTGGCTTTTGGACCAGACTAGGGTTCAGTTTAGTTACTCCCCTTTTCTGCGAGCCTACCTGACATTCCATGAATGATGAGTGTTTCCGGCCTGGCTGGTGGGAATAGGCACTGTTCCGGCCCACAGTGAGCACCAAACACTGTTCCCTGTAATCCTTTCAGGTGGTTCTCTCCTTGGTTTCTAAAGACTCCCCCACATGGACATGCTGGCTGGTGGGCTTCGGCTGACTATTCGAGGGGGACCCTCTGTAGATCCCCAGGGTTCTCACTTTACAAGGAGCTCCCCTCCCTAGTCCTCAGTCCTAAGAAGTCCAGCTGCAGAGGTGTGGAAAAACAGAAGAGGGAGCTTGACAAGAGCGAAGCCATCTTGCTGCCACCGTCCATCTTGGTGATCTTAAGCTGACCCATACAAGGGCTCTGAGAAAAACAAAGTCATTAGGATTTGAGAAACTCCAGGCCCCAATTGTTCTTGGGATATTTGAAAAATAGCTAGATTTTACTTGAGGGTAATCATTAAGTAACTATAAGACATTCTGCACAGCTATACATCTTTCTGTATCCTGCATGTAACTAAAGGTTAATGTAGCATGTTAGACACATAAGCAAGCACTATAAATGTTTCTCCCCCTTTGGGAAGCAATTCCCCGTGGACCCGCTGGTGTAATAAAGCGGTTCTCCATCTTCTTCGAGTGTCCTCTGAGGTGATCTCTGGGAATCATACAACACAGCTACCTTGCTCTCCCCAGACTCTCACCTCTGCCTCCACAAACCAGGGAGCCCACAAGACTGCCTATGTTCCCTGCTCTGAACCACAGTCTGGAAAATATGTTTCCACAGGATGGGCAATCTAGGGCTCACCTCATTTTTATCTTATCTCTTAGGGGTCACTGTCCTTTGTCGTCTGTGTTCGATGTCTTGACACATTTTTAAAAATACAGTTTATTTTGGGGGAGGGGACAGTTCAGGCAGGAACGTATATCTGGTCTCTGTTTCTTCATCTTGGCAAGAAGCAGAACCTAGAACACCTCATTCATTCTGCATTTCCCTCTGGATCCAGTAAATGAAACCATATTAGATCTACATGTTAATAAGAAAACTAAAAAGTATACACAGTAAGATTCTTTTATGTATAAAGAAGAAAAGCATCTGGACACACATGTTATTTAAAATAAAGACATTAAAAATCAAAAGCAGGAGTGCCCGTAGTGGCACAGTGTTTATCGAATCCGACTAGGAGCCATGAGGTTGTGGGTTCGACCCCCGGCCTTGCTCAGTGGGTTAAGGATCTGGCGTTGCCGTGAGCTGTGGTGTAGGTCGCAGATGTGGCTCAGATCCCCACTTGCTGTGGCTCTGGTGTAGGCCAGCGGCTACAGCTCCAATTAGACTCTTAGCCTGGGAACCTTCATATGCCGCGGGTGCAGCCCTAGAAAAGATAAAAAGATAATAAAATAAAATAAAATAAAAAGTAAAAATCAGAGACAAAAGCTTCTCCAGATAAATTCTAACCTCTCCCAGTAGGTTGATCTTTGTGGGAAGATTTCCAGAGCCAAAGGATGAAAAAGGATATAGTGAAGAACATGCATAACTCCCAAGAAAAACATGCATAACTCCCAAATTTCCTCTTCACTTGTGGTATGGGTTCTCTCTCTCTCTCCTTCCTTTGCGCCTTCTAAAATTGCAGTATCTGAAACTGGCTTTAGAGCAAAAGGAAGACTAGTTCATGTGTGGATGTTAGTAGCTGAAAATTTGGTTTTACTTATAGAAGAACTCTTTTAAGTAAAATAAAATATGAAAAAACAACATATTCAGTATTTCAAAATGTTCCTGTTTCAAAACCCAAACAAAAGCCTTTGAATACTCAACGTTCATAGTTCTGTTTTTACCAGAGGCTGGAAAACATTGAAACCAAACCAATCCCTCAGAAATGTGTTCCTAACCACAACTCCATGTAGGCAGACAAACAGAATTTATGTCAGTTCCTGGAAAAGAGAGGCTCAGGAACCACATTTAACTATTTCACCTCCTTTGTCCTTTTGTTCCTGGCCTGTTCCTCTTCTTCGGGGTCAGACATGTTTATTCTCTCTGTTCTGACTGTGCTCTGGGTTCTGGAGGGTCTGCTTTGGATTTCCTGGATGCCTTGTCTGGCTCCTTGTCCCTTCCCAACTCTGTCCAAAAAGCCTGGGTGTCCCTGCGTCCTTCCCATGGTGACTTGATTTGAGCTGAGATGGAGGCTGAGTGGGCAGGCTGTGCCCTCATGCTATACTCTGGCTCCTCGTGTTGTTCCCAGCTCTGAGGGGCCTGTTCCAGGGGACGCCTTCTCAGCACAGCCAGCCTGCAGGGCAGGGGAGGTGGGGAGCCAGCCTCTGGGTTTGTGGGTGGCTATCCCTGTAACAGGCAAACCTGTAACAGGCAAATGTCAGGAGTGGTCACTGGCCTAGTTCTGCTATGTGGATGGGATAGGCAGAGAAGCCCAGCATGCAGACAGAAAGAACGAAGCAGAGGTATCGACAGAATCAAGAAGGTCCAGCTGCTGTGTTCTTCCAAGTCCAGTCCCTTCCTGAGTCCCCCTTGGGTTCCCCAGGACAACTTTATGAGACCTCCCTGAGGCTGTTCAATTGACATCTCCCCTTAAACACTGACATTTTTTGGCCCACACCAGCTCCCAGTTGGTTCCCATTATGTGACACAAAACTGCTCCAAGATCTGTTTCATTTCAATGGATTATTAAAAAAAAAAAAATCCATGCTAATTGCTGGAGGAATGTTAATGATGTAACTTTTATATTTTAAAAATTATGTGTTAAATAATAAAAAAAAACCCTCGAAATGGATTAAAGATATAAATGTAAGACTGGATACTATAAAACTCCTAGAGAAAAACAGGCAGAACACTCTTTGACATAAATTGCAGGAATATTTTCTCTGGATCCATCTCCTAGAGTACTGGAAATAAAAGCAAAAACAAACAAATGTGACCCCATTAAATTTGTAAGCTTCTGCATAGCAAAGGAAACCATAAACAAAGTGAAAAGACAACCTACTGACTGGGAGAAAACATTTGCAAACAATGTGACCAAGAAGGGTTTAATTTTCAAAATATGCGAACAGCTCATACATCTCAGTATAAAAAAAAAATAACCAACAACCCAATCTAAAAATGAGCATAAGACCTAAATAGACATTTCTCCAAAAAAGATATACAGATAGCCAACAGACAAGTGAAAATATGCTCAACATCACTAATTATTAGAGAAATGCAAAGCAAAACTACAATGAGGTACCATCTCACCTGGTCAGAATGGCCATCATCAAAAAGTCTACAAATAATAAATGCTGGAGAGGATGTGGAAAAAGGAAACCTTCCTACACTGTTGGCAGGAATGTAAATTGGTACAACCACTATGGAGAAGAGTATGAAAGTTCCTCAAAAAAACTAAAAATAGAGTTACCATATGATCTAGCAATCCCACTCTTGGGCATTTATCTAGAAAAGACAAAGCCTCTAATTTGAAAAGGTACATGCTCATAGCAGCACTATTCACAATAGCCAAGACATGGAGCAACCTAAATGTCCCCTGACAGAGGAATGGATAAAGAAGATGTGGTACATATATACAATGGAATAGTACTCAGCCACCAAAAAGAATGAAATAATTCCATTTGCAGAAACATGAATGGACCTAGCAATTATCGTACTAAGTGAAGTAAATCAGAGATAGACAAAATATCATATAATATCACTTATATGTGGAATCTAAAAAAATGACACAAATGAACTTACTTATAAAACAGAAACAGACTCACAAACTTTGAAAACAAACTTACCAAAAGCAGAAAGGTGGAAGGAGGGATATATTTTAGGAGTTTGGGATTAACAGATTCACACTACTGTATATGAGGCAGATAAACACTAAGGTCCTACAGTATAACATGGGGAACTATATGGGTTATTGCAGTAACCCATAATGAAAAAGAATACATAACTGAATCACTGTCATATACCTGAAACTCATACAACACTGTAAATCAACTATGCTTCAAAAAAATGTTACACATTAGGGGAGTGTTGACCAATAGCAATATAATGTGAAACACATACGCAGTTTAAAATTATCTAGATCTGGAGTGCCCGTCGTGGCGCAGTGGTTAACGAATCCGACTAGGAACCATGAGGTTTCGGGTTCGGTCCTTGGCCTTGCTCAGTGGGTTAAGGATCCGACATTGCCCTGAGCTGTGGTGTAGGTTGCAGACTCGGCTCGGATCCCGCGTTGCTGTGGCTCTGGAGTAGGCCGGTGGCTACAGCTCCAATTAGGCCCCTAGCCTGAGAATCTCCATATGCCGCAGGAGAGGCCCTAGAAAAGGCAAAAAGAAAAAATAAAATAATCTAGACCTGAAAATTAACTACATCTGAAAAAGTAAAGTTACATGCACTTTGATAATATACTAAATGTTATTATATATCCTTTATCTCATTTCATCATATAATCAATTAAAAGTTAATGAGATTTTAAATTCTTTTTTCATACTAAATCTTAAAATTTTGGGTGTCACACTTAACACCACATCTCTGTTGGGACTAGCTACATTTCACATCCTCAATAGCCATGACAGCATCATTTCTGGTGGCTTTAACAGACGGGAATGACTTTAATAGTGCGAATTTAAATGCCATAGCAAACAGACATTATTTCAGGGGACGTGGGGCCCCACAGTAACCTTCGTATGTCAGCATATTGCCAAGTAAGGCCCCTCTGCTCCTCTGGAAGGTGGACCCTCTAATGAGAGGGCACTTACCCTAAACTAAGATGACTGAGGATAGCAAGGAGGCTCAGGATTATTGGTGGAAAAATATCCACTGTAAGTCTATTATCTAGGACAATACTAGGAGCTGAAGTAAATAGAAACATATTCTACATTCACGGACATTACTGTCCGGAGCGGGATGGGGGGATATTTATCAGAATCACAACTGAATGTGCCAGGTGTTGAGGAGGAGAGTCAGTCAGAACCACAAGAGCAGGTGCTGGGACTTGCTCATGTCTGGAGCCTGGGAGAGCTTCCTATATGAGGAGGTTTGAGCTTAGACTTGAAAACATGTGCAGATGCTTAGGGGCAAAAAGGAGGGGAACTATGCCAGGTGCAGGAGCTTGTGCAGAGGCAGCAGGAAGCCCGGCCCGTTTGGGCCTGAAGGCAGACTCTGGGGCTGCAGCGTGGAGTGAGAAAAGGCGGCCTGGGCAGAGGGCACAAGGGCCAGATCACACCTAGGGCATTAGACCCGGGTACATGTGTAGGTCTTTATCCCAAGAGCAATGGGAAACCATTGCTGGGTTTCAAGTGAGGGACAAGATGTAATCAGGTTTCAGTTTTGAAAGATCGTCCTGATTACAGTGAGGAAGACGAGAGGTGTCTGTGGGGAGACCAGTAAGGGTGTCAGTGCAGGAATCTCAGCAGGAGGCCATGGTGGCACATCATGTGGTGGCTGCAGAGATGGAGAGAAGAGGACCACTTTGAGGAATGTCAGGAATGCAGAGGAGACAAAGCTTGGTCAAGGGGCAGGGCATGGTTCCAATCCTTGCACTAGAACAAGCATAGAGATCAGACTTGGAGAGGAAGATCTTGTAGAGTTTTAGGGGCCGGGAGACATGCAAGGTGCAATGATGAGTCTGGACCTCAGAGGAAAGGTCGAAACTGAAGATGATCTTGAGGTCATCCACTCCTCTCTGTTTTCCAGCCACCCTGACCTTTCAGTTCCTTAGACTCATGCTCTGGTGCCTTTGCCTAAGATGCTCCATCTGCCCCAAGTTCTCCTCTCTCTCCCCTTTGCCTAGGGACTCCCTACTTTAGATTTCAGACCACCTGTCACTTCTACATGGTCACCCCTCCTCACCCCCATGCCTGTAATAAGCCCTCACAGCACAACATACCTCACCTCTGCGGTACCTGAAGCAATTACCAATGGCAGTTTTACATTTATTTGCATCCTCATTTGATCAACAACTGTCTGTCACTAGAATGTAAGAACGGGATGGGCTTTATTTTTTAGAGAAGTTTAGGTTTGTAGAAAACTTGGACAGAAAGTAGAGTTCCCATCCACCCAAACTTGCAATCTTCTCCACCATCAACATTCTGCATCTGAGCGGTACGTTTGTTACAGGTGGCAAACCAACACTGCAACATCATTATCACCCAAAAAGCATGGTTCATGCCAGACTTCACTCTTGGTCTTTTACGTTGTTTGGGTTTTGACAAATGTCTAATGACATGTATCCAGCATTATGGAATAGTTTCATTGCCCTAAAAATCCCCTGTGCTCTGCCTATTAGCTCCTCTCTCATCATAACCTCTGGAGACCACTGATTTTTTTTTTAATGTCTCCATAGTTTTGCCTTTTCCAGAATGTCATATAGTTGAAATCATACAGTACATACAGAGCCTTTTCAGACTGGCTTCTTTCACTTAGTAATATACCTTTACGTTTCTTTCTGTCTCTTCATGATTTGATAGCTCATTTCTTTTTAGGGCTGAATGATATTCCATTGTCAGGGTGGACCACGGTTCATCTACTGAAGGACATCTTGGTTGTGTGGTCGTTTTGGCAATTATGAATAAACCTGCTATACAAACAGCCATGTACAGACATTTATGTGAACGTCAGTTTTCAACTCCTTTGCGTAAATACCAAATGGTGAGAGTGTATTTAGTTTTGTAAGAAACCACAAGAGTTTCTTCCAGAGTGCATCATTCTGCAACCCCACCAGCAATGAGTGAGGGTTCCTGTTGCTCCACACTCTCGCTAGCGTTCGTTGGTGATGTCTTGGATTTTAGCTGTTATATTAGGTGTGTAGTAGTATCTTGTTTTAATTTGCACTTCCCTGATAATGTATGATGTTGGGAATCTTTTGATATGCCTATTTGCCATCTGTATATTTTCTTCAGTGAACAGGTCTTTTACTCTTTTTTTTTTTTTTTTTGGTCTTTTTAGAGCCACAGCTGTGGCACATGGAGGTTCCCAGCCTAGGGGTCAAATCAGAGTTACAGCTGCAGGCCTACTCAACAGCCACAATCACACGGGATCCAAACCACATATGTGACCTATACCACAGCTCATGGCAATGCCGGATCCTTAACTCACTGAGTGAGGCCAGAGATTGAACCTGAGTCCTCATGGATACTAGTCAGATTCTTAATCTGTTGAGTCACAACAGGAACTCCTTAGTCATTTTTAAGTTTTGTTTTGTTTTGTTTTGTTTTTACTGTTGTGGGTTAAGAATTCTTTGTATATTTCAAATCTATTTTTGTTCACCATTATGTACCAGAGTTTAAGATTATAGTTAAGAGCTGAGTAAATGTACACTGAATGAATGAAGAAGTGAAAGCAAAATGTCAGATAATTCGAGCTGAAGATAAAGATTAGTTACTGAAATAAAGAGTACAAGAGAGAGATGAAGAGAATATTGGGACAAAGATTTTTGAGGGTTTCCTTCATTTAAATGCTGGATAGAAGAGAATATCCAAATGGCTACAGAACATAATGAAAGCAACTCAATTTCATCAGTCACTGGAGAAATGCAGATTATAACTACAATGAAATACTACTGCATACCCACCAGAGAGGTTAAAATTCTTGAAAAGGATGGAAATACCAAGAGTTGGTAAGGATGTGGAGTAGGTGGAATGCTCCTACTCTACTAGGGGGACCGTAAATTCATACAACCAACTTGGAATACTGGTGGCATCAATTAAAACTTGAATGTATTTACATTTTAGGACCTAGCAATTCTATGATTAGGTGTATATCCAATAGAATGATTCACAGAACTTCATGATTCTATTTATAATAATACTCAAAAGCAGGCAACATGAGTTTATTTCATTAAAGCCAAGATGCTCATTACCTTCCAAGAGAGGTAGTAACTTGGAGGAGGGTCAAGGTGGGGATGATTCTAAAGTTTTGGTATTTCCTGATCTGGGTGTTGGTTATGTGAGTGCGTTCAGCCTGTGGTGATTCATCAGGCTATTCACTTTATGATTTGTGAGCCTGTCTTCCTAATGCTTATGCATTAATTAAAGATGTATTTAAAGGGAGAAAAAAAAATCTGTTCAGAGTCTTCCAAAAGGAGTTCGTACAGCTCTTTTCCCATCCTTTCAGTGCCCCAAAGATTGTGAGTCTATGAGCCATTATAAGAGCAAAGGAACGTGTTTATAAAGACTTGTCACACATCTTAAATGTTGATCCTTTAACTTAGAACCTAATGCTATTGTCAGGAAGAGACTTACTTGATAATCATGGAATGATAAAAAAAAAAAATTGGAGATGGTCTAGGATAGTTAATGGGTCATGCAAGAAAACCCTGGGTCCTCCAAACTGTTCTGCTACTGGTTCTTATCAGAGTAAACTTTTTTAGCGAAGATACTTATATAAATGAAATGATTTATCAGCCTGGATGCTTGCTCTGGTTTTTATAACTCTGTTGTTGTTGATGAATACTAGTATCACGAGTAGCTCTCAGCTGAACTTTAGGTAATTGCTTAGAAATGCTGTGAGTTTCTATCAATGAAACAGAGTTGAATGTGGAAAGCTGCCCACAGAGCTGGCTAGATTCTCAGAAGCCCTCTCTTCCACTCCTTGATAGAGCCCACGAGGTGATTGTTACTGCCTTGAATTGTGGCATTGGGGTAAAACAATCAAACTATACTAGGAAGAAGGGATCCGATAGAAGAGAAGAAGCTCAGAGTTCTTGTCAGAAGAAATGGCTTGTACCTGGTCCTGCCACTCACTGTGTGGCTGTGGGTAGTTACGAATGGTACTCTCTGCACCCAGCATCTTACCTATAACACAGGCGTGATGCACTGGCTCGCTGGGTGGGACCATGACCTCACATGTCCGAAAGCATTTAGCGTGTGAGCGGTGCTTAATCAACATCGTGTTCCTTTCATAACTGAGAAGTGAGAAAAAAAACATGTTATAACCTATTATTTTTTTCCCTTGCTTTTTAGGGCCACACCTGTGGCATATGGAGGTTCCCAGGCTAGGGGTCAAATCAGAGCTGTAGTCACTGGCCTACGCCAGAGCCATAGCAACGCCAGATCTGAGCCCCGTATGTGACCTACCCCACAGCTCATGGCAATGCCAGATCCTTAACCCACTGATCGAGGCCAGGGATTGAACCTGCAACCTCATGGTTCCTAGTCGGGTTTGTTGACCACTGAGCCACGATGGGAACTCCTATTTTTTTAGCAAACATAAACTTTCTGTTAAGAGAGTTGTTGAATATATAATGTATCTAATGGTGGGAGCTAGTGAAAAGTGCTTCAGCCTCAGTGGATCTTGGTTCAAACCCTGCTGGTCATCCTGCCTGCCACTTGCTAAATATCTGACTTTATATGTTACTTCAGGTATCTGAAATTTAGTTTTTTTCATCACAAGAGAGCAAAATGTTAGTAGTTTCCTCACAGGCTATTGTGAAGGTTGAGAGTGAGGTATGTAATAGCCATGGGTCTTTGTTTGCCAGGTGAAACTCCACCTCACCTAGACGAAGCCGCAAGAAGGAATGTGTGGGCTCTTGCTGCCAATTTTGGGCAAGGGCAAAGAAGAAGACAGGAAACTCTGGGTCACATAATAAGTATTAATTAATATAAAATCAATTATCAAATTAACTATTAATAAAATAATTAATGTTAATTATTTGACCATGTTACATATCTCAGGAACGATGATGTCATCGTACTTTTAAATAAGAATGTTTTTGTTTTTGGGAGATACAGGCTGAAGTACTTAAGGGTGAAATGTGATGATTAGTTTATTTTCAAATGGTTCAGCAGAAAAAATATAGACAAGCCTTTTATACACCTCCACACACACACACACACGCAGAGTTTAGTACTTCTAGACTCTTCAATTTCATGGGCCAAAATAAATTTAAAAATAAAAATATACACACATATACAATAAAACAAAACCAGAAAATGGGGAACGGACGTCAAGTTACTAGCTCCGTATTTTGTCTAATAGACTGACACAAACAATTTAAAAGCTCATCTATTATTCCATTTTTCTTATCATATTTATGTCATGGAAAATGTCATTTTCCTGAAATGGTGACCTCAAAGAAAAAGTTTTTTGTTTTTTTTTTTTGTCTTTTTGGGGCCTCACCCCTGGCATATGGAGGTCCCCAGACTAGGAGCTGAATTGGAGCTGTAGCTGCTGGCCTACACCAGAGCCACAGCAACATAGGATCAGAGCCTTGTCTTCAAACTACACCACAGCTCACAGTAACACTGGATCCTTAACCCTGAGCAAGGCCAGGTATCGAACCTGCGTCCTCATGGATGCTAGTCAGATTCATTTCCACTGAGCCACGATGGGAACTCCCACATGTTGTTCTTGTTCTCCAGGGACAATTGAAGATGGTGGCAGCTGGTGTAGTCACTGGACAGGCACTGGGGAGTGTGGAGCCCAACCATATCCTGGCGGGGAACCGCATCACTAAGGCTTCTGCTGGGTTGCTCCAGTTTCAGCCTCCGAGAGAGAGAGGAGGAAGCAAAATCCTTCCTCCAGAACCTATTCCCCCTGGACAACTCTGGAAGGTAAGTGTCTCTTTGTTACTTTGCCATCTGATGCTCCTTGGAACTTAACCAGTACAGTGTTTCCCATTGAATGAGGCAAGGTATGAATCCAGAAAGAAAGGAACTGAGAACCAATCTTTCCCCATCATGTATGAGTATGTTTGTGAGATGCAAAGGCTACTGTCATGTTTTTCTTAATCACCTCCAGATCTAACTCACCAGTTTCTCATATACCCTTCTTAAGCTGTGGGTTGGTTACTTGAAATTTTTTGCTTTTAATCTTTCTTTATGTAGTACTAAAAAAGGCCTTCGTCCCACTTGTAATTTCTCAAAGTTCAAACCTTAAGAGCACTCAACAGTTGTTTCTGCAGCTCGTGTGTGTGTGTGTGCACGGGCTCATGCAGATGTGTTAATAAAATCACAAGGCTATGATGCAGGAGGTTTGCTTTCCTTGAAAATGCTTTACAGCATGCATGTTGAAGATCCTCATCTGCTCAGCAGTGGCATTTCCCTATTTTCAATCTTTCTTTCTCTTTCATAGCTGAGCTCTCTGACCTTTGAGCTGTCTCGGAGATATTTACAACAGGTGCTCACACTTGGGAGGGAGAGCAGCTCTGAAGCTGAATCACAGCCCAACTGTGGCTCGTGAACTGTGCAGCAGTCAGGACCTCCTAGGCAGTTCCACGGTGATGCTACCAAACACCCTCTGGCAAAACTTCTCCGGAGCCCACTATCTTCACAAGCCAGTGGTCCCCAGACAGAGCAACAAGGAAAACAAACAAAAATTTTTAAAAAATCCCAACATCCCTTCTATGATTGCTATCATTCATAAAGGAAGGATATTTTAATACCCACAAAGTGAGGGACACCATTGCCTGAGGGTAATGTGAGAGCTGTGCCCTCAGCTATGACATATGCGGGAGGTCACAAGAAAGTGCCAGGCCTGCACTTGGAGCACATGCTCAGAACCTCTGCCAGGGACAAGCTTCAATGTCACCTTGCCCAGCCTTCTTCTCAGTGTGTAGGTGAAATGATGGATATATGGCTATGTATGACACAGTGTAGAAGTGAGAATTCCTTTCAAGGAGGCAGGGTAATATCTAGGGAGGTAAGAGTAGAAGGGAAGCTTCAGGACACAGCATCTGAATGAGACGGCAAGGAGTAATTTGATTTAGACCAAAGGTTCTCAAATCTTAGTGCTCATTAGGCTCATCCAGAGGGCCTGTTTAAACATGGAATTCGGGCTTTGATTTAGTGGTCTTGTGGGAGGTGGAGAGAATTTGTCTGTAGGACAGTTTCCCAGGTGGTGCTGCTGCTGCTGGTGTGGGGACCAAGGGCTTAGAGATGCTGAAAGAAGCAGGAAAGTGGAGTGAGTTTGTGCAGGTAAGAGGGGCAGACAGGATTTTGCAGAAGAGTGAATGCCACGTTGAAGAGCTCGGATTTTATCTGGATAGGCAATGGGTAGCCATGCGAGATTTTTGAGCCAAAGAGTAGAATTTAAAACAGGATCACATGAAGGAATGAAGTGCTGACACAGGCTGCAACATGGACAGACCTTGAAAACATTATGCTCAGTGAAAAAAGCCAGTCACAAAACACCACATAGCCTGTGATTCCATTTATGTGAGATATCCAGAGTCAGCAAATCCATGGAGACAGAGAGATTAGTGGGTACTTGGGGCTGGGGAGGAGGAGGTGGGAAAGGACTGCTTAGGAGGAACGAGGTTTCCTTTTGAGGAGAAAATGCCCTGGAGCTAATAGTGGTGACAGTGACAACAGTGTGAACGCACTAGACGTCACCGGTGGTAAATTTTATGTTATGTACACTCTCACTACGACTTAAAAAACCCAGCCAGCAGGATATTCTTACAAAATTAGGCTATATCACAACAAATACTTTGGATACAAGTCCAACAGATAAAACATGCAAATCTGTATGTACAAAATGGTTGTAAACTTTTCTGGATATAACTCATACAGAAAAAAAGGACTAGTCATGACTGACTATGCAAGTATGTGTGTGTGTATCAGATGATGAAAATCTTAGGTTCCCCCTGTTGTTAGGGTTTTTTAATTCTTCAATAATATCTGGATTTAACTTGTATAATTAAAACATTTTAAAGGAGAAGGAGTTCCCATCGTGGCTCAGTGGTTAATGAATCCGACTAGGAACCACGAGGTTGCAGATTCGATCCCTGGCCTTGCTCAGTGGGTTAAGGTTCCAGCGTTGCCGTGAGCTGTGGTGTAGGTCGCAGACGTGGCTCAGGTCCTGTGTTGCTGTGGCTCTGGCATAGGCCGGCGGCTACAGCTCCAATTGGACCCCTGGCCTGGGAACCTCCATATGCTGCAGGTGCGGCCCTAGAAAAGGTAAAAAAAAAAGAGAGAGAGAGAGAGAGAGAGAGAGAAGAGGGTGCTGACTCCTGCAAAATTTCACCAAGAATAACTAGGGAGGGAGTGAGCATGAACTGGGCAGATATGGGTGTCGAACCTGAGACTCAGGAGGGCGCGGAGTGAGGGAGTGAGCCATCCTGAGCAGAAGTGGGGACTGTCTGCTGCCCCCCAAGAGCACCGTGTTTCCTCCAGAGACCTCCTCCTGGCCTCCAGCCTTTCTTCATGGAGCTGTCAGCCTGTCCCAGGATGTCACTTGTTCATCCATTGTCTCAGCAAATATTTACTGAGCATCTACTGTGTGCTCCTGGTACTCTACCCAGGGAGCCAAGGTGCAAGCACATTGTAGTCAAGTCATTATGACCAGTGGGGGCTGGCTTAACACCCCGGAATTTTATACTGTTTCTCACTTCCATTTTCTGAACATAGCTGTTTGCTATGCCTGGTCTGTGCACAGCCCTGTCCCTCAATTCCCTTGGATGGTGAGAAAGTCTTGCCTTTTTTAGTTTCACTTCTCTGGAGGGTGCCCTTGAGTCAGGCTGGTACGGCACCAGGTTCCAGGCTGGTGTGTCATCTGTGAAGGCTCCTAGAGCAGGGCCTTCTCCTCCTGGGGTCCACACCCCATGTTCAGGCCTGGCTGTTTGACTCTGACTCATCTCTGTTCCTTCACCAGCCTTTTCTCTCCAGTTCTGATACTTCTTGATCACTAGAAGTGTTCAACCTAAGGCCATGTGTTTCTGCTTTGGACCTGGGTCTATCTCCAATGTTAATATTCTCTCTCTCTTTCTTTCTTCCTTTCTTCCTTTCTTTCTTTCCTTCTTTCCTTCTTTCTTCCTTTTTTACTTTTTAGGGCTGCATCCACACATATGGAAGTTCCCAGGCTAGGGGTCAATCCAATGTTAATATTAAGTCATTGTTCTCTTCTTACAACTCAATGTGGCCGAAACTGCCACAGTGTTTTCTGTTTCAGAAACACTCTGCTTCTTCAAAAGGTCAAGGCCAGAGGAGAGTTCAGACTGTGGTCTCCTGATACCAGGGCCTCCTTGTTGACCTCTGCATCTCTAGCTCCTGGCCTCGTGTCTGGCACACAGTGGGTACCCGATTAATATTTGGGGAAACAGGCTCAGGACCAGAATGGATGAACATGGTGTGGTGGATTCAGGGCAAAGAAAAAAAAATCAGTAGAGTGCTGTATTAGTGAGAACTCTCTAGAGAAACAGAATCAATAGGATGTATAAATGCAGAGAGATTTATTTTAAGGAATGTGTAGGGTCAGCCAGCAGGCTGGAGACTCGGGGTGGAGTTATAGTTCAGGTCAGAAGGCTGTCTGCTGGTAGTTTCCTCTTCCTCGAGATCAGTCTCTACTAAGCTCTTCAACAGAATGGATGAGTTCTACCCATATTAGGGAGGGCAATCTGCTTTACTCAAAGCCTACTAATTTAAATGTTCATCTCATCCAAAATACCTTCACAGAAACATCGAGAATAATTTTTTCAATTTATTTTGTATTAAGGTAACACTGGTTTATACCATGTTGTAAGTTTCATGTGTACATGAAGATGAGTGAAGTAACCCACGTGACAGAATGGCTGTGGGGATATATAAACATCTGTAAAGCCACACACACACACACACACACACACACACACACTCTCACACACATATAAATAATGTGTTACTCAAAAGGTCAAACCCATCTAGTCTGGCCAGCATGAATGAATGCTGCTCCTTCTGCCCCACTCACAGCACCATGGAGCTATGGGTTTTAGGATTTTGCTAGTTTGATAAGGGGAAGATTGTTTCTTGAGGCCGTTTTGGGGGGAGGGGCGCTGCACCTGTGCCGTATGGCAGTTCCCAGGGTAGGGGTTGAATCAGAGCTGCACCTGCTGGCCAGTGCCACAGCCACGGCAACGCAGGATTCAAGCCACATCTATGGCCTTCACCACAGCCTGCGGCAATACTAGATCCTTAACCACTGAGCTTGCAGATTTTCCATGTAGACAGTTGTCTCATTTGCCAATAAAGACAGGTTTATGTCTTCCTTTCCAATCTGTACACTTTTAAATTTCCTTGTCTTGTATCATTTTGTCAGCAAAGATTTCTGGTTTGATGTTGGAAAGGAGAGGGGACATCCTTACATTGTAGCTGGTCTTGGTTGGAATGTCTACTCATTTTTTCTAATACAATCTTAATTCCTTCCTTCCTTTTTTAGTACATTATTCCTTCCTATATTAGGATCATTAACTGAGTCATATTTATGCCAAACATTCTCTAGACTGCAGTTAAAGCATTTATTAAAAAAATTAAGGAGGTCCTGCCGCAAGCTGCAGTGTAGGCCACAGACACAGCTTGGACCCCCTGTTGCTGTGGCTGTGACATAAGTCAGCAGCTGCAGCTCTGATTCAACCCCTAGCCTGGGAACTTCCATATGCCCTGGGTTCAGCCCTAAAATGACAAAAAAAAAAAAAAAATTAACACCAGTAGAATTCCCATTGTGGTCAGCAGGTTAGGAACTCTACGAGGATGCAGGTTTGATCCCTGACCTCACTCAGTGGGTTAAAGATCTGGCGTTGCCACAAGCTGTGGTGTAGGTCGCAAATGTGGCTCGGATCTGGCATTGCCATGGCTGTGGTATAGGCCTATAGCTGCAGCTCTGATTCGACACCTATCCTGGGAACTTCTTTATGCCCCCGGTCCAGCCCTAGAAAGCAAAAAATAATTAACACCGTAAAGTAGGTGTTAACATTTACTTCTATCAGTCTTTCTCCTTGTGATTTCTGGACGTAAAGCTGCATTTCCCTTTCTTCATTGAGGAGACAAAGAGCCAGAGCCCCTTCATCCTCGGTGCTCCCCCAAAGCATGCCACCAGACAGTATCAGTACCACTTTAGAGCAACCACTGACAGTAGAACCAAGACAGGGCCCCCAGCCTGGAACTCAGGGAGCCACATGGGGGCTAAGGGAATAATTGTCTGAAAAAGGGTCAACTTCCCAGGACATTTACCCCAGAAAAGATTCTGTTTTAAAATCCCCTCTTCCAGAGGTATGATGTGTTGGTTCTGAAGGAAGTTTCAGTTCAATAGAATGTAACATTTGATACGTGTATGTGTGGGAAGAGGTCAGATAGGGATCAGGAAAGAGAGAGAGAGGGGGGAGTTAGAGTGAATTGTGAGCCACCAAAAAGAGGAAGAGGCCTCACCAGAAGGATGGGAAACTAAGCAATCTTTATTTCCTGTTTCTTTTTTAAAAGTTGACATGTCATTCAATGAAACAGTTGTCATTTAGCTGAAGTTATAATTTGCATATTAAAGGCTTTTAGGTGCACTGAGCATAAGATGGTGAGTGATCATAGGGAATTTAGATGTTATCAGCTTGGTGTAAGGTAGTGCCATTTTCTGAAGTCGAGGCTTTTCTATACTCAGAGCTGGAAAACTGAGGAAGGAAGTGAGGACGTTTGGAAGTTAACATTTCCTTTTTAAGGAATGGTAGCAACACAGAAACAGGCTTAGGGGAAAGGAACAGCATGGCCCTTGGTGCTGTTTACCCGGGACTGAGGGGTTTCCAGGATGCGGGACTTTGTGTTCAGACCTGGACAGTCTGTGCCAACCAGGAGGATTAGTTATCTAGGTTTCCTAGTCACATATGCACACAGACACACACCCCTAATTCATTTCTCCCCCCAAATAATGCAACAGCCTTTTCATGTCCACCTTTGACAGAGTAGGAAACTGAAAGACACTCAGGAACTTCTTTAACTCACTCAAACTGGGATAAAAGAGCCTAGACTGAAAATTTCGCTCTGTCTGATGTCAATGTGCTCTTTCCATCTACCACCCTGAGATTATCTGTTGTGCTGATACCTTCACTCTCTCATCTACTCCCTCGGACAATTTCGGAGTCCCGAAGGTCAGGACTGTAGATGACTTATAGCAGGCTCTGTCACACAAGTAAATCAGACAAGTCAATGCATAACAAAAAAAATATTAGGTCAATAAAATAACCATAAGGGTTAAAACAAAACTTGCAAGAGTTCTGATGTAAATTGGAGTCTTAAGCTAACTTAGTTAACCATTATACTATGTACTTGGATCTTCTGGGAGGTCCTTGGAACTAGGGGTTAGTTAGTGTTAGGTTCTTCCTGTCTGGGGCAGTATTGGGAGTTCAGACAGAACAAAGATCTCTATCTTTGTTTGCCTATGTCTCTGTCTCATACACACACACACACACACACACACACGCACGCACACGCACGCACGCACGCGCACACACACACTCACTCACCTCCTGTTTGACTAGCTTCAAGCTCTAACTAGCTTGATCATCATCCCTATTACTTGGGGGATGATTTGGATTCCATTCAACGTTTGCTGACTCTGGAAGTTATACTCATTTTTTTTTCTTTTTTTGTTCTGGCATGAGGAAGTTCCTGGGCCCGGGATCAAACCTGCACCACAGCACTGACCTGAACCATAGCAGAAAACAAGTATAGGAGTTCCCTGGTGGCTCAACAGGTTAAAGATATAATGCTAGATCCTTAACCTGCTGAGCCACCAGGAAACTCCTATACTCATTTTCTCAATTGGAGGAATAAGAAAAATGAAGCTAGTATCCCAAGCCTCATCCATCTGCCAGCACACAGTAGCTGCCTGTTTATTTGCCTGTTTCCACTGCAAGCTCTGTGCCAGTGTGTCCTCTGCATCTCTGGTCACAGGCCTAGGGGGCCAGCATGTAGTCAGCATTTACTATTAGCTGTATGGGTGTATAAACAATTAAAAACAAATTCCCCAAGATATAGGAATCGTTTCCAACACCTAAAAATCAGTCTTTTAGTTTGATAGCAAATATTAACGTACACAACCTCTTTTAAAGAAAAAGAATACCATCCTACACTCCACAGTGTTATCTGAAGCTGTTGCAGTGACACTCCCATCCTGGCCAGAAAGAACAACCTATTGGTAACCTAAGAAATGGAGCTGGGCTGGGTTGACTGGTTTGAATCAGAATGGTAATTTCACTCCTGGTTTAGAAGCAAGCAATGAAAATGAACAGGACTGACAAGGAACATATGGGTTTAGGGAGGTGATCTCCCAGCTGAATCCATTCACTTACATTTTGTTGGGAGGTATTATTACATATCTTGTATCTTCTTGTAACTCAACCTTTTCAGCTCAACCAAGGGTCGCAGAGACTGCAGAAGCTGATGGGCAGGAGACTCAGGAAGGTGTACCTGGAAAATCGAAAAATGACCACCTGACACAAATCCTTTGTGAGAGACCAACAGAGGTCTCCCTTGTTTTAAGTCAGGGCCACCTGCTTGTTCCAAGTAGGTGCATTCAGAAGGTGATGGAAAGAATGCAAATGGCGGTCTCCACCCACCTCTGCCCCATCCTGACTCCGGCTGCTGTCCTGAGCTTCTGGGAGACGTTCCTGTCCTGTCCACATGAAGATGAGGACAGCCAGTGTGGCCAAGAGGGGACAGGCATCACAAAGGGATCTCTGTCCATGTATGCACCACGCCCTCCACCAGGCTGCCCCATTCTGGGCAAATTCTCCCCAAGGGGGGGCTCCTTCTGTCCTCAGGCATCCCCAGCACCTCTGAACTTACAGGCTGCTTTCCCTTTCTCCAGGTCTGTGGGTGAACAGTGGGGTCCGTTCACCTCTGCCTTCCTAAACCTCTCGTCATTCTCTTAACCTGCTATGTCCAGAATTCAGCTCCTCAAGGTTTGTATTTGTTTTTAAGTTACAGAGTAAAGTTTATTTAGAGTATTTGCAGGTGACAAAGTGATTCTGCAGCATTCAATGTCTTAGGAAGGAAAGCAGAGTGTAATAGTGGTCACTTACTCTTTTTTTAAAATTATAGTCGATTTATAACGTTGTGCCCATTTTTGCTGTACAGCAAAGTGACCCAGTGGTGTGTGTGTGTATATACACACATTCTTTTTCTTATACTATCTTCCACCGTGGGCTCAAGATTCGTTTAAAGGATCTGAGTTACAAACAAGAGAAGGCACCAGATGTTAGTTGGAAGGTGTCTGAGACTTAAGGAAGCGAGGGCAGAGGGAAGGAAAGATTTGCCTAGAAAATGAGAAATATTAAAATGCTATTTAATTGATACTGCAGACAATGAAGTTCTATAATAAGTAAAAAACAAAGTTCATAAACATTCTTATTTTTCCTTGACTGGCCCTTGAGTCCACCAGATGATTCACCATGGTCTGCTGAGATCAGCCAATAGTCTGGGGAGTTGTAACAAATTGGTATGGCTTAACTGTTCAACATGCAGACCCAATTCTGTGTCATGTTACACTCACCAAAACTTACTCACTAGACATCTCTCTCTAAATCTACCTTATAGACACTCTTGATGTAATACCTAAGTGACACTTATACCACCATACACCATCAAATATGCCGTGGTAAAGACACCGGTTTGCTTAATCATTCCCAAATGTTAAGGGATACCAGCTGTTTTAGCTCTTCAATGCTACAATAAATGCTGCTGTACCTCGCTGTCTCAGCAAAGGTGACTTCCTATTTCTCTAATGTATCTGTTTCTTTATGAGCATGTTTGTGCACAAAGAGGCAGGCTTTCTAGTTGCTCACTTTTCTGAGTTTGCTTCTATGTTATGGTCCAAAAAGATTAGCTGGATCAAAAAAACATGATTAGTTTTACAGCTGATTGGCTTCTGGTGGATTTAAAGAATCAGATGGTTCTTCCAGTCACTTGGCAGATTTTGCTAAATACTCTTCTCTAACACTCCCCGCCACACCCCCAGCGGTCTGAGGTGAAGTCCAGCGTGCGCATTCCAGCTCACACACCCTGTTCCATGGGTCCTGTCCTGTCCTGAAGACGATGATGACGGTGGCCTCCCACACTTACACAACCCACAAAGTGCAAGTCTCCTTGGAATGAGAGGCCGAAGGCACTGCTGGAAACTTCTAGGTAGACTGAGATCAAAAAGACCCATTTCTAACCACTTTTCCTCTGCTTTCTTTATTTTTTATTTTATTTTTTGTCTTTTTTTTTGGTCTTTTTATACCTGCAGCATATGGGGGTTCCAGGACTAGGGGTCTAATCGGAGCTACAGCTGCCAGCCTATACCACAGCCACAGCCATGCCAGATCCGAGCCGCGTCTGCAACCTACACCACAGCTCACGGCAATGCCGGATCCTTAACCCACTGAGCAAGGGCAGGGATCGAGCCTGCAACCTCATGGTTCCTAGGTGGATTTGTTTCTGCTGTGCCACAATGGGAACTCCTGCTTTCTTTCTTTTCTCTTTTTTTGAAAAAGAACCCTTTTCATCATTTTAAAATTCTGAGGACACCCAGATGGTCCTTGCCTCACCTAGGAGCTCCTCTCACAGACACAGACCCATATTTGCATATCAATTACAATGTGGCCTATTGTAAAAGGGATTTAATGGCCAATTAAATTAACAAGTAATTAACAATTCCCTGGGAATAAAAACAGAATCTGGGTCATTAAAGTTTAACCTTGTTTCCTCTGCCCTGAATCTACTTCTGCTGGTTCACATGGCACCGCGAGCAGAGACCTCGCACCTGCTCCTCAGACCAGGGTCCTTGTGCAAAAATGGCGGCTGATAGTGCACTGAGGGCCGTGTGCAGAAACCCCGCCCACCACACCTCAGTGCAAGATGGCGGGTGGGCCGTGTGCAGAGTAGCACTGCCTAGCACTGTGATGTGGAGCATGAGCAACAGTCACGCCTGCGTGCTGGAGATCCCCACCTGCGCCTGCCTGATGGATCCCTGCAGAGCAGCCCCATCCCCTGGTCTGCAGAGAACATGTGCTCTGGAGCGAGTGCACACATCTCTGTTTTCTGATCAGAGTAAATCTTTCTTTACTTCTTAACCAGACTCTGCCTCCAACACCTGGGAGGAGGACCCTTGTTGGAGACAGGAGGGTTGGTGGCTTGCTGAATCAGTGCCAGGAGAGCTGTGAGCAGAGGACATGCAAGCTCAGGGGAGACCTAGCAGAGGTGGGATCTGAGCAGCTCCTTGCAGGGTGATGGGGTCCATCAGCTGGGCAGAGAAGAGGTGGGTTTGGGAGGTATCACAGTGCATGCTGAAGAGTTCGTTTTCATCTTGTAGATGCCACTGAGGACTTAAAAGCAACAGAAAAGCAGAAATCTGAATTCGAGCAATGACCTTTTGCTTTACAGGTTCTCATAAGAAAAACTTGCCTGTTCCATTTTTTTTTAATTTGATATATTCTTAGTTATGTACACTGGATTTTTATCCCTGCTTAAATCAGAACCTCTTTAGATTTGCAGAAAATTTCAGAGGAGTCAGACTGGATGGGTCCTTCGTATAGTAATCCTGAAGTGTAATAACAGCATTCCTAGGGAACACTATACTTGTAACAAGCTGAGACCCACCCAGGCCATGACACACCCCAAATACGTCTCAGAGCAGCCAGTGTCCTCCGTCCTGGGAGAGCCTTGTGCATCACCTTGGAGACCAGGCTTTTAAGTCCCCAAGAGTGACCTGGCTGATGAGGGAGTATAAACCTACGGAGGTGGTCCACTTGACACACCAGGGCTGGCACTTTGTAGGTGCTGGGCCTGCAGAATGAGACCTAAGTGGGGTGATTTTAATGGGGTGGGTGTGGGGAGAATAAACAGACCAGTGATTCTTGGGGGGTGGAGGTGGGGAGGAGGCCTGCATAAGCGTCTGTCTGGGGAGAGCCCAGATACCAGAGAGTGAGCATTGGATTCACCGAGGCTAGTGGAGAAGAGAGGAGAGGGAAGAGTAGTGAAGAGGGTAGGGAAAAGATGCGAAATTCTGCCAGCCCCCTTTTGTCTGGAGGTGATCCTGCCCTCAGGAACCCATCTCAGTTTTAATGAGAAATCCTCCCACTCTGGCTTGGCCAACTTTTGGGAAGTGAGAACTAGTTTGACTGACTTTTGGGAAGTGAGAAGAAAGGCCAAAAGGAAGCACTTCTCTGGACTTACGCTGTTCCGTCCAGGACTGCAAGGTGCTCAGGAAGGCTACTGGAGGCCTTGCCAGGGCTGCTTTACCACCACGTATCTCTGCAGCTGTGTGGGTGTAACCCTGCTTAGCAGACCTGGGGACAGTGAGGTCCTGTGACCAGGCTGGGAGATTCTGGAGAGGCCTCTTTTCCTCCTTCCCACACAGAAGACCAGCCTTGCTGTTGATACTGAATCAAAGACAGGTACCAATACAAGCATCTCCATGTTGCACAGGACCTGCATGCATGTCCGTCCAGCTACGTTTTGAACAATTTAGTCCATATTTGTGTAATCCTCCGCAGCCCGCCCAAGCCAGGAGAAGCCCCCACTGCCCTGGGAGATTAATGGCCATTTTCCAGGGTTTTTTTGTTTGTTTGTTTTTTGAGGAGGAGGGGGGACCGGCATTTTGACCCCAGCCTTTTAGGAGGTACCCATTGTGTGGGGCTACCTGGGTGCCGGGGAGCTTCAGCATGGCTTCAGGAGGAATAAAGCCAGAAAAATCAAGGTGGGTAGTCTGCTGGGGGGACAGAAATGTCTTTGATCAAAATTGGCACGTTAGGACAGAGCCCTGAGAGTTCAGTCAGGGGATGAAGTTTAAAGAACAACGTTCTTTCCAAACTGAAATGCCAGGCATAACTCAGGTACATAAGTCCAAAAGGCTGACGTTTCCATGGCAGCAACACAAGAGGTGGCCTGGGTGGATGAGGTGCCTGCCCCACTGTGGAGAAGAGAGGGCAGTTCCCAGAGGCCTCTTGACAGTCTCAAGCCTGAGCCTCTTTGTTTCCCAGTCAAGGAAGGATGCAGAACGCTGGCCGCCAGCTACCTATTTCTAGCTGGCATTCTGAGGGCCAGGCGTCTGTCCAGACAAGTTGTAGCATTTTCTGCCCTGGGCAAGGCAGCTTCCTCACTAGACTGTTTCCCTTTTCAGATGCCGACTCGCCTGTTTTGGAGGGAGACACAAGGCCGTCGCTTCTAGACCCATTTTCCATTACATATAGGAGACTTAGCTCTGGGCTGAGAGTGACGAGCTGTATGGGGGTGAACTGAAGCCTGCCCACCCTCATAGTATTAGGGGATGGGCTGCAGGGTCAGACCCTCAGATCCTCCTTCCCATCCTCACAACTTCTGTCAAGTGCCATCTAATGACGGGGGTGCACACAGCCTTCCAAGTGCTCCCTGTAGTTGACCACGGCGCACAGCATCTCCGGTGACGCCGCCAGTCGTGGGGGCCAGTCCCCCGGGGAACTGACGGGTCCTCCTTCGGCCCCATAGGCTCTGCAGAGCGGGCTCCGAGGCCGGGCTGGTTGAGAGGAGGAGGCTCCGTCCCGGAGGCGGCCCTGGGAGCTGACGCCGTCGGGGGCGTTCCTGGGAGCCAGCCGGCGAGGTTAGCCTCGCAGCCCCGGGAGGAGCCGGCGGCGGCCACGTGACCCACCGCGGCGCGCCCGGCAGCCCAGAAATAGCAGCAGCGGCGGATCCGCCCGCGGGCTGCGCAGGGGGGAAGGCGGGGACCGGCGGACGCCGGCTGGCGGGGCGCGGCGCGGCCCCGGACGATGCTGAGCTCCTGCCCGGCCCGGCCCCGAGCTCATGATGGCCATCCGGGAGCTCAAAGTGTGTCTCCTCGGGGTGAGTCCTGCGCCGCCGCCGCTGGGGACCCTGGTCCGTGCGTCCCCCTCCTCCCCGCGCCCCGTCGTCTCCGCGCCCTGCTGGTCCCTGCTCCCCCTTGTCTCCTGCTCCCCCTTTGTCCCCACCTTCCCCTGCGCTCCCTGGTCCGTGCGCCCCCAGTGTCGCAGGCGCCCCCTGGTCCGCGCGCCCCTCTTTCCCGGGGCCCGCTCCCAGTCCCTGCTCTGCTGGATTAGGGTCCGAGCCTGCTCGGGAGCTTTCTCTATTCGGTCCACCGCCGCTTGCCCGCGCTCCGGGAGCCGCTCGGGCCTCGCCAATCTCGGGCTGGGCCGGGAGCCCGGGACCCCTCCGCCGGACTGGAGCCGCGGCCCCCGCCTCCGGGAGCTTTCTCCTTCGCCTTTAATAATTTCCTTCCTGCGGAAACTTTAAGTTAGCTAAGGTGCCGAGTCCTTTTGCGTCCTGTGGGCAATTGGTTTATTTACTTTTTTTTTTTTTTTTTTTGAAAGCTCAGCTCAGGGTGAGAAAACGCGAGGGGATGACCCGGTGGCGGGAAGGTGAAGAGAGAACGTACCGTAGAAAACGCGCGCCTAGAAAACTTTCGAGCTAAGGGTAAAGGCAGGATGAGAAAGTCCTCCTCTGACCCCACGTCCCTCCCAAAGTGGGTCACTCTGAGCCTGAAGAAACGTGGAGGAAGCCAGAAACAAAGACAGAAACAAACACCCAAGGGATGAGGAGCTGTCAGATGGCACAGGGCAGCCCCTTGGGGGATTCAGATGGTGTTGAGGGGCGCTTCCTTTTGGGTGCCCACATCAAATTACAGGATTACTTCTTTGGAAGGAGCTGGTTTTAAGCCCTGTTTTCAGCAGTTTTTGGCATTGATGCCTAGTGTTTAGCCCTTGGCAAATCTGGTCTCTCAAGTAAACCATTTCCAAAAAAAGCAGCAAAGGTTGGACCCGTTCTGTTTTTCTCAAAGCGGTGCTCACTGGTCTGTCAAGGCAGATGTCCAGAAGCAGATAAAGAAGAAATGGTTCTGGGTTAGGATGGAATTGTCCCAGGCCCTGGGGCTGTCTGGATACCCTCTAGGCTCTTCTGGAACCTGGGGCAGGACACTGCTCTTGACTGTCTCCCCTCACTGGCCTTTGCTAGAACTCTGGTGTCCTCTGGCTGTCCTGTTTGCCTGGAATTCCAGGGGATCAAGCAAAGGCCCTTCCTTCCCTGTGACCCAGCACAAGCCTCTCAGCATTCCTCACCCCCTGCTTGCACAGCCCCTACCTGGATCTGACTGGGATGCTGTTCTCATCTTCCTCGGTTGACCTTTAGCAGCAGTCTGCCAGGCTCTCTAACCTAGTCCAGACATAAATCCAGGAATCCCATATTTTCCTTTCAAGGAGTCATTTCAGCCTCGAGGAAGCTGGTCAAAGATGCAGAAGGAAGGTCTGGTCCCAGGGAACCAAGGGGCAACTCTGACGTGTGTTTGTGTGGGTCAGGATTGGCCTTGGGAATAAATGAAATTGGAAATGATTTTCCTTTTTTCCCCCATGCTCTCTCCTTTGTCATCTACTGGTGGCACAGGCTCTGCTCCATCCCATGAATTATTTTCAATTTTGCTACTATTTCCTTTTTTCAAGGATGAGTGTTTCCTTCTACAAGGAGCAGATCAGGTAGAAAGCCTGGGTTCTCCTTCTCCCACATTCACTGGCTGTGCAGTCTCAGACAAGTACCTCAGTTGCCTCATCTGTAAAATGGACATAATAACATCTTCCCTTTAAGTTAGAGGACAATACCAGATGGTCTCCTAAGACACACGGTGCCATTTCCTGCTATCCTGTGATTCCAGGATGACAGCAAGCTTGGGAGATGAGAAAGCTAGAGGAAATCCCTTTAATTTTTCTTCTCTTATCTCTAAGAATGGAACAGTTGCATTTCGTGATTTCCTGGAGACAATGCCTCTCCTTGTCTGCTGGTCCTTTGCAGTGGCTCAGCTGGTAGGAGGTTGAGCCTGGAAGGGATGAACAGTCCCAAAGCAGAGCAAGAAGTTTTCTGGGCAGATGGGGAGACCTTGAAGCTTCAATCCTATCACACCCTATCCATGCCCCCTCCTCCTTTTTTTGAGAGTGGCTCTAGGATTTAGTCTTGTTTACATCAGAAGACACCTTATGTGGAATATTTGAAAGGACCAATGACCTTATTATCACACTGTGTAATATTTCTTCAGTCCCCCGGGTTTGGCTGGTCCTGTCCTGGGTGATATGTGCGACAAGCTCTGTTTGCAGCTGCTCTTCCAAACAAGGTGCTTCTCCAGGTGACACAGCATCTGGGTGAGACCAAAGACATGTAACTGCTGGGTCTGCTCTCTTGACTGGAGAGAGCCCTGGGAATGGGCTGGAAGAGGGAGTTAGCACCAAGCTGAGTCCTCCCAGATTTTAGCAGGAGCCCCAGCTGCTTTGTTCTTTGTAAGAGAGGCCTGTCTTTTCTGGATGAAATCTTACACGCAGCCAGCCCTCAGCTTCCTGTTTTTAGCCCCCTCAGATTGCAGTATGACCCAGCCCTTAGCAGCCATGCCTACTGCTGGAATCACTTTCTGTTGGGCTGCCTTGAGAAGGGGATGGGAATGGGACCATTTAGCTGAAGTCTTGCTCACTTCAGAGTCTGAGGGCTTGGTCCCTCTGTGCCTGGTTGAAGGTCCCTGTCCCTGATTACCCGGGGCCATGCTTCCCCATTTAAGGGGGCATGATTGGTTTCAGCAAGGGCAGTGCAGACTTTTGCCCCTCTTAGCTTCTCCCCGCGGGGGTGGAGGTTCCTGACTGGAGGGTCATTTGTAGTAGGTGGTGTGTACCTGTGTCTTCCAGAATCCTGATGTTCAGCGTGTCTAATCTTGTTTCTTTGGTGAGCACTCCCAGATGGAACTGACCTCCATCTGTGGAACATTCCCTGAATGCTTTGTGCTCTTGGAGAAGCCAAGGACTCAAGAGCATTGGGTTTATTTATGGTACCTGTTAGAAATTCTTGGTTCTTATTGTTGTCAAGGGTGGACTTTGTTGTGTTTCTCCCAAGCCTTTATGAAGCCCTTTCCTGGGATAAGCTGGGCTGTGGTGGAAGTGAGCCGGACAGGAGGGTGTTGATAGGGGTTCGCATTGGACACGGAGGACCCACGAGTTTCATTCTGGCCAATTAAGTAACTAACAGTCGTCCTTCTTTGTAAATCTCAGCTAGTATTATGAAACATGTAGCTTAAAAAACAACTCCATTAAAAACAGCAAAGTATGTTAAAAAAAAAAAAAACTAACAAAAACAATATTGAAGCAGCAGCTGTTCCAACCCCAAAGGTGGAAAGCTTCCCAGTATGCATTTTTAACACACATCACCACGTGGCAAAAAGCAGGAGGAGAAAGAAGAGGGGAAGGGAGAGGGAGGGGGGAGGGGGGAAGGGAGAGAAGAGGAAGGGGGAGGGAAGGGGGAGGGGAAGGAGGGAGAGAGAAGAGGATCTCTCTTTAATTATTTCCTCTGGGTGTGTACAGTTTTTAAAACTGCTTCCGGATGGAATCCCAAAGAGATTTATATTTGGAGTTTGGTTGTCTTGACGACAGTTTAGAGATTTCTGCAACTTCCTCAGCAGCTGAGTGGCATGACACTGTCAGGGGTTTGGGGAGGCCCCTGGCCTCTGTTAGAATCTGCACGGCACTTCATCAGGGTACCTGGGATTCTCTGCAACATCTGGGCAGTGGGGACTTCAGCAGTGTATAGGGCCTTCCCAGAAGGGGCGCCAGGACCCACAGACTGCTCACAGTAAGGCAGACCAGTCCGAGCTGCAGACCCTGCGGGAATGCAGGTGAGTTACTGAAGGTGTTCAGTACGTTAGGTGATCTGTTGTATCCTCGTGGAAGGAACCCGTACATAGGATGGGAAGGAGCAGACCAGGGGCATCCGTGGCATTACCATCCAAGCCTGAGATTCTGTTATTTTTTTTTTTTTTTTTGCTTTTTAGGGCCACACCTGAGGCATATGGAAGGCTAGGGGTCAAACTGGAGCTTCAGCTGCCAGCCTATGCCACAGCCACAGCAACGCAGGATCCGAGCCACATCTGTGACCTACACCACAGCTCACGGCAATGTCGGATCCTTAACCCACTGAGCGAGGCCAGGGATCGATTCCTTGCCCTCATGGATCCTAGTCGGGTTCGTTGCCACTGAGCCACGATGAGAACTCCTATTGCCATACTTTTTTTTTCTTTCCCAGAAACTGGCATTTCTTTTGGAAATTGGGGGTATTTGGGGGGGGGTAGTCTAGGAACATGTTTCGTGTCTGATTCCTCTATTAAACTGAACCTGATGGAAGGTGTGGTTCGGCAATGGTGACTGTGGGATGAGGATAAATATACACGATACAGGGGGATGTCGCCCAGCAGTGCCATCAGGCCCTTACTCCTCTCCTGCTCAGGGTCGGCAAGGCTGCATCCTGCCCTCCACCCAGCGTGGCCCAGGTGGGTGCACCAGAGTCCTTGTGGAGCATCTTCACGCTGACCTGGTCCCTCCCCACCCCTCTCTGTAGCCCTGAGCCTGTGGCCCCCACCCCCACCCCCTCCCGGTGTCCCTGTTTTAGTGAGCATGTTGTATCCCTCAGATCTGCACCAATGCTGCTATAGACGTTGGAAAATAGAAAACTACATTTTAAGGTGCCAGTACATGGAAAGATTCTGAACTCATGCATTAGAAAAGGCCTTCAAATTCGGTGGTGTCTTGCAGGTTAGACTAATTTCAGTGCTTCTGTGTCTGCACACATTACACTTCTTTTTGACTTAGTTTTAATAATTTGTAACGAGTGTTTGAAATGGGAATAGGCTTTCCTTCACTCATTCACTGATTGGCGAGCAACCTGTCTTTTCTGATGGGACCAATGAGTGGCCACAGGTGGACAGGACGGCCACAACCCCTGCCCTCAGAAAGCGCTGTGCCTATCCTGGGAAGCGGACACAATGACACAATGACCTAAATGACATCCCTTGTATTCCTGTGACAGCTCAGCCCGGAGCCATGCACGACAGCAGTACTAGAGCAGGAGGACAGTAAATATCAGACATGGGGGAGAGGGGGAATAGGAGGTTTTTGCTCAAGGTCTGTTTTGCGTACCTGTCGTGGACAAGGTGTTTGTTAGCTCCGCTGGAGATAGGAAGTAGGGAGGGTGAGTTCTGGTCCTGGCTTGTGTGGAGAGGCTTCTGGTGGCGCAGGGAAGACAGGCATGTGCACAGCAGCCAGCATGCAGGCCTTGGTGATGGGTGGATGCCAGAGGTGTCACATGGTGCCGTGGGAGCCAAGCAGGTGAGCACAGTGGGGGCTGGGCACTGAGCTCTCTGGAAGGTCTCTCAGCCTGGGAAGGATGTGCACAGGACCACAAAGGACAAGTGGAGCTTTGACAGGAAAAAAGCAGGTTCTGGATCTCATGGTATTTTCTGGAAGGCTGAGGTGGTTGGAGGGGTGTGGGAGGACAAGGAGAACAGCCTTCCATTCCCAGGTTGATGTGTCTTGCATTCACCCAACCTTCTCTAGCAGGGGGCCAAGGGGGAGGGGTCTTTTCTTCTTTTTTCTTTTGGCTACACCTGGGGCAGGCAGAAGATCCCGGACCAGGGATCGAACCCTCACTACAGCAGTAACAAGGCCAAATCCTTAACCACCGGGCCTACGGGGAACTCCCAGGGGGTCTTCTGTTTTAACTCCCCTTTCCTGTTTTATTTTGAAAAATATGAAACTTGCAAGACAGCCGGAAGAGTGGTAGAACGAATGTGCATGGCCTCACCTGGAGCCGGAAGGGAAAACTTTTTGCCCTTCTTGCTTTTCTCAGTTTTTCTGTCTCAGACGTACACAAATCATGCTGGATTTTCCTCTGAACCATCTGAAAGTATGATGACACTCACTTCTGACTTTAGTGTGTAGCTTTTCAGGGACAGGCCACTCTCCTTCCTGCACACTCACCCCAGCAGCGAACCCCGCACTGGTTCAGGTGTGTAGTTCACACTCAGGAGGCAGTCGTGGATCATGTATTCCATTTGCTCCTCACGTCTCTCATCTAAAACAGTTGCTCCCTTTTTCTCCTACCATAACATTGGCATTTTTGAAGAATCCAGGCCAGTTGTGTTGTAGAAAGTTCCAGATCTCGGTTTGTCTGTTTACTTCCTCATTGCTTCTTCTGGGCTAAGCGGTGGGAAGACATCATGTGTTATATGGAAATATTCTTTCCCATTTCCCTCTGTGGCACTCATTCAGTAAATCCTCCTGGCCTCTATGTGTGCTGGCAGGGCTGTGTTTCTACACAACACATGGCTTTGACATGGTGGATCTGACACTTTAGCAAGGGCTGAAGATACAGAACCGAAATCCACTCTGGGTGAGCGAGGGGCTGAGCCCACCCACCTTCTACCCGCTTCCCACCCCTGGCTCCAGCCCCCTCACTGGGCTGTGTCCTGTCTTTTTCCATCAAGCACTGACCACCACCTAACAGGCCATGTGATTTTATGTTTTCCATCTAATTGCTAGAGCTGTTGAGAGTCACAGGTGTCCCAAGGGGCCAGAGCTGTTTGTCAGCAGAAATAAGGAAAAGAGGGATTTAACAAATGGGGTCCTGAGTGGGTTTCTCGCTGCAGAGGCTTCTGTTTTGAGGAGTCTTTTTCTGATCTGTTTCCTTGCTCCCAATGCCCCGAAGTCTCTGGAGGTCATGACTGTGCCTTCTGCTTGCTGGGATTTAACCCAGATTGTGGTCTGGGCAATTTTCGATTTCGCCAAAGATGCCTAGATGACTTGGGTTATCAGAAAACTGGGCACCAGGGGAGAGAAGCAGAACCTAGAGGAGGTCATTTCCCTCCTCTTCTCTCTTTGGAAGGCAGATCCTCGAGGGCTTTGGGTCCCTTTGGGGCAACAGTATTTGTGTTTCTAGAAGAAAAACATACGTGGAAATTCCAAGGTGGTGCAGCGGGCTAAGGATCCGGTGTTGTCACAGCTGTGGTATGGGTTTGATCCCTGGAGGGCATGGCCAAAAAAAAGAAAAAAAAAAGATGCCTGAAATCTCCAGAATTACTTCCTTTCTGCACTCATGGAGTCAATGTTGTTGCAGGACCTGCAAATAAATGCATTGTCCTAAAAAGTGCCTCTATCCACGTTGTCCAGGAAGGGAGAGGGGAGAAAAGGAGGGATGGAGTGGGTGAGGGGGAAGGATGTGTGTGTGTGTGTGTGTGTGTGTGTGTGTGTGTGTGTGTGAGAGAGAGAGAGAGAGAGACACACACACACAGATACACACAGAATGGCAGTCATGGGCATGCCACACACATGAACACTGGGTATCACATAAAACTTGCCTCCCTCCTCCCACTCTCACTCTCTCCCTCCCTCTCTGATGAAATGATTGGCTAGGGTATTTATATTTATAGCAGGCTTAATTAAGAAAATCTTTTATTTTTAAATAAAAGAACATCTCATGGCATCAATATTACATCTTTCAAAGACATCATTCATTTTAGGAGCGAAGATATTTTCTAAACTTTTCATAACAAACTTCTGAAAAACTATTTTTCTCATTATCTGTGCTCGTTTTAGTTAACATGTGAATCGAGTGATGAGGTTGGGGAAAGCCTTAGTAGTGAAATGGCAAGTGTTGGGTGGCGTTTGCTACGGCAAAGACAAGGGATGCAGGACGATGCCTTTACCTCATGTCTTCATTGTGACCTGAACCTGTGCTAACTTGCCCAAGTTTTGTTTCCTCTGCTGAGTGGTGAGTTCAAAACCCTGCAGCTGTGACATCTTCTCTCCTGCCCTCCTCAGCTCCCGGCTCACCTCCTGAAGGTCTTTCCTGCCTTTTGTTTTCTATTCAGATGACTGCTTCTCTCTTTGACGGTCCACAGTCCAGCCCACTGTCCTGCTTCATATTTGTCCTGCTGTCTCTCTTTTCAGCCCCCACATTCTTCCATCATTTTGCTTCCTTTTTCTCTCCACTTCTCATCAATGAATCATCAGCCTGTCCTTTAAAGAGGCATCCAGGGCTTGGCTCTTAGAGGAAAATGTTTCCGACTCTGCTTTCCCCGCCCCCCCCCTTCCCCACTGAGCGGGGAGTGTGCTGAGCCCCAGTGCGGTGACCTTTCCTCTGGCTGCCAGTGTCGACCAGAAAACCTGGCCAGACTTTTGAGGGGATGACACAGGCAGTTCCCCAGGCTTTTTGTTTTAGTTTAAAACACAACAAAAGGGGTCTGTATAAAGTAAATGAGGATTTATGTAGTGGGTCCTATGCCGTGGGGATGAACAGACACTTACCAGGGATGTGCCAAGCTGCCCTACAGGCAGGGGTAACGATGTCCCACAGCAGAGAGGGGGCTCTGTCCTTGGGTTTCCAGCCCAGCAGATAGAGCAGAAAGCTGGAGGTGAAATAGCAGCACCAGAGGGCTGTGGGTGTCGCATGATGCTCAATTGCCAGGTAAGGGGGTGGGGCGTGGGCATAACCAGGGAGGGCCTGTGAGTGCTTGTGGTGCAGAACAGAGAGTGTCCAGAAAGAGCTCAGGTGGGCCAGAGGCTGATTTGTGCTCAGAAATAACCTATCCTTTCTCTTTTGCTTCTGTGCATTGGTTTATTTAGGGAGCATGTGTTACTAACATAATTAGCTTAAACCTATAAAAATTTACTGCAGGGCCCAAGGAGACGTTTGGTGGGTTGAGATCCTTTTGGTTGTTCCTGGAAATAACTGGCACACCAACAGTAAAATTGGAAAGTAAATTTGGATCGTTGCTCGGGCTCCTGTTCAGTCTCAGGGGCTTTGGAGTGTGGTGAGTGGCCTTGTCAGGGTGGGCTCTGCAGGTTTCCTGTGCCTGTTCATTTCTATGCTGTTCTGTGAAAGGTAAATAACATTACCCCCAGATCTTCCAGGTGAGCCTTCTGTAATAGTGACTTTGATGCCCATTAAAACCGGCTGTCGAAGGAGATGGAGTTCCCAGGTGGTACAGGGGGTTAAGGATCTGGTGTTGTCATTGCCATGCTGCCGATCACCGCTGTGGTATGAATTCGAGCCCTCGCCCAGGAACTTCTGGAAATATGGGCGTGGCCAAAAAAAAAAAATCCAAAACAAAAAATTGGCCAAGGAGAGGAGGACCCAGTCAGAATCAGCCCAGATGTTGGGCTGGGGCCATGTGATGACCCAGTGGTTCTGAGCATGTGCCCCAGATATTGACGGGTCTGCCCCAGGGCTGGGCACATAGTAGGCAGCAAGGTGGACACACAGTTCCTGATGGCCAGAGCCCACATCCCAGTGGGAGTGACCATACCCTAGGGCACTGGATGCCTCATGTGACAGATGGAGAGAAAGCCAGGAGGCCCTGATTGGACTGTTTGGGAGGCTGTGGTGCTAAGTAGGGGCTTGAGAAAGTCCTCGACAAGAAGGCCTTTGAGTAAATGCAGGGACAATGTTATTGAGCCATCTGGGCCCTCCTGGTAGAGGGGACCCCCCTGGGGTGGGGGGTTGGGGGGCAGGTGACTTGGAGGAGCAGCAGGCAGACCCGTGCAGCTGGATCAGAGTGACTGCTGGGAAGTGGGCAGAAGCAAGTTTGGGGTCCTGATCAGTGGAGTCTCCTGGAAATCCAGTGGGGGCCGTGGGAGGTGTTGGTGCAGAGCAGTGATGTTGATCTGACTCACCGCCACGAGGATTCCTTGCAGCCGCGTGGAGGGTGGACCACGAAAGGAAGCACAGCAGAGCCCATGGCAGGCAGCAGCCTGGGTCACAAGCAGGGTTCGTTTGGGCTACTGTGAACGTAGAACCGACAAACTTTGTTGGCAGATGGTGTGTGGAATTTGAGGGAATTAAACCATGCCAGGTACAGGGTGACAGAGCACACTGACCCTGGACCCGACCACCACCCTGAGCCAGTTCCCTTCAGGGAGCAGCACCATCCACCATGTTAGACTAAAGGTCATTTGAATGGACCTGGTTTGATAGTTTGATTTGCATTTAATGAGTACATTTATCTTTTCCATACTTTAGCATAGCAAACACAGTTGGTGTGTGCTTTTACTCTTTGTACGCAGTGTATACTCTTAGTATGCAATGTCTACACTGGGGCCGTGGGGTTGCTTTTCCCTTTAAAAGAGGCTGAGAAGCTCAGTTCTGACCACGAAAGCTGGCCCTGGGCCTGTGGAAGCTTTGAGCCTCTCAGGGGCAGCGTGTGGTCTGTACTTGTCTCATTTAGTCCTGGGACAGCCCTGTGTGGTGGCCCCGTGCTTCTGGTTTTGGTGTGAGATGGGCTTTTAGGGTCCAGCACATCCCCTGATGTTACAGGGCCGTGTGTTTGCAGTGGCCTTGAGCTTGGCTTTATCTGCTGCCCATTTTCCACCTGGTGTCCGGAAGCTGCGATTCCCAGGCCTTTTCTTTCGTGACTCCCCTGGGAGATACATGAGCAGCGGTGTTATCGGGTTCAGGAAGTGTCAGTTTGCAAACCCTGAATGGTGAGGCCCACAGGTGTTTGGCGTTTCTAGGTCTGCAGTTGAGCCATCTGGACAGCCCTCCTGCTAGCAGAGCACAGTGGGCAGTGGGGCCGCATCAGGTTAGCAGACTGGGTACTTGTTCTGGCTTTGCCATTTACTCCATCCCCCTAGCAAATCACATAACTCTTTTTCCTCCTTTGTAAAACACTGGCAATTTGCATAGACCACCCCTCTAGCTCTGCCTGGCCGTCTCCCCTCTGCCCCAACCACTTTATACCCTGAGAGTCTCAAGGCTTGGGTGAGTTTAAATAGATTTGTTCCAACGGAGGAGCTCCAGTTTCGACATTTTCTTTAATCTGCTTAGCTGTGGGATCTGGCAAGGCCTAGGTGCTAAGTGATAGCTTTTGATTTACTATATACTTCGGTTGTTTTCTGAATCAAAGTCAGATTCAGGAAAATTTAGAAATTGTGTAAATTTGGGGAATGGTGCAGGGTGCCTTGGATACCCAGGGCTGCAAGTCCGATCTAGTTCATTGATTTCCTTATGCAACAAATGCTTATGGAGTCACTACCCATGTGCATGAGTTTTACTAGGTGTTGAGTGTGTTTTGAGTTTTGTTCGTCTGTGACAATGTTCATCTTACAGAGAATGACAATCTGGAACATTGCATATATTGGATTCATATAGTTGTTGCTGGAAGAAGTTTTCGTGAGTGAAAAATTTGGGGGTAGTAGATAAAGGGAAAGAGTGACGCCTTGAGCTGAGCCTTAGCTGGGTGGTACCTGGCTTTGAAGTGCAATGGCTTCTGTGTTTGGACCAGTTTTAGAAAAATAAACAAGCAAAATGATGAGTTACAGTTTCCACCATCTGTAGCACTTGAGTATTTTCTGTGCTGTAAATCTTTATTCGTTTCGCCTTCAGTGTGCGTGGGATTACTTCCATTGGAGGTCACCCAGCAATTGAGAGGTCAGTGGGAATTGTGAGTCTAAAAGTCAGGGATAAATTGAGCTTATTGTGTAACACAGTCCGTATAAAGTGACCCCACATCCTAGGTTTTTCATCCCTGCCAGATAGCGAGCAGGGCTGGAGCCCTTCTTCACGACAGGACCTCTCTGTTGCCTGTAATGATGGGCTGGAGGGCACACACTCCAGTCAGTGAAACTGGCCCCACGCTTTGCTTGTTGCCAGTCAGAGGGGGCAGAGCCCACCTCCAGGAGGACAACACTTCAGTATTATTGTGAATCCAGAGGCACCATTTCTCCTTCATCCTGATTCATTCGTTCCTCAGCCTAGAATTCTGATTCCTTCTCTCTGCCTGGAGCCCCAGCCTGAACCCCAACCCCCCCTCCTATTTTCCTGGGCCCTCACCACTTCCAGGAGCCACCCAAAGGGTGGTAGACAGAGCTCCTGGCACCATGGGCTGCTGCCTCTGGGTTCACAGCCTCTGTTCTTGCTCCGTGGCTGCATCTCCGTGCCCTCAGTCACCGCATCCCCGCTCGTCTGCTGCAGCCTCTCCTCCCCGCCTTCCCGCATGTGAATCCATGCATGTGATTGGTGAAATTTCACAGATGTGAAATGGGCTTGTTGCTCTCTGACGGGCAGAACTCACCTGGGCTGGGCCGTATTGCTTTTGTGGCCCATAATCTTTAAAGATCCTGGGATGGAGGAATTTCTCAGCTTGGTTTCCAGCAGGGACCGATTCCCAGAGCACCTGAAATGTGCCAGAGGGAGAAGCCACTTCTCCCTTCGAATGAAACTGAGTTTTGCCTGGAGTTGGGCGCCATGCCTGGTCTGAGTTGTGTAAGCCACAAAATTAGACAAAAGGAATGGGGTTAAGTTTTAGGAAACTCTTTATTTCAGAGTGTAATTAATTTCAGAGGGAAGCAGAGTGTGCCTTCTGAATAGAAGTGAAAAAGACTGCTTTGGCAGCTGAATTACCAGCCAGTGCCCTGGTCTTTGCCCAGGAGCTAGGATGGCCCTGGGATGCAGGTGGCCAGGAGCAGATGGCCTTGGGGGCTGGGCCTGGCAGCGTTACCTGTCCAGCCTGAAGTTGAGGTGTGGTTTCGATGGTGACCCCAGCTCTCTGGTTTCCTGGAAACCCCATGAGGGAAGAAGCAGACTCACCTCCCATGGGTATTCTTCAGGGCTGAGGGCTCAGTGGGTCGAAGCCTCACCTGATGCCCTGGTGTCAGCCCAGGCCACATGCAGCCTCGATCTTCTTCAGCTTGTTTTCCTCTGGCCCTCCGCCCAGCTCCGAGGGCTCTGTGCCTTTATATTTCTTTTTGTTTCTATGCCACTATCTTGTCAGCACGTCTCCTTTTGCTTTAATGCCCCATGTTGACCCCTGGCCATGACTGCAGGGGTGATGAGGTTGTTGGGCTGGAGGCCGGTAGGTAGCTACAGGTGTGGAGGAATAAGTCCTATCAAGTGAAGGCCATGAGCAGGGGAAGGAGAGGCGGGATGGAGAAAGGCTGCCAAGTAAGGTGTACAAAGGAGGCCCAGGGAGTCGACCCCAGGGAGGAAGCAGTGGTGAAAGCCCTGAGCACAGGGCCCTTCCTAGCCTTGACTCCCAGTGGCTTGGTGGGACCATCCAGAATGGAAGGGATGGGGGGTGAGAGGCCCTCGAGGCTACTTTTTCTCACTCTTGGCCACCTTGATGTAAACAGCATCTTTTTCACCATTATTAAAACATTTCATTTTATTTGTTTTATTTTTATTTATTTTTAATTTTTTAATTGTTATTTCCCCAATGCAATTTTTTTTCTACTGTACAGCATGGTGACCCAGTTACATATACATGTACACGTTCTATTTTCACACATTGTCATGCTCCATCTTAAGTGACTAGACATAGTCCCCAGTGCTACACAGCAGGATCTCATTGCTAATACAGTCCATAGGCAATAGTTTGCACCTATTAACCCCAAGCTGCCAATCCACCCCACTCCCTCCCCATCCCCCTTGACAACCACAAGTCTGTTCTCCATATCCATGATTTTCTTTTCTGTGGAAAGGTTCATTTGTGCCTTATATTAGATTCCAGATATAAGTGATAGCATATGCTATTTGTCTTTTTCTTTCTGACTTGCTTCACTCAGTGTAAGAGTCTTCAGTTCCATCCATATTGCTGCAAATGGCATTATTTTGTTCTTTTTATGGCTGAGTAGTATTCCATTGTGCGTATATACCATATCTTCCTAATTCAATCATCTGTCGATGGACATTTGAGTTGTTTCCATGTCTTGGCTATTATGAATAGTGCTGCAATGTGTCTTTTTTAAGGAGAGTTTTGTCTGGATATATGCCCGAGTGGGTTTGCTGGGTCATATGGTAGTTCTATGTGTAGATTTCTAAGGTACCTCCATACTGTTCTCCGTACTGGTTGTACCAGCTTCCATTCCCACCAACAGTGCAGGAGGGTTCCCTTTTCTCCACACTCCCTCCAGCATTTTTTATTTGTGGACTTATTAATGATGGCCATTCTGACTGGTGTGAGGTAGAATCTCATAGTAGCTTTGATTTGCATTTCTCCAATAATCAGGGATGTTGAGCATTTTTTCATGTGCTTGTTGGCCATCTGTATATCTTCCTTGGAGAAATGTCTGTTCAGGTCTTTTGCCCTTTTTTCAATTAGGTTGAAATTGGCTTTTTTGCTGTTAAGTTGTATAAGTTGATTGTATATTTTAGAGATTAAGCCATTGTCAGTTGCATCATTTGAAATTATTTTCTCCCATTCTGTAAGTTGGCCTTTTGTTTTCTTTTTGGTTTTCTTTGCTGTGCAAAAGCTTGTCAGTTTGATTAGGTCCCATTGGTTTATTTTTGCTTTTATTTCTGTTGCTTTGGGAGACTTGCCTGAGAAAACATTTGTAAGGTTGATGTCAGAGAAAAAATATTTCATTTTAAAACCTAGACCTGAAGCTCCAGAAGCTGGCTGTGCACTGTTGTCACTGCTCTGTTTCCCTTTCAAGGCTGCACGGGACCTGAGCTGGCCTGGGACCACCTCAGGTGACACTCAGTGACTCTGGAGTCGGGGAGAGCCTTCTCACTTACCAATGTGGGGAGGAGGGTTCCCTCTTGTTCATTTTTTGATTGTTAGAGCTGAAGTTTCCCAGTGTATATTTGTAAATTCCTTGATGACTCATCAAAATAGTAATACTCATCTTGGGAATTTTAGGTAAATATTTGGTGATTGTATTAATATGATAATTAGGTTCCAAAGCCAATTTGGTTAATTGTTTCTTAATAATTAGATTTGCTGAAGGCAAAAGAAGTCTTCACTGGGTTATGCTTTCAGTTTCTAAAAAGCCTTCAGACTACAGTGGTGATCAATTTGAAAATCCTGTATAATTTGTGTTTTATTTTAAAAGCACAGTACTCTTTCATGTGAATTTCCTTAAGTTTTCCCCTAAGACTAAAAAGTAGTCATTTGAGATTTTGGATGAGAGGGGCAAGGGCTTGTTATTTTTATTTTTAAATCCATGTTATCTCTGGTTTACTCTTTCAAGTGTCTATTAAAATTTATTCCTCGTCTGTACTTATAAATGTTTTATATACCAATTGTAAGAACGGATCAATGGATTTATGTCCAACAGAAGATTGGTTAATTGGTTTTGAATTGTGTGCCAAGGTGACACTCTCAGGTTTATGACTTTCCATAGATGATGGATTCTGCTCCTGTGACAAGGTCAAGCACATAAAAATTCCAATCAAACGCCATAAAAAGCCCAGTTCCATATGCCAATTTAATTCTGTAGCAGCCTTTTTATAGCTTAGTGGCAATTTCATCTGTTTCAATTTAAGATTAGCTGCAGTCGTGCCTCTGTTGCAGGTGATCACACACACACACACACACACACACACACACAGTTCCTTAATACATGTAATATAATGAAATTATATAGTGTGGATAAGGTAAATGTATGTTATGTCATTTAAAGCTGGAAGTGTATGATTTTGGTTGTAGCAGGGTCTGAGCAGGCAGTAGAGCAGAGTTTCCATAGTTCAGGATGGGGAGGGCAATGGGGAGGTTTCTCTTGGTGATGTTCTGCTTTCCCTCTTCTGCTTGGGATCCGTGGATAAACCCTGCTGGTAATTATGTGCTCCAACTAATAAGCAGATCACGACTGCAGCTCTTCACCAGAAATGTGGTGGCCAAAGTGAATGGCTACTGTTTCTCATCCTGGTCATGGAGTAATTCAGGTGACATGGCAGGTCAGGCTGAGGTTGGTAATAGGTTGTTGAGAAAGCAGAAGATGGCAGGCTAGAACACATTGACCCATTCCATCATATAATCTCAGGTAATGGCACTTGGTTGTGCGCGGTGCAGCCGAAATAGCTAGCACAAGACATCCAAGCCGGGGGTCTCTAAATAAGTCAGAGGGTTCCAACAGGCACCCCGCCCCCTTCTGCCGCCTTTAAGGGCTCCCATTACTGAATGGTTATAAAAAGAGTTTTGTCTGTCCTGACATTAACTGACAAGACAGGGTTACCAATGACTTGGTCCTGGCAGACAGCCAGCCTGCCCACGTCTAAAGGATGCTCGCTGCCGTGGCAACCCCACTGGGCTTCTGTGTGTGAAAGCAGTTGCAGCTGCTGGAGAAGGACCAGAGCTGCCTGGCAGGGCAGAGAGCAGGCCTGGTTCAAATGATGTCATGCCAGCCTGGGCCACTGGGAAACTCGGGTGGCGGACAGACCACCTGCCTAGTGGCTAAATATGGGTGAGTGGCATTTTCCAAAAAAGGACACTGGGAAGAATATGGGTTTAAAGAAATGGCATAGTGTCATACTAGACAAGTAACTCTCATAAATTAGGATTTGGAAATTGCGAGAATTCAGACACAGGCCAGGAAGCCTTTACCTTGTACGTGAGTGAGAAGCAAGCAGGTGATAAGGTTCGACAAGCTCTAAGGGTAATTCTTAGCCTGTTCAGAGGAATGCATGGGTTCTTAAGTTTCTTCGATGTGCTATATGGCTGAGGGTACAGGCTAAACTGCTGGCGCAAGATATCCCAGGGTACAGTGACTCGAGCTGGATAGAAGCCTCTCTTTCTCCGTAATCAGTCCTGGTAGCTGGTTCAGGGCTGCTGGGGGTTTATGGGGTCAACGCATTGGCTCTGTTTCCAACCCATTTGCCAGAACCTAACCACCTCCAGTGGACAGGGTGACCAAGTGCGCAGCTAACTCTCAGGGCTCTTTTTCTTCTGCATGAAGGGGAGAGTGCGTATTGGGAAAAACAGTAGTTTCTCCTACAAGCACCTTTCATGTTCTACCAAGGTCACTCCTGGAATATGAATTTGAAGAATGCGAGTTTGTGGCTTGAATGGTTTCTGAACCTCTGGACTCTAAGGAAAGAGAAGTAAGCCTTAAATTGGCTTGTGGGGCCTCTTCCAGGCAGATCCCTCCCTTGTAAAATGTTGGTAACAGTATCTGCCTCAGTGAGTTGCAACAGTTGCAGAGCACAAGGAAGGGAGGACACCTGGGCCCTGCAGGTCATGTGACAGCTTCCCAGTGAGACTGAGTTTGTCCTCCTCTCTAGGAAGCTGGAGGAGTCATCTCCTTTCCCAGCACTTCTAGAAAAACATGTTGATTTGCTCACATGTTAATTTAATTTGCATTATTGCACCAGGATTACACCACTTTACAGTAAAAGTATTTTTACTTCTCCAAATGCAAGCTGTAAAATTCTGTGGTGAGCTCATGTTCACCCAGAGGCAATGCATACCATCCTGACACATCTTCTGGCCCTGCTGCATCAGGATTAGAATGAAGGGATAACAAAAAAGCAGGTTTCCTTGGGAAATGACGCATGCACGCTGTAGTGGCATCCGTGGTCTTGGAGGCTTTGGGGTCATAAGTGGTGGTCTACACGGCAGTACAAACATGCTCCTCCTGGCTGGTAGCCTGTGATTCCTGGGTCTTGGGTCCTGGGAAAGCCCCCAGCAGGTGCTGCTTTGAGGCAGGTGCCACGGAGTGAGAGATGGCCACTGGCGCCCCTGCGGTGTGGCAGACGAGGTCCTTGGCTAGGTAGCTCCAGAATCGGGTGGTAGCTCCAGAATCGGGTGGCAGCTCTGTGACAGAGACGCATCACGAGGACTACACTGGTGGGGTTGGAACTGATGGGCTTTACTGGGAGGGCCCGCTCTTGGGAAGCCACGTTCTTTTCCAGTGCTGCCTCCCCACCTGGGGCTCCCACCTTGGGTTCCCAAGCCGCTGTCCCAGTGCTTTGCTGACTTTCCAGGGCAGTGGGAGGGAGTGAGACCATGCCTTCCGGCCTGGGCTCCCTGCAGCCTAAGTCACCCCCTGCTTCCCTGCACTTTGCCAGCCGCCCGCACCCCCCATCTACTGCCCTCCTCCAGAACTGCTGTTGGGAGGGCCGCATAAGAAGATCAAGCGACGTAATATATACCATTTTAATGAAAACAAAAACAAAAACAAAAACAAAAACCCACGTGGTTATCTCAATGCAGAAAAAGCATTTGACAAATTCCAACACCCTTTCGTGAGGAAAAACTCAAAAAAGAGAGAGAGAAATAGAAGGAAAGTGCCTCAACGTGATAAAAGACATCTATGAAAAACCCACAGCTACTGTTAGGCTTGATGGTGAAAGACTGAAAGCGTTCCTCCTAAGGTCAGGAACAAGACAAGGATGCCCGCTTCCACCACCGCTCTTCAACATTGTACTGGGGACTCTAGTCAGAGCAGTTAGGCAAGTCATCCCGACTGAAAAAGAACTAAAATTGTCTCTGCTGGCATGTGACCCCAAACCCACACTCTGAGCACCACAGTTATGCTCCAGCGGGCAGTCAGTTTGTGGGAGAGCTGGGGTTATTGTTACTTAGGGTGTCCTCCGTGTACCCTGACTGTTATTTTCTGTTCCTCCTTCATCACCCTGTTCCCTCAGGTGTGTATCCTGTGTGTCTCACACTCTGTGCTGTGACCTCTTGGGGTCTCTGAGCTAATTGGACCTTTCTTTCTCTTTCTTTCTTTTTTTTCTTCTTTTTATGTCTTTTTAGGGCTGCACCCACGGCATGTGGAGGTTCCCAGGCTAGGGGTCAAATCAGAGCTGTAGCCGCCAGCCTACACCAGATCCGAGCCATGTCTGTGACCTATACTACAGCTCACAGCAACGCCGGATTCTTAACCCACCAAGCAAGGCCAGGTATCGAACCTGTGTCCTCATGGATGCTAGTCAGATTCGTTTCCACTGAGCCATGGTGGGAACTCTGAAGCTTTCTTTTCATATTGTCCTCCAATTCAAAGAGATAGGGCAAAACTCAGATAGGGTAAAACAATTATGATTTTTTTTAAAGAGCAGCTTGAAACAGTTTCTTGGTTATGGTTTCTTGTTTTTTTGGCCCCTCCCACAGTATGCAGAAGTTCCCAGGCCAGACATCAAACTCCCGACACAGCAATGACTGCACTGCATCCTTAACCTCTAGGCCATCAGGGAACTCCAAACAATTATGATTAAGGTTTGCAAAATGATTCCCAAGAGTGGCTGTCAGATTTTGATCTATGAGCAAAGAAAAGATTGTGTGCATATTTTCTGTGGCGTGGTGTGCACACAGAAAGAAATCTCCTTGTCTCCTGTAGGGGAGTTGGGTCCTTGCTGTCCCTCAGGGATGCCACATGGTGGAGAAACACAGACACTTTGTGGATGTCCTCTGCCTGCCCTGCCATGCAGTGACTGGGTCCCAGGATCAAGGGGTGGCTGAGGAAGCCCCTGAGCCCCAGGCGCCTGGGCCCTCTCCGTTCATTCCTTCCTTTTTGTGTCTCCCCAGCCGTGGTCCAGACTGAACCGCAGCTGGTAGCCAGCCCAAAGGTCTGAGGTCCGAGGGTAGGCTCAGGGCACTCTGAGTTCCTAATGTTATCTGATGAGGAATATTGCGGGAACAGCCCTAGGGGTTTGTTTTTTGATTTTTTCGGAGAAGGAGCAAACAGAGAGTTCAGTGGTGCCGGCCAGCCTGTGGCTACCATTCTGAGGAAGTGTAAACATCAAGCTGGCTTGGTTGGATCTAAACTCAAGGTTAAACGTCATAGAGAACACAAGCTCCAAATTTTTTTCCTTTGGTCATCAGAATGACAGGATGCTGCTGCCGTCTGTGTGTCCTGGCTGACCCTCTGTTCGTGGACGCTAGAGAGATGCAGTTTGCCATTTAGATGCATTTAGCAGAAGGGGATCCCTTCTTGTAAAAATGCAGGCTTGGCATGCTCTGGGATTTGGAAACTCCTTCTTAAAGATCCTCATCCTTTTCTGGGAGAGAGGCAAGCAGACAAAATAAGGGTCAGCGCAGGCACACTGACAAGCATGTTTTCGCTAGCCTCTGATGCTTGGGAAAGTTGCTTTTATGCCAGTTTGGGTAAGTTGCCTGCTGTAGGGGTAGGACACTGAAGTGTGAAATTAGCTGCTCAGGTCACGTGGTCAGATCACGGTGTGGCAGAAGTTGGTGCTCTGAGGTCGGAGAAGTTCTGCAATCCCATTCCTGACCCCGAAGTTGTCCCAACCACGGAGTGAAGAAATGCACTTCCTTTGCTTCATCTGACCGGATTATCTGTAAACTTCTGGCCTGGTTGCCTCAGTCGAACTGCAATCTTCCTACTTGAGCGAGAATTCCGCTGGGGAGGCGGGGGCAACGCATTGTAGGTCCCCAGGGCCAGAACACGAACAGACAGAAGGGTCCAAATTGAAACCAGGATGATGATTTCACTCCTGGAACAAGGAATCCTCTTTCCTTGTACATTTATTTTTCTTCCTTGATTTTTTTTTTTTAATCAAGTCAATCAGTTGTATATTTGTAAAGCTGGAATATAGAAATGGACATCCTCTGACAACTTAGAGAGCACAGAGCTTTCTGTCCCTTAGATTCCTAGTGCACATGTAGGAATGACCTTTAAACCATGACTGTGGCCCAGGATGCAGATGCAATGCACCCGAGGTCAGTGAGTGGCCAAGGCAATGCTTGGGGTGCTTAAGCTGGAGGCAGCTGGATTTTGCTGTTGGCCAGGCCCAGCCATCAGGCAATCTTTTCCAGGCTTTCTTTGCTGAATGGCTCTTCAGCTACAGTCATAAAGCAGCACATTATCACGTTATGGTTTGGACATAACTGCCTGCCAAAAAAAAAAAAAAAAAAGTGAGTGTGATGAAGTGATGGCAAAGCCCAGAGCGTGGAGATGACGTGACACCACTGGGCTCAGCTGTAAAATCCTTATGGGTGTTTCCTCCTGGGGGTCAGGCTTTGGGTGGGTAGCCCCTATGCTGCTGGTGGCCATCAGGAAGTTCCAGCATGCCCCAGACCCAGCCAAAAAATAAAAATACAGGGTGTCCACGGAACCCAAAGCCTGGTGTGGCTAAGCCTGGGGAAGAGAGGGGATGTGCCTGAATGCCTAGTCCTTGGGCTGCTTGGCTTAATTGCTCTCCACACAGCTGCTTCTCATTTCCAGTGCAGGGATTTGTATAGTGGCTGCCTCCAGCCTCCACTTCACAAGGTGGTTCTTACTTTGGGGGCTTGGTCCCTGGGTTTCCCAGCCTTTCTTGAGGGATACACTGAGAGTCCTTTCCCCCAGTGCTGGCAAGTACTGATTTTAAGTGTGTGACAACGGCATGAGCAGAAATGTGAAATCTGAGGGTTGTGGGGGCAGCTTGCGCCAGCCTCAGCATCCAGAGATTTCTGTGTTTGGCTGAACAGTATTGAGATGATGCTGATAGATGGATCGTTCTTCTAAAATTTCTGTTTCTGACTATGTCTTATAGGTTGCAAGATATCTTAGGATAGTATTGCATGGGTGCAGTTTGTAAATAAATACACACTTCTCAGAGGATGCACACATCATTTTCTATAGATGAGCAGTCTGGGGCTCAGGCTTTATGGGCATGTTCATACTGCAAGTAGGTACCCACAGTATCTCTGGGAATATTCGGTCACTCATACAACGGACAGTTCCTATCTTGAGAAGCACTCACTACACATTTTCTTTCCTACCCTCCTATCACGTGAAGAGGAAGGTGGTCAGCTCTATGGGGTTGTTATCAATTTATCTACACCTATTTGCACAAAATCATGTTTTAATATAGAAATTAACCAAAGTTGTTCAGCTGTAGGAAACTGTCTATTATTTCACTTCGAGGGTTTTTTTTCCTTCCATTTTTGACCACCCTGTGGCATATGGAGTTCCTGAGCCAGGCATCAGATTTGAGCCACCGTTGTAACCCATGCTGTAGCTGTGGCAACACCGGATCCTTTAAGCTACTGTGCCGGGCTGGGGATTGAACCTGCGTCCTGGTGCTGCAGAGGTGCTATCAATCCGCTGGTCCTGTTGTGCCACAGTGGGAACTCCTCACTTTGAGATTTCTTAGCTCTGGACTTTTTCCTCCCTAGCTTTTTTTTTTTTTTTCTTCTTTTTTTGAAAAGAATTCTATTTTCACTTTGCCCATATTCTAGTTAGGTTAAATTATCTCTACCAATATGAAATAAATCTAACATTTTGTTCAGTCTTTTTTAAAATTGAACATTATTTTATTAGGATCATGCAGCATACATTTGCATAATAAATGCATTTTTATTTCTATGAAAACCTTACCAAGTTCTTCTTTTTTTTTTTTTGCTTTGATCTTTTTTCTTTTTTGAGACATAATTGGCATAGAACATTATATTAGTTTCAGGTATACAACGTAATGATTTGACATTCGTATATGTTGTGAAATGATCACCGCATAAGTCTAGTTAATATCCATGGCCTCATGTAGTTAGACAATTTTTTTCTTGTGATGGGAACTTTTAAGGCATACTCTTATAGACTTGTAAATACACATACAACGTTGTTAAGTCTGGTCCCCATGCTGCGTGCTTCGTCCCCAAGGATGTGTATATCTTATACCTGGAAGTTTGTATCTTCTGACTCCCTTCACCCAAGTTGCTTCTGAAGGCCCTCCTGGTCCCATGTGCTCAGATCCTCTAAGGACTTGCTGCCTTAGGACTGGAGATCATTTAGTGTCAGGGAAAGAACGTCCTAGAGATGGAGGCCTGGGTTTGGCGGCACCCCCTTTGGCAAGCAGTGTGCCTGTGATGTGCACGGGCCCCAGGTTCTCCATCTGTAAACCCAGAATGTTGACCTTGATGGGCCTCGGAGAGGCTCAGATTTGGTGCTGAACGTGGGCTCCGTCAGCTGGAAAACCTTTGGAGTGTAGGTTGAGGTGGAGAAAGACCATTGCTGCAGTTTCTCATGAGCTTCTCACCCAGGGTGTGTGCTGGCACATCATGCGTAAGGAGATCTCGAGGTGCCAAGGAAACCACATGGCTGAGCCATCCCACCAGGATGCAGGCACAGTGTCTGGGAGTGGCTGCTCCTTTGTGTCAAGAAGATGAAACCCAGGCTCCGGGAGGCTGGGACCTTGGAATATGGCTCCACATCTCGTTCCTCTGTGTGTCTTATAGAGGAGAGGGTACAGCTTCTGGGTTCCCCAGCGCCTAATGCAGTGCTGGCTGTGTCTTAGGCACACGGGGTACGTTGAGCGAGCGGAAGGTAAATGCATTGTCGCACTCGTCTGGAAGATGGAGATCAGAGGCTCAGGCTTCTGAGGCACAGACAAGGTTCAACTGCTGACCCTTCCTGAGCCTGGTTTCCAAACCGTATTGAAGGTAGTAGTAGTACATCCCCTGGAGAATTGGGTTGAAGATTAGAGCGATGAGGCAGGTTAACGTGAGGTAACTTAATAAAACATTCTCTATCACCATCATCGTCATGTGGATAACTCGGCTGGTGTTATCAGTAGCTCCTTGGTGACCGTGACTCAGAACCTGGAAGCTCAGAGGCTCCATTTGCCCACATGTCCTTGCCTTCTCTTCACTTTTCCCCGAGTCATCACTTCTGTTGCAGTTCCCGTTCACCTGGGCACAGGTGCTTACTTTCAGTCCAGGTCCCTCAGCGCCCTTGTCTTCACCTCTGCCTCCTCTCTGGCAAGGCTTCAGGTTAGTTTTCCATGCAGAGGTGGTGGTGGAAGGGGTGCTGGGTGGCAGGTGTTTTTCAGACCAGGGTTGTGCCTGAGCATTAACAATATGGGGTTGACTCTGTAATGCAGCATCCAGCCAGCAGTGGAGGGCAGGTCTGCAGTCATGTGACCTCTTCCTTGACGTCCAGCAGGTCTTTGGCAGGAAGCAGAGGACACTGTGGGGGACTCTGTGAGGAAATCTGAAGGTGCGTTTCCATGGCCTTATTGCTTATAGTCAGCAGGGCACTGGTTCAGGCTATTCCTGGGGAATTTGTCCCCATGGGTGTGTCTTCATCTCCGGCCCCAGAGGCCACACCTGTTTTCTCTCCTTTGTACAAAGAAAGAATGGGGGAGCCTGATGTTTGACCCTGGAGGTTGGGCAAGAGCGGGGGCCCTGCTCAGAGGCCGCAACATGGGGGCTCTTCTGGAAGCTGCAGTGCAGGTAGCCTTGTGTTTCCCAGTCACCTTTCTTTTTCTTTTTTTGTCTTTTTGCTATTTCTTTGGTCCCGCTCCCTCGGCATATGGAGGTTCCCAGGCTAGGGGTTGAATCGGAGCTGTAGCCCCCGGCCTACGCCAGAGCCACAGCAACGCAGGATCCGAGCTGTGTCTGCAACCTACACCACAGCTCACAGCAACGCCGGATCATTAACCCACTGAGCAAGGGCAGGGACCGAACCCGCAACCTCATGGTTCCTAGTCGGATTCGTTAGCCACTGCGCCACGACGGGAACTCCCCAGTACCTTTCTTAAACCAAGTGTGATAGTTTAGTGTTTATTCCCAAAGATCATAGATTGAAAGTGAGGTGGTAGTAATTTCCCTCCAGTTGGAAATTACTTTTCCACAGCTGCCTTTTATGTGTGTTTTTTTGGAGTCTGTGAGACCCTTGCAGAAATGCCAGATGATTGAAGGAACCAGACCGTAAGAAAGTCACAGCATCATGATAGTTACGGGGATGGTTTTTCTCACAGTCTGTGGACCCAGCCCCCTCCCTCTGACATACTTCATCCCTTCGTGCAAGTCCCTTTACTGGACAATGATGTGGGAATTGAGTCTGGGGCCAGAGGTAGCTGACCATCAACATGTATAGGATGATTCCTCGTGTGTTGTGGGTCAAACGCTGTTATAATTTAATCGAGTCAGGCAGGTGGCTAAGACGTGAACAGTGTCTAGTATCCACAGGTTATAAAAACCTTGAGGTATATTGACTGTTTGCAGTTGAGAAGGGTGAATGTCCATCCGCTGTAATCTACTGTCTTGATTAAGAATCAGCAGGTAACTGTCTACATCCCACTGGATCTCGGCTTGGGGTCAGCGAAGCAGAGAGGGTTCATTCACCTGACTGAGGGTCTGATCATGCCAGCTGGCAAGCGCATCATAGTTGGGATGTACAGCTGAGCTCTTGATGTGGAGTCTTAGCTCCAACAGACTGGCCCTCGACATCTCTGAAAACGCCAGGACATAGTGGGTGCTCAAGAAAAACGCAGCCGGCAAGAGAACAGCCTCCCCAGTGCCTCTGTTCCAGTGTTTGGTTTCCTCCCAGGCTTCTTAAATTTGCATCCCTAGTGGGTCAGTTCTACTGCCCACGGGACAAAGTCCAGGCTGATGGACGAGGGGAGGCTGGAGGGAAGCGTCTCCCCTCTGAGTCCCAGGGCTCTTGGCATTTGTGGCTGCACCTCCCACTTGAATGCCAGGGCAGGTGTGGCAGTGCCAGACCATCCTAAGGAGGGTAAGATGGCCTGAGTGATCTATGGACTGGGGGTCCTACCAGGACTGTGTCTGCCCAGGAGCCCTGGCTGCACGCGGCGAGCTTGGTGAGAAAGACCGGCGTTCCAGTGACACATTTGCCGCGGTGTCAGAGCAGTAACTGTGGAACCACTATTGCCTCTCATCTGAGACTTTCCTGAGACCCAGGATGGCTTCACGAGTGGGGCTTTAGAACAGTCCTCAGAGGTAGGTTAGGATTGTCTAAAGCCAGAGAGAAGGAAATAGCCAGGCTCTGCGTCCTCCCCACTTCCTTTCTCACTCCATCAAGCAGCCCAGCATCCTGGCTGTGATTGGTCCAGAGGGGAGAACCTGTGTCCTGTTCCTAAGGGCGCCAGGTGCTCAGAGTGGGAAGTGGGGAGGACCCCAAAGAGCCCACCGCTGGCGCCAGATCCCTGTGACTCACCGTGTAGGGAAAGGGTACCCGATGCAGGAGAATGTTTCCAAGGAGATGAAGAAGCACTTTAAGGAATGGGCTGTGGAGCTGACTACTCAAGGCAGCTCTGCAGCATCTGTGAGGAGATGGGAAACTCGCACTTTGGCTGCTGCACTCTGCTTTCTGGTCATGGATGCCGTGGCATCTGCCCCAGAGGTTTTTCCCAAGATCGAATGGTTGCCTTCCCTGTAGCTCTCTGGCCACCATCACTTCACCTGCTGACTGCAGCTTTACCCTCGCTGCTTACCTCACTCTGACCAGGCTTTGGCATTAAATCCCGCAGTGTCTGTCCTTTCCCGCCCCCGCATGGGCTCCTGGGGAATGTTCAGAATCGCTGCTCTCAGGGCAGGGCTGTGTGGGTCTTGCACAACTTTGCCCTCATCATCCATGGAGGGCTGACCTCTCACATTTCTGACCTGTCCTCAGCTTGAATTTCCTCCCTTCAAAAGGAGCAGGGTAGCCTCACTTCACCAGCTTGCCACATGAATTACATAACGTTGGTTCAGCTTTGTGCTTGATAGATGTTGCTCACTCATCTGTATTTGTTACCCCCTGCTGGGTAACAAGTTGCCCTCAAATCTGATGACTTAAAATCAGTGTGCTGTCCACCTAAAACTCATATAATTTTGAATGACAATGATGGCTCAATGAAAAACCTTAGCAGTTTAAAATAGCACATGCTTAGTATCTCCTAGTTTTATGAGCCCAGTTAGGTTCCTCCAGTACCATGTCCTGAGATGACCTCTGATGTCTTCCACTGGTGCAGGTCACATGGTAGGGACATAGCTGCCTGGGGTTTACCATTCTCTCTCTCTCTCTTTTTTTTTTTTTAGGGACACACCTGTGGCATATGGAGGTTCTCAGGCTAGGGGTCCAAGTGGAGCTACAGCTGCTGGCCTACACGACCGCCACAGCAACAGGGGATCGGAGCTGTGTCTGCGATCTACCCCACAACTCACGGCAACGCCGGATCCTTAACCTACTGAGCGAGGCCAGGGTTCAAATACGCAACCTCATGGTTCCCAGTGGGATTCGTTTCCGCTGTGCCACAAGAATTCCTACCGTTCTCTCTCTTGAGCAGTGGAACCCCCACTTGCAGTCTGCTGCAATAGTCCAGGAGTGAATTAAGCAATGCCCAACGATTCACATGGCAGCAGCTGGAAGTTTGTGGCTCGGTGACTCCGTCATTCCAGATTAACGCGTGATCAGTAACCGTGACTGTTCACAGAGCAGTGTGTGGAGTAAGCCGTGGTCCTCGGAGGATAGTATTGTTTGCCCCAAATAGCAGTAACCTCTGGGGAGGAACGTCAGAGGGAGCCATTTCCCTGGAAGGAGCTTGGCCCCAGCACAGCTCTGGTGTCAGCCTCACAAATGGCAAGACAGGAAACGCTGACTGACACCCCAGAGGATTACATGGGTCTGACCCCTGATTGGTGGGGTCAGAGGTGGTTTTCTCCTCACACCTCCCTGGTAGTTGGAAATATGCCTCCTTTCATTTGGGCAGAACCTGGCAGATGTGTTTTTAGGACATGTGACTCCCCTGTGGAAGGTCAGGCTGGAAAGTGGTAGTAAAAGAAGTACTAGAAATGCGGGTCCTAGAAATGGACTTTTTTTTTTTAACGTGAAATTTACATTTGGCAAGTTGAATCTGGTAAGAGCCTTTAAGGATGTCTAAAAATTTCAAAAATTAGATTCTGCCTCTCTAGCCAGCAGGACACCTGGCAGCTTCCTCTCTTGCAAAACTGGGAGGCTGGGCGAGGGGCTGTGACGGCCTTACCATCTTAGGAAGCGGATGGAGTCACGTCCACCGGACGTGAAGGAGCCGTGGAGGGCGGCCTGGTCCTCCAGTCCCTCCTTGTCCTCCACTGACTCCTTTATCCACCCGGGATGTCCTGCCTCGGACCTCCGCATTTTCCTGCGGGATGGTCCTTTTCCTCCTTTGTGTCACTGTCTAAAGGAGGCCCTGCAGGCAAAGGAAGTCACCAAGCTGCGTGATGCATGAGACTGGCATCCGCTTGGCTCGTCTCTGCCATCTGTGGGCAGGGCCTTCCCCTCGTGGCCGGCTGGGGAACAGCAGGCCTGGGAGACGAGGCCCCAAGGTCATCACAAAGCCACTGGCCCCCGGAAGATGATTTAAGCTGTGCTTTGTAAGAATATTTTGTTTCTGGGGACAAATTAGAACTTGCACTGTCTTTTTGCCCTGTTGCTTCTTTCTTGTCAACTGTATAAGAGAGAGAGATGTTGGGAGTTAAATTGTAAAAAGTAAAGAAACACCAACTGTATTTGGTGGAAGAATTACCTTAAATTTAAATTCAAGCAGGCTGGCTGCTTTAAGTATTGAGAAAAGTGGTGTTTTAGCTTGAGTTCATAGAATATGATGAGTAGAGAGGAATATTCCCCTTTCTTTCTTTTTTTGTCTCCATACCTGTGGCATATGGAGGTTTCCAGGTGAGGGGTTGAATAGGAGCTGTAGCCACTGGCCTACACCACAGCCACAGCAACGCCACATCTGAGCTGTGTCTGCGACCTATACCACAGTTCTTGGCAACGCTGGATCCTTAACCCACTGAGCGAGGCCAGGGATCAAACCTGTGTCCTTGTCGATCCTGGTCAGATTCATTTCCATTGAGTCATGATGGGAACTCCGAGGAATACTTTTCAAGATGGCTTTGGAAAGTTTCATCTTTAAAGGTATTTTAAGGGCTGCCCTTGTAGGACCCTTGGGCTGTTTTGAGCAGAGCCTTTGGGGAGAGTGCATGCATGGACTTTTAAAATGTACCCCTGGAGCATGGTGTGGCCAGTGTGGCCAGAGCCCTGGATGCCAGCCCCTCACTTAGGGCACATGCTGTGCTGCTGGCGGGGGTGCTGTCAGAAGGGACACGGTCCCAGCTGGGTGGGAGCTCAGTTCTTCTGTGTTCAGGGTTGCTGGGGTTGCGAGGACAGCAGGATGACAAGGACCTGCCCATCCATGGGGTGGGTAAAGGCAGCTGAGGGGGGAAGGAGGGGCTCTGGTTTTGGGGGACCCAGAACTGTTAGCTGGAATCCACCCCAAGGCGCAGCTCAGAAATAGCGACGTTGATGTGGAGTCTCAGGAGCTGATGTCCCCATCCTGTCCTCTGTCCTTGAACTGCACACCACAGAGCAGGGATTGAACCGACATCCTCATGGATACTAGTTGGATTCTTAATCCACTGAGCCACAACGGGAACTCTTCCTTCTTACTTTATGAATGATCTAAATTCACATCCTGCTCTTTTTTTTTTTTTTTAATGGGTATAAATGTCTGGTATTTCTTGCCTGACACTTTCTTTTTCAAATATTAAAAAGCTTTGGGAGTTCCCACATAGCACAGCTAGTTAAGCATTTGGCATTGTCACTGCAGCAGCTTGGGTTACTGCTGTGGTGCAAGTTCTACCCTGGCCTGGGAACTTCTTCATGCCACGATGTAGCTAAAAAACAAAACGCATCCCCAAAGCCATCTGCCGTGGGGCCTGTTGGCAGGTGTAGATGTGGCCTGGAGTTGGGGACTCTGAAATTAGGGTCCGCAGTCTTTCCTCTGCAGAGGAGTGCCTGGCCTCTCCAGTCTGGGCTTGCATAGGGCGGGGAGTAGCCCAGGGCCCTCTGAGCTGTGTGTGTGGGGTCCCGAGCAGCCCAAGTCTGATACAGGTTCCCCAAGTCAACCTCTCACATCCTCTGAGTGGCCTGGGCTGCCCAGGGTATGATCTGTGCATCTTTTCACCTAACTCTGCAGCAACGTCACCCTCTAGCTGTCCAAACGACCAGGGAATGTGAGCGGGGTGGACTTGTCCTCCCCACCTGCAGGCCCCTGGGCTCCGGCTTCTCTCTCACCACCCCCCACTACCCACTGCTTCTCGCTTTTGTCACTTGGCTGATGGCATTTCTTCTGTCTCTCTGACCTTGTGAATCTGTGTTTTTGATTCCTCAAACCATTTGACAAGGATTTGGAGGGTGGAGAAAAACGCATGTATCCTGTTTCCAATACGTAACTGGACCCCTATCCTAAATCAGCTTTAAATAATTATTTATCAGAGAAAGAAGTGGCCTTTGTACAGTTGAGCAAAACTGGAGGTTGTTCTGCAGCCATCAGATTCTAGAGAGAAAATGTTAGAAATGCAGTAATTAGAATTCATTGTTCTTACAGGGCCATACCTAGAAAAATAGATTATGTATTTTTAGGGTGCTAAAGTTTTGAACAAAGCCAATTCTGTTCTACCCAAACAATGCAGCGTGTCACTATACTTCTTAGACCCTTCTAGAAATTTCCACGTTTCTGGAAATGCATGTATTGTGAACATGCTCGTTCTAGGTTAATTATTGTATATAGACAAGATGTGTTTCTAAAACTTATTTTTACCGTACTTCTTCTCTTTCTATGAAAGCGAAATGATTTCATTGTCGAAAATACTAGTACGAAATAAAAGAGAATGTCCTTCTCCCCATAAGCCTCCTTGTCCTGTTTTGTCTACACTGGGTCAGAATCTTCAGCCTTGGTCTTCACAGCTTTGCTCTCGTCTTCTTTCAGGATACTGGCGTCGGGAAATCCAGCATCGTGTGTCGATTTGTCCAGGATCACTTTGACCACAACATCAGCCCAACCATCGGGTAAGTTCTCCTGCGTTTTTTCGAATGCTCATTCTTCCTTTCTAAGCTCTCAGAAGTTGCTTTGTGCCTGAGCCTTCAAGCCGTTTTCATCCCAGCCAATGAGAATCAATTCCAACCATAAAGACTTCAACAGAAATCCAGGGACTTGTGGGCAGTGTGTCCGGTCTCACCGTCTCTGCAGTCCCCCCTCCCAACGAGCATCCTCCTGCTGCAGCCTAAACGGTTTCCTTGACTCCAAGAGCATTATTCTGCCAGTCATGCCGACTTCATTTCCAGATGGAAGACGAGACTTGGGACACATCCCTGCAGGCTCTGCTTTGACTCCCCTGCCAGGAAACCCTGGGAACGCCATCCACTCACAGGAGAGCTGTGTGTGCAGCCTGTGGGTGGATGGAGTTTCCTCTCCTGGCTTAATGGAGCGTCAGCATTGATGCTAAAGCTCAGGGTCGGGGGACGGTGTACCCCTAGGCCCTGACCTTGGAGTGTAGGAGCATTTTCCTGCTCCATTTCCCCTGTATAATGGATGCCTTTGCCAGGTGTGCTTTTTCTGTCCTGTTTTGCAGGTACTTGATTGCCTGCTGTCTCTAACCTCACTTCTTTTTCTCTGTGACACAGCATGCTCTCTGCAGAGAGCAAGGTTTGCATTTCCTTAGCAGGGAAGCAATGTGTGTATGCATGTTGGGAACCGGGTAAGGTTGATGAGGACAGGGCAATGGTCTCTATCAGCTGTAGTGAAGAAAATTCATGGCGGGGGCATCAGTGCAGGTGCACTGGTCTGTAGGCCAGTGGTTGGAGCCCTGGAAGTGAGGAAATCTACCCCTTTTATAGCTAAAAAATGGCTGAAAGAATGATCTTCACAAAAGCATGATTCAAGAACTGTTATGGGTCCACAGGCTAACAAGTTCATGGGCATGGGCAGAGGATCCGAGATCCCTGGTCTGAGGCAGAGCAGTAGCCAGCAAGGTATCGCTTTGCATTGGTCCCCAAGTCCCCGTTTCCCAAAGGGTGACATGAAGAGGGAGAGACATCACCCCCAGATAATGCAGTGGGCTGTGTGATAGGAGAGGACTCTAGTCTTTTATCATGGACAGTAACCATGTTTGGGCTTTGCTCAGAGGAAGACCCTCTGTCCTCCAAGGTTCTTTGCCTACAGACATCCTTGAAAAGAGTCTGGGAGAAGGCTGGTCCTCTGCTTCAAAGTTGTGCATCACCTCCCAGTGCAGGCACGTCTATGGGCTGGAGACAGTTTCAGAGGAAATTCCTTTCTCTCTTCCTCATGATGTCCTTTTCCCTCCTAATTTGCCACTTTGTGTTTCCTGACAAGAACCCATGAGAGTGAGACACTCTGCAGTGTGGTTCTGGGAGATGGAAGAGAACCTTTGTCTATTTTTTAAACTTAAGACAATTTTTTTTTTAATTTTCTTTTTAGGACCGCATCCAGGGCACATGGAAGTTCTCAGGCTAGGGGTAGAATCAGAACTGCAGCTGCCAGCCTATGCCACAGTCACAGCAACGTAGGATCCGAGCCTCGTCTGTGACCTACACCATAGCTTATGGCAACGTGGGATCCTTAACCCACTGAGCAAGGCCAGGGATTGAACCCTTGTCCTCATGGACACTAGTTGGGTTCTTAACCTACTGAGCTGAACTCCGAAATTTTTTTTTAAATAACTCTGTATTCCTTTTGTAATTGTTTTCTGAATCAGAAGTTAAGACATGCTCCTCCCATAAACTATGGTAAATACACAGAAGTCTTAAGCATCACTGTCACTCGTGTGTATAAGCATCACCATGCCTGTAGTAGGTATATTGTCCTAGCCCAGGCTTTTGTCAAACCTAGTCACAGTGCCAGCCCGGATTCAAGGGAGGAGAAGTGAACCACAGCTCCCAGTGGGAGGGGCAGATGGGGAGATGCACTGTGGTGATTTAGGGGATTTTTAAAAATTATGTGTTAGGAGTTCCTATTGTTGAAGCGAATCTAACATCCATGAGGATGCAGGTTCAATCCCTGGCCTCACTCAGTGGGTTAAGGATCCGGCATTGCCGTGAGCTGTGGTATAGGTCACAGATGCGGCTCCGATGTGACTGACATTGCTGTGGCTGTTGGTGTAGCTCCAATTCAACCCCTACCTAGCCTGGGAACCTCCATATGCCACAGGTGCAGCCCTAAAAAGACAAAAAAAAAAAATTATGTGTTATATTCCACCCCTCTCTACTTTTAGCTCTATTTTTCTATAAACCTAAAACTTCTCTATAAAGCAGTCTATTTATTTTTTAAATTATATATTTTTTCTTTAATTATAATGCTCATTATGAAAAGTTGAGACCATGTGTAAATAAATAAAAAGTTAGGTCACAGGATTTTACTAGCTCTCCAGTCCCATTTCTTCAGTTTATATCACCAATATTTAGAGTCCAAAGTGCATGTTTCATGAATTTAAGTGTTTTCTGTGTATAAGCAGGTGTACAAACACAGAATTTCTCCAGAGAAGAACAGCACTGCCCTCCTACCCCACGTGCTCAGCACGACTTCTTTTTTTCTTGGAGACTTTCTTGACACTTTGTCCTCAGTGCAGGTTTCTCGAGAGATGCCATGAACAGAGTACTTGAAATGCTGTCTCTACATCTCCTTGACAGAGTCAAGATTAAAGCCTAATTTTTCTGATTATAAAAGATCATGTCTGGAGTTCCCGTGGTGGTGCAGTGGTTAACGAATCTGACTAGGAACCATGAGGTTGCAGGATCGATCCCTGGCCTCACTTGGTGGGTTGGGGATCCGGCATTGCCGTGAGCTGTGGTGCAGGTCGCAGACGCAGCTCGGATCCTGCATTGCTGTGGCTGTGGTGTAGGCCGGTGGCTACAGCTCCGATTCAACCCCTAGCCTGGGAACCTCCATATGCTGCAGGAATGGCCCTAGAAAAAAGACAAAAAAAAAAAGTTCATGTCCACTCTGAAAAAGCTTAAAAAACCAAAATTTATCAAAATAGGAATCCTATTTTTTCATCTTGTTTTCTGCCTAATGCATTTTGAACATGTTCTTATAATGTCACATCATGATGAAAGTATTTTTCTGACTATAACTTTTATGTACTCATCATCAGAAATTAAAAATGAAGAAAATCATGCGGAAAACCATAAAAATTACTCATATTCATCCTCTCAAAGTAACTGTAAATTTTCTTTTCTTTTTCCTATGAATAGATAAAATCTTTTTTTCATTCAACATTATATTGTGAATTCCATGATGTTGAACTGTCTTTGAAAACAATGACTTTTAGTGGCTTTTTAAAAAATCTAAGGCATTCAGGTTGTTTAAATTATTTTAACTTTCATAAATAATGTTATGAGATATATCCTTTATCATTAATACTTTCATGTACCTCTCTGATGATTTCACTAGATTAAATTTGTAGTAGTGGGTCAATTTAGTCAGAGAATAAGAACATGTTTGAAGTTCTTAATGAACACTGCCAAAATGTTCTTCAGACACTTGCTCTTATTGGTCTCCATACTCACCAGCTTTAGGCATTATTTACAAAATTTTGTATATGCAACTTTTTAAAACTTTTTTAAGTTTAATTTTTTTATGAAAGTGTAATTGATTTACAGTGTTGTGCCAGTTTCCTGCTGTGACTCAGTTATACACAAAGAAGCATTCTTTTTTATATTCTCTTCCATCATGGTCTGTCCCAGGCGATTGGATATAGTTCAATCCAATCGCTACACGTGAGACCGTCTATGTGATTTTGAATTCTCTTCTTTTCCTGTGACCTTCAGACTCTTCTCACACGATACTTTCCTCACAAGCACAATTTTAAGTGATGGTAGCATTAAATTATGTCCTACTCTGCTCTCTGTCTACTTTAAGCCACACTTTCTCTAGCTCAAGATGAAGCTCAGCCCTCTATTCTTAGGTAGTATTCTTTCCTGATTCATTTTTCCAATTTTAAAATCGTTTCAAAGTTCTCCTATCTTCTGGGACTTGGAAAAAATGTTTCCAAACCCCAGTTTCAGAGAAATAAAGCCAGCAGGAGTGTCCAGGTTTCTTGGAAGATGGCGTAAGTGGAATGCTCTACAAAGGATGGAGTGCTTATGCCTTGGCATCAGCTCATAGGTGTGTTTCGTTTAGCCTACTTGAAAAACATGTAAGCCAGAAATGAAAGGTCGGGAGATTTTTATGTAATAAACTTGCAATTTGGGCTCCTCTTTCAGAAACAGTAACCTTGGAGGACTGGGTGCCTGTGTGGCAGGTGGGTGGGTGGGCTTGCTCCCCTCCACGCTGCTCCCACTATTTATCATTAATGCAAAGTTATCAGTGTAACCTTTTCCCCTGCCCTCATGGCTCTCTTACATGGCTGGCCTGGTCCCACAGACCTCTCGGTTTATAGCCCTGGCCCAGGAGCCTTTCCCAGTGACCCCTGGCCCCAAGAAGCAGAGCAGTGGGGTGACTTGTTCAGCAGAGTCATAGCAAGGGAGTCCACCTCTCTCCCACCCTTGTCACGCCGCTGGGCAAAGGCCACAGACTCTGAAAGGGCATCGTTTTAGCATCACAAGTTCATTCTTATCGTCCTTTGACTCATGAGAAACCTTGGCTGCTGATCAGGCAGATAGGTCGTCTGCATCTTGAACACAGGTGTGTGTGTGTGCATGTGTGTGTGCATGCACCTTCTTTTGTACTTCAACTTTTACGAGGAAATTGTGTTACTTCTCTGGCAAATTTTGCTTCCCACGGGAATGGGATCAGCCCCCCTCCAAAGGCCATCTAGAGGGAAGAGACAACACCAGAGGGTCTTAAAAGCTGGCAGAGGCTGAAAAAACTCCATACTTCCAAAAGAGTGATGGTTGTCAGTTTTCATTTCTTTTTTTCTTTTTTGTCATTTTAGACACCTGTGGCATATGGAGGTTCCCAGGCTAGGGGTCGAATTGGAGCTGTAGCTGCTGGCCTACACCACAGCCACAGCAACGTGAGATCTGAGCTGTGTCTGCAACCTATACTACAGCTCATGGCAACGCCAGATCCTTAACCCACTGAGAGAGGCCAGGGATCAAACCCGCGTCCTCATGGATACTAGCTGGGTTCGATAACCACCGAGCCGCAGTGGGAGCTCCCGTCAGTTTTCATTTCAGATAGGGATAGTCTTTCTCCTAGCAGCAGGAAATAGGGAGGAACAGGGAGGGGTGTGTGTGTGTGCATGGGTGTGTGTATGTGTGAGTCTGCACATGTGTGTATAAATGTACACGTATGTGATATGCATTATTGCCGTTACTAGTGCTGTCCCTCATGGCTCACTGTATATCAAGAGGGAGTTCACAGCGGTTGTTTCCTCATTTGACCCTGCAACAGTCTGATACGTCATGCAGAGTAGATTTGGGCCCATTTCACAGATGAGCACACTGAGGGACTTTTTGAGCACTCATTTCCCAGGCTGGCAGTGGGGCCTCTGCATTCTTTCCTGGCTGTGGCATCAGAGTCTGCTCTGACCAGGGTCTAGGTCTCTTGGGTCTCAGATTTACCCCTTATCTGGAAAGTGAAGGGGTTGGCATGGATTTGTTTTTCCCTAGCTTGTAAAGTCTATGAGTAAGTCTAAGGTTTTAAAGGCATAACCTAGTTTTCCAAGCCTGAGGACTTTTTTTTTGGTGGGGGGGCTGTACCTGTGGCATATGGAAGTTCTCAGGCTAGGGGTCGAATTGGAGCTGCAGCTGCCAGCCTACACCACAGCCACAGGAATGCCAGATCCGAACTGTATCTGTGACCCACAGTGCAGCTCATGGCAATACTTGGTACTTAACCTCCCGAGGGAGGCAAAGGTTGAACCCACATCCTCCTGGATACTAGCTGGGTTCCTTACTGCTGAGCCACAACGGGAACTCCAGCCTAAGGACTTTTTAAGGGCAGAATTGTTGTGTTATTTATCCTGCTGTCTAGAATATATTGAGGAATAAATGAAAAGCCAACTTATATCAAAGTAAAAACAAAAACAAGCACCAGAACCAAATACTGATATAGCTGTCCATGTAATTCTTTTTTTAAGGGCCACACCTGTAGTGTATGGAAGTTTCCAAGCTGGGGTCGGGGCCACAGCTGCCCCCCCTACACCACAGCCACACAACACAGGATCCAAGCCTCATCTGCACCCCACATCACAGCTTGCAGCAACACCAGATCCTTAATCCACTGAGTGAGGCCAGGTATCAAACCTGCATCCTCACAGACACTATGTCAAGTTCTTAACCTGCTGAGACGCAACGGGAACTCCGTTGGAAACATGACGTTTTGAGTGCATTCTTTGCCCCCTGCCCCAAACCTCCTGTTGGATAATGGGTTGTTTTTTGTTTGTTTGTTTGTTTGTTTGTTTGTTTTAGGGCTGCATCCATGGCATATGGAGGTTCCCAGGCTAAGGGTCGAATTGGAGCTGTAGCCACCCACCTACACCACAGCCATAGCAATGCCAGATCCGAGCTGCATCTGCAACATACAATACAGCTCACGGCAGAGCCAGTTCCTTAACCTACTGAGCGAGGCCAGGGATTGAACCCACATCCTCATGGATGCTAGTCAGGTTCCTTAACCCCTGAGCCACGATGGGAACTCCAGGTAATGTTCTCTTTCAGGTAACAAGGCTCCGTGGCTCTTCTTTCCTCTCTGTGGCTCCCAAGAGAATTCTGGATTCCTGCAGAGGCCCCACATTAGCCGAACTTTGTGAAGGTTGTAGGAGTCATTGATAATGGGGACATGTTGATTCTCTTTTTCAGAGCATCTTTTATGACCAAAACTGTGCCTTGTGGAAATGAACTTCATAAGTTCCTCATCTGGGACACTGCCGGTCAGGAACGGGTAAGGATGTGCTTTTGTTGGCTTTCTGGGGGGAAAAAAAAAGCCAAATACAGATGGTTTATTTCATTTAGCAAGGCTATTGGTTGCTAGTATTAGGAACCCAGCTTGAAATGATTTAAGCAAAAAACAAGGAGTTCCTGTCGTGGTGCAGTGGAAATGAATCTGACTAGGAACCATGAGGTTGTGGGTTTGATCCCTGGCCTCGCTCAGTGGGTTAAGGATCTGGAGTTGCCGTGATCTATGGTGTAGGTTGCAGACGCAGCTTGGATCTGGCATTGCTGTGGCTCTGGTGTAGGCCAGCAGCTGTAGCTCTGATTAGAACCCTAGCCTGGGAACCTCCATATGCCGGGGGTGCGGCCCTAAAAAGACACACACAAAAAAGGAAATGTAATCTTCAGGTTTGAGGAAGATAATGGGGCAAAATGATCCGAAGGCAGGGCTGTTCCATTCCCCAGCGTGCTCCAAGGCGTCCTGTTCCCTTTCCTTTGCTGACCTTTAAATTGACTTAATTTTTAAGCCGACCCACCTGCCTCCCTCCTCTGAGGGTGGCAAGGAGACCCTATCAGCCACCCCAGGAACAGGGCACCCCCTGCCATCACCTGCTCTAGGGAGTCCTCTTCCACCTGATCTGGGGCCCGTGCTCAGGAGATTTGGTGCCCCTGCTGGTGGGGCTGGGCAGTGCACATACCCCTGAGGTAGAGGCTTGTCTAAGCTCCTCCTGAACCCCAATGGCTCGGAGCCAGACAGGCTTTGTTCCCCAAGGAGGGTCTGGGTCTCTTATTGGGAAGTGGGGAGTGGATGCTGGGTTAAGAGAAACATCAGAAGACTGCTCTCTTACTCCTGATTATTTTTATTGGCTGAGAATATTTATGGAGAAGGTGATTCAAGACGCTCATGTCTTTGGATTTTAAAAAGTGGAATAGGGGAGACAGGATTAAGACGGCAGAGTAGAAGGACTGGAGCTCACCTTTTCTCATAAAAACAACAAAATTACAACCAACTGCTGAACAACCTTTGACCAAATATACTGCAAATTATTTAAAAAGATATCCTACTCCAAAAGACAAAGAGGAGGCCACATCAAGATGGGAGGGGTGTTATATAATATATAAGCAACCCTATACACACCAAGTGGGCAGCCCACAAACTTGAAAGTAACTGTATCACAGGGACTCACCTACAGGAGTGAGAGTTCTGAGCCCCAGGTCAGGTCCCTTTGCCTGCAGATCTGGCACTGGGAGAAGGAGCCCCCAGAGCATTTGGCACTGAGGGCCACCAGGGCTTGTGCACAGGAGCTCCACGGTACTGGGAGAAACAGAGGCCCCATTCTTGAAAGATATACACAGGCTTTCATGTGCACTGGGTCCCAGGGCAAAGCAGAGACTCCATAGGAATCTGGGTCAGATCTGATTGCAGTTCTTGGAGGATCTCCTAGGAAAACCGGGGGCAAAGGACATTGGAGGCAAAAGTCTCTGGAATAATCACCAGTGTGTGCTCCCCTGGAGGTGGCCATTTTGGAAAAATCCAGCCCCATCCCTCAGAGCTGAGAAGCCCCAAACCAAACAGTAAGCCAGGTGGGATCACAGCCTCACCCATCAGCAAACAGGCTGCCTAACCCCACCCCCACCCCAGGCACACAGCCGCCTCTAATCTCACCGAGAGACAAAGCCCCACCTACCAGACGGATAAGAATAAGTTCCATCTATCAGTGGGCAGACACCAGTCCTGCCCATTAGGAAGCCTACAGCAAGTCCCTGTACCAACTTCAGCCACAAGGGGGTGCAGACATCAGAAGCAAGAGAGGCTACAAGTCTATTGTCTGCAAAAAGGAGACTACACCAAAAATCTATATAAAATGAAAAGGCAGAGAATTATAACTCAGATAAGGGAGCAAGAAAAAAAACCCAGAAAAATAGCTAAGTCTTCTGGAGATTTTCAACCTCCATGAAAAAGGCTAGACTGATGATAGCAAAGATGATTAAAGATCTTGGAAACAAACTGGAGGCAAAGATTGATGATTTACAAGAAACACTGAGCAAAAAAATATAAGATTTAAGGATAAGCAAGCAGAGATGCAAAATACCATAACTTAAATAAATTCATTAGAAGCAACCAGCAGCAGAATACAGAAGGCAGAAGAATGAATAAGCAAGGTGGAGGACAAACTAGTAGAAATCACTGATGTGGAACAGACAAGAGAAATAAGATTGAAAAGAAATGAAGACAGTCTAAGAGAACTCTGGGACAGTGTTAAATGCACCATCCATATTTTAGGGGTGCCAGAAGGAGAGGACAGAGAGAAAGGGACAGAAAAAATATTTGAAGAGATAATAGCTGAAAACTTCCCTAATGTGGGAAATGAATCACTCACTCAAATCTAGGAAGCACAATGAGTACCATATAAAATTAACCCAAGGAAGAACACCCGAAGACACATATTAATCAGACTGACCAAAATTAAAGACGGAGAGAAAATATTGAAAGTGGCTAGGGAAAAGAAACAAATAACATACAAGGCAACCCTGACAAGGTTATTGGTAGATTTTTCAGCAGAAACTTGGCAGGCCAGAAGGGGGTGTCACAATACACTTAAAGCGATGAAAGGGGAAAAAACCTCCAATCAAGGCTCTCATTCAGATTTGAAGGAGAAATCAAAAGCTTTACAGACAAGTAAAAGCTAAGAGAATTCTTCACCACTAAACCAGCTTTACAACAAATCTTAAAGGAACTTGTCTAGGTGGAAAAGAAAAGGCCACAACTAGAAACAAAAATATTACAAATGACAAGGCTCACCAGTAAAGGCATACATATAGTACATGTAGGAAATAATCTGCACACAAATATGCTAGCAAAATCAGAAATTGTGAGAAGAGAGTACAAATGCTGGACACTTATACTTGCAATTAAGAGACTGACTTAAAACAATCTTGTGTTTATATATGTATGTATATATATTCCTATATCAACATTTCAGGGTAACTGCAAACCAAAAATCTACAAAAGATACACAAATAAGAAAAAGCAATCCAAATACAATGCTAAAGATAGCTATCAAACTACAAGAGAAGAGAACAAGAGAGGAAGGGAAGAAAAAAAGAGCAACAAAAACAAATCCAAAACAGTTAATAAAATGGCAATAAGAACATACATATCAATAATTACTTTAAATGTGAATGGACTAAATGCCCCAATCAGAAGACATAGACTGGCTGCATGGATACAAAACAAGATCCATATATATGCTGTCCTCAAGAGACCCACTTCAGTTCTAGGGACACATATAAATTGAAAGTGAAAGGATGGAAGAAAATATTCCATGAAAACAGGAATCAAAAGAAAGCTGGAGTAGCAATACTCATATCAGACAAAATAGACTTTAAAATAAAGAATACTATAAGAGACAAAGGACATTATGTAATGATCAAAGGATCAATCCAAGAAGATATAACAATTGTAAACATATATTCACCCAACATAGGATCACCTCAATGTATAAGACAACTGCTAACAACCTCAAAAGGAGAAATTGACAGTAACACAATAATAATGGGGGACTTTAACACTCCACTTACAGCAATGGACATATCATCCAGACAGAAAATCAACAAGGAAAACTAAAGGACACATTCGACTAGCTGGATGTAACAGATACTTATAGAACATTATAGGAGTTCCCGTCATGGTGCAGTGGAAATGAATCTGTCTAGGAACCATAAGCTTGCTAGTTCTATCCCTGGTCTTGCTCAGTGGGTTAAGGATCTGGCTTTGCCATGAGCTGTGGTGTAGGTTGCAGACGTGGCTTGGATCTGGCATTGCTGTGGCTATGGCATAGGCCAGCAGTTATAGCTCTGATTAGACCCTTGGACTGGGAACCTCCATATGCCACAAGTGCAGCCCTAAAAAGACAAAAAAAAAAATTCCATCCAAAAGCAGCAGAAAACATATTCTCTTCAAGTGCACATGGAACGTTCTCTAGGATTGATCACACCCTGGGCCACAAATCAAGCCTTGATAAATTTAAGAAAATTGAAATTGGAGTTCCTGTTGTGGCTCAGTGGAAACAAATCTGACTAGTATCCATGAGGACGTGAGTTCAATCCCCAGCCTTCCTTAGTGGGTTAAGGATCCAGCATTGCTGTGAGCTGTGGTGTAGGTCACAGATGCGGCTTGGATCCTGTGTAGCTGTGGCTGTGGCATAGGCTGGCAGCTACAGCTCTCATTGGACCCCTAGCCTGGGAACCTCCATATGCCATGGGTGTGGCCCTAACAAGACGAAAGAGAAAGGAAGGAAGGAAGGAAGGAAGGAAGGAAGGAAGGAAGAAAAAGAGAAAGAAAGGAAAAGAAATTGAAATCATATCAAGCATCTTTTCTGACCACAACAGTATATGACTGGAAATCGACAACAGGAAAAAAACTCCAAAAAAAACACAAACAGGTAGAGACTAAACAACATGCTAGTAAATAACCAGTGGATCACTGAAGAAATCAAAGAGAAAATTAAAAAATACTAGAAGCAAATGACAACAAAGACACAACAATCCAAAACCTATGGGATGTAGCAAAAGCAATTCTAAAAGGGAAGTTCATAGCAATACAAGCCTACCTCAGGAAACAAGAAAAAGCTCAAATAGACAACCTAACTTTACACCTAAAGCAACTAGAGAAAGCAGAACAGACAAGACATAAAGTTAGCAGAATGAAAGAAATCATAAAGATCAGAGCAGAAATAAATGAACTAGAAACAAAGAAAACCATAGAAAACATCAATAAAACCAAAAGGTTGCTCTTTGAAAAGATCAACAAAATTGATAAACCCTTATCCAGACTCATCAAGAAAAAGAGAGAGGGGAGTTCCTGTCGTGGCACAGTGGTTAACAAATCCGACTAGGAACCATGAGGTTGAGGGTTCAATCCCTGGCCTTGCTTAGTGGGTTAAGGATCTGGCGTTGCTGTGAGCTGTGGTGTAGGTTGCAGACGCGTCTCAGATCCCATGTTGTTGTGGCTCTATCAAACATCTAGAGAAGAGCTAACACTTCTCCTTCTGAAACTATTCCAAAACATTGTAGAGAAGGAACACTCCCAAACTCATTCTATGAGGGCACCATCATCCTGGTACCAAAACCAGACAAAGATATCACAAAAAAGGAAATTACAGGCCAATATCACTGATGAACATAGATGCAAAAATCCTCCACAAAATACTGGCAAACCAAATCCAACCATGCATTAAAAGGATTGTACATCATGATCAAGTGGGATTTATCCCAGGGATGCAAGGATTCTTCAGTATCCATGAATCAATCAGTGTGACGTACAACATTAACAAGCTGAAGAATGAAAACCATATGATCCTCTCGATAGATGCAGAAAAAGCCTTTGACAAAATCCAACACCCATTTCTGATAAATACCCTCCAGGAAGTGGGCATACAGGGAACCTACCTCAACATAATAAAGTCTATATGTGACAAACCCACAGCGAACATCATTCTCAATGGTGAAAACTGAAAGAATTCCCACGATCAGAGACAGGACAAGGATGTCCATTCTTGCCACTACTATTCAACATAGTTTTCAAAGTCCTAGCCATGGCAGTCAGAGAAGAAAAAGAAATAAAAGAAATCAAGTTGGAAAGGAAGAAGTAAAACTGTCACTGTTTGCAAATGATGTGATACTATACCTAGAAAATCTTAAAGACTTTACCAGAAAACTATTAGAGCTCATCAATGAATTTGGTAAAGTTGCAGGATACAAAATTAACATACAGAAATAGACTTCATTTCTATATGCTAATAACAAAAGATCAGGTGGAAATTAGGGAAGAAATCCCATTTACTATTGCTTCAAAAAGAATAAAATACCTGGGAATAAACCTGCCTAAAGAGACAAAAGACCTGTACTCTGAAAACTATAAGACACTGATGAAAGAAATCGAAGATGACACAAACAGATGGAAAGACATACCATGCTCGTGGATTGGAAGAATCAGTATCATCAAAATGACTATGCCACCCAAGGCAATCTATAGATTCAATGCAATCCCTATCAAATTACCAAGGACATTTTTCACAGAACTCGAACAAAATATTTTAAAGTTTGTTTGGAAGCACAAAAGACCCAGAAGAGCCAAATCCATCCTGAAAAAGAAAAATGGAGCTGGAGGAATCAGGCTCCCTCACTTCAGACTTTACTACAAAGCAACAATCATCAAAACCATATGGTACTGGCACAAAGACAGACATATAGATCAGTGGAACAGGATAGAAAGCCCAGAATCAAACCCACGCACCTACAGTCAACTAATCTATGACAAAGGAGGCAAGAATATACAGTGGAGAAAAGACAGCCTGTTCAATAAGTGGTGCTGGGAAAACTGGACAGCCACATGTAAAAGAATGAAATCAGAACACTTCCTAACACCATGCACAAAAATAAACTCCAAATGGATGAAAGACCTAGATATAAGACCAGATATTATAAAACTCTTAGAGGAAAACATAGGCCAAGCACCCTCCGACATAAACCACAGCAACATGTTCTCAGATCCACTTCCTAGAGTAATGACAATGAAAACAAAAATAAACAAATGGGACCTAATTAAACTTAAAAGTTTCAGCACTAGTTCTGCCCACCCAGGAGCCGGAGCTGGAGGGTTGAGCCAGAGAGGGGTTTAGCCACGCTCTCCCTTCTGGTGGTGCACCCCTGGCAGGGCCCTGGCCGGAGGTCCAGGATGCCGAGTGGCCCTTGCCCATCTTCCCCAGGCCCCAGCTGGCAGCAACACGTCGACCGGTTCCGCTTCAGCAAGATGATCCTCAATTGCTGACACTCATCAGAATAAAGCTTGGAAGGCTGGGAATCCTTGATAGCTTTGAAAGCACTTGCTTCTTCAAGAGCTGTTTCCAGAACTTAGAGCAGGAAACTGTTGCATTTTGGTGTCCTGCCTTAAAGCAAGATAAGACTTGGCTACTCAGAGAAGTTTTCAGGGGGATGGGATTAAGATGGTGGAATAGAAGGACTGGAGCTCAACTTCTCTCCTAAAAACAACAAAATTCACAACTAAAGACTGAGCACTCTTCACCAAAATGGACTGGAAACCTTAAAAAAGATGCCCTACTCCAGAAGAAAAAGAGGAGGCCACATCAAGAGGTAGGTGGGGCGATTTAACAATATAAACAACCCCATATCTCCTGGGTGGGAAGCTCCACAGACTGGAAACTAACTGGTTCACAGAGACTCACCTACAGGAGTGAGAGTTCTGAGCCACACATCAAACTCTCACGCGTGGGGATCTGGCACAGGGAGAAAGAGCCCTGGAGCATCTGGCATTGAAGGCCAGTGGTGCTTGTGCACAAGAACTCCACGGGACTGGGGGAAAGAGACCCCATTCTTAAAAGATGCACACAGACTTTCACGTGCACTGAGTCCCAGGGCAAAGCAAAGTGTCCAAGGGAATCTGGGTCAAACCTGACTGCAGTTCTTGGAGGACATCCTGGGAAAACAGGGGTGAACGTGGCTTGTTGTGAGGGAAGGACATTGAAAGCAAAGCTCTTGGGAATATTCAGCAGCAGTGCCTTTCTCTGGAGGTGGCCATTTTGGGAAAATCTGGCCCCACCCGTCAGCCAGCTGCTGAGAAGCCCCAGGGCAAACAACAACCCAGGTGGGATCACAGCCCCACGCATTGGTAAACAGGGACCTAAAGACCCCTGAGGCACACAGCTGCCTCTAATCCCATCCAGAGACTAAGCCCCACCCAGCAGAGGGATTAGAATTGGCTCCTCCTACCAGGGGGCAGGCATCAGCCCCTCCCATCAGGAAACCTACACCAAGCCCCCATACTGACTTCAGCCACAGGGGGCAGACATCAGAAGTAAGAGAGGCTACAACTCTATTATCTGTAAGAAGGTCACCACACCAAAAACCTATAAAAATGAAAAGACAGAGGACTATAACTCAGATGAGGGAGAAAGGAAAAGCCCCAGAAAAACAGCTACGTGATGAGATTCTCAGCCTCCAGGAAAAAGACTTTAGACTGTTGATACTGAAGATGATGCAGGACATTGGAAATAAACTGGAGGCAAAGATGGATAACTTACAGGAAACACTGACCAAAGAGATACAAGATATAAAACTTAAACAAGAGGAGATGCAAAATACAATAATGGGAATAAAAAATGCACTAGAAGCAGCTAACAGCAGAATATAGGAGGCATAAGAACAAATAAATGAGGTGGAGGACAGATTAGTGGAAATTACAGATGCAGAACAGAAAAGAGAAAAAAGATTGAAAACAAATGAAGAGAGTCTCAGAGAACTCTGGGACAATGTGAGACACACCACCATCCATATTATAGGGGGTGCCAGAAGGAGAAGAGAGAGAGAAGGAGACAGAAAAAATATTCCAAGAGATAATAGCCAAAAACTTCCCTAACATGGGGAAGGAATCACTCACTCAAATCCAGGAAGCACAACGAGTACCATATAAAATAAACCCAAGGAGGAACACCCCAAGACACATACTAATCAAACTGACCAAAATTAAAGACAAAGAGAAAATCCCGAAAGCAGCTAGGGAAAAGAAACAAATAACATACAAAGGAACCCTGATAAGGCTATTGGCAGATTTTTCAACAGAAACTCTGCAGGCCAGAAGGGAGTGGCATGATATACTCAACGTGATGAAAGGAAAAAACCTCCAACCAAGATTACTCTACCCAGCAAGGCTCTTGTTCAGATTTGAAGGAGAAATCAAAACCTTCACAGATAAGCAAAAGCTGAGAGAATTCAGCAACACTAAACCAGCCTTACGACAAATACTAAAGGAACGTCTATAGGCAGAAAAGAACAAGAGAAGAAGGAAAGGAAAAAGAGCAGCAAAAACAAATCCAAAGTAATTAATAAAATGGCAATAAGAACATACATATCAATAATTACCTTAAATGTGAATGGACTAAACGCCCCAGCCAAAAGACATAGACTGGCTGAATGGACACAAAAACAAGACCCATATATATGCTGTCTTCAAGAGACCCACTTCAGTTCTAGGGACACATACAAATTGAAAGTGAGAGGATGGAAGAAAATATTTCATGCAAACGGGGATCAAAAGAAAGCTGAAGTAGCAATACTCATATCAGACAAAATAGACTTTAAAATGAAGAATATTTTAAGGGACAAAGAAGGACATTACATAATGATCAAAGGATCAATCCAAGAAGATGATATAACAATTTTAAATATCTATGCACCCAACATAGGTTCACCACAATATATAAGGCAACTGCTAACAACCTTAAAAGGAGAAATCGACAATAACACAATCATAGTGGGGGACTTTAACACCCAACTTACAGCAATGGACAGATCAACCAGACAGAAAATCAATAAGAAAACACACACCCTGAATGAAGCATTAAGCCAGATGGACTTAATAGATATTTATAGGACATTTCATCCAAAAGCAACAGAATACACATTCTTCTCAAGTGCTCATGGAACATTCTCTAAGATTGGTCATAACCTGGGCTACAAATCCAACCTCAGTAACGTTAAGAAAATTGAAATCATATCAAGCATCTTTTCCGACTACAATGCTATACGACTGGAAATCAACAAGAAGAAAACTGCAAAAAACACAAACACGTGGAGACTCAACATGCTACTAAACAACCAATGGATCACTGAAGAAATCAAAGGGGAAATTAAAAAATACCTAGCAGCAAATGACAATGAAGCTACGACACTCCAAAACCTATGGGATGCAGCAAAAGCCATTCTAAGAGGAAAGTTTATAGCAATACAAGCCCACCTCAGGAAACAAGACAAAGCCCAAATAAACAAGCTAGCTTTACATCTAAAGCAGCTTGAGAGAGAAGAACAAACAAGACCTGAAGTTAGCAGAAGGAAAGAAATCATAAAGATCAGAGCAGAAATCAATGAAATAGAAACAAAGAAAACCATAGACAAGATCAATGAAACGAAAAGCTGATTCTTTGAAAAGATCAACAAAATTGATAACCCCCTAGCCAGACTTATCAAGAAAAAAAGAGAGAGGACTCAATAAAATTAGAAATGAAGAAGGAGAAGTAATAACAGACATCACAGAAATACAAAGGATCATAAGAGACTACTATATGCAACTATATGCCAATAAAATGGAAAACTTAGAAGAAATGGACAAATTCTTAGAAAAGTACAATCTTCCAAGACTAAACCAAGATGAAATAGAAAAGATGAATGGACCCATCACAAGAACTGAAATTGAAACTGTGATTAAAAAACTCCCAACAAACAAAAGTCCAGGACCAGATGGCTTCACAGGCGAATTCTATCAAACATTTAGAGAAGAGCTAACACCTCTCCTTCTGAAACTATTTCAAAAAATTGCAGAGGAAGGGATACTCCCAAACTCATTCTATGAGGCCACCATCGCCCTGGTACCAAAACCAGACAAAGACTCCACAAAAAAGAAAACTATAGGCCAATTTCACTGATGAACATTGATGCAAAAATCTTCCACAAAATACTGGCAAACCAAATCCAACCATGCATTAAAAGGATTGTACATCATGATCAAGTGGGATTTATCCCAGGGATGCAAGGGTTCTTCAATATCCATGAATCAATCAGTGTGACGTACAACATTAACAAGCTGAAGAATGAAAACCATATGATCCTCTCGATAGATGCAGAAAAAGCCTTTGACAAAATCCAACACCCATTTCTGATAAATACCCTCCAGGAAGTGGGCATATAGGGAACCTACCTCAACATGATAAAGGCCATATACAACAAACCCACAGCGAACATCATTCTCAATGGTGAAAAGCTGAAAGAATTCCTGCTGAGATCAGGAACAAGACAAGGATGTCCGCTCTCGCCACTACTCTTCAACATAGTTCTGGAAGTCCTAGCCACAGCAATCAGAGAAGTAAAAGAAATAAAAGGAATCCAAATTGGAAAGGAAGGAGTAAAACTATCCCTATTTGCAGATGACATGATACTATACCTAGAGAATCCTAAAGACTCTACCAGAAAACTGTTAGAGCTCATCCACGAATTTGGCAAAGTCACAGGATACAAAATCAATACACAGAAATTGACAGCGTTTCTATATACTAACAATGAAAAAGCAGAAAAGGAAATTAGGGAAGCAATCCCATTTACCATCACATCCAAAAGAATAAAATACCTAGGAGTAAACCTACCTAAAGAAACAAAAGACCTATACTCTGAAAACTGTAAGACACTGATGAAAGAAATCAAAGATAACACAAATAGATGGAAAGATATACCATGCTCATGGATTGGAAGATTTAATATTATCAAAATGACTATACTACCTAAGGCAATCTACAGATTCGATGCAATCCCTATCAAATTACCAAGGACATTTTTCACAGAACTCGAACAAAATATTTTAAAGTTTGTTTGGAAGCACAAAAGACCCAGAAGAGCCAAATCCATCCTGAAAAAGAAAAATGGAGCTGGAGGAATCAGGCTCCCTCACTTCAGACTATACTACAATGCAACAGTCATCAAAACTGCATGGTACTGGCACAAAGACAGAAATATAGATCAGTGGAACAGGATAGAAAGCCCAGAATTAAACCCACACACCTACAGCCAACTCATCTATGACAAAGGAGGCAAGAATATACAATGGAGAAAAGACAGCCTGTTCAATAAGTGGTGCTGGGAAAATTGGACAGCCACATGGAAAAGGATGAAATCAGAACACTCCCTAACACCATACACAAAAATAAAGTCAAAATGGATTAAAGACCTAGATATAAGACCAGACACTATCAAACTCCTAGAGGAAAACACAGGCCAAACATTCTCTGACATAAATGACAAGCAACATGTTCTCAGATCCACCTCCTAGAGTAATAACAATAAAAACAAAAATAAACAAATGGGATCTAATCAAACTTAGAAGTTTCTGTACAGCAAAGGAAACCCTAAACAACACAAAAAGACAACCCACAGAATGGGAGAAAATCTTTGCAAGTGAATCGACTGACAAGGGATTAATCTCCAAAATTTATAAACACCTTCTGTAGCTCCATACCAAAAAAATAACCCCATCAAAAAATGGGCAGAGATTATAAACAGACAATTCTTCAAAGAAGACATACAGATGGCCAAGAAACACATGAAAACATGTTCAACGTCATTCATTATTAGAGAGATACAAATCAAAACCACTCTGAGGTACCACCTTACACCAGCCAGAATGGCCGTCATCCAAAAGCCTACAAACAAGAAGTGCTGGAGAGGGTGTGAGAAAAAGGAACACTAGTACACTGTTGGTGGGATTGTAAATTGGTGCAACCACTGTGGAAAGCAGTATGGAGATTCTTCAGAAAACTAAAAATAGAACTACCATTTGATCCAGCAATCCCACTCCTGGGCATCTATCCAGAGAAAACCACGACTCGCAAAGACGCATGTACTCCAGTGTTCATTGCAGCACTATTTACAACAGCCAAGACATGGAAACAACCTAAATGTCCATCGACAGAGGAGTGGATCCAGAAGATGTGGTACATATACACAATGGAATATTACTCAGCCATTAAAAAGAACGAAATACCAGCATTTTTTTGCAACATGGATGGACCTAGAAACTATCATGCTAAGTGAAGTCAGCCATACAATGAGACACCAATATCCAATGCTTTCACTGACATGAGGAATCTGAAAAAAGGACAGACTGAACTTCTTTGCAGAATAGACACTTACTCACAGACATTGAAAAACTTATGGTCTCCAGAGGAGACAGTTTGGGGGGTGGGGGGATGTGCCTGGGCTGTGGGATGGAAATCCCGTGAAATCAGATTGTTATGATCATTATACAACTACAGATGTGATAAATTCATTTGAGTAATAAAAAAAAATGGGAAAAAAAAGTTTCAGCACTGCAAAGGAAACCCTAAGCAAAATGAAAAGACAGCCTACAGAATGGGAGACAATATTTGCCAATGAAGCGACTGACAAGGCATTAATCTCCAAAAATTTATAAACACCTCCTGAAGCTCAATACCAAAAAAACAAACAACCCTATCAAAAAATGGGCAGAAGATCTAAACAATTCTCCAAGGAAGACATACGGATGGCCAAGAAACACATGAAAACATGTTCAACATCACTCATGATTAGAGAAATGCAAATCAGAACCACTACGAGGTACCACCTTACACCAGCCAGAATGGCCATCATCCAAAAGTCTACAAACAATAAGTGCTGGAGAGGGTGTGGAGAAAAAGGAACCCTATTATACTGTTGGTGGGAATGTAAATTGGTGCAACCACTGTGGAAAGCAGTATGGGGATGCCTCAGAAAACTAAAAATAGAACTACCATTTGATCCAGCAATTCCACTCCTGAGCATCTATCCAGAGAAAACCATGAATGTTCATTGCAGCACTATATACAATAGCCAAGACATAGAAGCAACCTAAGTGTCTTGGGAGGGGAGTGGATCAAGAAGACGTGGTACATATACAGAATGGAATATTACTCAGCTATTAAAAGGAAAGAAATAAGGGCATTTGCAGCAACATGGATGGACCTAGAAATTATCATGCTAGGTGAAATTAGTCAGACAGTGAGACACCATCATCATATGCTATCATGTATATGTGGAATCTAAAAAAGGATACAATTAACTTCTTTGCAGAACAGATACTGACCCAGACTTTGAAAAACTTATGGTTTCCAAAGGAGACAGGTTGGGGGTAGGGGGATGGGCAGGGCTTGGGATGGAAATGCTACAAAATTTGGTTGTGGTGATTGTTGTACAACTATAAGTGTAATAAAATTCGTTGAGTTAAAAAAGTGGAATAAAGACCAACAGAGTGTAACAGGGAATTTGTGTAATAACTAAAATGTGTATTATCAAAGCTGAGAGGGGTGGCCGGGATGAATGAAGCCCAGGTATAACCGATATCTAGTTTTACCCGTAAGCTTTCAGCCTCATCAAAACCTTCACCAGAGCTTATAATCATGGAGTGAGATAGGCTGACCCTCCCCTGGTCTGACCCCACTTGGGCATCACATTCTCTGCCTACCCACTAGTGTCAGCACTTCCTCTTCCCCCACCCCCGCCCCAATTCCCCTCTCTTTGTTGTTCTCTGTCACAGTCCTTAGCACCTTCTAACCAACCACCTAATTCACCGATTCTGCTGCTAGTCTCCCTCTCAAAGAAAGAGAGTGCAGGGTTCAGGATAATCCATCCCTTTTACCTCCAACTCCTAACAAATCAAGGGTGTGTTTAAATCATTTTCGTTTTCTATAAACCCCCCTCTTCAAACTCAAATTCCAGCGTTTGTAGATTAAGGCTTTTCAGAGATTTCTTTTTCTTGAATTAGGACGAATTTTTTGGCCTACAAATGCTAACCTCATTACAGAGTCTTCTGATTTGCTGCTAAATTGAGAACACAGATTTGCACACATGAAGCTGCCGCCTGGAGCACTTCTTTCAGGGATTGGTCAGCTGAGCATGCTGACCCTGGAACAAGGGTGGCCAGATCCCTGGAGAGGGGTTCATCTGCTTAGGGATCTCTTCTTTACCCACTATGTCTTCTCTGTAGTTGGTCTGCTAGGTTTTTTTTTTGTTTGGGGGATGTTTTTGTTTTATTTAAACTTAAGCAATGAGATTTTCTTGCTCTGCTTTTTACTTTCCGCTGTGGAATAGTTGCTTTTCCAGCTGCCCTTAATGAGCGAAATAAGTCAGTTTTCCACAGAGCTGGTAGTAGTGAGGCTTCGACCGTTGGCAGATGTGCTGGGGGCTCACTGTGCTCCAGCACTGTTCTCAGCGCCTCTGCGCACCAACTCATTTAACCTGCTCCCAGCATTCCGAGGCAGGGGCTGTCTTTATCCCTATCTACAGTAGAGGTCAGTCAGGCACAGAGAGGTTAAGTAACTTGCTCAAAATCACACAGCTAGGAAGGTACAAAGCTGAAATTAGAACCTAGCAGTCTGGGTCCTCTGCTTTATAGGTCTGCTGTGATAGAAAAATCACCCCCAAACCATACAGTTGAAAGTACAATTGTCCCAGAGTTCCCGTCGTGGCTCAGTGGTTACAAACATGACTAGCATCCATGAGGACATGGGTTCGATCTCTGGCCTCGCTCAGTGGGTCAAGGATCTGGCGTTGCCATGAGCTGTGGTGTAGGTTGCAGACACAGCTCAGATCCTGTGTTGCTATGGCTGTGGCATAGACTGGCAGCCACAGCTCCAATTGGACTCCTAGCCTGGGAACCTCCATATGCCGCAGGTGTGGCCCCGAAAAAGACAAAAAGACCAAAAACAAAACAAAACAAAAAGTGCAATTGTCCCAAATCCCACTGCCCAGATATTTCCACTGTTGACATTAGGTGACTGTTCTGATAGCTCACTGTGTGTCTTGATAATTTCGTATCAATGGGATCATCTTCTTTATAACCTGCTGTTTTCACTTGTGTTGAACTGTCCCTAAAGGGAGATTCCTGTATGATCTAGCAAAGCATTTGACATTTACTTACCTATCCTAACATAATATTTAAGGGCTAGACTACTCTGGGTGAAACTTGGCTGTAATGTGACTATGAGCCCAGTTAGCATCTCGAAGCAGAAGAGCAATAAAATTTTTCCATATGACTGTGTTGCTAATTATTCTAGTTGCTTTTCTAAAACTTGACTCTTGGAGGTTACAGGTACCTGTGACTATATTGCTACATCTGCAATTTGGAAAACAGTGGCATTGTAAGTGCAGGGCACGACCCCGTGATTCTCTTTATACGTCAGGGAAGAGGGATTGGGTTTGGGGTGGTAATTTCTGGTGAGTCTGGGTTTCCGGCCTCATGGTCGTCCCATCACTCCCACCTCGAAAGCCTGGTTTGTCACCCCTGGATGACCTTGCCCACTGTCCCTCTGCGCAGCCTCGCGTCTCTCCAGTGACGGCAATTTTTCAGTCGTTTTGGCAGCTTTTTGCTGGACTTAATTGTGCTTTTAATGATGTTGCCTAATGTTTGAGCTAAAAATAAATTCCCCGCCGTTGCTGGTGTGGGCTGCCACTTATTCTTTCATTAATGTTGGAGTCCAGCGTGTTTTATTATCCCTCCTTATCTTTGTAGAAATCTGCCACTATTCTCCTTAGTTTTCACAGTGCTGAACAAGCAAAATCTCTTTGGATTTATGATTTTACACTATGAAGACAGATGTCAAGGAGGGAGGGTGTGCAGCTCAGCGCTCTGCTGTGTTCATCCCCAGCATGGGACCATGTCTGTGTCTGCCTGGCACATACTGCCCTCCTGGTGATGCCCACTTACTGCTGGTACAATCCTGTGGCACAGATTCATACTCCTACAAGATTCTTTTTCCCTCTGAGCACCCAAGATGTAAAAGGAGCCTGGTCGTCCTTGCTGTCCTGGTATAAGAGTGCATTCACTCCTGACATGATGTCTTAATTTTGCTTTGAGTTCAGCCATAGATGCTGGGCATCCTCTGACCCTTTCAATGGCAAGTGGCAATCCAGTGAGTGGTTCTGTAAGAGAAATAGTTTGAAAAACATAACCATTTTCAGTTGTTGGGTTTTGGTTTTTTTTTTTTGTTTTGTTTTGTTTTTTTTTTTTTTTTTTTTTTTTTTTGATGCCCCAAGGTATATGGAGTTCTCGGGCCAGGGATCAGATCTGAGCCACACTTGCAACCTAAGTCTCGGCAACTCCAGATCTTTAACCCACTGTGCTGGTCCTGGGATTGAACCTCTGTCCCAGCACTCCCAGGTTGCCACTGATCCCATTACTCCACAGTGGGAACTCCTCCAGTTGATTGTTGAATCCAGAGTTAAAAGCTTACCATTTTCAAGCCTTTCGCCATTGTTCTGTAGCTCCCAGAAGGCTTTGGAGAGGGAAGGAGCCCATGTTGGAGGTTGGAGCTGGTGCAGGCTCTGTAGGTTTCTGTCCTGCCCTCTTTGCAGGGGTTGTCCTGCTGGTTTCCGCTCAGGTTGAGCTTCAGAGGGGCCGAAGTCGATTAGCAGGAACTCTGGAAGGATGTTCTCAGGAGCCGAAGCTCGGATGGGGCCCGGGAGAGAGGATGGAATTTATCTGCCTGCTCTGTCCTCCCATCCCCCATCATCAGGATTTGGGGGGCCGGGGGTGGGGTGGGGAATGAGACTTCAGTCCCAAGGTGTCAACACATCATCCTTCCCTCAGTTTTGATTCCTCCTTTGCTTTTTTTTTACTTAAACCAGGGACCGGAATATCCTCATTGCTATTAAATATCACAGTGTGAGATGTGGCCTACACTTTCTAGATGTGTGCCTGCCTTAGCACACAGTTGCAGGGAGTTCCCTGGTAGTGCAGTGGGTTAAGGATTGGCATTGTCACTGCCATGGCACAGGTTTGATCCCTGGCCCAGGAATTTCCGTATGCTATGGGTGAGGCCAAAAACAGTCAGCATCAGAGTTCCCTTTGTGGCTCAGAGGAAACAAACCCAAATACTATCCATGAGGGTGCAGATTTGGTCCCTGGCCTCACTCAGTGGATCAAGGATCTGGCATTGCCTTGAGCTGTGGTATAGGTCACAGATGTGGCTCGGATCCAGCGTTGCTGTGGCTGTGGTGTAGGCCGGCAGTTGCATCTCTGATTCGACCCCTAGCCTGGAAACTTCCATATGCTATGGGTGTGGCTTTAAAAAGCAAAAAACAAACAAACAAAATAGTATCTTGGAAAAATCTTAGGCTTCCTTCTCTTGGTCTGATGCATCAGAGCAGCATTATTTTAATAACTTAACATGGAAAAACATTAATGTCATTTTATTCTTTTGTTTCATTTGGTGGAAATCAGTGTTAGAGCTGTCTATCTTTCCCAGTGGACTGCCTGAGTCATAACAGTTGCATTTGTACAATTTTGGTTTCAAGTGAACCACAGTCACCAAATCCACAAAGATGAATTGATGGTTCCATTATTAGCATTAAAAACTCTCCACTGCTCTACAGACACATCTGAAATTGGATGGATTGGCTCCTGAAATCAAGCTCATTGTTCTATGTTTTTTAAAGATGACATTGGAGAACACATATACATACTAAAAAATAGCCTCTCCCTAGATCCCCAGCCCTAGGCTAATTTCACTGTATAGATTTGTCCAATCTGGACATTCAGTGTAAACGGAACCATGCAGTCGGTGGTTTTGTTCCTGGCTTCTTTCACAAGCACTGTGTCATCAAGGCTCATCTGAGAAGCTGTGTCAGAGTTTCCTTCCTCTTGAGGCTGGTTTATATCCCATTGTGTGGATGACTGCATTTGTTTATCCATTCATCCGTCCATGGATGAGTTGTTTCCACTTTTGGGCTTTGATGAGTCATGGTGCTGTGAACACTTATGTACAAGTTTCTGTGCGGATGCACTTTTTTCCGTCTCGGGTATGTATCTAGGGGTGAAACTTGTGGGTCAGATGGTGGCTCTGAGTTTAGCATTTTGAGGACCTGCCAAGCTGTTTGCCAAAGTGGCCGCACCATTTCACATTCCTGCCAGCCAGGGACAAGGGTCTAGTTTCTCCACATTTTCGCCAACATTGTCTTTGCCTAACTCAGGGTCACATAGACCTACTCGTGTATGTTCTTCTAAGAGTTTTCTGGCTTTAGTTCATTTAGTTCTATGATCCGTGTGTTGTTATTTCCTGTGTATCTTGGTAAGAAAGGAATTCAACTTCTTTCTTTGTACGTCAGTATCATACAAAATCAGTTGTCCCAACACAGCTGAAAAGACTATTCTTTGCCCAATTAGTTGTTGTGGCACCTTCATTGAAGATCAGTTGGCCACACATGTGAGGGTTTAATTTCAGACTCTTGGCCCTGTTCCTTTGTTCTAAAATTTTCCCTGATGCCAGCACCACGTTGCTGTGATTACTGTGGCTTTGCAGTGAGCTTTAAAATAGGAAGCATGAGTCTTCCCACCTTTTCTTTTTCAAGATTGTTTTGGCTGCTCTGAGTCCCACGCATTTCCCCATGAATGTTAGGACTGGCTTGTAAATGTTTACCAAAAAAAATCCAGCTAGGATTTCGATAGGGATTGTTTCAAATCTATAGTGAATTGAAGGTTACCTACACCTTAAACCTTCAAATTAAAAGTGACAAGTGAATTTCACACTGTCTTTCAGAGATTACTCGTGATTTGGAAACGCCACCTTGACCTCCGAGTGATCAAAAAGAAAATATTGAATAAAGTATTAAATCTTTTACATGTTTATATGTGGCCCCTGTAATAAATTCATAAAGAACCATAAACAAGTTTATATTGTGGAGTTAATACTTATAATTTACCAAACCAAACCACTGGTAGATTTGAAATTTAGAGTATTTGACTAAATTGTGTGTTTGAAAAGAAGGAATCTAGGGGTTCCCGTTGTGGCTCAGTAGGTTACAAACCAAGTAGTGTCCATGAGGACTCAGGTTTGATCCCTGGCCTTACTCGGTGGGTTAAGGATGTGACATTGCCATAAGCTTCGGCATAGGTCACAGATGTGGCTGGGACCTGGTGTTGCTGTGGCTGTGGTGTAGGCCAGCAGCTGCAGCTCTGATTCGACCCCTAGCCTGGGAACCTCCATTTGCTGCGGGTGCAGCCATTCAAAAAAAAGAAAGAAAGAAGGAATATATCTTCAAAATAGTATTATTTGCAGCTGATTTAGTTTTATTTCAGCAATATTATCTAGCCTATGACCAGACTTTGTGCCGTGGTACTGCTGAAGATAATGAGATTCTGAAACCCATTGATTCAAGAGGCTTGTTATAGTCCTGTTCCTAGTGAGTGCACAGACTTATTTTTTCAATCATGAGAGGTTTTAAGCATTCCAGAAATAACGTAATAAATGACTGTATTTGCACCACGCAGAGGTCTTTACTTGTTCCTCCATCAGAAGTTTGGCCTGAGCCCCAGGGCCTGAGGAAGGAAGGGTCTCTGAGGCCCCAGGAGCTGACCATCTCAGAGATGCATCCATGAAACCGGGGCACCCGGGTTAGGGGGCTGCACTGCTTATTCACCCTTTTGAACCCATAATGTGGAAGCTTAGGTGGCCGGATAACAGGTGCTGGGGGACAGCTGAGTTGGCCACAGCTTTACGGCTGGGCCTGAAAAGCTCCTTGAGAAAGAGAAGAGATGATGGCAAATTCTGGGGTCAAGTTCAGGCCCTTTACCAACATCAAAAGAAATGCTTCTTCTTTCTTTCCTCCTTTCTTGGGGCCCTGGAGTCAGGAAAGTGGTTCACTATTCATCAGCTGTGGCTAAAGTCAGGGGAAAATTTGACCTTCAGGCGTCCTTGAAGAAAGAGGCCTCTGACAGTCTCTGAATGAACTGCTCTTTGTTTTCTTCTGGGGGGAGAAGCCAGCTCCACACACAGCCCAGCAGGGAGCCCACTCTCTGAGCACAGCTGGGGGGCTCACGGGGTAGGGGGGGCACCTCCTCACCAAGCCACCAGGAAGCTGCTCCCAGGGTCCTTCTTCAGTGGAGGGGGCCCAGGACATGCACTTCACTTCCTTCCTCTTTCCAGAGACCTCTGCACTCACAGTGCAAATTGAGGTCCTAATAAAGGAAATACCCCTCCCCTGTCACCTCTAGAACATTCTCAGAAGGGACAGCTGGACAGAGGTTCTGTGGGAGGAGGTGGCTGGGCTCGCAGATGTGCTGTTAAAGAAGATCAGGAGTTCCGTTGTGGCTCATGGGGTTAAGAACCCAATTAGTATCCATGAAGATGCAGGTTTGATCCCTGCCTTTGCTCAGTAGGTTAAAGATCTGGTGTGGCTGTGGCCAGCAGCTGTAGCTCCAATTCGGCCCCTAGCCTGGGAACTTCCATATGCTGCAAGAGCACCTAAAAAGCCAAAAAAAAAAAAAAAAAAAAGATCAGCAGCTGGTAGTGGGGCCACAGCAGCCCCTTTTAGAAGGAACCTCAGGGGACATCTCTGGGTAAAAGTGGTTCAGCCCCAGAGGTGCCCTGTAAAAAGTGGCAACAGAAACTTCAGGAGAAAAGTGTGCCAGTGGTGTCTGAAGCAGGACAGAGCTGACTGTTCATAGACCTGGTTCTCAGGTTGCTCGGGGGGAGGGGGGAGGGGGGGGAACGACGTTGGTGTCACTTTAGGAAAAGAGGATTGGGGTGCAGAATTGCCCTGCTGGGTATCAGAATGCTGCTGACAGGAGAGAAAGAGGAAGGACGTGTCCACATACTGAACCCGGTAGAAATGTGATAAATCCAGTGCATCCTTAGGGAAACACGGAAACCTCTCTGCCCTCAGCCAGCGAGATGGGAACCCCTGGGGGAGAGAGGGGGATTGGGAGTGGGGGCCCCTGAGCTGGTCTGAGAGGGACCCAGCCCCTAGCGCCTGCCTCCTCTCTTCACAACAGACCCTTTGTTTCTCTTTGTTCCCCAGAGGGCGTCTCCGCCTCCTGGGGGTGCGGGTTGGGATGGGACGGTGGCTGCCGGCAAGGATGTTTCACTGTGGATTTAGTCTGAGCGGCTTCTAATCATGAGGCTTGTCTGTGCCTCTTGGGTTGAGGCCAGTCTCTGTCCTGGAGGCTGGCCTTGGGGCTTAGCAGGGTACATTTGTTAAGACTCTGAGGAACCCTGGGCCTGGCTGCACTTTCTCTCTCCCACCCCCTTTGCCATTTTGCAGCTAATTTCCTATGTCTGGTTCAAGTGCAGACAAAGGGCCTGTGAAGCCTCTCAATGGCATTCTTTTTTCTTTTTTCTTTTTTTTTTTTTTTTTGCTTTTTAGGGCCACACCCACAGCATAGGGAAGTTCCCGGGCGAGGGGTTGAATCAGAGCTGCAGCTGTCAGCCTACACCACAGCCATACCAGATGTGAGCCGTGTCTGCCACCGACACCACAGCTCATGGCAATGCCAGATCCTTAACCCACTGAGCAAGGCCAGGGATGGAACGCACATCCTCACGGATACTAGCCAGGTTTATTACCACTGAGCCGCAACAGGGACTCCCTGCATGGAGTTCTTAAGGAAGAAATTAGACACATGGACTTCATTTGGCAGAAAAGAGCGTTTCCTTGAGCGCCTTGCAGGTCAAGTCTGCAGGGGGACCTCTGAGAGGGACTCACTGTGTGCTCTTTACCTCCAGGGCCGCCCCTTGGAAGGCCATGCCTCCACCCTCCACACCCAGAAAATATGCGCCTCTGGAGGCCAGGGGCCTTTTGGCTCCCTCACCTCCTCTCTCTTCCTGTGGCTGCCCCTACTCACGCTTGGGGGTTAAACCCCTTGAGGTCACCTCTTGCTGTCTGGGTGCAGGCAGGCTGTGCTCTTTTGCGGAGGCTCTGGGAGGGTTGCTACCTGGCCTTTTTCAGAGTCGGCCACAGTCCTTGGCTTGTGGCCCCTTCGTGCACCCTCACAGCTGGCAGCACAGCACCTTCAACTTCCTCTGACCCTCCCGCCTCCCTCTTCCACGTGGAAGCACCCTGCGACGATGACATCAGCCCCACCTGGTGACCCAGGGTGACCTCCTATCTCCAGATGGGCTGGCCATCGACCCCGCTCCCCTCCCATGCACGGTACAGGTTCACAGTGCCATGGATTAGGATGTGGGCATCTTTGGGACTCTTACCCGCCCTGTGTTTCCACTGCTTGGAACAGTCCCTGGGTGTTCAGTAGCTAGTAGACGAATGAATGAGTAAAGTTGGTGGGTGCCGGAATCTTCATCACATCTACTTAAGCAACCTCATTTCTTAATGAAGTGGGCAATTTACTTAAGCATTCTGAGCCTCAGTTTTCTCATCTGTAAAATGGGAATTTCTGTGCCTTCACAGGCTTATTGACTCATCCTGCGGTCTGTCATTTGATGCTTGTTGAGTCCTTCTCAGAGGAGGTGATAGCTGAGAAAAGGTGTGAGTGGAGGAAGAGGGAGCTGTGTGGGATTGTGGTGGACGAGGCCGCAGCTGGGGAAGCATGTGGAAACCTGAGGCTCCATGTGGCTGCGGGTTTAGGCCCAGTGCCCCGGCAACTAGGGCCTTAAACATCACAGTCCAGGGGGTGGATTTTACATGCAGTAAGCTAGGCAGATTTTGAACAGGAAAGTGACACAATTTGACTTTAAATATAAGGAAAAAATCCCTCTTTTTTGTAGTAAACCTAATAATATGTTAAATGTTTGTTGCAGAGGATACCAGTGGTGGGGGTTGGGTGGGCTGTGAGGAGGGGGTGACAGGGCCTTGGGTTCAGGATGTTGAGACTGGGATGGGAGCTTGAGGTGCATTTTCCTCTGCTCTCTTCTTGTGTGCGTGTTTGAAAACTTCCACAGTAAAATGTTAAAAATAGATTTGACCATGCATGTAAGCAAATGTAACAACCCAGCAGGGAGAGACCACATCCCCTGGCTGCGGTGTCTGGCGTGGAGGCCACTGCCACACCCACATGCACCCATGGAAGCTTCCAGACTGCCATTCGAGGGGGCGGCCTGGGCTGGGGGAGAGAGGGAGGGAGGGGGCCGAGGCAGGGGGTCCAGCAGGGTCTGGCAGTTGGCAGTGGGGTGTGTTTTGGGTGGTTGGGACCCTCCCTTGGGAGGCGCTGTCACAGGGGGCATCCTGGTGGCTGCAGTGAGGGCATGCTTTGCTGCCACTGAAGTGGCCAGGTGCCTGGAAGCCATGGGTCGGACTGAGTGGGGTGCCATCCCCAGAGATGGTAGCCTGCGGTTTACTCTTTGGGACTGAGGGCCAAGGATGCAGACTGGAGGAGAGAGAGGCATAGCCCCCAGTGGTTGTAGGGGGTGCACACCGGGTTCTGCCCTTTTAGTCCCGTCCCCCAGGCCATGGGGTAGGACTAAGGACTGAGGGTCACCTTGGGTGGGTTTTTCCTGGGTGGGAAAACCATGAATCTCCATAGCATTTCCCAACCTTGACTTCTGTCTTCCACGTTATTCTAGAGATCAGAATATGCCAGCTCGTGACCCTACCTCTTAAAACACTCTGATCCCTGTCCCCCAACTCCCACACCGTTTTTGTGGAAAGATGTTTGGATTTGGTCACATTTTCTGCTACAGAAGGTTTGCAGGCACCTTGTCAAAAAAAAGTCCAGTGCTGGTCAAGCTACCCTAAACCCCAGATTCCTCCTGGCACTTTTGCCTTAACCCTTTGTTCCCTGAATGCTGAGGAAGCCCTTTCATGTGAATTGGCACATTCAAGGAAAAAAGAAGGCAAAGGGGGAAAAAATAAATCCCCTCTTACTGCAAAAGTTATGCATCCTGTTAACATTTTGAAAAGATAATTAGGAAATATTAAAATGAGTGATGGTCTGCCCATAATGGAATTATTCAGAAATAACCATTGTTCACAGGTTCTTCTGTTGAACTCCCTACGTTACTGGGTTTAGGACCTGAGTAGGCATATTAAAGAGCCCTCGCTTCTCTAGAGAGAGAGGGTCTGTGGAAAACTTAAGAAGTGTTCATCTGAATGACACCGAAAGTACATTCAGTAATGGTTTTTCCATTCAACTTCTGCCAGCTGGGAATGTCGGGAATGTAAGGAATTTTCCTCTACCACTTCCTGCTTGGTTTCAAGCCTAATGGACCTAGGACGTTTTGGCTTCTGCCCTTGACCGTCAGCCCCTGTTCTGTGGGAGGGTGAGACTTCGCGATTAGGTGCTGAGTCCTGAGACAGCCCAGCACCCGGCTCCCAGGCGGCGGGAAGCATCTCAGCAGGGCCAGAGCCTTCTCTGAAATCGTGAGGCAGAACCAAGCCCTGAACTCCTGGGACCCTCTCATCGGGGAAGGCTGAGCCCAGATGAGACAGCTGGGGCCTGTCCTTGTTTGGAAACTTAATGCATTTTTCCACCACTGCTCGCTCTTGATGTGCACAATTCTGCTGCTGTGGAATTGATGATGCCACAAACCTGCACAAAAGGAATGTTGCCTGAAGCAGACTGGGTGGTCTTGAGGATTAGGTTTCCTGGAATAACACTTTCCACCGTGTGTGTGTGTGTGTGTGTGTGTGTGTGTGTGTGTGGTGCTGTTGGGTGATGAAGGGAGCTCTGTGTTGCTGGTGAGGCAGGAGCAGGGTGATGGAAGGAGGGTCCATCCAGGGCCTTTCTTACCTTGAGCATGAGCATTGTCACAGAGCTGGGGAAACCTTAGCTGTCACCACTGATGCCCTCCCACACTGTCCCCAGTTTATAAAGTAGGAAAACCAGTACCAAGCCAGACACAGGTCAGTGCTGTGTCTTGAGTCTAGATCTCGCCATCCTGTGCCCCAAATTAAGTGCTCAGGACACTAGCTAGGTCCCTAGGTGTTAGTAAATATTACTTGAAAAGAGGTAAAAAAATAAATAAGAATTCTGGGAATTCAGTGGAATTCGCAGTGGAAATGAATCTGACTAGGAACCATGAGGTTGCAGGTTCGATCCCCGGCCTCGCTCAGTGGGTTAAGGAGCTGGCGTTGCCTTGAGCTGTGGTGCAAGTCACAGACTCAACTGGGATCCTGCATTGCTATGGCTCTGGCATAGGCCAGCAGCAACAGCTGTAATTAGACCCCCCAGACTGGGAACCTCCATATGCCGTGGGTTCAGCCCTAAAAAAAAAAAAAGAGAGAAAAAAAAGAATTCTGAATTAGAAGCCAAAATAGATTTATTATAGAAATTTTCAGAGCCTTTATTTTATCTTTTATTTTTGGCTGAGTCCTCAGCATGTGGATGTTCCCAGGCCAGGGACTGAAATCATGCCACAGTGGCAGCCTAAGCCCCTGCAGTGACAACTGATCCTTAACCTGCTGTGCCACAAGGGAACTCTAAGCCTTTAATACCCTGTAATACTCTGTAAAGCTCCCTGGGAGCATTCTAATATGTAGTGTTTCTCAAGCTTCTTTGGCCAAGAAACTTTTTTTCCAAAAAGCACTTCAAGAGCACAGGGTTCTGCAGAAGACCTTTGAGAAATATCTCCCGTGCCTTTTCACACTTTTCAGAGACTTGAGCTAATTGCCGCCTGGTGTCCCATTGTACGGCTAAGTCAGAATTACGTTTCCAGTCCCCAGTGGTTAGACGTGGAGGTTGCTTCCAATTTTTCAGCATTACTAATGATTCTAGAATGAATTCTGGTTCCGTTGAGGCCACCTCTGACCCCTTCAGGAGTGGAGTTGCAGATTCAAAGCTGGTGAATGTTTCAAGACATTCTGAATATGCTGTCCAGATGCTTTCCAGAAGGGTCATGTCCACTTACCCTTCTGCTCATTGCTGGACGTGGGGGCAACACTTTCCACCTGGGAAACCTGAGGGCCTCAGAGGCTCAGAGAAGGCCATTCCCTTGGCCACGCCCCCTACCTGCCCCCCCTAGACATCCAGCAATTAAAACATAGTCACACACATGGACCTTAACAGCCACTTCTTTTTGAGGGACAGATTGGCTTTTTCCAATTCCCTGTGCTGCTTCTAAATAATTAGCTATCACCTGGGCATTATCTGGACACTTTTCTTTGGCCATTCCAGATACTTGGTTGGAGAGTTAGGGAAGAGGGGATTTTGGTTTTTTTTGTTTGTTTGTTTTGTCTTTTTTTTTTTTGCCATTTCTTGGGCCGCTCCCATGGCATATGGGAGGTTCCCAGGTTAGGGGTCTAATTGGAGCTATAGCAACTGGCCTACACCAGAGCCACAGCAACGCAGGATCCAAGCCGTGTCTGTGACCTACACCACAGCTCACGGCAACGCCGGATCATTAACCCACTGAGCAAGGGCAGGGACCGAACCTGCAACCTCATGGTTCCTAGTTAACCACTGCACCACGACGGGAACCCCCGGAAAAGGGGATTTTGCATTGGCCTCTGTCTTGCTGATTTTCAAATAACCTTTCAAGGTGAGATTTTTTTTTTTTTTTAAGTTATATCAACCCCCGTATTTGTGAACTCTGTTTCTAGAAGAATCTTTTATGCAAGTGTTTCATTGGTCTTAATTCTGACCCCACAGAAATGGAATTATGTCATGTTGAATATTGAGGCCAATTGTGGTGCTTTTGTTTTATATTTGCAGGGGGAAAGGATACACATTGTAAGTGAGATGTGATTTATCTTTTTGTCCTCCACAAATATTATCCTTTGGTCAATGCATTATTGGGTTTGGGAACTGAGACAGGAATTTTAACTCATTAAAACCCCCCAAGTCCCTGGTAATACAGTCATTTAAGTGGCTTCGCCAACAGATTTATTTCAAAGTGACTCCATTTGGAGGAAGGAAAGAACAAGCAATGCATTATATACAAAGATCTAGTCAATAATTCATGAGACCTGCACACAGTGACCGTCTTAGATTCAGTTCATGGTGTCAGAGCTGAAATGAACTCTGTCTTAGAAGATCCTCAGTTGGTTCCTCTTGGTGCTTAGTCCACAATTATCTTGATTTTTGAGATACAAATTTTGTGCTGACTCTCCTACTTTGAGTGTTTAAGCAGACGATTATTTTATGGAACCCATTTCGAAAAATGGGCATTTTATATAATTGGGCTAAAAGGACCCTTTCTGTGTATTCCTTTCTGTTAGCAAAGCAGGAATATTTAAAGAATGCTTAAAAGATACATGACTTTCCCCCTCTCCGGCAGGAACTCTGATTTTGTTTTCTGCATCTGGAGTGGGTTGCCAAAGGATGGATTAAAAATAGATTTATTGATGCCTGACAAGGACGGCAAACACTCAGAGTAGGGCAGTGACTCCGGAAAGCCTCTGTCCTCGGCGAGGCTGGGCGAGTGGCCAGGGTCCTCCAGCTGGGAGCTCCCGGGTCCTTCCTGAGCTCCATCCAATCCGTTCCCTTTTCTGAAAACCACAGGGGCGCCAGGGCAGTTTCTCATCAAGGGCCTGGGGCTGGGAAGGGTGGCCTGTTTCCTCCCTCCCCCAACTCTGTTGAGGCCACACTTGCATCCTATCATAAAAGGGAAACCTGGGGACAGGTGTGCTTTCAGTTTCCAAATAGGATCATTTCAGTTGGGCCAGTGTTTATTCAGTGAGAAGTATTGCACGGGCAGTAAAATGAATGATGGTTTTGTTGTTTGTCAGGAAAACTTCAGGATCTGACCTTCTTTCCCTTCTGCTCCCTCCCCAACCCCCCAGTAAATACGGCTGCTTTTTAAATTTAAAAATCATTGTAAAAATGTATATAATAGACTCTTATAAGGAAAAGGTACACATTCTGAGAAATCCCACTCTTAATATTTTGAGAAACATATTACACCTATACTCACAGACACACCACACATTTTATGCCCAATTATATTATGCTACCTCTGCTGCTCGGAGATTTTTTTTTTTTTTTTTCATTGAACAGTATATCAAGGGTATCTTTTTTTTTTTTTTTTGTCTTTTTGTCATTTCTTGGGCCGCTCCTGCGGCATATGGAAGTTCCCAGACTAGGGGTCGAATCGGAGCTGTAGCTGCCAGCCTACGCCAGAGCCACAGCGATGCAAGATCCGAGCCGCGTCTGCAACCTACACCACAGCTCACGGCAACCCCGGATCGTTACCCACTGAGCAAGGGCAGGGATCGAACCCACAACCTCATGGTTCCTAGTCGGATTCGTTAACCACTGCGCCACGATGGTAACTCCAGGGTATCTTTTCTTATAAGTAAAAATCCTCACCTTCATTTTAGTGGTTGTGGAATATCCTATTATAGACATACACTATTAATGAATTCTCCATAATGAACTTTTGGGTTGTTTTGAGTATTTGCTCCCATTTATACATAGGGAGGAAGGTCTTTGTGTGTGTGGTAATCACGAAAGTGGAACTTCTGGGTCGAACAATATGCTTTGATATAGGTATTACCCACAGTAGTTGTGAAAGAAGGGCTCTGTCTTTTTTAAATGAAAATTATGTGTGTTTAAGGTGTGCACCCACAGTGATTTGATGTGTGTGTATATAGTGAAATAATTATTGCGGTCAAGCTAATTAGCATATTTTCTCTTCATATGGTTTCCCTCTTTTTAAGTGATGGGAACGTGTGAAGCCTACTCTCTTGGCAAATTTCCAGACCCAAGTATCATTAATCACAGTCACCAGGCTGTGCATTCTGTCTGCAGACTCGCTCATCCCACACAGTGGCTACTTTGTCCCCCTTGACCAACATTTCCCCATCTCGCCCCCGCCCCCCGCTCCTGGCAACCACTGCTCTGTTCTTTGCTTCTATGTATTTGACTTAAAAAAAAAAATCCAAGTATAATTGGCACATAATATTATATTACTTTCAGGTGTACAGTAGTGGTTCAGTGTTTGTGTAATTGTGGAATGATCACCACAATAAGTCTAGGTCATGTTCTAGTTAGGTCTAGTTCACATTCTTTGTCAGCACATACAGTTATGTATTTTTTCTCTTGTGATGAGAACTTTTAAGTTCTACTCTTTTAGAAACTTTCAAATGTACAATACGGAGTTATTAACGATGGTCACCATGAGTATATCACATCCCCAGGACTTACTCACTCATTTACTCAATACCTGGAAGTTTGTACCTTTTGACCCCCTTCAGCCATCTCACCCACCTTCCACCCCCTGCCTCTGGCAATATCCATTCTGTTCTCTGTATTCCTGAGTTCAGTTTTTATTTTTATTTTTTTTTATGATTTTTATGTTTTCCATTATTGTCAGTTTACAGCAGTTTTTCCTTTTAGATTCCACGTGTAAGTGACATCGTATGGCATTTATCTTTCTCTGTCTGACTTATCTCACGTAGCACGATGCTCTTGGTTTCCATCCATGGTGTCTCAAATGCTAAGATTTCATTCCTTTTTATGGCTGAGTAATATTCCATTGTGTATATGTGTGAGCGTGTATCATATCTTACTGATCTATGTATCTGTCAATGGACACAGTTTCTTTCCATGTCTTGACTATTATAAATAATTCTGCTGTGTACAGGAGGATGAATATGTCTTTTTGAGTTACTGTTTTTGTTTTCTTTAGATAAATATCCAGAAAAGGAATTGCTGGATCATATGGTAGCAATATGGTAGCCCTATTTTTATTTTTTTTAGGAACCTCCATACTATTTTTCACAGTGGCTGCACCAATTTACATTCCCACCAAGAGTGTATGAGGGTTCCCTTTTCTCCATATCTTCATCGACACTTGTTATTTCTTGTCTTTTTGATAATAGTGTGAGGTGATGTCTCCTTGTGGTTTTGATTCGCATTTCCCTGATGCTAACGATGTTGGGCATCTTTCCATAAGCAGGTCATAAAGTGCATTCCTATGTATGGAATCACCTCCCTCCCCAAGCCCACCCCAATGCTGGATGTGATCAATCTTTTTAATTCTTAATGAATTAATAAATGCCCCATTTTGTTTTCATTCCTTTTATGATAATTAAGCAGGTTTTAAAATATTTATTGGCAGTTTATAACTCTGCTCTGTGATTTATCTCTCTGTTGGTATCTTTTGTTCACTTTTCTCTTGAGCTGAGTTATCTTGTCTTTCAAAACCCCTCTATGATATATTCTTCAAATATATTTAAAGAGATTGTCTTCAAAATATACATACAGTCTGCATGTATCCTCAGGATAAGTATCTATCCTTCTTGGGGATAAATGACTCTAACGACCCACACCACTTGTTCTTCACCTTTGGAAGGACGCTCAGCTGTCCTACCACTTGTTGGGAGTTTGCGGGATGTCAGTATCCAGGCCCAAGGGGGGGTCCAAAGGGCCCTGCGCTGTCTTCCTCCCTAGAGGCTCAACCAGGGTCTTGTGATCTGTGCCATCTCCTCTTTTCCTTCCTTCGATAAATGTCCTATCGCTGTATCCTTCTACTGAAATTGCTCTGGATCCATCATCCTTAGATGAGTGATGAGCAGTACAGAAAAGAAAATTCCTAGTGGCATTGGAAATACGTTTATTTTTGGTTTTTCCCAGCAGTGAACTTCATGTTCTATAAACCACAAGGGTATGTGCCTGAGTTCCCGCTGTGGTGCAGTGGCTCAAGTTGCTGCTGAGGCTTGAATTCAATCCCTGGCCCCTTGCAGTGGCTTAAAGAATCCAGTGTTGGAGTTCCCATCGTGGCTAGCGGTTTATGAATCTGACTAGTATCTATGAAGGATGAGGGTTCGATCCCTGGCCTTGCTCAGTGGGTTAAGGATCCAGCATTCCTGTGAGCTGTGGTGTAGATTGCAGAGATGGCTCAGATTCCATGTTGCTATGGCTCTGGCATAGACCGGAGGCTGCAGCTCCGATTGGACCCCTAGACTGGGAACCTGGGTGTGGCCCTAAAAAAAAAAAAAAAAAGGATCCAATGTTGCTGCAGCTGTGGTGTAGGTCACAGCTGTGGCTCAAATTAAGTCCTGACACGGATACTTCTATATGCTGCAGAGGTGGCCATAAAAAAGTGGAGGATATGTACCCTTGAGGAGAAAAATTTATTATTTGATATGAATCCTGGGGAGATTCCGGGGGGAGTCCAGGGAGCCAATAAGGCTGATGTAGGATAATAATTGTATGTTGAATTTGGGAATGCGTGAAATATGTTCCCTTTGACCTAAAAGTATTCACCGTTCCTCAACAGTTCCACTCGCTGGCTCCCATGTACTATCGAGGCTCTGCGGCGGCTGTCATAGTGTACGACATCACCAAACAGGTAAGGGTTTAGAGGCCGTGGGAGGGGGTCCTCTGTCTCGCTTGCCTGAGTCCTTCCCGCAGCCTGACGTGAGAGTTCATAGTCTGGTGGCTGGGGCGTAACGAGCACCATGTGTCTATCCAGTTTGTCTCATCTCTATGTAGCAAAGCATTTCACATTTCTCTGCTCAATTAAATAAACAATAACGATCATTCGTTTTTCAAATTGCCTGACTGTAGAGGCAAGCTCATGCCTGCTCATTCTGTTCTCCAGAACGTCTGCTTTTTGGAAAAGGGAAGTTATTTTTAAGTTTTGGCATGTTTTGTAATTATAGCTACTTATTTTCTGTTTGTGTTTCAATCATATAACTTCTGACTGTCAGGATGATGTTGATGTGTGTATAGCATGTGTGTGCATATGAGAGGAAGGTATGGTAGTTACTGCTTTAAGCATCCAGGATACCCATGGACAAATAATGCCAGCAGTCTGCCAGCCCTTCCCCTGCTCCTCGGGTGCTGACTCAGTGTTCACTGCTTTAATGACTCACTGCCGTGACCACCCATGAGCTCCTGACCACTGTCTCCTCAATGGAGTGGCCACCTTGACTGTGTCCTGGAGGTCGATTGTGAGTGAGGACCGGATAGGAAAACGGGACTCTAGTGTGTGTGTGTGTGCATAAATATACATATTTTTCTTTTTCTTTTAGATCAAGCACAAGCATTGTTTTAGTCCTGTGACTTAGTCCTTATTCATGTTGAGTCAAGGCTATAATTTAAAGTTAAATGTTATTTATAGAAGAAAATGACTAATATGATTATCTTAACTTCATCGAGTTTCCCTTTTAGAAAATGAACCTTGTACAGGCTATGTAAGTATAAATTAGCTAGTATTAAGTTTCGTGCCAAGATTGGGGTAGTATGTTAATCTTTGTGTGCCTCCTGAAAATATGCTTCCTTATTAAATTATGTTGTGTTTGTTACTTCTCCGTAGTTAAAATATGTGGCTGAGTCTTGCCCAAGATTGATATACACTTTTGGTTTAGGATTCATTTCATACCTTGAAGAAATGGGTGAAAGAGCTGAAAGAACACGGCCCAGAAAACATTGTAATGGCTATTGCTGGAAACAAGTGTGACCTCTCAGATATTAGGTAAGATGCATTTAAATGTTTGTGTGGGAGTTCCCGTCGTGGCGCAGTGGTTAACGAATCCGACCAGGAACCATGAGGTTGCGGGTTCGGTCCCTGCCCTTGCTCAGTGGGTTAACGATCCGGCGTTGCCGTGAGCTGTGGTGTAGGTTGCAGACGCGGCTCGGATCCCGCGTTGCTGTGGCTCTGGCGTAGGCCGGTGGCTACAGCTCCGATTCGACCCCTAGCCTGGGAACCTCCATATGCCGCGGGAGCGGCCCAAGAAATAGCAACAACAACAAAAAAGACCAAAAAAAAAAAAGAAAAAAAAAGAAATCAAAAAAAAAATGTTTATGTGGTGAATGTCCCCCACCCCTGAATGTCTATGCAGTTAAATGAGTCTGATCTCAGAGTCAGAAGGTAATCAATGGCATTCACTTCCACTGGTCAAGGTGGTATTTGTTCAACCAGAGTAGAATTAAGGGAAAATAATAAGGAGGAATTCCTGTTGTGGTTAAGAACCCCGCATAGTGTCCGTGAGGATTCTGGTTAGATCCCCAGCCTCACTCAGTGGGTTAAGGAACTGGCGTTGCCACAAGCTGAGGTGTAGGTCACAGATACGACTTGGATCTGATGTTGCTGTGGCTGTGGTGTAGGCTGGCAGCTGCAGCTCTGATTCCACCCCTAGCCTGGGAATGTCCATATGCTGCAGGTGCAGCCCTTAAAACAAAACAAGGGGAAAATAGGGAAATGCAGAACTGGGGAAGCACCCAGTAGTGAATATTGAAGTCAGATCTTCTATATAGAGCACAGGTCCATCCTGACTCTAGATATCTTTGGGCTAAATGGTATTATTATTTGTATTGTTACCTTTTCTGTTATATTTTGTCATTATTACTACTGGTGCCACTTTAGTAACATTTTTGTATGGGAAGGAGGGTTAGAATTCTATACATTTTCCATAGCATCCCTGTTTGCTTTAGTTCTGATTGTAACTTAAGGAGGCAGCCACGTCTATAAACTCTGTCTTGTTCTGAGATCTGAACCTGATGCACAGTATAAGGGAGCACTTCAGCTTTCCCCAGAGACACTGAATGTTGAACTTCTGCCTGCAGAGAGGTTTGCAGGGCTTGGTCCGTGTAGACTAGAGTTTTGATGATAGCTTTGCCTAGCCTGATAAGCTATTTCTACTAGGTAAAACTGAAATAAAAAAGGAAACATTGAATTTGCCTTGTCTGCATCCCCTGGTTTGTTTAGTTGTCAGCAATTTAAGAAGTTGCTTTTCAGGTTTTGATTATCCCAAATGAACAATGAAAACAGATCTTGCAAAAGCTCTGAGGATGGCCTTGGACAAACCACTCTGTTTCCTTGGAGTTTCAAAAGCTTTATATCACATTGCATCAGGTTGGTTTGTAATACCAGCCATAACCACCACTTAATTGTTTGTTTTTCTGGGGGCTGGACAAATCTTTCACTTTCCCAAACTTAGTTCAGATCTTTACCTTCTTTATTGTAATCTTGAAACAGCCTGCTCGTCTAGAATTCCCAGCAGAATTAACGTTTGTCATGGGGGGTGGGTGCGTGGAGACCGGCTATGCTGAGAAAGACTGCTGGCATCTGCCACCATCCAATCGCTGTGAAAGTGCGACTTTGAGTCGACTAAGCCTTGCATGGGAACTGAGGAACTGAGAGATGAGAATATAAGCAGAAAATGGGGAGAGTTCCCGTGGTGGCTCAGCAGAAATGAATCTGACTGGTATCCATGAGGACACAGGTTCAATCCCTGGCCTCGCTCAGTGGGTTAAGAATCTGGCATTGCTGTGGCTGTGGCGTAGCCCCTAGCCTGAGAACCTCCATATGCCATGGATTCAGCCCTTAAAAAAAAAAAAAGAAAAAGAAAGAAGAAAGCAGTAAACCATTTACATGTGAATGGACTTAGGACTCTATTACATAGAAGTGAAACGTAATTGAAATTAATTTTAGGAAAAAGCGGGGTTTAGTGGAAGGTACTGGTTTCCACATGGTAAAAAGCTGGGTGCCTTTAGCTCTGGGATTTGGTATTTTCTATCTTTTGTCTTAGAAAGATTCTGGCCTGGCACTCTCTGTTTCTTCCAATTGCCGTGGAAGGATTGACATCATGACAGAGCCTTTGTGGACCAGGGAGGTGATTTTGTGGGTGGTACAGATAACTTCTCCCACCATTATCATAAGACTGCGAGGATGGGAGGTTTTGAAAGGAGTAGGTCCCAGAAGATTACAGCCTGGTTTGTAACAAGTTGGTTTGACCACTGGCACGTGGTCACATCGTGTCTGGGGGTGGAGTTCAGTGTATGTGCACTGGTATAGCAGCTGCCCCAGCAGATATCCTACTTTGTGTCCCACCAGTTCCTGTATATACAGTTTTCAAGGAGTTCCCATCGTGGGACAGCGGAAATGAATCCAACGAGTATCCATGAGGATGTGGGTTCAATCCCTGGCTTTGCAGTGGGTCGGGGATCTGGTGTTGCTATGGCTGTAGTGTACACTCCGATTCAGCCTGTAGACTGGGAACTTCCATATGCCGTGGGTTTGGTCCTAAAAAGCAAAGTAAAAAAAAAGTCCCGCTTGCATGACACTTCCATCTCATGTCCAACCATAAATTCACTCACAGACCCTCCTCCCCAGTGGATCCAAGACCACTTCTAGCTATGACATCCAGAGTGACATCATGCGGCCAGCTGTCCCATGAGTCCAGGTTCCCTGGGTAATGCCTCATTGGGGTCTGAATGTGGCCTCTCCAGGTCCTGTAGTCGTGGGTTAAAGTGTGCACATATATCTGTTTTTATGCTACTTTTTTTTTTTCACTGTATCCATACTATGTGGAAGCTCCTGGGCCAGGGATTGAACCCTTGCCACAGCAATGACCTGAGCTTTAACCTGCTGCACCACAAGGGGACCCCTTAACATTTATTTTTATACGTGCTATTCTCTGTTTAAAAGAGCAAGAGAAAAAGGAAAACAGGCCTTAGGTTGGTGCCTTCTGCAGACAATTTTATCTAGTTAGAATTTATATTTTATCTTGTATTTATTTCTTAGACTCACATTCTTTTTATGACAACTGATATTTGAGTTCCATTCATGATAATGATATACAAATTTTTTAATGTTTACAAAGTTGACTAATGCATATGATAAGATTGTCTACATGGAAACACACCAAAACCCTTAAAACTTATAAGTGGGTTCAACAAAGTTGCCAGATCAGTGTAGAAGAATCAATCATATTTCTGTATACTAAAAATGAATATGCAGAAACTGAAATTAAATTAAAAACACAATACTGTTTATAATTGCTTCAGAGAAAATGGAATTAAGATAACAAAATATGTATACAGGATCTAAATGTTGAAAATGTAAAAGTGCTTGTGAAAGAAATCAAACAAGACTCAAATAAATGGAGAGACATACCATGTTCATGAATTGGAAGTCTCAGCATAATAAAGATATTAAGACTCCCTGCATTGATCTGCAGGTTTAATGCAGTCCCTATCAAGATCATAGCAGGTGTTTTTTTTTTTATTTTTTATTTTTTGAAAACATAACCAAGTTTATCCTAAAGTTTATATGGAAAAGCACAGGCACTAGAGTAGCTAAAACAATATTGATAAAGAAGACTATAGTGGAAGAAATCACTCTATTCTATATTAAGGTTTACTGTGCAGCTACAGTAATCAAGACAGTATGGGATTAACAGTGGGATGGATGCACAGATCAGTGAAACGGAATAGAGGATGCAGAAATAAATCCACATAAATATGCTCAACTGACTTTTGACAGAAATGCAGAAGCAATTCAACAGAGGAAGGATGGCCTCTTTATGAGGTGGTGCTGGAGTAATCGGACATCCAAAGAGGAAAAAAAAGAACTTCAGCCTAAACCTCACACCTTGCATAAAAGTTACTCTAAAGTGAACCATAGACTTTAATGTAAAATGTAAAACTTTTAGAAAAAAATCTAAGAGAAAACCTTGAGGCTCTGGGATTAGGTAAAGAGTTCTTATACTGGACAGCAAAAGCACAGTCTGTATAAGGAAAAATTGATCCTTTGGGCTTCCTCAAGATTAAAAACATTTGTTCTGTGAAAGCCCATGTGAAGAGGATGAAAAACAAGGTATAAACTTGGAGTAAATATTTGTAAACCATGTATCTGACCAAAGGCTACCATGTAGGCTATGTAACGGACTTGGAAGACTTAATGGTTAGAAAAAATCTGATTTTAAAATGGGCAAGAAAGATGAGCAGACATCACCCAAGAAAATATCAAGATGGTGAGCAAAGATGTGAAAGGATGTTCTAAATCCTTATTAAACTCATCAGAATGGCTAAAATAGGAAAGAGTGATACCAACTAATGCAGGGGAGGATGGGGAAAAACTGGATCCTTCCTCTGTCACTGATGTGGATGGAAAACTTTGGAAAACAGTTGGGCAGTTTCTTTCTTTTTTTCTTTTTTCTTTTCTGTCTTTTTAGGGCCTCACTGGTGGCCTTTGGAGGTTCCCAGGCTACGGGTCCAATCGGAGCTGTGGCTGCTGGCCTACGCCGCAGCCAGAGCAATACCAGATCCAAGCCACATCTGCCACCTACACCACAGCTCAGGGCAATGCCGGATCCTCAACCCACTGAGCGAGGCCAGGGATCAAACCCAAGTCCTCATGGATGATAGTCGGGTTCGTTAACTGCTGAGCCATGATGGGAACTCCAATTTTTTAAAAAACTAAGTATGAAATTACCATATGCCCAGCAATCGTATTCTTGGGCATTTATCCTGGAGAAATGAAAATTTCCTTTCACAGAAAATCTGCACATGAATATTCACAGACGCCTTATTTGTAACAGCCCCAGATGGGATCAGGACTGAAGGATGTCTTCCTGGGGCACATGGTGGTGTGTCTACACCATGGAATACTACTCAGCAAGGAAAAGGAGCAAAACACTGTCACAGGCAACCTGCACGAACCTCTAGGGAAATATGCTGAGTGGGTAAAGCCAAGGCCATGGGTTCTACCCCTGGCCTGGGTACTTTCACATGCCACAGCCACAGCCAAAAAAATAAAAATAAAAATAGTTAGGACCAAGGGTTTTATGGTGTATGATTCCACTTATATGATATTTGGAAATGAAGCCATTTTAGAAATAGAGGATTTGTGGGCAGGGGCAATGTGGGTGGGCAGGGGTGCAGGAGGACAGGAAAGAGAGCAGGGGCATAAATGGGCAGCGTGAGGATCCTCGTGAGGTTGCAACATCCACCTCTCTGTGCAGAGGACACTCAGCCTAACGGGTGATAAAACTGTGTAGAACTTAATCCCCACATGCAAGAACCATTAAAGAGGGGATCTGCCCAAGGTGTTGGTGTCAGTATCCTGGTTGTGATCTTACACTATACTTTTGCAAAGTGGTGCCCTTTAGAGAAACCGGGCAAAGTGTACCAGGATCTGCTAGTGTTATTTCTTGTAACTGCATGTGAAAATACAGCTGCCCCAGTAAAAATTTCTATCAACAGAAATTGGGTTTAGAGGGAGTTCCCACTGTGGCTCAGTGGGTTAGGAACCTGACTAGTGGAGTTCCCATAGTGGCTCAGCGGAAACGAATCTGACTAGCATCTGTGAGAATGCAGGTTTGATCCCTGGCCTCGCTCAGTGGGTTAAGGATCTGGCATTGCTGTGAGCTGCGGCATAGGTTGCAGACTCGGCTCAGATCTGACGTTGCTGTGGCTGTGGTATAGACCGGCAGCTGCAGATCTGATTTTACCCCTAACCTGGGAACTTCTATATGCCACAGGTGCGGCCTTAAAAGAAAAAAAAAGAAATTGGGTTTAGATAAAAATAGTGAGTAAATATCAGGACAGTGGTAGGGGGTATATATGCAAACATATACAGGCATGTTATACATATTATATATGAGTAACTGAAGTTTTGTAAACACACTGGGCCACAAGATGAATTTAACCAACCCTTCCCCCCCACTCCACTGTGACTCACTGTGCAAAAGGAAAACAGCGAAACTGTATCACAAACTCCTGTTTAGGAAATCAGAGAAGGGGAAGCCTGATCCTTGGGCCTTGCCCAGGGGGTGAACTTTCTCCCTCGAGACAGAAATAGTGTGGTAAAGGATAGGCCTGCGAGTCTTACAGGCACCTGCTGTTGATACCTTTCCAGGGAATAGAATTGTGTTCATGGTCAGCCAGTCCAGCTGCTCCAGATTCCGCCTGCTGGCATGACTTTTCTGGGGACCTGGCCAAGTCTCTGCACTCCAGATCCTCTTTAGAGCTTGATCTTCTTTTACTTGCATCTGAAAGACTTTGCTCTTCTGTAATTGCCTGGAGACCACAGTTTATTTTTCAGTGGGGGTTGGAGATGGAGAGTGTGTGGATTTGGTGCACACCAGTATGTGTGTGTATATGTGCACACGCGCCTGCACATGTGTGTGTGTAAGGGATCCAGGTTCACCTAACAGACTTTGGTTGTGTCCATCGTAACCCCTTGAGCAGAGCCCTGCCTGGCGTACTTTGAGAGCCTGCTGGATTCAAATGGGATTAATACCCTGAACTCGGTCACTGGGGCACTTGTGTGCAGACGTGCTCCACAGGGGAGATGCCCATCATGGGGTCCCTTTTCTTTTTCATCTCATTTTGATAGACATCAGGAGAAAAGATGTGATTGAGTTGGTTTGCCTCCAACCAGACACCCCTGGACCAGCATCCTGTATGTCCCCTGGATGCTGGGACTCCCTCAGATTAGGCTTAGTTGCCTTGGCTTGGGCAAGAAATTAGGACCACCTGGCTGCAGTGCTTTCATGAGCAGGGCTGCAGGTATTTTAGGGACCATCTGCTCTAATGGGTGATGGAGGGAAGGATCTCCCAGTGTCGACATTAAAAGAAGAAGAGGATGTCCTGTCCTACCCTTCACCCTGCACATGTCCCCACCAGTCTTTCCAGCAGGCCTTGATCTGTGCCATCATAGTAAGTCATAGATTGGAGAAACTGTCCCCACCCCCCCTCCCCCTACCTCCTAACAGGCTGCAGTTCTGTTTCTTTTGCTTGGTCTTCTTCTCCCGATTTTGGACTCTTGACTTTTGACCTCTCCCAATTAGGAGCCCTTCCTTTCCTTCTTGGTCACTCAGACATTGGCTTTGCTCTAATGGAGGATTCTAGTTTCATCTGCTTTAGGCGCAGGGGTCTCCTGCTGGCTTTTCCTTGGAATTTCGCGTCACTGGCATCTCTAGGGCTGGGAGTGAATCAGAGCGGGTAGGGGAGTGATGGTGTGGAGGTGCTGAGCGGAGAAAGGGCTGCAGGCCTGGTTTGTTTTATCTTTCAAATGGCAGCAGTGGGAAGTCACCCAGCAACAGTGGTGGTGGAGACTGGGGGTTGGAGAGGTTGGTGTGATGGCCTGGACACTGCTCTTCCGTGCTGGCCCTCTCTGTCTACGGTTCGGCCTGCACCCCCAGTACCCCCAGTACCACCCAGAGATAATTGTAGCCAATGTGTGACCTCTTGCCTGCTCTGAGGGAGGGAATCAGTGTCTCTAAGCTCTTATGTGCACACTTCTGGCATCTCTAAGAGAAACACTGAGAAAGATGAGTGGGGCGGCCCCTGAGTCAGGAATTCTCCAGGAACAGAGCAGCTGGGCTGGGAGGAAGATGGTTCATCCCACCCTGTGAAGCTATTCGATTCGCACGTAATTTTTGTCCTTGTTCTGTGTGGAGCCCGATGCTATGGGAAGAATGAGAAGAGGAAAGAAAGTTTCACTAGAGCTCCTTACTTCTGCTGGGGGAGCCAAGAGCAGTACACTTGGAACTGTCTAGGAGCAGAAAGCATGTTGTATGCAGTTCCAAGGTCAAGGTGCAGAAAGGGCAGAGGGGTCCAGGAAGGGGCAAGTCCGTGGTCTCCCAGGTACCTTGGGTGGAAGGTGTCACAAGCTGGGCTGTGAGGGTGAGTCTGTAGGAGAAATTCCAGGAAGGGCAGAGGCATTAATGTGGGAGGGGACATCATCTGTACCTACCTGATCCTTTGTCCTCAGGGATGTTGGGGGGGCGGAGATGGGGGTGCTAAGTGGATAGCGTAGGATTAGGGTTAGGGTTAGAGACTATTTTGGCTTGGTGTGCCAGGGCCAGGACGGCAGCCCCAAGGCTCCTGCCTCCTGCTTCTTCTCTTAGTTCCCTGGCACTAATGCCCATCTGGCTCGACTTTGTTGTTTCCTGAGCCTTTGTGGCCTTAGACTTCTTAAGGCGGAGCGTCATAGTCACCAGCTGTCAAAGGGATGGAACCTATTTGCCAGCCTCTGGCGAGGCTGTGGCAGGCGTTCTGGATTCTTGAGCAAGTAAGGATCCCTGCAATTGTGTGCAGCCTAGAGCTGGAGCTGATGTGGGAGCTGGGCCTGGCAGGTGTGGGTCCCCTTCCACAGCCTCCTGAAACCCACACCAGGCCAGTCAGAAGTCACCAGGCACCTGTGCTTTCAAGTTTTTGGATAGAGTTGAGGTCTTTAGCAGATGAAAAGTATATCTGGGAATATATATAAATATATACACACACACATATATATATATATATTTTTTTTACTAAGAAAATGTGAATTACTTTTCACTTCTTACATGTGACTCCCAAACTCATTCTAGTCTTGAGAGTGGGCCAAAAATGGATATAAGAGTTTCTTTAAAGTCATACAAACCAGGAGTTCCCATTGTGGCTCAATGGGTTAAGAACACAACTAGTATCCATGAAGATTTGGGTTCAATCCCTGGCCTCGTTTAGTGGGTTAAGGATCCGGTGTTGCTGTGAGCTGTGTCATAGATCGCAGATATACTTTGGATCTGGCCTTGCTGTGGCCATGGCGTGGGGCTTGGTGGCTGTGGTTCTAATTTGACCCCTAGCCTGGGAACTTCCATTTGCCGCACCTGCAACCCTAAAAAAACAAAAGGATAAAAAATAAAAGTATACAAACCAAATAACAGAGGTTGAGATGCTGGATAGGAAAAATCCAACTTATCCCAAATAGTAAAAGCATAAAAGCCAACAAATGTCAAAAGTCACCAAAAAGTGTGGAAATATCACTACAGGAATTAAAATGCACACAGCATTTTCCTTGTGTGAGGTGAGGAGGCAGACTCGAGGGTGTGCTGTTAAAAATGTGTTCTGTGCCCCGACACTCACCTGCCCTTCTTTCTACCTTCTTCTGATGCTGCTTGCGGGCCAAGCCTGCATCCGCTGCTGTTATCTAGGCAGGAGAGAGGGATCTGGAATCACTGTCCATTTCAATTAGAAAGTATTCTTAACAAAGAATCTAAAAAGCCTTTACATATATTTTAAAGAATAATATGAATTTTAAAGAATAAAATGAAGAGTTCCCTGATGGCTAAGAGGGTTAAGGATCCAGCATTGTCACTGCTGTGGCTCGGGTTGCAGCTGTGGCTCAGGTTTCATCCCTGGCCTGGGAACTCCCACATGCTGCAAGCGTGGCCCAAAGAAAATAATAAATAAAAATAAAGAGAACAGCTGCATACCCACGAGGGAGCCCCTCTCTCTGCTCTGAAGTACTGCTGCTCTGACTTTTGTGATGATCATCTTTTTTTTCCTTTATGCTTTGCTGCCCGTGTTTGCATTTCTGAACAATAGGTTTAGTTAGGTTTTTGGCCTTTGTAAGTGGAATGAGCCTGCATGTATTATATGGTAGCTTGTCTCTTGCCCTCAACGTGCCAGCTCGCGAAGTTTAGCCGTACTTTATCCGTTTCCACTGCTTTTCTGTTTTATGAGTGTAACACAGTTTATCTGTCCTTCCTACAGTTGATGGATGTTTGAGTTATTTCTGACTTGCTGTCGTGATAAACATTGCTTCTTGAATATTCTTGCCTGTCTCCTATTGCCACCTGTAAGCTTCCTTTGGGTTTGAGTGTGTAAAGGTCTAATTGCTGAGTCACGAGGTGGGTGCTGGTCAGTTTTACTAGGTGATGACAGTGTTTCCCAGAGTGCACCCGGGTGGTGCATGAGGCTTCCTGCTGTTCTGCCAGGGTGTGGATCGAGATCTGATCAAGAATTTCAGTTTGCATTTCCCCAGGTACCAGGGGAGGTGGCATTTTTATGTATTGATTGGCCATTCAAGTTTCCCCTTGTGTGAAAAGCCTGTTTAGTACTCTGCCACTTTTTCTATTGTGTTGTTTACCTTAATCTTGCTTATTCACAGGATGTAACTATATGTGGACATTTGATGGTATGTGTTGAAATATCTTCTTCAAATTTATGTCTTGTATCACACTCTCTTTATATTTTTTTATCATCAGAAGTCTCTACTTCCTACCTAAGAGAACGTACAAATTTTTCCTTTATGCTTTTTGGGGAGAGAGGGTGATGGGAGGAAAGGGGATCTTATTTTTTTTCTTTTTACATCCATACCCGCGGCACATGGAAGTTCTCGGGCTAGGGGCTGAATCAGAGCTGCAGCTGCCGGCCACAGCCACAGCCACGCCAGATCCAAGCCGCATCTGCGACCTACTCCAAACTCATGACAATGCTGGATCCTTAACCCACTGAGCAAGGCCAGGGATTGAACCTGCATCCTCACAGATACTATGCTGGGTTCTTAAGCCACTGAGCCACAATGGGAACTCTGGGATGTTTTTTTTTTAAATTGATGTGTGTCTTTAAACACAGGAGTAAGCTTTGTTCCTGAGGATTTTCTTAGAAGATACAATAATTTTTCCCCTTTCACTTTACATAATGCCCAGACCTTTCACAATTCAAAATGCAACTTCTGTGAAGAATTACAGCTATGTCAGCAGTCACTTTCTTTCTTTTTTTTATACCTATTTCCCCAATACATTTTTTTCCTACTGTACAGCATGGTGACCCAGTTACATATACATGTACACATCCTATTTTCACACAGTATCATGCTCCCTCATAAGTGACTAGATATAGTTCCCAGTGCTACACAGCAGGATCTCATTGCTAATACAGTCCAAAGGCAATAGTTTGCATCTATTAACCCCAAGCTCCCCAACCACCCCACTCCCTCCCCCTCCCCCTTGTCAACCACATGTCTATTCTCCAAGTCCATGATTTTCTTTTCTGTGGAAAGGTTCATTTGCGCCTTGTATTAGATTCCAGATATGTGATATCATATGGTATTTGTATCTGTCTTTCTCTTTCTGACTTACTTCACTCAGTATGAGAGTCTCTAGTTCCATCCATATTGCTGCAAATAGCATTATTTCATTCTTTTTTATGTTTGAGTAGTATTCCATTGTGTATATATATACCACATCTTCCTAATCCAATCATCTGTCGATGGACATTTGGGTTGTTTCCATGTCTCGGCTATTGTGAATAGTGCTGCAGTGAACATGCGGATGCATGTGTCTTTTTTAAGGAGACTTTTGTCCAGATATATGCCCAAGAGTGGGATTGCTGGATCATATGGTAGTTCTATGTGTAGATATCTAAGGTACCTCCATACTGTTCTCCGTACTGGTTGTACCAGCTTCCATTCCCACCAACAGTGCAGGAGGGTTCCCTTTTCTCCACACTCCCTCCAGCATTTGTTATTTGTGGACTTATTAATGATGGCCATTCTGACTGGTGTGAGGTGGAATCTCATAGTAGCTTTGATTTGCATTTCTCTAATAATCAATGATGTTGTTGCTTTCAAATGGTACACTATTTACTTATCTTTACATACTGTTCACTTAGGCAGTGGACTGTAACAAATTAACCATCACCATTATCATCATTGTCAACCTGAATTGCATGATTGCTATGTGCCAGATACTAATGCAAGTAGTTTATGTTAATCCTCACAATCCTACGAGAGTTACAGTTATTCTTATCAATAAGGAAACAGAGGGAACTTCCGGTTTTGGCTCAGCGGTAAAGAGTTGGACTGGTATCCATGAAGATGTGGGTTTGATCCCTGGCCTCGCTCAGTGGGTTAAGGATCTGGTGTTGCTGTGGCTGTGGTGTAGGTGGCAGCTGCAGCTCCAATTCGACCCCTAGCCAGGGAACTTCCATGGAGGCACAGAGACTAAAGAGCTTGCCCAGGTGCTGTGGCTGAGGAGGTATAGGGCCCAGCTTTCAAACCAGGTCATCTGTCCCAGAGCCTATGTTCATCTTGTAAAAAGTACAAACAGTATCCATGACGGAAAGCAATTTCTGAACTACCAAGAGAAAATAAAAGGCTACTGATTTGATTCTGCTCAGAGAATTTAGAGCTCATGATTTTTTCCCAACGGTTCCTCTGGCCCTCTTGGGAGTAGCCTACCCTGCTGTCTGGAGAAGGGGTATTAAGAGGCAAAGGAATGGCCAGCGCCCTCCCCCCGCCCCCCGCCCCCCGCCCCTTGGGAACCTGTGTTTTCTGCTCAGTCCTCATTGGATTCAAATTCTGACGTTTTCCATGAGAAACAGTCCATCTAAGTCTGTGGCAGGAACCTGACACTGCTTGTTTGAACTTGACACCAGGAATTTGGCCCCAGGTGAATAGCATTTACAGATGCACATTACCAAGCAGGCTTGGTCCCCCCTGGGAACAGAAATCCTTCCCAGGGTACAGATGTCAAGTGCCCTAACTGTAAGCGCTTATTAGGTCATTGTAAGGAGTAACTGTCCAATCAGATATTTATTGCAAAGGTAGTCATTCTCCTTTTTTTAAAAAAAGTTCATTTACATTTTTGTTCCCGCTCACAAGCAAACCAATCTGAGGGTCTAAAAGAACTGGCATTTTGAACAGAGATTTTGCTGCTTTAATTATTGCTGAAATGGTTGCTTCCTCTGGGTGCATCCCAGACACCTTGGATATTTAGAAAAAATAAGAACTGGTGGGAGCACAACAAGCCCTGATTATTCATTTCAGTGGCTGTTTGAGGGGCTGGGAGACCACTTCGTGGCACACAACAGCCCTTGCCAACAGCCTGCAGCCTTCTTCTGCTGGGTTTTGATGGACTATTGTGAACAGTTTCTGTAGCTATTGGCTAGAATGCCTTAAACATGTGGGATGGTTTTCACGGAAAATAATGCCAACAGACATTCGACAGCCTCTCCTGCTGACGGTTGCCTTGCTGCATCCTTGTGGCCAGCATGGCTTGCTTTGCTGCTCAGGCATGGCTTTGGAAGGGGGCTGTGGTTGGAGCAGAGGGTGAAATTATAGAGCAAATATTTTTAAATGAAATGGTAACTCTCATATCCCAGGAGTTTGGCAGAGTGTAAAATGCTTGGTTATTGCTCATTGGATTTTAGAAATACCATATACACACTGGAACACACCAGAACTACCAGATTTCTTGGGGATGAGCTCATGAAGCCACTCTTATGGTATCACTTGTAAAGTGGTGCCTGATCCATGGATATGTGATTAGGCCCTAGGTATGGTCATCCAACTCTGGACTTCATGGTATCAGATTATGAATTGGAGAGACTGCAAAAAATATCAAACTCAGTATTTTACAGTCTGCCCTCTCAGGAGTTATTCTCAAGCTATGGAAAGTGTAAAAAGCTGTCCAGAATTTTTAAAAATGCCTCTTCCTGGGACGTGCCCAGTAAACATTCTGGTTCAGTAGGTCTGGGACGCAGGGGTCTTCCTTCCCAAATAATCCCAGGGTAGGTGGTCTGTGGAACACACCTGAGACTGACGGCCTGGCCCTGCAAGATGTGCGGGGCGTCCTCTGAAGATGCCTGGAGAAGGAAGGTGGTGATTGTTATGTGACAGGAAGGGGTGCAGGAAGGAATCTTGGGTGCTTGTCCTCATTTCATCTCTGTTTTTAGCATCAGAGTGTTTCGTTTTTCTGGGAAAATGAGGACTTTTGTGCACCTGCTCTAAGGTACCTGGAAGCTTAGAAGTGGTTGTTCTGCAGTTACCTGTGAACTCTAAGGAATCATGTGATCAACCGCCCCTCCCCCCACACACATATATCCACCCCCAACAGTGTGTGAACCTTCCCCTCCCCACCCACCAACACTGCAGAACGTAATTGTTTTCATCTCGGCCAGTCTGATACATGAATGATGCACTCCTCATTTTCATGGGAATTTCTTTAATTGCAAGCAGGATTAGGAACACCAAGATTATCTACTGAATATTCTTCAGCTATATATGAGTAATAATTCATTAGAAAATCAAGTAGAAATTAAAACCCTCTTTATAATAGCAATACGAGTCTGTGTATAATAAACGTTTGGGGGTGTCATTTTAAAAATTTGACATGTTGTAATTCCTCCGAGTGAATTTAGCAAGAAATTAGCAGGATCTATGTAGATAAATGTTATAGCTCTATAACAGGACAAAAAAGAAGACTTAAATACATGAAATAAGTACTTTTTCCTTGGATGGGAAAACTGAGTAGTATTACAACAATGTCAGTGTGCTCTAAATTAAATCATGAATTCACTGATAGTCCAGGCAAGGACCTGTAATAATTAAAAATAACATTTTAAAAGGGTCTTTTAAAATGATCCTAAAGGAGTTCCCATTGTGGCTCAGCAGAAAGGAATCTGACTAGCATCCATGAGGATGTAGGTTTGATCCCTGGCCTTGCTCAGTGGGTCAAGGATCCAGCGTTGCCATGAGCTTTGGTGTAGGTCACTGATGCGGCTGGGATCCCGAGTTGCTGTGGCTGTGGTGTAGGCCAGCAGCTACAGCTCCGATTAGACCCCTAGCCTGGGAACCTCCATATGCTGCGGGTGTGTCCCTAAAAGGACAAAAAGACTATCTATCTATCTCTCTATTTTTTTTAATCATTCAGTAAGAAAACAATACAACATTGCCCCAGAGCTTGATAGAAAATCAATGAACAAACTATGGAATCAAGAAATGGGGTGAAATACATAGGGATATTTAATATATGATAAAGATGATAGTTAAATAAGTGAAAAAATGGATAATTCAATATATGGTTTGGGGATAATTAGCTAGCCATAGGGGAAAAAATGATAAATTCAAAATGGATCAAAAGATTTAAGTGTAAAGTAACAAAACCATGGAAGTTAGAGAAAGCAGTTGGATTTTTAAAATATCTTAGAATTGGAATAAACCATTTAATCATAATACAAAACCCAGAAGCCATAGAAAAAAATGGTCTGACTGCATAAAATCTGTGTGGGAGTTCCTGTCATGGCTCGGCAGTAGTGAACCCAGCTAGTCATGAGGATTCAGGTTCCATCCCTGGCCTCGATCAGTGGATTAAGTATCTGGCATTGCCATGAACTGTGGTGTAGGTGGCAGACATGGCTTGGATCCCTCATTGCTGTTGTTGTGGCTCTGGCGTAGGCTGGCAGCTACAGCTTCAATTCGACCCCTAGCCTGGGAACTTCCATATACCACACATGTGGCCCTAGAAAACAAAACAAACAAATAGCAACAAAAAAAAACCCCACACCAAAAAACAAAACAAACAACAACAAAAGCAATAAAAGAACTCCCAAAGAAAAAACTTCTGTGTGGCAAAAATGCCATATACGGCACTGGAATACAAGTGGTAAGTTGAAAAAATATGGCAAATACACTACCAAAGGCTAGGATCCTTAATACACAAAGACCACTTAGAAATAAGTAAAAGCATCCAAACAATTCAAGCCAGAGTATACAGAGAACATGCACAAGAATGTCACAGAACAAGAAATATCCACAGCTTATGAAAAGTTATGCACCAGCTTCGAATAAAAGTTATTCAGAATTAATGTCACATTTTTCTCAAGGAGAAAGGACTCTATGATATGATTTTACTCTAGGGGTGATCTGAGGAAACTAAGGTATTTAATGAGATGGCTGCTGTAGCCTGTGTTCCCCGTTCTTATATGGAGTAGTGAGGACTGGCTGGCAGCCTTCCTGGGCCAGGAGAAGAGGGGCTTGAGTCAGATAAACCTAGTCAGGCTCTGAGGTAGTTTGAGCCTCTTTCTTACTTGTTCCTCCGTTTCCTCAATTTTTTTGGCATTCTGTACAAAAACAGTGCCATCTTTGTAAAAATTCAGTGAGTAAACACTGATCTCCGCACTTTCTGTGTGCCAGCGTTGTTTCGAGCACCTTATAATATCCACGTGCATTATGTTTGAAATGGCAGAGCGGTCACCTGCCTGCAGAACAGGGGCTGAACCCGAGCGAGGAGGACCTGAGGGGCTGTTCCTGGCGGAGAGGGTGATGGACTTTTGTGACGAGCAGCGGATGGAGCTGCCGTGCTCTCATCAGGTTGGACCAGGACGCCGGTGGAAACATCTGGCCTGGAGCTCACGGCTGGGACACTGCTGTCCTGCACAGTAGCCCAGTGGGGTCATGTCTCCATGGATCAGGAGCCGGACTTGCCCCCAGACGCTGGGGACAGAGAGTGTTCTGCCCTTGCCTGCGGGCTGGATTCCCCCTTACAGGGGGGCCCCAGAGCCCCTTTTGGGTACCTGCCTGCTCCATCACCCATGGGATGGGTGGGGAATTAAATAGCCCAGAGGATGGAACAAGTCAGCAGCCGTGTTGCTGGGTTACACCTGCCGACAACAAAACACGGACCTGTATTGGATGGCACAGCCTGCTGATGATGGCTCCCTCAGGGGCTGGGCACATCCAAGAGCAGAATCACAATTTCTTCTAAGGGGCCGGAGTCATCTCAGTGCTGGGCCCCTTGGAGGCCACCAGCAAGTACCTGCTGAATGACCGGTGACAGCCCAAGTCACAGTTAGCAGAGAGGAGGACTCGGTAGGGGGCTGGGGGACTTCAGCGGAGCCACGCGAGTGTCGTTTCCAGTCCTCCTGCCCCACAAGGAGCCTCTTGGGCTGTGGCCCGCTCAGGCCCTGCCTGAGTCCAGACACGCAGCCAGCACGGCGCTGGTGGACTCTCTGAGACCTGACATTGGCGGAACGTCAGAGCCAGGCCCTCCCCAGCCCTTACGGAGGCCCTGCCCCCTGGGCTTTTGCAGTTATCCTTGTCCTCACTGCTGTACTTCCGCTGAAGTCCCCCAGCCCCCTACCCGAGTCCTCCTCTCTGCTAACAGTGACTTGGGCTGTCACCGGTCATTCAGCAGGTACTTGCTGGTGGCCTCCAAGGGGCCCAGCACTGAGATGACTCCGGCCCCTTAGAAGAAATTGTGATTCTGCTCTTGGATGTGCCCAGCCCCTGAGGGAGCCATCATCAGCAGGACAAGGACGAGGCCCCCCTGGGGGGCGGGGGCGGGGCTGAGGGCTCCCCCCACCCCCCCAGGAGGCCACTCGAGGACTCTCGCCAAGTGGATGGGGAGGTGTGGACCAGGGCAGGTGCAAGACCCAGAAACCTGAGCCCAGCACATTCCCAGCACGGCGGCCGGCTGCCAATGGCTGTCGCTCCAGCCGGAGCCTCGTCCCACTGAGGCGCTGGGCTTTATCCCGGGGTGGGGGGGGGGGTTGGAAGATATCGAATAATTGTATTCACAGGAATGCTTGATAGATTCCCCTAGGGTGGGCATGTGGGTGACAGCTTGCCCGAGGCTGGGGGGCCAGGGAGTGGCAGCTGCAGCTGTCTGTGCCGACAGGAGATGAGGACTTGATCACTTGGGGGTGAGAGGTCAGAGGGGAGGCTACGGAGGGCCTCCGTGGCTTCTGGCCTGGGAATCACAGGTTTACTGGGAAACAGGTGTGTGGCTGAGAGGCAGTTAGTATAAATAGAGAGGTGGTGTTTTCAAAGCCCATTTGCTGTTCACACAGCGAGGAGCCCTCTGAGGCCATAACTGCACACCTGATATAGGTGAGCCCCCTGGACATGCTGCTGGGGATTCCTGAGCCCTGCTGCTTCCCTCCCCATCATCCCAAGCTGACCTGGGCTCCGGCTCTGCCAACGGCCCCTTGAAGTCAGTGTTTTCTTCCGTGGTCTCCAGCTTGCTTTCTGTACACCTGACTTTCTGTTTGTACCTCATCTAGATAATCTATAGTCTTTCCCATCAAAATTGAGTAGCTGTGTGTTTATGCCTTGTCTTGGGTATGCGTGTCTTGTTTCAATTTACCTTTTTCAGACCTAATCCAGTGTCCAGCCTGTGGTGGACACGCAGCAAACATGTGTCGAAAGAAATGAAGGAAAGTTATGGGACGCCAGGGTCTCCTGTGATCGTGGTGACAGAGGCTGGTTGATGATGGCAGCCTTCTGGCCTCTCCAGCAGTGCCTGGCCTCTCCTGAGACACTGCTAGAGGGGTTCCCAAGGTCACCCACTGGTCACATGCTTGCCAGGGGCTCTAAGGAAGCATGTGCTCACCTTTCTGAGGTTCTTTCTTCAGATTGTAGCTGAACCACTTGTTTCAACAACAGTTTTCTGACCCCAGCCAGGTGTCTGCAGTTCAGCTCATTTCTGCTGCCAGCCATGCAGTTAGTACTGACCCCACGAATTAGGAGCTTAATCCCACGAGACTGGCCCCACTTCAGATTCCCAGCTCAGGTCTTGGGTATCTCCAAGTTACCCACACTTCTGCTCAGCAGACTATAAATTTAGGGAGAGGATCCATGACCTGCACACCTTCTCCACACCCCTGTTCAATAATTCACTAGAACAGACTCGCAGAACTCAGAAAAACACTAGACTTAGAAGTTTTTATACAAAGGATACAACTCAGACCAGGCACAGGGAAGAGACACACAGGACAAAGCCTGGGTGCTCCACGTCCCTCCCCTCCCCAGGCCCCCTGCCCTCCTAGCCCCTCCATGTGGTCACCAGCCCTCAGCTCCCCAAGCCTTGGGTTCTAGGGTTTTTCTGGAGGCTTCCTTACTGAGGACTCTTTAACTCCCCAGCCCGCTCCCCTCCCCAAAGTTTGGGAGTGGAGCTGAAAGTTCCCTCTCTGATCCGGTGGGCACCCAGCCCCTGCCCTGCAGCCCTTCTGGTAGGGCCCCTCCCCATCAGAAGCTCAGGCATGGTCGTCGGGGCACTTCACGAATAATAGGACCCACCCATCACTCAGGAGGCCCTTGGGTTTTAGGTGCTCTGTGCCACAGACCAGGGACAAGGACCAAATACAGAGTTCTCATGATGCCACAGCAGTGGGAGCATACTTTGCAGACCCGAGAGTGGGTGGTCCTTCCAGTCTCAGTTCACAGAAGAGGAGAAGGGATTTCCCGCCCCCTCCTCCCCAGACTCTGAGATTAAGAACCTGCTCTTCTGGACAGGAAGCACCAGGCCCTACGTCCACCCCAACTCCAGGGCACTACCTGCGAGGCTATTGGTGTGTGGGTGCCTGTTGGGGGGTCTGACAGGGGAAGAGTAGGCACAGCCAGAAGGCCTTGGCTTGGACCCTGTCTTGGCCCCGGGTTGCTGGCTATCTTGGCAGGTCATTGATGTGACAGGACCCATCTCTGAACATTGGGGGTGGGGTTCCGAGGACCCGCTTCTCTCCTCTGCATTTCAGGGCCCTTTGTGCCGACCTGGTGGTGGGGGTATCTTGGACTTTGCTCTCACCTTAACCTGCAGAAACATCCTACTCCTCCTTGTCCCAGGAGGGGCTGCAGAGAGGGACTTGATTGCACAGTGCGCTGACCTGCCCTCCCTTGAGGGCAGGGGTCTCTGCAGCTTCCTGGGCTGCCAGGTGCGCCCCCACCCCTGGGAGAGATTAGCAGGCTTATCTGCCCCACCTTTGGGTAGAGATGCGCCCCACCCTTCGATCTGTGGTTTGATGAAGTAAAACAGGGTAGCTTGCCAAACTGAACTGAGAAAAGCTCTCTCCTGGAATATTTCAAATGTAAAATTCATCAGCACCAAAAAACTGAACTTTTTTTGGACTTCCCTGGTGGCTCAGTGGGTAAAGGATCCAGTGTTATCACTGCTGTGGCTCAGGTTGCTGCTGTGGTGCAGGTTTGATCTCTGGCCCAGGAACTTCCACATGCCACAGGTATGGCCAAAAAAAAAAAAAAAAAAGCTGAACTTTTTTTTAATAACTGAGAAGCCGGAGACCTGTCAGAAACAAGAAAGAGAGTAGATTCGGGAGGGTTATTTTTCACAGTGTGACTCTGGGGAGGAAGATAACATGAGTACAGATTCCAGCTGACATGAACCTACCTGGTCATTGGGCCCTTTCCTGGTGCCTGAGAAGTTCTCCTCTACAGTATTTTGGAAAGAATTGAGGAGTTCCCTTTGTGGCTCAGAGGAAATGAATCTGACTGGCCTCCATGAGGATACAGGTTCAATCCCTGGCCTCACTCAGTGGGTTAAGGATCCGGCATGGCTGTGAGCTGTGGTGTAGGTTGCAGATGTGGCTCAGATCTGGAGTTGCTGTGACTTTGGCTCTGATTTGACCCCTAGCCTGGGAACCTCCATGTGCCATGGGTGCAACCCTAAAAAGACAAAAAAAAAAAAAGAAAGAAAGAAAGAAAGAAAGACAGGCAGAGACTTGAGATGCCAGGTTGAATTTCCCCAGTAACTTGATGAACTGCTGAGTACTTGTCAGCCATGTGTCGTAGATATGACAGTGTCATGGTTTAGAGTGACCTGGGTGTCTGGATCCTTGTTCTCAAGCAGAGATTCCAGAACACAGAGACTCTGGTTTTCTCTCCACCTACAAGAAGGGCTGACACACAGCAGTATTTCTAAATATTGGCTGAATAAATGAATGAGCTCCTGGAGAATAGGTGCCATGTGTTTTTTAATCTTTGGATCCAACAGAGTATTTTAAAGTAGGTCAATAAATGTCTTAGGTTATTTATCTGATCTAGTACACGGCCAAAAACCTTGCAGGAACGGCCTTTTAAAGGCAGGTGAAAGTCCAAATGTGCCATTGTAGCTGTGAATGTGTTCATTTCCAAACTTCCAAATCATGTCACATATTTTCTCTGACCTGTGAAAGGTGATATATGGAAAGTCTTACAAAAGCACATGTACAAGCATGCCTTGCACACACACACATTTTTTTTTTTAAATATTGAGTCATTTTTTGGGAGTTCCCATTGTGGCACATCGGAAACGAATCCAACTAGTATCCATGATGATTCGGGTTCAATCCCTGGCTTTGCTCAGTGAGTTAAGGATCCAGGGTTGCCTTGAGCTGTGGTGTAGATTGAAGACGAGGCTCGGATCCTGCATTGCTATGGCTTTAGCATAGGCTGGCAGCTGTAGCTCTGATTCTACCCCTAGCCTGGGAACTTCCATTTGCCTCAGGTGCCGCCCTAAAAAAAGCAAGAAAAAGGAATCATTTTTATGGGAAAAGAATTTTGAACTCACCCTAACTCTGAAAGCTGGCCTTACTTATAATGCCTTTTCCCACTGTTCTGGAATCCCTTCACAGATGGTATTTTGTAATGCCGGTCTCATCTCCATGGATGGCAGAGACCAGATTTTAAACTTTAAAAAGCCTCACCCATCCCAGGATTTCAGCACTTGCTGGGCGACAGAGTTGTTATTCTGCAGGGACTCAAGGGAGCTGTTTCCATGAGAGCTTTCCCTTTGGTCTGTCAGGTTATTTATTCTGTACACGTGAGTGTTCATCTCTGTCTGGGTTTGCCCTCTTTTCCAGGGAGGTTCCCTTGAAGGATGCTAAGGAGTATGCAGAATCCATCGGCGCTGTCGTGGTTGAAACAAGTGCGAAAAACGCCATTAACATCGAAGAGCTCTTTCAAGGAATTAGTAAGTACCTGATTGGTGTCAGAGGATTAAAATTGTGGTGCATGGAGAAGGAGCTGTTCCTCTGTGTGAATTTGTCCAATGCTGCAGATTGGACAAGCCCTGCCCTGCTTACTGCTGGCCCACATTGTGCCTCCCTGGTTCCCTAGCTCCCCAAGTCTGGCTTTCACCTGCCAAATCAGTTTTGTGAATCAAAATGAGGTAATCCTGTTGCCAAGTAAAATTTGTTTTGATCAAACAATGATGTATTCTAGAGCGTTTTGTGTTAGCATGTCGAGGGGAGGAGAAATAAAATTGTGATGGAGTATAGAAAACCAATGTCACCCATCAAACTGAATGACTGGGCAGACAAAATGAGAAGCTTTGAGTAGTTTCTTTTGCCTGGTGACTGTCAACAAGAAAGAATGTCTCTTACCCAAGTGACCTGAAGTTGGGAACTGGGTAGAGAGTCAGTGTGGAAAGGTTTTCCTCATTTCTGATCAGTTTTTTTTTTTTTTAACTGAAATGTGGTTGATTTACAATGTTAGTTTCAGGTATACAGCAAGGTGAGATATATATATGTGTGTGTGTAAATATATATATTCTTTTCCTTATAGATTATTACAGAATATTGTGTAGAGTTCCCTGTGCTATATAGCAGGTTTACCAATTTTATGTGTAGTATTGTGTATCTGTTAATCCCAAACTCCTAATTTATCCCTCCCCCTTCTTCCTCTTTGGTAACCATGTTTGTTTTCTATATCTGTGCATCTATTTCTGTTTCATAAGTAAATTCATTTGAATTGTATTATCTTTTTTTAAAAAAAATTTTTTTTAGGGAGTTCCCGTTGTGGCTCAGTGGTTAACGAATCCGACTAAGAACCATGAGGTTGCGGGTTCGATCCCTGGCCTTGCTCAGTGGGTTAAGGATCCAGCGTTGCCGTGAGCTATGGTGTAGGTTGCAGACGAGACGAGGCTCGGATCCCACATTGCTGTGGCTCTGGTGTAGGCTGGCAGCTACAGCTCCGATTCGACCCCTAGCCTGGGAACTTCCATATGCCATGGAAGCGGCCCAAGAAATGGCAAAAAGACAAAAAAAAAATTTTTTTTTAGGTTTTTTTGCTTTTTAGGGCATATCCTGAGGCATATGGAAGTACCGGGACTAGAGGTCAAGTTGAAGCTGCAGCTGTGGGCCTGCATCACAGCCAGGGCAATATGGGGCTTCACCCATATTGCCATTCATCCAACGAGGCACCCTCATGGATACAAGTTGTGTTCGTAACCCCTGAGCCACAATGGGAGCCCCCTATTTTCTTCTTTTTTAGATCCCATGTATAAGCAATCTCATACAGTAATTGTTTTTCTCTGGCCGACTTCACTTAGTGTGATGGCCTCTAGGTCCGTCTGATCAGCCATTGATGGAAGGTGACAGCTCCCATCTTTGTCTCTATTCTGGGTTGTGTTCGCTTCCCTTTCTTTACGTTGGTCCCCCACATAACCTTTCTCTGTGGGCTTCCTCTCAGCTCATGGTCAGATTGCACCTTCCCAGCTTCTCTGGTGACGTCATTCAGCCAGCAGCTGGCTTTGGAAACTGTTCCAAGAGGCCCCAGAGCCGGTGCCTAGTACAGTGCAGACCCTCAAAGTCCAGGGGTGCCTGTGTCAGGAAGGTCACACCCCAGACCAACTGGCAGTCATCTCTCAGCTGCAGGCAGCTCCAGGAGGGACTTCCAGAGGGGAAGCTGACAGTTTGTTTTCTCTTCCATCTGCAGTCACAGCTGGTAATGCTCAGAGGCAGAGGGGCCGTGGCTTCCCAAGCTCATGTGATTCCTTCTCAGCTTCAGTCTCTGCGAACCCACCGCAGGGAATATCTGGCTGGTTTCTCTTGGCTTCAGGGAGAATTCCCTGGAGATGGGGACTCTGACCTGTTCTTAGGGGACCCAGGAATGTGCAAAAGAAGGCAGCAGAGTGCCCTGCTGGGGTTCATGTGGTCTCCCTCCCTTCTTCCTCCAGGTGGATTCTGTCGTGGTCTGTGCAAGTCAGAAAAGAATTTCTAGACTTGTATCGAGGTGAAAAAAGAGTGTATTGAGCATGGTGAGGTGAAGAGAAAGTACAGTTTATTGAGATAAGAGATGCTGCAAGCGCAAAAGGACAACTCCCTGATGATCTGGGAGAGCCGACGCTGAGCATGTGGTCGAGTGAGCTTTTATAGCTCAGGGAGAGGAGAGGTCTCTCGACCCACCTGCTGATTGGGCGGGGGGTGTCTTACCATACACTTGCTGGTTGGTTGGGGGCCCCCACATAAGGCCCCTATAGGGGTGGCATGAGGAATGGGCCACATACCTTTCCTAGTAGGGGGTAGGAAGGAGTAGGACAGGTTGCTCAAGGTGGGAGAGGGGGCATGACAATGAGAGGGGTGGGGCAATGATAAGGGTCTGATCATTCTTGTCTTGGTCAGAGGCTTTGAGTTCCATCTCCTTGAAGGGGCCTTGAAGTCCAAAAGATTCCTTTTCCCGCTGTCATGTCATACTCTTTACAGAATAGTGGTCTCCAAGCTCCTGGACCTGGGTGGTTGAACTGAAGAGGGCCAGGCTTATAGTTTTATGTTAGAAACCCCGCATCCCCAGGTACCTGCTCCTTCCTGAAGACGAGTGGTGGTGCGGGGCTCCGAGGGTAAGTCTGGGTGACATCTGAGAGGGCGTGGCTTGAGTTCCTCCTGTTCTTATTTCCTCAGATGAAACTCCATCTTCTCTGGGAACCTTCAGCTTTTCTGGTACCTCGGGCTAGCTGTACAGCTATTAAACATTTTGCTTTTATTAAGGTATTAATGGTTTTGATTGACGAAGCAGAATAGCTCCTGCTGGCTGTGACATTCACCCCTGTCCCTTGTGCAGCTCCTGATATTTTCCAGAGCCCTCTCCCCAGCATTAGCGCTGCTCCATGTATGTACCTGAAATTCACCTTCAGATTTCTGCACGAGTTAGGAGATCTTCTGAGGTTTATGCAGAGTCATCATTTCAAAAAAAATGACAGAACAACTTCAAAGAAGAAAACGATCCCTAAGCCCAAACATTAATCTCTTAATTTGAAAGATATTCCTTTGCACTGTTCAGCCAGTATAAATCCCTTCCTGCATATGAGGTCTTTATAACTCAGAGTGACAGAGACTTGGCACAAGGAGTTCCTGAGAGTCCACTTCATTTAAGAAAAATAGGGCGTTCCCGTGGTGGTGCAGCGGAAACGAATCCGACTAGGAACCATGAGGTTGCGGGTTTGACCCCTGGCCTCGCTCAGTGGGTTAAGGATCCGGTGTTGCTGTGGCTGTGGTGTAGGCCAGCAGCTATAGCTCCAATTCGACCCCTAGCCTGGGAACCTCCATATGCCATGAGTGTGGCCCTAAAAAGACAAGACAAGACAAGACAAGAAAGAAAAAAGAAAGAAAGAGAAAGAGAAAGAAAGAAAAGCAGACATTTTGCTTGAAGCACTGGGTAATTATGCCTTCAGATAATTAATTCCTATGGAAGTCACTGAATACTTGTGTCTCCTCATCTTCCTCGTCAATTGTTTCTTTTTCATTAAACTTTGGTTAGAGTTGCCTTAGCAAGGAAGCATGTAGCTACTTGGCCTACGGCTAGCTCTCCCTCCACATTTGTAACGTGAACCCTGCTGCCTCCCCAACCGCTGTACTCCCTCAGGTGTATGTCTTCAGAATGGGGTCCTGTCACCTCCTTATAGGTTAACTTAAAACACAGTACAGGAGTTCCTGCTGTGGCGCAGTGAGTTAAGAATCCAATTGCAGCAGCTGTGGTTGCTGTGGAGGTGCGTGTTTGATCCCCCGCCTGGCACAGTAGGTTAAAGGATCCGCTGTTGCCCCACCTGTGGTTTAGGTGGCAGCTGTGGCTCAGATTCAATCCCTAGCCCAGGAACTTCCATATGCCATGGGTGCAGCCCTAAAAAGGAAGAAATTAATTAAATAAAGCATAGTCCGGAGCACACCTAGATACATCGCTGGAGGCATCTCATTTATCCTTTCCCTGTTCCGGCTTGTATTACATGTGCTTCTCCCTGAGCTCAAAATAGGACGAGATACTGCTGACACAGTGTCCCCAGCACTGGGGGGCAGGGGTGTGCCTGGGAGAGTAGAAGCCACAGAAACCAAGCATGGGGAGTGAGAAGAAAAGCCCTCAGATATGTGTGCTTGAGCAAAACTAATTCATACTGACCTAGAGACAAATGTTTCCTTTTACATTTCCAGAGCGTCCATAAACCAGGCAGGACACAACTGTGCTGAGGGAACATGAGTTCGTATAGTTTCTAACTGGGAATTGGCAGGCAGAGTACTAGCTGTTTTCAGACTGCAGCTGCAGGGCTGCCTGTTGGGGGTGGTCTGTGCGCAGCCCCTTCTCTGGTTGCCTTTGCTCCCAGTGCCCTTTTCCACCGCGTGGTTTTGGACCTGCTTCACCCTGATGTGTGGCTCCAGCCCTTCCAAGCATCTCCATTCGGGGATGTTCGGTTTTCTCTCTAGCGTTCTTACACCTTTCATTTGGACATTAAAGGTGTCCTCTCTGAGTTAAAACATAGGACAAAGAATTCTTGGTCAAGAAAAGGATTGTCCAATTGAGTTTTTAAATTGATGTGTGGATCAATGCGGTTTTTCCTATGAAACTACACTGTCCACCCCCAACCCCCCACCTTTACCCCTCCCCCATTCCTCCCCATCCCTCCCCCAATCCCATCTCCTGAGAGGCAGCCCAGAGGGCAGTAAAGGCTCCACTGTTGCTCCCTCCTTGCACTTTTGCTCTCTCCATCCCGTCCCTCTGAGATGCTCCCCCTCATCCTTGCAGAGGCTCCTCTCCTCGTGACATCTCACGTGGCTCCAACTTTGACTTGAGGCTGCTGTAGTCTGGCCATCACTTTGATACTTGCGTGTGTTTCCTTTTTTTTTTTTTTTTTTTTTTTTGTCTTTTTAGGGCTGCACTCGCGGCATATGGAGGTTCCCAGGCTGGGGGTTGAATCGAAGCTTACACCACAACTATAGCAACATGGGATCCGATCTGCATCTGCACCCTATACCACAGCTCAAGGCAACACTGGACCCTTAACCCACTGAGCGAGGCCAGGGATGGAACCTGCGACCTCACAGATAATAGATTCGTTTCTGCTGAGCCCATGATGTGTTTTCTAAGTGACCTTCCAGGTGCTCCAGGCATGCATCTCTTCTCCTGGTGAGCTATAAGTTCTCTGGGAGCTGATTTTATTCTGGCACATTCCCCATAAAGCTGTGGCTAGGGGAGTTCCCGCTGTGGCACAGTGGGTTAAGGATCCAGTGTTGTCTCTGCAGCAGCTCAGGTTACTACTGTGGTGAGGGTTCTATCTCTGACCTTGCTCAATGAGTTAAGGATCCAGTGTTGTGGCAGCTGTGGTGTAGGTCACAACTTGGCTCAGATTCGATTCCTGGCCCAGGAACTTCTATAGGCCACAGGTGCAGCCAAAAAAGGAGGGTGGGGGAAGCTGTGGCTAGGAAATAGGAGCAGCATGACTTTTTTTTTTTAAGTTTTATTGAAGTACAGTTGATTTACAATGTTGTGATGATTACAACAAAGTAATTCAGTTATACGTATCAACATATCCACTCTTTTTCACATTCTTTTCCCACATAGATCATCACAGAATATTTGGTAGAGTTCCCTGTGCTATACAGCAGGTCCTCATTGGCTAGTCATTCCATATACCATATACCATATACCATATACCATATACCATATACCATAGTGTGCATATGCCAATCCCAAATCCCCAGTCCTTCCCACACCCCCCACCTGTAGAGATTCTCATACTAAGTGAAATCAGGCAGAGAAAGACAAACATCATACGCCATCACTTATATGTGGAATCTAAAAAAAAAGGATACCAATGAACTTATTTGCAAACCTATGTAGGTCTTGGAATCAGGATCTTCCAGATGGTCTCCTGATGTTCCAGGAGATAATATTGCAGCAGATTTACCAGGTCAGGTGAAATGTGGTCACTTTTCTATGGGACTTCCGGTTGGCAGCCCCAGCCAAGAGGCAGGCCTCCTATCTCTTCACTCTTTTGTGGGTCGGGTGCTGTGCTGGACACTGGGGACATCCTGGTGAACAAAACAGAAGGGCTTTGGGCGCTGAGTCAAGTAGGTGTGTAATTACACCATCGTGGTCAAGGCTGCAAAGCAAAAGTACGAGGACTGTGGGACGGTGACAGGTGGGACTCTAGATTGGCTGGGGAAGGTCTCCCTGGGGAGATGGTTTTAGCTGGACCTGAAAAATGAGAAGAGGCCAGAAGGGCAGAGAGCTGAGGAAGAGCTGCCAGGCCGGATGAGAAGGAGGAGCTGAATCCCTGAGGCAGGATGTGGTGGAGCCCTTAAGGAAGAGAAAGGAGGTGGGTGGGAGCTTGGGGGCCCTCAGTGGGTGGGGGTGGGGGGCTTAGAGATTGAGCCAGGCACTGGCAGGCCTTGTGGTGGAAGATAGGCTTGCAGAAGAGATTGGGAGGGAGGATGCAAGGCTGGAGATGGCGTGGTACCCGTTGGGATGCTGGCGTGGCACCCTAGCAGAGAGGCTGGGGGAAGGGAGTGGACGTGAATCTCAGAAATCTTTGGGGAGTAGAACTGGGAACACTGGCTTGTGGGTTGGAATGGGGACAGGGAGAAATGTGGTCCTGACACGTGCTCCAGGCTCCTTTTCCCAGAAGGAGGAGGGTGAGCAAGGAGCCAGTCTGTTGGGGCACATTGATCAGGAGCCAAGCAGACCGGAATCTCGAGCATGGGGAACACAGGGTTTTGCTTTGTGCATTTTAATTATACGACTCTTTTAAAAAAAAATAAAATCTCTCCCTAAGGGCAAAAAAAAGGTGGGGCTGCAGGCTTAACAGAAAAAAATGTCTGGATTGGGGTGGGACTTCAGCCGGACAGCTGTGTTTCTCCTCAGTTCATTTGAATGCTGACTGGAGAAGGGAACAAAGGCTTTGTCCTGCAAATCACATCTGGTGATTAAACTAGGTGTTCTGTGGGTTTGTTGTTAGTTTGAGAACAAGGAGAGAAATATTTGGTTTTTTTAAAGTGAATATAATTAGAGGTACAATCATATATGGGTTTGGAAAAATTAGAAGAGGGTGTAAATGTGAAGACAGGAAGCTAAGGCTTGTGGGCAGTAAACACGTCTTGTCTGCACAGTCATTCATTGCACACAGCTTCACCATTTTAATATTTTAAGTCCACTGCAGTTTTGAAATTCCCTAGGTAGACACTTTTGGTTTGGAGGTTGAAGACATTTAAAAACAAAACAAAACGTTTGCACATTTCTAATAGTACAGCATGCAGTCAAATGAAGATAAGTTTAGCCATTATGGGATGAGAAAAGGACAAAGACAAAGCCTGTCCACTTTCTCACCACCACCCCCCCAAAGTTAATTTACTGAATGCAATGATATGAGACTTCTGTAAAAGAACGTAGTTTCAGAATGTGGGTGAGTTGGGTATCAAAAGCCCTCCACAGGCATATCTTTCATCCTAGTGCTTCTAAAAAAGAAGTGGGTCAGGGTGCAAAGTGTGCTGGTGACATTGAACATACAGTAAGGTCTCATTCTGAGCCATTGGTTCAAGTCCTTCCATATATATTAGCTCATTAATGCACTGTTTATCTTCTGAAATAAGCACTGTTACCATCCCTGTGTTATGTCTGAGGAGGCTGAGGCGTGGAGAGGTTTGCGACTTGCTCTGGTCACAGGTCACAGAGCAAAGTGAGAGGGAGGGCTAGGATCCAAAGGCAGGTGGGGCTCCAGAGCCCTCGCTCTCAGCCACAGGTCTGCGTCACTAATTGCAAGTGGTGGTTTATAGTAACATAATTCACGATAGTGAAAAACAGGAAATGACTTAACTGTCAGACTTGGAAATTTTTTTTTCTTTTTTTGGCCATACCCCCAGCATGAAGAAGTTCCCGGGCCAAGGATCAAACCTGCACCACAGCAGTGACAATGCTGGATCCTTAATCGCTAGGCCACCAGGGAACTCCTTTTCTCGTGTCTTATAATTTTTTTTTTTTTTTTGGTCTTTTTAGGACAGCACCTGCGGCTTATGGAGGTTCCCAGGCCAGGGGTCATATTGGAGCTGCAGCCGCTGGCCTAAGCCATAGCCACAGCAAAGTGGGATCCGAGCCGCATCTACAACCTACACCACAGCTCATGGCAACGCCAGATCTTAACCCACTGAGTGAGGCCAGGGATCGAACCTGTGTCCTCATGGATACTAGTCAGATTCTTTTCCATTGAGCCGTGATGGGAACTCCATGTCTTATAATTTTTAAACGTTAAAAAGTTAAGGAATTATCCTTGTGGCTCAATGGTTTAAGAACCTGACGTAGTGTCTGGAGGATGCGTGTTTAATCCCTGGCCTTGCTCAGTGGGTTAAAGATCTGGTACTGCTGCAAGCTGTGGTGTAGGTCACAGATGTAGCTCAGATCTGGTGTTGCTGTGGCTATAGCATAGGTTGGCAGCTGCAGCTCTGATTTGACCCACAGCCTGGGAACTTCCATATGCCGCAGGTGCAGCCTTAAAAAAATAAAAAGTTAAGAGGGATATATCTATACAGTAGAATGTTATCTGGCAGTAAGAAGAAATGAGATATCAAGCCATGAAAAGACACATGAAAAAAAAATTTTTTTTGTCTTTTTAGGGCCACATCTGCATCATATGGAAGTTCCCAGGCTAGGATCCAATCTGAGCTGCCAACCTGCACCACAGCCACAGCAACAGCAACGTGGTCTTGAGCTGTGTCTGTGACGTACACCACAGCTCATGGCAATGTCGGATCCTTAACCCACTGAGTGAGGCCAGGGATCAAACCCACATCCTCATGGATACTAGTCAGGTTTATTACCGCTGAGCCACGAAGGTAACTCCTGAAAAGAATGTTAAATGCTTATTTCTAAGCCAATATGAAACAAGCCAATCTGAAAAGGCTGCAGACTGTATGATTCTAACTCTATGACATTCTGGAAAAGCCAAAATCATGGAGACAGTAAAGCAATGAGGGTTACCAGGGTGAGGGCAGGGGTGGGAGGCTGAGCAGGAGCCTGGGATGTTTGGGGTCGTGACACTGCTATCTGTGATGCTGTCAGGGTGGATACCTGTCATCGTAAGTGTGTCAAAACCCATAGAATGGACAACACTAAGCATGAGCCCCATGTAAAGCAAGGACTCACTTAGTAATGATTAGCGATGGCTCATCATTTGTGATAAATATCCCACACTCACAAGAGGTTAAAATAGGGGAATTGGGTGTGAGGGGAAGAGTGTATGGGAACTCTCTGTACTTTTATGCTCAATTTTTTCTGTAAACCTAAAGCTGCCCCCCACACCCTGATAGAGTCTACTAACTTGAAAAAATAAAGTAAAAGGAAACGATGCCTTTGGTAAGGAAGTCAATGAATTTGGAGCAGCGTAAGCCCCTCCGTGTTAAGACGTTTGGCATTTGGGCTAATGGTGGGGGTGACTGTCCCCCTCGCTTCCCCCTCTGCTGGGGGGGGGTGGTCACCTTTCCTTGGGCTCCTGGACTTGAACTTCACTTTTCTTTCTTTCATTCTTTCTTTCTAGGCAAAAAATAGATTTATTAAGACAGGACGCTTGTGAGAGATGCAAGCAGGCAGGCAAAGAGGCTCTGCCAAACTTCACTTTTCTCTATCCCTATCTTCACCCTCCTGCTTCCAGCCAGTTGTCCCATATGCCAGGTCTCTTCCTATATCTTTTGTCTTTGTTTTCCTACTTCTCTCAACTGCACCCAAATGAGGGCTCTGGTTATCCCCGACCAGGACTTCTGCCAGCCTCCTGGCTACCGCCCTTCTTGAGCCCAAAGCCATGCTGGCCCCCCAGAGACTGCTCCTCCTTCCTGGGTCCGGACTCTTTCATGTTCTAGGTCATATGGGAGTCAACGTTGTCTTTGTTATGGCAGCAGAAGGACGGTTCAGAGGATGACCTCAGTGTCGTGCGTGTGTCCCTGCTCCATGCAGTGTTCCTAGGGCCATGTCCTGTGGTTGTGAGCCACTGTAGCTTTGCTAGGGCCATGTCCTGTGGTCGTGAGCCACTGCAGTGGGCCGTCGAGACCCCTCTAAATGGAGAGGCCTGGAGCGCATCATCAAGAGCAAATACTGCCAAGTCCTGATAAACTCCATCGGTTTACTTCCCTGGATGATTCAGAAAATCAGGATCAAGAAATGGAAGTGACAGGGCAACTGCCAGCACCTCTAACATCCGACAGAACAAAGCTGAGCCTCATAAATCCTGGGACTGGGCTGCGAGAGAAGGACATAAGCAGCAGGTTGTCAGGGCGGGCGCCAAGCCTGTGCAGAAAGGGCCGGTCCCCCGCACAGGGAGAGAAGCCAGCTGCAGCTTTTATTTTATTTTATCTTATTTTATTTTCTTGGCTGCTTCTGTGGCACGTGGAAGTTCCCGGGCCAGGGAACAGCACCGGATCCTTAACCTGCTACGCCACCAGGGAACTCCTTGCAGCTGTGTTATTTTTGTTGTGTGTAAAGCATTACAGCCCCATTCCAGAGCCACAATACAGTTTGTAGGCTGGGGATTTGTTTTATCTCATACTGCATTCTTGAGGAATCACGTATAAAACCTGCTTTTTCTCTAGGCTGTCAACTTTCAGGAAAACGGAACTCCAAAAAAAAAAAAAAAAGATGGCTTTTAACTTTTTCCAAGTAGAGTCTTACACAATCCAAACCTTACTAAAATAAACACCCAGCCGTAGGATTCACTTCTTTGGAGATTATGTACTCAGAGGACATTTCGTGAGAGCAGCGACGCGCAGTGAAGCCCAGAGCATTTCAGATGATTGTGTATCTTTTTGTCCTATTCTGGGTCTGTGCAATTAATACTGATTCAACAGTGTTCCAAGATGATGGCCTCGGTACCAAACACTATGGCCGTTTTCCAGATCAAGTCTATGGTGTAAGTACACTTAACCCTTCAGCAGGTTCCAAATAACTCGGCCCACAAGGTCCCAGCTCTTGGTTTGTTTTCACAGAGCTGGTGGCTTCCTGTTGTTTTACGGTGCTTGACTCATTTTTATAGCCTGGCCTTCCTCCCTAATGCTATAAAATGGAAGCACTTCCTTTCTTCTTGCTGTTTGAAGTTGGAATGTGTGGGCCCCTCCCAAGCCAAGTGTTTCTCATAGAAGAGCAGGACAGCCCCATCCTGGTCACTGAACCCCAAGTACCCGCTGTGGTGGGCGGGGAGGCAGGGTCTCCCTAGGGAGCCTCTAGCTGAGCTGTGCCTGGAGCCAGGGATGCTGAGCATCACCACTGCCCCCGGTTCTGCCACGTTAGCAACAGCACCCATCTGTGATGTGCGCTGGTTGTCAGGCCACTGCCCGCATCCCTTTTCTAGGTGTGGAAAGGCAGTCCTGGAGACTGCATATGGTGTGTCCGAACTCCCTCAATGAAAACACTCTCAGATCTCAAAATCCTTTCTACCGGATAAGAAAAATGAAGCCTGAGGAAACTACAGTAATTCTGTCTCAGAGAAATGTTTCATTCTACTAAGTAAAATTTGAGGTATCTGGAGATAAACAGACTCTGGCTCTTCTCAGACTCCCGGGTTCAACCCTGACTCGGAAACCGTGCTCGCAGTTTGAAACAAACAAGAGGGGCGTCTCCTTGGGGTGCGTTCGGGGCCTGACTTCCTCTGGCCTGGCTTACCGTCTACTGAGGAGACAAGTGGGGGCAGGAAGGTGGAGGAAGAGGAGCGAGGTGCTGATGGGGTGGCCGCTGCCACGTGGCCGTTTCTAGCTCCTCACTTTTGTTAACTTTAATCTCCTGGATAAGCTTTTTCTACATTTGAAGTACTTTCCTTAGGAACAATTTTATGACTCGAGGCACATGGGACCAGTCATGTACAGGAGGGTTGAAAGCTTGATGCTATTTTGCTAACTTTGGAGTTAACAACTTAAGAGTGCCAAGAAGTTGCTGTGAGTGTAGGATACTGATTCTGATATCATCAAAAAAATGCTGATGCGTTAACTAGGGCAATAGTGCACACTGATCAGAATTAGAGTGTCATCCAAAAATAATGCAGATGCAAATGCCCCTATTTTTGCAGCTCCTAACATTCTTAGGAGGCACCTAGAATGTTAATTTAAATAACGTAAGTAATTGTGTGTGGAATCTAAAATAGGACACAAACGAACTTGTCTACGAAACAGAAACAGACTCACATGCATAGAGAACAGACTTGTGGTTGCTAAAGGGAAGAGGGGAGGGGGAGGGAAGGTTTGGGAGTATGGGATTAGCAGATGCAAACTATTCTATATAGGGTGGATAAATAACAAGGCCTTACTGTAAAGCGCAGGCAACTCTATTCAATATCCTGTGAGAGGAGTTCCCGTCGTGGCACAGTGGTTAATGGATCCAACTAAGAACCTTGAGGTTGTGGGTTCGATCCCTGCCCTTGCTCAGTGGGTTAACGATCCGGCGTTGCCGTGAGCTGTGGTGTAGGTTGCAGACGCGGCTTGGATCCCGTGTTGCTGTGTCTCTGGCGTAGGCTGGTGGCTACAGCTCCGATTCGACCCCTAGCCTGGGAACTTCCATATGCCGCAGGAGCGGCCCAAGAAATGGCAAAAAGACCCCCCCCAAAAAAAGAATCCTGTGAGAAACCATGTGGAAAAGAATGTGAAAAAGGACATATAAATATGTATAACTGAGTCACTTTGCTGTAAGGCAGAAATGAACACAACATTGTAACTCAATTGTCCTCTGTAAAATAAATTTTGAAGTAGATAAATAGTAAATAACTTCAGTAATGATGTAAGTGGACACTGCCATTCCTCCAAAACACATCCCTTTCTCTGAGGGAATAGGGAACAGTGATTGGGAAAAGCTGACCGAAATAAATCAGAGTGTTAGCAGTCACCGGGAACATTGCCGTCTGCTTGTCACCTAAAATGGACAGAGGAGGAGAGGCATTTTGTTTCCTTCCCTTTTGTTGTGACGAATAAAACCCGCAGAGCGTGTTCAGAAGAGGAAGGTCCTTGTTCGCTGGCTTCTGGATGAGCCCTGCCTATTTTGAGGGTGGCCTGCAAGAGCCGTGTACTGCTTTTTGGGCCACACAGAATGGCAGAAGCAAAAGGTGCAGAGGTCTCTACAGCCTTCCTGACTGCTCCAAAGGCAGATGAAGAGCCCTGCCGTGAATTTTGAATTTTAGATAATTGCCAAATCCTTTATCTTTGTGCTTGAGCTTTGAGGAATGGCTTTACCACCCCATCGGCATAACGCTTCCATACCTCTGAGGTGGACAATTTCCACCCTTGTGAAAATGCACCTCTTCCAGGGCATTTTTTGTTTGTTTGTTTTTGTTCTTGCTTTTTAGGGCTGCAGGTGGGGCACATGGAGGTTCCCAGGCTAGGAGTCAAATTGGAGCTGCAGCTTCTGGCCTACACCACAGCCACAGCAACGCTGGATGGGAGCCACATCTATGACCCTACCCCACAGCTCATGGCAATGCCAGATCCTTAACCCACAGAGTGAGGCCAGTGATCGAACCCACATCCTCATGAATACTAGTTGGGTTTATTTCTGCTGAGCCACAATGAGAACTCCTTTTTTTTTTTAAAGAGTTGATTTACAATGTTCTGTCAATTTCTGCTGTACAGCAAAGTATGCATTCTTTTTCTCGTAGTATCTTCCCTCATATTCCATCGCAAATGATTGGATATAGTTCCTTGTGCTGTACAGCAAGACCTCATCGCTTATCCACACCAAATGCAATAGTTTGCATCTACTAACCTCAAACCTTGGCCTCCTTTCGTTCCAGGCCGCCAGATCCCACCCTTGGACCCCCATGAAAATGGAAAAAATGGAACAATCCACGTGACACAGCCACACCTGCAGGGCGGCCGGCGGTGCTGCTGACCCGGGGTCCACTGCACTTGAAGAGGCCACGGCCTACCTCCTGTGCCCTTGCAGGACCTCCCCGCTGCTGGCAGCCTGGCCCCTGGCTCAGAGGGACCTGCACGCTGCTGGGCAACCTGGAAGGCCTGCAGGGAACAGGCAGGGGTGTCTCTGGAAAAGGATTATAGAAAACTCTGGGAAAACCTACCACACCGCCACAAGGCCTTTGGGGCCTGAAATGCATTTGGAGGGAACGGCTATTAGGTATTAAGTAGAGTTTTTTTGTTAAAAACCGTAAAATGTTCTTACATTTGTGCAAAAGTCTTACTGACTTATATATATGTGAGATTCTAAAACATTCTTCCACTCTGATTTCCTATGTTTCTAACCAAATTTCAAGAACCTCTTCAGCGCCATTGCCTTAGTACCTAAGCAACCTTCACGGAAAGTTAATTGACCGATCAGTGGAGGGCGGTTGGATGATGGGCTGCAGACCTGGGCTGTTATGAAAGAGGGGACCCATGTATTAGGAGCTATTGTCTACATCTCTGACCTTTTCTTGGGGAACATTCCTCTAAGTTTTGGCCATATACGCAAACCAACCAAATCTGACTAAAATATTTCATGTCATTCTGGGATTTAGTCCTATTTTGGATGTCCTTGGAGTGGCTCCTGTGTGAGCAGTGGCAGGTGGGGGACATAAATATTATTCCGAGAACCATCTGATTCGCACCCCCTCCTCAGTAACAAGCTCCTACTCTCTTAGGACGTTTCACACACAGAGTATTATTTTACTAAGGGAGCATGTCCTGGTGTCATTTCTAGGGAAACACATATCCTAGAGGATGTTTAATCTAAAAATTGTAGGGCAAACTTCTAATAATGTCAATTAATAATAGGTTACAGGAAAGCCAGCCAGAAGGAGTACCAGCACTGTAAGATTCTAGGACGCCCCCCTACCCCCACCCAACTCCTGCAAACTGCAAAATCAGAGAAAGTGTTTTAGAAGATGCCAAGTGTGGGGAGGTGGGTACCAAGGTTGACCAGAGGTCTAGCCTTGGAAACCTGCCTTTTCGGATTCCCTGTCTGCTAAGTTAATTCAAGATGTCTGGATCCAGTGGAAGGAAAAGTAAAAGAAGAAAAGCTTTTCCCATTGAAAATTCAAAACCTGTTTCCATTTTAATGTTCATAAAAACCTGGGATCAAGAAGCAGTTGGTTCCCCATGAAAACTCCTACTGGGGGATGATGGTTCTTAGAGGATATTGGGATGGGTGCCCTTTGTGGGCACTGGGAGATAGTTATCACCCAGCATGGTGACAGGGCCAGTTGGTACCTTCCAGGCTAAGCAAACCTTAATTGAAAACCTACAATGTAAAAATCAGGAATGAGGTCAGAAGCTGATTAAAGACCTGGCACGCTCCATAACTCTGAGAGCCGTGCTTCAGAGTCCTGTGGTGACTGTGCCCACAAGCTCTTGATGTGTGGACACTGAGTCTGCCTGCCATCAAAAAGAGCTAGGGCCCTTGAGAGACCAGGGCCAAGGTTACACTTCTTCATGTGGACTGCAATCAAGAAAACAGGTAGAAGTCACAGATGTAGGTTTTTTTTTAATTCAAGAACCTGCAGTCACTTCAATGTTATTACTGCTTCACGCAGCTCGCAAGGGTAGTCTTACAGTCTTAGGGTATGAAAGCTGGAAACACTGATCTTTGGCTCAAGAGTGCCTCTTAGCTCCCCCGGCAAGTGCTTTATAAACTGTTAGCCAGTGGTGCTTGGACATCTTGGCAGGGCCTTTGCAGCGGTTTTTAGGGTTTTCTCTTGTTAACCTCACAGGCTACCCTGATTTCTGCTTGCAGGCCAAGCAGTTATCATGCTTCTTTCCAAAGTTAAAACATTTGGGTTGCAAATTCAGATGACCTCTCTTCCAGGTACCATGCAGGCTTATTTTGGAAACTTTCCTCACCCAGCTGTCCCCGAGGACCTGGCTTGTCTCTTGACAGCCGCTCAGGTTGCCTTGCTAAGGAGGTACGCGTCCCCACAGAGTCCCTAGCTGGGTCTTCAGGTCTTGCCTCTTGCATGAAATAGCTGGTCTTAACCATATAGAGTAATCTGCCCACCCATGAACCATGGCTTTATTTCAGGAGCACACGGGGGTGGGAACCACACTTTTGCCTTTCCATGCAGCCTTGCCTATTAAAGCCGTCAGATGACAGTGTACCTGTGGTCACTCCTTGGAGCAGTTGGTGGAAGGAGTGGATGGTACTTGGGGACATGAACATTCCCACGAACGTGGAGTCTTCTCTGAAGATAGACACTTGAGCCTTGTCCACAGGGAGACTTTCTTATCTCCCTTGGCCTTGAGATTTCTTTCTGGCTACCCTAATCTTTGAACTCTAACCAAGTAATGTTATCTAAAGGCCTGGAAATGATCATTGCTCCAGAATGTCAAGTAGTTTCAGGTGATGGAGCATCTTTCACCCTATTTCCCCAAATGTGCTCTTTCCCCATTTTCTTTATAAATATGTGTGTAAATATGATTTCATGTTTGCTGTGCTCACATGTGATCCATTTTATTGGTTGGCTGAGTTTGGCTCGTGACTGTGTGTTGTATGTAATGCAGCCATGGGCCCTCAGAGGGATTATTTCCTTGTGGAAATCCCTACGATGGCAGTGGGGTCAAGCAAATATTTTACGTACACGCATAATCACCCTGCTGTTTTATAGTTGGAAATGGTACCTTAGGGCGCTGAAGATGACTCCGCTTGCAGCCTACAGAAGGCTGAAGACCAAAAACCAGCCTTAAGCCAACTGAGGGACCAGGCCCCTGAGGACCGAGCGAGGCTCGGATGACCGAAGGATGTCCTCTGAGATCAAGGAAGGTGGCCTGTGATGGCTGAACTGGCTCCCTCTGGGGCCCCGCTTCTCCCTGCTCTGCAACACTCATCCCAACTTGAATCAAGAGTGGGCTCGTCAATGAAAGGGCCTTGAGCTGACTCCAGATCTTTTAGGTAGTGGCTTAACCATCATTGCTGAAACCAGCAATGATCCAGTGTCCACACTCTGTTGTGTAAACTTCCCTCTTTTCTCGTGTTTTTATAAAGGGCTTCTGTCTGGGCTGGACCCAGTTCCCACATAGAAGACGCCGCTGCAGACTTTGGGGCCTTTCCACCTTGTATTCTGTAGTAAAGCATTGCCCCCAACATCACCCAATTGTATCTGTTATTTTCGGTTTAACACACACTGATTCGTACTAATAAATATTTTGAATTTTACCAAGTTTGCCTTTTTTTTACTATAATGTTTGGCAGAGTAATTTTTTAAAGTCACGGTCACCCTGGAAGAAAGAGTAGTGGACCTGTACAGATGAAGATACATACAAGGACATTCTCTGTATTGTTTGTGATAGTAAACAGTCTTCCCCTAAGAAAATCAGTTACTACAATGGGGCATATCCACATGAGGAAATCTATAGGGTAATTAAAATAAATGCAAGATCTTTCTTGCATCAACATATATCTCAAAACAACATAGAGAGCAGGGCTACCATACTGCTACTCCCGAGGGAGCCACTCTCACAGAGGTCTGTGTGAATGGAGCCCTCAGGAGTTGTGCACTGCACAACCTGAGCAACAGGGCCAAGGCCCTGGCAGAATGAGTAAAGCAAATTGAAGTACAAAAGTGCATAAACTGACACAAAACAATAATGCATGTTGTTTATAAATGTGTATGTATAAAAATAAAGGCAGAGTTAGAAGGAAAAAGATGAATGTCATGGCAGTGCTTACCTCTGGGGAGGCAGGGAAGTAAACAGGACCAGGAGGGAGAGCAAAAGTCCTTAAACCCTCAGTAACTCTTTTTTTTTTTTTTGTCTTTTTGCCATTTTCTTGGGCTGATCCCGCAGCATATGGAGGTTCCCAGGCTAGGGGTCGAATTGGAGCTGTAGCCACCGGCCTTCGCCATAGCCACAGCAACATGGGATCTGAGCTGCGTCTGCAACCTACACCACAGCTCACCACAACGCTGGATCCTTAACCCACTGAGCAAGACCAGGAATCAAACCCGCAACTTCATGGTTCACTAGTCGGATTTGTTAACCATTGAGCCACGACAGGAGCTCCCAACCCTCAGTAACTTTTATTTCATGAGAAGAAATCTGAAGCCAGTGTGGCAGAATGATAGCCCTTGGCAATTTCAAGTATGTTTTCTGTGTCTCTTTTGCCATATTAATGCCTTTAAAAGAGACAGTATATGGAGAAACCATGAAAGATGAGGTTGATGTAGGCAAAGTCTAGAAAGATTTCAGGAGGGTAGTTGCTGGCTCCAAGAACCCAGTAAGTCATGTGAGGTTGACCTGCTCCAGTCCCTGCCTCAACTTGGCCACCCCCACCTGCCCCTCAGCACTCACACTTCCTCCCAAACACACACGTGTGGACTGTAGGCTTTCTGTGTAGAACCCAGAGTTTTATCGGAGCAGAAGTGTCTTAAAATGTTGGGTTAATTTCTGGTGTACAGCTAAGTGACTCAGTTGTATAAGTATCTTAACTGGCTTTTTGAAATAACTTCTGAATCAGGATCTGACAAGTTTGACAGATGAAGATGTGTATAAGGACATTCCATAGGGTCGGAAGCACTGAATTCTTCTGAGAACCCGGTCTCCAATCTGGCGTCCCCAAGTGGGCCCAGATGACTCGAGGGTGGCCAGTGTTCTCCACTCTCCTTTACTTGGCGTTTCTCTCAATTTGTACCTGTTCTTTCATTGTCTGCTTCTTTAGAAAGGGTTCCAGCTCATCTCTAAAGTGTGTCCCAAGCTTTTTTTTTTTTTTTTTTTGCTTCCACTGTAAAGTTCCCTCTGCACTGTTTTATATGCATAAATCATCTCTAGGTTTGGTAACTACAGCCCTTCTCCTTTTCCCCATAAAAGCTACCATCTCTTTCCTTCACACTAATTCTTTTTTTTAGGGCCGCACCTGCAGCATATGGAGGTTCCCAGGCTAGGGGTCGAATTGAAGCTGCAGCTGCAGGCCTACAACACAGCTCACAGCAATGCTGGATCCTTAAGCCACTGAGCAAGGCCAGGGATAGAACCCACATCCTCTCAGAGACTAGGTCGGGTTCTTAACGTGCTGAGCCACGACGGGAACTCCCACACTAAATCTTAAAGGAGGATGGTGACATATTCGCTCAGCACCTGAATTTAGGTATCTAAATGCCCTTTGCTTACCCCTCTTCTCTCCTCACTCCCCTGAGGGCATCTGTTGCCCTCCCAACTGGCTCCTTCTCTGGCTCTGGGCCTGGGCTCTAAGGCTCCCCTGGCGCCTGTCTCTGTGCCTTTAGATGCCTTATCTGCTTAATGCAGGTGCTTCCTGAAAATCCGCTCTCCCGACCCCACTCAGTTGACACCCCTTCCTTCCTACTCCATCCAGTCTTACGATTTCAGCTATTGCGTTTGGGTGTTTGACCTCTCTATGGTGGTCTAGCCTGAACCCGCTTCAGAGACCAGCTGCCAGGTGGGTGTCCTGCTTTGGGTCCGATGCCCCTCTGGGCACACAGACCCCACTCCACCACTTACCTGTGCTTCATGCATTGTCTTTCAGCAGCTCAGGCTCCACATTCCAGGATCCAGTTCAGCTCCTCTCAAGCATTTATAAACAATTTAAATTCGGGAGTTCCCATCATGGCGCAGCGGAAACAAATCCGACTAGGAACCATGAGGTTGCAGGTTTGATCCCTAGCCTCGCTCAGTGGGTTAAGGATCCAGTGTTGCCATGAGCTGTTTTGTAGGTCGCAGATGTGGCTCCAAACTGGCGTTGGTGTGGCTGTGGTGTAGGCCAGCAGCTACAGCTCCGATTAGATCCCTAGCCCGGGAATCTCCATATGCCGCGAGTGTGGCCCTAAAAAGTCCCCCACCCCCAAAAAATTAAATTCTATTTCTGGAACTTCATGAGCCCTGTAACTCTCTTTCCACTGTCCTAATTGAGGCATTCAATATATTCTCTCTCAACTATGCAATAGTTTCTTAACAGATCTCTCTGAATTCTGCCTTTGCTAACAGTGAATCTGCTAAAGTACATATCAGATGATGTTGCCTCAAAACTTTCTGGGACACTTGTTGCAAATTAAATAAAATTCTAGCTCTGTCACCTGTGGTGGTATATCCTCTCAAATGGGCCCAGGATCCATCTCTGCCACCACTGGCTAGAGCCCCTACCCCCACCACCATCCAAAAGGAGGTTGCAGCCCCCTGGCTGGCCAGTTCTGCAGCATTGTTCCTCTTTCTAGTTATTATTCCCAGACACCTCGCTAAAGGCAGCCTTTCCAACTGTTTTATGATTAGATACATCTTTCCATGCTGAGATAGCTGATTGTTTGCTTCCCTGACAGAACCATGACTGATGTAAGGGTTCATGAGCAGTTTGGGGTGAGCTTGTGCTGAAGGAAGAAATACCTTTTATGACAAGTCAGATGAAAATGGTTCAGAGGCATCAACATTTCAAGTTGCTCAGAATCCATCTGAATTGCAGAAGGAAGAGTAGAAATAATAGGACCAACTCTGCCAAACCAAGTGTGAATGTCATGGGGTCACAGACTTCCTCGTTTGTACTAAGATGTACAGACATAATGTGGCTTCAATATTTTTCTGCAAAGGGTCTGTGCTTCCCCCTGAGCCTCATGTCACAGGGACTGGGGGAGGGATGGTGAGGAGAGGCAAGGAACTCAACCTGCCTGTTTGTGGAATTTCAGCCTAGAGAACACAGTTTCACTCTGGTAGCAGCCCTGTCTTTCTGATTCCTGCCCTTTCTCCAGAATATCTGGGTGTGCAGGGCTGTGTGGACCAACCATCTCCTCCCCCATCCCACCCCCTCCCCTGTCTCTGGCTGGTTCCCTGTGTGAAGCAGCTGGTCTGGCCTAGTCCTTGACCTGGGAATTGCTAAGGTCGTGGTTCCCGTCTTGGGCTGAGACCCCATGCTGTCACCGACTGATCAAGCCTGTGCCTCTGGTCCTTGCCTCTAGCTGCAAACCCCCTCACCAACCTGCCTTGTTCTTCCTTGAGCTTCTGCTGCTTCTCCGGTCTTAGGACACTCACAGCCCTGCTACGGGGTGTGTGGGCTTCCTGATCCCTGGCCCCAGAAGCTTCAGTGTAGACCTGGAGGCCTCACCTTCCAGATGGAGCCCGAGGCAAACCCCCTGCTCCCAGCTTTCCTCTGAACACGTCTGACCTGCATCCATGCTCCCGCTCCAAGCTGGCGAGGGAGGCGGGACACAGTACCTGTTCTCTTGGTCCTCCGTCTCCAGGGCTGGCAGGGGTGAGGTTTTCACTTCTTCCTCTTCTCAATTAGGGAACTCCTCTCCCTGCCAAATGTTCCAACAGTACTTCGCACAAGTGGGCAGGACTTCGCGGAAGAAGGTGTAATAAGAGAAGAGGAGACCCTTAGTGGGTGTTAAGGTGGGTGAGTCGTAAAGGGAAAGCTGGAGCTGGGGATGCCTGGAGGGAGGGGAGGGCAGGAGGGGGATTCAGTTATCCACCCTGGCCGGGAGGGGCAAGCAGCCCAGCCCAGCCCAGCCCAGCCCAGTACTCGGAGCCTGCGCCTGGAACCTGCCCACCTGCGAGCTTTGTGACCTTGAGTGAGTCACGTAGCTTCTCTAGGGCTGGTTTTCTCACTGGTGTAGTGGGGATCATAATGGGCCTTACCTCAGTGGTTTGTTGTGTGATAGAAATGATGCCTGTGAGTGCCTGAAAGGCACTGGGCACAGGGCAGCCCCCACAACCCCAGCTACCATGAGATTCCCAAGCCATACACTTACGAGGCCAGAGAGGGAAAGCCAGCTGTAAGCACGGCCAAGGGCAAGTGGCTCCCATTTGATGTTAGCTGTGAAAAGGTTGAAGGGTTCAGCTCCGCCTGCACCATGAGGCACCTGTGAAGCAGGAGTGGATACAGACAACCAGAAATGGAAAGTGATGACGCTGGAGCCCTGGAAGAACCGGAAATGAGGCCAGACAAACTCGCAGAAACGAATGAAGGTGAGGCTGAAGTGGAGCGGGGAGTGGGGGGGGGTCACCTTGGGGACCTGTGTGCTTAGGGAAGGGTCACTATGTCCATCTAAGCAGAGAAAGTTGTAGTTAAACAAAAAACCAATGTAATGATTAATGTAATCTGCCACTTGGCCTTCTGTTGACTGCAATTAGTTCAATGGACACATCATGGTTATAAGGCTACATGGATGAGCTCTAAGCATGACGTAAGTCTTCCTTGGCATATGTGGTCAGAATTCTTTTGTTTTTTCTTTGGCATTTTTAATTTTTGTTACCTTTTTCTCCAGAAAGTCCATTATTACAGGTTCTGTCCAGCCATGTGACTTTCCTGGTCCCAGCACACAGCCCGGAGGCCTTTGTCCATGCCGTCAGCAGCATTCAACACGTACCTGCGGAGGGATCTCAAGTTCCAAGGGCCATGGACACACTCACGTCTGAGCAGGGCAGTGACACCCTCAGTTCCCCAGCCCAAACCATCCTGCCCAAGCCTGGGGACTTTCTCAATTCCTCAGCAAAAACCACACCATCGGAGCAGGCTAATACCCCTGATTCCCCAGAAAAAAACATCCTGCCCAAAGAGGGTGACATTTTCAATTCCTCACCCCAAACCGTCTTGCCCAAGCAGACTGACACCCCTGATTCCTCAACCCAAACCATTTTACCAAAGCAAGGTGACACCCCCAATTCCCCTGAAAAAAACATCCTGCCAAAAGAGGGTGATAATCTCAATTCCTTACCCAAAACCATCCCACCCAAACAAGGTGACACTACCAATTCCCCTGAAAAAATCATCTCATCCAAGCAGGGTAATACCCACAAGCTCTCAGCCAAAACCATTCTGCCCAAACAGGACGAAACCCCAAAGTTCTCAACCAAAACCGTACAGCCCACGGAGGCTGACATCCTCAAGTCCGCAGAGGAAACCATGCAGCCCACAGAGGCTGACACCCTCAAGTCCCCAACTCAGTCCATACCATCCAAGCAGGGTGACACCCCAGAGTCCTCGGCCAAAACCATGCAGCCCACAGAGACTGACACCCCCAAGTCCCCAACTCAAACCATCCCATCTAAGCAGGGTGACACCCCACAGTTCTCAGCCAAAACCACACAGCCCATGGAGACTGACACCCCCAAGTTCCCAACCCAAACCATGCCATCCAAGCAGGGTGACACCCCAGAGTTCTCGGCCAAAACCACGCAGCCCACAGAGACTGACACCCCCAAGTCCCCAACTCAAACCATCCCATCTAAGCAGGGTGACACCCCACAGTTCTCGGCCAAAACCATGCAGCCCACGGAGACTGACACCCCCAAATTCCCAACCCAAACCATGCCATCCAAGCAGGACGACACCCCAAAGTTCTCAGCCAAAACCATGCAGCCCACGGAGACTGACACCCCCAAGTTCCCAACCCAAACCATGCCATCCAAGCAGGACGACACCCCAAAATTCTCAGCCAAAACCGTGCAGCCCATGGAGACTGACACCTCCAAGTCCCCAACCCAAACCATCCCATCTAAGCAGGACAACACCCCAAAGTTCTCAGCCAAAACCATGCAGTCCACGGAGGCCAGCACCCCCAAGTTCCCAACCCAAACCATTCCACCTAATGAGGCAGATGCCCCCAATTCCCCAGAAAAAACTACCCTCCCAAAAGAGGGTGACATTCTCAATTCCCCCACTAAAATCATCCCACCCAAGCAGACTGACACCCCCAATTTCTCAGCGAAAATCATTTCACCCAAACAGGCTGGCACCCCCCGTTCCCTGGAAAAAACCGTCTCACCCAAGCAGGGCAATACCCCCAGTTTTCCATCAAAACTCATTTTGCACAAACAGGGTAATACCCGCAAGCTCTCAGCCAAAACGATTCTGCCCAAGCAGGATGCCACCCCAAAGTTCTCAGCCAAAACCATTCTGCACAAGGAAGCTGACACCCCCAAGTCCGCAGAGGAAATCGTCCAGCCCAAGGAGGCCGACACCCCCAAGTCCGCAGAGGAAATCGTCCAACCCAAGGAGGCCGACACCCCCAAGTCTGCAGAGGAAACCGTGCAGCCCAAGGAGGCTGAGACCCCCAAGTCTGAAGAGGAAACTGTGCAGCCAATAGAAGGCGACATCCTGAAGCCGACAGAAGACATGGAGCTCCTGGAGGTGGACCTGGTGAAGGTGATCCTGACCAAGGAAGACTTCGACGTGGCGCTGAAGGAAGCCGGCGAGAGGCTGGTGGCCGTGGACTTCTCAACCACATGGTGCAGGCCCTGCAGGGCCATGAAGCCCATTTTCCGATCCCTGTCTGTGAAGCACCAGGACGTATTGTTCCTGGAAGTGGACGCCGATGAGTGTGAAGAGCTGGTGAAAGACCTCAAGATCGTTTGCATCCCAACTTTTCACTTTTATAAAAAAGAGGAAAAGGTGGGCGAATTTTCTGGCGCCCTTAAGGAAAAGCTGGAAGCGACCATCACCGAATTAAAGTGATGGTGTGTTCCAAAAGCACTGGGCCCAGTGAGCTGCTCATAGCTTGTGACTTTTTGTTTACAAAAGAAGATGAGGTGTCACAAATGTCCGTCTGAGTGGCGTTTGCTTGTAAATTATAAGCCTTAGCTCTACCCTTTCCAAAATATAGTCGGAACGCCAACTCCCACTGTGACTATGTTTTTATTGATGGGACAGTGTGATGTTTGAATTTTCTTTGGTGGAGATTGGAGGTCAAATTGTCCCCTATTTTTTTTTTTTTGAGCAGATATATTTTATTTTATTTTATTTTACTTTTTTAAATTATTTATTATTATTTTTTTCCCACTGTATAGCAAGGGGGCCAGGTTATCCTTACATGGATACATTACAATTACATTTTTCCCCCACATGTCCCCTATTTTTTAACCTTGATTTTTTTCACTCTTTTTCCTTCCTTCCTTCCTTCCTTCCTTCCTTTCTTTCTTTCTTTCTTCCATTTTTTTTTTTTTGTCTTTTTAAGACTGCACATGCAATGCCAGATCCTTAACCTACTGAGCAAGGCCAGGGATCGAACCTGTGTCCTCATGGATTCTAGTCAGATTCATTTCTGCTAAGCCACAATGGGAATTCTGATTTTTTTTTTTTTTTCACTCTTGAAAATTCGGCTCACAGAGTCTTAGTGGCAGCCCTGGAAATTTAGACAATTCTTCTGTCAAAGGACATGATTTAATGATGAGTAGAAATTTCTTTTCTGTGATGCTCACATATCTTTGGGATTTCTGATAAGACACTTTTTTTTCTTTTGTCTTTTCTAGGGCCGTACCCGCTGCATGTGGAGGTTCCCAGGATAGGGGTCTAATTGAAGGTGTAGCTGCTGGCCTATGCCACGGCCACAGCAACACCAGATCTGAGCTGAATCTGCAACCTACACCACAGCTCATGGCAACGCCAGGTCCTTAACCCACTGAGCGAGGCCAGGGATCGAACCTGCAACCTCAAGGTTCCTTGTCAGATTTGTTAACCACTGAGCCACAATGGGAACTCCTGATAAGACACTGTTTTAAATTTTTTTTATTATTCAGTGAATGTTGTTATATTCATAGTTGTACAACCATCATCACAAACTAATTTTAGAACATTTTCATCCCCAACTCCCAGTCCCCCCCATAAGTTTTGTAAAGTCTGTGTCTGTTTCCCTTCTGCAAATAAGTTGATAAGACACTTTTGCAAGTAAAGAACTGGAAAGCTTCACATGTATCTAACCTCCCTCATGTGCGGGACGTGCTATGGAGGCTGCGGGAAATTCCGAGGGCTCTGCACACCTCTGTGGGATTTGTTGGTGTCGTAGCTGTTTCCAGATTTCAAGTCCAGGTCTCTTTCTTCTGATCCATGCTCACAACATCTGAGATAGCTCGAAACTTCTGGTTCTCTCAGACCAAGTGCTTTGCTTTTCAAGCTTAAGTTAGTGTGATCTTTGGTGCCGTTATGACATCAGCACCCTAGTGTCAAGTTCTCCCTTTGTCCTCCTGGTGACCAGGTTTCTGATATCTGCTCTCAGGTGTCTCAAGAGTGTGTATATATGTGTGTGTGTGTGTGTGTGTGTGTATACACATATACACCTGCATATATACATATATGTAGCTGCATATATTGAATATATAGAATTTGATTAAGTGCATACACCGGGACACCGTCACTGCAAACAAGGTAATAAACATAGTCATCACCTTTTTCCAGAAGTTTCCCTGTGTGTCCCTTTCCTTTGTGTGTGTGTTAAGAACACTTAGCATGAGATCTACCCTCTCAACACATTTTAAAAGTGTGTAATAGCATATTAACTACAGGCTCTATCCTGTCCAGCAAGTCTCTGGAACTTATTGATCTTGTGTAACTATAATATTATACCCCTTGAATCCTGGCTCCCCATTTCCCCCATTCCCTGCCAGCCACCATCTCTTCTGCCAGTGGAGTTAGGACGTGACGTCATGATGTGGAACATCTGTACTTCATCCTCGAACTCTCCAATTGTCCCTGAAGGCCTACCTGGAATAAGAAAATGGGTTCATTGGTGAATCATATTTACAGGCTGTTAAAGATAAACTGAGGCATATTATAATTTTTTAACAGTTTATTTGAGGTGTTCCTGTCGTGGCTCAGCGGAAATAAATCTGACTAGTACCCGTGAGGACTCAGGTTCGATCCCTGGCCTCGCTCAGTGGGTTAAGGATCCGGCGTTGCCATGAGCTGTGGTGTAGACTGCAGATGTGGCTCGGATCTGGCATTGCTGTGGCTACAGCTCTGACTTGACCCCTAGCCTGGAAACCTCCATGGTGCCACAGGTACGGCCCTAAAAAGACAACAGAAAAAAAGGGTTTGTTTGAGTAACCAACAAAGACCCACTGAATAGCATGGAACCACACACAGTATCTTATGATAATCTGTGAGGGGAAAGAATCTGAAAAAGAATATACACACACACACACACACACACACACACACACACATATGTATATGATAAGAGCCTGTGCACTTACCCAGTTCCTTTCAAACACTTCTCATTGCATGTTCATCCAGTCTGATTTTCTTAAGTCTAACTGTAGGCCTTAGAAATAAATACACTCTGTGCTTTATTCACGTGATAAATTATCTTATGATAACGTAAGAGTTTCACAAAAGATGGCATGTGGAATATGAATCCAAAAAGAATATGAAACACTTATGAACTAGATGCTCAGAAAGATGCAAAGGATATAAACAGGGTAAGATATAAACAGGGTAAGATAGTTTTGGGATCTGATCTTCTAAGTGATATTTTAGAAATTTCTGGAGTTCCCGTTGTGGCGCAGTGGTTAACGAATCCGACTAGGAACCATGAGGTTGCGGGTTCGATCCCTGCCCTTGCTCAGTGGGTTGAGCATCCGGCGTTGCCGTGAGCTGTGGTATAGGTCGCAGACGCGGCTCAGATCCCGAGTTGCTGTGACTCTAGTGTAGGCCGGTGGCTGCAGCTCCGATTAGACCCCTAACATGGGAACCTCCATAGGCCATGGGAACAGCCCTAGAAAAGGCAAAAAGACAAAAAAAAAGAAAAGAAAAGAAATTTCTTTTTCTCTAAGTGAAAGATTTAATAGGAGTTCCCGTCGTGGCGCAGTGGTTAACGAATCCGACTAGGAACTATGAGGTTGCAGGTTCGATCCCTGCCCTTGCTCAGTGGGTTAACGATCTGGCGTTGCCTTGAGCTGTGGTGTAGGTTGCAGACGCGGCTCAGATCCCACTTTGCTGTGGCTCTGGCGTAGGCCGGCAGCTACAGCTCTGATTAGACCCCTAGCCTGGGAACCTCCATATGCCGCAGGAGCGGCCCAAGAAATAGCAAAAAAAAGACAAAAAAAAAAGATTTAATAGATGGGGATCTACACAGACTGTTCCTTGGGTGTTCAATACAGTTGTCTTTTTGAGGCTGAAATGTTCATTTCAAATAAATTATACTCAGCAGATATTTAAAAGATGTGGTATTTTGTCACTTAGAGAATTTCACTGAGGTTTGGGCAGATTTTTAAGATCTGGCAAGGGAATTGTGAAATGGTACATTCTATGGAGATAAAAGTTAACTAAAAAACAAAGTAACCAAGAAGATAGGCTGCAACTTCTGAAATCATGATGGCACGTTAATTAGGAGATCGTTTAACAGCCACAGTGAAAATGGTTAGTGACAGTGACAAATGTTGAGATCAGCCTAGCATGGAGCCAGGTAAAGCTTTGAGATTTGAGAACATCAGGATTTTCAAATTCCAGAATGGAAACAAAAGATTGATTTGAATTAGAAAAAGTCAAAAATGATAAACATGGAGTTGAGGTTGGTGAAGAGAGTCAGGGATTGAAGTGAAGGAAAGTGAGTGAAAATGGAAAGAAAATGTGATCGTTGCGCTGCATGTTGATGGGGAGTGTAGAGCTCTTATGCTCACATGTTGAGTCGTCATCTTTTAGGTTAAAATAGTGATTTCAAGCAAGAGTGAGACCTGGTGTGGGAAGATGGGAGAGGAGCAGGGTCACTCCAGTGTCCCAGGCGTCTGCAGACCCTACTGCAGTTTCCACGAAACATCCCAGAGGTCTCTGGGGACCACTGCTGGCGGGGCTCCAGGATGGTGGACTGAAGGCTACTTCTCTCTCCCATGTGCCTTGGTGTTTGAAAGGCGAAGCTAAATGCAGGTCTGATGACTCATGGATCAATATCTTTCACGGACATTAGGACGACTCGGGGGAACTCACCCGTCCGCTAATGATTCTTGGTTTAGGAATGGCAGATGAGGCCAGCTGCCTCCCAGACAAGGCTTTAAAGAAGATTTCCTTTAAATCAGGCCAGTTAACAATTCTAGGCTAGAATGCGTTGTCATTGCGAAGACGATCTGCCAAAGAACTGGAATGGGAGCAGCATCTTGGTGAGACAATTTGACATTAATGAATTTCGATGATCTCCTTTCGATGCTCACCTCCTTAAATAATTTCCTCTCTCTCCATGAGCTCAAAATTACTCATACGATAAATATAATTACTTTCAAATAATCTCTGTTTTGGCATCCGAGGTTTTCGAAACAGCATTTATAAACCCAAATTATAATCCTACTTTATTTTGGATTGCTGCTTTCATATAAGTATGTAGATGTAAAAATGCTAAAATAGAATCGGCAGTTGTATGTGGTGGACACCAGCTGCCATTGTTCCTACTGCTCAGGCCCAATCAATGGTACTGATTCTTTCCTTATGTGCTTTTAGAAAAAAAAAGTCCAAGTTTTATTATGTGTGGTTCAGATACTACACATGTTTTTGTTGATATTCAGATTAAAGGCAAAAAGACAGATGTGTACGTGAGAAATGAACTCTGTTTAGAGCCGAGAAACCGTTTTGAATGCAGTGAATATTCAGAGACCATAGGCTGTCCTCTGGGAAAACTGCTTAGAGGTATATAGGAAACTGAAAACTCCTCTGTTTTTAATTAAAACTGATAAATTGATTTCTAAATCTTAGGATTCTTCTATACTTCACTGACTTGCTTAAATGTGAGATCTTGATAATCCTTGTTTATCCTCCTGGATGAAGATTTGATGCCCTTTCAACAATTCAAGTGAAACACAGCCAAATGTCCTGTCTCCAGAGGGGTCAAGCTGAGCTGACCAGCAGGGATGGGGATTTCCTGAAGGTCAAGGGCGAATAGAGCGCTCTCTCCTCTTGGCATCGAAGGATGCCAACAAGCAGAAAACCAAGCAGTGAGGATGAGACCCAAGAAACTAAGAGGAGACTGCAGAAGTTGCCAAAACCATAGGGGTGACCTGTGGGTATAAAAGTCAGAGAGTGGTTACTGTGTGTGGAGACAGGATGGGCTCAGGGGAGGTGACACAGAAGGTCTGGAAGCAGAGGAGGTTGTCACCCGGGACAACCAGTGATGAGGGGGGCAGAAGTCTGGTGCAGAGCTGGGTCACCTTGACCTCAAGGGCTGAAGTCAGGTGGACAAGATCCTGGCATTTGAGTGCCCCCCTGGCAGTACGCTCACTATTTCTCTTCTAAGTCAATCATCGGGCTACTCCAGAAATCTAAAATTGTATTGCTTATGGAAATCTTAGAAACTGGGTGGATGTAACTAGATGATGCTTATCAATCTCAGTGAAAATTAGGTAATAGGAAGGTGGCCAAAAAGTCCATATGAAACATAGGATTTTTTTTTTTTTTGGTAAATTCCCTCTTGATTTTTTTTTCTTTTTAAAAAATTTTTAGGGGAGCTCCTGTCGTGGCGCAGTGGTTAACGAATCCAACTAGGAACCATGAGGTTGCGGGTTCGATCCCTGGCTTCACTCAGTGGGTTAAAGGATCCGGTGTTGCCTGTGAGCTGTGGTGTAGGTCACATATGTGGCTCACATCTGGTGTTGCTGAGGCTGTGGCATGGGCTGGCAGTTCTGCCCCTGATTCAACCCTTAGCCCGGGAACTTCCATATGTCGCAGGTGCAGCCCTTAAAAAAAAAATTCATATTGGAATATAGTTGACACACAAAGTTATGTTAATTCCAGACATACAGCAAAGTAAATCAGTCATACCTATACATATATCCATTCTTTTCAGATTCTTTTCCCGTATAGGTTGTTAACACAGTATTGAATAAATTTCCCTGTGCTATACAGTAGATCCTTGTTACCTATTTTATATATAGTAATGTGTATATATCAACCCCAACACCCTAATTTATCCCCTCCCCACGTTTCTCCTTTGGTAACCGTAAGTTTGGTTTAAGAATCTTTGAGTCTGTTTCTGCTTTGTAAGTTGTATTGTATAATTTCCGTTAGATTTAACATGTTAGTGATCTCATGTGATATTTGTCTTTGTCTGATTTACTTCACTTAGTATGATAATTTCTAGGTCCATCGTATTGCTTCAAATGACATTATTTATTTACCAAAAGTATGAGTAAATTTGCCTGTGATTACTATACAAATCTAGGTATCTTTCCCTTGAAAAATAATAATGGAGTGAAAATTATCAAAAATTGAAAAACGTAGGATACCAAAGGCAGACTCAGACCCCAAAACTCATTCTTTTCCATCACACACTAGCAAACTTTGTTTTGTCTTTTATCAAGGGATAGCAAATGCCATTACCTGATTAAACACTCTGTATTTCATGAAAATGGGCCCGAGTCTGCCTTTGCCATCCTATTATTTCAACTTTTTATAATTTTCACCCCTATTATTATTTTTTTAAAAGAGAGATACCTAGATTTGTATAGTAACCACTGGCAAATTTACACATAATTTTGGTTAACAATGCTTCAGTTATTTTTAGAAGAGAATTAGAAAAAAGGAAATAATTTTCACATCATATAAAATAATCTATTGAATTGAATTCTTTTTATATTTTCAAGTGTTAAGTTTATTGACACTTCATGTTATTACATTTCTCTATGTTGGGTTATTTGTCAGAGATGATTTTTAAAAAATTCTTAAGTTAATGTGAAGTTTATTAGTACCAGCTTTAGTGGATTGAATGGTGGCTCCAAAGATATTTGGTCCTAACCCCAGGAACTTGTGTGTTACCTTATTTGGAAAAAGAGTCTTTGTAGATGTGATTATGTTAAGTGTTTTGCAATGAGATTACCCTGGATTATCTGGGTGAATCCTAAAGCCTTTCATAGTGTCTTTATCCAGGAGAGGCACGAGAATCCTCATGCATGTGTGCGCAAACACACATGTGCACACATACGCGTGCACACACACATGTGCACACACATGCACAGGAGAAGGCCATGTGAAGATGGAGGCAGGGGTTGGAGTGGTGGGGCCACAGGCAAGGCTGGCCAGCAGCCACCAAAAGTTGAAACAATGAAGGAACAGATTCTCCTTCAGAGCCTCCAGCGGGTATGCAGCCTTGGCCATAACTTGACTTTGGACGCTGGCCTCCAGAACTGGGAACATAAGTATCTGTTGCTTTAAACAACACCCAAGCATAATTTGTTACCACAGCCACAGGAAACGAATATGCAAATGAATAAAATATTTTTGTGAAAAATGCCTAAACATAGAACAGCAATGAGAGGTTGGTGTTAGGATACACTTAAGGGCGAGATGTTCCTACATAGGAAATATGCATTTCTAGTATGTTTTCTTTAATGGCCTAAGAAGTTTGTATGCTGTCCAATTATGAGAATATGGTTCACACACATATTTTTAAAAAAATTGTTTATTGAAGTAGTGTTGATTTATAATGTGTTAATTTCTGCTGTACAGCAAAGTGATTCAGTTATACACACACACGTATGTATATTTATCTATATTCTTTCTCACATGCTTTTCCATCATGGTTTATCACAGGAAATTGAGTAGAGCTCCCTGTGCTATATGGCAAGACCTTGTTGTTTATCCATCCTATATGTAATAGTGTGCATCTACTAATCCCAAACTCCCAGTCCTTCCCTCCCCCACCCCTTCTTCCCCTCGCCAACCACAAGTCTGTTCTCTGTATCTGTGATTCTGTCTCTGTTTTTTGTAGATAGGTTCATTTGTTCCCACATATATTTTAATTATTCTCATTCATCATAGGATCAGCTAGCATGGGCATTTGGGCTATTCTTTTCATAATCTATAAACCATTGCATGAAAGAGACAACTGTGTACCTTAGCTGTATTTCTATCTTCCCCTCCTACACCCGTGTTCTCAGGCAAGAGATGACCTGTCACTATGGATGAACAAATTCACTAGAAGGAAGACAAAGCCATAGAAAAACAGGAGGGGTTGGCCAGGTGGTGTTTGAGCAGTGGGCATTTCTGGGGTTCACCCTGGCTGTATGAAAGGGTCCTCACAGGAGCAGGGCAGGAGTTAGCCAAGGGGAGCTGCCTCAGTGAAAAGCCGTGTTTCTTTCCTAGGGATAATTTTGTTTCCATTCTTTAGCTTTACAATTCTTCAAAATTCATGATCCTATTGATCTTCAGCCAGATTAAAAATAGGAATAATTATATCCTGGTTGCCCTGTGCCTGGTTTATTTGTCTGAGCTGAGTCGAATCACCCTCCCCAGCCGAGGACAGAGGGCGAGAAGCCGCCTGGCGGGCCAGCCTGCATGATGACGCTGGTCCCTGGCCATCGGGTACAGTGTGAGTGTCCTGAAGCAACCCTGGAAGGTGACACCGGCCGAGGAGGGAATCGATGCGGCAGTTCTGGATGTTGTGTCACTCCTCCTTGCCAGCAGCCTCCAGCACTGGGGGTCAGACACTTAAAGGGCGCTGGGAGGAGAGAAATGCCACGTGAAAAAGATGGGCTGTGTGTGTGTTCTCAAGCTTTTGGTATTTTTAAAATCACATCTCTAAGGAAGTAAAATCTTGTGGATCACTGAGGCTAGGATAAGTTAAATTTCTCAGAGCCTTTTAATTTCCAAAGAAAGCCCTCATCCTGAGGAAGCAGCTCACTGAGTTTCCATAATATGGCCGAGGAATTGCCCTGAAATAAAATTACATGTACATACTTGGCTTCAACTGCTGTTAAACACACAAGTAGACAACGGCTAAAGCCATCGTATAAGTCAAGTGCTAAGGACATTTACAACGTTGCTTGCTTCCTGCATGACATTGTGCTATCAACTTGATGTCCATGTTTCATGGTATAAATTCTGCAGGGGTCAGTGGTCCAGCCACACCTCCAGACTGACCCCATGGTTCCCACTCACCTCACAGGTGCTCTGGTGAATGAATGCACCACATCCACAGCAACTGCTTAGGCCCCACAAGACTGGGTTTGTCCTGGATCCTGGGGTCACCCAGCCTTCATTCAGGCCACAGGCTTTAACCACTCTCTGAGGACTCTAGGTACTCATCGATGCAGTAGAAAGTGATCCCCAAGGCATTCATATTCCTAATTTTCTTTTTTTGGCTGCACCCATGGCATGTGGAAGTTCCCAGGCCAGGGATTAAACCTGAGCCGCAGCAGTGAAAAGGCCGGATTCTTAACCACTAGGCCACCAGGGAACTCCATATATTCATATTTTTAATGTAGTGACTAGGGACTTAATATGCTGATGAGCTATATTCCAGACTTAAACTACAGCCCGTGTTCAACAGGAGAACTAGAAATAATTCCTTTGAAGTAACTGTTTGTCAGACAGTGCTATGGTGTCTCCAGGGCTGACAATGCAATTTTTTGGATTTATTCTTTTATTTTCTCCAAATAAATGTATGGTCCTCATTATCCCTCCCGAGGTATATAGCCTAAAACGGGAGCCCCAGATGGACATTCGTGCCTGCCTAAGGAGAGAATCGTGACGTAAATCACAGCAACGGTGATGTTTACAGAGTACTCATATGTACCAGGTATTGTGCTCACACACTCACAAGTGTCACCTAATTTCCAATAGCCGTCTTGGAAGGTAGATAGTTATACTATCTCTATAGACGGGAAAGCCCAGAGATTGAACCCAGATTGGAGCAAGCCCAAAATTGCTTCAAATGGCCAGAATAAGTGAGGTAAAAAGAGACAGTGAGACAGAAAGAGACAGCCAGGGCACTGCTATAGAATGAAATGATTCATTATTTCTGCTCAACAAAACAAATGCTTTTATTCTCTTGTCTTCTTGTGGTAATTTACCATCTTAACCATTTTTTTGTGTGTGTGGGTGTCTTTGTAGGGCTGGACCCGTGGCACATGGAGGTTCCCAGGCTAGGGGTCAAACTGGAGCTACAGACGCTGGCCTACACCACAGCCACAGCAACACGGGATCTGAGCCGCATCTGCGACCTATACCACAGCTCATGGCAACGCTGTATGCTTAACCCATTGAGAAAGGCCAGGGATCGAACCTGCGTCCTCATGGATGCTAGTCAGATTCATTTCCACTGAGCCACGGGAACGCCATCTTAAACTTTTTTTTTTTTTGTCTTTTGTTGTTGTTGTTATTGTTGTTGTTGTTGCTATGTCCTGGGCCGCTCCCGCGGCATATGGAGGTTCCCAGGCTAGGGGTTGAATCGGAGCTGTAGCCACCGGCCTACACCAGAGCCACAGCAACGCGGGATCCGAGCCGCGTCTGCAACCTACACCACAGCTCACGGCAACGCCGGATCGTTAACCCACTGAGCAAGGGCAGGGATTGAACCCGCAACCTCATGGTTCCTAGTCAGATTCGTCAACCACTGCGCCACAACGGGAACTCCATCTTAAACATTTTTAAGCGACCAGTTCAGCAGCATTAAGTACAGTCATATTCTTGTGTAAACATCACCATCATCCACCTACAGAACTTTTACACCTTCTTGTCAAACTGTAACTGTCGCTGTAGGATGCTCCTTCCCCATTCCCCCTCCCTCGGCCCCTGGCACCTACCATTTTACTTTCTACCTCTATGAATTTGACTACTTGAGGTCCCTCAAATAAATGGAATCATACAGTATTTGTCCTTTTGTGTCTGGCCTCTTTCATTTAGAATCTTCTTCAAGATTCATTTGTATTGCAGCATGTGTTAGAAGTTCCCTTTTAAGGCTGAATAATATTCTATTGTTTGTATATACCATACTGTGCTTATCCATGTTTCCAACTTTTTTGTTCTTAATAAAAAACAATCCCCCCAAACCCTCTAGGAAAATAAATTTAACATTCTAGTAAAAAAAAATCTTGGAGAGGGGTGTGTGTGTGTGTGTGTGTGTGTGTGTGTGTGTGTGTGTGTTTACCTGGCCGTAAAAAAATGTCATGGTCTTGAAATGGTCAGATATCTTTGGAGTACTTGCTAACTCTCCCAGAGTTAATCTTTTTCAGTTCCTTCTCTTAATACTCATCACACATGGGATTATAGTTGCTTATGTCCATTTAGACCATCAACTTCTCCCGTCCTCACATTAGATATTGGTTTTCTTTGCGCCTGCCTTAGCCTGTGCCATAGAGCACTTACTCCAAAACAAGCCATCAACCAAACCACCGGAATAAATGAATACCAAAAAACTCAACACTCATTATTTTCAGAAAACCCTAGACCATATAGTAATCATTTATTGAAAGCTTTGCTGAGCACCACACTAAGCACTTTGTACTCATAAGCAGTATTACACCCAAGTTGGGTTGTTGCCATTTTAAGATAAGGTCACAAAGGTTAATCGCACAAGAGGGCAAGAATTGGTGGGGCCTGGATCCCAGTCTGCTTATGTCCCAATCTGTGCTCTCCACCCCGCAGATATGCTGGTTTTTGTTAGGTTATGCATAGAAGCCTGTGGGTTCAGAGAGGATGAGGAGTCAGATAAGGCCAAATGTGGATTTATCATTCACAAGCATCTTTCAGTTTCTTCTTGCTTGGTTTCCTTCAAGAATAACTGTATTTGTAGGAGAAAAAGCAATGTTAACTGCAGAGGGTCTCGTGCTTACCGGTGCTCTAATCTTTGTAATCTAGAGAAAGAAAAGGGAATGAGCAAGAGAAGATGGACTCAATGAATAACGATGGATTCAAGGAAAGTATCCAATTTGCAGGCCAAAACTATTGACCCAAACAATCCAAGGATATTTATTTATTTATTTAGTCTTTTGTCTTTTTAGGGTTGCACCCGTGGTAGATGGAGGTTCCCAGACTAGGGGTCTAATCAGAGCTGTAGCTACCAGCCTGCTCCACAGCCACAGCAATGCAGAATCCAAGCTGTGTCTTCGACCTACACCACAGCTCACGGCAACGCTGGATCCTTAACCCACTGAGAAAGGCCAAGGATCCAACCCTCGACCTCATGGTTCCTAGTGCGATTTGTTTCCGCTGCGCCACAACGGGACCTCCCCCAAGGATACTTATATATGCCCCCTCTTCAGTGGCTGGTTTGGAGAGCACATGGTGAGGCTGGGGGAGACCGACAGTCTCATAAGTTCCTGATGGAAGTGTGAGCTGCTACAACTCTTTGGATAAAATGTGTGCAAAAATATTGAAATAGCAAATATCCTTGACACAGTGGTTCCACCACTGGGAACCTCCGTGTGGAAATAAAAGCATCCTGTGGTAAGGATATGTGTATAAGGTTGTTTATTGCAGTGCTATTTGTTGTGATAAAAGCTTAGATCAATTAACATGTTCATCGATAAGGGAACAAATGGTACCATTGTAGAGTAATCTATTCTATGGATTCAGCTATTAAAAGACTGAGTTAGGAGTTCCCGTTGTGGCGCAGTGGTTAACGAGTCCGACTAGGAACCATGAGGTTGCGGGTTCAATCCCTGCCCTTGCTCAGTGGGTTAACGATCCGGCGTTGCCGTGAGCTGTGGTGTAGGTTGCAGACGCGGCTCGGATCCCGCGTTGCTGTGGCTCTGGCGTAGGCTGGTGGCTACAGCTCCAATTCAACCCCTATCCTGGGAACCTCCATATGCCACGGGAGTGGCCCAAGAAATAGCAACAACAACAACAACAACAACAACAACAAAAAGACAAAAAAAAAAAAAGACTGAGTTAGATCTTTGCCAATATCTGATATGGATCAGATATCCACAATATACTGTCAGGTGAATAAAGCAATTGCATGTATTTTTACTTATTTTACAAGAATTCTTATTTTTTTCAAAAAAGCCCCCAAACTAGCTATGTTTTTGTAAGTATGGATAAGGTTGGGGAGTGATATACAACTCAGGCAGTTAGCACTAGTTCCCCTCAGCAGAGGGAAATTGAGCCACAGCAGTGAGAAGCCAGATCCTTACCACCAGGGAACTCCAAAAACAAGGATCATTAATTTTAGAGTTTTAACTGCTTTAAATAGTCATACAAAGAAAAATGCCAGTATAAGTCTTTTTTCTAAGGCTTCTTCCAGCCTGGGTTTTATCTGGTGAAGCATCCAGCTGTCATCTCTTGGAGCTTCTATTTCTTGCAGAAGTCTGACAAATATGCTTTAAGGAGCACTCCTAACATACCCAACCTCACATAAGCATCAAGTCTCTGTGATGCTCTCGACCTCTTGTGTGTTTTGGTTGGTCATCACTCTCTACCAGCTCCATCTGCTTTGGAAAGAGCCCTCTGTGTGCAGTGACTGTGTTTCCTTTTTGCTTCACCCCATTACTCAGGTGAACCGTTTCTACTCTTCACCTTATAGCACAGCTCAGCAGATTTCTACACCACTGAGCTCCTTCTCAGTCCACTCCTGGCTTCCCCCGCCTCCCTGCAGCTTAAATGTAAGCCTACAAGGGCAGAGGCCACGGTATCACCTACCACATGCCAGGCAGAGCAATAATTTAACACTGATAAGGTCATAGGGCTGGAACCAGGCACTATTCTAAGTATGTCCTGTGTAGAAGTCATTTAATTCTCATGTCAAACCTTGGACACAGGTTTTCTTATTCTCCCCAATTTATAAATGCAGAACAGGCACAGAGCGGTGAAGGAAGCTACTATGACCACACAGCAGAAAATGGTGCTTGAATAGAGCAGTTCAGATCCAAAGGCTGTACCCTATACAATTTACCTCCTCAATATTTGTTGAAAGCATGCTCATTTAAATGTTTACTGAGTTGAATGATGCAGAGAGTTGAGTGTAAACAAATTTGTAATTATAGAGTACCTCTAGAGTAAAGATGAACACATTTAGCTATGGAGAAGAAGTTGGTTATAGTTTGTTACCTCTTGTACTGGAAATTAGCGGTTTTTTGAAAAAAATTCATTGTTCTTGGCAAATCCATAAGAGATAATCTGTGCAAAGGGGAACATTATTAATGATTCGAGCAGGTTGAAGTAATATTCAAGGACTTTGTAACTCTTATGAAAACGTGGGAGTTAGAGAAATATACTTGTGTATATTTTTTGCTGATACCTTAAGGGATATTTATGTAGCTGCATTAATCGATGTAAAAAGAGCAGTGAACATCAGGCCTTGTTTCTCTGTTCCAAAAACAGATGTCAGTTACATTAAAAACTGCTGTCTTAATCACTTTCAGGCATCATTTTATTGGGGCTGGGGGACAGCAAAAATGTACAGAAAATTGGCAGCTCCTCCTGCCCACCAGTTTAACTCTGTTAACTGACATGGGATGCTTTCGCCTTTGTTTTCATTTCCATATTTAACAACAAAAGTAACACTTGATGTTATAAGGTCGTTCTGAGTAACTTGTGGATGTTTGTTATGTTCTTTGAACTGTTAGAAGAAAGGTATTAATAAACACTAAAGCAAAAATCACTTACATAGGTCACAATTTGGGAATTCCCTTTGTGGCTCAGTGGTAATGAACCTGACTATTGCTCATGAGGACACAGGTTCAATCCCTGGCTCTGTTAACAGGTTAAGGATCTGACATTGCCATGAGCTATGGTGTAGTTCAAAGATGTAGCTCAGATCTGGTGTTGCCATGGCTGTGATATAGACCCATAGCTGCAGTTCCAATTTGACCCCTCGCCTGGGAACTTCCATAGGCCGAGGGTGTTGCCTTAAAAAAAAAAAAAGAAAAAAAAAGGGGGGGGGGGAGTTCCCATCGTGGTGCAGTGGTTAACGAGCCCGACTAGGAACCATGAGGTTGCGGGTTCAGTCCCTGCCCTTGCTCAGTGGGTTAACGATCCGGCGTTGCCGTGAGCTGTGGTGTAGGTTGCAGATGCGGCTCGGATCCTGCGTTGTTGTGGCTCTGGTGTAGGCCGGTGGCTACAGCTCCGATTCAACCCCTATCCTGGGAACCTCCATATGCCGCGGGAGCGGCCCAAGAAATAGCAAAAAGACAAAAAAAAAATAGGGCACTATTTAAGGATGGGTAGGAGGTTCTGGAGGACTCTGAGTCATTATTAATGCTGTGCTCTAAAACAGTAATGGAATTATTCCAAAGTAGTTTTGTATATTCTTAGACTACCCTATATGTAGATTCCTTAGTCTTTAGACTCTACGTAGACGACTTTTGAAGCCATACAGCAAAAAGAAAAGTTCACTCCAAAGGTGATTACTGCAGGTTTCTTAATGACATAGATGTACAAACTGGAATACACCCAATTTAGGTTTCGTCCTGAATTGATCATGATCACAGCCGTTGTCCCACAGGGAGAGTTTGGTCAAACCTGCAGCATGCTGGGCCTGCTAACTGGGCTTCCCAAATGCTTGCTGGGAAGAGAAGTGTCCATCTGGCTGTAGAGGAGCCAGTCCAGCCAGGCTAACTTTCCCACAGATAAGAGTTCTTAGGCAAGAAAAAAAACAATCTGGATACACCTCGAAACTAAACATATGAGGGACAATATCTTGTGGAGCTACTGTCAATTTCAATGTCTCTTTTTGTTGTTTGTTTTTTTAACTTTAAGCCCTCCTTTGATAAACGGGTAATTTTTGTACTCTTTATGATAATTGAAATTTCAAAATAACTTTGTGGATAAAAGGTAACCGAAGGAGATGTAAATTTACACATGATTTTTGAATATTTCAGTGCTTCTATCCTCCAAAGTTTCGGAGATGCGTAACAGAGGCTAGTGTGATGCTAGGTTAGCTGTTCTGCAAAGCTCTTCCTAGAGGGGCGCTGATACCTGGACCGCAGTGAAAACATTGACACTGTGCCTAGCCTAGGCCATCGTCCCATTTGTCTCATTTGCTTTCTAGACAGACCGGGCTGCTCCTTCATGGCAGCATCAATTTGTCCTTTGTTCTGTGGTGCTTCCTAGGGATTTAAATTCGCGGTAGCATAACGATTTACTACTTATGGCACATTTCATGTTCCTGCCCATGATTACGCTGGCAATCGGTTAAAGATGGGTCAGCAACTTGGCTGTGGGTTTTTCCCCCTTTGGTTCAGTTTACCGGTCTTCCGTAATGATGCAGACAGAATTCGTTTCCAACCTGTGAACGTGACCACTGTTTTGGTTTGGGCTTATCATTACCAGTCAAAACTGAAGAACAGAACTACAGCAACGAACGCTGCAGATTTTGACTTTTATTTCCAGTTTGATACGTGTGCCTCGTCAGATCCACAACGACGCGTCTGCTTTTTAAAGGAGGTGTGTTTCTTCCTCGGCTTTCGCATCACTGGAGAGAATTGAGGAGGCAGGAGAGTTCGGACTGGAAAACGATTGGGAATTCTGGCTACCGAGGAAGGGATGAAGAGAATTAGCAAACTGACAGATCCCCACATGTTTTTCATAAGGCATAGTTTATATTTCTAACCAGGTGAACCTTGAGTCGAGCTCCAAAAGTTCTTACTTCTCTTTTTTCAGCGGAGATGGAGACGCTCTCTGAGAACCAAAATGAGTCTTAGCGCACCCCATCCCCTTTGCCTTTAAAGGACCCCTCTCCTTCCCGCCACCCACAGCAGCTACTACAACTCCCGGCAAGCACTGTACAGCGCCGCAGGGGGACCAGGCCGCGCGGAGACTTGCCCCGCGCGGAGCGTGCTGGGAGTTGTAGTCAACGAGCCTTGCTGCGCCTTCTGCTGTTAGGCATTCCAACTTGGTAGGTAGTGATGCACTGCAGTAGCAGGTTCTCCGCGTCGTAATCGCAGTTAAACGTGACCGAGGATTGCGCTCTGCTGCCTTGCGGTGCGCGCCGCGTCGGTGCCCTGGAGCCGAGCTCCGCCCAGGTCCACACCCGTTCCTTTGACAGCCGGGCCGGGCGTCCAGCTCGGCCCGGCCAGCGGCGCGCAAGCGCAGCAGTCCGCGGCGCGCCAAGCCGGCGTGGAGGGCAGGCCCTGCGCGAGACGTTCCCGGCCGCAGGGGCGCGCACGTAGGCACGCAGGAGCGTCACGTGGGGCGCCGAGGATCGCAGTGCGCGCGGCCGCGGCGGCTGGTGTGGGGTTGAGTCAGTTGTGAGACCCGGAGCTGCGGACCGGCGGGCGGCCCTCCGAGCCGGCGACACAGCTGTGGGCGTCGGGTTCGGGAGCCGAGCGCTGGCCCCGCGTCGACCCGGGCCGAGCCGCGCCGCCGCCCCCCGCCCGCAGCCACCGACCGGCCGCCGCGGGCGCGCCCCCGCTCTCCGCTGTCTCTCCGATGGCGTCCGCCTCCGGGGCCATGGCGAAGCACGAGCAGATCCTGGTCCTCGACCCGCCCACAGACCTCAAATTCAAAGGTGGGCAAGCGGGCAGGCGGGCAGGGTGGCGGCCGCGCCCGGGGCCCCTTCCCCCTCCCCCGCCGCCACGGCCCCTCCCGCGCGGGTGCGCGCGCCCCCGCCCCCCGCCCGGCGAGGCCGCCGCCATCTTGAGGCCCGCGGGCGCCTCGGTGCGGCGGTGGCGCTGGGCCCGGCCGAGCTGGGTCGGGCGGGGCGGGGCGGGGCGGGGCGCGGGCGGGCTGGAGGGGGCGGCTCTGAGCGGTTCCCCCGGGAAGCGAACCCCGCCTGCGGGACAGTTTATCTGGGAATTGGGTTCCCGCACCGAGGACCAGCGCAGGGATCATGCAGGTGTGGCCGTTCCAGGGTTTGAAACAGCAGCCTTACTGCCCTGCAGGGTTGCGTCCTAGAGAACAGCCATTAGGTGGTTTTCCTTGGGAGACGTTTGGGGTAGTCAGGAATTCTAAAGTGTTGCGTTCTGGGGTTTTGACAGCCGTGTTGTGTAACTGCCTTATTTTGCAAGCTCTTCAGTGTCTTCAAATTTCTTTGAATGGAAATGTCAGGGAGCTGCTTGTTAGGTGAGGAATTGATCTTAAGACAACCCCACGAAGTATTTTGAGAGGAATAAAGTACATTTTATTGTGGCAAGTTTGTGTGTGCAGCCTGATTTTACATGGTTTTCGATGATAAAGAAAACACACCTTTGGGGAATCATGAAATGACCCAACTCAAATAACTGTTAACTTAGGATGGAGGAGTTTAGTGTGTGGTATGTGTTCTTTCGAGAATTTAAGTATTTTGCTTTGATTTTTTGGCAGGCGGAGTTTACAGAGGAAGTTTCCTCTCCTGGATAACCTGTGTGTATTGCCGCTAGGAGCTTAGACGCCTTTAACATGAGTTTTAGTTCAGGAAATATTCCTAGAGTTTGACACTTTCACAGTTGTAATGTTTTCATAGTAAGAGACTATTAGTAACAGAGAAGTGAGTTTAAAAAAAATCGTAGACTACACAGTGACGTAAAATATATTTAACCTAGTTAAGATATTAAAGAATTATTGGCTATGATATAGAACAGGTTGTTCTTGTGTTATGGATGAAAGTAATTCACAAGGCCTTTTAAAGTTTGGACATCAATTGACTTTTTAAAAAAGTTTTTCATTGAGGAATTTATAGGGACACGTTATTTAGTAAACACTATTAAAAGCTTGGTGACATGTCTATGTTTAAGATACTCAACAAGGAGTAATTTATTCCAGAGGTATCAGCTAAGCAAGGTGGAGAAAAGATCCATAGTTTGTAGTTTGATGGGGAAAACGCACAGTCAACAACAGTAAAATGTGTTAGGTTTTATCTTAGAAGGAGACAGGAAGGCGTATAGATGCTGTAATAGATGCAGAGCAAGCATGAGGAAAGAAGTCCCTTCCTCCTTCTCCCCCGCCCTTGCTTAGGAAGCTTGTTTTCAAATGGGGAAGAGGAGGGGGAGGGCTGGGGAAGGAAATGATTTGCTCTTCCAGGGATGTGAGAGAAGGTTGACTTATACTTAAGTACCTAGTGGTTTGCTGTGTGCAGTTTAAGGTGGGTAATGGGGAGGCCTGGGAAAGAGGAGGGGTAGGATGAATTAGGAAGTGACATTTGGTGTCATTTGATTGCTTCTTAAAAGTTGTCTTAGTCAAAGGTAAATAATTTGCTTTGACTTTCTAATGAGCAGTTCAACATTAAGTAAGGAGACTCATTTAAAACTTACAGTGTCTTCTTTAAGAGAGAAAAATCCTTTAATTTTGCCCTAAGTCACCTGTAATTTTTAGTTTAAGCAAAAGTCAAAGGATAGTTTTGCAGAATGTCACCTTCTGGTAGGTTTATTTGAATTATTTTGACTACATTTGATTAAGGTGCTTTCTCCAAGAACGAGTGATTTAATCCTTCTGTGATTGGGTGGTGAATTTTTCTGTTCCATGCAGTTCATGTTCAGTTATCTTGATATGAATTATCACCACTTTGCCCAGTTGTGGAGAAGCTGATACCAATTTAATACGTTTTCTATATACCACAATATTTTATTTGGACGTTTATTGTTTTATACAGTTGTTTATGAAAGTACTTTAATAATAATGTAAAGAATTCTAAAGTAGTTCATTTATTGAATTAGTAAAGAAAAAGAGGTAAATATTTTCAAATTCTGTTTTTTGGTCCTGGCAGTAATTTGACCTAGAATTCAGATTTGAAATTTGGTACTTACATGTGAGAGACTTTTTCTTTCTTTCTTTTTTTTTTTTTTTGATCCTTTGATCTTAAAATTTTTTTTGATCATAAAATTTCTTTCTTTGTATTATACAACCTTTTTTTTTTCAGCCTTTTATTAGTTTTGGAGGAAAGTTTGGAGAAGAAGGTTTAGAAAATGCTGAAATAAGTTGTGAATATTTTCTTCCACCTCATGATTAGAGAAAGAAGGAAACAGACCCAAACCATTGCATTAAAGGTGGCCCATTAACAATGGAGAAGTAAGCTCTCTGAGGGACAAGGGGTGTGTGGTGTGTCAGCCAAAGCACCTTCGAATAGCAGCGCGGTGCTCTGAAGTGGCCCAAGTGAGGGTATAGACTGCTCCTCCTCTTGGTGGTATTTGGCATGTGTTGAGGTATTTTCAGGTAATGCCTATTGGACAGTGGCCCCATTAGACCTCTGAGGTGACCCCCTCCCCCCAGGACATAGAAGTCATCTTACTGTTTCATTCCTTCAGTTTTTAAGGAGCTTTCAATTGCCCACTGGATGACAGTCTATTTTGGTGTAGCTCGTGAGCACTTCTGTCATGTGCCGTCTCCTCTTGTAACACCTTTCATCTGCTCACGTCCACACTTTCTTTTGAGAAGGAAAAACCCATCTCTTTTCCAGGCTTGATAGCTCTTTTTTGCTGGTTAAGGTAAAAATCTTTCATGACTCAGACCCTGCTCCATCAGGTGTTTTTTCTGTCATGTTTTCAACCTCTGGCTTCTTCTTTAAATGTAAAAACACACATACTCTTTCATTTTTAAAACAAATCAGCAAACACCACACTTCATGGACTCCCAGCTCCTCCCTGCACGTCCCTTCCTTTGCATCCAGACTTGGAAAAGGAGTTCGAGTTCCTTGTGTCCGGCCCCTCTTCTCTGTTCCCAAGGTGGCTGGCTGTCCTCACTCCCTACTGATTGCACTGTGTTCTTTGCCAGTCTCTGTCTCTCTTGACCCTCTTTGGCACCTGGCATTATTGAGATAGTTACTCTTTAAAAACTTGGTTCCTTTGACTTCTGTAACACAGTTTTCTAATTTTCTTCTTGCTCTCTTCATCATCTCCTTTGTCACCTCCTTTTTCTTAAATACTAATGTTTCTGAGATTCTGATTTGGTTTGAGCTTTGTCTCTGAACTTTCCGTGTTCACTCTCCTTGTTTTGAGGCCTTTTCTTTCTCCTCGTTCTCTCTTTGCACACATTGATACACACCCAAGTCTGTGTTTAAATCAGACTTAAAATCAGCTTTAGATCACATACTAATTAGTTCTTGCCTCTCTGGATTTGAATGTTAGTCAGATGTCTCAAACTCAGCATATCCCAAAGTGGTTTTTTACTACCCAAGCCTTCTCTTAGTCCTATATTAAAAAAAAAATTTATAGTGGCGTTGTGATTACTCATACCAGAAATGCTGTGCACATCTAATGTATTTCTACATCCCAGAGATAACTCTTGAATCTATCTTGTTTAATGCAGTTCTGTTTCTAAATTCATTTATTTGTTTTAATTCACTCAGTTATACAAGAAAGATTTGACTTTCTGCTATATGTAATGCATGGTGAAGTGTTGGAACTACAGTTTTGAGTTAAACACAATGTTTATTTTCATAAAGCAGTTCTCATGGAAGCGGTAGACACTAGTCAGATGATCAGAGGAGATGTAGGTATGTAAGAGGCAGGTGAAGCTGTGGTGAGAACGCAGAGCAGGGGACTTGATGGAGAAGGGAAGGCTGCCGAAGCTGGACTAAGGTTTTCCAAGAATGAGTAGATGTTATCTAGGGGAAGAAGAAAGGAAAATGCAGTAGCAGCAGCATGTACACGGATCCTGTGGCCAAAGGAACGTAAACATTTACCTGCTATTCAACACGTTCAGTCACCTCTCCTGTTATTTACAAGGCTGAAAGGCAGTGTGACCGTAGTGTAATCAGCCAGGCCAACTGTGGTTTTGGTTTGGTAGGTCTAGTAAGAAGTTTTGTTCTTATCCTGACCCACTGAGGGGATCTGAGGGGGAAGACCAGTAGAGGTGCCGTGGTAACGGAGTGTCATCACTCTTGGCAGTGACATGAAGTAGTATTAGAGGGGAGAGAGTTGAAATAGGCAGTCTCAGCCATCCATGCAGGAGGTAACAGCTTGGACTGGGGACTGGTGTTGGTGGTGGGGAAAAGTGAAGGAGGGTGCGGCAGGTGAGCCCTGGGGATATGTTAGGTATGTGCACTGGGAGGGAGTGGAGCACCTCCATGCTCTGAGGTTTCTAGCTAACGGAACTGAGGAAAAACGCCCCCTGGCTGAGGACCAGGGGCGTGGGGAGTGATCTCATTAAATAGGCTAGTTTGTAATGCAGAGGTGACTTGCAGGGAGGGTTCTGGGATTGGGGTCATTTTCATTTCTTGACTTGAGGTGTTCTCTTTTCTCCACTAGTCAGAGGCTGCTCCCCTTTTCTCCAGGGTTCTCCTCTCCAGCCTGTCATCCACACTGGTGCTAGACCTGCCCCTTCTATGAAATGGAAAAATACGTATATAAAAAATTGGGAGGCCTTGATTGATTTAAGTTCTTCGGAGTTTGGTATTTTATTTAATAAAGTTTTATTTTCAAAATTTAGTGTTTTGTGATTGTTGGTAATTTTCTTGTTGGTTTACTGTACTGGTAAGACCTTCCTTAATCATATAGAGATGGTCTGTGAAGAGCATCTGTTGTAAAGGACCCTTTTATTTTCTCAGAGGTACTCTCTTTCTTGCTGCTTTTGGGGCTTACCTTGCCTGACCTTTCAGTGAATTCTTACCTGTCCTTTGAACTACTACCTACCTACCTTGTACCTACTTCTTAATATAGGATGGATCTTGCTTTCTCTCATAAAAGTTGGTTTAAAAGAAAATTACATGTTTGCTGTTATTTGCAAATGCTTATTTACTGGGTTTGTTACAACTGAAATGTGACTCAAATTCTTCTAAGTTTAAAATTTCTTATGAAAACTTTCAAACATTGATAAAATCTCTAAACACTTGAATTTGGTAACATACATAAATTTAATGATTATTAGTATTTTACTGTTTTGGGGGGTCACTTCAATACTTACGTTATGAAAAATTAAAGCTTTTTTATTGATGCAGTATTTTAAACCAATTTTGGCTATCAGAACCCTTCAAACCTAAATACTTGCATGTGTGATTCTAATAAACAAAAAAAGGGACATTTTCTTTCTTTTTTCTTTTTTTTTTTTTTGGCTGCATCCATGGCATATGGAAAGTTCCTAGGCCAGCAATTGAATCTAAGCCACAGCAGTGATAACTCCCAGTCCTTAACCACTAGGCCACCAGGGAACTCCCAAGGGACATTTTCTTTACATAATCGTGACACCAGTGTCACTTCAAAAATAATTCTTTAGTCATCTGACATTTAGTCTATTGAAAATTTCCCATAGTCCTTTTGTTTAGTTGGTTCATTCAGCAAAAGCACTGCACTTTGTTATCAAGTATCCAAGTCATCTTAATATTCAGCAGTGCCTTTGCCACGTCTTTTTTACCGTGGTATTTACTTGTTGAAAAGATCAAATCATTGTCCAATGGAATGTCCCATGTTCTTGATGTTTCTGATATGTATTTTCCTGTAAATTGAAGTTAGAGTTAAGGGCTTGAAGATTCAGTTTTCAATGTTTGTTTGTTTGTTTGTTTGGTCTTTTCTAGGGCCGCACCCTTGGCATATGGAGGTTCCCAGGCTAGGGGTCGGTCTAATTGGAGCCGTAGCTGCCACCTACACCAGAGCCACGTGGGATCTGAGCCACATCTGTGACCTACATCACAGCTCACAGCAACGCCGGATCCTTAACCCACCGAGCGAGGCTAGGGATCGAACCCACAACCTCATGGTTCCTAGTCAGGTTCTTTAACCACTGCACCACAACGGGAACTCCACAGTTTTCAATGTTTTTTGGTAAAAATACTTCATAATGGAATTTGTCATGTGTGTAACGTCTGGTTTTCTGACTTCTAGCAATGTCAAGTGGATTGGTGATGACATCCTTGTTCCTCCCTTGAAAAGTCCATTAATATGAGTGCATTTATGGTAATATGTGGGAGGAAAAAGATCAGAAAGAAAATAAGGTTAGCAGTCATTAGCTCTTTTCACTTTTTCTTTTTGCTTCTCTGTTTTCCAAGGTTTCTACAGTGACAGTTCAGTGCTTTTTATAGTAGGAGAAAAATTTTATTTTGTTATTAGACATGATACTTTGAGAGATTATATTGTTTCATTACTTTATCTTTTATTAATAACTTAAGCTTTTACATAGTCTAAAATCTTTTTTTTTTTTTTTTTTAATAAGACAGTTATAGGAGTTCCTGTCGTGGCACAGTGGTTAACGAATCCAACTAGGAACCATGAGGTGGAGGGTTGGATCCTTGGCCTTTCTCAGTGGGTTAAGGATCCTGCGTTGCCGTGAGCTGTGGTGTAGGTCGCAGACACAGCTTGGATCCCGCGTTGCTGTGGCTCTGGTGTAGGCCGGTGGCTACAGCTTTGATTAGACTCCTAGCCTGGCAACCTCCACATGCCTCAGGAGTGGCCCTAGAAAAGGCAAAAAGACAAAAAATAAATAAATAAATAAAAAATAAATTAAAAAATAAAATAAGGCAGTTATATAAGGTGAGTAGAAAGCAAATCTGTAACCATCTAATAACAGTTCACAGATCAAGGCATATAAAGACAAGTAGAAAACCTTGTTTGTTTGAAAGCAAATCTAATCTGCAGCTTCACAAATACACATAAAGTCTGTTAAGTTTCATTGATCTCTTACTTCAGTACCAATTGATGGTCTCTTGTGAGATGTATGGTAGATTGGTTTGGGGTATTTATTTCTCAGAGACTGGGCCTTGCTCATAGACAGTATTAAGGAGGCAAGTGGGTCTAAGCGGTATGTAAGTTCAGAGGATCCCCCTTGCTCCAGATAGTGCTGATTGGTTGGGTGATGGGCCCCTTACCCAAGGCCAGCCAGTGTAAATAGTGACTGGACACCATTTTGATTCCTCCTCTTTGAATGTGATAGGCTTTAGACTTTTAAGGTCACATGGACTTGGAGACAGTGGCTGACTTGGGCCATGTGCAAGCAGAAGTAACTAGTTAAGAGAGAAGAGGGAGAGAACAGCAGGCAGAAGAGATCTTGTGTTTCCAGGTATCGCTTTCTCTTGAATGTAGTCTTTTCTGTGTCATTGAGAGTGCTTATCTCTTTATGATAAACTCAAGTGTGATTTTATTTTTCGTAATAAAATTCCTTGCTTAAATAAGATTAGATTTTGAATTTTGTATTCCTTTTCTAATATTTCATTGTTAGTATACAGAAATGAGACTGATTTCTGAATGTTAATCTTATATCCTGCTTCTTTGGTAAATTTGTTGATCAGTTCAAGTAGTTTTTGGGTTGAGTGCTTAGGCTAAGATTAGATTATGAAATTTATGAGAATATGTTCAATTTTAGGTTGTGACACCTGTTTCACTTCATAGAAGTAAACTAGACTTGATATGTCATAATTTATGTCCTAAATTTTTATAGACAAAACATTCAAATAGATTCCAGTTTTGATATTGTGTTGTTTGTATGCCTTGGTCTACTTAGTTACTTTTCTCTGGCATTTGGAATGTTATCTGTAACTGGAGTTATCAAGATTTGGTCCCATTTTCAAAATTCAGGTTTAAATGAATGAGAAGTTTAGTTTTGTGTATTTCAGTTTTTAAAGAAAATGGTTGTATTCCATTACCATTAAAAATAGGTATGTTAATTAAAGAATTGGTAATATGAGAAGGCTTTAAAATACAAGTTTGCAATACAGGTTTCTTATGGACCTCCATTTTGACAGCCTTTATTTTGTAGCCATATACTTCCATATATTAATCATCCATATATGCTTACACATATGTGTATGTGCATATATATCCATATATATATATATGTGCACACACTTTTATTTTGGTTCTTGGATAATCTGACGTGAATTGGAGTGACTGCTATACTTTTAAAGGTATAGAGTACCTTTATATCACAGAGTGTGTTTCTTTCTTAGTTTGTTTTCTCTATGAACAAATTTTATTTTTTTACCTTATACAGGAGATGAATCGCTTGGTCTTGTTTTCTAAGTACTGTTCCCACTGCCCAAAGGTACCTTTTTCTGAATCTTTTCAGATTCCCCACTGCTTTAAAAATAAAAGATTTTGGAGTTCCTGTCATGGCTCAGTGGTTAATGAATCCAACTAAGAACCATGAGGTTTTGGGTTTGATTCCTGGCCTCCCTCAGCGGGCCAGGGATCCGGCATTGCTGTGAGCTTTGGTGTAGGACGCAGACTCAGCTTGGATCCTGAGTTGCTGTGGCTGTGGTGAGGCCAGCAGCTGTAGCTCCTGTTGGACCCCTAGGCTGGGAACCTCCATATGCCGCAGGTGCAGCCCTAGAAAAGGCGAAAAGACAAAAAAAAATAAATAAAAGATTTTATGAACAGGTTAATGTGAATACACATTTAAAAGTCCCTTCTGATTATAAAAATCTGTTTAATATAGAAAGCTGAAAAAGTATAGAACACTACGCAGCGAATAAAAATTATTAAATCATACCACCTACAAATAACCACTGTTAACATGATATTTTTTGTATTCTGTGTACAACGCTTATATCCTGAAATTTTTAGTTGATATTATTGTGATCATTTTCTAATGTTATAAATATTTCACTTCTACTCTAAGGAGAGCTTTAGATCTGTAAATGATTCTAAAAATATTTCAATTTCTCCTGAAATATCCAATTCTCTTTTATTTTCTTCCATCCTCTCTACCTAGATTTTAAAAATTAATATAAAAGTCTTTAGATATGGAACACTTCTGTTTTCAAAATGCTATTAATTTCAGTGGCATGCATACTTAATGTTTAATCTTGGATTCAAGAATTTAAAATATTTTTTATTTTTTTATTTATTTTTTTTATTTATTTATTTTTTTGGTCTTTTTTGCTATTTCTTTGGGCCACTCCCGCGGCATATGGAGGTTCCCAGGCTAGGGGTCTATTGGAGCTGTAGCCCGGGGCCTACGCCAGAGCCACAGCAACGCCAGGTCTGAGCCTCATCTGCAACCTACACCACAGCTCATGGCAACGCCGGATCGTTAACCCACCGAGCAAGGGCAGGGACCGAACCCGCAACCTCATGGTTCCTAGTTGGATTCGTTAACCACTGTGCCAAGACGGGAACTCCTAAAATATTTTTTAATTGGTGTGTGTACATCTTAGTTTTCTTTAGAAAGTTAGGCAGTGGAAGGACATATATTTTATATAAAAATGTTACACATCAGGGAGTTCCTGTCTTGGCTCAGTGGAAATGAATCTGACTAGTATCCATGAGGACGAAGGTTCAATCCCTGGCCTCGCTCAGTGGGTTAAGGATCTGGCATTGCCCTGAGCTGTGGTGTAGGTCAGCAGCTGTAGCTCTGATTCTACCTCTAGCTTGGGAACTTTTTTTTTTTTTTTTTCTTTTGTCATTCCTTCGGCTGCTCCTGCAACATATGGAGGTTCCCAGATTAGGGGTTGAATCGGAGCTGTGTCCACCAGCCTACGCCAGAGTCACAGCAGCTCGGGATCCAAGCCACATCTGTGACCTACACCACAGCTTACGGCAACGCCAGATCCTTAACCCACTGAGTAAGGGCGGGGATCGAACCCCCACCCTCATGGTTCCTAGTCGGATTCATTAACCACTGAGCCTAGCCTGGGAACTTCTGTATGGCACAGGTGCAGTCCTAGAACGGAAATAAAAAGTTACAAATCAAAATGTTCTACCTCTGTGTAAAGACAATTTATTGTTTACTCTTTCCCACTTGTTTTCAGGACTGGTCACAGAGATTTTTTTGTTTTTTGTCTTTTTGCTATTTCTTGGGCCACTCCCGAGGCATATGGAGGTTCCCAGGCTAGGGGTCGAATTGGAGCTGTAGCTGCCGGCCTACGCCAGAGTCACAGCAACACGGGATCCGAGCCGCGTCTGCAACCTACACCACAGCTCACGGCAACGCTGGATCGTTAACCCACTGAGCAAGGGCAGGGACCGAACCCCCAATCTCATGGTTCCTAGTCGGATTCGTTAACCACTGCGCCACCATGGGAACTCCGATTTTTTAGGTCAGAGTGAGCAGCCTGTGCATCAGAAGGCCAGAAAAAGTACTCCTGAAATGTTTATGGTAGCTTTTACAAAATATCCATGTATTTTAGGGTTGACTTATCTGCCATCTTACCTTAGAGTAGGTATTATTTAATTAAGGCAGTAAGCGAGGGCATTCATAAATGTCACATAATTTTAGAGCTGAGAGGAGCTGTGGAGTGGTTTTGTCTGCTAAGCTAAAGTGAAGGGTTAAATGTGCTAGAGAAGTTAGCTGATGTGTTTGAGATAGTCACCTTGTTAATGGTTTTAGATCTTAAGCCTCTAACTCAGCGCACTGCGTTAGCCTTTTTTCAAGTCAATACATCAGTAGCAAACCCCAACCCCAGGCTTCCAGAGGAATGAAGTTTAAGTGCTTTGATTTTTGAAGGAGGCATAGGTGCTTTTTCATGGAAAGGTGATGGATGGGTGGGTATTTAACTGTGATTGGAATGCTGCTATGTTAGCTGAAAGTGGTGCAAAAGAAAAGACGTGGTTCCCCCCTATTGGTCACTTCTAATTATAACTTTATGCCTCTAGAGTGGGAAAACTGTTGTTTTTTTTGACCATACACTACTATATTAAGTGAATTTTGGAGACTTTTCATGATACATTTTGAAATTTTTTGTTGATTATATAATACAGATAAATAGGGGCAGTGAAGTAGTGTACATAATCAAAACTTTTCTTAAATGTTAGTGGTTTAAATAAAATAGTGAAGTTTGATTTTGTATTAATCTCAGGGTCCATACTCTTGTAATTAATGGTAATTAAACCTCATAAAAAGATATGTTTAGTACTTCAATAACTAAACCTTCTTGAATATAATTGACTCATTTTGCTTCCCAGAAAGTGGTACTGTTTATTTTTACAGCAATATTTGTAATAGTATTTATTTAGTACCTGCTATGCCATGGGTTGTCTTGGCAGCTGCCAACAGAACAAAGACCCAGTCTTCATGGAACTTAGGTTTGCTTAAGTCCGAGATTTCAGTGTGTTTGGGGGAAAATACATAGAAAAGGTAATTAAGGTGACTTCATTTAAAAAAAATTTGTAGTGAAGATGTTTTAGGGCTTTCTTTGACATAAAACAATAAAAAAACCCCCTATTTTCTCGGCGTTTGATACTTGTTTCCAGAAATGTTTGTCGTTGACCTGTAGAACCAAGGGAAATAGAATATCCATTTTAAAATCTTCTTATATTACTGATTTGACTACAGTTTCATGCTTTAATGCTGCAGAAATCTACTTGGAATGGCTTACGAATTAGGAAATACATGTAGCTAGGTAGTTTGCATAAAATACATGGAATTTATGAGCATTCAGGCTCTGGAGGCCAGCCTGCTTGGACTCCCCATGCACATTTCTTTGTACTTGTATGACCTTGGACGAGTGTTGTAACTTCTGAGTCAGTTGATTCATCTGTGCAATGAGATTAATAAGTGATAAAAGTATCAACCTTGGAGCTCCCATGATGGCACAGCAGTAACAAACCTGATGAGTATTCATCCATCAGTAACAAATCCATGAGGACGTGGATTTGATCCCTGGCTTTGCTCAGTGGGTTAAGGATCCGGCCCTGCCATAAGCTTTTGTGTAGTTTGCAGACACGGCTTGGATCTGGCCTTTCTGTGGCTGTGGCAGAGGCCAGCAGCTGTAGCTTCGATTAGACCCCTAGCCTGGGAACTTCCATATGCTGTGAGTGCGGCCCTAAAAAAACCAGAAAAAAAAAAGTATCAACATCATAGGCTTGTTATGAGGGTTAAATGGCATACTTCATGCAAAGTTCTTGATACATGGTGAGTACCCAGTGAAGGCTAGATTTTAAAAACTTGTGTTATCACTGGTTTTACTATTACTGCTGCTGCCATGCTATGATTACTGTGAAAATTCTTATTCTGTGTACTACACAGCATATAATTCAGATGTGTGATTAAATTAACAGGACACATTCAGCGACATAATCCCTATGTTACTGGAAAACTGTTTAACCAGTGATATAGCTGTTAATTTGCTAAAACCTATGGAAACATTGAAGTAGTCATCACCGACTTTGCTATGGCTATGCTATTTATATTTTATAAAGTATATACATGTTATTTATATATTGTATTTGAGCTGAGTGTCCAGCCTTCCTCATTAGGATTTTTAACCTATTCTTTTTCAGTACAGACAGGATGAAGGAGTGAAAACATGATGTTGGAATAAATGATTTATGAATACCTGGAGTCATAGCATTTGAAACAAAGCATGCATACATCTGATATTTTGTGGTGTTATTACCTGTTGATTAAGAAGAGTCCATGTGACTACTCAGCAATACTCCAGTTAAGGCCTGTGTTCACTCCTCCACTTCCTTCAGGGATGGGTTTCTTCTCAGGAAGCTGATAGTGGGTGAGATAAGACATGTGCATAAGCAGTGGAAGAAGGCGTGTGGGAGAGGTAGTGGTACTGGTACTGTGCCCAGGGCATTGTGTGGTCAGCCTTGTTTCTCCTTGGAGATGCATGCTTGTTTGTCGTGCTGTCTGGTATTAATCATCCAATCGCTTTCCCAGCCAGGGAAAGAGAGTGTCTCAGGAACTGCTGAAGGGTCTGAAACGTTAGCCTGCCACCCTTTTATGGGTGTGGCAGAAGACAGGAGACTCCTGGGTTTAGAGACAGAGGACATCCAGGGCACTGCAGCCTCATGGGCTCCATATTTGTGTTGGTTTCCTTTGCCTCAAGTTCCACGGGGGCAACACAAAGGGGTTTAGTTTAGGAGGACACTGCCCACATGCTGGGTTTGTTTCTTGGCTAAAGAAATCTTGAATTGTGTGATGAATCTTTCCTCATGGGCTGCACAGAAACCTGCCTGACCTTTTTCCAGAGGAGGGGCTAAACTTCATCACATTGGACAGTAAAGAAACCTGCCCTCTCCTCGGGAGAGGGATGTTATTCTCCAAGACTGTTTACCATCGTGTTGCAAAAGGTGCAGAAATGCTAGGAACCATGGAGAATGGTCCTCAGCAGGCCTCTGAGTAGCTGATCTGAATAGACGTCACAGAATATGAGTTAATGTTCATCTGCGTTGCCTGTTTATTCTTGAACTACATCGCAGAGGCCTTTTCTATTTCTGAAATCCTCCATGCTATATTCAGGACTGAATATCCTGAATTAAAACTTGATTCTCTTCTCAGTAAGTAGATATTGTTGAACTCAGTTGATATGCATGCTGAGGTTGTTTAGGAATGTTACTTTGAAATGCATCAAAATAAGAAGGATGGAGATGGACAGGTGGCTAGGTGGTTTGATAGGTGTCAAAGCAAATAATGGCAAAATATTAATTGTAGAGTCTAGGTAACGCGTATATGATTGTTCACTGTTCAGTTGTTTCAGTTTGTCCGTTTGAAATTGTTCAAAATGTTGGGGGGAAGGCTAACGCTCTCTCCCCTTCTCTCTTCCAAGTCAGTTTTCTTTGCAACTAAACAAGGCTTGTAATTGCAAGAAAACTTTAATGGCAATTTACATCAAGATATGGATAGATGATAACCATTTTTAAGAATTGTCTAGTCAGGAGTTCCTGTTGTGGTGCAGCAGAATTGAATCTGACTAGGAACCATGAGGTCGTGGGTTCCATCCCTGGCCTCGTTCAGCAGTGGGTTAAGGGTCTGGCATTGCCATGAGCTGTGGTGTAGATCGCAAATGCAGCTCGGATCCTGAGTTGCTGTGGCTGTGGTGTAGGCCAGCAGCTGTAGCTCTGATTTGACTCCTAGCTTGGCAACTTCCATATGCCGCGGTGCGGCCCTAAAAAAAAAAAAAAAAAAAAAGGAATTATCTAGTCAGAGTGGTTTTACTTTTAGCTGTTTTTAGCTTAATTGGGTTCTTTTTAAGATTGGGAGGTTTAGAAAACTATTTAAGTTAGTTATACGGTGTTTCATGCCCCAAATACATTTTTTAGGTAAAGGAGGCAGGCTAGTTTCACTTAGGACATCTTTCTGGGTGAGCTGCTCTCAAAGTTTTCTTAACGTTTTTGAAATTTGAGTTTCCAAGTTTTTTCCCCAACTCTTTCACAGAGGCCATATCTGTGTATGTTACATTTCTATCTGATGGGTAGAGTTTGGGGCTGAGAATAGGATTTCTGGCTTACCGGGAACGATAATGTAGAGTTAGAACAGAATACCTAGGAACGGGAAGTGTCATGGCTACTTAAAAAGGAGGGCCGCCTGTGTAATTAAAACTTAAGAGTTTTTTATATTTATTTTTCCAGTCAAAAAGTGCAAGTAAATGAAATCTGAATTGTGTGGGATTTTGATTTGTATGGACTATTTTTAATATAAACTGAAGTTTCATCTCTAAAATAGCAAGTATGTGTAAGATGTTACTGGTGATTGGTAACCAGTTTACCATCAGATAATGTTAAAATGGGCTATTGTATTGTAGTAATTGTTTCTAAACGGTAAAGTAAGCATCTATATCGGACAAATGGCAGGATTTTCCTTATTTATAGGGACTATGTTTTAGAAATTTTTAAAACAGTATTTCCCATATAAGTTGCTTCTAATGTCTCACTTTGTCATCAAAATTGGTTTTCACTGTTTTTTCAGTTTTTGTTCTTTTAAGGTTACATCAAGGGTCAGACTTTCTTTAAAACAAAAAAAGTGATTGTTTTTCATTAAAGAAAAATGTGTCCAGTTTAAAGGATTATCAAAAAGTAAATAGCTGTGTAATCACTGTTCAGGATAAGAAGTAGAATTTGGCCTGCATTGCACCAGGCCTCCTTGTACCCTCTCCCAGTTAACCATCTCCTTTTTTTAATTTTTGTCTTTTTAGGGCCACACTCATGGCACACGGAGGTTCCCAGGCTAGGGGTTGAATGGGAGCTGTAGCCGCCAGCCTACACCACAGCCACAGCAACGCGGGATCCAAGCTGCATCTGTGATGTACACTGCAGCTCATAGCAATAGTGTAGATCCTTAACCCACTGAGTGAGGCCAGGGATTGAACCCAAGTCCTCATGGATACTTGGGTTTATTAACCGCTGAGCTATGATGGAAACTCCCACTACCTTCTTTTTTCCCTACAAAGTTAAGTGCTGTTTTTTTACAATAACTACTTACTTGTTTTTCTTGGTGGCTTAACTGCCTAAGTATTTCAGGGGATAAGTTTTCAGTTAGTAAAACAGGAGATTATTGATATGATGCAGTGGTTTTTAACCTTATATGACTCAATATCCCATTTTAATATTTTATATTTTGTAATGTCCCTTTTACCATCCTGAAATGAAATTCATATATAAAATCACCTAACAGCATACGTAATTAAAATTTTTAATATAACACCCTAACTGTAACATAAAGGAGAAGAAAGTCGATTTGTAATGAAATAGGCATTTTGGTGTGTCAATGTTTGCGCACTACTAGAAGACATAATGAAGTAGCCAGATGCTTGTAACCTACTTAAACAATTTTGGGTCTAAGGGAAGTATGGCAAGAGTTACCTGATAGAGGGCTAACCACGGTTTTCTGTAACCTTTTGAAATAAGGGCAAGAGAATATTTATGGAGATGGATAGAATCGTGTGAGTGTGTCACTTGCACACATCTTTCAGCTGAACCAGATGTGTGGTAGTAGATTCACATGTCCTAAGTGACATTGCTGGTGGTTACCGAACACAGGTTCCTGTGCCTGATGCGAGGTGAGGCCAAACAAACAGGAACCTTGGAGGTAGAGCAGAGAAAGGTTTGTTGCAGGGCTGAAGGAGCCCGGACTTGTGCTCAAGCCTGAACTGCCCCATGGCTTTCAGGGAGTTTTTATAGGCAAAATTTGAGATGAGGGTTGCAGGATGGATGGTTTCAAGTCAGGGAGGACTAAGAGGCGCTATGCCTCTGTCCTGCAAATAAGACACGGAAAGGCTTTTGTGCCCAGGAGGGCCTCACAGGGTCCTGCTGGGTTACAGTGGTAGAATAACTTTCTGTAATGGTGAATTCACCAGTTTTGGAGAGAGAGAACAGTTTTCTTGTTTTACACACTAGATGTATTTCTAGAAAAGAGCCTTTTTACCAGTGTGTATTTCTGGAGGGGTATTTGAGAGTTGGTGGGGTGGGCATAATATTGCATTGTATGGTTTTGCCCTGCCACTGCAGAGTGGCTGACACCCTGCTAGTCTCCCCAGCAGCAGCACCACCCAGGCCTAATGTCACGCAACCCTGGGATGCAGGGCTCTGTTGTAACAGATAAGTCAGGTAATTTTTCTCTGGTTTTGAAGACCTGTAAAGGTAAATTTTCATCCATAATACACCACCCCCTAACCAAATCTCCCTCTTACCCTCACCCTCCAAAAAAATTCAAGGTAAAATGTTGTGAATATTTACTTATCCATGTTCTTCTGGAGTAGTATGTGGTTTTCATTAGATTCTTAAGGAATTCTGTGACCCGCAGAGGGGAACCAGATGATTATTAAATCTGGTTATTCTTATGCCGATAGTCATTAGTACTTGCTAGTTTTCCATTTTAACCAGGAAAATGGCCTCAGACTCTGAACTATCTGTTGGGAGCAACTGTTACTGTCCTTTGGATAGAAGGGCAGAGTGGAGCAGTAAACCTCAAATTCATTTGGTAGGTGGGTTTATTATGGGTATTTTCATATTTTTACTGATAAAGGTTAATATATCCAGTTAAGACTTTTGTTTTGAATTGGTGGAGTTTTTTTATTTTGACATGTTAATCTTCATCTATAGATAGTTTTCATTCTAGATCACAGTCTATTATTTAAGATTTATAAACCCTGATAAGGCAATGTAAAATGTAAGCACTGTTTGAGAATTCCTATGTTGATGAAAATTGACACATGGTCATTTTCTAACCAGATTATTATTATGCTTTATTTTGGACAATTGGTATTTTCCTCTAAAATTGGGGAGATTTAAAAAACTGAATTTAGGGAGTTCCCGTCGTGGCGCAGTGGTTAACGAATCCGACTAGGAACCATGAGGTTGCGGGTTCGGTCCCTGCCCTTGCTCAGTGGGTTAACGATCCGGCGTTGCCGTGAGCTGTGGTGTAGGTTGCAGACGCGGCTCGGATGCCGTGTTGCTGTGGCTCTGGCGTAGGCCGGCGGCTACAGCTCCGATTAGACCCCTAGCCTGGGAACCTCCATATGCCGCGGGAGCAGCCCAAGAAATAGCAACAACAACAACAACAACAACAACAAAAAGACAAAAACAAAAAAACTGACAACAACAACAACAACAACAAAAAGACAAAAACAAAAAAACTGAATTTAGGAGTTCCTGTCGTGGCGCAGCAGAAATGAATCCAGCTAGGAACCATGAGGTTACGGGTTCGATCCCTGGCCTTGCTCAGTGGGTTAAGGATCAAGCGTTGCTGTGAGCTGTGGTGTAGGTTGCAGATGAGGCTCAGACCTGGCGTTGCCGTGGCTGTGGTGTAGGCCAGCAGCTGTAGCTCCAATTCAACCTCTAGCCTGGGAACCTCCATATGTTGTGGGTGTGGCCCTGAAAAGACAAAAAAAAGACCAAAAAAACCCAAAACTGAGTTTAAAACTTAAAAAGTCTTATATGATTATGTTATGAAAATATAAGACTTTCAATTTAAAATTTTGTAAAGTGTTTGTTGTTATTTTACTAAAATTGTTTTTAAAAATTCATACTTTTGTATTTCCTCGTTGAAGTAGTCCCATAAAACTGCACATTCTCAGTTATCTATAGTAATTTATGAATTTTGAGGATGTTATTGTTAAGAAATGGAATCTATGTCTTGAAGATTCAAGTTTTATCAGTTTAAAATGTGTCTCTAGCCAGTGATGTTGTGGGTTCACAGAGCAAAATGGCCAGATTGGAGCTTTCTCCTTAGCTCTCCTCTCTCCAGTGTATGGTGGACTCATTTGCCTTTTGCCAAAAATGCAAGCAGTTGGGATTGAAGAAGCAGCAAAGGGTGTAAAATAATATACAAATTGAATGATTAACTTGGCCATGTAGTTAAAGCAAGCTGTCCAAAAGACAGAAGTTCATATATATGCTATAGATGTACTTTAAAAAACTATGCATACTTGTTGATATAAATGGTTGTTTTACATTAATTTTTTTCTGTAACTAATTCTCTGCTTTTATATATTTTCTTCTAATGTTCTCTTATTTCTATCTCCTTCCTCTCATCACAGTTTCAAATCTTTGTTAGAAAATATCTTACAACCCAGACTTTAACATAGGCTTCATCTCTTAGGACTTGAAATAAGTGCCTTTTAATGGCATTTCATTTGAAGTCTATTTCTTTTCCTCTCGTTGCATTAGGCAGATCTCTTCTCAACCCCTATACTCTTCCTAATGCCTTTTCATTTGGCTATATTTGTTTTTTTCCATCAAGCCTTTGTTTAGATAATTTTCCAATTTTCAACAAAACGGGAAACTTTTTCAGGCAGAGTTGGAGAATTTTATCATTCTGGGCTTCATACTATACATATTTTAAAGTGGTTTTTTTTTTGTCTTGTTTGCTCTTTTCTAGGGCCGCACCTGTGGCATCTGGAGGTTCCCAGGCCAGGTGTCTAATTGGAGCTGTAGCCACTGGCCTACACCAGAGCCGTAGCAACACGGGATCCAAGCCGCATCTGCGACCAACATCACAGTTCACAGCAACGCCGGATCCCCAACCCACTGAGCAAGGCCAGGAATTGAACCCAAAACCTCATGGTTCCTAGTCGGATTCCTTAACCACTGAGCCACGACGGGAACACCTATAGATATTTTAAAGTTTTTTTTTTTTTTTTTTTTTGTCTTTTTGCTGTTTCTAGGGCCGCTCCCGAGGCACATGGGGGTTCCCAGGCTAGGGGTCCAATCGGAGCTGTAGCCACCGGCGTATGCCAGAGCCACAGCAACATGGGATCCGAGCCGCGTCTGTGACCTACACCACAGCTCACGGCAACGCCGGATCGTTAACCCACTGAGCAAGGGCAGGGATCAAACCTGCAACCTCATGGTTCCCAGTCGGATTCGTCAACCACTGTGCCATGACAGGAACTCCAGATATTTTAAAGTTTTAAAAGACATGCTTGCTTATTCTTGTCTATTTAACCAGGAAAGATGGACCTTTATAGTATTTGTCTTTTTAATGGTTGTCTTTGATTTCAGCTGTCTAGGGTTTTTTTTTTAAGTATAACTTAAAATTGTTTTAGAAACCACTTTAAATTGTTTTTGGGTTAGAAGTGTGTGGTTGTTGGCTTCCATGGGACATAGTTTTAAAGTTTATCTTCTGTCTCCAAATTAACAGGTAGGTATTCAGTTTATTGTTTATATCCGTATAATCTACGGCTTTTCTTCAACTAAGAACAAAAAAAATGGCTTTACTCTTCCCCCCAACTCCTAATTTTTTTTTTTTTTTTTTTACAAAAAGTGGTTTAGGACTTAATTTGCAGTTCTATGTTGTTTGGCTATTGAACCAAAGCTTAAGAATAACCTTGTGTTTAGAGCATGTGATATAGTGCTCATAATAAACAGTTGATAGATCTCTGAGTGAAAGGATGGACGCATGAAGGCATCCAGCCTAGTGGAGAACAGCAGGAGCACCCTCCTTTGGGTGTATCATCTTTAGATGGAGAGGTTTTGTGGAGTTGGCTCCGTCAAGTGAATTTGAAGATTGGCACTGGTTTGTAGGCCATTGGAAATCCTGATGTTTTCAGTACTGTGGTGAGAGTACAAGATAAGAGTACAACTGTGGGTTTATTTTGTAATTGAAACTTTCAAAATACAGTTTTTTGATGTGAATAACATTCATGTAATAACTTAATAAAATCTGGTAAAGAATGAAGAAGAAAAGACAATTCCTCTGTGCATCTGCACCTGGGGGGTGCTGTTAGGTGATTGGTGTACTTTTACACACAGACAGCAGGACATAATCTGCTTAACCTGAAATTCTGTACATTCAGTTTTGAATTCTGCACGCATGTGTGTGAATCCAGTTAAAAGTTTTTTCCCTGTGTTTGGTTTTTAAACCTTACAGGCCCCTTCACAGATGTAGTCACTACAAATCTTAAGTTGCGAAATCCGTCGGATAGAAAAGTATGTTTCAAAGTGAAGACGACAGCGCCTCGTCGGTACTGTGTGAGGCCCAACAGTGGAATTATTGACCCGGGGTTGACTGTGACTGTTTCAGGTAGCAAATGTGTCCTGAATTTATGCTTTTGTCTTACTATGTGCAAACTGTTGCAGAAAATTTCTCACCCTAATCTTGAGGTGGGGTGTTATGTGGTTGATTTATAAGCAGTTATTGTCAATTTAGAATGTTGTCTATTCTTTATTTCTGCATCTTACTACCACATTCTTTGCCCTTATTATTTTATCTTTGAAGAATTGTTTCATTTTTGATTGGTCATTCTCATTCAGCTCTCTAGCTGTAGTTAAGTATTACATGCAGCTGTAGAGGTATTAGTCTAAATCTTTTGCTTAAAAAGTGGCAGAAGATAGAATTATTCCTATTCATATGGTTAAAAGTCCCCAAGAATCCATGAAACTGTTCAGAATGACCTTTTCTCTAAAGATTCTAGCTTTGCTCAAGTTTTACTGTATTAATGTCTCTTAAGAACATGTGCACTTTTTCAAAGCACTTTCTCCCACATAAGCCCCTTGTATTGAGCACCTGACTTACTGAAAACTCAAGACCCACTCCCACTAGTTACTGTTCCTATGGCAATGCCCTGGGTTCCTCTCCACCAATTCTTAGAGCAGAAACTTTCTGCCTTCCCCCTGAGGAGTCTTCCTCCAGCAGCCTCCCCTCACTTCTTTTTCTCCTCCCCCTTTAGCGCTTAATTTTTTGGATTTACACTTTTAATTTGTGTGTGTGCATACATAAGACTATACACACACGCACATGCATATATATAAATAGTTTTACATGGTCTGCAACCATGGAATATAACGGTCATAAAGTCTCAGCCATGTTTTAAGTTTTCTTTGTATTCAGTTCCTAGTGAATAGCCTAGAGTGGTTATTCAGTGAAGGGCGTTAATGGAAATTTATTGTGCGTTGTCTGGGTCCGGAGCATTTAATGCTGCACATTTTCTGATGCTGTATATTTGGCCCTCAGTTTTTTTTTTTAACCATGATGCGAGTTAATGGACTTCTCAGACATACTTTAGAAATAAGATTTTCTTATATAATTGGTATTTCTTACACTTGATAAATTGCATTTGTCTTTTTGAAAGTGTTGACATCTCTCTGTCTTAGAAATCTGAATATTCACGGAATAATTTCCACAGTATTGTATATATATTTTGTATAATTGCTGATTCAGTCTTTATAATCTCTTATTAGATTTATATTGCATAATTTAAAACCACATGGAGCTTCTAAAAACCCTTTTGTAGGACACTGAAAATCGTAAGTGCTTAGAAAAAAAAATTGACTAATTTGGACACTAGCAAAGTTATAGAAATCATGCGCCTGCTTGGTTTCCTTGTGCACTTTGTTAGAATCATTTAAAGAAATTGATAAGCTCTTGTTGAATAGGTGTATATTTAAAACCTATTTTGGAGGAGTTCCCGTCGTGGCGCAGTGGTTAACAAATCCGACTAGGAACATGGTGTTGTGGGTTCAGTCCCTGCCCTTGCTCAGTGGGTTGGGGATCCGGCGTTGCCGTGAGCTGTGGTGTAGGTTGCAGATTCGGCTCGGATCCTGTGTTGCTGTGGCTCTGGCGTAGGCTGGTGGCTACAGCTCCGATCTGACCCCTAGCCTGGGAACCTCCATATGCTGCGAGAGCGGCCCAAGAAATAACCAAAAAGACAAAAAAAAATCTATTTTGGAAAAATTAGTTCTGTCAGAATACTAATATATGGTAGTAAGTTTTTAAGTTACTTTGTTACAGAATTTCTCCTATAAATAATCCAGTTGCCTAATTTTAAGAGATATTATCACTACATACTAAAGTGAAACCTAAATTTATAAGTAGTTTTAATAGACAGTTTACTAGATTTCGAGTTTACAGACATAATAGTTAATGTTGGCAAAGTTTTGCAAATTTTCTAAATTGCTGTTTAGGGAGGGCAATTATAGATTGGTATTTATTTTTCAAATAACCATTTGCTTATTTTGTGGGTTAAGACTTTGCAAATCAGAAAGGTAAATAATTAAAACCCATTAGAAACCATAAAGTTGATTCTGGATCCTTACTGTAAATAATCCAGTGTTTGGTTTCTTGCACTCCTCTTAGTTTTTTTTTAATTTGCTACAATTAGTGAGATACTAGGAATGGCAAGAAGCAAATACAGAAGTCAATGTAATGTGTCCTTTCTTCTTATTTAGTAATGCTGCAGCCTTTTGACTATGATCCCAACGAAAAGAGTAAACACAAGTTTATGGTACAGACCATTTTTGCTCCACCAAACATTACAGATATGGAAGCTGTGGTGAGTATAGAAGTTGAAAGAAATTCATTTTGGTAAATGTTTTAAATTTTGGGTTTTGTTCTCAATTGAGAAACCTAGTTTTTAAAATTTAGAAAAATCTGGAGTTCCCGTAGTGGCTCAGTGGTTAACAAATCCGACTAGGAATCATGGAGTTGCGGGTTCAATCCCTGGCCTTGCTCAGTGGGTTAAGAATCTGGCGTTGCCATGAGCTGTGGTGTAGGTTGCAGACGCGGCTCAGATCCCATGTTGCTGTGGCTCTGCTATAGGCTGGTGGGTACAGCTCCGATTGGACCCCTAGCCTGGGAACTGCAGGTATGCTGCAGGTAGGCCCCAGAAAAGGCAAAAAGACCAAAAAAAAAAAAAAATTTGTAAATCTGTTCACTACAGAAAATCCTGAGAAATTTCAAGAATGAAGGAATTTAAAATAGTATTTCTTACACACAGTTTAGAAATGCTCCTGTTAAGAATAAAGTCCTGGAGTTCCCTTCATGGTGCAGCAGAAACGAGAGCCAACTAGAAACCATGAGGTTGCGGTTCGATCCCTGGGCTTGCTCAGTGGTTTAAGAATCTGGCGTGGCCATGAGCTGTGGTTAGGTCTCAGATGCTGCTCGGATCCCAAGTTGCTTTGGCTGTGGTGTAGGCCAGCAGCTGTAGCTCCAGTTCGATCCTTAGCCTGGGAACCTCTATATGCCATGAGTGCAGTCCTAAAAAGCAAAAAAAAAAAAAAAAAAGAATAAAGTCCTCTAATCTCTAGGGATGTTAGTGTGATTGGAACGGGTGGTGACAGCAGCTCTTCTTAGGGTGTGTACAGAGTGGGTACCTGTGGTAGGGGTCCTGCAGAGCCATTCCCCCTGCCCCAGGAAACTACACTGACTCTCTAACTATCCCTTGAGATGAAACCTGCTTGTCACCCTCATATAGCCTCTGTCTCATTCTTTGGTTTTGTTTGTTTTTAGTGGAAAGAAGCAAAACCTGATGAATTAATGGATTCTAAATTGAGATGTGTGTTTGAAATGCCCAATGAAAATGATAAATTGGTAAGTAGGAAAATAAAAGAAAATTGGGAGCTATTTAAGCTGTCAGTTACTTTGAGATTAAATTTTGCTTCCAGTTTTGACCTTTGTGGGTGTGTGGTATGGCTGTCCACTTCATGAGATTCAGTGCTTAAGTTTTTAAAAAACTTGATATGTATGTGCTCTTTTTATTTTACAATATTTCGTTCAGTCAAGAGGAAAAATACTTTTAGATACAGGCTGCATGATGTAGAAGAATCCTCTAACTCTACCAAAAATTTGCCACTTAAGCAACTTCAATTCTTTGTTAGAATGAGATGTGTGTACATAAATGTAATTAAATTACAGACATGAACCACTTTTTGGCACCTGTATACCAGCAGTTTGAGGATAAGATTTAAGTTACATGAACAGCCGAGTTTGGCTGTTCTCAGGTATTTTGCTCACTGTTGATCTTGGTTAAAATATATCTGATTTTATTCCTTAGTAAATAATTTTTATGTTGCTTTTTGATTACAATTTGAGGCAAGTACAATTTGAGGGACTGAAATATATATGTTTGCTGTTTAAAAAAAGTTTTCGAAAATATAGAATGGGTTGTGAATACTTTCTTCCCTTTCTGAAATGAAAATTTGGATTTTTTTTCTATGGTTTGTAGGAGAGACTTGAAGGGCAAGTAGGTGTGTTTGTGTGTGTGTGTGAGAGAGAGATTTAGCGTAAGATAATATGGATAAATAAAATTTTTTGGCACAGGTTACAATTCTGGAAACCATATACCCTACCGAAAAGTAAACTTGCAGATTAAATCTATGTGCTCAATTATTGTTACTCTCTTAGGATAAGCTGAAATGACAAAGTGAATGATAATTTGGTGTTGACCAAATCATTTATTGTGTTTTTAATTTTAATGCCTTTTTAAAGGGATTTTGTGAAGTTTGCCAAAAACAGAAAATGTGAATGTATACGTTCTACTGGAAATTGAGAGTTTGGTGGCATGTAGATGCTTCCCATTTGTAGTTTACTTTTTCTTTTGCCTGGGCTGCTTGGATGCTAATAGCTTGCATAGCTCCTGTTATTTCGGAACCAAGAAAACATTAATAGTATGTTGTCTGCGTTGACTAAATTTTTATTTTGTTTCCAGTTTTATTGAGCTGTAATTAACATACAGGACTGTGTATAAGTTTAGGGTGTCAGCATAAAGACTAATCTTACATATAGTGTGATTACTATAGTAAGTTTAGTTAACATCTGTTATCTCATTTAGCTCCAAGAGAGGTTTTTTGCCCCTGTGATGAGAACTCTTAGAATCTGCTTTCTTAAACTTTCAGATATGCCCACAGCAGTGTTCACTGTGGTCACCATGAGGTGCACCACACCCCCCGTTCTTATTTATCTGGTAGCTGGAAGTTTGTACCTTTTTGACCACCTTCATCCATTTCTTCCTCTCCTGCCGCACTTGTGATAACCACGAGTCTGATCTCCTTTTTATGAGTGTGGACTTGGGTTGTTGTTATCATTGTTTCCTTTTGAGATTCCATGTATCAAAAAGATCAGTCATTCAGTCTTTGTCTTTCTTTGACATACTTCACTGAGCATAATGCCCTCAAGGTCCATCCATAGGTGCATATGTCAGGATTTCCTTTTTTAATGGCTGAATTCCATGGTGTATATTTATAACACACACACACACACACACACACACACCCCAACAACTTTATCTGTTTATCTATTGATGGACCTTTAGGTTGTTTCCATGTCTTGGCTGTGGTAGGTAATGTGCTGTATGACCATGAGGTTGCAAGTATCTCTTCAACATAGTGTTTTCATTTCCCTCAGATGTATTCCAAGAAGTGGAATTCATTGAAATAAGCATTGCCTTATTTTAAATACTTGGATATTTCCTCACTTAGAATTTTATGTCATTTTTACATTCATTTAATAGACATTGAGCTGTCTTTTCAGCTGGGCTTCTGTTATGCTCTGGATAGTAGACATGTTTGAGATTATAATCTGGAAAGATCTAAAACCAAAGTATTTGATATTGCTGATTGGAAACCAAACCAGAAGTTAATGGAAATAATATGACCATGGTAGTTGAGCCTAGCCATTTACCACCTCAGAGGAGAGTAGCAGGTGTACCTAACATGGATGCAGCCCATAGTAATCCAGCAAAGTGGTTTTGGATCTGCCTAAGGGCTTGAACAAGTACTGAATTGAGATCCACACTGTGGAGCTCAAGCAGAAATAGTTTGGCACTGGTACTTTTTCAGAGCAGGTTATTAGTGACCCAAAGTCTGTTCAGTAATTTCAAAGCACTCCAGAGAATATCTTATTCTGAGCCTGGATGCACTAGTTGCAGAACATATTTGCTTTAATTGAACTATTGGATGTGCAGTATAGTTATTATTGACAAGTTATAGGAAATACTTGCTAAAGATTTTTTTTTAAAAAAAAACATTCATTTTGAAAAACTTCAGGTACTTAGAAAAGTAGACACTACAATGAACCCCTGTGAACCTATGGCTAGCCTTATTAACAATTACCAGTTTAGGATTTATCGTATTTTATCTAAACCCCACCACCTCCCATCTCACATATTATTTTGAAGCAAATCTCAGACATAACAGAATTTCATTTGTAGCTGTTTCAGTATGTATTGTTCAAAGATAAGGACTTTAAGAAAAGGGGGAAAGAAGGATGGCAGTACTATCATTAATCTTCAGAAGCTTAATACGTCATTAATATGGAGTTCCCAGAATGGCTCAGTGGTTAACGAAGCCGACTAGTATCCATGAGGACACAGGTTTGATCCCTGGCCTCACTTGTTTGTTGGGTTAAGGATCGGGCGTTGTCCGTGACCCTGTGGCATAGGTTGCAGTCTTGGCTTGCATCTCAAGTTGCTGTGGCTGTGGCATAGGCTCTGATTTGACCCCTAGCCTGGGAACCTCCATATGCTGCGAGTGTAGCCCTAAGAAGACGAAAAACAAAAAACAAAAAACCATTAAAAGTGAACTATCCAGGTAGTATGCAGATTTGCTTCATAAGTGGCATTTAAACTTTTTTTTTTTTTTTGCAGTTTGATTTTAGATCATAATAAAGTTCACATACTGCTTTTGGGTGATATGTTTCTTAAGTCTCTCAAGCTATAGATTCCCACCTCTTGCAAGTTATTTGTTAAAGAGACTGGGTTTGTCCTGCAGACTTACCCATGGGCTAAGTTTTGCTGATTGCGTACTGTAGCTGCCATTTAACTTTTCGTATAATTGGATCTGGAGGCTTGATTACATTGAGATTTATTTTTGCAGGTTGGGTCTTATTATTTTGATGTTAGAACCGTTGGTGTGTTGGTTCTCAGCCAGGGCTGATTTGTCCTCCAGGGGACATCTGCAGTGTCTGGAGACGTTTTTGGTTGTCACAGCTAGTGGGGAGGAGTACTGTGGACATCCAGTGGGTAGAGACTAAGATGCTCAGCTTCCTATAGTGAACAGGATGGTCCCCACAGCAAAGAAGTCTCCAGACCCAAGTCAGCAAAGTCAGAAAGTAAGCAAATATGGTTTAGGTCCATTAATTCATTTAAGGTTATGTAATGGTGACATTCTGTCATTCCTGCTTCATCTAGAATACTCATGTAGAGAGAAACTTGCTGTTACTTGCTGATTCTTTCAATGGTGGATTTCTAAATCTGTTAAGTTATAGGCTCTCAAAAAAAATGACTTGGTCACAGGTGCCCCTCTTATGTGGTTCACAGTCACTTTCCCTTCCTTTTCTCCCATCTCCCTCCTCCTCGCTGTATTGTTATAAATGCGTGGGCTTAAACAGTTTGTGTTTCAGCTCCTTGCAGTTATTATTGTATTGGTGCTCAGATCGTTAGGAAGAGCCTCCATAGGTTGGTTCCTGAGCCCTTTTACCATGGTGGTCTTGGGTAGTTTTCTTGATGCCTGGTATGGCAAGATATCTCAGGCTGAGACCTGGAATAGATGTCTCTTCAAGCTGGGGTCCATTCAGGGGAGGTGGTGTTTCAGGACTACTGTTCTGGGTGCTGGGAGTAAGATGATGATATTTAATTTTGTTGGAATTCTTATCAGACCATTCATTCTTTTGGCCAAGATTTGAATGTTGGCCTGGTTGTCATTTGAAGGCACTTTTTTTTTTTTTTTAAGGGCCACACCCGAAGCATATGGAAGTTCCCAGGCTAGGGGTTGAATTGGATCTATAGCTGCCAGCCACAGCCACAGCCACATTAACATGGAATCTTTAACCCACTGTGAGAGGCCAGGGATTCAACCTGCATCCATCCTCAAGGGCACGATGTTGTGTTCTTAACCCTCTGAGCCACAGTGGGAACTCCTGAAGGCACTTTTAATGGTAAAATTATGTCAGCATCACATAAATCACCTAGGATGATGTACATCCTTTTATTTCTTGAGGTGTAGTGATGGTGTTTTATGGTTGGGATGTGTTATTGAAGATCTTGATAATTCAGTGTTGTAAAACCCAACACTGACCCGGAGAAGACTGGGCAGGTATTCTTGTGAGCCAGGTGCTGCACTCTTGGACTGCAGTAATTTGTGACTTGTTAGCTTTGCCATTATGATTCTTGATGTTTTTAAGTGTTTGGAATTCACATTTCAAGTTTTGCTCATAAAATGAGACTTAATATTTCCGAATATCAGTATTTCAAATTTATATAATTCAAATATACAAAAACAATTGTATCTGTACTAACTTCAGCCTGGAGGTGGCCTTAACTGACTAGGGTGCATGTTGAAACAAAGGGCTGAGAAGTTCCCTTTGTGGCTCAGTGGTAACTAACCCAGCTAGTATCCATGAGGATGCGGGTTTGATTCCTGGCCTTGCTCAGTGGGTTAAGGATCTGGTGTTGCCATGAGCTGGTGTGGTTCACACATTGCGGCTCAGATCCTGCATTGCTGTGGCTGTGGTGTATGCCAGCAGCAACAGCTCTTATTTGACCCCTAGCCTGGGAACCTCCATATGCTGCAGATGCAGCCCTAAAAAGCAACCCCCCCCCCAAAAAAAACCCCAAAGGGCAGAGGCACAACTGTGTTTTTATAAGGCAATATTCCCCAAAGTGTGTTGGTGGATTGGAAGGGTTCTGTGTCAGGTGAGTTTGGAAGAATGCTATAAAAAACTTATCTTCCAATAAATAAGTACGTTGCATATTTGCATATTAAAGGCCCTGAGTAGGACATGGCTAACCCAGCATTTCTTTTTTCTTTTATATAAGGCAGCTAACTTCTCTTGGACTGCCTGATGTTCTGTAAAATACGCTTTTGGAAACACTACTTAAATTCATTCTTGTAGTGTTACCAGCCTACAGATTCTACAGGACATCTTTTTTTTGTCTTTTGTCTCTTTTTGTTGTTGTTGTTGCTATTTCTTGGGCTGCTCCCTCGGCATATGGAGGTTCCCAGGCTAGGGGTTGAATCGGAGCTGTAGCCACCGGCCTACGCCAGAGCCACAGCAACGCGGGATCCGAGCTGTGTCTGCAACCTACACCACAGCTCACAGCAACGCCAGATCGTTAACCCACTGAGCAAGGGCAGGGACCGAACCCGCAACCTCATCGTTCCTAGTCGGATTCGTTAACCACTGCGCCACGACGGGAACTCCAGGACATCTTAATTACTGAGAAATGTACTTAAATTGGGAGCTCCTAGCACAGACTTATTTCTCTCTGAATTGTGGATTATATGACTTTCTTTCATCAGTTTATTGTTGCATCTCATCCTTTAAAGAAAATATGAAACCTCAAAGTAATCAAATCTGGAATGTTTATAATAGTACACAATAAATGATATAAAGTTTTTGTGAATTTGTTGTAATGATTAAACATGATGAAACCTTATATATATATTTAAAGACCATAGTATCTTTGACATACTGATTTCTTTCTAGCATCCATAGATATAATTACGAAACTACTTAATATCCTTTTTCTGCATGTCTATCTTCAGTTTAGTATGAACTTTGTTAGGAAATTAGGGCATCATTGAGTAGTGTTTTGCTTAGATAACGTTTGTCAGTTTACTACAGATCAATTGAGAAGATGCCATGTGAAACTGAGTCCTGACTTATACAAATTGATTAAAGATGACACTCCCTTTTTCAAGGAAAACATATTTCTTTTTTTTTTTTGTCTTTTTGCTATTTCTTGGGCTGCTCCTGCTGCATATGGAGGTTCCCAGGCTAGGGGTCTAATCGGAGCTGTGGCCGCCAGCCTACGCCAGAGCCACAGCAACGCAGGATCCGAGCCGCGTCTGCAACCTACACCACAGCTCATGGCAACGCCGGATCGTTAACCCGCTGAGCAAGGGCAGGGACCGAACCCGCAACCTCATGGTTCCTAGTCGGATTCATTAACCACTGCGCCACGACGGGAACTCCGAAAACTTTAGTTTTAAACTAAGTTGTTGGCGACAACTTGTGCTTTAGGACGCAGCTCTCTCCAGAGGGCGCATGCACTCTGTGTTCAGCCTTAGAGTTGAGCACAGCAGAGACGCTCCTGTTGAGTTAGTGGTCCTTTGCACATTTACTCTAAGGAGTTAATCATCAGAATTTATGACCTTCTGTTGTCGACTTAGAAATGTGTGGTTAGTACCCAAAGCAGATAGACACACAGTAGCTGTCCTAGTTGTTGATGCCTTCTTCTCACAGTCAGTCACAGGTAGCAAGTCTTAAACTTGGTGATGTTGACTCAGTGTTTCTTATGTGAAGTGCCCCATCCCACTCTCACTCACCTCCCCATACCCTCCAAAAGAAGTAGGCGTTTAGTTTAAGGTAAAAATACCATACCTCTTTGAGGATCGGGATCTTTTTAGGTATTCTGTTCTTGGGCATTTAGTCTTTTTAAAAACAGTTGGAAAGGGTATATTATTATGTTGTTGATTTCTTTAGATTTTTTAGGACTTCGATACTGAATGTGTAGCCAAGATGATTAAAGTTCTTGGTCATCTTATAGGGTAAGAAATGTGCCAGCTTTAGAAGTATAGTGGTTGAGTCTGTTTTTATTTTTATAATTTAAAGAAATCATTTTTTTGTGTGTGATTTGAACTTATTTATATATTTGAATCGTCATTAGAATATGGCCTCCTTTGGGGAAATATCTCTCTGATTTGGATCATATGTTGAGTAACCTAGGAGTCCAAAAAGACCCTTTTATTTTAGAGTAAAAGGAGGTACTATTAATAATTATTCCTGGACAACACTACCTTTAGGCACTAAAATGTGGGGTCTCCCTCATCCTGGGGAAGAGCAGCTCTTTGACTAGATGTTAATGGCCCACAGACGTCAGTTGAGTTTGTTCGGTGCTGCTCCTGAGAGCCATTCAGCACATTGCCTGGGCTGTTGCTAGCTGGGCGCAGATGATACCAAAGCGTTGACTATCTTATATTTTACAGAGTGGGGTTCTCTGAATTATTAGCCCTTTTCAGTTATTATCAACTCTGTATTGTGAAATCTAATGTCCAATTACTGGTGGTATTTTTTTCAAGATTGAGTGTGGTTTTAACTAACTTTTTTTTATGATTTATCTACCTGTTCACTTCTTTAGGTTGAAATAAATATTTTTGAGTTTATTTTAGGCCACCAATTCTACTTGACATTTTCTAAAATTTTTTTTTTATTAAAGTATGGTTGACTTACAGTGTACTTTTTCCAAGTTTTAAATGCCCTCCATTTAACATCTACTAATTACATACTTTCTAGAAAAAAACTGATTTTTCTTAATGAAGACTGAAGGACTGTCAAGAATAGGAAATTTCAGGGTCCCATGTATAGAGATTTTTTATGATTAAATGTACGTTATTTTCTATTGCCACAAAGAGCAGATTTGGGCCAGTGCAGTATTACGTAAGATGGAATTCTCTTAGTTATGTGCAGTGATATGAATATCAGTAAGTATTATTTCAGAGTCTGTTCCAACCTTTTTGTATAATATTTTTTGTGTATTAAAGGAATTTTAGAAGATAAGAAAACTGTGGAGATAATAATGGTATTCTAGTATGTAATATGTATCTCTGTATTGATCCTGGGAGGTAGGTAGTGGGGAGGGAGGGTGTGTTGGGAGGGTGTGTTGGGAGACATTTATAAATCATTTTGATTTTTGAACCCTTGAGAAAATTGATTTAACTTCAAAATTGTTCAGGTTGAGTGTTATCAAAGGTAAGAAAATATGAAATGCTTGTTTTTCAGGTATTGACAAGTATTGATTAATAACGAAAATTAAGAGCCACACAGAAGGTATTCATTTTAGGACAAAATGAGGCTTGCATAAGTTTTAATACCTTTTTAAAAATATACATTTAGGTAGTGAACATGATGCAAGTTGATCATAGCTGATTTTGTTTGGGAAATATTATGTAAAATTCAGAATGTACTTTTGCTTTATTTAACATAGCTATTATGTATTATTTCTTAAGCGTGATGCATTTTTGTAGACTCCCGTGAATGTTTTGGAGCCTAATGATCTCTGTGTTAGTCGTTCCCAGTCCCACGCAGGAGGAGTCAGAGTCTGGTGTGAACCTGAGCCTTGTCTCCCCTGCTCTCAGGGTACCGCCCCGCCGGGGACTGCTCTGGCTGCCACTCCACTGAGCACCACCACCAGCACAGTCGCAGCACCTGCCAGTTATAGCACGAAGAGTGAGCCCAGGGGACTCAGTGTGTTCAAACAGGAGAAGCAGAAGGTTTGTTCTAGGGAGCTAACAGATTCAGGGGTCTACTAGTGTTACTGGTCATGTTAATGGAGTCGCCTGACACGAACGTGGTATTTATTAACTGTGTTATGTGAAGTAATTCGAATTGAAATTTTCAACTATGTTTAAAATTATAGTAGAACAACAAATCATTTGAAAATTCAGGCATACAGGCTAAATTCTGTTCTAAAATAATTTAACACTAAAATCTCAGTAGTGAGCAGGATATGTGAACATTATTATGAAATTGGTATAATCTTTCCTGTCACTGAGATCCGGGGAGCTTAGTCTAAAAAAGACTTGGGTAGAGCAGCAGCAAAGGTCGGAGCTGGCTGGCAAATACTGTTCTCCAGGCAAGTATTTGTGTTTGTGTTAAAAAGATAAATGAGATTACTGCTTATGTTTTCTTACCAAGTACAAATAATAGGAAGCCTTCTTTAACTGTCACTTTAGTTATTTGCAATGCCCTAGGGTAGGAGAATTTGTGGCAAAAGCCCTAAAGATCTTAGGTCACATTTGAATTTATTAATGTTTTCGTGTGTGTACACTTAACATTCACTCAAGTGAAATGACTGCAGTCACAGTAACATGACTGTGACTTTTTGGTGGTGTCATGGTCGTTGCGATTCCGTTATCATTTCTTGCTTACTGGGAGCTTCAGGAACCCCACAGTTTGAGCAGGTTGCTTATACTTTGATTTGGCTTTGCAGAGAATATGCATACCAAGGCTTTAAAAAATCTGATCTTTTTCTAAATATCTAATACTTTAAAAATTTTGTGATTTTAGTTATCTACTTCTGGGAATCATGATTCTAGAGACAAAGAGTAAGTGGGTTGTTTAGAGTAAAAATGTATCTTGAGTGACTTTATTATTCAAATACAACCTCTTCCCACGTTAAGGACTTATTTGAGCCTCCTGACAATTTCCTACCATAGCTCTTGGCTTTGCTTCCCTGGACAGACATTTGATCCCTTGCTCATACAGGAGTCACGAGAATGTACCCCAGGTTTATATTCTTTTGTTCCTTTGTTCCTCCCAAGGTTTCATTGCAAAACCCTACTTTGCCTTATATTTTACCTTTTCCTTTCTGTCTAGTCCCTAAGCCCTTGCATATTCTAGTTACCTCCAAAAGGAATAACTTAGAATATTGGAACTGAAATTCTGGCGATGGCTGAAAAAAAAAAAAAAAACCAGAGAAGTAAGTTCAACTCATAGGTGGAGGGGGATTATTGCAGATAGGCTAAATAATATAGAATAGCGGAAATTGTACAAAATAATCATTTTTTTTACGGCCTTGATCTTCAGTTTCTTCTAGTTGCAGTTTTAGATACTGTGTTAATGTCATGTTGCTCTTCATCATTGCCTAAGTCACAGCATGTCAAGTCCCTCCAGTTTGCTTGTTTCATGGTTCTCAGAACAACCAGTCTCCTCATTCTGGACCAGTCTGAAGCACCTCTCACCGAACACGCTGTTTTCCTGGAGCCAAACCTCCCTGTGGCGCTCCTGGATGGACGAGTGTAGTTTAGTCTCAGCAGCCTTAGTGTTTCCATCAGGCTCTTCAGATTGTTGCTACTCAAATGGCTCGTCCCCCCACCCCCTCAACCCTCCCACCCCCCATCCTGGTTAGGTTATGTGTGCTTCTACTTTAAATAAATTAATCTGTAAATAAATTAGACTTCTTTGCATCTACTCTTTATGTTGGCTGGTTTGTAGGGGCCTGAATGACACTGAGTCCATGATATAAGTACACTCAGTATAACTTTTCCATGACTTATTTGGCTCATTTTTGAAATGTGTTTAAGCTTCACTGTATCTTTTGCATTCCAGTCTTACCACATTTATGCTCCACAAATTGGTTATGACACTCAAATTGGTTTCTTCTCCTTTTCCTTATAAAAGCAACATAATAACATTGAGAAACATTTCAATAAAAAGAAAAATCTAATTCTGCCACCATGAGAAGATATTGATTGATGTTATTTAAAATCCCAAAGAGTGGGAAGCTACCCATCAACTAACAGGAGTGAGGTGTTTAAGTCATTTTGATAAGGCACAGGATAGAATATTTAATGACATCATGTCATTTAAAGTAATAGTTAAGGAGTTCTTGTTGTGCCTCAGTGTTAACAAACCCGACTAATATCCATGAGGATGTGGGTTTGATCCCTGGCCCTGCTCAGTGGGTTGAGGATCCAGCATTGCCCTGAGCTGTGGTGTGGGTTGCAGACGTGGTACAGATAGGGCGTTGCTGTGGCTGTGGTGTAGGCAGGCAGCTGCAGCTCCAATTTGACCCCTGGCCTGCTCCTGTGGCCCTAAAAATTAAAATAATTAAAATAAGTTTGCATACATGAATGATAAAAGCATTACATGTATGCTGATTTTAGAAGCTATGCATATGAGGGAGTTACCATTGTGGCACAGTGGCAACGACTCTGACTAGTATCCACGAGGATGCAGATTCAATTCCTGGCCTCGCTCATTGAGTCCAATTCCACCCCTAGCCTGGGAGCTTACATAAGCTGCAGGTGCGGCTCTAAAAAGCAAAAAAACAAAAGCAAAAACAAAAACCCCATGCATATGAGAGAATATTGGAAGATAATATATAAATAATGGTTATGTTGGGTTGATGAGAGAAAGGGTGGTGAGTTCCTCTATCTTTCAAAATCCTCAATTTTCTGGAGTTTTAAGAATTTGTTTAAAAATTGAAAGCCAGTCGTGAAGAGTTTGAGGATTCCTTGTTTTAATTTTTTTCCCTCTGGTTGGCCTCTTGTACCCTCCTTTTAATTTTTTAGTTAACTTTCTGTGATATTTTTGCCCAGACCTGAAGATTGCTCGGTTGCCCTGCTGTTGCCTGTTTGCCTTCATCTTTAGAGCAAGGTTTGCTCCATTTGCACAATTCTTGTTTTCTGAAGCCAGACTTGTTCTGAGTTGGTAGAGAGCAAAATATATCTAAAACACAATTTTTAATAATAGTGATGGGATCAGTGAGGACAACGGGAGGTTAGAGCGGACAACAGGAAAGACGGGAAAAGAAGGCAGAGAACATTGAAGCAGACTTCCTAAAAACTCGTCACAGCTGGGAAGCTTCCGAAGAAAATGAAAACTCAGAATGTTGACCGGAACTTCATTATAATACTAGTAATTTTTACATGAATTTAGACAGCAGTGATCAAATCACATTCTCTTCTTCAGAAATAATAGTTTTGTCCCTTGAACAAACAGTATATACTTAATATAAAGTCAGGAGCTGGGTGCTGTGGCAGGTGTGTAACCTACAGTTAGACTGGTGAGTGCTGTGGAATGCCATAGTTGATTTTGGAAATGGTTTTTGTTAGATGTTTCTACCCTTCCATCTGAAAAGTTAAGGATGAGACTTGGTGCATGCATTTGGGTAGGGTGTGTGTGATGGTGTGGATGATTCTGGGGAAAGGGCACTGAGGCCACAGGCTCAGGACCCTGACCTCTGTGTGTGTCTCTGAGCCTTTGCCACTGGTGTCATGCGTGTGAGTTCTGGCAGGACTGAAGATTTGGGGCTTACAGATTTTTGTGTGTGTGTCTTTTTAGGCTGCACCTGCGGCATATGGAAGTTCCCAGGCTAGGGATCCAAATGGTGTCACTGCTGGCTTATGCCATAGCAGCAGTGACACCAGATCTAAGCCGAACCTGTGACCTACACCACACGTCATGGCAACACTGGATCCTTAACCCACTGAGCAGGGCCAGGGATCAAACCTGCATTCTCATGGGTACTAGTCAGGTTCATTACCGCTGAGCCACAAGGGGAACCCCTAGGGCTCACAATTTTAAAAGTGCTTGAGTACCAGTGTGATTTCCATGTTGAATTCATAAGCAGGCGTGTTCTCAGTTATGGTTGTGTGTCCTTAACGTCATGAAACTGACTTTCGCCCTTTGTCCCCATGACACATCTTTGTCTTCATTATTTTCCCCTTCAGTGTTTCTATCCTTCAGCTTTTTTTTTTTTTTTTTTCCATTGATAGAAGTTAGGTTTCCTTTGAAATGTTCTTTTTGGATAGTCTCATTTTATTGGAAGGATTGCAGTGAACTCCCCTTTTGCTCCAGAGCCTCCTTGGAAGTGCAGAGTCAGAGCACTGACAATGAACTTCATGTTTGGATTTTGGTTGGTGGCACTTTTCGTACTTACGGAGTAACTGCTGTTGGCCCAAGTGCTGGATTTAGGGGTCAGTGTACAGAGAGCTGACTCTTGTCTCCCTGCCTTTGAGGTTTGGTAGGGAGGACACTCTGGGTCCACTATTGCTCTGTGGTGAAGTGAGTGCTCAGGGCCGTGGGCGCACAGGAGGGAGTGCGCTGCTCCTGCCGACCTCCCTGACCGCCTGCCAACACTCACTAACTTAGTCCTGAAGGTGGACAGATGACTAAACATTTGGTATTTTAAAAACTTCCTAATAGTGAATTTGAAAATTGGGAAGACTTTTCATTTAAATAATTTTTTGGAGAAGGATGTGGAGTTTAAATTTTTGTTTAAAACCTGTGAGAAGATTGAGTCCTTTAAAAGAACTCCGATCCACTGTCTTTGTGATGCAGAACGACATGGAGCCCAGCAAAGCTGCGCCCCTGAACGCCGCCAAGCAGGATGGGCCGGTGCCAAAGCCGCACAGTGTTTCCCTCAGCGATGCGGACACCAGGAAGCTGGTGGAGGAGTGCAAGCGGCTCCAGGGAGAGATGGTGAAGCTGTCGGAGGAGAACCGGCACCTGCGGGTGAGTGCTTGCCATAGCGTGCCCTGAGTGAGGCCGGGAGTGGGTGGGAGGGGCCGCTTGATGTCAGCCTTGACTGAAGCCTCTCCAGTTCCTTTTCCTTCCCCCAAGTGCGTTTCTGTCCTGGCCTTGGGCCCCAGCCTCTCGCTGCCCACACGCTCCCTTCCCAGCAGCGGTCCTGGGCTTCCTCTTGCTCGTTCTGCCCTCGAAGTCTGTGCCCTGGTCCCATGCTGCCACATGGTGCTGTCCCAGGGTAGCCACCAGTCACGTGGGTACTTGAGATTTGGGTGGTGTGAATTAGGACATGCTGGGAGGGACACTGCAAAAATCCGTCTCTTTTTGTTGTTACACGTTGAAATATATTGGACTGAATAAATCACATTATTAAAACTAATTTTTCCAGTTTTTGTATATTTTTAATGTGCTGTTAGAAAATTTAAACTTCCGTATGTGGCTCCCATTTGAAGTGCCTGTCCTGGAGGGGCCGGGTATCCTGGAGGAGCTCCACTGCTGCATACAGCTTCCTCCCCCCACCTCCCACAGGCGTGCCTTTGTCTTACGGTGCTAACTTCTCACCTTCTCAGTATAACCTTTCCTGGGGCTCTCCTCCCCCCCAGAGAAAGGGAAGTAGTTTTGGAATGCTACCTCCTCTGTTTCCAGGGTACGGCTTACCACTTGTGCTGTTCCTCTCCCTCTAGCAGGCAGTGGTTTCTTGAGGGCCAGGGGTTTGTCCATTCGGCTTTACCCTCAGCATGTGTGCATGGTGTTCATTCATGGGTTTGCAAGAGTGAACAGTGGGCTGTGCAGTAGTCTGGAGTTTGTTAATATTTCAGGACCTGAATATGTTAAAATTGTTTTTTTTAAGGTTCTATTTGAAGCTTTTCATATCAAAGTAGATGATACTGAAATGTATGTAAAGTAAGTCAGCTAAGTTATGGGACTTACAGAAGTTCCCCCATGGCCTAGTGGTTAAGGACCTGGCGTTGTCATTGCCGTGCTTAGGGTCATTGCTGTGGCACAGGTTTGATCCCTGCCCAGGAATTTCTATATGCTGCAGGCACAGCCAGAAACAAAAATTATGGAAACTAATGTACATTTAATTATTTCGTAGTCTGGAAACGACACGCTGAATCAAAGGCACTATATCTTGATCTGTGCAGAGGGGATTGTTCTGGCTATTTTTTCCCCCTTCTGCCTGGGAGTGGAGGGAGGGTCTCCAGTTTTGAGGGTGCTGTTTTTGCTGCTTTTTCTTGACCTGCTGTGGCTTCCTTGGCTCTGTCTTGGGTGCAGGGTGGGCTCCTCAGCACCCAGTGCACGTGCTCCAAGAGCCTGGATCCTCCCTGGTAAGGTGGGGGCTGGGAGGAGTGAGCAGGGCAGGTGGTGTTCCCTGCTCTGCACACTCTGTAGGAGAGGTTATTTGGAAAGCCTGCACCTGTATAAAAGATAAACAGAAGAACCTTTAAGACCTCTAGTTTACAGAGTTGGTTTCCTGACCTGAACAGTTTATGTGTGAGGCCCATTGTAACTTGTTATCAGGTTACCTTTCTTGAGTGGGTCTCACCTGTGCCCCCAGCACTGTGGTTCTTAATCTGAACCTGCTAGTGAGCTTTTCAGACACCCATGTCCAGACACCCGCCCCCCAGACTTAGTGAGTCAGAGTCCCCCCAGGAGTGTCAAGTTCTTTCTGAGACTTAGAGTCACCATTCTCTCTACATAGGACTAGTTAGAGCAAGACCACAAACCCACAACCCTCAGGACACCCAGTCATGCAAATGGAACAGTATGGTGTCAGGTGGACTCTTTGAGTTGGAATTAGTAAACACTTTGGATGAATTAGTGTGAAAAGTAAAAATGAGCTCGCACCAAGGAGGTGAAAATCTGCCCTGCTGGTCATCAGGTTGGGATGACCAGCCGATGCCTGCTGCCTAGTAAACAGTTGTCAGTCCCTGTTGCCCCCTCCCTGAGGTCCTCCTTTAGCCTCCTGCTTTGAGGGACTGCTCTTTTCCTATGAGGAGCCTTGTTCCTAAGCTTATAGGCTGTCAGGAGCTCTGCCAGGGGGACTGAAGCCGTGAGAGCCAAGCAGCTGCTCGTCTGGAGGAACACAGTCACTTTGAGTCCCGTCCAGGGGTGGGGCCTCAGATGTGATTCTGTACACAGCATCCCTCATCTGTTGTACTTGTAGTTGCCATTGACAAAGGATTTTGCATCTGCTCTGCAGTCCAGACCCTGTGCCGACCTCCTGCTTTGCATGGGGCACGTCAGAACACTACGTTTAAATATTGTCCTGAACTTCCCCCTTCTCCCAAATCCCTTCAGGTCCTATCTTGTCCCCTGAACCTCTGCTGTGCGAGTGCCCTAACTCACACTATCTGACCTAACTTTGTTTCTGGTAGTCTGTGGCTCAGGGCTAGGACAGGTGTAAGCAATGTCAAGCTACTGTGGGCCACTGGGAAATAACTGCATGCAGAGAATTCTTCAGTTGTGTTCATTTTAGTAGGATTTTTCCTTCTATATAAATGTAACTGTAGCTGATATTTCAGTTTTTTGGGAGTATATTTCTTAGCTCCAGTTTTAAAAATCAGCATTATTGAGGTGTAATTTATATTCCATAAAGACACCTGTTGTGAGTATACAGCTCTGATTTTTAGTAAATTTATAGAATTGCACAGCCATCCCTGGAGCCCCATTTTAGAACGTTTCTGTCCCCCTAGAAAGTTTTATTAGGCCAGCTAGCAGCTCATCCCTGTTGTCACCAAGCTGCATGCATCCTACTTTGCTTTCTTGTCTGTTCATTTGTAGCTCAGTCCTCTTATGCATATTCGTTTTTAAAACCTTTCTTTGTGCATATATTTTTTCCTAGGATGAAGGCTTAAGGCTCAGAAAGGTAGCACATTCGGAAAAACCTGGATCCACCTCAGCCGCGTCCTTCAGAGATAATGTCACCAGCCCTCTTCCTTCACTCCTTGTTGTAATTGCAGCCATTTTCATTGGATTCTTTCTAGGAAAATTCATCTTGTAGAGTGAAGCATGCAGAGTGCTATTTCTTTTTTTTTCTCCCGACCAGAAAAAGATTTGTTTACCTACCATCTCACTGGTAGTGTGGCCCACGGTGACCATTCTTTGTGTGTACAGCGTCATGTAGGCCTCGCCTTTAAAGGTCTCACGGTTAGAAATCAGTAAGAGCAGAGTGTTCAGCGCCTGGACAGAGTGTACGTGGCCAGACCATCACTAGCAGGTGTCAGTTGCACATTCAGTCCTTTATGAAATTCATAAATAAAAAATTGTTCTTTCTTTGTGGTTTTAATAAGAGTTCAAGAATTGTTCAGAGTCTTGTAAATGTTATTTTAATAATCCCTTTAAATTTTATCTGTTGCTGTTACCTCTTGAAATATGATTTATTTAGATTGCTAATCCCACTCATTCAGGAAATGCCAAGAGGTATTCTGTGGGGAAATGGTGCCTCTTACAGTGTAAATTTTCTCCTTTACCTTTGCTAATATCATGGCAGAATTTTTCTTATCCCTCGTGAGGCAGTTGTTGACTGAGTTTTTCACCCTTACAATCCTGTCCCATGGTATTTAACATAAAAATAATAAAACCGTTAACAGATTCTTGCTCGATAGCTTGTGTGTGTCTGTCATGTCATTAGATGGGATACCAGGGCGTGCGCTGTGGTGATTTGGGTTATAAAATGTGTAATTTATCTCACACTGAACCCTTTCATATATTACAGTATTTGCGGGGAAGAGTCCTCATTGTTTTAAGCAAAGGAATTGATAACATTTCAGACCACTTTTGGCATTTTGGAAGATCAAAATCCATTTGTCTTCGAGATAATATAAAATAAGCAATGAGAATAAAAGTGCTGTGATTTCAGTCAGTTTACGTGTCTGCTGCATGGCTCTGTTGTGTTTATTTTACTCTAGTCTTCATAGGTTCTTTCAGTATCTTTTCAAGAAAGCCTAATAATGCTTCTTGGTTCTAGTCACTGCTTTTCAACCAGCCTAATAATTCCTTTTATTTTAGAACATTTCATAGTAATAGTTAAAAGTGGTTTTTTTCCCTGTCCAGTTTGATACTCAAAAGTAAGTTTCCATTATGGAAATTTGTTATGACTTGAGCCTTGGGAATTCCTTTGTGAAAAATGACCCTATCTTTGCCCCTGTCAACCGTGTGGTATGTTTTCAGTGTAAATGCAACATTATGGGGTCTGGTGTACTTTCCTGCAATTAGTTTTTTATTTGGTTAATCTGTGCCAGCATAGAAAATTTTGGAACCAGAGAAGATAGAGTCACTTTTTCTGCTAAGTACAATGTAATATAAGTGAATTTTGATTTTTGAAAATTGGTGTTGGTTTTGTAAAAGATCCACTTATATCTGAAAAGGAAGTTGGCCTTGGGAATTTGATGTGGTGCAGAGAAGTGTGTTGGCCCCAGGTCTGTGGTGAAGGAGTGAGCTGTTTGGAGTTCTGGGTTGTATTTTCATCTCAGGTATATTTTGAACTTGTCAGAGCTGTGTATTGTGTTACTGTCTCTGTGATGTTTTTCCAAAGCTCTGGCTTGTGTGTGCACAGTCTTCCGTGCAGCTTACCCCCCATGACTGGACTCCATACCAGCAGAAGCCCGTTTCCGTCCTGCCAGTGCCATCGGTGATTCCTTGCCTTAAAGCCCTCTGTGTAACCAATATTATTGGTGATGAGAATCAGAATGAGCTTTCATAGCTATTGGGTTTTTTAACTTATGTTCTCAGAAATTTAGCAAAACCCCATTTTATGGGAATGCTTCTTAGAGTTCATTTTGTTCAGCCCCTTTGCTTTATAGTTGAGGAGTCTGAGGCCTTTGAAAGAGTTAACTTTGTGTCTCACAGGCAGATAGAGGCAGAGCTGGACCTGGAAGCCTGTTCTCCTGACTCCTTGTTTCTTTTTCTGTTAACTTTGTAGAAAAAAACATGTGCCCTAACTTGATATGACTGAAATAGTGATCATAAGATGCTATTTAATAAGTGTGTGTGTGATAGGTATCATATCAGAAGATTGTACTGCAGACTGCTGTTGAATAGTCTCATGTGCATGTCTGGTTTTAGTGTTTCAGCTAGAAATCCCCACTCCCAATTGGTGGTAAGTAAAGATTGGGAAATATAGTGTATTTTTAGGTAGGCATTTAAAATTTTTTTTTTATTAAAGTATAGTTGATAGCATTCTGCAGTGAGGCATTTTACAGAATGGATTGTGCAGTGGTTGGTTTTGAGATGGTGTGGAGGCTGGGTAGCCTCTGCAAAGTGAAGTACACATGGGCTTCTTACTGCTCTGAATCCCCTAAGGCCGTCGTCTTGTACAGCAGATTGAATCGCTGTGGGAAATGTGATCATACTATTTAACTACAGCCGTCACATGAAAAGAGCCAAGTGTATTCATTGCCTGGTAACATGTAGACGAGATTGTTTGTCTTCATTCCTTCCATGTTTAGAAGTTTTGCTCTGTCTGCCTACTCACCTGTGAATGGAGACTGAAGGGAAACACACTGTTGCCATGACTGAGTCACAGTCAGGTAATAACTCAGGTTCTGGGTCTTACAGGGCTAAGTGCACTGCCTTCCTTCATTCTTTCTGAACTGATATTCATGAACTCTGCCCACTCTTATATTGACAAGAAATACATTTAAGAGTTGTAGTCTGAGTGTGGTATGTTACCTTAAAAAAAAAATGACACCTGGAAAAAAAATATGTATCATACTCAAATTCTAGTCAAAGAGAAATAGTATTCTTAATTTCTCCTTCAATTGTCTTAGCTCATTGAGTTCCCCTAAAGTGGAGGTTATCTGCTATGGGAGTTACTTCTGGATTGTAATTATTCAAAATATGCCTCCTTGAAAACAGGTTTTATCAATAAGATTAAAAAGAAAGTCTGCAGCGTATGTCTACCAGTTGTGGTCGTCTGCCACTTTAGAAACGTTAAAGCACTGGCTTTCCCAGAGCTTTGCACATTCCTTTCAGTGATTTTGGTATGTGCATAGATTTTTAAAAATTGACCTTTATGAGAATTAGGGAAAAGATCAGTGTTTGCCATGTGGCAAAACAACAAAGTAAGGTAAATGATCTTCATATTCTAGCTTTCAAAGGAAATTAAACTATTGCTTGAATAAATAAACTGTTTTAAACATGTGAAGTGTCGTTTTCCTTTCTGAACAACAAAAGGGAATTTGATTTCAGCAGAGCTCGGAGGTTTGTGTGTTTGTGTTCTCTTGGCTGGGACTTGGATCTTGATGGCTTTGAGCCTGCCTTTATTGGTGACCTAGAGGCTAAGGGCTTTGATAGGAAGTGGGGGCAGCTGCCTCTCCAGCTCCACGTTTCAGTGCCCATGTTGGTGAGACCCCTGCTTCTGGAGAGTTCTGTGCAGGAGCAGTGGCCTCTTGGGAAGGCCCAGCCTGCTGGGATTGGTGCAGAGAGGTTTGACCATCCCTCTTACTGGGGAGGAAGTTTCTCTTCCCTGTGCTAACCCAGCCATCTAGGAGCATCAAGTTCTGTGAATATCTATTTCCCTATAATATTGATGCTCAAAGCACAAAATTACATTCAACTTTATATCCATTTTTCACTTAATCTAATTTTTCTGGTTTATTGAAAACCAAGTATAAGTGACTGTAAAAATACTTTGCTCTATTTTTATGATCACTTTCTTGACTGTAAGATTATAAACTTTTTTTTTGCAGTGTAGAGCTTGATGGGCCAGGTAATTCCCTTTCTGGTTATGCATACCCTTCTATTGCCACATTTCTCGTTTTAAAACTGGGTTTCTTGTTTTCCATTTGTTCCTAATACCCACCCTGAAAAGAGTTTCAGGGAACTACTAAGGTAACTATTCCTTATATTAGCTTTTTGTGGTGGTATTCAACTGCAGCAGTGTGTTAACTGCTGTGATGCATTTAAGAAGTATGGATGCTTGAGCAGTACCTGCCTTGCTTGGTTTAGGGTGGAGACCTGGTGTAAGTCATTTGTTTTTAAGCTCCAGTCCTTTTAACCTGTAGCCAGTCAACTGCTTTAGAAACTTGTAAATGCCAAAGCCAGATACAAAATAGGTTTAAGTAAGACTGAAGCCCTACAACATAGGGAAACTACATTTTCAGAATTCTTTGTATGTTAATCTTTAAAAAAAAAAATTAAGTTGCAGGAGTCACGTTTAGGTGTGCTTATTGCAAGAGCTCTTTGTAAAGTTAGTTTTGTTAGAACACCAGTAAAGGTTTTAGCTCGCAATTAGATCTGAGCTCTCTGTGCAGCAGTAAATGATTTGAGAAATGTTATGGGCTTCAGTTTTAAGTACTCCTTTGCTAGTAGGCACCCAGAGTCCTTAGCCATGTGAGAGATTTATTTCACCCGTCATCTCCTCAAAGCATTAAATGGTTTTCAAGATGCTTATCACAGTGTGCCATGTGTTTTATGTTCGCTCGTAGTTCTTACCTGGATCCTGTGATTATAGGTCTTGTTCTTATCCCCTTGGTTGGGGAGGGCAGACAGGTGTAGAGAAGTTAGGGACACTCTGGTTTACAGTGCTTTAGGTGACAGGGCAGGTATTGGATCCTGATGGCCCTTGAGCCCAGTCATCTGCCACATGGAGGGAATGACTTGTATCCTGTCCAAATGAGGTCTTGTCTCCAGAAACTAGTATGGTGCTTTTGTGATGCCTTTGATCCACAGTCTTCTGTGTTTAAGGGGGCATTGTTTCCAAGAGCCCACAGAGAACCAGAATTCAGGAGTGCCTGGTCCCTTGTGTATGTGGCCAAGTGCAAAGCCCGAGATACAGAGGACTGACTCTTAACTTTTCTTTGTGAAACCTCTTGGTCCTAAATTTTCTAAGATGTTTTTCCTTGCCTTTACCTCCCATAGAAGTGAGAAGAAATAACTGCCCATTACAGCCTCAGCTCTTGAATAAAACCTGTAGGAGCACAACTAAACAAATTATTAATGTAGAAGGAAGCTGCGAAATTTGGAAGTTGCTGTATGTAACCTTCTAAGGCTGGAGAACGGAGTGTGACCTAAGTCTTTTCTATATGGTCCTAAAGATTTAATGATTATTTAAACAAAATGTCAGAGTTTTGATAATTCGTGGTCTAAAATCTTGATACTATTTATAGTCCTACAAAGAACAAAGGGTGTCAAGTAAGGTGCATACTTAAGGACTGTGAGGAAAATTGTAGATCTCTTGGGAGAGAAAAATTACAACTAAGTTCTAAAAATTAGAGTTGAAATTGCAGGTAATTGTCTACATTCTTGAGCAATAAGAATTCCTCATTTTAGTACATTTCTTGTTTGTAGTAGATGCTTGTCAGTTATTTAAAGAGTTTAATATAGCTCTAGGGGGCAGACTTGCTTTTTCTTTGTGTGCTGTTTTAATCCAAAGTCTGTGTCCTTAAATGCGCAATATGTAGATAAATATATGAGGGTATGTATCAAGCTGCTCGGAGTTAAATTTAGGGAAATAAATGCTTTTGAAAACTCCAACTTAAACTTTTGAGAAGCAAAGGAAAGCTTTGTTGCACAGTATTTCTTTGGATGCTGTTGTGTACTTTGCCATTAACCAAGTTTATGAAATTATTGAAATAAAATTCAGAATTTTTTAAAAAAAGTTTAGTGATCATGTTTAATTTATTAAATAAGTGAATTTTCTTCTTAAGGGAAAAATGCTCTTCTATTTTGAGGACCTCCCCCCCACCCCCATGGAATTTGTCAACTTTATATGTTTAAAGAAATTATGGTTTCTTGCAAAGATTAAACATTCTGCAGTGAGGAAATGCCTCAATAATGTGTTTTTGGCCATGTCTGTGACATGTGGAAGTTCCTGGGCTGGGGATCAAACCCACACCTCAGTTGCAACATGCGCCACAGCTGCAGCATTGCTGGAGGATTTGTAACCTGCTGTGCCTCAGGGGAACTTGCAAGGAAGTGCCTTAATTTTTTTTTTTCTTTTTTTCTTTTTAGGGCTGCACCTACAGCATATGGAATTTCCCAGGCTAAGGGTCGAATCAGAGCTGCAGCTTGCTGGCCTATGCCACAGCCACAGCAATGCAGGTTCTGAACCTAGTCTGCAACCTACACTACAGCTCATGGCAATGCGTGATCCTTAACCCATTGAGAGATTAGGCCCAGAAGTTCCAAAACATACATTGAAACAGGCATAAAGTTTGAGGAGCGATAGAAGCTATCTTAAGGAGTACCTACTGTTATGTCGGGCACTTGACATCATCTTACTGGAACAACCTCTTCAGCTTCTTAAGAGGAGAAGAACTTGGAGAGATGGGCTTGTCCAGTACTGTGCTACCACCCAGGCCTCATCCCAGGCTTGGGCTGTCCCTGCGCCATGCAGCCTTTGAGAAGGAATGATACTGTGCAGTTAGCTTCCTGGCATTCAATTCAATAAAAACAAGTGCTTACTTGAGTCTCAGTCACTCAGTACTGGATGTATTAAATAAAATGTTTTCTGTTTCTGAAAATCCTGGCATCGGGAACAATATCACACTACTGCTGCGTTAGGTGTCTAGAGGATGGGCTGTGGCCTCGATGTGGTTTCAGAATTTAAGGTGTTTTTCAATTCAGGCTCTCCGTAGCTGGCCTTTCAATCATTTAGCTTAGATTACTGGCTATATAGATGACATGTAGTGTTGCAGCTTCAGCAAGAAATGTGACACAAGCTTGGGAAGGAAGTCTGTCAAAGGCTCTGAGCCCAGGGTCGGGTGACACTGCGTGGGTTATAGTTTGTGCTTGGTCACCTCACTGGTTATGTCTGGGGGCATTTTCTTTCTTCACAGAGCCTGGCATAGAGCAGGTGTCAGCAAATAGTAGCACTTACTGTCCACGTACCAGGGAAGTGGGAAGTAGGGCAGTTGTCTGATTATTTGGGTTCAGAATTGAACTATCCAGAGAATGGGTATTTGCTTGGAGATTTGTGTGGAAGCCATGAATCAGTTTTGCAGTAAAAGCACTACCTGGCCGAGTGCAGACTCCTTTCATGAGCTCATAGAGGCATCAGGACAGAGCGCAGGTTTCAGAGGAAAGACGAGTCTGGGTTCGCATCTCAGCTTGGCCTGGACCAAGAGGGGCTTCTGCAGACCCTCTGAGTCACTGGAAGCCTGTGCTCCCTGTCCTTTGTCACCTGGGAGGGTGTGGTGAAGACCTAGGGCATTTTGGAGAGTCTAGCAGGGTGTCGGACATGCAGTAAAGTTGCATTTTTACTCTGTCCTTTAATTATGTGTCAGGAAGATAGGGTAGAGCTCCCTGGTGGTCTAGTGGTTAAGGACCTGGCGTTGTCACTGCTATGGCATGGGTTCAATCCCTGGCCCAGGAACTTTCACAGGCCACTCGCTCAGCCAAAAAAAAAAAAAAAAGAATTTAGAAGTTCTAATAGGTGCGTAATGGAAATGGCTGATCTTGAGTTAGGAAAAGTAAAAATATCTTAAAACTGAAGAAAGCCTGTTCTTGCAGGTGAGCAGCCTATGAGTGACACAGGGGTGCATTTTGTTTTTGGATTTCTTTTTTCTTCTGAATGTGAATGTAACACAAATTGATTATAGAAGTTTAGAAATTGTAGAAAAAGCATATAGTAGAAAAGAATTCCAGTATCCCATTCCCCAGAGACAGTTTATTAACAGCTGCTTTAATGCCAAGGTATCAAATACATATATAATTAGTATTATAATTAGTGTAAATGTATATTAACTGTCAAAATCAACATGTATGTTTTTGTAAACCAATTAAAGTTATTTAAATTCATTTTTGATTTGTCAGAATAGTACAGAAAACAATTTAGGCAGATTCATCCATTAATAACATTTTGCCCCATTCGCTTTATTCTCTGTGCTCTCTCCACACATACATACACATTGTACATGCATGTGCACACACACACACGTGTGTGCCATGCACACGCACACCCACACCCACACTTCTTCCTGGGAGCAGAGCAGCTGAGACCACATTGCACATGGTGCAGGGCCCGTGTGATCCCCAGACCACTTCAGCCTGTGTTTCTTGAGCAAAGGCCCTTCTCTTCCAGGTTACAGGCCGGGACCAGCCTCGGGAGGTTGGCTGTTGACGGACACGTTGTGTCCATGTCCAAGCTGACCATGTCATTGATAGCATCTTCCAGGGTGGGGTCCAGGCTGGGCTCACATCTTGCATTTGGGTCTCAAGTCTCTCTCTTGTCTCCTTTATTCCTAAGTAGGTTCTCAGCCTCTGTCTCATGACCTTGAAATTTGTGAAGGAGGCAGTCATCCTTTTGGGTTCTCAGTGGGACTCCCTCAGACAACCAGTCCTTGCCAGGGTCCCTGCCCCTGTTTTCAGTCCCAGTAGAGCTGGGGGCGGGAGGAGGACGAGGCTGTGGCTCAGGCACCGGGTTTGGGGGCTGGCTTCTACGTCACTTGTACAAGCTCTCAACTTTGTTGTCTCTGCATCCTCTGTCGTGGCAGCGGTCCCTAAGGCACTTCTTGAGTGTTCGTAGGGAGCTGGGAACAGCAGCCGCCGCTCATGGCCAGTCCACACGGCACAGCTGCCACATTGACCTGCCCTTCTCGGTTATCTTGAAAAGTTAAGTCTCAGCAATGCGTTCACACAGGCCAGGATCTAGTCTCCTTATTCAGCCACCTCCAGTCTACCAGATCTGTGGAGATCCCTAGTTTCTGCAGCATGGGTTGGAAAGTCAACAGGACGGTACATTCTCTTTTCACTTGGCAGTGGTGCCTCCAGGAGCAAAGGTGGAGGGAGTGTCCCTACCCTCACCATCCAGAGCAGTGGATGCCCAGGCCCGCTCTGGGCCTGTGGACCTGGGGGTCTGTCCAGTGCCGTCCAAAGGGTGTCACTAGACATAACACGTTCAGTTATTTTGATAAACATTTGACCACTTGTGGAAAATATTTGGAGCTTTTTAGTGAAAGGAGGGTGCTAATTTCCAAACCAACACGTAGGCATTGTGGTAAAATCGGAAGTTCTTCTCTACGTGTGTTTGCGAAGACATGACGATCTGGGACCCGCGTGTTCTCTCCATTTTTGGACGAGGCCTCTTTCTGTGCCAAAGGACAGGCAGCCTCAGGTCAAGAGCAGGCTGGTTGCTCTCTTCTCTCGTTTGTTTAGATACTTAGATTTAAAACCCATCTCAAAAAAAAAAAGGTACATAAAAATAAAAGTTCTCTAGATCTCTACAATACCACTCTTAATATGGGGAGGGGATTCGCTTCCACTGGTTTTGTAGGAGGAAACTGATCCAGAAACACTGTCCTGAAGGGGCAGTTGGCCCACAGGCAGAGCAAGGCTCTTCTCACAGGTGACTGGCCTCCAGGGGGCAGTGGGGTCAGGCTGGGTTCCACGGGAGGGATGGAATAATGGCTTTTCTACGGATTTGGATGTTTGGTTTTAATTTGTCACCTCCAGCACCCTGTCCCTCAGACCCTTTCATTTTTTCTTGAAGTTAAATGATAACCACCTTTTCACTTCGTAAGTAGGGAACTGACAAGGCCGGCTGGCTCTCAGAATGAACTGTTGTAAAATTTGATGCTACCACCAGGTGGCAGCATGGTCTTAGGTCTTGAGGCTAGAACCTGAGCAATCCCAACTAGTTGGTTTATCATCTCGAACAAATCAAACTATTATGTTTTTTATTCAACTGAAGGAAGCATTTGTCTTAATTCTAAGGATAGGTGTGAAACGTCTCCCCTCTCCTTTAGAAGATAACAGTTGATGTGAAGTTTGTTTTTCAATGATAAAACAGGGATAATTATAGCAATGATGTGAGTAAACCCTTGTGATGTCTTTAATGAAAAGATACTATAGAATAATACCTTTAATTTCAATAATTTCAATGCTTTCGTTGTCAGCAGTAATTTTTTATAATGTCTTATGATTGCATCCGGTGCTATGTTTATCTGTCTGTATCCGATCCTTCACTCAAAAGTTAAACAACTTTTTTTTTTTTTTTGCTTTTTTAGGGCCACACCCATGGCATATGGATGTTCCCAGGCTAGAGGCCGAATCAGAGCTATAGCTGCTGGCCTACACCACAGCCACAGCATAATGGGATCTCTGTCCTCAGAAGTGCAAGCCTGACACACTGAGCAGGTGGGCAGAGGTGGGAGCGCCTCTGGGTAATGAGATCTGGTCCTGAAGGATGGTCTCCCCACTGTGATGAGAGGGGCATTTCTCCCTCTGCCTGGCGCCCCAGACCAAGAATTCTTCCCGAGCAGCTCTGGAAGCCACCTGGAAGGGACCGCAGAGGGTGGGGGCCACTGGGAATGGCTGCTTCTCATTAGGCTGTGCAGAGAGCCCTGGGTGGAGTTCATTAGCCCCATTAGATGGTTTATCCTCAGAATGAGTGAATACACTTCCCCGACCTATCTCAATGGAAAGGAATGATGCCTCTGGACACTTTCAATTAAAAAAATCTGATTTTGACTTTGGGGGACTACTTTTAGGTTTACTCCTTTGCATAACATTTCTAATGATGTTCTTTGACTTCTAAGAAGACATTTTGTAATGACCATAAAGATTAAAACAATTTCTGTGTTGTCCAAACCATGTTCCACAAATTCAGCCTGGAAGCATCTGTGAAAAGCAAACAAACAAACTGCCACACAGACTTTTAGAGAAAAAAAATGTTATTTTTAAGATATTTACTGCTCCAAACAAATAAAAGCATTTTGGGAATCCCAGCAAGCCTTGTGGTGGGTTTTTACAAAGTGAGGATAGCCGATTTCCCATGAAATTGACACGGCTGTGGCAGCAGCCCCGCCTTCCCCGTGTCACTCTCCTGCACCCAGAGACCCAGCTGTTACTGGGGAGCGTTTATACCCCTAAAACATTTCTTTTGGGGGCAGAAGTAAGGAGACTGCTGGAAACTTTCAGGACATTTTCCTTTCTTACTTTCACTTCCATTACCTCTTCCCCCTGGTGGTGGTTTCCAGACTGAAACATAAATTTGGTTGTCTCTACCTCTATTTCTCATTTGGGGACCATGCAGTCAAGATTGAGAATCATGTAACTCCTCTGCTGCCGCCCTCCTCACCCCACACGTTTGACCAAAGTTGCCCATCCTGCTTCCAAAGCCAGGCAGAGAGGGAGATAGGAAACCTGACCCCCCACCAGCAGAGTCTGCTGCTCCCCACACGATGCTATTGTGGTTGAAGAGTGTTCCTGAGTTCTGAACCTGCCTAACATGCATTTGCTACAGCCTTATCCTTTAAAAAATTATCTGAAAATACCATTGTTTCGCTGGTATTCTGGAAGGACGTTTTTGCTAGATGTACAATCTAGGTTTGCCATTCTTTTCTTTTAGCCCTTTAAAAATATGCTTCCATGGTCATCAGCTTCCACTGTTTCTGTAAGAAGTCAGTCATTATTTATTCCTCCGTCAAAGGAATTTGTCTGTTGGTTCAGGCTTCTTTAAGGTATTCTTGTCTTTATTTTTTAGCAGTTTTACTATGACTCAATGAGGTGTGGATTTTTGTTGTTGTTTATTTTGTTTGGGGTTTGAGAGACTTGATAGTTTCATCCATTTGGGAAAAATCTCCCACATTATCTCTTCTAATACAGCTTCTACCTAAGTTCTTTCTTCTCCCTGAATGACATGCCAAATATTTATATGTTAGACTTCTTATTGTGTCTCCTATGCATCTTACACTCTTCTCTTTTAAAACATTGTATTTATTTATTTTAAAATTTATTTAAAAATCTATTGTTGAAGTACATGTGACATGATATTATGTTGCTATCAGGTGTACAATACAGTGATTTGACAAACAACTACATAACAAAGTAATCCCTTGATAAGTCTAGTAACCATCTGTCACCATATAAGATTATTACAATATTGTTAACTAACTGTATGCCTTATGCTGTGTGTTATATCCTCATGACTTATTTATTTTATAACTGGAGGTCATTATCTCTTAATTGCCCTCACCTATTTCAGCCAACCTCCCCATGCCCATCCCCTCTGGCAATGACTGGTTTGCTTTCTGCACCTGTGAGTCTGTTTCTGTTTTGTTATGTTTTGATCATTTGTTTTTTAGATACCACATATAAGTGAAATCATATTGTATTTATCATTCTCTGAGTTATTTCACCTAACATAATACCCTATTATTATATCATTGTTAAATTTTCCTTTTATGGCTGTTAGGATTTGCCTTATATGTTTAGGTCCTTCTACGTTGCGTGCTTGTATATTTACAAGCATCATGTGTTCTTGTTGGATGATCCCTTTATACTATGTAATGCCTTTCTTTGTCTCTTCTGATAGTCTTTGTTTTTATTTTATTTTATTTTATTTTATTTTATTTTGTCTTTTTGCTATTTCTTGGGCCGCTCCCGCGGCACATGGAGGTTCCCAGGCCAGGGGTCGAATCGGAGCTGTAGCCACAGGCCTACGCCAGAGCCACAGCAACGCGGGATCTGAGCCGCGTCTGCAACCTACACCACAGCTCACGGCAACGCCGGATCGTTAACCCACTGAGCAGGGGAAGGGACCGAACCCGCAACCTCATGGTTCCTAGTCGGATTTGTTAACCACTGCACCACGACGGGAACTCCTTCTTTTTTTTTTAAATCCAGTTCAGTCACCCTATATATTTTTATTGGAGCGTTTAGTCCATTTACATTTTAAGTTATTATTGATAGGTATGTACTTATTGCCATTTTGTTATTTTCTGATTATTTTTGTTATTCTTAGCTGTCCATTTCTTCTTTTGCTCTCCTCCCTTGTGATTTGATGACTGTCTGTAGTGTTATATTCCATTCTGTTCTCTTTATTTTTTGTGTATCTATTACTAGTTTTTGGTTTGTGGTTACCATGAGATTCTTATATAGCAACCTGGGTATATAGTGTGTCCATTTGATGTTGATGATTGCTTAAGTTTGAGTGTGTTCTGAAAGCACTACATTTTTACTCTTCCTCAACCACATTTTATGTGTTTGATGTCACCTTTGACATATTTAAATTTTGTGTATCCATGAATTATTGTAGATGTGTAAGATTTTACTAGTTTTGTCTTTTAACTTTCATACTAGCTTTATTATATTTTTGTCTTTACTGGTCAGATTTTTTTTCTCCATAATTTCCCTATTTTGAGTTATGATCTTTTTTGTTTAAAGAAGTTCTGTTAACATTTCTTGTAAGGTTGATTTAGTGGTAATGAACCCCCTTTAGTTTTTGCTTGTCTGGGAAACTATTTCTTCTTTACCTCTGAATGACAACCTTGCTGGACAGAGTATTCTTGGTTGTAAGTTTTTTCCTTTCAGCGCTAGAATATGTCATGTCACTCCCTCCTGGTCTGCAAAATTTCTGCTGAAAAGTCAGCAGATAGTTTTGGGGGGGTGTCTCTCCTATTTGTAACTAGTGTTTTTCTCTTACTGCTTTTTAGGGTTTCTTTTCAATTTTTGACATTTTAATTGTAATGTATCCTGGTATGGATCTCTTTGGATTCATTTGTTTGGACCTGAATGTCTGTTTCCTTCACTAGGTTAGGAATGGTTTTAGCTGTTATTTTTCCAAGTAGAAAGAATTTATCTTTTCACTTCTCTTCTCATTCTGGGACCCCTATAATGCCAGGGTTAGTAAGCTTGATGCTGTCTCTTAAACAATCTTCTTCTTCTTTTTTTTTTTTTTTTTGCTATTCTGATTGGGTGATTTCCACTAGCCTGTCTTCCAGATCACTGATATGTTCTTCTGCATCATCTAATCTGTTCTTGGTTACTTTTAGTGTATTTTTCATTTCAGCTATTGCATTCTTTATCTCTAATTCTTTTTAATGTTCTCTGTCTCTTTATTGAAGTTCTCAGTGGGTTCCTCCATTCTTCTGATTCTCAGTGACTATCTTTATCACCATTACTTTTAACTCCTTATCTGGAAGGTCACTTATCTCTCTTTTGTTTAGTTCTTTTTCTGAAGTTTTGTCTTGTTCTTTTGTTTGGAACATATTCCTTTGTCTTCTCATTTTGCCTAACTATCCAAACTACCGGGACATCAGTATTTTGCAAAAACTCTCCAAGTGATTCTAATTAGCACTAGAATTTAGACCTTCCCTAACATAAAATATGATAAAGATAGTACAAAAAGGGAAAACAGCAGCTTCATCTCACATATGAATATAACTGCAAAATAAAAATTAATACAGAAAATTTAACTTATAAGAAAATAAACTTTCAGTAAATAGACTTTATTGCAGCAATACATGAACAAGTCCCTCACAGAAAGTTTATGAGTATAATTTATTGCATTGCATTTCCTATGAGAAAGCCCATAGAAATATATCAATACATGTTGAAATTTTAACGACCAAATAAAACTATTTAATAGGAATGGAAAGAAATTACTAAGATGTAATAAAGTCCGTTTGGTAGATATTGTAATATCTGGCTTCTGTCTCCTTCCAGCCATCCAGATGGTTACACTTCCTGGTTCCATTGAAACCATCAGGGTGGAGTTGTGGGAGAGTGGGGGTGAGAACACTGTGCTTCAGGGATCCAGGAAGATTTGCCCTGTGATGGCAGAGCCGCAGGATTGAGACAGCCCACTTTGTGTTACTTTGTGGAGAATGGCATGCCTTGAGCTTGTCCAGATCCACAGCTGGCTTTGCGGGAGTGAGAAATAAATGTGTGAATCCACTGAGATTCTGGAGTTGTTACCACAGACACTATAACCTCTTTTGACCAGAGGTTGTTGGAAAAGTTTGCCTGCAAAGGGCTAGATAGTAAATGGTAAATATTTTAGATGTTACAGGACATATGGTCTCTGTCGTAACTACTCAACACTTGTAGTAAAAAGCAACCATAGGTAATACGTAAATGAGCAGGCATGGCCATGTTCCAATAAAACTTTATTTATAAAAATGGGTAGCAGATATTGCCCTTCTGTTCCATCAATCTGTGTGCCTGCTTTTGTGCCCGTACCGCACTGTTTTAACAACTGTAGTTTTGTAGTATAGTCTGAAGCCAGGGAGCATGGGGCGGCTCTGGCAAGCCAGCCAGAGAATTGAGTTGTTATCAGTGTGCTGCCTCTGTGCTGGGACAAGCAATTCTGTGCATGCTTTTCAAGAGTAGAGTCCTGGTTTCTCACAGCCCTTGGGTGAGCCCCACTGGTTTGCAGGCCATCTCAAAGGGCTTGTCTTCCAGATCTCGGGCCCCAGGCCTGGGTCCCTGATATGTGTTTTGAACCCCTCACTGCCTGGGGAGGATCCCCAAGCCTGTGGTGTCCCTTCCCCCGCTAGGGGTACAGGTCCCCACTAAGTTGCTGCTCCTCCTTCCAGCCAGACACCATGTGGGTCTTCCTTTACAGCCTTGGTTGTGAAAGAGCTATCCTGCTAGTCATCCCAGTCGATTTCATCATGAGTTGTTCTATGTGTACTGCAGTTTGAGGAGGTGATCTCAGCGTCCCCCTACTCTGCCATCTTGATCCTGCATCTGTGCTGAGGTTTACTGACCTAGAGATGGGCTGCAGGCATGGCAGTCTCCAGGGGTGTAATCCATTGTCCTCAGTACCCAGGCATGAGGAGGCACAGGGCTGAGGGTCCAGTCAGCCCTGGACATGGGACTATGTCCTCCCAAGGCCACCCAAGCCCTTGTCCTGAGTGATTACGGTTTTGTATAACTGCTTCACAACAAGCGTGCAGACCACCTTGGCTTTCTGGGGTGCAGCTCTGTCTTAAAACATCCAGCCAGTCTCTGCCATGTGGTGGGTTTCCCTGACAGGTCTGTAATAAAGTCCATTAGAGGTTGCCATATTTGATGGCCCCACCACATGCTCCCTGCCTTCAGGTTGGCAGGCAGGCACGCCAGTACCCCCTTGTGTCCTTGGGAATCCAGTGGAAACAGACTTTTTCTCCACGGGCACTGAATGACCCCACAGGTGCTGTGTGGATATTTGGGCTCCACATTTGCCAATTTCTGTAGGAAGTCCACCTGCGTGAACAGCTTTGGCAGCACTTCTCCTTGAATTGTCAGAGCAAGTTGTGCAGTTAGTGATCCTGCCACGGGATTGACAGGAGTGAGCCCACTGCCCCAAACTGTGGCTCTCGGATGCCCTGTGATCAGTGCTGCGCCCTGAGCGGAAATGCAACACGGCCATTGTCCCACGAGCCCAGGGAGTCAGACTGTCCTTCCTGAACTGGCACAACAGTTGTGTGGCTAAACTCAGGCGTGAACACACGAAGGTGTGGGCGCTGCCAAGGACCTGGGTGATATTTGAATAGCTCATGGAGAGGTTTTCTGAGCACTGTGTCAGTTAGGGATGCCTTTGAGAGTGACAAAAATGATGAACAGTTGCTTAAAAAGCAGGAGTTCACTACCTTTCCCTGTAACAGGAAGTCTCAAGGAGGCAACTGGGTCATCACTGCAACTCCGTGATGTAGAGGTGACAGTTCCTGGGCCTGGGGCCTTTCCTCCATGGTGGTTACAGGGCACTGGGGCTCCTCCCAGGATGATGCAGAGGCAGGAGGGGCAGAGACTAGGCAGACGACCTCCACGTGGCCAGATCTGTGTCACATGGCTGCTCCCATCATGCAAAGGAGCCTGGGAAACGCACACCTCCGGGTATTGTCTTCAAGGAAAAGCAAGCGGGTGGTGGTGGGGGGTGGGGGGATGGCGGCAGGGGGGCTGGCTGTCGGGGGGAGCAGGTGCCTTCCAGGAGCTCCTTCTGTGCACATGCACCTGTGTCCTTGTGCTGGCTGGGGGTCTTGGGATGTCACCATCCTCTTGGAACGCCTGCGACAAGTCCTTTATGGCAGGCAAGGTCTTTATTGCAGGACCTGGGGAGTGTCGCCTGGAGCTTTACAGTTTTCTTGTCACCTTTGAGTCTTAACTAAGAAGGCAGGATGGGAGGGGAAGGGGAGGCTTCAATGTGTGAAAGCACCAAACCCAACACAATTTATGTGGACATTGTGATCATTTCTATGCTGAATTAATGAACTCTATCCTCTCCTTTTTTGGCTGGAAGAACACAAAAATCCCAATGAAAGGAAACAGATGTCGTTGCTTTGAGCGTTTCCAAAGGAAACTGCAGTAAAATCTGAAACACGCGGTGGAAAGGCCTGCTGTGTGACGGCGCTGCTCTGACAGCGCTGCCCTCCGCCAGCTGGGTAAGTGCAGCATGTGCCTCTGGCCAGCACAGCCCCCACATCAGAGGAATCCCAAGAACAAAGTCAGGGAAACGTTGGGGAAAAGCTCAAACTGTGCTTCTAACTGCGCCTGGTTCTCCTTTTAAGAAAAAGCGGAGTCCAGAGGAGGACGTGTGGGCTGGTAATTAAACGTGATTTATGAGCCGGGAGGAGAGAAGACAGTCTGGGGGAGGACCATCTTCAGTGATCGGTTTATAGGCCCCGGGTAGCCCCAAGCCCGGCCCACCCCTCAGGGGAGGGACCTTGGGTTGTGGCGGCTGCTGTAGTCACTGTGGGACTCTGTGTCCAGGGATGTTGACCCTGACCAGGGGCTTTGAAGCCCTGGGGCAGCCCCCTCCTCCGTGCAGGCTCAGGGGAGCCGGCAGGGGGGGATTTCTTACCTCCCCCAGCGGGAGGTCAGTGGACACTGTGTCCCCACCAGGCACAGGGGCCGGAGTTCTGCCTCTTCCTCTTTCCTTCCTCTCTTCCCACCCGTGCAGTTTGAGACCGAGAATCAAGGAAAACAAGAAGGAAGCTCCTGATGGGGACCCCAGTGGGAGTGTGGTTATTGGTGGTGGGGACCCCAGTGGAGGCCTGGCTGTTGGTAGTGGGGGCATGGCTGTTGGTGAGGACCCGGGGGGGCATGGTTGTTGTTGGGGTCCCCAGTGGGGGTGTGGTTATTGGTGGTGGTTCCAGTGGAGGCATGAGTGTTACTGGTGGTGGGGTCCAGGGGCACCTTCCCTGAAGGGGGACTGCTGGGTGGAGGTCACTGACCTGCTTGGCTCTGCAGCCCCCACCTGCCCTAGCCCCCTCCCTACCCCCAACCCCCCCACCCCCACTGTGCTCCATGCCGGTTCCCCAAGAGGCTTGAATTCGTAATTGAGTAAAACCGATAGGGCAGTGATTGTCTAGATGAAATGTGGGCTGGGCTTCATTTCAACTTGGCCGTTCTTGTTCTCCTGCTGGATTTTTTGGGTTGAATGTTCCAAGGCAACTTTAAAAGGGCACGGCTGGGTGTGCCCTAAGTTTGATTTGTGGTTTCTCTGTCTACTTGTAAATGGAAAGCCCCAGCAAACAAAAGGCCCAGCTCTGGGGTCCAGCAAACAAATTGCAGAAGCCCAGGGTGGGGCAGTGGGAGTTAGTGGGAACGGGGGTAAAGCAGGCTCCCAGTTGGTTGAGAATAAAGTTAGTATTCCGCCCTGGTATGTTGTGCCTGCCAAGAATACGAGCCGCGGTTGTGTTAATAAAAGTGTGTTCAGCAGAGGTGGGTCGCCTTGTTCTGGCTTAGCGGGACCACCCGCGGAGCACGGCTGGGTCCTGCGAGGGGCATCTCTCTCTTCCAAGGGGTGCAGCTGATGGGGGCACTCTGGAAGAACAGCCAGGACCACGTGGCCCCCCAAACCTGCCAGAGAAATGGAGAGTGCAGGCTAAGAGAGTTGAATGGCTGATGGATATGGGAAGGGCCACTGGGCTGTCCCCACATGGCAGGGCCAGGACATCGAAGGGCTGTCTCTGTGTGAGCTGAGTTGCAGGTTAGAAGGATCCTATTATGGGGAACTGCATACTCACCTTATGTATCAGTGTCAGAAAGAAGGGTAAAATAGCTGGCTTCCTGGGCTTCTCCAGCCATGAGATGCTATGATTTTCAGATGGACCAGCCTGTATTTTTCATAGGTTTCAGTGTGTGAGGAGGAAGCCAGCTCCTGGGTGATTCGAAAGAGCCGCCCAGGATTTGGGCTCTGCTTGTGCCCAGGGCCATGCCCTGGGGGCCCTTGACTTGCCCTTGCGGTCTGATGTGCCTGCGGCTGGCCTGCGTCCACACAGTGGGAGTATTCCTGGGGAGCAGCTTCCTGCTGGGAGCAGATGATTAATTGTTCATAACATTTGTTGGACATCAGGAAATTGGTAGGGAACCCGGAACACAGAATTGACTCCGTTCCTCATCGCTGACGTTGCCGTCTAAGGCTGCAGGCTGGGACAGTGTCTGAACCAACACATGTTCTGGGGGAACCGTGCGCCAGCGCCTCCATCCTGGCTGACAGTGGGGAGGGAAAGCCAGGCCGTCTTCAACAAATCTAGTGAGCGGGATTGGATTGAGAGCCCAGTCATTCCAAGTTTCTGATCTGGGGCCAGAACGCAGGCTGTTTAAACTCTGAAGGCAAATGTTCCTGCTTTTGCTTCTTGCACGAGAAATGGAGGGTCAGCGCTGGTCGCCCTGGGGAGGACCAGGGTGTGGTTAGGGACACCTCTGAAGGCCGTGCAAGGGTGTTCTTAGGCCACAGAGAAGAAGGGGCTGCAGGAAACTCCCCTGGGGTGACTCTTTACCCCCTCATTTAAGACAGGCCACAGGGCTGCATGGAGAGAGCGTCAGACAAGTGAGGGGAGACCCCTCTCTCTGACCCGCCACCAGCCCTTGGGTCATGCTTCCTTGGGCTCTTGGCAGGTGTCTGGATGCCTACAGGATACCCGTCCTTGCCTGCCATGTGAAAACAGCACAGTGCTCACCTGCAAGGCGTTCCAGAAAGGCTGCGACTCAGGCCAGCATAGACACGCCACCCACTCCTGGACCACATCTGTCTGAAGACTCTCAGCGGGGGTCACTCTCCAGGCTGACATTTGACCAAGGCTTCCCAGCTGGGTCCCAGGCCTGGGTGTGGCCCATGAGTGGGACCAGACATGGCAACACAGGTCCGATGGGGCCTGACCCAGCCGGCCACAGGGGTGTGAAGCCAAGGGGCTGAGGGCCGAGTGCGTGTGCGCATAAGTGTGTGTGCGTGAGTGTGCGCATGTCTGTGTTGGGGTGGACAAGGCAGGCAGATGGGCAGACAGAGAGATAAATGATGAACTTGGGGAAAAGTAGAGCTGGGTATAATGACAGCGCATGCGGGCCTACAACTGTCCCATCATAAATCAGCTTCTTACAGAGGGATTTACTTTCTGAGTTTTGCACAACTTCATAGGCCGGGCATGTGTCTGAGAATAGAACCTAGAAATCCAAGAAGAGAAGATGCCGGTTTGTACAAATGTTTGAAACCACAACTAGTGGTTCTACCAGCATGGGGCTCCCAGGACCAGGCTGTGCTGGGGAAGCCAGATGAGTTTAGGCTCTCACTCCTGAACCTCCAAGATGGAATTTCTAGGAGCAGTGATGGCCACAGGGCCTTGAAATCTGGGCTCGCAAGGACATTAAAGGGAATTTTGGACCTAGTGGGGGACCCAGGGTCAGAGCATCAGTGAGGCCTTTGTTCAGGTGATCATCCCCGAAGTGGGTGCCCAGCACCCAGCGCCCCACAGCTCTCCCTCTGTGGTCGCATCTTCTTGAGTGGCACACGCTGTGTGCTCGGAATTGATGGATGGAAATTGTGGCCGACTTGATGGATGGAAAATACAATGGAAACAGAGTTGCTCTTGTCCTCTGGAGTCGACACGAAGGGGCCTTTCTCTCGGACCTTTCCCAGATCCTTCGGCATCTTCTTTCTGACTCCCGCCAGGTCTGTGCTACATCGTGCCCTGTGGAGCATGCCTCAGGCGCACGTTGTGACTTTCCAGCGCGTGCAGGTCGCGGCTCAGCACTTTGCATGTGGTAGCCCAGGGTGAAGTTGAATTGACTTGAGTTGACCCCTTAGGGACCATCTGTTGTGCTGGAACATTTCCTTGTCTAGATAAATGACAAGGAGGCTCTGCAACTTCCCTGTGAGCTTCTCAGGTAGATAATTGCGCCTAATTCATGGCAGCTCTGATGTTGGGAGATTAAATGATGGGGATGGGCCACTGACCATGATGGGACCATGGGTTGAGAGCCACGGCATCCCCTTCACGCTAACCTACAGCTCAGGAAACGTCAGCCTGCTACCCCCAGGCTGCTGCTCAGATAGCCAGGTACATCCCCAGATTCCCTCTGCCCACCCCCTGAGGCATCAGAACGGCAGGTGCAGAGCCGACCTGTCCTGTGTGGATGCTGAATCCCTTGGGGACCTGCAGGTCCTCGCTGCCACTGATTCCCCCAGGTGCAGTGCCCGGGCAGGAGGTGGCATGAGGACCTGGGAGTGCGGCCCCTATGTGTGGCCTTCTCTGGGGTCAGGCTGCACCTCAACGGTTGTAGGAACCAAGGGCTCCATAGTCACCATCACTTATCTTTTCACACCAGGGTGTGAGGGGCTGGTTTCCAGTGACAACACTTTACCCACAAGAACTCTGAGTTATGGAGATGCACAGACCTTGCTAAGGACTACATTCCCTCGTGCCAGCCTCGAGAACACAGTACCCGGCACAAGGCCTGACATACGGGGGGTGGGTAGTACTTGTCTGTTGATTCTAAGTCAGTTTCATTTCCCTTTATGGTCTCAGATCTCTCAACTTGTTTCTGTGGGCACAAGGAAATGTACCCCATATGTGAGGCAGAAGTAATCTGACACTGGCAGCAAGGTGGAAAGTGGTCATTTCCAGGCACAGATGACAATGTTGCCTGCAACAGAGGAGAAAGCCAGGTATGCGGAGGGTCCGGCCTCTGTGTTTTCCCATTGACTGTGGCTGTTCCAGCTGCTCACAACCTCCTGAAACACTCCAAGGAAGGCTGGCTATGGGCTCTGTCAGTCTCCCAAGCCATGCAGTGCCTCCATCCCCCTGCCTGCCCTGAGAAGGGTCTTCGTGCTATGCCCTCCACGCACAGCTTGGTGTTTAGATGTCTCTCGGGGGAGTGGATCTCCCAATATCGATTCCAGTCTCCAAGAATCTGAAATCTCCAGGGGACTCTGCCCTCTGCAGCTCAAGGTCAGAAATTATGCCCAAGACAGGGGTGCCAGGCCTTGGCTGGCACTTTGGGGTGTGAACCTTCACCACCCAAGACTCACCATGGGGTCCAGGGAGAGGGCTTTGTCTTTGAGCAAGAAATGCATTTCCATCTCTGCAGCCACATCCTGCCATCTGGCCTTTGGAAAAATCAAAGAAGGATTGTGCCTGAGGATGAGCGCTGGACAAGCCTGCGTGCCGATGAAAGGGCTAACTTCCCCCAAAGCTCTGTGAGTGCAGAGACACGCATGTTGCCCTGGGCAGCAGTGCTTGGTAAACACACTCTGGCATGTTCCTCCCATCTGTGTCCTGGAAAGAATTCATAAATTAGGATTTCATGCTCACTCTTTTTTCATGCTCAGTGCCAAAGGCAAAACCCCCAGGACCGAAGGCTTGTGAATATCCAGTAAATCATCACTCTTCATAGCACCGGTTTCCTCATCTCTGTGATGACAGGTTGAGCTCAGTGATCTTCAGGGTCCCATTCAGGACAAAATCTGGTCTCCTTCAGAGAATCCTAGGACCCAGTGAGCCAGTTCAGAGGCTGAGAGGCCCCCCCCACCCGTGGAGGGGGGTGCACTGAATTCCTCCTCTGCCCAGACAGGTGAGGACAACAAGACACGGTGAAAGCCCGGGTGTTTGTAGCTGAAACTTCCACCTGCCTCCCAGAAGCCCACGTCCCGGGGTTCTTCGAAGGTCCTGGCTCATGAAGCCCCAGCAGGCGTGGGGCAGAGTTGATGGTGAAGAGCCAGGGGTGGCCAGTCCTTCAAGGCTTTGTCTGGCGTCAACGCATGCAGTAACTTACCTGGACTCTGCGTCTTAGGCGCATCCGGATGTGGGTAAGGAGGATGCTTTATGCCGTTTCTATGTCCATGGGTGAATATCAGCATCTGTAAGGTGCCTGCCTGAGGACAGAGAGCTTTCCCCTTCATGATCTCTGGTAATCCTCTTACCCACCAGGAAGACTAACTAGATACTATTATCACTGCCCTTAAGCTACAGGTGCTGTAACTAAAGCACCAGAGAGATTGAGTGAGCTGCCCATTCTATTAGAGCAAGTAAGTAGCAGGCTTGAACCCAAAGCCTACAAGGGTTGGAGCAGGAAAAGCCTCTGCCTGCACTTGGCTTTTCTGTCGTGGCTGGAGACTCCCCAGCCCTGTTGACCAGGGGTGCAGAGGTCTGAGCCCTGGTCCCAGTTCTGTCACCTGGTGCCACAGTGATCTCAGGCTGATCACTCTCCTCTCCAGGTTTCCCTCCTTCTCTGTAAACAGCTGACACAGGCCAGACAGCGTGCGATGTCCCTGCTGTTCCGTGCATCCCATCCTGACCCAGGCCCCTGATGAAAAGCCTCCTTCCTTGGTTTTCTCCTAACGTGACCTGCGAGGACAGGCCTGGACTTAAGCTTCTTACCTGCACAGCTTTAACCACACTGGGAAGCCTCGACTCTGGATGTAGTGAGTGTGTGGCCAAGGTGTGAGGAGGCAGGAAGCTCCAGAGCCCCTACGCGGGTATGACCCATGGCCCTGCTTTGGAACAGCCTCATTCGTCAATACAAACTCCCTCCCTGGTCCCTGCTAATCCTCAAATTATGGCTTATCTGGGCTGAGACTTTTCTTCTCTTGATGGGGAATTTCCACTTGTTTAAGGGGTTGCCTTTCTAAATATTTTGGTTCTTAACTTTTGAGAATTCTGCTTTTATTGAGGTGGTTTCCTCTTTATTTGCTTAACTCTTTTGCTGGAAAAGATCAGAGTTACCACCTGTGCTGGTGGAATTTCAAGTCCACCGCTGATAATGAAAAGCCACAATAGTAGCTGGGGAAAAAGCCTGAAAGTCCTGCCCGCCCCCTTTCCCTGCCCTGTTTTTATAAGCAGAGGGCAAACGTTACAGTGGAAACCATAATATTGCCCTGAGTAATAAAAACATCTGGGCTTTGTCTTCGGGCAGCATTTATTACTGCCTTGGGATTCAGCGTACCATTTCTGCCCAGCAAGTGGCGTCAGGATTGAGAGTGAGGTAACAGGTGAGGCCACGGACTCACCAGCATCCTTCTCCCTGGTCTGGGCCTCCTCGGAGCCTCAGTCAGTGCAGTGGAGGCACCTCTGATATTTCTGAGCGTCTCAGATGAGGCTCTCCCGTGATGCTGTCAGCCCCTGTACACTTTCGCCTCTCTCATTATGCGCAGTGTACAGACCGGCTCCAAATGCCTTGTCTCGGTCCCCTGACCCCTCTGCATGTGACACGGCACCCATCCGGGAGGTGACACATGCTGGTCTGGGAGGGGCTGTGGATTATGAGCAGGACCTCCAGGTCACTTTGCAGAGACCCCATTTTCTCATGTATAAAATGGGGGTTGGAGGTCCCTCGTGGCTCAGCAGGTTAAGGATCTGGCATCGTTACTGCTGTGGCACAGCTTCCATTCCTGGCCTGGGAACGTCGGAATACCACACAGCCAAAAGAAATGAAGTTTTTAGAAGTGGGAGTAATATCTGCCCCCTGGGTTAGTGTGAGGGCCCAGTGAGGGGCTGTCTGGCCCATTCAGTAGCTTTCTCAGCCAGGTGGGGTTTGCCAGGAAGCAGAGCTGGGCCCCTGGGTGCTGGGGATCCTCTGCTCTCCTTTCTCACATCTCAGAATCAAGGCTCAGGTGCAAAGTGCAACAACCAGGTCTCCTCACCTTGACTGGGGTCGGGGTGCTGCAGAGGGGCTGATAGCTGATCATGGTGCAGCAGCCAGGGGTCTGGGGGCTCTGTGGTGGGCACCCCCACCCCCCCACCTCCTCCAACTGTCTAGTCCCCCTCCCTGGTGGCTCCCCTCCTTGCCCACCAAACACCTCAGGGGGTTGGGGGTGGGGTTCTCCGCATGAATGGGCTGTTCTTTTACTCAAGCTCTGCACCCCTTGATTCAGACCAAACTGTCAGCAGTTTTCAGCCCAGACCCTTCCTTAATTCTGTTTGCTCATGACATGTGGCTGACTCTGCAAGGCTTTTCCCCTTCGGTTATGGCTAGTGGAGATGGGAAAGGCTTTGAACTTCAGTCAGTTTATACATGAGGGAAAAGAAGTCCAGAGGGGTTGGGCCACTTGCCTGTGGTCACACAGTTGGTTACCTGTGGAACTGGGACTAGACTCCAGCTCTCAGCTGGCCTCCCCACTTCTCTGCGCTTCTGTATCAAGTGACACAAGTGGGGAAGGTGATTTGGCAAAGAATATACCCACGTGCACACACTTACCAATTTATGGATGTAGTTTGTAAGCATTGCTCTAGGAGAGGGGTATGCAATGGGGGGGTCACAGCGTTGCTCTAGGAAGTGGGGTGTGCAATGGCAGGGGCACAGCATTGCTGTAGGAGGCTGGATGTGCTTTGGGAGGGGTGCACACTTGATGGTATGAGTCCCTGTCCTGCTTGCCAAGCAGCTGGGCCCCTGGGCTGGTCACCCTGTCTCTTTGGGCCCCATTTTTCTTACTGTAAAGTAAAACGTTTGGCTTTCAAGGCTTCTTCCAGCTTTACAAATCGGAGAGTCTGGTCCTAAATTGAACCACACTTAAAGAAAGCTTGCAGCTTAAAGATGTTACTTGGTGGCAGTGGGCCTTTTTGGAAAGTGACTAGTTACCTCACAGGTGGTCTTCCTGGTAATTTCAGATCTCACACCGCCATCTGTTCAGAGATAAGCTGATACTCTGAGGCTGTACACTTTGAACTTCAGAAGCAGAAGGCACTGGCAGCATATGAACGAGGCCACCATGTGTACCCCTAGTGGGATGGCCTGTGGCCTCACCCAGGAGCCCTGCACGTGTCCTGCAAATGGTGCCCCCACTGTCGATGCCAGGTACCCAGGCAGAGGGACTCAAGGCCAGACTGGAAGAGTGATAGTAAATACAGCCCTCGCCCTGCTTGCTGGGTCCCCCATCTCTAGCCCCCACCTCCATCCACTCATGTTGGGGTGAAACTGACAGCACTAACGTCCTGAACCTCGCCAGAACACAGACTGGGACTTGAACCCACGTGCCAGGACTCGAACCTGGCCTAAACCCTGATTGGGACTTGAACCCACAGTTTTGAATTAGAATCACTCACCCAGTGTCTGGACTCACTGAAGTTCAGGTTCTTCATGCCTCCGCACAGAAGGAATTCAGCGAGAGACAAAGTGATAGGCAAGAAATAGATTTATTAGGATAGGACGCTACTGAGAGATGCAAGCAGGCAGTCAAGGAAGTTTCTGCCCGGAGGATCCAGGATCCAGTGGGCTATAGTTTTATCATCCAAGGAGAGTGGGTGTCAAAAAGCATGGCCTCTTCCTCTTTCAGCTGAAGGGCAATCCTCAAACTCCTGCCCTTGGTCTGAATCTGAATGTAGGCCTCATCCCATCCCCACCAACGACCTGAGGCAATCGTCACACCTCCTGTAGTCGAGCAAGCCTGCCTTGTTCTGATGCCCGCTCTTGAGCAGGTAGTAACTTACAGTGGTCTCCCAACATCCCCTAGATCTCCCTCTCTATCTGTGGTCCCTTATTGGGACTTTTATAACTACCTGTGCCCACTCCATCCCTATGTGTGTATGTGGGCAGGGGCTGGTACTTCACCACCAGACCTAGCTAAGGCCCTGGGGGCTTTTTAGGTACCCGGGCAAAGAGAAGGGTGACCTGCCCAAAGGCCCCAATGTGGTCAATGCAGTTATTCATGTTAATGAAGGCGATGCCTTATAAATAATTCAAAGTTGCTACAAATCCACACATCTTTTCCAGATTGCCTGCTTGCAGTGAGCTCTCCATAAATGTTTACTGAAGGCTGAATAAATTAACATACAAATGGATATTTTGCAGTGGGTTTGGTATTTATATTTGCACATCTGTTTGTTGAATGTTCTGAGGATTCACAGCCACCCTCACAGAGCAGGTCACAGAGACCAGGAACAGCAGAGCCAGTGAGGTGCCCCTGCTGTCACCCATCCACCTGGCGGCAGAGGAGGGGCCTGGGCTGTTACAAGCCCCCAGCCTGAAGCCCAGCGTTCATGGGACCAGGGGCTGACTCTCCTTTCAGGGATGAGGGACCCTGCTGTTGGCTGAGCTGGGAGGCTGGCTCCCTCTGACGTCAGGCATAGCTCTAGAACTTCCAGGCTTTCTGGTGCTGGCATTTCCTGGGATTTGCCATCTCGAATCCAGAAAGCTGACTGTTCTGGGGAGAGGAGTTTTTGAGCAAGTTCTTGGGTTTTCTGAGGCTGGAGTTTGGTTTCTTTTATTCTCCTCACTGATACCCGTCCTGCCCTGGGCACTGGCACTGAGGGGCCGGCCTGCACCTGGCCAGTCATTTGTTACAGGGAGCGGACACCCCAAAGGCCTTGGTTTCCACCTTGCTGCCCTCTCTGCTGAGCTCACCCTTGATCATGATCCTGGTTCCCTGGCTCCTTAAGCAGCAAGAACCTTCCGCAGGAACCCGACAAATGAAGAAGCCGCATTATTTCTCACACTGGGGTAAAGGGGACTGATGACCGGTGCACACCACCATGTGGGAAGGCCCCTGTCCGGGGATGAGAGCAAGAAGCACTTTATGTAAATATCAGTTGGGGAAATTTCCAGCCCTTATTCAGGAGAGTCTTGGCCCCTAAAATGGCATCCGTCTGGCGGTCAGGTGAGCAGGTTGGAATTTTAGCTTGAATGTCTGAGGGATCTCCCTTCATCGTCAGCTCTCTTCTCACCCTGATTTAAATGCAGGAACAGCCCAGAGAACAGGTGAGTCAGAGTGAGATGTCAGAGCCAAGCCACTGGTCAGATTCAGGCTCTGCCCCTCTGAGCTGTGTGACTCTGAGCAAGTGACTTAACCTTTCTGGGCTTCTGTATCCTCATGTTTAAAGGCTGCTGTGAAGATGAAAGACATTTAAATATGTAAATTTGTGACGCATTCAGAGCTTTGCTTGGCCCAAGTCAAGTGTGTTGTGTAAGGCGGGGTGTGTTTGGGGACCCCTACAGATGATGCTGACTCACGCCAGTCCTCTCCATGGAATGACCCTAGAAGAAGTGAACCTTGGACTCACCTCACCTGGGCATCTCCCTGTGATACCTGCCTCTGTGGTCCAGCCCCTCCCCAGTCTCTGGAGCTGACGAGCAGTGGAATTCTGCAAACCAGATGAGGTCACTGCCTTCTTTCTCATGCACCAGGATCCCAGATGGATAAACTTTTTTTTTTTAATCCACTTGTATTTAGTACTCAGTTTAAAAAAAATTATGTCAATAGCTTTATTGGCTCAAGATCAGCAAAAGAAAAAAGGAGGAAGAAGTTTGCCTTTCAACAGAGTGGTCCAAAATGCTGAAAGTCTCCCCCCTAAAGGCTTATTTATGGCTTTCTTTTCGGAATTCTTTCCTTTGGTGGTTAAGACATGCACAGCGTCTTTGAAGTGGGCCAGACATGTTTTCTGCATCTGTGGTCTCTCTGCAGGGCTGGTTCAGATAAACCAGTTTCCTTATGGTTTTCAGCCATCGGTGGGGGGAATCAGTGTCTCACAGGACTGTGCACACGATTTGATCACCTTGGACAAATAAGGGGATTTCACAGGTGGACCCTCGCCATACCCCTTCCCCCCATCCTGGGAGAGGTGGTCATGGGCAGCATTTTCTGCAGGCTCTGTGATGGGGGTCCCTCTCAACATCGCCCTCATCCTGTCTGTTGCGACACTGCGTCTGTGTCAGAAGCTGCTGTGCATCGGTTATGCACTCGAGCAAGCAAAACCCACAGCCCAGAGAGTGCAGATGTGACGGGACGCCTGTCCTGTCAGCCCCACGACCCCAGAGGCAGCCTCTGCCTCGGGGATTCCGTCCCACCATGGTTACAGGTCAGTTCCAACTGCAACTTAACAGTGACTGATCCGGTCTCTGCTTTCCTCCTCAGAGCAGATGGATGATGCCGTAATTACATGTTGATTATGTGTGATAACACAGGAAGTACAGCCAGCACACAGGAGGCCTTCAGGAAAATTGATTGTTGAGACTTTGATGATCACGTGCAGCTTGAAACGGATTTTGGAGAAAAGCAGCCTCAGAGACCGCACCCCTGATTTTCCTCTCCTGCAGTCTCGTCCAGGCCTGTTCCTTCCCCGAGTCAACATTCCTAATGCTCCATCTTATAGAAAAATTCTGACCCACAGTGGGTTCCACCCAGTGTCTCTCCGTCCCTACAGAGTCAATGTCCCAGAGGTTGGTTTTGTTGCCTTTTCTTCAACCTTTGCCTCCACCGCAGTGTGCTGCCACCAACAGCCACTGAAGCCCTGGCTGCACCTGAGCTGAGCTCTGGGCTTCCCTCCTGCTCCGGGTCATGTGCTCCGTGGCCCCATGGGTGGCCACTGCCCTGTTCTGGAGGGCAGCAACTGGGCAGATGGTTAGCAACTACTGAAACTGCACCAGTGCACCAAGCAAATAGATTGTTTAATTTGAATTATATAAAATTTAAATTTGAGTGGTCATTGAAAACCTTTTCAGCATGGCTGCAGCTACATGGGTCTGTGTGGCTAGTGTTTTCATCTGTGTGTGCTCTGAAATCTACATTCAGAGCAAGCATTTCTGATGAAAATGTAGTGTCTGAATGGAGATGGGCCGAAGGGTAAGATACACGGTGGGTTTCTGCGATCTGTTTTAAAAAGAAGAGTGTAAAATCTCTCAGTATTTTCTATTTGATTACATTTTGAATTCATAATATTTTGTCTACATGGGGTTAAGCACAATTTATTATTAAAATAATTTGTACCTGTTTTGATTTTTTTTTCATTTTTTGGTTGCACCTGTGGCATGTGGAAGTTCCTAGCCCAGGGATCAAAGCCATGCCACGGCAGTGACAACACCAAATCCCTAACCCATTGAGCCACCAGGGAACTCCTTGATTTTCTTTTAAGGTGGCTGCTAAACAGAACCTCTGAGGCTGGCATTTCATTTTAGTCTGGACGGTGCTGCTATGGGCCACCTGCTCCAGGAAGTTCTCTGCTCCCTTGGCATCCATGCCGGCCCTTCCTTGTCTCTCTGACGTCTTTCTGTCTCTGATGTCTTTCTGGGTGCAGGTGGCCTCCGCAGCACTCCTCAGTGCTGGGGCTTCCCAGGGTCTGTCCTCTGTCGTGTTCTCTCGCTGCACAATCCCTCCCTCCTTCCCCTTTGCTGGAGCGTGGACAGCCCCTCACATTCACCTGAGACTCTTTGCAGGATGATTCCAGCAGAATATTCCTGGGATATGTCACCTCAGCCTGCCCCAATCTGCCCCACCCCCTGGCCTCTGTGTCATGGTCCCCTCCCAGTATATGTGCCATCATCATTCGTGCTGGAGACCAGGGCCAGACTAGGGCCCCCCTCATGCCCCAACTACCAGATCCTGGAGACCCCAGCTTCTCTTTTCTAGGTGAGCTTTGATGGCCTCTTCTTGCCTGCGCCAGGCCTGGTCTCCCTGTCCCCTCCCTCCTTGTCCAGGCTGCAGATCCAGCCGGAGTGAGGCGTCCAAAATGCCCCCTTCCAGGGGTGCTGACTTAGTATAAAAACTGTTAAATGCTGTTTTCTTGAACCCTGTTAATTCACTTTTGAAATGGAGTTGTAATTGACATATGACACTATACCGGTTTCCCATGTACAACACAGTGATTCGATCCTGGTGCTTCTGGCAAAATGGTCACACAGTAAGTCTAGTTAGTATTCATCATCACACAGTTACACATTTTCTTCTTGTGATGAGCACTTTTAAGATCTGCACAGGTAGCAACTTTCAAGCAATAGGAATTATTCCCTGGGGTCACCCCACTGTCCACTCCATCCCTAGGACTCACTTATTTTCTACCTGGGAGTCTGTACCTTTTGACTACCTCCACCACAAAACGCTCTCTGATGTGCTGAGTACCCAGCATGAGGTCTGAAGGGTGGACAGGAGGACAGAGGGGCACAGGTAGAATCCAGATTTTCATCCCAAGCCCCAGGACAGTGCAAAGCTCTTCCTCCGCTTTTCCACCTGTGTCTGTCAGATCTTCTCACCCTCACTCCAGTCCCCTGTGTTCCAGGCTACTCCCTGCTTTGTGCAACCGGCTCCCTCGGCCCCGGGAGCCCCTCCTGCCACCACCTGTGACACAGCCCCCACTCTAGGGCAGGGTCCTCACGGATGCCTCACTGAGGTTTCTTTGGGCCCCCGTGAGGCGAGTGGAGAGCACTTTCCTGTTACCCATGTCACTTAGCACCGTGACCTCCCGGCCTGGCCATAGACAACTGCACGTTAAGATTAAAGCTCAAGTATGGCCAGATTGCAGTGGCTCTGACCCAGAAACTTGCTGCCCTGGAGTCTTCCTCGGCCCTCCTAGGGGGTCTCTGAGTCGGGGCTCCAGTGTGCCTGTGTTCTCCTTCCTGCCCTGTGGGGTGACTCACTCGGGCCCCTCTACTCAGCGGCCACCATGGAGGGGTGGCCTGTGAAAGGTAGGAGCAGACAAAGGTACATGGTCTGCAGCCAGTTTTAAAACAGGGATAAAACCAACCAGAGGTTAGCCTGCTTTTTATCACCCTTGCCCTATGGTTCTAAACAGGCAGAAGCAGAAAGCTTCTTCCCACCAGGGCAGGTCTTGTATCCCTCTACTCAAAACCTTTCTTACAGCAACTTAGCCCACTGTCTGGTAATTTCTGACTTCTCTAAATCATGTATTAGGAATTCCTGTTGTGGCTGAAGGAGATGCCCTATTGGTGCAGAGAGGGCGGGACCACCACTGCAATGCCATGAATGGACCCACTGGGGCTAGATGGGTCCCACGTGACTGCAGGGTAATCATTTAAAGCCACACTTTTTTTTGTTTTTGTTTTTGGTCTTTTTTAGGGCTGCACCCATGGCATATGGAGGTTCCCAGGCCAGGGGCTGAATCGGAGCTGCAGCTGCCGGCCTACACCACAGCCACAGCAATGCCAGATCTGAGCCCCATCTGTGACCTACACCACAGCTCATGGCAACACCGGATCCTTAACCCACTGAGCGAGGCCAGGAATCAAACCTGCAACCTCATAAATACTAGTCAGATTTGTTTCCACTGAGCCACGATGGAACTCCTAAAGCCACATGTTGAGAGTAAATGCCCTTGGCTTTGAAGGCCTGTCTTCCGTTGGCGAGGTCAGCTGCCAGAACATGAATCTCAGTTTCTCAATCTGGTAAGTGTGGGTGGGGCAAGATTTGCTGACCAGATGAGAAATGAAGATTCTTTTATTCCTGTTCACGTATCTCTAAAAACTTTCATGGAAGTTGGTGTGAAATAGGACATGGAGGAAAGAAGTCTTTCAAAACAGGCTTTGGCACCTGACCTGGACCTTAACCCAAGCTGGCTCCAGCCCTCCTTCAATCAGGCGTCCTCTTAGGCTCTGTCTGTGGGGTAGGTCCCAGGGTTGATGGACGACTGCATGTTTCACTGCAGGAGAAATCCTCGTGTGGTTGGATGGAGGAGCAAAGTGGTGGCTTTTTTACGCTCAGTGGGTGGAGGACGGCCAGCCCAGCGCAGGGTAAGCCTGAAGCCATGGCCCTCTGACTGCCTTGTGGGGGCAACAGTCAGACCTGGCAGCTTGGGTTCCCAGGTGTCACTTTGTTGTGTGACCTGTGAGTCACCCACATGAACACGGCTGGAGAAGCCCTGGTGCTGCTCCTGTCTGCCTCCCCACCGAGGCCTTCTTCCCTTCCTGGGGGGCCAGGCCTGCTGACTTCGGCCACACATCAGCCCCAGAGGTCGATCACGCAGCTCTCTCAGCAGAGGAAGGGCCCCTCCCTGGAATAAGCCCCATCCCTCAGCGTGGTCTGTGGCTCCGTGCACCTGGCTGGAACACACCTGAGCTGTTTCTGAGAAGGCTCTGGGGAGGGAAGGTTCTGGCTTCCCTTCTCTTCTCATAGGTGACCACCAGAGGCAGGGGTGTGCTCTGGAGGCTGGTCTAGTAAGAAACGGTCAGGATGGGCACTGGACCTTAGAGAAACTGGAACACTGGGGGAATCTGCTTTGGAGAATTTTGGAATTAAGCAGGCTCTTTCTACTGCATGTGTGGCATTGCTGCGAGCAGAGGAATGAAAACAGCTTCTCGGCAGCTCCTGATGGGAAATCGGATCAAAAGGCAGTGGTGAAAGAATCTAAAAAAGCATGTGCGTAAATGTATAACAGAATCACTTTGCTGTTGACTTGAAACTAACACAGAATTGTAAATCAACTATACTTCAATAATTAGGAAAAAAAAAAAAAAAGCGGTGAGGAACAAGGCAGAAGACCCCGATTTAAGCCCCAGGCCCATCTGCCACTGCAAGTAGTTGACCTCTGACAACCTGCTTCATCCCTCTAACGCGCAGACCGGGGAAATAGCAGTTCCAATGTGGTTGGCCTGGTCTCCATTTCAATGCCTTGCAATGACACAAATGCATCACACAAATATGACTTGTATGGATGTGCCCCTTAAAATAGTAAAGCTGAGTTCACACTTACCCACTCTCATGATGCTGCGAAAGGAAAGATGGACTCATTGAAAGTCAAAGCAGTTCGTGAAAGCCATGACGGGCCCCTGGTAATTAGCCATCGGGGACCTGGGGATGAGTCTCTCAGGTGAGCCTCTGTCCCCACCCCAGCCTGGCCAGGAATCTGCCGAGAGCACTGGCAGGGATGCACCTACTAGATGCTGTACAGCCAGAGGGACGTCTCCTCCCCCAAGCAAGGAGTTCTCACAGCCTGCCCTCCCTCTCCTGGCAGAAAGGATGGGATGTGTTATTTTAATATCTCTTAAAAGATTTAAAGACCAAACTCAAGCCGGTTCCTGCAGGGAGATTTCTACGGGGCTGTACTTCTCAAAGCCTCCTTCTCATTACCATTTCAAAATAGCCAAATTCATAAAAATCTCCTGTGCAGTGCTGAACTCCTCTCATTTCAGAGGTGTTCTGGGAAAAGCTTGACATTTGGCAGCAGAGCTGTGATCTGAAGACTTAGGTTAGCACCCTGGAACATGGAATTCTCTGGGGGACTGTGTTTGCCGACAAAGTCCAGTAAAATTCACTTGTATCTTTAAAGGCCCATCTGCGTGGGGTGGGAGGATTTTTCGCCTTTGAGGGCGGGCATGAGGGCGTCCCAACTGGCATGACAATCACAGGATGGGCAGGTCTGCAAAATGGTGGGGGCAGGGGCAGAGGCAGAGGGAGGGCAGCGGCTCCCAAGGTTCTGGGAGAGGGCAGGGTCTGGTGCCCTGGTGGGGTGCTCCCTGGAGCAGGTGGGTCATGAGGCAGGGAGGCTGCTGGCCTGGACCTGCCCCAATGTGAGGCTGACACCCACAGTCTGTGGCCCACATGGGGCCCAGGTGCTGCTGCGACCTCTCTCCTCCTACGAGAGGAGATCAGGCAGGTGTGGTCTGGGTGGTGGGGGTCAGATAGGTGGACGAATGCCCCCGGGGCGGGGACATGGCTCTGTCTAGAGCTGTCCTGCTGAGAAGTTCCTGAGGGTCATCAGACCCAGGCCAGCCTAAAGCAGAGACTCTGAAGCCTCCACACTTTGCTTATTAGAATGTCTGAGTAGATACTTGTTTACTGAGTTGGGGAAGTCCTGTCTCACCCTAGGTGATCCCAGTGGACTGGAACTCACGTCTTATGACAGAAATGCAGATGGTTCCCTGGTCCCCTCACTTTTTTGGTCACTCAAGACACATTTCACTTTATAATTAAAAAAAAAAAAGTCCACAGGTTCAGCTTAAGGAGCCTCTCGTCCAAGGATGCACAATAAATGAAGTAACATGTAGCCTGGGGCAGATGTAGATCTGAGCAGGTCTGAAGTGGAGAGGGGTTGGGAGGTTCCCCTTTCTGCCTCGACCCCCAGTGCTGACTGGTCTCCTCTCCTCCACCCAGGGCCTGATGTTGAGGGGTGCAGGGTGGGCTGGAGGAGGAGACGGCAGAGGGAAGGGAGGGAGGCTGCAGTAGAAATAGGAACACAGAGGGTGGGCAGACGGGGGCAGGTGTGTAGTGGGGCATGGGGCCTATTCTGAATGTTGTGAGCTCTGAAAAAAATTTAGGCCCCCATGACATTCATTTTTTCTCTCAAAACAATCAAAATCTACACAAGCAGGAGTTCCCATTGTGGCTCACAGGTAACAAACCCGACTAGTATCCATGAGGATGGGGGTTTGATCCCTGGCCTCGCTCAGTGGGTTAAGGATCTGGCATTGCTGTGGGCTGCGGTGTAGGTCACAGATGAGGCTAGGATCCCATGTTGCTGTGGCTGTGGTGTAGGCCAGCAGCTACAGCTCTAATTCGACCCCTAGCCTGGGAACTTCCATATGCCGAGGGTGTGGCCCAAAATGAAAAAAGAAAAAAAGAAAAAAAGAAATCTATGCGAGCAGACGAAAGTGTGACTATTCCCCTGCTTGCCAAAACCAGCTCCCAGACCCAGATGGGGGTTCCCTGGCGGGGCAGGATTCCTGTATGATCTTCTCTGTCCCACACGACTTGAGACCTGCCACCCTGTGTGATGGCCGGGGCCTGTCCCAAGGGGCCCCCAAACCGGCCCCCTGCCAACTGCCCCCCACCCCCACCCCGCAGCCTGGGGACAGGTCCTTCTGAGGGCCCATGGCTGCTGTGTGACTCAAGACTATGCAGCAGCTCAGTGTGGGACCCAGCCTGATGTAAGGACGGCTAAGCTTGTTTTCTGTTTTCTGGATTGTTTGTTGACTCTAAAAGGCTGCTGAACCCGTGGCAGTGATGGTTGACCCCAACCCTGACTCACTGATGCCCCTTTATCTGTCTAGCAGGTGTCTCGTGGTATAGAGCTGGTCATCCTCTGACACTCTGCTGTCCTGAGTCCTGGTTCATGGGAGCTTAAAAAAATCACCTATGGTTCATCCTACCCCCAAGCCTTCTGATTGAAGAGTTTGAACAATGGTCTGGGCATTGAGATTTAGAAAAACCTCTCCTGGTGCCTCTCATATGTGGCTGTGAATACCTCGGCTCTGACCATATAAGTGAAACCGGGAGAGGCAGGAGGTCACACAAGGCAGGGCCTGTGCAGGTGGGGGCCCCTAAGTGTCTGTTCCGGGATGGCCTCCCAGGGGTCCCTTTTCCCCAGGAGATGGAAACCTGGCCCCCGCCCATTTATTCACCCAGCAGACATAAGCGGGGACCCTGGAGGACGTGCAGGTGGCCCTCCCTTACGAAGGTTTCCTCTCTCCGGGGAAGGCGTGCTGGGAACAGATAATTCAACCACCCAATTATGTTTCAGCTCAGCTGAGGAGTTACCCACTTTCCTGTCCCCAGCAAGGGTCCCCCTGCCTGGTGTTTTTCCAGCCAGTAGGAGAAGGCCGAATTCAGTTCCGAAGCAGAGGAAAGCTTTCTTCTCTATTAGAGAACCGAGGAACCAGCTTGCTCTAGAGCATGGGCTCTCTGCAGGACAGGGTGCCGGCTGTTTGGAGGGAATCTGACTTGCGGGAGGGGGAGGAGCGGGCGCTTCAGCGCAGGCGCGCCGCAGCCGCTGGGGCTCCAGACCCCAATACCTGGCCGGGCGGGGCTCCGCACTCAGCCGCCCGCCATCTTTAACGAGGTGGGGTGGGCGGAGCTTGTGCGAAAGGCGCACCTGAAGGGCAGGCGCCGGTGCTGCCCACCAAGAGCCGGGTCTGAAGGTGCGACGCCTCTGTGCGCGGTGCCCTGTGACCCAGCGGACTAGCCTCAGCGCAGAGGAAACCAGGTTAGACTTTATTTAAGGACCCAAATGCTATTTTTCTTTCCGGGGTTGTTCATGGGCTGTCAGCACACACACGTTGGGGTTTTTAGAAGCTGTCGTCTTCATCTGACAGGGAAGAGTGTTGAGGGGTGTGGGCCAAGGTGTGTGCTTTCAGTCACCCAAGGCCAAGGGGACAGGGTGTCGGTCACCCAAGCCCTTTCCTCAGGTGACTCTAAATAGGCTTCTCCCCCGACAGCTAGAAGGCTGTCCTGCCATTTGTACGGTGAGATCCTAGATGCTATTCAGAGAACGGTCGTGTTTCCGTCGCCCACTGTCCCTGGATCTGAGGCTTAGCCCCCCGAGTCATGCTACTTGCCGTGCTGGGGTCGGGGGTAGGGGGCGGGGTGGAGGATCCGTAGCGTCAGCATAACCCAACCGGTTAGAAACGGCTGAGTTTGGGCCCCTCCTCAGACCCACCTCATCTGAGCCTGGGTGGGCCTGGGAATCTGGATTTGAACTCTGATGTGGGGAAGGCTACAGGGATCCCCAACAGTCCTGGTAGGGAGGGGCCATAGGCAGCTCTGTTATCCCCAATCTTCCCATCTCCACACCCCTTGCAGTGCATGGGTCTGCAGTCCCCCCACCCCTCAGGAGGAGCATCCCCATGTTGTTGGGATGATATTGGCTTGCCGTGACCATCTCTGGCAGCAGGATGTGGGGCAGTGCCAGCTTGGAGCCTAGGCCTTAGCAGATGTTCTGGGGTTTCTACTTGTCCTTCTGAGAGCGTCGCATTTCTGCATGAAAAAACATATACCAGGTAGCTGCTCCCTCCTCTGCCTGGAGGGACCACAGAGACCAGAGCTTCCCAGCTGGCCTGCAGATTTTGGAGCCTGAGAATAAATGCCAAGTAATGTTCGCCACTGGGTTTGGGATGGTTTGTTATGCAGCAGTAGCTGATAGATGCAGTTGCCTGGGGCAGGTTTTTTTTTTTTTTTTTTTTTTTTTTAGGGCCACACCTGTGGCATATGGAGGTTCCCAGGCTAGGGGTGTAATCAGAGCTACAGCTGCCGGCCTACACCACAGCCACAGCAATATCAGATCCAAGCCGTGTCTGCAACCTACACCACAGCTCACGGCAATGCCAGATCCTCAACCCACTGAGCGAGGCCAGGGATCGAACCCGAAACCTCATGGTTCCTAGTTGGATTCATTAACCACTGTGCCATGATGGGAACTTCTTTTTTTTTTTCTTTTTTATCTTTTTATGAGGCAGTTTTTGTGTATCTAGGCAGACAAGGCTCGGTACCCCATAGGAAGGTCTGCTGGCTCCAGGAGCCATTCTGGCAGTTAGGGGTCAGAGGTTCCCTGGGCGCTGTGGCCCCTACCATCTCTGCCTCACAAGTTCTCAGCATCTGCCCTGAAACTCCCTGCCTTGTTCTCCTGGAATTACCTGCTCAGATCCCTGAGACAGGCTGATGAACTCTGCCCTAGAACACCAGGCCACCTTTACCCCTCACCTGCACTATCGCAATAACCTCCCAATAGGTCACCTGCTTCTGCCACCCTCCTGCTGTCTCTTCTCCATAGAGCAGCCTGATTCACCCTTTAAAAATCCAAGTCCAATCAAGCCACTCTGCTCCACACCTTTAAATGATTCCCACCCCTGTTCAGTCCAGAGTCCCTGCCTGGCCTTCCACTGGGATATCAGTTCTATGACCGTCTCCGTTCATCCTCTGCCTCCTGGCTTCCACGGTGACCCCTCGGCCTGGCCTCTGGGCAGGAACATCCCCTCTAGGGGCTGTCCCTGTGCTGAAGCACCTCTAGGGAATGCTTTAACTTGAAATCCTTCTGCTCTGACCTCCTCTCACTGCCAGCAAGGCTGCTCTGGGTGCCAAATGGTAATCAGAGGTTTTTGGTGAGCAGTAAGAGCAAGAGGCCCAGGTGAACTGGTAATAAAATGGTTTCCAGTAACTAAACACATTGGCCATCATCAACCTGCTGAGTTTCTACCTCATGGAAGACTTTTCCAATGGGAGCAGGAGCATTCCCAGGGCCTAGGCCTCTTCCAGACTGCAGCCTGGTGGCCAGTGACTGACTCCATCCTCAGGAGACTGTGCTTTAGTGACGGGGCTGTGTGGCAGGAACTAACCCAGATGTCCTAGGGGCTGAACCTGTCCTAGTTGACCAGGTTGGGAGGTCACTTCAGTCGCCCCCCCCCTCTGGCTCTTATAGGGAGACCCACACTGATTACAGCCTCAACTCTGCCCCCTGGGGGTCCTCTGGTCCAGCTGCGCAGATGGGAGGGCAGCTGGGCACCCACAAGGCTCACAGGCTACTGGTTCCCACTCCCTCTCCCCACCCCCACCCCATCCCCATCAGTATCCCCCAGGGATGCTGAAGAAGGCCTCTCCTCTGTTCTGGGTGGGGGGTGGGGTGGGGGGGCTGCCTTTTTTGTTTCTGCCGCACATGTTTATGTCATAGTTTAGCTCCTGAAGGCAACCTCATTTCTTTTTTTTTTTCTTTTTTAGGGCTGCGCCCATGGCACATGGAGGTTCCAAGGCTAAGACTTGAACTGGAGTTGTAGCTGCTGGCCTGTGCCACAGCCACAGCAACTTTGGATCCAAGCCTCATCTGTGACCTACACCATAGCTCATGGCAACACAGGATTCTTAACCCACTGAGTAGGGCCAGGGATCAAACCTGTGTCCTCATGGACACAGTCAGATTCACTTCTATTGAGCTACAATGGGAACTCCCTGCAACCTCATTTCTAACAAGCTGAGTTGTTCCAGGAACTGGGTCCCAGATGGACAAGGCTGAGCTGGTCTTGGGATAGAGGGTGGGTTCTGGGGGAGGGCAGCGAGTGGAACTTTGTGGATCAGCCCAAACTCCCTATTTGTGCAAATCTTTTAGATTTGTATGCAAATCATAGAAATTTTTTTTTTTTTTTTAACTAAACACATGTCACTAATTTGATTAAATGGCTAGACCAGACCTGGTCTACTCATGTTTGTTAGCATCTGGCATTACTCCAGCGTGGTGGATCATTAGATCTGGAAGCTTACAGAGAGCTCACTGGATCTAAATCCTTTACTGTTAGATATGGGGTGACCGAGGCACAGGGGAGGGGGACACATCCTCAAATGCAGCAACCAGCAGGAGTTCCCAGACTCCCCGCCCCAGCTCCGGTCTTCCTCTAGGCTGTGCCCTGGCCAGTGTTGTCCAGGAGGCCGCGGGCATCTGGGGCCTGAGTGTTTGCAGCTTCTGGTTGGTGGCCATTGCTGGAAGCTGACCTAAAAGAGATGAGGGCCCTGTTACCACAAGTGGGGGGGGGACCTCTGTCACCCTGCCTTTCCTGTGGCACCAGCAGAAACAGCAGGAAAGCTTTCAATAGCCTGGGGGAAAAACACTGGGGCAAGTTTCTTTGTGTCCTTTTCAGGGCATTAGATTTACTTCCTTTACTTTATATATAGTTTTCCAGGAATAGGCAGATGTGCTTCTCACTGCAAAGATATTAATACCCCAGGAGAAGCACTCAAAGGAAAACAACCACGGGGTGGAACCATCAGGTGGGGAGGGAGCGAGGCAGGGGAGATTCACTGCCTTGCAGGGGGCATCAGCGTGGACCAGCCTGGGTGTTTTGCTGTGAGGTGGGGAGGTCCACTTCATAAGTACAGTATAACCACAGGGCTTTCTGGGGGCCCACAGATGACATGAAACATGGCTTATGATTATTGTGTTATAATCTTGTATATGATCATCTGATGCTCTACATACCAGAATCAGCTGGTAACTCTAGGAATCATGTTGGGACTAATTAACCATCCTTTGCCAATCGCCCAGCAAGGTGGCCCCACCCCCCTGCTATAGATCCACCATGTGGCCTTGAGAGGTCAGGAGGCTCAGCATCGGGGCTGTCCAGGCTCTGCACTGTCCCTCAGACAGCAAGGCATTGTTTTAGTAAGACAACCTGGGGGCAGCTCCGGGATGGGAAGGCTCTGGTCCTGCGAGCATTCGAGGTTGGAATAATGTAGATTTGTTTCATCTAAGAAGCCCAGCTACGAAGGAGAAAACACAGTCTTTATTGCGCAGCTAGAAAATCTATCAGACATGGAGCAAAGGAGACGTTCATGCTAGTAAGGAAAACTACCCAGGCTTCAGTGTGGGGGGAGCCAGTCTTGCTTTTTATCCTCTTGGCACCTGTCACACCCTCAGTGTGGACACTCGGTGTATTTTTTTTTTTTTTGATAGGCAGGAAACAGATTTATTAGGATAGAACTCTTGTGAGAGATGCAAACAGGCAGGCAAGAAGCTCTGCCGACACTCGGTGTATTATGATGTGCATTCGAGTTCAAGTCTGTAAAGGTGGGATGGGGGGGTGTAAACACTGGGTGAGGCAAGAAGGAAGGGCCTGGCCAGGGGTACCCAAAAGATCTTCAGTATGTCAGCACCTGCCCGGAGAGGGGAAGGTCTGGGGGCTGCAGACGGGATGGGAGAGAATACAGATGGGGCCTGCCCACCTTGCAGGGTGCACCCAGTGTTGTCACCTCCCAGAAACACACTCTGGGAGTGTTGTAAGGATGAACAGAATAGACGCCCAGAGTAACTGTGGTGCTCAGTGTCAAAATGCCCTCATTTGTAAAACAAACAGGCTGGGCCAGATCAGCGCATAGGTTAAGCTCCTGGTTCAGCTCTAGTCAACTGGAGACTTTTAGGGCTGGAGGGAGGGTGCTGGGAAAGACATCTTCCCAGAGCTTGTGGTTTAATAAGAACCAACTCTTCCCACCAGGATCTTAAACGCTCAGCTTTACTGCTTGTCAGCTTTGTAATGGAGCTGCAATTCCCTCACTTTTAAAAAGGAAATATTGTAGAACCTCCTCTATACTGTGCTTGTATCAGCTAAATCAGGTGTCTGTTAGATATGGAGAGTAGTGCCTGGCACATGGTCACGCTCAAGGGAAGTTAACCATTGTTAGTACTCTGTGAGTGATAGGATGAGTGTCTTACTGTGTGTTCCCTGCTTTCTGGTTCCCAAATGCCACTCTGTGCTCTGACAGCAGGAGCTAGAGACTGCGCTTTAGGAATGCTCCTTCCTGATTCCCAGACTGGAGATTTTGGCTCAATAGGTCCAGCTGGGGAACAGGGGTCCGTATTTCTGGGATGTTTTTCAGGTGAATGATGACTGGTAGCCTGGTTTTGAAATCTGGGCTCTTTCCAACAACACGCACACGCTCAGGTAAACACTCACGCACTCATATCTACATAATAAAGTCTATTTAAAATAGAATTATAATGAGAGAGAAAAACTCCTGTTTCACAATCAAGTGAGTTTCCTGTTCATACCGTGACCTCTTCCTGAAAGTGCCCTGTAGCACACTGAGGACGCCTCGCTTACAAGTTCTTCATCTGACTCCAAAAGGCCTCGGTGGGAGGAGCGTGGGGACGGTGGCATGTGGACCTTCCTTCCGAGTGATGGCACACATCTGGCTCTCTGGGACCAGAGTGACATTTCCCTTCGAGCTTCCCTCCAGGTGTCTGAGGATGTGAAGAGACAGCACAGCGGTAAGCAATCCATCAAGCTTGGGCTAAGGCCACACCGCAGCTCCGCAGAGCCCTCACTGGGTGCCTTGTGCCAGTGCAAAGGCCCAGGCTTTTTCACACAGTACTGTCCTGCTTGACAGGCCTTCAGTCAAACAGACTTCAGACTTTTTTGTGCCTTGCACTTTGCACGCACACGCCTCGGAGGCCCAGGCCCAGCAAGTGACCGGTGTGCACGTGCGAGTGGACGTCCCAGAGCACAGGACATCCTGGTTACCTGGCTTCTGCAGAACCCAAATTAAGCTAATACCATTCAGATTCCTGCCCAGCTATGTCGTACCTTCTCAAGGTTGCTGAAATTACATTCAAAAGCTGAAAGCATATGCTGGCCGGCCTCAAAGAGCAGCTGCCAATTGCAAACACATGGCTTAGCAATGCATAACATGCTCTGGGGTGACATTTGGGGTCGTTGATTAAGTGGGATAATCGCCAGAAACATTACTCAGGTCTCTCACGCTTCTGCACAAGCACACATTAAAAATTTTTTTTTACATAAAAGCACTAAGTGAAAAAAAAAAATCTCAGATGAAAATGCTTAATGATCCTGAAGATGGAAACTAAATTTTGGGGTTGATTTTCATAGATGTCAGTGGAAAATAGGACATAAAGCAAGAGGCTGTGCTGTTAGGATTTCTTGGCAGTTTTGGGTATAATTTCTGAAACAAGGGAGATTAAGATCCATGGCCATAAAGAGTTTAGTAGAGTATCTTTAGGTCATAAGCAAAAAAGAAATCATGCAGGGGACATGTCTCTTCCACCTGACAGGGATGCCTGTGAGTACCAGACAAGCGCCAAACTTCAGGCCTTCACTCAGAAAATGCCCCAGGCTCAGAAGGGCTACAGAGAGTCTTGCCGCCCCCTCCAGAATTCCAGGAGGGAAACACATTGTTACTGACGAGGGTCCAAGTCCCTTACCTTTGCCAGGTGACTCTTTGGGTAGGACTCGTCTTAGCAGCATGGTTTAAGACAGTGTGGGTGGAATCTGAACATGGATGGTGGTCCTGCCGCGTGGAGGAAATGGAAACATCCTGCACAGAGATCCTTAAAAAGCCTGCTGGCCAGTGGCCTCCTCTCCACATCCCCAAACAACTTTGGTGGCACAGAGTTACTGAGGCAGCGCTGTGCCTTCTTGTCTTTGCCCAAATTCATGCAGCTGCTGGAAACCCTCATTCGTTCATTCATCCATCATATATAAATGAAGGGATGACCCAGCCACCTCACTCCCAGGTATATACCAGAAAGAATTGAAACGGGGGACTCTACCAGGTACCTGTACAGCAGTATTCATAGCAGCCCTATGTACAACAGCCCAAAGACAGAAGCAACCGAGGTGCCCATTGACGAATGATGGATAAATAAAATATGGGCTATATATGCAATGGGTTATAATGCAGCCACACAGAGAATGAAAATATGATACATGTACAACACAGGTAAACCTTAAAATCCTTAAGGTAAGTGAAATAAGCCAGAAGCAATAGAACAAATACTATGAGTCCACTTATATGAAATATCTAGAATAGGCAAATTCATAGAGACAGAAAGTAGATTAGAGGTTACCAGGGGCTGGGGGGAGGGGAGGTGGGGAGTTATTACTTAATGGGGACAGAGTTTCTGTTTGGGATGATGAAAATTTTGGAAACACATGCTGATGATAATTGCACAACATTGTGAGTGTAAGTAATGCCAAAATGGTTAAAGTGGCAAATTTTGTGTATTTCACCAGAATGAAAAAATATGTAAATGGAGGGAGGGTATTTACTTTGATGGTTCTCAGTGTATCTGTACCCCTGTGAGGGTGCAGTTTGCAGGGCAGGGCCTGCCTGGCGTAACTGTGTCCTTGAAGTCCAGCCCAGAGGTGGGGCTTGGAGGAGGGCTTGGAGCTGGGTCTCCACGCTGAGCCAGAAAGGCAGAGTGGCATCTCATTACATGGAGAGATATTTCATTTTATTACTCTGCAACTTAACCCCTTTTTGCTCTAAACATGGAGGATCTTCTCCGTTCTGATATGGAAGGGGCAGAGAGGAAGGCTGGCCATGGGCTGGGTGTTTCCTGGTGACAAGCTTTGGACAGGCCTGGCTGTAGCATGTGGTTGTGGGGGCCACGTGGGAGCTGGACGTGGAGAAGCGAAGGCGGGTGGTGGAGGCCTTGATTCTTAGTGCAGAGCGCATGCTTTGAGCCTGAGAGGCTGAGGTTCCTGTGCAGTGGTGCGCTGGAGAGCCTGGGTTGGGGGAGACGTCAGGGGCCAGGTGGCCCGCATGCACAGGCTGCGTACTCCTGGGTGGCTGCGGGAGGCACCAGGTGCTGTCCATCCGCAGCTTGTAATTATGTGGATCAGAACCGTCTTTTCCCCCCAGGGCTCTCCTCCTTCATCTTCACTGTTTTCCTAAAATAAATTAAAAAAGCAAAAAAGCACTCCTGTTTCCTTCAAAGCACGGTGCATCTTCAGATCTGGGTACTTGAAAGCTGAAACTGATCGTAATTTCCGACGGACATAATGTGCGTTTGACATTCTTTTCCACATCAAATTAAGTCTGTCTTGGACTGATTTCCTGGAAGTGTTTTTCATTAGAATAATAGCCCTCAGCTGAGCGATCAGAGGATCTGATACCACAAGGGAGGGAACAGAAACATCGTCAAGGGCCTCCTTCAGGGGGGCACCCGGGGGGCTTCCGGGGACCTGGCTGGGGAGAAAGCGTCCCTTCTCTAGGCTTGTCTCTGGGGAAGGGGCTGGGTCTGGGGGCTACCAGTGACTTCAGTGATAAAAATCTTTTATTTTTTTATTTTAAAATTTAATTTTTTATTTTTTGCTTTTTAGGGCTGCTTCCCGCGGCATATGGAGGTTCCCAGGCTAGGGGTCGAATCAGAGCTACAGCTGCCGGCCTATGCCACAGCTGCAGCAGTGCCAGAACTGAACTGAATCTTTGACCTATGCCACTGCTCACGGCAATGCCGGATCCTTAACCCACTGATCGAGGCCAGGGATCGAACCTGAATCCTCATGGATCCTAGTCAGGTTTGTTAACCACTGAGCCATGGTGGGAACTCCACAAACATCTTTTTTATTTATTTTTATTTTTATTTTTTTACCAAAAGCATAAAGAAGAAAGAAATTGGGTTCAACCAACCAGCCAACAAAGCAGCCAGGTTCTTGTATACCTCCCAGCTGCCCGTTCCTCTCTGCGGCCAGGAATTGAACAGTTAATGAGACAAAGTCCTTAAAAGAGAGTAAAACTCACAGGATGTGGTTCCAGGGACCAGGCTGAAGCTCTGGCATGTTGGATGATTGTTTTCTGGTCTAAATAAGTCCTTCTGTGTAATGCACATGGCTATACTTCGTCTTACCTACAGAAGTTTCCCGGGTGGTGGAGGAAATCCTTGTGAAATTCTTTTCTCCTCCTCCCGTCTGAAACTTGACTTGTTTACTGCAGGCTGTTAACGGCCTTGAGAGTGTCTTTAATCCTTAGCCAGGGTCTTTAAATATAATACATCAATAACAGGTAATTATTCACTTTGAACTCCTTGCTCTTTTCCCCCATACCCTGAGGGGTGAGGCTTGGAACTTTTAAGCACAGTAACAGATTCTTCCTATCAAAGTGTCAAAACTTATAAGGTGTATGTCAAGGAATTCGTTTGCTTACTTTAATCTGTCTCCCCTCCCCTCTCCTTTAACTTCTAACTCTCTCCACCACTTGGTGGATTTTGGTCGAGGGCTAGTGTTCATCCTGCAGGGTTTCTTTAAGCTGGCACTGCTGCAAGTCCTGGAAGATTGGCCCTAAGCACCTGCCTTGATGCCCCAAAGTGCTGCATGCAGGGAGTATGTTGCTTCCAGCCTGTCAGGTTATTCCTGTTTCGAATGTGTCCAGGAAAATCCTGTCAAATTCAAAACTTCCTTTCGCCCCAAACTGATCTTTGATCTTAGGGTCTGGACATGACGGTATGAGCCGCTCGCGCTCTGTGTTCAGCAGGAGTCCTGAGGCAACATGGTTTACTAGTTATGTTGGCCAGCTTGTTGCTGGATGGCTTGGTCCCTGGCTCCTGTGAGCTCCTGGATCAGCCCCATCCTGAGGACAGCTTTGTTGCCTAGAAGGTCTTCCTGGCTTCTCGTGCACTGAGCGAGGGTGAAGATTTGTTCCTCCACGGCATCCACATGCACAGCTCCTCAGGGTTTCCTTCTTGACCTGTTGGAATAGCCACATGATTGCTCTAACCTTGTTGCTAAATCTTTGCATTAAGTGGTGCTGGCTGGGTTCTCTGTACAGATGAAATCTTTTTTTTTTTTTGTCTTTTGCCTTTTTAGGGCTGCACCAGAGGCATATGGATGTTCCCAGGCTAGGGGTCCAATCGGAGCTATAGCTGCCGGCCTACACCACAGCCACAGCAACACTAGATCCCAGCCACATCTGTGACCAACACCACAGCTCACGGCAACACCAGATCCTTAACCCACTGAGAAAGGCCAGGGATCGAACCTGCAACCTCATGGTTCCTAGTTGGATTTGTTTGCGCTGTGCCATGACGGGAACTCCATGTTCAGATGAAATCTTTATCGCCCACCCAGGCCTCCCTTCTATGAATGAAGGGATTTTCCGCACATCAGCTAAGGGCGGGGGGTGGGGGGGGGCACTAATTACTATAAATGCTGTTCACTCAGAAAGCTAAGGCTTAGGGGTGCAGAACAGATGGTCAAGTTCTGTCAAGATTTCCTACCTCTCTCTCTCTTGAGGAGAAATCAGCGGTGAACTAGGAACTCATTTTAGGCTTAAGCAGTTGGCCAGACTTAATGAAAGGGAAACACTGAAGGTGTCACTTGACGTTGGAAAAGTCACCCTCATTTCCATACCCAGATAATCAAGTTGCATAAGTGAATTCTGTGATGTTGCTCAGACGATTTCCTTACTTGCTAATGATAGAAATTCGCTTTGAGTGTAGACATAACAAGGTCTAACAGGATGTTCTGGAGTCTCATTGGGGAGTAATGACTAACGAAGTGGAAACTTTCACTTTCAAATCTGATTTCAACCTTGACCTTGCTAGTGACCTTTGGCCTATTGCCTACTCTGGCAATATCTGTTTCCCCATGATTATGATGGCTGCACAGTATCAGAGGGGCCTTTATATGTCATGGAGAGCTTATGTGATAAGCAGTGTGTTTACATGAAGAGCACTGGGAACTTCAGACACTGTCTCTACAGGATGTTAAAGTGTCCTTTATTTTTATCAGTGTGGTTTAAAGAGAAGTCAGTGTTTGGTTATCAAGAGGATCAATGAGCTGGTGGTCTGACGGTGCTTTTCCATCCCCCGGCAGTTATTTTGGCAGCTTGGGTGCTCTGTGTGCATGATCAACAGTGGTGTAAAAAGCAAGGATAACATGGTGCCAGCAACCTTGGGGGAGAGTCGGTCTGCTTGCTCTTGTTTGAGCTCAGCAGAGGGAGAAGTCAGATTCAGTTGACTGAGTTGTTGAAGCGCAGTGAGCAGAGGGCTGTCTGGTAGAGAAGCTATCCACAGTTTCCTGTCCCCCCGTTCTTTGTTTTTCTTTCCTGCCTTCTGATTCCAGGTTAGGCTGCCACGGCTGCCCGGCCAGCCAAGGGCTGAAAGGTAGACATGGGAGGGGGCAGCTGATCATTTTAATTACAGGTCTGGGGACTTTTGGGGGTGCTTCTGTCCTTGAGATAACCTTCTGTAGTTTTTTTTTTCTTTTTTCCCCAGGGTTGCACCTGAGGCACATGGAGGTTCCCAGGCTAGGAGTCGAATCGGAGCTGTAGCCACTGGCCTACACCACAGCCGTAGCAACACCAGATCCAAGCCGCATCTGCAACATACATCTCAACCCACGGCAAGGCTGGATCCTTAACCCACTGAGCGAGGCCAGGGATCAAACCTGCTTCCTCATGGATGCTAGTCAGATTTGTTTCCCCTGAGCCACGATGGGAACTCCATCTTCTGCAGTTTTGTTCAAATCTTAGGGAACTGGAGATTCGTGTTATTACCCCGTTGGGTTCCCAAAACTGGCTGGCTTTCCCTCTGAAGACTGGTCAGAAACGTGGAATTCATCAGCACGAATTCATAAACAAGGAGGAAGATGGCCATCAGTACTGATTGGCTGTTAATTCTTTATCACATGCTTGAGTAATCTGATTACATGGTATTCAATCATATAGATGGCTTAATAGATTTTAAATCATTAGAGTGGATTTGTTAATATAAAAGTAATTTATTAACATAAACAGAAGACAGCAGAGTTTTTTTTTCAGTAAAAAATGGAATGAAAAGGATCACTTTTTTTTCTTTAGAAATAAAGATTCTAATGATTCCCACTAGAAATAAGTAAGTGTACATGTTAAAAAGAGTTTCCGGAGTTCCCATCGTGGCGCAGTGGTTAATGAATCCGACTAGGAACCATGAGGTTGCGGGTTCAGTCCCTGCCCTTGCTCAGTGGGTTAACGATCCGGCATTGCCGTGAGCTGTGGTGTAGGTTGCAGATGCGGCTCGGATCCCGTGTTGCTGTGGCTCTGGCGTAGGCCGGTGGCTACAGCTCCGATTCAACCCCTAGCCTGGGAACCTCCATGTGCCGCGGGAGCGGCCCAAGAAATAGCAACAACAACAACAACAACAACAACAACAAAAGACAAAAGACAAAAAAAAAGAGTTTCCTATTCTCCATAGTGAACGAAAGGGGCAAAAAGAATGGATGCCAGCTTCATTTATGTAACAGGATTTTAGCAAATCACAGGCACTGCCCCAACTCTGACCGGCCTCCACATTTCCAGAGCTCAGATAGAGCAGGGGATCCAGGTTCTGAGTGGGTCGGAAGACTGGTTCCATCGTAGGTGTCATGTTTCCAGAGGGATGTTATAAACTCAGCAGCAACAGGAAAGAACAGGACAGTTGGGGGGCGAGTCTGGAAATCAGCTCAAATTTGGAGGTTAATGTATTTATTCCAGATAAGACAGAGGGATAGGACGTATTTGCCTTCCGACATTAAAAAGACTCCGGTAGAGAAGAGAGTACACTGTTTTCATGGGAGGATGGGTAACATTTCAGAGAGAAAATCCCTTTCAACAGGAGAATCATCTGTCTAGGAATTTTCTAGCTCTGGAGTTTTCCTCACACCTCCTGAGTGGAGGCCCGGAGCGAGGGATCTCAGGTAGGGAGGCTGGGGAAGAATGACTTGTACCAGGACGGAGGGTAGAGGAGGTGAGAGGAAAGCCTCTTCCTTGACTCTGGGTAGCGCTCTTTGTCTGCTACCTCCCTGTCTCTGTTTGCCAAAGGCCCATCAGACCTGCTCCCGTTACTCAGGGTGTTATCATGCAGGTTTGACGAGTGTTAAAGGCTAAAATTTAAAACAATAAAATCATGACTCATACCATTTCAAAAGGAACAAGGATCAAATATTTTACTTAACACATGAGTTAGTGAGGGAGATTCACGGATGTTACCCCTGGTTTGTGCACCTCACGTCCTGAGTCAGGTAAGTGTCATGGTCTGTGCATGAGGGTTGGAAGAGGACTTTCTGGACTTTTAGCAAGGTGAAGAAAAAGAAGAGTTTAAGATGAGAGATGCTGCTAGTGCAGTGAGCCAACTTCCTGATGATGAGGGAGAGCCACCTCTGAGCAAGTGGTCGTGTCTGTTTTTATAGCTGAGGGAGAGGAGAGGGCTCAGGGTACACTTGCTGACCTGCTGATTGGTTGGGGAAATGGGGGCCTTAACAATACACTTGCTGGTTAGTTGGGGACATGTATGGCACCGTAGGGGCGAGTGAAGAGTGGGCCACATACCTTTCCTAGTAGGGGGTAGGAAAGAGTAAGATGGGTCACTCAAGGTGGAGGAGGGGGCATTACAATGAGATGGGCGGGGCAATGATAAATAAAGGTCTGGTCGTTCTTGTCTGGGCCAGAGGCTTTGAGTTCAGTGTCCTTGAAGGGGCTTGGAAGTCCCACAGTAAGAAATGACTAAAGGAATTCAAGGACAGATGAAATAATCTGGTCAGGATCCACAGGGCAATAATCAATTGCATTTCACTGGGTACAATTTGCATTTTTATGGGTAGGGATAAGTTTCTTCAGTTTTCTACAAGCTAACTTTTATCTCTGTAGAGCAAAGTGTCAGAAACAGACATCCCCAGAGGTGTGTGGAGCTTTCCATTGGTGAGGTGGCCACTTATCTCTTTTGCCCTTTTAAAGATCTTCCACAGGAGTTCCCGTCGTGGCTCAGTGGTTAATGAATCCGACTAGGAACCATGGGATTGCAGGTTCAATCCCTGGCCTTGCTCAGTGGGTTAAGGATCCTGCGTTGCCATGAGCTGTGGTGTAGATTACAGACACGGCTCGGATCTGGCATTGCTGTGGCTGTGGCATAGGCCGGTGGCTACAGCTCCAATTAGATGCCTAGCCTGAGAACCTCCATATGCTGCGGGAGCGGCCCTAGAAAAGGCAAAAAGGCAAAATAAAATAAAGATCTTCCACAATTTTTTCCTACATGAGTGAAAATAAGAGGTGATCTCCCTAGAGTGCCTGGCAGATGGTAAATGTTCATGAAACATTATTTATCATTATCACTGCTGTTATTTTTGCCCAAGTCCTGGGCAGATGAACCACCTGATGGTTGATATGAGGAACTCTTTGGCCAAAGTCTTGACCACTATTAGCTTCTTCCTTTTGGAAATAGACACACTTCAGGGCACCATCCTTCCTCTCTCACACAGATCAATGCCTTTTATGTTAGGGCATCTTTTTTCTAACATGCACAGAAAATTCCTCCTTTTCCTTGATCCCTGCCAACATAGGAAAATTTTGCTCTGACTCAAGTATGTTAAGTGTAAGAAATATTCTAAAAGTGTCCCTCTGTTAAGGAAAGAAAAGCCTGTAAGGTGTTTTGTTTTGTCTTTGTGCCTTTTCTAGGGCCACTTCTGCAGCATATGGAGATTCCCAGGCTAGGGGTCCAATTGGAGCCGTAGCCACCGGCCTACGCCAGAGCTACAGCAACGCGGGATCCGAGCTGCATCTGCGACCTACACCACAGCTCATGGCAACACCAGATCCTTAACCCACTGAGCAAGGCCAGAGATCGAACCCTCAACCTCATGGTTCCTGGTTGGATTTGTTAACCACTGCGCCACAATGGGAACTCCAAGCCTGTAAGTTTTAACTGAAGTTCAAATACTATAGTTTAGATTTCATCCACTCAGCAAACAGAAGCCAAATAGCTATTGTTTTGAGTTGCTAAATACTTAAACATTGACCCAGGGATAATGTAAGTTAGAAAACTTACATGTACGAATTTACCTTGCCTTTATGTATCGCTGTCTGTCTACCTGTCATAGAAAGGCAAGTTAAATGTTCATACAGGTATGACTTGCCACGCCCACCTGAGTCCTATGGTTGACCAGTGGCTGTGTCCTGCCTTTCTCAGAAATCCAGACCCAGCTTGGGGAAGGCAGAGCAGAGCAGGGGAGAGCTTGGGAGGGCATGGATGCTGCCCAGACCCCACTGCTACAACTTCAGGCTGTGCCTCCTCTACTCTGATAGAAACTAGTGTTGACTACGATGGAAATACCCCGCTGTGGAAGGAAGCAAAACTGTGTCTATGGAGTGAAACAAAGCTGCCCCAGCCTGCTGGCCTGGGCACTGCTGACTGGGGTCTTGACTCGGGTGCCAGGCTGATGACGACTCCACTTTTCCCTGTCCCAAAGCAGCAGAATGGAGACTTACACTGTAGGATTTTTGGAACTCTCTTATGTGCTTTTGGTAGTTCTGTCCCACTCCTGACCAGTAGGCTGCTTTTCCCTGACTGAGAGGTTGGAGGGAAGCACTGCCCTGCCCCTTCCAGCCCCAGCTGTCAACAGTTTGTGGCCTGTCTCACTGATTATGCAGGCAGACCCCTGCACTCCCCTGGTGACCGCAGGGGTACCTTGGGAAGATCCCAGAACTAACTGTGAGAATAATACATAATCATATCTTAGAACATTTCAAATGCAAGATAATCAGACTCTTAACTGGTGGTTTAGGACTTACGTATCCTATAAGAATATTTTTTAAACATTTTAAAAAATTAAAGTATAGTTAATTTATGATCTGTCAATTTCTGCTGTATAGCAAAGTGACGTAGTCACAATACATAGACATTCTCTTTCTTATACTCTTTTCCATCGCATTCTATCACAAGTAATTAGATAGAGTTTCCCTGTATTACACAGTGGACCTCATGGCTTATCCATTCTTTTTTTTTTTTTTGCTTTTTAGGGCTGTACCCAAGGCACATGGAAGTTCCCAGGCTAGGGGTTGAATCAGAGCTATAGTTCTCAGCCTACACCACAGCCACAGCCATGCCAGATCCAAGCTGCCTCATCACAACTCACTGCAGCGCCACATCCTTAAACCACTGAGTGAGGCCAGGGATAGAACCTTGCATCCTCATGGATCCTAGTCGGGTTTGTCACCACTGAGCCACAACAGGAACTTCTACTTATCCATTCTAAATGTAATAGTTTGCACCTAATAATGCTTTATATCTTGAAAATTTTCACTAAACATTTTCCAGCAAAAACTTGAGTCCATGTTGAAACATAAACTCTATTGCTACTATGTGTAGAGAGAAGATCTGTTCATGGGAAGTGTCTAGGTTACCATACGTTCAGGAAGTAAGTGGGTATCTGTCTATCACCCCCTCACTCCACTCAATTGCATTTGAAAAATCACAGGATTCACTGCTGGGTGTGGATGAGGGCCAATGCAAAGGCCTCTGCAGTCAGAAATCAGGGAACCGGGGGTTTTATTAGATTTATCCTACCTCTCCTGGAGGGATGATGTGTTCACGCAGATGCAGCAGACACCGAATGCCAAAAATTCTTCCCAGAGTGCTCTGGGATTCTGCTATCTCCCGGAGAATCCCGGACACCTACGTGTTCTGTGGTGGCCTGTGTTTATTTACTGTTCCCTGGCAGTGAAGCTCTCTCAGTACCTTAATGGCCTCAGCTCCTCTGTGCTGCAAGCTCTCCGTGTCCCCCCGGCTGCAGTCTGCAGCACGGAGCACGAAGGATCTGGTCGCATAACCATTCCTGGTGCCAACACACGTTTTCTCTCCCACTGCTGTTAACTCTGCAGTAAAGAAGGGAGGTGGGTTGGTGAGAGTGTCCTGGGTCTTCAAGTTCCACTCGGCCTGCAGAGACCCTGTAATCTGAGCACCCTAAACTGAGTGGCTTAGTGGTTACGGGCAGATGGTGGCTTTATCCTAACCTGCCAGCTGGACAGTCACGTTTGGGGTATGTGTTTACATTTGCTGTGATTGAAATGGGAGTTCAGGAGGGTCCTGGAGGGGGCGCTGCGTGGACAGGTAGTGCAGCCTGAGTTCTGCGCCGCGCTGGCAGTGCCACTGTGCCCAGGCCCACTGGTTATCCCTACCCCCACCCAAGACCCTCTGTTCTGTTTACCTGCACCAGGAAAGCAGTGGCCTCTGTCCTGTCTGAAGCAGCCACAACTGTCCTGGGGACCAAGGGAGAGGGGTGTCACGACAGAAGGGGAGGTGGGGACCTTCCCTAGCCAAGCCTGGTAGCCAAGACTGAGGCAGAGTCATCCTCAAATTTGCGGTGGCACCTTTAACCCCGCCCACCATGGGCTGGGGGAGTCCAAGTGGCACTTGGAGGGCCTCACATTCCTTTTATTTAAGTGGTATGAGCACATTTTTGGTGTAGCTATTTATAAGCATGCTTGTGTCTCAACCGCCATGCTTATTAAAGACACAAATACTTTACCTCTTAGCAAAGATGAAAATAGTTTTCACAGACTTCCTGGCAGGCAGCAACACAACCTAGCCAACACGTTTCATCTGCAGATTTCAGCCTAATAAAGTACTGATTTAGGGAACAGAGCCTGTTTCAGTGTCACATCCCCCAGAGTGCAAAGCCAGCTTGACCAGGGCCAAGGGGCACCTCCACCTTAGGGTATTGTGGATGCTCCTGAGGCTTTGGGGAGTGCTGTGGAAATAGGAAGCGGTGGTGGCGTAAGAGGTGAAACTCCAGTATGTTGGGGTTTTTTTTGGCTGCCTTGTGCAGCAGCTTGATGTGGGATCTCAGTTCCCAGACCAGGGATTGAACACAGGCTGCAGTGCTGAACCACTAGACCACCAGGGAACTCCTTGAAACTCCAATAAATTTATTTGAGTTGGATGCCTTTGAAGGAGAGGCTGGGCAACCAGAAGCTTCATGTCAGGCGCTTACCCAAACCCATTTACCCACTGCCTTTATTTTATTGTGTGTGTTTTTATTTTATGTATATTTAAAACCCTTCAGGGCAGAAGTATTATTTATATGATCAGTATTTTTTTTCCTCTTTTTTGGCCGTGGTGTTTAGAAGTTTCCAGGCCAGGGATCAAATCTGAGCCACAGCTGCGGCCATGCCAGATCCTTAACCCACTGCGTTGGGCCAGGAATTGAACCCATGTTGCCTCAGAGACAATGCCAGATCCTTAACCCACTGTGTCACAGCAGGAACTCCAGGACTAATTTCTGTTTCCCCCACACCTGTAGCTCGTGGTGACTTCCTGTACCTCTGGTTCCACCTAGGACTCCTTCTCTTTGCCTCAAGGGTTTCCCTTTGCTTCTGCAAGGCTGCTGAGCACCTAAGCCAGTCAGGGGTGGAGAGGATTCAGGGGCTGCCTGGTCTCCAGTTCCTGGGGGTAGTCTGTTTCTGGTTCCTTCTTGTCCCATGGGTCCAGCAAATTCTCCCAGTTCTGATGGCTCAGTGTCCTTGAAGCAGGCTTTTTATGTAACGTGATTTGCCTGTCATATGGCTGGTTGGGGACTGAGCTCAGGCTCAAACGCTGGGACCCACTCTTAGTCCCAGGCTCTTCCCTGAGGCCAGGATCCTTGCATCACTTCTGACACTGTCTTTGCAGGATGAAGGGAGGAGGGGGCAGCCCCTCAACATTGGGGAAGCCAGGCCTGGGCAGCAGGAGCCCCATGCTGCTTGACCTGATCCTTTCCTGGAGTCACAGCCTCCGGATGGCAGGTGCTGCTCATGGAGGGGCTGCCTGGCCAATGGGTCTCAGAGCCTGTCACAGCAGTTCAGCCCTGGTGTGGGTCAAGCTAGAAGCCAATCGTAGACTGATGTGACATCCCTAACATCAGCTTTCTAATGGCCAGTGCACGGGACCATGGGAACATCTCACTGGGGGACAGGCCTCCCAGAGGGGAAGGAACAGGCAACCCACCTCATGTAATATTTCCCTTGGAATCTTAGATTTCCCAGGCCAGCCAAATCCCATTCTGTGGGTGCTGTTTTCCTGGGCTGGGGGGCTGGGCTTCCTGGGGGACAAGTGCTCAGGCATCACTGGCTGTCGTCCTGGACCACACGCTCCCTTTGCCATGTCCTGGACTGTTTGCCAGTGGACTCTTCCTAGAGGCAGAAAGAAACTCTTCCCCTCTCACTGAAAACATAGCTCATTTCACTTTCTCTCCAACCCCATGGGTTTGCTTGATTCTCAGAGAGTCTCTTCTGACCCCCAGTGCAAATTTCTTTGCTTCACAGTGAATCTTCCAAAAATCTTCGCTTGGAGTCAATTTGAATCCTCACCCTTGTCCTCCATCCATCCTGGCCCCGAGAGAGGCAGGATGGCCACGCCTGGGAGTGCACATCCCAGCATCAGAGAGAGGGACCAGGGTCTCTGCCTTTGAGAGCTCAACTAACTACTGTAGTAAGTTGTTATTATAAGTTTACACATGTTAATTTTAGAAAACCTGAAAGCTAGCACAAAGCACAAAAACTGGGGGAAAAAAAATCACCTTTAATCACACTCAGAGATTCCACCTCGATAATGTTACTATGTAACATAGCACACATACCCACAACTTGGATTCTGTTGCCTTGTTTATTCTCTGCCTTTCCGAGTCTCAGTTTCCACATCTGCGTCTGAGGTGGATGGCAGCATTAGCTGCTTCACTTGTGAATGTGCTGAAGAGCTGCTGCAGAAGTGGAGTTCCTGCGATGATGGTGCAGTGGATTAAGAATCCAACCGCAGTGGCTCAGGTAGCTGTGTTTGATCCCCAGCCTGGAGCAGTAGGTTAAAGGATCTGGCGTTGCCCTTAAAAAAAAGTAAACTCTTACCTGAAAGCCATTCATCTGACTTTATCTGTACTTATTGTCTCTACAATAGGACAGAGTCCTAGGACAGAGTCCACACTAGTTTCCTAATACAAATGATTCTGTTTTCAGCCCTGGGCGTGCTGCTCTCCACAGGGAGCCCACAGTCTCTTACCACCTGGTTTGTGGGAGAGGCAAAGGTTAACTAGAGCTGGTTGGGGTGGCGGTGGGGAATGGTGTCAGATCGCTCTCAAAAAGGAGCTCCTTTTCGAGGGGTATCAGAGCCTCTTCCCCAGGAGCGGGCAGTTAAGGGGGGAGGGCTTATTTGAGGGAGAAATAATCAGGAAAATGTTTCTGCATTACAAAGGCGCTGCTTTCTTCTCTTCGGCCCTGACAGGAGCTCTGGAGATCAAGAAGACTGTTGGCTGCAGTTCTAAAAACTCCAGATAAAGGCTTTGATTTGTTAATTAAATTTTTGCTATCTGCATTTGATATCTCAGCCAAATTGTATCCGCTGCAGGAACAACAAGAAAGTCCCTCACTTCAAAGGGGCGCCCACTCGGTGACCTGTAATTATGGAATTTACTGCGGGGGAGGCGCTGTCTGGGGCGCACCTGCCCCCCAGGGCCCTGCATGCCACCCCCAATGACAGCTTGGTCCCCGAGCCAGAGGGCTTGGCGCTGCGCAAGCTCAAGAGGGGCCGAGCCCCCGCACCTGCCCGCCGGCCCCGCCCACCGCGCCCGGCCCCGCCCACTCTAGAGAACCCTCTTTATTGAAAAGAGCAAGTCACTACCTGCTGGCTGATGGCCCCTGGCTCCAGGCAGGTCTCACCCTCTCCCTAGAGTTTGGCAGGGGCCAGGCCACCCTCTGCCCTTTTCTTCCCTGTGGGGCGTGGACTTCATTAAATCATATTTAGAGGTCCTTGTGTAGGGCTGCTTCCCCCAGGATCCCCTTCACAGGGCAGCGTTGGCTGCTTTTTACCAGGTGTGGTCTGGCTTTCTGTAGGGCCGCCATCTAGGTGTGGAGCAGCTTACCCGAGGCCATAAGCAGAACTGAGTCTTACTTTGAGATCCCACAGGCAATTCTACAGGTCTTTCTGGGGGACTGTTTCCAGTGCCTGCTTTGGTTTCACTAGTTTTTCTTATTTTCCTTCATCTTTATTTTTTAAAATTCAAAGTTTTTTTATTGCTTTTTATTGTTTTAAAGTTTTTTATAGTTTTCAGTACAAAAAAAATATGTCTCCCCCCCAAACCATTTAGGAAAGTTACAAAAGTAGAAACTGATCAGAAAGTACAAAATTCAGTTAAGAAAGCAAATTGGGATTACTACAATTTTCATGAAATAAATCGGAATGGATTTTTTTTTTTCTCAGAGGAGAGGCCTGGTTGTTCTGACTCAGGGTGGATCCAGCCATGACTACAGAGCTGGTCTGTAGGAAGGGGGTTCCTGCCTTACAGAGGAGGGGGGTGGGGAAGAAAAGAAACCTTCCTAGTGACCATACGTGGCACTAAAGGGGACAGTCCTAAAAGAGACAAGTAGATCCTGAGCTGTTGAAAATGCAGGCTTGCCACTCATCAGGCAGATCTGCCCTCTTATCTCTCTCAGCATCACCCCACCTTCCACTGGGCTCTCTGTGGAAAGGATCTGCCTTTGTTTGCTCTTGTGAGGCTTCTGAAAAGTGGTGTCTGAATATTACTGGAAGATGTTTCACTAAGAAGGATGTTGATGGTGTCTGCGTGTTGTAGTGCAGGTCTTGCTGCTCGAAGTAAGAGCCTTTTCAGAAACCACAGACCCTTGGGTGCATTCTTGCCTGGAAGCCTAAAAGCTAAGACTCAGCTCCAGGTCAGGAACCACAGACTCCACCCTGAGGGAGAGAGGCCAGTGGAGAAGGCAGCAGTAGTACCAGGAAAGGTGTGTAGGTGTGTGTGTGTGTGTGAGAGAGAGAGAGATTGTGACGTCATGACACTCAAAGTCTTGCAAAACAAAGCTGGATAATCTATTGCAGAGCATTGAAATGGGTATCATTGCTTCTAGCATTCATTTACACTTACAGGCTCTGTATTGACTACATTCTTCCCGTATATTTTCTCATTTAATCCTGACAGTAACTTTGTGAGTCAGGTAATTTTATTGGCAATGGGCTTAGAAAGGTCAACCTCTAACGAAGTCACATGATGCCAAGATTTGGTCCTGGTTCTAAGTCAGTAACAGTCTTTTCTTATTTATTTATTTATTTGTGTCTTTTTAGGGCTACACCCGTGGCATATGGAGGTTCCCAGGCTAGGGGTCGAATTAGAGCTGCAGCCACTGGCCTACACCATAGCCATAGCAACGCAGGATCCGAGCCGAGTCTGCGACCTACACCACAGCTCATGGCAATGCTGGATCCTTAACCCACTGAGCGAGGCCAGGGATTAACCTGCATCCTCATGGATGCTAGTTGGGTTTGTTAACCACTGAGTCACAATGGGAACTCCAGTAACAGTCTTTTCTGTGTCACTTGTTCCCGATGATGGAGAGAATGGCCTCCATAGGAAATAGAGGTATCCGAATACCTTCTGAAATGATACAGAGTAGGGGAGAAGCCAAGGCCACATGAAGACAAACACATACAGTTATTTTTCCAATGAATTAACCTCATAATCCCAGGAATTTCTGCTCCTCTCCCTCAGACGGTGAGAATACTGTTTATAATGGGGCTGTAACCTACAAGTCATTTATTTTGCTAAGTTCAAGATATAGTAGTGGTAGTAACTTCAGATCTTAACGAAAATCAGGGAAGAAAGATTACTTATAGGAATAAAGAGAAGAGAATACAACCTAAAATTCAAAAGCTTGAGAGGAAGATAAACATGTCTTTAAAAACATGTGCATGAAGTCAAGAGGCCCTAAACAATAGAAATAAAGATTTTTACTATAACATCTTCCTGTAATTGTTGGAGTGAAGCGAAGAGTGGCTTCCAAACAAAATATGGTGAAATGTGCATCTGAGGTTTGCAAACATAATGAATGAGCTTTTGTGTGGATGACTCCAGAAGTGGTTAACTAACCAGGCCTATTGAGTTTAACAGAAATAGTGTCATTTTATTTGAGCAAAGCCTGCCATTGATCTCTCTCACACCCCAGCCTCCACGACTCAACTAGGGGGCAGGGTGCACAGGCAACGTCAATGATGGGGACCCCTTGCCTGCGTGGTGAGGCTCTGGCTCTAAAGCCCAGGGAGGAGACACTTCGTTCAGAGGAATTTTATGGTTTGACTCCACCCAGCAAAGGGAACAGCTCTCTTTTCCTTTGTTTCCCCAAAATGAATGTGAGCAAAATGATCCTAAGAGAATTGTCACGTCTGGGTGGGGAGGAGCTTTTGGAAAGCGGTCAGCCTCCTGTATTCCTTTGTGAGGGGTGTTAGTCACACACACATGTCATTTCTAGTTTATGACGTGACACTGCAGTTTAAGGGAATGAGGAATCGGAGCTGCAGCTGAGACTCCGAGCACTGTGATCCTTGTTGCACCTGGGGTTCCGGGACCTCTCACCACCACCTGGGCAGCTCCTCCATGGCAGAGGAAACGAGGCCAGCATGGTCTGTCTCAGTAGCTTCCTTCATGTTTCCCAGAGCATCACCAAAGTTTGGGTTATTTGAAATGAGATGGATTTTATATCCACCCAGGCGCTCAGAGATAACAGTGGGCAAATACGATTAAGATTCAAATCCTCCACAAATCCTACAAAACAGTATTAAAACTCCTTTGAAGTCTGCTTAGTCATCAGCCATGAGAAGGGCCAGGATGACAAACTGAGATAAATACAGAGCCTGTGATCAGCGTTGACAGGTCTGACAACTGTGGTCCCCTCTCTGTGTCTCCCTGGGTCTTTCCTGAGGTGGTGAATGTTCCAGTAAGCACAGCAGTGGACCTCGTCCTGAGCTTAACTCACCATGGGAAGGCTGGAGCTCTGACCCACAGGCCGTGGACCAGCCACCACTTCTCCCCCACCCACTTTTCTCTCCTGGAGAGCAAAGTAATGAAGACCGCCTGTGCAATTTTGACAGAGACTTTTAAACGTCATCAGCTTGGCAGACATGAACTAGTGGTGGCACAAAGCTGCTTGTGCCAGGGCTGGGCAGCCTCTGTATTCAGCTGTCATTCCTGATGACCCAGGAGGTGATTCCTGGGAAGAAAATGTGACTATGGCTCCCTCCATACCTAAGAGAACAGATCATGCAGGGGCACATGGGTAGATACCAGGGTAGCACAGCCCTGAGCTTAAGGGAGAGCTTAAGGGACCTGAAATATTCAGGTCCAGGAGGTGAGTTAAGCCAGGCTGCCTTCATGGACCAGAAGCAACCTTCCCAGCAACCTGTAGTGACCCAGCCCAGTGTCCTGGAGAGGCCAGGTTCCGCTGCTCCATCTGTAGTCAGGTATCTGGGTTGGAATCTCTGCCCTGCCACTTAGGTGCCAGGTGACCTTGGGCAAGGTCTCTGATGATCAGAGTGACATAGCTCCCTTTCTGGTCAGGGGCTAGTGATAGTGTCCGCTTCCTGGTGGTTAAGAGGATTGAGTGAATTTATACGTGTATGTCCTTACAAGACCCTGTGCTTTGTAGTTATCATGGACATTCGTCATTATGACTAGAGGGAGGCTGAACCCTTTTCTTGGCCTGTGCTTTGGTCAATCTGAGAGTCTTAAGGTACAAGCAGATATCCAAGGCGACCACCATTGTCACCTCTGGATTTGGAGTGGCGATGCATGAACTGGAGCCACATCAGTGGTGCCTGCTCCTGGCAGATATGAAGGTCCAAGTATGGACCCCAGGAGGCCCTCCAGACAGGGCCCTCGGCTCTCCCTGGGCGTGAGTCCCTGGCCTAGCTGTGGAACCTGGCACTTTACAATCAGTGCTGTGGGCTCCTCCTCAGGAAAAGAGGACTGATAAATAGTGCTTCCTGCTCAGGGCTGTTGGGAGGGTTAAGTGCCTTAGGATGTGTAAGACCCTTAGATTAGGACCCCGTGCCTCAACCACATAACTGTCTCTGCTGTTCTTTTTATTAATAGTGAATAGGGACCCAGGTTCTCAGGGATGCAGCCACTGAATGCCAAACAGAGGAGTTGGTGTTCATGTATTAATCAGCAAATAAACATTTAAAAATACTGCATCAGACCCTCTGCTAGGCCCTGGGGATACAGAGGGAGAGAGGACTCTGGCCTTTGAATAGTGCAGGAGATGAGGAGAGAGGGCAGAGCTGTCTTCGCCGAGGGGACACTGGGTCGGTGCTTCCACAGGGAGCAGATGCTTCCACAGGGAGCAGGTGCTACCTGGTGGGTGGGGATGCGGGAACAGCAGTGAAAAATGATGGAGGCTGCTGGCTTCTACCAGGGTTGGACACAGTATTGGTCGCTATGGCCGAAGCACAGAGCAGGTTGGGGAGGTGATGATGACGATGGAGAGAGAAAGGCCAGCTCATTGAGCCTGTGAAAAATTCCCCCTTTTTTTTCTCATCAACTTTCTAAAAGACACAGACTGCTTTTTTGACGAGACTGTTTTCTCTATTGTTTACTTTCTTTCACTCTTGGTTCTTCACGCTGATCACTATGGCCTAGTAAATAGACTTCACGCAACAGCAGCCCCCTGTTCGGGAGGCCCGGAGGATTCCACTTTAAACTGTTCACCAGTGTTGCCTATTTATGGGGGAAGAAAATGCCAGAGACAGATGTTTACCTGCTGATATTTTTCAGATAATGGATAACCCTCCCCATCTCCCCACGTCTTTGACCTTCTCCCTGAGTCGAGAAGGCTACTGTGGTTTCAGCGCCCAGTATCTGGACCTCGTGTTCAAATCAGCCCCACTTTGCTCTTGATTGTGTCATGGAGAAATTCACAGATAAACTGTGGCTTTACATTTTTGGTATTATTTATCACCCACCCATCCATGTATTTATTTATTATTAATGAAAGTGCTCTGGGTCATCCGATTTAAATGGAGACAATTGAATTAGGGTTCTGAGTTTTCTCTGTGACATGGGACAGGTCCTTTAACCATGAGGCTTCAGTTTCTGTGACACGTAAGATGAACCCCCCCACACACACCTTTTCTGCCCAGTGGCCCAGCAAAGTCATAGACTCATGGCCTTCCTGTAACTCTTGCCTTCCACAGAGGCAGGGACAGGGGCACCAAGTCTTAAAGGTCAATAGTTACCCTGCTTAGGGGGCATGTGCCTCCTAATGGGCAGGGAGGAGACCTCTCTGGAAGGGCTGAGTCTGTGCAGAGCTGTAGGCCCTCAGCCAGGGTCACCTGGGCTCTGCCCCTCTACCTGCTGTCAACAGCCACTTTCACTACAACTCCTGGTCTTGAAAAATGTGTCCTTTTGGTCCTTAAATCAGTTCAGTTACCCTGCCCTGAACCTTGCTGTGTGGTAGGTGCGTGCCCAGCGTGGCAGAAGCTGGGTGGATAAGGCCTCGGCCTTGCCTTTGGGAAGCTCATCGCTTGGTGAGAGGGAAAGAGACGTGCGCCAGGACCCTGATGTTGTGTGGACTGGAGAAAGTCTGGTTCTAAATAGAAATCAGTAATGGAGGGAAAGCACACTTGGGTATTTGGCGGGCCTGGCAGGACCCGGGAGTACCTGCTGATTTTTGGTTGAATTTTGAGGACAACCTTGCTGCTCTTCCTGGATGGAGGTGGTTGTGTTTCCTGGTCCTTCACTGTGGCTTTGCTCTTCAACGCTTTTCACATTTCTCTTTCCTCCAGGCTGGGCTTTGTTGGGTGTCACGGGGGAAGTGGTCCATGTTCCCAGGCCTGCGCCCTCATCCGCCGCAGTGGGGCTTGCCTCTGCTCGCTCAGCCCCATGCATGTCTGCTGCTTTAGTGTCTCCTGCTCAGATCAGCATGTGCACATCTGCTTCCTGGGCAAACCCACGCTGGCCAGGTGTGGGATTGGTTAGACGCGGGAAAATGCAGAACTCACACTAGAAGTAGCCATAATAGCAATTAACAGGGTAATAACAGTGGCAATGGCCTTGAAAACATATTCTTTGGGTGTATTTTTTAATGTCCCAGAGCAGGCAGGAAGGTTGGGCTTCTGAAGATATAAAGGAGAACTGCAAAAGGCCAGTCTGGGACCCATGGCGATGCACTTGTGCTGGTCACTAAGCTTGGTTTCTGAACTTGGCACTGCTGGACTTCCTGGACATCTTTTCTTCTGAAACCTTTGAAAAGTGTCAATGAAATTAGGACAAACCGTGGGGCTGCTTTACTCGAGGACTCTGCTCTCTGTCTCCTGCCTTCCAGATGGGGGACAGTCAACCTCTGCTAACGCCACCCTTCCCTTCTTTAAGGATCCACACAGAGCATGTGATGATCTTAAGAATTGTTTGTAAAGAGTACAATAGTTTCATGGCGATTCAGGGCAGGTTTGGCTTCCACAGGAAGTAAGAAAGTTCTATGTTTTAAGACTTTTTGAGTTTAAGAGAGGCTGTTGCCCCGTGGCGTGTCCTCATCTTCTCCTGAGCTGAGACGGCTGAGGCAGGGTGGCCTTGGTGGGGAGGGACAGAGGGACAACTGTGGGGCCTCAAGCAATGGCATCTCCAGGTGATGGGGTGGGGTCAGAGGGCATCCTGGGAGGGTCCTGGAGGAGCAGAGGGCAGAGGGCAGAGGCAAGGCCACCTCTCCTGGGGCAGAAGCTGCAGGCCAGGACCAGGAAGACTCATTATCCTGGGTAACCAGGGTTACTCTGGGAAGGACAAATACTTGGCACAGCCAGGTTCTGCAGGAGATGCCTGCTGTGTGGGGGACAGGGTGCTTCCCAGAGCCAGCATCTCAGAGCATCCTGTAGCCATTCAACATTCGATTAATTCACAGAGTGGTTGGAGGCCTCACACTGACACCGGGAGACTTGGTGTCAGGAGGAGATCCTCACTGGCAAGATGCAAGGAGGCCACAAATGGTGCTACTGTGCCGGCCTGGGGAAGTGCGGTCCTTCCAACCCCCAGACCTTCCCTGGAGCCGGGTGGCACTGTGTTTGCTGGTTTAGGACTGCCTGGAACCAGCCTGGCTCCTGTCACAGGCTTGTGCTCTGAACATCAATGCTAGTTCTTAGCGGATACATCATTTGAAATACAAAAGTATGAATTAAAGTCAGTCTTTTTATTTGAACTCGGGTTATGCCTTATTCCCAAATTGTCTTTACGTGTATTTTCATAGTCACTCAAGCAGAAAGTTCTGATGAACAGCTTGCCCCCAGCCCCTCTTCTGTTCACTGGGAGGCGAGAAGCCTTCTGTGTGCAGTCTGGGCCCCCTGTGGGGCTCACACATCTGGACGGGGCGGCTGGGGGCCAGCTGGTCAAATCTAATAGTCGGTGTGTCTGGGAGATGGGGCAATTTGGTCTCTGGCTCTTTCATCTTACTTGGTACGTACTTGGTGTTTCAAAACGTGCATCCGCCGTTTCTCATTAGCAACAGAGCTGGCACTGCAGACATGAGTTTCTGATAACGGCCATTAGCATCCATTCCTCTCGTATGTATCACAGCCACGATCATGGGCTCACTCCCCTCGCCCACAGTCACAGCACATGTGCAAGGTGAAAGATCAGGTGGCTGGAGCACGTCCTCCTGCAGGTGACCATGGCTGTCCAGGACCACTGAGGGGCAGGGGCAAGGTTCTAATGGGGCACTGGCTGCAGACCAGACCACCTGGGAGACACGATAGCAATAAAAACAAAACCCCAATGACTAGGTGCTGCTGGTCAGAGATCATCATTTAATAATTAATAATAAATTGATGTGACTTAATAAATAATTGGTTTGGGGTGGGTCTCCCCCAAACGGAAAAATAGAAACATTTTCCAGGCAGTCCTAAAGTGCCACCAAGGTGGAAGGCCTAATCCAGCTCAGAGAGTGAGCTTAGGGCAAACTAGAGATCAGAATTTACAGTCAGATTTGCCATCACTGTAGGGTCACCAGCCAGCCCCCTCTGCCTGGGAATGAGTGGTTTCTGGGAGGCAGACTTTGTTTTTAAAGCCAGGACCCCTGTCAGTGTCCTCAGACAAGAATGATAATCTGTGTTCACCAGATGCAGCTGCAGTAGAACCACACCTTAACAGGTGGGTCTCGGGGTCATGGACATGTTTTGTCCACACTGTCTTAGTGGCTCCTGCCCCCGCCAACCAGACCCACAGCGCAGGCTGCACTGCACTCACTGTACAGAGAAGGGCGCTCCATCAAGTGACCCCTGAGATGGACGGATGGCCAATATCCACGGCCGAGTCTCTTGATTGATTCTAAATTTTCTTTCTACTAAACTACAGCTCCATGGGCCCTGAGATGCCACTGGCAGGCTGGTCTTTAAGTCATTAAAGCATTAACTGTCAGATTCATGCCATCTGAAATGCAAAACCCCACAAGCTTCCTGTTTACCTGTAACTATAGTCCAATAGTCTGTCTACACCTTCAGGTGTGTCCTTCATCACCTCCAGATTCCCTGTGACTGTTTCCTTCCCCCAGCAACCCCCACCAAGCCACTTTCTTCCTTTGGGACCCAGCCCCGCTCACCACCCCACCCCCACCTGTCTCCAGTGCTCTGGGGAGAAAACAGCCATTCACAGAAGGAAAAAACCTTGACCCCCAACTGAGTTCCATGAATTTCATCCAAGCTTAGGGTCACGGTCACACTAGCTAATGACCAGACCCTTGGGGGCAATGGCTGCCATGAACTCTGACCCCAGTGGGTGCCAGCAAGCAAAAGATATGTCAACAGAGGTCATCTAGATAGAGAAAGTGTTGTCTAGTAAAATGTTTTTTTCTTCCTATTTCTCTTGATTAAAAAATCCACAGCAAACAAAGAGCTCTAGTTAGACTGACAGTCCAGAGGGCAGGTCAGAGGGAGAGAAGGAAGCAGAGAAATAGCTGTGAAGATCCAGGCTGGGGGTAGGGGGAGCAGTGGGGTGGTCAGCAGTGGGACAACCCCCTCCCCCCAGCCCACAGGGGCTGCAGTGCCCAGCGCCCCCGGGTTCCCCACTGAACAAACCTTGAGGCTCAGCACCCCTCCCACCCATGTTCAAAATCCCTGGAGCTAAAATCTGACCAGCCAGGGCCTCTGGGGCATCCAGCAGACTTAGGATGCCATCTGTTCTGGCCATGGGTAGGGTCTCAATGTGAGGCCCAGCTGGTCCAAGCCTGCGTTGAGAAGAGGCCGTTTCAAAGCAGGGAGGAGAGAGAAACTTTTGGAGAGGTGAGGCCTGCAGGAATGAGAGCGCTGGTGTCTGGCTGCAGGGTGGCCCTGGCTGGACTTTGAACCTTGGCCAGGAGATCAGTGGTGTTACAGACATAGGGGTCCTGCTGCAGTCTTTGGAGGATAACCGTGGTTATTCTTGCAGTTAGAAAGAGGAAGGGGATCGGGGAGGGGAGAGGGAGATGGGGGGGGGGTGGGTGGAGAGGGGAGAAGGAGGAGGTGTGAGACTGTGTGTACCCCCAGGAAGCTGGCCTTGGGTGGTGTAGCTTACTGTCAACTAGAAAAGCCTGTCACCATCACAGGTAGGGTGTTTCTTTACATAGCTGTCCCTCCCCAGAATTTAAATAATTGACTTAATGAAAACTGGGAAAGTATGGAAAAACTGTATTTCTGAAATAATGGAGTTTTGGCTTCTAAAATTTCCTTACACATATCAGGTTCTATTCTGTGACACCAAATACATTATCTTCAAGATTTGGCATCGTACGTTTTCTTTTCCTTTTTTTTGTTGTTTTTTGTTTGTTTGTTTGTTTGCCACACCATTAAGGATATTTCCATGGGATTGTCTTTACATGTGCTTGCATTTTTTAAAAACTGCATGGCTTGTATTCCCAGAACAGGGAAACATTTTAGGATAATTGAGTATAACAGCTGTGAATTTTCTAGGGTGTCATCATGTTCTAGCCTCATTTCTCTGCACTTGGAAGAGGAGAAAAGGATGAACTGCTTGCTGGAGGAGCTTCGTGTGGCGAGACGAGGGTTCTTTACAATGGGAGGTGAAGAAACTGGTTAGCTCGCTTTGTCCAAAGTGTGGGAGCCCGGCCCCGGGCGTCTGCGGACTTTGTGTCTGGTTCCGTCCCAGATGACTCAGCTAATGAGCTTTCCATAACCTGCCTTTGGAAAAGGGTCTATAAACCAACAGCGTTTCTTGATTAGGAAAACGCCTACTCTGATGAGTTTTCTTGTGGTTCTGAGTCCTTGGCATACGGTCCCTGTTCATTCTGCTGTGGTGGTTATGCCCTCCTGGTGTGACCTCCTAGAGCTTTTGCGTCTCTCTGAGACCTCCTCACCGTCCCTTCCACCTGCTAATTGCTTCTCCACCTCCCAAAGTCTCAGAGCTGCAATTCAGACTTCTAGGTGATCTTAGCTGAAGTTCATGGCCTGGTTTATGCTGGAATCTGAGTGAGAATCAGGTAACTGTTGGTAGATTCCAGGGATGGGGGATGTGGGGCTGGAGCTCCTGGGCTCGACCAGGCTCCGAGCCTCGTGACCTTGAGCAGTGGCACACACTTCCTGCCTTCTTTTCCTTATCAGTGAAATGGAGACCCCATAAGTCAACACACACCAAGCATTGAGGCTGGGCCTGACTTCGGGAAACGTGTGCTGACTGTCCGCCTCTGCTCTTGCTGGGAGCGGAGTGTGGGGCCTGGACACATCCTGTGGGATTGAAAGCGCATTTCATTGGAGTTGGATTCTTGGCCACCTCGTTGCCCTTCTCTCTCCATGGGGTGTGGTCTGCTTCTTCTGGGGTGGCTGTCACCCCAGGCAGGCCCAGGGCCCCGGCTGGGCTGGCACCTCTTGCTCTGGCTCCTTCATGGCTGAGCAGACAGCACTCCCCACATCTTCTCATCAGTCCTCTCCCTGTGCATATGCTGGGGTCACTGCCACGCTGCCTGGGAGGACGGGCTACACAGTGTTCTCAGGTCACCCCAGGTGTGTGAGGCCCAGCATGTATCCTCCCTTCCTCTTTAAGGGTCTTGGGCCCAGAGGGTGGCAGAGCCGGCTGGCTCTCCTTTCTCACTGTCACCTTCTGTGCTTAGGCCTCCAAGCACGCAGCCCCTGGCCCAGGGCCATCGTAGTACCAAAGGTTGAGGGCACCAGTGCCACTCTGTAGGGGCTGGGGGCCAGGGACCTGGAGGCACGCAGGGAGCCCAAACCACAGCTCCAGCCCTTGTCCTGTGCAAGGTTGCAAAGGGCAGGGACTCCTGGGGCTGGGGCAGCTATGGAGGCTCAGCTGCTGCCTCTGACAGGCTCCTGGGTCCTGCTGTGGCCCCAGCCACGCTCCACAGGTCTGCATTTGCAGACCAGTCACTTCTTCTGGGTCCCCAGCTCCACCGCGTTCACCTCCCAAAGGAAAACCTGTTCTCAGCCTGTGTCATCTGGGCGCTTCTGACAAGAGAGCAGCCCTCTATCTGTTGGGACAGGGTTTCAGCTTGTCCAGGTTGTGATGTAGCCCAGCCAGGTGAGAAAGACCATTTCCAGGTCCACTGTTAACCCAGGGCAAGATCACGTCACTGCGGGGTCTTCCTGGGACCTGGTTACATCCATGAGCCGTTCCCATTCAGTCATCCTGGAGTAACCTCAGGCTGACACATTAGGGAATGGCATTCGGTACAGCAGAAATGAATCTGACTATGAACCATGAGGTTGCAGGTTAGACCCCTGGCCTCGCTCAGTGGGTTAAGGATCCTGTGTTGCCATGAGCTGTAGTGTAGGTTGAAGATGCGGCTCAGATCCCGCATTGCTGTGGCTGTGCCATAGGCTGGCAGCTGTAACTCTGATTAGACCCCTAGCCTGGGAACTTCCATATGCTGTGGGTGCGGCCCTAAACAGCAAAAAAAAAAAGGGAATGGCATTCAGCCACCATTTCCTGTGTGAGATGCCCACTCTGTTCTGGTCCCATCGTAGTTTGTGCTCACCCCCGTTTACTAACGTTCTTTCCTGCGCGAGGAGTCATGGTCACACCTCCGCCATCTCACCTGGCCAAGGTCTAGTTCCTAATGGAAATGCGTTAGGAGTGTCCTTTGTGTTTGAAAAAGCAAACACATGTGGGCTTTCTCGTATTAATTTCCAGAGTGACAAAAATTCATGTCTGAAGGGAAATCACTTAAAATAGCTTCTGAAATATAATGAGCTTCTAAGTCGTTTCTATCTTAGAGGGTCCCTCGTCCTCTGTCACGTGGCAGGCAGGTCTCTTGATGTCAACACCCCGACTGTGACAAATGTGACCAGGTGAGAACAGGTGTCCCCTGAATGGTGAAAGCAGCAGATGCGGTGGTCCCAAAGGAGTGAGCCTTCTTCGGCCAACAGCCCTGTCTGGGCACGGCTGGCGGCCAGGGAGGAGTTCAAAGGGGTCCTGAGGGAAAGGGGACATGGTGCTTTTGGGCCTTCACTTCCCAGCACGTCCTTCAGGCAGAACAGGTAGGCTCATGTTGTGTGTGTGTGTGTGTGTGTGTGTGTGTGTGTACACCCAGTTTAAAGAAAGTGCAAATGCTGCATTTGATTCTCTAAAATAACCGGAACCATCCAGTCTGAACGACCAGGCGAGTGACCCCCTGTGTGAGCTGGGGGCCAGGGAAGTGAATCCTTGTCCCAACTTCCTTCATCTGGAGACATGACACGTGGTATTTTTCATGCTTTATCTCAAATGTAGTAGTTGATAAACACAAAGGCATGTAAAAATCACTGAGTTGGTGGCAGCCTCTTGTCATGATGGCTGTCACATATTTCCCCCAACCAGTGTGTCCCAGACACACCATCACCCATGCAGAACATACGGATCTGTTGTCCAAGCTGCGCCTTCAAGCTTGAAAAGGTTGGAGACTCCGGCCTTTTGTATCCAATTCTCATGCCCTTCGGGGAGCGGTTCTCTGCCCAGTTATTTTGTCCCAGTATTTGGGGGTGCAAATTGGTGGGGGCCCAGGACCAGCCTCTCCCACCAGCCTGTGAGGCAATATATTTGGGAAGCAAGCATTCCCTGTATGCTGGCAAAGTCCTCAACCAAGCCTCCCTCACATCTGAGGGCACTTGGAGAGGGGGGTCTCACATGAAACAGCCGCGGGCCCTGCCAGGGTGAAAGGGCAACCCTAGGGCCCACGACCGAGCACAATTAGCCCCGAGTCCTCCCCTCCCCTGAGAAGCTGGCTGGGATGGGGGCAGGCAGTGTGGACAGAGTCAGGGCAGCTCAGAGACTTGGGCCAGCAGGCAATTGGCTGATTTCAGGAATGAGCCCTGGCTGCTTGGTGGCATTTTTAAAGATGGCAAGTGGATCTTCACATGTGACCTTCACAGTGTCATTCATGCAGGCTCTATGCCCACTTTCATCCTAAATTCTACAACAAGACAGGGTGGGGGGCACCTTCTGAGCATGATTTCCTGACTTGGTCAGGTATCTGGGGACAGAATTCCTTGCTGGACACTCCCTAAGCCATGGACTTGTCTGTTGAACCCCCAAGTCTATGAGCCAATCTCTGGCAAGAAGAAAAGCTATAAAACACCACATTAGTCATCATATCTTTCCAGAAGGAGCTGGAGGGGCAGGAAATGTAGAGCAAGGAAACATTCCTGGGCACCTATGCTGGGGAGGAAGCAGGGGCTGAGGTTCGACCTCCCCAAGTCAGTGGAAATGCTAAACCCCTTTCCTCCAGGACCAACTAGTGTCTCTTTTTCCTTAGCGTGAGGCATCAAACTACAGCCGTAATTCCAGATACGTTTTTATTTCTAGTAACTTCTAATGATACAACCTCCTGCTACAAGGCCTGACCCGTGCCCAGTTCCATGCAGGGTTTTCTGTTCTGGTTTTTGAAGAAGCAAAACACATTCCCGGTATCTTGGGCGTGGGGCCTCTGACATCTCCAGGAAGATATTTGATCTGTCAGTAAATGCTTATAACATCACAGGGGTTTGGAGCTTGCTAGACCACTTACTCTAAAAAGTGATGGGATTGAGGTTCTGCAGGAAGAACCTGAGTGGTCACACTGACAAGTCTTCAGTCTTCATGATGGTTCAGAGAACATGATTGGAACTTCAGAAAACAAGGCGGGTGAGCTCTCAACACAGCCCAGAGTTAGGTGGTCACTACCTGGATGTTGGGAGCGCCACCTCTCAGAACCAGTGTCCCCCTTATTGGTGAGAGTGTCCCCTGCACGGGTAGCTGGGATAGGCACAGTGCTGTCTTTGTTGGTTGTTTGAAGAACAGGAAGAGCTCCTTCATTCCTGTGCTGTATTTGTGCAGAGAACCCAAGGTTCTCCCAGGGACCACAAAGGAGACATGCACACAGGGAGGAAGCTCAGCTGAATAGGTGATGATTTCTCAGCCCCTCAGCAGGGCATGGTAAAGCCCAAGGTGTGGGGAATGTGTGGCTCATTTGAAAAATCTCCCAGTGACTGTGCCTCAGCCCCACTGTGGGGACCAGCAGGATGGCCGTGGGGACCAGCATAATGGCGGTGGGGACCAGCAGGATGGCCATGGGGACCAGCAGGATGGCAATGGGGACTGGCAGGATGGCCGTGGGGACCAGCAGACGGCCGTGGGGACCAGCAGGTTGGCCATGGGGACCAGCAGGACTGGGGCAGCTGCCTTGCCTTCCTGGACCTGCTTTACAGGAGAAGCAGCAGGTGTGAATCCACGGTTTTGTTTTCAATCCGTTGGGGAAACACATGAAAGACAGCTTTACTCTGTTGAAGTGCATGCGCTGAACAAACCTGCCCTGACCCCAGGCATCCGGAACCCCCTCCAGCCTGAGTGCCCAGTGAAGGGACTAAAGCATCCTCAGGGGACGTGGCCACGTCTTCGCATGTCAGGAAAGTCTCCCTTGTTATGTGAAGTTGGAGATGCATGGCTTTTCCTGACCACAGGCGCTGGGCTCTGGGTGGGGGGGCACTTTTCCTGGAGGGCCTTTCCTCAGGAGCAAAGCTGGAGGTTTGTGGCCTCTGGGGCTGTCATGTCCAGTCTGCCCCCCTTCCCTACATGCTGGCCTCCACTTTGGGAATTTTTGTCACGGAGTCCTTCCATCAGAATGATTCTTAAAACAGCCCTCAGCCTTAATTTAAGCCTTGATGTCAATATAAATTAGTGGGTTCCCAGCATGGAGATTTAGGCCGTGGGGGAGGGGGCGTTTGTGGAGAAGGACTGTTTGCCTGGGAGGGAGCCCCAGAGAGCAACACAGGACTTGTTCGGGCAGGTTTCAGGTTTCAGGACAGTTCAGCCTCAGTGAGGAGACTGGGCTTCCTCCAAGGGCGCTGGCCTGACCCAGAGCCTCAACAGGAGCCCCCAGAGAGGGTGTCAGACTCTGGGGCAGTTGAGGCGGGGCCCTCTGGGAGGCAGGGGTGCGGTTTTCTGGTCCTGGTTCCTCTTCCACAGCCCCACCCCAGGTTCCGTGGGCCCTTCCAGGGAAATTCAGAAGAATCACAGTTCTGCAACTTCTCACTTCAAAAGAAAATGTCCCTTTTATCTCTGTGCTAAGATTAGGAGGCCAGGCACGTTGACTTGTGTCTGAATACTTTAAACACTCTTGGGAAAACATAAACAGGATTTATATGAAATGCTTTAATCCCCCCAAAGAGCAGTGAACTCTCCTGAAAGGGCACCAGCCCTCCGAGAGTTGACTGAGATCATATTTGTTGGTGTCTGTTTCTCACCTGGGCCTTGGCAGTGGCCTAACTTCAATCACAGACCTCTCTCTGGGGCTCCGTGGACACAGGTGCTACACTGGGGACACAGGTGAGCAGAGAAGTCGGGCTATGAGGAGCTCAGGATTCAGCTTTAAAACTCAGACTTTAATGTCAATTGATCTGATTTTTTTTCTGTGGGTGAGTCGAGATGATTCTCACAAAGCCATCCATCCACGTGTTCCTTAAAATGTAGGTGTGAGTGGAGTTTTGGCAGATGGAATCATCACTCCATATGCGTGCTGGGATGGGGCTGTGATTGTGAATTCTTTGGAAAGGAAAGGAGCCCTGACCATTGATGTTGAGTCAACCAGGGCGTTTCCAGCCTCGTAGAATTTAATAGGCCAGCAGGTTTCAGGATTTCCTCCTGGAATGGATTTGTTTTGGATGTCGGAATGCAGGTCCAGAGAGGTTAAAATCTTTTTCAGTGTCACACAGCAGCTGTAGCGACGTCCAGGCTGTGTTTCAAGCGGGATGTTTGTGTGTAGACCCAACACTGTACATTGTGATTACATGTTGACTGCATCATTTCAGGAGACTAAGATCATCAGTTTACAGACTTTATGGTAGAAAAGACACACACACACACACACACACACACACACACACAAGTATATACACACACACATTATTTTTGCAAAGGAAAGGGAAATTGGGGAAAGAAGCATTGACTCCAACTCTCACATCCTTTGAAGGGAAGCAGGTACTCTGTTCTTTTAAAGTACCCAAAATATTAATTTGTTTTCGTAAAATTACTCAAGTTCTTAAAGTGGAGATGGATTTAAAAGTCAGGTGGGGCAGAGAGGAAATGACTTAAATACCTATTTTTCTTCCCGGTGAGTTAATGTCTCCGCTGTCTGTGTTCTGTTATGTCTTTGGAAATAATAACTTGGAGGTTTACTTTCCTTTTATTTATTTGTCGATTTATTTTTTGGCGGCCCTGCCTGCTGCGTCATGGGGGACCGGGGGCCAGCCTGTCCGGAAGGGCTGCACGGGGAGTGTTGTCTGCCTTCTGCATCTGAATGAACATCTGGCAGAAACTCTCAGCCCAGAGCATCTATTTGTTTTTAGAGTGTGGCCGCTATTTTTCTGACAATGCAACTAGTCAACTTGAGAGCCTCCTGGCCCCTCATCAGTGGAAAAGGACCCAGAGTGTCTTCCTGGTACTTTTTTCTGTCACCATCGGGGCCTCTGAGCTGTTCCTGGTGGAGCAGTGGTGGCTGGAGGTAGTTTAGTGTCACCTGGTTCCCAGTGACAGAAGGAAAGCCAGGAGCCCACCTCATGGGGGCGCAGTTCCTCAGGCTGTGTCCCCAGTGACAAAATATAAAGCACACATGAGACGTGCTGGGGGCCTGGACAGGCCTGGAGGGGCCAGCCTGCCTGGTGCTGCTGCGCTGCTGAGTCCCTCCAAGTGGGAAGGGCTTATCTGTCTTAGTCCTGGCCGCTGTGTCACTTCAAATGGGACTTAAAAGCCACGCTCTAAGTGGATTAGGCCTGGAGATTAGCGAGAATATCCTGTGCTGAAAGGCCTGCGTTTCACTCTCTCCTGAGACCCCCATGGCCCGTATTTCCAGTGTGTTCACAGCAGCTGCCAAGCAGGCGAACCCGTTGCTGAGAGGGGGTGGGGAGAGGCTGTCCTTTCACGCTGCTGCTTTGTCCCCTCGCTCTGCTCCCCCACAGACCTGACCCATCCCCGTGCCTGGGGCTCAACACCACCCCCACCAACAAGCTGATGTGTTTCCTGGACCATTGCCAGGCAGGTCAAGACGCTGGAAAGCAGGGCCAAGCGGATCTCTGGAAACGTGAAGTCACTTAGTGCAAAGCCTAGAGGGACTTGTCCACGCTGGGATGTCCTGCTGTTGGTCACTTATCTGGATGTATGTGGTGAAGGGGGAACAGCGGCCCCCAGGCGCTCTGAGGGTCTCATTTCCAGGGGCCTCTGTCCTGGCAAAACCCAGCCAGGGACAGAAGGGGCCCTTCTCGGCTCAGAGCTTGGACACGCAGTTGCTCTCAGATGCCGAAGGACAGCCGCCATTCCCCAAAGGGCATCTGCTTTAGCTATGGCCATGGCAGTGGTTGCTTTCACAGCTTCTGCTAGAAGGGCATGGAAGGCTGGGCTACAGGCCTCCCTCGGTGCCTGAGGGATTTCGTCTTCAGGAATTTTCCCTGCAGTTCAGTTCTGTGTCTTCACAGCAACCCTTGAGCCACAGGAAGTTGGCTCCTTGGCGCCAAGAGACCTTGAAACTGGCTGAGGATCACTGCTAACAGGTGGCAGAGCAAGGGTTCAAACCCAGAATTTTCTGTTTACCCAGGACTGACTGGCTGCTGTGGTGCCAGCGCAGCCTGCTTACGAGGGTGTGGATTTTCCACTTGGTTGTGGAATCTGGGCTCCCTCTTCCATGATTGCCTCTGTTGTGGCACCTGCCCCGCAGAGGATGGAGGGGGGCCGGGACCACACGTCACAGCCGGCAGGGGGGTGTGCTGGCTCCTTTGTGGCTCCCTCTCTGTGCAACCGTCTGGGGCTGCGTGAAATTAACTGCAGCCAGAGTCTTGGGGGACCCTGTAGAGAGGACAAAACCTATTTCCCCAGCTTTGTCCAGTCCAATTGCCGCTGGAGGTAGGTGGGCAGATAGTGGATGATGGAAAAAGCTTCAGAGGTTTCTTTCTAGGAAGTCCTTAGGCCTCCCATTGGGAGCTGGAAGAAGCCCTGACAGTCAGAAGTTAGAACTGCTTAATGTAAAAGTGCAGAGGTCCAAGTTGAGTACATTGTCATTTCACAGTGCCATGGAAGGGGGTAGGTACTCTGACCAATTTTCAAAGAATTAAAATACTATAAACAAATTCTTTAATAAAATGCTATAGAACGCAATCATTCAGAAACACAAATCAATGTGAGGGCAGGTGGAGGAAGGTTTTCCTAGAGGGAGTGACCTCTGATCTGAGTTTTAAACCTGAACGAGAGTTAGGTGGTCAGAGGAGGACTGGGGGCGGGGAGCACCTTCCAGGCAGAGGGAAAAGGAATGCAGGTGAGGACCGGCCCTGAGGAGGAGGAAGCAGAGCCCAGTCTGGTTCCTGGAGTGGGAACCGGGAGGGGGGCAGGGTGGGGCGGGTGACAACACCAGCTTGGTTCCACGAGTCACCCCAGGGAGCTTTACAAATGGACCAGGGTTCAGGTTCCATGACAGAAGGTCCTGATTTAACCAGACTGGGTCCTGGCTGTGTTGTCTGTTTCGGAAGCTGGGTGACTGATGTGCGGCTGTAGGGGTGGGGGCACCAAAGAGCCTTCATAAAGGCCTGGCTCAGAGGCTCTGTGACAGAGAATGGCCTTCCTTCACAAGTCTGCAGGACTAGCAACAGAGAAATAGGAGATTCGTGTTGGAAAGGGTGGTCCACACCAGAGACGGTGAGGGCCTGTGCTGGGGCAGCAGCTTTAGATGGGAGGAAGGGTTCTCAGGAGGTAATGTCAGCAGGAGCCAATGATGCCAAGGGTGTGAAAATGAGGGTTCCAGGCAGGCCCCCCTGCTGGGACCATCGGATCCAGCAGCAAATGCCTGCATTTCAGGTAAACAAGGAGTATATATGGCTTTTAGTATAAGTGTATACCATGCAATATTTGAAAAAAACTTAGAAATATATACATTTTCTAAATCTGATAGTCTTTGATCCTGGGCTTAAGGTGGAGACAGTGACCAAACAGGACGCAGAAGGAAAAGCTTTGCAGTTGTGTTGGTGATGAATCCAGGTCTTGATAATAATCATCGGGGTGTGGGGGGGGGGTCCTGTCCAGTTGGACTTTGGATAAACGTGTCTGCAGTTGGCAGAGTTCTCCAGGCTGAAGTTGCCTGTGCATTTTTGTAGAAGCTGCAACAGTGGAATGTGGATGGAATTTCTCAGGCTTACTAGGTAAAAGGAGGATGTGGTCGCTCAGATGGAACCCGGGTTTCTCAAAGTCATTTGCTTCTCAGAGCTTCTGTTCCCTACCTGTGATGTGGAGAATAAAAAAGCCTGTGTTGGATGCTTGTCCCCATGGGTGATGCCATGTGAAGGGCTTTGGCCTCTTGCCTGGTCTTTACATTATCAACATTACCCTCATTGTGATCAGTGTCGCTTAACTGGATCGTACAAACCAGTCATCACAGACGGACCAGTGTCTATAAACACAAGTACTTCAGACTATTGGCAAAATAATATTCTTATTAAGAAACAAGTGCAGTGAAAATAACCACAAAACCCCAAACTCTGAATAATTTTAAGGAGTTCACATAGTAGGAGAAATCAGAGGGAAAATTCTCTGTTACGATAATCTCAATTTTTATTAATTATAACCTCCAAAGTAAAGAAAGGAAGTTTACAGCCCCCAACACACTCCACCAACAGTTTTCTTTAGCAAAGAGCTTCTTTTCTTTTTATTTATCCTTTCCAGGAAGTAAATGTTTAACGATATAGGTAATACTCATTTTCTATAGCAGGAGAAAGAATGTTAATTGTCTGAATTGGCCCACAAATGTATACGGATGGGGCATATGCACACAGACACGGACACACGTGTGCACACACAGAGATACACGTGTGCACACACACACACACACAGACACCCACACACACCTGAGCTCTCTGCACATTTTGTCTGGACACGTTATCCACACAATGAGTCACTGTTTGTTCTGTACATACAGAAGGAAGCAGGACCACCAGGGCTTTTTAATCTTGTACCAAAGGTGGGAAACTAATGCCTTGATGAAAAGAAAAGGGAACATAGAAATGTTTGGAAAAAACTCAAAAAACTAATTCCTCAAAGGACTCCATTTAGCTCATCTTGAATACTGTAAACAGCTTTAGAGAATCTATATTGGCACATATGTGCAAACACTATTTCAAGCTTCTGTTTGCTGTACATCTTCTGTTTGTATCCCAGTGGTGTCAGAGTGGTGTCCTGACCTGTCCCATCTGTCAGTGACATTGCCAGAGTGTGGAAGGGACCTCTCAGTGTCTTGCTCTACTGTAGCCAATTACTACCAGGTGATAAAGAAGCACAAGACTCAGGTCTGCTCTCTGAGCCCAGATTGGTGTGTGGGGGGGCGGCGGGGGGAGTGGGAAGACACTGGTGTAAACCTGTGGAAACTGCCATGCTCCTTCTACACTCGTGTACGAAGGGCAACCCCCAGAACCAGGCAGCAGCTTGTTCATGTTCCCTCAAGGGTCATGGCAGACCAGCAGGGTTGGGGGCAGACAGGCACACAGCCTGCTTCCTGTTGGACCATGCGATGGGGCTCCACTTAACAAAACAGAAAAAAGTGCCAAGCAGGGAGACCCCCAGATTAATCCTGCCTGGGTGGGACCAGTGGGCTTATCCTGAATTTTCCAGCTGGTTGCTCATCCAGTCTTAAATGTAGGGGATTAAGAAAAGACACCCATGGCCAGATTTGTTATGGTCCAGTTCTCTCCGGCAGAATTAGTCTCTGCCTCCTCTGGACGTGCCTCCGTGGTGGCTGGGTCCCTTGTGCATCTATGCAGCCACAGCCGAGAGCACAGCCAGCTTCCCAGTGCCTTGGTGGGTGCACACAGTGGGTGTTTCCTACGAATTTGCTGTTTGGTGAATGGGTGCGGCCATTCTAGGAAACACGCATGCCCCAGAGCACAAATTCCCACTCCTACCTTCTGCACGCTCCCCCCCCCCGCCCCGCCCCATTTCTCTTTGGTAAGTGAAGGGGACAGAATATTCAGTGCTGGTAGTTCTGTGTCATTGTGAGGGAGACTGAGGTGAATTCCAACAGTGGCAACAAAATGTTCCATCTAATCAGATCAGCCAGTGGGTCAGAATTGCAAGGGAACTTCCTATGACTTCAGACTTCCCAAACCATCCACTGGCCCATTGAGAAGACTTCAGCCCAATCCACAGGGCCTCGGACCCCCAGCCAGCTTCACTGAGAAGGGAGCAGCATGCTGTGAGCCCAGGAGGCCCTGATATTGCGTTTCTGCAACTTCCTCTGTGGTCTCTTCCTATCCGGAGTCCTATGCGTTCTTTGGAAACAAAAAAACAAAAAGTTGTAATAAAGCAAGCAGCATTCAGTAAATCATCTTGAAAACAAACCGACCAGATTTCCTTTCCTGACTACCGGTTTAGGAGGTCTGATATGAGTGCTCTTTTGGGAACTGTAATCACATCAACCATCGTTTCACTTAGTTTAGCAGAGAAACTAAACACACACTCTTAGTTTGACGAATTAAACCCATGGAAGAAGATACCAATGTGGGAGCAAGGTGCTGGGAGACTTGGCCCATGTGCACATCTGTTCTCTCTGTGTGACGTCTTACTTCGCTAATTACTCACCTGGCGGAGCCGAGACAACTGTGTGGAACCAGTAGAAAGTTCCCACATGTTTTTAGATCTGAGGTTTATTCTCAAGTCCAGATAGCATTGTCTTTTATGCTCAGTGCCTCTCTCTTGAGGGAGTCACACTGACATCTGGCACTTGGCAAACTTTTACACATAATTAGGAGCTGAATGTGAGGACAGGAAGGAGTTGGGATCTTTGCCGTGTGTTGGATCCAGGCTCAGAGGTGAAGCTGGACTCTCATCCTGGGCCGGGCCCTCAGCCTCCACCTCTCTTTCCCATCCCACTACTCTAGAAAGGAAATAAAAAGAGGAAACCTAAATACTGAAAATCAGCCTTACACGAGGGCTCTACCCACTATGTTTGTACTTAGTGACCTGCCCGAGTCAGATGTGCCTCCTCAGAATCCCCGGTGTCAGTTTCCAAGGTCACAGAGGGTCTTCTTTTATTTTATTTATTTATTTGGGTCGTGCCTGCAGAAGTCAGAAGTGCCTGGGCCAGGAATTGAACTAGCACCACAGCAGTGACCAGAGCCACAGCAGTGAGAACAGTGAGTCCTTAACCCACTGAGACACCAAGGAGCTCCAAAGAGGGTCTTCTTTACCTGAGAGTGTATATTGAACCACCTGGGTAGGATCTGATCCCTAAAACTTAAGCCAGCCAAGGTGTTTGTTGTTCATGAATAGTTGAAATGAATGAGTGAATTCATCAACTGCAAGTCAACCAAGAACAAATGGATCACCAGCAGCAGACACGTGCCATAGCCTCTGAGAATTCAGAATTGAAAAGGCCGTTTGCCATCACTAATACAAACATTTCCTAATGAACAGAGAAAACATTAATTTAAATATTCTCTGCATGTGTGTATATATTATACACATGTATATTATAAACATACATGTATGAGTATAAGGCACGGCCGAGTGTTGTGAGCTATTATTACGTTTAAGGACATGCTAGCGACCCCATCCTCGGGGAGCAGGACTGGGCATCGACCCCAGGCTCCAAACTCGCTTGGCCCTGGTGGGTGCCTATAGACAGCTTTGACTGATATTTGAAATATGCGCTGGCGTGTGGACCCCTCAAGTGCCATTTTCTCTTTGTCACATAAAAACATGTCTCCCTTGGGATGAGCTGCCATGTGTCAGAAGCCTTGCCCAGCTTATGTGGCTGAAAGACTTGGGATATAGGAGGCGAGAGGAGAGAAGGTGAGGCAAACATGGCCCCGAGCTCTGCCCCCAGGACCTCCCTTTATTTCTGTCTTGACAGAGCCTGGCTTTTGTACTGCCCTTCCCATCCTAGTGAGGAAGGAGAAGGGGGCGGGAAGCGTTGGGGACCCGCCTCTGGTCCCTTCCTTGGGTGGGACCTTGCTGTGATCTGAGCCCCATCAGATCACCTTACCTCTTGCTGCCACTGTACACCCCAGTCTCATTGCACAGAGCCTGGACCCTCACACCTGGAGCCCTGCTGACCCTCTGTTTCTTAAATCTGAGCATCCTTCAAGTTCAGCTCCCTCAACACCTCACTATGGATCTTCCTCTTGCCGCACTCCCCTCCCCCTGCCCGCAAACACTGTAAGAATTTACCCATCCCCCTTCTGTGCTTCCAGACCATTTCCTGTATGCACTTCTTACCCCCGGGGGAATCCAGGCAGACTGGCTCTTCTCCCCCATCAGCTCCACATGGGTGGGGACCATGGCCGGACCTCCATTCAGTCTTCAGGGCTGAGCCCTGCTTGGGACACGGGGCTGTGAGTGGGATGCATTGTCCTAAAGGTTCTCCTGCCTTCTTACTCCAGGTCCATCTACTTTCTTGATTAATTAATTGGGAGCGGAATTGACTTTGTACACTGTACATTTACACATGCCGCAGAGGGCTTGCAATTGCCTGTGAATCCAAGATCCTGCCACCTGCTTTCCACTTCCCCACCTCTGGGCTAGAACGTCCAGACAGGTCTTGGAGCTGAGCCTCCAAGGCTGGGTCTCTCCCAGGCCAGCTCTCCCCTGGCCTGGCCTTGGTGGCCAAGGTGGGCCAGAGTTAGTTCCCGTGTGCAGAGAAGCCCCCCCCCACCCCTCCCCCTCGCCAACTACAGCTTAACACTCTGGGAGACCCACAGAAACAACTTCCTGAGGGCTCTGAAAAGTGGCAAAGCAGGCAGATGGTGGGTGGACACAGACTTGGAAATGTGCCCCTCTCAACCTTGGCCCCATCACGGGACGTGGAGAACTTTAGCAGGAGCACTTGCCAGAGGAACTGGGAGGATGAGGCAGAAAATCCGGAGGCCCCCTGACTCTAAGTGCAAGTCCACACAGGTTTCAGCCTAACCCTGACCCACCCATGCAAAGGCCCGACCCCAAAGGACGTAATGGGCGTATTAATTTCCTGGGGCTGCTGTAAACACTGCTGCCAACGGGGTGGCTTAAACCAAAGAGCTGTATTCTCTCCCAGTTCTGGAATCTGTTCTGGAGCCAGAAGCCTGAGGTCAGTTTTCACTTTTTGTTAATTGGACTTCATCAAAATTAATTATTATTATTTTTTGCTTTTTTGAAGATACCATGAGAACATAAAAAAGCAAGCCTCAGACTGGGAGAAAACATGGACGGATTTGTAAGGAGACATATTAAGAACTCTTGCACCTTGATGACTAATAACCCAAGGCAAAAATGGGCCAAAGACCAGGACACTTACAAAGAAGGTGCACAAATGTCTGAGCAAGTGAAGTGATGCTCAGGGAAAGATGAAGGAAATGGCAGTAAAATACCACCACGCGCTCGTTGGCTTGGCTGCAGTTAAACTAACTCCAAGTGCTGGTGAGGACAGGGAGCAGCTTGCCGGTGGGGATGAGAGAAGGCAGAGTGTTTTGAAAACATTTTGGCAGGTCCTTTAAAAGTGAATTGTACACGAAATCTGTGACCCAACCCAGCTTTCCCACTCCTAAGTCAAGTTACTCAAGAGAAACAGAAAGGTGTGTCCAGGACATGAATGTTCATTGCAGCTTCGTTTTAAGTAGCCCAAACAGGAAACAACCCACATGTTCATTGTAAGGGTAAGTGAAAACCCATTTCTCCGTTTCTATAAATAGGCCACAGAACCATTTTCCCTTTCTTGAGCGTTTTCTGGGAGACACAGCAAGTCTCGTCCTTGCTCTGTTTGAAGAGTCCGTCTCTCCAGGAGGGAGCTGGGCTCCAGCGTTATGGGGAAAGGTGTTTCTCTACCCAAGCAGACCGACTCAGGAATGAGCTCCAGGCTCCTTCATGGGAAATGTGACACCGAGCGGAGCGGTGGTTTAGTCTCTGGGAGATAAGAGAAATGATTGTTCTTTCTTTTCCTTGGCTTCGTCAATATGTCAGATTTTCCCCTGACTTTGTAGTCATTCTCCAGCTGCTGTACATGCACGTAAATCTGTTGATGTTTGATCCACAATGAAGTGTGTTCCTGGTTCTTCTACTGGTGAGGAGGGTCTTTCCTCAGCCCTATTGCTTTACTTCCCAGCCCCACCCACAGGTGAGCAGATAAGCAAACTGTTGTCCATCCAGACCGTGGTACATGCTCAGCAAGAGAAAAAGAAAGCATTTTTTGAAAACTGAAGTATAGTTGATTTAAAATTTTGTGTTAGTTTCAGGTGTACAGCAAAGTGATTCAATTTTAACTATATTCTTTTTCAGAATTTTTTTCCCTTAAAGATTATTACAAGATATTGAGTAGAGTTCCCTGTGCTATGCAATAGGTCCTTGTTGTTTATTTTACGTATAGAAGTGTGTATCTGTGAATCCCAACCTCCTAATTTATCCCTCCCCCTCTTCACCCTTTGGTAACTATAAGTTTGTTTTCTACATCTGTGGGTCTATTTCTGTTTTGTAAATATGTTTACTTGTATCTTTTTTCCCAGATTCCACATTTAGGCAGTATGGTATGATCATTGTCTCTCTCTGTCTGACTTATTTCCCTTAGTATGATCATCTCAACTATTAATTCATGCATCGGCATGAATGAATTTCAAAGAGCTGTGTTGAAGCCGGACTGTGTGCCTGGTCCCTCCACCCCGGCCTCTGGCCTCAGCTGCTTTGGTTTTTCAGGGCTGAGCTCTTGGCCCAGAAGCAGCCACTTAGTTCCCTCAGTTTATCTTATCTGCAGACAAGTTTTCACAACCAAAGTGGAATTCATATTTGGGGCGGTGGGGGGTGGGGTGGGATTCAGACTTCAATCTCATCATTTAAAAAATACCTATACAAGTATCCCGGGTTCAACCTGGAGCCAGCCATCCTGGGAACAGGTACGGCCTAAAAGCTGCCTCTTTTTCATCTGGGGACTTTCTTAAAAATCGCTCCCTGGATGCCCATGGGAATCGAGATTCAGTGGATCCAAGATGGTGATGGGAAGCTGTATTTTCATGAGGGGTCAGGTTACTGTGACATGCAGTGAAGTGTGGGTGCCATGGATCTGAGGGTCACATCCTTGACCTGAAGATCCCGTCTTTTTGGCCTCACTCCTTTTGACTCCATCAGCAGCAATGCCAGAAGCCCCCGGGGTGAGCTGACAACAGCCTTGCGACCAGCCACTCCATTACTATTGCACTTTGCTCTTACTTTTTTAAACTAAGTCTTTGAAGTTGATCAAAATGCAAAGTGACTCAGGCCAATGGAGTGAATTAGAGATGGTCCCAAATTGTTTGCCTCTGTCCCTTTGCCTTGAATTTTATAAGAACAGAGCACAGCAGAAGCTGTGGTATGCCAGCTTTAGGGCCAGACCATAAGGAGCTGGCAGCTTTCCCTTCCCGCCTCTCTGAACATCTGCTTTTGGAGCCTGGTTGGGATATGAGAAAGCCCGGGAGCCCCGATGGGATCAGGCAAGGTGAGCAGGGAGTGGCCTCCTCCTGGTACTGTGAGGCACCCCAGCTGAGGCCTCCCTGCCAGGCCCAGCACAGGGCAGTCTTGGGGCCCAAATCCAGGGCTGCCATTTCGGGTGTTTTTGCAGAATCAGGTACCTGGAAGAGGAGCCCACAAGCCAGCAGGTGTTTAGGATCAGCTTTCTTGTCCCTCTACTGCTGCTACGCAGAGGTGTGACTGGGAGCAAGGTCTTCAGAGACCTTATTTTCTGCACTGTGAATTTGGGTGAAACTGGACCAATCAAGATGCTTAAGCTTCCGTGATTTTGTGAAACTTTGTGATTTTTATCCTCACCTGAATAAAGGGTTGGTAAGTAGGCTTGGATGGGAGATGGAGGGAGGGAGCCTTTCCTGACAGCCCACCCCCACCTTTGGGGTAAGAGGGACCTGACTCTCACCCAGCCCTCCCCTCCACTTGCCATCTGTTAGAACTGTCTGTTCATCTTCCCCCAGAGCCGGGAACACTGTAGTAAATAATTCCATCTTATCCTCCTAGGACTTAGTACCCAGCCCAGTGGGCAGCAGGTCCTGGGTACATACTTGCTGGGTGAATAACTGGCTATATGGATGGAGGTTGAAAACTTGGAGTGAAAACTATTAATAAAAAGGGGCTAGAAGGTCTAGCTCCATGATTCCCAGGGAGGGGTAGCCAAATAGCATCTAACAAGTTATATGGGTTTTTCATCACAAAGTGTGTTTTGATGTTTAATAAACCCTATGGGAGCATGTGAGATAGTTCTCAAAAAGAAGCATGTGTCAAAAAGCAGTGGTGACACAGTGTCCTGGCTCCTCAGACTCTGCCCGCCCAGCCCCACGTGCTTCTCCCCCGCCCCCGGCCAAGACCAGAGCAACATCATCATCACAGAAGTGAGCTCTGAGCATGGGGGAAACTCCACGAAGGCTGCTTCATGTACTGAGTTGCCTCAAATCCCTCTCTGCAGACACCAGGGTGCTTGGATTGGAGTAGATTTAATTCCTTTATTTAGTTCCCTTGGGCACTTGGGAGGGGTGTCCACCTGGCCCCCCGACTGTGGGAACCACATCATAGGGCCTTTGGATTCAGGGGCTACAGTTGCCTGAAATGAATGAAAGAACCCGACCCCACCCCCTGAAAGGCTCCCTCAGGACTGTGGAGGCCAAATGCACTTAATAGTTGGGGTTTCCTGTCTTGAGGGTGAAGGGGAAGCCACCCTAAGTGTATAATTAACACTGACCCTCAGATGGTTTTTAGAATTTATCCACAACAGCAGCATGTAGTCTGTGTCCTGCTGGGACTCTAAGGTTATTGCACTGAGAGAGGAGGGTGCTTTTATTTTTCATTGAAATCCTCACTTCCTCTGAGCTTCAGTTTTCTGTGGGAAGAGCTGCTTCCAAGTACTGCCGTGATGTCACTGTGCTCTCCTATTTCTATCCTCCCACTTAAGCTGCCCAAGGGTTCAAGGCTACTGGGTTGTTTGGTGGTTTCTTTCCAATTTGTCCGGAGAAGTCTGCCCATTCTTCTCTGATGTGGGCTTTTAGTTCAGACTAACTAAGATGTTGGAAAGACCCTTCCCTTCTGAGTCCTCAGCTGAACAAATGGACATTCTTTCCTTGTCTTTGCTCTGGATTTAAAGTGTTTCGGACCACTGGGTATTAAGGCCTTTCTCTCGTGTCTATGTTGACTATTCCCTCTTCAAACTATGTGCTCTCATCTTTGCCGAAAGTGCAAGCCAGTCTACTTATGTGAACTATAGATACAAATCCATGTCCTGAATAAAGGAAAAGATTCAGAAGGAACCCAGGTGAGCTGGTGGGGGTGGGGGTGAGGGCAGAGGAGCAAAAAGACAGTAAAAGGAGAAGTGGGAGTAAAGCTGACCCCACAGCTGAGACACAGAAACATGGGTGGAGTGAGACAGGGTGAAGAATGTGATGTGTATCTGTCAGGACAGAACAGGTTATGCTTGGTAACAAACAGTCCTCTGATCTCAGGGCCTTCAAGTCATACAAGCTGATTTCTCATGCACAGAAATCTCTAGAGGTTTGGGTGACCCAGAGGGCAGAATTTCGGGCCCAGGGTTCTGCCAACGCCTTGTCACCAGCTGCCAGGCTGCCCCCAGCCTGTCTCTGTGTTTCTCTTTCATCCATCTGGACAACCACTTTTAGAAAACTTGTTAAAAGTGGCCAATTAAAGCAGAGTCTATTTATGGCCATGCACTCTTAAGCTTTTGGTTTGTTTATTGCTAAAGTCACACAGCAAACCTTTGCATTGATTTCCAATTGATATTTCTCAGCCCAGAATGTGAAAAAGCAAGTGGGATGGGGAATGGCGTTCTCACAGAGAACTCAGTGCTCCCTGTCCCCTGTGGGGAAAGGTTGACAGGATTGCCCATCTGGGTGTATTCTTTCCGGCTTTTGGCAGATCCCACGTTCCAGGCCTCTGCAGACTCTGGGAAGCACATTTCGGTGATGTCCCCTGCTGGGAGGTTCATAGTCAGATGACCCCTGCCCCCTGCCCCCAGAGAGTGCTGCCTCGCGATGCTTGTGCACAGCTGGCATTTAGAGAAGAGCTGAAGTCTTGACTTCCTTTCTAGCCTTGACAGAACCCATAAAGAGTGTTCCCAAGCACTTTGCCCTTCGTTTTCAAAGTGGTCTGTTTTCTCAGGGAAATGCAGTCCGTATGTTTCTGAGTCATTTGTATTTAACTCATCAGACTGCTGGCTGGTAAGGTCGGGTGGTGGCCAAGGCCCTTAGGAAGCTGTCACCGAACTTCCGGAGTGGCACTCACGGGGCCACCCTGTCCCGCTTCAGACCAGGCTCCTCCCTTGGAACCCAGCTGTCCTGGGCCCGAGTCATTGCGTCTCCTTCCCAAGAATGTGTGGCTTATCCCCTCTAAAGTCTCCAAAGACTTAATGGGGAAAACGTGGGCTGCTCCCCCCTCCCACCTCTCCACCCACCTTTCCTTAGACGGAACTCCAGGTTCCAGACAAATTCCAGGAGACAGGTGGCTGTCAGGAGTTCTGACTGCAAAGGCCCAGCCCCATCTTGGGTTCAGCTGGAATTGTGTGTCTGCCACTGATGCGACTTTCCTCCACTTGGGGAAGATGAATATGCATCTTTAATGAAGAATAAACAAAACGGATTCACGAGCAGCCAGTCTTCTGCTGGGAACACTGCCAGCCCCGCAGGCCACCAATCTGCCTTGATCAGTAGGAAGCAAACCCAGTGAAGTGCTCCAATACTGGAGACTGATTTAGAGTGGACTCCAGGCTGTGTGGCCAGGGTGCGTGGCTAGGGTGCGTGCCCGTCCAGGATCTGCCTGTCCAATGTCTGCATCCAAGCTCTGAGCTGCAAGAGGGCTGCGCTCTCAGAACTGCCGCCCAGAGCCCTTCATCATCGCAGAAAAATTCACTTGTGTTCAGTTCTGTGGCAGGAAAAATAAATGCCTGCATACGTTTCAGAAACATCTTCCACATGGAGGAGAGAAGCAACTAGAACTTTCTTGTTAAAACAAACTTAACCCCCCAGAAGTCAACATATTGGAGGCAACAGACTGTTGCCTCCAATATGTAAAAACAAAAGGTGATAAAAGTCACCACTTATGGATTGCCTCCTGTGAGCCCAGAACTCACGGACCTTATCAGTGATCCTACCCTGTTCAGGGTGATGGGGAGGGTGCTGAAGCTCAGGTGGAGGGGGCACCTTAGCAGGTTGTGGTCTTGGGCCTCAGCACCTCCCCACCCTGCTGCTTCTCCCAGGACATCCTCATAGACCTTAAGCATCTTCATTCAAATCCACTTCTGTCCAAAGTTCTCTGTCAAGGATGTGAATTTCAGCCTCTGTCCCCAGAGTAACTCAGGATTAACTGAGGCACCATCCAAGCAAGGAATCAAGGCTGAACTCTTTTATTCAAGGAGAAACCTGCAGGCAGAAATCATGGAGAAATCGTCACCACCTTTGGAGAAGTCTGGAATTTCCCTACTCCTTCCTGGAGAAATGAACTTGGAGAGGCAAGAGTGGGTGTCAGAAAGCAGGGCCCCCAGATCCTACAGACGTGCACATCTGCACCAGGAGACTGCTGGGCTTGAGAGGTGGCCCCAGCCTACCTTCTGCTCCTCTGCGAGGGAAGGGAAATGACCATGCCCATTGCCCTTGGGGAAACACTTCATCCTCTGCTCTGCTTGTGGCCTAGGGCCCTGTAGTAGGTGAATCTGAATCTGTAAACAGTTTAAATTTGACCAAAGAAATGTTTCTCTCATTGTGTAATGGCCATTTGGGTTTTTCAACATGGCAACCAAAGCCCTAATCGAGGCCGGTCTGTGGACAAGCTTCTGGACAAGATGGCAGTGACCCCTGGTCTCTTGTTTGCTGGTTGTGGTTGACATCACTGATGGAATTACACCGGCTTTAACCATGTCCCAAGGCACGTGATCTGAAACTGGTCTGCAGAATCAGGTCCAGGATAGTTCTCAGCCTTCCTGCTACTGGTCAGTCCAGAAATCCTGGGGAGAAGCCCTGTCCATCCTGCCTCCAGGCCCATCAGAGAAACAGATGTTCAGACACACTCTCCAAAACGCAGACCAAAAGAAAATCTTTCTGGACATTTTTCAGTCCCTTAAAATACGAGTTTTGAGAGGCAGTGAAGAGCTGGTTTTGATCTCGGCTAAACAGAGGGAAACCATCACAGTTCCTTATCAGCCCAATTATTTATCAGCCGTGAGATAACTCAGAGAGCGAATCACTGCCAGTATGGGGTGCCCAGAGATAGCTTATAAATGCCGGCTCTGTAGTCCTGTCGGAAGCCGGCTTCCCCGACACAACTCGACGCCAGGGAAATGTTGCACATTCTGTTTCCCACGTGTGGGTGGCAGGGCCTGCTGGCCACATCCAGTTGGAGGAATTCAACCAGGAGGGAAAGCTGAAACGTCTATTGGGTTCTTGATGTTCTGTTCTAACAGGGAGAGGCTAGGCCAGCTGTAGTGTGTGTGTGTGTGTGTGTGTGTGTGTGAGAGAGAGAGACAGAGAGAGAGAGACAGAGAGAGAGACAGATAGAGACAGAGACAGAGAGGCAGAGAGATTCTGCCACCCCCAAGCCTCCCTGAGCACATATTCTACCTCGTGTTCCTCAGCCAAGCCCCGCGGCCTCCCAGATGAGACCTCAGTGACAAAGCACGCACAGTCTGAACCCTCGTGAAAAGCAGTGTGACCCGCTCCCTCCAACAACATGAAACAGGAATTAAAGTTCCTGGAGCCTGGGACCCCTCTTGACCAGTGGGAAAGGCCCATCCTGGAGGATGAACACATCGGTCCTCAATGAACAGGGCTTGGTGCAGGGCTTTGATCTCCGTACATGAGAAGAGCAACTTGAACTTATGAAAGCTTGCTTCTCACACTGGGTCTGCTCCCAAGCTCCCATTGCCGGGCTCTGCGTCCTCCCCACCTGCATTCCTGAGCGTTCCTGGGCCTTTGGGAGCTGACAGCTGGAGTGGGGGTACAGATGGGAGAATACAACCTGGGCTGCAGAAGACAGCATACAGGCTCCTAGCTCCTTTCACTTTAATCTGGAGCCGGCAGTGGGGAAGGTCACATGCATTGGGTCCAGCGCACACAATGAGGTGACAGCGAGCCCGCTGCTGGGATGCAGGAGAGGGTATGGGGAGGCTTAGGAGGGAAACTGAAGTACAACTTCTAAGGCTCCTTTAAACTGCACCATCTTGAGCAAAGCTGAGCCTGAATTATGTAAGCTGGCCGGGTGCCCACATCTGGCGAGGGTCAGATTGTCTTATAAGCAGACGCTCCTTCTCCCTGCCCCCGCAGGCGGGCTGGTCCACCCTGGAAGGAGGACAAGCCGATGAAGTATCCCTGGGACTGGCGGCCAGACCGGTGCCCCAACTTGGCAGTGGGGGTGGGGGGCGTCTTTCTATGCACTCGACCTCCGGGTGCGGCCAGGTGACAGGTCCTGTCCTCCCTGTGATGACCTCACCAGGACTGTTTCAACCCCAACTTGTTCCTGCCTGAATTGAAAACCAGGCATCAGCTCTGGTGTCAGACGTGGAAATCGTCTCTTCCAGGTCTTCCCAATGTTCTCAGAGGCAATGAGACCCTGTCCTGTGTCTATAGTTTTACTCTTTCTGCATAGACCCCTCCCTGCACGCCCTCTGCCTCCTACCCCTGGGTGCAAGGGGTCTTCCTGGAAAACTTAGCCACTGAGGGGGCCCTGGTGTTAACTGGCATCTGTTGGCTACTTTGGGGCCCAGACGGCAGGGCCCATAGCGGATCTGATCAAGGTTCTGAGGGCACAGCCGGCCACACCCTCCTGGTTCTCTGTGTCAAGGGCACATCTTACAACAGGACTAACCTGGCCCAGTTTCTGCAGTTCCAACCCAGCAAACTGCAATAAACATGGCCGTGCAAGCCTTTGTTCCCTTCCCAGAGGAACAAAGGAAGCAGGTGCCAGGTGACACTTGGGGACCGTTAATGGAGCCCCTGGCCTACATTACTTCCTGGGAGAGAGCAGCGCCTGCGGGCACCCCTGCCTGGCAGGCTGGCCCTGGGTGTGTGGAAGCACACAGCTCTGTAAGACAGCAAGGTCCAGCTCTTTTCAAAACCAGCTGGGAGTACATTTGTTCATAAAGACAACACCGTTGGTTCCTATTAAATCAATAGTATGGGAGCTGCCTCTCAGGCCTGTGGCTCTTGCAGGGTCCTTTGTAACACTGCTGCGAGCATGCCTCATTTCACGAGGACTGGCTGGCTCCTCTCTTCCTCTTCACTCCACAGAAGGGAGGAAAGAGGAAAGATCAGGAGAGACAGGAGTTGAAGATACCTATTCGACTGATTTTCATGACTTAGCTCATGTTTTCATGCCGAATGACTTAGCTATTTCTTTAAAGGATGTGCTCTGTGTTTGCTCTTTCCTACAGTTCCTACTTCCCATAAAAAGTGGTTTTAGAATTTGACTTAAGCTTAACCCACTAGGCCACCAGGGAACTCCTGACCCTTCCTTGTTTTGAGCACACACACCTATCTCTTCACTGTAGTCCAGCGAGCTGGGCAGGGTAGGCGAGACAGTGTGACACCACAGGTGAGTCACCCTTGGGTGACAGAGGGGCAGATGGCTTGTGACCAGACCTGGCCTTTTGTCTTCTGGGTCTAGGCCTTTCCAGCAGGTTCTGAGAACAGGCCGGTGCAAAGCTTTCGTTCAGAAATCGTCCCCAGCTGGGACAGGACTCCCTGAGGTCACTGCAGCCCAGCTCAGTTTTAGAGCTCATGGTTCTATGGGCTGTCACTAGCCTAGGTTTTTTTAAAGGTCACTTTTGGGTTAAACTGCATGCCAGCTGCCTTCTGGAGCCCTTTCCTTCTTCCCTGTGGACAAATGTTTTCAGAACAGGAGGACGCACCTGACCTCAACGTCCTGGCACGTGGCCTTGGGGGTCCCTGTTGAATTTCTCTCAGTGTGTTTACCACTCAGGGAAATGGCCAAACACTCTTCTCCTTAAAATATTTTTTTCCATAAACTATGCTGACATGCCCTCCGGTCAGCAGCATTAAGTCTATGTCCAAATTCCAGAAACTCTTGCTTGGCGGAGGCAGCACTGAGCAAGGATGGTTCTGGGGCTGGGGGCCTGCACAGCAGCACCTTCCAGCCTCTGCTCCCTGGCCCTGCCAGGCGCAGCATTCCTGGCACCTTATGTGGACCATATGGGGAGCATCGCAAGATGCTTCTTAAATGTTCTGAGAGCAGGTCTCCGAGAAGGACAGGCTAGCCTGGCGGGGACGCTCAGTGAGTTTGCTGCAGGTCATAGCACCATCAGTTACGACACATTTATCATTGATGGTCTGCTGTGTGTGGAGGACACATGGGAGCTCACATCCAACCAGGAGGGACCTGCGGCACCATTTCTGTCCATGAACATTATGGCCAGAACGGAGAGTAATGCAGCTTCAGTGAGAGGCCTGGGACGGCTGGGTGACAGGGCCACTGTCCCTGAGAGTCAGACTGTGGTGTGTTGTCTGTGAGGTGGCCAGGCTGCCTGCATGAGTTCCAAGGTCCCCACCCCCACCCCCAGGAGTGGGCTGTAATCCCACCATTCATTCCCCTGGGATGAGGCAGCCTTAGGAAGGAGCCGCAGACCAGTCACTAAAGCTCAAAGTTAAATCAACCCCCCACCACCAGCCCAGTAAATGCAGGTTGTCTCTAAGCTCAGAGGCAGCTTGGACTGAGGAGTAGATGTTATCGAGGTCACTGCAGAGGGCAGGTCCTTGGGTGGGAGCCCCTGCTGTTTTTTCCCACTCTGGGGAGGAGGTGGCCCTACAGGGTCTTACTGACCATAGCCTGGGGGCCGACACCCCGTCATTTGTGCCCACCTCCCCAGCCCATCTCCCCCCACTGGCTGGGAGCTTTCCAAGTGACACGGCAGCTTGGCTACAGGTTGCTGAGGGAACCCACCCCATAGGCCACATTGCGAGGGGCCTGAGAATGGGGGACCTGCGCAGGACAGAGATCTGCAGCCCCAGGGTGCTGAAGGGAGTCCCGTGGGGTCTGCCCAGAGCTGCTGTGTGGGGTTCAGGGTGGGGTGGGCTGAGCCTGTGCACAGAAACAGGCCCGGGGCTCTATCCCTACAGGACACATGTGGTTTCATTCAGATCACTTTAGGATCATGATGCAGTTTCCTTTTGTTGTTTCGTTTGTTTTTGTTTGTTTTTGAAGAATTCACATTTCCTGTGCCCAGGGTTGTCCAAACACCCCCGCGCTAGGCCCTTCCAGATGGGACGTCCTTTGAAGGCGCTCAGCCCTGCACTCCCCCTCCGCCCTGCGGCCTAACAGTGGGGTTTCCGAGCATTTCTGTTTTCAGAGCTGGGAGCACTCAGGGACCTTTCTCCTGGGGGGGAGAGTGGTTCCCTGAAGGACCTTTTGTTTTGAAAGAGAAAATTCAACCAAGGAAAAAAGATGGAGCCTTCCTGTCTCTGGAGGGAAATTCAGGGGCCCAGAGATGCCAATTGAGAAATGTGCCCTGCAGGAAGGTGGCCTGGAGAACACCCCTGCAGTGACACCTGCACCCAGCACGAGGCTGCCCTGTCCCTGGGGAGTGGCATCTGCACCTGCCTTGACTAGCTGGGCTCTCCAGCTGCTGTTGTGCAGTGTCTGATGCTGAAGCCAGTGCTGTCTGGCAGGAGTGAAGCCCTGACTTCCATTTCGATGTCAGTTTCATTCTGAACCGTATCAGTGACCACCAGAAGAGCACTACCTAGGTCCCCGAACCTGGGGGCCCTTCTGTCACATCTACCCTGTGATTCCGACACCAAGTGTGCAGAAGGGGGCGCGTCCAGTGACAGTGTATGCTGGCTCCTGCATCCATCTGCAGGGCACTGTCTTAGTAAGAAGAGCCCTATGTGCTCATCCTTGTCCAGAGGGAACCGCAATAGACACAGGCCCCCAGCAGAAGGCGCCCTGCTCCCCTCCTTGCCCCCTGCTCACCCCCGGGGCATGTGCACACAGGCCTAGCTCTCCCCTCCTTACCTTGAACCTGCTTTCTGGCTCCAGCTCTCCCCACTTGGTCTGCTTCCAGATGTGAAACAAACCTGGGCGTTACTTACCTGACCCGCCGCACTCTCTCTCAGGCTCCTGGGCACTCTGTCCTCTACAAGGTGCAGGCATGTTACAGCTGTCCAGGTCTGGTGGGCAAGGGCCGCCCTGCACCCTAAACTCTCCCCTTCAGTCTCAGCTGACGAAAAAAGAGTCGGAAACTTTGCTTTGATCTCTGTCCCATGATCTGTCACATACTCTTGTCCACGCTCTGTCTCATTCCTGTGCCTACTTTCCATTTGGTTCAGAATCTGCCAAAAGACCAACACTAATAAGGGCTAAGATTGACTGAGGATTTTCTTTGTCCCAGAAAAGCAAAGGTTTGGAGAATTTAGGTAAAGTGCACCAAGTCACTATCTGGTCAGTGGTGGAGTCCACACTTTCAAGAATTCAAAATTCCACACTGGGACCATGACAAACTAAAAAAGCTCCTGAACAGTAAAGGAAACCATCAACAAAATGAAAAGGCAACCTACTGAATGAGAGAAAATATTGCAAAGTCATATACTCTTAAGGGGTTAATATCCAAAAATATAAAGAACTCATGGAACTCAACAGCAAAAAAACAAGTAATCCAATTAAAAAATGGGCAAAGGATTTGACTATTCTTTTGTCCTTACTTTTTCAAAAACGATACCCAGATGGACAACAGGCACATGAAAAAACAAAACAAAAAAAAGCTCAACATCACTAATCATCAGGGAAAAGCAAACCAAAACCACAGTGAGATGTCACCTCACACCTGTCAGAATGGCCATCATAAAAAGACCACAAATAACAAGTTTTGGCCAGGATGTGGAGAAGAGGGAGCCCTCCTACACCGCTGGTAGGAATGTAAATTGGTGCAATCACTGAGGAGAGCAGTATGGAGATTCCTCAGAAGACTAAAAATAGAATTCCCACATCATCTGAAATTCTACTCTTGGGTATTTATCAGAAGAAAATGAAAACGCTAACTTGAAAAGATATCTGCCCCTCCATGTTCATAGTAGAACTATTCACAGTAGCCAAGACATGGAAACAACCATAGTGTCCACTGATGGATGAATGGATAAGGAAATAATAGTAGACATATACAATGGAACATTATTTAGCCATATAAAAGAGGAAACCCCTGTCATATGATCTCACTTATGGAGGGGTCTCACTCCTCCTTTAGTGGAAACTAAAAAAAAAAAAAAAGTTCATTTATGTAGAGAACAGATTAGTGGTTGCCAGAGGCTGGGGTAGGGGGTGGATAAAATGAAGATTGAAAGGCGCACACTTGCATTTACAGAATAAGTCCCAGGAATGTAATGTACAGCATGGTGTCTATAGTTAGCAATACTCTTCTGCATATTTGGAAGCTGCAAGGAGAAAACCCTGTAATTATGCGAGGTGATGGATGTTAACTTGGGTGGTGATCATTCTGCAATATACACAAAACTGAATCATTATGTTGCACACCAGAAATTAATATAACACGTGTTAGGTATATCTCAATTAAAAAAAAAAAATGAAGTTGGAGTTCCCATTGTGGCTCAGCAGGTTAAGGACCCGACATTATCTCAGGTTCAATCCCTGGACTTGCCCAGTGGGTTAGAGATCTGTCTGGCATTGTCATAAGCGACAGCGTAGCTGGCAGATGTGGCTTGGATCCGGTGTTGCCATGGCTGTGATGTATGTCACAGCTGCAGTTCCAGTTTGACCTCCAGCCTGGGAACTTCCACATGCCACAGGTGCGGCCTTAAAAAGAAAAGAAAAACATCCATAAATAAAATTAAGCAATTTAACTTGAAAAAAAAAATCCATGGGACAGAGAATCTGGGGAAAGGCAAAGGCAGGGAGCTGGAGAGAAAGGCACAGATGGTCCTAGGGAAGAAGTCCTCGTAGCCCGGAGACAGGGGCAAAGAAAGCACCCGTCCCACTCGCCTCCCCGGCCAATGCCAGCGCTCACAGCTTTAAGAAGCGGAGATATGTTGGACCATAGAGCCTGGATTTTCTGGGATATCCCTGATTTCAACTATTCTTTGTGTGTGTGTGTGTGTGTATTTTTGGCATTTTAGGGCCACACCTGCAGCATATGGAGGTTCCCAGGCTAGGGGTCAAATTGGAGCTATAGCCACTGGCCTACACCATAGCCACAGCAACGCCAGATCCGAGCAGCATCTGCGACCTACACCATAGCTCACGGCAACGCCAGATCCTTAACCCACTGAGCGAGGCCAGGGATTGAACCCACAACCTCATGGCTCCTAGTCAGATTCATTTCCCCTTTGTCACGACAGGAACTCCTGATTTCAACTATTCTTTCTGCCTGCAAGATACTTCCAATGTGGCTCTAAAAATAGGGGTGATGTAAGTGGAGCAGTTTTGGAAGCTTGAACCATCTGTCCAGACTTTGAAAACATCATTGTTCAAGGATAGAAATTCATAAACACAATTTCAGAAAATGATTTTTTTAATCTCCTTGTTTCCTTTGTCAGTGTGTAAGGGAGATAGAGCTAAGAGAGGAAAAGTAGGTGAAAAAAATGGCATTTAAAATGCTGTGTTCTTTGTCTTTGTCCAGCCCCCGTGGAGTCAAAGGCAAGGCCAGCAGCCAGATTTGCAGCCAGGAGTCCTGCCCAAAGCAGGACTGTATGAAGCCCAGTGGTCTGCTGGTCCGCTTTGCAGTGGCCATGGGATAGAACCTTGGGTTGGGGCATCTCCTTCCCTTTATAGATGAGGGTGGACCTCACTGACCTGGGGACAGGAAAATAACATTAGACTTTGCAAAACCCAGCCCAGAAAGTTGTTATATTCTGGGAAGTGTGGTTCCTCTGCTTGGAGCCCTGTGGGCAGAAATGCTCAGAAGTGCTTTGCTGTCCCACAAAGCCTTCATTTGCAGAAGGGAACTGATCCCTGACCCTAAAAGTAGTTTCCGTCATTGCTGATGCCTGCCTTCCAGGAGCTCTGGTCTTGGAAATGGAGGAAACATTCCAGGCAACGTGGAGCGAAGGAGGGTTTGGATGGAAGGTGGGGCCGGTCTGCTTGAGTTTCAGGCCATGACGTGGGGTCCATCTTCTGGCCCCACCCCTGCAGGGCCCTACTCAGGAAAGCTGTTTCCTCCCCAGAGTCAGAGCGCCAGTGGAAGCAAGCCTGACCCCGCGGGCCTGACCGGTCCTCCTGGATGATTTGATGCCCCTCTGACCTGGCAGAGCCCTGAAAGCTCCGTGGGTCCTTTGAGGCAGGACCCTGTGGCCTCTCCTCACTCATCATCCCCCCAGGTCCCCAGAGGCTCCCTGCTCTCCTCGCAGTCTCACCACAGCCAGCAGCTGTGCGGGTCACTTCTACCCTGGTCTTCCTCTATCATCACAGCCGATCTAAAATCTGGACAGACTGGGAAAGGAGGGGGCCCAGCAGATACAGAATTTCTGCTGCTTCTGGTGTGTCCTTCTACAATCGACTCCTACTGGCACCAACTGCCACCAAACAGCTCTCTGGCTCCCTTGGAACCTTCAAGGATTTTCCCGCCCACACATCCAGGAGTTGTGACCCCAGCTCAAGAAGCCCTGGAGGGGCTAGTGGGTCCTACCACACCTGTGAAATAGTGTAAGCAGACTGCCTACACACTTTCTTCCTACAGAGTGCTCTGTGGCAGCCTCTTTGGGAAGAGTCTTTGCAGGGAGTGCCTTTTGCTAGGAAGCCCATTCTGGATAACACCACGAAAAGGCTTACCTCAGCTCAAAGCCAGCTCCTTCATCAGACGGCAGTGTACAGTGGGAGCCTGCCAGGTCCTGCTGGCTGAAAGCCACCACGACTCCTCCCTACAGGGCTATATGCAGATGGAATCCAGTGTATTCCAAACAGCATGAATGAATCAGGCAGTGAAAAGTTCCTCAGAGAAGCTGCTATAAGTACCTTAGATGAGAAAAGACTGTTTCTTCATATTCATATTTTATTGTTGTGGTCATTGCCAGTTGGCTGGGCTTCCACGTGCTGTCATTCTAACTTCAAGTGCTGCTGCTTTTGAAAAAGGCCATGCAGGTGTGTGTTCATCCTAGATGGTGCCAAGCACGCAATGTTTACAAGCTTAAAAACTGGGCAAAGTGTCCAAGATCATACCAGAGGAGAGAAGAAAATGAAGAAAAAATTGTACCTTCCATGAAAAATATGAACTCAAACGCAAGATGCACATAAAATCTAACTGCACTAAATTTCAAATGAGACATTTCAAATTTCCTAAAGGAAAAGGCAAATGTCGCATGAGGTCATCCAGTATTTGATTTTTTTCCCCAGTAGTTCCCTGTTTCTGAGGAAGTGGTCTGTATGGTTTAGCTTGTGCCTGGAGTATAGATTTCTCAATAGGGTTCCTTGGAATGTTGGTTGGGGAGCACAGTTGACCATTTGGAGGGCCAGCTTGTCTAAATTCTAAACTCCTGAAGCCTAGTATCTAGAGGCCCACAAAAGTTCTGAGGTTTCTAGAGTTCTGATGTGTAGAGACCACTGAAGACCGGCATCCATCTACCCATCCATGCTCCCATCCATCCATCCATCCATCCATCCGTCCATCCATCCAATCTATCCATCTATCCATCCATCCATCCATCTATCCAACATCCAGTTATTTATTCATCCTGAGAGGGTTTTAAAAGATGCCTTTGAATTGGTCTTAGAAAAATATGTTCCACAGGACATTGGAAGTGATCCTCTTACCGACGGGAAATAGAGCATGACATATCTGTGAAAGAGACAGACCTCAAGGGGTCAAGACAAGGTTCCAAAACCCAACATGATGGCTCAGCATGTGATTCACATGTTGAACATTAAGACAAAAGCTGGCTTGAAGCTGAAGAAGGCTCATGGTATGTAGTCCGCTTGGGCATCAAAGTGAGTGACCAACACGGGTTTCCCATGGGGCTGCCACATGGTTGTGAAGAAGACATGTAGAAAAGGAATCAGGGGGTTATTTTCTCATCTTCAGTCATTGCCTGAGAGATGAGGGTGCTCAAAAGATCAGGAATTTGGCAGTGAGCGAAAGGGCTTTATATGCCAACTTCTTTGTCAGTGCTGGCATATATTGTTTCATGTTAATTAAATAATATCCTGTGCCAAAGATTTTATAAGAAATGGTTTACAGAGAGGGAAACACTATCTGATTCAATTTAATGTTTAATTCAAGTAAAACAGGTAGCAAACCAAGTAGATTATTCATAAAATGATGACCCATAGCCCTTCATGACGCAAGAAGTCATTCACTCAGCAAATGTTTACATCCAGTGGGGCAGCTTTTCCTGTGTTGCTTGGGGCACTTTGTGCCACTTCAGCAGGGCTGATGCCAGCAGCCCCAAGGAGTGACGAATCCTTGCCTCTTGTGCAAAAGTCACAAACAGCTCTTCTCCAAGGGATGTTCAAACCTGGCACTTTTCCTTGCATGGTGCTATCACCCTCATAGCCTGGGGGCTCGTCTGCACCAAGTCCCTGCAGAGCAGATGGGGAAGGGCTTGGAGGGAGAAGAGCAGGAGGCCTTAAAGGGTGCCCTCCATCATCCACCTGCTTCCCACTGGTCAGAGCTTAGCCAACTCACAACAAGGAGGTGGGGGTACAAAATGCATTTCCAGGGAGCTTACAGGGTACTGGGCACAGTGACAAGGTCAGTGGGTTTGAGTGGCATCCACACTGCAGCGAGCTTGAGTCACCTCTCAAGCTCACGGGTAACTTGTTTACGGCCAGAGCTGGGAGTGGAACCAGGCAGGCCTTGACCAGCACCTGACCTCTGACCTCGGCCTTGGCAGAGACGAAGTGGGAGCTGCCCCAGGCTCGGTGATCCCTGCCCACCACCTCCCCAGCTGAAGGGGACACAGCCTCTGCATTTGGGGACACGAGCACAGTGGTACTGTAGCTGAGGGTCTCCTCAAATTGTACACGTGTTGAATGACATATACTGGGAAGAAGTGCTGAGGAAACAGAAAACTCCATCTAGAGACACCCAGAGGCGCCACCACAGTTCCCTTTGATGACATTTTCTTCTAGAACCATTGGAAATTTTCTCCTTCTATCCCCTGCCTTGTGTGGAGGCATCAATTCTAGTTTTCTCTTCACTAGAAACAGAGAAGAGCTGCTCCCTTTCCAACCTACTGGACATGGTATGAGGTTGACTTTTATTAAATTTCCCCTTTTCTCCCCTCCAGACTGAAGCCTTGTCCATTTCTGCTCTCCTCACTCCTCACGGGGCCCCAGCCAGTGCTGACAGCACTCCCTGGAGGGAGCGAGTCTCAGGGTTCACCCGCCATCTTGCCAGGGGACCTGGGGGTGGACACAGAGGGTGGCTGAGGGCCCAGGGCTGCCTCTGCCTCTGACCGTGTGTGTGACCTTGAGCTTAGAACTGAGCCTTCTGAACTTGAGTGCCCATCTCTGAAAAAGAAAGAGTAGGACCATTTGTTCCTAAACTTGTTCAACACAGCTTCTTATGACTTCTAACAACTCCACTGCACTAAAAACACCCACAAACTCTTAACCTAGAGCATACCAACCCTCAAAAGAAAATAAATCTCTGTTGAAGTGAAGTAAGTTCCGAAGGGGTATTAGTTGTATTATCTGGTCATGTGACCAAAATCTTGACTCTAATCATCAGGTAGGACTCATCCAGTTCTGATACACATGTTTTATCACTGTGTGTGTGTGTAATTCTTTTTTTCCAATTTAATTTTTTTGGAAGGGGTAATATAGTTACATTCAGATTCAGAAGTTAGGAAGTATAAGGTGTAACAAGTTGTAATGTGAGAAGAAGTCTGACTCCTGTGCCTCTTCTGTTCCACCCAGTTCTCTGTAACCTCACACCTCCTCCTTAAAAGGAACTACTTCGATTGGCTTCTTGTTTATTAGTCCAGCATCTTTATGCTAAATATGAGCAAATATGTTCTTTCCCTCCCCTTACTCTCATTATATCATCTGCACCTTTCTTTTTTTAAATTTTTTTGTCCTTGTATTGAGATATAATTGACACATAATGTTATATTAGTTTAGGTGCATAGTGTAATTTGATATTTGTGTAGATTGTGAAGTGACCACCACGGTATCTAGTTAACATCCATCACCTCACAGTTACATGGTTTTTTCTTATAATGTGAACTTTGAAGATCTACATACACTCTTAGCATGTTTTAAATATGCCAATATGGTATTATTAACTCCTGTCACCACGCTGTAGTTCCATCCCCAGGACTTATTATAACTGGAAGTTTGTACCTTCGACCCCCTTCCCCCTTTCCACTGCAGGCGCTGACTTCTTGCCACACCTCTTTAGATAGTATCCCCACTGTTTTCACTGCCACATAGTGAGTCACTGTGTATGGCATCCTGATTTATTCCCCTCGCCCCTTGTAGATGGACAGTCAGCATATGTCCAGTCTTTTGTCATTGCAAGCAACACTGCCATGAATGGCCTTGTAAATATGCCATTTTGCATGTGTGCAATTCTCTGTGGAATACATTCCCAGAAGTAGAATTGCTAGGTCAGAGGGGACGCGTACTTGAAAGTTTACTAGATCTTTCCAAATGGCCCTGCCTGGGGTTGGGTAACCCTTACCTTTTCACTTTCCATATACCAGCATCCCATTTCCCCCAGCCTGCCTGCAGGCTGGTTGTCAAATCTCCAGGCATTTGCCAGCCCAGTAAGTGAGGAATGGTAATCTGGGGCTGTCTGGAGTTTCTCGGATTACGGATGAGGCGCTCAGGGCCCTGTGAAGGCAGAGTAAGGATTTGTGGAGAGTGACTGAGCCACACCCTGGTAGGAACGCTGCTTGATGTAGTACTTCGTTCTGCACCGGGGGTTCTCAGGCTGGCGGCACAGAGAACCCCTTGGGAGCTCTCAGTTGGAGCCGGAGCCTGGTCCTGCCCCAGACCGTGAGAGCAGAGGCCTGAGGGTGCGGCTCTAGCCTCAGACTGAGGTTCTCTGGGTCGTGGGTCTGTTTGTCTGGTTCCAGCTGTGTCCTCTGTGGCATCTGGGACCAGCTCTGTCTTCTCCTTTTCCTTAGCCACATGGCACATCCCCTTCGTTTGCAGCATTGCTTCCCTGGGAACAAAGCTGCAAACAGACTCTGCATGTATGGCAGGTCACGACAAGCCCTGTAGCGTCATGAAGCACTGGCTTTGGAGGGTGTCTGTCCCCCTCCTGCCCAGTGCCTGCAGGGACCCCAAACCCACAGCGTTCAAGGCAGACTCACGTTCACTGTCATGCTTCTGCCCTCCTTGAACATGTTCCACCCTGCAAGGGTCGAACTGCACTGGATTTTCAGAGATTGAAGGATATTCCAACTGCAAATGACCTATACCGATAGCATGTGTATACTGATAAAACCAAACAGATATTTTGAGATAACATAGAAATAAAATTGTGAAGCTTTTTTTCATAAGTTCAAAGCCATCTTCTATCTGGACATCTATAGCTTAGGAATTTGGCAAAGAGATGGAATCTTGGCTGCGTCTCTGGTACATCTTTCAGATGCTCTGCTGGCTGGAGGGGCTAAGATTGGTTCCTTGGATGCCAAGGAAACGTCAGGATGGGGTCGCATGGGGCAGTAAATGTAAATGGTACAGTGTTTCTGCTTCCTCCTCTGCCCCATAGAAGGAGCAGTTCACTTCCTTCTCCTTCAGGGATGGAAGTGATTGGCCTGGGCGAGGAGGCCTCTCATGGGGGGTATGGGGGGTCTGGGTGTGTGTCTTCTGAGTGGGCAGGAGCTGGCCTCAGGGTCAGAGGTGACCACCAGGGTCCTGGCATGGATGCCCTCAGTCAGCTACAGAAGGACCTGCAGAGATGATGGCCAGAGTTTATGGAGGGCGCTTCCTAACTGAGAGGGCCTGACTCCATCCCGCTGCAGCCACCTGGACAGGGTGCTCCTTGATGGCGAGGACCAGCTCCGACCTGCTCACGTGACACCACCCTCTGAAGGGTGTGGGGGGGATACTAGTCGGGTTCATTACTGCCGAGCCAAAACAGGAACTCCCTGTCCAACCATTCTAAATGTAACAGTTTGCATCTACAAACTGGGTCCCCAAACCCTAAACTCCCCATCCATCTCATTGCGTCCCTATACCCTTTTATTTCATATTAGCATTTCCAACAAAGCCCTGGAATAAAATAGCCTCCATTCCAAACATCAGGATCCACAACCCTTCATCATAGACTCAAACCAGCTAGTCGGCAAAGCATGAAAAAATTTAGTGCGGGGCGCCCTGGATGGGGGCCGGGGACAGGCCCTGGCTCCCACCTCCACCCCCCATCTGTGTGTCCTCCAGGTCATTGTCCCTCCTGGGACCTCTTGTCCAAGCCACGCTGGAGGGGCAGGGCTTCCCCAGACCATGGTAAGTGCAGTCCTCTCATGCCTAGTCCAGAGACGCTTCCCTCTGTGGCTGAGGCAGCAGCCCCCCTCTTCTCTGGCTTGAATTTCTCCTCCAGTGTGGATTAAAACCCACCCTTCCTCCTAGTCTCGGGCAAGATAAGCTTCTGAAACCTGGTGCTAATACATTCTAACTGACACACATCGAGGCCATGTGTTCTGCTCTGGGGGTTAAATGAATGCCACTTAACTGGTTTTTTGGAGTGGGAGGCATTGTCTGCATTTACACATTATTTAGTGTTGATAATGTAACTTTTCTCCCAGAAACGAAAACCAGTTTTTCAACCAACACTACCGTTGTCTCTAAATTCATTTAATCCCACTTAGTGTAGATAAACCCTAACACTCTTGACTCCAATTTATACAAAGATAAGAACCTAATAAATGCCACAGAATGGCAAGTTAGTGGTATCCCATATCCGTGTTTGTCTCTGCCCGGGTGTGGGGAGATGTGTGTTGCTCGAATGTTACAGTTTTCCTATTGGTCTGAAAGGAGTTCTGATGCCTACAGAGCGTGCCCGACTTTTCCCTCAACACCCTACTAATAAGGTCTATCGTGCATGAACATATCTGAACCCATTAACAGTTTCCCCTGATGTTCTCAGCATAATCTGCCCCATATGCTTACAACCTATTGCAGGAAACTCTATTTCCTCCCAATCGTCACCAAGAGAACCTCCCTCAGACTCTAAGGGGTCCGTCCTTCAGCTTCGCATTCTGAGGTTTGGCAACAGGGCCGGGCCCTTCCCTGGCACCTTCACCCTGTTGTCCCAGAGCCTCCTCTTTCCAGGCAGAGATATCCATGCCTGTGGTAGAAGCTGCTCCCTTCGGGGACCAGGGACCATCTCTGGACTTTTCATTCAATGTTCTTCTTGGTGCTTGTGGCAGAATGATCCACACTGTTCTAGAGACAAGCCATGGTTTTGTTGAGGGTCACTGTTTCAGAAGAATAATTTCCTCTGACCCAGGGTAATGTCTAGGTTATCAATAAAAATTCATTCCAGTTATACACAGACCAAAACAGACCTGACCTGCACAGTGGGGGCCCCGAGTGTACCCCAATCAGCAGAATAATTCACAGAGGCCCCACTGTTAATCTACTCAGAGAGTAGCCTCAGAGTGGGGAATTAGAAAAACAGCTTATAGGGAGTTCCCGTTATGGCTCAGCAGGTTAAGAGCCTGGCTAGTATCCATGAGGATGAGGGTTCAATCCCTGGCCCTGCTCAGTGGGTTAAGGATCCAGTGTTGCCTTGAGCTATGGTGTAGGTCTCAGAAGCAGCTTGGATCCCGTGTTGCTGTGGCTGTGGTGTAGGCTGGATGCTACAGTTCCAGTTTGACCTTTAGCCTGGGAACCTCCACATGCCACAGGTGTGGCCCTAGGGGAAAAAGAAAGAAAGAAAACTAGCCTATAACTTTATGAAATTCAAAATAATTTGGAAAAACTCTCAAAATTTTAAGAGGAGACAGTCCCTGCATTTTTAGGGCTCCCTTTACCCCTGCCCCACATTGCTGCCCCTGCTCCTGCCCTGTCTTCAGATTCTTCGAGAACAAGGGGTGGTCTGGGTGCCTGATCACTGCATAGAGCCTAATGGCCCAGGAAGCTGGTAACTCACAGATCCACCATGTGGGCCCATGAGTTTTGGAGCGTTTGTTAATGCAGCGAATTCCCCATTTGGACCACGAAGCTTCTGAGGCCTCACAGCCTGTACATAGCCCTCCCGCCCGAAGCAGCTCTGACCCCTGCCTTCAGGAGCCCTCTTGGCACACCTGCGCTTCCCTTTCCTGCTCCTTTGTCCATCCTTAAACTCCCCTCCCTCTGCCCTGCAACCTCCCAGACTTTACCCACATCTACTCAGGAACAATCTGGGTTAATTATCCTCAGTGGGCCCAGAAATGGGGGATGAAAGAGTCTATTCTGGGTTTTATTTTCCTAGGCCCTGCCTAGCAACTTATGGGGCTTTTTTTTTTTTTTTTTAAGCTCTATTCTTCCCTAACGAGTCTGCCACCGTGAAAAACAAAGTACAAAAGTTCTCAATAAGTCCTCTCCTGCATTAAATTATTAATAAATCATCGGGCTTTAACTACAATTGCAGAGTTCTGGGAGTGGAGATAAGGGAAGAAGTCATTTTCCTTTATTCATGCCAAGCTGGCATTTTGGTCCAAGGCCCGAAAGTCCAGCATGGGAGGTTCCACAGAAACACCTTGTGTAAAAGTATAACCCAGCTGGGGTGGGCCATGGAGAAGGCAGTTGTGGCCCCACGCCCCGTGGCGTCCAGAATCAGCATCCCATAAAGCAAACATTTTCCTGAAAGCTTCAGGAAAGAGTCTGGGAGAGGCAGAGAGGAAAAATCATATCCCATACCTCGGAGCAGATTAAACTCCACGTCAGATGTTTCTTTAATCCCCCAGTTTCTCTGTCTTGCCAGCTGTTCCTTCTCTTACTCAGCCCTGGCCCAGCCCTGAAATCCCTCCTACTATTCTCAGCAACTTTGCCTTCTTTCTCAACTGTGTTGCCCCTCAGCAAAATAAGGTCCCCAAGTCAGTCCCCTGGGAGCGAGGGGAATCTCCACTACCCACCACCCAGAACGTGTACTCTGGTCACCCTGCGGTCGGGGAAGCGTGATATCGTCTCTCCTGCTGCAGGGGAGCCTGTCCTGAGAGCAGCTGCCTGGGGTCCCCTAAGCCCTAAGCCCTTTTCCTTTAGGGGCCTGACTTTCTTGACTTGGCCCAGTGGTCCTCCCACAGCCACAGCCCAGCACCTGCCCGTCCCCTGGGTCCCTGGCCAGGAGTCTGCAGCCCAGAGGGAGGGAGGCTTGCTGGCCCCAAGTCGCTTGCTTCCCAGCTCATGATCCCAGGGTGTGTGTCCCCTCAGTGATTCAAAGCTGCCCCTTCCTGGGCTCTCGTTTTGGGGCCCTGTGTTCTCCCCACGCGCCTCTGTTAGCCTGAACATCTTATTTTTCCTCTGGATCCAAACCAAACACTGTCTATCAGTCTAGGAAGGGCTTTGCACTCCCTGCCCAGCTGAGTGATACCCGGAGCTTCCTGTGCAGGGCTGGCCCAGCACGGCACCAAGCACACACTCCGGGCGGGTCAGAGTCACAGCTAGGACCTCTGGGCAGGGCCAGGAGACACTGTCCCTTCTCTGCCTGTGTCACCAGGGCCAAGGGGCCTCATACAAACTTAAAGCTTGGAGGCTGGACCTTTCCAGGGTCACTGGGGTCCGCAGTCTCAGACCACTAGCCTGTGAGCACTTTTATCTGTGCAGTTCTGTGAAGGGTCCAGAGCCTTTTCTCCACTTTGGAGAACTTCTCTCTCCCATTTTGGAAAAACTGCTGCCTTCTCTGTTAGCATCACCAGTTCTAGCCTCCAAGCTTCTCTAATTTCTTTTCTGTTTCCCATCTTTTTGTCCCTTGTCCTACATCCTAGGTGATTTCTTCAGAGATATTTTCTACTTTAATTATCTGTTGAGTTTTGTCTAATTTTCTGTTCAATGGTCCATCAAGCCAGGTTTTCTAAAAGCTTACTGAATCTAGTTTATATTTCTATACTTTCAATATAGCTGCTTTTCATTTTGATTCTCATTTTTTATTGGGTTCCATTCTTGCATTATGCATCTTTTTCTTTATTTCTTTGAACTTAAAAAATCTTTTAAGAAGCAAGAGTGACTGAATTTATAATTGCTAGGACTGGGTGATAGGTACATGGAGCTTCATTATTTTCTCTATTATTATTTTTGGGATTTTCCATTAAGAATGAAAAAGAGCTTCTCTTTTCAGGGTTTACTGGTGGTGACTTTTGCCTGGTCTGGAGCTGCTCCCTGGTGTGTAAAGGGCACAAGCTCCTTTCATTCCTCCAGCAAAAGCTAATTCAGTGCCTTCCACTCTGCACGGTCAGGGAACAACCCACAGGGCACTTCCATCCCATGAGTGGCACAGACCACAACCAAAAAGAGCAACCGAGGTGATTGGTAAAGTTCCACTGGAAGCCTTTAATGAGACCCCTGATTTAAAGAGTTTTAGGATTATCCAGTCCTCCCTGTTCCAAGGTACCAGCTTGCTGCCTATGGAGACAGTATCATTTCTGAGAGGCAGGCGCAGCTTCTGGGGGACACAGGTCACCTGGCTTCGGATGTGGCCCCACAAGAAGGTGCCCTGCTTGCTCTTGCCTGGCCTTGGGCCCCACAATCCTGTGAACTCAATGGTGGGACTCAATGGTGGGCAGATCCTGGCCCTGCTCCCCTGGGAGCCCTTCCATCATAAGCTGGGGGATGGCACGGGCCCCACTTCTCTCGTGTGGCTGGTCCTCCAACCCTGCACCTGTATTGCAGGCGGTATAGCCCTGGAAGCTTCCAGGTTGAAGCCCCCAGTTTCATCTCCTACCGACTGCTCTGATCTGAGCGCCTTACTCCTGGTGCCAAGGGGTTTTTCTCTTAGTGTCAAGTTATTTTACTGCATTTCCACACATTCCACATTTTAAGGCCAGAAGGATAGGAGTGGGCTTGGAGGCCTGCTTAGTCAGGCCTGGACTCAGTCCAGCATCAGTGTGGGTCCCAGGGCTCTTGGCCTCCATGCACGAAGCCCCTTCTTTTCAGCTGCTGGCATACCTGGGCTATGCTGGGCAGGGGCTCTGACCAGCACAGGCACAACATGGCAGGGAAAGGTGGGTGATGAGGGGTGAACAGTTTCATATCTAGGAATCCAGAAAAGATAGGAGCTGGGGGGCGGTAAGCCAGAAAGACATAGCATCGGCATGGAAAAAAACCTGCTTGGGGGAGGAGCGGGGGAGCAGAGGGGCGGGGAAGCCATCGCAATAAGCCAGGCGAGAGGTGACGAAGTCCTGAGCAAGGCAGCAGGGATGCAGAGCTTTGGAAGAACAAGAAACTAAAATTCCTGAGTATCTAGTCTGCCTCCACTGGACATTTTCCATTGACTGTTTGCAACACTTGTGAGAATTTCATAGTAATTATTATCCCTGTTTTACAGATAAGAAATTAGAAGCTTGGGGAGATTAAGTCATTTGACCCAAGTCATAAAACTAGAAAGTGGGTGAGTCAGAATTTGGACTAAGCTCATTCTTTTCTTTACATAAAGGACCTTTGAATAGGCATTGGTGGTGACCTGTTTGTGGATGAGGAGGAGGAATCTCACGGTTATCAGCTTGGAGATAGGTGACAGGAGGCCGGTAGGTGGGAAGTCAGGCCGTTTAGTCCAGTGACATGAGGTCATCTAGGTAGGGATTTCTAGTGGATGGTTGGAAATAAGGGGCCGGCGCCCAGGAGAGGGGTTGGCTGGAGATATGACCTGTGATGTCACTGGCTTAGTGCTTGCTGCTATGGAAACCAAGGGACAGGATGAGTCCTGGATGAATTAGTGAAAGGGTCCAGAAGACAGTAATATGCAAGGAGGCGGGGGGGGGGGGGGGAGTCGGAAAGGAAGGTAGAGAGAAGGCAGAGACTCCACAGGCAGGAGAATCTCAGAAACTAAGAAAAGGAGATGTATGTACATACACATTTTAATACAGAAGGATTTTCATTGCAAATGCTAAAGAGTCAAGTAGGGTACAGACTGAGAAGGAGACACTGGACTCGCCAGTTGGGAAGTCATGGGTGAGTTTGCCAGGACAGAGGAGAGGAGGGCATGTATGCCAGGGAGACAGAGAAATGGCAGAGAGGACTGGATGGTGATGGGGGCGTGGAGCACGTGGGGTTGAGCCAGGCAGAGGAGGCCTTTCGGGCAAAAGACACCATGGGGGGAAACAAAACTGTGTGAAGGAGTTCCCATCATGGCTCAGCGGAAACAAATCTGACCAACATCCATGAGGACATAGGTTCCATCCCTGGCCTCCATCAATGGTTTAAGGATCTAGTGTTGCCATGAGCTGTGGTGTAGGTTGTAGACGAGACTCAGATCTGGCATTGCAGTGGCTGTGATGTAGGTCATCGGCTACAGTTCTGATTCAACCCCTAGCCTGGGAACCTCCATATGCCTCGAGTTCGGCCCTAAAAAGACAAAAGAAAAAAAGGGGGGAGGGGCTTGTGGAATCTGGTTGGAGTTTGGGTTTTCACAGACAGCATCAAGTTAGCACCACAGTATTCAGCTGTGTTTGTTTTCCAAAATGTTGGAGAAGCTTCTGGTTTCTTTCCCCAGTGGGTGTGGTGACTGAGATTGGGATACACAATGAGCACCGTCCAAAGGGTTCAATCCGTTGTGGAAACAGTTCTCATCAAACAGTAGTGCAGACTCCACAGACAGCTCTCCTGGAGTTTGTGAGTTAGAAAGTGACAAATGCTTGTCATTGTGACAACCCCAGAGTCTGACGGAGTCCAGCAACATGTCCAGCCACTCTGCTCCACACAGTGACTCAGTGATCCATTCCTCCCATGCCGTGTGATCTTGTCCCCTCACTTCTGGCCTTGTAGACAAGAAACCACTAAGGCACCCCATCACTCACATTCTGGAGCCAGAGTGAGGCCGCTGGCCCATTGTCTAAGCAAACGGGGGTAGTGTTCATACCCACATGGATAGTGGTGAGCACTAGCATACATTCCATGATTGCCCAATATTAAAATACTGATTATTACAGTATTCTTCGCTTCTCTTGGAAAATGTAAATGGTCTTAAGCATTGTCCATTTTCTATGTTTTGAGGTAAATTATGTCCTCTGATTCAGAGGACACCATCTCTGTTTTTAAAAACAATTTCAGGGAGTTCCCTGTGGCCTATCAGGTTAAGAATCTGGCAGAGCTGGGTGAATGGTGAAGGACCATGTAACCCTGGTCAGGATGGATGGGTAGATAGTAGGATGTCATCATCACCAAATGAAGATTCCATCCTTCGGTTGTGAGTTGCAACTCTGCCATTCCATGTGCTATGGGCACACGCCCAGCATCTCCCGGGGAGTGTGCATCAGTAGCAGTTGGCGTTTTGAAGCCAACTGATTGTTGAGAGATCAAACCTTACACCAGATGAGTGTCTGTATCCCTGGATCTCACCATCAACATGTCACTTAGTCAAGTATTACTTGAAGAGCAGAAATGCTGTTGAAACCAAAGGTCTGACCTCTTTTTGAAGGTGGCAGATGAGCCTGGTCAAACATACACTACTCCACACTTCTCCCTCTTTGCTTACCCCAAAGAGACATTGCTAGATGGTCCTTTTTGTCCAGAGAGTCCTATTTGTTTGTCTTCTTTTGGGTTCCCTGCTGCTGCTAAGTCTGCAGCCGCAGCCTCTACTCTTGGTCCCTCATGGATTTATTTTAGGGTGTCCGTGTTGTAAGTGATGTCGTCACAACTCTGTACTCCTAAAGTCTCTTTGTGGGGGTGGGGGAGGGATAAAATCCTGCTCTCCAACACTCCTGCTGACACTTAGCATCAGCCTGACGATTCCAGAAATGTCCCCGAACACTGCTGAACACGAATCAGGGTCCTGTGCTGGTGTGGCTGGTGGGCAGGCCCCACTTTGCACTGCCTCACCCTGAGGACTGGATGTTCCCACCAGTCTCACCAGGGATGCGATTTTCAGTTTAAATACTTTCACTGCACATCCCAGCCAGTTTCTATACTTAAAATGAGCAAGTAATTATTTAATTATATAGCTCTTCTCTTTTTCCTCTGAACACTTATGTGTAGTCTATGAATTGAAGATGCTGTTTCCTTTGCAAACCATGGAGCCCACATTTTCTTCCCTTCATTGGCGTATTGATCTTCTTTCTTTTTGCAGTCAAATACTACCAGACATTGTTCACCTCGGGAGATAAACTACTATCCCCTCCCCCCCATAGCACTGTGCCCTGCAGGGGGCTGGAGGCCCACCCAGTTCTCCTTTGCACCAGGGCTTTCTCAGATGAAATGGGCGTGTCGCTCAGACGAGGCCTTGGTGTTTTCTGTTCCATGTGGAGCCATGAAGCCAAGCAGACAGGCAGGCCATCAGTTTGCTCATCCCTGTGATGTGGCATCAGGCAACCACATATTAGGGGTTCAAATTTGGCCGCTAATATTTTCATTTCCTTGAGTTAATGAAGAGGCTGGGTTGAGAATTTTAAAATAATTCAAAACAGCTTCAAATTTTTTTTTCTGCATTCTCTGAGTGATTTTACTGAGTTTGCCAGAAAGACGGATGTAGGAAAAATACAGAGCTGCTCCATGTAATGAAAAGTGACTCCAGCCTCCAATCTTTCGAGAGCAGACTGGCTCTCCTTTACCTTCAGTGAGTTTACCTGAAGAAGCTGGGATGGAAACCTGACCCTGGTCCCACTCCTTCCAGGCTAAGCTGGGCGGTGTGGACAAACGTAGTTGTGTGGCTTAAACAATTCGCTTGCGCTCAGAAGACGTGGTCCCCAGGAACATGAGCCTGCAAGGGACTTGAAAGGAAAGCTGGCTTTTCCCGTCGCCTTTATGTTTTATGAGTGTTAGGAAATGCTGGCTGTTTACTCATTATCAAAGCGGTTTTTATGACTTCCCCGAAGGAAAACAAAAAAGGAAAGGATCCAAGTGCATATTCCTTTCGGCCTGGGATGAAAGCTTGACCTTTAGTGCCCTTGGGGATGGCGCGGTCTGTAGCCCTGGAAAATAAAACTCGGGATGCGTGTTCAGGAAAGCGGGAGGCTTTGAAGTTGGAAGCCAAGCAGGAACAGCTGTCTTGGATGCCGAGGCCACTCTGGCCTGACGTGACAGCCCATCCAGCCCGTCCACGCGTGGTCCCTTCCCTCCCACAGGGTCTCTGTGGTGCCCCTGGATGCTTCAAGTTGTTGAACAAAGGACGCAACAAACAAGCCCAAGACCCCAGGACACCTCAGTGTCTGTCCCAGAGGAAAACACAGCCATGTTCTGCCCACAACCAGCCTTTCATGGGAGCCTCAGATACGAGGAAAATAGAAGCAGGGAACATGCTGTTACCACTGAAAATCTCATTATGATGATTTAAGACCCTCAATCAAGTTTGACTGGAACAAAAACACTTCTGCCTTTTTAGGCTGCTGAGGCCTTGGAACTGGCATGGAGCAGAGAAATATTTTCTGCATGGAAATTTTTATTTTCTCTTTGGGATCTGCATATTAGGTTAAATGCCATCAATCACTATTGAAAAATTAGCATAAAATATTCTTTTCCCTGGAGAGGATGTGAAAAACCTCTGAGCTTGTCAGTTACCATAACCACTGGCCCCCAGTATTTATTTGCATTCTTACTTTGGTCTCTTTTCAATGGACAGGCCCTTTACGGCTTCCTTCCTGTTTCTATCAGCGGAAATTGAACAGTCAAATTGTAAATAACTAAGCCCTATCAGTTCCCAAGAATGAGGTCCTTTCTTTTATATTCTCTTAAAAATCTACTCAGCTACATCACTTTCTAAAAATAAAATGTGGGGTTGCCTTTATTGTTCTCCTTGTTTTGTGTTCACCCGTTTGAAGAATTTATGACGAGGTGCCATTTCCAGTGGAAAAGCGCTGGGCTGACATTCCCAAACGCTTGTAAAATTGGGTTTGCAGCATAGTTCAGTTCTGATTGGAAACTTACAGTTTGCTATAAGTGCTCCCCAAGTGTACATTCATTAACAACATTCCCCCCAAACCTAAGTCTTCCGTTGGGATTGTTTTCACGCAGGTGCCGTGTTTTTCTGCTTCCCTTCTGTGGGCAGTTGGATGCTGTGGTCACTGTGGTCATTGCCCAGAGGCAAGAAAAAGAGAGACAGCACAGGGCGTCCAGGGACAAAATCTGTTGTTGGAAGAATTCAGCAACTACTAGAACCAGAACAACGAAGTCCAGAACAACTAAGCTGGATTAGCAGTAGGGCCTCCATGGCCGTGTTAAGAGAAAAGGCATTGCCTTGTTTCCATCCAGACTGGGAGTGGACAGACTTTGAGGTTAAAGGACCAACGAGGTTGGAGCCCCAGGCCCTGCGGCATTCGGATTGTCAGTGTGATGGCTTTGCCCTCAGCTGCAGAGGCAGAACCACAGTTGAGCCAAGGAACAGATGAAAATGTCCAGGAAATAAACCAATAACATTTGTGGGGCCTTTGATTTTACTTTCCCATCCTGTCTTGCTTAGCCCTCACCAGAGTCTGAGGAGGGTAAGAATTACCATCTCCTTGTACAGGTGAGGAGGTCCAGGCTCAGAATGAAGCTCCTGCACGTCCTAGGCCGGTGGTGGTGCTTCCGTGTGTTTTTCACTATTTCAGTGAATGCTGTGGAAAGGGCGGTGGTGATGATCCTGTAGGGACCTCTCAGACTTTTACGTGCACCTTGTAAACCTCCAGATTCTGACCTGGAAGTTGGGGCTGAAATTCTGCATTTCTCCGAAGCTCCCCTTTCAGCTCTGTCACTGTCGTTCTGTTTCAGAGCACGGCCCTTCCTTGCACCAAATGAAGCCCCTCCACGGGTGCTCTGCTCTATACTTTTTTTTTGGCAAAAGGAACTCCAAACAATTTTTGTTTTTCTGAACTGTTACTACAAGACTCAATCTCAAATTCTAGAATCAACTATCCTGGGGTTTCTCTGGCGAGTAAGTATCCGTGTGGTCCTGTTATCAGCACTAACACCCAAACTGGACACCCATTGGCCCTTAAGAAATCCCTATATGCCAAATTCTTCCTTGAAGCCACCAGATGTTATACTCCCATCCACGTAGCAGTCCTGTGGAGCCAGCACATGGGGACCCCAGTAGGTGCACAGACCCTAATTCGAGGCTGCCCTTCCCTCTGCGGGAGCTAACCCTGCAGCCATGGCCACTCCAGAGCTCAGCCGAGGTTGTTTCCCTGTAGGTCTCACTGAGCCAGGCAGGGCTCACCAGAATGTTGAGCCCAAATAACTGAAAATATTGTCGGTGGGCGAGCCTGGGTGCTGCAAAGAACACACGAGCTTTGGAGTCTGACGTGCAAAGTCCATCAGCAGCCAGCATATGTGTCCGGCCGACTGAAGTAGCCAGTACTGGGGAGCCCCCAGGGCAGTATCCAGATGTGTCACCTGTCGCCCACTGATCCTGGGGCAGAGGCCAGAAGGGTGAGAGGCCAGGCCCAGTGGAGCTTTCACACAGTACAATGAGGGTGGCAGTGGTCCCCCTTCCCTGGAGGGGGCAGCAGGGCAGGACTGCGTCTGGGTTTGTAGCTGGATTAGTTGTTATAGATGCGGCAAGTCTGCCCAAAGAGTGTCCCAGCAGTGTTCATGGTTGGGAAGCACGATGGTGTGTATGTGTGCATGTGCACGTGTATGCCTGAGCCCAGGGTCCAGATGCACTGAGCATCTGGCTGTCAGTTTGCAGGCTGCTGCCCTGGGTTTGGGAGACACAGATCCTTCCTTGTGGGTGGGAGGTGTCCCCTGGGGCAGGAGGGAGCCTCTGGGAGCGGCTGTCCCTATGTCTCATGTGACACCATGTGGCTGCCCAGCTCTGACTGTGCTGACCGCAGGTGCCTGTGTCCACAGACCAGCTTTGTCACCGAGCAATCCCAGGAGCACCTCCTCCAGGCCAGGGTCCAGGAGACCTGAGTTTCTGGGGGGGGTAGTGAAGAACCACGTGACCCTGGTCAGAGCTGACCAGCTCTGGGGCTGTCTAGAAACCCTCTCGAGACACAATACCTTGGACTTGTGCCAGGGCACAACTCAGTCGTTCTTTCCAAAAAGTCAAAGGACTGTCAAAATTGTTTTAACATTTAGTGAAGAAAAATGGCAAATTGAGTTACAAAGTATGCTACAGGGAAAAGCAACTGCTGTACGTGGGGGCCAGAAATAAAAGACACAATAAAAATTAAAACCCCAGTCACTTCAGCAGTTTGTGTCCCAGCAGACGGTTAATGAAGAACATTCTGGAGTCTGGTCTTCTGGGTAGACTGTCCCCTTGGTGGTTCCATGTTTACCTTTAAGATGGTAAAAACAAAAAACAAAACAAAACAAAACGGAGTTCCCGTCGTGGTGCAGTGGTTAATGAATCCGAATAAGAACCATGAGGTTTCGGGTTCGGTCCCTGCCCTTGCTCAGTGGGTTAAGGATCTGGCGTTGCCGTGAGCTGTGGTGTAGGTTGCAGACGCATCTTGGATGCCGAGTTGCTGTGGCTCTGGTGTAGGCCAGTGGCTACAGCTCCGATTAGACCCCTAGCCTGGGAACCTCCATATGCAGTGGGAGCAGCCCCAGAAAAAGGCAAAAAGAGAAAAAAAAGAAAAAGATGGTAATAAGTCAGTTACCTCATTTACTCTTCCCACTTCCTAACAATCACTCATCAAATTATGCAAACTGAAGCAAAATCCCTACAGCCCTGGATAGGGCTGCTGGTCCCAGGGAGGGTTTCACCTGTGCCACCTGCTGGATGTCTGCTGGGTAGCTCCTCAATCAAGGAGGCTCAAAACAACACCCTCCTCCCTTGCACGATCCCAAAGGAACCAGGGATCAAATCACAGATGTTACCGAGGGGGTGAGTTCAACCAGGGACTTCAAGGGCACAGATGTTTGAGTGGCAGTTGCGTGAGGAGAGGGTGGACTTGCTCTCGGCATCACTGTCTTGCAGAACAGGGATCAGTGGTGTCTGGTGTGGACACCTGTAAGGGGAAGGCTAGCGAATCTGCCTTGAGGTGTTGTCACCTCTGACATCGTCCTGCCCATGACCAGGAGGGCCTTGCCTGTGGGACGGCTGTCTGTCTGGGCGCCAGAGAGGACACCCCACTTGCTTTGGTCCCTCCTAACTTCAGGAGAAGATTTTTACTGAGCAAAGCTCACTGGCATAAGAGGAGATCTTTGAGACTGTTCTCCCTGTAAGCTCCCCCCCTCCACTTTTAAACCCTGCTTTGTTGTTCTTGGTGGAAACAGTCTGTGGATTAGACTTGGCCGTAAGGTGAGCTCTCAGCTTCCTAAGCTCATCTGAGCCGGACCCCCAGCCGGGAGATGACTGCCCATTGTCCCTCTTCTTATTACTGAGCGGAGGAGCCAGAATTAGCACAGGAAGTGTCCCTTTCTGGGCTGTTTTCAATTATCAGAATATTGAGTGAGCTTTGGGGGGACCCGGCTCATCCTGGCTGCCCCATGACCCCGGAGGTGGCGTCTTTTATCTCTTTCTGGCTGTCCTCCATCCCACATGCCACACTGCACTGGCTAAATAAACCCCCAAATCTAGCTTTTGTGTCTTGCTAATCCTTTTATTTCCTAAATCTTATTTAATCCGAGCAGCTTCCTTTCATCTCTGCAACTGTCCCCAGGGTCCCCTCGTCTCCTGTCCGCCACTCGCCAGCCCTGGGAAGGGCTGAAAGTCTTCCTGAGAGTTTCCCTGATTCTCCTTAGATCCCAGGCAGACAGGCCACGTGGCTTATTTCAGACAGGTCCCACTCAGGTGCTAGGGCCCTGGAGAAGGACCTGGGTGCTGCCCCACCAGCTCAAGCAGCCACAGTCCTTTAGCCACTCTGGCTTTGCTGTCAGAGAAAGAGGCTGCATTTCTGACCTTGGAAACATGGAACACAGGCCAGCAACAAAATTAAGTTGGGCACAAAGAGACTCAGAAGGGCCAGTTCATGCTGATGAATTTCATTTTTGTCTAACTCAAATGAGGTTGGCTTTGAGGAAAAAGAATACTAATTAAGGCAATGTCATTGGTTAAAGGTACCCAGCCCCAATCCACATGTACCCGAAGTGAACATGTGCATTTCCTCCTTCTGGACGCTTATTCAGAAAAGGGATGTCATGCATCATTCAAATGCCGGTCATGGCTTTGCTCATTGTTATCAGGACACTCTTTTTGCGGAACTCCGTTTTAGTCTTCCCTCCTTGCACTGAGCCCAGCCTTCCCGCTTCTGACTGCCTCTTTGCTGTGAGAGATTAGCGCCCACTGGCCTGTTCACGTATGGTCTGGATTGTTAATTCTGACAGTCCCTGAACACTGAGTTGGAGTGTTGGGATGTCACTGCACTGTTAACTTAGCCCCCGTCCGGCTGTGGCTCAGCCTTCTGGGAGGGCCTGCTCCCCGAGCCATCCCAGTGGATGTGGGTGTGAAGACTCACGAGAGGAGGGACCACCAAGGGAATGGCCCTCTCCACCCCTCCTGCTGGTGCTCACTGGAGGGCACACCCCACTTCCTGAGGCTCCCATCCACCGGGGCTCTGACTGCGGGAAACTGAGAAAGGCACTGCATCTTCACCCTGCCTGGCAAGGGGCTTTATTCTGTCCTGTTAGTATGTGGACCTTGAAAAAAATCATGAATTTGCAGACAGAGATTTGAAAACCTGTAACCCAGTTCCTTCCTAACTCGTGTTTGTTTCTTCTATGTTTCTTTTTGCCAACTCTATTCATCACTCCAAAGCCCTAAGGAAGCCCTGTTACTGTCCAACTGAACCCTCCTCCCCACCGCCCCCGCTGCCCCAAACAGAAGACAGTTTGCAAGGACCAGGCTGATTCTGGGATGTGAATGCAGCAGAACGAAGCGTGTGGTGTGAAGAGTGGATGAAGAAAACAACAAACCAAGAAATATTTAAGTTTGTAAAGTGTGACGAATGAATCGTCTTGGGGAAGGCTCAAAACAGCCTCTTTGAGGACAACATTTTGAGGGCAAGGGCTTTCCTCTTAGGCACCAGGAAGTCTCATCTCTTCCTAATTTTAAAAGTTTCTTGTCCTTTGTTGAATTTCTATCCAATGTCCTATATTTCCCCAAGAGGCTCCAGAGGCGTAAGGGAGAAAGAAAGCAGCAGAGAGGCCACTTCAGAAGTGAGTTTGTGGGACTTTCCCCCACACATGGGGCACACATGACATCAGGCATAAGCCTCACAATCCTGTCCTGCGCTGCACCAGCCAGTCCAGTTCTGGAGAAGCCTTTAGAACCAGCCTCGCTTTATGGGCAACAGAACAGATGTTCAAGGCGGGCAGGGAGTGGGGTTTGGAAGGTTTCCTTTCCGCCACCCCAGGGTGACCCTTAGCTTCTGACTTGGAGCCGAACCTCCGTGCCTTTCTGTGTCGTGGGGCAGCAGCCATGTGGGCGCGAGGGCCCCAGCCCAGTCCCCAGCCTTCCCACGGGAACAAGGAGGAAGAAATAACAAAGAAAATGCCAAGAAAATCAGCCTCATGAGCCAGGAAGCCTGGAGCCTTGCTCAGCGGCACAGGCCACAGCAGAAGTGCCAGGTGGTTAGAAGGCCCGGGGAGGCGGGTGTGGCAGCCGCCAAGTCACTGAGAGGCTGTGCTCAGGTGGGGATTTCTCAGCACCACCTGGTCCATACAGTGAGTTCACGGAGACCAAAACAGCCACCACCACATGGCTCGGGGATACTGTCTGCAGACGAGGGAGCCCCAGGCCCCAGACCCCTCCTTGGCCGAGGACCACTGTCCCTATGGACTGTGCTCGCTGATGGAGGCGCAGAGGATGGGGAGAGCCAGCAACGCTGCTGGGAACAAGCACGGGACAGAAAAGTGAAGGCTGGCGCTGACACACAGAGGGAAACTTTACAGTCAGGAGTTTTCTACTTCCTCATTCATTCAGGAACGTAGATTCTGTGGCACGGCCGACACTGATGAGCCAAACAGGAATGACACAACCATGAGGGAGCTACATTTTAGTGGCAAGATAAACAAATAGAGCTTGTCAAATAAAGGCAAAGGCTGTGGGGAGAGGAGAACTGAGAGGGACCAGGTCTGGTGAGCAGGGAGCGGTCAGCAGGGCGGCCTGGGGGGTGACTCTGCACCAGGACAGAAGGATGCCAATCCATTGGACCCCATCCTCTGGAGTGAAAAGCGAGGTGAGATCTCGGGTTCCTGTATCCCAGAGCAGCAAGTCCCAGAGCGGGCGGCTTGCCCTTGGTGCAGTGCGGGACATCAGGGTGGATAAAGGCAAAAATGAGCCCGTTCAGCCTAGCTTTCAGAAAAGGAAATGGTTATGGGGCAGACAGAGAGTAAAGGGTGGGGTAGTAGCTCTTAGGGTGACCCTGGGCAGCTGGGTCCCCTCTCACCCTCATTACTGCTGCGGCCACACCCCACCCAGCACCCACACCCCACCCAGCGGCGGTTCTAAGCCCGGCCCCTCTTCCCTAGGCCTGGCAGGCGTGCCCGGCTCAATCCCGCCTTGTGCGCCCGCTGGACAAGGGCCCTCAGTGAAGGACTTGGCACCAGCCCCGCTGCAGCAAAGAGCATCCGAGGGCGGAGGTGGGATATTTCCAGTAAGAAGAGGAAGTGGTGAAGCAGGGAGCGATGGGGACACTGCCCTCTGGAAGTGTCTGGAAGTGTCCCAGGCCTGGGCCACCTCCCACTGTCCTTCAGAGACACAATGCTGAGGCCTCAGGGGCAGAGACAGTACACTGGCTCGGAGCAATAGCAGCTTTGGTCTACATCCGTGGCTGCAGGGCCATGAGACAGGTGCAGGGAAACAACCTGGGCCAGGGGACTGAGGTGACAGGGCCCAGCTGGACCCTAGCACCTGAGATCACCCACAGGAGCCCTCAAGCTGGCCCTTGGTCCTCCATCACTCTCTGAGTCCCTCTGAGCAGAAGCAGAGAAATCTCAGCTCCGGAAAGGCCAACGCCCCTGGAAGCCTGCATTTCTGAGACATCAAGGTTTAAATGTCACTGTGGCATAATTTCATCAAGGCTGAGATGCTGTCATCTGTGGGGATGAAGGACATAGCAGTGTTTTATGTTTTGGAAAGAATAGAAACATGCTGCCAGGGAAACTGTCACGTATCGTTGGTGGGAAGTTGCATTGTGAATTCAAGGATGTCAAAATGTTTGGGAAAGGAGTGTTTGAGAGTTAAAGATGCTGCCCCTTTAGGCAGGATGCCCTCTCGTTGCCTGTGAAACAAGTGGCAGGCAGACCAGTGTTGAAAATGTACCAGACACTCAGATGCCTCTGATCTGTCCTTCTGTGAATGCGGGAACTTCTCCTCCATGATGTTGTGTCCCCTCGGTGGGAGCAGAACCCCTGCCTGGAGTTTCTCCTGGGAATAAGGTGTCTGGACCCAGGGGACCCTGTTGTGTAGTCTTGGCCCGAGGCCACATGGCCGGAAGTGACTGTGGGGTCCAGATCTTCAGAGGCAGGGCTTGTGGCTCCACAGGAATCTGCCAAGCAGGGTGTGTCGGCACTTGTCATGGCAGGCTGGTCAGGGGACCCATCTCTAGCCACTGGGTGCGTCACCGGACCACACACACTCTCACCTACATAAACTCCCCACACAGACACACAATCACCCTCAGACACAAAACTCACACTCACACACATTCAGTGCCCACCTTCACCACCACCAGCAGATGGAAATGGCCTATTGGCAGGGGAGAAGGTGTTCCTGGAGATGGGGGCGGGGGTTTCAGCAGAGGAAAGAGTCATCCTGAAGCCTCAAGGGGGATCTATCACATCTGCTGGGCAGAAAACTTATTCTCTATGAAAAAAGAAGGGAAACCACGCTGACACTCCAAGCTGTTGATGGTTGTGGGAAGGCTCTTTGGAATCCCACACCACACGCACACGCACGGGCGCACACACGCGTGCACCACACATACATACACACCACACATACCACAAACACACACCTCACTCATGAATTTGCATCCTGGGATGGCCCTCAGATTTCCTTCTCTTGATAAAGAAAGCTATTGGGTTTTTCTTTCCTGGATACATAAACCTCAGAGCCAGTTGGAAGTTACCAAATTATCAATTCCAGTTTAAATTATTTCCCACTTTAACCAGAATATTGCTGGCAAACTTACATTGACTATAAACCATATCACAAAGGAATGTCCAAGTTCACATTTTTCCCTTTTGCAAACAACTTATGTTTACCTCTTTCTACACTGGCACCCTGGAATCAAATATATCTCTCCCAGACCAAGCCTGAGACAAGGGAGGCCCTTGAAACGGTATTCCTGGTGGGACCTCATCTGTGGGCCAAAGGTCCCAGAGACACCCTGTCCTGAGAAAGTAAACCTTGGACAGAAAGTGACTCCAGCCTTGAGCAGCCCCACCAGGGAACTGGGCCATGAAGAAGGTTTGCCATCTCACGGTGAGGCCCCTGGCTTTTATACAAGGACGCTGTTTATCCACGGTGGTAAAACCCCAGTTCCTGGGCCCCCAAATCCTTGGGCCCTGAGCTTGTGGTAGGGGTACAGGAAGGAGGCAGTTGTAGAGTTGGGGTCCTGGCAGAGGGAAGGAGAAGCCTCCTGTGCAACAGTCTAGAAACTCACTATGGCCGAGGTGCCGTGATTGGCCCACCCTGTGCCTCCTCCTGCGGAGAAGTGGCTGGCAGGGCCTGGGGCCGTGCGTCTGTCAGGTTGTCAGGTTCCCACTCTCCCCTCAGCTTTCATCCTGGGCGGGGCTCTGAGCATCCTTGTCCCCACGGGGGTGCCTAGGGAGCAGTTATGACAAATTCCCAGATGTTGCCCCTAGAGCCTTTGATGCAGCAAGCCTCACATGTCTAATAAACACCGTGCATTACTTTGACATAGTTTGTCTAGTTCCCAAATGTGATGCTTTTCCTTACACATAAGGGGCTCCTCAGAGGAGCAAGACAAGAAAGCAGAGTCCAAATCAGTGTGCATTTGTCCTTGTTAGCAAATCTGGAAAGCAAGCAGACACATCTAACTATGGATTTCCAGTCCCAGTGGGTTCTCTCCCGTCCACCCCAGCTGGCACAGTGGTATTAAATGCATCCATCTCTTATGTTATAAACCTAGATGCTTACATTGGGCTGCATTGCGGAGAGGATTTTAAAGCCTCTCACAAAACTCATCCGATATAAGCTGACGTGAAATTGATAAGAAGAGATGGGAAACAATACAGACTAAAAGTCAAAACTGCTCAATTTGAAAAGAGAAATGTTCACAGTTAAGTAGAAACATTTCAGCCCAGTTCTTACACTTCACTACCTCCTGAAAACAGGATCCTATGTACCCTGTACAGTCAGTATCATCACTATGACTGAAATGTTCTAAAAACTTTAAAAATTCAAAAACACCCAACTTTTAATAGAGAACTAACACATTGTCAGGCAGAAATCTGGAAGATAAAGGATCAGTGATGGGAGAAAATCAGCTTCAGCACTGAGCTGTGCTTCCCGCAGGGTGGAAGTCAGAATGAATCAGCACATCCATAAGGACAGATGGGACGTAATAGAATTGAGATTACACTATGATAAGTTTTTTTTTCAGTTGGCTTTATATGAAATACTCAGAGCACTCAAATTTATAGAGAAAGAAAGTAGATGCCTAGGGCTGGGGAGTCGAGAGGGGAGGTGAGAGGAAAGGAGAGTGACTGCTGGTGAGTAAAAAGTTTCTTACTAGAGAGAAAAAATGTTCTAAAATGATTGTGATGATGGAGCTACTCTGTAAATCTATTAAAGACCATTGAATTGTACACTGTAATTGGGTGAACTTTACAGTGTGTGAATTATATGTCAGTAAAATACTTCAGTTAGTGGCCTACTAGGATTTCACAAAATAAATTCCATATTTTCTTTGCAATTTTCTTCTATCATTTTTGTTGAAATGAATATCAGTGAATGCTAGTTTGTTATATAAATTGTGAGCTCATAAGAGTGATCACTTTGATCCAGTTTGAAAACTTTACAGAGTATTTTAATAAAACAACATATTCTTCCAGAAAAAAAAAGCCATTTCCTGAAGGAACATGCATAACAATAAGTATGGACACAACCATCCATCTTCCCATCCATCCATTCATCCTCTATCCATCCTCCCATCCATCCATGCATCTACCTATCATCATCCATTTATCCTCCATCCATCCGTCCATCCTCCTATCCTCTTATCTATCCACCCTCCCACCTATCCATTCATCCCCCACCTTCCCATCTATCCACCTACTCACCTAGCCATCCATCCATCCATCCATCCACCCACCCATCCACTCACTTGATAGCCAGCCCCTGTCCAGCCACTGAGAACTCAGCAGTGAGTACAAGGTACTAGGCCCTGCCTTCCTTTACCAGATGATGTTCTCAGGGGCCACAACAAGTGGAGGTGCACACACCTATCTGTCCCTCCAGGCAGTCCTCTACTCACCACTAAACCAATTTGTTAAATAAAATATGACAAGGACGTTTGAAAGGAAATGCTTGAGGCAAGTATAGAATCATTGCATTTCAAAAGGTCCATAGCAGTTTTTATAATTCTGTCATTTTACAGATATGAGGATTGACCCATAGGAGTTCAGTGATTTGATTGAGGGAGTGAGTATGTAGCAAAATGGAAACTTCTAAAACACACAAACACATAAAAAATCATTTTTCTCTCATGAGGTATATTTATAAGGCAGATTTTCTGGGAGAGTCCCAACCATAGGTACTTTTATTCTTTTCCAAAAGCCATTTAGAATGTATAAGTACATAAATTTATTTTTTATTTCTTTGTTAAGCCTTATAAAAAATAAATTCCTTAGTCAAAAGTGGTGTTTTTCTAAAAACATGTTTTTGATTCCTGCATCAGGCCGTATTTTTGGTTTATAAAATCCACCGTAACCCCATTCTTTTCACAAAGAGGAGGTGGTTGAGGCTCTGAAGTTCCCTGTCCTCGGCGCTGCCAATGCCATTAACTCGCTCAACCTGAACTTCAGCTTCACTCAGAATCTTTAATTACTTTCTGCCTCTCTCAACCGTTCATTATTACCAGCAATTAAATCGCAGAAGTAACGTCATCTTTTTGACATCTGGAAGATATTACCATTCCTTTCTCCCAACAAAACCCAATCCGAGGCTGGGGGGGACCCCAGGGCCAACGTCTGTTGGGGGAGGATGTCCAGGCCTCATCACCCCAGGAACTGGTCACCCCAAGGTTGCAAGGTCACTCCCTGACTGAGGACAGTCACCCAGCCTCGGGGCCTCGGCCCTCATCAGAGATTCTGCCATCACTGTGTTTCTCAGTCCCAAATCTTCATGCTTGGAGGCACAAAGGAATACACTGAGGTCTTCCCGGAAAGTCACTATTTGATAGAAACAGAAAAAAAATTATTTTGTTAAAGCAATCAGATTTATGAAAGACCAAAATATCACATTTACAAATATATTAAAGCTAAAATATGACTTTTCAAAAATAAAAAAGTCCTATATTCAGTGAAAGCTTCCGGTTAAAGCAGATCCTCCTGGGCCCAGGCCCTTGAGTGGGACGCTATGGGCACAGGGATAGTCCAAGGCCCCAGATCCTACAAAGACAGGATAAGCCTGGAGCAGAGGCCCTAAAAAAAGTCATGAGAGCATGGTCACCCCCAAAGAGCCTAAAAGGCATTAGCTGTGCTTTTATGAAACTGAGATCAGGGTTCCAAGGAATGGAGAAGTCCTTCCCCCTGAGGGGGATGCCACCTCCACTCCCAGGCTCACCTCCCTGTCTTGCTGCTGGACCCCAGGGGTTTCTGTTCACCGTGGCAGCAGCCCCAAGAGGAGGCATCAGGGCCTCCTGCTCCCCACACCTGCCCGCTGGCCTGCACATCCCTCCCAGAGCCGTCTTCAAGGTCACATCCAGCCTCTTCCTCTCTCATCCTCTTGCTTTCATTCTTTTATTTTGCACGTCCATCTATGAGTGTCTGTTCCTCCTAAATGTTGCTCCAACAATGGTACAAACCACTGGGCCCTATTTTTCAGGAGGCTTTTCTTACATGGATGGCAGGGGCTGTGTGAATATTCCTTCTAGCCTCTGTGCCCCACTGTATTGGGTGTTGAGGTGGTTATTCTCAAAGACGTTCACAGCGGTTTCTCCTCTTTCTTTGCAATGACACTGGTCCTCCTCCTTCAAGTGGGGCATCTGTTTTCTTCTCTCAAATTTGAACTGCCCCTGACAGGCAGAAGCTGGGGAGGCAGTGGGCTCCAGGAAGCCCTGTGCCTCTGCCCCCTTCTTGGATGCCCAGGGCTGGGCAGGGACACTGGCTGAGTCTCTGGAGGAGGAGAGAGAAGGCCCCCAGGCCAGCACGGCAGCCAGGCCCTATGTGACCTTCCCTGGGACCCTCAGGCCCGTCTACCCTCCCAGTGCAGAATGAACCTCGTGAGTGAAGCCAGGTGGCACAGACAGGGCCAGGTCCCACAGGCTTCAGGGCCTTGCCAGAGACAATGGCCTTCAGCTCAGGAATTCCGAGTGGAGTTGAAGCACGTTGGGTGGTATATGGGGAGGCCACCCGTACCTTGGTCCTTCAGGAAACAGCAGAATGTTCTCATAGTGATGTTGGCCATGATCTCAGGAGACAAAAAGTACCAGTCACTCATGCCAGGCCAGGCCGCTGTTTTCTAGTACATGATATAGGCGTGGGGTAAGGATTTATCCAACAAGAGGATGAATAAGTGGTTCTTCGGTGGCACACTTTCCAGCAGCTTGATGGGCTCGCCAGGAGGGCATCTGAGTGTGACTTCTCAGATGATGTTGGCAGGGACCAGGCAGGCCGCCTATGGACAGAGGTGGCCGGATGGCTCAGGGGCAGCGAGAAACAGGGTGTTTTGTGAATCACGTGAACTTTAATTTCTGCTTTCCTCTTGTCTCTACTTCATGCATTGTCAGGTTAGTTTCTGTTGAACATCTGTTTACAAGGTGCTTATAGATCCTGAGATCAAAATCATTGTGAAGAGGCTGGAAGCCCTGGGCCACCCCCGCCCCCTTCTTGGCAGCCTCCTTTGATGCTCTTTCCAGCTGTGACCCATCGACTCTAATGGGGATCTATTATTTAAAAGAACCATTTATTGCTTAAAAAAAAAAAAAAAGAATAAACCGATCTTGTTTTCAAGACCAGGCTGCCCCCACTCAAGTCACGGCTGGGAAATAAAGGAAGGGGCCTTTTTCAAACATCTCTTGGTTGTCCTCTTTAGAGAAGCTGCCCTTTCCTTGCTTCCCGTATGAGACCAGGCGTACAGACAAGGAAACAGGCAGCTGGATATTATGGGGAGAAACCCGCTAAAAATAAACACAGCTCATTCTAGTGTATATTTTCAAAGATTCATCCATGTAATTCAAGATCCATCATTTAGAAGCAGCCCTGCTGGAGGCCACGTAGCATGAAAGCCCAGCCTCTCGGCAGTGAGTCACCCGCTAAGAGCAGGTTGGGCTACGGCTCTGTCGGAGGACACTTACATCTCTCTCCGAAATCCAGCCTTTCGATAATGAAAGGGGTGAAGAGTTTAAAGTCACCACTTAGGAGGTTCTGGAATACTCTCTTAAAAGAGAAAAGACCCTTGGAAATCCCTCCCAGAGCTTCCAAGACTTCAGCGTGGGGCCAGGAGGGCTATGAAAGGGCCTCCCCTGGGCTAGAAGGCAGAGGAGGCCTCTCTTGACTTGGTAACTTAACCTAAGAGAGAAAGGAGCAAAGGAAAGCTTTATTTCATCATTAGGCATGTGGTTGGCATTCACCGAGTGTTTGTTAATAATAATGACTTATTTATGCCAAACCCCCGTCAGAGCCGTTGTCCCAGGTCCAAATTCCACAAGGAGCCAAGGATCCAGCCTGGCAGGAGGCGTGAAGTGTTTGGAACAGTTCACACTTCGAGCACCAGCTCACAGTGCATTTCCTCCCAGCCCTGAGCCCCACATCCATGCACACCACATCTAGCGGGCTCCCATGGGGGGCCCCCCCAGCCCTGTCTTCAGAGTTGATGAAGGGCTGTGGCTGCTTCTCACTGGCACAAGGCTTTGAATGGTTCCCTCACAAGATGAACAAGGCACTACCTGGCTTCTTCCAGAGGGACAAGCCAGGACAGCCTTCCTAGAAGGAAGGGACTCGGCAGCTGCCCCAGGGATGTGGTGATGTGGGAAGCTGCTTACGTCTCCAGGTCCCTTCTCTGCACAGAGCACAGGGCCCTGCCCAGGCCATTTCCCAATTCCTGCTCTGCAGGAAATCAGATGCCCACCTGCTCCAGCACTGGTAACCTCAGCGAGGCTCTAGCCTTTGGGATAACAATGTCACTCACCCATTTTCCTACGCTGACAGGTGAGCAGGGCCGCAGGTTCTGCACATTGAAGGCGCTCAGAGATAAACACAAGGTCACCAGCGCCTGGCCTGATGAGGCTGATGTTCACAGGGGCTCAGGCCGAGGGGCGCCAGCTGTGCCTTCTTGTCCACGAGGAGCAGAACCAGATTCTTACGTCACTGGGCTTGCCAGACCGTAGTGGACTTTGTCAGCCTCTGCCTTCTCTTCCACAAACACCTCTGCCCTCACAGACACACACAGCTACTGGCACCGTCCTAACTACTCGCCAGCCAAAGAGGGCCTGGACGGCTCTGTCCGGAGGGGCAACAGAGGAAAAGAGTTTGGTTTTTTTGTAGTTGTTATTTGAATTTACTCTCAATAACAGAAGTTTTACTGAGACCTGTTGTGTATTAACACTCATGGGAGAGAAATATCAGTAACAGCCAGGGAGAAAGGAATGTCGATTTTTGCAGATGGGGTTCAGCTTCTCTCCAATGAAAGCTCAGCTCCCCATCCTCAATTTTTCTCAGCAAACTTGTTCAACACCCCTGGTATGAGGCAGGCACTCTGAGGTGACCCTGAAGACCTGGGAGTGAGAAACAAGATGCAGTCTTGACCTCATGGAACTTCTGCCAGCTCAGAGCAGAGACAGCCAAGTAAAACATGAAGAAAATGCAATTTCTGCATTCTGTTTCTTGATCTTGCTGTTGGCTGCCTAGGTGTGTTGCTTTAGTAAAAACTGAACGAATTGTACACTTCTCTCTCTGTGTGTATATGCACATGTACACATATGTGTATCTTCAAAAAGCAAAAACACTTTTAAAATCTAATGATTCAATCCAACATATGATTGTATACAAGGAGACACACTTTCCCAGGCTCTGAAGACCATTCCCTTAAAACAACCTGCCATCTAGGGAGGGGGTGTCTGATCTGGGCAGAGCTCTGCTCACCAGGGCAGAGGGCTGGGGGCGTCTCATCTGTACAGGTGGGTCCAAGTGAAGCATTGGAATCCCGCTGTGGTTCAGGGCAGGATCGGAGCTGCAGGATTCAGGTGAAGGCCAGACAATGTGAGAAGTGGATGGTGTGGCTGGTGGGACGGGCCCTGCAGTGTCTTCTGCAGAAGACCTTTCTGGTGAGGACAGGAACCCAACCCGAGATGCAAGGTAAGAAGCAGTGTCTGGCTTCCATGGACTGGTGACAAAGAGTGAAGGGGACAAAAGTCTAAGTCAAGAGACTGAGGACACGAGAGAGGAAGGTGGAGGCCAAGACAACAGGCAGATGACAGTGATGAATCCAAACTCCCTATGCAAAACTGAGACTTCTGCTTCCAGAAGGCAGAAGAGCAGGGCTGGGATAAAAACCCCTGCAAACACACAGTTTTCAGACATTACCCAAGAGGCAGCACTGCAAGCTGAGAGATATACAGACTGGCCTGAGTGCATAGAAAGACAGGACTCTGGGACACACAGCTCTGGGAAAACAAATGTTCTCCTTACTTGCTGCAAAAAAAAATCCTTCCTTCTCTGGGAAACAAAACAAAACAAAACAACAGAACTCTGCCCCACATCTTGCAGGCACCAGCCTGGGAAGTTAGGCCACCATCTCTAGCAGCCAATTCAAGAAGCCAAACAACAGTCCCCATGACACTTGGCCCCAGATGTCCAGGACTTGATTACTAACTGATGCTTCCCTAATTTTCACCTCCACTCCCAACTTAGGACCTACCAGAGGAGGCCCAGTGATGTACCCTAACCAACCAGACAGGGCACCCCTATCCTAGGGGCCCGCCAGCAGCTTCCTGAGCCAACGGTTCCAAGCAGTGCATTTGCTGGTCCTCCTTTGGCGGTCCTCATTGATTTCCACGTGGGGGCATGGGAGCCCATGGCGGTCCCAGCTCCCTGCTTGCAACATTTCCCAGCTGAAGCTCAGGAAATGCATGGCGGTGGAGGCGGGAGTTCCCCCAGAAGGGCAGACAGTGAGACAGAGGGAGCTGGAGTTGACGAAGCAGAACCTTGGAGAGGAGAGGCCCATCCTGGCACAGGGTCAGCCAGCTCGCACCTTGGGCAGCTGGGCCTAGCACCTTAGAGGAATTTGAGAGGTGGTAGAGCATCACCCTGGCAGGAGTAGGGGGGCCAGGGGAGGAATCTGGTGTATTTATCTCTCCTCTCCCCCTGGGGAGAGGGCTGCTTCTAAACATCAACCCTCCTGGGTTTCTGACTCACTCTCCTCCCAGGATAGGAAACAGCCCTGGGGAGGGAGTCACAGCTGGAATATGGACTATGGATAGGCACTGCCTTACTTTCCATTTCTCATTTACAGAGTGGTTTTTTTTTTTTTCATGAATTGGTAAGGAACCTTATTAAATGTGGTTTACACATCTGTTGATATGATCGTGTTTTTTTCTCTTTTATTCTATCAATGTAGTGAATTACACTGACTCATTTTCAAATGTGAAAACAGCCTTGCTTCCCAGAACAAATCCAACTTGTTTCTGAAGGATTATCATTTTTATTTGTTGCTAGTATTTACTACAGATTTCAAAGCATTCCACATGCCATAAATATATAGAATTTAAAGGAATCACTCGGAAGTTCCCTTGTGGCACAACGGGTTAAGGATCTGGTGTTGCTGCACCTCTGGCACAGGATCGATCCCTGGCTCGGGAACTTCCATATGCCATGGGTGCAGTAAGAATAAAATAAAACAAAGGAATCACTAACACTTTATTTAGAGCTTTTGCAACTTCCCTTATGAGGATGACTGCCCTAAAATTTTCTTTTTTTTTCTAGTATCCTTGTCAGGTTTTGTTATTAGTTCTTCTGGGTTCATAAAATGAGCTAGGAGGTAGGTTCTTCTTTATATTTTCTGGAAAAGTTTATCTAAGATAGATGAGAAGAATGTACCAGTAAATCCTCCTGGCCTGGAGATTTGGGGAATGTGTTTAATTACAAATTCAAGTTCTTTACTAAAAATAGTACTATTCTGGTTTTCCACTTCCAGAATCTGCCTTTGGCAAGTCATATTTTTCAAGTTGTATTATCTATATTGAAAAATATGTGTGAAATGAAGGTTGGCAAGATATCAAAGATAAATGAATTTAATTATTGCCAGTGTCTGAGCGATCCGTTGATGGGCTGCTGATGTTTGTGAGTGAAACATTTAAGACTCATGCAATTAAGAAATCATTATACATTTATTTCCTGAAATTTATTTTCTTGCCTTCTATCCAGTGGAGTCACTAGTTATGTTTTCATAACCGAAATTTTTATGTAATTCGTATTCTGTTGCCATTAATGCCTAATGAAGAGAACTTTCTCGAGTTATCGTAGTTATTATGCTGATTTAATTTCGATTTGGAGAAACTGTTCTGTCAAGAGAGGATAGCAACTGGAGTGTCAATAAATATGTTGTAGAAATTCTTAGATTCAGAAGAACCGAAAACAACACAGCATAATGCATACATCATAATGGGTTATTTCTGATAAATTCTTTATCACAGAAAATCTTATGAAATATTTTAATTTTATTATATAAATTGTTATCACTTATATTATGATTTTCATTACCTATATCTACACGGTATTTCAGTTTTTATTCTTCCAAATTTTAAAATTTGGAGTTAAAAGTTATTCCTCAACTTTTGAAGAAAGTTGAAAATAGTAATTATACAGCTCTATTTCTTTCAATCCCTTTAATATTACATTGAAGTTTGATCTTTAATGGCCAGAATATAGTCTATAGAAATTGATTTGAGGAGTCCTTGTATGTGAATCTTTTTCTTTTCGGTCACGTGAATATTTTCACTTTAAAAAATTCTCTTATAGTTTACTGGAATGCCACTCTCGTTGCCAATTTCACATGCAATTTCCCCCACCCCCGACGTTTTATCATGAACAGCTTCAGATGCAGCAAAGCGGAAAGATTTTTCAGTGGACACCTTATACCTACCACCTGGTTTCTGCCTTTAACCTTTTAGTGTCATTCCTTCATTGCACATCTATCCATCTGCTCATCCCCTTCTAACACATTAATTCACCTTATTTTTGATGCATTGTTAATTACGGATATCAAAACCTTTATCCTAAATACTTCGTCGTGTGAAATTTCGTTTGATTTCAAGAACATATTTTTTTCCAAAAATTAACAGTTTTAACTTTTGAAAGTGAAATAGCTAAAGCTAAAGCTGTTAAGATGCCATTATATTCATAGTAGGAAATTGTTCGTGCTAATTATAACTGTGAATATCACAATTTCCAAGCCGTTTTATCCAAAGAACTCAATGAGCTTTTTGGTGATATTGTACTATTTTCTTAACTCTTCTAGTGCATGCCATGCCATTTCTAAATGAAATCTAATTTTTAAAGCATTTCATTGGCATTCCCGTCAAACACCCCGAAGTGACCATATGGTCATATTTGTTGTGTTTCATAGGGATGTTCCTTTTGGGAAGATGCAAAAAAAAAAAAAAAAAAAACTATCATATAAAATCACTGAGTAGTTCTGAGGAATGTCACTAACACCCACAGTTGAGACCACATCTCTGTGGTTCAAATTCTTGTATTGGCATAAGAATCCTTTTGGATTTCTCATCAGAATTCTGGGGACACCTTTTCCTTTACCAACCTGTGACTCTCTATCCTCACAGTTCTCCTAGAAAGGTTTTCCAGTCAGTGCTGAATGTTAAAAGTTATTTTTTTCAGTTCTTGATCTCAGTCAAAACCATACTTCCTATAACAGGTGTAAAACCAGTCAACTATTCACAAATCACGATTTCCTCTTTTCATTCTGCTGTCAGTTCAACATGTGTCATAAATATTAGTTGTTCAACATGATTTTTTTCTTGGGTACAGCCTAGTTGAAATGAGGAATAATTCTTTTAAAGTTATGCATGCTTTTTTTCTTACACATTGTCACTCCTTAAATTAGCCATCTTATTCTGAATTCTCCATCCTACAGATTAGTCATTTGTTTTATTATTTTTATCTTTCATGTTTACCATTCTAGAATCAAATTCTGGAATTATTCCTACTAAATCTATAAATGTGTTATTATATTCTTTATGTATTTTGCTGTTAATGCCTTAAAAAGCAATATTAGACTTGGTTAAATATTGGACACATTATTTCCTAATATCACACCAGGGTTCTCTACTAGTGTTTATTTCTCATTGTTTAATACTATCATTTACTCCTTAATTAGCTTAATTAAAAATGCAGTTCCCTGGTGGCTCAGCAGGTTAAGGATTCAGCATTGTCACCACTGTGGCATGGGTTTGATCCCTGGCCTGGGAACTTCCTCATGCTGTGGGCATGGCCAAAAAAATTATACTGAGGGTGTGTGCAATTTGTTTTGTTATGTAAATGACATTTCCTCTTATTTTAATTGAGAATCTTAGTTTTCTGACTACGAATAAAATCATTAACCAAAGATAATCCTAAAGATTGATTGTAAAACATTTTTATTGAGGTATAATTGATATTTAACATTATTTCAGTGAACATAATGCTCTAATATTTGTATATATTATGAAATGATCACCACATTGTCTAGTTAACATCTGTCACCACACATAGTTACAAAATTTTTTTTTCTTTTGATGAAAATTTCTAAGATCTACGCTCTTAGCAACTTTCAAATATGCAATACAGTGTCGTTCGCTGCAGTCACCATGTATTGTACATCTCATGACTTCTTGGTTTTACAACTGGAAGTTTATATCTTTTGACCACCTTTGCTCATTTGACCACCCTCCCCCCTGCCCCCGCCACACACACACACACAGAACATTTTGTCTTGTGGCAATAAAATGCTTTCTTTGAACTTACTGTATGAAAGTTACATTTCCCCCTCCATTTAAGAAATTTTGATATAAAGGAAATCCTAAAATTTCTGTCATATCCAACCAATGGAAAATCATAATGAATCTGAGAAGACTGTTATTTTCCTGGATCACTGTTCACTAATTTCGATACAGCTCCTCAGGTCCAGTCCATTCTAATATGGCAAATTTTTTTTTTTTTTTGACCATGCCTTTGACAGGCGAAAGTTGTTGGCAGAAGTCGGTTGCTCGAGGCTGTAGCACTAAAGTGCTGAGATCCTAAGCTGCCGCAGTGCCCTGCTGCATGGCCCTCCCCACAACATGGAGCACCCAGTTAGCTTGTCCCCAGACGCCTCATCTACAGAAACCAGGAGGTGACAAGTTCATGGTGGTTTATTATGCAGCCATAGAAAATGAATGAATACGTTTACTCTGTTCATTGCTCATCTTTCAAGTGTTAACATTCCCGTGGTTTCTGCCTAATTTTGGTAGTTCTCCAGTAGCTTGTAGTTGCGACTCTTTTTTTTTTTGGCAGGATTTTGTTCAGATTTTGTTAATGTTATCTGTAGGAATGCTCATCTGGCCAAACTTTGAGTCATTACTTGAAGACAAAACTTTCTAACTTTCCATGAGTTCATATTTACCTGGGCTATCTGGAAGAAACGTCTTTTTCAATAAAAAAGGAGTCCTTAGTGAAAAGAAGATAAAACTAAATATTTGTTTTTAGCCTTACTGACCTTGAAAGTAAGAGAGAATTGGGGCTCCAACTAGAGCCCCAGGAAGGAGCACAGAGACAGTCCAAGAGAACTTCCCCCCTCCTAATGCTGCCTGAATGCTGACCAGGGGGTTGATTTTGCTGCAGGAGAAGAAGCAGTTAACCTGGGTGAGTGCCGCAGTCTGCTCAGCGAAGACTCCCCTCCTCGTTATTTTTTCTCCTACTTCCCATAAACCCTCCCTTGAGAACCACTGTGGCAGGAGCCTGGTCAGTGTCCTATGATGTCGTAGTGTCTTGGTTACTGAAGCACTTAAGAAATGCAGTTTCCCAACAACATCTTGGGTACAAATAAGTCAAACGCAGTTTTTATGTGTGATGTTCTGTTGTTTCATAGGAGAGGCACCCTGAGTTTGCCAATGTTTTCAATGGCTGAAAGAACAAATTAGACCAGTCCACATAAACTGGCCTCAAGGGTTTCATAGGCGCACGAACATACTACATGGTAAAGGCCAAGAGGAGAGGGTCTTGTGAAGAGGCAGGCAAGTTCCCACACTCGCCCGGGCCTGGCTCCGTGTTGTCACTATGTGCAGACCCAAGGCCCTGTGCATCTGCTAGGAAGCTTCTCCATCTTTCCAATTGTGCAGAAATTAATGAGTTCTCAGAGGGAAAACAACTTCCATTTCGGCCTGTGGAGCATTTGTTTATAGCCGGGCTTGCAAAGAAAAGTCTGGAATTATTTATTGGTAATTTGCACATTACTAAGTAACAGATGGTCTGCAAAGAAAATCTCTTTTGCAACTTAAAAAATGGTTGGACTTCAAATGCCTTGTGTGGATGGAGTCTCGCGTTTCATGAAAAATCCTCCCTGGGGCACCAGGCTGCCCGGGCCAGGCATGTAGCCCAAGGGTGGCAGTGATCTGTTCACAACCCGGGGTGCCTCTGCCTAGACCTCGGGGTGGTTTGGCCCTTGTGAATCGACTCACCTGGTGACACGTAAGGACAGTGACACAGTAGCGTGGTTCAGGCCGAAGCTCATGAATTCGTTTCTCCAAAACAAATGAGAATAATAACAAGTTTCATGCTAACTTTGTGGGTATGCCGCACCCCTGTCCTAGCACAGAAATGAGAAATGGAAGTTGGGAGGAGAAGGGAGGGAAGAAACGGGGGACCCTGGGACGTGTAGAGTGGGGTGCTGCCCAAATTCTCTTGTGAGGAACCTGGCCCCAGCACCCTCTTCCCGGGAGACATTGTTTGAGGCGTGACATCCCCTGATGGCCATTGACAGCAGCACGCCCTCAGGACCCCCCGCCTGGGTGAGCCAGGCCTCAGCCACCAGCCCCAGGGCCCCAGGGTGGCTGGGCAGATGCTGCTCAGAGAGTGAGCTGTCTCCTCTCCAGCTGGGCCTTGTGGTGGGAGGGAATCTGGAGGGCTGAGGAAGGGCCAGTCCCTATTCTCTCCTCACACGGAGGACCAAGAGCAGGATGAGCTGACTCTTTGAACCAGGAACGCTTAAGGGCTTAGCGGTTAACTAGGCTGGATTGTTCTGTCTCAGAAGGACAGAGGCGGTGGCTGACTTAAGAGCATGAATTATGGGCAGCTGGTGGGAGGCCCCTGGGGATCCCTTTTAGGCTCAAGCACTTCAGACGCCACAAGAAGAGCCTGAGGTGGTTATAGATGCCCTCCAGGGCTGCTCCAACCTTCTAGAAGGAAGTGGTGTGGGAATCAGTCCTGCTGGAGCTACTCAGAACCTGAGGCCTAATGTGACCTTGGGGCCGCCTGTGTCCCCAGAAGCCACTTCAATGACTTCTCCACATCCATGGCCAGAGTGCGTGGAGCGCCCGAAAGACCTTCCTGTCCACTGGTTCACTGTGCTTATGTCATGTCATCTTTTACATTTTTTTCTGGAACACATTTGTAAAATTATTACCAAGTGGAAAAGAGTGAAAAAGCACCAGAAATCAATGAGGGAACTGGACGTTCTTCCAGAGGTACGTCTGACATGAGAACGGGAAGGAGGAAAAGGGAAAATATAGAGGAAGGAAGCAGGGAGGAAGGAGGAAGAGGGGAAAAGCCACGAGCCACGCACACAGGAAGGGGCTTGAGGAATGCTGGTTTATCTGCCCCTCTTTACCCACCCTGGTCAACAGAAGAGAGGCTGAACTTGGCAGAGAAGACACTTACACTTACACTGGAGGCGTGTGGATTATCTATAGATTTCCTTTATTTGTTCTCTTTCCTCCTTTGCCACAACTAACCCAAATTTGATGGGAAGTGAGGCAAAAGCCATTCCAGAAACCCGCAGAATCCTCTGTGATGTGGGCTCCCGGCCCACAGGCGGGTTTATTTTTGCCACTTCTTGCCTTCAATGTCCCCCAGCACCACGTGCAGTGCATCTGTGTTGCCTGAGGCCAGCTCCCAGTGGTTTTTGACCAAAAGCCATTACCACAGGCCCAGGGCTCAGGTGGCTCTGGCGTGGCTTTGCGGAGCGGGATGGATGGCACCCTGGCCCAATGCCCTTTGTGTCTGGGCGAGCTCTGCAGGCCCTGTGGCCTCATTCTGCAGATTCAGCACCTCACCTGTTAGCACCCCTGCCCCAAGTGGCCCCTGAAGGAAAAGGGACACCAGGGTTCTCTTGGGTTGGTGGGGGCTGGGGTGGAGGCTGGCCAGCCCATGAGAGAAGGGGCCGGGGCACTGCATCAGAAGGACACAAGGCCCCCCAGGTGCCCTTGGACCTTCATATCTGTGTGGAACAACCACCTCAGAAAGACATGTGCATGGAAGCCGAAGAGAAATCCCACTTAGGAATTTTTCTTTTTCTCTTTTTTTTTTAAATGATTTTAATTTTTTTCCATTATAGTTGGTATACAGTGTTCTGTCAATTTCTACTGTACAGCAAAGTGGCCCAGTCACACACATGTATACATTCTTTTTCTCACATTATCCTCCATCATGTTGCATCATGAGTGACTAGATATAGTTCCCTGTGCTATACATCAGGATTCTATTGCTGATCCACTCCAAATGCAAGGGAATTTTTCTCAAACTTTTTTTTTGTCTTTTTTTGTTGTTGATGTTGTTGTTGTTGTTGCTATTTCTTGGGCCGCTCCCGCGGCATGTGGAGGTTCCCAGGCTAGGGGTTGAATCGGAGCTGTAGCCACCGGCCTACGCCAGAGCCACAGCAACGTGGGATCCAAGCCGCGTCTGCGACCTACACCACAGCTCACGGCAACGCTGGATCGTTAACCCACCGAGCAAGGGCAGGGACCGAACCCGCAACCTCATGGTTTCTAGTAGGATTCGTTAACCACTGCGCCATGACGGGAACTCCTTCTCAAACTTTTAAAATCCGAAGGTTGGTCTGACTTTTCTGAACCTGATTCTGACAAGGTTTATGTTGGTACCTACATCAAATCATTTACAGCAGAGATGTTCCTTCAGGAATGGATCTTAGTCCTCAGTCCTTAGTCCTGTGTGAATTACTGTGATTTATGTTATTCGGATTTTTCTCAACTTTATCAGGAAGCCAAAGGCAAGCTTTCATTGCAAAAAGAAGAGATATTTTAGTAGAAATTAGAAATTTAGGTCTATGTCATTCAAGAGTGAAAGCTATATTGCCGAGCTAATCCCATGGTGTAGTTAGGGGCTGATTTACTTGAATTAGTCAAGAAAAGACAGAGGTAAAAAGGAATTATTCATCTCCTAACCAGTGAAAACCATCTGTGGGGAAAATAGGCCAGATGACCAGTTAAACCTCACATGATCTGGTTCAAGCTCAGGGGAGCGAGCCACTGGGCTGCGCTCCGCATGAGTGCAGCCCCAGGTGGGATCAGGAGGGCTCCAGACTTAGCAGACTGCACTCAGGACAACTTTTTTGTTGTTGTTTTACATTTTGGATCTCAAATTCTCAGGGTGAAAGTTAAGTTACACAATGGATTTTTGAAACCAACTCTTCTAGAGCTTAAAAAAAAAAGTTAAAGTCAGGACTCATGACTTTAGATTTTTAATTCTAGTTACACATTTGTCCTCAAATATTTCTGACCTAGAATTGCATTTATGGACTGAAGGTAATTGCCGTGTGTGTTTGTCATAAAAATCCCTGCCTGGCTCCCCAGCTTTCCTCAGGAATAATCAAAAGCACTTGACGTGATCTTTGACTACCTAACTTTTCTTTCTATTTGGAACAATCTAACGTGAACTTGTTTGAGAAACAGCTTAGGCAGAGGTCAAGAGTCTGGTAGCCAGGGAAGAATGTGCAGTAGAAACATCATTATCATACAAGACTTACTCCAGCTCAAGAAACACAGGGCCCCCGTGCTCGTAACGATAACCAATGGCCCTCTAATTCCCACTTCTTCTCCGGAAGCCATTCTGACCAGTGCTTTAAAGAAGGAACACAGGAGATTTTAAATTTTGACTGATGAAGACTGCTCTGCATGCAAACATCTCAGAATTTTGTGCATTCCACGTTGTGCCCGTCGCCAAGGGCAACCGAATGGGAACAGCCTCACACATCACAGCTGGGTCCAAACCTCTTTTTCTTCTTCTTCTTCTTCTTCTTCTTTTTTTTTTTTTTTTTCCTTTTTAGGGCTGCATATGGAAGCTCTCAGGCAAGGAGTCCAATCGGAGCTACAGCTGCCGGCCTACACCACAGCCACAGCAATGCAAGATCCAAGCTGCGTCTGCGACCTACACCACAGCTCATGGTAATGCCATATCCTTAACCCACTGAGCAAGGCCAGGGATTGAACCCGCAGCCTCATGGTTCCTAGTTGGATTCGTTTCTGCTGCACCATGACGGGAACTCCCTGGGTCCAAACCTCTTGACACAAACCCCCAAGGAAGGACCCAGCACATTTTCTGTAACTTGTGGAAACCCATGAAATCACTGCTTCCTATTCTCTGCCACTCCACCCCCAAATTCCAGGACACCAGGCCATTTCATCCCATGGTGGGAGAGCTGTTGGCTTGTTTGCACGGATGGGTGCTGGACCACACAGTAACAGAGGAAGTCAAGTTCACTGCCCTTGTCTCTGAATGGAAAATCAGAACTGACACCAAGGTTTCAGCAAACACTAGCAGTCATGTACAGCCACGTCTGTTCCTAGACATGATTGACCCTAATTTTACATGAGCTGCACCCATTTTAACCACCTTCCACTTGGCAGAAAGTGAGAAAGGAAACTATTCTCCATAATATAAAACTGGAACATAACTTAGCTAGAAAAGGAAGATGGTTATTAGGAATTTTCAAAAGTACATATTTCCATGAAAAAGAAATACAGAACGCTAAGCTTAAACGTCTTTCCAAGACGGGGACCTTGTTGAATCGGCCTCCACCCATCACAGCCTCATGGAATCCCAGCGTGAACAAGAGCCTAGAGATAATTTATTCTCAAGTGAAACTACTGTAACCAAGTTGTTATCCACCTTCTGGATGGCAAATCACAGCAGGCACATTGGAGGGGGTCTCCCCTGTGACATACAGAGGTTGCCAGGCCAGGATTGAACCTGCTCCACAGCAGTGACAGCACTGGATCTTTAACTACTAAGCTACCATGGAACTCCAGCAAGTGCTTTTTGGCCCTTACTTTTAACATCTTCTCCAATGGCTTCCTCCATTTTAGGTAAGTGGAAATCCAGAAACCAAAGACGTTTTCTTCTCTGCCCTTTTCATCTAAATGACCTGCAAGCCATCAATTTTTTTTTTTTTTTTTTTTGCCCTAAGTAGCCATCAAATCTACTTGCCCTTCTTTGGCCCTGAGATCATGATTTAAATAGCCGTCTTTCCTCTGTTGGATTGTTTAAGTAGCTTTCTAACTGATCACCCTGACTTTTTCCTCCTCAAACCATCATCTACTCCACTGCCTGAGTAATTTTCGAAGATGAATACAAATCCGCATTAACTCCCTGTGTTAAGCCTTTCCTTAGCTCTCTGATTTTAAGATCATTTCTGAAGGTAAGATCTTTTTGTGATCCAGCCCCAACCCACCAGACCAATCCTGACACCAGGACCAGGATGCCCATGAGGTCCACTCTGCAGCCCGAGGTTATTCTGCGGTATCTGCAATGTTCCCTTTTTGGAAGGCTAGTGCTGAATTAGAGACAGCGTGTAGCATGAGTAAACTGTGTGGCTGCCAGACCTGCAGGGAAAAGCGGACCCCAAAGAAGGTATGAAGGCTTTCGGTTATTACTTCATTAGTGGAGTTAAATTCATATCTGTTTTATGATTAATCAAACATTTTGGAAAGACAAAGAGCAAAAATGCATGGCCTCTTAAGTCTCCTGCATTCACTGTGTGTTGTATTTCATGATTCCCTTTGCCCTGTGTTTTCAGTGGATTAGGCAGAGTCAGTAATGCTGGAGAAGCTCTAAAGAGGAGATGGCTGCAATTTTGATGAAATTCAATGCATCACACTGAAGGCATTTAGAGAAATATAAGCACGGTGGCAGCGGGACACACAGCAGGATGGGTGCTGGTGGACAGTGTGCCCTGGGCTCGGAAGTCCAGCCCCATGGGTGTTGACTAAACTCCCATCAAATCAGTCTGGTAAGACCCCCCCCCCCACCCCTGCCCGGCATGTGGGTGCTGTTGCAATTTGACCTACAAACGCTTCATGAGTTTAATATAATTTTTGTTCACCTGAACACCGGCTTGGAGTTTTTAAAATGCTTTCACAAATACGTTAACAACCACTCGTTCTTCAGGGAAGGAAGCCAGTCTTTGAGTCCCCTGGGGAGTGGCCCCTGAGCTGTGCACTGTCTGCCCCTTAGCAGAGAGTGGCCACCAGCCTATAACTCTGTAAAGTCAGGTCCCTCACTCTCCCCAGGTCTCAGCTTCTCAGGATTCCTTCCCAGGCCCGTGGGAGGATTGGGTGACGTACTGTGTCACCTGTAATGCCTTCACGGGCACATAGCAGCCACCAATGAGCCTTGGCCACTTGCTCTGTCCCCTAGCCCCACCCCCAGTATGCAGGTGTGTCTCTCTTTGTGGTGGGAAGAGCAGGCTGGGGGCACTGCCACCCACCTGTGTTCCCACAGCTCCTGGAAGCTGGGAGGTGGGAACGGCCTGTGCAGTCCTCCCTGTGAGGGGCAGCTAGGCCTTGCTGGATATGAGCTTCCCGTCCTGGCCCTATCCCTCCAGTGTGCTGGCTACCCACGACCCCAGGGACACCACCGGACAAACAGCCCCATGGGAGGGGCACTGACGCTGATTCAGTTCGGGAGCCCGAGGCTTTGAGCAGAGCTGGTTGGTCCTCTCACGGTCCTGGGCTGCAGCTGGGCTGCTGATCTAGTGCCTTTCAACCTCCCTCTGGCCATTCTCATGGTGACAGCAAAGGGGCAGGGGCAAGGAGCCCAGTCACCCAGGTGCCTTTAGAGCACCTCCTCCATCTCTTTGACCAAAACGAGAGGTGGGGTCGAATTCAGAGTCCAGGGTTGGCAAACATCCTCTCCTTCCTCTTGGGGGAAGCCCAAAGCTATGCAAAAGAGAGGGAGGCTACTTTCCCTACCCGCAACCAACGCCCATTTTCCAGCAGGTTTGACAGCCCTTCATAAGCAGAGCCAGTTTGGAAGGAGTAACACGTTTGAGATGCTATTTCAACTGGGGACACTTTTGGGTGATAGGCAGGACACTGTAGGGCTGGAATCTCAGGCGGCAATGCGGTGGTGGGGGGAGAACTCGGTGGGAGGGGCATGGGACCTGCCTTCCTGCATTTGGGGGTGGGGGGTTGCATGCAACCTAGGTGGTCCCCACATGGCAGCTGGCAGTGAGTGGAAAGGGAAGCAATTTCCTCAGGGAGCTCTGACTGCACTGCTATTAAATCCCTGGAAGCTCCGTCGGCTGCCCTCACTGCGTGCGTTGTCCGGCTGCCAGCCCACTGGTGGGCCCGGAGTGGCCCTCTTTCCCTACTGATGCTCTCATAATTCTCCCCAAATACAGTTGTTCTCCAGTTGTCATAGAAGCCACCAAACTTAGAAAACTCTCCAGATGTTCGATTCACTGATTCTTTTAGGACCAATCCCCTTGTGTGTCTGGACCCTGCTTTGGGAAACCCATGGGGAAGCTGCAAACGGCCTGTCACATGTCACTGTCCACATGCATTCTGACTCTCTCTGGGTGCTATTGCCACTTTGTGCATAGTCCTGTCAGGGTGGGCAAGGCAGTTACTGATCCTAAGAACCCTGAGTGTGTGATTGCAAAGGCGTGTACATGGTATTTATGAAGTTATGTTCTGCTTCTGTGGCTGAGCATCCCCTGGAACCATGCCTGTGTTTGCTGTCCACCCCTGGGGATCAGTCCATGGTGCCTCTATTCACAGACATTGGACATGCTCCGTGCAGACAGCAAGGTGGCCACATTCCACACCGTGGACCTGAGATGAACACGGTGAGAATTTGTTCTCTGGAAGCGTGGTCCCCTGAGATGAGCCAGCAGAAGGGAAGAGCCAGACAATTCTTTCCTACATGGCCAAGAGCTCTCTACCTTCCTGGTGCTGGAGTCATTTATCCAAGGGAAACCCAGCCTTGCCTCAGTGAGACTGGAAGGGAGCTGACCGGGTGGTCCGTCTCTTCCCTGTTTTCCGTGGGACTATGAGGCTTCTGATGGCCCCAGGTCCCACTGCAGAGCTCTCCCTCTCTGCTTATCCATCCAGTTTCCTTCATGTATCTTCAGAGAGGATGAAAGTCCTGCCCTTATGTCCAAACTCAGCCAGAGCTCAGCCTGTGCAGCGAGGGACCAGCCCCTGGGCTGGGTGCTGGGTCCAGATGCACAGGACTTGGCCTATATTGTGGCAAAGACAAGAATCTGTTGGGGGATCAGGTTAACAGACCAGGTATAGCGCTGTGCATGTGAATGTGTCCTTTGAGGATGCAGATGATGAGAATTAGGGAAGCCCCACCAAGCCTTTGGCGAGCTCTGATTGCTTCCTTAGTTAAATTCACTCAAACATGCAAGCATTTGTATAAACAGCAGTGTTGCTCTCAGTGACCCTGCGGGATTTCTAAAATGTGCATCTATTTAGTCTAAGATGAAATACTGGTTAGAGGATGAAAAAAATTAAACACACATTCCTCAGCGTTCGGGCCCTAACCACAAGCTGAACTCCCTGAAAGAGTCATTAAATTGCAATGTGTGCTTAAAAGAACAGATTTGAAAGAAAAATGTTCCAAGACATTAAACTTCAAAATGATTGCTGACTATAATCCCCTCTGCTCTCAGGTCTGGACATTGTTCGGGCCCCCCTAAGACAGCAAGGGAGAAGTGGGCAGGGGTCCTGGGAGGGACACACAGGCCTGCTGGGTGACCACACACCCGTCGGGAGCTCAGTGTCCCCGGGGGAGGCGGATTCCTTGCTTGGAGCTGGTATGTGGACATCAGAGTCCACCATCGGCTGCAAACCCCATAGATAGCTTTTTTCCCCTGGAGATTCTATGAAAGTGAAGCAATGGATACAAGCAGGTTGGCTCAGTCTGGTACGTGGGAATTCCTCTGAGGAACCAAGGACACAACAGTTGTCTTTCCTCAAAGGACAGGGTTCTTGGTCCTGGAAAGGGACAAAGGCATGTCAAGGTCACTGGAAAACTTTTAGGAACTTCTCTTACCTTCACCCCTCAGGAGAACAGGGGCTTCTGCTCCTCTGCTTCCCAGTAAGCTCTAGCCCAGGGAAATGCCAGCTGGGGCAGCCCACAGCCCCTGTGCAGACGAAGGGGAAGTGACAGTGCATAGAGCATGTGCAACATCAGAACATGGGTCCCTATCCCAACCGCTGACCAATTTAAGGGACTTTACAGTAAAAAGATGATGTTCAAAAACAATAACTTTCTGACTTTGATCAAAGGCTGGGAAAGTCCAAAACTAGAGGGAGGATGAAAGAGATTCAAGGGGAGGTGGTGTCCTTGTCTTAGTTCCACGTCAAACCCAAGAGCAGGGGGGGGACCCCAGATAGGGAAGGAACTAGAAACCATGTCTTAAAAGGAATGCTTCAAGAACTTGGTGTTTACTGGAGACAAAGCACAGAGTGTAGATGACAGAGTTTCCTTTGAGTGTTTGAAGCACTGTTGTTTGGAAGAGGAAAAGCTTTGTTTTGTTTGGCTCCAAAGGATAGAATTAGAACAGATAGGAAGAGGTTATAAGGATCCAGACTTTGCATCAATATCAAAAGAACATTCTAACGGAGTTGTTTAGACAAACAATGATCTTCTCTAAGGGGGAAGGGATCCTATCTTTGAACTTGTTCAGGAAGAGCTGGAGAAGCACCTGCTAGGGATTGGGGTGGGGGTGAACCAGGCGACCAGGGATCCCTGTAAGGCGAATTCTCTCTGCAGAGCCTTTCCTGCTGATGCTCGGGGCGGTGGGGGGCAGGGGAGGTGGATCCATCAGTGTGTCTGCAGGGCAAGTCCCTTCTGAGTTGGCAAGTGGGGATGCTGTAAACATTTTCCTGCTCTGCTCCATATTTGTACAAACAAATGTGTTTTTACTGAAACTAATGTAAATACGTGCTTCCTAATGAATGTGTTTACCCAAGTGCCGACTAATCAAACAGCCCTGTCTTTTCAGCCCAAATATCTAAGCCCAGTTGCTTTACACGTTAACCAATTAAAACACAGAGTCCACATTTGTCTTAGCTCTTAGCTAGATAGTAACTCCCAGGGCAGTGCCTCCCAGGGAAGCAGGTAAATATAGTCAGCCTCATACGGGTATCTGGTGGGTGCCCAGTGCAGACAGAGCTGGCATTGAATGGGAAACTCCCACCTCACTGTTCTTGGCCTGACCAAGGGCCACCTCTTATATGCCCAAGATCAGTCAGAGGGCTGGATTCTTGTTAATCCAGTAGGCACACCAGTCACCAGGGAGCCAAGGGTGTTTATGAAGGTCATTTTTACCACATGACACCCCAGTCTCCAAAGAGAACAGAGTGGAAGATCATTTCCCCAATAGTCTAAGCACCAGAGGCATCCACACAGGAGGACCATTCCACGTGGATGGAGAGATGAGCAGTAACTTCAAAATCTGTGCCACCATAATAGCGGAAGACTAAGTGCCATGGTGTGTGGCCCATGGCGATGGCATAACCCACGGCCTGAAAATGACCATCTGAGTTGGTAATAGACCCAGCGAGGGTCACAGCAGCCACAGTGACTCTGTTGAAGACCGCGTCCTTTGTGAGAACTTCAGGATTTTGTCCAACGATGAGTACTTCCTGCTGAGGTGATCAGACTCTGGATTCCTCCAGAAAAAGGGAGATTTGAAATGGGAAGCGGTAGCAAGAGCAAGCAGGTGATCCCAGCAGATCATGGCTGAGGAGCAAGTTCAGTCGTTCTCTGCAAACGTTTCACAATAGGCAATATGGTGTGGTCTCACCAGAGCCCTCACTGCTGTTCACAAAGCTTCCCAGGAAAACAGATATCAGTGCACCTGCAGTTATCACACGACATGGGGGCCAGTGGGATGGCAAATTACCTTGTGCAGATTAGGCTTACGTTTGACCTGGTGTGTGAGAGCTCTGGACTACAAGGCAGCGAACATGGGTCCAAGCTCAGGTTCCCCAGCTCACCTGTGCAGCAGAGAGGAGCACCTTGCACCTGCAGGCTGGTAGGACCAGGCCCCCCATGGGACTCAGAGCACAGGCGAGACTGTGGAGAGCGGGGAGGGTATGACCCCTATTAACCTGGGCTAGAACCCTGCTGCTGCCACCCTCTCACTCCTGGTACCTGGCTGGCTTTAGTTAATGTCCCCAAGCCTCAGGTTCCTCAGTTTGAAACCCCCTAACTTTTAGGGTGGTGATTAGCTTTAAATGTTTAGAAGTTCCCACTGTGGCACAAAGGGATGGGCGGTCTCTACAGTGCTAAGATGTAGGTTGGATCCCAAAGCCGGCACATGGGTTAGGGACCAGGTACAACGCTCATTTCTCCAGAGGACACTGTCTGATCCTTCTCTGGCTGCTGTAACAAACGCCAGAGACTGGGCGGCTAAAGCAACAAACAACTGCTTCTCACAGGTCTGGATGCTGGGAGTCCAAGGTCAAGGTGTTAGCAGATCACATGTCCAAGAGAGGAGAGGGAGAGAGAGAGAGAGAGAGAGGGAGATGGAGAGACAGATGGAGAGAGAGAGAAATACTACCCTGTCTCTTCTTATTAGGGCACCAATCCCATCATGATCTAATTACCTCCCAAAGGTAATTACTTTTCATTACCTCCTAAAACCATTCCCTGAGCTTAGTGTTTCATATGCATGTGGCAGCCCCAGCACGTGGTCACAGCCATACTGTGTGCCCTCAGCAGAGGCAGGTCTTAGCAGGCGAGTCTGCTGATCACTGGAGAGTTTGAAGTCGGCTGCGTAGGGAAGATTTATACCAAGGAGATCAGTAAATTCTAGAAAGCAGGGCTTTCTTCTCTTGAGAAACATGTTGACCAGTCCACCCTAAATGGTCTAGTTAATCATCTTTTCTCCATTGACCTGTTCTGCTGTTTTATCATGTGTTAAGTCCCCAAATACACAGGGATGTGTCTCTCTGTGCCATCTCGCTGGTCTAGTTATCTATTCTTTGACCAGTGCTATCCTGTTTTTTATGACATGCCTGTGAAACATATCTGGATATCTGCAGGACAAAATTCCAGTCCTCTTTTTCAAAGGTGACTTCTCATAGACCATTAAATATTAGAATATTATGCCATGTACACTTTAGAACCAGTTTGCCAAGTGCCTTAAAATTTGTATATGGTATTTGATGGAAGTTGTCTTAAAGTTATGGAACAATGTTGGAAGAATTAATATTCTCAAAAATTAGTCATTCCATCCAAAACCATGACTAATTCTCCATTTATTCAAATTCTATTTCAAAAAATTTGATTAAATTTTATTTTCTGAACACTTTACTTATGATTTGTTAATTTCTGATGCTTTACAGATAGTGTTATAATTGTGAAAGGCAGCTTTTTCTCTTGTTTTCTGATTGATTCACTCAAAAATGCTATTGAATTTTGAAATTTGACATTGCTGAACTCCTATTACTTCTCTTCAGTTTCCTGTGCTCATGGTGTCTGAAAATATGTTTGTCTCTTCCCTTTTATTACACTACTTTTTTCCCTTCTTCCTCTTTTTCTCTCTCACTTTCTGTCTCTCTTTCTTCCCTTTGTAATGATAGCCAGCGCCCACAGTACCAGGTCCAGCTGTGGCAATGGTAATAAGCAGTCAATAGAAACTGATCCAGAAATAACCCAGATATTGGAACTATCAATGAGATGTTAACTATGTTAAATATATATATCTATACATACATATACATTTTTTGCTTTTTAGGGCCACACCCACAGCATATGGAAGTTCCCAGGCTAGGGGTCAAATTGGAGCCATAGCCACCAGCCTGCACCACAGCCACAGCAACCCAGGATCCAAGCCGCGTCTGCACCCTACAGCACAGCTCAAGCGATGCTGGATCCTTAACCCACTGAGCGAGGCCGGGGATCGAACCTGCATCCTCATAGATGCTAGCCAGATTCATTAACCACTGAGTCATGACAGGAATGCCAAAATATGTTAAGTATTTAAATAAAGAAATATTTAATTAAATAAATATTTAAATAAAGATGTCAAATGTATTCAAGAATCTAGTGCAACAAATGGACAACATGCATGAACAGATGGAGAATGTTGGCAGAGAGAGAGAAACTATAAAAAGAGTCAAATGGAAATGCTAGAAATAACAAAAACATGATATCAGAGCTGAAGAACTCCTTCAATGAGCTTATCAGCAAACAGGACACAGAAGAATAAAAAAATATTAGTGAACACAGATAGGTAAATAGAAATTAAACAAAGTGAAACACAGAGAGCAAGGAGAACAAATAATAAAGCAAAACATACAAGACTTGTAGGACAATATCAAATCCATGTACCTGCAGTGAACAAGGAAAGAGGCCAGACGGAGGAAATACATGAAGAGACGATGCCTGAGACTTTTCTTAAATCAGAGTCAGCAAACTACGGATTTAAAAAGCTCACGGAAACTTCAACCAGAAAGAATAAAAGAAAAACATACCTAGGTACATCATAACCAAACTGCAGAGAACAAAAGAGAAAAGAGAAAAATCTTGGAGGCAGGAAGACAAAGAAGAAAACTTACATAGAGGAAAAGCATAAAAATTACAGCCAGTTTCTCATCAGAAATTAATCAAGCCCAAGGAAAATCGAGAGTCATCTTTAAAGTATTGAAAGAAAAATCAATAAACCCAGCATTCTGTGTCCAGTAAAAAATATCTTATAGAAATGAAGACAGAACAAAGACTTTTTAACAAAAGCTGAAAGAATTCACTGCCAAGAAATATTGAAGAAATTTTCTCGGGAAGAAAGGATAGACTAGCAGATGGAAATTTGGGGGTGATGGAAATAATAAAAATAATGTTTCATATAATAGGCATTTTTCTTACTTTTAATATCGTTAAAAGATAATTGAATATCCAAAGTAAAATATTAACAATGTGGGGCTTATGGCATACATAGAAATAAGCTGAATGACAACAATAGCATTACACACACACACACACACACACATACACACACATGTTTGCTACAACAAAAGACTTAAATAAGATCCAGAATCTCATAATATTATACCCTAAATGTCCAAGATATAACTGAAAGTCACTCATCGTACCATGAACCAGAAAATCTCAACCTGAATGAGAAAAGACAATTAACAGAGGCCCAGCACTGAGGTGACAGAGATGCTGAAATGATCTAACAAGGATCTATCAACCATAAAAATGCTTCAACAGGCAATTTTGAACATGCTTGAAACAAATTTTAAAAAGACAAAGTCTCAGCAAAGAAATAGAAGTACAGGAAATAAAGAAGAAGTAAATAGGAATTTTATAATTTTTTTTTTTGGCCTTTATGTGTTTTCTAGGGCCGCACCCACGGCATATGGAGGTTCCCAAGCTAGGGGTCGAATCGGAGCGACTGCTGCCGGCCTACACCACAGCTACAGCAACGCCAAATCTGAGCCACGTCTGCGACCTACACCACAGCTCACGGCCACGCCTGATCCTTAACCCACTGAGCGAGGCCAGGGATCAGACCCGAAATCTCATGGTTCCTAGTCGGATTCGTTAACCACTGAGCCATGACAGGAACTCTGGGATTTTATAAATTAAACATATAACAACTGAAATGAAAAACTCTGCAGATGGATTCAGCAGAGGAAGAGAGAACAGAACAAGGGATCAGTGAATTTGAAGACAGAACAATACCAATCACCCAATTCTAACAATGGAGCAAAATCTTTTGTTTTGAAAAACAAAATTAACAGCCTCAGAGATTTGTGCAATAACCACACAAAAAAAATTAATACTTGTGTCATGAAGTCCCAGACAAGAGAAGAAAGAGAGCGAAGCTGAAAAGGCACTCAAAGAAGTCATGACTAAAATTTCCCAAATTTGGCAAAAGGCATAAGCCTGAAGATTCAAGAAGCCGAATGAAATCCAAACAATAAAACACCAAAGAAATTCATGGCCAGACACAACATAATCAAACTTCTGAAAACTTCAAACAAAGAAAATATCTAGAGAGCAACAAAAGAGAAATAATACCTTACTTATAAAGGGAGACAATTGGAACAACAATGGAACTTGGGGAAACCAGGAGGAAGAATCGTGGGAATTTTCAGGGCTAAAAGAAAAGAACTGTCACCTGAAAGCCTTTATTCAGCAAAAATGTCCTTCAGGCATGAAAGGGAAACCAACACAATCTCAGATGGTTTGTAGGGTTATACGAGGACCGAGTGACACATTTGCAGGCTTTTCTGCTTTCTTAAACTGATATAAGCGTCAGTTAGCAGTTAAGTACATGGTGGTGGAATAGCCAAATCCTTGATTTTGTTTTCATGTGATGGTTGGAGATTACGGTCTTGAACAAAGTGACAAAGCACAGGAAGACCAGCATTTGTTTGGTACGGAGTACCTGAAGTTAACAAAGGGCTGGTTTTTAACTCAGCTATTGGGCAAGCCACTGGGTTCCTCAGAAGACTCAGTTGCAAGATTGAATGTAAATGAGACTCGTTGGAAAGTGCTTCTTGTATCTGAGCCAACTTTTCCTGGTTGAATGGTTTTTTAGAATCACATTCAAGCCTATTCACTATTTCGATATTAAAAACCAGCTTCTCACAGACTCATCTGCCCAGGGAGTCACCATCAGGGGCTCTGAGAATTGTCGTCGACCAGCAAACCATCTGTCTCCAGGGAAGATGGCCCCGCAGACAGCAGCCGGAGGGGAGGAAGCCTTCTATCGAGGGCAAGTGGAGGGATCTGGGGCATCAGGAAAGAGTAAAGGCCTCCTGCCCCTGCACCCTGCCATGAGGGGGTGGGGGTCAGGGACCCCCTCAGCTTGGGCTACTCGAGCTCAGAAGAGGGTACAACACAGAAATCACTCAAAGCAACAGTCAATCATAAGACCTTTTACATTTAGGTTTGCAATATGTTAAAGGACAGCCATCTCATTTATTTGTTTTGTTTTGTTTTGTTTTTGGCTTTTTGTTTGTTTGTCTCTTTAGGGCGGCTCCTGCAGCATATGGATATTCCCCGGCTAGGCGTCGAATCGGAGGTACAGATGCTGGCCTACACCACAGCCACAGTAAGTCCAGATCCGAGCCGAGTCTTCGACCTACACCACAGCTCATGGCAACACCGAATCCTTAACCCACTGAGCAAGGACAGGGATCGAGCCTGTGTCCTCACGGATACCAGTCAGATTCGTTTCCACTGAGCCATGACAGGAACTCCATCATTTCCTAGAGACACGCTCTGTGCATCTGTGAGGCTGGGAAACATCAGTGAATTTTGGACATCACCTATCTAAGGATGAGCTGGAAATGAAGATCTTGAGACCAAATCCTGAAATGGGATCCAATTTCCTGATTTCTCCTCCTCCTCTTCCTTTGTCTCTCAAACCTGGTGAATCATCTTTAGGAAGGAACGTGCCTTAGAGTTGACCCCCCCCCCCCCGCCCTTCCAGCCCCAGCTTGGGGGTGACAGCTGTTCTGTCTCCACTATGGTCAGATTCAGTCCAGAAGCTTCGCCTTTCGGATCGCATCAGGATGAGGTAGGATCTGGGACCAGAGCCGGTGCCTGGAGGGTCTGAGATGGCAGACTCAAGCACGGCACTGTGGGCTGCGACACACCATAGATGTCAGCCACTCACCAGGACTCTGCAACTAGTGTCATTTTCAGTGACTGACACTTAGGAAGGTCTGCGTGTTCGTGTGAATTTATGTTGTGTCCAGGCCACAGCAGCACACGCAGCCTCAGCAGCTGGGGCTGTCGATGCGGATTTTCGACTCTGTCACTTACATTGTTGCCCATGGCAGGCAGAATAGGGTGGGTGGTCCTTGCCCGGGCACTAAAGGGTTCCTTGCCACTGTCCAGTCCCATCTGCCAGCTAGTGTCCTGCAGACATGGTCCATTTCCAGACAAGCCAGGGGCTGGCCTCGCTGCATCTTTGCTCATCATGCCATCAGCCGAGTGCCTCCCCTCCCTCTGACAATGGTACCCTTGCCCACCCAGGACCCACCACCAAGTCCTGGGGACACACGAGGGATGCAGGTATGACCCCCAGACTCCTGCTTCTCCTGGCAGCACGTTATCCACCACCATCAGTGAGCTAAAAAGTGGAGGTAATACAAACAAGGAAATAAAAACGCATCTTCAACATGAGAAGAAATGCTCAAGTTTCTGTGAGAGTAAGAGAAGTGCCGGCTATAACCCCATAACTCCAGTAAGATACCCTGTCAGATCCAGCAGTTTGACAAAACCTAATAAAAATTTTGGTAAAACATGACAGATGAATGGAAAATGAAGATGTGGTAGGTATATGGGTCCTTTTATGAAAGCTGGAGTCGGGCCCCCTGGGTGATGTCAGATTCCACTGCACAGCAGTACATGACAGTCAGTGGAAGAACAGCTACCCCTGTGTCTTCTCCCCAACCTCAGGAGCTGTGTGGACCTGCCGTCCTGCGTCCCCCAGCACCCACCCCCACCCCACACACGGACCCGAGCACCTTGCTCTTCCTGCTGACATCAGCCTGCAGTGGTCTTCCAGGTGACCAAGGGACAGCAAATCACAGGCTGCTGACTCTGGAGACATGTCTATAGAGATTCCTGGGCCAGGAGCTCAGCGCCATCATCTTAGAAGGAAAGTCTGTTTCTGGTGGACTTTTGCACACAAAGCCTCATTAGGCACATTTCTCTGCACTTCGATCAACCTTGGTCTGGTCAGCAGACCCCTGTTTATTCACAAAGCTTGAGCAGCCTCTCTGCAGCCTTTAAAACCAGCCACTTTCCAGCTATTTCCACACCCAGGAGGATTTGCCATCATGGAAAAAGTCTCCTCCCACTGGCATCACGCCCTCCTGGGTGGTGGGGTCGCTGGTGCACAATCTCGATGTTCAGATGAAAAGGTCCTGGTGCTTTTGTGACTGGCCGGGTAATCCCTTGCCACCCAGCCCACTGTTCCCTCAAACCTGCCATAAATGGGAATAAGCCCCTCCAGGAGCGCCTTCATTGCCGCAGAAGCTGAGCAGGCTGCTGGGCAACTCCGGCCCTTCACATCCACGAAAGGGGATTTGCTGGGCTGGCCCCACCCCCACCATCCCCTGCACACAAAAAGGCTTCTATTTTTCCAGGGATTACACGGAGGGCAGAGAAAAGAGCAGCTGGAGCATGTGACCTGGAGTGGTGTGGGTGCCGGGTGGAGCGGGGCGCTGAGCCTGCGGCTGATTTGCTGCCCGGGGTTTCCTCTCCTGCAGGCTTAAAGGAGCTGTACTGCACCATCGAAGCCATCGTCACCCGATGAATCCTCACTCCAGGGTGGCTTTCACCCAAGGAAGACGAAAGCACTCTGACTTATTGAATAGAATCAAATGACAGGGGTTCTCAGAGAAATCCTTATTCCCAAAGTTTCTGCTAGGGCCTGTAAAATATCTTCTTATTCCTGGACCTGCTGCTTCTGTGCTTGGTCCTGGGCTGTCCTGGCAAAGGATTGGGCCCCGCTTAGTCTCTGTCCCTGTTTGGTGCCTGTAAGGCACTGCCCCCTGCCCCCAACCATGTCCCTCCAGACCTTTTCTCTGAGCTGGAGTCCTCAGCTGGACGATAAGCTGGGCCCAGTCTTCCTGCCAGTCGGTTTGATCTGAGCAATTCCGTCCTCTGGTCTTAGACGTTTTGGGTAACCAATGGGCTGGGGGGTGAAGAGGGTTAACCATCCAATGAGGAGAGAAGCCAAAAGCAAACTGCAGGTGTCACAGAGGGAAAACCCTACAGGGAACCCCCAGATTTTGAAGGCTGTGAGTTTGTGTACTTTCTTTCTCTCATCTCCAATTCTAGTGGTTAATTTGGAAAACGAAGATGCTAAGTTTGGGCTCTAGTTTTGTTTTTTCTTTCTTATATTATTAAAGTATAGTTGGTTTATAATGTTTCTTCAAGTTCTGTGGAACAACAAAGTGACCCATTCACACACAGTTCCCTGTGCTGTACAGTTGGGCCCCATTGCCCATCCATTCCAAATATAACAGCTTGCATCCAAAAAACCCCCAAAATGCCCATCCATCCCACTCCCTCCCCTTCCCCCCAGGAACCCCAGGTCCACTCTCCTTGGCCATGATCTGTTCTGTTTTTTAGATAGGATCATCTGTTCCATATTTTAGATTCCACAAATAAGTGATATCATACGGTATTTGTCTTTTTTCTCTCTGAATTATTTCACTTAATATGAGAGTCTCTGGTTCCATCCATGTTACTACAAATGGCATTATTTTGTTATTTTTATGGCTGAGTAGTATTCCATTGTGTATATGTACCACATCTTCTTAATCCATTCATCTGTCAATGGACATTTAGGTTGTTTCCATGTCTTGGCTATTGTGAATAGTGCTGCAATGAACATAGGGATGCTTGTATCTTTTTCAAAGAAAATTTTGTCTGGATATATGCCCCGTAGTGGGATTGCTGGATCATATGGTAGTTCTATATTTAGTTTTCTGCGGTACCTCCATACTGTTTTCCATAGCGATCGTATGGGCTCTAGTTTTAAATGATGCAGGGTCATGAGGCTGCTAATTCCATGATCTCACAGATGTGAAAATAGGAAAAATGGCTTAAAAACATGTCAGGATTCAAAAGCACCTTCAAATATGATTGTAAGTACCATCAACGTTCAAACTGGCATTTTTATAACTCAATGTTAAACTTCATAGTATTGCAATATTAGAATCAGGTAAACAGAGACCGCTTATACCTGCTCTTGTGGTCGTACCACTCTCTCCCCTGGCTCAGGAAGAAATTTTAAATAGAAGATGATTTATCAGTTCTTAAAGGAGAATGAATCAGGAAGTTAAAGAAGGCTGAATTTGTGTTGTGATGTTGATTGGCACAGAGTTATCATTAAGTGTGCTGTTTCATTCCATTCTTCACATCTGTAAACACTCATCCTCGTCTGTCAAATCTGTGACGAATTTGATCAAAATGGAGCAGACAGCATTGTGACAAACAGTGCGCTGTAGTATTTTCACCTGGGAGATTTGAAGGAAACTTGACCATGTCATGGTGGAACTTTACTGATCATTCGCCTCACTTCAGCCCCACCCCATGGTTTCAAAGTGGATTCTGGAAAGCAGAGCTGGACCCAGAGCCCTGGTCACACGGGGAGTGGGGTCCCAGGGACCCCAGCCTTGCACAGTTCTCTGGAAAGCCCTGAGTAGCCCTCAGCCTTTGTGTGGGTCCATTATGTTCTATCAAGCTCATTATCAATGATCAACTGAGGGCAGAGAATGTTTGAGATCAAAAAGAGGAAGAAATATGAACAATATTTAAGAGATCTAAATATATGACAGCGAGTTCGCCCAGTGATGGTGACAAGGAGATAAAGCCTGTGCCTGCTATGGGCCCCGTACATACAATGGCTTTTGTAAAACTTTTCCAATCAGTGGGGGATAGGACATGTAGAGGCCCAGGTCCAAGATGACGTGCATGTTTTGGCACATTGTTATCTCCGAACGAAAAGGTGCACAAGAAACATGCCTCTGAGAAAGGGACCTCAAAGCAGCACGGCTCTACTGGAAAATCTTTCCCACTGACACTGCTCATGGTACCCAACCCCTTGTTAACTTTCTTGAAACCCGGTTCTACGGACCGGATAACATAACCGACTCAGAGCTAAGATGGATCTTTACACTTCAAGTTCCATAACTTTGTTTAAATAAGTACGGGAAGAAATGCATTTGGCCAGTAAAGACGGCCCCTCTCTCTGTGCACACTCACAGCATTGTGAACCAATGAAAGCAACCCCAAGGCGTCGCTACCGTTATCATAAACCTGCCAGAATGACAAAGCCTCGTCCAGGTAGGACTGTGATGTCTGTCCAGCCTGTGCACTGGTCAGAGATGACAACGTTTGAACTTAACTCTCCTTTCCCTGCGAAGCCGGCAGATATGCTCAAACAGGACTGCGGTCACTTTAGCCTGGCTACCACAGCTTGTCTGGAGTCAGGCCTTGTGGCAACTTGGCACACACTGCCTGGAGCTCAGGGGTTGATCTGGGGCTGCCGTTCCCAGGCCCAGCCCACCAAGCACAGCTGGTATTGAAACCAAGTGCCCCGACGACTTTAGGATTAACGTCTCCATCCAGAATGTCATTCCCTTTCTTGTCCTGTCCTTGTTCCCCTCAGGACTGAGAAGCATCAAAGAAAAGGGAAAACTTAAACTGAACAGACCCTTGGGCCCCCCTGGATACGAGCCCCTCCTTGCCCCCCACTTCCTGCCTGGCCTTCCCCATGTTCCCAAGAGCAGACTCAAGCAGTTACTGATGAGGACAACAGAGTCACTGGACTCCCGGCTCCTCCTGAAGGGGATATAGGCTATTGCCACCTGATGCATGTCTTTGAGATGAGGTGGGAGTTTAGGTACATGTTTCTCATCCAACCTTCAAGCCTAAAGGAGGCAGAGATTTTTACCACCAAGACGCCCACCTCCACACGCACACTGTCCTCTGTCCTTCCTCTTCCCGCTGCACATCACTACGCGACATAGTGTACACGTCAGTTCTTCACTCTCTTCCCTGTGGCTTTATCATTTCCTTCCCCCACCCCCGACTCTTGGGCTGCCCAGTGCCGGAACATGGCATGTAATCGCTGCTCAAGAAGAAACTGTTGAACTGATTTGGCAAATCCAAGAGGGTAGTTGTCTAATGGCCCCAGGGTCACGGAGCCAGTCGATCACAGCCCAGGGATTTGAACTTCGGGCATCCACACTCTTTCCTCTCACTGTTCTGATCATCAGAAAGCACTTGCGTCGTTGAGTTGAACCTTCTTTGTAGCAGCCCCACTTCTCATCCTGCTCGGCGCACAGGTCCACTGAAGCAGAAGAGCAGGCCAGTCAAAGACCCTGCTCACGCAAGGGGTCAACCTGCTACTCCCCATCACTGCCCCCATCACTGCCCTCACTCTTCTCTGGCTTGTCAGTGACACAGCAGATTCAAAGTCGCAGGTGTGCACACACGTCCTCACAGAGGCAGTGCTATGTGGGCGGAGGGGGAGCCGCTGGCAGCCTGGCAGTCCCATCTGCAAGGCGGGAAGTCGGCCAGACTCTCCAGCTCCTTGGGGGCGGGAGTCAAGACCTGGCAGGTCTGTGCCACATCCCATCCTCTGTGCTCAGCCTTGGTGATACCACATTCCTCACGCTCCTCCCGTCCTTGGGCCCACGGGGCATTGCCGGGTGGGAAGGGCGCCCTTGCTCAACCATCTTGGACAGCCTGGCATCTCACCTGTGCAGCCACCCCTCTGCCCTGGGCCAACACAATGTGAAAGGTGCCAGTGGAAACTGAGCAGCCCAAGCGTGGGATGGAAACACTCCCCACCACCCCCACACAGGTCCCACCTGATGTTTGTCTTTCTGATTCATAAAAAAGGCCAAGAAAGCTGTCCTGCCCCTTCAGCTGAGGACACCACTGTTGAATGCAGCTGGTGACAGGATCCCTGCTCATAGCTAAACGGCGAGGCTGTCCCTTGTCTCCTGATGCCCTGAGCACCACCCCGCAGGGCTCTGCCATCCCACCCCAAACACCAACCCTGCCCCCTCAGTCCCCCCACAACTCTGCTGGGGCAAAGTGCAGTGACATGGCCAGGACTTGCCCTAGGGCCTCTCTTTGATGCTGGTGTTCGCCTTTGAGCCAAGCCGCTTTCCGAGGAGCCTACAGTGAGTTCTGGTCCTTGGCGATCTTTCATCCAGAAATCTCTAGGACATTTTGTGCACTGTGGAACCTCATGGAGTTGTGGCTTGGCAGACATCAAAATACCCATTTTTCCAGTGGTAAAGTAGGTTCTTTGAAGTTAACAGCATTCAGAAGCATCCTGGAAGTGGCACCAAAGCGATTATTTTAAGTACAAATGGCCACTGTGATTGGGAGTCCCCTGTGCAGGCCCTGGCAGCAGCTCTGTGCACAGGTGAGTGACCCCTGGCCCTGGATGCAGGGGCTGCCCTTGCCTTTGTTAAGCAGATGGTGCACTTGACACTCTCAAGTTTGGTCCAAAGTGTTGACCTTCCCATCATAGGCAGTTTGAACTCCCCTAAGGCAATGGGCCTCGCTTCCCTTCCTGAATGTTACACCCTGGAGGCTCCGGAGGAGAAAAGCCCAGGTGGGACAGAGGAGACCAGGCCAAGAAAGGGGCTCTGATGGCCTAGAGCCTGAACAGGTGCCACCCTGTTGCCACAGATACTTCTCCCACGTGGGCCTAGCTGTCTTTCCTGCTCCAGACCTGGGTCTCCAGAAACCTGTCTCCACGGGTAGCTAGACCCCCTTTCCTGACATGTTTTCTCATGTCACCCCCCACCTCGCTGCTCCACCTGGGCTCCAACCCCTTTGGGAACACAGTTCATGCTCTGTTCCCCGCTGACCAAGTCCTGCAGCTCCAGCTCCTCTCCCAGGAGGCCCAGCACCGGCCCTTCCTCCTCTGTGAGCATCCCTGGGGGTTCCCGGCTTAGGACTTTAACTTGCTGTCCCCTGGGGCTGCGATGATTTTCTCCCTGACTGTATTTACTCTCGGTTTATTTAATCAGCACTCATATAGCAAGGGATTTGTGGCAAATTTACAAATTTTAACTCACCTTCCTTGATCTTCATGTCTCAGCTTATGTTTGCCCATCAGAGAGGCTTTCCTGATTTTCCGCTAAACCAGCCTCCATCTCCGCACCCCATATCCCCTCCCTGCCCTGCACCTGCTGCTCCACGCTGGCTCCTGCCCTGCTTGCGATTATCTCCCATGGAAGGTAAGCTCCAGGAAAACAGGACACTTGTGTCCTTAGAGTTAAGGATGATGGGGGCACATACCCACTCTTGTGTGAAGAACGAGTGAATATGGGGGTGGTAAGGATAAATTAGCGGTTTAGGACTAACATATACACACTAATGCATATAAAACAAACAACAAGGACCTACTGTTTAGCACAGGGACCTATACTCAATATTTGGTGATACTCTAGAAGGGAGAAGAATCTGGAAAAGAATATATATGTATATGTATGTATAACTGAATGACTGTATTGTACACCTGAAGTGGGACCTTGTAAATCAACTATACTTCAATAACATTTTTTTAAAGAACGCAATGAGTATTTTTGCCCCAAATTTCAGGGCCCATAATGCTCCCAATGTGGCACAATCATTTACCTGCAGACTTGTAGGAATGTGAGACCTTCCTGTTCACACAGGAAAACTAACCTTTCAAATTCAGTTGCATAAGATAGATGCCTGTTTGGACCCAGAAGTAGAACGTACGCTCCAAAGACACGGCATGAGAACAAGATCTTGGCCTTCAGGTCTTAATACCAACATTCTGCCCCTTAGGGTTTCCAGGTGATGCCTGGTCCCTTTGACATTTAAAAAGCAAAACATGCTTCCAAGACAAAAATGCATCCCGCCCCCTGTGTCCCCTACCTTTGGGGACCCAAAAGGTGTTTTGTTCCTATCGATAACCAAGGAAAGAGTCATTTTCCAGGCTCAAGGGATCATTGCATGTACAGTCAGAACTGGAAAGAAATGGGAATGTCTACTAGCTCAGGGTTTTAAACCCTTTTCCCCTCACCAAGACCTACAGTAAGAACTGTGTTTTCTATATAACCTGATACCTGTTCACATACGTGAACATAAATGCATGGTTCCCAGAACAATCCGTACCCTTGCTTCAGATAATAATGTACTGCATTAATGTTCTAGTACATTCTTCAAAAGCCTGCCCCTAATTCACCAAATGATTTCACAACCCACTAACGGCTTATAACCTACAATTTGAAAACACTGACTCTGGTCCCACCCCTCCCCCCCCTTTTTTTGGCAGAGAAGAAAACACAGCCCAGAAGCTGATGAACTGCCCAGGATCCGGAAGCCAGGGCAGAGCCTGAACGGAGCGCAGTGAGTGACCCACAGACCCAGTCTGGACAGTTGCTTCTCCTCCCTGTGGGAGTCCCTGATCACCCGGGCAGAAATTGCATTTGTTAAAAGTCTTTTCAGCTTTTACAACTGGAATAGCGCTCAGCTGTCAGCAGGTCACGGTCCTGGTCCAGGTGCTGACACCGCATATCTGACACCATTTCCTCTCCAATGTGGTCAGTCTACCTGCTGACCAGGCCCCCCTGAGTCGGTGATGGCCCTGAAATGCCAGCCTCCGCCTGGCAGAGTGTGTATGTGGAGAGCATTATGCCCAGGGGGCTAACTTCATTGCAAAACAGTGTATTTCCTCACATTTTTCGCTAAGATGTTCCACACAGAGGAAAAGCATTTCATGAGATGATCCCAAGAGGGAATTCCAAGGTCAAAGTTGAACAGCTCAATATACACTGGAATCAATAAACTCATCAGTTAATACGAGGTGAGCGCTAGAACCCAGAGGGGAGTGTTTCCGACGTGCAAGAGGAATCTAGACCAGTGACGTCTGATATTTTTCCACGTTGAAGGGAAGGAACAAGAAATAGCAGGCTTTCTGTGTGTACTATTGGTGGGTGGTTTGGAAAAGAGCCCCCAGGCCTGTGGGGGACAGAGGTCACCCCTAACTTGCTCAGTAGGTCTGTACTGAGCCACTTAAGAGCAGCTTTGCACACAGCATATAAGTAGTCTATTAAAAGAGTCCAAACATCTGGGAATCCGAACTGTCCCCAGGGGAAAACCAGGCAGGACAGGCAGGCGGCATGAAAACAGCCACTGAGGGATGGCGTGGACGGCTCGAATGGCAGCATTCCCCTGTGTCACATGGAGGTGACTTTGCACCTTTGTCCTTGGCTGCTGTGCACCCCTCGCCCCCTGGGTTTCAGATCACGAGCCGTGGTACTCAGGGTCTCAGAGCCTGTTGCCTGACTCAGGATGTGTGCCCCCTGCCCCCACCATGTTGTTCTACCCCCGGTCACATCACTCTGTCGGGGCCTCCCTCCCACACAGCAGGCCCCAGGCTTGCACCTGAGCAGGGGCTGAGGGCTCCACATGCCAGCACTGGGTTTGGCAGCCAGGTGAGCCTTGCCATGGGTGCTGATGCTCCTAGAAGAAGAACAGGCGGCAGGAAAGTCCAAGTAGAAACCAAAGCCAGAGTGAGGCAGGCCTTCCCCAGGGTGGGACTGGGAGAGCCCAGCCCCAGGTTTGGGGTAACAGGACGGAAGCGATGGGTTGTCAGCCTCAGAGCAATTCCGAGCATGTTGAGAACACCCACGGCCAGCCTTTGGCAGGTAGGATGGGACAGGATAAAACAGGATAGAACAGGAGTCTGCCACATGCAGCCAGGGCGCAGATCGTGGATGTCCTGTGGTGCGTCCTGCTGTGTGTGCGCGTGAGCCCTGGGAGATGATATAAAGGGCGACTCCAAGGTTGGGGGGCGGGGGACGGTTAAGGAAAACCGGCCCTGTGCTTGGGTTTGTGGTTCCACTGAAGGGGCTCCAGCCAACACATCCCCAGGAAGTGGCCAAGTCCCCTGCATGGCTCTTCTCACAGCCCAGAGCCAGGGGCCTAGGCTGAGTGCTGGCTGCCTCACCTCCCGCACCTCCAGGGGTACCTTTCAAAGGCTCTGCCCCCCACCCCCCGTGTCACCACCTCCATCTGCCTCAGGCTCCTTTCTTGTCAGCTGGGAACTCTGACATTAGCCAGGATGGTGCCTCACCAAGAAAGAGCATGAGGAAGTGATGCCGAGCCCTGTGAACCTGCTCGCTCTCAGGACCATAGGGCTGCGAGGAAACACCTCATTTCTCTGTTACTGTCACCCTAAATCTCACCAAAAGTCCCTATACCTCTCACAGACCCAAGAGTTTGTCATTTGTGTTTAAATCAAACTGTACAGATGAGGGCCCCACAAAAACATGTTTGCCCAGAGTCCTGCAACCCTGAAGCTGGCCCTGGGGAGGGGGCAGCCTCCCGATGGTGGCCTTCTCTTATCTCTGATCCCCTACCTGGCGTCCTCCTCCATCAAGTAAGTGTGTCCACAGTGCCAGCACAGTACCGGCCACACAGTCAGTGGTTAAAAGCGTGTTCTGGAAGGCAGGGAGAGAGGGTGACACTAGGGATGCCCCTGATGTTTTTATTTTTTTATCTTTTCAGAAGAGGCGTAATAAGGGAATTAGCTAAGAGTGAAAGACAAGGAGGGGTGTGAGGAGGTCAGCTTTAGGCAGACTTCAAAGTGAAGTTCAGTTTTTAGACACAAGGGAGGTTCTCAGGCTGAAGCTGCTCAGAGGCGACGGGGGGTGGGGTGGGCGGTGGCCTCCCCTTTGATCCCCGCTGGATGCCGACTTACTACAGATTAGGAAACTTGCAGGAAACCACAGGACAGCCACGTGGGCTTGGGAGGGACACACTCTCTGATGGAAAACCCACAAATGAACACACACGTTCAGAACTCATAAATGAACCAGAAAAGACAGCATACTTGAAAAGCAGTATGTATTTCATTACTAAGCAAGTTTACTGATTTGTCTCAGTTTTATGTCACTGGAAGCCTCTATCTTGGCAGGATCACTCCAGGCTGCTGCTTTTGATTTTGCCGACTTGGTGGTGACCTGTACAGAACCCCTGCTGCAGAGCTGGGATGTTCTTGCATCTGCCTGTGCCAAGCCGAGGCACTTAACCAGATGATTGCAGCCGAAGTTTCTCTGATGTCTTTTGTTTCTGAAATTTGGGTTGAAAATGAGGTTTGAGGGCAGAGTACTCTTTATAAGCTGAGACTCAGGCAGCACCAGCTTAAACGGCTGAAATGGCTATGCTGCGGAAAACCTACGTTTGTAAACATGTGTGGTCATGAAACACACAGCCAGGCCACATTCTCCTTGCAGCGTGACTGCATTTCTGATGACCCCATTCACTGTCTCAAAGCCTGGGACACACTCAGCTCCTCAGAATGAAAGGGGTGAATGTCTCGTATTAGACACAACTTCTTCCCAACTCAGGAAAATGGTAATGCAGATGACGGCGTGTTCCAGATTGGGAAATGGCAAGAGAAGGCCTTCTTGGCACTTTCCAGCCCAAACACCCACCACGCACCATCAGCATTGGCACAAATACTCACTGAGCCCATCCCCAGGCATGTATGTTCTGTGCATCTTTACTCCCCATGACCTTGTGACCTACTGTCCTGCCTCCGAGGGTTTCCCTTTGATGGGAAGGAGGAGGTGAGCTGGAAGAGGCATAGGCATTTTGGTTGGATGAATTAAATCGTGAATGACAGCTCTCTGCCATTCACGGACTCTGAACGTCTGTGCTTGTATCACATACAAGGTGCCTCAGAGAGGACGGAGCTGGGGGTGGGTAACAGAAGGCAAACTGCAGCAGCTTCTGTGTTCAGAGCCCCCCGTGGGGAGAGCTGATCCCCCAGCCTGCCCTTCTCCATGCGATGACCTTGGGGCACAGGCTGCCAGTACCCTTCTTTCACATCTGCAAGAGGCAGTGAGATACTCTCTGAAGTCAGAGAACTCTTTTTCCCCAAAGAGATTCACCCCCTGGTGTAGAAGCGCCAGGATACTGTCCAAACCAGAGGAAGCCATGGCAACACCAGCATCCTGGGGGTTGGGGGGTGGGAAAGGAGGTGTTTGTGGCCCAGTGCTGTTTCGGCTATGCCTGGAAATTGTGGTTTTATAAAAGCTAAAGAACTGTGGAATCTTAGAGCTGGAAGAGATGACTAGATCACCCAGCCTAATATTCAGGCAGCCCAGAAATTCCCTCTAAGACAGCGCTGGTGGGATGCGCTAAAGGCTCTGCAAGGATGGGGGCTTTCCAGCCGAGGAGGTGTCCAGGGCGTGACTGTATCCATACGCAGCTCCATTGATTGGGGACAGAGTATGTGTCCACGTTATGGCAAGCGTACCTGCCAAACAACCTGACCAAGTAGGAGCTACTGATTTCCGCATTTTATAGACAAGGAAGCTGAGGGTTAGTTATTAACTTGCCCTTGGTCACAGACTTGGTAACCGACACAGCCAGGATTCAAAAATGGGTTTGTCCGACATCAGAGCTAAACAGGTGACACGAACTGTCCTTCCTCTGTGGCCTTGTATGTCCTATAACAAAGTGCCACCATTCTCTTGGGGCCAAGAGGGGCCTCTCGTGGCTTGGAGAGTAAGGACATGCCTCCTTCCTGGAGATGCTTCAGGTGCCAAAAAACCTCCTGGATGGGGCAGCCCTCCAGCAGGCACAAAGGAGGTATAGGGAACTGCCACTGCCCTTGGAAGGAGTACTTGCCACCTGACTCTTCGATACTCTGTTGCAGGGTCTTGCCATCAGCCTGTCTCCCCTCTTGTGAGAGGTGAGGCCATTTTCTTCACATCTCCAAATTTTGGCCCTTCTCACATGTTTTTGGAGGATATTGCCAGGAACGTTACCAGTTCTGATATCAAAGTCCTAACTTCAATTCTTGTGTTTTGTGAATAGTATCATTGAAATCACGGGAAAAGGCTCCAAAAGGTGGATTTCCTTCCACCTCAGACCTTGCAAGACATTTCTATTAGATTTTAACAAAATTCCATCAGGTCAATAAATAAGGGAAGATAATTTGTACTCATGCATGAACAATTATTTTTCCAGTTAAATATTTTAAAACAAATTTTGCCACAGATTCTACTTAAGGAATGTGTCGTGGACCAACTTCACATTTTTGTCACCTCAGTTTGACCAGGACCTAAGTGGGGACCCAGGCAATGGAACCCGCCATTTTCATCCTGGAACAATTGTTCCATCTACACCATTTGGCCCCCCTCTTATCTACAGCACCGAACAGAGTGGTTGGTATCTGGAGGTTGTTATTACTTCTCAGGAGTCAGAACTTATTCACAATTTGTAGTACACACAGGACCTCAGTGAACACCAGGTACCACCAATGGGGCACCAACACCAAGCAGATGAAAGCCCTCCTTGGATGAACAGGCAGAGTCCAGGGGCTGTTAGGGCAGTTATTCCGTGACACGGTAGGGTCACCTGTCCTTATACCTTTGTCAAAACCCAGAGGATGTACAACACACAGACTGAGCTCTGCTGTCAACTGGAGACTTTGTTTTAATAATAATGTATCAGTATTGGCTCATCAATTGTAACAAAGGTACCACACTCACTCATATGAGTTGTTAATAGGAGAAACTGGGGGGGGGGGCAAGGGTTCTGTGGGAACTCTCGTACTTTTCCTACAATATCTTCTGTAATCCTAAGCAGCTAAAAAGTCTTTTAAAGAAAAAAAAAGGGGGGTTCCCTTCGTGGCTCAGTGGTTGATCCCACTATGGATTCTTTGTTGCTGTGGCTGTGGTGCAGGCCAGCAGCTGTGACTCCGATTCGACCCCTAGTCTGGGAACTTCCACATGCCAAGAGTGTGGCCCTAAAAAGCAACAACAAAAAAAAGAAAAGAAAAGAAAAACCTCCTCTTAGCCAGTATACAAATCTGCTGCAACAGGATAAAAAAGGGAGAACAAGAAACAAGGAGGAGAAGAAGAACACAAAAGAAAAGAAAAAAGTAGCATTAAATGACAAAGGACTCAATTTGGAAGAACATGTAACTTCAGAAACGGAAGAAGTTCTAATATAACTTGAGGAAAAGAAAAAATTCCCTTAGTGCTTTACACTACAGGATTTTGAAAACCCATGTTAATAAATGATTATAGGATGTGGCTGTGATCCAGCCAAGAAAAATGTAAAATAACTCTGGATCCAATGAGGCAGTTGAGAGGTTCATTGAACGTATCATGTCACAAAGTAAACCAGCAGTAATACGAGCTCTATGAGGAATGCCGTGTGTCCAAGTCAGGGATTAACACCTAGGGGACAGCAGTACTGGCAGCCGGGGCTGGGAGCGCAGGATGGGCTGATCGTAAGACCAGACCCACCTAGAAGTGAGGTTTGGGTTCTCTGTGGCCCTAACCCTGACTATCAGCCACTGCCAGCACCTAACCATGGAAGCACCACCTCTAGGAGAAGGAGTTGATCAATAAAAAGATGGCCTTCTGGCTGGATCAGTCAAAAAAAGGCACCTCCTCTGGGCAGAACAGTCAGCACAGGGCCATCCTGCAGGCTGAAACACACCCTTGCTGGGGTCGTGGCTTGGCAGAGCACAGGCTGGAGTTGGGCTCCCATAATGCCACTTGCAAAGAGCCTGGTGCAGGCACAACCTGTACAACCATCCCTGACACCTTCATTCAGAGAGGCCCAGGCTCTGAGTTCCAGGCGCAGATCTGGGGTTGATGAGCAACTGCACTGATGCCATAGGAGCTTTTCCAGGAAACCCCAGCCCAGCTAAGGAAGCAAAATCACTCCTCTTTGTTAAATATGGAAATATATCGATACATGGGCTTCTAAGAATAAATATAGAGATGAACTGATTCAAACTTATAAGATCAACTTTTTGTGTTAATTTATATTCATAAATAGAACAATAAAATGTGTGGGTTTCACCTGAAGTCTTGAAATTAGATTTTAACATTTGCAGTTTTAATCAGTCAGAGATTCAAGTGAAGCCAATTAACTCATAAATAATCTTTTCTGCATATGAAATCACAGCTCTAGCATTGAAAAGAACTCTATAAAACAATAGGCAAAATAGGATTCAAAAAAAGAGAGAGGATTATAAAATCGTAGAGCTGAAGAAATAAATTGAAGAAATAACACTCTTACAGAACCAACAGCTAGATCAGAAACAGCAAGAAACAAAATCGTTAAGGTCAGAAATCAATTTCTGATGTAAAAGTATGGTTTCCTGTCATCAGAGTAAATGTAAAGGAAAAAGACAAATTTCTTACAACAAAAAGACTGTGATTGAGAAAATTTAATGTTTTAAGGAAAAAGTCAGCCAATGAAAAGCTGAAAGTACTCAAAAATATATCATGAGAAGAATGTTCCTTAAATGCAGGTAAAAGGGAAAACTCCAGATAACATTTTCCAGAAAATCAATACAAAACTTATGATTATTGAGACTTATCCTGGTTGTGATTAACCTTTCAGGCGAAAATCAAGAATCTTTTAGGGGTCCAAATACGGCTGCTTCTTCCTGGGAGTATCTGGCTGGCCTCAGGCTTGTCCACAACAATATTTGAAGCCAAAAACTATTGGAGTAAATGTGATCCAAGGATGTTACACCCAACCAGGATGCCATCAAGTACATGAAGTCCCAAACATGGCCCAGCTCCAGAAATACAGCACCCTTGTGTCCTAGAAAAACCCTGCATCGATGCAACCAAGGGAGAAATGGAGAAACCGAGGCCGAGTGTTTAATGCCAGAAGATCGTGAAGCAACATTTGCAGGATTCTAAGGGAAAGTGATCCAGGAGTACAATAGCCAGCCAACTGTTCCTCCAAGCCTTTGAGAATGAAATCCAGCCAACCAAGGGATAAATCACAAGGAATAGCACAGCCTCAGTAAAAGAACTAATGGTGAGTAGGAAGGAAATCATTTACAAAGAGCGATGGTTAATGACTGATGGTTATGGCATGAAAGACAAATAGTCTAAAACATAGAATCACAAAAGACCAGAAAAGCGGAGGAGTTCCCTGGTGGTCTAGTGGTTAGGATTTGGGGCTTTCAAGACTGCAGGAGGAAGGCAGGAAGAAGAGAGGATTCTACCCTGCCTTCAAGGGAGACTTTCTTTAGAACAGCCAAGGGCTCCAACCACAAGGTCTTCCTGGTCTTTTTCACTGATTGTGGAAGAATCCCTTAAGGAAAGAATCTGTTGTGGAGAAAAAAACATTGATCTGAATTTCTGAAATCCCTTCATTTCACTTCGGTTTTCTGCTTAAGAAAAATTAAATTTAAAAAACAGGATGCCCAGCACAGTCCCATGTTTATATGATGATGTTGGAAGTTGCCCTATGTTTTCATTCCTATAGCTTCATGGAAAGGTGGCTGGAAATGTATTCACATAATGCTAATGACACCTAATTCTTTGTGATAAGACTTGGGGTGATCTTTTCCTTTCTTTATATTTTTCTGCATTGTTTGAATTTTCACGATTATGAATCATTTTAACAGAAAGTATAAAGTAGTTACTCTCAAAGGAACATCAACTGGCCTCAGGAGGTGAGAAATCAGGGCATCAGGAGGGAGAGGGCTGTAACCCTGACCTTCAGCTTACTGGGTGCTCCTGTGGGTGCAGGGCTAAACTCACAGACAAGCCAACATCGTGAGATGGGAGGACACAAAAAGCCACCATCCCGTCAAAGCTGGATCCCTTTGAATTGTCACCTACGACTGCATCCACATGGATTCATTCATCGAATCTTCCTCCAAATTGTGGCTGAAACACGAGGCCTATCGGGCTGGCCAAGGAGGGCTGGCAGCCAGTGCTGGGCTGGAGCAGCAGCCCGAGGTCCTCAGGAACCTGGGCCCGGGGGATGGGGAGGGAGGAAGCAGATATTCGGGCGGGAGCAAAATTGGCCAAGGAATGTGCCTCTGCAAACCAGAGACCCTGGAGGTTGACTATCACACAGAAGGAGGTCAGTTTGAGAATTAAGGTCAGTGAAAAGCTAAGGGGCAGAGGGACCGACAGATGAGGTTGAGATGTCATTTCTTGTGGGTGAGACTTGTTGGCCAGGCCCTCCTTGGAAAGGCCCCGGCTCATGTTACAGGTTCAACCTGTCGTTTTGGGCCCCTGAGACGTGCAATGAAAAGGCTGAGATATTAGGTGTGTCTGGGGTGGGCTAGCTTGGGTGGGAGCTCGGGGGTGGGAGTGTGTGGAGAGGGGCCACGGGGAATTGAGCCTCAGAGATCCACCTGGCCGTTGTCACCTTTTGCCCACTCTCCAGCAGCCTTGCCCAAGGAAAGTGCAGGACACACCCCTTACAACAAGCCCAGCAAAAGTGCCCTAGAGCCGCTGACAGGTCCCTTTGGGTGGCGAGTGGCTAGTCTCTTCATGCTGAGGGGAAGGGCCGCGCCCCTGCTGGTCAGTCCACACATAGCCATTCCCAAGGCCCTCACCTGTTTCTGAACTTCAAACCAGTTACTCCAGTGGAGGCCAAAAGCTTGCTTGGCCCGTTTGCACAGCCGTCGTGTAGAAACGCTCCAACTCTCACGGGGCTGGCCAACCCACACAGAAACTCAGAGCTTATTTCCAATCAAATGTGGGAGAAGTGGTTTCTCAGGCTGCCTGGAAACACCCCTGGGTCAGCACGGTTCACAGAGGTCATGCTGGCGGCCGGTATTACTCAGTGGGCCAAAAAACGGAGAAGGGATTAATTTTGAGCTCCAGAAATTCATTGAAAAACCATTATGAGTCACTTGGCTGTACACTGAGCACCGACAGAGGCCAGGAAGGCACCGGCCTCACTAATGTGGAACCTGCTGCAGAGACTAGAGTAAAGGGCCAGCCCAGGACCAGAGAGAAGAGGCCACCAGCGAAACAGAAGAGGTTGTGATCATCCTCTTCCAAGGCAGGGCCCTGCTCCTGGGACGCTGGGGACTGAGGAGATGTGGGGGCATGGCTGCTGTCCTCCCGCCTTGGTAGAGACCAGGGCATGCTGCCAGCTGGGACTGTGCTAAAACACCTTGCATGTTGTTGGCGAATAAGGAGATGAAGTGTTTAGGCGGAAACGTTGACTGATGCGCCGCCCCCTGCCCCCCGCCCCCTGCTGACCCTCCAGCCTCAGCCGTTCATGTAAACTTTCACAGTCTGGGTTTCCTCTTCTGGAAGAGGATTCACCACCTGCTCAGCCCAGGCCCTGGAGTCACCCTGTGGCCCTCAGCCCTGTGTTCTTCAGGGTCTGAGAGTCTGCAGATTCTCTTAGCAGGTGTACAACTTTCCCCCACCCATTGCACCCCAAACCCCTTGCTGAGGTCACGCCTCTCTCCCTGATTCACCAGATTCCCTGAGGCAGCTCCCCCCCACACCTCCACCCAGTTTCTCCCTCTTTCTCCCAACTTTCAGACTGATTTTCCTAAAACATAACCTCATGATGCTTCTCCTCTGCCGAAGACACTTTTACGGCTACTCGTGGCTTCCTGGCCAGAGATACAGCCTCTTGACCAGGTGTGAATGACAGATGCTCACCTATCTGGCTACAGCCCCTGCGTTTCCAGGGGGAACAACCTTCCAGGTTCACCCAGGACAGTCCTGTCTCAGCCGTGCTCCCTGACAAACCAGGGTGAGGGGACCCCTACCAATATGTATAGTCCCCAAATGCTCTCTCCTGGCCATCACCCCTGGGATTTTGCCAAGAATGGTCCCCTCTATTTCACCTACTAAAAAACCCAGCCCATCTCATCCTCCTGTCTCAAAGGATGGGCTCCAACCAGCAGCTTCGGTCTCCCAGTGACAGTGTCAGAAACGGGGACCCATGGGCCCTTGCCCAGACTGCTGACTCAGAAACTCTGGGGTGCAGCTCAGCAATCTTTTTTTTTTCCCCAAATCCTCTGAGGACACTTGATGTATGCGAAGGGTGAAAATGAGGGACCTCTTCCTGCCGCAGCCTCACCAGCCCATCTGTGATGTGCACACTACCATGAGCCCGGCTGCGGTTTTAATATTGACTCGTTCAAACCCAAGTGCAATTATTGGCTGAAAATCTACCTCCCCATCTGACCCCAAGCTCTTTGAAGACCGCATTGCCACTTTCTGCTGCTCTCCAGGTAATAGCAGTCCATGTTTGTAAATCCTTGGCAGTTTTATTAACTCTTGTATTAAGGGAACAGACTTATTAAATGATAATTAGTTCCCTCAGTCAAACCGCGTTGCAGGGAAGTGTGAAATCCTAGGAGAAAGAATGTCCGAGAATGACAAAGAAGCAGGTGTTTACACACTGCCTGGAAGCATCTGTATGGGTGAATTTTGCCCTAATTCTCATTAAAAGCCACAGGTCTTGGCTCCCTTCATTTAATCATAATGATAGACATTCTTTTCCTGCTCAAAGGATTGTCACTACTTTTCAGAATATCTTATCCCTTGAGGTCGAAGGCTCACTGAAGTTTTGGACATTAAAAAAAAAAAAAAAAACCCACCTCTGGGGACTAAAAAATTGATTTTGAATATTTTACAGCCTCTGAGGCGGCTCTCTCTTTGTACACTTTTGGTCTCAATTAAAACCACTGCCACATGCCTGCTATTAATAATGACAGCAATTTACTTCTGTTGAAATTGAAAGGCTTCAGTTCTCTTTGAAAAGCCTAAATGCATTTCACATGGTTTACAGACATGTTTCAAAGCCTTCTTCTCCTTTACAGTTTTTTTTTTCTTTTTGTTTTTTGAAATAGACTTAATCTTCAAAGTGTATGATTGCCATCGGGTGCCTAAAGACAGAGATCTGAGCACACGCAAAAGTACACGTGTGTGTGTATATTTACATTAATACTGATATTTATATGTTGTGGTCAAATCGTTCTGCCTTCCGAGGTAACTTGTTATTGTTCATGTGAATGTAATTTAACTGATTTTTTTTCCCCCTAGCATTTTTACTTGACATTTTAAGAGTCAGTGAAACTATGGAAAAAGAAAAAACGCTCAATGAAGAAACATAATTGTTTTCAGCAAACCACATGTGACATTTCAGATGTAGGTTTTATATGGTATTGTCTTGAAAGCGTATATGCATTTGGGAAGATTTCTTAAAGTAAATCATTAGAAGAAAACCTACAACAAATAATTAACATTCATCAAATACATAAGAAGAAGGGTTTGATTTGGACCACATCAAACGGCCAAATTTTCATTGTTGAGTTTCATACACTGAACGTTGAGAAAACAGATTTTGATTCAAAAGGATTCTGCCCCACCCACATGCTCCAGCGCTGCTAGTGTGGGTGAGGGAAGAGGTCTGGAAGCAATTGGGCTGGATGTCCCCACACTCAGTAGGAAGCAAACCCCATGCCAGGGTCCCAGGTTTCTGAAGGACTCAGAAATTAAGGGTCAAGATTAAGTAGAAGGTTTTTGAAGTCAATGACATGGAAAATTCATTTTTAAATTATCTTAAAGCCATTAATGGCAAAGTTTGAGATTTTTTTTGGAATTTGTCCAGTGTGACCCATCTTCATTGATCATGTATGTTGAAATAGCTATCGATCCCATTTCGCTGAATAAACACAAAATAAGCCAATAATTACTACACTGTAATTACTACACTGTAGCTCAGACAGAAAAAACGTTCCATATTTTTACAATGCAGCAAATGAGCAATTTCACTTATTTATTTGTTCATTACTAAAACATTGGTGCAACAACAATTTCAATGCATCAACAATTTCTATTTTATAATTTTTACTTTTCTTCTACCAATTATTTTTGACCCTGGATTTTTCAGGTAATTTTTTTAAATTAATAGTCAATAGACTTATAAAGAGATCAGGTAAAATTATACTTATCTTCTCAAGTTAATACTCTAACCTTTGTCCTTAACTTTTCATTTGAGACAAAATTAGCAAAGTTCAGTAATCCCCAGGAGGTTTTAAATTTAGCTTTATATGGTGCAAAGAAAGCAGCCTCCAACCAATGGAGAGCTCATCTTCCATTTCCCTGGCCTGAAGGAAGGGATCTAATTTCTTCCAGTTTTATAAAACATCTCAAGCTGAAGGGTCAAAGTTTTTGATCATACACCCATCTTGGCTAAAAAAAAATCACTCTACTATGTCCTGAATAAATCATACATAAGGACTGTGATTTTTAAAAGGATGAAAAGAAGATAAACTAAATAGAATCTTGAACATTATTCATGACATTAAATGATAAATAATCTTTTTTTTTTCTTTTTACAGCTGCACGGTGGCATATGGAGGTTCCCAGGCTAGGGGTCAAATGGGAGCTACAGCTGCTGGCCTACGCCATGTGTTCCCTCTTGCAACTCCCACTGCCTCTGCTGCCTACACCACAGCACACAGCAGTGCCATATCCCCAACCCACTGAGCAAGACGAGGGATAAAACCTGCATCTTATGAATCCTAGTCAGATTCGTTTCCACTGCACCACAATGGGAACTTCGAACAATATCTTTTTGCCTCATGATGGACTGTGCTTCTTTGAAAATCTAACTTAAGAATAAAAGTAAGGAGAAATGCTGCTGTGTTCTTCCTCTCCCCCATGGGCAGGGGCACATGTACCCTCCGAGTGCCTTTCTCAGCCACTGCACGTCTGTCTTCCTGTCTCCAAGCTCAGGTCTGGGAAGAGGCAGAAGCATCATCATGTTGTAGGAGGTCAATTCCGCAAGCGTTGGCCACACCTGGAAAGCTGAGGTTGGAACTCTCCTCTGCATGTAACGGCTGGGCGACCGTTCCTGGACTCCCTGGCTGGGCCTCAGCAGGTGCAGAATGCAGAATGGGTGGCGGGGGTGGGCTCATCAACCCTCAGCAGCACATGGGGTTGGGGCCCCGGGATGCTGGAGCCAACAGGCAGGACCCGCACCCTGAGCAGACCTCCCTACATGCAAGACCAGGTACCCAGCCCCGCTGGAGATGAAAGCCCCCCACCCCACCCCCACCAGCGATGGTTTCAACCTGGTTTCCCCTGGACCCCCTCCGCAACACCCAGAGGCATCTTTCGTGTACACACACACAGCTTTCTACTCCCAGCATGTGTTCCCTCTTGCAACTCCCACTGCCTCTGCAAGGAGACCCACCCATTCTGGGCAAGGTGGAGTCTATTACAGGCAGATCCTCTGGAATATCCATGGTCCTCAAACATTTCTGCTCCCAGAGCCACAGATCCTGGGGCTGGGATCGCCCCATCCCCCACCCCCAGGCAGAATCAAAATCCCAGAGGCAGTAGTGCGCACAGGCGGAAGCAGATGGCCCATCCTTCCCCACAGGGGAAGTTCAAGATTTCCAAGGATGCTAATCCAGCCCAGCCACCCTGGGTTTGAAGCTATAGCGAGTACTGACCAGGGCACCTGGAGGGCAGTGTGGTGTGGTGGCAGGGGCCGTCAGTTGTCACTCCCCAGGGGCTGGGCACCTGCTCCAGCGTTATGGTGCCCACGGGACCATCCTCAAGGTCTGGTCTGTGGCTTCAGTTACCAGAGCCCACAGTGCTTTCTGATTAAATTGCCAGAGCTGGTCTGTTTCTGCACAGCTGAGAACAGCCACTCTGACCATCAGTTTAGATGCGTGATTTCAAGGTGGTGGACAGAGCCACATTCAGCTCCTCTCCCAGGCAGCCTGCTGTCCGCACCGTGCACATAGCTTCCCGCATCACCTCACTCAGTCCTCGAGATACAGGGTGGGACCATGCTGCTGTCACCATTTCACAAGCACAGAGTCCCCACGTCCTAGGTGAGATGCCAAAGCCGCATGGCTGTAGCAGAAATGGGGGTGGGCATCATTCTTGAAGTATTTGTTAGGAGCTCTGGCAGTAGCCCTGTCTGACCCCATATGGACTGATTTTAACAGGGGAGCAGTTTTCAACTCCAGCATTCAGACCTCTGCTGCCACAATGCAGGTCTGAAAAACAATTGTCACAAGGGCCACCTCAGATCACGGTGGAGGTGGCTGTGACCTTCCATGGAAAACCATCCTTGATTCTACAGCCTCAAGAAACAGAAGAGAAACCCATTTCCACCATTCAGGGCGGTGGGACTCCTTCCCAGGAGCACGTAGAAGGCCCACCTTGGAGGCTAGCACCCCATCCCCACCAGTGACTAAGGCCGCTGTGGTCAGTCTGAGCTCACCAGACTCTCACCAGCTTTCCCTAAGCGTCCGATCAGCTGCCTCCCAGCCAGTCCAGCTCACATCAGTGCCACCTAATGCAACAGCCACTTATCATCTATCTTGAGGCTGGGGGATACCATGGGGGGTGGGCTTTGACAACAGAGCAGGGCCTTGAAGCTCATTCAGTGCAGACACCAGCCCTGGTCTCGCCTCCCTGGGCCCCAGGCTTGTTCAGTGCACAGTTTTGTCTTGTTTTATAAAACCACGTTGTCTAAGCTAGTGACACTGTCCACACTTCATGTGCTTCAGAGAACAAGCTGGTTCTGCACGATATGGTTTTAATATTTTTCCGCTTTGTGTGAATGTTAGTGTCCCAATGCCCACAGGAGATTGTCAACTGTCTCGCAGTATTCACTTGGCCCAGTTCTATCCTGGTTTTCCCCAGTTTGTTCCTATTATTGTGTGTATTCTGCAAGTGTAGAAAGCAGGCACCACACACACACACACACACACACACACACACACACACACACACATAGAGCTGGATTGTTTAGCATTTGCCTGAAGATGCACCAAGAACAATGTTTAGGGAGTTCCCATCATGGCGCAGGGGAAATGAATCCGACTAGGAACCATGAGGTTTCAGGTTTGATCCCTGGCCCCACTAATTGGGTTAAGGATCTGGCGTTGCTGTGAGCTGTGGTGTAGGCCAGCAGCTGTAGCTCCGATTGGACCCCTAGCCTGGGCACCTCCATATGCCATGGGTGCCGCCCTAAAAAGCAAAAAAAAAACAAAAAACAAAAAATAAACAAACAAAAAAACCCCGGTGTTTAATACTGTTATTATTTTTCTTTGTAATTGCAGGGTGGTTTTCAACCATTTGGTATGTTTTATGAACTCTAAGTAAAATCACACCCCCAAAAAACAAATGTGTTAAAGCTAAACTATTTCATTTCTCCTTTGTAACAACTTCTGTCTCTACTTGAAATTAACTGAAGAAGTTGAAGATACTGCATTTTCACATTACTAGAAGTTGTTCTACTTTGAAAGAAGAAGAAAAACAAAGGGGATATTTTAAATAAACTTTTCCAGCCCACCTCTCAGTAGGACTAAAAGAAACTTCTTTTTGCATTTCTTATTAGTTAAGGAGTCACAATGTGTACTCCAGTCCAGGGAAATGTTTTTAGTTTTACTGTTTGTTTTCTGTCTTTTTATTTCAATTTATATTACCTTCAAAGAGCTTTTTATCCAAAAGAAATAGAAATTGGGGAAAATGACTTTGGAACTCTGGTAAGAAAATATCTCTGCTTTCAGCTGCCTAACGGCTCTCCCGTTCCCATCAGTGAAGAGAGCAATTATAAGAGTCTGTTAGATTCTGTCCTACCTGTTCATCTGCTTAAGCCAGGTACACGGATTTTCACAATGAGCTGTAGAGAGGTGTATGATAGCTGACATTTGTCAAGGCCCAGATGTAAAAACAGACTCCTTATATTTTCCTTAGGTGGTGCTGAAATAGAGTAATTTTCTTGAGTCTCGGGCCAGTCATACCCAATTTCAGCATGGCTGACCCATTTTGAGGTCCGCTGGGGACCTGACAAGTCCATCATGACTCAAAGTACCACTGCCTGGTGGCATCAGCCTTTTCTCATTTCACAGAATGAATGTTTTGAGTGACACAAAGCCTGACAGTATGTTCAGTTATGGGGACGTAGTCCAGCTCCTGAAACACATCACTTCCTGTCTACTAGAGGAGGCCTCACGGGTGAGGCCATTGACCAATAGAGAAGAGGAACCAGGAGTCCCAAGTCTCAGAGCTGCTGATGATGGAGAAACTTCCACCAAGAGATGGAAGATACAGCAATCGTGGCTAAGTGTGGAGTGAAAAGCAAGGAGAGGTTTGGTGACCACCTGGTCTGTCAGGCTGGTTCCCAGTGACACCTCCTGGAAGAGACAGTGACTGGCCAAGGGCTGGTCTGAGAGGGGAGCAGGTGGGCCAGAGACAGGAGAGGAGGCAGTGGTGGCACCTGTGTATAGCCAGCCACTCCTCAAACCCAGGACGGCTTGGCCGCTGTTTGAGCTCCGGCCCACTCTTTCTCTGCCTTCACGTGGGAATGGGAGGGTGTGGCACAGGTAACTTTGTGGTACAGGTAACTTATATTACATAAGGTGGGAAACAGAACAGACCTAGTGAACACAAGTTAGAACAGAGCCAAAAGACAGCACTCGGGTGGCCTGACCAAGCCATCCTCCCCCAGCTAAAAATAATAAATAAAACCATTGGAGCAATAATGTAAATCAAAGAGAACCCTGGCTTCCCTGGAGTTCAAAATAAACACAGCAAAGCCAAGGCCCCGCCCCCTGGCTCCACCCCCACAGGGAGTGAAGGGCCTGGTCCACACAAGCCCTGATTTTTTTTTTATTACTCTAATGAGTTTATCACATCTGTAGTTGTATAATTATCATAATAATCCAATTTCACAGGATTTCCATCCCATAACCAAAGCACATCCCCCCACCCCCACACTGTCTTCTCTGGAGACCATAAGTTTTTCAATGTCTATGAGTCAGCATCTGTTCTGCAAAGAAGTTCAGTCTGTCATTTTTTCAGATTCTACATGTCAGTGAAAGCATTTGATGTTGGTGTCTCACTGTACGGCTGACTTCACTTAGCATGATAATTTCTAGGTCCATCCATGTTGCTAAAAATGCTGGTATTTCATTACTTCTAATGGCTGAGTAATATTCCATTGTGTGTATGTACCACATCTTCTTGATCCACTCCTCTGCTGATGGACATTTAGGTTGTTTCCATGCCTTGGCTATTGCAAATAGTGCTGCAATGAACATCAGAGTACATGTGTCTTTGTGAGTCGTAGTTTTCTCTGGATAGATGCCCAGGAGTGGGATTGCTGGATCGAAGAGTAGTTCTATTTTTAGTTTTCTGAGGAATTGCCATACTGTTTTCCACAGTGGTTGCACCAATTTGCAACCCCACCAAGAGTGTACTAGGGTTCCTTTTTCTCCACAACCTCTCCAGCATTTATTGTTTGTAGACTTCTTATGATGGCCATTCTGGCTGGTGTAAGGTGGTACCTCAGAGTGGTTTCGATTTGCATTCCTCTAATAATGAGTGATGTTGAACATCTTTTCATGTGTTTTTTGGCCATCTGTATGTCTTCTTTGGAGAGTTGTCTGTTTAGATTTTCTGCCCCTTTTTTGATGGGGTTGTTTCTTTTTTTGGTGTGGAGCTGCAGAAGGTGTTTATAAATTTTGGAGATTAATCCCTTGTTAGTCGCTTCATTTGCAAAGATTTTCTCCCATTCTGTGGGTTGTCTTTTCATTTTGTTTAGGGTTTCCTTTGCTGTGCAGAAACTTTTAAGTTTGATTAGGTCCCATGTGTTTATTTTTGTTTTTATTGTCAGTACTCTAAGAGGTGGATCTGAGAAGATGTTGCTGTTGTTTATGTAAGAGAGTGTTTGGCCTGTGTTTTCCTCGAAGAGTTTTATAGTGTCTGGTCTTATATCTAGGTCTTTAATCCATTTTGACTTTATTTTTGTGTATGGTATTAGGGAGTGTTCTAATTTCATTTTTTTCCATGTGGCTGTCCAATTTTCCCAGCACCATTTATTGAAGGGGCTGTCCTTTTTCCATTGTACATTCTTACCTCCTTTGTCATAGATGAGTTGGCTGTAGGTGTGTGGGTTTAATTCTGGGCTTTCTATCCTGTTCCACTGATCTATATTTCTGTCTTTGAGCCAGTACCATATAGTTTTGATGATTGTTGCTTTATAGTATAGTCTGAAGTCCGGGAGCCTGATTCCTCCAGCTCCATTTTTCTTTTTCAGGATGGATTTGGCTCTTCTGGGTCTTTTGTGCTTCCAAACAAACTTTAAAATATTTTGTTCAAGTTCTGTGAAAAATGTCCTTGGTAATTTGATAGGGATTGCATTGAATCGGTAGATTGCTTTAGGTAGTATAGTCATTTTGATAATATTAAATCTTCCAATCCACGAGCATGGTATATCTTTCCATCTATTTGTGTCATCTTTGATTTCTTTCATCAGCATCTTATAGCTTTCAGAGTACAGGTCTTTTGTCTCTTTAGGTAGGTTTACTCCTAGGTATTTTATTCTTTTGGATGCAATGGTAAATGGGATTGCTTCCCTAATTTCTCTTTCTGCTCTTTCATTGTTAGTGGATAGAAATGCTGTCGATTTCTGTGCATTAATTTCGTATCCTGCGACTTGGCCAAATTCGTGGATGAGCTCTAACAGTTTTCCGGTAAAGTCTTTAGGATTCTCTAAGTATAGTATCATGTCATCTGCAAATAGGGATAGTTTTACTTCTTCCTTTCCAATTTGGATTCCTTTTATTTCTTTTACTTCTCCAATAGCCATGGCTAGGATTTCCAAAACTATGTTGAAGAGTAGTGGCGAGAGCGGACATCCTTATCTTGTTCCTGATCTCAGTGGGAATTCTTTCAGCTTTTCACCATTGAGAATGATGTTAGCTGTGGGTTTGTCATATATGGGCTTTATTTATGTTGAGGTAGGTTCCCACTATGCCCACTTTCTGAAGGGTTTTTATCAGAAATGGGTGTTGGATTTTGTCAAAGGCTTTTTCTGTGTCTATTGAGAGGATCATACGGTTTTGATTCTTCAGTTTGTTGATGTGGTGTATCACACTGATGGATTTGCGGATATCGAAGAACTCTTGCATCCCTGGGATAAATCCCACTTGCTCATGATGTACAATCCTTTTAATGCATTGTTGGATGCGGTTTGCTAGTATTTTGTTGAGGATTTTTGCATCAATGTTCATCAGTGAAATTGACCTCATAGAATGAGTTTGGAAGTATCCCTTCCTCTGCAATTTTTTATTTATTTATTTATTATTATTTTTTTTTTTGTCTTTTGTCTTTTTTGTTGTTGTTGTTGTTGTTGCTATTTCTTGGGCCGCTCCCGCGGCATATGGAGATTCCCAGGCCAGGGGTTGAATCAGAGCTGTAGCCACCGGCCTACGCCAGAGCCACAGCAACGCGGGATCCGAGCCGTGTCTGCAACCTACACCACAGCTCACGGCAACGCCGGATCCTTTAACCCACTGAGCAAGGGCAGGGACCGAACCCACAACCTCATGGTTCCCAGTCGGATTCGTTAACCACTGCGCCACGACGGGAACTCCCCTCTGCAATTTTTTGAAATAGTTTCAGAAGGAGAGGTGTTAGCTCTTCTCTAAATGTTTGATAGAATTCTCCTGTGAAGCCATCTGGTCCTGGACTTTTGTTTGTTGGAAGTTTTTTAATCACAGTTTCAATTTTAGTTCTTGTGATTGGTCCATTCATCTTTTTTTATTTCATCTTGGTTTAGTCTTGGAAGATTGTACTTTTCTGAGAATTTGTCCATATCTTCTAGGTTTTCCATGTTATTGGCATATAGTTGCATATAGTAGTCTCTTATGATCCTTTGTATTTCTGTGATGTCCGTTATTCTCCTTTTTCATTTCTAAATTTTATTGATTTGATAAATCTGGCTAGTGGTTTATCAATTTTTTTGATCTTTTCAAAGAACCAGCTTTTTGTTTCATTGATCTTTTCTATGGTTTTCTTTGTTTCTCACACAAGCCCTGATAAGGCTCTCCGGTAAAGGCACAATGCATCTGGGCTGGGCTGGTTGCTCCAGATGGCACTGGATGTGCTTTGTGCCCCCAACCATCCCGGAAATTCCTTCCCACTTCTACCCTGCTCCGGTTTCATCTGCAGTTTAAAAGCCAACACTTCCGATGTGTTACCTATGCTTTAGTTATGGATGGTTTTGTGAGTTCAAGTCTCGATTTGCTAAGCACGAAGGGCAGAAGACAGGAGGGTCCTTGAGGAGGACAGAGTGAAGGAAGGAATTTTGTCGGATGAGAGCTGAGCGGGGCAGCTCAGGGAGAAGGTGGTGGGAGTCCATCTTTGTGACAATGTCATCTAATCGTGCTCCTCTGCTTTTTCTGGTGAACACACCAGTGACTTTAGGTAGACAGTGTCTGAAACACAGTGGGTGCTAAATAAATGCACATTAATGGATAAATGACTCCAAGAGACACAAAAACTCTTCCTTAGCCTGTTGGGAGGAAGTCATAATGGGAGTCACAATAGGGGGTGTAAAAGGAGGAAATCCCAGCTGCAGCCCCGCAGACTCCTACAGGTTGAGTCCTGAGCATCAGTGAGTGTCCTCCCAGGACGCCCCATGTTCGGGCCTCACCTAGTTCACATCCCTAATCCATCCACCAGCACCAAGTGGGAACTGGTTCACTACCAGGACCATGGCCCAGATGAGAAGCCTGAGGCTGGGGCTGCATGAGCATCTATGTCAGGAAAGCCTGGATCCGAATGCTGGTCCAGCCTCTTTCCAGCACTGGAACTCTGGGCACCCGTGGTACTCTGTTTCCTTGTGGGGAAGGTGGGGGTGGTAACCGCTTGTCACATAACAGTTACAGGGACTGGATGAGTTCATTCAGGGGCAGCCAGAGCTCGGCACTCAGAGCAACGTGAAGGACGAGGGACAAAGGGGGTCCCAGACCTTAACCTGATGTCTACAGAAATCTGACCACCTTGTCTCTGCCAGGACGTCAGGAAGTATGGGGTTTCAGCTGGTCAGATTTCCACCCCAAATCAAAGGATGTTGGCCTCTTGTGCTGTGAGCCTGATTGGTGCCCTTGACCCAGTTTCTTACCTCTTTGTCTGTTTTCCACCCTGATTTGCTGAAAGTATTGGCAGCTTATCACTGGGGTGCCTTCGAGTAGAACTTTTTGCTTCATCCCATCCATTGTGAGTCTGTGAAGAGCTGCTAACTGAGGCACTGGGCTAAAGCATATGAAAAATCCGGAGACAAAAATCTGAGAAAAAAAAAACTAGATACACATGTCATTTTCCTAGATGTATTCGGTTAACTTATTTTCAGCTGAACTCTAGTGCTTTTTGAGTGTTTGTGTCTGTTTGTAAAAGTTTTTCCCCTGCTGTCTTCATAAGGAGAGAGGCAGTAAAGACATCAGAATATGTATAGGAAAATGAAACAGGTTCTAAGTTAGGGCCTGATGTGTTTGGACAGGAATAAAGTATACACCGACCGTGGGCGGAGAGGCAACATTGTGAAACATTGTGTGTTGGTGGGAGATCTTAGCACAGACACGGGCCACCTCTCCAGACCTCAAGGTCACTTGCCCACGTCAGAACAGCCCTGGCTTCACAGAAGTGCATGGAGATCAAAGGAGATCGTGCATTGGAAAGCCTTTCGAGAACTACAGTGTGTTTCACAAATGTGCACATTAGGCATCACCTTGGACTTGGTGATGGCAAACTTGGTGGTCCAGAGGATGGCTGTGTTTAAGGTCAGCCCTGCTTTGGAGACCTGAACTTTAGGTAGATGGAATGTGACTGCCGTGGGCAGGTCTACATAGCTCGTCACTCTGATGCTCACAGCCAAAGTCACGGTAACATCATCATGCACGTTCTAATGAGGAAGGTCCTGAGATGTTCACAGACTCACAGCATTTCAGTGACTCTCTGGTCGACCTGCCTGTTTTACAGGTTGCAATCCTGTCTGTTCTAAAAACTAGGCTATTTGGATATTTTACACATAAGACAGTGAACTGCAGGCCCAAACACTAAAGTCCAGATAGCCTATCTAGCCGATCCTTTGAGATTGAATGTATCAAAACATATCTAGGAATTCCCGTAGTGGTGCAGCAGAAACGAATCTGACTAGGAACCATAAGGTTGTGGGTTCAATCCCTAGCCTTGCTCAGTGGGTTAAGTGTTGCTGTGAGCTGTGGTGTAGGTTGCAGACACGCCTCGGATCTGGCGTTGCTGTGGCTCTGGCGTAGGCTGGCAGCTGTAGCCCCCATCGGACCCCTAGCCTGGGAACTCCATATGCCGTGGGTGCGGCCCTATAAAAAGACAAAAAAAAAATCTAAATCAATTCTCTACTTCTGAGAGGTAAAATGTATTTATGTATCTGTGTGCTTGTCTGTGGTACAGCCTGAGAGCAGAAGCCTCCTGAGAGTAAGAAAACCTACTGATCCTGCCCTTAGAAAGTTGTGGGACTTTTAGGCCAACAACTCAATCTCTTTGGCCTTAGTGTTCCCATCTCTAAAGAGAGACTAGTTAATAGCTGAGTGTTCAGATCAAAGATAAACAACATTGAATGTGATGTCATGATGAGGTAACCAGATGGGAGAAGGCCACTCCAGATGGCCAGCTGAAGTAAAATGAATTTGATTTCATGTACTCAAAACACATTGGGTGAATTCTACATTTGAAGTTATTATACATATTTGTTATACGTTTCCTTATAATAGGACTCATCTTATGCTTTCTTCCCTTAACACTGGTTTTTTCAAACTTCTTTGCATTGTTGCCCCTCCAGGAAACCTTCTAGATTTATTCCTAATTGTTCCCACCCTCCCCATTAAATTGTAGGTAATCTGAATAGACATTTCTCCTTTGGAGGGCCACAAGCTGAGTTTTCTCACACTCTCCCCTACCAAAAATCAATCTGGGGGGGAGGGAATTTCATCATGTGGTTTAGCCAGTGGTGCTCAGTTTCTGTGGGCTATTTTTAGGGTACACTTACACAGTGCTTAGGCTCCCCTGGCCCCTATGTACAGCTGTGTTAAGTGGCTGGCCCAAGGCCCTGCAGCTGAAGGACTGGAGCCCAGTGACTCTGGCTCCCTAACAAGGGCGCCATCCCGCCCCTCATGTGTCAAGCATGTCTGAGCGTTGCTATGAGTGCCCTAACAACCTTGGGCCAGCCTGGGCTGAATGCCACTGCTTTTGTGTCTCCCTATGTCTGCAGTTGTGCACTGCGGTGGCGTGGGGGTAATGTCGGCCTCATAAAGACCCTTTCTTGATGCTCTGATCTTATCCTGCCTCATCTACCAGCCCAACAAATGCCCATTATGGAAAGACTTGTGAAGGGGATGGGGGAGGAGGTGAAACATAATACCCAATTTTCTTCCTGCCCTCAAAGAACCAAGTCATCAAGTTAAGCAGATAAAGCAGTGGACACACAAGGCAACCAGTGCTACAGGAAAGACTATTATAAGAGGCACATGAAAGTATAGACACAAACGCTACTCAGATCCCTTATTGCCTCTTGCCCCTAGGTGAGCTCGCATTTTCTTTCAGTGGGAAGGGTCCTCAGTCTTGTCACCAGCTCCCCAAACAAACTTGGGACACAGAGTGAAGGGATGGTTAGGCTGAGTCACCCTCGTGGTCCCTTGGATGGTGTACATCAGTATCTGATCAGCAGTTGGTCATTACCTGTTGATGGATGGACAGATGGAGGAAGAAATAGACACTAAGCTCACAGACCTTTTAGTGATTTTCTCTGATCACAACCATGAGTATGAAATGGAATTTAACCTTTAATTTCTTAAGCAGAAGATCGTGCCGTCCAGAAACACATCTAAACTGCATGTTATTTTCAAAATAGAGTTTGTCTTAATATACCTGTTTTAAAACTATAACCCAGAAGGACGTCCCTTTCTAAGGATGCCTCAGGATAATTTTATTAGCTGTGTCTCTGAGGAAGCTGTATAGGATTTTTTTTTGGTTTTTTTTTTTTTGTCTTTTTGTTATTTCTTGGGCCGCTCTCGCGGCATATGGAGGTTCCCAGGCTAGGGGTCGAATCAGAGCTGCAGCCACTGGCCTACGCCAGAGCCACGCGGGATCCAAGCCGCGTCTGCAACCTACACCACAGCTCACGGCAACGCCGGATCGTTAACCCACTGAGCAAGGGCAGGGACCGAACCCGCAACCTCATGGTTCCTAGTCGGAGTCGTTAACCACTGCGCCACGACGGGAACTCCTGTATAGGATTTTTAAAATGTAATGTCTTTATCATTTACAGAAGCCCTGCTGGGGGCCAAATACTGGAAACAGGGTCTCAGGTGCTCAAAGGTATAGAGAGGTGACCCAGCTCCATTCCTGTCCTCCAGGCCCTTACTGCCCCAAGGAATCACCACAGTGTCCTGGGCTTGGCACTGACATCTAGCAAATTTAGAGAAAAGTCTATTCCCAGTGCCATTTCCCAACCTTGGAGGATGATGCAGAGGCAGGAAAATGTTTTCAACTATACTCACAATTAGACACATTTTTTAACTGATATTTTAATTCCTCTGACCCTTCTTAAAACTATCATTTTCTTTAAGAACTGAAACCTGGGGTCTCTGACATTCCACATGACTTGCAGGATTGCACGCCTTTTGGTCAATTTCACAGGCTGCCTTAGGAAACCAATTGCAGCACAGGACTTTTTAAGAGACTTTGATCCTTGTGCTCCCAAGGTTATGATGAAATCGAACTGTCTACTGCTCTTTGCTCCCTAAAAAATCAAGATGGGCTCCCTAAAAACGCTCCCAAGAAAATCAAGCCAAGGTGACCACCCAAGCTCTGCCCAGAACAGTCCATCCCATGATTCAGAGTTACTGGGGGAGAGCAAAGGGCTTGTTCCCAAAGACTGAGCCAATTATAGAGGCTCTTAGGATCTGCAGTGTATGTAGGAAAAGACCACTGGGTAAACATGTGAGCAGCCTTGTGAGCTGGTGACCGAACAATCATGGGGTTCCAAGTGGGCCTCTGACTTGCCGTGTGGCTGGGAATCAGCCCCTGTGAGTTTCTTCTTCCCCATCAGCATGACAAAAGTTATTTATGAATAGCTCCAAACAGTCCAACATGCATAGTGGATGCTTCAAGGGGTATCTTGTCCTCAGCTGGGCAAGGTAACTGGGGACTATTCCATTCTCACCAGGACCTGCTCAAGGCTGGGTTCTTAGAAGTGGCCCAGGGAAGTTCCTTGTGCTAGATTCAGCGGGCCAGATTCTGGGATAGAGCTCATACCCCCTCGCCCATTACCTTCCTGGAAATGCCCTTCTCCCATTTCTGTTACTCTAAGCATACAGTCTGTCTAAGCCATACTTAAACTGTATTTTTTTTAAAGTATTTTCTTCCAGAAGTGAGTACACTGACAGCAAAAGTAAAATCAAGCAGACAGTGAGTCTTCCATCAAGAACAAGTCCCACCCTGCAGACAGGCGGAAGGCCATGGGGGCATTTCTGGGAGTAGTGACTCTGGCTGGCTGTTGAGGGTCGAGAATTTAAATCAATGACACCGCATGTGGAAAATAAGCTGGCAAAACAAATTTCAAACTGGCGACATCATTCTGGCTCTGTTTCTACCACAGCAGTAAAACCAGTTGGAAAAACAAAAATGGAATCACTTTGACTGTTGAGATGACACCAAATGATGGCTGGGCTGTTGGTTTTCTTCTCCTTCTTTTAAATAACAGGATCAAATGATTTTTTATGTGTTACCTAATTGTTCTGCTAACATGTGATGAATGACCTATTTCAATTATGACCAGCCCAGGTGCTTGTACATAAACATACCATCCCTAACACTCTCTCATCATTTGCTTGTTTCAAATATTCCCTGATAGACTAAAAGGCATCAAATGACTAAAGGCATAGAAAAGCCAGACACCGCCCAATGTGTGTTCTTGGTGACAAGGCTAAGTTCTGTTTGAGCAGCCAAATATGCTGTTTACATCATTTCCAACTGCCTAACATTTACAAGGAAGTTAAGTTTCTGTTTTAAACCTGAATGACCCTTGGACAACATTCAAATCCCACAAGTCATAATCTGCTACCCATACCTAGTAACAGAGACAAGCATGCAATTGGAAAACGTGCACAGCAATCCCGGACTCAAACATGCTCCTGCTACCAGGCTTTATGACAGCAACAGTCCCTTGTTTCACAGGAGGGAGTCTTTCATCTTCAAGACTTGCAAACATCAGCATGTAATCCTCACAACATCCTCATGAGGTAGGCAGGTGGTGTATGTTATGAACCCTTCTATTAAAGATGGAAAGATAATGATGGTGGTAAAATAAAGCACATCAAACAGTATCAGCACCATCACTTCAAAAGACCTCTGGCTTTCTCAGGAAAAAAAGAAGTGGAAACTCACATGTATCCTCATCTATCTTACTCTTACACATGTGCTCAGGTCCAGCTAGTTTTGAATGTCTACAGCACAAGAAGTTGAATTATTACATTGTTCAAAGGGGCAGACAACTCTCTTGGAAGCTGGGTATTCTTTTTTTTAAGTGTTTTATTTGTGAAAAACACCAGAAGAATCCTGAATCCATGTGGTCCCTGGCAGCTGCTCATGCAATGTGAAGAGGTGACATTCAGCTAGCCTGGGGGATGACAAACTTCCCCCTGAGAGCCCCGCATGGCCCTGGAGAAGCTCGGTGAAGAGACCTCCAGATTCAGCAGAGAAAAAGAGCTCGAGGTACATCTGCCAACAGGGGAGCCTCCTTGACCGAACCCTGCACCTGGAACTGAAGACCCGCATACCATAAACAGAATCAAGATCTAGGCTGACACAGAGGGGAAGAGGAGCAACAGGGGGTGATCCTCTGAGACGTCTTCCTCATCCCAACAAGCCCTCACCTCCTGTAAAAGGAAGGAATGATCTCCTACTCTTCCCAGTAGGGATGCTGGGATCGGACGCGGCGCTTGGGATTCCCACTCAGAGAGGTTTTCGTGACCTCTTCTTCCTGCTTTCTTCTCTCCATGCCCGTCCCTCTTTCTCCCGTGAGGGAGGGCATACACACAGACCCCATGGTTTGATCGAGAACTTAACTTCCACCGCACTGGAGACCCTGGGCTTGCAGCGCCCCCACCCCTTTTGGAACACCTTTCACAAACGGTGAATCTGGGTGAGGCTGTTACGGAGGGACGACAGGCATCTGGAGCTGCCGGGGGTGGGGCGCAGGGAGCGTAAGAGGCACGAAGAGAAGAGGTAGAGACGACACGGAGGAGCTGCAGCGGCGGTACCTAGCGCTCTTTGAAGCCCAAGGATTCCGGTCCTTGGAGGCGCCCCCGTCCGTCCAGGCCCCGCCCCGCCCTGCCCACGTCGTCCCGCCCCGTCCAGGCCCGCCCCGCCCCCTCCAAGGCCCCGCCCCTGCCCCCTTCCCGCGGCGGCGCCCTGGAAATATGAAGAAGAGCTGCGGCGGCGGCAGCGGCGGCGGCGGCGGGCAGTGCGGCGCGAAGCGGCGGCGGCGGCCGGGCGGGCGCGGGGCGGCCGGGCGCGCAGGGCCGGGCGCGGGGCGGGAGGCCGGGAACCGAGGGTCCAGGCCGGGCATGGGGCGCTCTGCGGTCGCCTGAAGCGCGGGCCTGGCCCTGTCCCCGCGCCGCCGGGCCGCGCCGCCCGGGCTGCAGGCGGGTCCCAGGGAGCTGGGTCCCCGGACGGCGGGCGGTGCGGCGCGCGCTGGCGGCCCCGGAGGAGGCCTGGAGATGTCCTGTGTGCGCCGCCTCCTGCTCACATCCCTGTTCCCGGCCCTCCTACTTCACGGTGAGTCCGGGGGGGCCCGGAACCGAGGGCACCTGACGGGACCCCTAGAGCCGAGGGGACCCCCGCGTCCGCATAGCCCTCTCCTGGGCGCCCAGGAAGAGGCTCGCCTTGCCGGGCGCGGGGCTTCTCTCTCTGAAAGGCTGCGCTCTCACACAGACTTTATCTCCAAGTTCCAACGGACACTTGTGGACATTCTGGGAGCTTCAGACTATAAACCGTCCTGAAACTGCAGGCTGTGCGACCTTTTGCAGAGTGTCAGAGCGCAGGAGGGGCTCTTGCTGGGGTCCAAGCTTTGGACGGGGTGGGGGGGGACTGTACAGAGAAACTGGTCATTTTAGGGGAAAGGAGCTCGCGGTGTTTGCGTGCGCCCCTTTGAGGACTGTGTGTTGAGGGGTGGGGAGGGGTCTCTCCTAGGTGGAGGGGTAGGTTCTCTGGACGAATTTCAGGGAGCAGGGGCCCCCTAGTAGCCAAAGTGCAGTAATTAAATCCAGTCTCCTAAGTTCCCAGCGACCTGAGCTCGCTTCCCTCCCGCTCTTCTTGGTCGTTTTGTTTCTGTGTTTCATGTGTCACATGTTCTCAGTGGCTCTAGTAAACCCTCGAACTGCGGGCTTTCAAAGAGTTCCAGGAATTGCACTGAGAAAAATAAGACAGCACTGCAACTCGGGTGGGGGTGGGGGGCACATTTGCTGGAGGCTGGGGACAGGGTCTGAGTAGCATGTCCTGAGCCAGCTTTCCCTAAGCAGAGTCTCCACCAGGAGCAGAGCTGTGCTGCCTCTTACCCGGGCGACCACCCCAAACCTCTGGACACCCGGAACCCTCTTGGCCTCTGGGTTTCTGAGTGAGACCTGCAGCTGGATCCAGGTTCAGAATGCGTTTAGGTGGCACTAAGGAGCAGGCAGTGCCCCATGTCAGATGATCTAGGAAAGGAAGGAGACAGTAACCTGGAGCTCTGTGCTGCTGTTTTCTTTGAAGTCCTGCTTGGGGCCAGTGGTGTGGACAGCACAGCTCCCCAGGCCTGCACATGAGCCAAGCTGGGCCAGACCTGCCTGGTGGCCAAGGTGTACTCTGAGCCTCTGTGATCCCAGACTTTCAAAGTCAGGATGGAAGGCTTGCAGTTCCAGGGCCAGAGAGAGAAGGTATAATTATAGGGTTGCACTCCTAGGCCCATCTGCTTAGAATTACAGAGCAGTTTTAATCTTTGGCTGAAACATGAAACAAATCAGAGCCAGTGGACAGATCAAACAGCAGCTGCCACACACACCAGAAACAAGAGGCAGAGAGAGATGAAACAGGGAAAAATGTCCCCTAAAAATTCTGTTGTAATATCTGTGAAGAAAAAGTCAGATGGGCAGATGCCTTGAAAATGAAAAATTACGTGAACATTTCGTATAAACAGAATTTTTTGCATAAAACCATTGCGTTCTGGACTACAAAACCATCCTCAGAGACGCAACCTGGGCCCCTTAGTGCTGAGCTTGTCCTCCTTATTTTGAGAGGATTGTTTTGAGTGGATGTTGTAACCACACTTCTTGCACCATAGTCTAAGCTGGGATCATAACAGCTGGTAAGCGGAATCCAAGTATATCCTTAGCGAGGTTCGAGTATAGCCCAGATCGCCAAATTCCTGTCCGAGTCATCCTGAACTCCTTGGCATCAGGGGCTTACCCAGACATGGCAGTGCTGGTGCTGGGAGAACAGGGTGCCAACAGGGAGTAAGGAAGCAGGGGTGAGCCACTGACTCTGAAAGGAAGGACGGTGGGGCCAGCCCCTGTGCATGTGCTCACATGTGTGCATATGACAAAGAGGATATCAAATTAAAAAAGGAGGTTTGGGGAGTCCCTATCGTGGCTCAGCAGAAACGAATCCGACTACTATCCATGAGGATGCAGGTTCGATCCCTGGCCTCACTCAGTGGGTTAAGGATCCAGCATTGCCATGAGCTGTGGTGTAGGTCACATACGCGGCTTGGATCCCGCGTTGCTGTGACTGTGGCGTAGGCCAGCAGCTGTAGCTCTGATTCGACTCCTAGCCTGGCAACTTCCATATGTTGTGGGTGCAGCCCTAAAAAGCAAAAAAAAAAAAAAAATAGGTTTGCAAAGTTTAATGGGATAACCCTACAAAAAATTATCCCATTTCTGCAGTGGCAAAATTATTACCACTGAGCCACTGAGGTTGCCCACAGATGAGCTTTGATCCTACAGGGAGCATCCACCTCCAACATGGGAGAGAAAGCAAGGGAATGGTCCTTCTGTGTATAAATCTCTGCCATTTAAGAGAGGCTTGTCGTGATTCACTAGGATAACGTAAAGAACCAGGGAAGAATTAGGTATTCTCTCCTTCCCCGTTTTCTACCTGGTTTTTACTTGGTTGAAGTAGTTTTAACAGAAAATGGGTATTAATCAGCCTAACCCATGAGACTGGCTTGAGAGTGTGTCTTCCTCTGTAGTTAGGGATTTTGTAAGCATTTAAAAATTCTGTTAGTAGCAGATGGACCTTGAGCATATATTTCAACAGAAGTCATCAGCTTGAAGGAAATTACCTGGACTTTTCTTAGAATTGCTTGATTTTTGTTCCTGATACATAGGCATTTTATTTTGCTAACCGTAGGACACTGTTATGAGAATGATTAGTAGATAAATACACATTTGTTATGGTTATGAATGTACTTGGGACAGACTGTAATAAATTTAGTTCCTGACATCATTTATAGATTATTTGTTACACTAATAAGTCTCATTAATAAAATTGAAACGTGAGTTCCTGCCATGGTACAGGGGCTTGGGTCGCTGAGGAGGTGTGGGTTTGATTCCAGCCAGGCAACATTGGGTTAAAGGATCTGGCATTGCTGCAGCCATGGCTTGGATTCGACACCTGGCCTGGGAACTTCCATATGCCATGGATGTGGCCATAAAATTTAAAAATAAATACATAAAAATAAGATTAAAAATGCACAAGTCCTTCAGGAAGATTCCCAGTGGACATTGTAGAAACTGTTTATTGTGTTTGGCATCCGATCTTTGTTCAGTTTGGGGGTTCCTTTTATTTCCACTCATGCACATCATAAATCATGACCTAGGTCCTACTGGTGGGTAAGTAAGGGTCTGGTGAGACTGGAGCCCATTGTTTGTTTTTGCTGTTTTTTAAAAACTGTAAATGTAGTGTGAGACCCAGGTTCAAAATGTGCCGACATAAAAGTATACATGGCAGTTTTACTTTCCTCTCCTGCAGCTTCTGAAAACAACTGCATTTCTTAATCCAAATAAAATCCACTGGGTGTCATGGAGGTATGCAGCTGGGGGCGATCCATTGTCACTGTTTTCTTTGCGTAAATGAAAAGCCACAGAAATCATGCAGCTCCAGAAGCACAGATCAACATGAGATATTTGCAGTAAGCAGTGCTTTAATGCCCCCAAAGTCTTCGTCCTATCTGCTAATGGAAACGTTTAAGTCTGGGGGCTGATGTTGGGGTGATGTTTACTTTTTGTAGAATTCATTGACTTTTCTGAAAGGGGAAGACACTTCAGAACCATTTCCTTTTACTCAAAAATATTCTATTAAAACTGAAAAAGAAAAAGAAAAAAGCTGTGTGGATGACCAAATGATAGCTTAACCAACACCATGTGAGGAAACATCGCAATAGGGTAAAACAGAATCTTGGCAATATCATTTTACCAAAGACAGTTTTTGTAGCCAAGCAAATATTGCCTTTCCTGCACCTCACCCCGGCCCCCCCCACTTAGTCATAAAGTATAATCTTGAAAAGAAATGTGACTCACCTGTTGGTAACAGGGAGCATCTTTGGCAGACGGTAAATATTCGTGTGTAAGAGAAGCTGAAGAGTCCCAAGCACGCGGCAGAGCTGGCCTATCCTAGCCACGTACCTTCTCTTCCTCCCCGAAGAGGAGTATGCAGATGCTACATACTGTTAGGGAGCGCTGGTGACAACTGGATAGAAACAACTAAAGGGAGGCATAAAATATGTAGGGCTAGAAATAGGAAAAGACACGTTAGTGATCATGTGCATCCGAGGGAAACTCACCTGGCAAAGGGAGTCTTTAGTGGCTTCTGCATGGAATAGACGTGATCCCAGGAAAAACCTGCGTCACGTGAGCGTGAGCTCTTGCTGTGCAAGAGCTTGCTGTTCTGCATATAGGCTGTTCAGTTCTTTTCAATTTGGGAATAAAATTATTTTGGACAGTCTTGGGGTAGGGATCCAGGTTTGAGAAAGGATATAGTGTCACCCTGAGGTCCCGAGGGTGTTCTGCTCTCTCAGGGTTTTCCTGCTTCGTTCCTTCAGCCAACCATTCAGTCCACTGATATGTTTATAGGGGCTTCCTGGGTGCCTGTGTCACTGCTGGCTGGGGCCAGGGCTGTGAGAAGGGGCAGTCCCCCTTCCTGAAGCGTCCTGAGACTCCCCAGGGGTGAGGGGGAAAGCATATTGGAGCGCCCAGAGCTGGGAGGCGGGCACACTGCTGTTGACTGCCGTGTTCTTCCCTGCAGGTAATCCCAGCACTCCCCCCCACACACAACATGCACACAGACACACATGCACACACCATGAACACACACACACCACCGACACAACACACACACACAACACACACCATGCACATAAACACATCATGCACACACACATACACAACACGCACACACAATACACACCATTCATACAGACACATATCACACACAACATACACCATGCACGCACATACCACAAACAACACATACCATGCACACAAACACATGCACCACATACACAGCACACACCATGCATATAAACACATGCACACAGACACACACAATGCACACAATACACACCATGCACACACAGGTACACACACATACACAGCACACATACCATGCTCACATCATATACACAGACACACACACCATGGACACACACATACCATGCATATAGATATACACATCATACACGTGCGTGCACACACACACGCGCACACACACATACACACACATGACTGTGATGAAGAGCATGGATGTGGCTGTAGCCATAGCTGCAGGCCCAGCTGTCATTTGACACCAGTGTCTTTCTGGGGACCATGGCCTAGAAGAAAAGGACTTAGAAAATGACCTCATTTTCACCTAAAGTTAAGTGAAGCCAGGAACTTGAAATCTTATATTTCTCATAAAGGGAAAATACTTTTAGATGAGAAGTTTTAAAGATTGGCAAAAGCAGCTCTCAGCTTTTATCTCAAAAAACGTGGAAATAAAAACAAGAGCATGGTAAGTGTGGGTGCCTGTGTGGTAGTGAACTCTGGCTTTTCTTCCAAAATTTGAAAGGCTATGCTGGTGGTTCGTACCTGCCTCCACTTCAAAGGCCACACTTACAGTAACGACAGCTCAGTTAATGGGGCAGGGCAATTTCATGGCCAAGTAATTACCTGCATTTACTCTAATCGCTCCCATTTTACCTGCTCTGTGTTTTTGTGGGTCTCACCAGTTCCAACTTGAGGTGCTTTCTTGTTCTGGGTATCAGGCACACAGGTCACGTTGTATGAGGTGCAGAGACACGTGAAAGGACCAGGAGAAGGACCTTTCAGAGACCCTCCCGAGACAACCACTGTGAAGCTTTTGACATTTTCTTTATTTGGCCTTCTTTATTGTATTTTTTAAGCATTAAAGTACATATGTGATGATTCACCAGATCAGAGAGGATTTTAGTCCCAAGGGTGCCTGGAAAGTGTTTCCTTCCCAACCAGCTTTATTCTGTGTAAGTGGTTTGGGATTCCGGGTTCTGGATCTAGCTGGACAGTGAAGAGCTGACAAGGATGTGGGTATGATTCAGATTTTTTAAATGGTATTGAAATCTCAGGGACTCAGACGCCTGCCACGCATCCCTCCCTTTTCCCTGCACGTGTCAGCGAGGTGCAGGCCTCGAAGCCAGTCTGGCACACAGTAGGCTCTCAGCAGCCTGATGGAGGGAGGGGTTAAGGCTGACTCCGTCCCCCATACCCTGTGCCTGTCTAGTCCCTGTCAGTGGCCTGGCTCCTTGGAGACCATGTGGGTACAGGAATATGCATGGCTGTGGGTGGCCTAGAAGGAGTGCTTTTGTCCCCTGTGACACCTGTGCTGAGGCTGGTGACTTCCATGATGCAGACAGTCACATGGCCCCACAGGCCTCATCCTTAGGGAACAGATTCCTGCATAAATGGTTAATCCTGTGCTTCCACCCATTTTGGAGTATCTGATTTTATTTGATATCTTCAGGAGTTTTCACTCCCTGGAAAGTAGATTTGCAATTATACTAGTAGTTAAGACGATTCTGGAGTTATTTAGGATTACTGTGTGGAGTGATTTATTCCTTGGGAGAAGGTCATTCTTGCACTTGAGCATTCACACACATGCGCACAGACATACCGAGTCCATTATGTTTTCTCCCTCTGCCTGTTATGTGTCTATTAGTATTCTCTCCCTCTGTCTACTAAGGACCTACTAGCATTCTCTCCATCTGCCTACTAAGCATCTGTTAAGTGTTCTGTATGTCCATCTACTAAGGGTCTATTAGCTTTCTGTATGTCCATTAGGGATCTATTAGCATTCTCTCCCTCTATCTAGTAAGGATTTACTAAGCATTCTATTAGCATTCTCTCTGTTTTTCTACTAAAGGTCTATTAAGCGTTCTGTATGCCTGCCTACTAAGGATCTATTAGGTGTGCTATATGTCCAGCTACTAAGGGTCTTATTTAGCGTTCTCTCCCTCCACCTACTAAGGATCTATTAAGTGTTCTATTAGCGTTCTCTCATTCCACCTACTATCTATTAGGATCTACTAAGGATCTATTAAGCATTCTGTACATCCATCTATTAAGGGTCTATTAAGCATTCTCTGTGTCTATCTACTAAGGATCTAGTAGGCGTTCTGTAACATCCATCTACTAAGGGTCTATGTTAAGCATTCTATTAAGTGTTCTCTCCCGTACATCCACCTATTAAGGATGTATTAAGCATTCTGTTCGTCAAACCTATTAAGGATCTATTAAGCATTATGGTACATCAAACCTACTCTACTAAGGACCTATCAAGCATTCTATACATGCACCTACTAAGGACCTATTAAGCCTTATTGGCAAGGCCCAGCCTTCTTAGGACCTTTTAAGTGTTCTATATGCCTGCTTCCTAAGGACCTATATAAGTGGTCTTGTATGTCTACCTACTAAGGACCTATTAAGCATTCCATAGGTCTGCCTACGAAGGATCTATTAAGCCTTCTAGATGCCTGGCTACTAAGGATGTATAGTCCGCCTATGAAGGACCTACGTAGTGTTCTGTATGTCCATCTAATAACTGTCTGCCTGCTAATGATCTATTGAACTATTCTCTCTGTCCACCTACTAAGGACCTACTAAGCATCCTGTACATCCACCTATGAAGGACCTATTAAGCCTTCTGTTAGCATTCTCTGTCCTCCTGGGGACCCATTAAGCCTTCTTTCCCTCTGGCTACTAAGGGTCTATTGCCAGTCCTACATCCATCTACTAAGGACCTATTAAAGAAGGCTTAATAGGTCCTTCTTAGGCCGAGTAAAATGAATGCTTAGTAGGTCCTTTGTAGCTGGATGTACAAGAATGCTTATTAGGTCCTTCATAGGTGTACATATGAACACTTAGTAGGTCCTTTGTAGGTGGAAGATGAATGCTTAATGTCTGAGAAGGCTTAAGAGGTCCTTCATAGGTGGACACATAGATAGCTTTACAGGTCCTTAAGTAATTGGACATACAGGACACTTAGTAGGTCCTTAATAGGCAGACATACAGAAAGCTTAAAATACTAATAGGTCCTTAGTAGATAGAGGGAGATGAATGCTCATAAGTCCTTAGTAGGCAGATAGACAGAATGCTTAATACGCAGATGGACAGTAATGACCCTTAGTAGTGGACAGAGAATGCTAATAGATCCCTAATAGACAGACAGAATGCTTAATAGATCCTTAGTAGATGGAGGAAGAGAATGCTTAATATATCCTGGCTATTATGTATGTCCATCTACTAAAGATCTATTAGCATATTCTGTATCTCTGTCCATCTTTTAAGGTTCTATTAGCATTCTCTCCATCCACCTATTATGAGTCTATTAGTAGTCTCTCCTGTGTACCATAGGTCTAGTAGCGTTCTCTCTGTCTGCCTACTAGGCGTCTATTAGCATTCTCCCCTCTACCTATTAGGCATCTATTGGCATTCTTGCCCTCTGCCTATTAGGTGTCTATTAGTGTTCTCTCTGTCCGCCTCTTAGGTGTGTATTAGCAGTCTATTCTTTTCTCCAACACATCCTTGAAAGAAGGTACCCCTTAGTCATTACCATTTGATCTGAGCCCCGGGCATGGGAACATGGATGTCAGAGATCATTTTGTGGTGAAGTCGTTTTGATAACCCGCTTATTCACAATGCCTCTGGCCGGGACAGTGCTGTGGAGGCTGGAGTCAGGGCCTGGCTGTTCACAGAACCCTTGACACTGAAGAGTGGTTCTCCACCCGCTGCTTTCTATAACTGTGTAATAACTGGCATTTGATAAGTGAGATAACATATGCGTAAGGTGAAGCATGAAGGGTTATAAAACATTAGTTATTATCCCCATGACTATAATTTTAACTTTAGACAGGGGAGCAAAAGGCACCTGTTAGATGACTTAGCCAAAGCCTCCTTGAAGACATGTACTTTCTCACTCTTAGGGGAAAAACCCTCTTATGGCCTAAATAGGATTGTCACCTACCTGTTCACTCCAGTCCCACTGTATCCAAAATTCCATTGCACAGGCCATAATAATGACATCGCCTTGAGCCACTTTAAGAACTTGAATCATTAGAGAAAGATTGTAATGTCAACTGCACTCAGTTACAGAATTTTCAACAACCAAAGATTGTCATTAGCCAACCCTTCCAATTATACAGATAATCTAATTAAGTAGAAGATCTTAAAGTTATTAAGTATAATAAGCACATATATTATTATAAAAGGTACACTCAGGCATGAACTATCATTATAGTTAGTTGCCATCCTAAAGTACTTCACTGCCAAATACCAGGATGGTTCATTTATACAACTGAAGATGTATTAAAGTAGAACACATAAGTATTTTGCAAAAGTTTCTTTCCAGATGTAGAGCTAAACTAGCATAGATGCCTACTTTCCTCGCTCCATCTTTCCCTTCCTCCTTGCCTTTCTTTTCAAATAGGCTTTTTAAAAATTGAACTTATTCAAGTATAGTTGATTGATGAAGAGGATGTGGTACATATATACAGTGGAATATTTTCCAGCCATTAAAAAAGAATGAAATAACACCATTTGCAACAACATGGATGGAACTAGAGATTATCACAGTAAGTGAAGTAAGTCAAGAAGAGAAAGACAAATACCATATGGTGTCACTTATATGTGGAATCTAAAATATGACACAAATGAACCTATCTATGAAACAAACTCAGATAACTTCTTGGTAATACCTCTTCCCATGTGTGAAAAATTTACTCCTTCATCTTATTGATTCAGGCAAATGTGATATACTGAACCATTGCAGGAGCTTCATAATTTATATTTCTGCTGCTCATCCCTCCAAAAAAGGGAAGAGCAGTCTTCCCAAAATGTAAGTTCAGCTGGTTCCTCAAACCAGTTGCCTGTTCCAGTCCAGTCCACACTCAGGGCTCTTGATCATGGCCCAGCCTCTGTTTTGCTGCTGCTCCGTCCTGGGCCACCCTGTGATCTCCTGCCCTAAGCCTCACCACCCTTCCTGCACATATCTCCCACCACCCCCTTGTGTTGGGCATGTGTTGTATACTCTGCCTGGACCACTTCTGTTGTCCTAAAGGCGTACCTGTTCCTCAAGGACCCCCAGGAATGAATTCAGAGCCCACCTCCTCTGCCCCTATGGGTCTCTCCATAAGCCCATGGGGGCCTGATTTCTCTCCCAACTTAGCTTCCTTGGGGCACACTGTAGCTCCTGCGCCTAAACAATGCCTTTGTGATTGTTTGAATGAGCGAGTTGGTAGGGTCAGCCCCAGATTGGAGTTGACATCATCCTGGCAGTGCCGTGAACACAGGAATGACCAGAAGTCTCAGGCTGGTCTCCTTGGAGGGCACCCAAGGGGTGTACGGAGGCTTGTTACACATAGACTCCCTGCAGCTGAACAAGGTGCTTCAAGTGGTTGTGGAATTCCCGGCCATTTGACAGAAGTAGCCCTTGCAAGGGGGCCATTTGCATCCCACACCAGAGCCAGGTGAGTGTTGCAGATCCCTGTCCGGAGCTGATCCTTAGAGATAGCGTCTCCCGCCTACACCTCCTGTGGCCAGGAGTGATCAAGATGGTGGGCACTTCGAAAGAAAAAGATAAAAAGGGAATACATTCCAACCCCATTTTTCCCACCCTAGCGGGTGAACCCTCTACTCTGTGTCCCTAGGAGGGGCATCAGTTTTAGAGTTCCATATCCGGTGGACCTGTGGGTGCTTCTGGGCCACCAGCCCGCCAGGTCCCCAACCTTGGCTCATTCATAAGGAGCAATAGTGAGATGGAGCTTTGTCTCCAGAAACCCTGAGTGACTTAATCTTTTGCCTGCTTGCTTTTTCTTTTTCTTTCTTTTTCTTTCTTTCTCTCTCTCTCTTTCTTCCTTCCTTCCTTTCTTTCTTTCTTCCCTCCCTCCTTCCTTCCTTCCTTCTTTCCTTGCTTACATTTATTCCTTCCTGCCTGCCGTATTTCCGTTTCCCCCCTCCTCCCTCCCTACCTCTCTCTCTTTTTATTTCTTTCTTTTATTCTTGACACTTTCTTATTTCGTTCTTTTTAGTTCTTCTTTAATTATTTATTTCTTTCTTTCTTCTTTCTTTCTTCTTTCTCTCTCTCTCTCTCTCTCTTATCTCTCTCTCTCTCTCTCTCTCTCTCTCTCTCTCTCTCTTCTTTCATCTTTTAGGGCTGCACCTGAGGCATATGGAGGTTCCCAGGCTAGGGGTCGAATCAGCTGTAGCTGCCAGCCTACCCCAGAGCCACAGCAATTTGGGATCCAAGATGTGTCTGTGACCTACACCACAGCTTACAGCAATGCTGGATCCCTAACCCACTGGGCAGGGACTGAACCCACATCCTCATGGATGCTAGTCAGGTTCGCTAACCACTGAGCCATGACAAGAACTCCTTGCCTGCTTTCTAATATTTGCATGTTGGTGGTTCTGGGATTTTCTTTCTTCCCCTGATGGTTAGAGAGCTGACTGCAGGCTCCCAGATCTGACTACCACACCCTCTTCCTTTGCGTCCTGCCCAGAACCACCACCCTCCCCCCACCTTAGTCCTTGACATTCAGCCCAGTGAGGCCTTAAGAACCTCCAGATTGGAAAAACTTGTCTTCATTATGCTTTGTTTTAGTCTTCCAACCACGTAGCCACACAGAGTGGCAAGTGAGTATTTGCTAAATCAAGTTGAGCCTGTCGACAGCCGCAGGGCCCACCCTCCTCTGTGTCTGGGTTACAAGCTGCCTGCCTGGAGCCTGGGTCATTGCTCTGGTCACTCTGCCCTTTGCAGAGCTCAGAGTGAGCCAGGCTCCTGGTGACTCTAACCATTACTACAAGCCTCCTAACAGGAAGGGCCCTCTCAGGGCCTCAGAGCCTAGTCACAATTTAGTCACAGCAGCTTACATTTGATGAGAAGTCGGGTGAAGGAAACAGCCTTCTGAATCCTGAGACCAACCCCTAGAGATGGCAAAGCTGTCACACCCTCTTTACTGAGGAGCAGACTGAGGCTTGGGGAGGTTAAGTGCTTGGTTTATGGTCACGATGCTGAGAGTGTGTTTCATTGGTTGTAGGGTTCACAGCTTGTCGTATTTAAGGTCCAGGCAGCGGGATCTGCAAAGATCTTCCAGGCAGTGGGGGCGGCAGTCATAGGGGGCATGTCTTCACCCATGTAACCCTGGACACAGCTGCTCACCCTGTGTTCACGTCACCTTTTCTGTGTGCGCCCTCTATTCCCCATCTGTGTTTTAGTTGCCCAGAGATTGGTTTTGAAAATAGAGTACACACTGGAGCCGAGGGTTGTAACTCACTTGTAGGTTCCGCTCTGAGTGCTAGAAAGAAAAGCAGTGTGGAAACCAGGTCACCCTGTCTCGGAGCTCGGGTGCATGTGCCATCAGCGAGGCGAGTACTTATCACTGGGCAGCTACGCTCACATGTTTTCTTGCCCAGCCACCAGTGAATATCTGGAAAGAAAAATGCCTGCAAATAGATGAGGCTGTGTCTGAGCTCTGATGTCAAGATGCACGCAGAGCAAAGTGATTCCCCGTCCCCTGTGAAGCATGGCAGCTGAAGGCCAGAGTTATGTGGGATCTCTGGGGAGATGGTGTAGTCGAGGCCGTGTGCTTGTTCCGAGGGCAACTCTGGATGGCTACCAAGGCATTGTGTCCTCATTTAAATGCAAGCGTGTTCATCACTGGTAATAAAATGATGATGCATCTTCACAATCCTTGGAGTCTTGGGTTTGATGAAAGCCTTAAGGGGCGGATCCAATTTCCAACTCAAGCAGCCCAGCTCCAGAATTTCAGCCATATCTGCTCCCCTCCCAGCTTTATCTTGATGGGAAATATTTGCAGGGTGTAAAGGGGGTTCTCAGTAGGTTTTTAGAATATAGCTTGGTTGATCATGAGATGATGGCATCTCTCCTGAAGGCTGTGTCATATTTAAAGCAGAATCATCCCCAGCTCCCAGTGCCTTGTGACTTGAATTAAAATCTAATTTTTTTAGCCACATTACAATTGTTCATACAATTGAGCCTGCAGCCAGAGGGCTGTACTGTTTCATTCCCTGATGTCTCTCCTAACAGGGAGCTCAGGAAGTGCTTCCTGCTGTAAAGGTGATTACAGCTCTTGGGGTTGGGATGTACTCCTCCCTCCTCTCCTTCAAAGCTGAGAGACCAACACAGGTGCCAGACAGGTGGACATGAAAACGCTGGAATCAGGGTCAGTACACCCTCAGGAGACATGGTACAGGTGTATGTCCACATAGTGTTGCTAACACGTACCCCTGAAGTCTCCAGACTCTCCACGTGGCCCAGTGCCACAGCCAACAGCAGAGTGTCCTTAACTACAGGTCTGGGAGGGGCTAATCAAAATGCTTGTATTTGGGGTTTTTTTACATTTTATTTTTATTATTATTATTTTTTGCTTTTTAGGGCCACACCCATGGCATATGGAGCTTCCCAGTCTAGGGGTCCAATTGGAGCTACAGCTGCTGGCCTACACCACAGTCTGCAACCTATACCACAGCCCACGGCAAGGCCGGATACTTAACCCGCTGCGCAAGGCCAGGGATCGAACCTGCAACCTTGTGGTTCCTAGTCGGATTTTTTTCTGCTGCACCATGATGGGAACTCCTTTTTTTTTTTTTAATTTTTAAAATTTTTTTTTAATTTAAAATGCTTGTATTTTGGAAACAGGCTGGTTTGCAAAGAGGAGAAAATGGGAGTCTGCACGCTTGTTTCCTGCCTGTTTCCTCCTGCTCACTGGGGAGGGTTGGGGATGGACCCAGCATCACCACTGGCCTGGGAGCCTCTCCCATGGGATGGAAGAGCAAGGCCATGGACGGCCCTCGCTGGATGGCCCTGAGCATTAATGTCGACACCACCAGGTTTCTGAGTTTCAGCATCGCCTGTATTCTGGTGCAGGTGTGAATCACCTGGTTTGGCTGGATGGGGTTAGTCATGAGGTTGCATTTTACATTTTGAAATGATGACCACAATACATTTCACGACCATTCATACTTTATATTTGTACATTTTTCTAACGAGTGGGTTTTTTTTTTTTTTTTTTGGCTAAGTGCTGAATACATAGTAGGTCCACAATAAAGACCCGTCGGGTTGTGAATTACTTCAGGAGTGGGTTTTCAGATGATAATTCCATCTGTTTTCATGGCTTTTTATGAACGTGAGGCTGGTGGTACTTCTGCACTTGTAGATTTTGGCCACCCTGGCCACCCTTTGGTAGGAACTTCGTCAGAGTATCCCTTTACCCATGGAGAATACAAACGTACAGTCTTCCTGTACTTACTCTTGTTGGAAGCCCTGTAATGTGTGTTTGTCCCCAGCTTCGAGGGGCAGCCTTGGGAGCTTTGCTAGATCGTTGGAGGAGATGTCACACCTGCTCCCTTGTAGAGGGCACCCGTTTGGGGGCTGAGAGACCCAAGATGCAGGAGGCTGGGGAGTGGGGGAGCCAGCAGGGAGCCCCCTCAGTGGGGTGGGTCCCCAGCTCCTCCCCGGGTCTTTCTCTCCATCTTCATGTGCCCTTTTCACTGAGGCAGCTGGCTCTGGGCTCCCTGTCTGTGTGTCACTGCTCCCATCCACCCTTCAGGACACCCCTGCCTACCAGTCTCTGCAGACCTGTCTCCAGCCCTTGGTGACTCTGGAGCACATGTTTCTCTCCCCTACAACCCACGCAGCCACTCATGACATGTGCAGCCTTATTTGTGGTTTTGTGGATGCCTGGGTTTGAGCTCAAGCTTTGCCAGGAACTCGCCAAGGGACCTCGTACAAGTCACATTGGTTCTAGTTTTGTCACCTGGGAGAGGGTCTCCCTGAACCCTTCCCCACAGTGGAATGTGAATTCTGAGAGAGCAAAGACAGGATGAAACCAGGAGAGCTGGGCACGTTTCCCACCCATGGGAGGTCCCCGCAACCCGCTTTTCATCTGTCTTCCTGACATCTGCCTTCTGCTGTTCTGTTTCAGGGCTGGGAGAGGGTTCTGCCCTCCTTCATCCAGATAGCAGATCCCACCCCCGGTCCCTGGAGAAAAGCGCCTGGAGGGCTTTCAAGGAATCCCAGTGTCATCACATGCTGAAACATCTTCACAATGGTGCAAGGATCACTGTGCAGATGCCGCCGGCCATCGAGGGCCACTGGGTATCTACCGGGTAAGGGGGACTGGGGGCGCATCCAGGAGAGCACACTGCTATGGGGGACCCTTCTTAGAGTTTCTCAGGTGCACAGAGACTTTACAGGATCCCTGGTGGTTCTAGTTGTCAAAGTTGTAACTCAGAGCCAATGACTCTTTGAAACTCTGGCTGGGGAAGAAGCAGACCTGAGCCCGTGGAAATCTTAGCCCCAGCCGAGGTGATACGGCACCACTGTGAGCTGGCCTGGGAGTGAATGTGGCCTTGTTCACCGCATTCTGTAAGACCACTGGTGTAGAAAAAGAAACCATTAGCAAGGGAAATTAGGAGTCTGTGTTTCACCAACCCTGAAACACAACTTGCAAGCTTCTGATGGTCTAAAAATTCTAGCCCTATTCTGGTAACTTAATATATAGCTTCAGAGTCCTGAGAATGAGTTGAAAGGTGCCCATGCACCCCGGCCAGCCAGGGCCTAGCTCTTGGCTTCTTTTCCAGGCTGTGGCGCTAAGATTTGTCCCAGTTTGAGCTCTGGTTTATCTGCCATTAGAGCTTTTAAAAATAGCCCTATAGCAGACCTGCCATTTTTTTCCCTACCCATTAAACTGTTGGGAATTCACAAGGCTGAGGGTGGGGTCTGCACATTAGTCCCTGGTACCTTGGGAGGCACCTCATACATCCCGAGAAGAGAAAAAGCGAATCTTATGAAGAAGACCCAGAGGTTTTGGGGGTTTTGTTTTTTTTCCTAAAAATGAGGTTTCTCAAAATAACTGTATGGTAAATATTTGTACAATCTTGATGGGATGTACTTTTAAATAATTTATCATTTTGTTCAACAACTATTCCTGGAGCACACAAATATTTACTGGGTGCAGGCACAGTTCTAGATCTTGTGGGGACTGCAGAGAACAAAATAGACATGGTCCCTGTCTTCAGGAATTCTACAAATAAACATACAAGAAGTGTTATGAAGAGGGAAAAAACAACAGGTGCACCAGGAGAAGAGCAGGGCCCCTATTTTAGGATTGGGTGGGGTGGAAAGGGCTACCGAGAAGAGGACACTTGAGCTGAGATGGCCTTGGCCGTGCAAGACCAAGACCAGCTTTCCTTGTAGAAGAACTAGCAGAGGCTGCAGTGCAGAAACACCCACAGAAGGCTTCGGGGCCCCAAGAGGAGTTAGGAAACGGGGGAGCAGCCCCAGGGAGGCTGCCACGGAGGTTGGGCCAGTCCCAAGGGCCCCATGCAGGCTAGGTCACTGTGAGTTTGGCTTTTAGTCAAAGAGAACTGGGATGTCACTGAGGAGATTTCAGCCAGGGCCGTGCTGACCACCTGAAGGGCGCCCTGGTTACACGTGGATGGTGGGAAGAGACTGTTAACCATCCAAGGCTCTGGGCTGCCTTAATCAATGGAAATTGATAAGAGGCCAGACAGGAAAATTCAGGCAAGGCTTTCCTGGGGCCCCTGCTGCAGCAGCAGGTGAGAGAGCAAACAGGTTCCCTTGCACCTTCACTCCCCAAGGCGAGGGGCAGGGAGGGGGGGTCCGCTGGTTCCTTATATGGGGCGAGGGAAGGGGCAGGTCCAGGAGTAGGGCCAGAGGGATGGCTTAGATGGTCCCAGCCCCTTGGTGGTGCTGTGTGCAGGGGCCCTGCGTAGTACCTGCTTTTGCCCGCTGTTCAGAGGTGGCAATTGGTTTTTTAGTCTTTTTGTATCTTGTCCATAATTTGCCCCAACTGTGCATGCATGCAGTTATTTTTAGTCCCTTATATTTTCTTTGTATTTTGTTGCTTGAGGAGATGAGACGCTTATCCAGGTGCAAGCATTGCAGTCACTGCAGGAAAGGTTCTCAGTTCCCAGGTTCCAGCCTGTTTCAAGATGAATGGTTCAAAGACTTGCAAGAGTCCTGCGTGGAGATGATGGAGGCCTGGGTGAGGGGCACAGGGGGTGGATGGAGAAGAGACTGAGCTTGACATGCGTTGAGCTCGCTATGGAATCAGCAGATCCTCGAGCTTAGATGAGGGGTTAGAAGTAGGTGATCCAGAGGAGTTCCCATCGTGGCTCAGTGGTTAACGGATCCGACTAGGAACCATGATGTCGTGGGTTCGATCCCTGGCCTTGCTCAGTGGGCTGAGGATCCGGCATTGCCGTGAGCTGTGGTGTAGGTCGTAGACACGGCTCGGATCCTGAGTTGCTGTGGCTGTGGCACGGCCGGAAAATACAGCTCCAATTAGACCCCTAGCCTGGGAACCTCCATTTGCCATAGGAGCAGACCTAGAAAAGGCAAAAAGACAAAATAAATAAATAAAAAATAATAAGTAGGTGACCCTCTTGTCTAAATCATGAGGGACAGAATCACTGTCACGTGGAGTGACTCCTCGTTCCCTGGGGGAGAAGTCTCAGTTTCCTCTCACTTGTCACAGAGATGGATGCTCAGAGTACTGCCTGGTGCTTTATCAGCTGGCAGGTGACAGTGTCTACCTAGAGAATGGTACCCACTTCTTTTTTTTTCCTCAATGAATTTTATTACATTAATAGTTGTATAATGAACATCACAACCAAGTTTTATACCATTTCCACCCCAAACTCTCAGTGCACCCCCCTTCCACCGCCAAACCTCTCTCCTTTGGAAACCATAAGTTTTTCACAGTCTGTGAGTCATTATCTGTTCTGCACAGAAGTTCATTGTGTCTTGTTTTTAGATTTCACATGTAAATGACAGCTTTTGATGTTGGTGTATCATTGTCTGATAGACTTCACTTAGCATGATAATTTCTAGGTCCATGCATGTTGCTGCCAATGCCATTCCTTCTTTCCTTTGAGAAAGGTATCCACTTCTGAGTAATGTTCATTCACCAGTTTGTTAACTAAAAAATGGAAATATTGGCCATTTTGAGAACCACTGGCCTTTGGGACTTCTGCCCCACTGCTTGATTTAGTAACACTAGGTCAGCTCAAACCAGAACTACTGTATATAATAGATGCCTGTACAAATCACAGACACCAGCAGGGTCACAAGGCCGTGACTGATGTGATGAAAGTCTCGGTGTAGGAGATTAGGATCTGGCTAAAGGTTTTGAAAGAGCAAATGCTTTGGCCAGAGCCTTGGAAAAATCCCCCGTCTCCCTGCTGTGGGCTGCACTATAGGTGTAAGAACTGATTACAGGTAGGCCAGGTGAGGAATGGCCCAGTCCAGGTGTTTCTGGCCCAGGCACCCAGCATTTATCTGATGCCACTGCAAAAACATTTTGCTGTTGTCAGCAGCACAGCAAAAGGGACCCTCTTTGCCTCTTTTTCAGTTGGAGGGAAAACCAACAGAGGGATTTTGGCTGGATGGGAGGGTGTGTTCCCAATGGCCTCCACGCCAAGCGTAGATTCCCATCCAGGACAACGGACACCTGACGCCTGGCAGCTCTGGACACGGTCTGGATGGTGGAAGTGGTCAGGAAATCAAGCATTTCTAATGACATGGGGAGCTTCCTTCCTGGGCCAGCACCACACGTTCCCTCCTTCTCCCACCTGGGAGTTAGGCCACAGCAGATACTGAGGATGGGGGGTTCGTGTCCCGCTGATTGTTCACAAAGTGAAGGGAAAGTTCCCGCCTAGAGTGACTATGAGCAGAGATGCTGGGCCAGACTGCTTGGGTTTAGGGTCTGGCTCTGACACTGCTGGTGATGGGAACTGGGCCATGCTTCCTCATCTCTTGTGCCTCGGTTTCCCCATCTGTAAAGTACGGACAATAATACCCACCCTTGTAGCACAGGGAACTATATTCATATCTTGAAATAACCTATAGTGGAAAAGAATCTGAAAAAGAATCTATACTTGAAAGATTGTAAGTCAGCTATTCTTCAATAAAAAATAATAATGAAGGAGTTCCCTAGTGGTCTAGTGGTTAGGATTCTGTGCTTTCACCACCTCGACCCAGGTTCAATCACTGATCTGGGAACTGGGATGCCATGTTAAGCTGCTGCATTCTGTGGCCAAAAATAAAAAATTTTTAAATAATAGAAGACTCGGAAAAAAATGACGATCCTTGGGATGTAAGTAATAACAGCAGCCCTTGCTGAGAGCCCCCCACCAGCTGCCAGGAGGAAGCCTCTGTAATCACTAAGGGAATCTTAGCGCTGGGCCAGCCCCTCCTACTGGCCTGGGCTCAGGTCTCCCTCCCGCTCTTCCTCAGCTGCGAGGTGCGGTCCGGCCCCGAGTTCATCACCAGGTCCTACCGGTTCTACCCCAACAACACCTTCAAGGCCTTCCAGTTCTACTACGGCGGCAACCGCTGCACCAGCCCCACCTACACGCTGGTGGTCCGCGGCAAGATCCGCTTGCGCCAGGCCTCCTGGATCATCCGCGGCGGCACCGAAGCGGACTACCAGCTGCACCGCGTGCAGGTCGTCTGCCACTCGGAGCCCGTGGCTGAGAGGCTGGGCCAGCTGGTCAACCGCACGTGCCCCGGCTTCGTGCCCGCTGGGGGCGCCTGGGTGCCCGACGTGCCCTACGACTTGTGGCGGGAGGAGAGCGGCCGCGAGTGCACCAGGGCCGTGAACTTCGCCATGCACGAGCTGCAGCTGGTCCGCGTGGAGAAGCAGTACCTGCAGCCCAACCTGGACCGCCTGGTGGAGGAGCTCTTTCTGGGTGACATCCACACGGACGCCTCCCAGAGGATGTTCTACCGGCCGTCCAGCTACCAGCCGCCCCTGCAGAACGCCAAGGTACCCACCGCCCCCAACCCCAACCCCCGACCTCCAACCCCCGACCCCGTGAGCACTAGAAGGAGGGCTCTGCGTGGGGGAGGGGCTGCGGGGGCGGGAGGCTGTGGGGCACACGTGGCCTATTTGAGAGGCCTGCAGGGCCACCCCTTCCTCTGGGATGCTGCCTAGGTTTTCCTCCTTGTGGAGGGTGGTGGTCCTGGGGCTGATGGAGTGGTGGCTGTCCTGGAAAACTCCCAAGGCTCCTTTCAGCTCTGACTCTCTGGGACCCCCTTCTGGGATTCTAAGAGGAAAGCTGGCAGGAGATGTGGAGATGGCACCTGGAGAGCCGCAGCCCAAGCAGGGATCCCGGCCCTGGAGGTAGGGAGAAGGGCCAGCTTGGGGGACTGCAGACCCAAGAACCTCCTTCTCTGTCCTGGCAACAAGGCAGGTGTGACCACCAGCCTCTGAACAGAAGAGGGGCAGCCAAGGTGCCAGGGGTGGCCGTTGCCCAAGGTCACCAGTTACTGGGCTTCAGGGCTGGAACCTGAACCCAGGCCTTTCCCGGACCTTGCAGTCTCCCATTGGACTAAGTGAGAAGTGAAGTCACTGTGACCCGGGGGGGGGGGGGTAGGAGGAAACAATTAAAATTTTAGAATGTGCCTTTCCTAAATGATAGTTCTGTAATTGCACTTGGAATTCACCAGGCATTTCCTTCCTAGGGCTTGGAGTCCACGTCTGCACACGGCACGATCATTTCCACCACCAAAGTTGGAGAGGCGGGGGGCCTGGGGGGCAGGTGGCTTTCTCTGGCATGGCCCTCTACCATCAGATGGGCTTTTCTGGAATCCTCTCTAGAACAGCCGCTCTCTAGTTGCAAGCTTGTCCAACTTTCGTTTGGTTGTTCACTTGTTTTTAAAGCACCTTTTTCTTCTCTGTGTTTGGAGTGCATTTGTGCCTGGTGGAGATGCCACCTGATGCTTCCCGCCCAGGACCCCCAGTTGTCTTTTTTCTGGCTGTTTCCACATGCTCGTGTAGTGAGAGTCCCCTTTGTTATGATTGTGGGGCATCTGCTGAGGAGGCTGGCCTGGTGGGCTTCTTCCTCTGGATGTACCTCCCATGGTGAGGTGACCCCCCTCCCCCAACCCTGGGGTCCACGCCGACCTGGGCCAGCCATGCTGTACCCTGCAAGTTTCAGAGGGGCAGCCAGGGAGACGGCAGACCTCCTGCCCCTGCCAGCCTAGGCTCCTGCAGGGAGGGGGCAGGCGGTGGGCCCTGCCTGGTCCATGGTCAATGCAGAGGCACCAAGACTCTACCAGGGAGCACCTGGGTGAGGGTCTGGTGGCCTGGTTTCTGGAAACCAAGGGACCCCAGGCTTCCAGTCCCATCACTGGACCTTGCTAGGTAGCCACCTTATGCCGATGCTGCAGCTACACAGGGAAGGGGTGGGGGTGGGGAGGGATGTTCGGATGTGCCTTTGGCTTCCTCTGAGCACCAGCGAGGAGCACATTCCCATCATCTCTGGGGATGGGACGGGAGCAGGGTGTCTGCCGCTCCTCAGAAACCCCAGGGAGCCGGAGCTCCCGCCCCCACTCTGCCTTGCCCGAGCCTCTGTGAGATTGGGCCCCAGGCCAAGCCCTCTCAACCCTCTCCGGGTCCAGAGGGACCTAGTGTGCGGGACGGGAGCAGAGGCCAGAGACCAAGGAGGAGGGAGGGAGCAGCCTGGACCTGCTGCTCCTGCTTGGACCCTTGGGCTGTCGGTGCCCACAGTTGGGTCCAGACCCCATTTCCTCAGCTGCAGACGCCCACATAGGCTCTTTGAGATCCCAAGCTTTTCTTAGATCCGGAAAAATGGGATCACCCACAACCAGCTTCCTTATCCCGACCCCGTCTCTGGCCCCTGCCTCTGCTGTGCTGCTCGTGAGAACAAGGTCGCAGGGAAATCCTTGCCCCAGAGGGTCCTCTCACTCCCCACACCCACTGTCCTGGTCGGCGGTGTCTCACAGGAAACCAAGCCGTCTGTTGGAAGAGCCAGGCCCACCCTGGGTCCTGGAGGACAGACGTCTTGGAAGTGAGTTGTTACAGGTCAATGTGGGGACTGAGGGTGGTGGCTGGAAGGCCAGCCTTAGGATTTTCATAAACAAGTTGAGATTTTGTTTTTGACCCCGTCGGATGGATTGGAGAGAACGTGGGCTCTGGAGACAGGACCCAGTCCCAGTCCAGGCCTCCTGTGGGCATCAGGTGTGGGCGCTGACAGTGTTATCTGACCTCTGGGGCCTTGGGCGTTTCTTTTCTGTAAAATGGTAAAAAGCAGAATGGGCTGGGTTTCTGTGCAGAGTGCCACCAGACATCAGGAAAGGCCGCTTGTGCTGGCCTGGCGTGCGCCGCCTCTGGGCAGGTGGCTTCCTGGGGAAGGAGGTGGCAGGTGAGGGCACCAAGTGTTTATGAAGCTGTAAAATGCTTCCTCCCATTTTCACTTCCCTCCTCTGCTGGGGTAGCTGTGGGAACTCTTCCCCAGGTTCTTAAGAAGTAAATTCTTTAAACTTTGGGCCACAATCCCTCATTCAAGAAACATTCAGGGTAGAGGGAACCTTGGATCTTGGAGATTATTCAGGACACACTGTTAAGTGTTTGCTTTTTTAAAGGAAGGTACAGAAGATGTGGTGCCTCATGAAGAGTGTGGTGCCATGTGTGAAGCCAGTGATAAACGAGGAAGGTGAGCTGACCCAGGAGCTAGTATTTCTGCAATGACTGCCTTTGAGGGAGGGAGCGATGTGGCGGGTGACAATGGGACAGATATTTGTCACTGGAAATCTTTACGCACTTGCTGCCATTTGTGCCTTGATCTTGTGTGACCTGAACCCCATCACTGTGCTCAATTAAAATACCTTCTACAGAGAAGGACTCTGAGGCTCCGAGCAGGGCTGTGGCCACAGATGAAGGCAGGGGCTGGCGTCCAGGGCCTGGCCTGTGTTCTCCTTCGAAGGCTGGCCCAGGTCTGTGTGGCTCTGGTTGCTGAAAGGGCCCGTTCTTCTCCTCTTGTCCCTGGCGTGTGCGAATTGGCCTGCAGAGAGCGGGCCGTCAGGAAGTTTTGAGATCCTTCCCAGGTCGGCTGGGAGAAGGAATCAGTGGCCGCTGGTGCCTTTCCAAAGCTCCAGGTGCTCCCTGCCCACTGGGCTGCCCGCATACCCGCCAGCCCGCCGCCAGGGAAGGAGGGAGGCTGGGGGTGCATCCGGAAAGACCGCAGGCCTGGCCACCCCCCTTTGTACTCCTCGCCTTCCTTAATCGCCTGTCCATAGAGACCTGGCTGAAAATTAGTTTAAATGCTAAATTGAGTTTAAAAGCACTAGTCTCAGCCCCTCTGGAAATGGGACACCGTGTAAAAATAGAACATTTAAATCAACTTGTTTTTCTAAGCTTTGCTGTGAGGTTCAGAGCCCTTCGGCAAATAAATGATGTTTGGAGAGAGTCAGGTACGCTGGGAGGCTTCTTTCAGGAAGAAGTTGGCTACCTTCATTTAAAAAATCAAGATCCTTGAAAATAACCCTGAAAAAAAGATGCTTTGCCTGAACTGAGTTTAACATCAGGGCAGCCATTACCCTCTGCCTGGATTCCTGTGCGGTTGAAGGGTTAGCCAGGAGCCTTCTTTCTGCGGCAGAATCAAAAGTAATTAAGAGCAAATGATTACTGGGGTCGTTGGAAACGCCAGGGCCTCAGGATCAGACTTGCAGCCAAACGGAATTGCTTGCTCTCCAAAACCCTGTGCCGTTGGGGCCACAGGATCGTAAATCAAAGGGATTGTCTGCAGCCCCAAGCCACGTATCTGGAATGTTCTGCCTGGAATGTCTATGGCACAGCTGCCCATCGGAGGAGGAAACACAGGGGTTTGGGGGTGCCCGAATGACGTGAGGAGCAGGGCACTCCCGGGCTTTCTCTCTTGAGTTCTCTGCATGCCTTTGGACTGTGATCGGGCATTTGTTTTTGAGGGAGCTTACCTTTCCAAGCTTCTGCAGGGCATGTGAGAAATACAGATTTCCATGACATCTGTGACATCCAAAGGATTTTGGACCATGTGGCTGGGGACAGCACCCATTTCTCGAAGGCAGGCCTGCAGCAGGAAGGGGGTCTCTCCTTAGCCGTGTGGTTGGCGGGGTGGGTGAGTGGGTGTCACAGGTGCACCAGTGGAAGGTCCCACGTCCCAGCTCTTCCTGCCAAAGGCAGGAAAGGAGAGAGGGGCTTTGTGGAGGTGATGAGAGTCAAACAGGTGGTGGAGGACCAGGGCGTTCAAGGAGTCACGACCAAGCCTATGTCAGAAGCCCACCTTCCGTTAAGGATGCTGCCTAAAGAAGACTGTGACCCTGCCCCCGGGGACAGGTGTTCACTGCCAGGTGACTGGGCTCGGATGATGGGGCCTAGACTCTGAAAGGCTTGCCGGTGTGGACATTTTATTTGGGCCAAGATATGAAGTCACACGATTGTCACCCTGCGCAGCTGCTGGCATCTGCTGTGACTGCAGACAGAGCTCATTATATTTCTTGACTCCTGAGTGCAAGATTGCTGTACTTAAGGAGTCAGCAGACCAGGAAGTACTTGTTGTCAGGCACAATGCATGTGGTAAACATTTCATCCCTTAAAAGGCTGGAAAGCAGAGAGGACACAATGAAGGCCGGGCGAGCAGAAAACGGCCATCGGAAGGTCTGGGTAGAGTCCCAGTACGCGGGGCATGGCTGAGCACTGTGGGAAGCGGGGCGAAGTGGGCCAGGCCTTGGGATCCGCTGCCTTTACAGCAAATTTGATTATGAAGATGAGTGTACTTCGACCATTTAAATGCATCTAAATTAATAGGAGTGGAAGATACAACCAAACAAGTAAAAATCAAAGTTTTCTGAAACCACGGTCATTGGTATCAAAGAACCATCTTCTTATGGTCCTTTTTATGGCACTGTTGGGTCTGTAGAAGATTGTTTAGGCAACGTGGAGGCAAAATAACCTTTGGAGTGATTTATTGATATTTTGTAAAAGGGGAAAGGCCTTGTGAGTTCACTTCTCAGATGCTAAACTTCTTAGAAAGCCCGCTTCTAGAAAGTGCAGTGCTGCTCCTGGGACCCCAGAGGCAGCTTCGCTACCTCCGGGATGTGGTGCGCAGTCCACTCTGCCCCCGAAGCATCCTGCAGTCAAGCACAGGGCCTGAGGAAGCAGAAGCTTGCCCACTTCGCCCTCTTCAGCCCCTTTAGGGAAACTGCATCACAGCCACAGGCTTGCTGTGCAGCGTCTCTGTGAGGCCAAGGCTTTCTGCCCTCAGCTTCGGGCACGCGGTAACTGGGCAAGCGGGTCAGAGCACTGCTGTGTGCCCCAGGGCGTTGGCTGCCCAGCCCAGCCAGCCAGACTGCCAGCCTCCAGGCGTGGCCCTAAAGCTACAGCAAAGACATGACCCTTGCAGCCCCGGCCGTTTTCCCTCCCTCCTTCTGCAAGAGGAATAACAGGACACCTTTGGGAGGTGGTGAACCTGAGTTCACAATGTCCTGGGACCTGAAAAGTGTCCCCAAGGAGCCCCTCTCCCAAAGGTGACAGCTCTATCTCCTTGGCCTCTATCACTTGAGTGGCAGCTGCTCTATCCGTGTTGTTATGTAGCCAAGGACAGCTTTCCACCAGCCCTCAGCCATGAGCCTTCCTCGCCCACAGCCCCTCCTGGGTGACCTGGGAAATAGGAAGAGAGAGGCGTTGGGCTCGGCCTCAGGTATCTACCTCGGCCCGGAGGGAAGCCGGCAAGGATGTCCAAGTCAGAATACCCATGGAACACCTGCAGTTCTGTGCACACCTGGTGAACTGCACTTGGGGAAACAACTTTCAGTGTTGGTCCTTGGCCATCCATGGCGGTCTCTTCCTGAGAATCATTATCCAGTGGCACAAAACTCTCCAAAGGGATGTTTCTATCCTTGATTCCCAGTTCTCTTCCACCTTGAACAAAACATTTAGCCCAGGAACATTTTCTTCAGGCTGCTTCTCTACTTGATTTACTCACAAGATCACATCAAGTCACTTCTTCCATTCTGGGAAGACGCAGGGAACAAGTGGGCCCCATCAGCAAATGCTGATGAACCAGCTCTCCAGAAATAAATGTTGGCAGCAGAGAGTGAGGCAAAGCCTGGAGAGCCCTGTCGGTCATCAGCCAGAGAGCACCTTTTCCAGGGACCAGAGACTCGCAGACCCCTGCCCAGGGAGCAGCCTGGGGCAGGCAGGAGGCTGCACTCAGCAGGCCCCACTGCTGAGCTCTGTCTCTGATTCCACTTTGGGCTCCAGCGTCATCTGAGCTGTGACATAGTGTGCTTCGGTGGCCCCATCTGTGGCGTGAACTGTGGTTTCTCTGGGAGACTGAGAGGCATAAGGAGAGGATGTACTTGAACCTCCCTAAAATCCAGCGACCTGTGCGTGCAAACTGTGTCATTTAACTGTCCCCAGGGCCAGGAACCAGGAAGCAGAGTGGGCAGGACCCCTCTTCCAGGGTGTCTTTGCTTAGAAAATACCAGGCTGCCTGTTCACGTTTAGAGTTAGCTTGATTTCTTTAAGAGCTTAATTGTGTAAGGATCTAGTCTCCCCACCCCGAAATGAAAGCTTTTTCTAGTTGGTGTAAAAATATCAGCATGGAAGACATTCTGGCCCCTCTGCTTTAGCCTTCAGCTCCTCTGTAGACAGAAACTCTGACCTAATAGCCTTTCTGAGGTGCAGCGGAGGGAGTGACACAAAGCCCAATGAGAGAGCCTGGGGAAGACAGCCTCCCAGATGAGACACATGGATCAAAGCCTGGACCCAACAAAGAGGAGCTTCATAAAACCAGTGAGATTTCACGGTACAAATCATGCTTCGTGTTGAAAAACTGCCCCTTTAGTCATTTGTGAAAGGCTGCTATTTAAGAAATGCATCTCAGAAAAGAGAAACTTCAGAACCAATACAATATCTGCTTCCCCATGGTTGTTCCTATGGGTCTTTGGGGTTTTAGTCAAGCCAAGGATGGTGGTCATTAAAGCATGTAAATCAGATTTTTAAAAAATCTGCCCGCAAAACAGAGAGGTGTTCCCTCCATGCAGCCATGGCTCAAACTGCTTCCTGTTGACAGTATCCACAGAGAAGCCAAATATCCCACAGTCCTTATGACATCTTTGGTTTCTTTATGCCACCTAAAGAGTTGTTTAAAATAGTAACTAGTCAACAACAACAATGAAACAATACGATTAAAACACGAGCAAAGGATTTCACTGGACATTTCTTCAAAGATGTGCAAAGAGGCCATGAGCACATGCAAAGATGCTCGACATTTCTCATCATGAGGGAAATGCAATTCACAACTGCAGTGGGACACCACATGACACCTATTAGGGTGGCTGTTATCAAAAAGAGAGAGAGAAAATAATGCTTGCTGGTGAGGCTGTAGAGAAACTGGAACCGTCACGTTTTGCTAGGATGAGAATGTAACGTGGTGCAGCTGCTGTGGAAAACGATACGGCAGTTCCTCAGAAAGTTCAACGTAGAATCACTGCGTGATCCCACAGCTGCACTTCTAGGTATCCGCCCGGAAGAACTGAAAGCAGGGTCTTAGGTAGATTGGACACCGGTGTTCACAGCAGCATTGGTCCCCATAACCAAAGCATGGAACCCACCCAGGTGTCCCCTGAGAAATGAGCGGATACACAAAATGAGGTCTCTCCATACAGTGCAATACCATTCAGCCTTTACAAGCAGGGAAGTTCTGACCCCTGCTCCCGTGTGGACGAGCCTTGGGGACATAAAGATGAGTGAAGCAAGCCAGTCACAAAGGGACAAATGCTGTGTGATCCCACTTATAGAAGGCACCACGGAAGTTAACTCTGTAGAGACAGAAGACAGGTGATTGTCAAGGGCTAGGATGGGGACGGGGATAGAGAGCTGTATTTACGGGGACGGAGTCTCAGTTTGGGAAGATGAGAACATTCCTGAGATGATGGTGGTCATGGCTGTGCTTAGATGGCAAGTTTTGTGGTACATGTACAATGAAGAAATGAAACTAATTTAGGACTTTGGCAAGACCAAAGGCACGCTTCCCCCCACCTGCTCCCTGATTCCCCCAGACCCAACCAGTGAATGACAAGCTTCTTGAAACCACTGCCTGCCTTCCTCAGCCAGGACCATCACTCACCTGAAGTGACCACAGCCCATCTAGGTTCTGCTCGGAGCTCCGAATAGCCACCCTGTCCTTCTTAAAGAACACCAAATGCCACCATGCTGGGTGTGGGACAGCCTGGGTCCCACCGTGGTGCCCCTCCCCGCCGAGCTCTCTCCTTTCCTAAAGAGCAGTGGGTGCCTGGTGTTGTCCGAGCAGCAATTCTTGCAAGAACTAAGAGCCCTTGTTCCCTCCTGCCTAATCCAAGAAGCCTTCTGGGCACTTCCGGAGTGATACTGAGGAAACAAACAGAGCTTTTCAGGGACTGAGACTCATGTCTTCCTAGCATGGCCAGAAATGAAGTGGTCACAATTGATGTTTTTAAATTCCCAAATCACAGACAGCACACTGGTCATGGGGGAGGAAGGCTGGCCACTGAGCTGGCTGTAGGTACCAGCAGTGCATGTGGGCTGTGTGGACCTGCCCAGCGGGCAGATGTTGGTGGAGTGTAGTCATCAAGGCACAGCTGAGGGGCCACTCCTCCGATATCTTGGGAGCTGCCTGGCGTGTGTTCCTAGAGGGCTCTCTCTGTTTCCAGGGCCATCTCCAGCACCAGTGGCCTGCTCATAGGCACCGGCACCAGAATCCCCTCGTCCTGTCCGTGAAATCTCAGAAACCTGAGTCTGAGTACTAGGTTTGTTTCATTCAGACCATGTGGGGCTGGGGAGGGAGCAGGGACAGCAGGTAAAAGTTTGATCAAAGCGCTGATCATGAAAAGGCTGGGTAGCTACTAAGGGGCTACTTCCTGGGTGTGGGAGCTCATGTGTTACGGACATGTCATCTTTCCATCCCAGATTTAGAGTATCAGAACCCCCTTTCAGGGTAAAAAATTTAGAACCTTCACCTCCTAGTAGTTTGTAAGAAAAACTGGTGAATCTGATTATGCTTTCTTTTAAATAAATTTATGTGTTTTTCATCCTAACATGTTTTTGAAAGTTAGCACAGGAGCCATGCCATTTGTTTGGTCTTCCCAGCAAGCACCATGCACAGGGGCAACCCCACTCTGAGAAGCTTCTCTGAGTAGTGGTTCTGGGAGTACCTACTGCTCATTTCTTACAGTGTTGATGCAGGCATAACAGTGCTCGTGCACGGGGGCATGGAAACAGAGAGATTAATAACCTGCCCAGGGTCACCAGCTGCAGTCAGTCTCTGGTCCCTGGCAGCTCTCCATCTGTGGCCGGAATCACCTCTTCCTGTGCAGTTAGGCACTGCCCTAGAGGACTGTGCACATGTGTCCCCCTGTCCGTGCCTCACTGCTGACCAGAGGCCTGTGTGTCCCAGGGGAAATGTATGGGGCCCCGGGCCAGCGAGACCTCTGCCTTCATCCCACCGCCTGTTTGATCTCAACGTCTGCAAGCCCCAGACCAACCTCCTCTCCCCCAAGCGACAGCTCCAGGCTCATCTGATGAGCATGGGACCATCAGCGGGAGAAGAGCTAGAGGGAGGCAGACGAACAGCCCTCACCCCACCAGGGCCCTCCTGCTCTTGCCGGTTGCCCAGCCTTTCACCAAACAAGCTCTGCAGCTGCCGCGCTGAGGCAGCACCAGGGATGAAGAGGCCTGGAGATGTGGGTTTCTGCTCAGAAACAAGTGCCTGCCTGCCTGAGTGGCCCACCTGTCAGTCCCTGTCCCCAGGCCGAGAGCTGCTAGGCAGTGGATCCCTGGGCCAGGGCACAGGGCCAGGGTCACCCTCCCGCCACAGCACCAGGTTCCCATGGGCTTCTATCACAGCCAGTGTCTGGCAGCCTAGGTGGCTTTCTGCACCCCACATGGGGGAGAAGACCTGGGAGAGGACCCCCCTGTGAGGAGGCAGCCTTGGCCCAGAGGCCTCCTATGACTTGGGTCTAGCCGTCGATGGCAGTCTGGTCAAGGACACAGCTGCCCTGTCTTCCAGACCTCGGCTTTGGGGGAGCCCCGAGCCCTCTGGGCAGACGGCATCCGTGGCTGAGTCCCTGGCCACCCCATCTACTCAGGAGGTTTCCTATCTGCAGGCCTGGACGGCCCTTACCCGGCTCCGTGTCTGTCTCTGTGTCTGTCCTAGAGGGCAGACCCAGCCAGGGAGGCGCTGCCCAAGGACCTGGCTGTCACCGTCTCCACTGATTCAGTGGATTAGAGGTAAAAAGCAGAAATCAAATCAAGAGCCCATAAGCCGTCCAGACCTCAGGCCAACAGGGGCAGGTGTGCCGCGGCCTCCCCGGGCCTCTGCTCTGGCCTCCCGTGGGGCTGGCCCTCCATGCCCTCCTTTCTGCCTTCACGACAACCTTCTGTCTGTGGCTACTGGAACACTGTCTTTTTTCTTTTCTTTTGTGTGTCTCATAATTGTTTTTTTCTGAAAAAAAATCTAGTTGTGGTATAAGACACGTAACAGAAAATTTACCATCTTAGCCATGTACATTTCAGTGACATCAGGGACACTTATGCTGCTGTGGAGCCGTCGTCTGCACCCACCCACCGAACTCCCCGGTCCCCTCCCTGTTCTACTTTGTCTGCGGATTTGACCCAGGGTCCCTCCAATCTATTCCATTGTGTCGAGACCACATGTTTGATACGTTCAGCCACTGATGTGACTGTGGTCTCTGTCTTTTGGCTGCTGTGACTCGTGCTGCCGTGAATGTGGGCGAACGAATCCCTCGCTGAGACCCTGGTCAGTTCTGTGGGGTCTAAACAGGAGTGGGATTGCCGGGTCACTGGGTGATTTTTTTCCACAGCAGCCACCCGGCTTTACCTTCCTACCGGCAGAGTGCAGGGAGTTCAGTTCCTTGAGTCCTCGCCGAGGCTCTTACTTCCTGCTGTCTTGGTAGCCACCCTGAGGGGGGTGAGGGGATGCCCGCCTTTCTTTTTGAAATCGAATGTCCAGGACGTGTGGTCTGAGGATGTGACGGGATCTGGAAGGGATCCCAGCCCAGATGTTTAGGCAAGTCTCTGCCATCACCCAAAAGTGTGTGCTCGTGAGCCCAAGGGCATGCACACCCCATCAGTGCCCAGAGTGTGGTTCCAGGGACCAGGGGGGTGCCCAGGTTACAGGCAGTGCCCCGGGCCTGGCGGAAGGCGCACTTGTGGACACATGTCCCCGTGTTTGTGTTTCGGCTGCAGAACCACGACCACGCCTGCATCGCCTGCCGAATCATCCACCGGTCTGACGAGCACCGGCCGCCGCTGCTGCCCCCGCAGGCGGACCTGACGGTGGGCCTGCATGGCGAGTGGGTGAGCCAGCGTTGCGAGGTGCGGCCCGAGGTCCTCTTCCTCACCCGCCACTTCATCTTCCATGACAACAACCACACCTGGGAGGGACACTACTACCACTACTCAGACCCCGTGTGCAAGCACCCCACCTTCACCATCTATGCCAAGGGCCGCTACAGCCGTGGTGTGCACTCCACCAGGGTCATGGGCGGCACGGAGTTTGTGTTCAAAGGTAGGGCTCCCGCACATACCTACTGCCATTCCCTGCTCCAATGTCACGGCAGCACGTGGGGACACATTTGTGGGGGCTGGGCTGAGGGAAATACAGGGTGTTGAGGGGATGGAGCAGGAGCTTCTGAGTGGCGTCAGTGGCACCTTGGGTACTCAGTTTGTCCCCCGTCCCTTGAGAAGATGTCACGTGCTTGCAGGGGGGGAGGTCTGGGTACCTAGGGATCACCTAAGCCAGGCAGTGAAGGGCGAGATTCTCCAGGCTGAGGTCCAGTGGGTCTTATTTCTGGACTTTTGTTAAGTTTGGGCATCTTGTTAAGCAGATGTCAGCCCTGTCACGGACAAAAGAAGGGCGCTGGCCTAGATGCTGGGTGTGCCCCCTTCCAGGACAGCATCTCATGGTTCAGTCCATTTAAAAGCAAGTATTTTTGCACCCTGCCCCCTGGTAATTTCTCCGTAAGGGGGGAGGATTTGTTACAGGGAGCATGGCCTTTGGTAGCTGCAGCCCAGGGGTCCTCTTGATCTGAGTCCACCCCAAAGCTCTCTTGTGTACACGGAATAAAGGAGCTGAGAGGGCCTCAAAGGCGGTCCTTCGCAAGGGCTAGGATTTCCACTTAATGGATTTAAGCATATTTTTCTTGCTTGCAACCTAATTTGTTTCAGCTGCCCGACTTATGTATGGGCCAGTATTAATCCGCAAGACTGCTGCATGGTCTAGGTGCCTGACACCAAAACTATTTAAAAACCTCACAACCTATTTATAAAAACACATTCCAGCTTTTGTTGACTACTGTGCCATCCCAAAGAGCTGATGTCCCAGAGACCCCTCCTTGGGGACAGTCTGACTTCACAGGAGTGGTCTAGTCAGCCTTGGTCTGGGCTCAGCATTTGCAGCCAGATGAGCTGGGCTTTTCCTGATGACACCCGCAGGGTGCTTGCTGGTGCCACAGTCACGTCCACATGTGGGGGTCTCTCCCCGCAGGGTCTTTTCCTGGGTTGTGGCCCAGTGGGTCGGGTTGCAAGAGGGGGTTGGGAGCAGAAGCCGGTGAGTGCGGTGTGATGAGCTCCCCTGAATCACTGAACTGTCCCCTCTCCTTGGCAGTGAACCACATGAAGGTCACCCCCATGGATGCGGCCACCGCCTCACTCCTCAATGTCTTCAATGGCAACGAGTGCGGGGCCGAGGGCTCCTGGCAGGTGGGCATCCAGCAGGACGTGACCCACACCAACGGCTGCGTGGCGCTGGGCATCAAACTGCCTCACACAGAGTACGAGATCTTCAAAATGGAGCGAGACACCCGGGGCCGCTACCTGCTGTTCAACGGCCAGAGGCCCAGCGACGGCTCCAGCCCGGACAGGCCCGAGAAGAGGGCCACGTCCTACCAGATGCCCTTGGTCCAGTGCGCCTCGTCCACACCCAGGGCCGAGGACTTCGCTGAGGACCACAGGCAGCGTCAGCACCGGAGCTGGGCGCCCAGGGGCAGCACATGTCCCCTGCTGCTGGCCGGCCTTGCCTGCCTTTGGACTCTGCTGCCCTGGCTCGGCCTCACATAGAGGTTCTTACAGAGTTTTATTTTTCCAAACCAGGATTCCTTACAATGTACAGATTTTCTTTACGAGAAGAAAAGACACTTCCTCCTTGGATGCACTTGAGAAGGGTCCTCTTTCCCGCCCACCCTGCCCACCGGCCTGAGTCAGGAGTGATTTGAAGTTTCTGCTCTGAACTTGGTCCAGTCGGATCTGGGGCTGGGCGGCCTCATGACGTAATCGCACTTTACAAGCGCAGAGGGTTCCGGGCAGTGTGTTGGCAGAGGGTGAGGGGGCAGCTACTCCCCCCCTTCCTCCTTGTCATCACTGCACTTGGGGCAGGACTTAGGGGGAACAGACACCCCGCTTCAGCTTTCCTGCTGCTTCTCTGCAGTTGCCTCCTATCCTCCTTGGAACCTGTTTGCCTCTCCGAGTTTTCCAGCCTGGAATCTGGAGGCGAGTAGGTTTGGGACCGCGATCCAGACACCTTGTATTAACCTAAGAAGAGCCGTCAGAAGACAAAGTGGAGTGGGACGCCCTTTACAGCCTTTATGAAAGAGAGTGAATCCACACTTGCCAGTGGTGAAAAGTGTCTGTAATTAAAGTTTCAGAGTAATTGAAAGAATGGCTATTTTGACTTGCTGGGAGAGGAGCTGTGGGTTCTGTGCTGGTTCCGGAGTAGGGGCTGTGGAGCACACCACTCCTACCTGCCCTGTGGATGGTGCAGTGGAGCACCTGTCAGAAGCTGTCCCACTACAGACGGACAGGAGGTGACAGTGCAATGGTGACCTAAGTAATAGGGAGCCCATTCCGTCTGGTCCTGGCTCACATGGTGTCTAGCTTTAGGTGAGCAGACGGAGTCACTTTGCCGTCTCTGTAACCCCACTGACGGATATGCAGAGACCATGCTGGGGTTGTCCTGGTCGGGGCTTGCCTAGACTGTCCGTCCTCCTTCCCAGACAGGACAGGCTGGTCGCCGCAGGGAGTGTCAGGGCACCTTAGCCTCTGTGAGTTTCCTTCTCACAGATGCCCGGAGGGTGCATGAGTCATGTCTGTCCAGCACCTTGGGTTTTTACAAATGGTGCCATCTGAACACCAAGGTGGCCTCCAGGAGAAACTGATGGCGGGAAATGGTGAGTAACCAATCAACAGGCCGGAAACCAGGATCGAGGTCAAGAGTCACACCTGTATTTAAGAATCACCTTTTTGCAGTGCTGCAGGGCTAGGTTCTAAGGGTGGCGTGTCGTACCAGAGTGCTTTATCTTTACATGATGTTTTATGTTGCGGTGCATACTGAGGGGGTTTCAAATGAAAGTACTAACTTAATGTCTTCCAAATTTCATAAACAGAGATGTCAACAAGACTCCCACAAAATACATTTTACCTGTGGATCTATTTAATACTAATGCTATCTTTAAAGGAAATAATAAAATTATGTGAAAAACTATGTTCACTGCTAAAGAATACCTCCATGATTTACCCTAAAACGGATAGATTTATAAGCGTTTAATTCCCAGCCACTCTCCCTGACTTAGCTATTGACACTTTCTTAAAGTCTATTATGTGTATGCCCCCCGTATATATACATATCCAGATATGTAGGTATTAAGGTGTATGCAGAGGACGATGGTATGTCTGTGTGTCTTGGGGATGACATGAAATTCATGTGGTCATATCACTTTGTGATTCACTACAAATCATTACAGAGAATGATCTATATAACTTATGCACAGATTATTGACAATTGGATTTACAGCTGTCACTTACTGTCTCACCACATACATCATACATCACATCTTAAAACGAATGCTCACCTAGACCATGAAGATCGTCATTTTAGCTGACTTCCCATCACCTTGAAGAATCATAATGACCCATCTTTAAGATTTACTCAGGTTTGAAAGTTGGAAATGTTTAACCCAAGACCAAGTAAGATGCTACCTTTGAGAAAAAAATGGCTGACTCTAGAATATTCCATAGCAAGCTTAAAACATTCCATAATATGCCAGCAGCTCTGCCCCTAAGTTAGCAGCAGGTAGTGCTTGTCAATAGCAGGTTTGGAGAAGTAGTGAGTCAGTAATGAAGGCTTTCTTAGGCTCCACTGGCCTCTTGGAACTAGACTTCTCATCCTGGGTACAGGCTGGTAATGGATGGGTGAGAAAGTTGCTCCTTGGGCAATGGTAAAACTTGAGTGTGATCTAGGTTTCAAACTCTGTAAGATCCAGGTTGACCCTGGACTCAGGAAGGAGTTTCCTAGAGTCCCAAGTGTCCCCAGGACAGAACAAAGGGAGTTTGTTCATACATGACAAGCCTGGCCGTCTGAGTCGAGGAGCAGTGCCCAACACGCCCAGTGTCTGGAACTTCCGGATGTTGTCCATCTTGAACAGTCTGTCGCAGGGTTTCCAGGGTGACTCTCAGTGGTACCCAGCATGAAGGAGCTCTGTTAGAGGGGCTGGCAGCCCAGGACATCCCAAGGGGGCCTCACACACGCACCTTGTGGAAACAACTTGAACCAAAGACTTTTGTGGCTCCTGGTTGAAGGAAAGGCTTTATGGTGATAAGAGAGCAGGTCTCTGGTCCACCAACTCTTCAACTCTATTCATGAAAACAAAGATGATGTTCATAGCAGTCCACACAAACATTGCGATGTTTTATTTTTAAATGGCACATCTCATTCCTATAGGACATACTAAGTCCCTGGCAATGCAATGGAGAAGCCAACAGGCTGCGTGCAATCAGACATTTCGGGACCCTGTCCTCAAGGGGAGGTGCTGAACCCTCTGGGTGGGGCCGATGGAGAAGGGGTGGTGAGTGGAGACAGCAGAGAGCAGGGCCTCTCTTTTCTACCCCACACAGATTTTCTGGCCTTTTAGAGACACCCAAGCTTTCATGAACCCAAATATCTTTCATTAGGATACAGTTGCATCAAGAACAAATAATCACAGATTTCTAGATTCTTGAGAAAAGGCATAAGCATTCTTTTCTTACCTGTAGGAGGATCACATGTCCTAAAATATTCATTGAATTAGTCAAATCCCTGTCATGATCCGAGACTGTTTCTGGCTTTCAGGGTAGGTATTTTATCGCAACCCCATTTCCTTGCTGTCAACAGGCAGAAGTAACACTGTCACAAGGACAAACACTGGCAAATTCACTCCCACTTCTCCACTGGCTACAGTGGGATGGAGTTGAACTTTATGTGGTGACATCCCTCCAGGGAGGCAGAACTGACACCTGCTTGTTGGCCACCAAGGGTGTGAGGCTGGCCCAACACAGCACCTTTACACGAGCTCATGCACACTGGGAAGTGGGTCGCAGGCTGACTAGTGCCTACTATTCTGAGAACAATGTGTGGTTTCCAGAAACACATTTCGTCTTAGTTTCTGACATCTGTGGTACAACCACCTCTGAGTCCCCTACACCCTCGAGAACAGCACCTGAGAAAGTCTGTCCCCTTCAAGGAACCCCCCCATGTAGCTGTTACATTGGAATTCAGAGATGCGAGGTCTGTGGGCACAGAGAGCTTCACGGTGCAGTCTGTAGTATGTGAGGGGTGACCTATGTGGGGTTTTTGCTGTTGGATTGTAGGAGTCCCTGATATATTTTGGATATGAATCCTTTATCAGATACACAGTTTACAAATGTTTTCCCCAATTCCATAGGTTGCCTTTTCCCTACAGGAATAAACTTAACTAAGGAAGTAAAATACATGTACATTGAAAATTACAAAACACCACATGCACCCGCATGTTCATTGAAGCTCTATTCACAATAGCCAAGACATGGAAATAACCCAAATGTCCATCGACAGATGATTAGATTAGGAAGATGTGGTATATATACACAATGGAATACTACTCAGCCATAAAAAAGAACGAAATAATGCCATTTGCAGTAACATGGATGGAACCAGAGACTCTCATACTGAGTGAAGTAAGTCAGGAAGAGAAAGACAAATACTATATGATATCACTTATATCTGGAGTATAATGTATGGCACAAATGAAACTTCCCACAGAAAAGAAAATCATGGACTTGGAGAATAGACTTGTGGTTGCCAAAGAGGAGAGGAAGGGAGTGAGGTGGATTGGGAGCTTGGGGTTGATAGATGCAAACTATTGCCTTTGGAATGGATTAGCAATGAGATCCTGCTGTGTAGCACTGGGAACTATGTCTAGTCACTTATGATGGAGCATGACAATGTGCGAAAAAAGAATGTGTACATGTATCTGTAACTGGGTCACCATTCTGTACAGTAGAAAAAAATTGTATTGGGGAAACAACAATTAAAAAAAATATTATTAAAAAAAAGAAAACTACAAAGCACCAATGAGAGAAACTAAAGAAGGCACAAACAAATGGAAAGACATACCCTGTTCATGGATTGGAAGACATAATATTGTTAAAACATCCTTACTACCCAACGAGATCTACAGAGTCAAGGCAATGCCTATCAAAATCTCAATGGCTCTTTTTTTTTTTTTTTTCGGAAACAGAAAAAATAATCCTAAAGTTTATGTGGAACCATAAGGGTCCCTGAATAGCCAAAGCTATATTGAGAAAGAACAAAACTGGAGGCATAACACTTCCTGATTTTCAAAATCTATTGTGAAAGCCACAGAACTGCTGGTACTGACACAAAGGCAGACAGACAGACACCAGTGAAACAAAACAGAGAGCCCAGAAATGAACCCTCATGTATACAGTCAACTGATTCTCAACAAGGGTTCCAGGAGTACCCAAGAAGGATCTCTTGAAACAAGTGGCTTTGGGAAAAAAGAATATCCACGTACAGAGTGAAAGTGAACCCTTACACCATAGACAAAAAAATAGTCAAAATGGATTAAAGTCTTAAACATAAGACCTAAAACTGTAAAACTTCTAAGAAGAAAACATAGGGGAAAGTTTCATGATATTGGTCTTGGCAGTGACTTCACAGATGTGATCCCAAAAGCATAGGCGACAAAAACCAAAATAAGTAAATGGACTGCATCAGACCAAAAGCCAAAAGGCTTCTGCTCAGCAAAGAAAAAAAATCAACAGAGTGAAAAAGCAATCTACAGAATGGGAGGAAATATAGTGAACCATACATCTGATAAGGGGTTAATATGCAAAATATATAAGGAACTCCTACAACTCAATAGCAGCAAAAAAAAAAAAAAAAAAAAGAGCATATAACTTGCTTTTAAAAATGGACAAAGGATTTGAATAGGTGCTTCTCCAAAAATATTCTATTCTATATTTTCTCTTCCTTGACTGTTACTTTTTGCCATGGAAACAAGTGGATGATGTCATACAAGGATGGCATAAACATGGAAGTGCAGATTTCACAAAAGAGCTGGTCACAGATGAGAAATAGCTCTAATTTCCAAACAAAAATCATTTCAATAGCCAAGAAAACAAAGTCCCTGGGACGATCAAATGCATTTTCCAAGGAACCTTCTTTGAGTGTGTTCCAGCACAAATGTCTGTCTTCACTGTTCATAGCGAATTCCAGCCAATCCCTGCATTTCCTTATTGGCTTGAAACTAAATGGCAGGAAACACCCAGGGGCACCAATAACACGTCAGAATCCTGTGCCAACTTCAAACGAGGTAGACAGTCCTGTGGAGCTAGTTTCTTGATACTTTGAGAAATTCCATGGAAAGGAAAGATAACAAACTTGAAAGGCAAGTCCTTTTTTGCATCAATAAATAAAACATCAAAGTGATGACTGAGCCAATGATCCAAATAGAAGTCCTGTGTAATTCTTGTGTAATTTTCAGCCTAATAAAGCAATGAATACGAATTCAAATGAGCAGCCTGATTGGAAATAAAACAAGCAATGTGTTCCGTTTCTGGATCAACCTTTCTCCCAGGGAGTGACCCAGGCGTTAACATCACAGTCCTATGCCCATTGTTCCTGATGGCTTGTGTCTCATCATCTTTCCAGACCACAGAGAGCCAGGAAGTTACCTTTTCCACTGCAATTCATTCGAAGAGCACCAGGATGTTGGAGAAAATGGTGGTGGTCAAAATAATTAAAAACTATTTGGACATCTGTGCAAAATTCTGCCACACATGCAAACATCTATGAACAAACAATTTTTTTTTGTCTTTTGTCTTTTTAAGGCTGCATCCATGGCATATGGAGGTTCCCAGGCTAGAGGTCCAGTAGGAGCTACAGCTGCCAGCCTACACCACAGCCACAGCAACTCAAGATCCGAGCTGCATCTACCACCTACACCACAGCTCACGGCAATGCCGGATCCTTAATCCACTGAGTGAGTCCAGGGGTTGGTCGAACCCACATCCTCATGGATGCTAGTTGGGTTTGTTAACCACTGAGCCATGACAGGAACTCCTGAACAAGTTTAGCCCCTTCTTGTGAGTTCTGTGAAGTTCCAGTATCTTTCTTCATGCCAATTACAGCCTAACTGCATTTTACTAGGAGTCATGCTACACCTCAGTGGTGCATGCAGGTTAGCAAGTCCTAGAAGGTGTGACAAATTATTCTAAAGGTCAAATGTTTGATTATTATTCGCTTGTTTTTCCGTGACCAACATTAGATAAACTGATCATCAGACTGTGAACTTCCACCAGTGAGGAATATCAGATATGTTGCAAAAAAATAGAGGACTTTACACTCAAAAAAAAACTTGAGGAGTTCCCGTCGTGGCGCAGTGGTTAACGAATCCGACTAGGAACCATGAGGTTGCGGGTTCGGTCCCTGCCCTTGCTCAGTGGGTTAACGATCCGGCGTTGCCGTGAGCTGTGGTGTAGGTTGCAGACGCGGCTCGGATCCCGCGTTGCTGTGGCTCTGGCGTAGGCCGGTGGCTACAGCTCCGATTCAACCCCTAGCCTGGGAACCTCCATATGCCGCGGGAGCGGCCCAAGAAATAGCAACAATGACAACAACAACAAAAGACAAAAAATAAATAAATAAATAAATAAATAAATAAATAAATAAATAAATAAATAAAATAAAATTTTAAAAAATGAAAAAAAAAACAAAAAAAAACAAAAAACTTGAATCTCTCTGGTTCTTGCCCAACCCACTGCGGTGACTCCCTGGTGCTGTAACTCATGAGGACATCCAGGGTCAGCCTAAACATTTCCAGAGACATTGCTAAAAACTCCAAGGCATGTCATTCCAATTCTGAACGCTTGCCATTCTTTAAAAATTCTTTCTAATATTGAGGTGAATACCAGACCCTTGTTACCCAAGACCTTTTTATGTCAGAAGAAATTAGACTCTTGCTCCACTTGATAGGCTTCTGAACAACCATTCTTCCCAATTCTGTTCTTCGATAGAGTTTTCTTTTTCTTTTTCTTTTTAAGCCTGCACCTGAGGCATATGGAGAGTCCCAAGCTAGGGGTCAAATCAGAGTTACAGCTGCCAGCCTACACCACAGCAATCTGGGAACCGAGCTGCGGCTGAGACTTACACTGCAGCTTGAGGCAATGCCGGCTCCTTAACCCACTGAGTCAGGCCAGGGATGGAACCCACATCCTCATGGATACTAGTTGGGTTCTTAACCACAACGGGGAGCCACAATGGGGAGGAGCTCCCAGTAGAGTTTTTTTTCTCACGCTTTCCTAATACAATTCGGATCCAGTGCTGCTAGTCACTGCTCCATTCTTTTTTGGTTAACTAAGCTTCAGTTTGGAAAATTAGCATTTCTCTTAATACACTGACTAAAATATCACAGATATGGATGGGCCAATGAGAATATTAGTACCATTACCTTCTCTTTTGTAGAACAACTCTGGTGGAATCCATAAGTCACGGTTTTAAAACCAAGACATTCATTTTCGGCACTGACGATCTTAAATATTTAGGAGTAAAATTGTCCTTTTATGTTGCATGGCGTAGAAATGTAAGGACTCAGCACAGCATTGCTAAAAGAACTTGAGAAGAATCAGAATTTTTAACAAAGATGATTTATGAGCATATTTGTTGTGTCTATCCAGAAGCTATTCCAAATTCAATTACCTTCCTCATGACTGGCATCTAAGGCAGCGTATATAATCCATATATAATCCACAAAATAACAGATGTTGCATGAAGACACTTGTTAAAATGTTTTACCTTGGACAAATTCAGTGTTCATCAAAGCTCACAGAAGATACTTAATTGCAAAGGAACAACCAGATCAGTCTACAGGGCAAGACATCAGGGTATGTTTGGGGATCACTGGAGGCAGGGCCACCAGGTTTTGTTTCCATGAAGGACCAAGAAGCTCCAAAAGTTTGACATTTTTCTTTTCTTTTCTTTTTTTGTCTCTTGGAAGTTCCTAGGCTAGGGGTCAAATGGGAGCTACAGTTGCCAGCCTACACCACAGCCACAGCAATGCCAGATCCAAGCTGAATTTGTGACCTACACCATAGCTCATGGCAACACTGGATCCTTAGCCCACTGAGCAAGGCTAGGGATAGAACCTGCAACCTCATGGATGCTAGTCAGATTCGTTTCCCCTGAGCCATGACAGGAACTCCTTGACATCTTTTTGGGGAAAGACAAAATAGGGAACATCACCTTGGTCTAACAGCAAGCCGTTGTATTTGGAGTAGTAGAAGGGTGGTTATAAACTGATGTATTGCTTACCTTACTGCTTTCAAGTTTGTGCTTTTGAAGGGTTCATCTGTATTCTTGACTTTGCTCTTACTGCATTTGTTTAGATCTTACTGCATTAGTTTAGTATAGTTAAATTGTTTCACTTAACTTGCAATCAATGTTTCTTTATTTACTTACCTTTATCCCACTTACTCCCAAAATGCTTCAAGGCAATTTACAGAAATACCTACAATTCAACAAGACCAAATAGAGTATAAAAATAGCTGTGTGCATCTGGGCAAACAAAATCGAAGGCCACAAAAATAAAAACCATCCAGATGTGCCCTGGGTGTTCTCAGGATATGCTGGCAAATCTGAGCCCCTCCATGGAGGGGAGCCATAGTTAATGTCGGGCTTTCCAGAAGCCAAAGAGGTAATGTGACTTAACATTTTTCAGAGGACTTGAACAAATGAATTGCTCAGGAAAAAGCAGAGAGATATTGTCCTTGGGAAAAAAATTCAGTAAAGAAGAATCCACCAGTTTATTTCCCAGGACCTAGCACACTCATTTCATTGGACGCTCCACAAGCTTTGCATGCCCCCTGCTGAGCTGGGTGCTGTGTATGGTTAGAAGACACATAATGATGCCCAATGCCCGTGTTGCTTTCTGCAGGTCTGCCCCACATCTAGCCCCAGTATAGAACTTTTCACTTAAATTTAAAACCCTGGGTCCATCTGAAGTTACCCTTCACTGGTCCAGGGAGCTTTAGAAAACATAATTTTCGTATTTGTGTGTACCTTTGAACTATGTGGCTTTCATGATCAATTGCTGTGTGAAACACAGGGGGCTTCCTTTCTTGGGCTTTCTGTAGCAAAACTGGACTTTCATCCTTCAGTTAAATCTAATTAAGGAACTGAAGTAACTTCCCATAAAAGTGAGAGGTTATTACGTGATAATGAAAGGCAGACTGTCTCCTGGTTACTCAAGTTGTAAACACAAGGTTGCATTCCCATCAAAGAGTCCTAATGATTTGTCCCCAGAGGGTTCCCATAATTACAGGATCCTATCATCAGGTGTTTCACTAAATGCCCAAACATGCAGTCTGCCCACAGAGGATGCTCCTCCAGGCCTATCCAAGTTCAAATCCCTAAGTTGCTCTACATTTTTATAGCAAAACCATTTGTTATGCAACCTCCATGTGGAAGGGGCCCCGCTCTTTTTGTTTATCCAAGGATGTCCTTGCTTATCCTGCTGTGGGGGGAGGGTGAGGGAGGGCTGGCAATCAGGGAGCTCACCTTACTGTCCCCACCCCTGGTGGGTCTTGATGTGGCCAGCCCTACGACCTCTGCTCTCCACTGAAGGCAGTCCAGGTCCTTCACCCCAGCTTGCTCATAAGATGTTTAGCAGTGGAGACTCATTTTGGGTTCTCTTCCCCTAGGATGCTTCCTGCCTGAACAGTCCACCCCTGATCAATTACATCAGCCCTTGGTGGCATTTCTTCCTGAAGAGTCAGCTTCAGCTGGCTCTCAGAGCCCAGGTATAATATCAGCAATACCAAGGGTAGAAGTTTTAGTTCACTCGGTCACAAATAACGTCCTTATACCACTCTGTCATTGATGGCTTCTCTCTCTTTCTGCAATTCTTCCTTGTTTTCTTACAGAAGGTTTTTAAGTCCTCAATCCAGGCTAACTTCTATAGGAAATCCCTGCTCTGTCTAAGAGATGTGTGTGTTTCCGTGTGTGTGAGCAGGTGTATATGTAAGTGTCTGCGTGTGTGGGTGTGTGTGGGGGGGGCAGTGTTGCATCACAAAGCTTTTTCTTTGTTTTACAAACTACTGTCCCAGGTTTTGCTGGGAGGTTCCTTCTTGGCTGGGTCACAGGCTGCTCCCAAACAGAAGGCAGTGGCCCCTGAATGAGTTCAAAGTGAATTTAGAAGAGTTTCCACACATCCTCCTCTCCTTCTGCACCAGCAAGAGCTGGGACCGAGTTCATCACCAGACACAAGCTGGGCACGGCTGGATGGGCTCTGTTCACTTTGTCAAAGTATTACGAAGCACCCAGCCCTTCCCTGGAACTGCTTACGATCCGAGAGTTAACCCAAATTAGACTCTTTCTCTGTTTCCAGTCAACCCCCATCCTCCATTTCCTTCTCCCAGTAAAAGTGTTCCCCCAGTTCATCTTTATATTTACAATAGCCGATCACTCTGTACCCACACGGAACACCCATCATTCAGACACCGATCACTCTGAGGGACAGCCTTCAGATGGGAAAAATACCAGAGTTACCGAGATATTTATTTCCTCCTAATTCTTCTATTATTATTATTCCTCAACCTCTCCTGCTAACTGCGCAGAATTCAGATGACCTGTGCCTGGGAGTATCCTCTGTTTGGGAGGTGGATCCTCAGGGCCTGGTCCACACCACCTGAAGCACAGGTGGACCTCATGACACCAGGTTCCCTGTCTCAGAGGCTCCTCTTGTCCATTGGTGCATCCTTTTCCTTAGGACCTCAACTCCTAATGCTTTCCTGAGCTCTTTGAGATTACAGCTAAGCCCACCCTCCATAATCACCCCACTGCCGCCCCCAACAGGTTCTATGTCCTTTTTTTTTTTTTTTTGTCTTTTGTCTTTTTACGGCCACGCCTGTAGCATATGGAAGTTCCCAGGCTAGGGGTCAAATCAGAGCTGCAGCTGCCGGCCTAAATCATAGCCACAGCAACGCTAGATCCAAGCCGAATTTGCAGCCTACACCACAGCTCATGGCAATGCCAGATCCTTAACCCACTGAGAAAGGCCAGGGATTGAACCCACGCCCTCAAGGATAGTAGCTGGGTTCTTAACCCACTGAGCCACAAAGGGGAACTCCAAGTTCTCTGTCCTTGGTAGCACTTCCCATATTTGTAATCTCTTAAATGTTATTTAATAGCCATCACTTCTGCCACCAAGTGAGTCCTCGAGGGAAGGGACCATCTTGCCAAGCCCCTGCCATGCCTGCATCATGGTCCCCAGTCCTTTGCAAACACATGCCGGGTGAGTAAGTATACACTGAATGTGCTGTCTGGTTTCTCTCACCAGCCATAAGGCCTGGCTTTATTAAAAACTGCCCCAGACAGAATTCAAAGTTACAGGCTATTACAAAATTTGAACGTAAACAGATTTCATCATAGCCCTGGCAATCAGGTCACAGAACCCTGGCTTCACAAAACTGCTTTTTTATTCAACTCAGAATATTTGGTTCTGTCTAAAACATCTAGACTTTTTTTCTGAAGATGAATGCTACTTTCACTCTCCATCTAAAACTACTGTCAGGAGTAAAAGGTAATTATAAGGCCCCTCCATATGAAGACATCAATGCTTGCCAAAGAAACAGAAGGAATCCTTTCCCAAGGGGGCTGAAAAAATAATCTTGTCTGAGAAAATCACACACATGTAGTCCCAGCAACAATTGTGAGGGTCCACGGAGTTCACATCATGGCTCAGCAGTTAGCAAACCCGACTAGCATCCATGAGGATGTGGGTTCGATCCCTGGCCTCACTCAGTGGGTTAGGGATCTGGCATTGCTGCGAGCTGTGGTATAGGTCACAGATGAGGCTTGGATCCCAAGTTGCTGTGGCTCTGGCGTAGGCCAGTGGCTGCAGCTCCCATTGGACCCCTGGCCTGGGAACCTCCATATACCGCAGGTGCGGCCTTAGAAAAGGCAAAAAGACCAAACAAACAAACAAACAAAACACCCCAATTGTGAGGATCCATGTCTTTTCTGGTCAGTGCCTGAAGAGCAGGTAGCCGAAGCTGACCCTTGGGGGTCAAGAGAACCAGCTCAGCCAAACCTGACCTGGGATGGAGGACAGAGCAGAGGCAGGGGCTGTGCTTCCAATGAGGGCTTCTAGCCATAGCTGAAGAGTCTTGATAATTTGATAAAGGAAAAGCTAACATTACTAAGTCTTTCCATTTCTATACATTTGTATTTTTAATACATAAGATATATAAGATTATATGTCAGTAAGAAGGTTGATTTGAAAGCCTATTCTGAATATCAAAGATACACCCTGGAGTTTAAACTAGACATTGCCTGCTGGTCGGAATTTAGCTAAATTATAGGTCTAGCCTTGATCTTGAATCAGGATGACAGCATCAAAGTCCTACAGCTGTGAATGCTGAAGGTTCTGAAGACAGGCTCTGGACCTGAAGTGACAGGGGTGGTCCAGGGGTCCCTGTGGGCTCTCCCTGCAGCCACCCCTGCCCCAGACTGGTGACAGGGTCTTCCTCTGGTTCCTGCAGTGTCAGCACCAAGTCCCAGAAATGGGGGGAGTCAGAGTGAATCGTTGCCGATGTGGAAACTATTCATGGAAGAGGAAACATACTCTCTCCTCACAAACTTCCCATCTGACCATGTCAATTCTCAGTGTAGACAACATCACAACTCACTGGTCCTTCTGTCCCCAGGACGTCACTTGGTGGATGGCACAAAGCCAGCTGGGGGCAGGAGCAGCCACGTGGGGAGTGTCCTTCCAAGGGTCATGGTCCAGTGGAGAGCGGGGCCTGGACACAGGTCAGCATGGGAGGCAGGGTCTGGCCAGGGGGAGACAAGGAGCTGTGTACTGTGAGCCCCAGGGAGGTGGAAACAGGAGAAACCAGAAATGTGGAAAACAGAAACCAGAAATGTGGGGTGGAGCAGGAGCTGGGGAAGAGTGGGTGGAGGAGGCTGGGGCCCTGGGAGGCCCAGGTGGAGCTGCCTAGAGCCCCTGGGGCAGAAGCTTTGGCGTCAGGCCCCAGCTTTGTGGGGGATGCGGAGTCTTGGCTGGAAGTCTCCCCTCCCTCATGTTTGCTTTTTGACTTTTGCTCATAGCTGTCCGTCCCTTTTCCAAGCAGCTCCAAAAACTGCGGGGAGAGCACATCATTCAAAGGTCTGTGTTACCTGGTGACTGTGGCTTATCTAGAGGCCCCCAGGTTGAGAGGCAGAGGTGGATTGTGAGAAACGTGACATCCTGGAGCAGAGGACCCTCCCCCCGAACTCTAGGCCGAGTTCCTCTTCCTCCATCACCTCTGGGCTGTGCCATCCTCGCCTTCCTCCTCCCCACATCCTCCCCTCTCTGGGGGTGGCAAAGCGCTGTCCCAGCCATCAGCAGAGCAGGTGGGGTCAGACAGGGCCAGGGGGTGGTTACCCAAGCCCTGGAGTTGCTACCTTTTCTGCTGTCAGTGGGGACCTGCAGAAGCCATGGTAACCGCAGTATTTACCCGCTAGGGACATATTGCAGGGTGCTGATGAATTCCATAGAGATCAGAGCAAGGCCAGTGACTAATCAGAAAGCAGGTGGACCAGCGGCACTGCAGGAGCTGGTGCCGGTACAGCAGCGGTGGACAGTGATGGGCCCAGGCTGGAGAGATTAGGGAGTTGGCATGTACTGTTTCTCGGGATTCTGTGCTAGACGCTCACTCCATTAAGAATGCTTCATTTCCTAATATCACCAGTGCCTTGCCAGCCATCATTGGAAGTGTTGCCTAAATACCTGTGACCTAAAGATAAGGTCTCTTGGGGGCTCTGGGGACCATGAGTGCTTGGGAAGCCCTGAGCCTGGCTGGGGGGTGCTCTCAACCCCACCCCCCCAAGCCTGGGCATCAACTGCTGCATTGATATTTCTCAGGCCACATGCCCTCATTACCCCAGTTGTGTTTAGTTGCCCATGGAGTGTGGGTGCTCAGGGGGATTTACGGGGAACATGAAGATCAGCACACAGCTGGGTGTGGTTTCTGGACGTGCAGCCTCAGGAGCCATGGGGCTCTCCTTGCACCTGATGTGCTCAGGCTCTCGGGGATTTGCAGCCCCAAAGCCCTTAGCACCCACGTGGTTCAGCTGCCAGGAATTTCAGTGTCCCCTGTGAGCTGCAGAGTATCCTCTGCCCACATCTCTGAAAACGTGCGCTCTGGAGAGAATGGACAAAGGACAGGAGCCACAAGGCTGCTGTGCTCTGAGCCATGGGCCTTGGCGGGTCAGCTGTGAACTTGATAAGGGCCCAAGTGACAGGCACTGGGTGGGCTCGCCTCCGGCTGCTTGCTTGGCAGACGATCCAAAGCTCAGGGGTTGAAAAACCCAACGTGTTATTAATGCAGCTTGGGACGCTGGACTTTGGATGGGCCATCTCTGCTTCGCGATATCTGGGACCTTGGCAGTGGCCCTGCTGTTGGGAGCAGGGGGAGTGGGGCACCCTCCCTCTACACATGTAGACCCTTGCCTGAGCCTAGGCTTCCCTGAAACATGGCAGCCTCAGGGAGGTCAGCCAGGTCAGGGCTCCCACAATGATGCCCAAAGGCCTGTCTCCCAGTTCTACTGGCCAAACAGCCGCAGAACCACTCACGGGCCAGGGAGGGGGCATAGATGCCATCTCTTTGTGGGATGGGTGTCCAAGATTTGACGGCCACTTTCATCCACCACATCACCATTATCCCCATTTAAGGGAGAGGAACCAAGGCTCAAGAAGCCAAAGGATTTCCATCTTATCAGGAGCCCAGCTGAGGTTGGAAACAATGAGCCCCAAGCCTGTCCTCCCAGTTTACAGCCCTGTTTTCCCAACCTGTGAATATCTGTTCAAGGTGAGACTTGAGGGCAAGCAACATTTCCACAGGATTTAGGGCAAAGCACAGCAAATTGTTTTGCCGCCGTCTTTTATACTTTGTATCACTCACTGCAAAGGCCTCTCCTGCCTGACATACCGCTGTAGGATCTAAAATTTGTTCTGAGAGGTTGTTCAAGGTAAAAGAAGAGGAAAAAATACAAACGAGTAAAATCACCAATTTAAATGAGAGCTACCTGGCTCAGGGTAGGCTTCCTTCCCCAGAGAACAGACATATTTACATGACGGAACAAGCTGGAACCCGATGGGAACCCCTTGTTATTATTAGATTTCCTCTTGAGAAGGATTTGTAAATGAAAACATAACTCGCTATTTTAGTATTTTGTTTTTCAGGGATGAAAAATCCTTTGCAAAAACAAATTTAAAAGGAAAAACTTATCCATTTCAAGCACTTGTTTATTTTCTTATTTGAAAAGCTAAAACCGTCTTCTTTCTTCTATGATTTCCTTGGGGGCTGGGGAGAATGAGGGTTTTTCTTCCTTTTTCTGAATCTGGAAGGACTCTTTGCAAATGCGAGCAGTACTGAGCCCTGGGTACTCAAGGCCTCCGCATGGCCTGGTCTCTGGGAGTAGCTGTGGGCCAGGGGTGCCGCTCAGTGGGCAGCCAGGGAACAGCAGGCCTTGGGGAGCTTGGTGGGAAGCTTGGGGCTGACTGGTCAGGGTCCCTCTCTGGATCTTTTACCCTTTTCTAGCACGTGCCCTGACATAGTATTATTATGCTCTCTCCCCAGCTACTGAGAATCTCCAGGAAAAGGGCCTTACAGCTGCTTTTGCAAACCCAGTGCAATTAGGGGCTTGACATTTTCATGTTTGAGTAAACTTTCTTAGTGTCTTTATTAACAGGTACTAATTTCTAATCATACAAGTAGAAGGAAGTTGTATTTAAGCAAGAGATGTGTTCCTAAAGATTTTCAAACATCATTCAAACCCTGCCTGATTCTAGGCAGATGTTGACTAGGGAAGGCGTGTTGGCCCATAGCCCCTGGTGCTCCTGGAATGGACCAGGCTGCCAGCCTTCATCAGCGATGTACCTGGTCCAGACAGCACATGGCTCAGAGCTTCCGTCAGGCAGGTCTGTGTTCAAAGGTTACCTTCCCTGGAGAGGTAAGCGCACCCACGTGCACTGTCCCAGCCCCTCCTTCTGAAGCCAGGATCCCATCTACATTCCATTTCCATTGGGTTATTTAGCATGTTTCCTGCTTGTCTTCCACTGCCCATCCCTCCCCTGGCAGGTAAGCTCTGGAGGTGCCAGGCAGGGATTTCTGTCCCCTATGTTTGGGAGCCGTACTCCCCCAGCCTGGAGCAGTGTCTGGCATGGGGAGCACACTCCACAGGATTTGTTGTGTGAAGGCCAAAAGAGCAAACGGGAGCCACGAGGCTCTGAAATGCTTCTTCCCAGGAGCTCCCACTGTGGCTCAGTGGTAATGAACCCAACTAGTATCCATGAGGATGTGGGTTCAATCCCTGACCTCACTCAGTGGGTTAAGGATTTGGCGTTGCCATGAGCTGTGGTGTAGGTTGCATACATGCCTTGGATCCTCCGTTGCTGTGGCTGTGGTGTAGGCCGGCAGCTGCAGCTCCAATGTGACCCCCAGCCTGGGAACTTCCACATGCCTTGGGTGTGGCTCTACAAAGCAAACAAAACCCCTAAATGCTTCCGTGTTGATGCTCAAATAAAACTAGGTTTAACATTTGTGCCCCCTCACAGATCACACATTCCATGACAGCAGGCATTATGTCCCAGTGGGATTCAGAATGCACTACCCCAAAGTACGGCTCCTTGGCATACTGAAGGGGTTCAGCTGGGGGAACCTGAGAAAGAGCAGGTGCAGGTAGGTTTGATTCCTCCCTTCTCCCATGAGACCCTGTAAGGGAGGAAAAAGTTCTCCTCAACCCTCTTAGGCCCCTGGCTGGGTCTGAACATGAAAGTGACAGACAGATTAATAGGAGGAAAGACTACAGATTCACTGAACAGAAGTTTTAGGTGACGTGGGAGCGTTAATAAAGAAATTATGACTGAAGGACCAGTTAGACTGCGAATTTTCTGCTGGGTTCCATGTGCCAAGGTGCCGTATTTGGGGGCAGCGTTTCCCGAACCCCATATACCCTATGTGAGAGGTGAGCTACCTGTACCTGGAGGACAGGAACACTCTGAAGACAGAGGTGCTGAACAAAGGCCTTGCTAGTTTCCACAGGTCACTGTGCTGGGCTCCTGCCCTTGTCCCATCGTGTTTTCCCAGGACTTTTCAGCCTTCAGCACAGCAAGCATAAAAACACAGGAGTAACCACTTTTGCGGGTCTTCATTTCCTTATAAAGGCTCTCGTGTCGCACAAGACCTCTGTTAAATAAATGTGTGCTTTTCCCCCTGTTCCTCCATCTTGCCCAGTCTAGTTTACAGAGTCACACCTAGAGGGCCCAAGATGGTCCAGGAAGAGATTTCGCCCTTGGATGACTGGTCCAGTGAAATGCAGTTCAGGAACTCAGCAGCACCCGGGCCTCCTTGACATGTATGAGCACAGATTCCAGGGACGGGTCACGTTAGCATGTTGCTGCTTTGTTTTTCTCCAACCACTTTCAATTGCTCAGAGCAGTTCCAGTCCGTAGAGAACAGGGGCTTTTCCATACAAGGAGAAAGGAAGCACAGAGGGCCAGGGAGGCTGATGCACACGCAGAAGAGTAGTTACAATGATGGAACATGGAGCTTATAATGGGTAAACAGGGAGGTGTGAACAGGAGCAGAGGCCGGGAAGAGGTGGGAGTTCTGCTGAAGGTGAAAAATTATCAGAGCTAGAAGACAGCAAGAAGTAAAGTGTCTGCTTGAAAGTGATGTGTCGGGGGCACAGTTACTAGTAATTAGTTACCCATGACTGGTAAGGTCGAGGGTGTGATCCTGGGGATGAGAGTATGAGCTAGTTGGGTGGAGACCGAGGGGCTGCAATGCTATCGCAGAATCACCTTGCAGGTGTTGAAACCCCACGAAATGTGAGTCGGCCACGGAATTACTATTATTTCTGCCAGACCCTTGCTGGCGAACCTCGCTCCCGAACGTCACGGAGTGCTCACTTCTGAGCATCTGTCAGGGGTTACCTGACGGTGACCGACAGGTGGTAGGGGCGCACATGCAGTAAAAAATAAACGAGTCTATGCGGTCACGGATCGCAGCGCCAATGCGCTTTCAAGGGAGAGGGAAGCGAGATCCACGAGGGCCGGACTCGGTCTCTCGTTCTCCCTGGCGACCTGCCGGCACTAGGACAGTGTCTGACGCATAGTAGGTGTTCGACAAACCGGTGTTTGACGAACGAATGAATGAGAGAACCTCCCTCACTACCCACCACCGCTGCGCATGGAGCCAAGCTAGCGGCCAGCCCGGGCGCCCTGCGCCTGCGCGGCGTTTCCTGCGCGGCTCCCGCGCCGCTTCGCCGCACTTGGTTTGAGCCCTACGGGCCCCGGTGGAGCGGCAGCGGCGCCGTCCCGGCCTCCTCCTCGGCGTTCCCACGCCCACTCGGCGGGCTCTCGGCCTCCACGTCAGGGCCGCACCGCGGAGATGGCGGCGCAGAAGATAAACGAGGGGCTGGAGCACCTCGCCAAAGCAGAGAAGTAGTGAGTGAGAGGCCCAGCGCGGCCCAGGCCGGACGCCGGGGCCGGGCCCCTCCGAGAGCTGTCCGAGTTAGCACCGCGCGGGGGGCTTAGGGGCGGGCGAGCGGGGCTTGGGGGGGTGGGCGCTGGCCCGGAAGCGCTACCGTCGACCCGGAAGTTGTCGCGGCTCAGGTGATGGGGGCAGTGGGGGCACTTTGGTACCCCGGGGCCCGGCAGTCTGGGGGCTCCCCCCACCTAGGCCGGTAGCCCCTCTGTTTCCTCAGTTAAGGTGCCCCCTGGTCCCTTGGAAGCTGGCAGAGTCGTAAGCAGGTCGTCACTAACTGGTTTAAATTAAAGATGATGTTCATTCGGCAATTTGTAAGCACACCTAAGCTTGACAGTCACTAAACTGTAAGCCTGAAATTATTCTGAAATTAAAGTATTGCAGAAAGGGCAGGTTAGATAAGGATTCAATCGGATTGTACTTTGGTGTGGCGTTTGAGATGCCAAGTGATCCTGGAATCCCGGAAAGCAGCTTCTGTCTTCCAGTCGTCCTCGTCTTTCAGGTGGTCCTTCCTGTCCCCTGGTGGCCAATTGGAGTCTTTCTTGCTGACTCCCTCTGTCTCCCTGAGTGTCTTTTCTGTAGTCTTTCTGGCCTTTCTCTGCAGTCTTCCTGGCCTTTCTCTGCAGTCTTTCTGGCCTTTCTCTGCAGTCTTCCTAGAGAAACTTATGGGGCCCTTGGTGTGGTATCTGCTGATGACTCCTCGGTCATTCTCTGGCCTCTCCTGTGCTGCAGTCTCACAGGTCCCACTGCTTACTTATGTGCTTCAGCCCTTCTCAAGCTTTAATACTTCTCAGGGCTTTTTACACCCTGGATTGCTGCCGCTATTCCAGAGTGTCTGGTTCAGTAGAGCTGGGGCTCGCTCAGTGACTTACACTTTCTTGTACGCTGCCAGGTGGTGCTGTTCCTGCTAGTCTGGGGACAGTGCAGGAAGACCCTCCACTCTACTTGGACAGACATTTCAAAAGGGGGACAACTGTGTCTGTGACAATGGGAGGGGAAGGTGGTGAGGTTGTATGTGATTATCAGTAAGTTTCAATGGAGCTGAATGGGATGGTGACTTTGTAGGGGTGGTCCCCTCCCCCCCTTTTTAATGAGCCCCTCAGAGCCTTTACAAGCAGGGTTCTTAGGAATGTGATTGGTCCATGGTCCCCTGCCCTCTTTAATGACCTATAAGGCGCTTACAAGCAGGGTTCTTACTTATGAAAGAACATGGTTGGTAACTTGTGTTAATTGTGTCTTCTTTTCCTTTTAGCCTGAAAACTGGTTTTTTAAAATGGAAGCCAGATTATGACAGTGCTGCTTCTGAATATGGAAAAGCAGGTATGAGTGACTGTAGCCCAGTCCTTGTGGTGTGTAATCTTGACATGGGCTGCTCACTTCATCTCGGTATAATTCTTCCTCCTGACGCTTCCTGTAGCATTTTAATTGTTTAAAAGACAAAACGAAACTGCCTGAATCCTTGCACTTGTCCACTTGTTTCCAGATGTCTTGAGTGTGAGCTGCAGATCCAGCGGCCTCTGCCTCTCCTGGGATGGCAGGATGGGAGCAGGGGATGCAGCTGTGCTTTTAGCATCCTTTATATGTTCTTGAACTTCATTCAGCTCATACTATCTATGAGAGTTTTGTCATGTTCTTCTGCTACCTGTTATTTTGAAAGATTTTTTCTTTTTCTCTTTTCCTTCCTTCTGTCCTTCCTTCCTTCCTTCTGCCTCACCCACAGCATAGGGGTTGAATCGGAGCTACATCTGCCAGCCTACGCCACAGCCACAGCAATGTTGGATCCCAGCCACGTCTGCAGCCTACATCACAGCTCATGGCAATGCTGGATCCTTAACCCACTGAGCAATGCCAGGGATCGAACCTGCATCCTCATGGATCCTAGTCGGGTTTGTTAACTGCTGAGCCACAAAGGGAACTCCCCAAAGATTTTTCTCATTGACTTTTTAAAACACCTTAGCCTCATTCTCAGTAGAGCTGCATGCTGTGGCTTGGCTCTTGTTCTTTTTGACCCTTCCACGGAGGTGCACTGATGAATGTTTATGAAGCGTTACATTATAGGCATATATTAATACGTTTATATGCATGTAAGATAAAAATGATCTGGAATTTGCAACCAAAAGAGAATTTATTAAAAACTTAGCATTTTAAGTTATGGGAGATAGCTTTCAGCATATCCGTGATTATTTGGGTATAAAGCACAATACAGTTTTGAAACACCCTGAACACATTTTACTGTGTTTCAGCAGTAGCCTTGATCACATTTGTTAGCCTCTCATTTAGTGTTAGTATGTCACCAAGAAAAAAGAAATCAGGTAAGATGACACTAATCAGCAATAACAGCATGTATTTCCCAGGTAATAAAGGAAAGGACGATAAATTAATCTTTAGCACTTCGATGTAATCCTGAGTAAATTATCTGTTACCTTATATGAATTACTGTACCTTCTATTTAGAAGGAAAATGATTGCAGGTTCAAATTTTATATGGATCTTATGGACACCTTGTATAAGGACACTTGTGTGACTGGAGAGCATAGCATCTTGCAAGTCTCCAAGAGGGAAATTTAACACAGAATTGTTTTATATGCATCTGAGACTGTGAGCTGCTTTCATAAATAAGTGTTTCACATTAGATTTTACTGTTAAGCATTCTTTGCTTATTTTCTTCAAGGAGATATGCAAGATACTTTTCATTAGTGGAATAAATTTTTCAAAAAGCAAAATATGGAAATTCAGGGATGGAAGTAGTTTGTCACTTATTTTCAACATTTTATTAAAGGTAATTTTAAGAGTGTGTTTTTTACAAATGTCTTCTTAAAGCAGTATCCTTTTTACTTATTTGTGAGCAGCACTTTGTAAGTTTTCCAAAATCTGTAAGATCATAAAGATTGTGCCAAAAAGATTTATAAAAATATTGAGTGTGTTTACTGGTCTTCAGTTTCAAAATAATTTAAAAGATAGAATAAGCTGTAACTAAAGCACTGTTTCTATTAGTAAATATAAAACCAGTGAAGTAAGTTTCTGTTTTTGTGACAGTGCCTGTTATTCGGGTGCTTTGGTTTGACTGATGTGATCTCAGTTTCTCAAAGCTTAGATGCTGGTGTTTCTCAAAGCTTAGAAACTTGGGTGTGAGTGGGAGGAGTACTGGTTTATTGCTAGTAGCCTATAATTAAAGCCTTTTGAAAATGCTTTTAAGTTGTTGATAGTCAAAAAAGTTGTAAGGGGGAGTTCCCGTCGTGGCGCAGTAGTAAATGAATCCGACTAGGAACCATGAGGTTGCGGGTTCGGTCCCTGCCCTTGCTCAGTGGGTTGAGGATCTGCGTTGCTGTGAGCCGTGGTGTAGGTTGCAGACTCGGCTCGGATCTGGCATTGCTGTGGCTCTGGCGTAGGCTGGTGGCTCCAGCTCCGATTCGACCCCTAGCCTGGGAACCTCCATATGCCGCGAGAGCGGCCCAAGAAATAGCAACAACAACAACAAAAAAGACAAAAGACAAAAAAAAAAAAGTTGTAAGGGGAGTTCCCATTGTGGCTCAGTGGTTAACAAACCCGACTAGCATCCATGAGGATGAGGGTTCCATCCCTGGCCTCGCTCAGTGGGTTAAGGATCTGGCATTGCCGTGAGCCATGGTGTAGGTCATAGATGAAGCTCAGATCCCGAGTTGCTGTGGCTGTGGCGTAGGCGATGGCTACGGCTCCGATTCTTCCCCTAGCCTGGGAACCTCCATGTGCCGCTGCCGGTGCGGCCCTAGAAAAACAAAAAGACAAAAAAAAAATTGTAAGACGTTGACTTGGAAAAAAGTAAGTACTTACGGTTTTATGAAATTTCCTTAAGTATGTGATTAAAATAAGTGTTGGGGAGTTCCTGTTGTGGCTTAGTGGTAACAAACCCAACTAGTATCCGTGAGGATGCAGGTTCGATCCCTCGCCTCTCTCAGTGGGTTAAGGATCCAGCGTTTCTGTGAGCTGTGTAGGTTGCAAACGGGGCTCTGATCTGGCGTGGCTGTGGCTGTGGCGGCAGCTCAGCTCTGATTGGATCCATAGCCTGGGAACTTGCATATGCTGCGGGTTTGGCCATAAAAAGACAATGAGTGAATGAATGAATAAAATGTTTATTTTCTAATACTTCACACATCATGCAGATTTGGGGAGTGATTTATTTGAGGATTTTTTTTAATGATGGAAATAGAAAGTCTATTTTTTTTTCTATTTCAGCTGTTGCTTTTAAAAATGCCAAACAGTTTGAGCAAGCAAAAGACGCCTGCCTGAGAGAAGCTGTTGCTCACGAGAATAACAGGGCGTATCTTTTTCAGCCTTTATAAATTGTTATAAATTTGCTGCATGTGGAGTACAGTGCTATTAGATTAGAAGCCGTTTAGAAAAATCCTGCATTTCTAAACTCTGAAGGAGACCTGATCATAGCTCCGCACCATTCTGCAAAGCTGTGTTTATTTCTGTTGTTTCTGGATTTGCTTGATTATGGTTTTACTTGGGGTGAAGTGAGGGAGATGCAGGGACAGGGGCTGAAAAATGGGGAAGCAGCTAGTGTGCTGGAAACGTGCGAACTGCTAAATTCATCTTTTGAAATATGGCCTTCCTTGGGTATTTGAAATAAAATTTTTAAATAGTTTAAAGCAAATTTGCCTGATGTATTTTATAATCTTATCAACTAAAAATGTTTATTTTTAATCTCATTTGCAGGTTATGATTACAATAATCTTGCATTTTAGTAAAACTTCAGGCTTATGCATAGTGGCTTAAAAATCGATGTGATTTTTGTCAGTGTTTCTGTGAATTACATAGTTTTTAGGAGGCATCCACAGGCATTAAAGTATTTCTTCTTTACCTGATTGTAGGATTTGTCTTTTCAAATGAACCAGGGCAGTGATTTAGTTAATGTTTTTTTAACTAGTAGAGCTTTAGAAACTTTTGATTTGCTTTTTTTCCTTAATTTTGACTTTGTTGCATCCATTCAGTCTTTTTCATGCTGCCAAGTAAGTAAATAGTCTTCATGTGTTCATGTATTTGTAGGTTATTTTCTTGCTGTTTTCCCAGGGGGGGGTAAATTTTTCCTAAGTTGTCCAAATCAGTACATTAGTTTGTATTGATTTAAATAAAATAGTGATTTCCATTTGTTTTAGTTTTCACTGGAGCCTTAAAAGTGAAGTCACTTCTAGCTAAGCTACTCAGTGTTTAAGTTAAATCATCATCATATTTTTAGGACTGTTTTGTTCAGTAACCTATGAAAAAAACAAGTAAGTTAGAATCTCTTTTGTTTCTTCTTTCTTGATTGTTAATGCCACTTGTGGAGAGAAGCAGGAAGCTTTCCCCTGCTTTCGTAGAAACACTTGTTTCAGAACTTGGATTTAGGCTTGTCAAGTAGAAAGTCATTTAACCTCTCTGAGCTTTACTTGATTTTGCATCTGCAAAGCGATAACCCTTCAACTTAGATCTGTCTGTTTTTTCCAAGGCGTTACTGCCCATGGAAATAAAAGGAAGAAGAATTCTGCCATGTGGCACCAAAAGCTGACAGTCCACACATTGCCTGAGCCAGTCGTAATTGCCATGGTTTCTCATACCTGTGATAGAAAGTTTCTCCTCCCCTTATTTCATCAAGATCTCATCTAAGCAATTCTGTTCTCTCTGCAGAGCTTACGAGCAGGCCGGCATGATGCTGAAGGTCAGTGCTGTTGGCTCACAGCTGTTCTGTAGGTAAACGAGTGAGCCACGAGGGTGAGAGTGACTGTGTGCCCAGGTGGCAGTCTCCTCGCTAAGGCGAGAGATACGGAGATTTCTTGTCCATGGTGATGCTCATTGGACCTTTGGGTACCTTCTGTGTGTCTCCAGACAGGGACTTTTAACCGAGCCTGTACAAGAGGGAATTGGGGACACTGAGGTTCTGAGCTTTGTGACCAGGAGAGGGTGTTGCAAAACAGAGCTCTGGGTGGCGGTCCCTGCTTTTGAGAACTTGAGGACACTCCAAGGTAGTAAAAGGTTACAGGTGTTTACTACCTGTGGGCTGTAGAATGAAGAATTTTTTCTTGATTTATAAATACCAGTTATCTTTGAAGAGAACTTAAACCGTTGCTGTTTAACTCTGATTCTTTTTGATTAATATTTTGGCTAATATGTCCAAGCTACTTTTTATATTCCTGCTTCTGAAAAGCAGGTTGGGAGTTAATATCCTGCTGTGGTGAGACAGGACGTGTCACTTTATGCTGACTCTCCACGTTTGCCAAGTGGCAGTGGAAACAGAGCATTTTCTTTTGCATTTTTACATTCTCTGGTATGATAAAAGCTCTTTTCAATTATTTATTATAAAGCTTTGTTTTAAGACCTTACACTTTAATAAAATTTTTGTTTTTCATTTCTACAACTGAGAATCTTAACCTACTGATTTTTTTTAAAGTGAATATATGCTCATTGTAGAACATTTAGAAACACTGGAAAGATTAAAGAGTATTAGTAATAGCTGTTAACAGGCTTAGTTTTTTTTCTTCTCGCTATTTTTCTATACACAGAAATTTTCCTGTATATATAAATACACACACTAAGGATAATTCTTTACACACGGCTTTGTAGCGCACTGTTTACATTTGAGTTTTCCTGCGCATTTTCTGATGTCATTAAAAAAATACTTCCATCATAATACAGAGGGCTTTGAGAGCTCTTGTAGTCTTTGACCCAGGAATTCCAGTCCTGTGATTCTGTCACAAAGAAATAGAAAGTATTTATGAAGAGGGATGTTTATTTTTAAGAAAAGTGGCAGTTATCTGAATTCTTAGTAATAGGAAAATGTTGAAATTTTGATGCCTCCGTGTGACAAATTGTTATATGGTTACATAACTCTGCTCTGTTGATGGCACTCAGGTGAAGAGGGCTGTGAACGCAGGTGAGCGTGGCGGATGGCAGAGTGCAGAGGCAGGGCTGGTGTATAGGGTGTGGGGAGAGGGGCAGCCCCCCCAGGAGGAGCCGGCCTCCACAGGGCCTGCTGCCTTGAGGCCCCTCAGACAGTGCTGTGTGGGAAGGCGAGCCTGCCGATGCCAGAGCTTTTGATGTTTTCTAAATAGGAAGCCATAAAACACAACTTAAATCCAGATACTGGGTGATCCAAGCAAGGCGTCCTCAGAAATGAGGGACAGCCCCTAGGCTGACCCTTTGTGGCCTTTGGCACAGGCCTTGTGTACAGCAGAGACCCCTATGTATTCCAGGAATTGTAAATGCTTTGAAAGCACCGAAGAGCAAATGCTTGGGTTTCTGCTATTTGTAGTTTCCCTGACACGCTGGGAAGTGATGAGTTCAGTCTAAATTGACTGATTGGTGTTTGGTTTGACCAAGCAAAGCTGGATGGGAAGAGTAACCACGTGAAGGCCAATCATTTTACGCATCTCAATCTTTGTATGGTGTTTTGGGTCCTTTGCTTTTGCGAATTTCAGGTTGTTCACTCTGTGTTCCTCGAGTTGATGCATGTACTGATCCAGCCGCGTGGTTTGCCTGCAGGAGATGCAGAAGCTGCCCGAGGCTGTGCAGCTGATCGAGAAGGCCAGCATGATGTACCTGGAGAACGGCACCCCGGACACAGCCGCCATGGCCTTGGAGCGTGCCGGGAAGTGAGTGTGTGGACCGGCCTTAGCCTGGAGCTCTTTCTGCTTTAATACAGTCCTTTGAGAAACAAGCCTTCTCTTGCTCATAGGAGTCCATTTTCTTGTCTCATGTAGGCTTATAGAAAATGTCGATCCAGATAAGGCTGTGCAGTTATATCAGCAGACAGCTAATGTGTTTGAAGTAAGTTTGAATTTTATTGTTTTTCTTTAAGTATACTTAGAATGTTGAGATTCATAATACACAGGAAAACAGAAATGCGGCAGCTCTTTGAAAACTTTGAAAAGTGCTCAAACTAAACTTTTTTGTTGTTCCTAATGAAATGGATTAGCAGCTTTGGTGTCACACCACGCACCTCCTCCCTTGATCAAGTGCCATTTTAATTATTTTTTTAATGAAATAATTGTTGCGGGAAAAATACTCCAACATTAAAGCAGCCAACACTGTCTGTCTTGAATTCCTACAGAATGAAGAACGCTTACGACAGGCAGTTGAGTTACTAGGAAAAGCCTCCAGACTGCTGGTACGGGGACGCAGGTGCGTGTCACAAAGCCATGCTCCGGTGTCCATGCGAGCTTCGTCCCCACCGGAGAAATGGCTCGTTGATGTCTTTGGTGTGATGTCAGGCACACAGGCCATGCCGTAGAAAGATGGGGGTCTGCAGGACAGCACTGAGATACTGAGGGGTCTGCTCCTCTGAAGGGTAATCCCATGCATATCAGCTCCAACTGCCTGAGCCCTGCAGCCCGGGGGACAGCAGTTGTCCTGGTCTGTCGTGGGTAGGTTCTGATGTCTCCCAAGGACGAGTATCTGTGGGGCATAAAGGACAAGATGCCCTAAATGCTTCTCCACGAAAACTGACAGGCTCTTGACAGTGTCCTTAGATGGGGTAGTTAGTATTTTATCCTTCCCATGTATGGCCTGCACACGAGAAGCTGGGCCCAGTCACCCAGAATTCTGTTGGGGGTTTCCTTTTGTTTTTTTACTTCCCCTCAGTTTAAGCATAGTAAACAATCTCTGCTATTAATAAAGTTCTCCAGAGGGTGTGTGAACGTAGACAGAGAAAGATGAGCGCTGAGCAGAGGTGCGGGCAGGACTCTGGCCCCACCCTGGCAGCCTTTTTGTTTTTTTGGGGGGCCGCACCTGTGGCATATGGAAGTTCCCAGACTAGGGGTTGAATTGGAGCTGTACCTGCTGGTCTGCACCACAACCACAGCAACACAGGATCCAAGCTGCATCTGTGACCTTCACTGCAGCTCAGGGCAACACCAGATCCTGAACGCACTGAACGAGGATCGAACCTGCGTCCTGATGGATATTAGGTTCATTTTCGCTAAGTTCATGACGGGAACTTCTCTGCATGCCTTTTTGGACGTGGGGCTGTGGGGCTTTTGGAGGCCACACTGGGCACTTCGTACCATGGGGGCGGCCAGTGCTCTCAGGCGTTTTCAAGTCCTTCCTGGAGGGATGGAATCCAAGATGCTGGGATCAGGGTGGTCTCCCAGCTCCTCATAGATGCTCACAGAGCAGCTGGTTGAACTTGACTGATGCTCGTTAGTGGGTGGTCTGTCCTCTCCACCCCCAGACTGAAAACTCCCTTTGTGAAGCGGCCCCTCTTCTGCTTTGCTGCTTGATATCTCGAAGGGCCGGTGGAGCATTTAAAGGCCATGGAACACGGTTGTGGGGCAGCTGCTGAGGTGTCGGATGGCGTCTTTCTCTCTGTAAAGTCTGTAACTTCAGATCCAGCACAACACTGACCTCTCTGGGTCACATGGACCTGCCTGTCTTATTTTTCTTGTTTTGTGTTTAGGTTCGATGAGGCGGCACTCTCTATTCAGAAAGAAAAAAATATTTATAAGGAGATTGAGAATTACCCAACTTGTTATAAGGTATGCTTTGAAGACGCTTGTTTTAGCTTTACCTTAGATTTCATGGTGGTGTGACTGTGCCTAAGACCAGGTTCCATGAATATGTGTTTTCTTTTTTTGCTGGAAACTATAAATGAAATAAATTAGAATTTTTGACTGAAAAAGCAGTGTCTGAAGTAAAATACTGGATGGGCTTAATCTGAAAATGGAGACGACAGAAGACTCAGGGAACTTAAAGATGGATCAATAAGTTATCTCAAAAATGACCATAAAAAGATGGAAGAGCTGTCTTGCCAATATGATCTTACCAGTCCTGGGTTCTCATTAATCCTTTGTTAAGTAAATACTGCCGTTGCGTCTGTTCTGTGAAGTTTCCACTCATTCATCTTGTCCTTCTGTCCCTCTAAGAATTTTGGTGTAGAATTGCTGCATTATGGGCCCTCTCTTACTTGTTCCCTTTTTGAGATTAAACCTGTGTAGGTGCCTGGAAGAAACTTCCTTTATAACATGTGATGGTTTTTCTCGGTGGCCATGTCTCTGAATGTGGTCCTCGGATTGGGTACCGGCACCACCTGGGAGCCAGTATGAGAGGCTCCCTCAGCCACTGACCCTGCCATCTCTTCAAGGAGACCCTGGATGGAGTGTGCACACTGGAGCTCGAGGTGTGCTGTTCTGGGATGTTCTCCTGCCGGGGTCTTGTTGAGGTGACAGGGGGATTACAAATCTCTCTAGGCACAGACTGAGATTGAACGTTAAACTCCAGCCATCAGGAAATTGTCTTTTCTGCATGGATATAAACATGGCCCGTAATCGCCTCTTTTGTTTCAGAAAACAATTGCCCAAGTCTTAGTTCATCTCCATAGAAACGACTATGTGGCCGCAGAGCGCTGCGTCCGGGAGAGTTACAGGTGAGCCACCACCAGCTCACAGCTGTTCCTGACACTCAGCTTGGGCTAACAGTCCTGGGTTTTGTTTTGTTTTTAAATAGATTTCAGAGGATGGGAGTGCCTGGCAACCATTCCAGCTTATCAGTGGGATTTTTGTTGTTGTTGTTGTTTTTGCTTTTTAAGGCCACCCCCGTGGTGTATGGAGGTTCCCAGGCTAGGGGCCAAATTGGAGCTGTAGCCTCTGGCCTACACCACAGCCACAGCAGTGTGGGATCTGAGCTGTGTCTTCGACCTACACCATAGCTTGTGGCAATGTCAGATCCTTAACCCACTGATGGAGGCCAGGGATCAAGCCTATGTCATCACGGATGCTAGTCAGATTCGTTTCTACTGCGCTACAGTGGCAACTCCAGCAGTGGGATTTTTATGAGTTGTGTTCTTTCATATGTTTTTCTCCTGGGGGCTGCCACGAAAGTGAATGACTTGATTGAATTCGTGATATTCGCCAAGGAAAAAAGGATAAGAGGGCAGTGCTCACACTGTGTTATGAGGAGCTTGGGCTAAGGGCTTTCCTTGGAGGCGAAGTTTAAGTGAGCAGAGCACCTGAGTCTGGGCACCCTGAGTCCAGGCGCCCCGAGTCTTTGCTGTCGGCCATCCGGGGTGTTGTAGGACGTCCAGCCTGCCAGGCCTCCTCACTTGTACGATCGGCAGTATCCTTAGATGTTGTCACCTGTGTGGGGGCCGCTTTGTGTGGAACAGACACAGTCGTGCCCTGGTCTTCCCCCAGCATCCCTGGCTTCAACGGCAGTGAAGACTGTGCGGCTCTGGAGCAGCTTCTGGAGGGCTACGACCAGCAGGACCAGGACCAGGTGTCCGAGGTCTGCAACTCACCCCTGTTCAAGTACATGGACAATGATGTAAGTCCTTCCCTCTCTGGGGACCAGGCTTCCTAACACGGAACAGACCGTATTTCACAGGGACTCCAGCATCTCTTAGCTCAGTTGTCCCACTTTCCTGTGTCTGGGTGTCGTGTCCCCGTCCCATCCCGGCCATGAGCCAGCTGAATGGCGCTGGGATTTGTGGTGGTTGGTGCATCACAGTGGTGGCTAGGCTCTCGGAGGGCCAGGCTCTGTCGCACAGGTGTCGCCTGTTTGCATCTGGTCATCTGGGTCATCCAGTCTTAGACAAGCTTTGTCCTTGACAGTATGCGAAGCTGGGCCTGAGCCTGGTGGTCCCTGGAGGTGGAGTCAAGAAGAAGGTAGCAGCCCCTCCACAGGCTCAGCCAGAGGGCGCCCCTGCCCCCGCCGCCCCTGCTGAGGAGGAGGAGGATGAGTATGCAGGGGGCCTGTGCTAGGCTCAGCATCCCCCACCTCAGGGACCTGAGCTGACGTCGGGGGTGCCCAGATCCCGAGGCCCTGGTCCTGATGCTGGTGCAGATGAGCCTCATTCCCGCGTCTGGACCACCCATCGTGCCCGCTGCCCGTGAACCATTTTTTTCTCTTCATGATAAAGCTCTTGTCAGACACCCGCAGGAGTGAGCAGAGAAGTCACTGTCACATTTTCATACAGTTGATTTTATAATCGCAAACCAAATTCAGACACATTTGTTCTAAACAAAGCATTACTAGGCGGAGGGCCTCCTCTCTCTTGGGTTCTTGTGATTTCCTGTTAGAGAAGTTGTTTTGCGTTTTATTTAATAATTGCTGCTAAAAGTGATGTTTACTGGTTAAACAAAATAGTGTTTTAAACGTTCGTTTTCAAAAGGAAATTTCTCCCCCGTGATATTAGGTATATTTAAATTATTAGACCTTCAGAAGTGATATTGGGGCAGGAAGCTGTTTGAGCCCTGCCTGCTGTTTGTCCCGGGACAAGGTGCGTGCGGAGTCACCTGGAAGTCTGTGAGAGAGCACAGTACGGCGAGTCTGTAGTGTCTTCTCTCCTCACTTCCACCCGCACATGCACCTTGACTGTCTCCAAACCCCCTGGTTTCCTGACTGCACGGGAACTAACACGGGCTTGCTCACGCGTCACAGCAGCGCAGCGCTTCCTCTCAGCCTGGCATCCATCTTTCTTCCCCCCGAGTGGCCTCTGAGTCGTGGGGGAGGTGCTGTCTATATCCCAGCCCGCGTCCCTCCTTCTCAGGCCCCTGCCCTGTGCTCAGACCCCCCCTCTTGAGCAGGAAGGGCCCACGCTCCCGCCCCCACCTGTCTGTGCCAGCACAGGGAGCTCGGTGTGCTGGCCTCCGGGGATGCTGAGGCGGTCATCACGGGAGGTCCCGTCCCCCTGGGCTCCGTGGGAGAGCTGGCCGGTGTGCTCAGGCGGGTGGACTGAAGGGTGGAGATTGTCGTCCACCCACCAGGTCTGGTGCAAACACTAATCAGTGTCCTGCCCCCTCCAGTCCTTGAGTGGTTCTGCGGGCAGCCGCCACCTGCAGACTGGAGGCAAACTGAACCATCTCAGGAAAGCAGATTTAGGCGTTTGTGTTTGGCATTGTGTTAATGTTTCAGAGACCCAGCGCCCCCCCACCTCCAACCCTGATCCGCCAGAAACCTCAGGAGTCTTGTGCTGAGGTGCATTTGAGCTAATGAACAATCCATTTAAAGAGGTTTGGCAACAGTGAAAAGATATTTTAGACCATCTTTTATAGACCACATTCTCCATTACAGCCTAGGGAAAGTTTTATTTTTACTCTTTCTTACATGTTAGTCAAAAATGAGCCGTGATCCAGTGCGACCTCCACCCCCCTCCCCTGTCCCGGGCCAGGTTATGAACTTGCAGGGCTCGTGGCTGTTCCCCGAGGTCGGGGCTGTTCGTGAAGAGAGAGCCTCTCATTTTTCCACTACGTAGGCCTTTGTCCCAAGTACGGTGGGAAGTGAAGACGTGTTTACACCGAGTCTGACAGTCAGTGTTCCGCGGTGTTGTCAGTGCGCTCAGTCCACAAGGCACACTTTGTATGTCGAATTCATCTGTACATATGCAGAGGATGCTATTTGTGTATAAAAACTGCTTTATCCCTGTTCTTTTTTCCAGCTCTTTGGTGAATAGAATATTAAATGTGTTATGGAAATGCAGATTATTGCTCCTTTAGGAAGATAATTATGAAAATAAAATCTGAAACTATATAAGTACAATTATTCTTTTCATTATTATCATTCATTTTGTTTTGCTCATGTCCTTTGTTTCAAAAACACATTCTCCACTCTTTACATGCTTCCAACTGCATTAGATAATAACAGTTTGTTCACCCAAGTTGTGCATCCTGCTCTGGGAGTCAGGTAAGCTCCTTTGGGGGGTACTTTAAACTCCGGACCTTTGGAAGGTGCCCATCAATCCTCCAGTTACTGTGGTACTTGCTCTCTGTACTTACGGGGCGACACTTCAGTACACCCTCCAAGAGAACACGTCCTTCACTGAGTTAAGGGAGGTAACAATACAGCAGGAGGTAAGAAAACGGAAGTGGCAGTGTTTGCATTTATACACGGTTCGCACCTTAGTTGCAGGGGATTTACTCAGTCAGAGGGCACGCTGTGTAATGCTCTGTCTTCTGGAGAATGGGGATCGGTAATAGAGTTCAATACCAGGAGTGTAGAAATTGGAGTGCTAGGTGTAGGGAGTGCCGTTGGACGGCGCGGTTTTGGTTCCCTTGGGACACCTTGGAGCTGTGAGTGGGCTCTGGTCCCCTGATGTGTGTGTGTGAAGCTGTGAAGGAAAACCACCATCTCCCTCTGCCCGCCCCCCAGTTTTCATCTTGGTGGTGTCAGTAAAAGGCTTGGTCCTGGCTTTAACTTTATGCAGAATTTAAGGATATTGAAAATACCTTAAAAGAGGCCGAAGCAAATACCTGTTTTGAGAAAGGAGAGCACACGTCTTCCGTTCGAGTGTTCCTTTGAAATGGCCCAGGGGCCTCTGCTCATATAGAAAAGAACCTAATAACATTCAAGGGGCCTGAATAAAATTCATCTAAATAATTAGCCCCACTTATGAACTAGGTTGGTTAAATCCCCTTTGAATTTAAGGGTTAAAATGTTTTAAAGTAACGTTTATAAATTTCTCATTTCTGATTCTTCCAAAGCTTTCAAGAGGCCTAATTATGGCATTTTTATCTTTTTTTTTTTTTTTTTTTTTGCTGTATTAGGGCTGCACTTGTGCACCTGTGGCATATGGAGGTTCCAAGGCTAGGGGTCGAATCAAAGCTACAGCTGCCAGCCTATGCCACAGCTGCAGCAATGCCAGAACCGAGCCAAGTCTGTGAACTATGCCAGCTCGTGGCAATGCTGGATCCTTAACCCACTGAGCAAGGCCAGGGATGGAACCCACATTCTCACGGGTCCTTGTCGGGTTCATTAACTCTGAACCACAAAGGGAACTCCTAATTATGGCATTTTTTTTTTTAATTTAACTTTCAAGGTCTTAGCACTTAGCTAACTTGTGTACATTCAGGAAATTGAGTGTGTGTTGTCTGTAAGTGAGAATAAAAGTGAACTCTGTTAAATAAATGTGACCTCCCTGAGAAGGGGACGCGGTTCTTACCAGGAATCTGGGCTAGTGCTCGGCTGGCAGCCTTGAGTCAGTAATAAATAAAGACAGAAGGCTCACTGGATGTCACTGTTTATTGATGCTGGCCACCCCTGGGCAGGCCCTTTGTCTCTCCTCTGTTAACCAGTATTTTCTCACGACTTTTAAAGCCAGATGGACATTTGTGCCCATGGGCTGGTTTCCCTTCACCCCACGCTGCACCTGGAGGGCTGAGCGCCCTCTGGTACTAGGCCATGAGAAGCATGTGTGCCCACAGAGACACCTGGGCCACCACCTCCTGGGCCAGCCTCGATGTCCTGGGGATTCCAGGCTCCAGGTTTCCGAGCAAGGGGGCCAAACTATAAAGCTGTCTTACTGCCTGAAGCTAAGCTGTGATTCAGAGGTGAGGTGATGATGGCACAGGGGCAATACATTGAGGGGAGAGGGGATCCGGACCAACTGGTGAGAATCCCCCTATGGACATGGGAGCCTGTCCACAGAAAATGGCCTGTGGCCTGGAGCGTGGCTTCAGCCCCTCCTGGTGGGCTTCCCAGGGAGGGGAGCAGGCGAGCCAGTAAGGCCTGCAGTGCAGCCAGAAGCCCTTGGCAGTGAGGGCCATCCACACGCCATCGCCCAGGTGGAGCCCAGGTCAGAGTTAAACCAGTAGCTCCCCCCTTGCCTGTGCTTGGTCAGTCTCACTGCCCATGGCTGCTCCTGCCTTTAACCGTGGTTTTAGCAAATGTGACTTGAGACTAGATTGAATATGATTTTAATCAAGGAGACTATAAACACCCCTGGGCAGATGGATCCCCAGACAGCCACGAGGGTGGATAAATATTCTTAATTTAGGGCTGGAGTCGAGCCCACTCAAGGAACTTGCCTTTGCCCTCCTCTGTTCAGGGCATCGTAGACTTAGCACCACCTCCTGATGCATTCCTAGTTTGGAAGTGGGTTTGCGGCCAGTTGGGTTTCCGTCTTGAGCCCTGTCCTGGTCCCAGCGTGCTTCCCTCCGTGTCCACGGCTACCTGCCCACGTCTGTGGCGGCTCTCAGGGTCCCGTCCCCTAAGTGGGCACATGAACACAGGTCCCACGGAAGCCAGGCGGTGTGCCGTCCTGTGGTACTTTTAAGAGGAATATCCAGCCTCTGTTCCCAGCTGAATGTTGGTGAAATAATGTGATGCTGTAACCATAGCGGTTCCCTTGGTGAAAACAGCGAGTTCAGTGTCCCTGTCACCCAGGAGCTGAGGACCGACAGAAGTGCTCTGACTCCTCCAGACCTGCCTGCTGTCAGGACCCTATTCCTCCCAGGGACATGCTGTTCACCCACACTGGGCCTGTGGACACTGCAGAGGGGACAGTTGGGCCCAGATCGCTCACCACACATTGGTGGGGAAGGGGACCAGATGACAAGTCACCCGACCTTGGGGTCAGCCTGACCTAGGTCTCCGGGGGAAGTCCTGTGTCACTTCTGAGCTGCATTCACCTGGTCCAGGAGGTGCAGAGATGCCATTCCCTGAAGGCCCCAGAACTGGGAGTGGCCAAGGCCACCAGCAGCCCCTGGAGCTCCTGCCTAGTCCTCAGCAGTGTATCCAGCTCCGGCCAATGGTGCCCGGTTCGGAGGCACATGCCAGCCAGGCCAGCTTTGTGATTTTCGGGCCCAGGATAAAGTGAAACTGCCGGGCCCATTGTCAGAGCTCTGGAAAAAAGCCTCTCTCCCCTCGTCTGCATCCCTCTGCCTGTCCTGTCCTGATCCATCCTGGCCCATGTCTGTCTTCAGTGCTGGTCCTAGGGCAGCTGACCCTCACAGGGCTTGGGCCCTGCCTGGGGCTTGGCAGGCGCCTGTGCTAATCACCATGGGGGCTGGGGGGGGGGAGCAGTGGCAGGTCAGTGGGTGGGGTGGGGAGCACCCAGTGGAGATGGAGAGGTTCCTCCCCCCAGCAGCCAAGGCTCCAAGCCCTAACACATCCCCCTACAAAGCACAGACCCAAGGATAAAATTATCCAGAAGTTCAAGATGACCTTGGGGCGGGCCCTCTTCCACCGCAGAGGTGCCAGAGCCAGGGCATCTGAGCCAAATCCTGCCGAGTGGCAGCCAGCAAACCACCTGGGCTCTGGTGCAAATGTGCCACTTCCATCAGTTTCCCCATCTGGATATGGGCCATCACCCTGGATGTTACTCCAAACTGGGTCTGGGGGTCACCATAGGGGATAGATCCTTCAGGCCTGGGAGAGGTGGGCCAGGCCTCTCAGGTTCCTTACTGATGAGGAAAGAAGCAGCATTTCTCTTGCTGGCACAGGTCCCTTCTCAAACTAACCAGCTTCCTTGAATTACAAGCCAGGAGGCACCCTGGGGGGCAGGGGCAGGTAGTCCCTAGCAGCATTCATGACCTGCTGAGTCACCAGGGACTCCTGTTCTGCCCTCTTCTTATTTGTACTCTAAAATGAGAATGTAAATAAGCTCTGGAAGATGCAAGATAGAGATACTATATTTTCGATTAAAGACGAAAGTAGTAACGATGTAGGTTTGTTAAGGAGACCTCGGCTCCAGGGCCCAGCACCCAGGGCTCCCGACCACGAGGTGGCGCTGCGGAGCAGGTCCGGGATCGCGGTCGGGCGGGTCTGGTGGCCTCCGCGAGACCAGCTCCAGGGTTGCCGCTGGTGGACACTGAGAACACACTGCAGGACAGGTGACCTAACTTGCCAATTGGATGAACACACTGTATCCACGCACAAATGCGCTTTACAACACTGGATCGTGTTTGCCTGCTGTCACTCTCCCAGCCCCAGCCACACCCCAAACTGTGTGGATTCCCTGCTCAGGAATATGGGAAAATCAGCACAACTTCTGGCTTGGATCATTTTTTCCTAATGTGTCATGATTTTTTGTTATATTATTAATTTTCCATTTTTTGAAGTTTATAACATTTACATCTTGTTTTTTCACTACAGTCCTTCAGGGTTTTTTTACATCTTAAAAAAACTTAGTCTTTATATTTAAAATGGTTTAGAGCTCACTACGTCAGTTTTTAAACATCATTTTTCCTTTTTCAAAAAAATGATTTTGATTCATGTAGCCCTTCATCGGCTAAATTTTGTTTCTGTTTTTCCAAGAAAGGCTCATGGTTTTCTTGAATTATTGCCTGTTGACGGCATCTGTCTTTTTACTTTATGCACAGCTGGGCTAAGTCGGAAACTTCTGGGTGGCATTTTCCCCCTCAGAACCTTGTAAATATTGCTTCACTGACTCCTGGCGTTGCAAACTGCATGGGAGGAAACGAAGCCTAGCCCAGCCCTTGCCCGCATGTGCAACCTGCATGATCAACCTGGGGGCACCTGTATCCTGAGCCCTCAACCCCCTGGACTCAGTTTGCTGTTGATCATTCTACATGGGATTTGTACTTTCACAGGGCAGGTAGTAGAGTCAAATATGCCATCCTTTCAGCAATGTTTAATTCTACTAAATGTGTTATTTTCATCAAAGTAAAATATGCACATAACCTGAATCAAGTCCACCCTGCCCTGCAGTTCCCCAAAACCCAATCTAATTTTCAGGTGATGACCAAAATCACACTTTCTTTTACACACACTTCCATATTGCTGAACGACAGGCTTATCATGTTTTTCCTTGATTTTTTAGATTTTAGGAAGTGTGAAAGTTGAAACTGGAGTTGCCGTCATGGCTCGGTGGTTAACGAATCCGATTAGGAACCATGAGGTTGCGGGTTCGATCCCTGGCCTCGCTCAGTGAGTTGAGGATCCGGCATTGCTGTGAGCTGTGCTGGAGGTCACAGATGCGGCTCAGATCCCTCGTTGCTGTGGCTCTGGTGTAGGCTGGCAGCTACAGCTCCGATTAGACCCCTGGCCTGGGAACCTCCATGTGTTGCGGGGGCGGCCCTAGAAAAGGCAAAAAGACAAAAAAAAAAAGTTGAAATTCTCCTAAGACTTTGCACCCTCTCTCAGCTAATACCATTTTGATGATGAGTGCCTTATGTTTTCCTGTTTTCCATATATAGGTAACATTTACTGCTTATCAGATGTTCTCATAACTGACACAGGGGTTCTCCCTGAACCCCCAAAAGCTTTCTCCACTTTCCTCACCCTGATTTTTCCCCCATCATCTTTTCTTGTCTCTCCTCCCTGCAAGGATTTGACCCTGGGACTTAGTCTCATTCCCAGGGTCTAGAGCTGAGCCGGGCTTGAATCATTACTTATGAAGTCCTTGTGAAGTGAATGGAGTGTCGGAATTACACACGCTTTCTTGTGCACCCTTTGTTTTCCCCCAAGTCCATAATGGCCTGGAATTAATCATCACCTCACGTTCTCACTTGCCTGGGTTTATATGTAATTACAATCGATCCTTTCTAAAATGTCCAAAGGAGGAGCTCCCATTGTGGCTCAGCGGAAATGAATCTGACTAGCATCCATGAGGATGCAGGTTCGATCCCTCGTTTCGCTCAGTGGGTTAAGGATGTGGCTGATTGCCATGAGCTGTGGTGTAGATCCCTTGTGGCCGTGGCCGTGGTGCAGGCTGGCAGCTACAGCTCCGATTCGACCTTTAGCCTGGGAACCTCTATATGCTATGGGTGCGGCCCTAATTAAAAAAAAAATCCAAAGGAATTGTAACCCTCGAGGCACACCTTCCCCTGCTGTAATGATACAGGGTCAGGTGGCTCCTCCCCAAGGGGGGTTCCCTGTGCGCCCCCCATTTTGGCGGAGCATCTTCCAGGAAGTTCCTGAACAGTGGGGTCAGAGGGACTGTATTGAGGTGTCACCTGTCCAGACTAAGATAGAGTCAAAACCTGGAATTCCTCTTCCCTCGGGCTCTGAGAGCACTGCTCCATCACATAGCCGAGGAGAAGCCATTGCCAGTATGGCCATTTTCTTCAGGCTCTGAAATGGTCCAGGATGTGCTCTAGACCCTGGTGTTCTGCCTTTCACCAGATGTGCCTTGTGGTGGTTCTTTGCATTGATTATACTGGGGAAAACTCTTCATTTTTTCATTTTTAAAACTAATTTCCACTCGTGTTTTCTCTTAGATTTCCTATTAGTGGGGTGTTACACTGCCTGATATTTTTTTTCCTTTTTTAGGGCCCCACCTGTAGCATATGGATGTTCCCAGGCTAGGGGTTTAATTAGAGCTGCAGCTACTGGCCTGCACCACAGCCACAGCAACACCAGATCCGAGCCACATCTGCGACCTACACTGCAGCTCATGGCAATGCCGGGTCCTTAACCCACTGAGTGAGGCCAGGGATCAAACCCACATCCTCACAGACATTTTTTTGGGTTGTTAACCCACAGAACCACAATGGGAACTCCTGCACTGCCTGAATTAATCCTCTTTTTTTTTTAAAAAAAAATCTTTTCTCTCCTGTTTTTCACTCTTTTTCTTTTACATAATTTCTCAATTTTATCTTTCAAACCTCCCACGCATGCCCATTTAAGCCCTCGTATTTTTAAGTTGCACCAAGCCCTTCCTCTCATTCTCTAATTCTTCCTTTTCCCCTCCTAACATAAACTGTTGCTATTTCTTGAACATAATATCATATATTATCTTTTGGAAGATGCTGATTATCGTGCTCTTCAAATTCTGCCTTCGATATCCATGTTTGGGCATGTTTTGACCTCTGTCTTGTGCTGAGGTCACCTCCCCCACCCAGTGTCTGGTGATTCTCTGTGACTCTGAACCTTTGAGAGGGAGGCACTAAAAAAACTGGTGGGGGCCTGTTTGTGGGTGGGGCTATGGTGAAGGGCTGTGATGCCGCGTGATTTGGATGTGTTCAGAATTTCAGGGAGTTCCTGCCGTGGCTCAGTGGTTAATGAATCGGACTAGGAACCATGAGGTTGCAGGTTCGATCCCTGGCCTTGCTCAGTGGGTTAAGGATCTGGCGTTGCCGTGAGCTGTGGTGTAGGTCGCAGACGCAGCTCAGATCCCGCGTTGCTGTGGCTCAGGCGTAGGCCAGTGGCTACAGCTCCGATTCGACCCCTAGCCTGGGAACCTCCATATGCCATGGGAGCAGCCCTAGAAAAGGCAAAAAGACAAAACAAACAAACAAAAATTGAAGTTTCCTTCAGGAAGCCCCAGGATGTGGAGTTGCTGAAGGTCTTTTCTCTGGGTCCATCAGTACTTCCAGAGAAGACACCTGTGTTACGTGAGAAGGCAGAGGGCGGTCGGGGTCTCGAAGCAGCCCCTGGACTTGCACTTCTAATTTACTGGTAACATGATGAATTGCCATGACATATTTTCTGACGTTAAACCTACTTGATCATGATGAATTTTTTTTTCTTTTTTTTTTGTGCCTTGCTAACATTTTGGATTTCTGAGTCTGTGCTCGTGAGGGCTATCTTTCTTTAACTTTCTCCTCTTGAAATGTCTCTGATGATTTTGGAACCAGGGTAACACCTTTAGCCAGTGAGTTGAGTCTTCCTTCTCCTCTACTTTCTTAAAAAGCTCATGCCAAGGTTGGTATTTCTTTTTAAATTTTTGCCAGAATTCATAAATGAATTCATCTTGCCTGAAGTTTTCTTTCTGGGAAAGTTTTCAATTATGAATTCAATTTCCTTAGTTGGCACAGGACTTTTTCTGTGTTTTTTTTGAAAATTTTATTTCGAGTCAGTTATTGCAATATATGTCTCTCATGGAATTTTCCCATTTTGCTTAAGTTGTAAAATATATTGACCTACATTTGTTCATAACGTACACCCTCTTTATCCTTTTAATATCTGGGAAATCTAGACGGATGTCCCACAGGTTTAGGCTATCAAGTCAATATTTATTGCTTTACTTTATTTCTGTTTTTCTATTTATTCTTGAGCTAAAAATTATCATTTACATATACATTTTAAGAAAATTTTCTATTTAAGTTTTCAAGTATATTACTATATAATTGCTTATATTTCCTTATGGTACTTTCAAAAATTCATGCTTTGCCTTTCTTTTTTTCTCTCTTTTTTAAAGCAGCTTTGGTAGAGATTTGCTTATGAGTTTATTTTCTTCAGAAATAATTTGATTTTAGTGTTACTCTCTAGCAATTTTGCTTTTCATGTATTTTCTGTCTTGCAAATATTTTTTTTTAGATTCGACTCCCTTTAGTTATTCCGTTTCATTTGTCTGTCCTATATTCCATATTAAATTAAATGTTTAATTCATCTATTTTCAGTCTCATTGATTAGTGAACCTAACTTGCATTTTACAGGTTTGAAGAATTAAATTTTTTTTGCATTTCATTATTTTAAACATGAATTATTTAGAAATTTATATTTCCCTCACATAATTTAAAAATTATTTTTGACAAGTCACAATTTAATTCAATTTTGGTTTAAGAACATGTTAGATCATACAGAATTAAAAAACCCCAAATCCCTGTGGCTGAAATCAACAGGATTTTCATCTCACCTACACTCCAAGTCATCATAGTTTGGCAGCCCTGTTTCCAGCCGCGGTGTGAGCGGTTTCCAGAGGGAGAAGGAGAAAAACTTTGAGAAGCTCTGAAACATTTTCTCCAGGCACCTGAAAGCGCCAGGCCTGGTTTTATTCTGCCTACAGTCACGGCCAGAACTCCTGACATAGCCACAACTGACCACAAGGGGGCAAAGGTGGGAAAGGCAGGCCTCCAAAGTGCCTGGAGGAGGCGATTGCTGGGTGGGGTAAACAGCAAAGTCCAGGACCATTGGCAGCAATTTGTTGATCCTTTTTATTTCAACCTTGTCAACTTTTGAAACTGTTCTGTATACCCGAGTTTATGCATTCTCTATTTGTAGAAAGTTGGGTTCTATAAATAGCAGATACACCTTATCTTTATTCACCTTGTTCTGTGAGATTCTGCAAGAACCCTATTCTAAGCTCCCTCTGTGGCTCTGACTTTGATTCCATCAATTTCCCCTTGCAATTGCATCCATACATGGTCAGGCTTGATTACTATATGTTTTGGTCTGCGCCCTTATCTTTACCAAAAGTGATAAAAATACTGATCAAGAGGGCTCACATACTGGCCATCTTCACAAATTCACTACTGAGCTGCACTAGTAGTTATTCTCAGCAGATGGGCATGAATTCATCTTATTCTTCCAGCACTGGTGTAAGGCCATTGCAATACTGTTATTCCTGATTTTTGCCCCAGACACACAGACCCCAGACCCTCAAGGTCCAGGTCCCTTCCTCAACCCATGCTGCTCTCAGAAGAGACAAGACGCCATCGGAGGCCAAAACAACCCTGAAAGACCCTTCTCCCCAGAAGCTGTTTCAGGGGTTCTTTGTGGCGCAAACACTCACACAAGAAATGAGCTGTTCAAGCTCTGTGTCTTGCACTCTGTCAAGTTGAAGGGCAGTTACCTGGAGGGCAGGTGTCGTTTACCTGTACACGTGGGTGCCTAGCACAGAGTGGGGCTTAGCAACATGGGGACCCAGGGGAAGAAAAAAGAGTATGAGCTGTGTAGTGTGTGTGTTCCATGGGGAGGGCGGGGTGTGTGGGGGGGGCGGTGGTCCCTGTTCTGTTACCTTCTTCCTTCTGACTCCTTCCCTGAACCTGTATCCCCTTTCTGTGGTTCATTTCTTGGGTCGTTCTCACCAGGGCTCCCACAAAGCTGTCCTGAGCCCACACACCTTCCTTCAGTGTTTCCATGGAGCTGGCCTGTCCTGGGCACTCTCAGAGCCCAGCGTGGGTGGCAGCCTGGCCAGGCTCCCGAGGTGATTGCCGTCTGCACGGCCCTCTCTGCGCCTTCTGCAGGATGGCTTTGTTTTCAGCACATCCACTGACACCACAGGGTCTTTTCTCTGTTTTCTGGCTGTATTTTCTGGTTTGGGGTTGTTTGTTTTAGGGCGTGCTTTCTGGGTTTCTTGCCCGAGAGCAATGCAGAGCAGAGGCTGCCTGTCTTAAGCCTAGAGCAGCACTGAACAACGTACTATCTGCAGAGCTCATTGCTGTTTCATTGCTTTGCCCAGCCCGGGTGCCCAGAGCAGTGTAATCCATCATTTCACACGGCTCCGTGCTGGTCCCTAGTGCGTTGTTTTAGGAAGGACTGGCCGTGCAGTGCTCCACATTTGTGCTGGCAGCCTCGCAGGTCAGGTTCTGGGCAGCCTGAGGAGGGGGTGGGTGAGTGGCATGGAGCAGCCCAGCCCAGCCCAGCCGTCCACCAGCCAAAGGCACAAGGACTCAAGGAGAGGTCACCCCAGAATTTTCCACAGCTCTGTCCGCCTCTGTTTTCTTAAAATATTCTGACATGGAGGTGGAACAACGCTTGAGGATGTAAAACTGTCCCTGGAAGAACCTTGCTGTGGCTGAGGTTGTACCAAACATAAACAGATGAGGGCATTAGGAAAAAACAGCTGGTGGATGGAAACCAGTTTCATGTGGTAGGATTCAGCGTCTACATTTCCACACTTGGAGGTCTGCATCCTGGGAACCCAGCGAGGGACCCGGTCCTGTGGCTGCGTCGGGCAGGCCCAGCAGGGCTGGCGTCCAGCCGGCCCAGGTGTCCTCAGCTCCACCCCAGGCGGTGTCCTTCTCTGGTGACCCATCTCCTCCGTGGCCTCTTTTTCCTATTTCTCACTCAGCCCTCCGGACGACGTCAATGCAAACACTTGAACTCCTGAAGACCATTCACCCTCCGCTTAACTTCAAGGTCACAGCTTCCCTCCCTGGGCTGCTGCATTTCGGCATTCTCTCTCCTTAAGGACAGCAAAGGTCGTTTTGCTTTTCAAAATCATTTCTGGTCAAACCCAGTGGGTGGGCAATGATTTTATGGGGGGTCTGAGGGCCTCCTGACCAAGTGGGTGACTCACTGCCTTCTCTGGTGTAGAGGTCAGGCCCAGGGCCACCGCTTACACCTCATTTCTCATCCTGTGTTAATGAGGCTGACCTGATTGTTTCAATGCTTGGTGCCTCGGTTCTGAGCCTAGACTTTTCTTGTCAGCTGTCATTTTTATAAGGCTGCAAAAATTCTTCCCTTTTCTCCGTAAACCTTGATGGTGACATGGGCCCAACATGGAGCGAGCTTGGTGAGAAGAACAGAAGCCAGAGGGAAGATGGTGCTTGAGGAAATCTTCCAGGGCTGATGTAGGCACTTGTGAGAGGGTGACAGTGTCCTGGGTGCCTGGGGATGTGCCGTGGGAGAAGAAGACTCTTTCTAAAATGGGACTCTACCGGGAAGGAGATAAAGTTTTCCTGTAAGAGAGGCGGGAGCTGTGCAGTGAGATGTGGATCCTCTGGTGGGACAGTCCCCCCATCCCGCCCTTTAGGGTTTCTGCTGGAGGCCAGATCCCACCGACCTTCACCCCTCCCCATCCGTCCTGGAAAAAACCCTCTTCCCTGGCACTGTCCCAGTCCTGCCCCTTCCCTCCCTCCCAAACAGCTACTGGGCCTGGGCCTGGAGGACCTGCTGGGGAGAGAGGCAACGGGGAGGAGGGGGTGGCGTGGGGAAGGGCAGCATGTGGGCGCCTCCCGGGTGCTGTCTGAGGTGCGGCCGGGCCAGTGAGGGGGCGCCCAGCCAGGATGCGGGTATGGGCGTGGGCGGCCGTCTTCTCCATCTCCGGGCATCTCTATGTGTGACAGCACTTGATGCAGGGAAGTGACCCAGTGCTCTTCCAGAAGCCGTGCCGCTGACCTGAGGCTGCACTCCAAGCCACTGACCCACAGATGAGGCTGGCCGTGCCCTGGTGCTTTCTCATAGCTACCTTTCCACTCTTCCAGAATCCAGTCCAGCCCCTCAGTGCTGCTCACTAGGCCTGGGACTCCAGCCATGTCCCCTAGGCCCCTTCCTCCCCATCTGCTCTTCCCTGTTTGGCCCTGGGTGCAGTGGAAGGGGCCCAGAGCGACTTAAATGCCACCTGCAGTTTCCCTCTCCCTCCTACTGTGTCCCTCTCTGGGACGAGTCAACTCATTCCTTGACAAAGGACTCGGTGGCCACAGTCAGGGCGGTAGGACACGGGTCGGTGAAGCTGGGGGGCCAGCGAGGCCCGGGCAGCTGCTTCCTTCCCCCCATTCTCTCAGCCTCCTCCCTGGCAATCCTGTTTTGCCTGGAGGAATGAGAATTAGAAATATGGGCATGTGCAAATAAGCTTTGGGGAAAAAGGCTTTAGGGAAAGTCTCCCCACAATGTAGTAAAAATCCCCCTAAATCCACTTCCCTGACCCCAAGACCTCTGTGTGGGAGCTGTAGGGCAGCTGTGTCCTGTGGCACCACGAGTGCTAACAACATGCAGGCCCAGGGTGGCGGCCCTACATATGCTGCCCCCACATCCCAGCCTGCATCTGTGCCTGGGGAAGGGGCTGTGGGGAGGCCCAGCTGCATCCATGCGCCTGGTCCACAGGCTGGAGAGTCAGGGCCTCCCCACAGGCTGGGTAACTAACTGCACCCAGGAAGAGCTCTCCTCCCAGCTTGGAGGTCGGAGTAATTCTGTGCCCAAGGGAGGTGGAAGCCGTCCTCCATGTCAGGTCCAGCCCCGTGGCATCACCTCAGCCCCAGTGACCCTAAGGGGAATGTGGATGGAGAGCTGCTGATGTGTCCGGTGAGAAGTAAGAATGTCTCCAGCCAGACCTTGTGGATGTGGTCGGTGAGCTTGCAGGTCTCCACCCTCTGCCTGCTCCGCCAGCCGTGACTCTGCGAGAGGAGCTGGGATGCAGTGGGGTTTTTCTCCCGCACGGCTGATGCAGCAGCCCCAGGTCTGGGATGCAGGTCTGCATTGAGGGAAGGTCATGGTCATGTCTTGGGTTCTGTTCACCTGGCTGGATGGACAGGCTTCTCAGCCAGTCTAAGACCAATGGGATTCCTCCCCGAGTCTTCCTTGGAGCCTCTGCTCTGGGTTTTGGCAATGCCCTTTATGCGCCTGAGACACGTTTCAGCCTTTGAAAGCCGGGGAGAGAGGGACTGGTCTCAAATGCTTTTGAAATTCAGTCATTATGGGCACGTTTTGTGGGTCTTACAGATTTTTGGACTCTTTAAAAAATAAGGCACCATCAGAAAGTTGGCGTTGAGAGGAATTAGCATCCGAAGGACCAAAGGGCTATGAAGACCCCACCCCACGCATTCCCCACTGCTGCCCTGAAGTGGACTCCATGCCTCCGAGGTGCAGAGTCTGGAAGGGGCCCAGGACCCTCCACTCTTTGACTTTTGACTCATGAAGGTAAGAGAATTTAATCAATGTTCTTTGATTCTTGGACATTAACTTAATAGTTTAGCTTTCTTCTCTCCCTGAAAAATTATGAAAGGAGGTTTATCTTTAAATGTGGGACATTTCCACGTTAGTGTTTTATTTTGCAGTATCTTAGGGGCTATCATTTTATTTCTCCGTGGACCTCACAGAGGGGATGCTGGACAAAGTGACTGGACCATCGTTTGTGATGGGAAATTGAATAAGGACTAAACCTTTGGTCTTAGTCATGCAAAGGTACAGAAATCACTTAATTGGTGAAGTTTCAGAGCCATTTCAGAGCCCTCTGGGGACAAAACCTAGGTTGACCAGTGGAGGTCCCGCAAGGACCTCCCAGGCTGTTGGCGATGGAGGATGGACCTATTGACGTGTGCTGGGGTGGGGAGGAGGTCCCCATAGCGGGGAGGGGGTCCCCAGGCGGGGTTCCTCCACCTGGCAGGATGGCCGCATCCTCGGCTAACCAGGGGATAATGGCTAAACTAAGGGGGTTAAAGGACAAGGTCTGGCAGGACTTTTAATCCCCTATTCTGTGTTTTTTTCCATGGGGACAAACAGCATCACTGTAACATTCCTGGTCTCCTTCCACTTTCATTCATGCCCTCCACTGACCTTTTATCAATATTACTGATGGCTATTTTTATTGAAACAATTTTTAGAGCAGTTTTGGGTTCACAGCAAAATTGAGAGGAAGGTACAGAGATGTCTCATGTACCCCCAGCCCCCCACAGGCACAGCCTCCCCCATTATCAACAGCCCCACCAGATGGTACTTTTGTTACAATTGATGACTTTGACACTGATGCATCATTGTCACCCCAAGTCCACAGTTTACATTACAATTCAGTTTTGGTGTTGTACATTCTTTGGGTTTGGACAAACAACATCTATCCATCACGATGGTACTGTACAGTATTTTCACTGCCCTAAAAATCCTCTGAACTCTGCCTGTTCATCCGTCTCTTCCTCCTTCCCCACTCCTGGCAACCACTGATCTTTTTATTATCTCCATAGTTTTGCTTTTTCTAGAATGTCACATAGTTGGAATCATGTAGTACGTAGCCTTTTCAGATGGGCTTCGTTTACTTAGAAACACGCATTTAAGTTTCCTCCATGGCTTGATAGCTCATTTCTTTCTTTTAGTGCTGAGTAGTCGTCCATTGTCTGGATTCTAACATAGTTGATTTATCCATTCACCGACCAATGGACACCTTGGCTGCTTCCAAGATTTTGGCAATTATGAATAAAACATCCAGATGTTGGGCCTTCGCTGGGGACCAGCTGGGTGGCCCCACCTGGCCGGCACCCCCACGGCTGGGTAAAGTGCGGTCGCAGCCCTGTGTCCCTTGTCCTCATCCTCCTTTCTGCCTGGTCTGACCCCCATTTGTCTTTGAGGACTGCCCCTTTCAGAGCCATCTCCAAAGGACTCATTCCAGGGTGGCAGGCGATTTTGTAAGGGGACATGTGTCCAGCGTTATCGGGGCAGGCCTGGTGCTCGTCTGAGGCTGAGAGTGGACCGCTTACAGCTTACCAACCCCTTTACGTGGTCAGATAACTGGGCTGGCCCGCGTCTCAGCCGGGGGGCCTTGTTGTCCGGGCGAGTTCCCCTGAGCACCGGCCTGAGGAAGCACCACCTTGCATCCATGTCCTCTGTCCTCTCCCTCGGCCGCGCCTGAGGTTTTCCCTTGAGCCGCGCGAGACCTGTTCTCTCCATCCTGGCTCCCTTCCCTCTCATCCTGTGTTTCTCGCTCCTCCTTCCGAACTGTGCTGTAAGGCCCTCTCTCGAGAGCCCCTGCTGACGTTTTCCAAGGAAGAATTCCCAAGCAGGACCGGCAGGAAGATGCCTCCTGCTGTGGGGGATTGGGCGTGGCCAAAGAGCTCCCTGAGTGGTCTGAGTTTATTGCTATGATGACTGAAGCATTGATTCTCGAGCGGAGGGCGGGCACACGGCTCTCGCGGCTCAAGGATGGGTTTGCACAGATGCTCTAGCAGACACTGGCCGTCATCTGAACTCTGATGTTTTCCGAGCTCCATACTCACTGTCATAGCTTCCTTCTCGGAAGTGAACTTGTCACCAGTTGTTTCCTGCTTATGTTATTTTTATAGAGCACCCACACGAGAAAACCAACAAGAAAACCACCAAGAAGCGGATTCTTATCCCAGCTGACTTTTTTAGCTCCTTGTACAGAGTACAGAAAACAGTTGCTGTTCCGATTTCATGCAATAAGGCAGAATGAAGAGTATTCCTAAAGTGACTTTGCAGGATGTGCTTTATTTTAAGTCAGTCCTGAACCCAAACTACATAAGATCATTTTTTGGGACATATTCTAGGCCATTCAGTGATTCTTCTCAGAAACTGTATTTTAATATGGAATGAAAACTACATTTCAATCATAGATTTGTCATGCTACATTGCTACTTAATGAAGAGGTGGTATGACCAATAATAATAATTTAAGAAAAGGCCGTTTTTTTATTTCCCCAAGCGCAATATACATATTTCTTTCATAATTAGGAACTTAAAAAACCCGTCTCAGATGTAAAAATGTGGATTGGAATATGTAAACTCGTTGATATACCTGAAAAACAGGGAGAAAATGTCACATACTGGAAAAACCACTGCGGTGAGTCATGGAAATGGGAGGAAGCCGGGGGTGTGGGGGTGTGGAGGAGAGCTCAGACCTTGGTTGTAAGAGTGACAAGTCCAAGGGACCCCCCCCTCCAGCCGGGTGGCATCTGTCACCTCCCTCCGGGGTCTGGGCTTCATAGAGGTGGGGGTGGGGCAGTAACTCTCTGAACCAGAAAAGCCACCACCTGGGAATGAGTCACCAGCTGGGCCTCAGCAACGCCAAGTCCATATATTTGTTTTGCTGCTTTTTTTTTCTTTTTTCTTTTTTTTTTTTCCTGAGAAGTCACTGGTGTTTAAGGGAAAGATTTTCTTAGTCTTCGGTTAAAATAAGGCAGTACGAGTGTCACTAAGGTTATCTTTTTGCTTAGAATGAGGCTTTTCCTTCCACTGGCATCGCCATGGGTCACTGGCTCCCTCCATCTTTCCCCTAGAAATATGCGTCGAAGTCATCAGCCCCCCCATTCTGTTGCGTATGGGGGCGCAGAGAGCCCTGCATTGTAGCATCGCTTCTGGAGGGCGCTGTCCCTCAGGACAAGTCTTTCCTTCCTCCTCCGTCTCCTGCTCTGTTTCTCTGAGGGACGAGATCCATAAACAACCCCTGCACATAGTCCATCCAACACAACACAAGACCCCGTGGACTAAAACATAAAGCACATAGCCCTGATTTCAGAGAAATGGAATTACGTGGAACTTTCTAGCAGTGTCTTCACTCGCCAGGCAGCTCCGACCGCAGAAGGAAGCCCACGCCCTGTGCACCTGTCGGGAGAGAAACCATTTCCATCGGACGAGAAATGCTGAGCTCTTAGGAGAATATTGTGCTTTTCTTTTCTTTTTTTTTTCTTTTTCTTTTGAAAATCCCCATGTTAACTTGGCTTGCAGGCTGTGGCCTGGGGCGTCAGTTTGTTTTCTCTCTGGTCCATTTGATCATGGTTTCTGGCGAACGGTACAGGAATATTAATTTGGCATAGAGATCCTCCTCCAGTTCCAGCTCCCCGGTCTCTCGAACTAGAAAAATATCTGTGCACAGCTTCAAGATCCGATCCACATTTGGAAGCTCTTCAAACATTATGGAGTGAGAAATCCCACTGAAGAATTCACGGACAAACTTCCCAATCACCAGGACAACTGAAGCATATAATCCCATAATGCTGGGGGAAAAAAAAAAAGAGGTAGAAATTGGATCTAGCAGTTAAATATAGTTAATAGAACACATCTAAAGAAAAACTAGTAACATCTTCTCTCAAACTCCATGTAAGATACGACAGACATACTTACCAAAGCTTGCATTTTTTTTTCTCTTTGGTGAAAACACGTACTTTTTTTTTCTGATTAAAAAGGTAGTACATGATCTTTGTAAAAAGAAAAAAAAACTTACACATTACAGACCTATAAAACTTGAAAAATAAAAGTCCTTTGAAATCTCACATTCTGGAAACAACCAATGTTAACAGTTTCATGTATGAACTGCAGGTGGTTTTCCTGCATATTTTATACACATGAGCTACATAAAATATGCAGTAGAAATGCCATTGTACTATAGATGCTTTTCTTTTTTCTTTTTTGCTTTTTTAGGGCTGCACCCTCAGCATGTGGAGGTTCCCAGGCTAGGGGTCAAATCGGAGCTATATCCGCCGGCCTACGCCACAGCCACACAACGCAGGATCTGAGTGGTGTCTGTGGCCTACACCACAGCTCATGGCAATGCCAGATCCTTAACCCACTGAGCAAGGCCAGGGATCGAACTGGCAACCTCATGGTTCCTAGTCGGATTCGTTTCCACTGCACCGTAGCGGGGGCTCCACACTTTTCTGTGCTTAGGACTTTTCCACCTTTCTCAGAGATTCGTGTTTAAAATAAAATCTGGGCAGAAGATCATTCTGAGAAATGCAAAACTTTCTACTAGTGTCTTGTAGGGGATGTGCCTGACCTAGGATTTAAGTGTCAGAACATGATGAAGTGGGAACGACAGGCATATCCAAAACTGTGATTTTTAACTGACCCTCTATCTGCTAAGGTCAGGAGGAAACGTAAGCGGAAAAGAGATAACTCTATGCCGACTTTTAGTTTAAACCCTGAACTGGGAGTTCCCATCGTGGCGCAGTGGTTAACGAATCCGACTAGGAACCATGAGGTTGGGGGTTCAGTCCCTGCCCTTGCTCAGTGGGTTAACGATCCAGCGTTGCCGTGAGCTGTGGTGTAGGTTGCAGACTCGGCTTGGATCCCGCGTTGCTGTGGCTCTGGCATAGGCTGACAGCTACAGCTCCGATTGGACCCCTAGCCTGGGAACCTCCATATATCGCGGGAGTGGCCCAAAGAAATAGCAAAAAGACAAAAAAAACAAAAAACAAAAAAAACCCCCTGAATTGTACACAGGCATAAAAAGAGGGCAATCAAGTCATTTGTAGCAACATGGATGCACCTAGAAATTCTCATTCTAAGTGAAGTAAGTCAGGCAAAGACAGATATCGTAGGATATCATTTATATGTGGAATCTAATAAAAATGATATAAATGAAATTATTTACAAAATAGAAACAGACTCTCAGGCATAGAAAACACACTTATGGTTGCCAAAGGGGAGGGCTGGGGGGAGAGATGGCCTGGGGTTTGGGATCGACTTATGCACCCTGCTGTGTTTGGAATGATTGGTCAATAGGGACCTGCTGTACAACACAGGGAACTCAACTCAATATGCTGTGATAATCTATATGGGAATGGATATGTAGGGTGTATATATATATATATGAGAATGTATATATAAATATATACGAATCACTCTGCTGTACAGCAGAAATCCACACAACATTGTAAATCAACTACACATCAATAAAAATTTTAAAAAAGAATATCATAAAAAAACCCACAGATCTTGCTTTTGGGAAAAACAAAACCAAACCCTGAATTGCACCAAACTGCTGTAACAGGAAGTCAAGAAGCTGCAAGTTACGGTCTGGTCCCGTCCTTGGTAGTGTGACTCATACGGGGTATCTTAACTTCTTGGGACTCTGGCTCTGCAGTTTTTAAAATGAAACGCCAAGACTCTGGGAGTTCCTATTGTGGCTCAGTGGGAATGAATCTGACTAGCATCCATGAAGATGCAGGTATGATCCCTGGCCTCACTCAGTGGGTTAAGGATCCGGCTTTGCCATGAGCTGTGATGGAGGTTGCAGATGTGGCTCAGATCTGGCGTTGCTGTGGCTGTGGCCGTGGTGTAGGCCGGCAGCTACAGCTCCAATTCAACCCCTGGCTTGGGAACCTCCATATGCCTCGGGTGTGACCCTAAGAAGACAAAAAGAAAAGAAAAGGAAGGCCAAGAATCTGCAAATTCTAATAATACAGCCATAACACTTGAGAAGTCTAAGAAAACAAAAGACTTAGCCTGCTCCACTTGCTGAGACGCAGAGGTGAACGCTCATAACTGCCGGTTGCTGGATGGTGCCTTACCCGTAGCCGGCCAGGAACCCCAGGCTAGGGGGGCTGACCTTGTCGTTGAAGACCACCAGCTCCAGGGCCTGGGCTTCCTGGTTGTATAATCTATTTCCAGTCAGGTTGAGAACCCACCACTCACTGTTCGACTTCGTTGTATTGTCTCTGGACAAAATGATGGTGATGTTCATGAAATTATTTTCTGGAGAAGGAGAAACGTGACAGCAAATTAGCAGGAGAGATGAAAGAGTTAATGTGCATCGATCAAACAGCTCCCAGATAGCAAACCCTGGCTAGAGGCGGAGGGTTCCGGGATGGGGACGCGTGGGCATGTCAACTCTGCCAGTGGAAAAGGAGGCGTGGGCCTGGGGTGGAGGGGTCTCTCTTGTCTGCTAAGGGGCCAGGCCTGTTGCTACGTGACACAGCAGCCAAAGTCCAGGGAGAGGCGGAGACCCATCGCTGGGGCATCTTTGCTGGTAATTCCAGACAACTAAGCGGTCATTTAAAATTTCCAGGCTAGGGGTCAAATCAGAGCTGCATCTGCGACCCACACCACAGCCAGGACACCACTGGGTCCTTAACCCACTGAGCCAGGCCAGGGATCGAACCCACATCCTCATGGAGACAGCATTGGCTTCGTAACCTGCAGAGCTACATGGAACCTCTGTAACAACTGACTTTTGGTTGAACTGATCCCTTCCTGTTACCGTCGCTCACCAAGTGTCTTTGAAGAGGAAGGCACTCTAAGAGGTGCTACAGGGTCATCAAGTCCCATGCAGCCCAGCTCAATGAGAAGGGCCATGTCCACAAACTCATTCATGGGCACGTGGCCACCCCCACAGGACCTTCACCGGTGAGGCCTGTTAGCTGGGAGAGACTACTTCTTGTTGGTATGATCCCCGAGGGCTTCCTGGAGGAGGGAACATTTGAGCTGAGTTTTGCTGGGTGAGAAGTTTAATGGATGGAGACCTACTACTGGTCCTCCATCACCCTTGGGCTGAATCAGGTCCATTTCTTGCTATCTCTTTACTGTTCTTACTGTAGGGCCTTCAGAATTCACGCTGTGTGAGGGAGTTTTCTGCCAAAGATACGGCTGCTCACAGAAACAAGTAAACAGATTCTAACCATGGGATTTAAGTCCCCAAGTCACAGTGGAAAAGGAGCTGCAAAGGAGCATGATAAAGGCTGCAGATGCAAACCAGAGAGGCTGAACAAGAGCAAGGTTAAGAAAGGCTCTGAACCCACTCTCCTCATTCTTACCAGACAGAAGTTGCTTTATAGGCTTGGAGTTTGAGTCGCTGGGGGCTTTCACGTAGTACGGGTAAATCCTCTCTATGGTCCTGGACATCAAGAGAGAGATAGGTGATTATGTGTTTGTTGTTTTACCTCCGTAACAGTGAATTTTTGTAGCTATTTTGGACCTCATTTCAAACAAATAATAGTGAGGGTCTTCCTGTAACTATGCAACGTGCAGCTGTCAGCTGCTAGGTCTCCACTATCATCAGAAATCTCTGAAGACAAATGAATTCCCCAGGGTCTTTTTTTTTTTTGTCTTTTTGCCATTTCTAGGACCGCTCCCACGGCATATGCAGGTTCCCAGGCCAGGGGTTTAATCCGAGGTAGCCGCTGGCCTACGCCACAGCCACAGCCACAGCAACGTGGCTGCGACCTACACCACAGCTCACGGCAATGCCAGATCCTTAACCCACTGAGCAAGGCCAGGGATCGAACCTGCACCCTCATGGTTCCTAGTCGGATTTGTTAACCACTGCGCCACGACGGGAACTCCGCACGCACATGTTTGCAGAGGAGATTCTGCACTAGATACACACACTTCCCAGCACAGTGATCAACTTACACCGGCGTCGTGGAACTTTCCATGTCGTTGCCGGCTATCATTTTAGCGATACTCTTCCGTGTATTATTTTTAAGAGGAAAAGAAAGCTTATCTGTTGCTATTTCTGCTTTTGCACCCAGACTCATGTTTCTGTGAAGGAAAAAAGAAAGAGTTCAGTGTCAGGGGTTATTCAGACGTCTGTAGGAGAGATTCAAAACTCACTGAACTTCCGATCTCCCCAAGTTTCACTGGCTCCACAGCTGTCAACCCCAACCTTCCTATCCACCTCACCTTTACCTCCTCCTCTTAGTCAAGTTACTCACATCCAGGGAGGCCGAAACACCTTTAAAACAGACCACAGGGGAGGAGGAAGAGTGTGGGGGCCCCAAGGGAAACAGCTTTGACGCTCTCACAGGGATTCTGACACTTCACATTAACCCAACGATGCTCATCTCCATGGAGACTCATAGACCCCACGTCTGTCTGTCTGTCTGTCTTTCTTTCTTTCTTTCTTTTACCTTTTCTAGAGACACTCCCATGGCCTATGGAGGTTCCCAGGCTAGGGGGCCGATTGGAGCTACAGCTGCCAGCCTACACCACAGCCACAGCAACGCTGGATCCTTAACCCACTGAGCGAGGCCAGGGACCGAACCCGCAACCTCATGGTTCCTAGTCGGATTCGTTAACCACTGCGCCACGATGGGAACTCTGACCCCATGTTTTCAAAAGAATGATCACAATGAGATGTCCCCTCACACCTGTCAGGATGGTGTCATCACAAAGCAACAAACTGCACGTGTTGGTGAGGGTGTGGAGAACAGGGAACTCCTGTTCACTGTTGGTGGGATGTAACCTGGTGCAGCTGCTGTGGAAAACAGCATGGAGGTTCCTCGAAATGTTAAAAATGTTAAAAATATAGAGCTACCATGTAATCAAGCAAACCCACTTCTGGGTATTTCTCCAAAGAAATGACAACACTACATTGAAAAGATATCTGCACCCCATGTTCATAGCAGCATTGTTTCCAATACCCAAGATAAGGAAGCAACCTAAGTGTCCATCCATAGATAAGTGAATAAAGAAGATGTGGTGTCTACAAGCAGGGGGATTTTTTTTGGCCATTAAAAAATGAAATCTTGCTAATTATGACAACACGGATGGACCTTGAGGGCTTTGTGTTTGGTGAAAGAAGTCCGAGAACGACAAATACTGTGTGATCTCACTTCTAAGTGGAATCTTAGAAAACTGCACAAAACCGGAACTCACAGATACAGAGAATGAATTGGTGGTTCCCAGAGGTGAAGGGGGCCAGGGGTGGGTGGGTGGATGAAATGGGTGAAGAGGGTCGACAGGTACAAACTGCCACTTATACCCTAGGTAAGTCACAGGGATGGAATGTGCAGGGTGGTGACTGTAGTGCATGCTTCTTACATATTTGAAAGTTGCGAAGCCAGCAGATCTTAAAAGTGCTCATGACGAGAAAAAAAAAAAGTAACTGTGTGGGGAGAGATGTAAGCTAGACTTCTTGTGGTGACCATTCTGCAATATATTCAACAATTAAGTCATTACGTTGTGCTCCTGAAACTAAAATAATGCTACCTGTTAATTATGTCTCAATTAAAAAAAGACTGTTCAATCAGAAATTGATTTTTCATTTTGGGGGGCAGCTCTTCCATTTTGGGGGGGAGCTCTTCCAAGGAAAGGCTAGGATGTACATTGGGGGCAGTAGAGAATTCCAAGTGAGCGATTCGGGACATTTAAAAGGAGAAAATAAAGTTAACTTTATTCAAGAATGAGTTCTTTAAATCCTGAGCAGCCTCCTTCAAAATCTCTCTTTGCTATTTCCTTGTGAATTCAGATTCTAGAAGGCTCTCTTCCTTACCTATCATGATTCTCTCTTAATCCCAACCCCGAAGCTGGTATTGTGGGCCCAAATGAACCAATCACATGACATCTCAGAGTCCTGAGCCCAGTGAGCGATGGAAGAAACTAAGGTGTTCAGCTGCGGTATTGTGCCCTGGCCCCCCAAGTGGCCCCACTGACACGTCGGGGCTTTTGGATACAAGAACTTGAACCTGAGAGGGGCTGTGTGGTGGCCACACACTGGCTGGAGGCTCAGTTAGTGGGAAGGAATCTCCTGGGGCTCGCCTGTCCTAGGACTGCCAAGGTGCCCTTCACTTGGTGGGAAGAGCTGCAGCCCCTGTTGGAGGCAGGCAAGGGGACTGCAAATGCTTTATCCTTTCTTTTTCTTTTTCTTTTTCTTTTTAGGGCTGCACCTGTGGCATATGGAAATTTCCAGACTAGGGGCTGAGTCGGAGCCGCAGCAGCTGGCCTACACCACAGCCACAGCAATGCCAGATCCGAGCCCCATGTGCAGCTTGCAGCAACACTGAACCAGGGATTGAACCCACATCCTCAAGGACACTAGCTGGGTTCTTACCCACTGAGATACAATGGGAACTCTAGCAAGTTTTTTTATTATTGAGACCAAACTCCAAGCTCAAGGAAATCTAACAATCTACCTGACTCGATTTCATTTTTTCAGTCATCACCCTCTTTTTTTCTTTCTTTCTTTCTCTCTTGTTCACAGAGCTCGCTGCCAGCCTCCTTAAAGCTGAAGTTATTAGAAAAAAGGAAAACGAAAAATTTCTTCATTTGACTCTCAGGCAAATCATTATTTAATAGACAGAAATGTTAGCTATAACATCGAATAAATGTTCCCAAGGTCACGTCAACCAAGATCCACACATTACTCTGATTTTTCTATCCTTCCACACCCCCCCACCCCACCCCGAGATCAGACTGGGGAAAGGGGGAAATTATGCACGGAAATACAGTAACTACCTCTGAATACTCCATGAAAAAACAACAGAGAAGCTACTATTGTGGTCCATGAGTTCGCTTATCATTTTCTGCTTACTGGGGGGGCTGATGGTCCACAAAGAATTTGAGTTTCCTTCCAGTTCTGCTACTGTTATGTCTTCTTTTTCATAATTTTCCAGAAATTGCATAGCACCCTGCGTGCACACAAATACACGTGCGTAAATAGATCATATTCCTGAGGATGTGTAAGACAGTAACTGCTCCTCCTCTTAACTGACCACATCAAGGTCTTTCTTCCTCTGAAAGGCACATCCCTGCGATGGGTCAGGTGTGTTCTGCGGCACTAACAGCTCCCAGCCGCATCCCCAAGCCCTAGGGGTGACAGAGCCACACCCATAGCCACGAATCACTTAGTTAAACAGTAAACAACACTACTCAGCCATAAAAAAGAACAAAATAATGCCATTTGCAGCAACATGGATGGAACTAGAGACTCTCATCCTGAGTGAAGTAAGTCAGAAAGAGAAAGACAAATACCATATGACATCACTTATATCTGGAATCTAATATATGGCACAAAGGAACCTTTCCACAGAAAAGAAAATCATGGACTTGGAGAATAGACTTGTGGTTGCCAAGGGGGAAGGGGAGGGAGTGGGAGGGACTGGGAGCTTGGGGTAAATAGATGCAGAATGTTGTCTTCGGGATAGATTAGCAATGGGATCCTGCTGTGTAGCACTGGGAACTCTGTCTAGTCACTTATGATGGAACACGTAATGTGAGAAAAAAGAATGTATAAATGTATGTGTAACTGGGTCATCATAGTGTACAATAGAAAAAAATATATATGTAAATAAATGATAAAAAAAGAAAAAAATCAGATGCACTAAAGAAAGAAATGCATCAATTACCAAGGAACGTGCCTTTCATGAGAGTGAAATTTAATCTACCCAGAACAGCCTGGCCCTTCCTCACAGCTGCCACCCCTTGAGATCAGTTTTGAGAGTGTACATCACAGGCCGATGATTTGATAAAAGAGAAAAGCACCTGTTTGTCCACTCACTTTAAAAATTCACTATTTGTAAAGTAAATTTCAATGATGAAGAATCATGCTATTATATTAATAAAATTATAGAATATAGAGAAAAGAGTAACATATCCCTGTTTTATACAGTAGAGGATGCCAAACTTATTTTATTTTACTTTATTATTTATTATTATTATTATTATTATTTTGCTTTTTTAGGGCCGCACCTGCAGCATATGGAAGTTCCCAGGCTAGGGGTCAAACAGAGACCTATAGCCAAAGGGGTCAAAATCCACCACAATTTAACAAATTTAAAAAAATTAAAAAGGAGCAACCCCTGTTGTGCTTAAGACGAAAATGCTCTGAATTAAAATTGTTTACTAACACTTAGGTCTGGTAATACAGACATAACACCTTAGAGGATCCAAGTGGCCAGCGGCCAAGAACCTGCTGGGGTACACCTGATGCCCCCTGGAAGTTGTGGCTGGCAGCTCAGGCCACAGCCAAGTGGTCACTAAGGTGACACCCAGTCAGCTGGCCCAGATGACAGGTCTTCGTAGAGACTGACCGCACGTGTTTACTTACAGTGTCCCTAGAAAAAGCTTTCATAAATTTATTAAACTTGGGCTGGTCCATAACTTTCAGCTGGCTTTGCTGGGCACTCATGGTGAAAATAGGCTGGAAAACAAAGACACGCGGAGGGGTTAGTATCCCAAAGCTCTTCTCTGCATCCTGGGTTCCGAGAAAAACATTTCTGCAATGGGACCCAGGGAGGACCCTGATGGCGCTGGCCTCTGTGATGGCTCTGTGAAGTGATGGTCCCTGTCCCTAACACCAGACAGACCATCTCTTCACTGCCTCCTGCACCCCGGTTCATAATTACTTCACTGCCTCCTAGTTCATAATTACATGAACTGCACCCCAGTTCATAATTACATGTTCGCAGAACAGTCAAAATCAGACAGGGAACAAGTCAAACCTAAGTAAGTACCCTCTGGGTAGAGCCCTGTGCTAGGCAAGGTCTAGGTGGGGGGCAGGGAGACCCCGAGAAGGCACGCAATTACCTGGTACCCGCCCAGGGTAATTGTGACCGAGACATCCAGGGGCTGGTTGATCACCCCGGCGACTGATTTGATGAGAGACATGAAGAGCAGGGGAAACCAGACGATGCAGATGAGCAGCACGATAATCATGCCACCCATGCCATACTTGACCACCTTCTTCTTCTTCTGCCCCCGGGGCTGCGGGTACCTCTGCAACAGACGGGCCACGGCTCAGGCAGGTGGGCAGGCGGCGGGGGGCAGGTGGGCTGGGGGAAAGGGCAGGCACTCTTTCTGCAGGTCGGCCCCTAAATTTGGTCCTGAATCTGCTCTGAACCAACCCCGTTCCAACCTGGGCACAAGGTGAGCAGGGATGTGGGGCTATGAGGAGCTCCTACACGTCTACAGTGGTGGCACCATGGGCGCATCGCAGCCCAAGCAACTTTCCCCTTAAAGAGGCTGGGTGGGTTTGCGGGGTGGCAAGTTTGCTGGGGGTGGACTTATGACCAAGGGATTGAGTCCTCTGCTGCATAAGCCTCTGGTTTTCAGGGAATTGGGTCGGGTGCGTGTCCTGAGCCCTGGGCCTGCCGGCGAACTCTGCCTTTCAGGAAGTTGTTCTTGCCCCAGAAAGGGCGTCCATAAAGCTCAGGAGCAAATCACCTCCCACAAGGAATCACTCCCAGAAGAAGTCGGCTTTAAAAGGGGCTGCTCTCCTGCTTCACACGAGACAAGCCCTGTCACCCCGGTGTCTCCGTCCTTAGTGGGGACGGAGCAGAACCGGGGCCAGAGTGCTTTTGGCTCCCTTAGCACAGCCTCCCCACACCTGACTTTCGCAGGAAGCTTCACCGGAGTGGCTGAAAAGGCACCGCTCTGAACAGCCGCTGACAGCGTGAGATGGGGGTGTATATTCCTGGAGGGGTGATACGCTAAAATGAGGCTTTTTATTTCTTTCCTTTTCTTTTTTTTGTCTTTTTGCCATTTTTAGGGCCGTTCCCGTGGCATATGGAGGTTCCCAGGCTAGGGGTCTAACTCGAGCTGTAGCCGCCGGCCTACACCAGAGCCACAGCAACGTGGGATCCGAGCCATGTCTGCGACCTACACCACAGTTCATGGCAACGCCGGCTCCTTAACCCACTGAGCAAGGCCAGGGATCGAACCCACAACCTCATGGTTCCTAGTGGGATTCGTTGACCACTGAGCCACGACGGGAACTCCAAGGCTTTTTATTTCTTAAAGATAACAAAGAGGATTGTGAGCCCTTCGTCGGGCGGAGTGTGTGTGTTCTAGGCCGGAGACCCTGTCCTTCATAAGGAGGGTGGGCAACCGCATGACCCCCACTGTGGTCCCCTGTTGGCTCATGGGTGGTGAAAGGCACATGTGAGCAGGGAGTGGGGCAGCCACAGTGGCTCCCGTGAAATGTGGGCGGGTAGCTGTGTGGGATGGCAGCCCCCATCCTATCTGCCTTGGGGTCTGGCTCCCTGGGCAGGTTCTGGGCCTTGGGGGGCCGGCCCTCAGCCTGCCCTGACATGGAGAGGACAGACCCTCCCAGCGGCTGGTTCACAACCTGCCTCTTTCTCCAGCTGGTAGGGTGGCCGGTCCTCCCTGGCACCATTAACCTGCCCATCTAAGCCTTGGCTTCTCCGCTTTCCCCACCCCTGTCTGGACCTTCCTCCTTTGGCTATGACGTTAAGAATGTTTATCTTTCTTTTCCTTCTGATCCTTTCCTCCAACCCCTCCATCCTCAAGTTATCCTCTCTCCTCCCCCTTCCTGCACCGGAATCTCCCTTGCCTTTCCCGGCTTGTGCTCTGTCCCTTTGACACAGCGGTTCCAGGAGGGGCTCCGGCAAGGCTGTCCAGTGGTGCCCAGCCCAGAATGCTGACCCCTAGCACCGGGAGCTGACAAAATGGTTATTGTAAGCCCCTAAGTTCTGAGGTCCTTTGTTGGTGGCAGCAGACAAGTGACGTGGTATGTGTTTAATACATGACTCCAGGAGCTGGGGGTAGACCCAGACCCTCTATGGGAGTCTCACGACAGGAACTCTCTGTGTGACTGTGTGTAGTCACACCCCTTGGGGATCACGTCCGAGGTAGCCCATCTGTGATAGGGAAGCTTTGTTACTAAACAGTTCTTCATGTTCCAGTGAAACTTACCCGAGCTTTTGCCTCCTTGTCTTAATTCTCTTTCCTTGAGTCTCAGAAACTAATGAATGTATATCTATTTTCCAACATTTCCCATGGTTAAAAACAGCTATTATTTTAGCCTCCCCTTGGTTTTCCACATCAGTTCCAGGTTCTTCCTGCTTTTCCTCACATATCATGATTTCCAGACCCTTTGTCACCCTAACTGCTACCCTAAATGTCCCTTTGGTAGAAAGGCTCTCAGATGCCGTCATTATAGTAACTCCTCTGTCCCTTAAAAATCATAATATGATGATTTTAAATATAAGCCAGCCCCCATCTCCTTCTCAAAACCCATAAAACCAGAGGCCAGTACAACAGACCCGATGACCTCAGGGCTGCAACTCCCAGAAGCTCCAGGAGACATTGGAAACTATATGGATCAGAGGGGCCTTTTCCAAAGAAAGAGTTGTCAACATGAGAAAAACAAGTATCTCACGCCCCTCAGCCCGTGATGGCAGGGGTGGTCTGTCTGTTTATTGCTATTATTAAGAACAGCTCCTGCTTCATAGGTTAAACTTTGGAAAAATCCCTTAAGTAACAGTAATTTTAGCCATGGTTAAACCTTCATATGCAATCTGGCAGAATAAGCAGATGTTTGCACTTTAATTTCCTTTAAGGGTCTGTCCGTCCTCAAAGGGTGAGTCAGTGGGGTCTGAACCCAAAGCCATCGACCCCACCTTCCTCCTGTCACCCCACTCCCTCCTGCTCCAGATGAGCCAGGTAAGAACTACTGGGTTATATGGCAACATATCACTTCTCAAAATAACTACCGTGCATGACTGCCAAAAAGCACGGATCTGGCCTCTATTCTCATTGAGGCAGCAGCAGGTCCAAGACCCCCAGGGCTGTAGGGGTGACACCAAAGGGGCGTTTAAAGGTCCTAAGAATTTTTGCCTCTTATCTCCATTTATTTGGCCACAAAATCGCAGAAGTTTCTATTGATCTTGCAACCAGCCTGTATCTAAGAGAAACAAACAGGGCTGAGGCATTCTCACTGGCTTACTTTTTCTGACTCCCGCCAACACTTTAGGATGAATATGTGTGCATAAATGTCCTCCACGCAGATCCAGCTGGACAGGCTCAAGGTCGTGTCTGTCCACACCCAGTCCATCACGGCCCTCAGCTCCGTCAGAAAAGGAACAAGGCGGAACCTGGCAGAAACCACATACATTAGAGGGTCAGTTGTGGGTTGGCCCTGTCACTTGGCCAAGCTTTGGGGCTCTGGAGAGCCTGATTGTTTCAGCCCTGAAGGCTTAGAAAAATTCTCAAGGTGACTATTATGGTGAAATCCAACTTGGAATACAACTGCTTTTCATGAAAACTCCAATATATAGACTAGTATTTTCCCTTCTTTTGGCTGATGGTTTTAACAGACTGGAATTTCCTTTATAAGTAAGTTTGAAGGGTCTTCCATTTGTTTCATTAAAATCTTAACATTTTCATTGCACAAATCTTTAACTTCCCTGCTTAATTTTTTTTTTTTTTTTTTGGCTGCACTCATGGCATGAGGAAGTTCCCAGGCCAGGGATTGAATCCTTGCCACAGCAGCAACTCAAGCTGCTACAGTGACAATGCTGGATCCTTAACCCACTGAGCCACCAGGGAACTCCTGATTAAACTTATTTTTAAGTATTTTACTTTTTTTGATGCTATCACGAAAGGGAGAGTCTTCTTTATGCCTTGTTCAGATGTTTCATTGTAAGTACAGAGAAACAACTGATTTCTGTATGTTGATTTTATATCCTGCAACTATATCGAAAATGCTGATTATTTCCAACAGGTTTTGAGTGAGTCTTTAGGAGTTTTTCCATATAAGATCGTATTGGGGGAAGGGATAAATTATGAGGTTGGGCTTAACATATATATATATATACTACTATGTATAAAAATAATGAACAACAAGGACCCACTGTCTAGCACAGGGAACTACACTCAATATTTTGTAATAATCTCTAGGGAAAAAGAATCTGAATAAGGATGTACATATAATAGTATTTTATATAAAGTACTTATATTTATATAAGTATATATATAGTATATATATATAAAGCATATTTGAGATTCTCTTCCTTTACAGGTTATTACAAAATGTTGAGTGTAAATATATATTTATATAGTATATGTATATATGTATAACTGAATCACTGCACTGTACACCCAAAACTAACATGACACTGTAAATCAACTATACTTCATAAAGTATTTAAAAATTAAAATATTTTTAAAAGATCATATCATTTGCAAAGAAGCACAATTTCATTTTTTTAACCCTGACACTACGAGAATCTGTTGGTGATAAAATTATTGAATTATGGAGCCTGTGCCATTGAACGAGTCAGGAAGGGTTGCTCAGGGAACGATGTGGGCAAGTGAGAAGTCACAGGGAGCAGACGGGTCACGGGGGGCACAGCAGAGCCAGGGCTGGGGACTTACTGGGCGACTCAGGCTATGGGCCCCCTGGCCTGGCCCCTTGTGTTGGCTTGGGGGTGGGCTGGCCTGGGCTCCTCTGGTGTCTGGGACACGGAGCTCTTCCTGGGGGGGTGGGGATGTCCTCCAGACTCTCCCAGGAGCATGGTCTGCCACTCGGAATTCTCCCTGAGTCCCTCAGCCTTGGGGGCGAGCACTAGTCCAGCCCCCTGAAGGGTCAGGCCCCTCCCCACCCGAGCAGCGCTCAGTGAAACTACACGTGTGATGATTCTCAGCATCTGAGCACACACAACAGCATCCAAGATGGAGTCCCTGGTCTCTACACCTGGTGCTTGGGGGCCGGAGCAGCCTGACGCCTCACACTGAGGCGTAATCTCTGTGGGAACTGGGAGGAGGTGTCACCAGGAAACACTCACATGGAAGAGCCAATGTGTCCGTGCGAGTGGCTGTAACTTACTTCCAGGAACAGGCAAGTCCCATGACATTCAACTTGGTGACAGGCAGTATTAGGTGGCATAAATGCCCCCATGATGGATGGCTTCTTGCACAAGCAATATTCCAGACATCCTGGAACAGTCCAGATTCCAAATATTCTGTTGCTCTGTTCCCAGAACCACATTAACACTTAGGATCATGGACCCCCTATGTGTCATCTAGAAGTATTATCATCCTAATTATACAGGTTTCAGAAACAGAAAATTAACCGGAGCAGCTGGCCCTAAAGCAGCATCCTGGCCAGGTGGGTGGCAACCACACAGAAAGGTGTCTCGAGGGGCACACCTGCTCTTGGGTGTGCACGCCCAAGGGGCCCCAGTGAACCACTGGCCGTCAGCTTCCTCTGCACCCCTTCCCAGGAGGGGACTGAGCCCCCTCCCAGGGCCAGCCCGCTCTGTCCGTGGCCGTGTCGGCACGGGGCACCCTCACCCCTGAAAGAGGAAGAGGTTGACGTAGTTGTAGCTCTTGGTGAGGAAGTTCCCGAGGACGCGTGTGGGGTAGCCGCAGCGGATCTGGTAGGCGGACAGCCCGAAGTACACGCACTTCACGAAGTACCACAGCTGGGCCACCAGGTTCTGGCTAAATTTCCTAAAATGTGAAAGCACAGGAAAGCGAAGGCATGGAGTGCTCTTCTGGCAGAAAAAGACACCAGGTTAGGATAAAAAAAAAAAAGCCTCATCACCCCTCTGATGCTGAAAGTCAATTCGATAAATTCTCTTCACACAGACCCTTCAAAGGCCAAAGGCGAGGCCAGAAAATCGAATCATTAAAAAATTCCTATGAAGGTGCCCCCAACTCATCTCGAGTTAAAGATCTGAAAACAAAGGCAGGAGAGGCTGCTGCACCAGCGACGGCTGTTAGGTGAGGCCCAAAGGTGAGCTCCAAGAAGGACGGACCTGCATGGACACAGTTTTGTGGCCTCACGGTGTCCTGAGTCCTGGGAGCCCATCCTCAGTGTCACAGACATCGCCACTGCCCAGCAGCGAGAGCTGTATTAATGCAGTGGTGCCGTGAGGTCTGATGCTCCAGCCCTGTGCTTCCAGATGCTGCTGCGTTTAACCCTGAGCACCGCCCCGTGGGGCAGATGCCGTCACCACCTGCCCCCGCCCCTCCGTCTTCTCTACCAGATTAACTGCCTCTGTTCTTTCCATCCGCTTGGTCAACGGCACCGTCCTGCATCCTCTCATTCCCTCAGTCATGCGCCTAGAACCATGGTGCAGCCTGCCTTCACCCCTGCTCAGGGTGGCCCCAGGTGTGCGCTGTCTGCTGAGCTCTCCCTCCCTGTTCTGAGAGCGCTACGTCTGTGAATACCGATGAAATGCGGCGACGTATTTCCCAGGAATCTGCCTGCACCGTGAACACATACTGAATTCAATATTGATGAAAACCCCTCACTTGCCCGGCCACATGCCTCTGCCAGCACCAGGTGGTTCTGTCGGGCCCCATCCTTACGAAAGATGCTCGTGCAAAGAGGGCCACGTGGCTCTGGCTGCCGCAGATCTTACCTCTCGGTCACGCCAGGCAAGATGAAGAACATCCAGAAATGAATTCCGAAGACCAGAATGACCTGGAAGATGACCTTGCCCAGCACCGTCTTCCTGAGGTACAGCGCCCGGTCCACCACCATGGTTCCAAACTGGATGAGGACCATCACCAGAAACGGCCCAGGGACCTGGTCCTCGGACAGCGAGGACGTGATGTCCGCTGCTGCTGAGTGTTTCTGCGGGCGGGCGGGGGGGGAGACAGCGGGCTCAGGCGGGTGGCGCTCACAGGGCAGCACCCCTGGCCCCGGTGCCTTGGCCCCCACCTACCCCGAAGGCCCAGAAGCCGAAGACGATGATGACGAAGTCGACGGTGTCAGCCAGGAACATGAGCACGTACACATCGGTCACAGCGCTGTAGTCCGGGTGGATGAGGTTGTAGAAGAACTGCTTGACGGGCACGTAGATCTGCAGGGCCCTGTGAAACGGACACGACTGCCGGCCCGACCATCCTCCCCTCCCCTCCCTGCCAGCTCACACCCTCCCCCAGCCTCAGGATGGCGTCCCGGGCAGAGACTGTGCCCAGCTCGCAGCCGATGGACCTCAGATCTCATCTGCAGCAGTAAAAAGCCCAGGAAAAGAGAGCCCGGTCTGCCCCGATTCAGGGACCCTTCGCCTGTGAGCCTTTGGTCCTGCTACCTAACTCCGTGCTTTCCTTTCCTTTCTGTGGGACAGGCAATCCTACAGTTTCTGTGGGACAGACCATCAGCCTGAGGTCCAGGCCTGGGGTGAGAGCAAGTGGGAACACGACATACAGACCTGCAGGCCTGCCATGGCCCCGGGAACCCTGGACCTGGGGTTGTTTCTTGGCTTTGCAGCTCACCCTGCTCAGTCCTCCAGGACCCTGTGCCCTGGCCCGTCTGCCCAGCTTCACTGTGTTCGGAAGGGTTCCACCTTCAGTTCAGGTACACATGCAGGGGAATGTGGCCTTTGGGCTCAGAGCCAGCTCTGCTGCACCCGTCTGCGCCCTGACACCTGGGAGACCTGGGTCCGTGGTGGATGAACTTGGGCTTCATAGCGTTGAACAAATCACTTCCCCATGCACCTCGATTTCCCTCTAGGGGCGAATGCATTTCTAAAAATCTTCCATCTCTGACATCACTGCCTCTCTGTCTGGTTGGACTCTTCCATGTTATGCCTGGAAATACACACTGAGAGCCCGTGTTCAGATAGAAAAAGTATTATAAATGCAACGGATGGACATAAACGTGAACGATCCCTATTGGACAGAGATTTTAAAAAGCAATCTCATAACCAGCCTGCTATGCCTTAAGCAGCCGATGTTTGTGGGGGAAGGAGTCAGCTCTGGGTGATGAGGAATAAGTGATCCCAGCTTCCTGCCCCAGGCCTTCGCAGCACTCACTTCTTTATGGTAAATGCCTTGGCTTTGATTAAGTGTTCTTGAAGCTTTTCCATATAAAGTTCCCGTTTGCTTTTTTGCTTGATGCTCAAAACACTGCTTCCCTTTTGGCTGCTGTTTCGGGTACTTGTGCTGCCTAGAAATGAAGAGAAACCAAGATGCACCCTGAGTTTTGGGTTTGTGGACATAAATATCGCAAGAGCCCTGGTACCCACCACACAGAGAGATGGCCTGAGTCTGGTTAGAGGCTGAGATGGAGAATTCAGAATCTGCAGCCTCAACTCTGCTTCCACAGTGTAAGGCATCTGTGGGCTTTTATACCCATTTCTGGCTTTTTCCTGGACCACTGTGTGATCTTTGTCCTAAGAAGAAGCAGATTGGAGAACAGTTTCTATCATGATAAACGGGGTCCCAGGTTTGTGTTGTGGGTTTTCTAGATTGAGTCCAGGAGCCATGCCTTCTTTCAGGTCCAAATTCCTCTAACTGTAAAACTGATACTAGGGGGACCTGCCAGTGTCCGCCTGAAAAGTGTCTTGTGAGGACAAACACAGAGTCTTTGGATAAACACAAATCACCCCAAGAGCGGCAACCATAACACATATGTACTTTCATATTACTGGCTATTCAGTAAGAAATGAATAATGAGCTTAGGGCATAACTAGATGGTTTGGCTGAAAGTCCCCACTGATTACATCTAAATATGTCTTCAAAATAAATCGTGATGACAGCACTCTGGATACAGGCAGCAGAATCTCTGGATAGGATTTAAAACAACGTTGTGTCCAGCACTCACTAGGTACTAGGCAGTGTGCTCTCCCCTTCTCCCCATGACCTCAAATCCTTGTCCTGGGAAGGACTCGGACAGACTCTGGACAGTGATGGACTGCCCTGAGCCAGGACTTGAACTTGGGTCTGACTGCAAAGCACGTTCTGTTCTTTTCCCATCACAATATCTGTCTCGTCACCAGCACCCAACAACCTCCTGGTCCCCGACCCACCAGCAAGAAAACAATCCAACTCAGGGGCTGTGGCAGCCTGGGGACATCCGGGACAGCTACCTCTCTTGGACCGATCTGAGGAAAAGCTGGACCTCTGGGACATCTGGGAGCCACTGCTGGGGCGTTTCCTCCTGACGGCCACAGGCTGCTCAGGGAAGGTCACGTGCACGGACTCCACAGACGCAGCCAGGTTGATGGATTTGAGCGAGTCGGAGGAGGCCCTCCTGCCCTGGCCGACGGACAGCTCACCATCCGAGTCCTCCTGGTCTGAGCCGCTGTCCACGATGTCATCCTCGTCCCACAAGCCGTGGCACTGAGGGGGAAGGGGAGGGAGATGGGACTCTGCGCTGTGATGTACCCACCATCAAAGTGTCCCCCAGGATGAGCAACCCATATAAAACAGGGCGACCATAGCTGACAGCGCTGTATTTGACAGTGGAAATCTGCTCAGAGACAACTATTTGAATGTTCTCACCCAAAAACAAACAAACAAACAAACAGGTGTTGGATGATTAACTAACTAGATGGGGAGCCTTTCACTGTGCATGTATTTATCAAGCCACCACATTGTATTTATGTGTCAGTAAAGCTAAAATTAAAAAAAAAAAGATTAGACCAAGGCAGTGCAAGGGACCCTAAGAAAGCCTATTCTCCATAACAATCCGATGGTTTCAGCAGAGTGGAGATGCTGGGTGCAGACCACAAGAATCAGGCTGATTGTCAAGATGGAGACGGAAGATGCAGCAGAAGTGAAACCTCAGGACTTGTTCCTGGAGCAGAAGCGCCTTCCAGGGCATATTTCTGTGCTGACCACTCTCACTCAGTGGTGAACTGAGGCCGGTGGCCATGTGCTCACTGAACATCTGTACTGAATGGTGGTGGGCACTGCCCTTCCCCCAGCTATACAGCGAGATGGGAATCTTGGGACCGCATGGCTGACTCAGGGGCAGACCTGCAAATACATTACTTCAACAAGGTTGCCCACGTGTGTGTGACGGTCTGTGATGTGCCCTGAACAGCCCGGCTTTTGTTTTAAGGAAATGGGATACAGAGGGCGGGCAGGGACGGGGCAGGGGAGGGGAGGACTGCAGAAGAAGAGGCTGAAAAACCAGGACTTTCCTAGAAAAGATGCTTCCTGGACACAAGTTCCCTTTTGATGACCTTGGACCAAGCTGCCCAGTGAGCTGTCGGCCCCAAGCCCGGGGTGCCAGGGGAGTGTCCATCCCCAAGGACCTCGCCCAGACCCCCCCTCTGATGTTGCAGAGAGTAAGAGCTCCAGGCCTATTTGCCAAAAGTCAGCTGATCAAAAAACCAACTTGGAGAAGGATCCATTCATCCAGATTCAGGGTCACCTAATTTACAGATTATCCTTCAATATTTATGTGAAGATACACTATTTAGGATATTCAGTGAATGTATTCTTATAGCAAACATTTTAGATGCTCACAGTGAGATTTTTCGGTTTATACCGATTTCTTTCAAATCATTTAAAAAGTGGCTTTGTCTTTTGCCAACATTTTAACATATTTAGATTTTCACCACTTTCTTAGTAGTATTATTTATTTAGGGTTGTTAATTCTTCCAATTATTTATAAAATTACACAATTTGTACTAAATAAGATACTTTTAATCACTTTTGACATTTCCACAGTTTTTCATACCAGCATTGTTTAAAAGGCTTATTTTTTAAAAAGCTATAGGATAGTTTTGTCTTTCTTTTGAAAGGATTTATCATCCCAAACAGCATTTTTCATACCATTAGCCAAAATTTCAGCATATTACCTCAAATCTCAAATATATTAATCAAATATAAGAAATTTGCAAAGAAGAAATCAGAATAAGTATATCAACATGAAACACTAATTTTTTTTTATACTTTTTTTTTGTCTTTTTGTCTTTTTGCTATTTCTTGGGCCGCTCCCACGGCACATGGAGGTTCCCAGGCTAGGGGTCAGATCGGAGCTGTAGCCTCCGGCCTATGCCAGAGCCATAGCAAAGTGGGATCTGAGCCGCGTCTGCAACCTACACCACAGCTCACGGCAACGCCAGATCGTTAACCCACTGAGCAAGGGCAGGGACCGAACCTGCAACCTCATGGTTCCTAGTCGGATTCTTTAACCATTGTGCCACAACGGAAACTCCTAAAATTTTTGTGTGTATGTGTGTCATTTCTTGGGCTGCTCCCATGGCATATAGAGGTTCCCAGGCTAGGGGTCTAATTGGAGCTGTAGTCACAGGCCTTTGCCACAGCCACAGCAATGTGGGATCCGAGCTGCGTCTGCAACCTACACCACAGCTCACAGCAATGCCGGATCCTTAACCCACTGAGCAGGCCAGGGATCAAACCTGCAACCTCATGGTTCCTAGACAGATTCGTTAACCACTGAGCCACGACAGGAACTCCCCAAAATTTCATTTGTTGTGTGCTTTGAATTTAAAATCATAGCTGTTAAACCATTTGAATATTAATTTTAAAAGTAGTAAAAAATAACTAAAGTTTTATGAAATTTTGTTAAATGACACACAAAAAGATACAGAATCTGCAAGAGAATTTGTAATTGACCCAAATTATACCACCATAATCTAAAACGCTTAAATCTAAATTTTTAATTTCCAGAACTAAAAAAATAAGGCTAAAATATTTATTAATATGTTCATATCAAGAATCTGTATATTGAATACCTTCAGGTAATTAACATATTCATCAGAACTGGAAAAATCAGGCAAATCCAATTTAGGCTAAGGGATGTCTTTGGATAAACACCTTTGCAAACCCACCAAATTCCAATGACTCAGGTCAGGCCCCTGAATGTAGGGTTAGGGACTTGCAGTTTGCACGGTGACAAGGCAGAGTGAAGATCTTGCTCAATAACTCCCCCTGAGCAGGACAGACCTGGACACTCTGTGGCAGGTATGTGTACCTATCTGTGTGGGTATGGATTAACTTAGGCCAAGCTTGTTCTAAAAGGGTATGAATAAAGATACTCTTTGATAAAACGAATTTAAAATATGTTGTATAAGGAGACATGGTTAAAGTAGGAGAAAGAAAGTAAGGTTGCGACCATAGGCACATCAATACATCAAAGGTGGGTCATGTGACAGTTTCTAATTGTTGGAGGTGAGTGGCAGGTTACGAGCGTAGGTTATAAGTCATGGCATGGGAGAAGACAAAAACCCCAGAGACACTCAGAGAAATGACAATGGTTCCTGAGCTGGAGAAGGTCACCCCCTAGATAGGTCCTCCTAAGTGACGCCCCAAACTTCCTGGGCCATCAGGGGGTGAGCGCACTCAAGCCAGTGGTTCCACAAGAAACCAAGGAAAATCAGTGCTATGGCCAGGGGTGGGGCTGGGGCAGCAGCGAGGGCCGGATGATAGGAGAGACAATGGGACCACCCCAAACTAACTCCCTGAGGCTCTGCCTTTAACTCAGGAAGAAGGTCCTGGGCCAGGCTGTGAGACCTGCTTATCCCTGGGGTGGTCCCGACAAATGTGGGTTCTTTAGGGCCTATTCAACCCCGGTAGAAACAGGGGAAATGTTCCCCTGATGTATTTCGAGTGCCACTGCTGAGCACAGGCCGTGCTGGAGAAAATGAATGAAAAGAACACAATTACCTGTTAACAAAGAGAAAGAAAGCACACAGGAAGAACGCTGCCCTGGCCTGGGCCCCACCAGGACCCTAGGGTTGTGGTTCTGGGGCCTCCTCGGGGACCATGGCGTGGTTACCTTGAGGATGGACCGGTGGAAGAAGAGGGCCAGCAGCTGAATGAGGTCATAGAGCACGTAGCCCTCCTTCTTCTCCACCCCGATGATATTGGGAGGGTGGTACGGCTTGTCTTTGTATAGCTCCACATTCTTATTCCAGGGAAAGAACCCAAACTGGAAGAAATACTTGACCACAATTGCCACCTGCACACAGATAATAGAATTTTAAAGAAGACTCCTTTAAGAAAAGCTCCATGAGAGAAACACTGATACACCAAATTAAGAGAAACTTCTCAGTTCTGAGGATGGGATGGCACAGACCAGGTGGAATATAAGGGGTCATCCTCGCAGACATGGACTTTGGAACCAGTTCAGAATCGCACCTCCAGGGCCTTCGAGGGCAGGGGCCCCTGACACACCTTCAATGACCTCTGCTATTGCTGAGGAGTCAGTTAATTTCTACAGATTCAATGACACATGCACACACAGATTTGGCTATTAAATAAGGAAATTAGGACCAACAAGAGCAGGAAGATCTTTATACTTCACCCGCTAATTTAATTTGCAATCTTTAGGAGCAAATCACAAAAGTCCACCATTTTCAGTTTTTTTTCTGATCTCTTTCTTCTCATCCTTTTATTGCTCATTGGAAGTTCTCCTCAAGAAGAAATAAATGAAACAAAACCTTGCCAGTTGTGCTGGTAACTGGCTCAGGGTGTAAAGTTGTGGAGAAGAACACGGAGACGGAAGTTGAAAGATACGTCACTTCTCAAGAGTGAGAGAAAACAGAGAACTGCCCTTTAATGGAACCGGGAAGAATTTTTTTGTGTGTTTTTGGTTTTTTAGGGCCTCACCCGCAGCATATGGAGGTTCCCAGACTAGGGGTCCAGTTGGAGCTGCAGCTGCTGGCCTATACCAGAGCCACAGCAACGCAGGATCTGAGCTGCATCTTTGACCTACACCACAGCTCACGGTAACACCGGATCCTTAACCCACTGAGTGAGGCCAGGGATCGAACCCCTGTCCTCATGGATGCTAGTCGGGTTCATTAACCACGGAGCCACGACGGGAACTCCAGGAAAGTTTGAGACGAAACTGGGTATCAGTGCCTCTGCTTCCTTTTCCACATTCCCAGCCCCTGCTCTTGGTCCATGCCTGAACGTCATTTACATCCTGCATTACCAAGCCATGTAATGGAGGCAACACTTAAGAACCATTCTTTGGACAAATAATAAGGTCCTACTGTGCAGCACAGGGAGCTATATTCAATATCCTGTGATGAAACCATCATGGAAAAGAATATGTGTACATGTATAACTGAACCATTTGCTGTACCACAGAAACAACATTACTACAATAAAATTAATTTTATAAAAGAAACATTCTTTGGGCAAGATTCTGATAGACAAGCTAATTAAAGTCATAGATATGTATATGGCTTCATGTCTTTTATTTTTATTATGGAATCAAGATACACGGTATCCATACTTTAAAATGAATACATTTTTGTTTTAATTTTGCTGTAGAATTACTTAGAATCCTATAAAACTTCTAGAATCTAACTGCCTGTCCATCATAAGCACCAGCCTTGAAGAAGCAATTACAGACCCTGTGTGAGTGAAACCCTTCCTAGTGAGCCAGGTAAGAAAACAAGTCTTTTTCACAAACCTAAGGACATAAGAACCACAATGGCCCTGGAAACAAAGTCTGTAAGAGCTGCCCCCTTATTCCCGGTTTTGCGGTCACCACTGGAATTTGTGAACTACCACGGGTATAACAGGGCAGGGTGGAAAAGCAGGTTCATTCCTTTGGGCAGAGCATCTCTTGTCTCCTCACAGGTGATGGAAATGAGGTAGCAGGTCACTCCTTCCGTCACTCAGATTTTTAAGGGATGGTCATATGACTTCCCGTTTTGATGTGTGGAAACCAGTTTCAGTAAAAATGGGAAATATACACGCTGCACCAAACTACATTCAATGTACTTACTGAACTGTTTAATCCAGTGTCCACTCACTGACCATCCACTGGTCCCAGTGCTGTGCTTGTTTCTGTGTCACACTTGCCGCCTCGGTGGTTAATATCACAGGGCACACACCAGACCTCCAAAGCCCAAATCAGGGAACTTTGGGGCCAATTCCTTAATCTCATTGAGGCTGGGAGTTGGAGGGACATGAGCACCTGAGCTAAGTGTGGCGTGAAATGTGAAGGATCTACACAATCACCAGGTAACTGCTGTAACCACATTTCCACTCATCCTTCGCCTAGCCCAAGTCCCCTGTGGGACCGTCTGGCGCTCCCACCTGGAGTGATGTCCATGTGGTGGCGGGAAGGCTGGTCTAGAGCCTACCTCTGTGTAGACGATGGCCATCATCCAGAACCGCCTGCTGGGCCGAGGAACGGACAGCATGGCCCAGAGGAAGATCAGGATGGGCAGCACGAGGGTGATCACGGAGGCGGAGACCATGTGGTTGAGGATGATGACAAAGTAGCACACCATCTCGGAGCGGGCCACCAGGGTGTTGTACATGGCGTAGAACAGCAGCAGGAAGCGGGGCTGGCCCACGTAGAACTTCTCCGACTCTTCAAGCTCATCATCGCGGAACATCCTGCGAGAAGAAACAAGGTGATGCTACCTGGATCTTAACTACTCCATCCAGGGATGGATAAACACTTGGCACTTCCCTTCCCATCCCTCCCTGCTTCCTGTGCCCCCAGATATCTTGTGGAGTCAACCTCCTATCGTGTCACAGAGACATGTGCGTACATGTCTGTTACAGCACCTTGCTGACCATATACCTCAGTGACAGAAGCTCTGGATCCTACTTGCGGTCCAAGAGGTGCTAAAAGCTGCATGGTGGCCCTAAATGTCCAGGTGGACCTTTTCCAAGAGGGGCCGTGTGGCCAGAAGCCTGGATGGCACTCAGGGTCTCTCCTGGTCATGGGCCTTGGAGCAGCCTCAGGTTCTTACTTGTTCAGCAGCAACTCGCTGGCCGTCAGCTCATGGGTCAAGGGCGGCAGGATGCTGGCCTCCAGCCTGTCCGAGCGGCTATCATCAGGGCTGACAGCCATGTGGGTCTGGCCTGCCGAGTCATCTCGGGAGTCGAAGGACAGGCGCTCGAAGCTGACTGCCTTGCTGTAGGATGGCGGGGCCTCCATGTCACCATCCTCTGTTGGGTCCTGTGGGGACTCAGTGTCCTGGGCGCCCGTGGGCGCCTCCTCATCCTGCTCAGCCTCCACTTCCTCTATGGTCTCCGTGGTCCCCTGGCGTGAGTACAGCGTGGTGCACTGCGTGGGCTCGCTGTCAAGAGACAGGGACAGCACCACCTGGGCTCAGCATCCCGCCCCCAACCCTCCAAGGCTCAGACACCTGCTCTGTGCACCCATGGCCTCGTATCCAGGCATGTAGGGGAAACACCCCCTCTCTCCCATGTTCCACCTGCTCTGCTCCTTTCACTCCTTTAGGAAATCACGTCTAGCCTACAGAGATACACCAGTAAAAGCTGTGCTTGGTTGAAAATCGGAGTGGCCTGTGGCTCCTGGGCTGCTAAACCCACCTGAGCAGAGGTTTTCAATCACATCAATTCCCCACCAGGGTCCCCCTGTTTATTTCCAATCAAGACACAGTAGGCACAGCAATCCCCCAGTGTAGAGATTTTAAAGACAGGTGCTCAGGGTAACTAGAAGCCTCCACAGGCTGGGTCTGCAGGTCTTGAGCAAGATGCCCTCTCCTCTCAGTGGACCCCTGACTGTGAGGGGAGGACAGACAGGAGGAAATGTTGGCAAGTCTGCTGTGGGCTTTATAAAACCCTGAGTACTTCCTCTTTGCTTCTCTCTTTCCATCCTTTGCTTTGTTCTCACTGCTGCCTCTTTCATCTGCTGAAAGTTCCCCACCACCTGGCACATGGAAGCCCCATCACCACTCTCTTCTCTCCCCAGCGGGTCTCTCCTGGGGCTGTGTGCCCCCTCTGGCTGCCCTCCTGCTCTCCTCCCAATGGCCTCGATCCACTTTCTGCTACCAGCTCTATCCCACCCCCCAGATTCATCCTCCCTGAGCTCCTCCACCCTTATCTCCCCTCCATTTCTACAGCATGCTCTCTGATCCCTCCTGCAGCCTTCCTCTCCTTCCCTCGGTCCTTCCTCTTCTAACTTTCTGCCAGGTCCATGCAGGAAATGCTGGAAATGAGAAGCCACAGCCATGAAGTTCAAGGTGTGTCTTCTGTAACTGTCGAACTCAGACACACTCAGCCCCGGAGGGGAGGGAGCAAAAGCTGGCTGGAGATGCGGAGTCTGCGGGATGGAGAGTGATGATCTGTTAGACTCTGAGAACGTGCTGCTCTCGGAACGGCATGTGAGCAGTTGAGGCCATAAACATTGAGGCTCACAAATGTGCAGGCTGTACTCATGTTCCTGTCGTGGACACGGTGCACACATGTGAATGAATGAATGCATGCATGTGTTGGGCTGAGCCCTGACACTGAAGAACGAGACTTGTATGAGCTTTTGGTCCTAACTCGGGGGTGTTCAATAATCCCCAGACTTTGGCCCTAAGTGTGCAAATCACTCAGAAGGCTCTGAGACGCCAAGAAAAAGTAGCTTTGTCTTCCCCTGACTAGACACAGCTGTAAAACTGGCTGACTTCCCCAGTGAGTTTTCAGACCCCTGGAGCCAGCCTGATGCCAGGTCTAACTTTCAGTGGGATGATAACCAATTGTGGGCATGCTCCCTATGGCTCTGGATATGGTCTGGCCCTGAGGGATTCAACAGATGCTGGTCCTTTGGGAACCAACAGTGCAGATAGCATAGCATGTACCACCAGGGGACATCTCAAATGGTCATGGCAGCCCCAGAAATGCTAGGCACCAGCCTCCTGCAGCTCTGAATTGAGATACGTAGCTATTGGCAACAAGGAATTAACTTCCCTCTGGTTTGCCTATAAGGACTTTAGTTCTGAATTGGGTTATTTGAGCAGTTTATTTGGTGTCAGCATGAGCACAATGCAGCTCATGAATCTGTGCTCCTGTTGACTTTTTAAAGGCAAATCAAAAAAGAGCTTTTGGATTGTATGCAAGTAATTTCATTTCTAGATGATTATTGTTTTATCATAGGATTTAATGAGAAAACTTAAGCTCAAAGTAATTTTTCCAAACCAAATGAATTAAAGTCTACAAAGGTGATAAATTCTACTGCACAATAATATTCTTTTAGAAAACCTGTGGTAAAATATATTCTGATTTTAGGTAGGTTATGCATATGAAATGTGGACAGATTTATTCTGTATCAATTAAACCTGACTACCTATGGCAGAGTTTCAGATATTTTTCCTACTGCATGGATCTTTGGGTGAAATCATGAGAAGGTTTCCTACCCTTCCTGACCCACTTCTCCCTGTGAGGACAGCCTACATAAGCCCTCAACCAAGGAAGACACATGCTTATTTCTTTGGAGACAGAAAGTGTGAAATACTTACAAAACGGAGGACAATGTTTATAGTGAGCATTTTTAAGAAACCCCTAACAGACAAAAACTGAAGAGTGGTTAGTGTACAGAAGACTGTCCTGGGAACACCAGCTGTGTCCCAGAGAGGGTGGCGGTTATGCTTTGGTTAGTCATGCAAAGACTTAACACAAAAACTAAAAACCCCACACATCACCAGAAGTTAGTTGCGCAGTGACGGGAGGGGAAGATGACATGGTTATGACGAGGCATGCACAGGTGAGCACCTGGAGGCTAAGCTGGCGCTCTCAGCTGACGAGGAGGACACATCCATGCTGAGCATTTTACGGAGCCCCGGTCGAGCGCGCTCACTTGTTTTAGGAACAGTTTCTGGTCCATCTAAATCATCAAGGGTGGACTGCCTTGAGAACAGCATGGTTGCTTCTGTGTAGCAGCTAGCAGCGCAAACAGTTACAGAGACACAGTGTTAAAACAGCAGTGGAACATTAGTGACACAGACACCGCCATGCAGCAAACCACACGCGACTTCAGCACCACGGACAGCGACCACCGCGGGGGCTCAAGGACTGATGGCTAAAACACAACAGTACTGGATTTGAAAAGAATATAATGGCTGGTAATAAATGATGAAATGTCCCTCTCTGGGTGGGACAGAGAAACAGAATAATGACAAGTCCTGACCTTTATCTCACAGAGGAGAATTCATTCTTATAATTTGGCAACTGAATTTTTCAACGAAAGGAAATATGCTACTTTTAGAGCCCCCTAATCCTGAGTTCACTGGGAGCATTTCAAAGCCGAATTGCAGAAATATCTGCTCATGTAAAAATAACATAAGAATGTCATTTTTTCCCCCTTTGGACACAGTCTCCAAAAGGAAAGCGGGAAGCTCAGGACTGACCACACAACAAACTGAATTTTCCACCCCATTTTTGGAGTGCTATTCAGTGAAGCCAAACTAGACGCCTTGTAGATTAGATAAGATGCTGGTTTGATATGCACCTGGATATAAACCAACATCAAAAAAGGAAATGAAACCGAACAAAGGCAACAACAAAGGGGATCCAGCAGCGGCAGGGCCATTTTGTCTGTTAACTTTTCATTGAGCTTGGTGAATTTTTTTCTTCTGGATCATGTTTTGGGTGTTGGCAGATGTCATTAGGGCAAGATCCTACTGGCAAAAACCCTCAGCTCCCATCACCCAACAATCAGGGAGGGAATGAAGGCAGATTCAGGACTGAACTGCTACTGGGGCCCCCACTGTCAGAGATGCAGCCAGCAGAGTGCAGATGGAAGTGTGGCTTCAGTTCACACACAGAGTTTACCCTGGAGAGGGACAGACTCCAAAGTGCCTGTGACAGAGGTTCCTGGAGCACTAATTCCCAGCCTGAACATGAATGACCCAGCTGAACTTTTTCGAGATGGATCCTGTGACCTCTCAGGAGTCTGCAGTGGAAGGATGCTGTGTGCCCTCTCCTGCAATGCTGCTCTGTTTCCTTGCATGGAAATCATTGCTTGGATCTGAAGTCCTATTCACCTGCAAATTCCTGGGTTAGTCCTTCCTTCACAGCCCACCTTCAGGCTCCATACAACACCAGACTGTTGGGTCATTTGCAGTGGATCATTTTGACATCCAAGCCAGGGCAGTTTTAAAAGTGAGAGGGAAGAGGAGGAGTTTTACAATAATAGGTGACACATCTAATCAATGTCCTTCAAGCACAAGCACACATCAAATGTAACCACTCTGGTCACATCTAGGAACACACCTTAGCCTGTCACTAGTGTGTCCCGAAGGAATCTAAGCTAATTTATTTTCTGGGAAGGTAGAGGAGCTCTGATTTCATAAAACCACTGTTTTTTAAAAGTGCTATTACACATATGGATTGAAGAAAATCGTGACTATTCCAATAAGCTGAATGGGTCCCACCCCAATCCCCTCTCTGCCAAAGGGAAAGGTGGGTGGGATGGGGTGGGTGGCTCCACCCAGGCTGGGCTGGGAAAGGGGCTGGGGCACACTGGGCAGGTGTGTCCCCAGTCCCCTGGGTTGGACGTGACCCTGCCCCAGGGTATGAGTGAGCAGCTTCCACACTGAGCATCGCTTCCAGAGATCTCTGTCTCCTTAGCAACCAGCACGACTCTACTGCAGACACATGATTGTTGGGAGATTTTAACATTTCCTAAACAGAGAAACTGGAAGTTCTGCAAATATGTTAGCTCATTTCCTAACGACATAGTGGGCCTTTTCTTTAGGTTGCAAAGTATAAAGGCACATGAAAAACTAATTTCAAAGGTACTGGTTTTCTACTAGTAAATTTATTGATCAATTGACCACTTTAAAAATTGGGAGATATTCTGACAGTCTTTGTTAAAAAGGAATCAATGGGTTTAAATATCTCCAACCTCACAATTTTTGACCATGGGTCAAAAATCTTAGATCAGATTTAAAGGCACTTGATTTTATTTTAGCCAGTCTTTTTTTTTTTCTCTTTTCCTTCTTTTCCCTCCTGAAGTTGTGATTTACCATATTTAGTTACTTACTTTCTTTTTTTTTTTTTTTGGTCTTTTTAGGGCCGCACTCAAGGCATATGTAGGTTCCCAGGCTCGGGGTGGAATTGGAGCTGCAGCTGCTGGCCTACACCACAGCCACAGCAATGCCAGATCTAAGTCACGTCTGCGACCTATACTACAGCTCACAGCAATGCCAGATCCTTAACCCACTGAGCTAGGCCAGGGGTCAAACCTGCATCCTCATGGATTCTAGTCAGATTTGTTTCCACTGAGCCATGACAGGAACTCCTAGTTACTTTCTTAATTGGCTCTATTATCAATTGTTATGGAGCTGCAGCTGAAAGTTACCAAACAGGAATCACGATGTTTACTGATTTTTAGTTCAGTTTCTGATTTTCATTTTGCTTTGTTTGATTCAGAGTTTGGTTCTGGAGCCACCATTTTCTGGCCAGGCTCACGTGTAATATTCAGGAGGCCTGTGAAATCCCTGAAGTTCCATGGAAAAATTTTATAATTATGTGCAGTTTTCCTTTTTGGTAAATAATCTATAGCATTATGAAATTTCAGAAGAGGTTCACGAAAAGCACGTTACCAACCACTGTCAAAGTCATTGCAAATTAATGAAGAAAGGCTGTTCCATACAGCCCCCTTCTGTACTTGCCAAGTTTAGGGATCCAGATAATTTAGAAATTTCTGTATTACGAAACAAGGCAAAAAAGAGGGTAAAAATCACTTAAAAAAGTGTTACAAATCACGTTATGGGGCAGCACATTTTTCTGAAGAACAGAGGCAAGTATGCAATAACCCAATTACAAACTACACATATATATGAGGTTGTAGCTTCCACCGCGAAGGAGGAAATCACCCCAGCTGAGTAGGAACCTGGCTTTCATGTACGTCAACCAGAGCTGACTGAAGCCTTTTGTTTAGAAATTCAAAACATGGAAAACACACTTTGCATGAGATCCAGGCCACTGTCAGTAAGCACATAGCAGGGCTGTCCAGTGCTGAATGCAGTTGGACACTTGGACATGGTACACAGAACAAACCAATGAATGAACGAATGAATAAGTAAATAAATAAATGAATCATATTTTGGCAAATATCCATCTAGACTCTCTTAGCATTTTTCTCATCCTAACTTTCTCCTATTTTTGAAGAATCATTGTTTGGACATGCCTGGGTTTTAATGTGGATGGATCTGGAAAGGTTTAAATGCCCCAGTGCAACATGAGTCAGCACCCCAAATAATCACTGCCCCCGGGTTAAGCCTGCCCCCCACCCCTGCTGACTCGCTGTGCACTCAGGCACACACGTCCGTGCAATCTCCCTTTATTGTCAAAGGAATAGCTACCATGAAGTAACTTGGAATACCTAAGAGCCTGGGTCAAATGGGGGTCAAGTGGATTTTCAGTTTTAGCACAAAAATGAATTAAAGCAAAAACAATTCAGTTTAAATATACTGATCTATAGAAAAAAACTGTCCCAACAAGAACAAAGTTAGGAAGGTTGGCAAATTCTAAATAGGGCAGTTGTTATGGATTGCAAAAAATAAAATATAAACAAGAATGACTTCTTTTGGTCACACCTGGAGCATGTGGACGTTCCCGGGTCAGGTATTGACCCGGACAATGACAATGCCAGATCCTTAACCCACTGAGCCACTAGGTAACTCCTAGAGCTTATAAACAAGCAAAGATTATTTCCAAATTAAAGGGAAAATATAATATATCTTACTATCCCTCAAAGGACTTTAAGAGAATCAATACTTATCTCAGGAGGATGAGAGGGCTATACCCATGCAGAGTTTTATCTGTACAAAAATCACATTGAAATTAATATGAACATGAATATACAGACTTTTTAAAAAATGAGGTTTTAGCATACATTCCATTTAAAACTTGAACTTTTACTAAAATATGTATATATTGAAAAATATCTTTCCATACCAATAAATACAGTCCTGCATCAATAAATAATGATTGGGTAGCAAAAAAAAATGGGCACACTTGGAGAACCTTAAGTACAGAAATTTAGCAAGAGCTAAAAATAGCACTCAAGGTAAAATACTTTTTTTTACCTATATCTTGCTGATTAGTTTGCCATTTTGACTTCAAGTTATCTATTTTGGGTTTGGTTAATCAATAAGATATCTCAGTGCCCGCTCCTTTTCTGCCTTGTGACCTTCTGAGTATCTGTGCAGGACAAGCATATCCGCTGGCCCTTCGTGCCTGGCCCCACACATACAGTGTGGCTGAGGGTGGTCCAGGGGGATCTGAGCCAGCAGTGTGAACTCGGTGCCTCTCACGTGTCCTGGCTGAAGCAGGACTCCAGCCCAGGGGCTTCTCCCTGGGCTCCGAGACAATGCTTACCTTTACATCCATCTTAGATGGATCCAGGGCCTGGTATGGACTAGGTGCTTTATAAGGGTTTAAACAATAAACACCTGGATGTCCTCAGAGGTACAGTTCTTCACCCATGAAGATGGACAAAGTGCAATTCCCTCAATCTCCCTAAGTACCCAGGCAGGCCACCCTCCTCCTGAGACGGGACCTCGGCTGTGGTGCAGAAGCTAGCTCTGTGCAGTCACATAGGCCCCCAAGACCCTGAGGCTGCTCTGGGACAGGCAGTGGGACAGACAAGTCAATCCTCAAAGGCAGCTTGGATGCGGAGGAGGTGGTGCCAGGCAGCCTGTCACGGGGGCTGAGAGCCTGGGCTCTGAGCTCCATTGTGGAATCTGGATCCTGGTTCTGCTGTCTCAGACTTCCTAGCTGTGTGTCTTTGGCTAAGTTACCAAACCTCTCTGTAGCTTTGTCTTCTATAAAGTGGGGATGATAATGGTATATCTCAAAGGACCTTTAAAGGATAAAGTGAGGGAACTTCAGTGAACCCTGGGTGAAGGGTCAGTGCATGCCCATGGGAAGCAGGGCTGTGACACCCAACTCAGGGACAGAACCACCTTTCAAGTTTTTAAATTATGAACCATAAAGTATCATCTCTGAAAGGAAGATCAAGCCTAGCAACAGATGGTAGGAGGTTCCAGTACAGAAGGCACTTTGTGAGACAGCATTTTAACGGCATTAAAGATACAGCACTTGACACAAATAGTCATTTTGTGACAGGGAGGCTCCATCTAACTTGGCTCCTGCTTGGAAACCCCAGCCCTGCACCTGCGAATCACACATGATTTTTCAGTTTATGACCAGTCCCTGCTTCTATCCAGCTTGGTCTGGGGCAGATGACGCTGTGCTGGGCTGTGTGCATGGAGCAGCCCAGGGTGGGTGGGCATCCTGCACCTGCTCATCCTTCCCACCTCCATCCCTCTGTCAGAGGCAACCCTGCCGTGGGGTTTGTGATGTACCTGGAGATGCTGTCATGTGAGTCTAGGCTGTCCATCCTGTGGGCGCTCTGTGCTCCGGCAGCGCCACCAGGACCGTCGTCAATGGTGTCCAGCCCGGACTCTCTGGAGAGGTTCATGATGTGGTTCTGGTAGTACACATGGATGCTCTCCCGGGTCGGCACATTACCCTGCAGAGAAGGAGGCCACAGTCCTAGGGAGCCCCAGCCGTGCAGCCATGGCCCCATCATGCACACCTTGAATGGACTCAAAACCAGGCTTGTCAAGTTGTGGACTGATGTCACCTCAGTGGGGCCCAATATGACCAGGTCATGATGAACAAGAATGAGCGAAGATGCTTACAAGGTAAACTTCTAGTTATCAAATAAATCATAGGGATGGAATGCACAGTGTGGAGACTCAGTTAACAAGCCTGCTTTGCATATTGGAAAGTTACTAAGAGAGCAGATCTGCAAAGTTCTCATTACAATTTTAGGACGATGTGTGGTGATGGATGTTCCCTGGACTTCTTGTGGTGATGCTTCCCAATATATGCAAATATCAAAGCCTTATGGTGTAACCCTGAAATTAACATAATGTCATATGTCACTTACCTCTCAAAAAATAAAACGAAAATATTAAAAAAGAAATCCCGGCGTTCCCGTCGTGGCACAGTGGTTGGCGAATCCGACTAGGAACCATGAGGTTGCGGGTTCGATCCCTGCCCTTGCTCAGTGGGTTAACGATCCGGCATTGCCGTGAGCTGTGGTGTAGGTTGCAGACTCGGCTTGGATCTGGCATTGCTGTGGCTCTGGCGTAGGCCGGTGGCTACGGCTCCAGTTGGACCCCTAGCCTGGGAACCTCCATATGCCGTGGGAGCGGCCCAAAGAAATAGCAAAAAGACAAAAAAAATAAAATAAAATAAAATAAAATAAAAAATAAAAAAGAAATCCCTTCTTAGATGTAGTGATTGTGCTAAGTCAGAGTAACTTTTCCAAAAATGAACTATTATTTTGCAGTGTAATCTATAAACCATCTATGGGTATATTTTGTGGTCTGCATAGACCTGGATTTTCCCCATGAGAAGCTTCAGATCAAACGTTCAGACTAAACAACACGATCCTTTATGAGCCACAACAGAGACCATGCAGGTATGGAAGGTGGTGACAGAAGAGGCAGAATGAATAGACTGGCCATGACCCCAGGACTCTCTCTGTGGGTGTGGGTGTGGGTGTGTGTTTAGCGTCTGATTATTTTCATTCTGAGCATGTTACAGACTTACATATATTACTGCAGACGAAGGATTCTGTCTGACCCTACTTTGGAGTTCTGGATACTGACTTTCAACATCTTTACACTGTGGGTGGAAGCAAAACAGAATAGTGCCAGAGGTGTTACCTTTTTAATTTCTCTGGTCAGCATACACCTCTCAATCCTCAGGACGGTGGATATGTCGATGTGTTCCCTTGAGATGGAATTGAGCCACGTCGTGAAACTGTCCACAGTTGCCAGAAACAGGACCCACGTAAATTTCAAAATATTAAATATCCTCTTGATGATGTTATCTAGGAGGGAGAACAGAGCATGATTTAAAGGGTCAAAGTGTCCTCAATTGTTGTGCTGTGTGTGGCATAGTGATGCTTTACCAAAGGCAGCCCTAGTTTTGCCCTTGACCCCGACACAGTGTGGCCACCTGAGATGAGGGGGTGGGGGTTGGGGGCAGAGGCAGGCCAGGAAGCTATGGGTGGGCCTTTCTACACCTGCAGTGGCAGCACCAAAACCAAACTAGGGTAGAATTTTCAACCTTCTGTCCAAACATCAGTCAGAATGGGTCCATGTACAGATAACAGGTTTGATTAAAAGTAGAGATAGAACCGAAAGGTATTTCTGTTATTGACATAGGGATAAAGAGCGCCTGTTTCTATCCAGGTAACTGGGTCCTTTCATGCTTTTCTTTTCTTAAGTAATAACTGTACTGGGAAGCAATTCTGTTGGTTCACCAAGACTTTTTAAAAAAAATTCCATGAATTTTATTAAATGTATAGTTGCACAACTATCATCACAATGCTTCACTAAGACTTTAAAGCTTCCCTCTGCAGCTGGACTGCTGTTTGGTCACCTTAAAGTTTTTTCGTACAGAGCTCAGTCCACACTCCGAGAGTCTATCTAAGCTGCCAAATTATCTTCATCATGCATTTAATGACACTGAACTGTCCTAACTAAAAATTCTGCCTGTGGGGTCAGGATTCTCCAAACCATAGGAGTCCTGAGGTTCCCAATGGCCCTGGGATTCCCTCATCTGCAGCTGGGACCAGGGACCCGCCAGGAGGCTGTGTGTGACAAGTCCCCTCGGATTCCCTCCACATCCCTGGCTCATCCCAGGGCCACACGCCTGCCTGTCCAACACTCTTGGAATTCAGCGTGAGCTCCGGGCCACTGGTGAGGTCTGAGGAGCCTCTGCAGCTATGACCTGACTTATTTGAGGTCAGAATCAAAATAGAAAAGATCCCACATTAACTGCCCTCCTCACTAGTTCCTGTAAACCCGTGGTCTTTTCAAGTGGTGCACAAAGAATGCCTCAGAACATGCCACCACGCCACCATTTGTGTGAATTTTTAAAATTTGGCTTTAAAATATTTAGCTTTATTAACTATTTCAGACACTGACGGCAATACAGTGAATACTTGGTGAACGTGGACGATGCATTAAGAAATGCCTTGCTGTTTGTTGCAAAAATCAAAGCAGCACCACCAACACCCTCAATAATTTCTCCCACCAGAAAGGGAATAAACCAGATTCAATGGTCATAGTAGCATCGTCCTGAATTTATGGTTAACGATGATAGTTTGGGATTGTTGTAGTTCAAGGTCACAAATGTAGCAGGGAGCAAAGGACAAGCATCCCTGGCATAAGACTTTCTGATCCTACTCAGTGTGTCTTTTTCTGGACGGGACCAACAGTGAACACTTCCAGCTTGGCAGACTTGCTGCCTCTGCTCATCTCGGCTGTTTCGGTGTGAAAACTGCCGTAGACAGTGCACAGGTCGCTTGTGAAGGGACAGGCCTGGGTTTCCCATACAACTTCGATTATTGCCACTGGCATTTGAATCTCATCATTTTCATAAGTCATGAGATACTCTTCTGCTTTTGGTTTTTCCAACCACGAAACACTGTGAAAGTCATCCTTTGCTGAAGAGTCAGAGAAGAACAGGGCAGGTGCAATCTGGTCCAGGAGTTGTGGTCTGACCTCTGGTCCAGTTGGCTGGCCCACCCCTGTTCACCACCCTCTCGCAAAGGATGGAGACGTGAACCAGAGTTTGATTTTGGAAAGGAAAGACATTATTTGTGAATTGGGTGGCCTGGGAGAAAGGCAGAGCTTTCTCAGGTGAAGTTTTGCTCTTTTCAAAGGAAAACCATCCAAGGGCGTCTTAGCTCTAGTGTGGCCTCCGGACAGAGTCCAGGTGCACCAGGCAGGGACAAGGAAGGGTTCAGCAGCGCTGCCTACTGAGGTAACAGGAACCTTGGAGCTGCCACTGGGACCTGGGGAAGGAGAGGGGGGACCATGTGGCAAGAAGACCCTGAGCAGCATTCACCACAGTGGGTGGAGCTCTTGTGGCCGATTTCTCTGGGGCCCACCCACTGTGGTGAATGCTGACCACCATCCTACCCTCCAAAGCTGTTTCCTGCCCGTGCTGTCACAGCCCTGTCCCCCTGCCACCTGCATGTGCCTGATGGCCCTATAGGAGCTGTGCTGAAGATGGAAGGAAACCAGAAAGCCCCTTTCACTGAGCTGAGATGCCCAGCTAGGGCAGGGCTGCTGCCAATTCCAGGAGGGCTGCTATGAGCCAGGGAGGAACCCCACCAGCTCCCTCCACTACACCCCTGCTTCTGTTCGGATCTTGAGGGGACTGTGCGTTTCCCACTGCAGTCTGGAGAGAACTCCCAGCCTTCCTGCACAGCCATCGAAGGCAGACTTGAACTCTGGATGCTGAAGGCCTTGGGCTCAGACCAACTGAGAACCTTTAACAGCATCTCGTGTTTTTGATGATTTTTTTTTCTCACCATCACGATGATTTTCTCAGAAGCTGTGACGTTAAACCTTGTCAGGTCACGGTTTTGCCTATGGTAGTTCAGACAGTGCTGGAGTCACTGGGGGGAATCACAGACCAAGGTGGAAAATGAAGACTTTTAATTCTGTTTATTTTTTAACCATCGAGGCCAGAGGGCACAGCAGCTACGAGCACAGACTGGATTCAGAGCCCCGTGTCCAAACTCTAGCTCTGCGACTTCATGGTTTTGTTGATTTGGAAAAGTTAGACCATCTTTCTCTGCCTCACTCTCTTATCTGTTAACTGGGGAAGGGGTTTTGAGGGGCTTAAACAAGTTAACGTGTGCAAAGCTCGTGGAAAAGTGCTGGGCAAAGAAGTTGTACCATCGAAGTGTGATCCCTTGTCCACAGACAAGTGAGCTCATCTGCACCTAGAGGCTGGGTTTGAGGATGTGGCACAGTGGGCTTAGAGAGCCTCTGGGAAGTTCATTTTGTGCCAGCAGATGGCATCCTTGGATGCATCTGTGTCCAGAGCAACAGAGTTGGAACGTCTTGCCTGCTGGTGAGCGATGGACGCGGATGTACCCAGGAGTGCCAGCCCCGTGTGAGGGAGCGTGTGGGATCAGAGAGGCATTTGGCTTCTCCGCATTTGGAGGCTTTTGTTTTGCCTTTTCTTCCTGCACAGACACCGCTTCGGCCCAGTCATGGACTCTGTGAAGCCCAAGAGGCACCGTGACTGAGCTGGAACATAGAAGTCCTGGGTTCTGTCCCCAACCATGGGGATCCTGAGCAAGCTCCCTGGAGTCTGGTTTTTCTCCCTAAAATGAGGTGGTTGGCCCTGGAGGCCCTCTCATGTCACCAGCTGTACTTACCTCTCAGTTCACTCCTTTTCTATGAGTTTTTTTTTTTTTTTGTCTTTTTGCTATTTCTTTGGGCCACTCCCGCGGCACATGGAGGTTCCCAGGCTAGGGGTCAAATCGGAGCTGTAGCCACCGGCCTACGCCAGAGCCACAGCAATGCGGGATCCAAGCCGCGTCTGCAACCTACACCACAGCTCACGGCAACGCCGGATCGTTAACCCACTGAGCAAGGGCAGGGACCGAACCCGCAACCTCATGGTTCCTAGTCGGATTCGCCAACCACTGCGCCATGACGGGAACTCCCTCTATGAGCTTTAAATTAATTGCTAGTATTTTTTGTGCCTCTATTCTGATGGCTTCCATTGGTACCTTTATAATTTGCTCCCCAGACCCCCCTCACAGGGACGCGGATAAAATAATTTACAAACTGATCAACCCAACATTTCATCCAAACATGTGAAGGTCATATCTACATTTTGGCGTCATTTTACAGTTTCACTAGAGATGAGATTTCAAGGGACATTGATTATTGAGTCTTAGTCCAGGACCATGATTTAATAACTGCCTCCAGGCAGCCTTCCATCACATGCCATCTGGGCCAGAAGCAGGCTCCCATCTCTCCCCCCACACACATGTGTCTTTATTTTGTTACCTGGTCCATCAGACTTCTTTTTGACGGGCTCAGCCTCCCGGTCTTCCCACTCCACAGGACCTGCCAAGAGTATTGTACAGACACAAGTTACACCCTCTTACGGTAGGTTAACGCCAACACGACTCTTCTGGATGCAAAGGAATATTATAGTGACGTCTAGGACATTCTGGCTATTTGAAGAGCTCCTGGGGAAAAGTCAGTCGTAAGAGTTCTGAGCTTTCATCACCTCCTCCTTTCACTTCCAGATGAGAATCCTGTAACTAGGCGGGGTTACCTACAGCCCCCTGGCCAAGCCTTGCCTGCTTCCTGTTGCAAACTACCTGTGAGGGCAGAATGGCTTTTATATTTTTAATAATTGAAAAAGGTTCAAAAAAGAATATTTTGTGCACATGAAAATCATATGCAATTAAAAATACAACAGGGGGGTAAGGAATGGGGTGGTCTGGGAGTTTGGGGCTAATGATGCAAACGTTTACATTTAGAATGGATGAGCAATATGGTCCTACTATACAGCACTGGGAATTACATCCAGTCTCTTGGGAATAGAACATGAAGGGAGATAAAACAAGAAAAGGAATGTGTGTATATATTTGTGTGTGTATATATATATAGATGCATGACTGGGTCACTATGCTGTACAGCAGAAACTGGCACGACATTGTAAATCAACTATGTTCTAATAAAAAAAATGCAACAACACAGCCTTGCCCATTAATGAATGTACTGTTCAAGGCTGCTCTCACCCTAAGACGGCAGGGTTCCGTGGCAGCAGGGACTTACTGCTTGCAAGCCTTAAAATATTTACTAGGTAGCCCCTTACAGAAAAAGTGTGCTGACTCCCATTACAGATGATGACATTTTAATTTCGAATACCTTGGGGGTAATGTTATACATTTCAGTGTGTTACCCCCTAAAATGATATCACAGGGTTTCCTTTTATTTCTTAGCCTCTTCTTTAGGGCTAAGGTCCTCAGATCCAGCAAATGAGAATACAAAACATCCTGTTAAATTGGAATTTAAGATAAATAACACGAGTTTTAGTATAAGTCAATCCCATGCAACAAGTCCAAACTATACTGAAGCTTAAAGAATATTTATTGTTAATCTAAAACATTCATCTTGAACTGGGCTTCACATATTTTATCTGGTAACTCTAACAAAGATCATTCAATCTGACTCCAGTTAATCTTCCCAAATTTATTTTTTTCTGTGCTTTCCTGCTGCGGCTTCACTTCTCATCTTTACCAGTGAAACTGGCCTGCTCTTTAGTTTTCATACATGGGTTTGCCTTCGTCTGCGAGAAGGTCAGGCTCTGGTCAAAGACTGCCTTTTTCACAAAGAACTGTATTCCTGCACACTCAGGGCTATATATCGCCTTTTGTCTTTATGTCCCACACTATTCCATCCAGGCTGAGTTTTTCACTGGAACCTCGTAGCGTCTATGTCAACAGGGACTTTGTCCCCCTACACTTGTGTTCTCTGTGGGTTAATATACAAAGGTCTAGAGTCAGGACACCTGCTATGATTTCCAGGCCCACCACTCATGGGTGGGCTGTGATCTGGGCAGGTTCCTTCCACCTCTGGGACCTCACATCCTTAAGGGCAGGGCAGGGAGTGAGAGTCAAGTGAGTTACTGCACAGAAAGCGCCACAGCAGCTGGCCCTGTGGAAGGATAGAGGCTGTGTGCTTTATCTGCCAATGAAGAGATGCTCTCTTGTATCAGGAAGGTGCTGAATAAATAGTTATTAAAGGAATAAACATGTATTTCTGTCCCTGTGTCTTTGGAGTACTGCTGTCTTTGATCTGCAGGTAAACAGGACCATCTACACATGAAACAGTCTTTGGGATGCAGACTAATGAGACTAACAAGACGGTAAAAGATTTTTAGAATTGACGCAATAGTTTTGGAATAACAAACGTCTGAGAACAGCAAATACAATTTTGAAAAAAGGGGGGTAGTGAGGTAAGTTTGCAGCATGAAAATACAAAACTAACTCTAGCTACTGAAGTCAAAAAGATATGACACTGACCCATATATAGACAGTAGGACAGCAGATCAGAATACAGAGTCCAGAAATAAACCTAAGAACCAATGGGAGCTTAATATTTAAAGACAAAAGTAGCCTTTAAATTCAATAGGAAAAGGAAGATTCATTTAACAAATGGATTTAGGCTAACAGATCTCTACCTCACAGAATAATAAAAAATTCAAAATGTAAATAAAATTAGGAGGAAATATAAGAAAACATTTGCATGAACCTTGGGGGGAAGACTTCCCTAAGCAAGAACTGCAAAAAGAAATTCAGACCTGTTTGACATTGGAAAAAATTAAACATTGTTTAGAAAACATACCGAACGCTAAATCAAAAGATAAGCACTGGATTTGAAAAAAGATACTTGCAACGTTAAAAAAAAAAATCCCTAACATATACATATGTCCTAAACAAATAAGGACAAACAACCCAATGGAATGATATTATAGAAGATGATAAAAATGTTTAAGTCTTAGATTTGAAAGTAAAAAATGCCAAGACAATATGAAATAAAAAACATTTAATTTCATTAGTTAGGAAAATTCAAATAAAAATAAAAACTGTCATCTTTGAGCAAGACACACAATAAAAAAAGTAAAAATACCCTTTGGGGTAAGACTTCAGGGAAATGGACACTCCTTTACCTTACACAGAGGAGTATAAATTTCTTTTTTTTTCTTTTTTTTTTTGTCTTTTTTAGGTCCGTACCCACAGCATATGAAGGTTCCCAGGCTAGGGGTCGAATCAGAGCTACAGCTGCCGGCCTATACCATAGCCACGGCCACAGCCACGCAGGATCGGAGCTGCGTCTGCGACCTACGCCACAGCTCACGACAATGCCAGATCCTTAATCCACTGATCGAGGCCAGGGATCAAACCCACAACTTCATGGTTCCTAGTTGGATTCATTTCCACTGCTCCATGATGGGAACTCCGACTATAAATTTCTAAAATCACTGGGGAAAATACTGATTAAAGTAAAAAAAAAGCACACACTTTAACCCAGAAATTACACTTCTGACAATCCATTTTGTGGAAAGTACATGTTCTCCCTGACTTTTTCCTTTGCACTGAAAACACACATGCATGACTACATATGAATTTTTTGTGCAGGTTTATCTATGACAGCATTACTCATGGTGGTGAAAATCTGGAAGCAAACCTTGTGCCCATCAGTGATGGAATAATTGGATAAATTATGCATATCCATATTGTAGCATCTTTTGCAGCTATTAAAAAAGGATGATATAGTTTTATAAATACTTAATTAGATTAAGTGTTCATGATACACTGATAATGAAAGCAGAGGAGCGTGTGCATGGCATGAACTCACTTTTGAAAAACAAAGTCATCGATGCCTGCACAGGGGCACAGGCGCCGAGGGTAAGAGGTGGAAGAGAACACAACCCACGCAAGAATTTGGCGCCTTAGGGTAGCTTTCCAAGCCAGCTGTGCATCTACTTTTTTATTGCTTGACGTGCTACAGTGCCTGTGTCTTAATTTTGCCTTTTTAAGCCAAGAAGGTAAAATAAAATTAGAGATACTAGGAGATAACAGGGAACAGAGGGGTCAAAAAGGAGAAGGGTTTTGCCATTAGAGCTCCATGAGAAATGATGATTTCCTTGCTTTTTCTTTTTTAAATACATTTTTGACTTAACAAAGAATCTACATACACATTTTCTTTGTAAAGAACCAAAACATAAGGAACCTAGAGGTCCCTTAATCATCACACTTAATCTCAGTCTCTCCCCTCCCCCCAGAAGTCACCACCATCATTAACGTAAGTATTCTTCTTGATCTTCCTCTTGCATTTATACGTGATTAAAAATGCAAAATATTGTCTGGAGGCACTTTGGTTTCCTTTGTTTCATAAATGGTATTCTAATGCGCATGCCAGTTTGTGACATAACGCTTTTCATTAAACAGTATGTCAGGAATTGTTCTCCAAGGCAGTTTAAAGTAATCCACCTTTCTCACACTCTCTCTCTCTCCTTTTTTTTTTTTTTGGCCATGCCTGTAACATGGAGAAATTCTAGGGCCAGGGACCAAACCCACACCACAGCAATGACAAGTCTAGATCCTTAACCTGCTGGGGCACCAGGGAACTCCTCATCTCATTTTTTAAACTACTAAATAATATGCCATAACTTATTGGTAACATAATGTACAGAAGGGGGTGCTGCTTATAAGCTGCTGCCCCCCCCACATCACTCACCCTCCCCAGATCCTTTTCTCCTTCTTTTCTGTTCTTCTCTTGCAGATCTTTTTTTCTCTTTGCGCCGCTGTCGGAGTGCGGTTTTAGGGTCAGTAATCCAGGCTTGATAAACAAACTGAAGGGAGAGAGTTTCATTATTTTCTGGCTTTTAAATAAATTGAATTAAAAGAAAAGGGACCAACACCAAGCACCCTGACTTTCAGAAGTATTTTTTTTTTCTCCCAGCACAAACTAACCTCTCTGTCTCATATTCCGTCATATGCTGAGCTGACCCGTGCTACATCCATGCTCAGGAAATAAAATCGAAGACGGGTGGTACGGAAGTATTTCATTCGGTATCAGTCATGAGATACCTTGGAGCTACACATGCCACCTGTTCTCCACGTCCCCACATCCCACCACCATCTGTGATGCTTAGTTACTGACTCTCTTGCATCACCTACAACAGGGATAAGCTGGAAGCCTGGCTCAGTGTCACTAGTTTTCTCCCGGCACAAATAAACTTTGAGTCAAACCCCGACCATCTCTCTCTCGTTCCTTTACTTTAGGAAAATACTTTTGCATATTCAATAGTCTCTCTTGAGTAACAGCTATTACCAGCAACTTGAGAAAGGGCTTTGCGGATGGATTCATATTTGGAGAGAAAAAATAGTGTGATATTAAGGTTAAAGGGCTCTTCCAGAATGGTACAGAAAGAAACCTGGGGTGCATTTGGTGGCCTTTTGTCATTTTTTTTGTTCAAGAGCTGAAAAGAGTTTCATTAACATATTATAACCAATAACCACAACAGAGCAATTCTGAACAAGCCGCCCACCACCAATCTCCCAAGTCATGCAGAAGGGGCAGAAAGAAAACCCTGATACACAGTCAGCCATTTACAACCACCAAGCCAAGCAGCATGCTTTTCATGCACCTGCAAACACACCTGGTCTCAGGGAAGCTGGGTTTTCTAGTACAAAGATAAAGTTAAGGAGGATTTTGTGCGGGTGCTTGTAAACCCAGACACTTTCATTTTAGTCTATATTATTTTCAGATCTCTGAAATCTTTGAAAAACACAGTGTAAGCAAACCACCGGCATTGCGACGTCAGTAAAAGTTAAGAGGGGTTCACCTTCCTCCACACGTGGAGGTGTAAAGGTCATGGGTGACAAGGACAGAACATTTTCTTTTTCTTCATGGGTAGAAATCTGAATCTCATGGGCAATTCACACACATGGAAGATCTGCACAACTTCTGAATCATAAACTCAGGAGGCAAAAATTATCCTACTTTATGCCAAAAAATCTATTTTGAAATTTGGGAAGATGAATTGGCATCTGAAGGACACACACCCCCCAAAAGGCATTTATTTATGGTTGATGTTTATCTATTATGGTAGGTGTTCTATTAAGAACATCTCTGAGGTTTAGTACATTAATAAGCAAACTTGCTTCAGCAAAATATGGATTCTCGAAAAAATATCTGAACGGCTAAACCTAAGAAATTTTCAGACTTAAGAGATACAGTGACATTTCCTTAAAACATGTTATTACAAGACTGCTTTTTGATAATGCAAGAGTGCCGAAGTAGGAAAAAGGCAGTAATTCAGGGTTTGTGAGTGTCTATGGTGCACAAGTCTCTGGCTCCAAAGAAAAATGAAAACACTGGGAGGGAGAGTGAGGGGAGAGGAGGGGGGCGGTGGTCAGGACAGACGCTAAGGAGTCTTTGCAGGGGGACCATTCAAATGCTGCCTTATTAAAAGGGAGCTCCTGGTTCTCTAAATGGTCCTTAAGGTGCTTAATCCTGCCAGCGTTTTCTCACTGAGGTATGTGTCCGGATCATGCAAACAGAAGGGAAGGGAGGATGGAGAGGATCTTAGGATAAGTCCTCATTTGTAGGTAAATGATCTTCCTGTCAATGTTTGTAAGTCCAAATAGCTTACAGTTCCAGGAACATCTGACAGAGGTCAGGGCAGCATTTCAGGAAAGAGTCAATTGTAAAACTCAGTTTTTACTGAGTTGTTTCTTTCTGAAATGTCCCAAATCTGACATTGCAGTGGTAACTGTCACCCAGTGTCATGGGTTTCTCTGGGCAATGAGACAGACGCACCACTGACCATAAGGACAAAAACACATGAAAATGTGCATAAACTGACCTCTGGCTTCTCCAGATGCTGCTGCCACTAGCCTGTGTCCCGGGCTTAGATTGATTCCCCCCCTCAGTGGTTGCATCTTAAATGCTGGGGGAGGTGGGATTCCTTTGACTGGAAACCTCTTGTGCAAAAAAGCATTTAATCTTTGAAATAGGAGAGAAGTTTATGGAAGTGGAGATCCTTAATTGAAATGACTTTATTTATTTATTTAATTTTTTTCCCGATGTACAGCATGGGGATCAAGTTATTCTTACATGTATACATTTTTCCCCCCACCCTTTGTTCTGTTGCAATATGAATATCTAGACATAGTTCTCAATGCTACTCAGCAGGATCTTAATTTTTGTAAAATATTCTTTAATTCAGTTGTGATCCAGAACCTTCTTTATGTTATTGGTAAGGAGACTTTAAAAGTAGGATGGAGGATAATCACATTGAATCTTTCATCTAGGTTCTTAGACTCGGATGGAGAGGCTTATCTGGGAGTCATAAAACGGGAATGGAAAAGAAACCAGGGAAGCAGCAGCAGTGAACATTAAACTAAAAGTCAGGATTCTGGCTTTTTCCAAAGGGAGGGAGCCCAAAAGTCTCGGAAGGATGCTGCTCCTTAAGGCAGACCAGCACTTGAGCCTCACCTAGGAGGTGGATACAATCTCAGGTCCCCCAGGAAGCGGCTGGATTTAAACAACCTGCATTTGAATCAGACCCCCAGGCAAAATGTGAGCCACACAGGTCTCTCTCCCTATCCAAACCATTTGCTCTGCCCAGGGGGAGTTCAAGTGTCTGCTCTGGATTAAGGCAGAAGAAACGGCTTTCTATAGAGTGAGTCAGTATTTATGATTTCCAGTGGTGAAGTGACCATTGCACAGGTGGCAGGACCTTTTCTGTTGTGTGCTGGGTGAACTAGCCAATGACTCTAACACTGCAATCAGCAGGACCGCCCCCGATGGCTGGCCCAGGGAGGAGAGGAATTGGGCCCAGGACAGAAGATGCCGGAAGAGATCCACTCCAGGGAGACAGAGTTGTTAGAGTCAAAGAGAGGGGGCAAGGGAGCCTTTTTTTTTTTTTTTAACAACTGATTCGTAATTTTACCAGCTTTCTGAGAAAAAAGATCACACTTTGACACCCCATGTCTGAGGCATGCAACAGATGTGACCCTCTCAACGTGAGCTGTGACTTAGGCGAAACCCCAAACGGGCAGAAATTAGATCTGTTATCTGCATTTTCTCTTTCTATGCTTTCATCGGCTCTGAGGTCAACTGAAAACCAAGAATCACGTGATAAGAAATTTGGCTTGTCAGAACAGCTGTTGCAGAAGGTGGCCTCACATTTTAAATTCTCCAAATTCCTTCATCTTATGGTCTATAGAACAGGGAAAATGCAGATGTTGGGGCGACAGGGTCTGCTTGACTAAAGGTCTACGGAGCAGAGGGCCACACACCACACATCAGTAAAACATCAAATACCTTTGCAGCTCTGATTAAATACTGAAGAATAGTTTTGGGAAGTTTAATGACAGACTTTGGCAAGGCTAAAATGGCCGATGCAAACTTCCCAATAGCTCTCTACAAAGAAGGACAAAGCAAGAGAAATTAGTAGAAAACACCGAACACTGATCATTTATGATGTCAGTCTGAGTTCGTCTCTACCATTACATCAACTAGGTTAAAAGGGGCTAATCATCGAATCTGGAACAAAACGCTGCTTGTAGGTTAGGAAGAAAGAAAACAGTCTCGCATTCACGGAGTCGGTAGAAACGGTGACGATGCCCGTGTCGGACTGTCCTCTGTGGCTCGAGGAGTGAGGGTTAGGAGAAAGCTCATTGGAGTCAAAATAAACAAGTCAGGTCGTTAGTATCCGCCAAGCCAGCTGCACACATGCACACAGAAGACGCCGTCATCAGGAAACACACACAGGTAGCGCTGGGGCCAGGGGGCCGGGGGAGAATTTGCATCTTCAGTTTCACTGGGAAGATGGGATGCATGAAAACTGCCAGCTTGAGAAGACTCCCGCCAGCGGGTGACAATGACCTTTTCACAGACACATAACATGACTGGGGGAGGGCCCTCTGTGGTCCCTGGAGGACGACAAATGGGCAGTGTCTGTTCTATACATGTTCCTTAGTAAAGGAAATCTATATCAAGCTTTCATCCTACATGTAACTCTACTGACAACCTACACCTTTTTTTTCCCCCTTCTTTCTTTTCTTAGGGACCTCCGTTTGTGGCATATGGAAGTTCCCAGGCCAGGGATTGAATCTGAACTGCAGCTGAGACTCATGTCACAGCTGGGGCAACACTGGATCTTTTATTGCTGCACTGGGCTGGGGATTGAATCCACGCCTCTGCAGCAACCCCAGCTGCTGCGGTCAGGTTCTTAACCCCCTGCACCACATCAGGAACTCCCAAACCCACATCTTTAACAAGCACTGATTATACAGTCACTGGATACAGGATACTAGGCAGGTAAGTTAAATCACTGAGAATGATACTGCAGGTTCTGAAAAAGAAAGGTAGTTAAGCTGAGAAGGTGAGCATGGCACTGGAGGTTATCGTGATTTTCATAAATTCTAAAATCTTTAGCAATACAAACGAAACTGCTTTTCGAAATTTGAAGGAACCCTGAGATGACCGTTTGTTTTCAAAACAAAGCAAGTCTTTTATTTTCATGGTCAACTCTTTTACCTATCAAACTAGATGTCCACTCAAGCAACCCAAAGCAATGCCAGCAAAACAAAGTTCACCCAAGGAAGGCTTACTTTTGTTTAGAGCATCAGAATATATATATATATATTTTTGAATGCAAGTGAACAAAGCCCTGGTTGGATGGTTTTCTTGCAGGAATTCTTGCAGTAATGATGGCAAGGCTGAACGCAAGCAGCAGGACAAGGCACTGAGGAACACAGGATTTCAGCTGTACATCAGAAGCTTCTGGGAGCTACGACACAGCAGAAGTCTAGGCCTGCGGTCAAGTCTGTCGAGAAGAAAAGCCCTTCGACTAGCAAAGCCATGATTTCCTCACCCCCATAGTTACCTGGAACGCTGACCTTCGTGGAGGCTCCTCATCTTCCTTTTTAAATTCTTCCTCTTCTTCCTCTTCGCTATCCGTTTCAAACAAATAATAATCTCCACTCCTGACCACTGAGCAAAACAAAATAGTTACTTATTTCTTGGAAGAGACATGGGATAACCAGAGGCATATTAATGAAATGCTTCCGCAAAGATACACCCACTGTCCAGCAAAGGACCAGAGCAGGACGCGTGGGAACGGAGGAATCACGAGAGGTGAGGGGTTGGCTCCGGGCCATGCTACACAGTGCTGGCAGGGTTGGGTCTGCAGAGCACCAGGCCCGTCGAGGCCACGGAGACCCGGCCACTGCTGGGTTCATCTGGCATCTTCTTCCCTCTTCACAGTAATTTTTACCCAGATGCGTCAGATCAACTCCGCAGCAACTGGTTTTGTAACCAGAAACTGAAAACCACTCTCGTGTCACAGTTCAGCAATGTGGGGCCTTTAGATGAAGCCATGAAGAGGGGACTTTGGTATTGCCTGAATGGCTTCCGATTGCTGTCGAAAGCTAATCAGGGCGGCACAGGACCAGGAACTGATGTCCCCAGCCTTCCACCTCACTTCACACTATGCAGATACAGGGATGCAACACAGATGGCAGGACATTTGGAAGAGTCTTTTTAAAAAATTGCACATTGTCATGAGGAGGAAATGGGCAAGTAACATCCAAAAAAAAAGAATATGACCACAAAACCCCTACCGCCATACCCTGGCTGTTCCTACACATAGAATGGGACAGACAGAGGCCCAGCAGACGTGGACCATATGGTTTAGTGCTTCTGGATCACAAGGAGCTCCCCAGTGTCTTAGTGAAATTTCAGGAGAACTGACCCCACCATAAGACAAAGCACAAACCATATGGGTGGTTCTTGCCTTGCCGGACATTCTCCCTGCAAAACCATGCTGTCTTAAGCATGGGAGCAGAGAAAGGTGACATATTCAGAGATTTAAAGAAATTTGAGAATGGAATCATTATCTGTTTGATCATTACTTGAAACTGATCAGGGAAAAGAGACCCAGCATATGCATTTCTGATGCTACAAGAACTGCACCATCATTGCATGAAAATGTATTCATATTTTCAAGTCATGTTCACATTTGCAAATGCTGAGGTGCCTTTTGGGGCAGATGTCTGTAGCTCTCTTTTGGACTTATCCATTGTAAGGTAATGGGAAACCTTGGCTTGTTGAAAATTAGTTGCTTGACTATCACTAAACATGACCAAAAGGTGAATAATTTTGCCCATGATTTCAGACATGTCTGAAGCCTCCATCCATGAAGATATAGAGTCAATGAATTGGGCCTTATATCCTTGAACAGAAGCACTGTAATGTTTTATTTTTATTTTGAAGAAAGAACTAGGCCCGGAGGACTGGGTCCAGGCCTGAGGAAATAAATGCAAATACAACATAAGGTAAGAATAAGCAAGAACAAACCAAAGTCACAGCGTTACATTTGACAGTGGGGAAGACCATGAAAGTAATGCTTCAGATAAGCTCAGAGATTGGCGGGAATGTCACACGGTCATTTGGTAAAAACCGAGATTTCCAGGATTGAACATTTTACCCTCATTATAGGCTTTAAAATCAACAGTAGCTTTAATTGTATTCAATCATACCTTCGATAACTTTTTTCATGTGGACACTGAGTCCGTCATATCATAACTTTGACTTTATCATCTGAAAAATGTTGCCAATTTGTATGTGACAAGTGGAATTAACACATTGAAAAAGAAGGAAGTGTTAAAAAAAGTCTCCCACTCCTTTGTAAATTGTTATTGAAACAAAACAGGGAAATGAAGAGAATATTTTCAGAAGTTCTGACTGCTAATAAGTAGAGAGGCCCCTTTATACATATTTGTGAGTCCTTAGGGGGATTCTGCCTCCCGCCTGGGTCTGTATATGCTGATGCTGACAACTGAGCAGGAAAATGACTTTAAACGTCCTGTATCCCCAGAAATGTGGCCTTTTATTTCAGGTATTTGATAATAAAGGGAAGCCTGACACTGATTTAGGCTGTACTGAATTGACGCAGAGGCACACGTCCCCAGGAGAGAAGGTATCATTGAACAGCAATAATGCGATCGTCTGTGTGCTCATAGATGTGGAAGTGGGAGGTTTGCCACCTACAGACCACGTTAAAAATCAATAATATGAACAACATAGCAGTATTACTATATCATCAACAGATTTACCCAAGGGTATTCCAATGACACGTGTTCTTACGCTCGGCACCTCAAAGAACTATCTCTTTAAAAGCCCAATGACACAAGAGATCAGAAAGAGGGCTTTCCATAAATTCCTTCCAGATCTAAAGATACATTTTGGAACTTGTCATAGTCTACAAAATAAACCAAGTTATCAGCTCCTTTCCTTTCCTCACCAGTTTGCAAAAAGAAGTCTGTTTTTGTAGGAAATTTTTGAGACCTTTGTCAGAATCAGATTCCAAACTATGAATGACACACATCCTGCATTATTGCACTAGACATTTTGGAATAAGGCACAGGTAGTCTGATACCAGCCTTCAAGAACTGGATATAATGAGGGTGAAATGAATCAGAAAATCTAAAGTCAATAACCTTCAGGGAAGTCCTTTCAAGGATAACCAACGCATAAGATGATGATCAAAGACCATATCCAATTCCTTCCAAAGTGCAAGGCTGAGATCAGCAAGGGCGAGAACCACAGTGATCACAGTGGCCACGTACCTCAGGTGCAAGGACAAGACATCAGGAGAACAATTTTGAAATGGATAGGTCTCTCTAAACTAGCAAAGGGCCCTTTAAAAACAGAAAGATCGGCACAGTTTACTTGTGACTTGATAGAAATCGGCACACAGCGTCTGCACGACAAGCCCCGTTCGTGTGACTGACACGCCAGGGGACAATAAATGGAAGTCACACAGAATTTCAACTTGAGTCTTTGTCTTGTGCCTTGAGCAGCAAATGAAATGAAGCTCTGCATAACTCACGGCTTTTTTATGCCATCATGCTAAAATTCAACCGTCGGGATTACACTGGATGACATCCAGGTTTCCTGAGCAAATTTTGAAAATTGCCTTCTGAAATTGGTTTGCTGATTTTTAGGACATTATTGCTTGGGTGAAAGGCCAATGCCAGGCCTAAGTGACACCAAGAATTAGGTGTGGGAAAAGGTTCGGATCCATGTGGTTTTTCTCCTGATGCTGAATATCAATGTTGACAGGCCTTGATGATGGTCCGTGTCTGATTACACTCGTTACAGTGATCCAGACACAATATAAGACATAAAAGACTGAAGACATTGTAAGTAAGTTGCAAGATAATGCATAATTACTCAATAGTCTAACAAATTCAAGTGGAGCCAGGCTGAAATGGCTCATTCCATAGTAAGGCCATTATAGAGGTATGACAGCCAAGAGTGGATTTTTTTTTTTTTTTTTGTCTTTTTGCTATTTCTTGGGCTGCTCCTGCAGCATACGGAGGTTCCCAGGCTAGGGGTCTAATCAGAGCTGGAGCCACCGGCCTACACCAGAGCCACAGCAACGCAGGATCCGAGCCGCGTCTGCAACCTACACCACAGCTCACAGCAATGCCGGATCCTTAACCCACTGAGCAAGGCCAGGGATTGAACCTGCAACCTCTTGGTTCCTAGGTGGATTCATTAACCACTGAGCCATGTCAGGAACTCCAAGAGTAGACTGTTATCTCCTTTGCTAAGCACAGCAAAGGCAGCCACTGAGTTCCCCAATGCCTCATCCTTTTTTTGTGTGATGGGGTGGGGGTGGGAGGGAATGAACTAATTCTGTGTGGCTCTCAAGTTCTGCTTTTCCAAACTTTCGACTTTGTTCCAAATTGGTCACGGCTGAGCCGTGGGTTCCTCCAAGGCCAGGCCACATGCTGGGCACTGGTTTTCGAGTGTAGTTGTAGAACTGTTGGAGTGAGGTTTTATAGCTTTTTTGAAACTGGGGAGGAGGCAGAGTGAGAAGGCAAATGTGTTTTAAGGTGTCCTCATCTTTATGTTTAATAAATGGCCAAGAAACCTTCCATGCAAATGAAATCAAAGCTCTGGGATTGAGGGAGGAGAGGCTTGTCGGCATTCACACCTAGTGCCTTACAAAGAGGGTCACAGACTCTTCAAATACAGTGATTCTCCTTAAATCAGAGTGCCCAGAGGAGCGGACACTCATCTTTGGTAAAGGTTTTCAGCTATGAAACAAATACACATCAGCAGAGCCCTTGACTGCAGAATTGGATAACACGGTAGCCAATTCTTTTGTTTCTGAGCCCATAGGTGGTACATGGGAGCACGTAAGCCACACAGGTAGGGCAGCTTTCTGTAGCCAGCAAGGTAATCAGGTAATCAGCGGATTGCTCTGGAAGATTCCGCCTGGAGGGCTCAGAGACCCACAGAGATGACAATTGTTCTACACTCTGACCCCCTATCAAGTCACAAGCGTCAAACCATGCATGGAACACACAGGTCATGGGGACGCCTGAATTCTGGTCAAGGATATAAGGGTTAGAATTGGTGAAATTGTAAGAGGATCAAGAAAACCTACTGGAAGCATGATCAACCCAAGGCCGCCACCACTGCTTTTTTTTGCCCTTGGTTTTCTGTTTGTCTGCTTCTCCTAAAATAAAATATGTCCAAATATTAATTCTTATGAAGTGAGAAAACAAACTTTGAAAACCACGCTTTAACAACTCAATTGTCAAAATCTAGACACGTTGCAAAAGTACATCAGCGGTCAGGAAAAAAAACTACTGAATCTGAAAAGTTTATATGGATCAGCAGTCAACTTCACACAGTAAATATTCAGTATGCTAGTGACATAATGCCACATTTTCATTTTCTTTTTAGTTAACCGAGGGCATATAAAGAAATACATAAAGGAAAGATTATCTGTCCAAAATGCATCTTACATTGAATTCTCTGTGGAATTAACAGGTAAGAAGCATCACTCTAATACTATAGAACAATTTAGTGCAAATAATTTTTTGAAACTGCATACATTGCAATAACCAAAATTTTATCTTGTGATTCTTTTAATGCATGACTAGGAAAACACAAATTTACTATTGATAAATAGATAGTATGTACCAGAATGCCATGCACTATTTCTCCATTTCCTTCAAATAAAAAAGCATGCAAACATCTTTAAAAAGACCTTTTAAACTTAATTGGATATAATAAATCTATAATTAGATATAATAAATATGGATTTCATCTTAAGTTTCTTTGGAACAGATCATAATTGAATGATATTTTAACTACTGTTATTCAAATGCCTACATATTTCATTTTTTGGATAACATTTATAGAAATCAAAGACAACAGTAGTTTGCATATCTTATTTTCCCTAAAGGAACAAATGTAGGAAATTCATGTTTAATTTCTTAAGAAACACATTTGTGCAACAGAAGCTAGATTATATTAACGTTCTCTTGCTGAAGATGGGGTACTTGTAAAGTCATGGATTCACCGAACGCGGATTTTTACAAAACAAACAAATGGATCCCACTCACAAGGAACATACAGCTTGCTGAGTTAAAAAGATACATTGGTAAAATTTTACAGCCCTACCCAATATCATGCTTTTATTCAACATCAAGGTACTCAGGTAAGAAGGAAATGTCTCAACATACTTTCGTCATCCTCTTCAGAGAGTTTTTGGATGTCTTGGCCTTCCCCTGACTCCTGGGTCAAGCTCAGCATCCTCTCCTTACCCTTTTTGTATTTCTGTTGCCTGGCCTTGATGCGGTCCATCCTGCACAATAAAATAGCAGCAGCAACGCCAAGAACACACCCATAGTTACACTTTGATGCAAACAGCTAAAGCCCTAGACAGAGTGGTTCACAGCTGGGACCCGACGGTGGTTACTTATTTAGCAACAAGTACGTCTTCTCTGTGTTTTCTAATTTTCTGTTTTTTTAAATACCCATGTTATTTTGTGCTACGTAGCTCAGTGATATGATGAATAGAAATTATGCCATAGCTTGATATGAAATATTTCATGTCCACTTATACCTTGTACCAAAGCCATGCTGAAGACAGCACAGTATGAAATGTAAATCCTTTGTTCTCTCAGGTTTGGCATATTTTTGGTTTTTATTTTTAATATTGAATACTTCAGTTAGTTGTTGTGAAAATCAAATGAAAAGATGTATTAAGTGTGAGACCTGTTTTGTAAATGGCAAGTTGCTCCTCAAATGTTCGTGCATATTCCATCAGACACTCTGACTCTTCTCAGTGTCAAGTCTAATCTCTAACTGGATCTGGAAAAATGCAGTATTGCAGCTTTTTGTCTGTTTATTCAGGAAGTCTATTCAGAAACTGCAATGCTGAACTTTATTTCCAAGATCTGTCCTTTTGAAATGTTTCATTTCTTAATTTAGTTTCTTAAAATTCTGGATCTATTGCTCAAGTTTTTAAACTGATCGAAGTGACATTTCTGCTTTGTGCAGTTTACACAACAGTTTCATTTTGTCTTTTGCAATGATCGTTGCCTTAATTCTGTTTTATTCTGACCTCTCATTTGAGAGGATGCATTCTTAAACAAATAGAAAAATCCAGTGAATTTTAGTAACAGGTCTCACTTACAGGAAATTATGGACACATAACGTGAGTCCATATTTTTTATTTCCTAGACCTCATTTAGAAAGCTAGAAATAATGATAGAAGTTTTACCATATTGCATTTTCATTATATATATTTATATAGCTCATCTATCTCTCTCTCTTTTTGCTTTTCAGAGCTGCACCTGCGGCATACAGAAGTTCCCAGGCTAGGGGTCAATTTGGAGCTGCAGCTGCTGGCCTATACCACAGCCACAGCAATGCCGGATCTGAGCTGCATCTGCAACCTTTGCCACAGCTCATGGCAGTGGCAGATCCTTAACCCACTGAGCGGTGCCAGGGATGGAACTCACGTCCTCATGAATACCAGTTGGGTTTGTTACCACTGAGCCACAATGGGAACTTCTATAGCTCATATCTTTGTGAAAATAACCATGCTATGGGATAGTATAATTTATATTGGCAAATATTTTTGCACGGGAGGAAAAAGCTGGGAAATGAGGTCAGAATTGAATGAAGTAGGCTTAGCAAACTCAGGAAATATTCCTGGGGGGCTGACAGAGTAGGTCCATTCTCTGGAGAAAGTGGCTAGGTCGTGAATTCTGTGGCCATCAGCTGTTAAACCTGGCCCGACACATATGAGGGGCTGCCGTCCTCAGAAGTTCCACTTACTGCTAGAGATCTCACTCCAAGAAAATTATTAATTTCAGTGTGCTCATTTAAAAAAATAAAGACTTCTTAAATCTCCTGGGTGGAGGCAGTCCACGACTTGACTTTTCCAGAATGGTGTGGTGGGAAAGGACTTGGACTGGATGCAGGGAAATCTGGGGTGTGCTTCCAGTGCTGCCTCTGAGGAGCAGTGGATTTTAAATCACTTCATACATGGGCCATCTGTTTCTTCCCAAACAAACAGGATTATATTATCCCTAAAGATCCTTCCATGGACTCTGCATTTGTTCACGTAACCCACTGATATGATGGGTTTTACTCCAAGTGGGTGTTCTTGGGAAAGTCTCTGTCTCATTCTTAACTTGTTTAACCTTCACAAATACCCAGGTGGAATTGTGAGGCCTAATTTAAAACAGGAAACTGGAGTTCAGATCCTTGGACAGACCTGCTCGGGGCTCAGGTAAGCATCTCACCTACGATGGCACTGGTCTTGCCCACGGAGGGCGGCCCCTCCCCCACCCTGGTGACAACCTCCTTTGAACCATTTCCGTTTCCATTTCCCTCTGGGGCAGGAGCCACTGCCCGACACAGCGCAACCTCTGGGCGGTTGTGAGAGTGACTGCAAGTGGATGCCTCGGGAGCTGGCAGAATGGGACCTGGCACACCCCAAGTGAAAGGAGAGCATTCTTACTGCCTCTTCAGCTGGTCCATTGACTTCTTCTCTTCCTCAATTCTTGCCTTTACAGCCTTTACAATAGTGGCCTGGAAAAGTTCAGCCCCTCTAAAGGAAGATCAGAAACAGAATAAATGAGCCTTTGTATTGTTGTCACCCATCCTCCCCTGAAAATGGTCACCCAGGGCTAGAAAGCATCTCTTTGGGGGCAGCTGCCTGAGGACCCCTGGTTGGTGTGGGAGTCATAAGCTGGTTAAAAAGGCCCTGGATGGATACAAGCCTCCACCTCCCCTGCAGGGAAGGGCTGCTCGCAACCTAGGGATGGGGCGGGTGTGGGCAGGGTTGTTAAAAAGCATGTTTCTGAGATCGTCAAGGCCTCTTCAACCCATCCCCCAGCAAGGGGTCCTCACAACCTCGCGACGTCAACCCATGAGGAGACACTTGCCAGGAGGGGTGAGTTCAGGTTGTTTTTTCCGAGGGAGGCGTGCAACGGACCTGCGGTGCAGCTCCTCCCTCTGATTCCTCCCTCCTGTCCTTACACCTCTTTGTTCCTTCTCACTCCTCAAGCCCACTTTGGAGTCACCATAGATCTCATCACCCTCTCAATATCCTCTACTCTGTCCCACTGTTGTCCATCCATCCAGTCTGGCAGATGTCACATCTGCAGGAAGCCAGTCGGGTGATGGGCCATCAGTGGAGCAGAAACACAGGACTGGACGGAGGATCCCTGGCGCCTCAACACTCTGCAGAAAGCCTGCTTTTTTATAGAAGCTGTTTCAACTCTACACTTTTCTGAAACCAGAATTCTGTCCAGGGTTTTTCACTCCTCGTGTGATTGAGCCTCCTACTTCCTAGGAAAACAAAGTCACGACAAGGCCACAATTCGCTCAGCTCCCCGTCACCCATCCTGTGGGCACCCCCCCCCAACTGGCAGTGCCATGCAGGAGGTGGCGTTCTCCACCCAAGGCCCACCAGGGCTCAGTCCCTCCCCACCTGCAGACCAAGGAGCCCTGACTTCCCTCTGTTCCTCTCTTCCTGCATCTCGACCTTCCCATCACCTCTGCATCCTGCCCATGAGAGGCAAACACGCTCAGACCCTGCTAATCTTAGAAAAAGGACCACCCCACCCCCATGGTTTCCTCTGCACAGCCTGGTATCACTGCCCCTGCAGTCAAACATCTTGCAGACTCTGTCCCTAAGCCTTCACTTCAGCCTCAGCTCAGTGGTGCTGGGCTTGGACTCCACCTGTCGAGGTCACTGATTTCACTGTTCAGTGTTCAGCCCCTTTTTTGTGTATCTCAGGTGCTGAGCCTCTGCAGTTCCTCAGGGCCCCCGAGAGCCTACGTCCCTTTACTCTTTCCGCTCAGACTCCCGGTATTCACTGCAGCCTCTTCTCCACCCACCTCTTACATGTGACTGCTCCCCAGGCTCTTCATCCCCACATCTTCTCCAGGCAGCTCCTGTAACAATGACCCTCAAGTTTCCTGACACCTGCACACTCGTCCCCTCAACGGCCTACCGGCTCCCCAATGGGCTGCATGTCACAAGGTCATGAGACCGGCATCCCACAGTTGTAGCCTCTCTTCCCTCCCAGCCAAGAGCTCTTCAGACCCTGCCCACCCCCACCCCCACACTGAGGCCAGAGTCCTGGGCACAGCGGCCTCTCCTCCTCCACCACCATCTCCCTTTCAGCTGCCCCAACTGCCCCTCTGAGCTCTCTGAATTCACCCCCTCCCGGTCCTGGCCATCCTCTCCATCCTGGATCATCAGAGCTGCCACCGACCTGGTCCCTCTGCCTGTCGTCCTGCTTTAATCCCATCCATCCTCACCCCCAAGCAGAGTGAGCTTCTGAAGAGCAAGGACAGCCACTTTTAGTGTCACAAACACGGTTGTCAGGCCCCTGATCATCTGGCCTCTCCTCCCCTCCAGCTGAGCTCTCACATCTTCACGTCTGTTTCAGCCACTCCAAGCTTCTTCCCTTTCCTCAATGAAACCCCTCTCCCCAATGACTGCACGTGACTGCCCCTGCCCTTGTTCCTATTCATCCGCAGGCTACAGCTCAGAACACCAGGCTGCCTAGGGTCCCATCCTGCAGGTAGCTGTATATCCTCGATACAACCCCAGTTTCCCAAATGTCTCCTGAATCCCATTGGTCTCATGCATTGCAACAGCTTCTTGATGCATCCATCTCCCCATCAGCCTGCAGCCTCTGAGAGGGCAGGGCAAGCCTCTGCCCCCCTTGCAACATAGTAGGCATCAAACAAATGGATGAACGAATGAATGAATGTTCATTCCTTAGAAATTCCATTGTGAGTTCAATGCTTATTAAGACAGGTCTTTGCGTTGACAAGCATGAGCTGCGTGCTGAACCAAAGCCACCAGTTTCTGTAACAGGAATAATATGCTTTCTGAATAAGTGCGACAACTTTAAAAAAAAAAGATAATAGCTTATTACTGTGTCCTGAACGTTTAAAAACCGAATATTAGGGGGAGGCAAAAAAAGATGAATTTACTAGCAAAAAGTACCTGCTGATACACACAGGTAAGTAAGGTTACTATTCCGACTAGACATTGTGCTCTGCTCTGAAAATGATGTCCATTTACCACTGAAAAACCATTACGGCGGTACATTCCCAGGTCAGCACTATCCCTAAATGAAGAGTAGTGTCCATCTTTGTGGTGGGTGCTGAGGATGCAGCAAGGCTCTTCGGGTTAAATGCAGGAACCCAACTGGGTCCTCTTTCTATTTGGCTCCAAGTTAGTTAACAAAGGCTGGGGACCCCCTATAAATGGACCTTTGAAATAAACACTTTGCTTCTCCTGGGCAGAGAAGAAATAGGCTCTGGGATCCCTGGCGGTATAAAAGAGCTGCCTTTGTTTAAACCACAAATCAGAATGATGGATATTGGCAGTATGATGGATATTGGCAATTGATATGAGCTAATGTTAATCAGGTCACTCGACACCACGGGTCTGATGGGACCTAGGCAAGGCCAGCGTCTCGGTGATAGGCTCGTCCTTGGGGATCATCCAGCCGGCCCTGGCTCCCATCTCAGTGATGTCCTCTTCAATACCCAGTTCTCGTCCCAGTTTTCCCCCCTAAGCCTATTATAAGATGGGGGGCAGAACATGGGGACAGGGTGGGATCTAAGGAGAAAGCAACAGTCAAATAGTGCCAGTGGTCAGAGAAGAGAAAACCAGGTTTTTGGGGAAAGAGCCTGAAAGGAAGGAAATAAGGCAAGACAAAGAGCCCGGTTGTGAGTGAGGCTGGAGTGACCCCCTCCTCTGCCCATGATCTGAAAAATAATAGATGCTTATGTTTTTCTCTATTTTTAGGAGTTTCTTCTTAAAAGGGAGGCAGCGAGGGGGAAGACCGCCAGCTGACAGACCACAGCAGCTTCTGTTCCTGTTCTGACCAAGGCCAGAAGGGCAGTGACGAGGTCTGGACCGAGGGACAAGATGACCAGCCAGTCTCTGACCTTCGAGGGTATCCCGATCCTCCTAAGGTCTGCCTCCCCCTACAGACCTGCTTGTTACTCTTTGTTTTAGGTCTGAAAGTCCTTGGGCTACAGCTTCCTTGGATCAGTTTTCCCGGAAGGAATTTCTTCGTGTTTTGTGGGTTGTACAAGCACGCTCTGAGGGAAAGCATAGAGCTGCCTCACTCCCAGACGGGTTTCTTGGCCTGACCTCAATTCTTGACCTGACCTACCTCGATGCCAGGATCTGTGACGCCTTTATATCTGCCACGACATGTAGGAAATAGTAGCTCATGAAAACTCTTCTCTGCAGCAGGAGGAAGGCAAAACATATACTGTCCCAAATAATCCCTGCTTCCCCGCTGGGTAGTTTACATGAGGAATCATCATCAGCTGCAGAAAAAAAAAATTAAAGTGAGCATCCATTTCTACTGCTGTTTCATAAAATGTGTGGTGTGACCAGATTTGGGAAACCTTCTGATGCACCGACTCCCCGAGTGAATTTATTCACAGCCGAGGGCACACACTTCAAATCCAATATCAACACTGGTTCATAAAGCTGACCACCGAGTGAGCTCTTGGTGACGTAAGGCACAGGATGGAAGGGGACCCTTTCCTCCTGTAAGGGCCATGGAGAAGCAACATCTGCACGTCCCAGTGCCAACAGGAATCTCTCGTACAAAAGACACCTGTTCTGGGAATGGACTCTACCCAGGAGTAACTGGCAGAGCAGCTGGGTCTATTGGAAGGAGAGGCATCTAAGATCAGAACAAACTCCAGTGCCTCTTCATGGAGACCAACATGTAACCTGGATTGGAAGCCAGAGTCGGGGGAGTGTCATGTCCAAGGCCCCATCCTGGGTGGCATAGAGGATGGGAGGTGCTGTCCAGGGTACTGGTGCGAGAGGCAATGGGGTGGAAGTGGGGGTCCAACTCCAGAGACCCTGCTGCTCCCCCAACTGTCTTTCCAAGGAGGGTCTCTGAGCTTCTGCAGGGGGTTGGGGAGTCTGGAGGCAGAGCTATTTTAGTGCCCAAGACCCCAATGCAACAGCCACAGGTGTGTGTGGGCTTCTGTGAGCCTTCCCATCATAACTCAGGGAAGTTCAGGGAGCTGCATCGGCCATACCCAACCCCCAGACCTGCCGGGACGGGAAGTTTGTAGAATATTGTCAAAGATGCCTGGAGGGGCCCATCCTAACGACAGACTCCCAGCGCAACATAAGCTTCCAGCTCTATACAGACAGGGAACTGAAAGTCCCTTTTATCTCTTCTCTTTAGGTGCTTTGGTCCAATTTTTTTTTCTTTTTTTGTCTTTTTGCTATTTCTTGGGCCACTCCCATGGCATATGGAGATTCCCAGGCTAGGGGTCAAATCAGAGCTGTAGCCACCAGCCTACGCCAGAGCCACAGCAACGCAGGATCCAAGCCGCGTCTGCAACCTACACCACAGCTCACGGCAACGCTGGATCGTTAACCCACTGAGCAAGGGCAGGGATCGAACCCGCAACCTCACGGTTCCTAGTCGGATTCGTTAACCACTGCGCCACGAAAGGAACTCCTGATACAATGTTTAAATGAGAACAAGACCACTGCCTTTCCCTCCTTGTCCTGCACCCCCAAATTCGCTTTTCACACTTACGCATTTTATAGCCCTTGACGGTACAGGCCAAGCTGAAAGCTTGGATCAACCAGCAGCTGTTCTGAACCAACTTTTCAATATAGCCACATGCTCCTATCTGAAAAACAAATGGGAAAGGTATACTCAGAAACTCACACCCGGAAAAAAAGGCTGATGTCTCGTGATCCCAATACCCAACATGTGCAGGAATTCCTGAAGCCTCACTGCTCCCAATGGTGGATGGTGCCCCCAATCCAGCCCCCACTGGGCGCAGAGCTTGATGCCTCATTTCCTGGGCAGTCAAACCCAAGGAGCAAAGGGACAGGAGGAGGGGGAGAAGGAGGCGCTGTGTGATGCTTTCTGTATGGGAAGCACCTCTTATTTCAGAGGAGAAGCCTGAGGCCACACTGGGAACAAGCCCAACTCTGTGATAGCAAACGGATGAACCCTGATCCAGGGCTTGGATTCCGGCAGAGTTAGCTCCTCATGAGTTAGGTGTATTAAACCTGCACTATTTTTTTTGTCTTTTTTTTTAGGGTCACACCTGCAACATGTGGAGGTTCCCAGGCGAGGGGTCGAACTGGAGCTCCAGCTGCCCGCCTACACCTCAGCCAGGGCAACTCGGGATCCGAGCCGCGTCTGCAACCTACACCACAGCTCATAGCAATGCCAGATACTTAACCCACTGAATGAGGCAGGGAACCTGTGTCCTGATGGATGCTAATCAGATTCATTTCTGCTGAGCTCCTAAGTGTGTGCTATTTGCCTGGAGATGGTCTGCGTGGTGCAGTTCTCAGAGCAGGAAAAGAATTATGTGTTTGAGCTAATTCTTTTTCAGCCGATACTCTGAGTAAAGGAGATTTCCATGTTGACCGTCGTATGGTTGTCTCCTAACAGTGATTTCTTGTCACAATTAAGTTCACAACCCAAGGGTTTGAAAAACACCCTCCTCCTTGGGGAATATCCTTCCCATTTTGGCTCCCTAGACCCTTGAATCCTTGAATCTGTCCTTCGAGGTTCACAGGGTATTGCCTCCAGGAAGCCTCCCAATTTACCGAGGCAAGGCGTTAGGCATTCTGTTTTGTACTGTTTTCCTAAAAATTTGTGGTGATTAGCAGTAACAGATTGTACAATGATTATTTATAAGAATGTCTATCTTCTCCTTCAGAATGTGAATTCCTTAAGGGTAAAATCTGAGTACTATTCAGCTCTGGTTGTTCAAATATAAAGCAGTGCTAGCAAAGGACAGGTCTGCCACACAGGATTACAGAACGAATGAGTGAGTGAACAAATCCGTGGACTCTGTGGCCACACTCGTTCCAGGGAACAGCTGCTGGGATCAGCCTCCAGCCACAGACCTCTCCCCATCAGACCGGCTTTGGAAGGAAGGGGTGACCTCTGGTCCTGTCTCATCCCCTCCCCACCCCTCCTCAACACTATCCCATGTGCAAACAAACACGGGTGGGGTTGAACTGAGGAAGAGAAACCATATTTACTATCAGCTAGAAACTTAACATTTTAAAGGATTGGAGGCCAAATAAAATCTTTAAATAGAGACTCATGGTTACATAGACTTGGCCTCCCGAGACCTATAAACATAGCAATGCAGGGGCCAAAAAAAAAAAAAAAAGACAAATGTTTTCTAGTAGAGTTGCCTGGTAAGTTTGTCTCTAAGAACTGAGATGGGGGAACGGAGATGGGGGAAGCAGGACATCGTGCATCCCCATTCTTCCACCACTATGTCAATTACACCTGCGAAGTGTGGGGCCTGGGGTTACCTCTGTGTTGGAGCTGGAGTTGTACTAACTCCTCAGCTCGTGAAAGGTGGCTGTTAACTCCCTGATACAATACATAACTTAAAAGTGTCTTTGGGGCCTAAAAGATTTTGTGTGGCTCTGGGATGCCTTGCGGTCAGGAGCTACCTCGTCACTTGAATATCACTTGAATGTGGATATTTAATAGCAAAGCAGCCACATTTCGTGGAGGGGAGGTGTTTGCCTCAATCTCCGCTGTCTTAGCTGATTCCTAGCCCAGCCGCCGATGCTCGTGTCCATACTGTTTACTCTTCCCCGGCTCTTCCCAGGTAAGAGTTGCTTTTACTCAACAGGCTATCATTTGGAAGAGCTTCCATGACAGACTCAGCTCATAAAAGGGCCACATTGCAGCACACTGCAGAAGAGGCACCCGGTTCCCAGAAGGGACGGAGTTTAATTAATAAAATACATTTCACACTTTATTCCTGCGAATGCACATGCTCTTGTCTTTGACAGATGGAAATGAGCAAAAAGGATTCTGCTTAATGCGGCAAAGCAAAGAGTGATACGCGGTCATTTGAACTCTGAGTTTGCCAGCATCTTATCTGGGGCTTTTAAGAGCAATGTAATGGGCAGAGCAACAGGCTTTCAATAACCACTGAACGGAGTATTTACTCTTGCACTGAAATCACTAATCTGTCACGCGGCAGATGCCACTTACTGACAGTATGTTTTTCATCGTGATCACAAACACGTTGTATGCAATCAGCCAGTCCCAGTAGCGGAGGATGCTCTTGATGGGTTTCAGTAGCAAATCGCCCCCGAAGAGCAGGAAGTAGAAGCAGGCCACCAGGTACCCCATGCAGAAAATGCTGATCCTGGTGGTCCCGGTGATGAAGATGATGGTGAGCACGAACCAGAAGAGGTAGCTGAAGATGATCACTTTGGACATGTCCAGGTACGACCTGGAGGACGAAACCAAAGGCCAACACGAACAATGACATGCATCAAGCAGGGAGGTTCTGGTCGAGTCAGCAAGCAAGTCTGCCCTCTCCTCCCGCCTCTATGTGAGAGCTCGGTCCCGGCCAGACCGGGAGCCCTGTGGCCTTCTCTCCCTGACCCCCTCCTGGTCCACAGGGCATCCCTACCCAGTTAGTGATGGACAGAGCGGCAACTTATGAAAACACCATGGGCGTGTTGTTTATCTCCTGAATTGGGGCCAAACGTCCCCCAAACGGCAACATTTCTGCCCACTCCCCAAGGTCTCAAAAGCCCCGTCTTTCTGTGGAGGCAGGAATAATCATGTGGCCGAGAACATTCTAAGATACAGATGCCTCCTGGAGCAAGAGAACAGTTCGGAACAGAACCCTTTCCATGAACTGGAAATTAACAGATTAAAACAAATGCAAAGGTTTTACTAGAGATGAAAATTTCTCCTTTAGATGAGACGAAATTCTGGCAGACAGAATCTGGGGTGTTCAGGCTCCGTCTAACTCTTGGCCCTGGGCTGAGTCAAGATCTGTTCCCCACTTTGACCTCCTGATGGGAAGTGAGGCAGGGGTCCGGGCCTCCCTCCTCCAGCGGTGGGAGTTTCCCTGGCCTGGGCTGCATCCAGCAGAAGGGGCACCTGCAGGATGTGTCCCACTAGTCACTCAGCTAGAGCCTCTCAGTTTGGGAGGTTTTACTTTGGTTGTTTCTCTTCCCAGGTTTGGGGAGAAGCACAGAAGAACCAACTGTGGTCAGATGTTTGACAAACGAAGTTAGTCTGTGGAAGCTAATAAGTTTTTGATAAAATACATGCCACACTGTCCAGCATATTAGGGAACAAGTTACACCTTAGAGGAATGTCACACGAGCAAACTCATGAACTTTACTCTTTTCAGAGGACAATACTCAGCACTTTTCAATGTTTCCATGATTTCTTTTCTAAAATATATTACACCCATCCTTGACTTCATGCACAAAGGAGAGTGAATACGATGCTGGTGTTTCTCAGCATCTTGGGGTCACATTGGTAAAGTCAGTGACAGCCAAGGTGGGAGATCTGAAAGCCACAGTGCCTCCTGCCATGTGTGGTTTGAAGTTCATGGAGTTGGGCTGCTGGCACTTTTGAGTGTGTTTGTGTGTGTGCAAATGCATGCATGTGAAGGCACTGGCGTGTCTTCCATACTTTTCCCTTCCTTGACTGCAGTCGTTAACCCTACCTCCAGGAGCCCCGAGCTCAACTGCCCAGCCCTGACCTGCTTCCAGTTGCAAATCATAGAACTGAGCTTGTGCGAACAACTGGAAACACCAGCCAACGCGGTCTGGGGAGGAGCCTCGGGACCCCTGGGCAGTGAGAGGCCTGTGCCATCCTGGGCTAAAGGGTGGCTGGGCTGCATGGCCCTGGCTGCCTTCCAGAGCTACCGAGGGCCATCCCTGGAGGACAGGGGATAATTCATGGCTCAGCTTCCATACCCTTGAGCCACCGGATCCCATGTTTCAGGGCCCAGGTATGCCATCAGCAGGTCAGCTCTCCGGGTCAGGGAGGCAGGGGCCCTGGCTCCAGGGGACATGCCTTCCAAGGGGCTCTGCATCACCTGCAGTGAATGAAGTCAGGGACGGGGTTGTGCTGGCTGAAGGAGGCCGCGTCCAGGTTCATGCAGATCTCCACGTTGTCACCTGCCATGATCCGCACAGCGGCCTTGTTTTCATCCTCGAAAATCTGCCGTTGCAGGGAGGCACACAGAAGTAGCATGAAGTCATCTGGCAAGAGAGAAGGGGGCGCTGAGACCACCTCTCCTCCTCTGGGTCCACGGAGGTGAGGACGCCGCCCTGTGGGTCTCAGCGGCTCCTCGTCATCTCCCTGAGTCCCGTCATCCCCCAAGTTCACTTCCTCCTGGATTCTGATCTCCCTGCCCATGAGGGGGATGCAGAAGGACCACAGACCCAGGGCTCTTGGGGAGGGTCCCTGGATCTATCTTGCAGGTTGGTGTGTGGAAGCCTCAGGTGCTGATGACCAGTCTGCAGGATCTCTCAGGCGAAAACGTGTGTCTGCATGTATTTTCCTGCAGAGTTTTGAGCGGTGAGGGGCCCCCGAGCAGTCCTCCTTGTCTTTATCTCTTCACAAGCCAGGGATGCAGGCACCTCTGCTTCCCTGCCCCTCCAGCCCCCCTTCGCTTGTAAGCAAAGGCTTCCTGGAACTCAGGGGTCGTGGAGCTGGGGAGAACAGGGGAGGACGGCTCCCCCTGGGGTGAAGACAGGACCGAGCTGTCCCCATGGCCTCGGCCCAGCACAGACCCCACCCCCCACCAGGCGTCATCCCTTACCCCACACCAGCAGGGTGCAGGCAGCACAGCCCCACCCCCACTGGTCTGGGTGGGAACCCCGACTGTAACTGGATCAACACCCACCCCTGGGAGGGCTCAGGGCCTGTGCCACCTGGCAGCCTCCTTCCAGCTACTCCATCTGTCTGTATGTCTGTTTGTCTGTGGGGGCAGGGAGAAGCAACCACCTCACCCAAGACAAGGCGGCCCCCTCCAGGCCACCTTCTGGAAGGTGGGTAGAGGTGTATGGGGAGAGGGGGTGTGGGTTGGGAGGTGAAATGATGAAAGTGACTACGCTGCTTCCAGTGTTTATTAACTCCGCGAATGTCAAGGGGCAAAGAGAAGGCACCGAGGATGTGTGGTGCTGATGCTGATGCAGATGCGTGGAGACCGGCTTGCCTGTGATGGTAACGCGCAGCGGGGCCTCGGGTGTGAACGTGCAGCCCCCGGACAGAGAGCAAGCTGAGTCCCAGGGCCCCACTTACACACAAGGAACACGGGGTTGGGCCGCACAATGAAGTCCGGGAAGTAGAGCCACTTCACGATGTTGTCGTTGAAGCTGGCACCCTTGAACCTCCAGGGGTAATCTGCAGGGCACGGAGAGAGCCGGGTCAGGGTGCCCCTGGGGGGGGCCCTGGTTCCCACCATCCCCGAGGGGGCTCCACTCACCTCGGCAGGGCGCGGGTGGGAAGCCGATGCAGATCAGGTACTGGAAGGAGAGGATGCAGGCCAGGAAGCAGCAGTATTTGGGCCAGATCTCGGCGATGGCCTTCCTTCGGCGTCGGTACAGGACCGCGATCAGCCAGCAGGCGTGAATCATGGCGTAGAAGTCCATCCGCTGACCGATCACGTTAACTGACATGAGGAAACAGGTCTGTGTGAGGATGAAGAGGCAGAAAATCGGGGTTACAGGGCAGGGGACTGGTGTCAGCGGTCCCTTCCTGTTCCAGCGGGCCATGGGAGAGACCTGCATTCCTTGGGGGCTCTGCACCTATTCACCGGCTCTGCCTCTCGGGGCAGGGGAGGGTTCATCACGAAGACAGAAAACTGAGAGCTCATGCTTTCTTTTCTTTTCTTTTCTTTTCTTTTTTAGGGCTGCACCTGTAGCATATGGAAGTTCCTAGGCTAGGGGTGGAATCAGAGCTGCAGCTGAAGCCTACACCACAGCCACAGCAATGCCAGATCCAAGCCACCTCTGTGATTTACACCACAGCTTGCAAAAACACTGGATCCTTCACCCACTGAGTGAGGCCAGGGATTGAATCCACATCCTCGTGGACCCTATGTCGGGTTCTGAACCTGCTGAGCCACAACGGGAACTCCTGACCTGGTCACTCTTCATAAGAAACCACCTCAAATGGTGAAGAGAATTATGGCCGAGACCTCACCATGAAAAACATCCTGCCACGGGCAGGCAGACCACACCACCAGGTCACAACAGTGTGTCTGGCTAAGGTCACACATTTGGAAGGCACACAACGGACATCCATGTGTCCACATGTGACATTCCCGCATCTGTAAGACAGGGTCCTGAGAGGCCAGGCCCACAACTGCCAGGCTGACCCTTCAGTGGAATCTCCTCCCAGATCCTAGAAGATGTGCAATGAAGCGACCTCAGCAGCCACCTGGCCCAAAGCAGCTGCTGGAATTCTTACAGAAAAGAGACAGGTCAGCCAGGAGACTCACCTCTAGCCCGAACTTGTAGAAGAAGTAGTTTATGAAATACTTGGCACAGTTAACAAGCCCGTCATCCAGATGCAGCCTTGTAATGTCGTGGAAGATGGTTTTAGACACAGGGGCTGTGAGGTTGTTTCGACCGCGGTAGTATTCCTGGTGGCGGTAGATTGTGACCTCGAAAGCCAGAATGGCCAGCATCAGGAGGTTGTTCTAGAAACAAGGAAAGAGCAGGGGGAAGTCACATGCTTTATGACACAGTCATTTCAGCAAAACCTACCGCAAACCATCTATTCCATGCCTGATGCTGAAAAGGACCAAGTTCTATAAAATCCCACCTCTGTAAAAAATAGTCTTGAACTCAATGCTCATTCTCCCTGTTTTATGGTAACAAGGGTAGCGTGGCCAACACGTAGATCAGAATAATTTCCATGATAATAGAAACTAGAACCTCTAGACCACAGACTGGTGTTGGTCATTCCATAAAATAATAATAGTGATGATGATGATATAGTTTACATTTATGTGCCAGACACTATGTTAAGGCCTGGCATTAGAACCCTTTTCAAGGAAGTTTGCTTTATCCTTGTAACAGCTCTTGATGGTGGGCATCATTTGGGCATTACAAACCATATCTTCCCTATGAGAAAAAATAGGAAGCTACACAAAGAAAAATGGGATGCTTATTAGCACACATTAAAATTCTGGGAGTTAAGTACAAAGGTTTTAAGCACATTGTCAGCATAATCCACCAGAGTAAAATGTGAACAATCTGAATATTGCTTTCATGATGTTTGTCACAACAATTTGCAATCAAAATTCCTTTTTCAATGATATGCTCTTTTTGTTTGGTTACCTCTAAATCTAATATATGTATATAAACCCTTTGTTAAAATTTGTAGAGGAAGAGAATTTAGATGGCAAACATTTCTTGTCATGCTGTACCTACTTGCCAGAAATAATCACTGCTGACAGTTTGCTATAATTTACTCAGTATTTTTTCCTGGTGTCTAAAAGAGCTTATTATTATGTATGCTGCTTTGAAGTTTGCTTTTTGTTTTTTTCAACTTAACAATAGATTTTGGACATCTTTCAGCATCTGATCTCAATCTACCTCAACCATTGGGTGATTCTATAATGATCCAGTGAATTTGTCTGGCATACTTTATTCATTAATCTCAAACTACTTGATCAAATTCCTTTGAGCACAACGTGGTACTGATTTTCATGTCAGTCGTTTGTTTCAAAGGTAACTGCAAGCACCATGAAAGAGGATGAGGCTACTATCAAAGGTGAGATTAGTGGCCTCCAGACATGAACTCCACAGAGGCACAAACTTAGGGCGGCAGCTTTACCCGCAGGTAGACGAGCAGAGGGGCCGACTTCCTCAGGCCAACCCACTCTGTGGGGTCGATGGGAGCGCTGTAGAGCAGAGACTTGTTCAGCTGGTGGAGGGGGATATTCGTCTGATTTTCATTTGGCTGAAAAGAAGGAAAAAGGGGAGTAAGAAATGGACCCGCAGACTAGAGACATTCAGATTCGTCCCCCTCAGCTTTGCAAAGGGATGGGGGTGGGCAGGGAAGACCCTCTTCACAGGGGGGGGAAGCCCAGCATCAGAAGAGATGGGTGCCAGGGAGTATTCAACCTGCCAGGCTGACAGAGCCCAGACAGAGTATACTGGGGATGTGGGCTCCCCCGAGTCTCCCTATGTCCCCAAAGGCTGGCAAGAAGGCCCCATCTCTGAGGCTCACCAAGGAACAGTTAACAGAAAAGTTCTCAGGCTTGATGGTTTGCAGCTGATACAACATTTTGCAGACGATGATCACGCATGTCCAGACAGTGCAGACACTCGAAGCCAGACGGCGCAGCTTGGCGTACGGCAGAGCGAAAGCCCAGGAAATCAAAAATACATAGTTGAACAGAGACACCTGAAAATAGAAAGTCAGAAATGGGGGCAGGAGTTCCCGTCGTGGCTCAGTGGTTAATGAACCCAACTGGGATCCATGGGGATACGGGTTCGATCCCTGGCCTCGATCAGTGGGTTGGGGATCCGGCGTTGCCGTGAGCTGTGGTGTGGGTCACAGACGAGGCTCAGATCTGGCGTTGCTGTGGCTGTGGCGTAGGCTGGTAGCTACAGCTCTGATTGGACTCCTAGCCTGGGAACCTCCGTATGCCACAGGTGCGGCCCTAAAAGAAAGACAAAAAAAAAAAAAAGAAAAGAAAGAAAGAAAGAAATGGGGACAAAAATGCAGAACATGACAACATGACATCTACAAGATCTGGTAACGTGATTTAGTTGGTTCCTCTCAGTTCAGCACAGGCTGAGTCCCTGGCACGTGCAAGACACTGCCCTGGGTGTGAGATACAGGTCCTGTACACAGGTTAGGTGTGCAGCCAGAGGACATCAATTAACATGCAGTGGGAAACTACAGAGGTGAGCAGGTCTCTGTGAGAAGACCCACAAGGGCTCCTCGGCCCGCCTGGAGCTTCAGGGTGAGGGGAGGTGCCCACTCATTCTTAACCGTTTTCAGAGTTAAACAGTTAGAGGTCGAATGCTGTAACTTTTTTGTTCTCAATTAATATAAATATTAGGCTGGATTTATTTCTAGTTAATGTACAGACTTGGTGACTTAACAATGGAACAGGTGTCATTTTTTTGCTACAAATGTCACAGGGAGACTGGTTCCCATTCTGTCGCCACCTGGCCATGATCAACTGTCCATTTCAGATGGTTTGTGTGCAAAGGCAGAAAGTTCCAGGTTAGATGCAGAATTCACAGTAAATAAGATTCAGCCCTTAGTTACCTACTGGTGAGACAGTTCAGATTCACAGTATTGTAACTGCAGGATTATTATTTAACTTAAAAAATTATAGGCAGTAATTCCTGACAATTTTTAGAGGGCAAAAACTCTTTGAATTGTCACCAACTCAAAAACAGTCCAGGGAAATCAGACATACATGAAAGTTATCTGTTGAATAAATGGAAAGAAGGGCAATTCTCACAGTAAACATCAGATAATTGCTGACTGAGTGATGACTCCTCTTTCCAAGGAGACAACAGAAGTGCAATTACCACAAGGTTCAAAGACTCTGTGTCTCGTTCCAGAAACTCCAATCACTGCTGAAGATTTCTTTTTAGCAAGTTTTGGAACCTGCGTTTCCTTGGTAGCATGAACGGGAAGGTTACCGTTTCCCCCAAAGAGAATTTCTGGCTGTAGATTCCTACACAGGATCCTGTCTCAGACACCTGACTACACAATAGATGAGAATCAGGAACCTTGGTGCCAGGACCATGCTGTCAGGCACGAGCCGGGGGCTCCTTCTGTCCTAGATCTGCTCCCTGTTCTCAGGACAGCGGTCCCTTGGTTTTTTGGGTGTCACGTGTATGCCCACCTCAGACTCTGTGTCCTGTGTTTAAAGCATCAAGGACGGCTGGGAGGGAAGGGGCGACGCGCTCTGGCTCTGCTCGGGCAGGCAGCAGGCAGCAGTGTCACTTGCCTCTTTCACAGACACCCAGATGATGTAGGAAGACACGACCTTGATGACGTGCAGCTCCAGGACCCACCACAGGAAGGTCTGCAGGCGGTGGAAGCACTCCAGGAACTTCAGGAGCAGCACTGTGAGGCGGTCCATCACCAGGTGCCACTTGTTCCTCAGATCTGCAGGGCGGGAGACCCACCAGGAGCGTGTGTGTGTGTGTGTGTGTGTGTGTGTAGTAACTATTTGCAGCATGTCTGGGATCAGGAGAGTGGGAAGCTGCAAGATCAGGCTGGTGGGCAAATTCTAGGACAGAGTTCGCAGGAAGGGTGGCCCAAGAGCCCCATGGCCTGTGACAACTGAGAACAGGGGACAGGCTGCTTCCACTCAGCTTTCTGTTAACTTGGGCGAAAAAGAATTTTGACCTAATTTACTCTGAAGGCCAAGCTTTAATTCCCTCATTTCCCTTGAATATTAAGCATAACATTTTTCTTGCCCAAACAGGGTGTCCTTAAGGGCCAGCCACCCTGGAATGGTCCGGCTGAGAATGGACATTGAGGTCTGTATGACCCAGCTCACCAGTGCGGTCAGACTCATTTGAAACTTGATTTTCACAATCAGATTGGTCACTTTCTGCTTCCCACTTTGTGCCAGGGAATCTTGTTTTGCCGACTGGGGTGGTGTGTCTACCTGGAGGGTCTGTCACGGTTCGTCTGGATGAAAGTCCTCAAGGCTAGCCTCTATGAGCAGTCCCGGGATGGGCAGCTTACCTGACGTCTCCTCCTCTTCATCCTCCTCCTCCTCCTCGTCCTCACTGTCTCTGCTGAGCTCACCCTTCTTGGCCTTTGCGAGGCATCCCCCCGGCTTCTCCTCCTCGGGCCCGGCCAGCTGCTTGGCCTCCGACGCCTCCAGGGTGGTGGTCAGGTTCATCATGGCAAGGTCTGGAAGGCTTCCCTCGGGGTGGGCCAGCCTGTTGGCAGAGAGCAGCGAGTCAGGGTGGGAGAGGTGCCAGGAGGCGCAAGAGAGGGGGCTGAACAAATGGAAGTCACTAGCCAGCCTGGCATGTGGGCTTGTTAGCATCTGCTCGCTTTTTAGTTTGTAAAGCTCTTTCTCCGTTAGGTTTTGTTAGCTCTTCCGATTCAGGTTCTAGTGATTAGTCGGTCATGAGAGCTATCGACACCCAAACTTGACATTCCTCCCGCAGGAGAGAATGGTCAGAGTTTAGGATGTAGAAGCATGAAATGGCATCGTGTAGAGCAAGCATTTCATGGCTTCACAGGGGGACTTACTCATTTTGGTGGATTGGTAATTTTTTCTTGATGCTGCTCAAAGTAATTGAAATAGAAAGGAAAAAAAGGAGATGAGAACAGCAGAATTATAAGGAAAAGTCAGAGATCACAATCATGCTACATATCATCCACTACTGCATTCCTGAGGCCGGGTGCAGAGGGTCCTAGCGCCAAGTGCATTCCAGGGTGGCAGCTACCACGTGCTTGGAGCCCTGAGCCTGGCCGCTGCTCTGAGGGTGGGAGGGGCTGCGGTTGTCAAGGACAGAAGGCAGACACGGCAGAGGCAATCAGTCATGCTCTTGAGCTAACACAGCAAATCATCCCGCAGGAATCAAGTCATTCTCATCGTAAGGAAGGATTTTTTTAAAAAAAATCTCAGTGTGTGAGGTCAGCCTGCCTCTGAACAGATCTATCCCATCCTGCCATCATCTGAAGCCCACACAATGGATGCTAAGCTTTCAGGGGGAAGAAGCCTGCATCGCACCCCATCCTTGGCACCACGTGAGCAGCTGGACCAGCTCTCCTGAGGAGTCGCGTGTGAGCCTGGTGAGGGCACTGCAGCCTTGCTGAGCCCAGACCAACCCTCAGGGCGCAGCTTATCTGGGGTCTGGGAGGCAGATAATAACCAGTATGATCTTTCCCCTGATGTTCGTAAAAAAGTGTGTCTTTTTATTCATATTCAAATGACTGTCTGAAGGAACCACTACGGGCAATAAAATAGATATTAGGGGAAAATCTATTGGAAATACAGGTAGTCTTCTCCAGTTGCAGTAATTACCCTGTACATTTCAGCCTGGTTGTAACGGGATGGACACTTAATTCTGTTATTGCATCTGTATCATTGTGGACTCTGAGTAAATTATTTAACCTCTTGGGATTTATTCATTTTTTAAAAAAAAACAAAATGAGGAAGTTTGGCTAGATAAAAAAACTAAGCTCATATGCAACTTGTTGGTTTTATATCTAATACTCTGGTGATGCTGGATCACTGTTGTAAGGACCCTGCACTGCCCTTAGACTTTTAGAAAAACATCCTTCAAAAGTCATTCTTTTTAACAGGGTGTCAGGCAGGGAAATTAAAGAATGTCAGATACACGTTATTTTAATGAGCAAAGACCATGCCGAGGGTAGTGGGAGAAGTTACACCAACACATACTTTCTTATTCTCTTAAGCTAGACAATTCACCCTCCATGTTTGGGGACATTCCCAAAAGTTTCATTCTCGAAACTGTGGTCCCTTATCTCCTAACCAACTCTGTGCATCAACTCTCAAGGTCCGCCTGTCCTGCTTCGGTCATAGGACTCCATTCAGGTAAAAGCCAGGTGGGACACAACTGTCCACATTTCTATGTCCTCTTCAGGGCTGCCAGGGGATGGCATTTTACAAGTGAGAAGCTGCTTTCGTTAAGACAGGAGCTACCCTAAAAGTAACACCACTCTTAGGGGTGGAAGTACAGCATTTCTGTCACCTCCCTTGGCCCTGTGGTGACTTGATGCCGAAAAGAAAACAACTTTGCAATAATTAGCTCTATTTATGGCGGGACACTTGCAGCGGTGAGGCTGTTTCCGTGGCTGCCACGATGGCTACGTAAGAAAAAGTTCTCTGGCTGCGAGGCCCCCAAAGCGCCCCGAAGATTGGGGGGACATCAAGGAACAAAGAAATTTAAGAACAATAGAGGAAACCTTTTGGAGGCAAGCCCAGAAGGCCCACGTCTGGAAAGCTGCCACAGTGAAGCGGGGGCAGGCGGGGGGTTTCTGGGTCTAACGCTGCTCATCCCCAGTGACATCTTCCTCGTGAGGAAGCAGAGACACTGCTCTCCTCTGGAGCAGCCTGACCTCCCAACTCATCGCACAGGACAGAAAAAGGAAAAGGGGAAAAGCATGTGTCGACTATCACTTACGAGCCTCGGCGTTTGCTATCTGAAATTTCACTGAGAAAATCTGCATGCATATAATGTGGATAGATGGAAGTATTTTCAATGCGCTGTCAGAGTTTATAATTTTAAAAAGACATCTGTGTGGCTCCTCTCATTTTTCTCATAGCGTTTTTCCGAGGCAATGTAGAACAATGTTGAAAGCATGCTCTGGGGGATCAGAAAGACCTATATTCAAGCCTCAACATCTTGCTAGCAAGGTGACCTGGCAGATTTCCATGTCTTTTTAGGTTACCATGTCTGTTTAAGTTTCAGTTTGCTGATCTGTGAAATGCACCAACAGTGCCTACTTCCTGGGATGTTGTGAAAATGAAGGCAATTTCCATTAAATGCTTCACCCTGTGCTTGGTACAGGGGAACACAGAGTAAGGGAGCACCTGCTGAGGACAGATGTTCACATACTTTTGGATACTCTGTATCATCAATTCATGCCGAGGAAGAGGCGGAATCAGAACATGGCTTTGTGAGGGACCACACACGCAGGGGAAGGCGCTGAATTTGGACTCTGATTCTGTGGTCAGCCCATTCCTTAGCAGGCTTGGGAATTAGAATGGCCATTCAGAAGATCAGTGTAAATGTTTCTCCCTGGGGAATCTGTCCCCAGTGGTCTCAAGGCCCCTGCCCCTCCCTCCACCGTGGCTGGGCTGGGGTGGGGGGTGTTGCTGCTGCAGGGCTGGGGTCCAGCTGCCCGGGAAAGCCTGTTACCTTAACTTAGATATGTTCCCCCCTAAAATGTTAAAAAGCAATCCTCGCTTTTCAAAGCTAAATTAAAATGTGTACTCCACTAAAAAAAAAAAAAAAAAAAAATCCCTGAAATACCCAGCAAAGGCACTGAGGATACCGGCCATCCTCCACTGAGCCTCATGTGCACATTAGCGCCTCCCCCTGGAGGATTTCCATATTGGGATCCAAACCCTCCAGCTGATTAACTGCATTCTTGGCTCTGCCCCCCATCTCCCAATTTCCTAAATCCCTTGATTTTGCCTGTCTTTCCCCTCAGGGCACCCGTTTCCTTCTCTTTGCATTTTCTTTACCTAGCCTGGCATTCTGGCCTTGCTTTTATTCTGATTCAGGCTCTGACTTTAACCTTCTGGCTGTTAAATACGGCGCTTCTCTCTTGGGTTCTAACAGAGCAGGTGATTTTCTTGGCCTCTTCTCCCACTCTCCTTCGTGCTTCCACAGCTCTGGAAGTCCGCGTGTGCATTTCCTAGTGTGTGTCTACATCACTGTATTCTAATTACAGTTCTGAGGACTCTCTGGGGAGGGCAGAAGCCCAGCCTCGCTCTACCTGGGGCATGCTGTCACCCTCTGAATTTGGTGAATGACGTGTATGCACTGGACAGCCATTCTTAGGTGAAACTGAAGACACGAATACAGAGGCTTAATTCTGTACTAGGGATTGACTTGGAAAAGCCACATGTTAAGCTACTTTCCATTAAAGAAAATGGAAATTCTATCACTGTACAAGCTCCCTCAGTCTAAATCCATTTATGTGTAACTTCTCTAAGGTAAAACTGCACTCAGCCCATTCATTAGACCATTAGAAAAAAAGGAACTTTCATGCAATTTTGTAGTGTTTGTAAGTAATGTTTAAAGTGGAAGTTTTAAAACTCTCTAAGATTATATTCTAGACCTCAAAAGCACTTTCAGAAGACTGCATTCACCCATGAGCATTTGATTTGACTTAATAGCACATCTTAAATGTGTATGGTAGTAATGCCTCCAAAAAAATCTACTAGGCAGGACTGAGTGTAATGGCTCTAGATTGTGTGTATGTGGGAGAAATAATTGTAAAAATTCTACATCAGTCGTTTACAAACTCAGTTGGAATGTTCCTGCCATTTTTTCACATCATCAGAATTTATCAGTCACCCACTGTCCTCAATAACCCCTCCTTCACATCTGGTAAGGGCACGTCTAAATTTTCACCAACCCAGAAGTCAAATGTTAAGTATGGCTCCTCTTTCATCCAGCATAGGATTCTCCTTATAAAACAACATTGAGCATAAATAAATTCAGGGAGAAAGAAAGCTTATCTACTAAACAAAAGAGTGCACCCTATCATTCTAATGGGGAGAAGCCCCTTCAAAGCTGGGCACATGTCACATGCAGACTCAGAAGCACGTGCAGCCCAGTGAGGGGTGGGTTTGTTGGGTAACATGTCCCCTAGGGCACAGCTCTGGCTTTTCTTAAAAGGTCAACATTCAGACAAATGAGAGATTCCACTGGAAGGAAGACTGTGCTTCAAGGTCTTAATTATTTTACATGACTTTGCTTCTAGGTCCTTCTAAGAACTCCTGAGTGAATTCTCTGGCCTGTGACTTGGGTTAACGGGCATAGGCTTTCCCTCAATAGGAAAGTCTGAGACAATGGGGACAAAGCTTGTGCAGTTGTCCCTCAGAATCAGATCCAGGACCTCCTTGGGCACCAAAATCCATGGACGCTCAAGTCCTTACATAAAACGGCGTGATATCTGCATACAACCTGCACACCCTCCCTTATACTTTAAATCATCTCTAGACTACTTAAAATACCTAGTGCAATGTGAATGTCCTGTCAATAGTAGCTTGCACACGGCAATTTCCAGTTTTGCTTTGGGGAACTTTCTAGAATTTTTCTTTTTCTTTTTTGGCAGCACCCACGACATGAGGAAGTTCCCGGGCTAGGGATTGAACCTGTTCCATCACAGTGCCCTGAGCCACAGCAGTGATAACACCAAATTCATAACCTGCTGAGCCACCAAGGAACACCTGGAATTTTTTTCTTTTTGAATATTTTTGCTCTGTGATTGGTTTAATCTACGGAGCAGAAGCCGCAGGCATGGGGGCCAAGTGAACCAGCCTCCTCAGGCAGAGCCCATCACACTGACTCCTGACTTCTTTGGTGCTCTAGCCCCCTCCTCTCAGAGCAAATGGGAAACATGTTATGAGTGACAGAGGGCGGCTCCTCGTGTTCAGAGGGATGAGTCTGACATAACTGCTCAGATTTCTAGCTGGCATCCTTAGCTCACTTCTCTGCCTATCAGCTATATACCTGGACTTGATTTCTCCCTCTCAGGCTGTCAACAAAACTGGTCCCAAAGGGGACCAGCCAGGACTCACTGCTCTTCCTCTGGGATGTGTATCGTGATGCATATAAGTTTTCACACTTCCTTGGAAGCCCTGTCTCCAAGGCTTCCTATTTGGCTCTCAGCCTCAAGAAGAGACTGGACTGGAAAAGCAATGGATCTTCCCAAGAGTTATTTTGTTACCTGGATTTATTGCCAAATGCCTGTTTCTATTACCTGAATGACTGACTTGATACTAATGACATCACGCATAGGACCAGATATTTTAATTCACCTACTTCACCAAGTAAGAAGAGTTTTGGTAAATTAGAACTCAAAGGATCTGCTCTCTGTCCTCTTGGGGCACTTGAGGATAACGGTACACACAGCACGTATGAAAGCTCACTTTATGATGTGTGGTTACAGGCATGTTTTATCTCCCCAGCTGGGTGAGGTCTGCCTAAGGCTGTGCCTAGCTCTGCAGGTTTTTTTGCGGTAGGCGAATACATGGTGAAATCTGATGATGCATAATATGGTTCTTCAATATGTTGTTCTTTCAAGAAGAGGTATATTTAAAGAAATTGATGTTTTAATGCTCTTTTAGTTATAGATGCATTCAAGAAATATCTACAGGGGGTCAACTAATGGTGCAGCCCCCAAGGTAGGTGAGACATGGACCCCGTGGTGGATTTTACAGGGACTCCAGGCCTGAGGGGCGGAGGTCTTGGGCAGGGGAGATAAGACAGGCAGGCAGATGGACGGCCGAAGGCCAGTGCTCCGCGGATTCAGGTCACGCTCAGCGGGACGTCGGCAGTGCCCGGCAGGTTTGTGGAGGTTCTGGTTCTTGAGCTGAGCTCCAAGTGACGTGTGCAAGAGGGCCGAGAGCTCTCAGGCAAGCCTGGAACTACGTCTATCAAAGAGTGACACCAATAGGACACACGTCTGAACCAAGACCAAAGCCGAGCGCCAGCTGAAGACCGCGGCCCCCTCCGTGTCCACCTGGCAGCATAATTCGGTCCAGACGCCGAATGGGTGGGTTTGCAAAATACATCCACGAGCGTACCTGCAGCCCACGTCTGCTATCTGATGACTTCATTTTTTCATCTACTAGGTAATACAGTTGTTTAACACCCCAAGTGCCCATTAATAAAAAAGAAACCAAGAGAGAAAACATTGAAGTACCCACCTATTTATTATTAGATACACGCGCCCATTGACCTTGGCATGGCTACGCGGGAAGCACAAGGTGGCACGCAGTGGCAACAGGGAGACAGTCGGAGAAAGAAAGAGGAGATTGTTAGCCAGAGAGAACAGGCCGACTGTCCTGCAAGCTCTGCGTCACCCAGTGTCATCGACACGGTTCGTGCCCTGAAGAAGGGTGCAGACAACACGATTCAGCAGCGATGTGGAATCAAGAGTCGGGAGACGCTTGATGGCAAAGCCGCCCCATCCCTCTCCCTCCCAGGCTCACACGCCTTATCAAAAATCTATCAGGTGTTGATGTTCAGAGTACATTTACCAAATAAAATACAGCCTAGGAGACTAATTCTCGTTCCTTCCCCAGAATTAAAAAAAGAACATCCTCCTGAGTATCCATATTCAACGTACTGTCTTCGAGGTTTTCTTAAACTGAAGTTAAAAAAAAAAAAAGTCATTCTACTTCAATAGGCATCAGAGCACTTTATAATATAAATTATGGACGAACTAGAGTTCCCGTCGTTGTGCAGCAGAAACAAATCCAACTAGGAACCATGAGGTTGCGGGTTCGATCCCTGGCCTCACTCAGTGGATTATAGATCTGGCATTGCCGTGAGCTGTGGTATAGGTTGTAGACGTGGCTCTGATCTGATGTTGCTGTGGCTGTGGCGTAGGCCAGCAGTTGCAGCTCCAATTGGACCCCCAGCCTGGGAACCTCCATATGCGAGTGAGGCCCTAAAAAGCTAAAAAAAAAATTATGGACAAACTACAGTGATGGATGTTTACATAAGTGATGGATATTTAGTACCTTACGATTTAGTGTCTACTGTGTAATAATTACAATTACATGCTAGTATAGGTTTTCTCAATATATAAATGAAATGGTGTTCCTGAGAATGCCTACCTAGAAATAATAATAGTTTCTCCTTATGTCGATCATAAAATGTTTCCATAATGCTAACTTCATAAACGCTGTAAGACTAATATAGTCTTATAGACTTCAGACATCTGCCTCCAGTGCCCACCCAAAGCACACAAACAATGGAGAAAACAGGAAAAGAACAGCTGGCTATTCACAGAAACAACAGCACCGGGGTCAAATGAAGGGGTAAAACACATCAATTACCCCCAATTTGGGAGTCTCTTCCTATAAACCATCTATTAAAAAGCCATTCTATCCCAGCTCTGAAAATATCTTTCTCTTCACCATTTTGATCTTAACGTAGCCATTTATTCGGGCCCTAGGTGAAAATGACCATTAAGGAAAATACTACAGTGAAAAGGAGTTGCTAAAAAGATGGGATACCTATCCTACTTCCCAAGTCGAAATCTGGGGACTCTTGCACAAAATCCCAAAACACTGAACTCGAGTGAGTCCTTTGAATTCCCTGAGTTCCCAGAAAGATGCTTTGCACAGAGCCAAAAATTATCCCGTGTGCCTAAACCACCCAGATGGCTGACATCACACACTCTCACCTCACCCTTTACCCTTCCTTGGAGAAGCAACTGTCAAGGGGGTGTTGAGGGCTGAGCCGCAGCCAGAGGACTGAACAGGCCTCCTTCTCTGTCCTGCCCGGCGTGGAGGGTAAGAGCTGCAGCCGCAGCAGAAGCAGGGAAAACACATCTTCACCTGAGGTTGCCATCCTCCTCCAGAACCCACGTAATTAGATCATGTTCTATAGACTTAAGGGGAACCCTGCAGAACAAATTCAGTTTTCCATAATTCCACTCCCTAGCACAGCAGACCACAGGGCAGTGTGCTCTTTCACCACCGAGTGCCTGATGAAATACCACGTCATCTTCTTTTGATGGACACATTCTTCCCCTTGAAAAAGAGCTAAGGGGAATTTTCAACAGTGGCGTCTCTGCTCCTTTTAATCCAGTGCTTTGCTCCCTTATGTGCTCGCCATGTGTTTTTCCAGGAACTGAATCACAGGCTATTATGTGGAAGAGAGAGGAAAATCAGTATTGGCATTCATTAAACGAATGCCTGCAATTTTCCTGTGACAGAACAAACAGGGGGTAAGTGACGGCCCGCCGAGGTTTCAGCACACATGGCCAGGGAGCGCCACATCCTGTCTGCTGCTGGGAAACAATTTGTGCTTATTGATGGGAAGGGAGCTGATAAAAGACACGCTGCCTCTGTTTTTTGCTTAAATGTCATTCTAGTTAGTAGTAGATGGCAAGTTCTTTCTTTTTAGCCAGGGAATTCTGCAGTACACGCTCACTCACAGCGACTTCTTTATTGCCTGTTAGTGTGACAGAAAATTCACCTTCTCAATTAGCCAGATTCTATAAATATCCTAGAAATATCTCTACCTGCCTGGACATAAAATACACGTCACCATTGCTCGAGAATTTGTCTGCAGCAGCTGCTCTGAACCAACAAGACCACTGCGTGAACCAGTCATAAGCCAATCCCAACTATTTCAGAAAGTGCCCATCAAATAGTCCCCATTTTTCTCATTTTTCCCCCTCACCACCAGGCTGATGCTCATGGACAGTTCGGGACTGAAATTCTGAGTTAGATGCCTGGGGGGGATCAAGGCTGCCTTTCTGGCTGCGGGAAGCAGGCGCCTCCTGGGCTGGCTCACCTGTAGATAGTGCTGTCTTCCTTGCTGGGAATGGACTTCAGGTCAGTGAGTTCCAGGAACCGATCGTGGAAATAGTGCAGGTGCAGGATACACACCAGCAGAAAGGAGGTGGGGATGAAGATGCGAGTGAAGAGCTCAGCCACGGTGAACTGCTTCAAGCCAAGGTCCTCCAGCCTGCAAAGCCAAGCAGAGCGAAGAGCAAGAACCCCTTCGTCAGGGCAGCCACACGCTCCTGTAACCCACCATCGCCCCACCAGTGACGGCGGCCTGCTGCCCACATGGCAGCGTGGCCTTTGCCTCCACCAGTCCAGCTTGCTGCCTGCCCGGTGCTCCACAACAACCTTGACACAGGCAGCGTCCAGGGCTGCGTCTCCACCTTGGCCTCCTTCCGCCTGTCCTCCTCGGGAATGATCCTGGCTGTGCCTCCACACCATCCTGGTTCTTGTCCCCCTCCTGCTAGACTCAGATGTGGACACAACCCAGGCTCAGCCGTGAGCCTTGAGCTGGTCTCCCCAGGTAATTTCACCTTGACAGGGAATGTGTGCACCGTCTTTACGCCTGAAACTCAAGTGGACGTTTATAGCTGGGCTTCACCGTGGACTCTTCCACCAAGTGTTTACTGGAAATTGGTTGTTTCACTGTGATTTCACGTTAGGTGTTTTTGAGACAGTATTCTTGATTTCCCTACTCTTCTAAGCAGCTGAGCTGTCCTCCCACCCAGGTCTCCCATGGAACAACCACCTGCCTTGTACAAAATGCCCAGCGTGGCGTGTCTCCCTGCCTGCTTTCTGTGCCTCCACGGCTCGGCTCCGTCGTCCACATTTCCTCCAACCTCATCTCCTGGCTGGCTCCAGCACCCCTGTTCGAGGTGCACCTACCACCGTCCCCCACCAGGACCCCAGCTACTGCTGGCTGGCCAATCCAACTGTGTCCACTCTTGCTCCACACACACCATTTTTTTTCTCTGCCAGTCAAGGATTTGTTAAAGACTTTAAAACAATTCACCCAGAATGAAGGGAAAACCATCACTACCTATAAGCCCTGCACCTCCAGGCACCTGGCTGACCTCTTCCACCTCTCCCTATGCTCCCCACAGGTGAGCCTTGCCGCCGTTCCTCATACACACCAAACTCTGCCCTGCCTCAGGGCTTTTGCACTTCCTGTTCTCTTTGTCTGGAATAGTCTTCCTCCTCTCAATTCCCAGCTCACACGCTTTTCTAAAGATAAGCTCCTTCTTCATGGAGTTTAAACGACCCCTCTACTGGGAAGCCTGCCCTGACCACTCCATCTATAGTGAGTGCTTCAACACTATTCACTGCCTCAGCTTGTTTTTGTTTCTTTTGGAGTTTGCAATTTATATGGACCTTAAGTAGGCTTTTTGGTTTGTTTTCTCTCATAGAATGTAAACTCCACAGTTCAGACTCTGTCTCTCTTGCTTCTGGTTGCATCTTCAGGTGCAGAACAGTGTCTGGCCCATGGGAGGCACTCAAGAGATATTTATTGGGAGTTCCCCGGTGGCCTAGGGGTTAAAGGATTACATGTTGACACTGCTGTGGCGTGGGTTGGATCCACATGCTGTGGGTGTGGCCAAAAATATTTGTTAAAGGTGTATTACTCTAGATACACGGGAAGCCTTCCTTCCAAGCTTTTCTCCTAGCCACCTCTGAATATTCAGCTCTATGATCAGTTCTGGTGAGACAGCTAAACAAATTTTAATAGTTTACAAAAGCAAATTAGAAAAGGCTAGAGTTCTATCTATTTTATGAACCAGAAAGGTCTCATCACCACTAGCCTCTTAGCCCTTTTTCTTCGGCACCCACCATCCCTTAGGATCTTAGCACCGGCTTCATCAGTGAGGAGAGGCTGCTGCATTATGTCACAAACCCGAAGGCGAAGAGCTAGGAAGGCAGCAAGCGTGACTGTGAGGAACTGGGTAGGTGCGCTCCCAGCGGAAGTGACATCAGAAAATGCCATCTCCTTGACAAGGTGGTGATGAAACTTCCCTTTTCCAGTCGATACTTACCGAGTGCCCACTATGGGGTAAAAGCGTGGGACTAGGTCACAAGAACTTAGTGACTGAGACATGAATCCTGTCCCTAGGGAATGCCTAGCCAGTGAGGATGTCATGTTTTACTCAAATCTCTCAGAGAAGATTTGAACACTATGCATCCTGCTTGTCACTTTCCATCCCACTGCATACCACAACTGCTTACTTTTCCTTTTTCAATCCCGTCATGTTTTGCCACAGGCCAGGGAAATTTTCAAACTGATACGTGTAGATAAAGATAAGCACCAGCATAGTGTAGATAACCACTGACATCCAAAAGTATTTCAGAATCCGCCTCCACCATTCATAGTGCACCTGCGAATCAGACGTTGACAAAGAAGAAAACAAACTGGTTAGAGGCAACCTCACAAAAATATCTGCTGTAGTCCACAAAGACACGTGATTCCATTCACATGTGTTTGAAAACAAAGTCAAGTTCAGTTTTGGATTGTGAGGTTCTGGTTCTCATAGAATTGAGTGGATGTGGCTGGGAATCCGGTTCTGCTAGAAGCCGTGAGCTGTGTCTTTGGACCAAGTCGCTGGACCATCCAGAGCCTATTTCCTCCTCAAGAGTATTTACCTTACCGTTGTCCTGAGGATGAACTAATGATCTTTTGAAGGTTCTCACTATGATATCTGGGCTGTAGAAGGCTTTCAAGGAGGCAGGAGCTGCTGCTGCTGCCCTCAAGGTCATTGCTGGGGAGGCTGTCCGTTTTGAAATTCCAAGTGATGCCGTATAAATACGAACGTGAAACCACCAGAGAGGGAGACATCCTTCTTCACCATAAGTGTGGGGTTTTCATTAGAGAACACCTACCCGGGATTTCAAGTAGGATTTCAAAACTTGATTGATTTCAGTTGAGACATTTTTACCTCCACATGCAACAGACTCCTGTTTATCAGAGTTGCTTTATTTGTTTTCTGGTTCCCTGCACAGACATTCGACTGTTGCACATGTTTCTATCCCTGGGTTCTCTTCCATCACCAGGTAAAATGGAAAGGGTGAAGAGGCTAACTCATTTTAATATAACCGTTCATAAATTCTAATTAATGAAACACTAAAGTGATGATGTGTCATACGTATATTTGTACACACACACACACACACACACACGATTTTCTGACTCTAAAGTCTGAAATACAAACGAACTGAGTGTCATGCAGTATTTTATGTTATCCTGCCACTGATTTTATGTTCCTATTCAAAAATGTCATCTAATGATATAGGCTTCTTTTTTAATTAAGAATTTTTGAAAAATGTAAATATTTTTTTCTGACTTTTAAAGACTCTACCATTTAAAATAAGTGAGCCAGCTGAAGAGGGCCTTTTCTTATCTCAGGATTCCTCATGCGTGACATTGGGATCTCACCGACCACTTCACAGGATGTGTCACAAAGTGAGAGTAACAGGGTCTCTCTGAAGGAACCTCACATATATTCCCAGATGGATGCAAGGAGGACAAAGAGGGACAGCTGGTCACCCACCTGATACAGGGCCACGCAGAACAGGAAGAGAACCATGTAGATGATCTTGTACATGACAATTTTCCCCTCGAAGCTGACGAAGAAGAACATCCCTCCGCAGACATAGATCCAGTACTTGATGAAAAGGGCCACCACCAAGTTCCCCAGCACCTTCATGACGTCCTGGTCATCCTCCTCCTCCTCCTCCTCCAGTTCCTGCTTCTCTTCCTTGGTCATCTCTTCGTCCTCCTTCTCTGGGGCCTCCCCATCCACGTGCACATCCTGGTCATCATCTTCAAAACAGAAGACCGAGCTGTTAAATGGAGCCGGACCCCTGACCAGAACCACACTGACCCAAGTGATGCACCTGATGCAGAACCATTTGATCTGAATGATTTTAGACAGTTCTAATACCTGAGCCAGAATTTACGTAACTAATCAGAGCCCATTTTCCTAAACTTCCTGAAACAGTTTTCAAGAAATACATTTAGTATTATTTCTACACTAATCTTTTTATAATACCTATTCCATTTCCGATATCCAGTGACAGCTATAATTACTACAGGATCAAGAAAAATAAGTAGGCAACAATAACACCAAGCAAAACTACTATGACAATTTCAAATTCCAATGGTCACATGGCACTAGACCATCCTAGCAGAATTGTACTGAATCTGGGCTGATGGTAGTAATCTTAACCCAAAAGCACACTTTTAAAGATCTTAGGTAAGAGTTAGAGCTAGATATAACTGAATTTAAATTGGCTTGAAGATTAATTGTAATTTAACTAAGGTTAAGTAGTTTTATGCATTGGACTTAAAAGCTTGTTTGGACTTACTTTAAAATGTGCTAATATATAGGACTCATCTTTGTGTTATTAAGGCAACTACATTTGAAAAATTTATTCAAATGACCAAGAGATCCACAGAGTGAGGGGATTGAAAGTGAAGTGAGAGGCCAGAGTAACTATTGATCTTAAATGATTTTATTCTTTCTTTATTTGCATTTTAGGGCTGCATCTGCTGCATATGGAAATTCCCAGGCTAGGGGTTGAATTGAAGCTATAGTTGATGGCCTGTGCCACAGCCACAGCAACTCAGGATGAGCTGCGTCTGTGACCAACACCTCAGCTTGAGGCAATGCTGGATCTTTAACCCACTGAGCGGGGCTAGAGAGCAAACCCAAGTCCTCATGGGTTTGTAGCCCAGTGAGCCACAATGGGAACTCTGAACTTATTCTTTATATAAAATAAAGAATGATTAAATTCATCATCAGAATTTAATCATTCTGTTCATAGAGATATCCAAACTCAACTAGTCAAGATTTAAATCTTACAGACTTTTGTTGCTGAAAAGCAGTGCCATGTTTAGGTCTAAATGGGAAGCCATAAGAAAAGGGTGAGTGTGTCTGGGTTGGCTTTTCCCTCCTTACCAGGTTCATCTTAAGGTTACCAGCCCAGACTCTGCAAACTTTTATGGCCTCCTTTTCAGAGACAAGGCTACATTAAATTACACTTATTGGTATATCCAGGCCAGCAGAGAGCGAGCGGTTCTCATTTCACACCTACAGCAGGTCTAAGACCACAAGGTGATCATCCAAACAGCCCCTTCCCCTTTGGACTTTATGGCACATTCATTTCTGAAAAGGACAGGATCTGAATTTAAAAGATCTGGACCAGCTTCTTGGTACTAACACTCACTAAAGTGACCCTGGAGAATCGAGTGAATCCCTCTGAGCCTCAGCTCCTCTTCCCTTAACTGGAATTACTTTTGTGAGGATCACTCGTGAGTGATCATGAGGATCATGCTCGTGAGGAATCATTCTCGTGAGACACAGGTTTCTGAAGCTCCTGTGGACACCCAGGTGCTGGGGCTGAGCCCTGGCACACGGGTCTTCCTCTGCCTGTGTCAGCGCCTGGCTTCCCACTGGGCTGGATGGCAAGCTTCTGCGATGTCCTCTGGGGCCTGTCCTCCGGTCATGTGCACCGATTACCTTTTTCTTCATCTTCCTGGCTGCCGATCTTGACCTCAGACAGGAGAGCTTCCTTTTCCTGGAGAGCTTTTTGCTCTGTGAGATGCTGTCGCAGCAGTAGCCAAAAAGTAATGGTGAAAAGGATCTGAAAGGAGAAAATTTGGAAAAGAAGCATCACATCATCGAAGTATAGGCATATTTCAACAACTTCTAGGCCTGCTCTGCGTGGCACTGGGAGCACATGAAATAAAACGTTCTACTTGAGATGGAGTCAGGCATCCCCTTGGTTTAGCTGAAAGTGACTGGCTTTTAAATCTCCTCTCTCGAGGGTGCTGGCCTGCCGTCCAGTGCCAGAGGCGCGTTCACGCCTGGGGAGCTGGGTGAAGAAGCCCGGGGTAGTCGGGCTGGAACCTGCCCAGGGCCGGTGGTCTCCTTCAGGTGCAGGTCCCTGACTTCCTGCCCTTTCCTGACATCAACGCATGTGTAACAGGAAGACTGTTCTTCTACGATCCCCACTGTTTCTGCCATGTCCCTTACTTTGCGGAATCCCACAGATACGGAGAGAACACAGCAAGCAGAACCTGTCAGGAGGCCCATTCATCTCCCAAAGCTGAAGGGGCAATTGTTCTAAGTGTCCACACACTTATATTAACATTTCCTTGAGGGCGAGGAACAAAAACTCAGGATTTCAGGGAACTGTGTTCTTCATGGAATACAGAGCCAGGCACATAGTAGCCTTTCCGTACTAGCTTTATTAAGATAGAATTCACATGCCTCACGACTCACCTATTTAAAGAATGCCAATCAATTTTTAGTATATATATAGTCTTTTTGCCATTTCTTGGGATGCTCCTGCAGCACATGGAGGTTCCCAGGCTAGGGGTCCAGTCGGAGCTGTAGCCACCGGGCTACGCCACAGCCACAGCAACGCAGGATCCGAGCTGCATCTGCGACCTACACCACAGCTCATGGCAACCCCGGATCCTTAACCCACTGAGCAAGGCCAGGGATCGAACCCGCAACTTTATGGTTCCTAGTCGGATTCGTTAACCACTGAGCCACAACGGGAACTCCCAATTTTTAGTATATTAACAGAGTTGTGAAACCACCACTGCGATCAATTTTAGGGTGTTTTCAACCCCCAAAAGAAGCCCCATAACAGTGGCCCTCTTTTCCCCCTACCCCATCCCTAGCCAACCACTAACGTACTTCCAGACACTACAGAGTGCCTAACCTGGACATAAATGGAATTATGTATTATGTAATATGCATTCTTTTGTTGTGGCTTATTTTACTTGACATAATGTTTCCAAGGTTTATCCATGTTGTAGCATGTATGGATAATTCATTTCTTTTTGGTATCAAATAGTCTTCTGTAGTAAGGATAGAATATTTATCTATTCGTCAGTTAATGGGCATTTAGGACTTTTTAGCTATGACAAATATCTGCCATGAGTATGCATGGATAATTTTTTTGTTGGGATATATATTTCCTGTGCTCCTTGGTCTGTACTCCTAGGAGTGGAACCGCTGAGTCCTAATGATAATTTTAGGTTGATATTTTGAGGAACTGACAAGACTATTTTCCAAAGTGGTTGCACCATTTCCCATTCCCACCAACGTGTGGGCCACTCCAAAATCCCGCTTCCTCTCTGACATCTGGGATTGTCATGCTAGTGGGTATGAAGTTGTGTCTCACTGTGCTTCACAGTAAGATTTTAATAAATATTTGCCAAAGAAAGAGAAAAAAAAAAAAAAGACTAACAAGTGGGTCATTTTCATTTGGAGTAACTGCCCAGTTAACTATTCATAAATGTCCACTTACCACTGACTTTCAACATAAACTGGTGCCAGTAAGTCCCAATAAACACACTCAATCAAGAACCCGAGGACGCAGACGTCTGAAAATCTGGGACTGAACTTCTGGAAGTTTGAAAGCTTTGTTTTTGTGTTTTCCTGTTCACTTACCTTTGAGGCAAGTTCCCCTGGCTCCTTCTTTTCTAAAAATCCTGGGACCTTTTTAATTTCAGGGAGCTCAAAACTCCATATGTACTGTAACACAAGCAGCAGGTTTCCGTAGATGACCATGAACGGAGAGCTGATCATGGCATATTTCCTCCTGTTGCGAATCATCCAGAGCGTGCAGGACCAGATCAGCAGCACGAAGGTCAGCCAGCTGTGGTAGGTGATGCTCCAGGCCTCGAGGGAGGAAGGAGAAGAAAACCATGACGTCAGTACGAGGCAGGTGCTGCCCTCAGAAGTTAGAGGGTACATGGACAGCAAAGGCCCATGAGATTCACGCTCAGGAAGGACAGGGTTGGGGGGAATCGCAGGCGGACTTCCTAACGTGCAGGGGATGGAGAGAGGGGAGGCTGCTCCTGGGAGATAACATTGCCCTTCGACTTCCCAGAAGGAAGAGGGCCGGGGGGTGGGGGGTTGGGGGGTGGGGGAGGGTCTTCATTCCCGCCCTTTGCCTTCCAGCCCCAAATGTCTTCCTTTTCACCCTGCTTTGCAGGATTAAGAGCAACTGTAAGCTTGCTGGGGGGTCGGCCATTCTTTTGGGGTGCCGGGTGAGTGGGGCTATTGCTGGGTTCAGAAATGGAGGCTGTGGGGACCGCCGGGATCCGTGGGTGGGCTGGCCTCAGGGAGCACCCGCAGCAGAGCAGCCGAGAAGAGAGACGATGGGACTCGGCATTTCCAGAAGGCAGGGGCAGGCTAGGCATCTGCACACCCCACACGGCAAAGCCGGTTCATGGAGAGGCCACCTTGGCCTCTGTCCTGTCTGGGACAGGATGCATCTTCCCTTTACACCAAGTCCCCGAAGATCCAGGGTACACCTGGAAGGGCAGCTTCCAGAACATTCTACAAAGTCAGGTTGGTGAATATTGTTCAGGAATCTATCCTCTCTTACCATAATCTCAGATACCAAACTTGGTGTGAAAAGACCTTTAAAAATATTTTCTAGCCATATTTGGACCTAACTGAAATCAATCATATTCCTGACTATCATGAATTCTCAAGAGTTAATTGTAAAAATCGAACACGTTTTACAAGTCTGTTTTGCATCTGGGAAGCAGAAAAGTATTAAAATAAATCAGATAAATGAATAAAGTCAGCACAGAAGAAACAATTCCTTGTAGTAATCTGCAAATCTGTCCTAAAGCACAGCTAGCTTTTTTAGTGCAGAGTTATTTTAAATTGTTGGCTAAAATATATGGTAATTATAAACTAGACATTTATATTGCTTTCATTAAAACTGAGTGATAACTATTATCAAGGTCTGAATTATTTTCATGAAAATATTATTCCCTGGAACTGGCATTATCAAAGGTAGGTGACATTGAATGCATTTATCCCAGGATGAAATTCAGCTCTGACCTTGCCATTTGTGTGTGAGTGACCCAGGAGCATATTTTCACAGATACTATAACTCCAGCAGATTTTTGCCCTGTACACTATTTTTGTTTGGGAGGATGAGGGTGAAAGAGAGAAAAACAAATTACGAGGCTCTTATTACACTCCTCTCCTCTTTCATGCTTAAGCTGCACATGCCTCTCACTTGTTGGGGGTAGAATCTGCATTACGTTCTTTCCTTGACTCAGTTTCAGGATTTTCTGATGCTTTGGTACATTTGCACTTTGTGGGTTGTTTTTTTTTTTTGCCAAGCCCATGGCATGTGGAAGTTCCCGGGCCTGGGATCGAACCTTCACCACAACAGTGACAACACCTGCTAGGCCACCAGGGAACTCCTTGCAATTATACTTTTTTCTTTTTTTTTTTCCCACTGTACAGCAAGGGGGTCAGGTTATCCTTACATGTATACATTACAATTACATTTTTGAATAAAGACATCTATCATTCTAACAGACTCCTCAGGACTACTCTTTCTGTCTGTGATTTAAAGTCTGCCACCCTGTGGGAGCTTCCAACGGAAACCAGGCACTTTAAAAACATTAATATTGTGGCTGTGTTAAAACAAGAGAAATGGTACCAGACAAGGGCATGTCTTCAAGGAAACATCTGCTCTCCTATGTTGTTCTTACAATAGATGTTTTTTTTCTACTAAGTAACTTCGTGTGTATTCCAAGTTTTTTTTTTAAGTGTCATTTCTTTACAAAAAAAAAGAACAAACTTATCTGGCTTATTTTGAGAGCAGAAAAAGAAATGTATATGCTCCTGAGTTCAGCATCAGAATTAGTTGATATTTGAAAATCATAGTTTTGCTGATTTTGGTTTTGTTTCAATTAGGGATTGATATATAGAAAGTGTCAAAAAGTACCCAAAGAGCACAGAATTAATATTATTTAGGGAACATAGTTTATAGTCCCCAAAAGAGACATTCTTAACTCCTGCCTCCCAAATCTCTCAGCTCTGGCCGTGGTCCTTGCAGAACAGGTTCACTGGGGAGACATCTAGACTGCGTGCCTGATGTTTAGGGGTTTTTCCCCCTATAATTTTGAAATAGTTTCATTTTTTAAAATCAAAAACAGTGTTCATGGGATCGCACCACTGGCCACAAAATTTGAAGCTTTTTGTGTTAAAGAAGTGTTAGGTTTCTCAAAGATAAATTAGCTTTCCCAAGAAATGTGTCTTTGGAAAGGGTAGAAATTGACCTTCTTTTATGTCCTGCTGATGGGGCCAAGTACTTTTTTTTTTTCTTTGTTGGCTGCACCTGAGTCATGTGGAAGTTCCTTTGTCCGGGAATGAACCCAAGCCACAGTAGCACCTGCAGTGACAACGCCAGATCCTTAACCTGCTGAGCCACCAGGGAATTCCAACCAAGGACGATTTTTGAAGCTGTGATGCTAGGAGATGGAGGGTGTTCCCAGACATGAGGGGAGACAGTGGTAACTGAGAACTCACAACCAGAAGCAGCTCTTGGGGACTCTAGTGTGGGATGCTTAGATTGGTAAACCTTTGTTGCAGCTCATGTGGAATAAAGTCTCACTGAAATCTAAGATGAGATGTGACTACAACTCTCATTATCTGAGGGGAATAAAAATGGTCCCTGTTACTCCTACACCCCTTCAATGCCTCTTAGAGAAACTAGCCATACATCCTTTTAAATGGGCAAAAGAGGGTACTGTCTCACTTGATAGGCTAATTTAAGAGAAAAGCACACACATTTAAATAGGTGAAGGAGCGGAGGATGGGATTTTGAAATCTAATCTGTAACGTAAAGGTCCCGTGAAAAATTAACATAAGCAGCCCTCCTCTGCCCAAATATTGGGAGGATGAAGATCTCTGTGCTGGCGGGGAGATGGTGGGGCTCAGAGCCCAAGGGCGTGAGTGCCACCCACCCCTTCAGCATGCGCGCCACCTCCTGGACGTACCATCATAGCGATAAGGGCACAGATGTAACTTTGTTTCATGATAAACTGGAACACAGAGACCATGGCATGGACTTTGACGCTCCTTTTCTCCTCGTGGCTCCTCTCCTCCTCGAATTCTTCTCTCTCTTCTTCTTCTTCCTCCTTCTTTTCTAGAGGGACAGATTATTTTATGTAAAATGTATGCAAATGTGTGAATTTCATATAAACATCCAGAGCAGTGGAACACATGTGTGTCATCTTTCTTTCAACACAATAAATGGGAGAAAAGGGAGAAAGGCCTCCTCCAAGTTTGGGTTCTCTTGGTTATTTTATTAGACAAAAAGATCTCTTTCTGAAAGACCTTCACCCACTAACCAGCAAAACCACTATGATTACGGAATCAAATTACAGAAAGACTAAAACACATCTATGCACATAGGTTTAACACCAGAAACAAGTTTATATGCTTAAAATAATATTTTATCCTTTCTTTTTCTTTCTTTTCTTTTTTCTTTTTTTGCTTATATTTGCTTTTTAGGGCCATACCTGTGGCATATGGAGGTTCCCAGGCTAGGGGTTGAATCAGAGCTACAGCTGCCGGCCTACATCACAGCCACAGCAACGTGGAATCCGGCCGCGTCTGCGACCTACACCACAGCTCATGGCAACCCCGGATCCTTAACCCACTGAGCAAGGCCCGGGATCGAACCCACATCCTTATAGATACTTGTCAGATTTGTTTCTGCTGTGTCACAACGGGAACTCCCTTGTCCTTTGTTTTTCAAAGTTTACCTATCTGGCCACTTATTTTATACCCAAGAACAGAACACACAGAGCAAGATGTAGGGACAAAATTTAGGCAGAAGTTAAGGCAATGAGCTTAATCATACTGATCACAGAAGAAAGCAACACCTCTGCTAAGAAAAAAAGAAAGAAAAAAGAACTGAATCATATGCACACTAAGGTATATGGAATGATTGGCCAACAGGGACCTGGTGTATATCACAGAGAACTCTGCCCAATATTCTGTGATGGTCCCTGTGGAAAAGAATCTGAAAAAGGGAGTTCCCGTCATGGCTCAGCAGAAACGAATCCGACTAGGAACCATGAGGTTGTGGGTGTGATCCCTGGCCTTGCTCAGTGGGTTAAGGATCTGGAGTTGCCATGAGCTGTGGTCTGGGTCACAGATGCGGCTCAGATCCTGAGTTGCTGTGGCTGTGGCGTGGGCTGGCAGTTGTAGCTCCAATTAGACCCCTAGCCTGGGAAACTCCATTTGCCAGGGGTGCGGGCCTAAAAAGCCAAAACAAAAAAAAAAAAGAATCTGAAAAAGAATGGATGTGTGCATGTGTGTGTACATGTGTGTACTGAATCACTTTGCTATACAGTAGGAATTATTGACATTGTAAATCAACTATACTTCAATAAAATAAAATAAAATAAAATAAAATTAAATAACAAATCTGATGAATGATGAAGCGAAGACAGACTGGGAGCCTGTGCCAGAGGGGAGGCTCCCTACCTGAGGAGTCCTCGGGCGGCTCCCAGCGGTACTGAGGGGTGGAGTACAGGTCAGCCTTGGCGGGGCCGTTCTCCAGTGGGAGGCTGGGGTGGATGGTGTGGTAATCCACGGGGTTGCCGTTCACGGTCACCAGCAGGCCCTGCAGGGGGGCGGGGGAGAGCAAAAGCACACTGCAACAGTCGCTCCGATTTTCAGCATGGACCCGCCTCTTTCCCTTCCACTACGTGAGCAACCTTGACCGTGCAGAACTGATGGGAAGCTGACTGTTGTGGGCAGTGATGCCCACCAGCAAGACAGGCCTGCACTGACCCCTCCAAAGCCGCCCTCCACAGTCAGCCTGGCCTTGCCCACCTTTGCGGCACACCACACCATTGCACCCTGTTCTCTGTAGGACGTGTGCAGCCTGGAAAGGATGCTGAGGTTTCCAGACCTGGTCTGGTCTCCTCTCCAGCCTCAGCTCAGTCCCTCCTCCTGGCCCCCCTCCACCTGCAGGAGCTCCAGTCTGGCCCAGGCCCTGCTGTGGTGCCTTCCCCACACCCAGGACTAAGCGGAGTCTCAGGTTAGAGGCACCTCTGCGCTTCTCTGCCTGGCACTGCAGCTGGCAATTCCCCTGCTCCAGCACCTCATACGACAACTGCAATTTCCCGTTTGTTCTTTCTGTCTCTATGGCTTTACATTTTGATTAGGCATATAACATATATACCTGTGTTACATCCAGGGGCGTGCAAAAGTTCCCATTCAAATTATAGAACAGGCATATCGGCAGAGCAAAATGCCTTTAAAAACCCCTCCAACGTGGCTTTTTAAAAATTTAAATATATTTTATATGTTTACACTTGAGCTCATGTTATATGAGTCAGTGTTTTAAAGCAATAGACCAGATATAATTTCTGCTAAAAAAAAATTCAAAAACATATGGAAATTTTATAGACCACGAAAATGTACTCTGAGGAGCTAATTCCATTTACGTCCCTTTTACATCACTTCCACGCGCAGAAATGATCATTCTGAGGATTTACTTACGTCAGATGGCTTGTAGTCATCCTGAGTCATGGACAAGAGCTGCAAGAAGCAAAGCAGGACAGCATGTTAATATGTGAGCGGAAATCATTGTGATGTTTATAGCCAGTTATAAAGTTTTCCTACTCGCATATCCATTCCTCAAACTAGCTGGATGCTGGTGTGTTAAAACCAGCTGTGCAAAATACAAAGGGGGAGAATAATGGGCCAGGATATTGCTGTTTCTTATAACCACTTCCAGCTTCCAATGTTAACTTTTAATCACAACAGTAAATCAGCAGTCATTAACTATGTGGGCACAAAAGCTCATTATATTTTTCAAGTGTCTTGTTCTAGGAGAATAAGCTGCTTAATTTTCTACTCCTAGGACCTTTTGAGACATCCGCAGAATCCTGAAATATTGACTTTTCAAGAAACTGAAGTTTCAAAATAAAGAAAATGTGATTTGCAGGGCAGGTTGAGATTATTTTAAGGTTGGCGCGTCTACAGCAAAACGATGATATGACTCTGCCTCTTGGCTCTATTAATGCTGGGGCGGGGGGGGCTCCCCTCAAAATTAAGCGCACACTCAGCTAACGATTCTCCCACTTTTTGGAGTCAGAACTTAAAAATCACTGAAGGTCCCAAAGAGCTTTTATTTACAGGGGTCCTATCCATCAATATCTCCCCCAATAGAAATAAATGGAGGCATTTAAAACGATTCATTTGTCCATTCATTAAACATTGTTCACATAGATAATTATACTTATTAGCTCTATTTAAAAAAAATAGGGAAAAGAGTGGTGGTGTTTTACATTTGTGTATATCTTTTTTTGTCTGGCTCAAAAGAAACGGAAAACTGATTCTCTGCATTCAGCCTATTGTGAGAGGCTATTTTGGTTGAAGCAGGTGAAGGGAATCCGGCATCACCCAGCAATGCAGCTGGAAAAGGAAGGGGTACTTCAAGAGTCCATCCAGGCCATTGGGGGTGCTCTCCAGGGACCCCACCCCAAGCTCAGCAAGGGGCAGTAACCGCAGGCAAGCTGCAGCGTGGAACCCAAGACCACACTGATGAACTTCCACCCCTGGTTACAGCAAATCCCGAGGACCCTGCCGTTTGAGTGGATCCTCCCTTCCCTCCCGTTGTGACTGCGATGCGCTTCAGGGGTCACACAGTGCCGCCGAACTCTGACACCTTTCACTGCACAAAATGCAAGTCCTCCGTCTTTCCAGTTTCCACTAAAGGTTCTCCTGTGATCACTGCCAAGAGATGTAGTTTCTTTGGAAGTCACCGACCACTTTACTTTCCAGCCACTGTCCATCGAATGCCCACCCCTGAGCGACCCCAAGCTGCCTGTGAGCTGTCCCTCCCCGTGGGCCTGGGGCATGGTGAATGGCAGGTGGCTGGGGTCCCTCAAGCCTGGCGACGGGCCAAGGGCTTCCCCCTGTGTCACTCAGAGTATGAACAAGGCATGTGCCCCAAGGCTGAGGTTTAAGAAAAGCAATGATTATTTCTGGTTCATCAAGAAGGTTCTTAAGTGGAACCGGCCTTTGTTTTCTGTGAGCCTGTGGCCGACGAGGGAACAGCCACAGCTGCGAGGGTCCTGGACCCTGTCTTAGTGCTTTTGTGCCATCACAGCAAAGGCTAGCACAGCCGAAAGGCAAATATCTTCAATATTATTACAAAAATAGTTCTGAGGTTGTGAATCCCAGGAAGGGCCTCAGGAATCCCCAGATGTGGCCCTCAGAGCTCACTTTGGAAACTGCTGTGCTGTCTGTCGATATTGATGCCTTTGCTTAATGATGTGGCAGGACAATGTGACACATGCGTGATGGGAGGGAAGGCCTCATAAACTGCAGGCGTCTGGGGAAGCACCCCTTCCCCCCACGGCTGCCAGCACCCAGAAGGTTCGTTCACTGTTCTCCCTCTCAGACGGGCCGGTCCCCCAAGTGACTGTGTGGGTGTGGTTACCACAGCGGCCGCCAGACAGAGGGAACTGCTCCTATGGCGCATCTCAGCACCAGCACCACTGCCTTGCCCCATTATTGTTTATTTTATTTTATTTTACTTTACTTTACTCTATTTTATCTATATTTTATTGTCTTTTGTCTTTTTAGGGCCACACCTAAAAAGTGGCATGTGGAGGTTCCCAGGCCAGGGGTCTAATCAGAGCTACAGCTGCTGGCCTATACCATAGCCACAGCAATGCAGGATCCGCGCCACATCTGCAACCTACATCACAGCTCACAGCAACACTGGCTCCTTAACCCAGTGAGCGAGGCCAGGGATTGAACCTGCAACCTCATGGATACTAGTTGGGTTCGATAACCACTGAGCCACAGAGGAAACTCCTGTTATTTTTCTTTTCCTTTCTTTTTTTCTTTTCTTTTCTTTTTTTTTTTAGGGCTGCACCTGCCGCATATGGAAGTTCCCAGGCTAGGGGTCCAAGTGGAGCTACAACTGCCGGCCTACACCACAGCCACAGCAACTCGGGATCCAAGCCTCGTCTGTGACCTACACCACAGCTCACAGCAATGCCAGATCCTTAACCCACTGAGCGAGGCCAGGGATCGAACCCACAACCTCATGGTTCCTAGTTGGATTTGCTTCCGTTGTGCCATGACGGGAACTCCTGTTTTGCTTCTTTTAAACACAAAATTGTTCTTCAAAATTAAGAACACACTTTTATTAGGACTAAGGGACTTCGAGGGGAGGCACTGAAACATAAAAGGGCTATCGTCCTGGGTCTGAGGGAGCCGAAGGGTTTTGTTTCCAAGCATTGGGTTCCTGTCTCTGAACAGATTTCTAGAACTTATCACTAAACTACTCCTGTAACAGAGTGATCTGAGTCTGCACGTGGGGTGTATGCTCTGTATTCAGCAATATCATACAAAAGCAGCAAAATAAGAGAAGCCCCTTCCCCCGAGGCTTACTTTTCTCTCGTCTGTGGGGTAGTGGGTCGCATACCACAGGCTTCTCCTTCTCTCGGCCGTGATGGGGACTGGGCTGCAGGCCAGGGCTCTGTCCTCCTCCTTGGTCCTCTCGTCCTGCACCTGAGACACAGAACAACCACAGGACAGCCCTGCTTCCCGGAGCAGCTCCCACAATGGCTTTTCATTCCTGCCCCGGAGGATCATTTGTAAAGTCATGTGTACACTCTGCGGGATTTTATCCAGACACTTAAAAATGACCACAGTGCCACCTTGTCGATGTGAAGCTCATCGACACTGCCTGTTCCTGTCCCCGCTAAGCCTGTGAATTACAGGAATAGGCCTGCATGTTAAGTCGTCAGGCCTCCTATGTGTGTCCTAACCTGCAGCAGGAAGGGGCTGTGCTGTGTTCACAGAAGTCACACCTAACTGAGTAACCCAGCCATGGTCTGTCTTTAATTGAGAAGAAATCGATTAAAGGTGTAATCTTCTAGAACTTACACACAATAAGCGAAATCATAGCTAATGCATAAAAATGCTGCCTGGCCTTAGGGGGACCCTGGCCTAAATCAGACAGTCAGTCCAGGGGAGACGTGGGGAGTAGGAGTCAGAGTGAGACGGAGGATGGCTTCCCTGAAGGAAGGGCACTAACATGCCCTTGATTCAGGGCTGGAGGGGGCACCTCAAGTTACTGCCCAATGCCCGGGATCCAGCCTGCCCACTGAGAGCCCCCAGAGAGCACCCAAGGCCGCAGGGGGCCACGTATTAGGTTTACCTCCAGACACCTGCTTTTCTCTCACTCAAATGTGCATCGTAGACCTTTATTGCAGAACGCATGTTTTTCATGAGACGTACCAGGCCATCTGGAGCCAGGAGATGACAGCCACCTGTCCTCATCCTGGCCTCAGTGAGAGCCCAGCCCCACATAAAATACAGACCCCCGGTGTGGATACTGGTGCGAATGGAGGCCCTATCATCCACCCCACTACCGCCCAGGCACTGTGGTTTGTGACCCCCTGGTGAACTGTGGCGCCTGGATTATAGACTGTCCCCCCGACCCCCCTCTGCCTCCCTGGTCCCCAGACAGCCCACAGATAGGGAAGCCAAGCATCTCCTGGGCCTGAGGGGCTGTAACAGGTCCAGCCCATCTGACACATCACAGAGATAGGGCATCGGGAATGCTTATGAACCAAAAGCTTTAAGTAATTTCCATCAGCACTTAGGCATTGTTCAGAAATGGTTCCTGTAAGACATTTTAATTTTCTTTGCACATTATGTGTGCATATGCACACACTCGTAGCTGTGTGTGTTTGTGGAGGAAGCAAACACTATGATACCTTAAAGGATTTTCTGGCACACTCATATCTCAGAAGAGAGTGAGAGGAAAGGGTACCAGAAGATGGCTGGAATTCCCTGAGGCCCTTAAAGCATCCTGTCACCAGGTCCTGCCACCAGTGGGTCCATGCAAAAGGTGAGATGTAAGACCCCTGCAAACAAGGACACTTAGGATGGCTGTCATTGGTGGGCTGCCTGTGTGGTGGGGTGGGGTCCTCACACCAGAGACGCTCCCCTCAGAAGATGGAATGTGCATGCCCCAGGGCAGCCCTGGCCTCTGGGATGATGCTCCAGCCCCAGTCTGAGGTCAGGTCTGAGACAGCTGGCCCTCGATAAACTCTGGCTGCCAGGCCAGCTGACTGCGTGGAGGGAGCCTGGAGGTGAAGACAGAGTGGGGAGGCAGGCACTGCACCAGGGCCCCAAGTTGGAAGGGAAACATAGCAGACGTCCACTGGGCCACACCTTCCAGAACTGTCGTCTACAGTGTGGGCTGCTCTGCAGCAGGTGGCAGTGAGGTGTGGCAGCCTCATCTGCACCACCTGCCTCTGCTGCCTCACAGCTGAGCTTCTCACAGGCATTTGGGGGGAACAAAAGGGGACCGGAGTTTTCTGTCACTGAAAGAGAGAAGGGCCAGAAGATGCTCCCTTTCTGCCCCCAAAATGCCACATCTTATGAACAGTCCCATAGCAAACAAACCCGTCCTTGGCCGGGCCTCGTGATGGGACCTCAGGGGGTCACGGGACCACCGAGAGCTGGGCTGTCCATCACCACTGCATCATCAGAAGTTGGAGGTCTGAGATTTGGGGGAGCTCTTTTCGCCATGGTAACAGGGTGTGGCATCACAGAGTCGTCATATGTAGGTTTGAATCTGATTTCTACTGCTCAGTAAGTATGTGATTTACCTTCCTAAGCTCCTTTTCCTCATCTATAAGATGGGTCCAATCCCTGTTTTTCAGCATTCTGTAGGGGACTGAAGGAAACGCATAGCCCGGCACATGGCCTGGCACTTAGTAAGCCCTCAATAAAAACGAAGCTTCGTCCTCCCCTCCCACTTGCGTTCTGAGCAGCCCTGGAGGGGTTGGGTGATACTGTCCAAGGGAAGCCAGTTTTTGTTCTACAAGTATTTGTTTTCAATGAGTACTCTTTGCAGAAACAACACGTTAGGACAAGAACCTGTAGTTCTTCCAAAATATAGTACTGATTAATCAGCAGTTGACAGGAATGAACCATGTCACCTGGGAGTTCCAGGCTACTCTGCAGACAAGACCATGAAACTCTTTTGATCCTTACAAGGGGCTCCTGTAGCCAGATGCGGATCAGAGTGGCCAGCGTGTAGTACATCACAAGCAGGAGGATGGGGTTGGCATGGTGGTACCACGACAGGTCTGGGTTTGCTATGATCTTCCACGTGCTGGAACAGTCTATTTGAATTACCGATTTGATACCAAACAACCTGTGTAAAAACAAAGAGAATATGAACAGAATGCAACAGAATACGAACGACTTGTTTTAGCTCCTTCACAAGCTAGTCCTAGCTGCATTCCTCCTGCTCCAAATACTTCATGACTCTTCTCTGAGTGTAACTACATCTTTAAATAATATCTATATATGCTTGTATAATATACATATACTACAGGCATCCTTAAAGCATACACGGGTGTTAGAGTATGTGTGCATAAAATGCATGGCAACACTGCTCAGATGATCTTTACACTGCTTCACGAATCTAGCTAATACTAGGTCGTTGCACACCTATTAGAAATGTATGCTTTAACTGTCAATCAGCCCTATTAAAACCCTGAATTATTAAAATGTTGGGTATCTAGTAAAACATTACTAAGTCCAGCTAAATGAGCACATGCTTGGTTTCTGGTAGGACTAAGCATCAGCTCTTCAGTTAGTGTTGATATTATTGGAAAAATATTAAAATTGGACACAGTTCTATGATTCAGCCATAAAAGCCAGATATTGTATGCTAGTTTCTGGAAGACATATTTCTGTCAAGTTTTATTTATGGGCAATTTGATTTTTGCAAAGCATTAAAATTAGACATTTTTAATTGTTAACTTTGAAATGGGTTTTTAAAATGTTGATTTCTACTATACAACCAGGACATATCTGATGATATAATGGGAAATTGTGTAAATATGATTCATTTGGAAATTCACTTCATGTAAATTTTTTCTTAGAAATGACTTTACTAAATGAATGAAACTTTTACATGTCAACTAAATTTCACATCTTTCCAGTGTTTGCAGCTTTTATATGCAAATTCCCTTGATTTTTTATGTCACATTCTCCATTCAGCTATAAGGATTTCTAACACTGCATGACCTCCACTTGTAAAACCTCTCAGAGCAGTTGCTGTTATTATCCCAAGGCTCATGCCGTATTTCTGAATTGCTGAATGTACATTTTAAAGAAAGCTAACTAGAAATTAAATTTCCTTCCACTTTAATCAGAATAAAATGAGTTATACCAGAACTTGTTATTATAGGTCTTTTCTTCCAGGTCCAGGCAGATTTTTTTTTTTTTTTTTGGTAGTTCGCATTAGAAAGAAATATTACCTGATAACAAAAGAGTTATGTACTACTGAGAATGGTGGAACATCCTGAACAACATCATTTTGTAGTCCTAGATTAAAATGCAAATTTCTTGCATAAAATAAATACACAGAACTGAAAGCTTTTGGATTTAGGATCAGAGGAGCTGGACAGTCCCCCTCCCTCTCCCCTTTCCCTTCCCCCTCCTCCCTCTCTTCTCCCTCCCCGACCCTTCCCCATCCATAGCCAGGCAGGGGGCACAGCCATCTGTCCTTCCCCCACGGAGTCCTTGCTCTGCCATCTTTCCCTCCCCCTAAAGCTCTCCTAACATCTGGTGGCACATGGTGACTCTAACTTGGCTCTGACTTGCAGGGTATTTGATTTTCCTTGCAGGTATTAGCAGATTTATAAAACCTCCACCTGTTTTCAGGTTCACTCCAGACCACATCTGCTCAGTCTCTGGTAATACAGAAACCAAGCCATTCACAAGAAATAACGTAATACTGAAAATAAAACCCTACTTTAAAACATTTCATTGTGGTAAAATACACATAGCATAAAATTTATCATCTTACATTTTTAAGTGTACAGTGTTGGGGTATTAAACACATTCACATCATGGTATAACCATGTCCAGAACGTGCCACCTTGCAAAATTAAAACTGTCCCCATTAAACACTAGCTTCCCCTCCCCGCTCTCCTCAGCTCATGGCCACCATCATTCTGCTTTCTGTTCCATGAAGAGGCTTGCTCTGGGTACCTGGAAGACTGTAAGTAGGCTCATACAGTATTTGTCCTTTTGCGCCTGGCTTATTTCACTGAGCAGAATGTCCCAAAGGTTCATCCACATTGTATCAGGTGTCTGAATCGCCTTCCTTTTGAAGGCTGAATACTATTCCATTGTCTGGATGGACCACATTTTGTATCCATTTCTCCAAAGACAGACACTTTGGGCTATTGCGAATAACGTTGCCATGAACATGAGTGTACAAACACCTTTTCCAGACCCCACTTTCATTATTTTTGCCCATATACCCAGAAGTAGAACTGTTGAGCCACACGGTAATTTTCAATTTTTTGAGGAACCACCATCCTGTTTCCCACAGAGACTAAACCAGTTCACATCCCTCCAACAGTGCACAAGGGTCATATGTCTGCACATCACAGCCAACCCTTGACTTTTCTGGGTTTTGATGGCAGCCATCCTCATGGGTGTGCCTTTGGATACCACACTTTGAATTCAGTCTCTTCTTTTCAAGGGCTCTGAGTGCTTTAGGAACCGAGGCTCTCATACTGATCCCGGGAGGCATGTTCTTCAGCTACATAAGCCCTTACCAACTAGGTGGATGAGTACCAGCGAGGCTGATAAAAGTCTGGATAGGTTTTAAATCTTTGGATGGAAATATATTTTTTCGAAATAGGGCAAAACGATCATTTGGAGGCAAAGACTCCTCTCCATAAAACATTTCAAAATAATCTTCTAGGAGTTCCTGCTGTGGCTCAGTAGGTTAAGGACCCAACACTGTCCCTGTGAGAATGTGGGTTCAATTCCTGGCCTCACTCAGTAGGTTAAGGATCCGCATGCTATGGAGTAGGTTGCAGATGTGGCTTGGATCCGGCATTGCTGTGGCGGTGGCTTAGGTCTCAGCTCAGCTCTTAGCCCAGGGGACTTCCATATGCTGCAGCTGTGGCCATAACATGAAAATATATAATTAAAAAAATAATAATAATTCTCTCATTTTAATCTTAGATCCTTCCATTGAAATAAAGGGGGCCCAGAGGGAAGAAACGGCAGAGGAGGAAGCAAAGCAGAGGCAGACCTCTCCCAGCCTGGGTGCAGAGCCCAGGCTGGCGTAACTCTAGCTGCCTGGAAGGTCCTTGGGGACTTAATCTAAACAAACATGGGAACCTTGATGAGGCTCAGGGCGGTAACTGTGGGGAAATGACGTTAACCACCTGAAAACAACCCACTTTTCCTCTCATTCCATCCTTTCCCACTCTCTCCCTACCCTGATGGCCACACATCTAGGGTAACCAAACATGGGTTTATTTTTAAATGTTAAAAAATGATAAGGATTCAAGTGGCACACATTGTACTTTTTCTTTTCTTTCTTTTTAGGGCTGTGCCCACCCCATATGGAAGATCCCGGGCTAGGGGATGAATTAGAGCTGCAGCTGCCGGCCTACGCCACAGCCACAGCAACGAGGGAGCTAAGCCATGTCTGTGAACTACACCACAGCTCACAGCAATGCCAGATCCCCAACCCACTGAGTGAGGTCAGGGATGGAACCCACATCCTCACAGATATTAGTCAGATTAGTCTCCACTCCACTACAATAGGAACTTCTTTACTTCATATTTTGACTTTAAAATATATCCATTAAATTAAATGGGCTTAGCATGACTGTATAATAAACTTGAAAAAATCAGAGGCTGTAGGGCTCAATGGAAAGAACAGGAATCCAGATATGGGCTGGATTACTGCCTGTATCATCCTGCCTGGATCACTAGTGATGTGACCTTGCATATGGCAATGAACCTCTCTGAGCCCCAGTTTCCTCACTTGGAAAATAAGCACAGTAAATATGGAACTGGATGAGGTGTTGTGAAGATTGGAAATTATGGGCCTAACATTTTGGAAACCCTTCTCAGGCCAGCTCAACTTAGAATTGTTGGATTGGGATTTGGAAATATCCTGTGTAAAACGGTTTTGAACTGCAAGCTAGATGATCACTGAATTTCTTTTTGAAATAGATAAATATTAAATTCTCCCTCATATAAAAGTATAGATGTAGGTAATTCAAGCTGGAATGATACAGCTACTGTTTAGACAGCAATGCTAATATTTGAATTTAGTGCTATTTAATTTATGAGGAATCAGTAGAGAATAGTTGCTTGGTGGTACATTCATGCTGTAATCTAAATATCTTTATATTCTTTCTTCTCACACATGGAGTACACTCTTTCCCACCCTAAGAAAAACATCTCAATTCCTGTCACGGCTCAGTGGAAATGAATCTGACTAGCATCCATGAGGATTCAGGTTCAATTCCTGGCCTTGATCAGTGGGTCAAGGATCCAGCGTTGCCATGAGCTGTGGTGTAGGTTGCAGACATGGCTCAGATCTGGCATTGCTGTGACTGTGGTGTAGACCAGTGGCTACAGCTATGATTTGACCCCTAGCCTGGGAACCTCTATATGCCCTCGGGTACAGCTCTAAAAAGACAATAAAAGAAAAAAAAAGAAAAAAAAATCACAAAAGAGTACCCTGTGATGCAACTCACCAGCTGGGTTCCTAGGTGATGCTTGGTCCCCTCTTACAGTTTAGGATATAGCTCCTTAGAGTTCCGCAGAATTGTGTCTGATAAGCTTCAGTGGAGAAGTACTATCATAGCAAAAACTCCCTTTTGGAAACGGGGAATATGGGAAACACACCAGGCTACAGTTATTATCAAATTCTGCTGTACAATAACTGGGAAGATTTCCCGCCTGGCAGACCAGTCATTCTCCAGCTGGCAGCTCTTGGTTCTTGTCTCTGAGTGGGACTTTCTTATCTACTGTCTTCGTGACCTATTGATCTCTGCCAGTACGAATCCCATCCATTCCCCAGGCCCACCTCAATGTGCATGGTTGATGTTTTGGTGTATCTGATGTCTACAGTTCTCGTTTAACCACAGGTCACAATGTCTTCTATTATCAGGCTTCTCTTATATGGCTTTGGCCTTGTGTCTTGAAATAGGTGGTTAAACACGAGAGCCCAAATCATGTATTTCTTAGCAGCTTCTGTAGCACCAGCAGCAGTTTTCTAAACATAGCCTTTATTCAGAATTATCACAAGGGTGGCCTCAGGAGCAGCCTTACTAATAATTTCTCAAAGTCAGTGGAAGAATCAATCAAGAATGAAAGAATTTAGATTTCATTCATGTCATCAATGTGAACATAATTCAATAGACATAAGGTAGATATATTCCAAGGACTCAGTTATGTCGGTCTTGAAACTGCTTGTTTCTTTGTTATATTTTGGCCTTGGCTGCTCTATCCATGTTTCATGCTTTACTTAACATACAGCCCAAAGACAGAGGTTCTAGGTTGGGTGATTCAATGCAAACTCCTCCATTACTCTCAATGCACCGCTGACATTCACCTTCTTGATTTTTCTCTGATGGACCCAGGCCAGTTGCTGCAACTTCAGGCATAATATCTTTCACGAAGCGTCTCTGAGAGGCAGTCAAGAGGTGAATCTGATTTCAAGAGCTTCAAGTGTCTATCCAGAATCACTTCCTTTAGTCTGAAGGACCTATTCTGTGTTGTTCAGATCTGCCGATGCCAAATACTCTCTGTTTTCATCTAAGAACATCTTTATTTGGTCTTTATTCTTTCCACCTATATCCTTGGATATAAAATTACACCTTGATTTTTTTTTCTTTCTTTCCTCAGAACTTGAAAGATGCCTTCTTGCCATTTGACGGGCATCATTTCTGATGAGAGGTCTGTGATAATTCCTATTCTCATTCCCTTGCACATAATGTACTTTTTTTTTTTTTTTTGCTTTTTTTAGAGCTGTACGTGCAGCATACAGAAGTTCCCAGGCTAGGGATCGAATTGGAGCTGCAGCTGCTGGCCTACACCACAGCCACAGCAATGCAGGATCTGAGCTTCGTCTGTGACCTATACCAGGCTCACGGCAACTTGAATACTTTACCCACTGAGTGAGGCCAGGGATCAAACCCAAATCCTCATGGATACTAGTCGAGTTTATAACCACTGTGCAGAGCCATAAGTGGAGCTCTGTGCATAATGTACTTTTTATTATGATGTTTTTAATATTTTTCTCTATCTCTGCCATTCAAAATTTAATTATATTGTGGCTTGGTGTGGTTTTCTTTGCTGCTTGTTTAGATTGAGAAATTTTGAACTTCTTGGATTTATGGATTTATATTTTTCATCAAATTTGGGAAACATTTGGCCATTATTTCTTAATTTTTTTTTTTTGTACTCACATTTCTAAGATTTCAATTACACTTATGTTAAACCTTCTGAAATTATCCTACAGGTTACTGTGGATCTGTTTATTATTATTATTATTATTCCTCAATCTCCTTTCTTTCTCTCCTTCAATTTGGATAGCTTCTAAGACCCTATGTTTAAGTTCTCTAGTCTCTTCTTCTGTGATGTCTAATTTTCTCTGAAGCCCCTTTAATGAATTTTTAATTTCTGCTATGGGATTTTTTTTTTTAACACCTCTCTCACTTCCACTTGTTCTTTTATTCCATTGGTTGATTCCTATGGAGTCTGTTTTTGTCTTCATGATGTTCATATTCTTCCACCTTGAAAACAATTAAAAGAGCTGCTTCAAATAGTTTCCCATTTCTAGGTCAGTTTTCACTGATTGACTTATTTCCTGTTCTGGTACGACTAATAATTTTCAACTGGATTCTGGACACTGCAATGTTTATATTACTGAGTGTCTGGATTGCGGTGTTTTCCTTTAAAGTGTTGAGTTTTGTTTTACTAGGCAGGTAAGTCACCTGGAGATCAACGTCACCCTAGCAGGCTTGCTTCTCAGTTTCATTACAGCAGGTCTAGAGGAGCCTCTCCCGTACGGCTAGTTGAGCCTCAGAAGTCTCCCCACTTTGGCCTGAAGTAAAAGGTTTTCCCAATCTGTGTGAGTTCCAGGAGTTTCTGAGTTTACAGTTCCTCAACATGTGCTCTGTGCCCCAGAGTTTTGCCTTGCCTAACTTCATGGAGTCTCCCCCTCTGCAAGCACAGCTTAGAATTCAGCTAAAGCATCTGGGTGGATTTCTGGGGCTTTTCCATGCCTAGCTTCCTCTCCATTAGCCTGTGCCACAAGTGTAGCCCCCTCTGCCTCTCCAAACTCTGGTCTCTGCTTCTGCAATCCAGCAAGTCACCATGCTCTGCGTGGGTCTCCTTTCCTACATAATGTGCAGTAAGTGCTACCAGGGACAAAGTTGGAGTAACATAGGTCCTTCTGTTTCACAAATGTGCACTCTTAAACACCTCGATACGCATGTTAACTTCTTATTTTAAAAAAGGAATACTCTTTGCATAGAAATGGCCCACAGCTACTTTCTAAGCCAAGGAGAACATGAACAGGATGAAGGCAAGCTATAGTCTTGTTCTGGATGTTTCGGAACACAGAATCAACAGTCTTGATCTTACAGACTTGATTGATTTCAACAGTCTTGACCTTACAGACTTTCCAAGTCTAGAACTGGGAAGGTACATGGGTTCAAGGATCCTTAATAAGGACAAAAATAAGTCCCCTCAAAGGGGGCAAAACAGAAAGTCCTGGGGCACCTTTTCGACTGTACCCACCTTCTGACACATTTGCCTCCAGAAGGCCCTAGCATCCCTGAATGATGTGGTCGGGTGGCAGGGCAGGTATGGGGACTACCCTTGAGAATAGTGGGGCCAGCAAGGCAGCCTGAGAGCCACCAGGAGATGGGGACAGACTCTCCTAACACTCCAAAAGTCTATGGTGCCTGTCAGCACAAGTAAAGACCAAACATCTAACTTGTTGGTGGGAGAGGGGGGAACCGTGTTAGTTTCACACAGGAGAGAAAGCAAGGATACAATGTCAAAAAGGCAAGGGAAGTCACATGTCCACAGAGAGCAAGGTTTGTGTTTCCAACCCTTTTAAGGAATTTCCTCAATGGTAGACAAAGATCTTTGCTGGAGCAAGACTGAACCCGTGTCTAAGTGACCTCCCAACAACACACTCCTGTCCTCGTGGCGTCCCATCTGTGTGAAGACTGACTGCTTTTACACTTGAGTTCTTGCTGTTTTGGCTTCCAACCCCCCGTTTCCCCCTGAATTGCATCATATGAAAAACACAGCCAATGTTTAATGTCTTTTTTCATTAGTTTCTTGCTTATGCTTGAAAAGCATTTCCATGCCAAACCCATATATGCTTTTTTGGGGGGTAGAATAAGAATCTGACAGTTTCCACAGAACATTGTTTTCTTAAGCTTGGAAAAACTTTGCATTGAGTCCCCCGGGCTCTGTATCATGGCTTTGAAGTCCTTTTTGGAACATGTATGACTTAACGGGCTGCCAGTTTGCTGTAATTGGGCTCTATACTACATGTGCAGAATGCTGCTTTCTAAGAAAAGCTTTCTGTCCGGAGGACGATTTTGCACCAGGTAGAAGGTGTGCTGTCTTTAAGACAGGGATGGGTGACGGACAAGTTGAGGCCATGTGGTTGTTCCTTTCTATTTCCCTTTGGAAGGCCCTCGAGCCTTCTCTGATGTCACATCTCAGTTTCATAGGAGAACATTTCCAGTGTATGAAGGCTGTAAATGTATGGTCTGTTTCCCTTGCCTGAACACATTTTCACCTCTGAGAGAAATGTGAGAAATGAGTCAGAACCAGGACTTCCAGGACCAGCTGGTCACCCTGTACAACTTCTTATGACAAGACCACGCTCAACCTCTAAGCCATGCGGCATTTCTTGCTGGGAGTATGAGAAAAGAAACGGCAAATGTGGGCATTTCTATACCCATGAAAATAACTTTCTCTAAGTAGCTATAATGTAACATAGATTTAAATACCTCATTTTAAAGTCTTACATAGTTAATAACCAATGATATTACAAAGTCAGAGAGAATGTGCCTCACACCACACATGCACATGGGTCCTCCCATGAACCAGGTGCCATGTCGAATGTCCTAGGCCAGCTCTGCTGGCAATCTGCTACTGGCTTCATTACACACGCAAGTCCGAGGCACAAATGAAGGCAAAGTTAGGAAGTGGTGGGGCTCATGAATCCAGGCTTGCTGGCTTCAAATCACATGGCCTCATTTCTCATATACAGTAAGTGGTGATATAAGAAAACTCCTGGAGTTTCACGAAACCCTAAGAAAAGGGCATTAGTCATAGGGGAGTTCCTTTTCAGGACACATTTATTAAATTCATCCTTTTATTTGCTGAGTCCTGACTCTGTGCTGGGCACTATAGTCAAGGCTGGGGATATGCAGATAAATAAGATACTACTCCTGTCATCAAAGAGCACCACACTCTAGTGGGAATATTACTCAAATATGGTGGGATGCTTTTAGAAAATGTGCTCTGACCTATTCACACAGGAAGGTCATTGTCAAGCTTACCTTCCATAGAACAGCCTGTCTGGATAGTGGTAGCAGAGAGGTGATTTGCCCATTTCTTTCTGATCATCAAAGCAGCAAGAATAACACTCATCAGAGTATAGTCCAGGGAATGAATGTGAAGAAACCACTCTAGATGGACAAATGAAGCCCTGAAAGGATCAGGGGTAACAGCCCCCGGTATTCACACAGATCAGGGAAGATCTGAAACCTGCATTCCTGGTGTGACTTGGTGGAGCTGGGGTGGGCATTAAGCATCTTGTCCTCCAAGTACTAGGGTTTGTATTTGAATTGCAGATTGTTACTTATGGGCAGATACAGAGGCTGGCCATCATTGTTCTAATTGACTGAAACAGCTTCCAGGGGATTTAAAGAAGCTATATCTTTTTTTCTTACATTCAAGAGCAACCAGGTATATGGAGGAAATTAGAAAGCTGCCATAAATGCCCAGGAAAAGATGATCTCAGAAGAGACCAGGAAAAATCTTAAGCTTGCATCTCAAGTTGATCCCTGCCCAAGACTCTACAACAATTAAAAAAAAAAAATGCAGCAAACCCCTGGTTCCAATTTCCAGAGTTAATACATTATAAAATGCAAATGCCCAGTTTTCAATAAATATCATAAGGTATACAAAGAAACAGGTAAGTACAACCTATTCAAAGGAAAAAATTATTAACAGAAACCATACCTGAAGATGGGCAGTTATTGGACTTACTAGAAGATACTTTTACAAAACTATCTTAAAGATGCTTAAAGCTAAACAAAGGCAAGAAAATGATGTATGCACAAAATGAGAATACCAATAAAGAGAAATTGTAAAAAGAAAACAAAATGAAATTCTGGAGCAGTGAAATACAATAACTGAAATGAAAATATACCAGAAAAATTCAAAAGCGGATTTGAGGAGGCAAAAGAAAGAATCAATGAATTTAAAGAGAGGAAAATTTGAAATTATGGTGTCTGCGGAAGTAAGGAAAAAAAGGATGAAGTGAACAGAGCCTAAGGGACCAGCAAGTGGACAAATGAATTGTGGGGAGTCCAATAAGGAGAAGAGAAAGATAAAGGGGCAGAAAGAATATTTAAAGAAATAATGACTTATATTTTCCCAAAGGTAATGAAAGACATGAATCTTCAAGAAGCTTATAAACTCAAAAAGATGCATGCTGAGATGAATTATAATCAAACTGTTGAAAGCCAAAGAAAGAATCGTGAAAGCAGCAAGAGAGAAGTGACTTGTCACATACACGTAATCCTCAGTAAGATTATCAGCTAATTTCTCTTAAGAAACCTTGGAAACCAGAAGGCAGTGGGCTGATACATTCAAAATACTAAAAGAAAACAACTGTCATCTAAGAATTCTATATCTGGCAAAACTTATCCTTCAGAAATGAGGGGGAGAGAGTTCCCGTCATGGCACAGTGGAAATGAATCCGACTAGGAACCATGAGGTTGAGGGTTTGATCCCTGGCCTTGCTCAGTGGGTTAAGGAGCCAGTGTTACTGTGAGCTGTGGTGTAGATCACAGATGCAGCTCAGACCTCGTGTTGCTGTGGCTGTGGTGTAGACCAGCAGCTATAGCTCTGATTGGACCCCTAGCCTGAGAACCTCCATGTGCCACAGGTGTGGCCCTAAAAAGACAAAAGACCAAAAAAAAAATGGGGGTGAGGGAACTATATATTCAGTATCCTGTGATAAACCATAATGGAAAAGAATATGAAAAAGAATATTATATATGTATAACTGAGTCTCTTTGCTATAGAGCAGAAATCAACAAACACAACATTGTAAATCCACTATGTTTCAATATGAGTTTTTAAAAAAGAAAATGAAACAACTGAACCATCTATAAAATTTTAAAAAAAGAAAAGAAAATGAAGCAACTGACTCAAATCCACGGACAGAGGTGCACAGGGCATTGTTCCATGCCATCACTGACAAGCAGCTGGAATAAAAGAAAAGTCTGCTGAAACCTGTAGAGACAGAGGAGAGATTCAAGAGAGAAAGGGAGTGTATATGTTTTTTGTTGATGTTTCCAATTGATCACTGTTCTTTACTTTGCTCCAAAAGGAGAGTATGCAAAATCAATCTTATCCTTTTAGAAGCCTAAAAACTGGAGTTTTGTCCATTAACACTGGTGTCCCATCCTGTAGAGCAGTGGTGATGGTTTCATAGGTGTGAAACTTATCTCCCCAAACTCATCAAATTGTATACATTAAATATGCATAGACTTTTGCATGTCAATCATATCTCAAGAAAATTTTTTGTAAAAGTTTTAAAAATGCAGGAGAACTTAAGACATTTGCAGATAAACAAATGCTGAGGAAGTTCATGATCACAAGATCTGCCCTGCAAGAAATGCTGAAGGGAGTCCTGCAGGTAAATAAAAGGACACTAGACAGTAACCGGAGGCATATGAAGAAACAAAAATCTCAGTAAAGCTAAGCACAAGAGGGGATTTCCCACTGGAGCACGCAGAAATGAGCCCAACTAGTATCCATGAGGATGTGGGTTCCATCCCTGGCCTTACTCAGTGGGTGGGAGATCTGGGGTTGCCATGAGTTGTGGCATAGGTCGCAGATGCCACTGGGATCCTACGTTGCTGTGGCTGTGGTACAGGCTGGCAGCTGTAGCTCCAATTCAACCCCTAGCCTGGGAACTTCTACATGCTGAGGGTGCGGGCCTAAAAGGACAAAAAAAAAAAAAAAAAGGTAAGCACTAGGGAAATCATGAGAAAATCATGAGAGCTACTAGTATTGTAACTAGGGTTTTAAACTCCACTTTTAAATTTTTTCTATGATTTATTAGAAAATTCATTAAAAATTATTCTGGAATACAATTATTCTGATAACAATGGAATTAAATTAAATTCAAAAAGAAATATCTCCAAAGAATTCCCAAATGTTATATTAATATATATAAATAGCACATATAAATAGCCAATGGATCAAAGAGGAAACACAAATGGAAATTAAAGCATATTTTAAACAGAATTAAAAATAAAACACACCATATCAAAATTTGCAGGATGCTGCTAATATAATATCTGAGTGGAGATTTAAACTTAAATTTACCAAAGTGTTTCTAAACACTTATATTAGAAAAGAAGAAAAATCTCAAATCAATGATTTCAATTTCTACCTTTAGAATAGCAACAGAGAAGAGACATAAAGAGGATATTAAATACAAAGTTTAATTTAATTAAGTCAATTAAACACTAAAGGAGTAGAAGAGAGGAAATTAAAATCTGAACTGAAATCAATAGAAAACAGAAAATCAAGAGAGAAAAACAAGGGCTAGTTCTTTGAGAAGATGATAAATTGATAACCTTTAGCTGGACTGAATAGCAAAAAAAATACAAAAGTTACTAATCTCTGGAATAAATATCATTACTGATGCTACAGGCATTCAAAAGAAAGTAAGCATTATTATATGCCAATAAACTTGACATCTTATGTGCAAAGGCAAATTCCTTGAAAGACACAAACTACCAAAATTCATTCAAGAAAAAGTAACCTGAGAAGTCATATATTAAAGAAGTTGAATTTCTGGTTGAAATTTCTGTTGAATTTCTGGTTGAAAACCTTCCCATAAAGAAAACTATGCGCTTTCCCTCATAGTTTCAGAAGTGAATTCTTCCCAACACTTAAAGAAGAAATAATACAAATTCTAAACCAGCTCTTCCGATTACTGTAAAACAGGAAATACTTGAAATACCTGAATCATTACTCCATATGAAAACCAAGGGCATCCCAATAAAAGAAAACTACGGGCCATTATCTCTTATGAACACAGATGAGAAAATTCTAAACAAAATTTTATCAGTTCAAATTTGAGAATATGTAAAAAGGATAATATCCCTTGATCAAGTGAGATTTATGCTAGAAATACCAGGGTGGTTTAATATAAAAAATCAGTTCACTATATTAAAATTAGAAAAGAATTTAAAAAGTAATCTCAATAGATGCAGAAAAAGCGTTTTGACAAAAGTGAATATCGATTGTGGATTAGAACTCATCAAACTAAGAATATATGGGGATTTTGGTCAACCTAACAAAAAAACCTATGAAAACCTTCAGTCAACATCAGACTTGATGAAAGACTAAATGTTTTTCTCAGAAAAAAAGCTTCTTGAGAGAAACTCTGAAGAGAAAAATCAAAGCCTCTTGGTTCTCATTTGTAGTGCTAACCTTTCATCCTTGAGTCAGAGTTGCTTGGAACCAAAACAAAGAAGCTTACAGCCAAAGTTACTGCCTAAGTAACATTCTGCACTTCAGGAAGCCAAATGGTTATGAGGCAACATCATTCGGTATATTTATCCTCAAAATACTTTGCAAGTCAGCCAAATCAGCTTATCTACAACCTAAAAAATTAACGAGGTGTTACTGCACTGAATTAAAATCCAGACTGTGAATGAGAATCTTAATTCTAATAAACAAGATGGTCACACTTTCCAATAAAAAGTCTGATAGCAAAATAATTGTTTTGTTCCAAAACGCCCTTTCTTAAAAGATCACTTTAATTTTTCATAAGCTGTTATCTTAACTTGAAGGAAGAGTCCGTCTTCCTACCACCAGAAATTCTACGATCATTAATTTGCTATTAATTTTTAAAGTTGAAAGCACCTAAATGGACCTTCCAGGCATAGTTGGTAATATGTTCATTAATACTAATCATTTGGAGCAAATGTAGAAAAAATCATAACTGCCGACTATGCCTAATCTCTACTCCTCCTCCTATTTTGCAAGATTAAATGTAAAATGAGTCATTTTTTCACCTGGCAAGGTCCACTATATCCCACTCTATCCTGGACAGCCCAGACGGCACGTGGGCCGAAAGGTCCTGTCTTCCTGTGATGTGTGTGGGGAGCTGCTCTGCGGAAACGAAGGTTCTTGAACGAGCCTGTCTATCATGTCAACCAGGGCATTCAGGGCCCATAGGACAGGGCAGAACCTCCCTGCAAGCAGGGAGGGACCCTTCCTGGGAGATGCCCTTGGTAGCAAAGGTGACACCATGGGTCAAGGCTGGGAAGTTTCAGGTCTCTGGCTGGACGGACAGCTGGTGTGAAGGTCCCCGTCTGGTCAGGGGCTGTGGCTGTGTTGTACAAGATGTCAGGTGTCAGCCTGGGTGGGACACCCATTTCCCAGGGATCCTGGCCCCAGGTAACCATCAGGTTGGGGGGAATCGCCTAGACTCAGGGGTTCAAGAATTTACTGATTTTCCATTTATCTGTGGAAAGCCAATTCATTTCTCTTGGCTATTTTTCGCCTTTTAGAAGCACACAAAGGACCTGGGTCTGAGACCTGACACTCAGTCATAAGAATCTTCAAAGTGAATCACTGTGCTATGCACCTGAAATTAACACAACATTGTAAATCAACTGTGCTTCAACAAAAGAATGAATCTTTTCAAAAGGAAACCAAAAGTTTGGTTATTGTTATGTCACCTACCCACTCTACGAATTATTGTTTAACCGAGGAAAGGGTCAGTGTTAGCTGGTTGGGTCCGTTTATACACTCCTCAGTGGGAAAATGATCCCCTTTACATTAATTTTTCCCACACTGGACCGCTTTCAGAGGAAGTCTTGCCAACTAGTTGGCATTAAAAACAACCTAGTCTTCCTGTGCCATTTCTGTTAGCAAAGCTCAAGTGGTTCTAAAGACGATGGGCACCATAGCATCCTGGGTGAGGCTGCAAACCTGCATTTGCATGAACAACCCAGATCATACAACCATGTGCACAGCCAGCTGCACCAGACTCAACACAAGAGCTGACTGCACTGTGTCCTTTTCTAAAGGACCACTGGCTTCTCCAAGACATACACTGGGGCTGTTATTACTCCTTACGTATTATTGACATTTTCATCACTAGTATAAAAGTAGGATAAATATAATAAGTGATACTGTACTTTCCACGCTTTTTTTTTAAACATGTCTCTCATTTGCCACAGCATCACTCCACAGTGATGCTGGAGTTTGAGGCTTTGCTTTTTTTTTCTTTATTTCTTTCTTTTTTTTTTGGTCTTTTTGCCATTTCTTGGGCCGCTCCCGCGGCATATGAAGGTTCCCAGACCAGGGGTTGAATGGGAGCTGTAGCCACTGGTCTACACCACAGCCACAGCAACGCGGGGATCCGAGCTGCGTCTGTAACCTACACCATAGCTCAAGGCAACGCCGGATCTCTAACCCACTGAGCAAGGCCAGGGATCGAACCCGAAACCTCATGGTTCCTAGTCGGATTCGTTAACCACTGAGCCACGACGGGAACTCCTGCTTTTTCTTTCTTACCTTGTTTTAACACTGGAATAAACATGAGCTTTTCCTTCACTGAACTTACTGAATTTTCTTACACTGATTTATTGAAATAAGACATTGAAAGTACAATGGAGAAATCATTGTGTATTTATTTAATGCAGAAAGCTGCCTCCACAGAGGATGGCCTGCAAATCTCTCCCATTTCTTCCCACAACTCACATTCATTCTTCAACTGCACATTTTCAGGTTCAAAAAGCAGCAAAACAACAAAGCTGTGAATTTGAGCAAAGAAGTCCAACTCCTGCAGTGACTCCTGTGAACATTCTAGAAAAAGTTCAGAGGTCAGCAGAATGAAAGACAGGTAGAGATTATAAGATGCAACTTGGGGAGTTCCCTTCGTGGCTCAGTGGTTAATGATCCTGACTAGGATCAGGAGGATGCAAATTCGATCCCTGGCCTTGCTCAGTGGGTTAAGGATCCGGCATTGTCGTGAGCTATGGCGTAGGTCACAGGCAAGGCTCAGATCCCGTGTTGCTGTGGCTGTGGTGTAGGCCAGCAGCTGCAGCTCTGATTTGACCCCAAGCCTGGGAACTTCTATATGCCACGGGTTCAGCCCTAAAAGCCCAAAAAAAAAAAAAAAAAAAGCAACTTAAAGGGTTATTCAGCCACACACCCATTTCAGTGCTCACCATGCACACATTCGTGGTTCAGGTTGAGAAATAAATTTATGGGTTTCTTCATTCCCTATGTCATGATTAAGAAAACAGTAGACTAGATGTTTGACCCTCCTGTCAAACCCTCACCCTGGTCCACGTCAGAACTTCTGCCTGTATTGTCTAGATAATTTCAGGTGAGAAAACAAAGAATCTGCCTTGTGTCCAAAACTGTTTCTAGATGACTTCACCTCAGAATCACCTGCAGTCTCTTCTTCACAAGGAAAGTCAGCAGTGAGCTGACAAACCCTTAAAACTGGCTTTTCATTCTGTCGTCAAAGTAGACATTTGTTGACAGGGTTCCATGAATTTCAGGTCACATTCAGGCACCGCAGAGCACATCAGGTCCCCGGTCTCTGTCCCACCCTCCACACCTCTGCAGAAAACCCACAGGACACAGCTGGTTGGGACTTGTTGCTTCATCAGCTCGGCCAGCCTCTCAGGGAGGAAAACGGGTGAGGACCGTGAACACCGGCCAACACCTTGACCCCAGCCTCCTGGCCTTCAAGATAGAAGGTGTTTGCTGTCTCCAGAAACTCCTGAGAAAACCCCAAACCTTTTGAAGGACCACACTTGGGATGAGTTAAGCTGGATTTTGTTGAGTCTGCCATTTTTCTGAGGGAGACCTGCTAGATTAACAGCTGGAACTGGGCTCTCTAGTCCACTAAACAAACTGTGTTGAGCAGTATGGTAGCTGTCGTACTCAAGTTATGTGGATTCTTTTGGAAGGATTTTTGCTGAATTAACTTCACAAGAGTGGGCACTACATTTTTATGGTTATAACCATATAGAACCATGTACTTCAGTGGTGAGAAAAACCCCTTTCTCACTCTGCCTTAACCTCCTAAAGGTACACTCATCATTATCAAACAATGCGCCCCAATTTTATTTTTATTTTTGCTTTTTAGGGCTGCACCTGTGGCATATGAAGGTTCCCAGGCTAGGGGTCTAATCAGAGGTACAGCTGCCGGCCTATACTGCAGCTCACGGCAATGCCAGATCCTTAACCCACTGAGTGAGGCCAGGGATCGAACCCACAACCTCATGGTTCCTAGTCAGATTCGTTTCCACTGCACCACGACGAGAACTCCTGTGCCCCAATTTTATTTTGGGAAATATGGCTGTGCCAGTTTTATGCACAGCCAGGAGGGAACCTTCTGCCCTGCGCCTCCTCCATGCTGCACTTGCTCCCCATCCACTTCATCAGTCATTGGTCCCTGCTCACCTTCCCCACATGCTCCCCTGGCTAGAGCAGTGAAGAAACTCCAACCACGTCCAGGCGGAGCTGGAAGAAGCCTGTGATCTCTGGGGGCCGCTGAGTTGAGAGATGACCTCACCTTGGAGAAACATGAACCCCCAGATGCGTGCCCTGCCCGTGTATGGGATTTCAGTCCCAAAACCTGGGTGCAGACCAGCGAAGTAGCATCCTGGTGGCCCAGGATCAGGGAAACCACCAGATCCTCCTGCAGCCCGACCACTACCCAGCCCTGCAGGGCTCCTTCACAACGGAGGGACCTGGGCTTGCTCCTTACGCATCATCAGTTTTACCTAAATTCAGAAGTAACATGGTGCTCATGACAGAGAGCCGGGATCTAAATGCCCAGGGTTAGAAACCAGGGGCTGACCACATTACGACACAGCTAGATCAGCAAACACTTGGCAGCCTAGGAAAACCACATTTTAGGAGAACATTTCATTGTGTGGGGAAATGCAGAACTCAAGTAAAGCAAGTTATTAAACAGTATGTGCATCACGATTTAAAGTTTGTTTGGGAGCTCCTGCTATGACTTAGCGGATTAAGAACTCAACATAGTGTCCATGAGGATGCTGGTTCAATCCCTGGCCTTGCTCAGTGGGCTAAGGAGCCAACATTGCTGCAAACTGCGGCGTAGGTTGCAGATGTGGCTTGGATCCGGTGTTGCCATGGCTGTGGTATAGGCCTCAGCTGCAGCCCGATTCTACCCCAGCCCAGGAACTTCTATATGCCAAAGGTACGGCTGCAAAAAGAAAAAAAAGCTTTGTTTGGTTTTTTTTGGCCATGCCTGTGGCATGTGGAAATTCCCAGGCCAGGAATCAAAACTGCACCACATCAGTGAGCTGAGCCACAACAGTGACAACAATGGATCCTTAACCACTAAGCAACTAGGGAACTCCCAAAGTTTGTTTTTAAAAAGCACATACATGTACAGGAAAAATCCTGGAAGAATATAGACCAAAAATGAACAGTATTTATTTCTGGTAGTTAGGATTATATTTTTAAAAAGTGTTTTTCCTTATTCTTTATTATATTATTCCAAATAATCACCAAAAAAATTATTATATTCATGATAAATCAGTCCAATATCTATAAAAATAAAGATAACTCCCACCAAAAAGCCTGTTTGAAAGCTTACAAGAATTTAAAAATGACTCGGATTGTTTTCAGGATGCCCACAACAGAAGCTGGCTATGTGGGTTGGGGTCTGTGGTTATGAGACTTATGACAAAGGCCCACACAGGATGCTTTTTTTTCCTGCTTGTTTTCAGTTTGTTTTCTTTCAACTTAGAATTTGTTGGTTGATAGTAATGCGTTGAAATTAGGACTTAAGAAAAAGCTATTGTTTAAAATATGTAAATCGCCAAGCTTTCAAGGGCTAAGAGGCAACACCTTATTATCACCAAGTTAGTGGGGAAAGAATCTATAAGGTAGTGTGTGTGTGTGGGGGGGGGGGGTGTGCGTGTGTGTATACACACACATATACATATATATACTTATATATCTGTGTATATACAATATACATAAACAATAAGGCAGTATTATATATACATATATGTGTATGTATACATATATAGACATACAAACACACTCACAGACATATGTGTGTATATAAATACATGTATGTTGCATTGCTTATCTCAAACTATCTATACCCAGAGAAGCAACCTGACTTCTAATGACTCGCTGAGATTACAGCAATGAAGCTCTTAACAATTTTATAGTATTATCTCCAAAATGTCTATAATAATTTATAATCATAATTTAAAGTTTGAGACAATCCAAGTGAAAAGTGAATACGGTAAATTGTTTTGACACAGGCCAGGACCTGGGAACTGGGACCTGGGACCCTTTGCTGCAGTGGCTGCAATGCTTGCACAAACATCTTCTCCAGGAGCAAAATACAGAGAAACCATAAGGGACGAAAAACAACTGTGTACCTGAGCAGTTGGGGAAAATTATAGGCAAGAAGATAACTGCCACTTCTGAAGAGCGCAGAGCAAAAATAGGTTGTGGGAAGCGAAAGCAGGGAACTGCACACGCCCCCTGCACACAGCACCCCCAAAGGGGTGGGCAGACCACCTAAGCCACACCTCCTGGCAGGACCCCCAATCCCGCCCCTACCCTCACTCACCCCATGTGAGGAACCAGCTCACAGAGGCCCCTGCGAGCAGGTGAACAAGGGAAACTGCTGCTTGTTTTGGCTTACCCTTGCTGCAGCAGGGGCCCCAGTAAAGCCTTGCCTGAATTCTCCTACCTGGCCTCTTATCAATTTCCATTGATTAAGGCAGCCAAGATCCCTGGACGGTAAAATAACAATTACACTCTTAGGACTGTTATTATCCACGCCACAGGTTGTGGGCAAGCCTGGTTCACCACCTGTTTGGATATAACTTGTGAGCTAATAATGGTTTTTACATTTTTAAGTGGTTGGGAAAAATCAAAAGAAAAATAATATTTCATGAAGTGTGAAAATATTTTGAAATCCGAAGTTCAGTGTGCACAAAGTTTTGCTGGAAAACTGCCACATGTGTTCGTTAACGTCTCGTCCAGGGTTGCTCTGGCACTAAAACAGCTTCTTAGAAGAACCTGTAGCAGAGACCATAGGCAAGCAAACTCTAAAATATTTACGAACTGATCCTTTACAGAAAAAAAGTGTTTTCAAGGTGGTTCTGCATAGTCTTTGTATTTCCTCTCATCAGACTCTAGATGGCAGACAAGATCCTTAAGTCAAGAGGGGGGCCTGTGTAGGGAGCAACTACTGCCCTATAGAAGATATTGCCAATTAAACCATCCCCTAAAAGTCAGCCCTTCCAACAGTACAAACACTTTTCTAGATGTGTTCAATAAACCAAATATGAAAAGTATAGAAGAAACCAAAAGGTTCATTTGGTCTAGAACTAATGTCTGCACTGAAATTCTGCATTTATTTATTCCCACCTAAAATAAATATTATGTAAATCTGCACCATTAAAGGGGCCTCTTGATTGTCTCCCAGCTTTGCTGAGGGACAACTGACATGTGAACTTATAATATATTCACAGACTATGCTGATTTGATATACAAATACATCGTGAAATGATTTCCTCAATTAAGTGAACACATCCGTCACCTCACAGAGTTGCTTTTTTGTTTGTGTTTTGGTAAGAAGGTTTAAGATCTACTCTCTTGGCAAATGGCAAGCATGCAGCAGTAAAATGTTATTAACTGCAGTGACCCTGGTGCACACTGGATGTACTGTAGATCCTCAGAACTTACTAATTTTATACCTGAAAGTTTGTACCTTTTACTCACCCCGTCCTATCGTCCTCATCCCCAGCTCTCGGCAAGCACCCCTCTGCTCTCTATTTCTGGAAGTTTGACTTTCTGTTTAGACTCTGCATATAGGTGAGATCACATGGCATTTGACTTTCTCTGTCTGACTTTTTTCACTTAGTATAATGCCTTCCAGGTCCACCCATGTTGTTGCAAATGGCAGGATTTCCTTTTTCTGGCTGAATAACATTTCATATATATTTATACTGCACTTTCTTCTTCTTTGGGGCTAAACCAGTCGGAAGTCTCAGACATCATGACACCTCACCTCTAAAGAATTCACCATGTATCTCCTAAAATAACAACATTTTCCTGTATATCCACATAAATCACGCACCTCAGAATTATCAGGCATTCTATGCTATTGGCTGACGACCAGTGAATATTGAAATTTCCCCATGTAACCTCAAAATGCCTTGTAGAGATTTGTTGCTGAACCAGGGTACAACTCAGAGTCAGGTGTGTCATATGTCTGCGAGGTCTGCTCCCTTCTCCTTTAAGCCAGAACAGACCCTGGCCCCTTCCCCCCACACACACTTCTGATTCAGGATGCTGACTTTTGAGAGACCAAATCGTTTCTCCCCAGAATCCACTTTCAGGACTTTGATAACTGCTCTCCTGTGGAGTCGCTGACATCACATTTCTATCCTTTATATTTTCCATGAATTGAAGGTTAGGCCTAAAGGCTTAACAATATGAGGCGGTCTTCCTCACACTGCATCAAGCCTAGACATCATGGCTGCAAACAGCCTTTGTTCCAGCAACCTCTTTGCAACTGGATTTAAATATTTCATTTAAGAACTGGTAAACGCTCAGTTGCTAATTCTAGCATGCCTTTCCCTTTCATTAGCTAGTGTCTTCCTGCAAAGAGGTGTTTTTCCCTCATTAACTGAGAATGGCCTAGAGTTCCTTCTAAAAAGTCAAAGAAAATGCTGGGTTTTTTACCTTGAATTTCCATCTTCACAGTAGGAAGTTGGGAAAATAGTCATCACTGGTGGAAGCAAATTAGACCGCTCACACACACACATACACACACACACACACACATATATATCATGGACTCATGCATTTTTACTTGCATACTTTTATAACCACTTAGTTATTTTTGACACCTGGCAGCTCATGGATTCTCTGACTGAACCGTAAACGTCTGGCCATGTCTCACCTTGCATAGTAGTCGTCTGGGGGAACCGCTTCTTGGAAGAACTGAAACTGGTACAGGTAGAGTCCAATCAGGTGTCCTGCCGTGAAAATTGCCAGCAGGACACAGAGACAGCTGAACAGCAAGGGGTCGAACGTTCGGCACCAGGACCACCAGGTGCACAGACCCAAAAACACAAAGAAGTAGACGGAGGAGGTCAGAGATGGCAGCATCATTCCTAAGGAAAGAGAAACCCCGTGGTGAGACCCTGCGGGGAAGGGAACCTGTGCCACGCAGTGAATGTCACTGCGGGAGATGGGGTGGATTTTAGGAAAAATTAATCACCTTTTACTTATAAAATCAGAATTAATGCTATTCTTACTAAATTAATAAAAAGCTTAAAAAAAAAGAACAAGTGAGCTTAAAATTTTGATGGGTATTGAAAGTTGATTTCTGGAGAAGATTCAGAGAAGAAAAATCCTTGTATAAGCCACATGTTGTTCTGACACAGTTTAATCCACTATTAAAATCGATGTAAGCCTTTTCTACCGTGAGAGCATAGAATTGTGGTACCTTAATAATAAAACGGGTGTATTTTTAACCTCTCATTCTACCCTCATATGAATTTAAGCTGTAACAGCAATAAAATAAAACAATTCCCCCAAAGATTGCAAATTGATGCTGTCACCCCCCCCCAAAAAAGAAAGTCACCCATAAGTGAAATTTGTAAATATGGGGAAAAATCCAGATGCCGAAGAAATTCTGCCCGTGGCATTTGAGCCCTGTAAAACCCACTTTTTATACCAGGAGAAATTAGCTTATTTACTTGACTGTTTCCATCTTTCTACTTCTCCCTCAAATTTTTAGGAATACGTGTAGGTCCCACTCCAAATTTCCCCAAATATCAATTTTTAAAAATAATGACTGACTCTGTTTGTTAACTAGGATTTACAGTATTACATCCTGTGGCAGTTAAAGATTTACTCGACATTTGCCCTGCTGGACGAAATCTGATTTGCACTATCACTGAAAGGGGAAGTAAAGAATGAGGTCATTCCTTCATAGGCATTTAAAAACTTTGGGGGGGGGGAAGCATTTGGAAATGACTTCTCATTAAAATGCAGAGTTACATTTCTTGAGAAATTCTGATGTCTTTTCCAGTTTTACATTTTCCGATATAAAAGGGGGAATTTGTTTTGTCCTGTGACACTTTAAGGGAGCAGGATGGAATAAAGTTCACGGTAGCTGTGGAGCAAGGAGGACGGAGGGAACGTTATGACGGAACAAGCCACCCACAGCCAACAGCAGGAGGAAGCCGGTGTGTGTGTGCTGGAAGGTTACCCTTTACCGTGGGAAGAAAAAAATAGTCTATCCTGGAGAGTTACATTAAGATTACTAATGACTCGGGAGTTCCCGTCGTGGCTCAGTGGCTAGGAACCATGAGGTTGCAAGTTCGATCCCTGGCCTTGCTCAGTGGTTTGAGGATCTGGCATTGCCGTGAGCTGTGGTGTAGGTTGCAGACGTGGCTCAGATCCCACATTGCTGTGGCTCTGGCATAGGCCGGTGGCTACAGCTCTGATTTGACCCCCAGCCTGGGAACCTCCATATGCCGTAAGAGCGGCCCTAGAAATGGCAAAAAGACCAAAAAAAAAAAAAAAGAAAAAAGAAAAGAAAAAGATTACTAATGACAGTGTAAACGGACACACTTTCAGCAAGCGCGTGTGCAGCTCTGGACAGGTACATGAAAGCTGTCCCTTGTCGCAGATCACTATGCATAGACTGTCCTGATAGACACACAGCAAATGATGTTACTTAACAGCTATGAGGCAAGACTGCTTTACAGAAGTTAACAGAAGCCATCTAAAAATATAAAACCTAGCACTGGACAGGAAGAACTCTGTGTGTGTGTGTGTGTGTGTGTGTGTGTGTGTGGTTCGTACAGTGGCCAGTTTTACAACAGCTAGTTATCATTTCGGTGCCACTGAGTAGAACTGTTTCCTTGTTTTCTCTGTAATGGTCCTTTCATGACTCGCCAAGCCTCCCTGTGCTCTCCTGGAGCTGGCGGCTCTCACCTGATGAACCCAGTAAAATTGTCACCACAACCTTCCCCGCGGTGGTTATCATGTTGCCGATAAACTCTTTCAGCTTGGAGGCTACGGAGGCCAGCCTGCGGAAGAGCTTTAATTTTGTGCTTTCTTCCAAGCGGCCGTCAACACCATCTCCTTCATCTAAATCCTCTTCATAGACCAGAGCCTCTTCTGAGTCGATTTTTTCTCCTCCAGCCTAAATAAATGAAAAACAGAAAACACTGCAGTCCAGGACGCTGCCTGTCCACCCAGCAGATTATATATGGTTTGTAATTTACGGGCTAGTCACTGGGGTGAATTTCACAGATCAGGGAAAAATGCAGACAACCACTCAACCACGTAACCCCTCAGGTCCCCAGGGGTCCCCGTGTGAGCCCAGGGAACTTTGATCTTCCCTGAAGTACACAGGAAGCACCGCTAATCATAGGGCCCCTGATGGCAGGTCATCTTACCTACACGAGTTCATTTTAACAGGCAGAAGAAGAACCCGGCTGAAACATCTATGAATAACCTTGGCTGTCAGCAACCTGGGTTTGGTTCCTTCAAATTACGGAGTTTGCCATTGAGGTGATGGGAAGAGTTCACGAACGTGTCCATGGCTTAAACGGAAAGGATGGGCCAAACTGGGCTTAGGAAATCCCTTTTCTTTCTGGAGTTTATCTTTGTTCACTATTTTAGTATTTCCTGCCTGTGGGAGGATGAGTGGCCCCCGCTACTTGGCTAAATAAACAGTAGCTTCCTATCTCATCCTTTTAGAGGATCATGCGCTGGGCCAATCTCAGGCCATTCAGGACCATCGCTAGAGATTCAGGGAGGAAATACCTGTGCAGCACATCCGTGGACTTCCACAGATTATTTTAAACTGGCTGTACTATGGCGGGGCTTTGTTTTGTTTTTAAAGAATGCACAAGACTTTTTGAGCTAATCAGAATCCCTCCCTGGAAGGGTTAGGATTTTTTTAAAGGAATTACAAATATAAACTATCACCTGAAGACAAAAGGAGCCTGTTTGAGATGCATGAAACTTTGTTTGCATTCACCCCTAGGCTGACAGGTTTCATGTTGAAAAGACAGCAGCTATCTGCAGAGCCAGAAGGGCCCGCAGGCCCCCTGTTCAGAATCCATTCAAGGCTTAGAGAGTAGGGACTGGCTGCTCTGTGTTTCCATTTTGAAGGTTCTTATTTTAAAAAAAATGTATTTACAATTTTGAAAAGTTTTCATACATGTGATTTCCCATAATCTCACAATAACCCTTTATCTCCCCTGCCTCTTCCTTGCCCCTCCCCCTTTCCACCTCCCCACTGGTAACCACTAGCTTGTTTTCTCTGTGAGTCTTCTTTTTGTTTTATTCATTGGTTTGTTGTATTTTTTCGATTCCACAAGTAAGTGATATTACATGATATTTGTCTTTATCTGACTTCACTTAATCTGCTAATCTCTAGGTCCATCCTTGTTGCTACAAATGGTATTTCATGGCTGAGTAATATTCCAGTGTATATATGGACCGTGTCTTCCTTATCCATTCATCTGTCAATGGACATTTAGGTTGTTTCCATGTCTTGGCTACTATGAATAGTGCTCCTATAAACATTGGGGTGCATGTATCTTTTCCAATTAGTGTTTTTGTTTATATACGTACAATACAGACACAGACACACAGGCACATACAAATACAGGGATTAAACCATGGCCTACTCAAGTTCAAAGTGGGTTTCGGATCCTGTTGTGTTCCACTGAAGCACATGTGTACTTTTTCTTGGAGGAAAAAGAATGTTTCAGGCTTATTAATTAAGATCTTTCTGGGTGTTCGGGGCCTGGTATGCTCCATTGTCTCCAGTAGGAGCTGCGGCAGCACACGTCAACAAGCCAAAAGTTTACAACTAAATATCTCACAGTAATTAGGGCTATTAAGAGAACTGAAATAGGGTGATGGGATTGTGAGAGACAGGGCAGCTATTTTCAATTCTGAGGTCGGGGAGGGCCTCTCTGAGGAGGTGACATTTAAGCTGGGATCTGAATGTCACAGAGTAATCAGCCATGTGAAAATTCTAGGCCAGAGCCTTCAAAGCCCTGGAAGGGCTGGTCAAGCCTCCGGGGTGCATTCAGAAAGAAGGCACATGTCCCCTGGCCCACTTCCTCCTCCATCTCAGCAGCTGACTCCACTGGGTCTCACCTTGCAGAGAAGAGGGCTGAGCTCTGGCCGTGCCTCAACCCACCACCTGCAGCCCATTTGTGCGCAGACAGCTACCACCCTCCCCTGCCCTGTAACACCCTGTCTCATCTCAGAAAAACACACTGCTTCCAACCCACACGTGGGAGCTTCAAAGTGAATCTAAGAGCTGGCTGCATGCATGGTGACACTTCCTCAACACTCGAACCCACTCTCACAGGACTGTGATCGCAGCCACTTCACCCAGAGAAGGGGACTCTAGTGGTTGCAGGAGGATGGGCAGGGGGCTGTTCTGGTGCAGGATGGGGTGGGGGCTGAAGAGGGCTTGCATCTCAGCAGGATGTCAGCAGGGGAGATTTCACAGGGAGGAAGGAGGGATGAGGGAGAATTGGGGGTGGGGGCTCCCGCATCAGTGGTATCTTGGTTGGTGGGACCAGGACACCCAGAAGTGGGGCAGGCTGCAGGAGCCAGTTATGAGATGGGCTGTCCTGGGGCATCGAGTGTAGGAGGCTGGAGTGTGGAAACAGGTGGCAACTGGAGTGGTCTACCTGAGGTTCACTGCCAAAGTCAGGGGTCTGGTGAGGTGACCTGGAGAGAACACAAAGGCACCACACCTGGGACCAGTCTATCTCTCCAGCCTTACCATCATCTCTTTGCCTAGAAACACCACATGCTCATCGCACTTTGCCTGGAAAATACCTGGGGAACCTGGACTCCACAGCCTCTTTGCCTTGGGATGTGCAGTGCCTACCCAGGGGAACCCTCCCTAGCGTCTAAGGCTCCCAGGCCTGCCTTCCTCCAGCTTCTCCATCTCCCAAAGCCCAGTTGCTATGGGCACCAATCCAGTGAAGCCGTTGCTATGGCACCCACACCTCCACCCACATGGGGCATCTGGTACCTAATGTCCCGCACAACAGGTGGGTGACATGAAAAATCCCTCTCTGAGGAAGAAGGCTTGTCCAAAACTTTCAGCCCCCAAATTTGTGAAAGGAGACAGAGAGAGAGAACACAGCTAGAGTCGCCAGGGCCCAGTCAGAAACAGACTCCTAACCTTTACAATAAATGACTTATTACTCAATTATGGAATTGCTACGGATGTAGATTAAATCAGATAGAAATTTCTGGTCGAGAACTTTCATGAGGTTAGACGAATGCATTTCCCTGACCTCTTTTGGGTGGAACTGGAGGCCCCCGTGATTTTTATAAACATACCTCTGTACTTGAGGTTTTCAGCATTTCTCTACCGGAATCCCTGGGGCCCTCAATTGGAAACACTTTCTAAACCTTCAAGCTGAGAGTGAGCCCAAAGGGAGCCCGTACCGTGCAGGCTGGGCCAGAACTGCCATTAGTCACAGCAGGCTGGCTGGGTAACAGGCTGGCTTTCTCCCCAAAACAATCAATCTGGTGACGTGTAAACACTGACACTTTGGAAAAGACCCAGCTCAAGCCAAAGTCTTTACCAGCAAGCAGCCTGGGTTGCTGGCGCTGTCATCTGTCCCCAGACTGGAGCCCAACTTGATTCTGGCCTTGGCCCTAGGAAGGGGTAGCTGTAAAGGAAGATTTAACCCCTGGTTCCTGAGCTATCTTAGAAATGAAAGACAAAGAGGCTCTTTACAGTTTAGAAAACCAAATACAGTCTCAGGTATCAGGATGGCCAGGTCAACGTCTACAACTTACTGGACAAAACCAAACTACTTTAAGTCATCTTCTTGAAAAGCCCCTGACTTTAAGAGGTGCCCAGGGTACTACGGTAGCATCTCATTTCCTGTGAAGATGGTCCGAGGGCTCCAGAATCAGCTGCATGTGAGGTGACTCTGTTCCCAAGCCTGGACGAGGGCCTCCAGGCAAAGCAGCCTGTGCACCTCATCCCACGACCGCCCCTTACTCCGCAGCCGCACTCCCCCACCACCCCAACACACACAGCACTGTCTGTTACTCCCACTCAACCCTGAACAACACCATCACCATAAATTACCTTTAGTAGAACCCAATATCCATTTTCCTCCTCCCCAAGCGCTAAAAGATTCAACCTGGGCTGGAATTAATCCCAAGGATCACCAGGGAATCCTCAGGGGGACAGATTCCTAGCCACCACCACCCCCATCACGCTTCCTGCATCAGAAATTCTGGGAGTGGATCCCAGGACTCTGATTAAAGGGCTGCCCTCTGTGATGCGCAGGCAGCCAGCCCAGAAGCCACACCCCAGCTGACACGTGCAGCCAGGGGTCAACCAACTCTACATCCAGCTGACCAGGCAAAATTGGAAATGTTCTGTTTGAATCATATCCTGAGTCGACTCCCTTAATTGGAAACTACATTAGAGGAATTCATCTGTGGAATCGCCTAAAGGTTTCAGTCAACCTTAGCTGTTAGACCAGAGCTTCTCCAGCAGTGCCATCCATTTCCCTCTTCCTCGTGGTTCAAACCACGCTTTGAGAAACCTTTTAATGGGAGGATATATGGGCAAGTCACAGAGGAGGAGTCAGAAGACCTGGTAGGCAAAGGAAGCATTTTTCCAAAATGTCATGAGTTGTTTATTCATTGTTTACTATTGAAAGTTAACAGTTTATCTTAACAGAGTGGTTTCATCTCAACAGAAGAGCCCGAGGAAGGAAGAGGCCATGATGTGACTCATCCCAGGAGAAGAACCAGTCACATCCTCAGTGTGCCCTGCAGGCCCACGGCCGGACAGAGGACAGGAGGCTTGCTGGCACGGGGTCATGTGTGCTGTGTAGGCCTAGCATGATAGCCCTGTGCAGACAAAGCAATTGTTTTATTCCGTTGCTACACTTGTTTTAGGATGATTCTTTTTCCAAACGTAGAAGAGCAGTTAAATCGCCCCATTTCACTTGCGAAAAGGAGTCTGTAGCTGTATGCTTTCAACCTCCTCTGACAGAGTAACAGAAGTTTAATAAGGGAAACTGAGTGAGCAGTGAGAACTTTAATAAAGGAACCCACTGGGTTAGCCAGGACTGCAGGTCTGAGGAGCTTGAATAACACAGTTGTCCCACCATCAAGCAATACCTATCCCCCAACCACCTCCCAGGGCTTTTGAGTGACAGGTTGGGGTGGGTCCTGCACCTGGGCCTCTACAAACTCCCAGGTCAAAGGCAGTTCAAGGTGGTGGTGTGGAAAGAGTCTGAAGGCACCTCCTCCTGTGGACACAGCAAACATGCAGCTACATCGAGATCAACCTGCCTGGAGAACTTGAACACGAGTTCAATACCTGCTCGGCAACCAAGGATCAAGGGCTGGGTCCAGACCCATGGAGCAGCAGAGAAACGCTCTTGTCCAAACTGCTGCACAACATGATCCCTTGATAGGGAGGGACTCAGCAGACAGGTGCCCCTCCTGGATGACCGATGCGTGGGGGCTGGGATCTAACCCAGAGAGAAGAGCCCCCAATATGCCTGGCTTAGAAAACCAAGGGGACTGGGGTCCAATGGTCCTAAAATGCTGGAGGAAACTAAACCCCCCTTTTAAAGCACTTACTATAGGGGGTCTCACTCAGAGAGCCAGTGAAATGACAGCAGCTTGACAAGTGCTAAGAGTCATTTGTTAATCCAAAGGCATCTGCTGGGGAAGGAGGGATGGTGAAAATGCTGCCCAGAGATGGAGGCGCCATTGTGCTCCCTACCTCACCTGCTGACATAGGTCGGTGAGCTTGGACACAGGACCTAGTGATCATGTAACTGCCCTGCCCCCTGTTGAAGCCAGGGAGCTCCAGGGGTTGCAGAGACCCCTGCTCCCTGGCAGGGGCAGCTGAGCTCAAGTGGTCTTGGCTCCTCCCACCCCTGCCCTAAAGATGATGCCCACACACAGACAGGGCACAATCCTTGGCTTTGTTGAAGCTGCAGGCACACAGTGAGGCCTGTCCCCACTGCCTTCCAAAAACAAGAGAGCTAGCCTGTATCCCACTTCTCCAGCTGCCTTACTGGAGCCAGCAGGAGCACAAAGGCCCCAGAGGGACACCCCTTGACTGCCTGGCTTGTTGGGTTGAAGACGCTGAGCTCTGTGAAACAGTAACAATCAGAGACAGCTCTTGTCAGGCCAGCCCCCAATCAGGGCACTGCACAGACAAGAAACACAACTATTTCTTGTGAAAAAGGCCCATTCATGGAGCCTGGAGCCTCAAGTTTCCATCACACCCAGAGGCTAAGGAGGGCTCCCAGGGAAAGTAAGAAGGGAGACAGCTCCCTTGCACCCCTCTGGCCTCACCACAGCTCCATGAAACTCTCTAGAAAGAAGGTTATGCAACAGTCTCCCAGAGGATGTCTCCCAGAGGACACCTCCCAATCTTCACATCTGGAAAGTGGCAGGGATCACAACTGTGACTCCATGGGACTATATATCTATGTACTTTAAAAACTAGGTGTCATGATACTCTTCCCCTTGGAACACAGATAGGTCCAGGCACATCCTCAACAGGGCCAGATCAAGAATAAATCAAGTGGTATAGACAACTACAAAGATTTGAAAGACAGCCAAGAACTAAGACAGTGTTGAATGAGAAGATTCATAACCTACACAAAGCCAATCTTTCAAGACTGAGAGAGGCAGTAGTTTTGCCTAATACACAGAAGCAAACAGAGAGTCACCAAAATGAAGAATGGGTTCCAAACAAAAAAGCAAGACAAAACCTCAGAAAAAGACCTTAATGATATGGAGATAGTAATCTACCTGATAAAGAATTCAAAGTAATAGTCATAAAGATGCTCCCTGACCTTGGGAGAAGAATGGATAAACACAGAGAGAACCTCAACAAAGATTTTGGTTGTATATATAAAAAAATAAACAATCAGTTCTGAAGAATACAATAATTGAAATGAAAAATACATGAGAAGGAATCAAAACAAAATTAGATGATAGAGAAGAACAGATCAGCAATCTGGAAGACAAGGTAGGGAAATCACCTGATCAGAAGAGCAAAAAGAATTTTTAAAAATGAGGATAGTTTAAGGGACCCTGGGACAACAGTAAATGTATTAACATTTGCATTATAGGGGTCCCAGAAGGAGAGGAGAGAGAGAAAGGGGCAGAAAAATTATTTGAAGAAATAAAGGCTGAAAACTTTCCAAACCTGGAAAGGAAGCAAACCCCCAGGTCTAGAAAGTGCAGACTCCCAGACAAGATGAATCCAACAAGATCCACACCAAGACACATTCCAATTAAAATGTCAAAATTAAAGACAAAGAGAGAATTTTAAAGGCAGCAAGAGAAAAATGACTAGTTATATATAAGAGAATCTCCATAATATTATCCGTAAATTTTTTGGCAGAAATTTTGCAGAAGCAGCATGATATATATTCAAAGTGCTGAAAGTAAAAAACTTACAACCAAGATTACTCTGTCTAGTAAGGTTGTCACTCAGGAGTGGAAGTCAGAGAGAGAGTTAAATTTAACTGGTTCCCATGAGGGAAAACAGATGGTTCAGGGGCAGTCATAATCTCTGTAACCAAAGACACACTGAGCGATGGATGACTGTGCCTGCATGCTTGTAAACCAGGGTCTGGAAAATGTAAAGCAAGTGACTCTGGACTAGATCCCAGGTGGGAACTGAGAAGATGCCTAATTAGAAGGTGATGAAAAGAGATTTCTTTCATTCTTTGTTTCTTGTTATAAAAAAAATAAAAACCAAAACACTAACTTGACCCTCAGAGCTGAAGCTTGAAGAACAGCCCAGCTGACCATTTTCTGTGCTGACCACCACAGTAGCCTAATGGATGTTAGGTATTAGAAGGGAAGGTACAGATTTGAGGTTCAGGAGGAATTTCCACATAACATCAGCGGGACCTACATGTTGCATCTTTGAATTTTTGATGGATGTGGGATTACTTATACTGGAATATTCTTTATATCTTTCATATATGATTTGTCAAACTATCTAGAAGATGCCTTTTCAAGCAAACCAAGTCGAGACTAAAATTCCTACTCGAATAAACATTTAATTTATCATCAGTTTGGTTTAATAATATATTACCATGCTATTTGCCTCAAAAAATAAAGCCTGAACTCTCATTAAATAAGAAAGAGTTAGAAGTAGAGAAATACACAGATTACATCAGCTTGGTGAACTTACTGATGTAACTGGTATTTTATTGCACAGATAACCTTTCTACACAATTATTTCTTATAACTTACTTTTTTAAAAAGATTGAAGAATAGGAATCTTTCTCCCAGTTATGACTGGTAGACCTGCTTCTGTATTAAAACGAACAAGTAAAGAAGACCATAGAGGTGTCAGCTGGAAAAGAACCTTTTAAGGCACTTGGGGAATTGGTTCGTGACTGAGGTCTGCTCTCTGTAAAATTCAAGAACAGGGCAAAGCCTCCCACCCACATTTCCCACCCTCCCCCCGCCCCGGCTCAGGTCATTTGGGGGATCCTTGGATTTGGAATGCCCTTCAAAACAGCAAACTTGAGCCTCATTATCAAGTTCATGAAGATTAGAGAAGTCTTCTCCAGGGATTAGTTGCTACTTTCAAACAATGCTGGATTTGAGAAGTTCTCCCAGGCACCAGTGGATTGATTAACCTGCCATTTCTCCACAGAGATAAAGGAAAGAAGCACTGCCAGCAAACACTGTCCCTTCAAAGGATCCTCAAAGACCAAGCATCTCGAACACAATGCCAAGATTTATGAGCAACAGGAGGTATGCTGGAGACTTCAAAATAAAATAAATCCTCCTGCTTATTTTGGCTGCGTATCTCAATTTTTTTCAGACTCCAGCCAGATTGTTCCTCTGTAAGAAATACTTCCAGGTGGAGTCACCTCAGAAGATACACTGTAGCCCACTCTGCTGCACTGGGACCACCTGCAGCATATGGAAGTTCCTGAGCCAAGGACTGAATCCCAGCCGCAGCTGTAACCTACATCACAGATGTAGCAACGTCGCGTCCTTTAACCCACTGTGCCGGGCAGGGGATTGAACCTGCTCTTCAGCAGCAAACCAAGCTGCAGCAGTTGGATTCTTAACCCACTGCACCTCAGCGGGAACTGCCCAGTCAATTACTTTTTAAGTCAATGTCACCTAGACTCATATAACAAAGTGCAGTTATTAGGACAAACAGGTCAGGGACAGAGGGACAGCTGTCTCGTGTGCTTCCGTCACCATGGACCGAAATCTGAGCCAGTGAAAAACACAGCTAAAAATGGACATATGTTTCACTCATTCTTACACTTTTCCAAATGCATAAATTTTTTTCTCTCGAGAGCTTTAAAATACCTTGATGGAAACACGCAGAGTTCACGCACACAACCTGAGACAGCAAGGTGCACAGAGGGGAAGCCTCCTTCAGGGTGGAATTAATATTTTTCTTCTCGAAGTACCAGGTGTTACTTCTCTGAAGACTCTAGTAACTAAGCTATCTAGGCCAACGGGCCACAATACAAATCCGCAAGGTTCCCCATTTGTGACAAGGGCAGCTGAGAGTGGAGGGGCACTGGATCAAGCCCAGGCCCTGAATGGATGATACCATGCTGCTTGCAGGGCAGCCCTCACAGTCCCCCAACTGGTCTCCTTGGGCCAAGGTGTGGGTGATGCGCAGGCCTGAGGACTACGTAAGGCTGAGCCAAGTAACCGCTAATATTTAAGCCACATGTGTGAGCGTGAAGCACGGAGCCTATTTTTATCACTACACTGTCACAACCCACCAAGTGACGAGGCCCAAAAATTAAAGAAGAAAGAGGCACAAATTACCGATTCTTCATTCTCAAACTCTGGGTTATACTGCGCTGCTTCTTCACCCACTGGTTTCTGGACGATGTTCCTACAGACAAGCCAGATGGTCAGGCTGGCGATGAACATCCCGACGTCAGGCACAAACACTCGGATCCCATTGCCCACGTCAGCTCCCTTTAAGCTATGGAGGGGGGAAAACACGGAGGAAGTTTAGTTGTTTTTATGCAAACTGTTGTAAAGTATGTTTGAATCTTCTTAACAACTTAAAATAATGCCCAGTGTCTGCCCAGAAGGCACCAGAAAGCTTTTCATTGATCCCGTCTTACATGGTCTACTAAGATTCAGGAAAGTTCTAGAGAGTTTCAGAAACGGTATAAAGAACCCCAAACCAGTTCTCACTCTTAAAATATGCTAATGAACGAAACTGCTGTTAAACAAACTACATGTCTAGTATAGAGACAGAAGTTTGCAATTTAGCCGAGGCAATGAAGACTAGTCATGCACAAGCACCTGGAAGATTCTGCCTCAGAAGTAAAGAGGAGCCAGAAGGGAAAACAGAAAATGTTGGGGCAGCTCTTGAACAGGATCTATTTGTTATTTTGAATACTGAGTTGATTGTTTCCCATCCTGTTAGAAAGGCAGATCATTAACAGAGAGCTCAGACTGAGGAGACTGGGTTCCAGTCTCAGTAGGACCCTGACAGCCGCCTTCTACTGGGGCTGCCCTTCTCTGAGTCCTGTGTTCTTCCTCTGCCCACAAAAGATGATGCTGTTTGTCCTCCTTATCTCACTGGACTCGAGTGAAAGAGACCCAGTGAATATCAGAGATAAAACTTGTTTAGGGACAGGAAGCAGAAGATAGGAAAACGTCATATAAAGATATATATTTTTCCATATACACTTTATATGACTAAGTACATACTGCATTCATTTACAGTATGGATATATATATATATATATGATACATTTTGGTAAAAGCATGAAAACATAATAAATAGCACAAGCTCTATCACCCAGAAATAACCAGGTTACCATTTTAGTAAAATAAACAATTATATGATATACCTTACATGTGGAATCCAGAAAATGATGGAAATGAACTTATTTACAAAACAGAAATGGATTCACAAACAAATATGATGATATCACTTCTATGTGGAATCTAAAATATGATACAAATGAACTTATTTACAAAATAGAAACAGATTCACGGGCTTAGAAAACAAACTTATGGTTACCTAAGGGGAAAAGGGCAAGGGATAAATTAGGAGTTTAGGGTATATACACTACTTTATACTCTGGTAAAAGAGATAACCAACAATGTAAAATAGATAACCAAAAAGGACCTACAGTATAGCACAGGGAACTACACTCAGTATCTTGTTATAACCTCTAACAGAAGAGTCTAAAAAAGAAAACATATATAATACGTAAATTATATTAAACATAGAATTAGATTAACTCCATATACTATATTTAAATTGAAATACATTTAAATAATAAAACTATATTAAACAGATGAATTATATATCATTTATAAATAAAGACTATTTATATAAACGAATCACTCTGCTGTACACCTGACATTGACATTGTAAATCAACTGTTTCATTAAAATTTTTAAAAAGTTATTATATTACCTACCTCTTAACTGAACAATTGCTTTATGCTAAGAGCTTGGCACATATTATTAAGTCCAACTAATCACCATACAGAGTTAGGCATTATTAGTGATCCTCCTTTTACATATGAAAAAACTAAGGCTTCCAAAAGTAAACTTGCTTCCATCAAGTCACACACATAGAGAGAGAAGAGAATTACACTCAAGCTCCCTTAAGTCCAAACCTGATGCTCTCAACCTCAGGTTATGTGTCCCAGAGCCCTCCCTCCCCATCCTCCTTCTGTAAACGGACATGCATTCTTTTTTTTTTTTTTTGTCTTTTTGCCTTTTTCTAGGGCCACTTCCAGGGGCAAATGGAGGTTTCCAGGCTAGGGGTCCAATCGGAACTGTATCCACCGGCCAACGCCAGAGCCACAGCAAAGTGGGATCCCTAACCCACTGAGCAAGGGCAGGGACCGAACCCGCAACCTCATGGTTCCTAGTCGGATTCGTTAACCACTGCCCCACGACGGGAACTCCTGGACATGCATTCTTAACGTTAACAGAACCAAGCTCACACTTTGCCTATTGTTTTCAAAAACGACTTATTCATTTAATCCATCATTCACATTTTCACAGTCACTGAAGATGTTTAAGCCTCACCATGATCATGGGCAGACAGTAGTTACTCAACCAGTCTACTACGGATGTACATCTAGAATATTTCTATTTATTTGTTACTATAATATAAATAAAAGTTAAATCTTAATTAAGAGTCTTTAATCCAGGATCCTCTAGGAAAAATTCCTCGGACCAATCTAACTGGCTTTTTATAAAAGTAATCTAGAAGAAGGCATTCCCTGCAGAAACTTGTATTTTACATGTGGCTCCAAAGTCTTCTGAAGAGAAACATGGAAGTGAGCAGAGGTCACTTTACCTCCATCAAATAAAACATCTGTAGTCGTGAGAGGTTTTAAAAATGGCAAATTCCAGAGTTCCTGTCATGACTCAGCGGAAATGAATCTGACTAGTTATCCGTGAGGACTCAGGTTTGATCCCTGGCCTTGCTCAGTGGGTTAAGGATCCGGTGTGGCCATGAGCTGTGGTGTAGGTTGCAGATGTGGCTCGGATCTGGTGGATCCTGCATTGCTGTGACTGTGGTGTAGGGCAGCAGCTATAGCTCCAATTCGACCCCTAGTCTGGGAACTTCCATATGTCACAGGTGCAGCCCTAAAAAGACAAATTAAAAAGAAAAAAAAGGAAGGCAAATTCCTTTCATTTGTGTTGAGAGCACGAGAATGAGAAAAACTTCAAACTTTATAATAACTTTTAATCCCAATTTGTAACAATGAAATCTGACGATCATAAGTGTAAAAGGTTTGCTGTCCACTTTTAAAGTCTATCCAATGTGATCAAACAGAACAAGTGAGAATTAATATCATCAGAATGAGCAGTAAGAGGGTCCAGGGAGCAGAGAAGCCAAAAAACCAAGGCCAGGCCGGGGGTGCCTCCTGTGCCGGTCTGAGGTCAGGAGAGCTGGGCCGTCCTTCCCCGGGTGGGGGTGGGGGGGGGTTTCTGGGGACAGATTATTGTAGCTTTTGTGGAAAACAACTTGCCCATGGCATTTTATGAAAAGCACCAAGCAAGTGGACAGGAGGGGAAGGAGTTCTTAGAGGAAGGTGCCCCGAGTTCCATCAGTGGCCGGTACCCAGCAGACTTGGGGGCCAGGGGGCCTGGCCCCTTACCACCTGTGCTCTGCATGAGGCCCCCAGTTTGGAAACAGTGGTTTTGAGGCAATGACCTGAGCTTTGTGCTTCTTGGTCCCCAGAGAGACGTTTGATAGCACATATATTGAATAGAGTCTGCAAAAGCAATGCTCCACCTGCTGTGACAGAATTCAACCCCTGGATCCAGGTCTGGGCTGCAGTCCTCAGAATGGACCCTCTCAGCCATGGCAGTGCCAACTACTAACTGTTGCTCTCGGCTTCGGAGCTAACAAGGCTGCACATTCATGACACCGTCTGGCGGACACCAGGAGCCTCCAGAAGACGCTAACAAGGCAGTGGACAACGACAAGGTCATGGGTCATCACCAAAGTCTTCTTCTTGGTGGTCTAGCCTAGTGTGTACAGAAGTGGGGCCCGGAGGCGGCGTCTCTGGTGAGTGTGAGGCGTGGTGTGGAAGTAACAGATCATCCTGCAAGACACGTGGGGTTTGTGCCGGAGACAAGTCCTGGATGAAGGGGTGGAGTGGAGAGTTTTCTCCTCCTATGTGTTGGCTAAAGTTAATGGAGGAAATTAGATTGTCAGGGGCCTCAAGTCTCATGGAGTAAATATTTGTGGAAGGTTCCATAAACTAATTGTCAGCATGCATTACAGTGCATGGAATAATAAATTAAATTTTATTTCAAGTAAATTCTGCATTTGAAATCAGGCTGACCAGGTTATGCGTAGAAACCCTGTTCTAATAAATTAATGAGATCGATGTATACATTTCCCCATAAAATGTTATCCTCGAGAGCGCTACTTTCCAGGCTCAGCACAATTACATTTTCCATACCTAAGAGCACAGGCTAAACTGCTTGCAACATCATGTCCTCTTAAACAGGCAGATATTTCCTTTCCAATCTTGTTATAGTCACATTGATCCTATTTGTTCAGAGTGATTATACCTCTTGAAAGGGAGCTGAGAAGCTGGAAAGCGGGAATAATCTATATCCATCAAGAGGAGAAGGAATATATCCATAAAATACTATGAATCGATAAATTAGTGCCAGTGTACCTGTGCCCTGAATCACATCAATAAATATGGATGTCTCTCACAAAATAGAGAGAGAGAGAGAAAAAAAAAGTAGCAAACATATGGAATATAGATTACACAGTGATTCACCTATAAAGAACTACATGAAAATGACAAAACATATTTCTGGGCATCGGAGAGGACACGGTCACCTGTGTTGGAAGTGCCCAAGTTCTCAAGTTCCTTGAAAGCTGGTTGCTACATACAAGTTTCCCTTTAATATTTCATATTATTCGTAACAGTCAGAGGGTCACCCTGCTCAGAATTCCTTGTGTAGAAGACATCTTGAGAACACAAAGTCAACGCCCTGCCTGGGAAAGATAATGACCAATGATGCAGTAATGGCCATGATTACATTTGGTCTGATTGATTCACTCATCAGATTCAATTACCATCCTCCTGCCCAAGCCCAGAGAAGCAGCAGGCAGGTGTGGATATTCAGGGGCAAACCACTTGGCTTTTTTTAAAAAAAGTTTGTTTCACACCAACAAAATGACTTCTCAAGATCTTCCCAACTATAAAGTTCTGCTTGGACTTGGAAAATTCAAAATAGAAATGGAGCCAGGAAGGAAGAGTGTTGGAGGTTCAGGCAAGGCTGAGGAGGAGGCTCAAGGACAAACACTCCACAGTCATGTTTGGAAGCTCAAAGGAACAATTCTGTTTAATGCTACTCCTTTGAGGGAGCAAGTCCTTTGGTTCAGAGGTGGTAGGAAGGTCAACTGCAATTGAATTCCAATAAAGTCATTAAAACATCAAATGAACATTATATAAATGAATGTGAACCACTGAGACGGTTGTACCTGGTTTTCTGGTGGCCTCTGGAACCCAGACATCGATGCTGAGCTGCAGGTCCACAGGATTGGAGGCTGGAGGGGCCCAGGCTTCCCAAGGGCCTCTGCTCCCAAGGCCAACTTCTACTCCTGGCCACACCTGACCTTCCAGGTGGGCTGGTTCACTCCTTTTTCCTCTGGATCTTTACACCCCAGCATCGCCCAGGACCGTGCACAGTCTAGCTCCTGAAGTGCATTCTTTGTCTCACACTTTGTCCCACACACGCCACCTGGCCCACCCCAATGGGGAGCCTCTAACTGGCTTGCAAAGCCCTTGCAAAGGACCGTAGCACGGGAAGCAAGTAAAATCTGGTCTGTCTAAACTACAGCCCTCGCTCTGGAGGTGAGTGATTTACTCCAGGGAACTAAAAGACTGTCTTGGGTTTCTTCAGCTTGCTCTGAAGTGTGAGGATTAGGGGTCTAATCCACACGCACGCATCTGAGGCAAAGCTGCTCCCATCTGTCACCGCAACAGCCCGCAAAGGCCAGGAGATGTAAGCAGTTGTCATCACTGCAGGGAACAACTCAAGGCAAGAAGCTGAAGCAGGAATAAACTTCTATTCTCCGCCTCAGCTGCCGCCACCCCACCGGGCGTGACCTAAGGCTCTCCCAGCGCAGCCATGTCTAACCAGTTCATTATGAAGTAAATGCAGGGACACCAACCAGCATCTTCATTTTCATGAAACCCAGCAGAATAAAATTGGAGTACACCGCATGTGGTAAGAGTAGCTATTCTTTTAAATTTTATTGATGTATAGCTGACTTACAATGTTGTGTTAATTTCTGCTGCACAGCACAGTGACTCAGTTATACATATATATATATTCTTTCATGTTCTTTTCCATTATGGTTTATCACAGGATATTAAATAGATTTTCCTGTACTATACAGTAGGACCTTGTTGTTTATCCATCCTACATAAAAACTAGTTTGCATCTGCTAATCCCAAACTCCCAACCCTTCCCTCCCCTACCCTAGATCTCCCTTGGCAACCACAGGTCTGTTCTCTATGTCTATGAGTCTGCCTCTTTCATGAGTAAGTTCATTTACATCATATTTTAGAGTCCACGTATAAGTGATGTCATACTGTTTCTGTCTTTCTCTTTCTGACTTACTTCACTTATATGATAATCTCTAGTTGCATCCATGTTGCTATAAATGGTATTATTTCATTCTTTTTATGGCTGAGTAATATTCCATTGTGTATATGTACCACATCTTCTTGATCCACTCCTCTGTTGATGGACATTTAGGTTGTTTCCATGTCTTGGCTATTGTGAATAGTGCTGCTGTGAACATAGGGGTGCATGTATCTTTTTGAATCATAGTTTCATCTGGACATATGCTCAGGAATGGGATTGCTGGATCATATGGTGATTCTACTTTCAGTTTTCTGAGGAATCTCCATACTGTATTCCACAGTGGTTGTACCAATTTACATTCCCACCAACAGTGTAATAGGGTTCCCTTTTCTCCACACCCTCTCCAGCATTTATTGTTTGTAGACTTTTGGATGATGGTAATTCTGTACATCAGTGTACTTTTGATTTGCATGTCTCTAATAATTCAGCAATTTTTTTTTGAAACTGTAGGTATTTGTATTACTGGATCATGACATAAAAAGCTTCAAAAGCCCTCTCTGACACAGCTCTGTTCCATCAAACAGGCAGGGTGGTTGTGTCAGCACAAAGAGAATATAAACCCTTTCTCCAAATTTCCTGGAGCCAAATGTAAAATTCATACTTTCCCAGATGTCAGGAGGTGCCTGTTACCAGATGATATAATACTGGCAGCAGGCATGAGGGCAGTGCCCCCCCCACCTGCCACCCTCCACCCTCACTGGGGGGTTCCCAGGGCTCCAAGGTCAATTCAGGTAGGGTCAGGTTTCTGCCATTAAGAAAGGAGGCTATTTCTGCACAGCAAAGGAAACCCTAAACAAAATGAAAAGACAACCCACAGAATGGGAGAAAGTCTTTGCAAATGAAGCGACTGACAAGGGATTGATCTCCAAAATTTATAAACATCTCCTGCAGCTCAATACCAAAAAAAAAAAAAACCCATCAAAAAATGGGCAAAAGATCTAAACAGACAATTTTCCAAAGACATACAAATGGCAAAAAACAAACAAACAAACAAAGAAAAACATGAAAAGATGTTCATCATCACTCATTATTAGGGAAACGCAAATCAAAACCACTATGAGGTACCACCTTACACCAGCCAGAATGGACATCATCAAAAAGTCTACAAACAACAAGTGCTGGAGAGGATGTGAAGAAAAAGGAACCCTATTACACTGTTGGTGGGATTGCAAATTGGTGCAACCACTGTGGGAAACAGTATGGAGATTCCTCAGAAAACTAAAAATAGAACTACCATTTGATCCGGCAATCCTGCTCCTGGGCATCTATTCAGAGAAAACCATGACTTGAAAAGATACATGCACTTTAATGTTCATTGCAGCGTTATATACAATAGCCAAGACATGGAAACAACCTAAGTGTCCATCAACAGAGGAGTGGATCAAGAAGATGTGGTACATATACACAATGGAATATTACTAAGCCATTAAAAGGAAAGAAATAACGGCATTTGCAGCAACATGGATGGACCTAGAAATTATTACGCTAAGTGAAGTTAGTCAGACAGTGAGACACCAACATCATATGCTAACACTTACGTGTGGAATCTTAAAAAAGGACACAATGAACTTCTTTGCAAAACAGATACTGACTTAGAGACTTTGAGAAACTTATGGTTTCCAAATGAGACAGGTTGGGGGGCGTGGGGGGATGCTCTGGGTGTTTGGGATGGAAATGCTATAAAATCAGGTTGTAATGATTCCTGTACAACTGTAAATGTAATAAAATCACTGAGTAATTTAAAAAAAAGAAATTTAAAAAAATTAGGGTAAAACATCAAGTTTCCAGAGCATTTTTCGATTCTGAGATTGCAGATGAGGGATGAGAATCTTTGCTCAAACATGCGAGAGACACTAAGCTATACAACAAACCAAAATTAGTCCACAAATAAAATATCTCAAACGAAGAAAACCATCTCTGAAGTCTCGCCTGTCAAAAGACTATGTTCAGTAAATCCAAGAAATGAAAATATAAATTTGTAAGGCACAAATTAAAGCATGATGGCCCTCACTGTAAAAGGAATCTCCAAAGCCTCTCCCTAAATACACTCCCCACGCAGGTAAAATGTGTTCTGAAAAGCATTTTGAGTGGCAAAAGATTCACTGGAATCCTGGTCTGTGGCTAAGGGCGGTGATCCATACAGGGGAACTCTATTAACACTGACCGTAAGGGTTCTTTTAACTCTACGGGTGAGCCTAAAAAGCTTTATGTTAAGTGAAAGCAGCCAGATACAAAAAGCTACCTAGTAGGGGTCCATTCACATGATAATCTGGAAAAGGAAAAACCACAGAAACAGAAATCAGATCTGGGTCCGCCAGAGGGTGGGGCATCAACTAGGAAGGGAGACTTTCTAGGATGATGAAAACATTATATGACAAATATTATAAATCCTGAACGTGACTGCAAACTGTCAAACTCATAGAACTGTACACCTGAAAGGGGAGAATTTTGCTGAATGTAAACTGCACCTCAATAAATCCGACGGGGGGAGGTACACAGGCAGCAGGAAACAAGGGTGATCTAGCCTGATCCCACAGGACTAGAGAGAAACTTCACATCTGAGACAATGTAAAGGAAGAAACAACAGCAAGGAGACCTAACAAGCACTTGATACAAATGTCATGTTCTAAACAAGCTGCATCTGTGGATACGTAACTGGTGAACGTGCACTTGGTGGCAGAGACTGCCCTGTGATATCCCAGCGTCCAAAAAAGAAGGTGGTCCCAGAGACCCTGGACTGTCTCAGGGGCGCGCTTGCACAGGAGCTGCCTCCTTGGCCAAGGCTCCCAGGGGCTTTCCCCAGGAGGAAGATTTATGGCCGGGATAAAATTAACAATGCGGCTGCAGAGGAAACGGTTCCTCGTGCAAATCCCTGTGCTTGAAATTCTGGGAAATTATGTTTTAACAGTTCAAGACCTATTGCAACATCACTGATTTACGGGATTATAGCTAGGTTATTAGAGAGACTTTTTTTCTAAACACAGATTCCTTACTTTTATAAATAAACAAATAGAATAAACACTCCTAGAGTGAGCCTTAGCCCTGAGGTCCGTATGCCTGTGACTCTGAGCTGTGCATGTTTCTCCCTAGGTCTGGGGATGCGAGCCTCACTCGGGTCCTGCTCGCTCTCCTCGGCGGTGGTGTTCCTGTCTTGGCCCCTCACAGACTCTCCCCCTCCCTGCGCAAATCATAGTGCCCCCCGCATTCCCCACCCCAACCCATCTCCTGGAGCCAGCTGCACACAGTAGGTCTCTGCTCTGGCTCCGGACAGTGACAAACACAATGGCTGTCTGTGCTGACCCTGAGCTACTGAGAGTGGGGCAGCAGCTCAGGAAGGGCCTTTTCTCACGCTTCTGTTCACTGTCTTAAAAAGCCTCTCTCATGTGGGTACCAGGTCTTCTTTAATAAATACCCCATTTACTGGAATTTACAAGAAAGAAATCATCATTTTTTTATAGGTGATGCACTTGATGGGACTGAATGTTCAATAATGGCTAATGTTTATGCTGTAATGAACCTCTCATTGATGCAGGCACCTCAGACCTTTGAGAGAAAAGTTATATTCCTTACGCTACTTTTTGAAATGAATACTTTGAGACTGAACAGCTTAGAGTCCTTCCTTGTCTTTCTCCCAGACTTAGTTACATCCTAAATCACCTGTAAGCTAAAGATTAGGCACCCTGAGCACAATCGCCTGTGGGTTAAAGATGATTAGCACACGATGTTTTTCAGGAACTCTCCTAGTTTGTTCTAATCTCTGATCAATATACCTTTTTCGCAAGTACTGTTATTCTCCACAATAACCCAGAAGGCCACCATCGTGATCAGGCTGAGATCTCCTGGCTCCAGCTTTGATGACTAAGATTCCCCCCCAAAAAGAAGAATGCATGTTTGTCCCAATCCTGATTCCTATCTGAAAACCTGTTTTTCTCCTTTTTACTATAAAACTCCTTGCCATTCTTTCTAATGGGGGGCACAGTCTTTAAGGCATCAGCCTGCTGGTGATCCCCCCTTGCCTGGCAAAGCAATAAAGCTAATTCTTTTCTCCTTTACCCAAAACTCTGCCTCTGCGTTTCAATTCGGCACCAGCAGGCAGAGGCTGAATTCGGGAAACATCATCTCTCCAGGCAATTGGACAAGCTCTTCAACTAAGGACCTACTACGTGCTAGGCACCGTCAGGCCTCAGAGCTTCCTTCTGGCACAGGGGTGTTTTCTTGTCCTGTGTGTGTGGATTCCGTAGGCACCTCCCTCCTCCTGGACAGGAAGTCCCGTAAAAGAGAAGAGAGTTTGGCCCAAGCCTCCACCAGGTTTCTGTCCCCACCCAGGCTCAGCGGCTGTAGGTCCTATAGGTCCCGAGAGCACGTGTGAGCAGCAGCTGGGGCTCCCCGGCTCGTCTCGTCTGGCAGAGAGAGCCCAGGACCTTGACAGGTGTTGCCATCCCTCACCAGAGCCAAGCACAGAGCCAGGCCCGGGATGCTGTTGGTCAAACGATGGGCAGCATCCCGGCCTGAGTGGGAGTGGCCACCTGGGCCTGACCTGGGTGGTCCCAGCAGGAAACATACCCCAGTGGCCCCCACAGGTGACCGCACATCCTCTGACCCCAGGCCCAGAAACAGAGGGGGTGGGCTTTTTGTTTGTTCCTGTGGTTTGGGTTGTGTTGGTTTGTGGGTTCCCTAAGAGTAACTCAGGCCATGTGTGGACAACTCTGAAACTTCGCAGTCTTCCCAGGGGGCAGCGGGCAGTGGGGAGAGCAGTGTGGGGACAGACATTAACCACTTAGTCACCTGGCCCAGGAGTCCCAGAGGCAGAGAAGAGGCAGATGGGACAGCCTCCTAAGCTGGCCATCGTGGGCTTTCAGGAACTTACTCGACTGTTTTCAGGGACAAGCTGGAGTCCACACAGCACTCAGTTCCAAGTTCCAAGGACAAGGCCCTGTGCCCTGCACACCGCAGGGCACATCCATCAGTGCCCCGATCCGAGACACCAGCACTTCAGGAAACTACACTGACTCCTGGAGGGAAGTTGCTCATCTGTGTGAACCCCTGAGTGACTGTACTTCACCGGTCAGAGCAAAGATCTCAAACCCACCCATCACTCATGGTGACCAGGTAACAGCGACTTCATGTGTGGCAGGTGCGTCAGTGACACCCCTGTGAGCATCCTTAGAGCAGTTCCACTTTTTCTTGTGGTCCCTGAGCTGCTTGTTCAGGGAGCGGTGTTTCCATCTGCTCTGTGGAACCCAGGCCGCTTCACAATCCCAGGGAAGAGGGAGGCAGCCCAAACCTCGGTAGTGACCTCAGGGAGGGTGCAGTGAGGAGGGGGCGGGCATCAGGTAGCTCACGGGGAAGAAGGGGTCTCCTGGGCAAGTCAGGACCATGCAGGAGAGAGCCAAGGGGGTGGAGGGAGGGAGAAAGGGATTAATTATATGGGAAGCTTGGGGTCCTGCCCCACCACTGCTTCTCATGTCCCTTCAGCCCCAAGGGAGGCAGTAAACCGGGTAACAGGACTGCACCCGACATATAATCAGACACTCATGACGTCTGCAGAGCTCAACAAAGAGAATGAGAACAGGCCTCACAGGCCGGCCGAGAGACTTATTGCCCCTCGGCCCTGTGCAAAGAGGTCACCTAGCCCCCTGAGTCTTCATTTACCCGTCACCTGTGTGAATGAAACCCACAGGCTCCAGAAAGTGTGTGACCCTGAGACTGCTACTTCAAAGACCCTGTGTCAGGACAGAGGTCTGTGTGGCTGTGGGCATGGAGAGACTGATCGGGAAAAAGAAGAGCCAGAAGGAATTGTTTCCACTTTGTTCATCGTGGCTGATGTATCACCAAGGACTCGGATGGAAAACCCAAACAGTTCCTGCGAAATATGCCTAATACAAACTGTCGCTTTATCCAGGCAGTCATGTCTTGGTCCCAAGCTTAGGTGTTTGGCTGAGTATGGGTAGGATGGTTTATAGCAGTCAGAGCTGTGAAAGGGCTAATTTCAGACTCACGATGCCGAGCAAAGAAGAAATCTGAACCCATGCTTGTGAGTATCTGTTAGCGCAGTTATCCAAAACATTCCATTCTACAGACTCAACATCCAACTTGTACCTCCATTATCAAACAGCATGAATTTCCTATTATGCATCCTGCAGGCTGCACCAGGACTTGAACCTCTCAGTGATCGATGACACAGTTCACGCGCTCCTGTCATCACTGAAACCTAACACGTTCCTCTGGTACCTCGCATTCTGTATAGAGCAAGGTGCCAGCGTTACCACAGGGGAATCCGGGGTTTCAGTTCAAGAATGTCCTCCGTCTCCGCAGGACCTGATCTTTATCGCTCATTCAGCGATGGTTTCTATTAGTCCTAGGGACCTGACATAGTGCAGACAGAGATTACAAATCAGATGATCTTTTCTTCCAGCCATGTTTTGAAGGAAAGAGGATGAACGATTACATCTCTTTTTCTAGAAGAGAAATAGATCTGTTCAACAAATACTTATTAGATGATGTCACTATGCTTGAATAAAAAAAGGTTACTTTCCAAGTTGGAAGCCAAAGTCCAAGGTAAAGCCCTCAGCAGCTTAGGAAATGTGAATCGCCTACTTTTGTTATATACACACAAGCACATATGCACACACACATATACACTCATACACGCATACACACACACAGACACAGACACACACACACACAGACACACACACACATACATATGTTAATCTGTGGCTTCTACTTGGTGTTTCAAGTATACCCAATATATTTTGACAGATCAAAGAAAATAGAAAATTTGACCAACTGCATGAGAAAACTTTAATGAAACTGACTATAGGATATCACTTGGATGTAAGATGTAACTTCTCCGATTGTTTGGGAATTGTGGCACTGTTATAGACTGAAACTTTGTGTCCTCTCAGAACTCAAATGCTGAAGTCTCAATCCCCAATGCGACAGTATTAAAAGGTGAGGATTTGGGAGGTGACTAGGTCATGAGAGTGGCACCCCCCACAAATGGGATTAGTGCCCTAATAAGAGGGACTGCAGGGACCTCTCCTGCTTTTGCTGCCAGATGAGGCAGTGTGACCACTTGGCCTTCTGTGAATCAGGATGCGATCCCTCATCAGACACCGAGTCTGCTGGTGCCTTGATCTCGGACTCCAGCCTCCAGAACTGGAAAGAACTCTGGGCTACACTGCCTGGGCCAGAGCGAAGCGTGGAGGGCAGGAGAAAACCGCTGGTAAGAATTGAGAGCTGCAGGCACTCACAGGGGAGACAGTGCTGCAGGTGGGTTCAGCCACACACTGCATACACCAAGCTGTCATTTCAGCCTGGACTTCCTGGAACTCTTGGCTCACCTCCTCTCATATCCAGCTGTCACTGCCTCATTCAGACATTGGTAATCGCCCTCCAGAACTCCTGCCAGAGCTTTCAAAAGGGGCTCCTGGCTCATCCACAGCATCCTCTGGTCTGAAATGCTACCCACAGGATGTTCCAGAAGCACATCTAATATATGCCCCAGGTGTTACACCCTTCAAAAGCTCCCCACACTCTCAGGTAAGGACCACACTTCTTTTCTGCAAGGTGCCGTCCTCAGTTTAATTTCATCTATGCCTCAGGTTCCATCTCTAACCTCTGATGGAGGGTCTCCAAGGTAACCATCCTCCAAAACCCTGCCTGGTAGCCCCCAAGGCCAAGCTTCTTCTGGACTGGGTAGCCAGGCCCCATCTCAAGCCCACCCTCACATACACAATGACCCACACCTGCTGCCCTCCACCTCTGTCTATCTGTCATTATATAGGACCTGGTATACAGTAGGTGCTGAAAAACTCCTCCAAATGATGACAGCATCTGACTTCCTTCGTCTTGCTTTCTGTTTGCATATTGGTATTTTCTTTTTTTTCTTTTTTTTTTTTTTGGTCTTTTCTAGGGCCACACCTGTGGCATATGGAGGTTACCAGGCTAGGGGTCGAAACGGAGCTGTAGCCACTGGCCTATTCCAGAGCCACAGTAATGCGGGATCCAAGCCATGTCTGTGACCTACACCACAGCTCACGACAACACCGGATCCTTAACCCACTGAGCAAGGCCGGGGATCGAACCCGCAACCTCATGGCTCCTAGTCGGATTCGTTAACCACTGCGCTACGACGGGAACTCCTGCATATTAGTATTTTCTATCAGACCAGGCCACATCTCCCAGTCCCCTCACCCCCAGCGACCAGTAGTTACAATAATGTGGGCACAGCACACCCTTGTGGACACGCCGCATCAGCAGGTTGGTGTGGAGGGTGTGAAAGGACAGAGCAGAGTCAGAGAAACCCGAGTTCTCATCCTGCCTCTGACCCTCACTAGCGGTGTGATCTCGAGTGACATACTTAACTATTCTGGTTTTACTTGCTCACTTGTGGAATGAAGATGGACTGACAGACGCTATAACTTCTGCCAGCTGGACCCTCTCCTTCCCTGTAACAAGAGGGCACACCCTGTCTACTCCTGAGACTGCTGGGCATCTTTGCAGGGAGAGCAAGCTCTCTGCCTAGGACCGTGGCGTCGCCACTCCTGTCCACTCCTATGACCTGTTCAGGCAGCTGAAAGGGACGGAAGTGGCCTGGGTCCCACCTGAGCATATGCTCTAAGAGCCACAGCAATGTCCACGAGAAAGGCATCCACCAGGTGGAGGCCTGGTTCGGGCTGGATCCAAAAGCAGGAGGCACTTGGAGAAGAGCCGCAGTGTGTCCCCAACCCTTGCAGCTGACGTCTGAGATTAGTGAACAGTAAACCTTTGATCTTGTAAGTCACTGAGATGTGAGGTTGTCAGGTGCATGAGCCAGTGGAATCCCATTCTAGAGAGCTGAGGACTCCAGAGATCAGACGAGCTGGGCACTTACCAGACAGCAAGGCCAGGGTGTGAGAGATTTGAACAAACCTGAGTGACTTCCTGTCATGGTCAACTCTAGCCCAAGTGCGGACACACAAGGGAGGTTTGAAAACATTCAAGTAAATGAATAAGTAAATCCATTTGGCTTAATTTTAAATACCAAAACACAGAAACATCCTTTTCCTTTAGTCATTTCCTGAATATAGATTACTTTGATAAAATTTTTATATCATAATTTTCAGCTTGCTAAAGTTTCCAGGAATATTTATATATGGTCTGAAAAAAATCAAATAACTCAGAAGTTCATTTTCCAGGAAGCTAACACAACTACAGGCTAAATATTTTCATTGTAACACATGCATTGTATACCTCTATATGCAAAAGCGCCAAGTACAACAACACATACCTATAACCCAAGTACGACTTCCTTGGTTTAACTCCATAGATCACGAGATTACAGGAATGGTGTGATTTGAACTTAATGTCTTTTTTCCTTTCTATGTGCTTCTCAGAGAAGTAACAGAAAGCAATGCCTGTCTTGATCTAAATGAATAGATATTCAAATTATCTGTTTTATCATACAGACTTCTGATCTTAAAAATTTCAGAAAAATACAGCGGTTAAGTATAGAAATTAATATCTTTGTTCCTATCACAACTAATTTCACTTAACCACCTCATTTCATTGATATAGGTTTTCAAGTAGAAAAGCACATCATAAAACCATCCTGGGGGGAAAAAAATCCTCAGAGCCAACCTTTTCATTATTTCTCCATATTTCACAAAACATGACCTAAAGAAACAGCATAATCTCAACTCCATAGTTAATGAATCATACATCAAGCTGGGGGATAGTAAAGAATTTTAAAATTGGCCTTAAATTTCCCAAGGAATCGGTTCATTCTCCAAAAGAAAAGGCCAGTAGAAATTAAAATGAATCAAGAAGGGCAGAATCCCTGAAGGCAGGGGGAGGCCACCAGAGAAATGACACACTAACAGTTATTGAAAAGGCTGTTTGTTTATCAAGCATTTGTTAAATGCCAATTATTTGACAATCCCTGGGCTGCTGGCATCAGCGGTTATAAAATGGTAAGACATACATCCTATTCTCAGAAGCATGCATCTAGAATAAGACACAGAGTACACACAAGATCATGAACATGTCTGGTGGCTTTGTCCTCGGAGACAGGAGGTGGTGGAGACAGAAGAGAAAGCCTGTGCGGTGAGGGGAAGGTTCTAGGAGGAGGTAGGGTCAGGTACCAAGAGCTACCATGTCCTGAAGGGACCACAAGCAGGAACAGGGAGAAGCCAGCAAAACACGGCGCAGTGACATGTTAAGCCTCTGCTAAGCCTCCCTGATTCTGTGTCCTCATGTGTGTCTGCCATTATCCAAGCTTTCACTTTGCTCACCTGGGCGGTCAGGTGCAAGATGCCTCAGCGAACCAGACGGATATGGCCCTGGCCTCAAGGAGCATTCCATGAGGACCCTATCCGTGCACAGGGTCCCCTCGCTTCTCAGAGCAGGAGACTCTGCAGATGGAGAAGAGACTCAGGAAGGTCAGAGAATTAGGTAACTGTTTCCAGGGACACAGAATCAAGCCACCCTCAGCTTTCAGGGCTGAGCCAGCTCGAGCTGCAGGCTGTCCTGTTCTCCGACACTGCGATGTGCTAGAAAGAGATCCTGGGGCCCCGCCTTCTGCCTGTGCGCTTCCTCATCAGGGACTCATCAAGAAGGCACCAAAAGTCTGCTTAGGCAGCCCGTGTCAGGCAGAGCGCCCGGGTACCGAGATGGACCCATCCATCCTTCATGTCTCAAAGCAGAAGAAACACAGAACAGCTGCAGGACCATACACCCAGTACCATCACAGAGGGATGAGAAAGAGGTGGGATCCTGAGAGGAAGCCGTCAGGAAAGGGCACACAAAAGCAATGCTGTCTACAACTTGAAGACGGGGTGGGGAAGCCAAAAACAGAGGAAGGCTGCCTGCCAAACCCCTAAAAGCCACGCCTTTTGAATTATGTCTATACTGGGAAGAAAATCCTAGGCATAACTGTGTTCCATCATAGCAGGCTGCTTTCAGGGCGATCTATATTTTAAAATATTCTTTGAACGGGTCAGATACTTCATTCCACAATCCAAGTAGAGCATCAAATAAAATCATGTACAATATGGTTAATAATAATGTCATCTGAGGCCCTATGCTGATTACAGAGATTTCTTAAGAATAATGGCCTTGCTTTTTAAGTAAAAAGGGTGAGAAATCAGGAGAAGATATTTTTAAAGGGGCAGCAATAAGAGTTCCCAGAGAGCAGGAACTGTATTTCTGTTGACAAGTTACTGTGCACAAGCCTATTTACTCGCCAAAATATTTTTTTCTCCAATGCAAACTGGAGCCTAGAAAGGAGAGGACCCTGGGCAGACCTTGTTCAGGGTTTTCTGTGATGGGCACAACAAGAGTTTTCTGGTGGCTTCACTTGTCCCCTCCTGCACACGTGGCAGAGGGAGACTCTCCTTGCCCTGAAATCAGCAAGGTGACTCGCTTTGGGCCATAAACTGTGAGTTGCAATGACGGATACCATTTCCAGGTACAATTCCCCAAGCTCTGCTTCCTGCTTAAGCAAACTCAGGAACACCATGTGGGGACAGAAGTGTCACAGACTAAAGCCAAACAGGGACGCACTACGCAGAGGCAAGCTGCCCCCTGAGCTTGTCTGGCTCCCCATCAGATGTTGTACGAGGGAGAAAGAAACATTTGTAAGAAGCCATAGAGAATCGGGGCCATTTCCCGGCTGGTACCTTTGTCTAGCAGTGGATTTACAGAGCCACGCCCACCTGTATTGCCCTAACCTAGATGAACAAGGGACGGTGATTTAGAAATATTTATCATCAAGAGCTTACAAAACCTGCAGGGAAAGGTGAGCTTTCTGATTGAAACTTAAATGTTAGGCACAGATTTTTTTCCTCCATAATAAAAACCAAAACAAAACAACCAAGCCTTTTTCTTTTTGGTAGATGGCAATACATGAGGGCCAGGAATGGAAAGGGTATCAGGCTTGGAACCAAAGTTACAGGAACCTATATCTTTCCTATGTCACAGACACTCTTCGGATAAAGTCCCCAAATACACTGATAGTACCCACAGAGGGCAAAGGTTTGCAGGGTAAACATATTATCATGAATCCAGCCATAGAAACTGTAACAATGTGCAGTTATCCCGAGACAGTGTGTAAAATGACCCAGTTTCCAGAAGGAAAGGGCTGCACACCACCTCATGGCAAGTGTTACTGTAAGGAGGGCAGGGAGGGCAGGCAGGCCAGATCACTAGGCCTTTCCTTCAGTTACAAAATGTACAGCACAGGACGTCTTTGCTTTCTTTTTCTTGGAGAAAGCATCGAGGGTTAGCTGACTCAGTCACCTTTTTTTTTTTTTTTTAATGTGACTGCTTTAAAATACTCTGCTAGCAAACAGACTGATGGGCAAGCTTCAAAGGACATAGTGCTGGAAGGATCGATACACCTTACACGGACTCTAAAGAGCCAGAGGGCTTCATTTAGGATATAATTGGAAGCCTCTTTAAGAAAAGGATGAGGCAAAACTCAAGAAGACAAGGAGCAAAGCCATATTGAACGGCACTGTTGACACAGTCTTTGCAACTGTTAATGCGCCATAGTCCCAAAGATAAATATCTGCCCTGTATTTTAAGAGACTCAGTGCAAAAGGCAGAGACAACCCCACCCTTAAATGAGAAAACACGGACGACTTGGGGGAACAGGGGGTGGCATCTTAAGATAACATCTGCAAATAGAGATGATCATCAAGCTGAGACGACAGTTCAAAAATACAGTATAGCACGTATTCCTTAATAATAGTTTTATTTGGATATCTATTTGGAAGCATCCCCATTTTAGAGCGGCCTTATCAAATGGACATTTTACTGTCTGGCTTTCTTCAAAATAGTCATAAAGTCAGAGCAGCTGATAAGACTTGTGACTTAAGACTATGTCCCCAGAGATAGGAAAAATAAAACACCGCAAAACCAAAGAAGGCTATATTTAAGCATTCAGAGTGGTTGCTGTAGCAGTCTCAGTTTCTGGAGATAGGCAGACCTTCGCTTGAAGCAGGTCAATGACTCTCTGGACAGGGACTTCTGGTTTTCGGTTTCTTTTCCTGTGAGATGGGGACCACAGTCTATGGTGTGAGTCACAAGCGATGGCCAGCAGCCATGTCCTGCTTTTGTCAACAAAGTTTTATTGGAACACAGCCATGCTCCTTGTCTTTGGCTACTTTCTGCTACAAGAGAAACTGTACCTACCACCTAAAGAACCTGAAATGTGGCCTAGCTGCACTTTGTGGCAAAAGTTTGCCAGTCCCTGGTCTGTGGGGTTGTTGTATGGACTGGAAATGATGTAACACAGGGCCTGGCACACAGCAGCTATTCTCATTAAATTGTTATTCAACTAAGCAAAAGGGTAAAGCCACAGAAACTAGGAAGAAAACGTTGCACTTGCTGAATCCTGCAGATCAATGAATCCTTCACCATCTTAGAAGCTCTTGCCCAGAGAGCCTCACTTAGGAGACAGCAAAGAATCTCAGCCTATTCTTTCCTCTACGGAAAAATGACTCAGGATAAACACAAAATAAAGGACACTGAGACACCATCTCACCTATCAGCCTGGCAAAAACCCTCAAGTTTGACAGCGTCTTCTGTTGGCAAGGCTCTGGGGGAATAATTCCTCTCATCCACTGTTAGTGGGGATGCAAATTGCCAAAATTTTAGGGAGGGAAACTTGGCAATGCTTAGCAAAATTCCATTAAAATTTACTCTTTGATTGTATTTGGGAATTTAGCCTTAGGATTTCTGGCAAAAATACAAGTGTGCACGAGGTTATTCATGACAACATATTTTTGTAAGAGCCAAGGACTAGAAACAGCCTACATGTCCACCCCCGGGAGGCATGGCTGACCAGGTCCAAGTCTAGCTACGCTAGAAGCACAGAATCTCTATGAGACCAGGGGGCCTGTGTCGAAGGACAAGAGGTCAACATGAACCCGTCCCCATTGCCCAAAAGGGAGCAACGTGCGTTCACATGAAACGGGGGGAGAATGACAAGCTAAACAATGCCACACTCATGACCAGACAAGACGGCTGTTCTACAAGACACTGAGCTGCTTTCCTCAAAAGTCAGTGATGTGCAGAGAAACCAAACGAAGCTGGGAGGGAATCGGGGTTCCCCTCCCAGTGCAGAGGCTTGAGAAGTGACAACAGAGCAGAGTGTGTGGTGACTGTGGGAACTGGTCATATAATGGTGGCCATTTCCTGATGTCAAAAACATCAAAGCACTATGCTGTACACTTGAAACTAATACTGTATGTTAAGTGAAACATAACTAATACATACAATATATGTATTAGTAACATAACATACAACTAGTAACATGACATACTGTATAACTAGTACTGTATACTAAGTATAAGTCGATAAAAAAAACTTTAGGAGTTCCTGTCGTGGTAAGGTGGTTAACGAATCCGACTAGGAACCATGAGGTTGCAGGTTCGATCCCTGGCTTGCTCATTGGGTTGAGGATCTGCGTTGCCGTGAGCTGTGGTGTAGGTTGCAGACTCGGCTCGGATCTGGCATTGTTGTGGCTCTGGTGTAGGCCAGTGGCTACGGCTCCAGTTGGACCCCTAGCCTGGGAACCTCCATAAGCTGTGGGAGCGGCCCTAGAAAAAGGCAAAAAGACAAAAAAAGAAACAAACAAACAAAGACAAACTTTAAAAATTGTTTTAAAACTGAAAAAATTAAAATGGAACGTGTGAGCTTTAGAAGCATGCAGATTCAAACCAGTCTCTGTATGACGACATGTTTGAGATGATCAGGATAAGTAAACACTGACTGGGTATTACATGGTGCTAAGGACTTACTGGTATTTGTATTTGGTATGAGTGAGGTATTATGATTCTGGAAGAAAACACCCATTTTTCAGAGATATAATAACATAATATCTGACATTATCTTTAAAATATTTCCTCCCTCTCCTCTCCCCTGCCACCCTCAAATAGACGAAGCAAGCATAGCCAAGTTTCCCTGCAGCTGGGCAACAGGTGAAGTTCAATTTGCTATGCTCCCCCTGCTGGTTATCCGTGAACTCTTTCATAACTCAAACGAAGAATCAAGAGAAAGATGACTTGGGGAAAGATTTCACATGCAGTGAAGGCACATGGGACCTTCCAGTCTCTGTTTTAAGTTGGTCCATGAGATCTGCCCACCCCAAGCCAACCTCCCCTAGTACCCTTGAGGGGTAACCAAGAGATCTGAAGTGATGTTGCTGATGGGGTGGAAGTGGGTGGAGAGAAATAAATAAACTTATGAATCAATTAAAAATGGTACTGGAAACGCTGTCACAGTGAGCCTGCTAATGAACTAGCTGTTCTCACTTGCTCCTGGAGAACTAAGGCATTTTAAGGTGTTTTATTACTTCTTTCAGATGCTCTAAGCACTCTGCCAGCTTAATCAATACACATAAAAACACATTTTCAATATGATGAAAAGAATTAGTCAAAAATCTACCTTTAGAGCAAAAATAAAAGGAGGAAAATTACTTCTCTCTCTTTCCATAGCTGTTATTGACATTGTAAGTTGACTGTAAGATGCTAAATGCTCCATATGCTGCCATTAGGTGTATATTGACCCTACTACCACATTTTCTGATGTTATAATGAGTGCAGTTTTTTTTCTTTGGGGGAGATGATCATGTAGAGGTGCCTTTGGCTAAGAATGGTATGATCTCAGCCTTTTACTTTGACCTAATAAGACCAGACAATTTTAATAAATGGGAAATATCAATATAAATTTCTGCGCACTAAACTTGTTGAGCTAAATATAACATAGGATGTGCGGAAGAAAAAGACAGTGAACTCTGTTTCCTATAACTCTCTAACTTACCTTTCTTGTTCTTTCAGTTTAAGAAGCATTTTTCACATAAATTGCTGCATATAATCTTCATTTCCACTCTGTGTGCAGGCAAGGACGGGGTAAAGCAAAGGTTTACTTTACAAGGGAAGTGAGGTTAAAAAAAAAAAAATGATGGCAAGTTCCTGTCGTGGTGCAGCAGAAACGAATCTGACTAGGAACCATGAGGTGTGGGTTCGATCCCTGGCCTCACTCAGTGGGTTAAGGATCCAGCATTGCTGTGAGCTGTGGTGTAGGTTGCAGATGTGGCTTGGATCCCATGTTGCCGTGGCTGTGGTGGAGGCTGACGGCTGTAGCTCTGATTTGACCCCTAGCCTGGGAACTTCCATATGCCTTGGGTGTGGCCCTAAAAAAAAAAAAAAAAAGACTCACTCAAGGGCACAGTTATTGAAGTTGTGGTGGGAAGACACCAATGCATAATCAGTGAATCACCTGAATCAAACAGGTTATGAGGAATTAATCCCTGCTTACCTTTCAAAGCCGATCTGTCGGAATGTCTTTTCCCAGGTTGAACCTGTAATGGAAGGAAGGGACATAATTAATGGACACCAAGGGTTCTGCTAGTTTTGTCCTGTTTTTGCACAGCCTGGTAGAGACTTGGTTGGACATTTAAGTGGGATGTCTGCCTTCCCTCAAATGCACCAATCCCAGCTCCAGTCCCCAGATGGCCTTTCAGAGGACAGCCCAGGTAAGAGCACACACCCTGTGGCATGACAACGCCCACCCCCTCCTCTGGTCACTCAAATCGTTCTCTAAACATCAACATGTGTCTGGGCAGAAAAATGAGTGATACTCTCCTGTTAAAAACAATGAAACATAAATCAACTATACTTCAACACAATTTAAAAAATAATAATAATAAAATGAAGTTAGCTGTTAAAAATAACGAAACAACATACTGTAAGTTGTACTCTCCAAAATTCAACTTTTAACTTCATGTGGCGCTTGGAAAGCTAGGGGCATTCTGAAAACCTAGCTCATTTTACACAATGGCTTTACCTCTCCACTATGGAAACACGGGAGTAACATTTTTTTTTTTTTAAAGCTAAATGTGTTAATCAGAAGTCTCCCAAATGCAAAAACATGCTCTTTTCAGTGATATGATTTAAAGAGTAACTTATCCAAATCCACAGAAGAACGGCTGGGTATAAAAAAGACTTTCTACAATTTCTCCATGTAATAATTTTTCCCTACATTATATTCTATAATCATTTGCTGAGTACTTTCTGTAAGGAAAAGTGCTCTTTTTTTTTATCAAAGACCATGTTGATAAACATTCTGCACGTGTGCATTATTTACAACAGCCAAGACGTGGAAACCATGTAAATGTCCGTTAACAGACAACTGGCTTAAGAGGATGCAGTATTAACTCCAATGGACTATTACTCAGCCATAAAAAGAATAAAATAATGCCATCTGCAACAATATGGATGCACCCAGAAACTATTACACTCAGTGAAATACGTCAGAGAGAGAAAGAGAAATACTGTATAATATCACCGATGCATGAGACTTAAAAAGTAATACAAATGAATGTATACACAACACAGAAACAGACTCACAGACATAGAAAACAAACTGAAGGCTACCAAAGGCAGCAGGGTGGCGGGGGGGAGTACAAATTGGGAGTATGGGATAAAAAGATACAAACTACTGTACATAAAATAAATAAGCAACAGGATTTACTGTGTTGGATAGGTAATTACTGTCAATATCTTGTAATAACCTATAACGGAATATAATCAGAAAAAAAGAATCCCTACGCAGTACCTGTGAAATTAACACAATATTGTAGATCAACTATACTTCAATCAAAAAGGAAAAGCCACCTAGGATAAAAATGACGCTCTTAACTATGTGTACAGTTCAACAGTGTTAAGTATATTCATTCGCATTGTTGTACAAAGGATCACCATGTGAGAGTTAATAAGAGTTCCTGCTAAACCTCATTTTTACATTTTCCTGATGCTCTGTCAGTGGCGACAACATCTTGATTTCAGTACCAGTTACACTTTAATGCCACTGCCCGCCTCCTGACCCTAAATCCAGGAGCTCTGTTGTGCACTATTCGTTTACTAATCACAGTGGCTAATCACAACCTTTCCGTACAATTACGTCCTGCAAACAGGAAGTGGTAAATCCAGCCCTGGTCTCCAGAGGCAGCTAAAAAGCAACCCCGCTTCCTCTCTTCAAATCACAGTAAACTAGGCTGGCATGTACACATCTTGCTTGAGAACCCTGCCCTAAGGGCTTTATTCTCAGGCGCCCGCTCAGTGTCTCCCAGGCATTATCAATTTTATGGAAAGACAGGACACTATACAGAGTGGTTTCCTGGGCATTCTCTGAGCACGAAGCTCACCCCAAGGGAGCATGATGTGGTGTTTCCCAAAGGGACTTGGATTCATACTACTTGGTTACAATGGAGCACTTAAGTACTTGCTACAAATAATAAAGGACTAAGTTTTGGATCTGAATTACACACGCAGATTTAAAGCAGACTCAGGTTCTTCTCCTTGGGTGAAGTTACTCTTAGCCAATTAAATTCCAACACACTTTGCTGAGCTGGAGTCAAAGACATGGAATTTTCGTTAGCCAGCCCAGGAATTTCCCATGGCCCCTGGCCCAGGGGACTGGGCTGCCTATGAATGTCATCTGTCCTGTGAGTCACATGGAAAAGAAGTGAGAATCCCAACCTTGGGAATTCTTGGGAGATGGTCCTGTGCCCTGATATGCTAGCAATGAAGACACCGGCCAGGAACATATAACCTGGATTGAGAACCATGATGAATTCCAGGACAGCTGGCAGCAGCCTGGCCCAGAGGAGAAGCAGGAAAGATCAAGAGCCTCTTGCTGAGTGAGACCAGACAGGCTGGGCTCAGACCTGCGGGAGGGTCGGGGTGGGAGTGGGGGGTGAGGAGTATAGATGCTATTCTTCATAAGCATCCTGCTCTCACTGAGAAACCAAGCACTTTTAAACTTTTGTACATTGCCACCCACCCACCCCCATCTTCTCAGTATACTCCTAAACTGATTTTTGAAGCAAAATGTTAAGAAAAGCCTTCTTTTGAATAGACTCAACCTATTATTAAGATACAATGAAAATAATAAAATCCAATGACTTTGTTCGACTGCACTGGCAGGCTCTTAATACATGAGGTTTTAATTAAGAAATGGGTTCCATCTTCATATTTTTTAGAAAAATAAACATTTTCCGAAAGGACAGAAATAAGATCAGAGGGTTGGGGGCAAGACTTCCAGCACCCCTTAAAATAAACATTACTAAGATGCTCAACGAAGCACAATGGAGACGCACACAACTTCCTCCCATCACTGGAAATCAACTTAATGAGTAATCTGAGCATCTTACCCGCCACAGGCACACATCACTGCTTGCTACTAACCATCTTAATATGTTAGGTAGGGGACTGAATATGTTAAAATGTGCTTTCTGCCTTTGAATATCACATGCCCCAGGGGCTTGAGTTTTTATGTCTTTTGTGAGCACTTAGTCACGAAGGAAGGAGAAACACACAATAAATGGAACAGACATATCCAGATCCTTTGGCACCAAGAACATTTTTGGCAGCCCATTATTCAGCTGCTGGGGAATTCTCCTAAAGCCATTCACCATGTTTTACAGAGTAAGGTAATATTATTCCCTCTGCCAGAGCAGTTCAACACAGAGAGAAAAGCAGAGAAAACAAAGTCACTGGCAGACTTCCTTGATTCAACACTTTCAAAATGAGATTTATAATATGGAGACGTCTAGAACATGTTACATTCTTCAGGTGAAAGCATAGAACAGCAACAATCACAGAAAGGAAAATGCAGACTATAGAAAAATGGATACAATTCACAAGAGGGATTGTTCCTTTCCAATCTTAGATGAAGTAGTTAGAGATGATACATTGCGATTCTTCAATTTTTTAAATTGAAATACAGTTGATTTACAATGTTGTATTAGTTTCAGGTACATAGCAAATTATCTATTTATATAGATATAAATATAGATATAGATAGATTGGTGTATATATATATATATATATATATATATAAAATCTTCCAGATTCTTTTTCCCTTATAGTGTATCATAAAATATTGAGTATAGTTCCATGCCATACAGTAGGTCTTTGTTGTTTATCTATTTCATATACAGTAGTATGTATCTGTTAATTCCAGACTCTTAATTTATCCTCCACCCCTTTGGTAACCACAGCTTTGTTTTCTAGGTGGGTCTATTTTCTGTTTTGTTAATAAGCTCATTTGCATCATTATTTTTTTAGATAGTACATATCAGTGAGGTCATATGACATTTGTCTTTCTCTGCCTGGCTTACTTCATTAGAAAAACTGCCCTTGATAGCACCAATGATAGAGGTGAAACCTGAACCAGGAAATCACAGACTGTTCCTCCTCTTATAACATGAGTGGCAAGGAGACAGGGGCACCGGGAACGGCTGGGAACAGGCCTTGGGGTGCCATCAGCAGCCCCCTCCCCCTTTCCTGACTTCCTGCCACTCAGCACCCCTCTTTCCCCTCACACAGCTTTTACCAGATTTCAGCTCTCCAGTGCTAAAAATCTAATTTCAAGTCTAACATGTGTATCTCAAAGGGCACTAAATATAAACAATGAAAATAAGATTTTAACAATGCCTTGAGCATTCAAATTTTAGCTGGGGATAAAAACATCTGAAGAAATTCTAGGCTTTTAAAACCAGATTTTAAATCAAGAGAGTGGATGTTCTCCCCAAATTAACATAGCAGTAAAATCAGGTTAGCCAAGACATGGAAGCAACTTACATGTCCATCAACAGAGGAACGTATACAGAAGATGTGACACATAAATACAATGGAATACTACTCAGCCATAAAAAAGAATGAAACAATGCCATTCGAAGCAACATAGATGCAACTAGAGATTATCATACTAAGTGAAGTCAGTCAGAAAGAGAAAGACAAACATGATATCACTTCTATGTGGAATCTAACATATGATACAAATGAACTTATTTACAAAACAGAAAGAGACCCACAGACATCGAAAACAAACTTATGGTTACCAAAGAGGAAAGGTAGCAGGAAAGATAAACTAGGAGTTGGGGATTAACACATACACACTGCTACAAATAAAATAATCAACACAGGTCTGCCTACAATATAGCACAGACAATTATATTCAATCTTTTAATAACCCATAATGGAAAAGATTCTGAAAAAGAATATATATAGAGAGAGACTATATATACACACATATATATAAATATATATACATACACATATGTATGTATAACTTTGCTCTACACCTCAACTCACACAGTCTAAATCAACTATACTCCAATAAAAATCCAGGTTACATTCACACGCTTACCAGATGCCAGCCTCATATCTATCAGCTAATGTAAATCTGTAGTCAGTACTATTATTGTCCCCCCTTTCAGGTGATAAGCTGAGGGGTGGGGGACTCAGGACTCCAGAGCCAGTGCTTTCATCAACTCCTCCCCTAACTGCTCTGTCCTCCATGGGGTCCTGTCCTTGTCCCTCCTTCTTATCATTTGTCTCTTGCCCTGATCTGATTATAATATGGGATTCAAAAAAAACCTCTCTAGCTCCACAAAGTTTCATGTGTCTGATTATTAACTGGAGAAGCACCAAGTGCCCATAGCAGACATTATGTTCCATCAAACTCCTCCTCACACCACTGTTCGTCTGGAACCTTCCAGCTTCTCCTGCGGTAATTTTGTTAAACACTCCCTACGCCCAGCAGGAGCTCTGTCTGTACAAACACACACAGAGACGTACCTGGTTCAGGATGGAGCAGGGCTGATTACTTTATTTCTTCTAATTTTTCTGTAGTAGTGGTTTAAAACCACAGGGCTTTGACTGTTGCTTGAAACCAGACATCTGAGCTCTCCCAGCCCTGCCTCTGGTCGTCTGATTTTTCTTTTTTTTTTTTAGACCAATTACTCTGGGGCCTTTATAACAGTAAGGGGTTTTCCACAGCTCTCATCCAATTTGTAATTTTATTTTTTCATAAATGTTATTAAAAATGCAAAAATCTCTATGTTGTAAATTGGTTACTCACTTTGTTATGTTTCTTCATTGAATACTTTTTCCGATCATTTTTGAAAAATCAACTTGTTGCTCAATTTCTAATACAAAAAAAGTAACCTGTTTTTTCCTACAAGTTTCATAATTCAGTTGGAAAACTGGTGGTCAAATGAAGCACAGATTTTTTTTCTCCCAAATTAACAATTTTATACTAAGTATGTCCCAGACGTTAAGAGCTGCTTGAACTTGTACCTGCACTTCTGCTTTTTTTCAAAATAATTAGCAGAAAAGGACTAATAATTCATGAAAGTGGTAGATTTTTGCCAGCATACTCCTATAAAAATGAAATCATTTTCATATATCATAGGGGCTGCCAGGCAGCTGAATATGGACCTGGCAAGAAATTGGTGATGAAACATTGAAATACCAGGGTTGGTTGTGGATTTTCTGGTAGAAGCTTCATTTACATAATTTTCAGTGCTTTAAAGGAAAAGATTTTCATATCCAATGAAAGAGTTAAGATTTTACCACACATTGAATGTTGAACATAAAGTGAAAATTTTTTTTTTCTTTTGTCTTTTTAGGGTCACACCTGCGGCATATGGAGGTTCCCAGGCTAGGGGTCTAATCAGAGCTGTAGCTGCCGGCCTACTCCACAGCCACAGCAATGCCAGATTCAAGCCACATCTGCAACCTACACCACAGCTCATGGCAACTTCGGATCTTTAACTCACTGAGTGAGGCCGGGGATCGAACCCGCAATCTCATGGTTCCTAGTCAGATTCATTTCCACTGAGCCACGACGAGAACTCCATAATGTGAAATTTTAAGAGAAAAAATCTTCTCAATTGACTAGTAGTGATATTTCACTTTGCAAGTGTTAAGATGCTCTTGTGTTGAATTAGAGCTGAACTCTATTAAACCCCAGAAATGGCTGCGCTTATGAATGATGTGTATCCAAGTAATGCAGTTTTTCTAGACAATGAGCAATTTCTGCATTTTGGGTGAAATCTTGAGATTTGCAAAATTTTCTGAGTCCTAATTCCAAGATGAGATTTATAATGATAAATCTGGATTTATCATAATGATATAATGGATTAAAAGAAACTGTAAAAGATAAGTAAAAAGTATTTACCATCCTTCAAATAATACTTTTCATATTAAATGGTTTATTTTTAAAACATCATTTTCACCTCTTCCTACTACTCTTGTCTTGTAATGTTCATTATTCTCTGCTCTGAACAGTAGTATCTAGATAACACTAATCACTTAGTAATATATAATGTAATTCTTTCCATGGCAATAAACATGAACCTGTAATCATTTTAATGCACAGAGAATATTACATAATTTAATAAAAATGCAAGTTCCTTACTCATACCACATAAACTACATCTAGATTTTTGTTATTATATATAATAATGTTTGAACACCTTTTACATACATGTCTTTGAACATTTATTCAGTTATTACTTTAAGATAAACTCCTAGAAGTAGAACTATTGTATTGTGATATATCATATCTATATTAAATTTTATTCAAATACATATGCTTGATTGAATTCAATCTTACGAATCCTTTTATCCTTTATGACATTTTATTTGAACTTATATTTTCACAATTATAAATGAAATTAAACAAATGTTCTCACATTTGCATGCAATTTTAGTATTTTCTCTTGTGTATTGCCTGTTTATGCCTATTGCCCATTTTCCTATTAGATGCTTGTCTTTTGTCTTATTGATTTGTTAAAACACTTTATATATTAAGGTTAATAATCTCAAATTGTGGCTTTTCTGCAGCATATACATTTTTTTTCTTTTTTAGGGTGGCACCCACGTCATGTGGAAGTTCCTGGGCTAGGGGTTGAATAGGAGCTGCAGCTTCCAGCCTGCTCCACAGCCACAGCAACCCCAGATTTGAGCCACATCTGCAACTCATGCAGCAGCTTGTGGCATGCCAGGTCCTTAACCCACTGAGCAAGGCCAGGGATCAAACCTGTATACTCACAGACACCATGTTGGGTTCTTAACCCATGGAGCCACAATGGGAACCCTGCAGCAAATACATTTGACCTTTAGGTTAAAAGTTTCAATACATAATTATATATTTTCCTGACTAGAACTGATGAATGTTCACATTATTAATTGATTCCTATCATTTAAGCTTTTTGGGTTTTTTGTTTGTTTTTTGGTCATCCTGATAAGTGAGAACAAATACTAACTTTATTTCTTGGAACTTCATGAATCCTTTAATATCCATATATCTCAACTCTAGGAGGTTTTAGGTGAGCATGCTTAAATGACCATAATTCTGTGCTATTATCTAAGATGACCAGTCAGTCTGAAAACACTCATGACCACTTTTCACTCTTTGTAGAGACCAGGACAAGCCTACTCATAAATATTTCAGCCTCTTCACAAACATGCAACACCTCTTCCATGAGTGGAAGATGTGACAACAACTTCAAGGATTTTCTTTTGAAAAATTATTTTTCAAAATGCCCTAAAATGATATGTGCATCCTAAATCATTAACTCCCTCATCAAAGAATGGATTTTTAAACATAATTAGTGGCTAAAAAATTTCTGGCTTATATTAGATCAGATTTCCAAGTCTGTGACACTTCGTCCAACTTCCCACTGAAATAGTTGTGGACGCACAGGAAGAGCATCACACACAGAGTGAATCTGTTTTCAGGGATCTCAGGGAAGCTCTCACAGGTAGGTTAACTGGACTGAACTGTGAAACTCAACTTGTAGGTTCTATGCATATGTCTCCCACCGTAACCAAACCAGCCAGCCTTAAAGGAGATCAAAGTATGTTCTGTTCTTTTCCCTCGGTATTTCCTAGGTATTTTCCCCAGTTCAGAAACACAAGGTCCACACAAGACAGAAAGCGGGCACCTGCACCTTCTGTGCAGAGAGTGCCTTTCTCTTTTGCTCCCATCAGCATCATTAGCATTAGTATCATATCATCATCTCTTCTTCTCCCGCCCTCCCTGCCTCCAATACCTCTCCACACCTGGCCCACCTCTCAGGAAACTCTGACAGTAAGAGTTTGTGTGTGTATTTACGTTTGCCTAGGCATGCATGTGTATTTGTGTCTGCGTTGGGCACACATGAACACGTGTGTGTATGTTTTCCAGAACGCTTCTAAAATTATCCTAGGGGAAGGGTGTAGAATGCATGTTTAGGTTAAATCCATAAATAACTTCATTAATTTAAACTAAGCCCTTCATAAAGAACTCAAGCTTAGTATAAGTATTCAGATTGGTGTTCGTGAGGTTGTCCCTTAAAAATACCCATGAGAACATGAATCGTAGGTCTGGGACCCTGTCATTTCTGCAAAAGCCTAAAGAGTGGTGTCCCCAGATGGAGGCCAAACACACACACACACACACACACACACACACACACACACACACACACACGGGAAGGCAGAAACAATGAAACACAGGTTGGCCAACAAGGTGTATTAACAAACAACTGTCTTTTCTCCAAGGAAAATGCAGCTCTATTCTTTGAGAGGAGGAATAAAATGGAATTATCTCGGTCTCCTCACTTGCAGTACTTCTAGAACATAAGCAGATATCTCAGAGTCGGGTGCCCAGTGCATAGGACAAGGACGTCACTCTTAAGCTCCTTCGAGTATCTCTTAGGGCCTCACAGTTCCTTCACACTAACTACACATGCTCCATCACCAGAAGTGTGCACCAAAGGGTGAGGGTCACTTGCAGAAATGAAATCGACCCTGGGGTGCATTTTGATAGAATTTTATGAGAAAGAAAAACTCATGAAGCATATTTAGTTTAAACTTGCAATCACAGCTTAGTTTCTGTCTCCCCTGAATGTGGGTCAAAACAAACGTTCAGAAAGAAGCCTGCAACCCCTAGTTATTTCACGGGGGCCAGGTGGTTTGTTGTTCTTCATTTCTATTACAATTGATAAAACCATGCCCTGATATAACATACTAAATGTATACAGAAAATATAATCTCCCCAGCTGCCACACATTAAAAAAAATTTTTTGGCAGCACCTGTGGCGTACAGAAATTCCTGGGCCGGGAATCAAGCCTGCACCACAGCAGTGACCAGAGCTACAGCAATGACGTCAGATACTTAACCTGCTAAGCCACAAGGGAGCTCCAGAATTTTTGATTTCGTGATCATCTTGCTCCTAGGAAGATGGCATGTATCTAAAGGATTCATTCTCTAACTACTGTCATTCTCTTGCTCTTAAATGCCAGGTATTATCTTTGGGTTAACACGCTGGAAAGAAAATGGATTTGTACTTTAATAACATCCATGAAAAGAGATAAAGTATTCACTCGATTTATTCAGTAAAGGTTTATTAAGCCCTAATACACACTAGCTGTGGGAACAGAGCAATGGACATGGCTCTTACAGTTACTGGGGAGAAGCGACTAAGATAATCAGGAATTTAAAAAAAAAAAAAAAAGATCGTCAGGAACCACACACATACACTTCACGTGGAGAAAACAAAGAGGAAAGTGGTTAGGGAGATGAAAGTTAAAATGAAGGATTTATAGGAGAGTGAAATTCTGACATGTTTTGAGTTTTGACCTTGAGCCACGCTCATATGGGTGATGCGATGCAGTCTGAGGGCTGACCTTTGCTTGGTCTACGTCAGCCTAGGCACCTAAGGGAATGTGAATTTCTGCCCTTCAGAACCCAGCATGCACCTCCCAGCCTTGTTCCCTGGCTCGGTGTGCACCCGGGAAGAGACCTGTACTGAGAAAGGAACTGGAGCTAGTGCCTCCCACGGCAGCCGAGGCAGGAGGCAGAAGGTTGCGGGTGTCTGCCTGGCACCTGGGCAGCGGGCATGCTGGGTGGCTGCAGCAGCTCAGGGCCTCTTCCCGACTCCACATCTAGAGCTGGGAATCAGCCATGTGAGGAAACAGGTAACTACTACAGAGCAGGTGGTTTTCCTTGGAGGTCTGGTTGTTACAAGCTTCCCAGAGCACCTGGGTGGGGGTGTGGCGGGTGAGCTTCTGCTGATGGTCAAGGCTGGGTTCCATCAGGCAGAAGATGGAGACTAAAATAGCAGGCTTTGAAATCCAGGCCCGATGCATCAGCTAGAGAGAAAAGCTGTGTTATGATGAACCCAAGTAGGTGGAAGCCTCAGCCAGGCATCCCTATGATGCAAAGCTATGCATTTTCCCTCTAATCCTCTGCTTTTAGGAAGAAAATAGATAGTTGAAAATGAAGCAGACTGAAAGCAAGATGTCATGAAAAAGATGGAGTATAGGCTGTTAACCACATTTTCAGCAAATACCCCATCCTCTCTCCGGAACCAGCCTGCAAAGATGAACGCCACCAAGTCTGAGATATCCTTGTTGCAGCAGGAAAACAAGGGCATCAGGCAAAGGTGCTCAGCAGGGACCCCGAAGCTGACCACTCAGGTCCCCAGAAATCAATGACTGGAAACCCTCTTGAACTAGCCCATTTCCCCCTCAGTAGTACTAGGCACAGCCGAGTCCCTGTGCAGACTGACAGCAAAGCCCTCAGCCACTTTGCTCCTTTGAGGAGGAAAGATAAACATGCTGCTATTGTGCTCACCAGGCAGTTGTGGGCACCAGAGCTGCAGGCCTGCGTCTGTGCTGGTGACACACCCTGGAGGGAGGCAGCTGCATGCTTCCTGGGCATCTCTTCTGAGCATTCTTGTTCTTGCCTGAGACCTGGTCACGCTTCCCCTGTTGTCACCTGACTCACCTCCCATCCTCTCAGAAGTCAGGACTGTCTTTTCTTTTCCTTTTTGGACAAAGACTCTTTAGAAGCTCAAGTTCTTGGCCTCAAAGAGCATCCTAGGGAAACTCAGCTCTCCACACAGAAACTGACCTTGGTCAGACAGGGAGACGCCCGGGGGAGCTGTACGCTGCCCCTCCTGCAGCCATGGAGAGAGGCTGATGTAACAGGTCTGGGGCAGCCAAACCTTTTCTTCAGAATCATGCTTTTTACTGATAAATACTGTGAACATTACAGGCACATATAAGAATGTCTGACTAATCTCCTGGCACAGAGTAGAATCCCTGAGCTTGAAATCTGAAGCCGTTGAAAAGCCATCAATATGCTTTTAAAAGATGCAGCAAATACCAGACTTTCAAAAAGTCTCTATATAGTATTTTCAAATATGAGGTATTTAGTGGTACCTGACAGGAAGGGAAAAGCTCTCTTGGACACCCCCTCTTTCTCTGTGCCTGGAGTCCAGGCAGACACACTGCCGCAGACAGAAGCTTGTCTGGGTGCTGATAACTCCAGCAGGCTGCCTTTGCTTCACTGCATCCTTCTTCTGCTTTAGGTCAAATTGGAGATATAAAACCTGCATCTTTAGGGGAATAAAATGTTTATGACCTGGGCAGGCAACCAACCCCAGGGAGAGCTTATACATGGATTAATGTATTTAGTCTGGGGGAATTCAGACTTCAGAAGCTCTTCCTTCATCACGATGTCCTACCCCCTAGCAGAACCAGAGGCCCTGAAGCCCCTGTAAAGGTGACCTCCTGCAGAAGCGGGGCTCCCACAGGGATGGTTAGGACAGGGGACAGGATCTCCCCAGGCCTCGGGCTTTGAACTAAGCATCAGTGTTTCCATTTGTCCAAAAGGGAGAGAAGGACTTGGAAGTAAAATGGCAAGTCCATAAAGCAGAGAAGGATGGTCGGTTCTGGTTCAGGGATACGGGGCGACACAGGACAGTTTTCAGAGCATGTGGCCACAGACAGCAGCCTCAAGGCAAGAGAAGCCGAGGTCCAGGCTGCCAGGAAGGGGCCCCGGACAGTTGCTGCTGGTGACGCCTCTGGGGACGAGATAGCCATGCCCACTTGGTCCCCTGTATCCTGATGCCTCTGTTTCACACATGCCAGAGTTTTATTTCTTTAATCCCATGTTCTTAAACCAAGCCTCATGCATGAGCACGATAAATAAACAATGAGAAGTGTAAATGAACACAGGTGATGAACAGAGAACAGATGATTCAGCCAGTGGGTCCTGGTCCTAAAGCCATCACAGCCTGGTCCGTGGAGCCAGCATCACAATAGCCAAGAGATCCCCTCATTCTTGGTGACCTACAGAGATTTGTGGCCACTTTCCTTGGAGCATCCCGCTGTCACAGCCAACGTGTGTCTTCCCAGGTTGTAACTCAAAGGGCAGGAACGCTTTCAAACAGGCTGTGAAGCTCTTGGGATGGAAGGCGCAGAATAACACACGTCTGGTCCCATCTCAGAGGTAAACACAGCCCTTTTCTATTTGTGCGAAACTGTTACCACTTCACCTTTGTCCGGGTTTAATGGTTTAATTTGGATGCATTAACAGAAAGAGGGGGAAAAGATTCTCAGTTTGTCTTAGGTGCTGACTCGGGAAGATTTACAAAAGCCTGCCAAGGCTCTGGCCGACTGCAGCCTCCCAGCTGCTCTGCAAGGTACGCACACTTCAGTCAGCATGTAAACACTTCCAGTGTCACCACGGCTGCAGTGTGCGGCAGAGCCATGGAGAATACTCTTGCTCATGTGATGGAGCTGAAACAGGGAGCTCCACAGAGGAAACCAGAAGACAGTGTGATGGGGACTGAAAGGCTCACAGGGGATGCTGACACCTGGTCTCTGTGAGTGGGGACACCCCCTCCATGCTGTCTTTACTGAAGCGATGGTGCAGAATCACCCCAGGCACAAAGAAATTCTGAATGCTTCTGACCAGATTCCTATACCTTTTCCTGTATCGTTGAGGACGGCTGGAGAGTTTGCACAAAAGAAGGAACAGCTCTAACTGCTTACAATGTAAACCATAATTTTGCATTTCAAAAGTTTCACATTTGCGGGCCATTTCCAGAAAGATACAGGTCAGAACAGGACCCCCCCCCCCCAGTCTTGTCTCACCTCCCTCCGCGGGTCTGGGAAGAGATGGCTCCTTGGCAGATTGAGGGAGTGAGTGCCAGGGCCCTATCTTGGTCTGGTCTGCACCCAGCCCTCTGAACAGAGGCTGCTTGTCCCACCCATGGATTTGTAAAGCTCTTCCATGGTGTTTAATGGCAGTGGACATATTTGGTAAATGGGGGGAGAGGTACAGTGAGCATGTTTGCCAAGAGAAGATCTGGCTTTTAAAAATTCTCGTCGTTTCTTAGCCGGGGGGTGGGGTGGGGAGGTCCTGGTGGTGTTCGTTGAGCACTCACCCCCCGACTCAACCAAACAGGTGGAGTGACTCAACCAGTGGATGTGATCCATGGTCTGATTTACTGCTTCTTTTTGAAGTTCTCTCTACATGTGGATGACAAGAAAGTTATAACTCTAACATGGTTTTTCAGAAACAAATATCTAGGGAGCTATTAAAGATAAGATTTTTATATAACTCTCTTATAAAGAGCAAACGTGACTGAGTTCAGAGGAACAGGTGTTGGGGGTCCCTACACAGAACCTCCTGTTATTTTGCCAAAAAGCTCCACAGTGCGACACCAGAGATGTTTCACTGGTTTTTTTTTTTTTCAGTCCTTTTAGTTTAAAGAATAGCTTATTTTAAATGGCAGAACGTCATATTCGCTACCCTAGACTTGAATTAGAATATCAGAACTCTGAGATGTAACAATGCGAAATACGAGTTGCTTGTGATTTGTAGGATCTGATGTATAGATCTCAAATGATTTATAGTTCGACTCCCTCTCTTTCCTCTTTTTCTGTCATTTAACTATTTAACATATATCTATCTAGAATTTTAATAGGACTCAACATACCATCAGCATAACATTTTTTTAGGCTAGGGGTCGAAACAGAGCTATAGCTGCCGGCCTACGTCACCGCCACAGCAATGAGGGATCCTAGCTGCGTCTGCAACCTACACCACAGCTCACAGCAACACCAGATCATTAACCCACTGAGAGAGGCCAAGGATCAAACCTGTGTCCTCGTGGATACTAGTCAGATTCGTTTCCACTGAGCCACGATGGGAACTCCAGCATAACACTTTTTAAAGAATCTTCATAACCGCACTCCATGAACTTACTGAGCACTTGGGAAACATGAACAGGGTGGCTCCCCCAGCCGAGCATCTTCTCAGCCCTGCATCTGGGCTCCGTGCTTGCCACACCTGCACTTCACAGACCAGGGCCAATGAGAAGCAACAAGGACAGCAACATGTTCTAAAAACGTACAGCAAGTTCTAAGAAGTGGAAGGAAGGAAGAGAATCTTTTAAGTTGGGGAGGGGGGGGGTCACCGGGAGTAATAATCAACTGCCTGAGTGAGGCTTTCAACCTGCCTTTACGTGGAAGGAGAGTCCACGTCCCAGGACTCCCCCCTCTTCTGTCCCTTTGGAGGACAGGCTTGGAAGCAAGTGTGTCCTAATGGGAAATGACTCATTTAAAATAGTACCTTAGAAACTACCACACGTTAGCCTAAGTCGGTATCTTTGCAGACACCTGGGAAGTCTCAATATGGCACCGACCTCCAGTGACTTCCAGAGCATGAGAAGCAAGGTCCTACAGGGGTGACCTGGTGCCATGAGCTGGCACTGGCCCACCAGCACGTTTCTGGAATGATGCTTGCTTTCCTACACCATGAGGGCCTGGCCTTACTTTCTGTTGGAATCGTTTTAGGATCAGACTTCCAAAATTGCAATGTCTCAATGTCCTTTTTTTTTTTTTTAAATTTAAGTAATGCAAACTTTACAGCTCATAAACCTTCTCTGGATTTATAAAGGTGGAGCTTGCTATGGAAAGTCTCTTGGAGATTGTTCTCGAGACTGATTTTTAACGTACTTCTCAAAAAAGACAGAAAGGAAGAGAAAGTCTTAGGGTCATCGAAGGGAGGCTTCCTAAGCAAGCAGGCTGAAGCAGACCCTTGGGGCAGCACCACCAATGTCAAAATCCTGTCCGTCTTTGTCCCTGCCTTCCTGATGATGTGCTGGTTGGCTAACTTTCTTGGCCTGGGAAGTTCAACATGTGGCATCTAAACTGCAAGAGTTTTGCCCAGACGAAAATACCCGAGGCTAGAATTTCAGTCTCTGAATGAAGGATACGGTCCAATGTCATCACTACAGGCCAGGCGGTCAAACCCTAACCGCTGGAATGTACCTTTGCTAGAGATAAGAAAAACAAACATTGTGAGCTGGGTCACACAGGGCTCTGCTCTGGGAAGCGAGTGGACAAGGCCAAGAGCACTCTCGTCCATAGCCCAGCTGCTCTGGCAGCATCTGGACCCAGCAAGGCCTCTTCTCCAGCTCTACAACTACCTTGCAAGCCCTCCTTGTCCATTTCTTCCTTTTTTTTTTTTTTTTTGTCTTTTTGCTGTTTCTAGGGCCGCTCCCGTGGCATATGGAGGTTCCCAGGCTAGAGGTCAAATTGGAGCTGTAGCCTCCGGCCTACGCCAGAGCCACAGCAACGCGGGATCTGAGCCGCGTCTGCAACCTACACCACAGCTCACGGCAACGCCGGATCCTTTAACCCACTGAGCAAGGGCAGGGACCGAACCCGCAACCTCATGGTTCCTAGTCGGATTCGTTAACCACTGTGCCACGACGGGAACTCCCATTTCTTCCTTTTTTTAAAAAAAATTAAATTGTTTATTTATGTTTAGTCCCCCAATACATTATTTTTTTTTCTATTGTGACTGCATGGTGACCCATTTACACATATATGTATACATTCTTTTCCTCAGAATGTCCATTTCAGTTTTCTCTGGTTTCCTCATAATAACAACCCCTCAAACAGACTATCTAGCTGACTGTCAGCAAGACAAATGGATATTTAGTTTATGGAAAGTAAACGATTTGCAAGAAGATTATCCGTCATGGCCAGGAGATGGCACAAAATGAAACACATCTCCAAGTAGCTGAATGGAGCTAGCGATGCCAGGAGCTGGCAGGTGGATGACCTGGACGAAGGGCCCTTGCTGTTTGCTTAGGACCCGTCGTTCTTACCTAATGAACACGGGAGGGTGTAATGAATTCTTGTCTGGTTTGGAGTATGGCTTCTTAGCTGAGGCATCGTAGGTCTTTTGGAGAATGAGCTTCCCACCCGTGTGTGCACCTGCCAGCGTCTTCCTATACTGAGCCTGTGATGCTCACGGTGAGTTTTGTGTAGGGGGAAAAGGGTCAAAGCTTCCCCACCATGAGACTGGGGAGGGACAGATTATCGACAACTCTGGCAGATTTGTCTAAATTGGTATTTGTTATCTCCTCTGACACAAAGGTAGCTCCTCATCAGGCCCTCACTATGCTCCAGGTGAGGGATGAAAGCAATCTGTAAACAGCCCTGAACTAGACTCAAAACTGGATTTGCACAAAACTGAATGTTTTCTTCATTCCTCTCATCTGCTAGTGGTCCATCTCCCAAATTTCAGGCGCTTCCTTCCAAGTACCAACACCCCCCGACCCCAGGGCTGCTTCCAGTCTCTGCTGAGCAATTTACAGTGTTCTAGATCTGCCCCCTGCCCTCCTCCCTGACTCTCCTGAGTTATGTCATATACGCTTGAAGGCTCTTCCAGGGCTCTGGATATCTAGAAAAATGGTAAATTAAAAAGCTGCCCTAATTCAACTGACTGGGACACTAATCATGGATGAGAGAACGGAGCAGAGATGAGACTTTCAATAAGAAACTACTTAGGTAAACTTCAAATGAGCCTCAAATGTACATGGTAGGTTTTGCCTTGCTTTTAATATGCAAATGACATAGCCATCTGAACTGGCACATAAAGATCTCATTTTATATTTTTATATTCATTTTATATTCAATTCCACCTTATAAGTGACCAAAACGGAAGCAGGGCCTCTGTGGAGTAACAGAAAGCCCAAAATGGGGATCAGAAGACCTGCAGTCAAATCTTAATTCAACTCATAGACACTATGGCCTTGGCTCTTGGCCTCAGCTTTCTCATCTGTAAGATGGGGTTAGTGATACTTGTTTCATGGGGCCCTTGGCATTAAGCTGAAGTAATAGTATGAGAGAGCATTGCAAGGAGCTCAGTGCTACAGAGAGGTAAAATATTGAATAAAAGCTAACCTATTAACATAATAGGTATTAATAGCAGCAAGGTCTGACCACAGGCAAATATCTATTTTAAGCTCTGACTTGTGCCAAAAATCCAGGGCCAGACAGAGGAAGGAAAGGCCCATAAATCAGTCTCCTTAAGAAGCCTCCTTAGGAAGTCAGCAAAGATTTAAACATTTTTAGCTTTCAGTTTAATTAGCACTGAGCAACTCCAGAAAAATACTAAAAATCAATTATTTAGGCTTCACATGTCATGAATAAAATATTCTGTTCTAATAGACAACGATAAACTTACCGAAAGATTCTTCATGACCAGAAAAAACGAGACTACTCAATGCATTTTATAAATGAATTTATAAATGGGTTCATTTTATAAATGAAGATACCCTAAATGATTCTCCCAACCGAAAAAAAAATATTGAGGTCAACATTATAGAAGACATTTAAAAGCATAACGAACCCAAAAGAAAGTTAGGAATCCTTGGAAGCCAAAAGATAAGTGAAAAGTAGGCTTGCAGGGTAGAGGGGTCTGCCCGGGTAGCCGCCCAGGGCACGGTGAAATGATGGTCCACCCAGGTTCGACCCATCATAGGGAGACATCCAAAGGAGACAATGAAGAAAGCTGGACCCTAACTGGTGTCACCTTCAGTGTGAATTTTACCTGGAAATAACCCCAGCACAGGAGGAAGTGGCAACATAGCTTGCCTGTATCTATCGAGTAGAGGAGGGGAAATATTTTCCCTGAGAATTCACACCTGAAAACTGGTCTACACACAGGTATGCTGCCAGGATTCACATCATTTACATGGTCTGAACAACATCCATCTGAGGACTTAAGGTGATCCCAGGTAGGCAGGGCTCCCTAGGTGCCTGGTGGAAGCCAATTGTCTTGGAAGGGGATCCACATTCATACTAAGCCTCTAAATATTCCTCTAAGAAAAACTTCTCAGGAAAAAGAGATGAAAACAAAATTAATGGAAGACTCAAGAATCCAAAGCATCATGACCAAAGACCAAAAACAACTAAGCGTTGTGATGTTGGAATTACAAGACACAGGATATAAAACGAGTTGGTATAACACAGTTAAATGAACAAAAATGAAGATTAAAATTATAAGTAGAGGAGTTCCCATCGTGGCTCAGCAGTTAATGAACCCAACCAGCATCCATGAGGACACAGGTTTGATCCCTGGCCTTGCTCAGTGAGTTAAAGATCTGGTGTTGCCATGATCTGTGGTGTAGGTCACAAGACGCAGCTCGGATCCTGCATTGCTGTGGCTCTGGTGTAGGCCGGTGGCTACAGCTCTGATTTGACCCTTGCCTGGGAACCTCCTTATGCCGTGGGTGCGGCCCTAGAAAGACCAAAAAAAAAAAAAAAAAGTAGAGAAGAAAACGCTAAAGTTGACAATTTTCAAAAGAACTAAAAAACTGGAAAAGAAATGAAAATATAAATATTGAAAACAAATACTCAGTAGAGGAGGTTATCATCAGTTTGGGCCCAAGGAGATCAGACAATACAAATTTTTTAAAATTTCCAACACAATGTTATAAATCAACTCTACTTCAATAAAATTAAAAAAAATTTTTTTTCCAAAATAGAACATGAAGGACAGAGGCCCATTTTATCAGAGATCCCAAAGGAAAGAATTAAAAGAATAAGAAAGAAACAAAACCAAAGAGATAATGGGTACAACTTTCCAGATTTGATGAAAGATAGCAATTCCTGAATTATATTATGACAATCTGATGAAACACAAACCAGAAGAAATAAAAAGAAATTTATGCAGATAACTATCTTAAAATACAGATCACCAAGGACAAAGACTGTATTTTTTTGTTTGTTTTTGTCTTTTTGCCTTTTCTTGAGCCGAGGTTCCCAGGCTAGGGGTCGAATCGGAGCTGTAGCCACCGGCCCACGCCAGAACCACAGCAACACGAGATCCAAGCCGCGTCTGCGACCCACACCACAGCTCACGGCAACGCCGGATCCTTAACCCACTGAGCAAGGCCAGGGACCGAGCCCGCAACCTCCTGGTTCCTAGTCGGATTCGTTAACCACTGCACCACGAAGGGAACTCCCAAGACTGTATCTTAAAACCAGCCTGAAAGCAAAGCAGATTTCCTAGGAAGGAGGAGCAATGAGCTGAAGGCAGCATTAGAGGTGGCAGTGGGCAGAGTATCTTAAACTGTTGAGAGAGGTTCTGCTTCCAGCTACGATGGATACAGGCCCCAGACTGACTCTTCCACCCAAACAACCCAAACCCCAACAAATAAGAAAATACCCCAGAAGTGTGCGAAGCAAGGTTTCGAGACAATCTCAGGCTGCGTACTATCCCAGCGATGACCATCTGCTGGTTGGCAGAAACAGTGGTAAGATCTCCTTGGAGATCAAATTTCCCAGGGAGCAATAAACTAAGTCTTAAAGGTTTTCACGGCTGATGACTGAGAAATAGGAAACATTTTTTTCTCATTTCCTACCACTCTGCTGCCACCCCAATCAATGTGAATGCAGGAGGCCATGTACATTTGCCCTTCACATAGGCAGTCCTATAAGAACGAGAAAAACCAAGCCATCAATGCCAACCTGAATATGCTCACATGATGCTTAAAGGAAGAAGGCTGGACAAGGACCTTCACAAGGTGTCCCTTCACAAACACCCTTCCTAGAGATCATCCAGGGGCTGCAATTCTCCAGAACCCAATTCCCAGCCCTTCATCCACAAGCCGGGGTGGCTCCAGAAAGAACAGTGAGCCTTGCAGCTCAGCCCAGAGCAGCCCCGGCTCCATCCGAGGGAAGAGCTCAGAAGAGCTGCGTGTGGGCTGTGGCCGTGACACCAACCTCAGTACAGGGAGAGGAGCACCTTCGTCCGCTACCTGACAAGGCCAGCTCTCGCAGGTGTGGGAGGCAAGTAGGAAGGGCTCTTCTTCTCAGGACCCATACAGGCATCGGCACAGATGGCCAAGCAGGAAGGGAAACCCATTCAAAGGACAGAGAGGCTGATGTGGTCAAAAAAGCTGCCTCTTCTGTCGCTCTACTTACATCCTCAAAATGAAAGTCCTCTGGACCCAAGGCTTTCCAATCGTGTCCTTGAAAGACAGAGGTAAATTTTCAAAGATGTCCTGTAAAACCTATCGGATGAATCACGTTAAAGCCGTTGTACTGGTTTTTAATATATCTTATGAATACAACACATCTTAATTGAGGAGTCAGGAACTAAACTAGACGTATATTGTTTAGAGTTTCTGGAAATGTTGGCTTCACCCTATCTATTTAGATGAGGGTTAGTATTGAAAATAAATGATGAGTTAAGACTCTAACTGCAGCCAGAGCATTAGCACGGATGAACCCAGTGTCTTTTTTCTGTTGCAAACTAGTATGCTTCATATATCGAGACTGGAGAAACGTTAACAGTATACCTATGTTTTTGTCCCTTAAAAATGTGTCTACTGTATGGCAGACACATTCTGGAAGCTGAAGGTAAGAGAGAAGGGGGCTCTGAAGTTCACAACCTAACAGGAGAAGCAGGCACAGAAATATAAACATGGGTTTGGACTCAGAAGGGCAAAGAGGACGAGCGAAATACACACTGTGAAGACTAACTCATAACATTTTGCCATTTCAGCAAATCTCGGGTTACCAACTGAATACTGTCTTATCTGAATAGGTCTTCAACTATTTTTTTCAACTTACAGGACGTGTAAGTTACTGGAAATGTGTCTTTATCTATTACCAATACCCTGATAACACCCACATCTATGTCGCCAAGATTTCATTTCTAAACCATGGATGCACTTACACAGTCACCATCGGACGTTTCCACTTAGAGCCCCACAGACGTGTCAATCTCACTTTCAAACACCAAACTGACACACATCTTCTTCCCTTGTTCCCCTCCCTGCCCCACATCAAATCTGAGCTCCCTCCCATGGTCCTTACACTATTGGTACCTCTATCCACGCAGTCAGCCTCCTTCTCTTTCCTCTATGCTCAATTAGACAATAAATCACCTTTCCTGAAGCAGCTCTTCTAAAATTCCTCTGCAACCTTCTCAGTTCTGGTTCTCATCACTTTTGGTCCAACAGTCTTCCACCTCCATTGCTGCTGCAGGAGTTCGTCAACCCTCCTGGGATGACTTGCCTTTCTAATTCTCTCTAGGAACCCTGTTCTTCTCTTCCTGCTGGGAAAGGTTTACATGCCCACCTCTCACCTTCCATGTGGACCCCCCTGCACCCGCCAGGGCGAGAGGCTATGGCTTACTTCTCTGTGATTCCCTGGGGCTGGCACAATATTTGTTGAACAAATGAGTGAAGAACAAATAAGCTATAAACTGTTCCGAGACCACCCTCTGATTTGCTCCTCACAATAGCTCTTGAGACAAGTGACCATGACCTTGCAGTTTAACCAGAATCTACTGTTCTGATCTGATGCCTTCACACTTCATAAATCCTCCAAAGCAAATAAGGAGGGAAAACTTCAATTTATTTCAGCGATGGTCAGTGACTTTTTAGGCAATGTTTCTTATTAAGGTATAATTTACATAAATTAAAACTCACTGGTTTTCGTGCATCATTTTTCAAGTCCTGACAAATGCAGACAGTTGCATTTGTAACCACCACATCTGTCAAGACACAGAGCAGCTCTATCGGCCCCCAAAGTTGCTGTGGCCTTTGTTGTCAACCACTGCCCAGATCCCTAGCCACTGGTGACCACTGGTCTATTTTCTGTCCTTAGAGTCTGACCTTTTCCAGAATGTCATCTGCAGAATCACATAGAATGGAGCATCTGAGCTGGCTTCTTTCTCTGAGTGTAATGCAAATCAGTATTTTTCATGCCTGACTAACACTCCATCCAGGGGCCACCATTTGTTCATCCACTCACCAGCTGAAAGACATCTGGGCTTCTTTGAGTCTGGGACAATTACAAATAAAGGTACGGGAGTTCCCATTGTGGCACAACAGAAACAAATCAGACTAGGAACCATGAGGTCGTGGATTCAATCCTGGCCTTGCTCAGTTGGTCAAGGATCCAGCGTTGCCGTGAGCTGTGGTGTAGGTTATGGACGTGCCTTGGATCCTATGTTGCTGTGGCCGTGGCGTAGGCCAGCAGTTGTAGCTCTGATAGCCTGGGAACCTCCATATGCCGCAAGGTTCCCTAGCCTGGGAACCTCCACATGCCGCGAGTACAGCCCTAAAAAGACAAAAGACAAAAATAAAATAAAAATAAAGGTACTATGAACATTAGCTTAGAGATTTTTGTGTGAACATAAATTTTCATCTCATTTCTTTCCAATAGAAAGAATACAGGGATGAATAGGAAATATGGCTAGCTATAAAATATACTGGCAACCTGGTTTTCTAAGTGTCAGCATGACTTTGCATTCCCTCCAGCAATAAGTCCGAATTCCAGTGGTTTGACATCTCTATCAGAACTTTAGGGCCATTCCTTCCTTCCTTTCTTTTTGCCATTCTAAGAGCTGTAGAGTAATAACATCATGTTTTTAATTTTCATTTTCTTAACATATCATTTTCCTAATAATGCTAGGTAAATTTTCATGTGTCTATTTGCCATCCGTATATCTTCTTTGGTGTAGTGCCTGCTCCAAATTTTTGCCCATTTAAAAAAAATGAGATGTACGTCTTCTTTGTATTGAGTTTTCCGAGGCCTTCATACATTCAGGATACAAGTCCTTTATCAGATATGTGATTTGCAAATATTGTCTTCCAACTTGTGGCTTCACTTTTTATCATCTTGGTGGATTTTGAGAAGAAGGTCTTAATTTTAATGAAGTCCAATTTACCAATTTTCATTCTTATGAATCATGCTTTTGGTGTCACATTTAAGAAAGCTTATCCTGGAGTTCCCATCGTGGCGCAGTGGTTAACGAATCCGACTAGGAACCATGAGGTTGCGGGTTCGGTCCCTGCCCTTGCTCAGTGGGTTAACGATCTGGCGTTGCCGTGAGCTGTGGTGTAGGTTGCAGACGCGGCTCAGATCCCGCGTTGCTGTGGCTCTGGGGTAGGCCAGTGGCTACAGCTCCGATTCGACCCCTAGCCTGGGAACCTCCATATGCCGCGGGAGCGGCCCAAAGAAATGGCAAAAAGACAAAAAAAAAAAAAAGAAAGAAAGCTTATCCTTTGTCCAAACCAAGGTTTCAAAGATCCTATTTGTTTAAAAAAGAGTTTTATGATTTAACTTTTATAGTTCGGTCTACGACTCTTTTTTTTTTTTAATGGAACGTTTCCAGGCCAGGGATCGAATCTGAGCGACAGCTGCAAGCTACACTACAGCTGCAGCAACGCCAGGTCATTTTAACCCACTGTGCTGGCCAGGGATTGAACCCTCACCTCCACAGTGACCTGAGCCACTCCAGTTGGAGTCTTAACCCACTGCACCATGGTGGGAATTCCTCTATGACTCATTTTGAGTTAATTTTTATATATGGTACAAGGCAAAGATTGAAGTCCTATTTTTTAATACAAATTTTAAAATGGAACGAATTTTTAAATGGATTAAAATATGAATTTAAAACATGGAAACCAATTGTTTCAGCACCATTTGTGCCTCCTCCACAAAACTGCTTTTGTACTTCTTTTGTAAATGAACTGACTATGTATCTGTGGATCTATTTCTGGAATCTCTTTTTCTCTCCCACTAATGTATATGTCTGTCTTTTCACCAGTAGCCTACTGCCCGATTACAGGGTCTTACAGTGTTCCGAGCACCTCCTATGCACCTGCTGCATAGAGGACTTCCCCCAGCCCTACAGAGAATGAGATGGCTGAATACACACCCCAACATTTGACAGATCTGATCAGCGAGAACATCACTCGCCCTGTGGCCATGTGGAGCTGCCCTTGGAACAGAGTGAGCAGGGCTGTGGGAGGCAGGCTCTGTAATATCAAGAAGGTGGGGCGCCCTGCTTATTACGGGAGGATGCGATGTGCTTGCTTGAATAATTCTTTGATCTACTGCATATTTCAGCTCCATAAACAACTCTATACAGCATATACATTGGGGGTCATGGAGCCCTGAAACAGGTGTCTGGCAGGAGGAGATGAGCTGCATTCTTCCCCATGTCCATTTCTGTTTCTCCAAGGCCTCCCTGCCTGGGATGTCAAGCGTGGCTGACCTCAATAGTTCATCTCTACCTTCCTGGGTTATTTTCTTCGTAGTGATTATTACCACTGGAATAATATAAAAGCTTACTTACTGATGCATCTCCCACATTATAAATTATTAGCTCCTCGAGGGTTAGAATTTACGTTGTTTTTAAGCTACTATATCCCCAGCACCTGGAACAGTGTCTAACACACAGGGGCGACTGACAAGTGTTTGTTGGATGGATGAACAGACTTGGGCTCTGTTTCCAGGACTCTCTCACATCCTTGGGGGCTTCCTCTCTGCTGCTCTGAAGTGTCCATCAGGAGTTCATGGAATTTGTCTATGAGGCCTTGAAAGGCTTGGCTGCCTTCTGTAAGTTTTCAACTGAGGAATCTTAACACAATCCAGTCCCTGGATTCCCAACATCCTTATAATAATAATACCCCTTAGAAACAAAAAGCCTCCTTTTCTCAGAAGCACATTAGCATCCTTCAGGCAGCTTATCATTTAAAGTAAGTGTTAAGGCCATAAAAATGTAGACAGTCTAGGAAATAAATATGGTGACTCTGAATTTAAAACATAAATAAAAATACCAACTCTATGAGACATGTATATTACTGAGTATAAAGTTTACTGGTATAGTTACTAAAACGTAATAAATTTAAAAATTACATCATTATGGGGAATGTTTACTGCTTTGACTCAAAGCCAAGAAAAATCATATTTCCAAGAGTGAGATAAATGCCAATTACTGCTGACAATAATATCCAGCTGTAACTGAAGCACAGAGGGAAAACACTGAATATATGTTGTTGACAAAAACATATGTTAATTATTCAGTCTTGTGACAGACATGCCTCTTGTTGCACTTCATGGTCAGTTGATTCGAAATTTAAAGTATACACTGGTGATTTATCTGTTTTAAATGGAACGTATGTTTCACTTTGCCTTCAAAGTCTTCATAATGAAACTGTGTGTACATGTCCATCAGAACTAATGGAGAGAGTAAATGACTTTGTGGAGATGTCACCAGAGATCACGCATCCTGTCTGCATTTTAAGCTTACAGTTAAAGGCAGACTCTAATAATAGTTTAAATTTGGGACTGCTGAATTGCTTGAGAGAGGGAAAGGTCCCATGCTCAAGTTCATTACCAACATGGCAGATGATCACATGGAGAAGGCCCATGGCAGGTATAGCTGAGGTGCTGTGTCTGTGACACAGCCGTCCAGATACAAAGAACTTTGTCTTCAAACTGATTATGGAGACTCTGCTTCTCATGATGCCAACCCCTCGATACCACCTGTGCAGACCAACACCTCCAATGAGACTTCCAACCAGTGCATCTGCTCCATCCCCACCTTTTTATATCAGGAAATCACAAGTCCACTGAGAACTAGTGACTCCCCCAGGGCAGAGGGTCATTTTTTCAGACTTGGATAAGAGCATCTGGCTCTAATACAACAAACATCTGCCTTTCTTTTAAGTAAAATCTTCATACAATACACCTTCAATAAACTCAAATAAGTGAAATAAACTTTAATCTTGTCACAAAGTATTTTATATTAATAAGTCTTCACTGTATCCTAGGTCCTTAGAAATAATAAAGAAATAAAGACATGACCCTCATTTCACAAGCACTGATTGTTCCCTGAAAAACTGCTAAAGTGGCCATGTCTCTAGTTTTGGAGAATCCCAAATTGATTTTATATACAGCCACATTTTCATATTTGTAAAAAGTCTCAAAATTATCAAGTTGAAGTAAATCAAACTTATTATCCGTCTTGAAATAGTTGAGATCCTAAGGCTCTGAGCTTGATCCTAAAGAAATGCAGTTGCTATTTTCATCTCTTCATTTAAATTAGAAAATTTTTTAAATGTCAAAACAATACAATATGTTCTTTAAGTGGAACATGGGCTTTATTTAACCAAGTGCTGGAGAACTCAGTTGAACCTACTCTTCACTTCAGAGTAAATGAAGGGGGCTGAATGTGTCCACACATGTCAGTTCAGGCTGTTATCATCTGCATTTTGAAGTCTCCCCAAATCTACATTGTCTACTTGCATTTTGGTTTTTTAGACTTATTAAAAATCTTCTGGAGTTCCCGTCGTGGCGCAGTGGTTAACGAATCCGACTAGGAACCATGAGGTTGCGGGTTCGGTCCCTGCCCTTGCTCAGTGGGTTAACGATCCGGCGTTGCCGTGAGCTGTGGTGTAGGTTGCAGAAGCAGCTCAGATCCCGCATTGCTGTGGCTCTGGCGTAGGCCAGCGGCTACAGCTCCGATTGGATCCCTAGCCTGGGAACCTCCATATGCCTCGGGAGCGGCCCTAGAAATGGCAAAAAGACAAAAAAAAAATCTTCTCCAGAAAGAATCTCATTTTCACAACAAAAATAAATGTGGTAGTGAGAGGGGTGGGGGAAGAAAGCAGGAGAAATAGATGTACTGAAGAAACAGACTCTCTAAGGTACAGGAGAAGCCACTTTCCCACCAGACCTCAGAGAAAAGTGCTGTGTGTGCCTGAGTGATGTTTACTCACTGGTATCAAAGAAAGGCTTATTTGATCAATGGTGATGGGAAAACTTAATAGCCATTTTGGAAAAATAATCCACTCTCCAAAGGCTATAGTAAAATGAACTCCAGACGAATTAAAGAGTTGCTTACATTTTGAATGATCAAAATCAGCAACAGAGTACGATCCATACACACTGGGCAAATTCACAGCACTGATGTAATAAGAAAACACAGAAGTGATAGGTTATAATAAAAAGAATGAAAGACACTTCAATATAATGAAGTGAACAAAAATCAATTTTAAAAATCAACCTCATAACATACATTTACAGAGAAGAATATGAGCAGCAATCTGAGTGAGTATTCCACAAAAATAAATACAAATAGTAAATATACAGACACCCGAGGTCACTAACAGTTATACTTAGAAAAAGCACTGGGTTGTTTAAAATCTACTCAAATGGCAAAAATGCTTTACTCAATCAACTTTCCTTCAATCAGTCAATCAATTAATAAAATACTCAGATACTGATGTGATTTCAGTGAATATGTTATACTTTTCAATTTTTTTCCTTTGTTGAGACAAAACTCAGTTACCACACAAGGAACCATTTGAAAGTGAACAATTCAGTGGCAGTCTTTGCAACCACCATCTCTATCCAGCTCCAAAACACGTTCATTGCCTCAGAAGAACACCCCGTAAATAACCCATCCCCACTGCCCCCTCCTCACGACCCCTGGTGACAAGTGATCTGCTTATCACTTGGAATTGGCCGTTCTAGACACTTCATATGAATGGAATCATACAGTATCTGAACTTTTGTATCTGATTTCTTCACTTAGCATAATGTGTTCCAGGTTCACCCATGTTGTAGCCTACATCAATATCATTCCTTTTTATGGCTAAATAATAGTCCATTGTACATATGGACCACATTGTGTTTATCCATTCATCTTCTGATGGATACTTGGGTTGTTTCCACCTTTTGGCTACTGTCAATAATGCTGCTATGAAAATTCACCTATTTGAATACTTGGTTTTGGTTTTTTGAGTATACACCCAGAGCGCAATTGCTGTATCACATGGTAGGGCTGTTTACTCTCTGAAGAACCTCTTTTGAGCATGCTAAATACTAGCACAGTGTCAGACTCTGCCCCAGGCATTACTCATCTGTCTGCCTGCACCTCCCACCTGCGAGGTCTGCCTGTGATGTCTGTAGGACCCTGTGGGCTAAGCGCCTAAACAGAATGAATGCACATAGAAAGCATTAAATAAACAGTTATCACACCAAATAATACGTGACAGGACTCTGGGATTATAAACAGCCTCAATTATTTAAAACTGATTATCTTCGTGGTTGTAGTGTCTATGGAAAAATATCTTCAAAATTTGGAGTTCCCATCATGGCTCAGTGGAAACGAATCTGACTAGGAACCATGATGTGGTGGGTTCGATCCCTGGCCTCACTCATTGGGTTCAGGATCTGGTGTTGCCATGAGTTGTGGCGTAGGCCGGTGGCTGTAGCTCTGATTAGACCCCTAGCCTGGGAACCTCCATATGTCGTGGGTGTGGCCCTAAAAAGCAAATAATAATAATAATATAAGGCAAGGTATCATAACTTTCGCCCTTGGAAGTTAAACAGGACATTCTTTCAAATTTCTCAATTAAGGAAATAAATACAGAATAATATTTTCAAGGAGCACATATTAAAATAAACATGAGATTGCAGTGAAAATCCGCTCCAGAGTCTGCAAAACTAAAAGGAAGGAACTCTATGTGCCTTCTCCTGAGTACCACGGTTTATACATCTGGGTGCTTTGGTTTTTATTTTCACCCACTAGCCGTGGAGAAGAGCTAGGGACCACATGAAAACCTGGAAACCGGCCATCAAAACTTCCTCCACAGCCATGCTCCCTAACAATGGGCTGGGGTCCTCGAGAACCCATTTAAAAACCCATTTAAAAACTAGAGATTAAAAAGTAAATAGCAATGCAAGGTAAGGAAAGAAAAGCATTTGAAACGATAATTATCAATATGTAATACTTAAAACACTTGTCCATAAATGTATTACCAGATAGTATATAATATATTTAAAATACATATCCTCTCTATGTCCACATTCTGCAACAGACATCCTAGGAAATGTTTAAATGTCTCCAAAAATCAGTGTGAGAGATAAATTATATTAGCAACTTCTTTGCCAATCTTCTGTATCTCTGAAATATATATTTAATACATTAAATCAAGAGGAATTTCCTAAATCTAAATTTCTATTTATATGAGAAATTTTCTGTATGCGTGAATCCATGTACCTAAGTCCTAAAACGCACACTGGTTCTATAAATCTAAAGAATAACTAAACCTGCATCACACAATTAATACTTTCTGGAATGCCATGACTGTTCTTGGCCCAATTCTGCTGCTTCCATTATGCCCTTGAACTGCCCTCCATGATGCCAGGAGTTTGAACACAGACAGTTATAGCCTGATGTCCTTCTCTAATTCTGAGGTGAAGTTTAAGTCCACACCACACAGACTTGCCTTAGAGCTTTTATGGTAAATAATTGACACTAGAAATGCTGCATCATGAAACTGAGGTTAGGGAAATTGTTATTTAAGCAAACACGATCGATACCAAATCTCTTTAAATTTCCTGCCCTGCTTTATATCTTAAAACAGCCTTGGTGGGCATGGGCGGGGGGGATGGAGGCTTCTCCTCCCCAACCCAATTGTTAATTGGGCCAAGCACCCCACCCACCTGGCCAAGCACCCCATCCACCAGCTCCATCCGCTCCTCCCCTCCTCGTTACTTCCAAGGCCAGCTTTGTCTTTTATCTTTTCACGCCTAATATCCCAACTCCAAGTGGAAATCCAGGCTTCCTGTTGCAAAGGAAATCATCTGATACATAATTGTTAAAGAGAAATAAAAACCTTCAAATGGACGTGTCCTCCTCCAATTTGCTACAAACTGGCAAGAGGGAAACTATCAGGTAAGAGGTACAGAGAGCACCAGGGTGGGAGCGGCGCTCAGCAGAGATGGCCCTGCCCTGGAGCTGCTCTCCTGGATCTAGAGGGTGACCTGGAGAAAAGCGACACGCCACCTGCCATGTCCGCGTTGCTCGTTCTTACAGGTGAAGATACTCTCAAAGTCCGCCATCATTCCCCAAGTGAAACAACATTCTCCAAGTATGTTAAAGTTAGCTACTAACTTTAACTAGTATCTTATCTTTAGTATACTAGTTTAGAGTTAGTTCATCAGATTAATGACCCTCTCACCCAGCACATCCTCCAAAATGTGTGTATCCTAATCTTACTAGACCGCAAAGGCCAATCGCCAAAGCCCGATCTCTCCTAAAGGTTTTCCCCAGTAACCTCAGGCAGCTGCATGATGCCCATGGGGCCCAGAAGATCTGGATGTGAATTCCTGCTCTGCTGCTACTTGAGTGACCAAGGCCAGAGCTTTTGACCTCTGGTCCTCACCTGCCCATCAGGAGTCATTCAGGTGAGATCCTGTGAGTAAAGCACTAGTTTACAAAAACAAATGTTAGTTCTTTGTCTTCCTTACATGCTCATCCTTTGTTGCCTTCTTTAAACTTCTACAACATGGAAAGGGTGATAAAAAGTGAAGAACACAGTGATTACACAATCCTCTGTGCTGGGGGCAGGACAAGCTTCAGGGGGACGAGGGGATGAGAGGAGGACGGCTGGATGGATCCCCAGGTCCAGGTCAGGCCCGGAGCCACAGCCCCGGAGCAGGGGTGAGAGTTCCTGGTGGGAGAAAAAAAGGACTGGAGGAGGTGGTGGTCATTCTGACCCTGCCACTGACACCCTCTTCCCGCCAGGGCCATCCCATCATCACCGGATCTCAATCACACAGCTTGAGTAAACCCCAAAGAACAGAATCAGTACGAAACTGTGATAAAGATGGTCACAGAGGAGTTCCCATGGTGGCTCGGTGGTGAATGAATCTGACTAGCATCCATGAGTGGGTTAAGGTTCTGACATCGGAGCCAAGTTGTGGTGTAGGTTGCAGACGCGGCTCTGATCTGGCATTGCCTGGCTCTGGTGTAGGCCGGCAGCTACAGCTCCGATTCAACCCCTAACCTGGGAACCTCCATATGGCACAGGTGCGGTAAAAAAAAAGAAAAAGAAAGAAAAAAAGAAAAAAAATAGGGAAAAAAAAAGACGATCACAGAGAATTTTTACCATCAAAGTTTCATGCATTTCTTAATTTCCAAGTTTTCCCCATGCGACTGCATATGATTTGTGGTTCTCAGCTATTTCTGCCCCTTTGTAGCTATGTATGATCTCAGGCAGGAAATAGGACTCCTCTAATGATAATAATAACACTAACAACAACAGTAATAACAGCTTATACGGCTTGAGTATTTGCTGTGGGCCAGGCAGGTGCTGTGTTACCTCAACCCTGCCAGCAGCCCTGTGAGATGCTGACCAGCGTTACCTTCGTCTTAATAGTCAAGGAAACTCGGGCACAGCAATGAGTCACTTGCCCACCATCACCTGGGATCCTAAATCCACTCCTATTTTGGAGAGAACGAGAAGTCTCATGAAAAATCTCTCCACCATAAAATGAGATGCTGTACTGGAAAAATGCTGATGAAGGACACATCACTGTACGACTCTCATTCCAAGTGACATCAAGATGCCAACATCAACCGAAAAAAACGCACAGCCTAAAAGTTGAGAGTGATGTTTTACTTGGTGGACAAAACTGAAGGCTTAGCCCGGGATACAGCGTCTCAGAAAACTCCGAGGGGCTGCTCTGAAGAGTCAAGGGGTGGGGGAAATGGGGGTTTTTGCAACAAAGACCAGGTAGTGGGAACATCAAAAGATTACTGTTAATTAAAGAAAACCTGACATCGCAAGTGAATGGATTCAGAGATTTCCTATATTTGGGAAGATACAAGAGTCTGGGCTCATGGAAATCACTCCCTTGATGTGCCCCTCAGCTCTCTGGAACCAGCAGCCTGGGCTTCTCATGCTGGGTCTCCTCAGGGCATGCTCTCAGGGGGAGGTGGGTTGGCTGCAGTGGCTGATGGCAGGTGTCCTGCCTCCGTCCTGAGTTTCCCAGGGCTCCCCACCAGGGCAACTCTAAGGCGATGGCTTGATGGCTGCAACATCCTTTGTTTACTGATACAGCAGCAACAATTTTATTTCTTTTATTTTTTTATTCTTTTCTCTTTTCTCCTTTTAAAAATTTTTATTTATTTATTTATTTATTTTTGCTTCTTAGGGCCGCATCCACGGCATATGGAAGTTCCCAGGCTAGGGGTTGAATTGGAGCTGCAGCTGCCAGCCTACACCACAGCCACAGCCATACCAGATTCTTAACTCACTGAGTGAGGCCGAGGATGGAACCTGCATCCTCATGGACTAGTGGAGTTCGGAGCCCACTGAGCCACAGCAGAAACTCTGGCAACAACAATTTTCATTCACACCAACTAGCCCTGGCCTAGGAGACTTGCATCCCAATGGGGTTTCTCTTCTGCATGGTACACCCCTCCACACACACCCCGCTGGTCCTCCTGCCTGTTTCCAGCTCTGGGCAGTAAAAACTAACTGCTCACTGTTCCAGGAAGACTGACTCATCAATACCAAGTGACCAGAGTTCCCTTTCAGCTATGCTTTCCAGGCAGGTCTATGAGCATAAGTCAGGCCTGGACCTGGCGGGGAGGGCCCTGGGCACCACACTGGATGTCAGGCTCCCTCACGGCAAGCACGCGCCTCTGTGTGCAGCGGATGGAAAAGCAATCGGCCTCTGTTCCCGCAGGAAATAACACTTAAGGCTAATTTCTCTTAGTATGTATGTGATCGGAAGGTGGATATGCAATCCAGATGCTCTTAAACTACTTTCGTTAAGAGAAAATTAGCCCGTGGTCCTCATCCTGGCACGGGGGCCAGGAAAAAATGCACTGCTTGGTCCAGGTTTTTTTTAAATTGTCATGTCTTGGGGCAGTTCCTGCTGTCAGGAAGCTAGCAGGGGACAGGACCACAAGAGCGATCCAGACTCCAAGATGCCACCTCCCAGAGCCCCCAGGGCAGCTGCCACAGGGAAGCAGGTGGCAGAAAGGGACCAAAATGTGACTCCTAGAGCGAGGTTTCCTTCTGAGCATGTTGTTGCTCGTTTCCTGAGTATTAGGTCGTCTCTGTAGTCCTGTGTCCCGTGAAAACTAAACATGAGGAACTGCCTTAGATCATGGACTTATTTTTAGGAGGATGGATTCACTGATAACTCTGTAAACCTACAGGTCCATCGCCAACAAGCACGATTAAAGATGAGCCGATCAGGGGGTACGTTTCCTGCTATGTACACCTAGAGACGAGTCGGCTTTGGCTCCAGAAAGCAGAGCATCTGTGAAAGGGGCTCACTTCATGCACCCACCGCATAGTCATCAGGCTGGGAGGCTGAACCACCAGGCCCACACCTGGCCCCAAGTCTTCTTGTCACCTGCTGAGATTTCAGATGCTGGGTCTGGGCACTGGGGCATCAGGATAAAGTACTACCAAGGCCTAGGATGAGCTCTTGGTCAGTGGCTTCTGGGCCCAGTCTCCTGTGCTCTTAGGAGGAAAAAAGTAGGAACTCTTGGTTCCCTCCCCCCAAGGGGGAGAAAACAGCTGATCTGAGGGGTCTGATCCTCGGGAAAAAAACAGATCTAATTATGAGACCAGCAACTAAATGAAGCAAAGGAAATTCGCAATTCATAATAAGGACTAATCTCCAAATGAGAGAAAATCATGGACGAAATGCCAGAAACTCTTCTTTAAGCCCTTTGAAACTATACTAATCCAAAGACAAAGGAAGTGCAATGGAGAAAATAATCCTAAACAAATGATAAACAAGGGGTTCCACGAAGAGGAGAAAAGAGAGCAGAAAAGACCCAGCTCAGCCTGGGGGGCAGCTCCAGGCCATTCACTCGCCTTCTCATACAGTCTCTTATCAATGTCCTCAATGCCACCAGCACCCCCCCCCCCACCTCTTCCATCCTCAGTTTCATCCCACCTCTTCCATCCTTACCTTCATCCTCACCTCCTCCATCCTCACCCTCATCTTCCTCCATCCTCACCCTCATCCTATTTCCTCTATCTTCACCCTCAACCCCACCTCAATCCCATCTGCGGACTGGACACTGCGTTTATGCAGAAGAAAGTCAACCACTTGGAGAACAGAGACCATAAGAAGGCACAACCCTACAGAGGCGAGGCCTGGCCATCAAATGGCCTCTGTGTAGGAATAACACGAGTCCCATCTCCAGCTGGATCCAGCCTGGACCTTCTCAGGCCGCACCTGCACAACCTGACCCATCCTAAAGACTTAATTAGAAAACGGTGTGTGTATGCAGCACCCTACCTAAAGGAGACTGGAACCAGTTTGTAACAAGAAAAAAGGAATCATTCGCTGGAAAAGGAATATGATGACCCCTGGTGTCCTACAGACAGCAGGGGCCCTACATAGTAGCTATTATCAGCACAGATGTCCCCTTCATAGTTTTCAGCTCAAAAGTTTCTTTCAGTCACGACACGAGCATGCTTCAGCAGGGCCTGGAACCCAGACTGGCCCCGAAATTCCACCAACACGTCTGCCACCTAGTCAGACAAACTACGTCTATGGGCTCTGTAATGACATAATTGAAAACGGGTTTACCTTTAATGAAATAGTATAGTTTTGATGGAATGAAAATATTTTAGTAAGCGGCACAACACATGTTTGAGGAAAATTTACAGAGGTGCCCCCTGCCCCGTGCATTTCCGCACTTACCTGTGAGAGCCCCGTTCTGGAAATGAAGTGGGGGAGGGGGGTGGGTCTCCATTCTGCACAATGGCATCTTTAACAGACCTGCCAGCCAGGCAAACCCGGAATGGGCTGGTTTGCAACAACCTTTACTACCGCCAGTTCCCATTCACAGGGCTCTGGGGGAAAAGAACTTTCAATGGCTCAGTATTTATAAATGCTACTGTTGTCCTCCGAGCATGTGTCCTGGATCCCTAAGGGAGCCTGGGAGCTTTGGCCATAACGAGGGGGAGGGTATATGAGATGTAAATGGGGAGAGGAGTCGTTAGGAAAACAAAATTAAACTCATATAAATGAGCACTTGGTGGTTTTGTGTCTGAAGGCCAGTTGAATAGGATTGGGAACCTGGACCTGTCTGGGTTCCTTCATTTTAATGTGACAAAGTCTGGTACATAGAGAAAGCATTCAGAAGGAACGGCCTGGCTGGGCCAAGTCACTTTGTGTCTTTTGATTTGAAGTTTTGCTACTTTACATCTAACAGATGCCAAAAAAGGCTAAACTTCAAAGGTCGGATATCAAAATAGTGGAGTGTGTGTTTACAACTCGGATGGTGTAATCGAAACGCCAAACACTGAAGGAACAATAACTCCAGTGAGGTGAAGTCAGCTCAAAATGAAAAGTCAGTGTTTCCACTACCACGTGGACCATGTTTGCAGGAGTTTATATAACTTGATCATTAAAAAATGCTCCAGGCTGAAAACCTGGTCTGTGTCAATCTTGGATTAAACTAGTTTGCAAAGCTCTGAAGTTTGTTTGCTCTTCGCTTTTATCCCTTTTCAAGAATGCATTACTTTTAAACACTGCACATGAAGCTGAACCCAAAAAGTCTGCAAACCTGCGCCAAGGCTGCTGTGGGCATCACTCGGTTTTTAGAATAAATTGATGCCTTCTCTACACACTTTTGAGGTACTTACAGCAGGAGGTACAGTGCTCAAATTCCTTTTGTAACTCATTCTCAAGCATCTGCCTTCTCTGAAGGTAACTTCATCAAAAATATCAGAACTTCAGAACACCGGAGCTTTCACTTTTGTAAAAATAAACCTCAAATTAGAATTTAACTCAGGAGAACTAAAGTCTGCTTTTATGACTTCCATCATACACAGCTCGTCGTGGAGCAGAATAGAGCTTTCATGTGCGAGTGTCAAAAAAGGAAGGACGGACAATATGCTATGTTTGCAGATACATGGCCGTGAAGGTAGCATGAGAGGGCAGCTGCACAGGAAGAAAAGTATCTCTGGGAACATCTGGTGTCTGGAAGCCCACTTGTTTGGCACTGAGGTTAGGAAAGGCAGCGGCTCAGCCTCAACAAGACTGGGCTGAAAGGAATGCCCAGAAAGAGGCTTGTTAGGGGGCCAGATCTGACCAGCTTCTATGCTTCACCGCGGAGAACAAGACTTCTTCATGATACTAACGCTGGGTCCATCCCAAGGATCTAAGTGATCTGGATCCTTGCCAGGGAAGGAGGAGATAACATGAGAATATATGTGTGTGCATATGTGTATGGTGTGTGTGCATGTGTGTACACATGAGTGCGTGTGTGTGTGTGGTGTGGCGTGTGTGTGGTGTGTGCATGTGTACATATGTGTGTGGTGTGTGCATATGTCTATAGTGTGGTGTGTGTAGTGTGTGTATGTGTGCATATGTGTGGTATGTGTGTGTGCACATCTATAGGTGTGGTGTGGTGTGTGTGTGCATATGTGTGTGTGTGTATACGTTTTGGTTGTATGTCTTTCTGTCTCTGTACATATCTTATAGGAGAGACCCCATAAACAGTAAATACCTTTATAAATGTAGAAAAACGGAATCTAATGCTTCATATGGCATTTTTATTTTGACCTTTGCAGAATTGTTGAAAATATTATTTTGAATAAAAATAGAAATACCTAGACTCTGGGACAGAAGAAATGATGAACTCACTTCTTAATCTCGATACCCTCCAGGGCAGCACTTTCTAAAATATCACTTGGCACCTAAAAGCATTTGTACAACAGGCAAGCCATATATTCATAAGCTCAAATTCTAAAAATCTGATAATGTACCCTGTGATAAATACTATCAGTGAGAGAGAACTCACTATTCATGAAATAACTTTCATGCAGACACTTATGATTAAAAATGCATTTTTAATGGCCCTGGGAATGCCTGGTTAGGATCTTTGAGTGAGAAACAGTACAAAATATCATTGCTAAGATTTCTACCAAGTCCATAAAGACTTGAATCTGGCCGACTGTAATAAATGCTTTATCATTATAATAATATAACTAAAGTACCATTACATAAGCATTGCATTTTATCAGGTTTTTAATAATGATGTGACTTTTACCAAACATTAAGACCACATCTTAACAATGGAATATTATTCAGCCATGAAAAGGAATGACGTACCAATGCAGGCTACAATGTGGGTAGACTCTAAACACATTATGCTGAGGGGAAGAAGCCAGTCCCAAAGGTCACATATTGCACAATTATGTTAAGATGAAATGTCCAAAGTAGACAAACACATTAGAGGCAGAAAGTAAGTTAGTGGTCGCCTAGGGAGGAGTGGAGCAGGAATGAGGAGCAGCTGCTCATACACACAGGGTTTCTGTTTGGGGTGGTTAAGGGGTTATGGAGTTAGATAGTGGGGCTGGTTGCACAAGCTAAAAACCACTGAGTTGTATTCCTTAAATGGGCGAACTTTTGGTATATGAGCCACATATCAGTTAAAAATAATAATAACCACATCTTAAATTACAGACCTTAAATCAAAAGTCATTTTGATGGGCACTATTATCCAAGGAACTCCGCACTTAATAACATGGCTGAAATGAACACTAACTTCAGCTCTCTAAAGGTTAGTTCTCTAGAAGTTACGTAGTCAGGGATTGAATAATTTATGACTATGGATTTTATTAAAGAATCTCCCACTACATTTAGGTTAATACCCTTTGAACCATGAAGAAGTTTGATCTTCTTTTTATTTTGCAGGGAAGGGTCAGTTTATTTCATTTTACTTGTGCTTGTGCTCATGAAAGATCAGGAAATTTCAAACCCACAAATGGTTTCCTCAGCAAAAAACTGACAATTTAAAGCTATTATTTTAGTCTATTTCAACTATATCAGTGTTTCCTTAGGTTTAACTTAAAACATGTGGATTGTACTCCATCTACTTGAAAGGCTTGTTTTTTCAAACGGCAATCACATATCCTGCAAAAATGGATGCAGAATTTACCCAGCGGTAGGTTAATTTTTGGAAAAATGATACCACCCAGATAAAGCATATATGTGCTGACTTTTTCAGACCTCAAAATTTAATGTATATAAGATACTTCGTTTCCCTATGAAGAGCGACAAAGGACTCCCAGTTTGAAACGGAAAGTGTATGTGCCATTAACATTTTTCCCAAAAAGAGATACTAAATCTTACATTATGCTTCAGAATAGGATTGAAGTCATTGTCGGATGATGATATTCAACTTCTATTTACCATGTTAGATGTCGCATCTGTCCCATCTCACTAACTAAACTGGAAGTCCCAGGGTCTGTAAGTCAATATTGCTTTTTTTTTTAGATTATACACAAACATAATGTCTGACACACAGACTGGAGTCTAATATCTAAGATACACTGACCATGCATTAATTAAGTTGTTCACATTAGCCCACTGTCTATGGCAACATTTCTTTGTATGTATTTATACTGTATTAATTGACAAATGACCAACATTTGCCATGAATTTTGTAACCTAAGCATTGCCTTGATCTCTATGAGCATCGTGACACACAGCCGCCCCATGCACGTGCGTAATGTGAAAAAAAGCCGCCTTCCTACTCACAGTTGTAACTAGCTGCAGTGTGGTGCTGTGCCTCCAGGCTGGCCAGCGTGATGTGGAATATGATGTGCAGCAACAGGAAGGAAAAACTGATGAAGCACAGAGACTTCAGCAGCCGTCCTGTGTGTCCTGGGGAGAGAAGGACAGAGATGTGAGCGAACGTAAGCAGACCACAAGTATCCTGACCTCTGTACAAGTCCACAGAGAACACACTTCTGCATAATCTATGCTGCAGACCGACTCGAAAGTACATGAAGTCTAGCAACGACTCCCTTATTATTAGTCTAAAACTAAAAGCATCTCATTCCCTGTGCAAAATTATACAATTAACATTGATTAAAAAGTCAACGTGAAAGAAAGATGCTTTCCTATGTAGCACAGGACATGTTGCCACAAAATGGAACCACTGAGAAGCCTCTGGTTCAGAAAGTTTTATAAGGGAGTTCTGCCAAATTTGAGGGAACAGATAATCCCTATCTTATAAAAGTAGTTCCAGACAGTAGAAAAAGGACAGTTGCCTAAATCATTTTACAATTTAGAGTAAGTTTAACTTCAAAATTAAGTAAGGCTAGAAAATACAAGCCAATTTTACTTATGAATTCAGACAAATTATCAGAAAAAAAAATATATGCCCCCCCCCCATATATCCATTACAACCACACTTCATTAGGTCAAGGTAAACAATCTTGAAATGGAAAGAGCAATGGAAATGGAAAGGAAATAGTATAAAAAAAAAGAAGAAGAGAAAAAGAAAAAAAAGAAAAGAAAATAAAGAGAAAGAAAAGAAATAAAAAAAAATAGAAAATACAATATCTGAAATTTAAAATTCACTGGATGGACTTAACAGTAGAATAAAGATGACAAAAAATGATCTAGTCACTTGAGAAGTTTAATAGAAATTAAACCCTTTGACTATCAGAGAGCATAAGATTGAAAAAAATTAACAGGCTTCCAGGGACCTAAAGATGAAAGGTCCATTAACGTCCATCACTTGGGTCATTTCCAACATCAGACTTACTGAAGGGGAGGAGAAAGAGTTGGTGCAGACAAAATTAAGATGTTAGCTAAAAATTCCCAAAATTTGTTGAAGACATATTTTACACATTTAATAAACTTATTAGCAAACCCAAAAAAAGATGAACTTGAAGAAACCACACCAGATTCATAATAACCAACCCGCTGGAAACCTAAGGCAAAGAAAAACTGAAACCAGCGAGGGGAAAATGTCATACTACACACAGGGGGACACCTATTTGCATTACCGTGTTTGTTTGTTTGTTTTATCACAAACCATGAAGACCAGAATAGTTGGAACACCTCTTTAAAGTTACAAAAGAAAAGAACTGTGAACCCAGAATTCCATATCCTGCGAAAATATCCTTCAGCAATGAAGGCAAGAAGATATTCTCAGGTGAAGGAAAGCCGAGAGCACCCACCACCAGGAGCCCTGCTCTAAAAGAAATGCTGTGTGGAATTAAAAAAAAAAAAAGACACGAATGAACTTATTTGCAGAACAGAAATACATTCACAGACTTTGAAAAACTTATGGTCAAAAAAGGGAACAAGTGGGGAAGGGATGGATGGGAGACTGGGATTGGCATAGGCACACTGAGGGATACGGATCAATTGGCAGACAGGGACCGGCTGCACAGCACAGGGAATGCTACCCAGTATTCTGCGATAATCTATGTGGGAAAGGAATCTGAGAGAGAATGGCTATGTATATTCGCATGACTGGGTCACTTGCCTGCACAGCAGAAATGATCACATCTTGTAAACGAATTATACTTCAATAACACTTAAAATAAATACTAAATATAAATAAATAAATAAGGATAATAAGTAAATAAATAAATAAAAGGAAATGGTAATGCATGTTCTTCAGGCTGAAGGGAAATGATACCAAAGGAAAACTTGGAACTGTAGTCATGGCAAGAGCCACAGAAATAGAGGAAAAGGAGTTCCCGTCGTGGCACAGTGGTTAACGAATCCGACTAGGAACTATGAGGTTGTGGGTTCGATCCCTGCCCTTGCTCAGTGGGTTGAGGATCCGGCGTTGCCGTTTACTGTGGTGTAGGTTGCAGACGCGACTCAGATCCTGCGTTGCTGTGGCTCTGTTGTAGGTTGGCAGCTATAGCTCCGATTCCACCCCTAGCCTGGGAACCTCCATATGCTGTGGGAGTGGCCCAAGAAATGGCAAAAAGACCAAAAAAAAAGAAAGAAATAGAGGAAAAGATACTTGTTTTCACACACACACACACACACACACACATTTCTAATTATAGCCATGCTCCAATTAATTCATGGCATGTCTAGAAATGATCCCTATTTTTCTGGTTTGGGAAATATTTTGTGTGTACACAAATAAGGGGATTATGTTGCCCATGCGTTTCTGAGTCGCCACTCTTATTCATATAAGAAATATGAATTATCCAAAGATACATCACCTAATAAATAATCACTCATAATCAGAAACATAAGAAAACAGGGCACAGGTTTCAAAGGATCAAAAGTACATAAGCTAACTTTAAGATGATTTCCCCCCAAAAAAAATCATCCCAGAAATCAGATTCATAAAATAGACAGTTTAAGGCCAGCATGACATGGTATAACCAAACTGCACATTTATATACTATTTTTCTCTGATTATTAAAGAGAAGAAATGCAATATTAACAGAATGAATAAATAACAAGGAGGAAGTATAGAGTTTTCAATACATTTTAACTTGGGTTTTAATCATTGGTTATTGTTTATTGACTGTGCCCATATTTGTAAGCTAATTCTGAAGTTTTTCCTCTTAAGAAGCATTGCATTCCCCAATCCTAGCAGTTCTTCAAGAGGAGTGCCGGGCCTTCCAGTATCTTCTTTTTGGTAAAAATGCAACAGCAAAAAGTTTCATTGTTATACGTTTCTAGATAAGCTAATGAATCAAATGCAAATTTTGTGTAAAGATAGAGTTTGTAAAATTCTATATACATATTTTGAAGTCTTCTCTAGCCTTCCCTCAAGATACTTTTATTATTTACTTACAATTTACTTAGAAAAGCCTTGTAGAAGGACCATGTAGGCAATGTATATGGCATTTAGGGAAAAAAAATACCTTGGAAAGCAAGTGTTTACAGTTAACGAATTCCCCACAGTTTTAGGTTCCAGATAGAACAAATGAAAAGTAGGTTGATACATAAAACTGAGTGTTTTCGTTTCTCTTCAAAATGAGGTTAAATACACACACCTATTAGCTGGAAATAGGATGCTGGGACTTCAAAAAAGACTGAGCAGTCAAGCTTCAGGGTTGAGTGTATGAAGTCGCTGATACTCACCATTGGACTTACAAGAATGGTTTACAAGAATTCATGAGACTAATCCAAATGGAGAATAAATATGCACCTATGTCAATTCTATCTGACATCTCACTGACACCATCATGCCAGCACTGCTCAAAATCATCTTTTGCTAAAAAGAATGACACAGAAAGAGGCTTTCCAGGGACCCTACAAAAGCAATGAAGGAATAAATGACCAGTTCATGTCTCAAGTCACTTGGGACCTTCCAAAAGATCAATTAAATCCTGAAATGTGAACAGGAAATTATTTTTTTTAAAGCAGAAATGAAGTAAAGCAGATGACACTGGAAAAAAAAAACAACTCTATGCCTTAGAAACTTAAAACATAGTCATATAATTAGTTAAATCCATCAACAGATGAATTAAACTCTAGGCCGAGTAGAGGCAAAGATAAATTTAGTGAAGTGGATGGCAGTATGGGGAGTTCATCCGGAACTCAGCACAAACTAACAAAGAAGAAAGAAAACAGTAGTTGGGAGACACAGAGAGCAGACGGAGAGAATTTTACTTAAGGATTTATGAATTCCAGAAGAGCAACATAAACATGGAAAGAAATGTTTTGGTGAATGGTTTTCTGTTTATTAATCTTTAATTTATTCATAAACAAACAACTGTTTCACAACTACTATGTGAGAGCTCTCTTGCTAGGATTTCAGCCTCTAGCACAAAATAAGAACACAGTGTACTCTTAAGATCACACATGCTATCAAGGAGCAGAGGAAATGCCAGGCACATCATAAAGATGGCAAAAATTGGAAGGAAATTGGAAGTAACTGTTTTGTTTAGTTAAAAACAAGATATGTAAAAATGCACGACCAGATGGTGGTAAATGTTTTAGGTAAGGACACAATTCTGCCCTCGTCATGCAAAAGCACACAGCACACGACCAATTTCGTAATGGCTGCGTTCCAGGAAAACCTTATCTGTGGACATCGAAACCTGAAGTCAGGTAACATTCATGTGTCATCAAATAATTCTGATTTTTTCCAGTCATTTAAATTAGCTCACAGGCCATCCAAAAACTGTGGTGGGAGAGACAGATCTGGCCCCTGGGCTGCAGTCTGGGGATCCCTGCAGAAGCTGAAGCAAAATGTTCAGCAGCAGAGAGAAACAAAAAGCACTGAGCTTTGATGTTAAGAAATTTCCTAGCAGGCATTCATTCCATGATGTCTCAGGGTCATTCCCATTTATGGAGAACACACAAAGCAGGTGTTGACTCATTCTGACCAGGTCATAAACACCGGCGCTCAACGTTTGCGTTCACATGGCTGGATTCCCTGGAGGAGACCCCACACACGCTTTCACCTTCTTTAATTTCACCATTTCCAAAAGGAAATCAGGCCAAAAAATCTGAACTCGGGTCATAAATACATGCTGAATTCTTAATATCATGAGGTAGTTGTTTTGTTGTGACGTTTTATGAGAGGGAAAAAGCACCCTACTCAGGTAGGAATGTACTAACACACACAGAATCCTGTGTGAGCACAACGAACCCTGCTCAAGTCTGAAAAGCTCAATGGTGAAAAAGAGGCCAAACTGGACAATGCAGGTTCAGGCACCCAAGGAAAAGGCTTTCTTTGCACATTCTCAGGGCCCTGCGTGGCCGGGTTTGGCAGAGACAGGCCAGTACAAACATGCAATGTGGACAGGAAGACTTTTGTTTTGTAGGATCAATTGATTAACCAGCCCCACTCAGAGGAAGGCATTTCCAAGTGAGCTCTGAGACCCAGCCCCGAGTGGCCAGTGCCTTTGCATGTGGTCAAGGGCAGGATTAAGCCAACAGGCTCAAACACAGGAGTCAGGAAGCCGCCCAGCCCTCTGCAGAGCCTCCCCGCAATGCCGATGACAATGACGATGATGGCAATGACAAGCCCTGTTGGAGCTCCTGGAGGGCAGGACTGACGGCCCTCGGGACTGAACGATACCCTGAGCTTCCAGAGCCCATGTGGTATTTACTAGATCATTGGGAAAACTCTGCATGTGAAAGTGAAACCTCCAAACTGGGGCTTTTGGCTAATTCAGTAAACAAACTACAGGACTAAGGGAAGAGGGTTAACAGTCACTGTTTTCTGTTGCTTTTACTGTTTTTTAAACCATGAGAACACCTCTGTACCCTTGACCCTAACTGCACATGGTTTCCTGCGCAGGCCGGAGAAGGGTGGGGGTGGGTGCACCCGTCCATCTTTCTGAGGGGTGCCCTGCACAGGCCCTGAGTGCCAGGGATCTCCACATGGCACAGCGGGAGGGGCTGGCAGCCGTGACTCCCCTGGACTCTGGCGTTGGGGGCCGGCCTTACTGCTTCCTGCTTCCCTCTGGGTGGAAATCCTGCAAACTTCAAAGGAAAGCAGACAGAATGAGGGAAAGACTCGGACATTTACCAGCTATGGCTCCTGATGGGAGATCCTGACCCGCTCCATCTCTGGGTCTGGGGTTTCACACATTTCTCAGTCTATTGGTGCCCCCACATCCATCCTCAAACAGATGGCACAGCAACTCTGCTGTATCAGGGAGCAGCCACTTGGGAATAAAAAGCCTTAGTTATTATTAAGATGATTCAAAATGTGAGAGTATGGTTTGCCGTCCATCCCAGCTGCCTTAGGGAGCTGAATTGGGGGGCATGGAAGGGAGAAAACGCAAAATAAACAAAAAATACACATAGAAATCGGCTAGGCTGGGCAAGCTGTCAAAAATCAGAAGGGAGGAGTTCCCGTTGTGGCTCAGCGGTAATGAATCAGACTAGTACCCATGAGGACTTGGGTTTGATCCCTGGTCTCGTTCAGTGGGTTAAGGATCCAGCACTGGCATGAGCTGTGGTGCAGGTTGCAGATGCTGCTCGCATCCTTCGTTGCTGTGGCTGCCTCTCCAAGGCTGGCTGATCCCCACGGAGCAGTCTTCTAGTGGCCAGCTTTCCAAGACTCCTGCACGGAGCCTTCCTGCAGTCCCTTTAGGAAAACGGTGAATTTGACCCTGAAAACAACGCCTATCCAGCTAATTGCATCCTGTCCTATCCCACGTAACTCAGCCCTCTTCTTTGTACTCTCGCCTTTCTTTCCAGGAACCCTAGATTGGTTCCGCTCTGACCATGTTTCAGCCATGAAGAGTCGCTGCCTCCAGCTGCCCACTGATGGAGATTCAGAGCATCTCCGCATACCTGGGAGTGGTGCAGGTGTATACCAGTGACTTTCTACATGTTTGATCAAGATTTTTTAGCATCTGCTTTGGTGGGTGTGAGGTGCCCGGTTTAGCTGGCCAGGAGTCCTCTGTCCTAGCTGGCCCCACAGGAGAGACATTCTGTGCTGTCATCTTCTTGTTCTCACTGGGAACACGCACCAGGTGACGTGACTAACTGCTGCATGACTTGCTGTGTTTATCTCCCCAGTCCCGCGCTTCCCTCTCTGGCTACAGGCCGTAAGGCAGCTGCCAGCCAGCCCTGCTTCTGTTTATTCTCTGTGCTCAGAAGCCCCCAGGGGTGAGTCATCTGCAAAGGGGTCTCCAGGGAGGGGCACGGGCTGTCCTTGACTTCTCTCCTCAGAAAGAGCCCAGCACACATTTGAAAACCAAGCTTTTAATTAATTTGTCATTATGGCTACAATGGTATTTTTTTCACTTAGTAAACTGGCAAAAAGACAATGCAATTTCTCTTCCTAGATGATACCTGTCTGTCTGTCCCTTTGGCTCAGGTCTGAGATCTGATGTTTAGACCATCCCTGGTCATCCAAGCTCAACAGTCAGGGTCCTGTCAGGTGTTCCTTGTCACAGGACACTTTTGCACACCTCACCACTTGTAATCACCTTATTTATTTCTCTTCTTATCACCTGATTTTCTCTTATAAATGGAAGCTGCACGAGTACAAGGATCTCGTATGGCTTGCTGTCAATCACAGTATTCCCAAAGCTAAAAAAGTGCTTAGCTGGTAGTTATCACACAATAAATATGGGTTCAATGAACGAACAAAAATGTCACAGGTGAACCTAAGAAGTCAAATGTTAATTTACAGTTGTTGACATAGCCATGTGGGTGACATGACTTCAACCGTCCCCAGGATGAAGGGCTGAGGGGAGCAGGATATTACTGCCTAGCATCAAAGTATCATGGCACAGCTAAATTCCTTGAGCTCAAAAGTTTACCTATAGCCTATGGCCTGCATCCACACCCCTACATCTGCTATGGAAAAGGGCAGCCAGACTCACAGACGCCTCCTCCCATCACCTTTAAGCTCATTGGCCTTTTCCTTCCTTCCTTCACTCCCTCCCTTCCCTCCCTCCCTCCCTCCCTCCTTCCTTCCTCTCAATCTCTCTCGTGCTCTCTCTCTCTCTCTCTCTCTCTCACACACACACACACACACAGGGAGATTGTAAAATGCTTCCCTTTCAGTTTATTATATTATTTGACTTCCAAGCATATTCTTAGTACGAAGATTCCTACCTAATGGTCTAAAAATGATATCAAAGTATCTTTCTTTTTTATTCCATTACTACTGTTTTTTTTTTTTTCAATTTTAACCAGGACCTATATCATTTGGAAGATAAATACATGCAGAGATTTTAAGTGTCATCAGAAATGAAATGGTAAATTGAATCTCCAGTCTTGGTCCTAATAGACTCATTTGCTAAGGAAAATTAATACATCTAGGTTACACTTTTTTTTTTTTACATCAAAGCTTTAAGTGACTTGCCTAGGCTGAATACAGTGAAACGCATAGATAGTTAGTGCAAAGTGCGATGTGTTTTGGCAAACATTTGCATCTGTGAAATTGCCAGGACAAGACCCAGAAAATTATTTGTGCCCTTTGCAGTCAATTTTCACTGTTACAGAGATTTAGGATTCTCAACGAACCTCAAGTATAGTAAGTGCAAAGAGAAATCAACCTGGGGTACATTGCAGCCAATCTACTGAAAGCCTAAGAAAAGAGAAAAAGTTTCGAAGATCCAGAGATAAATAACACATTAGGTAAAAGTCAATAATGACAAGATTTATGACTGACATCATCAAAAAACTATGGAAGCCAGAAGATGGAATGACATATTCACTGTGCTGAAACAGAAGTTTTCCAACCAAAAATTCTATACCTAGTGAAGCTATCCCTCAGAAGTGAAGGCAAGCATTAAAGCCATTTTAGGGCAAAAACCAAGGGGATCTACAACTAACAGATGTGCGCTATAAAGAATGCTAAAAGAAGTTCTGCAAGGAAGGAAAATCCACAACCAGCAACTCAGATCTATAGGAAGAAAGAGACTGCACAGAAATGCTAGATACGGAAGTGAATATCATTGCCCCAATTGGCCCCTAGCTGCCTTCACAGGCCCATCTTCTTCCTCATTTGGTGGGTATGGTTATATGGAAAGTCCTAAGCCAACGTGGCTGTATCCTTATGGGAAAAGGAGACTGGATGCAGACGCACAGAGACAACCCTGTGAGGACACAGGGGAGGATGGCATCTATACCCCAAGGGGAGAGGCCTCAAGAGGAACCAGCCCTGCCCACGGCGCAGTCTTGGGCACCCAGCCTCCAGAACCATGAGAAACAAGTGTCTTGTTTAGACGGCCTACTCTTCATTATGGCAGCCTGGAAAATGAGACCACGTGGGTGCTTCATGAAAAGAAAGATTACTGAAGAAGTTCAGGGTACTCTTAATCCACAGACCCCTACGCGGAGGACACATGTCAAAGTTTTGGGTAACTTTAGTCCAGTAAACAGGAACCAGATTCCTGCCTGGAGCCAGCTCTGTGCTGATACCATGAGGGCACCTGTCTTAGGTACAGCCACAGGGAAATAAAGGTCCTTCAAGACAGCATCACTTAGGCTCTGGTTCCCAAGGGTGTAAAATCAAGCCACTCAAAATGCCACCTGTCTGCTCCCAGGGTCCCTGCAAGAGCATGGTTAATGGTCCGAAAGTGCCCTGAGCAGGACAACATGCTACAGAAACCCAGGACTGGCAGGCACCGTAGCACACGGTCCTGTGGAAGCCAGAGTGTGACCTCACACTACACAGGAGCCCACAACACTTCTGGGGATAGAAAAGCAGCAGCTTCACTCATATGCACAAGGAGTGAGGCGCTGACTCAAAGGCCTGACCTCAAAAAGCCTCTTTTATGCTCCGGATCTGTTTTACCTGAAAAACTCACCGACTTGGAATAGGTGGTTCTGAGAAAAGAGAGAGAAACAAACATATTCATGGGCATTTGTGGGTCATAAAATAATACAACAATCTAAGTATGAGGACCATCATTCTGCCCTTCGTGGTCACTGTCAGGACACAGGGCTCACGTCTGTTTTTGTATATACTTAACCCAACAAAGTCCTTGGCCCAAAGAGGAAGCCCAAAGACCAATATATAAGTGTATGCACATCTTCCCATTAAGTCAACAGCTAAAATGTGAGGTTCGTTTTTAAATGCACTAATTTGTTTGGCAACATCTATTCCCTGTACTTTACCGCAGACAAGATGCCACGACATGCAGAGGAGAAGCAGAAGCAGGGCCCTGACTCCAAACCCTTACATCCAGGTTGGAACATCCAAGGAACCTCCCTCAGGCTGCAAGGAGGCAGGACTTTGGAACTTTTAAAACATTTTTGTCTCTCTTTGACCTTTTAATTTTCAGATTAAATCTTTTCTTTCTTTATTCAGTCCTCCACTCGACAAGGATGTGTGTACACTTGTTTTTGTTTCCTCTAATCATACCTTTAAAAAGGGTCTTCATTCAATTCTATTACCAACAACTGAAGACTATAATGGGCTTAAGGTTATGAATATCATTATCAAACTAATCTCTCTGGCAACTGGCATCTACTGCCCCCGAGTCTGACTTCTTTCTGTCATGGAAACCGGAGCACAAATGCACATTGATTCTTCTCTTTTTGCAGCATATTTAAACTTACATGCATCTAAACCTTTCCTTCTCATAGCTACTAAATTCCTTGTTACTGCATAATTTGGGCAATGTTTATTTTAAAAATGCTAGATAATTGCATGTTGGTATTTATATATAACAGAATTAGAATTCTACCTTAAATAGAATTAAACACTTTGCAATGGATATTCACATTTCTTTTCTATCGCATTTCTTTTTCTTTCTTTCTTTTTTGAAATTTCTTTCTTTCTATTGTTATTTACCAAAATGTGGGTTATCCTTATATTTTTAAGAAGCATCTTTTCAAACTACTCATGTTTAAAGCACCAATCAAGTTCTCTCCCACCAAATTTTGAGTCCCATTGCAAACCTAGGATTTTTCAAGATTTAATGTAAAAAAAAAAAAAATACAGCAGCCTAGAGGCCAGATTTTTCACTAAAAATCTTTTAGAAAATATCACACTTCTTTTCTATTATTCACAGGCTATAACTCCATAAGAAAGATCCACAGCCTGGAGAGCCCACTTCACGGCCTTTAGGGGGAGCATCCCCCCAAAAATGGCAGTTAGTTGCTCTTTGACCTGCATCCCTCCAAAAAAATTAAATCCATGATTCTTGATATATCTATGTTCACACAAAAAAAAATGTACATAAGTGAAAATGCGTCCATTACCAATGTTTTCATTATTCATGTTCTTTTGCAAAAGGGAAGAAAGAAATTCTAGGGGAGACATTAACAAGCTGAGCTCTATTCCTGAAGGTAAAATTTTGTCAAGGGTATACAGACTGTAATGATTGTTCCATAGAACTTTAGAAAATCATTTCAGCATCCTCTTTACCTTCTTTACGTGCTCCATTATGACATCTAGACATAAGCTAAAGCATTCGCCTGCAGTGTCTAATGAGCAGGTTTTTTTCTGGTACAAGAGGTCTATGAAGTAACAGTCCAGGGATCGTCTGTACCCCCCAGCAAGGAGCACACGGCAGCTCAGTCTTGGTGGATCTCACCTCCAACCTCCACAGATGGTGAAAAGCCTATTACATGGCTCTAGATTTTAACAACTTGTAATTAAGCTTAATTTCTATTTAATAATTAAACAGATGTGAATACTTGTGCGGGCATTTTAAATGTAAATTTCTGATTTTCATCAGACACTCCAGGATGACAGCCCAGGCAGTGTCTTAGGTTTATTTTTACATTCTTCATTGTATGACACTATGCAAATGAAAACATCTTTAAACCAGAAAGTAGGCAGCCATCCTTTTCTATCCATTAGTCTGTCAACAAACATACCTTACAGTGGTGCTGGTTACCAAGGCGTTCTTTTAAAACATGAGGTTATCTGTATATTCTAAAATCTTCTGATTAAATCTTTATTTCTTCATTATCCATCTAAAAAGTTACTTGGCAGAATGATGGCTCCCACAGATGTCCATACTCAAATCCCCAGAATCTGAGAATATGTCTCCTCTTGTAACAAAAAGGACTTTGCAGATGTGATAAGTGAAGGATTTGAGATGGGAGATAATCCTGATTTTTCCCATCCCAGGTGGCCTAATGTCATCGCAAGGGTGGTTACCAGGGAAGGATGGGGGCAGGAGAGAAAAGACATCATGAGAAAGACTCAACCAGCCATCGTTGCTTTGAAGGGGGAAGGGACCACAGGCCAAGGAAGCCTTGAAAACCCCAGAAGCGGGAATGACAAGCCTCCAGGAAGGGCTACCACCCTGGATTGTAGCCCATTTCAGATTCCGACCTCCTTCTAGAGCCATAAGCTAGTACATCTAGGCTGTTTGAAGACACTACATTTGCAGTCATTTGTTACAACAGCAACAAGAAACGAGAAAGAAACAATAGGAATGAGGCAACAGTCGATCTTGATTTTACTATTTTGTTATACTTCTGTCACTAATTCAAGATCATTCACATGCCAGAAACATCTGCATGTTTAAGCAACTTGGGTGGTTGTAAACAGACCACATAGACCAGCTGCTACTCTCACCATTTCTGCAGAGCTGACCACCTCATGGTGTAAAATCCTAACTCATCAGGCACGTGACAGTGCACGTGGCTGGTCTGATGGGGCCCTGGTCAGGAACTATGTGGTCTGTGCTGATGGGGAACTTCACATAGATGAAAATGTCTAAGAGGCTCCTGGCATCTGAAAGGTGACCAAGACTATCCCGTCTTATCCTCAGATGTGGTCTTCCTCCTAAGAAGGCGGGCACTCAAAAACTCCAGGTTCCAAAATTCTCCAAGTTTCGCAGTTTCTCCTGGCATAGGAGAGCGAATGTGATTTTAAGACTGTTGCAAATGGACCAAGAAAGCCAGAGGAACAGGGTAAGTGGTGGTTTACTGAGTCATGAATACAGAGACCACTTATTCATTCCCCAGGGGAACCCACAGTATCTGCTGCCTCTGGGTCAGAGGCCCTATCACCTGCTCCAGGTGCTGCCCTAAATCCTAAAGACAGAGACCTGCCTGCCCACCCCTTGAGCTTGGGCACCTCCAAACCTCCTGACTTTCATCAAGAAATCATGAAAGAATATACTCTAGCAATCAAGCTTTTCACACCTTATTCACCAAGATGTTTGGCCCTAAAGGGAAGGAGAAAATTCCTATGTATCCTAAACTACAGAACAGGAAAAAACACCTACAGCCCTGGTATGTGGACTTCATTTCAATTTATTTGCACAGCCCTTCATGGCAGATTCAAATTCCTATGAAACATCAAAACCCTTTAAGAATGACTCTTTAAATCAGAACTGATCTCAGGTACATGTAGGTTCAGTTTCCTATTACAAGTATTATTTTGAAAATGGAAACCTTTCCAATTACCTTGTGATGCTTCTTTGCTTCAATCACATTTCAGTAGCTGAAAATTGGCTCTGTGCTAGTGAGAAACCATGCCGATGGGGCAATTGTGGTGACATCCTTCGTCTTCCTTCCTGCCCTGATCTTCCCTCCTGTCCTCAGCGCCCCTGTCTTTCTTCCCTCTGTCCCATCCCTCTTGTTCACCCAAACCAACAAAGACCACAGAACTAGCAACCTCTGCAGATGCCTCAGTGGAGCAAATGTCATCAGCACCTCGGACAGAGACAAGGGAAGGAGCCTCTGGTTCCTCTGCAGGGAGCGGCAATTCCACAGAGGAAAAACATGGTGGGGGCGTGGAGTGGGACGGACAGGTGGGCAGTGAAGGTGAGCCCAGCAGCAGGATGGACCAACGGTGAGTCAGAGAAAGTAAGACAAAGAGGATGGAATGCAGGAAAAACATCCCTGTGTGAGGACAAGGGAGAGACCCAGATGTACAACGTGGACAGAGGGCGATAAACAAACAAAAACCCAAGCCACTAAAGGGTCGGGAGACAGCATGAACCCGGCAGCTGCTGCAGGGACCTGGGGCCGAGAGCCTCACGAGCAGCTGCTCCAGAGAAACACAGTTCATTCACCAAAACAGTGGCCAGGTGTTCATAAGGACAAGAGACAGGGCGGGGCTTAAGAACTAAGCCCTGAAAAAGACAGAGGCGTGCATACAAGCAGACATGTGGTACCAAGAGTCACTTTTAAGGTAAAATTGCATCAAGGACCGGGGACAGAGGCACCTGCCCCAGTCCTGTCCTCACACACTCAGACATTATCTGCTCATCTAGGCATTGTTGGGAGAGGCTCATCTGGCCACGCTCAGAGCCTTTGTCACTTTCTTGTCCCTCACTACTGACTGACACTGACACTCAGACCTGCAAGTGTTTAAACACGGAGTCAGGAGAGGCTCAGGGCAACTGACACAAAGGCCAGGGACACCAGAGGTGGCAAAGCCACCCTCCATCTCGGATGGAGGGTCCGGACAATCAGGCCTGGAGAAAGCTCAGCAGGAAGTGGCAGCGGCAGCCACAGCTTGGAGCAGCTCCCCAGGTGACAGGGGTGGAATTTAACTCTGAGACTGTTCCAGGGATATCACTGCAGAAGTGGCCAGGAGACATGCTTCTCTCTAAGGGTGAAATGTCTCAGCATCAGATGTCTCGGCAGCCCCATAAGCCACTGAGCCCCTTATCCCCCTGGAAGGGTTTAGGCAGGACTGGACCAGTCTTCTCACAGGAGGGTGCAGCGCGGAAAAGGGGGGTTCTTCCAGGGACCACCCCCCAACATCCCCACATCTGGCAGGTGGATGGGATTTTCAACACTCTGACCAAGTGCAAATGACTATGGCCTTGACACATGTTATTGCAAACGCGTCACTGCTGAAGTACCAATGATTTTCCTGTACGTCCGCTGAGTGTGTGTGATGTGATGTCATATATCAGGTGATCTCTCATTCAGACATTCTAGGGATGAAAACATGCTGTAAAACTCCACACCCCTATGTTCTCTCAGTCCTCATGGTAGCTGTGTGGCAGAGAGGTCCTAAGTGTGAATGAGATGTGCTGTCCTGCCACAAGCAGGGCTGCCCTCACTCCACCTGGAATGTTCCTCCCTTCTCCTCGGCCCTGACAGAGTCTTTGTGCTCAGATTGAGCCTTTTTCTCTGATTCAGACAGACTCTCGCATCAAAGCACCTGCTCAGGCACTGCAGCTGCATCCTACAGCCTCTGTAACAAAAGACCACAAACTGGGTGGCTTAAAACAGAAAGGTACTGCCTCCCAGTCCAGAAGGCTAGAAACCTGCAGTCCAGCTGTCAGCAGGAATGTGCTCTATGAAGGTTCCAGGGTAGACCCTTCCCTTGCCTCTTCTGGGCCCTGGCCCTGCAGCTGCATCACCATGCTCACTGCCTCGGTCATCATGTGGTGGGTGTTCTCCCACTGTGGGTATATCTGTCTGTCTCTGTCTCTGTCTGTACCTCCATGTCTCTTCTCTCTTCTTCTATGGGCACCAGTCACACTGGATTAGGGTCCACCCAACTCCAGTATGACCTCATCCTAACAAATCACATTTGCAGCGACCTGATGTCCAAATATGGTCCTGTGCTGAGGTTCTGGGTGTCAGGATTTCAACATACCTTTTTGAGGGACACAATTCAAGCCATAGCAGGTATCTTAAACATAAAGTGTCTAAACTGAATGTCTTAATTCTACCCCCGAACACTGCTTTACCTCTCTATTCATTTCCGTAAATGTCACCACAATCCATCCAGTTGATCAATGCAAAAACTCAGGCGATATCTTTGATTTTCCTGCCTCCATCACAGTCCACATACAATCCATCCACAAGATTCATCTCGAGAACGTACATTAATCCATCCATCCCCCCATGTCTGCTCTCAGCAAGCCCAACCTCTCACCTCTGTCCCGGACCTTGAAGGCACCAGCCTTCTCAGGATCCCCATTATCCATCTTGCTCCCTGATTTTTCCATTTTCCACAATCTTTTAAAGACATAACTCTTGTCCTATAATCTTTGACTTAAAACCCTGTAAGGCTGCTCACAGCACTGAGAATGAAATCAGCACTCCTTCCCAAGCCTACATGGCCCCCACAGCTGCCTCTCCATCTGGGTCTCACACACGTCCCCAGTGTCCCCATGGGCTTCTCTTCACACCCTCAGAACAGGTAAACCTCTTACTCCATGAGGGCCTTTGCACTTCCCATGTGGAGTCAGAGTCAACCCCTCTTTCTTTTGCTTTTCAGTTCACATGTCCTCTGCTCAGAAGGCCTTCTGGGATCACACCAAGAAAAATATTTCAGTTCTCTCAGGGCCTCAAACAGCCCCATTCCCGGCTCCCCTGGAGCAGGATTTGATATCTTGTACTATTGCTGAGCTGTAGCGATTGTTACAAAGCAAAAACAGCCTGATACACTCTTTTTTTTTTTCTTTTATTTTTTCCTTCCTGGGGTTGAATCTGAGGCATATGGAAGTTCCCTGGCCAGGGGTCAAATTGGAGCTATAGTTGCTAGTCTTCGCCATAGCCACAGTGCCAGGTCCTGGCTGTGTCCTCGACCTACACCATGGCTCACGGCAATGCCAAATCCTTAACCCACTGAGTGAGGCCAGGGATTGAACCCATGGCCTCACGGATACTAGTCGGATCCATAATCTGCTGAGCCACAACGGGAACTCCCCTGATACACTTCCTATCTCACCATCCTGCTTACTTCTTCCACAGCACTAATTACAACAGTAATGGAATCACTTACTCAACTCTTGCCGTGTTTACCAGCTCTCAGTAGAGAGTGATTCTGTGAAAGCAGAGGCATCTCACTGTGCCTAACGTGAGCCCAGGAAGTGCCAGGAAATGGACGCAGGAACTCCGCTCGGGGCCGAGTCTGTCTCTCCTCCGTCTGAACCAACACTGTACTCTCTTTGTAAAAAATGCTTTTCTATGAAACAAACTCAAAATTTCAATTTCCAGTTTTCAATGTTTGGGATTTGGGGACGGGTTTAAAAGAAAACAAACAAAAAAACACAATTCTTCCCTCAGCAAGAAAAGACAACACAGGAAGAGGTCGCTTCTTAAAAGATTAGATGTGGCTTTTAATTACATTTTGTTCGATTTTATAGTTTGTAATCTTGACCCTGAGCTCTTGGATGGGCCCCATTGGCGTCTGAACATCACCGCTGGGTACTGAGGCTCCAGGGAGCTGGAGAGCCCACAGTCTGCACCAAGCAGCTTCCTGTAGGGACACTCCTGCTCAGCGGAAACCCAACTGGCACCGTGGATGCAGTGACTTCCCATCATTAGTTCAAGTCAAAATGCAGAATTAGGTATTTCTGATTCACATACTTGCAGACCTGCTGTTTCTCTGTCTGTCTGACACAAATGAATTACTGTATTTTCTAGAAAAATCAACTCACAGCCCCTGGGGTTGTGGACAAGATCACGGCAGACAACTGGTGTCCAAACAGCCCAATAGTTGCAGAGCGGTGTTATGAAAACATTAAAATCACAGGTTGCCAGCTGTCTGCCAACCACTAAGCAGAAGTCAGGAAGCAGGACAGACAAGATGATGCTTCATATTTCACAAGTGAGCCCTTTCTTTCTAGCCAATTAGCTGGTCTCACTAATCCATTCTTTTCTTTTTCTTTTTCTTTTTTTGGTCTTTTTAGGGCCGCACCCATGGCATATGGAGATTCTCAGGCTGGGGACTGAATCGGAGCTGTAGCCGCCGGCCTACACCACAGCCACAACAACGCGGGATCCGAGCCACATCTGCAACCTACACCATAGCTCACAACAAAGCCAGATCCTTAACCCACTGAGCAAGGCCAGGGATCGAACCGGCAACCTCATGGATACTAGTCGGGTTTGTTACAGCTGAGCCACAACGGGAATCCCTCACTAATCTAATCCTTTCTTGAAGCCTGAGGTATCGCAGGCAGTTTTACAAACACTGGGAATTTATCATTGTATAAGAAAGTGAGGGAGTTCCCATCGTGGCGCAGTGGTTAACGAATCCGACTAGGAACCATGAGGTTGCGGGTTCAGTCCCTGACCTTGCTCAATGCGTTAACGATCCGGCGTTGCCGTGAGCTGTGGTGTAGGTTGCAGACGCAGCTCGGATCCCGAGTTGCTGTGGCTCTGGCGTAGGCCAGTGGCTACAGCTCTGATTCGACCCCTAGCCTGGGAACCTCCATATGCCGAGGGAGCGGCCCAAAGAAATAGCAAAAAGACAAAAAAAAAAGAAAGAAAAAAAAAAGAAAGTGACTATCTTGTTACCAGATTCTTCCATCTTACCCTGCAGGTTATTTTTTTTTTTGTTATTTTTCAAACTGAAAAACAAACAACGAAAAAATCCCCAAACAGATGTAAACTCTAAAGAAAATTAAAGGAGTCCAGGAGGTTGAAAAAAAAAAAAGAAAGAAAGAAAGCAAACAGGATTAAAAACTATTTCACCCCCCAAAGTGGACACACTTGCTTAGCAAAGAAGCACCAGCTGCAATTTTGCCTTAGAAGCAGAGTACAAAAAACACCCACTGCGTACATGGAGCTCCTGCTATGGAAGCATGTCTGCAGGGTCTCTGGGGTGGGGGGCATTGATATCAATTGCCAAGTTCACATGTCAGCTCCTTTACTCCAGAGTGGTGAGAACTCACTCTCCCTGCCCAGTGTCCCACCAGTAAACTGGAGATGAAAACCAAACTATCCATGTCATTTTCAGTTACAATGAAAATATATAACACTCTTGAAACAGTATCCTTTAAGTAGGAAAGCGGCTATATATGTTATTACTTGTGATCTTGCAAATTTGATGTGAGGTAAACAGAGCAGTATCAGTAGTTGTCATTCCAGAGGAAAAATTTCGGGTCTGAGTAGATCCCCCAGGGACATGGAACAAGTTCCCAGTAGAGTCCGAGCTGGGGTTCAGGTCTCCCAACTCCAAGTCCATAAGGCAGTGGGCTCCACAGGCTGGGACTCATATCTCGCTGCCTCCATTATCCAGGTGTGATCTTACCCTGCAAGACAGCTCAGGGAAGCCCAGGCCTCTCAATCCCAGGATGGACGGTTCCTCCAACATTTCCTGAATGCTGGGTTCCAGGAGAGGCCCTGAGGACGCAGACGCAGGATAAGGCCACACCCCTGACAGAGCTCAGAGCCCGTGATGACCACTATCCAGGAAATGGGGGCACCCCATAATGAACTGTCCCCCATGGTGTGCCTGGAGGAACTCGCTTGCCCTTGGTGTGGCTGAGCCCAGGAGGGCAGAAGAAGGAGGTGGCTTTACTCTGCAGATAATCACACCAGGTTCTGCTTAGAATGGGGCCTGTGTCCAGCCTCGAATCTGGGGTCCCTTTTTAGAGCAGCTCAGCCTGATCACCAAGAGGAGGTGAAGGCCCCCAATTTTCATCAGCTGGATGGCGGTGGGGCCAAGAGGATACTGCCTTCCAGCCTAGCCTGACCACCAGCCAAGGGCCCTTCCTCCTGAATCCACTGTCAGACCAGAGGCTGCTGCTCACACCCCAGGCCAGCAAAGAAAAGTGAGACTGGTTAGTCTGGAGGTGTTCCGGTGACCAGCTTCTAATTCTTCACATGCGATTCTGTGTTTATTTTGAAGCAGTGGCTGCATTTAGAGACTGTTGCACCATTAAACAAATGCAAAGCCAGGAGAGGAACTCAGACAGCTTCCACTCACACCCTGCCCCCGCCCCCAGCCCTGTCTCATTTTCAACCATGGACAGAAAGCTGGCTCTTCTGCCTCCTTGCTCGGATCCTTCAGCTGGGGGCTCTGAGCCCACAGCACTTCCCCATTTTCCAAAACACGGGTCCTGCGTCTACCACCAAAGGTGATAGCAAACAGGGCCAGGCAGGACTGCACATGCACTGTGCTCTCAGGGTGGCCTGAACTCCACCTACAAACCACACTTGCCCTGGGGGGCTCCCCCCTTCTGCCCACAGAGCCCCTCCACTGCCCTCACCTGCCCACCCTACTCACCTTCCCCTGAATTCCTAGAGGCTCAGCCACCTGACTTGTGTTTCGCCAACACCCTCTTCCAAACCCCATTGCTTTATTATGTACTCTGCATTATGGTTGATGTTTCTGCCTCCCCACTAAGCTGTAAGAGGCTTAGAACACAGACCACACATTCAGCTTTGTATTTTCAGCTCCCAGACAGGAATAGGGTGAGGGACAAGGAAAAGGCATGGATTAAATGTGTGTGGAACTGAACCAGACACAAGAAAGAGAAACAGGAAAGACCTCTGCCCTGGAAGTAACTGTCAGAAGTCTCTTTGGCAACCTTGAGCTGCTAGAAGCCTGGTCCAAGTTCTATCCAGGATTTATGGTTATCAGTCTGGACTCTGCCCCAGAGTGCTTTACAGACTATTTGGTGACACGAAACCAACACCCATGAAAGATCACGATGCGGTCAAAGGCTGAGCGGCGGGGGAAGGAGCACGAGCCTGGCCACATTTGAATGATGAAGAGAGATTGGGACAAACTAAAGCCGGTGCCAGGATTCACTAGGTTGAGGTGGAAACTGACAGACTCAGAGTATGACTGAGACTTAGAGAGATGAAAGGGAACAGAAGTAGCAGCCTGGGAACCTGAGCTCTGAGCTCTCATCCCAGTGTGAGCTTGAACCCACCATCTATCCTGCCCCCAGGGGCCACCAGGCAGTCATGGTCCTGCCCAGAGTTCTAGTAACAAGACTAAGAGGCTAAAAAAAAAAAAAAAAAAAAAAGGAATCAAATTGACTGCAAAACAGGAAATACTGTTTAAAATTTAATTTTTAAGATAACGTAAGCTTTGCATGAGAGCTATACCTAAAAGTCATCTGGAATCGCTGGCAAGTTTACATTTATTTCTATGGTTTTCTTCAAAAACCAGTGTTGGTATCCTTAAAAAAAAAAAAAACTGGAGAAAATTTAATTTAAACATCTGTCTCAGATAATTGGCTGATGGATGAATGGGCATTCAGGGTGGGGGGTTTAAGTTGCATTTGGGGGTATTTTTTCACAATTATGCTGTACAAATAAATGCAAAAATCATTACCATGAACTGAAAATAGCCATTCACTGTAACTCCAGGAATAACAGTGATCTTGGTACATCATTTAAGGTTTCAGTTCAATACTGAAATTTCAGTTTTATGACTTGGTAAGTGGTTTTTCCATTTGAGAGGGTGTATTTTTTTCTTTTTTACACCAGAATAGACTTAGAATAATTAAGTGAATAAAAGGGTCTCACTAAAATAAGTTCTTTTTTGATAAATTCTTCCAAAACCTGTGTCTGAGAAGGATGCTGCAGAAGCAGGGACTGGCGGTCCACAATCAGTTTGAGATGAACTGCCAGGCCCTTGGGTCACTCAGGTGCTGTCACAGAAGGACCAGAAATGGTACATTCAGGTGAGTTGGCATGTGTGCTGAAAGTTCGAGGAACTCCAGTGGGTATTTGGCTTCCAAAACTAAGTGCCAGTCAAGAAATTAGGCTTGGCTGCATGTGGGCATCTCACAGAAGGAAGGGCCATTATGTATGTGGGATGGCCAGTCCCTGACTCTGTCCTTGACCGTTTCCAAAGTGGAGGTGGACACTGTGCCTGCGTGTGTTTCTTCAGGCGGACCCTCACATGTTCTGCAGGGCAGAGGTGCTGATGCCTCACAGGTTCTGAACTACATGTGGCCCACCAGGGTCAGCAACAGGGCCAGGAAAATCTGTCTGGGTCCTTCCTGCGCTCGGTGCTTTATCAGAAAGCCTCTCGTCCATCTCTGCAGCCACAATGCCCTTGGGCCAAAGACCAAGTTCAGTGTCACAGGAGATAAAGTTGAACCAAACTTCAGCTCTGGCAGCAAAGACACTTGACCTTGCACCTGAAACACCATAAATCTCTTAAATAAATGGGATGGGGGCATGACGGCCATGCTGAAACCTTCCTAACTCGCCACAGCATGAGCCAGCCGCTGCATTTCTACCTCTGCAGTTAAAACGCAAGAGAGGCCTTCTCCACATTCGATCTGAAACCAGAGCTGGATTTGACCCACATGGCAGCGCTGTTTGGCAGCCTCCCTGCCAAGGCAAACACATCACATCCAAGAGGGACCTCCGGTTTTTCCTCTGTCGACGCTCTGCCCTCCATCCCTGTAAACCGGCTCCACCACCCAGCCTGTCGCCAATACATGAAACCAAGGACCTTCCTAATTCCTCGCCCTCCCTCCTCCTTCACATCAAACCATCCGTGTGTCTAAGCTTTCAAAATAGGGTTTGAAAGCCTGCCCTTTATCACTGCTGCCACCGAGCTGGGCGGACCCTTCCTCGTTCCTGAAGCCTCTCCTCCCTCTGCCTCAGATGCAGCTTTCACACAAGCAGCTGGGTCCCTGCTGCCCTGGTGCCAAACTCTCTCTCCTCTCTCCGACCCTCCAGCTCCTCTGCAGCCCACTTGGCATTTGGGACCCTGAGGCCCCGAGGGCCCCCCCCACCTCTGCCTGCTCTTCACCTGACCCGCACCCCCTCAATGAGGGCAGACCCCCATCCCATTCCCCTGTCCCAGCACAGCCCTCATTTCATCACAGCCACAACCGGATCTGCACGTATACTCCTGTTGCTTTCTTTGTTTATCGCCTGGTCTGCCTCTCTCGCCAAGCTGCAAGCTCTATGACTTGATCTGAACAGCCTTAATCAGTTCGAAAACATTTTCTCTCTTCTGAAGTATTTGGTGATTTGTCCGCCTTTTAAGTCATATAAGAAGGCAATGTTCTGTATGCACAGATTTTTAATTTCAATGCTTCTCAAGCATTGTTCATAACAAATTACCACCCAGATTTCAGCCAAGAAACCAATCCCTTATAGTACTATTAATGTAAATAAATTCGACTAAGGGTTTAGGTGTCCGAAGAGACGCTGACTACTCAGGGCCAGGTTTGATGGGCAATTTACTCCTCAAGTGTCAGACGTTCTATAATGTCGAAAATTTCACAAAGACGAAAAAAACTATATTCAGGAACCAAGAAAATACAGCGTTGCTTTTTATTACGCTGAATAAAACTTGCTGCAATTTTGGAACGACTTTTCACACATTACCTGGAACCGTCCCCAAGGACCCCTTCAGTCCAACCCCTTCCTTCAGTGATGAGAAAACAGGAACCCACATAAGCAACTTGCCGAGATCAGCCAATGGCTATCGTAAGTTAGATAGTTAGAAAGCTCTTTCTTTACCCAGTGGTGCTGCCAAGTCCTACATCTGCCCTGGTTTCTGACACCCAGATGGAACGTCATCTTGCCTAAAGCCCCAGGGAAGAGCTAAAAATACTGGTCCCCCCCAGGGCCCAGCAAGGACCCAGGCTGTCCAGGCTCGGCTGGTGCCACCCACTTACAGATTCTTGGCAAGACCCAGGCCAGGGCTGCACACAGTCACAATGACTCACTGACCAGGACGGGAAAGTACTCCATAAAGACGAGCTTCTAGAAAAAGATATTTCACTAAATAATCACATTTTTTTAAATTGACTTGGGTTTAGTTCTGGTCACTCGGCAAAATGCATTTCTACTTAGCCAGATTTGAGGAGCATCTCAGAGACCACTTCATGGCAATAAAACCTTTCATTTTGTCATTTTTTTACCTGGACCATCAGGATCTTGAATAAGCTCACTTTTTGTCTTCAAAAAAATTGATTTCATACATCATGACTTTTAAAGTTAGACTCCACTCTTAATTCTTTGATTTTACAGCAGGAACAAACAACTGCTGAGCGCCGCTAGAATTTTTTTAATTGCCCTGTAGTTTCTTAAAACACAGCTGAATTTTACAGCTCTGGAAAAATACTGTTTTGATATTTTAATAATCTTCACAAAAGTGGTATTTGAATTGTACTATTTTTATATTTTTTCCAGAAATAATATTTGAGCTATTTAACCAGCAGTCTGACCCAGACAGCAAGTATTCAGACGCAATGCTAGATGTATTCCCGGGACAAGTTCTGGAGGCCCTTAGATGAGCCAGGTGTAACCCCCCAGTATCTGCATCATAAGATAACCTCATGGTCCTGGAGGAGGAACTGGGGGCTGGAACATCAGGGCAGCTGGGCCTGCGGTGGGGCAAGCTCAGGGTGGTGGCTGTTTATTAACCTACTGGGTTTTTTTTTTTGTATTATTGTCATTGTTTTTAAAGTTGCACCTGTGGCATATGGAAGCTCCTGGGCTAAGGGCTGAATCAGAGCCGAAGCTGAGACTTATGCCAAGCCACAGCAACGCTGCATTCTTTAACCTACTGAGTGAAGCCAGGGATCAAGCCTGCATCCTCACAGAGACAATGTCAGCCCTTAACCCCCTGAGCCACAGTGGGAACTCCCACAGTGGTGTGTTTTAATCTATAACCCATGTGACTTCCCATATGCACAAGAGCTGAACATCAGCCCAGCCCTTTATCTTCACCGTCACATCTCCAAAACATAAGACACACATAAATATTTACAGCCAACTCTCATGATGATACAGTAATAATCATGAGAACAAACACCTCCGAGAAGATGTCTTCTGCAGGTCATACCTGACATTAATTATCTTGTTTAATGTGAACAACAAACCAATGAAGTGAAATGCTTTTTTTTTTTTTAAGAATGCTTCCTGTTATCTTTTATTTATTTATTTATTTGTCTTTTTAGGGCCGCACCCATGGCATATGGAGGTTCCCAGGTTAGGGGCTGAATCGGAGCTATAGCCGCTGGCCTACACCACAACCACAGCAATGCCAAATTTGAGCCGGGTCTGTGACCTACACTACAGCTCATGCCAACACCGGATCCTTAACCCACGGAGCAAGGCCAGGGATCAAGCCTGTGTCCTCACGGATGCTAGTCAGATTCAAAAAGTGAAACGCTTTTGTGAATGCAGAAATTTAAACTCCAGTGAACACAATGGCCAAGAGGCTTCCAGCCCAATATGGATTTTCAGGTCTCTGGTTCGCTCTAAAGGACAGAGGACTGCATTTGAAACAAATGAAGTCAGGGGTCTCTTAACTAGACCACAGGGATTTCTGCAAAGGAATAAATGCCACTTACCCCACTGCTGGCTGTTCATTTCCTCGTCTGCAGACAGAAGGTAACAGCATCGCCCATGACACCTTTACTTCACCTGGGAACAGGACTGCTGAGTTTCAGCCCTGCTGCCCAGTGTGGACAGCTATTCTTGGACTGCCCTGGGCCAAGGGTAAAGGCATTAGCCACTCTGGCTGGTCTAAGGGCACCAGGCTAAACAACAGATACTACTGGAAGGATTCTGAAATACCAAGATGGATGTGTGTTCTCCCAAAAAAGTAGTATGAGCCAAGCCAGAAGGCAAGTGTCTTTCAATTCTAAACAAGTGAACTCCTGAAAAAGAATGATGACTTGATTCTAAAAGCCCCTGGAGTCTCCCCTAAGGAGCACCAGTAACACCCGTGTTCCAGGTACCTGTTAGAGGCAGAAACTCAACACCTGCCCTTCCCACCCCCATCTGTGAGTGAGAAGTCTATGTCCGGAGGGAAGCCTCCGAGCCCAGGCTGGGCCCCAGCACAGCTGAGGACAGGTGGGGACAGTGAGAAGCAGCCCCTGGTACAGAAAGTCACCTGGAGGCCCAGGGACAAGTTCACCAGGTGACGCTAAGGGGACCGGCACTGAGAACCTCACCCTAAAGCAAATGCCTCCCTTTTTCTCTGGGAGAGTCTGAATTGTGCCTTGTGCATAAGACAAACAAGAAAATAGCTCTGGTTCTTTTATTTACCAAAGGGACTGTAAGAGTGGGATTCATAGTGACTCACAATCCCCTTCTTAAGGACAGTAAGTGGAAGGGACTCCAGCTGCAGCATGAAGTGTTGCTCCACTTCTGAGAAACCTAATGGTTTTCATCCTACAGATGCCGAGGTCTTCACATAACTATCGCCCTCTTTGACTTGGCTGCCAAAACACATGGAGCTCTGTTAAAGTCTGCAGAACTTTGGGTATGAATTTTACCCTGGATTTATCTTTTTTCCTATGCTATGTATCATGGTATGTCTTATCAGCTGGATAGAATAAGCCATCTGACATCCTATGTGGAATAAAGTGAAATATAAAAAATCAAATATATTTATATAATAAAAATATAGATACTTTGTATAAAACTTTTGATAACCTTGAAGGCACTGAATCACTGAAGACTGGTTTCAGCAGTGTAACCACTATGGTCCTATTAAGTTTGTTCTATGGACTATATTGGGAGAAAGTAACATTAAACTTAATTTCCAAAGTATAAAAACAGCTTATACAGCTCAACATCAAAAAATAAAACAACCCAATCAAAAAATGGGCAGAAAACCTAAACAGACATTTTTTCCAAAGAAGACATACAGGTACATGAAAAGAAAGATGTGCAACATACACCTATACTTTAATAATTTTTTTTACTTTTTTAAAAAAGATGTTCAACATTGCTAATTATGAGTGAAATGCAAATAAAAACTACAATGAGTTACAACCTCACATTATCAGAAGGCCCATTATCAAAAAGTCTACAAATAACTAGTGCTGGAGAGGGTGTGGAGGAAAGGGAACCCTCTTACACTGCTGGTGGGACTGTTCATTGGTGCAGCCACTGTGAAGAACAGTATTGGAGGGTCCTCAGAAAACTAAAAATAGAGCTACCATATGATCTAGCAATCCCAATTCTGGGCATATATCTGGAAAAGATGAAAACTCTAACTCGAAAATATGCGTGCACCCCAATGTTCACTGCAGCACTATTTACAATAGCCAAAATATGAAAGCAACTTAAGTGTCCATTGACAGAGGACTGGATAAAGAAGACATGGTACATATATACAGTCGAATATTATTCAGCCATAAAAAGAATGAAATAATGCCACCTGCAGCAATATGGATGGACCTAGAGATTATCATACTGAGTGAAGTAAGTCAGACAGAGAAAAGACAAATATTGCACAATATCATTTCTATGTGGAATCTTAAAAATTATACAAATGAACTTATTGACAAAACAGAAACAGACCCATAGACATAGAAAACAAATTTATGGTTACCAAAGGGGAAAGAGGGGAGGGAAAAATTAGGAATTTGGAATTAACAGATAGACATCACTATATATAAAATAGATAATCAACAAGGACCTACTGTGTAGCATGGGGAACTATATTCAAAATCTTGTAATAACTTCTAATGAAAAAGAACCTGAAAAAAATACACACACATAATCTATATAACTGAATCCCTTTGCTGTACACCTAAAACATTGTCAATCAACTCTACTTCAATAAAAACAAACAAACTGGTGGAAGACAGACCCTGTGACACCTGGTTTTCACCGGCTCACACACTGCGAGAGCTCTTCGGAGCACTCGGAGACAATTTTAGCATCTTAGCTTCTGCATAACTTTCTTCTCCTCCAGATGCCGGTCACCAGAACTGCTCTAAAATAACACAGTCGTAAAAAGCCTACCACCTATTCACACAGAAATTCATCATACTATATTTGAAGAATGTAAATTGCTTGCAAAGAAGAGCCACAAGCCTTCAAACTGCTGAGCTGAGCAATATTATTTCTAAGTTGTATTTTCTTTCCTGAATTTTTAACCGAAACTTACTCTATGACAGGAAATTAACAGGTAACCAATCCCACAGCAAATGTAAGCCAGGGCCCTTATTTAAGACTCTCTACCCTTCCAAAACTCCTAGGCCCAATCCCATTTCTCCCCCCACCCTCACCCCAACCCCCAATTTCAACATCCTTGAACTCTGGGAGGTGCCCCGTCTGCAAACTTCCTGCGTGAGGGCGGGCGGCATCCCACCGTGGCTACCAGGCAGCACAGCCCTGAGGGAAGAGCCCTAACTCAGAAACACGGGCTCCTCTGTTGCCCTGCCACCTCTTACTTGGTGGCTTTAGATGAAGTGTGTAACTTCTCTTCATTTCAGTTTGTTCATTGGTAAAATGCAAAGGAAAAGAAAAGAAACGAGCTCCATGCAACTCATAAGTATAGCTGGAGTGGACGCAATGAATTAGATATGATGCTTTTAGAAATCTAAGGACCTCCTTAGAGCACAGGGAGCTATACTCGACGTCCTGTGATAACCCATAGTGGGAAAAAAAAATTTTAAAAAGAGTGTGTGTGTATACATCTGTTAAAACCACACACACACACACACGAGTATATATATACACACACACATATATATACACAAGAGTATACACATACACACATAAGAGTATATACACACACACATACATGTGTAAATGTATAACTGAATCACTTTGCTGTATACCTGAAACTAACACATTATAAATCAACTATATTTCAACACAAATTTTTAAAAAGGAAATTATAAAAGGCAATGCTTCGATTTTCCAATTTTTCCATGTTTCTATTTCTTGAAGATAACAGCACTGACAGTGACAGCCAGGACTGACACCACTGCAGCCTTGACTGGAGGTGGGTGCGAAAGTGTGGGATGTATCAACAGACCCAGGGGCACTGCCTCCAGCACAGCTAATTTACCAAATTAGTCCTAATAAACTCACACTGTCTGTAGGGATTCCACTCTGACGATGACAGATGAGACGGGGGGGGGGGGGGGGGGGTGGAGGAAAGCCACGTGGACACTCAGAGTCACAAACAGCAGCGCTTGGCCTGCACACGTGCGCCAGGGCCAGGGCCAGGGCTGCGCTGGGCAACGACAAGGTGACGGGAGCACACAGCCTGCAGAATGTAACACCCAGGGCTGCCTGGACTTCTTCCCGACAAATAAAACAGTCTATAGGCAGAAAGGGAAAAAAGCGGTGCCAAGTTCTAGAATATGGTGGAGACATGGTTTTAACAGATGGCTTGAAAACCAGGCTGCTTCAAGGACGGCCTTTGTGATGCCCCACGTTCTGGCTTCACATTCTTGCCCCCTCTCCTTTCAAATATTAGGGCAAATATTCTAACTCATTCTCCCCCTTCTTCTCATCCCCTGGCCCTAAATAACCCACTTCTTAAGTTGGATCTATTTGAAATGTACATGTACACCACACACACACACACACACACACACTTCTTTCCCTTTCCATCACAACCCTCAGGATTAAAAATTAGCAAAAAAAACCCAAGTTAGAGCACTGGACATGTTAAGATCCCCCAAGGATTTCTCTTCCTGATGTTCTATTATGAACAGGAACTACAACTACATTAAACTCTCCAATCCTCCCAGCCCCCTACAGACACACACAGATTCACACTTCTTAACCAAGAGCTGTACAAGTCAGAACAGCCTTTAGATAAAGTGCAGCTCGGAAAGTCACATATTCCTCCCTACACAGAAAACTGTTTGCACTGTTCAAGAGAAGTCTCAAAAAACCTATGTTTTTTGAGAGAATTGTTGGCCAAACACGGTCTGAAAGTGGGGCCATGTACTAATTATGCCCAAGCAAAATTAGAGCTTTCGGTAAATGCTCCTCCCTACCCCTTTAGTTACACAATATAGAATACACATTGATACATATTATTTATATAATAGCAAACTTTAGTTATTTCTGCTGTTATTCCTAACACTGACACGATGCTACACCTTATACAGTTACTGATATTCCCAAGCATCATCGCAGAATGAAACTGTAAACTCCTTGAGCTTAGCGACATGGGGTTACTTCTATTTCTTTGGATTCCAAATCCTGACTTAGAAAATCTCGAATAAAGATTTCAGAGGTGGGGAGTTCCCATCGTGGCGCAGTGGTTAACGAATCCGACTAGGAACCATGAGGTTGTGGGTTCGATTCCTTGCTCAGTGGGTTAACGATCCGGCGCTGCCGTGAGCTGTGGTGTAGGTTGCAGACTCGGCTTGGATCCCGTGCTGCTGCGTCTCTGGTGTAGGCCGGCAGGTACAGCTCCAATTAAACCCCTAGCCTGGGAACCTCCATATGCCGCGGGATCGGCCCAAGAAATGGCAAAAAGACAAAAAAAAAAAAAAAAGATTTCAGAGGTAATGGATATACTGCGAATGCAACTGGCATCTCCACTACTGACAAAGTAACTATATCACGTGTCTGGTGTATAATTAAATTATTACCAAAGTGGATGTCTTGATGCTACTCTTGAATGAGGACAGGGAAGGACTTGGTGAGGAATGCTATGCAATGATCAGGACTCCATCACTCACATGGAAAATGCAGACTCCAATACAATCTGTGTACCTCTAGAAGGGTCACTTTTTGACTTTATGCTTATAGTAGGGTCCTTCCTTTTTGCAGTCTTTTCTCCAACCCTCTGGTCCCCACCCCTATAATGAACCTCAGTGCAAGGATGGAAAGTGGATTTTGGTCTCATCCTTAAGTTCTTGCACTAGTGTTAACTTTCCTTTCCAGTGAGTTTGATTTTCACGAAATTAGACTCCATCGGTCTCCTTCCGAAAGTTCTTGGATTCTTTTTTTTTTTTTGTAACTTAAACAGGACTCACAATAAAGGGTTACTTTACATTATCTTCATTTTTCTATGGGAAAAAAAAAAAAGTTTAAATGAGGCCAAGAAAATGGGCTTCGCGGGAACTGTCTGAAAGGCCTTGAGATGGCACATTTGGAGCCATTTTGGACACAGCGGCTCCCTCTGGTGGAAAGAGAACCCTCTTCCTGGACACGTTACACCTCCCAGGACGGAGACGTCTATGAAGACATGAGAGAGAAGAGGAGGAGGAGGAGGAGGAAGATCTGCTGTTGGTATTTGAATGGTCCACGGCAGGTGGGAAAACTGAAAGAAATTCTAAGACCTGAATCATGGAATGGTTTGCCTTCATTTAAACTGCTCTGGTCACTGCCCCAACCCCCCTGGGGTGACTGGCCCGGGGGGAAGCCTGGATGGTGACCACCACACAGGAAGACCTGGAGGTCTGATGGTGGGACATTCTCTCTCTCTCACACACACACACACACACACACACACACACACACACACACACACACGTTCCCCAAATTCAATTATAGGCTCCAGGAAGGAGGAGGGGGAACAACTGCATAGAAAGCTCAGGAGCTGAGAAAGGTCCAGCAGATGGGAGGAGGGATGAGCTGGGCAGCGTGGCCCGGAGCCCCTGAACAGACAAAGACCTTATTTCAAAGCACAACAGCGCGCCTGAGCCCATCCTGTGTTCCACGCGGTCACTCCTGCTGTTTCTAAAGGTCAGTGAGTTTTTAAACTAAATAGTTGGAACTGGAGGAAATCGTGATGTTAGTCATTGTTTATTTTACTGTATTATCTCCTCGCATCTGTGGTCTTTTTGTGTTTAGACTGAGTTTGTTCATTTTCCTGCTCTGCCAACTGTATGGATCTTCTTAATATGAGAAAACATGACAAATTACGGTTGCCTGGATACAACTTGTAAAAAAATAAAGTTTTCAAATTTGGAGAATTGAGTAAAATATCCTGTAAGGAACTAATTTTCATCTGATTCTCAACAGAGCAACAGCTGTGCACGCAGTATCTATTTTTCCACTTTGGGCAAAATCCAGCTGCATTCAAAAATCATACCTGGAACTGAGCAGAAAGAGTGTCCCTTCACCCATCACAACCTCGGCTCTGCAATCCTTGTCCTGAGGGCCACATGCTGAGCTCTCCGGAGGCCAACATCTCCGTCCATCACATCTGTTCACACGGCTCCATAAAGACCAAATGTTCTCTCCAGGAGACCAGGCCTCCATGGGTGTTTGGGGGAAGGCAGCTCGGGGCATCCTGTAAGCATCTCCCCTGAGAGCTACAGCATGCGTGTTCATCCAGGACAACCGAGGGAAAACCCGGCCCTACCAACAAGGATGCGGAGAACCAGTGCTGCGGAGACGGCTCCCCAGACGATGCCCCCAGGTCAGCCCAGCCTGTATCCTCCCCTCCTATCTCTCCTCCTGCAAGCTCTGTGTCAGAGTAACCCTAACTCCCACGTTCTACTGCAAGATGTGCGCAATTAACTCTCGAGATGGGCAGTAGCGATGTTCCAGGATGCTGCCCAGAACGCTGAATTGTCTGTTAACTGACCACGACTCCTCAGGGAAACACAGTTGGTTCCTGGGAGCCTCTGGTTACAATGTTTTCATCAACCGATCAATACATAACCTGTTTAAAGACACCTTATTCAATACATATGGTTGATTCACGAACACTGAACTCACAGCCCACAGCCCTGTGACTCCCGCTTGAACACAGCTTCTCCGAGAAATGTACTTTCTCCGTAAGGCACATCCTAGCTGGCACTTCTGCAGAGAGTATGGGGCTCTTTCAAACAGCAAAACCCGTTGCTGTGAGCTGTGGTGTAGGTCGCAGATGCGGCTCGGATCCCACATTGCTGTGGCTGTGGTATAGGCCGGCGGCGGCTACAGCTCCGATGAGACTCCTAGCCTGGGAACCTCCACATGCCACAGGAGCGGCCCTAGAAAAAGCAAAAAAAAAAAAAAAAAAGGGCAAATAGCAAAACCACCAACACAAAGAACAAAGCGTGGTGCACGTGGCATTAAGCAGACTGCACACAGGACCCCTGTTCACAGTCTGAGCTGAACCCAGATGGAGCCCCTCGCCCTGCCCTTGTTTAGCCGGGACACAGGCCCTGCAACTCCAATGTCCTGTCACTTTTCAAGGGTCCGAGAATGACTGTGAAAGTCCTGTGAGCGTTGTTTTGGGGTCACAAATAAATTTTAGCAGGTAGGTGAATCCGCAAATACAGAATCTGCGAAAAATGAGGGTCAATTCTATTTAGACTTTATTATTCATTTATGATTAATGAATTTAATAAATTAATAAATTTTATTATTAAATCTTTAGTCTAAAAAATTAAACTTATCCTTTAATATTACCGACTGGAGAGTGCATTTCTGCATTACAGAGCTATGCTTACGTTTGTACTACCAGTTCTTAACATATTATCTGAAAAGAGTCAATAGGCTAATGGCTGCCTCATAAATACTTGTAAAAAGAATCAGTCCATCAATCAGTCAATCAGCACTGCATCCTACTCCCCACTCAATGCAGATCTATCTTCCTGTGGTAGGCCACCCAGGAACTAATGCAGGGCACTTGTTCATTGAGATTCTGTTAGGGCGTTACACACAAATCAAAAAACCAGCAAAGAAGTTCCTGTCGTGGCACAGTGGAATCATATCTGAGTAGGAACCATAAGGTTGCAGGTTCGATCCCTGGCCTTGCTCAGTGGGTTAAGGAGCTGTGGTGTAGGTTGCAGACATGGCTCGGCTCCCATGTTTCTGTAATGTAGGCTGGTGGCTACAACTCTGATTAGACCCCTAGCCTGGGACCCTCCACATGCCTCAGGTGCAGCCCTAAAAGAATGAAAGACCAAAAAAAAAAAAAAAAAACCAGCAAAACTCTGGACCACAAATATGTTTAAATTCTCTAGGTAACCATTCCCCAGTCCCCTTGCTCCTCCCCTCAAGCAAGGGCCCCATTTCCAAACAATAAAGCACAGCCCATTCCAGCTTTTGGAGGCCTGGCCTCCTTACTCCCTCTGCATGTGCACAAGCTGATGAAAGGCCTTTGTAAAAGCTCTGGCTGCTGAATATTTGATGAGCAGCATATGGCTGAATGATAGAGCTGTCATGCTGTTTAAAGGCAGATGCAGCCCACCAGCCCTTGTCATCACTGTTGGTTCACTCAGAAGGACAAGTGTTTGCAGAACCCTTGTTTTCATGAACAAGCAAGCAGCACAGCCGGGGTGCCTGGTCCTGCCTTTCTAATAAGCTGGATGTTGACTGAGCCTGGCAGTAAACAGATAATTAATCCTCATCTATTGCATAGTCTACTAGCAAGTGACCATGGAACAAAGGAAGAGCAGCTCCCCTGGTCTGGTGGCTTTGCTGCCCATCAGTCCACTGTTAAGAGCTGGCCTTGCTATGAGCCACTTCCTCTGCTCGCTCTGACTCTCAATGAAGCAGTGATGGATATGGACAGCCTCTGCATGGCGAGGTTGCTCAGGGAGGCCAAGGTAGGAATCCTATAGGCTAACGGCTGCCATGTAAACTCCTGGAGCAATTCTCAGGAATTCAGAGGTCAGAGGGGAATTTACAGGATCGAGTTGTGCAAATGGGGCTTATCTTCAGGAAGAGTGTGTGTTGCCCTAAAAGGTGCTTTTTCCTCCTTTTTTCTGCAGGGCCACTGCTAGTCCCCTCATGGAACCCCTTCCCCCAGAAGCACACAGTCCTGTACTAGGGTGTTATTTTTTGGTCAGCAAGACAGAATTCAGCCTTCATGCACCCTCCTGGCCAGGGCCCTGTGTCCAAGGCTATCAAATGACCCTCTCTGGCTAAAGAAACACAGACTCTGAGACTAGACTGTCCTGGGGAGGGAGGGAGGGTGGCGGGCTGGAGAGAGGGAGAAAGTGGGTGCAATGCAGTGACAGCAGAGGCTCAAGAGCCCTGCAGGAATTTCTGGAGCTGAGCCAGGAGGACTATCCCAGAACAAGGCAAGGGAACCCTAGCATGATCACTCATCAAAATGGGGACCACACCCCCCAACAGAAAGGATGTTCTCAGCTTGGGGCAGTTCTCAGAAATGGCCAGACATAGAGCCCTTGGCCACCATCACACCAGACAATGGAGAGAATTAACACCTTGACCTTAATGGGGCATGTGTGTTGGGGGGCAGTGGGGAGGGATCCAGCAGAGCAGTACAGATATGCTATGGGGGAGGGGAGGCACTCCCTAACCCAGGCGGCAGCACCAGCTTGCCAAGGGTCCCTCCATTCTAGAAGAACAATTTCCATCTTGCAGAGGCCATTAAATCCAAAGGAGCTCAGTATGATGGGGACAGGTTGCCATTCCTTTGCCAAGGGACCCTGAACTCTGATCGTGGCTGGCCAGGCTGCCAGAGAGGAAGATGGAAGAAGCCACTGCAGGGTATACGCGCCCAGGCTCCAGGCTTTCATCCTGCAGTCTGGGGCTCTGGGCAGGGGCTTCAGGCCAGGCCACCCTGTGCCACCTGCAGAGGCCAGGTCTCCAGCATCAGTGCCACCTCTCAGGGGCTCCAGGCCAGCAGAAGAGGCAGCGGGTGGCCTTCCCCAAACATTCCTTAAATGTAAGCAGGACTGCCAAGCTGAAAGGCAGAATACGTATTTAGACAAGATTAATCCAAGCAATAAATGAAAAAACTAAGAATGGAAAGGAGGGAGGGGGAGGGAGAGAGCTAAACAGTGAGACGGATGGTCACAGGGACCAGTGTCATGGTCACGTGTGGCTCCAGCGCCAGCTGACGGCCCACTGCAGAAGCCCAGCGATGCTGATCCAGTGAAGGAGAGAAATCAATCACACTGTGTGTCAACTTCCTCGGGACTCTCGCCTCTGCTTAATGCTGAGGAAACAGCCTGAAAAGTGGTTTGAGGTCCAATAACCGTCCACTTACACTGTCACAAGGCAGCTGGATCACATGTAAAATCCTTCCACTTCTTTTCACTCGGTATTAATTTTATGATAAAAACAGGCAAATGTGGGAAATGCCTGTGCAGGTAGCTGAATTATTTATATTAGAAGCTTTCACTCAATGAATCAATTTTTTAAATGTTCATTTCAGGAATTATTCATTAACCTCTGCGTGTTTCTCGGCTTCCTTTTCTGCAAAATATAAATAATATTAATTCCTATCTCACAGCGGTGCCGTAAGGAGTCAGCGACTCACTGTCTAGAAAGCTTGGGGGGAGCAGCCTGGCAGACAGCAGCTCTGCAAAGTGTTACCTAGTTATCCTTCTTCTAATTAATAATCAGCGCTGTTTGAGAGTTAAATCTAAGTTTTTGTCTCATAGGGTTATTTCGTATCAATCTGTGTGGGTCTGTTTAAGAGAAATAGTTAACATATGAAATAGAGCCTAGACTCTAACAAGTGAATCCGTTCGGAAATTATTAGTCTTGTCCAGACTTTGAAATGTCAGCTTCAAAACTGACACAGATTGTCTCAAAATACATACAGAAGCAAGTAAGGTGAACTCTTTCAAAGGAAAAACGACTTTGTTTTCTTTTTACAGCTGCACCTGCGGCACATAGAAGTTCTTGGGCCAGGGGTTGAATTGGAGCTGCAGCTGTGACCTACGCCAAGGCCACGGCAACACTAGATCTTTTAACCCACGGAGCAAGGGAACAAACCTGCATCCTCACAGACAATAGTAGGTGCTTAACCTGCTGATCCACAACGGGAACTCTCAAAAATGATTTTTTAAAAAGAAGAATGACAATTTCCTCCTCTGGGCTCTTTAGCCCTTTATTCAGTACAAAGCATAAGCTGGGGTCTCTGTGAACCTGACCCCCTTGGCAGACTTCTCACTGTCCTGTCCAGGACCAGCGCCGAGGGCTCAATGGAGAAGGAGATCAGGTCTCTGAGGATGGAAGGAACTTGCCAGAATCACATTGTTAGTGATCAGCAGAGCAGGTTCACATCCTGGGACAGACAGCTGTCCTACTTACTTCACCGTGTCCAGGTGCCCAGGCCAAGGTTGACAGGGCACCAGTCAGGTTTGCCCAATGAATACACAAAAGAAGAGTAATCTGAAGAATGAATCGGCAAACTGATATCAAACCCCACCTCCTTGTCATGACAGAAGCATCTGGATAACAGGTCAGGTCTCACTGCGGATTCAGTTTATCAAAGCCAAAAATAGCAAAAAGTTCAGAACTTCTGAAAACCTCTCCTTAGTCATATAATAATGTGACCCAATGTTTCCTGTGCTGAGAATTATGTATGTTGCCTGAAAGTCCCTCTGTCTCATGGAATAGGGGTTTGCCAAAATTCAAAACAACCATCCCCCCAAAAGACAGATAAAATAACCTAAAGACCTACAATTAATGTATTCAAAAATTCAAGAAGCAAGCATCTAATTTTGTTAGCATTCCATTTGGTTTTGAGCTTATATTGGTAATAAAATACTTACCCCAACTAATTCACTCAATTAAACATTTTCTTGCCTTTTGCTTTATTATGACATCATAAAACATAGTAATAATAAGCCTAATGGTATAAAGACTAACAGTGTTTTTAACAAAAACCAGATGCAAGCAGTTTAAAATATCTGCTACTATTTCCTCTCTAACGTCTAAACACGTCTTTACAAGTTACAGACCTCTCTCCCTCTTCATGCAGGCAAATGGAGCATCATTTGTCTTTTCTCAGGGTGCCTGTAGTGATTCTGATAAAGTGCATCCTGGGTTAGAACCTTAGGGTAAGTCCCTCTGGTGATTATATTACACACACACACACACACACACACACACACACACACACTATTCTACGATAATTACAATTCCCTCCTAAACTAGGACCCTTGTTCAGAGCTGGATAGAATAAAACATTTTTCACCATCATCTTAGAGTAACTTTGGCAATAGTTTACAAAAGTGAACTTAACCTGTTCACAACTATCCCCAAAGCACCATGAACCCTCTCCTTTACTGCTCCCTTTCTAATTCCATCCCCCCAAATGTTGAAAGAGATCCCCATGACGAGAAAAACTACATCCATAATAAGTTTCAAGTGTAAACACAAGCGAATATAGTGGGGGAATTGCTACCTTGCTCAAAATAACACAGGAAGGTTAATTAGGGGGGGAAAAAAAGATACTGAGAGACTCACTCCTTTCCTAACAGGGGAGAAAGCCTGCTGCACAAAAACCACACACTGAAAAGTATGGTGAGGGCAAATCCTGGAAGTCTGGTCCTTTTGTTTTCCCATGGAGCCTGCCTGCCTCAGGCTGGACCCCATCTGTGTTTCACCTACTCCAGGAGGAGCTGGCCTCTGTGACTGAAGAGGAGGGGTGCAAGGTGCCCACACAGGCACCCAGAGTCCTTCCCTTTCCTCTGCTGCTACGAGCCATGTTCTCACCCATTTGCTGTGGTCCAACGTCAGAGGAGGCTCTCGATGAGCATAGGTCCTTGGACTAGAAGACACTTTGCCTGAGAAATAATGACACACCTTAGATCACCCTTATCCCCACTCCGTGTGTGTGTGTGTGTGTGTGTGTGTGTGTGTGTGTGTGTGACATAAACATTTCACATGTGAACTGAATGGATGATGGTGCTTCTAAGATACCTTTGCTGTAGGTCAGCTGCTAGTATTGCCTAGCAAGTGTGGTAGCCTTGCAATCTGGAGAATTCCTTCTCCAGCATCCAACATCCCCCCTAAGTGAATGACTCTCCCCAAAAGAATGTAGCAGATCCCTCATCCATGTAGCCTGCGGGAGGGCACCTGAATCAAGACAGGTTGCTGGTGGGACCAAGCAAGGAGACATGTGCTTTCTGGCAAATCACAGTCTCCGCACCGTGGTCAGATGTGTGTCTCGCACCCCAGATCATGAACAATTACCAATAATGCAGAGCTATCCTTTATGGAAAGTGCACGGAAGGACATAAAACTTTCTGTGGTCACCAACTGAAAAAGACTCGGGACTCAGCATTTACAGAGTCAAATCTAAGAATGGCTCACCAGGTGCAGGAAATGGACAATATCCCAGCTTCCTTAGGGCAGAGGCCCCATGACACATGGAGATGCTGGTGGAATCTTGTAGTCAAGACTCCAGGGTAGATCTGGCTGATCAATACTTCCTTTCGGATGCTGCCCTCTTCCAGCATCTCATCGAGTCTGACATCCCAGAACATGTATATCCCTCCATCCACACACACCCACATCATCGCAAGCTGTTCTGTGTGTGTCATTCGTGGGCATCATCCATGGTGCTCCCACTCCAATAACTCTTAATCCTCCTCATTTACAATAAGGAGTGACCTTCAGACACTTTGTTTTATACCAAATACTCTGGGTTTTGTCCTTCTTCTTTTTTTTCTTTTTCCTAAGATTGACATGATTAATTTCATCCCCCATTAAATGCTATTGGATCAGACCCACCTGGAAAGGACGATGCTTTGCCACCATTGAGCCCACTTAAGGCAAACTCTTGGGGAAACTGCCAAGGAGTAATTTGAGGTCAGTTAAAGAAATGACAGCATCACTGGAATAAGTCAATGGTGTCCCTTTGAAAAAGCTCCACTCAATGAGATACATAAGAGCCAAAGCATCTGCGAGGCCGCAAAGAACCGTGTTTTACCCTCCCCAAATGCAAACATAGGGTTTTGTGAAGGGGATTTTTTTCAATTAACATTTGTTGAAAGAAATAAAGAGTCACACTTAATAAGATGTATTTGCTGTATAATATACACCCATGTCATCAATCTGCACCAATACAAATGAAAATACCTCCCTTAAACATAACCATATTATCTCTCTAGGCCCTTGTGCCCAGGGCCAGGGAATCTATCAGCCAACAAGTATTTATTAAGTGACTAGGGGATCCCTCCTCCCTTGCAAGTCCCAAGAACTTTGTTCTGTCCTGGGCATCAGTCAGGCAATGCACCGGTTAAGAGCGAGGCCACACAGCAGTGTGTCCTGGGGCATGTCCTTACCCCGCCTGGAACTCAGGCTATGCCTGTAACATGAGGATTTCTAATGATAGTTTTTAATAATAATAGTGGCTCCCTCAAAAGGTCATTGTAGAAATTAAATTAATTGATGCCTGTAAACAATAATTCATATTTAGTGGGCAGTGCCACTGGCTCTCTAGTAACAGGTTACTTAGTGTAAATATTATTTAACAAGAAACCCTGGAAATCACAGGAGTTCCCTTCGTGGCTCAGCAGTTAACAAACCTGACCAGGATCCATGAGGATGCATATTCGATCCCTGGTCTTGCCCAGTGGGTCAAGGATCCGGCATTGCCATGAGCTGTGGTGTAGGTTGCAGACGTGGCTCAGATCCCGCAATGTTGTGGCTCTGGTGTAGGCTGGCAGCTAAAGTTCCGATTTGACCCCTTGCCTGGAAACTTCCATAAGCTGCAGGTGTGGCCCTAAAGTGAAAAAGAAGAGGAAGAGGAAGAGGAAGAAGAAGGAGAAGAAGAAGAAAGAAACAAACCCTGGAAATCATGTACTTCTTAGCCAATATTTGAAGGGCACTAGGAAGAATGTTGAGGTTAGGACCAGCTATGAGGTCGCTAATTCTAGCTTACGCTAATGTTCAAAGCAATAGTTACTTCGAAGTAAGTCATCCTGTCATTAGCCAGTGTACACGGAGCACTTTCTGTGACCTTCCTTGAAATCTCAGATGTTTTACTACCTACATTCCATCCAAACAACATGGCCACTCTCCCCCCATGCTGGCCAATACACCTAAGATACAGGGAACTTCATATGCATCTGGTTAGAGAACGCAATACCTCATCCACTTGGAACACTGGGCCACCTGAAGTTAACTGTATATTAGTTACTATTTAATGGAGTGAAGATGCAATTTAAATGCAGAGCACACGACTGAGTGAACAGCAAGAAAACATTTATTTCCGTTCCTACATATCGTACACTTCAATAAAATGCCTCACGTGGTAAGGAAAGGCATGAAACGTTTTGAGTTCTTCAATTACTCATAATCCTCTGATCTCAGATAAATCTAAAATAGCAAAAGCCCACGGCTTATGATACCCTGAGCTTCTGTCCCCAGACAGGTGTTTACAAGGAACTGCCCTGTGATAATCACTGTTGTGGAGGCTGGGGGAGCCCAGGACTAGAGTTGCATTCCTAAATGCTTCTACAACTCTAGACTCCAGGAATGCATGCATGTGTTTACTCCTTGCTCTGCACCAGAGCAGTTCATTGACTACTTGCTCTGCACCAGACTCTGTTCTGGGTTCTGGAAATATAGCAGTAAGTTACATATCAGAAGGGACTCAGTAAATGACTACTTTAAAGTGGGACTCAGGCTCAGTGTCAGGTGAGACCTTGAACGGCCAAGGGGCCAAGACTTTGGGGCAAACCATCCCTCCTTCTCCAAAGGATGTCTATTTTCAACTGGAGGGTCCTTACCCCACGGAGGATGTGAAAGAGAATGTCAGGGAAGTGGAGAGTTGATCTCCAAGCCTGGGAGAGAGGCATCACTGAGACCACCCTGGGCTGGGGGACCGGCTACACCCACACCTGACTCCTGCCTGAGAAATCCAAGGACAAAGAGGAGGGGACAGAACTGCACTGGCTGAGGCATGGTGCCTGTCCTTTGAGCCCTGAGTGTGTGTGTGTGTGAGTGTGTGCACACGTGCACATGGTGTTAGGCGTGGGGGGAGAGGCTGTGCACCAGTAGGTGGAGAGACACCCTGTGGTTCTCTCAGGTGAGTCTGCACATTCCCACCCATTCCTGAGAAACGAGTGCGGACAGGAACTTCAAAGGCCTGAGTGCGTCTGACCCCCAGGTCCCCATGCAGAGCTGCACGGCCGCCCCCACCCAGGCTCATCACCATGTGTGTGGAAGCCACATCGGTACCATACTGGACCACATGGCCTGGCCCCAGACCACCCCCACCAGAAACACCAGACCGTGCACGAGTCCTATGTGTTCACAAAGACCCTCTGGGGTAGTCCTCCCTCTGTGTCTCCATAAAAGCAAATAAATGAGGTGATGAGGTCCCAGCCATGCCTCTTGGTGCTGAAACGCAGGGAGGAGGGATCACAGGACCCAAAGCTGCCCCCATTCAAACTGGAAAGTTGTCTGTGGGCTCCCTCTGAGCTGAGAGGGTGGTAGGGCAGTGTGCCATGATGCTGTCTGTGCTCTGACCTGGTGATGCTTTGGTGACTCAGGATGTTTCTTTATACACAGGAGCTGCTCTCCGCCTCTGATCTCACCTTTCACCTGTGAGTTTCCTGACCATGTCAGTCCCTGGGCTCCAGGCACAGACAATGGGCCACTGTCACGCATACTGACAAAGTGGCAAGTCCCAACCCTGTAGAGACGACCAGGCAGAGCAGGGCTGGGGAGTCTGGGAAGAAGGCAAAGCCAGGCATCATCACGTAGTATGAAGGGAAACCCCAGCAACCTGGTTTCCAGATAAAACAAGGAGACACCCTGATAAGAAAGCTATCTATCTATAATCTGAGGATACATAGGTACTTACTTTCAAAGCGCCTTATTCTAAACGTGTACGAAACCTTCTTTCTTTGAAACATGAGCTCCCAGCCCTGAAATAGGAATCGCCTATATGTTAACATCTTGGTTCTGAGGCCAGAAGCTACTCTGTTGAAATATCTTTGTTTATGTTGACCTCTAGGAATGAAGCTGGGGTGGGTGGGGTCCCATAAACAACATATTTTTGGTCTGATAAGGATTTGTATAAACTCACATTTCTCTAGCCCTTCTTAACTTTGTGTATTAGGGATTTGCGGGACTTAGAAGAGCTATTTATTTTAGATTCTTCCTAAGGCAGGAAACTCAACTTAGCATCTGCCGTGATAACCCTTTGGATGAATGAAAATACTCATGCTCAGTTCAACAGCCAGGGGAGGATGGGAAAGACCGGTCATTATCTGCTGCTCTGTTTACACCAAGTCTTCATTCCTTTTCCTGAAGAGTCGCCAGCACGAGGCGGCAGCATGGAGCGAGGGCCATTCCCAGGCAGTGGCGCAGGCTGGGCCAGACCCAACTTCCCTTCTCCTCCCATAAATATGCGGCCATCACTCTCAGCTAAGGCACGGGACACTCCTTATTTCTTAGGATGGCATTGTTTTTGTTTGTTTGTTTGTTTGTTTGTTTGTTGTTTTTTCTTTTTGCCATTTCTTGGGCCTCTCCCTCAGCATATGGAGGTTCCCAGGCTAGGGGTCGAATCGGAGCTATAGCCGCCGGCCTACACCACAGCCACAGCAACAAGGGATCCAAGCCACGTCTGCAACCTACACCACAGCTCACGGCAACGCCGGATCCTTAACACACTGAGCAAGGCCAGGGATCGAACCTGCAACCTCATGGTTCCTAGTCAGATTCGTTAACCACCGCGCCACGACGGGAACTCCTTGGAAAATGATTTATTAACGTACTTTGGTGCAGTTTAATTATTATCCTTATGGAAGAACTTCAAATGCATACATTTACAAACTACGCCAGGCTTCCTCATCAGAGCCTCAGAAAACAGAGCCACTATCTCTTTCTACGCCTTCGGGGTCTTGTACAGCAATGAGAAACGGCTCTCAAGTTTTACGGTAACACACCCGAGAAACAAAAACTCAAACACTTGACGTGACAGGTCTCAGCTAAGGCATGAGGGACCCACGACTGACCCCCTCCTCCCCAGGTGTCTTGCTTTAGGGGTCACAGATCGAAGCCCTTCCTCTGCCTCCTCTCCACGACCATCCGTCTTCTCCCCAGCAGACAGAACATGCAAATCTGGGCCACTGGCCTCACCCCATGTGCTTCATTTTCATGACAACACACTGACTTCCTCTTAACTAGGGAAACCCTTCCAGATCTGCAAAGCTACAAACCCAAGCCCGCCAGGGAATTGTATGGGGAAAATGCTGGGTGCATGACAAAAATCGGTCACCATCAAGTTCCACACAGCCCTACTGCCGAGACGTTGACCCCCACCCCCACACCTGTGTCTCTCCCAGGTGCCCCCCAGGGCACCCCAGATGGCAGTGTGGTTCAGAGGAGCACAAGTCTCTTACCTTGCATAGTGGCTTTAGTTGGTTCTGAGAACAGAGGGATGAGCAGGAGGTAGATGAGGTAGACGAAGGAGAGCCCATTGTACCGGAACGCACAGGCTGGGAGGGAGAGAGAAGGTGAGAGGGTTAGCAACGGTGACCTCGGGCCATCGGAGTGCCACACAGCATCCCCCCCATCACTCGCCATCCCCGCACCACAAGGCTTTCCCATCACGTGGTGTTTTCCCCATCCCTCCACATCCCCTTCATCACGCAGCATCACACATCACCCAGTGTCCCCCCATCATGTGCCACTGTTGCCAGAGCAGACCGTCAATTAGGAAGTCAAGACGAGGCATCCCTGGTGTGCCATCAACATGCTGAGCATAAGAAACAGGGAACAAAGATGCGTGCCCTGCTCTTATCATTAAGCAAGAAGGCAGTACTAGCACACTTAGATGAAGGCAGGTGCGGAAAAAGTCACAAATTAATCTGGGCAAGTTAACTGCTACAGAAATGTGGGGTGACGGCGGCATGAGGGTTTAAGACATTCAGGCTCAAAGGCTATGGATGGAAAAAGAGAAAGGAAAGAAAGGAAAGAAAAGAGAAGAAAGATATTTGCCAAATGCTCTCTCTATGGCCGGGCTTGACACCATTATCTCAGGAATTCTGAGGTCGCCTTTGTTGCTTGAAGCTGCTAAATGTTTGGGTAGTTTGTATGCAGCAATAGAAAACTAATACCCAAACTTAATAAAATTTTAAAAATCAAGCCACTTCTAAAATTCCACCTTCCTTTATTTTTGTCTGAAATTACCCAGTGTGATTGATGACAGTGGCCTAATTGCTGAATTCTCTACTTTACATGTGAAGTTGCCACCTCGAGCTTCCAGGGACTCTGAATGCCATATCTAAGAGAGTTACCCGGCTAGGGAAAAATATGCCTTTGAACTTGTCAAAAAGGCACATTTGAGCTAGAATAGCCACTGAAGGCAAACAGCAATGCTCCTTTATGCAGTGAGGCTGTCTTTGTCGAGGACTTGGGGTCTCCAGAGCACACCCACTGCTCTTCATGAAGACTTCTCTTTTTTTTTTCTTTTTTTTTTTTGTCTTTCTACCTTTTATAGGGCCACTCCTGCAGCATATAGAGGTTCCCAGGCTAGGAGTCGAATCGGAGCTACAGCTGCCAGCCTTCACCACAGCCACAGCAACGCAGTCTGCAACCTACACCACAGCTCACGGCAACACCGGATCCTCAACTGAGGACTGAGCAAGGCCAGGGATCGAACCCACAACCTCATGGTTCCTAGTCTGATTCATTAACCACTGCACCACGATGGGAACTCCAGTGAAGACTTTTCAGATTCTGGCACCCACACCTCTCACCAGTGTCCAGGCACCTGGGCCCCTGTCCTCTGCCTCAAGGATTTTACTGTTAATGGTATAATTTCAGGTCAGTGTTCAAAGGAGAAAGACAATTTGCTTTAGCTAAGAATGCACTATCTTTTCCACTATTCCTACCTGGTTTAAACCATCCAAAATCACACGGATGTTTCCCTCAAAGGATGACAACAGAAATGTTCCAAACAAAAGACCTTGCCGAGCCCACAGGGCTCAAAATGAGAAACTTCAAGATGACAAATTATCAGGTAAAGGACATTATACACATGAGCACTGCCATTTGAATTGTAAACAATGGCACTGGTCTCATTAACAAATTTCATTTTCTAAAGGTCAAAATTGATACACAGCTTAAGAACAACCCTCCAAGTAGGAGAAATTATAGATGTGATTTTTGACTATTTAAGAGTTTAATCAACATAGAAAGGGGAAAAACCTCTTGCACATGTGACCTGTTAAGGATGGCTGCCTAACATTTATAAAAATACTTGTGTTGCAGGACATATGTGCTCGTTCCCATGTATGACATCATCACAAAGGGGTTTGTGAACATTTAAACGTTCACAAGAGTCGAAGGTAATAATCTTCGGTTGTTATTAAAGATAAGTGCCCTTAGAGCTAAGTTTTTAGCGTAATAGTTCCTCTCCTTCCTCCCTACTGTTTAGCAAGGCTAAGGCAGCCCCTCACCTCGAATGGCCTGCTTTAAATGTTTAGGACCTCTATCTCAACTAAGTATACTCTAAATGCTCTTTGTGGCCTCAAGATGCTTTGTTTATTTTAACAGTGGCCAGAGCAGTAGATATACATGACTAAGAATAAGCAACTTCAGTACCCAGAGACAACAGAGCGCCGTCCGAATGGACTTCTAGAATTGTTTGGTGTGTTTATACTTTTACTATTTTCCTGCTCTACTCTGAAGCAATTGATGGCCTTTCAAAGGCTATCTTCTCAAAACTGTGGTGATTTTAGAAAAAAAAACAGTAATGACAAGAGAAACAGCTGCAGAGCACACACAATGCAGCAGGGCAAGAACTCAACAATTGCAGAGTTTTTCCTAAGGAAGGAAAACTAGCAAAGAAATGAGACACAGGAAAAGGCTGCCAAGTCACCTTATTTTTGTCTCTTTGTGGAGAAGTCCTTCCATGACACACTCCTGTTTTTCACATCCTGTTAAACTTGTAAATGTCTCAAGTCGGGATGCTTTAGGACAGCGAGCCCTAAGACAGGATCACTGTCTTCCTGCATCCTGTATCTCTGACCTTCACATCCCCTGGAGGTCTGATCCCAAGGGCCTCCCTCAGAAAGCTGCAAAAATTCATTCTTCCAGAAAGCGTCTCCTTACTGTAGTTCAGAGACCCAGACATCCGCCCACACAATCACTCTTACCACAAAGCGCCTGCTCTATGCTCATGAGGGGTTCACGGGTGTGACACAGGCTAACAGAAACAGTCTTCAAATACAAAGACACCACACTCTCCCAGAGAGAGACAGTCCCTATATGTTAACACCCTGTGTTTATCCAGAGAGAAGTGAGCCTTACCTTTGTGCCAGGGAGCTCATCAGTAAAACACTGAACTCATCAGTTATATGTTTCTCAGACTTCAAGAGACAGAAATCTCTCATCACATAAAGAAACAGTAATTACATAGTGGAGGTGTTAGCGACGCTGCAGAGGTGAGCATTTGGCAATATATAAATGTATCAAACCCATATATAAACTCATATAATGTTAGATGTCAATTACATCTCCGTGAAGCTGGGAGAAAAGAAATATATTGGACATTGATTTCCTTATAGAAGTTGGTTAAAGGAATGTAATTTTAGAATAAAGCCTCAAGGGAAACAAGACTTTTACAGCGAAAACAACTCAGAATCAAACTGCATTAGCCGAAAATCAGAACCACTACTCAGTTGACTAAAATCTGTAAGCCAGTCTCAGGAAAAAGAAGATGAAAGCATCTTATTTGTAAAGGATAAAAGGCTTTCATCTGAGTTTTCTACTTTTATTCAAAATAGCCTGGGGTACAATCTGTAAAATATGAGTTGAACCAGATCATCACTAAAATCATAGCCATGTGAGTTTAAAAACTTGTTGCCTTTTTAATTATTTTGAACAGGTAGGGTTCTCTTTTCTATTTTAATGAATTTAATATATATTTGATTGAATATTATTAACAGTATTCAAAGTTTAACCAAGTTTTCTAAACTCATCTTGTTGATTATACAGTTTGCAGGAAAAAAAATTTAAAGAAAGAATAGAGTGCTAATTCTTTCCTCCTTTAAAACCATCTTTTAATATGTTATTCCCCACTTTACAAGTTTACCCATAGAAAGCTGTCATATTTAAAATGCAAATCCTATGCTCAAATTTGACCAGGTGACCTGATCCAGAGAGCAACAGCACAGATTCTCTCGTGATTGCAATGAGGAAATGAAAACTTTTGCACAAATGCATTCTTCTTTAAGCTGTCTGAACACTTACATTAGAAATTAGATCTGGAGTTCCCGTCGTGGCTCAGTGGTTAACAAATCTGACTAGGAACCATGAGGTTTCGGGTTCGATCCCTGGCCTTGCTCAGTGGGTTAAGGATCCGGTGTTGCCATGAGCTGTGGTGTAGGAGGCAGATGCGGCTCAGATCCCGCATTGCTGTGACTCTGGCGTAGACCGGCGGCTACAGCTCCAATTCAACCCCTAGCCTGGGAACCTCCATATGCCGTGGGAGCGGCACTAGAAAAGGCAAAAAGACAAGAAAGAAAAGAAATTAGATCTATTTCATTCTGAGTGTGCAGAGCCCTGCATTTTCCACAGCTCCTAAGCTTCTTCAAAATAAAACTTGACTCTTACTACTGTGATGAATAAGAAATTAGGATGGACTCCTGCATGCAGAGAAAAATAAGCATTAAAATTGTTTCTTCACCCACCAACCATAGTAGCTTATTTTCTCTCTCAAAGAGGAAAGTTAGCGTTTGTGGACTGGGACACAGAGTTACACAGATCTGTGTCACAGTGTTTACTGATTTCCTGTCACTTACCAGCCTTCGTATACACATTTATTCTCATGCCAGGAAGGCACCTTTTAACTTAGTCTCAACTCATTTTTACGTAAGTCAACAAATTATAACTGGATCACTATACCTCTCTACTAGTCTGTTACAAGCACAATACAGATTCATCTTTTAGTTTGTTTATTAACTGCAATTTATCCTTAATCTATAAAGAGCATTAATCTTTAAGAATTTAAAACTTATTTTCCTCCAAAAATTTTTAAAGTTAGAGAGCTTATTATCACTCAGGTTTAACTTTATACTCTTTTGAATTCCACTGTTTGATTCTTAATTAACTCTGCCTTTATTAACTCTATATCTTATTTTTTAATTTTTAATTTTTACATAATGTTTAAAGGTTACCTACCATTCAGAGTTATTACAAAATATTGGCTATATTCCCTGTGTGGTACAATTCATCCACGAGCCTGTATGACACCCAACAGTTTGTACCTCCTCAACCCCTATATAAAAATATCTTATTTTTAATCAACACTACTTTGTTGTAATTTTCCCCAAAGTTAGCTTATCTTTCTAATATATACAAATTCTACTACTGTCTTAAAAATCCATTGCAATTGGATTTTTACGTCATTGGGCCTCTGAAAAAACTGCAAAGAGCTTAGGACCCTAATAATAAAGCAACGTTCCTTTATTGGAACTTTGTAAAGTGCTGCTTACTTAGATTTTTAATGCCAAGCCTGATTCACAAGTTTACCGTCTATAAGCTGCACCAAGATTTCAAATTTGGAAGGTGATCTCTCCATTTATGTCGCTATCGGTATGTCTAAACTATGTGGATGAATCATTCAACCTGACGGCCTCACAGACCTAATATTAGGGAGTTCTCGCCATTCGACCTGAAATAAATTGGTTTTGGCCTACTGGACTGTGTTTCAAGTGGAGAATGAATGCTAATTTCATTTTAAAAACAAGAGAAATCAGCTGCAAAGCTGTTCTGTCCCCTGATGTTCAAGTGCCTCCACGTGTGGGTCCCTGAGCAGTTCGAGATGCAAGGGCTGGAGAAGTTCGATATGCAGGCTTCATGCAAGTGGCGTGGCTTTTTAATAACAGGATTAACTTGCTGCCTACCACCGTTTCCATCTTTCAAGAATGCATTTTTTCAAGAAAAAAATGAGGTTTTTTTTGTTTTTTGTTTTTTTTTCCTGTAGGCTTTCACTGTAGGCTTCAGAATATTCTATATTATTCTTGGCAGCATCTGCCCTGGACTGGTGTGTGCATTAGCTTGAAAAGAAGTCAGTTCAGCTACCAACGAGGAGGTCCTATTTCTTGCATCCTCGGCACACGATGCTGCCCAACACAGTATCTTAACAACGAATATGGCTGAAAGTGATGAAAAATGACTGTTTTATGTGGATAAACTTCTTCGGACATCCTGCTTGCTGCTTCCTGGGAACACCCCCTTCCCTGACATGTACAGAACCGTCACTACCGCCTTCAAACAATTCTGGTGCCAGAGAAGTAGACACCCCTTTTATGGCATGAATTCAGCCCTCGACTGAGTCTGGGGTCTATGCTTTTGATACTGCAGTAATGAGGAACAGCCTCTGTCCACAGTGTGAAATCCCTGCTCCCAGAACAACGTCCAAAATCGAGATGAATTGGACTTACGCCTCAAAATCTGCTTCTCCACCAGGTCTCCTGCTAGAGCCTAACTCAGACTCAGAGCCTTTGATGTGCATTTAGTCCTCTCCTCATCACTGTGAATGCAAATCACCCTCAAAGTCCATGTAACTAGGGATAGAGGGGAATGCCACACACTCCCTGCAGGTGACAATCTATAGGGACTTTCAGGAATCCACCCCCGCACCCCAGCTGCATCCCATGCCTGGCTGCTGCCTCCTGTTCTCTCTCAATTCCCTTCTCTCAATACACACCACATCTTCCTGCCTTGTAAAATTAAGGTAGTTTTAAGATGACTGGTGGGATACTCTACTTGAAGAATTAATTATTCCAGGAATGTGACAATAGGGGTTTTCATCAGTTCACTGCCTTGATCTGAGAGAGAGTGTGATTTCTGGTCACTATATAAAGAAGTCTTGAATCTCCTAAATTTCCAGGCAGAAATGACGTGTCTCTTTTCCTGACCCATCACCACACCCTGGATTTACTAGGTGACCCATAACGTGTCAGAACTGTCCCCAAAGTCCCCAAAGTGAGCCTGTTTGGCATCATGGTCTATCTCTAAAAAGCAGACATGACATGACTCACAAGTCCACTGGAAGTTAAGTTGGATGGGCCATATCCAAGTTCTGTAGTTACCTCCACAAATGCCATCGCTGGGTCACCTCCACAAATGCTGTTGCTAGGTTACTCTGTCAATTTTCACAGGGACCAGGAGGCTGCAGGACCCTTCTACTCCTGTCCTGTCCCCCGGAACACCTCAGACAACAACGCGCCTCCTGAGACAAACACCTCTTCTACCCGAACCCCCATCAGCCATTCCCCAGAGGCGTGTCACCATGCCCCAGGCCACCTCGGAACAGACTCCGTCCATACATCACTCTATTTGCAGTATCTATTCCCATTTCTAAACATAGCAAGCATTCAGTAAGCATTTACTGAAAGAGTAAATAAATCTCTGCCTCTTTCTTTGCCGACCTGCAATGCCCTCTGCCCCAAAGTGCATCCTGGATCCCAGATCCCGAAGTATCCCTGAGCAAAAGACTCACTCATCATCTGTCTCCTCTCAGAGAATGCCCTTGTCACCTGATAAAACATAATCTTCCCTGAATAAAAAGCACATGTGTCTAGCAATAAGAGAATAATTTAGTAAGGACTGCCACACCAGGAACTCTGTGCAATAGTCACAAAGAATGGTTGCTACTCATGGGGGTGGACATTGAAAGATTTTCACCAAACAACCAGCCAAAACCTAGCTTACAAAACTGTGCAATATGACAGGTCTATGAGGTATTTATGATATCCCCATTTTCAGGAAACTAAGGGTCACAAAGGATATGTAACTTGTGCAAGGTAAAGTTGAAGCTGGGAGATAACCCCAGTCAGGATGGCTCTTAACCCCTCACTCCACCAGCCCTCTTTGGCACAAAGAAAACATCTGTAAGAGTATATCAGACTGTCAACCTCTGGGAAGAGGGACTGACAGAAGAAGGACAGTAGCTTTTTATCAAATAATGTTAAATTTTCTCATAAAATGTATATATTTCATATTTTAAAATAAAATCAGGGAGTTCCCATCATGGCTCAGTGGTTAACAAACCCGACCAGTATCCATGAGGATGCAGGTTTGATCCCTGGCCTCCATCAGTGGGTTAAGGATCCGGCATTGTCATGAGCTGTGGTGTAGGTCACAGACGCAGCTCTGATCCCATGTTGCCGTGGCTGTGGTGTAGGCCGGCAGCTGTAGCTCCAATTTGACCCCTAGCCTGGGAAGCTCCATATGTCACGGGTGCAGCCCTAAAATGATAAAGACAAAAAAAAATCTAATCTAAGAAAAAGTAATCTCTTCCATTTCTCAATACTCCTCACATTTTGCCCCATCACTCTTATGACTTGGCTCCATGTGACCTTATAAACATGTCACCTTCTTGATTGGACCATAAACCCTTTAAGAGCAAGGCTGTGCCTTTTCTGCATCTTCAGGAACCCATCAGAGTATCAGAGGACCTCTGACATCACAAACACACATGCTGGTGCGAATGAATAAAGGAATGAAAGGCTAGACTTCCACTGCCCTTAGAGATGGAGAGATGTGAATAAAGCTGTCATATCCGACTAGCAGTGTAAATGTTCAATAGTTTTCACTAAACACACTACTCTGCACTGTTCAATCTGGCTCACATAAAGACACGGCTACAACAACAGTATTCAAAAGAGATGGGAGGAAAGCATCTGCTGGAAAAAGAATATGTGGGTAATAATTTTCACTTCAGCATCCAGGAAGAGGCAAGAAACAAGAGAGTTTCTCAAATCATGAACCTTTTCTGCCACAATGAAATTATGCTCCAGGGACCCACTCTGGGAAGAAAAAGATATCTGAAATTAAACTTCAGGTTTTAACCTTTTTTTTTTTCCTTACAAATGGATACAATGCAAATTTTAAATCACCCCAAGAGGCTCTAGGAAGCTTTGGTCAGATTTCCAGGGGTGGAAATATGTTTATTAAACTTATATATGATAGGAAGAAAATGTATATCTTTAGCCAACATTGAACCTCATAGCCTGACTCCTACTTGATGGCAACTAGGAGGAAATCAAAATGTGAGTCCCAATAGAATTGCATTGGACAAATCCACCAACACCCCAAGCCTCAACTTCCCATTAGAGAAAAGGAATTATGTCAGGTGTGATTTAATGTTACTAGAAGCTGGTTCAATCAAAGTGCTTAAATAACACATGGGATGAGTTACAAGGATTTTGCAGACTCCTGAGCCATCATGGGGCCACTTCTCTGCTGGCAGAACACAGCTCCCAGCTGGGACAGAACTACCGGGCATGATTGAGGGGAACAACTAGATGCCTACTTGGGGCTGGAGGTAAAAGGCTCAGAGCAAAAGGTTCCCAGTTGACCCCTTTAAATCAAACATGCCCTCAGGACCTCCACCTTTGTTTTTCTTGTGTTTTTCCTTCAGTTAAAAATACGAAGGACTTTAAAACTCTCAAAACCAAACTGAAATGATCTGTGGTAAATCACACCATGGCCAACAATCAAGTAGCATCCATCCATCCCATCAGTAAGAACTAAAACCTCACATGAACAAGGTAACCAGGAGCCACAGGACAGGAAATCGAGATTACACGTACTGGTCAGCTATGGGAATGGACACCCATCTGAAATGGTTCTGCATTCCCAAGTTGACCAGCCCTTCCTTGGCGCAAATGAATCCTGAAGAGCAAATAATCCTTTTTCTCTTCTCAGAAAAAGAACTAAAATTGATTGTTGTTGTGTTTTCTCAGCTCTCATCTGGAACCTGTTAATTTTCAAAGCAGATTGTCCAGAAATACAACATGGAAAGGAAAGGAAAGCAAACTTCAGCCTTCTTCCTACTTGTTCTCTATAGAAATACACCTGGAACCCCAAAGTCCCCACCTTCAGACTCCTTCTGCCTCCTCCCACTGACTCGCGTCCACAACACGCACACCCTTGAGAATCTGACAAGCCACCTCATAACCATGGGCCTCATCACACCAAGAGCTCCAGTCACCTGCATGCTTTCCCTGGCACACCCCTGACACTGCCTCCTTTCCTTTGGATGGGCTGTCCAGCTTTCTGGAAAGCCCCTCCTCTCCCTCTCCCTTCAAAGGCATCTGGCAAAACCCAGCTTCAAGCCCACTGCTGACCAAGCTCCTCCACCTCAGCCTTTCACAGGACCACCTGACTCAGGAGGGTCCCAGGACACTCACTTTTTGTTTTCAAAACTGTTTATCAGTCATAAACTATGAGCCGGCACCACTACCTTGATAAATTATAAATGACTCTCCTGCCCTCCTTCTCCCTGAGTCCCCTCCCTGCTCTCTGTTAAAGCTACAATTTCCTAGACATTAACCAGAGACTAAATATGGAACAGCAGCTAAACTATGAAAACATAGAAGAACATTTTTTAAAGGGTACGTGCATTGTAATGCTTACTGGCCCCCCAAAAGCCTGCTTTGGGAAGGAAGAAAGGAGGGAAGGGGGAAGGTGGGAAGGAAGGGAGGGAGGAAGAGAGGGAGGGAGGAAGGAAAGAAGGAAGGAAGGTAGAAAGGAAGGAAGGGAGGGGGAAGGAAGGTGGGAAAGAGGGGAGAGAAGGAAGGGAGGGAGGGAGGAAGGTGGGAGGGGGGAGGGAAGGAAGGGGCACCTCCCACTGTGAACTCCTGAATGGTGAGTGCAGCGCTCTGAAGTCTGTGAACCAATCCAGGACAGAGAGCCTAAATCACCCCCCTTCCTTCATCCCCAGCACTTAGGACCGTGTCCCAATAGAGAGGGAGAGATGGATAAATTATGCTGTGTTGAACTGGATGACGTGAAATGCAAGGAAATAATATCGTGATATACACAGGTTTTTGAAAATTGATAATATGTCAGTAGTGGGAGATACTAAAATTAGTACTTGTCATAAAAGTTGATGTGAAGCTGACTTTTAAAAACATCATCTTGCTTATTCCAGTGATAGGCAAATTCAACATGGAAGTTTTAATAACAGTTTAGTGACACTAAGTAAGTGGAAAGAATCAACAGGAGGACAAGGATGTTATTATAAATACCCAAATAATATGAACCAATTTGCAGATCTGCCAGTAACTATTCTGAAGGAAGTGACGGATATGAAAAACACTATCATGTGGTGAGAACAGAGGCCTGTTTCTCCAACCAAACCATCTTTCACCTTTTAAAATGACACAAATAAATAATCCAAGCTGGTTTTTTTTTTAAACAGGAAGAGATAAAGGAGCTGACAACGTCATATTTAAGAGAGTTTTAATTCAAAACTGCACCTCGGTCTCCAAGATTTTTTTTCATGGGATAAAGTAGGTCTTGCACGTTTGCATAAAAATGAGAGACCGGTCCTGCCTGTGGTTTGGCAGGAAACTGGCCACCTGCTCCTGTGGGTCACTTCCAGCCCTGAGCGTGGTCAGCGCCTGGGTGACTGAGCCCTGGGCCAGGCTGCCTCCTGGGCAAACAGAATACGCAGCGTCTCTCTCCCACCACACGCCACCTCCATCTTTCTTCCTTTGAAACTAAATATATTTTGCTGACTTAAGACAATGAAAGCGTGTTTCCTCTGCACATGAACAAGAACGCCCACCGGGCTGGTGCCCAAGGAGTCTGTGAGCACGATGGGCGGCGAGGAGAGTCCAGGTTTCCTCTGGTACTTCCTGTGAGTGTGGCGGGTGCCACTCCGCGCTCTGGGCGCCTCCGCATCCCCAAATCACAGGGCTCTCGCCTCCTTCTACTCTCCCCTAAAACCTTCATCAGGAGCACACCCCCTCACATACACACACACACACACACAGCAGGTCTTCATCGGCGCCCCTGTCCATCTCCAAAGTGTTCATCTTCCTCCAAAGCTCCTCCAGCGCTGGACGGAGGCGGGGTCATGCGCGCGCTCCTCGTGCATCCCAACCGGACCACCACCTGGAGGTTCCTCCCTTCCACCTGCCGCTTCAGCGCAAGCTCAGGACCTCAGGGGCAGCCATCAGCGGCAACCCCACGGCTGCTGCTTTTTTCCTTTCTCTCTTTGCCTTTGTACTATAACTCACTGCTTCCAGTGTTTCTTCTTGATAGGCTCAAGCATCGCCTTCAGGACGCCATCTCTGGAGCGTCTGATGTTGAGGGAGGCACCCCTCGGCCATGCTCCGCCCCCCCTCCCTGCCCCCGGGGGCCTGTGCAGACCTCTGTGTGTACCCACAACCCTTGGACTATTCCATCACAGGTCACTTCCCACCGCAAAACTCTTAAGGTCCTGGAGCCGTGGGCTATGTTCTGTGTATTCCTGTGTCTCCAGAGACCTAAAACAGAAGGTCCCCAAATGAACACATGGGAGCAGATTCCAAGTCAGTTGGAATAAGGCACGACTCACGATCTGATGCTTCTCAAACAGCCATCTGCTTGAGGAAACCTGGACGGAACCAGATGTTTCGGCGCGTCCTTAAACAGGAAGTCCCGTGAATCCTCTGCCGCTTTCTATACTGACCAGCACGCCTCACCTCTACAGTGAAGAAGCTGAGAAGGTTCACACAAGGACCCTTAGAGGCCTAATTTCTTAGTTCTTTGAGCCCAAGCCTAATTAATTGCTTAGCATTCGATTCTAAAGTACTTGCTTTCTCCATCATACTCGCAATGTCTTAGCTACGAATAAGGAGAGTGTCTGAAGCAAGGTCCTGGCAGGACCCAGGGGCACATGCAAATCAGGTGAGGGAGGACCACACCCAGTGTCCAGCCTGGGTCACAAAATGCACAAAGGCCAAGGGGAAGCGAGGGCTGTCGGTGGAGCAGAAACTCTGCACAGACCTCTCTCTTGCCTTCCCATCTCTTGTCAGCATCTCTCCTCTGCCAAACCCACCCAGAAGCAAAAGGGGGGGAAAGCACCGTAAAGCTACCTGTGCAGGGAGGCCTCCCAGGGTTTCCGGGGTGGCCAGTGGTCTGGGAGAGCAAGTGGAAAATGTCAAACACAGTGACGAATGCCCCCTGAAGACCAGCAAGGGCAGAGAAAAGGACTGTACACGCGAATCAGCCAGGTGGCTGTACAAAAAGCACTGAGGTTTATTTAGTTATTGCAGAAACTTCTCCCCCAGTGTTCTGCTTATAAACCAGTTCTAGCACTTGCAGTAGGTCATGTTCATGACACGCACGTGTGTATCCCTGGTCAATGTCCTTACAACAGGGCACGTGTCACAATCTTCTGAACGGCACCATCCATATCCACAGAGTCGAAACCTCCAGCAAGAGCACCTCAACAACCATCTTTTCCCAAAGCATCCCAGGCAACTCAGATGCTCCAAATGGCTATAACTGCCCCATAAGCTCTAGGAGTGTCATTCACCTTGACAACAGAATTCCCGAAAAGGGGCACTGGGCACCTGCCTCATCAGGCTTAAAACCTGTCCTGGGGTAGAACTAGCCCAGGGGAAAACAGATCGTCCCCAACAGAGAAGACAGAGCTGAGTTCAAGAAGGCATTCACTCACCAAAGAGTTGGGGGTCCAGGGCAGTAGTGACCAGTGAGTCTGTGCTGAGTTACCCACGGCCTCCACACCTTCCCTGGACACCCTCCCATCCCAGGACTCGAGAACAATGAGGACAGGATGGACAATAACTCAATGGCCCAAACTCCTGAAATTTATTTTAAATAAATTTATTTTAAATAACAGCTGCCTTCCAGTGACTTGGAGCAGCAGCTGAGTGCGGGGCATCTGCCAGTCCCTATCATCTCCATCAGTGAGAGGACAGCAAAGATCATGGACAGGTGGAGGATCCACATCATCACGAAGGCTTTGCAGAGGACCTCCTTCTGGTCCACAGGGCCTGAAGAGCTGAGAAGTGTCTCAGATGCAAACCTCTCTGAGTTCTGTCTCCTGTGCTAGCCCTGCATGGCTGCCACTACTTAGCTCTGCTAGAAGTCCAGACCCTTGCAAGTCCCACAGGAAATGCCTATCAATCTCCTGAGCTTTGGTCTCAGAGGGATCATAAAATCGTGACTGAAGGTGTCAAACATTTTCCCATTTCTTCTCATCACAGCGGAGAGGCAAGCACACAAGAGTTTAACTATAGATTCTGAAATGGGCCCGAGGTGTTGACCGGCCAGGCAGAGCCCTTCCAAGAGGAGAAGGCGCGGCAGGAAGAGCGCTGGCCCTGCTCCGCCCTGCTTGCCAAGGTCTGTCTCTCCTATTGATTCTCCATTAAGGAGCATCTATCACGGGGCTCTTTTCCTGGAACAGACTACAGAAGTCCCCTCTGACCTCTGATAAGCTGGCTGCCAAGTTTGGTCTATGGATGCAATGGCCAGGAAGCAAAGAGGTGGAGGGGAGGGAGGCACAGACCGCCCAATTAAAAGAAGAAAAAAGAAAAAAAAAAGAAAGAAAGGAAGTTAAGCCTTTCTATTTGGCTTTAAACTTGGAAATGGGAGTGACTGGGAGACCCCTCCAGGCGCATGCGCCAAATCCACGTCTGATGGCTTTACCACGTCCACGGGCTGGACTGACCCAAGGTGACGGAAACCTATTTTGGACCTGAAGGTCGGGGGAGCAGGAGAGGGCAAGGGAAGTCAATTACTTCCAGGCAAACTGCCCGATAAGCTTAAAGTGTAAATACAAGGCAAAAATAGATGCACAACCACTTTATCTCTCCAATCAGTCTCACAACCACGTCCTACTTCCTCCGAGAGTCTCCACAAAAGGCACCGGCCTCTGCGCAGCAGCCCACTCACTTGTGGGGGGAAGGTGGGCTTGCTGAGGAAGCCACAGGCCTGCAGCTTCAGGGCTCCTGTGTTAGAACTTGTGCAATGTCACCCCTCTAGTCTCTGCTTAAAACGAAACAAGATATAGTCCCTAATTCATTGTCAGGTGTCTTGGAGAAAAATTACAAGAATTGCAGGTTCTGAGCCCTCCCAGTAATAGGGATGTGGACACTGAAAATGCATTCTAAGGCAAAAATGAATAACAGCTCATCTGGTGAGAACCATCCTGGGTCCATGATCTCATTCACGGCACAGAGATAAGAAGGGTACCAGTTCCAGGGTGACAGGGGCAGTTGAATAGGATGAGAGCCTGCCCAGAAGGGGCCGGTGCATGATGAGCACTATGAAACAGTATGTTCTTATTCCTAATAAGATTGTTATTGGAAATCTCCTCCGATCACTCGAGATGTTCCCCAGGATGAAGACTCATTCATGGCCAATCTTCGCCTTGGCTCTCAGGGTGGACATTAGTAACTGGACACTGGCCTCTGTCAGGAGCACAAAGCAGCCCTCGCTGCTCAGAGTCATAGCTCAGACTCCACACGGATGCCCATCTTCCACTTCAACAGGCTCCCAAAGACAACATGTTCCACCAACAGTTCAGAGAAGGGAAAGCCTGGGATGCTTGAGTCAGTGCCTCCTAGCCAGGGTCCCAGTAGAGGACTCTCTGGAGAGCATGGCAGAGGCCAGGAGGTAATAGCACCATCCCAACAACTCTCCCAAATCAGTTCACCTCCACAGGTTCTCAAAGCCCTGCCCATCACTGTCTGAAAACAGGCATCACCCCAATCTTTCCTAAGGCCGGCCGTGCTTCTGCATCTCTTAGTAAAGTGAAGACATTCCTTCCCAATTTCCCCGTACAAATTCTAAACAGGAAAGAAGAACTGGCGCTGGATGAAGAACCAATCATCCTATATAAATTAGAGACTGCCTTTAAACATTGCCTGGGATCACTGTCCAGTTCTCATAAACGCGTTGCTTCTTTGTAAACATTAGTCTGCAAATTTAGAAGCACTTAATAAAATGTCAGGGGAAGCACCACAGCGATGGCCTGACTGGAAGCCGTCTCCAGAGCCCCGTCCACTCTTCCTAGAAGCCCAAGAGCCTCCCACCAGCTGGGGGTCCAAGGTCTTTCAGGGTGGACCTCGGGCTGGGGGTGGAGGGGCAACACTCTGGTCCCCGCCCCCTGCCCTGGCTCAGCCCTCCACGGAGGGGCTTCAGGTTCATGTCCAGGAGATGCTGGTCATGCTCTGGATGGGCGAGAGATCCCGGCCTGACTGCGGTCACACTGAAATGGTGTTGGACAGAGACTCCAGGAAGGATGGCCACACTCCACTTCCACGTGTGGGTCAGAAATAGAAGTATGAACCTAAACCAGCCTGGGAGTGTAGACACCGGCCTGCTTCCCTTTTCTCCTGGGGCCCAGTGAGAGAGGATCAGCATCCGCCTTCCTTGCCAGGCTGGAGGCACAGGCTGCTTAGCACAAGAACGCCTGGCTCTGAGCTTGGGAATCACTGCTGTTTCAACTACAGCGGCTTCATTTCAGAAGTGAGGAAATGGACACCCAGCAAAGCCAAGTCACTTGCCCAGGTCAGAGCTAAGGTAGAAATCAGAACCCAGGTCAGATCCACCCAGCACCCCCGCCTTTGACTCCAGCTCACGTCTTTGCTCCCCCTCCCATTTTAAAAATAAACTCAATATGGGGTCGAAGATATTTCTGAGCCATAGGGAAAACATAACAGACTCATATAACATGGGTGAAATTATTTTATTCACACCAAGCGAGAATCAAATGGGAGTGGGAAAGAAAGAGGCATATCCCGTTTTGTGGTTAATAAATGCTAATAACCTCAACGTGAACCCCTCTCACAGGATCCCTGGATCCCAAATCAGGACGTCAGCCAGTTTGGAAGATTTGCTCTAAACAGCCCTGAAATCCCCTGCAGCAGATTAGGGCAGAGATAGGATGAATTGGCCCCCTTTTCCTTTCACTGGTCCCCTTGACTTCCAAAAATAATATTCTGGCCCAGCTGTTCGGTCAGGGCCTCGGTTTATTTGTAGTTAGCCAGAGAGGGGACCATAAATGAAATTCAGATGCCGGGAGGGAGGAATGTCAGTCCTTCCAAATCCAACACTGAAAAGCCTTTCTTGTTTTCAAGCTGAATAAAGAACGTCGGGCAATGGAACTTTGATCCAACACGCCATCCAGTCCAAAGAGGAAGGGCCAGAAAAAAGTGGACTTGTCTGGAGATGGTTCTCAGCCTCTAAGCCAGCCAGCTCAGTCCCTTGTTTTAGCCCCCAGGGCATCTGGGCAGCCACAGGTCTGAGACACCCTCGGCAGCTGAGGGCTCCCCTGGGCACGCAGGGCATGAGGGTGCCGCCACGGAGAGGGGCCACGGGGCCTTTGTCCAGCAAAGAGAGCCTGGGCTCCAGGCTCCAGGTCTTGCAACCAAATCCCACCTCACCGGCTTCTTTGATAGTTGCTTGGTTTTTAAAGCTGAACCCTGTCCACAGGGTGGAGGTCCAGAGCAGGAATCCAAGGGTCTGACTTCTGAGCTCTGGACATGCTTCCACCATCAGACACACACCTCGCTGCCCCTAGGCTTCCACCTCCTCATAGAAAAAATGAAGAGCTTTATAAAGCTGTCCACGTGGCCATTCCCAGGTCTCTGAAGCAAGGATTTCAGAGGGAAACCAGAAGAAAACTGCCTTGAAAATGTACCTTCTCGCATTGATGCTTCTTTCCTGCCCCTTATCCCTAAACCCCACCTCCTGCCACTCAAACAAAGTGTGTCTGAAACTGGGGAGAGAAGACGTGAGGTGAGAAGCAGGGCCAGCAGGAGCCATCTGACACTAAAGCGGACATTCTCCCCGCTGCCTGCTGCCCTCGGCCAGCTGAACCAGGAATCTGCCTCTGCTTCACCCTCGGCCCCACCCCAGGAGGCTTCCACTTGCTTCATTTAAGAAAGATTTAGCATCGAAGTCAGCAAGGATCTCCCTCCAGGATGCTGTCAGACAAAAATAGCTAATGAGTCAGGTCTGTCCAGGTCAGGACACTTTTGTGCACGTGGCAGCTCCGTCCTGTCCTTAGAAACGGTTCCTGCTCCACTTCCTGCAAAGAGGTGTGTCAGCCAATTACACGCCCTGCGCCAGCCCTGCCCCGTGAGATGACATTGGCTTTTACACAGGTAAATGACTGGGGCAAAGTCAGGAAAAAATCTTCATTAGACGTGACAATTACATACAAATCAAATCTCTGCATCCCGAAATAAACTTACTTTTAGGAATTTATTTTCAGAAAATAATCAGAAATGCAGGCAGAGGGGTTCTCGTCGTGGCTCAGCAGAAATGAATCTGACTAGCATCCATGAGGCCAGGTTCGATCCCTGGCCTCACTCAGTGGGTTAAGGATCCGCCATTGCCATAAGCTGTGGTGTAGGCTGGCTGCTACAGCTCTGATTGCACCCCTAGCCTGAGAACTTCCATATGCCTCGAATGTGGCCCTAAAAAGACAAGGAAGGAAGGAAGGAAGGAAGGAAGGAAGGAAGGAAGGAAGGAAGGAAGGAAGGAAAGGCAGGCAGGCAGGCAAGCAAGCAGAACTTCACAATGGTAATCTCAGTATTATTTGTAATACTGAAAAAGTAGAAAAAAGTTAATACCAATAGTGTGGACTAGTGAAATTAATCATAATAGTGCCCTAGAATGGGATATCACAAAATTATGATTTTCTAAAAATAGTGATTTATGGGGAAATTGGAAAACAAGATATAAGTACATATATATGGAAATACACCAAAATATTAATAATGATTACATGTAGGTGATGAAATTTGGGTGACTTTTTCTCTTCCTATGTTTCTTTATTTCCAAATTTTCTAATTTTTTCTTACAGAGTAATAAAGGCTCTTTATAAAATTTTCCAACATTAAAAAAGTCTGTAAAATAAAAAGAAAGTTCAACACCCCTACTTTGAGTTCCATTCCTCACAAGTACACGCTGTTAACTTCTACTGAGCTTTCTTCTAATCAGTTTTGGGTTTTTTTTTTTTTTTTTTGCACAAAAGTAGGAACATACTGTCGACAATATTCTATAACCTGTCTTTTCAAGTAAGTGTTTACGTCAGCACATACATGTGTGTGCTAGGCTCCCTTTTCAGAAGACTGCGTTGTTGCCATAGTTACCATAATTTCCGTCATGAGGCCCCTATGCCAGGAACGTGGGATTCAGTCCTGGGCTCAAACAACCTTACACACACGCCTGCTCATAAATTGCCAGTGTTTCTGCAGTTAGAGCCCTTTTAGAATAGAAAATGGATATATTTTAAATTTCTGTAGTTAATACCACACTTTCCTCCAAAAATAGTTGAAAAGCATATGCTCCATCTAGGAGTTCTTTGTTAAATGCGCCCTCAGCAATTCCAAATCAGTCCGTTTATTTCTCGACAGATAAGAGATGGGGTCCTGTTATTATTTTAACCTACATTTTTATTATTAGTGAGGTTGATTTTATTTTTGTATGATTTATTGGTAATGTGGCCTTCTTTTATAAGTTGTTGATAAATAACATTTTCCACTTTCTTCGTAGGCTATTTCTCTTTTTTTGAAGCCAAATTATTATATCCTCTTACATACCATGGAGAATAAACCTTAAACATCTTCTCATATATGAGTTGCCTTTATACCTTGTTTATGAAGTTTTCCATCATAAAAACCTTTTCATCATTGTTTTATATTAAGGAAATGAAAGGTATTTTTAGTGGATTAAATATCAAGCTTTCAATAAACATGGATAAAATGGGAGGTTGAAGCATCAATATCTTGGCTATTTTTCCTCATTGACTGGAACAGGAAATTGAATCCTTCTCAGCAGGGACGATTTAAAGGTTTGGATTCGGAAAAGAGTTTCCATAATTATTCAAAAAGAATGAGGTTTTTAATTGAGTATCACCCATTGCCCTAAATCCACAATCATTTGATTATCTTGCTAAAACAACTGATGTTTCAAATGATTGCTCCATTTGATTTTTCCTTCCATTTGAATGCTTTTTAGAAAGCAATGGAATTAATTATCATGAAAACATTCATGGAATAGAGTCAAAAGTCATTGAAACTAAAGTGATGATTTAGATGATCTAGCTGGCTGAAACTTAGCTGCTTCCATCTGAAATGCCAAGGCCAACAGCATTCTAAGGCTATCCCTGCCCAATGAGAATCCAACTTGCTCTATGTCAAAAGATGCCTCCTGCCATATCATGACACCATTTTTGATTCTCACCACACCTTCACTTTTGTAATTCTCCAACAAGTGCCTTGGAACCCTGGGGTCATGCAAAAATAGGTACAGAAGACCTGCTCAACCTCCAGTGGCCACAGGGAGCTCAAGAGTGCATCTGGGACAGGATGCTCGTCTGGTGCTAGACATGCCATTTTAGAGCACATTTAAAGACCCTGGCATCCTCTGGGATCCAGGAGCCCCACAGGGTCTGGGTTTAGTTCAGACTCGTCACCAGCCTCCCCAAGGCTAAATGGAGTTCCCATCCTAGGTTAGGTTCATCCCAACCAAGCCCAGTTTGGGTTTGTAAAAAATTAATAAACAGAACTTCCAATTCAATGGAGCCGGGAGACCAGAAGGGGCAACTCTCAAGCCCTGTGATTACAGCAGAGCCCAGATGAGGAAGAAAGACCCCTTCCCTCTCCTAGAGGGACCCAGCCAATGAAAAGCCATGGACTGTTGACTTCTGCCCTCCCATCTTCGTCTTTCCCTCTACAGAAGCATCTCCTTCCTTATCATGTGGGGTCTTGCACATGGCTCTCCAGGGTTGCAGACCTCGAACTGCATTTCTCTGCTGATCCCAAACAAAGCCATCTTTGCTGGAGACTACCTGGCATCTATTTGTTTCAGGGCAACAGGTTCCCCTGGACAGAGGCAACCCAAGCCCTCTATTACCCTTCCCTAATCCTCAAGAACACTCCTTGAGACATCTAAATCCTCTCTAGAGCCCGAGGCTGGGCTGCGTAGATCCAGAGGCTCTGGGAAGAGCCGCGTGCACGGCCCCCCCTTGCCCCAACCAGACCTCATGCAGACTTTGCTGGCCCTGGACCCCTCTCAGAGGCCCAGTATTAGAAATGCAATTGGTTCCTCAAAGTTGAAGGAAAATGTCAAAGTGTCTGTTTCAGCAAATCCCCTCTTTCATGTGCCATTCATACTACATCAATGAGAAAGCACAAGGTCAATTTTATGTACCAGTAAGAAAAAAAAAAGCTGCAATTTAAAAAAATACATTAGAGGGTTGTTGAAATTTTTAATGAAGAAAATATGATATTTTCCCCATAAAATTTCATTTTTCACCTGTCAATTTGGCCAAAAAATAAATAGAGAGAGAAAGAGATGATCGTGTTCAGAGTTTACATCCTCATAAAGAATGTCCTATAATAGTTGAGATGAGTTGTGTTCGTCCTTTTCCTCTGTGAAGACACTCACATGGCAAAGGGTCTCATACTCCAGTCCTACCTTCTAGGACCCACAGAAGACCAGTGGGAGTCCTTCCTTGGGTTTTTAACCATGGCTAGAAAATAGGTTCATACCCTCTCCAGGGGCAAAATTGGGAGGTACGGCGCCCTGAGGCGGGATCAGCCAAGGGTCTGGACCTGCAGTGGGGGCACAGAGCTGAGATAATGGAGTTCACCGCAAGTGGAAGGAGAATCTGGCAGTATTGAAATTCCGATTCCAACTGCCCTGATGTCAACTGCAATCACACAAATATTCCAGAACTTTCTTCTCTTTGTCTGATGTTAGGTCAGAGCTAGACCACTGTGACTTGGAACCAGGAGGAGTCCATGTGGGCTTGGGAGGGGGGCTGGTTAAGTTACATGCATGATGACCTCACCACTCTACAAACATCTAGAACACCCCCCACTGGACGAGAAATGTAATTAAGATTCATGAAAGAAAGTAGTGAAAGGAGGTCATTGTTGATGTGGTCCTTCACAAACAAGGCCCAGAGCTAACCTCTTGAAGTGGCTTCTTACAGACAAGACAGGGGTTACAACAGTAAGAGCAGTCAAGTGGATAAGAGTCCAGTCTGACTGGAACCCCCACCCCTGAGCCTGTGTCCTCACCTACAATACTCACACCTAAACGGGTAACCTCTAGGACCTGCCAGGTTTTTTGAGCTCCTACAATATCTAGTGAGAGGAGCCTCTTTTCTCAAATAGCCATTTTCTGAGCTCAGTTTCCCACAATACTTCTGGATATTGAAAAGAAAAATCTAAGTCAACCCAACACTCATGCTGGGTTTGTGCCTTAGAGGGCATTGTATGACTGCTCTGGATCCAAGTCACTTTTCATGCAGAAAATGCCAGGTCCCCATCCTCTCCCCTGTCATCAGAGTAGCTCTGGAAAGAACAGCCGGGAATACGGGCAGATGAGCGCATGGGTGGGTATCAGCTAAGTCACAGGAAGCAAACCTCACAGCACCTGGAAAGCATCCTTGCAACTTTCAAAGGACTGGACAGGTCCTCATGCAGCTTCATGATGAATCTACTGCCATGGATATGAGACAGAGCTCTCAGGATCCCTAAAAGTCCCTGGTTTAGCTTCCCATCAATTCCTGAACCCCCTCCATACATCAGACTCCCCCAGGAAGAGGGAACTTTGGATTTTCCAAGGTAACATTCTGTCTCGGAAGAGCTCTAAAGGCTAAGTTCCTTGTTTCAGTAAAGCAAAATTCTTTGACCCTTCTCCAATCACCTGATCCTGATTCTGTCACACAGATGTGTCTCCAAAACGCTACACTGCACCTGGTCATGGAGCTTCAGATGTCCAGAGGCCACGTGCACCGTCTTCTCTGCGGCTGGCTGGCTGCCCTTCCCGAGGCTGCGCCTTACCTGATGAGAGCCCAGACAGTCCTTTCATGGGGATAAAATCACCAGCTCTAAGTTTATTCGCATACAGCTGCCAGCTGCATCATTTGACAAGAAGAGCTTTACCAAGAGTGACACCAATACAGAAGAGCCAGGAAGCGAGCAAAAGGAGTAGGATTTGGACCTGCTTTGCCAGGATTGAGGAATGTCAATAAACGGCCCACTTTTTTTCTGTTTTTTTTGTTTTGTTTTGTTTTGCTTTGTTTTCTTTTTTGGCCACCCTAAGGCATATGGAGTTCGCAGGTCAGGGATCAGATCCGAGCCACAGTTGTGACCTATGGGGCCAGAGGTCAAACCCTATGTCCTGGCATTGCAGAGATGCCACAGATCCCATTGTGCCGCAGCAGGAACTCCAAGCACCCACTTTCTTTAATCAAGATTTTGTTTCATTTCCAGATCTTAAAACCAAAAAGTATAGATAGCTCTGAGCCCAAGCATCGCAGACCAAAATCTGCACTGGGGGAGCAGGAAACTCGAAGGTCAGTTCTTCCTCCAGCCAGTGGACTAGGCAGAAACAAAGCTATTCTAAATGAATCAGAAGATGCCCCATTTGTAAAATACTTCCAGGGGTACACGATGAGTTGTTCTAGCTCTTAACACCTGCAGGGCAACACGATTCCATACCTCCGTTGCTCTCATTCTCTTCCTAGAAGCAAGGACGCATCAGGCATGGGGTTTTCACAAAACAGACCTAACTGCACGTGGTGCACACTCGTCTGATAACACGATCACACAGAACTCAAGGCAGCCATCAAGCAGCAAGACAGCCTCGGGTGGCCTGTGGCAGCCTGACCTGGGGATATCTCATTAAATGCCAGTGCCTCTTGAAGTAGAACTGAAAAGTTCCATAACTGCAGGAAAACTGTGTTAGAAAAGAGAAGCAAAATTCTGCAGGACAACAACCAGCAACACATTTAGACCGAGCCTCTCTCCAGGCCAGACTGACCATCCCTGAGCCTGCCTGCCACCCGCCACCCAAGCCTGGGCCTTGAGCTCCCACCGGCCCTCCCTCCAGGACCAAAGGCGGCTCTGACCACACCTGCGTTTCCTTTGGATGACATAGGGGTGGCCAACACAGCATTTTATATTTGGATTATTTGCCAAAACACAAAGTCCAGGTGTGGGCTGGACCTCCAGCCTCCATGGCTGCTCCCCGAGGGGAGGCCAGGACCGCTCCACCCAGGGCCCTGTCCTCCGTGTGGCTCTGTGTGGAGTCTAGCTGCCATGAGAGGTGGGGCGAGGGGAGGCTAAAATGTTTCCAGAACCACTGCAGACAGACATGTGGGCAGACAGGCCAGAGGGCAGCCACACAGGCCTGACCCTCAGCCCTGGGGAAGTTCCCAGTTCAGTGCTGGTGGCCCCAAGACAGGGATGGCCAGTTTCTCAGGCTCCTGGAGGACTGGGGCTGCTCCCGAGAGGGGGCTCAGAGGTCCTCTCAGGAGGCAGCTGCATCCTAGTTCCCAACCCAGAGAACCGTGGGGACCAAAAGAACCCCACCCCCGACACCACCCACTCCTCCGAGTGAGAGAACCTGAGATTCCACTGCTTAACCAGATGAAGCGGCCTCCGTGTTCCTGACCACATCTTGACATAAGATTTCTTATTAAAACAAACAAACAAACAGTTTTTCAATTAAAAAAAAAAGTATCCTGTATGGCAGAACCAAGCCCACATGCCACATGGAAGGAGCCACACCCAGCAGCCCACCCTTCTGGAGAAGCATGCGCCCTCTGTGGCCAGCGCCCCCCATATCTGAGACATGCTCCACTCCCTACCAGTACCCATGACACTTGAATGCGACAGTCCTGATCCCTCCCCTCCACCTTCCTCTCTGCTGGTTTTCAGAGCACATCAGACCCCTGCTTGACCTTGACCCAGGTGTCCAAAGCCACAGAGTAACGAGCTCAGTATTCCTGGAGCTTCCTGTTCAGGAATTCTTGATGAGAGGTCACTTATGACATCATTTTTATATCAAAACAACTATGGATAAATTACAAAGTAGAATAAAACGGTGTATCTTTTAAAATAAAAGTCATGATTGCAAAAAAAAAAAAAAAAATGCGTATCTGAAGTTAGGTCAGTGGCTTCCAGAGACCTGTGAGTACTCCACAGGGCTGTGTAGGAAGTGGGGCTTGTCACTGCTGTGAGATGCCCGGGCTGTCATGCTCCTGACACTGTTATGTTAATACAGGCCCCTTCACAGCTGAAAGGGCTAAAACAGACTACAAGTTAATTTAACTTTAAAGACAGGAATTCTGGGATTATGATAAATTCCTCCCAACACCCAGATATTCACATCGATGTGTATATGTATAATTTATTTTCAAGTTATTTAGTATGTGCAGGATCAGCAATACAAAACCCATTCTAAAAGAAATACTGAAAGGGCTTCTCTAAATTAAAAAGAGAGAGAGAGAAAAGAGAAAAAGAAGAATTAGGATGGAGGAAACCACAATTGGAAAGGAGTCGCTTAAATAAGTCAGCATACAGATCTAAACATGAAGATGTTAAAAAAAAAAAAAAAGACATCAAAATCATACAATGTGGGGAAGGAAAGTTAAGAAAATATAGATTCTTTTTTTTTATTTTAATGATGTGTTTGAGCCTATATGACTATCAGGCAAAAGCAAGCAGATATAGGAAGGACTTAACATGCTTAAAAAACAGGGCAACCACAAATCAAAACCGAACATTACATTCACGAAAGCTGAAAAGAAAAGTACTCAAGCATAAAATAAATGGAGACCATCCAACCCAAAAAAGAAAAGAAGAAAAACATAGAATCAACTGGAAAACAAGATTTAAAATGGCAATAACTATGTATCTATCAATAATCACCTTAAATGTCAATGGACTGAATGCTCCAATCAAAAGATACTGAGTGGCAGATTGGATAAAAAAGAAAAAACCTTCAATCTGATGTCTATACTCATCTTAGAGCAAAGGACAAATATAGATTGAAAGTGAGGGGATGGGAAAAGATATTTCATGCCAATGGACAAGACAGGAAAGCAGGAGTTGCAATACTCATATCAGACAAAATAGACTTTAAAATGAAGGCCATAAAGAAAGACAACAAAGGACACTATTTAATGGTTAAGGGATCCATTCAAGAAGAGGATATTATAATCATCAATATATATGCCCCTAATATGGGAGCACCCAGATACCTCCAACAATACTAACAGACATAAAAGGAGAATTTGATGGGAATACAATTATAGTAGGAGATTTTAGCACCCCACTCACATCAATGGACAGATCCTCTAGACAAAAAATCAATTAGGCAACAGAGATCCTAAAGGACACAATAAAAAAGTGAGACTTAATCGACATTTTCAGGACATTACATCCAAAAAAATCAGCATATACATTCTTCTCAAGTGCACATGGAACATTCTCAAGAATTGATCACATACTGGGGCACAAAGCTAACCTCAACAAATTTAAAAGTATCAAAATTATTTCAAGTATCTTCTCTGACCACAATGGCATGAAACTAGAAATCAACCACAGGAAAAGAAATGAGAAAAAAACTTACTACATGGAGACTAAACAACATGCTACTAAAAAACCAATGGGTCAATGAGGAAATCAAGAAGGAAATTAAAAAATACCTAGAGACAAATGATAATGAAGACACATCCACTCAAAATCTATAGGATGCCACAAAAGCAGTGCTCAGAGGGAAATTCATAGCAATACAGGCCTTCCTCAAAAAAGAAGAAAAATCTCAAATCGACAACACCTAAATGAATTAGAAAAAGAAGAACGAACAAAACCTGAAGTCAGAAAAAGGAAGGAAATCATAAAGATCAAAGAGGAAATCAGTAAAGTAGAGATTTAAAAAAAAGCAATAGAAGAAATCAATAAAACCAAGAGCTGATTCTTTGAAAAGGTAAACAAGATTGACAAACCTCTGGCTAGACTCACCAAGAAGAGGAGAGAAAAAACCCAAATAAGCAAAATAAGAAATGCTAAAGGAGAAGTCACAACTGATACTACAGAAATACAAACAACCATGAGAGAATACTATGACCAACTGTATGCCAACAAATTTGACAACCTAGAAGAAATAGACAACTTCCTAGGGACTTACAGCCTGCCAAAACCGAATCAAGAAGAAAGAGATCAACTGAACAGACCAATCACTAGAAATGAAATTGAATATGTCATAAAAACACTCCCTACCAATAAAAGCACATGACCAGATGGCTTCACAGGTGAATTCTACAAAACATACAAAAAGGAATTTATACCCATCCTCCTTGAACTTTTTCAAAAGGTTGAAAAAGAAGGAACACTCCCAAAGACATTCTATGATGCCACCATCATCCTAATTCCGAAACCTTTTAAAATTGCGCAACAAAAAAATCAAATACCTGGGAATACACCTGACCAAGGAGGTAAAGGACTTATATGCCGAGAACTATAAAACATGAATCAAGGAAATTAAAAAGAAGATGTAAAGAAATGGAAAGATATTCCATGCTCCTGGGTTGGAAAAATTAATATTGTAAAAACGGCCATACTACCCAAAGCAATTTACAGATTCAATGCAATCCCTATCAATTACCCATGACATTTTTCACAGAACTAGAACAAACAATCCAAAAATTTATATGGAACCACAAAAGACCCAGAATCACCAAAGCAATTCAGAGGAACAAAAACCAAGCAGGAGGCATAACTCTCCCAGACTTCAGAATATTACAAAGCCACAGTCATCAAGATAGTGCAGTACTGGTACCAAAACAGACATACAGACCAGTGTAACAGAATAGAGAACCCAGAAATAAGCCCAGACACCTATGGTCAATTAATCTTTGACAAAGGAGGCAAGAACATAAAATGGGGAAAAGACAGTCTTTTCAGCAAGTGTTGCTTGGAAACCTGGACAGCTGCATGTCAATCAATGAAACTAGAACATACCCTCACATCATGCACAGAAATAAACTCAAAATGGCTTAAAGACTTAAATATAAGACAAGATACCATCAAAATCCTGGAAGAGAACATAGGCAAAACATTCTCTGACATCAACCTTATGAATATTTTCTCAGGTCAGTCTCCCAAAGCAACAGAAATAAAAGCAAAAATAAACTGGTGGGACCTAATCAAACTGACAAGCTTTTGCACAGCAAAGGAAACCAAAAAGAAAACAAAAAGACAACTTACAGAATGGGAGAAAATCATTTCAAATGATGCAACTGACAAGGGCTTAATCTCTAGAATATACAAGCAACTTATACAACTCAACAGCCAAAAAGCCAACAACCCAATTGAAAAATGGGCAAAAGACCCGAATAGACATTTTTCCAAGGAAGATGTACAAATGGCCAATAAGCACATGAAAAAATGCTCAACATCACTGATTATTAGAGAAATGCAAATCAAAACTACCATGATATACCAGCTCACACCAGTCAGAATGGCCATAATTAATAAGTCCACAAATAAATGCTGGAGAGGGTGCGGAGAAAAGGGAACCCTCCTGCACTGTTGGTGGGTACGTAAGCTGGTACAACCACTATGGAAAACAGTATGGAGGTACCTCAGAAAACTACATATAGAACTACCATATGACCCAGCAGTCCCACTCTTGGGCACATATCCAGACAAAACTTTCCTTTAAAAAGACACATGCACCCACATGTTCATTGCAGCACTTACTCACAATAGCCAAGACATGGAAACAACCCAAATGTCCATCAACAGATGATTGGGTTAGGAAGATGTGGTACATATACACAATGGAATACTACTCAGCCATAAAAAAGAACAAAATAATGCCATTTTCAGCAACCTGGATGGAACCAGAGACTCTCATACTGAGTGAAGTAAGTCAGAAAGAGAAAGACAAATACCATATGTTATCACTTACATTTGGAATCTAATATATGGCGCAAATGAACCTTTCCACAGAAGAGGAAATTATGGACTTGGAGAATAGATTTGTTGCTGCCAAGGGAGAGGGGGAAGGAGTAGGGTGGATTGGGAGCTTGGAGTTAATAGATGCAAACTATTGCCTTTGGACTGTATTAGCAATGAGAGCCTGCTGTGTAGCCCTGGGAACTATGTCTAGTCACTTATGATGGAGCATGATAATGTGAGAAAATAGAATGTGTACATGTATGTGTAACTGGGTCACCATGCTGTACAGTAGAAAAAAAATTGTATTGGGGAAATAACTATTAAAAAAAGAATTTGAATTAACAATACACATTACTATATATAAAACAGATAAACAACAAGGACCTACTATATAGGGACCTACTGCCCAGAGGCCTATAAACAGTATTTTTTAATAACCTACAACGGAAAAGAATCTGAAAATTCTAGTCAGTTTTATATATATATATATTATACATACATATAACATATAATATATATAGAATATATATATGACTGACTTTGCTGTATACCTGAAACTAACAGAACAGTGTAATCAACTATACTTCAATTTTTTAAAAGTGATGTCATTAACATAGCTGTATTATCAAAATAAAGAACCCTCCCCCTTTTCTGCCCCAGGAAACAGCTCACTGCAAAGAAGCCCCCTCCCCCACTACGCAGGGTGCCCCTTATTGACCTCGGACAAGGCCAGGCATGGGCCCTCCACCTTCCCATCTTTGTCTCATAAACTATTAGCCAAATGATTGTCCCCACTGACCAATAAGGACAAAGTACCTACTGACGTGACTTGACCAAAGCGAAGTCAGATTCTCCCCACGGGGCCCTGGGCCTGACACCTGGGAGCAGAACAGACTCCCAGGGGCTCCGGGAACAAACTGACCTCAGGGAAAACAACAGCCTGTCCCACCATGCCCCTGCACCCCATTGTGTGTTTACCTTCCACCCCCATGAAGGCAAAGCCCTTTTTCCCTGACCTCTGAGACGCTGGCAAGTCTCAAGTTCAGAGCATCCACCCCACTGTGACAGGCCTTGGGGTAAAGCGTCTCTTTACCTAAGTCTGAAGTGAGTCTTGCATTTCACTAAAGACACTACTCAGATATTAGCAAACAGGTTATCACACTGTCTGGGACAGGGTGGGTCCCCCCACCCCTCAATCTGACCTGCTCCCAGGGTCGGAAGTGGACAGAGCAGATGCCCAGGAGGCCAGTCTGTGTCCTGCCTTCCATCCAGACCATACAACCATCTCAGACACAGCTTCTTAGTGCTGTCCCTTTTCAATATTTATCATGACTTTTATGAAATATTCACATGGTATCAACAGCTCCAGCAAAGCCAAGTCCGTGACAATTTCGCGGATGAACCATGGAGTCGGGTACATTAACGTATGGGTGTCCTAAGTGACCAGAAGCCATTCCAGGTTGAGAATCTTCAAAAAGCACATACATACATCTGGTTCCATTACACAGCCTTCATATATCACCTGAAGATGTTGAGGTTGGAGAAAAGCCTATCCCTGATGCGATGGTCCCCCACTACACGAAGCTCAAACCCCTCCCTCTGCACTCGAGCCCCCAAACTTCCTCTCAAACTACTTTTCAAGCTTATTTGCCTCCGACCCCAGCTGTGTTACGCCAGGACCCTTCACAATTACCAAGAGATACCCAAAGTTTCCTAAAGCAACCCAAGAGCATGAGATCATAAGAGGAACCATCTTCACCACCCACACTAAAGTCCAAGGCCAGAGCCCTCCAGAGAAACCCAGAAAAATAGTGCAGCCTCTCTCAGAAAGCCACCTGCCTCTAAGTGACCTCCTCTGTGCAGCTCACACTCAGATCCCAAAGTGAGGACATCTCTAGTCGGCTGTCACCATCCCCTCCCCTCTGGAGTATGTCCAGCAGCCCCCCTCTGCCCGAGGCACCCCAGAGCCCCTCACCCTTCTGTTGCCACCCTGAGGATCATTGTCTTTGGCTCAGGAAGGAATCAATCACGATCCGGTGCCTCAAAGGGAACAAAATGCGCCCAGGTAACTGATGCAGAACACAAAGCAATCATGGAGTCGGCTGCAGGATAAAAGTCACCCGAGCCTGCCTCCGGTTCTACCCCAAGCCCAGCCCAGACGCCAAGGGAAGCAGGACCCCAAGCCCCAGGGCTGCTCGCCCTGCCGCCCACGGACACCAGAGGCTGCCATCCTTGACCTTCCACTGCAGCGCACTCTGAGCTTACCCTGCCTTATCTCATCTTTGTATTGTCTGTTTAGCACTGTGCCTTCCTCCTGAAAGGATGCAGCGGACCCCTACAGGATATCAACATGATACACAGAACAGCTGAAAATCAAAAAGAAAATACCACAGGTGGTCATTGTATACAAAACATTATGGAACAGAGAGGCTGCTGGGGAAAAATGCACATCAAGACAGAAATATTTTGTTATGCTGGAGTAATCTGGAATTGAAAAAAACTATAGCAAAGCTTTGGAAAGAAAAAGGCGTTTTAGTAAATCTGCAGTGACCCACCCACACAGTATGAAATGCTATCAAGTTATGACTTCATGTGTTGAATGAAGGCTCAGTTTCTGATTAAAGCATTTAATTATTCTTCATAAATTCCATGAGAAAAAAAATGACTAAATGGCCTATTGATGTTGAAAAAACTAAGTTAAACTGGGAATAAATGACTTTATTCTAAAAATCACTATTAAAATGAATTTTCATAGGAGCACAAGAATATCTTTAATGTGTGGTTGAAACGTATTTCAGAAAATTTCATCCTGCTAAATACATGGCACAAAAATAGAACACTGTTTCAAATTAATTAAGACAAATTATTGACTCTTAATAAGAGACAGACAACTCAAACCTTTTGCCTATAAAGCAATAAATTGACGCTTGGAATTTCTGTCGTGGCGCAGTGGTTAACGAATCCAACTGGGAACTATGAGGTTGCGGGTTCGATCCCTGGCCTTGCTCAGTGGGTTAAGGATCCGGCGTTGCCGTGAGCTGTGGTGTAGGTTGCAGACGCAGCACGGATCCCACGTTGCTGTGGCTCTGGTGTAGGCCGGTGGCTACAGCTCCGATTTGACCCCTAGCCTGGGAACCTCCATATGCCGCGGGAGCGGCCCAAGAAATGGCAAAAAGACAAAAAGACAAAACAAACAAACAAACAAACAAAAACGAAGCTTGGTTCATGGCAACCCAAACTCTTCAGATTCTCTACTTATCAAATTGAAATCTGTCATATTTTAGGCTTTAAAATATTCTAACTGGTGTTGAATGTCAGAATGTTTACACATTGGACATTTGTGGTCGTGGAGGGTGAGTTCATCAAAATGTATATGGTCTCAGGAGATTTCCTTTCTAAACAATTTTTCAAACACCTACTTAAATGAGTTCCTGCGGGGGAAATACGTGTAGTTGGTCTAGAAAACCATGTTTTACAGTGACAATAGAGTTAGTCTAGCAATTAACATATTATTTACAGTTTCTTAAAATGTGACCTGATGTAAACCCTGGATTTTAGATGATAGTGATGTCCACGTAGATTCCCCAATAGCAGCAAATGGACCACTTTAGGGCTTGATGCTGACCATGGGGAGGCTGCATGTGTGGGGACAAGGGGACATGGGGAATCTCTGAACTTCCTGCTCAACTCTGCTGTGAACCTAAAACTGCTCCCAAACATGAAGTCTCTTTAAAGGGAAAGCTGTCTGATGTACTATTATCCCAAAAATAGGGTATCTGAATAGACAAAAAATCATCTTCCACTGCCTTTCTGTGCCCAACGTCATAGAGCCTAAGACTCCATGAGAAAAAATGCACTGTCCACAGTTACTGCATCTCAGCTCTGTGAATCCCTCCCATAAATTCCTTCCTCATCTCGTCTCATCTTAAAGTAACCGTTTTCGATGCCCTTACACTGATGAAACCGTGCAATGCTAATAATGAGTTTAGAAGCATCTTTCTCAGAAAAAGACCTTACGAGCTCAGGTATACGTGGAATTTAAAGCAAAAACAAGAAGGAATTAACAGATACAGAGAACGCATTGGTGGTTCCCAGAGGCAAGGGTAGCAGGGTGTGTGCTGTGGGCGAAGGGGGTCAAAAGGTGCAAACTTCCAGCTATAGGATAAATAAGTCTTCTGCACTGGAATGCACAGTGTGGTGATCGTGGTTAACACTGTGCTGCACGTTTAAAGGTGCCAGGAGAGCAGATCTTAAACGTTCTCATCAGGTGAAAAAAAAAAATGTATAAGTAAGTGAGGTGATGGGTGTTAACTAGACTTATTTCACAATATATACAAATATCAAATCATTTTATTGTACACCAGATATTAATGTTACCTATCAATTACATATGAATTCTTTTTAAAAAGCGATTTTCTTGGAGTTTCCATTGTGGCGCAGTAGTTAACGAATCCAACTAGGAACCATGAGGTTTCGGGTTTGATCCCTGGCTTTGCTCAGTGGTTAAGGATCCAGCGTTGCTGTGGCTCTGGCATAGGCCGGTGGCTACAGCTCCAATTTGACCCCTAGCCTGGGACCCTCCATATGCCAGCAGGAAGCAGCCCTAGAAAAGGCAAAAAGACAAAAAAATTAAAATAAAATAAAATAAAATAAAATAATAAAAAGCCCTTTTCTCATCCTGAAAGTTCCTGATTGGGATAATAAAAATGTGGCCATGCTCACCTTAGTGCCATAATCCTCAAATCACCTGGGGGGCTTGGCAAATCCCAGGTCCATGGCAGGGCTGAGAATTTGCATTTCTAGCAAGTATGAGGTAATGCTGAGCTGCTGGTTCAAAAGTTGAGACCCACTGTCTTCATATGTATCAGGAAACTCCAACAGTTTTGTTTTTGTTTTTGGTTTTTTTTTGGTCTTTGTAGGGCCACACTCGCAGTATGTGGAAGTTTCCCAGGATAGGGGTCCAATCAGAGCTGCAGCTCCCAGCCTACACCACAGCCACAGCAATGCCAGATTTGAGCCGTGTCTGTGATATACATCGCAGCTCAGGGCAGGGCTAGATCCTTTAACCCACTGAGTGGGGCCAGAGATCTAAACCACATCCCCCTGGATACTAGTCAGGTTCTTAACCCACTGAGCCACAACGGGGACTCCCCAAAAGCTCTTTTTCAACATACTAAAACAGCACAATTCTGAATCAAATACTTCAGCAAAATTCTAAAGTGTGTGTGTGTGTATGTACATACATAGGTATATATGTATATGTTTTATACTGTGTATTATACATGTACATACATATATATTTTATATGTACACACATATATATAATTGTATGAAATAAAGTAAAAATTCTATTACAATTTTCCATGGTATTCCTACCGGTTATAATAGGTAAATATTCATTCCATTTAAGGGTTGTTTGTTTCTCCTCCAATGTCAGTCAAGACACTTAGCTATAAAAGGAAACTGGTGGCCAACAACAGCTTGGCTATACTGTTTCATATTGAACATTAAAAAAAATTTTCACATATTATCACAAATTACCATGAAGAGTAAGACAAGGCTGGATGGCTTCAAAACCATCCAAGAAGCTCACAGACCATTTCTATGTCTGTCAGAACTTTGATTTATCTATTCAGCAACAGAGGTGCATTAGTTTGACCTTAAACTAAGTAGGTCAGGAGTTGTGATGTCACCTAGTTATCAAGTTATTAAGTTATCATCAAGTTATCCATAAGGGCAAACGTAAAAATTTATACCTATTGACTCTTCCTAAAGATATATCTTCTAGGGTAATCATCAATTGTTTCCACCTAACATTTAAGAACTTCGAAGTTTTTGGCTATTTAGGATTGATGGTTGGGTTAAGGACAGTTAAATAAGTACTTATCAAGACATGGAACTCAGAAACAAATGCTCATGGCTTGAATGTTTGAGAATTTTAAAAGTATGTTCATTTATCACACTAGATAATTGAGAATTAAGTTTTGTCAGTGCTTCCTAAGCTTAAACCAGTCTACAAAGTTAGTTAAGGAAACGTCACAGAAGAAAGGAATTCCTTGTTTATGTGAACTCCTATCCATAACGTACACACTTTCTAAACCCATTTGAGGTCAAGAAAGATAGGTTTCCAGTCACTGTTGTAAGTGAAAGACATTCTAAATGTCCAAAGTGGAGAACTGTTAAATAAGCATGGTATTTAACTCATGATAACAGTAAACAGAATCCCAACAATAACTAAGTAGAAAAAGTAACAAAACAGAAATACTATTATGATGCAAAATTTACATACATATAATGTCACAATTATGTACAAAATATATATATATGGAGAAAACCATATATAAACCTCCAAAATACTTCAAGGAGCACACTACATTGAAAAAAAAGTCATTGTTTATCTGAAATTCAAATTTAACTGAGAATCTTGTATTTCATCTGGCAACCCTAACACTAAATACCCACACAAAATTCTAAGCATTCAAAATATTTGAGGTACTATATTTAATTAAATATTTGGTATCTTGGTAAAGAGAGATCCCCTACAAAAACCAGCTTTATTCCTCAAAATGCTACAATGCAACTATATACAGACATGCTGGGAAAACTAACCATCAATAGGTATTTCTCACTTTGTCACTGGATTGGGATGAACTTCTTAGACCTATAGTAAGAGGAAAGTATTTTCACTGTGTTCAAAGCTGAATAATAAGCATAATAAGCTTAAGAAAGTGCCCTGTAAAAATATAGTAGCTGGCTGTAATAACTGCTATTTTCCAACATTCATCATAACAGATTTTAAAAGAGTTATGAAAGTGAAAAATGACTAGAGTTCAGAGACACTGATGCCTTCAATATCTGGCCTTCGGGGTACAAGTTGGTATTCGATTTTGGAAACTGCCAAGAAATTTGAAAACTTCCATGAAGGACTGAGTGTCTCTGGGCCTGGAAGACAATGATGGAAGATATACACAGAAACTTCTAGACGGCAGTTTCCAGAAAGCTTCAAAATGCACCTCTGTAATGCTTGGTTGATTTGCAACTTGGATGTGAATTAATAAAATTTGCAAAGTTCCTTTCAAACCCCATGTACTGAGTCGAAAATTATTTTCTGTGCAGAAGCAAAACTTGATACCCGAGGTTAAAGGAGGTCTGGTTAAACCCCATCTTCAAATGTGAAAATATTTGGAATTCAAGCAGAAACAGATTGTTGGTCAGTGAAGGTGGCCTAAAGACTCAACCTGGTTGGAGGTACATGAGCCATGACTGTATTGAGCACTTTAGGGGAAAAAAAAAAAACTGACATTACCATCTAAGGGCACAGTAAAAAAATAATCTGATTCATAAAGAGCCCACACAAAGGGTTCCAATGACTGGTGGGCAAGCACACACTCTAGTGTGGGAACCCTCCAATAATACAAGTTTGTTTATGACGCTTTCCCTACATTTTACTCACCTCCTGCATCAGGAAGTCTTAATTTTGTTTCCAGAGTTTAAGAACTTAAGTATTTCTAGTTGAGACAGACATAAAATGTGCCTTTGGGTATTTGTCTACAGGATCAAAACGTGGCATCTACTTGAAAGACCCAACTAACCTTTAGAAGGTTGGGTGGAAGAGCCTGTGGGATCAATGGGCTTCTTCAGGTGTCAGTCCTCATGAGGCACGTCACCAGGTCCAAGAGGGACATGAGGTCAGTGCCTCTGCATCCAAAGGACTGAATTCCACAAGGCGATCGTGCTCAACACCGCTGCTCCCAGGCCAGCAGGTACAGAGGCTGCATTCAAGGACGGTGCAAACAGCAACATCTGGGCTTCTCCTCCTTTGACTCAGAATACTAAGCTTTCTGTTTATTTACTAGTTGGATGGCTGAGAGTTTATGTTGTCAGCACACATGTAACAATTTTTATATTTCCTTCAATCCCCATAAACTTTTGGACGCATTCCACAGAAGTGACCTTTATTTTTACCTTTATAAGTTCATCAGCTACTCATTCTACTTGTGTAAATTATTTTTCAGGGCGCTGTTATCACTGCAAACAGCCACATCGGAGGCAAGGCTTACCCACCTCACGAACTAGTGACAGCCAGACATGAACCCAAGCACTCTGGTCCACAGCACACGATCTGAACTGCCACCCAGGCCATCCCTCTAGGGCAGGGGCCCTGGGTGGCAGGTACTGTTCAAGGCTTGACCTCTTCCACACCTGCTCCATTTTTATTTCAATGCACAATTGACTGAGGTGCCTGGAGCAAGAACCCCAAGGTGTGTTAGCATCATTCATCTCCAGTTGGCCTGGGATGTGAGCAAAGTCTTTCAAACAGCATCAGAATGTGAGACAGAACAGTACTTCATGATCGATTGCACTCATCTTTGGAGCTCGCTCAAACACCCCCCAAAACTGTAGTGTTTCATAAGAAAAATAACGTAAAAATTAGAAGTACCATCAAGAAGCAGAAGGAGAGGTACAAGGAACGCCTCACATGTCTGCCTTTTATGGTAAAATCATTTCTTAAGGATAATCACTGATACAAATTCAGGTTGGGTACATTGTTTCAGTGACTCTTTAACCTGAAGAATTAGACAAACAAAAACCACTCACCCATCAGATCAGATTAACTATACAAGAGGAGACTTAAATACCTGACTCTGTTGGAAGAATCTGCAGTCTTAACATCAGAGACCCAGGACAAGAAATGCAAACACTAACCTACAGGGGGGTTTTTAGTTCTTCACTTCAACAACAAAGGAAGCAGTTATGTACTATCTGGAGGGAAACTTGTATCATGTCACATAGAAACGTAATTGCAGTTTGCCTTGTGGAACCTCTAAAGGGATGCTGGCTGGGAGCAAGGAGGGAACTGGGCAGTCTGATTTGTAACCATACCCCAAAGATGGAAAGAAGAGTTGTTGGGTGGATGGTGGGGGTAGGGTTAGCAATAGAACAAACATTAGCATTTGGTTGCAAATAAAACCAAGTTATTACGGCTCAATTAAAAAAACTCATCAACGGATAACTATCTTGGTCTAATGATGTTTTAAAAGAACTGTGTTAGTGACTTTCTCTAAAAGCTCATTTGGCCTCTATGGCTTATATTAACAGTGAAAAGTGAAGGTGGCAGAGTTGCAGAAGAAGCATAAGGCAAGAAAACTTGGTTCTCAAACATAAAAACAGCATTTGGAGCACCTGCATTGTAGGTGAGCCCTGCTCTGTTACAGACACAGCTAAACACTGCCCCTGGTCCTGGTCACCCCCAGATCATGCCAGGGGAATAAATGCTGCAGGCAACCGCTTCAAAACAACTTTCCTTTCTGAAGCTTAAAATACACTAAACTCTTAGTCTCAGAATTTTTAACAGTAAATAGACAATTGCATGAATGTGAAAGCAATAAAAAAATGAACCACAACTGGAAATTATGAACAAGTTGATACTTGATAAAATCTGTGGTGGTTTTGATAACCAAAATGTAAGTTTGGAGATCAGGTTTGCTCCATATGCTGATCTGGAATGGCTATAAGATAATGTGGATAATGAGACTGCATGCAGCAGAACCAGTCAGAAGTGCACAGGGCACCAAATCTCCCCATCATGGTGGTCAGGCTGTGGTCACACTGCCGGTCAGCGTTCTAGACCCATCTATGGTCAAATGACCACCAGCCATGGTTACCATCAACGCAGAATTACACCAAGTCACACCTGGTTACCAAATCCCCCAGGCTCTTTTAAACTTCACATCTGTTACAAAGCACCAGCGAGAACCAACTGCAGGCTCAATGGCATCCTTTTAAAGAAAAAGATTTACCACAAAATAGGTTCACCTCAAAAAGACATATTTTGTGACTTTACATTGTCAACCAAACTTTCCTCAGTGGATTCTGCACCTCCTGAGGAAAGGCAGGCCCATTAGCATTTAAAGAGGACAAATGCTTGCCCCCCTCCCCGCCCCCAGGAAATTGCCAGAAATGCCCAGCAGTTCCCACTCAGGAAACTGGCGGAAAGAAAACAGCACAACACTTTTTATTGAACACCTACTACGTTAGGTGCTGGGATGGGGGGAGGAGGGCAGCAGGGCTACCAAGTAGAAAAGTAAACAGCCAATGCCACCCACCATCAATTTAAAAGGCTGCCCAAAATAAATAAATAACTAAATAAATAAATAAAATAAAAGACTGCCAAGCAGCTTGTGACTCCAAACCTTAAAAAGAGCAAATTAAAAAAAAAAAAAAACCTTCAAAGAAGTACTGGCAACTTATGAAAACTGCCCAAATCAAATCTAAATCTAATGTCGTAGCTTTACAATCTACTAAGGGCTCTGAGGATGCTCGTGGAAATATGAACCAAACTCCCCCCTGCCAGGCCACGTGACCACTTCTGTGGTATCTGTAGCTTAGGAACCTATGGCCAGAGAGAGAACATATATTTTCTGTTCACGATGTACCTATTTTTTAAACAACAAATTCATGCAAATTAAATTACATTAAATTTGAACAAATCACCTTTATGAAGAAATACAAAGTTATATTGAACATACAAAATTCAGGACATATTTGTACCCAGTGCCATGACCAAAACATGGGTGTCCTCAACTTCTCAATGATCTGTAGATAAATTCTCATTCTGCTCACTTACCAATTTTATTAATTAAGACATGGATTGAATGCATAAACTACACTGTAAAATCATGCACCAAATGAGAAGACTTCTTTCAATCTCATTTAGGATTTTTGTAACTTTCTCAGTATCATGGATGGGCATTATCAAGATTTGCCTTCCCAAAGTGGAGACAATTAGCCAAGAATTGTGTGGTAACTGCCTACAGCCTCATGCAAATGGCAACAAATACCACCACTGAGATTTTATTTCACACATTTTATCTGAAAAACTAAAATTATAATTTCCCTTCCTCTAAATTCCAGCCCACGAACAAATATTCATACACAGCTCCCGTCTTCTATGGTGGATCCTTATGGCTCAAATCAAATGTCATGGGAGTTGTTAGAGGCAATATCCTATAGGAAGCAAACCAACATTCTGAGATAAATTTTCAAACTAATTATTCACAAGTACATTTTTCTACAAATAAAAAATTAGGTGAAACTCGTCAGTGACATGAGTGAGGAGGGAAAGCCTCAGGGAGCTACCTGACTGAATTCAGCAAGATCGTGTCCACGAGATCCTGGGATAAAGCTGTATTCATCCAAGAGTAGCCAAAAGTCTCATTCTAATCAGATGACAGTTTAATTTTGTAAAACCCTTAGGTAATGGAGCTTTAAAGCAAGCAACATAAATCTTACTCATTTAATTTCCTGAAAATTAAAGTTGATCAATACATATTCAATGTATGCTGTTTTTTTTTTTTTTTTAAGCAAGCACACAGAATATCACCCTCTCCTTGAGACATATACAATCACATGTTGTCCCATCCAGTAAAGGCTGACTTGGAGCAGGACAGGTGAATGCTTACACCGTGGGCCCTTTCCAACAAAAGGAAGACTTGCCATTTCCAGGAAAGAAATATCTGCCACCACCCTTTTGATTTCCTTCTTTTTTTTTTTTTTTCCCTAGGGCCACACCTGCAGCATATGGAGGTTCCCAGGCTAGGGGTCAAATCAGAGCTGTAGCTGCCAGCCTACACCACAGCCATGACAATGCCGGATCCTTAACCCACTGAGCGAGGTCAAGGATTGAACCTGTGTCCTCATGGAGACTAGTCAGATTTGTTTCCACTGAGCCATAATGGGAACTCCAGCCTTTTGATTTCCAGGTAAGTAACCTTCCGCTGACTGAGGTTAATTAGTAGAGACCCCTCTGTAACAGCATAAAGCCTGACCACGGAATGCTGAGGAACGAACCCCTTCATTTTCCAGAAACTGAACTGATGGAAGTTGACCTCTACACAGGGCAGAGATGCCCAGCCTCTGCTACGGTAAAGCTACATTAATCAGCACAGGTAAGCACAAGCGACAGGCACTGTGCGGGGCAGAGAGCGGGCACCTTCGCCATGTCCTTGTGAAGTAAGTAGACAAGCACACTTCAGGCCAAGAGCAGGTGATCACAGGAAAGTCCCCCAGCGCTGGCCTGCTCACAGGGGACATGGGACCAGATGGCTCAGCAACTACCTGTTCCCGGAGGATCATGATGATGGCCATCTAAGGACCCCAGTGAATGAAGGCAATGAACTAGTGAATGTCACTCCCAGCTCCTCTTGCATTTTCTGTGATACCCAAATCATCACTTACGGTGTCATGCCAGAAATAGAACAGCACAAGGATAGAACATTCTAGAATTCTGTGCAATAGAAAAACCTACCCAGAAGCGCTCATGGCAGACACTTGCAGGACATGCCCTGGTGCACACATGTCCACAGAGGAAACGCGTAGGATGTGGGATATCTCACACTTTAGCAGCTAAGGACAAGCACCAGGGTGTCAGCAGAAGCCTGTTCCCCGGGTGAGATCCGGGTGACTGCCCTGTCCTTCCCGTTGGCAGAGTCAGGAACGACCATCGGGGAAGCCCCACCTCCCCTCCACACACACCCCTGAATAAACGACACACGTGAATCCAAAAGCAACGCTACGTTTTATGCACCAGACCGCGGGGAGTCGGTGTTCAGTCTTAAAAGATCACTCTGGCAGAAACAGAGAAGAGAGGAGGAAAAATCCAGAGTAGAAGCATTTCTCAGAGGCAGGGATCGCTGAGAATCACTTCAGAAAGGACATCTGAGGCCCGAGTCCTCCACTACTTCACTGGCCCCGACCCCCCGCCAAAAAGGGTGCTTAATTTTTCTGAGTTATTTTCCCATGTAAAATCTGTTTCCTCTTCCATTTCCTCTGGTGTAAATTCAGCAAAGCAACACCATTTTCACAGAGCATTTGCAGGTATGAAAAGAGAGACAGTTCCACCGGCATATGCACATCTACAAGCCAATCCACATGAGCAGATACCCTGAGTCCTCCACCTGCCAGGGACCCAGAGCTGCAGGGCATGTGGGGAACACTGACAAAGAAAACCTCAGACCCTGTCCTTCTTGGGCTTACAGTGCAAACGTGTAGGAAGAGGTCTTCTAAACGGGATGTGTCAAAGGTGAGAAACACGGTTACCAGGCACCAGTACTGCCACCACGCTCACAAGATGAACGTGGCGTTTCAGTGCTTTAAAATCCAGCTCCTGCCATTATCTCCAGATACGTGAGGAAGAAAGTGAGCCAATCCCAGCACATGCACAGCCCGATGGTTCTCGGGTGCTGACACCTCAAGACACTTTTAGCACATATTTAGCACTAAAAGGCCAGCACAGCTCACCCAGGGCTGCACCATTTCCTCCTCATGCCTGGGGGACCCAGACACACTCCATCCCAAATAAAGAACCACCCTCCAGGGAACAGCCTTCTGCTTTTGCAAAGTCCTTCCCTTCAACCACAAGGAAGAAAGAAAGAAAGAAACTTCAAAGCCAGATTAAGTAGCTCGCCACCAAGAAAAGGAGGCACCAGCCCAAGACAGGGCTGCCCCCCAGCCCAGCTGGCAGAAGCTCTGGGTCTCCTTGAGCACTTTTGCTCAAGTGTTTAGGTCGCCCTGGCTTTTCATCCACTTGACTGCATGAAGCGGGAGGCTGGTCAGAGATCAGAAAAGCCAGAGAAATACAGACAGAGCAAATCACATCCATTGCTGCCTCAACCTCCAGCCCAGTTTATGGGAGGGGGTATGGTTTTCCCCAAGGTGGAGGGTGTCCTCATCTCAGTCAAAGGCTGTGTGACTCTGGTTACCTCCCCCAATACACCAGCTCCCTCTGGGCCCACCCCTGGACCTGCCTCCCAAGTAGAACAGGCGGGCCAGCTGGGGGACCTCAGGATGGGGGCAGGAGGCCCACCCCACTGCCCCATGGGTCCCTCAAGCCCAAAGAAGTCTCCAGCAAGTCCCCACCCACTGGAGATGTGTTTCTGCAGCTGAACGTCTCTGTCCCCTGCTTTAAGGTAAACGCTCCTGAAAGGGTCAACAGGATTTTTTTTTTTTTCAGTTGCTGTTTTGTTGATTGCAGCATTTCCTGAAAGTGGGGCTTGGTGGTGAGGGGTGGGCTGTAATAGCCGGGCCCCTCCCTACATCCCCTGCTCACCTTGGCTATTCTCTGCACCGCCACCCCAAGGACCAGCTCATGGGCCTGCAGCGGCCTGTGGGCTCCAGGCTGGCAGCGACTGACTTCATCTCAGTCCTCCAGGCCAGGGTCACACACCAGGACTCAGCGTTCTGCCCTCTGGGTCAGTGTCTTGGTCCCCTCCCCTCATTCAAGGCACTCATTGGCATCATGCAATCAGATGAGCACCTTAGATTGCTTTTGTTGGTCCCCCTCATGGGACAGTGAGTCTGGGCCACCTAAGGGTTAAGGACATTCCCAAGAGTAGGACCCATGCCTCCTACAGTTTCTTCTTAGTCCCAGAATCTAGCCGTATAGGTTGACCAATAATTGATTGTTGAAGGAATCAATGACAGATCAATATCCTAATAATGATTATTTAATAAACATTTCCTATGTGTCAAATACTATGTTAACAGCACTTTATTTATTTATTTATTTATTTATTGTCTTTTTGCCTTTTCTAGGGCTACTCCCGCGGCACATGGAGGTTCCCAGGCTAGGGGTCAAATCAGAGATATAGCCGCCGGCCTACGCCAGAGCCATAGCAACACCAGGTCCAAGCCGTGACTGCAACCTATACCACAGCTCACAGCAATGCCGGATCCTTAACCCACTGAGCAAGGCCAGGGATCGAACCCGCAACCTCATGATTCCTAGTTGGATTCGTTAACCACTGCGCCACGACGGGAACTCCAACAGCACTTTACATACATGAATGTTTAAAAAATTCTCCAGTCACCCTATGAGGTAGGTACTGTTATCTCCACTTTACAGATGAGGAAACTGAGACACAAATACATGAAGGAAGGAAGAGTGTGTTTCCTTTGTTGTGTAAATGTTACCGTCATGAACTGAACTGACTTGTAACTGTAGGCAGGAGCTGCTGGTTACTGGGGGTTGAGGGGTGGGAGGCAGGTTATGAACTCATTGACAGGAAAGGGACCAGGTAGCACCAAGCCCTGGGTAGATAATGGGAAGGTGCGAGGGGGCAGTGAAGGCAGGCAGTGAGACAGGAAGACTCCCTAAGAGGTGATATTTAGGCTGAGACCTTGCTGCTCACCTCAGAGCAGCAGCAAGAGCAACGGCCTGAAAGCAGAAAGAGCCACATTAGGAAATAAAATAATTCCAGGAGTTTCCATTGTGGCTCAGCGGAGGCAAGTCTGACTAGTACCCATGAGGTCGCAGGTCCAATCCCTGGCCTTGCTCAGTGGGTTGGGGATCCGGCATTGCCATGGGCTGTGGTGTAGGTCACAGATGAGGCTCAGATCTGGCATTGCTGCAGACATGGCTCGATCTGGCAGCGCTGTGGCGCAGGCCAGTGGCTTCCGCTCTGGTTCGACCCCTAGCCTGGGAACCTCCATATGCTGCTGGTGCGGCCATAAAAAACAAATTAATTAAAATAAAAATGAAAGAAATAAAATAATTCCAGGGCAGTCACAGGTGCAGGGGCCAAGGCTCTGCTGGTCATGTTAGGGGTTTAGTGTTTATTTTCTAAATGCAGCAAGACAGCACCGGGGGGTTATAAAGCAGAGGGAAGAAACCTGACCTGAGTGCCAGAAGATCAGAAACACACTTCCAGACACAGAAAACAAACCTGTTACCCAGAAGAAAGAGGAGAGGAGTAAATTAGGAGTTTGGGATTAACAGATACACACAGCCATACATAAAATAAACAACAAGCACCTACTGTACTGCAGAGGGAACTCTACTCAGTATCTTCTGATAACCTACAATGGAAGGGAATGTAAAAAAAAAGCATATATACATATATACACAATATATATTATATTTAATACATATTATATATTTATAATTAATATATAATATATAGATTATAAAAATGATATATATATATAACTGAATCACTTTGCTGTAAACCTCAAACTAATACAACAATGTAAATCAACTATATTTCAATCTAAAAAAAATTTTTTTTAAAAAAGCTCAGTGTGGCCAGCATGCAAGGGACTGTCCAGAAACAGAGGAAGTGTTTTCCTTGATAAAGTAATATTCAGGAGTTCCCACTGTGGCACAGCAGGTTAAGGATCTGACGTTGTCTCTGTGGTGGCTCAGGTCAGTGCTGTAGTATGGGTTTGATCCCCTGCCCAGTACAGTGTAGACCACAGGTGCAGCTCAGATTCGATCCCTGGCTCGGGAACTTCCATACATCGAGGAGGTGGCCTACATAGATAAATACACAAATAAGATCCAACACCTACTTTGGGGAGTTGTAAGAACAAGAAGTAAGAGTACAGGGTGCCTGGGACAGAGGATGGGGTCCTACATAGCCCACCTGCTCCTCCACACCCTCTGTCACCAGCCCCTTCAGATGCACAGCCACTCATTACATTTTATTAAAAATTGAATAAATCAATCAACTAGAGTTAAGAATTTTTCAGGTTTCAGGTACTTCAAGATTTCTGCAAAAAATACATAAAATAAATTCTAGACAGTTTACATATTTAGATTCAAAGTATACCAGGCATATTGTAATCCTCTGAAGCACTGACATGAGATGGGTCTTCTACCCCATTTTGCAGACAGGAGAATCAGGGTGCAGAGAGCACCCCTGTGTCGCACAGGCTCCAAGCTGCAGAGCTGGGGTCAGACAAGGCCAGTGACTCCAAACCAGATGTTCAGCAGCCTTTAAATGGTGATTGTTTGACTCTGTGCATGGACTTTCCACGGCACAGGGCAAAACTGACAGTAGGAGGAAAAGCTAGAAAAATGGGGAAGCCCAGTGAGAGAAGCACAGATAAATCACTTAATTTTTTAAGTATAATCAAGGTCTGCCTTGCTGTGATCCCCTGTGAGCAACCCCTGCAAATGAGTAATCCCCCCCCCCTCCGCCACCATCAAGTAATGGCCATGACTAGAAGGAAATGGAGCATTTCTGAGAGTGTATTTGCACTTTGGTTGTGTCAATCACTTGCTATAATTAAGGCATCAGGTGTGAATGAACAAATCATTGTTTCCCACACTGACAAACATCCAAAGCTAGACTTCATTTATTTGCTCACTGCTTTCCCACACTGGGACACTAGCCAACATCAGGTAGGTAACTACCATACAGACACATCATAAACAAATCCAGAACAAGCTCTGCACTCAGGAAGTTGTCCACTAGTTTTGTTCATCACAGGAGATCTGCGATGAGACTTATGACCCCTTCACATCCCTTCCTGGAAGTTAGCAGGATCCCACATTTGTAATATGCCTTCAGGTTCCACCATGGAATTCATAGTAACGCGCATGAGATCCCAGTGGAACTGCAAAGGCAGCTTCAAATGAGGGCAATGGTCCTTTGGACCGTCCTATAACTCAGGATCATACAACCCATTCTAACCACATCGGGAGCTGGGCTGAAGCAGAAAAGCCCACTGCCCCAGGCTCTAAAAATCGACATGATGTGTCCCTGACAATGATCTTCATAACAGGAATGTTGGCATTATTACGTGAAAAAATTCCTGACACCCTCAAGGAATTTTAAATAAGTCTCAGAACAAACGATTAAATACTTAATTTAACCCTGAAAAGTATTTTACTTTGTTCAGTGTCCTTCCACTTTTTATAGAAATAATTTCTATATTACAGATAAGGAGAGATAATCACATTTATAGCATGTCTTGGAAGGGTTTTTTTTTCATTATGCAAAATATGACAGTCTTATACCATTTTAGAATTCTTGGTTTTTGGCTCGCCTAACAACTAGCATAAAATCATTCATTCTTACAAAATTCTTTAAAAAAATGTTTAAATTGGAGAATGATCATTATGAAATCTATCCAACTAAATAAGCCATGCTCAAAGGAATCCTCAAAACATGCTCTTTGGGGCTGCGTTTGAGACCTAACACACTCAGCTTGAACCATGTTCTAAAGGCACAGAAGAGCATTCAACTCCAGCTGTTCGTTTGTTTATGAAGTTACCTGATTGTTATCACTTAAATCTCAAATCGGGAAAATGTTCACTAAATGCAAATACTGCAAGAATCACAATTCAGCAGAAAAGTTCAGATTTCTACAACTTAAAAAGTAAGATGGGAGTTCCCGTCGTGGCGCAGTGGTTAACGAATCCGACTAGGAACCATGAGGTTGCGGGTTCCGTCCCTGGCCTTGCTCAGTGGGTTAAAGGATCCAGCGTTGCCGTGAGCTATGGTGTAGGTTGCAGATGTGGCTCGGATCCTGCGTTGCTGTGGCTGTGTTGTAGACCGGCGGCTACAGCTCCGATTTGACCCCTAGCCTGGGAACCTCCATATGTCACGGGAGTGGCCCTAGAAAAGGCAAAAAGACAAAAAAAAAAAAGTAAGATGTTTTATGATCATTAAGTTCAATGTCTGAAATAGCAATTTAAAAATCAACCAAGAAATACAACTCAAGTGTTAACTATACAGCTCTGATATTTAATAAGACACGAAAATAAGGTTTATTTACAACCTCGTATCACTACATTGCAAACCCGAGACTGGTCACAGGTCGATAACCTTCGTCCATGCCGACAGCTATTCAAGATGAATCCCCTTCCTTCCGACCCTCCATATATTTTATTAAGTGATCGCTTTAAAGAATTAGAACTGAATTTAAAATGCCACGAGAACCTCAGAAGACATACTTTCCACCCTGGCTGGAAACAGAATCATCAGTCACTGAATTCCCATCCCAGAACCACCCTCTTTTTGGTAACAGCTTTTTGTCCAGGTAACACCAGGTGCCAGGGTGGAGGTGGGGAGGCAGACACAGGAAGCCAAGGTGCCCTCCTCCACCACAGCTTCTGCCCTTGGGCACTCAGAGGGCAGGTGGTGGGAGAAGTCCAGGCATGTGGGGGGTGGGGGAGAAGTGACAGGGCAGTGGGTCCGTCTTCACTTTGTCAGCAGGTGCCGCCAGGTGCCTGGCTGACATCATTCCATTTACTCCTTTCTGTGGTTTTGAGACTGATGTGAGTTCTGCCTTTTTTCAGATGTAGAAACGGAGGCTCAGAGAAGGTACCCAATTTGAACCTGTCTTCATCTCATCACTTATGGCCCTATGACTCCCAGCCCATGTCTTTCTTCACACCCCTCCACCTCCCTGAAAAAGTTCTGGAAGGTGAAGGAGGGGGAGGAGGGGGTTATGCAGTTATTACTGAGAGGAGATGGGGCGAGTGGTGAAACCCAGTCCCCCTAAAACCAAGTGCCCTGAAGACTTTAGGATTAATGACTCCATCCAGAATCTTGTTCCCTTTCTTGTCCTGCCTCTGTTCCTTCAGGACTGAGAAGCATCGAAGAACAGGACCCTTGGGCCTCCCAGTAAAAGCTCCTCCTTGTCCCCCACTACCTGTCTGGCCCTCCCCAAGTTTCAAAGAGCAGGTTCAATCAGTTACTGATGAGGACAACAGAATCACAGGACACCCAGCTCCTCCTGAAGGGATACAGGCTGTTGCCGCCTGATCTTTGAGATGCTCTGTAGAAACTATGCCTCCTACCCACGTGGAGGATGGTGACCACATGCTGCCCACAGGCATGTAGACCCCAGACTGGTGGGAACCAGAAGTTGAGACTCCTGAAACATCATGCTGTTACCTCCCCACCAACCAATCACAAGAAGTTCCATGAGCTGATCACACATCCAGCAAGCCTCATACCTAATGTTGCTTTTAAAATCCCCTCCCTGAATGCCACAGCAGGGGCTGGGGTGGTTCCTGCTTTGTAAGCTCAAGCTGCCCGTTTTCCTTGCTTGGTGCCTGTGATTAAACACTGCTCTTCCCTTCATCACCCGCTGTCAGCAGACTGGTTTTGCTGCGCACAGGGCGAGGACCCGAGTTTGGCTGGCGGACAGTGTAGGGGTGCAGGGCTACATCTGGGGTACCTCACATCTGAGAGTCTATAAACAATGAACCTCCACCTGGTGAGAGACGGCCACTCCTTGTACTTCTATGGCCACTTGGCAGATGGGAACCTGTGACACTCTCTAGAGAAAAATGTAGCAAATATATGTTCATTGTGGAACAATACCAAGAAGATATAAGAACAGTGACACAAAATGGTGAGAGGGTTTATGAAGCAATCACGCCTGATGTACATGTACAAGAGTGATCCTGAGTGAACACCTAGTAGCTTCCTGCCACTGTGGAAATAAGAGTCCAGAAGCTGAGACCCTCACATTGTCCACAGTGGGTGCAGAGGAATCTAATGAGGACGGGGAGGAAAACCAGCCAAGGGGGAGCTCCAAGCAGCAGGCAGCATGGGTAACCTACAAGCTCTCATTTATGTTTGCCCCCCAAGATGCTTCACTTTTAAGGAGAAAGAAGACATTAGGTAACAAGAGAACATCTTTTCTTCTGTTTTTATTGAAAACTGAGATGGAGATGAAGTGCCAATAACCAAACCAGGAATGCCAGGGGGAAAATGTAAATGATGCTATTTAGAGAACCTGAAGATAAGATTGTTAAACACACCAAAATCTTCTTGGACAACAGCCAAAAAAGAAACCTAGAAAGCAATCATGACAGAATCAACAAAAACCAGACATGAGTTTTCTTTGACACCAGAGTAAACAAAAGCCAGCGCCACTTTCAGATGAGAAGGGCCAGGCGCACAGACAGCCTGGGATCACTGTACAATTTTAGCAAGTTTTAGAAATGGATAACAGAAAAGGGGCAAGAAAATAGGTCAAAATCAGATGAAAATGTTAGAGAGTAACTGGAAGAAACAAGTCACCAATCATGATGGGAGTTCCCATCATGGCTCAGCAGTTAACAAACCCAACTAGTATCCATGAGGACCGAGGTTCAATCCCTAGCCCTGCTCAGTTGGTTAAGGATCCCACATTGTGTGGCTGTGGTGTAGACTGGCAGCTGTGGCTTCTATTGGACCCCCTAGCTTAGGAACTTCCATGTGCCAGGAGTGGGGTCTTCAAAAAAAGACCAAAAAAACCACTTCAAATACTTTCTTTTTTTTGTTTTATTGAAGTACAGTTGATTTACAATGTTGCATTAATGCCTACTGTACAGCAAAGTGTCTATAACACACACATACATATACACATTCTTTTTTATATACATTTACATTACAGTTTATCATAGGATATTTAATATGGTTCCTTGTGCTATGTAATAGAATTTCATTGTTTATGCATTGATATTTACTAGTTTGCATTTGCTAATCCCAAACTCCCTTAAATACGTTCCTTTTAAGAAGATGAATTATATGCATATCCAAATTTATAAAACGTGGTGTTCCCATTGTGGCTTAGCAGTAATACACCCAATTAGTATCCATGAGGACTCAGTTTCAGTCCCTGGCCTCACTCAGTGGCTTAAGGATCCTGTGTTGCTGTGGCTGTGGTGTAGGCTGGCAGCTGCAGTTCTGGTTCAACCCCTAGCCTGGGAACTTCCATATGCCCCAGGTGTGGCCCTAAAAAGACAAAAAAATAAATAAATAAAATAAAATAAAACGTGATTATAGCATGTATCCTCTTTAAAATTTACTTTGTTTGACCAGCATCTTCTCTCTTTTTGGAAGATCAGCACCACAGTTGAAATACATTTTTCCAGGACTAGATCCAACAGGCAAATCTGAATACTGGAAGAGATAATCAATCAGTGTCCAAAGGATAAGATAACATTAGAGATTTGTTCCCTTCTAGGTGGTAACTTTGGGTAGATATACTGTTATTCTGAAGAGAACTGCTCAAAATACTTAGATCTCCAATTTAAGAAATGCCTTTGGCTCCAGTGCCACATCTCTTTTAAATAATGTGGATGGTGGGAAATTGTTGAGGGTGGTTTTAATGTTTGAAAATAGCCCAGAGGAATTATAAGCCAAGCCCAGTGAAGGAGGTAGCCGCTTCCCACCAAGGGTCAAAAATGCCACGTGACAGTAAGGCACCTCAATAGCAAAAGTGATGACGCCTCGAAAATTATTGCTAAAGAGGGTTGTGGTTGTTAGTGAAACATTCTAAGGAGCTGGAGGTTTCTGGAAAATACTGGCTCACCAGAGGCAAACTCCATTTTATGACTCTTTCCCCACCACTGCCCTGTAATCTGATCTTTAATCCTCTCCCCAGAAAGAAGATGGCCTGGGCAGGGAGAAGGGCCTGGCTCCTGCTGAGGCTGCTTGCTGTTCACCTGGGCTCTGAGTTCAGGCCCCAAGGCCAGGAGTGAGATGGAGGAGATGGAAGAGAGAGAGGCTTTGAAGGGCAGGAAGTTCACACTCCCACCTGCCCGGGCACCCCATGACTGTCACCTGTCCTACAGACACCCGAGATTTGGGGCCATCTCCCATTGCCTTCTCTTGGTAACAGAGTTGTCCAGCTAAGATCTCCTAAGGTCAGCAAGGTCACTGGAATGTTACACTTTGTGATCAAAGTCAGGATTTTACTCAAAATACCTTTTTCTGATTCCAATCTTATTGCTCTAATTCAACATCCTGACAATTTCATTTTGCTTCAGTTGATAACTCTCTGGGGTTGGGCTTCCTTTATGCGTAAGTCTGATCATAAGCTACAAGTGGTAGAATTCTTTGATCTCTGCAAAGCCACACACAGCCAAATCTAAACCACATCTGACCAGGCATCTCTTGTGGTTCTGGCTGTTACCGTCACGGCTAGTGTGTGGCATGTGTGATTCTGTGGCAGCAGCCAGGGAGAGAGGGCCATCGAAATATTAGGATTGCAAAACCTAAACCAGATTATGTCTCCTTCATAACCCATGGCTCTAAGAAATCCTCAATCAAATACTTAATGTAATACAGAACTATTTTCCTTAGTAGTTCCTAATGATTCTTACAGATTAGGCATGAAATAAGAGAAGTCTGCTGGTTATTAAGAGACCAGAAGAATTTAGGTATAAGCATCATGAAGCTGTTTCTTAGGCTCAAACACCTCATTTTTAGATAATGTGATTGCGTTTCTGTGACTTGGAAAAGTCTCATAGCTCTTTATTAACAGGATGGAGACTTGGTCTTTAGACCTTCAGACCAAGGGCGCTTCCCAATACACAAGCTGCCCAGATCCCCAAGAAGGGGATGAGTCCCTGGTGATGGCAGGGCTGGGGGGAGGGAAGGAGGCCAGGGCAGGGAGGACTCAGGTCTTCAGGGATTTATGACCCGTTTCCATGGCACCCTGGCTCCAATTCCTCAGCTTGCTAAGGTCCTACATCCTCCCTCCTCTTCTGCACCTGTGGCCAAAACTGCTGACTTAGGGAATCTGACCACAACAGAAAACAGATCGATGTGTGTGGTTCCAGGAGAGCTAAAAACATTTTAAAAAATAATATGCACTTCAAGGATGAGGCTCTGGGCAAGCTTTACCACCATCAAGTGGGTTTTTTCTTTCTCTACTTACTGCAAAGCCAGGAAAGGGTATTACTTGCCATACAGAGAAAATTCACCTTTTGGCAAGTTTCAGAGCATGTAAATTAGACCAGCATGAATTTTATATTCAAAGATGTAAAAACTGACAGCTGTAAGATGCTAGACTTAACTCTCTTTTCAGACTTCTTAGATATTCAAGGGAAAAAAAAATTTAGCCCATGAATTCCTGAATCCATCAACTGGCAGCGCTTGTTCAGGGTTCACTATACGTGTGCTGTGCTGCACAGCTGAGGGGTAATGACAGGTCACTACCTGTGCAGTTAAAGAGCCTGAAAATATATGAAGTACTAAGTTAATATCTACTATGTTAGGCAGTAATGTTTAGTGCTAGGGATGTCAAGAAGGAGCACACAGGTCCTTGAACTTGAAGATGCCTGGGAGGGGAGAAAGCTCACATAACTAAGAAGTCGGTGATTCTGTGAAGCAAAGTGCCAGTGAGACACAGCAGAAACAATTCATCCTGCCTGAGAAGGAGAATTACAGAAGGTGACAGGACATCACTGTTTCAAAGGTAACAGTGAGAAGCAGCACAGAGGCTGTCCAGCCTGGCTGGATGGGTGGCAGGGTGGGGTAGGGTAGGCAGACAGACAGACAGAACTCAAACAGGTCTTGCTCCGAAGCTTCCTGAGAATTGACAGCAACTGCAAATTACCTGCCTGTGGGAACTACGTTGCCCTGGAGGGTCCTCAGATCCCCCAAGACTAGTAATAATGCCTACATTCTGAGTCTGCAAGCAATAAGGAGGCCTGAGCTGTCTTAACCATTGACCTCAGGCCACGCACTACACCGAGGGCTGCACAAGCACTGTCAGCAGCCCCCTGAGCGAGGTACTATTAGGAACAACTCCTTTCACAAGTGAAATCACTGAGGAACAGAGAGGTGAAGCATCTTGATCAAGGTCACACAGCTGGTACCATAGGCCAAGACCGCTGTCTAAGCAATCAGGCTTTAGAGCCAGGCCTATTTCCTGTTGGATGTCGGAAACCATATCCTACAAATAAAAGGAGGAAGAAGAGACAGAATGTTTCTGTTCTGCTTCCTGTGTATGGAGCCAACCCCAGGAAAGACGTGCTGCTCTTGGTACTGGAACTCTTCTGGGTAAACCCCTAAATGCCCAGGGATATCTTGGTCCTCTTAAAAATATCCCTGGCAGCTAGACCATCCCTGTACCCACCAGCCCACAATGTCCCTTCCCCCTCAGCTGAAACATCCACCTACCCCAACTATCTGAACCAACGTGCACAAACGCAAGGATGAGAAACTGCTGTCTTATTTTCCCACAGATATTTACACTTTAAATGGAGAGACTTGGGGCTCAAAGATGTGGTGGGAAAAGTGAGAAGAAAGTGCAACCAAAAGCCCAAAGGGTCCCTCCTGGACCCTTTCTCCCCACCCAACTTGGCCAGATCCAGCCTCTGTTCCTTCCTCACTACCCCGAGCACCCGTTCCTACACAGAATCCTCAGATTTCCACGGGTATAAACTGGGAACGTGGGTAGCTCTATCAGAGGGCAGCGCACCCCCCTCCTGGGTCACATTTTGCCCCTCACATTGGGAGAACTGCTGGGCCTGAGTCTGGTCCTGGGTCCAGAAGCCCAGTGGGGAGGGCAGGGTGGAAAATCAGCAGCATCTGCAAGGCACACGAAGTCACCCCCCTGCACCCCACCTCGGCACAGACCAAGAGGAGCACATGATTTCACCCCCATCCCTGCAGAGCCCTTTCCCTGACTTTCTGCCGAGCCCACTGACCGGCCAAGATGAGGATGACATTTCCCAGGCTCTCTTGCGGTCAGTAGGTGTGTAACACCGTCAACCTCAGGCAAATGGGATATGAGCAGAAGTGACTTGTGTCCTGGCAGGATGGGGGGGGGGCCTTCTGTGTGCTCCCTCCATCCTCCAGCTGGACATGGACATGGGGACAGCTCTCTCAAGCCTCCAGGGTGGATGCCACTGGATGCCAATACCAGCCCCCGTGGACCACCTCACAGCCCATGGTGAGCATGCTCCCTTCATCCTCTCACGTGAGAGAAATACAGGTCACCTTATCTCAGCCCCATCCCCCTGAGAACCCTAGCTCGAAAAGGGGCCATATCTTTGCTTAGAACTGCCCCCAGGCTGGGACCACACACTTGCTGGGCCTAGGGCCATGCTCAGCAGTGAAAAGGGGCATGGACCCAGCGGTCCTGATTGGCCTCGAGGAGACTAGGATGTGATGGAGAAAAGCCCCACGTTCTCTTCATGGCAGAGTAGATTCTGGGGGGCTTCAGGCAGTGGAAGGCACATGGCTCGGTGCACAGGAAAGATGGATAGAGGCTAAGACAGAAGCTGGAGGCCCCCCAACTCTGCCAGACCCACAGAATGTGAACCCTGGTAACACTTCCATTGGCCCAGGGGAAAGAGCAAAGCCAGACCTCGGGGAACGTCTATGAACACGGGGCATGATGTGGGTAGTGCTGCACCTGAGGGCAGTGGTACCAACTGCATCATCGTAAGTGTGCAGGTGAAGAAGGGAGGGAAAGCTCTCTCTGAGCACAGGGGAGGTGGTATCAGGGCCCAGACAGGAGGCCTGGCGTGGGTGGAGTCAGCTCTAAGCAGGGCAGTTTAGAGCTGAAAAAGTGTCAAGGGGGAGAATCATCTGAGTTTGAGTAGCAGAGTAAATAACTCCCTAAGAGAGCAGTGAAAGTCTTAGCAAAATCTAAACACACACACACACACACACACACACCCCATGGCTAGTGAAACAGCCACCGAAAGCCAAGACTAACCACACAGATACACCAAATCCATTCTTTTTTATGAAACGTATGGAAAATTTGAAATTCATATAGAAAAGAAAAAAGTTGAGCTATTCCCTCATAACAGCCTAATTTAATACAAAATTGTACCTACCAGGAGAGCCAAAAAGAAGAATTCAAAAATAGTAGGTTATTACTTGGCAAACATTACCTTCGCATAGAATAAAACAAGGCAAATAAAACTGTATATGCTGCAGGAGCCTGGGAAAACATTTTACAATGATTAAATATTAGTATTAATATGATAAATGAAAAAATGCTAAATACTACGTTACCATTCTTAAATTCCCATCAGATAATTACTGGACAGTTCAAAACTAGAAAATTGTAAAAGCTATGTGTCTGTTGCACTCTCCCCACAGATAGTGAGCATGTGGGCTCCTCGTGTTCTTGCTCCTGCCACACCCTCAGGGGCTAAAAGGCCGAGTGAAGGTCTAGTGAGCTTGATAAGCTTCCTCTGGGTTTATCTCTTACAGCCCAGTATTTAAATGTTTTCTGACGCATCCTGGTGTTTCGAATGCATTTAATCAGATATTTGCTGTGTTTTGTTGACCTGATTCCACATCCTCGAAACAAGTGTTTCAATCTAGAAATGTTATACATGTTAAGGTTTTCCATTCTACACGTGGTACCATCATACGGTTCTTCAATCAAGTGCCCTTGAATATCCAGATACACTTACACTATTCGAAGACCTTCTGGGCAGTTATGGAGGAAAGTATAATATCATACATGCTGTTACTGTGTAACTTCATAGGCAATTAACTGTTAGCGGCAGAGAAGCTCAAAGGGAAAAGCTCATGGGGACTCAGATACATAAAAAATAAGATCATCCAAAAGGCGATTAAAATTATGGTATCGCATCAGAAAAACAAAAGCACACACGTCAGTATAGTTCTAGGGGAATATATTCTGTAATTAGAATGCAAGGCAGATATACAGAATATTGGGTAAAACTGGTGAGAAAAATCCTCATCATTAAAAATCCTCCTACCACACACACACCAACTTTCAACGGCAGAATTTGGTTCTAGACTTCGGTACCAAATTGCTTTCATAGGAATCCCATCTACTAACTCAGTTTCCTTATGACTCACATCACCAGCTGTGAGTCGCTTCATTTCCACCCGACCTTTGCTCAAGCCTTGCTGTCTTTCACTAGCCTCATCGATGCAGTAATAAGACCTCCCTTGAAGAACACCCACGATGTGTTAGGTGTTATCTGAGGTGCGCGGGGCACCCTACCTCATGACTACCCAAGGAAGGAGGTAGTAACAGCTCTAATTTACAGAATGAATGAAACAAATGAGCCAAACCGACCCCACAATCAAGATCAGGTAGCAGAGGGCAGAGCCAGGATGTGAATGGGGGGTCTCTTAAACTGCCACCTCACCATGCCCTCCTCCCCAAGGGCCCTGTTCCTTTCCCACTGTGACCATCTACGACACATGGTCCTAGAGGGGCAGACCCAGTGACACCTTCCACAGCCCAGGTGACAAAACAGGCTTACCCATCTGTGTTTACCAAAAATTTACTTTCGATTTAAGCTACAAATGCCTAATCCTTTTCCCTAGTACTCTCCTCCTTTCTGAAAGCGATAAATAGTATGTATTTACCTATGAAAAGCTGAGGATGCGTGATGGAAAAGAAAGTGATTTTCAAGCTGGCAATGCAACCTCCTACCCTGAGCGCTACAGCAGAAGAGGCGGGGGAGATGCTAGACCCTGCTCAGGCTTCAAGGGTAGTTCTTGGGGTGTGTGTAAGTGTGATTTCATGTGCTACAAGGGAAAATATATTATGCAATAGAGAGGAAGTTACACTTCAATATAACCATCCCCAAACATATTCCCAAAGTGGGCCCATATTTTGCCCAGATTTTAACCTGTCTCTAAAGGGAATTTTAGAGATTCTTCCTGGATTTGCAATATACCCATGTGACCTTCCCTCAGAGCACTAGCTGATGGTTAGTGTGTGCCACGCCATCTCCTGCTCTGCCCTGGTCTCTCCCAGGCTCTGGTCACTTCATGCAGGGGAAGCATAAGCTGGCGATGCCCCATGGCTCTATCCCTGTGGACGGTTCTGTTATGTCCAAGCCAGGCTGCCCTCTTCTTCCCTCGAAAAGAAGGTTAAGTCAGCTCTTCCAGATAAGACATTAGAAGACTCCAAGCAATGGCGGGAGAGATGGAATGAATAGTCAGGAGCATGTGAATAAAAATATGCCCACCGGTTCCCAACCCAGGAAGGGACTCAGATCATATATTTCAAGTTGGAGGGGATGGCTGCACGATGCTTAAAAAAAAAGAAGTAAAAGTATTGTTAAAGTGCTCAGCTGTGAGCAGATATTATTATAATTAATAAAGATTGCTTAACTTTAGAGAAGGTTTTGCTTAGGTTTTCTTTCATGTATTTATTTGTTGAAGAAAAAAATCAGAGTGGTTAACCAAGCAGTCATAAGCAATTTTGGAAATCTTTAAAATTTTCAGTTTCTGTTGATATAGGAAAACCTCTCAGTGGATGTCCACTCTGGGTGGTGAACATGTTGTATATGGTTTTGTATATCATACAAGAGAGACATACTGGAGTTCCCGTCATGGCTCTAGTGGTTAACGAATCCGACTAGGAACCATGAGGTTGCGGGTTCGGTCCCTGCCCTTGCTCAGTGGGTTAACGATCTGGCATTGCCGTGAGCTGTGGTGTAGGTTGCAGACGCAGCTTGGATCCCCGCGTTACTGTGGCGTAGGCTGGTGGCTACAGCTCCGATTGGACCCCTAGCCTGGGAACCTCTACATGCCACGGGAGCGGCCCAAGAAATGGCAAAAAAGACAAAAAAAAAGAGAGAGAGAGAGACATACTAACAGTGTAAAACAAGCCTGATTTCACTTATCATTTCTCTGTAAATTCCTTTTACCAGGAGAAAAAAAAAGAAATCTTAAACATCAAATTAAACACAATGGCATTCAGTTAATTTTTAGCATCCGTCCTTAGGTGAAAAGACTAGGGCATCCACATGCAGAAAATTTCAACATCCTTATTGGAGGAATGGATTTAAAGAGAAATGCATGAGCTTGTGCAAAGGCTTGGCTTTGAAGGATGCCTGGGCCAGATATAAAAATAGATGGCTAAAATGTAAAAATCGATTCTAATGGCAATCAGATCACTGCACTCTCCATGCACAGGATATTAGGGAAACCTGAATATTTGATTTAGTAGCACCTTGGGAGCAGGCAGACCTGAAAACCCTCCAATAACCTTGAAAATATCCACTTCCTGTAGAAGAGAATTGAATGTTCAAATCAAGCGACAGCCATCCAGCCCCTTTGGTCCCTGTGAGTCAAGTACAAAGACTAGAAGGTGCACGAGTCCTGGCAAATGGGTTCTTTCCTCACGGACCTGTGAGGGTGTTAGCTGGGGGGCGGCAGGGGGGGGGTGGTGGTGGTCAGTGCTAGATCCTCCTAGGAGCTCTGCTCTCACCCAGGCAGCAGGCAGGGAGCAGGGGGTGAGGCAGTAGGTCCACATCCTTCCCCTCCCCCATTCACTTTCCGGTGGGGGAGCAACAGGAGGTAACAATAACATGATGCCACCCCCTCAACACCCCCCCACCCCGCGCAAATCCCCAGATGCACTCACACACCCCAGGTGAGCCTCCCTGCACCCAAAAGGTGGGGAACCCAGAGGAATGAAGTGGAAATGGAAGGCAGAAGGCTGGAGCCAGGAATGGAAGGCAGGGGCACATCCACCCACGGTCCCTAGACGCCCCTCTCCTGCCAGGGAAGGTCCAGACCTGGAACTCACTTGCATGGGCATCCTTACCCGCAGCCAGCCTGGCCAGGTCCCAGCATGCCCGGGGCGGTGATCACATCGCAGGGCCCAGGGGAAGAGGCCAAGGGGAGGGGGAGGGGCCCGGCGGTGCTGGCGGGATGCCTTCTGTGAGACAGTGGTCCCTGCTCCTCCCTGTGGCACCCCTGGGGGCATCTTGATCTCACTCCAGGGCTGTGAATGTGCTAGGAGGGCAGAGCACAATAGTCTGCCCTCCTTCTGTAGAAGGGCTGCAGTGTAGACCACCAAGATTAGTCAGAATGACACAACCCCCATTCCAGGGGCTTCTGCACACTGGGCAAGTGAGCTGGGTCCTGTGAGGTCACTGGCCATCAGCTGTGATCCCTGCTGTCTCACCACTCCTAGGTGTGCAAGTCACAGCCCCACAGGTAACCCACCTGTCTAACTCTTCCAAAACTACCAGCAAGCCACCACCCTGTAGTTGGGTGGGGGGGGGAGAAGGGGAGGTGGGGGGGTAGGAGGGAGGTGGGGTGGAGGGACTTCGGAGGCCAGGGGAGCGCCTTCTGACCCTGGTGCCATTCCCCACCTCACTGGCAACCACAAATAGGCCAACATCAAAAGCCCCTGGTTAACCTAGGAACTAGCTTCCACTCTGCAAATAGGAAGTGAGCCAGGCACCTAGCTAGGCCCTTCAAATACAGAGCGGGTCCCCAGATGGACACCCTGTGTTTGCACCAGAAGCAGCCAGCATTGTTTCCCCAGATCGCTTTCCTAAAGCCTCTTTCTTCTCAAACTCCAGCAAACTGGGGAGGAGAGAGACCCATGTGGGCTTGGGTGGGAGCTACTTCGCCTACAGGGGCAAATATCAAGGACAAAGAGCCCTGCAAAACGGTACTGCCTGGAAGCCAAAGTGGCAAAGAAGAGGCTGAAGCTAGAATGCGCTGCCCCTCCTCCTGCCCCAGGACCAGGCCTCCAGAGCCAGGGACTGGTTCCACTCAGAGAGCCTTCTCGGGGTTTCCACAGAGGTTTCTTGCGTGTTAGTACTTGACTACAACCTCCCACACACACAGACACACACACACAGACACACACACACAGACACACACACACACACACACACACACCCTTGGGGAGCTGGGATGGACCCTCATGAACCACCCCCCCCAACCCCAGCCACTTTTAGATTACCTGCTCAAAGAAAATGCTTAGCACAGGTGTGATCTTGAGTCCCCACTTCTGGCAAAATGGAAAAGGGTGTTTTGGGTGGTGTGTTTTTGTTTCTGTTTTTGTTTTTTTCTGCAAAGGGCAGGCTCTCTCTGTAAATTCAATTGCTCTTTGGTAAGTGCTTTGTTTTCCAGCTCTGGTGGGGGGAGGGGAAATCTAGGTGCCCACAGCCACCACAGGTGTGGGGTTCTGTGTAGCAGACACACCTATTAGAGGGGGAACACAGAAACTCTCACCCCAAGGCCATGGCAGGGCCAGTGTCCTTAGATCTGACAGCCAGTGGCTTTTCACACCACCCTAGCCCTAGAGATGGTGCGACCCTTGCCTGGGAGTCAGCAAGGCTCCCTTCTGGCCCTCCCTTAACCCTCGAAGTCCCAGTGTGGCTTCCCAACCCTCTACGGATCTGTCCCCACGGGTGCTGGATTGCGAGGTTGGGTCCTGGTGTCTGCTTTTGTTGTACGGGCTTTTGTGGGAGTAAAATGAAGGAAGCAACTTCAGGGCGCTGCCTCCCTGCACCGTCCTTTCCTTTTTAAAAGGACCTGAGTTCTTAACTCTTCCATCACAGTGTCTGGAATATGGGATAGGGGAGAGATGGCCTCGGAACCGTTGGATGCATCGTGTGCCCTGTGTCCAGGGACAGGGGCGAGGGACTGTAATAGGATGAGTGCTGCGCCTGGGAAAGGGGTCTCCAGCTGCCTTCAGGCCAGATTCGGATCCTTTGTGCACAAGTCAGCACTCCGCGAAAAATTCCACGTGTGACTAAGTTCGGCACAGCCTCCAGCCCACGCCGAGTCCGATCAATCGCCTGGACTCTGCAGCTGGACGGGTAAGAGAGACCCTAATCATGGAGACCCCGGTGGTGCGACGGCGCGGGAAGTGCGAGTACCTGGTTGTAACACTCAGGACCGCGGCGCGTGCTTCTTGAACCAAGTCCAGGCCACTGGGACCTGGGTTCTCCAAAGACCACCCCATCCCCAGGCGCCCCTCTCACTCGCCCCCAGTCGGAAAACACTCACCTACTGCCAGGCAGATGGGGAGCAGCAGCCTGAAGATGAGCCCGCAGACCACTTCCGAGGCCATCGCGTCAGTCCGGCGAGTTCGAGCAGAGGGGCGCGGCTCGCGGGTCCCTAGGACTCGGGTGCCAAGCCCATACCCGCCTAGGGCCTCCTGCGGCCGGCGGCTCGAAGCCGCCGGGGCATCGCCTGGGCGAGGGCCGCCGCGTTATGCGCCCCGAAGGCGCGCTCTCCGCTCCCCCGGCCGCCGCTCACCAAGCTCTAGGAAGACCCCTCGCCAGGCGCCCGGCCTCGCACAGCCGTCCCATCCAGTGTGGAACTTCCCAATCCGGCGTCGACGGCTTCTGCAGCCGGTGTTGGAGGCCGGGGCGGCGCGGCGGGGAAGGGGCGAGAAGGGTGTGCTGTCCTTCCGTCAGCTCCTGGGGCGCCACTCAGGGGCGGCAGGGAGTTTCTCTGCCGATACGCCTCCAAGCCAAGGCGCCTGGGCTGCCGGCCCGGCCCTCTGCCCACGCAGCTCGGCCGGGTTCCTGGGAGCAGCCCCGGCCCGGAGCGGCCCCGCCGCGGCTCCCGGAGCAGCGCGCGTCTCAGCCTCTACGCCCCGGGACTTCGGGCGGGAGAGACCCGGGCTCGAGCTGCTGGGCGCGCGGAACCATCCCCGACAGCGCGGGGCTCGCGGGACAGCGGCCAGAGGTCGAGACGAAGGCACTCGAGGGGGCCAGCCTCCACTCCCCCCTCCGCGGCCTCGACTTAAACGAGTAAAATGAAAACTGAACGCCGCCCGGCGGCCAGCGCGCCCCCGACCCGCGCGGTGCTGCCTCGCCCTGGAGGCGCAGCCCCGGCTCCCGGGCGGGCGCGCACTTCTCCACCTTCACTGAAACTTTCGAAGCCGCGCTCGCGGACGGGCGTGCGCGCAGGCCAATGGGAGAGCGGCTCGGGAGCGGCGCGCCGGGTCCCGCCCCCTGGGCGGCCGGAGGCGGGGGCACCGGGCGGGGGCGCGGGGCTAGGGTGCAGGGGGAGACCCGGCTTCGGAGCCGGCGGCCTGGCGCTAGCTCGCACTCCTACTGCGCTGCCTCGTCCGTGGTTCTGCAGACAGAAGGAACCGTCGTGGCATCATGTCCAAAGGGCGCTGCCTGAGCTCGCCCCAGCCCAGGGAGTCCTTTAATGCTAGAGGAATGGTGCACAGGCGACTGGAGGGCAGCCTTAGACAACTTTATGCGACTGTCACGTGTGCCAGGTCCACACGTGCCCACTTGCACTGATTGAGAAGAAGAGAAGTAGAATCCAACCAGTGACCCTGTCCATATTCAATCTTGTGTGAAGTTTCAGCTCTGACGGGGCTCAGGATCCTTCAACAATGGCCACGGATTCGGATGTGCACCCACTTTGTATATTGTGGAGCGCTCTTGTTTTCGCCTCAGGCTTATTTGTTGCTTGTCATGGCCCCTGGGAAGAGTACATTGTTTCCCTGATCTCCTCTTAACCTTCCTTTTTTTCTCATTCTCTGTGAGACCTAGAGAGCTGTGGTTCCAGCTAGGAGATGGCAGCGAGGCTGGGTCCCTCATTTCAGGATTATCCAACAGCGGGGGATGGGCTGCAGCCCTGAGGACCAGAAGTAAGTGGTCTGGTCTGCAGAGAGGACAGTTCAGAACTGGCGTTTGCATCCAGAGGACAGAGAAGGAAGATGTTGACTTGTATTGCTCACTGGCGTTCTGGGTTGAAATGGTTTTGGAGGATGGAAGTCGGCAGATGGAAATTACACAAACCTTGGTTCTCTGTGTTAAACAACCAGATCGCCCTTTCTTGAATTATAGTAAGCTTGTGTTTTTGAGTCAGATGCCTTCACAAAGTCCCTGAGAATGACAAACTGTGAAGCATTACTTTTTTTCTAAAGACTCGAAGCAGTGACATCTTGTAAAGACATCCAGAAACTTAGACCATCTGTGTGCTCTTTGGCCCTCCAGAAGCCTAGATGTCTGAACCCCAAATGTTGCCATGCCTCACACTCGGGTTAGAGAAACAGCAGGAACTGAAACGATCAGCAGATCTTTGACAACTGCCAAGAAGGGTGTTTTGTATTTTGTAGAAGCCCGATGTCAGTCTGCACCTATTTTCCAAGTTTGGCCCTGTTCACAGGTGGTGTCCTCTCTCTCTGTGTCTCTGTCTCTGTCTCCCTCTTTCTCTGCTACAGCTCGTTTGGGAGACCTAATTAGGAGCTCACAAATCCCTCCTGAACTTTCCATAACACTTTGTCACCACATGACATCATCCTCAGTTACTCGAATATCTGTCATGTTCCTGGTAGGCTTCCCATACTAACAATGGTCTAGATTCTTCAAAGTCCCTATCCTGGATGCTCATGTTAGGAGACAGGCCGTCTTACCTAATTGGCCTCCTGCTTGCCTGGTTGGCCAGCAACCTTTATCTTTCAGCTGAGCATGATCTTGCCTGAAAAGGGCACAGGGTGGAAAAATGCTTTGGGGAGAAAATCAACTACATTGAATACTCATAAACATATTATTTTGATATTTGATGGGCACCTAAAGCATGTGACTCCAACTTTTGCACAGGTAATGAATTAAACCCTGGTCACCCCAGCCTCTGCATCTACATGGACAATCAGTGGCTTCCTTGGGTCATTATTGGGACGTTAATGCCTCGGATTTCTTGTCTGTAAATTAAGGGAAGTAATACCACCCACCGCATATGGCCTGCAGCTAGAGATCACACCCAGCAAATGCCTGGAGCACAGTAAGCATCCAGTGAACAGGAGTGGCTGTTATTATTACTACTAGTGCTACTGCTGTTGCTATTACTGGGAAATAGGGTCTGTTCCTGCGTTTCTGAAGCAGTTATGCTGAAACACAGTAAATTGCTCTGAGACTCAGAAAGACACACTGGCCCTTGGGAACATGTTTAAAAACTTCCCCACAATCAAGTGCTAGAGGTTCTCCCAAGTGTTTGAGTTTTAGCCACAAAGAAATGTCACTTTGTGGTTTATGTAGGTTTCCTCTCACCTGCTTAGCCTTTATCTTTTCTGAACTTGCTTAACATTATCCCAATTGACAAAATGCTAATTTTCTCTAACATACTCAATATGTAAACACAGAATTAATAAACTTTTTCAGTCTCAAATGGCACCTTTCCCAAACAGTGTTTCCTCGAGGAATAGAAAATTCATCAACCTGGCATTTTCTTCCTCCTATGAAAGCTGCCAGAATCCATAGGCACCACCAAACCTGCAGAGAAGGTGGCCTCTCACCAGCTTAACGGTGTCTTCTCACATCGATGACACATGTTATACAAGTACTAAAGTACTATTTTCAGAGATAGACATTGTCTATACATTTTCATGTGTAAGTCACCATATTCACCCAGAAGTTATTTTAGTTAAGATCTACATGGTTCTTGGCTCTTATACTTGAAAAACTTGGAAACAGAATGAAAGCCTTTCTTCTTTTTGCTAATATATTCTGTGGTTGTGCTTTTTTTAAAAGCTGTCAATTTGATGTTTACAAGTATTTTCAAGGTCTCCAAATTCCAAAAACCTGGACAACTTCTAATAATTTGTTGGCGGCAGCGACGTGTTGTACTTCTGCTAAAGAGGTTATCCACTTAAGGCACCTTCAGGGGACAATGCACAAAATCCCTCTGTATCCCCATGTCACCATCTCTGATATCTGGTCCTTCCATGCATGTCACCTTCCTGCTGGGTGTACAAAAGGTTTGCATGTTGGCCCAAAGCACAGTATGTGACTTGTCCTATGGATTCAGAAGCTGAAGCAGGCTGTTGATTTTGTGTCCGTGGATCAAGAACTTGGAAAAATCAGCCAACTGACATGTATATGTGCCTTATTTTTTTCGGTCAGATTCTAGGCTTTCAGGGCATGGACAACACTTCATCAATAAAGCGAGCCAAGAAGCAGGCTATACGGCAAAATACTGCTTACAGATGAATTCTTTTCTGCCCATTTATTTCCATTCTGCACACTCACATCTATCACTGGGTAAGAAAAGATCTCATATGAAAACGAAGGTGCATGTACAGTTGTATTTGTTCTTTGTAAGACTGACAGGTAAAGGAAGAAATTGCAGATTTGTGAGGGGAGCTCTATTGAAGGTGACTTGCCGTGGGCACGTGGTACCCAGATGGCTGACACTAAAATATGGAAACCACCATTCATTATTCACAGCCCACAGCACAAGCAGATTTTTATCTTGGGGCTGTCCAGCTGCTTTCTATGTAGTTTCTCCTGAAGCCCTTGAAGAGGCCTATGATTTCATTTCATCTAGAGAGATTTATCAAACTCTAGGAAGAGTTTTAAGACAGGAGCTGGAATTTGGGGAAAAACTTAGGAGTAAAATGTAGTCATTCAAAGAAAATTACTAAACAAAAAAATTACAAGTTTGTCCTTTACTCACAGCCACTGAAATAGGAAAAGTCTCTTTGTCTATAGCCTATAGATATATATGTTTGTATTTTTACAGCCACATCTGTGGCATATGGGAAGTCTGGGTTAGGGGTCAAATCCAGGCTGCAACACCAGACCCTTAACCCACTGAGCAAGGCCAGGGATCAAATCCACATCCTCACGGACACTATGTTGGGTTCTTAACCCACTGAGCCACAATGGAAGCTCCTATGTATTATTTAACAAATACCCTTTGCAGAATGATTTTTTTCCCAGTTGTATTTCTTGGAACTCCATCAGTAATTCTTTTTTTTTTTTTTTTTTGTCTTTTTAGGGCCACACCCATGGCATATGGAGGTTCCCAGGCGAGGGGTCTAATCGGAGCTATAGCCGCTGGCCTACACCACAGCCACAGCAATGCCAGATCCGAGCCTCATCTGTGACCCACACCACAGCTCACGGCAACGTCGAATCCTTAACCCACTGAGTGAGGCCAGGGATCCAAACCGCAACCTCATGGTTCCTAGTCGGATTATTTCTGCTGAGCCACGATGGGAACACCAGTACCTCTTAAACTTTCTTAGAAATGTGAATATTCTTGATAAGCCTAAGTAATTTTCATTTGTTGGCTTTAAGAGAGCTCAGATACACGTGTGCATGGTGTGTGTACACGTTTGAGTTTGAGGAGCGGCTATTTCTAGTTATTAACAGTAGCCTACAGCTAGGACTCCTGACCTTTGAGTCCCCTAGGTTGAAGCCTGGCTCACTTATTCTCCTGCAGTGCCACCTTTTGGCTAAAAATATATTGAAAAAAAAAAATACAAGTCCCCTAAGTCCAGAGCAAGCAATTAGGCACAATCAGATCCACAAATGTCTCTAGCAGCCAGCAGTATGATACACAGAGGTGCAAAACCAACAGTGCTTTCATGAAGCCACCATCCAGTAAAGACAGATCTGAATCAATAATTGTAAATAATTAAGTAAACGAGGCCCATGTGCAGAGGACAAAGCTGAAGAATCAGGTATTACAGGAGAGTGTGCGGTGCTAAATCTTGCTTCCTCTCAGAGAGTTCCAGGACACAATCTTCCAGAAGGTGGGGCTTGCTGCACTTTGAAGGGTCACTGTGGACTCTGCAGAGTATAAGCTTCATGAAAGCAGGAACTTTGTTCTGTTCATCACTGCATCCTCCCTACGAGAACTGGGAGGCTGTCCAGAGCAGACCCCATGGAAATGCTTGTAGAATGAAGGGAGGAGTTACCTACGTGAGCAGAAGAGAATCAGCATCACAAATCCAGAAGAGCAGCCAGCGTCCTGGAGGCAGAGGGAGCAGGGGGTGGTAAAGGAACGGAGCAGGTCACAACTCCCACATTCCACCATCTGGGGGGTGGTTTCCAATCCAGCCTCTCTCCTTCTTTTTTTTTTTTTGTCTTTTTTTTTGTCTTTTTTGTTGTTGTTGTTGTTATTGTTGTTGTTGTTGTTGTTGCTATTTCTTGGGCCGCTCCTGTGGCATATGGAGGTCCCCAGGCTAGGGGTCGAATCGGAGCTGTAACCACCGGCCTACGCCAGAGCCACAGCAACGCGGGATCCGAGCCGAGTCTGCAACCTACACCACAGCTCACGGCAACGCCGGATCGTTAACCCACTGAGCAAGGGCAGGGACCGAACCCGCAACCTCATGGTTCCTAGTCGGATTCGTTAACCACTGCGCCACGACGGGAACTCCCTCTCCTTCTTTTTAATTCAGTTGTAAGAGCCACATACTTACTAAGCCACGTGGAAGAACAGTCCCGCTCAGGCATCTTACAGGGCAGGACAGCAGTCACCAAAACCTGGGAAGCAGAGGTCCATATCCACCCTCTGCGCTCTTCTCTGCAGCTCTGGACTCAGCGGGACTGGCTGGCAGAAGGTCCCAGGCCTGGGTCCTTGCAGCTCAGGCAACCTCTTGACCTTTCTGCTTTTCCCCTCTTGGGGTCTGTGTGTGTTTAATCTACTTTCCCTTCATCCTTACACAGCAAGAGTACATATACATGTGTCCCTGGGCTGTGACAGTACTGGAGCCCACAGGCGGATTCAACCGAGTTGTCTTTGACTTTTCAGCAGATGGATGGCACCTGTGGTCAGGAGCAAAGCCACAGCCAGGGGTGGCTCTGAAAAACAAAATCATATTTCTCCATAGGTCAGAGGCAGGTGTGCTCTGACTTGTCCGAAGATGTGATAAACATCATGGGTTTTTCTAAGATTCTTTTAGGTCCTTCAAACAACTGTTTTGCTTGTTTGATTTTGGGATGTGAGGAAATGGACCCTCTTACAAAAAAAAATAAACAAAAGACACCAATCTCCTTTCCCCCATTCTGAAGGGATTCCCATTCCAGGCCAGGATCCCTCGGTAGATTGGGGTCTTCGCTCCCCCTGCCGCAGAGCTACCTCAGGGATTGACACTCCCTCCCTTCCTAATGGGGGAGAAAATGCCTTTTTAAACATTGTTTTTAAAAAAACTAAGAGGAGGAGTTCCTGTCGTGGCGCAGTGGTTAACAAATCCGACTAGGAACCATGAGGTTTCGGGTTCGATCCCTGCCCCTTGCTCAGTGGGTTAACGATCCGGCGTTGCCGTGAGCTGTGGTGTAGGTTGCAGACGCGGCTCAGATCCCGCGTTGCTGTGGCTCTGGCGTAGGCCGGTGGTTACAGCTCCGATTCGACCCCTAGCCTGGGAACCTCCATATGCCGCGGGTGCGGCCCTAGAAAAGGCAAAAAGACAAAAAAACAAACAAACAAACAAACAAAACTAAGAGGAGTTCCCATCATGGCGCAGTGGAAACAAATCTGAGGTTGCAGGTTCAATCCCTGGCTTCACTCAGTGGGTTAAGAATCGGGCGTTGCCGTGAGTTGTGGTGTAGGTCACACATGTGGCTCTGATCTGACGTTGCTGTGGCTCTGGCGTAGGCTGGCAGCAACAGCTCCAATCGGACCCCTAGCCTGGGAACCTTTATATGCCACAGGTATGGCCCTAAAAAGACAAAAAAAAAAAAAGAGAGAGAGAGAGACATTTAAAAACATTAAAAGTAGACATTTTAAAAACAAAATGTGCTACAAAATTAAAGATGAACAAGTTACATAGAATATCTTTTACAAAATACAAGTTTCTGATATACATCTCAAAAGAGCAACAACTTCTAAACTGCCCTAGGATAATTCATCTCCCAGTTTGAAGAGTCCAGGGCCAGCGACACTATTTGCTAGTTGCAGTACAAAACTAAAATGTGTACTTCTTGTTCCAAAAGTAGGCAAAAAGTGCTACTGAGAGTATTAAAATATCAAGTTTTTCCCTTTCTGCCGTGATCATCCCTCAAATTACCATAGCATTTTTTTTAATTTGCCATGTAAGTTCTGTGTGAAGAAATACGTAAATTTACATCACTAGCAGGAATTTAACCACAAATCTTTGCATTTTGAAATGCCAGCTTTAAATGCAAATAAGCATGTAACTCACACACAGTCACTGAATCCACACAATTCTTATTTTGTAGTTTGCAAACTCACTTGAATACTGCTCTGAGCAAAATGTTTGACATGCTGCACAAAACCAACGTTTTTATGTCATGTCTTGGTAGACTCACCTGCTACCATCACAGCATTCAGTTTACTGGTGCATAGAAAGGGCTAAACGGACAAAGAACTAAGGGTGTCTTTTTCTCTTCCTCTCTTCATCCTCACGTTACCGTGAGGGGTTGGCTAACCAGGGGAGGGGGCGGAGTGAGGAAGGATGTAGGGCTTTCCTCCTGCCTTTGAAACTGATTCTTGTTCAAACCGGAAGCAATTGTGTCCTCTAGGACTGCCAGCCTCCACCCCTTCCTGGGTCACAGGTACTGCACCCATCTTCCGCTCCAGCGCAGGGGTCTCCTGGAATTCCAGGCTCATGGGCACCAGGAATGTTAAAGGCCTCTGGAGAGATGGACACATAAGACACTTGTCCTCTGCTCAGATCATGAGTGTCATGTGGATTCCACTGGCCGTACACAAGTTCAAGGTGAAAGTACTACAAATGTTGAGAAGGAAGAACAGAGCATTGTACCAAGTGCAGGGCGCTTTGGGGGTGGGGTGGGGGCAGGAGAGGCTCTGCCTGGCCCAGTAGGGCCCCGTTGGGGCCCCGGTGGAGCTGCCCCAGGAGTGAGTGGGCATCCCTGCCCACCCCACTCAACCCCTCCCCTCAGCATGTGTCTATGAGTCATCCTTGTCCCAGTGTTGGTCCACCTGATAACAAATTCCACTCCAAGAAGTGTTCCAACCACTCCTAAGATGGAACCGACCCCTTAGGATCCAGCCCTGAAGTTCCAGGTTCTGTTGCAAATAACTTGCCAACCTACAAGTGTGTTTTCAGGCTTCCCAGAGAGTTAGTGTGCTTGGAACTCAACTCCCTGGCATAGTTCTCACTCCCAGAACCCCTCATCCTCTCCATCATCCTCACCACCTACCCCTTCAAGGAGCTGGATTAGCACAAACCTACTCATATATTTCTCCGTATTATTAGGCCTTAATCATGCAATTAAAAAGCATGTCATAAGAAGTAGCGTCATGAAAATATAAACTAAAACAAAATAACAAACTGAGGACTATATCACAACATACATGACCATGAGTTACCTTTGTTGTCCATATTATTTAAATAATGTACCTAACAGAAAAATTAACTAACACACAGGAAGATACTCAATCTCACTAAAACTAAGATTAGAGCATTTATTTTTTTAAAAAATCTTAAAACTGAAATGTGGTTGATTTACATGTTGTGTTAGATAAGAAAATTTAAGAACAAAATGAAGTAAAGTTTTTCACCCAAGAAATACATGATTAACTTTAATGAATGTTGGCAAAATTATAGCAAAAGAGAAAATTTGTTTCTTGGAGTTCCCGTTGTGGCTCAGTGGTTAACGAATCTGACTAGGAACCATGAGGTTGCAGGTTCAATCCCTGACCTTGCTCAGTGGGTTAAGGATCGGGCGTTGCCGTGAGCTGTGGTGTATGTTGCAAATGCGGCTGGGATCCCGAGTTGCTGTGGCTGTAGTGTAGGCCAGTGGCTACAGCTCCAGTTAGAACCCTAGCCTGGGAACCTCCATGTGCAGTGGTGCAGCTCTAGAAAAGACAAAAAGAAAAAAGAGAGAGAGAGAAAATTTGTTTTTTGTCCAACCCAATGTGAATCTGAAGACTCCTTCTACTTCTACAAAGGAATGTGGGGACATGTATCCTACAGAAGTTCTATAAACTTATCCAAAAGGTCTAACACAAAACATGGAAGAAATGTTCATTGTAAAATATTCGTTAAAACATTGATAATAGTGGAAAAAACTAGAAACAAGCTAATTATCTAGCAATATGGAAATGGGTTAATAGATTTCATTTGTAGGTCATTTATAGAATAGTATCAAAAATTTTAATTATGAAAAATCAGTAGCAAAATATTTCTGGTATTACTGTTAAAAAAGCACAAAATTGCAACTAAGCTCTGATTACGCATTGTATAAAATGAAGTGTGCTACACAACATAACAAATTAATACAGTTTAATTCATTCAGTGATAAATGTAGTTTTTCCCCCTTTTATCTTGGTTTGCAGCAATCTTTTATGGTGCTCCTTGAGCAATTACAATTTTTTATTGTGATTAAATTCATATACCATGTAATTTTCTCAGCAATTATGTGGTAACCCAGATTTATGATTTGGCATAAGCAAGCCCAATATACTGTGTAGGGTTGCCGTAAAAACACAATGAGGAAACACATTTGAATATACTTAATAGCCTACAAACTATGAATTATAAACCAATATGCAATACAATCATATCATTACTATGATTTTAATGTTTTCTTTTTCCTTTTTTTTTTTTGGCTTTTTTAGGGCCACACCCGAGGCATATGGAGGTTCCAAATCTAGGAATCCAATTGGAGCTATAGCCTCTGGCCTATACCACAGCCATAGCAATGCAGGATCTGAGCCGCATCTGCAACCTACACCACAGCTCACAGCAATGCTGCATCCTTAACCCACTGAGACAGGCCAGGGATCAAACCCTCATCCTTATGGATACCAGTCGGGTTTGTTAACCGCTGAGCCACAATGGGAACTCTGAATGTTTTCTTTTTAAAGCTATCAGCTCTAAAAACAATTCCAACAAATAATGTATCTCAAGCACATTTTTCCCCATGAGCCTTCACTCCAGTTATTTTATGCACTAAACAAGCAAATCCAGTCAAAGTGGCAACACAGTAGAAACTTAGATGTCAGGGTTGTAGCCTTAAGGGCATTTCTGGTCCCTGCGGAGTGAGCAATACATTTCCTAAGATAGTTTCTAAGACGTGTCAGCATTAGCAATTTCAGGAAGAAGTTCTGGTTCTGAATGGGAAACTACAACACAACTTAGTAGACAGGACGTGAACTGGAACGTCAGAAAGCCAGGGTGCGGCCAGCTTCCTTGCCAAGGAGTCAGAATAGCTACCGACACAAAGCAATAATATTAATAATCCCCCTTTCCCAGTTTTTATGAAGATCAAATTTACTACATACTGTAAAGCTTTGCATAACTCTCACCATAGAGCTTAGGGACCTCATGAAAAATGGTCTCCATACTTTTTGGATGACACACACCTACCAGAAAAAAGTTTTGTGCAAATGCCCCAACTATGAGTAATTTTAAGTCATAAATTATACGTAGGTGTATATGTGTTATCTAGATCTGGTAATAGTTGTGTGTATATCATTCTATGTACTATCTATATTTAGCAATACATTATGTAATATATCTCACTAACATTGCCTGATCAATAAAGGCACACCTCAGATTTAGGACAAGGATCATCACTACTGAGTCATAGTTCAAGCATTTCTTGATAGCATTGAATTTTTCATCCTGTCTTGTTAGATCTGACTTAATGGTAAAAGCTCACAGGCCCAGGCCCCGCAGTGGGCACCCTGGGCAGAGCAGCAAGGCCATCACCTCTCAGCATCTCAGGCTGCTGGGTCCCTAGTCTGTCATTGTTTGCCCTGACTGTCCTCTTTGTGGGGATTTCACATGTGCAGTGCTTTTTTCCCTTTTCCCGGCTCATGTGGCCCCTTACCCACTCCAAGTGTCAGTGATGTGGCAGAGTAGGCCCAGGTCCTACCCCATCTGCATGGGCCCAGGACAGGGCACGTGGCCCCTAGAGGGCCGGGCACGTGATGAGGGCCTGGGCTTGCACTGTGAGGGGCCCATGTTCTTCAGGACCTTTGAGACCAGCCCCACAGAGTCTGCGCATCCTGCACATGCACCACGGGGCCCGGTGTCAGGCTTCAATAGGCCGAGAGAATCTCTGGGAAGGAGGGAACCATGGATGCGGGGTGATGTCGCCCTGCCCCCAGCCAGAGCACAGGTGAACACACCTGCCAGGACCAGGCCAGGGACTGCCACTAGGTATTGCCACTCCCTCCCTCCAGTGTCTGGCTCTCTCTTACCCTCCACTGGAGAAAAGCCAGAGTGTGTACTAGGGGTGAGTGAGGGGATTTGAAGTTAAACAGATCCACCCTTAAGTCCCAGCTTGTGCACTTAGAAGCTTCAAGACCCAAGAGAGCTGCTTAAAACTGTGTATTTTCGTTTCATTATTTCGTTAAAATAATGAAGATGACATGTGGCCAGAGAGAGCAGCCACCTTGCCATGTGTAAGGAAAGCGAGGACCTGGCCGCTTGGGCAAAGGGAAAGCAGGGCAGCCGGCTTCCGAGAAGCGTGGAAGTCGCTCGGCTGTCTGGCTACCAGGGTGATACTTGCAGTCTCTGGTTCCTTTCTCTTAAGAGCTCAGAGTGCTTCTGAGACATTATCTCATGAATTTGCAAATCATTCCCGGGAGTTAGGTAGGAAGGAAGCCAGACAAGTTTCTAGCTTAGGACTTCACTAAGAGCAGAAGGCTGAAACATCCTCTCTGCAGTAACACCCCTCCTGTGCGTGGAAACGCTGTTACGCAAATCACACCCAGGGAAGTTCAGTGTCCGGATCCCTGTTATCTTAAAATAACGCACACCTTCCAGAAGGTAAGTTGTAACACATGTCTTTTTCCTTGATCTCGATAATCAAAATGTTAACACAGCTTTGGGGATGTTCAAGCCCATCTGGGTGCTGAATGTGTGCAAACGTGAGCTTCCTCACTCAGCTCAAGGCGGTGACCGCAGCCTGAGTGCCCTCTCAGAGCTAACAGTAAAATGCATCCCAAACTGATGAGGACAGGAATCTGCAACCACCTTAGATATACAAGACAAGTCACAATTAACGTGATCTCATACCCTGTCTAAAGATATGAACAGATCTAAAGAATGTCCCGATTAAAAGAATAGAACCCTATGGAGAGCAAGAGCAGTTCTTTCCTGGGACCAATAAGCGCTGCGCCATAGGAAAGGAGAGCGATCAATAGCTGTCAATATCTGGTCCCATTAGCAAGGCAGTTCCTAGAGGGAATGTTTCCCTTGTCAGTTGTTTTTGGCACAAGGATAAGGAGGTAAACACAAGGTCCCCAGACTCTGCAAGTCTGGGAAGTGCACCTCCAGCTGGGGGTCCGGGAAGAACAATGGTCTAGCTGCCACAGGCTGGGTTCCCTGGGAGGAGAGCCTGGGTGGGGGGTCCTGCTCCACGAGCTTGGCGGAGGGGGCTCTGGGAAGGAGAGGGAAAGGGAAGCAGAAGGCAGGGAATAGATCTGGGTAAAGATGGGGCTCTGTTGGAGCCCAGCTTGCCCCTGGGTTTTGATGTCACCTATACACAATAGGAAGAGTATTCCAGACGTGCAAAAAAGAATGAGGGCAATTGATTTCTATGTGCTCACCTGAAGGATCTCACACTTACTGTTAAATGGAAAAGCAAAGAGCAGAATATACACATGGAGTGATCAGTCCTGTGTGTAGAAGTGGGCCATATGATAGCATTTGAGTCATTTTAACAATAAAGTCACTGAAGTGATTCACAAGGACGGAAAGGTGCTTATAAGTGTGTGGGGTGGCAAGGGAGGTGGGGAAAATGGTGGGAGTGAGAATTCCTGTCATTTCAGATTTACGTTATTTGGACTCCATCGATCAATTCTAGTCAATGGAAAGTGTTAATATTTATATTTGAAAATTGTATTTCAGATTGTATTTCAGTAAATAATTCTAAGACAGTGTAGTTCAGTTTAACAATGGATGAGAGGATAGACTCAAGTAAAAAAACACAAGGTATATGACAAATTTAGGGTCCTGTCTTTTGTGAAAGGAGAGGAAGTGTGTGAGTGAGTGTATGTTTGCTTATTTACATTAAAAAAAAAAAACCAGGATGGAAAACCAGAAATGGAAAACTTGGATGCCAGCAAGACTACCTTGAGTATATATTTTAATATAATACAGATATGCAAATATTTTCTATGTATAAAAAAGTAAAATTACATTAGAAGATGGAAAAATCCTAAAATTTAACATACGTGAACCTCATTCTGTATTACATTGATATCTTAATTAGAGAGAGAAAATAGTTTAAGAAATACCTGAACACACAATATGTCAGCTATACTTTCTGCTCACTTTTCCCAGTGAGGAGTTTTTAGTAGCAATATTGCTGTCGTAATCGTGAAAGTATTTTATGCTTATTGAAGGATAAAATAAAAAGACGTCACCTTTGAAGTATTTAAACTGAATGTAATGAAGCTTTTAGACTTCTGGCTTAAAGGAAAATCAAAGAGTAGCACAGAGGAGTTAACTAATACCATGAGGGGCCAATTAGACCAAAATTCTAGAACATCCAAAATGTGAGTGGAGCCTTTTACGAGACGAAAGGGAGACACAGCCACCAGATACAAAACACGAATCTTCATCAGACACTGGTTCAAAACAAAGCTCTACAAGACATGTTTGGGGCTTTGGGAGGAATTTGAGGATGGATTGGATATTGGATGACATTTTTAAATTGTAGGGTTTTTGTTAGATGCAATAATGATATTGTAGAAGGAGGGTCTTATTCTTAGGAGTAAAATTTCATCATGTCCACAGTCTATTATCAAATCACTATCAGCAACAATAACTCTACATATATGGAGGGGTATAAATATGATAAAAGCTAAAATATTTGAATCTACTCAAAGGATATGTAAGCATTTATTGTATTTTCAATTTTTTCTGTGTGTATACAAATTTTGAAAAACTAGTAAAAATGTCTATGCTTTAAGTATTAAGTAATTCTAGAACAATAGATAAAACAATGGTTTTTCATCAAACAGAAAATGCTCAGTAAATGTTCGTTGGTTTTAGACTGTTCCCCTTTAATGTCACTGAAGGCAAGTTACAAACTGCTCAAAGGAGTAGACTTTCTGAGACAAATATGTCCCATGAATATTTAGCCCTTAGAGAGTGCGGAAATAAAACCGCTTGATTTTTAAACAGTTTATGTCCTTCTGTATGGGCATATTTTAAAAGGGAAGCGGACGTTGAGGAGTTCTCATGTCTCATTTATAACTCAAGGAAAGCTTATTCTGACTTTCAAAACTTTAAAAAGTTTAAAAGATTAAAATTATCTTAAGAGGTTTTATAAAGTTTATGAGAAATATGCAGCAATTTTGTGACTGGGTAACTTGGCATGCACCTAAGATTTTGGTTTGGTAATTACAGTTATGGTATTTAACATCATATTTGTACGGTTTTGTAATTGCATCGTGCTCTTCTGCAGCCAAGAAGAGAAGCAGCAAACCATTTTTCATCCCATCTTTTTTTTTTCCCGAAGAAAAGAGAAACAATCCCATGACAATGAAACCCTTGTATCAAATTCACATGAATTTGCAAATTCGATGGGTATATAAAGTGGCCCACGTCATTCTTCATCACACGTTTTCCTCCCACCCCTGTCTCTCTCCCAGGTCAGGGCTTTCGCTATCACCATCACATTCAAATTCAGTCTCCCTGGAGCATCTTCCATAATGGGTATGAGGTGAGCAAAAGTGACCGAGATTGCGCTGTGAGAGAAAATGATAGAAGGAGCTGTTTCGGGGGGGCAGGGATTAAGGATAAAGCTCAGGAGGCAGAAATCAGCGACTACCACTCAATAGCCACTGAATCCCGGACCACATGGGCCACCTGCTTAGAGAGCAGACCTTTGCCGCGTGCTCTTACCTCCGTATTTCTGCCCCTCCTTGACCCCCTCATTCACGACTCCACCAAGTTTCAAGCTAAAGGTGCAGCCACCGGTGCCAAAAAGCACATTGTCCATCCTAGGATCTCAGTCCAGCCCTTCTCTGGTTCCTTTCACCCCTGCAGGCCCTGAACACACTCAGGATGTATAGTGAGTGACCAGTTGAGGGAAGAAGAAATCTTTGAAACCAAAACACCTAGAAAACGTTGCTCGCGTGCCCCATACTCTGTGTAGCTGCACTCCATCTACTCAAAATATAGAAACCAATCTGACACACTCACCCCAGCTTCAAATGATGTTGTACAGGAAAAGCTGTAATTTTTCTAGGGCCACACCTATGGCGTATGGAAGTGCCCAGGCTACGGGTTGAATCAGAGCTACAGCTGCCAGCCTACAGCCACAGCCACAGCCGCACCAGATCTGAGCTGTATCTGTGACCGACGCCGCAGCTCAAGGCAATGAAATGCCTGATCCTTCACACACTGAGCAAGGATAGAACCACATCCTCATGGTTACTAGTCTGGTTCATTACCACTGAGCCACAACGGGAACTCCAAAAAGTCATACTTTTGATTGACCAGGATTAAAGTGACCTGCAAAGGAAAGAAAACCCCATCTTTTCCATCACTACTCTTCTTGCCTTTAAAATCACACAGTGAATCCCTCGTAAATCAAACACTCCCCCACTCGCCCATCAGCCACAAAGGAGAGGAACGGGCTCCCAAACAGTCCTAAGGTCCCATAGCAAATGCTCTGGAGGTCTTGGGAGGCAGCACCTGCAACACAGATCCGCTTCATAGGGTATTACACCTGTAACAGTAACTTAGGTTTTGTAACCCAGGCCCCAGACACGTCCTGGAAACTGCCCCCTAATCCAGGGTAGTGGATACTGAGTGTCTCTTGGTAAGTTTGTGCTTCTCGAGCTAGTCCACTTGGTACATACCAGGATGTTCTGGCAGAGTCAACCCACCTCCTCCCTTTGCAGACCTCTCGGGATTGCCAGCAAAACGGTTCCGCATGACTCAGACAATCCCTAGCCCACATCTCCTGCAAAAGCCATCAGAAGTCAGCACGACATTGAAGAAAGCTCCGGAGGACCATCAGGTGCTAATGCCTTTTCCTTGGAACATCAGTCCTGAAATAACCTTGTCCACGTCCAGGTCAGGCAATTCCCCTTGGAAGCAGCGAACAGGCATTCCTGGCTGAAAAAAAAGGAAAACTGGACTGGACTGCCCCCAAGAGGGAATAAAAAAGGCACCAAAATGAACAAAGCCGCAAAGCCACAAACCGCCTGCCTCCTGCATCCCATCCTGCTTTTTAATCAGACACAACAGTGACGACATGCATCATGGTCAGAAATGTCCCTGAGCACATGCTGGGACACTCTCCCCTTCACCTGGAAGTTAATCCCACCTCCCCCACCCCATGGTGGGTTCCACTGGAATCTTCTCACACACACCTGTAGCCACACTCCCCCCCGCCCCCCGCCCCGACCCATGTCCTAAATTCCTTCAAGAGAACAGGCTCTGTCTCACACAGTGCTGGTTATTCTGAAAGTAGTAGGCTGCTTAGCACCCAGTAGGCACTCAATGAAAAGGTGCTGAGTGAAGGAGCATGCGGTGGAGGGAGGGCTTGTCAGCACCAGGTTAGAATATAAGGGTAGAACCGTCTGTTTTGAGCTCTTGCTCTGCTGCAGGCACTGTGCTCAGAAGCATGTATGTCACCTCTTTCAGTCCGAACAACAGTTCTGCAGGCAGGGCCACCATCCCTGGATTGCAATGAGGTGATTGGATGATGAGGGCAGATAACTGGGCATGGCCATGCTTCAAACATCAGTGTCTGGTGCCAGAGATGTCCCCTGGGCCCCAGGACCTGAGGACCCCACCACCACCCCAGGGAAGGCATGGGTGCCCCGAAGCCAGGATGGCCCATCACTCAGGCTCCCATGAGGCTCACTGCTGATGGGAAGTTGGGGAGGGGGGAGGCTGGTTGGGGGAGGCATTGAGGAAATGGGCATCAGTTCACCACCAGGAGGGACACAGAGTGGGCTGGGGGCGGAGCAGCTCTGTGGTAGGACCGCAGCTATCCTGGGATGTCGAGAGTGGGAGAGAAGCCTGAGGGTCCTGGACAAGCAGGCTGACTCTGAGCCATGGGTCAGAGGACGATCCCAGCAGCAGTGGGTCCTGGAGCTAGAACCCAGACAAGGTAACAGTGAAAACTGGCAAGAAAGATGAATAAACGGGGGATGCTGGGCGGAGAGAGCGAGAGGGTTGGTGAGAAGGTGGGGCGACCCTTGCTGGGGTGTGACAGGTAAACAGAGTACTGTGTTTGGATACAATATTTGAAGAACTAGCTGGTGTATGTTTACCCTGTGACTTTCTTATCAAGCTTACAGGCCTGGGGGTGCCCGGGCATTGTCGCTGCCCCTCAGTTTGTGGCTGCAGGATCCCCGATAAAACACTGGTTCCCTTGCTTCCTGCTTCCTGATTCTGACTGCACCTCCCGTGCCACTGCTTCACAGTTTCCTCTGCTGAATTAACCCGGAGAAGCCATCAGAGAACACGGGAACCGGCTGTGAGTCCCCCCGGGCGTGGAGTCTGGTTCCTTTCGGCAACAGCAAGGTTGATGACTGAACACATCTTGGTGATGGAGTCTTATATTCAGGGCCCTCGATGGAATAAATGCTCATCCGGGATTTGGGGATGTGAGAGAGACAAGCCTGGGCTAACCTGGCCTTCAACCAAGCAAAGGGAAGACGAACCTGGCTCGGGGCAGCCTTTTCTGTGCACCCCTGAGCGGGGCCCCTTTCAGGGCTGACTTTCTGCCCCCGTAGGTGCGCTGCTCAGGTCAGTGGGAGCAGGCAGACCCCACCCTCATCCACTGAAAACGGGGGGTGCTTGGCCAGCACCCCTCACAGCTCCCGTCTGGGATGGCAGCATCGCAGAGGTCAACCGTAGATACCAGCTGAGGCCAGAGCAGGGGTTTTGGAGTCAAGCCAGCTGCCAGGGCACTGGGGCTGTGTCCAGCACTGCCCACCTGCTGGGTGTGGGCACAGGCTGCACCAACCCGGACTGCCGTGTAGGCAGATCCTGCCATGCAGCCTGGGATGCCAGGGCGCCAGAGGCGCCAGCAAGGGAACATTCAGACAACAATTTGTGGAGCCTCTAGCAGACACAGGGAGAGAGCTCTGTAGATTAAAAAAGACATTCTCCTTTTGCAGGAATTGGGCATTCTGCATTTATTTTTTTTCATTTTAAAACCTCACTTCTCTCCTAGCCAATAGTTACAATGAGAGAAAGGCTGTGTTACCTGCAGAATAAAATCTTTCTGTCACAACACCTGTGGGTTCAGAGCAAATAGGAGAGAGAGAGAATGCGAGAGAGAGATTGAGAGAGAGACTATAAAAGCTTTGAGGGCATGAGGCGGCCTCAGGCTTTGTGAACAAGAAACCCACAGCTAAATACAAGAAGGAATTTCTGGCTCAGCCCCATAAAACAGGCAGCAAAATCCAATGCTTAAATCCAGACTGGGGACACAACAGGGTGCAAAATTGAGTGGGCAGGATTATTTATGGACCTGTCAAGCTCTCAGCAGTTTTGGGTTTGTTTGGGGCACAGCACCTCAAAGTCCATAAGTCACTGCTACCAAAGGCTGCGGGCAGGGAGTGGGGGTGCCTCAAACCCCTCCCTGTGCGCACAGACCTTCTTTGTTGAGCCCTGCAGAGTTCATGGCAACAGACCCTCCAGCTCTCATTCCTTGTTGAGTTTATTTTACATTTGACTCAGGAAAGAAAGAAATCAAATGTTTTAAAGATCATTTTCCACCCAGACTTAATGACAGAAAAACAAATTTATTTTCAAGGAGCACAATCTTTGTCAATTACATTGAAGAATCCATATCAAATGCAGGAGTATTTCAGCAGGGATATTGCTACAGTTATACGCATTCATAATATATGCTTTGCTTTGAAAGAGAAATAAGATGGTAAAGGTCTTTAATAATTATGAAAGTATCACAACAATAAAGCCATTCGTTTTACTAAAATATCTGTTCTATCAGTAATAACATTCTTCTTGAGAATAATCTGTTTCAAGCATCTAAGAGAAGAATGCAAAATAGCAAAATGATGTATGTTCCAAAAGTTGATTTATATTTTAGCTATTTGTGCTGAAAATCTAGAATAGGAAGAGATAGGTTACATGTTTATCAGTAAATAACTTGGAGTTCCCATCATGGTTCCGTTGTTAACAATTCTATCATCCATGAGAATGCATGTTCGATCCCTGGCTTGCTCAGTGAGTTAAGGGATCCAGCGTTGCTAAATAAATAAATAACTCAATTCATTCCCAATAATTTAGTCCATCATACTACTATATTATAGCACTTCAAAATCTAACCACCATTTAAAACAATATTTCTGCAACAAGTAGCTTTACGTTCCAATTTAAGGTATTAGGGAAAAAACTATTAGCCATACACCTCCTCAGCTCGCTCCCCACCAAGAGCCTGGGTGTGAGACCCCAGGAATGCTGAGCTCCCTCCAGGCGTGGCTCTCCACCCTGGGAGATGGGGTCCTGGGCTCTTGCTGGGACAGAGTGGGGGAGTGGCTGAGAAGACACGTCTCCTACTTGCAGGAGCCTGATAAATATTTAGTTGAAAGATTGATTCATAAATGAGAAGTGAATTGCTTTCCTTGCATGCACAAAATCATTGACTGTTTGTAATTGTTTATCAAATGCCTTCTTGTCCCCAGTCTGCCGGCTCCTGGATGCCAGCAGCCCTGACCTTATCACTCTTTGGGGCCGTGAGCACAGAGCCTTGCTCACTGGGAGAGAACAGCGTCAGGTTATTTGGAAGGATATGAAGTGCATGTGCCATAATTACTTATATTCTTAAAACCCCTGAGTCTTAGAATATTGAAAAGGACAAATGAAATGGGACGGCGAAAGGGGGATAAGAAAAGACATTCATAAACTCTAATTCAAAAAGATACGCTAACCCCAATGTTCACTGCAGCACTCTTCACAGGAGCTAAGACATGGAAACAAACTAACTGTGCATAGATAGAGGATTGGATAAAGAAGATGTGGTACATTATATACAAAGGAGTGATTCTCAGCCATAAAAAAAAAAAGAATGAAATAATGCCATGGGCAACAACATAGACCTAGAGATTATCATACTAAGTGAAGTAAGTCAGACAAAGACAAATATCAGAAGATGTTAATTACATGTGGTATCTTAAAAAAATTACAGAATTGAACTTATGTACAAAACAGAAATAGACTTGCTGATATAGAAAATAAAACTGATGGTTACCAAAGGCGAAGTGGGGGAGGGAGAGACAAGTTAGGAGCTTGGGATTAATAGATAAACAACAAGGTCCAGCTGTAAAGCACAGGGAACTATAGCCAACATTCTGTAATGAAAAAGAATATATAGATGTACAACATACACATATATACATATGTACAACTGAGTCACTTCACTGTACAACTGGAACGAACACATTGTAAATCAACTATATTGGATTTTAAAAAGCCGAGATATTAAAGCAATGAAGTGGTTCCTCCTTGTGCCTGAGACATCCCTGAACATGAAAGCTTAGAGGCACTAACACAGAGCAGCAAACTCACCTCCACGTCAGTTTTCCCTGCAGAACTGTGTGCTCCAAACTCCCAAGGAATGGGTATGAAATGTTTAAATGTATGTTATGCAAAGCATGGCAGCTCATATCATGTAAAATGAGAAAGAAGCTAGACGTAGGGAAACACTTTGGACTAGTCTCCAGAGCGCCTCAAATGCTTCATTCAGCTTCTTGTCTTACCTTCGTCTCAACCAAATACTGTTGATAAACCACAAGTTCAGACGCAGATATGCAAATTTCTAGCAATTCACTTATTAGATTCACTTTGACTTTTCTAATTCAGAGCAATAATTTTAATAACAGCCTTCTTGAGGCTGTCCATCTTATAGGGTTAAGCAACAACCAGCCAGCTAAAAAGAGCTCTTGATTCAAAGTAAGCAAGGGTTTTGTAAACAGGCTTTCACACCAAACACAAACCCAAACACATAGCAGCAGTTGTAAAACTAAGTTAATTAGCAACTGATGAAGCTTTCATTGTGAAGATTTGGGTTTTTAAATGACAAAAAAAAAAGTGGGGGGGGGAATATGGAGAATAACAAGAGAGGATATCACTGATGTGGTTTTCACTAAGAAGTACTCAAGGCGAAAGCATTCCAGCAGCACAATGGTTTCAATCACTATGCTGAGATTTCCCAGAAATACTCTCAATGGAGAGAAGAAAGAACACGGTTCTAATTTAAAGTCAAAGTTAGAAGCTTCACAAAGTAGAATGTCTAAATGTGCCATTGTTTTCATAAGGAAATACTTCCGGGAGTGTCGTATAATCAGAAGTCTATCAATCAGTAATCAAATACAATATATTTGATTAATTTTGGCTGAACTCTCTATAGTATAAAAAGGCCAGCCTCAAAGGCTGTAAAAGTAATACATTTCAATAGGGGAAATTTCTCAGTTTCCAAATAGCTCTGCGATAGGCCAGACGGAACGGATGAGACATAAGGAAAATAATAAAACATAAAATCAGTACTTTTAATCCCCAACATAATTCATGGTTAAGTACAGAGGGAATAGTGACTCAGGACACAATTTGAAGTGTGCTTAATAACCTGTTGAGTGTGTAAAATTTTGCACATTGCCGAAGAGGCAAAAATAAAATGACATAAAATAAAGTAAAAAAAGCACCAATGTACTGAATGATTCATACAGCTTTATCAGATTAAAAAATCCAACTATTACGGAAATTATGACTTTTTTTAAAAGGAGAGATTAAATGTTCGTTGGTTTCCTATGCAAAGAATTAAAGTACAATTTGTCTTTTATTTAATTTAATTATTACAATTATAAATTAATAGAGTCTGCCTTCCCAAAAGTCTCTATCCAGGTTTTAGAATCTGACTCTCAGCATTTGGAAAGCCATTCATTTCCATCACTTGGCTAAAAGGTTTCAAGAGCTCAAAGAAGCTGGGTCATCAGTCCGGAAGTCATGAAGTCAAAGAAAAGTTAGCCACAAAATGCAAACTTGCTTTTAAGTTCACAGGGCCGTTCAGAATGGTTACTCTCATACTGACTGCAAATTGAATCACCCAAAAGTCAATACATAAAAACATATTGCCTTTGTTCAATAAGGATGTTTTCCCAGCCCGCGGCAATTTTTTACACAGACCTCTGCAAAGTCAGCAAATCAGCAAGAAGTTGAAATCTATGGAGCCTGTAATTCACTTTTGGGGGTAAGGTTGAAGGGAATTATAGCCATAATGTGACAGCCTAAATGTTCAGTAATCTCATAAAATTTTGTTTATTTAGCAGAAAGCATGGTGAAGGATGCATTATAAGAAATCCCGTAGGTAGCTTCTTTTTGTTGTTTGTTTTCTAATTTAAAAAATCTTATTTATTCCATATTGTGGAAAACATTCAAATATTTAGTTGTTCTCTAGGCCAGAAAAATACGTGTTAACCTACAATATTAATATAATCCCATAATTAGCTTGTGTTGAACGGTTTATAAGAAATCCTGAGTTAAATAGGATAAGACTTGAGAGTTTTATCAAGGGAGAAAAATTTAGTTACGAATGTAAAAATGAGCACATTTAGGTAAATCGAATTGTTCTTTCTTCCTACCTACTTTCTTTTCATGTTTATCCATCTTTCTGTGACACATCTCACAGCATCACTGTTTGCCTTTGGGCTGAATTTGCTGGGCTGTGCCTAAGTGGCCCTGTGGCCCCCGCTGGTCTTTTGGCTGGGTCTTAGGGCATGTACACACATTGGCATCTTGTGAGATGCCAAACAACCTGCCACAGCACAGGGACAGACAAACAGGGACCAAACGGGGACCTCTGAGCTTTCAAACTCCTGGAGGGTTGCTTGGCCAAGAGCCTGAGCTGGCGAGCAGCCTCTTGCTTTCTTCTCTATGGTACTGGCTTGACTTGGGGCCTTGGTTTCACGGCAATCAGGTAGATGGGCCACGGTCATCTGTAGGCTCCAGTCCCACGTCATTGTTTCCAAGTCCATGGTTTGGTTTCCGTTAAGCAAACTTTTTTGTTTGTTTGTTTTTGTTTTTTGTCATTTTACCTTTTCGCCTTTTCTAGGGCCACTCCCCTACATATGGAGGTTCCCAGGCTAGGGTCTAATCGGAGCTGCAGCTGCTGGCCTACGCCAGAGCCACAGCAATGCGGGATCCGAGCTACATCTGCAACCTACACCACAGCTCATGGCAACACTGGATCCTTACCCCACTGAGCAAGGCCTGGGATCGAACCCGCAACCTCATGGTTCCTAGTTGGATTCGTTAACCACTGAGCCATGACAGGAACTCCAGCAAACGTTTGATTTGAAAATAATGCTGTACCTAGTGGATGTGCCATTTGATTTACATGTCATGTGATTTACAGTCGGCACACTTGATCCCTAAGTCCTGGTTCCTGGGTCAGGAGAAGAGTCCCCAAAGACATCCTCGTTCTGATCCCCAGAGCCTGTGGTAGGTTCGAGGCAAAAGGGGAGCTGACCTTAAAACAGGGAGATGGTTTCAGTTTATTTCAGTGGGTCTGAAGTAATCCCAATGGTCCTTAAAAATGGAGGAGGGACACCTAAGAGGAGAGGTGGAGAAGGGGTGTGACAAGAGACTGGGTAAGGGAGGTTCAGGCTGGTGATGTGGCAGGTGGACCAGGGCACAGGTGCCACTGGAGCTGGAGCACCAGGGACTCAGAGCTCCTGAAGGGACAGCCCTGCAACTGTGCCTTGCTTTTGGCCCAGGAGGATCCTGAGCCACAGCACCGTGAGACAAAATGGGTATTTTTCTCTTAGGCCTCTAAGTTTGTAATAACTTGTCACAGCAGCAATAAAAGACTAATAGAAGCAGGAGTTCCCGTCGTGGCGCAGTGGTTAACGAATCCGACTAGGAACCATGAGGTTGTGGGTTCGGTCCCTGCCCTTGCTCAGTGGGTTAACGATCCGGCGTTGCCGTGAGCTGTGGTGTAGGTTGCAGACGCAGCTCGGATCCCGTGTTGCTGTGGCTCTGGCGTAGGCTGGTGGCTACAGCTCCGATTCAACCCCTAGCCTGGGAACCTCCATATGCCGCGGGAGCGGCCCAAGAAATAGCAACAACAACAACAACAACAATAACAACAACAACAACAAAAAAAAGACTAATAGAAGCAGTAAGTCTGCTTCCAAAGGCAAAGGTATAAATAGGTATCTGAACACAGGGCACATCGTGAACGATCAAGCCGTTTCAGTGGGCAGGACCAAGTATGTGATGGGGGGACAGGGAGGTCAAACGCCATGTGGAGTGCTGCAGATGGTCAGGCGACTGCAGAGGTGGCCATGTCCACGCGACACTTGTGATGTGACTCCTGAGTGTTCACCAAGCCTCACACCTCGTGTGGGTGGGGTCCTTTCGTGTATTCCCCAGAGACCTTATGATGTTGGTATAAAAATTATGCCCATAAGGTCTCTGAGTATCGTTGTCATGGGCAGTCTGTTGTCCTAGGCTGCACACCTGCTCAATGGCTGATTTGTGATTTGAATGCCCATGTCTGCATATTGAGCCATCCACAGTTCTGCTTGGCCAGTGGCTGGTACATTCATCAAATATTTCATCAACCGACCGACATTTATTGAGCCCCCACTATGTGGGGATGACAGGGTTATAGCCGTGATCAAAAAAAGATAATCCCAACCTCTCGATGATCTTACCATCCGCAGCCATTTATATATTCAGCAAGTATTTAGCAAGCACTATTATATGCCAGGCATTATGCAAAGGAGAAAACTGGGGCCTGAAATATCTCACATTGCATCACAAACGAAGGCCAGGGTTTACCTTCAAATCACCGCATGGGCAATCACTGTCTGCAGTGTGGAGCCCTGTCACATGAGGACTGAGTGGCTTGCCACGTGCAGGGGCTCTGCTTTTACTAAATAACAGACAGAAAGCCAGACAACTGCTGGACTCCATCACAGCCTTAAAGACCTAAACTTATTACTTGCTGGGAATGAAAAGGGAAATGGTGTCAGAAAAAAGGAGATTTCATGTGTATTAGCTATGTCAGGTTTACTTAATTACAATGTTCAAATTACAGTAGAGATAATATAGTTAGGCTATTTCTCAGCTCATAATTGGAAAGGATACATGCAGTAGAAGAAAAGCCATGCATAGTTTAGCAAATGTTAAAAAGGCAAAAATAACTAACTCTAAAAAAATCACTAACAGTGCTCTTACACAGTTCTAGCAGTGACGACAGATAATTTTTTTTTTTTTTTTTGGTCTTTTGAGGGCCACACCCAGGGCATATGGAGGTTCCCAGGCTAGGGGTTCAATTGGAGCCGTAGCTGCTGGCCTACACCACAGCCATGGCAACGTGGGATCCAAGCCGCGTCTGCGAACTACACCACAGCTTACGGAAACGACAGATCCTTAACCCACTGAGCGAGGCCAGGAATCGAACCCGCCAACTCATGGTTCCCAGTCGGATTTGCGCCACAACGGGAGCTCCGACAGATAATTTTGGCTTGTCAAGTTGCTGCCTTTCATCCTAGCTTGCTCATGAAAAACACTTTTAAGCTTAAAATGTCACAATACAGTGATATTTATTTATATTAACTTTTATTCCAAAACAGTTTGAGTTAGCAAAATGTCCCAATTTTAAAGATTTAGTGAATAAATAGACTAAAGGCATAATTTTAGCAGATTGTCTGAAATGGTTTAATCTTTTTTCCTAAAGCTCCACAAATTTTCACGAGATCATCTTTTAAGAATGCATTTGAAATTCTCTTTCTATTCAGCTATGAATCACATCAGAATACCATAATGAAATTTTGCTTTCACTAAGCCTAAAAAAAATTTTTAAAAGCCTATCTTGATAAATTAGTCAGAGTAGTGAGGTTGGACAATGGCAAGAGAAAGAGTACATTCCTAATAAATTACAAAAAATCAAACGGAAATACATATTGAAAGCTAGGAAGGATGGAATAGCACAGAACTGATTTTTTTTTTCCCTGAAGTGATGATATCCCAAGGTTCAGTAGAGCTATAAGCTATGTATTTTAAGTAAGAAATAATATATTGGTTATACAGGATTTCTTTTTCTACCAACAAATTTTGAGCAGAAATAAATATTAGTGCTTCCTCTCTGGGGTTATACCTCATGTTTCCAGAAATATGTACTCTGTTTGCTAAGGTAGCAGAGTTCCAGCTTTCAAAGGGATTCTTCCTCCAATGAAAAGAAACATATTTTGTGAGAATTACTTCTTTCCTTGGGAAATTAACCTATAAAGTATGCTATATATGTAAATGTGTCTACACACACACACACACAGAGTCGCTATCTCACAATTGCTCTAGATACCCCAAACATCAAGCAAGAGGGAAAAAAATGGTAACTGACTTCAGCTCTGCCTTTGGAGGAAAATACAATACATTACAGAGAAAGACCCAAACCACCAGCAAAGTTAAGAAAGAAAAGAAGGAAACTTTGCTTGAGTGTCCACGTGAAATCCCCTCTAGGTGGCTGGTTGGTGCAGGGCTGAGTGTCGGTCTGAGGGACCCCAGGCAGCTAAGACCCCAGGTCGGGTGACCGCAGGGCTGGAGAAAGGGCCCCAGAGAAGAGCCATCCTCCTCTTGCCCAAAAATGTAGGTGCTACAAAAAGTTCTTAAGATACACAGGAAAATGGCCAGAAGATTTATTTCCTATGCAGCATCTACAACTAAAATGTTTGTGTTGAAAAAATAATTTTAGAAGGAAGAATTATAGGGAATTATAGATGGTTTACCTCATCTTCTTTAGGAAGAAAGAATATTACAGGATAAGATAATTAAAGAAAATAAATAAAGAGGCTTTTAGTGTTGGAGCTTTGAGGTACAGCTGCAGTAACTAGAAGGAAGGAAGGATTAAAAAGCCAAATAGAAGGCTCGTCAGCAATGACAGACTCTGCACAGGGCAAAGGAAACACATGGCAGGTGTTCTCGAATGTTTAATGAAGATTTCTTAGCAACTGCAGACGTCCCGAGCCTTGGCAGTACCTGGCTTATCTGAAATGTTTGTCTATAAATTTCTGTGGGCTGCTGACCTAAGTGTTATAAAAAGTTTTCTGTACCCATTAGGTCTGGAACTCCATAGAGAAGGTAAGTTTTATTGCTAGTTTAATTTTAAGGTAAATATGATTGATCTGAAATCCCCACATTGAATATGTACATGGTGAACATCTCCACATATACTTTTTTTTTTTTTTGTCTTTTTGCTATTTCTTTGGGCCGCTCCCTTGGCATGTGGAGGTTCCCAGGCTAGGGGTTGAATCGGAGTTGTAGCCACCGGCCTACGCCAGAGCCACAGCAACGCAGGATCCGAGCCGCGTCTGCAACCTACACCACAGCTCACAGCAACGCCGGATCGTTAACCCACTGAGCAAGGGCAGGGACCGAACCCGCAACCTCATGGTTCCTAGTTGGATTCGTTAACCACTGCGCCACGACGGGAACTCCCCACATATACTTTTAAACATATATCTGTAAGTAATGTGTGTGTGCATTGAAGACTTTGGGTGGGTAAAAGGATATTTGGGTTTTTAAAACATAGTTTTGCCAAAATGCATTGTCTGTGCCAATTCAGTTTACTCACAGCTCCCTGAACATGAACACTTCTAATGGAGATTGTACCCCAAGTAGGTACCCTTGTATTAGGAAGAATCTATCTTGGCACGGCCAGCCCTCCATATCCTTGGTTTGGCATCCGCAGATTCAACCAATCGCGAATGGAATGTGTGAATGGGGAGTCCAAGTCTACCCGAGGGCTAGACTGCAAGGGGCTTGAGCATCCGTAGTCCACAGAGGGTCCTAGAACCAACCACCACAGATGTGTACTTAATAAATACAAATACGGTATTTAATTTAAAAAAAAACCCATGGCAGTTGTAATTTATAGGAACTTGCTGTATAGAGGGGAGTTTTAGAGGCCTGTCCACTGAGAGACCGCATCAGTGTCCTTGCTCTTTGAGTGACCATAAGCCAGAAGGAAGAGTACATTCCTACGTAATAAATTACAAAAAATCAAGTGGGCTTGTATTTGCGAGCTGGGAATGAGGTACTGTCACAGGTATGATCTTTTCCCCTAACTGGAGATTTCCTAATCAACCCAGCACCTATTCTGGGATCTGAGAGATAAAAAGAAAACCCAGAAATCTACCACACTGTGCTTCCTCAATGTTTCCACTTCAGCTGGTGGAGCAGGAACTATTTCCAAGCTCTCTGTGAGTTCTGAGTATTTACTCTGCCCTTTAATTCATTTAGATTGTTCTGCTTTAGTCAAGGGAAGCCTCCTCTCGTGCATATGCTAACTGGGCTTAGCTGAAGACTTGAAGCCAACCCTCTGTAGCTGTCCAGAACTCCCAGGGTACCACGCATGATGCTGAAGGCCACTCTCAGAATCGTCACCAATGCATTCATCAACAGGGCAGTATAAACAAACCAACTCTAGAAATTTATAATTTCTTTATTTAAACAGTGAGCCCATAATTGCTTAAAAATTAAACATACACATACCACTTGACTCAGAAGTTCTGCTCCTAGGTATTTACCCAAGAGAAATAACAGCGTACATCCACACAAATCTCTGCCTAACCTAGTGTCACAAAGATGTAGTCCTAGGTTTTCTTCTAGAGGCTTTATAGTTTATGTTTTACATTTTCAGTTAATAAGTGTACCAGGTGTAAAGTATAGATGACTTTTTTGCATAGACATCCATCATTCCAGCATCACTCATTGCATAAGATAGTCTATCTCCTCTAAATTGCCTTTGTACCTGTGATAAAAAGAAACTGACCAGAAACGCATGCAGTTTTCAGCAATCTATTTGTCTGTCTTTATGCCAATAGCATGCTAGGTTGATTATTGCAAATTCACAATAAGATGTCGAGTTGGGTAATAAACATCCCTGAAGTCTTTCCTTCTTTTACAAAGTTATTTGGCTCGCTTAGGTTTTTTGCCCCTTCATATAAATTTTAGAATCAGCTTTTTGATTTCGACCAAAAAAAAGTATACTAGAATCTGCTGTCAGGGTTGCACTGATTCTATAAAATATTAGAAGAAGAACTGATATCCTAACCATAATCCTCATCTGGAAACTCTAGGTCTGTCCATATGTTTAGATCTTTAGTTTCTCTCAGTAATGGTTTATAGTTTTTAGTGTATAAATATTAGACCTTTTGTCAGGTTTCTCCCTATGTCTCCCATTTATTTTTTTCATACTATCCACTATGGCTTCATATATGGTTGAATTCTGTTACTATAATTTTTAAAGACTTTTTTGCCTTTATGAGGATTATTTATCCGTAGCTTTCATGTATTTCCAATATCTTTGTCTGATTTTAATACCAAAGTAATGATGACCTCATAGAACGAGTTGGGAAATATTCCCCCAGTTTCAATTTTTGGAAGAATTGACTATAATTGCTATTATTTATTTCTTAAATGCTTAGCAGAATTTGCCAAAAAGACATCTGGGCCTGCAGTTTTCTTTTCAACTACATTAGTAAATATAGTGGAATTTAGTGGATTTCATACTTCCCATTTATTCTATTCGACAGCAAAGTGCTTTACTAAGCCCATGCAGTTATATTGTGATTTTATAATGATTACATCTACAGTAAGTGCCAGAAAAATCCCAGAGGCTTTCAAGTCCCCTGGTTTTGCCTACAAGCCATCTATGGCTTCTTCTGCACGACTGGGCAAGAGCTGCCCTTCTTAACCCACTGGCATAACAAGCTTTGTCAGGTTGCCTCTTCCAAGGAACTGAACCATTTCATCTACATCTCCGTCTGTCACAAAGTTGCTCAGAAGTTTCCCTTATTATTCTTCCACTATCTTAATCTATTGATGTCATCAACCTCATTTCTGATATTTGAAATTTTTGTGTACGCATTTTCTCCTTATCAGTCTGAATAGATACTTGTCAATTTCATTCTCATTACGCTGAAAATACTTTGTATTCCTCCTTGCCCTGTCCCCCCTGCTTTTCCATGGACGACTTGGTATGCCACTTCATTTCCAAATATTTGGGGATTTTCCTGATATTTTTCTTTTTAAAAAAAAAAAATAAGGGCCACACCTGCAGCATATGGAAGTTCCCATGCTAGGGGTCGAGCCATAGCCACTGTAGAATCAATGCCAAGTAGTTATGTTGTGAGCCACATGGGAAATCCAATTTTCCTGATATTTTTCTGTTACTGACCTTTAAATTATTTTCACTGTGGGCAAAGAACATACTTTGTATGACTTAGTTTCTGAACTTTGGGGCTTTGTTTCATGGCCCGGAATATGGTCCATCTTGGTCCTCATCCCATGTGGACTTCTGAGCACTCTGCCCCAAGAGTTATGAGGTGTTCCGCTCTGGCTTCTGGGAGCGGAAATGTTCCCACCTGACGGGCTCCAGCCTCATTTCCTCTTTTCCTTTTGGGTGGGTCTCTCCCCAGAGTTTGTATTTTCCTAACTGCACACAGTGACTCACACTCAGCTGAGGATCCAGGGCAAAGTCTCTAGGCTCCAGCTGGGGGCTCCGTCTCTGTGGAACCCCCCCTCCCCGCCCCCATCCCGCTTGGCTTTGCCTGGACGTACAGCCTCCCTTCTTCTCCAGCAAGACCACCCTACTCGTCCCTCCGCCCCTGCAGCCTTCTGGCCAGCAGGAAGGGGTGGATTCTCAGACCCACTTCCACGATCAAGGAGCTGCAGCAGGTTGTTTAGAAGGCAGATCAGTCAGCTTCGTGGATGTGGATGATGTAGTTGGAAAATCAGGGTTATTTTAATGGTTTTCCCAAATCATTATAGGTGTTTTTCATCAACACCTAAACTTGACAAATGGTAATCTCAAAGTTTAATTGTAGTGTGGAATCAGTATGCATATTGATGAAAACAGACCCTCTGACACTGATGGGAACGTAAATTGGGGCAGCTGCCACTGTGGAAAGTCGTATGGAAGTTCCTTAAGAAAACTCAATATAGAACTATCATAAGACCCAGCAATCCCACTCCTGGGCATATATTCAGAAAAGATGAGAACTCTAATATGAAAGGATACATGCACCCCAATGTTCATTGCAGCACTATTTATAACAGCCGAAACATGGAAGCACCCTAAGTGTCCACTGACAGAGCATTGAATAAAGAAGATGTGGTACATACATACAACAGAATATTACTCAGCTATAAAAAAGCATGAAAAAATGCCATTTACAACAACATGGAGGGGCCTAAAGGTTATCATAATGAGTGAAATGAGTCAGAGAAAGACATCATATGACATCAGTTATATGTGGAATCTGAGAAACGGATACAAATGAATTATACTCAAAACAGAAACAGACTCACAGAAATAGAAAACACACTTATGGCTACCAGAGGGGAGGGAGAGGAAGGATGAATTAGGAGGCTTGGATTAACATATACACACTCCTATATATAAAATATATAAACAGCAAAGACCTACTGTACAGCACAGGGAACTCTACTCAATATCTTATAATAACCTACAAAAGAATCTGAAAAAGAATATCTATATCTATATATCTGAATCACTTTGCTGTACACCTGAAACTAACGTATTGTAAATTAATCATACTTCAATTTTTAAAAATTCATTGATCTGTGTTTTACTTGGAAAGGATCATTTCTCTATACAAGATTTTGTCATGTCATGCATTCATTATCTGGGAAATACTGACTCACAGAGTTATGCTGACTTTACATAATAAAATTCATTGAATTATGTTTAAATGTTGATACATTTTATTACACAATATAAAAAATTCACAATTGTTATTTTCATTGCAAATCTCATCTTTTTTTTTTTCTTTTCATGGCCACACTTGCAGCATATGGAAATTCCCAGGCTAAAAGTCTAATTGGAGTTGCAGCTGCTAGCCTATGCCACAGACAGCAATGCCAGATCCAAGCCACATCTGTGACCTACATCTCAGCTTGCAGCAGTGCCCAGATCCTTAACACGCTGATCAAGGCCAGGGATTGAACCCACATCCTCATGGACACTATGTTGGGTGCTTAAGGGGGACTCCCAACAATTCTTTAAAATTGGGAAGAGGTCAGGCTCATAGTGGCTAAATACAAGTTTTTAAGAAATACAATTTTTACTCCAAACTTTGAAGTTTATCATTGGTGACAAATATAGTCCATTGTTCTCCTTAAAGAATCGATTCTTTTTTTGAGAACATTTTGGGACAAAATCCACATCTGGGAAACTGAAGTTCATCTGGATCTTCTAGGAACAATCACGTTGTTTGCAGCTGAATCAGCTGGGAGCTTGTGGCTGTGACGAGGGCAGTGACGACTTAAGGATTTGCCACGAAGCATGCCCAGGTGCTAACATTTCTTCTCATCTTTAAAATACAGAAGTTGGAGTTTCCATCGTGGCGCAGTGGTTAACGAATCCGACTAGGAACCTTGAGGTTGCAGGTTCTATCCCTGGCCTCACTCAGTGGGTTAAGGATCCGGTGTTGCCGTGAGCTGGGGTATAGGTCACAGTCTCGGCTTGGATCCCGCATTACTGTGGCTCTGGCGTAGGCCGGTGGCTGCAGCTCCCATTAGACCCCTAGACTGGGAACCTCCATATGGTGCGGGTGCGGCCCTAGAAAAGACAAAAAAAATAAAAATAAAAAATAAAAAAATAAAATACAGAAGTCAACTTGGTTAAAAAGACAAATTAACCCTTTAGCTTTGTTATGAACATAGTTTTGACCCCATGAATTTTTTGAAAAAGTCATACAAATTCCCAGAGTCCACCCTTGGAAATCCCACTTTGAGAGTCCCCAGCTTGGGGAAACTGCAGATGGTAACAGTCTGTACCCAGTAAGTGAATCAATTCCCCTTGGAGTAGAACTGACCCAGCCCTTTCCTGACTCCATCCCAAATGTCTGCTGTTGGGAGAGTTAGGAATGCAGTGAGGTGAAAGAGATAAATTCGATTTTTCTTTGCAGCCAAGTCTTACCTCCACCACCTTTTTCTTATTAGCGTTCATGTCATCCTGCATCTTTCACACTGGGTCAGAGTCCTAAGCGCAAAAAGTATGACTGTTTTCAAAGTCAGGGACTTTGTTGCCAAAAGCCAGCTAAGCTGCCTCAGGCAGCGTTCTCTTTCTTTTCATGCTGAGGCAAGAGAAACCCAAAAAAGTCTAAACAGAAGACATCCAGAAGGCGGCTTGATGTGGCTGCTGAATATTAATGTTCAGACACATCATCTTGCCAGAAATTTCACTTCCAGTCCCTGACGTCTGCCAAGCCTCAAGATTTTCGTGTTACGTCGTCACTCATCCGTCTGGTTGGGCGCAAAGGATGGGCTGTCTTTTCATCGGGAAAACACTTGTGGGCTTTGAACTTTTTCTGTTATCGTGACTGAATCATAAGAAGTTGAATTAAGAAACAGACTTGCATAAATATCTTCTTGATTTGATTCTTTCAATGAGGCATGAAAGCGAAACCGTTTGACAAGGAATGATTTTGTTGCTGTTTCTTGGGCCAGGCCCCTGGTTTATGACCTGTGGGGGACCCCTGGCCAGCCCACCCCAGGACTCCCTGCACAAGCCTTGGAGCCTCATGTCTGCCGCTTTTCAAACAGTCTGTGTTTGATGGAGAAAAGGAAGCTTGGGCCAAGGAGAAGACTGGCTTGCTACACGCATATCTTCCCATTAAAAGTATTCTCAGGGCTTCATCACTGTCCCTGAGATGTTTTTTAAAATGATTATTATTTTAGGGTAAGGTGCCCATAATCCGTGAAATGTTGTGTTGCACGGGACCTGGGAGAGGGGCTGTATTCCTAGGGTATTGGTCTCCATATCCGCAGTGAGCTACACCAAACATTTTAGCTAGTCACCTGGGGAAATCAGGAGATGTGGGAAATGACAAGATAAGATGGAAATGACAAAGAGCATGAAGAGGTAGAGGGCTCAGGCCATGTGGGAAATCCTTGCTCTTGTGCTTAGGGGGCATCACGTATTATGCAGTGTGTGGTCAACAGCAATGCTTTATGCAGGTCACTGACAGCTTTTATTAACTCCCAGTTTGAATCAATATGTAAACAGTTATGGAGAAATCACTACATATAATATACCTCCTGTTAAAAAAAACCAAAAAACAAAACAAACAAAAAAAACCCCAGATCTCCATGTCCATCATACAGAGATATGAAATAATTGTCTTCTTTAGGAAAAAAAAATCTGCTTTCCTTAAAAATTATATACAGGTTTGTTAAGGCTAGGAGTTGTCGGGAGTTCCCTCTTAGGGAACTGTTAATCTACCAGTTAGGATTCAGTGCTTTCACTGCTGTGGCCCTGGTCTGGGAATTGAGATCCCACATCGAGCTGCTGCACACCACGGCCAAAACAAAAAACAAAAAACTAGAACTTTGTAGAAAACAAGTGATGGTAACATCTTGTCTGAATTGCAGCCTAAATGCCAAACACTCATTTCCTAGAAATCGGCAGAGGACTGAAGCCTAATATAGGAAAATCTCCTAATTAGAAGAAAAAATCATCATGATTAATGTAATAATTCTTTCTTGGTTCTCTCTGACTTGAGGGAAATCAAGGCTGATATGAGGGGAGAAAGAGGCAGTGCTGTGACCCCTGGACTCTTATTAACAGTATAACATAACTTTTTAGATCCTCCTAGAGCTATTAGTAGTGCACTAAGAAGCTGCCTGAAGCCTAAAAACAGACTCTCACACACTTTTCACACTAAGCAATGAAAAGAAATAGAAGATGTGGAGTAGATGGTACAGTGGCAGATACGGGAAAATTCATTTTTATTTTTGTTTAAAGTATGTCATTTTACAGTTACTACCTAGAGAGCTATATCTGAAATTCCTGCCTGGTTGTCTGGACAATGGACGTATCTTCCTTTCTGCCAAGGAAGAAAGAAATAGCATTGTTCAGGTGAGCAAACATCTCTGTGATACAAGAAAACCAGCTTGTCCTCGGCATGCCAGGCTCCAGGATGAACAAATATCATGTTGTTGTTGAGAAAATCCAGCATCCTGGCTGCCTTTTTCTCCTTGCACCACAAATGTTCAGAATGAAACTATTTCTGCTCCACATGCGGGGAATGTGGGTGTTATGGCATTTTAGAGAATGTTTTGTTTGTCGTGTTTTGAGGCTGCTCAGTAGTTTTTGAGTGGCTGTCTAATATTTGAAGAATTTTTTACCCTGAAAGTTCCAGATCCCAGGACAGAGCCAGAAGTGCCATTCCCGCCTCCCTTGCAGATCTGGGTAGCCCGAGGTGCAGGGCCCCCTCATCTCCGGGGTCAGGTCTGCATACAGATGTGGGTCCCATGTGTGGAAAGATGGTCAGAACCAGGCCTCTTTGCATCAGGTGACCTGCAGTCAAAGGTTACATGACAGTAAGAGCCTCACCGCCTGGGCTGGGGCTTGCGTGGCCCGTAGTAGGCACTGCATCCATTTAACTATCAAGAGTAGATTGTGCCAACTTTGCCTGTTATTATTGTACACATTTTTTTATAGGTTAGGAAATTGAATTCAAAGGAGATAGAATAATTTTCAGAATTCTGTAGCCAGCAAGGGGAGCTCAGACTCAAAATCACCATCTGCTTCCTTTTCAAGCCCCATGTCCTCCCTGAGTTTCCCTCCAGCAGTTTGCTGCCCTTAGAAGCCCAAACTCTTTTCTCTTATTGTTGGTGCATTATGTGTCTTGCTGATATCTTTCAAATAACTATCATCCTGGCAAGCAGATCCTTTCCAATTATGGTAAATCTTAACCTACTTTACAGTTGAAAGGAACATGTACAAAAGACCATGAACATGATGCTTCATTTGCATAACATTTTGATTATGCTAAAATTATTTGCACATCTCTAAATGTTGCTAGTCAACTAATTTCTATGGGCTATTGTTTCTGTCTCCTTTTTTTTAACTTTTAAAACTTTTTTTTTGTTATAACATCACATCTGCACAATTTATGGCTTTTTGTTGAAATGATATATAAACTCTTAGGCCTACTCACTTCTTTGCTAGGGAGGCATCTTCGTCAAGTAAAAATTGATGTGGAATAAAATGTGTGTGCTTTTCTCCTGTTAATCTGCCTTGTGTCGTCTGATTTACAGGGTTCTCATTAATGATGGTAAGAGGGCAGAGGAAAAATTTCTTCCTCCCCTACACTTGCTAATTGGATTCAATTACATATAAGTGTCTAGATAATTCTTCAGTGTAAGACCAGAGAGGGTAAAACCCCCAAGCTCAGGTTCAGAGTGTGCAAAGACAATGCCACTAATAAGGTGAATTCAGTTTCTGGGAGCAACGTGATATGTTTATTCCCCACACAGAAAAACCTTTCCACAAGGGAGACCCAGCCAGCGTGGCCACCAGACAGGGTGTGAGCGGATGACAGTGATGCTGATGATAGAGGTTCACCTCCTGGTCTGGACAAGTGACTCCAACTGAAGCCAGTGGGTCACCAGTGACTGATAAACCATCCAGACAAAAACACTCTAAGAGGAGGGGTTTCCTGGTTTACCAATAATATTCACAAAATTGGCCAATAAATCAAAGGAGAGTAACCTCAGACAAACGCGTTTGTAGACTTGAACAAGGAAAACTCTTTCTGAGCAAAAAGTGGTCCACACTCAAGTAGTGGAACTTTCAGAAGCCACTTCAAGGATGGGATCAGCATTCTGGCAGGGCTGGGGGCTGCCTTTCACTTACTTTAGCATAGCCTTTCTGCCACCAGCGTGATACCAAGTCACACTGTCATTTGACCAATGCCAGTCTCTCTCTTTTTTTTTTTTTCGTCTTTTGTCTTTTTGAGGGCCACACCCATGTCATAGAGAGGTTCCCAGGCTAGGGGTCTAAGCGGAGCTGTTACCACTGGCCTACACCACAGCCACAGCAACACCAGATCCGAGCTGCATCTGTGACCTACACCACAGCTCACAGGCAATGCCAGATCCTTAACCCACTGAGCAAGTCCAGGGATTGAACCTGCAACCTCATGGTTCCTAGTCAGATTCGTTTCCGCTGCACCACAACAGGAACTCCCCAGTCTCTTCTTGGTCGAAGCTAATGAACTGATGCAAATGACTATTGCAAACTTTTTGATAGCAAAGCCACCAAAATGTGCTCAAGTAAAGAATGGTGAAAATATGTGGTTTTTTCCATTCTTGATACACAATTAAATTAAAAGTCATTTCTGCAATTAGGAAATACTTGTTTTTAAGGAAGGGACACCCCAGACATTAGACCAACCAAAAGTTCCAAATATTTATTGAGGACACAAAAAATCAGTCTTATCAACAAGCCAATCACATCTTTCTCCTGTCTCCCAGCCCCTCAAGAAAAAGGCCTAGAAACATAATCCCAGTATTTTCTCCATTATTAGGGGACAATTCTATCAAAAGTGGGAAATACATAGCAGAACAGAGCTGTGTAGCAAGAAATTAATATCTACATACTTAGTGCTACATAATGCTTTTCCTAAATGTGTGTATAAATATACCCTGAAGATCGTAGGCCCTACTTGATTCCTAGATAAACTTCAGGAAAAAATAGCAATTTCACATAATATCCCTGCCACTCATCTAAAAAATCAATAGCAGAAAAGAAGTGTAGAAGAGTATTTCTAATCACCCTTCTGAAAAATAAACTTGTATTTTTTGGGTCCTCAACATTCTTGTTGTCATTTGCTAAGCACATGTAATAAGCCTATCTCCTGCCTGAGGAATCGAAAATAAAATTTACTGCTGGATATATGTCGTAAAGATCTGAATATGTCCAAATAAAGCTCCTCCAGCTGATTGAAGATGAATACATTTTTGCTATTTCTGGTAAAAATTCCAAATTAAAAGCTTACTATTTAGCTTCCTTAGTGAGTCACACCTCTACCGGTGTTACTATGGCCACGGAGACCCGGGTCTCCATAATCAGCAGCACTTCCTCCCAGGTAGGTTCTGGCTTCGGTAAGGTCTGCTCCAATCCTGTCCCTGAGGTCAGTTCAAGCAAGCCCAACCACCTATATTCCACATCTAATAAATCTTGCAAAGTTCATGGAAATACCATCTACAAAGTGTCTCATCTCTAAAGCTGCGCTACGGGCAATATTTTTTTATTTGAAATTAATTATCTCCAGCTGTTGGAGAGCAAAGAAAGAACACTGAAACCTAAAGCATCAAATAAATATTCTTCATGCCCTGGCGGTGCAAAATCACTCTGCCCTTGTGAATGACACAGAATGGGGATGGGCATTAAACCACATTTAGTCCAACACCCCCAGCTTTTCAGGGGGCAGGGAAGGGAGCCTCAAAGATTCTGAGTTCTGGGCCCAAGGTCAAAATCAAACTTCTAGCTAATGGTTGGCCCAGAACATGCTCTGAGGCTAGAGGTTTTGTATGAAATGTTTTTCTTAAACATTGTTCCACCTCCTTAATGAAGAAGACTAGATAGCCACAACCTACATCAGGTGTACATAAACTCTGTGTGTGTGTGTGTGTGAAGAGTAGGTGACAGAAGAGAGGAAAGGAAAGGAGGAGTGACATAAATTAGGGGATACCCTCAAGTGTATTTTTTAGCCAATGGGGACATGTCCCATCAAACCAGTTCCTGGAGTTGCTAAGAAAGAAAACAAAGGTCCCTGTGAGTTTTGCCTCTTTTTCCTATTCTCCCCACAGCCTCCCATGAAGATGACAGAATGAGGGGTGGGGGGCATCAGGGAAGCTGAGAAGGAGGGGAGATGGGAAGCCATAAAGTGTGGCCCCTGCATTACTGAGTACCAGCTACAGAATTATACTCGGAGAGTTTGAAATGCTTTCCAGTGTTTCGTTAACAGAGTCAAGGATGACTCATATAAGCATCTTGCTCGGTATCATGATCAGAATGTAATAACTAATTTGGTCGCCAGAAGCGCTTTTAGGGTGCTGAGACAGCTCTTCCTCTGGGATCACCAGCATGTGGAGATGCATCAGAAGTCACCAGATTGTGGCAGTTGACCTTCCATACAACCAGGAGCCTTGTGTCTTCCCTCGATGGTGTCTCTCTGGTCCAGCAACCTAGTGGCGCCACTGTTGAGATATGAGGTTATTCTCCAGGATCAGAGGTGAGTCCAGGTTCCACTCTGCAGCACAGAACCACCTGCAGTTATGGTGAATTCGGCACCCTCCTTGCTCCCCAAGTTCTCAACTGGGACTGCGTTAACCCTGATCTGTGCCCCACAAACTCCGCATCTCCCTGTGTCCTTAGAATGGTTCTTGAGCTCATGGTCACCAAAACGCCACCAGATTGTGAGCCCACTGGCTGGGATGTGCCACCGAGGCCCACGGCTCTTGGAAAACCCGCCACTCCCAGCCCTCTGTTCTTGTTGCTGATGGAGGTAATCGAGCCCCATGATGACCTGGATCACACACACACACACACACACACCTCTCGCACCCCTTGCACCCCTCCCACCCCTTGCTCTAGCAACCTGAGGGTGAGACCTGTGCTGACACAGCTGTGCTCTCCTTGCTGCTGAGACTGCACTGCTGCTCCCTTTGCTGCCACGCGATCTCCTCACCCAGCCCCCAGTGGCACCTCATCAATCTTCAGAATGCATGTCAGATGCTACCCTCTTCACTGAGCCCTGTCTGCTCCCTCCAAGGCTTGATTTGGTACATCTCCTAGGGCCATCCATAGAGTCTTGCAAGCATTTAACTTGCTCTAAAACTTTTTTCTTAGGGCCACACCTGTGGCATATGGAAGTTCCCAGGCTAGGGGTTGAACCAGAGCTGCAGTTGCCAACCTACACCACAGCCACAGCAACACAGAATCCAAGCCACGTCTGCAAACTACACCACAGCTCACAGCAATGCTGGATTGCCAACCCACCGACTGAGGCCAGGGAATGGAACCTGCCTCCTCGTGGATACTAGTCAGATTTGTTTCCACTGCACCACAAAGGGAACTCCCTAACTTGCTCTATTTGAATCAGATGTTTCTGTGTCTGGCTTCACTACATTGTCTTTATCCCAAGAACTTGGCGTATAAGTTGGTGCCCAAAAAACTGAACATCTATTGAACAGTGAGTGAGCATGTGTGTAAGTGTGTGACTGGATATTGCACAGAGGGAATCCCTTGGGGGAGGCATTCTATAGACCTGGGATAGGCAGTGTTTAATCAGAAACCGCCCAGAAGTGATGCTTTGAACAATTTATCCATCATCTAGTGAAAACAGAAAGCTGCTGTGAATTCAACACCTCCACATGCATCACCGCTGCTGAACCCTACACACACACACACACACACACACACACACACACACACACACACCCATTGCCTGGGAAACTTTGTGGTTATCAGCAAAGCCTATGTTTTTGGACACACACCCACATACCCCACAACAACCATTCCTATGAATCATGTACTCACAGAGGGACTTAAATAGCAGAATGAACTGGCTCTACTCCATTCACACTCCCTGGCAGCCACTGCTTTTGAGCTGAAATCTCTGGCATTCCGTCTTTTTTTACATTGTTGACACTTTTCTTCATGCTCACATCTCTTCCTCTGCTTCCTTGCCAAGAATTTACTGTTTGTTTGGGGGCTTCTAATTTGAGGCCTTCAGTGAGTGTTTTTAAATCCTCCTTTCTTGGAAAAGATGCTCATTTTGCAAATTCCTACTTATCAGATCCAGGAAACTCTGTGGCCAAGAATCATAGAGTTTCAGTATTTCTCGGGCTCTTATTTTGGTTAAGGTGCCAGAGTATTTTCCTCCCTTGTATATTTAATTCTGCTCTTTTTGTTCCTGGCACCGAAGGTCCTCACCTGCTCCTGGCAATTTCAGATCAGAAATTTTCAAGCACATGATAGCATTTAGGACTCCTCTCTTTTTTCCATGTGATCTGTTAGTACAAAGAGCAGGGTGAACACAAACGTACAAGCTGCAACCATCCCAATTCCGGGTTTCTTCCCCTCCCCCCACCCTGAACTTCCCAGGTCTAAAATTGGCTTCAAGATCAAGATCACATTTTTTTCTTTGTTAAAGAGTACTCAGCCGTTGGGACGCGGATTTCCTAATAACACAAACTCACTCCCAAACTCTGTAAAGCCAAGCAGCAAACTTATGTGAAGCTATAGGGGTGTCGGAGACGGAGGACAGGATTGGGCTCCAGTCTTAGGCTCCAAGGGGACCAGACTCAACAGAGGCAGCTTTTCTCTCCTCTCTTCTCTCCCTACGTTCTGATGCATCTGGGTTCTTTGCTCTCTCCGCAGCCGGCCCCTTTTGCAGTTGTGGTCGGCCTGGCCAACATCTCTTCCTTCCCTTCGTGCGTGAGGGCACCCAAAAGAGACAGATTCTCAGTTCTTTCTTCCCAAATGCTTGAGTGAGAGATTTGTATTGATCCAAATCAGCTCTCAATCCCACCCCTGGATAAATATGTGATGGCCTCAAGGCGGGGCCACGTCACTAAAATGTATCTCCCACAATAGTCACCTGGCCAGAGGTTGGAGAGGGTGACTTTTAGGACAAGATACTAAGCAAGCATTTCCATTGGTCTCGACTAGAGCTGTTGATAAATCTTGGACGCAATACCTGTGTCAGTGGGGTTTTATCTTGAACAAAATACCAGTGTTTACCTGTGTCTCAGCTATACCTAAGGTACACTATTAGTGATATTTCATCTTCCTCCATAGACCTGGTTTATACCAGCCCTCCCTTCCCCCTTACACACACACACACACACACACACACACACACGACGGACAATGAATTTACTTTCAGATACAGTCTCAGGAAATCACTGACCTAGATGATGAGAAAGTGAATAAATGTTGCCAAGTGAAATTCGTTTTTCTTAAATGTCTAACTGAATGAAGCTCATTGGGAAATGCTAACCCTTGACCTCTAGACCAGCTGAAAATTTTGGGTAAAACTTCATTAAATTCTTATCTTACCCAAAAGCTGACTTTATAATTTCTTTGTAAAAATCTGCCTAAAAGCCAATAGCGATAACAGTGTTTGTGATTTCTGGAATAGTTTTTCCTTCTTCATGTTTCTCAGTTGCCAGAACCATTTCCATCAAGTTTTCTCTGTGCACAGTTTACTCCCAGAGTCAGAGGAAGGTGGGGCTTCATTTTGGCAACACGGCAGAACCAGGGATTAACACATTATGTAAAGAGTAGGCTTAACGTGGCAACAAATTCCTTATTTTCATTTATTAAAAAAATTTTTTTTTTGTCTTTTTGCATTTCTTGGGCCACTCCAGCGGCATATGGGGGTCCCAGGCTAGGGGTTGAATCGGAGCTGTAGCCGCCAGCCTACACCACAGCCACAGCAATGCGGGATCCAAGCTGCATCTGTGACCTACACCACCGCTCACGGCAACACCGGATCCTTAATCCACTGAGTAAGGCCAGGGATCGAACCCGCAACCTCATGGTTCCTAGTCGGATTCATTAACCACTGAGCCACAACAGGAACTCCTTGAATTCCTTACTTTCAAATAGATCCTTGTGAATATAGGAACCAATTTTATTATACTTATCTCCTGTAAGCAGATAACACGTCACACAGTAAAGCGTGACACATGCACAGAGTAGAGGGAGCTGCATGGGAAGCAGGGGTGCAGATGTAATGGGACACTTACAATTACCTTTCCTGCTGTCCCGGGTCTGACTAAGGACCCAGAGGCAGAGATCCTGATGTTACATGCCGAGTCTGATCACAGTAAGAGAAGCCACTAGCCATCTACAGGTCTCCTGCTTAGAGATCATACATTGAGTGAGCAAAGCAGTGGCCCATCACCCACCTCCAAGCTGTGTAAGAGTTGGTGAATCACTCACCGCAAAGTCTGGAGGGAACAGCCATCAGGATCCCTTTAAATGTCAGGATAACTGGGCCCCATGTTTCCACTATCACTTCCCTTAGGATGTTTTTCCTAGAAAGTTTCTCTCTCTCCCCCAACAAGGAAACTTCCTTTGGCTTGCCTCAGTGATTTTTTTCAGAGATGTCTGAGTGGTTTTGGTAAATTGTTCTCCCCCCCTCCACCCCGCCCCAGGCTCAGACCTAAGACATTAGTCCAAAAGGGAGATAGATGGAAATCCAGATTATTTCCTTTATTACCGAAAAAGGAAAAGTGGGGAGAAGCATCTAAATGTGAAAAAAGAAAGGATCTTCTCACCCTGGACTATGGGTCCCTCTTATGACAATGCCAAGAAGATACTGATGATGAGGGTGTTGGGATGGTGATAACGATGCTGAGGTGATGCTGCTGACAGTGGTGATCATGCTGATAACGATGATGGTGACAATGATGACGCTAATCCTGTGACAACAATAGCGATGGGAGCAAAAGCCAGAGTTGAGTCTCAAGCTCATCAGGTCCAGTCTGACAGGAACAACACAGTGAGAAGTGGCTCCGTCGTTTCCTTCCTGCTCTTCCCCTCTGGGCTTGGGCTGTGTGCTGCTCCCCCCCATGCTGGACACCCACATCCTGAAGCATGGGAGCCACACTGTCGGAGCAATTTACTGAGATGTGCACTAACAGTCTCCATACCACAAGTGCAATTTGGTGAAGAAACACTTAACAATTTCCAAGAACTTCACCCGCTCCATCTGAAATAGAACCGGCAATCGCACTGAGATTTTAAGTCAAACATAATGGTATACATTCTTATATGCTTAAAACAAGTCCCGATTCAGACCACTATAAATAAAAAATAGATAATAGATGGATAGACAGTTAAGAGACAAATAACAGATAGGTGATAGATAGATAGATAGATAGATATTTAATAAAGAAATAATAGACACATAGATAGTAGGTAGATAATAGGGAAAGATATAGAAAGATCGTTGATAGACAGATAGTTAACTAGGCAAATCAAGACAGACAGCTGGACAGATAATAAACCAAAAATAGACACAGAAGATAGAGAGAGATAATAGACCGACATATAGATAGAAGATAGTTAGATATATAGTAGATAATAAATAGATAATATAGAGATAGATATAGATAGATAGTTAAAAGACAGATAGACAATAGACACATCAAGATAGACAGTTGGATATAGAATGTAAATAGACACAAAATAGACAGAGAGATAATAGACAGATAAATAGATAGTGGAGAGATGGTTAGTGGAAAGGTAGTAGGTAGATAATAGATATCAGACAGACTGACAGATAGATAAGAGACATCTCATAGACCAAGCCCTAGAAAGATCATAGACAACTTACAGAGAGATGGATGGAGAGGTAATAGACACCCCGTAGACCGACCCCTAGAAAGATCATAGATACCTAGTAGACAGACAAAAGAAAGATAATAGACAACTCACAGACACAGGATAGATAGATAATAGTGCACTACAGGAGGCACATGCACAGGTAGACAATAGACACGGTAGGTTTCCAGACTGTGGGAAACAGAGACAGATAATAGACACCTCATAGATGGAAGGATAGATGAGACGTTAAGTAGGATGAAGTATAAAGAGATAACAGACCCCTAATAGACAGACACCAAATCGCTCATAGACCCCTAATAGACAAGATCAATAATAGATGCCTAATAGACAGACAGACAGAACACTAATACACTCCCAATAGACAGAGAGATAGCTAATAAACACCTAATAGACATAAGAAGAGTGTTATAAAACAGCACCTAGAGCTATAATAGACCCCTAATGGCCAGATGGCCAGATAGCTAATAGATGCCTAATAAATGGACAGAGATGACTGATAATAGACATCTAATAGACCCTAGTATACAGACACTGAGATTGCTCATAGATGCCTAATAGACAGACAGAGAGATCGGTAATAGACCCCTAATAAACAGACAGATAGATCACTAATAAACACCTAAAAGGCAAACACAGTGACTGATAATAGACACCTAATAGAGAGTGCACCCAGATTGATAATAGAAGCCCAATAGACAGACAGATCACAAATAGCCCCCAAATAGACAAACACCCAGACTGCTAATAGATGCCTAATAGACAGAAAGAATGCTAATAGACCCTTAATAGGTGGATGTCCAGAATGCTAATAGACCCTTAATAGGAGGATGGAGGGAACACTAATAGACTTATAATGTATGGATAGCAAGAACACAAATAGACCATTAGTAGATGGACAAAGAGAATGCTAAAAGACCCTTAATTAGGGAGAGAGAGAGAACACTAATAGATCCTTAGTAGATGGATGGAGAGAATTCCTAATAGATCCTTGGTAAGAAGAAGCTAATAGATCCTTAGTAGACTGAGGGAGAGAGGACCTAAGGGTCTATTAAGCATTCTGTACATTCGTCTACTAAGGAACTATCAGCATTATCCCCCTCCTTCATATTAAGGACCTATGAAGTGTCTTCTCCCTCTGTCTACTGAGGCCTTATTCACATCCTGGAGGTCCATCTACTAAAGATCTATTAGCTTCATCTCCCTCCGTCTACTAAGGACCTATTAGCATTCCAGATGTCTGTCTACTAAGGATCTATTATGTGTTCTGTACCTCCGTCTACTAAGGGTCTATTAACTGTTCTGTACATTGTACATTCATGTACTAAGGATCTAATAAGTGTTCTGTATGTTTGCCTGCTGGGGGTCCATCTACTAAGGATGTATTTAGCAAGTATTCTCTCTGTCCATCTACTAAGGACCTATTAGTGTTGTCTCCACCTCACCTACTAAGGATCTATTAAGAGTTCTATATATCCACCTGATAAGGGTCTACTAAGGGTTCTCTAAGTTTGTTCACCTAAAGACTAAAGGATCTGTTAAATGTCTTCTGTACAGCATGCTTAATAGGTCCTTAGTAGGTGGGCCTCCAGAAGGCTTTGTAGGTCCTTCATGGGTAGACCTCCTAGATAGCTTATTAGGTCCATCATAGGTGGACTTACAGACCACTTAGTAGGTCCTTCATAGCCAGATGTGTAGAATGAAGGCTTAGTAGGTTCTTTGTAGGCGGACCTCCTAGAGAGCTTAGTAGGTCCGTCATGGGCAGATGTACAGACCACTTAGTAGGTCCTTTGTAGGCAGGTGTATAGAATGAAGGCCTAGTAGGTCCTTCTATATTCATAGGTGGACATACAGAAGGCTTAGTAGGTCTTTCATAGTTGGACCTCCAAGACCACTTAGAATGTCCTTCATAGGCAGGCCTCCAAAAGGCTTAATAGGCCATTCATAGGCAGACTACAGAATAACTACTAAGGCCCTTAGTAGGTGACATACAGTCAAGCTTATAGGTCCTTCATAGGTGGAGTTCTGTATGAACGCTTAGTAGGTCCTTGGTAGGCATACAGAAATCTTCATAGGTTTTGTAGCTGGACGTACAGAATGTTTATATAGGTCCTAAGTATGTGGATGTTCAGAACGCTTAATAGGTCATTAGTTGGTGGACCTCCAAAAGGCTTAATAGGTCCTTTTTAGGTGGAGTGAGAGAACACTTAATAGGTCCTTAGTAGGCAGGCCTCCAGAAGGCTTAATAGCTCCAAAGTAGGTGGGCCTACAAGTAGGTGGGCCTCCAGAAGGCTTAATAGGTCCTTTATAGCTGGACATACACAATGCTTAAGAGAGCCTTAAATAGCCAATGGGGGAGAATGCCTAATGGATCCTTATTAGGGGGATGGGAGAGAGTGCTAGTAGGTCCTTAGTACATGGAGGGAGAGGATGCTAATAGGTCCTTAGTAGACAGAGAGAACGCTAATAGATGTGTAATATATGGATGGAGAGAAGGCTAATAGACTCTTAAGAGAAGGACATGTGAAACACCAATAAACCCTTTATAAGGACAGAGGGAACTCTCATATACCCTTAATAGATGGACTCAGAGAGTGCCAACAGACCCTAACAGATGGAGGAAGAGAATGCTAATAGATACCTAATAGATGGATGCAGTTAACAATACCTGTGAAATATATTGGCCCTATGAAAATATTTCTACTCTACGTACAGGAGGAATATGCTATGTGTTACACCTTATAAATGTAATACAGGAAATTAACACAAAGGCATCTGCCGGGTGAAACTTCGTTCACTCTCTCCTCCACTCAGGGTTCCCAGACTCGACTTCATCCCTAAACCTTGAAACCTGGGGTAGAGACACTTCCTAAGTGCTCTACACACCCTCAGACAGGTGAGAGGGAAAGGCTACTTTTGTTTTCCTTTCCCAACATTTATTATAGCACCTGGGACGCAAAAGCCAGAGAGGCTGGTGGTCAGATCTCTGGCCATATCTAAAGACTGGGGTGTTGGAAAGACCTGGACCACTTCTCCCAGCCAGCTAGAAAGAGTGAGGGCTCTCGGGCCCAGGCAGGCTTCCTGTTATTTGCCAGGGTCGGGGAGGGCTCTGCCGGGGGCTCTGCTGTCAGCTGAGTGCAGCCTGCTCTTTAGAGGTGCAGGGGCAGAGTATGCAAAGAGGAAGAGTGAAGTGTTGTTTTAGGGATCAAGCTGCCAGGCCACCCAGCCCAAGAAGGGGAGTCTTGAACCATGTGCTAGAAAAACAGAAAGAGGAGAGGCTGGGAGAATCCAGGTACGTACGGGCTAAAAGCAAATAACCGTTTCAAGGGAGGTGCAGAAACGGGAGCACGCCTTAGGAACCCCGTTGTCACTCTGAATCACACAGCCCCTATATCACTTTGTGCCGTAGGAAACATGCGACATGTGCGAAGTTCCCAGGAGACAGACGCCCTTACCTAAGGCTTTTGTAGATTTTGGCTCTGAGTTTCCCAGTCCCAAATCAGGAAGCACGTCGAAATGCTTATTTCTGAACTTAATGAGAGGTCACGGAAGGGATGCACCTCCCGGGAGGTGAATAGGAATGGTTAATTTGTGGCCTTATCTCACATCTTCATTTATTTAACACGCACCGACATTCCCTGGCTCTAAGCACCATTGATTGGTGCACATCTTCCCTTTATGTTCACTTAAATGTCCAAAGAGCTCCCGGGTGACATTGCTGTCCCTGGACTTTGGACCACAGTAGCAATGGTAAGGCTCCTAATACTAGCTTCTGCAGGGTGCACAGCTTCAAATGGAAAGCATAAAGGTATAAAATCAAGACAAAATGTGGACAAATTTGGGCCAAGTGTTGTATTAGACCAGAGGTATTTGCAAACATCTCTCAAATAAAAGGCTGTGTTTATATGGCGTTCTCTTAGCCCTGTTCTTAATTCACACCTCACAGGAGCCATCCTCTTTCCTGAACTGTGAAAACATGTGATGTGGATGAGAATTTGAAACAAGGACTGTAGGAATTTGAGCTGCATGCCCCCAGATACCTGCTTTCAATCATTGATCCACATGTACCGTCCCACAGTCTGAACCAATGAGGACATCTTAAATATTATTTTCAAAAATCATACTTGCCTTTCTTTCCAGGACTTCGGTGATGCTAGTGAGATGTATATTTCCTTTCTTTCACTTAGGAAGGAGTCTGTGCTTTCTCTATTAAAATGTACACACACACCCCCCTATGAGAGAGCTCCTGTCACTACCAATCCCTCCCGTCAGTGGTTTGAATGGTAGGGGCGTGGTGGGAGGTGGCCAAGCAGTGTCTGGCAGAGGTCTGGATCAAAATCATGGTCTTTGGTGTCAAGTGTAAGTGTGAGATAAAACTCTTTATTTAATCATCAGAAGTAAGGTTAAGCAAGTCACTATGCTAGGGGTGGAAATATCCTGATTTGAATTTATCCTACATTATAAATAGATTGTAATTTTTATTTTTTTAATACCTTCCTTTATAAAAGCAAAGAAAAAGGATTGTAGGTAGTTTGTATAAGTACATACCCTTTGTGACAAAATTTAACATAAAGGTGACAAGGGAGGAATAAAATGAAGGGAAGAAAGCAGCAATGAAGGAATGAAAGCAGCAATAAAGATAAAACCCAGGAGTTCCTCTCATGGCTCAGTGGTTAGTGAGCCCGACTAGGATCCATGAGGATGTGTGTTCAATCCCTGGCCTTACTCAGTGGGTTGGGGAACACACACTGCCATGAGCTATGGTGTAGGTCACAGATGTGGCTCGGATCATGTGCTGCTGTGGCTGTGGCATAGGCCACCAGCTATAGCTCCAATTCGACCCCTAGCCTGGGAACCTCCATATTTGGTGGGTGTGGCCCTAAAAAGACAAAAAAAAAAAATTCATGGCTTGAAGTGTTTTATATCTATGAGAAGTATATTTTTTTAAAAGGCTCTGAGCATTTTGGCCACCAATTAAAAGAGGGAAATAATAATTCTATGACCTGAAAGGCCTAGAAGACACTGCTAACCAGCTGGTCAGGGGCTACCTGCCAGCTAGAGCACAGAGCCTTCCCTGTCCACCAAAAAGACCGTAAAAGGCCACTACTGCGACAAACAGCCTAACATCCGTCCAGTGGGCTCTTCGAGTGGGTACATGATATGCCAGTACCACAGATTTTGTGACAGCAACTTTACAGCAAGGTCCAAGATGCAGATTTCTAGTAGTCCAGGAATATATTGCATAGTGCGCATAAAAATGCATTGAGAGCCAGTTCTGCAGGCAATCATCCTTGGATATCCCTTACAATGTGGCTTTTGTTTGGTAGAGAAAGGAAGACCGTGGCTCTGGTTTGGGTTTATATTCTGGAAAAGAGCTGCAGTTTAGTGCACTGGATTGAACTGTGTTCAAATGCCAGGTGTGACCTGAGCCAACTCCAGAGTGGGCTGGGCTAGGGGCATCCTGGGAAAGGTGAATGGTGTAAGGAGGACAGTGCTGGCCACAAGGCACTCCCCTCCCAGATGTGGACAAGGGCTCTTCAGGAAGTGCCCCAACCTCACTAAGAAGCTAATCCAGTTCCCTATGACAGCCTGCTGGATGGTCATCTTCAACGGCTCTTGGTCACCACATTCACTTTCAAGGGCGTTAAGCAGCTAGACCCTTCTTTCATGTAGAATCGCATGTGAACGCCTGCCAGCCACCAAGAGCAGAGACTCAGCCCGAGTCAAGGTGGGGGTGATGCCATCCTAGGACCATCCTCAGGGCCCCCCCCAGGACCCAAGACAAGTCCAGAAAGAATAATCCCACAGTTACTCTTCCAACCAGTTCCAGAATGCCATTTTTTTTAGGTTAACAAAAACAACCAGGAATCTTTAAAATCAAGGCCAAACGCCCACCTTGCAATTGAAAGAAAAATCAATAAAGCTGTCACAGCTTATTTAAGATGAAGCAATAAAACTCCCTGATGCACTAACCAAGATGGAATAGCTTTGAAGTATATGTCCAGGCCACTCAGTGCACTTATTAACATGAAGGCAATAAATAAATTACAACAAAAATGTAATTTGGTAATATTGTCAAGTGACTCTTAAAGCCTAATTAATGACATAGAGCTCATATCTTTTAATTTTCCTCTAAAAGAATGTTTTTGATGAGTTCCCATCAAGACTCAGTGGTAATGAACCTGACTAGTATCCTTGAGGACGCAGGTTCGATCCTGGGCCTTGCTCAGTGGGTTAAGGATCTGACAGTGGCCATGAGCTGTGGTGTAGGTTGCAGACTCGGCTTGGATCCCGAGTTTCTGTGGCTGTGACATAGGCTGGCAGCTGCAGCTCCAATTTGACCCCAGCCTGGGAACTTCCATATGCTGCAGGTGTGACCCTAAAAAGACAAAAAAAAATGCTCTTGTTGTTCCCTCTATTAATAACAATGTCATTCAAGAGAGAAGCCTTTCCTAAGTGAGCTATGAAACCGGAAAACCTTGAAGATGGTTAGACTTGACCATGGTACAACTGAAAGGCTTTTTCTGGTCAAGATAATATTTAAACAATTAAAAGAAAACAGGACAGTGGAAACTGAACCTTTAAAAAAGAAAAGGTTACTTTGTATTAAAGTTTCTAAAAATAAGTAAGAAAAAGGCAAATGTACAAAAATGAACAAAGACCAAGACAATAAGATTTTTATCACATCCCATTAGCACAAGCATAGAAAAATCTCATAATAAATAATGATGAGGAGAATTTATGAATAAAAATTCTCAAATACTCTATAGAAACATTGATTGGATCAGCATGCTTCAGATTGCTTTGGCTGTATGGTCCCAAACTTAAATGTTTCCTTATATTTAAGGCATAAAATGATCACATCTAGTGCTAGAACTTAGACAATTATCATCCCTGATATATTACTGTCCTATAATTTCAGTGAAGCATTACTTCTCAGTGAAAAGTTACTCCCTAGTCTTCTTCTCTTCTTTCTGTCCACTCTTCAGAAGAAGCCTCGGGAAATGGGCGATTCCAATGTTTGGCTTAGTGCAGTAGTTTCCTTGGAGGTCGGTGGTTCAACAGAGGCAAGGCCCTTAGGATGGAAGGGCACATTCCCGCACTCTGGAGCAGAAAGGCGGGTCAGCCTCTAGGAAGAGCACGTCCCCCTGGTGCCCTTCTCTCCACCTGGTCACCAGCTGCTCTGCACACCCCAGGCTAATGCTGCCCTTGTTGCCAAGAGTCATCAACATCAGTAAATCCCCCTTCCGAAAATAAACCCAGGAGCCAGCCCATCTCTGTCCTTCTCTGTCATCTGAGTCCTGGCACTGTCTGAACCCTCTAGTTCTAAACACCAAGTGTCTAAAAGCAATTTCTATCAGACCCTGGAAATAAATAAATATATATATATATATATATATAATGCATATAATCATTGCAGAACCAAAATAAACTAAAGCATTTTCCTTACTGGTACCCATTGTGCTAATCAGATCTCATCTCTGAGATGTTATCCACAGCCCCAGGCACAGAGAAGGGTTTTAAACACAGCAGTGATTCACAGTCAAAGAATAAACACACGTGTCTTCAGCATCAGAGAAAGCCTGGGGACAGGATGTGGCTGCAGAAGGAATATTCCCCCTCCAGGCTCTGGTACATGAAGCCTTTAGTAAGAAAAGATGAAGAGGTCATTTTCATCTGAGGGCCTGCATGACAGAAATTTTAACCTACACAGCTACCAAAATACTGAAAATTTGAGGAGGCTTCAGTTTGTTAGTTGATGTTAGTGTGATAAGATCAGGCTTATAGATAAATCACAAGTTTAAAAAATCAGTTAATAATCTACGGCCTTGAACCACTGCGCTGCCAGGTCATGACTTTTTGTTATTTAGCATAGCAAGTAATCATGAAAAATAGTATTCCTCGAGGATTTTTTACAGAGTTTTGGGATGGTAAATAAAAAGGGTTATAGAATGAAAATAACCATAAGGAATCAATACCTCGGCTTATGGCCTAAGCATTTGTGAAACCTGCTGAAAGTGAAGGAGGGGAGGTGGGGAGGGAGCAATGGCCCACTCTGTGCTGCCCCACGTGGTCACCAGGGGCTGCACACAGCCTGGACGGCTGAAGTACCTGTGCAAACGAGGTACTGAATCCTTACTATGACTTCATTTTCATCAGTTTAAATTTAAACAACCACCTGTGATTGGCTATTGGGCTATTGGACACCATATTGGACAGTGGAAGAATCTATGCATTTGGGGACTTCATCCTGGGTATTAAATATTCCACTTCAGGAGTTCCTGTCGTGGCTCAGCAGTTAATGAACCCAACTACCCTCCATGAAGACATGGGTTCAATCTCTGGCCTCGCTCAGTGGGTTAAGGGTCTGGTGTTGCCATAAGCTCTGGTGTTGGTCAAAGAAGTGGCTGGGATCCCACGTTGCTGTGGCTCTGGCATAAATCAGCAGCTATAGCTCCAACTGGACCCCTAGCCTGGGAACCTCCATGTGCCGCGGCTCAAGGCTCACCTTGAGCAGAGAACACACAGGATGCTGGACCCAGAGAGCTAAGGGTCATATCACAGAAATGATTTCAGTGAGCCCAAATTCCTTAACTTGAGCATCGAGTTTTCTGTTACTAATAGTAATCTTTTGTTCATATGACCTCCTCTTTGTCGCAAAACTCCTATATATTCTAGCTTCCCCTACTTCGCCTCCTCAGAGCAGTTTCCTAACAGTAACTTGAGATGCTGCCTCCCGGGCTTAAGTCCCCATTTTGCCTCAAAGGAAACTTAACTGTCAACTTTTAGGTTGTGCATACATTTTTTGTTTGTTTGCTTGTTTTAGTTGACAGTCTAATGTCAATGGAAAACAGCCAAATTGCATAGGGAGGGGCTGTGACCCTGGGTGGCAAGGTTTAGCCCATCTGCCTCGTTGTGATGCTCACACATGTCCTAAGAAAGTCTTGTATGTTTTCATGGGAAGAAGTTAACAATCAACACGTTAATCTGACTCTAGTGCTATGTCAAGTGCTGTCCTGGGGGTTTCCTCATTCAGAACTCATCCATATTCATGATAAAGAGGGGGAGGTGTGTTAAGAACACCTAGCTCCTTAGTGAAGAAGGAAGGATTTGAACCAGCTATGCTGCTTTTTATTTTTATTTATTTTATTTTTTAAATGATTTTTCCCCATCATAGCTGGTTTACGGGGTTCTGTCAATTTTCTACTGTACAGCAAGATGACCCAGTCGAAGGTATATGTACATATATATGCCTTCTTTTTCTCACTTTATAATACTCCATCATAAGTGACTAGATATAGTTCCCTGTGCTATACAGCAAGATCTCATTGCTCATCCATTCCAAATGCAATGTTTGCATCTATCAACCCCAAATGCCCAGTCCATCCCACTCCCTCCTCTTCCCCCTTGGCAAACACAAGTCTGTTCTCCAAATCCATGATTTTCTTTACTGTGGAAAGATTCATTTGTGCTGTATATTAGATTCCAGATGTAAGTGATATCATACAGCATTTGTCTTTCTCTTTCTGACTTACTTAACTTAGTAAGAGAGTCTCTAGTTTGATCCATGTTGCTGCAAATGGCATTATTTTGTTCTTTTTTATGGCTGAGTAGTATTCCCTTGTGTATATATACCACATCTTCTTAATCCAAAGTGAGATTCTCTTGTTCTGTTTCCCCAGAGCTGTAGCATCGAGCAACAGCTGGCTTTGCAGTCAGGCAGATCTTGGGTCAAGACAAGCTCTACCGATAACTTGCTTGTAGCCCTGGGGAACCTGTGTTGGTTAGCTAACTTCTCTTTCATTTGCAAAGTGGAGATAACAACAGTAGCTTCATTGCATATGATGTATGTTATACAGCATTCAGGATTTCATGGTATAATATTCTGTGTCAGGAACTGGAGATTGGCACTTGCCATTTACCTCTACACAGATTGAATCATGAGCCACCACAGCTGCTGACTCTCAACTCTCTCTGAAAGAGCTCAGGGTGGAGATCAGGAGTGAGGCTCTCTGGGCTCTGGGAAAACTAGCAGAACAGGCCTTCAGATAGATATTTTCAGGAGAAGGTTTTATGAGCCCAATTCTTGCATCTCCTTGTATCTAGAAAAGCATGGGGATGTCTGCTCCTCGTGACTAGCAGTAAACTTTATGAGACCAGCAGCAACTGTCTGCAAAAATGTCTGCTCAGTTTCATGTACCTCCCCCTTCACCAAAATCACATATATATTAACCTTTCCCCACTGCCTCTTTGGAGCGGTATTTCAGAGCTATCTGAAATGCTGCCTCCTGGGCTATAATCCTCCTTTTGCCCCAAATAAAACTTAACTCACAACTTTTCAGTTGTGCATATTTTTAAAGTTGACAGTGTGTAGAACTCAGTAACAGTATTATTGACATTGATACAAATTCATTGCAAAGCAATCTTTAGTCATTAAAGCAGAATCGCCAAGACCTCTACTCCGTCACACTTTCCTAAACTTCTTAGAGATAATCATTAAGATGAAAGCATAACATTCTATCTCTTATTTTTTAAATCTCAGACAAGGAGGGAAATAAAAGCCTCTTATTCAGTCTAGCCTTTTTTTTTTTTTTTGGTTATTTGCAGTCAGTGATTTAGGGTTTTTTGGTGTTGCCTGCCAAGGTCATGAGCAAAGAGGGTAAGGAGATTTCAACAACCATCTAGAAAGGAGGCAAACATCTTCCCATGTGCCACCCTGGCTGGCTGGTCCTGCAGAGATGATCTGCGCGTGTCTCAAAGCAGGAGGTCGGCTGAGCCAAAGCGGTTGCCAGGGTCCACTTAAAACTATGTGGCTTCAGAGTCCTAGAATCGCTCCCAGTTTTCCTGTTCTTTCCCAGTGGGGAAATCCTGAGGGGAAGAAGGAAAAAATCATACTTTAAAGATGAGTCTTTCAATCCCTTGGCCCTGAAAGCCAAAGATGCATGCACATAAATTTATAAAAAAAACACTTGGCCCCATGTGAGCACTCTGTCAAACATCAGATGATACTAGTATTTTATCTTGATCCTATTATTTTTTTTCCAAAGAAGTGTATCCCAGTTAGCCAGGTACATATTCATAATGGTATAAAGTAAGCTTGTTGACTATTAAACTAAATTCTGGGGAATTTGGAAAGCCAGGAATGTTTCTCAGAGGGCGGCTTTCTAAACTTAAGCCACGTTTTTCACAGTTCACATGCCAGGCAGTTACATTCACGGGGGAAGAATCAAGTAGCCAGCTGGCCAACAACGTTTGTGATTTTGATGCCGACTGTGGGGACAGGGGACATTGACAAGGGTGGCACGGGGGTGGTGCCGAGCTGTGTGATCCAAAAACCCCAATGTCTCCTTTATCAGTTTCAAAGGGCTTGGCTGACTCATGGGGGACAACCAGTGTCCACCAGAACCACAGAGGTTTCAAGTATCTTGTTGATTCAGAGCAAGGCAAGGCTCTGCAGCCTCCCAAGAGATAAAACGTGACTCTGTGGATGGCAAGGCGCACAGTGTTCACGTCTAGCACTAGAAGTGGGATCAGGGCTGGTGGTGTAAGAAGGGGCCTCGGATGCTTGGGAAGGAAGCCAGTGGCCCTCCCATTCCCTGTAGGTCATGTCCCTGCCCATCCTTCCAAAGGGCAGGTGACAGTGGAGGGGAGTCAGGCCTGATCAGTGTCCTTAGACCCAGGTCCTGTTTATTCTTCTCTGCACAGTGAGGTCAACTTCTTACCTGAAAACCAACATTCGTGCAGTTCTGATTCAGCTGCTCTGGTCCAGCTTGAGCCCTGGGAAATAAATGGTCTGAGGCAATGACAAAATGTCAAATAGCAAAGAAAATTCTATTCCTAACACAACAAGAAGTGGTCCAAGCAGTGGGGAAATTTTGCAGACTGAACTTAAATTTAACACATTTCAATCTAATAAATTTTTTGACTTATTGCTGAGAATGGTTCCAGTCATTTACCAGAAAGTTTAAAGAAACAGACATTGAGGAAAACGAATGGCATTTGTCAAGATGGATGATTGGCTGGGCCAGACCTTCGGTAACAGATCAGAATACATGGGGTATCCTTTCCCAGAGCAAAGCTGCTCAAGCATTTTCATTTGGAAGCAAATGCAGGATGCTTCTGCCAACTGCAATTACTGCTTAAATTATGCTGCTGGGAGGGAAGTTTCCGGTACGACTGCCATGTTGAAAGATGGAGGCGTTCCTACGGATGGTGAGGGAGATGGCATGGACGAGAGAAACCAGATGTTCCAAGGTCCCCTTGCTGGTCTGTAACCCTTGTCTGCTGAAGCTGAAGGGCAGGCAGGGGACGCACCAGGGCCAGGGCTGAGTTGTAAGAAGAGCAGAGCTGGGTGGGTTCTCTGCCTGGCCGGTCCCCATGTGGTGGCGGAACCCCAGGAGGAAAGAATACAGAGGGTGGGGTGGGGCCATCAGACAGATGCAGTTAGGAATTTTTAATTCCCAGATTCTCTTGCACGCTGAGGCCTGCAGAAGTGACCCACAGCTCCCTGTTGGAAGATTGCCCTTTGCCTCACTGAGGATCATGCAGAGGCTCTGGATGAGACAGGTTCCTTCTGAGGCAAAGCTTAAAGATCCAGCTTTGTCACTGCTGTGGTGCGGGTTCTATCCCTGGCCTGGGAATTTCCACATGCAGAACCGTGGCCAAAAAAAAAAAAAAAAAAAGAGCCTTACTCATTTCCCTCTGTGGTTCATGTGGAAGCTTCCTGCTCTTTTCATGCTGACTATGGAAGGTATGCTATATTTTCTATCTGCTCTGCCTCCCCCCCCCAAAAAAATCCCAAACAATAAGAAGTTTTGTAAGAAATTATATCAGCTCGAAACACATGAAGCATTTCTTTGGTATTGCTCAGTTTAGAAGCCAGTGAATAAAATTTATGGAAAGGAGTTTTGGAATCCTTTGAAAGGAATTTCCACTAAATAAAAATCAAAAAATGTTTCTTTGTTTTAAAATATGACCTTGAATTGCCAAAGATACATTCTTTATCTCTAAGCCATAAAATAAACACTCTCTTGGTTCATTCAGAACCAGAAGCCAAAATACAGAAGCAAATCACTAAAAATTAATGTGCTTGTACATATTTAAAGCTCTTCAAAATATTTCAAGCTGTGAAAATATTGATAATGAATAGCATTGATACAGGCCCTACACTGCCTGAGATTGGGTCTAACATCACACATTGTTTAAACTGTTTGAAATACTAGAGTCTCATGTAGTAAACAAACAAACAAAATAAGCATAACCATTGTACAACACTGCTTTTGTTCAATCAAAAATGGCAAATGTGGTAGACAGAGTATTTGGCTAAAAATTGAATTTTCCTTATATTAAATCTTTGGAAGTTTGGGGAGTTCAGGATTAACGAGTATATCTCTTACCAGTTGCAAGACAAAATTGAAGCAACTTAGCATTGTCCCTGACAGATTTTTATCTACTTGAGAAATAATAACTGTAGTTCTTATCAAACTCTTCCTCTGATTTTAGCAGTCTGCCAATTTTAGCAGTCTTACCATCTCAAAAAGCCTTCTTTAAAAGAGTCATTCCAGAAATATGTGAGAATTTTTTATTAGATCTCTAAACAAGTACCAGGAAAAATTAATTCATTGCATACATAGCATTATGCATAAATATTAAAAACAATTCCCAAAGTAAGGAAATTTGGAGTACTCTAAAATTAGAAGGACCCACTTGGCCATGATTAATCTAGGATAGTTTTATTCTTATCGATTATCTTTCTGATGTCAACAGAGAGCTAACTTGAAAATTCCTACATTGAGACTTAAAGGCATTTTGTTTTTCTTTACTGAAATTCTGTCACTTGTAACCAATAAAATTCTGACTTTCTTATCACAAGAAACATCAGATATAATACATTGTGACTGCAGAATTTCAGGAGGGCAGGTGACTAGGCAAAAAACTCAGACCTTTCCCTAAGTTAGTGCACATAACTTTCCTTACAAACATCCTTCTTCAGAGGACTTCAATTCTCAGCCAAGAGTCACATTTATTCTCCTACCTGAACCCACTAAACCCATACACCAGGATAGAGTATGTGAGATAACAGGGTTTATGTATCAGATACCAAGGGGCACAGCCCTGATTCCCTGAGAAATGGGAAATGGATGAGGTGCCCCTTCTGACCACCTGGAGAAAAGTCGGGCTGCAACACCCAGAGCCACACAGCAATCTCCTTAATTTGGGGGGACAGAATGGAGGACCCAGGAGGCTGGGGCAGCTGGAATTCCCAGACCTGAGAACGGGGGAGAGCGCCCGCCCGAGGGCCCTCAGCTGCGGACAGCTCCATCCTCAGTGAGTGGGGAAAGCTCTGGCAGGGAAGAAACTCCAACCTCTCAGGTGCAGGAGAGGATTGTGTTCCCAACACCCCCTCAGGCCTGGGTCACCAGGGTTGTTTGCTCACAAAGCTTAAAAAAGATTCCTGAAAAGATCACCTTGTTTCTGGAACAAAGCTCAAGGATACTTCTAGGGGTAAAATACCAGCACACCTGTGAGGTAAGTTTCACAATCCCCAGGGTCCCTGTCACATATTACCAGGATGCAAAGAAGCAGAAAACTGTATGCACAGAGGGGAGATCAGCCCATTAATGCAAACACCAAGATATGGTGTCCATGACGGAATTAACAGGCAGGGACACTAAAATGCCCTTACATCTCTATTCCCCATGTTGTAAAGGTAGAAGAAATACTAACATGCTAAGTAAAAATATAAAAAATATAAAATAGTCCCGACTGAAATACTAGGTAAAAAATGTGTATATATATGTGTGTGTGTGTGTATATATATATATATATATATATATATATATATATATATATATATAATGCCTGAGATGAAATACACACTGAATGGGATAAGCAATAGATTAGACACCATGGGAAAAAAAGGAAAATAAATAAATAAAATAAAAACTATCCAAAATGATAAAACACAGAAATAAAAAATACTTAGACTAGATAGATCAGTTGTGAGTTGTGGAAAAACTTCAGGCAGCCTAATGTTCATGTAAATCCAGTCCTTGTAGAAGAGGGCACAGAAAAAAATACTTGAAAGAAATAATACTTAAAATTTTCCGGATTTGATGAAAACTGTAAGCCCAAGATCCAAGAGTTCAACAGAAACTCAAGCTTATGTAACATGATGACCAACCCATGTTGTAATCAAAAATAAGTGATATAGGAGTTCCCATCGTGGTGCAGAGGAGACACGTTCGACTAGGAACCATGAGGTTGCGGGTTCTGTCCCTGGCCTCGCTCAGTGGGTTAAGGATCCGGCGTTGCCGTGAGCTGTGGTGCAGATCGCAGACGCAGCTCAGATCCGGCGTTGCTGTGGTTCTGGCGCAGGCCTGAGGCTACAGCTCTGATAAGATCCCTAGCCTGGGAACCTCCATATGCTGCGGGAGCGGCGCTAAAAAGACACACACATACACACACACAAAAAGTGATAGAGAGAACTTCTTTGATTTTTGGGTTTTTTTCTTCTGTCTTTAGATCTAAGGCCGCACAGGCCAGGGATCGAACCCACAACCTCGTGGTTCCTAGTTGGATTTGTTCACTACTGAGCCACGACAGGAACTCCTTCTTTGGGTTTTTAAACATTATGTTTATATTACAACCACACTGCATTGGAGCTAACATTGGCACCTAAAAGTCCATATAAATTTCGTATGCATGAAATTAAAATCTGTTAATATAGTAACTACTCACTTATCGATTTAGAGGAGGGAGAGGCTGAAATGGAAGCATTAAACTAGATCATCACCTATTTATCATCAAACTACTCATTTTGGCCATTTTTATGAACATAACTATTATGGAAATCCTCTCACTTCAAAAATCTCTCACTGAAAGGTCCGAGAACCTTGGCACCAGGCCTGCATAAATCTTCATCTGAATTCCATCACATTCAGTGGTGATTTTTTGTAGGTTGAGATTTTGCTTATTGGTTCATTGATCTTAAAGGAAAAAATAGTGTAACAATGTGCCTGTATATTTTACACAAGTAAAATCAAAATGAACCAACGCTGAGGACAATTGGTGAATTGAGAGAAGAGATAAGTCGTAAAGAGACAGGAGTTCACAAACTGAGGGCTGCCCAGACGTGAGGGAAGGAAGGGTTTCCAATGATAGCAGTTTACTCATCAACCTGTACACACTGATCTCACATTCCGTGGTGGAATAGGAAAGGGGATGGAACACAGCTAGTGCAAAAACACAATTTTTTTTTTTTTGTATCTTTGCCATTTCTTGGGCTGCTCTCACGGCATATGGAGGTTCCCAGGCTAGGGGTCTAATCCAAGCTGTAGCCACTGGCCTACACCAGAGCCACAGCAACGCAGGATCCGAGCCAAGTCTGCAACCTACACCACAGCTCACGGCGATGCCGGATCCCTAGCCCGCTGAGCAAGGGCAGGGACCGAACCCGCAACCTCATGGTTCTTAGTCGGATTCGTTAACCACTGAGCCATGACGGGAACTCTGAAAACCACAATAATTATAACTGTAGTTCAGTGCATCCTGTATAAGTTCTTTTAATATGTTAGCATCGTAAGTCCTTATTACAAGCATGTCGTGTATGAGGTACGAGTTACTAGCCATCAGTCCTGTTATTACAGAAGTGAGGAGTGAGGTTTAGAGAAGTCACCATGTGCCTTTAAAATGTAAGCCGCACAGAGTATGAAGAAACACCAAGCACAAGGCACCGGGCAGAGAAGGCAGAGACCGGTTTCCCATGAGAAGACACAACACCACGTCTGCTTCACTGCCATCCTTCAGGACTCTCTCTTGCAAGGTCTTGGGCCTCTCTAACAAGGCTGTATGGTTGGTTCCTCCCCATCACTCACGGGAATTGTTTTCAGAGTTCTCCATAATTTTAAATTATTTCTGTGCATGTTTGCTTGCTTACTGTTCCTGTAGGTTTAAGCCTGAGGAGGAAGGAGACAGTGCTTGCTTTATGTGTCACTGATCTCTGAACACCAGCACTGCTGCTGCTGCTACTGCTGTAACAACACGAGCAGTACTCAGGTACGAGGTCGAGTACCATGTGAGTCCCCTGTATTTACACGGTCCAGAAAAAAAGATGGGGGAGGAAGTGGAATATGCTCATTTGTGCCACTTTGATGAACCCAGTAATAAAATAAGACAGTCATAATACCTTTATTGTGATAGGAAGTGTGCAAATGGATAAGCAATGAGGGCTTACAAGGGAGCTGTACAGCACAGGGTCCTATATCCAGTCTCTTAGGATAGAACAGGATGGAAGATAGTATGTGAAAAAGAATGTGTGTGTGTATACACACATATATATGTATACATATATATATGTATATTTATGATCGGGTCCCTATCCATACAGAGGAAATGGACACAACACTGTAAGTCAACTATAATTCAATTTAAAAAATTTAAAAAACTGATTTGATTTACCACTCAAGCCTGCTCATTAGCCCTCTAGAAATACACGATTTCAGTAGCAATAGCCCGTTGCTTTAGAAGAAGCCATTTTCAACATGTGAAGCTGTTTCTGGTCCAAAGAAATCTTATGGGCGAAGCACTGTTGCATAAGAGATGTAACTAAATAAACCTCCACTTCATGTTTTCTAAGAAGCCTGTGCAGTGTTTTGAAAGTAATTAAAATTCCTGTGGCTTTGGGATATTTGATATCATGAAGCCAACAATCTCCTCACCCCTATTTTCCTAATTCTCCCATTCCAATAACTATTCTGGTCACCAACTGGCTTATGGTTTCATTTAATGAAGTGAAGAGTTCCATAAGTATTTAACATAAAACATATGGAATGCACACGCCCAGAAGCAATTAAATCAATGGGAAATTCTGAGTGCACGCAATTCCCTACACCTTGGTGTTCCAAAAATGTAAATTAGTCCACACCATCTAAGACGACCGAGGACTGGGAGCTTGGAATGGACATTTTCAGAACAATCACAGAAGTTTCCTTAGAGTGATGTGTATAAAAAAAGGGAACAACAGGATAAATAGCTTTTTCCTTCCCAGTGTGCAATAAATGAGGAGTGTTACCCCTAGCTTTTACACAAAAGACAGAATATACTTGGTAAATTCCTTCTGCAATTCTACCGAAAGTCATTACTACTTCCATACCTGAAGTGATAACCTCTTAATCCAAATGAGTTTTATTTCTTCACTTCTAACTTATGCTAGATGGAATAAAATACTGAGGAAATTCTGGTTTTTAATCTTTGCAAATTTAAACTAATTTGGCAAATTTAAGGTAATTTTTATTGATGGGATTTTTTTTTTTTTTTTTTTTTTTGGCCATGCCCATGGCACGTGGAAGTTCCCGGGCCAGGGATCAAACCCAATCCACAGTAGTGACAACACTGGGTCCGTAACCCACAAGACCACCAGGGAACTCCTTGAGAGTAAATCAAATGAAAGACCTCCAGCAGATGTAGGATCTTATCAAGACCCATGAGGGCAATCTTGCTACTTGGGCTGCCCTGTTATAACCCTGGCCAGTCTGTTCGTTGTGGTCCTCACTGCCTGCCTGGCCGAGTCCTGGGAGAACTTTCATCACCAATGATCTGGAGGGTTGTGGAAGGGAATGGCAGCAGCCTCCAGCTAAAACACCACAGAATCCCACTGTCTTACCAAAGTTTCTGTGGTTTTTCTTTTTTTCTTTCTTTTTTTTTTTTTTTTTTTGTCTTTTTAGGGCCATACCCGAGACACATAGAGGTTCCCAGGCTAGGGGTCGAATCAGAGCTGTAGCTGCTGGCCTATGCCACAGCCACAGCAACACCAGATCGGAGCCATGTCTTCAAACTACACCACAGCTCACGGCAACTCCGGATTCCCAACCCACTGTGAAAGGCCAGGAATCAAACCTGCATCCTCACGGATTCTAGCTGGGTTTATTAACCACTGAGTTACAAAGGGAACTCCCAGTTGTTTTTCCTTTTTTTTTTTTTTTGCCATTTCCATATTTAATTCCCACTTCTATTTTCACCAATATTTAATGGGCTTGGAGGTTGTTATTCCCTTTCTCACAAAGAGAAAAAAGATGAACGCTCTAAAAATCAGTAAATTTTCCTAGACCCCTCATGACAGCAAGGTCATAGGTCAAACCTCCATCAACATCTGGAGAAACAACTGAATACCAACAGTCACAGCCAAGGTTATATTACCAAAAACAGATGCGTCTGAACCAATAACTGCTAGAACAATTTTTATAGTTTTTGCAACATATACTTTTACATTAAGAGCCATGGTCATTTTATCCTCCCAGCAAACCATCTTCTCAATATGTAATTATCCTAATTAACCCTTATCAAATTTTGTCTTACATTCTTTTTTTTTTTTTTTGGTCTTTTTGCCTTTTCTAGGGCCACTCCCATGGCATATGGAAGTTCCCAGGCTAGGGGCCTAATTGGAGCTGTAGCTGCCAGCCTACACCAGAGCCACAGCAACTTGGGATCCCAGCCTCATCTGTGACCTACACCACAGCTCACGGCATTGCCGGGTCCTTAGCCCACTGAGCAAGGCCAGGAATCAAACCCGCAACCTCATGGTTCCTAGTCGGATTCATTAACCACTGCGCCACGACAGGGAACTCCTTTTCTTTCATTGTATACGTTATTACCAGGATCAAGCAGGTGACCTAGGAAAGTGGTCCTTCTGGCAGATGGGACATGATCACACTTCTTTTCCTTTCAGTGGACGGCATGTGAAAATGGTTATAAACCTCATGGGTGAAAAGGGAATTCTGTGGGATGAGAAACAAAAGCAAGTTTTCTATGATTCAATCCTCTGTGGAGCCGCTGAGCAGTCAGCCTCTGGTCTGGCCGGGGTGCACGTTCCTCTCAAGATGGTCCGTGTGGCTCTGAGTCATCCCCTTTCAATGACCTTGAGGGAGCCATGCAGGCGGGATTGGGGGGGGGGGTTGGCATCTCAGGACACCTGATGTTTTCCCTTCTCTCCTTCAGTCTGCACCACTGTCGTCCTCAGGGAAGTTCCCCAAGTGCACCACGCCGCCGCTGAGCTCTCTCCCTCTGCCCTCGCTCTCCCCTGGGAGGTGGCCTCGCTTGTTCTGCTTCCCGGCCCTGGGAGGGGAACCCGAGCTCCCTCAAACAGAGCTTCTATTTTTAAGGCCTTCAGAGTTCACTGAGATTCGCCCACGCGGGGCTTCCAGGAGCCATGGAAAGCCCTGCAATTCATATTTATTTGGGTTGAATAAGAGTGAAAATAAAACTGATGGTGTGCAAAATAGGCCTTGATGATGGGAGCAATGAGAATAAATAAAATATTATCACCCACATCGTGGTTTTCACTTTTCGGGCATAAACTAAAAGGCTGAAATCAGACCAACGGTGCTCTTCCTATTGCGTGAAGCACCCTTGGTCCATTTTACATGTCGGAGAAAACAGCTGCTCAATTCTATAAAATCTCCCCTGTCACCACCCTTTGCTGTCATAATCAGATGAACGTCAGCACCTGCCTGGCCATCTGCTTCCTGGATATTTTTTCCTTTTAGGAGGTTCCCCCCCAAATGTGGTATTTCCCACATCTACTCCGAGGTGTCCTTGTTTCAATTCAGAAACTGATAAATCCTCCTGCTAAATATAATAGATCTGGGGGGAAACATTCTTTGGGATCACTTGCTTCTTCTTTGTGTGTTTTTGTTGTTGTCGGTGGTGGTGGTGGTGGTGGTGGTTGGTTGGTTGGGTTTTTGTGGCAAAATACATGCAACATAAATGTATCATCATAACCATTATTAACTGTACAGGTCGGGGTAGTAGGTGCTCTCACGTCGTTGTGTAACTATTACCACCATCCAGCTCCAGAACACTTTTTGTCTCTTAAGATGAAATTCTGTCCCCATTTACACAAACTCTCCATTTCCCTCTCCCCCAGCCCCTGGCAACAGCCATTCTACTTTCTGTGTCTGTGACTTTGACTCATATAAGGTGACTCCTATAGATGGAATCATACAGTGTTGGTCTTATTGCGGCTGGTGTATTTCACCGAACATCCCCAAAGTTCACCCCTGTGATAGCATGTGTCAGAATGGCCTTCCTTTTTAAGGCTGAGTCGTCCTGTGTGTGTACAGATCACATTTTGTTTATCCATTCACCTGTTGGTGGACACTTGCATGGCTTCCACATTTTAGCTGTTAGATCATTCGATTCCTGTTAAAACAAACCAACTAAAGAAACCAAAGATTTCAGGCAATACAGAAAAATAGAGAAATGAAGCCAAAGTCACCCCACTTTTCTGGAGCACAAAGGAAACTATTCTTATCATGAGCGGCCCTCCAGGCATTTTTCTCTCTCTCTTTATATACACATATTATATTGGTAGAGATGCGATAGAGTTTTACATAAATGGGTTTGTACTAGATGTGCTGTAACTGAATAATGCGCCATGATCATGTTTTCATGTCAAAAAGTACCATGTACGCGATCCTCTTCACGAGAGGGTCATAGTCAAGTCCATTAAATTATCAAACCAGGATTTACTTAACCCATTCCTTATGAATGAAATACGGCAAGATCTTTTCTCACGTAGTGTAAACAAAGCAGTGATGACTATATATGTATGCGTGACTGGGTCACCCTGCTGTACAGTGGGAAATGGACAGAACACTGTAAACCAGCTATAAGGGAAAAAAATAAAAATCATTATGGAAAAAGGCAGTGATGACAATGCTGGGGCAAATTCTTTAGAGTGGGATTTTGGTTCAAAGGAAAAACGCTAGTAAAAATATTAAAACGGGAGTTCCCGTCATGGCGCAGTGGTTAACGAATCCGACTAGGAACCATGAGGTTGCGGGTTCAGTCCCTGCCCTTGCTCAGTGGGTTAACGATCCGGCGTTGCCGTGAGCTGTGGTGTAGGTTGCAGACGCGGCTTGGATCTGGCGTTGCTGTGGCTCTGGCGTAGGCCGGTGGCTACAGCTCCGATTCAACCCCTAGCCTGGGAACCTCCATATGCCGCGGGAGCGGCCCAAGAAATAGCAATAGCAACAACGACAACAACAACAAAAAAGACAAAAGACAAAAAAAAATTAAAACTTTCAGTATTTTTTTTATCTTAACATAGGACAAAAATGACATCTATTTTAATGTGCATCGAGATTAACACTCAGTTCATATGCTTATTGGTCATTTGTTATTCTTTTAGGAATTGTCTATGTACCTCCTTTGCATGTTTTTATAATTGCTTTTTAAAATTTTTATTTTTTCCATTATAACTGGTTTACAGTGTTCTGTCAATTCTCCACTGTACAGCAAGGTTGACCCGTGGCACATACATATATACTTCTTTTTTCTCACATTATCATGCTCCATCATAAGTGACTAGATACAGTTTCTAGTGCTATACAGCAGGATCTCATTGCTTACCCACTCCAAAGGCAATAATTTGCATCTATTAACCCCAAATTCCCAATATCATTTCTTTTTTTAAAAAAAAAGAAACCTATGTTTTTATAATAATACATGTGAATTTTGTTCAAACGACTTTCTCTTTTTTGGTTTTTCTTTCAGTTTCTGTAAAGTATTTTGAAAAAGGAAAGTTTTATTCTTTTGGAAGAAAATGTATTCGTCTTTTTTGTATGACCTGATTTTTCTGACATTCTTGGAAAGACTCTATCCCCATAACCATTCTCTGCTACTGACACACACACACACACATGATCATAAGTACCAATGAGCTGTATTTTCTAGTACAATCTCATCTTTCACTTTTTAAATATATAAAGCTTCTACATTTGGAATTCATTTTTACATTAGAGTGGGATAGGGATGCACTTCACCATTTTCACAACTAAATAGCCAGGTTTCCAAATGCCATAAATCTAATAATTTATTTCCCCTTATTGATTTAAAACATCATGTTTATTTATTTATTTGTTTTTTTAGGGCCACACCCACAGCATATGGAGGTTCCCAGGCTAGGGGTTGAATCAGAGCTGTAGCCGCTGGCCTATGCCATAGCCACAGCAATGCCAGATCCAAGCCGCATTTGCCACCTACACACACCACAGCCCAAAGGCAATGGCAGATTCTTAACCCACTGAGTGAGGCCAGGGATCGCACCGGCGTCCTCATGGATACTGGTCAGATTTGTTTCCGCTGAGCCATGATGGGAACTCCTAAAACATCATGTTTATAATATACTAAAGCTTACATGGATCTTAGCTTTACTTTCAAATTTTCTATGGCATCAAATTGAATGTCTAATAGCTCACTCATAATGCAGTGTTCTAATTATTGCACCGATAAGATACACAGAATGCTTTTATGGTGTGTGCCTTCCCATTTTCTTTTCATAATTTTTGTTTCCTTTTTTTAGGACAAAATTATAATAATTATCAGAAACTGTCAAAATAATCCTTTTGGTCCCGCTTTGAAATAAAATAATTTCAGGAAAAATACTTTAATAAAATTACTGCTTTATCCAGGAACCAGGTACATATGAATCAGGTACATACTCAATTTATTCGATTTTTTTTCTTTCTTTCCTTCAGTAAGACTTTATCCTTTTATTATATAAATATAAAAAAAATCTTAATCTTGTTCAAGGTGTTCCATGATTGGGAGAAGATTTCTGTTGTCAGTGATGCATTTCTTTCTGTCGTAGTTTATAATTCACTATTTCTGTTCAAATAGAAAATACCTTTTGGACTTAATATATTAATTATATTAATGATAACATTCTTATCAAATAGCATCTCTAAAAATGTTTAGTGCACTCTTTTGAATTTTTCAGTGACTGTTATGTCATTTCTACAAGATGCCTGTATCATACTTTGTGCTGCAATTGTATAGGCTAATATCTTCAGGACAATAGTAAAACACAGTGGTAACGGTAACAAGCAATGTTCCTTTCCTCACTCTAATAGGAATGCTTCTACCATTCCACTATGAAGCATGAAGTGGGTTATGAATAAATATATACATATATGAATATATATATATATTTATTCTTATATATGTATATTTTTATCCTAGTAAGTTATCCACCTACTTTACCAAAGGTGTTTATTTTTCAAATTAGAAATCATTGTGGAATTTTTGTCAAATGTTACTTTGGAAACTACAAAGACAACCAGACAGTGTCTCCTCTTTAGAACTAATATACTGTGAATTCTTTGAGTCATTCCTAACTTTGAACCCTCTGATATGTTCAGAATAATTACTTAATTTTTATTTTTTTAATTATTTAAAAAAGACCCACAAGATTTTATTAAATTTATAGTCTTATAAATACATACATAATAAATATATACATGTATGAATATATATATATTTATTCTTATATATGTATGTATTTATCCTAGTAAGTTAACCACCTTATATAAATAAATTTTTAATGTTCTTCACCCAGATTTATTTACTCTAAGCATCTTGCTATATTTGTTCTCCTCTGCCTTATATATATGTGTATGTATATTTACTGAAATATTTGGGAGAAAATTGCAGATACGATTAATCTATTCCTCTAAATACTTCAATGTCTATGTACAAAAAAACTGGAACATCCTCTTTTACAACCACAGTCGCAATCATCAAATGTAGGAGGTTGTTAACTTTGACCCAAAGCTATTATCTCACAAAGTCTATGTTAAAATGTTGCCAGCCATCCCCTAATGTCCTTTATAACTTTTATTTTTTCTGATCCAGGGTCCAATCATGCATTGCATTATATTTAGTTATTTTGTCTCTTTAGCACTATTACTATGGAAAATTCCTCAGATTTTATTTTTCTTTCATGATCTTAAATTCTTGAACAGCACAGGCCAATAGCTTTATAGAATGTCCCTCAAATTTAATTTTTCTTGTGTCCTAAAGAATAGGTTCAGCTTAGGCTTCTTCGGCAAGAATACCACAGAAATGATGTGTCCTTCTCAGTCAACACAGCTGACATCTATCGGGTCTGGTCCACCATTTCTGGTCATGTGAACTTTGATAACATGATTCTCTGCCAGGTTAAGCGACCTTTTTCTCCTTTGTAATTAGTAAGTCATCTGTGGAGGTAGACAGATGACCAGGACAGCATAACATCATTTTCCTCATCTAAATCTTACCCATAAACTTTATAATCTCTTAATGATTTTTGCCTGAATCAAATACTACTATGCTGGTAGCAACATGGTATTTCAAACTCTGCCATTTCTTTTTGTATTTATTGGTTGGCCTTTTACTATAGGGAAGAGCTGTTGCTTCTTCCTAAGCCCCTTCCTCCCTCGCTGCCTCCCTGCCTCCCTGCCTCCCTCCCTTCCTTCCTTCCTATGGACACATGGATTGATTTTTCACCAATGGATTGTAGTCCATTACTATCCTTATTACCTTATTACATATTTTTTTCATTGCACTGCCAGATTCTACTTAATATTTTATTTATTTGTCATCAATATTTATAAGTGATTCTGATCTACAGTTTTTATATCATATGCTACCTTTATCTGGTTTTGGTACAGCTTTCTTAGAAGTGTTTTAAGAGTAGTCAGAAAGCTTTAGAATAACTAAAGTAACATAAAATTAATGTTTCTTTTAAGTTTGGAAAAATTTTCCTCATAAAGTTTCTAAGGTACAGAACTTTAGGCTCGTTCTCTCATCAGTTTTATGTTAGTTCTTCTTCTATTTTGTCCTCTATTCAACCTTTTTAGGACAGATAACCTGTCAAGGACTCTTTTATAATTATTGAAAGTTTCTCTACAACTGGTTATTTTCCTGTTCTTATTTATAGTTTGGCATTCTTACAGTCTTCCCCTTACCCATCCCTTGATACATTTATCTACAGGGTTTTATCTGAGTATTGCTTATTTTTCTCTTGAAGGAATAGCCCTTAATACATACATCAATTCTACTGTTTTTCCTTTTTAAAACCTTATTAATTTTTCCCTCCTGCTTTAGCCCTAGGTTTGTTTCCTGTTTCTTTTTAACCACCTAAGTTTTATTATAAATTCAATTTTTCCCAGAGTATAATTTGGCAATAAGCTGTGGATTTGTATTTGGAGTTTTCCTATTATTGTAATTTTCTAAATGTTCTACAATTTCAGGCTTGACTTCTTCTTTGATCCTAAAGTTACTTTCCAGATGTTTTCATAATATCAAAATGGTTGGAGTTTTATGACTTTGTTTTCATGGCTGATATTTGCAGAGCCAGAAATACGCAGTATTTACTCTGTGTTATTTACAATTTTCTTTGTAATCTAATACACTGCTAGTTTCTATAAATGTTTCATGAACATTTGAATTGAAAATCCAGGGTCTATTTATATGCTTTACACGGTGTATATTAGATCTATTTGGTAAGACTTATTATTTAACTCAATTATTCTACGTATGTACTTATTCTATGTTTGATCATCAAGAGCCCCAAATGTGCTGGAAAAGTATTGCCATGTATTTTATTTAAGCTGCAAAAGAAAATGTCTTTCCTGCACACACACAGTGTTTGTGGCAACACTCACCAAGGTTACCACGTAACAGCACTTTCAAGGCTCTGTCACAAGCCTTATCTTCAAGTCAGAACAGCTAACCTAGGCTAAACCCCAGTTAGTTGTTTTCATAAATGCTCACAAAATTCCCACCAAGTTGATATCAAGAAAGCGTAGATCTTAAAAACTCTCCTCATAAGGAAAATATAAGTATGCACAGTGATGAATGGTAACTAGACTTATTGTGGTGATCATTTTGTAACATATGCAAAATTTGACTGTGTTGTAAACATGATGTCATGTGTTAATTATATCTCAATTTAATAAAAGAGATTTCCAGAAATCACACAGATATTGGGCAATGGAGTGGGGATTTGATGCCAGCTCAGCTTAACTTCCCTCCCACAACAGTTTCTCAAGCTTTGGGGTTCATGGGAATCAACCAGGGTGCTCATGTAGAGTCCACCTTCCAACACAACCAAACCAAATCTATGGGACGCAGCAAAAGCAGTTTTTTGAGGGATGTTCATAGCGATAGAGGCCTTCCTCAACAAAGAAGAAAATCTCAGAGTTCCCAACGTGGCTCATCTGAAACGAATCTGACAAGCATCCATAAGGACACAGGTTCAATCCCTGGCCTCACTCAGTGGGTTAAGGATCCAGCATTGCTGTGAGCTGTGGTCTAGGTCACAGACATGGCTCAGATCCCGAGTTGCTGTGGCTATGGTGTAGGCCAGCAGCTACAGCTCCAATTCGACCTCTGGTCTGGGAAAAAGAAAAATCTCAAATAAACAACCTAACCTACTACCTAACAGAATTAGAAAAAGAGCAACAACAACAACAAAGCCTAGTCAGCAGAAGAAAGGAAATCATAAAGATCAGAGAGGAAATCAATAAAACAGAGATTAAAATAACAATAGAAAAAAATAAATAGAATGCACATTCCAGCACCCAACAGTCCCAACTCAGGAGCTGGAGCCCAGGAACCTCAGTGCTTATGGAGCAGCTGGTCTGAGCCTGATGTGATACCAGCCCGGCTGGGATGGCCGTGCTCACGGGCTGGGGATCCTGGAGGGCAGTTACCTCTGTTGACCATTCTCACTTGCTGACAACAAACCTCCCCAGAAAAGGAGATTTTGATCTCTGATATGAAAATCTGGTAAAAAAAAAAACAAAAAACAAAAAACAAAAAAACAAAACCTGCTCCTTCTGTGTTCTCTAATGTCACTGGGTAAACACATTGAAGAAAAATGAAGTTTTGGTCAGGGTCTTTCCTACTTTGCATCTTCACAGCATGTAAGAAGTGTTTCATTCAATCACCCTAGGCTGCAATTTATTACTTGTATTTGTGGGGTTTTTTTTTAATCATTCACAGACCACAATCAAATTTATTCAAAATAGTTTTCCTGCTTTGTGCTTTGAATGTCAAATATAAAGTGTTAGACAGGGAGACAGACAGACAGACAGAACAATGAAAAACTAGAATGTTTTCTTCTTCCAGAAGGTAAATACTATGGCACCCAGGCGGCCCTCTCCTAATCCACCTTTTTATGGAGGTATTTTTGTTGAACACAGAGAGCTCTTTATTCTCTTTTAAGTTGTAACAGGAAGAATAACTTGAGTGACTGTTCGACCCTTACCGTTGGGCAACTTTATTTGGGAGAGAAAGAGGAGCCCTGTATTTGAGAATGAAGGGCAGAGAGTGAGCACTAAGTAACAGCTTTCAAGGGAAGACCACAACATCCAGCAGGGTGGGGACTCGGGGCGAGGCTCCTTCACCAGCCAGGAAGCCCCTCCTTTCCTCAGAGGCCCTCTTCACACACTCCTGAGCACAGTCCAACGGCCCAGAGACCATGAGAGACTCGGGGAGGGCTCACAACTGCCTCTTTGCGGGATTGTGACTTCGGACCAGCCTCTGAAAGAAAGGAAACCATGCTACCAACATAGGGGCTTGCTGAGAAGATTCGCACGGGATGATGTGTAAAAGTCCTACCTTTCTGATCAAATTCTAGGCTGGGCTGAAGCAAGAGCCCCAACAGCGGGGGCCCTGGGTGCTTTCCACTCCTATCACATGGCTGTGGGGTTTTATGAGCACATCTTCTTATTCCTGCCAAGTCCCCGCAAAAGTGTACCGCCCCTTCCATGTTTTTAGAGGTGGTTTGTGCATTGTATTGACTTATGTGGTCATATATGTGGGAGGGGGTAACGTCATCAGGAAGTGAGTGGCACCTCGCAACTGGGGACTCAGTAGTCAGAGGAGGCCACTTCCTCTGGTCCAGGGCACAGGAGGATTTCAGATGATGGGCTGGGAGCAGAGATGGAGGATCGGGGAGAAGAGTGAGCACGTTTGGTTTACAGTCCTGTTAAACACACATTGGTAGACCAGCTGTATGTATCGGGCCTCTGTTAAGTGTTTCTTTGAAGAAAAGTTTTTCACTGAAAAATTTGGGAAACCCACGATGCTGGCCTTTTCATTCAGGGGAGGAAATTACAATAACTGCCCGATCCACAAGGTCCTCTGGTATCAAGAGGCAGCGTTGCATAGTTTCCCAGGCCTCGGTTTTCTTTCAACTCCTGGTTCGGAAAGATGCTCCGTGTTTACAAAGACACAAAAGGGTTAAGGGATAGGTCAGCCAGGGATTAAGCTCCGGGTGTCATAACAAAGATAGGCTGGACTTCTGTCCTCAGAATACCCTAGGAATGTGGGATTCATCAAATGGTATATTTTTGAGAAGTAAAAAAAAAAAAAAACTAACCACATAATTTCTATTTTAAACGATCCTCTGACCCAAATGATGTTTATTTGGAGTATTTTCTTTTTGATAGGAAGCTGAACATTTATTGAAGATGTTTAACGCCTTGGTTTTTCAGCAATTCAGTGAAAAGAGATTTAATTTCCCAAACTGCATGCCTACCTGAGTTTTTTTTTAACTCTCCCGAATGAGTCTAAGTAACGAATTCCAAAAAACACACGCCAATGTTAACTTAAGATCCTGTCTGACAGGAGAGCCTGCCTTGGTGATTTTATGGGGACTCTGGGGGAGGGAAGTGGTGGAGGAGGAGCAGGAAGTTAATAACAGTCAAACACACGTGCACGTGCACATATGCATGTGCACGCACTCCCCCCGCCCCCCACCAACACACACACGTACCCCTTGAAATAAGGGTCCTAGACGCCAATGTGTTTGCTTCCTGGTCAAGGGTTGGTTTCACTAATCTCTGCACAGGGGAGAAAAGTGCAAGTCACGCTGTTTCCACTGAGATTCAACATCCATCTCATCAGTCTGTTATTCTGTGTCATTGCAAAGCCCTCAAAAGCCCTGAGCAGGGAACGGAAAGGGGAGGGAGTGCCCTTTCTGACCATTAGCATCCTCATTCCAATCATCACATCTGCCCCCACCCAGAGAAAACTCCTGTCTTCTGTGGGGAAAGAATCTGTCTAGCGAGACAAGGCAGACAAGACGGCATCAATCCATTTCTTCAGGAAGCGTCTCTCACTTCTTGTGGCAGAAGTTGGGTGGTCGTGCGAGCTGAAGGACTAGAAACCGGAGGACAGCCTGATGGAGGAGATGACAGGTGCCTAAGAGGTGCCGCTGTGCCCTGAAGCCAGCCTGAAGCACTTGTGTTAGCACATAGCTAGTTGTTTACCTAAAGAGTGCCGATAACTACATTGGCAAGACACATTTCTGCCTATTCACTAGCTGAACCAGATTCTTCCCTTGGTGCCATATACAGAGGATGTGCGCATTGTAGCGCTGTGTCTTGGAAGGGGAACATGGGAGAATGAAATGCCTGACACACTTAGTTCTAACTTCCTGAAAGACTGGGGATAGCTTTGCCAACACACCATCTGGGTAGCTGCCTCCATCGCTTCTCCGAACACCACCGAAGTGAGTTACACCACAGAGCAGGCATTTCTGTGAAGCCTGGCAGGTGCAAAGGGCAACCACAGAGCAGTTTGGCAAGAATCTGGCGAGGGACGATTTGCAAAAGTGGGAAGAGCGCAGGGAACCCCTGGGGCCCGAAAGGACGGCAGGACAGAGGGCAGAAGCCTCAATCGGGAGCAGAGGAGCCAGTTCCCAGGACTGGGGAGCCGCTGGCTGCCGAGGAAGCTGGACCCTCTCCCTCTCCTGGAGCGGAGAGGCCGGGCCGCCCGACAAACTGGGAAGCAGCCAGGTCCTCTCTCCCCATTGCTCCCGGGGCCACAAAGGAAGTCAGAATCAGAGACCCCAGGGCACACAGGCCCCTCTGGCACAGAACGAGAGACAGGGGTGAGGCGGGGGGAAGGGAGAGGGCAGTGAGCGGATGCAGGAAGAGGGAAGATGCTTGAGCATCCAAAGAGCACAGAGGGCATGGTCCCTGTTGCCGAGGCAGCTCCGAGGCCAGCTCCACTCGAGTGCTCACTGGATGCCTTGGAGCAAATGGTGTAGCTTTGGGGAACCTGCCTTCCTCAGTGGTGATACAGCCACCCCTCCAGGAGCTATAATGACCGGACAAGCTCTGTTTCTAACACACCCACTCACAGGCTCAACACTTGGGAAACCCTGAATGATCACTGACTGATCACATCCTAGCAGACTTTAGTGCTGTCTGCTGACCTTACTCTGGGAAAGGATAGAGTATTCCAGGTATGTTGGCCACCCACGGAGCCACACAGGCCCTTGTGCCTCCCTACCAGGCTCAGGATGGGGTGACACAGGAGAGAAAGGCTATCACACATCCCTGTGGTCCACTGGTGAAAAAGCCACACAGCAACACAGCAGCAACAATAACATCCCCTAAAGACAGCGAGGCCCGCCAGGCAGTTTCGAGGAAGAGCAGCTGAAGCCCTCCTGACGGCTGCGGGGGCGGGGGTCGGCTCCAGCCCCGGAACTAGCACAAGAGCCTCTTTGTCTGTTTTCCAACCTGGAGTGAAGGCCGCAGGCCGGCGGCCCACAGACCGGAGCCACCCCACTTCCCAGAACAGCTCAGACAAGTTATAAATCTTCCATCCATCAGAACATTTGCTGCATCTTGTTACAAAGTGGCTGAGAAGCGTGTGAGATTTCTCTTGAGGTTGTTAAACCCTTGGTTAAATGATAGCAAATTCAGGCATCTGATGGGGTGGTGGGGGCAGAGGAAAGAACCACGTTTTCTTCTCAGAAAGCTCCTTCACTTTGGGAAGTAGATTCCCTCTGGATTTAGGAGCTGTTGGGAGGTAGACCCCGTCCCCAGAGGAGGAAGCGGGGAGCCCCACTTCTCCCCCAGCAGGTGGTTGAGAAAGGAGGCATGAGGACGCATTACCTCTGGGGACACAGAGCCAGGCGTGCTGCTGGCTGGGGCTTGAGAGCAGAGATGAGCGAGGCAGCCTGGCTAAGAGGGCAGCTACCTGGCTGCAGCGCTTCCCTCCAGCAAGAGAGGAGGGTGTCTACAGAATAGAGCCACAAAGGTAGAGATATTGGGGGAAGGTGACTGAAAGAGGGGGAGTTTGTCCGAAGTCAGGTCCAGGGCTAATGTTCTGAATCCATCCCCAGCCAGATGTTCTAGTTATTCAGGGAAACAAACAAAATATCCTCATCAGATGTCATTGTTCCAAGACCATTTGAATGACAATAAAAGTCCAAAACAAGTTTCCTTTAGGACAGCATAGCTCCTTGTGGAAAGACACTGCTCTTGATTAGTTTTCTCACATTTATCACCCCTCTGGGGCAGGCGCGTTTCCAAGCCATTAACTTGATCCTTTCATTGTGTGCAGTTGAAATAAAGAAAGGCTGCAGTGAGGCAATAAGAGGAAATTCTTCTCATAACAAGGAAATTACGCTTGTTTTATTGTTATTACTATCATTGTGGTTAATTACAGCTTAGTAGTGACAGTGCAGGACTAATGAGAGTGGGGTCCTGTGGCCTGGGACACTCATTCATCTTCATCTAAGAGGTTAGGCAAATGGAAAGGCTAGGGCAGAGGAGGGAAGGGAGGAGGGAGGGAGGAAGAAAGGATGGAAGGAAGGAGGAAAGAAGAGAGGGAGGAAGGAAGGAGGAAAGAAGAGAGGGAGGAAGGAAGGAGGGAGGAATGGGGATCAGGGGGTCTCCTTTCTTGTACAAACAACCAGAGAAGCAAGCACTGGGTCCCTGTTTGCTGCTGGTGGATTAGGCTGGAGGATAACAGAAGAAAAAGAGGTGCATCTGTTCTGTCTTGTGTACAGGATAAATTCTGCCAGAAGAAAACCAGTGGAACAGACACCAGGGGAAGAAAAGGGGAGCAGGCTGCAGGGGTGCTGTTAGCAAGCCCTGGCATCATGGCTTTCCAAATCTGGCTCGGTTTTACCTTGAGGATTCTTCAAGGACATGGACAGCCAAGCCACAGCATGCAGTAGAGGGACACCTGTGTTAGGGGTCGGGGGTGGGAGTGGGGGGGCTTGAGGAAGAAACATTTTCCAAAGGTCCAGGAAGCCAAGAGGGACAATGGTACCAAGGGAACCAAGAACGCTGAGGAAGGCAAGAAGGAGAGGGGGGCTAAACCCATGGGTCAAGGTGGCCAGAGCAAGGTGCCCACTGGAAATGAGCCATGGGCCAGGGCAGGGAGCAAAAGAGTGAGAACTTGGGCTCTGACATCTGTGGCCTCCTGGGCACATAGCTGGGGCAGCCGGGTTGAGGGTTCGAAGAGATTTCACACTTTCATCTCATTTCTGTGGGATGTCCCATTGGCCCTGTTTACTGAACTTGGGAGATGTAGTTGGGAGGGGCTGTGGTCTGAATGCACGAGTGCAGAGCCAGGGGACTGGGGGAGCTGAGATCTCAGACAGCCTGGTACCCAGAGGTGTGACCACAGATGTTCACCAAGTAAATCCAATTCCAGGAAAATGATTCCCCCCAAAACAGATCCAGGAGCAGCAGCGGAGAGTCCCAGAGATCCAGGGGGTGGGTAGCATCCCGATGTCTGAGCAGGTGTCATGTTCTAGGAGGTGACCTGGCGGGATCACAGGCGCCAGGATTGGGCCCAGAAAGAGTGCTTCTGAGTCTGAACAGGGGGGCACAGGGTAGGGGGCAGATTTTCAGAGCTTCCCATCCCAAAAGAGATTGACTAAGACTAAGGTTTGAATCATTTTGAATGAGCCAGTAGAGGTGATTGAAAACATATTTAAATCATGTTTTACTCCAGCTGGTTTCAAAATAGCCACGTACTCCTTAAAAACGAAATCTTGTTCTGCACTACATAGGATATTTACTGAGCATGTCCTCTGCACCGGATGCCATCCTAGATGAAAAGGATGTCAGCAGGAACAAGACTAAGGCAGGTTGTCAGGGAGCTTGCTTGGTGAAGGGTCTAAAACCACCTGAAAATTACTGATTTTTGTGCAAAATTGAAATGTTAATTTTTTTTTTTTTGGCTTTTTTGGGGCCGTACCTGCGGCATATGGAGGTTCCCAGGCTGGGGGTCAAATCAGAGCTACAGCTGCTGGCCTATGCCAGAGCCACAGCAACTTGGAATCTGAGCCACATGTGCGAACTACACCACAGCTCACAGCAATGCCGGATCCCAAACTCACCAAACAAGGCCAGGGATCAAACCCTCATCCTCATGGATCCTAGAAGGGTTCATTAACCACTGAGCCACAAAGAGAACACCAGAATGTTAATTTTTTTAAAGAACACTGACTCTGTATTCTTGTCCTTAGCAGGATCCTGGGATGGGGAGCTATTTCTTGGCTGACAGACTCACAACAGGCATATTCAGTAAGAAGCTGCCTGGCCCAGTTCCTACTGAACCGTCTGCACACACATCGGACAACAGAGAACGAGGGTGCAGAGGAGACAGTGGGGCCCGAGATATATGACCAATGGTGGAAAGAAGTGGAATGTTTGTGGCAATTGAGGAGACCACAAAAGAAAAGTGGACATTTCTGGGTCTTGCGCCTCCGTTTGGTGGGAAGGGGTAAGCATAGCATCACTATTTTACAGATCTGAGTATTTGAGTTTCTACACAGGTCAAATCTTTCCTCAACTTAAGGACATGATTGGAAGAAAATATTGCCAAAGGCATTCATATTTTACAGGCCTTTTAGTCTATAGCCCCCATGCCCACATTTATTTATTATTTCTTTCAAAATCATCACATTTAAAATGTACCACTAACCACCGCCAAGTTCATAGCACCTTCTTTCTTTCAACTACTCCTTCTAATAACAGTCTTTAATCTTCTGTCCCTGGCTCTGTTGTCTCACCAGCTGACAAGATTTCTAAAGAAACTTAGTGGCTCCACACGACAGAGCATTTGCTAGAGCCGAGGATGTTTGTACAAAGTGAGGAATGACCCCTGATGGTTGTCTTGAAAAACTGGCACAACATAAAAATTGATAACCCTGGAGTCACCCAGTACAGGAAAAGGGAAATTAGTACATTTCTCATAAGAAGCAAACTTTTGAACCTTTTGTACTTGTTTTTCTTTCAGAAATATCAGCAAGTTGGTACAAAATGGTTGGGGAAAGCCTTGTCTTTAAGTAGAAAAACTACTCTTCAAGATCCATGATTCTGTGTGTCCCCAGGCAACTTGGAGGTGAAAGCCAAAAACGAAGGAAATATTCAAATTCGGGGTAAACTCTGGCCATCAGCCTTACACAGAATGAGAACCTTCATGGAGCTAAGGAATAACAGAAATTCAGGTGTTGCCATGGCCACTTTCCTGAGGAGAGAGGAGTTCCTTCAGCTCAGGGTTATTTCCGGTGTGAAAGCAGAAGGGAAGTTAATTACGAAGCTGCTGGACAAGACTGTCAATGAAGTTACCAAAGGAAAACAAAGGCCAAGCTGATAATACAATGGGTCTTCCTGAAAATCCTCATCAGCTGTGAGCAAACCCCGAAGGTCCTTCGGGCCCCCTTCAGTTCCCGTGGGGGGAGAGGGTCAAAATCTCTATGAAAATGGAATGACTGGGTTCCTTCTTGGGTTTTATGCAACTCCAAGGGGTGAGGATAGGAAAGACGAGAGCATGTTATCTTTTTTAAAAGGGGTAAAGTAAATATTTGGATTCAAGGAAATGTCTTGAAAAAGAAAAAGCATGCAATATAATCCTTGATTACAAACAGCTCTTTCCTAGATCCATGCCTAGATTTCTCTCTGGGCAATTAATGAGCATATTTATTGTTCTATGTTGGTGCTGCTTTTCTCAGGGGATCTTAGTGAGTCAGCTGGGAAGTTACGAGAGGAGGGAAGAGCATAACTGAGTAGACAGTAAGAAATGCAGAATCCATGCATTTCATTGTTTGCTGTGGAGCCACAGGCAATGTGGAGGGTGGAAATGCTTCTGATTAAAGATTTTCAACTGCTTTCGGGGTTGGATGTTCACTACGTGCTTGAAAACAAAACTGATGCAACTGAGGACACCCTCTCGGGCTGGAATACATCTAGGAAATGTTCTTTCAAATGTCTGTTGCTGGTCTTATCTACCAATTTACATGTCAGAAGAACAGTTCTCAAGTAATTTAATTTGGATGGAACAGGAAAAAAAGGGAAGGATAATATTTAAGAAATTCTATCAGTTCATCTATGAGTGTACCTGATCTTTGATAACATATTTAAAATAGGACATATTTTATGATACGATATGATAGCATATTTAAAATAGGTTTATCTCACCTTAAACAAGATCACAAGCCCCACCAATTTCCAGTGGGATATGAATCAGGGTTAAAACAAAGGTAAAAACCTTTCTTCCTGGGAGTTCCCGTCGTGGCACAGTGGTTAACGAATCCGCCTAGGAACCATGAGGTTGCAGGTTCCATCCCTGGCCTTGCTCAGTGGGTCAAGGATCCAGCGTTGCCATGAGCTGTGGTGCAGGTTGCAGACGCAGCTCGGATCCCATGTTGCTGTAACTCTGGTGTAGGCTAGTGGCTACAGCTCCAATTTGACCGCTAGCCTGGTAACCTCCATGTGCCACAGGTGTGGCCCTAGAAAAGGCAAAAAGAAAAAAAAAACCTTTCTTCCTTCAGGGAAATCCTGATATATTGCCAAATGAATAAGCTATATATGAAACAGTATATAGAATATTGTACCAGTTTGGTAAGATATAACATAAAAATATAGCAAATATGTTAAGTTGCAAAGAACTTGACAAAATTAGTAAGTAGGTGATATGTTCATATGTGTTCTATATACATGTATGCATGATATGTATACATATGTGTCACAAAGTTGGGCATTCATTCAAACTTAACCCAATATGCAAAGAAGCAGGAAAAAACAACCATAATGAGAACAATCAATTAATAGACTCAGGGATGGTAGAATAATAAAATTAGTAGACAAGGACCTTTAAACAGTTACGATGACTATATTTTGCATGTTTGAGAAGGTACAGGAAAGCATGAGCGTGGTAAGGAGAGATAAAGAAGATAATCTAAAATCCCAACTTGAACAACTGGAAATGAGAAATACAGTATCTTTTAAAGGAAAAGTACTTGATGGATTATCAGCAGATCAGAAACTGTAGAATAAAAGAGCATAAAATAGAAAATGTAGCAAATCAAACTATCAAAATGGAACAGAGAGAAAAAAAGGGGAACTCTCAAAATGAAAAATACACCTGTAATTGTAGTCCCACAAAGAGTAAGCATTAAAAAAACTTGAAAATGTAATCACTGAATATTTTTCAAATTTAATGAAAACATTAAATCAAGAAGCTCAAACAATTCCAAGGAAAATTACCATGAGGAAACCTATGCTAAGGCATGAGCTATAGACAAAACCAACTGAGAACTTTTGAAACTTTCTCTTCAAAAGATACTGTGAGGAAATTTAAAATGCAAGCCCCAGACTGAGCGAAAATACATGCAAAACATACATTCAACCAAGGACTTGCATCTAGAGTATATAAAGAACACTTATAAACAAATAATAAGAAACAATTCAATTTTAAAAAATCAGTAAAAGATTGGAGGAGACACTTCACTAAGTAGGGCATAAGGAAGACACATAATACATACAAAGAAACTCAACATCACTAGTTATCATAGAAAAGCACAGCGAAACTATAAAGAGGTACTACCACACATTTATTGCAATGTCTGAAATTTTAAGAGCCTGATAATGCCCAATGTTGGAAGGATAAGGGCTAACTGAAATGCTCATACACTGCTGATGGAAATGTACAATGGAATAATTGCTTCGGAAACCAGCTTTGCAATTTCTTAAAAATCAAACATAAGCTGCCATGCGACACAGCAGCTTCACTCCCAGTTATTTACCTAAGAGAAATGAAAGCTCACAAGTGCTTGTACACAAGTGCTTACAGCAGATTCATCTGTTTATATATAGCCCCAAAATGGAAACAACTTCAACAATGAGCTGAATTGTGTTCCCCAAATTCATATGTCGAAGCGCTCACCCCAGCACCTCAAGTGTGGCTGTACAGTCTTCTCAGAATCCATGGGTCACTGGTTCCAGGACTCGAGGTTACCAAAGTCCACAGGTGCTCAAGTCTCTTGTTTGCATGTGACCTATGCACGCCCTCCCCTATACTTTAAATCATCTAATACCTAACACAATGCAAATGCAGTGTAAATAGTTGCTGCTGCATGGCAAATTCAGGTTTTGCTTCTTGGAAGTTTCTGGAATTTTTTTTCCAGACATTTTCAATCTGAGGTTGGTTGAACACACAGACATGGATAGAGGGGGCCAACTGTATTTGGAGACAGAGCCTTAACAGGGGTGATTGCGTTAAAATGAGGCTGTGAGGGTTTGCTTGAATCCACTCTGTGTGTCCTTAGAAGGAGAGGAAAAGTGGACGCCCAAAGAGATGCCAGGACTGCGTGGGAACAGAGGGAAGGCCGGCGAAGACACAGTAAGAGGCATTGTTGTCTTGGCCCACTCAGCTGTGACCACCTAATCTTCGTGGAACAGAGCAAACCCATTCTGATTTGTCAGCTGGGGAGCTGGACCCTGAGCTGGAGGGGCCTCGGCCTTTACCTTTGAGGCCTGTTAATGTCCTGGGGAGGAAACCTTCTATGGTCAGGGATCATATCGATGTTTGGGGCTAGATTCTTGCGAAATGAGAAATGTTTACGAGAACTACCAATGCAAAGAAAAGGACAAAGAATCAGAAGTAAAGGTATGGACGGACCTGCCCACTGTCCGCGATGCATTAGCGGAAACCATCGATGTCATCAACCGACTTCCACTGAAAAGACACCGCATTAACTGACTCCGTGAAGTGCTCTGACGAGCATGAGTAATGTTTTCAGTTAACAACACAGGGGTTGAGTCTCCATTATCATGAGTTTTTTCCTTGGCATTAGTCAAAGCATCTCCAAGCTGGAGAGCCCAGAGACTTCCGCAACTGCAATAAAAACATAAATAATTAAAAGGACTTCGGTCGCCCCTTCCTTTAACATTTCCTATCCAAAAAGGCCATAAATCACTCCAATAAAAATGCTTCATTTTCGAAAGCCCAAGATCTGTATTCAGGTTTATGGGCTTCCATTCGGGTTATGCGTCTGACACAGCAAGAATTCAGCTGATTGTCTGAGTGACGGTGTCCTAACATGGGACCACCACTCAGTAGGTCCCCCAAGGGGAGGTCACAAAAAATAGACCTCACAGGAGACCATGCACAGCCTTCTCCTTCCCCCAGGTCCTGGGCTCTGAACAGATTTTCAGCCACAATTAATGAATTCTCTAGTTAAGGAATCCTCTCTAGATTAGACGGAGTGGGAGCAAAACCAGCAACAACTAAAGCTTACTAAGCGTCTGCGATCAGCCTAGTAAGTGCCTGTACCTATGCTCTTTGTTTTGTCAAATATTCAGACTAAACTGCTGAATAAATAGAAAATTCTATTTTTTCCATTTTACAGACTTAAAACAACAGTGGACTTTGTCTAAATCTCCATAGAGAATTAGGAGAACCTGAATTCGGATTCAATGCTGATTTTAAAAACTCATCAATAAAATCCTTCTTTTCTAAAAAAAAAAAAAAAAAATGGTAAAAGATGACTGCAGTCCAAATAGGAGAAAAGAATGTAAGATGTCCATTGTTTCAACTATTATCTTCAAAGCTAGATTCTGACCCTGTGTTAAAGCCGTTGGGAAAGCGTCCCATCCTTTAACTTCTTTAGGGAAAGCGATTTTTTAGTTGCCTTAACATTCAAGTGTAGACTGTTCGGTTCATATAAATTCATCGATGAAATGCTGCTCACTTCTGAGCAGGTCTCGTGCTTCAAGCCCCGCCCCCAGAAGGTACGCATTGATGGTATCAAGTAATGCGCAGAAAGTGTAAGACCATGACACGGACCATCCGTTCCTTCCATGCAGTGTCTCAGCTTCTATGCATTGCGACAAAACAGATTTTGAGTTAATAATCACTGTGAATTGCAGCCAGCATGGCAGAGCAGAAAATGAATGGATTTGGGAGTCAGGCATAGGTGAATTCAAATCTCAGTTTCATCACCTAACAACTGATTTACCTCAAGAAAATCACTTAACCTCTCAGAGTATTTAGTTCTTCATCTAGAAAAAGGGGTAATACCACTCTTCTTGCACGTGTTTTTAGGAATCTGAAGTGAGACAATGCAAGTAAGACGTTTAGTGATATACTAAAGGTTGCAACTATGAATATGTGTAGACTTACAAACAGTGCAATGTGGTCTGAAGTTGAGGAAAGACTGAAAACTCTGAATATCCCCAAATTTAGAAGGACAAGGATAAGAACTGGGAACAAGACAGATGTGCACTTCTTGATTGTATAATAAAACGATGGAGTAAAAAGCAGGTGTCCTTCAATTTGCGTTTTCCCATCCAACTTGCTCTCTGATATCATCCTGCATATGTTTTCTGATGTGTGCATCATATCCTCCCAACCTGGAAGGGAAGTGCTTGAACCAAGAGATGAAATTTAGGGGAAAAAAAAAAAACTTAAAAAAATTTCCGTGGACTCAGTTTTTGACTGTTGTCTTTCAACCTGAGCAGATTAAAACAGGAAAATATGCATAGAAACACCCCAAATTAAATCTCCTGATCTGAAGCCCGTCAATTTAAAGCAACTTCACATCAAAGTAGGTAATTCAGCATCAAAGTGAGGACAATAAATCAAAATTAAGGTGTAGGGGGTTCCAGTTCCTTGGGGTGGACTCCTGTTGGGGGTGCAACACTTTTCCCTCTTCTTCTGAGTTCTTGGCTGAGAGCCCTGTAACTAAAGACATTAACATGCTGTTAGTAACAGAAAGTGATTAACATACGTACGTCCTGATCACCTGGGAGATGCCAGGGAAAATTGAGCACCTGGAAGAGGTGGCCTAGAATTCCAGTTTCTAGAACATGGTTAACAGAGAACTATAAATTTGTGGAGAAATGCCAGCACAATAGAGTATAGCATGTAAAGGAGACTTCATGGTGGATCAAAGCTGGTTAGTAAAGCATCTTCTCGCTAAGAGGGTCCAAAGTTATCTATCTCCAGGTATTAACTTTAGTTCCTCCTGGAGACTGGGGAGGAGAGACAGACACCTTTGAAATTTATGTCATGCTTTTAGGAACCAGGGTGAGGGCGGGGCTTTTCTTGCATCTGCATCTTCTCAATGGCCTTCAGCTCAATAATCTTCATGCCAAAGTGTAATATTTGGGGTGACAAAATCTGCCTTCCTTCATTTCCGACACAGAAGCCCTGACTGCTGGTCAGCAGATTCTACAAAAGCCCAGAGCAAGCCCCCAGCAACGAAGTTCTGGGAGCCCACAGCCCTCTCCTTCCTTGAGGAGCTTAACAAGAGAACATACAATTCTCAACCTGGAGTCTTTACATTATAGAGCATTCAATTCTCACTGCATTAAGTGACAATAGGGATGTTCTGGCTCCTGTAAATGGAAGTCCAATTGTGGGTGGGGGAGGGGGTTTCCTGACCCCGCTGCTTGGCGACTCCACCTGCACCCAGTCTTCTGTCCTATTAGTCATCACAGAGTAACGCAGGCTTAGGGAACAGGCCCACAGTGCTCGGTTACCTGCATGTAGTAGACTTTGTTAACACGCATGGCTGCAGGGATGAAGCAGGTTTCCCCCTAGGGCACCGTTGCGAGGTAGGGAGATGGTGGGGGGAGTGGGCACTGATGAGTACCCAGGTACTAGTTAAAAGGGTGGAGGAGGGGTGGGTGCTGAGTAGGTGACACAAAGTTCGATGAGGGTCATGTAAGCCATCCTTTTTAGGACTTCTCTCATTTTCTTGGAGAAATTAAAACCAACCTCAACTGATCAAGAAATGAGCCCAAGAAGAGTAGAGAAAAACTGATCTACACTGCATTGGAAACAAACTAGAACTAAATGCCTAAGAAGAATGGCTAGAAAACAATGGATCATAGAACCTATGGCGATCAGGAATGGGCGTGGTTACACGCAATGGAACACCACCAATGAGTTAAGATAAAAGTTTACTTTTTCATTATGTAAAAGAAGTTGGAAAAGATCCAGTATGGTTACTCCATGGATTAAAAAAGGGAATAAAAAAATAATGAAGGACTTCCAGCTCCTGTTTTTCTGCTCTTCAGTGCTGGCTTACATCTTCAAAGTCACCTTGTAGTTAAAAGCTTCTGGTAAAGCTCTAGTCTTTACCTCTATATTGTAAACAATTAAGAGGAAAAGAAGTAACGGAAAGTCAAAAGGGTACTTGTCCCTCCCCCGACCTAAGAAAAAGACTTTTTGGAATTTTTGGATCACACCTATGCTTGCATCTAGTTGGCCAGAAATTTGTCATGTGACTGTATTTATCTAAAATGAAGACTTCTGTGAAATGCCACCTTTTGGCAGAATATTCTGCCTGGGCTTCTGAACCAAAGAAAAAAAGGAAGAATAAATACTGAAAGCTATTGATGCTCTAATTCTCAGATCCCGTGAAAATGACCTAGAACAGCCAAAAAATAATTGGAAAAAAAGAAATTTGGAAGGCTTATGCTATTTGTCTTCAACAATTACCATAAAACCAAAATAATAAAAAAAAATAGTATGGTATTGGCATAAGAACCAACATATACATCAACAGAATAGAACAGAGCATCCCCAAACAGATGCAAACATCTATAGTCAACTGATTTTTTGGTGAAGATCTAAGATAATTCAATGGGAGAGAAAAGTCATTTCAAAGAATGGTTCTTCTAATGGATATCAGTTTGGGGAAAAAAAATTTACCTCAACCGTTGCCTCACAACATACATAAAATGATACAAAATAGAATGTAGTCCTAAACACAGGAGCTAAAATTCTAAAATTTCTAGGAGAAAACCACTATGATGTGGGGCTAGGCAAGGATTTCCTGAAGAGGACACCAAACCCACAAACCACATAAGAAAAACATGATAAAACTGATGTCATTGAAATTAGAAACTTCTGTTCTTCAAAAGATATTGTTAAGAAAATGAGACAGCAATCTACAGAGTGAGAGGAAATGTCTACCTAACATGCGATCAGATAAAGGGCAAGGCTCCAGGGTTTAAAGGAAAGACTGAAAACTTAATAATAGGCAAGAAACCCACCCAGCAAAAAATAGGCAAAATTTTTCAACAAATGCCTTAAAAAGATAATATATGAAGAGCCAACAAAAACATTAAAAGTTGCTTAGTGTCTCTAGCAATCAGGGCAATGTGAATTTACAACCACAATGAGGCATGACTACCAGCTCACTTACATACTCAGATTTAAAAATTGGAGCTATCTAGGAGTTCCCATTGTAGCTCAGTGGTTGACGGATCCGACTAGGAACCATGAGGTTTCAGGTTCGATCCCAGGGTAGGGATCCGGCATTGCCATGAGCTGTGGTGTAGGTTGCAGAGGCAGCTTGGATCCTGCGCTGCTGTGACTCTGGCGTAGGCCAGCGGCCACAGCTCCAACTGGACCCCTAGCCTGGAAACCTCCGTATGTCATGGGGTGGGGGGGGCCTAGAAAAGGTAGAAAGAAAAAAAAATTGGCGCTATCTAATATTGGTGAGGATGTTGAGTGCCTGGAACTCTCATCCATTGCTGGTGGTGATGCCAAATGGTGCAGCCACTTTAGAAAATGGTTTCAAAATATCATATGAAATTGAACATAAAATTACCATATGAACCAGCTATCTCATTGTTAGGATTTACTCACGAGAAATGAAAATATCGGTCCACACAGACGTGTTTGTGAATATTTATAGCAGCTTCATTCATAACAGCCCCAAACTGGAAACCAGGCATATGTTGATCAACTGGTGAGCAGATTAACAAAGTATGGAATCGCCATAGTATAGAGCACCACTAAGTAATTAAAAAGTATAAAATATTGCTACACACAAAAATAAGATGCCAGGTAAAAGATGTAAAACACAAAAAACTACATGTTGCCGGATTCTATTTTTATGACATTATAGAAGAGGCAAAATTATAGAGGTGAAAAATAGATCAGGGGCTGTCTGTGCTGGATGGGGCAGAAAATACTGGATGAGAGAAGCACAAGGAAACATGCGAACATTAACCTTGACAGTGGCTGAAAGGCTGGATACATCTGTTAAACTGGATTGTTAAAGGAAAATCTAGCCACTGCAATAGATGAGAAAAAGAAACAAAACCGAGGTGGATATAATCTGTCTTATTTGCAGAAGACATGATCACCCAAGTAGGAATTTGATGGAAATGTCAGAAAAGCTACTAGAATTATAAGAGATTAGAGCAGGGTACAAGATCATTATTTGAAACTCAATTATATTCCCATAGATTAGGAACAAATAATCAGAATTTAAAAATTAAAAATTGATGTAATTTGCAATAGTATTAAAAATTCAAAGTAGTTTGGAATAAATCTAACAAAAATGTGTAAGAGCTATACATTGGAAAGTGCGACATTGTTGAGATTAATTTTAAAAAGAAAAACCTAAATAAATGATACATATACCTTGCATGTGGTTTGGAAGACTAAGGCTTATAAGGAAAAAAACTAGAAATGTGCACTGAAAAACTTAACGGACTTAAGTAAATTAATGTATATAATTCACCAGTGGATGGAAAGATTCAACACTGAAAAGATTCTAAATCTCTCCTCAGATTGCTTTATAAGTGCAATGTATTTCCAGTCTAAATTTCATTGCTATTTTCTGGAGGAGAGTGGTATTTGAAAACTGTCAATCTGATTTTTAAATATGTCTGAGTGGAGTTCCCGTCATGGCTCAGTGGTTAACGAATCCGGCTAAGAACCATGAGGTTGCGGGTTCCATCCCTGGCCTGGCTCAGTGGGTTAAGGATGCGGCTTTGCTGTGAGCTGTGGTGTAGGTCGTAGACGTGGCTCAGATCTGGCATTGCTGTGGCTCTGGTGTAGGCCAGCAGCTGTAGCTCTGATCAGACCCCTAGCCTGGGAACCTCCATATGCCACAGGAACAGCCCAAGAAATGGCTAAAAGACAAAAAAATATATAAAATAATAAAGATAAAATAAATAAATAAATAAGTAAATATGTCTGAGAGACATAGCATGGGAAAAGATTCTGAAAAACTGGAATAATAAGCTGGGACTGATTCCATCAGATATTAGGATATATTTAATAATTTAAATTAAATTAAAATCAATTAATTATTTAAACCGTGTAGGTATTGCAAAGGACTGAAAAATAAGTAGAACAAAACAGGACTTAAATTGGTACACTGAAGTATATTCATGGCATTTCAAATCTATAGTGGAAAATGAATTATTCAATAAATAATGGTAGGGCAAATGATTGGTCATTACAAACACACCAAAAAATGTATGCTTACTTAAGCCTTACGACATAATGTACTCCAGATGGATTAAATTGGATACGAAAAAATGACCATATAAAAAAGTACAATAAGAAAATACAGCTCAGGGTATTTATGCCCTGGGAATGTAAAATCTTTCCAAAGCGTGTAAATGTAGAAACCATTAGAAAATGAGTGATAAATTGGGCTGTATAAAAATCCTTTAATCTTTTAAAAATATGTTTATTATTAAGGCATAGTCAATTTACAGTGTTGTGCCAATTTCTGCCAACAGCAAAGTGACGCAGTCACACATATATAGACATTTTTTTCTCATACTATCTTCCATCATGTTCTATCACAAGAGATTGAACATAGTTCCCTGTGCTCTACAGCAGGACCTCACTGCTCAGGCATTCTAAATATAATAGTTTGCATCTACCAACCCTAAACTCCCAGTCTGTCCCACTCCCTCATCAAAGTCTTAATTTTCAGAGTTCCCATCGTGGTGCAGCGGAAATGAATCCAACTAGGAACCATGAGGTTGTGGGTTCGATCCCTGGCCTCGCTCAGTGGGTTAAGCATCCAGCGTTGCTGTGAGCTGTGGTGCATGTCACAGATGCAGCTCAGATCTGGTGTTGCTGTTGCTGTGGCGTAGGCCATCGGCTACAGCTCTGATTAGACCCCTAGCCTGGGAACCTCCATATGTTGCGAGTGCGGCCCTAAAAAGACAAAAAAAAAAAAAAAAAGCCTTAATTTTCTTTTCTTCAAACATTTTGTATGAAAGATAAAAGAGGGAGTTCCAGTTGTGGCTCAGCAGAAACGAACCTAACTAGCATCCATGAGGAGGCAGGTTTGATTTCAGGCCTTGCTCAGTGAGTTAAGAATCCAGCATTGCCATGAGCTGTGGTGTAGGTCACAGATGGGGCTCGTATCTGGCGTTACTGTGGCTGTGGCATAGACCAGCGACTACAGCTCCAATTTGACCCCTAGCATTGGAACTTCCATATGCGGCAGGTGCCGCCCTAAAAATACAAAAATAAATAAATAAATAATTTTTAAAAATATAAATGACAAACTGGGAAAGTGTTTCCATTTTATAAGCCAGACAAAGACCCATAACGTTAAATGTACAAAGAGATCTTCCCAATCGGTAAGAAAGAAAATTGGATAAGACATTATAGGCAATTTGACAATGGCCAATACCCGCAAGAAAGGAGGATCAAGTACATAGTAAAGGAGAAACGCAGATAAACATAAGGGTTTTGCATATGTAATTAGCAACTTTTAAATATTCACAATATGTATAGTTGGCTATAGATATTGTAAAAAGCACATTTGTGGACCATTTTGGACATTGCTTGTCCAGGCTATTAGAAGTTATAATGTTTTTTTCTATCCATGAAATGCTAGTATCCATGAGAAAGCTGAGTAGGGAAAGAGGCTTATTAAAAATCCACTAGAATGATTCCTGTTTAAAAACAAAATAAAACAAACTCTGGGCATGCCCTCATCCACGTGTGCAGGGCAGGTCTGCCGCGCCGGACTTCACGGGGACCCATGTTAACACTCAGGTGGTAAAGAGAAGGAGCCACAGGATTGGGGCCGTGATGGGTGTACCATCCCCCTTCCCATCACCCTTCTTGGCTGCAGATTCCTGAGGGCAGGACCCTGGGAGACAAGTGCTGTGCTGGAGGGAACCACCTATGGGAGGGCTCAGGGCCCCTTGCCCACTGCCCACCCACCCTGAGCTTTACCCCTCATGCTGCACGCTGAACCAGCAGTGCCACTGACCCTTCACCCCCACTCAACCAAGAAGCAAAGCATAGTATTGGTACTAATCCTAGGGAGGATAGAATATTTTAAGCATCATATCTTTAAAAATTATTTGTCAACCAGTGGTCAGAGCATTTTTCCTGCAATAACTCAAAATGCCTAGAGGAATTCAAGATTTCCTGAGGCAGAGCAATTCGAGGAGACCATTGTGACCTGGAGTCTATTTTGACCCCTCCCCACCCTCTCCCTCTCCTACCCCCAGGCCCTCCCTCCCCTCCCTGGCACTGCACTTTCACCTCGCCCCTCCTCCCCTGGCTCACCCTCCACCCCCCACAGCCCCCTCCACCTGCCCCCTTGTGACCCCCTCTTCCTTCCTCTCCATCCGGGCCATGCCCTCCCCCCCACCCCCATTCCTCCACAGTCGCAAATCATCTCCTTCATTATCTGTCACATAAAATCCCTCCCAAATTTCTCACTGATTCAGAAATATCTTATAAGCAATTTTTTTTCAAATAATCAACAAAAAAACAAAATAAACACTGACTTAAACCTCATAAAATGTTCTGCCACTCAAAAACCGGTCACCGAATTGCAGTATCTTGATTATCGATTTTAGAACTGCAACAGTTGACCTATAAAAATTTGCGTATGGGAGAAATAATGACAGCAAATGACAATTCACAATAGGAGAAATGATAATCCAAAAAGTTTGATGGAAAAGAATATCAAATCTGTGTGTAAAATATAAAAACTTAAGTAATTCAATCAAAAAGTTCACAGAAATATGGAAACTGTTTAACATTCATCCAGAGCTTATTTTGACATAATGAATCATGAATCTGCTTCAAAAGCCACAGTCTGGGTGACAGCGTATCAATGTGGGTATAACTGTGATTTTTGAGAGTTTCCGTTTTAGAATGCTCAGAGGTCAAAATGGGTAGGGACCACGAATTTCCCATTATTACCTTGGTCCTTTGGGCCCCCTGAGCCAAGAGTGGGCTTCGCTTTACAAAGAAAAGGAAGAAGCTGGGTGCTCTCCTGCTCTCCTTACAGTGTTACAGGAAGAAATGCAATCATTCACGAAAGCCAAAGAAAAGGTGTATATAAGTGGAGCTGAACAACTCTTCCAAATAACGTTATCTCCACAATATATTTAACCAAACAATGTCGCAGTGCAAACCGCAGAACCAGGCAGCGTGTGTGAAGATCTTGGTCCATTGCAGCTCTTGAGCGATTGAGCACCAGCCCCTTGACAGGATCTAGATGGTGCAATAACACTGGAATCATGTTATTGTGCAATAATCTTTGAAATCATTAAAGAGACCAAAACCTAGAGGGAAAGGAAATTGTAGAAAGACTGCATTATTTATAAAGTTAAACCGTCTGCTGGAATGTGCCCACAGTGGCAGTTACCAAGCCCAGAGACCTTAACCACTAGGATCCAGCCTCCAGGCTCTGCCCCACGTGCACCCCCACAGTGGGTCTGGCCCGTGTTCTTGGTATGAACTGCAAAACTACAACAGTGTGCGTGTTGGGGTGCATGCTTCTGCATCCCTTCCCTGAAAGCAGGTAACAACTGATACTTGCAAAACCTCAGTGAGATGTGTCTAATAGAATTTTTGCCTAATTTATGTTCAATTACTTGGTTTGGTCATTGTGTGCTATTTTTGCTCAGTAGTCACTTTGAGGGGCAATGAGAGTCTGTTCCTGTTTTCTTGCATCCTTGCCTCTTTCTCTTAGGCAAACTGCTACCGTGTCTACATGCCCATCTTTTCACATTACCCTTGCAGGAAAAAAAAAACCATTATACAGTCAGCTGTCTCACCCAGAATAATCAGTGTTCTCTGTGCTGGATGTCAACTCCGCCCTCAAGGCACTCATTATCCGCTTATACCCATCTAACCTCAGAGCTCAAGACAATGCCTTCTTCTCATTTTCACCTCTCGGTGGGAGTAACCCACTTAAACATGTCACAGCTTGGCTCTGTGAGCTCGGGGCTGTGGGATTCAGACACACACTGTCTGCTTATGGACCCTCCTCACTTCCCATATGGACACCCCTTTCCTCCTCTTCTGGGTCTTCTGCTTGCCCCCCTATCTGACAGGTCTCCCCACTGCCCAGGTGAATCCTTCCTTTGCTCTTTGTGGAAAACTATTCTTTAAAAAGGAAGTCAGTGAGACATTAGAGAGAAGACTTGTAGTTGCCAAGGGAGAGGGATGGGAGAGGGAAGGACTGGGAGTTTGGGATTAGCAGAGGCAAACTTTCTAGGACTATATATAGGACAGATAAACAAGGTCCTACTGTATAGCACAGAATATTATATTCACTATCTTGTGATATCATAATGGAAAAGAATATGAAAAATAATATGTATGTATAACTGAGTCACTTTGCTATACAGTAGAGGTTAATACACCATTGTAAATCAACTGTACTTTAGTAAAACTTTAAAACATTTTTTTAAACATTAAAAGGCAATGAGTAAGAGAAGTAACCCATAACTAGAGGAACAGGAACAGGAAATTGTGATTCTTGAAAACAGTGCACTGCCTAGGAAATATCGGCAATGATGCCGTCAGCATGGACAAGTGACATCAGGGAGTCTTCCATTGATTTAATTGTCATTCTCTTATGATGGAAAGTCATGGAGGCCCCCAGGAAGGAGTCTGCAAATGCTAATTAATCACTACTGAATGAATGAGAAACTTGAAGGCAAAAAAACTTAACCCCATTCACAACTTGCCTAGTGAAAAACTGAGTCCACCACGTTGAAATAAAAAAGAAATAAAAAGCACCTCATAACTACTGAGTCAATAAGACCTGTAAAAATATGATAGGCTAATTAGAAATTAATGATGTTGATATTCATAAAGTGTGTCCTGCATACCTTCTAATTTGGGGAATTATTGCTTTTGTGGTCTAATATATTACTCCTTTTAAAAATATATTCAGGGAGTTCCCGTTGTGGCGCAGTGGTTAACGAATCCGACTAGGAACCATGAGGTTGCGGGTTCGGTCCCTGCCCTTGCTCAGTTTGTTTTAGCACAAAATTTCATAGAACTTATATGGACAAAATGAGTATCATGTAATTTTAAAATTTTATTTATGTTATGCAATAGTTAGGAAATATAACATTATAAAAATAATGCAAAAAATATTTGAAAACCGAAACATTAGCAGCACAGTTAATTCATCTTTGTGATCCTCTGACCAGTCCTTCCTCCCTCCCCGGTCAAAACCCTTGTACTGCTAATCTCATAAATTTTCTTATACTTTTTTTAGTTATGGATCCCAGGCTAATATACTATTATAGCATTTTCTGCAGTGGAATTGTATGAAGCATTGAAAACTAATGTTCTCAAGTAAGACCTTTCAAATCACGTAAATATCAAAAAATTTAGGAAGAATAAGCAAGTGCAGAAAAATATATGTAACCTGTTTTAAAACAAGAATTGTGCCTTATCAACCTAACAGAATCACTTTTCTCCCATTTAAGTCTTTTGCCTTGAATTATTGTTGATCTTTTAATCTTTAATATTCCGTTTGGTTTGTTTGCATTTTCGTGATGTACAAGGGTCCACGCATGTGCCTTCATTCTTTTTAAGTGTGCTTATTTACACAGCCTTATAGCCAATGTGAAACACGTGGTCTTATATGCAATGTGAACGATTTTGTCTTTTCGTGTAGTGAGTGGTTCAACCACTTCACGCATGTAGCTTCCTTACGCTTTCCTTTGTTTTCATCTTCTCACCCAATGAACTGCATTAACTCTAAGTTACTTTTAAGCTTTTCAAAACCATATTTAACCTATATTTTTATTTTATTAATTTAATTTTTTTTGCCTTTTGTCTTTTCAGGCCCGCACCTATGGCATATGGAGGTTCCCAGTCTAGGGGTCTAATCAGAGCTGTAGCCGCCGGTCTAGGCCAGGGCCACAGCAATGCCAGATCTGAGCCACATCCGAAAACTACACCACAGTTCACAGCAATGCCGGATCCTTAACCCACTGAGCAAGGCCAGGGATCGAACCCACAACCTCACGGTTCCTAGTCGGATTCATTTCCACTGTGCCCCGAGGGAACTCCAACCTATATTTTTATTAATATGCTTCTTACATTGTCGTGGTTACTGAAAACAGAAGCTTTTGCATTCTCTGCTGAGCAAAACATTTTAATACACTACTTCTCCATTCACTGTCCCCTCACTCCCTCACCACTGGGCCCTATTAGCATAATTAAGAAGGAAATTTTAATATTTGTATTACATTATCACTTTAAATGTATTTTCTCCTTTAACCCTTGCATTCCGTTTCTAAATCAGATTCAGAAATGGTTTTAATTCATTTCTGTTGTTGAACTGGTTTCCCATTTGCCTTCTGTCTCTGTGCTCTGCCTTGCCCCTCTTTGGGTTTACTATGGACTTTTCAGCATAATGTATGACTCAGCTTGGAATTACTGTGTCCAAATATAGATGATGACCGAGATATCTAGACTGTCCCCAGTGGGGACAGCCTCGCCCTGAGCAGCTGCCCCAGGGCAGGTCCATACTGGAACCACACAACTCAGACCGGCCTCTGGGGGGCTGGGAGCTCTTCTGGTCCACAGATACTGGACGTCCATACTTGGGGGAGCCTTCCTCTTCCTCAGTGTCCCTCCTCCTCCCATGACACTCTGGACACTTTCATTAATTCAGCACATAACAGCGGTGTGAATGTTTCAGATGCCAAATGAATTAAAAACATACATGACTCTTTTTTCTTTTTTTGTCTTTTTAGGTCCCCACCTGCGGTGTATGGAGGTTCCCAGGCTAGGGGTCCAATCGGAGCTGTAGCCACTGGCCTACACCACAGCTCCAGCAACATCAGATCCAAGCCGTATCTATGACCTACACCACAGCTCATGGCAACGCCGGATCCTTACCCACCGAGCAAGGCCAGGGATCGAACCTGCGTCCTCATGTATGCTAGTCAGATTCATTTCCACTGAGCCACAATGGGAACTCCAAAATGTACGTGACTCTTTAAACAGGTTGTGGGTGACCTCCAGGAAGGTCAAAGATGGGGGAAAGGAAGTCATTCAGCAAATAATTAGAGTCTCTAATACATGGCCGAATCCCTTGTGTGCAGTATGTTATTTTTTAATGTCATTTCTTGGCCTTCCTGGCATAACTTCTCAGGCATTTACTCTGCAAAATATTTATTTGTTCAGAGTTTCTCATCATAAACAGGAAGGCAGAGATTTGCAGAGATTTTTCTTTATGCTTTATTTTCTTTGTGAGTAATTAATAAGCTTTCAAGATTACCAGCAAGATTTCAGAAAGATGACACAGATGGTATTGGTTAGTATTTGTGCTTTAAGTTTTGATCATTCAAAGCAAGAAAATAGGGGACTGGGCAGACGGCCCAGCCATCCATGCTGTTCACAAGAAGCTGACAGACAAGAGAACAAGGCAAAAACTATATTTTCCTGGCAAATACAAACCACGAGGAGAGACACTCAGACATGAGCTGTGGGTCTCAGAAAAGGAATGAAACTCAGAGAAAGGGTAGAGAATGCCTGCATGTGCCGGCCATTCTTGGGCTGGTCCTCCGCCAAATCCCCCACAGGGATGAGAAATTAAACTTTCAATCAATGCATTCTGGCCTGGTTTTGGAGAACGTCATTCTTTTTGAGTAGAAGGGCTCAGAGAGACCCGCTCTCTTGGCCCCTGGAGAACCGCAGGCCTTTCCAGCAGAAAACGGCTTTCCTCTAAGCCAAGCTGATGGCCATGAGCAGAGGAAGATCTCGGAGAGCCTGTGACCGCCCCACTTCCCTCTGCATGTTTGGAAGCCACACAAAGCCTCTGTCCTAACAAATAAAATATCATCCAGGCATTCTCTGCCATAGAAACAAAGAGGAGAAGAAATGTTGAAAAGAAAATTCTTACATCCTTTCAAAGATCTGAGGTACGATTTGGCAGTGGTGCATTTTTCTGAAAGCCTCCGTGGTACTTCTTCTCTGCCCCACACTCCGATGGAGTTTACAGTCTTGCATCTGGAAATACCACGGGACTCCATCACCAAGGCCCAACACGGTGACTCTCTGACCTCTCCCACCGGTCCCACAGGACCACCCACCTGAGTCTCACCCCCTACACTTTGCTCTACCGCTGTGGGGGCAACCGCAACCCCAAACGCAATGTCAGGTCCTCGCATACCCACTGGGCCTTGCATACCCACTGGGTATGCAAAGTAAGGGTTGGAGGGAACTACTTTCCTATGCAACTAAAAAATGACCACAACCTGTGAGCTTAAAACAATGGAATTTTTATTCTCACAGCCCAGGAGGCCAGAAGTACAGTTCAGGGTGCCGGCTGAGCAATGCTCCATCCAGAGGCTCCAGGGGAGACCCAGCTGGCGTCCTGGTCCAGCTGCTGGTGGGGCTGCACTACAGCCACCTCTCCCTCTGGTCATCATGCCTCCTTCTCTTCTGTGTGTGCCATCTCTGCTCTTCACGGGGACACTTGGGACCAGATTGGAGCCCATCCAGATAATCCAGGAAGATATCCCCATCTTTCAATTAATGGAATGAGGAATAAAGACCCGGTGTCCTTGGGTGGCTACTCTTCAGCTGACCAAAAAAGGTAAGAAGAGCTTCATTTGTTTGATTCAATCTTCCCTTATTATACCTGATGTCTTGGTCTGCTCAGGTTGCCGTGGCTGGAGGGTTTGGACAACAAAAATGTTTTTACATTCTTATAGTTCTGGTGGCTAGAAGGATGAGCTGAAGGGCCCAGCAAGTGAGGGTCTGGTGAAGTCTCTATAAGGGCACTAATCTCACTGTGAAGGCCCCATCCTCATGACCTCATCTGACCCTAATTACCTCCCAGAGACCCAGCTCCAAATACCTTCATATTGAGCATTAGGGTTTCAACCCCTTAATTTTGAAGGGACACAAACATTCAGTCCAAAACAGCTAAAATTATGTGATCAGACTGAACTAAAAATGTATAACTACAGACTCCAAGAAGAGACATAATCCAGGACCCCAGACTCATCCTTGGGTCTCTCAGCCCAGCTCCATCAGAGATAGAACAGCTGAGCAAAGACTATACAGCAGGCTTTCTAGGACTTGGCTTGGGGATGGAGTAAACTCTCCTTGGGGCAAAAGCTCATGTCTCTGAAATGTCTTCCCCCAAACCTGCTAGTATCTCTCTCCCTTTCAGGTAATGACACAACCAAAATTAAAAAATACAAATATCCTTTATATTACCCTGTTTTATAGCATCTAGGTCGTAACAGTTCCTGAGACCCAGAGGTTTCATAACTTCCATAAGAATTCCAGACCATATGGTAGAGATTTCTCTCTGCAATTTTAGATTCTGGATGTACATCTGGGCTTAATCCGAAAACATCATGTACTCATTCTGCGGGGGCAATAAATTTTATAACAAACTGAAGAATGCAAAACCATAATCTAGCATTAAAGCATATATTTTCACTTCTAAATAGTTTAGCCACTTATCCTCAGAGATCAGTAATGCAGCCACAGAATCCAGCTTCCCTCCCTGTTTTCTGAACAAGGAGATCCAGTATTATCCAGACTTCTTACAATTTTCTGTGGTCTATGGGAAGAAGGGAAAATCACAGATATTTACAGTAGGCAGTATCTGTGACGATCAGGACAGAGCATGTGTTAAAACATCTTAGAGAGAAAAGAGAGTTGCAGAGGCAGAGAGGAGAGTGTGTCACAAAGACTTGGAACAAATCAGGATGCCTGTTCCTGGAGCCAGCTGGCCCTGCAGCTGAACCTTTAAACTGTTTGCAAAATGTGCTTTCTACTATTTATGGAGAAATTTCCCCAAAGATATTGCTCAATTCTTTTCATGATCATTTAGACCATGCCCTGTTTGTGAGGAAATAAAAGTAATGCATAATTCTAAAATAAGGAGTAAACGACAGAGACCAGAATCTGTAGAGCTCTTTTTTGCTTGTTAGTTTGTTTGTTTGTTTGTTTTTTGCTTTTCAGGGCCTTACCTGCAGCATAAGGAAATTCCAGACTAGGGCCTATGCCATAGCCACAGAAACTCAGGATCCAAGCTGTATCTGCAACCTACACCACAGCTCATGGGAACACTGGATCCTTAACCCACTGAGCGAGGCCAGGGACTGAACCCACATCCCCATGGATCCTAGTCGGGTTCATTAACCACTGAGCCATGAAGGGAACTCCCTAGAGCTCTTCTTTTTCTCTGAGAACAGAGCTCAACTTTCAAAGACACCACACGTACTTGAGATAAATGCACATTCCCGGCCCCCAAGCTGTGCTTTAGATAAGTGCACACTCCCTGCCCCCACGTTGTGCTTGAGATAAATGCACATTCCCGGCCCCCCTACCTCTGGGTACGCAGGGTCTTTTCTTTGTTCCTGAATCAATGTTTTATTGCCAAGGGCCATGAAGACAAAATCTTTGAAGGTGTATTATTTTTTTTCTTTCCTTCCTTCTGTAAAGAGCACAGGAGATGCTGCTAATTCATAAATCTAATGTTTCTAATGCTGCAACTCTTAGACAATTAGCTGACCATCGGGATACACAGAAAGAATCGACTTGTCTCTAAGAAGAACCTCGTGGGAGCCGTTGCTGGGATTCCTGCATCGGAACCTTAAGTGTTGTTTTACGAGCTTCCTTGGGAGCTATTCTGACAGTTCGTTTATAAAGAAGCCGCACACGAGTGCCTCCATGGGGAGGAAGATCTTGCAGGGGGGTGGCTCCAGCCGAAGAACGGGCTGCATTTCCATCGCTCTCGCCTAACTTGATTGTTCACCATTAAGACCCTTCCCCAGGTAAGCACAAGTCGGGAGACTCCCAGGCCAGCGTGCAAAGCCATTTTATCCTGACCAGGGTCATGGCTCCTCCGGCTCTAGCCTCAGCAAAGAGGGGACAGCCAGGACAACCTAGGTGCTGCTGCTGGCTCCTCAGCGAAGGGCCTGTGACGGAGGCCTGCCTGTCCGGGTGCCTCTTTGTGGACACACAAACTCTTTAGTTGTGCAGAGCCCTGAAGTTGTCACAAATACCAAGATGGCTCAGGACAGAAGTGTGGGACTTCAAGGCTGCTCCAAGGAGATAAAACTCAAAAAGCCTCTGGCCAAGATAAGAATGGCCAGACTCTTATCAGCCCATTTGTCTCACTGTAATTGTTACAATGTTTCTAGGGACCTCCCCACCCCAGCAACCTGGCCTACTCCTTCCTGCCCCCCACTAGAAAAGGTATGCAGCCCACTCCTTACCCGCCCCCCTCCAGGGGCAACATATGCTCCCAACCAACCAGCAAGTGGATCCAAAGACCCCATTCTTCCCCAACCAACCAGCAAGTGGATCCAAAGACCCCATTCTTCCCCCAGCCAATCAGCAGGTCAACAGGTATATGGCAAGATCATTCCTCGCACTCCTTTGTCTCTGGGCTATAAATACAGACACAACCACGTGCCCAGGGTCAGCTCTCCCTGATTTTCAGGAAGTCGGCCCACTGTGTTAACGGAGTCTCTTGCCTCAATAAACTTGTCTTTTCTACACCTTGGTTTTAAATCTGGAAAATTCTTTTCCACCCATGTGCAGAGACCACAACAAACAGGGTGGGTAAGAGAACCATCTCAATAAGAACCAGTACCTTTCTGTTTTTGGAAATGCCCCCCCCCAAATTGGTTTCAATCTGCTCTATTTTGATTACATTACTTAAAAGAAAAACAGTTGTATTGTCAAAATAATAATTCCATAAGCCAAGTGATAGAGGAAGAATACATTGGCTTTTCTAACCCTGGGAGTTCTGAGATGTCTTTACATGAATGAAGCTTTTTTAAAGTGATAAAAGTATGTGCTAATACCCACTGGTGAAGGGTATAAACATTTTAAAAGCAAATGTTTACCGTTGAATTCTCAGCTCCCGACCTCCGGTGTCAGCCTGCCCGTGCTGTGGTTTCATGATTGCCATTGCCTGTATCATCATCCATTTGTATTTACTACAGCCACTCCTAAGTGAAAACACAGTTTACTGCATAAACCACAAAAGGCCTTTGGTATCCTCCTCAGGCGAGCATTAATAATGCATCCTGATGCGCTGCTCATAAATGCAAGTGCATTTACAAACTTCACATTAACCGGGGAGGCCTCCCCGCACCCGGGCCCTGGCCTCCATCAGAGCTGAGAGAGGTGGAGCACCCCGGCCTCAGCCATCACCCACCTGCCTCACCGTGGGCACAGACCCCCCACTCACGTCTCCATTCCTCCACCTGCCCCACTAAGACCCAAACTTTGGGTGTCATCAGTTAACCTCTTTCAAAGAAGGGATAATTATTGTAATAACGATCTCAAAATTTGATCAATTATATTAGTTCCCTGAAAAGTCAAGGCTGCAAATAAAGCACCCAAAATGTTTACCAAAAATTACACTATTCATAGGAAATAAGGTACAGATTTTTCCATGGAGCATCCGTCTTACTATTTCAAGACAACGCTGATTATCTCCCTCCCCACCTCTCCCCATAATAAGTGATTTTAAATAACATTCTTCTGTTTAGACACAACTGTTTTAAGGAAAAAGAACCAGGGCCCTTGACTATCTCCGCACCTCTTGCCTCTGTCACAGACCAAGACTCTGATTTCAGAGAGACAACAGTGAGTGATGGCTTGAAGTGAGATCTTAATTCTCTGCTCAGGAATTGAACCTGGGCAGCCTGGATGAAAACCAGGAATCCTAGCCACTGAGACAAGCCAGAGGCTGAAAGCAGAATTGCCCTGATTCTTGCCCCCCGTTGAAATCAGGAATGTTTGAAGGAGCCAAAGACTGTAAAAATAGGTATAACATTTATTGTTAGAAATCAGTACGACATGTGGGAGAGCACAGAAATACATAGTATTAGTCTATTGAAGGCAGAAATAAAGCAGTAATACACACCCAAATGAGAAGTGAGGGTGTGAGTGTCCCCCTGAATGAGGGGGACTTAAATTACTTATATAGAACAGTTCTTTTGGGTCTTTGTCTTCCTGTAGCCAATTATCTTGTTTTGTCTTTCACCCCTGACCAGACCCAGGGCCCTCCCTTGATCTGCATGAGCATTTTTGGCCAAGATGGGATTCCAAAGCAGAGCATGGCGGGAAGGTTATCCAGACTTGTTATGGCCTGGCACCCCCTCCCTTTCTGACCTAGAAGGATCTCTCTGCGCATGTGTAGTTGGGGGGTCTCCCTGTTTTCCATCACCTCTGTTTTCTCCAAGCAGGGCTCAGCCCCCCCCTTTTGATCCTGTCCTTGCAATTGTTTAACCAGTTGACGGAAGACAAGTACCAGTGATTTGCCTTGTGCCTGTTATTTCGGGGGTTTTTTGTTTGTTTTTGGTTTTTTGGTTTTTTTTTTTTTGTCTTTTTGCCATTTCTTGGGCCGCTCCCATGGCATATGGAGGTTCCCAGGCTAGGGATCAAATCGGCTCTGTACGCCAGAGCCACAGCAACATGGGATCCGAGTCACGTCTGCAACCTACACCACAGCTCATGGCAACACCAGATCCTTAACCCACTGAGCAAGGCCAGGGATTGAACCCACAACCTCATTGTTCCTAGTCGGATTCGTTAACCACTGCGCCACAACAGGAACTCCCTTGTGCCTGTTATTTCTATCTCGAAGTATAGCTAGGTGGCTGGTTGCAAATGTTCATCCTGGAGCCCTCCTCTCTCCTGCCTCAGGAAGTGTAAATAGGAGGCTAGATGTACTTATCTCCTGCCTCAAGAAATGTAAATAAGAAGCTAGTTGCAAACATCTATCCAGGGCCCATCTACCTCGCGCCTCAACCCCCCCTCGCAGAGAACCCAACTCAGCACCTCCTTCTTTTATCCCTACCCTGCTCCCTCCCTCCCAATTCGATGGCCCTTTATTCATGATTGTTTTGCACTCTATACATTATCCTGTGCCATTCCTTCGCTCTCTCTTTCTTCCCGCCATCCTCTCCCTTCCTCTCTCTTCTCCTCTTTCCTTTTTTCTTCCTTTTTTCTATTGTAACCAGGACTGTAAAGTGAGGTGGTCCTGGATGTGATATCCTTTACAAGCTGCATGACCTCCAAATCTCTATCCTGACTTCTAGTATCTTTTAGTTTTTCATCACGAGTCCTGGAAATAATACCCTGGTTGCAAAATTTTTGTGAAGATTAAATGAAATTACACATGTGAAAGTACCTAGCAGAGCCTGGGACGTGAAAACATACTCTTTACTTTTCTTACTGCTTCTCCATCTGCCTCTACGTCTGGTGTTTTTCCCTCCGTTTGACTGTGCAGTTTAACTGGACTTGAGAAATTTAATACCAGTTCTGATCACTATTTAATAAAATCACCTCTCACTTTCTGATTTACATAACAATTGCTTCCTCCTACATTGATCCAGATATCAATGTGTGATAAGCGCATCATAGAAAACGTGATAATAAAAGGAATTCGTGCTTTGTATCCCTACGTTCACATTAGAAGCCACCCTGACCTCACCCAGGCCAGACTAGACATCTTTAATTTAACCCCACAAATCCCTTTAAAAAGCCAGATGAGGGGCGTTCCCATCATGGCTCAGTGGAAACGAAACTGACTAGTATCCATGAGGACGTAGGTTTGATCCTTGGCCTTGCTCAGTAGGTTAAGGATCCAGTGTTGCCATGAGCTGTGGAGTAGGTGGAAGACGTGGCTCGGATCCTGTGTTGCTGTGGCTGTGGTGTAGGCCAGCATCTACAGCTCTGATTCGACCCCTCACCTGGGAATCTCCATAAGCCTTGGGTTCGGCCCAAAAAGACAAAAAAAAAAAAAAAAAAAAAGCCAAATGACTAAGAAAGCCACGTGGTCCTGCACATTCAATTAAAAGAACTCATACATTAAGATACAACAGACAATAAAGTTATTTGTGAATTTACACCATAATTCCTGGGACTTGAATAGTTAAACTCCACACTAGCAATGACATTAGGTTCTTAGTAGAATCATCTGGATGCATTCATCATAAGGAAATGCTTTTCCTGACCACTAAGATCACATAAGCAAAACAGGATATGCACTTAAAAGCCAAAGAAGACCCTTCTCTCCCAGGGTCTTGCTCAGCCATCAGTAAGTGTGCGTTTCCCTTACTAACTAATTCATAGACTCTGAGCATTGGGAAGTAACCCAGGCATCATGCACCCAGGTGCCAATTCAAACCAGAAACTCGCCCACCCCCCTCCCCTGAATCTTCAGGGAAATCTCTAAGAAGGAAGATATTTAGTGTCTTGTTTTGTTGTGTTTCTCTAGATAACGAAATGCCTACATGATGAAAATAAATCCAAAATGATGTTAATAAAAGTGAATGGATGTGAAGGTGGTAAACAAATTTGATCATAAGCAAGTTTAAGTGTTAGGAGTAAAATTGTCTGAAAAATATTCAAGAAACATGTATTTGGCTTCTGTTTGACAGAGAGCACATTTCAGACAGCTAATAGGACTCAGTTTGCTCCTCTCAGGATTTATAACGTGGAGGCTACACACGAAAGATATTTACGAAAAGGTTATTTCAAGCTAAAATCTACGTGCCATCAGAAAGGTACAAATAAAGGGTCTCGGGTGTTTAGAACAGAGAAAATATGCTTCCTATTGAAGGGAGGAGGTTAAACTGTTAAGAAAACTTTTAAAATATTGGAATCTCATCTTCCCAAAATACATTAATTTAATGAATTGTAAAATGGTAACATCAAGATGCCAGAAAATGTAATGAATCACTGGAGCTGGGTACAAACCACACACATAGGAGGTGCCAGGTAAATCTTGGTTCCATGACTCCATGAGGAGAAACGTTAGAAATAAAACAGAGGCATTGTGCCAAACGTGCATCTTTACCTGAAATACTGTGACCTTGAAAGAAGCAGCCTAAGTAATTGTGGAGACAGTCAGATCGTCTAACAAGGCAGATAAAAAATAATCAGGATCTTTTAGAGCTGATCTTAACATCCTTACTCTCCTCAAGCCCACTTTAATTCCTACAGAAGAAACATCTCAAGTTTTATGTCAGTGAAGTTTCCTGGACATTGAAAAAAAAACATCTAGAGAGAGTGAACCTAGATTAAACCATCCTGCTGGATTTAGGACAATTGCCTTCCTTTTGCGGGTTTTTCTGCAACTTCCCTGAGAGCCCTGGAGGCTGAAACCTTGACAGCACTGAGCAGATTCTGTGGGCAGAGCTGGACTTTTCCTGAGCATCTGCTCTGCCGGTCCTCTGCCCCGGGATAGGTTATGCGAAGACTTAACTCGATTTGCACAATGTCTCAGGAGTGGACCTGGAGATAAAGATTTGAGCCATTTAAGGGTGGAGAACATCTCTGTGGGAGGAAGGAGGCAGGAGAGTGAAGGAGCGCCCAGGTGTGCCTCATCAGACCAGCCATGGGGAGGGGGCACCAGGTATTTAGCTGCCAACCCCCAGCAGCGGTGAGGACCACTCCCCAGGACATTAATTCCCCCTCTGATTCCTTCCTGCTCTGTGAACAGGGCAGCCAAGGCTTTGTTGGCCAGAAAAGACCTTCTATAAAGAATGTCCCTGAAGTTCCCGTCATGGCTCAGTGGTTAATGAATCAGACTAGGAACCATGAGGTTGCGGGTTCAATCCCTGGCCTTGCTCAGTGGGTTGAGGATCCGGCGTTGCTGTGAGCTGTGGTATAGGTCACAGATGCAGCTCGGATCCCATATCGCTGTGGCTCTGACATAGACCAGTGGCTACAGCTCTGATTAGACCCCTAGCCTGGGAACCTCCATATGCCGCAGAAGCGGCTCTGGAAAGGCAAAAAGACCAAAAATAAATAAATAAATAAAAAGCCCAAGCAGGCACACTGAGGGGTAAGAGCCAGGTGACACATCAGTTGCTCAGGGGTGTGCGTGACCCATCAGAGAGGGCAAGCTTGAGGCCTGAGAGTCGTTGAAGAGGCCCCTAAGCCCCACCTCCAGCCACGCCAGCCTTATTACAAAGCGCCGGTGGGCAGCCACCTCCTCCAGCCTCCGTTTCCTCCACTTCCTGCTGTGCAAGGAGGAACACACAGACTGTCCCACAGCCGAAACCAAAGCCCATGCAGCCTCCCAGAAGCTGTGCTAGCAACACCCCTGACACACCACAGGGGGGAGGAGGACCAGGCCCAGGCACACCCACCAGGGTGCCAGCAACTGCTCAGCCCTGGTTAAGCAATGAAAGAAAAATTATGACATTGATGCCAACAAGGCTGACAACATTGCTTGGAGTTCTAAAGGCATTCTGAAATAATCCTAAAGCCTGGCATGGCTTGTCTGGAGATTTAAAGAGAGAACTTGCCCACTGATAAGCCACTGTCACAGCACACCGTGACTTTCTGAAGCATCCAGCCCATGGCAGGTACCTCAGTCATATAGCAGCCAAGTTATGAAAATGTCCAGAGAAAAATGACACTTCTGTTCACCTTCTCACAACTACAACAATGGTGTCATCACTTAAAATGTATTCCTCTGCACATATGCAAACACAGAGAAGCTTGACTCTCCTAGACTCAAGGAACAAGTCTCCATCTAGGCTCAGAATTTCTGAAAAACATTTCACTTTCAGAGCTGTGACCTAGCGAAATTCTGGAAGAAAAGATGTTCTCCTCGTGCTTCCTAAGCCTATAGCAGAGACCTCAGCAAGGTTTAAGATCTGGGCACCCAGCAGGTGCTTGGCTCATAAGACACATAACTAGAAACTCTTTCTGAAGATGCTACAAATAAGTCAAAATGTTCTTTTTTTTTTTTTTTGTCTTTTTTGCCTTTTCTAAGGCCGCTTCCTTTGGTATATGGAGGTTCCTAGGCTAGGGGTCTAATCGGAGCTGTAGCCACCGGCTTATGCCAGAGCCACAGCAACACAGGATCTGAGCCGCATCTGCAACCTACACCACAGCTCACGGCAACGCCAGATCCTCAACCCACTGAGCAAGGCCAGGGATTGAACCCGCAACCTCATGGTTCCTAGTCGGATTCGTTAACCACTGTGCCACGACAGGAACTCCAAAATGTTCTGTTCTTATGTGAGCTTATGCAGGTTTTTTAATGTATATAAGTTGATTGTTTATCCTTATTTATTCAACAAATATTTATTGGCCTGCCTACAATGAGTACCCATCCCTGCAGTAAATGTTAGGTGGGCAAGGGTGAGCAAAGTCAACCACCTCTCCCACTTGACTGCTTAGCACTCCAGCAGCACACCATCCCTGCCAGAAATCCCCATGAAGAAAGCAGGCTGTGTCCCTAGGGCTTAGATTTTTGAGCCCAGCCCCTCGGTGGGTACCCAGCATTCTCAATTAAAGACCAAGCCCTTCCCCTGGCTGGGAGCATGTTCAAGAATTCACTTTAGGTAATTTTTCGGAAGATGATCCATTGAAGAAGAGACGCATACATTGGAAAATATTTTATTTCACAACCCTGTGCTAACAGCACCTAGAGATCCCCACATGGCTTTATGGAAGAACATGCAGAGATGCTATTCGGATATGCAAGTCGATTCAGCCTGGAAATCTCAAAACAATAGTCTGGTAGTTCCTAAAAATTAGGGGAGTATAATGTAGAGATGAATGCAACAAGAGGAAAACGTTCCGATGTTTAAATGCAACAAATGCAAATGTGCATTTTGGGTTTAGAATATTTAATATTTAAAACCTGGAGGAACTAAAAAATATTTCAGGAATACGTCACATCCTCATGTCAGTGGTCCTGCATCCTCGTTGCTGTCATCTGACAAATCACAGGTAGAACAGATGTTTATATTTGCAGGAAGCAATAGTGTTCATTCTATTTTTGCCCAGTCATCAGTGTTTGTCTAAGTCAGAAAGCTTTTCTCTTTCCTTGAAGATACCCTGGTTTGTTTATTTGTAAGCCTAACCCAGACACCAGCAGATATTTTTAAAATGTCCTCAGTTTATTTCAGCCAATTAAGGATAATTTATTCATTCATGGAATGCTCAGAGGAAAAAAAAGCACTCATTCACCCATTCGGGAAAGCGTTTACTAAGTGTTTTCCATGTGCCAGGCACTGTTTTAAGCACTTCAAATGGGATGTGAGCAAAAAGTCCCAGGGCTCACAGGGCTCTTAGGCAGAGTCCAAAGGCCTCATTCTGGCCCCCAGTCAACCTGCAGACTTGCTGCAAGGACCAGGGAGCCCTTCACACATGGGGACGTCAGGCTCCGCCTGTATAAAATGGAGAACTTCTGAGCTCCTGTGGGTCTACCCTCTGAATAGAACCCATAGAAAATGCCCCATGGAGGTGAAGATGCTGTTATTAGTAAGAAATATTTTCCTGAGTAAGGAGGTGACTTTCCGCAAACCCGCTCCATTCTTTCCCTATATGATGAAGGTAAACAATCTGTGTCCCCAGGATACGGCGTGGACAGATTCTGAACTGGTTTTCAACTCAGCAATCTTAAGTCCTAAGCAACTGATGTATAGATCTGCCTCAGAAATACTTTCATGGGCAAAATAAATAAATAAATGAAAGTAACATTAACCACATGAAACCCTTCAACTGCTAAAACCATTTGAAATATTCAAGTCACGTCACCATTATCAAGCCAAAATATATGGTACTTTCTAGAAGATAAATTACATGCGGCATGGGATTTGTCTTGTTTTCTTCTGTCTCCTAATCCCGACAGCTTATACACTACCTGTATGCAGTAGACACGATAAATATCTGCTGATTAAACATTTTAATGGAGATATAAAATATGTATTATTTATACACGTGAACTTGGAATAACTGCTAATTAATATAATTCAGTCAGTAAATCCAAACTCTGGAGGATATATTCCAAGTAAAAATGTAGATGTTTAAAGCATATCCTCCACTTCTTCTTTTTTTTTTTTTTTGTCTTTTTGCCATTTCTTGGGCTGCTCTCACGGCATATGGAGGTTCCCAGGCCAGGGGTCGAATCAGAGCCATAGTCACTGGCCTACGCCAGAGCCACAGCAACACCAGATCCGAGCCGCGTCTGCAACCTATACCACAGCTCACGGCAACACCGGATCCTCAACCCACAGAGTAAGGCCAGGGATCGAACCCACAACCTCATGGTTCCTAGTCGGATTCGTTAACCACTGAGCCATGACAGGAACTCCACGTATCCTCTTCTTCTAATCCGAGTAGAAAGGGGTTTCCTGGAGGAGCCTCTATTATAGGAGCTGTTTCACGAAGGAAAGTGGGAGTTAGGAAAGATTCCAGTCATTATGGCTTGCAGAGTTTTCCAAGTCAAAGGGAAGGAGAGCAGAAGAATCAGAGGAGGGTCCGAGATGAATAAGCTGCCTGTCTCTTCCTGCTCCTTGACAGTAGGGTTTTAATGGGTGTTTCTCATATCTTGAGTACCCTATGCTTAGAAGGTTTGGGACTGAAGACGTGTATGCTTCCAGGACAGCTGAACAAATGAATGAATGAAGAAGAGAGAGATATATTCAATCAAAGCAACCAAGAACAGGTCAGTACTCCCAGAATCTGAAAAACAGAGCCACACACATTTATTTGATTACACCAGCTGATGAGCAAAGTGGCTTTATTCCTCAGATCCATCTCGGGTTTAGGGGGACAGGCCAATTCAGAGTCAATACGGCAGCAACTTCCTACACTCTGAGTCTTTGCAAAGACTGAACACATCACACAGATCGAGGCCAAGCACATGAAGCTGTATTCCTAACAGCCAACTCCTTGTCAGGATCACTAATGATCACAAGGCTTTGCTCAGCCATTCCCCTCAAGTCTACATGCTATTCAGCATCAGAATTTAACTTTATTTTATTTTTAGGCCCGCATCATGGCATTTGGAAGTTCCCAGGCTAGGGGTTGAATCAGAGTTACAGTTGCTGGCCTACACCATAGCCACAGCAATGCAGGATCCGAGCCACATCTGGGACCCACGGATGAGAAAGCAGATGAGAAAGCAGGAGTTCAACCACCCTGTAAGGAGGTTTGGCAATTTCTTACAAAGCTAAATATGACCTTACAGACAACTGAGCAATCCTCATCTTAGGTATTTGCCCAATTGAGTTGAAAAGATGTCCACATAAAACCAGCACATGACTCTTAATGGCTCTTTTATTTATAATCACCAAACGGTGAACCAACCGAGACGTTGTTCCATTAGGTAAATGGATAAACCAACTGTGATACCTTCCCATGGTAAAATCCTATTCAGCAACTTGAATAAAGGCCTTGTAAGGGCCCCACTGAATTTTAAATGCATATTGCAAAGTGAAGGAAGCCAGGCTGAAAAGGCCCCACACTGCAGATTCCGTATCTCTGACACTCTGGGAAAAGAACTACCCAGATGGTAAGCCCATCAGTGGTCACAAGAGCTTGGGGGTGGGATGAGGGAGGTGGGGACAGATAAAGCACAGGGGATGTTTTGGGGTGATGACACTCTCTGTAGGGGTTGATATGTGACACTACACATTTGTAGAAACGAAAAAACTTTAGATGGAAAAGAATGGAACTGAAGGTATACACATTGTTTAACTAATCAATTAAAATCAGTAGATAAAGGGAGCGCAGGCTGGAGAGGGGGCCGTGACTGGACCACATGGATGAAACAAGCTCACTGAAGGGACGGAGAGTGAGAGGCGCTGACCTCACTTTGGAAACAACTGAAGCGATAAAGGCCACGTGAGCTAAGAGTAAGCCCTGTGCCTAGGTGCTAAGTTTCCCACAGAAGAACAAGGTGAGGAATTGTTCCCTGCAGCAGATGCCAAAAACCAGGTTCCTCCATGCTGGAGAGAGAGGTCACAGACACACACACGGAGGAGACAACAAAGACCCTGCAGCAAAGGACTGGGGCTGAAGGCATTAGTACAAACTCATGCACGGCTCCCTCTCATGGAACACGGAGCCGAGCAGAAGGACTGGCCCAGAAAGCTGAGGCCACTGTGTTCTAGGTGGGGGTGCCTTGTCTGCTACATAGCAAGGAGCCTGAAGATGTTCATCCTGACCTAGATGAGTAAGGGACAGTGACAGCCCTCACGCCCCTGGGAGTTTAAGCAATTATATTCAAAGGCATTGTCACTCTGCCTGTTTAGCAATGGAGAGTGGGGGATGATTCTTCCTCATGAGAGAGTTTCTGAAAGAATTTGTGTAAAACTGGTATTACCTCTACCTTCAATACTCAGAGAATTCATTGATGAAACCATCCAGGTGGGAAGCATTCTTTACAGAGTATTTCAGATACATCACATCTACATCCTGGTAGACAAAAAGCTATTCATATTTTTACTATGTCCATTTTACTGTGTTGTTCTGCAAGGAATTTGTTCATTTCATCTAAGGTAAGGCATTTATGGGGATAAAGTTGTTTGCGGGGAGCCGAGAGGATCCAGGGACTCGAAAAAAGGACCTTGCCTGACGGCAGAAAAACCTGAAGGCAGGTTCTTAACCAAGGAAGGGAGCTCACCTGAACGGCGAAAGCCTGCCTGAACGGTACAAGCCGAGGGCAGGCCTCAGGTTACACAGTTTCATTTTGATGTCGATGGGGAAGAATTGGGGCTTTCCTGGGAAAACAATTTCCATGTTTGTGCCAGAGAACATGGATTGTTTCTCAGGTGACCTAGTCTTTCCTGCTGTTTTATTTGTTATTCAGTTTTTCCTCAGTCTTTCCTGATCATTTGCTTATTATTCTTATTTTCCATTCTTATTTTCCTGTGGTGATTTGTGATGTAACAAAATTACAACAATAATATAATAAGAATTTCATCCTGAAGGACTTTCCCCTATTTAAGTCCAACTTAACTAAAACACGGTGTTTATCTACTAACTAGTTATACAGTAAACTTTAGAGTTATGATTTTAATGAGGATCATAGAAGTTAAACATATATTATTCTTGATCAAATGACACCCAGCTATGAGTTATAGAAGCTTTTAAGTGATAGCTAGTTAAGTTGGTTTATATTTTCTTACACTGTCTCCTTGCCATAATGCTTTAAAGATAAGCACCAGTCTAAAAACAAGATTTGTGAATGCCAAATTCTTGTGTCTGTGACCTCTTCAACTTGTGGAGACTGGCTGGCCATGGGATGATTTGCACTGAGTCTCCTCCTTTCCACATGATGTATTGTACCTAATTGCCCTTAAATTGTACTCACTAAATTTAGTTAAGATAAAGATCTTAGAACATGATGTATAGCTGCTGTACCATGTAAAAGTTAACCGATGTACTTTTAACACTATGATGTAATCTGTAGTGAGAAACTGTCTATATAATCAACCACTTATGCCAATACAATTTGAGCAGTCCAGCGCCCTGAAAGAAGGGACAAAGAGGCTGTCTCCATTGCAAAAGCCGACACGCATCCCTCTCCTTTGGGAAAAGTATACACTCCCTGGCCGCCCGAGCTGGCCTCCGGCACTTGTTCACAATATTCCCTTATATATTTTCATGTCTGTAACATCTGCAGTAGTAGTTCCTCTTTTATTCCTAATATTGGAAATGTGTGTTTTTTCTCTTTTTTTTTTTCTTAACCATTCTTACTCCAGGTTTATCAATTTTTATTAATCAGACCCCAAGTCCTCATGAACCCACCGGACATAATGTACGTAGAAATGCAACAGTGAAATATAGGCATGTCCACCGCATTGCTCTTTTCCATTTAGTCCCATGAGCAAGTCACTCCCTTTCCAAACATGGAAAAGACATGACTCTGCATGTTGGAGAATGGGGGTGACCCACGTCAAGGCTCTCACCACAGAGACAGGGGCAGAAACATCACCCATCTTAGTCCCGGGGAACGTGAGATCCCAGCCCACAGACAGATGCGAGGGAGGTGGCTTCTGCCAACTCCAGCTCTGAGGGCTGGAGAGATGGGATGTGCGGGTATGCGCTTAGGGTTGCTGCTGTGCTTGGAAGCAGTAAAAAGGTTTCATAGGTTATTAACTTTCAACAGTTGGGCATTTTTAGCTCGAAAAATTACTGGAAGAGGCAGCCTAGCCATGAATGTCTTCTTTATAACATTCCACTAGAGCGAGAGTCAGCAAACGTCTTGTCTATAGGTTGGAGGAAGAAATAGCTGAGGCTTGGCAGAGTGGGCTTCTCTGTTGCAGGGACATAACTCTGGGGTTTAGTGCAAGATCTGCCAGAGACAATATGTCAACAGATGGGTGTGGCTCTGTTCCAATAAAACTTTATTGATGTACACAGAAGTTTGGACTTCATATCATTTTCATGTATCATGAAATATTCTCTCTCTTTTGATTTTTTTAAACCATTTGAAAACGTACAAATTATTCTGAGTTTGCGGACCACACAAAACAGGCATGGGGCCGATCTGGGTGCCAGGTCACAGCTCACCAGCTCCCAGGCTAGAGCATCCTTGGGGCCCCGGCGCAGGCTGCCCTGGTGAGGTTCTCTGGGTGTCTCTGAGGCTCTGAGGTGGCGGGAACAGCCTTCCTCTCCTTTGGCGCTCTGAAATTCTAGCGTGTTCCAAGTCAGTGTGAATGCTGGCAGTTGTGGCCTAGTGCACGTCAAAATGAGGCCCCAATCTTTACTCAGGCTACAAGGCTGCCCACCACCCCACCCCACCCCCGCCGCTGCCACCACCCCCAGAAAATGGCCCCAGCTGTGCACTGACCCTCGACTCCCCTCCCTCCCTGGTAGGTTGTACATCAGCAGGAAATGCACAGAGGGGGCAAGTGCTACCCTCAGTCTGCGCCCAGCCTACACCACCTCAGCTGAGAGGGGGCCACAAACCCGGGCAGTGTCACAGAGGCCACAGGAAGGCAGCCTGCCCCCCAGGACGGGAGGAGCAGGAGGGCAGACAACACTGAGGGAGACAGGGCAGAGTGAAAGGATGGAGGACTTAGATTTGAAAGACCCAGAACTCCCACTCTCGCTGAACTCAAGGCAAATGGCCTCTTGGTATCAGAGGGGAGAGGAAGATGCCCTCCAGGCTCCCAGGGCATCAGACGTAGCAGGACATTCCCCGGGCCTGCAGTGTCATCCAGGGCTTTACCCCGAACCCAATGCTGGCTTGAAAACAAGGCAGGCAGAGTCTCTGTACTCATGGGGTTTACAGGGCAGCAGAGAAGACAGAAAATTTAGCAAATGAAACAATAAAGTGTGAGGAGGCCCTGACGGAAGAAAACTGGACGATGCTGAGGACACACCAGCAGGTCCGATGGCTCCCGGAGTCAGAGGAGGTCTCCTTCTGTCCAAGGCGCTGTCCGAGCAAGAGGCTGGGGAATTGAGAACCACAGGCGTCCATGTGCTCACTCGTCCCAACCTCAGCAAACACTCCCATCCCACAGGCGCTCGAGAGCCCAGACCCAGCCTACCTTTCTCAAGGAGGAAGAGAGGACTGGTTAGGATAGTAAAGCTGCAGCTAAGCAGTCATGGGTTCCCGGGAGATGGCCTCTTCTTTTAACCAAAGCAGAGCAAAATTAAACTGCTCTCCCCCCAGCAGAGAGAGGGTTAACATTTAAGCCTGACAAGAACACATTTCCGCTAAGCTTCTGAAAAGTTTGCAATTCAGGAATATCGATTTATCTGAAGTAGACGTTAGCCTTTAGTAAGCAATAAAAGGAAAGCATAAACAGTCTCTTCTCTGCCAAAGAATTTTGTTTTATTATCTAAGCGCCCGTACCTGTGGGAAGGCTCTACCCGAGCCACTCATTAGCACCTCCATCAAGAATCGTGAAATACTTGGGAAAAAAGAAGCACCTGGAAGTGCCTTCAGACACAGAGAATAAACTAGAAGTCACCAGTGGGGACAGGGGTTGGAGTAAAATAGGGGAAGAGGATTAAGAGGAATAAACTACTAGGTATACAATAAGATACAAGGATGTAATGCACAGCACAGGAAACACATAACTCCATTTGAGGTTACTGGATAACATTGGCTAATCTATAAAAATATTGAACCACTGAAATAAAAGTGCCTTACTAATGAGGTGTCAGATAATTGTGATTTTAATGGTATGATTTCGAGTATTAATGATTCTAATTTTCTTTTTTTTTTTTTTATCTTTTTGCCATTTCTTGGGCCGCTCCCGCGGCATATGGAGGTTCCCAGGCTAGGGGTCGAATCGGAGCTGTAGCCACTGGCCTACACAAGAGCCACAGCAACGTGGGATCCGAGCTGAGTATGCAACCTACACCACAGCTCACAGCAACGCCGGATCCTTAACCCACTGAGCAAGGCCAGGGACCGAACCTGCAACCTCATGGTTCCTAGTCAGATTCATTAACCACTGCGCCACGATGGGAACTCCAATGATTCTAATTTTCTTGACTACCTGAATCAGAAACCACTGGAATATGGGGTCATTAAAACCAGTTAATGATGGGGACTTCCCTGGTGGCACAGCAGGTTAAGGATCTGGTGTCGTCACTGATGTGGCTCTGGTTACTGCTGTGGTGTAGTTTGCATTCTGGCCTGGGAACTTCCACATGTTGTAGATGGAGCCAAAAGAAATTATTAGTGATGATTACCGTCTAAAGAATTTACATTATTTGCTCCTTTATTTGCCATCTCTGCCCTGTGTGTGTGTGTGTGTGTGTGTGTGTGTGTGTGTCTGCGTGTGCACGTGTTGTGGGGGGGAGCACAATTTTGTCATTTAGTCTTAAACAGGCAATCTCAATGCACCCAAGCCCCCTTCTAACACATCTAACCATATGCATACTAAATTTTTAGGTTCTGCATCTCCTAATCACAAAACAAGAAGTGATGATGAAATCATTTGAATATTCCTTCATAGGATCTAGAAACATTTTCACAAAGAATCCTAATACCATTAAGGCCACTCAATAAAATAAGCATAAAATCAAGAGAACATTCCAATGTGATCCCAGATGATTCACCGTCAAGTCCTGTTTCGAGACCAGGTCTCATCACTCAACTTGTGACAATCATTCAATTGTGCGGAGATTCAAAATGCATCCAAAAAATGCCAGGAACATTTTTGGTCACATCAGTTACAGTTTTAGAAGAAAATGGAATGGCACAATGTAACCCATTACTGTGGTTATGTGCCAGCTGGAGCCCAGTAGAACCCCCTCCCACAAAAAAATCCTTGACCATCTTGGTTCTGTCTCCACCCCACTCGACCCCCGCCTCCGCTGCATAATTCCTATGGCAAAAAATGTCATGAGCAGAGTTCCCATCAGGGCTCAGTGGCTAATGAATCCAACTAGGAACCATGAGGTTGTGGGTTCGATCCCTGGCCTTGCTCAGTGGGTTAAGGATCCGGTGTTGCTGTGAGCTGTGGTGTAAGTTGCAGACGCAGCTCGGATCCCGCATTGCTGTGGCTCTAGCGTAGGCTGGTGGCTACAACTCCAATTCGACCCCTAGTCTGGGAACCTCCATATGCCATGGGAGTGGCCCTAGAAAAGGCAAAAAGACAAAAAAAAAAAAGTCATGAGCGAATGATGTTCTACTGATTTACCAAGGGTGCCTCTCTGTTTGTCTTCTAAAATTTAGACAAACAGTACATCATCCTTTTTGGTTTTTGGTTTGCTTTTTAGGGCAGCACCGGTGGCATATGGAAGATCCCAGGCTAGGGGCTTAACTGGAACTGCAGCCGCCAGCCTACACCACAGTCACAGCAAAAACCAGATCCGAGCCACGTCTGCGACTACACCACAGTTCATGGCAACGCTGGATCCTTAACCCACTGAGCGAGGCCAGGGATCAAATCCTCAACCTCTTGGATCCTAGTCGGATTCGTTTCCTCTGTGCCAGGGCAGGAACTCCCAACATCCTTTTTGTATGAAGGATTTTTTTCAATTACTCTTGTCTCCTTGAATCAGATAAACAGCCTCTACTTCATCCTCAGAGCACGTCACAAATTTATGAAGCCTTTCACAGGAAGTATTCCAATAAAATAGATATGATATTACCTACTTTATAGACACAGAGAGAATAATTTATCTGCTCAGCTGGTAAATAAATAGGGCTCAAATTCTGGTGAAGTTTCTTTCTTTTTTTCTTTTACGGCCGTCCTTACTGTATATGGGTCAGGAGTTGAATCGGAGCTGCAGCTGCCAACCTACCCTACGCCACAGCCACATCAACGCAGGATCCGTTGAGCCGCATCTGTGACCTACCCTCGGCTTGCAGCAATGCCAGATCCTTAACCTGCTGAGCGAGGCCAGGAATAGAACCTGCACCCTCCTGGATAAAATGCCAGGTTCTTAACCCGCTGAGCCACAACAGGAACTCCTGGTGAAGTTTCTGCTGTTTACACCTGCTCCCCTGCTTGTTATAGCTCGTTGACACTTGGCATTCCTTCTGCTCTTCATGAGGCCAGATGATTTTTCTCCCCAGAAGGAATATGTGTAAAGTAAACCTTATGTGGTATCTAAAAATGAAACAGAAAGATAACAAACACAAGGATCTGAAATCCATATCATTTTGGAAAGAAAAATCTAAACTTCTAGGTGCAATCAAATGTCAAAAGTCTCACGGGTTTGGATTCATACATGGGTGGCTGAGAAGTATCACTTTTCTTTGACTAATTAAAATTTTTCCACTCAATAACCAACTCTGTGAAGAGAGAACAATTAAAAAGTAGAGACATTAATTAAGCATAAACATAAAGCCCCAAAATTTTCAAATAGAAATTCACCCTTATTCACAACTAGGAATAAGGTGAATGGAGACAACTGCAAATGACTCATTCCCAGCATGAATGAAATTTGTGTTAAAATACACTCTCCATTCATAATGATTAACGTTTTAAATTAAATGTTTTGAGATAATTCTAGATTCTCATGTAGGTTTAAGAAATAGTAGAGGTCCTATGGACCCTACCTCGATCTGCCTGGATGATGCTGACACTGATACAGTCAGGATACAGAAAATTCCATCTCCTAAACGATCCCCCTTGCTGCCCGTTGTAGTCGCGTCCACTTCCTCCTGAGCCTCCTGCCCACCCCACCTGTAACTCCTCGCCATCTAAATCTGTCCTTCATTTTTACAATTGTATCATTTCAATATGCTACATAAGGGGAATCAGATAATGTGTAATATTTTGGAATTGGCTTTTTTCACTCAGCATCATTCTCTTTTTCATCCAAAGCATCGTGTGTATAAGCAATTTATTAAATTTTTTTGCTGCGTAGTATTCCATGATATGGATGTAGCACATATGGTTTAACCATTCACTGAACTTTTTACAGCTTGATATCATTATGAATAAAGTTGCTATGACATTTCCAGTCCAAATACTTTCAGAGGAAATTATTTAGGTTTCTATAATTAAGTATAATGTTATCTGTAGGTATATTATTTTTAATCAATTGGAAGAAGTTCCTATATTCTATTTTTCTGAAAGTTTTTATCATGAATGAGTATTTTAATTTTGTCAAATATCATGGAAACAGGAGTTCCCGTCGTGGCGCAGTGGTTAATGAATCCGACTAGGAACCATGAGGTTGCGGGTTCGGTCCCTGCCCTTGCTCAGTGGGTTAACGATCTGGCATTGCCGTGAGCTGTGGTGTAGGTTGCAGACGCGGCTCGGATCCCGCGTTGCTGTGGCTCTGGCGTAGGCCAGTGGCTACAGCTCCAATTAGACCCCTAGCCTGGGAACCTCCATATGCCGCGAGAGCGGCCCAAGGAATGGCAAAAAAAAAAAAAAAAAAAAAAAATCATGGAAACAACCCAAATGCCCATCAACAGATGATTGGATTAGGAAGATGTGGTATATATACACAATGGAATACTACTCAGGCATAAAAAAGAATGAAATCATGCCGTTTGCAGCAACATGGATGGAACTAGAGACTCTCATACTGAGTGAAGTAAGTCAGAAAGACAAATACCATATGATATCACTTATATCTGGACTCTAATATAAGGCACAAATTAAAGTTTCCACAGAAAAGAAAATCATGAACTTGGAGAATAGACTTGTGGTTGCCAAAGGGGAAGGGGAGGGAGGGGGGTGGTTGGGGAGCTTGGGGTTAATAGGTGCAAACTGTTGCCTTTGGAATGGATTAGCAATGAGATCCTGCTGTGTAGCCCTGGGAACTATGTCTAGTCACTTATGATGGAGCATGATAATGTGCGAAAATAGAATGTGTACATGTATGTGTAACTGGGTCACCACGCTGTACAGTAGAAAAAAAATTGTATTGGGGAAATAACTATTAAAAAAAATAGTAATAATTTTGTCAAACACTTTTATACATCAGTTGGTATGAACATATGATTTTTCTCCTTTAGCCTGTTCATAGTTGTTTTACATTGACCAGTTTTATACACAGAGCCAGACTTGTACCCCTGGAAAAAACTTGCCCATGCCATATAATTCTTTCCATGTACTGCTGAATTCTGTTTCTCAATAGATAGTTAATATTGGTCTGTAATTTCCTCTTTTTTTTTTTTTTTCCTTTGTACTGTCTTTGGTTTTAGTACTAGTCTGGCACTAGCTTCCTAAAGTGGACAGGGAAGAGTTTCTTCCTTTTCGGTTTTCTGTAATATTTATAGAAGTGGTGTTGGTTTTTCTTTATTTATTTTTTTTTGTCTTTTGTCTTTTTTGTTGTTGCTATTTCTTGGGCCGCTCCTGCGGCATATGGAGGTTCCCAGGCTAGGGGTCGAATCGGAGCTGTAGCCACCGGCCTACGCCAGAGCCACAGCAACGTGGGATCTGAGCCGCATCTGCAACCTACACCACAGCTCACGGCAACGCCGGATCGTTAACCCACTGAGCAAGGGCAAGGACCGAACCCGCAACCTCGTGGTTCTTGGTCGGATTCGTTAACCACTGCGCCACGACGGGAACTCCGGATTTTCTTTAAACATTTAGTAGAATTAGCCAGTGAATACCTCTGAGCCTGGAGATTATGTGGGAGGAGATTTTAATCTAAAATTAACTTCCTTAATATCTATTGGGCTATACAAATTATCCCTTTTATATTATTTGAGTAGTATGGTAGTTCAGAATTGGTTTTAGAATTGGTCCATTTAATTTATCAGATGCATGTAAAGTTTTTTTAGTATTCATCCTTAGCATCATTTGGTATCTGTGCAGTCTAGAGTGACAGACCCTTTTTCACTGCTGATATCGGCAAATTCTCTTTTATTCCTTTGGCAGTCTTACTACAGGTTTGTCAATTTTATTGATCATTTAAAACAACTAGCTCTTTATTGATTTTCTCTATTTTCGATTTCATTTATTTCTGTTCTAACATTTTCTTCCTTCTGCTTGCTTTGGGTTTCTCTTGCTTCTTTTTTCCAGGTTCTCAAGACAGGAGCTTAGATTAATTATTTCAGATTTTTGCTCTTTTCAAATGTAAGCATTTAGTGCTACAAATTTCCCCCTCAGCACTGCTTTAGCTGTTCCCTACAAGTTTTGATGTGTTGTATTTTCATTGTTATGCAATCAACATATTTTTTATTTCCCTTGATATTTCTCATTGATGTATGGATTATTTGCCAGTGCATTACTTGGTTTCTAAGTGTTTGGAGGTTATTCTATTATCTTTCTCAATGATATCTAGGATGATGCCTGTCTTTTAATTGGTATGTGGAGATAATTTTTATCCAATGTACTGATTGTTACTTGGAACTTAAGTGTTCCTATTTTTGTCTTTCATTTGTCTTCTCTGTTTTTTACCTCTGTTCTCTTTTTCCTTTCTTCTTGTGGGTTTCTGATTTAGAATTCCATTTTTTGTTATCTGTAATGATTTTAAGTATATCTGTTTGTACAGCTTTCTTAATGTTGCTTGGGTTTTATATTATATACATATAATTTACCAAGGTCTACTGGTGACAATATTTTACCAATTTGAGAATGAAAAATTTATCTCCCTTCATATCTTTTTTGCACCACACATTTACAATTGCCCTTAAATATTTCCTTTACATTTATTTAGATACACATCAGAGAGTGCTAATTTTTTTTTGCTTTAACTACAAAATATACTTTAGAAATTCCAAAAGGAGAATGAATATGTATTGTATTTACCCACATTTTTACTCTTTCCATTGTTCTTTCTTCCTTCTCAATGTTCAAAGATTCCTTCTTTTATCCTGTCCTTACTTTTTAGAGAACTTTAGCTATTCTTCCAGGGTATTACTGCTGGTGACAAATTCCCTCATTTGAGAGCTTCCCCTTTATCCTGATTTCGCCTTCAATCCTGAAGGATATTTTCATGATATGGAATTCTGGGTTGACTTTTGTCTTTTTAGAGCCGAACCTGCAGGATATGGAGGTTCCCAGGCTAGGGGTCTAATTGGAGCTACAGCCGCTGGCCTATGCCACAGCCACAGCAACGCCAGATCCCAGCCTTATCTGTGATCTACACCACAACTCATAGCAATGCTGGATCCTTAACCCACTGAGCAAAGCCAGGTATTGAACCTGAAACCTCACGGTTCCTAGTTGGATTCATTTCTGCTACACCATGATGGGAACTCCGTCTCCATTGTCTCTGATGAGAAATCTAATACCATTTGCATTGTTTTTCCTCCATAGCTATCTTTTCTCTCTCATTGCTTTCAACATTTTTGTCTTTACAAATACCATGTGTTAACACATATATGTGGAATCTAAAAAATAAAATAAAAGAATAATATAACAAAAAGAAACAGACTTAGAGACACAGAAAACAAATCAGTTGTTACCAGTGGGAAGAGGAAAGGAGGGAGGGGGAATATAGGTGTAATGATTAAGTACCAACTATTAAGTACAAAATAGATAAGCAACAAGGACCTATTTCACAGCACAGAGAATATAACCAATAGTTTACAAATATCTATTAAGTGAAGTAAAATCTATAAAAATACTGATTCACTATGATATACACCCAAAACTAATAGAATACTGTAAATCAATTAATTTAAATTTAAAAAACATATATATATTTTTGTCTTTAACTTTTAGAATTTTGACCATATATCTTGGAAGGGATTTCTTTGGGTTTGTCATTTCTGAGGGTCTCTCGGAACCTGTGTGTGTATTTTGTCAAATTTGGGAAGATTCCAGCCTTGCCTTCTTTCTCATGTTATTGTAGAACTTCAAAGACAAAAATATGAGGGGTTTTTCTAGGTTTTTTTTTAATTATAGTCCTACAGATCCCTGAAGCTATGCTCACTTCTTTTGCAATCTATTTTCTCTTTGTCGTTCAGACTGGATAATTTCTATTGTTCTGTCCTCAAATTTACTGATTCTTTCCTCCATCATATTCATTCTGTTATTGAGTCCATCAACTGAGTTTTTAATTTTTGGTTATTATAGCTTAAGTTCCAAAATGTCCATTTAGTTCTTTTTATCATCTATTTCTCTGCTGAGCCTTCTTCTGGTTTTATTTGATTCAAGCATGTTTGTAATTACTCACTGAAACATTTTTGTGATGGCTGCTTTAAAGTATTTGTCAGATAACCCTTCTGTCACCTCAGTGTTATCATCAGTTATATTTTTTCACTCAAAAAAAATGGTTCTTGGTATGATGAGTAATTTTTTTTATACCTGGACATTTTGGGTGCTATTGTATAAAACCCCAGATCTTATTTAAACCCAGAGAACCTGCCTCCATCTTATTTGTCATCACCAGGACAGAAGTCTACGATTACCTCTGCTGAAACTACCCTGACTGGGCACCTCTTGGAAGAGTTGCATTTCTGACCAGCCTTGTTGATACCACATGCCTCATCACTCATGGACAGAAGTCCTGAGTGTCCACTGACACCTCCCTGATACCACCTCACCTCCACTGGCCGGGAAGGAAGTACAGCTTCCCACGCAGCCTCCATGGGCACAGCTGGCTGAGCTCCTGGATGTCACCCTTGTGTGGGTTTCTCCCTGCAGCCTGACAAGGACTGAGGTTCAGGCTCCCCATGAATTAGACCTGTGTTGGGGATAAGGGGGAGCAGTCATATCTGTGGCTCTGGCTGCAGTAGAGCAGTTATTATCCAAAGGTTGCTGTCTTATGAGGCTGTTTCCTGTCTCAGCCTTTGACCGGGGCCAGCAGGCTTCTGTTGGGCTTTTGTTGTCTGGCCAGTGGTGTTTTCAGTTTGCTGGTTCTTTCAGCTCCAAGTCTGGAATATATGGTGCAAAAGGAAAACCCAGGAAACCTGCCTCCATCCTGTCAACTGGGTCCCAACACCCCTAGCAGCCTTTCCTTCTCTCCTCCTTTCAGAGTCTCCTTACATTTGTCTCATATGTAATGTTCAGGGGGTTCGTTGTATTTAGTGGGAGTAACAGGGAAAACTACCTCTACCCCTCTTCCCAGAAGTAGAAGTCCCAACAATTAACTATTTAGAAAATTTATATGCCATTTATTTTTCTGAAATATTTAAGAACCTTTTAGATTTGCCAATTCCTCTAATTGAAGTAAATGTTTCAGTGAGGTAATCAGTTTAAAAAAAAAAAAAAGAAGAAGAAAAAGAAGAAGAAGCATCCATCCAGCGAAGCCCATTGGGAGGGAAGAGAAGCTGGAAAGGAGGTAAACAATGACAAAAACATCTCTGAAGGAGCAGGTGGAGATGATGGGTGCGGGGTGTGCCTTCTCCTGCCAGCTCTAAGTCAGTCTGGATGAAAAACGAGTCTCCAGGACGCCGAATGGACTTGATGAAGAAACAACAGCAGGTAATCAGGGAGGGCTTTAGATACAGACTGTAAATTGTTATAAGTGGGAATTAATGCCTGCCATTGCATTTTTAGCAATGGTATACGGATGCCATTGAGGCTTGAATTGTTGGAAGGAAGAAAGGAGGGAGGGAGGGATCCTTTTGCTCTCTACCGTCCGCTGTACTGAACTCAGTTAAACACCAAAAGGGACATAGGGATGAACACGATGGTGTTTTCATGTCTGTTACACATCTTCCTGCTGCGAGGTCTTGACGTGCAGCTGTTTCTAGCATCCTTATCATTCTGCTTCTCCACTCACTATAAGGAATCCTTGGGTTCAACAATAAGAGGCTTTTCTCCCAAAACTTCCCCACCCAGGAACTTGGAAAGTGGGTAATCTCTGAGGGCAAAACCTTACAACAAACATTGAATGGATCGGAACAGGGTTATGCCAACTCCCCATCATGAGGCCGAATGGCTCCCTGACTGGAGCCAGAAAGATGCTAGCCTATCTCAAGGGATCCTGTGCCAAGAAGAGGATGAGCTCTGATGCAGGCAGAGGAAGAGGCAGGTGAGGGGAGTCCTGACACTGTGTCTCCTGCCCTGTGCAAGGGAAAGACACCCAAGCCCAGGTAGCAGGAGCCTATTCGTGGGGCAGATTATCCCATTAACAGGAGTGGGAGTGGGGGCTAACACCCCAGACACCTCCTCCTGTAAGATCCCAGGCTCCGCAAGAGGCCTCTGGTCATCATTCGGCTCCCGTGTAGCTGTGTCTCCAAAGAGAAAATAAGCTGGATGATACGTCTAATACCTACCAGGCTTTGAGTTCCTAGTGCAAAGGAATAAATGAGTATTTGGGTTTTTAACCATCAGTCCCTTTTAGTCCTCCAGCTCAAATACTTCTGAGAACAGGACACTCTCATTCTGGGCCCAGGAAGCCCAGGAACAGGGCAGGCTCTCCTGCCTCCTACCCTCCTGGGGGCACCTAGTTATGGACAGCCTCCCTCCTTCCCTGCCTCCTTCCCTCCCTTCAGGACACCTGCTGGAGGAAGGTGTTGCCTTCAAGCTACAACTTACAAGCTCTACTTTCCTTTGCGTCAGACCCCCAGATATCCTTACATTGGGGGCCACCCCTGATGCACTGTCTCTTTAAAATCCCACATCCACATCACCAGTCTAGACTTTCGCTCTGTGTCTGTAGCTGGGTCTCAGTTCCCAACCTGCCCCATTCAAGTCAGTAACTCTGGTTCCAGGTCCTGGCCCTGCATCTGCCTCAACCCAGCATGGTTACCTGGACCACCACCGTGATAATTTGGACCATCACCAGAGTTACCTGGACCATGCTTGGCTGCATCTCAAAGCACAGCACTGGCCAGGAAGCAGCAAGCACCATTAAAATAGGTTGAATACTTTTAACTGCATTTACAGCCTCTCCAAACACTACAAATCATTACTAATGCAGACTTTGGGTCTAAGAACTACAAGAAAAACTTGAAAATATTCAATACTGTCTTAATAACATTTAAGTGGGTAATGGAACTGCATATGCGGGGAATGTTTCTTTTATCAATATAATTGTGAACACAACCCATGCATCATGTGAAACAAGTCGGACCTGTGAGTCTTGTCAAAGCATCAAAACACAACTCAAGATAAGAGGGTCCTTCCGCTAAGCCTAAATCAACTAATGTTGTTTCTCCCATGAACTCAGCCTCTCAACAGGAAATTGAGCAGGGAGAGGCAGGTGGCCTTGAGCATTGGGAGGTAACTTTGTGTGGTCAGTGATGGAAATACAGAAAAAGATAGCCATGTGACTTGTGGGGCTGGGGAGCATCCTGGGGTCAGCATGCCCATGGCCTTCTTCCCTGTGAGGGAAGGGCCATCCCCTCAGCCCCTCAGCCCCATCCACATCCATCCAGAGCTGGGGCACGAAGGCTCAGCAAGGGCAGGTGCAAAAGAGCCCCAGCTTCAGAACTGTCACCACACAAGGCCAGACTGCATCAGGGCCTGGGCGCCTCCTTCATCCTGCTGTTTCCAGATAAGTTCTAAGATGACTTGTGGCCACAGCATGTGCCCACAGGTTATTTGACTAGTGAAGAATGTTTTCCAGCACTAAAATGTTATTACTTTCTCACACCCATAGATACGGTAATGTGCTAAAGTGGAAGATATTTCCCCTTTGATGGACGAAAAACATTTTCCCAATCTCTGGCCAGCCATAGTATGGAAACTGAACAACTCTCCATGCTTTTGTTACTTTTTTTTAATAAAACCAAACATAATTTACTAAAGCCAGCAGCTCTCCATCTGTGCTTCAGATACTATGAGGTGCTAGAAAAAGTCTTATGGTCCAAAAAGTTTGGAAATGCTGTGATGATGTCTAATGCCCAGAGACTCACAAGAAGTGTTCATGTCTTAAGAATCTTAAATCCCAAAGTCTGCATTAGTAATGATTTGTAGTGTTTGGAGAGGCTGTAAATGCAGTTAAAAGTATTCAACCTATTTTAATGGTGCTTGCTGCTTAAAGAATCTTAAAGTCTTGCAGTTAAGGACCAACTGAATGTTACTTAACCCAGATTGTTTGACTGATTGGTGTGTGTGTGTATGTACACACGTATAAAATATCTCTTTCCAACAGCTTCACTGAGGTTTGATTTGCACTGAGGTTTGATTTGAGAAAAACAATGTTTTCATTTTTTTTTTGTCTTTTTTGTCTTTTCTAGATCCACACCCATGGCATATGGAGGATCCCAAGCTAGGGGCCTAATCAGAGCTGTAGCCACCAGCCTACGCCAGGGCCACAGCAACACGGGATCTGAGCCATGTCTGTGACCTACACCACTGCTCACGGCAATGCCAGATCCTTAACCCACTGAGTGAGGCCAGAGATCGAACACACAACCTCATGGTTCCTAGTCATATTCGTTAACCACTGAGCCATGATGGCAACTCCAATGTTCTCATTTTTATCCCATAGTTAAATGAGTTTTGACCATGTATACACCCATGTAATCATCACTACAATAAAAACATAAAATATTTCCATCACTCCAAAAAGTTCCCTAATTAATCTTTCCATAATCCTATAACCCAAGTCTAATGATGAGAAAAATATCACACAAACCCAGATTGAGGGACAGTGCACAAATTAGCAGAAGTCCTCAAAACTTTCAGGTCCTGAAACACAAGGAAGGCAGTGTTCGGTATCACAGGAGAGCACAGAGGCCTCACAACCAAATGTGAGCTGGTGAGGTCCTGACTGGGTCCTGAGGCAGTGAGCAGACTGATGAAATCTAAGTAGGGCTGGCATTTAGTTAATGGGGTCCTCATGTTGATTTCTTAGTTTTGATAAGTGGGCTACAGCAACACAAAACAGTAACGATCCGGGGAAATGAGACAAGGTGAGGGGTGTACAGCCACGATCTGTAGCCGTTTCTTATTTCATGGTTTCAATAGGCCAGGTGTCCCAGAGAGAAGAGGTGGACCCCTGCCTCAGGTCTCAGAGGCTGGTCACAAGGCCAGTCAACTGCTTCCCTAGCACGTGGAGTCCTCCTCCAAGTTCACATTGGAAGAACTTGGTTCCTTGCAGTTGTAGGACTGAAGTTTTCTGCTGGCTTTCAGCTGCTACAGGCTGCCCACTTCTTCAAGGTCACCAGAGGCCTGCCCTCCCTTCTTCAAGGTCACCAGAGGCCTGTCCTCCAGTCTTCAAAGTGGGGTCTTAACATAGTGAGACATAACCATGGGAGCCACATCCTATCAACTCGCTGAATATTCTAACCAGTCAGGGCAGAGACACTATCAGCATATTCTATTTATTACCGTTCTGCTCACACTCATCAGAGAGATTGCACATGAGCCACACTGGCAGCCAAGATCAGGAGGCACTATCTGTGCTTCATGTGCCTTCCACTTCCCTTTTAAGGTAGAATTTTAGGGATGAAATAAAAATGAGTTTAGTCTCAATGCTTTATTTTACAGAGGAGGAAAATGAGACCAGCAAGGTGAAGCAGCCACTTCAGGTACACAGAGGACCCATATCAAAGTAAGCCTAGACCCTCAGGTCTTGTAAAAGGAAACATGTCTGAAACCATCAACTGTCTTACTTCACTTTGAAAACCTGTGGTCCATGGTAAATGAAGTTTGTAGCGGTCTCTGACTTGGTGCATGTGTTTTTGGTTGGATCGACATTACCAAATGCCAGATGTTAAGCCTCCCTGGAAGGTGGGCACCAACTGGAAAGTTTATCATTGGACAAACACAATTAAACAAAGACATAATTTCAGTTGTGTTTTTCATTCATATGCGTGTTATCTTAAAATACCTTTTTATCCAACTATATTCTAATGCTAATTTATAAGACACATCTTGGGTCACATGTTTAAGATCATGCAATATTGCAGTGTTTTCTCAAATCGGCAACAGCCAAAGCCTTCACTTTAAGAGATGATCTAATATTGCTTGTGTACCTTAAATCAGACAGATGACTAGTGAGATAAAGGAATGTTACCTTCAGCATAATCAAAAGCTTAAATCTCCTCAGGATCAAATTATTTGCAAGTGCTCCTTCAGGAAACGAGAGAAAATTCTGACGTGCTAGAGAACAGGCTGACTGCACAGTCCGGGGACTGGCTGGCCTCTTCCCTTGTGTGGACAGTCTTCACAAATGTAAGGTAAGTCAATTCGTTTCATATCTTCCCAAAACTTATCAAGAAACACTGAGATCCCTACCAAACCACATGCACACACAAGCACATGCATGATCTCATGCCTCGTCTAAGCTGGCCAAACCCAAAGGAACATTTAAAATAAGACTAGTATCCATGTGGACTCAGGTTCCATCCCTGGCCTCAATCAGTGGGTTAAGGATCCAGTGTTGCTATGAGCTGTGGTGTAGGTGGCCACCATCGCTGTGGCTGTGGTGTAGGCCAGCAAATCCAGCTGTGATTCGACTCCTAGCCTGGGAACTTCCATATGGCGTGGGTGTGGCCCTAAAAAGAAAAAAAAATTAAAATAAAATAAAAGAGGACCTCTTTTAAAGAGCCACCATTCTGGACACAACGTTGTTTAACATGAGTCACTCACCTCTGAAAATGCGTCTCAAAGAAGGCAAACGGTCAGTGCCCTTGGCAGGCATGTGATCATTCTTGGTCTTCCCAGTGGGAAATTTAATCATTACCTATCACCCAGAACAAATTGCCTTTTGCCAGAAATCAGTTTGGTGAGAATGTGGGGCTGGTTCCTCAGGCTCTGGCTGCCCTGCGGATGAGCGGACAAACCAATGGTCAGAGCCAGAACCACTGAGTGTTAAGACCTCAGCACTGCAATGGACAGCAAGACACTCCTAACACAGATTCATTGTGACAATAAATACCAGAATGAAATGATCTAACTGATTACATATTTTCCTTTCAATGTTAATATTTTTTTCTTTTTATGGATGCACCTGCAGCATGTGGAAGTTCCCAGGCTAGGGGTCGAACTGGAGCTGCAGCTGCTGGGCTACACCACAGCCACTACAACGCCAGATCCGAACCGCATCCTTGACCTCAGCTGCAGCTTGCAGCAATGCTGGATCTGTAACTCACTGAGCAAGGCCAGGGATTGAACCCCCATCCTCACAGATACTAGTCAAGTTCTTAACCTGCTGAGCCACAATTGGAACTCTTCAATGTTAACTCCTAATCTGAGGTCTCCCCTTGAAAATTAAAGTTAACTGCCAATGTCCCTTAGACAGATTACAGACACATCTGTGAGCCTGAGGCATTTGGGGCAATGCATCAGCCTGAGAGGAGTTGATGACAGTGACCAGGGGTCCCCTGAGTCCCCCATACACATGGTGGATAAAACTCATTCACCCCCTTCAGTGGCTCTCAGAGATTCTGAATGTGTGGTCATATTTTATCTGCATATTTTATCTGCATATTTTATAGCACTTTCTGTTTTAATCATTTTACTTGTATGATCTTTGCAATAAGTTTTGTAATACTATTCAGACTCCTGCTGCTTTGTGCAGTGACACACACTGGCACCAAACTGTGTGAGCAGCCGTTGTGTTCCTCACCACCAAACACCCAACGTTTTCTTTTCTTTTTTTTTTTTTTTTTTTTTTGTCTTTTTGCTATTTCCTGGGAAGCATACAGAGCTTCCCAGGCTAGGGGTCGAATCGGAGCTGTAGCCACTGGCCTACGCCAGAGCCACAGCAACACAGGATCTGAGCCGCGTCTGCAACCTACACCACAGCTCACGGCAATGCCAAATCGTTAACCCACTGAGCAAGGGCAGGGACCAAACCCGCAACCCCATGGTTCCTAGTCGGATTCGTTAACCACTGCGCCACGACGGGAACTCCACCCAACGTTTTCTAAAAAGCCAGCATCCTAAGAATATTTTTGATAAAGAAGTAAAAAATTTTTAATTTTATTAAATCTTGACCCTTGAGTGTATACCTGTTTAATATTCTATGAGACAGACATGAAATTCTCATAAAGCACTTCTACCATATATGGAAAAGACCGTTGTCTTGAGGAAAAGGACTTGCACAGTTGCCTGAGTCATGAGCTGACCCACCTGCTGTTTTCTTAGGACACCTTTCTACCTTTTTTTCTTTTTGTGTCTTTTTAGGGCTGCACCCACGACATAGGGAGGTTCCGTGACTAGGGGTCCAATCAGAGCTATAGCTACTGGCCTACGCCAGAGCCACAGCAATGCAGGATCCAAGCTGTGTCTGCAGCTTACACCATAGCTCACAGCAACGCCAGATCCTTAACCCACCGATCAAGGCCAGGGATCGAACCTGCGTCCTCATGGATGCGAGTCGGATTTGTTTCCACCAAGCCACGACAGGAACTCCCAGACAGCATCTTGAAAATGAACCAAGTAAACTTGTAACTTCAAGAAAATAACTGAGAATTTCTTACCAATGAAAAATTAGAGCCTTCAAGAAAAACATTAGAAAATTAGAAAACTTTGTCTATCATAGTGAACTTGACATCTTCCCAACACCTAGAGACTCTTTAGATGAAATCAGTAGTCATATTAACAAATGTGGGTGTTTTGTGTTACTGTGTAATAAAACATGTCAGCATTTCAAAGACCTACGTAGCTCAGTGAACACATTCATGACCTTACAACATCATCCAAGGTACACAATACAGTCAGAGGGCAAGATAGACAACAGATTTTTCTGTGATCAAAACAGAAAGTTCACGGGTTATACTTTGCAGCTGTCTTTCAGATTGTACCCTGTAACCAGCCTTTAAGAAACTACCAAGTGTTGAGTTCTAGTGTGGTAACAAAGAAGAACACCGACACCTGCCTGCAAAAGGATGTCAAAATACATCTTTGTACGATGACACATGGTAACTAGACTTATCGTGGTGACCATTTTGAAATGTATAGAAATATTGAATCTCTAGGTGATGCCCCAGCAACTAACACAGTGTTGAACATCAACTGTACTTCAAAAACAAACAAACACACAGAAAAGGAGATCAGGTTTGTGGTTGCCAGAGGCAGGGACGGGGGGGAGGGAAAAATGGATGAAGGTAGCCAAAAGGCACAAAATTCCCATTATAAGAACTGGAATCACAGGAGTTCCCATCGTGGCTCAGTGGTTAACGAATCAGACTAGAAACCATGAGGTTGCAGGTTCGATCCCTGGCCTTGCTCAGTGGGTTAAGGATCCGGTGTTGCCGTGAGCTGTGGTGTAGGTTGCAGACGCAGCTCAGATCCCACGTTGCTGTGGCTCTGGCGTAGACTGGCAGCTACAGCTCCGATTCGACCCCTAGCCTAGGAACCTCCATATGCCACGGGTGCAGCCCTAGAAAAGGCAAAAAAAAAAAGAACTGGAATCACAGGAAGAAACAGAAGAAAGTTACTCATCTTCAACAGGGAGAAAGGATTTTATGTATTTATCGGTCTGAGGGTGACCCTGGGCTGCAAAAAAGAGCATCATCTGAAAGGTACCAATTGGCAGTCAGAGTGTGTGTAGGCAGACAGACTGGGTCTCACCTGGCCTTTGTGAAAAATTTTTTTTTTTTGTCTTTTTGCCATTTCTTGGGCCGCTCCCGCAGCATATGGGAGGTTCCCAGGCTAGGGGTCTAATCAGAGCTGTAGCCGCCAGCCTACGCTAGAGCCACAGCAACGCGGGATCCGAGCTCCGGATCCTTAACCCACTGAGCAAGGGCAGGGACCGAACCTGCAACCTCATGGTTCCTAGTCGGATTCGTTAACCACTGCGCCACGACGGGAATTCCCCCTTTGTGAAAATTATTCCACCTCCACGAATCCCAGTTTCCTCACTGGTAAATGAGATATTTCATACTCTCCTGGTCAGGATCTTGTAAGGATTACAGAAAGTCCATGTAAAGACCAGGACCCACACCTGATCCACAGCAGGCCTCCCAGAAGCAGCAGCAGGGCGGAAGGAGGAGCAACACTCAGACATTCTTTTGACCCACAAAGGCAGCGGCTCAGGACTCACTTTTGAAGAATACAAACAACCACTTCTCCAGGCCAGTGTTTCCCAAAACTGTTCTGAGTCCGTTAGTTCCCCCAGATAAAATGGCTTTTTAGGAAGAAAAAAAAAAAAAGTGGTGGAGGCATTCATCTGGTCACATATGTTTTGAATACTGTGGGTTAACAAAGAATAATATTTCCATAGTTCCCATCATGGCTCAGTGGTAACGAACCTGACTAGTATCCATGAGGAAGCGGGTTCAATCTCTGGCCTCACTCAGTGGGTTGAGGATCCAGCATTGCCGTGAGCTGTAGTGTAGGTCAAAGATGCAGCTTGGATCCCTCCTTGTTGTGGCTGTGGCATAGGCCGGCCGCTACAGCTCCTACTCAACCCTGAGCCTGGGAACCTCCACATGCTGCAGGTGCAGCCCTAAAAAGACCAAAAAAAAAAAAAAAAGAAGAATTTCCTTACCAACAATTTCTTTGGGATTTAATACAATGCATGTGAAACTCTCACTTAGCAGAATTACTTTTGAGGGAGCATCATATACAACTGCTGATTTATGGAAAACGTTTGAAAAAAGCTGCTCTAAAGATACAAATAATCACAAAAAAGTCAATCTGACAGTGTAAATGAAGAAAATACAATCAATGTTAGGATGAAACACAATAGCATTCTTCCTTGATCATCTTCTTAATAACATCTGCAATTCTGTAGATCTCTTTCCGGCTTTTTACTTGTATAATCCAAGTCAAAAAAGTCAAACAAACATCCATGGTCCTAAGGGAGCCACCCGTGTGTCAGTCATGTCTCAGAATCCGTGACTGGGGCGGCTGCGGAGATCAGTGGCAACAAGTTGGCACATTATGATTCTAGACACAAAAGCAGGGATCTGCCTCCCGGAGAGCCTGCTGGGGTGGGTCAGGGCAGTTCTGAGTCTGGGCAGAAATGAACAGAATTCACCCCAGTTCAGCACAGAATTTTGTCGCCTAAACCCCAAACCAATATTTTGTGTATCCGAGGCCTTACAAAGAGTCCTGAAGGCCTTTATTTTCTGCTTCTAACTCCTGTCTCCTCCGGAAAAAAAAAAGTCAGAGGGACTGAATGGGAAACCAATACCAGGTCACCCTGATTCCAGAAAACTATGCCATCTCACAGTCCAGGCCAAGCCCCAGACGACCCAGTCAGGAAGGTAAGCACCCAGGAGTGTCACCAATCCGCAGTGACACAAACAGCCAACCATCTATCCCACTTTCTGGGCTGTATTTGAACAGGTGGTCTCCGAGAACGTGGACAGGAAACTGGACATGGGGTGTTCAGGCGCAGGGCCTGAGGGGTGAAAGCGGCTCCCTAACCCCTATTTGAGGGAGGCTGAGGGGAACACAGATCCTGCGATGTCTCTACCTTAAAGGTTACCTGGGCATTCTGTAACATTTCTAAGCACAAGACACAAAAATGCCAATATTCCTTGGAGGACTGACAGGCTAAACTAACTGCACATCCCCCACCGAGTGAATTCTCTTGAGGGTCCACCAGCTGGGCGCTGCTCAAGATGCAGTGTGAGAGCAACAAAGAAGCCCTGCCCCCAGAGAGTTGTATTCTAGAACATAAATACAGAGCCCACGGGACTGAGAACAACTCAAACATCTTTGGGGTTGGTTTGGCCTTCACAGCCCACATGAATCCAGGTCGGGATTAGAATCTGTTCAATCACATCTAGAAGATGGTACACATCACCCAGAGAGAGTCTTTATGACTGTCAGGAAAGCATGGCATCTGAAGATCTTGGGAACTGAACCCATGGCGTGTGTACGTGTGTGTGTGTGTGTGTGTGTGTGTGTGTGTACTCAAGTGCACACAGGTGCCTGTGCACACGTCATGTTTGCAACGAACATTGAAAGCATTCATGCAAAGAAAATGGAGGCAGGTTTGCCAACCTCAAGATTCATCACAGGCTGGACTCAAATAAAGATGGTACAAGAAACAAGGATAAATTGATGCCCACAAAGTGCTTTGCTAGGGCAACACTGCCGTCTCCGTCGCAAGTCTGATGAGTTTCATTAACTATTTACAGAGGCTTTGCTAATTGCACAGGGCACTGGGGGAGTTCTAAGAGGGTGCACACTTTTAATGGGTGAAGAGAAACTCTGAGTCTGACAATATAGTTTTAAAATAAGTTGGGGGGGGGGGGAAACAGAGCAGCAAATGCAGCAGCCCCTTCGGAGTGTCTGTCAGGTTGACCAGGCAGCCTCTGAGCTCTTGGTCAGGCCCATGGCCCTGGCCTCAGCCACAGATGCCTGAACCAGATCCAAGTTTGGAAAATCAGATTGTCCTTCCTGGCAGTTTGCTGTTGGAGCTATGTAACTCTGGTTTAGTCTGTGCTAGTCTCTTTTTACATAAGTATCTTGTTAATCATCACGAAACTTGGGAGTTCCCCTGGTGGCTCAGTGGGTTAAGGATTCTCCGTGAGGAAGCAGGTTCAATCCCTGGCCTTGCTTAGTGGGTTAAGGATTCAGTGTTGCTGTAAGCTGCAGTTCAGGTCTCAGACGCAGCTCAGATCCAGTGTTGCTGTGGTTTAGGCCGGCAGCTGCAGCTCCAATTCGACCCCTAGTCATGGAACTTCCATAATGTCGCAGGTGCAGCCCTAAAAATAAAGTTAGGAAGGACTATTGTCCCCCTCCTAATGACATGATACCAAGGACCATCCCACATGCAGACAGAAAAGCAGAGTCAGATGGCAAGACCAGAGAAGGATGAGATGGATGAAAAGAAGAAACTACTCAGGTACCTAATGGTTTTGCAAGTACTGATTTTGTGCCACTGAGGCTGACAGCTGGGTTCTCCAAAGACAACAACCACAACTTCCATGTGCTCTTTTGAAGCCTGGACACTCGCCTACCCATCAGATGTGGACTAACGAACCAGCGACTCAATGATTTACACTGCATGTCGGCTTAGTTAAACTATTTAGATCACAGGCAGGTACTGAGATCTTGTTTCTCTATTGAAGTATTTCCCAAAGTAGCCTGGCAGATAGATCATGGTCAACTATCTGATACATGGGTTGTTCATTGGATAGAAGTGATTGTATTCCCTTTCGATAAGCAGAGTACTTGCGGGACATTGACCAGGAATGGAAACATCTCATTCACATAATGATCATATACTCACTGACCTAGAATTTACTGAGCTCCAACTATGTGCCAGACTATTTGTCGCTGTGGACACAAAGAGCCCAGAGCAGGATTTTCCGATGCTGGATGTTGCAGATTATTTTAAAATGTTATTGAGGAAGCATCTCCACAGTTTCTCTGCAGAAGCAGTGTTTTTAGAAAATTGCCATTCTCTGTTAAAATTCTTCAATATGATTGAGAGCTTGAAACAATTGCATCAAAGGCCTGCAGATGCCATCCTGCAATTCCAGAGTGTTAGATTTGGAAGTACACCATAGCCAGCCTACTTTTCTCTGTACTCTCTGTATCAGCTTCTGCAGCCGCCAAACAAGGAAAGAGTCAGGGCATAGAGTAAGCGAGAAGAGACCTCGTTAGGGATATGGATTGCGAGCAACCTGAGTCTTCTGGTCCCCATCAGGCTCTGACAGGCCTAGACCAAAGGGGGCTGCTGCACGCCTGTCCAGGCTTCACCTCCAGAGTCACCCACTGACATGGCCCTGGAAACGGGGTGTATGCAACATCATCAACGTGGGCTTGGCTGTCACGCAACCTTGGTTTTGAGTCCCAGCCCTGCTCCTGCTCAGAGGGGCTTCCCATCAGTAAACACGGAGGTCACACGCGTCTGTGCTCCACTCAGCCCCTCACACATATCAAGCAGTTACACGTCAGCACATCTTTTTACGATCATGGCAAAGCAGGTCATTTCAAATCTTTGGAATTCTTTTTTAATCTCTAAACTAAGTTTAGAGGATGATTGAGATCTCTGGTTTTGAAATTTTATAATTCTGTATTCCATTTTCCAAGCTGATGTAACATGGAGGAGATTTTTTAGTCTAAGATGTAATCATTTTCCCCTGCGCTTTCCAGTGTCCAGCTGGAAAGATCATGCAGAGGTTTCACCCGAGTCTGCTGGATATTCCAAAGGCTATGAGCCAAAAATTCTATGGAGACACACATATGGTGAGGTCGAGTACTGACTAGAGAGACGGGGACACAGCAGTAGAGAAGCCAAAAGTGATGGGTTTCAAATGCGAGATCTATGCTTCTTGGAAATGCATCTTATGAGACACAGCATGAAAAAGCAACTCATCAAGGACTGGACACGGAGGGCGTGGGCTCAGTTTAGTTATGCATCTCACCACACCTGCACCTTTGCCTTCTGTGCTAACCCACCCAACTGGCCGCTCCAGTGCTTCTGTGCTCCATCCATAGCCACACACCTGGAACAGCGAGGCTACTAGGAGATCAGACCCAAGGATCACAGGCCTGCGTCACCCACCATTCAAGTCACCCAGACCAGCTGAAGTGCTGGTTAATGGGGCAAATCCAAGAGGGGAAATGATGATACTCACTAGCAGCTCGGGGCCAGGGCAGCGGTGGAGGCTGTGGCTTGGCGTTCAGACCCCCTGGCAACCTCGGGACCGACGGCTACTGACCATCTCCGCTTTCGGGAAAAGGTGAGGTCATCTTCCTCGCTGGCTATTTAGTGTGTGAAGAGCAGAGATGTGCCAGGATGCCGAAATCAATTCTCCAAATGTGGTCGAACAGCAGCCCATTTTCTCATTGGGTCAGCTTTCTGGACAACTGCCCTCCAGTATGCAAACAAACATGTTACAGATTCAAGTGTGACATCAGTCCATCTTGAGCTGATAGGGCACCTGCAGAACCTAACCTGCTGCCTGCAGCTCAGCCTAGGTCTCCAGACCCCAGGCTCCCAGTCCCTCAGACCCTGGGAGTCCTCTGGTTGGAAATGTTGAGGAGCCTACCTTAGACGCCTGGGTGAGACGTTTACGGTAAGGATGAAGGGGGCTCAGGACTCACTCCGGAAGCTACACGGCCAGGATCCAGGGAGATGGACCCTGCCCCTCCCGTGTGAAGTAGGAAGGTGTCCTGAAGACCTTAGAGTGGACCCTCGCCCCCCACTCTCCCCATCATCCCATCTCTCCTCTCTTCTCCCAAGACTCTCACTTCTGCCTCTTGTCATCTTATGTTTTGACTAGTCTCTCTGTTTTGCACTGAAAAGATACCAGATGGTGTCAACTCATAGCCACCCAACACCAAGCATCAGTCATGGGCCTGGTGGTAAAACACTCGCAAGCGCTCAGTGGCTGGTGACATTCCCACCTGTGCCGTAGCTCTGGGGGCCTCCTGGCACTGGGGGTCCCGTGCCGTTGTCTTGAGAGAAGACAGCCAGCTTTTGTCAGATCCTCAAAGGTGCCGGGACCTGCAGGAAGAAGACCAGCCTTGCTCAGCTGTGCTCAACTCTCAACTGCTCCCATAGTGCCCTAAGATTTCCATTTGATTTTTGAACAGACACAACTACTCTAGTCTAACTAAACTTCATGTTTCTTCCATTACCTCTACAGTCAGTTTAAATTATCATGTTTTTAATTATTCCAGTGACACCACAGACTACTAAGTGACTAAAATGACCTTTCTGATTATTTCTCCTACGGAAGCATAATTCCCAAGGTTCCTATTCCTGCAGAATTCAGCAAGTTTTCAGTACCTAAGAGTATCTGCCCTTTGCTGCAAAGTTAGTTCCCTCTAATACTTTTTTTTTCCTAATTGAGTCAAAAATCTAACACTGGCAGGACTAAGTGGGTTTGATAAACCCACCAACAGTCGTAAACAAACATTTAATGACACCCCACTGAGGATAACTGCATCAGTGCAGTGTTTCCAAACATCTTGAAATGCCCAGTGATCCTTCCATCAGAATCTCTTCTGAGACATAAAAACTACTGGCACTGAGGATAATTGGGTTTTACTTCTCTCACGGACATGGTCTAATGTTCCTGAGAGGTTTTATGAAACCAGGGAACCATCAACGATTCCTACCGTATTTATGCGGCCCTTGGTGTTCCAGAGAGACCATGATGACACAGAGAGGACCCCAAGATAGTGCACTTGATCCCCGACTGAGGAGGCCTGGGGACAGCCACGCCCCTGCACACAGAGGGATCAAAAGCAAGGCAGAGACAGAATAATATGATTTTAGAAAAACGGGCAAAGAATTTGCTCATTCAGGGAGGATGACATCACAGAGATTTCCTAATGTGCTGAATGGAACAGAAAAAATCATTAATCTGGATGAAGCTAATTAGTGCAACTTTAAAATGGCAAATAGCCTTGGGATGAATGTGCACTGAAGCCGGTCCGCTCTGCCAGGTGCAGTGAAGCCAGTCTATTGACCCCGGGCTGCGGGGAAGGAAAGGGCAGCGTTTCCTGCAGGCACTAAGCAGGGAGTCAGGTGGTTAGTGTTTAAAAGACCCGAACTTCCCGGAGACTTTCAGGGGAAGGTTTTTTGAGATAAGGTGAAGGAGCAGGGTGGGAGTGTGTGTGTGATCAGCAAGGGGGTGTTCTTCTGATTGGTGGGTGGCGAGGTCCCTGGGAGTCAAGTCATCAACCTTCTGGTTCCAACCGGTCTGTGGTCCACGTGTTCACGGGCCGCTCATAGTTAACGGCTTCCACCTGGTGGGGCTTCATTACCTTCAAAGCAGAACATTCTCTACAGCCCTTGAGGAAGAGCTAAATGTCCTTGACCTTGTTTAATGGCTAAAGTATTGTTATTGTGTCTTGCTTGACTCTTTTCCCTTCTTTCTGTGTTTTCTCACTTCTCTGATTAAGTTTATTCTTTGGAACTTGGGGAGGGTCTAGGAAGCTAACATTTTCTACAGACAAGAACAGACAGAGGACATGGGGGTTCTGTCCTGGGAAGGCCTCATAGGGTCTTGCTCGGTTACAGCAGGCTCTGGAGCAGCCTCGTTTTCAAGTGAAAAAGCTCAAACCTGGAGTTCCCTGGTGGTGCAATGGGTTAAGGATCCAGCATAGACACCGCTGTGACACAGGTTTGATCCCTAGTCCAGGAACTTCCATGTGCCTCGCGGGTGGCCAGGAAAAACTTGAAACCCAAGGAGTTTCATGATCCCCTCCTTGGTGTGACGGCAGCAGGGGGCTCTTGTTCCTGTGCTTCAGCCCCCAACTTCAGAGGCTCCAGAACTACTCCCCCACCTGCAGCCTCAGATACACAACAGCTGCGACCCCGCTGGACGAGTGGCCCCACCACCTATAGGTCTGGCCTTCCCATCATGTGGTCTCTGCCCTTGGATGCCCACCTCCCTTCCTCCAGCCTGTTTGTCCAGAAAGGTACAGGCCTTCCCACCACACTCCAGGGCAGGTCTCTTCGTGAACTCAGCCAGGCCAGGACTCAGGATTTCTTTGTGATCTACACTTAGAACTTGGTGCTCTGAATGCACTGTTAGATTTTGTGTTGGGTTAAAAAGTTTCCCTCCATTTGGACCTCCCTTCGGTTTCTGACGTCCGTCCTGCTGCGGTTCCTGGGAATCTCCAGGCTGCTGCATCCCCTGGAATCTGACCCGTCCTCCCCCTTGACCATCTGGAGCACTTGGCACCGCTGAGTCTCAGCCCCTCCTTCTTGAAACAACACCTTGGGTTGGTTTCCAGGAAAACTAGATTCTCCTGGTTTCCCTCCTACATTTTCCTCTCCATCTTCGCTGCTGGCTTGCCCTCATCCAGCCAGTCATTAAGCTGCAATTGCTCAGAGTTCACAGATAGTTCACTCACCTCACACCCTCTCAGTGCCCACGGCCATGCAGACTCCCGAATGCCTAAATCCAGGCTCCACTGCCCTTCAGAGATCCCTGTCTAGACACTCAGTCACCTTCAGGGTCTCCCAAAGGTTTTCAGAAAGAGATACTCCAAGGAGTTCTCCTGTCACCTTCAGGGTCCCCCAGAGGTTTTCAGAAAGAGATACTCCAGGGAGTTCTCCTGGGTTTCAGTGGGTTAAGGACCCGGCATTGTCACTGCTGTGGCTTGGGTTGCTGCCATGACTTGGGTTCGATCTCTGACCGGAGAACTTCCACATGCCTTGAGTGTAGCCAAAAAAAAAAAAGAGTGAAAAAAAATCAGCTTATTAAAAAAAGAAGTATATACTCCACATTCAACATTATACACATCTAAATTCATAATATTTCCAAAAAAAACCTCTGTCTTCCAGTGGCCCCTAAATGAGTCCTGTAAACCACTGTCCACCTGGTCTATAGAAAGTGCTTGACCAAGGCAGGTCTCATCATATCAACCTCCACCTAAAACCCAAGCTGACCTCAGCCCCCTTCCAAAGCCCCCGGGCTCTCCGAGGTCTGCGCCTACTGCCGCCACATCCTCACCGCGACCCCAGGGTCACAGCTGTCCATCCACCCCACCCCCACCAGCAGCACAGGGCCCCAGGTCATTGCCCGCCACCTGGAAAACATCCTCCATCCTCTGACAAGCTAAATCCCACTTCTTCAGAGCTTAGCCGAGACGTGACTCCCAAGAAAGTCCCTTCTGAACCCATGTCCAGGTCAGGGCCACTCACGGGGCCGTCTCCCCGCAGCCCCCGTCACCACGGCCCTTTCCCACTTGCGTCTGTGGTGATTTGCTTGCAGGTCCCAAGACTCTGAGCTGGTCATGCTGTGTCCTGTATGGAATGGACAGGGCCAAGCCCAGGGCCTGGCAATAGCAGGTGGGGGATGAATATCAGTTGAATAAACATGGTGGGTGTTCTCCCCCTTTTCCTGCAGTCATGGGAACTGCATGACTCAGGAGTGGAGAGTTTGTCTTTGAGTTCTCAGGCCAGCAGAGTCTCCCCACTTCAAGCAGCCTGACGTCACCACTGTCACCCAATATTTCCAGCCCCTCCAGCAGAGATCACCTGTTCTCCAGGGACAGGAGGGGGGCCTCAGATTCTGCCCCCTTACAATCGTGCTAGCAAGAGTTTTCTAGGGAAGCTACTGAAACCCCTAACAACAGTCAGCGTGTGGGTTTCATCAGCTCACATCACCCTAACGCTGCAGGAGAATAGATTAGAGAGAGTGAGTACAAAGACAGCGCATGGGGAATATAGGTCACAGCTGTGCCCTGGAGCAGTCCTACCCAGAGCTCCACATGAGTCACCCGTGGTGCTGGAAAGAACAGTCTTGACATGGATTCAAACCCTTTAGCCAAGTAACTAATAAAATGATAAAAGGTCACATAGTCATATTTAGCCTCAGCAACAGGCTATAAATCTGTAAGTGTACTTTTGAATTAAGTTCCTCCTCTTAAATTTAAAAGGATATTTAGTCACCTTAAAATTGTTTTAATTTTAAAAACAAACAACTCTCTTTACTCTCTTTATCCTATGAAGAGGGAGAAGTCAGGACACCAGATTCCTAGCAAGTGATCTTTGCCAAGACAGCAAGGAGAGACCTGTGAGCAACACGCATACTGGCGGGGGGGCGGGGGTCACTAGTCAGAGCTTCTTGCTACAGACAGAGGTGGTCCTTTGCTACTGGTCAGATGCTTGTGTTTCAATGGGATGACCTTTAAATACCTGACCTCAAGACAAGAACAGCTCATCTCCATCAGGATAAAAACTTTTAAGAAAAAAATTTTAAGAAAAGAGAAATGTTCCAATTGGAAGAGATCCGGATCTTTCAGCCACAATGAAATCACTCAGAAGGGCAGGAGCCGCCTCAGAATGCAGGCTCTACTATACTTGGCTTTCTCTGCCTGACTTATGCCCTTGGCTTCCCGCCCTTAAGGTTCATCTGTGCTATTGCAAATGGCAGCACTGCCTCCTTTTTACAGCTGAGTAATATTCCCTTTGTCCGTTCCTCTGTCGACAGACCCTTAAGTTGTTTCCACACCTTGTCTATTGTGAACAGTGCTGCAGTGAACTGGAAAGCCTGCCATCCGGAAATAAGTCAGACAGAGAAAACCAAATACTCTATAAATCTTCAAAAGTCAAATCCATAGCAAGAGACAGAAGAGTGGTGGCCTTGGGCTGGGGGAAGGGGAGAAGGAGCTGCTGGTCAAAGGTAAGAACCTTCCATGTGGGAGGAAGAAGATCTGGGCTCTAACATGCCGAATGGTGGCTAGAGTTAAAAATTCTGTGCTGGATTCTTGAAATCTGCTAGAGAGCAGATCGTAAGGGTTCTCACCACACAAAAAGAATGGTAACTATGTGAGGTGGCGGGGGTCTGACTAACCTCGACAACCAATCCGAGGTCTATATGTGTATCGAATCAGCACATCAGACATGAGTTTACACAATTTTATTTTTCAATTTTACCTCAGTAAAGCTGGAATAAAAGAAAGTGTGCTGTACCAATCTATGAAATACCATTACCCTCGTTATCACCATCGTTGCCGTCTTTGAAGTTTGCCTATAAGTGCAAATAACACATTTGGAGTATCGAGCAACACAGATGTTCTGCATAACCTAGGAAGCAGGGCGGCCGAACTCCGCTTCACTATCAGGACTGCCCAGCACAGAACTTGCCCTTCAGAGGCGTTTATTCTCCTTTCACAGACGAGGAAGCTGGCACACGAGCCAGTTAGGCAGTTCTCAAGGCACAGAGGATGGAAAGGGCCGAGTGGTCCCGAGGGGCACAGACCTAAAGTCAGAGGGCACGGGGCACCCCTGCTCACCCCTCACTGTGCGGCCAGGGCCAGTCCAGGGGCACCAAGCCTCAGCTTCTGGGCTATGAGATGGGACAGTCACACATCACCTCCCAGCTGAAAGGAAGCACTTCAGTCGGGACCTGGCACTGGCAGGTTCTATTTACAAGTCACGTGGACAGCCTGCTGAGAAATAAGTTATCCAGGATGCTCACCCAGGGATCCTGACTCCCCAGGCCTGGGAGGGAACCCAGGAATCTGCATTTTTAACAAGCTCAGCAGGCGAGTGGGAGCATCACCACTGATGCAGCCAGATGCCCCCAATTCCAAAGTCCACGTGGCTGCCCCAGGAGGCGGATTCTCCAGTGCACCTCCGTTTTTGATTGGTTTTCCCTGATGTTCCAGAGATACAAGATGAGAGAGGGTCAGAGCGTTTCGAGGAGCAGCCATGCTTCCAGTCCATCCCAGTCTGTTTTTCTTGTTTCCACTCCCAAACCCGAAGACCTTAAGCCCCACACATCCATCAGCTGGTTTGTGAAAACCACCGATGTTATTGCAAGGAGATAACTGGGCCACCTCTTGAAACATGAGGACCCCAAACCAAGGACTGTATTTTATATAATACATATCCAGTGCTTTCTGGAAAAAATGGAGTGTATGACCTTATTTTCACCATACTGTGTTTCGAGAACAGGCTTCAGGAATCAAAGGCCTTCCAATACAGCACGTCTCCACCATCTGCGCAGTGAAATCACTCTCATGGGGTTGGCTCTGCCCACAGAAATGATAAACAGCATCCTCTCAAGTTCTGAGATGCAAACAAAAGCTACCAGTCAAACAAACGTGTTTTTCCCTCAGGGTTTGTTTTATGCAGCTTTTTTTTCAATGGCCAGGGGCTCTGACAATAAAACAGTAGAGTTACTCATATGGTAAATCAGACATACATGTTGAAGGAGGCTCTTTGAAGCCTTCAGCGGCTCACATTTGGAAAGAGAGAAACACCAGAAAGGTGTCAGAATAGGAAAGGTCTGTGCTGTGCTGCTGACAGAATTAGAAACTCAAAGGGCATCCCTCCCCCACCTCATTCGTGGTAACTATGTCCACATATTGCAAGACTAGCACTCTTCTACCAAGAAAACATACCCAGAAGTGGAGTTCCCATCATGGCTCAGTGGAAATGAATCTGACTGGCAGCCATGAGGACGCAGGTTCAATCCCTGGCCTCGCTCAGTGGGTTAAGGATGGCATGAGCTGATTGCCATGAGCTGTGGTATAGGTCGCAGACACAGCTCGGTTCTGAGGTCACTGTGGCTGTGGCACAGGTGGCAGCTGTAGCTCCAATTTGACCTCTAACCTGGGAACCTCCATGTGCCTCGGGTATGGCCCTAAAAGATGAAAAAAAAAAAAGAGAGAGAGAGAGAGAGAAAGCATATCTGGAAGTGTTCTCGTGTCCTGCTCAGAGAACAGAACATGATCAAGCACATTGTGGCATCAAAATTGCACCAAACCTGCCACCTCATGTGCCGAAAGGCAGGGAGAGACACAGCCCTGCCTCTGTGCCTGGTCTCCCAGCCAACGCCAGTCGTCCCTTTTGTAGAAACGGTAGCCCTTGTTTCGATTTCCTTGGGTTAATCAGTGATCCAGGTGTAAGTGTCCCTCAGAACCAGGACTTACTCCCCTCTGTGCCCCCAGGGCCTAGCACAGGGCAGGACACACAGTTCACATTCAATCAGAACTATACAGACACACCAGGATTATTTTACACAACAAAGCTATTCCATATCTTCCTGGGACTAACATCTTTCAAAGGGCAGAACTCTTTTAAAAAATATGTTTATTTTCTACAGACAGTGCTTTTGCAATAGTACTATATATAAACGTGTTTTTAAATATTGCTGCTAGAAATGCACACTTCAGCCTCAACATTTCCATCAGCAGGGAAACTGTTATATACAGCAATAAATTCATAGCATAGCGTTACATGCAAAGGTTGAAGGGAATGAAGTTAATCTGTATGTCCTAACACGGAAAGATCTTTAAATATAAAGTTATCTGAAGACAGAAAAATATAGAAACATAGGTAGGTAATCATCTTGTTTTTATATGGTAAATGATTCATATATTTAGACGGATAACAATAAATTTCCAGGGGACTTGTATAATTTTAATAGTTTTTAAAATAGCTCCCCCCTCTCTGCCCCATCTCACACACACACACGCATAAATCTGATCACATTGGTAAAAATCAAGAGAAGGAGAGATACCCCCATCTTCTTCAAAAGAGATGCTTGGCAAAAACCATTCAACATGGAAGATTAACCTGCCTTACAGTGAGGACAGGAAAAAGAGAGACAAAGAGACTCTGAAGAGGGGCGATGTGCCATTACCATGTTGGAGGGGAAAGGAAGCAGGCGAGCATCTTGTGCAGTGAGGAGGCAGCCAGGAGGAGATGGCGCCAGAAGCAGCTCCCTCTGGGAGGAGAGAGTCAGACGGTCACCCACCGCCCTCCACTGATCCCCCCTCTGCACAGTGGACTTGAACAGCTCAGCAAAGACACCCACGCGCAGTGACCTGCAGCCACAGTGAGGGAGAGAGCAGGCTGAAGGACCCAAACAGGGAAGGAAGTGGGCATGGCGCCCTGGTGCAGGTGCAGCTGGAAGTGCACCCTGGGGCCCAGGTGACAATGTGAAGCAAAGGGCGATGCACAAGTCCAGTGATTTCATGAGGCTTGACCATTTTTAGTTGATTCAGTCACGGGGGTAATCCGATTTTAACTTGCTTCTAAAGATGCTTGGCAGGGAGTTTCCACCAAGGCTCAGTGGTTAGCAAACCCAACTAGTATCCATGAGAACGGGGGTTCGATCCCTGGTCTCGCTCAGTGGGTTAAGGATCCAGCATTGCCGTGAGCTGTGGTGTAGGTCACAGAAGCGGCTCAGATCAGGCGTTGCTGTGGCGTAAACTGGCAGCTACAGTTCCAAATTGACCCCTAACCTGGGAACCTTCATGTGCCATGGGTGCGCCCCTAAAAAAAAAAAAAGAGACAATCAATCAATCAATAAAAATAAAGACGCTGGCAGATAGACCCCTTGCAGGTGCAGCTACGCCATCATAGACTATGTCACCCCTGCAAGCCTTCCATCCCACAAAGTGACGGTGTCAGCCAAGGGCTGGCATCTCCACAAACCACAGCCAGGCTTTCAAAGGACCAAGGGCTGCAGGGACACAGAGGTTTCCCACACTCCAGCCCACAGCCCTCCGGGGCACGACTAGCTCTCCAGCTCCCACAGGCAGCCTGAACTCAACTCCTTTCTGTACATGTGCCTTTTAAAACTTTTCCTGGCATCGTTGCCTTTTTACTTCTGGTAATTGCTTTAGAAGAACAAAGCTCTTTGTTTAAGGGGGGGGCTCAGGGATCTCGTAATTGCCACGAGGCACATGAGAGGTTCCTAGACTTTCTAAACAGTTTCTCTTTTAACATTAAATATTAAGTTCCTAATGTTTGGCCAAAATACAGAGGTTCCCTTGGGAGGGGGAGGGGATGTTCCCGGGAAGATTGGAGGCCGATAAGTGATACTCCTGGTCACCGCCGCAGAACCACGAAGCATAAGGCGCACACTGAGCAGGCCAGGGCCCTGAATCCAGCAGCTCTGCCTGGAAGAACCACGCGCTCCCACCTCCAGCATCCAAACCTGTTCCCACCCTGCAGCTGATTCATCCGCCCGCCCTGTGACTCACTACACACGATCAGTTCTTGCAGGGGCCTTTGTGGAAACTGCAGGGGCCACCTCCTTAGCCCTTCTTTCTCCTTTAGTGTTTGACATCCTTTTCCCCAGAACTTTCCACCTGTAACTAAGAGTAATCTTGGGGACACTAAGTACAGTAATTGGGATGGGGAGCCAGACACCCAGATGTGCTGGGAGGTGGGAGCATGTTGTGTCTCCAGGTAGTTCCAAGAACCCAAAATACCCTGATTGGAACTTCAGAGATGCTGAGGAGACCCTGTGGCCTGAGAGTACAGACCTCATTCAGCTCTGGTGTCAGGCAGTGATCAGAAAATGCTGGATGATCTGTCTGCCAGGTGCAGGACCAGGCATGTAGGAGAGGAGACAGGAGAGCAAGGGTGCCCTTTCCAGGCACAGGACCAATTTCCAAAACAATGTCTTAATTGGGCAGAAAGTCTAGGCTGTGATAAAAGATCCTCTGCTCACAATTTTCTGATCCAGACCTCCAGTCCGCTAACAGTAGGAAACTCTGAGTTCCCTGGTCACGCACTGCACGGAAGACCAGGCACACAGTCCAGGAAGCTGGGATTCTGGGATATTCAGGAACAGCAGAGACAAAACAAAAATAAAAAAGCTGGAGTTCCCGTCGTGGCGCAGTGGTTAACGAATCCGACTAGGAACCATGAGGTTTCGGGTTCGGTCCCTGCCCTTGCTCAGTGGGTTAACGATCCGGCGTTGCCGTGAGCTGTGGTGTAGGTTGCAGACGCGGCTCGGATCCCGCGTTGCTGTGGCTCTGGCGTAGACTGGCAGCTACAGCTCCGATTCGACCCCTAGCCTAGGAACCTCCATATGCCGCGGGAGCGGCCCAAGAAATAGCAACAACAACAACAACAAAAATAAAAATAAAAAATAAAAATAAAAAAGCTAATAAAACTGAGCTTCTCCACTTGCCTCTCACTTTGCGCTAACTAGTTCTGCATGAGTTAAATAGTTCTATCTTATATTTGCAGAATGGTTTACACGGAGGATTTAATCTTCACGTCAGAATTAGGCATTATTAAAAGCTGAGGACCCCAGGAGGGGACCTCATCAGGCCTCTCTGGTTCTAGGAGCTACATGGGGGGCTGGCCCAAGGCTGGAGGTTATTCTGAGCCCTTCTCCAAAGAGCCTAAAGCAGAGGTCTCTGTGGTGGCAGCAGCGACTGGATAGACACCTGCATTTTCCATACCACCAGCATCCCTGGTATGGGAACTCTCCTGTGCAGCTATCCTTCCACCGAAGGAAATGGTGCTTCACTATCCGTTGCTGTCATGGTTTGGAGACAATACGAAAGGCACTGTCGCCTCACCTCTTCCACCTGCTTGCTCACGCTGGAAACCATGTGAGAGACTCACAGTCTGAGGTAGAACTGGGGTCCAGCAGAGCTGTACCTCCCCAGGGCCCCTGCTCACAAGTCCCTTTGGACCTGCTGGGCCTGAGGGTGGGAGGTGGCACCACCACTGAAGAAAGGGGACAAAGAGAGGGATGTCGGGGCTCCCCTCCCCAAGACAAGGAGACACATCACAGTGAGGTCAGGCTGGCTGGGTCCACCTCCAGATTCCTGGACAAGTGCAAGCCCCCGGAGAGTTTAGGTTTCAGGGGAAGAAGCGCTAGCCTAGAGGAGCGAGTGCTGAGACCTCCCAGCCCAGGTTGTGACAGCAGGAGGCCAGGACCAGCAGCCCTGACCTCGCAGGCATCAGCTGTAGCTCAGGCAGAAAAGGAGTCCTAGGAAACCAACACTGACTTTTATCTCCTTTTAAAAACAATTTAAAACTGGGGTAAGTTAATGCATGTCACTTTCAAATCCAAGACCTTTTTATAATAGAACTTGGATTCTGCTAATAACCAAGTACAGCCTGCTACCGCTACAGCCCTTGTCAAGACACACAGACACACTGGCCACAGGCGCCCAGGCCAGGTCTCCATCAGGGCCACCCACACAGTCCTGTCTGTCCCTCACCTGGGTTAGAAGGGACTCGAACCACTTCCACCCCCAGGTATAGCTGGGATGGTACTCAGCAGCTCCGTGCTGGGGGCATCGCACCCACAAAGCACAGGAGGGTGGGACCAGAGCTTCACACCCCTCACTAAGCTCCTTGCATAAAGATGACAAAAGTGAGGCCTTCAAGGAGCCCAACTTCATCCAAAGGGGCTGCAACTGAACCCAAGGGGCCATGCGGTCAAGTAAAGCTCCCACTAAGGCCACCCTCTCTCCTCCCTCCCCTTCCCCACAGCAAAGACTCCCCTCCCCCACCCCAAAGACCCCACCCCCCCCACCCCCATCTTTCACAAGGGAGAATCCAGTTCTGCAGAGAAGAGTGAGAGCTCCAGCAGGGGGAGGGCCTCAGCAGTGTGGCTTTGCAGTCAATTACACTTGCATTCGCAGGAACAGGAGCAGCATGATTTGGTGTGGCCCTGCGGCTTCGACGAAACAAAAATTATTAATAGGAAAACCATTTATTTCCACTTCACCTCATGATGTAGTAAACGAGCTTTTGGCAGCCGGTTCTGCTCCGCTTTAATACTAACCTTAAAATGAGTCTGCATTCCTGAGCGTGTGCCCAGGCGGCCTTGTGATACCCCGGTGTGAGGCCGCACTGCGGGCCACACTGCTGACACCATCCCCTGGCGCCACACAACCTGACCCTTTCTCCAGGCTCCTCGCTCTGGGGTTCTCTTTTAAAACACTCCTGTGAGGCTAAACACATGAACTCACCCCAAGATCAGGGTTGTTTTTCAGCTACTTTCCTTCTGCCTCAAGGATCCTGAGTGCCATGAGCACAGCAGGAGCCAGCTGGGGCAGAAAGTGGGATGGGCAACCCCATCACCCCTCCCTGGGGCTAGCCCTGGCCCCCCTCAGTGGATTGAAGGGGCCCAACTCATGCTGGCGGAAGGCAAAATGACAACTGGGTCTGAACGTTCTCCGTGGAGAAGCCTCAGGAAGGACACTGCACCCGGACAGCAGCAAGCTGGTCAACTGAAATTCCCTGGTGGGACCTGTTAGCCAAGCCACACCCGCACTCAGGGGACGCTGAAGGGGTGACATTCTCCGTCCATGGCAGACACAATGTTTTCATTGCATGTCATCCCCACCAAGACTCAGGGACCTGCTAAATAAGAAGTGACCTGATTTGTTCTCCCCCCCACCCCGGCTTTACTGACGGTTGACCTAAAACGACAGTGTGTGACGTGTGCCGTGTGCTGGTTTGATGCGATGCCATTAGCTGTTTGCATCAACCAGTGCCTCCGTCTTTGCAGAGCTGCTATTTCTCTTTGGTGGGGAGAACAATGAAGACGTACTCCTAGTAACTTTCAAGAACACAATGCGCAACTGTTAACAATCACCACAGAGTTGGGCTTTGGGTCCCAGACCTTACCTTCTAAGTGGAAGTTTGTCCACTTTGACCAACCTCTCCCCTTAATCGGACAGAATTCCAGAAGCGTTACCTTAGAAAGAGGAGCTGTAGTTGGTCCTCCTAAGTGAGTCGAAGGAACAACGTTTAGGGCGTCAGCAGGTTCAAGCCCATCCGGATGGCGCAGAGCGATATTCTCGGCCCAGAGGAACCCACCCCTGCTCCCTGGCTCATGCTACAGGGACTTGAGGTACCTCTAAAAACTACACTGTGGGAAATACATCTCCTCCCATGGAGCTGACTCTAGTCTAGTTTTCCTTAAGCTAAAGTGAGATGCCCCTTCCTCCAGGGGCCCCGACCCTCACTGGCTAAATCAGACCCCCCCCATCACCTGTTCCCAGAGCACCTGTATCCTCCTTGGGACACTTTTCACAACTGCTGTTAAGCCACTAATGTGAACCATCTATTTATTGTCTACCTGCTCCAGCAGAATGAAAATCCATGAAGACAGGTATTCCCATTGTGGCTCAGTGGGTTAAGAACATGACATGCTGGAGTTCCCGTCGTGGCTCAGTGGTTAACGAATCCGACTAGGAACCTTGAGGTTGCGGGTTCAATCCCTGGCCTCACTCAGTGGGTTGGGGATTCAGCATTGCCGTGAGATACAGTGTAGGTTACAGACAGAGCTCGGATCTGATGTTGCTGTGGCTGTGGTGTAGGCCAGCAGCTACAGCTCTGATTGGACCCCTAGCCTGGGAATCTCCATATGCTGCAGCTGCAGCCCTAGAAAAGACAAAAAAAAAGAGTATGACATACTGTCTGTGAGGATTTGGGTTTAATCCCCGGCCTCAGTCAATAGGTTAAGGACCCGGTATTGCTGGAAGCTGTGGCACAAGTCCCAGATGCAACTCCCATTCGACCCCTAGCCCAGGAATTTCCATGTGCCGCAGGTGCAGCCATAAAGGGAAAAAAAAGTGAGAGAAAATTCCACAAAGACAAAGTTATATTTGCCTCTTCACTGTTGGATTACCAGTAGCCAGTAGGTACACAAATGTTATTAGATGAACAAGTAAATAATACAATTTTAAATGTCTAGAAAACAGTAAACATAGAACATCTACCAGGATAGACCACATTCTGAATCATAAAAAAAAGTGTCTCTATTAACTTAAAAGCTTTCAAGTCATACAAAATATATTCTCTGAGCTCAATGTAAGCTAGAAGTTAATAATAGAAAGACATCTTGAAAATCCCCAAGTATTTAGAAACTAAAAAAAAAAAACCCTTCTAAATAACTCATAGATCAAAAGGGAAATCAAAAAGTAAATTAGAATAAAAATGGCAAAAGTTAGTGATAAAGAGAGGATCCTAAAGGCAGCAAGAGAAAAACAGAATGTTACTTACAAGGGAACCCCCATAAGAATATCAGCTGACTTCTCTACAGAAACACTACAGGCCAGGAGGGAATGGCAAGAGATATTTAAAGTGCTAAAAGGAAAAAATATGCAACCTAGAATACTCTATCCAGCAAGAATATCATTTAAAATAGAAGGGGAAATAAAAATTTTTTCCAACAAACAAAAACTTAAAGAATACTGCAACACAAAACCCAGGTTAAAGGAAATATTGAAAGGGCTTCTCTAAACCAAAAAGAAAGGAAGGAAAGGGAAGAAAAAAGAAAAGAAAGAAAAAAAGAAGAAGAGGAAGAACTAGGACTGAGGAAACCGCAATCAGAGAGCAGTCACTCAAATAAGCCAGCATACAGATTTAATCATGAACAGGCCTCAAACAAAATAAAATTAAAAAGAAAAAAATAAAAAAGTCATCAAAACCATAAAATGTGGGCAAGGGATGTTAGGAAGTAAATAACCCTTTTTGTTTGTTTGTATGTTTCTCTTCTTAATTTTAAATATAGTAATGAAGTGTTTGAACTTACAGGACCATCAGGCTAAAGCACACAATTATGGGAAGGGGTTAGCATACTTAAAAAAACAGGGCAACCACAAGCCAAAACCAAATATTGCATTTGCAAAAAATGAAAAAAAAAATACACTCAAGCAGATAATAACAGGAGACCATCCAACCAAAAAAAAAAAAAAAGAAAGGAAGAATGGAGAACCATAGAATCAACTGGAACACGAGCTTCAAATGGCATAAATAATCATCTATCAATTATCACCTTAAATGTCAATGGACTGAACACCCCAATCAAAAGACACAGAGTGGCTGAGTGGATAAAAAGGCAAAAACCTTCAATATGCTGCCTACAAGAAACTCACCTTAGGACAAAAGATACATACAGATTGAAAGTGAAAGGGTGGGGAAAAATATTTCATGCCAATAGACATGACAGAAAAGCAGGAGTCGCAATGCTCATATCAGACAAAATAGACTTTAAAACAAAAGACATAAAGAAAGACAAAGAAGGACACTACTTAATGATTAAGGGATCCATCCAAGGAGAGGATGTTACTATCGTCACAATATATGCCCCAAATATAGGAGCACCCAGATACATACAACAAATATTAACAGACATAAGGGAGATATTGATGAGAATACAATCATAGTAGGAGACCTTAATACCCCCCTCACATCAATGGACAGATCCTCCAGACAGAAAACCAATAAAGCAACAGAGATCCTAAAGGAAACAATAGAAAAGTTAGACTTAATTGACATCTTCAGGACACTACATCCAAAAAAAGCAGAATACACATGCTTCTCAAATGCTCATGGAACATTCTCAAGAATCGACCACATATTGGGACACAAAGCGAATCTCAATAAATTTAGGAGCATAGAAATTATCTCAAGTATCTTCTCTGACCACAATGCCATGAAATTAGAAATCAACCATGGGAAAAGGAAAGAGAAAAAAACCTACTGCATGGAGACTAAACAACATGCTACTAAAAAACCAATGGGTCAATGAGGAAATCAAGAAGGAAATTAAAAACTACCTCAAAACAAATGATAATGAAGACACAACCGCTCAAAATCTATGGGATGCTGCGAAAGCAGTGCTGAGAGGGAAATTCATAGTAATGCAGGCCTTTCTCAAAAAAGAAGAAAGATCCCAAACTGACAACTTAACCCTCCACCTAAATGAATTAGAAAAAGAAGAACAAAAAAGTCCTAAAGTCAGCAGAAGGAAGGAAATTATAAAGATCAAAGAAGAAATCAATAAAATAGAGACTCAAAAAACAATAGAGAAAATTAATAAAACCAAGAGCTGGTTCTTTGAAAAGGTAAACAAAATTGACAAACCCCTGGCCAGACTCACTAAAAAGAGGAGAGAAAGAACCCAAATAACCAAAATTATAAATGAAAAAGGAGAAATCACAACAGATACAGCAGAAATACAAAAAACCCTAAGAGAATACTATGAACAACTATATGGCAACAAGTTTGACAATCTGGAAGAAATGGACAATTTTCTAGAATCTTACAGCCTGCCAAAACTGAATCAAGTAGAAACAGACCAACTGAACAGACCGATCACTAGAAATAAAATTGAAGAGGTCCTAAAATCACTCCCTACAAATAAAAGTCCAGGACCAGATGGCTTCACAGCTGAATTTTATCAAACATATAAAGTGGAATTGGTGCCCATCCTCCTTAAACTCTTTCAAAAGGTTGAAGAAGGAATACTCCCAAAGACATTCTATGATGCCACCATCACCCTCATTCCAAAACCAGACAGAGATACCACCAAAAAAGAAAACTACCGCCCAATATCATTGATGAATATAGATGCAAAAATTCTCAACAAAATCTTAGCCAACCGAATCCAACAACATATCAAAAAAATTATACACCATGACCAGGTTGGGTTCATCCCAGGTTCACAAGGATGGTTCAACATACACAAATCAATCAGCATCATATACCACATTAACAAAAAAAAAAGTCAAAAATCATATGATCATCTCAATAGATGCAGAAAAAGCATTTGACAAAGTCCAACATCCATTCATGATCAAGACCCTCACCAAAGTGGGTATAGAGGGAACATTCCTGAGCATAATCAAAGCCATTTATGATAAACCCACAGCAAATATAATACTCAATGGGGAAAAACTGAAAGTCTTCTCACTCAAATCTGGAACAAGACAGGGATGCCCACTCTCACCACTGCTCTTCAACATAGTATTGGAAGTCCTAGCCACAGCAATTAGACAAACAAAAGAAATAAAAGGCATCCATACAGGAAGAGAAGAGATCAAACTGTCACTGTATGCAGATGACATGATACTATACATAGAAAACCCTAAGGACTCAACCCCAAAACTCCTTGAACTGATTAATAAATTCAGCAAAGTAGCAGGATATAAGATTAACATTCAGAAGTCAGTTGCATTTCTGTATACCAGCAATGAAATATTAGAAAAGGAATACAAAAATATAATACCTTTTAAAATTGCACCTCACAAAATCAAATACCTCGGAATACACCTGACCAAGGAGGTATAGGACCTATATGCCGAGAACTATAAAACTTTAATCAAAGAAATCAAAGAAGATGTAAAGAAATGGAAAGATATCCCATGTTCCTGGATTGGGAAAATCAATATTGTAAAAATGGCCATACTACCCAAAGCAATCTACAGATTCAATGCAATCCCTATCAAATTGCCCATGACATTTTTCACAGAACTAGAACAAACAATCCAAACATTTATATGGAACAACAAAAGACCCAGAATCGCCAAAGCAATCCTGAGAAACAAAAACCAAGCAGGAGGCATCACTCTCCCAGACTTCAAGAAATACTACAAAGCCACAGTCATCAAAACAGTGTGGTACTGGTATCAAAACAGACAGACAGACCAATGGAACAGAATAGAGAATCCGGAAATAAACCCTGACACCTATGGTCAATTAATCTTTGACAAGGGAGGCAAGAACATCAAATGGGAAAAAGAAAGTCTATTCAGCAAGCATTGCTGGGAAACCTGGACAGCTGCATGCAAAGCAATGAAACTAGAACACACCCTCACACCATGCACAAAAATAAACTCCAAATGGCTGAAAGACTTAAATATACGACAGGACACCATCAAACTCCTAGAAGAAAACATAGGCAAAACACTCTCTGACATCAACATCATGAATGTTTTCTCAGGTCAGTCTCCCAAAGCAATAGAAATTAGAGCGAAAATAAACCCATGGGACCTCATCAAACTGAAAAGCTTTTGCACAGCAAAGGAAACCAAAAAGAAAACAAAAAGACAACTTACAGAATGGGAGAAAATAGTTTCAAATGATGCAACCGACAAGGGCTTAATCTCTAGAATATATAAACAACTTATACAACCCAGCAGCAAAAAAGCCAATCAATCAACGGAAAAATGGGCAAAAGACCTGAATAGACATTTCTCCAAAGAAGATATACAGATGGCCAACAAACACATGAAAAAATGCTCAACATCGCTGATTATAAGAGAAATGCAAATCAAAACTACCATGAGATACCACCTCACACCAGTCAGAATGGCCATCATTAATAAATCCACAAATAACAAGTGCTAGAGGGGGTGTGGAGAAAAGGGAACCCTCCTACACTGTTGGTGGGAATGTAAACTGGTATAGCCACTATGAAGAACAGTTTGGAGATACCTTAGAAATCTATACATAGAACTTCCATATGACCCCACAATCCCACTCTTGGGCATCTATCCGGACAAAACTCTACTTAAAAGAGACACGTGCACCCGCATGTTCATTGCAGCACTATTCACAATAGCCAAGACATGGAAACAACCCAAATGTCCATCGACAGAGGATTGGATTCGGAAGATGTGGTATATATACACAATGGAATACTCCTCAGCCATAAAAAAGAATGACATAATGTCATTTGCAGCAACATGGCTGGAGCTAGAGAACCTCATACTGAGTGAAATGAGCCAGAAAGACAAAGACAAATACCATATGATATCACTTACAACTGGAATCTAATATCCAGCACAAATGAACATCTCCTTAGAAAAGAAAATCATGGACTTGGAGAAGAGACTTGTGGCTGCCTGATGGGAGGGGGAGGGAGAGGGAGGGATCGGGAGTTTGGGCTTATCAGACACAACTTAGAATAGATTTACAAGGAGATCCTGCTGAATAGCATTGAGAACTTTGTCTAGATACTCATGTTGCAACAGAAGAAAGGGTGGGGGAAAAATGTAATTGTAATGTATACATGTAAGGATAACCTGACCCCCTTGCTGTATAGTGGGAAAAAAATAATAATAAATAATTTTTAAAAAAGTAAATTAGCATTTTAAACTAAAAGAAATTGAAAGCACTACAAATCAAAATTTGTGGGATGGAGCTAACGTGCTACATAAAGGGAAAGATGTATAGCACTAAACCCACATATTAGAAAAGAAGGATCTCAAGTTAATTAGCTCAACTTCCAGCCTCAGAAAGTTTTTAAAAGTAGAGAAAATTAAACCCAAAGCAATCAGAATGAAAGAAAGAGCAAAAATCAGAATGACAATCACTGGAATAGTAAAGAGTGAAAGGAGAGATACAAGTAATGTGATCAAAAGCTGGTTCTCTAAGAAGATCAATAAAACCGACAAACCTCCTTTTCACAGGGAAAAAGAGGGATGGAATAAACAAGCAATACCAAGCATGCCAGGACTTTGGATTCCACTGATATTAAAAGAGAAAAAGCAAATATGATCAACTTCATGCTGACAAATTTGATAGCTCACAGGAAATGGTCACATTTGTTGAGAAACAAAACTCAAAATTCTTGATTTACGGTGTGGTCACCTCATCCGTGAGGCCTTTTTTCTGGCTCTGACCGTCACTTAAACTGTATTGTCACCCCAGCCCCCACCCCTCACTGCCTCAATCTTTCTCCACGGATGTGACCACTTTCCAATGTCGCATGACTTCCTTATTCATTTCATTTATATGGTCTCTTCCAGCCACCCACCCTCCCCCAGCGGTGAGATCCCGAGGGTTCTCTGAGACCTCTGCTTTCTTACTGATACATCCCCAGTGACCAGAAGAGGACCTGAGTGAATGAGGGAAGGAGGAAGGGAATGGATAAATTAACGAATGACAGCTTCTCTATCTCTGCCACCCAAGAGCTCTGAGGTCTTCCTTCTTAGCCCAGAAGGCGACCTTGTGCCCACATGGTGAGATGACAGGAGAACCCAGGACAGAGTATTCTACCCCTGGCATCCCTTAATTATGCTGCTCGTTGACCTCTCTGGGTTTCAGCATCCTCACTTACAACAAGAGAAATTTTACCCGGTGATCTCTGAGATTTAAATGATGGGTATTTGTAATGTGCTTTTCTCAAAAATAAGCTACAGATCCACCAAAATTGGGATGAGTTGGTAAATTAGAGTATATGCATGTGCTATAGTTCCATGTAACAGCTTTTTAAAATGAAGTATATTTATCTCTACTTATTTGGAAAAAAATCCATGCCACATATTGTTAAGCAAAAAGAGACATTGTCAAACAATATAGTAAAAACACATAAAACCATATATGTCACATGCATGTGATTGGACAGGGGACCGCCTGGTGTGACAGCCAAGCTGTCAGCTGCGGTTACTTCAGGGCAAAGCGTCACTTAGTTCATACACTTCAAAACCAACAGAGTGAAATACAGTTTAAAAATCTACTTTTTGCATTTTTTGCTCTTTCTAAAATTTTCTGTTTCCATACAACTCTTTTTTTTACTGCTATTTTAAATGAAAATAAACCTAACCTCAAGCTCTCTGCTTGGGTTGGGCTGCGGAGCTGAGGCGCTATTTCTCAGGGCCCGCATACCCCAGTGAAATGACCAGAGCCTGCGGCCATCAGAGCCTGTCCCCAGCCAGGCCTCAGGAGCAGACCATCCAAATGCACACGTGGCAAGTCCGTGACAGATAGCTTTTCTTGATGGGTTTTCCTGCCTGAGAAAGGAACAGACCCTTAAAGGCAGTGCATCCACAGCCTTCCAAGGGCTGGCGCAGAAACACTTTCTCCTAACACACTGCTAAGGGCAGAAACCCTTCCAGCCCTCCTTATGTTCCAGGCAGCAGTTTGTGCTGATTTCATTCCACAGAAGGAAGAGCAGGTTTTGGAAACAGCCAAGTCCAAGCGTTCCTCGTCATTGCATTTGGTTTCACTTAGATAATTCTTGGCGTGGTTCGTCCTTCCCGTCGTGCTGACCATTTTGTCTGACCCCAGATAGGTTCCCCGCTGAAAATGCAGCGTCCCGAAACCCCCCTGACTCCAGACAGGTTCCCCCCTGAAAATGCAGTGCTCCGAAACCCCCCTCATCACCAGAAGATTCTTCCAGGCTGAGGCACACAGCTAATCACAACCAGCTTCTAAGTCCTAAAGGTCACTGCCTTCCCTGCTGACGGCTGTTGGGCTTTCACCTGCTCCCTCCCATCTCTCCACTGGGTGAGAACAGGGTGTGCAGTAGGGGCACCAATCCCCAAGGTTTGCTTGATGTTCCAAGTCTGTGCCAAGCTCACTGCTGAGCGGCGTTCAGCACGTTTCCTAAAGTGCGCTGACTCTGAAGGAAAGAGAGTTCCCTCATTCCAAAGAATGGACAAGACGGGGGCTCGGGGGAAGGGGAGGTGGTCACTGGAAAAGAGGAGGAGAAAGGTCAGAATCTGTGATCTGGCAGCTCATCCAAGATCTACCTGGAACTGGATGGCAACCATGTTATTATAGCAAGATAATCCAACTTCAGGTGTTATATTTCCAACAGCAGCATTAATTCCAGCTGAATCCATCTTCTGAAAGCAACAGGGCTGGGACTTTTATAATAGTAGACCTTTGTTATACACGTATCACTTGTTAAGAAGTCAAAGTTCATCAAGAGATGCAAGAAAACAGCTTCATTAATGGAACCCACGTCCTCCTTATTGACACAGCCCCCTAAACCTGACACCTCTCAGGTGGATTTGCAGCTCTGGAAACCTCAGCCTACAGTTTGGACAAAATTGCCGGTAAATTCCATTTCTAAACAAGAGAATAAACTGGTACTCTTCCTCCAGGCTCATTTAGACTGTCCTTCCTTCAGTTCCTCTAGATGGCTCCTCTTCCTAATTCATTGGACCTTTAAAGGACAATTAGAATAATCTTTCAAGCTGTAATAGAGCAACTGATATTATGATATTTATTATTCATGTCTATAGTTTATGCTTCTATGTGGATCTTATAGTACATAAGAAACCATATTATAAAAAGTAAAAGATGTGGGAGCTCCCTGGTGGCTCAACAGGTTAAGGATACAGTGTTGTCACTGCTGTGGCACAGACATATTATGAGTTGTTCATGAAAACTGTAATTTACCAAAAACAAACATTCCCCCAAAAAAGAGAAATAATACTATTGAAATAAGTTTCAAAAGAAAATTTTTTGCTGCTCTTCTAGGCCACATACTTTAGAACTCAAAAGACTATTATGACGTACCACCTCACACCAGTCAGAATGGCCATCATTAATAAGTCCACAAATAATAAACTCTGGAGAGGGTATGGAATCCCTCCTATGCTGTTGGTGGGAATGTAAACTGGTACAACCACTATGGAAAACATTATGGAGGTACCTCAGAAAACTAAATATAGAGCTACCATATGACCCAACAATCCCACTCCTGGGCATATATCCAGACAAAATTTTCTTTGTCTTTTTCATGCACCCATGTGTTCATTGCAGCACTATTCACAATGGCCAAGACATAGAAACAACCTAAATGTCCATCAACAGATGAATGGATTAAGATGTGGTATATACTAGAGTTCCCATCGTGGCTCAGTGGTTAAGGAATCCAGCTAGGAACCATGAGGTTGTGGGTTCGATTCCCGGCCTTGCTCAGTGCGTTAAGGATCTGGCGTTGCCATGAGCTGTGGTGTAGGTCGCAGAGGCAGCTCGGATCCCACATTGCTGTGGCTCTGGCCAGCGGCTACAGCTCCGATTAGACCCCTAGCCTGGAAACTTCCATTGCGGCCCTAGAAAAGACCAAAAAATATATATATATATATATATATATGTGGTATATACACACAATGGAACTCTACTCAGCCATAAAAAAGAACAAAATAATGCCATTTGCAGCAACATGGATGGAACTAGAGATTCTCATACTAAGTGAGGTAAGTCAGAAACAGAAAGATAAATACCATATGATATCACTTATATCTGGAATCTAATTTATGGCACAAATGAACCTTTTCACAGAAAATAAACTCATGGCCTTGGAGAACAGACTTGTGGTTGCCAAGGGGGAGGGAGTGGGATAAACTGGGAATTTGGGGTTAATAGAAGCAAACTATTGCATTTGGAGTGGATAAGCAATGAAATCCTGCTGTATAGCACTGGGAACTATTTCTAGTCACTTGTGATGGAGCATGATGGAGAAGAATGTGAGAAAAAGAGTGTGTGTGGATGTGTGACTAGGTCACTTTGCTGTACAGTAGAAAATTGACAGAACACTGTAAACCAACTACAATGGAAAAAATAAAAATCATTAAAAAAAAAAAAAGAAAAAAAGAAATCAGGAGTTCCCGTCGTGGCGCAGTGGTTAGCGAATCCGACTAGGAACCATGAGGTTGCAGGTTCGGTCCCTGCCCTTGCTCAGTGGGTTAACGATCCGGCATTGCCGTGAGCTGTGGTGTAGGTTGCAGACGCGGCTCGGATCCCACGTTGCTGTGGCTCTGGCGTAGGCCGGTGGCTACAGCTCCGATTCGACCCCTAGCCTGGGAAACTCCATATGCCGCGGGAGCGGCCCAAAGAAATAGCAAGAAGACAAAAAAAAAAAAAAAGGAAAAAAAAAGAAATCAAAAGAAGAGTGAAGATGACTGAAATAACATCTACAAGATAAAAATATACATCTGTACTAGATACTGTCCAGGATTTTAAGCCACAGTTACAGTTCCTAAGCTCAGCCTCTATCCATCTGAGCAAACCTGGAAGGACTAGAGACCAACATGGAGCAATGCAGCGGATCCCCAGGGCCAGTCTGTCTGGTCCATCCCTCCAGCTGCCCTGCACTCAGGTTTCGGCCAAGGCCGACCTCCCAGAGCATCCCGTGCTCAGCAAGAGGGTGCAGCCAGCATCCCATCATGTGACCACTGAACACTCAAGGAGGCAAAACCCAACTCCTTTACCATACTTGACTCACCGTCTTCATCACCGTAACAACCAAACAAAATCACTGCGTGTGTAAGAGGGTGATGTTAATGGTCAGACCACAGACACCCCCGGACATCCTGGGCTGTCCCGGGGAAGCACAGAAGAACCCCCAACCTACTTCTGAGCCCTGGGACTCCCCAACATGGTGCTTGTGATTAGCTTCAAAGCTGGAGACCAGCTGGGAGGAAACATGAGCTGTTGGGGGCCGCTTGATTAAGTGTTAGTTGGAGAATTTTCCACTGAGCATCCACTTTGCAGTGCAGCTAGGGAGGGAGGGAAAAAAAACAAGTCTCTCCTGCAAACATTCTAGGGGGCAAAGGTCTATTGTGCAAAGAAGAACACGGCCCCTGGGGCTGCTCAGTGGACAAGCCTCGGGTCTGAAAACATGCATGGCCAGAGGACCTGGAGGCTCCTGGCTTGTTCAGATGCCGGCTTTGCTATCTGCCCTGGAAGGCATCTGCACAAGACACCAGTGGCCTTTAGAGGCAACACAGCCAAGGGAGGGTTGGGGACAGTGAAGCTGGCATCCATTCTCTTTTCCTCCAAGTCCCATTGTCAGACAGGGCTTCAGTGGCCACGTCTCTGTGGTCCTCTTCCTGGAATGGGTCAGAGTAGGGGAGGCAAGCTGCAGCCCATGGGTCCAGCACCTATTTTTATAGATAGCTTTATTGGGGGCATAGCCCTCTTCTGCACCTACATCATGTCCACAATGGCATTCACACACAGTGACCAAGTAGAACAGGGGCAGAAGCCATGGGGCCTGCCAGACTCTCTGGTCCGCAACAGAAGAAGTCTGCCAAGAGGCTGGCAGCAGGACTGGTATTTGTACCCAATTAGCCCCACACCACCTGTCCCCGCCTCTGCCTCTCCCTCTGCTTCCGATGCTGCAGACATGGAGGCCTGGGATGCACTTGCTGCCCAAGAAAGGCAAACATGGCCCTCTTTCAGCTCATCTGTCCGATGCGGGCATTGGTGGGGTCAGATTCATCCATGAGTGTACCTGGGTGGGGGCTGGGGAGCCAGACACTTTAAACAAGACATTTGGGGGAGAGGGGGCATCCCAGGAAGAGCATCCTGTGGTCCCTGAGCTGACCCATGAGGGTCCTGGCCCAGGCACAGCAACGGCGATGGCTGGGTGGTCTGGTCTGGAGAAGAATTTTACCCACAACTAAAGGATGTGACCATGTCGCTCATGGGAAGGGACCCAGAGGCCAAAAGAAGGGTCCTCCATGGCCTGTTCCAACCACATGTCAAGGATACCATACCTCCCCATTTCCAGTGTTAAAAGGACCATTCGCATATATTCTAACTTTAGATGGAGAGCCTGTTGAGACAAGATAAAATAAAAATAAGGAATAAGATAAAAATCCCTAATTAATCATCCATCAAACCTTCCATGCCTAGCAGAGCAGTGGGTTCAACACACACGTGTGAAAGAAGCTCAACTTGTCCAAAAGCTCTTGAGTGAATTTTTGGGTCAGCCCCGGGCTGGCTGTGCTCAACAGCTAAAAACGAGACTTGATTTCCTACCAAAATGAAAATGTTCATGGGAACAAGGAGTAACATGAAGATTTACAAAGGTTTTTGTTTTCTTGTTAATAAGAGTGTGTTTAATGTTGAAAATTATCACGATTAATAGTGTTTTTCTTGAACTGGCAAAGCTGATCCACTGGACAGGAATGCCTAGTTTATAGTGTTAGATGTTAAATACGCTTTTCAATCATTATTGGCCCTAAAATCAAAGCTATAAACACCCTATGTTGGAAAATATATTCTGCTTTCCATCTTACGTTTAATTCCAGTGGAGATGGAATGTTGGATAAGAACTTCTTGGCTATTGATGAGCTGAAAGTTATAACTTTTCAGAAAAAAGGCTCTTTCTGTTTTACAAGATTTTATATAAATGATTTTACTCGGGACATACATAATACAGAATACCTGAAAATAGAGAAAAGCATTAAGATATTAACACATTGAATTCTGATTTAATAAATTCTTTAGCCATTCTTATGGGCCAGGTTCCTTCACAAACATCCTCACTAAATCATCACAGAAGCCTTGTGAAATGGACAGAAGGAGCCCATTTTTCAGATGAAGAAACAGAATCTCATTAAATTTGCCCAGGATGGTAACTACTAAGTAGACGTCCTGTTGAATCACACTGATTCAAAATAGATTTTACAAAATCCAAACATGAGGAAAATCCAGACGTGCATTGTCCAAAAGCCAACAGAATATGTAGGTGCAATTTGTTTTTATTCTCCTAATTAGCATTTCCTAATCCATACCATAAAGATGGCAAGACATCAAAGGGAAAGGAACTTGGCCACTGTTAACTGTTACTGTTACTCCTGAAAGTACAGTATGGGGGCCGATATTAACTATTACTGTTACTCCTGGGAGCACAGTACCGGGGGTGGGGGTGGGGGGGTCTGCTGTTAACTGTTACCATTACTCCCAAGAGTACTATGGGGGGCGGGGGCAGAGCCCTGCTGTTAACTCTGTTAGCTATTACTGTTACTCCTGAGAGTACAGTATGGGGCCCTGCTGTTAACTGCTACTCCTAAGACCACAGTATCGGAAAGAATCAGAAAGTCTTTTAACTGTGTGTAAACTATTTTAAGTCTCTTCTGTACAGTCAAGCAGGCTGGAGCGGATTCTGGCCCTGCTGCTGGCTGGCGAGCATCCTCTAGTGGCACTTTGTGAAAGCTAATTCGGCCTTAATGTTTTTGGGGGGATTCCACAGCCATGAGGAACGTGAAAGCTATGGGTCATTTCCCCCCAGAAACGCACTACTGAAAAACACACATACAAATCCACTCAAAAATCCAAGAAGGGGGTCTCAAAAGCACGAATCTGCAGGCAAGTCCATGAACAAAGCACCACGTGGATACAGCCGCTTCCCCACCTGTCCTGGGCAGGGCAGCAGTCTGGCCATTGGCCAACTGAGTGTTTCAGTGACGCTTGATTTGGAGACGATGAGCCTGTCACTGGCTGTGGAAATAATGAAACCAAATTTGAAAGGGGCTAAAGTCACCTCAAATCTTGGTACCAATAGAGAGTATCTTCAGCAACAAAAAATGCCTTTCATTTTAACAAATACCTTATTTCCTTCCTGCCAGTTCCAAACTACTACTTTACCATTAAATAGCCCCTAAAGTTGTTTCTTTTCAAAAAGGTAAATTCAACTCTTTAACATGAAAATTATCTTAGACCTCCTATTCAGATTCCTGTATTCACAGTCTGTTGTAATTTATTTATTTAAAGTTTAAGCCTATGTTTACATTCCTGTGTATTTTTTCATTAAAAAAATAGAGCTTTTAAAAACACCTGACAGCAATGCATTTATTTTCTCTTTTAAAAAAAATTATTTTTAACCATCTTAAAATTTCTAGAATGTCTCTTTAAAGCTATAGATAACTTGTACCTAAAATTCCACAGGGGAAGAGAGAAAAGGGAGATAAAAATGGGAGAAGGGATTTTAAGCAAATTGTACAATTTGTAGGAAATAGAAACCCTGTATACTAGGCAGAGGAGAAGCTGTCTTTATTTTCTAACATTTATCTGCAAACCTTTTCTGTCTGAACCTGAGGTCAAAAACAATGTCCCACTTCTCTGTTGCTTTTAGAGGGTGTATTGACCAAATGGTAACTGTGATGTCATCTGAAACTCTGAGCAGAAAGATGCAGAACGGGAAAAAAATCCTAATTTTCGTTGTTCTCTGCTGCTCTCTTCCTGTTGTGAGCAATCCTTTCCTTTTCCTGTGGCCTGTATTCTATACATGAGATTTCCCACCTTTTGAAACCATTTAACGTTAGTTCTTGTAAAATTCTTTTTTAGCTACAAATACTGCACTGCAGTATTTTTTAATATGTGCAGCCCAATAAATATGCCTGTAATACTTGTTGATTATCTGAAATTCTTTTCTTCTTTTGGGGGGTTATGGATCTTTATGAGCAATTTTCTTTAAAAGAAAAAATCAAAAGTCATGCTTTGAGGTGAGGTCAGGATGTCTGTGCTATCTGGTGTTTTCGCAATTGGAGCACCTCACCCCACACTTTTTTTTTTTTTTGGTCTTTTTGTCTTTTTGTCTATTGAGGGCCACACCTGTAGCATATGGAGGTTCCCAGGCTAAGGGTCGAATCGGAGCTGTAGCCACCAGCCTACGCCAGAGACTCAGCAACATGGGATCCAAGCCACATCTGCGACCTACACCACAGCTCAGGGCAACACAGGATCCTTAACCCACTGAGCGAGGCCAGGGATTGAACCTGAAACCTCATGGTTCCTAGTCGGATTTGTTTCTGCTGAGCCACCATGGGAACTCCACCCCAACCTTTTTGAATCAACATTTTGAAGGTGCCAGCGTCTCCACCAGTCATGATACATGTGACCCCACAACTCCTGACTGAGAATGTTCTCTCTGTTTTTTTCTTAAGTAAAACAGGGAAACACTTAAGCAAGCAGCTTGGCCCCCTGCTATTCTGTCCTCTAACAGAAAAAAAGCCATGTTCCTTCATATTCCTGAGCTACCTTTCAAAACTATGTGAACTAACACGAGCATCCTTATAGTTCTGTGTGTGTGTGTGTGTGTGTGTGTGTGTGTAATTGCATGTGTGTTTGTGGTTTTAATCAAGCAGCTTCTGCAAAAGACAACAGGGCACAAATCAAGGTCTCCCCTCCACCCCAGTTCCACGTGTGACTATGACCGCATGGCAGTGTCTCCCTTGTGTGGACTGCAGGGCAGGCAATGCAAAGAACACCAGAAATGCGCTCAAATCAGTATTTTCTTCTGACTCTTGCCTTCCTTTCCAGAAGCACCCCAAACAGGCACCCCGAGAAGGGAAGAGGTCCCACCTCTGGGTCCTTCCTGACTCTAGACAAGCAGCCGTGAATGGCATCTGGTCACCTGAGAGATTCTTATCCTGAGAAAACCAGATAGTGGACAGTCTAAGACATTCCTGACCAGGCCCCTTGGGTCTGCGCGCAAAAGACACAACAAAGGCTGCCCCAGGCCGGGCCCTAGCCCTCCTCTTCCCCTGAGTCTCATCCATACGGCATGGGGACCGTCCCTCCCAAGTCCCCATTTCCAGGGCCTGCCTTTAAGAGAGTCCTCGTCCATCGGGCAGGGTCTCCACAGCACATCCAGCTCCACAGGGCCAAGGGCGCTCATGTGACTTTCTGGCCCTCGCCCCAGTGCAACAGTTCACCCATATGGTGGCAAAATGTATAGTAACTTGTGTCTCGTACTCATAAGCTGGCTCCCCAGAAGACCGATTTTGATGATCTATAATATTTTGCCTCGTAGTTAGTGTTTTCAACAAGTATCAACACAAGAGGAGGATGAGCTGGGAGGATGGGCCCAGCTGAACAATTTAGGCAGCCCCATTACCTCTCCCAAACCCCCATCGTCCCATCCAGGGCCATGTCCGACCAGCTGCCAGGGCCTTTGCAAGTTGTCCCTACCTCTGCCATCCACTAGGAGTTATAAATTAAACCTGTGGTTAGAAAGGTTTCTAGGAATTTGCTTCCTGAGCTCAAACACTAAGTTTTTTAAACTCTTTTGAACTTATCCAAAAATCTACAGAAAGGTTAGTATTTTTCCACCTTCTAGACGGCTAACTTGGCAATTTGTTCCCAATATGGGACCGGGTACAAAGAGACCAATTCAAAGCATATATTTATTCACGTCTGAAAGTTGAAACACCTCTTTGGAATGCTCACATTTTAGCTTTCTGAGCAAGGCTACAAAGTTTTATATATTTTTTTTAATGTCCCTATTAAAAAAAAATTTGTTTCTTTAAAATTCAGGATGGCTCCAAAATGCCCTGTGGACTTTACTGATGTTTATGGTCAACTTTTAAACTACTGAGCTGAAATAAGTGAAAGGAGTCAATAAAAAAAATAGCATTTTCAAAAAGTTTCTTTTCAAAGCTAAGCTTGTCTTACTGAAAACGTTAGAAGCAGCACAGCCGTCTGTGAACGGTGTGGGCTGGGCAGGGAGAAGTCTGTCACACACCCCCTGCACCACCTTCTCTGCACCTGAGTTCAAAGCCCCAGTGTTAAATTGTGCCTTTCATTGTATCAATATCCCATAAGCCACAGCTTTGCTAACTCTCCTAATTTCAGACACATGCCCAAATCTGTCGTTTTGACTACTTGTTCTATGGGGACTTTCTCCAAACATCATCTCTGACAAAGGAGAAAATAAACATATTTTTCCAACCCAGGACCTTAATTCTCTGCCCTGGTTATATTTGCTACAGATCCCAGGCTAAGCCAGCTGGTTGACCAGAAGGCTGAATTGTTTCAGCTGCTGGCCATCTTTCTGGAATTCCTCTAGTCTCTGCCTCAAAAGGCAGAGCAGTTTCTAACTTAACACAAACATATTCCAAAAGTTCACTTCTCATGGATTCCTTAGGGCCTCAGTCGCATTACCCACAGGAACACCATTTGAAATGGCTGCTTCTCAAGCTCGTCCGTGAGTGATCCTTCTCTCTTAGCACCTGGAGGAATGCACTCTGACGCGGAGGCTGCTGGGCACAGGCACCTCACAGGAGGGCCTTGTGACCATTCTCACCTACACTTAACAGAAAGGCTCCCCAAGGGGTGAGCCCAGCTGCGATGTGAAAGGAGAAGCTGACCACCGACCTCCAAGTCAGACTGCTCCCTGAGTCCCAAGGCCCTATTATTCTGACCCAGAGTCACTCAAAACTGTCCCCCTAATAAGTCCTCAGCCCTGATTGCATGGCTGTAACATTACCTGGCCCATGCTCTGGCCCTATCTTCCCCGTCCTCAGTCTGCTTGCTGTCCCCGCACTGTCCCCACTGACAGCTGACAGCTGACTGCCTCTCCTTGCCAGCAGATGCAGCCCATTGCCCAGTGAGGCATGTGGAGTCCAGCCCCAGACACCGAGCATCGTCTTCCTGCTGTGGCGTGTTTGCTATTGAGGGACCACGGCTGGGTTCTTGGAACTTGCCCTGGGCTCAGGGTCACGGGGGCCAGCCTGCACATGGGGACTGGTCAGCACAGGGGCACAAGGGCCCAGGGAGCTCCAGAGCTCCTGAAGGGCTGGCTGTAGACAGTTCCACGAAGGTCCCTTCCCCAAGGCCGCGCGCCTCACCCCTGCACAGGTCCTGGTTCTGAAAACACTTGCCCAGGGGAATTAAAAAAAAAAAAAAAAAAACTGCATAGAAATACCTGCCTCAGCAGAGTTAAGGTATTCAGAGCTGGGCCAGCCCTAGGGAGTCTCTGGGGGCTCACACGGCTGTGTCTGGCCGGCAAGATACTCCCTTCTGGTAGCAGGTGGGGCACTCAGGACCCTGTCACCTGGGGAGGTCACGATGGTAAGGTCTGTGGACGGAAGGCTCTCGGGGGAAGCATCGATGCATTGCGGGAAGACAACAAGGCTGCTTGAAAGTAACCACTTATTTACAGTAAAATGTCAAAGGCACGGGCCACCAGGGCAACACAGAAAAGCCTCCTCCATCCGGGGAGCAGGGAAAGGGGAAGGTCAGATGCAGGACTTAGTCATACACAAGCTGACCTCCAGAGCTCTCAGTGGTGCTGATCCTGAATTTTTAATGCAAAATACCCTCCTCAGTCTACTTACTCTAGATTCTGCTTCCAGGGAGCTGGGATGCACATTCCCAGAGCTGCCAGCTCCTTCTAGGACTGCATTTAACAGCCGCCCTCTGCTGCCTCTTTCCAGTCAAGGCCAGCTTCCTGTCAGTGCCTCAGCCTTTCACCAAACCGCGACTGAATGCCCGCTGTACTGTGCTGGGGCCATTCAGTGGAAAAGGCAGGCAGACTCAGCAGCTGTGTGACACTGGTCAAGTTACTTCACCTCTCTGAGCCCTGGTTTCCTCCTTCGTGAAATGGGGAAATTACGAAATAGGTGCCTTGTATACATAAGGCACCTAACACCGGTCGGTGTAGGCACCTACTAAACGTTGCTCCGGGAAGAACAGCTGTACCAGAGGACGGTGGAGGTGAGCACAGAACCCTGGCAGTGGAGAGGCCTGACCCTCAAGGAGAACGTTTCAAAAGCTGGCCTCCAAGGAGAGCGAGGCAGAGCTGTCTCACCTCCCACCACCGAGCCTCCAAGTTGCATGGCCTCAGTTCCCCTCTGCTCCCCTAGCTTAGTCTTCCCACATGACCCTAAAACTTAGGACAGCGGCCACAGACTCCACCTCCAGCTGGGGAGGTGAGTGTCTGGTGAAGCAGGTAGGCTGAGAAATAACTGTTGCAACTATTTCTGGAAAATACTACCATTTGTGGATTTCACTGAGTCCATGGAACAGACTGATCCACCACAGAACTTGCCTGTGCCTTGTACCCAAACTAGAAATCCGTTCATTCATTCAACAAAAACGTACTGAGCCATGTTACCTGGTGATGAATATAGAGACATGAATATGATGTGATTAGACCTTTGAAAACTGCCAGAGCCTCTGCTGAAGATAAATCCTGCCTCCAATTTATTTGCTGGAGACTGATCTGGAGCAGTTATGTGTCGGAGTCTGGAGCCAGGCCGCCTGCAATGCTACCTGTTGCTCAGTGCCTCTGCAACTGGGGCAAGTTCTTGAACCAGCGTGGGGCATTTCAGGTATGTGACTGGTTAGGATCCCATTTCTGAGAAAGCTGCAGCCATAACCAAGTATCCATTTGGTCACATGGGACTTAGCACAAGCCGCTCCATTTGGGGCCTGTTGTCTTATTTTTAACACTATAGTCCAAAGATTTTCCCCACAAAATTAAATTGCTTGTGTAATTCTTAATGTGTTTTAAGGAAACAGAAACTATATCTGCTGACGTCTGTGGAAAATAATACGGCTATTTCCCACTAAAAGAAAAATCAGATGTTTCTTTGTATGCATGCACAGCTCCCTTTAAAGCTGATGATATTGATCACATTCTGATTTGCAGGATCAATACAGCTTTCCGAGTGCTGCAGTGTCTAGATTGAGGAAAGAAAAGTGGCTGGAAGCTTAATGACATGTAAGAGTCTGAATTCCTAATGCGAACTTGGTCAGCCTCCATGGCCCAGAGAACCAGCTGTCTCCCTTTAATGTCTCGCATAACCATCTATATGTTTCAGGTTTATCACGCCAACTCCAATGCACCTGCCAAACACATGAATATTTAAATATCTAAAAAGACCACATCAACAAGGAAGCGACAGGTTTACAGCTGGGGTTTTTCTTTTGGTTCACAGGGGCTGAGCACAGCGGGGAACTCAAATGGATTTCACCAGTAAGGAGGGAAGAGCCCCAGGAAAGAACCTCCATTGTAAGGAGAGCCTCCGTGGTCCCAGGACCTGGGCTCTATATTTGACAAACACTGTCTCATTTCACCCTCGGAACAGTTCTGTGAGCTATCAAAGATTATGTTTCAATATACACTTGAGTTTCCTCCCAGTTCCTGGCACAGAGCTCCTAAAACCCTTGAATCTCCTAAGAGATAAGAGCCATAAAGATATCTGTTGTTAGGAGTTCCCATCATGGCTCAGTGGTTAACGAATCTGAATCTGACTAGGAACCATGGGGTTGCGGGTTCGATTCCTGGCCCCACTTAGCGGGTTAAGGATCTGGTGTTACCGTGAGCTGTGGTATAGGTCGCAGACACGGCTCAGATCCCGCATTGCTGTGGCTGTGGTGTAGGCCGGCGGCTACAGCTCTGATTAGACCTCTAGCCTGGGAACCTCCATATGCCTCGGGTGTGGCCCTAAAAAAAAGATCTCTGTTGTTATACATCACAAACCACATCAAGGTTTAAGTTAACAAAGTGGTTTTTGCAAATTCCCCTAAGGATAGAGGCTGGTTGCCAGGGGAATAGAGGAACTTTCAGGGCTGGAGATGGAGTGAATCTGCAACAGCATGGATTTCATCAGTCAGGCCTAAGTACGGAATGTCCCAAAAACCTAAAAGGACTGGGTTCCGAGAGCTTCTGGTTGGTGAACAGCCAGGAGCGGGGAAAGGGCACAGAAGCTCCGCCCCTTCCCACACACCCCACGCTCTGCATCTCTCCCTTCGGGATGTTCCCCAGTTTTACCCTTTAAAATAGACTGGTAGTCTTTTCTGTTATATTCACTATGTAATTTTTTGGAGTCTACATATAAGTCATATCACAGCCTGCAGACATAAAGTAGCATATTTCTCAGACTCAGAGAAAAGGTATCATGAAATACATATCCATAACACCATAAAATAGTTCAGAAACTGGTTTGGCAAATCAAAAAGGACAAATTAAGTAAATGAAGGCAAGTAATTGTTTTAATCACACTTAATGATTACATAACAATTACAAAAGTAATGAAAGTTCAAAGAACTCCAATTATCTTCCAACCAAATGCATTCATCATAATGTGAATTAGACTTTCTTTTCACTTTTATTCTAAATTATAAACTGTATAAATTTTTAACTTATTTTTCTAAATCCCTTTAAAATAATTTCATTTCTTTGCACTCAGCACTGACATTCATCTTTGGACTCATGACTTGGTGTCAGTAGCCTTCAGCTCACAGCTCGGTACCCAAGGCCACACTTAAGGATCATGGAACAGCTCAGGGACTCTCACAGACTCCCCAACCCATGCAAAAACTGGTACCTGATTCAAAATCAACCACCCAAGGAAACTTCACCCAGGGCTAGGGTTTGAGGGCTTCTGGGAGAGTGCGTCACAGCTCCCTGAGACTCCCTGGGACACTCACAAGACACCTCAGCAGAAATACCTTTCCAAGGGTGGAATCACTCCCGACTCAAGCAAGACCCCCTCCCAGCCGTCAGTGGGTCACCCAAGGGTCTGCTGGAGTGTGGAATTCTACAGGGATCCAATTTCAAGGCTTCAGAACTCCTAAAACTTTGACTTTCACCCAGTCACACCTTCCCCCTTGACTTAGCTCAACTTTACCAGGCAGTCAGCTCTGACTCCTGCCCTCAAAGATGCCCACACCCTGATCCCCAGAACCTCAAATGGCAAAGAGAATGTGGTGGATGTGATTGAACCAAGTAGCTTGAGATTATTCTCCATGGTTCAGGGGGGCTTCAGTGTAATCACAGAGTCCTAACCGAGCGGCAGAGGGGCAGAGGGACGTTTGACACAGAAAGGAGAGGAGGCCCTGTGGGAGGGAGGCAGCCACAAGCCAGGGAGCACCAGCCACCACCAGAACTGGACAGGGTGGGACAGATTCTCCCTGAGCTCCCAGAGAAAGTGTGGCCCGGCCAACCTGCTGATTTCTCCACAGTAAGGCTGACCTTAGACTTCTGGCCCCCAGAACCATGGAAACTGTCTTTCAAGTCACCAAGTTCGTGGTCATTGATTACAGCAGCCATAGAACCTAATGCAATTTTCAACTGCACGTTCCACTGTTTTGCACTGATCCTGACCTCAGACACAAACTTTGGTATTAAACACCCCTAAGAGATCTTCTGCAGACACAACTATGCTTGTGTGCTCAGAATAGTCCTGCTTGGAGAAACATCCATCTGTATTGACGTTAAAGAGCAATTCAGCTTGTTAAACACAGGGAAATGCAATTTGGGACTCCAGTTTTAGCAATTAGTGTTCCTTTATATGCAAATAGAATTGGCAGGTCCACGCTAACCAGCTAAAGCTAATAAATAAATTAAATTCTGTTTCCAATCTACTGAACAGGTATAATGATGCTATTTATTATGTGTTCAGACCAATTCCCAATTACAAGTCTGAGAGTTTTCAGATAAACACGTTATCTAAAATGTGACAGATTTCAGAGGATGTAGTAAAAACAAACAACTCCTGAAAAGTGGCTCTTTTCTCTGATAGCATTTTGAACCCAGACAGCTTTTGAGACATAACGTAATTTCCAGCAAATGTGGTATCATATAAACACTTTTATGCAGGATTATGATAACTGCTCCTGTGCGGGACTGACTGCTTACAATGTGTTTTATTCACATAAAAACCTCATTTTAAACACTTTGGCCTCCCATTCCCTCTGACTAGGCTGCTGCCTCTTGCGCAGCCACCTGCAACATAACTTTTCACAGTAGCAAAGCATTCCTCCTCCCTGTCAACCAATGTAACAAAAATGAGCCCTTTTTGGAAGGAGAAGAGCCCTCCTTCCTGCCTCCCACTGCCCTGCACAGGGAGGGTGATATGGCTCCTGGAAGAGCGGGGGCCTGGGGCCCAGATCAAACCTCCCCATGGCTGTAGAAGCCCCAGACAGCTGACCTCCAAACTCCAAACATCTTTTAATTAAGAGGAAAATAAACTGTCGAAGGCCCAAAAAAGCACCCATTTTGCTGCAGAGTGTGAGGAAGGAGTAACTCCAGGGCATCTGCAGGAAAAGCCTGGGGGTGGCAGGAGGACGGAGCCGTGGGGCACCATGATGCTCGCCCTCTGGCAGTCCCCCTACCTTCCCGGCTGCTGATGGAGGGGACAACGAGGGTGGGCCTCTCAGAAGGGGCCTGAATCCTGGACGAACACAGGGAAGGCCACCCGCCAGCCACAAAGCACACAGCACTTGGAACGAGAGAAAAACAAACTTGAACAGAATGTATTTCTCACTTGTTCCACCGCCAGGTGAGTCTCCAGGACACCTGCCCTGGATCCGATGCAGGATGCTCTGTGGTCCAGCCTGGCCCCTCGGCAGGGCCTCAGTCACAATGGGGAGCCGGCTCCCTGGTGTATTACATGATGCTGATGCTGTGGGGAGAGTGCTTTAAGGGTTAGGGAAGCACTGTTAAGGCAGAAAAGGCTCCGATAAACCAAAACATCCCTCTTTCTTAGCCAACAGCACCCTCTTGTGCTATAAAAAGGACATACTATTTTGTTGTTGATACAATTGGATTTTCTGCTTCTGTCACACCCTCCTTTAGCTTTGACCTTTTCTAGACACCAGCCCAGCAGGCAAGACCAGAGCAGGAGGGTACGGAGGCCCCAGGAAGAGGCCCCAGTGGGAAAGGACAGGCTGTGGCACCGTAGGCAGCCACAGCAATCAACCCAGTATGTCCTATAGAGTCTGAAATCCCAGCAGTTAAACAAAAATAAGATTCTGACTGCTCTGATTGGAGAAATTCTGTCTCAAATCACTGATTCCCTAGCTTTATAACCTGCTGAAAGACTGGCTGCGCTAAGTCCCAAGAGAAGCAGCTGACCACTGTGTGGCCCTGGGCTCCTTGTCTTCCCCTAGCTCCCCTGCCCAGGTCTATTAAATTCATCAAGTGTGCTCCCTGGGGACCACTGGGCAGGCGGGGGAGGGGGGGCGGAGATGAGGTGGTCCACGTGGGTGCACCTGCAGGGAGCAACTCCCAGGTTGGGTGGGGAAGGGGCATCTAGAGCCCCTGAGGGGAGGGGCCTGGAGGATCTGAAGGGAGGGGGCTTGGAGCCCCTGAGAGGAGGTGGCAGTAAGTTATGACTCTGATGTGAACCCATTTCTACATTAATCTTATATATTCATGCCTGTTGCTGAGACATGAGCCAAGCAAATGCCTTTTCTTTCATTACTGAAACTGCATCTTTCTTTCCTGTTCTGTTCTTTTCTGCTCTCCCCTTCCCCACCCTCTAATCAAGGGAACTCACATGTCCTTGCTTGATAAAACTGCAGTTTGTATTTGCATTTTTCAACCGGTCTTTCCTGGATGTCCCCTAAGTCCACCTGGCCATACTTTGTTTCTTCCTGACTTCTCTGCTTCGGGGATTCAGCCTTCCAACCAAATCACTTCACTGCATCCGTGAGAAATGTCTTTGAGGAAGGTAGGCAGCCTCCTTACCTTCCCTCAAGTCCACTGGAAAGTAAAGAGTCGCAAAGCAACCATTCATGGTGTTGGCTCTGACAGGCATCCACTAGGCAACATCCAGTAAGTGACCTGACAGGTGTGCTGCAGCCAGACTGCATGCAGGTTCCACACCACCCATCATCTTAGCAAGAATGTTCTCACCTGCTGAACCTGCACTTGTGAACGCTTAGAGCCACCTGCCAGGAAAGAATTCAAGAAGTTTAGCCAAAACAGGGAACAGCAAGGAAAGTTGGCATCACCACTGAATGGGGGAGTGTCGTCAGTGGTCATGACATCTTTACAGGATGCTTCCACTGCATCACTTATCCTAGGTTTGAGTGACTTCTGCAAGTCAGGTTTACACTCTATGTAATGGAGGGCACTGTACCCTCACCTCTCCCTGGGCTGAGGAAGACATGGCAGGCTTTGAGCCTAGTAAAGTCACTTCATTTTCTTCATGTGAGTCACATGGTTAAATAAGGGAAACTTGACAAAAAGATCTACTGAGTTATTTTCTCAGATCAAGGATCTTTAAGAATAACAGCTCTCCTCTCAGTGGTCCACCAGTGGCTGCATTCTCACTGATGAATCAAATGAGGATAAAAGAGAGAAAGGTCTTTATGCCTTCCAGAAAGTACACCTGTTAGACCACCTCTCCACTGGAACAGGAGTGATGGCCCTAAGGTCACAGAGCAGAAAATGAAGGCACATCTGCCTTGCAAGTCCTCGGAAAGTTTCATTTGCCAGATGGAGTTTTCCATGCTCTGGGCTTCAGGAAAAGCCACAGCCCAGGCCTAAGTCAGAAGGAGAAGTCTTTGCAATTGAAGCCAAAACCTTACATCCATTTCTCAGTATGGTTCTGTATCCCCTTCCATCATCAGACAACCCCCTTCACAAAAGGTCAAGAGCAGAGGGTTCCTTCGCGATTCTGAACCAAGAGCTTTTTCTCATCCTTTTATAAAAATCACCTGTGATCCACCAACTAAAGTGCAATATAGAAACCTCAACAGCCAACACCATGTGACGAAATTATGTCACAGAGCTTCCACATGACCAATAAGGGAGATAAACCACCTCCTTCTCTTTATTCTTAACAACCAGAGGCTGATCCATTCTCAAGACATTAGTTACCATCTTACAAAGTGTCCAGTTGAGCAAGAGAACTGAGCTCTGGGATCTGACAGTGCAGGTAGGTCTTGATCCTCTGACTTACTGTGTGAATTGGGGCCAGTATTTGACTACCTTATCAACTCTGATTCCTTCGAGCAAAGATTTTGTTTAGTTTTTTGGCTTTCTTCATCCGTAGCATTGTTCCAAATACACAGTCTTCCATTATCAATATTGGAAGCCCCACCCCCATTCCTAAAAGACTCTGAGAGGAAACCCATCAAGCAAATACAGAGTATTTTGACTTCTGGAAAAGAGAATGACATTTCCGTAAGAGAGAGGAGAAGAACATGATATTCAAAAGCTTTCCATATTTTTCATTTTCATTCTATATTAAGTTTAGTGATGTCAATGTCAGCACTTTACAGCACTGGAGTTCCATAGTCCATATGCAGAGGACGCTGGAGCTGACTTGCCTGGTTCAAATCAAAGCTTTTCCACTTACTAGCTGTGTGACTTTGAGTCCAATGCCTAACCTCTCTAAGCATCCTTTTCTTCACATGTGAAACCAGCATAATAATATCTCTACTCCCTGGAGTTTTCATCATGGCTCAGCAGAAACAAATCTGACTAGTAACCACGAGGATGCAGGTTCGATCCCTGGCCTTTCTCAGTGGGTTAAGGATCCAGCATTGCCATGAGCTGTGGTGTAGGTTGCAGACCCAGCTCGGATCTGGCATGGCTGTGGCTGTGGCTGTGGCTGTGGCTGTGGCATAGGCTGGGGGCTACATCTCTGATTAGACCCCTAGCCTGGGAACTTCCATATGCCATAGGTGTGGCCCTCAAAAGAGAAAAAGTAAAAAAGTAATATCTCTACTCCCTAAGATTTCGATGAGTTTTTAATGGGATAATATATACAAATGTTTTGGCCCAATATATAACACAGAGTAATTTTTCAATGAATTTAGCCACTGGTATTTTTAAAAGATTGAAAGAGGAGCATCACTTTGTGGGAAATTATCATCATCAATGTTCTTTGAAAGAGGACTTGAATTAGTTGTAACTGTATATTGCAAACTCTAGGGCAATACATTTTAAAAGTAAAAAAAAAAAGGATAATTGATAGGCTAAGAGAGGAAAGAAAATAGAATCACAAGAATCAAAAAAATATTCAATTAAAACCACAGAAGGGAGTCAAAGAATGGGAGACCAAAAGAAAAAAGAAGCAAACAAAGAACAGGGCAAGAAAAGGAAAACAACATGGAGTTCCTGTTGTGGTGCAGCAGAAACAAATCCAACTAGCAGCCATGAGGATGCGGGGTTTGATCCCTGGCCTCGCTCAGTGGGTTAAGGATCCGGCATTGCCATGAGCCGTGGTGTAGGTTGCAGACGCGGCTCAGATCTGGTGTTGCTGTGGCGTAGGCCAGAAGCAACAGCTCCAATTAGACCCCTAGCCTGGGAATCTCCATATGTCATGGGTGTGGTCCTAAAAAGCAAAGAAAGAAGAAAGAAAGGAAAGAAAGGAAAGAAAGGAAAGAAAGGAAGAAAAGGAGAAGGAAGAAAGGAAGAAATGGAAGAAAGAGAAAGAAAGAAGAAAGAAAGAAGAAAGAAAGAAAGAAAAAAGAAAGAAAGAAGAAAGAAAGAAAGAAAGAAAGAAAGAAAGAAAGAAAGAAAGAAAGGAAGGAAGGAAGGAAGGAAGGAAGGAGGGAGGGAGGGAGGGAGGGAGGGAGGAAGGAAGGAAGGGAAGGAAGGAAGGAAGGAAACAACAAATATAGTAGATATTAATCCAGCTATTTTATTAATCACTTTAAAGCGATGGCCTAAATACCATTTAAAAGACAAAAATCATCAGGCACATTAAAGAAACTAAGACTCAACTATATTATCTACCAGAAACCCACTTCAATGCAAGATAGACTAAAAGCAAAGGGAAAGATATAGCATGCTAACACTAATCAAAAGAAAACCAGAGCAGCTATATTAATTTCAGGCAAAGCCAATTGAGAACACAGAAAATTACTCAAGATAAAGAGGTGCATCACATAATTACAAAAAAGGGGCCAGTTCTCCAAGAAGACATAATAATCCCTAAAGCATATGTGCCTAACAACATAGCATCAAAATATATGATGCAAAAACTGATAAAACTGCAAGGAGAGGTAGGTGAACCCACGATTATAGCTGGAGACTTTAACTCCCTCTAAAAATAATACATGGACCCAGAAGGCAGAGTATCACTGAGGACAAGGCTGAACTGAATACCACCACCAACTACCTGCATCTAGTTGACATCTATAGGCGACCTCATTCAACAAGACAATACACTTGTTTCTCAAGCTCACATGGAACATTCACCAAGACAGGCCATATCATGGGACACAAAACACACTTTAACTTAAAGGAATAGATATCATGCAATGTATGCTCTCAGGCCACAGTGGAATTAAACTAAAATCAACAACAGACACAAAGCTGGGAAACCCCCTAATACTTGGAGATAAAACAACCCACTTCTAAATAACATGAGTTCAAGACGTCTTAAGAGAAATTTTAAAGACTTAGACCTAAATAAAAATGAAAATACAGTTAATTGAAATTTGTGTGATACAGCAAAAGCAGGGCTTAGAGGGAAAGAAGAATACTCTAAAATCAATCATCTAAGCGTCCTCCTTAGGAAACAGGAAAAATGAAAGCAGATAAATCCAAGTAAGCAGAAAGAAATAATATTAAAGGAGAAATTAATGAAATTGGAAACAATAAATCAAAAGAAAAAAAAATCTATGGAGTTCCCGTCCTGGCACAAGTGGTTAACAAATCCGACTAGGAACCATGAGGTTGCGGGTTCGATCCCTGCCCTTGCTCAGTGGGTTAATGATCCGGCGTTGCCGTGAGCTGTGGTGTAGGTCATAGGCGCAGCTCAGATCCCGCATTGCTATGGCTCTGGTGTAGGCTGGTGGCTACAGCTCCAAAGAGACCCCTAGCCTGGGAACTCCATATGCCGAGGGAGTGGCCCTAGAAAAGGCAATAAGACAAAAAAAAAAAAAAAAAAAGAAAGAAAGAAAGAAAAAAATCTATGAAATGAAAATCTGGGCTTCTTGGAAAAAAATCAGTAAAACTGATGAACTGCTGGCCGACTAAACTAAGAAAAGAGAGAGAAAAAACAAATGTATAACATCAGAAATGAAAGAGAGGGCACCACTGCTAATTCTACGGGCATTAAAAAGATGATAAAGATAAAAAGTAAATAACCAACAAGGATATACTGTATAGCACAGGAACTATACTCAATATTTTGTAATAACCTGTAAAGAAAAAATCTGAAAAAGAATGCTGTCGTCATCGGCGACAATCAGAACTTAGGCTATGCCTGGAGGTGAGCTTGAAGAAAGCACAGAGATGGCTAATGCTGTGACAAGCAAGAGCCCCGAGCAAGCTCAGGGTCTATCTTTTATTAGGATTGTGAACAAAAATCACCAGGGGGCAGAGACTATGGATAAAACTTACAAGGACCACACAAGCCTGGGGGGGATTATGACTAAGAAAGTCTGTTCTAACAGTCATCAGATCTTGTCTCAGGAAGGCATACATTAACCTTTACAGCAGGCCTGTTTGTTCCCCTCGCAGGGCCCATAAGCCTTAACTACCTAAAGTTCTTTCCTAGCGTAACCTTCTTGGCACTCCAAGAGGAGGTCATGGTTTTCCATGACTTCTGTATTCTATTCTCTTTCCTTACTCTAGTGATGTGCTTTCAAGCTTGAGGCTTATGGCCCTGTTTTCTTCCACCCACAGAATGCGTATATAAAGAAAAGTTATATACATGCATATATATAGTTATTTCATGCATATATATATAACTGAATCAATTTGCTGTACACCTGAAATTAACACAACATTGTAAATCAACTATACTTCAATTAAAAATTAAATTTAAAAGTAATAAAGGAGGAGTTCCTGTCATGGCTCAGTGGCTGACGAATCCGATTAGGAACCATGAGGTTGTGGGTTCAATCCCTGGCCTTGCTCAGAGGGTTAAGGATCCGGCGTTGCCGTGAACTGTGGCGTAGGCCACAAACGTGGCTCAGATCCTGCGTTGCTGTGGCTCTGGCATAGGCCGGCAGCTACAGTTCTGATTCGACCCCTAGCCTGGGAACCTTCATATGCTGTGGGAGCAACCCTAGAAGAGGCAAAAAAAAACAAAACAAAAATTAAATTATAAAATAAAAGTAATAAAGGAATATAATGAACAACTCTGTGCCCATAAATCTGATAACCTAGATGAAATGGACCAATTCCTTAAAAGACACAATCTAGCAAAACTCTTGCAAAAATGTGGATAAACTGAATATCCCTACATTAAGGAAACTGAGTCATTAAATTAACAACCTTCCAAAACATAAAGCACCAGGCCCACTGGTGAGTTATACCAAATACTTAGGGAAGAATTATACCAATTCTTTACAATTTCTTCCAGGAAATGGAAGCAGAGGGAATAAATACTTCCTAACTCATTCCATGAGGCCAGCACTACCCTAATGCCAAACACTAGCAAAAGACATTACAAGGAAGGAAAACTTCAGACCAATATCTGTCATGAACATAGATGCAAAAATCCTCAAAAAAAATGTTTGCAGTAGAACAGCCAACCACAAGCATGAAATAACTAATCACAAGTGTGAAACAACCAACTACAAGCACCCAGCAAAGAAAGGAGAAAAGGACCCTTGTCAGTGCCAGGCCAGGGACCATGACAAGGTGCGAAAGATAATCAGGAGAGTAAAAATAGCCCTTTAGGAAGTTCCTGTGTGGCTCAGTGATAACAAGCCTGACTAGAATCCATGAAGATATGGGTTCAATCCCTGGCCTCACTCACTGGGTTAAGGATCTGGCACTGCCATGAACTGTTGTGTAGGTCACAGACATGGCTCAGATCCCACTTTGCTATGGCTGTTGTGTAGGCCAGCAGTGTAGCTCCAGTTCCACCCCTAGCCAGGGAACTTCCATATGCCACAGGTGTGGCCCTAGAAAGCCACACACACACACAAAAAAAAAAATCCGTTTAAACACATGCACAGGAAATCTCCTGAAACATCTACCTCTCACTTCAGAAAACGAGAGAGAGAGATGCACCTGAAATGTGTGCGTTTCCGCATTCTGAGTGGGAAACAATCAGAAACAAGAGACCATGGAGAATTCTACCAGCACAGCTAACACCCGTGTATATTGAGTCCCGGAACCTAGAAACATCTCCTGCATCTCCAGAGGAGATTAAAAAGAAAGTCAACCTCATAGACACCAATTCTTTCACCTGCGAAGTACACCGACAGTGGTAACTAAGATAAAATCAACAAGTTGTGAAAGGAGAAAAAATATATATATTAGCTTATCAAATCCAACAATGCATAAAAAGAATTATATACCATGACCAACCGATATTTCTTCATTCCACTGAAGAATTCATCATTCTCAATGGAATGAATATCCATGCCAAAGCACATCACCAAAAATTTCCAGAATCTTGGCCCCAAAAAGAAAAACCTAAAAATACTCTCAAGGGAAAAACTGACCAAGAATAAGAATCTTTCCAACTTCTAGACAAACAAAAATCTAGAAGACAGGGCAACAATGTGAAATTCTGAGGACAATGTATTCCCAAATTACAGTTTTATAATTCTCTCCAAATTATCAGTCCCAATGAAGGAAACATACATTTTCAGACACGTAAATTTTCAAAAACTTTGCCTATCATGCATGCATCCTCATAAAACTACTGGAGAGGGTTTGCCTCACAAAATTGAGGAAGGAAGCCTAGAGTGAAAAATGGAAATGAATAAACCAGGAATCCAATGTTGGAGAAATTTAATCAAAATTCTCAGGAGAATTGTGAAAACTGTCTAGTCAGCCTAATGAGGAATGGATTCATATTTTAATAGAAAGATGAAGTGCTCCAGAAGAGATGATATAAAAAGAAGAAAAAAAACACATCTGAGAGATTACTAAATGTGTTTGGTTCTTATTGAGAAGGCTTTTATAATTCTATATCAGGGTTTGAACAAGAGTTCATGGTGAGTGAGTGGAAAAAAACCAAAGGGAAACAGACAATTAACTCTAGAAAAAAATAAGATCATTAAATGAAATGACACTGCATGAGCAGTAACTATATCACTATGCATCCAGCTAACCTTCCAACTAACACTGATGACAGATGCCATATTATTTTAAAAAATAAATAAATAACAACTTGAAGGGGGGAGAAAGTGAGCAGAAGCAGGCAAAAAGAAAAAAAGAAGACACCATTTGGTCCCTGAAGTAAGTGAACCACACAAGGTGAAGTCTATAATTACATGGTATATCACCTGAGAACACCCTCCAATGTCCACAGCACAAAGAAGCAGAAAACTGAGGCTTGACGAGTGGGTGGATGATGATTATTAATGTTGTCCTAGTAGGAAATCAAGGAAGGATACAAGGGGAAAAAGGGAGCCAGAAACAGCAGAGGCTACAAATGTCTGTGTAAACGCACCTAAATACTTGCTGAGCAAACATAAACAGAGCACGTACAGAGAGAACACTGGAGCCTTGGGAAAAGCTGAGAACTTTCAGCTTGTGGTCACTACAAAGGCTCAATAATTGGAGACTGACTTTTACCAACTGAAACCCCACAAGGGCCACACCTCAGGAGAAGAAACTATGTCCCCTGACTGATTTGCCCTAAGATTAAGAGCAAAACTGAAACAAATCCACTCTAAGGGAATGTACAATCAAACATTTCCAAGTTTAAGGGGAACAGCCAATAACCAAAATGCCCAATAGAAAAAAGAAAAAAAAATTCTCTGGGTAATAAAATCCAGAATTTTTAGCATGTAATTCACAATGTCTAGCATACAATAAAAAATTACTAAATATTCAATGACAGAGAAAAATGTGATCCAAGATCAACGAAAAAGAAGTAAACAAAATCCTGAGATGATACAGATGTTGGAATTAGAAAAAAAAAAAAAAACTTTAAAGTACTACAATAAAATTGTTCAAGGACAACTAGAAAAGATGGTCATAGTGGGTAAAGAGATGGAAAATATAAATGAAGAAAGGGAAAAATTTTAGTGGTCATTCTAGAACTGAAAAGTACAATATCTGACATGAAAAATTAACTAGGTGAGCTTATCAACAAACTATAGAAAGAAGAAAAAAAGAATCATTGAACTTGAAGATAGAGTAACAGAAAATACCCACTCTAAAAAGAAAAATGGAACAAATGTAGGAAAAAAATGAAAACCTAGGTAAATTATGGAACAGCATCAAGAAGATTAATATATTTGTAATATAAGTCCCAAAAGGAAAGGAGAGAATGGGGTAAATACGGAGAGTAACCAAATGTCCATTACCAGGTCAATCAATGAATCATGGTACACCCATAAGATGAAATACTACTCAGCAATGAAAAAGGGACAAACTATTGACATTCTTTTCTGTCAAATCTGGAAAATGCAAAGTTGACTATAGTGACAGAAGACAGATGAATGGTTGTTTGAGGATGGATTACAAAGAGCTGTCAAGAAACACTGGTGGTGATATACGTGCTCATTATTCTGGTCATGGTGACAGTATCATGGGTAAATACACAGGTTAAAACTCACCAAACTATACACTTAAAGCGGGTGCCATTTATTTTACATAGTTACCCCTCAATAAAACTTAGAGAAACAAGCAAGGAAGATGTGGCCTGCCCTACTGCGTAGGTCACCTAGGTATGCAGTCACTATAAACTATTTCCTCCATCATATCAGATTGTGTTCTGAAGCCATGGGTGTTCCTTCCAGAAAACTGTTCTTTGTTACAATCCATCTTCCATGGTTTTCAATACAATTGCTCTCAGTTCTTAGAGGTGGCAAAAACCAAAGACAGAGTCTGACATGCCCACTGGAGGGTCTCCTCCCTGCAAGAGGGAACCCTCCTCTGTCTCGGAGGACCCCTGCTGTGCCTAGGGAGGACTTGCCTACAGAGAATGGCAACTCCTGGCTGGCATGAGGGGAAAATGCAAACAGGTACAGCAAGCCACGGATCTAGTGAAAAGATGCTTGACTTCCGACTTCCACAGTTGGATAGGAAGTGCAGCCTCGCAGAGGATAAAGAGCTGAAAAATGGAAACGACTCGACAGAGCAGGAAAACATTCTGCTGAAGACCCTGATCAGTGGGGAGAGCCCGCTGGGTGCCTACCCTCCCTCCCCACCCCGCTGCTGTCAACCCTCAGCATCAGCACCACCCTTCAGGTGACCAGTCCACCAGGAGGACCTGGGGTGGGAGAGGCACAGAGAAGGAAAGCCTGCCTTAGCAGACACCACGGCTCCCTCCCTGGAAGGGATTCTCCATATTCCGCCCCCTCCGGAATATGGAGATGGAAAGGCCCCACCTCCCCACTCTTTTCCTACCCGCTCACCCACCCAGTGCCCATTGAATGCTGGGTGTGTGAAAGACAGACCTCCAACTGGGAGGGACACCCTGAGTAGCCCCAGCTACACTTGGGCTGCATTCAGATAACAGCTGGATTTTCTGAGAAGCTTCAAACGGGGTGATGCCTTTAGGGACCTTGAGAAGAGGGCCATGAATTCTGAATGAAGGGCCATCGGGGCCCCCACCTCCCTTCCTCCTAGGGCTGTGCCCTCCCACTCCACAGAGCCATGTCACAGTTATCACAGCAAGTAGCTCCTGGGTCACAGGAGACTTCCTGGCCATCCCCCGAGTCCTCTTGGACCACTCTTCTTGGGGAAGCCAGCGGCCAGGCCAGGGGGCCACCAAGCAGCCCTGTGAAAGGCCCACATATGGCCCACAGCAGCCCCAACCCACCAGTCACGTGAATGAGAGTTTAGGAAATTGTCTCCTTAGGCATCTAAGGTTGGAAGTCATTTGTTAGGCAGCAATGGATAACTAACAGATGTTGCCACGGGAAATTGGGGCACTGCTTTTACAGACTGTGGGTTTGGCAGTGGTCAGACCTGGACCCACCACCCCAGGGCAAAACTTCAAGTAACTGCAGTGCTGGCCGACGCCTTGACAGCAACCTCGAAAAATTTTTTTTTTTGTCTTTTTTGTCTTTTTGCTATTTCTTGGGCCACTCTTGCGGCATATGGAGTTTCCCAGGCTAGGGGTCTAATCGGAGCTGTAGCCACCAGCCTATGCCAGAGCCACAGCAACGCGGGATCCGAGCCGCGTCTGCAACCTACACCACAGCTCACGGCAACGCCGGATCGTTAACCCACTGAGCAAGGACAGGGATCGAACCCGCAACCTCATGGTTCCTAGTCGGATTCGTTAACCACTGTGCCACAACGGGAACTCCAACCTCGAGAATTTTAAGCCAAGCCACTGCCAGATTCAGCATAGGCAACATGCTCATTGCTGATCAAAGCCACCAAAGGTAGGGTGGCTTTTCACGGCAATAGATAACCATTAGACCTCATCATAGAAATCTTAGAAAAAGGAACAGGTCTACTGAAACACGGGGAGATGGAGAATGCACAAAGGAATAATAGCAGTGAGGCACTGCCGGTGGGATGAGAAGACCCTTTGTTCCACATAAATGCCATCACAATACACTTCCTAACCTGTTGCCTGCTGTACAATCAAAATGCATGTATCTTTTCAAAGCAAAAGGAAATGACACCTCAGTTTTATAAGAAAGACATTTTTAAAGCAAAGGCTATTATTGAAAATTATATTCTGGGCAGTTTTCAGACAGAAACACTAGTTCCAGGGAGAGGGAAAAAAAAGTGTGTGGTCTTAACCCACAGCAGAAAAAAATGAAAATGCAATTTTTATTCATCATTTGTTTTAAATCCTATCATAATAAAATGAATGTATTAGTCATTCTGTTTCACTCATACTAAACAAAAGGAAAACTTTTTCAATCCATGTGCATGCCTACCCCGGGAGGCTTTCCTTTCCCGGTGCTTTTCCCCAGATTTCCATTCAAATGCCTGTCATTCTCCATCATCAAAATCAAACACACAGCTGCACTCTGTTCACCTCTAACATTACGTCTCATGGGGTTTTTCACATTGACCCGCAGACTTTACGTTTATCTTCATTACAAATGCATATTTTAAAAGCATTTTAAAAGGTCCTTTCAAGTTTTTTTGAAATATTTTTAAATTTCTCCCTTTATTTTCAAACATGCAAAGAAAGTGTGGGTTCTCTACCCCCTGATAACCACTGGAATATTCTCACTTGATGACTCATGCAACCATGTCCTTGCCCAATTAAACACGCTCTCCTGGATGACTTTTGGAGGTGGATCAAGTTTCCCATTTTTCTCCCCATCCGTCCTCCAGGGTGGCATCTGGGCTTGAAGGGTCACTGGGGCCCCAGGGTACAGAGGCCTCGTCTCCACCTGAGTTAGGGTTCTGGGTATACCAGCCACTCCACTTAGGGAGAGGTCTGGGCCTGCTCCTAGAATGCAGCTGAAAAATGAGACTTTTCCTTCAGAAGAAGCTTGTGGACACACCTCCCCTGGCTGACCCAGCACCCCCGACACCACCATCCCTGCTGGTGCCAGGGGCCTCTCAGGGTCCCCTGGTCACAGTTGCAACCCCACTCCAATTTTTGCCTCTAGAGCAGACTCCCAGCAAGGCTCTGAGATCCCACCATATCACCTGTGTGTCTGGGTCTAGCCCCTGCCCCCAGGAACAGACAGATGCCCTGAGCCCAAGCCCTGCATCCCCATCCAAGGTCTCAGGAAGCCCCCCACACACCTGCCCCTCCCACAGTTCCCAAACCCCCACCCACCCACTTTGGGCTTTTCAGCCTACCTGCTTATGACAACTCCCCGAGGTGCTCTTGTCTCCTGCCTCTGTCCTCGTGGAAGCAACACAGAAAAGCTTGTAGGACGAGCCCAAGGACAGAAGAGGCAGCAGAACCCAAGGTAAAGGCTGGGAATAAGGGGCCAGAGTGAGACCCAGGAGCCTGAGAGGCACCAAAGTGAGGGGGCAAATGAGGCCCAGCCAGGAAGGCAAGGACCAGACAGCCAGTGGCTCCCAGAGGTGGGGGCATTCAGGGTGGGGGTGGGGGCACAGCAAATGTAGATGCTGCTTTCAAGAAATCTGGCTGTGAAAGAGCAGGCGCAGATGGGAGGAGGCACCAGGGTCAGGCTTTTCCAGCAGGAACCAGCTTTGTGCTGTGCTGAAACACTCCCCAACCCTGCCTCTCCCTGCAAAGCTGAGGGAGGCAGAGGGCATGGTCAGAGCTGCCGAGAGCCTGCCTTGGGGGGAAGGGCTGGAATGGGCACAAGGGCCTGACCTCTGGACACTCAGCTGTGGGAACTCAGGGGGCCGTGACCTGGGAGGAAGTGTCTGTCCAGCAAACCCACTGTCCAAGACCAGCCACCAGCCAGGCCCAGCCACCAGCCGGGGCCAGGTCAGCCACTCACGCCACCCACCAAAGGTGGGCCCTGCGTTAAAGCTCCTGGGGGCAAGGGCTGAGTCTACAAAGACAGGTAGCTGGAAGTGTCCTTAGAAATCATCTAATCAAACTGCCCTGTTTTTCACAAGGAAAAACCCAGCTTGGACGAGGAGACAGGAGCCAAGCTGACAGCCTACAGTGAAGCCCCACCCAGGGTTCCCCATCCTTCCAGAGGGAGCCCCATTTCCCCAAGGATGGCCTCACTGAGCCCCTTGACTAGACGTGGTAAAACCCTAGAGCAGAAACACAGTGATAGTACCGAGGAATTTACCACCGTAGAGCCTTAACATACTAGGTCTCTGTGTTTCCATGAGGCTAAATATCTCCATTTGTCAAAGCTGCATCTCCTCCCTAACAGCAGGTAGCAAGGGGGTGGCCAGGATTCTGAACTAGGCTGGCAGAGGATGATGTAAGCCCTTCATCAAATAATTCACCCATCATCACGTCATTGGCATATATCCTCCCATTTTGTAGGCGGTCTTGTCATTTTTGTTAATAGTTTCCTTTGCTGTGCAGAAGCTTGTAAGTTTAACGAGGTTTATTTTTGCCTGTATTTCTTTTGCCCCAGAGACGGATCCAAGAAAGGAGCATCCTTCCCAGGCCCAGTGGCCAGATCAGCAAGTGAACTTCCTAGCGGCTCACTGTGGATTCTGGGAGCGGGTTAGGCGCCTGCAGAAACTTACTAAAAAATGCCTCCAAAGACACTCCCACCCCATCGACAGTGACAACCTCATCCAGTCTCCATTCTCAGCCTGGAAACCCATGGCCTGAACCTACCTCAAACATTTCAGAGGAAACAGGAAGCCATATCAGGAAGCCCATATGTCCCTGACATCAGCTTGCCCACCCACTCTGCTCCCTTCTTCGTCCCCCCACTGTCAAGCCAAGGTCGGAGCCTCTGTGGTTGCCCTCTGGACACTCAGCTTTCCCACCAGTGTCCTGAACCCTGTCCTCCTGGTGGCCTCTATCTTCCTTGGCCTCTCGTTCTCCCCAGCACTCCCTCCAGCCAGCACTCACTCATAGCTTTGTCCTGCCCTCTGGCCTCGCAGAAGCCATGGGCACTGGGAACCACCCTCCTCCCTTTTCAGTCCTCCCTCAGCTTGCCCTCAGTTCGCCTTCTGACTCCCTAGCCTCCTTACCCTAGTCTCCTTTGACAGCTCCTCTTGGGAAAACCTCCCACCAAGATGCCCTGCTGCACCCCATCTTCTCCACGAGTCTCCCCACAAAGTCTCACCACCCTCACTGCCTAACGTTTTTAACTAGGGGCCAATCTCTGCCCTGAGTTCCAGGCTGCAGGCCACCCACCCACTGCCCACAGCCATGGCAGGTTTCCTGTCCCCTTGGACTCTGCATCTCCCAGCCCACCGAAGGCTCCTGCTCCAACCTGGAGCCCTTGGTGCTGATGGCTGGATCTCGCCCCAGCCCTCCGCATTGGGCCTGACGGCTTCCTGAGCTCTTCCAACCCTGCTTCCTAAATCTCTTCCCAATCCACCCTCTCCTCTCCATCTCGATTCCCTCCATCCAAACCAAGGCACCTGTGAGTCCCACTGCAGGACACCCCCTAGAGCACCCAAAGCCCCCCCGCCCCCACTGGGCCCCATCCAAGTTCCAGACAGAGGCAGCTACATGTGGGGGCATCACTGCACAGTGTGACACTGACACGGCACCAGGCCCCAGCCTCCCTGTGGTTTTCACCTCCATCCTGTCCCCCCTTGGACCCCGTACCCTAGACACGTGGCCACATTTCATGTTACCTTGGGCGCCCTCCACCCCGAGGCCTGCCCTGCCCGATCCCCTCCTCCTTATCCCCCTCCAGCCCGGCCTAACCAATTCTGCCCATACCTTAGCCCTTTAGCATAACCCTGTGGGGATATGCTCCTGATTGCCACCATCCCCAGAAGAGACCACACCCTTTCATGTATTCACCATGACCATGTGTGTCCACGGCGCCGCGACTGAAATTGGGTTGGTCTTCAGTTATTGCTAAGGAGGTATCTGCTGCCCTAGAGTACAAGCTATAGGAGAACATCAGCCCGGGACCCGTGGTGAGGCTGGCACGCAGGCCTGGAGACCTTCCAGCTGGAGGAGGAACCAGCCCTCAGCTCAGGGTGCTGTGTGGGCGGGGTTCCATAACACTCTTCTTGTGCCTTGGCAGAGCCCCAGGCCTGCAGCTTTGACCCAGCTCTCCTTGAGCCCTGAGTAGGGTGTCACCCCAGAGTGCCCACGACAGTCCTGGGGGACCCTGCTGTTCTGGCATCATTACTGGGTCCATGATCCTTCCCCAAAGGATGCCGGTTGGAACTTCAAGAACTATGGTCCCCCAAGTTCCAACCAACTTGCAGACACAGCCAGACAGTGGTTCCCAGCCCTGCAGAGGTCATGGGCCGACACCAGCAGTGTCCACATGCCAGGGAGGGGTAGGCCTGGAGGGTAGGGGAGCTGCCCCCCTCCCTGCTCAGGGGACCCCAGGGCCTGGCTGGCACCACCCTGGGCAGTGAGGCCCTGAGGATTGGGAAGTCAGTGCTCTGAGCAGCGTCCTCCCTGCCATGGACCCCCCCTCCCATTGCACTTCCAGATCCCCCCCACTTCTGCCTCAGGCTTTGATTCCCAGAAAACCACGACTAAATATTCCAGGAATATTCTGGCTCAACCTGTGCCTAAAGGCATAAAGGCCAAAGAATCCCGACCTAAAAATGATAACCCCCCTGCCACCCCACAAGCATTCCTGACAACATAAATCCACCCCCTCTGTCTAAAGCAGTTTTATTGTTGACCCACTGGCTGGTGGGTAGTAACAGTTTTTCTGAAATCAGGTGATGGCTTTTCATTTCTTTTGCAATGCATTGTTTAAGTCATCAGTTCGTTTGATTTTTATCTTAATTCTTTTTAAAGCTCTGACTGAGCTTTCCGAGATTAAGTCCACCCCAGCCTCTGTTACGAGCAAGGCAGCATTTGGAAACGCTGTCCTGCATGAGGTAGTCTCCTTTCTCAGGGAAGTCTCACTGCTCAGCACAGTGTAGACCCAAAACCTCACCTCCTTCTGGCAATTCGAGCCTCCAGGGAAGGAAAGGAAAGCAGTTCTGAGGGGCAACCTGGCAGCTGCAGAAGCTGATCCGCTGCCCGGGGCACAGGTCCTCGGAGAGCTGGCCGTGCCACGGTCCACTTAAGAGCGGCTTCGAGGCCAGGTGGGGGTGGCATGCTATTTACAGAAACCATCCTTCCTGCCAGGAGGACCAAGAGGTCAGGCCTGGGACCAGTGTCCTCGGCGTACAAACTGGAGGCTCGGGGCCAGCAAGGCCAGTGGGACTGCAGACCCCACTCCAACAAATTGCAAGGACTAGTAGGTAGGAAAAAAGGAAATGGGCACAGGGTACCCATCGCACCAGATAGAAGGACCCCAGGAACCCAGGAACTGCTGTGGATGAAGCAGCTGCTCCCCTGGACCCTAGGCTGTGGTCAGGATCAGCCCAGCAACACAGGGAAGAGACCCGAGGCATGGGGACCAGCACAGGCGCTGAGGAAGCTGTTGAGAGATACGTGCACTTTTCCACCAGGTGTCATTGGCAGGTGCCTGAATCTTACGTTATCTATGCACAGGCTGCCCACCCACGTGTCCTAGAGCCACCAGGAGCCCTGCCCCAGCCCTCTGAGGCAGAGAACTGGCACTCTGGGGGGCACCCAGAAGCCCTTGCTGAAGCACAGTTGAGAAGTGGCTTTTTCTTTCTCTATGGAGCTTGCACCAGATGCGGCACATGGATGGGAGCCGCTGCGGAACTGAATCCTCCCCACCCCACCCACGGGCCCTCCTCGCTCCCAACACCCCATGCCTTTCTGAGGCCAGAGCTCACGATAGACAACGTGCCACATCCGGGGCCTTAGTGTGATTGCGAGTGGTGAACCATGGGTGGGGCCCAGCCACCGCCCCCCCCCCAACTCAGTGCTGGGGGCGTTTCTGGAACCTCACCTCTGGGCCTCCTCTCCCTCATGGGGAGAATGCTGCTCCTCCCTCTACAGCCACTCAGGAGGCCCAGTGGACCCAGCCACAACACAGAGCCTTACAGAGCCCCTCATCCCCCATCTAATCCTTGTGCCAACAGGGAGCACAGAGGCTCACGGGGGCTAAGGGACTTGCTCCTTTGGAGGAAGAAAGAAAATACTTGCCCAAGGGCACACAGCTAGTCTGAGGCAGCAGCGGAACTAGAATCCAAATCAAGCTTCCCCACCTCACATGCTCCCAGATTCGTGAAAGCTGACGTTCTAGCAGCAGGTGGAAGCTGGTTGATCCTTCCCCTCCAACCAGCATCTGCTGAACGACAGCTGACTGCATGCTCACCGATGAACAAACATTCCCCCGGCACAAAATGGGTGCCAGGTGCTTCAGAGAAGGAGTCAAAATAAGGGCTCAAGAGCTTACAATCTAGTCGGAGAAACAAGACGTCTGTCTGGCCGGTAGGGCTGCTGAGCAGCTGTGTGCCCAGCGTGACCGTGGCCAGGGAAGGGGCAGTGGACGAGGCTAATCTTGCCCAGTGTCCCCCATGGTGGCGGGGGTGGGGGGGAGGCGGCAGGAGGCACCACACAAACACAGCAGGAGACAAGCACCCGATGATGGGTTTGGGCAGAGGGCTCGAGGGTGACGTGATGGTGCATGTCAGAACCACCCTCCAAGGTGGAGCCATGGATGCAGCACCTCCTCTGGGATGTGATGCGGGGGTTGATGGCCTGTGGCCTCCTGAAGGAAGGGCTTCCTGGACAGAGGGGCAAGGGGGTGCAGGCTTGTGTGTTCCTTGTACAGGACAAAGGCCAAAGGAGCAGGTGACCCAGAAGAAGCGGAATCTGCATTGAGCTCAGAGCCAGGACCACCTGGAGCAGGTTGGGCTCTGAACAGGCCTTTCATGCAGGGGAAGGGCATCTCTGAGCACAGTCACTGAGCTGGCCACCAGAAATGCGTGGGGGGGGGGGGGCAGGTTTGTATGCAGCATCTGGGGGTTGGGGGAGGAAAGACTGGCTGCTGCAGGGCCATATTCACCTGAAATGTCCTGCACTCAGCTTATGACAGGTCTGGATGGAGGGGGAAGCCTCTGTGCTCCCACCTCGACTGTCCTGCCCCAGGACCACAGGCAGAATAACTGTTTACCTTCCCAGAAGAGGCTGCTGATTTAGGAAGAGGAGGAGGGGGCCTGGGTGGGGCCACGCTCCAGGGAGAAGGAGCAGCATCCAGCCCTGTGGCCCCACCACTACCTGCAAACCATAAGTCCTCCATCCACGGGCGGCACCAGTGGTCAGACATTACGAATAAGCCTTTTTAACTTTATGTTTCAGTATTGCATTTCTACTCCTGGTTATACTCAGAAATACAGGGTTTGGTTCCACTCACACACCACGTATCTGCACAGGGGCGTGTGTCTCAGGGAGGCCCCTGAGGGGCGGTGGTCAAATCATCGCTTAGCAAGTTCTCGTGACCTGAGGCTCCTGAGCAGCATTCGTCCTTCCAGCTCCAGCTAAGCTAAGAAGTGAGCACCCTGGCCCAGCCCCAGCCTCTCCTCTCCTCCAGCCCTGGGGTCTGAGGAGTCTGCTGAACAGGACAGGCAGTCACGGCGCAGCAAGGCTTCTACTGGGTTCCTGACAAGCAGGCTGAGGACGTGCTGAGAAGTAAGGCTGGAAAGGAAAGAGGGTGTGTTTGAAGGCACTTTGGAGCAATATGCATGGAGGAAGAGCCCTAGAGCAAAGGATGAGACAGGGGTTTAAGGGCTGGGGAGGGATCGAAAGTGATGGAATCCCTTCCTTTCGCCCCAAAACCTTGGTGAGAGCTGCATGATCGTCAATGCAGGCTAGTGTTTGTCTCTCAGAACCAAGGACATGCCGAGTCTGGTGGAGAGGTACTGTGATCACCCGGAGTGAGGGGACAGGGCGGCAAGGGGAAGGTGCCAAGGCCTGGCACAGGTGGGAAGGGCCCCCCAAGTGCCCACCCAGTGGGCATGAGGCCGCCAGTCAGACTATTTCCACACTAAACCGCCAGCCCTGCAAAGCTAAGAAGTGAGTCCCCTGGCCCAGCCCCAGCCTCTCCTCAAGACTCCAGGCGGGGCTGCCTGACTGCCCAGGTCTTATCTGAGCCCAGAGGTCCACGGCAGAGGACACCCCGCCATCAGCCCCATCCGTGCTTTTGATGTTTAACCTCAGCCTGTCTGCCAAAGCTGGTATTTTTGAAGGGCCTTTAATAGTATGAGGAATGGGGAAGATCTACCAGGAAGAGCCTAGCTCACAGAGTTTAGGTGCCGGGTCTCTAACATCCAGCCGAAGACCACGTCTGGATTCTCCACCATAAAGGTCCGCTTATCCCTCCTCCCCGCCGGCCCCTCCCATGCTCTCCCCCGCAGCTCTCAGGGGCTCAGGCCGCAAGGTCCAGGACCTGCAGGGCCAGCAGGGGACACGAGACTGTCAGCTCTCACCTAGCCCAGGCCAGTTCTCACCAGGTGGACGCCCATGCCCAAGGCCACCCAGACTGTTGAGTTTTTCCAGAAAAGCCAGAACAGGTTTTTGTAGGGAATGCCACAGTTTTTATATGTATGCAACCAATTCACAGGTCCTTAGAACTCCTGCTTGAACCAATACCCGTCCTGGCTGGTTGGATTGGATGCGGAGGAACCTGGACGTTCAGACACACACCTCTGGCCCCCCGGGTGATGGCTTTCCAGAAGCTGCCCGGGGTCCCTTTACACAGGGACCAAACACAGCAGCACTTTCTCTCGGCCTCTCCTGTCAGGAATGTTGAAGAGTTTTTCTGAAACTGGCTATTGGGCTGACTGATCATCCCTCTGGCTCAGATTTTAATTAATATTTTCATTAGAAAGGTAGGAACGCTCCCCTTTGTTTTTCAGACAGGGTGGGCAAAAGGTCTCGATTTGACGGTGCCCACAGCCATGCCTGGCTTTACATGCTGCCCACTCGCGCCCCACCCCCAGGAAACCCTCAAGCCACATCCCCACCGCCGCTGCCTTTCCCATGTGGGCCACCCTGGGCCTTGAACAGAATCATGATTTGACAACTTATTCTGGCAGCAAAAATAGGTGGTGATTTCCAATTGAGCATACACAGGAGCTTCATAAAGTGGACAAAGTATTTAAAATACAATCCATTCACTCAAATATTTGCAGCCGTATCTTTTATGCACTAATTACCCACATGGCCTTTATCCATGCCGCTACTTGCACCTCACAAAAGCACACTCCCAATCTCATCTAATCCCCATAAAATCCTCTAAGGTAGAAGAAACGGACAGGATCACCCCATTTTACCAGCTGGGAAAATGAAGCGAAATGGCTAAACCCCACTCAGAGACCTAAAGATGAACCCAGGGACCAACCCAAGAAGCGGGGCTTTTCCCACCTCACCCTAAACCTCTTCTTAAACACTCCCAAGGAAATGCATCAGCTTAGGGGTCAGCAAACACTTTGGGAGCCAAGAGGACAAAACCAGGCCTGGAGGGAACGGGTTAGAAACTATGGGAGGGGCCCCAGGGTGTGCCTGGAGCCTTGAGGCCCTCTGCCTCCCTCAGCAAACACCAAAAGCAGCAGGCCCTCCTGGGAAGACGCATCAGCCTGGCTCATCCCATAACCACGCACGTCCCCACTCTGCCCAACACCCACTTGGGAGCCCACCCTTTCCCATTCATGGCCCTGTGTTTCTGAGAGGCTGACCCCTGCCCCCAACTCTGGAGGAGACACAGACCCACCTAGCCTTCTGGACGAGATCACAGTGCCTAATTCAGGAGTGAGCATGTGACCTCCTCCCAGGACGTTCGCTGCAATCACAGAAAAGACACCCTTCTTCTGAGCACAGACAACTGGCTGTAAGGATGAGGGGAGCCATATTTGCCCCCAGGTAGGAAGAACCTACTGGAAAATGAGGCCAACACAGAGATGCAGGGAGTGCCCTGGTGGCGTCTGAGCCGCTGGGGAAAGTCCAGCTTGAAACCATTTCACCCCAATGCTTCTGAATTATCCAATCCAAAGAATTCCCTTTTTTATTCTTTTTTTCCTTTTTTTGCTTAAGTTTGAGTTGGGTTTCTGTCATTTGCATCCAACAGATTTTACTAAAGCTAGTATTAATCACAAGTAAATGTGTGTGAAAAGGTTCAGTTAAATTATGACCTAATGTTTCCAATTGATTGTTAGAAATGCTGCAGAGGGAAAGGGAGAAAGTATGTGATCACAGCATGTCTGCATGTACTTTGTTGTGGCATCATCATTAACAGAATTAGTACTAGATGCGCTGTATTGGGCACTAGGTGGGCAAGCTTAACCCAATCATGCCCAAGTTGGGCCAACAAGGAGGAGGGGGACACCCAGGGTAAGGGCTTCATGTCAGCACAGGAAGGAGGCAGAGCTTGGATGAATCTCTCCTTCAGCGGGAAGGGCGGGTGTCGCACAAGGGGAAGTCCCGGTCGTGGATGAAAGGGGGACTTGGGGGGCCAAGTAAGCTTGGGGACTTCTTGGCATCACACCTGTCAGTCTGTTCCATTGGGAACCATCTAGCAAGTTCTCTGCATGCACCGGGTTTCTCCTTGAACCCATCGGTGTTGACGAAGGAAGCCCCGGGCTAAGACCCCTCGGCCAGCGGGGTCCCAGCCTCCATTGGGATTGTAACAATCATGGCCTCTCCACCAACAGAGTTTTCAAGTCACTGCGCCAAAAAGGGTAGGTAGGCTCAGGTCAAAATGGATGTGCTACCTGTTATTTCAGGAGTGCAATGCTGAGTCACAGATTGAGATGCCAAAAGGCACCCCAAGGGTTATCTATTCCAACTCCCTTACTCTAGAGAAAATGAAGCCCAGGAGTACTGTGTCCAAGTGTCCTGGGCAAGTAATTACTGCAACATCTACAATTAATGATGAAAACGGCTTGGAACCTGTCACAGGGTCAAGAATTAAATCTAAAATCCATCTTCCCCATACTTCTTGTGGCCCCTCTTTTGTAGATGGTATTCCATGTATACCACTCTGTTTGTGGCTCCAATCTCCCCAAACTCTTTAGGGGCCAGATCTTTACTTGGGTTGGACCTCAGGTTGGGTCCTCAGCTCTAAAGGCTCAGAAACTCAATTTTGGGGTCATCTCTCATCTGTGTGTTAAGCACCTCCAAGTCCCTGACATTCTTCAGGTCCTGGTATATGCTGAGGTCACCTAAGGGCCTCCGGCTCCTGGGCCCTCCTCCAGATCTTTTCCCGATATAGCGGGTGACCTTCAGAGACAGATGAAAAGGAATAACCCCCCAATAAACCTGGGAGCCTTGTGTAACCCCCTGATTATGAGACAAGCAAGGGCCAGACAAGTTCTGATCCAAAGTCACACATCATGAGAATCCAGGACACCTGTCCTGACTCATAGCCTGGCCCCTCCTCACACCTACCCCTGTCTCCCACCCCCCAGACTACTAACTAGCTACTCTGCCCAAGGATCACAGCCCCAAATGTCTGACTGTAAAGCACATTCCAACAATTTAAACACTCCTTTTTCCTTGACCTCTTCGATGAAGTGGCAAGTCAACCATGCCAGCAGAGTATCTGGTTGAATTTAATTAGGGTAGAAATCAGCTGATAAGTTATAGTAACTTTCAAAATAATGCAAAACAACTTATGGGGTAAGGCAGGAACATTACTTCCATGTTGGTTGTCTCGTTCTTAGAACATACGAAAGTTTCATGGAAAAGGGGTATTTTCCCCTCCACATTTTAAAAGATTGATTCATTCAACTAATAGTTATTAATGTACCAGGCTCCAAAAATACAAGAATGATCAAAAGTTTAAAAAAATCTCTGCCCTCAAGCAATATCCCATGTTCTTACATTCTAGTAGGAATCATATGTTTTCCTTGGTTGTTGGTGTTCATCAACCAAGTTAAGATTTTATTGAAGTTTTATTCATGTGCTTGCCAGGCTCTGTGAAAAGCACAAAATCTGTAGTCTTTATCCTTTTAGCACTGAAAATAGTTGAGGGAAATGGATCCACAATAATTCTCATCAAGAAGAATCCATAAAAGATTTGCAATCAAGGGACAAAAGGTAACAATAATTATTTTCCTCTGAAAATAATTCAGAGAAAGAGAAATCAGGGCACACTTGGGCGAGGGGTGGGTTGGCATGGGAAAGGCCTAGCAAAGAACACAACCCTAAAACAGCTGGAGTTTTGGGGGGTCCACGCAGGTGCCCCTCGGGCCAAAGTGGCACACTGAAGAGCTTATGGAGAAGCTACCCATTCGCAAGCCCCTAAGCAGAAACTGAAGTCTTCCCCCTGGGCCAGCACAGGACTCGTGAGAAAAAAGCATCAGAGATCAGTGCTGGTCACACATGGTCCCCAGCAAGCCCTGGGCAAAAAGCCCTCGGGGACAAGAACTGTGTGTGAATTGCTGCAGACAGAGCTCTGTGGGAGCTGCTGCCAACAGGCAGGAAAACCTCCCAAAACCTTCAAGATGAAGGTTGAGGAGGGCAGGTGGAGAGATGTGTGAGGCCTGAGGCTGGGACCAGGGACAGGGCTGCAGAGAGGCAGGGCCAGGTCAGAACTGGTCCAGGAGGATGCAATGGAACTTAGACAGCTTCCTGTCCTTCATTTCACTTTAGCTGCTCTGTGGAGAGGAGACTGCAGTCAGGGAGGAGGCAGGAGCTGCGCCCCAGTGGAGAGCGCGGGGAGCCCAAGGGAATATGGGCCTTCGGATGCCCCCTCTGCGCTCTTCTCAGCATCAGGCGGGCCCATGGGGAACAGAAGCCAACATCAGAGTCAGGTTCAGCACACTGGACAGATGCTGTGTCCAGGCCCAGAATCTCTCCAGGAAATGGGAAAGGCTCGGAGGCACCATCACGGCCGGCAGCCGGCCTGACCTGGAGAGCTGGGAGCAGAGGGCCCCTGCCCTCCCAGGCCTCTAGTGTCCCCACCCACCACTAGGACAGACCTCCAAGCCTGCCCCCTCAGAGGGAACGCTCTGCACCCCCAAGCCCTCCACTTCCCAGGAGAGGCATAGGTGGGCCTAGGCCTGAGGGTCCCTCTGCCCAAGGCTCACGCGTGGTGGCAGCACCTTCGCGCTTGGGCTACTGTGGAATCAGCTCCTCCCCCGCCTCGGTTCCAACAGCTGCCCCCCAGCCCCCAACGGCTTCTGAGCAACTGCCAGTGACTCAGAACTCCCCCCACCCCCCACCTGGCCCCACCCCCACCCCCCTGGAAGCTTTGCTTTGCCTCCCGGGCTCCTCTGCGCTCCACCCTGGCCCAGCCATCCTGGAGCTTCTCAGGGGTGCCAGGTGCTGTCTCCGTCAGACAGGCTCACGCGTTTTGAGGACACACTTAAATACTCTGTCAACAGCTCAGGACCACACACCAAAACTACTGGCTAAAAAAAAACCACAATGCTTTGGAACACTGCTCCAGCTGGGGGACCCCCGTAAGATTGGTCTGGGGTCTAGTCCAGGGTCTGCCATGCCCCCCTGCTCCAACACCACCAGCTGTGACCTCTGGACCCAATGTCCAGAAATCCATCATTTCAATTTGAGCCGTCAGAACTGGGCGCTGCTATTCAGCCAAGCCCTGCCCCAGACGCCACCCCCCCCACACACACGTTCCGAGAGCAGGGTCATGGGACCCCTGCCGGCCAGGGCCTCTGCCCACCTGAACGTCACTCACCTTCCACCCCACCCAGACTCTGCCCTCTTCCCCCCACAAGCAAATTCCTTGAAAATGATGCTCCGTTTGTCCTCGTTTCCTTGCATCCTTCCACGCACTCTTCAATCCACAGCGTCAGGGCTCCCACCCCCAACGTGGCCAGCTTTGTCTTTGGTGAAATACACCAGTGAACGTCTCACTGTCAAAAGCTAAGAAGCTGCTCCGTCCTCGTCTTGTGACTTGTGCATCACTGGGGCCGCTTGTTCTGTCGAGCACACTGTTTTAAAACTCTGTTTGAGCTCGCTGTGCAGCCAAGCTCGACAACACACAACAGGGTTGCCAGGATGAACTGAGACACAGCCCCTTCAGGAAGCTCCCACGCTGGGGAGGGGGATGCAGGCTGTTTTCTGGGAACAGGAGGGGAGCACCCAGCCCAACCTAGAAAAGTCCAGGAGGCCTTCGAAAGTCGGAAATAAAGAAAATGGGAGAGCAGAACCGAGGGCTGCCTCAGAGACCCCAAAGCTAAGGCCATTGCTGGGCCCCGGGAAGGGCCTGGAACCAGCCCTGAGAGGCACTCAGCACCCAAGCCGGACCTGTGCCCTCTCCAAGCCACTATCTTGTTCTGTTCTTCCTGCAGCCCCTGAGTCTGCATGTACACATCAAAAAGGACCGGCCAACTTTCCTGGTGCCAAGACTTGACCCTGACATCAAGGCTCCACCACAGCGCAGGGAGTCCTGGCCTCCCTGAGTAGGGGCACCAGGGCCGGAGGCAGGGAGCTCACCCATCAGAGTTTGGGGGGCCAGGCTTCCCTGGAGCAGTGTTTGAAGCAAGCACTGGTCACATAACAAACCCTACCTCCTGCGTACTAGAACCCTCCCCGCCACGTGCCCCTCTCGCTCCTGAGTCTTCTTTGCCACCAGGCACTCGTGGGAACCGCACGCTAGGACTGAGCTCGGTGTCTGCAATTCGAGGGCCTCAGCCTCCCTGGCCTCCTCGGGGGTCCACTGAGATTCCTGGGTACAGGCACTAGGGTGCCCCAGACTGGTAGGGCCCCCAGGTCCCTTCCCACCCTGCTTTCCCACAGCAAAGGGTGCCCCGGACCCCCTCGGCCTTCCCGTCTTGGGTAGGTGGCTGCTCCAGGGAGCTGCCAGAAGGTTTCCCACACCTGCTGGCCCTGTAGCCCCACCAGACTCACACGCCAGCCTCTGCCCTAGACTAAGATGCATATCCCCAGCCCTAGGGATGGGGCTGGCCTTGCTCCTCCCCTCCCAGCCAATGTGGACACCCCCGAAAAATCAGCCTGCCTGATTATTGCCCCCCACCAACACTCACACAGGTGCTTCAGATAAACAGGTAATTTTCCAATGTGCCCACCTGCCCACAGGTCCTAACAGGTATGGACCTCAAGCCGGCAGTGGGCATGGGAGCCTGTGGGTACAAGGAAGTAGGGTCCAGGATAAGGCAGGAACATCAGAGGGCCTTGCATAGACCAGTGATGGTAATTCGCCAAGAACAAATAAAAATAAGCCAGCTCCAGCCCGGGGCCACTAGGCACCACCCTGATCAGAGGCCCGGAAGTGAGTCTGTCTCCGGCTTCCTCTTCTGCAACTATCTTCAGAAGGCAATCTTTGGACCACAGGAGCAGCATTGAGCCCAGACCCGCTGAGGGCAGTAAGTGGCTGAGAGATTCAGACCCCAGCATCAGGCAGGACTAAGGCTGAACTGTGACTCCCCTGTGTCAGAGGAAGCAGAGATGTCCCCTGAAAGCCCACCGGGCCTGGTTCCTCCCAACCTGCCCCCCACTCTAAAATTCCCTCCCGGCAGAACTTCCTCTCATCACTTGCATCCAAATCTGCCTCCGAGTTAGCTTCTAGGAAACCTACCCAAGACGGGTCCCAGCACAAAAACACCCAAATTGCTAATCCAAACTTGTGCAGCAAAGAAAAACATGTATTTTCCTATAATCCAATCAAATCTCTGTTCAGAGACGTGTTTCCCCAGATTGAATTCCTCAGTCAATCATTGGTTTGTTCCCAGGGCTGTACTGACAAACCAGGATCTCCAGGAGCAAAAAAGTCCTGATTTCTAGTAGTTGCTAATTTCCACAATACAAGTACTCCCCCCATGGCCAAGCTCAAAACCCAGACGTGGTGTCCCTGACCAGGGGCTGAAAAGAGGGTCCAAGAGAGCCAGTTCCAGCCACCTGCCCCTGCCAACTTGCAGGTGCACATGTGTGACACTGAGTCCCAAGTCCCCACACACATGGCCATGCCATCCCTCAGCCTGACCCGCCTGCTACTTCTTGGCACACAAGTCCTGTCTTCTGTGGTCCCATCTTCAAATGGCAGCCCGACCTCGTGTCCTTCCTCCCACCCCCTGTTCTTGCTGAAGCCCCAGCATCCCACCCAGGAGGCAGAACACACTGCCTTTCTCTGTCTCTCACTCCAGGGATGGGGGAGAGATGGGGCACCCCCTCTGAAAGCCTCTCCACACGCCTCCTTGGGGACACCATGATCAAAATAACTGCAGCTCATTCATTCACTGAGCCAGAAATAACGCCTCCCAGTCCCGCAGCGCCCACATTCTGTTCCTGTTCTGCCCTCCCAGTCATTCAGCCACAGAGCTGCTAGCAGCCTGGGGAAGCTCTCTAGGCAGAGGAAAGGGCAGTTCAAAGGCCCCGAGGCAGGAATGACTTTGATTTGCCCTTGGTGTTTAAGGCACAGAAAGGCAGCCGATGAGGGTGGACCAGGATGAGAAAGAGGGAAGCAGAACCTGCTCAGGCTACCCCACAAGCCAGGGTGGGGGTGGGCATTCTATTCCAAATGCAAAGGGGTGCCACAGAAGGTTCATGAGGAACAGAGTGACATTGGTGGCTTTATGTCATCAAAATTTCTGCAGCCACTCTGAAGAAGAAGCAGACATTTAGATTAGGCTCAACAAGGGGGGGGGATATAAAATAATGATTTGGACCAGGGTGGAGGCAGTGAGGACAGACAGATGGACAGAGGGGGACAGAAGCAACAGGACTGGTCATTGGTGGTCGGAGCACAGGAGGCTCTAGGCTTTGTCATGAGCACCGGATGAAGCTGGTCTCTGTGCCCCAGTTGGGGAAGAGAGAAAAGGGTCCATTTGCTGGGAGGGGTACAAACTCCACGTGCACATGTTAAAGCTTGATGACTGTCAGATCTCCAAATGGAGATGACCCATCCTTTTTTTTTTTAAATTCAATGAATTTATCACATCTGTAGTTGTATAATGATTATCACCATCCAATTTCACAGTATTTCCATCCCCCAACCCAAGCACATCCCCCCAACCCCCAAACTGTCTCCTCCAGAGACCAAATTTTTTCAGTGTCTGTGAGTCAGTATCTGTTCTGCAAAGAAGTTCAGTCTGTCCTTTTTTCAGATTCCACATGTCAGTGAAAGCATTTGATGTTTGTGTCTTATTGTATGGCTGACTTCACTTAGCATGATAGTTTCTAGGTCCATCCGTGTTGCTAAAAATGCCAGTATTTTGTTCATTTTAATGGCTGAGTAATATTCCATTGTGTATATGTACCACATTTTCTTGATCCACTCCTCTGTCGATGGACATTTAGGTTGTTTCCATGTCTTGGCTATTGAAAATAGTGCTGCAATGAACATCGGAGTACATGTGTCTTTTCGAGTCATGGTTTTCTCTGGATAGATGCCCAGGAGTGGGATTGCTGGATCAAATGGTAGTTCTATGTTTAGTTTTCTGAGGAAGGAGATGCCCCGTCCTTGATTAAGACAGGGATCTGGGTCATGGGTAGAAATTGGGGTTATCAACATACAGGAAGAATTTAAACCATGAGCCAGATTTTAACCATGACGGGGGACGGGATGAAGGGCTGAGCCTGGGGACCTCCACCGCTTAGAGGCAGAAGTGGGGCTGGGGGGGGGGCGGGGGGGGGGGCAGGGGGGCAGAGGAGGAGCAGCCAGAGAAGAAGGAACATCGGGAGAGTGTGGTCCCAAAAAACAGCCAGACAAATTGTAAGACATGTGCTGCACGTAGCTGAGTTCGATGGTGATACAGAAGTCCCAGGGGGTGCCACAGCACTGAGGGCCAGCCCAGGATGGAAGGCACAAGAGCCAGGAGGGAGGGGCTGGAAGAGTGACTTGGACCAGAGTCCCCACTGGGACTATTTCAATAGGAAGAGTGGAAAACAAACGCTTGAGCGGTGGGCAGGAGGACGCCCAAGTTGTCCGGGGGGACAAAGGCACGTAGGTTTGCATGCTGGCCATGAGAAGGGGAGGCTTCTGCTCATTTCCTGTAGTTTCCCTGTGAAGTGTGAGGCCAGATCTTAGACTCAAAAGTTCTGATACAGAAAAGGATCCCTAAGGACTCTGGGGAGTGGTAAACTGCTTCTCTGTCCCGTTTCTCGGCCACTGGCACCTAATTCAAGAAGCTGGCAGAGGTGTGAACAGCAAACACTTAGAGAAGCTGTGCTAACCCACAGCACATACCACACATGTGGGCCTCATAAACCTGATTGACATGCAGGGCACTGTTCTGTTTCTGTATGAACCACACTAGCCCGCTAGCCATGACCTTGGTGTCAAGACAGAGCCCACCTTGCCTGGGTCTCCCTCTCATAGGCTTTGCTGCCAGATGACAAAGTCTTTATCTAACAAGGGGGGGGGGGCCACAAGAGGGCATCCTTATGTCACAGTATTATGAGCGGATCACACGATCCAAAAGGCACATAAATATGTGTGCATACTCCATTTAGATACACATTTCAAAACTGACGAAGGGTGTTTAACAAACCCCTCTTGGACTGAAATAAACCTAAAAAGAACAAGATGGTAGGAGAGAAGAAAGCAACGAAAGTTTTGGAAGCCAGAAGGCAGATGGCTCTACTGAAATTACCACCGGAGGCTCCAGAAAGCAGCATAAGAGAGTGGGGAGTTGGGGGTGGGGGGCCCAGAAGCAACTGATTTATGTCCTTGGACCCCCCCCCACAACAACTCAGGGATGTTACAAACATGATAGAGAGATCCAGAAATGGGGGCAATTGTGGGGGTACAAAGTTCTGAAAAAGCAGTGAGGCCCCCTACATCCCCTCCCCCACTCAACACAATGGACCAGCTGCCCCCACCTGGACTGGCAGAGGCCCAGGCCTTGTTCTTGGAGCAGATAAATCAGGATGTCTGGACCACGCTGGACAGCTGTCACAGGGATTATGGGACTGAAAATAGAGGGATTTACTGCAAGTTTACACACTGACTGATGGCACTGCCTCCCAGCTAAGCGGTGAGAACACGGCGGTCGAACAAAGCTCCAGCTCAGACCCTCTTGGCAAACATACAAAGAAACATCTCTGGAGACCTGACTGCCTATGGAACACTTGAGTCACACGGCCCCTCAGGGAGTCAGCAGGTGGAACAGCCACACCCACGTGCACAGGGCTTTCATCACACTCTTACCTTCAAAGGACGGCTGGGCCAGCTGAAGGGATAGCTACAGAATGAGAGACACCAAAACACACTGATAAGTTCAAGAATAAGAAAACCACAAAATCTTCTCCTTAACGGCCTCACAGAGGCAGGGAATGTTATGTCCCTGACCAAGGGCAGGATAATCTTACACTTTAAGACAGAAGTAGGTACAGATTCATGTAGAGATATCTGAACAACCACCAAAGGAAAAAAAGCTGTGGGAAATTAAGAGAGTGGTAACAGATTTTAAAAATCAGTGACTCGGAGTTCCCGTTGTGGCACAGCGGAAATGAATCCAACTAGGAACCATGAGGTTGCAGGTTCGATCTCCATGAGGATGCAAATTCAATCCCTGGCCTCGCTCAGTGGGTTAAGGATCCAGCATTGCCGTGAGCTGTGATGTAGGTCACAGATGTGGCTTGGATCTGGCATTGCTGTGGCCATGGTGTAAGCCCAGTGGCTTCAGCTCCGACTAGACCCCTAGCCTGGGAATCTCCGTATGCCGCGGGTGCGGCCCCAAAAAGACAAAAGACAAAAAAATAAATAAAAATCAGTGACTCAACATCACTGATCACTAAGGAAAGACATCAAAACCACAATGAGCTACCACTGCACACCCCCTAGGGTGGCTCTAAACGAAAAGACAACAGCAGATATGGGTGAGGATGTGGAGAAATTGGGGCTTTCATACATCACTAGTGAGAATGTAAAATGGTGTAGTCACTGAGAGAAAACAGTACAGCAACTCCTCAAAGAGTTAAACACAGACCCAGCAATTCCCAAGAGAAAACATACATCCACACAAGATTTTGTACACAAATGATCCTAACAGTGTTATTCATAATAGCCGAAAGTAAAAACTAAGCCACATCAGGAGTTCCCATCATGGCTCAGTGGTTAACAACTCCGACTAGCATCCATGAGGATTCAGGTTTGATCCCTGGCCTCGCTCAGTGGGTTACAGATCTGGCATTGCCATGTGTTGTGGCATTGCTGTGGCTGTGGGGTAGGCTGGAGGCTACAGCTCTGATTGGACCCCTGGGAACCTCCATATGTTGCAGGCGTGGCCCTAAAAGACAAAAAGACAATAAATAAATAAATAAATAAGCCAAATCCACTGCTGAGCCATCAACTGCTGAGTGGTTATACAACATGTGCTAAACAATAGAACGCAATTAGGTAATAACCAGGAAGAAAGCACTGATACAGCTACCACAGAGATGAACCTTGAAAGCATCACACTGAGTGAAAGCAGCAGACACAAAGGCCACGTGCTGTGTGATTCTGTCCATACGAAATGTCCAGGACAGGTACATCCACAGAGACACAAAGACTAGTGGCTGCCAGGGATGGGAGGACAGAGGGACGGGGTCACCGTAGTTAACAGATAACAAGGCTGCTTTGGAGATGATGCAAATGTTCTGGAATTAGGAAGTAGTGGTGGTTGTACACCTTCATGAACACACTTTAAAAAATACTAATTGTACACTTAATTGTAAACACACTCAAAAGTGAATTTTATGACATGTGAGTTATACCTCAATAAATGTGTATTATTTTTTTAAAAATCAATGAATGTTTAGAATTTAAAGTTGAGAAAAAGCACCTAAAATGTAAAGCAAGACGACAAATGGCTGGAAAATAAGAGGGAAAATAAGAAAATAAAGACTAGGAAGTCTGCCATCTGAATGATCAGATTTCTTAGAAATAATTTGAGATGGAGTTCCCAACATGGCTCAGTGGTTAATGAATCTGACTAGGAACCATGAGGTTGCGGGTTCAGTCCCTGGCCTTGCTCAGTGCGTTAAAGATCCGGAGTTGCTGTGAGCTGTGGTGTAGGTTGCAAACACGGCTTGGATCCCACGTTGCTATGGCTCTGGTGTAGGCCAGCAGCTTCAGCTCCGATTCAACCCCTGACCTGGGAACCTCCATATGCCATGGGAGCGGCCTTAGAAATGGCAAAAAGACCAAAAAAAAAAAAAAAAGAAAGAAAGAAAGAAAGAACTTGAGAAAAGAAAGTGAGGGCAACTCATCAAAGTGATCAAATTTTCTGAAACCTGAAACCCAAGTTTCCAGACTGAAGGAAGCCTTTAAAATTAAAAAACAGGAGTTCCCATTGTGGCTCAGCAGTAACAAACCCGGCTAGTATCCATGGGGATGCAAATTCAATCCCTGGCCTCGCTCAGTGGGTTAAGGATCTGGTGTTGCCACATGTTGCGGTGTAGGTCGAAGACATGGCTTGGATCTGGTGTTGCTGTGGCTGTGGTATAGGCTGGCAACTACAGCTCCCAGTTGACCCCTAGTCTGGGAACTTCCATGTGCTGCAAATGAAGCCCTAAAAGGAAAAAGGGGGGAAAAATGAAAGGAAAAAGGGGGGGAAAAAGGAAAAACAAGAAGTACCTAGCCAAATGGATGCAATTAGACCATGCTGTGACATTTCAGAGCCCTAGAAACATGAAAGGAGTCCATAAACTTCCAGAGGGAAAAAGTTCCATACAAAGGATCAGGAATCAGAAATGCAGTGGGATTTTCAAAATCATACTTGTGGAAAGTAACATAATGTCTTTTCTATCAAAGGAAACCTCGGTTACTCCATTTTGCTCCGGTTCCGCCTTCCTGCGACCCCCACCCCTCCCCTTTCCCTCTTCTCCCAGTAACAATGTGTTTCAGATTAGCCAACCAGTAAGAATGTGCACCCTGACCATGGGAAGGGGACAGGAACATCACCTGCGTTAGGGATAAATAGGCGAGGGTCCTTTGTTCGGCGTGCACACGTTTTGGAGAGCCCGCACCCTTCTGCAGAAGTAAAGAGCCTTGTTGAGATTTCTCCTTGTCCAACGTGTCTCACTTTCCAACACTGACGACCTGAGCCAGTGTTACTGTAATTTCCAACAGACTTGAGGGCTCCTCCGGGATTCGGAGTCCACTGGACTGAGGACTCTCAAGGAGGGGAGACGTATCCCACGGCCCTGTTGCAGTGGCCCTGAATTGAGACGTCCGCGTCTGGGAACTCCAAACCCGTGGGGGGTTCTCAACAACTCGGGAAATCGCGCGATAACCAGGCAACTTCCCTTAACGGGCCAAGGGAGGAAAATCCTTGGTGGTCAGGGACGGGGGTCCATAAGTCTCAAAGGTCTCGGGTGAGGCCAGCGATTTCGGGTGAAATCAGAGGACCAAAACACGATCCTGGGAAATGGGAAGTAAGTCTTCCCAACTTGTACCTCCACATGGAGGGTCAAATGGGGGGGGGGACCAAATTCCTTCAGAGAGCCCTCTGGGATTAATGTTAAAGTATTGGGGCGACAATCCACAGACGAAGGACAAAAAGAAGGGGAAAATAATTAAATAGGACGAAGGACAGAAAAAAAGGAGGAATGATTAAATGTTGTTTTATCTGGACACAGACAACTATTCACGCCCCATCTGTCTTCTGGCCAAAGTTCAGATCGGACAGGATTGGGTGGGTCAGCTGTTCATTCAGTTTGTTCAGGACAAGTCACTGGGGTCTCAGGAGGAAACATTATGCTCTCTGTTGGCGGTGGGGACCGGTGGTCTTATTTCCCCTCAGAGCACAGGACCAAAAGGGAAATGAGGGGGAAACCCTAGAATATTCTGGGAACTCCTCCCCTTCATGGGGCCCCCTCAGCTTGCTGCCGCCACCTTTCAATCCCCAAAATGGCGCTGGCGCCCCTCCAGCCACAGCCGCCACTGCTGTCGCTGCCAGGGGAGCACAGGAGGGGGAGGGGTACAGAGCCCCGTGCAGAGGAAAGCGCACTGCTGCTGCTCACAGAGTCAGAAGAGGAGGGTTAGGCCACAGGCACAAGCGTGCTGCCCCACCCATGGGATCAAAGCCCACTGGCTCAACAAAACCAAAGGATATGGCAGGGCCTTATTCCAGACTTAGGCGAGAGTTAAAACAAGGTCAGGATTTCCCGCACTAGCTCAGTGGTTAACGAATCCGACTAGGAACCATGAGGTTTCAGGTTCAATCCCTGGCCTTGCTCAGAGGGTTAAGGATCTGGTGTTGCTGTGAGCTGTGGTGTAACTTGCAGACGCAACTCAGATCCCACGTTGCTGTGGCTCTGCCATAGGCCAGTGGCAGCAGCTCTGATACCTGGCCTGGGAACCTCCATGTGCTGCGGGTGCAGCCCTCAAAAGACAAAATAATAAGTATAAATAAATAAATAAATAAAGGATTGGAAAGATAAACTATTAGAGAACTTAGTAAGAGAGACGTAGAAGGTATATGTGAGGAGGAATGGAATTCTATTTTATCAAGGGAAAACAAGAGTAAGTCTGTCTTCTAGCTTGTTTTAAATGGAAAATGGGGGACAAACTGATGGATAGAGAGAGTGATGGAAGGTTTGTGGGAAGTAGACATTGAGAGAAGGGTTATACATAGTCAGAACTCAGTTTAAAATAAGTTTAATTGAGTAAATTAATTTTAAAATAAGCTAGTACAAAACTTGAGCTTGGCCTTTGTTAAAAAAAAAAAACACAAAGTTTCCTCGGAATGCTACTTTGATAACAGATTATATAATGTTCTTTTAAGTGATCTGCTGTATTTGCTTTTGAGATCTCTTGTAACTTTGGTTAAGAAAGAAGTATTATCCACAGCGACCTATGAGTCTATCTGACCAAATTTTTTTAATGACTTATTTATAAACACTATCAAATTCTAATTAAAGTGCTTTTAACTCAGCTAACTTTAAAATGTTTCATGGGATCCTTGAGGCATTCAAGAAAAAAAAAAGGAGTTAAATTTACTAAAATTACTTGAAATGTTAAAATACATAGAGAGTATTATCAAATAAGTGATAAACCTCAGGTTATATAGATATATAGAAGTTTTAATATAGATATTCTAGAACTTCTACAGTTCCTGAAATTTGGATATATATTGGTACTATGTTATAACACTTTTCTTTTTCTAGTTATTTCAAATTGTTGTCACAACAGTTACAAGTTTCATTGTCAACTGGCATTGCAATCAGATTTAAAATGTGCCTTCTGTCTTTTGTCACTGTTAGTTAATGGCTTTACTCTAATTTCTTTGTAAAAATGTTTCCTTTTCTAGAAGATCTATAGAAAGAACTTTTTTTTAAAGGAAATACAAGTTTCTAACTTCCAGAACTTAAAGGTGAGCTAAGTAATAAATTTAGAAAAAAAAATTTTTTTTCTAAAAGGGAAATTGATGATTTCATAAACAAACAAAAAGGATTGGTGACATTGGACTGTGTGAATGGGTGAATGTGGTTATAACTCTATTGTTTCTATTTAAAATAATGCTGACTTTTAATCTGAGTTTTCCAGGTATAAATAAATTCTCCCCAACAAGCAATTTGGTGAATTATACCTTTGTGATCAAAACTTAAACATTTCTCTCTTCTCTACCTGATTTCTTCAGAGAATGGAAACTCTCAGGTTTTCAGAAGCTTTATCAGATCATTAGGAAGGCCACCTTGTATGCAGCCTGTAAAAACCTCAAAGGTATCTGGGTTTTTAAAAGGGAAAGATCTTTAAGATAAAAATCTTTAAGACAAAAATCTTAAAGACAAAATCTTTAAGACAAACCCTTGGCATGACTTTGCTAGCCCTGGGGTGCCTTTTAAAAGCTTAGTCTATGATTCCCCATAAAGTTCTAACAAAGCAAATTTAAAAAAAAAAAAAAGCTACATGATCAGTTTTATTCACATAAATCATTAGACCAAGGTTGTTGACACCAGACCTAATTGGCAAATAAATTAGTCTTGGTTTGGCTAATATTTGATAAAAATAAAAGCAATTTTAGAGAGAAAGAGATGCTTCAATGAAAACTTGCTAAATCTGTTAATCTCATTCTTTTAATTGTGGTTACTATCACTAAGACTTACTTCCTAGATCTTTGCTATTATGTTATGTGGCTGCAAAGTTTAACTGAGCTTCTAAAAGAACATTCTAAGCTTGTTTCTAAAGTTTCTCTCAGTAATCTATTTTTAGATAAAAATCAGATGCCCCAAAACCTACAACAAGGGGACTATGTATACTAAAAAGGACATAATATAAAAAGACTATTTCCAAGCTTGTAGAGGCAGACCCCAGTCCCTCACAATGGAGCCAGGAGGAGATACAACAATTTAGGGATTTAAGAGAGGTGCTGACAGGTGCCCCTCTTCCGGCTCTACCGTCCTTTTAAAACACCTTTTCATTTATTTATAAGCATGGGCTGGGATGTAAGCATGGGCTGGGAGATGGCTCCAGGGGTTCTCACACAGAAACATAGAGAAAGCCACCAGCTGGTGCCCTTCCTTTCCTGCCTCCTGGACCCTGTCGCCAGAGGATGGCTGAGTATATACAGTTGATAGCCACCACTGCCCTATTAACTGGAGGAAACAAAAAAAAACCCCTCACCTTTAGAGGAAGGCTGACTGTGAGTATAAAAACAGGATATGGGGACACAAATGCCTGGGCAAAACAGATAAAATATTCTGTAGATACACTAGACAAAAATAGCTGTTATGCTTGTGCCACAGGGAGAGACTGGAGGCCCAAGTGGTTCCCTTTCCTTTGGGATGGTCATCAGACCCACAGGGTCTTGAATGTGTGGTGGACCTCTTCCAGGACAAAATGGCTTGAAATAATGAGTCCAGTCGGACTTTGTCACTGCTATTCCCTGAGGTCAAAAGTTCTGCGGGTCAGCCCCCAAGAACTCTTCAGCAGCCAAAGAAAATGTCAACTTCTCCTCGTGTCTAAAATGACAAGAGGCAAAGGCAACTTTCTCAGGCAACCTGACCAGGTGCAGTGAAAGCCGGTCCTACATCACTCCCACAATAAATCCCAGTTCCAAGTGCCCCAGGCAGATGTCTGCTGGTATTGTGGGAGTCCACTAATGGGCATCCTTCTGGAATATCAAAGTGACACCCGTACTTTGGTGCAATTGGCCATCCCTTTCACCCTGGTATTTAGGCCCCAATTTCAACTCAGCCAATCTTGAGGAAACAAGACATCACCCCCACGGAGGGTGGTGGTCCTTTGACCCCCAGGTCTATATTGACACAATAGGTGTTCCAAACAAATTTAAGACAAGAAATCAGGTAGCTGCCGTGTTTGAATCTGCTCTCTTTTGGTAGTCAACCATAAACAAAAATGTGGATTGGATAAACTACATCTTTTACAATCAACAAAGATTCATTAATTGCACTAGAGACGCCATTAAAGACATAGCTGAACAGCTAGGGCCAACTAGTCAAATGGCATGGGAAAATAGACTTGCTTTAGACATGACCCTAGCAGGAAAGGGTGGAGTCTGTGTAATGATTGATATCCAGTGCTGCCCATTCATCCCAACAACACTGCCCCAGACAGCACCATCACCAAGGCCCCATGCATATTAATAACCTTAGCAGATGAGTTTTCAGAGAATTCTGGTATTAATGACCCCCCTTCACAGACCTTTTAGAAAATTGGGTTAAAAGAAAGAAAGAAAAGAAAAGAAATGGACTAAATCTTTACCCCTCAAATTGCTGTAGTTAGTGTCCGTGTCTTAGTTAAATGTTATATGATTCCTTGTGCCAGGGGACTTACTCAAAAATTAATAGAAACTGTCCTAACAAAGCAACTGGGACCCCCCCCCCCTCCCCACCAAGCCAATATACTCCTGATGGACACAATAGAACATGAAAGCCAAACCATGCTCAAAGAGTTTGAAGAAAAGAATATTTGATAAAAAGTGAAAGGGGGGACTTGTGGAAAGTAACATAATGTCTTTTCTATCAAAGGAAACCTCGGTTACTCCATTTTGCTCCGGTTCCGCCTTCCTGCGACCCCCACCCCTCCCCTTTCCCTCTTCTCCCAGTAACAATGTGTTTCAGATTAGCCAACCAGTAAGAATGTGCACCCTGACCATGGGAAGGGGACAGGAACATCACCTGCGTTAGAGATAAATAGGCGAGGGTCCTTTGTTCGGCGTGCACACGTTTTGGAGAGCCCGCACCCTTCTGCAGAAGTAAAGAGCCTTGTCGAGGAGATTTCTCCTTGTCCAACGTGTCTCACTTTCCAACACTGACGACCTGAGCACAGAGTTAATTTCCATACTGGAAGCTAATGTCAACCAATCCCTTACAAACTTTAAGAGAAAAATATTTCTAATACAGAATTATATATCCAGCCAAAGTAGCAAATAAGCATCGTGGCAGGGCATTTTGAGATATGTGAGCTCTCAGAAAATTCATTCCCAGTGTACCTTTTTCAAGAAGCTAGCAGTAGACGTTTACTACAAAACACGAAGTCAGAAAGAGAAATCTGTAACCACCAGAAAATAAGGAATTCTACATAAAAGAAAGGCGATACAGTACTATCCAGCAACCCTGCTCCTTGGCATTTACCCAAAGGAAAAGAAAGCTTCGGTCCACACAAAAACCTGCACATGGACGTGTACAGCAGGTTTATTCAAAACCTGGAAACCCAGATGTCCTTCAGTAGGTGAGTGGATAAATAAACTATGGTCCATCCAGACAAGGGAATATTACTTGGAGCTAAAAAGATACAAGCTGTCAACTCATGAAAAGACAGGGAGGAGTCTTAAATGCACTTTACTGAAAAAGAAGCCAGTTACTGAAAAAGAAGCCAATCTGAAAAGGACACATAGTATACAATTCCAACAGCTGACCTCTGGAAAAGGCAAATTTAGGGCAGAGTCTGTAAAAAGATCAGTGGTTGTCAGGGGTTGGAGGAAAAGAAAGATGAAAAGGCAGGCACAGAGGATTTTTAGGGCAGTGAAACTATTCTGCACAAAAATTAATGATGGATACGTGCCATGATACATCCATCCAAACCCCCAGAAAGTACACAACCAAGCATGAACCCTGATGTAAACTATGGACTCTGGATGAAAAGGGCATGTCCATGTTCACGGACTATAAGAAGCTCATTCCTCTGGTAGGGGGGTTGTCTTTAACGGGGGAGGCCAGGCATCTCTCTGTGAACCAAAAACTGCTCTTTAAAACAGCCTATTTTTGAGTTCCCATTGTGGCACAAAGGAAATGAATCCAACTAGGAACCCTGAGGTTTGGGGTTCAATCCCTGGCCTTGCTCAGTGGCTTAAGGATCCGGCATGGCGGTGAGCTGTGGTGTAGATCACAGATGCGACTTGGATCCCACATTGCTGTGGCTGTAGTGTAGGCCAGAAGCTACAGCTCCAATTTGCCCCTGGTCTGGGAACTTCCATGTGCCATGGGTGTGGCCCTGAAAATACAAAAGAACAAAAAAATAGCCTATTTTCCAAGCTAATTCATTTCAACCTTAATACTGCTTCTTGCAACATTGTCTAAGGAAAACATAAGAATCATTAAGAGAAACCATGTATGTTGTAACTGAATTTTTTTCCCCAAATTTATGTAATAAAATAGGGAGGAAAAGATCACAAGAAAAGAGGTGAAAATAATACCTGGAATGAGAATATTTCTTGCTGAGGGAGCAACCTATCCAGAGAGAAGCAGACTATGGAAGTGAGCATGCTGACATGTTTGAATGCATTCAGAGGTGATTCTTACCACGGGGGGTGGGGGTGCAGAATGTATTGCTGAGTTAGTGATTAGGACTAGAAAACCACTGTTCAGACACCATGTGCACAGCAGCCAAAACATGGAAACAACCTAAATGCCCAGTGACGGAGGAATGGATAAGACGCAGTGTATATATGTGAGACTGGCAGGAAAAATGCTGCTTTTCATAAATTAGAGACAATTTACTTTCAAATATAAAGAATACCAAGAATATAAGTCCATTTCTGTGTGTGCCATTTGATATTAATGATTTCACCTTTCAGGCCTCACTTTTTCCACTCATTACCCAAATACAGAAGACTGTTGAACCATTTGGGGCACTATTTTTTTTTTTTTTATGAAGGCTATTTTGCATAAGAAATATCCATGGCATTATAATCAGAAATTAATCTGGCTACATTCAAGTTTTTAAGGGGATGCCAAAACCACTTGTAAGATACACACAAGCTATTGAAGGTATAGGTTTAGGTGAATGTAGGGCAAAAGATGCCCTAATGTCCATCCGACCTTTGCCAGGTTGGGGATGGTCTTCATGACCTCAGTTTGACCTTAGCTGTGAGAACCAGTCTGGCTCAGGCTAGTTGTTCAGTGACCAGAACTAGAGGCATTTTCAGCTCATGGATCAGAGCCCTGTCCAGCCTGGGAAGCCCAGGGCGCCTTGTGAAGGAGACCCCCCAAACAGCAGAGCTGCCAAACACCTTCTAAATCAGGGTTCTCTGACTCTGTTATTCATCCTATCAGTGAAAAAATATTTCAATCTAAAACCTAACATGAGGAGTTCCCACTGTTGTGCAGTGGGTTATGGACCTGGCATTGCCGCAGCTGCAGCATAGGTCACAGCTGCGGCTTGGATTCGATCCCTGGCCAGGGAACTTCCATATGCCATGCGTGCAGCCAAAATAAATAAATAAAAATAAGACCTAACACGTGCATATATTATCAATTGTATGAACACATCATGATTATGAAACATACACACAAAAACAGATATTAAAAGAATCTAGACATAAAATGCAATTTTTAGAGATATCTCTATACTTCTACTGGAATTTCAGCAAACCATGCTGCCCGTCTTGGGTATAGCCACCCACTGCCCCAATCTCTCAGCTCCCTGGAGCCCGGGCAGGGGGGTGGGAACAACTGCACATCCCCTGCGTCTGAGGTTCACCTCTAGGCCGTTTTCTGCCACAAGCAGAAAGCCAAGCAAAGGCCCCCCCAACCCACTTTGGACTGAACCAGCCATGGACCACATGCAAGGATTCCAGGAAAGACAGCAACAAAATGACGAGGCTATCTATGTATGTTCTCTGGGGAAAGAAAACAGGAAAAGATCAGAAAACTAAAATTACCTGTGGTCCAACTCCTAGGAGACAACACTGCCTACACTCATTCTTTTAATTTTCTTTTTACAGCTGCATCTATGGCATATGGAAGTTCCCAGGTTAGAGGTCAAATAGGAGCTGCAAGCTGCCCGCCTACATCACAGCAACATAGATCTGAGCTGCATCTTTGACCTGCACTGTAGCTTGCAGCAACACTGGATCCTTAAACCCACTGAGTGAGGCCAGGGATCCAACCCGCATCCTCATGGATACTAGTCAGGCTTGTTACCGCTGAGACACAATGGGAACTCCTGAGATTCCTATTGTCAACCTGGGACAGAGTATTTTCACTGTCCACTGAAGTTATGTAACCCATCTAGGCAGCAATAGTTGGGCATTCTGCTCCCCACCAACCACAGACTGGGGAGTGCCCTCAGGCAAAAGGGCATCAACTCACCAGTCCTACCCAGTAGCCTTATCTTTCAAGAGTAGACTCGCTCTGCTACTCCTCACTGCATTCAAAGATGAGATAGAAACATCATAATTCTTGTTATCTGAGGAGCTACTAGGCCAAGCTATTACAGCCATGATTCTCAGCTGAGGTCAATTTTGTCTAAAGGGAACTTTGGTATGTGCCTTAGATACTGTTTGTAGTCAACACTGGGATAGGCTGCTAGTAGCATCTATGGGATAGAGGCCCAGGATGCTCCCGAACATCCCACAATGGGCAGGACACCCCCACTACAACAAACGAGCTTCAAATTCAAAGGTCGAAGAAGCCAAGGTTGAGAAATCCTGCCTTATAGGAAGTCAGGCCTCCTCATTTTTAGGCCTGGCTACATTGTTATATACATTATAACCACATTATTTAATGAATCTTCTAAGACTACGTATCACACTCAACAAACACAGCTCCATGTGGGGAAGAGGAAGTCAAATTGGTCTTAACTCTTTTCTAAAATTGTACTCAAGTTTCCAATGGAACAGTGTCAAAATGCGCAAAAATGGGAACAAAACAGCACTTTCATCAAGCATGGTATTAAGCACAAAGACTGAGGTCATAGGTCTAAGGACATAACCTTTCACTATATCATAACCATTTGCTCTTGAGAAGTTCAGAGGAAGGTGGATTAAGAAAGGAAAAATCCTCTCAGCAGCAGTTAGGTTTAAACATAAAATTACACATTATATCAACATGCTACAATGTTACATTTACTTAGACTCCCTCATAATTTCTATTTTCAGATTCATAATCTTTCTTTGACATTAGAAATTGCCTACATACATGACCCAATGATTTCTGAATTAAAAATCATCTGGGGGAGTTCCCATGGTGGCACAGCAGAAACGAATCTGACTTGTATCCACCAGGATGCAGGTCGATCCCTGGCTCGCTCAGTGGGTTAAGGATCCAGTGCTGCTGTGAGCTGTGGTGTGGGTCACAGATGTGGCTTGGATCCCGTATTGCTGTGGCTATGACGTAGGCTGGCAGCTGTAGCTTGGATTTGACCCCTAGCCTGGGAACTTCCATATGCTGTGGATGCGGCCCTAAAAAGAAAAAAGAAAAAAAAAAGGAAAAAAAATCATCCAGTTTAAAGAAAAAACATTAAATTTTACTAACAATTATACATAAGTATTAAATGTTCTAATTCATCCTATGCATAGACATATAATCCAGTTTACTTACAATTGGTATTGATGGGAGAAATTTTCACATACTGAGGTGTAGGGAAGTCACTCCAGCTTATACGTGATTTAAGTTAAACTCGATGCTAACTAGAACAGTCTGTTTTGTGGCCTGTTAAACATACATTGTACATCTGCTTTAACCATTAGAGAAAAGAATGCATTTAAAAACCAAAATAGGGTGACTGTGGTTTGGGCATCCAGGATGTGGCCAGGTGGCCACTGAGGATGTGGTTTCAGACATCATCCTATGCCATCGAGAACTTGAATTTTCAGAGCTATATCAGACGCTAGACACCAGCAGTCGTGGTCAAAACAGTTTCTGCCAGTAGGTGGCAGCTGCTGCCTCATGGTCTCAAGGTCTCTTTGTAATTGCAACCATCTTGGACCCCAACCAAGCCTTGCTTAACAAGCACCCTTACTTCTTCCCAACCCAAATTTAAATTCTTGATAAACAACTTGTGTAATTGTGTTGGTTTTGCCTTTATTTCCCTCCTTCATTTTGTAGTCTGAAGGAACACAATTCAAGTGCTTCCTGAATCTTTGTCTCCTAGGCCTAGTCCTCAGTTTGCTCAAATAAAACTCTTTTCTATCCCTAGTATAGACTGTTTACTGATTATTTCCATCAGTTGTATGTAAATAAGGGGTGTTTGAAAAAAACTGAAATGTGGGCAAAATGGCCAGAAAGTTTTTCCCTAGAGTTCTTTGAATAGGATATAAAGATATATATTTTTTAGTTTGTTATATAGGGTACCAATAGGGAAAACTGTTTTATAGTTCTTTTCCTAAGTAAACTATTAAATTTGAATTCTCATTTAGATACATTTTAATTTATGCAGTTAAACTTTTTTTTTTTTTTTTGGTCTTTTTGCCATTTCTTGGACCACTCCCATGGCATATGGAGGTTCCCAGGCTAGGGGTCCAATCGGAGCTGTAGCCTCAAGACTACGCCAGAGCCACAGCAACGCAGGATCCGAGCCGCGTCTGCAGCCTACACCACAGCTCACAGCAACGCTGGATCCTTAACCCACTGAGAAAAGGCAGGGACCGAACCCGCAACCTCATGGTTCCTAGTCAGATTCATTACCCACTGTGCCACGATGGGAACTCCTATGCACTTAAACTTTTAAACAATGTGCTGTATTTTCAGCTGGCTTTAATTTATAAACTGTGTTATCCATCTCATGTGACACTAGTTGATAAAGTTTGTATGATAAAATAAGTTACAACAGAAAAAGAATTAATGTGCATTTGTCAGATCTCAGGCCAAAGATCCCTTCCTCTGAAAGGCCCTCTCTCCCTCACACACAAACTCCCTTCCCTCCACAGTTTAAATTGGACCTTCTCTATTTCTCCTCACGGCACTTGTATAATTTGCTTTACATTATAAATGCCTTGGCTTGTGTTTATAAGACTGAACATCCACCTTTCTAGTGTACAAACTCCACGAGGTCCCATTTGCCTCACCCAATACCAACCATAAAGCCTAGCAAATTGTGTGCTTGATAAATATTAATAAACAAGTGGATACATGAAGGCTGGGGGAATGAAAATGACAGTGATATTTAGTGACTTTTCCTGTCTTCCCAAGTTAGATTTGTTGTTGTTATTGTTGTTGTTGTCGTTGTTGTTGCTATTTCTTGGGCCACTCCCGCGGCATATGGAGGTTCCCAGGCTAGGGGTCGAATCGGAGCTGTAGCCACCGGCCTACGCCAGAGCCACAGCAACGCAGGATCCGAGCCGCGTCTGCAACCTACACCACAGCTCATGGCAACGCCGGATCGTTAACCCACTGAGCAAGGGCAGGGACCAAACCCGCAACCTCATGGTTCCTAGTCGGATTTGTTAACCACTGCGCCACGACGGGAACTCCCCCAAGTTAGATTTTCTATGGTCCTCCTTCCTTAATATTGGCAAAAAATTTGGCATATTAGCCCAAAAGCATTACATGGTAGTTGTTATTAATAGGGCAGTAAGGAGTTCCCATCGGGGCACAGCAGAAATGAGTCCGACTAGGAACCATGAGGTTGCCGGTTCGATCCTGGTCTCACTCAGTGGGTTAAGGATCCGGTGTGGCCATGAGCTGTGGTGTAGGTTGCAGACGCAGCTTGCTGGATCTGGTGTTGCTGTGGCTCTGGCGCAGGCCGGCCGCTACAGCTCTGATTAGACCCCTAGCCTGGGAACCTCCATATGCCGTGGGTGAGGCCCTAAAATGAGAAAAAGACCCCCAAAAAATTTTTTTAATTATTAAATAGAGGGCACTAAAATAAGTGTGAATTGTGGACCTCCATTTTTTTAAAAAAATTAAACATAGTGTTTACTCCAAGTGCCCACTGGTACACTGTGTTAACTGCTCGGTCGAATTAAATAGCCCAACTTGCACTATTGGTGGGATTTCTATCGTATTTACCTATCAGTCATAACATCCCATGTCATTTTGCTCAAAATTAAAGAACAGGTGTTAAAGCAAGTTTCTTAAAAAGCTTTGATATAATTTTCATGTGTTGCAAAAAAGTCCTATAATGTGATGAACATAATGTTAGAAATAAGAAAATAGATACCTCTGGTAGATTTGTATCTGTCTGAGGCTGGAGACAGGGCACCTGGGCTGGAAGCTCCTGCCTCCTCCCTGCGCTATATCACAGGAAAAAAAAAAAATAGTATAGAGAGTGCAATTCTGTATGCTCCTTTTAGCAAATATGAACTGTATATGACCCTTATATGCTTATTTTCAATTTTGAATAAGTGTCGAAATTGTCGAAAATGATGTCATGGACCGCCTGACTTGGAAACTTCGTCTAGTTGTAAGGGATACGGAGTCAAGGGAAGGGTCGAGCGCGCTCGGAGGTGCGCACGTGTGTAAGAGGAGCAGGAAATGGCTGCAGGTGTAACAACTGGGATTCAAGATCTCAAAGCTAGCAACCCACCCCTTCACAAGGCTCGCGAGTCCTGTTTACCACTGAACAAGATCAAAGCCACCAAGGTGTTTTAAGGGCTGTAATGGCAGCTCCCAGCGGCAGCCTCACCGCCATGGCCCCTGTGGCATTGTCCGCAGCTGCGCCCCGGACTCGGGCATCAGTATTTACGGTAAGGTGGGGCCGGGGCGAACATCGTATTAAAGGTAACAAGGGCCAGGCGGCGGTACTTACTGTAAGAGGGCCGAGGCCGGCGGCGGTACTTACGGTAAGAGAGAGCCGAGGCGAGAGACCGTATTTACAGTAAGGGGGGCGGGCCGGGCTCTCAGAAGCCCGGACGGTCAGAGGTTCGCGTTGTCAGGTGATCTCCAGCCCATACGGCCACCGCCCCCTGCACCAGCGGGAAACGCAGAATGGCTCTCGGAGGCGTTGAGAGGCGGGGGACCCACCGCACCCCCGTCCCACAGCCTGCGGACCGCAGCGTCGCGCCGGGTCCCTCCCGCCCTTTGCTGGGGACCCTCGACTGAGCCCCGGCCCTGGGCCGCGCGCCCCACGCCCCGCGCCCACATGGGTCTGTGCTACAGCCTCCGCCCGCTGCTCTTCGCGGACTCGGAGCCGATTGCCGAGGGCGCGCGGTACCGCCTGGACCCAGACCCGAACACGGACAAGGACTCGGTCCGGACCCCAGGGCAAAAGGAGAGGCGGCAGCGCGCAGACCAGCAGCGCGCGGAGGAGCGCGAGGCCAAGCGGGTTAGTAGGAACATCGACCGCCGCCTCCGCGAGCAGAAGCGCGACCTGCGTCGGACGCACCGGCTGCTGCTGCTCGGTGGGTGCGGAGCGCGCGGAAGGCGCAGGGCGAGGAACAGGGCGTCGGGCGGGGTGCACGCGGAGCTCTAGGACGGGGGCTCAGGGAGCGAGGAGGGCGCGGGGCAGGGCGCGCGCGGGGAGCGAGGAGGGAGCAGGGCGGGGTGCACGCGGAGCGCGGGGACGGGGGCACGGGGAGCGAGGAGGGCGCGCGGGGCCGAGCGCCGGCTAGACGAGAGGCGGCGGCTCTGGGCGAGCAGAGGGCGCAGAGGGAGAAGCTGGGCGCCAGGCGGGGCGCGGCGGACACGGGCTCTAGGGTTCGCGTTCGGGTCCCTGGAACGGTTCTTACCCGACAGCATTCACTTGGCTGATTGGGCCGAGCACGCGCTGCCAGGTGATTCTGCTTTTTTCCACGCTTCGTCATCCGGGCCAGCTGCTCGATTGGATTGCCACTGGATAACGAGCTGCCCGGGAATTCCGCGCTCACTTGATTCACCCCCACCTCGTACAGTCTCCTCAGCAGCAGCGGCCGTGCTGCGCTTTGTTCAGGGATGAAAGCAAGTGCAAGAGGCGTTTATAGTAGGGTCGTCGGTGGGTGGGGCTTGTCCCCTTTGGAGAAACAACTTCCACAGCCGAAGAGGAGGTTCAACCCTGGTGCCATCAAAATATTTGCTCCTCCTTCGGAAAAGTTCTCTGTGCCAACTGCACACAAGAAAGTGGGCACACCACCACCAGCGCTTGAAAGTAAAGACTGTGTGGTTTGCTGGAATTTTCTCACAATTCTTCCAGTGAACCACCACCGAGAGTTCTTGGTGCCACTTGTTGCCTCGTAAAGTTAAGCCCCCCCCCCAAAAAAAGTGTGCTTCTGATGGCAATTTTGTGACTTACAAGGAAGAATAATTGTTGAGTTCCATGCCCTGTTTTGCACAGAAAAAGAACCAGGTCCACCAGTGGAGGGAGATCGCTGCTTGTAAATGAAGAGGACTTTTATTTAAATCTAGAGAACAAGGAAGTTTGGGGTTTGAAAGGACTCACCATTGTGAGAATGAATAATGAAAACAACACAAACCTAACTGCAGTATCCCGGTGAAACATTGGAATTCTGACATAAAGGGACATTTGGGGTGAGGGAAGAAACAAAGAACAAATATATATATATATATATGAGATGCGGTTAACTGAAAAGGGAGGAGGATGCATTGGAAGCAGAGTTCCCATCTACACTGCTAACTTCTCAACAGGACACATGCAACAAGGTTGCCAGAGGCCTGAAGATACAGAATGTAATCCTAGACCCTCTTAGTTCATTAAACCACTGTGAGTGGGAGGAAAAAATAGATTTTGAGATAGACATGTGCTCCAAATATATCCCCACCCACATATTTTTCTGGAAATAAATCAATTAGAAATTACTCCAGCCAAATTTCTTTCGATGCACCAAATTAAAATAACGCAAACAGGACAGAACTGTAGTCTCAAGAAACAAGAGAAAAATCATTGAGGAGTGGCGTTTTAACATGATTGTGCAGCCACACAGACCTGTCAGAAAAATATGAGTGGGAGCTCCCTGGTGGTCTAGTGGTTAGGACTTGGCACTTCCACTGCTTTGGCCCAGGTTCAGTCCCTGGTCTGGGAACTGAGATCCCACATGAAGCTGTGTCCCCCAAAAAATTTTTTTATAATTTTTTGTTTTTTCCATTATAGCTGGTTTACAGTGTTCTGTCCATTTTCTACTGTACAGCAAGGTGACCCAGTCTTACATACATGTATACATTCTTTTTTCTCATATTATCATGCTCCATCATAAGTGACTAGATATAGTTCCCAGTGCTATACAGCAGGATCTCATTGCTTATCCATTCCAAAGGCAATAGTTTGCATCTATGAACCCCACACACAAAAAAATTTTTAATTAAAAAAATGCTTGATATGTATATAAAAATGCTTAAACTCATGATTCTGTGAAAGGGTCCTGGGAGGTAAAATCTAAAGACTGGAACAGTGAGCAGTTTCTGATAAACACATGTTAAGAGACTGTCCCTTTAAAGATGCCATCTCAGCCTGAAAGAGCCTGTATGTCACCATCACATCTGACATGATGCTGAGTCAGTGACTCTCACTTTGGGGAGAAAGTGTCCTGTATCTTCCAACCAGTGATGTCACCAGTGCAGCACACACGCTGTTGACATTCAGCCCAGACCAGGTGTGGGTCTCGCAGTGGAGGGTGGGGGGACAGTGCATCCAGCTTTAATGCATTGTTGCCTTGTGAGAATGCAGGTCCAGTCTTGCTGGGCCTAAAATTGCCAGAATAAGAGGGAGGTGCCTATTTTCATCTGAAGCCTCGTCATTTTTAACCATTGGCTCAAATTAAAAAAACAATCTCTGTGCCTGATGGAGTCCCCAAGCCACTGAGCCTCCACTGGAGTCTCTCCCAAGCCACAGGGACATCCTGGCAGGCCTGACCTGGGCTCCAGGGAGGGAGTCAGCAAAAACACAACCTACCAGACTGGGTGCAGGGTCAAAATATCGACTGTCTGAACATACACACACACACACTGTTCTTCAAGGGACTTTTTCTGCGGCTGAGCTCATGCAGCTATGGTACAGTAGATGCCATTGATTCCTCTTCTGCATCTTCTGTTGAGAGATGTATGATGGGAAATTCCTGTTTACTACCTTGAGATTGGAAGAGGATTCATTTGATATTATCCTTTTTCAGATGCAGATAATAATTCAAATAAAAAATGGCCAGCGGTGGGTAGGGTTCATATTTTTTCCTTCCTTCACTTATTTCCTGTTGTTTTCCTGTGTGTTTGGTCTCTCTCTGCAGAAATACATCTTTCAAGAAGGAAGCAGTGTCTTTGGGACACTTGCTGCCTTTCTCTTGTATTTGGCTGTTGGTGTAAATCAGAACCTGGCATGACCTCCATCTGTGTCTTTAGCTTCTCTAAGAGGCAGGGCTTGGTGCAGTCACAGAAAAACAGAATGATCTCCACTGGGGGTCTGATTACTTTTTCTCAGATAAATGTCTGGTTTTCTTAAGTAACCATCCTACTACAGTGACAGGACAAGGTTGGTCCCTGAGTTGTGCAGTAGACGTGAGCTTGTGGACACCCAGATGCCTCCTCTTCAGTTTGCTGCCTTGTCCTGCCACAGCCTCCTGTAGCATGTGGCTTTTAGAGTCAGGAGAAATCCCAGGTGCTCTGGCCATGCCCAGGCTTTTCCAAACTCATGTACACACAGTACTCGTTCCCTTACAGCCTTGGAAAAAGCTGCAGTCCCAGCTTGTTTCCTCCCATTGTATACGCTCTTGCCTATAACCGCCAGATATAAAGCTCCATATTGGGAACCAGCGGAGCAAGACTCAGTCAGCAGGTGGCCAGTGTGGACTGAGCCTGAACCCACATGCCCCATTAGAAGGAAGCACAGGCCAGGGGGAGTAAGAGTTGGATGTGGGGGTGGCCTGTGTTCAGAAGGATGTCAGGTGTGTCACGGGCCATCCACCTGTGAATTCAATGGCTCCTGCCCGGATGTCAGCAGAGAGGCGAGCCCTAACCTCCTGCGGAGTCAGGGACACCAGGACCATCAGGACAGGTCCCAGGCATTGTGTGCACAGAATGGACCGGGGTCTGGAGGGAGGGAGCTGTGGGGCAGAGGCCACAGAAAGATCAAAATATACTTGTGAAAAATATTTGCCTTTAAAGTTGACAGAGGGTTCATTTATTCCATTTTGAGGAGTTTGTTTGAAAACAGCATATGAAGGTTCCACTTGGCACGAATGCAAAGCAAAACTTTCCAGCATCCACACCCTGCACGCACACAAGCTGGCTTGGCCACAGGCCAGGCGACCTTGTGGCGGCCAGTGGCATGTGAGGACCTGTCCCTCTCATTTGGCAATTAGAGACTTTCAGGTATGAGGGAATTCAGTGTGCTAAAAGCAGTGCCAGAACCCAGGGGGACAGGTGTTTTGTGTCCGCCCTTCCCTCCTGGATCAGGAAGGACAGTTAAATAATTCCTTATCTCTGAAGCTCTTTAACTGTACTTTCCTTTAGAATTCTTTTTTAATGTAACAATGTGCTGCTCACCAGCTATCGATCCGGAAGGTGGGCGGGTGATGCCGCTGGTCCGATGTACTTCCCTGCGCCTAATGGAGGAGGTTTATTTAATATTCTGATCCACTTACCCTTCTGTCTAGTGGTGTCTTCCCAGAAGAAGCCACTCCCATGTGGGCTTGGGCACAATAATGAGCTCGTAACAAGCAGGGAAGGGCCAGGTCAGTGGTCCCACTGGGCTGTGGCCAGATGAGGGTGTGGTCTGGGGAGTGCAACCGGGGGGGTGGGGGGGCAGGCTCCCCCCCCCCGGGGGCACTATGCCCCAGAGAAGCCCCCCGTTTTCCTGTTACCTAAATTCCTCTACATTATCCTCTGTGCAAACAGCCTGACTTCAATCAAGGACACCAGATGTTCACTTAGGAAAGCATAGGACGGGTTTCTAGGGTGACCGTGACATCCTGCAAGTCACCCCACAGTGGAGGAGAAGCAGCGTGGTCCTTCCTCAGTAGACTGTGGTCACAGTGGGTCACGGCCTGGGTCATGCCGTGGTCATGGCCTGGGGTACCTGGAACACTTCCCTCCCACTGTGACCTCCAGAGCAGATGTGCCCCCCAAACCCCTGGCCTGGCCCCACTTGGCCCTGATGCCCAATAGGGGTCCAGGTACTACCTGGGCCTGGGTCTCAGGGCAGAGGGTGAGGAGCAGTGAGGAAAGCATCTTGGGGTGACCAGTGAGCACAGACCCTCAGGTGCAGAGGGGCCCCAGATACGTGGCCCCTCCCTGGCTCCCCCAAGCCCTGGGCACCAGCAACAGATCTGCTGAGACATCTTTGGGCTCCACCCCCTGTGTTTTTCTTTTGTTTCTGATTTTTTTTTCAATTAAAGTGTAGTCGATTTACAATGTTGTACCAATTTCTGCTGTATATCAAAGTGATTCAGTTATATACATTCTTTCCATATTATTTTCCATGGCCTATCCCAGGAGACTGGATATTATTCCCTGTGTTGTACAGTAGGACTTTATTGCTTATCCATTCTAAATGTAATAGTTTGCATCTATTAACCCCAAACTCCCAGTCCAGTAATAGTTTGTATCTATTAACCCCAAACTCCCAGTCCATCCCTCTCCCTCTCTCTTGGCTACCACAAGTCTGTTCTCTGTGTCCGTGAGTCTTTTTCTCAGATATGTTGATTTGTGTGCTTTTTTGGATTCCACATATAAATGATATCACATGATATTGTCTTTCTCTTTCTGACTTACTTAGTGAGACAGTCTCTAGTTCCATCCATGTTGCTCCAGATGGCATTATTTTTTATGGCTGAGTAGTATTCCATTGCGTATATGTACCACATCTTCATTCACAGACATTTAGGTTGTTTCCATGTCTTGGCTATTGTGAATAGCGCTGCTGTGAACATAGGGGCGCATATATCTTTTTGAATTGCAGTTTTGTCTGGATATGTGCCCAGGATTGGGATTGCTGGATCATATTGTAAGTCTATAGTTAGTTTTCTGCGGAACTTCCATACTGTTCTGCACAGTGGTTGTACCAATTTATATTCCCACCAACAGTGTAGGCACCTCTTGCGTTTTTCTCTTTTTTAACTTCTGTGTTTACTATCAGCTTCTCCTATAAAGGATTGCATTTAAATAGGGCCCTTTAGTCATTCCTCCAAAATTATTAAGTGAGGTGAAGATTAAGTCTGTTACCAAAAGTAAAACGTTATGATTAGATGGCTTTAACTCAAATGGAGGCCCAGGGATGGTACAAGAATGTCTGTAATGTTTTAGAGTGACAGTCACACGGGCGCCTCTGGCTTTCCTCCCTGGTCCCTGTTGTGCCATCAACCCTCTGGGCCAGGCACGCAGCACTCCAGGAACAGAGGTTGGTGACTTAGATCGTGAGCCACCATCGCAAACCTGGCAGGAACTCCAAGGCCAAGGAGGAGTCGGCGAGTGCGTTAGTGGGAAAGGCGAGCCTTGAGCTGTGCCTTCATGGCAGCCGTGGGTGCAGGAAGCTGAAGGCCAGCCCCCTGGAATTGGGGCAGTTGGTTAGGATGCATCACTGGGCTTCCTCTGGTTACCCTAAGTTGGAGGAGGGGGTGAAAATTAGGGGAGCAGCAGTCAGGAACCAAGACCTGGACATCTGGGGCCAAGACTCGTGAGGACGGTTGTTCGGCTTCCCGGGCTGGTGGCCTCAGGATTGGGGGCAGAGCTGGATTCCTGGGTGTAGACAGGCTGCTGTCTGCTGAGGTTTCCATCTCCCCACACGCATCCTTAGGAAATGCCAGGCCAGGGCTGCTGAGACTTCCACTCCCCCTTCCCTGGAAGGTTGCTTTGCACTCCAAACTCCCTTTCTTCAGTGTAACAGCATAACCGGCCGTGAGAGTTCCCTCCAGAGGTCCTTGCACATGACAGGGACAAAGCTGGGGTGGGGTCCACGGCACTGCCCACTACTGTGGGGTTTTCAGGGCTCCCTCCAGTACCAGCAACTAAACAGTCACCAAAAAATGTGAGGCTGGGACCTCTGTTCCCCCCACCCCTCCTGTAAGAATGTTCCTTACTGGGGGGCCCACCACCAGGCACCTCTTCTGGGTCCTGTCACAGCTGCCACCTCAAGGACACCAACAGCCCAGGAGTAGTTGAATAATGTGGTTGGGAAGCTTTCGTTGAGGAAGGACAGTTGCACAGACGCCTGAAGGAGATAAGAGAGGATCAGGTGACTGCCTGGAGAGAAAATCTCAGGCTCGGGGGCGCAAGTGCCAAGGCCCTGGGGTTGGTGGGACCCCAGCATGTCCAGGAATGAGCTGCAGGCCAGTGACCAGCCACGCAGGAATGTGTGAGGTGCTGTGGGACCTTGGGTTCTATTCTGGCTGCTTGTGACCCTCCGGCCAGCCCGAAGAGGCTGGGGACAGGGCAGCTGGTGCAGAGTGATGAGAGACGGTTAGTTTCTAGAGAGACTTCGAAGGTGAATGAACAATTTGCTGATGAACTGGATGTAGCGGGAGGGAAGGTGAGAGTCAGCCTGTTGTTGTTGTCGGGAGGGTTCCTGCAAGCCTAGCACGTACTTTAAATTCTCCAGAAGTTAGAGCTAAATGTGGAGGCTGTCGTGCTCTAACAGGGACCAAGTATCCTCAGTTTAAACTGAGGCCCGGCTGGAGTTCCCGTTGTGGCGCAGTGGTTGTTAACAAATCCGACTAGGAACCATGAGGTTGCGGGTTCGATCCCTGGCCTTGCTCAGTGGGTTAAGGATCTGGTGTTGCCGTGAGCTGTGGTGTAGGTCGCAGACACAGTTTGGATCCCGCGTTGCTGTGGCTCTGGCGTAGGCCAGTGGCTACAGCTCCGATTCGACCCCTAGCCTGGGAACCTCCATATGCTGCGGGAGCAGCCCTAGAAAAGGCGAAAAGACAAAAAAAAAGCAAAAAAAACCCCCCAAAACTGAGGCCCAGTCACTTGGCCATTAAGGGTTCAAGGTGGAGGTGTCTGGTTTAGACTTTGAAAAATGCATCTCCTTTACAGAGGCTGGCAGCAGCGGAGCCAGCACAGATGCTGTGGGGTGACCAGTCCCTGCGGTCACACATGGCACGGGGACTGCTGGTGTCAGTGTGGACATGGGCAAGTGGACCCCATGGCCCCTCCCTTCTTCCTGAACAGTCAAGCTGGGGCCGCAGGCCCAGTGCATCGGCCAAGCAGGTGAGCCCACAGAAACCTGATTTCCTCATCCTGAAAGTACGTGCTGCTTAGCGCAGGTAGCTGTCATGTTGGGGGAGAATTCCAGGGCACCTACTGCTCCCCATGGCTCCCAGGTGGCTGAGAGAAAACAAATTCTCTTATTTGAACCAACCAGTCTCTGCTGTTTGTTAAGGCAGCCCCAGCAAACTAACCCACCATAGTTCTGCCTTTAGTCTTTATCAGGATGTCACACACTTGGAGTCGCACAGTGTGGCCTTTTTGGCTTGGCTTCCTTCACCGAGAAATATGAATTGTATGTTCCCTCATGGCTTGATAGCACTTTTCTTTTTATCACCAAGTAATACTTCCTGATCTGGAAGTTCCTCTGTAGCACAGGAGAAACGAATCCAACTAGTATCCATGAAAATGCGGGTTCTATCCCTGGCCTCATTCAGTGCGTTGCTGTGGCTGTGGTGTAGGCCAGCAGCTACAGCTCCAATTCAACCCCTAGCCTGGGAACCTCCATTATGCCCTGGGTGCAGCCCTAAAAACCAAAAAAAAAAAAAAAAAATTCCATGTTTATCCATTTACCCTGAAGGACACTAGAGAAGCGCCCTTCATGCTGTCACATTATAACCAGGGTTTGGACCAAAACATTCAGCCAGGAAAGGAAAGTATTCATATTTCTGTTCAGAAAAAAAAAAAATCTAGTTACTTAACTTTTCTTGTCTGTGAAATGGGGTCATAACCTACCTCCTAGGATTCCTTAGCCCCATGTGGCAGGCAGAGCACAGAGGCGGGAAGCAGGCAAGTTTGTAGGGCAGGCGGGGGCCAGAAGCCCCTCAGAGTTCCCAGTGGGGCACGCATCACTGCTGGGGGAAGCATCCCCAGAGCATGCACCTGCAGAGCAAGTGTTTCCAGAACAAAGAAAGGGAGCCTCCAGACAGACGTAAAAAGATGCCCCATTATAGGCTCAAACACATCCTTTAAAAAAAGAAAGAAAGAAAGAAAAAGAATCTAATTTTTCTTACTTCCCTTGCCCACACTGTATGAATTTGATGTCTTTTTTTTTTTTCTTTTAACATCTTCATGTTTAGATCAGTATGCTGGCTTATTTAAGTGACTGCTTTCCAATTGTGGTTTCCTCCATCCTAGATTTTCCTCTTTTTTTTTTTTTAATTTAGAGAAGCCCTTTCAGTATTTCTTTCAGAATGGGTTTTGTATTGCTGTACTCTTTTAGCTTTTGTTTGTTGGAGAAATTTTTTATTTCCCCTTCTATTTTAAGTGATATTCTTGCTGGATAGAGTATTCTAGATTGCAAATTTTTTCCTTTCAGCACTTTAAATATGTCTTGCCACTCCCTCCTGGCCTGTAGTGTTTCTGTAGAGAAATCAGGTGATAGCCTTATTGTAGCACTATTCACAATAGCCAAGACATGGAAACAACCTAAATGTCCATCCACAGATGATTGGATTAGGAAGATGTGGTGTGTATATATACACAATGGAATACTACTCAGCCATAAAAAAGAACAAAATAATGCCATTTGCAGCAACATGGATGGAACTAGAGACTCTCACCCTGAGTGAAGTAAGTCAGAAAGAGAAAGACAAATACCATATGATATCACTTTTATCTGCAATCTAATATATGACACAAAGGGACCTTTCCACAGAAGAGAAAATTATGAACTTGGAGAATAGATTTGTGGTTGCCAAGGGGGAAAGGGAGGGACTGGGAGCTTGGGGTAAATAGATGCAGAATGTTGTCGTCGGGATGAATTAGCAATGGGATCCTGCTGTGTGGCACTGGGAACTCTGTCTAATCAATTATGATGGAACACGTAATGTGAGGAAAAAGAATGTATACATATATGTGTAACTGGGTCACTATGCTGTACAGTAGAAAAAATATATATATATAAATAAATCATTAAAAAAAGATGCCCCATTAAAACAGATGGCTTGGAGCAGACAGTATGCAAAAGATGAATGAAGGGCCAAGAGGCTGCCAGCATCATTGGTCATCAAGGAAATGCAAATTAAGACCAGAGATAACTGCTCACCCCCACCAGGGTGGCCCCCGGACCCCCAGCTCCAGTGCTGACCAGGGCATAGAGCACGGTCCGCAGACCGTCTCCACTTCAGCTGGGGGCAGATGCGCTCTGGTTTGCCGGCCATGGGAGCTGGTCGGCTCTGCTGCTGGGACCATAGCCAGAGAGCACACATGAGCACAAGCAGGGTCATGTTCCAATACGACTACTTATAACCACTTGAATTTCATGTAATTTTAAAATCAAACACTGTTCTTCTGAACAACAAACGTCAGGTGCACTTCAGGGGAAGTGATCTCTGGCCTTACAGTTTCGATTTGCTCTTTGGTCTTCGTGTTGCTAATTTGGTGCTTGGAAGCAAATCCTATATTTAAGCCATTTTTCTAAGGCCCTGGAAATGACACCCGGGATGTGACATTTGTGGGGCGTAAGGATCATATCCTCTAATTCAGAGAGATAGAAGGCTTTTTCCTGAGACAGAAGAAAGAGAACAAGCTTCCTGCTTGATGTCAGGTTACTCTGAGGCCCTTTAGGACCTCACCGTGCTGTGTGCCACCCAGCGTGTATGTGTGTGTATCTGTGTGTGTCTCTGTGTGAAATACCGCCAAGAACCGCCCCTTCCAGGCTGCCTTTCTCGCACCTGCAGGCCGGCGGGGGCTCTCATCGGGGCTCTGCCATCACTTTCTCTGCTGAGAGGCCTTACCTGGTGCCCATTTTTTTCTTTCCTTCATTCACGTGTCTGCTTAGCATCTGACTCCAGTCAGCCCCTGGGACCAGAGGCCTCATTCTTCACAGGTCCTGCTCGGTCTTCAATCCCCTGCAGGTCTCCGAAGGCGAGTCGTTCAGTAAATGCAGGTATGTCAGGGTTGAGGCCAGATGGTGACAAACAAGTGTCGGCGCGGCCAGGCGCCCTCCTCCCACCTGTGCCCCAGGTGGGTCTGTGGGATTGAGGCTTTGGATGCAGAGGACAGGGTCAAATGGCAAACTTTTGTCTTGTTTCTAGGAGGTTACTTTGTTTTAGTGTGTTGAGTTGAGATGCAGTTGACATGTCACATTACATCAGTCTCAGGTGTACAGCACAGCGATTCCAAGTGTGTATATATTGTGAAGTGGTCACTGTAAATTTAGTTAACATCCGCCAGCACACGTAGTCACCAAAAATTGTGGTATGATGAGGCTTTTTAAGATCTGCGCTGTCAGCAGCTCTCACGTGCATGTCGGCACACAGTAGCACTGACTACTGTCACCGTACTGTCCATTGCGTCCCTGGGACTCGTTTACTTTAAGGGGGGTCTGTGCCCTTTGTCCCCCTTCCCCCATTTCTTGTGACCCACTCCCCCCGCAAGTGTGGACCTCCACACCAGCTGTCTATACTGCCTGCTGGCTGCAGTTCGGCTTCGTGCCAGGATCCTCTCCCCCACCACTGTCAACCCCTCTCCAGATTTCAAAGGCCATCTCAGGTGTTACCTCCCCCTCAAAGCCCTTCCTGACCCCCCTCTGTGGGACATCGCCACTATTTTGTATGTAATTCCCTCAGGTTCACCTCATATGGGAAACATGAGTTTAGCTCCTCCTAAGTTTAGCTGAAATCCGTTATCGTTTTCAATCCGACGAGAATCATGTCCACTCTGATTTTTCTCTGACTCCTCCACACCACCTGGCGAAATCTGGCATAAAATAAATGGGAAATTACCACTGACAAAACAGAAATGAGAACATGGGAATCCCGCTATATGTTTCCATTCCAACCCAGAAAGATTTCCATCTGTTCTTTATTTCTCAATTGAAATATAATTCACATACCATGAACCTCATCCTTTTTAACACTGTACATTTCAGTGGTTTTTAGTGTATTCACAAGGTTAGGGAACCATCACTTCTACCTAATTCCAGAAAGTTCTCATCTTTCCAAAAAGAAGCTCCCTGCCTATTAGCAGTCACCCCTCCTCCCCAGCCCTGACCACCACGGATCCACTTTCTGTCTTCATGGAATTGTTCTGGATGTTTCACATGAATAACCACACACTGTATCTTGTGTATCTGGCTTCTTTCACTCAGCAGGATGTTGCTGGGCATTTGGGCTGTTTCCACTTTTTAGCTGTTAGGACTAACGCTGCCACAAATGTTAATGTGCAGATTACCTACCACCTGGACCTATGGTTTCATTTTCTGGTGCATATCTGGGAGCGGAATTGCTGCATCATGTGGTGACTCTACATTTACCTTTTTGAGGAACCGCCAGGCCGTTTTCCAAAGCAGCTGAATCATTTGAGGTTTTCCACCAGCAATATGTGAGGGCTCCCATTTTTCCACATCCTCACCAACACTTGTTTCTATCTGTCTTTTTTATTACCGCCATTCTCGTGGGTATGAAGTGGTGTTCACTAAGGTTTGATTTGCATTTCCCTAATAGCTAATGTTGAGCATCTTTTCATGTGCTGATTGGCCACTCTCCTGTCTTCCTTAGAGAAAAGTCTGTTCAAATGCTTTGTTCCCTTTTTAATTGGATTGTCTTTCTGCTGTTGCCCTGTAGTAGTTTCTTAACCACTCTCACTGCTGGAGCTTTTTCTTTCTAACCACATGTAACTCTGTACCTTATGTCCCAACCTGCAGGATATCTGTTCAGTTGTGAGTAATGCCAAGTTTTGCCTCCATTTTTAGAGTTTTAATTGCCTTGTGCATTAGCAATATTAAGAACCTTAATTTCAAGGTTCTTATCATGAACCTTCCCAACATTTACATATTCATGGGGGTCTATGGAATTTCCTAAACAAGTTAAGATGTCAGTATGCCTTGAAACACTGTCTTACCAACATAAACATTACATCAGCAGAACCCCATAGCTTTGTGATGATTAATTGAACAGCAGTGATGCAAAGGGGACATCAGGGGATGGAAAACAGCGGCATTGGGAATGAATGGGTGGGCGTGCTGTGTATTTTGAAAGAGGCGCTTTCTGAGCTCTGACTGACACGTGAGAAATCGTAAATGGAAAAGGAGAAAAGAAGCCGGCCAAGAAGTCAGGTGGTGCCAGCAGCTGCAGGCGCGCCCGGCCGGTCATTCCTCGCAGCGGCCACCAGGTGGAGCTGCGTACAGGCTCCTGATGGACAGATTACTGATCCTGGATGCGCGGTCAGCACCGACCATCGCAGCACATCACCCTGGTTTGTGAGGAGCTCCGGGGTGTGAATGGGTTTACTGGTAGAGTGGTGGAAGCGATGGGTGCCCGGCCAGTAGCAGAGCTGAGCCCGGAGGCGGGTACTGCACTGACCAGGCCCTTACCTGTGCACACTTGCACCTGGCGGCATCCTCCAATGGCAGTTGGAGGGCCCCTCCTTTGTGTTCTAGGAATAATTGTTCCTAATAATGTGATGCTGTACCTACCTGGGCAGGTCATTCACCTGTCCATTCTGCATGGTGCTCCCATAACCTCTGTCCCTGGGGAGGCCCCACGCCCCTGACGGCCACAGATTCCAGACTTGTCCTGCCTATAACCAGTTTTCCACGTAAAACTTGCCACATCCCCGCCCTGTTGCTGAGGACTCTGACTCCCAGCAATCCTTGGGATAAAGAATAACCCTTACAGAACCCTCAGCCCGGCAGTGTGAGTTGTGACTCCTGGGTCCAATTCTGGCAGGTAGTCAGCTCTCCACAAATACTTGGAGAGATGGATGATAAACTCCATACAAACAAAATCCAGACCACCAGCAGGCAGGAAGGAAAGGAGCCAAGAATTGACTGCGAGTGGTTCTCGCTTCTCAATGACATGTTTTGTTCCCTTCTCTTCCCTTTATTTACCATGTCATTGGCATGGACAAATGATATTCCTATATTTTTCAGTGGCTTTGGCTTAAAATTCACCCTGTACTTAAATATTTTGGTGCTGAAATCATCCCAGATGTGGCCAGACAGGAGCCACTTTTGTCCACTGCTCTGTCGCTATGATATGCCCCCAGCTTTGTAAAGCACTTTCCTGCCTTCTGGTGTGACAGTGCTCCAGGTTTGTATCCTAGGTCCCCTGCCCCCACCCTGGACTCTGCCTTTCTCAGAGGAGCCCTGGCTCCTTTGGGGGGTGGGGGGTGCTGAAAAGCAGCGTCCAGTGCTGGTTGAGCTCATGGCTACTGGTGGGTCTAACACCTGGGTCTTTCCAGTAGACAGAAGGAGGGATGTGTGTGTGTGTGCATGCATACAGAGCCGTGCAAGGCACACAGTGTTCACACACAGATGTCTGCAAACACGTCCATGCACACTCTAAAAAACCGAGAGCTCATTCCATCACTACAATTCCAGCCCACCCACAGGCTTTCCCCACCTTGTCCAATTCCGTGTTTGTGCCTCCTCTTTCTCTCTGAAAATCCTGGCTCTCAGTAACCACCTCAGCCCATTTCTCCATCTGCTCCGTCCTGTCATCCAGGCGCCTAATGACCTGGGGTTTGTCTCCACTCAGCGTCTTCCTTCTGAACATCAACCTTGAATTTATCTGCAGTTTAAACTCATCAAATGGCTCTGACTTAATGAAAAAATAAACCAAAAATGGCAAATATAGGCAAACATTAGGCCTGTCTCCCAAGAGCTTCAGGAAGAGACAGTCCAACTTTTCTGGGAAAGGCATGTAGTTCCCACCTGTGCCGAGACAAGTTCGTGTTCTGTTTAATTTCAAACACAATTTGACATTCTGTTGCAAGGAATACCTTTGCGTTACACTCTGTAGCTCAGCCAAATTCTAAAAGAAACCAGTTGCTAAGGCAACTGAGCAAAGAGTTAATTAAATCATCAGTCATTATATGCAGATCAATCTGCCTGTGTTACAAAGGAGGTGGGCTTGTTTGATTTTTCCTTTTGCAAGAGAGAATGTGCAATTTTTTTTCCAACCTGTCGGGGCCCTTTCTGGAAAGGGCTCAGGCTTTGGGCTCAGAAAGGGCTCCATCTGGGTCAGGCCCCTGTGGGACCCTCAGACCACCAGCGTTACCTGCAAAATGTGGATAATCTTGTAGTTATTGTGATGATCAGATGAGCTGCTGGAAACAGAGCACCTTTCAGGGTCTTTTTTAAAAATAAGACAAGGGTGACTTGCAAAGGTTAGCACACATCACTCCAAGGGAGGTGGTGACATTTTTCTTCACTTTTTTAACTGGCCACAACCACCCCCACCCCCACCCCTGACCATGTGCTCCCATTGTAGTCTCTGCAGAATCTCGAGGACCTGACTGCATATCTGCCCCTCTCTACTAGATAACTAAACTGCTTGAGATTGGGCACAAGGGTGAATCCATCCTTGTGATCTGTAGGCTTCCTGTGTGTAGAATTTAAAAAGGCGTTATGGTGAATGAATGATGAAAAAGCACCACTTTGCAGGCTCCTGGGAGCCACCTTGTGACTCTGGGTTCTACATTGCCACCTGCTGGTTGGAACCTATAACTGCAGTGAATGTTTGTAAACAGGAGTGGAAGTCACTGACTTCGAGCAGAGGCGTCAAAACCACTGAAAAACTTTTCTCTCTTCCACCACTGTCAGGATGAAGATCCTAAATGTGAATTTTTTTCTTGTTTTTATGGTTAAATATCCATAACATAGAATTTATCATCTTAGCCATTTTTAAGTGTACAATTCAGTGGCATTAAGCACATTCACACTGTTGTGCAACCACCACCACCATCCATGTCCAGAGTTTTTCATCCTCCCTAACTGACACACTATACCCATTAAATTCTAAATCCCCTCCCCCACTACCCACTTTTTAATGTATTCGGCAATCTCCCACCTGCTGTTTTCACACCCTGACTTAATCCCTGTGTAAGACACTGAGTTGTGTCTTCCATTGAGGATATTTCAGTCCTGGATTTTTGGACACAGGGTGGAGCCAAAGACAGCTAACCTACCTTATGTACTGATTTGCTGCTATTTTGGTTTTTTTAAGCTGTCCGTTTAAAAGACTGTATCACTACCCTTTATGGAAGGCACTTCTGAAAGCTACTTAATATTACTTTGCTGTAGGAGTAAGAAAAAAACAAATTATTTCATTAAATTCTAAAATATTTGATTGCAGAGTGCTAGATACAGAAAGGGAATGTGGAAAACATTTCCCTGCTTTTCTGTTGAAAAATATAAAGAATTCACCTCAAGATTTTAAAAGTGTGTTGTGATTAGGTGGTGGCATGAGCTTGCTGCTGAGAATGAAAATAATCCACTCAGACTATTTCCACCAAGACACTAAGACAGGAAAGAGAGAAAACAACTGCTAAATGTTAAATGGAATGAAGCAGAATGAGGGCTGTGTGCACCCAGGCCACTCAGCCTCCACTACGCCAGCACCTCGGAGTTTGCAAAACAGGCTGCAGCTTTTAGTTTCTTGGGGCCCCTTTGCTGCACTGAGTCAGGGCTTCGCCTCTCCCACACGGCTTTGTTCCTTCTCTTTTAAATCTCTCAACAATACCCGCTATAAACGTCTTAGAGTATAGTTTTAACCTTTAGTAACCTCTACAGTATAAAATGCCAAATCGGTTATTAACTTTTAAAACATTGATTTTTAAAAATGAAATTCAGTAAGTACATCCTCTCTCTTGTGCCATACAGCACTCTGGTCATTTTCCAAACAAACTTGGCATCTCCTGGATCCAGACCTGGGGTGTCCTGAAACAGTTTTCTTTGAATTTTTTCATCTAGTTTATTAAATTTCTGTGGAGATCCTCCTTAAAAGGGGAAACAAATTTTTTTCTCGTTGCTTCCAAGGACCTGGGTCCAGATATCCAGACAACAGATGCGATTTTTTTTATATTTGCCAACTTCAATCACAGGGACTGAAACAAAAACAAATTTCAAAACCATTATTCAAAACTCACAAAACTAAATATAAAAGAAATTTAAATAATTAAATTTTCAAATGCACTAAGGCTTCTAAAACACCCTGTCATAAACATCAATGCCACTTTGTCTCAAAGTTTGCCCTTTCGCCCAAACTCTGCGCCTTCCCGACACTCCTTGCCGCCTAAGGCCTCCCCCGCTCTAGCGTTTCCCAACCTCTGCCAGTGGGCGTGCGCTGCTGGGTGAGGGTGCTGATGCTGCGCTGCCGTTGCCTAGCGACAGATGCCTGCGCTGCCGGCTCCTGGAGGCTCTGCTCTTCCCATTGCGCTGCTCCCGCACTCCAGGTGAGCTAGCTGGGATTCTGGATTCTGATCCCATTGTTCAAAACTCAAATGAGGATCCGTTTCCCAGACCAGACTAGGAAAAGACCAGATGACTGGGTGGTGGTTTTTTTGTTTGGTTTTTGTTTTAAAGTGTCTTGAACACCTACCTGATAATAACTATGTTAAGACCAGCTTTGCATTTCTCATCGGAAATGTGGCATCGCTGTCTAGGCATATTGCTTTCCTGTTTTGGACTGGTTAGCAGTGTTCTGTGGAACAACTGCTGGACACAGAGTGCAGATGGTGCAGCCAGGGAGCAAGGCTTTAGATGCCAGACACTTCTTACTCTCTAACATTCTGAAAACAATGGTCACGATTGTTCCTTTTAGGGTTCCTTTTAGGGTTTAGAGCAAGTACTAAATAAATTGTTCCATGGAAAGGATTTGGCCCAGTGCCAGCAATCACTGGATAATTTGTAGACAGGAGTTTTTTTTCACCCTAATTCCTGGGTTTGAACAAATGAAAACCTTTTGCTATATCTTAAGGGTTATAGGTGCTGACTTCTCTCACCCTTTCCAAGCTTTCACAGGAGTTGTTTGGTCCCCTTCTCTTCCAGCTAGCAGTTTATAGAAATCTTGGCATTAAAAATAGACAAATCCTGGAGTTCCTGTTGTGGCACATCGGAAATGAATCCAACTAGGAACCATGAAGTTGCGGGTTCCATCCCTGGCCTTGCTCAGTGGGTTAAGGATCCAGCGTTGCCGCGAGCTGTGGTGTAGGTCACAGACGCGGCTCAGATCCCGTGTTGCTATGGCTCTGGCGTAGGCCGGTGGCTACAGCTCCGATTCGACCCCTAGCCTGGGAACCTCCATATGCCATGGGTGCGGCCCCAGAAAGACAGAAAATAAAATAAAAATAGACAAATCCTTAAAAAATCCCACTCCACCATCCTATTTTGGTGCGCCTTTTCTCACAGGCCAGGTGGATGTTGCCGTGCGTGAATACTTGTGTTAACACAGGAGTGAGCCTCACAACAATCCAAACAGTCTCTTTCCACAAACTAGAACTCTTACCAGCTCAGAAATGGTGTGGCACTGCATGTTTGCTTCTGCCGTTTCAGGAAAAGAACTTTACTGCTTTTGTTTTTTAAAGAGTATCCTTATGGTACAAAACCGGACAAGCATTTTATAAATTAAAACCTGATCGTGAAATTCCTCCCATGAGAACCCACACGTGGAGCAGGAGTCACCTTTGTGGCTTCATCCATCCGTAGACTCACGGGGCATTCCACGCCAGGCCCTGAACTAGGCCTAGCGCAACAAGTGCGCATGGCAGGCTCAGCCCCACCCTCACAGAGTCCCAACTGCAGGGGACTTTTGAAGGAGCAGTTAGGGAAACCATTACAGTGGAGAGAAACAGTGCAGCACGGAGACAAGGCCCCGTCCTGGCTGTGGAGGCTGAGGCACAGATGGAAGGGTGACTAGGACTTGGCCAAGGGAAGAAGGGACCATTCATCTTACAGAGAGAGCAGCAGCCATGCACCCGAGTGATGTGCTCACAGGTTCAGCAGGTGCAAGGGTCCGAAGCGGGGGCAGCACTGGGAAGGGGAACGTGAGAGCAGAAGCCCTGAGTTTACACTGACCTAGTCTTAATGGACTGTGGCCAGGGGGTTGGGAGGTAGTGGGGACAGCGATGTAATCAGAGTTGCATTGTCACTGGGTGGCAACATCGTGCAGGTGTGCCAGAGTAAGGGAGCAGGTAGCCACTGCCAACATCCAGGTTGGACGAGTGACTGTGGCAGCAGCAGATGGAAAGAACAGGAACCTGTTCAGGAAAGAGGCCCAGAGGCGTGCGGTAACTCTGTCGGTTTGTAAGCAGGAAAAGAGTCAGGAATGACTCCTTTGTTCTGGCTTGGAAATCAGGGGCCTTATTCACAGAGAGAAGAGCAGGTTGGCGGGTTGAACTGGAGGTCCTGGGAGGCTTGGGGCGGGAGCGTGCCTGGGAACACCTGGTGAACAGGAGGTGGCTGGGTTGGAGGTCTGACTTGGCGGTAGGCAGAGCCTCCTGTGCTGAGGATGGAGGAGGCAGTTAGCACACCCTCCCCCCTGCCCCCCAGGAGGCCTAAAGGGAGAGAGGCTGCCCAGGGTCAGAGGGCCTTTTCAGGGTGGAGGGTGGGCAGGAAATAGGACCAGGGAGTCTAAAGCTGTCTCAGAGAAAGCCAAGACCACAGTTTTTGGATGGAATCTGGCCTCAGGGGAGCTGCTGATGCCCCCTGAGAGTATTTCAGCCAAGGGGGTGGGCCAAAGCCAGGTGCCAGGAGCTGAGGCCTGAACCGCTTCACCTGCAGCACGTGTAAGTTTCGGGGCATCCCGTGCTAGGGGTCCAATAGGAGCTGCAGGCCTATGGCAACCGGGGATCCTTGATCCACTGAGCCAGGCCAGGGATGGAGCCCTCATCCTCACAGAGACAACGTCGGGGACCCGCTGAGGCACGTGGGGGACTCCTAGGCCCCACTTTTAACCCAGACCCTGTGGGCGGGAGGACATGGTGTGCCTAACGCGGGCGGGACCTGAGGATGAAGGAGGGGCGGCAAGCCTAAATGGGAGTTGAACGCCTTTGTCCGCCTGAGGGAATGAGCCATACAAAAGGGAGGAGAGGACAGAGGCGAGCCGGTGAGGCCAGCGGGGCCCTGGGCGCAAGGGCGGCGGAGCGGAGGCTAGCGGTGCAGACAGTTGTGAACACGATCGGGCTGGAAGGCATGGGGACTTGACGGCAGAACCGAGCAAAGCCATGCGAAGAATTGGCACATGGTGCCAAGCCCTGGGCCTGGAGACTCGAGAGTCCGGGAGGTGGCCGCCGCGGTCACGGCTCTACGCGCCTCCCGCCTCCAGCATCGCGGCCCAAATGGCACGGTTGGGACACGCACCGGCGCAACAGGTGAGAACTAGGCACCGCCCTCATCGGTTCCCGCTGCGGTGCTAGGCTGGGGGCCACAGTGCCTTCCACAAAAGTAGCAAAGCTGTTCTGAGCGCGTAAGGGAGAGCTGGGGCGGAGGTACACGAGAGGCTGCAGGAGGTAGCGTGGGTGCGCTGGAATCGTCTAGAACAGGAACCGGGGAAGGCGGGGTCCCAGAGCCCTGCACAGACCCTCCCCCTGATAGAATATGCATGATCCTGAGCGAGGCCTCGCCCGCCGGGAGCCGGAGGCGGCGCGGGATCGCGGGAGCGCACGCCTAGACCCAGTGCCGCTCCGGCTGCGAGGGAGCCGCGCGCCGCGTCCGGACCGCACGCGGGTGAGCTTCGGCGGGGGCCCTTCGAGGACGGCCGCCACTCCTCCCGACCCCGGGACTCCTGGCCTGGCCGCCCCCAGCTGGCTCCCCCTCCCCGCTGCGTGGAGGCCCCAGGGGCTCGGACCTGGAATGGGGCGCGGGTAGCCGGCAGGTGCCCGCAGTCGGCCAGCAGGGACCTGGCGTGCGCCCTCCCTCTGCGCCGCGTTTGGCCGCCACCGGCGGGGCCCCGGCACCCAGCCGAGTGTGCCTGCTCGAGGTCCCCGTGGGGGCTCCCGGCGGGGAGAGAGCCGTCGCCAAAGGGCTGGCTCGGCAGACGCGTCTCCGCTCGGTTTTTACAGCAGAGAATTCTAAATAATTCACTTTAAAAAGCATTTGGCTCCGCACGTGTTGCTTGCGTCCTCTTGAGTTGGGAGTTCGCGGTGGGCAGGGGGAGGGAGAAGAAACGCCTGTTCTGGTCGGAAAACCCCGAGAGACCAGGACATCTCTTTCAGCAGCGAGGAAGAGAGGCTGACCCAGGACCCACACACACCTGCAACTCTCCACCGCCTGGTGTGCAAATCCCTGGCTGTACCTGACGTCCAAGCAAGCGGCCAGGCATGGGGTGTTTGGGCAACAGCAAGACGTCAGAAGACCAGGGCGTCGATGAAAAGGAACGACGCGAGGCCAATAAGAAGATCGAGAAGCAGTTGCAGAAGGAGCGCCTGGCTTACAAAGCGACTCACCGCCTGCTGCTGCTGGGTAAGGCGGGGGGTGCGCGGCCTGGAGCTCGAAGGGGGCCGGGCGGGCAGAGCCGAGGCCGCGCACCGCCTGCGACCAGGGCCAGCGCCCCCCGCCGACAGCGGGCGCACACCTGAAAACGCCTGTGTTCCGTCTGGTTTGGCCTAAGAGATGACAACGGACCTGGGCCATGGGTCACGGTATTCTCTCCGTTCTTTTGCAGGGGCTGGTGAGTCTGGGAAAAGCACTATCGTCAAACAAATGAGGATCCTGCACGTCAATGGATTTAATCCTGAGTAAGGAATGACTGATTTAGGGCTTGCTTCCCAACTGCATGCAGACTTTTCACTTCCCTCCCAGTCTTTCCCCAAGTGTTTTCTCTATATAGTTTATTTGATCTTTGAGTCGGCCTTTAAGGGAGGAATATATAGAAGTGTGTTGCCGAATCTGGCATCTTTAGGCAAAGAATTTCTCTAGTTGTATCTGAATCAAAATAATTTAATTAACAAAAGATGGTATTTATTAGGTATTCTTGAGGTTTCGATCTGCATTATTGGTGTCGCTTTGAGCACACTCAACCAGTGGGTCAATAAGTATATATCTATATATCACTTGTCTGCATCTATTTTAATTCATAGCTATCCAACGTATGGGTAGATGCAAATGAAATATATTTACAGGTGTAGTCCTATAGTTTTCATATGCACTACTCCTGCGATTTTGCCCTGTTGTGTGTAACCTGTGTGATTGTCTTGAGCTAGAGATTGTGTTGTGTGCATTCAGGTTTGTTTAGAGTTCAAACCAGAGAAGAGGGATGTTTTCCTTTCCCAGATAAAAACATTTGTGCTGTTGTCTAGGGCTGATGTTGGCCTCCAGGAGTGCCATTCCAGCCCCATTGCAGCTGGGAATTGGAAATCCCACAGAACCGATCCAAGGCAGTGTGGAAGGTCAATTAACAACCATCCTCTTTTCATACAGGGAAAAGAAACAGAAAATCCTGGACATCCGGAAAAATGTCAAGGATGCTATTGTGGTAAGGACTTTTTTAAAATGGTTTTAAATCTGCTTCCTAAACCTCGTGGACAGAAATTATCCACTAGATTATCATCCATGGAGCATCCACGGTGGACGTATCCCTATTTATTTTTTCTTCATTCCACTTTAGACAATTGTTTCGGCGATGAGCACTATAATTCCTCCAGTTCCACTGGCCAACCCAGAAAACCAGTTCCGATCAGACTATATCAAGAGCATAGCCCCCATCACTGACTTTGAATATTCCCAGGTAAGTAAATCCTTACTGAAATATTTTCGATGATGCAAGATAGTTTTTAATGAGGTGGCTGACCGCAGCCGGTCTATATCCTGGGAAAGGGTCATTTGCTGCACCTCCGCCGCATTTAGGGCTGCTTTCCTGACCACCTGGATGGCAGTGATGCTCATGCAAGAGAGTGATAGGAATATTAGTTTTCTCTCGTTCAGTGGCTATGCGTGTCTTTAAAATACTGTTCTTTGGTAATTTGATTAAGCATGTTTCAAAGGAGAAAATATTTGTTTAATTTCTCAGAAAATCATTTTTGTTACAGTTGTGCCAAAAGAGTATGTGTGTGTATCCCTCCATATCAGTATTTCAGAGCTTCCACTGCCTGGTATGGTGGTCTTGAGAGAGTTTTCATTCTCAGAATCTTCTCTTCCGAGGGAAGCTGATGCAGGAACCAGGGTGTAAGACTGCTGGACCCTGTGCACCATCCCTGCTTCTTAGAACACATTTGCCCCTGTAGGCTCTGTATCTAGATGGTGGATAAGAATTACTGGGTTTGGTTGGTTGGTTTGTTTTGTTTTGTTTTGTTTTTTGTCTTTTAAGGGCCACACCCACAGCATGTGGAGGTTCCCAGGCTAGGGACTGAACCAGAGCTGTAGCCACTGGCCTATGCCACAGCCACAGCAACACCAGATCCGAGCCGTGTCTGCAACCTACACCACAGCTCACAGCAACCCCGGATCCTTAACGCACTGAGCGAGGCCAGGGATCAAACCTGCATCCTCATGGATACTAGTCAGATTTGTTTCTGTGCCACAATGGGAACTCCCAGAATTACTTTTTTTAAGCTTTTTTTTTTTTTTCATCCTCATGTGACCTTTGCATCTGATAAGCATCCTGATACAACCAGTGAAACCCCTAGACAGAGGTAGTGATGGCAAATAGCCAGAAAAAGGGGCCAGGGCATCTGGCATGGAAGGTACGCTGCTTTTTACTGAATTGTCTTGAATTGGAGGGTGTTGAGGAGATGACGGGGCGGGGGCCAAGGCCATGCTCCCCCACCCCACATCAACTAGAGCCCTGTGTCTTCCCTGCTTACAATGACAGCTTACACGTTAGGAAGGTTACCCTGAAATGCAAGATCGCAGCTGAAATCAGATTGTTGCCATTCAACTTCAGATTTACACATTGATAGACATGTATTTGAGTTCATTTGAAGAGTACCATCTTCAAAGGTAATACATTTTGGGGTAATTTTTAAGCCTCAGTCTATTGTCATGTGTGCCTCTGTGTCCAATGAGATTATGTTTATTATTGAGCCTATACTTATATGAAAGAGGAAGTTAATATCCAAGTATATAACTTTCCTTCTGGAAATTCTGTTTTAACACCTATAGTTTTCAGTAACATACATTCCATAGTCTGAAATATTCATCATTTATTAGATGGAATAGTTTTTGAATTTACATTTTGATGCTCCTCATAAAAGTTATATTTAGACAAATCTCTGACTTATGTACTGATAGCACCTGGTATAAGGCAATCAACTTTTGTTTAAAGAAAATATCTGTTATAAAAATCACAAAAGTAGAGCTAAGTAAGTATTGCAATAGTAAACATAGATTTACTAAATTTAGTACTTTTTTGAGATTAAATCATTGAGAAAGTCCTTCTGTGTTACAGCCTAATTCCCTGAGGGTTTAAGTTTATTGTCCTGTAGATATAGAATAATTTTTGAAGCAAATATGTCCTATTATTAAAAATTTTAGTAGTTCCCATCATGGCTCAGTGGTCAGTGAACCCCGCTAGTATCCATGAGGATGCGGGTTCGATCCCTGACGTGGCTCAGTGGGTTAAGGATCTGGCGTTGCCCTGAGCTGTGGTGTCGGTCACAGACGTGGCTCAGATTTGGCGTGGCTGTGGCTCTGGCGTAGGCCAGCGGCTACAGCTCTGATTCGACCCCTGGCCTAGGAACCGCCATATGTCACAGGTGTGGACCTAAAAAAAAAAGACAAAAAAATTAATTTTAGAAGGAAAAATTAGAATAATACTCAAGATTCTTTTTATTGTTAAAAATTTGAGGGTTTTGATGAGATTACTCCTTATAACAAAAAACCTACAGTATCTTAGAGGGATCTTAAGAATATCACACTTGGGTTTACTGTCCATATCACCTTCTCCTTGAATTCTACTTGAATGATATGAGAGTCACGCTGTAACAGAAGCAAGAGTGAGGCTAGCAGGTGGCTGCTGGAGGAGGTGCTGGGGGAGGCAGGGACCAGCTTTAGGGGCCAGATCTCACTGGCCTTTTAGGCCTGGTCTGTCCCAACCCGGGAAGGCTCTAAAGTGTCTGGAGTGTCTAGAGTGTTCTGGGGAGGAAGAGGCGCAGTAGAGCCACTGTCTCGGAGGCTCCTGGAACTGTCCAGGTTGAAGGCAACGGGGTGGCCGGGGATGGGATGGGTGGTCACTGGCCTGTTCACAGCGTTTTTCTCATGAGCACGTCCAGGTGGCCGAGGCTCTGAACAGGGCTGCACCCAGGACCCTGTCATTGGGCCCTATGTCTGTGCGCCCAACTCATTATTCAGGAAGTGGTAGGAAATACATGGTGTCTGGTGGTGGTCGTGACAGAACTACACCTGCTCATTTACAAAGTGGGGGCAATATTGTGGTTGCCCCCCACCTCCCCCAAACTCTTAGCACAACACCAAAGTCACTGATGAATTAAATTGGGTTATTAATTTGTTTGGTGTTTTCTTCCTAAAATGTGGGTATTGGAGTTCCTGTTGTGGCTCAGTGGGTTAAGGACCCAGCGTAGTCTCCATGAGGAGGTGAGTTGGATCCCTGGCCTCACTCAGTGGGTTAAAGATCTGTTGTTGCCGTGAGCTGTGTTGTAGGTCACAAATGCAGCTCTGATTTGACCCCTGGCAGGGAACTTCCATATGCCGCAGACACAGCCGTGTAAGGAAGAAAAATGTGGATATTGTATTAGCTCTTTTGAAAGTGTGTTCTGCTGGACTTTTTAAGGGTCGGCAGGTGAGTGAGTCTTGCTGAGCACTGTGAAAGCAGTCAGTTGGTCAGTGCCCGTAACCACCACCTGTTTGCTGAGGGGACGTTTGTCAGGCTGCATGTCATCGTAAACCCAGGGAGCAGGTGTCACTTTTCCAGCAAGCATTTGCTTGGGGTGCAGGCAGCTCCAGAGCAGACCAGGCTCAGCCCAGAGCCCAGCTGCCCTCTAGGGGTCTTGGCTTCCTTTCTCTAAAGTTGTGAGGGCAAGCCTGTGGCTCCTAGGAGCCCTGAGGAGGGTAGTGGGCTGAGAGCAGGGCTGGGGCTCTTGGTACCCCTGCCATGAGCACATTTATCTCCTGGTAGGAGTGGTGGGGGCCTCAGATCCCCATCATCGAGGCTAGTGGTCTTCCCTGTGGATTTTTAACCAACTGAATCCTCTTGCCACCCACCCACCCATGTACAAGCCTTAGAAGCCCACCATGTAAATTGGGGGCAGTACTCAGGCTGCAGCCCCCACCCCTGCCCCAGGCACCACCAGGAGGGCCCCATTGGGTGTGACAGGGTTGTGGCGGTTCCAGGAGAAACAGGCAGCCTCTTCCTCCATGGCTCTCAGGATGCGAGCTGCCAGCGCACAGAGCACAGTGTGCCCTGGTCCCCTTCTGTGCAGACTTGGGGGGTAACAAGTGAGGGCTGCGGACCGAGAGGCCACTCAGATGGAAGTTTCCATCCCCACAGCAGAACAAACCAGCACTGTCATTCAGACTGGATTTCAGTGCATCCGCAGAGCTTTGCATCTTGCGGTGGTGGGTCCAGCAGGCTGCCAGGGAGGGGACTTGGGGTGTGAGAAGTAGGGTCCGCTGTGGCGTCCTCGCCATTGTCTGAGATTCAGAGATCTTACATGTGGCATCAGTGAGAAGGCTTCCTGTGAGAGGATTTGGGGCATAATTAATAAAGGCAGGTCCTGGTCTCTGCCTCCTTCCTCTGTCTGCACCTGACTTCCAGTCAGAGCTTCCCAAACCATACCTGGTCTTCCTGCTCGGCCGCCTCTGGCGCCCTCTGTCCTGTCTCCCATCCTGGGCCTCCCTGGATGACCTGTACCTGCCAGACCTTGGCCTTTTTTTCACCCGGCTCCCTGGGCCCAGGTTCTGCCCAGTTTTGCCACATGTTCCAACAAGCCTCTGCCATTCTTCCAGCCGAGCACTCTCCCCATACCCGCTGCCTCCTGCCCACCCCCCACCCACACCAGGGTGGGAGCTGAGACATCCCCACCCCACAGGGAGCTCACACCAAAGGGCAGTCACCTTTCCAGAGCAGATGTCTTCTCGGAACACTCAGCAGCATTTTGGACTTTTGTACATGAAATGTTTGAAGTGGCCTAAATCATGTTCTTTAGGGGGGGGGGTTTGGTGTTTTTTTTGTTTGATTGTTTGTTTTTGTCTTTTCTAGGGCCTCACCCATGGCATATGGAGGTTCCCAGGCTAGGGATCCAGTCGGAGCTGTAGCCACCAACCTACACCACAGCTCACAGCAACACCAGATCCTTAACCCACTGAGCAAGGCCAGGGATCAAACCTGCAACCTCATGGTTCCTAGTCGGATTCGTTAACCACTGAGCCATGATGGGAACTCCATGTTCTCTAGTTTTAAAAATCTCATCAAGAGACTGCCCCACTCCTCCACTCCATCCCACCCCCATCTGTGCCCCTGTGCCCCTGGGACATGCTTGGGGCTGGTCTGTGCGAGGAGCGGGCACTTCCACCATCAGAAACCTGCTCCCCCCCCCCCCCGGGACTTCTGTGCAAAGCCTAGGGGATTTAGTACTCAGATCTGCTCTGCACATCCCAAGTGCTGGTAAAAGGAACAGCTGCCCTTTAGTAATACTCTGGTTAGTCCTTAACCCTTCAAGGCTTCATTGAAGGTATTTTTTTTAAAATTCCGTCATTGGGAGTTCCCATTGTGATGCAGCAGAAGCAAATCCAACTAGGAACCATGAGGTTCCAGTTTCAACCCTGGCCTCGCTCAGTGGGTTAAGGATCCAGCATTGCCGTGAGCTGCAGTGTAGGTTGCAGCTGAGGCTCAGATCCTGTGTTTCTATGGCTGTGGTGTAGGCTGGCAGCTGCAGCACCAATTAGACCCCTAGCCTGGGAATCTCCATATGCCACCCTAAAAAGGACAAAAAAAAAAAAAATTCCATCATCATCCTTGAAATGTAATCGAAAGGTGTTTTCCCAATAAAGAATGACTTTATTTTGAAACGATAATAAACTTGCCCCCCAAATGCAAAAGTCATCCAAAGAACTCCCATGCACTTCACCAGGGTTCATCAGTAGGTAACCTCTGGGGAGTTCCTTGGTGGCACAGCAGGTTAAGCATCTGCCATTGTCACTGCTGTGGCTTAGGTCACTACTGTGACATGGGCTCGATCCCTGGCCCAGGAATTTCCACATGTCACAGGTGAGGCCAAAAAAAAAAAAAAAAAAACAACACAGTAGGTAACATCTGGCCTCGTTTGCTCTCTTGCCCCATCTGCACTTACAGGCACCTTATGAACCATTTGAGACTTGGTTGCAGCTGACCTGCTCCCTGTAATACTTCAGTGTGTATTTCCGACAAACGAGGTGGCATAGTTCCTAAAATTAGGGGGGTTATCATTAATACAGTGTCTATTCACATATCACCCATTGTTCCAATACTTACAGTGAAATTAAGGTGATAATAGAAATGCCGATGAGAACTCCTGTCAGTAGTCCATTCAGGATCTGGTGGCCTTCCCAGTGGTTCGGGGACGCTAACTAGTCCCTTGGTGAGGGTGGGGTCTGTAAAGGTACTTTTTGGAAATATTCTTTGAGACCGAATAGATACCCCATTCACCTCAGAACTGCCACGTGCTCATTTTCACACACAGGTAAATTTCATCCACAGTAACTCCTTAGGAGGGAAAGCTGTCAGCAGATCTTCCAACTCTTTCTAATTACCACAATGAGGAGTAAAGAGCATGTAGCCCAGTGTGGACGGTGCCCCTTGTCTACACTCTGGCGGCTGCTCCTTGACCTTCGGTTTTCCTACTGGACGTGGATTCCAGCGTGTCTGGTCCAGGGCCCCCTTTGTGGCCAAGCACAGTGACTGCAGGGTCCCCTGGGGCTTGGCCCAGGACTAGGACCGTCTCCTGACTCCCCGTCAGGAATCCTCGTCATCCTCAGCCACGTGTCGTCAGACAAAGGAGTTTTAGTTATCTATTCAGGGACATGCAAGAGGGTGGCCAATTTTGACCTACAATGTAGCAGTAGTTTCCATAGGTTCAGTGTTTCGAGTTTTGTGCTGCCTGCCAGACTCTGTCCCTCCCACCCTGCCCTGCATCTGTGTGACAGGTGCCCCGGGGTCACCAGGCTCCCCCCTCTGGGCTGCTTTTCACTCTGGTCACTTCTACCTCCCCCCCAGGCATGTGCCCTCCCTCCCAGTCTCGTCACTGGGGCAGAAGCCTTCCAGCCCCTCCCAGAGACATCCCACCCGGTACCTCTGATTCCTGAGTCTCTAGTGCCTATTGAGCCAAAGCCAAACGTTTGGGTAACCAAGCACATGTTTGCTTATCTGTAGTTGTAACAACTATGAGTCCGGGCAGTCTGTTGAAAGGATTTTGTGTGAAATCACCCCCAAAGAGTCTCAGTACTTGTTGGGGTGGGAGAGAAGCAGGACGGCTCTCCATGTACACGTCTCTGAAATAATCTCCTTGGTCAGCTTGGTGTCCTTGGTGAGGCTCTTTGTGGAAAAGAGGGGAAGCAGGGTAACACCAGGAACCTAAGACACCAGTCTTACACAAGTGATTACACAAAATCACTGTGGCCAAGTCATTTTGGTGGCTGCAGTGGGGGCTCTTTGACACTGTGGCCAAGAACGCAGGCTTCCTAGTTTCCATCTCATCTGTGCCTCCTGCTGTCTCTATGACCTTGGATAAGTTCAGGGACATCTCTGAGCTCAGTTTTTACCAGCTATAAAATGGGGGCAATAATAATACCACCCGTCCCATGGAGTTGTGATGGGAGCGAAATGCAGTCATGCATCTAAGCGCTTGGCACTGTGCCTAGACCCTGGAAACATCCAGAAGATGTTAGTCCTGGGCGCCCTTTAACATGACGTTTGTACATGTACGTACACTGCCTTCTGAGATGTTGCCCTGTGCTAAGCTTCAGAAATGCCATTCGGGGGTTGCCATCAAATACACGTGTGCTGGGAACATGCAGAGAGCCTCGGTGAGACGCCACCCCACTTCCCCTGCCTCCACGGGAGGCAGGCAGCGAGCTCTGGTGTCCCCCTGCGTTCCTGCGGCCAACAAGGCCTGGAGGGCAGGAGGTGAGAGCTCCATGGGGCTGGGATGGAGCCCGAACCACCCACTGTCAGGTGCCCCCACTGACGGCACCTCTCAGATTGGCCCCAGAACCAGCCGGCCTCTGACTAAAGGGCCCGGCTGGGCTGTTTGCAAGGGACATATCTCCTGAAGTTTTTCAAGGCTTGGTCTGCATGGGAAGAGTCAAACATACTCTGTTCTGCGGACAGTGTTTTGATCTGGGATGGATTATGTAGTTTATATAGAAATGTAAAAGAAGGAGTTCCCGCTGTGACACAGTGGGTTAAGAATCTGACTGCCATGGGAGTTCCCGTCATGGCGCAGTGGTTAACAAATCCGACTAGGAACCATGAGGTTGCGGGTTCTATCCCTGCCCTTGCTCAGTGGGTTAACGATCCGGCGTTGCCGTGAGCTATGGAGTAGGTCGCAGACGCGGCTCGGATCCTGCGTTGCTGTGGCTCTGGTGTAGGCTGGCAGCTACAGCTCCGATTAGACCCATAGCCTGGAAACCTCCATATGCCACGGAGTGGCCCTAGAAATGGCAAAAAGACAAAAGAAAAAAAAAAGAATCTGACTGCCGTGGCATGGATCCTTGCGGAGACACAGGTTCTATCCCTGTCCAGGCACAGTGGGTTAAAGAATCTGGCATTGCCACAGTTGCAGCTTGGATTCAACCCCTGGCCCAGGCGCTTCCATATGCCATGGGCACAGCCATTAAAAAAGAAAAAAACGTAAAGGAAAACAAAATTGGGATTTTAAAGTGTTTAAGCATCTGCCGAAAATTGTTCTAACTCTCAGTTTTCATCTTTTATTGGTGGTGTTGGTTGAATGGCTTGAAACCAGTAAAAACAAGGCCCCCTGTGCCCACAGCCCTCAGGTCAAGTCCTGTCCTGAATCTAGTAGTCACAGCATCTCTGGGGTCCTCACCACACATGTGAGGAGATGGGAGCTCAGAGAAGGCAACTGACTGGTCCAGGGCAGGGGAGTCACGGAGCAGGTGGTCAGGGTTGGAGCCAGGCGTTCTCACTCCAGAGCCTGCTGTGTGGCATTCCTGGGTCTGGGAACCAGTGGTCCATTCTGGACTCCAGGTCAGCCTCGTTCCAGCTGCAGGGAAGGCGTGGTCAGGCCAGGCCAGGCCGTGTGACAGATGCTCAGCCCCAAGGAGCCACCTGAAAAGGGGAAATGCCCCAGAGTGACAGGGCTTTCTCTAGGTCACTGTGGTCCACCCCTAGCTGTTCTGCAAACAGCTCTGGTGGCTGCTCACGTCTTTGAGGAGCAAAACGCAAGTGGATGAAAATGGAAGTGGGGTGGTTATTGGCTTATTCGCTCATTCAAGCAGAATTTTCTGAATGCCTCCTGGGTGGTGTCCAGGGCGGCCTGGGAAATGGACCGTCTCAGGTACCCAATCCTGCCCCGAGGGACGGTTTATGGAACAAACTCTGAAAGTCATTGGTTTTCGCTTGAACACTCTTGCGGCTTTATTCGATTCCTTGCATGGTCAACATTTAATCATGCAGCTGTTAATAAAATCCACTATGGGAAAGATGGAGCAAGGATTCCTTTTCCAGTCCCTTGAAGCAGCACTGGGCTGCTTCCTGAGCCAGTGAGCGACAGCTGCCAGCATGTTGTTGTCCTTGAGCCCCATGGGCTGGGAGCACAGGGCTGTCAGCCCGGCCCTGAAGGCTGTCCCCAGCTTGGTTCCCACACTCTTCCTCCTCCACAGGGTCGCTTGTGGCTCCCATCACCTTTCCCGGATGTAATCCCAAAACATCTCTGTGATGAACTTCTGTTTCTAATTTTTTAAACCTCTTTTCATGCTGTTACCTGAAATGATTCTACAGGGACTTGAAACCAGTCCCCAGAGTACAGGGATTTTGCATAGTCACGTCCGTGCTCCCCTGGCCTGGCGTTTCTCCTTATCTGCTCTTTGTACATGTTTGAATCCTATTACGTAAGCCCATCTTTCAGAAAATATCTTAAAATTTTATTATGTCCTTTATATTTTAAAGAGAAGAAGTTTTTGTCCCAGTTAAGATGGGCCAGCTCTGAATCTGTAAATATTTTAAGGACTTTAGAAACTAAATACCTGTGGGAGCCTCTCTGGCTCTGTGAAATCAAGCTTTCCAGCTGTAAATGGAAGCATGGGGCCTCTGTACGGTTTTCAGGATTATTCCAACCAGCCCCAGTGATGTGGGTGCATCACAGTGAGCCCAGGGTTTCAAGGGATGGACTCAGCTCTGGGCCGCACACAGTGTGTTAGCCAATTTGCCTTTCCCATCTGTAAAATGGGAGAATAGTACCTTTTCATGGGGTTGTCCTGGGGGGTGAATTAGGTCACACTAGAAAACTTGGTAAGAAAAGAGCAGAGTAGCTATGAATTACTGCTGTTGTTACTGTTGGCCAAGTTCTAACACTAGAACCAGAAAGGGGCCTCAATCACAAGAAAATTACCAGGAAACTCAACGTGACATACACATTGCTGCCAGCCATACCCCTGGAAGATGTAAGTCACCCAGGGCCTAGGTGACTGATGCCAGGTGTTCTCCAGGTGTCTGTCATTGTGACTGACTCAGAGCCTGGGAACACAGGATCGATATTCTGCAAGTTCGATTTTATTTTATTTTTTTTGAAGCTTATTTTTATTTTACTATTTTTATTTTTCCATTATAGTTGATTTACAGTGTTCTGTCAATTTCTACTGTATAGCAAAGTGACTCAGTCATACATACACACACACACACATATATACTTTTTTTCATATAATTCTCCATCTTGTTCCATTACAAGTGACTAGACATAGTTCCCTGTGCTATGCAGCAGAATCTCATTGCTTATCCACTCCAAATGCAATAGTTTGCAACTATTAACCCCAGACTCCCAGTCCAGCCCACTCCCTCCTCGTCAGCAACCACAAGTCTGTTCTCCTTGTCCATGAGTTTCTTCTCTGTGGAAAGCTTCATTTGTGCCTTATATTAGATTCCAGATACAAGTGATATCATATATTATTTATCTTTCTCTTTCTGACTGACTTCACTTAGTATGAGTCTCTAGTTCCATCCATGTTGCTGCAAATGGCATTCTTTTGTTCTTTTTATGGCTGAGTAGTATTCCATTGTGTATATACACCACATCTTCCTAATCCAATCATCTGTCGATGGACATTTAGGTTGTTTCCATGCGTGCAAGTTCAATTTTAAATATCAACCAGGGAAAGACTGAAGCTCCTCAGTGCTCTCTGTGGCTGTTTCAATTTAAGATGTGAGTGTAAGGAATGTATGATTTATTTTTCCTTATCGACACTGTTTTGTTTTGTTTTGTTTTTCCTTTTTTGGCTGTACCTGCAGCATATGGAAGTTCCCAGGCCAGGGATGGAATCTGAGCCAGACCTGTGGCAAAGTGGCCTTAACTCTTATAGGCAACTTTTCAACGTGGCACATCCATGGTTACTGCAAATAAAGCATCCCTGACCTACACGTAAAAAGCTGGGCTTCAGAAATGCCTAACCGTTGAACTCTGAAGTTTCCTTTGTGTCAGCCAAGCCAGGGGGCCCAACCCAGGATTGAGCCTTATCACTATACACCTTTAAAAACGTGAAAGTTCTGAAATTACCCTGTGTCTTAGAATAGATAAGCACATTGAATGTGACAGTGTTCTCCTCCCATACACCCCCTCACCCCCAAAATCTATTATTAACATGGTACTACATCCAGAATGGAGAAAATACAGCATTTTTTGGAAAATTAAACAACATCATATTGCTTCAAAAAAAGAGCAGTTGTAGATGTTCCCTTGGCTAATTGCATAATTTGAAAAACTCATTTTATGTAATGAACACATTACTGATAATTTTGAAGATAAGCCTTGTCTTTTGTGAGAGATGTGTATCTATGTAGATATTGAGATATATATATATATATATACTTATGTATATGTATACATATAAAATTAAAAGGACTGAAAAGCTGTATTGGTAAGTAACATGGAAAGTAAATTCTGAGTTGCACACAATAGAATCATCAGAGCTCTGAGTATTTATTCCCCCAGTTTCGAGGAAAACCTCGGAGGAGATTTCCGGCTTCTGCCAGAGGGCAGGCATTACAATGGATTTCAAAATCAAGTTTGTTTTAATTAATAAGTATTGTTGGAGTTCTCGTCGTGGCGCAGTGGTTAATGAATCCGACTAGGAACCATGAGGTTGCGGGTTCGGTCCCTGCCCTTGCTCAGTGGGTTAGGGATCTGGCGTTGCCCTGATTGTGGTGTAGGTCACAGACGCGGCTCGGATCCCACGTCGCTGTGGCTCTGGCATAGACTGGTGGCTATGGCTACAATTAGACCCTGAGCCTGGGAACCTCCATGTGCCACGGGAGCGGCCCAAGAAATGGCAAAAAGGCCAAAAAAAAAATTAATAAGCATTGTCATGAGGAATGTTTAACAGGAAACAAAGTGACACTGTTCTTAGGACCAAAGGCCCATAAGTAGGACAATGGACACAGGCCACGTGGGGCCCGCATGGGCTCCAACAGCAGTGAACATGAGGGGCTTCCACCCACGGTGACTTAGAGGGACCTGGTGTCTTTGTGTGGAAGGAAGAACAGCAGGGTTGAAAGGTGGTTAGAGCGCAACCCTCTACTTTAAGTTCAGAAACAAGCAAAACTAAGGACAGCATTGTTTCCGCCTCCAAGTGCTGGTGACACTTTTGTTGCATCAGGGTGCTCGGGTGGAGGGTGCAGGAGGGGAAGGGCTGAGGCCAAGTTGTCCAGCGTGTCCATCCATGGGGGCTGGAGGGCGCTCACTGTGGTCATTTATATGACAAAGCAGAAGACACCACGTGAGGACCAGTGAGGCTGGGGTGTCACCTGACCCTGCTCACGCGCAGCCCACGTTACAAAGAAATTGGAGTTTCCTAATTTACTAGCATATATCCTTCCTGTGACCCATCCTGTCTTAGAGAAGTGTAGAAAGATGATCACGGAGGGGCCCTGTGTGAGCACACTGCCCAACAGAGGAAAATCCTAAATCACAAGCATTTTACTGAGATTTGCACTGATGGTGACAGATGACAGGGCTTTCAGATTCACTGGCACAGTGAGTTTCAGGGTACTACCTCCATGAAGACAGATTCTGATTGTGCAGAAGACGTGGTAGAAGATCCGTATTAGTAAAAGCAACTATCGTTCTGAAAATTCCGCATCACATCCTGGCAGAAATTCTTGGAGTTCCTCAGACTGTAATTCCAGAGATGGACGCTGCTCGTCCCGTTGCGTTTTTATCATGACCATGCACCAGGGTATTTTAAAAGTGTTTTAAACTTTCAGCATTCGTGTGTGCACAGAAGGCTGCTCCTGGGGCCTGGCTGCCTAATCAAAGTCCGCACCTGCCTGAGCCTCAGTTTGTTCCTCTCTGGAACGGGCACAAGAACAGTGCCTCGTCACCGGGCTGTTGGAAGGACTGAATGAGTAAATATACGTAAAAGTTGGGGCTTTGTGTTTACCGTTCCAGATGCTCCAATTACCTATAAGGAAGAAAAGCATTTGTGGGAGCTCCCTGGTGCACAGCGAGTCAAGGATCCAGTGCTGCTGTCACTGCAGCAGCTCAGGTCACTGTTATGGTGTGGGCTCAGTCCCTGGCCTAGGAACTTCCATAAGTTCCACAAGCGTGGCCAAAAAAAGAAAAAAATTTTTTAAAAAGAAGAAGAAAATCATTTTAAACTAAACTTGTATGTTAAATGATTGCAAAGCCCGGCGACTCTGCCCATCTCAGAGTGACTGCATCCATGGCTCATGAGCCCGTGTCCAGCCCTTTCTTGAGGAGCACGTCCTCCTCACCAACACTGACCAGCTACAGAAAATAGAAATAAAAAGTGAGCCACAGGTGCAAACTGCATGTGGAATTTTGTTTTCTACCAGCCATGTTTGAAAAAAAAAAAAGCAAGCGAAGTCTCGTGTTTTACTTAACAGAGTATACCCAAAATACTACTTCAGTGTGCAATTTCTAGAAGTTACGAGATGTTTTAGAATTTCTTTTCTTAATCAAGCTTTGAAATCCACTGTGTGTGTCCCACATCAGCACACCTCAGGTTGAGGAAGCCACATGCCAGGTGCCCAAAGGCCTCCTGTCACCAGCAGCTGCCACATCAGACAGGACAGAGGCCATAATACTTCTTCTTTTACTTATTTATTTGTTTTTTTACTTATTTATTTGTTTATTTTGCTTTATAGGACCATACCTGCGGCATATGGAAGTTCCCAGGCTAGGGATTGAATCCAAGCTGAGCTGAAGCTGCTGGCCTATGCCACAGCCACCGCCACACCAGATCCATGCGGTATCTGCGACCAACCTACACCCCAGCTCACACAGCAACGCCGGATACTTAACCCACTGAGCAAGGCCAGGGATCAAATCTGCGTCCTCATGGATACTAGTCAGATTCATTACTGCTGAGCCACAAGAACTCCATAATACCTTCTTCTTAACCAGCCTGAGCAGCAGTTGTGTGACAGGTGCAGGCCAGGGGGAAGGGCCATTTGTGGTTGTTGCCGTGCTTCTCCGAGCCCCCACTGGAACCCTGGCATCCCCTGGCCCTTCGAGCCTGGGCCTGGCAGCGTGCTTCCTCTTCGCAGGGCCAGGCACAGGCATGCGCCCTCCCAGTGCTGACGAGAGCCTCTTGCTCTCCTAGAAGTTTCTCTGTGATGCTTCTCTGTCTGCAGCTCAGTGTGCGAGGTGTCCACTGTCTGGCCTGGCCTTGATCCAGCTTACCACCTGTGCATCTGCCCTGTCATTCACCATGGCCTGGCATTGGGACAGAACGCCATGTGGCCCTTTTCCGTATCTATAGGTAGTGCTACCATTGGCCATGCCGCTGTGTATAGAGCAGTGTACCTGCGAGACCTCGCCTCGCCGCACCTCCCCCGTGACACCCCTTTCACTGTGGAAAGCGGCTGTGAGCCGAAGGCCGTGTGTTTAGACATGTTCTGGCTGCCTTTGCCCAAAAAGAGCCACATGGTTTTGGGTTGTGGAGCAGAGGCGGATTGTGTGATTTTGTTCGTTCTCTTTTATGCATGCACTTTTTTAGGGCATTTAGTAATTCACTGAAAACATACAAATTAGCGTTTTACCTCTGAGCCAAGAAATCGGTTCTGGTCTGTGTGTACTTAAAAAGACTGTTGATGAATCTGAATAGGATACACAGGGGGAAAGATTCCTTTTCAGCTCCGTAGGGGGAGAAAAGCCAGCCCCTGACTTCAGAGCCTTGAAGGAGCTCCCTGGGTGTGTTCCCTTGGACCCCGGGAGCTGAGCAGCCGGGGTGTCCATGCATGAGGGAGTCAGCAAGGTGGGAGGAAGCGCGTGACTCACAATGTGCAGAGAACTCGGGTTTGGAAACGGGGACTGAGCAAGAGCCATTACTCAGTCACTGCTAATTAAAACTGGGGGCCAGAAGACAGGGAGCACAGTGGTGTTCAAAGAAAGTTCCAGATACTGTACCATTTTCAGTCTCTCAGAAGTCTGGCATTGCGGTGATTCATGCTTTTGTCAGTCCATGCTTGGCTTTTGTCCCCTGTCAGCTATTTGAAGGGAGCACCTTTCTTCCCCTGAGGTCTTCTAGATATTTCTTTTTGAGAGATTTTGCCCTGGTGGAATTTGGAAAGCAAGCCTAGAAAGGCAGGAGGTGAGAGGGCACCTGGAAGTGGGGACCACGCTTGGGTGGGTGGACCTGGGCTGCCTCAGGGACCTCATGGGTGGCCCTGTAGGGCAGTGGGGGCTTGGGGTGCCCCAGAGCAAGCCCTGTGCCTGCAGCCTCTGCTTGTAGAACAAGCGGAAATACACACAGAGGAACGAGGGCAACAGAAGTGCCAGCATGAGGACCCAGGACAAGCAAGCAGAACGCCCCCTTCCAGCCTTCATGGGGTTGTGTGTGTGGGGGGGGTCCTCATGTTTCCTCTCTCTAGTGTGAGATTAATTATCTTAGGTAAAAAGGCGGTGCTGGTGAATGTAAAACCAATTGCGCTATTTCTGTTTGGGGTTTTTGCAATGTGTCTTTCCCCAAACTGGGTCCAGACCATCGGGTGTGAGGCCATAAGGGTCGCTGAGCCCAGAGACCTGGTTTAAGGACCCCCTTCCTGCCACATGTCCCTGACCAGTCTCGGCTCCGAAGGGGTTACACGCCAGCTCCCGGGCTCAGCTCTGTGTCAGGCTGTTATTGAAGGCTTTAAAGATTTCCTCCCACCTTCCGCCTACTCTCCTGGCAAGTGAAAGACGTTTGAATTCCTGTCTCAAGGGAGAAAATTATTAAAGTAAAAGAAAATGACTGTTCTCTGTTCTAAAAAGGAGGGAGGGGAAAGGGGGCTCAGGCTCCTTTGTTCTGTACCTGTGAGGACGCATCGTGGGCGGGGCGGGGTGAGGGGCATTCTGGCTCCCCAAGACCAGGAGAAGGACGTGTACCCATCTGCCTCCCGTGTGCTTATCTCAGCATGGTGCCCGGGTCCTAAACACAGAGCAGGGTCTGTGTGGGACCATCAAAAACCCCAAGCAACTGATAGGCAGAGGAGAAGCGGGGGGGGGGAGAAGCTCCATTTACTTCCCCTGCCCCTTGAGCCCGACACCTGCCACTGAAACGAATCCCTTTGGGATCAGAGCTGAATGAGAAACAGTAACTGCTTTACATGTGACTAAAGACACTGCTGCCGCCGCCGAGGGTGGTGGTGTTTTGCACCTTTGCATTGAAATCTGTTTGTATTTTATGAACATCATTCCGCAATGTGTCTGTTCATTCCACTCACCTTTCCACGTGCCAAGCTAATGAATCTATTGTCCTGTGTTCATGGAGTCCCAGACGTGCTCAGGGTGTCAAGCTAGAGGCTCAGATGGGGGCCCGGGTGGGGCAGCAATGTTCTAGGGTTCATGGTCTAAGTAGGAAGATCGGACCAACAGGCATGAAAAGCCACAAATCAAGAGACCCTAGTGTTTAACTCAATCCTAGTCTAAAATTGGCTCTGGTTCCCACAAATACCTACAAAAGAAAACAAGAATCTGGCAGTTGCAAAAGTCTATTCTTTAAAAACTTCCAAACAGGAGTTCCCATCGTGGCTCAGTGGTTAACGAATCCGACTAGGAACCATGAGGTTGTGGGTTCGATCCCTGGCCTTGCTCAGTGGGTTAACGATCCGGCGTTGCTGTGAGCTGTGGTGTAGGTTGCAGAAGCGGCTCAGATCCCGCATTGCAGTGGATCTGGTGAAGGCTGGCAGCTACAGCTCCGATTAAACCCCTAGCCTGGGATCCTCCATATGCCATGGGAGCAGCCCTATAAAAGGCAAAAAGGCAAAAAACAAAAAAAAAAACAACTTCCAAACAATGCATTCTCCAACCCCTTTTGATGTAGAGGTATTAGAACTAAAGCCTTTGCTGCTAACACATCACTTTTTAGTGACAGCTCCGGTGCCTGGAGATGACAACACGGTGTTCAAGGAGGTGAGCTGAGCTGTCCTCAGCCTCTGCAGCATCACCTCCTTTGATCCTTAGTGACTTTCTGCCGCGGTGACCTGAGGTGTGAACATAGCATTTCAGACCATTGGGCCACCGTCATTCACTAATCAGTGCTAAAGCAGATTGGGTGATTTCCTGTGTTTGCCATCCCTGCCTTGATCACTTCCACGTCATGAAGTCTCCCCGTGTATTTAAGGAGTATTTGCTCAACACGCCCCCCGGGCAGCCTGCCCTGGGCTGGCCGAGGACCAGGAGGCACAGGGTGGGTCTGAGCACCTGTTTCATTGACGTTGCCAGCTTCTCACTTGCTTCTGCAGACTTCCCGTTTTCGTTTCCTGCTGTCCCAGTAAATAATCCTGATCAAACCTGGAGCCAATCCCATAAGCAGACCTTCAAGGTCTGAAGCAGCCCTGAGAACCTCTTGGCTGTGTGTCGTGAGTTATTCCCAAGTCAGGCCACCTCCAAAGCCCCTGGGGAGCTTTCAAAGCAAGATCCCTGTCCCTCCCTCGGAGGTTTGAGAAGGGCTTCTGGGGGGAGGTTGGAGGAATCTGTCTATTTTAAAAGCTGCCAGAGGCTTCGTCTGCGCCCTTGGGCTGGGCAGAAAGGACAGGACGCCTGGTGTGGTTCTCAGCGGCCAGTCGGGCTGGGGCCGTGGACCTGCAGTGACCCCTCTCCATGGAGTGTGGGTTGCCCGACATAAAAAATGTCGGGTCACAGTCACAGCAATAAGTCCACTTTCCTGCAGCCATTTTTGTGTTTGCAATTCATGATGTCTTGATTCGTGAAAAGTCATCGACAGTATTTTTGCTTAAAAACAGAATGTGTGATAAATTAAATGCAAAGGATGGGTCATGAAGGGGCTTGACGCCTGACTCCATTAGACACCTGTGTTCCCTAGAGGGTCATCCAGCCCCGGGCAGGGTGGCCAGAGCCTCCTGCCCCCTGTCCCTGGGCTCCCACCTCCTCCAGGACTGCGGGAGCGGGGGTCGCTTTGGCAGCTGAGAAGGTGATGGGGACAGTGGGCTCATGTGTTTCTGGGGGAAATGGTGCGCAATTAAGGAGGCTGAGGTGGCCTTGGGAATTCCGCCCCATCCCCACGCTGGCCCAAGAGGTCCTCCAGAGTTAGGGGCTGTGGGGGTGGGTCCCTTCCATGTCAGCTCAGCATTTTAGCATATTTAGGGGAACAGCCAGGCCCCCCTAGGATCAAATTACACAGTTATACATCTTATGGATGACGGAGCATGCCAAATCCTTCATTAAGTGGATTTTTAAATAGAGTTTTCTGTGTTTCTCCTTTCATCCTACATGCATTTTATGCTCACTTTTTTCTTGGTGTTTGCTACTGTAACTTGGAAACAGTATTAAATGGACAGTGTTTTACATGTTATTTACACAAATAATGGGTGAAGCTTAGGAAGTGTTTAGACCCAGGAGCTATAGAAGGCCTTGTCATGACACATGCTGTAAGCAGATGCAGGCTACAGGCAACTGCCCTGCTGTTTCAGAGCACAAGTCACAGTGCCGGTGTTGAGTTTGAAGTTGGGAGCCTTTCACAGCCCTGAGTACGTGTGTCTGGGACACAGGCTGGAAGAAGGAAAGCCTTTTGCAGTTATTCAGATCACAAGTCTGTGTGCCGTGCAGCAGAAACTGCGGACTGTCCTGTGTCGATCATACCGTGATACCATGAACAATAAGGAAATAAGAAAGAGGGAAAGCTCAGGGCGTTGATTGGAACATGAGCATAAATTCTAGGAAACTGAGTTCAAGGCTGCCGTTTGCCCAGGCACCCAGGAAAGGTGGTCTTTTTTTTTTTTTTTGTCTTTTTTGTCTTTTGTCTTTTTGTTGTTGTTGTTGTTGTTGCTATTTCTTGGGCCGCTCCCGCGGCACGTGGAGGTTCCCAGGCTAGGGGTCGAATCGGAGCTGTAGCTGCCAGCCTACGCCAGAGCCACAGCAACGCGGGATCCAAGCTGCGTCTGTAACCTACACCATAGCTCACGGCAACGCCGGATCCCTAACCCACTGAGCAAGGCCAGAGATCGAACCCGAAACCTCATGGTTCCTAGTCGGATTCGTTAACCACTGTGCCACGACGGGAACTCCTTTTTTTTTTTTTTTTTTTTAATAGTGAGATGCCAGGTGTATTCAAAGTAAAAATGAACATGGGGGGTGGTTTTGAATGGTGTGAGTAGAATCGCTGAGTGGATTTGGGGTCGGCCCTGGGCCCTCACTGCCCCTACCCCCCTCTGCTGGGACAGGACCGGAAGGCCCTCAGGGCCATCGTCACTGCCTCTGATTCCCCAGCTTTCAAGGGTGATGTCACCATGGCCTCATGGCCTCATGGCCTCGGAGGGGGTTGTTTACCAGCTGGATCCAGGAGTTTCTGACCCTGGTATGAGTTCTCAACACCACAGCGAGGGGGTCAGGCCGTGGGGGTTGGGAGCGAGCCTGTGAACCTGCCCGACTTGATCTCTGAGCTCCCTGGGCATTTAACATCCTGTAGAATTCTGTGCTTTGCAGCCTGGTGACTCTTCTATCAAAACCATTTGAATACTTATAGATTGTTATGATCATTATACAACTACAGATGTGATGAATTCATTTGAGTCATAAAAAATTTTTTAAAAAAAACCATTTGAATACTTAGTAAAAGAAGGAGACCTACAGCTCAGGATTTACAGAGCAGGGTCCCCTGGTTTGGGAAGGAAGACGTTCCCCAGTGAAGCTGGGGGTTGTGGAACTGGGTGGACTCCTGAGCCATGCATGGCTGGGGTCCGAAGGAAGGTCTCCAGGAAAGCAAGGCTGGCTCTAAAGAGATGTGCTGGCCACAGTTACTTGTAAATTCCTCATCGGCTGCTGTCCCCATTGCCAGCCACCGGGCGGCCAGGGAGGTGTTTTCTGTATCCACAGCAGAGTCGTGTGACACCCCAGGGGAGGATCAGAGGAGCCATGAAGGGACCCCATTTGCCTTCTCAACAGAAGGTCGATTATCAAGAGAGCTCGCTTGTTTGTTTGAAATAAATGAGCTGATTTCTCTCCTGGGTGCTTTTCTCGGTAAAACATTTTAAAAGCTTTTATAAAGGAAAACAACACAAACATAGAACCAAGGCCGCACAATCTAAATAAGATACTAGGCCCATAGGGTGTCCCCTCCCTCAAGAAAATCAGCCGCTGCTGCGTGTGACCCACAGGGGGAACATGCAGTCAGTGGAGTGCAGGGGTGACCCCCAGACTTGGGAGTGGCCGGGCTTGCTGTGGGCCTCTGGGCATCACTGGGTATAGTGACAAGGACACAGAAAGGACTCTGGGCTCAGTGGCCACCCATGTCCTTTTTGCAGGGTGCTCCCAGGGCCTCTGGCGCAGCCCCCAGCCTCAGCTGAGGGCCCTGGTGTCATGTCTCCACCCAAGAAGTCACACCCCTCTGTTCGAGGCGCCATCCTGTCTGTTCTTTGCATTGAGTCCCACCTCCTTCAGAGGCTTCTCCAGTCTGTTCTGAAACTGGGTGATCTCCCGGAATTCCTGCAGCCTTTCGCTTCCTGACTTACATTCTCAAAGAACCACTGGCTTGTGCCTTGAACGGATGTGATGGGGGTGGGCCTGGAGGCCAACTGGAGGTCCGTGGGGGTCCCTGCCAGCTCAGGCGATGCTTCAGCCAGGAACGGAGCAGGGCCGGTGTCAGACTGACCAGCATGTGGAGGCACAGCCACGAGGTCTGCTTAGCAGGGAAGGGGTGGGTCAGGGGGACTTCCAGCTTGAGGCTGAACCCCCACATGGTGATGGACAGTGTTCTTGACCGGGGAAGACCTCGGGTCGAGCACGTTTTCGGGGGGGAGGGGGCACCAGAGGCTCCCCGAGCCACAGTGCCTGCTGGAATCCTGGCAGTGACATCGGGCAGGCAGTTAGAAGTTCACACCTGGAGCCCGAGGGGAGCTCCGAGCTGGGGTGTCAGCCTGAGCGTTCCGGGCACAGTTGGCGTTGGGCAGCCAAGTGGGCGATGACTGAAGACAGGAATTTGGACGGAGGGTCTTGGTCTGAGCCCCGAGGTTGTCAGTGCAGGGAGGCCGAGAAAGAGAAGGGTCCAGAGAGAAGCTGGGAGACCAGAGTGCCGCCTTAAGGGGGCGGGGGACAGTGGGCACAGAATCAGATGCTGTGATAGGCAGGTAGGAAGGGTGGGGATCCAGCACTGAGCTGGGCAGCCTGGCAGCCCATAACCTTAAACCCTGTAGAAGGGATCCTGCTTCCTGCCTACCCAGCTGCCTTTTTTTTTTTTTTTTTCCCCCACTTCCTTTGCTGTTACTGCCCCTCCCAAATTACCCATCCCCGGCCCTGGACAACATCTCCTGAGTGAATGCGTGAATGACAGGTCTGGGGAGTCTGCGGTGGTGGGGAGGGACGAGGATAGCCACCCCCAGACACCTCTTCTCCCAGAGGCTCACTCCATCACTGTAGGTTCAAAGGAGCAGAACCCCTCACTGATCTCGCTGTTCCAGGAGACATGGGGCTGGAGCCTAGGAGGCTTTCTTGTTTGTTGGGAATGGTTGGAGCTCCAAGAACCTCAGGTCTGTCAGTGCTCAAGATCCAAGAGCTGGATGACATTGACATTTGCAGCAGCACCCCCCCACACACACCCGTGCCATCCACCTCCATTTGGGTAAAGGAGGTTTAGTAAACCTACCAAGTGTGGAAATGAGTTAAGCACGTTGAATCAGAAATTCCAACTAGTAACTCTTGCAAAACGGTCCCAGATGTTTCTCTCGGGGAAGGAGGCCCTCTGCTAGGTATGTCCCCAAGAGGATTAAAAACATTTGCACGTACTTGTTCACAAATGTTCACAGCAGCACCATCCACAGTGGCTGCTGCAGAGCCCGCAAGGATACTGCTATAAGGTGCTGGGTGCACTGCAGCTGCCCCTCGGTACTGGGGGACTGTGGCCCACACCCTGACTCAGCCCTCTGCTCCTCCCTGCCCTCCAGCTGCCTGACGACCCAGCTGGGGGTCTCCGAGAACCCTCAATCAGGCAGGAACTTGGGGGCTTGGCTTCCCGGTGCCTGTCCTTGGACACACACATTCTCCTAGAGGCCTTGGCCCTTGTTTCTAGAAAGTGGCTGCAGTTCTCTTCAGCCAGCAGCCCCTCCCAGCTGTAAGCACAGAGTCTGGGGGCTGTTCCAGGGGGTCTGGGAGCCAGGGGGCCCAGGAATTGGGCTGCTGGCCCTGGGCCCGCTCTTTGCCACCAGCATTGGCCTCATGCTGGGGTCAGGGCTGGTCCCCTCCTCATGCTTAGAACCGGTGCTCCCTCCCTGCATCTATGTGACACCAAGTGCCAGTGGTGTTCTATAGCTCTTTCTAGAAGTCAGTGCTCAACCTGCATGCAGCTCCTGTTCCGCGCCATGTGCTTCTCTCCTGGCCTGGTGGTACCTGCAGCCTGGTCATCATCCTGCAGAACTGCAGCCCGTGGTCGGCCATGTCCTTGTGCCCAAAGCCAAGGACTCCCTGACCACCCCCCAGCAGCACTTCACAGGTGATCCTCATGTTCTGCAGGGTCTGCCCACCCCAGTGCCACTCCCACCTGTAGATTTGTCTTCCCGCCACCTTCTCGCTGCCTCCCTCCTGCCCAGGTCCCTGGCCTGCTCATCCTCACCTGCCTCCTCTGCCTCTTGGCCGTGTGCTCATCACTCTGGCTCCTGCTCACTGCCCAGGGGACGGCTCTGTCCCTGGGGAACAGGGCACAGTGGTCAAAGGTGAGAAGCCCCCAGCTGGGACCTGAACCCAGGCTCTCAGATCCCTGCATCCATGCTCAGCCATAAATATTGTTTTAGGATGCCTCACTAGGCCCCTCTAATGTGTTTGTCACTAAAATCTTCCTGACAAAATGGGAGAAATTCTACAGCCGTTGTTAGCAGCAGCATAGCAAACCCACTTCTGTGGACATTGGCTCTAAATCTAACCTGTTCCCCAAAAAGAGGGCTGCTCCTTCCACTTGGCCTTTTGGCGCATAAGACAGTCAGGTCTCAGGTGACTAAGAAGAGCAAGAATGTCACCCCAGGTGTTACATAAGCCAGCCGGATGCTCCACCAAGAACTTTTGTCAGCTTGACAGAGCCTGTCTAGAAGCAAAGACCAAAGTCGTGACTCTTTGAATCTCTTATCCCTAATAAAAATACATAATTATTTTATTTCTATTCCCACACAAATAAGTTTCTCCTCTGAGTCTCTTTGGCATGCTTCAAGTGCACAATTTTCTTAGAGAATTAGGATTTGAGAGAGAGAATCTTAGGTATAAGAGTGGGAGTATTGTGAAGGAGAAAATCAAAAGCTAAAAAATTAATTTTGTGGGAAAAAATACTTAAGAAAAATTAAATATTCCCATCACAATGGCACACATTTATTTAACTCTACTGTGGGTCATGGATCGGATTACTAAAACTTTATTCTTAGTTTTTTTGTGAGACTACAGTTTGGAAATAAAAGGTAGAATCCTGAGACAAATTTTACTGTATCTTTAAAAATATTTTTTAAAAATCAATTGTAAGAGCAGTGAAATCCATGCAATCTGGCTACAGTGGGCAGTGATGGCCCCTTGGCTCAGTGACCCCTGCACATTGGAACCACAGGGAATTCTAATTCTGCCCCAGGCCTTGCCAGTCACACCTTCAGGAGCAAAGAGAAAGCGTTCACAGATATGTGATAACTGTTTCTGTGTCAGCCAAGCAGGAAGGAATTGAAAGCCTCTAGAACTAACATGACATTAACAAGGTTGCAGAATACGGACTCAGATATAGAAATCAAATGTCCATCTACATACTAGTAGTGAAAAATTCCAATAATGAAATTTAAAAAACATATACCTTCAAAATATAAGCCACATTTTGTGGAAAAAAATCTAATAAGCAACATGAAAGATGTGTATACTGAAAACTAGGAAACATTATTGGGAGAAAATGAGACACAAATAAACAGATATACCATGTTCATGGATAGAAAGCTCAGTATTGTTTTTTTGTTGTTGTTGTTATTGTTGTTGTTGTTGCTATTTCTTGGGCCACTCCCGCGGCATATGGAGGTTCCCAGGCTAGGGGTCCAATCGGAGCTGTAGCCACCGGCCTACGCCAGAGACACAGCAACATAGGATCCGAGCCACGTCTGCAACCTACACCACAGCTCACGGCAATGCCGGATCATTAACCCACTGAGCAAGGGCAGGGACCGAACCCACAACCTCATGGTTCCTAGTCGGATTCGTTAACCACTGCGCCATGACGGGAACTCCAGAAAGCTCAGTATTGTTAAGATGGCACTTCTCAGAGTTAAGTGGCACAATGGGATTGGCAGTGTCTTGGGAGCACTGGGACACAAGTTCGATGCCAAGCCCGGCACAGTGAGTTAGGGATCTAGCATTGCCCAAGCTGCAGCAGAGGTCACAACTGAGGCTCAGCTCTGATCCTGGCCCAGGACCTCTATGTGCCACAGAGTGGTCAAAAAAGGAAAAAAAACAAAAAACAAAAAACAAAAAATCACTTCTCTCCAAATTAGCCTACAGCCTCAGTGTAATTCCAGCTGAAACACCAGCAGAGTTTTCTACAGAAATTGACAGGTCAATTCTCAGATATATGTGAAAATTCAGAAAACTAAGAATGGTCAGAATATGCAGGTCTTAACTCCTAAGACTAACTCCAGAGTTAGGTAATCAAGACAGATTCATTGACACAAGACAGATGTGTGGGTGGAACAGAATCAAGTTCAGGAACAGACCCACGTGTATATTCTCAATTTCAGCAATGATACTGAGGTCAGTTTCAACTATTCAGTGGGGAGAGAATAGTCTTTTCAGTAAAGGTGCTGAAAGGAGCTGCATCTCTATATGGAAAACAGTGAAATTTGACCCTTTCCTTTCATCATACCCCAGATTAACTCAGATGAATCACAGATCTAAATGTAAGAGGTAAAAATATAATTTTCTTTTTAGAAGGAAGCTTGGAGGACAAACTTTTTTACTTTGGGTGAGTCAAAGATTTCTCAGAACACAAAAGAGCATAATAATAAAAAGGAAAAACTCATTAATTAGACATCATCAAAATTAAAAACTTTAAGAGTTCCCTTTGTGGGTCAGTGGTAAACAAACACAACTAGGATCCATGAGGATCTGGGTTCAATCCCTGGCCTTGCTCAGTGGGTTAAGGATTTGGCATTGCCGTGAGCTGTAGTATAGGCCGCAGATGCGGCTTGGATCCTGAGTTGCTCTGGCTGTGGTATAGGCTGGCAGCTGTAGCTCCAATTTGACCCCTATCCTTAGCACTTCCATATCCTGTGGGTGCAGCCCTAAAAAGCAAAAACAAAAAAAAAATTTAAAACCTTTGCTCATCAAAAGATGCTTAGGAAAATTCAAATATAAGCCACATTTTGTGAAAAAAATTATTTGTCCACCTCTAGCTAACAAAAGATTTGAATCCAGGCAGTTGTTTAAAACATTTCACTCTTAGAATTCCTGCTGTGGTGCAGTAGGTTAAGAATCTGACTGCAGTGGCTTGGGTCACTGTGGAGGTGTGAGTTTGATCCCTAGCCCAGCACAGTGGGTCCTTTAAAGGCTCCATCATTGCCTCAGCTGTGGCTCAGATTCAGTCCCTGACCTGGGAACTTCCATATGCCATGGGTGTGGCCATAAAATAAACAAACATTTTACTCTTATAAAAAATAAGGTTGTGGGTTTGATCCGGTTGTGGGTTAAGGATCCGGCATTGCTGTGAGCTGTGGTGTAGGTCACAGACATGGCTCAGATCCCGTGTTTCCGTGGCTGCAGTGTAGGCTGGCAGCTGCAGCTCTGATTCGAAACTTAGCCTGGGAACTTCCATATGCCATGGGTGTGGCCCTAAAAAAAAAAAAGGACTTAATAATAAGACATTAAATGGAGCTCCCTAGTGGCTCAGCAGGTTAAGGATCCAGCACTGTCACTGCCATGGCTTGGGTCAGTGCTATGGCACAGGTTCAGTGGCCCAGGAAATTCCACATGCTAGATATTGAACCTTTTTTTAAATGGGAAAAATATTTGAACAGACACTTTAAAAAGAAGATATGCAAGCAGCCAACAGTCACATGAAAATATGCCCAACATCACTGGCCATTGGGAGAGGCAAACTAAAAGCACAACCAGATGCCACTGCACACCCATAGATTAATTAAATTAAAAAGACTGACAAAACCAAGCACTGATGAGGCGTGGAGGACTCGAACCCTACACATTGTTCTTGTTTCCAAATGGAAATGGCCACTTTGGCAAACATCTTAGCAGATTTTTAAAGTTAAACATGCACTGCCTTGTAACCTGGCAACTTCACTCCTGGGTATTAACCAAAAAGAGGTGATGGAAGTCCATACAAAGCCTGCTACACTGATGTTCTAGCAGCCTTACTCCTCACAGCAGAAGACCAGAAATAACCAAAATGTCCATCCACTGGTGAATGAAAAGCAAATGTGCTCTTATCCATACAGGGGAATAGAACTCAGCAATTTTTGATTACAGTGTAGTTGATTTACAATGTTGTGTCAGTGTCTTCACACAGCAAAGTGACTCAGTTATAGCTTTATGTACATTCTTTTCTTATATTCTTTTCCATCGTGGTCTATCCCAGGAGATTGGATGTAGTTCCCTGTGCTGTACAGTAGAACCTCATTGCTTATCTATTCTAAATGTAATAGTTTATATCTACAAACCCCAAATTCCCAGTCCATCCTACTCCCTCCCCCTTGGCCACCACAGATCTGTTCTCCATGTCTGTGAGTGTGTTTCTGTTTTGTAGATGTGTTCATTTGTGGCACATGTTAGATTCTACATATAAATGATATCATATGGTATTTGTCTCTCTCTTTCTGACTTCACTTGGTATGAGAGTCTCTAGTTCCATCCATACTGCTGCAAATGGCATGATTTTGTTCTTTTTTATGGCCGAGTAGTATTCCATTGGGTATATGTACCACATCTTCTTCTTCCAATCATCTGTCAAAGGACATTTAGGTTGTTTCCATATATTGGCTATTTTGAATAGTGCTGCTATGAACATAGGGGTGTATGTATCTTTTTGAATTGTAGTTTTGTCCAGAAATACGCCCAGGAGTGGGATTACTGGGTCATACGGTATTTCTATAGTTAGTTTTCTGAGGAACCTCCATACTGTTTTCCATAGTGGTTTTACTCAGCACTTTTTTTAAATCTCCTAATATGCATAACAAAATGGGTATATCTAAGTATCAGGCTAATTGAAGAAGCCAGACACAAAAGACCGTATGACTTCATGTATATTAAGTCTGTAGAAAAGGCAAAATGAGAAAAGACCGAAGTCAATTGGCAGATGTCTGAAACCATGGGAGGGGGCAGGTGGTGGAGGGGTTCTAGGACTTGGCTGTGTTTAGGGGGTGCATGCCTGGATAAATGGTGAATTTTCAGGTGAATAAGGTATGCTTCAAAAGAATTGTTAGAAGCAAGTCTAAAAATTAAAATATTATTCATAAAACAAAAACTCACAGATTCCAAAATCAAACTTACTGTCACCATAGGGGAAACCGTCGGGGAGGGGTAGTAGATGAGGAGGATGGGAATAACATATACACACTCCTGTGCATAAAATAGATGATTAACAAGGACCTGCTGTGTAGCACGAGATCTGCTCAGTAGCCTATAATAACCTATATGGGAAAAAAGAATGTATATATGTATACCTGAGTCAAGTTACTTCACTGTACACCTGAAACTAACACAACACTGTAAGTCAGCTAGACTCCAATAAATTTTTTTTAAATAGCTAGAGTAGGCTGTCCTAAGGGTAACATACAGTGTATATTGTACAGGTGCATTTGCTCACGTGGCTCCAGCCTCAAGGAACTGCTGTCAGCAGGGCAGGGGTGACGGGCCAGGCTCCAAGGCCACTTCCAGTTCTAGGCTGATTACCTCTTCATCAGGCGAAGTGTGAAGGATCCATGATCATTCTCATTCTGTCACCTGCAGAATAGGAGATGCCAGGGCTGTTTGAGACTCAAATGAGACTCTAAAAACCACCAGAACGTTGCTTGGGCCACATGAGGCAAAGGCCAGGGTGACCCTACTTCACATTTGATCGCTCACTGTGGTGGTTGCTATGACATCACTCTTCACGCTAGAAAGGCACGGGTTTGGGGCTCCTGAGGACTGTTGAGAGTTTGGTTGGTTTAGCAGGGTCTCTGAAAGCTGTTTCTAAGTCCAGCTTGAGGCATTCTCTTAGACCTGAGGATGGATAGAGACTATAAATAATAAAATCGTAGAGTTAACCAAGCATGATGGATCCCATAGACTTTCAACTTGATACTCATCAGATATCTGAGAAAAGAGAGAGAGAAACCTGTCAGATCATTCTGCTCTCTGAGGGGTAAAACTGAGTAGGTGCATTTTAAAGGAATCGCACCAGAACTTGAGCTTCAGAAATGTCCATTTAAATGACCACATGCCTGACCAGAGCTGCCTGTGTCTAAGCCCATTGATGCTGGCTGTAGCCATGGTTCATCGTGTTACCATGGACAGTACGTTAGTCATTTATTTTTGCTTCAGATATGTTCCAGAAGGGATTCAGGGTCACTTTCCAGTCACAAAGTTAAAATACAAGTTAACAAAACAGCTGAAAGTGTGGCAGAGGGAAGCTGGAACAAGAGAGTGAGTTACATGGAGGCAGAGATGAAGTTGGTACCCAGAGCGTAAAGCAAGCTCTGCACACGTCAAGACCGACCCCCCAGATGTGATTGCAGAGCTTCTGTGAGGTCAACTCAGTGATGTAGGGACAGCAGTCAAAAAGTCACAGGGCCCAAGGGATTAATAATTAATAATAAAATTGAAAAAGCAATTGCTTGAGAGATGCAAAAAGTATTCCTGACACTCAGATTAAAGAGGAGTATTTGCCATAAGTCATTCCGGGGAGAATCTTGTGCGGTGAGCATGCAGAGTCTTCACTCAAGCCAGTGAGGGTTTCTGCCAGTCCCTAGACAGGGCTTGTCATGCTGGAGCAGCTCCCCATGAGGCCTCGGTGCCCTGCTGACCTCTGGACAACACCCATTTCTCCAGATGAGAAATATCACACTTTTTGTTGTTGTTTCAAAAACGAAAAAGGTGTATCTTCAGTGTAACCCAAAAGTTTTATTATATTAGCAGAGAAATCATGCCAGGATTTTTTTTTTTAATTGTCATTTACTTCCATTTTAAAGTGGTTATGAAGAATTTAAAAGCCAAAAAAAAAAAGTTGTTCCTTACTTAAGAAATCCCAGCTAAGCTTTGAGTGCACTTTACGTCTGCAGGAACCAGAGGGAAAGGGCTATAACATGAAATGGAGGGGGTGGGTATTTCATTTTTTTATTTTAGTTTAAATTTTCATTTAAAAATCAGAATTATGGTGTAGACACTTTAAGCCTTGCTTTTTAAAAGTCAGTTTAATTTGGTAGATTATGATTTTTATTTTCTGTAACACAACTCAGACTCCTTTGAATAAACATAAATGTCCATGTATTTCAGTTGCTAAATATATGAAGATCACAAGGTGATTCTCATATTCAGCAATACAGAAAAAAAAACTAAGAAATGTCACTTAGAATTTTCTTTTTATGCTCTCAGCTTCTGGCTACTCCCAGGTGTCAAAAAAGACAAGTGACACTTCACTGTGAATCACCCTTTCTTTTCAGAGACACACGTAACACTGAAATTATTTTTATTTAGTATTATTCATTTTAGTTGCCAACGGAGGCATACTAAAATTATCCCTCATATTTGTTTCCCAGTTGTTTTAGCAAATATGTGAGAATTCAAGCCAGGCTTTGAACAAATGTTTGATTACAGCTAAAGAAGCTACAGCGGTTAATGATTTTCCAGAACATTTCTTTATTTGTTTATGTATTTTTATTGGAGATGGTGGTATTATGGCTGTGATGTCTAAAACCTTTATCTTTTGGAAGTAGCATTGAAATAAAACCTGCTGGTGTAAGAGATCTGCCATGAGATAGTTAAGGGGGGGAGAAAAGGGCCTGAGATAAATGGATAAAAGAACCCAGTGCAGGTAGATGAGTGTGGAATTGCCTGTGGGGTGACAGTGCCTGGGGAGCCCGCTGTAAGCTGACGTTGTCCTCATTAAAAAGGTGAAGAAGCCACAGCAGCGGCAGCCCTGGAATTTTCCATGAAGTTCTGAGAACCCTATCCAAAGTAAACATGGCGTGTCCTGGGGATGTCGCCCTGGTCTAGCCTGAGGTCTTTGTCTCCCAAGGAGGAGGACAAGGCAGAGGGGTGGCAGCCACCACTGTGTCTCCTCCTGTTACCCAGAGCCTCTGCCAAGCAGAGCCTGCCTTCCCACTGTCCCCAAGCGTTTGCTTCTTGGGTCAGGCACCCCGCTGTGACTGTCACATAGGCTTCTGCTCAGACTATTAAGAAAAAAACCGATTCTGACACATGTTAAAGACAATAAAGAACTTTGCTCCAGGATCACAGGGACCTTGCATTAGGGGGAAAGGTGGGCTCAGCTTCCAGGGTCAGCATGACGGGCTGTCACTGTCCGGTGACAGCACAGCAGAGTGTTTCTCTTTAGAGGTGTGTGTGTGTCCTCCTACGTCCCTCAGGAGGAAGCCGTTTGAGGACGCCCACAGACTCCTTCACCGGAGCCACAGCAGCAGTGGGGATTCTGGAGGGAAGACAGGATGGCTGAGGGTCCAGCTCTCCTTCGTGTGGACACTGTCCCTTCATGTCACCAGTTTAGATCTGTTCTTGGTGACAACAGGCAGGCAAGCAGATGATAGAAACAGAGACCTGTGCTCCTGACACTTGGAGTCAGAGTGGGAGTTCTAGATCCTGAGGGAGCTTGTGCTCAGAGCCTCACACCCCTGCTCCCCTCCCAGGTCTCACCCCTGCTCCCCTTTCCCCAGGTCTCATCCCTGCTCCCCTCCCAGGTCTCACCCCTGTTCCCCATTCCCCAGGTTCACACCTTATAATAATTCTGTTTTTCTTTTCTCAAAGAGGGTCCACAAATTCTATACACCGCAGGCCCCATAATACTTGGATCCAGCCCTGTAACGAGTTGTGAATCTCTAAGAAAAGTGCCAGCTCAGCTTTTTTCCTGCAGAGACCCTCTGCTGATTCCTCAGTGGCTCCTGGCGAAGTGGCCCCAGACCCTTCCCTGCAGATCAGAGATAGAAATGGGTGCTTCCTGGTGTGGGAAGGGATATAAATATTCTAACAAAGCATTTTATAAAAATTTACGTAACTTCTTTTTATACTTAGCCACTAATATATAGTTGCTTTCCTGGCACTGTTCCTTTAACTTGCTGGTTCGGGAAATACAAGTTCATGAGGCCACCTTTACCAAGGGAGGCAAGGTCCCGTTTCAGAGGCTGCTGGCTGCTGAAATGGACAGGCCTGAGCGCCATGTGTGAACCAGAAATCATGGTTCGAGGAGTTCCCATTGTGGCGCAGTGGTTAACGAATCCAACTAGGAACCATGAGGTTGTGGGTTCGATACCTGGCCTTGCTCAGTGGGTTAAGGACCCGGCGTTGCCGTGAGCTGTGGTGTAGGTCACAGACAAGGCTCGGATCCCGCATTGCTGTGGCTCTGGTGTAGGCTGGTGGCTACAGCTCCGATTCGACCCCTAGCCTGGGAACCTCCATATGCTGCGGGAGCAGCCCTAGAAAAGGCAAAAAGACGAAAAAAAAAAAAAAAGAACTCATGGTTCGAGCTTAACTCAGAGTTTCTAAAAAAGCCAAAAAACAATAGGTCATTCTCCTCAACAAGTGTAATTTTAAAGGATTCTTTCTCACATACCTAATGCTTCCGGGCCAGATTGAACCCTTCCACTCAACCATGTCTGTTCAAAGTCACGTCTCACCTGGAAAATTTCACAGACAGTGGTTCAAACAGAACTTGCCATCATGACAAGCGTGTTTTCTCATGGCTGACGTGGCACTTCTGCTATAGTCCAGTTGTTGCGTCCTAAGAACCTGAAACTCTTCATTGTATTGGTAGTGACAGATGTCGTTAACTTGTGACCTGTCATTTTCATTCTGGGGAACTTTCTGGAAGGACAGGGGTGTTCGCGCCATTGGCCGAGTGATGAGATCACAGGTGCCTCATCTCCCTCCATCGGAACCGTGATCTGGGCCTGCCGCCCCGCGTGGGGTCCGCTTCCACCAAGAACAGCACTCACGGGCTCCCTGCACGTGTTTTCGGCGGGTTCTTTTCACTGTTAACTGTTGGAAGATTGTATGTGACACGCAGGTGTTCTCACTTGTAACTTTTTCAAATTTCAGGAATTCTTTGATCACGTGAAGAAGCTGTGGGACGACGAGGGGGTGAAGGCCTGCTTTGAGAGGTCCAACGAGTACCAGCTCATTGACTGCGCCCAGTAGTGAGTCTACCCGTGGGTCCCACCCCGGGGGGTGGCCCTCTGACCCCAGCTGCCCTCTCAGAGCTCCCAGTTCCCCAAGCGTGAGGGACAGTTAACACCGCACTGCAGGAACCCACCTCTCACATGAGGCGAGGCTCGTAGACAGAACCGTGAGAGTCCAGGAGCAGCTGGGGTCATTTCCCCGCCACCTCCGTGTTCAGTGCCAATCACTGTTTGCCTTCTGTAGCATCACAGGCATGTCTGGAAACTCTAACATACTTAGGTATCTGTTATTCCATTTTGACTTTGGAGGAGGGGGTCCCCAAGTTAAAATGTATGGGAATACCAACATCTGCACTCAAGCCCAAGCTCTCTCTGAATGAGACCATCCTACCCCATTGGAAGTGGACCAGACCTCAAGAGTGGATGGTAATTAAAGTAAGCAAATACGTGACGGGGCAAATGTCCCATCAGTGGTGAGGAGGCATAAGAAGTAAGGACAAGACTGGTAGCTGGGCTGGCTCATTGTTTTTCCCCGAAATCCTTATTTTCCTATGTTCTTTTGCTGTTTAGATTCAATCTATAACTTTTAGAGAACAGTGGCCCCCAGAAGAATGTCAGTCAACACAGCCCCCCTGTGTTTGCTCTTTTGATTCACAAAACCTGCATGTACAAAGTTGTCTTGGATAACTCTTTGGGCACAAACTCTGTAAACTATAAGTTCATACTTGCGGAAGACATTTCCATAAGCATAAAATCTGGGAATTCACAGAGGAATAAGGATTCCAGGCAGGGAGGATGTGGCCCCCCCAGTCCTCCCACCCCTCAGCTTAGGCCCCTGTAATGGGCTAGGGCTCTAGGAAGGGATGCTGGGCGTGCTGGAGAGTAGCTGTGAGCAGGTGAGAGGGGTCAGTGCGGCCACACCCGCAGTGCCAGGGAACTTGGGTTTCCTTCCAGATGCAGCGAGTGGCCGTGGCCTGGATGAGGGAAGCTGTCAGGTCACTCCGGCTGCTGCGTGGAGGATCAGGTGGAGGCAGCCGTGACCTGTGGATGCGTCAGGGCAGGTGGTGGCTGTGGGGGTGAGCCTGGTGCCAGGAGGACAAAGCCAGGTGGTGGCTTGGAGGAAGGAAGTGGAGAAAAGGGGAGTCAGTGATGCAGCACGTCTTGGAGAAGTCGAGGTGAGGTGCCAGAGGAATCTCCAGAGGACAGATGGGGCAGCAGTGGGACCAGAGCTGGCGGCCCAATTGTGAATGGTACCCGCCCGCTGACAATCTGGGAGCCTTGGAAGGATGAGCATGGTGGTATGAGTGTGGACAGGAGAGGTGCTGCCCGGGACTCCCCAGCTCCAGAAGTGGGTTTCTGGAGAAGTGGGTGGGGAGGGAGTCCTGCGAGGGGCAGGCGTCCTCTGGGCCAGGAGGACATGGGCAGACTTTACTCGGCCGCCTCCTCATCACCTCCAGGAACTGCCGACCCCCAGCCCGGGTACAGGGTGAGCTGCCACGGAGCCCAGAGTGTCCAGGCAGCTAGGCAGGGCCAGGTGACCCGGAGATGCAGCCCCGACCTGCAGGCCCCTTGGTTAACCACTGAAAACCTTATGACTCTCCTTTACGTAGGCTAAAGACACTGTTTACTAATAAGGATCCATAATCAACTAGAACAGTATTTAAACCTTCTCTCTTCCTGCCACGCTTAATGCCTTCCAGACTTGCGTTAAATCTTTACACATCCCCCTTTAAATAGACCTTTGACTGGCATTTGTGAGCGTGTTCCTGTGCTCACACCACTCACTCCATGGCTGGATCCTTAAGTCCAGAGACCCGGGCTGATTTAGATTGGATGTGGGAGGGGGAGGGGGTTCCCCAGCCTGGGAGGGACCAGGGGAGGGGGCACAGCCCTTCCTGAAGGGCCTGCCTTCTTCCCCCTTAGGCCCTCATGCACTGCTTCTCTAAGGCCATTTCTTAGTTGCTTAAAAACCGCAATGGGGAGTTCCCGTCGTGGCTCAGTGGTTAACGAATCCGACTAGGAACCATGAGGTTGCGGATTTGATCCCTGGCCTTGCTCAGTGGGTTAAGGATCCGGCATTGCTGTGAGCTGTGGTGTAGGTTGCAGACGCAGCTCAGATCCCACGTTGCTGTGGCTCTGGCGTAGGTCAGCAGCTACAGCTCTGATTGGACCCTTAGCCTGGGAACCTCCATATGCCGCCAGAGTGGCCCAAGAAATGGCAAAAAGACAAAAAAAAAAAAAAAACCTCAATGGAATTGATGTTAAATTACAATGTGTGAGAGCCGTGAGTGTTATACTAAGGAAGGGCTGGCATTTCTCACACAGTTCAGAGTAACACTCAGTTCATAGAGGCTGGCTTGTGAAGTTGACTGGTTGATGTGTCTGATCGTCCTTGTCCAGTGTTTCCTGAACACCATCGCCTTGGGGCTACGGTGCCCTTCAGTGTCATGCGAGGAGTGTCTCTTTCTTATAAAAAGAGACTATGCATGACCGTAGCAATAGAATGAATGATTTAATTTAAATAGAATATGCAGAGTAAAGCTTACAGCAGGAAGCAGATGAGCTTGACAGCAGGTAGGCTCTCCCCCAGCCCTTGTGGGAGAGTGTGGGCAGGTTCCCTCCATGGGGATAAAATACAGATGCGTTCTCCAACAGTTGTTGTGGGGTTAGTAAGTGGACACCCCGAGACCCCAGAGTAGTGCCTGGCATGCGGGAGCCCTCGCTGACCTCTTACTGTTCCATCTCCAGTGTGGACCTGGGGCCTGAGATCAGGGTCCCTCCAGCCACGGGGCCACAGCCAGGATCTGGTTTGCTTCCATTCTGGCCTTCCATTATGGAGACAGACTGTGGGGAGGAAGGTGAAGGCTCCAGGTTGTCGAGATGAGACACCAGGTTTTAGGCTCTCAGAACCCTGGACTCAGCAGAATCCCAGAGAGCGCTTCCGCCACTAATCCTCAGAATCTGGGTTAATCGTGATGTCTCCAGCTTTGCTTTTTTAATCCATTTTCATACACAGGGGAATCAGGTTGGATCAGCAGCCTCTTGTCTCTCAATGATCTTGTTCTCCCTGCGCACTCAGATTTTGAGGTTGGGGGACAGGATTTCAAAAACAAGTAATGCATCAATAACATTTGTTAGACCAGCACATGCTGCCACTTGTTTTCATGTTGCCAAATGAGATGCTGGAGGAACATAACTGCCTCCTGTTCCCACCACCATCACTCACAGAAGAAAGGGCGTTTCAACGTCCACCAGGGATACCCAGAGCCAGATGCACATGCTGGCTCAAAGCCCCTAGATTTCCAGGTCCTCAGGGAATGTGTCCCCTCCCTCCTCAGGCCCCACTGCTGGGAGGGGGGTGTCCTTGCATGAGGTCTGGGATTGGTGACGTGAGAGAACGGCAAACAGGCCAAGTGTTGGGTGTGGGGCTTCTGGGGATCGGGCCCTTCCCTTTCCTGCAGATCCAGGTTCTGACCCCCTTCTTATAAATGCTCTGAGAAGAGATCTGTCTACATCTTGGTGTGACTCTCAGCCACTTGTCATCCGGCTCAACAGTCTTGTATTTTAAGCCCAAAGGCTCATTGAAATGGGCTTAATTCTAAGCCCTGTTAAAGTCATTTCTTACATGGCAGAAACCACGAGAAACTCATGGGGAACAGGGGCTTCGCGGGGAGCTGAGCAGCCAGTGAGGAATCTGCAGACAGTCCCACCACGGTTCTGCAAAAGCTTAAACACAGAGGGACCAGCAGTTTCCTACCTGGGTATATCCCAAGGGGATTAAAACCATGGGTCTACACAAAAGTTGTCTACGAATGTTCCCAGCAGCACAGCTGCAAAAGTCAAACGACCCAAATGTCCATGAAAGGAAGACTGGATGATCAGACATGGTCCATCCACCTGACAGGGTCTTAATTGACCATAAACGGGAACGAAGCATTGGCACACACCAGCTTAGATGAACTTCAGTGGAGGGAGCCTGTCACTCAGACCACGTACCTGTTTGTATGAAGCGTCACAAGCAGATTCCCAGGGACAGAGAGTGGATTCATGCTTCCAGGGCTGCAGGAGAGGGAGCTGAGGGTGACTGTTAATGGGCACAGGGTTTCTTTCGGAGATAATGAGAATGTTCTGGAATTGGATGGTAGGGATGGTTGTAAATATTCTAAAACTCACGGCACTGTATACTTCAGTCAGTTTTATGTTATGTGAGATCAAATGTTATGTGAATTATATCTTAATTTTAAAAAAGAAATATTGTGGGGGGTGGGAAGGGTCCAGGACAGGAAAGTAGTGGGGATGCTGGTCAGACTGGCCAGGGGTCGGTCTTAGTGTGGATTCCTGCCAGCAGAAATGGCTGCCTCCTCTCAGGTCCTCTTCCCAACGACAGATTAGAGTCTGAACATGCATTTTCGGGCCTCCCTTTTGGTCCCTACAGCCACAGAGGCCCAGCACCACGCCCGTCTCCAGGCCTCAGCACATGGGTGCCCATGGAGTTCCCGAATTATCAAGTGCCTTCCATATAAAAATGTAAAGGCTGTTCAGGTCTGTGTTGCAGGAGGGCTGGGAACTTGCTAAGGCTCCTTCAGGAAGGGGGCTCCGTTCTATGTCTCTCAGACGCCACTTGAGTCAGAGGCACCAGCTCGTCTGCGCCCACCACCTGCGTATCACCTCTTGTGTCTACTCATCTGCAGGGCCACTCCAGAATCCTCGGGTCAGACCCCAGAGGAAGCAGGGCAGACCGGTTTGCTAACAGCCAGGTGGCCTCATGCCTGTCACCCCCACCCAGCAGCCCAGCCAGAGGCCCCCTCTGTGTCAGGCAGGGCGGGCACTGCCCTGTCTGACACCAGGACCAGCCTGGCTAGAGGAGTGTGGGAACAACCATTCTTCTGAGCTTTCAGGATTATACTCAGTAAAAGCAAGTGTCTTTGAAGCATCAAGCAAGCTGAGCAGAGATTGTATTTCCTCCAGAGTTCCCCAGTTCCGACTGTGAAAATGAAAACAGTCTCTACTGCATTATCCCCCAAAATGCATTTCCTCTAAGTCCTAATAATAAGTGATTATGTAGCCATGGAAACAGCTATTTGGGGAGAAAGGAAATCACAGAAAACTGGATCGTAAGAACCGGTTTACGAAGTCAGACTTGGCTTAATCTGACTTGAAACTGCAGCTCGGAGTGTAGGTTCTTGTGCTCGGCACAGATGTGTTTACTTGATACTCACCTTTCGGATACATCTGCTTACATAACTGGTTTTAGAACTCTCTCAAAGGGAGAGACTCTCCCCAGAACGATGGGAAAGTAAAGTGACTTCCCACCACACGCCACGGGTGCCTTTTGCTGTCAGCAGGAGCCTAGTGGCCTCATTTGTCCCCCGCCCCCAGCCTGGACATCAGGCCTCCCAGGTCCTTGATTCTGGACTGTCAGGATCATCTGGAAATTATTCACAAAAATGAAGTGTCACCTTCAAAGTTGATTTTTAGGTCATGTGAGAATAAACTGCAATTTAAAATGCGCAAGTTACTGCAGAGAGTTAACTCGCTAAAAGTATAATCAACCACCTGGGTGCTTCTGAACCCCTATTTTGACCTTCATTTCCAGCCAGATCTATTTTCAGATTCATTTTCTAGATGAATTGTTCCTGTTTATGGGCAGTACAATCATTTTTTTAAGTATGAAGAATAAACTTTATGGCCAATATCTCAGTATAAGCAGGTCCGCCTTGTTATCCGAGTCCTTCTCCCCCATATAGAAACCTCGCCTGAGAAGCAGCCTCTTGAGAGAGTTTAACACAAATTGTTCTGCGCTTGGGAACCTGTACCCCTCCAGGGCCCCCTTCACTCAACTGTGACCACATTTACCAGCTCAGTGTCCCGCCATGTACTCTGTTCTGACACTACCTTCCTGGGGAGCCTCAGGCCCCCGAGACCCCACTTCAGATGCCAAGTACAGCTAGGCCCCCAGGTGACCACAGCTGCTGCCCCACTTGACTGCAGCTCGGAGATTCCATGTCCACCCCACTTGGATGCGGTGATTTGCTGGAACAGCCCACAGAATTCAAGGAAACACGTACTTATGTCCCCCAGTTTATTAAAGGATGTGATAAAGGACACAGATGAACAGCCAGATGAAGAGGTCCCCAAGGCAAGAACTGGGGGTCCTGAGTGCAGGAGCTTGTGTCTCCATCAGGTTGGGGTGCCGAACCCTCCCAGCTGGCAGATGTGTCCATGGCACAAAGCTCTCCAAGCCCCACGCTGCTGGGACTTTTGTGGGACATTTCCCATGGGCACGAGCGATCATTAACTCAGTCTCCAGCCCCCTCCTCTCCCTGGAGGATGGAGGTGGGGCTGAGAACCCCAAGCTTCTCATCACAGGCTGGTCCTTCAGGAGCCCCGCCCTGGCCAGGAGCATCCAGGAGCTTGCCAAGGTCACCTCATTAAAATAAAAGATGCTCCTTGAACCCAGGAAATTACAAGGGTTGCTGGAGCCTTCTGTCAGGAAGCAGGAACAGAGACCAGTTTTATTCCTACTATTTCATAGTGTATACATGGATTTTTAAAAATCTCTCAGAAAGCTACTCCCCTGAGTGGAGAATCCTGGTGGATTCCCACTGACCCTCAGACTTCCTGCACAGCATAGCCTCTGGTCAGGATACACAGCTACAGAGTCATGGCACAGATGCTGCATTTCTCAGCTTCAAAGTGCAACAGCAGAATAGCTCGTACCTGCAGAAGCTATGTGGGGACACTGTTCTGTGCACGTCATCTGAGTTGACATGAAAATCCTCACACATCACCAATCCACAGAGAAGGGAATGAAAGCACCCAAGGTGACACAGACTGCGCCATGCCAGTCTGCTACCTGGTTTAGCCAGGATTTCACATCTTAAATCTTAAAGACGTGTGAGATTCTTTTAGGTTAAAAATTTAGCAAACATCTGGAGTTCCCCTTGTGGCTCAGTGGGTTATAAACCCAACTGGTATCCATGAGGAAGCGGGTTCAATCCCTGACCTCACTCAGTGGGTTAAGGATCTGGCATTGCCATGAGCTGTGGTGTAGGTCGCAGATGCAGCTCAGATCCCTCATTGCTGTGGCTGTGCCATAGGCCGGCAGCTGCAGCTCCCATTTGACCCTTAGCCTGGGAATTTCAACATGCCACACATGTAGCCCTAAAAAGAAAAAAAAAATTTTAAGAGTTCCTCTTGTAGCTCAGCAGGTTAAGGATCCTACTAGTATCCATGAGGGTATGGGTTCAATCCCTGGCCTCACTCAGTGAGTTAAAGGATCCAGCGTTGCCATGAGTTATGGTGTAGGTTGCAGATGTGGTTCATATCTGGCGTGGCTATGGTGGTGGCATAGGCCTGCAGCTGCAACTGCAGCTCCGATTTGACCCCGGCCCAGGAACTTCCATATGCCACAGGTGCATCCCTAAAAAAAAAAATTTAGCAAGCATCATGTGGGCATCAAACATGTGCCAGGTGCTGCCAGGTAGGAAATTTTAAAGATGATGAGGGTGGGTCCAAGCTTATGAATAGTGGACTTTCACAAGGACACCCATTTTCTCCGGTCCTGAAGTCTCTCTCAACTTTTCATTTCTAAGCAACTCCTTTCTCAAACATAGTTGGCAAATGAAAGCCGCAATGGTTAGTTGGGGTTTTTTTCTTTTTCTTTTTTTGCTCTTTTGTGTGTGTGTGTGTGCTTTTTAGGGCTGCACCAGCAGCATATAGAGGTTCCCAGGCTAGGGGTCTAATTGGAGCTACAGCTGCCGGCCTACACCACAGCCACAGCAATGCCAGATCTGAGCTGCATCTGTGACCTACACCACAGCTCATGGCAATGCTAGATCGTTAACCCACTGAGTGAGGCCAGGGATCGAACCTGCAACCTCGTGGTTCCTAGTTAGATTCATTTCCGCTGCACCACGACGGGAATGCCAGGTTTTTATAGAGGTTATCATAGTTCAAGAAATGTAAAAGATAACTCCCAGAAGAGGGAAGAGTATTTGTAAATTATGTATCTGATAAGTTACTTATATCCACAATATATGAAGAATTCTCAACCCAATAATAAAAAGATAAATAGCCCAGTTTTAAAATGAGCAAAAGATTAGATGAAACATTTCACCAGTAGGGTATATAAATGGCCATAAGCTATGAAAAATGGTCACTATCACTGGCCATCAGAGAAATGCAAATCGAAACCACAATGAGATACCACTGCACCCCCTAGTTTGCCTAGAATCAAAAAGTCAGATAAAAACTAATGTTGGTGAATGATGCAGAAAAGTTGGAACTTTCTTATACTGCCAGTAGAAATGTAAAGTGGCACAGCCACTTTGGAAAACAGTCTGGCAGTTGTACAAAAAGTTAAATGTAGAGTTACCACATGACCCAGCAATTCCTAGGTATATACCAAAGAGCACTGAAAACATGCATCTGCACCAAAACTTCTAGACAGATGTTCACAGCAACAGTACTCATAATAGCCAAAGAGCAGAAACAACCCAAATGCCCATCAGCTGGTAGATGGATAAACAGGCTGTGGTCTGTCTGTGCAATGGAATAGTACTCAGCCATAAAAAGGAACGAAGTGCTGACACAGATACATCATGGGTGAACCTCGAAGACATAATGTGAAGTCAAAGAAGCCAAACACAACAGGCCACATGTAGTGTGATTCCATTTATATGACATGCACAAAACAAATATTTCTGTAGAAACACGAAGTAGAGTCACACAGGGATGAGGGGAGTTGAGGGGCAGATGACTGCTTAATGGGCACCAGGTGCCCTTTTGGAGTGATGCAAATTCTAAAAGTGATTGTGGAGTGGTTGCACAACTTTGGATGTACAAAAAAAAATGTTGAATTGTGCTCTTTAAATGCACCTTGAGACCTCCCTGTTGCACCTGGCTTGTTAGATCAATTTGGACACCTCAGTAAAATTAACATGGAGATTGTTGATCATTTGAATCTGCCTAATTTCAGGGCCTTTCTATTTAACCCCAAGGAAAAAGGCAGAAAGAGAGACTCCGTTCAACAGCAGCAAGTGACTGCTTCCACAGGAGTCAGTGCTCCTCACCCCTGTGAGTGAGTCAATGCCCCATCTCACCTGTGTGCTTGGGGAGCATGGCCTCAGTGCAGGTACACTGCCCAGAGCATTCGGGGTAAGAACCAGCTTCAGACCCTGCATATTTTTACTTTGCCTTTTTAAAATCAGCTTAAGAGAGAAGAGAAATGGAGAAATAAAAATACTGATCCAGGAGTTCCTGTCGTGGCTCAGCAGAAACGAATCTGACTAGTATACATGAGGACACAGGTTTGATCCCTGGCCTTGCTCATTGGGTTAAGGATCCGCCGTTGCCATCAGCTGTGGTTAGGTTGCAGAGGTGGCTCGGATCCTGCGTTGCTGTGGCTGTGGTATAGGCCAGCACCTACAGCTCCAATTCAACCCCTAGTCTGGGGACCCCCATGTGCTGTGGGCACAGCCCAAAACGACAAAAAAAAAAAAAAATACTGATTCAAAATACAGTTTCCATGCTGAAAATGTTATAGTATCTCTTAAAAACTGTCTTTAAAGAAATGAATGGGAAACTTTTATAAAAATTTCCTTCCATAGGATTTTGAGTTGTTCTCCATACCATGCCCAACACAGTAACATCTTAAATATTTGTCGAATGAATAACTAAGTCTAATCAGGCTTTTTAAACTCTCCCTTCTGGATGGGTCAGTGAGCCACTGCTGACTGTTCCCCACTGTGCATGGAACAAAGCCCAGCATGTAGTCCATGTTCAAAAGCCCTGTTATGGAGTTCCCTAATGGCACAATGGGTTAAGGATCCATTGTTGTCACTGCAGCAGCTTAGACCACTGCTGCAGCATGAGTTCGATCCCTGGCCTAGGAACTTCCGCATGCTGCGGCTATGGCCAAAAAATTTTTTGTAATTAAAAATAACAAAAATCACCTGTTAAATGAATAGACTTTTATAACTCCCTTTTCTGCGCTCTCTGCTATTTCTCATCCACCATTCTCATGTATACAGAAAGAATCATTCTCTAGAGCTCAGATAAAGGCACAATATCTGTTCATAGCAGCGTTATTCACAATCACCAGCAAGTGGAAGCAATGCAGCTGTCCATCATATGATGAATGGCAAAGCAGAGCGTGGTCTGTGTAAACGAGGGACTGGTGTGCAGCGTGATGGAGTGAGGTGCTGGATTCCTGGTGGCACTCGCCTCCTTTAGAGCAGAAGTTATCACTCAGAGAAGGCGGAATGCACTAATAAATACACGAGTACTTCCCTCCTTCCTGTAAACGGCAGGAGTGTGTGCACAGTATCAAGACGTGGAATTACAGCCTCTGAAACACGGTTCAGGGCGGGAAGGAGCTCCCCTTTGATAATTTCATGTCGGAGGAGGCTTTCAAAGAAAGGAAGTGAAACTTTCCTTTAGACAGTACATACGGCAGTGGTTAGAATTAAATATCTTCCTTACACCAAACCCCAGTGATCACATGATAGACTCCCCAATGTCAACCGCAAGCTGCCTTTTGGATACTAGCTTCACTCTGTTCTTCCCGGACCATACTGAGTGCAGATGGCACCGCCGTTTGCTTGCGAATAGCATCATTCCTGTAACCAGTGAGGCACATGGGAGGCAGTGTTTCCTCCTGCTCTGCATGGCTCTGAGCCTCCAGGGCTGAGGCATTATTTCTGTGAAGAAGGCATGAAGGATTCCTCGTACCTCGTACCTTGTACCTGCTCCTGGATGGGGCCGAGGACGACCTCACTTTGCTTTGACTCTGCTAAGATGTGCACAGTGATTAGACAGTCTTGTAAAATCAACAAGACTAAACAGATCATTTTCCCAAAAAAGGATATGTTTTATTATCCTCAATGGGCCATGTTTAAGGACATCTCACATCCCTCTGAAATAAGAAACAGCATGAGGGGAGCAGAGGGAGGCCCGTTCCTAACTTCGGCTCTTCTCTGACCCATAGTGTGAGCTGAGCCACAAGGCAGGAAGTCTCTGGATCAGGAAGGCCTCAGTTTACCCTGTCCCTCGCAAGCTCCTGCCTGAGGACAGCTTCCTCATCAGGACCTGAGGAGGTGGCGGGACCAGTGGGGACAGTGCTGTCACAGGCATGTGATGGGAGGGTCACCAGCTGTTTCCCAGGTGGATACAATCTGTGCTATTTCCCGACTTTATTTCAAGTAAAAGGCAGTGAAGAGTTTGCTGTTGAAGTTCCTGTTGAGGCTCAGCAGGCTAAGAACCTGACTAGTAGCCATGAGGACACAGGTTCGATCCCTGGCCTCACTCAGCGGGTTAAGGATCTGGCGTTGCTGTGAGCTGTGTGTAGACCGGCAGCTGCAGCTCGGATTCCACTCCTAGTCTGGGAGCCACAGGTATGGCTGTAAAAAAGAAAAAAAAAAAATCCTACCTCGTTTAGACCACAGGTGTTCACTGTCTCAGAGAAACTGCACACTACCACAGTAATGACACAAGTGTCCAGGTGGGAAGAAGTGTCCTGATTTGTGACAGGGTTTTTTACATTCTGAATAGAAGTTTTAAATTACTTGTAGTAGGATTCATTAAGTTATAGCTGAGTTCTCATCCTGTTTTGCTCCCTAACTAAAGATAGCAGCTTACACGAACAAAACCTTCGTTTTGGCACCGAAGCTTAATTGCAGCTCCTTCTTGAACAAAATGAATTGCCTTGCTCAGCCTTACGTGGGCCCTAACGGCAGAGAACAACTTCCTTTACATGGACAGAGTGGGTTCAAGGAGACCAAAGAGGACTCAGAGTGGTTCCCAGAACATGAGGCCACTAGCTCAGGTCCTCTCTGATCTGTGGCTGTGGCTACTTTAAATCACTTGACCTACTTAAGCTTAATTTAACTGTGACAAGATGCTACTTAAAAGCTGTGTCTCGTGGCAGGTCAGGCACAGCATCAAGATAGGCTGTTTATCGTCCCAGGAGCAGCAGTAAGGGGCACAGGGCTGTGTCCCCACCCCGCCCCAGACACTCTTACACAGAGGGAGCTGGCTGAGGAGGACAGAGAGGGCTGTGGCGCACAGCAGACTGACTGCCAAGGGCACATGGTAACTGTTTTTCACCTGTGGCTTGTAAGCTGAATGTTCAAGTTTAAGGGGGAAAAAGCTGGTGTGAGAACCGCCAGCCGCCTGGAGAGCAGTCCCCTTTGCAGCCTGGCCAGCGTGAGTCCTATCCGTCTCCTCCAGATGCGTGATCATGAAGTCCCTTCCACCTTCCAGTCCGCAGGATGACTTGTTTCCCACCAGGCAGCTGCTAAAGATCCAGCATCAGTGTGTATGTGGGGAATCAGCTTTTCTTAAGAAGGGCAAAGTGGCGTATTAGAGATTCCCAGTGAAGAAGGGGAAGGGAGATTGGGGACAGGGGGACAGGCACGTTTCACAGACCAGGAAATACCCCTGGTCTTTGTTTTCCTGCCATAGCTCTGTAGTCTCTGCTTATACTGGTCTTTCCCTTAGGCAGGGACCCCGCGGAAGGAGTAGATTTCCTTCCTACAGACTGTTCTGTAAACGGAGGAGAAATGTTGAAACGGACACAGGCACCATTTCGGCTGAATCTGCTCTGCAGGCTCCACATGAGACTTGACAGCACCCATCACAGATTGCCAAGGAAAAGGCCATTTAAACCACACATTTTTTCCTCTTAGTAACTGACAATGAATCTCTACAGAGTGTTTCAGGGATTTTTTTTTTTTAAGGAATTCTGCGGTGTACACCCTTTTGGTCTGTTTCTTTTGTTCTCGTTAAGTTTTTAGGATGTATTTGTGCTTTGAGGACAGTTGTAGCTGCTTGTTTCCATTACTATATAGTATTCGATTGTTAAAAATATATATGCCACAATTTATTTTTCTGTTTTGTCCACGGACAGTTGGGTTGTGCCCAGGTTTAGGCTAGGACATATCCTTTTGTACCTGGTGCACTCGTGCAAGCCTTTCTCTAAGCGGATAAGAGGAGGTGGAACTGGTGCTGGTAAGGGATGCGCATTTTACTTTATTAGGTAAAAAAGAGATTGTATCTGATGATACTCCCACCAGCAGTGAGTAAGCGTCCCCATGACTTCAGGTCTTGGCCAAACACGCTATTTTGAGACTTTACATGAATTATTTTAATTCAGAGGTTTTTTTGTCTTGTTTTTGTTGTTGTTGTTGTTGTTTTTAATGCAATGGTGTTGAGCAGCCTCCCCCAGTGGCAAGAACTGATGAAGGCACTTCTGTTAGCTGCTAGGTCTTCCCCTTCTAGTTTTACAAACAGGAAACTGAGGCCTAAGGAAGTGAGGTGATCTACACTGGGTCGCACAAGTAATCACACAGCTTTGCCAGCAGGACTGGTGCCCAGTCAGTACCACACTCGGGCTGCCCCCTCCTGCTTTCATGTTGCTTCCTTTGTTGGGAAAGTCCAAAATCTGCCATTGCTGTTTTCTGAATCAGATGGCTCTTTATTGCAGAGAGAACTGGGAAGGAGTGGGGAGGCCCCTCCTCCCCCCGTGGATGTCTGGGCACTGGGAACATTGATTGACTCGGCGCCTCGCGTGGTCCATAGTATAAGAGGCACCCAAGGCCCCGGTGCCAGGAGGCCTGCCCAGTGTGCTGTGAGGAGGTGCAGTGTGCAGGGAGGCAGAGGGGTCCTGGAGAAGGCAGCTTTGAGGGGGGATCTCAACAGGCAGAGACAAGGTTGGGGGGAGAGGGGAGGGGGAAGCCCAGGCGGCAAGGACCATCCCATCTCGTCCACACCCACCGACCCACTGACACAAATGGCGCTTCAGACTGGCTTGACTGGGAGGGTGGGGACTGTGTGCGCTGTGTGCCTTGCTGCTCAGGTTTTGGAGCAAGAGTGTGACATAACCAGAGCTGAGCATTAGGAAAATGCATGGGACCACAGCACCCTTGGCAGACATCACAGGAGGCCCCCAGGGATACTGAGACTCCGGATTAAAACTGTCTCAAACAGAATGACTCAGAATTCACCTTCCACTTGGCTCTGTAGGGTAGGTTGGGCCTTTATAGGTTGTTATTGTGGAGGTGATGGTGGGGGAATCTTTCTAAAAGAAAAGAGCCACACCACATGTCACTGCCATCTGAAAGCCTGCACTTCTGAAGGGTGATGGTTCTGATCTATACCAGTGGGTATGGGTCCCAGTACTTCACCATCCTCTGCCTGCATAAATTTAAAATGACAATTTGGCCTGTCAAAGTGAAATGTGAGTGACGTGTCTTGGATATTTATAAAATATCAAATAGATAGAATCACGTCAGCAAAAGCTAGATCTTTTATTATTAAACCTCAGAAGGATTCTGGGATGGTAGTTGCTGGTAACTCGCCTACAGACTGACCTTCAGCCATGTCCTAGGTGAGGTGGTCCAAGGCCTGGAAGGTGTTTTCACCCACCGCAGTAAAAGGATGTCACAGGCTGCAGCCAGATTGTCCTCCAACACCAGGATGCGGGTCAGTTTTACAGCTTTCGTTGTTTTGTACTTTTAACTGGTAACGGCCCACGTTCCCCTGAGGAATTGGAGGTTGCAGGAGCAGATGGAAAAGGCTGTGGTCTGCCTACCTCGAGATAGCTTCCTGATTTCCAGCCTGGCCGGACACTGAGGCCACCAGATTTGAACATTTTTTACGTACAGGTCCGGACAGCCCTGTCCATGCCTAAGAAAGCATATGGACACGCATTTCTGTGCATTTACTTTAGTGCTTTTAACAACTGTGGGGGGCAGACAACACGCAACGCTCTCTGAACCTCAGCATCCGGCCAGCGGGGCCAAGGTCTGAGCGGTCCGGGCCCGGGAGCCCCGCCCCCAGCCCGGGAGCTCCGCCTCGGACCTCGCGTCCCGCGAGCCCCGCCCCTAGCCCGTGCGTCGTGCGTCCCCCGGGCCGGGGAGCCCCTCCCTGGCCCCACCCCCGGCCTGAGCGCCCAGGGCGCGCCCAGCGATGACGTCACCGCCGGCGCCGCGCTCGGCAGAAGCAGGAAGTGCGACCAAAACAAAGGAGCGGCGGCTAGGAGCAGACTCCCTCCTTTTGCCTCCTGCTGCGTCCACCTAGCCCTGGCAGCGGACCCCAAGGAGCCGTCCGACCATGTCCAACATGGAGAAACACCTGTTCAACTTGAAGTTCGCGGCCAAAGAACTGGGCAGGAGTGCCAAGAAATGCGACAAGGAGGAAAAGGCCGAAAAGGCCAAGATTAAAAAGGCCATTCAGAAGGGCAACATGGAAGTTGCGAGGATACACGCCGAGAACGCGATTCGCCAGAAGAACCAGGCGGTGAATTTCCTGAGAATGAGTGCGCGGGTGGACGCGGTGGCTGCCAGGGTCCAGACCGCCGTGACGATGGGCAAGGTGACCAAGTCGATGGCCGGTGTGGTTAAATCGATGGACGCGACGTTGAAGACCATGAATCTCGAGAAGATCTCCGCCCTGATGGACAAGTTCGAACACCAGTTCGAGACTCTGGACGTGCAGACCCAGCAGATGGAGGACACGATGAGCAGCACGACGACGCTGACCACTCCCCAGGGCCAGGTGGATATGCTGCTGCAGGAAATGGCAGACGAGGCCGGCCTCGACCTCAACATGGAGCTGCCGCAGGGCCAGACCGGCTCCGTGGGCACGAGCGTGGCCTCGGCGGAGCAGGACGAACTGTCCCAGAGGCTGGCCCGCCTCCGGGACCAGGTGTAACCGCCGAACCCGCACAGAGGTGTCCTGGCCACAGCCGCCTTCGGAAGACGGTTGCCCCACACTAGGAAGTCGGACCTCGCCCCAATGCCGAAATGCTCTTTACTTAAGATGCTTCTACCTTTGGGTTTACAAAGCTCTCCAGATACATTAAGTTACAGGCTTTTCTCCACTCTTAACTGGATTTCGAAGTTCTCGTGATGTGTATTTTTATAGCTGTCTCTTAACAGAACTAGTTAATTTGTCGGATATGACTCTTCCCCCAAAATTTGGTCAAAACTCTAATTCCCGGGTATTCACTTTTCTGCCCGAATTATAAGAATTGAAGGTTTTCTTAATGTTCTGTAATTAGAGTTGTAATTAGAGTTAATTTTCTGTATCTAGAGTTGACAGGTGGTGATTACTTGAACTGATTACAGGGCTATTAACCCCTCATTCAGAGACTTACTTAATGGACAATGCTATTCTGTGTATCCTTTGTTTTTCACCATCAAACCCGGACAGCAGTTGACTATTGATCTGTTCTCGTAACTTAACGCTAAAATTACTTTAGGACTTTCTGGCATAATACTCTTACTGTTTACGTTCTATAAATGTGTTTGTGTGGAAGTTGTCTTTTTATAAGTGGAAAAAAATGCCACGTAACTTCCATTTATTATGAGAGAAAATTGTTCATTTATGGTTTGGGATTTACAAAGTTTAACATGCGACAGTTTTTTCCAAATGAACTTCTCTCACACAATTCTAATTATCTTCCTATTTCAACACTTTAATTAGATATCTTTTAAAGTATGTGAATTAGCATGACAGTCCTATTACTCTAACATTGCCAAAGAACTGTTGGTTGGTTTGGGAAAGCCCTGGGACTGTGTGTTTCTAGGTTTTGTTTTTATTTTAATCAAAAATAGAAATAAAATTAGCACTGCATTTTAGGTTCTAATTATTTGCATTTATTATTTTGTCTTAAAACAACAACTCTTTAAAATCTTGGGAGTATCAATTGGAATGTTTTACTTAACCATGAGAATCACTTAAATATACATGCAGCTGTCTGGGAATCTAGGAAGGACAGGTAGTAGGGTTGGACCGTAGGCTTGACCCTCTCAGGCTGAAGCCCAGCTGTGCTGCCTTCCATCTTTCAGGAAAGGGGGTGTGTAAAGTAAAAGTGAAGAAATAAAGCCTGCAGCCACCGATTTTCATTTCCTCAAAACACGGAGAACAAAGACTTAACTTTTGCCTAGTATATTATGCAAGCATGTTGATCTAGGTTAAATATTTAATTCTTCACTAGAAGATTTCTCCAAGAGAGAATTCCCGCATTTCAGAAAAGAATTAAACTGATCTCAAGCCCTTTGAAAGATTCATAACCAAGTATTCACCATTACAATATGTCCTCCAGTGTGAATGCGTGTGTTTAAGGGGGGGAAAAACGAAGAGGTGCGTGCAAGTGAGGAATGACCCTCGTATTTAAATGTTGTCAGTCTGACTAGTTGTTGTTCCAGAGTGTTCCGTGAGGGACGCCTGACAGTCGGTCTCAATTCTTCTTGTCCCTTTTGGTGTCTCTGCTCATCCATAAGGTGGCACAGAGGCAGCTGTGTGTGAGCACAGCATGAATCCTAACCCTTCTTGAGACTGGAAAAAATTATTGCAGCTTAGGAAAATAGCTTAGTGTTGGTCCTTTGGTAAATTGAAGACCCTTTTGTAGTCCAGATATTCCCAACAAAATTAATATATTTTGTGAGATTAAACAATGATTATATATGCTTGAATTTTCTTAAAATATGTTCATTTCAAACTATATGAATGTACATTTTTATGAAACAGATATTTTCAAAAGTATACCAGGTCCGTGATTTACTTCCTCACTTTTGCAACTGATGAAATGCTGAAATGTAAACCATAGAAGTTTTGTCAAATAAATCATTTTAAACTGCATGTGATTGCATATGAATGTACATCCTGTTTAAAAAGCTATTTAAAGAAAAAGAACTCAGGGATTGATTTGGTTCAGAAAGCTTAGTATTTTTCCCAACTCACCCTTAGCACCTGAGTTTCTGTTTGGTTAGCACAGCATTTTCATGCGTATTTCTAGAAGCCCAAGTTATTACTTCTTTTTGTTTTTGTTTTTGTTTTTTGGCTGCCTTGTGGCACGTGGAGTTCCTGGGCCAGGGATCAGATCTGAGCTGCAGTTGTGACCTATGCTACAGCTGTGGCAATGCCGGATCCTTAACCCACTGTGACAGGCCAGGATCAAACCTGCATCCCAGTGCTCCAGAGATGCTGCTGATCCCACTGTGCCACAGCAGGAATTCCTATTACTTCTTTTTTTTTTTTTTTTTGGTTCTTAGGCCACACTCCTGGCATATTGGAAGTTCCCTGGCTAGGGGTCGAATCTGAGCTTACAGCTGCTGCCCTATGCCACAGCCACAACAACACGGGATCCAAGCTGTGTCTGCAACCTACACCACAGGTCATGGCTATGCCGGATCCTTAACCCACTGAGCAAGGCCAGTCCTCATGGATACTAGTCAGATTCGTTTTTGCTGCACCAGAGTGGGAACTCCCCCTATTACTTCTTTACTGAAATAGTTTCTTCATGGCAACAAGATTCTTCCTTGTGTTGCAACTTCCGGAGGTGAAGAATTTCCAAAAGGATCCAAGTGAAACATACCAAAGAAATGGTTAATCTTCCATGTGAATACTGATAGAATCCTTATGATCATTTCTCCGTTTTATCTTACTGTCTTGAAATGCAGTTTCTAGATGGATGTAGAATAAACTTTTAGTTAATCTTATGAGCTACTTAGTTTACGTCAGTTCAGATGCCAGGTGCACTATTGGAGATCGTTCTTGCTAAAGCTACTCTTCCTGCAGGAGTGTTTGTGCATCTGAGCCTGTCAGGCGGAGGGCACCAGGTGCCCTACCTGCTGTCTTTGATTTGGAGAAGAGCCACCTAAAAAAAAGCACCCAGCTGAGCCTTATTAATTGAACGTGGGCTCGGAGTCAGCCAGACAATCTCACCTTGCTGAGCAGAGTCCTCTGCAACCAGCACGACACCCTCTTGGAGGCATTTCTGTAGCCAGATTCCCCCAGGACATTGAGCAAACTGATGAGCTGGCTCCCCCAGTGTTTTTCTTCTAATTAGCTGGTAGGAATGAGCTCTAGGCCTGCCTGGTTTCCTAGGGTTTGTTTCCTATAGCAAAACGGTACACAATCCCAGGGTGTCAGTGTCCCCAGCTCGGTGGGCTCCTGGCCACACCCAGAGCCCACCGATGCCAAGGGCAGGGCCAAGACGTATGGCACTGTGTCCTCTTCCTCCGAGCGTTTCTCCAGATTGAGGCCTCTGCTGCAGCACATCAGGGTTACACCTCCTCCCTCCTGCCCAGTTTGGTCAGGACAGACACTAACCCATGTTTATTCAGAATGGTGGGATACAGCAAAGGATTTAGACTGTAGAAAGGGAAATACACAAGTGTACGCAGGAGTGAACATAAGATGAGTGCTCTTTACACACTTGTGTTTTCTACTTCAACTGATACAAAGGAGGTAAGTCACCACATAAGGTGTGTTGCATGCACATCAAATCATGAAACAGTAACAGCATGTTGGATAGGATTATAGTGACCTGAGGGTTAAAACTGGCTTCATGTTTTTACTTCTTTTTTAAGAAACATTGGTGTATCAGATTATGTAAATTTCATGTTTATAACATTTGGTTTCTACTTCTGCCTACAACAGTAGCTCACCACCAAAAATTTAGTTTCCACCCATCCCCATAGTCCATCTCCTTCATCCACTTCACCCTCCCTCCCCCCGATCCTTCCCTGCTGAGAACCACCACTCTGTTTTCTGTATCTATGGGTTGGGTTGGGTTTGGTTTGGTTTGTTCATTTATTTAGGGTTTTCGGTTTTTTATATTCTACACATGAGTGAAATCATATGGCATTTTCTTTCTCTGTCGACTGACCTCACTTAGTATAATACCCTCAAGATCCATCTGTGTTGTCACAAATGGCAAGATTTCCTTTTTATGGATGAATAATATTCCATTGTGTATACATACCACATCTTTATCCATTCACCTGGACTTTTAGATTGTTTCCCTGTCTTGGCTATTGTAAATAGTGCTGCTATGAACATAGGGATCCAGAGACTGTCTTGAATTAGAATTCATTTTCTTTGGATAGACACCTGAGTGGAACTGGTGATTCATATAGTTGTTCTGTTTTCAATTTTTTGAGGAACTTCCTTACTGTTTTCTGAAGTGGCTGCACTAATTTACATTCCCACCAACAGTGCACAAGGGTTCCTTTTTCTCCACATCATCACAGCACTTGTTATTTCTTACTTTTGATAAGAGCCATTCTAGAAGCAGGCGTGAGGTGATTTCTCATTGTGGCTTTGATTTGCATTCCCTTGATGGTTAGCAATGTTGGGCATCTTTTCACGTGCCTGTTGGCCATCTTTGGGAAAATGTATCCTTGGAAAAAATGGCTATTCAGTTCTTCTGCCCATTAATAAATCAAGTTGGTTTTTTTAATTGTTGAGTCACATGAGCTCTTGGTACATTGTAGTTATTAGCCCCTTATGAGATACATGATCTACAAATATCTTCTCCCATTTGGTAGGCGGCCTTTTGTTTTGTTGGTGGTTTCCTTCACTGTGCAGAATCTTTTTAGTTTAGTCCCATTTGTTTATTTTTGTTTTTGTTTCCCTTACCTGAAGATATCATAAGATATTGCTAAGAACAGTGTCAAGGAGCTTACTGCCTGGGTATTCTTTTCTGAGAATTCTGTGGTTTGAGGTCTTACATTCAAGTCTTCATTCCGTTTGAGTTTGATTTTATGTAGGGTGTGAGATCATGGTCTAGTCTGATTCTTTTCTATGTAGCTGCCCAGTTTCCCCAGCACCAGTTCCTAAAGAGACTGCTTTTCTCCAGTGTATGTTCTTTGCTCCTTTGTCATAAACTAATTGTCCAAATGTGTGTGGGTATTTTTCTGGGCTTTCGATTCTGTTCTATAGCATTGGCTTCTTAGAAAAGGTTGAGTTCAATCTGAGGCTTCAAGAAAAAAAAAAAAGTTGGGAATCACGCAAAGGTCTGAAGAGCTGAAAACTCCATGACTGGAGTGGAGGGTTTGACATCAGGACCAAGGAAGAGATGGACAGACTGCAAAAGGCCGGGAGGCTGGCTTTGGTGTGGACTTCACCCTGGGGAAGGAGCAGGAGGGACATGAGTCATCAGGTGTGCTGTCTGGTGATGGCAGAGGACACCCTAGGGCCAGAAGGAGGAGGCTGGGTGCTTCTCAGAGTCCAGGGGCACAGGGTTCTTTAGCTGTGCTGGCCTGAGGGCCACCTCCTCTGTGTCCTGGGTCTCGAGTGTGACATCTCACCACCCCCGAGCTCCTCCAGCTCTGGTGCTTGACCACCTGACGGGCATCGGGAACATCTCCCAGAGCATCATCTGAATTGTTGCTCTACACCCTGACCACAGCAGACGGGCAGCCAAAGGCGGTGTGGGACTGCCTTGTCGTCCGCTGTGGTGCCCTTGTCCCTGCCCCTTCCCTCCTTGCTCTCTGTGAGAGGACATCCCTGACTAGGCGCTCTTGCCCCATCAGAGACACATGGGTGGGGGACCAGCATCCAGGCACCCCGGGGGCATTGGCCCTGCAGCAGGAAGGAGTTATCATGGCCAAGGGTGTGAGGCAGCCTTGCTGTGTCTTCAGCCTCCCTCTTGCCCATCTGTGAGCCCCTCCGGGGCCTGCAGTGCTGGTGAGGGGACCATGTGGACATGGGGAAGTGACACCAGCACAGAGGCTGGAAGACCCACCATCCCTTTACTTCAGGACCTGGTAGTGGCCCCAAACCTTCCAGTTGGGGAAGTCAGGCCGTGTCCAGGTCATATCCACTCTCCCCAGGGCTGGACATGCTCAGCCAGGAGAGCGCAGGCCACTGAGAGCCCCTCCTGGTCTCACTCGCTCTGCTGCCGCTCCCTCCAGGCCCTTGCTCACTGGTCACCAGTCTCCGAGTCTTCCTGTGTCCTTTGTAGGCTGGGTCTCTCTGCCACCTGCTTACCTGGCTCTCAGCCTTGGGAGAGGGGAGAGCCGTTCATCCCACAGAAGACATGCGGGGGGCCGGGAGCTGGGGAAGCTGGCCAGCAAGGCAGACCTGCCCCGTGGGTCCCACATTTGTAGGGAGAGACAGATGATGAACAGATAAACAAATCCACGTCAAACTTGTCAGGCCCTGTGAGAGCTGCTAGGAAAAGAAGGCAGGGCTGGTGTGGGTTGTGGGGGCACCATTTGAGAGGAGGCGCAGGGATAGCATGGGCATCAGGTTCTGTCCCCCCCATCCTGGACCCAGACCCCCCAGTAGCATCACCCTACACAGGGCGGGACGAGGAAGAGAGGGCTGAGGTCAGGACACAGACCTGCTGGGGAGATGCGTGTTCAGAAAAGAAAGTGGATCCTGGGGCTCCTGGGCTGCGGGGACCCCACACGGTCACCTGCCCCAAGCCTGGGGCGTCCTCAGGGCAACACTTAGCGCGTGTGGCTTTCCTTGCAGCTTCCTGGAGAGAATTGACAGCGTCAGCCTGGTGGACTACACGCCCACGGACCAGGTAGAAGCGGGACGAGGGGTGGGGGTTCCTGGTCACTCAGCGATTGTTCAGCACACAATCCTTAGAAGAAGCACCCTGAAGACTGTGTGCGATGCTCAGCACACCCCATTTTGCCCCCGACTTACTGCTCTAAAACTCCCGGCTTTCCAAACTGCACATCTCCAGATAATTCCATGTGCAGAATAGGATTCTCCTGCCCCTTCCTCCTGGAACTGTCGACAGAAAAACCAAGCTCTATGTTCACTTCTGATTTGGACCCAGTACTGGGTCCCACATACCAGAGCTTTCAGGGTCTCCCTTGGGTTGAAGCTGAGCTGGGGAAGTATGCCCTGCACCCCAGTGTGCATTGGTAGGCAGCAGAGGGGACCGTCTCTGCCCCCACCTTTGACCCTCAGGCATCTGCAGACTCAGAGCCCCCTGCCTTGCTCAGCACGGAAGCTCTCAGATGCCCCTAGAGCTAGTGAACCCCCAGGTCAGAGGTCTCCACTCAGACTGACCCTCCCTCCCCCTCCTGGAGGCCTTCTGCTCTCTACACCCCGAGATTGAGCCCTTTGCTGTCCCCGAGGCCATCCCTCTGTGAAGCCAGTCCCCGGAGCCTGGAGTTCCCCTCGAGTCTAACACTTCATCCTGCTAAGAGGGGCGGCCAATCAACACGCTGATGAGGGACAGGGTTGGCTGCTTTGTGAAACTGCATGGCTTTCTCCTCCCCCTGGGGACACATCATCTTGTATCTGAGAGACCAGAAATATGAGGAGAGAGTAAAAAGGGCCAGCATCCTGGCCAGAACAATGCAGAGTCGCTTCCTTTGGTTTCTCACCCCAGGGACCCTGGCCGGGAGTGGGCAGCAGGACACGGTGTCAGGAGGAAATGTTCCTGAGTGGTTTGGTCTCCAAGACCAAACCAGCATCTTCATGTGACTTTCTCCAGGGAGAGAGACAGCGTTTATCTGAGCTTTTAGTTCTTGTCTCTCTCACGACACAAGGAATCGCTGTTTGAGATGCTTGGTGACTAGGGCTGACCCAGGCTTTCCTTCTGTGGACTCTGGGAGGTCACCTGCTTTGCTTGTTTTCTTTACCCCCAGGACCTGCTCAGATGCAGAGTTCTGACCTCAGGGATTTTTGAGACACGATTCCAAGTGGACAAAGTCAACTTCCAGTAAGTGTGCGGGCAGGAGCCTCCGAGGGGCCGCCCTGAGACCCGCATTGCTGCCAACCCCAGGGCGCGGTCAGCGCAGGGAAGAGGCACCCTAGCAGGGCCCCCGGGCGGAGGGACAGCAAAGGTGGCACATCCCCCTCCCCTGATAACTGCCGGCTGTGTTCTCCCCCAGCATGTTTGATGTCGGAGGCCAGAGGGACGAGAGGAGGAAATGGATCCAGTGCTTCAACGGTGATTCTGCACCCACTCATGATGGGCAGGACTCCCACTCACCCCACTGCTGTGTTTAAGGAGCTGTCACTGGGCGCAGCCACGAGTGCCTTAAACACAGGCCCCATAAATATGCTGGTCAGAGAGTTCTCATTGTGGCTGAGCAGCAGCAAACCTGACCAGTATCCATGAGGACACGGGTTCAATCCCTGGCCCCACTCAGTAGGTTAAGGATCCAGCATTGCCGTGAGCTGTGGTGTAGGTCAGCAGCTGCAGCTCTTAATTCAACTCCTCACCTGGGAACGTCCATATGCCACAGGTGTGGCCCTAAAAAGACAAAAAAATAAACAGGGAGGTCAAGCATCCCGGGTTCACGTGATCTTTGGGCTGTTCCTGAGCCGGCCAGTCTCCCACACCCGCTTTTCCCCGGGGTCCCGGGGTGTGGGGCACTCCGAAGCGCACTTTACCGTCACCGCTCTGCCTGCATAACTGAGGTGCCCCTTCTCCCCCCTCCTCCCACCAAGACGTCACCGCCATCATCTATGTGGCCGCCTGCAGCAGCTACAACATGGTGATCCGGGAGGACAACAACACCAACAGGCTGCGGGAGTCCCTGGACCTCTTCGAAAGCATTTGGAACAACAGGTGAGGAAGGCGCGGCGCCACCCTCCCTGGACTTGAAGTGGATGCCCCCCGGCTCCCTTTCGAGCCTGCTCTCCAGGGCCGCCCTTCCCTGCCATATGTCCTGCAAGCCGTAGCAAGCACCTCCTTTGGTCTCTCTGATGTAGGGGACATTCCTGGGTTAACGCTCCTGCAAGAACATACAAATCTCTGCTTTGAGAGCCTGAGACAGTTCAAAGTTGGTTTTGTTTGGTTTTAAAATTCGGGGGGAGGGGAAAGAGTTCCTGTTGTGCCTCAGTGGTTAATGAATCTGACTAGGAACCATGAGGTTGCAGGTTCGATCCCTGGCCTCGCTCAGTGGGTTCAGGATCCAGAGTTGCTGTGAGCTGTGGTGTAGGTCACACACGCAGCTCGGATCTGGCATTGCTCTGGCTCTGGTGTAGGCCGGTGGCTACAGCTCCGATTAGATCCCTAGCCTGGAACCTCCATATGCTGCGGGTGCGGCCCTAGAAAAGACAAAAGACCAAAAAAAAAAAAAAAATCAGTGGGCACCCAATCAGAGCATCCATAATAACTGGATGACCCCTGAGCCCATCCCTGGGCATGTCAGCACAGTGACAGATCCCCAGTCCCCAAACACCAGCTCCTCGGCCCAGAGCCCCAGATGCACTGTGTGACCAGCTCGTGAGTCGTCCCTTTTGTGGTCAGAGTTTTAAGTTCTCCTGCTCTTTTGACTCTTTGTTACTAAATTACACCACAGATACGGAGAGTTTACTCCCTGCGGGAACCTCGGCTTTGGTGCGGGTGAACGTGGGTCCCCGTGGAGCGGATCACCCCCTGGGAATGTTTACCTTGTGAGGGTCTTGCTCACAACGGGACGGTGGGAGCCGAGCTCCTGGGGTTTCAGGGAGTTCAGCCAGTTCCGGCAGGCTGTCCTCTGGCGGACGCCCCACGACAAACCCGCCTGTGTGCGTGCTTCTCCTTCCAGGTGGTTACGAACCATCTCCATCATCTTGTTCCTGAACAAGCAGGATATGCTGGCGGAAAAGGTCTTGGCAGGGAAATCAAAGATTGAAGACTATTTCCCGGAGTATGCAAATTACACTGTTCCGGAAGACGGTAAGCTTCCAGAACAAGTGTTTCTCCGTGAAGGAAAAGAACTATCTTTTTTCAGTAGCCCTGGAGCTGTAATTCCAGAAGTTCTAACGAATCTAGAAAATTCAGGTCATTTGGACCAATCCTCTCCCTGCAGTACTAGAGTAAGTAAGACGTCCTGTGGGCCCATCTGTAAGGATTTCGAGTTTGACAAGGTCCACACTAAGCAGGAGGGGGAGGAGCAGCGTGCTGAGAGTGTGGTTTTTGGAGAAAGCTCTGCGTCACGGGGCCCCAGGTTGGTCTGCATGGACCTGTCTGCTGACCCCGCACAGTGACCCATGCAGGAGCCACTCAGGGGGGCCTGTGGGGACAGGGCAACAGCGACCTCTGCCCAAGCCCCTGCCTTGCTGAGATCTGTCTCCAGGGATGACTTTGGCCACAGCACAGTGACTTCATCGGGTGACCAGCCAGCCTGGGACATTGGGGGCTTCTGGGCCCTGAGACTCAGTGCTGAGCCAGGAAATCCCCATCCAGCAAACCCAGAGGAGGCAGGAACCCATTTCCAGTGGCTGCTCCTGGGCTTTCAGTGCATCTGGGCCACCAGAGTCTCGAAGGAGGGATTTGCTTACGGCTAAATACCACCACTTCTACTAGACGAAGCAGAGTGAAAGGGACTTTCCCAGAAACTTCCATTAACATGAAGCCCATCTTGACTTTTGCACTCACCTTGCCCAGCCCTGCGGGTTTTTCTGTGCCTCCTCCCCCCAACCCCCTGCCCTCTGCCCCCAGCTGCCCTGCTGCTGGAGCTCCATCCAGTGTCCTGGCTGCCCTCACCCCGTCATCAGCACCTTTCCTTGGAAAAGTCTCAGGAAGGGCTGGGAGTCCAAGTGGCCACCCTGATCACTGTCACCAGGGGCTGCAGTAGGAGCAGAGGTGGAGCCCCAAGAACAAGGCTCACAGCCTCTCCAGGGAGGGGCTTGGCAGGTGCAGGGGGGCAGGGGGAGGAGGAAGGCAGTGGGATGCTTTCATTTGATTTGAATGGAAGTTGTTGCCCCTCCACCGAAACAAAGCTTTATCAGGGTGACGAACAGCTGTTCAATGAAAATGCTCTGGGATGGAGTTCCCGTGTGGCACAGCAGAAATGAATCCGACTAGGAACCATGAGGCTGCAGGTTCGATCCATGGCCTCACTCAGTGGGTTAAGGATCCGGTGTTGCTGTAAGCTGGTGGCGTAGGTCGCAGATGCGACTCGGATCTGGTGTTGCTGTGACTGTGGTGTAGGCTGACAGCTGTAGCTCCGATTAGACCCCTAGCCTGGGAACTTCCATGTGCCGAGGGTGCAGCCCTAAAAAGACAAAAAGAGACAAAAAACAACAACAAAAAATGCCCTGAGAGAAGAGAGACAGCGGTCACATTTGAGCCTCAAGCCTGGCCAACATGTCACAGGGCTGTCCACTGCTATCAGGCCTCTCACGTTTCCATCATGCTCTGTCTGCTTCACGTCACTCACATAAAATTCCCTTTGATCTTCTGCAGCAACACCAGATGCAGGAGAGGATCCCAAAGTCACGAGAGCCAAATTCTTCATCCGGGACCTGTTCTTGGTGAGCAGCTTCAGTGCCCATTGTTTCCCTGCCACGTCAGGGTTACAGTGTTCTTTGCAGGCTGCAGATGTGCACCCTCTCACCACCTCATTTAATCCCCTAAAGATGAGAGATACGAGCAGGTGCCATATCCTCATCTCACAGCCGAACTGGCAGGCTCTGAGAGGTCAGCTTCTGACCTCAGGTCACACAGCTTCCCTGCAGGAACAGGCAGGACTCTCTCCCCGCAGTGGACGGACCCCAGGGCAGCACTGAGATGGCCAGGCCCTGTGCATGTGGTGTTTTCCAAAAAGGAAAGAGTCCTTGAGCAGAGTCTGAAACATCAGCTCCTGTGCTGGGTGTGGTTCTTCCTCAGGTCAAGGTGAACGTGGAAATGGACTTGCTTACGTTCAGACACTCCCTTTTTGAAAAAACGTTTTACTCTGAGATGATTTCACACTTACGTAAAAAGTGAAAGAATTGCACAGATGACTTCCACACACTCTTCACCCAGATGGGCCAAATGGTCAAATTCTGCCACATGTGCTTTATTTTTTTCTATGGAATACTGTGTACGGTGGAGCTGGCCGTGAGCTTGATTACCTTAAAATGAGCAAACGCCAGAACACACTGACGGACTCACTCGCAGAGAGACCCAACAGCACGTGGCACAGGGCACAAGACCACCGGGGCCACGGGGAGGGCTGCCCAGCATTTCCAGGGCCTCAGACCCTCACCTGCCCCCCAGGCCCCTAGGGCTGCTTCTTGAGACCTGTGTTGATAAAGTCACAAAGACAAGAAACAAAGGCCCCAAAGGGGTTCTGAGCAGCGGAGTCTCCGGGACAGGCTGGGTGAGGGAAGCATGGCCCAGAGCCCCTGCGGAGCTGACTGAGAAGCTCCTCCCGGGTGTCTGTACTCGTTGGGGCTCTCTTTGGAGGTGCATCCCTGAAGTCTGAGAACACACAGAAAGTGCTCCACAAAATGCTGTCCTAATGAGAATCAGAAGTTATTAACCAAGTGCACAAATTGGGTGGTCTGACGGGGAACTGATCCAGGTGCTCCCCTAGACAGACAGGTGAACCCACCACCACCCCACGATGTGCAGACCTCTGGTCTCTGATGGTGGCAGGGTTGTGCCTTGGGACCCATCCCCCAGGCCGAGGAGGCAGCGTGTTCCGTCAGAAGGTGCAGTTAGACCTGCATTTCTGGAAAGTGGAAAGCTCCCCCCGACCCTCACTCTTGGTGGCAGCCTGGACCCATGTCCTGTCCCCACGGCCCCCAGTGTCCAGCACTTACAGGGGCAGCTTCCCAGTCCCTCCGGAGCTCATGGGCAGCCCTGTCTCTGCAGAGGATCAGCACGGCCACGGGCGACGGCAAGCACTACTGCTACCCGCACTTCACCTGCGCGGTGGACACGGAGAACATCCGCCGCGTCTTCAACGACTGCAGGGACATCATCCAGCGCATGCACCTCAAGCAGTACGAGCTCCTGTGAGGCCCGCCCGCTCCCCCCGCCGCGGCAGGAAGCAGTGAGTCCCATCCCAGCCGCGTGGCCGGCCGCCTCTGTCCCCTCGGGTTTGGGCTGCATCTCTGACTCCCGCCTCCCACCCTGTCTGTGGCCACAGACCACCCGTCCTCCCTCGGATGACCCTGGAGCGGGGCCCCTCTGACTCCTGAGCACAGGGCAGATAGGGACACACTCACGTCTGATGTGGGGGCATGTGGGTGACACGAGAGGCTGCGGGCAAACAGGTGGCCACCTTTCTGAGCCGGCTGGCCCCCGACTCTGAGTCGACCCCAAGCCCCAGAGGGGACAGAACCCCGTCCAGCCCTAGTTGCAGGGCGGCCAGCCTCAGGCCCTTGAACCCAGCCCCCCTGACCTCCCACATTTAGGCAGAAGCCCACATGCGCCCCCAAGTACACCCCGTCTCATGACTCCCTGGACCTGCTCTGCTCGGGCAGCAGCCTCCACCACAGGTTCTTTTTGTTGTTGTTTTACGGCTGGTTTATTATACTGTACAGACCACAAGATGTACTATTATTTTGTATAACTACTCAAGAGAAACCCTGTAGATCTTTGTGCCTTGCCTCTGGCTGTCCCTGTAAAAAGAATGTCCTGTGCTGACCACCTGACCGCCGTTACCTGCCGCCAGCTCGAGGAGGAATGATGGTGTGGGGCAGGGTTTGGGCTATTTTATCAGGTTGGTACTTTTTACAAAACTCCTTGATAACTATATATACACACACATTTATATAAACGTAAATTATACACATTAAGCATCCACACCTCACAAAATGCCATACCCACATCCCAAGCTTCTTTCAGGATGTTTTTTCTGTCCAGACAACATATTTCTCAATTATTTTGCTATTCAAAGACTTTTACAAGGTCACCCTTTCCCTCAGTCAAAGTTTTCGAACCACTTACTTGATAACAGGTCCCATTGTAAACAAACAGCAAGAAAAACACAAGGGTTTGAAAAGGCTTGTGTCTGGCCTTGGAGAATCAAAGAATAGAATCCTATTCACCTTTTGAAGAAGAAACAATACAAAACCTTTATTTGAAATACGAAGTCAGAATTACATGGCTGTTTGTCAAACTTGAAAGATTTGCAAATGCAGCCTCACCCATCAGGCTCTGCTCCAGCGTGAGACCTTAGAAAGCTGTTCACATTCTGTCCCAGCCTTGAGGGTGGTTTTCTCAGGTCAGAGAAGATCTGTTAAGATGTCCAACGTTGTATTTCAACGCAAATGCAGAGCAGGGCAGCCCAGCCTGCGTTATTACTTCATTAATCTAGTCTTTTAGTCTTTCATATTTTAAAGTTTGTAAGTCAGCCCTTCTAATACTGATTAATCAACTCGTCCACATTTACAGACTACTCTCCCATCAAATACAGGATGACGTCACAGACCATGCATCATCACATTCTTAATATCATTAGCACCCAATTCCTATTCCTCTCATCCTTGACTATTTCATAAAACACTCAATTGAACTGAGTGAGACATACAAAGTGGAAATGATTTTGAGTTTCCACTGCATTTTCAAGTAAAACACGACATGAAGAAAATCCAAAGAGATACAGCCCCACATACACACACACACACAAAAATGAAGTTGGATATTGTTATATCCAGTTCTCCTGTGACTAAAATTCCTAGTTAATGAAGAGCCAGACGCTTAGAAACAAACACAAAAAGAGTAAATTTTATCTGGCTTAAAATTGCCAAGGCATGTTTATTTTAAAATACCAAAAGCCTCTTCCTGGTCCATTTCTCAAGTTTCTTTTGATCACTGACATTCAATTCACATTTAACAGCTTGGTCGGCTAGAGGGAAAATTATATTTACCTAAACGCCGATTCCATTAATTTAGTGAGAACTACAAGTCTCTGAGAACAATATATTTCTGCTCATAGCATCTGTAGTTTTATTTTTAGTATACATATTTATACAACATAGGCTCTGAGAAGCACTCACAGGAGGACAGAAGCAAATCAGTGTTTCTGGCTGGGCTGCAGGGAAGGAGGGCTGTCAGCGCATGAAGTGACATGCTCACAGCTGTCACATGCTGTACACTCAGTCGCTGACCGCACGTGTATGTGATAAAAGACAGGCTCATTGTACAGGACAGGTTGCGTTGCTACGGCACGAGAACAACACATCAGCCACTGGCTCTGCAGGACCCTGAGTGGTCCCCACTCGCACTCCTGAGGTCTCCCCTCCATGGGTACAGCCCAGGTCCAATTCCTTTGGCTCCATCACGAAGTGCAGCAAGCCCCTGCTGCTCACGTAGTCTTAAACTTCCTGAGCAGGTTCCGACCAAAATGCAAGGGAGAGGCCAGGAGCCCCACATGGAGGAGGGTGAGGAGCACGAGGGTCCCCACCGCCACACAGTATGTGATCAGCACTGTGTCCTCACAGGGCAGGTAGCACTTGGTGAGGGCGTACTCCGTGGGCGTCAGGCTGCCCTGCAGAAGGAGCCAGACCATTAGCTGCAGTGGCAGCTCCCTTGAGGCCAGGGGCAGAGCCGGCCACCCCTCTGCCCCCAAGTGCTGTGTCCCAGGGTGCTGAGTGCAGATGGTCTGGGAGCTGACCTCCCCCTCAGGCCAGCCCCTGGCGCAGGAGGTGCCTCTACAACACGGGGGCAAGAGGAGAGGGTTCCGAGGATCCTGGGGACTTAAGATCAGTGGATATAGGGGAAGTAGCAGGACAGAGCTATTTTTCATGCCACTTGATGCCGAAATAATGTGTTACCTAGAAATGCATGCGGTGGGGGCATCTCGGAGGGCTCTTTTTTGGCAGACATTTTTGTTGTATGGAATGAATGACTGGGGAATGTTTGTTTACTGTGGATTTGAAAACAGGAGGTTTTCCCCATCTCTTTATGAAGCACCTGACACAAAAAGTATTGTGACTTAGATGCTGGACTTGGGGGGGGGGTGGTCAAAGAAAGGAGCTGAAACATCAGGTCATCACTAACTAACACCCTGACCCAAGTGCAGGAGCTGTCGTGTTTTTCTGCCAGAGCACATGGCGTGTGTGGAAAATAAGATGAGTGACTGCAGCTGATGAAGGAAAAATGACCCTGTTTCCTTAGAAAACCAAAGGCACTACAGGATAAAGGGCTGTGGGGTACCCCCCGCAACTGTCCCCAGGGGGGTGTTCATGCTGGGTGTGCTTGTGGGGCGAGTATGCTTACGGTGTCTGTGTATTTTCACAGGTTGCAGCAGTTACCTAGTTGATTAGTGTGTCGATTTCATTACGTTATGAAAGCTTTGAGATGAAAATAAATGTTCACGTACCATGATGAAACTGGGGTTGTTTCTGTTTCTCCAACTGAAAGATGGCACGCTGACCTCGAGGATGCTGGCCCCGTGCAGGACCTCACAGGCGCTGTGCGTGTGGCCACTCAGGACCAGGCGCGGCCGGAACCACCACAGCAGCTGCACAACACAGGGGCAGTGAGGGTGCGGCCAGGCCTACATCCCACTGGAAGGCCCTGCCCCGCTGCCCCTGCCCTTTAAATCCTTTGGTCTGCTCATAGACTCCATCAGAAGTGAGCTCCGCCTCTACTCAGATTTCATATTTTTCAGCTATACTTGCTTTTTATAAATATATATTTACTTTATAGATATATTTTATATATTATATACACCACATAAATATTTGTTTATATTACAAATACAGAGATATATTTATATACACGCACATAAGAAAGCACATTCTAATGAAGTCTCTAAAAATCTAAGTCTCTTTGGCTTCCCAAGGACACATAAGTTGGGAAACAACAAAGACCAGCTGAGAAAGAATCATGCCCTAGATATACAGGAGCAGAGGGCATGCCCCTGACGAGGGTCGGGGGCATGAAATGACCACCTAGACGCCACCCCACCCCGCCCCGGACCCCTCACGACGAACCTTCTGCGAGGCCTCCCGGGACAGCACATCGTACCGCTCCCTGAAGGGGATGTCCTTCTCACTGGGGGGCGCGGCGTCCTCCCCGGAGCAGTTGGTGTCGCTTCTCCGGTAAAGCGGGAAGTGCTGTCCGGAACCAGAGAAGAGTCAGGGGACCAGGAGCCCCGGCGCTGCTGGCAGCTGCGGGTGGGGCCGCTCACCTGTAGAAGGACCGGGGCCGAGGCCGGCGGCAGCTGCCCGTCTGCACACCCGCGGGGGCGACGCTCCTGCTGGTCAGAGGTCAGTCCCTTAACCCGAGAACCCCTCAATCTCTGGACACTGGCCGGTGGGGAGGGACGCGGGAGACTGGGGCCGGCCAGGGGCGGCAGGGGCAGGGGGGCCCTACCTCCCGAGAGCAGTTGAGGCGGCGAGAGATTTCCAGGAGCTCAGCCTCTTCCCCAGAGCACATGGCGCAGCCGTCCCCTTCCAGGGCCATGCTGTTGACCATCACGAAACTGAGGAGAAGGCAGGAGATCAGTCCCCGGGCCGCCCGCACTGTCCACTCACGACAGTGTTTCCAGGACACAGAAGCTACACACCCAGAAGGGGACCTCCTTGCACAGCACATCTCCACTCAGCAACGCCATGTCTGCAGGCGTAGATGACACTAAGAACAAAACAGTACTTCTGGGCATCGAGTCCACGACACGGCCAAGGACAGTCCACCCTGAGTTCATGACAGGTCCCAGGTGACCACCATGCTCAGATCTGACCTTGTGTCCCTGGTCCAGCTGTAAGACTGGGAGCTAAGGGCCCTCCCACAGGCCTGGCTCCATGTGGGGACCATGTCACCCAACACCACAGGACACAGCCTGAAACCAAGGGCATGGCAGTGCTGGCAGTGCTGGCAGCGCTAACTGGGCTGGATGAGCCCAAACTGGGTTAACGACAGAATCAGCTGCAGTTCTCCTGCAGCCCCTTCACCTCAGTCACTCTTCAAGGACACGCAATAAAGGTCCTGCTACTGCCTACACAAGCGGCACCTGGGCTGTGAGGAGGTGCCTGATGTTTAAAGAACTTAGAGATAAGGAACTAATTAAGCAAGTGACCTGGAATGTGACCATGGCATTGAGGGTTCCTTAAAATCTGACCATGGGAGAAAAACCCATACAGTGTCCCCATCATGAGTCACAAAAGGAAGATGCTGGAGGGCCCTGCCCCACCCAGCTCAGGGTTCTGGGGTGGCACCCATTATCTCACTGGCCAGGCTGGACAGTGGGCGGAGTTCTAGACCCTTGGGAAGAACATGGGCAGGACGGGGACATGCCCTCCCCCAGCTTTCCCCTCCCCCCCCAGGTCTGCAGACATACACAAGCAGAAGGGGGCTGAGGCCCCAGGGAGCAGGTGACCACAGTCAGACCAAAGGGTCAGGATGCTGATCTAGCATCAGGGCAGTTGGGGGGTGGGGAGGTGGGGGGGACGCATGCACACACGCACCGACCCAAAGATGGTCAGCATGCTCGCCACCAAACCCTGGGAACCAGGACCCATACGCACAGGACCAGCCTTTACAAGACAAGGAAGGACCCCTTTGCAAAGTGGGCTGTGGAAATTCCCATCACCCAGAGGCAGTGCAGACGGAAAGAACAAGACCCCCCAGTGGCTGGGCAGAGTCATCAGGGAAACCACGGTGGTGACTGGGATGTGACCATGGTGTGCAAACCAGGCTGGACAGAGCAGATCTGTCACCTCCGAGAAACTCAGCTTCCAAGGACTAGAGGTCTTCGCAAGGATTCACAAGTAATACTCACTTAATTCCTTTCCAAGAAAACAGCCTTTCTGGGTTGAAAACTCTCTCAAATCGTTTTATTTTGTATGTGTTCATCCTATGGTCAATTGTAAAAAGAAACATTTTTCAGAACAGGAATTCTTAAGAATTACCACAAACACACAAGGTAACTTCTAGGATCTGAGTGTCCGACCAGCCTCGTCAGTTCCAAGCCCCACCAGCCCCACCACTGACTCAGCGGGGGCTGGGCTTCCTCACAGAACAACGGGCAGAATAACAGGGGTAAAACAAAAATAATGGGTAAAACAAAACAGTAACAGAGCTGATATACAGAAGCACCGTGCCTGTAACAGGCTGGCACCTCATAAGCATTATATGCCCATCAGCAGCTAAAGCCCAAATCGTCCTATTTTCTGATTCCTGAAGAAAATTTATTTTTATTTTTTTGGTCTTTTTTTTTTTTTTTTTTTTTTTGCTATTTCTTGGGCCACTCCTGCGGCATATGGAGGTTCCCAGGCTAGGGGTCAAATCAGAGCTGTAGCCACCAGCCTACACCAGCGCCATAGCAATGCAGGATCCAAGCCATGTCTGTGACCTACACCACAGCTCACGGCAACACCAGATCCTTAACCCACTGAGCAAGGCCAGGGATTGAACCCGAAACCTCATGGTTCCTAGTTGGATTCGTTATCCACAGCGCCACGACGGGAACTCCAAGAAAATTTAAGTAAAGGCTGTTAGTCTCACATTAGAATCACTCAAAGACATACAAATCATTTGTTGGAGGGCACACTATGTGCAGAACAAGAAGGGACCCGCCCTCTCGGAGTCCTTGCTGCAGTGTGACTCCTGGTGTGCTGTCGCAAGGTCACACCTGCAACCTTACGGCACGAAGCCACCGAAAGGCAGCAGCTGTACACCAGCTGTGCCGGCCACTCACTCGTAGTGGAAGCTGACGTCGTGGTTGCCAGCGACTGCCCTTAGCTGCACATGGGGCGGGTGTCGGAACATCCTCCGGAACCGGGCCACGTCGTCCGCCCAGGCCTGCAGGAAGAAGCGCCATCGCTGAGACCCGGCAACCTCTGCCCCGTGGTGAGGTGAGGTCACTCACTGTCCAGGTCAGATGTTCCTTAAGCCAAGATGCGGAATTCCCAATTCTATGTTCTAACTTCTCTTCCCAAGACTAACTTAGCATTTTAATGATTTAATTTTATGTCAGATGTTAATGACATAGGGTATCTCCCCCATCTTCAAACACAAACTGGCACTCCCCACAACTCCTGCTTCAGGGACCCGTTTCCGGCTCTCCTGACACCAGGCAGGTACCCCAGGCTGGGATTCCCTTTGGATCTGGGCTTGTCCTAAGGACAGGCCCTGAAGAAGCATCAGGTGCAACACATCTCCACCAGGCCAAGGACCAGGGCCATCAGGGTCAGCTCACTGTGGCAGGACAGTGGGGTGGGGACCGACGAGATGTGGCAGACAGAAAAACAAAATCCAACAAACTTCTTGACCTTTCTGACTTTAGGTTTAACTGTTGTTTTTTTGTTTTGCTTTTTGGTTTTTTTGTCTTTTTGCCATTTCTTGGGCCGCTCCCACTGCATATGGGAGGTTTCCCAGGCTAGGGGTCTAATCAGAGCTGTAGCTGCCAGCCGATGCCAGAGCCACAGCAACAGGGGATCCGAGCCGCGTCTGCAACCTACACCACAGCTCACGGCAATGCCAGATCATTAACCCACTGAGCAAGGTTAGGGATCGAACCCGCAACCTCGTGGTTCCTAGTCGGATTCGTTAACTACTGTGCCACGATGGGAACTCCCCGGTTTAACTGTTAAAGCCTGAGAACGATGTTCATTTAATTCTCGTTTTTGTTAAGCCTAAAAACACAAACTGGACAACACTCCAGGTTGGACAATACTTAGCTGAATAGTGGTCAACTTTATCCTGAGAGTTTTAAATTTGTGCCAGCTAAGGAAATACTTAGCTGAATAGTGGTCAACTTTATCCTGAGAGTTTTAAATTTGTGCCAGCTAAGGAAATATGCTTGCTAGACATTCCTTCAAAACATTTATAAAAATGAACAAATAAAGTTAGAATAACATAAAACTAGAAAAACATAAAACGTTCACCTTAATTTGCAAAAGCAATATCTATATCCAACCTCATTTCATAACTGGTTGCTTCTGACAAACAGCATTTCCAATCACCTTATAATTACTTACGGACTAGATTACAGCAAACACTGCAGCCCTAGGAAAAGTAGGTTTCTATCACATCCAGACCAAGACTTTCTTTGTACAGATTTTGAATTGTCCTGGGAAACTTCAATGAATTTTTTAAAATATCTTACAAAACCATTAGTGATTGAACATCTTTAACTAAGCAGCGAGAACATCTTTCTTCTGTTATTATTATTAATCTCAGAAATGCAATAAGCAAAGCATTCTGACACCAAGGCCAGGACAGCCTCTCCCTGGGTTTGTGGAAAGGTTCACATCAGCTGGACTCGGGCCCTGAGGGCTGAGGAAGCCCCGCCAAGCCCCCAGCTCCCTCCCAACCTCCCTCAGAAGGAAAGCAACCTTGAGGCACAAACTCAGACCACACTTCCACAGGTATTCTGTAATCCAAGGACAGCTGAGGGAACATCCCTCTTGCCTACCTTCCCTCTTCCGAAAGGGTCCTGGGAAGGGGTGTGTGGCTAATCCATGCATCTCCTACACTGATAAATGTAAGATTAGCCCTCCTAACCCAGGGCTGGCATTGACACAGAGCCTAAGATCTTCAAGACAGACTGTACTTTTTTTGGCTGTGCCTACCACAGGCAGAAATTTCCAGACCAGGGATCAAACCCACACCACAGCAGTGACAATCACCACTGGGTCCTGAACCCACTGTGCCACCAGGGAGCTCCCAGATTATATGCTTCTAACACTGGCACTTCCAACCACAGGGGAATGGCTTCTCAGATCCCATGGCTTCCTGTGCTGGACCTCACCACAGGATGAGGGTGCACAGGTCGCAGGGTCCCACCTGGGGGGAGCTCCACTTCCCTTCATCAAAGACGTCCCCCAGAATGAAGGCCACCTCCGGCTGCAGCAGCCACAGCGCCGTCTGGAAGGCTCTCTCCATCTGCCACTCCCTTGAAGCCAAGAAGAAATAGGATCAGTCTGTGTCTTGGGTGGGGCCACACTGGTCATGGACCACTTACAAAGTGAACTAAAAGGTCCCCTCTCTTTCCATGCCTGCCCCCCCTTGCCTGGAAGAGTCAGAGTCCCTGTCTGCTTCACCAAGGGGGGGACACACCCTGCAGAGGCTGAGGCCCCAGGTGGTACCCACAGATCAGCCCCACACTGCATCCGAAGCTGTCCTCCTCACAAGGGTCCAGGGGCCTGGGAGGTGTAACGTAGCTTCCAAGATGTGCGACACCACCAGACACACAGAGGTGGCAGCACCTGGAGTCCCAGGGGAGGCAAGTCCTGTGGACTCCAGACACACAAGCAACCATCCAGAGGAAGACAGCATCCCAGAGGCCCAGGTCCCGAGCCTAACGGGCCTGCGCCCCTAGCAGCCAGCCGGTGCCTCCAGAACGCTGCCCGTGCCTTTAATTCCTGGCTGCTCTGCTGGTGAATGGAGACCTGCTTTCACAGGACCGCCAAGGGATATGACCTAAGGGTGTCAGGGGCACGGCTGGAGCTGTACAAAACCACACACAGCAGGTGTCAGATCTGGCAGTGCTTGCCCAGTCTACTGCATCCCCCGGCCAAGCTGACTTGTCACTGTCCTGAGCATCCTAGCCCTTTCCTCTAAAGGCTCCCAGCTGCCTCTGCCCCACAAAAGGGGGCATGACATTCTGGGGCAGAAGACATCGAGACATGAAGGCAATTTTTGGCCAGAGGAGACTGAGGCCCACGTAGACCTCTGCGTGGCCACCACTTCACTCAGGACGCCTCGCAGATGCACTTCTCAGCAGTCTGTTGTGACTGGAGAAGAATCGTATGGAAACAGCAGGAGGGCTGCCTGCAGGACTGGTCATAGGTGAGGCGCCCTGGGCTAGACCCAAACAGAGAACCCAGCCCTCACCCTGGCCCTTCTCTGTCTCACGCCTCCTTGGGTTTAAAGTCTGAGTAAGAAGGTACAGCAGCCCCCCGTTATGTCCTGCCTCCCTCACCAGCCCCTGGGATGTCACACACCTCCACCCCACTCCCCGAGCACATTGATGCTCTGGCCACAGGAAGAAAGACTGTTGAGGGAGGCACAAATGAAGCCAGGGGACAAAAAGGGGTTGGAGGACAGGATCACCAGGGCTGAAAGCCCCCATCAATCGCCTTTTGGTGGGCGTCACTCACAAAGACCAAAGGCCAAAGCATCGCACTATCCATGAGCAGAGGATGGATAAACACAACGTGGCCCATGCAGACGGTGGAGGAAAACTCGGCCTTCAAAAGGAAGGAAACACTGTCTCCTGCTCCCACATGGACAGACCAGAGGGAACCTGCTCAGTGGAGCACAAAAGGATAATACCATGGGACCCCACTTGTGTGGGGAACACAGCAGTCAGGTTCATGCGGACAGAGCAGTTGGGCCAGGGGCTGGGGAGGGGGAGGAGAGTTGGTGTTGGATGAGACACATCTCAGTTGGGGAAGATGAACATGTCCTGGGGGTGAGGGTGGCAGCTACACAACGGGAGTGGACTTGGTGCCCCAACTTGTAGTTGCAAGTGGCCAAGGTGGTGACTTCTGTTATGGGTACTTCAGCGCAGATGAAATAACCTGTTCAAAGCCTTCCCAGGAGGAACAGCACACTGAGCAGGTCCAGAGTGTCCAAGGGGGCACGGCCGCAAATCTGCTCTGCTCCCCGGGCGCCCAGAGGGGCAGACCAGGGGCTCACTCACTCTAGAGGAGCAAGGGGCACCCCCAGACCCTGCCTGGGGGGAGGGGCAGACCGCACCTAGGTACCTGGCCTTCCATGGGAATCCCTCACAGTCAGGAGGCTCAGGCCACACCCGCCGAGGAATAGTAAGGTGAATGGAAAGAATGAATTGGTCCCTGAGGCCGTGAGGGACCTCACGGACACCCCCTTCTGCCCACAGACCTGCAGAACCCAACTTCCACCCCTACCTCCGTAACTTGTCCAGCCAGTGGCCTCGCAAGGCCCCGAGCAGGTGGGTGTCGGCCAAAAACATGGCCCTGAGCACAGGCTCAGGGGTCCCCTGGCCACCGTCTGAGTCCGTGGGAGGTTTCACCTCAGGCCAGTTACAGCGAAAGATTACTAAGTAGTAGACGAGGAATTCACAGAACAGAAGCACCGCTAAGGTCACGGCCGTGAGTTTCAGCAGCAGGACTCCCCTCCTCTTCAGCAGCGGGAGATGCTGCCTGCGGGGGTCCAGCCTGGCAGCCATGCCTCTGCCAGGGGCCCAGTGCCAAGAGCCAGATCTGCAGAGACCTCGCCTCACCAAGCTCCAGGCGCCCAGCGGGTGCCGCCACTGCTGGGTCTGGGCCACGGCCTGCGGGGGGAAAGGGACAGGGCAGGTTACCTGTGTCCAGAAGCCACCATGATGACCCCTCTTCGGAACCTGGGTTACGTGATTGATCCACCAGCTCCCCAGTGGAAAGGAGCTGCCCGGTACCTGTACTTCCACAAAGGACACCTGTCGTATCAAGTACCGAGGGAAAGTAGTGGTTTCCTGGGCAGACTCTACAACCCCATGTGCCAGACTAGGGCTACCAGAATCATCTTCCCACTGGGACTATGAAATTTTATCACTACCTGGGAGTCTGGGGGAGGGTGTTTGTGAGGGAGGGGACCCAACAGGAACGTCAGCCATTAATAGTCACTGCCGCCTGGCTAGCAAAGCATTCACCACTCTCCTTAAAAATCAACAGGCCATAAGATAAGCCCCTGGACAGAGCTGCCTGAGTGTGAATTCAGCACCTCACTGGCTCCAGGAGAGCCAGGCACTGGGATGACACGTGTCCCCAGAAATACGGCTTCCGCTGCACATTTGCCTCAAACCCTGAACGGCCTTCCTTTATACGGCAGCTCTGTGCAGTAACTTCTGCCTGGGAACCTTCCAAGTGTTTACGGGTGTGTCTAAATTATAAGTGACTTTGCATCCTACGGAGAAGGCATCTGACACATCTGAGGAGCAGACTGATGAAGGGCCGAGAGGTGGCATCCTGCTCAAGCTTCCTCAAGAATCTGCAAACGGAGCATGGGCGGGGCAGAGGAGACCCCAGCCCTGGGCCGCCCCAAGCCAGTAGGCACATAAGTCCTCTGGGGAGACCACTTCCTAGGAAGAGTCTGGGAGTCCCCGGTGGCTGACAGCTGAGGGGACGGGGACTGTCACTCCTGTGGGGCCCCAAATAACCTCTACCAAGTCCAGCTCTCAGAATTCTCACACCTGCACCTGTGAGGCCCAACTGATCTCAAAGTGGGTTCACAAGAAGCAACCACGTGAAACCTCACCTGCAGATAACCAGGGGCCATGATCAAGTTTAAAACATAAGCATAGACTTGAGTTCCTGTCGTAGTATAGGAGAAACAAATCCAACTAGGAACCATGAGGTCACGGGTTCGATCCTGGCCTTGCTCAGTGAGTTAAGGATCCGGCGTTGCCATGAGCTGTGGTATAGGTCGCAGATGTGGCTCGGATCCTGCGTTGCTGTGGCTGTGGTGTAGGCACAGCTCCAATTACACCCCTAGCCTGGGAACCTCCACATACAGTGGGTACAGCCCTAAAGAGACAAAAACAAACAAACGTAAGCACAGAATTAAAAACACCAGAAATTGCTGAAACTGTGCTGACAGTGGTCAGGCTACACAAACGCTCACTTCCACACACAGCTTTCCAGAAAAGAGGAAATGACAGAAGATGCATCCCACTCTCAAGCCCTCTGTCTGCCAAGAAAGGCAGCATCCACACCAAGACTTCAGTGAAGAGGGGGCAGAACACAAGCGCTACATTTTAAATACGTCCCTTCAGACAGAGAGGTCACAAGTAGCCGTGCATCAGCTGGGGTCACAGGAAAGCCACACCTTCACCACTGCCTAGCCGTCCCCTCACTGGTTCTTGCTGAGACTGGACCATCCGTGGTCCACAGACTTTCTCTCCCACCAGGGGCCACTGGGGAGAGCGCACAGTGGTGCTAACACTGGCGGCAGGAAGACACTTGAGGATGGCAGTCACCCCAGGTGTGACTCCACCCTGTGGGGCAGCGCTTCCTTGAACACACACGAGGAGGAGGGGCCACGTCCCCGTCATAAACCTCAGATGTGGACAAATGGCAGATTCTGCTCTTGCTGATACAGCAGGAAGCGGGACTCTGGAAATAACCAATGCGTGCACCGTCCAGGCCCCTCAGCTTGGGTTCATGCAAATCTATCAAAAGCAACCATCTGATCCCAGCTCCCGATGCCTCTCACAGGGCCTTGAACCCCCTAAAGTCCTGAAAGGGAAGGCCAGGCAGCAGCTGAAACTTGTAGAACCTGATGGTCCTCCGCCCACAGGACTGGGAGGGATGGGAGCCCCACCCTGGGGCTGTGTGGAGCCTTCACTCTCCAGGTTCCAGTTTCCCATTGGAAAACCTGAAGTACAAGTTAAACCGCCCTCCCCGCCCTGGGACCAAAATGGAGCAGGGGGGAGGTGGGCAGCCTGCAGCCAGGAAGGGTGGGACAAAAATGGACCCAGAAGAGGGGGGACCAGCTCCCCCAGTGCCCCCACTGCCTGGCAGTCAGCTTAGATAAGGGCCCAGGGCACACAGCCCAGAGGTCACGGAGCCTGGCCCTCCCCTCAGGTGTCCAGTCCTCCCTTCCATAAAGAAATGGAAAATGCCCTACAAGGAGCCACTGGCCAGAGGACTCGGGATGGGGGGCAGCAGCAGGTGTGGTTACTGTTACACTGTTTCTTGAGAAAACCCTAACACCATGTGAATCTGGTATCGTGCAATCATTTAAAAAAAACAGAACTCCTCATCAGAGTGAAGACCATATCTGAGAACTTGACACCAAATCCTCAAACAGAAGCCTTTTTGCTGAAGTCTTGGAAATACTTTTCTTCTCCTTCCAGAGCCTACTTTATATAACCCACCCAAGTCGTGTCCCCAGCACTGTCTCAATTGCCTAGCAAGGGTCGGGGGGCCAGGCCGGGCGCCAATCTCAGGGCCCAAGACCACAGGCAGCCAGTCCCTGCCCTGCAGCTGATGGAATAGCAGGACCCAAAGCCTTGGGGGGTGACCAGAGCCCTGGTCCTCTCGGTACCTCATCCTTTACCTGGGTCACCGGCAGAGACGCTGCATCTCGACAACCTCCCACGAGCCCCCTACCCTTCCCAGGTTGCAGCACCCGCCTCCACTGACGCAGGGAGGGCAACAGAAAAGTCCACAAAGTGCCTTTATTTTATTTTTTGTCTTTTTGCCATTTCTTGGGCCGCTCCCGCGGCATATGGAGATTCCCAGGCTAGGGGTCAAATCGGAGCTGTAGCAGCTGGCCTACGCCAGAGCCACAGCAACGCCAGATCTGAGCCGCATCTACAACCTACACGACAGCAACACTGGATCCTTAACCCACTGAGCAAGGCCAGGGATCAAACCCGCAACCTCATGGTTCCTAGTCAGATTCATTAACCACTGAGCCACGACGGGAACTCCCAAAGTGTCTTTTTTTTAAAAAATAAGTCTTTCATTGTCAATGGACAACCAAACCAAGTCCATCTAAGAAAGAAATGAAGCCAACCTAGGAGAAAGCCTTTCATTTCTGAGACAAAGACTATGTGTCAAATGAAGTGTTATTCACAATCTACACAGCAGACCCGTGCCCTCAAAGCGAGAGTGGGTCGGGGGTCACTTAAAAGATCAAGAAAGAAGGTGATGCCCAAAGGAGATCTGGTTAATGCAGACACATGACTACAACTAAAGGAAAGCAGGAGGCCCGAACAGGCAGAGAAATATTTTATGTCTAAGGTTTTCTCATCCTGCCACAGATATGGGTTTTATTTCACCCGTGGAAGACAGGTTTGCCAGGACGAGATTAGTGTCAACCTTGCAGCCTTGGTCAGTGGAACCCAGGGGATCGGGATCCCAGAAGGAGGCCTGTGACCCGGGCTGACACGGACCCTCCACTCATTCATCGCGTTGAGCTGCCTAACACTCCACTCCCGAAGCCCCCAGACCCTTCCCTCACTGAAAGCAAACCTTCAATTTCATCTCAATCACAATAAATAGGCCAGTGTCTTAAGATCCCCCAACCACACAGCCTGAACCACCAAGTGCCACTGTCCCTCCACATCCAGGCTCTCACTGTGACCAACGAGAAAGTGGGTCCTTCCCAAGACTGGTCCCTTCTCAGAACAGCCCGGGCCCAGAAGAGACCGTCACCCGCAAAACAAGGAAGTGAGAGGTTGTGATAAACAAACACTCTTCTGTGTGTTGCCTTCTTGTGATTAATGATGAATAATTCTGTCCATGTTAAAAGCTTTCCTTTACGTTGGCAGGTTTGGGCTCAGAAACAAAAGTAATAAATCATTCTTGTTTTCACTCTCCGAGTTCAATCTGCAAGTTTATGAAGCTTATCAAGTATTAACCCAGCAGGAAAGCCACACAGGCTCCCGCAGCTCAAAGCCTGGGATCAGAAGGCGGATATGCTTCTAGGACCGTCCTGGCCCATCTGCAGGGAAGAGGCCCTGGTGAGCCCCTGCCTGAACCCCAGCATGCAATTTCTATCACACACACTTCTTATCCTGACACCACAGACCACACCACCACACAACAGCTCAGCAATGTCTACCATCCTGGAAATTTTCAAAAAGCTAGAAGAGACCCATCACTGGTTTATGAAATCACTTTAGTGGTTTGTGACCCAAATTTTTAAAAATAAAACACTTCAAAGAAAATATAAAATTTAATTTTAAAACATTAAGAATTAATAGGATTTAATTTAAACATTTAAACAGATTTAAACAGAGCAGAAAACACCAGGCTGCAGTGCACACAGTGGAGGCAAGGCAGGGCAAAGGTCGTGCTCCCTTTCTCTGAACTGTGTGTACCGGCCACACCCACAGTTCTCATGGCACTGGGCTCTCTCCCCACTCCCTGGACAGGAACCAAGCCCCATTCTCTCCATGCTCCCCTCTCGTGCCCACAAACAGTAGGTGCTCAATGTGTGTGGACTTAATGGCTTAGTCTTACCTTCCTGAGCATTTTAGAATTACAAACGTACACAGCATCACTCTTTCAGCCATTATCTGTCTTCAAATGCTCAACAGAGAGTTCCTGCTGTGGCACAGTGGGTTAGGAATCCAACCACAGCAGCTCTGGTTACTATGGAAATGTGGGTTTGATCCCTGGCCTGGTGCAGGGGGTTAAGGAGCCAGCGTTGCCACAGCTGCATAGGGCACAGATGCAGCTCAGATTCGATCCCTGGCCTGGGACCTTCCATATGCCACAGGAAAAGGGACAGAAGTGTTCTTGTTCCCCTGATCAGTCAGGAGCCTAGCAAACAGGTGCCCAGAAGCACCTGCTCGCCAGCCCCAGTGGGACCTGGAAAAAGAGAAGCCCAGCAGCCCTCTGGTCAGAGGAAGTGATGACAACCTTCCCTGAGCCTCTGGGGAGACGACGTTTTCCTCTAAAGGGAAGGACACTGAAATGCCTGGAGCCCCTACATTCTACCCTAAACCCCAGCTGGGCTGTCACCTCCCAGGGTGTCACCTCAGGCAAGTCACTCAAAACGGACAGGATAATCATTATCAAAACACAGAAAATAACAAGTATTGGTGAGGATGTAGAAAAATGGGAACCCTGGTGCACGGTTGGTAGGAATGTAAACTGGTGAAGCCATGGTGGGAAAGAGTACAGTGGTTCCCCCAAAATTAAAATCAGAACTACGACATGATCCTGCAATCCCACTTTTGGGTACATACCCAAACGTACCCAAACATACTGAAAGCAGGACCTCAAAGACGTTATCTGCAACACCCAAGTCCACAGCAGCACGATTCACAACAGCCAAAAGGGGGAGGCAACCAAGTGTCCATTGATGGATGAACAAAGGGTAAACAAAATATGATGGAAACACCTGAGGGCAATGGGCTATTATTCAGCCCTTAAAATAGGAAAGAAGCTGCCCCAGGCCATGCATGGATAAACCTTGAGGACATTATGCTCAGTGAAATAAGCAACAGTAGTCAGGTTCATAGAGACAGAAAGGGCACCGGTGGTTGCCAGGGGCTGGGGGAGGGAGAACAGACAGCTGCTTCTTTAAGGGGACAGTTTCTGCTTTGCAAGATGGAAAAGGTCTAGAGACTGGCTGCACAACAGCATGAATATGCTCAACATCACTGAAACACACACTTAGAAATGGGTAAGAGGGTTCCAAAGAAAAGAAAAATATCTGCATAAGACACAGCTAATAAAGGACTGGTATCCGACATATGCAAAGAACTCTTAAAACTCAGTAAGGAGGGGAAAAAAAGCTAAGAAAACAAACAACCTGATTAAAAAATGGACAAAAGCAAGGCAGCAGGTCTTAGGGTGTCCTCATCACATAAAAGGTAACTTCGTAACTATGTGAAGCAAGATATGTTAATTAGGAGTTCCCGTCGTGGCACAGTGGTTAATGAATCCGACTAGGAACCATGAGGTTGCGGGTTCGGTCCCTGCCCTTGCTCAGTGGGTTAACGATCCGGCGTTGCTGTGAGCTGTGGTGTAGGTTGCAGACGCGGCTCGGATCTTGCATTGCTGTGGCTCTGGCGTAGGCCGGTGGCTACAGCTCCGATTCGACCCCTAGCCTGGAACCTCCATATGCCACTGGAGCGGCCCAAGAAATGGCAAAAAGACAAAAAAAAAAAAAAGATATGTTAATTAGCTTACTTGTAACCATGTCACAATGTACATGTATATCAAAGCATCATCTTACACATTTTCAATATACAATTCTTTTTTTTTTTTTTTGCTTTTTAGGGCCACACCCACAGCATATGGAGGTCCCCAGGCTAGGGGTCCAATCAGAGCTGCAGCTGCTAGTCTATACCACGGCCACAGCAACGCCAGATGTGAGCTGCGTCTTTGATCCACACCACAGCTCATGGCAACTCCAGATCCTTAACCCACTGAGCGAGGCCAGGGATCAAACCCACAACCTCATGGTTCCTAGTTGGATTTGTTTCTGCTGCGCCACAACAGAAACTCCAATATATACAACTTTATTCATTGATTATACCTCAACATCTCTGGGGAAAAAATTCTAATTTAAGAATTAAAATTCAATTGAAAATGAGCCAAAGCCCTTAACAGACACCTCATCAAACAAGTATATCAGCAAAGAAGTGCATGACAGGATGGTCCACATCATTGTCATCAGGAAAACGGAAATTAAAACAAGATAATCTGCACACCTGTTAGAAGAACCAAAATCCAGACACTACCACCACCAAAGGCAGGTGAGGATGTGAAGCAACAGGAACTCTCATACGTGGCTGGTGGGAATGCAAAATGGGGCAGTTATTTTGGAAGACAGTTTGGAGGCTTCTTGCAAAACTACACACTCCTTCCATACAATCCAGCAGTACGGTTCCTTGGCATTTACCCAAAGGAGCTGAAAATTTACATCTACCCAAAAACCTGCACACAACCCTGTGATAAACCATAATGCAAAAGAATATATATAACTGAGTCATTTTGCTGTACAGCAGAAATTAACACATTGTAAATCAACTATACGCTGTCAATGAATTTAAAAAAAAACCTGCACACAGATGTTTATAGCAGCTTGATTCATAATTGCCAAAACGTGAAAGCAACCAAGATGTCCTTTGGTAGGTGAATGGATAAACTGTAGGTCCTCCTGACAGTGGAATATTACTTAGCACTAAAAGGAAATGCGCTATCAAGCCATGAAGAGACATGAGAAGAAACTTAAATGCATAGTATTAGTGAAAGAAGCCAGTCTGAAAGGCTAAATACTGTGAACCTTTTTTAATGTTATGAATTCTATATTCTGGAAAAGGTAAAAAGATGAGTGGTTGTTAGAGGTTGGGGAAGAGGGGTCGGATGACCAGGAGGAGCACAGGAGGTTTTGAGGGCAGTGAAAATACTCTGTATGATACTATGACGAGTGGAGAGCATCATTACACAGGGTTAGAACCCCTGCCCCAAACATAAACACCAGGAGTGCACCTAAAATATAAACTATGGACTTTGGGTGATTATTATGCATCAACACAGGGTCATCAAGTGTAACATCGCCTGGTGGAGGATGTTGATGGGGGGGGGGGGGCGCTGTGCTCTGTGGGTCCAAGGGTTATGTGGGAAATCTTTGAAATTCATGCTGTTTTGCTGTGAACCTAAAACTGCTCTTAAAAAATAGTATTTTTTGTATTGTAGGTCACAAATGCAGCTTGGATCCCACGTTGCTGTGGTTGTGGTGTAGGCCAGCAGCAACAGCTCCAATTAGACCCCTAGCCTGGGAACCTCCATATTCTGCGGGTGCGGCCCTAAAAAGAGACAAAAAGACAAAAAAAAATACGGTATTTTAAAAATTGGCAAGATGTGAAGTTTTAAGCATAGTTGACCACAATTTTTAAAAATGTTTTAAATGTAAAGTAATGAAATTCTGACACAGACTAGAGTTTGGATGAACGTGGACATTATGCTAAATAAGCCAGACACAGAAGGACAAACACTATACAATTCCACATATATGAGAGACCTAGGATAGCAAATCCATAGATACAGAAGTAGGACTATGGACACCTAGGCCTGGGGGGTTGAGGGGTTGAGAGGCAGAATTATTATTATTGTTATTATTATTATTATTATTATTTTGCTTTTTAGGGCCTCACCCACCACATACTGAAGTTCCTAGGCTAGGGGTCCAATTGGAGCTGTAGCTGCCGGCCTACACCACAGCCACAGCAACATGGGATCCAAGCCATGTCTGCGACCTATATCACAGCTCAGGGCAATGCCAAATCCTTAACCCACTGAGCAAGCCCAGGGATGGAATCTGCATCCTCATGGATACTAGTTAGATTCATTTCCCCTGAGCCATGACGGGAACTCCAGAATTATTATTTAATGGATATGGAGTTTCAGTTTGGAAAGAGGAAAAAGTTCTGCAAATGGTGGTGCAGGCTGCAGAACAATGTGAATGCACTGAATGCCACTGAACTGTACACTTTAAAATGGTAAATTTCATGTTAAGAAGGTTTGGCCCTTTTTTTTTTAATGAAGAAACACCAACATATGCACAGAGAAGACTCTATAAGCTAACAATGTTCTATAGGAAGGGCTTACTTTTAGATTTAAATACACTTTTCTTATATTTAAATAAAAAAGGAAGGGTGTTCCCTCATGTCTAGCAGTTAGGACTTGATGCTCTAACCCCTGCAGCCCAGGGACCTCAGATCCCCCAGCAAGCTATCGCTTGCAGCAGCCAAAAAAGAAAGAAGTCTCCAGAACCTGGAATTAAGAGGTTATCAGAGTCATTTTCTCACCTTTTAAAAAATGCAACCTGTAGATGAGCCGGTATGAAGGCTCTAAATTGGCTTGCTCCCCCAAATCAGAGTGCCTTTAGCTGAAATAAAACAGAAAACGTGTTCTGTAGCTGAATAATCTTTCATTCTGTCCACTTACTATCTCATCCTAGAGGGCAAGCAGAGAAGGAAGGACCTTGAGCAACTCCAACGTAAAGAAGGAGGCAGAGAACCACAAAGTAAAAAGAAGAGCCGACATTATGTTCTTGGTCAAGAACTGCTCTTTTATAATATAAATATTTACATAGAAAACACTTAAATGACAGAGAACTGTCCAACACGTGAGACCGTAGCTGCAGCCCACCGCTGGGAGCAAAATATTTCCTCCACTGACTGATTTTTAACTTCAAAGCTATCAATGAACATCTAAAATTCTTGCCCTCCATGTTAAATTCATTATTACCACAATGTCCTCAATAGCTGTTTGCATATTAAAGTTTTCCACCTTAAACTTTAAACTACATCAGTAAACTAGGAAGGGAAAGGCCCCGGTGATTTAATACACAGGCCTCAGGTCACCGTAATGTTGCAGCATATATGTATAATTTGCAGCACACGGAGCTTCCAACAGTAAACGTATGCGCCCACACTAGGCTGCAGCAGCAGGGCCGAGAAGAGGTCCAAGAAAAGCAGCAACACCTGCACCGGGCGGACGCAGGCCGTAGACACGGCTTGGGCGGCCGGGTCCCACCTACCGCCGGGCTCGGGGCGCCGGGTCCCACGGCGAGAGAGCAGGCGGCGGGATCTCTGTGCTCGCCCGCACGGACCCGCGCCCGAACCTGCGCCTCAACGGCGCCCCAATGCCTCCCAAACTTCCCAGCAGACAGACCCTCCGCTCGGCGCGCGTCCGGTTCGCGGCACGCACGTGGGGCTGGGCGGAGCAATGGGCAGAGCGTGGGGCGGGGCGGGCGTAACGCGGTAGAGCGGGGTGCGGGGAGGGGAAGGGGCGGGGCGACGAACAGTGCCTAGGAGGGGGATGGGGCGGGGCGATGGGGCGGGGCAAGGCGATGGACTTGACGCCGGGCGGGGCGAGACGGAGCATGGGGCGGAGCGGGGCGGAGCATGGGGCGGGGCGTCATTGGGCGCAGGGGCAGGGAGATGGGCGAGGCCAGAAGCTGGCCTCCGGGGCCAGCGATTGGCCAGGAGCCGGTACAAGGGGCACATGCCCAGGGTTGTTGTGCGGCTGCGCATCCTCTGGGCCCGCTGGCCTCGGGTCGCTTTCATCCTCATCTGTAGGGCCACGTACAGCGCCTTCAAAAGAAAAAGAAATATGATAGAAATGAACTTATACACAAAACAGAAATAGACCCACAGACATAGAAAACATGGTCACCAAAGTGAAAGGGAGGGGAGAGATAAATTAGGAGTTTGGAATTAACAGATACACACTGCTACATATAAAATAGATAAACAAGGCCCTGCTGTATATAGTCAATATTTTCTAATAATTTATATGGGAAAAGAATCCCAAAAAGAATATGTATGTATAACTGAATCACCTTGCTGTACACCTAAAAGTAACACAACATTGTAAGTCAACTATTTTTCAGCTTAAAAAGAGACAAGTGTGAAATAAATAAGATCACAGTGACTGAGGTTTAATTTTTTTATAACAGTGCCGCATGAGATGTTCCATTTTTCAATATACTTTCACGTTATTACTTCAAGTAATCCTCAAATTAATACTGTAAATAAATTAGCAGTAAGAATCACCATGTTAAAAACGTAAGGGAGCTCCCGTTGTGGCGCAGTGGAAACGAATCTGGCTAGGACCATGAGGTTGCGGGTTCCATCCCTGGCCTCACTCAGTGGGTCAAGGATCTGGTGTTGCTGTGAGCTGTGGTAGGTCGCAGACAGGGCTAGGATCCCACGTTGCTGTGGCTGTGGTGTAGGCTGGTAGCTATAGCTCTGATTTGACCCCTAGCCTGGGAACATCCATATGCTGCAGGTGCAGCCCTACAAAAGCCAAAAAAAAAAAAAAAAGTAAACCGAAGCTCTGACTAGCAATTCACAAAATCTTCTCTACAACCAATTCCGGTCTGTTTTTCAAATCTATGAGTACGTTGACTATACTGAGATGTAAAACGAGAAATCAGGTAGAAAGCAATCAGCAAAGTGCCTGGTACATGTAAGTAAGCAGTAAATGGTAATTATTATTATTGAGAATATTGTAATAATTCCAAACACGCCCAGATGAACAATTTTAACATGACCCAAACTGGCACAACCAGACTCTATAAACAATGAAGTGATAGAATAGGAGGTAAGCGTCACCACACTTCACAGAGAAAGAAAAGGAAAAAAGGAAATCTGGTTGAGCCTAGAACAACAAGCTTAAGGAAATACAGGGACCAAATGAACATGTTATGTTTCACCACCAGGAAGCAATCTGATGGGAAAGTCTACAGCCAAAAAGACCTAATTTCTTTATTCAACAAATAAGCAGCATCACAAAAAAGGGGGGAAGGAGGACAGGAAGGGGGGTCTGTTGTTCCACAGCAGGCTTGAAAGGCGCATCAACCAAATGCAGTTTGTGGGCTTGGACTTGGTCATAATTGGGACAAACTAGCTTTTTTTAGGAAAAAAATCATTTTTGAAAAGATTGGGAAACTTGGACATGGATTGGATGTCAGATGATAAAGAATTATTGGTAATTTTGCTATAATACTATTGTGGTTCTATTTTTTAGGATTAGAAAAACATATTAAAGTATTTACAGATAAATTATATGATTTCTGGAATTTGCAGAAAGAAAATTTTAAAGTAGGGACATGGGAGAAAAAACAATATGGCAAAATGTTGCTAAAGCCGAAGCAAGGAGATGGGTGTATGGCACCGAAGCTGGCAGAATAATGGCCCCCAGAAGATGTCCACAGCCTCATCTCCAGACTTGTGAACAGGTTTCCTTATCTGGCAAAAGTGACTTTGCATGCATGATGATGATTAAGGACCTTGATATGGGGTCAATATCCTGGATTATCCCAGTGGATCCAATCCAATCACTTGTGTCCTTACAAGTGGAGACGCTTTCCCAGCTCTCTCAGAGGCAGAGTAAGGATGTCCAATCCATTCAGACTGCTTACAAGCACAGGTAACACTGCAGCCAGGAACCTTGTAAATAACAGAAGTTGTGGGAGCTGCAAGTTCAAGATCAAGGATCCAATATGTGTCCTGTGAGAGGTTTTTCCCAGTTCATAACCACCTTCTCAGGGTTTTCGCTTGGGGTCGGAGTGCTCTATGGGGTCTCCTTTATGGGAACAATAACACCATCCAGTAGGACTCCCTCTCAGGACTGAGCATCTCCCAAAGACCTCACCTCCAAACAACTTCACACTGGACATTAGGATTGAACATATGTATTTTGGGGTGGCACAAACATTCAGTATAACAGAGGATCAGAGGTGCAACCTGACAACGTCTTTGAAAATCAATAAAGGAAACCGCAACTGAAATTGGAGTTCGAAACGGCCTGCAGAGGGCGCACTCACTCACTGGCACTCGCCTTCCTTCGCATGCACCGCCCTTGATGTGCATGCACTGACCATTATTTGCATGTCCCACAGGAAGAAGGTACCTTACTCTCCCAAACAGGAAATGCACAATTTCACTCTTCCTGATGAAGAATTTCTTCTCACACAGCATCAGTCCAACCAACGAGAAACACCAAAGCTCAGCCAATGAGAAACCATCCCCACCTTTTTCCTATAAATTCAGGCTCCCCTCCTTTGTTCTTTGGGACTTGCCTGAAGTTCAACATCGATTTTGTGACATACGTTGTAGTTCCTTTCTGTTCTGATTAAATCCATTTTGCTGGTAAAATAATTCCTCTATTATTAGTTTTAGATTAACAGACTCCACCAACTGTTGCTGACCTTAGAAATGGAGGAAGGGGGCACAAGCCAAGGTATTTAGGCAGGCAGCCCCTAGAAGCTGGAAGAAAGCAAGGAAAAGGATTCTGTTGCAGAACCATCTTGACTTTGGCCCATGAGACCAGAGCTGTACTACTGCCCTACAGAACAATGAGATAATAAATATGTATTTTAAGTCACCACAATAGAAAAGCAACACAAGCTTTCATTATATTCCCTCTACTTTTGTGTAAGGGTAAAAAAAAAAATTGTGGCGTTCCCGTTGTGGTGCAGTGGTTAACGAATCCGACTAAGAACCATGAGGTTTCGGGTTTGATCCCTGGCCTTGCTCAGTGGGTTGACGATCCAGCGTTGCCATGAGCTGTGGTGTGGGTTGCAGATGCAGCTCAAATCCTGCGTTGCTGTGGCTCTGGCGTAGGCTGGTGGCTACAGCTCCGATTCAACCCCTAGCCTGGGAACCTCCATATGCCGCAGGAGCGGCCCAAGAAATGGCAAAAAAAAGACCAAAAAAAATTGTAATGCTTGTTTAGTCCATAAAACATAGACCTAACTGAGGGATACATTTTAAAGTACTTCATTTATACCTGAAATATATGTCACATCTGTGGCATGTGGAAGTTCCCAGGCTAGGGGTAGAATAGGAGCTGCAGCAATTGGCCTACACCATGGCCACAGCAACACCAGATCTGAGCCATATCTCCAACCTCTGCCTCACCTTGTGGCAATGCTGGACCCTTAGCCCACTAAGCAAGGCCAGGGATCGAACTTGCATCCTCACAGAGGCAAGGTCATGTCCTTGACCTGCTAAGCCTCAATGGTAACTCCCCAAAGTGACTTTCTTAAATCCCCACAAGTAAAACCAGCCAGAGCCATCAGTGTGGAACCACTGCCATCATATCCAAGGATTTCAAGTACTCACAGCTGGAGCAGCTGGACTGAGCTTGGAATAGTTGGAACCAAGCAAAGAAAGCAGCAAATCCAGATCCACAGGGAGTTGAGCTGCTGCTGAATCCCTGAGGAGCAGGGCACTAAGGGAGCCCATTGGTGCCGGGGTCTGGCAAGGGCCCAGGACTGGGAGCAGGGAAGGCCACTGTCCAGACCAGCACACTGGGTGACTCCAGAGCAGGGGAAGAGAGGAGTCCAGGTGTACGTGAAGCGCCAGGGCAGAGGTAGCAATCCAGATGGCAGTGGAGAGGTCAAGGGTCAGCGCCTCTGCAGGCTGCACAGGGGTCAGGGAAATGATACTGGCAGTGTCACCAGGGCCAAGTTTTGGACCTCCAAGGCAAGGTCCAGACTGCACCCTCCAAGTCTCTTTAGGGAGCAGAGGCACCTCCAGACTGGCGAGTAACAGGGTGTTCCAAGCCCGGCACCCCAAAACCACAAGAACTTGAGCTCCTTGGCCAGCTGTCCTTCCTCAAAGCACACCTCTGTCTCTGCACGACTTCAAAGGTGGCAAGTTCACACAAAGATATTCATAGAGCTATTCCACTCATGCTCTTTGCTCTGGACGCATGGCAGATTCTCCAGAAGTTGTTTTTGATAATAAGAAAGGAGAGGGAGAGACAGAGAGAAAGAAGGAAGAAGGAGGAGTAAGAGTGAACAGATCAAAGGAATGAAAGAGGGAAAGAAATGAGAGACAAAGCTGAAAAAGGGAAGGGAGAGAGGGACACAAGTTTGGTGGGGACACACACATCCCACTGTGATCACTCTAAAGAAATCAGCTGTTTTCCAACTATGCATAGTATCTTAGCCCTTCCTAGAACAGCCTTTCTCATAAGAACAAATAATAGCTGTGACAACCTGCACATCATGGTTTAAAATTATTTTTATCTCTAAGGTAAATTATACTTAGCTTTTCTCAGAAACATTATCTAAGAGATAGAGGGTCTCAAGGCAAATAACTGCCAGTCAGAAGTAGTAAAGGTGATGGGGTCAGGAACTATCTTCACTGGGGCCAGTTCATTCTTTAAAGATGGAAGGACCACAATGTTCCCAGCAGGTGGCACCAGCTGCCTCTGCTGAGACAAGACTTCTCACCCTGGGTTCCATTCAGTGTCAAAGAGGTCTCTTCTAGCCAGATAAGGGGTTGGGTTAGGAAAGAAATCGGCAAGGTTCCAGGAGATGCTGAGCAGGGAATCTGGAGGCTTTTCGATGTATTTCTCATGTTAAACTGTTTAAAAACATGCATTGACCTGATATTGATATTCACACCATTGTGAATAATGATATTCACATCATTTGGGCTCTGAAAAAGTTAATTTTTTTCCAAGACAGAGTTAATTTAAATTAAGATCCCAAAGACAACAAAGTACCAAGAATTAGGACATCTGAAAGTATTTTTATCTGATAGGATAATTAGTGAAGGGCTCATACTGAAACTAGCTTTCCCGTAACAAAGGAGAGAGAAACCAATTCTGAAGGAAACCCCGGGGAAGGGAACCTAGGTTAGAGATTCCTGGGATCAGCCAATGTTTCTGCTGCTTCGCTGGTGACTTACAGAGACCCGGAGCATCCAGCTTGCATTCTGAGCTCCAGGCTGTGCATTTCCTACAAGTGAGCAAATAGCAGGACCGAAAGCCTTTCCATCTCCAGGCGAGAAGTAAGCTTCTTTGGGAAGGCAGGGAACATCACAGGTTATCTTGGGAATCATCCTCAAAATCTGGAACAGGGAGTAGAACTTCATTAGTCTAGTTCTTACATGTGTGGGCTCATAGGTTTCCAGAGAAAGAGGAGTTTGGCAGTCCAGATCCATGACTAATTTCCAGTGAAGATCTGTGCGGCCACTGTCCCTTAGGCCTCCTTCCCTGTAGACCACCTGCCCCGTAGGCCTCCCATCCCTTAGGCCAGTGACATTTGAAACTTCTGCAGCTGCTTTTACGGTCATCCTGCCACCAAAACTTTACTTTTGAAAGATAGTTTAAAGTGCAAAAGTAATACATGTGAACGGCAAGATGTTTGAAACCACTGAAAGCTGTAAGAAAAGAATACAAGGATTGAGAAGGTATTGATGACATATTTCTAAGGAAGAGCTGGTGTCCAAGGCCAGGGGGGTAGGACCCTGTGTCTGTGCCTGGGGAGCACCTTTTGAACTCTGAGATGCAGAAAGGATGGTGCCTGTGTTATACGGAACGAAGTTGTCTTTATACAGTTTTGGTAGCAAGTTTTTGGATCACACGCTGTTTTATGTCTGCTTTGATGCCATTAGCGTGTTTGATGGGATCAGGGCACCTGACTTGCTGCGGTGTGAAGTCTGATCTATCATGTGGACAAGAACACGAATGTGGTCGGGGGATTTTACCAGGAGGATTATAAACGTGCCAGGAGTGTTTGAAAGAATCAGATGTTACATTCTCAATTATAGCTTCAAGTAGCTAAGGTAGTTTAGTCAAGTTTAGAAATGCTATTTTGAGGGGAACTTAATCTGTCAGATTTATCCACAGGTTAAGAACCGATCTCAGAACTATCTTTGGATTTTCCTTTTTTCTTTCTTTCTTTTTTTTTTTTTTTTTTTTTTTTTGCCTCACCTGTGGCATTTGGAAGTTCCCAGGCCAAGGATCAAACCTGAGCCACATCAGAGACTTAACCCGCTGAACCACGATGGAACTTCCGGATATTCTAACATTATCAGGCCACTGAATAAACTAGCAAGTTTCATGAACTGAACAGAAAGATTAAAGAACATTTGGTTTCAACATCATCATTCGAGGTCATGAGGTATTGATAAAAAACATAAGCTTCTCTGCTCCACCAAACACTCATGAACAGACCTCTGGCCACAGTTTACAAAAGCAAGGGAGACCCCTCCCCCGTCCCCACCCTCAACCCAGAAAAGACCAAGGCTCTTTCTAACGACCTTATGATTTTTTTTTCTGATTAATGCAATTTTGGAATATTTTTATAACAGTAGTGTTTTCCAATGGATGTCTTTCCTCCTAAAAGGGCATTTTGAGAGAGAGAGACAGGATTCCCCATTCGTTCTTGGGAAGCTCAGTGAGTTTTGGGGGTTCCACCACTTGTTTCTCCTCTCATGGGGGAGGATGGTGCACCCCCTCCCCTGGCTCCTGCAGTGCTGCCCAACCCCTGCTAAGGGAAGACTCAGGAGAGGCCCTCGGACACGCCCTTCTCCATGGTTCCCAGACTTCTGGATTCCACACACCAGCAACAGCTGCACACAAAAACAAAAAAACAAAAAAAAATTTGGTGACCTACATAGATTTGTCCACCATTCACGTGGCCCCATGAGAGTGAAAAACAAAACCAAACCTGCCACTTCCCGTGCAAATCATTTTATTACCGGAACAGCATTTTATTGCCCAAGGGCAGAAAGGCCAGAACTTCGGCTAATGACAACGTTTTCTGTGAAATACACAGAGCTGAGTGTGTGTGGCTGTAAATGCCTCAGGGCAGACCAGACCCGAGCTGGGAAATTCAGCCCCTGGACTGGGCTGTGTGAAGTCACACCTGCTTTGCCTGGGCTGGCAGGGCTCTGTCACCCGCTGCCATATCATGCAGGCCCAGCTATGCTCCCCTGACATCCTCCTCCTCCCCAGCCCTGCTGCCAGGCCCCCTTCCCCCCCAGTGGGCAGAAGTGCCCGCCTCTTTCTCCCTAAACCAGCTATCCCCCTTGAGTAACGTGCCTGCAAATGATGGTTAAGTCAGCATTATTTTAGCATCCAAAGTTGTCACTGGGCCAGTCATGAGCCCAAAGACATCACTTGAGCCCCTCCCTTCTCCAGGGAGCAGCTGCAGGGAACAGCCCGCTTCCAAAAAAAAAAAAACAGAAAGAAGGTTCTGCTCTGGGACCATGGTCTTTTGTGGGAGGACATTTAGTAGGACTGTACCATTTCCATCATCTTTCCCACAGAAAATGTAAAAAGATACTTCTCACCCATAGAAATACTTCTTAGTGTCAGCCCCCAAACATTCTCCATGTAACTGTCTCAGGCAGAGCTGAGGCTTTCAGACACCCAGAGAAGCAATCTTACTGAAAAGCTTCCCAATGCGTTTGATGATTAAATAGAAGTTACATTAGTTTTCTATAGACGAGAAAAGAAGTTTTTTCTTTCTTTCTTTCTTTTTTCCCTTTTTTCGGCTGTACTCACGGCATATGAAAGGGATAGAATCCCAGCCACAGGCAGCTGTGACCTATACCACATCTTCGGCAATGCTGGATCCTTAACCTGCTGCACCACAGCAGGAACTCCCAGGAAAGGTTTAAAATATATATATATGTTCAATATCTTTTACCTTCTTTTAAAGATTAATGTTTTAGGAGTTCCCGTCGTGGCACAGTGGTTAACAAATCCGACTAGGAACCATGAGGTTGCGGGTTCGATCCCGGCCCTTGCTCAGTGGGTTAACGATCCCGCGTTGCTGTGAGCTGTGGTGTAGGTTGCAGACGCGGCTCGGATCCCGCATTGCTGTGGCTCTGGCGTAGGCCGGCGGCTACAGCTCCGATTAGACCCCTAGTCTGGGAACCTCCATATGCCATGGGAAGCAGCCCTAGAAAAGGCAAAAAGACAAAAAAAATTAATGTTTTATAGGACCTCTGATGATTAGAATACCTGTGCCATAATTGGGCAAACACTTAAGACACATTCATTTATTCAACAAATGTTTTTAAAGCACCTACTATGTGCCAACCACAGCACTGGCTTTGGAGATACAATAATGAAAACTCACCTTTTCCTCAAGGGGCTCAGGGAGCAGACACGTCTACCATAAAGGAGATGTGCTCCCAGGGCTTTCCTGGCTTCCTGGGCAGGTACAGAGCAGCGTGGGGTTGGGGGAGGTACCAGTTGTACCTGAACAATGGGGAGCGGCTTTCTTGGGGCAGCAGGCACCAGGGAAAAGGCCAGCCTGCCAGCAGTGGGATGGTGATGGCTGCAGAAGTCACACTGAGGAACATGGACGTTGTCCTGAAGGCTTGGGAGGTTACGACCTGCTGGTGGTCTCTCAGCTTTGCACTGCAGTTTGACAGTGAGGTTAAGACTTTGCAGATACATTTCCATTTGCCAGCTGGCCCCGCATTAGTCTCCACCATCAGGGGTGGGAGGCTGGGGGTAGGATCGCAGCCTCCTGTTGTTATCAACATCACCCTGGAAAACTGGCAGCTCTTTTCCACACCCTGAACCAGCCAGCCCTTGCCCTGCAGAGGTGGCAGCGCCCCAGGCAGCAGCCTCACTCCAGGCCCCTCTTGGCCCCAGCCTCCTGGCACCCTCCCAGAGGGCAGGTTCTGGCAACCCCAGCCTCCGCCTGTCTCCCAGCCCCAAGGCTGGAAGATGCTTCCTGCCCTTACTCTCTCAGCTGCCTCAGTTTTCTGTTTTTTACCTGCTTACCTGCTTTCTTACATTCAGTTTTCTCTGTTGAAACACACAGGGTTGTGTGTGTTGTCCTGACTTGACTGTGTCAGATACCATGCGGGGGGTGATGTCCAAGAAAGCAGACCCACAGCTCAGGCCACGGGCCCTGAGAGCAGTGCCAGCTCCTTGCTGATGAGAAGTGGCTCTCAGTGGCCCGGAAGATACAGCAGCATCACTACTAGTCAGATCATCACCACTGGTTCGTCGTGATGAAGTGTCTACTGGCCTGTCGTGAGAACCAAGTGGCTGCAGCGCCTGACCATTAGGGTGGCAATGAACAAACCTGGGGTGGGGGGACGCAACCGTGCTTGAGAAGGATCCAGCATCTGAGGGCCTGGCTACAGGAGTGGCCATTAGGAATCACCTGCAAAGTAGACTCAGTACCTTCCTCTTGGTTTGAAGATGTGCAAGAAAGACCATTTTGATCCCGAAGGCTTCTGAAAATGCATTTTTATTACTTTATTGTAATGGAGCATCTGGTGAACTAATACATGTCTGGACTCGGGCGCCTGCTGGAACATGTAGCACCACATGGCTTCGCACGCCTCAGCGCTCATCTCACAGGCTGATTCCTGGGGTTTGGACGACTTGTTCCCCTGTCGGGGTCCATGCCCTGCAGGCAACCATCTGTGTGGCTCGGGGGCCCCCAGAGCTCTGCTCCCCGGCTATCTGTAGCCCATCCCTGTGTTCAGGAGCTCTGCCTGGGAGAACTTCCCGATCCTGAACAATGCTCCCTCCCTCGCTTCCTACTGTGGATCTGTCCTGAGTTATGTACACTAAAGCCAGCTCAGAGGATCCAGAATTAGTGGAACCCATTCAGTGAAAAAAGCATAACAATTATGTTATAAATGTGAAAATGTGGAATTAGCTCAAAGGCTTTGAAGAGGCCTGTGTGAGCTTCTGTCCCATTAGAGCAAACCCACCCCTGTTCTGGCCCCTTCCTGAGAACTCTCGCCTTGTCCCCACCACACCCAGAAGCCTCTCCTTCTTCAAGTCCAGCACCCCCCACTCACCCAGATGTTCCCTTGGACACACTGTGCTCTGTGGCCACCCCCCAGAGACCTGGATAACTGTGTGGAGAGCTGTGTACACAGGGATGGGGTCTCAGGGGAGAATGGGAGGCCAGTGCCCTGGATGAAAGGGGAGCGGTCAGCACGTGCCCTTGCCACGCTGTGTCCCCTGTAGACGTGGTCACCCAGTGAAATGCCCTTAAGCACATGTTTAAGTAAATCACTTTTGGGAGCAGGCTGAGAACGGAACTAGAGACCCCAGGCCAAGCACCTGAGCACAGCTGGATGGTAACGCGTGTGGCTCGAACAGAGAACCCAAATGCCTGCCCGTCAGCCCAGCAGCCACCCCACTCGCAGCTACTCTGAGACCCAAATGGAGGGGTGTGCATTGACCCCAGTACATTTCCTTTGCCAGGCAAGCCACAAAATTCCTTGACCTTATTTGATCACTCATGGTGAATTACCTCTCAGGTTTATCAGCTCAAAACTGACAAATGTGTTTGTTCATTCAATTCTTTTTTTTTTTTTTAATTTTTTTTTTAGGCCACACCAGGGCATGTGGAAGTTCCTGAGCCAGCAATCAGTCCCACATCACAGCAGTGACCCAAGCCACTGCAGTGACAACACCAGATCCTTAACCCTCTGCATCACAGGAGAACGCCTGTTCATTCAATTCCAGAAGCATCAAGTGCCTACTAGATTCAAAGACAAAGAAAAGCAGATGATTGCATAATGTGACTAAGCGGCTGCCAGTTGGAAAAGCTGAGCAGCCAGGACCTGGAGGCTGAGGCAGGGGGAGGGAAGAGGGAGGGCTGGGAATGGAAAAGTACTGGTTCTGAGTTCCTGTGGAGGAAAGGTCTTCAAAGCCCCCAGACTAGGTGGTCTTGGCAGAGGCCCTGAGCCAGGCCTCATCTGGGGCAGCTTCCCCAGGAATGGAGGTACCTGGCCGGGCAGATGGACGTGCCCCGGAGCATGGCTGGGGTGTGGAGTGGGCGTCTGGCTGCTGAGGCTTGGACTGAAGTCCTTCCAGAAAATAGCAGTGCCCTGGCTGTGCCCCAAGTCCCCACCCTTCATGAGAACTGCCAGGTAAAACTTTGTAATGGCCTACGGTCAGCTCTGAAAAATCACACGTGGAATTCTGACCTGAGCCAGACTCTTCCTACTAGAGGTAAAGCAGGATGTGTGTTCTCAACCCCAGTGTTCCTGTTATTTGTGTGGCAGTCCTTCATTATGGCTGGGGGTGGGGGGAGGGGGTGTCCTGTGCACTGGGGGACGTTTGACAGTCTCCTTGGCCTCCCTCCACTAGATGCCAGAAGTTGTGACAGCCCCAAATATCTGCAGACGGGGCCAGACATCCCGGGGGGCAGCTGAAATAGAGGACAAGCCACTCAGAGTCTGTGCATGCCTTTCTACCTCTGCTACCTTTGTGGCAACGCCCTGCAATGCTTTCTCCACCCCAAACAACCCTCCTCTCCTCTTCCACTCCTGGGGCTTACCCCTACCCCTCCTCTCTGAAGCCCTCCCTGACCCCACTGCCCCTTTGCATGGTCAGGTCCACCCTGACCTTTGCACGGCATCTGAACTCAACAAACATTTCCACTCAGATCATCTCAGTGTCTCAGATGCGACACATCCATCCACACAGGTCTGGCGCTTAATGGGCACACGATCAGTGTGGAGGAGGGTGGATTCAGAGGATGGGACAAAGAACCGAGGGTCAGAGAAACGCACACACACACCAGCAGAGACCCAGGGCCTGGAAACAAACAGAAGGGGCATCCAGGGAGTGCTTCTTGCTCTGAGTGAAATGCTACTGAGAATTCAAGCTGGAAAAAGATGAAAACTGTCCCCCGTGTGCACCACTCAGGTAGGCTCTGGTGACACTGTGGAGCAGTCTGAGTGATGGGCAGATGGCCCACTGCAGGGGGCTGAAGACTGGCTGGGTGGGTGGCAAGGAGGTGGAAACACTTTCAAGGAGACTCTGGGGAGTTCCCGTCCTGGCGCAGTGGTTAACGAATCCGACTAGGAACCATGAGGTTGCGGGTTCAGTCCCTGCCCTTGCTCAGTGGGTTAACGATCCGGCATTGCCGTGAGCTGTGGTGTAGGTTGCAGACGCGGCTCGGATCCCGCGCAGCTGTGGCTCTGGCGTAGGCCGGCGGCTATGGTTCCGATTCGACCCCTAGCCTGGGAACCTCCATATGCCGCAGGAGCATCCCAAGAAATAGCTAAAAAAAAAAAAGGAGACTCTGACAAGATGAGAGAGGTGGTGACCACAAGGGGTGAAGATCAGCAAGGGACATTTAAGAAGCGAGAGACGTCAGCATGTTCAGGGCTGTTGAGAAGGATGGAGCCAACCATGGAGGGCAGGCAACAAGCAGACATGGTGGAGACCAGGGCTCAGGGATGCAGGGTCCAGAGGGAGAGCAGGGGTGACCGGAGCACACAGGGGAGGGGACTGTGTTGGAGGAGAGGCACCCCTTCCTCAGAAATGGCAGACCCACAGGTGCGGGGCAGGTGTTGTGTGTCCGCAGGTGAAGGGGGAGGGAAATCACCTTCTAGTGAAGCGCCAGGGGTGGGGGTGGGTGTGCAGTGTGAGGGCACGGGGACGGGGACAGTGAGCAGAGTAGGTCTGGAGATTCCTGTGGACAGAGAGAAAGCTCAGCTGGGCAGCACTGAAGCCATGGGAACAGAGAGAAGGGGTCAGCCCTGAATGGGCACTTCCTGTGTGCCAGGCCTTTTAAACAGCTTTTCACCTATGTCTCAATAACAACTTGATGAAGGTGGAATGTCCACTTTACAGATGTGCACATGAAGACAAGGTGAAGTGTGCCCAGAGGTCCCAGTGGCAGCCGCCTGGAGTGCTGTCTGAGGCCAGAAGCTGCTCCTGGGGTCTCTGGAGGGGAGAAGGAAGTGTGAACAGTCTAGGCCGGGAGTGGACTACTGGAGATGGGGTGCAGAGCTGACCTAGAGTCAGGCGAAGGCGGGCCAGGAGTTCATCTCAGGAAGGTCACCCTGGGGAGTTTCAGGAGCATGGAATTGGAAATAGTGTTCATTTAGTTTAAAGGTTGGACTGTAAAAGAATGAAGGTGGCTGGTTACTGAAGTACAATTTGTCTCCAGAGTCTACAGTATAGGATCCACAGGCATAGAGCAGCACTAAAGAGTGAGCTGGGGACATGGCACAGGACAAAGGAGTACCCCCAGAAAAGCCGGGCAGAGCTTGGAGAGTGGCACACCAAGGGGAGCCAAAGGACCTCACATGTTATCCTCTTTCTCAATGGGACCAGCAGGAAAAAGCACATTTTACGGTGGAAACCAACAAGAAGGAGAAATAATCCTGCAGAGAATGTTTCCTGCAGATGATTCTGCCAGAACAGAGCTTTGCGGGGTGTCCGGGGATGTTCTTTGTTGTGGGACCTGCACAATGCTGGGTGATAATTTAAATGTACAGCATTTGTTGGCAATCGCTTGTCTGCCTTAATTTAGCGTCTTAGCGTTATTTTGCTTGTTGCTGGGAGTGATCGCTAATGAAAACCTGCCGCAAAGATCAACTCTGAATACATTTGAAGTGAGGCATCCAGGGCACAGTCTTAAGGATTTTCAGAAACCAACTCCCTCTTGGGACACTCATGGAAAATATGAACAAGAAAGATGGAGCGGAGCCTGCCCTCAGCCGCCGCAAACCCACCGTAGGGGCAATTCTCCATCCAGGTTTCCCACTTGCAAGGTGAGGCGACCCAAGGACGAAGCCCTACAGCTCCGCTTAAAGCCTCCGTGTTGTCTGTTTGCCTCTACAAGTTGCTCCAGCGCTCGGTGGTCACAGACGAAAGCTGACGGTGTAAGGAGCGACCCCCGCGGGGTCCTCGCGGTCTCGGACCGCAGGCCGGCTCCACGTGGTCAGCACAGGTTAGAGGGTGCCAGGCAGCTCCTGAGCGCAAGCTCTGGGCCTGGCACTCGCGCCTGCAGCAGTCGGTTCCTGCCCACGCGGGAGCACGAGAGCAGCCGCTGCTCCGGGGGTCTGCTTAGGGAACATTCCTGGCTCATCCATACTCTCCGCGGGGAGCGCGGGCCCGGGGCGCTGCTGCGGCTCCTAGCCCCGCCCTTCTTCCGCCACGCAAGCCCGCCGCTTTCCGCTAGAGGGACGGAGCGCGCTCCAGGGTTCCTGGAGCAGTCGGGGCGGGGCCTGGGGTTGTTGGGGCGGGGCTCATCGCTGGCTGGGCAGGGAGAGCGACGCAGGCGGAAAGGAGCGGGGCACCAGCGGCGCGGGGCGGGGCCGGGCTCGGCGGAGGCGGGGTGAGGGGCGGGGCTGGGCGTCGCTACCCGCTGGGCGCAGCTCCAGGTCGGGTTCCCGCCTGTGCCCCGCCCCCAACAACGGGCCCGCAAGGCTGCGGGCAGGCGCGGCCCAGCCGCTGAGCAGCAGGAGGCGCGAGGCGATCGCGCAGCCTGGCGTCGGGGCGGGGGGCGCCGGCGGGCCCAGAGGCCGCTATGAAGCCAAGCGGCGAGGATAGGGCGGCGCGGGCCGGGGGCCCGTGGGAGGAGTGCTTCGAGGCGGCGGTGCAGCTCGCGCTGCGGGCAGGACAGGTGAGCGCAGCCCGGAGCGCACGGCGGGCGCGCTCGGACTTGGGGCAGAGTGGGCGCGGGGTGTGGGCGGTGGGTCTGAGACCCCGCGGGCTGGCGGGTCCGGCCACGCTGGGCCAGGCGACCGGGACTGCCAACCGCAGAGGGGCTCTGCACCTCTTCCTTACACCTGTGCACCTGCCGCCCCTGCACGGGCTCCCTGGGTCCCGCGGGTCGGAGACGCGGGCCGGGATCTGCGCGCAGAACTGCCGGGGAGGGTCGGGGCGCTGGAACTGCCTTGGAATTGATCCATTGGGCAGAACGTGGTGCGGTTGCCCTAGGTTCGAACTCCGCCGTGGGGAGGTCGAGCGGACGGCCTCTCCTCGCGCATCCGGAGTCTAGAGGGTTCCTCTCGGTATTTGGAGGAACTGCTACCCACACCGGAAGGGTGAAGGTCGAGCAGCGGAGCTGAAGAAACCTTCGTAGAGCAATCCCTCTCCTCTCACTTTAGTGTGTGTTCTGTTCCCTCATTTCCCTGGTGCCCGACACCTGAGGGGTCCTTAGGCCACGTGCGGCGGCGAATAGGGGTTTGGGCTCTCCGGGACTGTCCCGCGCGGGGTGGGGCGGGGGGGAGGCCGGGCGGAGAAACGTCCTCCTCCCGCCTCGCGCGCGCGTAAAGGCGCACGGCTTCGTTCTGGCGATCCCAAGCGGGGGTGGACAGGAGTAGGAGGAGCCCTGCCCGCAGACGGACTTACTGTTCGGACTGGTAATTTCTTTTCAGTCTGAAAGTTCTGCACAGGTTGAAAACAGGTTGTCACCCGTCCTGCGTTTGAAGTGAGCCCTCACGTGTACAGTGATGGTGCGGTTCTTGGAGTGACTCCTCTAATCCCCTAAACGTTAATCTTCAACCCTAGCGGACATCTTCTGTGTTGGAGGCCCCCCCCCACCCCGCCTCAGCCCAGAAGGAAAACACGCCTTAAAGGGGCGCTGGGAGGCTTGATCCTTGGGGAAAAGGAGGACCCCAACCTTACCTGCTACTTGGATGAAGCTTGTAACTGCAGGACAAGCGTTCTTCCTGGAAAGCAGCGCCAATGGGCGCAGGGCGCACTTGCTTCCCCTCCCTGAGCCCCCCACTTCCTCTCCAGAGTAAACGTATCAGGATATTTGGTAACTTTTAGTTCTACCATAAGCCTTTTCTTCTTTCAGTCTTTGAGAAGAAGCCAGTTTAGGATTCAGACATCACTGTGTAAACCCTTGTGAGTTATGGGTTTCTGTGGTTTTTCAAATTTAGATCCTTGAGGAAACAGAGTTTTTGAAACATTTTTTATACAAATTTCCCAACGCTTACATAGACCTTGCAGTGTGGCGGGCACCATTCTAATGGTCTTAGGAATTTTAACTCAGATAGCTTCTGCTTTTGCAACTTGCTGAGGACAGAAAAGGCTGTTTCTGAGAGTAGGGGAAGGGTACAGTAAGGATTCTGACATCAGGAGTCTGGTCAGGGGGCCCAGGACTCCGGGCTCCCTCTTGGGCAGTATGCTGATGCTGCCTATCTGCTGGCTGCACAGTGGCCCGGAGAGTGGCCAAATGGTCAGTGGCTGAGACAAACAGAAGCTACAGGTCATCCTAACCTGTGTAAAGAGGGACAGATTGTCTTCACCATGTTCTGGCAGTAATAGGGTGCTGACTGGACAAAGACCTGGCCTGGAGGGAGCCAAGGGGGTGATCCTTTGGCGCCTCCCTCAGCCCGGGGGAGGGGGGCGAGGGGGTGGATGCAGGTGCCATGGCCTTGTGGCCAGACACGCCCACCCCCTTGTTTCTGCTGTTTTATTGTTTGCTGCTCTCAGCTGCTCCAGTGTCTGGGTTCTGCACACTCAGAGGTACAGGGAGCAGAGGGAGGGCCCTCTGACTTTCAGACTCTGGTTCTGTTCAGGGTGGCCCTAGATGATTTGCTGTCACCTCCCAGCTGCCCCATCCTGAGAGGCCTCCCTGCCCCAAGTGCCGCCCTCTCCAGGAAGGCCTCCATCACCCATTCCTGTGGTGCCTCTGGGAGGCATCCCTTCCAGTCCCAGCAACCCACCACTTCAGTAGCCCTTCCCTGGCTCTTGAGCCAGCCCCACCCCATCACCACCACAAATACAAAGAGCAATATTCATCAAAATGGGTATTTGTCATCTTTATGTGATGGGTGAACAAACTATCTTAGCAAATTATGCTGTTTAAGTTGTCCTGCAGGGGTATGATCCAGGCCTTGTTGAGCCTGAAGTTTAGACAATTTAGGGGCCCTTTTTAAGAAAAAAATACAAAATTACAAATTCAAAATTAGAGGTAAAAATGGTTTATTCAGGGAGTTCCCCTCATGGCGCAGTGTTTAACGAATCCGACTAGGAACCATGAGGTTGCGGGTTCGGTCCCTGCCCTTGCTCAGTGGGTTAACGATCCCGCGTTGCTGTGAGCTGTGGTGTAGGTTGCAGACGCGGCTCGGATCCCGCGTTGCTGTGGCTCTGGCGTAGGCCGGTGGCTACAGCTCCGATTCGACCCCTAGCCTGGGAACCTCCATATGCCGTGGGAGCGGCCCAAGAAATGGCAAAAAGACAAAAAAAAAAAAAAGGTTTATTCAGGATAAGAAAGATCACAACAGTATACATTTTAAGATGTTAACAACTATAACAAAATACGTAAAAATAATTTTTAACTGCTTCTCAATCTTCTGTAATACTTTTTCCACATTTTTTGTCTTCATAGCCTTTGCATCTTTGAATGATAATGATTTTGTCATACTTTCTACAGAGAGACTAGAAAGATAAATTCAGGCTTTCCTGTAGCATGGCTAATTGAAATTAATTACTGATAGCTTTAAAAAGTTTAGGCTTTCAAACTTGTTGTTGATAGGATCATGTAAATTTTTCAGATCACCATCAATTTTAGAATCTCGTCGGCTTTGTTCTGTATATTACTTGTAAGGTGGGGAAGAATTTTCTGGTGCCGCCCTCTCCAGGAAGGAACCTCGTGGTTCCTAGTCAGATTTGTTTCTGCTGTGCTGTAAAGGCGATGCACTGGGGGATGCCCGGGGGTGGGGGGGAGGCGGGGGCTCCAACCCAATGTCCCCACTCATCTGGTGTGCACTGCCAGCAGCTACTGTTTTGATTTGTGATTTTATTTTTTATCAGTTGCTCACACAGGAAACTAAGTGAGATACCACCAAAGGCACTGTCGTGAAAGCAGCAGTGCCCTGTCCTGTGTCATCCCGTTCGTTTCCCCCAGAGCTTACTGTTCCCAGTTTTCTGATCATTACACCCATTTTCTAAATAATAGGTCTTTTTTTTTCTTTTTTCTTTTTAGAGCCTCACCTGCTGCGTATGGAAGTTCTCAGGCTAGGGGTCAAATTGGAGCTGCAGATGCCGGCCTACACCACAGCCACAGCAACACCAGATCTGAGCCGTGTCTCCCTATGCCACAGCTCAAAGCAAGATCGGATCCTTGACCCACTGAATGAGACCAGAGATTGAACCCGGGTCCTCATGGATGCTAGTCAGGTGTTTTGTTTTTTTGTGGGGTTTTTTTTTTTTTTTGGCTTTTTAGGGCCGCACCCGCAGCATATGTAGGTTCCTAGGCTAGGGGTCCAAACAGAGCTACAGCTGCCGGCCTATACCACAGTCACAGCCACGCAGGGTCCGAGCCGAGTCTGTGACCTACACCACAGCTCACGGCAGCGCCGGATCCTTGACCTGCTGAGCAAGGCCAGGGATCGAACTCGCAACCTTGTGGTTCCTAGTCAGATTTGTTTCTGCTGTGCTATGATGGGAACTCCAATGCTAGTCAGGTTTGTTTCCGCTCTGCTGCAATGGGAATTCCAACAATAGCTCTTTCTTCCATCCTCCAAGCTAGACAGTTATGCCATGTGGCTGTGTTACCCGTTGGCTCCATTGGTAGCCACACCCAGGTTCTGTGGCCACACTGTCAAGCTGGGTAGTGTAGCTGTTTTTTCTTATAGAACTTGTGTTTCCCTTAAATTAAAATAAAAAAGAAAAGTTTTTCTCTTTGCTCAGTTTTCTGCATCCCTCCCAACAGCCACCTCCCGACTTCCCAACAGAACTTCTGATGATCCCTCCCTTGTGGACACTCTGGGGCCCACTGCTGGGGAGACGTGTTCTCACCCTGTCTCCTGTAGCAGAAGCACCAGAGGCTGAGTCCACACCAGGGTTCCTACATGCTAGTTCTGCAAGGGCCACAAATGAGCCCTTCTCCCATGTCCCCAGCTGACGCGCATGTGGGGATAGGACTTGGAGGAGCACTGCTGGGAAGTATTTTGTTACTTGAAATATGGCAACTTATTCATTGCACTCTTGAGGAAACTTTGGACCACGTCCAGTGTGGAGTTATTATGAATAATATTGCTCATACTTCACTCTTGCATGTGTCTTTTGGTTATGTACTCATGCATTTCTGCTGGGGATAGAGTCACAACAGGAGGGAAATCGCTGTGTCATGGGGTGTGAAATTCTGCCAGGTGCTTTTCCAAGGCGGCCCTGCCCATCCACACTCCTCCCACAGCAGACAGACCTCCTTAGCCGGGCCTCTTGGACAACACTTGGTATTGTCTGTCTTTTGATTTTAGCCCTTCTGATGGGTTTGAGGTAGTATTTTAGAGTGGTTTTAATTTGCATGTCCCATCTGACTAATAAACTCTGGTGTCTTTTTATGTGTTTATTGACCTCCCGGAGATCCTAAACGGTGGTGCTGAAGCTGCTTAGAAATGTGTTCATTCAGTCCACAAATATTTGAGTAACTCTGGAAAGGATTTTCCTGTGAGTGCGCCTGAGGTGGGGGCAGAGTCCTGTGTGGAGCCCTCCGGGGTGACGGGGAGGCCACGGGGAGCCCTGCAGTGCCACAGGATGGGGGCCCGGAACCTGTCTCTGATGGAAGCTATTAAAATCGTGCCAGTGAAGAACAATGGTGGATCTGACCAGAGGTAGGGAACCAGGTGGTGATGCAGATGCTTTGTGCAGGTGGATTGGAGGCTGGGCTGAGAGGAGCTGGGTGCCGGCAAGGTTTGGGCCCAAAAAAATGGTCCAGTGGATTTGCCGAAACTAAGGGGGAGCCAGTGTGGAGGTAGAGATCAGACCTGTGAGCTGCTGAGCTTGAATTGCCAGGGGGCAGTGGCAGGGGGGGTTGTCTCTGAGTAGAGGTGTTTGGATGGAGAGTTCACAGGGGAGGCCAGGTGGAGCCCACAGTCTGGAGCCATTGCCTGGGCTGGTATCTAAGGCCGGTCCTGGGACAGGGAGAGAGTGGGCTTGTGCATCCCACTCTCCTTAGGTGGCTCCTCTGGGAGATCCCCACCTGGCAGGGATGGAGGCCTTGCTTCAGAGAAGCCCCCCTGCTATCCTGCCTGCAGAAGGAGGGGCAGGTAGTGATCTCCCATTTCTGCTCTCAGTCCCAGCCTCACCTCCCCCTCCCCCTGCCAGCATCCCAAGCCTTCACAAGAGGAGGGTCTCCCCTGTTGACGGTTGTAACACTTTCACCAACGTTTAAAGCCTCAGCCAAGATAGAATTCGTGACACAATAGCTGGCAGGTGCAGCAAAAGCCCTGTTGGCACATGTGGGCTGCGGGTCCAGGAGCAGTCTATGGAGAGCTCTCTCATGCAGAGAAGGGTTTGTGTTTCCTTCTATTTCCTTCAACTGATTGAACGAGGCCCACCCACATTCCAAAGGGCAGTCTGCTTTTTGGTTGGTGCATCTCATCCAAAACACCCTTGTAGAAACACCCAGAATAACATTTGATGTAGTATTTGGGTGCCCTGTTGCCCAATCAGGTTGACACTAAGAGTAACCATCACATCACACTCAGAAGCCTGGAACCCGAAATGCAGCAGTACCGTTCAGCCCCACACCTGACAGAGGAAAGGTGTGGCCTGTTGAAACCCCTCTTGTTCAGAGTTCTTGATGGGCTATTCTATAGCTTGCTCAGTAGGAATGGGTGATAATCGTGTGGCCCACTTGGGGGCAGTTACTGGAACCAAGGTGGTGCACAGACAAGAAAATGTCATTTGACGTGTTCTGAGTGATACCTTGGATGCCGGAGCTGTGAGGTTTGGAATTCAGGCTTAAGTAATGGAGGGCCCATATTTTATATATTAAACATTAACAGAATGTTATTTGGAGGGAGAAACTCAGGTCAGGAGGTTTGTGGAGTGCATTAGTTAGTGAGTAGCTGAAAAACAGTAATTAAAAAACAGCATGCACTAACTTACTGCTGGCAGAATGAGAAGGTTTAAAATCCCTAAGACTAAGAGAAATAGATGTGGTACAGGGTTTTAGCAGGTAACTCACCTGGAATCCCATGGGCCATCCTCCTAAGGATGAAACTGTAGCTAAAAGGCTGGGCTGATTCAGCCTAATACTGATTTATTTTATTTTATTTTTTAAATTTTTTCTTTTTGTCTTTTTAGGGCCGTACCCAAGGCATACGGATGTTCCCAGGCTAGGGGTCAAATTAGAGCTATAGCTGCCGGTATACACCACAGCTACAGCAATGCAGTATCTGAGCTGCATCTGCGAACTACACCATAGCTCATGGCAATGCCCAATCCTTAACCCACTGAGTGAGGCCAGGGATCGAACCTGAGTCCTCATGGATACTAGTGAAATTCATTTCCTCTGAGCCACATCAGGAACTCCTGATTTATCCTGATTTATCTTAAAACAAGACACTCTCCCCACCTTTCCGTTCGGTGTAGGAAAATGTCTGAATTAAATTTGGTTTTTGGCCATGTCCACAACACATGGAAGTTCCCAGGCAAGGGATGGAACCCATGCCACAGCAGTGACCCAAGCTTATGCTGTGACAATGCCGAATCCTTAACCGCTGGGCCACTAGGGGACTCTGTTTCTTTCTTTTTACTTTCTTTCTTTTTCTTTTTTTTTTTTCTTTTTTTTTTTTTTGCTTTTTAGGGCTGCACTCGGGGCATATGGAAGTTCCCAGGCTAGGGATTGAATTGGAGCTACAGCTGCCGTCCTACGTCACAGCCACAGCTTACACCACAGCTTACGGCAACGCCGGATCCTTAACCCACTGAGCAAGACCAGGGATCAAACCCGCATCCTCGTGGATTCTAGTCGTTTTCGTTAACTGCTGAGCCATGAAGGGAACTCCCCAGGGAACTCTGAATTAAACTTTCCTTAACCTAGTATGGAGATTTGCACATTATATGTGTGGTAGGTTTGGGAGTTTTGTGGTAAGTCATTAAATTTTGCAAGGCCTTGGACCTCTTGGGTGGACCGACTGTCAGAGGAGGGGGTCGGAAGTATGTCTGGGGCAGTGACGGCTGGCTCATTAGAAGGGCAGTGTCCTTTGGGTCAGTAATTCAGAAATGGGATCTACATGTAAGTGGATGAGAGGGAGGACGTGGGGGTGACCTGCAGTTCCCTCCCAGGCATCCAGGGCCCAAAGGAGGAGCAGCAGGTGAAGAAGATGGTCACAACAGATCCATGGGCGGCCCACCCTGAGCTGAAGGTCACAGGCCCACAGGAAACAATCATAGCTCTGCAGTAATAAACAGGAATCAAATCAATACAGAGATACCTCGGAGTCACGCTGTAGCATCATCCTCCTGGATCCATAATCTCCCTCCTTTGTATGACTCCTGGCTGGGCCCTGGCTTCCCTGGAAAGGAACTCAGGTGACATCAGAAACACCCCCACCCCCCACTGCTGTTGCTCACCATGCTGGTTCTGTTTGGGTCTGGAGGACCAAGTGTGCAGAGGCTCCTTGAGGCTTCATCTTCCTGGCATCTTCCCGACATCATCACTGTGAGCTCCGTGCGGCTCAGGGACTGTGGCCAGCAGGCGTGTGCTAGGCCCTGTTTGGGCTGTAGAACCCGCCTGCGGGGGCAGTTCAGAGACAAGGCTGACAGGGTCCTGTCCGGCCACCAGGAGCGCACTTAGAGGTGAGCACCTCTCTCTGTGGGGAGATGGCATCTGAGTCACAAAGGAGAGCTCAGGTGGCCAGTGGGAAGGTGGTACAGGGGGCATGGACACAGAGGTGGGCGGATGGCCTGGCTCCGTCAGAGATGGGGACAGAGGTGGGACAGTCCCTTGTTCCCACGCAAGTCTACTTAGACTCTGGGGGGGCCAGGGGCCCAGGTTCCTTCCTGCTTATTGCTCAGACCCAGTGTTCTCTTCCCAGGTGACCAAAGCTGACCTCCCACCACCACACCCACGTCACAGCAGGTGGCAGAATAGAAAGGGCAAGAGGAAGTGCAGTGTGGCAGTGGCTCCTTGGGGCCTGACTCACATGCACGTGAGTCACATCCCCTCACATCCTACTGGGCTGACCTTGGTCCCCAGGCTCCAGATGCCTTCACAGGAGGCAGAGTGTGGGCTGCCAGGTGGCACTGTACTTTGCCAACCCTGGTGTCTGTTCCTAGAAGAAAGACCTGGAGTAGGCAGGTTGTGTCTGCTCCAGGCCAACCCTCAGAGGCTGCTGTGAGCCACCATGGGGTGTGACTTCATCCTCGGGGTGACCAGGAGCCATTAGGTGCTTTGTGCTGGGAGAGCCAGGGCCAAGGTCAAGCTTAGCCGGCTCTTCTGCCTGATGTGTGGGGAATGGATGTGTGGGCTATGCAGGCCACCGTAGGAGGCTACACAGGGTGGAGGCTGGAGGTTGGCAGGCTTCAAGGCATCGGACCATTTTATCAGGGTAACTGAAGGGCGCAGCGAAACAAGACACACCAAGGTGGCCATCTTCCCCAAGCGCTTGTGGTCCGATTGGAAGCAATGGTGCTGAATCTGCACAAGCCATCTGAAGTGTAATTTATTTGTGATCCAAAGGGTTCTGTGCACCTGTTCTGTGCCAAGCATGACCCCCGATGCCAGGCGAGTGGCCAAGAACCAAGAGCCAGCCCTGCCTGCCTGTGGCACAGGCTTTGGGCAGAGGCCTCGGCAAGGCAGTGCACTGGTGGTTTCCCATGCTCAGAAGTTCTAGACAGAAGGGCCAAAACACAGAGGGTGGGGGCAAAGAGCAGGCGCATGGGTGATGTTGGTAGCTGAGTGGGATTGTGGCTTTGCCCTAAGAGCCAGGCAGCATTAGTGGTTCTAAGCACGAATGTGGTAGGAGCTGGGGCCTGTTCTGAAGTCTTAAGTCTGGCCTCTGCAGAGACGCATGGGGGGAAAGTGGGACCCATGGCTGTGAACCATGTACATGCTCAACTCTGTGAGGAGGGCGGACATGAAATGAGACCCCAGAGAGTCAGGCCATCTGCCTCCAGAGGACTCTTCCTTGCCCTGTGTTTCAGTCCTGCCCAGGGTTGCCACAGGGCTGGTCAGATCCCCAAACCCCCATCCTCTCCTCCCCAGTCTCTCATCAGCAAGACCCTAGGACACATGACCAGGATGTTCCAGGGGCTCTGGTGGCACATGCTAGGGTAGGGTGCCTCTCTCTCTCCTTCTCCCCAATTGTGTGCACACACCCCATGTACACACCCACCATACACACCCATCATACACACACACCATATACACACTCATCATACACCATATATACACTCACCATATATACATACCCATCATATACACCCTTACACACCCACCATACACACCATATACACACTCATCATACATACCATATACACACTCACCGTATATACCCAACATATACACACCCACCAAGGGGCAGGACATTACAGTTAAAAGGGACAGGAAGGCCCCAGGCAGGCAGCTGAGGGCCGGCACCCAAATCTGAGCAGGACCATCCTCCGTGACTTTCCGTGTGAGCCCCGCCTGCAGACCTGGGGAGGCATCTTCCTGACTTACTCCTCTTCAGCGCCTTGGTACCCAGTGGGGAACACGCATCTAAGGCTGAGTCATTGTCACAGGCAAGGACGTCAGCTGGCAGTGGGGGCCTTGGAGGAGGTGCAGGTTCTGGGTGCAGCTGGCCCCAGAAGAGGTCAGAAGTCAGAAGATGGAGCTGTGAGCCAGGCAGAGGTGACAGGAGCAGGAGTGGGGCTGTCTCCTGTGGCTGAGGAGCCACATGGCCTTCTGCTTGCCTAGGGTCCTGGAACCTCCTGGGAGCTTGGGCCTCTGTCGTGGGTTGAGATGGACTCACTGGCAGTTCCTGCGATTCCAGCCCACGGCCCTGAGGCCACTGGGCCCCCTTGGTCTGACTCGGCCGTCCTGTCTGGGTTCCTGGGTTTCAGACAGGAAGTCTGGGATCCTGACCCAGGAGCACATCGGTGTGAGGGGCAGCATGCAGGAGCGAGCGTGCATCTTATGCTGAAATCTCCCAAGTTCAAGCTCGGGCGCAGGGGCATGTTGGCTATCACTTTGGGTCCTAGAACCACGTTTTTCCTCCAAAGAATGGCTGGTCCATGGGTGGGACAGTGGCTGGCAGGGGTGAGTCCACTTCCTTGGGAGGAGAGAAGCGGCCCTGGTGGCCCCCTGAAAGCCAAGCCCCTGTCTGTTGTCTGTCCGGCCATGGCAGTGGAGGAGGAGCTGCAGTGTCCCCAGCACGGGTGGGGGGTGGAGGTCGGAGTCACCCCTCTCCTGACTTTCATTACAGATCATCAGAAAAGCACTTTCTGAGGAAAAACGTGTGTCAACGAAAACGTCGGCCGTGGACCTGGTGACAGAAACGGACCAGGCAGTGGAGGCCTTGATCCTGTCCGAGCTGCAGGAGCGCTTCCCCTCGCACAGGTGGGTGCACCTGGCCCTGCGCTGCCACGTCGCCAGTGGATCTCGGGTCCCAGCACGTTGCCCCTCTGAGGACGACCCCTGGTCCCTGAGCAGACTTTCCTGGGACCTGTCCCCATGTGTTGCCATCCCCCAAGGGCCGTCTGCCCCTCCTGCTGCCCTCACGCCCAGGCCAGCTAACCTCCAGAAAGAAGTCCCTGACCTTTGGGCAAGAGCCAGCATTTGCCCAGCACAGTGAACCTAGTCCAGGGGTTCGGGGGTTGCTCAGGGTCTCCTTCCTTTAGGCACCTGCTCACACTAGCGTACAGCCGTCAGATTTCCAGGTGTAGGTGACGTGTCATCCAGGTGTAGGTGACGTGACCAAGGCAGGGGAGGACAGATCCACACTCACCTTTGCACTGCTGCTTCCTTCTCATCCCCTGTCTGAGGGCCCTCCCCGAGGGTGTGGGTGTATGTTTGCGTATATCCTATACGTGTGCACGTGTGTATGTGTGTGCGCACGTATGTGTGCGTGTGCATGTGTGTTGGTAGCTGTTTGGTGTAAAGTCAGGACTCTGACACCTGTTATAATAGGTACAAGCTCTGCAATGTTTATGTTTCCTAACTTCTAACTAAATTAAATGGCAGCGTGCAAGGAATTGCAGTTTGACCCTTGAACAGCGCAGACTGAGCCGTGCAGGTTTCAGTAGTAAACGCTGCAGACTTGGAGGACTGTAAATTGTACCTGGAGTTTGGACTGGGTGGGGGGTCCTGTGCCTCTGGCCCCACTTATTCCAGGATTTTATTCCCTGGAGGGTGCTGGCTCAGGAACTGCCGCTGATTCTGGCTCACGAGCTCTTTCTGTCCCTTGTCGTCCAGGCCACTCTGACAGCAGTGGGGACCTGGTGTCCAGGAAAAGGCAGGACTCTGAGGGTGACATTACCAGGGCTCCTGGCGCTGGCCAGTTGCTGGTGGTTTGGACCCACTCTTCTGTCAGTAGGGGCCTGGGGTCCATTCATACAGTGTGAATTCAAACACTAGTTGCTGTGTGTCGGGATCAAAGTCACTGCATCACCGGGGGACCTCTTGCTCCAAAGCCCCTTCAGAAGACCGTCCACCCCGGGCAGCAGACCCCCTGACAGCCAAAGGCACCTGCCAGCCCACATGACAAAACCCTGGGAGATCAGCTGCTGCTCCCCCAGGAGTTGGTGGTCCCCAAACTGCAGGCCACAGGCCAGTATGGCCAAAGTGGATGGATGGCAGCCTGGGCTCTGAGTGCTCTGGGCGCCTCTGCCCAGTCTGGGCCCCTGGGGAACCATGGCCTATCCCCTGGTCTGACAGCCCCCGTGCCCTGCGGGGCACGCAGACACAGAAAGAAGCCGTCCCTGCCACCACTGGCTGGATGCCCCCTTCTGTCGTTTCCCTGCTGTGCTTTGCGCTGGGAGCGTGCCCTCGGGCAGCAGGGCCCGGCTGAAGGCTGAGCAGGTGAGGCTGAGGACCATTAGCTGCTCCCTAGGGGACTGAAGGTGACCCTGACCTTGTCGAAGAGTAAACAGACTGGCCAGAAGGAAAGGCTGGGTGCCCCTGGCCATCAGAAGCACAGGGGTTGTTACGACTCAGGAGAATGTAACGAAGCCGACTGTTGTTGTGACCTGAGCCCCACCCCGCTACCATTTCCCTCTGTACAGGAGATAAGCCTCGGAAATGGCCCCAACCTGAGTCACGTGTGCTGTGTCTGTTTACATTGCCGGCTCTGTGGGGACGACCCAGGGGTCTTGTTGAGGTGTCTGTTACTCACACTCCATCTGTCACAGTCCGTTTCCCCCACCCTCTGCCCCCACCCCGTTCCTCAGGAATTACCTTCCCACACGGAAAAGTCAGGTTCCAGGGAATAAATGCGCCACATCCCTCCCCACAGACCTGGGTGGTATTCTTGGTGCCTCCAAAGAGTGGACACGTTTGAGGTCCTGGGCCAGGTGCCACCCACGGGCATGAGGCAAGTAGGGAGGTGACCGGCGGTGCTCCCTCCACCTGGGCAGGGGGCACAGGAGGAGAGGAGCCCTCTGCCTGAACAGTTAGTGCCCAGAAAGGCCAGGCCTCCAATGCTGCCTTGAGCGATTCCCACCAGAAACGCCCCACGGGCCAAAGTGGTGCAGCAGAAGCATCATGGGGGCTGCTTGGGGCGCCTGGAGGCGGGGCCCACATATTTGCTGATGGAGTAACAGACCTCACGGCCCTGGGAGCCTTAAGAGCCCTACCGGCCTCAGGCTGTGCTCTAACACCTCCTTCTCCTGGGATTTCAGCAGTTTGCCTCTGACCCCACCAGGTACCTGTTCCTGCTTAAAATCAGGTTTGAAACGGCAACCTTCCCCAGCTTCCCGGGATCATCTTTGCTGTGAGTCGTTTCCATCCTCAGCCTTAGTGACACCTCCTCACTGCTTCCTGGACCTTGTGCCCAACTTAAGCCTGGGCACTTGGCCCTCATCTGTGTGTTTTTCGGGCGCGGTCCCCTTTCTTTAAGAACGGAATCACAAGCCGCTGCAGGGGAGGAAGATCATGTTGCTACAGAAGGCCCTGAAGTCGGAGTTCATTCCTTCCCTCTTTGGCCCAGAAAACCCACGGAGCTAATGCCGTGCGCAGTTGCTCCCTCATTTCTGCTGTGGTCAGGGGTCAGTGATCATCTTGCCTGGCCTCACCCCGCCCTCTAGCCTTCTCTGACCATGACCTTGTTTGTCTAGACCACCACACACCCCCCCACACACACCCCCACACACCCAGCCTGGGTCACATGACCTAAATGCTCCAGATTCCTTGGGGAGGGGAGGGGAGGTAGTCCAGGCAGGAGCTGGCCCCCCTCTGGGATGTAAGCCTCTGGGGCTGGTTGAGCCTCCCAGGGTCTCTGCTCAGCTGGATTTCCCAGGCACCTCCCCCTGCCGCAGCAGTGCTTTGCCTGCTCACAGGTGGGTTTCTCCAGGGACAGCGGTGGCAGGTGGATTCATCACATGCACAGCGTGCTTCAGATGATTTGTGTCTGTCTGCATGACTCTGTCCCCATGGAGTATTTCATCATCTGGGGGATGGAAGTAATGTCCACAGTTGAGGGGGACCAGCCCAGTGATGGCAACTGTGACAGCACTGTGTCACTTAAAGTGACACCAGAACTCAAGGCACCCACTGACTGCACAGTGTTAGGACTGGGACACGTGGACCCAGAGAGCTTCCTGCAGACAGAGGTGTCTGCACATCCAACGCGACATCCGCTGACCCGTGAGACTAGTGAGAGTAAGGCGTTGACTCTGACTTTAAATTCTGTGTAATGGAGTTCCCGTTGTGGCACAGCGGAAACAAATCCAACTAGGAACCACGAGGTTGCGGGTTTGATCCCTGGCCTCACTCAGTGCGTTAAGGATCCGGCATTGCCGTGAGCTGTGGTGTAGGTCGCAGATGCAGCTCGGATCCTGCACTGCTGTGGCTGTGGTGTAGGCTGGCAGCTGTAGCTCCGATTCGACTCCTAGCCTGGGAACCTCCATATGCCATGGGTACGGCCCTAAAATGACAAAAAGACAAAAAAAAAAATCTATGTAATGTACATTATTTACATTTCAGCAGCCACGTGGGCCTGGTGGCCGTTGTGCTGGACGCAGTGATGTCCGTCTACCTGTGGGATCACTGACGCCAAGTCTCGGGGCCCACGGTTCCCTGGAACATGGTTCCAGTCGGCCTGCCCAGCGCCGACCTCTCTGGGCTCAAAGCTCCCGGTGCCCAGGGTGGATGTGCAAGATGCCTGCAGGACACGGAGTGTGTCTCATTTTTCGCTCGTTTTTCTTTCTTGGTAAAGGTGCATTGTGGTCAGGCCTTAGCAGGTGGACCTGATCCCCGGGGATAGTCAGGAGCCCGTGTTGGGCACCTTTCTGGGGGCATTAGGTGGGGTTTGTTCTCTCCCGAGAAAGGCTCCCGGAGCCTGAGGGGAGGGGCCTCCAAGGAGAAATGTCAGCCCCGTTGATGTGTGCAGAGGCCTTGTCACCACCTACAGTTCGGGCAACAGACAGGTGTCAGCTGTAGGTGGCATTTCACGCTGGGCCCCATGATGCAGCCTGCTCGGCCACAGCACTGCCAAGGGGGCCCTGGCAGGCCCCTGCCAGTGTCCCCAGGCCCTTTGCTGGCTTTGTCCTTGGCTTGCTTTCTTCAGGGGACAGTGGAGGCAGAGTCAGCCCTTCCCGCCTCCATCCTCAGACCCCTGCCTGGCCCTCTGCATCCTTGGTGCTTTAACAGAACATTTCCCCTGCCCTCCCTGAGGTGTCACTGTGTGCGCCCAGGTCCCGCTGAGTGACCGACTAGCAGATAGTAAAACACAAGTCTTTCCCAGACGCTGCCCCTGTTGGACCCGAAGAAGCCCGGCAAGATCCCCTCACCACATCTGTGCCACCTCCCACAGCCTGGGCTTGGAAGCGCTTTGTCTCTGGTCCTTGGTATTTCCTCATGCTGAGCTCTGCCCACCTCAGGTTCATCGCAGAAGAGGCTGCGGCCGCCGGGGCTAAGTGTGTGCTCACCCCCAGCCCCACGTGGATCGTCGACCCCATTGACGGCACCTGCAACTTCGTGCACAGGTGAGTCTCAGCGCAGCCCCTGGCTGAGGGCTGGAACCATCCTGCCTCCCAGATTTGTCTTTTCTGAAGCGGCATTGCTTTCAGCAGGAGCAAGTAAGCAAACCTCTAGCGTGTGTGTAGTCTTGGTTTACTGAGTCTTGATACTTAAGGCTTTCTGGAGTTCCCATTGCGGCTCAGCAATAACAAACCTGACTGGTATCCATGAGGATGCTGGTTTGATTCCCGGCCTCACTCAGTGGGTTAAGGATTTGGCGTTGCTGTGGCTGTGGTGTAGGCCAGCATCTGCAGCTCTGATTCAAGCTGTAGCCTGGGAATTTCCATGTGCCACAGGTGCCGACCAAAAAGACAAAAATAAAATATGGCTTTCCATTTGTGAGATACACTTGGAGCATGTAAGAGACTTCCACTTATGTAAAAACTTGTCTGCCATGTGTAAATGTTAGATGGAATTAAGAAGGACCCTTCAGGAGTTCCCATTGTGGCGCAGTGGTTAACGAATCTGACTAGGAACCATGAGGTTGTGGGTTTGATCCCTGGCCTTGCTCAGTGGGTTAAGGATCTGGCATTGTCGTGAGCTGTGGTGTAGGTCACAGATGAGGCTCGGATCCTGCGTTGCTGTGGCTCTGGCGTAGGCTGGCAGCTACAGCTCTGATTCGACCCCTAGCCTGGGAACCTCCATATGCTGCTGGAGCGGCCCAAGAAATGGCAAAAAGACAAAAAAATAAAAATAAAAATAAAAAAGAAGGACCCTTCAGAGGCCCCTAGAGAGATGCCAGGGCAGTGAACAGTTCAAGGTGTCTGGTTCAGCAGCCATGGGAGTCCGGTGTGGGCAGAGGCTCTGGGGGCGAGGAGCTTGCCAGAGGCCACCTGGTCTGACTGGTCAAATATCAGCCCAGAGCAGCAGGTTCTTGGGAGGTCAGAGGCCCTGGAGGTGAGGAGTGAGCTCTGGGCATTGACGGCACATGCCCAGACCCAGAAGCACAGACACCAGGGCGGGTGTCTGAGCTTTGCTGCTGGCCCGGAACCCAGGGCATTGAGAGCGCATTGGTTTCTTTGGAGGAGGTTTCCCTACAAGGACACGCCTGCAGCCCCAGAACTCCTGGCCCATCCTGGGACCCCATCTGACTGGGGAGGCCCATGGACCACTGGACCCACAGGGAGGCCCCCAGCCTCGATGACCCAGGACACCAGTTTCCTTGCTGACAGAAGGGAGAGCGCGGCCGGGCACGGGGGCCTCACGTGGGATGTTTGTGAGTAAGTGTGCAAAGAGACTCAGTATATCACAGTAATCATCACTCTTTGCTTAACTCGGGTCATATGAGACTGCAGTCATAGCCACACAGGTGGCTCTTTAGAGGCACTGGAACAGTCGTCTCATGACAACACAAGTGCCACTAAACTCTTAATTTTTTTTCCTTTTTTTTTTGGCCATGCCCGTGGCATGCAGAAGTTCCCAGGCCAGGGATTGAACCTGAGCCACAGCAGGAACAACAGCAGATCCTTAACCTCCTGAGCCACCAGGGAACTCCTGGACTCTGACTCTAACTAGAAGTGACATCCTGAGGAGTTCATGTGGGACCACAGGGCTCCCCTACCCCAGGGCCAGAGCGAGAACCTGGACGAGAGCGTCATTTGGAAAACAGCTGTGAGGGCGACCCTTGGGCTCTAGACACCACTGGGGGTGGTGGCCTTCCTGGGCATCCGGAAGCTCTGGCCGATGCAGCTCCTGTCCTGCTTGTGCCTCACCGCATGGGGACTGGGCAGGAGGGGAAGGACCTGCCACTGTGTGCCGTGAGCCACCCCCGCGGACTACAGTGGGGTCGGGCCCGCACAGCCTGGGCGGGGCTGGGCCCCAAGTTTCCTGAGTTAGAACCAGATCTTCCTGGTTCCTCCTCGTTGAGCTCTGACAATCTTCACATAAAGGAGAGGTTGTTTGGATGCGAGGTCACCTCCCGCCTTCCACTCTGTGGCCAGTCCCACGTGACTCCTGGGGTCACGTCAGGAGGCATGTGGTTGTCTTGGATCTGGGCCCTGAGTGGACACCTGGGACGTGGGTCTGGCCTTCGGGGCGGTCTCTGCCATCCCTTCGGCCTCTGAGAATCAGACAGCTGATGATTAAACTCTCTCAACCGGGTCCGGCGTGGTCACCGTTGAGTTCTGTCTGTAGGGCTGTCAGTGCTGCTTTCCCTCAAGGTCAGCTGTCGTGTGTCAGCCTGGCCTGCTTGTCTTGGAAGCACTGAATGAAGCTGTGCAAAGCAGTTATTGAGAACACTAACTCGGCCAGAAAGTGGAAAGACCCCTGAGCCTCCATCCACACAGAGGCTCTGGAGTTTGCCGTAGTCCATGCGTCTCACAGGACAAACGTCTGTCTTCCCTGCAGATTCCCGACCGTGGCAGTGAGCATCGGGTTTGCTGTGAACCAGGAGGTACTGGGAGGTGACCGGGGCGGGGTGGGGTGGGGGGTGCTTGGCTGCTGTTTACTCCTCTCGCTTCTTGGTTCCAACCTGTTTCCTTCTCCTCGTCCTGGGCCTTAAGGATGACTAGCAAATCCAAGCATGTGTTTTTCCAATCCGAGAAAGTAAACAGATGAAAACCGGTTTGGGGTGCGTGGGTTTGGGGCTCAGGCTGGGCCTCCCCCCACCACAGCGTCCGTTTGGTGATGCTGCCTGGAGGCAACATTATAGCAGATGTTCCCAGTTAGTCTCCGTCTGACCCCTGGGGCGTGTGATAGAGTCACAAAAAAGAAACTCCTATTTTTGGAGGACGTCTCTGATCCCAGTATTGTATTAGTTCTGATCTTCCCACAGCTGCTGGGTGAGAACGCAGCCACGTCAGGGTTCCCAGGGCCCCTTGGAATTGAGCTGTAGGAGCAGGGGGTGGGGATGACCTGCAGAGAGGGTGGGGTGGACTCGGCTTTGTTCCTCAGCTGCAGCGGTTACACCTAGGGAGCCTCACTCTCCCTGTAGGTACAACAGTCACACGTGAGCAGGACAGGGGCATGGGCTTTGCAGATGCAGCCCTGCTTGGACACTGCTGCCTCGTCCTCCTCCTCTGCCGGCACTCATGCCGGGGCAGGAGAGGGTCCCGCCTGTGAAAAAAGTAACTTATGGTGCAGATGAGCAGGGGCCTTATTGCTGAAGTCTGGCTGAGGAGTCACTTCCTCGCTGTTTCTCTTTTAAGTGTGCTCACTGAGCAATAAGCTCTGGGGTGATGTGCACACAGGTGACAGGGTCCCTGACCGCCAGGCTGTTGCCTGGGACAGGCCCTTGGGGGCAAGGATGGGCAAGGTGGCACAGCCTCATGGTGGAAGCCCTGGTCATGGGGAGCAGGCACCCCCCCCCCCCCCGCCCTGCTCCTGCTGGCAGAGGCTGCCTGGCTCTAGGATGGACCAGGCTTTGGGAAGCCCTTGAAGGCAGGGTCGTGGGAAGGGGAACAGCTGGGCTGCTGGGAGGTACGGGCTCTGGGGGGAGAGTCTGACTGCGGTCCTCCCAGCTGTGAACCCTTTACCTGCTGGCCCAGATGTCCCTCTGGCCTCTGGGGGACTCTCCTGTTCTCTGTCCCTTGGCAGACCCAGGCTTGCTGTCTGACATCGGTGCCCTGAATAGTGGGGAGTCAGGAAGGAAAGGCAGCAGGGGTACTGGGTGTGTGGAGTTGTTTCCCCAGCTCACCTCCTCTTTGCTTGTTCCTGTTGGGGGGCTGCAGCCTGGGGCCATGGTCAGGTGTGTGTGTGGGGGGGTGTCTGCATGTACACAGTGAGGGGGCCAGCCCCTCTGGCAAATCACTGTACTTCCTGGGCTGCCCCAGACCCCGTGATGCTCTTGGTTCTTAAGATGCATTCTGAATGCTTCCCAAATCAGCAATTTTGAGAGTTTCTTGTGGGGTTTGATTCGAATCATAAGAGCCTTTTTTACCCTCCCGGAAAAAAACAAGAGGCCTTTCTGAAGAATGAAGCTTTTTCAGAAACTTTCATTCACTGATGCTTGATTGTGATGTCAATGTTCAGTATAGTTTTATTGTTTAAACATATCTTTCTTTATTTATTTTGTCTTTTCGCCTTTTCTAGGGCTGTTCCCGCAGCATATGGAGGTTCCCAGGCTAGGGGTCGAATCGGAGCTATAGCCACCGCCTACGCCAGAGCCACAGCAACGCGGGATCCCAGCCGTGTCCGCAACCTACACCACAGCTCACGACAATGCCAGATCCTTAACCCACTGAGCAATGCCAGGGATCAAACGCCCAACCTCATGGTTCCTAGTCGGATTCATTAACCACTGTGCCATGACGGGAACTCCTAAACATATCTTTAAATATAGTCATTTAAGAGAAGAACATTTGCTTGCATGTTCTGGACTAATTTTGAATACTGACGCTGGTTTGGGGTTTAGTTTTGAATCCCAGGGCTGGTTTGGGGTCTAGTTTTGGATCCCAGCACTGGTTTGGGTCTAGTTTTTAATCTGGATGCTGATTTGGGTCTAGTGTTGAATCCTCATGCTGGTTTGGGTCTAGTTTTGAATCCCAGGGATGGGTTGGGATCTAGTTTTGAATCCAATGATGGTTTGGGGCTCCCCGTGGAAGCTGACCCCCATCCCATGGTCCTTGCCTTGGTGGCACCTAGAACTTCAAGGCTTCCAGCACCATGTCATGTTCTCTGTTTTCTGCCTGTCTGCAGCTGGAGTTCGGGGTGATCTACCACTGCACAGAGGAGCGGCTGTACACGGGCCAGAGGGGCCGTGGTGCCTTCTGCAATGGCCAGCAGCTGCAGGTTTCCAGGGAGACAGGTGGGCCATGCTCCATTCACTGGTTTCAAATGGAAAGTCACCAGCCAGGGAGGCAGTCCTGGGCGTTTCCTCTTGGGGTCCGGTCTCCTCAGGGCAGTGTGTCCCTGGGGGCTGGATGTCAGGCCTGCAGCATCTTTACGTTCCTGTGGATGTGGCCAGGAGCCTTCAACAGGCCCGCTCTGTTTTGCATACATCTTCTATCCTTAGTGTGAAAAGAAATCCAGCCTCTAGCTGCTGCCTGATCTCCAGTGGACCTGGGTGAGCAGGCCAGGGCCCAGGGCAGGGTCAGAGGTGGGTTCTGGCCCTCATCGCCTCCCAGTAGCTATCAATCATCCCAGTGTCACCTGGGGGTGTCACCCAGGTGCAATCTAGGGGCCCCAGATGTGGACCAGCTGGTTGACTTCAGTTCCTGTGAGGATGCAGATGGCCATGGGGGAGCCGTGCCCTTGAGCTGTGTTGTACCTACCCAGGTTTCCCTGTCGCTGTCATTCCTGAAGCGGGAGTTGAGGACACCAGTGGCCTTTACAAGGGCCTGCTGTTTGATCAAATCGCGTGTGGCACACAGAGTGGACCCTGTGCCTCACTGGCCTGAGAGGCAGTGGGAGGGGTCGACAGTGTCTATGCCTCCCAGCTGCCCTCAGCCAGGGAGGGGATGGACCCTCCTGCCCAGGTCAGATCTGCTGAGGTTGGTGAGAGATCCCCAGGGAGGGGAGCAGCAGGTCTGGGGAGCAGACCGCCCATGGAGGATGGACCGGGGTTGGGGAAGAGGAGAAGGAGGCCCAGGAGTCAGGAGCACCCAGAGAGGGGGAAGAGGACCACCCAGGAGCTCCAGCGGGAGGTGGGGAGGCAGGACCCTGACCAGCCTCTGCCTCTGCTGCCGGCCCAGCCCCCGCCTCCCGCCCCAGGGACTGTTTGGTTTGGCTGTGGAGACATCAGTGTTAATTACAGCCGCGCCTGCCAGGGTGACCACGGCCAGCCGGTTGTGCAATCAGGAGTGAGGGAGCCCGTTGTTGAACACACCGACTGAACTCTGCTCCACATCCTGTGTGTCTGTAACAGGGGCTCTGAGCTCGGCTCACACCCCCTTGGGCCTCAGGCTCCTCAGCATCCCGACATCCCCCCACCCCACCCCCAAGACAGGGACCTTGGTGAGGCCCTGTTGCTCAGACCGTCCATTCATGCCCCCTTGCCCACAACACAGAACCCCAACTTCCCTCTAAATCACTTGTGTTCCAAAGATCACTTGTGATTTCTTAAGATTCTGATTTATAAGTCTGGTGTGGTGTTTTCAGTTTGCCAGGTGACTAGGTGTCTACGGGCGCTGATGGAACATCCTACCCATCAGTGCAGTCCTTAGGTGTCATACAGACCTGGCTTCAAATACTCAGTCAGCCACCTTCCAGCAGGACTTGTTCCCTAACCTGGAAGCTCAGTGTTCACACGCACAGGGGGTGACAGTGGGGTAAACTGTCAGGAGGGGCCTGGTGCGCATGCCCAGGCGAGAGGAGTTACTTCAGAAGAGGCTGCAAATCAATCACCCACAGCCCATCCTTGAGACTGGGGCGCACTTTTGGAGGAAACAGTTGCTACAACCGCCCCCCCTCTGCCCCCCTCCCCGTGCTTTCCTTGCCTTTTCCTTCCCTGTCCCGGTGCACCTTCTGGTGATGCCTTCAGCTCACAAAAACAAAGACTGTGCTGCAAAGCGCAAAAGAGATGAGGTCAGGATTTCATCAGCAGCTTTTTCTTTGTACTCCGCCTTGCAGAACTTCAGACCACATGCAAAGGAGACAGAAAAGGACCCATCACACAGCCCCAGTGTTGTCACCTCTCAACCAATTCTGCTTCATCCAAACTCCCACCCATCTCCCACCACCCAAACCACACCCTGATACAAACCCCAGACATAGCATCACTTTCTAGCCAGTATTTCAGTACATCTCTAAAACATCCAGATGAGTCTTTGAAAACGTAATCACCACACCAGTGTAACACTCCTCTGAAAGTTAACAGTCATGCCTAAAATCACTCCTTTCCAGTGTTCAAAAAGGGGAAAAGGCTTCTCAAGGCCTCTCTCTGGGTCCTGGGGTCCTGGTGGCCCCTGCATCTGTCTGTGTTGCCGGGCCTTTTCAGTGGACAGAGCTGGGAAATAAGTTGTTTTTTAAATGTAAAATTCATCATGACTCATGCAAGTTCTCTATTCAGGTTCACAGCTACAGAATCTCTGCTTCGTTCTCCTCCTCCTCCTCTTCATTCTCCCAGCACAGTGACGCCAGGAGAGAGGAGCTTAATAATGTCAGTTCTAGGAGTTCTCATTGTGGCTCAGTGGGTTACCAACCCAACTAGTATCCATGACGATGTGGGTTCGATCCCTGGCCTTGCTCAGTGGGTTAAGGATCTGGCATTGCTGCAAGCTGCAGTGTAGGTCACAGATGTGGCTCAGATCCAGCGTTGCTGTGGCTGTGGCATAGGCTGCAGCTGCAGCTCCGATTCAACCCCTAGCCTGGGAACTTCTGTATCTTGCAGGCGCGGCTCTAAAAAGACCAAAAAAAAACTTTAGTTTCAGAATAATGACAGTAGCCCTGCTACCAGCAGACGACCAGCAGGTGTAGGGTGAAGGGTTTGGGTTGGGTCTTGGACATCCCACCAGATCTCTGAAATGGGTCCTGCTCCTTTGGGTCCATGCCAGCTGAGGGTAATCACTTAGACACATTTGTCCCACTTTATTGTTAGTTAAGAAGGATTATTTTTTTAAATTGGTTTTATTTTGTAGTCATGGTTTTTTTTTTAAAGTACATTTTTCCAAAATCAAATCGAAAAACCAAATCAGTTCAAAACAGTCTGGCCCCTGTCCTTGTCCTTGTCACCATCTAGGTAACCAGTAAAAACTGTCACCCATCTAAGCTCTCTCAGCCTGTTCAGAAAATGTGTACTTCACCTTTCAGATTTAATACACCTGATCTTTGCAGCAGTATCGTTCTTGAGCAGCCATGCATGTCCCCTATGTGGGCGTGCATTGGGACACTGAGGGTCTGGTCTCTGTGTGGTCATGGAGGCTCAGGGACCACCCTGAGGGCTCCCCTCAGTCCACTGCTTAGAAAGGCTCAAGGGAATGGTACCCCCAAGTTCTGACATTTCTTGCCTAAATGCCCACAGGATTATTCTCTTCTTTAGAGTAATTCCAGTAGAGTATATTGCAGTGTTGCTTCTTCCCAGCCAGTTTTCCTGGGTATGTCATGACACACCCTTTCAATAGGTAGCTTTTTTTAATTTTAAGAGTTTTCTTGAATTACGGTTTTTAGCATATATTTGTTTCCTAATTCTGTTGGTTTGTTTTTGTCTTCTGGGTCTCCTGTTACATGTCTTTTGGGTCTTCTCTGCTCACCTTATCTATATGTCACTGCCTCTTAAATCTTTTTCACCTTTTTCACTAGTTTTTTTGTTTTGTTTTGTCTTTTTAGGCACATGGGTGTGGCATATGGAAGCTCCCAAGCTAGGGGTCAAATTGGAGCTGTAGCTGCCGGCCTGTGCCACAGTCAGGTTCGTTAACCACTGAGCCACGACAGGAACTCCCTTTTTCACTAGTTTTTTATTTAAAAAAATGTCCTCCTTTTCACCCTCCATTTCTTAACATAATCTGTTGTATTTATTTGTTCTTTGATCCTTAAGTTTGACTCCCCCCCCCCCTTTTTTTGGCATGTAGAAGTTCCTGGGCTAGGGATTGAACCAGCAATGCAGCAGCGACTCAAGTGACAACACCAGATCCTCAACCACTAGGCCATCAGGGAACTCCACACCCTCTTTTCTGACTCTTTCCTAGATCCCCTTACCCTCCACACTGTTCTTCCATGGATTCTTCATTTCTTGTCTTGTGGACAAACCTTTGATCGTCTGGAGAGATGTTATTCTGCTCCCTATTTCCTCTTTTCTTATGATAATTGTGTGTGGGATTGAAACTTGATCCTTTTAAGTTACTTCTACCTGAATCTGGGTTCCTGAACTTTCCGAGCGGGGGAGGGGTCAAGTTCAAGACACTGTCTTTTCTAGCTCTAGAGCTCCCTCTCCTGTTGTGTTTTTGAAGTGCTCGCAGAGTTGGCCTGATTCGTGGATGTTTTAGTCCTGCTCCCTCCTCCACTGCTGCCCCGATCTTCTCTCCTGATTCCCGTCCAGTGTATGGGGTTGGCAGCCAAGCGTTTCTGCTCAGTGGGTTCTGCCCTGACAGGCCACAGGACTGTGGGCCCCCCTTGCGGCCCCGCCTCGCCCAGGGGCTCCTGGCGCCTCCACTTACTTCCCAGGCTTTTGGAGATTCTGAGGGTCTTCTGCTCCGGGTCCACTGGATGCTCGCCGCCTGATTTCCTCCGCAGGGCCTGTAGCTGGTGGTGGGTCATTCCGCCCGGGTGCCCACAGTCGGATCGGGTGCCCACAGTCGGATCGTGAATGTGGGTTCTGGTAGATGGTTCGTGTTTTGCTCTCCTGACTGCTCTGCGTGTCAGAGGTGCCTCGGAAGAGGCTAAACTACCTCGAGGTTATGTATATTTGCATGGCACTCTTTCCCAGGATTCTGCACAATCTTTTTTTTCACTGTTACTTGGTTTTGAACATAATGTGTTGAGGTGAAGGTCGCTAACATAAAAGGGCTGTTGAAGTGGACATTCCGAGGCTGTCAACGTGTTCATCCCCCACCAGGGTCCCCCTCCCCGTGGGGCACTCTTTGGCTGGCCCCTGCCCAGCCCCCAGCCTTCTGGCTGTCTAGTTCTGGAATTTTCAGTTAAGTACAGCCAATTTTACATTTCGTGTGAGGGGCTAACGATCTGGAAGCATCTGGAATCGTGAGTACGTGACCCGTTGAAGGTGGTCAGGAGGGCTCCATGGTCAGAACCAGCTCTGCTAATTTTCCAGACTTTACTACGGCGCAGGCGCCTCTTTCCTGCGCATGCGTGTGTCAGGGCGAACGGAGGCCTGATAACTGGGCATGTTAACGTTACTCTCCCTGAGAAAGGGTTTTCAAGCTGTTGGAAGGGAAGGACTTTTTTTCACCCTAAAAATTCTGTTACTTGAAATATATGCGGAGATGCTCTACATCAAAACCCATTTGATTTTTTTTTTATTGTGGTAAAATATATGTAACGTAATAATTGCCATTTGAACCGTTTTTAAGTATATTTCAATGACATTAATTACATTCACAATGTGCAGTCGTCACCTCTATTTCCAAATTGTTTGGCACTCCAAATAAACTCTAAACCCATTAAGCGATAGATTCCCATCTGGCCGCACGCCCAAGAAGTCAGAGTATTTCAAATTAAAAAAAAAATACGTATATTAGTATTTGATTAAGAGCTAAGCTATTATTAATTAAGGATAAAGGGTAATGCAAAAGTCATAGGCACGTGGAGAGCTAGTCAGAAATAATCGTAATATAAGACAATGTTAAGTAGCAGGGATTATAATTTTGTTTCCTTTGTTTTCTTATCTGGACCAAATAAAAGAGTAGAAAGCATGTTGCCAGCAGGAGGCAGACCTCAGACTCCTGGCTCACCTTGGTCTCACTGAGGAAGAAGCACATTAGCCAGAGTGAGGAAGGGGGGATACCTGTGGCTGGGAAAGCAGGGCCCTGGGCAGGCGTATCTTCTCACAGGTTAAAAACCATGGGGAGAAGCCCTTTGTTTCAAGTGCTGGCTCAGCCCATTGAGGGTGGGGTCAGGAGGTGAGCTCTGGAGAGCTAACTGGGTGATGTCCACCGGGATGGCCCCTCCTGTGGGCAGGGTCCCCTGCAGCCCCGCCAGTGCCATGGGACACTCAGCTCTGTGCTGGTGCCTGGCGAAGGATGGTTTAGTCCTGAGGGCGGGTAGCATGGTATGGGGCCCGGCGGTTCCCAAAAGTGTTCAAAGTATAAAATGGGAGCTTCCATCTTCATTTGTCTACACTGACCTCTTCACAGTGGAGTCTTTTTATTTCAGACCTACAGATTGTTTTTATATTTGTTGTCACGGTGTGACAATTTATTTGTACAGTTGGTTTTAAGGTCTTCTCTTACCATTAGAGCCAGTCGGTTCCAGCTATTGATGTAACTGTAGCTGCAATTTTTGTGCAGGACTGAGAAACACAGTGCATTATTTGTTGCGGAATCATTGCTGCTAAACAACTACTGTCTTTTTATTTAACACAACAGTTGAATGCCTGAAGAAGTTGTAGTGGCTTTATTATTTGTGAATGCATCTGTGTCTCCTCACACATTGTTTTACTGCTGCATTTTTTGTTTGTTTTTAAAACTAAACTGCAGTGTTTCCTGGAATGTAAAAAAAAGAGAGAGAGAGAGAGAGCTTCCGATGTAAAAAAAAAAGGGGGAACTGGGTATAGATTCTGAGTCTCCTACCAGCTGTCTGGTCTCTGGTGGGAGATGACTGCAAAAGCCAGGTGGGACTGGCCACTGAGTGAAGTGATGCCAAGTGTTTTTCCTCCACTCCATGGAGAGGCTTTGATCTTGTGACTGAACACAGGTGTGGCTGATCCTGCCTGAGCTGCAGGGCCTGATGAGACAGCACTAAATTCGATGTGTTTGGACAAAGTGCTGTGACCTCCCTCCTCTCCCAGTGAGTCAGGCATTGAATGGGACCCAGTGTGACCCGAAGGCTTCCTGCATAGCCTCACCCCCTCATACCCCCACAGGACCTGTAGGGGTGGGGGCGACTCCCCAAAGGGCAGCAGTATCCGCCACCTGATGCCTGGATTATTCCTGGGGACTCTTTTCCAAAAGCATTGCTTAAAAGTCACCTCCACTGCAGGGATAGTTCCGTCTTCGTCATCACAGCAGCTAGAGAAAGGTTTTGTTGTTGTTTTGTTTCATTTTGTTTTGTTTTTTGCTTTTTAGGGCTGAACCTGCAGCATATGGAGGTTCTCAGGCTAGAGATCGAATTGGAGCTGTAACTGCCGACCTACACCACAGCCACAGCAACACCAGATCCAAGCCATGTCTGCGACCCACACCACAGCCCACGGCAATGTTGGATCCTTAACCCACTGAGCGAGGCCAGGGATCCAACTCGCAACCTCATGGTTCGTTTCCACTGCATCACGATGGGAAATCTTAGAGAAAGGTTTTTAAGGACAGATATATTTGATGGGGCATTTTTTTCCCTCCAAACATTGGACTTCCCAGTTCGGAGTCACTTTGTTTTTATTTGTGATCAGATGGTGGTGGTTCCTTGAGCCCCCAGACCCTTCCAAGTTCATGAAAAGCTCCCCTGAAAAGAGAAAGGTGGAAAACCTGCTACCTTTGTGTCTGAAACAAACAGCAGCCTTGAAGCAGCAACAGTTAGAGAGTCGGATGTGGATTCCACTCTTCACCGCATGGCCCTTTTCAGCGCAGCTGAGGGTGACCCCGAATCTGAGAAGGAACGGGAGACCCAGCACTTGGTTTCTCTGACCTGGGGCACTTCCTTCCATGCAGACCTCTCCAAGGCCCTGGTCTTGACGGAAATCGGTCCCAGGCGCGACCCCGCGACTCTGAAGCTGTTCCTGAGCAACATGGAGAGGCTGCTTCGCACTGGGGCGCACGGGTACATACACGCTTCCACCCAAGGCCCTGGGTGGGGGTGAGAGATACGTGCTGTGCCCTGCGGGAGGCGGGCCTTGGGAGCTGGAGCCCATCAACCCAGTGCGTCCCTCTCTGCCCTGTGCGCCCAGAGTGCAGTCGTCCCACCCACCCACCCCTGCCCCCCATGATCTGGTGGGGTCCCAGGGATGCCAGCAGCTCCATCCCCATCCTCCCCCAGACCTGTGCTGTGACAACACACACACATGAGGCCCTTTCATCCAAGGTTGTTAAACTCCAGAGCATCCAGGCTTAGTCCTTCCGCCGCACTGGCCACATCTCAAGTGCTGCAGCCTTGGGCATTGGTCACTCTGCACGGTGCTGAGCAGCCCATCACCGCAGAAACTTCTCTTGGACAGCATGGCTCTGGGCCCGGGGTTCAGAATCCAACATTGAGAAGAGGCCCTGTGCCTCCCTTTTAGCTCCTGGGCCCCTCCCTGCCCTGCAGAGGGGATGCCATCCAGTGCATTTGCCCCCCCCCCCACTAGCGTCCGAGTCATTGGCAGCTCCACCTTGGCGCTCTGCCACCTGGCCTCAGGTGCTGCAGATGCCTACTACCAGTTTGGCCTGCACTGCTGGGACCTGGCCGCTGCCACTGTGATCATCCGAGAAGCAGGCGGCATCGTGATGGACACGTCAGGTAAGCCCCAGCCCTCAGACCCTTGGTCTCCGGGGGAAGGACCACAAGACACCAGCGACACCCCAAACCAGCATCCCCTCCTCTGCTGACAGACACCCGAGGGCGGGCAGTGGTCCAGGTGCCCTGTTCCTCCCTGCCCAGCTCTGTGCCAGGATAGGAGGCTGGGCAGTGATTGTCCCAGCTCTGTGGCAGTCTTCTAAGCTCTTATGCCCCAGCCCCTCCAAAATCCACCAAGACCACAGAGCAGGCTGGGTGCGCCCCAAGGTTTTGGAAGATGGGTCTGAAATGTTGCCTGTTCCTCTGCCTCAGAGCCACTGTGCACAGTGACCAACCCCATGAGGCACGGAGTGGGGTGGAGTAGGGTGGGGTCCAAAGTGCCCCCCACCTGGGGCTTTCCACACAGCCTCATCTGACCTGATGTCCCCTGTAGGGTCAGGGGACTCCCCCACTTAGTCCCTAACCTGTGCAGAAATGCTGGGCTCCCATTTAGCTATTGGGCACAGTGGGCCTTTTGCGCCTCGCCTGCTCCCTTTTCACTCCTCTGGAAGGCCTGGTGGGGCTCTGGGAAGGGTGAAATTAAGAGGCTCAGGCTTAGGCTCAAGAACGGGCAAGCCTGGCTTGGGTTAAAGATGTGGACACACACACACACACACACACACACACACACTCAGACATGTGTGCTGAGGTCCATCCTGCCCCAGACAGCTAGTCCCCAGAGCAACTGCATTGCGGGGCCGTCAGCAAGCCCCCCTTCAAGACCTACTGGGTCCTGGGAGCCCCCCTGCAGCGAGAACTCCCCCCTGTCCTGGCCTAGCGTTCTTTGAATCTCAGGCCTGAATGCTGGACCTTAAGCCACTCTCTCCCAGCCCAGCCTCTGAGTCACTGCTGGTCCTGTAGCATGGACAGAACCCAGGTTGGGGCAGAGCAGGGATGAGGCTCCACCCCTTCGGGCCACCTCCCACCTGGAGCTGCATGGCTGGGCTGTTTGGGGTCAGGCGCCCCCTTCCTGACCCAGGCACCCTCTCCTCCCTCTGTCCCCAGGCGGCCCCCTCGACCTCATGGCTTGCAGAGTGGTTGCTGCGGGTACCCGGGAGATGGCAACCCTCGTTGCTCAGGCCCTACAAACGATTAACTATGGGAGGGACGACGAGAGGTGAGGGGAGCAGACGACAAGGACACGCCCCAGGAGCTGGTGAGGTCCCCAAGGTCAAGTGTCTCTGTATGAGGCCACATCTCAGCCTCAGCGGGAACCTCTCTGTAATATCAGTAGCCTTGTTCAGGTCAGTCCAGTCCTTACTGGGCCGAGACCCAGCTCTCATAGGACGCGTGTATTGATGATGTAAATCTCAGGTAATAAGGCTTTAAAACTGCTGTTCAGGCAGACTTGTTCTCAGCGACAGCCCCAGGGCACTTCAGAATGCAATAAATCAAACAATGATGCTCTGCTCGTGTTTCCCTCAAAACCCACAGGCTCTTTAGGGAAGTAAACATATTACAGCCCAGAGCTGACCTGTTTGCTGTCTGCCTGCCGCTGTTGATGAAAACAACATCAGTAACAATCACGTTAGTATTTAAAATCCAAGATTTTTTGCTTTGTTTTGTTTTGTTTTGTTTTTGTCTTTTTGCCATTTTCTTGGGCCACTCTCACAGCATATGGAGGTTCCCAGGCTAGGGGTCAAATCAGAGCTGTAGCCGCTGGCCTATACCAGAGCCACAGCAACGCAGGATCTGAGCCACATCTGCGACCTACACCACAGCTCCGCAACCTCACGGTTCCTAATCGGATTGTTAACCACTGCGCCACGACGGGAACTCCTAAAATCCAAGATGTTGATCAGACTGACGAAAGGCTAACCAAAACCAGGTAGACCTCTAAAATGCTGTTGTTTTGTGATCGATTTAATGAGGAAAAATTGGAAACTATTTCCTGGGCCTTATTTTTGTCCTCTTTAGGAGGAGGAACTGTCTATAACAGTAACTGATAAGGATATTGGCTGGCTGGCCACGTGTCTTTTCTGAAATTTAAGGATTGAGAACGTCAGTCTGAAGACAGGAGGTGCCACCCCGCACTTCATTTTCTCCCTCGTGTTCCTAATTTGCTGTCTGCTGTAATGACAGAGTTTAGAGCCACCCTGGCACCTGCTGTCTCTGGTTTCTAAACTGCAGAAGTTGGCCTATAGAGTGACCCCAGGCTCTTTCACCAGACCAGCCTGGACCTTGCTCTCCACTTCTCACCAGACATGGCTGGGTGTGCCCCCGTCTCCCTGCACAGGGCAGGTGCACCAGGCCCCACTCACAAACGTGGTGGACCCAAGGGGATTCCCAAGGGACTGTTCTCTTTCAGAGTCAATTCCTCAGATGCCTCACCTCCCCTACCCCTGGGGTCACTGGGTGGTACCTTAGCTGTCTTAAGGAAGGAGTTTTCTGATCTGAATGGGGGGGCCAGGTGAGCCCCCGAAAGGCACACCGTTCAAGGGCCCAGACACATGAGGACTCACCACCCTCGCCATCAGCAGCTTCAAGATTGATCCAGAAGGAACTCCAGGAAAGAGGGAAGGAGGACAGATGTGGAAGCTGAGGCCCAAGTGTAGGAGAGGAGGTGGGTTGTAGCAAGAGAGTCCCACGTTCCAAACCCAGGCATGCAGGTCGTGGTGTCCACAGGCTGAAAGGTGGGGGAGGGACAGGACCACTGGCTCTGGGCTGGAGGAGAGCCCAAAAGGATTCGGTTCAGAGGGAGAGGGGATTGGAGGCTGGGAGACGTGGTGCCTGAAGGGATGTGATTCCAGCCTCCAGGAACAGCTGATGTTGCCACAATCTGGACCTCTCCAGAGCCTGATGTCATGTACAAGCTCACAAACCAGCAGATATGTGTGAACGGGGTGCTGTCCCAGGGATGTCACCAGTCCACCCGCTGACAACCTTGGCTGGAGTCTTCAGTCAAAACATAGGGTGTGGGAGGGGGGTTGGGGGGGAAGGACAGCAGGCAGAGGAGGGGCCCACATCCTGCCACCTGGAGGTCCCCCCTGCCCTCCCTCAGGGTGGGGGCCATGTGCCAAGCCAGCTGGGGCTGGAGTCATGTGTGGTGCAAGAGGGTTGGTGCCATGGCTCCTGGCTGGCTGGAAGTCTGGTCCCTGGGCACGTGGACAACCTTTGCTGTCTCTTGGCTTGGAATAGCCTCCATCTGTGTTTCTTCACGGCCTCTGAGAAAAGCCTGAGCTTCTGCTCACTGTGCTGCTGCCGTGGATGTCCATCTGTTACCATACTGGCTGGGACAAATTTCCGGTCAGCAGCAAGGCTGATGCAAAAAATGAAGGAAAAGGTCTGGGCCACCCTGGTTTCATATTTTGAAAAAACATCATGCAGTGTCTGTGCAGCAGTGTTCACAACTCCCCCAAGGGAGAAGCAACCCAAGCCAGTGGAATATTATTCAGCCCTAAAAAAGGTAGGAATCTAGAGGACGTCCTGGTCAGTGAATCAGACCAGACACAAATGGGACCCCATTTATATGAAGGACCTAGAGCAGTCAAATTCATGGCGACAGAAAGATGGTGGGGGCCAGGGACAGGGGAAGGGGATTATCGTTTAAAGGGTATAGACCAGCTATTCTTCAATACATTTTTTTTAATTAAAAAAGAATAAAGGTTATGGAGATTCTGTTTTGCAAGAGGAAACTGTTCTGGAGATCTGTTGCACAGCAGTGTGAATATACTTAACACCACTGGATGGTTTGCTTATTAAAATGGTTAGATGATAAATTCTATGGCACGTGTTTTTTACCAAAAATAAAAATGTTTTACAGTTATTTTTAAACATATGATGACTACCAGTCATACTGTTCTCTTTTTTACAGCATATTTATGTACCTCATATTTTGCCTTCTCTTTTATTTAGATGTAGTTTACATGCAATAAATCACATCATTCTTGTGTGTGGTTTGATGCACACTGACCACTCCAGTCTTTCACTATAAGTATAATATTAGTGGTAAAGTTTACAAGTTTTTTGCTGTTGTTGTTGAGGTAAATTCACATACCATAAAAGTCACAATTTAAAAATTTACACTTCCATGGGTTTTAGTGTATTCACAAGGTTGTCTAACCATCATTACTGTCTCATCACCCCAGAAAGAAATCCCATAATCCTTAGCAGTCACTTCCATCCTCCTCCCCGCTCCAGCAACTACTCACCTATTTTCTGTCTCTCTGGAGTTGCCTGTTCTGGATATTTCTGGCTTATTCCACTTAGAACAATGTGTTAAGGTTGATTCCTCTTGTAACAGGTATCTATCCTTTATTCCTTTTTTTTTTTTTGTCTTTTTGCCTTTTCTAGGGCCACACCCGCAGCACATGGAGGTTCCCAGACTAGGGGTCAAATCAGAGCTGTAGCCGCCGGCCTATGCCAGAGCCACAGCAACATGGGATCTGAGCCGCGTCTGCGACCTACACCACAGCTCACAGCAACGCCAGGTCCTTAACCCACTGAGCAAGGGCAGAGATCAAACCCACAACTCATGGTTCCTAGTCAGATTCGTTAACCGCTGAGCCATGACAGGAACTCCTATCCTTTATTCCTTTTTATGGCTGAATAATATTCTGTTGTATGGCTCCATCACATTCTTTTTGTCCATTTATCACTTGATGGATAGTTGGGTTGTTTCCACTTTTTGCCGTTATGAGTAATGCTGCAGTAAATATTCATGTACAGATTTCTGTGTGAACATATGTTGTCAACTTTTTTTTGCCTATAGACCTAGGAATAGAATTGCTAGAGTACATGGTAACTCTTGGTCTAACTTTTCGAGGAAAGACCAAACTCTTTCCACAGCAGCTGCACTATTTCACATCCCCACCATCCATGTGTGAACCTTCCAATTGCTCCGCATTGTCAGCGACCTTTGTTACTTTATGTTGGTTTTGTGTTTGATATTAGAGCCATCCTAATGGGTGTGGCTTTGATTTGTGTTGACAGCCTCCCTGTCCCTTTGGTTTGCGTTGCCCTCCCCCCGATGACTAATTGTGTGGCGCCTCTCTTCACGCTGATTGGTCATCTGGACATCTTCTCTGGGAGTGTGTCTATTCCTACCCTTTGCCCATCTTTAAACCAGGTCCCTCTGCCCATACTTTCATTGATTTTTTCTTGGCAGTGCCCACAGCCAAATCCCTGGGCTAAGGATCAAACCCACACCACAGCAGTAACCAGAGCCACAGCAGTGACAACATGGGATTCTTGACCTGCTGAGCCACCTGGGAACTCCTGCCCATATTTTATGGTTGAGTCGTGAGGGTTCTTTACATATTCCAGACACTAGACCTTTATCAGATTTATGACTTACGAATATTTTCTCCTATTTTGTGAGTTGTCTCTTTACTTCCCATGTGAGCGTCCTTGGACTCATGAAAATGCTTCATTTTGATGAAGTCCAGCATAGTAGGTGTTGTTTAGACCCCCCCATAATCAGGCTGAGAACGTTCCCTTCTAGTTTCCCCAGAGTTCTTATCATGAATGGGTGTTAATTTCATCAAACGCTGTCTCAGCATCTGCGGTAAGGATGGTTTTTCTTCGAGTCTGTTGATGTGGAGAATGATCTGGATAGATTTTCAGATGTTGAAACTGCCTGGGAAGGTCATGACTATAGGGTGAGCCCCCTTCCTGTGTCTGCTGGCCATCTGCCTGTCTCCTGGGGACTGGCTGCCCAAGTGCCTCGTCCACTTTTTTTTTTTTTTTTCCGGACCACATTCACAGCATATGGAAGTTCCCAGGAGGCTATAGCTGTACTGGATCTTTAACCCACTAAGCGAGGCCAGGGATCAAACCCATATCCTCCTGGATACTAGTCAGGTTCATTTCCACTGAGCCACAACAGGAACTCTCCTCATCCACTTTTTATGACTATCAATTTATTAGGATTATTGTTTGATAAACAGAACATTTAAAAATGTAATGAACTCCAACTTACGAAATTTTTGTTTTGTACTGAGTGCTTTCTGTGCCGCATCCAAGTCTTTGTCTCCCCTGAGGCTGCAAAGATTGTTTCCTGTTTTCTCCTAGAAAATGTATGGTTCTCATTCATACTGAGGTCTGTGATCCATCTTAAATTCATTTTTGTGGCTGAAGTCCCTGAGATGGGTCCCAGGTTCACCTTTTTTTATGTGAGTACCAGATGTTGCAGTCCTGTTTGCTAAAAATACCTCCCTTCCACCATGGGGTTGACTTTGGCCCTCAGGTGGTGTTACTTTTCTTTTAAGAATGTTCTATAGGGCATTCCCATTGTGGCTGAATGGGTTACAAACCTGACTAGTATCCATGAGGATGCGGGTTTGATCCCTGGCCTTGCTCAGGGGGTTAAGGATCCAGCGTTGCTGTGAGCTGTGGTGTAGGTCGCGGTCCCCATGTTGTGGCTGTGGCGTAGGCCAGCAGCTGCAGCTTGGATTCTACCCCTGGCCTGGGAACATCCATATGCTGCAGGTGTGGCCCTTAAAAAGAAAAAAAAAATACCATAATTATTTGCACAGAAGGAACTAACGAGCATTCTGAGCTAGTTTTTTAAAATCAGTGACCAATTCATATTTGAATTAGTAATTCATGCATGTGGTTTAAAAGACACAAAATACAGAGTGTGCCCAAAATGTCATAGATAAAAATTAAATTTTGTTTCTATCTCCGCCTCTCATATCCCAGTGTTCTCCACTGAGGCAAATGCTCTTAGTGGGTTTTGAACAACTTAAAAGTCAGGCTTCCTGTAACCCAACATGGAGATGCTGATGGAGGCCTGTGAGTGTGTGAGTGTGAGTGTGTGTGTCACAGGTTCCAGGCATGGCCTGGTGTTACAAACAAGTCCTCACTCCTTCTAAGGGTTCATTCACCTGAGAGTTAGAAGCAGCACCTGAGAATACTTGGCAGGCCCTGTTTTCATCTCTTGCTCCCTTGTGTAGGTAAAGAGAAACATCGTATGCTAAGTTTGAAGTTCACACAAAAGTGGAAAGCAATTTTTTGCTTTTTTTCCTGGCTTTTGGACAATATTTCTGGACAAATTCATCAGATCCATATACCAAATGAGTTTCAAAAATTGCAAATTTATTAGGGCAAAAGGTGGAGGGGCTCAGGACGCCAATAATAATTTGTATTCATTTCTTAAAAAGCAAACAAGTATCGCATGTAGTGTTTCAGTACTGAATGCAGCCTGTAGACAGCTTGTATCGGTGGCCTGATTCCTCCTCCCCTGAGCCGTCTTCCCTGTTGCTCGATCCTCAGGATCCCTGCCCCGTCGCAGGTTGGCTTTGGATATAAAGAGGAAGGTGGGTCCTGGGTGTTCCCCAGGAACAGGGCAGAAAGGATTCAGGTGTATTAACAGAATTTCCTTTCTACGAAAGCTGCTCCCTTTCAGAATTCTTGGCTGCCAAATTCAGACACATGATTTGATGAGTGTGCTACTAATTCACAAAGCGAGAGCTGCAAACACATGCTCCATTAATGGCTCTCATATAAATCCTCCTGAGCAGTCAAAACTTGGCCCCTTCACACAAGTGCTTTTTGTTCTGGCCCCAGTGCTACAGGCAAAGCTGGGCTGCCCCACCTGGGAAGGAAGCATCTGTCCAAGATCACGTCTAATGTCTTAACCAAAGGCACTGAAGGCTGAGCCTCACAGTGGAGGTGGCTGGGGACCATGAGCCCTGGGAGGAGCTTGGACATACAGAAGCTGAGGATTGTGGCCTCCTCCCCAGGCCCCCAGTCACTGTACCTCATCCATCCCCTAAGACACTGAACCCTGTCAAGGAAGACAGGGAGCAGTGTCCAGTTGGGGCCACCCAACCTGACAGGTCAGTGGGGGCGGGGTATTCCTGCCAAGTGGAAGGGGCGGTGCCTGGGAGAGCAGGGTGCACGCTCCAGACAAGGGGTAGCAGAGAGGGAGGCCGGGACACTGCAAGGATAGGGCGGGAGCACTGGGGCCTCAGCTTGATTCCCCAGTGTACAATTCTGAGACACCTGGAGCTCACAGGTGGATGGAGAAGATAAAACACACAAATGATAGGGGATTTGATGAGTAGGTTCCTGGACTTGGAGCCAATGCATCCAGATGACCATTTCCATGTTTGTGAGACATATTCTGAGATACTTTCCCCTATCGACCAAGAGATAGGATAGTTTATACTCCCACCCACAGAAAATATAAATTCCTGTTTTGTTGCACCCTTACCGGTGTTGATGGTTTTAAAATATCTACTGAAGAATGGGGAAGTGCATCCTCTTACTGTTCAAAGTTCTGGTCCTCTGATCGATAGCAAGCCTGGACATTTTCTTAAGCACTTTTTTTTTTTTTCTCTTTAGGGCCACACCTGTGGCATATGGAAGTTCCCAGGCTAGGGGTTGAATGGGAGCTGCTGCCGCTGGCCTACACCACAGCTCACAGCAACACCAGATCTGTAACCCACTGAGCAAGGCCAGGGATGGAACCTGCATCCTCCTGGATACTAGTAGGTTTCTTAACCCGCTGAGTGACAGTGGGAACTCCATCTCAAGTACATTTCTCATGATCTACTCATTTTCCCTTTTTTTTTTTTTTTTTTTGTCTTTTTAGGGCTGCATGCACAGCATATGGAGGTTCCCAGGCTAGAGGTCGAATCAGAACTTTCGGCCACAGCAACACCAGATCCAACCCTCATCTGTGACTTACACCACAGCTCACGTCAAAGCTGGATCCTTAATCCACTGATCAAGGTCAGGGATTGAACCTGTGTCCTCATGAATACTAGTCAGATTTCATTTCCGCTGAGCCATGATGGGAACTCATTTTCCCATTTTTGAAAAATATTTTTATATTCTTTGAAAAGGTAAGTTTTTACAGGAGTTTTGAAGGAAAGCATAAAGTTATTAATGTGACTAAGATGGGAGCCTGAATACTGGTCAGGATGAATCAAAGTGGCCTCTGATGAAATCTTTGAACGTATAGACCCTCAGAGCGGACAGCGCCCCTTCTTGGTGTCACACCCAAGAAACACCCTGCACATAGAATGCGGGGTGAACATGGCTGAGTTCAGCGCTGTTTATACACGTGAACAAAGGAAAACTAATCAGTATTTGGCAAGAGGGGGAATGTTAAATAGAGCTTGTCCTATACATGCTGTGCAGTATATGCAGAAAGTCTAGGCTGGATCCATGTGCACTAGACACGGGTGAGCACAAGGCACAGCAGTATGTATAGCACGGTACCGTCACCACACAGTGACCCTCAAGTTAGGTGTTTATTAATGGCAGAGTGGTAATCGCATGGAAGGACTTGGATCAAATGAGGAACCGGGCAGGAAAGGGGCTAGAACTGGCGACAGTGGTCTAAGAAGACCCTGCCTTATCTGTACAGTTTTAATCCAAATGCTTCATAATGATGACAGGGTGTCCATGTTTTACTTACAGAGTTCAAGTTTCACTGAGACCTTTGTAGGAGGTGTGGACACTGTGTGTGAAGAGTTGTGCTGGTTTCCACACACGTGGTGGACGCTGGTGGAGCTCTGCTTTGCCCTGTGCCCGGTTGGGGAAGGCCAGGCACGGTCAGCCTGGATGAGCCCCAAACACGGCCTCCTTTGGGCCCTTTGGAGAGAAAATTCCAATTGAAGTTAGCAAGAAAGAACATCACGTTTGTTCTTATATTTGGAAGGAAAGGAAACATCCCCACCCAGTAATGATGCAGCCATAGGAGATCAGGCAGGGGTGGGGGCCAGGATGCCGGGTGTTCTCAGTGCAAGGCCTGGCCGGTCCCCCATTGGGGGCCATTCCCCAAAATGGAACCCCCAAAGTGGTTGGTTGTAGGTGTCTCTGGAGAAGAGGCTATGGTTTGCGTGGATATTAAGGGATCTGGGGCCCTAAAGGCTGAGAACCACTGTGCTGGGGCCTCAGTGTCATGGGCATGAGTTATAACTCAGCACCTTGGTCTTCACACAGGCTGCACCAGACACTGAAATCCTAAAGTCCATCCCAGAATAGAAGGACTTCCACTTCTAGTTCAGTTGGAAAAACAGTTGTCTAGACTGAGAGCTACTTGCACACCCAGCCTCCCGCAGCCTCATGTCCAGCACAAGGGCCAAGTGTTCAGGCAGCCAGTTCTGTGGGTCTCCCAGCTGGACTCAGGCCGATGGGGTGGCCCATCCAGGGTCTCCCTTGGCCAGTGGCAGGGCTGGCACTCAGGTCCAGCTCTCCAGCACACCTTAGCGTCTCCTCCACTCCTCCCAGGGTTGGTTATTCTGTGGGTGGTATTTTGACCCCACTAAGAAAGACTGGTCAGCTGCCTGAACATTCATACATCACCGCAGGCTCATTGGCCCCTGGAGTGGTAGGTGTGAGGGGCTGAGGCCATTAACTCCCCCACTAGAACTCAGTTCCTCCTTCTTAAGTGTGATTCCTGATCTCACTCCTGAGCTGGTGGGAAAAACAAGACACCTTTCGTCAGTCCAGCAGTGCTCCCCAATCTTGTGAAAATTCACCTTGAGTTAGTTACCCAGCTCAGGACAAAGGCACAGTTCTGTGTGTTTGTGACTTGGTTTCAGAGGCACTGTCACCCAGACCCGCCCTGGTGGAAATGCTGATGGTCAGGCTAGACCTTTGCACAAGCCCTAGTCGCACCTTCTGTGAGGGACAAATCTGTATCTGAACCGCAGTCCTGAGATTCCCGCATCTTCCATCCTCTCAGAGGTGCCCCTACCCACCCGTGCCTCTGTCCCCCCCAGCTTCTAACCCTGGCTGCCCTGGAACATTGTGGTCGATGGATAAAGATATGCTGAGTGATGCTGAGTGAGAAAGGAGACCATAGATGACCTGTGCTGGACAGGCCCCCACCTCCACCCCCACACACAGCCACGACCAGCCCTTTCCAGCTCCTTGCAGCACCCTGGGCTTCACAGCCTTGCCCTTTGGAGCACAACCTGTTCCTGCCCTCCAACCTCTCCACATACCCTCCTGGGGCAGCCCATCCACTCGCGTGGAGCAGACAGGGGGCTGGGAGGCCTTGACTTCCTGCCTCAGAGGCTCCAGGGTGTGTCCCCTGGGACCACATCCTCCCCACATCTCCATCCAGGGTGACCCCCAGGCCCTCGGGTTTCAATATAATCTCAACCTCAGCTGCAAACTTAACCCCCCCACACACACACACCGTGTTTCTCATTCAGTTAGGGGCCTTGCAGGCCCCCAGTTACCCCACCAAGAATCTGGGCCTGATCTCCAGCTGCTTGCATCTGGTTCTTCACCAAGTGGGAAACGTCCCTGCCCCTACCCCTCTCCGTGCCCACTGTCAGCCCAGGTCTCCCCATCATCACATACAGGCTCCCTGTGTCACCCAGGCCAGCCTCCGAGCCACCCAGAGTTTGTCTCAAATCTGTCTGCTGGGCCCCATCTGCGTGTGTTCAGGGCTGTGCAGATTCTTCCCGAAAGTGGATCCCATTCCGACCTGTCTGGTCAAGAACCCTGGCAGGCTCACCACTCACGCCTGCTACCCTCACCCATCCTCCCAGCCCCTGCTCCAGGAGGCCCCTGCCCCTCCGGGGCACCTTTGGCAGATTTCAGCCTTCAGGCGGCTTTCCCGTGTTACTGCTGCCGCAGCACCGCATTTGCCCATCCTTCAGTCAGTCACTTACAAGCCCACACGGCGGCCCCAGGAATGAGTGATGAATTGCACCTGCTGCCAGGATCAGCTCCACGTGCGTAAGGCCCCTGTGCACCTGACCCTCACTGCCCCAGAATGGGCCCAACACGCTTGTCCCTTAGTGGCGTGCCATGCATGCAGAAGGCATCAGTGAATCCCAGTGTTAGGTGGGACTGGGAGGTCACTTTTGTTTCATTAGGAGAGGCAGCATCAGGGGTATGTGTGACAACGTTTGTTTCTTTGGAGGTGCAAGCTGAAGGATTTGTTTAGGAGGTTCAAATAAAAATACAGATAAAAAAACAAGCAACTATGTCAACATGTTAATGGTGGTTGAATCCAGGCACTGGGTGTAAGGATGCTCATGTTACATTCTTTCCGTATGTCTTTATAGTTGAAATTGTTCACAGTAAAAAGTTTTTGAAAGGCGAGTTGACTTGAATTGGTGAGCCCTATTTTCTCACTTATCAAATGGTGTGTCTTAGTCCCTCGAGGCTGCTCTAACAGAATGTGATGGGCAAGGGCTTATTATAAACAGCAGAGATTTACTGTCCACAGTTCTGGAGGCTCAAAGTCTGAGATCAGGGCCAGCAGCACAGGGTTCTGGTGGTGGCGGCCTCTTCCTGGTTCACAGCTGGCCGCCCTCTCACCATGTCCTCACATGGCAGAAGGGGTGAGGGAGCTCTCTGGGGTCTCTTATAGGGGCACTGATCCCATTCATGTGACCCCACCCTCACCACCTAAGCACCTCCCACCCACCCACCCCCATCCAGTGCTGTCATACTGGGCATTGGGATTTGGATTCGTATATGAATGTGGGGACATTCAGGCCCCATTGGGGAGGGGCAGCTAGGGCCCAGTCCTTTTTCCTGGGGCTGGAGAGTTCTTGGCAGGCCCCCGGAGTCCAGGACTCAGGACGGAAATTGCTTTTGGCTCCCACATTCCTCATCTCCGTGACACCAGTGACCCTCAGGGCAAGACGAATGTTTGTTTCTATGATTAAAAGGAGGAAAAGTATGGGCAGAAGGGCCAGCTCTGCTAGTCAAGTCAGTCGGGACCAAGGCAGAGGTCAGGCTGCAGCTCTTTGGAAATATGGTTTGCAGCAGGGCCCAGGCAGGCTGATAAGCAGAGGGCCAGTCATTGACTGAGTGCAGGGCAGGCTCATCAGAGGAGGTTACTCCTTTTAAAGGGCAGGCTGGTGGCCCCGCGGTGGTGCAGTGGATTTATGAACCAGCTTGTCTCTATGGTGGTGCCAGTTTGATCCCCAGCCTGGTGCAGTGGATTAAGGACCCAGCCTTGCCAAACTGTGGTGTGGGTCACAGCTGCAGCTCCGATCCCATCCCTGGCCCGGGGACTTCCATATGACACAGGTACAGCCAAAATAAATAAATAAAGGGCCCAGGTTGTGGCACTGCCCCTACTCAATGTGCTCAGGGGTCTGCTTCAAGTTCTCAGTTAAGAGCTCTGGAGGGAGTTCTGGCATGGCTCAGCAGTAAGGAACACGACTAGTATCCATGAGGACCTGGGTGCAATCCCTGAGCTCGCTCAGGGGGTTAAGAATCTGGCATTGCGTGAGCTGTGCTCTGGAATCCCTGCCACCCCCGCCCTTCTAAGGTCTGAAACACGCCCAACTGCACCTTCCTGTGTGGAGTTCTATGTAAGCCGGACCGGGTTAACCTACCCCCTCGTCCTGGGCTCTGTGTTTCTCTGCGTCCCTTACTCAGAGAAAGTCCTGTCCCTCTGACCCCTCGGGTCCCTCGCCCCCGGTCCGCTTACTGCCCCGGTCCATTTACAGCCCCTCACAACCGAGGCGCACGGTGGGGAAGGTTCTGAGGGGGGGTCCTCGGGGACCGGCGCGCATCCGCACCCTAATCCTCGAGGGGGCCGCCCATCCACAGCTGATGCCACGGCTTCCCCCACTGCCCGGGTGACCAGCGACCTCAGAGGGCCCGCGGAGCGCCTGGGCCGCAGGTCGTGGGAAGGCCGGCCGCCCGAGGGGCGTGGATGCGGGCGGGGCTGCGGCGCTTTTAAGAGGCTGCGCGCCAGGCGGCTGCGCCCAGCTGGGAAGCGGAGCAATGGAGACGGCGCGGGAGTTCGCGGGAGCCCTCCTCAGGCGAGTGCTGCGCTGCCTGCGCCCCCGATCCCCGGTGCCCCGCAGCGCCCTACCCCTTTCGCCTCCTGAGCCCACCTGCCCAGCCCGAGCCGCCCGCAGCCGGCCGCCAGCGCAGGTGTGGCTCCCCAGATGCGCGTGTGTCCACGGAACAGGTGCCGGTGGTGAGTGCAGGAGCGGCCACATCCCTTGCCGCCGCAGCCCCAAGGGCGCGGATGAGACGGGTCCAGGAGGCCTGAGCGAAGGCTCCACCGGGTGCCGGGTCAGGTTTCTCGGGCTCCCTGAGCACGGCGGGAGTTGGGGCGACGCGAGTGGTGCTGGTGGGGAGCGTGGTGTCGGGGCGGCCACCTCCGCTCTCAGGACAGCGCGGGTTCCAGGTCCAAGCGCCCGCCTGGGCCTGGACGCTCCCTGACCCTGCTGGCTGAACCCCCAGGCTTGTAAGGTGGAGTTTGGGGTGAGCGGTGACGCTGCCCAGTGGGGAAGAAGGGCCCCCAGACCCTCGCCAGCTCCAAGCGGGGCCTGACCGAGAACCACAGCACTTTTTTTCTCTCTTGGGTTCTTCTTCTCACCCAGACATCCTTAACCAATCTTTGTCTGTAAAACCCTAAAGATATCAGGTGGTTGTAACTTTACAGATTTAAGGGAGGGATGAGTGAATGGTGCTCATCTGAAGATGTTCAGAGTACTTCAAAAAGATAGAAAGCACTTGAGTTCTTTGAAATGCAGGTTTTCTGAGGTGAGGGGGAAGGAAATGTGATCTGTAAGCTTCTGAACTTGGGTTCTTAAAGGGGGTGACATGCTCAAGATTAGAGACAGCTGCCAACATATGGGGGGGCATCTGTTTATCCTCTGGCTTTCTGGCTGTCTCTTTGAAAACAAACAATGAGGAGTTCCCATCATGACTCAGTGGCTAACGAATCCGACTAGTATCCGTGAGGACCCAGGTTCGATCCCTGGCCTCACTCAGTGCCGTGAGCTGTGGTGTAGGTCGCAGACGTATCTTGGCTCTGGCGTTGCTGTGGCTGTGGCATAGGCCAGCAGCTACAGCTCCGATTCAACCCCTAGCCTCGGAACTTTGAGTGCAGCCCTACAAAGACAAAAAACAAAAACAAACAATGAAAAACAGAAGGTGGGCGACATACTTTTTCATGCATCTTCACTGATGTGCTTCAGGCCAAAAGGAAAAGCCCTTGGGTTTTTTTTCCTGGTTTATTCCTCTTCCTCCAGCTCCACCCACCCCACAGTCCCACTCCCAGGGGTAGCAACTGCTAAGGATTTGCAGTGTGTCTTCCAAACTTTCCTCCCATGGAACTCTCGCAGCACTGAGTTGCTGGGCTGAGCAAGGATGGCAGGAGGGCACTAACGCTGGTTGGTGTGGCCTGGAGCAGGAGGAGTCAAGGCCAGCAGAGTTAACACTGCCCTGCCCTGCCCTTGCCCCTGACCCTACAGCACTATCCCGGACCCCAAATGTCTCTGTGACTGGCTTAGGAAATGTTGGCATTTGACATCTGATTGGCTCGGACAGTCCTGAGTAGGGCGAGGGACTACTTATAGGGGACATGCTGTCGTCCCGTTCCTGCTTCCAGACTCAGCTGCTGTGATTCTTGTTTCTCCGCCTGCTTCTATACACTCTGTAATACCTGCTGAAAGGAACAAATTTGTCTTCTAGTGTCTTTAAAGCCATGTCCAGGCTGCAGACCCGCAGGAGCTGCAGGCCAGGAGACTGCTAGACCTCTGTCTCTTCTCAGTGGTCCTTAAACCTCCTGGTGGAGTATGTCCCAACTCTGTCTTTGATTAGTAAATAACTGCATGTTGCCAAAGGAGGAACCTAGTCCACGTGTCTATTTTTACAGATCATATGGGTATAAGCGCTTATAGGGTCTTAACACGTCATTTGTTTGTTCATCATCTGTGATCAGGAGCCTGAGGTCTCCCATCTCAGCTCTGGACACCCAGGATGTCCCCATGGTGTGTGTTGTCACAGACAAAGCCTGCTCTGACTTTGTGCCCTGGCAGTGGTAACATTCTGAAGTTGTTACAGAGCCCATCTATATTAACGCTTTGTGTAAAATAGCTGCTTTTGTGTCTCTTTCCTTCCTTGGGTAAGAACTCCAGGTTTTCTATAGCTGCCCTCTCAGTACACATTTTACCAGTCTTATCAGTGATATAAACAGGGAATTGAGTTTTCTACAAGCTTATTCCTTCATGGTCTGAACTCTTACTTTAAAAACATTCAGTATTCAAAGACTTCGTGGTCATATATTGGATAGGTTTTCTAGCCAAGCATTTTGCTGGATTGGTCAAGACACAGCTGTGAGCTGCCATAGTCCTGTCAGGCGGCTCCCCATGGGGCCCATGTGTCTGAATGTTGCCTGTCGCCAACGTGTCACTGCTGGTGATTGGGAAGCCTCACTGGAGCCAACACTCCTCTGCTTCCAGCCGAGGGGTGAGGCCCCGCCAAGGCCTAATGGATGCTTTCCAAGCCCCGAACCATTTCTCTGCATTTTCATGGCGGGCTCACCACTTCCCTGCTCCATCCTTGTCACCTGGCTTTGGGCACAGTGTGTGCTTTACTGCTTCACGTGGGCCTTCCTTGTCTACCTGACAATGAAATTTGGGGCCCTGTTCCCGGACCCACCTTTCTCCTCCAGCACTTGTAGAACACACATCAAGAGTTCCCATGGTGGGAGTTCCCGTCGTGGCGCAGTGGTTAACATATCCGACTAGGAACCATGAGGTTGCGGGTTCAGTCCCTGCCCTTGCTCAGTGGGTTAACGATCCGGTGTTGCCGTGAGCTATGGTGTAGGTTGCAGACGTGGCTCAGATCCCACGTTACTGTGGCTCTGGTGTAGGCCAGTGGCTACAGTTCCGATTCAACCCCTAGCCTGGGAACCTCCATATGCCGCGGGAGCGGCCCAAGAAATAGCAAAAAGACAAAAAAAAAAAGAGTTCCCATGTTGGTGCAGTGGTAAGGAACCTCATCAGGCTCCATGAGGTTGCAGGTTTGATCCCTGCCCTCGCTCAGTGGGCTAAGGATCCGGCATTGCCGTGAGCTGTGGTGTAGGTCACAGACACAGCTTGGATCTGGCATGGCTGTGGTGTAGGCCGGCAGCTGTAGCTCCAATTAGACCTCTAGCCTGGGAACCTCCATATGCCAAAGGCATGGCCGTAAAAAGTAAAAAAGAAAAAAGAACAAACAGCAGCCCAGACGCCTACGACCTATGGGGCCAGCTTCTTTCCACAGCAATGGACTTCATGTTGTCGGCTGTCAGCCTGTTTATCTCACATGCTGACAAGTTGAGGGGAAAATACAGACTTCCCTGTCCCCTCACTTCTGGGAGGCATGCCCCCTCGCAGTTTTCAAGAATGTTCCGTGAAATCTGACGTCTCTTATCATCATGATTTCCTTGAAACTATCCATTTCCTTGAACAGCCGTTTCCTTGTTGTTGTCATTTTTCCGTGTAGTGAGGCGGTTTCCCTCCTGCTCCCTGTGACTGGCTGCACGTTCCAGGGGTGAGAGGCCGGCCAGCAGGGTGCGAAGCTAAAAGTCAGATTCAGAGGCTTTTCGGGGCTCTTGCGTCAACTTCGATGCAGTAAAACATGCAGGGAGGAGAGCAGCACGTTTTTTGGCATCATGCTAGAGGCCAGGGGCATAAATTATCCCATTAAAAGAGGACCAGGATTGAGCTGGATTCATATGCCGCTTTGTTCGTTGAGGTAGTTGACCCTGCCGTTCGTTCATTTTGCTGGAGCAGGGTAAGCACTCAGAGTACTTGTTAAGCAGGCTTAGTGTACCTCAGATTTCGCTTAACCTCTTTGTGTATCTTTTGTAAGATAGTCTTGATCATATGTAATTCAGCTCATCAAATCACTCGCCCTGCTACTTGAAAAAAAAAGGGCCGAACTTGACCTTCACGTCTGCAGGACTATCTTAGGTGGCTTCTCAGCCTTTGTTCCAACTGTGACCCAGTTCTCAGGGGGAAAGAAGAGCACAGACTGGGTTCTTCTCTGTCAAGGACGGTCTCTGAGGGCAGCCAGGAGGGAGGCCCAGGACTGACTTCAAGTCCTTATCTGGTCAAAAGTTAAAAGACAATGAGGGCTTTGTGGTTGGCGGAGCTGGGTCCCTGGATCATGGTTGCCTACGGAGGCATGAACCTCTGCAGCTGGTGAGCAGGTGCAGTACCATGATGAACTGGGTCAGTGCTTTGGTGCCCGTGGTGTGCCATTGACCTCCAGGGCCCAGGTTCTGAGATATGAGCTTTGTCCCTGTTTCTCCTGCTAAGCCTCTCACCCGGGGAAGCACAGCCCCAGGTGGACAAAGCAGTAACTCCCTGCTATGGGGCGGGGGCGGGGGGGGGGGGGTCCTTGCGCCCAAGGAGGGTCTCGTGGGTGGGGTGGGATCCCCCTACCTGGCTGGCCATCGCCTGGAGCCGTATCAGCAGAGTGCTGGTCCCTCTTCCCCAAGAGCCCAGGTCCAGACGCTGTCTTCAGGTTAGGAACAAGGCAGGTCCCAGCTGTCAAGCATCACGTGGATCATCCTTGCTGGTCCAGCTGACCAGGGCACCAAGGAAGGGGCTGAGCGAGGTCTCTGTGGCATCAGCTCAGCGGGACATGGCCCCTGGCTGGTTGTATTGTGTAACCTGGGAGCCTGTGTAACTCCCTGGAACAGGGGCAGAGGTCCAGAGCCATGTGACAGGCCCTGCTGGGTTGGGTCAGGCATGGACTCCCTCTGTGGGCCTCTCGTTCCGGTGGGAAGCCCCCTGGGGACCAGTGACTGGACACAGCCTCCTTGCAGCTGCCCCACTGGACACAGGCTGGGCTGTGACCTAAAAGAGCCAGGCTAAGGGCAGAGAACCCCCCCGCCACATACGCCAACTCTCCCTCACCCTCTCCGCCGTGTTTATCACTTGGGACTTGAACTTCAGAGAGATTCCTTAGTAGCTGAGTGACCTTGAGAAATGACTCCAAGCCTCAGTTTTCTCATCTGAGAAATGGGGTAGCACTTCCCTTGTAAGTTGCGATGAAACTTAGTTAAGACGTAAAGAGCCAGCATGTTGCTGCCCTGTTGGATGCTTGGATACACACAATCACAAGGCCTGAGTGAAATGCCGGCTGAATATCCTTCAGACCAAATTCTTGCTGACAGTCTAGGCAAAGAGGTTGTGGCACCAATTCCAGCATGTAAGGGTGGGGGAGGGGCTTCCCACGGGGCCAGCCCCAGGCATTTCTCAGACGCCAGCAGGGTGTCCTAGGATTCAGCTCAGTTCTGACTCCATGTACCCAGAGAGCACGTGAGATCCCAGGGGGTAAGGGGCAGTCCCCCACTTCAGACACCAGGTTGCCACCTTTGTCCATTAGGAAAGTGCAGTCTAGTTGGGGAAATAAAGCGTAGACAAGTAAATGAGAGTGTGTGTGCTGTCATTTATATATGCAGATGTGTGATATAGAATATAGATAGATAGGTAGACACACGGCGCTGGCAAACAGGTGTCCCTAGAACTCAAGCCTCTGTGGAGTTGATCTCAGCTAATTGCTCTAAGTGTCAGAAAGCAGTGAGGTCCCCACTTGCATCTTCAAGGTTGTCCCCAAAAGAAAGCCCTTTGTTTCATTCTCCTGTACAAGGATTTGTCCCATCTCTCTGAGCTGTTCAGGGTTGGGGGGACAGTGCAGTGACAGATGCGGGTCCTTCAGGGCTGCACAGATAAAACGAATGTCACACATTGATCTCAGTGCCCAGCAGCAACAGCGCCCTGGAACATTGCCGATTCTCTTTGTGTTGTGAATTGTTTCTTTGCGAACGAATGTCCACAGTTCGGGGCAGAGCGCCTCCCGAGTTGCCAGACTGGTCTCAGAGACTAAACCCCCTCCAGCACCACCAGCAAGGCCTATCTGTCAGGTGTTAGTTCAGAGAACTTCTTGGATGTGTGTTTAAAAGCACAGACTGTGGTTTTGCATTTCCTTGATTGCTGTCAAAGTTGCACTGTTTACTCCAGGCAGCCTCTTCCTAGTTACTCAGCATGTGGCCCCCAGCTCAGCTTTAGGAGGCAAAGACCACCTGTGGGGCTGCTCTCCCATCTGAGTTTCTTCATCTGTAAATTGAGAAAACTAGGTTTTCTGAGGATGGAGGTAATATAGAGAGAGCAAAAACATGTGTTTGTTAAAAACTGCCAAAATGACTACGTAATAGCTGTTTTGTATTTATCCCCGATTTTGTTACATTTTTGTAGTTCCTAGGTAACAAAATTTAATTATCAAGGTTGGGGATTTTTTTCCTCAGAAAATTAAAACATGATTTGGTGTTGCTACATTGTCTTTTCCTAGGTGCGTTCTTTTTTTTATGGTGGATTATGATTCAGTTCTTTGATTAATGTAGAACTTGCTCCAAAGTTCCACGTGATAAATGGTCTACAATTCTTGGTATTCTGGAGTTCCCGTCATGACTCAGTGGTTAACGAATCTGACTAGGAACCATGAGGTTGCAGGTTCGATCCCTGGCCTTGCTCAGTGGGTTAAGGATCTGGTGCTGCCATGAGCTGTGGTGTAGGTTGCAGACTCGGCTCAGATCCCAAGTTGCTGTGGCTGTGGCGTAGGCCGGTGGCTACAGCTCCGATTAGACCCCTAGCCTGGGAACCTCCATATGCTGCGGGAACAGCCCAAGAAATGGCAAAAAGACAAAATAAATAATTAAATAAAAATAAATAAGAAAGTTCTTGGTATTCCAATCACAGTGATTACTGTGTTCTGCTGTTCCTTGTTTATCCTCATTTCAAAAAATTGGTTTATTGGAGTTCACGTTGTGGCGCAGGGGAAACGAATCTGACTAGGAACCATGAGGTTGCGGGTTCCATCCCCAGCCTCGCTCAGTGGATAAAGGATCCAGCGTTGCCGTGAGCTGTGGTGTAGGTCACAGACGTGGCTCGGATCTGGCATTGCTGTGACTGTGGCCGGTGGCTACAGCTCCAATCAGACCCCTAGCCTGGGAACCTTCACATGCTGCGAGTGCGGCCCTAAAAAGCAAAAAAAAAAAAAAAGAAAAAGAAAAAGAAAAAAATATTGGCTTATTGCTGTAGTGACTACTATCTGGCCTTTAAGTTTCTGGCTCAGTCTTCTTATTTTTTCTTTTTTTGGCTGCACCCACATTGCATAAGAATTCCAGAGCCAGGGATCAAATCTGAGCCACAGCAGTGACAATGCCAGGTCCTTAGCCCACTAAGCCATAAGGGAACTCGCTGGCTCAGTCTTATTATACAAATGTGTAACTATTTTTATGTGTGCCTAATTCTTTAACTCTGTTTAGCTGCTCCCTGGTCTTGAGAAATCTTTTTTTTTTTTTTTTTAAGGTTTTTCAGCTCTAAGAACCAGGTTTGCAGAATATACTTCTTATTCCTCTTTTGAGTTTGAGGCCCTTACCATGCCTTCTCAGACAGTTACTGCAAGGGCTTTGCATGTTCAGGTAACATAGGTATAATGATAGTTGCGTTGCATTTATTTTATTTTATTTTTGTCTTTTTGCCTTTTCTAGGGCTGCTCCTGCAGCATATAGAGGTTCCCAGGCTAGGGGTCGAATTGGAGCTGCAGCCGCCGGCCTACACCAGAGCCACAGCAACTTGGGATCCGAGCCGCATCTGCAACCTACACCACAGCTCATGGGATCCTTAACCCACTGAGCAAGGCCAGGGATCGAACCTGCAACCTCATGGTTCCTAGTCAGATTCGTTAACCACTGAGCCACAACAGGAACTCCTGCGTTGCGTTTTTTAATATCATATATTTGTTTGTTCCTTATTAGTTATGTGATTTTCAATAATCCCAGCCATTGGCTTTCTTTTAGGTATAAATAGTACCACTGTCTTATTTCTGTGTTTCTTACTTGAGACCTCTCTCTGAGGACTCCTCTTTGAAAGTAACCTGGGATATGTTTTGACTTTTCCCTCCACTTCCAGGCCCCTGACGTTCATGGGGCTGCAGACCAGGAAGGTGCTGCTCACACCCCTCATGCATCCTGCTCGCCCCTTCCGAGTTTCCAACCACGACCGGAGCAGCCGACGGGGGGTGACAGCCAGCAGCCTGCAGGAGCTCCTCAGCAAGGTACGGGGACCACGGTGTGCCCCCACCCCCGGCAGCTCACACGGTCCCCAAACTTGCAGGGGCCTGGGAACAAGACAGAGGGTCTGAGGGGGGCCTTCTGGGGTTAAAAGGAGGGTGTAAAGCAGAAAAGGGGATATTACCATGTTCTTGTCCCATATAAGATTTAGGTACAGACAAAAGCCTTAAAAATCGCCACCAATTGATAATGTGGCTTTATTTCTTTGACAAGGGAGCTTAGAGGAGGCAGACTTTGGAAATCTGCTTTTGGTTAGAAAGGCTGGGGAACAGTGCTTAATCTGAAACAGCATCCCGATCACCAAATAAGGAAGAATCATAGCCTCCAGTGGCGGCAAAGCCCAGACACAGACGCCCGTGGAAACCAGACAGGTGTCCAGCACGCGGGCTCCGCAGCGAGAGAGAGGTGGGCTTTCTAAGGATCACGTACACAGGGTCATTCTTGTTATTTGTCCCAATAAGCAGGACCTTTTAGAAACTGAATGTTATTCCCAGAGATCACGTATATCCTGTCTCTGAACTTCTGAGGAAGTTAGGTCCTGATGCTCCCTAGCTTCTTTCTCTTCAAAGCAAAGACTAAGTCATCGACACCAGTTAAGGTACGTCTTCGCCCTGAAAACCCTCTGCATCAGCCAGTGCTTCTGGAACCATGACCTAGTGCCACTGGTAGGTCCAAACGGAGTCCCTTGCTCCCCTCCTGACTGTGGTGTTCCACCCTAGACCCTGGATGCCCTGGTTATCGCCAGCAGAGTGGTCACTTTAGTGTTGGAGGAAGATGGCACCGTGGTAGATACAGAGGAGTTCTTCCAGATGCTGGGGGACAACACACACTTCATGGTCCTGGAGAAAGGACAAAAGTGGACACCGGTAAGCACTGCCGAAGGCGGCTCCTCTCACCTGCAAAAGTGTGGTCCCCCTTGGCGTTGACCAGCCCTCTTTCTAAGTGTATCCTTTGTGTTCACCTAATAAGCGGATCTGCTACCCTCACAGGGATGCTTGTATTTCTAGGAAACACAGCATCGTTGTGAAATGGGGTTATGTGACTTGGAGTCAGTAATTCTGAGGGACAGGCTTTGGCCAGTGAGTAGCTACAGGTCCTGTGATGGCGTGTGGAATGACCACTCACACTCTGTGACCTCAGGAGGCAGAGAGCTGACATAGCAGGTGAAATCAGGAAGGGGTGTGTAGGTGTAAATGCAGTGATTTAGACAAGCAACAAGTTAGACTAAAGGATTTTATTTCTGGAGTTCCCGTCGTGAGCGTGGCGCAGTGGTTAATGAATCCGGCTAGGAACCATGAGATTGCAGGTTCGATCCCTGGCCTTGCTCAGTAGGTTAAGGAGCTGTGGTGTAGGTTGCAGACGTGGCTGGGATCCCGCATTGCTGTGGCTCTGGCGTATGCTGGTGGCTACAGCTCCAATTAGACCCCTAGCTTGGGAACCTCCATATGCCATGGGAGCAGCCCTAGAAATGGCAAAAAGACAAAAAAAAAAAAAAAGGATTTTATTTCCAAGAAAACTGTAGGTTATCTTGGAAAACACCTTCAAATACAAAGCAGAATAATAAAACATCTTTCTTCTGTATGATTAAATGAAGTTTAAGGAAGAGAAATCCTCAGAGGGCAACATTATTATGGGATCCAGAATCCAAAGAGGAAAGCAAATGCTGAAGCTCTCGTCTCACCTGTGGCATCTCACCCATGGGCAGCCACTGACCCCAGTGCCGGGGCTTCAGCTCTATGGATGCTGGTGGACAGGTGCCCACAAAAGGGACTCTCACAGCTCTCTCCCGAGAATCTGGTCTCAAGGTGCCCTGCTGAGGTTTTAGGGGCTGCTGGTCCTGAAGCACCCAGAGACCTCAGAGGAATCAGCAGTGGAGGGACTGTGCTCACTGAATGCTCGTTCCCCAGCTGGTCCCTTCCTCCAGCCCCGGAACCCACATCCGCCTCCCCAGAATGTATCACTTTATGTGGCAAAGGGGATTGGATATGGGGTGATGATCCTGGATTACCTGGCAGGCCAATGTCATCACAAGATTACCTGGCAGGCCAATGTCATCACAAGGGACAGTCAGTGGGGAGTGACAAGAGGATGGGCAGAGGGACACAGGTGCCCCTGAAGTGGAGACACACAGCCCCAGCAGGACAGCCTGCAGCTCACCTAGGATTCCCAACTTCCAGAACTGTCAGAGGGTAAATGTGAGGTGTTTTAAGACACCAAGCTGTGGCCATTTGTCCAAGAAGCAGCAGGAAACTCATTTGGAAGGGAGGGGTATTTTCTGTTTGGTTTATTTTACTTAGTGGGGGAGCCTGCTGCCCTGTAACAGGTTGACGCTGCTGCATGGGTGGCACTAAGCTGGGCCCAGGGGCATATGTGAGTGTCATGTGGATCCTACACTTCGCCACCTTCCTTGGTATGTAGTGTGGGGGCTGGGTAGGGATTGGATAGGTCCTGCCCCACCTGCAGAAGGTTCTCAGGCCACCTTAGTGGGACTGGGACAGAACTTCAGAGAAGTGGCCACCAGGGGTCTCCCTCCCTCAGTCCAAAGCCTTGGAGAGTCTGGGGCGGGGTGGATCCTGGTTGGGGAAGAGGAAACTGCACACATGTACACCCTGACACCCAGTTAAAAGTCTGAGGTTGTGGGGGTAGGGGGGCATCTTGAGTTTGACTTTCAGGGCCACACCCATGGCATGTGAAAATTCCCAGGCTAGGGGTCGGATGGGAGCTGCAGCTGCCGGCCTACACCACAGCCACAGCCATACCAGATCTGAGCCGTGTCTGCAGCATACACCACAGCTCATGGCAATACCAGATCCTTAACCCACTGAGCAAGGCCAGGGATGGAACCTGAGTCCTCATGAATCCTCGTTGAGTTTGTTTCCACTGAACTACGACGGGAACTTCCGATATATAAACTTTGATGGGTCAGCAGGGAGCGGGGACAGGATTGCAGGTGGACCTCCGCCCCCCGATTCTGTAACCTGGATTTTTAATAACGTTTCCTAAATGACAGATGCCCCTCTGAGGCACCAGGACCCCATGGGCATCACTTTGTGGGCTGCCACCGTTGTGTGTCTGGGGGGCAGAAGAGGGCCTCCAGCAAAAAGGTAATGGGGGCTTTCAGGGGAATGTATGGTTTAGCTTCAAATAGAGTAGATTTGTGTCAGGAAATTTAACCTTCACAGCCTCATTCCTCCCAGTGACTAAGCTTCATGAAAGTTACATGTGGCTTTGCATCCTGGACACTACAGGACAGAGCTTAGTGGGGAAGACGTGTCACAGGCTGTTTATAAACCCAGGATTTGCAGAGGTCTGTGACCTTCTCTCCCAACCTCAGTGTCCAGCGATATCTTTGGTAGACTGAGAGTAGCTCCCGCAAGGGTCCTGAGAGGTCAGCTCTCATCCAGGACAGGAGCTGGAGCATGGCTCTCCCACCAGCTCTGGCTTAGCCGTGGGGTTCTGGCACTTTCTGCAGCTGCCTCCCATGCAGTGGGAATAGCACTCCCGCTGGTCTCTAAGCAGATTGTGTCACGGTCGTGGGCCCGCCCACGTTAACCAGACAGCATGGTGGCCCTGGGTGACCCGTGTGAGGGTGTCCCAAAGCCGAGTCACACTCGTCCCGGTCATTAAACAGCAGATTAGAGAAGGTGCTTGCGCGTGGGTTTGGACCCTGTGACAGCATAAACACACTGATCTGTTAAAACATTCCTTGGGTAACTAGCAGCTTAGTCATGAGCAGATTTTCAGCTGACAAAAGAGAGGAAGGCAGCCTAAAACCCAAACTGCAGGATTACAGTTGGGACGTCCCGAGGCCTCCCTCCTCCTGCCCTAGGCTGGTACCTACATCCCCGCCCTCCAGAAGCCTAAGAGATCGGGAATAGCAAGAGTCACCTTTGACCTGTACAAGCTGAACCCTAAGGATGTCATCGGCTGCCTCAACGTCAAGGCCACCATGTACGAGATGTACTCCGTGTCCTATGACATCCGGTGCACAGGGCTCAAGGCCCTGCTGAGGTGAGAGAACGGGGGTCCCTTGGGGTCTGGATGCGGCAAGCAGCTCGTCCCAGCTCACTCCTCTGTCCCCAGCCCAGCCCCCACCTGATTCTGTGTCACAGAGCAGTTCACTCCTACACCACAGATTTATCCAGAAAACAAGGACTTAAGCCAAAATGCAGTTTCTTTTCCAAAGACCATTAGATACAACGTGAAGCAGGTGGGCAGGTGGCACTGGCATGCTCCCTCCACATGTGCCGCCAGGGCACCCCACAGGCTGGGCCTGGGGGAAACGCATCCTGATCTGTACCCCAGAACCATGTGAACAAATTCTATGTACCAGGAACACTCCTACCATCCAGCCTCTGAGCTCTGCCCTCAGGGGTCCCTCCCGGCCTTGCCTCTGGGCAACCAGCTCTGTGACCTTTAACAGCTTCCTTAAAACTTCTCTGAGCCTCAATTTCATTCTCTTTAAAATGAGTGCACTTGCATAGGCCCTAAATACACCTGCTTCCACCCCTGCAGTAAACCCATCCCTGAGCCTCTAAAGAAGGAACCCCCTGTGGAGGAGGATGGAGGGAGAGGCTGAAGAAGCAGAGGTTTTTGAAGTTAGGTTGAAATGGGACAGGCTGGCACCCAGTGCTCCCTGCACAGCCCCCAAAGGGCCTGCTTCTCTGCTGACCCAAGTGGGCCATGGCTTCCGAGAGGCAGAGCCCCCAAGACCTGGACAACTGTTCCTGTCCTGCTGTTCAACCCTTGACCCCTGCCAGCCACCCCCCATCCCCAGTAGAGCTTCCTCTTTTTGCTGAGATGGGAGAAAACGGCTTAATTGCTTGATTTTTAAAGTGAGACAGAGAGTTATAACCTCCTCAAAGCATAAAGAAAGTAAACCCGGCCCCAAATCCCACCTCGTGGGGTGATTCAGTCTTGTCACTGGTTCTGACCAGCTGCTGGCTCTGACGGCAGCAGGAACAGCCACAGAAGCCATGAGGGCCCCACGTCAGAGTCTTCACCACCCATCCCATGTGGACACCAGTGCCCCAAGCCCTCAGCCCCCTGTGTGGGGGGGAGACCTTAAAACTGGGCTGAGACCTCTTAGCTTTGGCCTCAGTAGAAAATAAAAATGTGAGTGCAAACTGCCTTTTGGTCTGCAACGTCACGAATGCCAGGTCAGCCTTCAGGCTCAGATGCCATGACAGGGCCGAGGCTGGTGTTCCAGCCACCCCAGCCAGCGGTGTCACAGGACTGCAGGTTTACTGGACTCCTCCAGCAGCAAGCTCCATACCCCCAGCCAGGCCACCAAAGGACAGGATAATGTGGGGGTTCCCTGGCCACCTCAGCCCTTTCTAGATACTGAGCAATGGGCCATGTTTGGAAGTGGCCAGTGGAAGGTGGTCCCTGGACAGTGGCAGTGGGAGCTGCTAGAAATGCAGAGTGCAGATCCCACCTGGACCCCAATCAGCATCTGTATCCCAGGCAGGCCTAGGGCTGTGTGAACTGAGAGTGAGCTTCCCAAACGTGAAAGCAGTGGACTGCAGGTGCCCCAGCGTGTGTTGGGGGTGGGGCCCCCCCTGCCTGGGACCCATCCCCAGCCTGACACCCCCTCTCTTGCAGGAGCCTGTTGCGGTTCCTGTCCCACACCGCCCAGGTGACTGGCCAGTGTCTCATCTACATGGGCACGTACGTGCTCCGAATGCTGGCTGACTCGGAGGAGCAGGCGGTGCCTGGCGTGCGCCCTAGGCGGGGGCTCACAAGTGGATAGGGGTGCACAGCATAGGGGCTCTGCCCCCCTTGACCCATCTGATTCCTTTCCAATTCGAAGACACTGTTCGTACATGTGCATCTATGGGCGGTGGTCCCTTCTGCTCAGGAACAGGGGCTTGAGAGCACGTGTCAGGGCGGGGCAGCAGGTGCCCCGTGGGGATGGGGGATAAGGGTCAGCGTGCATGCACAAGGCCCTGGGCTCCTGCAATAAACCCACGACAAAACTTCCATGCTTCCTCTTCATCTCTGCTTCATCTCAGTAAAGCAAACAACTTTCACAGAGAAGCAAAACTCAGCTGGAAATGTTCTGCTAACACGTGTCATCATTTTTAAGTCTTTTCAGTACTTGGTGCTGCAGGAACAGGAGTGTCAAACATTCCTGTGGGCTTAAGGTCGGTCCTAAACAAGCCCAGAGACCTGGCAGCCTGTGGGCCTGAGTGTTGGGGGTGATCAGGGTGCACTGTCAACTTTTCCTAAAAAGCAAAAGGGACGGCTGGAAACCAGGGCCTGACGCATGGCAGGCACGGACCAGGCCTGCGGTTCTTCTGTCACCTGTGCCATGAGGCAGGCCCTAAGGCTGCAAGTGACGCAGAAAGAGCTTGGGCTGTGGGGCAGGCATGGACACAGACTCCTGATGGGCTAGGGACCCATGTCTCCACCCCACCCCTCCACCCCCACAGGTATGGTCTTCAGGGAGGTTACTCCACAGCAGGTCCTGGGCTGCAGCCCAGCTGGACACACTGGACGGCGCCCACATGCGGTCACTGTGGCTGAATGACAGGCAGGTCTTGGGCAGGGGGAAGGGTAAGCACAGACCATACGCTGGGGTGGGGCAGCCTGAGTCCTGGAGGAAACAGGTGCTGCTGCCAGTCTAGGGCACAGGTGGTTACGAGACAGATCCACCCCATTGGGACTTGTGGTTTCCTCCTGCCATGGGGGCCTCTCCCCTTCCTGCCCCCTTCCTGTCTGACAGCTCAGGACAGCGGGGCACCACTGCTTATCCCAGAAGCACAAAACTCTCCACAGTCAGACTGACCCTGGCCTGACCGCAGCTCTTCTAGGCTTAGCACTGAGCAGCAGGATTGGAGCTGCAGCCGTGGGGGTGGGAGCAAAAGTAAAGGGTCAGCAGCTGCATTCCTGGAGCACAGCCTTTTTTAAAAAACATAGTGAAAAAATCTTAGCATCCCGTGCACCACCCCCGTTCTGCTTCTGGAGTAGAGGCGCCTGCGGGAGCTTCTCCAAGGTGGCACCCCTCTGCGGGCCTCCGCAGCCACCCTCCACTGAGAACGTTTCCCCTACAAATTCCCTTACAAGGAGCTCAGCTGGAAGCCCTTCCCAGCGTCCTCCGAGGGAGCGGGGGAGGCAGACGGAAGGAGAGCCCGCAGCTGCTCGCAGCCAGCCGGCTTTCCTGCCCCTCGCTGGCCGTGTGCTGCGTCACTTCCCAAGGATGCAGCATCCTGGAAAATGACTGCCTGGCTTCCAAAAAAGGAATTTTCACTAAGTGTCAGATCCCCTTGACTCAGCGGCCGCCCTGACTCACAGGCCCTTTTCTCACTGCATCCAGGGGTGCTTTAGGGGGATTAAGCAAGAGCAGAATGCGGAAGGGGGGTAACATTCAAAAGGACCACTTAGGGTCTGGGGGTTTCTGAATGAGCTGCAGCCTCCCCCCAACCCTGTGTCCATGATTTGGGGGGTAGCCAGGACCGAGGTCACAGGGAGATCACAGGGCCTCTGGGCTGCAAAGCACAGGGGTGAGGAGGCTGTGCAGAGGGGAGGCATCTGCACAGCGGACTTTGGTGATGGAGAAACAGCAGGATTAAGTACCTACAGGACCAGGGACAGGCCGCTGCACCTCTTGCTCAGTTCAGGGAAGGAGGTACAGCTGCCTGTCTCTGGTCCTGGGGGTGACCTGGGTCCCAAACATGATCCTTTCCTGTTCTAATCCATTTCCCTACAACCCACGTTTCACCCGCCAGCCCAGAAAAGGGAGGGTCCCCGAGGTCAGCAGGAGTGGACTGGCCTCACCCCAAAACGCCCCTGCACATGGGCCCGTGGTCCCCAGCTGGTCTCCTCCCTTTCAAGGGGCCCAGATCTTTCTGTCGCCCTCAGTGGGCTGACCTCCAGCATCACAACTCAGAAAGGGGGGCCATCCCCATGAGCTCGGGGGTGTGCCCCCACGTCCATGGGCACCATGATGCTCCACGCCTCCTTCGTGAGGCACAGACACAGTCAGCTCCACACCCCGAGGGTTCTGGAGCGTCTCCACTGTGGACTCAGGCGCAGGGGACCCCAGATGGGCCTGGTGCAAACTGAGGGCAGAAATGTTCTAATATTTGGCCCTTATTTCATGGCCACAGATAGACTCTGATTAAAACCACTGGCCTGGAACAGACTCCCCTTCCTCCATCTGTGAAATGAGGACTAGAATGCGGTGACCTGGGAATTAGGAATTCCACATCAGACAGGCTCTTGTGGCAAAGGGTTACAGATGCAGGCAGAGCCCTGTGTCAACCCTGCTCTCTTCCTCAGCCGGGGCTTCGCTCACGCACGGCTCTGCCAGACAAGGGTCCTCAAAGGAGGGTCCTCCCCACCTCTCTCTCCCCCTTCCCACACAGAGGGGTGAGGTGAGCAGAGCCACCCCAGAGCTGCCCCTGAGCCTGGCCCACCTGGGGCAAACCAGCCACTTTTCTTGATCCTGAGACCTGGGAAGATGTGGCCATTCTCCGGGCACCTGGGCCCAACGTGCTCATGGCCTCAAATCTGAGGGTGTCCTCCCCACTCAGGGCCTCTTGTGCCACTCCCCTTCCTGCGTGATGAGAAAACCATGTCAAGAAAGCTTTGGACGCGTTCCTCTCCTTTCTGCCACCTTCTTCTCCAGGACACCAGTTCCTCGGATGAGCATAGTTTCTGCAAAGGAACCGGACTTAGCTCCTGCAGTTTTCAGTCAGGCAGTGGCAGGGACCCCAGGCCTCATCACCAGCTGGAACCCAAGGCCCTCTGGATGCAGTCCCCCCGCCACTGCAGTGAGGCCAGAGGCTGGCCATAGCATCAGACCCACAGTCCGGGCTCCACTCCAGCCCAGCACCCAGACCCGGCATGGGCCAAGCAGGGCTGGCTCAGCACTTCCTAGATGGAGAGGAAGCCAGGAGCCCGGTGCTCAGAGCTGTGATGGGTAATGGCACCTTCTTCCCTCCCCGTGTCCTCAGGCCACATTTCCAGCACCCCAAGAACAGTCAGGACAGGGCGGGCGTCCCCAGCTGTTGGGCGTCACCCACCTGCTGTAGGATTCCTCAGGCCTCCTGCTGCAGACCAGGCCTGGTCCAGGAAGCAGGTGGCCGCGTAAAAATAGCCAGAGCCTCAAGGTGCCAGCTTTCCAGCTGTTCTGTTGAGCGGAGGCCAGATGAGAGGGTGGGAAGGGCGGCCTGGGTGAGGCCCTGGGCTGCGTCCAGCAAGGAAGCATCAGAACTCGGTGCCATGGGCACGCCTACCTGATAAGGGCAAAGGCCTTGACCCCCGGCCGTCCCTGGAATGACATCGGACACAAGGGTTCTCCTCGTTAGCTCTTTCCAGTCAATCCTGCTGCTGACGAAACAGAGCCCTCAGCCTGTCCCCGGCTCAGGAAGCTGGGGGCTGGCAGCAGGGCTTTGGCTTTGGTTAAGCCAGGTGAATCCCCTCTGGAAACCTGCTGGTTGTACCTGCCGTCAACAGCCATATAGCACACACCTGTGAACCCAGGGCCGGGCAGGCGGCGTTCAGTGTTCTGACCCCAATAAAATGAACTGAAAGAGTCAAAGAGGCTGGAGTCTAACTGTGTGATTCAGATTGACTTGGCTTCCTCGCCTGTGAAAATGCAGAGGCACCCGGTTTCCCCCGAGTGGGGGTGCGAGCCACGCAGCCCATATCTGGGTCTTGGCCACACATGTACTTAGCGGGTGGGTGGGGAGGGATGTTTGCTGAGTCTCGGGCCAGCTGGGGCCACATTCCTGACAACAGCTGAGACAGCTGCGAGGGTGGGCTTGGCTGAAATGCGTTTGACTCTGGAAATAGCCCCGGGGTTTGCCTGTGGAGGAGGAATAAGAGTTCACAGGGCTTTGCGTCCAAACGTATCTTACCTTGGGTGCTCTCCTAGCAACTGTCAGCATGCAAGTGCGGTCCACCCCAGAGGAGCCGCAAGGAGGGAAGGCAGGCTGGCCACCTTCCCACCTGCCCTCTGCCACCCACCACCACCACCACCACCAGATGCAAAGCTCGATTCCTAACTGGTCCTGCGGGAGCAGTGATAGGAAAGGAATTCAGGCAAATACCTGGTGAATCATAATCAGCTGTGAAGGATTCTCTTTTAAAAGCACCATCTGAACTTCGAAAAACCCTGGTGGAAACATCTTTGTTTAGGGAGGCATTGTTACAGTTTCCTTCATTTCCCATCGTAGCATTCTGGGTTCCCCTTTCAGAAAAGGAAAGTCCTTGGATCCGCAAATATTCTGCCTCTCTGTTTCCTTTATTCACAAGTGCTTACCAAGTGTATCTGCATGTTTAGTCTTGTGCTGAGGATTACAGACAACACATAGGAAGTCTAGCCTCTCCCGAGGAACCTGTAATCCAGCCCAGGAGGTAAAACTCTGAACAAGGAATACTGAGACAGCTGGCCCTGGAAGCCTGGCGAGTGAGTGGCTGGGAGAGACACGGGGGCCGCAGACAAGAGTTCAGCTCTGACACACCCACACGGTGCTGTCACATCCAACAGGGACCTAGGACCAGAGAAAGGGCAAGTCAGAGCTCTCCACCTGCAGGTGGGGGTGACGCAGAGCAACTGAACTGAATCCAAGCAGGGACACGCAAAATAGAATCTTTTCCACAAATGATATGGCAGAGGAGGATGATGATAACTGATCAGTGGTCACAGCTGTAGCCTAAATCATATTTATCAGCAAATGCTGGTGGGATTCACCGCCAGCTGGGCGCTAGAAGCTACCTCTGATGGACGGGCGGGCCGGGACAGCCAGGAAGCCACACCTTCCCGGTCCCTGGGGCACAGCTCAGCCTTGCTGACTGCAAGGTCTGGGTCTCTGCCCCAGGCTGGGAGCATCAGCAGCTTCTCTGCCCTACAGGCTGGAAGTTGGGTGAGCCTTGCGGCCTGGACGGAGCATCTCACGTCTTGTCAGGCTTGTCGGGAGTACAGTGGGTCCAGGCGTCCAGCCAGCCCTCCCGTACCTTCCTGGGGAGCCTGCTCTGCCTGCACAGACAGGCCCTGCTGAATCTTCCTTCAGCGTGTTTCCACAAGCCTGCCCTCACCCACTCACGGGCAGCCTCCTTCATGCTTTTCTAAGAGTGTCCAGAACATAGTCAGGACTCGATAGCTGTTGAAGAACCTTTTTTTTTGCCTTTTCTAGGGCTGCTCCCGAAGCACATGGAGGTTCCCAGGCTAGGGGTCCAATCGGAGCTGCAGCTGCCGGCCTACACCAGAGCCACAGCAACTCGGGATTCGAGCTGCATCTGTGACCTACACTACAGCTCACGGCAACACCGGATCCTTAATCCACTGAGCAAGGACAGGGATGGAAACCTGTAACCTCATGGTTCCTAGTCGGATTCGTTAACCACTGAGCCACGATTGGAACTCCTCAGTGAGCCATCCTTAATCACACAAATGGTATCCTACAGCAGGAGCACTCCTGATCTTGTCGTTCTGCTCTCCTGGCCGCCGCCACCAGCAGGCTCCCAGCAGGACAGGGTCCTGGGCATGGTTCCCACGGAGACATTGCATTTTCCCTGAATTTCAGCACAGTGCTGTCTTCCCCTCTATCCATCTTCTCTTTTCTCCCCGTGACCTCCTTTCTCTTTCCCAACTAAAGGATGCGACTTGCTGTTTCTTCTATTCACTAGGTCAACACTTTATTTTTCTTTCTTTCTTTCTTTTTCACTTTTGGCCAGCCCATGGCATATGGAGCTCCCGAGCCAGGGATTGGATCTGAGTCTCAGTCTCAACCTAAGCATCAACTGTGGCAAAACCGGATCCTTAACCCACTGTGCTGGGCTGGGGATCGAACCCAAGTACCAGTGCTCCCAAGACAACACCAATCCTATTGTGACACAGCAGGATTTTAAATAAAAGGTGGCTGAGTATAAATTCTTCCATCATACCCATCCCCAAACCTACCTTCCAAATACATCATCACTAGGTCACTTTCTATTTTCCTTAATGCAGGCTTAATTTTTTTATAGCCCCAGGGGCTAAAGTGAGCAAGGCTGTCTTCTACAACCCAGACGGATAGATGCGTATGGGGTATGAGCCAGACTCCAAGAGAGGAACTTCACACACCTACCACTGCTGCTGGGGACCCTGCAAGACTGCAGTTACAGCCCCGAGCCAAGCTCAGTGCACCTGCCTGACCCCAGAGCCCCAGCAGCACTGACCTCTCTCAGCAGGCAAGCTATGTGCCCAACATCCCCAAGAGGACATTCCAATGAAGCCGTTGGGAACAGTCCTCATGCAAGGGTGCAGATGAAGGGCCTGGGGGAGCTGGGCTGAGGCGGAGGGAGAACACCCCCCCCCCATCACGTCCCCCTCCCTGGACCTGTGGTGTCTGTAAGGCCTTCCTGCGGATGGGGGCATCAGAGCTGAGAGAGGACGGCAGGAAATGTGTCTAAGTGTTATTCATTAATTAATGGTCTTTGGGGGTTGGATTTTATCTATTGGTAGTTTTCAATCTTTTCCAACTTTCCTATTCTTCCCCCACCCTTTTGAAAGATTGTGCTAAAAAGTACATCACTTTAAAATGCACCATTGTGTTGGGAGTTCCCGTCGTGGCGCAGTGGTTAACGAATCCGACTAGGTACCATGAGGTTGCGGGTTCGGTCCCTGCCCTTGCTCAGTGGGTTAACGATCCGGCGTTGCCATGAGCTGTGGTGTAGGTTCAGACACGGCTCGGATCCCACGTTGCTGTGGCTCTGGCATAGGCCAGTGGCTACAGCTCCGATTCAACCCCTAGCCTGGGAACCTCCATATGCCGCGGGAGCGGCCCAAAGAAATAGCAAAAAGACAAAAAAAAAAAAAAGCACCATTGTGGCCATTTTTAAGTGTTCAGTTCAGTGGTGTCCAGTTCATTCATGTTGTGTACAGATCTCTAGAACTTTTTATCTTGCAAAACTCTTCCTTTAATTTTTAATGGAAAAATAATATAGATTATTTTTAACCTAATTAAACTTAAAAGTTTTTGCACAGCAAAAGAAACCATAAACAAAATGAAAAGACAACCCACAGAATGGGAGAAAAAATTTGCAAATGATGCTAATGACAAGGGATGCATCTCCAAAATACACACACAACTCATTCAAAAAATGGGGAGAAGATCTAAATAGACATTTCTCCAAAGAAGACATATAGAAAACCAAAAAAACACATGAAAAGATGCTCAACTAATTATTAGAGAAATGCAAATCAAAACTATTATTAGGTAGCACTTTACACCAATCAGACCATAATTAAAACATCTACAAACAATAAATGCTGGAGAGGGTTTGGAGAAAAGGGAGCCCTCCTACACTATTGGTGGGAGGGTAAATGGGTACAACCACTGTGGAAAACAGTATGGAGTTCCTCAAAAAACTAAAAATAGAACTACCATATGATCCAGCAATCCCACTCCTGGCCATCGATCTGGAGAAAATCTTAACTCAAAAAGACACGTGCACCCCTACGATCACAGCAGCACTATTTACAAAAGCCAATACATGGAAGCAACCTAAATGTCCATCCACAGAGGCATGGATAAAGAAGATGTGGTACATATTTATAATGGAATATTACTCCGCCACAAAAAATGATGAAATAATGCCATTTGCAGCAACATGAATGCAATCGAAATTATCACAGTGAATCAGAAAGACAAATACCATATGCTATCACTTACATGTGGAATCTAAAATATGACACAAATGGAGTTCCCGTTGTGGCTCAGTGGTTAACGAATCCGACTAGGAACCATGGGGTTGTGGGTTCAATCCCTGGCCTCGCTCAGTGGGTTAAGGATCTGGCGTTGCTGTGAGCTGTGGTGTAGGTTGCAGACGTGGCTTGGATCCTGCATTGCTATGGCTCTGGGGTAGGCTGGCAGCTGCAGCTCCGATTTGACCCCTAGCCTGGGAACCTCCATGTGCCGCTGGAGTGGCCCTAGAAATGGCAAAAAGACAAAAAAATAAATAAAATAAAATAAAGTATGACACAAATAAACATCTACAAAACAGAAATAGACTCACAGACACAGAAAACAGACTTTTGGGTGCCAAAGGGGAGGAGGTTGGGGGTTGGGTGGTTTGGAAGTTGGGGTTAGAAGATGTAAGCTATTATATATAGGATGGAGAAACAACAAGGTCCTACTGTATAGCACAAGGAACTGTACTCAATACAAAGAATATGAAAAAAGAAATATATATATATATAACTGAATTGCTTTACTGTACAGCAGAAATCAACACAACACAACTACTTCCATTAAAAAAAATCCTCATGAAGGCGGGCCTCTTCACCTTCTTCCTCCACCTCAGCCTCTGATGGGGACTCTCCAGAGCCAAAGACCCCGGCCCCATCCAGCACCCGCGTCCCCTCCACACTCCTGGCTGACTCTGCTCCCAGCACAAACAGGCTGCCACGTGTTCCAGACAAGGGATGGGGCAAGGGAGCCTGGCGTGTCCACCAGGGGCCAGGCGAGGGCCACAGGCATTGGCATGCAGCCAGCCTGGGCTGGAGGGTCTGAAACTCCTCGTGCTGTAGAGGAAGAAACGGGCTCGGGGGTCACACAGCTTGTCAGGGGTTTGCTGGGGACTAGACCCCAGGTTTTGTCACCTGGTTCAGGGCCCTTCCTTCTGGAACAAGCTGAAGATGGGCACACTGGTCAAGTATCAGAGGATGTGGTCAGGGCCGGAGCCGACACCACGCCTGGGAAAATCACAAATGCAGAGAGCTGGGCTGGGGAAGCCACTGAATCAGTGACAGGTGAGACATTTTGCCGCATTCCATGATCAGATCACAACCGTCACACATTTGATTTACTAGCATCAGCTCGGCGCTGTGGCCATCAGTGACTGCTTTTTGCTCATCCCCGGTTGTAGCCAGAGCCGGCTCACCTTGGCAATAGGAGAGCTGAAAGTCTGTCATGGTCCTTGGAATGGGGGTGCAATGCCCACAGGGCCCACCCCTCCCAAGTCACCTCCAGCCTGTATGAGCTGCCCCTCCCACATGGGGCACAGGGGATGGCCACCCTTTCCCCAAGACTGCCCTCTGTCCACCAAGAGTCACATTGCATAAAAGCACAATGTCCCATGTCATTATAGCTGTCAAAACCTGGGGGTTTAGCCAAAATACGGCCACATGTGGCCATCACCAGTCTGGTCCTAGAGCCTAGCTTGGTCCCTCGGGTCCTTCCCCCGCAGCATTTGGAGAGAAGAAGAGGGACCCTACCTCCTCTGTCCCCTGCATTTCAGACATGGCCAGGGAGCAGTGAGGGTCCTCCCCTGGCTGTGGGGGATTTTCCACACCAGGACCCATAGCTGGCAGTGGCCCTGGACCCTTCCTCCACATGGTGACTATGGAGGAAGTGGGTGAGGGCGAGGGGCTGCGGGCAGATCCAGACAGGAGGTCAGTCCTCACCCAGACCTGCCCTGGGTGGCACCCCCTGCAGGGCCCACCCCCTGCCCGCACACCAGGACTTCAGGATTCCCTGCCTAAACACCCCTGAACCTACCTCAGGGCCCCCTCCTCCTGCTGGTGATAGTGACCTAGGGGCACCAGAACTGGGAGGTGAAAGGGAGGCCAGCCCCCCTACTGCCACCGGTGAGGCAGACCCCAGGGATCTGAGAAGCCCATGTCAGAAGTTGGCTCTGCAGATACAAAGGTGTGTCTTTTTTTTTTTTTTTTTGTCTTTTTGCTATTTCTTGGGCCGCTCCCACGGCATATGGAGGTTCCCAGGCTAGGGGTCGAATCGGAGCTGTAGCCACCAGCCTACGCCAGAGCCACAGCAACGCGGGATCCAAGCCGCGTCTGCAACCTACACCACAGCTCACAGCAACGCCGGATCGTTAACCCACTGAGCAAGCACAGGGACTGAACCCACAACCTCATGGTTCCTAGTCGGATTCGTTAACCACTGCGCCACAATGGGAACTCCACAAAGGTGTGTCTTTAAGGTAGGAGGATGGAATGTTTGCTCTGTGGTTTCTGCATCTGGACTTGCAGCTGCTGGGTCCAGCCTGTGTGGGCCCTGGTTCAGGCCGCATCAGTAGGAGGGACAGGCCCAAACCAGAGATTGGACCCTGTCACTCCACCTGTCACAGCTGTGAGGACACCTACCTTGAAGAGTTGTCATGCAGGTTCTGTACAGAAGCCTCCAGCTCTGAGTCCTGGTCACCTTCACCCTCCAGTCTCGTGGTGCTTGAGTGAAAAGCTGGGGCGCCAGCCAACAGAGAGCATCCATTGGAATCTCTAGTGAATCAGCTCCCTGCATGGAATTCAGGTTACGGCAGTGTCCCCAAGGCCATGCTGATGCCTACTCCTGGCTCCAGAGAAAACCTCAGACTCAGATTCTATCCAAGGACTGGCTTTGAAGAGGTGGCCATTTGAAATAGCAGAGCACTGAGGCTGCGGATGTGGACACCTTTCTTTAAACCACATAGCGGCTTATTCCACAGGGACTGGGGGTGACCAGAGCTGAGGAAAGGCTCTTCCAGAAAACACAGGCCCTCCACTCCCACACCAGCCTCAGCACGGGCACATGGAGAAAGGGAGCATTTCCTTGGAGTCAATAATTAAATTGAACAATGGCAACATGCAGGCTCAGTAAAAGTGCTGAGGTCAGAAGACAGAAGCTGGGGGAAGCTGGGTCAGCTCGGGTCAGGATCTGGGAGCCCCGGGGACTGTGGCCCTCTCACATGCTCTGCGTGGACCTACAGGAGGGCAGAGAAGCAGCGCTGCTGCAGGGGGAGTGGGGTGGGCGGGGATCCTAAGGTTAAAGAAACTGATTCCTGAAATAGAGAACATTTGAAAAACCCCAGAAGAAAAAATTTTAAGTTTTCCACCTCTTTCAAACTACACACACATTAGGATTTCCCCAGAATTTTCACGAATCTGAAAGGAAACTGCTTCTGCAAATTACAGAAGGGCTGCTTCCACTGGGGGCATTTCCCATCAAAGGAGGGTCATTTCCACTCTGCAGGCGTGGGGACTCAGACACTTCCTGAGTCTCCTGACATGAAGCTTCAGGGGGTGGGGGAACCCTCATGAACGCAGAGGGGAAGTGCCGGGACGCCCCCAGGACAATCCTTTCGTTTTACAGAGGATTTGAGGTAACACGGAGCTAAATGGAAACAGAGCCTGAACCTAAAACCTGCGTTTCCCTGACTCAACAGGCAGCGTCATTCCCTTCCATCACCCTTGACTGCCCAGAGGGAGACTCTTGCTCCCCAGAGCCTCATTCAAGCCCAGAAGTGACCTTGACACCTTGACTCCCCATAGGCATAAGGACGCAGAGGGGTGTGTGTGGGGAGGGGCTCAGGGGGGAGGCCGGCAGCAGTCCCAGAGTAGGCCCGGGGGAGAGGGGTGACTGAAGGCGGAGGAGGGCCCAGAACCCAGAGGGCCGCGATCAGTGCAGACTTTACCTGCGGTTGGGGCTGCAGGCAAACACTGGGGCAGGGGAGGGTGGAGCTCAGAGAGTCGGGGCTGCACCTGGTAAAAGGAATTAGGGAACCAAGCTTCCGCCAGCGGAGTTGTCTCCGGCCCGGCCGGCCGGAGAGGGCTCAGCTCCTTCTGCAGGGAATCCCGGCTCATCCCTTGGCGGAAGAGCAGACCAGCGAGCTCCGGCCTCCGTAGGATTAAAGTTTCCTCACTCCTCCAGCTTTGCACTTGTCCATACACAAGACTTGCGCGTCCACACCTCCCTCCCAACAGAAGAAGGGGTTCTCCAACCCAGCGGTGGGCCAGAGGAGGGAAGCCAGAGGAGAGCCCAGGCCCCTGCGCGCTCTAGGCCAACAAAGCGCTTTTCCTCCCAGACTCCGGATGGAGAGGCTGTGCAGACGTGTGTGTGATCCAGCCATGTGTCCACTTTAACCAAACTCCATCACAAACGGTTTGAGGTCTCCAGAACCAAATGGCACCTGTGTTTCGAGACGGAGAGACAGGAGGGAGGGTACATAAAAAGCCCTGTGTCCGTGGCTGAGTTGGGGGGCAGGGGTCAGAATCACCCCGAAAAAGTTCACTCCCGTTTCCCACACACAGTCCTGAGACTATCTGGGCTTGAACTCGCGGGGCGGCGGGGTTGTGCGGACTCCCTGGCCCGCGGTCCCGAAACCCACGCAGGGCGGTTCGGGGTGGGCCCGCCGGCCCCCATCGGCTCAGCAGGACCGCAGCCCCTAGACTTCAGAGCCGGGGCGCTCCAGACTCGCTCTCGGGTGCAGCACGAATCGGCGGGGGGTGGGGGGGTGGTGGTGGGGCACCGGCCTTCCCTTCAGCCGCCCGCCGCGTCTCCGGCCCGACTTGCTCGGGTGGGCGCTCCAGGGACCGGCTCTTTCCCGGCCCGATTTCCGTGTTGGGGGTGGGGGGAACCCTCCACTCCCGGGTCTCCTCTCCCTTCTGTGACCGCGCGGGTTCGAGGTGGCCCCTGGAGGACGGTCCGGGGAGGGGAAGCCCAGGGCGCGCAGGCGGCGGGGTGCCGGGGAGGGAGGCCAGGGGGCGGTGAGCAGAGGCGGGGAGGAGCGGAGGGAGGAACGGGGACCGCTAGGGGGGCCCAGGGTGACAAGGGGAGGGCGCTAGGACCGCGGGGGCGAGGGGGCGACGCGGGTGGGGTGGGGAAGACCTAGCCGGGCGGGGGAGACTGTGGAGGGCTCGCAGCCGGCGGGGGCGGAGGGGGCGCGGCCCGGGGTGGCGGGCCGCGGCCATTGGCCGGGGCGGCTGGGGAAGGGCCGGGGAGGGGCGGCCGGCGCTGGGTGGAGAACTCGGAGCCGCGGAGCCCCCAGTCGCCGCGCCGTCGGAGCAGCGAGCGTCGAGCGCGCCATGAGGGAAATCGTGCACATCCAGGCGGGCCAGTGCGGGAATCAGATCGGCACCAAGGTGGGCGCGGGCCGGACTGGGCTTTCTTGAGGGTGGGCGGCCCGCGTCCCTACCCCCTCGGGCCAGGGCTGCGCAGGAGGACCGGCGCGGAGGAAGGGGCGTCATCGCGGGACCCCAGCTGCATGCACTCCCTGAGCTCCGGCGCAGGGAGCAGCCGCCCGAGTTACAAACGCGCCTGGAATTCGCCTGTGGCTCCCCGCGCCCCGCCTGCTGGGCCGGCCCTGGGGGAGCTGCGGGCGCCGGGTCCCGGGCTGAGTGTCTGTCTCCCGCCCCGCCTTTTGCTAGTTTTGGGAAGTGATCAGCGATGAACATGGCATCGACCCGGCCGGCGGCTACGTGGGTGACTCCGCGCTCCAACTGGAGAGAATCAACGTCTACTACAATGAGTCATCGTGTGAGTGGCGCGGCGCGGCGCGGCGCGACCCCACCCTTCCCCCGCCCCAACCCCCGCCATCCCCCTGGGTCCCCGGCCATCTCCCCCGGACCCCGGCAACACCCTCCCTCCCCCCGGCCATCCCCTCTGGGAACCTCAGCCATACCCCACTCCTCCCCACCCAGGGTCCGGCCATCCCCTCCCCGCTCCCATCCGGGTGCGCCTGGCGCGAGGGCGGTTTGCTCTGGAAAAGTCCTCCGGATGGCCCAGGGCGCCCATGGCTCAGGGTGCCAGCTCCTCCCTCGCTGCCCTGGGGCGGGAAATCCGCGTCGGTTAATTTCAAATAGCCTCTTCAAATAGTTCTCTCCCGGGGATCTGAGCTCCTCAAAACGGGAACCGTTAGTGCTGGGAAATCAACCTAGTGATTAGTCACTACTAGACCAGGTCCTGCTTTTTTTCCTCCCAGTTTAAAGTTTATTTCTTAATAGAGATTTTTGGCTAAAAATGTGAATCCCTCAAATGATTTTTCTGGCCCTTTGCATACCTCCAGTAAGACTACATCCCCTGAAAACTGCGACTACACACAGTTCTGGGTCACTGTCGGGTGGTTTAGTAAAAATTCCAGGCTGTGGTTTATCTAAGTTTGAGAATTATGTCCCCTGGTGCTGGGTAGCCACAAATATATTGTGGTTATGTGTTTATTTCTGTTACAATGTTTCTTATAAAAGTGAGACATGCCTTTCCCAAAGGAAAAAAAAATTAAGACATTGAAAGAACATCCAGAAAGTGACAGGGCCAGCAGCCCCAGAGATAATGACTTTTTTTGTGCTGCTTGTCCACATAAGAGCTGGGAAGAGCAGGATGCATAAATCACTGGGCTTTGCTCATTAAACAGCTATGACAGAAGATCTGGAACAGCAGGATGTGGACAGTGAGGTTCCTGGATGGCAATGAGAAAAGGCCAGTGTACAGGCTCTTGCCTGGTGGGCTCTTTTCTTCTGTCTGGGTGTGTGCATAGCAGGACAGGAGTTGCAGAGCAGTGCCCATTGTAATCGTACTGACCTCATCATTTCTTGCTGGGTTGGCATGAGCACGTGCTTACAGATGAAAGTGCCACACAACCACACATGTCCAGAAATGAGAGAGTCTCCCGGGAAAAAGCCCGTGGATGCATCTGGGACAGGTGCTCAGACTTGCATGTGTGTGAGTGAGAGGTGCAGCGCCACAGCTTTCTGCAACAGGTAAGGTTTATTTTCATGGCACTAGAAAAGGAGAACTTCCCACAGGAGAGAACTGGAAAGTCAGGCGACAGGAAGTGGGGAGACCTCACTTCCCATCCTGCACTTTCCTGGGCTGGCTCCCTCCCTGGACAGGCCAGGCTCCCTTCCCCCAGGGCTAAGAAGGCCTGCTTCACACATACCAGGCAGCTCTGCTGGTGGGACTTGCTTTGGGAAGAACACTGCCCCAGGAATCAGGGAGTGACCCTCGTGGGGGACTGTTTTCTTCCAGCTCAGAAATACGTGCCCAGGGCAGCCCTGGTGGACTTGGAGCCGGGCACCATGGACAGTGTGCGGTCCGGGCCTTTTGGGCAGCTCTTCCGTCCGGACAACTTCATCTTCGGTAGGTTCTGTCTTTCCTGCTTTCTTCTTCTTCTTTCTTATTTTTTAAACATCAAACTAATCTGTGTGCAAGATTAAAAGCATCCTGTGGTGTAGAAAAGCCTAGGATAGAAATTAGCAGACCCCAGCCTCATCACAGGTGGCATCTTTAAGGAAAGCAACCTCCTTGGGAAAAGTGTGCTTTGATTCTCTAAATGAAATGCTTATTAGTGAGAGTTCTTTTCTTTTTTTATTTCAACGGCTGCCCCATGGCATTTGGAGTTCAGAGGCCAGGGAGCAAATCTGAGCTGCAGTTGTGACCTGTGCCGCAGCTGTGGCAACGCCAGATCCTTAACCCACTGTGCCAGGCCAGGGGTCCCATTGTGCCACAGCGGGAACTCTGACACTATTTTTAACTATTAGCTAATTTTAAGAAAATAACACATTTTGCCAAGAGAATGGAGAAAACTCAGAATGTCTGAACATACTTTGGTATGCTGTTGTTTTTTAAGTCATTCTCCAGTTAATAAAAGAGCATGAGGTGCTTGTGAATGATGGTGGTTCATCGCATTGGCTTCAGAGTTAGTGAATTAAAATAAACCAGTGCCACTCCATTTTCAGATATAGTTTGAAGTGGTTTTTAAAAAAACACTGACGTGAAGTAACCACAACTTTAAAAGTAAAAGTTCTCTGAATTTCAGTTTTAAACATGAACATACTCAAAAAACAAAATAAAACACACCCAGATTGCTGATTGCATAGCAGTCACGCCTATTAGAGGGAGAGAGTTTTTTTGTGGGACAAAACATAGCACCAGGAGGATGAACCCCACCCCTCTCTGTGCAGGTGTGAGTTTCTCTTCCAGATTCAGGGATGGAAGGGAGCCAGGGAGCACATGGCCCTGAGACATATCTCACACCCAGTATGAGCTGGAGGTGAACCAGGGGGCAAGCTCAGAGGTCCCGGGAATCCCTTGCAGCCTCATTTCCTACAATCTGGAGCCACTGGTTAATGTCCCAACCTCTCATTGTGGAAGATGTTCAACTCCTGACCTCCAAATATTTAACTGGGAACATCTATTGCTATGAGACGCTGGCAAAATATTTTCAGAAGCCTTCAGCTTCCTCCTTTTGTCAAGAGCTGAGAAAATGTCATGGCTGATTGTGCTGTAAACACAGAGGAGGTCAGGTGAACAGTATGAGCTGGATGGAGGGGAGGAGATCAAGGCCAGGTCCGCACCTGGAGCAGAGGGGCTCCCCTGACCGTGGCTGCATGTCCCCTGCGGTCCATGCTGCTCAGTGAGGTCATTCCTGTGCTCTGTGCAGGTGTAGAGGTGTGTGAGCCCTGAGCTCTACTGACTGCTGGCCTGGTGGGGACAGTAGGGAGAGGAGGGGTGTGGCAGGACAGTGACAGTTTCCAGACTCATGAGAGAGAGAGAGCGGCTAGCAGGTTTCACTGTGTGAGCCAGCTGCCTGGGGAGAGGGGGAGTCTTGACGAGAACTCACCTCCTTGACAAGGAAATGCCCCTGAGGGTCACAGGCCTTGTAGGACTCCAGGCTGCCCTCAGCAGAACAGTCCTGAGTCTGCCGCTTGGCACCCCTTTGCGTCGATGCCCCTCTCGGACTTCTCGGGCCTCTGTTCTTGGCTGTTTCGGTCCTTCCTTTCCCTTCACTGTACAGACTGTGCCTTGGCCAGCACCTGTCAGCCTATCATTTTGCATGTTGTGGGTGGAGCTGCTGGGTCTGTGGCACCAACTTTGATGAGGTCGCCGATTTGCCTGTCCTGGATGCTGTGCCCCCAGTCGCTCCAATGTGGAGGGGCCTTGCCCCAGACCTTGGCCTGTGTGGTCTTAGCAAGCTTCTTGAGCTCTCTCAGGTCACGGGGAGGAGGGGTGGAGTCTCCTTGTTTAGGGTGCATTTCCCTTCTGGGGAGCATGCCTCGCTATTTGCATTGTTTGCAGTCCCCTCCCTGGACCAGTTTTCTGTCCTTCCTAAAAGTTGCTGTTCTTACTGATGTTCAGGACTCCTTTAGATGCCTCAGAAGTGATTCCTTTGGTATAAGAAGCACTAACAGTCAATGCATCTTTTTTTTGTCTTTTTTTTGCTATTTCTTGGGTCGCTCCCGTGGCATATGGAAGTTCCCAGGCTAGGGGTCGAATCGGAGCTGTAGCCACCGGCCTATGCCAGAGCCACAGCAACGAGGGATCCGAGCCACGTCTGCGACCTACACCACAGCTCACGGCAACGCCAGATCCTTAACCCACTGAGCAAGGGCAGGGACCGAACCCGCAACCTCATGGTTCCTAGTCAGATTCGTTAACCACTGCACCACGACGGGAACTCCCAGTCAGTGCATCTTAAACTTACTGAAGAAACACACAATTTCCGTTGTTCTTGTTTTACAGACTTGAACTTGAACATGACACCACAGGGTTTAGCATTGATAAATACTATGCAAGATCTAGAGACATTGTGCCTCCCACCCCCGCAAACTACAGAATCACTGGCCCCACTCCCAGGCACCCACAGCCTTCTGCCTGATGTGGAGCTAGGACGGTCTCAAGGGGCAGCCCTGGCTGTGTTGCTGCTCCCAGCTCAGTTTCCCACATCAGTGTGCGACATCACGTGAAGCTGGTCTTGGGTGGGGTGGGGTGGGGTGAATTGTTGCCACCAGTTTGGTGTTAAGTGGGGAGAGGTCTACTCAGTGTGGTGCCAGCAGTGCCTTGCCCCACAGGATAGACTGGCCCTGGTGCCTCTGTGTCTCTTATTTTCTGTGTCCTCCTGACCAGCCAAGTCCCTGCCATTGTCAGCTTCAGCAGTGGGGCCACAGTGGTCTCCTTTGTTCCACATGTAGGGAGTTTGCCAAGGAAGCTGATGGATTTATCTTTTAGTTTAGTTTTTTTTTTTTTTTGGGTAACACATTCTTTGTTTCAAAACCAGATTTGATATACACACGTAATACACCTATGTATTGAAGACATATAAGAGCATTAAATAGCCCTCCTTGCTTGCTAAACAGCTTACCACTTGGCTGTACATTATGTTGCCTTGTGAGTGTGCAGCACTGTATCATCTAAACGCTTCCTGATACATCTTTTCCGTCACTGTTTTAAACATGCGGAGTGTGGCTCCACCCTGCAGCCCTGTTTGAATTGCGTCCATTCTCTTGCTTTATCCCAGGACAGACTGGTGCTGGCAACAACTGGGCCAAGGGCCACTACACGGAGGGCGCGGAGCTGATGGACTCAGTCCTGGATGTGGTGCGGAAGGAGAGCGAGCACTGCGACTGCCTGCAGGGCTTCCAGCTCACCCACTCGCTGGGCGGTGGCACAGGCTCCGGGATGGGCACCTTGCTCATCAGCAAGATCCGAGAGGAGTTCCCCGATCGCATCATGAACACCTTCAGCGTCATGCCCTCACCCAAGGTGTCAGACACGGTGGTTGAGCCCTACAACGCCACGCTGTCTGTGCACCAGCTGGTGGAGAACACGGATGAGACCTACTGCATCGACAACGAGGCCCTGTATGACATCTGCTTCCGCACCCTGAAGCTGACCACGCCTACCTACGGGGACCTCAACCACCTGGTGTCGGCCACCATGAGTGGGGTCACCACCTCCCTGCGCTTCCCAGGCCAGCTCAACGCTGACCTGCGCAAGCTGGCTGTGAACATGGTCCCCTTCCCACGCCTGCACTTCTTCATGCCCGGCTTCGCGCCGCTCACCGCCCGGGGCAGCCAGCAGTACCGCGCCCTGACGGTGCCAGAGCTCACCCAGCAGATGTTCGATGCCAAGAACATGATGGCCGCCTGCGACCCTCGCCACGGCCGCTACCTGACCGTGGCCACCGTCTTCCGGGGCCCCATGTCCATGAAGGAGGTGGACGAGCAGATGCTGGCCATCCAGAACAAGAACAGCAGCTACTTCGTGGAGTGGATCCCCAACAATGTGAAGGTGGCCGTGTGCGACATCCCACCATGCGGCCTGAAGATGGCTGCCACCTTCATCGGCAACAGCACAGCCATCCAGGAGCTGTTCAAGCGCATCTCGGAGCAGTTCTCGGCCATGTTCCGGCGCAAGGCCTTCCTGCACTGGTTCACGGGCGAGGGCATGGACGAGATGGAGTTCACCGAGGCTGAGAGCAACATGAACGACCTGGTGTCCGAGTACCAGCAGTACCAGGACGCCACGGCTGACGAGGGCGAGGAAGCTTTTGAGGATGACGAGGAGGAGGTCAATGAGTAGAGGCGCGTCCCTGCCTCAGACGCCACGGCTCAGATGTCCTTCAATGTGGGTGTGTCTGGAACTCCCAGCCGCCCAGTGGGGCCCTGTCTGAGTGTGTGGGGACAGGCCCTGCACAGAGACAGCGAGACTGTCCTGTTGGTCATCTGAGATGGGGGATGTCAGAAGAGCAGGGAACTGGCACTCCCACCCAACACCAGGTTCGAGAGGACTGGAGGGAACTAACGGGCTGAAGGGCTAAATACATCAGCCGCATCTCTGTACGTCTCCCACATGTCTGTGAAGCAGGGTTAAAAACAGCATGTTTTCATCCCATGATGATGCCTGAGGCTGGAGGTCCTGCCCCCTAGCCGATGGCAGCATTGACCCTGGAAATGACCTATCACAATAAAACCCTAACTGCTCCCTAGTCTCTTCCAGCCCCTGCTTACCCCACAACCCTTCCCCACCCCCCACAGCTCGTTCCACTCAGGGAGGGGCTTCTCTTCAGCTGGAGGTGCTCAGGCTGGCCTGAGAGTCTTTAACGGCAGGGCAGATCGCTCCTCTGGGAAAGGAGTGTACCCACAAATAAAAGCCCACGTCCCCATTTGTGACCAGCACTTACACTCCTGTGAAGTCTTTCATCTCCTGCATCTGGCCTGGGGCTAGTGCGCTCGGCCACCCCAAACACCTTCGCAAACAGCTGGGCCGAGGGTCTGCTGAAGTTTGCAGGAGGAGCCACAGAATACAACCTTCAGGATTCTGGCCAAAGCTGGAGGACACACAAGTTCCAGGTGGGTGGGGGGCCAGGCTGGGCCAGCTCTAGGAGCTGCCTGCTTCCTTGGGTGTTGGAGGAGAGGGGCTCTTTCCTGAATAACAGATCCCACTTCCTGGTGTCTATAATGAGCCATACTCCCTAAGGGGCCAGATCACCTCCATGGGGTGATATGCAGACATGGCTGGTCACCGAGGTTCTGGTTGGGCTGCTTCCTCCCCGGAAGGCATCACCATCATCCCCTAAGCTGGACACTCACTAGGTCTGCTGGGCCTTGGAGGGGACAGGTGCCCTGAGTGCCTGCTGAAGGCCAGGCCCTAGTCAGGCCCCAACATGCTCATATACACACATTGGCTACTGACCATGGAGGGCCTTATGCAGTGCAGGAGAGATGTGGGCCACATCTGACCAGTGGTCAGCGTAGCCCCAAGTCGGACCCAACCTGTGCTGCCACCACCCAGGAGCCCAGGCAGGACAGCACATGCGGCCCCTCCTCATCTGTGGGCTTCACACAGCAGCTGCCCTCAGCATGCTGGGAGGGAGGCAGGTACAGGGTTCCTGGGCTCCTGTCATGCCACTTGTAGGGTCCAAACAGCTGCTTCTGTGACCTGGCCAGGGGAGTCTGGAAGAGTGGTCCCAGGATAGAAGGGGCCAGCCTGGCCCCCTGACACCCCATCAGCCCAGTGCTCCTCCAGGGATGCCACCCTGTTCTGTGCTTAAGTCTGACAAGTCAATGCCCACAGCATCCTTATCTGCACCAAAGACACACAGCAAGTTGGAATAACACTAAAGGAGGCCACTAAAAAGGTATTAAAAATGCAAGAACATTTGGGGCCTCAAGTCAAGGTAATGGCATCTGAGAACTTAATTCATCTGCCTCGCGCCACCTTTTGCCGAGTCCTGACCTGGGTTTGCACCACTGTAGATTTTTCTGGAACCACAGCACAACATAATCTAGATATTACAGCAAGCTTCCGATTCCCACCTGGCCTGGGCCTCACAAAGATCGGGGGTGTGGGCCCCCAGCTTAGTGGCCGTGTCTTTCTCTGCAATCCAGGGATGGTGTGGAGAGCCCACCGGACCCACTATGGCTACACAGCCACCTGAGACCCACACGTGACCGACTGGCCAAGTGAGGACACACACTGATGCCACTGCCCCCAGAGTCACCAACTCATGTGGTGCCAACACACTTCATATCTGGAGTTCACCCCTTGGGACAAATCCTGAAGCTACTAGGCCTCTTGTGGGAGCTGAAGAGAACACACAAGCCTGAGCCTTGAAGGACTCCTCTCGAAAAAGCAGTATTTAAATCCTTTCCATTATGCTTTCCGAAAGTATCTCAAGCATTATCAGTGATCCTTTGTGTCTTTAGAAGGAAAAAGTGCAGTGATGACACTTTATTTTTGACATAAAGAAGCCGTATTTACATAATACATTCATAGTTTTAAATATGTTACAGCTCTCTGTAGAAACCATTCCATCACAAAATAGCAACATGTGGCCTGGATTCAATCTTAAAAAATATTAAATCAAATGAAAATACTCTTATCAGGACTCCAATTTAATTTCACAGCTGTCACAGAGGGAAGCTCTGAAGGGCAGTGGGAGTGAAGAGGGGGTGGCGGGAGAACACCCCCCTTCCACGCTGGCAGCTCCAGAGTCCATGCCCCACGCGCTGCATCACGCCAGGGAGGAGGAGCAGCAGGGGCGTAGGGCCTGTGCTCCCCACCCCAGGGCTGGCTGAGGCCCTCCTCTCTGCTGTCCTCTGGGCTGGCAGCTGGCTGAGAGGGACTCGTAGAGCACGCCTCAGAGAAGCCAGAGCTGGGATCCTGTGATCCACGAGCTACGAGGGGCTGGCCCCCTGGACCTGGCTGGCGACCTTCTCGCCCGCGGGCTCCTCCCCGCTGCCCTCCCGCTCCCTGTTCCAGTCCTTCAGGCCCTCTGGGAGTGATGTGTCCTCATCCAGGCTGCCCGTGCCTTCCACAAACTCTTCGTATGTAGATTTTTCTGCAAATGGTCTGGGGCCCAAAAGTTCAACCATGTTATTCTTGTCTAGTACTTCTTTTTCTAATAACAGCAGAGCAACCTGGAAGGTGAACAGCTGTGGTTAAACAGTTACCCAGCAACGTCTCTCAAAGCTCATAACGTTTTTATTCGCCCCCTTCCAACAAAGGATCTAAGCACCGAAGGGAGATATTCATGGTCACATAATTTTAAAACAAGACGTGCAAAAGAACTGGAAAAACCTGAGACCCCAGGAGGGCACGTGTCCATGTGGGAGCCACTGCGCTGTGGTGAAGAGCAGGAGGCTGTCCCCCAGATACCGCGGAGCGACGTCCTTGAGGAGGACGCCGCCACACCTGCCTTCTCAGGAGGGGAAGAGCTCTGCGTGCTCATCCAACATCAGGAAATTCTTGGAGGACACTCAAGGAAGTGACATGAGTGGCTGGGGATGGACGGGGGTAAAGGACGAAAACAGGGTGAGCAGGAAATCCTCAAGGGTGGTGGAAAAAAATAAAGAGCAATGAGGTACACAGAGAATGAAGCAGGAGGTTAACGGAAATACGCATCTCCAAGTTCTGGTCTCTGGCTGAAGCACAAATCTGACACGACATGCTGCCACGGAAAAGGACACTAATGCTCCTGCAGCATGACCTCCGCAGGTGGCAGGTGTGTAACAAGTGTGGACGTGAGTGACGTGTCCATACAGGTCAAACTGGAAATGGGTCTCACAGAGTAGCTTGGTGCCTCAAGTAAACCAGGTAACACCCTACTTAGAAATTCGACCTGTCTGCAATTTACATTAAAGGCTATGTTTTTTAAGGTACCACATAATAAAACAATTTTCCTCTACCTTTTCAATTTTTAAAAACGTTGTTAGGGATTACTTCAAATGTGACCCCCAAAATACAGAGAGAGAATGGACAACTAAGCCCCATGGAACTACTATCAATCATCCTCAGCCTAGAGCCATTTTTGTTCCATCTACTCCCTGAATTTCTTAAGAAAATCCCAGATGTCATATTTTATCCATGTATGTTTTTATCTCCATCTCTAAGAGATAAAGATTCATAACCAGAATATACTAGACCATCCTGATTTTTTTTTTTTGTCAATTTGCCATTTCTTGGGCCACTCCTGAGGCATATGGAGGTTCCCAGGCTAGGGATTGAATCGGAGCTGTAGCCACCGGCCTACACCAGAGCCACAGCGATGTGGGATCCGAGCCGCGTCTGCGACCTACACCACAGCTCACGGCAACGCCAGATCCTTAACCCACTGAGCAAGGCCAGGGATCCAACCCACAACCTCCTGGTTCCTAGTCAGATTCGCTAACCACTGAGCCATGACGAGAACTCCTGGTTTTTAATATATTGTTTGTGACTCTGAGAGCTGAAGAAATAAAGGCCTTTTAAAGTCTCAATCTGCCTGTTGGCATAGTGTAAGTAACCACTTAAGTTGCAGTAATACATTTTATTTAACCCAATATACCAAAAACATTTCAACATGTAATGACATAAACAATTATTGAGCTATTTTACATTCTTCTTTTTGTACTAAGTCTTCAAACCCCCGAGTGCTTACAGCCATCTCAGTCCGGCACAGGTAATGCCTGGGTCAACATGCTGGTCCTGCTTATGGTTCCAGCTGCATGACCTTCAGCACAGTTATTCCACTCTCTGTGTGTTAGTTTCTGCATCTGTAACGTGGGGACACTGCAGCGACCCGTGAGGCTGCGGGTTTCGGAGAAGCTAATACATCTCAGGCAGCTCCAACAGCTGGTCACCAATGTTCCTGCAGTGCCTCCGCAGGCGGCAGGTGTGAAACTGAGGCCCCAGTGGGAGGCTCCCCACTTCAGCTTCACTGTCCTCTGAGGGACACAAGGTGCGTTGGAACTTGGCAGCGTCTCAAGATCCTCACAATACTAAACCAACTTTGCTCCTGCAAACATCTCCGTCTCACCATCAGCATGGCTCTGACATTTGTGGGGGAACCACTGGGTGACATGCTGTGGGGAAGCGGCATGTCCTCCCAGAGCAGCTGGACCCCCTTGAGCTCCCTTCTTTCATCACCAGACTCTATCCTGCCGCGACCTCCTCCTGAGCTCCATCTGCAAATGCCTCCTGGTCAGGACTGCCCCATCCTGGCTTGTGTCTGGGTCTCCCGCCCTGGGAGCCCTCCTCCTGATCATTCTCCCCATTTCGTCACCAAGCCAGGTCTTAGGTCTGCCTCTGCCTACTGCTGCTGCCACCACGGCATCGTCTCAGGAACATCAACATGCCTACGGCTGCCTCTGTGCTGACCTCTGCCTGGTCTTCCTGCCCCACTTGCCACTCGCCTTTAACCAGTTCCACTCCAGACTCAGGGGTGTTGGGGGGATGGCAGCAGGATCACCGTGAAGGCAGCTCTGGCTCTAGAGTGTTTCTCAGTTTCCCGTGTAGTGGGAGGAGGTGGCACCGTCTACCCTGCCCTCCACACGCCAGGTTCCAGCCAGCGAGCCCTCCTTTCCTTGCCCTGTCCACTGCCACCTGAGGGTCTCTCAGGGCACGTCGCCCACCTTCTGTGCCAGCCTTCCTGACCACTGTCTCCTCCTTGGAGCCCAGCCGCAGGCTGCCCTCACCCCTGCACTCTGACAGGCACCCGGGCTCCTGGGACTGCCCAGCACAGTGCACTTCTTGGAAGAGGTGCTGAGCGAACCACATTATTTCAGAACAGCTTTTATCTGTAGCGGTCCTTATAAAAAGCTCTTCAATTGCCCTTTTCTCATGAGTGTGTGGAATGTTTAAAAAACAAAAAATTCCATTTTTGGCTGCATGCAATCTGAAAATACTTAAAGAGTTTACTCAATGCAAGAAATCGACCAAATTAGAAAGGATCCCTCCCTTTTGTAGGTGCTCTGAAATGAGGCACAACAATGAAAAATATGAAGACTACTTGCTCCCAGAAGGTAGATCTCATGTGTCAGCTCTTACATCTCTAGTTTAGTAATTCTTTATTTGCAGGTGAAGAGCAGGGTAAATCCTAACCAGGCCACTGTGCCCTGCATTTGGGGATACTTGTGGGGGCGGGGGGGGGGGGGGGAGTTTGCAGCTTCGGCCATGCATCTGGGTTTATGAACCGACTTCATTAATCCTGTACCTGGGGAGCCAGGAGCTGGGCCATGCCCACCTGTGTGCCCACCGCATCCCCATGCCTCAGAGGCAGAGCCAACACCGCATCAGGATGAAGGGAAGGACCCAGGATGAGCAGATACCAGCGACAAGGTGTCTATAAACCAACCAGTCAGCCCAGCACTTTCAACTTTTTTTGCAAAACTGCGTAGAGAAAAATTCATACACCTGGCACCTACCTTTTCCACGTCAGCTTTCTTCTCTGTGAGCAGAGCAACTGTCCTTTTATAAGCATCGTTGATAAGTATCCGCACCTCGTCATCAATCAATCTGGCGGTGGCTTCGCTGTAAGGCTTCTCTAACACCATGTCCCCCTGGCGTGGGAGGTCAAAGGAGATTTGCCCGACCTTTTCGTTCATGCCAAACTGAACAATCTAGAAAAGAAGAGTGACTAGTGACAGGCATCCATTTCTGCTCACAGGCTCACATTTTTATAAAACAGTAACAAGTCTTGACAATGACATTAAATCCACACTTTACTGCAACACTACTCTTTACCCTGCAAAAAACCACATGGCGGCCTTGAGTCAGCAAAGCAGACAAGGGTGTTCTGTAGATAGAAGCAGCAAGGACAAGACCAGAAACCCACGGGACATCCATAGCAAAATCAGGTGACAAACAGGCAGGGACAAACCCCAGCAGTGATGAGCCCCGTGTGGGCTAGCCTGCGCACCAGGAAGCTGGGACAGCGCCTGCATGTTCCCTGAGTCCACGGAGCCTGGGCCATGCTTGGGAGGCTGCCAGTCTGGATCTGGTGAGACCCCAGTGCTAAGCACACAAAACCCGACAGTAAGAAGGAACTTCTGACACTAAAATCCAAACTGACTAGAAAAAAGAGAAGGCACAGACGAAAAGGGGGAGCAGGAACAGCTCAGAAAGTAGGAACCCACATTTGTTAAAAGTTTATGAAAACAACAGAAAAGGAAATTCTAAAACCATAAAACTAGAAAAACTGTCTTAATCCACCTCCTTCCTAAAGATGAAGAAAAAAAAGCATCATATAAAAATGAGCAACAGAAAAATCCCTTTCAAAGCTGTTATGAGAAAAAAGCAAGGAGCAGAACGTCTCCATAGATAAGGAAAGTGAGATGGAAAGACATTCCACACAACGGATGAAAACTGTAACCCACAACTTCAGAAAAGGCTAACTGGGAGTTCTCCTGTGGCATGGTGGGTCAAGGATCCGGCGTTGCCACTGTAGCAGCTCTGGTCACTGCTGTGGTGCAGGTTCAATCCCTGGCTTGGGAACTGCCACATGCTGTGGGTGTGGCCAAAAAAAAAAAAAAAAAAAGTCAGCTGAAATCAGGAAAGTGAAGAAAAACATGAAAGAATTTTTAAAAAGTCATAAAAAGAATAAGAAGAAGAAAAACTTAGATGAGGTGCTAGAACACAGGAAAAAGTTAGATAGGAAAGAAAAAACTACAATGATTTCTAAAATGGAGAATAAACAAGAAAAAGCACAAAAGCTAACAACCCCCACAAATAACACCCTAATAAAAAGTAAAGATAAAGAGGGACAGGAGAACGTAACAGACCCAGAAGAGGTGACATATGAATAAGAGGAGTTTCCAAGGAAAGTCACGGATACCCAGGACAGCAAAACAGCATTGTTTGGGGTGTGGGCAGCAGGGTTAAACCTGCAGAAAGCAGAGGGCCCGTCCCAGAAGGCCCGGCAAGGCCAGGCTCTGGGAGAGTCCACGTGAGACCCACAGGTCTGTAGCTGAACGTGAGCTCTACAGACATGCTGTATCCACTCTGAGTGATAAACATTAAATACTGCACTACCAGAAAGGCAGCAGATTCTCTTAGGAAAGAATCTCCTAAGTTTTGATTGTTTTATTTCTTTTCTTTTTTTGCCTTTTCTAGGTCCGCTCCCACGGCACATGGAGGTTCCCAGGCTAGGGGTCAAATCAGAGCTGCAGCTACCGGCCTACACCAGAGCCACAGCAACACGGGATCCAATTAGTGTCTTCGATCTACACCACAGCTCACGGCAACGCCGGATTGTTAACCCACTGAGCAAGGCCAGGGACTGAACCCGCAACCTCATGATTCCTAGTCAGATTCGTTAACCACTGCGCCACGACGGGAACTCCTGGATTGTTTTAAAATGGATTTCTCTTAATAAGTAACCCTTGCACTGGCTATTGTGAATAATGCTGCTATGAACATGTGGGTGCGTGTATCCTTCTGAACTACAGTTTTGTCTGGATATATGCCTGGAAGTGGGATTGCTGGATCATGTGGAAGCAATGTGAATGTCCAACAACAGATGAATGGCTTAAGACGATGTGGTACATATACACAATGGAATATTACTCAGCCAAAAAGAGAAGGAAATAATTTCCAGCAACACTGATGCAACTAGAAATTATCATACTAAGTGAAGTAAGTTAGAAAGACAAATACTATATGACATCACTTACATGTGGAATCTAAAATATGGCATAAATGAACCTATCCACAAAACAGAAACAGACTCACAGACATAGAGAACAGATCTGTGATGGCTGTGGGGGGAGGGATTGGGGGAGGGATGGAGTGGAGGTTGGGGTTATCAAATGCAAACTACCACAGAGGGAGAGGATAAACAAGGTCCTCCTATACAGCAATACCCTGTGATAAACCATAATGAAAAAAGAATATGAAAAACACATATATATACATATGTATAATGTATACAGCAGAAATTACCACAACATTATAAATGAACTATACTTCAATTAAAAGAAAAAAGAAAAAAGGCAATCTATGCCTGAAAAGCCTAAATCTGTCAAACGCGGCATAAGCCCTCCATGAATGCCCCCCCTCCCATGAGAATGCAAGAAAATGCGGTGCAAAGCCCTGTCCAGTCTACCTGGGCATATGCGCTCTGAGTCACTTTCCGCAAGTCATCCTGGGCACCGGTTGTAATTCTCCCAAAGAAGATTTCCTCGGCCACACGGCCACCCAGGGTCATGCACATCCTGTCCAGCAGCTGCTCTTTGGTGTATAGATACTGCTCCTTGGGGAGGTACTGGGCGTAGCCCAGGCCCTTGCCCCGTGGGATGATGGAGACCTGGCAGTGGGAACAGAATGCTGAGGTTTGCTTGGCTGGATAGGCTCTCAAGAGAGGGACTGTCTGGGGGTGTCTTCTCTTCTGATAACCCCACCTTAGAGTCTAGAAAGTATTTTCTGTCTCTATAAAATAACTGAAAGCCCTCAGTCTGGACAACAGGACCCTCCTGCCTCGACCACTGGCCCTGGCCCTGCCAGTGTCCAGGAGACAGGGCAGGCCGACCAAGGTGCCAGCAGCCTGCGTTTTTAGGCCTGTTTTTGCAACTGAGTAAATTCCTTTAATTAAAAAAGGGATGCCCTTTTTTTAATTATTGAGGGATGCCCCCATATAAAGAGTATAGTTTAATAAGTTCTGGCAAATGGTCTCCTAGTGCAAGAAGATACAAAACATCTTCTCCCCAAAGTTCCCTCCCGCCCCGTAGGCCCATCCCCTATGGATCAACTGCAGTTTCCAGAACTGCATGTAACTGGTCTAATACATGCTTTACGGCATCTACTCTCTGTCACTGTTTCTGAGATGCAGGCCTGCTCACTTGTGTTCACTGCTGCGGGGCCATCCACGGTGTAAGTGCACCGTCACTTACCCTAGAGGGCTTCAGGGTTTTGAATAAAAAAGTAAACATCTTTAGGGTACATCTTTTTATTTCTCTTACGAACCTTACTCACTGGTTCTAGTGGCGTCTCCGAAGATTACTTCGGATGTTTTATGTTCGTTGTGATGTTACTCTCTCTGTGGTCCCCAGCTGTCCCCCCACCCCCGTGTCTACCACTTCCTGTTGCTTGTGCTACATTGGTTTGGGCAATGCCCTCAGCTGGAAAAGTAGGTCACTTAACAACCTCACTTGCCACAGCCCTGTCCCTCAGGAACAGGACTCTGCCTTGCTCTGCCTTTGCAGGCCTGAGCCTGTGCAGAGTCTAGTGCTGGCCAGGGTCTGGGCTACGTCCACTCACACTTGGGTCTTGTCCTCGGTCGCTCCCTTGCTGCCAGGATTCCTATTAAATTTCTAATCGTCTTTGAACCCTGGGCTTTGGGATGAGGTCCACGTTTCCCAGCACAGTGGCCATGGAGCCAGGGAAACCGCTCAGGCAAGAGGGTACCAGACGCCCAGTCCTGACCCACTGCAGCTACTGCTTTTCCAGAGTAAGGAACCCGCCAGCTCCTGGACCATCTCCTTGCAAACCTTCTAGCTCATCTGTGTGACCCCTTCATCCTGCCCCCACCAGATGTTCTCAGCACGATTCAGCACCAACTGCCTGACCTTCAGGAGTGGGTCTGCGTGCTCCAGATACCAGCCAGCAACTGCGTGGCCTGCCTCATGGTACGCCACTGTCTTCTTCTCCTCGGGCTGCAGGACCTGAGTTTTCTTCTCTAGGCCTGACAAGACAGTAACAGAAAACAAGACTCACTGCTTTAGTGACACTGACATCAAGAAGGCCACCTGATACCACATGTTGCCTCCTCTCACACGTGATTCGGGGACCCAGCTGCCTCAGACAAGCAGATCCCCAATTGGGGTCAGACCAAAGCAGAGCATCAACTTTAAAATCCACCCAGCACCACCAGTGCACCCACCACCCCACCTGAGGCACACTTTCCCCAGCCCCCACTCTAGAGCCAGACAACTCTTTTTGGGAAATAAACAGAAATGCAATGTAAAATTCAGCACTCAGATCCATTCGACACATAGAGGGCACAGAACAAAAAGACATCTGACCAACTTCAGCCACATGCCTCGGGGAGCGCCATGTGGACACCCCAGGCCCGGCTCACTGTTCCTGTCGCCATCGGGGTTGGGGGGCCCCCGGCAAGGCTCACATCTGTACCTCACGTCAATGACCACAAGGCTCTCGGCCTCCAGGTACTTCCCTCTTCTTCAAAGATGCATTTTCCTCAACTATCACCAATTAATCACCACCTTACTCAGTGGCTCAGGGAAGAGTAGAGTTCCTTCAAAACTGGCCACAAAACAAGATTTTACAAGCCCTCAAGCTTAACATTCGAGCCTTTCTAAAATCTAGACTCAATTTTTTCTCAACTCTGTCTTACTTCCCAAAGAAACTTGAGTCTCACCAGTTTCCTGTCTGCCTCCCCCCAAGCACAGGCTGTGACCCTGCCGCCTCCGAACCAGCTTCTCTGTTCCTGCCACTTTCATGCTGTAGCCCCTCTTTCTATGGAACCCAACTTAAATCCAGATCTTCTGGGGAGCCTGCCTCACTTCAGGGCTTTTCCCTCCTTTGAAAGCCCGAGTTCTCGAATAACCAGTTACCTAACAATATTCAATTATAAGGAAAATGAAAACGGGTCCTATATCGCCTACTGTGCTTAAGGGGTGGGTGTTTTCCGGTCAAACAGTCATTACAGCTGTTTATCTATCACCTACATCTAGCTCGGAGCACAGTTCACTCATGCAAGGACATTTTTGGAAAAAGGAAGACTGGTATAATTCAGGGAAGAATGGCTCCCTGCTCAATGCCTGTGTGACTGAGGTGGCGGAGGGAAGGCGGCCACCTTGGGTCCACCTGACCTCGCAGCTCTGATCTCCAAGCAGCCCTGGCGCAAGTGGGCGAAGGCCTAGGCAGACACGCTCCCTGGCCTCAAAGCCACGCCACCAGGCCTCTGACTTGCGTTCTACCAGCTGCCTTACCTCCAATCACTCGCTCAATCGCTTGTTCAAAGTGTTTCTGATTGATGGAATCTGAAAGGTGTCTGGCGGCAATCAGAGCAGCTTCATTGCAAACATTGGCAACATCAGCCCCTGCAAAGGAATGCACACAACAGCTCAGCCTCCACGTATGCCAAGCTCACTGGTCGCACATGACGCATGAGGGAACCTATAGCCAACCTCGCAGCCCCAGCAGCTGGATGGGGCTGTATGGAAACAATTCAGTCTGGGCTGCTGCAGCAGCAGACAGGCTGCCATTTGCCTTTACGGATGAGACAATGACAGCAAACTAGGACTGCACTTTAAAGGCCCATCAGTTAACCGAGCTCCTCCATCTCTGTTGGGAACCTGAGTTAGGTGGATATTAGGAGATACGCTAGGTATACCAAAAAACACAGGTATTAACCTGGTGCCTTGAGTTGAACCAGAGAGGTCAGACCTGTGAAGGTTGCCAAAAGCGTTCTATCTAGATCGTTAAGTCCCTAGCATTTAACTTTTCAGAGCAAGTGTATGGTGACACAAATAAGCTCTAACACTATGTATGTGCTCGACAACCACATGAAAAGTCAGGTTCTGGGCCGGGCATGCAATTGTCTCAGATGCCTGGGGCGGGGGGGGGGGGTCCCCTCCTATTTCAGGTGGAGTTTGGAGGGAGGAGGGCAGGGATGAGGAAGGAAGGATCCTGTCCTGCAACGGACAGTGGGCTGCCTCATTCACCTGAGAACCCTGGCGTCAAGGACGCAAGCTTTCTTGCCAGCTTCTCTTTTTCCAGGGTACTGTCCAGTTTCAGCGGTCGGAGGTGCACTTTGAAGATAGAGGCTCTTCCTTTTATGTCCGGTGGTCCTTGAGAAATGATTTTTAAAGAAAAAAGATGACAGTGGAACCGTGAGTCCCCGTCTCAGGAGAACCAGACTGAACCCGGGGGAAACCACCTCACCAATGAAGATCTGTCTGTCGAAGCGGCCGGGCCTCAAGAGCGCAGGGTCCAGGATATCCGGCCGATTGGTGCCCGCCAAAATGACCACGTTCGTCGTCGTGTTAAAGCCTCAAAAGACAACAACACAGGCGCTGTCGTCACTAAGCGCCGTGAGGCAGAAGGCAACAGTGTGCCTGTCAAGCATGGTGGGCACTACAGACACACCACTTTCCTGATTTATTAGCTAGAGATTTTTAAATCATAAACATAAATGACTTTTCTTACCATTTATCTTGTCTTTAATAAGGCACACACAAAACTTAAAGTTCTAAGAATCAATTACTAAAAAAATGACCAAAGGTTAATTTATTTCACCAGAAATATAGATTACGTTGTCAACTTTAAAGTTTCAAAAAAAACCAGTAAGGTTAAATCTGCAGAGGACGTGTCTAAACTCCTGAGCCAGAGGGCCACTCACTGGACACCACCAGCTCAGCCTGCGTGACTGGCCACTTCTCGAACAGCAACGCTGAATCTGGCTCCGCTGTGCTGGGGTCCAGTAGCCAAGGAGTTCCCACCTTCTTGGTCCCAGGCCCACGCCCAGTTCAGCGTTCAGTGTGTGCCCCTTTCTGAGCCCAGAAGTGGTTTTCCTCATAAGACGCTGGCTGCTGCAGGGAGACTGCTACCCTCCTAGCAGAGTGTCCGAAATCTGCCAAGTTCGCACCTGCTAATGCAAGGCTTTTCCTTGTTCTTCAGAATCATAAATGGCTTTAGACTAAGACTGTCATTCGATAGTGAAGCATTTCACCAATTTTTCTCTCATTCAGCACCAGATACAAATACCATCTTGACATCAGTATTAAGTCAGGCAGGCTGCCAGGCAGGAAACTTTGCTGCGATTGGTACTGGTATAGGAACTTTTACAAAGAGCTGCTTGTTTTAGGGAGTGCTTTTTTTGTTCTCTGTATGTACCAGCATAGGGTTCTATTTTAGATACACAAAGAACAGTCAGAAAGCGTAGTTTAAAACACAGAAGACTTGATCACTCACCGTCCATTTCCACAAGCAATTGATTGAGTGTGTTCTCCTGTTCGCTCTGCCCCCCAAAATTGCCCCTTCCTCTCTTCCTTCCCACAGCGTCTATTTCGTCAATGAAGAGGATGCAGGGGGCATTCTTCCGAGCAAGGGCAAATAAGTCTCGGACCTGGACGAAAAGCATGAGCACAGGAGTCACCTAACATGTGAGCATCACCAGGCTCCTAATGAAAGGTGGACACCAAGCTTCCTGTCCCACAGGAAGACTGCCTTGTGTTCCACACTGCACTCTAATTTTTTTTTGGGGGGGGGGCCTCACCCGCAGCATATGGAAGTTCCCAGGCAAGGGACTGAATGTGAGCCATGGCTACAATGATGCTGGATCCTTAAACCCACTGCTCTGGGCCTGGGATCAAACCTGCCCCTTTGCAGTGACCTGAGCTGCAGCAGGATCTTTAACCTATTCCACCACAGTGGGAACTCCTATACAGTGTAAAATTTAAAAGTTACAAGCAGCAAAGAAGTCAGCTGGCAAATGAAGAACTTGGTGGGAAACTGATATAAGGTGAGCAAATGTTCTTTCTAAAACCACATCAATTACTGTCATGTAATAAGCATGAGCACCAACAAACTGACACTACAGGACATGTGTCAAGTTTACATTCAGTTTACAGGCTCAAGCCACCCTGGTCCCTGTCACGCCCAGCCAGTCCAGAATAGCAGATGAGTACCCACAGATCCAGCAGTGCCTACGGACAGCAAAGGTGCCCACCCAAGCCCAGACTCTGTCCCATCGAGCACGGATCCCTGGGCCACTACTGCAGGTGGGCTGAAGAGGGAACAGTCCCCTCGCCTCACCTGTCACCTGCCCCTCCTGAGAGACAACCCAAAAGCCTTGTATCCCTTTTCACACCAGAGCCCGACTCCCTGGGCACCCTCTCCAGGCCTGTTTCCACACTGCTCTGAACACGTACCCCAATGTCACTCCTGTCCCTCTGGGCGTCCCCTCTGAGCTCCAGATCTGCCCTGAACAACTTCTTCATTTCCTTGCAGGACCTGACGCTGGGCTGTCCCTGCAACACCCTCTGCGGAAAGGTGGTTATCTCTCCCTCCAGGCCAGCTGCAGCTGGGGTCCCCTCAGCCCCCGTCACTCCTGCCAAAGTGAGAGCTCTCAACAGCCAGCTCGAGCAGCCCGCAAGCGTCCTCACACTTCTCACCGCCCCCACCCCCCAACACCTTCTTCCCTATCTCCAGCCCCCTCGCCCGCCCACATGAGACATAGGGTCCGGCCCCACAAACACCCAGCTGTTCTCTTTTTCCCAGGGCCCCTATGCCTTACAGAGCTGGGCCTGCCCACTCCTCCCTCCATGGCTCATCTGAGACACCATCACCATGGAGAAAGAGAAACTGCTGCCAAGGACAAGACCACCTCTGGTGTTGACTGTAAGCTGTGTCCTATGTTTGGAAGCCCCAGGGACAGCAATGCGGGTTTCTACAGCGCTCAGTCAGTGCTTTAGACACAGAAGATAAACAGGAGTGGAAGTGGGAGTATTTCTTTAAATATGAATCTACAGTCACATCCCTGATTTTTTCATTTCTTACGAAGCACAGCAATCACGACAGTGTGGTCCTAACATCAGGATAGGTTCCCGAGTCCACAAATAAACCCGCTTATCCATCTGTGGTCAAGGGGCCAAACCATTCAGTGGGGAAAGAAGGGTCTTTTCAACAAATGGTGCTGGAAAAACTGAACACACAGGTAAAAGAGTGAAGATGAACCCTTACCTCTCACTATACTAACTGCAATGGATCACAGACCGAAATCTAAGAGGTAAAACTCGAAAACTCATAGAAGAAAACACAGGAGTAAACAGTTATAACCTCAGATTTGGCAATAAATTCTTCAACATGACACTAAAAGCATAAGCAATGACAACAAAAAAAACCATACTGGACTTCATCACAATTTAAAACTTTTGTGCTGCACTAAAATGAAAGACCCACAGAATGGCAGAAAATATTTGCAAATCGTGTATCTGATCAGGAGTTGGTATTGGGACCACATAAAAGACACTTATAACTCAACAACAAAAGACAACCCAGTGAAGAGACTGCACCCTGGCCTAGGGGACACTGAGGAAATGGAGCTGCACCTTCAGAAGAGGAAAGACTTACTCGAGCAGGGCCCACGCCCACAAACATCTCCAAGAACTCAGAGCCACTGACGGTGATGAAAGGGACATTGGCTTCTCCAGCGGTGGCCTTGGCCAGCAGTGTTTTCCCAGTGCCTGGAGGACCAGTGAGGATGGCACCCTTCAGATTTAAAAAAGAGAAAGTATTTTTAACTAGGATTTCAGAAAAATTGCATTTCCATAAATAATTTCAATCACTATAAAATTTTAGTGATATATACTAAATATTTCTTAAACATGTGATGTGATGGTAGAACACTTTTATGCTAGTAAGAAGAGTAAGGAAGAGATTATTAGAGACTATTTTGTTTTTAAAAAATTGTTAAGAATGTGAATTTTTTTTTTTTTTTTTAGGGCTGCACCTATGACATACGGAAGTTACCAGGCCAGAGGCTGAACTGGAGCTACAGCCTACACCACAGCCACAGAAACACAGGATCTGAGCTGCATCTGTGACGTACACCACAGCTCACAGCAACGTCAGATCCTTAATCCACTGAGTGAGGGCAGGCACCGAACCCGTGTCCTCATGGACACTAATCGGGTTTGTTACTGCTGAGCTACAATGGGAACTCCAAGTATGTGAAATTTTTAAGTCCTTTCTTTACTATTATACTTCCAATTTTCATTTTGCTTATTTTCTTTCCTTCGAAATCCCAAAAATGAAGGAAAAAATCTAATAACAATGAACTTCAAAAGAATACTGTGTCCGTTCAAGTGCTATATTTGAGTTGTAGAGATGCCTAAGGATGATGTGAACAGGTACTTAAGTAACAGCAAATTATAAAATATGACTTTTGATCCAAATAGTGATGTAGGACATGAAGTCAGGGAAATGATTCCCTTTACAAAGGATTCCTTTAAGGTAAACTTTATTAATGGCTTTTTTAAAGAACTAGTTAAACATTTTCTATTCATTTACTTAATGACTGAGTCTGGCCCTGGGAACTCAAAGATCAGTAAGGCTGCCCATTGCCAGCAGGGGGCACAGGGAGGTCAGCCGGGGAAGGGACAGCAGGGTCACAGAAGAGGCAGTCCGCTCCAGGGTTCCAGCTGCTGAGATGGGGCATCTCAATCATGCTGTGGGGCGGGGGGTGAGGGGAGAGGATACACATCCCTTTGGGAACAGACACACTACGTGCAAAAACACGTTCACACAGCACAGCCAACCTGAAACACTCTTGGGATAAACAGGGACTAGTCAGCTAAGATGGAGGAAGGAGAGAAAAACAGCTCCTTTATAAAGCAAACAAACTTCGTAAAATCATAACTTCAGAGATCAAGAAATACCCCACAACATTTTGGGGTTAATGAGTGGAAAAATCACCTTCTGAAAGGTAGTCTTACCTTGGGGATTTTTGCTCCCAGGTCTTGATACTGCTTTGGGTTTTTCAGGAAGTTCACAAACTCCATGATCTCTAGCTTGGCCTCCTCGCAGCCGGCCACATCTTTGAACTTGACATCTATCTCGTCCTTTAAGACCTTGGCAGTAGTCTCTCCCACACTGAAGAGTCCACCCATGCCCCGGCCAGAGCGGCCGATGCCGGCCGGCCCCCTCCGGATGGTGTAGAGCAGGAAGGCGATGATGAGCGCGGTGGGCAGCATGCTGAGCAGGAAGGAGCTGGGGGCACACGGTGATGTTCAGGGTGCTGCCCCCATCCCGTCCCCTGGCCCCACCCAGGCAGAACTACATATTCTATCTGGGCGACACCAGGACATCCCCACACTTATCTGAGGCACAAGGGGATCAGTGTGTCAACATCCCTAAAGCAGATGCTCAGAAAACCCCATTCTCAACATGCATGCTGCCCAGCGGGACTCCACTCCCGCCCTGAGAACCACTGCCCGTGCGAACTGCGGCCCTGGGATTTACCAGCATCACATCCGAGTTTCCAAGACATTTCTTTCCAATTGCTCACTTAAGATCTTAATGTATATGCAGCACTAGGAGCTATACCTAGTCACTTACGATGGAGCATGATGGTGGATGATGTGAGAAAAAGAAGGTATAAATGTATGTGTGACTTGGTCACTTTGCTGTACAACAGAAAACTGACAGAATGCTGTAAACCAACTATAATGGAAGAAATAAAAATCATTTAAAAAAAAAAAAAGAATCTTAAGAGTTCCCGTTGTGGCGCGGTGGAAATGAATACAACTAGGAACCATGAGATTTCGGGTTCCATCCCTGTCCTTGCTCAGTGCGTTAAGGATCCGGCATTGTCGTGAGCTGTGGTGTAGGCTGTAGATGCGGCTCAGATCCCGTGTTGCTGTGGCTGTGGCGTAGGCCGTCGGCAACAGCTCCAATTAGACCCCTAGCCTGGGAACCTCTATATGCTGCAAGTGCAGTCCTAAAAACAGAAAAGACCAAAAAAAAAAAAAAAAATCTTAATGTGATTCTGGTATGATCCTGAGCAGAAACTGCAGTTCTCTTATTAGACTGCATCAGCTTACTCTGAGGAGATGTCTTCAAATACCCACTCCCTGCCAAGCGAACAGCACACACTTTGAAAAGTCCCATGTACCGTGGGGAAAGCTGTCCCCGCCACGCTGTGCAGCACACAGACCCCATGCCTGCGCCCTGCTTTCTGTCTGTCTTAATGAAGTCAATTTCAACACAACTATGGTCACAGATAGGTACTTATTCTGGGTATTACAATGCAATTTAGTTTAACTTACCCTAAGAAATTTAGATCAAAACCAGGTTCACGGTTTAGGTGAAAAAACAAAGTAAGAATAAAACCAGGATTAGCTGTCTAATTTTTCATCTATTACAAAATTTTATTATAAAGTTTTTTTTTGTTTGTTTTTTTAAATTTTTATTTATTTATTTATTTATTTTTGTCTTTTTGCTATTTCTTTGGGCCGCTCCCGCGGCATATGGAGGTTCCCAGGCTAGGGGTCTAATCGGAGCTGTAGCCCCCGGCCTACGCCAGAGCCACAGCAACTCGGGATCCGAGCCGCGTCTGCAACCTACACCACAGCTCACGGCAACGCCGGATCATTAACCCACTGAGCAAGGGCAGGGACCGAACCCGCAACCTCATGGTTCCTAGTCGGATTCATTAACCACTGCGCCACGACGGGAACTCCATTATTATAAAGTTTTAAATGCTGCTACAGAAGGCAGCAAGAACCACGAATAATATACTTTTGGATTATTTCTAGAAAAATCAACACCACACCACCCCACCCCCGCCCCGACAGACAGCAAAGGTTTAAAGAACGGTACAACAAGACGTTGTACAGTATCTTGGCACTGGCCTATAAAGTTAAGCAATGATATGACAGCCTCAGGGGCTGAGGGACGGAGCACATGGGAAACACTCTCAACAGTGAGCTGGATCTCAATACTGCAGGCGGGTCTACACAACCAAGACTTAAGAGAATCCCTAAAGTTAAGACCATCAGCTCAAGTAACAGGCTAGCTACCCATTTTTCTGCTCTTTCACATGTACAAAAAAATTAAGCCTTACTTCTACTTTCACACTCAACAGGGTAACTCTTAAGTCAAGGTGTACGTTCTATACTCCCTGCAAATGGAGTGAGCATGGGTACCTAGTGGGGTGTATATGGGTGAGCGCTCGAAGGCCTACAAAGTGGCTCAAAGACAGGCAGCCCCTGCAGGCAAGGAGGCCTTCCTGATGTGGCCTTTCTAAAGACCGATCAAGGACCCCCAAGGCAAGAAGCAACTCTGACCAGAGAGAGAGGCATTACCTCTGTGAACTACAAAAGCAGGATAGTTAAAAGGCGGGACTGCTATTCTTTAACACAAAGGGGCTCTTTATGTTAAAATCCTACTGAAGGGCAGTGACTGGACATTAACCCCAAACCACTGCTTCATCAAGATAAATATCAACATGTAGAAAACCAACCAGTCACTAGCAAAAACTAGTAAGTCACCAGTGGTTTAAAAGAACTTGGCCAAATTGAGACAGGCCTGTCGAGAATAGAACGTGGGGACAGAGCGCCAGCAGCCCCGCACAGGCTCTGCATCCTCCCTGCTTCTCTGCTCACCCGTCACTCTCAGCGATGTAGACCACGGGGACCCGATTCTCCCCTTCGATGCCCAGCTCCTGCTGTAAAGTTTCCAGATTCCGCTCGAAGGTGTCCACACTGCCAATATTGAACCAGACGTACTGCTGTAAAAACAGGAAAACAAAACATCTTAATGAAGAGGAAACAAAGGGCTTGATTCACTAAAGGGATTAACTTTCTAAGAACTTTTCAGCAATGTTGCAAATTTACACATTAAAAACTACAGCAATATTACAAAACTGGTTTTAACAATGCAGTGATTACGTCCCACTCAGAGGGAACACACTGGGCAAGCTTCGGCAAAGAAGCATTTCTCTTTAGCGGTATTATTCCTCTGTGCTCCTAAAATCATCAACTCAGAAAAATGAAAACTCTACTTAAAAAGACAATCCTTTTCATAAATAAACAGGTGTTCTTTTCTGCTTGTCCATTTCCCAGGAATTTCTTAGCGGCCTCATCCCAAACTAAAAGCCACTGTGTGCTGTGACGGTGGCTACAGTTTCCACCTGCTCAGGCCTCAGAAGGCAGCCCTGCCTGAAAGGGAGCCAGACGCTCCCCTCTGCTCACTCAGTCAGTGAGCTTCTGGGCCTAGAGGCGATGGCTGTGATGGCCACAAGCACAGGACTCCCACTGTGCTAGCGTCTACTGTCCCCATTTCACAGAGGAGAAAACTACAAGGTGACTTCACTGCCCACTGCTACCCACCCAGTAAGCGGGCCAGTGACACTAACCACCTTTTATACACAACTAGGGCTCCTAACAACTCACACCTGGGAGTTTACCACATGTTGGACCCTGTTCCAAGCACCCTGCAAGTGTCACCTGCACTGAGCAGCACAAAAGGACTGTGCTCCCCTCTGCCCTGTGATCACTGAACATATAAAACTCAGACAATTCAGAAGTGCACGCAGACAAAAGCAACGTCACCCTCCCTTCCTCCAACTGCCTGGGTTACTGAGTGGGGACCTAACCGGTGTCCCGTCCAGTGCGTAAAAACAAAAGACGCGGAGTATGCTGTACAGTGGTAGACAACAGCTCCTAGTAAGTTGTTCACAGACAAAGCTACACAATCCCTGTGGTTACCGGCTCCAAACATGCCAATAACAGATTAATCATGTGACTGAACGGCCCCTAACTTAGCTCCTACCATCGTGGGGAAGTCAGCTCACCACTGACTCACATCAGAGACCTGAGAGGACCAAGGGCTGGCAGCCTAAGATCCCGGGACACTGTCTAGGTGAGATCCAGGGTGTGTGTGGCAGGGCAGCTTGAGATCCTGGATGTGGTCTAGGTGAGACCCTGGGGGCAGGGGGCAGCTCTGCAGGTGGTCCTTATGCACTCAGGTCTGACCTACTTCATCCACTGAGGTCTGAGTTAAGGAGTCCTGGAATCATCCTCATCTTACAGATAAAGATGCCCACTCAGGCCTCACAGCTGTCAAGAGCGAGCTTATCTGCGGCCAAGCCCGTTGGACTCCAGAGCCTGTGCTTCACAGCCCAGCATGGCAGTTAGTACTGCTGCCCCCCATGCAGCAGCACACTGAGGATGTGGAAGCTCTGAACACCATCTTTATCAAACAAGCCATCAACACATCCTCTGTAGAAAAACTAAAGAAACGTAAACACAGTGAAACAAAAAGCATCCATATCCTCCACACCCAGAAGCAAACACTATTAGCAATTCTTGTGTGTGTATTTTTTTTTGTCTTTTGTCTTTTTAGGGCCGCACCCGTGGCACATGGACGTTCCCAGGCTAGGGATCCAATTGGAGCTCACAGCAACACCAGATCCTTAACCCGCTGAGCAAGGCCAGGGATAGAACCCACAAGCTCATGGTTCCCAGTCGGATTCGTTTTCACTGTGCCACAACGGTAACTCCACCATTAGCAATTCTGATGTCATTCTTTCAAGATTTCATCACGCCCCCTCTATAATCTTGAAAGATGCACAATTTTGAAGAGAAATCAATATAAAACCTTAACTGTAATACAATGGAGATAAATAGTAATTTACAATAAGATGGTATGAACTTGCACAGTGAAGGCTTGTGCATGCCAATGCTAGGTGTCAACACCGCCCTCCTGAGAGTCAGGGTGCCAGGTGGAGGCTAAAGCAGGAACGTGAGAGCACCTACCGCTGACCAGGGAGGGGCCTAATGTGGCCATTCATCTGTCTAAGCTTTTGCCCTGTGAACGATGCCTTGGAGGACATCCTCATACAGACATCTGTACATGCATCCTTAATTATTCCCTAGGATGATTGCTGAAGCAAAATTACTGGGCGTGCTGCCAATATGTACGCTGCCCAACTGTCCCCTTGAAAGGGAGTGTCAATTTAGTTCCCGCACCAAAAGTCAGAGGAACAGTTCTGAGAAAAAAAAAAAAGTACCATGGTTATTAATGAACATTTCATCAAGAAAATGAAAACAACTTTCCTTGAAGTGACTGAAATACTGGAATCCTAGGACTTTACAGATTTTCTTAAGTTTACTGACATCAGAGGGATGGTGACCATCAGTCCCCATTTTCCTTAAATGCTGCCCCTCCAGGCAGGATGAAGGGTGAAATTCATCCAAAGGGAGCAGGGATGCAGCCTGGGGAGGGGTCTGGCCTCGCAGGAGGGGCAAAGACCACAAGCCGCCCTCCCAGGACTGGGAATGGGCCTGGGGTCTGGCCCAGGGGAGGGCTGGGGACACCCTGGGAATCATAATCCCTTCAACCTAATCTGGGATCTCTGGAACAGAGTTCAAGCCAGTTGGACAAGAAATACAAACGTTCTTTAAAAATAAAAGAAAAAATGGAAATTAACATCCCGAAACAGTTGGGATATGACCAGAATGCTTCTTAAACTGATTTGACAAAAGCTGTCTCAAAACATAAGCAATTCAGATTTTAAGTTTTTTTTTTTCCCCCTTAACAATTGTTTTCTCAGTCTTGTAAAATCATAGACACTGGAATACTGAAAATTAGACTTCTTAAAGGTACAGCCAAAATGATTACCAAAACCAAACCAAAAGCAAAACCCCTGACCCAATCCTCATACACAACTGTGGACACAACACTCATATTCTAACTGTCAGTGGAGGTCACAACAGCTGGCACGGCCAGGGTATGTGGCTGCCACATGTGAGGGGATGTTTGCTTCTGCTTTAAATCTGAAACCTTCATGTATAGCTATTTCAAAGCAAATAATAAAACCACTTACTCCATCAACAGGAGTTTTTCCTGGTGTAAAAGTCACTCGAACAAAACGCTTGTTGACGACTTCCAGTCTGTCTACCTGGAATTTTAAAATGTTAAGCATTCAAACATAAATTTACAGAAAGACTTGAAATAAACTTTTAGGCTTGCTAAAGTGCATATATTTCAGACATACAGGAAGCATGACTGATAATGTAAGGGTACCCCATGTTCCCCTCCAGCTTGAGATTGGGAAAGTGCACACCTTCCAGTATTTCCGGGGTCCGGTGCTTGTAGGTAAGCATGGTCTGGCCTGGACGCTACCAAACTGCTCTCCGAGGTGGCCCCGCAGCCCCATTCCTGGCAGACTCTCCCGCTGCTCTGCTTCCACACCTGTTATTCTAAGACGTACTAACTCTCACCACTTTATGGGTATAAATGGTTTAATCTTGTTTTTTTTTCTGCAAACTCCCAACTATTCAGGATTCTTAAGATCACGGGAAAACTTCTGACTGCCACAGAGCTGAGTGCTTTGGGGAGGCTTGCTTCCTGTTACAATCAAGTCCTCTCTGGCAGGAAGTCTGGAAGGTATGAGTCAAAAATGCCAAGGAAGGGAGTCCTGGCAGATTACAGGAGCTGGGACAGGGGACTCGCATCTGGACAGGAGTGACCAGAGGACTCTGCCCCCATGCAACTGCTGCAGCAAGGGCAGGTGGCAGGTCAGGAGGGGACATGCATACAGACTCCTGCCCAGGCCTGTTCCCACCTGGAAGGACAGGAGTCACCTCTCAGAAAGCAGGCTCCCACAACACCTGGGAATTAGGTATAGGACAGTCTCAGTTCATGAGAGAAACACCTGCTGCAAAAATCTGAGGAATCATCTCCATTTTGTCCAACCTCACCTTTCAGTACAATCTTTAAGAATAATTTTATATTCTTTGTATTTCTTCAGTAAGTATTAATATCTTTTTGTTGCTGTTTTTGCTTTTTAGGGCTGCACTTGTGGCATATAGAAGTTTCCAGGCTAGGGGCTGAATTGGAGCTATAGCTGCCGGCCTACACCCCAGCCACAGCAACATGTGATCTGAGCAGCATCTGCAACCTACACCACAGCTCACAGCAACGCCAAATCCTTAACCCACTGAGCAAGACAAGGGCTCAAACTCATGCTCATGGATACTAGTTGGGTTCGTTTCTGCTGTGCCACAAAGGGAACTCCAGTATTAATATCTTTACTTTAGGAGTTTCTGTTGTAGTCCAGCGGGTTAAGCATCTGGTTTTGCCACAGCTGCGGCTTAGATCTGATCCCTGGCCCAGGAACTGCCACATGCTGCGGATGCAGCCAAAAAATAAAAATATTTTATTTTATTCATTTTATTGATGAAAAGTTCAGTAGGAATAGGTTAAATAATTTCCCCAAGGTTACAGAGCCGGCCTATCACTGGCACTCTTACCACCACGTTATTTCATCAATTCTAAGATAGACACTTTTCGTATTTTAACCTTTCAGAAACTGGAATGCATTTGACAACAGATGGGATTTAAAATTTCATTGGCGGTTTACTAAATCTTTCTTATTAATAGATAAAATAATGTAGGTCTCAAAATCCACAGCATCTTAAATATGCTGACACAGGCTTACTGAACAACCCAGCATGTAGTCATAAGCTCCCTCCCAGGCCCTCACTGTAAACAGTCACTCATACAGTCACACCAGGCCCATGGAGACAAAAGGGAGTACAGACAGAAAGGAGGTGGGAGAGGCAGGCCCACAGCAGGCAGGAGAGGCATGGGGGGCACAAGCCAGGATGGAGCAGAGGGGACCCCAGAGCAGCAGTCAGAGCAGTGGCTCCCAAGCTTGGTGCCCACAGGACAAGGACAGGAGTCTGTGGCAAAGCTGGGGACTGTGGGCTCAAACGAGCCCAGCTAACTCGCTGGCTGTTTATGGCTCTCCTGAATGCTAATTCCACCCTTTGGACTGGACAGCTGGAAATCCCACGATGAACTCACCACTCCTTTGGAGAGATAGTTATTGACAAAGTCCTTCCATGTGATTTCTCTGCCAGAGCTCCTGAACAGGAAGTAAAGCATGACTCCGCCCCAAAACAGAGCCGTCCACAGAAAGTACATCCTGAATTCCTTGTCATCCCACGGAACATCACCCTGGGCAAGAAGAGTGCAGTGTCACAATAAGGTCAATGCTGTGCTGGGCATAAATCCTTCCCAACCTCTCCTGGGGCCACCTTGAGCCTCAAAATTAACACATAGTTAACAATCAAACCTTCTGGAACCTGGACCACCAGTGAGAATCATCCTTCTTGCCACCTCGTTTTCCACCGCCACCAACACCTCCTCCAGACGCACGCGGGGCAGCCGCCGGCTTTGGTTCTGTTCATAGATAGAGAGTGTACACAGCAGGACAGTGGAATTTTGTATCTCTAAACAATGTTTTCATTAATACAGTTTAATAAAGGCTTATTGCAAAACACAATGGCAACTGATCGGTTATTAAAGTGTCATGAGGTTTATTTTATTTATTTATTTATTTATTTATTTAATTTTTGGTCTTTTTTTTTGCTATTTCTTGGGCCGCTCCCACGGCATATGGAGGTTCCCAGGCTAGGGGTCGAATCGGAGCTGTAGCCACCAGCCTACGCCAGAGCCACAGCAACGCGGGATCCGAGCCGCGTCTGCAACCTACACCACAGCTCACGGCAACGCCGGATCGTTAACCCACTGAGCAAGGGCAGGGACTGAACCCACAACCCCATGGTTCCTAGTCAGATTCACTAACCACTGCACCACGACAGGAACTCCTGTCGTGCTGTTTAGAGAGAGCATTAACACCTGGGGGGGCCCCAGTACTCCCAACACATGACCTCACAACAGCTGCACAACAATGCAAGGAGTGGGGCACACAACTCGACCTGTCTCACAGACCGAACTGTGGCTCTGCTGGACTCAGGGATGTGCAGACGGGCCCCAGTTCCCAGCTGAAGGTAACCAGGAGGTGCCCTCCCCATGCCCCTGAAGGGGAACACTGTTAACTGTCTCTTCTGCAGAGAAGACATGATTTTGGTAACTGACAAAACATAAAGCCAACTAGCACCCTGCCTCATCCACCTAAAATCTGTTTGTAAGAATCTGAAATCAGTCACTGTCATGGGTTGAACAGTATCCTCCAAACGTACATGTCAGAGCCCTACTCCCCTATGACATTATTGGCAGACAGTGTCTTTACCAAAGTAAGCAGGTTACAATGAGGTCACATCAGTGGGTCCTAATCCAATTGGACTAATGTTGGTATGAAGGGGGGCCACCTGGACACAGGCGTGCATAGAGAAAAGACGGTACATGCGGAGTCGCAGGGAGGTGAGCCCAGCTGGCAAAGGCCCGGGACAGACCCTGCCCTCACGCCCTCAGGACCTTGGACCTGAGAGACAGACATCCTGTCGTCTCTGACATTCAGCTGTGGCCCCCCGGCTGGGGCAGCCCTAGGAAGCTAACACAGGCACTGCTATCTTCCTCCATCCACTTGTCTGTCCTCTCCAAGACCCTCCATACCATCCTGACATTTTCAACTACTGGGAAGCCACCCCCCACTGTGTAGGCCCTTGGCAGCAGGCCCTCAGCACCTCCAGTGGCTTTGTGGCCTGGGGCTTCCTGCCCTGTTCACTCAGTGTTCAACCACCATGCTGCACACATGAGCTTCTGCAGCCCCAACCTAGGTGAGGCAGGGGCTGAGAGGCACAGGCCCCAAAGGTGCTGAAAGATGACCCATGTATTTTGAGACAAAGTAACACAGATGCAAAAGGTTTGCAATAGGTTATGTTTAAAAAGTGGACCAGGGAGTTCCTGTTGTGGCTCAGTGGGTTAAGAACCAGTGTTGCTATAGGCTGCAGTGTAGGCTGCAGATGTGGCTGGGATCCGGTATTGCTGTGTCTGTGGTATAGGCCTGCAGCTGCAGCTGCAGGTGTCTGGGAGGATGTGGGTTCAATCCCGGCCTTGCTCAGTGGCTTAAGAATCTGGCATTGCTGCAAGCTGTGGTGTAGGTTGCAGATGCGGCTGGGATCTGGCATTGCTGTGGCTGTCGTGTAAGCCTGAAGCTGCAGCTCTGATTTGACCCCTAGCCTGGGAACTTCCATGTGCTGCAGGTGTGGCCAAAAAAAGAAAATAAATAAATAAAAATAAAAAACAAAAAGTGGACTAATTATCATTAATCAGCCCCAAACCAAGATTAACAGGGAGCTGCCCAGTCACCAGCACCTAGTCACCATCAACCCTCAGTGGCACCTCTCCCTCTCTCATCCCTGGCCTGGACCTTGTGCTCTGCATTCTTTGAGCATGTATTTGTCTCTTTGACTAGATCTAAGTTCACTTAAAAACAAGGGCTGTGTTATATCCTTCCTCATGTTTCCCTAGAAAGAAGGAAAGGATTCCCAACCGAATGCCAACACGTGCCAGGCACTGTGCTAAATGCTATCACAGTGTGAAATGGAGGACAGGGGGCTGGGACGTGTATGGTCCCCTGGACGCCAGCTCTGAAAAATCCTGAGTCCCCGAGGTAAGATAAGGCTTCGAAGAACAACTTGAAAATACTACCTTCACAATATATGTCACAAATTGCACATGTAGATCTCTAAGATTTTTCTTCAATGGTCTACATTATGTATCAAATGTATTTACCAACTATGCAGTTAAATACAACTGATACTGATATGACCAGCCAATATCTCTAAGGTGACCTTCGATTAACTCAATTGTAAAAATGACAAGAAAATATGAATAGAGAGTTAAAATAAAATGAAACATAGAATTTTATATGTGTTTGTAACCCACAGTTTCAGAAGTGACTTAAGGTAAGATTTCCTTTGTTCAGTGAAAACTATCAGCAACATCATATTAGGGGAAAACAGTAGATTCAAACATACTCTTTTGAAAAGGTACCTTTTTTCTCTCCCATAACTTCTTTAGGTTCACTAGCTTTTTTTCCATTTTTTCCATTTGGGAAGTATTTTTCAAATCCTGTTAGAAGAAGAAAAAAAAATGCACATCCTCAAACTCACATCCACCAGGTTTTGTGTATGTGCATTCTTTGTTTTTAAAGCAGCTGATTCATCATTAAAAAGCGTAAGCTGGAGTTCCCGTCGTGGCGCAGTGGTTAACGAATCCGACTAGGAACCATGAGGTTGCGGGTTCAGTCCCTGCTCTTGCTCAGTGGGTTAACGATCCGGCGTTGCCGTGAGCTGTGGTGTAGGTTGCAGACGCGGCTCGGATCCCGTGTTGCTGTGGCTCTGGCGTAGGCTGGTGGCTATAGCTCCGATTCGACCCCTGGCCTGGGAACCCTCCATATGCCGCGGGAGCGGCCCAAGAAATAGCAACAACAACAACAACAACAACAACAACAACAAAAAAAAAGCGTAAGCTGAAAGTGTAACATTGCTTGCATAGGAGTAAATCAGAGTCTAGGTAATACAGAAGAACAGAGAAAGAAGCCTCAGTGGCATGCCAAGTTCACTTTCGACAAAGGTACCATATTCGGCAGTGACACAGAGCCCCCCAGGAGGTGGGGTGGGTTACAGAGGAGGCACAAGTTAGGAATCAACCGCAACAACACCTCTGCGCCTGCTCCTTAAACACCTGCTGACAGCAAGTCTTTGTAACAAGAATGTCGACCGTTATGGCCACAGCAAAGTGTTTACCTTTTGGAGGCCGAGAACAGAATCTTTGGTAAGCAGTGATTACATCTGTCAGAAGAGAATTTCTGCTGGTTTTTGCCTGAGTTGTAGCATATCGATAAAGCTGCAACACAACATATAAATAGAAGCATGAAGGTTATATCAAGATAAGAATTAAAAGAGCCCCACTTCCTAATGTCACAAAGTGGATGAGACCTCTCTCCCTTCAACAGGCGGTTACAGACTAGCACAGAAGGGCCCTCGAAGGGAGGACTAGGGTGGTCCAGCCCTGCCATGCTAGTCCAGCAGGAACTAAGAGACATAAAAGACGACCCAGAGCAAGAGCACTTCAAATCATATCCAATGAAGAGCTGCAGCCTACTTACAATTCTCTACCACCATCTGTTCACTTAACCCGCAGCATTCAAAAGGTAAATTCTGACATAGGATGCCTGCTGTCTCACCTGCAGGGTCTATCACACTGCAAGGTCATTTACCTGAAATTACAGAACAGTGCTGCTTGTGGACACAATGCTAAACTAATCTTAGTGCAAAGATAAGAAAGTTATGGTCCAAATGTTTGCTAAAGATATTTAATATATTGTTACCCAGACAAATCCTTTTATCGATACATCTCTGCTTCAAATACGTTGCTAAAAATTGTTTGTAAATACTGTCCAGGTAAAATCAGAGTATAATGTGAACAAACAGAACAAGCTTCCTATTAAATTTTTAGCTGCACAATTAAAATCAATCTATGGCAAGGTTCACTGAGGGGATACATCCAAACCTGGCAGTGAAAAAGTTCAAGTAACCCTACCCGTTTGCAAAGTGAAAAGTCACCACCATTTTTTAGGAGGACAAGCTTTTATATACAGGTGAGAATGTTTAAAGGTCATCTGTATTAATGTCCCTCATTTACTTCCTTTATGGTCTGATGAGAAAAACAAAACATCACAAACCATATAAAATTCCTTCACATGCACTAGTACGACCATAATCAAAAAGATGGACAACAACAAGAGTTGGTGAGGATCTGTAGAAACTGGGGCCCCATATCCTGCTGGAGGGTGGGAACCCCTGCAGCCATTCTGGAAAAGCTGGGCACTCTCGAATGTTAATGCAGAGTTACCGCACGACCCAGAAAATCCACTCCTACTCAAGAAAACTGAGAATGTATGTTCATACAAAACCCTGTGTGTGCACGTTAACAGCAGCATTATTCATAACAACCAAGAAGCGGAAACAACCGAAATGTTCACCTGCTGACAATAAACAGATAAAATGTGGAATACACTCACGGTGGAAGGTGTTTTTTTTTGTTTTTTTTTTGCTTTTTAGGGCCACATCTGCAGCATATGGAAGTTCTCAGGCTAGAGGTTGAATCAGAGCTGTAGCTGCCAGCCTACACCACAGCCACGCCAGATCCGAGCCACGTCTGCAACCTACACCACAGCTCACGGCAACACGGATCCTTAATCCACTGAGCAAGGCCAGCCACCGAACCCATGTCCTCATGGATACTGGTTGGATTCGCTGCCATTGAGCCAAAATGAGAACTCCCTCATCGTAGAATTTTATTTATCTGTAAAAAATGAAAGAAATACTGAAACATGCTACCATGAAACATTTTTTTTTTTTTTTGGTCTTGTCTTTTTAGGGCTGCACCTGAGGAACATGGAGGTTCCCAGGCTAGGGGTCTAATCAGAGCTGTTGCTGCCGGCCTACACCACAGCTCACGGCAATGCTGGATCCTTAACCCACTGAGCAAGGCCAGGGATCGAACCCACAACCCCATGGCTCCTAGTCAGATTCATTTCTGCTGTGCCAAGACAGGGAATGCATGCTGTGAAACCTTGAAAACATTACTCTGTTAAAAAAAAAAAAAAACACAAAAAGCCACATATTACATGATTTATACGAAATGTCCCAAACAAGCAAATCTATAGAGACTGCAGACTGGTAGTGGCCTGGGGCTGGGGGAGTGCCTGGGGGAGAAACAGGGAGCAACTGCTCATGCTTATAGTGCTTTTTTCTGAGTCATGAAAATGTTCTGAAATTAGACAGTAGTCATGGTTTGCACAGCCTTATGAACATACTAAAAACCAAGGAAAGTGCACTCTAAAACAGTGGATTTTATGATATCTGGATTAAAAAATGACAATTAAAAAAACAAAAAAATGAGCTGACTTAACTTCACAGTTAATAGCAACAGAAACCCTGACACCGTTCGTGGCCAACAGCAATGCAGCTGAGAATGTGGAGCTTCTGTTGTGTTGGGCCCTCTCCGAAGCCTGGGAATATTTGGCCTATGAAATAACGACTGATAATGGATAGGAGTATGCCACATGTGAAAAAATATCTTCCAATGTCAAATCCATTAAGGGTGTGGATTAAAATGAACCATTACCCAAGCTGGACAGGAAAACAAGTTACTGAATGTCTGGTCTAGGCCAGGTGCTGCCAAGCAGTGGGGAGTCCACAGGGGGACCAGAACCAGCGAGGAAGTTCCCTTCATGGCTTAGCAGTTAACAAACCCAACTAGGATCCATGAGGTTGTGGGTTTGATTCCTGGCTTCACTCAGTGGGTTAAGGATTCGGTGTTGCTGTGAGCTGTGGTGTAGGTCACAGATGCAGTTTGGATCCCGAGTTGCTGTGGCTGGGGCGTACGTAGGCCGGTAGCTACAGCTCCGGTTGGACCCCTAGTCTTGGAACCTCCATATGCTGTGGGAGTGGTCCTAAAAAGCAAAAAAAAAAAAAAAGGAAAGAAAAAGAAAGAAACTCAGACAAATAAGGAAGAGTCCTGGGAACAAATCCAGTCCAGGATGGAACCACAGGTGCAATGGTACAAAACCTGGAAGGAAAAGGAACAGAGGCAGCACAGAGAAGCACGTGGTTATGTTTAAGAGACCTAGGAATGTCACAAGCAAAGTGACACCTAGCCTGAGATTTGAAGGACCTATAGTTCACTAGCCAAACAGTGTTAGAACTTTATGCATCTGCAATGGGAGAAAAGGTCTAGTTCCCAGGGTTACTAGTGTGAGGACCAAGTGCAATGACATATGTAAAAGCACTATTAAAACTGCATGGCGATAACTAGATTTAGATTCTCATTTCCAATTATTCTGAAAGCTATTTGAGAGTAAGTGCTCTTTATTGTCACCACATTAAGCAGTTTCTGTGTCACAATAAAGTACAGAACTGGGTACATGGTATGTACTCCATCAACAGTATTAGTTTGTTGACTAACAAGTCCCCTTATACCTCTAGCAGTAATCCCTGAATTTAATGCTGAGAGAACCACCAAAGAAATTTTTTTCCTCAGATACCTATGCTAAAATCATTCAAAGAATAATACATATAAAAGAAATTAACTTTAAATTTAGAGCACCTCGATTTGGAGAATTAGCTTTTCTGTTTGACTATATGAGTACTTTTTAGTTGCTTTATCTTCGGTTTTACTCCTCTGAGAATTACACCTAAGAACAGATATCTCACACATCAAATTCTTTTCCCTAGGAACCTCACTGGAAAAACTTTTACCAGCCGCACAAACCTAAAGGAAAATGTGTCTTCTCAGAGTCCCTTGTAGGTAGCAGAGTAATGCCCTGGTGTCCCCACCCACATTTTCAGGGAAGTACCAGGGAATATGTGTCTGGGGCCTACAAGAGACTTCCTTACACCTCAGCACCGATTCACCGACACTAGGTGCCACTCGAAAGAAAGGACTTTTAGGTAAGATTCCTCCATAAAAATTTCAAACTCACAAGGCAGATCTCTACCTGCTTACTGCATGTCAATAGTCACTAGGAGGGATTAGAGCAAGGAAAGGCAAAGAAATGGACGCAATGCAATAAACGGGAAAAGGCCTAGATAGAGCATGGCAACTCAGAGTAGGAAAGAGGGGATAAGGAGGCTCCGAGGAGGAAACGTCAGGAATGCAGGTGCTATCACCGCCTTTTTATGTGGAGAGGCTGCAAACACTTCCTCAAGGGCAAATGGAGAGTAAGCCCCCGGCTAGGGTCCTGCCCACCAGCCCCCGCGCCTCCGTATGCGGTCGGGGTCAACCTGCGCGAGGCGAGATTCGCCAGGGGCACAGCCGACGTGGGCTACACCGCCGGACAGCCCTGCACGGAGACTAGGGCCTCGCGGCGACAGAGGGGACACCGTTAATGACCCATCACTAGGCATTGGGGTCCTCCCGGCGCCAACCGCAGGCTGCAGTGACGGACACACCCCCCGGGGCGCAGGGCTCCGGCGGGACCGGCTCCCACACGCTCTGTTCCACCGGCCTTCCGGGCCCAGAGCGGCCCCGCCGCTCCGAGGCCCTTCTCCACCCGGGCCCGGTGACCTTGACGCCCGGCGCCGGGCCGGAAGCGAGTTACGGGCCGGAAGCGGACCGGGGGCGCGGAACTCACCGTCTGCAGGCAGAGCCGTTCGGTGGGTCCCGCGCGGCCGCCAGGCACGAGCGGCGGGGGCAGCCCGCGGGGCCGGCAAGCACCGCGGCCCCACAGCAGCAGGCAGCGGTGCGCCATGGCTGCCGGCGCGCCTCTTGGGCCCTGGCGCGGACTGGAAAGCAGCCTCGATGGCCCGTCAGGATCCGAACGGAGGCCACGGGAGGGCTCGCCCGCGACCCCACGCTCTCCTGACGTCCTTTCGGGCCCCGGCGCGCTGACGTCAGCCGTACCGCGGCGTGCTCTAGGGCCCAGGGTCGTGGCTCCACCCCCGCAGCGTCCGGGACAGGCCGGAGGCGGGGTCTAAAGGAGGTGCTCAGAGGGTGGTGGGCGGGGAAGGAGGCGGGGCCTAAAGGAAAAAGGGCGGAGGGCCAGTGCAGCGCAGCGGGCGGAGCTGGAGGCGGGGCCTAAGGGCGGAGCCTGGGGCAGGTGGGACACTTGCAGTAACGCCGCGCGTGCTGGAGCCCCGAGGCTCGCAGAGGCTGCTGAGGTCCCCACAGGTGGCCCCTTACTTCAGGCTGAGGCGTCCTGGACCCTTTGGGCGTCTCTCTCTAGGTAAGTCCCTCATGGAGTGTGTTCTTGAGGGTGTGTTCAGTGGCGCCTTCTCCGCAGCAGCACCGCGGTCGGCTCTGTCAGCTGTGCGGTCCGTCTCTGGACGATGACCCTTCCTGGACAGGACAGGTGCGCCTGCCGAGGGCAGGGGCGGAGGGCTAGAGCAGACTGGGGGACGCGTCTGGGCGGCGGCGGGATGACCCGCCTGGCCAGAGGCCGGGTCCTCATCACCTCCGGGGCACAGCGGGAGAGCGCCGGCCGGGCGGGTTCTGAGGGCGCGGGGATGGCGCGGGAACGGCTCTGGATCTTGCTTCCCTTATGCGCCTCCCCGGGGCGGGGAGTTTTGCTCCATTTTTGGTCTTTTTTTCTTTTTCCTTTTTTCCTGTGGCATATGGAAGTTGCCTGTGCCGGGAACGAACCCTCACACCTGCCGCAACTTCGGAATCCTTAATGAGCTGCTCCACAGCAGGCATTCCCCTTTTGGTTTCTCCGCTCTGCCTGGGCGTCGGGTGCTTGGTGGGCACTGTTCTGGTTAATTCTGTTGTAATGAGGGCATAACGAGCAAATGTTACTTCTCTACTTCCCGCCTTTCTTTGTCTCTGGGACCCTTTGGGAGCAGGATGTACGGTTTCCTCACACACTCATGCCTCCCTTCTCTCCTCATTTCTGGCTAACTGCCTGCTTTAACATTTCCCCCTTCCCCAAGGAGCCTGGACCCTTAAATTTTTTAAAAAATCAAAGAGTCCATGGTCTGTTTTCTGTAGCTGCTTTAAGATGGAGCAGGGGCTTTGTCCCTGTGTGTGGACAACTGCGTGTGGGGTCCAGACCATCTTGCCATCTGTCAGAGATCAGGGTCTTGGGGTCACTGACAGTGGCAGAGATGGAGAGTAGTGAATATTAGGAGGTTACAGCCCTGTCCAGTGGATGTTGATAATGCCCATCTTCATGGCGGGACGGGTTGAAATCCCTGGCCTACCATTATCTACAGGTGAAACTGTTGTAATCTAGAAGAAACAAGCTTAAAAAGCAGGTTTAAAAGGCAGAGAGCAAAAATCAGTACAAGTATTATTGTGATCAGAGGTCCAAGTAGAGGTAGAAAGCAGATTATGTTTGGTAATACTTCTCTGACTTGGTCAGTGTGGAGTCAATGCTGGGGTTACCCTTCGCAAAAAACCGTGTAGCCATTAAGCCTGTTCATGTATCTTTTGTATGTCTTCTTCCACCTGGCCAGTGGTGTTAATACAGGTGCAACATGTTTTCTTAATTATGGCAGTACCGCTCCCTGCTCAGCTAGGAGGTAGCCCAAGGTCAGACCGTTATCCATCACCACACTTGCTAGGGAGTTGAGGAAGGTGGAAAGTGCATTCCCTGTGGTCCTGGCTGGAGTAGACAGAGTATCTGACAAGTCACAAAGCGTCACCTCCTGGCAGGCAAAGCCTCCTCATGGAGCCACCAAGCCAGTGGCAGCTCCAATTCCTGCCAGGACGAGGCCAACTGCATGCCTGAGCCAGGGATGAGAAATGGAAATATTATATATGGATATTCTCACAGGAGCTAAAAAGACAAGGGTACAGGATTCTATGGTTAATCTTTTATGTATGCATTTGTAGCCCGTGGCTCAGAGGGAACTCACATAGTTGGCACCCTGCAGCCATTTTTTCGGGTGGCTGCAGATAATGAGATATCCCCTCAGAGCACAAGGCCGCATCTGGGATCTGTTTGCCTGAAGAAGCTGGCTCTGCCAGGTGAGGTTGGGGTCTGCTGAGTAAGTATAGCTGGGGCTAAGTGGCCTTGCTTGGATCCCTTCCTTGGGCAGCTGGGTCTTATTTGAGGGAAGAGGCAGTCACAGCATATTTTGTGGAGGAGGTGGAGTGCCCCCTTTTTAGTTTCCAAGACAGGGGTAAGTCGTGGACTCCTAGGATGCCAAGAATGCCAGACATACCAATGGGTGAAATTCTAGGTCCTATCTAGCTCTATTAAGTTCCCTTTAGGTGTCCCCCAATTGTATTTAATAGGGGTATCTTCGAATAGACCTTTAACATATGGGTTGTGTCATGTCTCTGAAGATGGCTATAGGATTGTACAGTCTTAAAAGTTTGAGTATATGGTCCCCATGGGTTTTTAAAAAAAAGGCAGGGTGCTTTCCCAGTCATGTTAACATGCATGACTGAGGATAGGTTAAAGTTGGTCCAATTGACCTCGAAGAGAAGCCCTTCTATGGGTGGTTCCCAAGACCAGTGGTACTGGTTAAGGGTGTTGGCCAAGGCTGGGTAGAAGATGGGGCACCTTGGGGCTCCATGGGGTGTGGTGAGCAGACCCAGCAGTTAGTAAGGTTTTATTTTCCCTATGGAGTTGCCATTCCATCCCCCTTGTGCGAACACCCAAGGGAAAGGGAGAGATGTCGTGAGAATAATGACTCCATGGTGGTGGCAGTGAACTAGGAGTGAACGGTCCTCTTTAAACCCAGCGTGGACAAAGGAATTTCTTTCCTGGCAGGGGGAGGTTGACCAAACTCGTGAAATATAAGAGAATAATAGCAAAAATGGCCAGTCCAACACACTAAATCATTTTACTTCTGCTAATGATGTGTGTATATATTCAACTTTGGTCTTGTTGATTTTTAAATAGGAGTCTCAGGTCTTTGGTGGGCTCACAGGTCTATCTGGAGGTGTCTTCCTGTTCATAGCCAGGGTCCTGTGTAAACTCAAGAGGAACAGGCTTGATGCAGGACAGGTGGACTCACCTGTTGATCCCTTGTAATTTAACTGCAGTAGGGGGCTGAGAAGGACCTGGTTAACTCCTTCCTACTTGGGCAGTAATTGATCAGAGGGGACCATTCTCTCCATGTTTTTAGGAAGAAAAAAATCTCCCAGCTAAACCTGAACGGGGTCAGTTTTCTGGCTGGTAGCCAGCAAAACCTGATTTCTATACTCTGAAATTGCTTTTTTGGACTTGTCCCAGATTAATTAGGTACTTAATAAGCTTACTAGTTTCAGTATCCACCAAAACGTCCAAGGACAAACAGGGCCTACCTACAGTCATTTCAAAGAGGCTGAGTCTTAGCCCTGTTTTAGGTGCCACTTTGATTCTCAGAAGTGCTAGGGGTAAAAAGCTGTGTCAGGATTCTTTTTAAAGTTTGGCCCTTTCAGGGTTTCTGTTGTGGCTCAGCAGAAACAAATCTGACTAGTATCCATGAGGACACAAAGTTCGATCCCTGGCCTCATTCAGTGCGTTGTGAACTGTGGTATAGGTTGCAGATGCAGCTCAGATACTGTGTTGCTGTGGCTCTGGTGTAGGCCAGCAGCTACAGCTTCAATTTGACCCCTATCTTAGGAACTTCCGTATGCCTCAGGTGTGGCCCTAAAAAGATTTAAAAAAAAAAAAAAGCTTGGCCTTTCTACCTTTCCTGATGATTGAGGCCTCCAGGCAATGTGGGGGTGGGAGCAAATGCCTAGGGCAGTATAGATTTGTCTTAACCCTAGCTGCAAAAGAGACCATAGAAGTCTGAACTGAGTAATTATTTCTTTTCATAATGCCTTTATTATTATCTCCTGAGCTCTCTCTTGTCCGTTGGAAAGGTTTCTGCTCATCCAGTAAAGTGTCAAGAAAGACTGTGAGGTATTTATATCCTTGAGCAGACAGCATCTAGGTAAATCCTATTTGCCACTGCTCCCCTGGGTAGGTTCCTGTTCTTTGGACTGGCTGGGGGAGATGTGGAGGCCTTAGTTCCCCTCCCTGGGTTATTATGGTAACATATATTGCAGACCGTTGTAACCTCTAGGATAGTCTGAGAAAGGCCTATGCCAAAGATGACTTTTTCCCCCAGGATAATCCAAGCATCCCTCCCCAGATGAGAGAAGTCATGGGGTGATTTTAAAGTTTTCCATTGTAATGCTCTGGGCAGCATTATTGTTTGTTCCTTAATCCACCAGCCATCAGGGCCCTTTTGGTACCCCCTACTTCTAACCCACTCTAGCCCCTTGATTATGTCCTGGGATGGCAAAAGATGGCTGAGGGTTCATATATGAGAGAGTAAGGTGGCTTGAGTTGAAGGGGTTTTAAGAGCTATACCCTTACTGTCTTGTTGGCCAGGTTGTTTTCTTTTATTATATTTGAGTTGCCTTTCTCATGTCCTTTGCAGTGGATAACTGCCACCTCCTTAGGGTCTTGTGCTGCCTCTAGGAGTTCTAAAAATCTCCAGGCAGTGCTGGATTGAGGAGCCCCATGCAGTCAGGAGTCCCCTGTGCTTCCAAATGTCAGCATGTGCATGTAACACCAAAAATGCATACTTTAAATTTGTATAGGAGTTCCCGTTGTGGCTCAGCAGTAACACACCCAACTAGTATCCATGAGGATGCAGGTTCCATCCCTGGTCTTGCTCAGTGGTTTAAGGATCCGCCGTTGCCTTGAGCTATGGTGTAGGTTGAGACATGGCTCAGATCCTGTGTTGCTGTGGTGTAGGCTGGCAGCTGCAGCTCCAATTTGACCCCTAGCCTGGGAACTCCTATATGCCACTGGGTGCAGCCCTAAAAAGACAAAAAATTTTTTTATAGATATCGATCCTCTTGTCTTTTCCTAGCCTTGAAGCTTGAGCTAGGGCTGTCAGCTTGGCTTTTTGTGCCAAGGTTTGAGGTGGCATGGCACCAGCTTCTGTGATCTTATGTAGATCTACTATGGCATCCTGCCTTCCTGGCGCTGACTTGTATGTAGCTACTTCCATCAGTGAACCAGACAGCATCAGAGTTCCCAAGGGGCTGGTCCCTAAGGTCAGGTCTGCTAGAGTACACCTGTTCAATGGTCTCAGTGCAAGAATGAGAAGATTTCTCTGGGATTTCTGTTGGCATAAGGATGTCTGGATTTAGGGTCTGAAATACCTACAGGTCACTCTGAGAGAGTCAAGAAGTAGGGCCTGATATTTTCTAAGGTGGCCTCTAGTCAGCCTTTTCTGTTCCTTAATTTCTAATACTTCTGCACCTGCTGTGGGATCAGTACCTCTAGGGGTTGACTCATGGTGAGTGTTGTAGTTTCTTGAACCAGTAGGGCTGTGGCTGCTGTGGCTCTCAGGCAGCCTGGCCATTCTGAGGCCACTGGGTCCAACTGCAGGGAAAGAGATGCCACTGGCCAGAGGATTGGTCCTACCTTTTGGGTGAGTATTCCCACAGCTATTCCTAGTTTTTCTGAGGTAAACAGAGTTAAGGGCTTATTTAGATCTGGGATCCCTAGGGCTGGGGCACTAACGAGGGTATTCTTAATTTGGTCAAATGCCCTTCGTAAATTGCCTGTCCCCTCTAGAGATTCTGTGTCCATTCCCTTTGAGGCCTTGTATAATAGTTTTGCCATGAAACCAAACCCAGTGATCCAGATCCTACAAAATCTGGCCATTCCTAAGAAGGTTCTGAGCTGGTTCTTCGTATGCGGTAGTTGTAAGTGAAGGATTGCCTCCTTAGTGGGTCATAAGGGCATGCTTTCCTGGGCTTAGAATATGTCCAAGGTAGATGACTCTCTGGGAGAAAATTTGGGCTTTCTGTGGAGCCTAAGAAATTGAGGGCCTGTACAGTGTTTTGGTCTTAAGCTTCCTTTGAGAAGTTGCAGATAAGCAAGTCATTTACATATTGTAATATCCCTGTCTCTAATTTTAGTTCTCTAAATTCCTTTGCTAGGGCATTGCCAAACAGGTGCAGGCTGTCCCAGAAGCCCTAAGGAAGGACAGCCCTGGTGTATTTTGGGGTCATATTGGTGTCTGGTTCAGTCTCTTCAAAAGCAAACAGATATTGAGAATCGAGGTGAAGAGGGCATGTTTAGGATCAAGGACTATTAAACCAGGCTGTATCCTCAGGGACCTGAGTAAGTATTGTGTATGGATTGGGAACAATGAGATGAAGAGGAATCACAGCTTCATTAATGTTTTGAAGATCTTGGACCATTCTGCATTCCCCATTTGGTTTGAAGACAGGTAGGGTTGGAGAATTACAAGGAGATTGGTGTGGTACTAAAAGCCAATATTTGATGATTTTTTTTTTCTTTTTAGGGCCTCACTGTGGCATATGGAAATTCCCAGGCTAGGGATTGAATCAGAGCTGCAGCTGCCTGCCTACGCTACAGCAATGCCAGATCCGAGCTGCATCTGCAACCTGTACCACAGCTCACAGCCATGCCAGATTGCTAACCCACTGAGGCCAGGCACTGAACCCACATCCTCATGGATACTAGTCTGATTCGTTTCTGCTGCACCACAGTGGGAACCTCCTTGATGAATTCTGAGATCTGGGTTTGGAGGCCTCATTGAGCCTCTGGTATTATAGGGTATTATTGCGTGAAAGGGAAGTTATTAGCCTCCTTTATGGTGTTTTTCATAGGAATAGCAAACTTTGCCCATCCTGAGATTCCCTGATCCCAGACCTGTGAATCTATGAGTTTTTAATTTTGGAGGAATATTTTGGTCTGAACTGTCCATGTCTTGTATAATGCATAATCCAGCCCAAAATAGGCCTTGGTTTTGGTTTCCAGGGAGAGTAAGAGTTGCCCACCAAGGCTGAGAGAAAGTCTCTTCCCAATAATGGGCTAGGGCATTCAGCCTCAGAAAATTGGGAGTTATGAGTCTTTCCCCAAGTGCAATTTGGGTGGAAAAAAGAAGCTTTGGCTTTCCTTCTATCCCAACAATATAGCAGGTTTCAGGGACAAGAGGCCCAGTGTGAGATGTCAGGACAGAGTAAGTGGCTCCTGTGTCCACTATAAACTTGACAAACTTACCTGACATGTCAGCACTCGCCCCTAGTTCCTCCTGTCTTTTCAGGAGCCTTGGGAGGTCCCAGATCCCATCAATCAACCACTGCCATGATGGAGCTGGGAGCATTCCTTTCTCCAGTGGCCCATCTTCTCACAGAGTGGGTATGGCATCTTGGATGAAGCCAGGACCTGTTTCCTGGGCATTTATTGCTCCATTTTTCGGGACTTCTTTACCTGGCAGGGATCTTCTGGGAGTAACTTTGGGGTGACAAGGAGGTGGATTAGGTCCTGCCATGACGGCTTCCAGAAGCCTGGCTTACTGAAGGTCCCTTTTTTTAAAAAATTTTTTATTAAAGTTCAGTTGATTTACATTGTTGTGCCAATTTGTGCTGTAAGCAAAGTGACTCAGTCATATATATATATATATATATATATATATATATACACATTCTTTTTTTGTATATTACTTTCCATCATGGTTTATCCTAGGAGATTGGATATAGTTCCCTGTGTTATACAGTAGGACCTTGTTGTTTATCCATTCTAAATGTAATGGTTGGCATCTACTAACCCATAACTCCCAGTCCATCCCTTACCCTCCCCCCTTGGCAATGACAAGTCTGTTCTCTGTCTGTAAGCCTATTTCTGTTTTGTAAATAGGTTCATTTGTGCCATATTTTAGATTCTAGATATAAGTGATATCATATAGTATTTGTCCTTCTCTTTCTGACTTAATTCACTTAGAATGATAATCTCTAGTTGCATCCATGTTGCTGCAAATGGCTCTTTTTATGGCTGAGTAATATTCCACTGCATACATGTACCACATCTTCTTAATGCATTCATCTGTTGATAGACATTTAGGTTGTTTCCACGTCTTGGCTATTGTGAATAGTGCTCCTGTGAATATAGGCACTCATGTATCTTTTTGAATCATAGTTTTGTCCCAGTAGTATGCGCAGAAGTGGGGTTGCTAGAGCATACGGTAATTCTGTTTTTAGTTTTCTGAGGTAACCTCCATACTGTTTTCCATAATGGTTGTAACAGTTTACATTCCCACCAATAGTTTAGGAGAGTGGCATTTGATTTGCATTTGCATTCTCTAATAATTAACAATGCTGACCATCTTTTCATGTTGCCTACTGCCCATCTGTATGTCTTCTTTAAGTCTTCTGCCTATTTTTCAGCTGGTTTTGTTTTTTTTGTTGCTGCGTTGTATGAGTTTGGTTTTTTGTTGTTGAGTTGAATGAATTGTTTGTATATTTTGGAGATTAAGCCCTTGTTGGGTGTAATATTTTTTATGTGTTGTTGAATTCAGTTTGCTAAAATTTTATTGAGAATTTTTGCAAATTCTCGACAAAATTCATTAAAAGTAATTGACCTATAGTTTTCTTTTTTGGTGGTATCTTTGGTTTTGGTATTAGGGTGATGGTGGCTTCATAGAATGTCTTTGGAAATGTTCCTTTTTTGATCTTTTGGAAGAGTTTAAGAAGGTTGGGTATAAGTTCTTTTTATGTTTGGTCTTGGACTTTTGTTTATAGGAAGTTTTTTAAATTACATATTTAATTTCATTTCTAGTGATTGGTCTGTTCAAATGATCTGTTTCTTCTCGAATACAGTTTTGGTGAGATGTATGTTTCTAGAAAGTTGTCCATTTCTTCTGATTGTCAAATTTGCTGGCATATAATTGTTTGTAGTATTCTCTTTGAGTTTTTTTGTATTTCTGCAGTATTTGTTGAGATTTCTCCTTTTCCATTTTTTTCTTTCTTTATTTGGGTTCTCTTTTCTTCTTGGTGAGCCTAGCCAAAGGCTTGTCAATTTTGTTTACCCTTTCAAAGAACCAGCTCTTGGTTTTACTGATTTTTTTCTATTGTTTTTTAAATCTCTATTTTATTGATTTTTTTTCTGATCTTTATGATTTCCTTCTGCTGCCTTTAGGTTTTGTTTTTTCTTCCTTTTTCTAATTTTTTTAGGTGGTAGGTTAAGCTGTTGATTTGAGATTTTTCTTGTTTTTTTGAGGAAGACCTATATTTCTATAAACTTCCCTCTTAGAACTGCTTTTGTGACATCACATAGTTTTTTTTTTTGTTTTTGTTTTTGTTTTGGTCTTTTTAGGGCCACACTTGCAGCATGTGGAGGCTCCCAGGCTAGGAGCTGTAGCTGCTGGCCAATGCCAGATCCAAGCTGCATCTGTGAGCTACACCACAGCTCACTGAGCAAGGCCAGTGATCTAACCTGAATCCTCATGGATGCTAGTCAGATTCGTTTCCACTGAGCCATGGGAATTCCCCATAGATTTTTAATGGTTGTGTTTTCATTATCATTTGTCTTGAGGTATTTTTTAATTTCTCTTTTGATTCCTCATTGACCCATTGGTTTTTTAGTAGCATGTTGTTTAGTCTCCATGTAGTCAGTTTTTTCTCATTTCTTTTCCTGCGGTTAATTTCTAATTTCATGCCATTGTGGTCAGAGAAGATGCTTGGAATAATTTCTATATTCTTAAATTTGTTGAGGTTAGTTTTGTGCTTTAGTATTGGTCAGTCTTTGAGAGTGTTCCACATGCACTTGAAAAGAATGTATATTATGATTTTTTTAAATGTAATGTCCTAAAAATATTAAGTCTGACTTTTCTATTGTGTCATTTAGGATCACTGTTACCTTACTGATTTTCTATCTAGAGGATCTGTCATTGATGTGAGTGGGGTGTTAAAATCTCTTACTCTTATTGTATTCCCATCAATTTCTCCTTTTATGTCTGTTAGTATTTGTTGTATGTATTTGGGCGATCCTGTATTAGCAAGTGTAATATCCTCTTATTGAATTGATCCTCTTATCATTAAACAGTGTCCTTCTTTGTCTCCCTTCCTTCCTTCCTTCACCACATGTGTGGTATATGGATGTTCCCAGGATAGGGGTCAAATTGGAGCTACAGCTACCAGCCTATGCCACAGCCACAGCAATACCAGATCCAAGCTGCATCTGTGACAGATACCACAACTTGCAGCAATGCTGGATCCCTAACCCAATGAGTGAGGCCAGGGATCGAACCTATGTCCTCATGGATACTAGTGGGGTTCATTTTTGCTGAGCCACAGTGGGAACTCCCTTCTTTGTCTTTATGGCCTTCATTTTGAAGTGTATTTTGTCTGCTATGAGTATGGCAACTCCCACTTTCCTGTCATTTCCATTCTCATGAACTGTCTTTTTTCCATCCCCTCACTTTCAATTTATAGGTGTCTATTTCCCTAAGGTGAGTCTCTTGTAGGCAGCATGTTGTAGGCTTTTTATTTTTTCAATCCAGTCTGTCACTCTATGTCTCTTGATTGGAGCATTCAGACCATTGATGTTTAAGGTAATTATTAATAAATACATATTTATTGCCATTTTAAACCTTGTTTTCCAGTTAGTTCTATGTTTCTCCTTTGTTCCTTTTCTATTTTTTTGGTTGGATGGTTTACTTTTATGCTTGTGTACTCTTCTTTTTAGTTTTTATGAATGTATTATTTGGTTTTGATTTATGGTTGCCCTGTTTTTCAAGCAGTTATCCCCTTCCTATATCTGCATGTTTCAGCCTGATAAGTCCTATAGGCTCACACACATACTAAAAAAAAAAAAAAGTCAGAATTTCTTTGTTTCCCCACAATTTATAATTTTGACTTTTTTTTACATCTTTGTGTTTATCCTTTTGCTATTCTTTGTGTTTATTGTTGCTTTTACAAATAGGTGTTTTTTTTTTTCCTTTTAGATTTGTATACTGGCTTAAGTGGTTACTTTCCAGTTTTGATTTCCTCTCCCATATCTTCCTTCTTCTTTCCTATTTAGAGGAGACCTTTCAGTATTTCTTTTAGAATGAGTTTAGTATTGCTGTATTCTTTTAGCTTTTGTTTGTTGGTGAAATTCTTTATTTCTCCTTCTATCTTAAATCATAATCTTGATGTGTAGAGTATTCTAGCTTGCAAATTTTTCTCTTTTAGAACTTTGAATATATCTTACCACTCTCTTCTGGCCTGTAGTGTTTTTTAATAGAGAAATCAGTTGATAACCTTATGGGGGTTCCCTTGTAATTAATTCCTTGTTTTTCTCTTGCTGTCTTTAGAATCCTCTCCTTATCTTTTACTTTTGCCATTTTTATTATGTCTTGATGTAGGTCTGCTTGGGTTCATCTCGTTGGGACTCTCTTTTATTCTTGTATCTATTTCCTTCGTCAGATTTGGAAAATTTTCAGCCATAATTTCTTCAAATACATTTTTTTTTTGTCTTTTTGCCATTTCTTGGGCCACTCCTGCGGCATATGGAGGTTCCTGGGTTAGGGGTTGAATTGGAGCTGCAGCTGCCAGCCTACGCCAGAGCCATAGCAACGCAGGATCTGAGCCGCGTCTGCGACCTACACCACAGCTCACGTCAGCGCCGGAACCTTGACCCACTGAGCAAGGGCAGGGATCGAACCCTCAACCTCATGGTTCCTAGTTGGATTCGTTAACCACTGCGCCACGACGGGAACTCCTTCAAATACATTTTCAATCCCTTTTCTCTCTTTTTCCCCTCTTTCTGGGATAAAGGCATAGATTGGCATGCTTTATATTATCCTATAGATCTCTTTCATTGCTTTTCTTTCTTTTTTTCTTTCATTTGGCTTTCTGTCTGCTGTCCTGATGGGGGTGATTTCTATTATTATATCTTCAAAGTCATTTCCTCTGCATTATTCATTCTGCTGTTCAGTGCCTTTAGCTCAGCTTTCGTCTCAGCAAATGGGTTTTCTAATTTTTCTTGGCTCCTCCTTATAGTGTCTAGTTCCTTTTTAAAGTAATCTGCATTAATGTTAATAGCCATTCTTAATTCCTTCAGTGTTTTCATTGCCTTCTTTTTGAACTCAGGGACTCTTAGACTGCAGAGATCTGTTTGCCTGTTTTCTCCTTCAGGAGGATTCTCCTGTTTTTTGGTTTTTAAACTGGGAATGGTTCTTCATTTTGTTTATATTTTTCTTACTCTGGGAGTTTAGGGGAAACAGTTATCTACTGCTGTCTTGGATGGCTCTTTATATGTGGGAGCATCCATGGGTAGTTTATGTGGGTTTACTCTCCTTTTGGCATAAGGGCTGCTTTTGGTTTGGGTGCTTGCTGTCTCTTTCTTCAGTGTATGCAGGCCATCATTCCTTTGATGAGGGGCTGCAGGTGCATGGCCTACATGTGATTCGAAGGAGATGGAGGCAATGGATGGTACCTGGTTGTAGGGCCCTTGGCCTTGGCAGTGACCCTCAGGGAGGTGGGGGTCACCTAGGGCCCTTTGGCCATGGCAACGGCAGGGTGTCTGTTCCCAGGGAGGTGGGGCCGATGGGCAATGCTCAGTTGCAGGTCCCTTCCTGGGGTGACTGGGGTGGCACACAAGGCTTGGTCATGGGACCCTGAGTGGTGGTGGGCCTTGCCCGCCTCTGGAGTCTGAGGTAGCTGTGGCACCTACCACCTGAGAGCCCGCATGCACAGAGAAAGAAGTTGCTATGGCCGTTCCCCTGCTCCACACTCCCCAACAATGGCACTTTGCTTCCCTGGTGGCCCAGGTCTCCTTCTGCACACTGCTCCGTAGCCACCGCATGCTGTCTCACACAGCCAACCTTCCAAAGCCTGAACCTCAGCGCCCAGCCCCCACTGAGTGTTAGGTTGGGATATGCCAGGTGGTGGTACCAGTTGTCTGTGAGGATCTATTTCTGCTTTGCCCTCCTTAGGCTGCTGTGCTTTTCTTTGAGGCTTTGAGGCTCCCACTTTGCCCAGCTGATCTCCCCACCAGTCAGGGGGCCTCCCAGGGTGTGGGATCCTTTCCTCTGTCATAGTTCCCTCTCAGGAGTGCTGGTCCCATCCTGATTCCTTTTGTTCTCATCCCTCCCTCCCTCTCTCTTTCCCTTTTGTTCCACCCAGTTATGTGCCCTTTTTGGTGATCTGAGGTCTTCTGCCAGCATTCAGTAGATGTTCTGTAAGAATCATTCTACGTGTAGATTTTTTTCTTTTTGATGTGTTTGTGGGGAGAAGGTGAGCTCCACATTGTATTCCTTTACCACCTTCATCCCGGGTCCTAAAAATCTTAAAAGCAGCCAGAGAAAGAAAACATATGCATATAGGAACAAAGATAAGGATGACAGCTTGTGGGAAACAATAAAAGCCAGAAGACTGGAAGCTCTCCTATGGTGCAGTAGGTTAAGGACCTTGCTTAGTCACTGCAGCAGCTTGGGTCACTGCTGTGGCACAGGTACAGTTCCTGGCCCAGGAACTTAGATGTGCCCAGGTGCAGTGCCCCCACACCCAAAAAAGCCAGAAGACAGTAGGACATCTTTATTATTTTCATTGTCAACTGAGAATTCTTTAGTGAAAATATCTTTAAGAAACAAAGGTAAAATAAAGAATTTTGCAGACATACAGTAGCTGAAAGAATCACAGGAAGTTCTACTAAAAGAAATTATAAGAGTTCCTGTTGTGGCTCAGTGGGTTAAGAACCCAGCTAGTACCCATGAGGATGCAGGTTTGATCCCTGGCCTCATTCAGTGGGTTAAGGATCTGGCACTGCCACAAGCTGTGGTATATTTCTCAGATGTGGCTTGGATCTAGTATTGCTATGACACAGGCCGGCAGCTGCAGCTCCAATTCAACCCCTAGCCTAAGAACCTCCATATGCTGTAGGTAGAGCCATAAAAAGACAAAAATAAAAGAAAGAAATCATAGAAGCCCTTTGAGCAGAAAGAAAGGTGATCCCAGACAGAAATCAAGATCTACACCAAAGAAGGAAGAGCTGGGAAGGGTAACCAAGTGGGCAAAGACTTTCTTATTATTTAAATCTCCTTAAAATATATTATACTGTTACTTATTTACATAGGGGTAAAATGTATGACAACAAGGAGTTCCCACTATGGCATAGTGGCTTAAGGATCTGGCATTGTCCCCGAAGTGGCTCCAGTTACTGCTGAGGCACAGGTTTGATCCTCGGCCCAGCACAGTGGGTTAAGGCGCTGGTGTTGCTGCAGGTGTGGCATAGGTCACAGCTGTGGCTTGGATTCAATCCCTGGCCTGAAAACTTCCATATGTTGCAGGTGCAGCCAAAAAAAAAAAAAAAAGTATGACAACAGAAACAGAAAAGCCAGAAAGTGAAAAAATGGACATATAGTTTTGTAAGGTTTTTGTGATGTATGTTGAGAGGTATTTATTATGCCACAGTATTACACTGTGAAACGTTAAAGGTGTTATTGTAAAACCTAAAATAACAGCTAAAACAATACAACAGAATTGTAGCTAAAAAGTCAATAGAGCACATGGAATGGAATAATAAAGAATACTATATAAGAAGAAAAAAAAAAGGATGAGGAGTTCCTGTAGTGGCACAGTGGAAACAAATCCGACTAGGAACCATGAGGTTGCGGGTTCGATACCTGGCCTCACTCAGTGGGTTAAGGATCCGGTGTTTCCGTGAGCTGTGGTATAGGTCACAGATGCGGCTCAGATCTGATGTTGCTGTGGTGTAGGCCAGCAGCTGTAGCTCTGATTCGGCCCCAAGCCTGGGAACTTCATATGCTGCAAAAATTAAAAATAAAAAAAGAGGAGTTCCTGTCGTGGCGCAGTGGTTAACGAATCCGACTAGGAACCATGAGGTTGCGGGTTCGGTCCCTGCCCTTGCTCAGTGGGTTAACGATCCGGCGTTGCCGTGAGCTGTGGTGTAGGTTGCAGACGAGGCTCGGATCCCGCGTTGCTGTGGCTCTGGCGTAGGCTGGTGGCTACAGCTCCGATTAGACCCCTAGCCTGGGAACCTCCATATGCCGCAGGAGCGGCCCAAGAAATAGCAACAGCAACAACAAAAGACAAAAACGAAAAAACAAAAAAACAAAAAAACAAAAAATAAATAAAAAAAGGTGAATTTATCAAGAAAACATAACATAACAATCTAAACAGTTTTGCACCCACTATAAGAATTTTAAAATGTATGGAGAAAAAACTGATCAAAGTGCAACTTCAAAATTTTATTTAGGGCTGCATCCTCAGCATATCGAAGTTTCTAGGCTAGGGGTTGAATTGGAGCTGCAGCTGCCGGCCTACGCCACAGCCACAGCAACAACAGATCCAAGATGCCTCTGAGACCTACACAGCAGGTCTCGGCAACACCGGATCCTTAACCGACTGAGCAAGGCCAGGGATCAAACCTGTGTCCTCATGGATGCTAGTTGGGTTCATTACTGCTGAGCCACAGTGGGAACTCCCCAACTTCAAATTATATTTGGAGTTTTTAAATCCTTTTTTCAGTAACTGATAGAACAGTTTGAAGATACTCAGTATACAGAACACTTGAACAGTATGGTCAACCAACTTGACCTATTTCACATTTGCAGAAGGCTGCCCACAACAACACAGAATACACATTATTTTCCAGTGTATATGGACATATATCAAGATAAGCCATATCCAGGGAAATAAAAAAATTAAAAGGAATAAAATCATACAAAGTATTTTCTCTGACATAGTGGAATTAAGTTGGAAATCAATATCAGGAAAATACTTGGAAATTTAATAATGTACTTTTAAATAACCCATGAGTCAAATAAGAAATGAAAAGGGAAGTTATAAAGTATTTCATACTGAAGAAAATTAAAGAACATCAAATCCTGTGAGATAAAGCTAGAGCAGTAGTTAGAGGGATTTTATCACACTAGGTGCTTGTATTAGAAAAGAAAAAATTATCAGATCAATGATCTCAGCTTCTACCTTAAAAAACTAGACAAAGAAGAGGAAATAAGATCCAAGAAGAAAGAAAGAACAAGATTAGAGTGAAAAATCAATGAAACCTGGAGTTCCCATTGTGGCTCAGCAGTAACGAACCCGACTAGTATCTACGAGGATGTGGGTTCGATCCCTGGCCTGGCTCAGTGGGTTAAGGATCTGGCATTGCTGTGAGCTGTGGTGTAGGTTGCAGATGTGGCTTGGATTCAACTCCTAGCCTAAGAACTTCCATATGCTGCAGGTTTGGCCCTAAAAAAAAAAAAACAAAAAACAATGAAACATAAAAATGAAAAGAGAGGGAGAGGGAAAGGGAGAATGAGAATGAATGAAACCAAAAGCTTTGAGAACATCAATAGCTAGACTGATAAGGAAAAAAGAAAGAGGACACAAATTGCCAGTATCAAGTATGAGAGAGTTGATATCACTTGACATTCTACATACATTTAAATGATAAATTGCATTTTATGAACAACTCTGGGCCAATAACTTTGACTACTTAAATGAACTTAACAAATTCCTTATAAGATACAAGTTGCCAAAACTCACTTTTCAGATAATCTGAAAAGCCCTACATCTATGAAAGAAGTTGAATCTGTAGTTTAAAACCTTTCCCCAAAGAACACTCCTGGCTTGGATGGCTTATCTGAGAAATTCTACCAAACATTTAAGGAAGAAATAATACCAGTTCTACAGAAAATTCAAGTGAGGAAGTACATCTCAATTCTTACTATGAAACCAATATTATCCTGCTATCAAAACTAAAGACATTAGTAAAAGAAAAAAACTACAAACTAATATATCTCATGAACATACATGGAAAAATTCCTAACCAAATTTTAACACATTAAGCCCAACTTTAGAGAGATCATTCTATTTCATGACCAAGTGGAATTTATCATAGCAATGAAGATTCAAAAATCAGCAGAGTAATTCATCACAGTAATAGATTAAAACATAAAAATGGTGTCATCTGAACAGGTGTGGAACAAAAACATTGATAAAATCCAACATCTATTCCTGACCAAAAAAAAAAAAAAAAAAAAACCTCTCAGCAAACTAGGATTATAAGGAAACTTTCCCAAACTGATTTTTTTTAAAATGATGAAAAACTTAGAGCTATCATGATACTTAATAGTGAAAGACTGAATGTTTTCCCCCTAAGATTCAGGACAAAGAAAGAATGTCCACTCCTACCACTTGTATCACAGTTTTTAAGGCAGATTGGAAAGGAAGGCATAAAACTATGCATGGCTGACATAATCATCTATGTAGAAAATCTGGTGAAATTTCCATAAAAGCTATTGGAATAGTTGAGGTTAGTGGGGTTGCAGTATATAATATCAATATGAAAAAAATCATTTGTACCCCTATATACTACCAACAATTTAAAGTTGAAATTTAAAAACAATTCCACTTATAATATCAAAAATATACATGAAAAGGGATAAATCTGACAAGATACGTGAAAGACTTTATTATGTGTTCCTGCAGTATTCATATTTGAAACCCCAACCTCCAGTGCGACTGTATTTGGAGATAATACAATATCCCTTATTAATATACATGAAAAATCCTCAACAAAACATTAGAAACCAAAGCCAACATCATATCTGAAGGACTATACATCATGACCAAGTGGGATTTATCTCAGAATGTCAGGTTAGTTCAACATAAGAGTCAGTCAGCGTAATACATCATGTTAATAGAACGATCTTTTAAAAATCATATGATCAAAAAAAAAATCTGTGGCGTTCCCATTGTGGTACAGTGGAAACAAATCTGAATGGGAATCATGAGGTTGTGGGTTCGGTCCCTGGCCTTGATCAGTGGGTTAAGGATCCAGTGTTGCCGTGAGCTGTGGTGTAGGTCACAGACAAGACTTGGATCTGGTGTTACTGTGGCTGTGGTGTAGGCCAGCAGCTACAGCTCTGATTAGACCCCTAGCCTGGGAACCTCCATACGCTGCCATAGGTGTGGCCCTAAAAAGACAAGAAAAATAAATAAAAACCATATGATCATCTCAATTGATACAGAAAAGTCATTGGACGAAATCCAGCACCATTTCATGAGAGAAAACACTTGGAATACTAGGAAAGGTAACTTCTTAAACATAATCAAGGACACTTCTGAAAAACCCACAGCTAACTTCTTCAGTGGCGAGAGACAAATCTTTCCAAGATCAAGACCAAGACAAGGCTGCCCACATTTACCACTACTATTTAACACTGTACTGGAAGTTCTAGTCAGATCAATTAGTCAAAAAGAAATATTAGGCATCTATTAGAAAGGAAAAAGTAAAACTATGTGTATCCACAGATGACATGATACTAATTATAGAAAATCATAATCCTTTGAAAGTTAATAGAATAAAGTCAGCAAAGCTGAGGATACAAGATTAAAACACAAAATCCGTTGTGTTTCTGCATACCTGCAGTGAACAGGTATGCAGAAATTCAGAAAAGCAATTCCATTTACAATAGCATCCAAAAGAATAAAATAGCTAGGAATATAGTTAACCTAGGTGGTAGGAGACATGTACACCTAAAACTAAAAATACTGCTGAAAGAAATTAGGATAAAAAAATTAGGACATCTCTTATTGATGAAGTGGAAGATTTAATATTGTTAAGATGGCCGTACTACCTGAAGCAATCTATAGATTCAGTACTCTCTCTATCACAGTAATGACCCTTTTTTTTTTTTTTTTTTTTAAAGAAATGGAAGGCCAGAGTTCCCATCGTGGCTCAGTGGTTAACGAATCTGACTAGGAACCAGGAGGTTACAGGTTCGATCCTTGGCCTTGCTCAGTGGGTTAAGGATCCGGCGTTGCCGTGAGCTGTGGTGTAGGTTGCAGATGTGGCTCAGATCCCGAGTTGCTGTGGCTCTGGTGTAGGCTGGCGGCTACAGCTCTGATTAGAGTCCTGGCCTGGGAACCTCCGTATGCCACGGGTGCGGCCCTAGAAAAGGCAAAAAGACAAAAAATAAAAATAAAAAGAAATGGAAGGCTCATTCTCAAATTATATGGAATTGCATAGGGCCCCAAATAGCCAAACAACCTTGAAAAATAACAAAATTAAAGGACTCATACTTCCCAATTGCACAACTGCAATCAAAACTGTGTGGCACTGGCATAAGGATGGACACAGACCAGTGGAATAGAAATGAGAACCCAGAAATATATCTATACATCTATGTCCAATTGATTTTTGACCAAGGCACCAAGTCCATTCAACAAGGAAACAACGGTCTTTTCAGCTAACAGTGGGGAGAACTATATATCCACATGCAAAAGAGTGACCTGGAACCCTCAGTGAGAGAGAATTTTGCTAAGCAACCCAGAAATACCCCTCCTAGGTATATACCCAAAATAATTGAAATGGAGTCTCTAACATACTTGTACATCAATGTTCATTGTAGCATTATTCACAATAGACAAAAGTGGGAACAACCCAAGTTATATCAATGGGTGGATAAACAAAATACGGTCATATACAGACAATGGAATACTATTTGGTCATAAAAATTAATGAAGTTCTGATACATGCCACAACATGGATGAACTTTGGAAACAGTATGCTAAGTGAAATAAGCACTAATTGGATAAATATTGTATGAATCCATGTTGAAGAAATATCTAGAATAGGCAACCTCACAGAGACAATAAATTAAAGATTACCAGGGGGCTGGGAAGAGGGAAATGAAGACTGTGGCCAACAAGAATATGAAAAGAATAGACCTTCCTGTGTAGCACAGTGGGTTAAGGATCCAGCATTGCTGCAGCTGTAATGCAGGGTGCAACTGCAACTTGAGATTGATCCCTGGCCTAGGAACTTCCACATGCCACAGTTGCAGGCAAAAAAAAAAAAAAAAAGAAAGAAAAAAAATACGGGAGTTCCCATGTGGCTCAATGGGTTAAGGATCTGACATGGTCACTGCAGTGGCTCAGGTTGCTGCTGTGGCGTAGATTTGATCCCTGGCCCAGGAACTTCTGCATGCTGTGGGCACGGCCAAAACCAAAACGGGAGTTCCTGTCATGGCTCAGTGGTTAACGAATCCGACTAGGAACCATGAGGTTGCGGGTTTGATCCCTGGCCTTGCTCGGTGGGTTGAGGATCCGGCGTTGCCGTGAGCTGTGGTGTAGGTTGCAGACGCGGCTCGGATCCCATGTTGCTGTGGCTCTGACATAGGCCGGTGGCTACAGCTCCGATTGGACCCCTAGCCTGGGAACCTCCTTATACCGTGAGAGGGGCCCAGGAAATGGCAAAAAGACACAAAACAACAACAACAACCAAAGACTATGAAAAGATGCTCAGTGTCGTTAGCCATCAAAGACAAAACTACAGTGAGATTCCACTTCATATTCCAAGATGGCTGGAATGAAAGGCAGATAGTAAGTGTTGGTAAGGGTGTGGAGAAATTGTAATCCTTACACTAGTGGGATCCTAAGAGGGTACAGTTGCTTTGGAAACTGGCAGTTCCTCAAAAGGTTAAATATACAATTACCATATAACCCTGCAATCCACTTTTAGGTATCTACCTGAGAGAAATGCAGACATGTCTGCACAGAAACTTACATCCAAATGTTCAAGCAGCATTAGTCATAATAGGCAAAAAGTTCGTCAAATGAGGAATGGATAAACATTATGTAGTGTATCCTTGCAATTGGTTATTACTTGGCCATAAAAAGAAAGTACTGATATATGCTACAACATGATGAATCTTGAAAGCATTATGTTTAGTGAAAGAAGCCAGTTACAGGAGTAAATGAATTTATTTACATAGAATGTCCAAAATAGGCAACTCCATAAAGACATAAAGGTGATTAGTGTTTGTCGGGGACTAGGAGATGGCTGATCAAATATACAAGACTAATAAAGGTGATTACTTAAAGAGGGTGGCTTGGATCATCTGAGACTTCTTAGTGTGAACATTTCATATTTTTTTGAACCATGTGAATATATTACCTATTCAAGTAACATAAAATTTAAGAATATTAAATTTTCCAACTATCATAATCATACATATTAATTTTATAATCAAGAAAAATTAACTTATAAAAAGTTCAGGATAATATGTTTTCATCAGTACAGGAGAGCATAAAGTTACAAAACAAAGTAAAAATCCATCATTCTCACTGCATACTGGTATTATTTCAATGTGCTGTGTATGTGTCCATATGGTTTACATGTATTTACAAGCATTTAAAGTATGTTTTCACATGAATGAAATCATATTTTATACACTTTGCTTTTATGGTTAACATATACTTTTATATGTTAATAACATATAGTTCCACCCCATTCATTAATCACCTTTGTAAGTATTCTATGTTATTCTGAAGTATAGGAGTTATCGTGGTACAGCAGAAATGAATTCAACTAGGAACCATGAGGTTACGGGTTAGATCCCTGGCCTCGCTCAGTGGGTTAAGGATCTGGCATTGCTGTGAGCTGTGGTGTAGGTCGCAGATGCTGCTCGGATCCTGTGTGGCCGTGACTGTGGCATAGGCTGGCAGCTACAGCTCCAAATCGACCCCTGGCCTGGGAACCTCCATAGGCTGCAGGTGCGGCCCTAAAAAAAAGTGTAACAGTTTCTAACCCAGTCAGTTAGAATGCTTCCAATTTATTTGTATTTCAGATGCCACAGTGAACATTATTATTAACATACATATGTACACATGTGCCAGCATCCATCCAGAGGTTGATTTCCTAGCAGAGAATGCTTGTTAAATATTTATTATTATTATTATTTTTGTCTTTTTGCCATTTCTTGGGCCGCTCCCATGGCATATGGAGGTTCCTAGGCTAGGGGTTCGAATCAGAGCTGTAGCCGCCGGCCTACACCAGAACCACAGCAACGCGGAATCTGAGCCACATCTGCGACCTACACCACAGCTCACTGTAACACCGGATCCTCAACCCACTGAGGAAGGCCAGGGATCGAACCCGCAACCTCATGGTTCCTAGTTGGATTCGCTAACCACTGAGCCACAAGGGGAACTCCCAAACGTTTTTTTAAAAAAATCATTTACCTGTGTTTAGGGGCTAGGACCTTGAGACTGCCCGTGCAGAGCTGTGCTGCACAGTTTGCCCACTAGGTGGAATGAAAGGTCTATAAATCTGAAAGACAATACTGGATTGTGCATTTCAATTTTTTTTTTTTTTTTAGGGCTGCACCGCGGGCATGTGGAAGTTCCCAGGCTATGGGCAGAATTGGAGTTGCAGCTGTGGGCCTATACCACAGCCACAGCAACGCCAGATCTGAGCCATGTCTGCACCCTACACCATAGCTCATGCAATGTGGGATCCTTTAACCCACTGAGGCAGGCCGGGAATCGAATCCTCATCCTCATGGATACTAGTCAGGTTTGTTTCTGCTGCGCCACAATGGGAACTTCTCAAAAAACTTTTTGTTTGTTCATAGGCTGGTCTGGATTTTTTCTCTTAAATGGTGCTATTGTTGTTCATCTGTAACAATGCTAATATTTTCTATAAGATGTAGCTGATATGGTGTTTTCTGTCTACGGTTTTGACTTGGCTGCTGTTCCTGGTAATGTACTTAAAGTAAAGGAATCTAGAGATAAAATATTAATATCTACTAGGTGACAATAAAAGAATGCATTATGACATTAAACCCTAACAATGCAAGTTTCATAAATGACAATAGCAGAACATCCAGAATATTCCTAATCACCACTTTACTTGGTAGTCATCAAATATTTCTGTAAAAGTGTTGGCCACCATAGCGCACACAAATCCTAAAGTCCTTAGATCTTTCCTAGTTGTATCTTTTTGAGGGAAAACTGATGATTGTTTCGGACACCAGATGCCTTGGCCATAACCCATCTTTGTGATGCCAGAAGGCGTAATAGGAATTGTTTAGAACTAAAGTGCCCAGGAGCAGAAATAAGGAACAAAATTTAGCCTATATATTGGAGAGACTTATTTCAGGAATTATATATAAGGGTTGGGAAGAGAATTAACTACATTGTAACATATGCCATAGAAAGTAAAAAGTCACAGAGATGTCCTATGTTTTAATAAGATGGGAAAATATCTGGGTTAGTTCTGACTTTGGTCGGAGAACTTGTCCCAGGATCCCACTTATATTCTTTCATAGGATCTTGCGACATCTAGATACTAATGGCACCAGGAATCCCTGGCCTCCTGCTCTCCTGTTCTGACCATGTGGCAGGCTGAGGAGTCCCTGTAAATTAGATCTTCCAGATCACTGTGTTGAGGATCAATTAAATGTCAGAGCCTAGTGAAGAATATTCATGACCACAGGAAAGGAAAAGCTCCAAAAGTTCTTTAAAACTTCTTACCTGCTGGGAGATTGGTTTTCTCCTTTTTCTGGTACAGCAGTTTTCAAACTTACTTGATTTTCGCAGCAGACTCTTGTAAAAGTGAAATTTGACATGGAATCTCAATATATAGAATGTGAATAGATTAACAAAAAAGACTAAGACCGCCATTTGAAAAGCCTCTCGATTTACCCCACAGGTGACCCCCGAAGGGTTTCCTGAAACTCAACCAGGTGGCTCTGCAGTGGTGACAACAGATGGAGCCCCACCCATCCCTGGCCAAGCTGCTCCCAAGATCATGACGCCCTCAGAGTCATCTTTGACTCACCGAACAATCAGTTATCAAGTGCTCACTGTTTGCCAGATACTGAAACGGCTCCTGGGCACACAGAAAAGAGCCAGGCCTGGTCTCATCCCAGAGCTCAGCCTAGCGCAGGTCACCTTTCCCAACTCAGCAGTACTGTGGTTGCCAAGGCTGCTCTTTAACAATGCCTGTTCCTGGGTCTCACCGCAGAGATGCTAATTCACAAGGTGAGAGAGGTGGCACCTAGACACCTGCTTCTGTAATAAGCACTAACCTGGTGGGAGAGACAGAAACACAAACAGGTGTGATAATTATAAAAGTGTGCTGAGAGGAATGGCTGAGGCACTGGGAGCTGCCTTGGGAGGCCCACCCGGGTGGGCAAGGAACACCCCAGGCTGATGGGATGAGACTCCCAGGGGCCAGCTGGGCGGCTGTGAAGTATCCCAGCGAGGGGCAATGATGGACTGAGTGAGGCCAGTGGTCAGCAGGGACAGTGACAACAATGCTAAGCACAGTCACGTATCCAGGACTTTACAGCAGCCCTCACTAATTCCCACAAGCCCCAAAGGACTTTTTTTTTTTTTTTTTAACTACAGATGATATAGTGACCTTTTGAGAGGTTAGCAGTTTGCAGAAGGAGGGCCAGGACTGGAAATTAGGTTTGTTCCTCTTCAAACTCACACCTTCAGCTATGACTACGAACCATATTGGCTCCTAAAGGATGTGGAAGAAAGAGTGAATTAAGACGAATGGTGAGAGGTAAATCCCAAAGGACTGGATGACTGGTTGGATGTGGGGTCAGGGAGTACTGTTGCTCAGGTGCCTGCCTGATGCGAGGAACCTGGGCCGGGAATCCTGGAAGAGGAATCTGCTTAAGGTGGGAAATGCCTGATCATGATACATTTGCTATAGGACCTAGGGACAACTGTGGGCAACTGGACAGATGGGTAGAAATGAGATGGAGACGCAGGCTGGGGGTCTGGCGGGACCCATGACAGTCAGTCACTCGAGAAGCGGATGTAGAGAAAGAAAGGCAGAGGGGAATAGGCGTCTGCAGGGGAAGTGGGGAAGCAGGGGGCAGAGTTTCCAGGAGGGTGTGCGGCGCCAAGGCCCAGGAGGAGAGTGACTGACAGCGCCTGTCAGAGGGGGTTGCGGATGACGGATGTGGGAGTTCTGGGAGCCCATTACGTTTTCGGGAAGAAACAGCAGTAAAGGAGTGGGAAGAGCAGGTGCAGACTCTTCCTTTGAAACGTTTAGATGAGAAGTTGTGGAGGCAGTCTCCCAGATGCTGTGTAGTGGGGCAGGGGAAAGGAGTCTCCATTTCTAACAGACTCTTGGCCAATGGAGCTGTTGCTGCTCCTGGACAAGACTTGATGGAACAGAGTGAGAGAGAGGGTGGCCTTTAACTGAAAATGGAGATAGCAGCATAGGACTTCAAGCAGGGTAGTGACTTTGATCTGTTGTTCAACAATCAATGATTGATGGTGTACCTATTGTGTTTCTGCCTCTGGAAATACCAAGAATAATGATAACCTAGTTCCTGATGGCATAACATGTGGTTCTGAGTCTTGGAGGGGAGTGTGTACAGGTTGAGATGTAACCAGAAGTGCTGACACCTGAGCCGGGCTTGGCTGGCTAAGACCCGACAACTGTGTGTAAGGTCAACTTGAAGGCGAGGGGGGTCCAGAGAACAGTGGAACTAGCGGCCACCCTCACATCACTCTACCACTAAGTAGTGACTCTGTGCTGAGATGTTTCCTGGTTAGGGTCTCAGCTTCCCTACAAACTCTCAAGACAGTGTCCTCTAATGTGGGGTGCCTGGGTGATGCTGGGAACCTGGCATCCAGCCCCATTTCTTCAGCTTCATGCTCAGTGTGTATTTGTGGAAAATACTAATTGTAAATGGTGACGCTCTTTAGAACTAAAATGACATCCCTGAGCCCAGAGTCTAGTGCAGAGTGTGTTCCACAGCTGGCCTGGGCACAACTGCCCATCACATAGTGCGGTTGTGAAGGGGACTCTTGGAAACCTGATTCTCATCTCAGTTCTACCCTCTGTGTGTGGTCACTCAGCACTTTTCCACCTCCTCCAACCCTAGTTTGCTCATTTATAAAACAGGGACAGTAACACTTATGTGGGAAGATTACTGTGAGCTTAGAGCCACAAGCGGTAAAAGTCAGTGTTGATGGTGGGGCCAGAGGCCCAGCCCAGGGCTTCTGGCTGTTTCCCCACTTGCCACTTCACTGGCTCATCGCACAGGTTAAGCTCAGGTGCCAGCATGGTGAGGGTGCTGCCCTCATACCCACAGCTCATTCTGGGGGGTTCACCCCCTTCTCCAACTAGCATCTTGCATCTTTGCACTTGAACTGTATTTGTAGTGGGCAGGATAAATACATACCTAAAAAGAAAAAATGATTTTTCCTGGGTACAATGGGGAAAGAGTCTCTCTTTCCCTTTTCTTAGAGCATCTGCTCTAGAACACTCCCAAGTCCTTGTCTTTTGAGACATACATAAATGTTTTTAAAGGCTAGGTAGGCCTTTTTGCAGTTGTGCAACCCAGGAATGTTTTTTTCTCAAGGACCTGGGAGCCATCTCCACTTCCTGGAAACTCCTGGCTTCAAGATGCAACCCTACCTCCTATGGGACAATCATGAGAAATGTGTTCCTCCGGAGAAAGACAAGTAGCAAACACAAGCAGCCACTGCAATTGCCGGTGACCTTAGGTTGAGCCCTGACAAGCGATGCTGTCAAATCTTGTCACTTGAGAGCAAGGACGGAGGGTCACACATGCTTGGCTCCATAAATGGTGGGGTTACTTAGGGTCTTCAGTGCCCACAGTGGAAAGCCCAAGAGGCCCCCACATACCATTGTAAAGCATATTCCACACTGACGCTGCTTTCTTTCTCTGCCCCTCCGTGGAGAGGTTTGGCAGGCTAGCAGAAGACCAGTTCGTTATCCTTCCCAACACTGGGAACTGGCCTGGCTAGAAGGTGCTCTGGCAGAATTTGAACCACCTGACCGGAAGGAATGAGCCCTGCCTCGGTTGCGCAGTGGTGACAGAGCAGGCGCTGGGCGCCTGCAAGACTTCTGCCCGCCGCTCACGTGATGAGCAGGCGCCCGCCCACCGTGTCAGCCCGCCCCGCCCAGTCCCTCCCACGCCCCGCCTGGCACGGAGCAGAGCATCCTGGAGCAGCCAGAGCCCAGAGCATCTCGGGGGCGGAGCATCCTGAGTCTTGGAGCATCCCAGGCCGCGATTTGCAACGGCTGCGGCGCGATGAGGGTCTGGAGCTCGGAGCACGTGTTCCGGTGAGCTGGCTGTGGCCGCAGTGCGTCCGGCCTGGGCCTAGGCTGTGACCAAGGGCGAGCGGTGAGGTGGCAAGAGGGCCCGGGGTGGGGGGATTGCGTCCTTGACCCCGCTGGCGTGGTTTCACCGTGTACTGGGGCAGTCATATGAGCCAGGAGTTAAGACCTGCCGTGCTGCTGATCATGAGAGAGCGCCAGCGTGGGCAGGTGAAGGCTTTTAGCTCCAATGCTCCGTGAGTGTGGACGGCCTCCCCCTGATTAAAAATGCCCTCATGACTTGTCATCTGTGACACTCTGTGACATTCTTTCATATTTTTTAAAGGAACAAAGATTTTTAAATTCTCTGACCCTACTTAGCACAGCATTTCGTTTTTGAATTAAAACAATGCATGAAATAGAATTGTCTTCCTTTGGCCTTTTTATGTAAAATTATAAATTTATCAACAGGATTAAAAACTCTGAAATTATTTTAATGACATCTTTAGGCTTGATGGGATGAAGTTTTAGTGTTGAGTTTTGTATAGCTTGCAGCCTTTCTCAGCTGGGGTTCCATTCCCAGACTGACTCCAGAGATTTTCTCAGTTCTTCCAAGAATGGCACATGCTGGGCACCGTCTAAGTGCAGAGAAGTTAAGTCATTGCAGATTGTAGATGCCCAGGCAGTGCACTCAGGTGTGAACTCCCCAGAAGTTCAGGAAGCATTGGTTGACAAGCAGAAGGGAATTGTCAGCTGTGAAAAGTCACAGATGATAAAATTCCCTTGCTTAAAACATGCAACTCAATGACTCTTAGTAAATTTATGGAGTTGTACAAACCTCCACAGCCCAGTTTTAGAACATTCCTTATCCTACAGAGAACCGTCATGCCATCTGCAGTCACACTCCACTCCCTTCCCCAGCCTTAGGCAACCACTGATTTGCTTCCTGTTTGTATGGATAAAAGTGGTCATATAGCACAGGGAGCCTGGCTTCCTGGCTGGGCAGTTACCCAGCAGTTTTCCCCTTGCTTAGTCCCTTCAAATCCCTGATTTTTTTTTTTTTTTGGAAGATTATGCAGATTTTGTTTTCTTTTTATACTTGCTTTCTCTTTATATGTTGTTGAATATTTGATGGGAAATTAATAAATTTACTCTTTAATGGCGAAAAACCATCAGACACAAAAACTTGTCATCTTAAAGTTTTCCTCTAATTTCAGATAAAAGTGGTCATATAGCACTGGGCCTGGCTGCTTTCATTTAGTGTGATTGTTGAGGTTCATCCACGTGGTAGCTTGCGTCCCTATGTCAATCCTCACCTTGTTGTTGTATGTCCCTAGCACATAGTAGGTGCTCAGTGAGAGGCTAAAGAATATCACCCTTTGAAGAGAGTGTGATTGTCCACCAAAGGAATTCCAGCCAACCCTGAGCTGCTGTGGACTAGGCACAGATCCCCTGCCATGGATTTCTGACCTGTGGGACGCAGCTGGGGCGAGGCCGTGTGGCTGCCAGGGAGATTGACGTGGAGCTCTGCAGAGTGGCACTGAACTGGGAGCCTGGCTTCCTGGCTGGGCAGTTACCCAGCAGTTTTCCCCTTGCTTAGTCCCTTCAAATCCCTGATTTTTTTTTTTTTGAAGATTATGCAGATTTCGTTTTCTTTTTATACTTGCTTTCTCTTTATATGTTGTTGAATATTTGATGGGAAATTAATAAATTTACTCTTTAATGGCGAAAAACCATCAGACACAAAAACTTGTCATCTTAAAGTTTTCCTCTAATGTCCACATCCTGGAGACACCCTGGGACCTGGAGATCAGAGCCAAGGCAGCATAAACTCCTACATAAATGGAGAACCCTTTAGTTTAAAGCAGTTTAAATAGTAGTAGAAAATATAGGACTGATATAGAAACATATAGGAAGGGGCACTTAAAAATTAACAGGCTTTTTAATGCAGGTTTGTAAATCTCATGTTCACAGCACTGACTGAGATTTCAGGTGGGCCTATAACAAAATCTTCAGTAACAGAGCCAACATGCATAGATTTCTAGCAGACCATACACTGCCTGAATTCCAGCAGCTCTTAGGGTCCATCTCAGAGAAGTAAGGGTTTGGAGGAGAAGATTCCCTAGAGCAGGCTTGCTTTCTCTCCAGGAGCAGGGAAAGCCCCCTCTAAATAAGAGAAATTGAACGTTACACGTAGGAGTTGTCCCCTCCCCAGTGCTGCTCTCTTCTCCTCTCTCCCACAGGCAGTCATGGACTTGGTAGGTAGCTCCTGAAGGTCCACTTGATATTTGTGTGTATGCAGGTTTATACATAAACAAAATGTAATACTGATGGTTGTTTTAGAATAGAAATCAATGGCACCATCTTGTATGGATCTTTTCAGTTGTCCTTTCTTCTCACCAGTGTTTTCTTGAGATGTGTGTGTGTGTATCGGAGATCTATGTATATGTGTACACACACATGCGTGCATGCACGTGCATTTGTATCTCAGCTGTATAATATTCCATTGGGTGAATAGTCACCATTTGTCCTTTTTCTTGTTGAAGGGGCATTGTTTCCCTCTTTATTACAAGCCCTACTGGAGTGACCTCTCCTGTATGTCTTTCTGGTCTACTTACTCGAGGGCCTGCTTGGGCTGGGAGTCCTCTAACTCTTCAGTCTAGGAACTCTTTACACTCTTAGAAAATGTTGGGGACCCCAAGCAGTTTTCGTTTATGTGGGTTAAATCTACTAACATTTATTGTATTAGAAGTTAAAACTGACATGTTTTAAAATATTCATTAAAATTAGCAATAATACTCCCATGACGTTAAAATAAATTTTTTTTCATTCAAAAAAACTTGTTTCCCAAGCCCTCCCAAAGAGTAAGAGTGGCACTGTTTTGTTTATTTTTTGCTGATTTTTATCATGTCGGGCTGAATAGAAGATAAACTGATGCTCACATCTGCTTCTGCGTACAGTGTTTGCAGCTTGTTGTTCTGGTGGGAGTAAATGATTAAAATCCAGCCTCACATGGTGTGTGAATAAAACCCACTTGTGAAAGGTAGGAGTGTTTTAATAGTCTTTTAAAATAGTCGTGGCTGTTCTTTGCTACTGCACAAAACAAGCAATAGTTTTTCAAGTTGATTGCAGGGTAAAATCTGACACGCCGACCAGAGTAATTAGCCCTTCTTGTACTTTGAGTGAGTCACAAAGTGTGATTTGTGACTTCTTGCACTGGTCACTTGAGTGTGTGGGTCACAGTGCAGCATGAAGCAAGCATCAGGCCCATGGTAGCAATATGCGATTTTGCTTTTCTTTTTAGGGCCATACCTGCAGCCTATGGAGGTTTCCAGGCTAGGGGTCAAATCGGAGCTGCAGCTGCCAGCCTACACCACAGCCATGGCAGCACCAGATTGCAGCCACATTTGTGACCTACAGCACAGCTCATGGCAACGCTAGATCCTTAACCCACTGATCAAGGCCACAGATTGAATGTGCATCTCCATGGATATTGGTCAGGTTCTTAATCTGCTGAACCATAAGGGGAACTCCTGTAATGTGCATTTTCTCAAACTCCAATTTTTACTTGAACACTCAAGTTTTATTTTTAGCAGCAAAGGCTGACAGGTGTTTTCCTCCAAGTGATAGGCTCACTTCATTAATCTTTGAGCAAATGTCTGAGGCCCACTTCTGAGTGACCACAGTTTGTGGTCGGTACTGAGAGCCATGGTAGCTGAGAAAGAGCAGTAGACAGACTGCCCCCAGGACCACCAGTGTGCTGCTGTGGACTCACTCAGAGGAGCTTGGGGGTGCAGATAGAATAAAACAAGGCCCTTTCCTGTCTCATCAGGGACAGCCCAGGAGGTGCTGTGGGCTTCCTGAGTGCACAGCTCAGCGGTGACCAACACGCAGCCTGGCCTGGGCTCCACTCCTGGGGAGAGGCCTGCAGTTCTGGCTTAGCTCTTACTCCTGCAGCCTTGGCTTGTCTTGTGTTGTGTGGCCTGGAGGGCAGGCCCCTGGCAGTTTGGCCCGCAGGCTCCTGGGAGTGTGGGGGAGCCCCAGTTTTGTGGGCCTCGATCTGAGAACTGCTGGGCTGGCATGGGGTCACTCAGGGTCTGAGCACTTTGCCTTCATCTTTTGGCTCATTTTGGACTCATTATTATGGACATTTCAAAAGTATGCAGAAGAGGGGACTAGAATAATGAGTGCAGTGCCGCCCTCAGGTTGATGGCACCTCCCACAGGTGGTCTGGTCTCATGAGCCCCTGCCCACTGCTGCTTCCCTTGGCTTGTTGTAGGGATGTCCCAGGCACCCTTTGACCTCATCTCACTTCCTTTTACCGACATCCTCGCTGTGTGTAGAGCTGCCTTTTCTCCCCTCACCCCCCGTGTGGAACCCAAAATTGCTACCCACCAGGCCCCAGTGCTGCTGCTGGCCTGTTCCTGAAACTCCTCAGGGGCCACCGTGGTCACTCTGAACCTCAGCCAAGGCCAGGGACCTTTATCCTGAGGATGAACTTGAGCAGGTCCCCCTTCTGCCTAACCCAGGGTCTCCCAGGGGTGGGGCCAGCTCATGTGTCCCCCCACAGGCCTGGCTTCCTGCTCCCATGCCCTCCTAGCACTTGACATTGCTGGACTTCTCCACTCTTGCTGGTGGAGTGAGTATTGCGCTATTTTCTATCACACCAAGTGAGTATTGCACTATTTTCTGTCACACCAAGAAGTGTGTGATACTGATGTATGTACTTAAACCTTCTAATGTAAAAATACTGTGTTTACCCCTTTCCTCCATTATTCTGTTGATGTCTGAGTTTTTTGGGGTTTTTTTTACTGTTTTTTTTTTTTTTTTTTGTCTTTTCAGGTCCGCACCCACAGCATATTGAGGTTCCCAGGCTAGGAGTCAAATCAGAGCTACAGCTGCCAGCCTACACCACAGCCACAGCAACATGGCATCTGAGCGGTGTATGTGACCTACACCACAGCTCACTGCAATGCCAGATCTTTACCCCACTGAGCAAGGCCAGGGATTGAACTCACATCCTCATGGATGCTAGTCAGGTTCATTAAACCACTGAGCCAACACGAGAACTCCTGGGATTATTTTTTATGTAAGTGTTTGTTTTTTTTTTTTTCAGGGCCACACCCGTGGCATATGGAAGTTCCCAGCCTAGGGCTCAAACTGCCGGCCTACACCACAGCCACAGCAACACCAGATCCTTTAACCCATTAAGTGAGGCTAGGGATTGAGCCCGCATCCTCATGGATATTATTTGGGTTCTTAACCCACCAAGCCACAACGGGAATTCCTTTATGTGAGTATCTTAAGCGGGTTGTATTTAGTTGAAATCATTTATAAGAAAGGTGCCAAGTTTCTACGTAAAAGAAGTCTTGTGTGAAATATGCTTAATACAAATATTTATCAACTTTTAGATAATTTAAGTAATTATAGATAGCATAGCCTATTCCGCTTAAAGTAATGATTTTTATGGGAACTGCTCTGGGGAACTTGATTTACAAAGCTCACAGCTTGTTTCCTCAGAAGCCCCCCAGCCCTTCTGCTTTTGTGAGTCTGTAGACTCTCTCCTTCCTTGATCTTGGTCACTGTGGCCCTGAGTGTTTTCTCTTGAGAAGGGCCCCCTGTTCTCTGCAGAGGGACCAGGACCAGCCTCACATCTGCTTCTTCATTCCTTTATGTTAAAGCTAGTGGACGTCAGCTCACCGACACGATTCCATGACTGGAAAAAGTGTTTCTTTGTTAAGGAGAGGGACTTCCTGGCCTGACGATGAGAGGCCGTGATGTGTTGGGAAGATGGTGGAGGGGGACCTGTTGCTAACTTTCTGACGAGTATTTTGTGAGGACAAAGGAAGTCTATGGTCAGTAAGTTGTATTTTAAAAGGACATCAAATATGGAATAAAAACCTTCAATTGTTCATGATCTTTGATGTTTAATTTATGAATTCTATTCTAGGCATTTATCCTAAGGAAAAACTAGATGTATCTAAAGGCTGGTGTGCACAAACATTCACTGCTGTCTTTGTTTAACAGTGAAAGTTGGACACGCTCAAAGTAATCTGCCAAAGGGGACTGGTTAAACCACCGTCCACAGGGTGCCCTGCAGTGCAGCTGCTTGCGATCGTGTTTCTGAAAATAGCCTATCGACATAGGAGGATGGTCATCACCCGTTACATGTAAAAAGCGGGTGATCAGTGCACGCATGGAGCAGATCCTAGTTTAATTTCTAAACATGTGTGCGCATGTGTGTCTCCAGGTCGGGGGCCTGGGCTGGGGCTGTACCTACTGTTCACACATGTGTGGGCACCTCTGTGGGGCTGGATGCTTCCTGGGTGCAGGCCTGCAGGTGGAGCCAAGACAGGCCTAAAGGAGTCCACCCCAACATAGGGACTCAGCCCTAGGACCCTCTGAGGGCTTCCAGCATAGATACTGCGCTGTCGGGAGCAGGGACAGCATTCAGTCTCTGATAGCAGGAAACAAACGGACACTGGTGTCCACCCCTTACCTCCAGGCTCAGCCTCAGGGATGGCAGGGGACACCCTCAGGTCCCACCCAGACTGGTCTTCAGGTGGTGGAATGGTGCATACTTCTATTTTCTTCATCCTTTTCACTATTTTTTAAAAAATAGAACACACATTTTTCATAATCAGAAAAAACATGTGGTCATTTCAAGTCACTTACCCCTTGAAAGCTGGAACAAAGCAGTTGCTTCTGGACATCACAGCTGGGAAGCAGCTGTGGTCCATCGGACTGGGGCAGGTGTACTCTTCTGTCGTAAGGTGGGGCTGCAGGTATGGGAACCTGCTGTAACATCACTCACAGCCACGGGGCAGGCAGGAGGCAGAGAGGGGCTGCGGCCCCCTGGCTTCCTGTCCATGGAGCAGCTTGGAGGTGGGGGCTGTGACAGGCGGGGATGAGGACATTGTCTCACTGTGCAGAAGCAGCAGAGCAAAGGGATCTGCCCCTTTAGGATCTGGGGGGCCAGGGAAGGAGGCCCAGCCTGAGCCAGGTCTGAGCCCCTGGCCGCCCCCATCTCTGGGCCTATCTGGGTCCAGGGCTGACAACTCAGGTGTGTTCATTGGAGCCAAGCTTGAGAAACAGGGTTGACCGGACTTTGCACACCTGTCTGCTCATTTCCCTCTAGACACCCGTGGGACACGGTTGTCAAGGCTGCCATGAGGAAGTACCCAAATCCGATGAACCCCTGTGTCGTGGGCGTCGATGTGCTGGAGCGCAGTGTGGACGCCCGGGGCCGGCTTCACAGCCACCGGCTCCTCAGCACCGAGTGGGGGCTGCCCGGCCTCGTGAAAGCGGTGAGCCCACAGCTGAGCCTGGCTACCCCATGGGAGCCCTGGCTATACCTACTGGCCAGCTGGCACCCATCTACAGGGAGCTATAGCCCACTCAGAGAGTCATTCGGGGATTTCTGGGAAGCACAAGAAATGGTTTCTCTGTGAATTGAGTTAATTGTCTACCTGCGTGGTTCAGCACATCCCCCATTCCACCTGGTGGGGGTGTGCCCCCACCCACCACACCCATACCCCCTTCCTCCCGCTGCCCCTGCCCCCACCTCATACCCCCTCCCCCCACCACCCTCACCCTCTTTACCACACCGCCCTTGACCCCCACACCCCACAACCCCTTCCCCCACAAGTCCCACCTCCTTCTGCCTTCTCCACCATGGACCACAACCCCACCTGCTATACCCTTTCCCAGCCTCACCCTTCTCCCATCTCCCACCCCAGCTCCATCACCCCGCTAGGTGTGGCCTGAACCCCAGAGGTGGATCCCCACAGCAGGGGCCAGGGGGTCGGGGGTGGGGTCTGTCGGCAGCTGACCTGCTGACTGGACCTCGGCGCGCCATCCCCCTAGCTCCCACCCTGCTTGTCCTCCATTTAAGCACTAGTCACTGCTGTCAGTCTGTCCCTGATTGCTGCGTCCATCTATCCCACCTGCTGCACAGAAGCACTTGGAGGAGCTGGACGTGCCTCTGCAGCCAGACCTGTGTCCCCAGTTGAAGAGATGGGCAATTAATAAGGGCACTTGGTGTTCCAGGATAAAATGACATTTGTAACCCGTCACTATGATGGCTTCGTTGTGTTTTTCAGATCTTGGGAACCAGTAGGACTTTGACATACATCAGAGAACGTTCAATTGTGGACCCAGTGGGGAAGAAGATGGAGCTCTGCTCCACCAATGTAAGCAGTGGCCACGATGAGCAAGGTGCCTGGTATTTCTTGGTGATGGTGCGTGATGATGTCATTTAATTTTGTTTCCAGCCTACCTTTGCTCTAAGTGATCTTTTATTTTTAACAGAAAGGCCGACTTGGTTTAGCAGTGTCTTACTTGTCTTTATTCCAGTATAAAAACGAATAGAAGAATGCACGTGGTTATGTGAACACACCTTTGTAACCAGCAGGCAGGCCAGGGCACAGACTATGGCATCCCTGCCGCCCGTGGGCCTCCCCAGCCACTGTCTGCCTTCCAATAGCACACATGGCTCTTTGCAGTCGAGGAGATGGCCGCGTTCCTCCTGCCCTCCTCTCTCACGTCCTATGTTTAAAAACAGTCTGTATTGGCCTGATACAAATTCAGAGAGCACACTGGGGAAAATGCGTCAGCTGGAAATAAGGTTTATGTCTAGTCCTTCCCCCTGTGAGTCATGTCCCTGGGTGAACACTCCGAGGTTTACTGCCTGGATCTCTGCCCATGGCCTCTTCCCTTGGCCTGGGCAGCCCTTGTGCAGAGTTGCAGGAAGCCAGGCAGGTGTTTCCACATCAGCCATTCCTGACAGTTGATATATTTGTGCTCTCCCCTCCTTCGCTCAGAAAATTCCACCTCCTCCTTCAAAAAGCTTTGCCGTCAGTAAAGAGGGGCAGTTCTTGCTGCATGAGTTCTGGTGGAAAGGAAGGGGTTTGGGCAGGACAGTGGCACCTGTACCTGCTTGTCACTGAATTGCTGTATGGCTGCTAGTGTTAGTGATCAGCCTTTTCTGAGTGTCACCCTCCTTGTCTAAAAAAAGAACAAGCCTCACAGTATTGTTATGGAGATTGATGAAAGACAATAAGATTTATTAATTATAGCACCTGGCATAAAAATGTTGCACATAAAATGATAATAGCTAATGAGCCTGGCTCAGGTTTGGGTAGGGTGTGGAGAGAGGCACAGTGACAATCGCCAGAAGAAAAGGCCAGGAAGTGTGGTCTCTCTGGGAATTGCTGTGGCTGTGCCTCCTGGGCCTTGGTGTTTCTTCCGCTCAGCTCTGGTAAGTGCAGGTTTGGGGCCAGGAGACTATGGGCAGATGGTCTGGGAAGAAATGCAAGAGAAATAGGACCTACAGCCATTGTTTCCTTTTTTAAGATCACACTCACCAACTTGGTGTTGGTGAGCGAGAGGCTGGTGTACACACCCCACCCGGAGGACCCAGGAATGTAAGCGCAACGTTGAATCCCAAGGCTGGTGGGGGGGGGGGGTCCCCTCCCTCGGGCTGCTCAGCTCTCCACTCCTCACTCTCTCCTGCAGGACTGTGCTCACTCAGGAAGCTGTCATTACTGTGAAGGGGATCAGCCTTGGCAGCTATCTGGAAAGTTTAATGGCCAACATGATATCATCCAATGCAAAGAAGGTATGACCCCTAGATATTCGGGGGCCAGGTGAGGGGTCACATGGAGCGTGCCGCCAGCCTATCCACAGCTGATTCTCCCCCCTCCCCGGGCCGGGGGCGGGGGGTGGGGGGCGGCTCTCCAGGCCGGGGGAGGTGCGGGCTGAGCCCAGAGCACAAGCCAGAGAGGCAGCCGCCACCACCACGAGCTGAGCTACCTGGGCTCAGTGGGCAAGGCAGCCCCCCACAGGACTGGTATTGGCACGGGCAGGGAGGACATTCTGGGTTTTTGGCGGTTTTGTGTTCAGTAGGCTCTGGCTTGCTGTGGTGGAGCCTTTCCATCTGCGGACTTTCCCTGGAGTCAGCTGCCACCTTTGCCTCTCTCTCTGGTGGACTGTGGGAGTCAGCTTTGCGGAGGGCACAGGAGGAGTTGGCTCTGCCCCGGCTGCCTCCAGGAGCCAGCAGAATGAGTTTGGGTGTTTGGGAGGAAGATGGTACACACCGCGGGCAGTGCCAGGCACTGGAGTAGGGCCTGGCTGCTTGTCTGACTCTCCCTCATTGTTTTTGATCAGAGGAGTCTTCATTCTGGGATCATTGGGATGGCAGCTAAACCGTTCTTCCCTTCCTACTGCTTGGTGGAAGTGCCATTTATGCTTGGCTCGTTTAGGCTCGTTAGTCTACACAGGACCAGCTGCCCTGTTTTAGAGAAATTCAGACTTGAGGAAGGTTGGCAGTAGCTCAGCTCAGTACAGGGAGGTCGGGGAGCCCCAGTGCAGATGCCATGCATCTTATCCACACTGCAAGCCCAGGGACAACCTGACCAATTCATTGTGTGTCTGGCTTAGGGTGGGCCTAAGTATTCGCTAAAAAGAATGTTCTGGGGGAAGGCAACACTTGGTGAGTCCATGGTCACCTAAACCCTTTATGGGAAAAGTCAGGGGAAATGCAGTGAGGCCAAAGAATGGTCTTTGTATTTTTTTCTTTTCTTTTTTTTTTTTTTTTGGTTGCTTTATGCAGCATATGGAAGTTCCTGGCCAGGGATCGAATCCAAGCTGCACTTTTGACCTATGTCACAGATGAAGCAATGCCAGATCCTCAACCTTCTATGCCGTGGCGGGAACTCCCCAAATAACGGTCTTTTATTTTCCTGTGTTTGGGGGGTTGCTATGTTGGAGGCCTCGCGCTGGGGTGCCCTGTGACAGCATCCCAGACCAGCTGGGAGCTGCCCAGGACATTTAGTGGCCTGCAGGGGAAGAGGCAGGTGGCCCTGCAGTTCTGGAGCCTGAGGTTAGGGGCAACTCACAAGGAGGCTGAGGGGCTGTGGCCCCCCCCCCCCCATCACTGCCCTAGGAGCTCATGGCATGGTGGGGGTGCAGGCTCGGCTTAGCTCAAGCTGGTGCATGCCAGCTTATTTCTAAGAAGCTGCCTGCTCTAGTCGCTGCTGTAAAGCTGCAGGGCTGTCCTCTTTGCAGATGCAACCTGCAGTAGCTGGCTGGCTGCAGGGACAGGCTGCACTTCTGACACCTCGTTGAAATCCTTCTGTGTTGCTCCAGGGGTGGGCTGCTATTGAGTGGCTAATTGAAAATGCCGAAGGCGCCGCGAGCTAACGAGGCCTGCAGCGCCCCTTGTGCTGAGCGGCGGTAACCACAGGATTCTTGACGGGGAGAATCTGGCACCCCCTCAGCGCCCCGCTTGGCGTGCGTTCTGGGAGGGGTCTGAAGATGCGGCCGCAGCGGGGCTCCAGCCCTGCGGTGAAAACCTCTTCCTAACTCCCCGGCTCCTGGCAGGATTTATGTTTTGGGAGGAAACTTGCACGTTGTTGTCTGTCTCTACCGGGGACTCAGCCGCTCCTGCAGGCCATTCCCACCCAGTATGTGGCCACGTCTCCCGGGAATGGTGCATCCTTAGCAGAGAGACGCTCATGAGCAGGTCCAGACAGAGTGACAGCGGACGTGGGGGGGCAGTCTCCCTTCAGGGTAAGACTGGAATATCTACCCACATTCTGGTGAAGATGCCCTGGGCCCATCTCCCTGCTCATTGCCAGCTGTGTTCCTTTAGTGGCAGAAGCCATTTCGAGCACCTCCTTGAGCTTCACAAACACTCTTGGTTTCCTAGGCCACGTGGCTGGAGTGTCAGCAGATTTGACACTCGTGGGGTCAGCAGTCATCTCCGTACTTCGTAAGGTCAGCGTTTCCTGTGTCCCACTGTTCAGGGACTCCTTCCACTCCTGCCTTGAAATTCCTCCTGCTTGTGGCTTTCCAAGCTGTGCTGCTCTGGGCCCATCTTCCCCTGTGTCTGTCTGTCTGTCTGCAGCATTTGTGCATACAGAGCGCCTCTGTCAGCAGACTTGAGCCCTGTGGTTCAGGCTCCTTTAAAAACTGCCTGCTCATTTTGCTTAACCTGCTGAAGCTGACCTTCGCCTTGAACCCAAGGTCATAATCTTCTTCCTTGGATATACCACTAGGGTGATCACATACAGAGAGCCTGCCTGCCTTGTGCATGTATGTGTGTTCAGTGTGTGTGTGTGTGTGTGTGTGTGTGTGTGGTTTATGTGATGTGTGTTGCAGTGATGTTACGCATGTGTATATGTGATGTGTGGTATATGTAGCATGTCTCTGGTGTGTTTGTGGTGTGTGGTAAGCATCAAACGTGCAGGTGTGTGCTGTGTATGATTTGTGCATGATGTATAGTGTTGGTGGTGTGTGGGTATGCAGTATATATGTGGCGTGTGTGTGGTGCCTGTGATGTGTAGGGTGTGTGTGATGAGTATGTGTTGGGCGTGTGTAATGTGTCTGTGATGTATAGGGTAAGTGTGAGGTATGTGTAGGATGTGTGTGGTGTGTATATGGGTGTGTGTAAGGTGTGTGTAGGATGTGTGTGGTGTGTATATGGGCGTGTGTATGATGTGTGGAGTATGTGTGTATGATGTGGGGTATGTGTGATATGTGTGTCTTGTAGGATGTGGGTGCAATGTGTGTGATATGTATAGTATGTGGTCTGCATGTGTGATCTGTGGGGGTGTGTGGTGTGTGTAGGGTATTGTGTGTGATGTCTATGATGGTCGTGTGTGTGTGGTGTGTGTGATGTGTGGAGTATGTGATGTGTGGTGCATGTGATGTGTGGGTGTGAAGTGTGTGTATGTGAGATGTGTGGTATGTGTGTGATGTATTAGGTGTGGTATGTGGTCTGCCTGTGTGTAAGGTGTGGGGTGTGTGTGATGTGTGTGGTGTGGTCTGGGGGGGGGTGTATGTGTGTGATGTGTCTGTGATGTTGTGGTGTGCTCTGCGTGTGTGTTGTATGTGAGGTGGGCGTGTGGTGTGTGGCCTGCCTGTGTGTGGTGTGTGTGTGATGCTGTCCCTTTGTGTCGTGGACTCTGTGCCACTCTGTTTCCTCATGAACTAGAACTAAACTGGCTTGATCTTTAATCAGATGACTCACCCCAAAAACTGAGAAAGGTAGAGGAGGAAGCCAGGGAGGAAGACATGGGGTGTGGACAGGTGGGATCTGCAGAGTCACAGCCTCCGTCAGGCTCACCCAATCAGGCCCTCCAGGAGCTTGTGGGCAGGAGGCCCAGTGGCAGCGCCTATGGAGCGAAGTCGTGGAGCCGACACGCTGAGAGGAGGCCCCCAGGCCGGGTTTGTTGGCAGTGGTGGGGCCTTGTCTGTCCTTCCTCAGCTTCGGCTCCAGCTCCCTGCTGACCGGGTCTCACTGAAGAGCTTTGCTCTTTGCAGACGACTCCCTGTGTCCCTCACCTGCCCATGGTCCAGTTTCACCTCCAGCCTCTTCACACACATCTGGCCATCAGCTCTCACCCTAGACATGGTGGCTGTGTGCCCTTCTCTTATCTCATCATGGATATGCACACACTAGAGTAGGGGTGGTTCCCCATCCCCCCCACCAGTGGTGACAGAGGGACAGAATTGGTCAGGAGAGCCACACACTCTGCCCCAGGCTGCAGCTACTGTCATGCCATCTGGGACCACTGCCCGGGTGCGGCCTGTGTAACTCCTCACCACCCAGGCCTGTCCTTTGCAAGGAGGCACCCAGAGCCACCATCAGGAAGTAGTGGCCAAAGTGCATGTGGTTTCAAGCTCTCTGCTGGCCTGTTACCATCAGGGTACCTCCAACTAGGCATTTCAGTTTTCTTAACTTTTACAAGTAAAGTGTATTATCTCTTTTAGTGTCTTTCAAATTATAAAAACTTGAGAGGTCTCCTTTATAAAGGATGGGTAGATCTGTAATCTATGACTTTTAGATACTGCTTTTCCCTTGGAGATAGTACTTCTAATCCTAAGTGAAATTAAATTCATTATTATTTTTATGAGAATATTTTATGCACATAGCTTAAGGTGAAATGGACGTAAAAGATTTTTGACAAAAGCAGTTCCTCTTACCCCTTCTGCAAAACATGCTTCTATCCTTCTGAGACCACTCTTTTGGCAATTTGAGCATTTACTGTTAGATTTCTGAATAAATAAGCATGTTCTGCTGTTTCTTGATTCAACAATTTTGTTATTTTTTAATTTTATTTTTAATTGATGTGTAGTTGATATACAATATTGTGTTAATTTATGCTGTACTGCAAAGTGTTTCATTATACATCTATATACATTATTTTTTAAAATGTTCTATTCCATTATGGTTTATCGCAGAATATTGTGTATAGTTCCCTGTGCTGTAGTAGGATTTTGTTGTTCATTCTAATTACAGTAGTTTGTATCTGTTAACGTTAAATCACAATCCATCCCTCCCCCATCCGCCTCCTCCTTGACATCCACAAGTCTGTTCTCTATGTCTGTGAGTCTGTTTCTGTTTCATAGATACGTCCATTTGTGTCATATTTTAAATTCCACATGTAAGTGCTATCATATGGTATTTGTCATTCTCTTTCTGACTTCACTTAGTATGGGACTCTGTAGTTCCATGTTGCTGCAAAGGCACTATTTCATTTTTTATGGCTGAATAGTATTTTATTGTGAATATGTACCACATCTTAATCTGTTCCTCTCTCCATGGACATTCAGGTTGTTTCCATGTCTTGGCTATTGTGAAAAGTGCTGCAGTGAACATTGGGGTGCATATATCTTTTTGAATTATAGTTTTGTCTGGACATATGCCCAGGAGTGGGATTTCTGGGTCATATCATAGTTGTACACTTAGTTTTCTGAGGAACCTCTATACAGTTTTCTATAGTGGTTGTACCAGTTTACATTCCTACCAACAGTGAGGAGGGTTCCCTTTTCTTCACACCCTCTCCAGCATTCGTTATTTGTAGACTTACTAATGATGGCTATTCTGATGCATGTGAGGTGACACTTCATTATAGTTTTGATTTGCATTTCTTTCATAATTAACAGTGTTGAGCATTTTTTCATGTGCCTGTTGGCCATCTGTATGTCTTCTTTGGAGAAATGTCTGTTTAGGTCTTATGCCCATTTTCGATTAGGTTGTTTGTATTTCTGTTGTTGTGTTGTACAAGCGTAATTAATTTGTAAATTAAGCCCTTGTCAGTCACATTGTTTGCAAATAGTTTCTCCCATTATGTAGGTTGTCTTTTCATTTTTTTTAATGGCTTCCTTTGCTGTGCAAAAGCTTGTAGGTTTGGTTAGGTCCCATTTGTTTATTTTTGTTTTTATTTCTATTGCCTTGGGAGACTGACCTAAGAAAACATTGGTACAATTTATGTCAGAGAGTGTCTTCTAGGAGTTTTATGGGGGTCATGTTTTTTTTGTTTGTTTGTTTTTGTTTTTTTGTTTTTTGCTTTTTAGGACCACACTTGTGGCATATGGGGGTCCCCAGAGCTACAGCTGCCTGCCTACACCACAGCCACAGCAACGTGAGATTCAAACTGCGTCTGCGACCTACACCAGAGCTCACAGCAACATCGGATCCTTAACCCACTGAGTGAGGCCAGGGATCGAACCTGAAACCTCATGGTTCTTAGCCGGATTCGTTTCCCCTGTGCCACAATGGGAACTCCTGGTGCCATGTCTTATGTTTAAGCCTTTAAGCCATTTTGAGCTTATTTTTGTGCATGGTGTGAGATTGTGTTCTTCATCAATTTGCATGAGGCTGTCCAACTTTCACACTGCCACTTACTGAAGCGTCTGTCTATTCTCTATTACATGTTCTTGCCTTCTTTGTTGAAGCTTAATTGACCATGGGTGTGGGGGTTTACTTCTGGGCTCTCTATTCTGTTCCATTGATCCATATGTGTCTGTTTTGTTCCAGTACCATGCCATTTTAATTACTATAGCTTTGTGGTATTGTTTGAAGTCTGGGAAGGTTATGTCTCCTGCTTAGTTCTTTTTCTTCATGATTGCTTTGGTGATTCTGGGTCTTTTCTGTTTCCATATAAATTTTAGGATTATTTGTTTTAGTTCTGTGAAGAATGTAATGGGTAATTTGATAGGGATTACATTAAATCTGTAGATTGCTTTGGGTAACATGGCCATTTTAACAATGTTAATTCTCCCAATCCAAGAGCATGGGATATCTTTCCATTTCTTTGTGACTGAACAATTTTAGACATTATCTCTTGACTTCCTGCTGCAATAGATTATTTTCTTTCTCTTAAATCTTCCCATTCCCATTTCCCCAATATAGCTTTGTCATAACTTATAATTAAAAGCACATTATTATTATTTTGGTAATTTAAAAATACATCATTATTATTTGTTACTGAGGGAAGAAGTATACTGTAATTACATTTTCTTCCTTAATAGTTATTTTCCCCCTCGAAGGTAATTGTGTTATCCTTTTCGTTTGTTTAACTTTATTTTTTCCATTTTTTTTTTTTTTTTTTAGGGCTGCACACGGGCATATGAAAGTTCCCAGGCTAGGGTCAAATCAGAGCTGCAGCTGCCAGCCTATGCTACAGCAATGTGGGATCCAAGCTGCACCTTCAACCTACACTGCTGCTCATGGCAATGCCAGATCCTTAACCCACTGAGTGAGGCTAATTTTATTTTTTAGAAGTCTCTGGCTGAGTCCTCCCACGGTCTTCACCCGCTCTTTGTAATGCATGTGACAACCTTTCCACAGGTCAAACCCTGCAGGTAGTGTGGTCCTTTCCCATTTCCCTGGTGCTGTCCTTCCTGGAGGCCAGTCTCGCTCTCTCTGACCAGCAGCTACATGGCTGTCATCCCTCTTGGCCCTTCTCGCCTCCTGGAGCTCTTGTCTCCTGGCCTCCCTGCCTTCCTCTCTCTCTTTTCCTACAGCAAGATGGGGAAAGACACCCCATAGTGGCTTCCAAGACCTGGCATCTGAAAATGTCCCTTCTGTCTCATTCCACACCCAAAGCTTGGTTGGATGTATAATTGTAGATTAAAAATACTTTCACTCAGAATTTGGAAGGCACTGCTCTACTGTTTTCCACCCCAATTCCTGATCCTCTGTATATGGCTTCTTTGCACTCTGAAAGCTCTTAGGCTCTCTTTGTCCCTGATGTGAAATTTCATTTGGTTCAGCTTTGTTTGAAGTCGTCTTTTAAAAGCTCACTCTGCTGCACTGTGCATGTAAGTTCCTGGTGTTGGTGCTGTGCTACAATTACATAAGATGTTACTGAGGGAGGTGGGTAGAGGGGACATGGGGTGTTCCTGTACTACCTCTGTGGCTTCCTGTGAGTCTATAATAATTTCAGAATTAAAGCTTAAAATAATACATAGTGACATCACAGAAAATGGCAGAGGAGGTGCTCCAAGACTCAGTTCCCCCGCTGAAACAGTAAACTGGCTCCAAATGACAGAATCAACTTCTGGAGAACTCAGGATTCTAATCGAATACTTAAACCAACCAGGGGTGCCAAATGAATCTTGATTAACTTACCCTTCAGATTTTGGACTTGGTAGCTTCTGTAATTAGCACAGCCAATTCCTTACATCTCTGTGTGTGTTTGTGTGAGTGTACACACACACATTCTAGTGGTTTTGTTTCTCAGGAGAACCCTGACTAATACACTGTTGAAGCTAAACTGTTATCAATTCAAACTAGATTTTTATGAATTTAAGACGATAATTATAATCACAGGGTAACTAAAAATATATAGAAAATAAAGAAGGAATCAAGATAGTATACTAGAAAAAATAAATATAACAGAAGACAGTGAAGAAAGAATTCAGGAAGAAAAGGTTATGGAAATTATAGAAAAAAATAGCAAAATATAAGGAGTTAGTGCTTCTTTAGCATCTACTTATTGGCAAATGGATTAAAATCACCAATTAAAAGAGATTGGCAGAATATGAGTTCCTGTTGTGGCTCAGAAACGAATCTGACTAGCATCCATGAAGACACAGGTTCAATCCCTGGCTCACTCAGTGGGTTAAGGGTCTGGCGTTGCTGTGAGCTGTGGTGTAGGTCGCAGATGTGGCTCGGATCCCACATGGCTGTGGCTATGGTGTAGGTTGGTAGCTGCAACTCCGATTCGACCCCTAGCCTGGGAACCTCCATATGTCGAGGGTGCAGCCCTAAAAAGCAAAAAAATAAAAATAAAAAAGAGATTGGCAGAATGGATGAAAAACATGATCCTTCTGTATATACTGCCTACAAAAGACTCACTTTAGTGCCAATGACATAAGTAGGTTGAATGTGAAAGGATGGAAAAAGATATTCCATGTGAATAGCAACCAATAATGGGTGGCCACACTAATATCAGAAAAAGACTTTAAGTCAAAAATTGTTACAGGCAACAAGGGAAGATTGTATATTTACACAAGGGCCCACTAACTCATCAAGAAGATAAAAGTTAAAACTGTATACACACCACACTATGGAACCCCCAACTATGTGAAGCAAACAGCAGAAGAGAGAAAGAGGCAATTCTACAATAATAGAGACTTCAGTAATCCATATTCAATAATGGATAGAACATCTAGACAGAAGATCAGCAATGAATGGAACACTTAAGGTACACTATAAACCAACTTGACCTGACATATATAGAACCCTTCACCCAGGAACAGCAGAAAACACATTTTTTTCTGAAAAGCACATGAAATATTCCCCAGGATAGACATATATAAGGCCAAAAAAACACAAGTGTCAGTAAACTCAAGAAGACTTCAAAGTATATTTTGTGATCACAGTGAAATGATAGCAGAAATCAATAGCATAAGGAAAACTGAAAAATTAAAAAAATATGGAATCAAAAAGCATGCTTTAACAACCAGTGAGTCAAAGAAGTTACAAGCGAAATTATAAAATGAATGAAAATGAAATCACAACATGTTAAAACTTAGGCAGTGAGGGCAGTACTCAGATGGAAATTCATATTACAAATGTTAAAAAATAGAAAGCTGAAATTCCCTAGTGGTTCAGTGGGTTAAGGATCTGGCATTGTCTTGGCTGTGGCTCAGATTTGATCCCTCGCCTGGGAGCTTCCTGGGATCCCTGGTATGCTGTGGGCACAGCCAGAAAAGTGGAAAGCTGTCAAGTCATTAACCTGACTTTAAGGAACTAGAAAATGAAGAACAAACTAAATCCATGGCTTGCAGAAAGAAAAAAAAATTATACAGATTAGAGAGGAGATTAAATAGAGAATGGAAAAACAACAGAATTATTAAAACCAAAAGTTGTTTTGTGGAAAAGATCAACAAGATTGACAAATCTGGTTAGACTGACCAAGCACAAAAGAAGGTTCAAAACTTAAAAATCAGAAATGAAAGTGGGAGGCATTACTACAAACATCACAGAAAAGAAAGGACTTAAGAAGATACAGGCATACCTCATTTTATTGCATTTCATTTCTTTGCACTTTGAAGATACTGCATTTTTTACAAATTGAAGGTTGTGGCACCTAGGCTTAACTTTGAGCAAGTCTGTCAGCATCATTTTTCTAACAGCATTTGCTTACATCTCTGTGACACATTTTGGTAATTCTTGCAGTATTTCAAACTTTTTCATTGTATTTGTTACAGTGATCTTTGATGCTACTACAACTTGCTGATGGCTCAGCTAATTAACATTTTTAGTAATAAGGTATTTTTAAAGTATATTTTTTTAGAGTAGAAGTTCTAGCTAGATCAGTTAGACAAGAAAAAAAAATATTGGGCATTCAAACTGGACAGGAAGAAGTAAAACTATCTTTAGTCACAGATAACCCAATCTTATATACAGAAAATCCCAAAGAATTCACAAAAAAGCCAATAAAGGAATTCAGCAATGGTTTGGCATTGGCATGTGCACACTAAGGTATATGGAAAGATTGGACAATGGGGACCTGTTGTATAGCACAGAGAACTCTACCCAATATTCTGTGATAATCTACGTGGGGAAAAAAAGCTTAAACAGAATGATGTGTGTACATGTGTAACTGAATCACTTTGACGTACAGCAGAAATCATCACAACATTGTAAACCAACTATACTTGAATAAAACCTTTAAAAATGAAAATAGAAACTGCCCCACGAAATTGCAGGGTACAAGATCAACACATAAAAACCAGTGTGTTTCTTTACAGTAGCCATGCACGATCTGAAAAGAATACCAAGTGTGAAACCTATAGAAATAAGATGGACTTGTACACTAAAAATTACAAAACATTATGGAAAGAAATTGAAGAAAACTTAGTGAAAAGACATCCCTTGCTCATGGATTGAAATGGTGCTCAGGAGTTCCCGTCGTGGCTCAGTGGTTAACGAATCCAACTAGGAACCATGAGGTTGTGGGTTCGATCCCTGCCCTTGCTCAGTGGGTTGGGGACCCGGCGTTGCCGTGAGCTGTGGTGTAGGTTGCAGACTCGGCTCAGATCCCAAGTTGCTGTGGCTCTGGCGTAGGCCGGTGGCTACAGCTCCGATTCAACCCCTAGCCTGGGAACCTCCATATGCAGCAGGAGCAGCTCAAGAAATGGCAAAAAGACAAACAAAAAAAGTGGTGCTGAGACAACTGGCTATCAACATGTAAGAAAGGGAACTTGGACAGCTGCATGTAAAAGAATGAAATGAGAACATTCTACAACACTAAATGTAAAATGGGATATTATAAAACTCCTGGAAGAAAGCAGGCACAAAGCTCTTTGACATAAAATCACAGCAATATCTTTTTGGATCTGTCTCCTAGAGTCATGGAAATAAAACCAAAAATAGGGAGTTCCTGTTGTGGCTCTGTGAGTTATGAACCTGACTAGTATCCATGAGGATGTGGGTTTGATCCTTCACTTTGCTCAGTGGGTTAAGGATCTGGTGTTGCCCTGAGCTATGGCGTAGGCTGGCAGCTTCAGCTGTGATTTGACCCTTAGCCTGGGAACTTCCCATATGCCTTAGGTCTGGCCCAAACAATAAAAAAAAAAAAAAAAAAAATGAAAAAATGAAAAAAGAGGGCATTCCTGTTGTGGTATAGCAGAAACCAATCCGGCTAGTATCTGTGAGGATGCAGTTTTGATCCCTGGCCTTTGCTCAGTGGGTCGGGCATCCAGTGTTGCAGTGAGCTATGGTGTAGGTCACAGACATGGCTTGGATCTGGTGTTGCTGTGGCTGTGGTGTTGGCCAGCAGCTGTAGCTTCAATTCAACCCCTCATCTGGGAACTTCCATGTGCCACAGGTACGGCCCTAAAAAAGCAAAAAAAAAAAAAGGAAAAGAACAAAATACAAAAATAAAAGAGACCAAAATAAACTTAAAAGTTTTTGGACAGCAAAGGAAACCATAAACAAAACAAAAAGGCAGCCTACAGAATGGGAAAAAAATATTTGCAAATGATGCAGCCAATTAGGGAATAATTTCCAAAATATACAAACAGCTCATACCACTCAAAAATCAAAAACCTCAATAAAAAAATGGGCAAAAGATCTAGACATCTCTCCAGAGAAGACATACAGATGGCCAACAGGCATGTGAAAAATGCTTAATTTGTCATCACTAATTATTAGAGAAATGCAAATCAAAACTATGAGGTGGAGTTCCTATCATGCTCAGCAATTAATGAACCTGACTAGCATCCATGTGGACACTGGTTCAATCCCTGGCCTCACTCAGTGGGTTTAGGATCCAACGTTGCCATTACCTGTGGTGTAGGTCGCAGATGCAGCTCAGATCCTGCATTTCTGTGGCTCTGGTGTAGGCCTGTGGCTACAGCTCTGATTGGACCCAGCTCTGATTGGTGACACACCCACAGCATATGGAAGTTCCCAGGCTAGGGGTCTAATCGATGCTGCAGCTGCTGGCCTACACCAGAGCCACAGCAATGCCAGATCCAAGCTGCATCTTCGACCTACACCACAGCTCACAGCAATGCCGGAGCTTTAACCCACTAAGTTTGGCCAGGGATGGAACCCGCAACCTCATGGTTCCTAGTTGGAGTCATTTCCGCTGCGCCATGATGGCAACTCCCAAAAAGGTTAATTTTTGTGAATTTCACCTCAGTAAAGAACAGGAAGACATAAAAAAATACATCCATGTAAACACAGAGCTGAGACATCCAAAGAAAACCATTGTGTTGGTGCCTTTGGTAACGTCCCCAGAATTTTCTCTCTCCTCTTTTTCTGCAGATCTTCTTGGTCATATGTTAAGCTTTCTGGATTGCTCTTGGAACTTTCTTATAGTTTTTCTCCTCTTTATTCTACCTTCTGGGAGATTTCCTGGACTTCAACCTTCCAACTCTCACTAATTTTTATCTTGGCAAACGGTTTTCTAAATTTCTAAGTCTTTCCTGCTCATTGTAGCATCCTTCCCTTCCTTCCCAGATGTAGAGCCTTCACTCCTATCTGTAGTGATGAGTGTGAAGGGAGCTTTTCTCTTCATCCCACTTTCCCCTGATGTCTCTTCATAGTGTCACCAATGGGAAGCATCGTCTTTTACCCTGTGACCCTTTCTGCAGTGAACCTCTTGTTCCACAAACTCGGGGTGACTCTGGATAACCTCATAGAGGTAATGGTCTAAAACTTGTCATGTAGGGAGTTCTGTTCTAGAGGGAGACATGGAAACTCATCATTTTGGAAACTGGTTTTAAAAAATATTCATCTATTTTTTATTGAGGAATACTTGACTTACAATATTATATAAGTTTCAGGTATAAACATAGTGATGCACAATTTTTTAAAGGTTATATTCCATTTATGGTTATTATAAAATATTGATTGTATTCCCTGTGCTGTACATATGTCCTTTTAGCTTATTTATTTTAACACATAATAGTTTGTATAATCTTAATCCCTCGAGTTCCCGTCGTGGCACAGCAGAAACGAATCCAACTAGGAACCATAAGGTTGTGGGTTTGATCCCTGGCCTCCCTCAGTGGGTTAAGGATCAGGCATTGCCATGAGCTGTGGTGCAGGTCTGATCCCGTGTGGCTGTGGCTGTGGCTGTGGCTGTGGCGTAGGCCAGCAGCTGTAGCTCTGGTTAGACCCCTAGCCTGGGAACCTCCATATGCTGCAGGTGCGGCCCTAAAAAGCAAAAAAAAAAAAAAAAAAAACCCAAAAATCTTAATCCTCCATCTGTCTTGTCCCTCCCTCTCCCTGCTCCCACTCATACCCTTTGGTTTGTTCTATCTGTGAGCCTGTGCAAACCACAGTTTCAGAGTAGGCACAGGTGCCAGAAAGGGTGGATTCTCGTGAATACTCTACAATGGCTGGAGTATGCAGAGGTGCCCTGCATAATTTTGCAAGGAAATTGCATTTTTAGGGCAAGGACAGTTTGTGAATGTCAGTTATTTGGCTCTTTGACTTTTTGGTAGACTGAAAGCATGTGTGTATGTGGAGGTTTTGTTCTCCTGTGCATTACAGTACAAATAAATTTTTTTCTTGAGGGGGTCAGTCATGAAGAAAGCAAGCAATAATGATTATCTTCAGAGGCTTTTTTTAAGCATAAAATTGGCTTTGGAACTTTCAGTTTGGTCTGGAAGTGGATTCAGTGTTTATCTGTACAGCTGTATTTGGAATTCACAGTAAGAACAGTGGTAAATATTGTCTGACAAAATAGAGGAAGCAGTGTGTCGATGGCTATGTGAAACTTAACCTGGATTTCTAATTTGGGATCGATTCTCAGCTGGCGTGTTTCATAATGAGTATCCCTCAGCACTGCTGTTGTGTGGTGATCGGGGACAGCCTGGCTACTGAGTGGCTCTCAGCAGAGGCCAGAACATGAGGGCACTGGGCCGGCAGAGGCTCTTCCCCAGAGGGTCCTCACTGCTGCTCTCTTGGCAGGGTCGCGAGGCCTTGGAGTGGGTGATCGGCCACCTGAACTTGGAGCTGGAGGGCTGGCAGCCCCTGCCTGCAGCAGGGCGTGAAGCACCACCGCCCCTGGCCTTGCGCTTCCCCGCGCCCAGGACACAAGACACAGGCTGGGCAGCAAGTCAGCGGCCGGGGCTGGATGTGCACGCTCTGCGCATGTGTCAGAGGGGACATTCGTGCTTACTGCCTGTGTGTCCAGGGACTTTGAGGAGAGGGACTCTGGAAAGGGGCCGAATTTGCTACATTTGGGCCAACTGGTTACCATTTCTTTTTTTTTTTTGGTGGAAAGGTTTTTTTGTTTAAGAAGTTAACCCTTTGATATTCCCTTCCCTAGTAACTAGAGTATCAGTGAAAAAGGGAACAGCTTTCCCACACGCTGTAACCTTCCACCACTTGGATGGAAATACTTGTGGGCGTCGAGCTGCAGGTTTGCTATGGTCATGGACAGTTCTCGGGAAGAATGATCTGTCAGGGCAGCAGCGGGTTTTAAACATTAGAGCCTGAGCTTGGCCTTGGAGCCTATTAATTCTGTAGGTTCCAGGCCCTCAGCCCCGGGATCCTGCCAGGTCTGACTGTGGCTGGTCAGACCAGGCCTGGCATTCATGGTGCCCAGGAGCTGCCCCGCCAACAAGCGCTGGGCCTGGGCCTCTGCCCTGGGCTCTGCGGCAAACCTGCCAGTACTCGTTTCCTGCTCTACAAACATCACTTAATTTGTTTGGCAGATTTCATGAGACCTTAGATTTCATCTTGGAGGTGGGTTTTTAAATATATAACAAGTAACATAAAGCGTCCCTATATCATTTTAGTTTCTGAACATGAAATGAGATGCATTTTTCTTTATGTTTTAACTGAACCAACCATTTTAGCTCTTTTTAGAGAAATGAGTATTAGGAGAAACTAGTTATTTTGATAATGTCCTATTACTTGCCTAAGGCTTTTTTTTTTTTTTTTTTGCCAAAAGCATAGAAATAAATCCAGAATTCTGTCTTTCCTCTGTTTCCTCCTTTATATCTCTGTTACAGTGTCCCTTAAGTCTGGTGGAAATCAAAGTTGAATGCACTAATTACTGTGTCACCTCTGCAGATAAACCAGAAGTTACTGGGCTGGTGCTCAAGGGAAACCAAGAGTGCTGAATATTCTTTGAAGATACTTCTGCCCATTTGGCATTAGAATCAAGTGTCTCTGTCTGATTTGTGCCAGTGGCTTCTGGCTTCTCAAAAGTGAGTGACTTTGCTCCAGCGTTTCCATCCTTGTGGTGAGGAAGGGGGTGCCATGTGCTGGGAGTCTGCGGTGAATTCCCCTTTCTTCCCTGGCAGATCTCTTACAGCAAGGCCTTAGGGAATGTCCTTGTACTAAGAACAGACAGCTCCACCTTCAGGAATGTCTGTGTGCTGAGAACAGATTTTCACAGGCCCTCTTACAGCTTCAGTATCCACAGGAGAGTCAGGGGACTTTGGTGGCTAGGGGAGAGCTTTGTGAGCCTGCTGTGGGTTTATGGAGTGTGTGGTGAGCCCAGGCTTACCCTGTGAGCCCTGAGTTTTGTTCCTATGTTCCCATGTGTGCAGTGTGGATGCTGGAACCTGCCTGATGGGATCCAGGCAGAGAGTGGGCATGAAGACCTCCGTGCAGCCTCACAGCTCCTGGCCACAGTGCTCTCACCAGGGTGCTGGCCCATCGCTGCACCACAGAGACCCCGCGGGGACTACTGGTGCGGCTGGTACTGGGGATACTGGCCTCACTGGTGGAACATATTTTGGTGACAGTATGTTTTGTTTTTTAAAAAACTTTTATAATTACTAGTACGAGTTAACACCAGTGAAAGGGGCAGGTGGTAGGAAGTCATTGGGCCTGAGTACTGACTCACTGCTGACCTGGGTTTCTGGCCTCAATTCCTTATCAGGTTCTATGCTCACCTCTTCAGCTGTTATAGGACAGTTTGCTTAGCACAGGACTTGGGTGGACTACAACCCGTGAGCTAGGAATGGTTTTTTGGCTTTTTAAAGGGTTGTAAATAAACCCTCCACAGAGCAGAGTGTATGGGCTGAAGAGCCCGTGAAGCCTGAAAGATTTACGGAGGCCTTTACCAAAGAGAGTTTCTGGAAAGCCAACCCCTTCCTTAGAAGTGCCGCTATATCTTTCAATCGACATAAATAAAACTAAATTTGGTCCCTTCCATCAAACTGGTTTCCTCTTCCCGTTTCCTGATTAGTGCTACTTCTGTTTCCCAAATACAAAACCTGAGTTATCTGACTTCCAAATGTTGCTCTAAAAGCTCTCAAGTCATCTTGGTGTCTGCTCACATTCACTGTCCAGTCTGCGCCAGGTGCTTCCTGCTGGGGTGGGAGGCTGCCCCCTGGTGACCACAGCCGCCTGAGGCCTTGTCCACAGAGCAGGGCTGACATGGGGTCAATGGAAACTGCAGAATGTCCCACCAGGCCAGTGTGAAGGACTTGCACTGGGGCATCCAGCTGCCAATGTCATGCGGACACAGAAGGAGCCATCCTGAAAGTGGGTCCTCCGGCCCCAGTGAGGCCTTCAAACTCCTGCAGCCTCATTAGAGACCCAGGCCAGAGCCACCCTCCCAAGCTTCTCCTGATTTCCTGACCGTGGCAACCTGAGAGGCACTAAATGTTCCTATTGACTAATGATGCACCTTGTACCAGGAAGGTCACCTCTGACCTGGTCTCCCTTTCATTCTGTTCCTCTTCTTGTTGTCAGATGACTCAAAAGTAATCCTGTCGTTAACTCCCACTGATTAAAAAAGCTAGAGTGGTTTCTCATTACTTTCTGAAAGAAGTCAAAGCCGAGGCCTGGGCACTGGCCCAGATAGTGCAATGCAGGTGTCATTGGACTGCACTTTGGGTCCCCCTTTTGAACCCACCGTAAAACCTGCTTCCATGAAAGTGCTCTTGACTGACCCCAGCTCACAGCTCACTCTGCATGCCTAGGGGTTTATATTGCTTTTAACTACTCACAGGTGTGTTTAACCAGGAGCCAGGATGAGATGTCTGCTTTGCACGCCCAGCTCTGGATATCCACTGAGTGCTTGGTGACTGGATTCAGAATCATAGCCTTCGCTGGGCAAGCTGGTGGAAACACAGAAAGGTCACAAGCACAGTACTGCAAGGTCAAACCTCAGGTGTGACGCTGGGCTAGTGGCTTGACCTTGGGCAATGACCACCTTGCTATTCCCGCTTCTTAGTTGTAAACAAGGGTGTACACAGCCCTACTTCAGAGCTGAGTGTCAAAGGAGACAGTGATGCTGAGGGTTCTTTGCACAGCACTTGGTACTGTAAAGTGCTTGAAACTGATCAGGGCTTTTCTGGTGACAGACCCCCCTCCTGTGCCCGCCCCCCTCCTTGTTTGGAGAAAAGCTTTAGCCTCCCAGGCCTCCATCAAGTTCCAAAGAGCAGATTTAATCAGAGAAGTGAGAAAAGGCAAAAACAGGAAAACAGTCAAATCAAAATAATAATTTAGCCATAAAACAAAGTCAGGGACCTTCATTCACTTCCTCCCTGAGGGTAAAAGGTAAGACCGAAGCCATCTCCTTGAGCTGTGCTGCAGATACCGAGACCCCCACCAGGCCGAGAAACTGCCTGCTGCCCACCAGCAAGTAGACCCCAGACCACCAGACCAGAAGGTGGGTGATGTTGACTCCGGAAACCCATCCGTCAGTCAGAGGGACGTGCACAGGCTGATCAGGCTCCCAGTGACCCTCCCCTCACCTGGCCTTTATGAATCCTTGTCCAAGGAGTTCCCGTCGTGGCGCAGCGGTTAACGAATCTGACTAGGAACCATGAGGTTGCAGGTTCGATCCCTGGCCTTGCTCAGTGGGTCGAGGATCCGGCATTGCTGTGAGCTGTGGTGTAGGTTGCAGACGCGGCTTGGATCTGGCGTCGCTGTGGCTCTGGCGTAGGCTGGCGGCTACAGTTCGATTAGACCCCTAGCCTGGGAACCTCCATATGCTGCGGGAGAGGCCCTAGAAAAGTCAAAAAGACAAAAAAAAAAAAAAAAAAAGAGTCCTTGTCTGAAAGCCACCAGGGATTTTGGGTCTTTTGGTCATGAGCTGCCAGGTCTCCTTGCTTGGCCCCACGCTGGGTGTCCTGTAGTAAAGGCTGCATTTTCCGTCACCACCACCTGGGGGCAGCAGATTGGCCTTGCTGTGCGTCAGGGGAGCAAAACTGGGTAACAGTTTTGGTGACCCATTTGGAGCAGGTATCTAGCTTGTGGCAACCCATGGATCTGGTCTGGCAGCTGCCTGAGCACTTTGGCCTCAGGGACAGCCTCGAGTGCTGGCTACTGACCTGACATGGCTGGCCTGTGGCATTTCTGATTCCATGGTGAAGGAGTAAGACTCTGGTCCTGGTCTGGTCTGGTCTGGTCGGCGTCTCTGGTAAGTGGTGGAATCCCCCTTCAACCACACCAGGGAACTCTCCCTACTGGTTTATTGACTGGAACTTCCCTTTTTGGAGGGAAAGATGTCAAACTTTGTCATCTCTTTTTAAGTGGAATGCCACTTTGATTGTCTTTGCCCTTTGGCCAAGGAGTCTTTTGGCCAACCAGCACTGCCTGAGTGATAACTAGAAAACTCCCTGTTAGACCAAGGCTTATCTGCGCCCCTGTCTGCAATGGCAGATGAGAAACTTTCCAGGAGCTCTGGCTGTGGCACAGCAGGTTAAGGGTCCGGTGTTGTCCCTGTGGCAGTGTGGGTTTGATTCTCGGCCCAGCACAGTGGGTTAAGGATCCAGTGTTGCCACAGCTGTGGAGTAGATTGCAGCTGCAGCTTGGATTCAGTCCCTGGCCTGGGAACTTCCATATGCCATGGGTGCAGTCTTTAAAAAAACACTTTGCAATCTAGTGCTTGGGAACTATGACCCTGAGAGGCCACCAGGTAATGACCTGCCTTGGTCTGGTCTGTCTCTGGTGATCTTGGCCAGAGAAGAGAAAAACGTGAAATCAGAGCTCTGTTCCATCTTATGGTCCCCTGGGGAGGCGTATTTTACAAAACTGGGAGATTTTTAGGCCCCTATAAAGAGAAAGATGATTTTTTGGACTCTGTGTGGCCAAAATATTCTTTAGACTCTGGAGAAAGATCTCAAAACTTGTTATTTTTTGCTCAGTTGGAGAAAACTAGTTTGATAGATTTTTTTTTTTTCAAAATTTTGACCCTGAGAGAAAGCTCAAATTATAACTCTTACCATGTCCTTGGAATGCAAACACAACTCACACTGCCTGAGGCTATAGCCTGGGGGTTAAGTGGTAGAACCTGAAACTGGAAAACAAGAAGAGGGGGAAGAGGCTTTGTAAAGGAAACCTATTCCAATGTTATTTGTAAACTAATGAATTTTATATTACAATGTCTGATTTATCACTAAGTTTTAAAATAAATCTGAGATCTCTGTTCTGTCTTCATATAAAAATGGATTAATAAGTGAGCTCTATTTAAATTGTTTTAAGGAAATTAAGTGCTCATATAACTTCTCAAATACAATGAACTTTCACATGATCTGGGGAATATAATATTCAGTGTTAAATTAATATCTGATATTAAAGTTTGTTGGTTTAATTAATATAGACATGTCTTTAGAGTCATTAAGTATAAAACATTTATTGTACCTAGGTTTTCTAGATGCCAAATAAGTCATATTACATCTATTGCAAAATTTGTCAGCAAGAAAACATTAACTTCGTATGATGATATTTTCATTAGTAATGAAATAGAGATAAATGGGATAGAATCTTTTAGGAGAACTCTTTAGGAATAACTGTGTTTTAGTTTCTCCAGAGGTTGGTAACTTGAAACTTTAGAGTTTTACTAAATTAAGGTAAATAATGAGGATTCACTGAATGTCTAGATCTTTTTTTTTTTTTTTTTGTCTTTTGTCCTTTTTTAGGGCTGGACCTGCAGCATATGGAAGTTCCCAGGCTAGGGTTCAAATCAGAGCTGTAGCTGCCAGCCCTACGCCAGAGCCACAGCAACGTGGGATCCGAGCCGCATCTGCAACCTACACCACAGCTCACGGCAACGCCGGATTGTTAACCCACTGAGCAGGGGCAGGGACCGAACCTGCAACCTCATGGTTCCCAGTCGGATTCATTAACCACTGCGCCACGACGGGAACTCCCCAAGATCATTTTTAATTAAGGTAAAATACTGGAACACTGATTGCTAGGTAAGTCTTAGTTTGGCTAACAGTCTTCTTATGAGAAAAAAAATTTTTTTTTTTTTTTTGTCTTTTTAGGGCCACACCTGGGGCATATGGAGTTTCCTAGGCTAGGGGTTGAATTGGAGCTGTAGTCACTGGCCTATACCATAGCCACAGCAATGTCAGATCTGAGCTGCATCTGCGACCTACACCACAGCTCACAGCAGCACCAGATCCTTAACCCACTGAGTGAGGCCAGGGATCAAACCTGCATCTCCATGGTTTCTAGTCAGATTTGTTTCCACTGAGCCACAACAGGAACTCTGAGAAAAAATGTTTAAAAGTTTGGGTTTATTAGACAAACATCTTGTACCTCACTAAAAAAAGAAATTATGCTGAGACGATGTATGTGGTTTTGGTTTTGTTTTTCTTTTTTTGCTGCCCCACAGTACGTGGAGTTTCCGGGCCAGGGATCAGACCCATGCTGCAGCTGTGTCAGCACCAGATCCCCAGGCCACTGTTGGGGCTAGGCATAGAACCTGTGCCCCAGCTCCCCAGAGACGCTGCCAATACTGTTGCACCACAGTAGGAACTCCAGAAAATGTATGTTTTTAAAGGTTATGGAGGAGTTCCCGTTGTGGCACAGTGGTTAACGAATCCGACTAGGAACCATGAGGTTGTGGGTTCGATCCCTGGCCCTGCTCAGTGGGTTAAGGATCCGGCATTGCCATGAGCTGTGGTGTAGGTCGCAGATGTGGCTCGGATCCCACGTTGCTGTGGCTGTGGTGTAGGCCAGTGCTTACAGCTCCGATTCGACCCCTAGCCTGGGAACCTCCAAATGCCGCAAGAGTGGCCCAAGAAATGGCAACAAAAATAAAAAATAAAAGAAGGTTATGTAATGTGTTCACCAAGTTTGCCAATCAAGAAATGCTGGTATAACAAATACTTTACAATGGCTTGCTTCCTGGTTATTGCTGGAGAATACTGGTTAAAGATAATAATACATGTAATTAAACTACTAAAATAATAAGGAAAGTGTTTCAGTATGTAAAGAAAGGATATATGTTGTTAGTGCAAGAAGGTATAAAGAATGGATACTAAAAAAAAAAAAAAAAAGAATGGATACTTTTGTTGAGGGACAAAAAGTAATTTTGTCCTAGAGCCAGTTGTCACTGGATGGGAAAGAAAATCAGGGACAAACTAATATGGATAATGATAGGATGTTTGTGGAAAAGGACCCTTGAGAAATGAGTTTTGTTCATGGTCAAGACTGGCCAAAACTAGATTGATTTTAATTAAGTGAATAAGTTTTGTTATTAAAAGTAGGCTGGCACAAGATTGGAGTTTGATTTTCTCTGTTAAGAGAACAAAGTTTTGGAGTTCCCATCGTGGCTCAGTGGTTAACAAATCTGACTAGGAACCTTGAAGTTGCGGGTTCGATCCCTGGCCTTGCTCAGTGGGTTAAGGATCCGGCGTTGCTGTCAGCTGTGGTGTAGGTTGCAGATGCGGCTTGGATCCCACGTTGCTGTGGCTCTGGTGTAGGCTGGCAGCTACAGCTCTGATTGGACCCCTAGCCTGGGAACCTCCATATGCCGTGGGAGTGGCCCAAGAAATGGCAAACAGACAAAAAAAAAAAAAAAGTTTCCTGGAATATCGAGCTGCTTTTGATTATAGATTGTAAGACTCCTAAGTTTCTTTCTCTAGCTACCTTTGGCATGTTTCAGAGGGCATCTAAAGCATCTTAATGAGAAGTATTTAATGAATTGGGATTATTTTATATTACATGAGAATCATTGGCACATGAGTGGAGATAAACATTCCTAGGTTATATTGTATGGATAAATGTAATTAATATAAATGTCCTAGAAATTACATGAAGTTCCTGAAATTTGATTATGTCCTAATGTTATCAGTCAATTCTAGTTATTATCTTAACCAGGTTGCTGTGACATACATTTTAAGTTTCTTTGTCAATTACATAGCAATTAGATCTTTGGGCCTTTTTAAGTCTTTTGTCATTCTCAACGAGTTAATGTTTCACTAGATGTTTTTGCAACAGTGCTTCATCTTCAGGAAGATTCATAGAAAGGACTTCTTGACAAGTAGAGGTTTCTGATAACTTTCAGATCATACTGCTGAACTGGGTAAGAAATTAAAGTATTCTGATAGAAACCCTGATGATCTCATAAAAATGTTTACTGAATGTTTGTCTCCATATTAAAATGGAAAGAAAAGTCTCTAGGAAAGGTGTCACAGAGTGTAACTACTCATGGCATGTATCACTGCTTATTTTAAGTCCACTGCTAGAAGCATGTGTACAATATTTGTGTGACAATTGACAAAATGTATAGCCTATAAAATGTTTCCCCATTAATCTACCTCTGAGCTTATTTACTGTTTCATTAATTTCTCCCCAGCATGAGCAACTAGGCAAAGGTGTGTGTGTGTGTGTGTGTGTGCGTGTGTGTGTGTGTGTGTGTGTGTGTGTGTGTGTGTGTGTGAGTGTGTGTACACACATAAAAGTAGGCCTAGCCCTAAGGACATGATACACCCAGAGGCAGGAAGCACCCACCCTGGCATTGAGGGACAAAATTTTGATCATCAATGCTTTCTATAGAAAGATTTGCAATCAAAAGGGAAAAATGTGAGTTCTCTTGTGACTCAGTGGGTTCAGGATCCAGCATTGTCATCGCAGTGGTCTGGGTTACTGCTGTGGCATGTGTTTGATCCCTGGCCCAGGAACTTCCACATGCTGCAAGTGTAGTCAAAAAAAAAAAAAAAAAAAAAAGAAAGAAAAAAGAAAAGAAAATAATGGAGGAAATTTTCTCCATCGTTGAGGTATGGGGAAGTCATTCTGTCTTATACATGATGTAACTTGAACTTCAGGCTGGTCTGAACAGCCTGTTTATGGCCAGAGAAACATACATCATACGTCTGCTTTAACCATTAAAGTAAAGAATATATTTTTTAAAGTAAAAATAGGGTAATTATAGTTCAGGCATCCAGATGGAGCTGGGTGTTCATTTTGGACATGGTTTCAGACAGATTGCTGTATCACTGAGAGCATGAATTTTCTGAGCTATATCAGTGTCAAGGATACCACCAGCTGTTCTCACAACAGTATCTGCCAGCAGCTGCCAGTAACCTTATTGTCTTAAGGTCTCGTCTTATAACTATGAAACGCTTCTCTTACTTTAGGAATAGTGATGGCAAATGAGACAACTCATGACATAGCCCCCCAGCAGAAGACATAAGGTTCTTGAGCCAGAATAGTACTAGCAAAAAAGGAAATGTGTGTAATAGCCTAGAGCTCCTTCTATATATATATGAATAACCCCAGAAAAGTTGAAACCCAAATAAGTAGAGTAATTCAAAAGGCTCCTTGGTTACAGAATGTACGTAAGGAAGACCCACTTCAAAACTTTTTTTTTTTTCTGACTGCATGTGGAATAGGAGGACTCTTTCAAGGAATACTACAAGCGTGCCTTTTGGTCATTATATTCACTGTGATGTGACTGCTAATTTTCAAATATTTGTCCAGGAGCTATGAAGAGGAATCGAGAGGTAATATTTTCATAATACAAAATATTGATGCTAAGCTTGAGACTCAAGAATTCTTTTAAAAAAAAAAAAACTTATTGACTAACAATGTTGTATTAGTTTCAGATATACATGTATATATATATCCATTCTTTTGTCCCACATAAGTTATTACAGAATATTTAGATTTCCCTATGCTATATATTAGGTCCTTGTTATCCTATTTTATATATATTAGTGTCTATCTGTTATTCCCATCCTCTTAGTTTATCCCTCTCCCCCACAGTTTCCCCTTTGGTAATCTTAAGTTTGATTTTGAAATCTATGAGTTGATTTCTATTTCATAAATAAGTTATTTTGTATGGTATTTTATTAGATTCCACATATAAGTGATATAATATGGTATTTGTCTTTCTCTGTCTGACTTCACTTAGTATGATAATCTCTAGGTCCATCCAAACCTCAGCAAATGGCATTTTTTTTTTTTGGCGTTTGTCTTTTTAGGGCCATACCTGTGGCATATGGAGGTTCCCAGGCTAGGGGTCGAATCGGAACTATGGCTGTCAGCCTATTCCACAGCCACACAGCAACGCCGGATCTGAGCTGTGTCTGAGCTCACTGAAACGTCAGATCCTTAATCCACTGAGTAAGGCCAGGGATTGAACCCAAGCCCTCATGGATCTTAGTCGGGTTTGTTAACCACTGAGCCACAATGGGAACTCCTGCAAATTGCATTGTTTTGTTCTTTTTTATGGCTGAGTAGTATTCCATTGTGTATATGCACCATATCTTCTTTATCCATTCTTCTGTTGATGGATGTTCAGGTTGTTTCCATGTCTTGCTGGTATGAACACTAGGGTACGTTATCTCTTCAAATTAAGGTTTTTTCCACATAGATCCCCAGGAGTAGGACTGCTCGATCATATGGTAATTCTATATTTAGTTTCCTGAAGAATCTCCATACAGTTTTCCATAGTGGTTGTACTAATTTACATTCCCACCAACAGGGTAAGAAGGTTCCCTTTTTTCCATACCCTCTCCAGCATTTATTATCTATAGACTTTTTGATAATGGCCATTCTAACTGGTATGAGGTGATACTGCATAGTTTCAATTTGCATTTATCTAACAATTAGCTATGTTGAGTATCTTTTCATGTGTCTGTTGACCATCTGCTTGTCTTCTTCGGAGAAATGTCTATTTTTTCTTGTTTTTTTCCTTTTTAGGGCCACATCTGTGGCATAAGGAAGTTCCCTGGCTATGGGTCAAATCAAAGCTGGAGCTGAAGCCTACACCACAGCCATAGCAACACTGGATCCAAGCCCCACATCTGTGACCTACACAGCAGCTTGTGGCAATGCTGGATCCTTAACCCACTGAGTGAGGCCAGGGATCAAACCTGCATCCTCATGGTGACTGTCCAGTTCTTAACCTGCTGAGCCACAAAGGGAACACCAAGAAATCTGTTTAAATCTTCTGACCATTTTTTGATTGGATTTTATATGTATATAAAGCTGCATGAGTTGTTCCCTTGTGGTGCAATGAGTTAAGGATCTGATACTGGGTGGCTCAGGTTGCTTCTGTGGCATAGGTTTTATCCCTAGTCCAGGAACTTCCACATGCTGTAGATGAGGAAACAAACAAAACAAACAAACAAAAAACCTGCAGGAGATGTTTGTATATTTTAGAGATTAGGCTCTTATTGGTCGCTTCAGTTGCAAAGATTTTTTTCTCATTCTGTGGATTGTCTTTTCGGTTTTTTTCCAATGATTTCCTTTGCTGTGCACAAGTTTTTAAGTTTAATTAGGTCCCATTTGTTTGTTTTTATTTTCATTGCTCTAGGAGGTGGATCTAAAAAGATATTGCTTCTCGCAGCAATTTGTCAAAGAATGTTCTGCCTATGTTTTCCTCTAGGAATTTTATAGTATCTGGCCTTACATTTAGATCTTTAATCCATTTTAAGTTTATTTTTGTGTATGGTGTTAGAGAATGTTGATTTCACTTTTACATGTAGCTTTCCAGTTTTCCTAGAACTACTTATTGAAGCGACTGTCTTTTCTTCTGATTGTATATTCTTGCCTCCTTTGTCATAGATTAGTTAACCGTAGGTATGTGGGTTTATCTCTGAGCTTTTTATTCTGTTTTCTTGATCTATACTTCTGTTTGTGTGCCAGTACTATACTGTTTTGATCACTGTAGCTTTGCAGTATAGTCTGAAGTCAAGGAGCCTGATTTCTGTAGTTCCATTTTTCTTTTTCAGGATTGCTTGGGCTATTTGGGGCCTTTTGTGTTTATGTACAAATTAAAAAATTTTTTTCTTCTAGTTCCGTGAATAATCCCATTGGTAATTGAATAGGAATTACATTGATTCTGTAGATTGCCTTGGGCAGTATGCTCATTTTAACAATATTGATGAAAGAGCACGGTATAGCTTTCCATCTGTTTGTGTCATCTTTGATTTCTTTTATCAGTCTTATAGTTTTAGGAATACAGCTATTTTACCTCTTTAGATAGGTTTATTCCTAAGCATTTTTATTCATTTTAATGTGATGGTAAATGGGATTGTTTCCCTAATTTTACTTTCTGGCCTTTCATTGTTAGTGTATAGGAATGCAAGAGATTTCTGTGTATTTTGTACCCTGTAGTTTTACTGAATTTATTGATTAGCTCTAATAGTTTTCTCTTAGCATCTTTAGGATTTTTTTATGTACAACATCATGTCATCTGCAAACGGTGACAGTTTTACTTCTTTTTCAATTTGGCTTCCTTTTATTTCTTTTTCTCCTCTGATAACCGGGGCTAGGACTTTCAAAACTATGTTGAATAAAAAATGAGAGTGGAGATCCTTGTCTTGTTCCTAATCTTAGTGGAAATGCTTTCAGCTTTTCACCATGGAGAATATTGTTAGCTATGGGTTTGTCATATATAGCCTTTATTATGTTGAGGTAGGTTCCCTCTATGTTTACTTTCTAGAGAGTTTTTATCATAAATAGATATTGAATTTTACCAGGAACTTTTTCTACATCTATTTAGATGATCACATGGTTTTTATTCTTCAGTTTGTTAATATGGTGTATCACACTGCTTGATTTGGGGATATTGAAAAGTCCTTTCATTCCTGGGATAAACCCCACTTGATGATGGTGTATGATCCTCTTAATGTATTGCTGGATTCAATTTATTAATATATATTTTTTTGTCTTTTTGCCATTTCTTGGGCCACTCCTGTGGCATATGGAGGTTCCCAGGCTAGGGGTTGAATCAGAGCCGTAGTTGCCAGCCTACGCCAGAGCCACAGCAATGCAGGATCCGAGCCACGTCTGCGACCTACACCACAGCTCAGGGCAACGCCAGATCATTAACCCACTGAGCAAGGCCAGGAATCGAACCTGCAACCTCATGGTTCCTAGTCAGATTCGTTAACCACTGAGCTACGATGCGAACTCCCAATTTGTTAATATTTTGTTGAGGATTTTTACATTTATGTTCATCAGTGGTATTGCCTGTAGTTTTCTTTTTTTGTGGTATCTTTCCCTGGTTTTGGTATCAAGGTGATGGTGGCTTCATAGAATGAGTGCAGAAATGTTCCTTACTCTGCAGTTTTTTTGAAGAGTCTCAGAAGAATAAATGTTAACTCTTTTCTAAATGTTTGATAGAATTAGCCTGAGAAGCCATCTAGTCCTGAACTTTTATTTTTCAGAAGTTTTAAAATCACAGTTTCAATTTCAGTACTTGTGATTGGTACATTCATATTTTTTATTTGTTCCTAGTTCAGTCTTGGAAGGTTGTACCTTTTCTAAGAATTCATCAGTTTCTTCTAGGTTGTCCATTTTATTGGCATATATTTGCTCATAGTAGTCTCTTCTGATCCTTTGTATTTCTGTGGTGTCAGTTGTAACTTCTTTTTCATTTGTGATTTTATCAGTTTGGTCCTTTTTTTTTTTTTTTTTTGCTTGATGAATCTGGTTAAAAGTTTATAAATTTTGCTTATCTTTTCAAATAACTAAGTTTTGATTTCTTTTCTATTGTTTTTTAGTCTCTATTGATTTCTGCTCTGATGTTTATGATTTCTTTCCTTCCACTAACTTTGGGTTTTGTTTGTTCTTTCTCTAGTTGCTTTAGGTGTAAGGTTATGTTGTTTGAGAGGTTAAGATTATATTGCTATAAACTTCCCTCTTAGAACTGTGTTTGCTGTGGCCCATGGGCTTTGGATTGTTGTGTTTTCTTTTTCGTGTTCTTTTTTATGGCTGCACCTGCAGCACATCGAAGTTCCTGAGCCAGGGACTGAATCCAAGCCACAGATGCAACTTAGAGCACAGCTGTTGCAATGCCAGATCCTTTAACCCATTGTGCCAGGCAGGGGAGTGAAACAGCAACCCGAGCCACTGCAGTCGGATTCATAACCCACTGTGCCACAGCAGGAGCTCTGGTGTTTTCATTTTCATTTGTCTCTAGGGTTTTTTTTTTTTTAAAGTTTCCTCTTTAATTTCTTCAGTGATCTATTGGTTATTTAGTAGAATATTTTTTCTGTATATTCCTTTTTTTTTTCTTGTTGATTTCTAACCTCTGTGTGGTTGGAATAGATGCTTGATAATATTTCAGTTTTCTTAAGTTTATCAAGGCTTGATTCATGGCCTAGCATGTGATCTATCCTGGAGAATGGTCTATATATGCACTTGAATTTGTATTCTGTTGCTTTTGGATGGAATGTTCTATAAATATCAATTAAATCTATCTTGTCTAGTGTATCATTTAAGGCCTATCTCTCCTTAATTGATTTTCTGTCTGGATGATCATCCATTGATGTAAGTGGGGTGTTCAAGTCCCCTGCTATTATTAGGTTACTGCCAATTTCTCCTTTTATGTCTGTTAATATTTGCTTTATGTACTGAGGTGCTCCTGTGTTAGGTGTATATAATATTTCCAATTGTGATATCTTCTTATTGGATTGATCCCTTGATCATTTTGTAGTGGACTTCTTTTTCCTTTGTAACTGTCTTCATTTAAAGCCCATTTTGCCTGATATGAGTATTGCTACTCTGTCTTTGGATTTCCCGTGTGGGGAATACACTTTTCCATCTGCTCACTTTCAGTCTGTATGTGTCCCTAGATCTGAAGTGGGTCGCTGTGTATGTCTTTTGATTGGAGCATTTAATCTATTTACATTCAGTGTAATTATCCATATGTGTATACTTATTGGCATTTTGTTGTTTTGGATTTGTTATTTTTTATCTTTTTTCTTTCATTCCTCTTTTGTTCTCTTGTGACTTGATGATTATCTTTAGTATTGTATTTAGTTTGTTTTTTCTTTTTGTATATGTCTATTGTACTTTTTGGTTTGCAATTCCTATGAGATTTTGATATGTAGTCTGTATATATGTAATTGTTTTAGGTTGCTGGTCTCTTAATTTCAAATATATTTTGATTATTCTGCATTTGTACTTTCCTCATGATTGATAGTTTTGATATCATATTCAACTGTGGCTGATTTCCTACTTTTATTTTATGTTTGCCTTTACCAGTGAACTTTCCTCTTAGTAATTTTCTTGTTTCTAGTTGTGGTCTTGTCTTTTCTGCTTAGAGAAATTTTTTGAGCAGTTACAAACCTGGGGTGGTGGTGCTGAATTCACTGAGCTTTTGCTTGTCTGAAAAGCTTTTGATTTCTCTATCAAATCTGAATAAGATCATTGCTGGGTAGAGTATTCTTGGTTGAAGAGTTTTCCCTTTCATCAGTTTTAAACAAGTCATGCCACTCCCTTCTGGTCTGCAGAGTTTCTGCTGAAAAATCTACTGATAGCCTTATGAGGGTTCCCTTGTATATTATTTGTTGGTTTTCCATTGTTGCTTTTAATATTTTTTGTCAGCTTTATTAATATGTGTCTTGGCATGTTCCTCTTTGCATTTATCCTATATGGGATTCTTTGCATTTCCTGAACTTGAGTGTTTCCTTTCCCATGTTAGGGAATTTTTCAGCTGTAATTTCTGCAAATATTTTCTTGGGCCTTTCTCTTTCTCTTCTCCTTCTGGGATGCCTGTAATGCGAATGTTGGTACATTAATGTTGTCCCAGAGGTCTCTTAGACTGTCCTTATTTCTTTTTATTCTTTTTTCTTTATTCTTTTTCTGTGGCAGTGATTTCCTCCACTCTGTCTTCCTGTTTACTTACTCATTCTTTTCCCTAGGTTATTCTACTATTGATTCCTTCTAGAGTGTTTTTCATTTCAGTATTGTTCATCTTCGTTCTTTAGATCTTCTAGCTCTTTGTTAAACATTTAACTTCTTGAACTGTCCCTCCATTCTTTTTGGGGGATCTTGAATCATCCTTGCTATCATCATTCCCATTTTCAGGTAGATGGCCAATCTCTCTTCATTTATTTGTTTTTTTGTTTGTGTGTGTGGGGGGGGGGTTTAACTTGTTCCTTCATCTGAAACACATTTTTCTGTTTTCTCATTTTGCCTGACTTTCTGTCTCCTTTCTGCAGGCTGAAGGATTGTGGGGCCTCTTCCTTCTGGTGTCTGCTCCCTGGTGGGTAATTTTGGTCTAGGGGTTTGTGCAGGTTTCCTGGTGGGAGTGACTGGTGCCTGCCCAGTGATGAGTGGAGGTGGGTCTTATTCCTTGGGTGGTCATGCTCAAGAGGGGTGTTTAGGCTGTGAGCTCAGGACAACCTTAGGCACCCTATAGGAGTTTAAATTTTTTGATACAGGGCCACTTTTATTGTGGATACCTGCCACCTCTTTCCTAAGTGTATGCTAACTGTTATCCCCTTGATAGGAGGTGTGATTGATGTAGTGGTGACCAGAGCCTGCACTGGATATTGAGTAGGGCTTCCTCTTTTTTCTGTGGTTGTCACTGCCATGTCAGGAGGAGGATATGCTCCCTAGCTATTCGAGCAGGAGCCCCCAGAGCTGTTTATAAGCTGTGTTTCTGCCCTGTGGGGTGAAGTAGGCAGAACTAGAGTGCTCCCACCAGGAGAGGAGCCTGTGAGTATTCCTCTGCTGGAGCTGTTCACTTGTGAGTGTGCTTTGTTGTGTCACCTTTGACCTGTTGTGTGGGTTTACAAAGTACGCTATTGTTGGCATGGCTCTCAGCCCCACCTGAACTTTGGGTATGCTGGCAGTTGGCCATGTTATCTCTCAGGTGGTGTTTTCACCATGCTACCACCGCAGATCCATCGAAATCAGGTCTGAGGACAGCAATAGTCGTGCATCTTGGCCTGCTGTGGGAGCTACGGAGGCAGCTCCTGGTCTAGCTGCTGTGTGTATGTGACCACAAAGCCCAAAGCTACTAAAACCAGATCTGTCTTAGCTGTGGGAGTACTCGTCCATTGGAATGTTCCATAGGTGCTGACTTTACAAAGTCAGCAGTGGAGGTATAAATCTGAGGTTCTCACAGCCAGGGAGAGAGATTTCTGCTCTTCTTCCTTAGTCACATGGCCCATGGGGCTCAGCTGTGGTTAAACTCCACCTCTGCATGTGGGCAACCCACTGGAGACTGCCCAGGTGGGAGGTGGGTGGGCAGTGACCAGTTGCATGATCTCACTTTTGTGGGTGTGGCAAGCCAGAGCTTGGAGCAAGCATGTCTGCCCAAGTGGGAGGCTCCCTCAGGGCCTGCAGAGGCAAGGCCCCAAGTGGGAGCTTCCCTCAGGGCCTGCAGGGGCAGGGGCCTGCGTGAGGGAAGAGGCTGCAATGGTGGCTCCGCCCCTTGATATCACTTAACAATGGTGCTTAGTTTCTGTGGCCACCCAGGCCACCTCCCCAGACATTCCTGGCTGTGGTGTTATGCCTTCCACCCTCCAGGCTGCCTTGGCACAGTCACCTGCAGTTCTCTCCCCAAGTCTATTCTCTAAAACCTCATGTTTCAGCACCCGGCCTGTGCTGTATCCATGGTCACAAGTTTCAGGCTGGGACATGCAGGGGATGGAATGGACCATCAGTATAGGTCTCATTGTGTCCCACCTGCCGCAGACCAGTGCTGTGTCCTCCTCCAGGCCTCAGAAGTACCTTTCCTGTCCTAGCTGACCTCCCTCTTTAGCTCCAGGGTTGCAGGTCCTAAACTGCTTCCACTTCTCTTTTCTGTCTTTTTTCCCTTCGTCCTACCCAATTATGTGGAGATCCTTCTTGTACTGCAGGTGTTTGAGGCCTGCCAGTGTTCAGTAAGTGTCCTATGAAGATTATTCTATTTGTAGATGGATTCCTGATGTGTTTGTGGGAAGAGGTGAGATCCACATCATCCTACTCTCACAGCTTTATCTCATCAAGACTCAAAAATCCTTTAAAATTAATGTCAATGAGAGATTGGGCAGCCAAGATGGCAGACGAGCAAGCCCTCATCTCAGCTCCTCTCATGAGCTCACCAAAGTCATGGCCAATGCAGAATAACCATGGCAAGGAAGACTGGAACCTACTATAAAAGATCTACACTAAAGACATAAAGAAGGAACCACAATGAAACCAGTAGGTGGGGCAGACTCTTGACACAGTCAAAATTCCATAGTCCCCTGGTGGGCGACCCCACAAACTGGAGAGTAATTATCCTGCAGAGGTTCTCCCAAGGAGTGAGAATTTAGAGCCTCACATCAGGCTCCCCCATCTGAGTGAGGGTCTGGCACGGAGAAGATGAGCTCCCAGAGCATTTGGCTTTAATTGCAGGAGCCCCAGAGGACTGGGGGGAGATAGAGACCTCAGTCTTAAAGGATGCACACAAAATCTCACACATACCAGGACCAGTGGCAAAAGGAGGAATTTGATAGCCTGGGCCAGACTTACCAGCGGGTCTTACAGGGTCTCCTGGAGAGGCAGGGGACAGCAGCACCTCACCCTGGGAACATAAATACTGAGGGTAGGTATATTGGAGAACATTAAGCTATATGAACACTGCTGAGGCTGATGGCTGCCATGTGGATCATGAGTGCCAAGTCCTGGCCACATAGTCAGCAGACAGGCTGCCTAAGAATAAAGAGCCCACAGCCACCTCTGGACATGCCCTTTGACATGGCCCATCCCACCAGAGGGCCAAGACCCAGCTCCACCCCCCAGTGAACAGGCACCAGCCCCTCCCTCCAGGAAGCTTGCACGAGCCTCTTGACCAGCCTCATTCATAAGACAGACACCCAAAGCAAAAAAACTACAATCCTGCAACACAGGCCAGACCCTACCTGAGGATCAAATGGGCCCAGGTACTGGCCCTGCCTGCTGATAGGCCAGCACAAACTTTGGGATGCCCTGACCCCATACCCAACACCCTTACCCAACCAAATCTGAATGAGCTCTGAAATCCCTGGGTGTTACAGCCAGACTTCAGGAGCCAGCTCTGCCTGCCAGTAGTCTGGCACTAGTCATAGGATCTGGCTTCACCTGCCAGTGGGTGGGTAGCAGCCCCTGAGTCTTCAGGACCCTAATTCCACCTACCAGTGAGCCAACAGGAGCCTCAGGGCCCACTAGGATCTCACAACCAGCCACCTTGTGACCAGGCCCCACTAAATAGCAGCCAGCATCATCCACACAAGGCAGGGCCTGGCACCCAGCCAGACTAGGGACCGAAAAGCTTATCAGACTAACACATAGCCCACCGCAAGAGAAGGACCTATGTATCCCTCATAGGAACCTAGAGTGTACAGCTTGGGTGATGAGAAGGAAGAACACTGCTGAATTGTAGAGGGTGCCTCCTACAGAGAGCCACTCTTCCAAGTCAGGAAGCATAAATAACATACCATATACATAAAAATACAGAGAACAGCTTAAAATGAGACAGCAGAGGAAAACATTCCAGGTAAAGGGACGAGATAAAAACCCAGAAAAAGAACTGAGTTAGGCAACCTACCCAGAGACAGAGTCCAAAGTAATGATTGTAAAGATGATCCAAGATCTAAGGAGGAGAATGGATGCATAGAACAAGAAATTAGAAGTTTTTATCAAAGAATTTGAACATATAAAGAACAACCAAACAAAAAATAAAATAACTGAATGTAAAACTAGAAGGAATCAGTAGTTGACCAAATGATTCAAAAGAATGGATCTGTGAGTTAGCAGACAGTAGTGGAAATCATTGCTGCTGAACAGAAACAAAAATGAAATTAGGACAGTTTAAGAGACTCCTGGAACAACATCAAGTGCACTAATGTTCACATTATAGGGATCCCAGAAAGAGAAGAGAGGTAGGGCCTGAGAAAATATTTGAAGAGATAATAGCTGAAAACCTCACTCACCTGGGAAAGGAAAAAGTCACCAAAGTGCAAGATGTGCAGTCACATCCTGCACCCAAGGAGGAATACACCAAGACATATTAAAAATGACAAAATATTGAAAGAATACTAGAAGCTGCAAGGGAAAAGCAACAAATAACATACAAGGAAATTGCCATAAAACTATCAGATTTTTCAACAGAAACTGCAGGGCAAAAGGGAGCGGCATGGTATATTTAAGGTGATGGAAGGGAAAAACCTATATCCCATAGGCTCTCTTTCATTTGATGAAAAACAAAAATTTTACAGACAAGAAAAGGCTAAAGGAATACACATCACCAAACCAATAAATGTTATAGGAGCTTCTCTAGGTGAAAAATAAAAGGCCACAACTAGAAACAAGATTATGGAATGAAAAACCTCACTGGTAAGGGCAAACATACAGTAAAGAGAGGAAATCATCCATAAAGCTACTAGGGAGAGCAAAAAACAAAAGAAATAAGATCATCTGTACACATAAATAAGCAGTTAAGGGATACACAAAATAGATGTAAATATAATATTGACTAATTATGAGGGGAGGAGAGTACAAATGCAGGGTATTTAAAATTCATTTGAAATTAAGAGATTGACAACTTAGGACAATCACATGTATGTGTGTGTATGTATATACATATATATACATACATCATGTGTGGATAGACTGCTACACAAAAGCCTGATAACCACAAACCAAAAATCTATAATGCATAAATACACAAAAAGGAATCTAAACATAACACTAAAGATAGTTACCAAACCACCAGAACAAAAGAAAAACAAATCTAAAACATTAACAAAATGGCAGTAAGAACATTCATATCGGAATTCCTGTTGTGGCACAGTGGAAATGAATCAACTAGGAACCATGAGGTTGTGGGTTCAATCCATGGCTTCACTCAGTGGGTTAGGGATCTGGCATTGCTGTGAGCTATGGTGTAGGTTGCAGAGGTGACTTAGATCCTGCATTGCTATGGCTGTGGTGTAGGCTGGCAGCTGTAGCTCTGACTTGACCCCTAGCCTGGGAACCTCCATATGCTATGTGTGTGGCCCTAAAAAACAAAAATTATATATATGTATAAATGTGTGTGTGTATGTATATGTGTATATATGTGTGTGTGTGTGTGTGTGTGTGTATATATATATATCAATAATTACCTTAAACATAAATGGACTAAATTTTCCAACCAAAAGACAGACTGCCTGAATGGATACAAAACTAGACCTGGGAAACCTATGCGGTGCAGCAGGTTAAGGATCTGGCATTGCTGTAACTGTGGCACAGGTCACAGCTGCAGTGCAGTTTCAAAACCTGGCCAGTGAACTTCCATATTCAGCAAGTGCAGCCAAAAAACAAAAAAAAAAAAACAAAAAAAAAAACAAAAAATACCAGCATATTTGCTGCCTGTAAGAGACTCACTTCAGATCTAGAGACACATATAGACTGAAAGTGAGGGGATGGAAAAAGGTATTCCATGAAAATGGAAATCAAAAGAAAACTGGACTAGCAATACTCATGTCAGTCTTCTAAAATAAAGACTGGAGTTTCTGTTGTGTCTCAGCAGTAATAAACCTGACTAGTACTCATGAGGACTCAGGTTTAATCCCTGGCCTCACTTAGTGGGTTAAAGGATCTGGCATTGCCATGACCTGTGATGTAGACCACAGATGCAGCTCAGATCTGGTGTTGCTGTGGCTGTGGAGTAGGCTGGCAGCTCAGCTCTGATTCCTAGCTTGGGAACTTCCATATGCAATGGGTGTGGCCCTAAAAAGACAAAAATAAAGTAAATATATATATATGGAGAGAGACTGTTAGAAAAGACAAAGATACTACATAATGATCAAGGGGTCAATCCAAGAAGAAGCTATCACAATTGGAAATATATATGCATCCAGCACAGAAACACCTCAATATATAAGGCAGATATTAACAGACATAAAAGAAATTGACAGTAACACAATAATAGGTGACTTGAACTCCCCACTTACATCAATGGACAGATCATCCAGACAGAAAATAAGGACACACAAGCCTTAAAGAACACATTAGACCAGATGTACTTGATTGATATTTATAGAGCATTCCATCCAAAAGCAATAGAATACACATTCTTTTCAAATGCACATGGAACATTCTCCAGGACAGAGCACATGCTGAGCCACAAATCAAGCCTTGGTAAACTTAAGAAAACAGAAATCTTATCATAGCATTTTTTCCTGACCATAACCCTTTGAGATTAGAAATCAACCACAAGAAATTTAAAGAAAACAGCAAAACCCACAAACACCTGGAGGTTAAACAATATTCTAAACCAATGTATCACTGAAAAAATTAAAGAGGCAACATAAAAAACACCTAGAAACAAATGAAAAGGAAAACATGACGATCTAAAACCCATGAGTCAGAGTTCCTGTAGTGGTGCAGTGGTTAATGAATCCGACTAGGAACCATGAGGTTGTGGGTTTGATCCCTGGCCTTGCTCAGTGGGTTAAGGATCTGGCAGTACCATGAGCTGTGGTGTAGGTTGCAGATGCAGCTTGGATTCCGTGTTGCTGTGGCTCTGGCGTAGGCTGGTGGCTACAGCTCCAATTGGCCCCCTAGCCTAGGAACCTCCATATGCCACAGGAGCAGCCCTAGAAAAGACAAAAAAAATAAAACCCATGGGTCATAGTAAAAACAGTCCTAAGAGGGAAGTTTATAGCAATACAGTATAGTCTTACCTCAGGAAATAAGAAAAATCTCAACCTAATCTTACACCTAAAGCAACTATAAAAAACAAACAAACAAACAAACCCAAAGTTAGTAGAAGGAAAGAAATCATGAACAGGTTTTTAAGAAAATCAGCAGAAATAAGTGAAATAGATACTAGAAAAAGGTAGAAAAGATGAATGAAACCAAAAGCTGAAAAGATAAAGTTGATAAACTTTTAACCAGACACATCAAGAAAAAGAGCGACCAAATCAATAAAATCATGAATGAAAAAGTTATAGCCAACATCGCGGAAATACAAAGGATCAGAAGAGACTACTATGAGTACCTATATGCCAATAAAATGAACAACCTGGAAGAAATGGAGGAATTCTTAGGAAGGTACAACCTTCTAAGACCAAAGCAGGAAGAAATAAAAAAATTCGAACAGATGAATACCCATACTGAAATTGAATCTGTAATTTAAAAACTCCCCACAAACGAATGTAAACTGGTACAACCACTATGGAGATCAGTATGGAGATACCTTAGAAATCTATACATAGAATGACCACATGACCCAGCAATCCCACTCTTGGGCATATATCCGGACAAAACTTTCCTTAAAAGAAGACACGTGCACCTACATGTTCATTGCAGCTCTATTCACAATAGCCAAGACATGGAAACAACTCAAATGTCCACTGACAGATGACTGGGTTAGGAAGATGTGGTATGTATACACAATGGAATACTACTCAGCCATAAAAAATGAAATCATGCCATTTGTAGCAACATGGATGGAACTAGAGACTCTCATACTGAGTGAAGTAAGTCAGAAAGAGAAAGACAATATGATATCACTTATATCTGGAATCTAATATAAGGCACAAATGAACCTTTCCACAGAAAAGAAACTCATGGACTTGCAGAATAGACTTGTGGTTGCCAAGGGGGAGGGGGAGGGAGTGGGGTGGATTGGGAGCTTGGGGCTAATAGATACAAACTATTGCCTTTGGAATGGATTAGCAATGAGATCCTGCTGTGTAGCACTGGGAACTATGTCTAGTCACTTATGATGGAGCATGATAATGTGCAAAAATAGAATGTATACATGTATGCTGTACAGTAGAAAAAAATTGTATTGGGGAAATAACTTTAAAAAATAATAACAACAACAAAAAAAAAACATTACCAAAAAATTCCCCAAAGTCCAGGACCACATAGCTTCACAGGCCAATTTTATCAAACATTTAGAAGAGTTAACACCTATCCTCATGAAACTCTTCAAAAAAAAACCCAAAAAACAAAACAAACCCCCCAAAAAAACAGAGTAAGGAATAATTCTGCATTCATTCTATGAGGCCACCATCACCCTGCTACCGAAATCAAGCATATATATCACACAAAAAAATTACAAGCCAATATCATTGATGAACATAGATGCAAAAATCCTCAACAAAATACTAGCAAAAGGGATCCAACAATACCTTTAAAGGATCATATACCTTGATCAGATGAGATTTATCCACACATCAATCAGTATGATACACCACATTAACAAGCTGAAGAATAAAAACAGTATAATCTGGAGTTCCCATCGTGGCTCAGCAGAAACAAATCTGACCAGTAGCCATGAGGGTTGGGGATATGGCATTGCCATGAGCTGTGGTGTAGGTCACAGATGTGGCTCAAATCTGGTATTGCTATGGCTGTGGTGTAGGCTGGTGGCTGTAGTTCTGATTTGATGCCTAGCCTGGGAACCTCCATATACCATGGATATGGCCCTAAAAGACAGACAAAACCCTGTATGATCATCTCAATAGATGCAGAGAAAGCTTTTGATAAAATTCAACATCCATTTATGATTTAAAAAAAAAACTTTGCAGAAAGTGGGTATAGAGGGAACATACCTCAAAATAATAAAGAGAACATATGACAAACCCACAGCTAACATATGCAATGGTGAAAAGCTGAAAGCATATCTTCTAAGGTTAGGAACAAGATAGGGATGTCCAGTCTCACCACTCTTATTCAACATAGTTTTAGAAGTCCTAGCCATAACAGTCACAGAAAGAAAAGAAAATAATCCAAATTGAAAGGAAGAAGTAAAACTTTGTAGCTGTCATGATACTATAAATAGAAAATCCTAAAGATGCCATTAGAAAACTACTAGAGTTCATCAATGAATTTGGTAAAGTCGCAGGATACAAAAGTAAAACATAGAAATCTGTTGCATTTGTATACACTAACAATGAACTATTAGAGAAATTAAGGAAACAATCCCATTTACCATAGTGTCAAAAAGAATAAAATACTTAGGGATAAACCTACTTAAGGAGGTAAAAAACCTGTACTCCAAAGACATTGAAAGAAACTGAAGACCACACAAACATATGGAAAGTTATATCATGTTCTTAGATTAGAAGAATCAATATTGTTAAAATGACCATATTACCCAAGGCAGTCTACAGATTCAATGCAATCCTTATCAGTTGTGCATGCCAGTTTTCACAGAACTGAAACAATGTTTAAGTTTGTATGGAAATACAAAAGACCTTGAGTATCCAAAACAATCTTGAGAAAGAAGAATGAGCTGGAGGAATCAGGCTCCCTGGCTTCAGGCTATACTACAAAGCTACAGTAATCAAAACAGTATGGTACTGGCACAAAAACAGACACATAGATCAATGGAGCAGAATAGAAAGCCCAGAAAAAACTCCCACACACTTATGGTCAATTTATAACAAGGCAAGAATACGCAGTGGCAAAAAGACAGTCTCTTCCATAAATGGTGCTAGGCGAACCAGACAGCTGCGTGTAAAAGTGGAACTGGAATATCTCTAACATCATATACAAAAATAAGCTCAAAATGGATTAAAGGCTTAAATGTGGGACTGGATGCTATAAATGTACCAGAGGAAAACATACACAGAACACTCGTTGACATAAATTGCAGCAATATATTTTTAGATCTGTCTCCTAGAGTAGTGGAAGCAAAAGCAAAAATAAACAAATGGGACCTAATCAAACTTAAAGCTTTTGCACAGCAAAGGAAACTATATGCACAATGGAAAGATAATTACAGAATATAAGAAAATATTTGCAAATTATATGACCAACAAGGGATTAATTTCCAAAATACACAAACAGCTCATACAGGTCAACATCAAAATAACAACCCAATCAAAAAATGGGCAGAAGCTCTAAATAGACATTTTCCCAAAGAAGACATATAGATGGCCAACAGGTACATGAAATGATGCTCAATATCCCTAATTATTAGAGAAACGCAGCCAAAATTACAATGAAATAGGAGTTCCCACTGTGGCACAATAAGATCAGTAGCATCTGCAGTGCCAGAAGGTTCAATTCCTGCCCAGCACAGTGGATTAAAGGATATGGCATTGCTGCAGCTGTAGCACAGATCACAACTTTGTGGCTCAGATCTGATCCCTGGCCTGGGGCAGCCAAAAAAGAAAAAAATAACTACAATGAAGTACTATCTCACACCAGTCAGAGTGGCCATCATCAAAAAGTCTACAAATAACAAATGCTGGAGGAAGTGTGGAGAAAAGGAAACCCTCTTGCACTATTGGTGGGAATGTAAATTGGTGCAGCAACTATGGAGAACAGTATGGAGGCTTCTCAAAAAATTAAAAATAGAGCTACTATAGGGTCCAGCAATCCCACTCCTAGATACATACCCAGATAAAACTATAATTTTAAAATAACAAGTACCCTATGTTCATAGCAGTACTCTCTGCAACAGCTAAGACATGAAAGCAACCTAAATGTCTATAGATGATAAAGATGAGTGTGTGTGTGTGTGTCTAATGGAATATTAGCCATAAAAAAAGAGTGAAATAATGCCATTTCCAGTGACATGGATGGACCTAGAGATTATCATACAAAGTGAAGTCAGGCAGAGAAAAAAAATAATACTTAGATGTGAAATTTTTAAAAATGATATAAATGAACTTAAAGTTCTAACATAGAATCATAGACATAGAAAGCAAACCATGGTTACTAAAGGGGAAAGGAGGAGGGGGGTAAATCAGGAATTTTGGATTAAAAGATACACACTACTATGTATAAAATAGATAATAAATACTGTATAGCATAGGGAACTATATTCAATATTTTATAATTACCTGTCATGGAAAAGAATCCGTGTACACACACACATACACACATGTATATAAATGAATCACTTTGCTGTACACCTGAAACACTGTAAATCAACTATAGTTCAATAAAAAATAATAAAGTTGATGACTTTCCTCTAATCCTGAAAATCTGAAAATCTGACTTTGCTGCCTTTTAGTAGGAAGTGGCCAGAGCGTTCCCCTTAGGACTGAGGAATATCAAAATGGGGGGTATGAAACCAAGCAGGACCCAGTGTGGCCTTTCCAGTGACAGATCCCCCTTCTGTACCCCACCCCTTGTTTGGAGAAAAGCTTTAGCCTCCCAGGCCTCCATCAAGTTCCAAAGAGCAGATTTAATCAGAGAAGTGAGAAAAGGCAAAAACAGGAAAACAGTCAAATCAAAATAATAATTTAGCCATAAAACAAAGTCAGGGACCTTCATTTCCTCCCCGAGGGTAAAAGGTAAGACCGAGTCATCTCCTTGAACTGTGCTGCAGATACTGAAACTCCCAGCAGGCCAAGAAACTGACTGCTGCCCACCAGCAAGTAGACCCCAGACCACCAGACCAGAAGGTGGGTGATGTTGACTCCGGAAACCCATCCGTCAGTCAGAGGGACGTGCACAGGCTGATCAGGCTCCCCGTGCTCTCCCCTCACCTGGCCTTTATGAGTCCTTGTCCGAAAGCCACCAGGGAATTTGGGTCTTTTGTTCGTGAGCTGCCAGGTCTCCTTGCTTGGCCCCATGCAGGGGGGTCCTGCAGTAAAGGCTGCACTTTCCTTCACCACCACCTGGGGGCAGCAGATTGGCTTTGCTGTGTGTAAAGGGAGCAGACCCTGGTTTGGTTTCAGGAACATGTTCAATTACTGGTAGCTGTTATTAGCTACTGAAAATCAAAATATTTTTTAAATTATGCATTAATAGTAACAGCACAAAATATCTAATATCATAAAGCATATCTTCGTATCTTATTTTCTTGGCTAAATTGTTCTAATATGACAAATTCAAAATAGTTTAATATTTATTTCAGCTCGGCACATAAATTTTAATCAAAATATTATGATTACTTGTAAGAGTTAACTATACCATGAAAGGGGCAAGTAGTAAAGAGGAAACGAGCATGAATTCAATGCTGACGCATACACACTCTGCATTTACCAAGCAGTGGCAATTACAAGTGTCCAAGGCTCTTATTAACAGCTGCCTGTGAGTTTGTTAATGAAAAGTTGCTGGATGGGGGTCAGGAGGCAGGGCTGAGCACAGAGGCTCTGCTGGGGCTCTGGCAGGAGCAGGAGCCTGCAGTCAGGCCTGTGTCTGGTGGGTGGGTTTACAAGGGTAGGGAGGAGACCCTAGGAAAGTTTCTGTGCCTCCAGAAAACCGTTTGGCACACACTGCTGTCAAATCCTGTTCTGGTCGCCTTGGTGGGACTGCAGTGATCTGCCCACTAAAGGAACACAGGGCCATACACGGCGCTTATGTGCTAAGGAGCCTGACAACAGCTATGTCAATCGATGTGAAGACATCTTGGTTTCATCTTTGTGTTTCTCACATATCTTCATTTCCATATTGAACCTGCTCATTCATTAATTCACTCCATATTTACTGAGCACCTTTTGCATACAGTTTTCCAAATCTGGGCGTGTGGCAGTGAAGAACCCTGACAAAGACCCCTGTTTTCATGGGACGATGGTTAAAAAGATGCAGAAGAAGGAAAAGGAAGCCACTGCTTACAGCAAGCAGCCCTGGGAGGGAGGTGCCATGTGAGGCGGAACCCAGTGTACGGTGGCAGCGAGCAACACGAGGGCTGACCTTCCCAACGATGGGCCTGTTCAGGGGTGGGAGCTGGCAGAGAGTATGCATCTGTCTGGCCCTGGATGTGATTAATCAGGGCCAAGAGCCCGAAAGTGGACTGATGTGTCCTTGGGTCAATTCCAGCTCTAAAAGCCAGTAGGGTCCAGATTTTGTGGGAAGGAGCGAGTGCTCAGGGAGAGACAGGGTCTCCAGTGCAGAGGCTGGGGGGTCCCACTGCTCCACAGTGGAGGTGTGGTAACTATTTCTTGGAGCAAGCTGCATGGCTAGGGGTGTCTACTTTGTTTCCACTTAATGCAACCCAAACAGTCTGTTCCATGCAGCCCCTGCAGCTGCTGGCTTCCTTTACTCCACCAGCGGCACCACAGGGCTGTGCGAATGGACACCAAGCCATCTTTCCATCGCAGGGCTGGAAGACGAACCACCACTAACTGACGCAAAACGGTGGCTGCAGGGAGTTTCCATCGTGGCTGCTTGGGTTAAGAACCTAACTAGCATCCACAAGGATGCGGGTTCGATCCCTGGCCTCCATCAGGGGTTAAGGATCCATTATTGCCCCGAGTGGCAGTGTGGGTCACAGATGTGGCTTGGGTACTGCATTGCTGTGGCTGTGGTGTAGCCTGGCAGCTGCTGCTCCAATTTGACACCTAGCCTGCGAACTTCCACATGCCACAGATATAGCCCTAAAAAGAAAAAAAAGTGGGTGCAGAGGGGCTTATCAGGTTTTTTTGTCCTTTTTTTTTTAAATTTTGGGGTGATGAATTCCAGTTCTTTAGAGCAATTAACAAAACTGAATTTGCCTTTGCTTCCTCAAGTTTCAAATAAATGCAGCATGTTTGTGTGCTTTTTTTCTTGTACTCATGTAATATACACAATCAGGTTTGTCATCAATGCAGAAAATACTGTTTAAAAGTGACTTACCAGTCATTTCACACTTCAGTAAAGGGCTAGCTTGGATGCACAGATTTTTCTCAGTTTCTCATCACAGTTGACTCAGGTATCTGTGTAGAACTGATGTTTGACCCACCATGTTGTCTCTCTCCTGGTTAAAAATGACCTTAGAAAAAGTTTATGTTTCAAAGGACATCAAAACTAAAGTGAGGCATTCTCTTGTGGTGCAGCAGGTTAAGGATCCTGAGTTGTTGCTGCAGTGGTTAGGGTCCCTGCTGTGGTGAGGTTTCAATCCCCAGGCCAGGAACTTCCACATGCTGCAGCCAAAAAAAAAAAAAAAAGGGAAAAGACCAACAGATTGGGAGAAAATATTTGAAAATTATATATCTCATAGGGAACATGTATCCAGAACATATAATGAACTCTTACAGTTCAACAATAAAAGACAAACATTCAACTAGGACAAAACATCTGAGTAAATGTTTCTCCTGGGAAGATATACTAATAGCCAATAAAAATATGAAATATATAATTCCATCCAATCATACATCAGAACAGAGAAATCTGCAAAGAAGCGGTTTAGTGGTTTCCTGGGGTTGATGGAGAGGAGGATTGACAGACAGCAGGGGAAAAAAGCTCAAGTGCATAGGATTTCTTCTTGAGAGAATAAAAATGCCCTAAATTTGGTCATGGTGATGGTTATACACATCTGTGAATAGTCCAAAAATCACTAAATTGTGTACTTTAATGGGTTAATCATATGGTATATGGCCTATATTTCAAAGCTCTTTTTAAGAAACTGGTACAACATTGTAAATCAACTGTATTTTAATTAAAAAAAAACCTTGCCAACATTTATATTCATCTGAACATGCAAAGGTGTGTTAAATACAGACTGATATTCAAAGTAAGCATATAAAAAAAACCTTTTAAAAGAAAAATAAAGTGACCTTACAGACCGCCTCATCCAACATTTGGTTTCAAAAGGAAGAGATGAAATCCAGAAACACACTGGAACAGCTGTCTGCTGCCAGGCTGCAAACCAGTTTAGGTACAACCACTGTAGAAACCAGGCACTGCTGGAAGGCTCTGGGGATTTTTTATTTTTCCAGTATCACGTCAAAAGCTCTTGGGACCTAAAAGCTCTTTTTCTAGTGGCTTCCATTTTGCAGCAGAGTGCACTCCAGCCCCACTGTGGAGGAGGGGTGCCCACTGGCATCAGGCCATGCAGGGGTCACGTGGAAGTGGGAGCTGGGTCCCAGCTCACATCCTGTGCATCTGACTCCTGAAATGGCCTTGAGCCAGCAGGAGGATGGCACAGCCGAGTCCCCAGTTCTGTCAGGGCAGCTAAGGTGCCACTCTTCCTGTTAGGAGACGTTGCCTCTGTTCTCTGTCCAGTGGGGGCTTCTCGCTGCACCTTTTTTCTTCCTCCGTATGGTTTCCTTCTGTTTTTACACTGAGTTCGCATAGGAATTGGATATTCAGGTTAGCTGTACAGACATCCGCAATGTCTCTTGGGTACTGCCAGTCTCCTAAACACGGCTGCTCCTGGGAGGGGTAGGGGTGTGACATTTTCTGCTGAGTTACGCTGGGTGGTGGTGGTGAGGTGGTAGACAGGGCAGGGGGCACAGATGAGCCCGGCAGCCACAGGGTCACCAAGGCAGAGGAGAGCACCTACGGCAGTCCGGTGTCCAGCTTGCTTAGGGTTGCCCCCCTTGTGTCCCTTCAACTTAGACTTGCCAGAGCTGCTGGGAAGACACCCTAGTGCAGGGGCAGCATCCGGCCCCCCACTGTGGAGCATCCGGTGATCCCTCGGCTGAGTAACTTCCCAGGGATGTAAGTGAACTGCCGATGTCCCCGTTTTCAAGAGCCTACTTTCTAAGAACCATGTCCTGTCGGTTCTGAGACCCTTCTACTTCCATTCCTTCAATACCATGGCAAGAGCTCAGATTTTGCCACCATCATCAAAATCCAACAGCAGAAACAGCTGCACAAAGTTCTGCACAGTAAAATCTAAGTACATGAATATTTACATTATGTACATTTTAATGGAACAAGTTGAACAGCATTGAGACTTCACTCTGCAGGCAGAGTTTTATATTAAGTAGGTTCTTAGTGCTTAAGTTTTTTGGATGGGCAAAGGGAGAGGTTTCTAGGCTGGCGGGGGGGAAGAAGGGGTTCTGATGAATCTGTGTCTGTGTGCATACATGTCGCAGAGAGCAGAACTGAATCCTGAAACACATGTGTGCAACCAAGTCCTTTCCTACAAAAGTTCTCCCTATGAAACCAGACGCTGATGATTTGCAACCACACACCCTCTCCACAGGAGCCGGAAGGAAGAGGACATGGTTTTAGACCCCATGGTCCCCTCCTGGTATCCAACGTCTCCGTGTCTCTGGAATCCAGGAGGCACAAGAGAGGGCTCTGATCTGGACTCAGAAAGTCAGTAGACTTCTGTCTTTCTACACATCTAACAGAGAAACTTTAGTGGAAGAAGATCCTAAAATACATCTGGCCAATAAGGGAACAGCTTGTGTAAAGGAATGAATATCAAACTGAATATCACATAATTAAGATACATAAAGGGCCAATGATGTGCTCTAGTTAGGTAACATAAAAACATTAAGAATTTTCCTGAATTCATTGTGGGTTTAAGCTTCCTAATTTTTTCTTTTCTTTTTTTTCTTTGCTATTTCTTGGGCCGCTCCCGCGGCATATGGGGATTCCCAGGCTAGGGGTCCAATCGGAGCTATAGCCGCCGGCCTATGCCACAGCCACAGCCATGCAGGATCCGAGCTGCGTCTGCAACCTACACCACAGCTCACAGCAACACCGGATCCTTAACCCACTGAGCAAGGGCAGGGACCGAACCCGCAACCTCATGGTTCCTAGTCGGATTCGTTAACCACTGCGCCACCACGGGAACTCCCCCTAATTTTTTCTTAAAAAAATTAGCCCACCCCCTCCCCGGCCATGCTTGTGGCATGTGGAAGTTCCTGGGCCAGGGATGGAACCCATGCCAGAGCAGTGACCTGTGCCACAGCAGAGGCAATGCCAGATCCTTAACCTGCTGTGACAAAAGAGAACTCCCTCTTATGCCTTTCAGAACTACAAGAAATTTTCTTTGATGGGACATTTGAAGAATATACCCCTTGAGGAATTCTATTTAGAAGAAAAAAAACAAAAGCTCTATCTTTCTCTACATAATTTGTCCCCACAGATGTGACTTCTTTTATAATAAATTGTTATATACTAGTTATGGATTTTAGTTTCCTACCCCACTGAGGTGAAAAAGGAGGCGGGCTGCTTGGTGACAAAGCAGTTACAGTGGTGGCTCATTTTCAGTGATTTCCTTGTAGACTGTATTTCTCAAACTGATCATAAACCCCTGATACTAACTTCCCACCCTAGGTGGTTTCTAACAACTAGTTACCAAAAGAAATTGCCATTTTACAACAGGAACTCCACACAGAAGGCATGATGGAAAGTCATTTATTTTTCCCCCAGATAAATTTCAAAATAAAAGACTTTAATGGAAAATGTTTAGTACCGTCATGTCACGCTGAATGCCAGCAATACCTCGACTTTTATACACACAGGAAGCCAGGTCGCAGTGTACACATTTCTTCATGGCCCTTCAACAGTTTGCATGTACAAAACTGCCTGCTATTTTGCTTTTGCAAATAGCAACGTGGTTTGAAATTTTCATGTGTCCTGTGTGACACCTAAAATCCAGACTTAGTTTATTAATACAGTTAAAAAAATAAAAGCCTTGAAAAATTCCCATTATGAGTTCATGGTGCTAATTACATGGGGTGAGCATATGAGTTCACGGGATCTCATCAAATGTAAGATCATTAAAAACTCCATAACAACCTTCTAGTTTAATCTGAAAGGCTTAAGACTTAAAATCTAGTAAGACTGCTAAATCGATGTAAAAATCAATTACTTGATTTAACATTTACTCGCCTTGGGAGAGTTAATTCTCACTGTCCACTGGAATGAATGCCTTTCGAATATTAATCACTATATTACAGTATTTACAAGCATTCTTAGCTATTGCAACACTGGCAGCAAGTTAAGCTGTGAGAAGTGAAACAAAGGTCTCCCTGCAGGGTGGGTTCATGGGGTGAAAAGGAGGATCTGGAGGGACAGGGTGATGCTGGGGGTGAGGCAGGGGACCCGCAGAAAGTGCCGAGACAAGGACAAGGAGGAGCAGCGAATCGGGAGTAAGGAACTGAGGGGACGAGGCTGAGGGTTGTAATCGCCACAGGCTCTTAGCAAGAGGCCCTCTGGAAGTGACCATGAGGCCGAGGAGGTGGGGCATCCATAAATAAGGGAGGGCTCAGCACGAGAACGTGTCCCTGCACATGGGGTACCCACCGTCTGAGCTGGCCACGCGCCTTCTTCCTCTGCTTCCTGCAGACTGTCCCGGGAGACCCTCCCGCCTGAGCTCCTGGTCCACGTGGCGGACCCCAACCGCACTGTTACCACTCTGCCGAGAGGCCTGTGCCCCAGCGGCCTCACAGGATCAAACTCGGGGCAGCCACAGCCAAGACTGGTTTCATGTGCTGGTTTCATCTGCTATGTGAATGCAGGCGCAGCTCTCATCTGGGGCTACTGCTTCAAGACACCTGTAAACCGGTCACCATGTCTCGAAGCGCACTCTGCTAGCCGGGACTGCGCATGGGGACAAGCCCCACCTGCCACCTAGCGTCCCTGTCCCAGGGGTGGTCAGAGGCTCCACCAAACAACCCAGGCTCTAGAGTCCAAACTGTCCTTGGAAAATTTTACAAGTGAAGTTCACTCAAAACAATGTTTATAGCTCTTAAGAGTCTTTACAACCATTTAAACATTTTCAAAGTCACTAAGAGTTGCTGGTGGCCCACTTTTACCTGCAAATACAGACAAACTGTTCACATGCATTACTTCAGTCAATTGGTAAAGTTTATTTTATAAGTATAAGCAATTTTAAGCCATTTACTAATTTATAAATTTCAGTCATTAAAAACTCGCAGCGCAGTTCTGAGGTATCACTGTTAATGTACTACAGAAATGTTACCCTATCTGGACATGGCATGAAGTGTGACCGCCATGCCTTGAGTTAAGTGGTGCTGTCGCAGCGCTGACTACGGAGAAGCTTCAGGGAACCGCGGAGACTGGCACCTTGACTGGGGTCATTGCTAAGCATCCAAAATAACAAGGGACGGCCCAGGGAATGGGCCAAATAAGCCGAGAGATTACTGGTGTACAATGCTACCCTCCAACCTACCTCACCAAACCCCCACCCTGCTCACTCAAGCCGCTCACAGGGAAAACGTGTGCAAAAAGCATCCAAAAAGCCTATCAGCAGGTTAATTTTCTTGTAATTTTAAAAGAACTAGACAATGGTTTTTTTTCCATTTAAAATTCATTTATAAAAATAAATAAATTTCAGTTTGAGACCTTAGGTACCAAATTGTGGCTGAATTTAGGCGTGATGGCGAGACTATAAAGTTATGACACTGTGGTTGGGAATGTGGGGTTCCAGCTCACTCCCTGCAGTGTGGCCCACAAAGGCATCCTTCGCGGTCACAGTCTTGTCACAGCTGGCCAAAACGCTCAACCCCTGGACAAACTTCTAACCTTTCTTTGACCCAAAATACCACAAACTTTACTTCTGAGATCCCCGTTATGAAAGGACTGGTAACCATAATACATTCAAGACAAGAGCAGGGGAGCTGTCACTGCTCCGAAGATGCTCCCCCACTCGGGGCAGAGCCAGCAGCGTGGTGGACACGGCCACCCACCTGGAGCAGAGCGGCATCGACATCCTGCACGGGCGTGGCCCTCACCCCAGAGAACAGTCCCACACAGTCAGCCAGAGAGTCAGAGCAAACCCTGCGGGTTCTGTGCTGGGACGGGCAGCGCTGCGCACATCGGCGAGGACCATGTCCTGGAGATGCCATTGTGACTTAGCGCGTGCGGGCAGTGCCGAAGTCCACACCGTCTTAGACCCAGTTCGCACTGAGACGTTTTCTGCCTTAGTCAGACAACTATGTGAGGAGCAGTAAAGAACTGAACTAAGGAAAAAGGTTCTGCCTCCACATCCACACACACACACACACACACAAAAGCAAGTTTCAAACCGCTGTCCTCTCTCAGAGTGGACGAGCCACTGGCTGACCTGTCACGTGTCATCGAAGTGAACACAGTACTCAGTCTGTGGAATAAGGTGATGCAGCAGAAACCTGCCCTGATGCAACCTCTAGCCCGAGGCTGAGCCGGGCCAGCTAGTGCCCTCCGCCGAGGCCGCTGGGCGCAGGGCAGGGCTCAGACCTCGCTGATGGTCCTCTCCGAGGGCCAGTACTCCGAGGGGCCTGCAGAAGCCATGGAGAAAGACTGGGTTTTCCTTTTCAATCGGGCTCTCTTGTTGGCCAACACGAGGCTATGCCGGCTTGAACTGATGATCTCCGAAATGAACTTTTTGCAGTCTACACACACCTCCATGGCACTCCAGTCCTCCATCAGCTCTTTGGGAAACTGTAGGTCTTCATCTGATTTGTCCACAGACTTGGATTTTGAAGACAATCTGGGAAAAAACAAAAACATTTAAAGCATACGGGATTGTTACTTATAGTTCTACCACAATACTAAGAACATATGTGCAGAAAAAGTAAATTTGCTGCCAAACATTACGGAATAGGCGAGTGCCTTAGTTATGTCATGTTCATCCGAAGAAGTTACGACTGGTGACAGAGTTCAAAATATTAAAAAAAAAAAAAAAAGAAAGAAACCAGGAAACATCTTTTCTTAAAAAACTCTTAGTACCCCTTCTAGGATTTTTGGAAGATTACTCAGAGTACTCACTGGATTACTGTACACATATAGATCGTGAACTTTAACAACAAAAATGACATAAAGCATGTGTTGCTAACGTCCTATTTGATGACTCAGAGAACTTCAAGCTCTTTCTCCAGTGACCAGTGTCATGGTTAATGAACCTCAGTTAACTCTGGACAGTAGGTCAGACAAGAGGAACTCAAGTACATTTATCTTAATCCTATGACACATCCTGAACAATGATCTTTGGACCAGCTGTCTTATCATTTTTGTTATGATCAAATATACCTCACCCTCCACAACAGTTCTCTGTAACTGAGTAATTGAATCCAAACAGGATTCCAGAGAACAGGAATCAACTAGACCAACATCTGACCAAATGTTCTGGGTAAGTTTTGGAAATAACGAGGAATCATGTACTCATTTACTGTTTCGATTAAACCGAACAAGAGCACAGGTTGGAGTCAGGAGAGGAAGGAACACAGACTTGTGGTCCCATGGCCCCGAGCCTGTGGGGCAGTGCACAGTCAGGCCATGAAGGAGCACCCGCACCTCAGCAAAGCCTGGCACCAGGGCAGGGACCTTGGGCACGGGTTACTTTCTGGGCTCACGGCTTCCCTGCCTCACTGTCCACAGACCTTGACAGGCGGAAGTGGCCACGGTCTAGCATTTGGCACCAATTTCAGGGTTCCTCCCAAAAGGGGGGCAGCTGGTACATAACACCCCAACCCCCTTGGCCCTGCCGGGGTGTGACCCGAGCTGGTCTCCTTCTTGTGTCTCTCTTAGGACCAGCACTAACCTTACTCTGCATTAAATGCAATGGGGTTGGTATTCAGGCACCTCTTTTCTTTTAAATTGCCAGCTCTTGGCCTAAAGCTTTCTTTAGGCTTTTACAATAGGAAAGTGGGCCAAAGTTACTGCAGACTACTGTAAACACAGAATTGACAGATTTTCTTTCAAAACTAAAGAAAGAAGGAAAGATTAGACTGTTAGGTGCAGGTGTTCAATGCCATTTAAAACAAAGTCAGTTTTGTGGTTTTTTTTTTTTTTTTTGTCTTTTTGCCATTTCATGGGCTGCTGCCATGGCATATGGAGGTTCCCAGACCAGGGGTTGAATTGGAGCTGTAGCCGCCGGCCTACGCCAGAGCCACAGCAACGCGGGATCCGAGACGCATCTGCAACCTACATCACAGCTCACGGCAACGCCGGATTGTTAACCCACTGAGCAAGGGCAGGGATTGAACCCACAACCTCATGATTCCTAGTCGGATTTGTTAACCACTGAGCCACAACGGGAACGCCACAAGGTCAGTTTTAAAGATGACTTTTAAAGGCCACACAAATTATCTCCAAAGTAGAAAAAAACTAAACTATGAGACTAAGTATCTTCCCAGGAGCTACCTTTGGCAAGTCTTGGTAATGTATGTCCAAGTCGAAACTCCATTAAAACCCACTCACTGCCCACTCTCCCTCAGGCCTTAAAACCCCAGCACATCACCACAGTCTGCAGAGGATGCTCTGGAGACTCAGGCCCCTGCTCACCTGGCAATGCTCCGAAGTGGTCGATGGTGGCCAGTGGAGGGCTTTTCTGGCCTCAGACAACTTTCCCCTCTCTGCAAGGCAGAAGGTCCCAATGAAAAGATAGGAAGGGTGGAGTATGGCTTGGAAGGCAGCCGCATCTATTATCCCAAATAAAACTGAGAATGAGCAGCACTGTTAGAGAGGCAGAGTCATTACAATCAGCACAAGTGTAATTTCACGAGGCTTAGCTTACCTTCTTGCAACACTGTGAGCACACCGGCCTGTACACAAAATCAGAAGTGTTACTCAGCATGATACCATGGATGCCTGCGTGGCTGTGAATCCTACAATAAGCCCCCAAACTCTCTGGTTCTCCCATCAGAATGTAACAAACCGATACAACTGTGGATTGCCAAGGAAGACAGTCAATCTGCAAAACTCCACTCACACTGTGTCCTATGAGAGGATCAGCTTACATCAGTTTGGAATTTCCTTACTTGTCTATCCTGGATCACATGACAGTCACATCTATTTTTTTCTGTTCAAATGTGACATATCCTTAGAACTATCTTGGATATGTAAAAGAGGTACATGCAGAGAAACATTTTCCAGGCTTAATACCAAAGCACTTGTTCGTTCCACTCTTGAAGCAATCAGTGTTACTAACTCACAAGCACAGACTGGGTCACTTCTAATATTGTTCCTGTGAGGAAAATGATGAAACATTGATGGTAACTGGTGTTTCCTTGACTACTGTCATCAATTACAAAAAGCCTTACCTCTTACAGAACTGACAGGTATAAGACCAGGTGAAGAAGGAAAATCTCCTGGTTCGGCAACAAAAGCAGAGCTAAAAAATACAAATTTAAAAGGAGAAAAAAGCAATGCCAATAGTTAATGTCCTAATTTTCATGTTTGAACACACTTACACTTATATGTGGGAAAGTTTAGTAGACAAAGCGACAAGAGGCTTTAGAGGCCCTTTCTTGAGTTTGGCTCTGTGAGAATTACACCTGGCTTTGTTTGATTATAATTCTACTTTTATTTATTTATTTATTTTTTATTTATTTATTTTTTGTCTTTTGTCTTTTTTGTTGTTGTTGTTGTTGTTGTTGCTATTTCTTGGGCCGCTCCCGCGGCAATATGGAGGTTCCCAGGCTAGGGGTTGAATCGGAGCTGTAGCCACCGGCCTACGCCAGAGCCACAGCAACGCGGGATCCGAGCCACATCTGCAACCTACACCGCAGCTCACGGCAACGCCGGATCGTTAACCCACTGAGCAAGGGCAGGGATCGAACCCGCAACCTCATGGTTCCTAGTCGGATTCGTTAACCACTGCGCCATGACGGGAACTCCTAATTCTACTTTTAAAAGGCAATAAAAGGCTACAGCTTTCAAGGGTCTCACCATCATGGAAGCAATCTGAAGAGGCTCTGGAAAAGTCTCCTGTTCCTCAGATCTATTTTCCTTACAACCACTTACACTTAGAAGTGTAACAACTAAGTGCTAACATGGCTTTATGAGGGCATACCACTATTTAGTATGGTGCCTTAAAACCTTCCAGTGTCCCATTTCTAAGGGAGAAATAAAAATACTCGCTTTTGTGAACAGGCAGAACTGGGGCTGGCTGCCAGAGAGTAAACCTCTTGCCTCCCAGAACCCCCCAAGGCCTGTACCACCTGGCCAGAAGACAGTGCCTGCAGGGACGCCCTGTGACCCGCCATTCTTCTAACCCTGCAGGTCCATCAACCATCAACAGTTCTACCTTTCCTTTCTTCAAAGCGGTGTAGACATCTTTATACTGCTGGTATTTTTCCAGCTCTGCCTTCACCAGGACCTGACGGATATGCATCACCTCCTCCACAGTCAGCGCCAGGCACTCCACTGGGTAGCAGAACTCCTCCTAAAATTCAAAATTCCACATCAGTCAGAAGCTCCCACCCACTTTTGGCCAGATTTCCCTTCAGATCAGTCATTTGGTTAGTAGCTTCAGAGAAGAAGGAGGTTTCCCAGCAAACGCTGCAGCAGAACTGGCTCCCTCTGGGGACCACATGACTTCCAATGACACTGAGGCAGCAGACAGCAGCAAACTTAGGGGCAATGTGCCACGCAGCAGCCCCTGTCATTTCCAATAAGTGGAAGCTGCTCACATCGGTGCCTCAGGGATCTTTCTTGCAGTAAGTGTAGCTATGCATCTAAGAATGCAATCTTGGGAAAAATTTTTATTGTTCTAAACCAAATTTGTCACTTTTCTCCTATGATTACACAAAGACATTATTTAGTTTTGTGTAATATACTATTTGCTAATAGATAAATAGCAAATCTACAACACTGATACTACTATTAAAAAGAACTGATTTGTGGTACCCAGAATAGCCAAAAGAAGGTGGTTAGTAATTGATACTGAGCTGCATTATTTGGGGGTGAGTTACATCAGCACCTCGAGTGGGCCAGGGACTCGGAAGGCTGGCACAGTTCACAGCCAGGCGGCTCTCTCCACAGGCGCCCCATGCACCCCAGGTCTGTCCTCACTTCCAAACAATTGCAGAAGCACAGTCAGCGCTGGAGTGACGTGGGGGCGCCCGGAGGACTCTGAGATAATAGTCAGGCTTGTATCTGATGCTGATGGTTTCCCTAACAACAGCTGAGGAAGGTGTTGATGTAACCAGCCCCATGGCATAAAGAGCCTTGCACCAGATGCTCCCCATCTGGCCCTGCGCTTGATTGGTGGGCCCAAGAGAAAGACAGAACGGTCTCCCGCCTGCACCCCACCAGGCCTCACAGGGGCCACTGTGGGGCAGGGACACAAGCCCAGTGTTCTCTGGGCACACACACTGTCACTCACGCCCACACACAACAGCGTAGCATCCTGGAGTCAAACAAGCCAAATAAGAAAGCTTGGGACCATGAAAGCAGTCCATTTATGGAGTTTTTAACAACCAGTTCTGTCTTTCGATCAGAGAAAAACAAAAAAAATCTGGATTGCAAACTTGACAAACATTAGCATTTACTTTAAAAAGTAGGTTGCAGCACTACTGCTTCGTAAAATCGTCAATACAAAATCATCTCTGTTCAAGCTGACTAGGGAAGACTAAACTTGCTGAAAATGTTTTGGCAGGAATACTACAACTAAATTTTTAAGATGGAGAGCTTAGTATTTGGAGGGCAGGAGAATAGTTTGTTCAGAAAGATTACATCATGTGCCCAAGGATGTCCAAAATACTTTCAAAAGGCCACTGATAAATATTTTCTCTTTCAGTGAGAAGAGCTTCCAAGGATAACAGGATGAGTTGGCATATCCAACATTTACTGAGCTTTGCTCGCCCCTGAGAAGGGTGTGGCGTGGACCAGGCTCGCCTCTGACTGGACATCAAAACTGCACAGACTGGAGTGTCAGCTGCACGTCTCAATAACGACTCTCCTCAGCTTCTAACATAGTTCATAAGAAGTGTGCCTATGGTCACTGGTGTACATCAGTGGACATGGTACACTTTGGACAGCTAACTATGTGATAAAATTGCTCAGTTGGGACAAAATGATACATGAATCTAGAAAATAACCGGAAGAACAGGACTGAGGCTCACTGCCGCCGCGTATGCAAGAAGATGGCAAATGGGGTCCACCTCACAAGTGTGACTCGGGCCAGGAGCCGCTTCCGGCAACGGGAGCCTGTCCTTTGCGGGGCTGCGCTGGCGTGTGATAACCGAGCCCTGCACGTCCCTTTCCTCAGTCTTAAGTCACAGACAGGCTCAGCTAAAACTCACTTTCAGCGACCTGCTTGGAGCCATATACAAATCCAGCGTGTCACTGGATATAAGAAATTGTGGGGTTTTTGGTTTGTGTTCTTGTTCTCTTTTAAAATTTCAAGCAGATTATCCTTTAGTAAAGTACTTTCCATCAGGTCAAATGCTAATGTTTTAATTCTGGTGCTTTCCCAAGGACAACAAAACTTTAATGCAACATGAAAGAAAATAATAAATAGTTACTAGTTTTCATCATTTTTTCAACGGACAAATATGAATTCAACATCCCTGACGCCAAATTAAACCTTAGCAGATCTTGCTGAGAGGCCAGTGCTCCAAATGTGAGTGGGAGCCCCCTCCCCATGGCTGCCCTGAGGGGTCACCCACAGCTCTGCTTGGGACATTAGCACGGTGGCCTCTTGGCTCCCTGGGTCGCCTGTCGTGGACCCCAGAGCTGGGAGAGGGAAACCACCCCTTACATGCTCAGTAAGGATTACAACAGCCAGGAGCAGGCATGCCTGGAGAACTTATTATCAGGTATGTCATGAATTTTTCTTAAATATTCTGGTTTTATTAACCATTTAAAAAGGGTCAGAGTTAGGCAACACAGAAATTAGAGAGCACAGTGTATAATCTGGAAACTGGGCCAGAGAAATGGAAACAGTCTTATTTTATACAGTGTTCTCAGTTAGTAAAAATTTCTTAAGTAGCAGATACATGAAAATTGTCCAAAATAACCATTGTTTTTTGGTTTTTCATAAACCAGAGAAAGGCAGATATAAATAAAATGGCAAATGTTAGGTTTAATCACTTGTCTCTTTTTTCCAGAATTCAAAGTGGATTCTTTGTTCACAGTCGCATGCAGACTTAGCACAAAGACTGCTTGGGAAGATGGAGAATAAAAATAAAGTGTGGGCAGGTCTTCAGAAACAGCGGTGGGAGTGACAGGATTGAAATGGCTGTCCCTGCAGTGGACCGTGGACTCACAGGCAGATCCCACATGAGCTCAAGGACAGGCGAGTCCTGTATCTTGAAGAGTGAGCAGCAAGGAACCTGCTATACCCCCACTACATTCAGTTTCTTTGCTAAACCAAGAAGGGGCATAAAGAATAACAAAGAATCCAGCTGCTGGATCACTTGTCAAAGACGAGGAGAGGGGACGGGGAGGCAGGGCAGGGCCACTGCTGACACTGGTCAGAACATGGGTGACATTGGCGCAGGGGACCCCACTGTGGTCTGGAAATTACTATGCTTTAAAAAAACCCTCAAAAACAATACAAAGTGAGAAGTTTAAATATTCTAAATAACCCCATCGATAAAAAGAAAACTCCCCATTTCTCTCTACAGAGAAGCAGAGTGGGCTTTTCATAAACAGCACAGAAACCCTGACCATCACAATCCAGCTTTAAAGGCGGTGGAGAAGAGAGGGTCCCGGCGGGCAGCCATGTGTGTGGCCATTGCTCTCCTGAGGGACCCTGACCTGACTGGGGCGGCCGCTAGCCACTAGCCTGCTGCTGCATTCTGGTTTGTTGTCCTTCCCGTTATGCCCTGTCAGCAAGATCGTGGTGCTACCTGTGCATCCTACCAAAGATGGAATCAACAGTCAGAAGCAAAGTGTCCATCTAAGCTGTTAATTTCAGAGTGCAGTAGTTGAGGTGTCACTCAAAGACAGAGAGGAAAACTCCCGGAACCGGCAGGAAGAGGCCAACCTTTGCGGATTTCCACCTGCTGGTAAAAGCTCTCTGACACAGACAGTACATAGCCCCTGCTACCCCCAGCATGGCTGCCTCCACAGGGTGAGAGCTGAGCAGAGAAGCTGTTTGTATGGTAGAGAAAAGTGGTCGGAAAGACGTCCTGGGCCACACTCTGCTTATCCTAGGAACCTGAGCCATCACGAGGGCAAAGGAAATGGCAGGGGAAAGAAAAGGAGAAAACAATGCTGAACGTGAGTGACCTACAAACAGCCATTATAGAGCACGAAAGAAAAACAAAACAAGAACACCACAGAGGGCAGTGGCGGCGGGTTCCATACGCATGTCCACGCCATCGTCTGCGTCCACATGTGTCCCTCGGGAACCACACTGTGAAGCCACGTCTATAGAGGCTCAGAGTTCATACAGCGAAGACTGAGGATTTCCGACACTGGTCGTCCTGTGAACACTGAGGCTCCTAAACGCGGCGAGGGCTGCAGCGCAGAGGCAAGAGTGGGAAGCGTGGGAACACTCCCGGGGAGGCGCTTAAAGACACGTTGCCTTCACGTACATGGGGGACCACCCTCAATTGTGTGACCAAATATAAAAAATTACACTTTCAACATCCCAAGGAAAGGTAGGGAGATACAATACAAATGAAGAACAACAACAAAGACATTTCTGCAATTTTAAATATAAAAAGGATTCCATATTTTCTAAAATATATTCGAAATTTTAAATTATCATACTTACTGAGCTAATGATTCTACCACAAAAGAAGTGTGATCTTATGGATTTCTCAAGATAAGTTGCAAGAAAAGTCAGGACTTTCACCTCAGCTGGTGCCCAGAGGCACCTCAGGACGTAGTTCTGTGTGGACCCTGAACACCATCCAGCACTGACCACGTGCCCCATCCACCCCCGCCTGCTCGCCAAGCCCCTTCTCCATGATGCACACTGGTTTTGATGGCTCTCCTTCTCTACAAAGAACAACTCTGCCTGACGCAGCACACTCACAGTTCCCCTTCCCCTTTGCCAGGAAACACACCTCCTGGGCTGACGGTCCTTCTTGGTATACCTTCTATTACCAGCCAAAAACTCCTTGTAGTTGCTAAGACAGTTTCTTTACACGGAAATATTTTAAATCTAAGTCTAAACTCAACAATGATGCCATGTGATCACAAGGCCAGGCACATAGCTGAATAACTTCTAGGAAAAGCTATGTGAGGAAAAGGATCTCCTGGCGCTCCCTCTGTGGCACAACAGGATCAGCAACATCTTGGGAGCGCTGGGACGCAGGTTTGATCCTAAGCCTGGCAGAGTGGGTTACGGATCTGGCATTGCTGCAGCTGCGGCTTAGATGGCAACTGTGGCTTGGATCTGATCCCTGGCCTGGGAACTCCGTATGCCATGAGGTGGCCAAAAAAGAAAAGAATCTCCTAATTATTTGTGGGAAAAAAAGTCACACAGGAGCTCCTTCTTACAATATTTTTCAATTGTGACAATAACTGAGTATTTTGCTAAATAACTTTACATGAACAAAAGCCTTTTGGATGTTAAAGTTTGAACCTATCTGGCTAGAGTTGTTTTCCTGTTGTTAAACCACTGACGAAGCTATATTTCACCATATATAAGGGTTTGGTGACTACTTAGGAGTTAGAAGAATCCTAATAGGAATTGCCACAAAATCACTGGGTCTTGACTTGCACTATTTGGGAACAGAGATGACTGATACACCTTCAACACTCTAAACTCGGTTCAAATGTGCTCTCTTCACAATAACCACACCATCTCCCTTTACCTGGAGGGAAGGACCCTGTTACTGCTTCCTTTGAACACTGATGATTCATCGCGGCCTAAGAATTTGGACTAAGCATAGGCCAGTGCTTTATTCATGAGCATCTAAAGAAACATTAGCTGGTAGGTTGGTTGCCAGTAGAATTACTGACCGAAGCCTTGCATCTAATCTGCAAGTATTTATGAAGTCAACTGGGACAAAAAGAAACTTTGCTGACTTCCTCTGGCTGGAAGCCTGTTAGCTCTTCCTGGAAGAGCCCTGGGGGCTGCGTCTCCCTGACTGAGAAATGAAGAGCCATTACATGAACCCGAAGTCTCTGGAAAACAGCAAAAACCGTCAACCCGTCCAAATGGCAGCTTTGGCCCCAATATCACGAAACATACTTGAAAACAATGAACAATGGTACTTCATGGATCAAAATTCTCCCCTGTACTTCTGCATCAATAAAAGAGTACAGTAGTCAGGCGCTGCAAACTTTTTTGTTTAGTTTTTGCAATTTTTAAATGGATTAGTACCCTCTAAAAGGAAGAAAGTATTTTTTTTTTGTCTTTTTTTTGTTGTTGTTGTTGTTGCTGTTTCTTGGGCCGCTCCCGCGGCATATGGAGGTTCCCAGGCTAGGGGTTGAATCGGAGCTGTAGCCACCGGCCTACGCCAGAGCCACAGCAACGCGGGATCCGAGCCGCGTCTGCAACCTACACCGCAGCTCACGGCAACGCCGGATCGTTAACCCACTGAGCAAGGGCAGGGACCGAACCCGCAACCTCATGGTTCCTAGTCGGATTCGTTAACCACTGCGCCACGACGGGAACTCCGGAAGAAAGTATTTCTTTAATAAATATCCACACTTTCGGAGTTCCACAAGGTTAAGGATCTGGCATTGTCACTGCAGCAGCTCAAGTCACAGAAACAGCTCAAGTCACTGCTGTGGTGTGGACTCGGGAACTTCCACATGGCTCAGGCAGGGCCAAAAAAACAAACAAACAAACAAAAAAAACATACTTTCAACCATACCCTTATTAATAAGTCTTCTGAAAAAGAAGTACTTTAAATGAACAAAGAATGATCAGATTCCACTGGATTACTGCTAAGGTTGTTTCTTTAGCTAGTAAAAACAGAAAAGGTTACTTCAAGTTCATTCTAGCCTTTGGAAGCGTCTCAAGAAAGCTGATGGCCCGAGACCCTGTGCAGAGTCTGTGGGTTACTTACGAGCGACCGGGAGCTCTGCCTGGATGGGGGCAGGAACTGCCTCACGTTGGTGGGCGTCTCCTTTTCAATGGAGTGCCGTCTCTGTGGTGGCTGCCGCCTCTCTGGCTGGGGTGTGGAGGATATGGGCAGGAACTTCGGAGGGTCTAAGAAAAGGGAATGGACCAAACTGAATCTACTCTTACCCAAACAATCTCAAGTTTCCAATTTCTAACAGAAAACCGTCATCTGCGACAAATACTGCACTGAAAGATGAAGTGTTTCTTTGGGTCGAGAAGTATATTAAGATCATTAGGAGAACAGTGTGAGGATTATTACAGAAGAATCTCTGCAAGATAAACTTGCTACAGAAATAGCAAGGAAAAAGAAGAAAATGTTTTTAATATTCATTTAAATTCATACGTAAACACACAACATAAGAGTTTCCTTGTGGTACAGTGGGCTAAGGATCTGGCACTATCACTGCAGCAGTTCAGGTCATTGCTGTGGCACAGGTTCCATCCCTGGCTCAGGAACTTCCATATACTGTGGGAGCAGTGAAAAAAACCAAAACAGAATATAAATATAGCATCAGATTTGTATATATAAATGCTATCGTGTTATTTTCCATAGAATTTTGCAATGAGAATCTCAGGCTTTATTAAAACATTTTTTTAATTGGACAAAAAAACTTGTATTCAATAACCAACTTCAAAGACAAAAAAGCTCGAGAAATAGAACTTGAGCTTTATTTTTAAAAAATGTAAAAATTATGTATTCTGTGTGTCAAATCATTCAAAATTCTCAAAATGTACCTATCTTAAAGATAAAATATGAAAACTCTTCTTTCTTGATGTGTATCAAGACTTTTATCCTAAGGTTTATTTTTTAATTTTTACTTTTTCAGTCTTTCTGTCTTTTTAGGGCTGCACCCACGGTATACGGAGGTTCGCAGGCTAGAGGTCCAATGAGAGCTGCAGCTGTTGGCCTAAGCCACAGTCACAGAAATGCGGATCCAAGCCGTGTCTGTGACCTACACCGCAGCTCATGGCAATGCCAAGTCCTCAACCCAATAAGCAAGGCCAGGGATGGAACCCATGTCCCCATGGATGCTAGCTGGGTTCACTAACCGCTGAGCCACAATGGGAATTCCTTATCCTTAGGTTTAAATCAAACTGTATTTAAATTTCAAAAAATAAATTCCAGAGTTCCCATTGTGGCGCAGTGGTTAACGAATCCGACTAGGAACCATGAGGTTGCGGGTTCGGTCCCTTGCTCAATGGGTTAACGATCCGGCGTTGCCGTGAGCTGTGGTGTAGGTTGCACACGCAGCTCGGATCCCGCGTTGCTGTGGCTCTGGCATAGGCCGGTGGCTACAGCTCCGATTCGACCCCTAGCCTGGGAACCTCCATATGCCGTGGGTGCGGCCCAAGAAATAGCAACAACAACAACAACAAAAGACAAAAAAATAAAAAAATAAAAATTAAATTCCGGCTTCAATGTTAATACTTTATATACCACTGCTCCTCTGCCTAATAATATTTTGGGACAGGGTTTGAAAGGAGAGTGTTTCTGGTCTGATTCATATTTTGAAAACATAAGGAGGACATGAGAAATCAATTCTTTTTTAAAAAATTTTTTAATGATTTTTATTTTTTCCATTGTAGTTGGTTTACAGTATTCGAGAAATCAATTTTGCTGCCAGAGTTCTACTCTGTCTCACTCCTTCTCCTGTCTGCATGGAAAGTGGGTGGAGAAAGTGACAGTCAGTACAAAGTGAACAGATTATCAACTAATTGGATCGTCCCAGCAAGAAATCACTAAAGGGAAACAAAGAACATAATTTCCCCAGTCAAGAAAAGATATAGAAATCCATCATGTACAACCACTATGGAAAACAGTATGAAAGTACCTCAGAAAACTAAATATAGGAACTACCATATGACCCAGCAATCCCACTCTTGGGCATATATCCAGAAAAAACTTTCCTTGAAAAAGATACATGGCACCTGTATGTTCATTGCAGCACTATTCACAATAGCCAAGACATGGAAACAACCTAAATGTCCATCAACAGAGGAGTGGATCAAGAAGATGTGGTACACATACACAATGGAATACTACTCAGCCATAAAAAAGAACAAAATAATGCCATTCGCAGCAACATGGATGGAACTAGAGACTCACATACTAAGTGAAGTAAGTCAGAAAGAGAAAGACAAATACCATATGATATCACTTATATCTGGACTCTAATATAAGGCACAAATGAACCTTTCCACAGGAAAGAAAATCATGGACTTGGAGAACAGACTTGTGACTGCCAAGGGGGAGGGGAATGGAGTGGGATGGACTGGGAATTTGGGGTTAATAGATGCAGACTACTGCCTTTGGAGCAATGAGATCCTGCTGTATAACATTGGGAACTGTGCTAGTCACTTTTGATGGAGCATGATAACGTGAGAAAAAGAATGTATATATGTATGTGTGACTGGGTCGCACTGCTGTACAGTAGAAAATTGACAGAACACTGTAAACCAGCTATGATGGAACAAATAAAAATAATTTAAAAATTTATTTAAAAAATTTTTTTTTTACTTTTTGTCTTTTTTTATCTTTTTAGGGCCGCACCCATGGCATATGGAGATTCCCAGGCTAGGGTCTTACCAGAGCTACAGCTGCTGGCCTATGCCACAGCCACAGCCACACCAGATCCAAGCCGCACCTGTGACCTACACCACAGCTTACGGCAGTGCTGGATGCTTAACCTACTGAGCAAGGCCAGGGATCAAACCCGCAACCTCATGGTTCCTAGTTGGATTCGTTTCTGCTGTGCCACGATGGGAACTCCCACTTAAAAAATTTTAAAAAAAGAAATCCATCATGTGATTTAATTGAATCTTCATAATATTTAATGGACCTGGGCAAATACCAATTACAGATAATAACTAAGGTCAGCTCCTATTGCTTTTGATATAATCTGTTGAAGTAAATCAAAATACCATTTAAAGAATTTTTTTTTTTTTTTTGCTGCGCCCATGGTATACAAAAGTTCCTGGGCCAGGGATTGAGCTCGCCCCACAGCAGTGACAACACCAGATTCTTAACCCACTGATCCACCAGGGAACTCCCAATTATTTAAAGAATTTTAACCACTGAAACCTCCACGTATATAGAAAATGAAGTCAATGTGCTAAGAATATTGTGATATATGTTTTTAAGTTTTTAAATAACTGCAGTTAAAATACACATAAAAATATTTACAATCTTAACCACTTTTAAAGTACAGTTCATTTACATTGTTGTGCAACCATTACCACCATTCATCCCCATAACACTTTTCATTTTGTAAAATTGAAACTGTATCCATTAAACACTAACCTCCATTCTCCCCTCTCCACAACCCCTGGCAACCATTGTTCCATGTTCTGTCTCTGTGAACCTGACCACTCTAAGTACCTCATATAAGCAGAATCATACAGTATTTGCCTTTTCGTGATGCCTTATTTCATTTAGCGTAATAACCCCAAGTTCATCTGTGCTGTAGCCTATTACAGAATTTCCCTGTGTTTAAACGCTGTATGGATATATCACATCTTGCTTATCCATTCATCCATTATGAACACTTGGGTTTTAGCTTTTGTGAATAATGTTATAAACTGAGTGTACATGGAGTTCCCGTCGTGGCCCAGTGGTTAACGAATCCGACTAGGAACCATGAGGTTGCGGGTTTGATCCCTGGCCTCGCTCAGTGGGTTAAGGATCCGGTGTTGCCGTGAGCTGTGGTGTAGGTTGCAGACGCGGCTCGGATCCCATGTTGCTGTGGCTCTGGCGTAGGCCGGTGGCTACAGCTCCAATTGACCCCTAGCCTGGGAACTCCATATGCCAAGGGAGTGGCCCAAGAAATAGCAAAAAGACAAAAAAAAAAACCAAAAAAAACAAAAAACCTGAGTGTACAAATATCTCTTCAAGCCTCTACTTTCAATTCTTTTGGTTATATACCTAGAAGTGGAATTGCTGGATCATATCTAATTCTATTCTTGAAATTTTAAGGAATCAATATACCGTTTTCCACAGCACCTGCACCATTTTGCATTCCCATCGACAGTGCACAAAGGCAATTTCTCCTCATTCTCGCCAACACTTGTGTTCTGCCATTTTTTGGTAGTAGCCATTCTAGTGGGTATGAGGTGTTATCTCGAGTTTTGATTTGCTTTTCCCTAATGATTGAGAATCTTTCATGTGTTTCTTGGCATCTGTATATCTTCTTTGGAGAAATGTCCATTTTTGAATCAGGTTGACTTTGTATGCTATTGTAAATGACAGGATTTTTTATGGCTAGGTAATATTCCATTCCATTGTATATATTTATAATATATATATATTGGTGTATATATGCCATTTATATACGCACACCCCACATCTTCTTTATCCATTTATCTATGGACACTTAGATTGCTTCCACATCTTGGCTACAAATAATGTTTCAATGACCACAGGAATACATCTTTTCACAAGTGTTGTTTTCTTCAGGTAATACCTGGGAAATAAAGTTGCTGGATCACACGGAAGTTCTAATTTTAATATTTTAAGGAACTTCTATACTGTTTTCCATAGTCGCTGCGCCAAGTTAAAACTCCACGAGTGGTGCATGAAGGGCCCCCCTTTTCTCCACATTCTTGCCCACACCAGTTGTTGTCTTCTTGATGACAGCCATTCTGACAGGTATGAAGTGCTATCTCACTGTGGTTTTGCTTTGCATTTCCCTAGTGATTAGTGATGTTGGGCATCTTCTCATTGTCTGCTGGCCATATGTATGTCTTTGGAAAAAAAAGTCTATTGAGGTTCTCTGCCCATTTTTTTTTTTTTCTGGTTGCCTAACGGCATACAGAAGTTCCTGGATCAGGGATCAGATCTGAGCCACAGCTGTGACCTATGCTGCAGCTGTGGCAATGCCAGATCCTTTAACCCACTGCACCAGGCCAGGGATCGAGCCTGCACCTCTGCAGCAACCCAAGCTGCTGCAGTCAGATTCTTGACTCATTGCACCACAGCAGGAAGTCCCTTCTGCCCATTTTCTAATCAAGTTGGGTATGGTTTCTTTTTCACATTTTAGTTGTATAAGTACTTTGTATATTTTGAATATTTACCCATTACCAGATAAACTGTTTGCAATACTGTCTCCCATTCAGTAAGCTGCCTTTATACTTTGTTGGTTTCCTTTGCTGTGCAAAACTTTTTTAGTTTATGTAGTTCCATTTGTTTATTTTTGCTTTTGTTTCTCTTGCCTGAGGAGACATATCCTAAAAAAAATATTGCCAAGACTGATGTCAAAGAACATACTGCCTATGTTTTCCTATAGGAGCTTTATGGTTTCATTTCTTACATTTAAGCCTTTGATCCATTTTGATTTTATTTTCAGATATGGTGTGAGAAAGTGGTGCAGTTTCATTCTTTTGCATGTAGCTGTCCAGTTTTCCCAGGACCATTTATTGGAAATGTTTTAGAAATGTTTAAGAAGAACTGGTATTAGTTCTTTTTTTCTTTTTCTTCTGGTCTTTTTTTTAGGGACACACCCACAGCATATGGAAGTTCCCAGGCTAGGGGTTGAATTGGAGCTGCAGCTGCTGGTCTATCCAGGGATTTTTATTTATTGGGAAATTTTTATGATTATAGAATCAGTAACTTATAAGTTATAGGTCTATTCAAATTTTCTATTTCCTTCTGATGTAGTATTGCTTGGTTTCTCATTTCTAGGAATTTGTCCACTTCATTTAGTTTATCCAATCTGATGCTGTACAACTATTCAACATATTCTTTTATAATTATTTTTATTTCTATAGAAAGAGAAGTAATGTCATCTCTTTCATTGATGATTTTAGTAATGTGAGTCTTCTCTCTTTCTTAGTCCACCTACCTAAGGTTTGTCAATTATGTGGATCTTTTTGAAGAAAAAACTTTTGGTTTTACTGATTTTCTCCATTATTTCTCTATTCTCTATCTTTGCACTAAATTATTTCCTTCCTTCTGCCAGCTTTGGATTTAGTTTGTTCTTCTCTTCCTGGTTCCTTAAAGTATAAAGCAGGTTGCTGACTTGACATCTTTCTTGTTGGTGGTGGTTTTTTTTTCCCCCCACTTTTGGCCACCCCAGCCCCTGGCATATGGAGTTCTGGGACTGGGGGCCAGGGGCCTGGGATCAGATCCTTCCAGCTGTGTGTATCTGCTCCAGGAACAGCACAGAGTGCTAGCATCCAGGAATGAGTAGCTGCCACTGTGCTAAGAGCAGAACTATACTAAAATTAACTGCAATTTACCATCCAAGTCGTCTTCTGGAAATTATAAGCATCAACAGACTCCAGAGTTCCAAAATCATTACATCAGACAGATTCTGCCGCTGCAAGTGTCTATATGGGAAGACGAAATCCTGGTGCCTCCTATTCTGCCATCTTCCCAGAATCCCCATAATATATAACTTTAATGAAAAGATTACCAATAGTATTTTCAAAAATAACTTAACTTTAGACTCTATGTTAGAACATATTGCCTGCAGAGTTATGAAGATGTTTTTCTATATACACGTGCATGTGGTAAGGATATGTCTATGTGTGCATGTGGGGGGGGCATATGTCTATGTGTGCATGTGTAGGGTGGGGGCATATGTCTATGTGTGCATGTGGGGGGGGAATATGTCTACGTGTGCATGTGTGGGGTGGGGGCATATGTCTGTATGCATGTGTGTGTGGGGAATATGTCTGTGCATGTGTGGGTGGGGAATATGTCTGTATGCATGTGTGTGTGGGGAATATGTCTGTGCATGTGTGTGTGGGGAATATGTCTGTGCATGTGTGTGTGGGGAATATGTCTACGTGTGCATGTGTGAGGGGGGCATATATCTATATGTGCATGTGTGTGTGGTGAATATGTCTATGTGGGCATGTGTAGGGTGGGGGCATATGTCTATGTGCATGTGTGGGGTGGGGAATATGTCTATGTGTGCATGTCGGTAAGGATTTGTATATGTATACATGTGTAGGGTGGGGAAGATAAGTGTGATTACTTAGGACTTCTGGCTTAAATTTAGATAACAGGTAAGTAATCTAAAAAGTACACACAGACAGTTGACGTATTCCCTACAGCTATTACCTGTGAGCCCAAAAGTGACTGGTTTATTATACACTGAAAACCTGAGACCCAGTTACCAGTTTAGCCCTACCTTACAATGTCATTCCAGGAAAACAAGTGAATATTTCTTCTCCTGACTAGTGAAATTCAGGGTTAGACTAGTTACCCCAAATGATCACAAGGCACTTGGGGATTCTCTTTTTTAGGCCAAGTCTGTTTTGTAACGTATCTCATACTAGTACTTTGCACCACCAATACTCACCCTTCCTCGTGGACACAGCCTCCAGAACAGGATCTTCAAGGAATGAGGGAGATGCACTGCTGCTGCTGGCTGACCTGGGCAGAGTGTCTTCCTGAGAGAGGAAGAGAAGAGGGAAAGGATCCTTAGACACGAGTGCTCTTGAACTCAGTAACGATACTCACTAGTCAGCATTCATTTTAACACGAGGCATTGAATTTTAATGTTAATGGTCAGGGCAAGTTGAAGACACACTAGAAGAGATCTAAAATTAGGTATATCTGTGTTTGTGCCCTGGCTTTGTCCCTTATTAGAGTGATGTGACATTGAGCAAGTTCCTTACCTTAGTTTCATAATTTTTATAGGGTTATTGTAAGGACAAATCTGATAACACATTTAAAATGCTTAACACATTCCCTGGTACACAATAAATGGTGATTTAATATTATCATTAGTGAAGTATTTAACATATTTATAAAAGTAACAGACTTGGAACTCCACAAGGGTAGATGTGGTGTGTCTTGTTACCTAGTACCAAACCCATCACTTAGTATTTTATATATATTTATTAATTAATACATATTTGCTGAATGAATGAAAATAAACATTTAATGAAATGTCAAATGAATCTAGAAAAATGTATGCATTGCACCAAATCAAGTTTAAATTCCTATTACCAGTGAGAAGAGACCTTCTTAATTTGTTTTAGACTCTACCAAAATGAGGTACAATATTTACTCATAAAAAAATTTATTATTTATTATGTGACAGGGGATATACATTAACTAGAAGACAACTTACTTCCATAATATGTATAGAAAACTGCTAAATATTTTTAAATACAGAAGAAAATTAGGTTACTATATTAAATTATGACTATGTGAGACAAATAGTGAAAATTCTCTGACCTATTTAACAAAGTGACTTTAGGAATTAGCCATTCATCAAAGCTGGCTTCTCCTAAAACCCACTGCTGAAAGCATGAGTTTCAAACAAGCTGCACTACAAAGGATCTGGTCAAGGAAAGGGAGGCAAAGAAAGGCCATGTCCACCATACAGTTCAAACACGGAAGGTCTGGACAGCGAGCTCCGAGCTCTTGGGCTCACCATGAACAAACCAAGCACCGAAAGCCAAGCCTCAAACAGACACACCGTAGACAACATAAGTCTCCAGAAAAGCTTGTAGAAACTAGCATGACCTCCTTCTGCTTAGGAAGATCAAAAGGACATCAAGCCAAGAGAAATCTCAGAGGAAAGCAGAAAAGGAGTCACACACAGGACTTCCCATTAATTACGAGGCGGGCCTACCCTGATTCAAACAGCAGAAGCCACCCCCAAGCTCGTGTATTTCAGCCCACCTTCCCTAGACTCATTTCCACAGCCTAATTTTACACAAGTCTGAGACATCCATGCTTCCACTGGACTCACCCTTCCTGGTCAGAAATGCTCCCACTGAGGACAGCCAAGAGTCTGTCCCGGCCGGGCAGGGAAGATGCAGGTCAGTGTGGAGACAGATCATTGTGGGGACAGGTGTGTGGCTTCAGGTCACTCGGAATTTGCTACCAGAAGCTGTGAATGGTCCTCTGTCCCTGTACGCCCACCTCAGGCAGCTGCACCCACTTTCAAACTATTTGAAAACTAATCTTCCAAGTCCATGACTTTCCTTTCTGTGGAAAGGTTCATTTGCGCCGTATATTAGATTAAAAGATGCAGACTATTGCCTTTGGAATAGATAAGCAGTGAGATCCTGCTGTGTAGCACTGGAAACTATGTCTAGTCACTTATGATGGAAAATAATGTGAGAAAAAAGAATGTATACTTGTATGTGTAACTGGGTCAACATGCTGTACAGTAGAAAATTGACAGAACACTGTAAACTAGCTATAATGAAAAAAAATCATTATATAAAAAGTTAAAAAAAAAGAAAACTAATCCTACCATAAAACAACAAACTCAAAATGGATTAAAGACCTAAATGGAAGACTGGACACCACAAACCTCCAGAGGAAAATATAAGCAGAATATTCTTTGACATAAACTGTGACTATATATATTATATGTGTGTGTGTGTTTTTTTTTTTTTTTTTGCTTTTTAGGGCCATACTACGGCATATGGAGGTTCCCAGGCTAGGGGTCTAACTGGAGCTACAGCTGCCGGCCTACACACAGCCACAGCAATGCCAGATCCAAGCCACATTTATGACCCACACCATAGCTCACATCAATGACGGATCCTTAACCCCAATGGATGAGGCCAGGGATCGAACCTACAACCTCATAGTTCCCAGTTGGATACGTTTCCACTGTGCCACGGCTGGAACTCCAACTGGGGCAATATTTTTTTGGATCCACATCCTCAAAGTAAACAAAAGCAAAAATAAACAAATGGGACCTAATTAAACTTAAACATTCTTTTGCACAGCAAAGGAAACCAATGACAAAACGGAAAGACAACCTACTGAATGGGAGAAGATACTTGCAAATGACCTGACTGATAAGGGGTTAAGATCCAACATTTATACACAGCTCATACAACTCAACATCAAAAACACAAACAACCCAATTAAAAAATGGGCAAAAGAACTGAACAGACATTTTTTCAAACAGGAAATGCAGATGGCCAACAGGCACATGAAAATGTGCTCAACACTGCTAATCATGAGGGAAATGCAAATTAAAACCACAATGAGTTATCACCTCACACCTGTCAAAGAATACAAATAACAAATGTTGGTACATAAGTCTTTCCTATGGTCTGGCTTCTGAAATTTGCTTGTTTGTGTTGTCTGATCCCAGTCACTCCTCTCTGACACTAAGTTAGGCCTTTTCTAGTTCTACGTCCTGACAAGTGACTCTTAACCAGGCCCCGGCTGAAACGAGGTCACTGTAGAGGTCCTACAGCTTTGCTTCTAGGGTAGCACTGTCACTGAAAGCTGCCAGAATCGTCTCAGAGACCAGCCCGGTCAAAGGAAGGAAAACCTCCCTGCTCCTGAAAAGAAGCCCAGCGAAGGCTCAGATACTGCTCCTTTGCTTAGCTTTCCAACTGAAAGCTTTGATATGACTCCAGTGAAAGCTTATCTTGATTTTTAAAATGTTACCTGGGATAGACTAGCAGAGATTATTAAAGATAAGCAAAAAAAACCTGAAGTTGAGTTTTGGGGGAGTTCCCGCTGTGACTCAGCGGGTTGAATCCAACTGATAGCCATGAGGACATGGGTTTGATCCCTGGCCTCACTCAGTGTGTTAAGAATCTGGTGTGGCTATTGTTGCGGCATAGGCCAGCAGCTGCAGCTCCAATTCCACCCTTAGCCTGAGAACTTCCATATGCTGAGGGTGTGGCCCTAAAAAGACCAAAAAAAAAAAAAAAGAAGTTTTAGGAAGAGAAAAAATAAGAAGAGTGATGGTGATGTTGGAAGGTCTAGTGCAGCAGGGTTCTGCTACTGAAAAGTTGTATGACCTTTTTTTTTTTTTTTTTTGTCTTTTGTCTTTTGTTGTTGTTGTTGCTGCTATTTCTTTGGGCCGCTCCCGCGGCATATGGAGGTTCCCAGGCTAGGGGTTGAATCGGAGCTGTAGCCACCGGCCTACGCCAGAGCCACAGCAACGCGGGATCCGAGCCACGTCTGCAACCTAAACCACAGCTCACGGCAACGCCAGATCGTTAACCCACTGAGCAAGGCCAGGGACCGAACCCGAAACCTCATGGTTCCTAGTCGGATTTGTTAACCACTGCGCCACGACGGGAACTCCTGTATGACCTTTTAAACTTGGTCTCTCTAGGGGCTCTGTTTTCTCAGTGAAAAGTAATGATATAGCACAAAATTTCTAAGGCCCCTTCTAGAGTAAATTATTTAAATTCAGGCATTCCCACATGCTGCCAGTTGGAATATTAGAATGTTTATGCCATACGCAGACTTTGGAGTTAGACTTGGGTTTCAAATCCTACTCTGTAATTTATTGACTCTTTAACACTCTAAGTTCAGAGACAAAACCTTTCCGTGTGCCTGTTTCTTTACCCTTTATAGAAAGATCTTTGCTACTTCTAGGGTCTTTGCAAAGATGAATAAGTATAGTTAGCATTAATTCAATAAAAAGTACATATTAGAGCTTTCTTTAAGAAATCTGGCAATATGTATCAAAAGCTATAAAAATGCACATTCTTTCACCTGGCAAACATTCTTCTAGAAATATTGGTAAAAATAATTCAAAGCAAAAAATATACTATAAGGATGTTCACAATAATAGTCTTATTTGAAACAACAGAAAACTGGAAATAGCCTAAATGTTTAAAAACAGAAGACAGGTTAGATGAAATATGGTCAATTATTATGATGCTGGAATACAGCACAGATATTAGGCATCATGCTGGAAAAGGATTAATCAGATAGGGAAATGCTCATGATATTTTGTTAAGTAAAAACATGGGTTACTTCCAGTTCTGGCAAAACAGCAGATGAGGTAACCTATTCCTAAGGCCTAGAGCAGGTGTAAGGTGTAGCTCAGCTTCACAACTAGAAACTTTTAAGACATCAATTCAAGCTTGTAGTTACTACTTATTATGGAACTATTATTACTATATAAATGCACAGCACTGCTGGGTAAGTCTAAGAGGAAAAAAAATCAATCACTTCACTGGTTTTGCGATTGGAGTTCTTATTTGACAGAAAGAAAGAAAATGTATTTCCCTGATGGGACAATCAACTTAACGGCATTAAGAAAACTAAAAGCTAGTCATTATCTCACAGCTCTGAAAATGATTAAGGAACTTTTCTTTCTGTATAAAGCAGCTGAGTTTATGTTGATAATGTAAATAATACATTAATATTCAATTTCATAAGAATATCTGACCTATAATAATATATTGATGATTACAGGGAAACTCACTACTCTGTAGGGATTATTTAAACAGAAATCTCTCGGAGTTCCCTATTGGCTCAGTGGGTTAAGTATCCAGCAGTGTCAAAGCAGTGGCTTGGGTCACTGCTGTAGCGTGGGTGAGAGCCCTGGCCTGGGAACTTCCATACACCACAGGCATAGCTAAAATAAATAAGTAAATAAAAGATAAACAGGAACTTGTTCTCTGTGATAATCCAGACCGGGTTTAAGTCAACTCAAAGACAGCAAGGGCAACAGGAGCTTTCTGGTGCACAATGGAACAGAATGAAACATGTCTGCACAGGTGATCAAGGTGAGAGCCTGGGACAGTGGGAGTCAAATCTTAATGTGAGGTCTCTGTGCAAGAGGAAATTCAGTGAGGTCATGTTTGAAAGAGTTTACCATACAGTCAGTATTTTGATGGCTGGAAGATACTTTTTAAATGTGAGAAAAAAAATCTCTGATGGGCTGAGGCTGCTAGGTTAATAGGACATGTAGGAGTTTGTCGTGGCTCAGCAGAAACGAATCTAACTAGTATCCATGAGGACACATGTTCGACTCCTGGCCTCGCTCAGTGAGTTAAGGATCTGGTGTTGCCAAGAGCTGTGGTGCAGGTAGCAGACTCAGCTCAGATCTTGCGTGCATAGCTATGGTTGTGGCGTAAGCCAGCGGCTAAAGCTCTGATTCAACCCCTAGTCTGGGAACCACCATATGCCGAGGGCATGGCCCTAGAAAAGCCAAACAAACAAACAAACAAACAAAAAACCCAAACAAACAAAAACCCCAAACAAACAAAAACCCCCCAAACCAGGATCACTTCAACATGTGCCACAGCACTTGCTCTGTGGGGAGTAAAGCAGTGCTCCAGCTGCAGCTGGAAGCGCTGCTGTCACTGCTCTATCCCTCCAGTGGGCTCTAGTCACTCCTCTAACCACGGAAAGGGCCAAGATGGTGCAGAGAGTCCCTGCATGGAGCAGGAGCTGCCGGCAGACCCACTGGTTAGAAGGCCAGTGTCAGCAGATACTACAGTTGCCTTAGAATGAAACAGGAATTCTCTGCTGCTCCAGGAGGCTTAGGGAAGGTGTAGGGGGTGGGGGTGAGAGTGGCAGGGCTCTGTCCCCACCTCCATTTCTAGCTCACCTGCCTTGTACTTCTATAGCTTTGATGTTAAGAAATTTTGGTGCTTAAAAAAAGTTGGAAGCCACTCAAGAAATGGGAGGGAAGGAAGAAAAAATGGGAGTGGGTGATAAAATTAAGGGGCTGGAAGAGAAGAATAAGACCAGTCTTTTCTGAGCTGCTTCTCCCACCCTCCACCCCTTTTTCAGCTACACCCATGGCATATGGAAGTTCCTGGGCCAGGGATTGAATCCAAGCTGCAGCTGGGACAAAACCAGATCCTTAACCCACTAAGCCAGGCCAGGGATCAAACCTGTATCCTTACAGAGACAATGCCAAATCCTTAACCTGCTGAGCCACATGGGAACTCCTCTGTGGCCATTTTACAGGTGAGCAAATATGACTTGAAATAATCAATCTCGGTTTAGGAATTCTCTGATACCAGGAATTCACTGAAGTGGGAAAAGAACACCTATCCATCAATTTAGAAAAGATAGGATTCTTCAGCCTCTATTCCATGTTCATAATTCTGGGCAGAACTGCCACATTCTGGAGTTGGAGGAAACGATGGATGCAGGACTAAGGGATGGCTGGCAAGATAAGGGACCTGTCTTGTGCCCCGTCCACATGGCAGAGCCAGAACCTACTGCATGTTCCGTGTGGACAAGACAAATCAGTAAATCACTGTAAGGAAACTTGGCTTGAGTTTCAAGGTGCTTCATTCAGGTCTATAGAAATGTTGGTTCATTATTAGGCTTTACAATAGACATTCTTCTGAGTTAGCCTTAGTAAGCTGGCAAATAATCTTAAAGTAGCTTTAAAAAATAAAAAGGTTTTTAGGATGAACACAACTAATCTATCACAATTAAAACTGTTTCATCAACAGAAATTCTACCAAAACTTTATTACAAAGCTCAAGTTTGAAATACAGTTGTTTAAAAAAATAAAATCTTCTGCTTATCTTTGTCTTCTAAATGTTAAAGTGTGAACATATTTAGAATTTTAAAATTTCCCAATCAGAAAAAGAGTGTACATATGTATGTAGGACTGGGTAACTTTGCTGTATAGCAGAAACTGACAGAACACTGTAAATCAGCTATATTAAAATAAATAAAATTCTCCAACCAGAAGTGTGAAAAGAAAGGGACAAAAGGCCTTCCCACGGTGAGTGTCCCTGACTAGCCTTCCTTAGTCCTTTAAAGCCTCCACCAGAACTTGCAGAGGAGGGCATGCTGGTTCTGGTCCCTGCCCAAGACCAGCCCTTGGTCCCAGGAAGCAGATGACACCCCCAGGCCTGAGCCAGCAGCCAGAGGCAAAGCCCCAAGTAAGCTGGCATCTCAGCACCTCATGCTGTGCCTCCCATCTCATCTCCACCAGGCAGGTGCAGGACACATGAGCTCTCATCAAGAGAACCCTGAGCAGCCTCAGGGGATCCGGACGTGGAGCATCAACACGGCACTTTGAGGAAAAGGAAAACTAAGACAATGGCGTCTTGCTCGGGTGAAGGAAGGACCAGGAGAGGAGCCCACAGTGGGTCATGGGCTGGGAGGAGGGCACGCCCCCTGCACAGGCACAGCGCTATCCCACAGACTTTGTGAGGGTGGCCCTGAGTCTGCACCGTCTAGCGTGGTCACCACTAGCCACATGTGGGAACTGTGAGTGAACTAAGTTTCCCATCTATTTAATATGATTTACATTTCAACCATCACATGTTGGTGGCTGGCTACCAGATCCTCTTTCAATTTAAACTGTTCTCACAGGTTAGCCTGAATGTCTTTAAATACCTGGGTGTGGGTTGGGCGTTAGGAGCTGGGACACGAAGTGGGCCTGGCACAGTCCCCCTCTCTGGGAGCCTTAACTCTGGGGAGAGAGAGACAACCGGGTCAAGGACTCCAACCAAAGGGTCAAGGACTCCAACCAAACAGAAGGCTCAGAAGGTTACTAAGGCATCGCAGAAGGGTTAGGAAAGAGGACTGGGGTGGGGCAGCCTGTACTCGGAGCACAGATTAGAGGAGCCAAGAGCAAGGGGCTGAGTGGGGCTGGCGGGTAAACTGAGAGAGGGAGTGGTGGGCACCAGATCGCGCATCTTCTGAGGAGATGAAAACTCAATCCTGTAAGTGGTGAGGAGCCTTAAAAAGGTTTCAAGCAGGAGTGACAAAGAGTCTGGTGGTGTTTGTAAGATGAGTAGGGGAAGCGAGGATAAGGAAAGCTAAGACTGGACTGATGAGAGAGATGTGCTGAAGACCTGCAGCAATAGGGTGCCTACCATTCTCAATACTTAAACATTTAGTTGCATAACTGCTAATACTGATGTTGCTGGATTTGCAGAGACTGATGAGTGTGTCATTAAAAAATAATCCTTTATATTCTAACCTGGATGAATGAGGAGAGAATGGAGCTAGCACCTAAGACAGCAAACAGGAGATGAGAGGGACAGGGGTTAATCATTTCATTTTACGTGAGCTGATTTTGAGGATAGGGCAGTGGAGATAGACAAGACTGATGCTGCAGACACAGGCCTGCAGACTCTTGGGAAGCAGCCACATCAGGAGCAGGAAGTGTCTGTGGGGCACTAGCACAGCTTTTTTGGAGACTTGTCTGTTGGTATTACCATTACAGAGAGAATGAGCTTCAGTATGAGTATATGAGTCAGTGTGTGTGTCTAAAGACAGGGAAGAATCTATGAAATGTTTCTCTTTTTCTTCCCCCAAACAGAGGAAAAAATATTTAAGATATACAGGTTTGAAAAGTGTTGACATGTTTTGACCTCACTATAATCTAAGACGACATACATATTGTACAACTCATTCTATAAACTACAGCTACTATATTGGCCTTTATTAAATAACAAAGTCATTCATGGTTTCATTTTCTGCTAAAGAAATGAATTTTAATCCTAACTTTACTGACTGAAAACTGGGAAGAGGTGAAGCGAGAACTGAAGCACAAGGGAGGTTCACCTCTGCAGGCCTCACCTCGGAGTCAGAGCTGCCCAGCTCGGCCAGAGTCGGCGCTTTGAGAAGCTTCCTCCGCTGCACAGGCACCTGCTGTGGGGCAATGGGCCCACTTTCTTTTGATTGTGACGGCAACCCTCCATTCACCATCGATGACTCCACCGCACTCTTCGGAGATTCAGGGGTACTTACATCTGGTAAAACAAAGGCAAAAGCTTACCTTTCCTTGAGCCCAAGAAGGTAATCAGTGGACTAAATGCACTTTCCTAAGTCCCTGCTTGGAGTCCCACCCAGAGTGATGGGGCAGCTCTACATCATGCAAACAGCACACAGGCAGGACACTACAACACCTGTGCATACAGAACGTGTGCTCTAGATATTAACTCTCAGCTTCCAATGAAGGAAACCTTTAAGTGAGTAATTTATATTCACATTTGCAGATTAAAATTTAGAGCTAGGAGAAATTGTACTGATTCCAATTTTCAAAGGCCCAGAAAAGCTAGCCTTATTCTATAGCCTCCAGAGAGCTGGTGATTGATGGATCAAAGTGATGGCAGGCACACAGCCTTATTAGGCATATGGTTGTAACATTTGAAAATGGCTTGGAGGGAGTTCCTGTCATGGCTCAGTGGTTAACGAATCCGACTAGGAACCATAAGGTTGCGGGTTTGATCCTTGGCCTCCCTCAGTGGGTCAAGGATCTGGTGTTGCTGTGAGCTGTGGTGTAGGTTGCCAATGTGGCTCAAATCCCGAGTTGCTGTGGCTCTGGTGTAGGCTGGTGGCTACAGCTCTCATTCAACCCCTAGCCTGGGAAACTCCATATGCCTCAGGTGCAGCCCTAGGAAAGACAAAAACTAAATAAATAAATAATAAATAAATAAATAACTCGCTCAGTGGGTTAAGGATCTGGTGCTGCTGTGAGATGTGGTGTTAAGCCAGCAGCTGCAGTTTCTGATTTGACTCCTAGCCTGGGAATTCCCATATGCCATGAGTATGGCCCTAAAAAGCAAAAAAAAAAAAAAAAAAGAAAGAAAGAAAGAAAAGAAAAAGAGAAAGAAAAAATGTCTTGATTTAAAAATAAAAATAGCTAAAAATCTATATACATAAAAACATGAACAAAGAATTGGGATATATTCCCTCTGATAAGATGACTGAGATTATTCAAAGCTCAAATCTAGAGAATAAGGCAGTGAGCGATGTGGCAGAAGAGAGAACAGAGCATGGAGTAGAGAGAACAGACTACTGAGCACAAAGCACACAGCACAGAGCACAGAGTACAGAGTATAGAGTATGCAGCACAGAAGACAGTGCAGATTAAGAGTACATGGCACTGGGTACAGAGTTCAGAGTTGAGAATACACAGTATCATAAGATGCAGACGGTGTGGATTCAAAGTCTAGCTTTGCTGCTAGTTGTCTGACCCTGAGCAAGTTAGCTAACCTTTCATTTCTTCATCTGTAAAATGGGGCTAAGAACAGACATGGGCTTGATTTGAGGACTGAATAAGTTAACAACTGCATATAAAACACTTACTTAACACTGTGTGTAATAAAAGCAGTATACAATAAATGTTGGCAATTATTAACACCGACTTTTATCTCCACTTGTACCCGAGCCTAAGGTTCAGTGATTCAGCCTGTCACACAGCCAGCGTGGCAGAGCGGACACTGGAGTCCTTGTCAGCACTGACTCTAGAGGCCACCTGTTCTTGCACTGGAGTCTATGATTCTCCAATGCAAGTGGAACTAACCTTCTTCATGATTTCAACAGCTACCTAGAGTATTTAAAAATGAGAAAAAGGGAGTTCCCATCGTGGCGCAGTGGTTAATGAATCCGACTAGGAACCATGAGGTTGCGGGTTCGGTCCCTGGCCTTGCTCAGTGGGTTAACGATCCGGCGTTGCCGTGAGCTGTGCTGTAGGTTGTAGGTTGCAGACGCGGCTCGGATCCCGCATTGCTGTGGCTCTGGCGTAGGCCGGTGGCTACAGCTCTGATTCGACCCCTAGCCTGGGAACCTCCATATGCCGCGGGAGCGGCCCAAAGAAATAGCAAAAAGACAAAAAAAAAAAGAGAGAAAAAGCAGTCACTGCACATAAACCGACCTTTGATGGTGAAGCAGACTATAAAACTCCTGCAGCTGGGGGTAAAGGGATGCTAAGCTCTGAGGAGCAAAGACACAATGAATGCTCCTGTATCAGGGAAAGCGCTGGACCTCAAGTTACGATAAAACACAAGGATGTTCTATCTATAGTCATTCCCTCAACATATAATATTTATATGCTTGACATGTAAGAGACAAATTTCTAGGAAACATTCAGAATGTCTGTCCTAGCGCGGCCTTCCTTGACATTAAATGAGTTGTGTAAGTTATTTATTATAAATGATAATATCTAACCTAACAGTCACAATTGCTGTTTATTTTCAGAGACCAAGAAGGCCAGAACTAGAACTAGAACTGGCCTTATGAACCAGAGGAAAGGATGTGGGTAGCAAGAGAGGAGGAGAAAAGGAAGAAGAGAGGTTTGTCCATTGATCATTTACCATGTTTATTAGAAAACTTGACAACACAAGAGTTAATTTTGTTATTGTCTTTCTAGATATTAAATAGCTAGAACAAATATATAATTGGGGGAGGGGTGTGCTGAAGGAGACAGAGGGCAAAAGCAGAGAGTTTTTACACAAATTATAAAGGTTAAAATCTTTAAATAAACCTTTCATAAGGAGGTGTGGTGAGCAGTAGGTTGCCACATGTTTTCCAGAAAGCAAAGGAGGAAATGATTGGGCTAATTCCTATTCAAGAAAAAAGGCAATGTTTAAATATGGTCCTTCAGTGTATTTGGAAGCATCTTATTCTCCCTGCATCTTATTCTGCACCTTTCCTGCAGAGGCTCAGGCTGTAGGAGGAGTCTGTCCTCAGAGAAAGTTTCCCACCCTCAGCTATCACACCCCCAGGCCCCACCCTGGAGACAGAGAGCACCTCCAAGCCAGAGCTTCCCCAAGGGCAAAATCACTAGTAGTGCATGGAGAAATAGTAAAGCAGTTTTAATGGTTATATATTTATTTTAATATTTCAGAAAAAATATAACTACTAGATCAGATACATGATTTTATGGATGTTTTTGTTTAAGAAATGTTTAAAAATCACTTATGGTAGATTAGAAAAGGCTAAATCTGGAGTTCCTTGGTGGCTCAGTGGGTCAAGGATCTGGTGTTGTCTCTGTAGAGACTCAGGTTGCTGGGAGGTGCAGATTCAAGTCCTAGCCCAACAAAGTGGGTTAAGGATCCAGCAATGCAACAGCTGTGGTGTAGGCTGCAGCTGTGGTTTGGATTCGATCCCTGGCCTAGAAACTTCCATATGCCACGGGTATTGCCCCCCCACCCCCACCCCAAAAGCTAAATAGTACTGGTAGTAGTACTTAAGTCTGGTAAAATCATGAGGGTGGAGTTCGTGCACTGAAGTTTAGGGAACACTGGTAAGTGACAGCAGCTGCCATGAGCTAATTCCATTCTCAGTGCGAAGGGATTGGAGAAATGACCCAACAGCTTTCTAACCGCCTGAACACCGTGCTGACCTTGATCATGGTATCTGAGCTCACCAACTGACATTCTGAAATAAACAACTAGTACTAAGTTCAGAGCTCTGGGATAAATGGGATTAACAGAAAAATACGTCACGGCCAGGTTTCAGGAGCATCTCCATATGTAAGACTAAATACCATGTGTGATTTTATCACATGTTGCATATCCATAAAAGCCCCAGTTGAACATATTTTTAAGAGATATTTTTAAGTAGTTTGATTACTTATACTTTTCTGCTCAAATGATTACATTCTCATTACTTCACTATATCCAGTAAAAACCAAATCTTTGGGTAAGACTTTATACTTTTATGTAAGACAGAATTTCTAGTGATATAAGTAAGCAAAACATTAAAGATGCTAGACATAGCTTTAGAAGTCACATACCTCAGATTCAGAATCTAAAATGCATAACCATGCTAACAAATACTTTATGTAATAACATCTACTATCATATGGTATAAAAATTGTGTGTCAGATACACCAGCTGCTGCCTTATTTAGATGGAGGAAATATGATTGGAATAGATTGTACATTTAATATCTGTATCAGAAAATTACACTTACCTTAATTTATGTTGAATGGATGAAGATTTTCCACTAAGAATTAATATTTCTAAAACATACCTAAGCAGCAGAACATACTTCAGTTTGTCTTATTCTACACTTAAGTTCAGAGGCATTATCTACACAACATGTTTAAATATTTACTCCTCATCCTGCTAACTTCCCAATTTAGAGAATAAATGCATCCCAATCTTTGCATTTAGAAGAATGGATGAATCTTTTCCAATTATAATTCGGGACATTTAAATTGATTAGGCAAAATGAAACAAAGAAAACATGAAAGCACAACAAATTGAGAATGAAGGATGTGGAAACTTCGAAGTATGCTAAGTTACAGAATAAATTATGGAAAATGATAAGACATGAAAGCAAATAAAATTTTTTCACTTTTATATTAAGAAAGCTAAGCATCAAGAGCTTTCTTCCTGACACAAGAACCCATCCAACACAGCTACACCTGATGTAACTAGAACGTGCGTGGCATGCATGCTCCTAGGCCCCCTGCTGCTGCCTAACTCGCAGGAGCCTGAAGTCAGTGCGCTTGGCAGCCAGCCACTCCCAGACAGTGCACCTGAGAGGAACAGCCTTGGCAGATACTTAGAAGGGCTACAGTGTCTGTAATACGTACTGGCAACTTTTGGAGATCAGCAGTAATACATATGTTCTAAAACATTTCTGAGTTTATTTTCCAGACCAATTTTTTTTTTCCCAAAGTCACTCTGCAAATGGCTGATAAAATAAAAATTGCCAAATGGATAAAGAAAATAGAAAAAGTTCTTCAGTGATCAGTCAAAAGTAGTAAGTGAAGGATGTAAAGTATTTATCTGGGTTTCTTGAAAGTGCAAATATTAGTCACGCCTGAGAGAACTACAAATATAAACAGAAATTTACAAAGCAATTGGGAACCAGTTTAGCAGTTGGAAGATACTCAGTAAATATTCACAGATAGAACACAATACTAGGATTCTCTGGCTCTTTAAATATGAATTGGTATATAAAGTGTGCCAACAATTCCATGGCACGGAAAAAGAAATTCTAAAAGGAAATACTAGTGCCAATATCTTATCTCATCTTACATTCAAAACAGCAGTTTCCAAAACTAAAAATTTTAACTTGTCATTTTGTTGGGACTAAGTTGGCTTTGAAAATTCACTCATATATAGTTTAAAAACTCAATTTAAAAAGGGGGTGATCATAACAATTATGTTATGTTACTTTTAAAAAAAGGGGGGAGCTGATTTTACAGATCAAATTTAGTCATTAATAGTTACCGGTTTCTCTATTAATCCCTGCCTATTTAACAGAAGGGTCTAAACTTGTACTACAAGCCCAAGGCACATAATTATATTTTACAACCAAAGTCATGGCAATGCTCATGTGTTCTCAGACTCTTAACCAGCACATAGAATCCCCCCTACCCCCAAAACACACACACCCTTGAGATGAGGCTCCCACACAGGAGCACCAGGCACAAAGAAAGGTCCTGCCGACCAGGAGAGGAGCAGGCCTCCTCCAAGGCTGACAGTTGTGAGTACAGCTACTAGATAACGGAGCAAGTGCTTTAGAGGGTAAGAAGTGTCACACTTTGCTTCATGACACTGTTTCCCATGCTCTGCAGGCAGAGCGCTGCCACTGCTGCTTTAGGAGATGTGCCGAGAGAGGCAACCACAGCCTGGGCCCCTGCTCCATCACTTGCAACAGTGGCTCTTCCACAGGCCCTTGGGAGGCAAAGGTTTACTGTAGTTTTAATTTTTTTTAAGTATATTATTTTCAAAGAAATAGAATGGTTTATTTGACTGACCACAGCTGAGAAGAAGCCTTTCAATTTTCTTTTTTGACAGGTTTGAACAAGCAGATGAATGAAATGTATTTCACAGAGACCACAAAACCCACGTCAGGTGTGAAAGTGCTTTTTTTTTTTTTTTTTTTTTTACCTGACAAGTCAAAACTGTAAGACATGCTAAGTGGCCGCATTGCTGAAAAAAGAAAACAAACAATAAAAAGAAAACAATTCAGCTGTTAGGAATATACAGAGAGGATGAAAAAGGGAAGAGGGTTCCAGATCTGCAGTGGCACATTTCAGACTTTAAAGGCAGAAGGTAGTGAATAACAATCTGAAATACAATAAAACCAGGAGTCTTAGTTTTAATTATATCACTAAGACCTGAAATGGAGTAATGAAGAAAAAATAACAACTTTTTAAAGAACATGTTGAAAAAGAAAGCATGATAAATGTGCAAACATTTTAGAATCATAGCATTGGACTTTTTACTTAACTATAAAAGATATCAAAACAAAATATAGCCATATTTTAAAAACATGACTTTAGGGCATACAAAATCTTTAAAATTTAAGAATAAATGTATTGTTCTTAAATAATTTATTTCAGGATGAAAATTTGGCTCTCTGCATATTGGTGAAACATTTTATAAAAAATCTTATTCAGGAGTTCCTGTTGTGGCTCAGCAGGTTAAAAACCCAACTAGTATCCACGAGAATGCGGGTTTGATCCCTGGCTTCGCTCAGTGGGCTAAGGATCCTGTGTTGTCGCGAGCTGTGGTATAGGTCGCAGATGTGGCTTGGATCCCGAGTTGCTGTGGCTATAGTGTAGGCCAGCAGCTGCAGCTCTGATTGGACCCCTAGCCTGGGAACTTCCATATGCTGTGGGTGCAGCCCTAAAAAAAAAAAAGGATAAAAATCTCATTTAGACACCACCAGCATCCCAAGGTGCCAACAGTTACCTAGGGTTGGCAATTAACTGGCTGTTGAAAAGAGGCCTCAGGAGTCAGAGAGCCTGAGTTTGAACCTCAGCCCCGCCACTTTCTAGCAGTGTGATACTGGGCAAGTTACTTAACCTCTCTGTGCTTCGGTTTTCATCTGTTAAATGGGAACACTGGCACCTACTTCATGAAATTATTATGAAAATTAAATGATTCCATACCAGAAAAAGGTGTTCAGAATAGTTCTTGGCACATAGTAAAAGTTAAATAAATATAACCTCTTAAAAATAAGCTCTTTCCCGTTGAAATCATTTGTTTCAAAAATTTTATTACATATACTAAAAAACATTTAATTGCATATTTTAAATTGGTGTATTTTATGGTTAGGTAAATTACATCTCAATGAAGCTGATTTTAAAAGGTTATTACAAAGATTTGATGGGTTTGGGTATTCATGAGTGAGAATTACCTCTTTTCACTGCAACCCCAAATTCTCACCAGTCCATCTATTCTATGGCTGAGGGTCAGGAAGGACAGATGCCTTTATGGTCTGAAGAGAGGCCCTCAGGGCCACAGTGAGGACAGTGAGGCTCATCAGGCACAATGTGCCCTCAGTTCCTGCTGTTGAGGTGGACCACCCAGAGAGCTCTAACATCCAAACTTAATATACAGAGTGTAAGTAACTCTCAATATGTTGTTTTGCAGATGTTTTTAAAGGGTCAACTTACATATACAGCCCCAAATCTTAAATACAGCATTAAAAAAAAAAGGTGTGAAAGAAAAGCATGGAGTTATATCCCAAAGAAAACTTCGCAAGATGTCAGAATCATATGCAGATTTTGTTTTTGTTTTATGACTGCACTCACAGCTTATGGAAGTTTCCAGGCCAGGGAATGAATCCAAGACATAGTTGCGACCTATGCCACAGCTGCGGCCACACTGGACCCCTAACCCACTGTGCCGGGCCAGGGGATTGAACCCATACCTCTGCAGTGACCCAAGCCACTGCAGTTGGATTCTTTTTTTTTTTTTTTTTTTATCTTTTTAGGGCATACCTGTGGCATATGGAGGTTCCTAGGCTAGGGGTCAAATCGGAGCTGTAGCCACTGGCCTATACCACAGCATAGCAATGCAAGAACCGAGCCTCATCTGTGACCCACACCACAGCTCACGGCAATGCCAAATGCTTAAGCCACTGAGTAAGGCCAGGGATTGAACCTGTGTCCTCATGGATGCTAGTCTGATTCGTTTCTGCTGAGCCACGACAGGAACTCCTGCAATTGGATTCTTAACCCACTGCACCAGAGCAGGCACTCCCATGTGCAAATGTTTTAAAAAGCACTTATGTCAACAAGGAGGAGGTGCATCTTAAATGGGGCAAATAAAGCAACTATTTGTTAACAGTCATACTTACAGATTGTGCTTAGATTAAATAAGCACTTTACTGTGTTTTAGTTGTCTCACAGGAAAGTTCTTAGAGATTTTATGTTGATGAGAATATGAGAATACATCTCCACTCACCATTCAAAAAACTCTGCATTGCTAAATTCAAATACTATCAACTCTAGATCTCCCTAATTAGGTGCAAATAAAATATGACATGTTCTCAAAACACTCATCACTCTTCTCTAGTATGCTCTTCTCTGACACAAGAACATATCTTTTGAAGTAAGACTAGTGCTACATAAGAAAGGGATGCCATTATTTCTGGGAAGATGAGGTTCAGATCTTGTCCAAGCTCTATATGCCACAGAGGCAACGGTTGAGCATAAGAGCAATTCAGATGATCAGGGGAAAGACAGTTTTAAAGGAACAACGTATATTTAAAATCCCAAATCTATACACTGTGTGAGATGTTAAGAAAGGAGTTAGGGAAAATCAAAGTGATTAGATATGAACAAAGACTGATGCATAAGAACAGTAATTTCAGACTTAATAGGAAAAAATGGAACTAGCCTGTAAAACAATAGAGAAATAAAAGACAATCTAGCCATAATTTGTACGCATGTTCCCATAATAACCTTCTGGGTCATATTTAACGACACGACAAGATGCTCATGCCACATACAATGTTAAACGAAGGCAGCCCCTGTGCACAGAGCTCTTATCTCCACTTCGGGATGCACAGCCAGGCATAGCCCACACTCTGCTGCTGGGATTATGGGCAACGCTTCTTTTTTAAACATATATACATTTCTCCAGCTCCTACAGTGGGTTTCTACTTGCAATTACATGGAGGGGGAAGATTATAAAACTATTTATGGAAACTTTTCTTCAGGAAAATTCTACCTCCTTTATTCAAACTCCCCAAAGTGAAACTGCATGGTAAGAACCAATGGAGAGCTGCAGAAAAAATGAGCCCAAATTGTTTACTTTCCAACTAAGGTTCAAGATCAATTTTAAAAGTAAGACTATCATAGAAGAGTCACTTTCTATAACAGCTCAAGTCATTGTTGTGAAGCCCCAATTCATAAGGTTAAAATAAAATAATATGATATACTAGAAGATTGATATTTGATAATCCTAAAGTAGGTTTCCTGTTAGTTAGCATCTAATTTGTTTAAAGTGAAACAGAAGAATATGTACAGGACCAGGGCTCATGAAGGCCTTTCCAAGCAATGTGAAGCATCCCCTTGTCATTCACAAGGACTGCTGGTCTCCACAAACTGGCCCCAGCCACCCGCACACCACTGCTGGCTGGCACTGCTACCACCAGGCTCGAGGGCACTCGCCACACTAAATATGCTCCCACTCTGAGCTACTCTTCTAAGCACTCATGGACAGGGACCACATCTGCTCATCGATCTACCCCAACAGCTGACACAGTCACATAATAGAAAATAAAGATTCAACACACTTGGGAAAATGAAGGAACCACATGTCAAACATCATCCACTTTACACAGGCACGTTACGCCTATCTTGCTCCTGCCTCTGTTCTACTGGACCATCCACTGAAGTTTCCAGTCCCTGCTCTTTACTCCCGTAAATATCGTGAAGCTTCCTTTTCTCATGGTAATGTACTTGTGCTGCCCTACAGTTCTGCTGCAATCTTTTCAGTTACCCCTATTATTCTGGCTCAATTCCTCTTTAATGTTTAAAAAAATCTAGACTTAAGCTGCCATCCTATAAACCATTTCTTTATTTTTTCACAGTGCTTCTTACTCTTTTGAGGCTGTGGACCCTTTAGAAATCTGAGGAAAGCTACAGAGCTTTTCTCCAGAAAAAGGCACAAACATACACTCTGTGAAATATGTACATATGCATATATTTCAGGGGATTCAAACCCTCCCCAGGCTCACTGAATCACTCTCAGGATAAGGACTCTTGGCTCACATGGTTTACCTGTTGTGGCTCATTATTATGTAAATGCTCACGTGGACCTGCCACTCAGCATGCTTTACACATCATTTTAACTGGAAAGCACTTGCTGTCCTAAAGGTGCAGCTTCGTAAGTGAGAGGTACGCTCTATTATTTCAACGCCTATGGGAGTACCTTTTGTTTTTGCTCCCCACAGTGGAGACCAAGTACACAACAATGAGCCAGAGCGACATGGACCCTGCTGTCATGGAGGTGTGTGACAGAAGGGTCGAGAGTCAAAAGGAAGAGCATCAAAGTGTGACTGAGAAGGAAAAAAAAATGTGACTGAGAGTCACGGGAGGCAGAGAGAGCCACCAGAGCTAACTCCACTAAGCTGGTGAGAGGAGAGGAGAGCCTGGTTAGGGCAGAGGCTGAGGGGCTAGAATAGGGGAGACCAGAAAGCGCAGAGGAAACTCAGCAGGACTGGCTGTCAGGTCAGAGTCAGAGGTGATGCTGAGGTCTCTGCCTAGGCACTGAGACAGGGAACCAGGAGAAGATGGTCTGAGGGGAAAGCCTGTGGCTGCTGGCTTGCCCTGCGTGATGAGGTGAGGACCTGCCCTGTGTGGAGTGAGAGCCTGCGAAGCACAGAGATCTCTGGGTCTGAACTTTCAGGGAAACTGTGCTATAGGTCGGGAGCTAAAGAAGCCAGACACAAAACCATGGGAGAGGGTGTGGTTGCTTAGGGAGAAGGGAGCCCAGGATAGACACTTGGAGGACCAAGAGGAATCTGAAAAGGTAGAAAAAGAGATCAGAAGAGAAAACCAGGAGAGGCAGTCAGAAAACTGGCTCAGGGAGTTCCCATCATGGCTCAGTGGAAACGAATCCGACTAGTATCCATGAGGATGTGGGTTCGATCTCTGGCCTTGCTCAGTGGGTTAAGGATCTGGTTCTGCTGTGAGCTATGGTGTAGGCCAACAGCTACAGCTCCAATTCAACCCCTAGCCTGGGAACTTCCCCATGCTGTGGGTGTGGCACTAAAAAGCAAAAACAAAAACAAAAACCTGGCTCAGGTACCACTGTGCTCTATTTTCCTAAAGGAAATTTCCCTGAATTCTTTGGGCATCTTTAACCCTACAAATTGGAAGAGAGCTGTGTAAACAAAAATGTTTTTATATTTTATAATATGGTCTTGCTATAAGTAAAAGTCAACATGTTCTTATGAAAATATATATTATATTAATATATAATAAACTTAAGGACACAGAAATAATTTAAGTGATAGCAATAATTGATCCTTTCATCATAATATTGTACTTTAAAACCATAATTAAGACAGTAGAGGAGTTCCCGTCGTGGCGCAGTGGTTAACAAATCCGACTAGGAACCATGAGGTTGTGGGTTCGGTCCCTGCCCTTGCTCAGTGGGTTAACGATCCGGCGTTGCCATGAGCTGTGGTGTAGGTCACAGACGTGGCTCGGATCCTGCGTTGCTGTGGCTCTGGTGTAGGCCAGGGGCTACAGCTCCTATTAGACCCCTAGCCTGTGAAACTCCATATGCCGCGGGAGCGGCCCAAAAAATAGCAAAAAGACAAAAAAAAAAAAAGACAGTAGAACCCTGCAGTAAAACTATACGTCTATCATTTATATTTATAAAACATCATAACTTAGCCATATATATGTATTACAACTTATAAAGTATTCGGACCACAATCCTGTTAATCCTTACAAGAAAGCCATAACGAAGGTGCAGAGGAATTTGCACCCCTTCTGCTGATGAAGACATAGGTGCCCAGAGAGCTAAAAAGACTGTCTTGGAGCCACAACCTAGAGCTCCTCCCACTATGCCATGGTGCTGTCCTGCACTCAGTACCACGGGCAAAGTACACACTTCACATATGAGGGTGTGTGCATGAGGGAGAGGGACAGACAGGGAGGAGAGAGACAGACAAGCAGAGCACGCTCTGCACAGTCACAGAGGTCCCTCACTGGCTGCCTTCAAGCCGACGACCCCAGGCTCGGTCAGGCCTCAGGAGGCAGCAGACTCACCTAACCGGCTGCGTCTGGTCTCCTCTGGTGAGACGGGCCGTAGCTTTCTCTCTGCCTTGATTTCTTCCAGTATCCTTTCATGGAGGCTCCGAGGCCGCGGTGGGGTAGGTTTCAGTTTTCTGGCTGAGGCCTTGAAAAACAACGTAAGGGCTAGAGACTTGAGTAGCTGTCCTGAAACAACTTTTAGTGAAATCCATTCATATAGTACAGTGTTATAAAATTACATTTTATTGATTACAACACTGATTGATAAAAGACAATTTTCAAGCAGTAGGGAAATGACTGGATTTCACAGTGGTTTTAGTCACATGTGCTCAATTAATCTGAAGGAGTCCATTTTGCTACAGTTATAATCACATTCCTGATAGGTGGCCACAACAGGTGATCAACTGAAACGTAAGCTGTATGTGATCAGTTACTATTACTGTTTTTGAAAGTAATGTTTTGGAGTAAGTCCTTACAACCTTCTTAGGCTGTCTTCGATCACAGTTGAGAAAACAGAGGCTCAGGGAGGCCGATTAACTCGCTCAGACACACATGGCCCTAGAGCCCACCTGCAAACCCGGGCTCATCTGACCACATGCTCTTTCCGCCCTAGCATGATGACCAGCCTTCCTAAAATGACTTCCTACTGACCTCTTTCCTTTATTTTAAAAAGATTTATAAAAGAGATCATTAATTATGTTTCAGATGCACACAAACTGATCAAGAAATACCACTCCTGCTCTAGTTTCTGAGTGTATGTGGGGGGTTCAGGCCTTGGTGAGCACTGGCTGTGTAGTAGCCAGGGAAAGGAGTACGAACAGAAGAGACACAAAGCAACATTCAGAGCAGATCAGAGCACTCTGATTTCGTGGGCCCCAGAAAGAACCCGATAACATAAGAGAGAAGGCCCATAGAGTGGATTTACGGCACACCAGTAGCGAGAGGACAATTTAACCAAGGTGGTATATTTGCACCATACAGTAAATACGGAGGGCAAGCCCACATCAGGAATTATCCGTATCGTATTTAGAATACTAGGAGGTATCTGGCCAGGTTTTGTACCATCGCTCAGGTTATTCTGAGCTAAAATATCCTATGATTGCCTTGTATTAAATAATTTTAAGTATTTTTTGGTGACTGAAGAATGCTGTTTACCACTGGCTTCATAATTCTGAGAATGAAAGCTCAGGCTCTAAGAGCTGAGTTCTAGAGGTCCCGGGCTAGAGGAGACGACTGTTATGTGCCAATCAAGAACAATACATCAAGTTACATACTGGATTCAGAGGAGGTCTTGATCTGATGAAGTCCAGGATGATTTCATGAGCACTTTTTTTTAACCGAGGCGGGATATCACCATTCACCTGAAAGGAGACAACAAGAGGGAGATTCATGTGACTACGGGACTATCATTTTAAGTTTCTAGGTACAGCTGTGAGGTCAACATATGTCACTTGAAAATTACTCAAGTATAATCTGGCTCCATCAAGGACACATTTCAAATCAATAAAATGGAGAGTAAACAGCTAAGCGATACAGAGCAAAAATAACTGTAGAATTGAAGAGAATCCAAGTCCACTTCCATTCTATCATCTTGGGAAATTGTGAGATACATCTTTCCAATAAAAAGTTTCTAAAATTATGTGAGTGGAATAAATAATACTGTGTTTATTTATTTTATAATTTAAAAAGTCTTTTACTTCTTATTTTCATCCTTGTAAAGTATCTTGGTAATGGAAAGGACTAGGGACATGATTCACATTCTGTAAATAAAACTCAGGCTCAATCAAGGAGGGTGTCTGCTCCATTTGCAGAATTAGTTAAGTAGCAGAGTTCTGGCAAAGTCCTGATCTGCGTGACTTCTGCTCTAATGTCCTCTCTTTTTAAAGCAACATGTTACAAAAATTAACAAATTTAAGAAAACTCTACAAACGCCGCCCCTGCAAAAAACCCCACTTTCTGACCACCCAAAAGGCACAGTTGTAACCATCTCAGCCTCATATGACCAAACAGACCCGCTAGGCATTTTCTGTCATGCTTCTCATAAAAGATGGATAAAGAAAGAAATATTAATAAACTATAAATTTTAAAAACTGAATCCTTTAAAATTCTCAAAGTCCATAAAATTAGCACAAAATTTTTATTAATGAATTGCCTGAAAAATCTCTATAATACTTTTTTCCTCTACTTTGGTACCTATTTTTTTATCTTATCCTATTGTAATAATTTGATAATATCAATTTTATTAGAGAGAAAAAAGATAATTTGGTTATTCCTTGAGCACCAACATTGCTTTTTTAAAAATTTTTTTGATAGGTTAGAAATGTTTAAGCTTTACAACTTGTTATTGGAAATGTCGAACTTTTAAAAATTATTTTCTTATCTTAATTGTAAGATTTCAGGGCACAGACTTTTTTCTTGCATAGGTGTCAATTTCAAATACTATTTTAATTGCTCACTGTCATTAATCAATTGGTTATTAATTTTCTTCTTTTTTTTTGTCTTTTCTAGGGCCACACCCACCGCATATGGAAGTTCCCAGGCTAGGGGTCCAATCGGAGCTGTAGCTGCCGGTCTACGCCACAGCCACAGCAACTCGGGATCTGAGCCACATCTGAGACCTACACCATAGCTCACAGCAACGCCGGATGATCCTTAACCCTCTGAGCGAGGCCATGGATCGAACCTGCAACCTCATGGTTCCTAGTGGGATTCATTAACCACTGAGCCATGATGCAAACTCTGGTTATTAATTCTCTATTGCAGCTATATATTATGAAGTTTTTTGTCAATGTCACATTTTTTTATCAGCTGAGAAATTAAATTAAAAAAAAAATAAATAAGAACCTAAACTGCTGCTCCCAGGCCCAGTGTCCTCTGCTGACAACACCCACCCCCTACCCCATGCCCTTCCGCCAGCGCTGAAGGAGGGCAGGTTGGTCCACGGTAAGATCTAGGAGCACAAGCTGCTTCAGCCACGCCAGGCTTGTGACTGACAGTGCTAGGCTGGAGGGCACACGCCCCAGCGGCAGAGCCAGGGGCCTAATGTGGCACCACTCTTTATCCATGGACTTCATGTTACACAAGGTATTATTTAAAAATCCTCACTGTATCAACCTAATCAGACTTTCCTATACTACTCCTGAACAGGATAGTACATATCTTTCTGGCTGTTTTTCATTTGCTTTTATTTTAATGTTATTCCATCACAAGCGCAGGGTTGAGATGATGGATTAAATTAGGCCAAGGCTGTAATTTTCGTTCCCCAAATGTGCACATTACTTCAGTTTCTTCACTCGTCAGAAACGGTTTCCTGGATCCCAATGACAAAACAAGTGTCAGTGCTCAAAAGGGAGACAGATGGTAGCCAGCACGGACATGAGTCAGTTTAAGTCCTTACTGGCAGGAGGAAAAGCAACTTTGTGCAAATACCATTCTGCTGCTGGGTCAGTTAAATTAGCTTTTTAAAATATAAATACAGAGCATATCCTAAAACAAGCTCTCTGGGAGGTTCTGTCATGGCACAGCAGAAACGAATCTGACTAGGAACCATGAGGTTGTGGGTTCGATCCCTGGCCTCACTCAGCAGATTAAGGATCCGGTGTTGCTGTGAGCTGTGGTGTAGGTCGCAGACGAGGCTCAGATCTGGTGTTGCTGTGGCTGTGGTGTAGGCCGGAGGCAACAGCTCCGATTAGACCCCTAGCCTGGGAACCTCCACATGCCGAGGGTGCAGCCCTAAAAAAAGACAAAAGGGAAGAAAAAACAAAAAACAAAAAATGAGCTCTCTCAGCTACAACCATAAATGATTTCTGGATGAACACAAACAGTAGACTCATAAGTAAATAAAGCCAGTTATAGAACTTGATCTTATTTTTGGGCCACATGCCTTAAATAAATAACTTCTAAACAAAAGATGTTATATTTCTGATCTTATTTTTAAGTGAGTTATTTGAAGGTTTGTTTTTGTTTTTATCTTTTTAGGGTTGCACCCATGGCACATGGAACTTCCCAGGCTAGGGGTCAAATCAGAGCTGCCTACATCACAGCCACAGCAACTCAGGATCCGAGCCGCGTTGGCAAACTATGCCACGACCTATGGCAACGCCAGATCCTTAACCCACTAAGTGGGGCCAGGGATCGAACCCACATCCTCATGAACACTAGTCAGGTTCTTTAACCCCAAGCTGCAATGGGAACTCTTTATTTGAAGTCATGTTAGAATTGAAGCATTTTACTAATACATTTTGGAAAAAGTCAACAGAAATGTCTTACACTTCTATAACTTAATACTCTGAACGTAATCCCATATGGCTAGGCCATTCAATTCTCACTATTAGCAACCCAAATATACAGGAAAAAAACAGTGTATTATTATGGTATATTTATGCAGTTTACACCTGAGGATTAAATTAAAAACATCTTGGCATTTCTTCAGATACAGATAAATTACGTATAAAAATCTTTAGTGTTCACTCTTCACAGAAACATTTTAAAGAACTTAGAAAGTGGCATTAGATAGATAATAGCCAAAAATTTTAAAAATACATCCAGTTTTTGTATGGTTAAACAGGAATAGCTGAATTTCCACTCTCATTTATCAGTTACATATAAGAACCAGTTAAAACCTTAGCCTGTTAAACTAAAACTGGAAAACTTCTCTGAAATGACAGTAGTCACCACTGGAACTGCCATCTTCCCAGGCCCCTGCCCAGGGGCTCAGGGTAAACTTATCCAGGTGAACTGCACACAGTTAGCCAGAGAAAGACAGGAGAAGGGAACAACAATGGGTAGGAGATGCAGCTCCGACACCGTCACAAAATCACCTTTCAATTCGAAGCTCTCAGTGTGCTCAATAAACAAAAGGTTTAAATAACTTGATCCTTAATAAAGAAATTTTTTTCCTATTTTTGTCCTAAGGAAAGCAGAATCATGAATGACATAAGAGCACAACTAAAAATGTCCAAAGTTTAAAAGTGAGTAATATTGAGCCCCTAATCAAATTTCATTTTCCCCCAGCTTTATTCAGGTATAACTGACAAAAGTTATATATAAGACGTACAGTGTGTTTATTTAATTTACATAGGTATTGTGAAATGAATACCACAATCAAGCTAATTAAACCACCCATCACCTCACAGATATTTTGTGTATGTGTGATAAGAACTCTAAAGATGTACTCTCTTAGTAAATTTTAAGCATACAATACAGTTTTATTAAGTATAGTCAACATGCCGTACATTAGATCACAAGAATTCACTCACTTTACAATTCAAAGTTTGGACCCTTTGACCAATATCTCCCCATTCCCTCCCACCCCAGACCCACTGGCAACCCAAGACCCACTGGCAACCCACTATTCTACCCTCAGCTTCTGTGAGTTTGACTTTTTCATATTCCACACATAAGTGAGATCAAACAGTATTTGCTTTTCTGTGTCTGGCTTATTTCACCTAATGTCCTCCTGGATCATCCATGTTGCAAACTGTGCAATTTCTCTGTTTTATGGCTAATACTCCATTGTCTGTATGTACAATGTTTTCTTTACCCATTTATCTGCTAATGAACATTTAGTCTGTCTCTATATCTTGGCCACTGAGGATAATGCTGTAGTCAACATGGGAGTGCAGATATCACTTTTGAGATTCTTTTTTCATTTCCTTTGGAAATACACCCAGAAGTGGGATTGCTTGTTCACATGACAGTTCTATTTTTTATTTTTTGTCTTTTTTAGGGCCACACCCACGGCACATGGAGGTTCCCAAGCGAGGGGTTGAATTGGAGCTGTAGTTTCCAGCCTACGCCAGAGCCATAGCAACATGGGGTCCGAGCTGTGTCTCACAGCAATGCCAGATCCTCAACCCAGTGAGCGAGGCCAGGGATGGAACCTGAATCCTCATGGATGCTAGTCGGGTTCGTTAACTGCTGAGCCACAATGGAAACTCCATTATAGTTCTATTTTTAATTTTTTCAGGATCACCATACTGTTTTTCATAGTGGCTGTGCCAATTTACATTCCCATCAACCATGCACAAGGGTTCCCTTTTCTCCACATGCTTGAAACACTTGCTATGTATTGTCTTTCTGATAATAGCCATCTGCAAAGGTGTGAGGGACTATTTCTCTGAGGTTTTGATTTGCATTTCCCTGATGATGCAGGATGTTGAGCACCTTTTCAATACCTGTTGGCCAGCTGTATGTCTTCTTTGGAAAAATGTCTCCTCAGGTCTTTTTCCCATTAAAAAATTCTTTTTCTATTGAGTTGTATGAGTTCCTTGTATACTTTGGGTATTAATCTCTTATCAGGTATATGGTTTGTCTAATGAAATTTCAAAAAGGTATCCTTTTATTAAAAGAAAAACAGGAAGTTCCCATGTAGCATGGTGGGGTAAAGATCCAGCGTTGTGCCAGCTGTGATGCAGGCGGCAATTGCAGCGCGGGTTTGATCCCTGGCCTGGGAACTTCCACATGCCACAGGTGTGGCCAAGAAAGAAAGAAAGAAAAGAAAAACAAATGCCTACAACATTAATGCAAATTCTCTCATGAAGAACATCTGCAAATAAATAAGACTAAAAACAGAAAAGAAAAATGCACAAAAGACATAAAACTACTACAACTAAGAGCAACTGCATGATGCTTACTGTGCTCCTAGGACTTCCATTCACAGAGTTGCACAAAACATGTGGCCTGACACATACTACCACCTGAGCCTCAACACACATACTTTCAAGACAATGTAAAATACTTTTCTTCAGAAATATGTGAAACTACAATTTTAGCATTAGGATTTCAAATACATATCCAATTTTCACACCACAATGTGGTTTATGAGGGTTTTAGACAATCTGAAAGTATTTTTCAAAGGCCTTAAAGATATGTATGTTCACTGATTCATGGCTAAAATTTATCCTAAGAAAATTAATACGGTTTTTTTATATGACTAAAAAATTATAAATCTCAAAACCAGAAGATCAGTAAAAGTTTAATAAATAAATTAGGGTCTGTCCACTCAATAGATTACTTTGGAACCATTAAAAAGATGTAGAATGGAGGAGTTCCCTCCATATGCAGTGGGTAGGGCCATAAAAAGCCAAAAAAAACCCAAAAACAAACAAACAAAAAACCACCGAAAATCACTCAATGTAGTATGTCACATTAATAGAATGAAATAAAAGAACACACATGATTGTCTTAATTGATGCAGAAAAAGGATGTCACTTTCATGATAAAAATACACAACAAACTTGAAAGAAACTTCCTCGGCATGATAAAAGTCATTAATGAGGAGTTCCCATAGTGGCTTAGCAGAAACGAATCTGATTAGCATCCATGAGGATGCAGATTCGATTCCTGGCCTCACTCAGTGTGTTAAGGATCTAGCGTTGCCTTGAGTTTTGGTCTAGGTGGCAGACACAACTTGGATCTCACGTGGCTGTGGCTGTGGCGTAGGCCAATGGCTACAGCTCCAATCTAACCTATAACCTGGGAACCTCCGTATGTTGCAGATGCGGCCCTAAAAAGACAAAAAAAAAAGTCATTGATGAAAAAACTGGATGTTTTCCCCCCTAAGATCAGGGATCCAACAACATGGATGACTGCTTTTGCCACTTCTGTTCAACACTGAATTGAAGGTTCTAGCCGGGGTAATGAAAAAGCATCCATATTGGAAAGGAAGAAGTAGAAGTATCTCTTTTCACAGGTGACATGACATACATACAAAATAAAATATCTTAACTCATTAAGAAAACTATTATAGCTATTAAACTCAGCAAAAAAAGAGCAACACAAAAAATAAAAATTTTCACCATGTCCCTATATTTGTAAGGGATATGGACAGCACACTGGAAATACATGGCAATGTGAGCTACTGATATTGATAAAGACTTTTCTACTGAGCAAACATCTGAGCAGAGACCTAAAACAAAGAGGCGAGTCATGCAGACGTGTGAAGACAGACCTCCAGCGAGGGGCAGCAGCCGAGGCTCAGCTACAGGGTCATGTGAGGCACTTTGAAGGCAATAGTAGAGACCAGGGTGGCTAAAGAGGGGACACCAACCAGGGAGGTGGCAGAAGGCGAGGTCTGAGAGGTAATCCAGACCAGACTCTGGACAACGTCAGGATGTGGAGTCTGAGTGTGATGGAAGGAAGTGGAGAGTTCTGAGCAGGACATCATCACATTTTCACTTTAAGAGGTTTCCTCTGGCTGTTTTGGGGGAAAATACACTGAAAGGGGCAAGAGTAAAAGTAAGAAGACCACCTGGAGGCCACAGTAATAATAGTCTGAATAAGAGATGATGGTGGTTTGGAAAGGAGGGTATCCGAAGTGGAAGTGGTGAGATTCGGGACATATTTCAAAGGTAAAGCTATCAGGCTTCCATTTCTAAGAGTTTAAGGATTTCACTGCAGCTATTCAAAAAGATTTTTATGCAAGGATACATAAAATAGGCTGCTTATGGCTGGAGATCAGTTGCTAAGTTTAATAAACTGGTACAGCCATAAAGTGAGAAAGATGCAGTCATTTAGAAATGATGATCTTGAACATAATGACACAGGAAAATGTTCATAATACACCAAGTGAAAACAAGTGGTTATAAAACACGGTATTCAATATTAACCCATTTTGTCCAAATAAAATGTACAGAAATAAGACTGAAGGTTGTTATTCACCAGCATGTTAACGAACTTTCTGTCTGGGTTGTAAAATTAAATATTTATTACCTTTCTTCTTTGACCTACTGTATTTTCTAACTTTTCTATAATGTCCATATATTAATTTTATAAGATGAAATAAACTTTAAAACAAAATAATTGAGAAGAACATTTTCAACAGATAAGACTGCCAAAAAATAACCATTTGAGTCCATTAATAATTTTCTGTTACTTACCATCACTTTTCGCAAGGTGTATCTTTTGGATCGAATGTCATCCATTAGCATCTCGTAAGGGGTGAGCTGATACTCAATGGGCAGAGGGTTATACTGCCGCTCTTGGACCTTCTTCAGTTTCACTCCATTCCGCAGATCCCTCATCACCTGCACCCAGAATCGAGCCTGAAAGAGCCAAGGGTAGAAAGACATCCATGAATAAATTTACTAGTTTCCTCTAAATAGCTACAGTCACACAGAAAAAAAATTAAGAGCTTGAATTACAAAACACTGAGTAAAACAAACAAAAAGGATTTTAAAAATTAGATTTTAAGATACTGAAAAGTGGGTATAAAGCCAGCAAAGAATCCACCAGCACTAACTGTGGGGACACCTGGATAAAACCCTACCTCACCACTGCACTAGCCTGCACCCAGGACCTCAGCTCTTCATACCCCTCGTGCTAGGTCCTGGCACGTGGCTTTGCTCCCAGAAGAGGACTGTGTTTCCCATGCCTGGACTTCGGGCTTGGGCCCTAAGACTCGCTTGGCCACTGGAATACTGGTGGATACTACATGACCAAAGGCTCACCAGCAAATGCACAACAGCTTGTCACTCAGCTCCTGTCACTGCCATGAGAATGTCATACCTGGCTTGGCATGATGCCCACCGGTAGGACTGTCCAGAAGAAGGACGAGGCACAGAGTGGAGCTACCATGCTGCCCTGCAGATGTATGAGCTAAATAAATGCTAATCTTTGTGCCACTGTATCTGCAGTGTTCAGTTATGCTGAGTTACTGTGATCACAGCCACTGTCCACTGCATCTGCAGAGTTCAGTTACATTGCATTACTGTGATCACTGCTAACAGGCACCACTGTCCACTGCTATCTGATATCTGGCAAGTTCCTCACCTTTCTGAACCCTGGCTTTCTCATGAAGAAAAGAAAATGGTACTTCATGACTTGTTGAGAAGATCAGAGTTGATGTATAGTGCTCTGCATAAAGAAAATGCTCAAAACTGACAATTTTTAGGTTATTACTATCTTTGCACAAATTATTTAACATAAATTTTCTTTTCTTTCTTTTTTTTTTTTTTGCCTTTTCTAGGGCTGCTCCCGTGGTACATGGAGGTTCGCAGGCTAGGAGTTGAATCAGAGCTGTAGCCGCCAGCCTACGCCAGAGCCACAGCAATGCGGGACCGGAGCCGCATCTGCGACCTACACCACAGCTCACGACAACGCCGAATCCTCAATCCACTGAGTGAGGCCAGGGATTGAACCTGCAACCTCATGGTCCCTAGTCAGATTCGTTAACCACTGAGCCACGACGGGAACTCTTTAACATCAATTTTCTTATCTACAATAATAGCAAGTTGCTTTGTCTGCCCCTCAAGAAAATGAGGTATGCGTGAAGTACTTATACTATATTTAAAGTATATTAAATATGTATATTATCATTATACTTTAACCCTTTTGTTTTCCTGCCTATAAGCTAAGGTGTCATATTCTCAACTTCAGTGAAGAGAAAATCAATTTAACTGAAACATTATAAGTTGTTAAAAATTAGTAAGTGGCTCAATAGCTACTTAAGTATATTTATTAAAAATCAGGGAGTTCCTGTTGTAGCTCAGTGAAAGTGATCCCAACTAGTATCCATGAGGATGTGGGTTCAATCCCTGGCCTCACTCAGTGGGTTCAGGATCCGATGTTGCCACGAGCTGTGGTGTAGGTCGCAGACATGGCTCTGATCCCGCATTGCTGTGGCTGTGGTATAGGCTGGCAGCTGTTGCTCTGATTCACCTCCTAGCCTGGGAACTTCCATATACTGCACCTGCGGCCCTAAAAAAAAGCAAAAGAATAAAAATAAAAAATCAAGTGATGTATTTCATAAAAATTGTCTACACTGATTAAATTTCTCAAAAATGATTTGTGATTCTGTAAAAATATACACTATTTCTTATTCCCAAAGGGATCTGGGGTACTTAACATTGTACTATATCCATCAGAACATCTAAAATATTAACATTTAAAACAGGTTCTTAGGAGTTCCTGTCGTGGCTCAGTGGTTAACGAATCCGCCTAGGAACCATGAGGTTGCGGGTTCAATCCCTGGCCTTGCTCAGTGGGTTAAGGATCCAGCACTGCTGTGAGCTGTGGTCTAGGTCGCAGACGCGGCTTGGATCCCGTGTTGCTGTGGCTGTGGCGTAGGCCAGTGGCTACAGCTCTGATTCGACCCCTAGCCTGGGAACCTCCATATGCCGCGGGAGCGGCCCAAGAAAAGGCAAAAAAGACAAAAAACAAAACAGAACAAAACAGGTTCTTAGATTCTGCCATTAAAGATATCCTAATATAAATCTCTAAAATACTTAGATCTCTTTTTCAGGGTGAGTGTTCTTATCTCAACTTCTCTTACTCTTTCCCTTAAGAGCCAGTTCAAATACCATATCTCTCTTTTTTTTGGCACCCTGCAGCATATGGAGTGGGAGCAACGTACTCTGTAGGTGCGGCAATGCCAGATCCTTTAACCCACTGTGCCAGGCCAGGGTTCAAACCTGTGTCCTGGCGCTGCAGAGACACAGCTGATCCTGGGAACTTACCATCTCATTTTTAAAAATACTGTCTATTTTGTTGTCCTCAGGCTTTAAAAAAACCTGACATATGAAACTCTGATTTCTCAAAACAGGTAAGTTAGGTATGACTACTCACATTAGAAGCTTTTGTTATAATTTATGAAAGGATTCCAACATACTCTTTTATATAGCCAGTTCTTTCTGTATTATTATTTGGCCAAAAAAAATTTTTTTTTTGGTTCCCAGGCTAGGGGTCAAATCGGAGCTGTTGCTGCTGGCCTAAGCCACAGCCACAGCAACGCCAGATACAAGTAGCATCTGCAACCTAGATCATAGCTCACGACAACACTGGATCCTTAACCCACTGATCGAGGCCAGGGATCGAACCCACAACCTCATGATTCCTAGTCAGAACAGGAACTCCATATTTGGCCAAAATTTTAAAGATGACTTTTCAGGAGTTCCCTTTGTGGCTCAGTGGTTATGAATCCAATTAGCATCCATGAAGATATGGGTTTGATCCCTGGCTGTGCTCCATGGGTTAAGGATCAGTGTTCCCATGAGCTATGGTGTAGGTCACAGATGCAGCTCGGACCTGGCATTGCTGTGGCTGTGGGGTAGGCCGACAGCTGAAGCTCCGATTTGACCCCTAGCCTGGGAACTTCCATATGCCACAGGTGTGGCCCTAAAAAAAAAAAAAAAAAAAGACAGAAAATGCAAAGGCGCAGCCCTAAAAAGACAAACAAAAGATGGCTTTTCAGAAATTAAAGTCACAGTTATTATATAAAATAATGAACAACTGTCATTGTATGTATTCCTAGGGATTTTATCATTTACCTCTTATTCCACTAGAGAGATTCTAAGATGGTTAAATTCTACCATCAAACATATTCTAATTCTCCTCATTCTACTCCTCGTTCTTTCTTCATTTCATTCTACTCTTTCTGGGTAATTCATCACCTCATGAAAAACAAGCTCTTGATCCAGGCAAATGTAACTCCCTTTGGGGACTGTTCATCTCTTGTCAGTAATCATACTGCTGTTTTTAAATGAGGTTGCCTTAAGACAATTAATTAAATTTTGGTTTAAGTTTGTACTAGCTATTTGCTAACTTATGAACATGAAGTTATTTAGCTTTGATAGGAAAATAAATGCAAAATTTTATTAGCCAAGATTAAATACACTAGAGCAACACTACACAGAGGAAACTGATAATCATTATTCTAAAGTGACAATACTAGCTCATAAAACAATATAGAATACATGTTGTCTTGTTTTGGCCACCCTGAGGAATATGGAGTTCCCAGGCTAGGGATCAGATCAAAGCCACAGTTGCAACCTATGCCACTGCCGTGGCAAGACAGATCCTTAACCCAGTGTGCCAGGCTGGGGATCGAACCCTTACCTCCACAGAGACAAGCCAGATCATTAACTCACTGCACCACAGCGGAATTCCTAGGCTACTTGCTTTTGTTTTTTTGTTTTTTTGTCTTTTGCCTTTTTAGGGCCACCAGTGCAGCACATGGAGGTTCCCAGGCTAGAGGTCACACTGGAGCTGGAGCTGCTGGCCTACACCACAGCCACAGCAATGTGGATCCAAGCCGCATCTGCAACCTACACCACAGCTCACAGCAATGCTGGATCCTTAACCCACTGAGCAAGGCCAGGGATTGATCCTGTAACCTTGCGGCTCCTAGTTGGATTCGTTTCTGCTGCACCACGACGGGAACTTCCTACCCAGTATCCTTAATATGAAAAGTCAGATTCCTAAAATGCCTTCCCACTGACACTGGAACACATTTCAGTCTAGCTTCATTATACTTTCTGTCCTATCCCCAAGGCCATGTTGTCACACCTGCCTGACTGACTGTCACTAGGTCTAGGATCTAGTACCATCCTGGAAAGGCAGTAGATAGAGTGTGTCACATGAATACACCGTAGCCATCTGTCCTAGAAATCTGTCTTCTGTTTTATGAGGGCAGAAATGCTGTATTACTCATTCTGCATCCCCAGGGCCCTAATTCATTATCACTGGATAAATTAATGTACTACACAATAGTTTCACCATATCCTGCAACAAAGCTCAAACTGTGACTTACACAGGAGATAATGCTAAGGTATTAATTAGAAAGGTCAATATTTTAAAACACTGAAATTCCTAGAAAAACTGGAGTGGTTCTAATAAAATCAGTCTTTTTTTTTAAAATGGAGAATAGCTATTTCCTCAAATGTAAGACTAGCCATTCAAATTGGTATAATATCAATTCACACTACAATCCTTAAGATAAGCCAGCATTTGAAAAATATGATATGATTTCTTCAACACTAAACATAACAAAGAGAATACCCAGCTCTCTCACCCAGTCGGCGTTTTTCAGCTCCTCCAGGTCTGTGTTAGATTCATCACTCTTCTCCATTTCTTGAATCTTCTTCAGATTCTACCAATTAAAATTCAAATAAAACATTTAGGCATAAAATTTCACTAAGGTACTTTCTTAAATTAAAAATTTAAATGGACACATTCAGATAAAATATATAGAAAAGCGGTACTGGAGCAGACAATACAGAACTACCTCTCTGTAAATTTCAGCCAATTCCAGTAAACTCAAACAGATACGGTCATACAAAGAGATGAGCTGAGACTGTCCTTCCCAATTTCCTTTTAGACCTTGTTAAGCCTCAGTCCCAATATTAATTCACATTTTCTACACTGTATTAACATTTCCTTTCTCCCTCGACTCCCATATTCAATCCATCATTAATCTCATGGATATTACTTCCTTTCTCTCTCCCTCTTTTTTTTTTTTTTTTTACTTAAGTCCTATTCTTTCTATCTCCACTGCAAATCCCCTAATCCAAACACCATCTTATTTTGCCTGGACTTCTGAGGTGGTCCAACCCTGGATGCTTTCCTCTCCCCCCTGCCCAGTCCTTTTCATTGCCCACTTCTCTTCTTCCTTCAGATACGAAGCTCAACAGGATCACCAAGTCTTCTGGGAAGCCTTCCCTTCCTCCTGGATTAAGCCAAATCTTCCTGTTATACAATTTACAGCACCATAAACTTTTCCTCTATGGCTCTTATCAACACAATAATTTTATATTTGCTTGTGCCTTCATTCTAGACTTGATGAGGTAGGATTCTACTCTCAGAAGCAAGTTTGTAAGCGTGTGTGTGTGTGTGTGTGTGTGTGTGTGTAACTAAATCACAGACCTGCAACTAACACAACATTTTAATCAACTATTTTCTAATATAAATAAAAAAAGTTCTATTTGCTCTAAAAAAAGAAAAGATGCAGCTAACACAAATTTTGGCATTTTTGATGCTCAATATATATTTGTCAAATAATTTAGTGAAGAAACTTCAATATAAAAATGTCCCTTATTTATTTATTTATTTATTTGCCCTTTTTAGGGCTGCACCCACGGCATAGGGAAGTTCCCAGGCTAGGGGTGGAATTGGAGCTGTAGCTGCTGTTCTGATCTGAGCCATGATCTGAGCCACGTCTGTGACCTACACCACAGCTCACGGCAAGGCCGGATCCTTAACCCACTGAGCAAGGCCAGGGATTGAACCCGCATCCTTATGGATATAGTCAGATTCGTTTCCACTGCGCCACAAGAGGAACTCCTCCCCTATTATTTTCTAATTTAACTCATGTATATATTGTGAAATGATTATCACAGTAAGGTTGGCTACCACATCCATCACTCATACTTTTGTTGTTGTTGTTTTTCTTGTTGTAAGAATATTTTAAGATTCATTTTCTTGGCAATTTTCAAGTATATAATATACTGGTGTTAACTGTAGTACCATGCTGTACATTACACATGCAGAATTTATTCATCTTATAATGGAAGTTTGCACCCTTTTTAATTGTACTCGTTCAATGTTTGCAATTTACCTAAAGTCAACATAAGGAAGGAAATCATAAAGATCAAAGAGGAAATCAGTAAAATAGAGATTCAAAAAAAATAGACAAAATCAATCAAACCAAGAGCTGGTTCTTTGAAAGGTAAACAAAATAGACAAACCTCTGGCTAGACTCACCAAGAAGAGGAGAGAAAAAACTCAAATAAACAAAATAAGAAATGAAAAAGGAGATGTCACAACAGATACTACAGAAATACAAAAAACCAAAAAACCATTAGAGAATACTATCAACAATTATATGCCAACAAATTCGACAACCTAGAAGAAATGGACATCTTTCTAGAGACCTACAGACTGCCAAAACTGAATCAAGAAGAAATAGACCAATTGAACAGAATGATCACCAGAAATGAAATTGAATATGTCATAAAAACACTCCATACAAATACAAGTCCAGGACCAGATAGCTTCACAGGAGAATTCTACCAAACATACAAAGAGGAACTTACACCCATCCTCCTTGAACTTTTTCAAAAGGTTGAAGAAGAAGGAACACTCCCAAAGACATTCTATAACACCACCACCACTCTAATTCCAAAACCAGACAAAGATACCACCAAAAAAGAAAACTATTGACCAATATCTTTGATGAATTCAGATGCAAAAATTCTCAACACAATTTTAGCCAACTGAATCCAACAACATATAAAAAAGATCGTACACCACGACCAGGTGGGATTCATCCCAGGTTCATAAAGATGGTTCAACATATGCAAATCAACCAGCGTCATACACCACATTAACAAAAGAAAAGTCAAAAACCAAATGATCATCTCAATAAATGCAGAAATGCATTTGACAAAGTCCAACATCCTTCATGATAAAAACTCCTAACAAAGTGGGTATAGAGGGAACATTCCTTAACCTAATCAAAACCATTTTTGACAAACCCACAGCAAATATAATACTCAATTAAGAAAAATTTTTAAACTTTTATTATGGTTGATCTACAATATTCTGTCAATTTCTGCTCCACAGTAAAGTGACCCAGTTATCCTGATAAACAATCATCCCTTGGTGTCCATGGGGGATAGGTTCCAGGACCCTTGGCAGATATCAGAATCAGAAGATGTTCAAGACCCATGGCTGGCTCTCTGTATCTGTGGTTCTGCATCTATGGATTCAACTAACCTTGGATTGTGTAGTATTGTATGTATATACTGAAAAAACAAACAAACAAACAAACAAACAAACAAACACGTGTAAGTGGACCCTCACAGTTCAAACCCATGTTGTTCAAAGGTCAACTGTACGTGTTAACCACAGATCTATGTTGTAGCATTCCTATTCACAATAACTTAACTCTAGTTAACATTCTACATTTGCTGAGCCTATTTGTCTGATTGCATTGGAGCTGAGTTTATTTTTTTTTATTTTTTGTCTTTTTTCTAGGGCCACACCCATGGTGTATGGAGGTTCCCAGACTAGGGGTCTAATCGGAGCTGTAGCCACTGGCCTATGCCAGAGCCCCAGCAACACCAGATCCGAGCCATGTCAGCAACCTACACCACAGCTCATGGCAATGCCAGATCCTTAACCCATTGAGCAAGGACAGGGACTGAACCCGCAACCTCATGGTTCCTCTTCAGATTCGTTAACCACTGAGCCATCGCGGGAATGCCTACATTGGGGCTGAGTTTAAATGCACTATATGAAACCTAGTTTATTTTATATAAAAATACTGAATGAATATTTACTATGAAAATTTCTAAACCATTTATTTTTAGTTTCTCAGAATCTCAGATTAACCATCTGCAAAATGAGATTAACACCACCTGCTTTGTATACTCAATAACGTATAGGAGTGTTAATACAGAAAGAATATAAAATTACTCTGAACTTTAAGAAAAGATGGTAGACATAATTCATTATTTCTTCTCTCCCAAGGTAAGAAACTAGGGAGTGTGGAAAGGATGGAATATTTCTGATTTTTAAAATGTGTTTCTATAATTATTTTTTTTAAAAACCAGATTTTCTGCTTGCAACTATGCAATAATACATGTGCCATCCTGATTCATAGCCTTGTCTGAGTTGCCCTCCTTTCCACACTTTTAAAAGATATACAATGGACTACTACTCAGCCATTTAAAAAAGGACAAAACAATGCCATTTGCAGCAACATGGATGCAACTAGACATTCTCATACTGAGTGAAGTCAGAAAGAGAAAGACAAATACCATATCACTTATATGTGGAATCTAAGCTACAGCACAAATGAACCTACCTATAAAACAGAAACAGATCATAGGCAGGGAGAGCAGACTTGTGGTTGCTAGGGGGAGGTGGTAGGAAGTGGGATGGATGGGGAGTTTAGGGTTGGTAGATGCAAACTATTACATTTGGAGTGGATAAGCAACGGGGGACAAAGTAAACAATGTCCAATCTCTTGGGGTAGAACATGATGGCAGATGGTATGAGAAAAAGAATGTGTGTGTGTGTATGCGTGTGTGTATATACACACACATTTATATATATATATATATATATGTATACACACACACGCATACAGACACACACATTATACACACACACACGCATTTTATATATATACATATATACGACTGGGTCACTATGCTATACAATAGAAATGGACACAACACTGTAAATCAATTAACTCTAATAAATTTTTTTTTTTAATTTCTTGGGCCATTCCCGCGGCATATAGAGGTTCCCAGGCTAGGGGTCCAATTGGAGCTGTAGCCACTGGCCTACACCACAGCCACAGCAACGTGGATCCGAGCCGCGTCTGCAATCTAGACCACAGCTCATGGCAACGCCGAATCCTTAACCCACTGAGCAAGGCCAGGGATCAAACCCGCAACCTCATGGTTCCTAGGCAGATTCCTTAACCACTGAGCCATGACGGGAACTCCTAAAATCTTTTTAACTTTCACAATAAGGATGTATATATAATGATTTAACATAATTGGCTAATTATGTAAATTGTCCAGGGCTCGTATTAATTCTTTTTTTGAATAAATGATTTAAGTCATGGAAAGTAAACTATTATTAATTTTAAAAAAAGAAAAATATTACTATCTACCTCACTGTGTTGTTGTGAGTATTTAAAATATAATCAGGTAAACATAACAGAGCCTTGCGTTTACACACTGAGGAAAAGCTGCTCCAACATGTACATTTGCGTTCTCCTCTGTACTGCCCCAGCCCCTTTCCTTGTTTCTTGCCCAGAGCCTTGCTCTTTTCCAGTGATCCCGGTTGCGCTCTCAGCTGTAACAGGGTGCTGTCACAGTATTAAGAGCAGCTAAAAGGTGCTAAGCCTTCAGACAACCATCATTTAACCCCAAACACAACCCATGCTATATGGGAAACTGAGGCTCACAAAATCTAACTAATATGCCTGGGATCACCACAAGGCGAGTGATAGAGCAGAAGTGAAGCAGGTGGAATTGGCAGCAGGGCCCCAGACATGAGGCAAGACATGTGGAAGGGATACCAGACAAGGAGAAGAGTGGTCTTGTTGGCAATTTAAGTGTCTGCATGCTTAGAGAACCCTTAGAAAATAAATGGATAATTTCCTACTTTCTTTTGCCAAAAATGAGTATTTATGAATTGGTATTACACAAGAAAAAAGAACAGAATTTATGACTTGTACCTGGGCTTTGCAGATAACAGGTACTTAAGAGGTGGTGTAACACCAAGTCAAAATCTGAGTAACAATCATTATTAACTCAAATCAGGACTCTCAGTTTTCTGACTTTAAAAATGTATCAAGTATACTGGTATATACAATATTTCTGGTATTCAAAATTCCTCATTTTTTGCTAAGGATTAGTAGTTATCTTCAAAAACATCTGATGGGAGTTTCCATCATGGCTCAGGAGAAACAAATCTGACTAGTATATGCAGGTTTGATCCCTGGCCTTGCTCAGTGGATTAAATGATCCGGCATTGCCATGAGCTGTGGGGTAGGTTGCAGACGTGGTTGGGATCTGGCATTGCTGTTACTGTGGCGTAGGCCATCGACTATACCTCTCATTCGACCCCTAAGCCTAGGAACCTCCATATGCCATGTGTTCGGCCTTAAAAAGTGCCCCCCACCCCTACAAAAAAAAGAAAATATGATGACTTACGCCTCAGTTTTCAACCCAAGAGCACAATCTTCATGAAATATCAAAATCAGAATTAAGCGAGGAAGAGACTGCAAAGGAGAAGCTCATGTTATTCTGTTCCTCTAATGACTGTCCACAGGTTCCACTCCCAAAAGAATTAAAGTCATACTAGTCCATTGACTAGAAGATTCTTCCTTCCAGCTCTTCTTACAATTAAAATGGTGAAGGAAGAGAGATTTAGGAGATGAACTGCCTCTGGGCCCCTAGAACTCTGTCAGGCTGTATCCTCAATCAGCAGCATCACTCAAAACCCACGGCTGCATGTGAGCACCTCACACATCCTTCTCGTTCTGGCTCAGCTGTCACCTCCTCATGCAGCCTACCTTGACCATCTCACATAAATTCCAAGCCCCACACCCTGCTATGACCAAGCCCTAGTCTGTGTCTTTTCCCAAGGTTCACCCTGCCTTCTAACAGTGCCTATGTTTTCCTTAATGTGTTTACTGTCTTCCTCTCCCTGTTAGATTCCAAGCTTCCTGGGGAAGTAGTTCTGGTCTACTTTGTTCACTATTGGGTTCCTCAAATCTCTAGAATAGTGCTCTGCATTTAGTAGGTGCTTAGCAAATATTTGTGGAATAAGTGAATTAAGACATTTCGGCCAAGAATGTCCACTTAAATCTCTTCGATAACTCTTATCAAGTCAACTTTAGTAAGTAGAAACTCAATCAAAAGGGAAATTATTCATTTGTAGACTTTTTGATAATGGCCATTCCGGCTGGTATAAGATGGTACTTCACAGTAGTTCTGATTTGCATTTCTCCAATAGTAAGTGATGCTGAACATTTTTTCATGTGTTTTTTGGCCATCTGGATGTCTTCTCTGGAGAAACATCTATTTATATATTCTGTCATTTTTTTTATTGGGCTGTTTGGTTTTTTGATATTGAGCTTCAGGAGGTATTTGTATATTTTGGAGGTTAATCCTTTGTCAGTTGCTTCATTTGCAAATATTTTCTCCCATTCTGTGGGTTGTCTTTTCATTTTGTTTATGATTGATTTCCTTTGCTGTGCAAAAACTTTTAAGTCTAATTACATCCCATTCATTTATTTTAGTTTTTTTTTTTTGTCTTTTTGTCTTTGTTGTTGTTGTTGCTATTTCTTGGGCCGCTCCCGCGGCATATGGAGGTTCCCAGGCTAGGGGTTGAATCGGAGCTGTAGCCACCGGCCTACGCCAGAGCCACAGCAACTCGGATCCGAGCCGCGTCTGCAACCTACACCACAGCTCACGGCAACGCCGGATCGTTAACCCACTGAGCAAGGGCAGGGACCGAGCCCGCAACCTCATGGTTCCTAGTCGGATTCGTTAACCACTGCGCCACAACGGGAACTCCTATTTTAGTTTTTAATGTCATTATACTAGGAGGTGGATCTGAGAAGTACTGCTGTGATTCATGTCAGAGAGTGTTAGGCTTCTAAGAGTTTTATAAGTAATCATTCACAAATGATGGAGAGAGTGTAGAGAAAAGGGAACCCTATTACACTGTTGGTGCGAATGTCAATTGGTGGCACCACTATGGAAAACAGTATGGATTCCTCAAAAAACTAAATACAGAACTACCATATGACAGCAAAGTAGCAGGATACAAGATTAACATTCAGAAATCACATTTCTATATACTAACAATGAAATATTAGAAAAGGAATTCAAAAATATAATACTTTTTAAAATTGAACCCCCCAAAAATCAAACACCTGGGAATAAACCTGACCAAGGAGGTGAAAGACTCATATGCTGATAACTATAAAACATTAATCGAGGAAATTAAAGAGGATTCAAAGAAATGAAAAGATATTCCATGCTCATGGGTTGGAAAAACTAATATTATAAAAATGGCCGTACTATCCCAAAGCAATCTACAGATTCAATGCAATTGCTATCAAATTACCCATGATATTTTTCACAGACCTAGAAGAAACAATCCAAAAATTTATATGGAACCACCAAAGACCCAGAATTGCCAAAGCAATCCTGAGGAACAAAAACCAAGCAGGAGGCATAACTCTTCCAGACTCAGGCAATTATTACAAACCTACAGAAATCAAGACAGTGTGGTACCAAAAACAGACATACAGACAAATGGAACAGAATAGAGAACCCAGAAATAAACCCAGACACCTATGGTCAATTAATCTTTGACAAAGGAGGCAAGAATATAAAATGGGAAAATATAAAATGGCACCCAGCAAGTGGTGCTGGGAAAACCAGACCGCTCTGCATGTAAATCAATGACACTGGAACAACACCCTCAGACCACGCGCTAAAATAAACTCAAATAGCTTAAAGATTTAAACCTAAGACAAGACACCATCAAACTCGTAGAAGAGAACATAGGCAAAACATTATCTGATATCAACATTAAAAATGTTTTCTCAGGTCAGTCTCCCAAGGCAACAGAAATAAAAGCAAAAATTAACCAATGGGAAAAATAACTACATAAATAAACCAATGGGATCTAACCAAACTGAAAAGCTTTTGCACAGCAAAGGAAACCATAAAAACAAACAAACAAACAAACAAACAAACAAAAAACAAAAAAAAAACCAGCAAAAAGACAACTTACAAAATGAAGAAAATAGTTTCAAATGATGCAACTGACAAGGGCTTTATCTCTAAAATACACAAACAACTTAAACAATTCAACAGCAAAAAAGCCAACAACCCAATGGAAAAATGAGCAAAAGACCTGAATAGACATTTCTCCAAAGAAGATATACAGATAGCCAACAAGCATGTGAAAAAATGTTCAACATTACTGATTATTAGAGAAATTCAAACCAAAAACTACTATAAGGTACCACCTCATACCAGTCAGAGCGGCCATCATTAATAAGTTCACAAATAACAAATGTTGGAGAGGATGTGGAGAAAAGGGAACCCTCCTACACTGTTGCTGGAATGTAAATTGATACAACCACTATGGAAAACAGTATGGCGGTAACTCAGAAAACTAAATATAGAACTACCATATGACCCCACAATCCCACTCTTGGGTACATATCCCCCCAAAACTTTCCTTGAAAAAGACACATGCACCCGTATGTCCATTGCAGCACTATTCACAATAGTCCAGACATGGAAACAACCTAAATGTCCATTGACATATGATTGGATTAAGAAGATGTGTGTGTGTGTGTGTGTGTGTGTGTGTGTGTGTGTGTGTATATATACATGATGGAATACTACTCAGCCATAAAAAAGAACAAAATCATGCCATTTGTAGCAACATAGATGGAACCAGAGACTCTCATAATAAGTGAAGTAAGTCAGAAAGAGAGAGACAAATACCACATGATATCACTTATATCTGGAATCTAATATATGGCACAAATGAACCTTTCCACAGAAAAGAAAATCATGGATATGGAGAACAGACTTGTGGTTGCCAAGGCAAAGGGAGTGGGATGGACTGGGAATTTGGGGTTAATAGATGCAAATTATTGCCTTTGGAATGGATAAGCAATGAGATCCTACTATATAGCACAGGGAACTATATCTAGGCACTTATGATAGAGCATGATAATATGAGAAAAAAGAATTTATATGTGTATGTGTGACTGGGTCACCTTGCTGTGCAGCAGAAAATTGACAGAGCACTATAAACCAGCTATAATGGAAAAAAATAAAAATCATTAAAAAAAAAAAAAAAGAACTATCATATGATGCAGCAATCCCACTCCTGGGCATCTATCCAGAGAAAACCATAATTTGAAAAGACACATGTACCCCGATGTTCACTGCAGCACTATTTACAATAGCCAAGACATGGAAGCAACCTAAACGTTCACCAACAGAGGAATGGATGAAGAAGATGTGGTACATATATACAATGGAATATTACTCAGCCATAAACAATGACATTATGCCATTTGCAGTAACATGGATGGACCTAGAAACTATCATACTAAATGAAGTTAGCCAGTGAAAGACAAATATCATATTATATCACTTACATCTGGGATATATTTTTTTAAAAGGACACAAATTAACTTATTTGCAAAACAGAAACAAGTTCACAGATTTTGAAAAACTTTTGGTTACGAAAGGAGACAGGTGGGGGGTGGGAGGGATGGGCTGGGGGTTTGGAACTGGCATATGCGCACTGAGGTATATGGAATGATTGGCCAAGGGGGACCTGCTATATAGCACAGGGAACTATACCCAGTATTCTGTGATAATCTATGTGGGAAAAGAATCAAAGAGAATGGCTATGTGTATGTGTATGACTGGGTCACTCTGTTGTACAGCAGAAATTATCGCAGACTTGTAAACTAACTATACTTCAATAAAACTTAAATATGCTTGAGAAATTCCTGTCGTGGAGCAGAGGAAATGAATCCGACTAGAAACCATGAGGTTGAGGGTTCGATCCCTCACTTCGCTTAGTGGGTTAAGGATCCAGTGTTGCCATGAGCTGCAATGTAGGTCGCAGACGTGGCTCAGATCTCATGTTGCTGTGGCTATGGTGTAGGCCAGAAACTGTAGCTCCAATTCAACCCGTAGCCTGGGAACCTCCATATGCCATGGGTGTGGCCCTAAAAAGCAAAAAAGAAAAAAAAAGAAAGAAAAATAAATAAATATGCTTGAAATAAATATGTATGTGAAAATGTTATTTAATAAAAAAGAGAAATCATTCTGAGGAAAAGCTGTATTTTCTTCTCTAAATCAGAATCCACTGGAGGGATGAGATAGAGAAACCTTATCTTTCTGTCATATTCCCCCATCATCTAAAGGCTGATCCTACAAAAAGCACTATTTTATTTATCCAACAATCTATGAACCAAAAGATAATGAAAAAAAGCTGAAAAACACAATGTGAAACTCATCTTTATAAGCTTATATTGTTTTTTAAAAAGTCAAGTGGTCTCTAGGTCCTTTTAGGATCAAACCAAGCGAAGGCAAGACACATGTACAGAGACAGTGGAAGACGGGAGGTCTTCGGCAAGATGAAAATCTCTCATTTTTTCTTGATGCCCACTGCTACTGCCAAAAACTTGATTAAGCAGGTGTCTGAACTGTTCTTTCTGCTTCAGTTGCTTCCTCAGTTAGTTTATCTTTTCAGTCCCCCAGGATCTGCTGTGGCCCTCAAAGTGCAGGGCCTGGAAGTACTTCTGGGGACCTCTGGTCAAACGGCAGAGGCATATGCAGGCAACACTTACAATTGCAGATGAAACTGACACATACTCCTGGATGCTCCAGCAAGCCACCCAGATCCACACCTTCCCCTCCCCTTTCAAGAATGAAGTGTTCTTCCACTGGCTGCCAGGGGTGTTGTCTCTTCACAGCCTAAACCCCACCCCCAGGAGCTGGGGTCAGCTCTTCCAACATCACCCCCCTCTGAGTAGCCCACGTCCAATCACTGGTCCATGAGGAAGGACACAAGTCAGGACCCCTTATTTCAATCTGGGGCCTCTGCGGGGTCATCTGAGCTCCCTGTGGGGTTGGCTGACCTGCTATACCTGCATCACAGTAAAGTTTCCCTCAACCCTTACAGGTATTCTGCAAAGTAATCCCCAATAGACTTCTGAATTTATTTTACCTAGGAGTCTACCTCCTGGAGGGACTCAATCCACACATGGAATGTTTTAAAAATAGTAACAGATGAAGACATCTAAAACAAAATTTACATGAATTTTAAAGTTAAAATTCACTATTTCAAAGATATTTTGACTTATACTGAACTATATATATATACCCCTCAGTGTGCATCTGCTGTTTTTCCAGAAGCACTTTACTTCTCTTCTATTAATAACTATCCCTCTTTCTCCTGGGGAACACACACATTGGGTAGAGCTGGTCCATGCCCAGCACCACAAGGCCAGTCACAGGGTGAGGATCCCACTCGCTCACAGTGACAGGTGCCCTAGTGGGGACAGGACTCCCTTCCTCCTCCAAGACTTTTTTGCCTCAGTTAACAGAAAAAACGTTCTGCTGGAGCTACTGCACTGAGGGCATGTTAGCTGTGGGCAGCAGTCTATCCAATTACCTGTCAAAAGAGCCTGTCCTAGGGATGTCGAGAGAGAAATCCAGCCCTGATTACAGGCTTGGAGAGACTGGATGCCCAGAGCTCTGTTCCCTTAGATTCCCAAATAAGGGAGCCCATTCTCCCCTCCCTACTAAACCTGGGCTAATTTGAGTGGGTTCTATCACTTGCAAAGGAAAGAGTTATGATTCTATAAGTCCCCTTAGTACAGAAACATGGGCTCATGCTTCTATGTCTTAGGGGTAGCCAGGCGGAAGGGTCTGAGCAGCATACAGCCCAGTTCCCACCCAACCTTAACTGTAACTATTCTCCACCACATCCCTGATGAAATGTAGGCAGGATGGTCTCCTGTTAGGACTTTCGCATCTATCTTTACTTGCGCTGTGACAAAATCCCAAACTACCTGCTTCTAAGAAAAACTATTCAGGATACAAAATTAATACACAGAAATCAACTGCATTTCTATATACTAACAATGAAAGATCAGAAAGAGAAATTAGGGAAGCAATCCCATTTACCATCACATCCAAAAGAATAAAATACCTAGGAGTAAACCTACCTAAAGAGACAAAAGACCTGTACTCTGAAAACTATAAGACACTGATGAAAGAAATCAAAGACGACACAAAGAGATGGAAAGACATACCATGCTCTTGGATTGGAAGAGTCAATATTATCAAAATGACTATACTACCCAAGGCAATCTACACATTCAATGCAATCCCTATCAAATTACCAAGGACATTTTTCACGGAACTCCAACAAAATATTTTAAAGTTTGTTTGGAAGCACAAAAGACCCAGAATAGCCAAAGGCATCCTGAAAAAGAAAAATGGAGCTGAAGGAATCAGGATCCCTGACTTCAAACTATACTACAAAGCTATAGTCATCAAAACCATATGGTACTGGCACAAAGACAGAAATATAGATCAGTGGAACAGGACAGAAAGCCCAGAATTAAACCCACGCACCTACGGCCAACTCATCTATGACAAAGGAGGCAAGAATATACAAAAGAGAAAAGACGGCCTGTTCAATAAGTGGTGCTGGGAAAACTGGACAGCCACATGGAAAAGAATGAAATTAGAACACTCCCTAACACCATACACAAAAATAAACTCAAAATGGATTAAAGACCTAGATATAAGACCAGACACTATAAAACTCTTAGAGGAAAACACAGGCCAAACACTCTCTGACATAAACGACAGCAACGTCTTCTCAGATCCACCTCTTAGAGTCATGACAGTAAAACCAAAAATAAACAAATGGGACCTAATCAAACTTAAAAAGTTTCTGCACAGCAAAGGAAACTCTAAACAAAACGAAAAGACAACCCACAGAATGGGCGAAAATCTTTGCAAATGAAGCGACTAACAAGGGATTAATCACCAACATTTATAAACACCTTCTGCAGCTCCATACCAAAAAAACAAACAACCACATCAAAAAAGGGCCAGAAGATCTAAATAGACAGTTCTCCAGAGAAGACATACAGATGGCCAAAAAACACATGAAAACATGTTCAACATCACTCATTATTAGAGAAATGTAAATCAAAACCACTATGAGGTACCACCTTAGAACAGCCAGAATGACCACCATCAAAAAGTCTATAAACAATAAGTGCTAGAGAGGGTGTGCAGAAAAAGGAACCCTGCTATACTGTTGGTGGGATTGTAAATTGGTGCAACCGCTGTGGAAAACAGTATGGAGATGCCTCAGAAAACTAAAAAATAGATCTACCATTGGATCCAACAATCCCACTGCTGGGCATCTATCCAGAGAAAACCGTGACTCACAAAGACGTGTACTCCAATGTTCACTGCAGCACTCTTTTCAATAGCCAAGACATGGAAACAATCTAAATGTCCATTGATAGAGGAGTGGATCAAGAAGATGTGGTACACATACACCATGGAATGTTACTCAGCCACTAAAAGGAATGAAATACCAGCATTTTTAGCAACATGGATGGACCTAGAAATTATCATGCTAAATGAAGTCAGTCAATCAATGAGACACCAATATCAAATGCTATCACTGACATGTGGAATCTGAAAAAAGGACACAATGAACTTCTTTGCAGAACAGATACTGATTCACAGACTTTGAAAAACTTACAGTTTCCAAAGGAGACAATTTGGGGGGTGGGGGGATGCACTGGGGTTATGGGATGGAAATGCTAGAAAATTGGATTATGATGATCATTGTACAACTATAAATGTAATAAATTCATTGAGTGATTTAAAAAAAGAAAAAGAAAAACTATTTGTTCTTTATAATACTGAAGATAATTTAACAAATGGCCCTAGAATTCCATGTCTTTATTTTTCTCAACAATAAGTAGCACAAACTGTAACTCAGGTACTTCCATGCTGTGCAACTTTGGACAATTATGTAACTGCTCTAGTGCTCAGTTTGATTTTTCCCACCTGTAAAAGGCAGGTACTAAAATATTTGGATTTTGCTAATATTACATAAAATAATACAGAAGAAATACAGTATGAGGCCTGGCTCACATTAAGCAGATTTTAGATATTAATTATTTAGTATTTATCCAGTAGGTATTACTTTCTATAAGCCAATGAATATCTATGAGGATGCTGTGAACACTTCCGTTCCATTACAAAAACATTTACTCTTTTACTAAATGAACTTGCTTTAGCCTCTTTGAGAAGTAAAAATCCTGACTCAGCAATAAATTGATAGAAAATAGCTGGGAATCCATAAATACTATAATTGAGCATGCTTGAAAAAATATGCAGGTTTTCTCATTAGCAGCAAAAACAAATTATTTGAAAGTAAATTATAGATTTTTCTAGTTTTAGACACAAGCTTATGTCAATTACATTCTATCTCCTAAATAAGTTTTTTGCTTGCATAAGAGTACTAAGAGATGCCAACCTGTGCTTGGAATACAGTGAGAAAGCTCTGAGAGCACCCCCATTGCAATTACCTATCCCCATTCCTGACACAGCCACTCTCAAGCTAGCAATTAGGACATTCCATGCCAATATTTTTAGTTCCGGGCATCTTAAAAAGTAAATAAAATTGACTCCATGAATCACAAGTATATCAAATGTTCTAAGTAATTTTATTTGCATAGATTCAACATCAGCTCACATACAAATGCTATCTTAGATTGAACCACCTTACTTACAAATATAGTTGTGCGTTAAAATAATATTTTAATAACAGTATTTTAGTGATCACTTTTTTCCTCCATACTTGTTAACCATTTAAAACTATGTGTCATTTTATTCCCCTGTGTGATAAGTACTTTTTTCAGTTTAGAAACTTTTAAATGTGTAAAAATGAATGTTGCAATAATTCCTTGAACAAACCTTTTTTTTTTACTCATTTAAATGAGTAAAACATTTAAATGAGTAAAAATGAATATCTATGAGGATGCTGTGAACACTTCCGTTCCATTACAAAAACATTTACTCTTTTACTAACATACTTTCAAAGAAAGTACTTACATGGGGATTATTAAATACATTTCACAAGTGACAAAGTCACTAATATAAATAGTGCACATAATAAACAGAAAATGTGTATTAGCCTCAGAGTGTAGAGCCAAATATCTCCCTAATTCAGATATTTTTATCACAGAAAAGCAGGAAGAAGGACCTTACCATATTTACCAACCACAAATTAATACTTTGGAAATTACAGCACAAAAAAGCCCCCATACAGTTACAGCAATTCTTCTGATAAATGGAAGTCTTCTATATATTAAAGAACTAACACATAATTACTAAAGAATATGATTTATATTTTCATCAAGCTTTACGCATGCTCCTTCTCCCAGAGGGGTGGAAGAGGGAGAAGACAGGCAAGAAAGTCAGGGCATTTTACTTCATGAAAAATACAAAATGTTAAAATACTAACCATAAATTGATGTCCTGCAAAGCTTAATTTGAATTTAGATGGCTCACTACAGAAATCAGAAAAAATATAGATGAAATCATCAAAATGAGGGAGATTCATTTCTAGGTTCTAGCATAGGAATATTGTTCCTCCATTCTTCCAATTATTTTTGTAGACATGCAGACACACACACACAGATAGACACACACACTGGCTAAGTGTTTAATGACCATCTCTGTCCCAAGCAGTGCAACTCACAGTGTCTCCCTAAAGCCATCTGTCTGCCCTTTCAGGTTTGTGTTTTGGTTTTGTTGTTGTTGTTGCTGTTGTTGTTGTTGTTGTTGTTGCTATTTCTTGGGCCGCTCCCGCGGCATATGGAGGTTCCCAGGCTAGGGGTTGAATCGGAGCTGTAGCCACCGGCCTACGCCAGAGCCACAGCAACGTGGGATCCGAGCCGCGTCTGCAACCTACACCACAGCTCACGGCAACGCCGGATCGTTAACCCACTGAGCAAGGGCAGGGACCGAACGCGCAACCTCATGGTTCCTAGTCGGATTCGTTAACCACTGTGCCACGACGGGAACTCCCTGTGTTTTGGTTTTGTTGTTGTTGTTGTTTTGGTTTTTAGGGCCATACACGTGGCTTATGGAGGTTCCCAGGCTAGGGGTCTGATCAGAGCTACAGCTGCTGGCCACAGCCACAGCCACAGAAACGCTGGATCCTTAACCCACTGAGTGAGGCCAGGGATCAAACCTGCAACCTCATGGTCACTAGTCAGGATTCTGCTGTGCCACAATGGGAACTCTCCTTTCAGCTTTTATACTCATCAACTCTTCACACCTATAAACATGCAGTGATGATCATTATAAAAACAATCATTAAAATATGAGACAATAATCACAAATTATATTGCAAAAGCTCTTTTCCTAATAAATACAAATCAATAAGACCAATACTCAATTAGAAAAATGGGCCAATATGAATACGCAATTAACAAATACAGATAGCTCTTAAGCATATGAAAAGCTACTCAATCTCATTCATAATAAGGAAAATGTAAACTAAAACTTTGAGAAACATTTTCACTTCTCACTTAGAAAATACATTCATGAAGACGTAAAAAAATAAGACACTTTTACACTTTTCCAAGGAGAGTATCAATTAGTAAACCTCTATGGAGTTCAGTTTCATAATATTTCATGAATATTATAAATGCACAGTTCCTCTGGCCCAGCAATCCTACTTTTAGGAATCTGTCTTATATACACAATCACACTCGTGAAAAATAGGTTAAATGCTATCCACTGCAGCATTGTTTGTAAATAGCAAAAGACTGGAAGTGACTTACTATTGTCAATAGAGAACTTGTCAATAAATCAATTATAGTTTATCCACACAACAGAATATCATACAAAAGGAAAGGTTCAGAACATCATTAAAAAGGAAGAAAAAAATACTGATATGTCTTGGTTAGTTATACACGAATCATCTCTGTAAGGACAAAGAAGAAATGAACAGTATCTGCTGCCTGCAGGGGAGACATGGTGTGGCCAGGGAGACAGAGTTTGTAAAAGGGTGCGCTTACTATAAGACTTCTGCGCTCCGAGAGTGGAAACATCTGAATTTTTTATTTGTTAAGATAAAATTAAGTAAATTCAAAGTTACTAGATGTGAAAGGTAGAAGAGTTCTGGCATGATCTTTTACATAAAAGATTCCTCTGAAGCATCTTAGCAGAGCAAGTAGTGACAAAGGCAAAGAAACCTAAGGGCAGAAGCGGTAATTTCACAACTGCTGAAGAGGTGAGCCCTGTGTACATTTACTAACATTCACAAAATAACAAACTGAATAGAAAAAACAGACACAGACAAGGACCCTAAGAAGTCACAAATGATAGATGATTTAATTAAAATGAACAAATGGCAATCTTATAAAGAGACATCTGGTGGTAGATTCTTTCAAAAAATATGTGCACCACTTAGAGGAACAGAAATCTGTTTTGGCTCTAGGGAGAAATTTCCAGTTAACTTAAATGTCATTGTGGTTTTATTATTGGAGGTGTTGTGAGCAGACATGACAGGGATAGGCCAGGAATATAGGAAAGCTAATCAAAATATACTTCAACATGTGAACGAGACAGAGATCTTGAGGCTTTATCTCTGTGAGTACATTCAAGCAGAAGACAATGTGAAGTCATGTCATGTCTCAGGAATCAGTGTGTTAACTGGCAATGACACTACACTATAGGTGGGCTTGGATGTTAAGAGATACTGAGTGCGGAGTTCCCGTCATGGCTCAGTGGTTAACGAATCCGACCAGGAACCATGAGGTTGTGGGTTCGATCCCTGACCTTACTCAGGGGGTTAAGGATCTAGCGTTGCCGTGAGCTGTGGTATAGGTTACAGATGTGGCTCAGATCCCACGTTACTGTGGCCGTGGCGCAGGCGGGCAGCTATAGTTCCAATTAGACCCCTAGCCTGGGAACCTCCATATGCCAAGGGAGCGGCCCTGGAAAAGGCAAAAAAAAAAAAAAAAAGGGAGAGATACTGAGTGGGAAATATTTACATTTGATTTTTTTCAGCCAATTATAGGTTATAAAATGTGGTTATCTGATTTAGAAAAACAGACAAAAGATGATTTCATGCACAGGAGAGGAAAAAAACATAAAAAAACAAAAAGGCAACCTCTGGAATGGGAGAAAATAGTTGCAAATGATGCAAATGACAAGGGCTTAATCTCCAAAATACACAAACAACTCATACCAATCAACAATAAAAAAAAAAAACAACCAGTTGAAACATGAGCAGAAGACCTCAACAGACGTTTCTTCAAACAAGACATACAGATGGCCAGTAGGCACATGAAGAAATGCTCAACATCACTAATTATTACAGAAATGCAAATCAAAACTAAAATGAAGTACCACCTCACAACTGTAAAAATGGCCATCATTAAAAAGTCTACAAAAAACAAATGCTGGAGAGGGTGTTGGAGCAAAGGGAACCCTCTTCCACTGTTGGTGAGAATGTAAACTGGTACCACTGTGGAAAACAGTATGGAGATTCCTCAAATACAGAACTACCAGAAGATCCAGTAGTCCCACTGCTGGGCATACATCTGCCCCTCCCACACTCTGGTTTACAGACACCTCCTTCACGTCCTCATCTCCTACTGCAAGATCCATTTCTGGTGTTTGTCACTATTTCTAAAACATTAAAAAGGAGCACTAATCCCAATTCTTCCTCTCACCACTGGCAGCTGATTTATTATAGTTTGTTTAACTGTGCTTCAGTTTTCCTCCCTAGGAAATGAGGTGGAGGCATGCAGTAGTACTCCGCACCTAACAGGACTACGTGCTCACAGATGCAACAAACAAGAGACACACGGGGATTATAAATGTCTAGGTGAAGTGACATAAATTGCTTGAATTCAGAGCCACTGCTGAGTGGAAATCTTTTAAAAGTTAATAAAAATCAAATAGTACTCAGATGCCTGACCACTGCGTGAGGAAGGCATGGGAGAAACCATGAGGGAGGCTCTGTGTTCAGAGACGAGTCAGGAGAGTCAACATTCAAAATAGGTGGTAAGAAGTCAGATCTACAGTATATGAACCATGGATCCTCAAGGTCATTCAACAGTGATCAAATATCCACCGAGGCCCTACTACACTGCAAATACAACAATGAATTGGAGAGAACAGGTCTCTGTCTTGAATGAAAATATAGCCCAGGGGCAGATATCAATGAGTAAAAAAGGACAGACTGTGCCGGCTGCCAGCAAGGAAATATAGGGGTAACTGACTTGAAAGAAAAAGGCCGAGTGCAGGCGCTTAAGATGTTGAGGGGAGGCCTCAGAGGCCTCAGGCAGCTGAAGACTGAAGGATGCAGATGAAGAACCATAAACAAGAGAGTGAATGAACATGGAATTTATCAGAGGAGTTTAAGATGTCAACAAGAAACTGAATCAGCAAGTACCACAGGTGCAGCCACACTTGAGATGAGAGCAAAGATCATTATAAAGGGGTAATCAGAAGTGATAATCGACACTGGGAGGGCCCGCCGTGGAGGACATCCAAGATGGCTTACTTAACTCTCAAAGACCAAGGGGCTGCACCTCCAACCTGGGTTCCTATGTGTGGTACAAGAAACTGAAGAGGAGAGAAAATTTTCATCACTTTGAGCACACTATCTTCTACGAAAATTAATGACTTTAAAAATCTGTTACATGTCTCCTAATTTAGAGTTCTTATTACGGCATGAACATATAATGTTTCATAATGCTCAATTACTTTGCTGTTCTTTCACTTGTGGCTAATACTACCAAATTAGGAATTTCCTCTTTACAGGGAGTTGTTTACCATTAGATTTTAAAATACAGATGTCCTAGTCCCCACTGACATTAAGTACAGCAGTAATGTCAACATCGAGTGTTCCAGCTCAATACTAACAACACAGTTTTCCTGTAAAATCTATCTCAAATTTAAAGTATAAAACAGCATAAAATATAAAATAATTTATAACTTCATAGTATGTTACTGGGAGTGCACTTAAAATGTTTATCTGTATGCATTTTGCCTGCACAAAACAAAACTGGTACAAAAATAAGGAAAATCTTGCTACATGAATAGAATACTTAGTCATGTGAATTATACTTTCTGCAGAGAATTTTATGACTAGAAGGAACCACTGCATATCTAATTGCCCCCTCTTCTCTTTTTAAAGTTAAGTAAACAGGAATCTAGTAAAGGCTATTATTTGACCTAAGTAGTCACAGGAATAATGAGCAGAAGAATATGATTTACCAACAATAAAGGGGCTTTTAAAAGTGACTGGTGTTGATATAAATACTTTAAAAATGAAAAAAAAAATGAGTTATTTGCTTGGGAAAAAGGGCTCTTTGTCAAAAGAAAGATTCTTCTTAACCAGAGTACTTCCCTGATACATCAAGTTTATTCTACTATAGTAGACAGAGTTATACCATTACTGTGAAACAAAGTATTTCCTAGAAAATGGGGCTGGGGTACACTACACACCTCAGCATGGAGATGGTGATGTTTAGAGCACTCAAGGAACATACTGGAATCAATCAACCTTCTTTCTAGTCTTAAAATAATTTTACTCCCATCTTGGACATTTCAATGCCACTCTTGCCTTTGCCCGTTTCCCACACCCTTCTTTCCCACCCTGCTCAGAAGGCTATATGGAAGTGACACATGCACTTTCCTTCAGGGCCTCTCTTCAGCTTTGTCCCAGTACAGTTTGTTGCAGGGGTCTTTGCCAGGAAGGAGTGCAGAGTGAGGGTGGAAACCTGGCGTGAGAAGTGCTGAGAACTCTCAACCATGTGAACCTCTAAGCTAAGCCTCAATTCACTCATCTGCCCAGTAAGAGGTACAGGACTATTCAGGGGGTTAAATGAAGTAGGCCACAGTGGCTACTGGATAGCCACAGGGATACACAACCCAGGAAAGCAGCAGGGATTCAAGTTTGAGGAAGCGATAAATAATTTCATTTAATAATAACAAAATCAGGAACTGAGGATCAAAAACTACTGGACAGCAATGAATTAAAGCACACTACCATTACTATAATTTCCTTCTTCCCATTAAAATACTTTACACTTGAAATTGCCAAGCTACTTCTCCACTGCCCACTGCTCACGCTCACTAGCCCCACTGGCTGGCCAGGTCTGGACACTGGTGGGTCCCTGGCCCAGGGGCACAGGCTGCCTCTTCTCTCATACAACCTGACGCACCAAGTGGATCGCTCAGACAGTCCCTCCATCTACATTTACATACAAGCATATCAAATTGCTTATGAGATACGAGAATATGCATTCACTTACAAGGATATCAAATTACTTTTGAGACAACAGTGACAGCAGGCCTATCCAAATCTTCTCTATCATTTGGAAAACAACCTTAAAGGATCTCATTCATTGTTTTAAAAGGAAATCATCACATCATGAAAAGAGATTAGAATGAAAATGAATTTTCTTTCTAAATAAATAGATGAACTACAAAGCCTTACGCTCTGTAAAGTAACTAGGTCTGATAAATGCAATGACCACTTTATAGAATAATTATACACTTGGAAATAGATTATGGGATTTATATTTTAATAAATTTCCAACTGAGCATATAAGAAATTTAATATAATTACTTTTGGTCTATCAAATCAAGAACATTATCAGCAACTGAGCTCAAATGTTCTAAGATCTTACCCTAATTTTATACATGCACATACAGAGAAGGTTGCTTAAAACATTACTGATAATCAGATAATCAACTTGTTGAATCAGAGGTTATTATTTTGAAAATTCCAATTGATATACTCTAACTCAAAGTCACAAAAGAAAGACTGTCTGATTCTTAAAATGTGTATTTGGAGATCTTCAGAAAAAAATACTAAATTAGCAGAGTATTTTATTATTAGTGTGAAGCTAGCACTTTTTAGGTTAAAGGTTAAAATGACTAACATATGCCAGGAGTTAATATGTATGAAAATGTTTTATAATTTCAAGAAAACTGCATACATTGAAGAGGAAAAGGAAACCCATTTGTACCCTATAAGACTTTATTCCTAAAACCTCAGTATTGAGAGGTAATTTATATACCATAAAATCTGCAATTAAATGATACAAAATGTTCCTAAGTGTTAAGATTTCTATGTATTCTGGGAGTTCTTGTCGTGGTGTAGCAGAAACGAATCCGACCAAGAACCATGAGGTTGCAAGTTCGATCCCCGGCCTCGCTCAGTAGGTTAAGGATCCGGCGTTGCTGTGAGCTGTGCTGTAGGTTGCAGACGCAGCTCAGATTCCACGTTGCTGTGGCTCTGGCATAGACTGGTAGCTACAGTTCCGATTACACCCCTAGCCTGAGAACCTCCATATGCTGCAGGTGAGGCCCTAAAAAAAAAAAGGACAAAAGACCAAAAAAAAAAAAAAAAAGATTTCTAAGTATTATATGGCTTATATTCTCAAGACACAATATTGAATGAATTTCGGTGTAAATTTCAAGAATGGAAAGATCACTCAAAGATCTCACCTATACTCCATAAAACTTCTTGTATTTAATAGCAATGTCTTGGCGAAAATGTTTCTAATGGAAAAGTTTCAAACTTAGCTTCTCTCAACCAGAAGAAAATTTTGGAAGTTCTAAAGACACATGGACATAATCCCTAAATTATTTCAGTTCGACAGACATTTCTAGAGTGTTCCTAAGTGCACACACTACAATAAGTCACTGATGTGAAAATAATTTAAAACACAGTCATTTATCTCAAGAAGTATCTGGTCCAGCTGTGGAGAAAAAGTCTGAAGACACGAGCATATAACTCCCACAGAGTATGAGAAGTGGAAGCCTGAAGGGCATACAAGCCCCCAAGGAAGTGAAGGACCTAAAACTGTTAGAGGTGTGGGGAAGTAATATGGAGTAGGTTTAGATGGGCAAACAGAAGATTACCAAGCAGACAAGGGGATGAGGGAATGCCGAGCAGAAAGAACAGAACGTGCTCAGGTAACAAATATATAACAAGCATGATGTATTCAGAAACTGGGAGTTCCTGCTGTAGTGCAATGGGATTGGTGGCATCTTGGGAGTGCTGGGAAACAGGTTCGATCCCCTGCCCAGCACAGTGGGTTATGGGTTAGGTGTTGCCAAAGCTGCAGCTTAGGTTGGAGCTGCAATTCAGATCTGATCCTTGGCCCGGGAACTCCATATTGGAGGCAGCGAAAAAAATAGAAAGGAAAAAAAAAGGAAAGAAAGCAACCGGATAATTTTGACTGGATAGTGTAAAATGCAAAGCAGGTAGACTTGAAAAGGAGAATAAAAACACAAACACGTGAAATGCCATGAAGGCTTCATGTGTATTGTAATGTAGTTTACTTTGACTCTACCACCATGCTAATCAGGAAGCAAACTGCTGTGCTGAGTTGCAGGTGTCCAGTGGTCAGGAAGGATGAGCCAAACTGAACATAACAATCACAGCTTTATCTCCTTACTGCAGCAGTGCAAACAAGAGGCCGAAAAGGATGTTTTGCTCCTTGTGTTCCATTTTCCCCTCAGGATGGCACTGGGTGAAGGTCAGGTGGCACGCAGTGCAGGCGGGGGAAAGTCTCAGTGTGGAAGAGCCCTGGACCCGGGGCTGGTGGGAAGGAAGGAGGCAAGGCGAGTGCCCCAGCCAAGGTCCTTCTAGCAAGGTCCTCACCTGCTCCTTTTGGGTGAGGAGTGCAGGTGTATGTGTGCACGTGGCCTGCCTCCAAGTCCTTGCAATCCCTTCCAGAAAGCCAGAGTGCAGCGCACAAGTCCCACATGGAGACACCAGTCTGCCCCACGAGGCCTACCGGGGAGAGTAGGCAGAGCGTCAGGCCTGGAGGATCACACAGAGGTTGGGGCTGGAGCCAGATTCATAGGTCGTATCTGTGATCTACAAGAATCACCCACCGACAAAGTGGAAGATGAAGTGGGCAGAGAGAACCTCCAGTGATAAGACTAGCAGAAGACTGTGTCATAATCTAGGCTGGACATGTGAAGCTGAACTCCTGATAAAGTGACTAAACCTAATCCACACAGGACAAGAAGAAAAATCTAAGAAGGCTGATAAACCAGAAGAAAATGGGGGAGTCAAATGACAAGGTGGGTATGGGCAGCAGTGCCAGAAAGAGCTCAAGGGCAGGAGTTACAGTTGGAGGAAAGGAGTGCCAGCCAGGTTTCCAAGGTGGGATGACAGCAGGTGATCACAAGGACCAGGCCGTGTCCAGGCAAGCAGAGTGCTGAAGGAGACGAGCAGTCAACAATGCAAAGCCAGGGTTTCTTTTTGTCAAACAAGTCAGTCAAGATGACAGCAGATGACAGTGACAATGGGTTCAAGAATAACAGAAGTGGGAAGCTCCCATGAGGTGCAGCAGGTTAAGGTCACAACTGCAGTGCAGCTTCAATCCCTGGCCCAGGAACTTGTACATGCCACAGGTGTGGCAGTACACATAAATATATAAAGAGTACCAGAAGTGGGTGGTACCCATGAGGTTTGGGTACAAGTCTGAGGAGTCACTGTTGAGAAGCAGCAGAGAGGTCAGTACCCCACCAAAGTCCAGAGATGAAGACAGGGAGGACAGAACAGCTTCCCACAAGGGGGAGGCAAGAGAGCACTAGCTCTGGGGGATGGAGTGCTCTGAGAAGAGCCTGAGGGTACTGAGGAGTTCTTTTTTAAAATGGAGCAGAGTTTCTAGAAAGAAGAACGGAACGGTTGGACAGAAATCAGCAAAGTAGGGAATCAGAGTAGGAGATGAGGAAAGAGGACAGAACTGGTATCTCTAAGACCTGGATGTGGGGTGGCACTGGAGGGTGACAGGGTGGAGTATGGCTGGAACCCTGACCTTGAGGTCCCTGGACAACCAGGGCTTGGCCGGTCTCTCTGGGCATCACTAGAGCCACCAATGCTTCAAACACTCATATTCTTTTACTCCACTCGTGAAACTTTTATTTAATCTCTTTCTGGAAATATGTTTGGCAAAGTTTTTGTCAAGAACAAAAAAAAAATTTAAGCTCACTAGAATAGAAAAAATTAATACTGTTCTTTAAGCTCAGAAATGATTCCTAACACTGTCTGTGTTGGAAAGACTGTAAGAGCTCATTTAATTTTCTTTAACCCCACAGGACTACACTCACATCCTAAAAATGACACTAGCCTCTCTGGAGAAGGCAATCTCAATTCCAATGAGTTGGGAAAGATAATTACAACCTTAAAAAGTCATCTTTTCTACAATTTAATAAACCTTTACTGAGGATGTGCTTTCAGATGTTTACTCTGAAGCTTTTAATTGGACCCTCTGTCCTCTGGTTCTGCTCAGGAGGAAAAGCTAGCCCATGATACATTTATAATTATTCTTCAACTAACATTTAGTTCAGCTTTTCCACCTTTTGAACACTTTCCTCTTGGATCCAATTCTATTAATTCCATAAAAAACAGACATCACTTTCATTAGCCTATTTTAAAAAAAAACAAAACAAGACAGAGAGAGAGAGAGACTATAGTATCCTGGTTAGGACTAAGGAGGAATGCTTGGAGCTCTTATTGAGACATATAAAGCAGATTTATTTAAGGTGATTTATCAAGTGTGATCTATCTGAGATATCCAAAACTTACTTATTACCAGAGCTAATTAGTTTTCCTTGACTACTATAGGTTAGTACTTTCCTTCCTCCCTTAAACATCCTATATGTGTCCCCCCCCAAACTGTATGTCATCATAAGTTTTAAACTAATGTTTCTGATAAACTCCATACTTCAGGCACAAAAGAAATGACACCCACCACCGATCACATACTGAGCTCTTACTATATGCCAAGTGCTTTACAAAGATCTCAAGAGTCTTCACTACATGCCTGTGGGATGTAAAACCATGGTTTCACCTTTAACTCATAAACACTGATAAATAATAAATAAAATAGATTCTGGATTATCTGAGTATTAATTCTCATGCCCTACGTTAAATATTTAATGAAATTCACTATAAAAGTTAAATTATCAGATGTGTAGCTTCCTTTCTGAGTCCTTATCCCTTCCTGAAAGATACACTAAAATGTTTTAAAATAGACAAAGGAAGAAAGAGGAAGTGGAAGAAAAAGGGTGAGAAGCAAGTCATATGGGAAACTGACTAAAACAGGTCAGTAGTATTACTTTCCATTTATAAGGAAGTTTTATGAAAATCTGTGTTATAAAATGGATTCACATAGTAACATTTTACACAACAAATTTAATTTTGCCTATGTTGCTTCTTTCCTGAATAGTTTTCAGTACTGATCAGAAGGATGTCAATATATTGTAAATTATACAATGGGTAATGTTGAAAATTCAGGTTTCAACAATACCAATAATCTGGAAAGCAGTGGTACTTACCTCTTTCGCACTTTTAATTTTAGTCAGAAATGTATGCAGCTCCATTGTCTCTGCAAACAGTGCCCGACATACTGCCTGATAATGATTTGGTGCCTCTGATTCAGTTGGGAGGTGAGCAGCACATAACTATAGAAGAGGAAAATAATGGTGCTTTTTTATTATTTGTAGGGGTTTTATATCCTAAAAACAGACACAGCCAGTATTTTTGTATTTTCATATCGGATAGCAAGGCAATTCCAAAATTCCCGTCACCCAAAGCTTAATGCATCACAAGACCATCAGTAAAGTTCATACAATTGTATGGAAAAAGTGGTCCAGTAACTAACATACACCCCACAACACAGATGGGCTCACTAAAATTAGTCAGCTTCTACTTGAAAATAATGGGACATATGTACAAGTTTTGGTTAGGAATAGAAAGGGAACTACCCAATTAAGGGTTTTGATCACAACTCAGGTATTTTAACAGCTAGCATTTACTGAGTTATTTATTAGACCAGGTACTATACTTGACATGTCATTTACACAGCATAATATTATTTACTCTTCAAAGTAACCCTGAATTAGCACCATTTTATAGCAAAGCAGGAGTTAAGTGACTTGTCCACAATCAAGCTAACATGACAGAGAAGAAGGATTCAACACAGTCCTATTGAATTCTGAAGCCTAGGCTCATTCTACTACACATTGAATTGTATAATTTCGTAAAAAGAATGTCAGGAAGACATGTGGCCCACTAGGAAGATCCTCACCAGTAGATGCAGAGTAGAGGAAAGGGGGCAGAGGGTAACCACTGATACCTCCAGTCCCAAGGTCCTTCACGCATAACCCCTACAAAACTACTTGTGGCTTAAAGTCACAATTTAACATCAAGCACAACAATTCAGAACAGTCAAACACAATTTATTAGATTGGAAAAACATCCTATTAAGAGTCTAGTGCATTGGGATAATTTTATCTTTCTGTAAAATAATAATTTTGTATCTGTACAACAACTATGCTTTAAGGTACTTCATTTGCATTAAAAAGTTGTTAGTTCTCCCTTATTTGTTACTACTTTCAATAAATTTTACATTAATATAAGTACTGAAAATATACATTATATTTTAATAACTTGATTCTATCTTCAATAAAAACACATCCTCAGGAAAATATTTTGAGTTTCAGGAAGAAACTTTCTCCACAGCACCAAAATCAGGCTAAGAATTGATTCATCAGGAGCATGAAAGGCAAAAATCTCACAAGTTTAATTATTTACAGAGGAACCAATGAACAGAGAATATATTTTTCACTCAATTACTCTTGTATGCAGGAAACAGCTTCCCATATGGAATTAACATTTCCAAGGTTATGAAAGGCAACTGCTAGGACTTTCACTCTTATCTAACTAATCCCACAACTTTATATTCCAATTATACTTGTGAAACATGGCATAACATTTTTTACTGTAATTCCCAGTAAGAAATACATTTTAAATAAGGATTCAAACACAGGTATATGTACATGTTTTATACACAAAAATTTCACAGGACAAAACTTGTGTAAGTTTCAATTGATTTTAATTGATTTCACAACCCACTAACAGGCTGTGCTCTAAAACTTGAAAAGAACTGATGTAAAAGGCTAAAAATTTTTTTTGGCTGAACTGGTGGCATGTGGAAGTTCCTGGGCCAGGGACTGAACTCATACCACAGTTGCAACCTGTGCCACAGCTGTGGCAACGCTAGATCCTTAACCAGTTGTGTTACACACAAACTTCTTAAAATGCTTTTTTAATGCATACGACATGATCTTATATAGAGAAAATCCACAAAACCATTAGAACTAAGAAGCAATTTTAGCAAAGTTATGGGATACATGGTCAACGCACACAAAAAGGTATATTTCTATAAAACACCAATGAACAATCAGAAAATGAAATTTAAAAAAAAATACTGTTTTATAATATCAAAAAATACTAAGGAGGGAGTTCCCATTGTGGCTCAGCAGTAATGAACCCGACTATTATCCATGAGGATGCAGGTTCAATTCCTGGCCTCGCTCAGTGGGCTAAGGATCTGGCTGACCTCACCTATACCATAAGCTGTGGCATGGCATAGGTCACAGACATGGCTTGGGATCTGGCCTTGCTGTGGCTGTGGTGTAGACCAGCAGCTACAGCTCCAGTTTGGCTCCTAGCCTGGGAACTTCCATATGCCAAGGGTGCAGCCCTAAAAAGACAAAAGACCAAAAAAAAAAAAAATAGAATGAGACAATATAATAGTTCCGTTCAAATGCTGAATGTCCAAGAATTTTTGCTTTATAATTTAACATATTTAACATCTTGTAAGACTTCAAAGACTCCCTAGCCCTTATCTTCCAAATGTGTGATATAGGAGAGCAATCTGGCCATGCCATCTCTCATCTGACTGGTTAATCTACTGACATGACTGGAGAGGGGTGTCCCCCCCTCCTTCACCACTCATGTTCTCCTATCCTCCACATAACCACTAACCCACCACCAAAAAACAACCAGCTCCGTTTTAGAGGCACATGCAGTTTTGTTTCTTAGTGGAAAACCTTATACTCTTCACTAACTATTTACCATTGGTCTACAATGGAACTAATAGGTCATCTGTGGTCTGCAGAAAGATTATGTGTGTGTGTGTACACATATATATCATATATACATTTTAATAAACCTTAACATCTAGAAAATATAAACTGAATTAAATGTGTGAAGTTTCAATGTGTACAAAAATGAGGCTACTTTTCTTGTATACACAGTTGATTTAAAATGAGTATAAAAAGAGTATTAAAAGAACTCAAGAACATATCAGAATTTCCTAAGAATCACAACTGTATGGGCCCATTTCAGAGTTCCTAAGATTTATTATCCAAGAACGAGCAAGAAGCAGAGTGTACAGCAGAACACCTGAAAAGTACTTTCATGATTGCTCTCTTTGTCTCTGAAATTCTTAATGACAAGTTGGAAAACAATTGGTATAGAGCGAATACTGCTTGCAAAATCTAGGAAATATCAAATGCAAATATTTCTAAACAAGATGCTCTTTTAAGATTAATTTAACAAATTTGCCTTAATTTTAATCTCTGAGCATCTAGCCTTATATAAATTATGGCCTTAAAGTACACAGAAAATTTTACTTAAAGAGAAAAATTTAATTCAAGCTACAGAATTTATTTCATTACACATAAATACCACTGGATAGGATGTTCCTTTATGGTACAATGGGTTAAGGATCCAGTGCTGCTAGAGCTGTGGCAGAGGTTGCCACTGCAGCACAGGTTCCATCCCTTGCCCAGGAACTTCCATATGCCATGGCTATGGCCCAAAAACAAAACAAAACAAAACAAACAAAAAAACCACTGACTAGGTCAAGAAAATTAAATCGGTTGTAATACCTCAGCATCTGTATATAAATAAGCAGATCAAATTTATTATTTACTCCATAAAAAGGAAAAGACAGAAGTCTATTGAAGACATAATACCCAGTGAAGTAGGTGTACAATATATTATAATAAGGGGAATATAATAACTCAAAGTGCTTTTTCTGAAAGTTATGATTCAATCATAAAAAATTTATAATGCCAACAGTTCATTTTACCTTAAGCTATGAACAAATCACAAAATCAAGAGAATTTTAGTTCCTTATTCAATTCTTTTGTAGCTGAAGGTCCAGGAACTATTATCAAATGCTCAATCATCATCAATTTCTTAAAGTGAAATAACAACTCTTGAAAGAAACAGGTACTATTGTAACTTTACCTTCATGACGTCTCTATATGACCGGATAACTGAGGTTTTTCTCTTTTCATCGTCGTCCTCCTCCAGACCTTCCTCCGCAGCCTCATAGCCCTCATCATTGCTGCCATCAGCCTCTGCTGTGTTGGCCATGCCATCAATGAGCTGCTCCAAGGGAGGGCTCAATTCCCTTTCTTCATTTTCCTTCAAACCATAGTCCAAGGCCTTATAGATAATAATTCCCAAAGATTCAATAACCTAGCAACATTAAGGAAGGTGGTTAATGGAGAGGATTAAACAGTTTTATAGAACTAATTATAAGGCATAAAATATTTAGTATAATATCTAAGCTAGGTCTAATCTCTTCCATTTCAAAAACATGACAAATTAAATTTGAGGAGTTAGTTAATAAAAGCCTCACTTATGCATTAAAAATCCCAGATGGATTGTAAATTGGTGCAACCACTGTGGAAAACAGTATGGAGATTCCTCAGAAAACTAAGAATAGAACTACCACTTGATCCAGCAATCCCACTCCTGGGCATCTATCCAGAGAAAACCATGACTTGCAAAGACACATGTACTCCGATGTTCACTGCAGCACTATTTTCAATAGCCAAGACATGGAAACAACCTAAATGTCCATCAACAGAGGAGTGGATCCAGAAGAGGTGGTACATATACACAATGGAATATTACTCAACCATTAAAAAGAACGAAATACCAGCATTTTTAGCAACATGGATGGACCTAGAAATTATCATGCTAAGTATAAGTCAGCCATACAATGAGACACCAACATCAAATGCTTTCACTGACATGCGGAATCCGAAAAAAGGACAGACTGAACTTCCCTGCAGAACAGATGCTGACTCAAAGACATTGAAAAACTTATGGTCTCCGGAGGAGACAGTTTGGGGGGGTGGGGTGATGTGCTTGGGTTGTGGGATGGAAATCCTGTGATGATCATTATACAACTACAGATACAATAAATTCATTTGAGTAATAAAAAAATAAAATTAAAAAAAAATCCCAGATGGAAATCTTTGTATGATTTCTTCCAAACAGGATATAAACATACAAAAACCCTCTTCATGTTTTCTTGGGTTCTATACACTAAAATAAATACTCCCCATTTATATAAAATACCAGCCAGGTTGAGTTTCTACATTTCCAAGAGATATTTTTGACAACAGAGTTATCAAGGAATGCATCCTTTTTTGATTATTTGTTTGCTTTTTAGGGCCGTACCAGTGGCATATGGAGGTTCCCAGGCTAGGGCTCCAATTAGAGCCACAGCTGCCGGCCTACACCACAGCCACAGCAAAGCCAGATCCAAGCTGCATCAGCAACCTACACCGCAGCTCAAGGCAAAGCCGGATCCTTAACCCCACTGAGCAAGGCCAGGGATTGAACCTGCAACCTCATGGTTCCTAGTCAAGATTCATTTCTGCTGTGCCACAACGGGAACTCCCAAGGAACATCATATCCTTTCAGAACTCTTTTGCCAATGTTTATCAAATTAGGGATTTCATAAATATACCAAGGATCTGAGACCAAAAATTCAGTGACTGGTAGCAGCTAACTTAAGCTTAAACAAACAAACAAACAAATCTGTTCATAGCCATATATACACTGCTCATTGAGCTCCATTCAATTATTGGAGACGCATCTATCTCATACAAGGCAAACAAGAGACTTCCAGACTCTGAGCTTTCACTGTAGTGCACAGATAACCATCCCTGCCACTCACCAACTACCTCCTGGGAAACATGAGCCTGGCTTATGAACAATGATACACATCATTTCCTTGATATACTCTGATAAATGCTCCAGTCTTTGGCCAATACAGGGAATTCTACTTTATTCCTCAGCACTGTCTTCTTTTCCACTCATAAAAAAATCACAGATAAACAACTCTTAAAAAAAATACAATGCCAACAGTTCATTTTACCTCAGCTCTTTTGGAGGAAAGAGCACAGGCAATGAAGCCAAAGATTTACAATTTTCACCGCCTTTACTGCTAACCATTTGGCTTAAGGCAAATTATTTATTTTAGTAAGGCTTCTTACGTGTAAAATGTGTACTAATGATCTCTACATCTCATGGGGTTTTGTTAAGACTAAATGCATTCACTGTGCATGGAAGTATTTAGTACTTGGTTTCAAATAGGTACTGATCACATGTTATCTACCCCCTCCTCTGTCTCAACTCACTCTTTTCCAGTGTTTATCCAGTTACACACAAACATGCATATATCTTTCCTTCCCTTTATTCCATTTGTAGCTGTTCTCAATGCTGTGCTCTTTTTTTTTTTTTTTAAGTTGTTTATCTGGTATCAGAAAAAGGCAGTCAGAAATTTTGACAATGAGTTAAATACATAGAATCACTGACACCATATACTACAGCCCTTAAAAGCACTCAGGTGTTCACTCAAAAAATCTCTACAAAATCTGAAATCTATCTCATCAAGTAAAATAATTTTTTTCAATACAAGTTTCAAAATGAATCAAAGGTTTAAAAATTCCAACTTGAGTCTCCCAAAGCAACAGAAATAAAAGCAAAAATAAACCAATGGGATCTAATCAAACTGACAAGATTTGCACAGTAAAGGAAACCATAAAAAAAAAAAAAGACGGTGGTTAACGAATCCGACTAGGAACCATGAGGTTGCGGGTTCGGTCCCTGCCCTTGCTCAGTGGGTTAACGATCCGGCGTTGCCGTGAGCTGTGGTGTAGGTTGCAGACGAGGCTCGGATCCCAAGTTGCTGTGGCTCTGGCGTAGGCCGGTGGCTACAGCTCCGATTCAACCCCTAGCCTGGGAACCTCCATATGCCGCGGGAGCGGCCCAAGAAATAGCAACAACAACAACAACAACAACAAAAGACAACTTACAGAATGGGAGAAAATAGTTTCAAACGATGCAACCGACAAGAGCTTAATCTCTAAAATACACAAACAACTTTTACAACCCAACAGCAAAAAAGCCAACAACCCAATGGAAAAATGAGCAAAAGACTTGAATAGACATTTCTCCAAAGAAGATGTACAGATGGCCAAGAAGGACATGAAAAAATGCTCAACATCACTGATGATTAGAGAAATGCAAATCAAAATTACTATGATGCGCCATCATAATTGATACCATGCTGTACAGTAGAAAATGGACAGAACACTGTAAACCAGCTATAATGAAAAAAATAAAAAACATTATTTAAAAAAAAACTACTATGAGGTACCTGCCTCACACCAGTCAGAATGGCCATCATTAGTAAGCCCACAAGTAACAAATCCTAAAGAGGGTGTGGAGAAAAGGGAACCTTCCTGCACTGTTGGTGGGAATGTAAATTGATACAACTGCTATGGAAAACAGTATGGAGGTACCTCAGAAAACTAAATATAGAAGTACCATATAACCCAGCAATCCCACTCTTGGGCATATATTCCCACAAAACCTTCCTTGAAAAAGACACATGCACCCACATGTTCACTGCAGCTCTATTCACAACAGTCAAGACATGGAAACAACCTAAATGTCCACCGACAGATGAATGGATTAAGAAGATGTGGTACAGGAGTTCCTGTCATGGCACAATGGTTGACGAATCTGACTAGGAACCATGAGGTTTCAGATTCGATCCCTGGCCTCACTCAGTGGGTTGAGGATCCGACGTTGCCGTGAACTGTAGTGTAGGTTGCAGACACGGCTCGGATCCTGCGTTGCTGTGGCTCTGGAGAAGGCAGGCAGCTACAGCTCCGATTAGAGCCCTAGCCTGGGAACCTCCATATGCCACGGGAGCAGCCCTAGAAAAGGAAAAAGACCCCCCCCAAAAAAAAAGAAGAAGAAGAAGAAGAAGATGTGGTATATACATGATGGAATACTACTTAGTCATAAAAAGAACAAAATCATGCCATTTGCAGCAACACAGATGAAACCAGAGACTCTCATACTAAGTGAAGTAAGTCAGAAAGAGAAAGACAAATACCATAGGATATTGCTTATATCTGGAATCTAATATATGGCACAAATGAACCTTTCCACAGAAAAGAAAATCATGGATATGGAGAACAGACTTGTGGTTGCCAAGGGGGAGGGGGAGGGAATGGGATGGACTGGGAATTTGGGGTTAATAGATGCAAACTATTGCCTTTGGAATGGATAGCAATGAGATCCTGCTGTGTAGCACTGGGAACTATGTCTGGTCACTTGTGATGGGGCATGATAAAGTGAGAAAAAAGAATGTATACATGTAGGTGTGACTGGGTCACCTTGCTGTGCAGCAGAAAATTGACAGAACACTGTAAATCAACTATAATGGAAAAAATAAAAATCACTATAGAAAAAAATTCTCAACTTGCAGTGTTTAAAAAAGTTTTTTTTCTATTTCTCATTGAAAATATATAGTATTTTCCTTAGTTTTATGGTTCGACTGGAACTAGCCACTATTTTCAAAGTTGTTCTGTGTGACAATAAATCTTCTGAGTTCCAAGACAGCTAAGTACTACTTTGGTTACCTCTATCTGCAGACCAAACCTCCCTCAACACGATAACCCCATCTACCAATCTATCCTGGAGAAGGGACCTGCTCTGGTTCTCCCTGGCAGAAGGTCCACACTACCAGTGACTCTAACCACAAACAGCAATTTTAGGGCTTTCAGTTCAATGTCAACAGAGCCTAGCATTTTGCTACACGTGTAATAAAAATTTGTTGAGTCTAGAGTCAGCTAATATAATGAAAACCTTAGGTATCAAGAAAAAGTTAAACTATGTTCAGTATATTCTTTTTAATGCTGAGAAAATCTTGATGCAATTATTCTCATTCAGAAGTTACATTAAATTGAGAGTCTTACATGCTTGAATGAATCTAACCATCCTCTCCTCGAGCTGGTTGAAGAGGAAATAAAAGAAAACCACAACAAATGCCAACAGTCACAATGGCTTCCAACTTTAGCAAGGACCAGAGCTGCTTGGCAAGCTTCATCCTCAACTGTGCAGACCTCCAACATGCCTTCTGCCTCTCTGGGTCTCATAACTCTTCCTCATACTCCACTGCAAAATAGGCCACTAGATGAAAATTCACCCATTTTCCCACCTTGGAATGCATAATGTGAGGGAGTTCTCTTGTGGCACAGTGGATAAGAATCCAGCACTGTCATTGCAGTGGCTCGGGTTGCTCCTGTGGCACAGGTTTGACCCCTGGCCAAGGACTTTCCACATGCCGCGGGCATAGCCAAAAAACCAATTTACAACCTGGAAGGCATCTCCACTTACTTTGCCCTTCCTTCCTTTCCCACTAGAGTAAGCATTTCTGCTCCTATCAAAGTCAAACCTACCTTCCCTGAAAATGTCATGCAGCTCCAGACACAATCCCAGTGGGCACTCCCTTTCCATGCAAAACTTCTCAAAAGGGGCCATCTTATATGCAACGCCTCTCTTTTCTCTCCTTCCACTCACGGTTTAATCCACTCCAGTTTGGCATCTGATCTTTTTGTTTTGTTTTAAGGGCCACAGCTGCAGCATATGGAAGTTCCCAGGCTAGGGGTCAAGTCGGAGTTGCCAGCCTACACCACAGCCACAGGAATGCCAGATCCAAGCTGCATCTGCGACCTACACTGCAGCTCACAGCAATCCCAGGTCCTTAACCCACTGAGCAGGGCCAGGAATGGAACCCACGTCCTCATGGATACTAGTCAGACTCATTACCACTGAGCCACAACGAGAACTCACATATCTGATCTTCTGAAGCCCCTGAAACCAGAGGTAAAATCACAGTCTCAATATGCCAAAACTTTTTTTGGGGGGGGGCTTTTTGCCATTTCTTGGGCCGCTCCCGCAGCATATGGAGGTTCCCAGGCTAGGGGTCCAACCGGAACTGTAGCTGCCAGCCTATGCCAGAGCCATAGCAACACAGGATCCAAGCCGCATCTGCAACCTACACCACAGCTCATGTCAACGCCGGATCCTTAACCCACTGAGCAAGGCCAGGGATCAAACCCACAACCTCATGGTTCCTAGTCGGATTCGTTAACCACTGCGCCATGACAGGAACTCCACAATATGCCAAAACTTTTGAACAATTCTGTCCTCATCCCAAATGGCTGTTCAGTGGCATCAGACACAACTGACAAGAGCCATCTATTCCAAACACTCTGCACATCCGATTTCCTCTCAACTCTGCAGCTCTTCCTTCTCAACATGCCTGCAAGTGCCTTCTCCTGCAGCTGTTGAAATGATGGAGTTCCTCAAGGGGCACTGATGAAAGTCCGTGCCCTGGGGGGATTCCCCTTCACCATGTCCTTCAGGGATGTCCCAGAGAGGGGCTGACAGTGATGAAGCTGTACACTTATAAGTGCTGCCTGCATATTAGGCAGAACCATCTGTGGACCAGGCTGGAGCCTTCTCTTCTGTCAGCTGTCTGCAGAACTCCCCGCAAGGTGACAGGCATAGGCGAGGAAAGTCAAAGCCACTAGCAAGAGTGCATTTGGGTGATGCCTTCAGGGCCCCTCAGGGCGATCACATACATAACACTTTTGCTTGATCATGGATGCTCATCATCCCCAAATTCATAGCTAGAAGGGTCAAATAACACCCAGTTTACAATGGGCAGCTCCGGGCTCATGGTAACTCAGCAGCCCAGTGCTAAGCGAGTTAAGTGTTCAGTCTCTACTATGCCCAGTAGCAGGCCAAGAGCTATTTCTCAAAAGGAGAATAGCTATCCAAGGCGCTACTCCAGAATCCTAAGGGCCTGCACTGTGATTCACCTACTGGGGCCAAGGCTCCAGAGAGCATCGCCATCTGCCACCGACAACACAGGCACCATCACTCCTGCTGAAGCACATGGCCCAAGCGGCTGAGCAGCACTGCAGCAGCACTGCAGCTCTGAACTGCTGCAGAGCCTTTCCCTGTTCCAGCTCCTAATCAAAACTTGCAGCTTTCTGGGTCACTCAGTAAGTGGGCCAGAGCAATGCAACACATGAATGATTTTGGAGGAATATGTTGCCTTTAGAATCCCAAGAGGCCACCAGGCATTGTGCCACTTTTCTGGTTACAGAAAGGGACAGATGCAACAACTCAGCCTTCATCTCAGAAGGGGTATCCTGATATGCCCCACACCACTGGACCCCTAGAAATTTCACTAAATTTTTGTCAGATTTATTTCCCACTCCCTGACACATAAACGTCTTGCCAGTAAGTTTAGAACAGTTGCTATTCTTGATCACTGTGTCCTAGCAGCATTAACATCATGAACGTAATGTATGTATCTGGTGGAAGAGAAGGGCAATCAAGACCCCTATGAACCAAGTTCTGACACAGGACTGGAGAGGTGACCTACCCCTGAGTAGGTCAGGGAAGATGTATTGCTGGCTTTCCAGAAGAAAGAAAACTGCTCTGCTAGTCTTTCCTGACAGAGATGGAGAAAAAAGCATTTGTCAGATTGAGAGCTGCATACTAGAAATCCTAAGGGCCTGCACTGTGATTCACCTACTGGGGCCAAGGCTCCAGAGAGCATCGCCATCTGCCACCGACAACACAGGCACCATCACTCCTGCTGAAGCACATGGCCCAAGTGGCTGAGCACCTTGTATAAGGTGCTCAAGCAATGAAGCCACATCTGGTACAGCTGCTCCAATTGGAAGCCATTGCCTGATGAAGCTTATAATAACCTGATGTCATTCTCCAAGATCCATCACTCTTCTGAATAAGCCAGCAGGCAAGTTGATGGAGATGTGGTGGGAATCACCTCCCCTGCATCTCTGAAGTCCTCGGTGGTAACACTAATCTCTGCAATCCCTCCAGGAATGTGGTCCTGCTTTTGAGGTAGTATCCTCTTAGGCAGAGGCTATTCTACTTGGTCTTCCCCACTACATCAGCCCTTACTGTACAGGTCAGGGAACCAGTGTGGGGACTGTGCCAGCTAATGAATATATCTATTCTAATTTTGCTCTCAGAACTGAAAAAATAACTGGGCAAATAACCAGACTCAGGGTGGGTTCAGGAGTGAACTGGCCTCACTGTGGGATAGCCCTGAACTAAAACTCCACTGAGCCTCTGCCCTCCATGAGCCCTATTCTAACTGGAACACTGCAGGAATATTTTGAGTCTCCTAGAATCAGTGTCAGCTCAGAACCAGTGTCCAGCAGTCCCCCAAAGGTCTGATTATTGCCTTTGCTCCAGCACTCAGCTACCATGGTAAAAGGCTGAGGCCAAGATTAACAAGATAAATACTTAGCAGCTACTGGGATCCTCCTTCAAGGGGACCTGGCCTCTCCTTCATTCAAAGGGTTCTGGGTCTATAAACAGTTCTGGGAATTAACTGACTCTCTGTCTTTATGATTCAAAAAAAAAAAACAAAAACAAAAAAAACAAAACAGGAGTTCCCGTTGTGGCTCAGTGGTTAACGAATCCAACTAGGAACCATGAGGTTGCAGGTTTGATCCCTGGCCTTGCTCAATGGGTTAAGCATCTGGTGCTGCCATGAGCTGTGGTGTAGGTCACAGACACAGCTTGGATCCTGCGTTGCTGTGGCTCTGGTGTAGACCAGTGGCTACAGCTCTGATTAGACTCCTAGCCTGGGAACCTTCAAATGCCTCGGGTGCAGCCCTAGAAAAGACAGAAAAAAAAAAAAAAAGCTCTTGTTCACTTAACCTAGAATTTTTCTGTTTATACCTACCAAGTAAGAATTTAGTGGGATTCCTTCTTATCTACTTCACTGCTAAGAATACCATGATCAAGTAGCTAAATGCCATAGCGTCTGGGAGTCAGAGGATTCTAAATGCTGCTTTGACTCTGCAGTTTACCTTCCCTTGTGGGTGTGGGTAACTGCTGCCACTTGGCCTCTGCCACCTCAGGATCTGATCATTCCCACTGCATTTAGGTTTCCCCATTCAGTGAGTGCAGACACCTGCGCCTCTAACCTACAAAGAATGATCATAAAGCTCTGCAAGGATGCCAGGGCCCCTCTCATAGATTTACTTCTCACAGTCATGAGAAAGGTGTGTCTTCCAGACATTCCCAGGGTAGGTGAGTAAATCTTAAATGACAAATCCATTCTAATACTCCTGTTTCCTCATCTTGCTATTACTCACCTTTTCAACCGAATCTTCTTTTATTATCACTCATAAGCACTGCTGTCAACTATACTCGTTTCTTATTCTTTCTACACTTTTTCCCTGTGCTATTATTCAGTGTCATTCCTACTTTCTACATGGTTTTTTTCCTACACTTTTGTATGTTCAAATTGTACTCATTTTTCCATCCTCCTACTCAAAGTAATCTCTTCTGTGGAAGACTTGCTAACCCTGATTTTACCATCACATCACAGTCTCTACCCACCCTTCTTTCCTAGACAAAAACAATAATTTTTTCTTGAGACTAGCCATGACATTGACTTTTTTTTTTAGGGCTGCACCTGCAGCATATGGCTCCCAGGCTAGGGGTGGAACCAGCCTACACCACAGCCACAGCCACGTGGGGTCCAAGCTGCATCTGCAACCTACACAGCAGCTCACAGTAACACCGGATCCTTAACCCACTGACTGAGGGGCAGGGGTCGAACCTGCGTCTTCACAGACACTAGTCAGATTCGTTCTTGCTGAACCATGACAGGAACTCCAACACTGACTTATAACTTTATGTTTCACTTCTTAAACTTGGATTACAATTAATTATGTACATATCTTAATTCCCCAATGACTAAGTACCTCGATGGTAAAATCCTCTAGGATTCACCTTTATATCTTAATATTATTTTATAAAGAGCAAAGACAATAGTTAATAAGCGATTAGCCAAAATATAAAATCTTTCCACTCTTATGGAAATAAACATATATGGTTGAAAGCTGGAATGGAATTTATGGACAGATGCCAAGACACCTGCCAATTAACCTTTCTCACCGCAACTGATCACTACAGTGGCAACTCAGCCCTACAACAGCTCGGAAACATTTTGGAGGGTCTGCCAGCTCAAGGATCAACTATGCCCAATCTTGTTTAAGTGTACCAAACCTATTCACCTTTCCTGATTTAAACCTGAGCCATTAAGCAGTCCTATGTTTAACCCAACCTCTTCAAATACAGCATAAGACGACCAGGCATTATTAGACTGACATGCACACAAGGTGATTCAACACTTTCATGACTAAGGGAACTTTTAGTCTTTTTCTAGAGAAGCATATACCTAGATCTTCAGACACATTCTTAAGCTAGGGTAAGTGGTTACCACCCCAAAAATAATTGAAACATAACAGTACCTGGACATGCCAGCTTGCCTAGACATATACTTACTAATTTTAGAAGCTCATTTGCCAAAACCTATGGAAATGTTAAGAAAACCCAAGAGAAAGAGCAGCGTCAGACCTGAAATATTCATCTGAGTCACCAGTCTCCAGGCAGCTGGAAAATCATTGCTCGTGTCCTGTCACAGTGGCACCAGGCCTCCTTGGACACCACTAGAGATTCTAACATTCATTAAACTGAGCAGGAATTGCAGCATAAAACCTTAAATGGAACAAATGAAGACCAGAATGCTGTGGTTTTTAAGCCTAACTGATTGATAAAGGGTAGGAGAAGAAGACATTAAACAAAGCTACATATTCCATATTTGAAAAACTTATGGTCTCCGGAGTAGACAGTTTGGGGGGTGGGGGGATGTGCTTGGGTTATGGGATGGAAATCCTGTGAAACTGGATTGTTATGATCATTATACAACTACAGAGGTGATAAATTCATTTGAGTAATAGGAAAAGAAAAGAATATATATATATATATATATATATATATATATATATCTTTGCTGTTCACCTGAAACTAGTACAACATTGCAAATCAACCACAATAAAAAAATTGAAAACAACAACAACAACTACATATTCCAAAATTTAGGGCTGCTACGTCACGCCTAATTACCTCCCAGCTAGCAACAGCCAGCTACAAGGCCCATAGCTCTGGGATTAAAGAGACATAGGACTGGAACTGCCTGTTCCCTGGCCCCCAGACCCAGTGGCATTGACCCTGAGGGCAGGCTCATATAGCACAGCAGCACCCATGCCAGCACAATGTTTCATGTAATCAGCCAATGCTGCTTCTAAGCCCACATACAGTCTCCTTCTGACCACACCATCCTTCATCTGGCCCCTCTTCGCGTTGACTTGCACTTCCTAAAAATGTCTCAGTCCATATATCTGCATTTCCTTTACAAAATGTAAACTTTTTTAGGACAGGGATCAAGTATGATTCTTCCTAGTATTTGCTACAACGCCTAAGACTTTGTTTTGCACAGAGTATGTGCTTTAAAAATCTTTGTTAAACATGTGTAAAGTATAGAAGCACAAAAGCCTTTAATGCCAAATCTGATGAAAGGGAATGCCCTACATCAAGGATTGTCAAGCACGGTACCTGACACTACGGCAGATATCCAACAAATAGTAGCTGCTCTTGCCTTCATCATGCCTCTCTGCCAATTCCCCCTCTTCTCTAGCCTAAAGATTACAACATAAAACAGTCTCTTCAACTCTTTTTTTTTTTTTTTTTATGGCTGCACCTGAGGCATATGGAAGTTCCCAGGACAGGGGCTGAATCCAAGCTGCAGCTTCCAGTCTTTGCCACAGCCACGGCAACACCAGATCCTTAACCCATTGAACCAAGTTAGGAATCAAATATGCATCTTCACAGAGACAATGTCAGATCCTTAACCTGCTGAGCCATAAGAGGAACTACTGTTTCTTCAACCCTTCAAGTCCCCTTGCCAATTAGATGAATAAGATTGCCTTATATGTATAACATTTTATTAGGAACGTGTTTTCCTTTATGCATCACAATCCTGTAAAATAGACACAAACCACACTTTAAAGACAAGGGAGGAGTTCCCTGGTGGCCTCGTGGTTAAGGATCCAGCATTGCCACTGCTGTGGTATGGGTTCAATCCCTCACCTGGGAACTTCTGCATGCCACAGGTGCAGCCACAAAAATAAAAACAAAAGATACATAAGATGAGAGAATTGAGCTTGAAAGAGTGTCAATAAATTGCTAAGCATCAGAGAATTAACAAGTAACAAAGTCAGGACTCCAATCTAGCTCTGTTACTTTTGAAATTCCACTCTCAGAATTCTACACCACAAAGCTGCACATCTGAACATCTCCTAGTCTGCCAATGTTTGCCTAAAATGTGGCATCCAGAATTAAATCTTATTCCATGTGTAGCACAATCATCACAGAATACACCAAATGAGCACCTTCCTTGTTCCACACCACATACTTCTATAAATACACCCCGTTTGCTATTCAGATTCCTGGGAAACTCATTAAATTGCTGATGCTCTGGGCTTGCAGTCAACTAGAGTGGCCAAGTCATGACCACCACATATTTGTTAAACAACTTTCTCTCTTAGCCTGTGTTTTCTAAAGACGTTTTCATGTATCTATTGTAGTTTTTTGGTTTGCAGTTACCATGAGGTTTTTGATAAAGCAGTCTACATATATAAAAGATTGTTATAAGTTGCTGGTCTCTTAATTTCAAATGCATTTCTAATATCCTGCATTTGTATTCTCCTCTTCTCATAACTGCTAGTTTTGATATCATATTTGTGTATGGATGATTTCCTACCTTTATTGTATATTTGTTTTCCCCATTCACAGTTTTCTTGTTTATAGTTGTGGCCTTCTCTTTTCCACCTAGAGAAGTTCCTTTAGCATTTGTTGTAAAGCTGGTTTGGTGGTGCTGAATTCTTTTAGCTTTTGTTTGTCTGTAAAGCTTTTGATTTCTCTAACAAATCTGAATAAGAACCTTGATGTGTAGAGTATTCTTGGTTCTATGCTTTTCCCTTTCATCACTTTAAATACATGCCACTCCCCTCTGGCCTGCAGAGCTTCTGCTGAAAAATTAGGTGATAACCTGATGGCCATTCTATTGTATTTGTTGCTTTTCCTTCATTGCTTTTAATATTTTTTCCTTGTCTTTAATTTTTGTCAGTTTGATTAAAATATGTCTTGGTGTGTTCTTCCTTGAGTTTATCACATATGAGATTCTCGGCCCTTCCTGGATCTGAGTGAGTTTCTTTTCCCATGTTAGAGAAGTTTTCAGCTATAACCCGTTTAAATATTTTATCAGGCTATTTCTCTCTCTCTCCTTCTAGGTAGCTGGTAAAGTTTTTTTTGTTTGTTTGTTTGTTTGTTTGTTTTTACTTTTGGGTTTTTGCTTGTTCCACACCACATACTTCTATAAATATACCCCGTTTGCTATTCAGATTCCTGGGAAACTCATTAAATTGTTTTTTTTTTTTTACTTTTGGGTTTTTGCTTGTTCTTTTTAGGACTGCACCCATGGTATATGGAGGTTCCAGGCTAGGGGTCAAATCAGAAATACAACTGCCAGCCAACACCACAGCCACAGCAACACTGGATCCTTAACCTACTGAGTGAGGCCAGGGATCAAACCTGCAACCTGATGGTTACTAGTCAGATTCATTTCTGCTGCACTACAACGGGAACTATTGTAGAGATATTTTTTAAAGAACTGATATGGGATTTCATATTTTTCTCAAAACTATTTTATCCTTTTTATTTTGACCAATCATTCTACCTTAGGAAGATCATTTAAAATATAGAGTCCACTATTTAAGTCATTATCTATCACCCTTAAACTTAGAAAACATACTAATTTGGGTATGCCTTCTGAATCTTCAGAAAACTGATTAAATATTAAATGAGAGAGTCCCAACAAAGAAGCTCTTCAGGAAACCGGAGACATTTTTCCCATGCTGACATCAACTGCAATCTACATTTGTAAATACCGACCTGACACTTCTCCATCTTGCTCACAAAAACATTAGAAAAGGCTTTCTAAAATTTCCTGTTGCAATCTCTAATTACTAACTATGGTACCTTCATATCTAGTGAAATCTATCCCCCCCAAAGCACAATTTTCTATTAGCTAATCTAGCTAATTACAATTTGCTTTGTGCCCTTCCCTTCACTCATTAATTCAATCAACAGGTATGTGCTAAGAGTAAAGTGTATGTGGCAATGAAGAAACAGATGAGGTCTCTGGCCTTCACGAAGCTTTTGTCTTAGGGAAAACAGATAATAAAGAAGTCAAATGATTGTGCTACATATTATAATAAAGAAAGGAAGGATATTATAAGAGCACTATTTATTTACTTATTTATTTACTTACTGTCTTTTTCTAGGGCTGCACCCACAGCATATGGAGGTTCCCAGGCTAGGGGTCAAATCGGAGCTGTAGCCACCAGCCTACGCCAGAGCCACAGCAATGCAGGATCCCAGCCGCATTTGTAACCTACACCACAGCTCATGGCAACGCTGGATCCTTAACCCACTAAGTGAGGCCAGGGGTCGAACCCACAACCTCATGGTTCCTAGTCGGATTCATTAACCACTGAGCAGCGACGGGAACTCCAAGAGCATAATTTAATAGGGAACGCTAATCTAGTTTGAAGATCATTAAGAAAATAAATTTTAAACTGAAACCTGAAAGGTAAGAAGAGTTAATCAGGAGATGAGAGGGTTAGAACAGAATTCCAAAGAAAGGAAACAGTGAGTGTGAGGGCCCAGAGGTCAAGAAGAACACAGAATAAGTGGGGAAAGATCCTAATTATAAAAGGAAGAGTTAGGGTGAGGCTAGAGAGGTGTGGAGAAGGGAATGAAGGAGGAAATCAAAAGACTATGGTATCACAAAAATCAAAGAGGAATTATTTCAAGGAGGTCATGGTCATGTGTACTGAATGTGGATAAGAAGTAAGAGGAGGCCTAGGACACATCTGCTGGATTTAGTGAGGCAGAGGTCACTGGTGCCTTTGGCAAGGGCAGTCTGGGTGAGTAAACAGTGCCATGTGTACACAGTACACTCAGAAAGCTTTATGAAGAGGAAGGGAAATACATGGCAGCAGCCAGAGGTGAAGACAGGGCAGAGGAAGGGGTTTTTTTAATTACTTTTTTTTTTTTTTCCAAGACTGCAAGTCTTAAGCATGTTTACACGGTGATGGAAAGGAAACAGAAAAGAGTAAGTTAAGGATAATGAAAATACAAGGGATCAGAGTACCCGATAGTAACCTGTTCTGTCACTCCGCAAAAGGTTAGTCACTCACACACACACACACACACACACAAACAAAACAAGAAAACAAAAAAAAACGACCCCTCAGACCCCGAGGACTTTTAGGAAAGGGAAAAAACACATACAAAATGTGCATAAAAATACACATAAAAATACATCAAGGAGTTCCTGTCATGGCTCAGTGGTTAATGAATCCGACTAGAAACCATGAGGTTGCGGGTTCGATCCCTGGCCTCGCTCAGTGGGTTAAGGATCCGGCGTTGCCGAAGCTGTGGTGTGGGTTGCAGATGTGGCTCAGATCCCGCGTTGCTGTGGCTCTGGCGTAGGCTGGCAGCTACAGCTCCGATTCGACCCCTAGCCTGGGAACCTCCATATGCCTCAGGAGCAGCTCAAGAAATGGCAAAAAGACAAAAAAAAAAAAAATACATCAAGGACAATCAAATCTGAACAAGGCTAAGACCAAGACAGGAATTCTCCACTACTGAGAGGGGAAAATATGGCACAAATGATCCCGTTTACAAAACAGAAACAGACTAACAGATATAGAGAACAGACTTGTGGTTGCCAAGGGAGAGGGAGGGGGATGGACTGGGAGTTTAGGGTTAGTAGATATAAACTATTGCATTTAGAATAGACAGGCAATGAGGTCCTGCTATACAGCACAGGGAACTATATCCAGTCTCTTGGGATAGACCATGATGAAAGATAATATAAGAAAGGGAATGCATATGTATTTATGACTGGGTCACTTTGCTGTACAGCAGAAACTGGCACAACATTCTAAATCAACTATGGTTTAATAAAAAAATTTTTTTAAAGAGGAGTTCCTGCTGTGGCGCAATGGAATCAGAGGTGCCTTGGGAGCACTGGGACGCAGGTTCAATACCCAGACTAGAGCAGTGGGTTAGGCTCTTTGCCACAGCTGCGGCTTGGATTGCAACTGTGGCTCGGATCTGATCCCTGGCCCAGGAACTCTATATGCCATGGGGTGGCCAAAAAAGCAAAAGAAAAAAGAGCGGGGAAAAAAAAAAAACTATACACACACACGATGACTAGTAATAAAACTTACTTTTAAGTGATTAGGGCTAGACATACAACAAAATACTGTTCAGACTTAAATGAAATTCTGAGATGTGCTGCAACATGGATGACCCTTAATGAAATATGCCAGACACAAAAATAAATATATGTATCTACATACATGAAACATCTAGAGTAGAGAAATTCACAAAAACAGAGAGTGGACTAGAGGTCAGAGAGCTAGGAGGGGGTGCTGAGTATTGCTCACCAAGTACAAAGTTTCTATCTGGGGTGATGAAAAAGGTTTTAAAAAGATGGTGGTGATGGCTGCACAACACTGTAACGTAATTAATGTCACTGTACACTTACATGGTTAAAATTTTATGCTATGCGTATTTTCACCTCACATACACAGAGAAATGATGGGGGCTGCTCAGTTTCTCAGGAAGTGTTATCACTCAGCAACATTCAGGAAGGTCCAATTCTGACTGACAGAGGTTGCAAAGGTTTCCAAAAAGCAAGAAAGGAACCAGTGCACCTCACCTCTCTCCTTGGACCCAGAGCCCCTTCAGAGCCATGGCTCTACCGGCACCACCATTCTCTCTGGGGCCCTGGGAGTGGCTCTGGTCCACTTGAGCCATCAAGCTTTGGGAACCAGCACTCACATAGCTACCAGGCCTAATTTTGTCTTCTCTTGATGCCACATCCTCTGTTTTTCTTCTTCTCTAGACTGATGACTTTGACACGAAGCTCTAATAGAGTGCCTCTCAGTGAAAACAGGAGAAGAGCAAAGGGAGGCAGTGGTGCCAGATATAAATAGCTCTTTCTGGTTATTTATGAAACAATATTCTTAAACAGGTATTTGGTGCAGATGCAGGGAAGGGCGGGTGGCGGGAGAATGAGAAAGTTCTCTTCAGGTTGCCTTTTTTTATTGAGTGAAATTAAGCACAAATGCAGCTGAGAGTGTTGGAGGGATGAAGGAGGAGAAAAGATGTGAACCTGATGCCCAGCCATCAAGCAATGTGATCTCTTTAAAAAGCCAAGTTTAATCCTGTCCCTCTCTTGCTAAAATCCTTCACTGCTTAAAAAAAAAAATCAAGTGCTCTACATGAAAGAACCTCCCCATAACTCCTGGTCACATGCAGCAATGACGTCTCTAGCCAGAGAGAGGCGTGGAGCTGCTCATGTGTATCAACACAAGCACACCAGTCCTGTCCCTGAGCCTAAGTGTGGACAGAGCGGCTATGACCTCCACGGGAGTCAGCGATATCTACTGAGTGAGTATCATGACTGCAGCTAGGATTTATTTCCAGTTTACTCACAAACTTTTTTTTCATTAGAAAGAACTGGGCTTAGATAAGTGACGTGACATCACAAGGTGTCAAGCCACAGCTACACCATGTGTGAGGTACTTTTCACATTTATCAATTATCAAATAAAAAACAAGGTGATACAAGTGAAATTCAGAATAGTAATGATAGTTTTATTATTAACATTAAAATCTATACATTCTAGGTGTCGTAGGTGGTTTTTTTGTTTTTGCTTTTTAGGGCTGCACCCCCAGGCTAGGGGTCAAATCTGAGCCTACGCCACAGACACAGCAACATCAGATCTGAGCTGCGTCTGTGACCTACATCACAGCTCACAGCAATGCCAGATCCTTAACCCACTGAACAAAGCCAGGGATCGAACCCACAACCTCGTGGTTCCTAGTCAGATTCGTCTCCACTGCACCATGATGGGAACACCTAGGTGTCATAGTTTTAATAGTAAAATAAAGCTTATTTATTCTTATTTTCAAATTTGCTTCATTAATGTTACCTAGGAAGTGAAGATCTAGAAAACAAACCAAGACTTTATTTCTTTAATAAAGTTCAATTTAAAATTAGGAGATCCCAGAGTTCCTGTCGTGGCTCAGCGGAAACAAAACTGACTAGTATCCATGAGGACGCAGGTTTAATCCCTGGTCTCCATCAGTGGGTTAAGGATCTGGTGTTGCCATGAGCTGCAGTGTAGACCAGCAGCTACAGCTCTGATTCAACCCTTAGCCTGGGAACCTCCATATGCCATGAGAGGGCCTAAAAAAAAAAAAAAAAAGACAAAAAATTAGGAGCTCCCATTGTGGTTCAGTGGCTTGAGGACCCAATATAGTCTCTGTGAAGATGAGGATGTGAGTTCTTTTTTTTTTTTTTAGGGCTGTACCCTTGGACCCCTGGCATATGGAGGTTCCGAGGCTAGGGGTGCAATTGGAACTGCAGCTTCTGGCCTACGCCACAGCAGTGCTGGATCCTTAACCCACCGATCGAGGCCAGGGATTGAACCCGAGTCCTCATGGATGCTAGTCAGGTTCGTTAACCCCTGAGCCATGACAGGAACTCCCAAGGATGTGGGTTCTATCCCTGGCCTTGCTCAGTGGGCTAAGGATCAAGCACTGCCATAAGCTGCAGCATAGGTTGCAGAGGCAGCTCAGATCTGGTGTTGCCCTGGCTGTGGCGTGGGCCTCAGCTGCAGCTCCGATTCTGCCCCCTAGCCTGGGAACTTCCATATGTTGCAGGTACAGCTGTAAGAAGAAAAAAATAATAAGTATATAAAATAAAATAAGATTACACATATTTACTTTCCTTATAACATGGCAATTTCCTAAGTTCATTACATGACTAATTTTTAAAAGATTGTGAAACATAGTAATGTCCCAAATGTTCATCAACAAAAGTGCTATAGCCACACAATAGACTATTATCCAGCCATAAAAAGGAATGAACCTTGAAAGCATTATACTAAGTGAAAGAAGTCAGCTACAATACGACATAGATTGTATTGTTCTATTTATATGAAATGTCCAGAATTGGAAAATCTATAGACACAGAAAGTAGATTACCAGTTGCCAAGGGCCAGGGTCATTAGGGGAAATCAGGAATAAATACCAGTGGGTATAAGAATTATTTGAGGGGTGAATAAAATGTTCTAAAACAGAGTGGTGATGACTGCACAAGGCTTTGAATATACCAAAAACCACAGAAATATATACTTTAGATGGACAAAGTGTATGCCATGCGAATTGTATCTCAATAAAGCTGTAAAAAATTCACGTTAATGAATACTATATGCAAATCTCTCTCCTCCAAAACAACAACACTGTATGATGGGAGGGTTAGTCAAATCTGGGTAAACTGACAGCAATACGCTAGTGCAGTTAATCTGTATGTACTCTGAGGCTGTCTACAGTTTGAGGCAATCTGAGCCACAGGAAGAATTGCAAAGTCCTCAGGTGCACAAGACCCCTGTGACCCGGCTCCGCTCACCTCTCCAGCTTTACCCACTTCTCCATCCCAGATATGCTCCAACAGCTTTACTCACAGTGCCTCGTGCCTCTGGGACCCTGTGCATGTTGGTCCTACGCAGACCAATCTGCAACCTAACCAAACATGTATGTCCTCTTTGGGTTTTTTTGTTTTTGCTTTTTTCCTCTTTAGGGCCACACCAGGCTAGGGGTCAAATCAGAGTTGCAGCTTCCAGCCTATGCCATAGCCACAGCAAAGCTGGATCCTTAAACAGAGCAAGGCCAGGGATGGATCCCACATCCTCATGGATACTAGTTGAGTTCTTAACCCACTGAGCCACCATGGGAACTCCCCCTTCCTCTTTATTTACAATCAGTTTGACGTGGTATTTGGGATTTATGACCATAAAAAGTTAGAGAAAAAGGAACTTGCTCTGAGTTCCATCTCCTTCCACAGAATTATCAAATTTGAATCATGCCCTCTTTGCCAAAACATTACCTACCACAAAGGAAAAACAATCCCATTTGCTGGGTTCCTATTATATTTTAAACTGGCTACTGTGCTACGATATATACTCACTTAATCCCAAGAAATAGATGAAATAGGTTCAGGAAGGTTAAGTAACTTGTTCAAGGTCAGAGTAGGAATTTGAATTTAAGTTGGGATAATTTCAAAGCACATGATCTTTCTACTATTCTAAGTTACTTCTCATAAAGTTGCCTCTTACAATGATCAGGATAGCTGCCTGGAACTTTGGGACTCAGAATATTAATGGAGTTGAAATACACTGTCAGAAAAACCTAGAATAAAACCCAATAGTCATGGAATGATGTGGTATCATATGGAAAGAACTGAAATCAAAGCACCATACTAAAAAAACAGTGTTTTTAATATCACAAAAGGAACACTGAGATAAGAACTAGGAAAAGGCTAAGAACCAGAGGATGGTTCATCTAAAATCCTAGCTTAGGGTAGAGCTATGATGACAGAGTCCCTTTGAGTCAACCGGTATATATAGATAAAAATGGGCAGCATGCTTTATTCTAAGTTGCAGCACTGTCTAACAGAACTTTCTGTGTGACAACATGGTCTCTATCTGTGCTGCCCCATTCTATATCCTCTAGCCACACTTGAAATGTAGCCAGTATGCCTGAGAAAATAAAACTTTAACTTTACTTCATTTTAATTAAACTTAAAGGAGGGTAGTGGCTGCCATACTGGACAGTACAAGTCTAGAGGAAGGAAAACAATGCCTTCTAGTGACTCTATGCACACGTTACAGAGACAAGAGAAAGAGCAAGCGCATAATTACCAGAAAGGTCCATAGTTCAAAAATTGACCTAAAGGGTAACAAAGACAAGGACTCCCCCATAGACACTACCTACACTTAAACATTTAAATGTCTTATGTATGTTGCACAACAAAGAGACCAAGTCTTTTTGTAAGCATCAGGTGATGCAGTTTATAGTGTGAAAGCACTATATAAATGTAAGATAAATGTATATACATTTTTATAATCAGGACAGACCTGGAGAAGATAAGAAGTTCACTTTTCTTATTTCTGGGTGATTCTTCTGTTTACCCTCAAGGGTAGGGATTTTGTTTTATTAGGTCTCTCTCCTGTGCCTAGCACAACGCCAAGCACATAGCAGGTGCTCCATAAATGTCTGCTGAACTACCAAAGTGAGCAACTCTTTACTGAGTTTCCAAGCCAAGGATGATAGAAAAGAACTCAAGAAATACCAACAAGTGACACCAAGAATCACCAAAAAATGGGGAACATGTCGCATGTCATCAAAAGAGCACACAATAATCCTGACATTTAAGTCAACAATCCTATGCTACTCATTTCCACCAAAAGTTCTCAAACTACTTATTTAACATATCATTACTTTGAACTAAAGTAACTTTCATCTAAGTTGCTTAAACTCTGATTAGTAACCATTAATTAAGGGCCCATACTGTATAAAATATAATTTCCATTTGAAAACAGGAAAACCAAGGCACCAAAAAGTAAATAACCAAGATTAAAAGGGGAAAATAAAAAAGCAAAAAGCCACTCTTTTTTTAACTCTAACCTAATTAAATCTGAAAATACCATCCCCACTAATATTTTTCCTTAACTATATCTACTGAATCAAAATTCTTTATGAGACTAACTAATGTTCTAAACACTTCATTTCAGAATACAGACAAGGACTAGATGAACTACTTTTTTAATCATAAGTTTCATTAACAATTGGCTATAACTCTAGGAGCTCCTGTTGTGGCTCAGAGGAAATGAACCCAACTAGTATCCATGAGGATGTGGGTTTGATCCCTGGCCTCACTCAGTGGGTTAAGGATCCAGTGTTGTCATGAGCTACAGTGTAGGTCACAGAAGTGGCTGGGATCGCACATTGCTGCGACTGCGGCGTAGGCCAGCAGCCGCAGCTCTGATTTGACCTCTAGCCTGGAAACTTCCATACGTCAAGGGTGTGGCCATAAAAAAGCAAGAAAAAAAACCAACTGGCTACAACTCTAAGAGATTCACATTCCCACAGTTTGCTTCTTAAAAGTAAATTAATTTCCTTGCTCAACTAAATAAAACAACATCACGAGTATAGTACTAAACAAAAATCAAAATCAAATCCTTTGAATCCCAGTGGATTTTATACACTATAAACCATGATGAATGTCAAATAAGAGAATCAGTAACTTAGCACAGGTCTGGTGCTAAGGGGCAGGTGGTGAAGGAAATAGACATAGTCTGGACCCTGTGCTCAGGGAACTTAGTACAGGGACCACAGAGACACAATGAACAGCCAGGCAGCAACTGTGGCAAACTGGAGAGTGGAACCCCTAAAAACGGCAGCAGCTTTACTGCTGTAGTTGAATATGTGTATATAGGAGTGCGTGACTGACATCACCTTATATGATTTTTCAAGAAGGCAAGGAAAAAGGGAGGTGCTGAACCAAAACATGACAAATAGACCAACACAAAATAAGATGAAGGAAATGAATTCAAACATACCAGAAATCATTATAAATGTAAACGAGCGAAACACGCCTATTTTTTAAAAAAGACTCTCAGATGACATTTAAAAGAGAGATAATCTAACAACATATTGTTCCCCATAAATCCACCTAAAACAATATAGTGCAGAAAGGTTTAAAATAAAAGGATGGGAGTTCCTGTCGTGGCGCAGTGGTTAACGAATCCGACTAGGAACCATGAGGTTGTGGGTTCGGTCCCTGCCCTTGCTCAGTGGGTTAACGATCGGGCGTTGCCGTGAGCTGTGGTGTAGGTTGCAGACTCAGCTCGGATCCCACGTTGCTGTGGCTCTGGCGTAGGCCAGCGGCTACAGCTCCAATTAGACCCCTAGCCTGGGAACCTCCATATGCTGTGGGAGCAGCCCTAGAAAAGGCAAAAAGACAAAAAAATAAAAATGAAAAAAAATTAGGATGAAGAAATCTGAATAATATGATGGACAACTAAATGGAAAACACACACATACATTCACACCTGTGTGTGACACTAGGGCAGCAAAGCATTTCACCCTTCAGGAATAAGCATAATTTTTAATTAGAAAAGCAAAAGTTAGGGAAATTGAAAGACCAAGAAATTTTGAGAAATGAAGAGCAGAGAAAGAGACAACTAGGATCCCACCAGAGAGAAGGCTTTCAACAACAGCAACAATTCAGATGTCATAACAAAATAAAATTCAGAAAGAGAATTCAGATAATTCTCTTCTTTGCTGAAAGCTATTGTTCCTTCCACACATATGAAAATAAGGGGAAGGCTAGAAAACTTAAAAAACATTTACAAAAAATAAGTCACAATGGAAAACAGAAAACATGTGATACTGTCTATAGGGGAAAAGTCATATTTTGGTTAAAAAGGCAGTCTCTGAAGTTACCTGCCTAGGTTCACATCTTGGCTCCACTACTCAGGTATTGTTGGGAAAGTTGCCTCACATATCTCTACGCCTGTCAGCTTTTGTATAAAATGGGGATAATAATTGTACCTCTTTCACAAGGTTCTTGTGAAGATTAAATGAAGTAATATATACACAAAGAGCTTAGAATAGTGCCTAGCACAGGTCAGCCTTCAAAACTGTTTGTGTGCCATTAAACATGAGGCAGCTCTATACAAACTAATATGTAAAAAGATGCCCAACATGCATTATGGTTCCAAAAAAGGCTCTTGCATAAAAATACTGGTACACAAAAGAAATACGTGTTTAATAAACAGATATGCCTGTGTATAAATACGCATTTATTTAGAAGAATATATAATTTTTTTTTCTTTTTATGGCCGCACCTGTGACATATGGAAGTTCCCCGGCTAGGGGTCGAATCAGAGCTGCAGCTTCTGGCCTATACCACAGTCACAGCAACTTGGGATCAGAGCCACATCTTCGATCTATGCTGCAGCTTGTGGCAGCTCCAGATCCTTAACCCACTGAGTGAGGCCAGGGATTGAACCCGCATCCTCATGGACACTATGTCGGGTTCTTAACTCACTGAACCACAATGGGAACTCCTATATAAATTTTTAACAGTTACCTTTGGCAAGTGAGACTAGAAAAGCTTGACAGTTTCTTTCTGTATTACGTGAATTTTTTGTAAGAGCCTATAGTACTTTCATAAATTCTAAATTACAAAAAACATAAAAATCATTTCTCACAACTTATTTTGCCCCCATAATCTTAAAACATTAAGCCCGTAAGTAAACTGTTATTCCCACAAATAATTTGGTTTGATGCTTGGCTACATGCATTCCTATGCCCATAAAACAATGATTCTCAAACCAAGATCCCAGGTTACTGTGCTATTCCACAGGCTACAATAAAGCATCACATACCACCAAGATCTAAGAAAAACAACCTCTCCCAAATCACAGGAATACTTAATGAAGACAATTCTCTCAAATCCATCAACTACACTTTTACTGGCAGATGATCAAACAAATCAACAATGTGCAAATTAAAAAATAACATGTTTCGGAGTTCCTGCTGTGGCACAGAGGGTTAAGGATCTGGCTGCAGCCGCTCGGGTCACTGCATAGGCACGGGTTCAATCCCTGGCCTGGCGCAGTGGACTAGGGATCCAGCATTATCACAGCTGTGGTGCAGATTGCAGCTGTGGCTTGGATTCAATCCCTGGCCCAGGAACTTCCATATGGCATGGGTGCAAACAAACAAAAAAAACAAAACAAAATCAATGTTTTTACAAAGAGTTGATTCAGCTTAATTCCATAGCTTTTTCATGGATGTGTATGCTTAAAACGAATTTATATTCTGTAGATACAACAAAGTTATTATATGCTAGTAAAACTGTTTCTAGTTTATAAGACAGTTTTTCATGTGTTCTGTAACATGCATAGTGGTTCCATCCTCTGAATATATTTGACAATCATTGTTCTGGATTTACCTATTAAGGCCTGTCACAAAAATTATAATGTAGGTATACTGAGAAAAAGCATATTTTGTTTAACGACCCTTTTAGACATACTCCTGACCCCAGACCCTTAAAGAAAGCTAATACCATCTGAAAGAGCCTATTATTAGAAATGACAGCTAACATTTACTTAGGACAAACCGCGTCAGCGACTACACCAAGCACTCCACATGAACTTTATCATCAAATCATCACAACAGTTGTATCAAGTAGGCATTATTCTTTCTAATTAAGAAACGAAGCACAGAGAGGTCAAGAAGTTTATTCAAAGTCACACAGCCAATAAAGAGGCAGAGCCACTAAGAAAGCAGGCAGTATCTAAATCTGTGGTAGTGGTAGAATGTATTCCATAAAATAGTGTGATGAAATGGAGTACTAGATTGGGCACAAGCAGATCAAAACCGGAATTCCAAATGTCCCACTTAGTAGATTTGAGACTACCAAGAAAAAACTTAACTTCCCTGCCTTTAGCTGCCTGGCAATGCTAGAGTTGTTCTAATGTAATTCCAAACACTAAATAACTGCCATACACACACACACACAGGCACTAAAAAATATATATATATATATATACACACACACACACACGCACACATACACTAATATATATATATTAGTGCTGATAAGGCACTAAAAAAATATATATATACACACACACATACACTAATATATATATTTGTGCTCACAAGAAAGCCAAAGCAACTGAATGAAAATAAAGGTTGGATCAGCAGCAGACCCAGGAAAATATTTAAAAAGGAGCCTCTCATTGAGTGGTTCTCAATTCTGATTCAGAGAGCAGCTGATTCCTCAGCGTGCCTATTAAAAGTCAGAGTCCCAAGCTCTTCCCAGGACCCCCGAATCAGAATCTGAAGAGGAGGATCTGGGACTGCACACTGGAACAAGGATTTGGTGTCCACTGACTTAGGTATCAGAATCTAGTTCTGTGAAAATAAGCTATTCAACCCCTTATGCTTTTTGAAGTTAGGAATTATTTATTTATTTTTTTGGCCATGCCTGCAGCATGCAAACATTCCCAGGTCAAGGACTGAACTCACACCACAGCTGTAACCAGAGCTATAGCAGTGACAACCCTAGATCCTTAACACACTGAGCCATGAGAGAGCTCCAGGAATTCTTTAAAACTGCTTAACTGGAGTTCCCACTGTGGCTGAGCAGGTTAAGAATCTGACTAGTATCCATGAGGACACGGGTTCCATTCCTGGCCTCACTCAGTGGGTTAAGGATCCAGCATTGCCACAAGCTGTGGCATAGGTTGCAGATACAGCTTGGATCTGGTGTTGCCTTGGCTGTGGGCATAGTTCGCAGCTGCAGCTCTTTCCATGCCTAGCCCAGCAACTTCCATATGCCACAGGTGTGGCCCTAAAAATAAAATAAAATAAAATAGTTTAATTTTAAAAACTAACAGCTTTCTTGGGATATAATCACATACCGTATAATTCACCCATTTAAAATACACAAATCAGTGATTTCTAGTATATTAACAGTTATGTAATCAATTTTAGAACATTTTCATCACCCCCAAAGAAACCTCATACCTATTAGCAGTCACTTACTACCTCTTCCCACTAGTAGAAAACCGTAAAACTACTTCCTGTCTCTATGGATTTACCTATTATGGGCACTTCATATAAATGGAATAATAGAATATATGATCTTTTGTGACTGGATTCTATTACTTCGCATGTCTCATTACACACCCCATCCATGCTATAACATGTATTAGAATTTCATTTCTTTCTATTCCAAAACAGCATACCTTATATACCTGTATGAATGTACCACAATTTATTCATCTATTTATCAGGTGATGAATATTTAGTTGTTTCTAAAATTGCCTACCTTTAACACAGGAAAAAAAAAAGGGAATCAGATTAAAATTTTCTGCATTAAGAACTTTCCAGGTACCCAAATGTCCATGGACAGATGACTGGATTAGGAAGATGTGGTATATATACACAATGGAATACTACTCAGCCATAAAAAAGAACAAAAGCATGCCATTTGCAGCAACATGGATGGAACTAGAGACTCTCATACTGAGTGAAGTAAGTCAGAAAGACAAAGACAAATACCATATGATATCACTTATATCTGGAATCTAATATAAGGCACAAATGAACCTTTCCACAGAAAAAATCATGGACTTGGAGAATAGATTTGTGGTTGCCAAGGGGGAGGGGAAGGGAGTGGGGTGGTTGGGGAGCTTGGGGTTAATAGATGCAGACTATTGCCTTTGGAATGGATTAGCAATGAGATATTGCTGTATAGCACTGGGAACTATTTCTAGTCACTTATGATGGAGCACGATAATGTGAGAAAAAGAATGTATACATGTATGTGTAAATGCGTCAACATGCTGTACAGTAGAAAAATAAATAAATAAGAATTTTCCAGGTAAATATATCAATATCTTCACTATAGTAAATCTTACTACAATGTAAAAAAAATGTATTGAGTTAATAGCATATTTCATATATTATTAAACAAATATGCTACTAAAACATGAATTATCACATGTTAAAAGCAGAGGTTTTTATTTCAAAACCAAATACTGATTCTTTCAAAACCAGTTGTTAAATTCAGATTCTGCCACCAGAGGTTATAGCTTCCGTGCTGGAAAACTACTGACTCCATTTTGCAGCTCACAATCGCTCTCCTTGTTCCACTTTTTTAACCTCTGTGGACTTGCTCCAGTCCACTTCACAGGCCTTGTTTCTTCCTACTCCCATTCTTACTTGTCTAGCGCTGACCTACTAATTTGTCCTTACAGGCAAATCTGTAGCTTGTGAAAGCACTTTTATTCAGAACTCTGGAAAACTACACTGATTTTTCTAAATCTTTTTTTTTTTTTTAACTTCAGAATTCTGTATTAGGCTTTCAATTTAAAACTTTATCCTCGCTTCACTTCAAATTTTTTTCCACTTTAGATCAGGTCAAAAGCTTGCTTCTGATAACCGACAAGTTCAAGGCACAACCATTTTTCTTTCTCACTGGACACTGTGCTCAGGTCCACACCTGTCCTGGTCCAGGCTGTACTCAGCAACCAGCAGAGAACAAGGATAGTTATTCTTGTTGAAAGAGTAAATACAAGAAATATAGCTTAGGAGTTCCTGTTGTGGTGCAGCAGAAACAAATCTGACCAGGAACCATGAGGTTGCAGGTTCAATCCCTGGCCTCACTTAGTGGGTTAAGGACCCAGCATTGCTATGAGCTGTGGTGTAGGTGGCAGACGTGGCTCGGATTCGGCATTGCTGTGGCTGTGGTGTAGGCTGGCAGCTGTAGCTCCAATACAACTCCTAGCCTGGGAACCTCCATATGTTCGGGTGTGGCCCTAAAAAGCAAAAAAAAGAAAGAAAGAAAAAAGAAATACAGCCTAAAGTAGATTTTTTATAATATAGTGAACATCTACTGAGCTTATTTACACATGCAGCAGAGGTCTGAGATGAACATTTTCATGCACATCTTTATTGAATTCATCACAGCGCTAAGAAACGGGTATTATGCATATTACCCTTCCCAATTCTAAAGATGAAGAAACTGAGATTAAGCAAAAGAGCCAGAATTCAAACCCAGGTCTCCCTCAAGGCCTGTGAATTTAACCACCATGCAGCTCTAGTCACACAGTCAAAAGGCAATAGAGCTAAAGCCAGAACAGCAAGTGAAGGAGGAGGAATACTCGTGACCACAGAGCAGAGCACTCGGGGCCCAGGGAGGATGTCCGAAGGCAGCTTGCCCCTTGGGGGTTTTCATTCGGGAGGGAAGGCAGGCACACCCTTTCTATGACCTTTCTTCAAAAACACACACAGACAGGACAGAAGAGGCACACAAATTCCCACAATACATGAAATGTCTCTCCCAGGGTCTACTGAGGTTGCTCTTATGTAAAAGGAGCTCATTCTGAGTGGTTCACACTTTATAATTTCTGTAGCAAAAAGCTTCTGTGCTAAAATGAAAAACAAACAAACAAAAAAAGGACAATTTGAAAAGAGTCAGGGCAAGGACAGCCAACTGCTAGCTCCCTCTGGTTCTAAGCCAGTCACAGCCACCACTCATATTTATCTGCATCCAAATAGGGAAGCAGGGGACACATTTTTTTAAGGATTAAATTACCTGTGCTACACAGAGAGTGGTTTAATGCAACAATGATGTTAGGTTATCAAAGTAAGTACTTTTCCATTGTTCATATTCGATTTACCTTCATAAAGTAAACATATTGATAAATAAAAGAGATTTAAATTTTTAAGTGCTTACATATAGAATATACTTTTAGGACTAGTTGGGATAGGAGGATATTCTGATCTTGCCTCTTTTAGTAACACTTTTCCTAAGTAACAATGGAAATGTCATTCTAAAAGGCAACTCATAACTTCTGAATGGGTTATGTTCCAAAGTTCCCCTTTTAATGCAGTCCAAAAACTAGAAATCAATTTTTTTCCCACGGGGAAAAAAGTTATAAACTATTCCAAGATTAGGCCACAACACTTTTTAAATTGAAAATAAAGTGCACAAGTGTCTGAGCCCTGAGCAGAGGATGTTGGGGAGAGTCTGCAGAGCCAGGAGCCCAAAGCAGCAGGGAGGGAACAGAAGGGAGCACACTCCCAGGAGGCCATTCCCAGCACTGGCGGCAGGAGCACTACAGCTTCTTGGGCCAGGCAGCACCATTCTGGAGTCAGGGATCTCCTACTGCACATGTTACTGTACACAGTTTGTGAAATGGCTTATGCAACGCCCATCATGTCTTCAGCCATGGTATAAACTCACTGGGGAGAAACTCAGTCAAAATGATATCTATAAACTTAGAACCAATTACTAACACCTTTGTTTTTATTTTGTTTATTTAATGATTTTTATTTTTTCCATTACAGTTGGTTTACAGTGTTCTATCAATTTCTGCTATACAGCAAAGTGACCCAGTCACACATACATACCTTCTTTTTCTCACATTATCCTCCACCATGTTCCATCATAAGTGACTAGATATAGTTCCCTGTGCAGGATCTCATTGCTTATCCACTCCAAATGCAAAGTTTGCATCTATTAACCCCAAGCTCCCAATCCAGACCACTCCCTCCCCCTCCTACTTAGCAACCACAAGTCTGTTCTCCAAATCCATGAGTTTCTTTTCTGTAACATCTTTGCTTTTAGAGATGGGAAAAGAGATTCTACTGATTAAGTTATCTGCCAAATAGTACACAGCCAGCAATACAGCAGTGAAACAAATAGACAAAAATCCATGCCCTCCAAAGCTGACATTCTAGAAGAAAGAGAGAAGGGCAATTAACAAGATTAATAAATAAATTACAGTATTATTACCTTAGAAATATATACATAGAACTACCATATGACCCAGCAATCCCACATATATCCGGACAAAACTTTCCTTAAAAAAGACACATACACCCGCATGTTCATTGCAGCTCTATTCACAATAGCCAAGACATGGAAACAACTCAAATGTCCATCGACAGATGATTGGATTAGGAAGATGTGGTATACATACACAACGGAATATTACTCAGCCATAAAAAAGAACAAAAGCATGCCATTTGCAGCAACATGGATGGAACTAGAGACTCTCATACTGAGTGAAGTAAGTCAGAAAGAGAAAGACAAATACCATATGATATCACTTATATCTGGAATCTAATATAAGGCACAAATGACCCTTTCCACAGAAAAGAAAATCATGGACATGGAGGACAGACTTGTGGTTACCAAGGGGGAGAGGGAGGGAGTGGGATGGACTGGGAATTTGGGGTTAATAGATGCAGACTATTGCCTTTGGAATGGATTAGCAATGAGATCCTGCTGTATAGCACTGGGAACTATGTCTAGTCACTTATGATGGAGCATGATAATGTGCAAAAATAGAATGTATACATGTATGTGTAAATGGGTCAACATGCTGTAGAGTAGAAAAAAACTGTATTGGGGAAATAACTTAAAAATAAATAATAAAAAAATAAATTACAGTATTATTATAAGGTGCTATGTGTTCTGGAGGAAAATGCAGTGTCAAGTGTCAGCGTGGTGGTGGTATAGTGTGTAATGTTAAGTAGGACAGTCAGTGAAGACCCTATACCAGGTGGTTACACAGAAGCAACTGGAAGGAGGTGAGAGGGCAGGTGTGTGAATTACCTGGCAGAAGGAACAGCCAGTGCAAAGACCCTAAGGAGGAAGTGTGCCTGGAATGTTCTATCAACAGCAAGATGGCCAACGCATCCGAAATAAAGCAAGAGAGGGTATGAAATGAGAAATAACGGCCCCAGGCACACAGGACCTTGCTGACTGCTGTAAGAACTTTGATTTTTATGCTGAGGGAGAGGGGAAGCCACTGAAGCTTGTGAATAGTGAAGTGACAGTGACATAACTTACAACTAGAAATGAGAGCTTCTGGAGTTCCCATCATGGTTCAGTGGTTAACGAATCCAACTAGGAACCATGAGGTTGTGGGTTTGGTTTGATCCCTGGCCTTGTTCAGTGGGTTAAGGATCTGGCGTTGCCATGAGCTGTGGTAAAGGGTGCAGATGCAGCTTGGATCTGGCGTTGCTGTGACTCTGGCGTAGGCCGGCAGCGGTAGCTCTGACTGGACCCCTAGCCTGGGAACCTCCATATGCCACAGGAGTGGCCCTAGAAAAGGCAAAAAGACCAAAAAAAAAAAAAAGAAATGAGAGCTTCTGGTTCTTGATTGAGACTCTTAGAGAACAAGGGCAGGAGAAGGGGTGCTGGCTGAGAGGTGAGCAGCTCCTGGTTGTACCAGAAATCAAGGATGACACCAAAGTTTCTGTCTTGCTCAAATAAGGAAGACTCTGGGAATAGCGGGTTTTGTAGGGAGGGGAATCAGGAATTCAGTTTTAGGCAGGTTAAGTTTGAGACACCCATTAGATTTCTCAGAGGACTATAAATTGGCAGGCGATTTCAGGGGAGCAATGCAGGTTACAGATATCAAGTTGTAAGTCGTCAGCACAGAGATGTTATTTAAAACAATGAGGCCAAATGAGATCACTGTCCTAGATTTAAGAACTTTAGTATAGAGAAAATAATTCACCAGGATTTTCCTTTTTCTGAGATAATAAAAAATTTTGTCAGCAATTTAAAATTACTGAAAAAAATAAAATTACTAAAGATTCATTTGAAGGGCTTTTTAAATGTATAATAATACTAGTAATCTGTTAAATGTAATATTATCCCATTTTTCATTCATATGTCTTCTCCCAAGAGTAAGATTCTTTTTGTATTCAGATTCTTTTTGATCATCAGAAAAATCAGACCATTTCTAAAAGTGAGTTTAGAGATCACCTAATCAATTCCTTTGCTTTATAGAAAGGAAGATGACTGTGAAGACAGGCTGGACAGCCTGCTGAAATTCACACAACCAACCAGTGGCAGACCCCACGCCCAGCACCCCTTCCTGCCCCTCGCCATGGCTTTTCCTGACAGAGGGGGTCCAGTCAGTCTCCTGCAGGGCAGCAGTCTCCAGCCTGTGCCTATTTGCACACACCCGCTCATCACCACGCTCACCATGGGAGGGCAACATCACTGCCCGTGTGGGGAGAGGGTAAGGTGGCTAATCACCACCCTGCCACCACTGCCCTCACCCCAAGAGTGTGCTGCTGCCCAGTGGGTATCACTGCTGTCAGGAGTTACTAAGACGGAAAAGAAAGGATAACTGCCACTTAATGACAACACAGAAAACTTTGGAATATTCACTTCTATTTTATGAGTCTAATCAAGTGCTCTTATCATCTGCTACTATTAGGTTCTCTGATCCCTACTCAGGTATTTGCTGTATGGATATTCTTCCTGTTACCTGATCAAAGCCCAGCTATTATGAGCCATTAGCTACAAAAAATAAGAGCCTTCAGCTTCATGCTATAGTTTTAAATCAATTAAAAGCATAATTACAAGAGTTTCATCAGAGTTAATACCTAAATTACTACTTAAGATAGGCTTAAAAATATAAATAAATATAACCCATTAACTGAAATTAATTAGAAAGCAAATTCTCTACTTAGAAAAGTTAAGACCGCACGGGTATGAGAAACACTAAGGTTATCACTTAACTATCAATAAAGACTAATATATTATTTAATAGATCAACTCATTTGATAACACGTAATACTAACAACTTTAACAGTATAAAACAATAGTTTTGAAAATATTCTGTATACCATAAATCACTTCACAAATAAAAGGTATCATTAATTATTATCCTTATCCAATAAATAAAACTATAAGATTGTTAAAGATCATCAATGATATACATTGGAAACGGAGGCATCTTTCATGTGTTCATTCATTCAAAAACACATTGACTAAGAAGTTCCTGCTAAATACCCAGCACTGCCCTTAGGGCTAAGAAATGCAATCGGAAATAATACAGTTTCTTTCCTGAAGGAGTTCGCAGTCTAGTGGGAGACGTACTTCAAAAAGCATGCAAATAAAATATAGCAGACAAGTTCCCACAGTGGCTCAGCAGGTTCTGAACCCGACTAGTATCCATGAGGATGAGGGTTTGATCCCTGGCCTTGCTCAATGGGTTGGATCCAGCGTTGCTGTGAGCTGTGGTTGAAGGTCACTAGCGTAGCTTGGATCCCACATTGCTGTTGCTGTGGCTGTAGTATAGGCCAGCAACTATGGCTCCCAGCCTGGGAACTTCCATATGCTGCAGGTGTGGCCCTAAAAAGCAAACAAAAACAAAAACAAACCAGCAGACTGAGTGCTTCTAGAAATAATAAAAAAGGTCACTGATAAAGCACAATGAAGGAGTAATTAATCCAGTCTGAGAAAACTCCCAAGAAGAAGGAATTATAAACTTAGGTTTATAAAATGATACTAGCTAGTCAAAGTGGGAAGTGTGTTATGAGCAGAAGGAACACTACTGCAAATGTCTGGAAGTGAAATAAAGATGAGGTCTTAGAGGTGGATCAATACCACCAAAGCAAAAAATGAGAGGGAAGGGATGGAACAAGAGAGACATGCAGATTAAATACTCTATGAAATGAATAAATAAATCAATAGCCCAAGCGCTGAGAAATGAAGGACTGTTTAAATAAATTATATCCATATAATAGAATACTATGCAATCATAAAATATGATATTAAGATATATTTGATAACATAGAAAATGTTCTTTAAACAAATATCTATTGAGCATCTATTACTGCACTAAGCTAGTTAGACAAAGAAAAAAAAATTAAGTTGCAAGCCAGTATGTTCACATGTGATACAACTCTTATGGAAAGCATATAAATGTCCATAGGAAAAAAGATAAAACAACATTGTTGGGGAATGGGGTTGCAGGTGATTTTTCTTTTTTTGCTTATTTTTATTTTCTAATCTTTCCCCCTTATTATAAAAGTTAATATAAATCATCCAAAATAGATCAGAAGCCTTTCCTGAAGGCAAGTGTTACTAAAAGAAAACAAGTGGGGGGCGGGGGGAGACAGAAGCAAAGGACTAAGAGGTACAAACTACCACATATAAAATAAATAAGCTACAAAGATAAATAGTACAACACAGCAAATACAGCCAATATTTTATAACAACCATAAATGGAATACAACATTTAAAAATTGTGAATCACTACAATGTACACCTGAAACGTAGTTTTAAAAAATAAATGTGTATATTTAGGATGACATAATTATATCAAATACATATAAGAAAAAGGTTAGGAGTAAATGATACAGATATTACTTTGTTTTCTTATTTTATACCACACATTTCAAAACTAGATAATCTTATACATCAATAAGAAAAAAATGTGCCTCAGGTACCCAGGAAGTCATATTTATCCCACATCACCCTGACCAATTTGCCACAAGAAAAGATAGTGGGGAGGGATTAGAGGAGAAATTATACACACCGGGCAGGCTCTCAATGCAGCACTACTGTGCAAAACCTGCCTCACAAGAAGCCTCTGTAGAAGCGGCACAATGGCCTGCGCAGGAGACTATCAGATGGTCTCCTCCTGTCCTTCAGCACTCAGGCTATCAAGGGCAGACATGCAGCCAGAGCTGACTGTGTAGGAACAGAGAGCTTTCTAGTAGAGCCAAAGAGCTAGCAAAAATGAAGACCAGTATCACCTATCATTCAGTGAAAGAAAACAAAAATGAAAGAAAATATAAAAGCCAGGAGAGAAGACTAGAGTCTACTCTTATTTTATCTGCCAAATGAACTAAAACAATAATTTTCCCTGTGCATTCACCTTAAAAACTCATTACCAACTCTTGAAACAGTTCTGATTTTCTATATTTTCCCTTTTCTATTTCACAGACATTTCATTTTTCTCTTTCACCATACTACTTCCAATTTTCTTTTAAATAAGGTAGGAACAATCAAATATAAAGTATCAATCTGGCCACTTTGAGTATTTAAACCTTTGTTACACACACAAACTCAGGAAGAAATATTTTTTCTCACAAAGTTCAAAGAGAAATAGGAGATGTCCTATAGTGTAAATCACACAAGCGATTGTGATTTGAGTTATTATGAAATGTCATAAGGAGGAGAAATCCATAGCTTGTATTATAATGACTGTGGCACTAAAACTAATTTAAAATCATGTCTAATTTTGCTCACCCATGGTAAATATTAATATTTAAAATGATATGTCAATGCACAAAATACACAGTTGAGAGAGATGACTTTTGTCATTTACTTTGTAACCATCTACTGCATGTCCCTTAAGATCAATGTGGATGTAAGACCCTAACAGCACAGGTGCACGAATGTACTGCCTGCCACCCCTTTCCAATCTCCTCCTCCACTTGGAAGGTGTGACCACACAAAAACCTGCTCCAATCCTCACACCTTATTCCTTCATTCTAGATCTTGACAGAGGCCTTCCTGTCTTTCTTGCCTCATTCCCACATAATGCTCCTTTACATAACCTAAGTACCCCATTTTCATCATCTCTTAACTCAAAACTTCTATTCGTCATTTCATTTTTGCAACTTTTCTCTACCCTGTCTCTCTCAAACACACAGTTATCGCAGGCGTACAGTTTATGTACAACCCTTGTGGAAAGAGAGCCTACCCAGTGTGGCCAGCCTCGCTTCCTCGGGCCTGTATGGAGCAGCTGAAGGAGAACCAAGAGGCTGACAGGCCTGAGGTCCCAGCTAATCAGACAGATAAAAGCTGTCTGGGGTGGGACAGGGAGTGATGGGCTCTGCTTTAACCCCTGCTGAGAGACCTTGAAGACTCACCCAAACCGGCATGAGCCAGTAGAGTCTCCTATGCCAAACCAGTGCCAGACACTACAGAGAAACTGTAATACTATCTCTGTACCTGCCACTTTTCAACATTCACCCAACAAATGGCTTCATCTCAGGACCTCCGAATAGTTCAGCCTCTTAAAGGAATGTTTGGGAAGAAAGAAAACACTGCCTACTGATAGTCTGCTGAGAATTAAATACCAACAACCTCCATAGCTGGCTTCTCTTGCATAAAGAATATTCAAAAAAGTCGAGCAGATATGGTCTCCACTTTTTTTTTTTACCATCTGCTCACCTGCGTGAAAGAGCTGCTGAATTTCTCTGCCCTGCTTTCTAGAGGGCATAACCTCATGCAGGCTGTGGACTCAAATGGCACAGATGACCACATGACTGCATAGCTTGGTGTGTGGGCCCTCCCCGCCCCCAGCTCCCTGCCAGGGCTCCCAGCAGCCTGGGACTGGTCAGCACTGGAGGGAAGTGGGTGAGGAGAGCCAGGACTGCCCCGGCCAGTGTGCATGTGCAGAGGTGGCAGAGACTCTACATACTTTGGATTCTACACGAGAGACTAGCTTGAGTCACCAAACTAAAAAGGGTATATTATCTTTGACATTAAAAAGTTTTGAAAGATGTGGTATAAAATAAGAAAAGAAAGTAATATCTATATCATTTACTCCTAACATTTTTCTTATGTGTATTTGATACAATTATGTCTTCCTAAATATACACATTTATTTTTTAAAACTAAATTAGAATTGTACAACGATTATAAGATATTTTGAACCTAAAATTCCTCTCAATTATGTTGGAAGAAATAATTCTTTCAAGAATACTCCCTAAATTCCTGGTCCTTTATTAAAAGCAATATTTTGAATTCTGCCTAAGATCTCTTTTAGAGAGCACATAAAATTCAAATTACATTTTAATGTCCATACAGAGGAAAAAGTGTACTTCTGTCACCACTTGCTTTTAGGCTGTATCTATCCCAACATATCTTTAACATAAATCTCTGATTATATGCTTTCAGTTTTAGGTTTTTTAAAAAATAACAATGAAACTTCACGAGCCAAATTTAACCACCAATTTAAGCAAAAGTTTAAAGAACAGAATAAGCTTTTTATTGTTTTTTTATTTTATTTTATTTTGTCGTTTTAGAGCCACATACACAGCATATGGAGGTTCCCAGGCTAGGGGTCAAATCAGAGCTGTAGCTGCTGGCCTACATCACAGCCACAACAATGCAGGATCGGAGCCACGTCTGTGACCTACACCACAGCTCATGGCAACACCAGATCCTTAACCCAATGACTCACTGAGCCAGACCAGGGATCGAACCTGGGTCCTCATGGATTCTAGTCAGATTCATTTCTGCTGAGCCATGAAGGAACTCCCAAGAATAAGCTTTTTAAATGCAATTATTACATATTGTTAATCAATAAAATCTATTTTGATGCCCCAAAGTAAGATTAGTACTTTATGACCAACAGGGCAATAATAAAAATAAGCCTATAAATTAGCTTTAGCATATACAAATGTAGTAGATAACAAACCTTCATTTCAAATCAATGAAGAAAAGTAGAAGAACCATTAGTTAATGTCTTAGAAAACATTAGTTAATGTCTTCACACTGAACCATCCCCAAGTTTTCAGGTAAGATTAAAATTTACTTTTTAAAGTACTAGGGGAAAAAATGTGAAAATTTATCTCCCAATACTATGGAAAAGACTTCTCATCTCTTTGAGAGCAAAGAAAGAATCCATTTTTTAAATTCTGTAGGACAAAAAAAAATACCATATATAAATGTAAAAATGCTAAGAAACCAATTACAAATATTGCTAACATATGCCAAGGAACAAAATTAAAATAACAAATAATGGGCTTTTACTCAACACAAAGATGAATATCACAATAGAAAACCAAGTGAAAGACATAAATGAACTGATCAAAAAAACTTAAACCAAAATATGGGGATTTTTATGGTTGTTAAAAGTTCAATCATGCTGCCAACCAGTGAAGTGCATGTTTTTTTGGGTTTTTTTTTTGTTTTTTTGTCTTTTGTTGTTGTTGTTGCTATTTCTTGGGCCGCTCCCGCGGCATATGGAGGTTCCCAGGCTAGGGGTCGAATCGGAGCTGTAGCCGCCGGCCTACGCCAGAGCCACAGCAACGCGGGATTCGAGCCGCGTCTGCAACCTACACAGCTCACGGCAACGCCGGATCGTTAACCCACTGAGCAAGGGCAGGGACCGAACCCGCAACCTCATGGTTCCCAGTCGGATTCGTCAACCACTGCGCCACGACGGGAACTCCGAAGTGCATGTTTTTAATGAGATGTCCTTTCTGCCTACCATTCAGAAACGTATTTTTAAATGTTGATACTCAACACAGCTGCAGCTCAGATTCAGTCCCTGGCCCAGAAACTTCCATATGCCATGGGGGGGGGGGGGCAAAAAAGACATAAAAAACTGTCCTAAAATTTCCTGTATATCCTTCACCCAAATTTAGCCATAGTTAATATTTTGCCCATTTGCTTTATGTTCTCTCTCTCTAACACACATGCACGTACACAGTCTTTTTTGAAACCAGCTGAAAGTTGCATACATCATGTGCATCTCTTCTCCAAATATTTTTACTTCCTAAAAATAAGGAAGGACATGTCTTAGATGACCACAGTACAATTATCAAAATCAGGAAACTTAACATTGATATAATCTAATCTACAGTCTAAACTCAAATTTTACCAACTGTCCCCCAAGTATGTCCTTTGTTGCTATTTTTCCTAACCCAAGGTTGCCCACACCATGTGCTGGCCTGTCTTGTTTATCTCCTCTAACCTGGGGCAGTTCCTTTGTCCTCCCTGACAAGGACACTTGTGGGGAGCACAGGCCAGACTCTGGTCTCCCTCATGCCTCCAAGGTTCTGCAGACTTGGCAGGAATAGATCAGAAGGGGTGCTGTGACCCTTTCAGAGGGACAGAAGCACGTACCGCTGGTCTGTCCCAATACTGGTGATGTTAACATTAATACTATGGCAGCCAGATTCTGAGGTGACCCGTGACCCCAACCTCCTGGTGTTCAAGCCCTGTGTGTCCTCCCTTGAGGACCTGTGGCTTGCTTCTAACCAAGAGAACAGCAAAGATGACAGGATGTTCGTGACTACAAGTGTATGATTACGTCACAGAAGATGCAGCTTCCGTCTTGCTGGAGCGTCCTCTCCCTTGCTGGCTATGAGGAAGCAAGTGGCCATATTGGGGAACCCACATGCAAAATAGAGACAGCAGCTAAGAACTGAGAGCATACTTCAAACGGCCAGCAAAACAACGCAGCTGTCCGATCCTGACCACAAGGAACAGAATGCAGCAAACAAGCATGTGAGCAGGAAGTGGACCTGCCACCATCCAGGTTCCAGATAACCCAGCCCTGGTTGACACCTGGATTAAAGTTTCACTGGACTCTGGGCAGAGGATCCAGCAAAGCCATGCCCAGACTTGTGACCCACAGAAACTATGAAATAATTTTACACTGCTGAATTTGTGGTGAAAACTTTCTGGGCACTGTTATACATGGCAACAAAAAAATGAATACAATCACTCAAGGTGGTTTTGCCAAATTATCCCAGTGTACTGCTTCTCCCTTTGAAATCAACATGTAATTTATGAGGTGTCCCTCTGAAACCACGCCAACATCAGAGGTCTCATCAAACATTCTTTTTTCTTTTCTTTTCTTTTTTTAGGGCCGCACCCTCTGAATATGGAGGTTCCCAGAATAGGGGTCTAATCAGAGCTACAGCTGCCAGCCTTCACCACAGCCACAGCAACACAGGATCCAGGCCGCATCTGCAACCTATACTACAGCTCACGGCAACGCCAGATCCTTAACCCACTGACCAAGGCCAGTGATCGAACCTACAACCTCATGGTTCCTAGTCGGATTCGTTTCCACTGCACCATGATGGGAACTGCTCATCAAACTTTCATTGGCTTAATAAACCACTGGTGATTCCTGCCCAGGTCAACTATTACTATGATGTTTGGAAAATGACGATGTTCCCTCCATCATTCCTTCTATATTCATTAGTAGGCAATATGAGGAAAGAACTTTCCCTTCTCCTTCATTTATCTATTCATGTATTTATTTATATGTCAAATATACTTGTGGATTATTTTATTCCATGGCAGATTTAATCCACTATCATTATTTATTGTGATACTCAGATAACCCCAGATTTGACCAGTGGGAGCTTCTATAGGCTAACTCCTGAGTCCTTCTGACAAATCCAGTAACTTTTTTTAAACTGCCTTACTCAGGTACCATTTCCTTACCACAAAATTCACTTACTTAAAGTATATAATTTAGTGATTTTTAGTAAGTTTACAAAATTGTACAACCATCACCACAATCTAATTCTCAAATTTCAATTTTTATCACTCCAAAAACAAACTTGCCCATTTGCAGTCACTCCCCTTCTAATACCCAGCTCCAGGAACCCACTCATCTATTTTCTGTTTCTATAGATTCCCTTTTCGGGACATTTCAAATAAATGAAACCACATAAAATGTTGTCTTTTGTGTCTGGATTTTTTTTTTTCCACATAGCATGTTTCTGAGGTTTATCTGTGTTGCAGCACTTGTTCCTTTTTATTGGCAAATACCATTGAATTGTGTGAGCACGCTCCTTAGCTTTTTGGTGTGCTTCCTTAGCTCTTGGCTCAACCAAAAGTTCTGGGCTCATCTTCTTCCCTCCCTGCCCAGCCCTGGAATCAGCCATTTCTCAAGGGAACCCTGGCTACTTTCAGTGGGGAAGGCTATTTAGAAACCAAGATCTGGGTGGCAAGGAGTGCTCAGTGTTACAGGAGTGCCCCTCTTTAGTAACTTTACAAAATTATACAGGCTTCCAGACCCTTTAGCAATAGGTGTGTGTGCAAATAAATAGGTATCTATAAAGACACACATATATACTTACTTATAAACATAAAAGGTTGGCCTACTTTTTGTTGCTTACAGTTGAAAGCATCCTAACTCACATAAACAGCAACATCAGAGATGAGATAAAATTCCTTCCTTTTGGAGTTCCCGTTGTGGCACAGTAGAAATGAATCCAACTAGTATCCCCGAGGATGCAGGTTCAATCCCTGGCCTCAATCAGTGGGTTAAAGGATCTGGCGTTATTGTGAGCTGTGGTGTAGGTCGTAGACGCAGCTCGGATCCTGAGTTGCTATAGTACAGGCCGTCAGCTGCTATGGCATCGACCTCTAGCCTGGAACTTCCATATGCTGAGGGTGTGGCCCTAAAAGGCAAAAAAAAAAAAAAAAAAATCCTTCCTTTCTACAGTTAGGAAGGAAATGGAAGTGAAAACAAAACAAAACACCAGACTAAATGTTTAATTTCAATTGTGTTTTATAACTCTGAAACATGCCCAAAAGGCTTTACTTGGGCCTTTCTGGCAAAGAAATCTTTTTCAAGCAATGATCCCAAGTGCTGGATGTTAAATGTTTATTTTCACCTTCCCCTCTAGAAAATCACATAGAGGTACGAAACTACTCTGGTTGAGAGCTCCCCCACCCCCAATGCCTACCAATTCACAAACTGGCTTAGAAAACAGCTGGTGAAGAGGAATTTCTCATTCATGTGTTACTGTGAGTTCACCCTCTGAGATTGTCATTGTACATTTAAACACATTCCAGATAAACTACAACTAATTTTTTAATGTTTCTGAGATATGGTCATACTCACAAAAAGATTAGCATCTCCATGGACCAGAAACAGAACAGAAAGACAGCAATAAAGTCTTGCAGCCATGGTCTTTTGGTTTCTGTATCCAGAAGCAGCTAGAAGTTAGGGACTCAGGCACAGCTGGAGACTTAGGAACAGGTCTACTGTGTGTGGCTGGGATAAATCTGTCCTGCCATGAAGCCTATAATGTGGTAAATGGTACTGCCTGCTCAGGGATGGAGTCCATGATATCTATGACTCACTGCAGGAGGAGTACTTCAAGCCACCAATACAAGCACAAAGAGTGTAAGAAGAGTCAGTGCCCTAGTTATGCACAAAATCCTTCTATGGGTGTCAGGAGTCCAAGAACCCACTGACTTGTTAGGTAAACATGTGGTATACTGGAGTGTTTGTTTATCTGGGGAAAGTTCCTACTTTTTCACCAGACTTTCAATGAGGTTCTGTGATCTCCATATAGTAAAGAACCACTGCCCCAGTACAGGTGTAAGTTAACACAACATAAATCACATGATGGCCTCCAGAATTTGCAACTCAGTGTTCAGTTCTGCCACTTATTTCTTCAAAAATTTGAGTGCCAGAGGGTGTATAAATAAACACAAATTCTCTGCTCACTTATTTGTATGGAAAGAGAAGAGCCAGAGTGCCGTCTGTTTGTTTTTTGAACACTGCTCAAAACTCTCCAAGAATTGCACACTCATGGTTATAGCAGTACTATTTATAATAAGCAAGAGGCGGAATCAACACAAATGACGACCAAGGGATGAATGATTAAGTAAAATGTGATCCATACATACAGTGGAATATATTCAGCCTTAATAAGGAAGGAAATTCTGATACATATGCTTCAACATGAATGAACCTTGAGACATTACACTCAGTGAAATAACCCAACCACAAAGAGACAAACACAGTACAATCCCACTTAAATGAGGTACCTAGAGTGAAGTTCATAGAGACAGAAATCAGAATGATGGTTGCCAGGGGCTCTGGGGAGGAGGATTTCTTGTTAATGGGTACAGTTTCAGCTTTATAAGATGAAAAGATTCTGGAAATGTGTTGCACAACAAAGCGAATATATTTAGCCCTACACTGTACATTTAAAAGTGGTTAAGATGGACCCAGATACCTACAATCAATTAATCTTTGACAAAGGAGGCAAGAATATAAAATGGGAGAAAGACAGTCTCCCCAACAAGTGGTGCTGGGAAAACTGGACAGCTGCATGTAAATCAATGAAACTGGAATACACCCTTACACCAGGCACACAAATAAACTCAAAATGGCTTAAAGACTTAAACATAAGACAGATACCATCAAACTCCTAGAAGAGAACATAGGCAAAACATTCTCTGACATCAACCTTACAAATGTTTTCTCAGGTCAGTCTCCCAAGGCAACAGAAGTAAAAGCAAAAATAACCAGTAGGACCTAATCGAACTGACAAGCTTTTGCACAGCAAAGGAAACCATAAAAAAAGAAGAAGAAGAAAAAAAAAAGACAACTTACAGAATGGGAAAAAATAGTTTCAGATGATGCAAATAACAAAGGCTTAACCTCTAAAATATACAATCAACGTTTACAATTCAACAGCGAAAAAGCCAACAAACCAATTGAAAAAAATGGGAAAAAGACCTAAATAGACATTTCTCCAAAGAAGATATATAGATGGCCGACAAGCAAGTGAAAAAATGCTCAACATCACTGATTATTAAAGAAATGCAAATCAAAACTACTAAGAGGTACCACCTCACACCAGTCAGAATGGCCATCATGAATAAGTCCACAAATAACAAATCCTGGAGAGGGTGTAGAGGAAAGGGAACCCTCCTGCACTGCTGGTGGGAATGTAAATTGGTACAACCACTATGGAAAACAGTATGGAGGTACCTTAGAAAATTATACATAGAACTACCATATGACCCAGCAATCCCACTCTTGGGCATATATCCAGACAAAACTTGCCTTGTGAAAGACACATGCACCCGTTATGTCCACTGTAGCACTATTCACAATAGCCCAGACATGGAAACAACCTAAATGTCCATCAACAGATGAACGGATTAAGAAGATGTGGTATAGGGGAAATAACTATTAAAAAATAATAATAATAACAAAAAATAAAAAAAGAAGATGTGGTATATATACACAATGGAACACTACTCAGCCATAAAAAAGAACAAAAGCATGCCATTTGCAGCAACATGGATGGAACTAGAGACTCTCATACTGAGTGAAGTAAGTCAGAAAGAGAAAAACAAATACCATATGATTTCACTAATATCTGTAATCTAATATATGGCACAAATGAACCTTTCCACAGAAAAGAAAATCATGGACATGGAGAACAGACTTGTGGTTACCAAGGGGGAGGGGGAGGGAGTGGGATGGACTGGGAATTTCGGGTTAATAGAGCAAATTATTGCCTTTGGAATGGATAAGCAATGATATCCTACTATAAAACACAGGGAACTATATCTAGGCATTTATGACGGAGCATGATAACGTGAAAAAAAAAGAATGTATGTATGTATGTGTGACTGGGTCACCTTGCTGTATGGTAGAAAATTGACAGAACACTGTAAACCAGCTATAATGGAAAAAATAAAAATCATTATTAAAAAATGAGATAAAAAATGCATGCAGCAATAAAAAAATGGTTAAGATGATAAGTTTCATGTGTTTCTTTCCATAATAAAAAAAAATTTAATCACATTATTTTGTTTGCTAACAAATCTTAGAGGACAAATGTCCAAACTAAAAACCAGCAATAAAAGGAAAACTCAAAAATGTAATTAAAAATATCTCATGCATTACTGATGACTGAAATAAGGAGACCTTTGTGTAATAATACAATTATATTATCTGCAAGTTGAATTATTCCTAGGTAAGCGGGATTGGATATGTAATAGTCTTCAAATAAGTATCTGTTGATTCCATGTGATGGTATTTGCATTAGAGCAGTACTACTGCTGTACTAAGCCAAGCTCTCCAGTGGTCTACAAACTCAGTGGTGAGGACTCACTGCTCACAGGGCCCCGCCTGACCTGGCCTGCTGCTAGCCGGCTGACCTCACCCACCACCTCCTCTAGCCTCACTGGCCTCCCTGATATTTGGTGGCCACCTGGGTATCTCACTGCAGGGCCTTCACACTTGCTTGCTTTTTCTTCTGCCTAGCTCATTCTCTCACATCATTCAGACCTCTGTTCAAATGTCACTTCTAAAATATACCCCCCCTCTCCTCTGTCACCTCCACCCCTTGCCCATTTATGCTCTATTCCCTTGCCCTCCTCTATTTTTCTCATAGCACTTAATTCTCTATATTATTTTATATACATTTATTTGCGTATTGTCTATAAATAACAATGTAAATCTACACAAGCAGAGGTTTTTGTTTGCCTTGTCTGTGGTTATACTCCCAGTGCCTAGAACAGTGTGTGGCAAAGGTAGGTGTTTTCTTTGTAGGAAGAAAGAAAAGAAAAGAGAGAGGTAGAGGAAAGGAGGAAGAGAAGGAGAAAGAGAGAAAGAAAAAGGGAGGAAGGTATGGTGGAGGAGCGGATATCTACCTGCCCACCTAGCTTGTTTCCAGGGCTGCTTATCTACTAAACCAGCAAAGTATTTTCTTCCTTTAATTATTTGACTTTTACAATTAAAAATGCTAATGTTCCCTTTTATTAGTACTATACACATAATTAAAAAGCTGACTTACTCTCATATCTGCTGAACAATGGAATAAAAGATAACTTTGTTAGGATATACAATTTGCTTTTTACTTAGCTCAAGGTAAACAAATGTCAGAAAGTATTTCAAGTATCTGAGAAGACATCTGACCTAAGAGCAACACTAGAACTCCCAGCTTCATAATTATACTTGTTTAACTGTGACTCATGTACTGGTTTCCATAAGAGCACATTTCCTGGTTTTTAACTGCTTCAGTAACTTGTGACAACCACAATGTCCTGTTTCTTGAGAATGGATTGTGGTGATCCAACAATATTCATGGAAAAGCTTTAAAAGAAAAAGCAGATCATCTTTTTAGAAAGGCCTGTAATTGCCAACTTTCCTCTATGTCTCACACTTTTTTCTTTTGAGTCACCTCGGATAGATGCTTTCCACTGCAATCTTTTTTTTTTGTCTTTTTTTGTCTTTTTGCCTTTCCTAGGGCCATACCTGCAGCATATGGAGGTTCCCAGGCTAGGGGTCTATCGGAGCTGTAGCCACAGGCCTACACCAGAGCCACAGCAATGTGGGATCTGAGCCACGTCTGCAACCTTAACGGGCTTATTAGCAAGGTCAGGGATCGAACCTGCAACCTCATGGTTCCCAGTGGGATTCATTAACCACTGAGCCATAACGGGAACTCCCTTCACTGCAATCTTATTTTGATTTTCTCTCCTAGCCAAAAATCACTGAAACCCCTAAAGATATTGAATTTTATGGGAATCAACTAAACTTGTGGTCAGGCCCGAAGGCAATAAGCATGGCTTGTTGTCTGCCCTGCCCATCATCAGGCTTAGTCACAGGACTAGGCTTGAGTTTGGACAGCAGAAAGGTGCAGACTGATAGACGCACTCCAGACTAGTGAGAAAGCAAAATGTATGTTTCACCCCACATACCTCCTCCCCATCCCAATACATACCAGGTCTCTTTTGTTTTCTTACTATAAAAGCAAAATATATTCATTACAAATCTCAGAAAACATAAGCAATCTAAAAGATTATAGACTAGACCTAGAGAGTATCATACTAAGTGAAGAAGTCAAAGAAAGACAAATACCATACGCTATCACTTATATGGGAAATCTAAAAAAAGATACAAATGAACTCATTTACAAATCAGAAACAGGAGTTCCCATAGTGGCTCAGCGGAAACAAATCTGACTAGTATCCATGAGGACCCAGGTTTGATCCCTGGCATCGCTCAGTGGGTTAAGGACCCAGCATTGCCATGAGCTGTGTTGTAGGTCATAGGAGCAGCTTGGATCTGGGAGTGCTGTGGCTGTGGCATAGGCCAGGGGCTACAGCTCAGATTCACCTCCTAGCCTAGGAACCTCCATATGCCACAGGTGCACCCATAAGAAAAAGACAAAACAACAACAACAACAAAAAGACTCACAGAAATAGAAAACAAACTTAAAGCTGCCAAAGTGGAAGGGGGAGAGGGATAAATTAGGAATTTGGGAGTAACAGATACAAACTACTATATATAGAATAGATAAACAATAAAGTCCTATTGTGTAGCACAGGGAATTATAATTATATTCAATAGCTTGTAATAACGTACAATGAAAAAGAATATGAAAAAGTTTATAAATAGAAATATATAGATATACAAACTGAATCATTTTGCTGTATACCAGAAACTAACACAAAGTAAATCAACTATACTTCAATGAAAAAAAAATTTGTAATGAAAAACATTTATGACCCAATAAATGGAAGCATAATCTCTAATTTTAAAAATATCTATTTTCAACATAAATAAAAGAACATTATGTATAAAATATTACATTTCATATATATCTCACTGTTAACAGTTATCATATTGGTCCTGTGCATATTTGTTAATTAAAACTGGATCATTTGGTACCTACTATTTTAAAACCTCTTTTATACCATACTGGACCACCTTTTCACATAAACAATTCTATCCATTTGTTTTTAATAATGTAGAGTCTTCTGTTGCTTAACAGTGAGACATTAAGACAGATGCTAACTTTCCTCTCATAAAAAGTGCTGCAACAAAGGAAACAATGAAAAAAAAAAAAAAAAAAGACAACCCACAGAATGGGAGAAAATCTATACAAATGAAGCAACTGACAGAGGATTAATCTCCAAACTATACAAACATCTCACACAGCTTCATATCAAAAAAACCCAAAAAACCCAAGCAAAAAATGGTCAGAAAATCTAAACAGACATTCCTCTAAAGAAGACGGACAGTGAAAAGCACATGAAAAGATGCTTAACGTCATTAAATATTAGAGAACCGCAAATCAAAACTACAATGAGCTATCTAACACCTCACACCAGTCATAATGGCCGTCATCAAAAAGTCTACAAATAGGAGTTCCCTTGTGGCATACTGGGTTAGGGGTCTGCTATTGTCACTGCTTGGCTTGGGTCCAATCCCTGGCCCAGGAACTTCCACATGCCATGGGTATAGCCAAAAAAAGGGAAAAAAACCTATAAGCAATAAATGCTGGAGAAGGTGTGTTCACTATTGTGAACTGGAGAACAGTATTGAGGTTCCTTAACAAACTAAATATAGAACTACCATATGACCCAGCAATCCCACTCCTGGGCATATATCTGGAGAAAACCGTAATTCAAAAAGTTACATGCACCCTAATGTTCACTGTAGCATTATTTCCAATAGCCAAGACATGGACACAACTTAAATGTTCAATGACAGAAAAATGGATAAAGAAGATGAGGTAAAATACATATACAATGTGATATTACTCAGCCATAAAAAAATGCTATTTGCAGCAACATAAATGAACCTATAGGCTAACATATTAAGTGAAGTAAGACAACGACAAATATCATATGATATCACCTACATGTAGAATCTATTCAAAATGATACAAAAGAACTTACTTATAAAACAGAAACAAACTCACAGATTTCTAAATCAAACTTCCGGTTATCAAAGTTTACCTCTCACCATAATGGGGAGAGAGAAACTGGGAGGATAGGATTAACACACACATTACTATATACAAAATAGATAACTAATAAGGACCTATTGTACAGCACAGAGAGATCTACTCGATGTTCTATAATAACCTATATGGGAAAAAAGAATGGACACATGTATATATATAACTGATTCAGTTTGGTGTAAACTCGAAGCTAATACAACACTGTAAATCAATTATATCCCAATAACTTTGTTAAAAACCATTATGCTAAGTGAAAAAAAGGGGCTGCAAATAAGTATCTTATTGCTCCATCTTTGCACGTGTTCTGTATTATTTTCTTCGGAAAAGTTCCTAGAAGTAGAATTAAGCCCAGACTCCTTTTTTTTTTTTTTTTTGGCTACATCCATGACATAAGGAAGTTTCAGATCAGGGAATGAATCCAAGCCCCAGCTGCAACCTATGCCACAGTTGTGGTAACGCTGTATTCTTAACCCACTGTGCTGGGGTGGGGATCGAACCCATACCTCCACAGCAACCTGAGCTCTGCAGATTCTTAACCTAATGCACCATAGAGTGTACTCCTAAACTCAGACTCTTAGATATGTGATAAACTGCTCTCCAAAACATTAATTACAATCCCTACTCCTACATTTGCATATGAAAATACAGGTATATAATCTGATCTGTGAATTCCTTTTAACAAAGTTTTACATTAAGGTGATGACACCAATAATAATAGCAACAGCATCTGCCATTCCAGGAGCTGCTGTTCTAGATACTTTTCTTATCTGATATCTAATCCATACAACACCCCAGGGACAGGCGGTAACTAGGCTAAGGCAAAAAAACAGCAAATTTGAGGATTAGCACCAATACCAGGCCTAACTCAAAAACTCCCAAATGGGGCAAAACAATTTTAAAAGAATACACAGAGGAGTTCACATCGTGGCACAGTGGTTAACAAATCCCACTAGGAACCATGAGGTTGCGGGTTCAATCCCTGGACTTGCTCAGTGGGTTAAGGATCTGGCATTGCCATGAGCTGTAGTCTAGGTTGCAGACGTGGCTCAGATCCCGCGTTGCTGTGGCTCTGGCATAGACCGGTGGCTATGGCTCCGATTCGACCCCTAGCCTGGGAACCTCCATATGCCACAGAAGTGGCCCTAGAAAAGGCAAAAAGACCAAAAAAAAAAAGAATACACAGAATCAACTCCATGGCGCATGGTGTGCTAAAGAGCTCACAGGCACTATTAGGAGGCCAGGTACAAACTTTCAGAATTTTGCAGGCTGGCTGATTAACTTCTGATAGTCTAAAATTGGCCGACTCGTAATATTTCAACCACAGAAATCAGTGTTTTGTTTTGTTTTGAGAGTCATTTTACCAGTTCAGCAAATTCAAATATAGAGATCTATCTTCACTTTCCCCATCATCTCTCCTGGTTGTTTCCCAGAGGAGAAGAGCTGCTTATCTTTTCCCCACTAAACAGTTGCCTACTCTACTCCACTGCAAGGCAGAAGTCAGGTCTCCTACCTGCAGGTGTCACAGGGAGCCCCATCTACCCCTCTCTAGTGCCCACGGCCCACACCTCACCTGCTGTGAGCATGCCAGCACCTAAACCACCTTGCTGTGTCTCCACTGACCACAAAGGGACAGAAGTCACAAGCTCCCATTACCCATCTCCCACCTCACATCACACAAGACTCCACAGTTCCCTCTACAACACCTATGCCCACCCCTCCCCTCACCAACTCTTGAAACCCTTTCGTCAGGCACAACTTAGGGTTTCCTATATCTTCAACTTGTCTGAATGTTCCCCCTCACCTTTGTGCTCCCCAGAGGGCCATGCTGGCCTGGCTGTCTTTTCTGTACCAGTCCTCTGGGCCTGGAACTGGAGAAGATGTCCCCACACTTTCTCACATTCTCCCTCTCTCCTCCCCAAAGCCTCCACCGTAGACTCACAACCCCCACCACACACCCCAGTCCTCCTTGTTGCTGTCATCTAGAACTGCAACCACTCATGGCAGGGCAATGCCCCAGACTTCCTCATTACCAATAAGTGCAACTTTCCATCACCTCAATTTCAAGGATCCCTCTCTTTGACAACCTCCTTCTAGCTTTCTAATGCATTCCCTCTAGGATCTGATTGATTCTAATACTCTTTAGACCCCACTTGGACCTACAATCCATTGATCCTATGTTTGTCTCACTCTCCCTCACCTTCTTTAGCTACAAACCCCACTCTTCACCGACTCCCACCTGCCTCTGACAATCGAAGGTGACTCGAGCAAAACAGAAAACTATGCTAACTGATCTTACTTAAATTGATTTAAATTCACAATTCTGCATCTCATGTGTGTGGTTAATACAACCCAGAAGCCACCAACACTGCCTGGGTTCAGCCACTCTCCTAGCTGACTATCCTTCCTCCTCTCCCCTCCCCACACTACAAACAGGACCCTCAAATCACTTGAGAGCTGAAGTCATCAAAAGGGCACATCCACAAATCCCCACCATCACAGCTAGCTGCCATTTAATACCTTCTGCACATACACATACACTGTCTCCCCTCCTGTTACTCTACATGGACCAGCCTCACCTGTGTGCAGTCAGTTCTCAATGCCTTCTCTTATGCTCTACCCCCATTCCTTCAAGGATCACTTGCTGGCAATTTCCTCCTCTCTAATCTGCATCAACAGTTTCTCCTTCTATACTGGACCATGCCTGGATCAACATACAAATATGCTTACTTCTTTAATCAAGACAAAAATAAAACGAAAACTAAAAACTCTTTGGGATCCCAACTTCCCTGCTCCAGGGTTAGCCAGCCTCCAAGATATCTGGCCCCAGCAATCCCCACATTTGGCACTGGTCATCTTATGGAGTTCTTCCCACACTCTGTTCAGGTGACCAACAGAAGACAGCACAAGTGATGAATGTGACTTCTAAGGCTAGGTCATCAAAAACACCAGTTTCTGATGATCACACTCTTTGGAAGCAGTCAGCAGCCATGTCGTCAGGATACTTGAGCAAGTTCATTGGTGAGAAGCTGAGGCCCCTTGCAAACAGCCCAGTAAGCGAGCCGTCATGAATGCAGATCCTCCAGCCCTCACTGAGCCCTCAGATGACTGCAACTCTGGTCAACATCTTGACTAAAACCTCATGAGAAACTCGGTGCCAGAAGCACCCAAATAAGCCATTCCTGAATTCCTGACCCACAGAAACAGTGCGATAGCAGATGATTTTTGTTGGGTTATTTTGGTTTTTTGTGGGTTTTTCTGGCTACACCCATAGAATGCACAAGTTCCCAGGTCAGTGTTTGAACCTATGCCACAGTTGCAGCCTGTGCCATAGCTGCAGCAAAGCTGGATCCTTAATACACTGTGCCACAAAGGGAACTTTCAAATGTTTGTTGTTTTAAGCCACTAAGTTTTAGAGTAATTTGTCATGTCGTATATAAATGACATATCCACAGTTTACAGAAAAATGCCTCAAAAAGCTGTCTTTAGAGGAGTTCTGGCCGTGGCTCAGCAGTAATGAATCCAGCTAGTATCCATGAGGATGAGGGTTCGATCCCTGACCACGCTCAATGGGTTAAGGATCCAGAATGCCCTGAGCTGTGGTGTAGGGTGCAGACATGGTACAGATCTGGCGTTGCTGTGGCTGTGGTGTAAGCCGGCAGCCTACAACAGTACTCCAACTCCACTCCTAGCCTGGGAACTTCCATATGCCACAAGTGCAGCCCTAAAAAGCAAAAAATAAATAATCAATAAAAATAAGCTGCCTGTATACATTGTTACTGATTTCTTTCCTTTTAAACTCACTCCAGTAAGGCTTTTGCCCCCACACTAGTACACCAAAACTGCTTGTCAGTAACCACCACATTGTCAAACTCAATAAGCAATTCTTAGTTCTCATCTCACTTGATCTGTTAGACATTTCACAGAGTAGATCACTTCCTCCTCCTTGATATACTTCATTTACTTGCTTTCCTGGACACAACCTCACATGGTCTTCCTCCTACTTTTCTCAGAGGTCACTTCTTCTCAAGTTTTACCAGTTCCTCCTTGTCTCACCCCCTTCTTCGTGTTGGAGGATCCCAGGGCTCAGCCCTGAGCCCTTTCTCTTCTCTGTCTACCCTCATTGCTTTGAGGGTCTCAAAGTTTCATGTTTACATAGACCTATAATGGCTTTTAAGGCTCTGCTAACCAGTGAGGTCCTAACTTCAGCAGCAGCAGCAGCACCTAAAAGTTTGTTATCTCTGGCTCCACTCAAAAGCAACCAAATCAGGGAGTTTCCCATGTGGCACAACAGGATCGTTATAATTTTGGGAGCACTGGGACACAGGTTTGATCCCTGGCCCAGCACAGTAGGTTAAGGATCCAGCATTGCCACAGCTTCGGTTTAGACCGCAACTGTGGTTCAGATCTGATCCCTGGCCCAGGAGCCCCATATGCCATGGGGCAGCCAAAAAAGACAAAAAACAACAACAACAACCCAATCAGAATCTAAATTTTAGAAGATCCAAAGAAGGTTTGTATACATATTAAATTCTGAAAAGTACTGTCTTTTGTGATCTGCTCTCGCCATCACAGAGGCTTAGCAGGTACACTCCCCCACCTTAGGACCTGGGCAGTAGTATTCCCTCTTTCTGAAATACTCTTCCCCAGATATCTAGATACTCATTCCTGTAGCTCCTTCATAACCATTTTGGGAAGCCTATTGTAATCACCTTGTTAAAAATTATGAACATGCTACCATCATAGTTCTCTTTATTACTTTTTTCCAGTGCACTCATAAACTTCTACATACAATAGTTTATTTATTTATTTATTTTTGGCTTTTATTTATTTATTTTTTTTTGCCTTTTCTAGGGCCACTCCCACAGCATATGAAGGTTCCCAGGCTAGGGGTCGAATCAGAGCTGTAGCCACTGGCCTACACCAGAGACACAGCAACGCGGGTTCCGAGCCGCGTCTGTGACCCACACCACAGCTCACGACAACAAAGGATCCTTAACCCACTGAGCAAGGCCAGGGGTCGAACCCGCAACCTCATGGTTCCTAATCGGATTCGCTTACCACTGAGTCACGACGGGAACTCCTATTTATTTATTTATTTTGGCCACACCTGCAGCATATGGAAGTTCCTGGGCCAGGGGTCGAATCTGAGCTACAGCTGCGAGCTTACACCACAGCTGCAGTTGATCCTTAGCCCACTGTGCCAAAGTGGGAACTCCTTATATTTACTTTCTGTCTACCCCTGGTACAATACAAATATTTAAGGGCTGAGATTTTCATCTGTTTTGTTCACTGGTGAATCTCAAATCTTAGAAGAGAGCCTGGACACAGCAGGTGCTCAAGAAATATTTGTTGAAAAAAGAGTCTAGTCTTCAACAGCTTCTTCAAGGGCATGGCAATCAACTCACGCTGTGACTCATGTGCCCCTGAAATCACTTCCTTAGCAGTTATTCATGCCTGTATTCTCTCCCCCTCACCTACCTGGAATCTACTCAGTATATGTGAGAACATCCATCTACTCCTCTAACCAAGCCCCTCACTATACTGCCACTGCCTTCCCACTAAACCTCAGGATTTTTTAAAAAATAATTCACAACTAAAACTTTTGTGGTCTCTTCACATTTCTCATTTCTTAAATATTCCCATTCTTCTTTCTCCCTACTTCTTTAACTTAGTGTGGTTATAGAGCACTTGAAGCATGGCTAGCCCAAACTGAAAAGTGCTGAACTAAAATACACACCAGATTTGAAATACTTAGTATGAAAAAAAAGAATACAAAATTGTTCATTAATAATTCTCATATCAATTACATGTTGACAAGTTAGAAATAATATGTTAAATCAAATATATTATGCAAGTTGATTTCACCTGTTTCATTATACTTTTTAATGTGGCTAATAGAATTAAGTACATGGAGTTTTCCTGTGGTGCAGCAGGGTAAGGATCTGGTGTTGTTACTGCAGCGGCTCAGGTCACTGCGGGCCAATGGTTTGATCCCTGGCCCAAGAACTTCCACATGCCACAAGCACAGCCCCCACCACAGACACACATACACCAAAAAAAAAAAAAAAAAAAAGGACATTTATGGCTCCCACTATATTCCTTTTAGATAGCACTGCTCTACACCAGTTCCAAACAGAATGCTTCCTTCTGTCCTGGAAAATATTCTTCCCCTACTTTTTCTGTTTTTTGTTGTTGTTATTGACTGCACCCACTGCATATGGAAGGTCCCAAGCCAGGGATCAAATCTGAGCAGGAGGTTCAACCCACTCCTTAGCAATGCTGGACCCTTAACACACTTCTCCAAGCTGGGGATCAAACTGGTGCTTCCACAAGGACAAGTTAAATCATTAATCCACTGTGCTATAATGGGAACTCCTACTTTTTGTTTTAACAAGCAGGACACTAAGAAAAGAATGTCAGGGAATGCAACATGCAATTAAAAACAGAAACTAAAATCTCTGTAATGCTTTGAAATGATCACTTTGTGATCTTTGCTTGAAAGCAAAAATTTTAAGATAATGTTTTTCAGGCATACACATAGAGTATATTAAGTAATATTAAAATATAATATCACTATCTGTAAACATTTATCAAACTATAACTTAATAATCCATGCACTTTTTTCTCAATGTCCTATACTTCAACAAAATATTTAAAATATAATGTTAACACCACACAAATTAATTTTATCCAAACCAAGTGACAGTGTGTTTCTTTGATTCCTGCTTTTGCATGCTTCCTAAAATTGTAAAGGAGAGAAATAAAAGCACCCTCTTCCTTTCATTTCTTCCCTTTAAAGTCAGAGTCCAGTAACAGATCATTTAAATACTATCCCTTCTCACAGCAATCTCCTTAGCAACCTTTTACAGTTAGTCATGGGTTGCAAAATTTTCCCCATCTCCCATTCTTTAAAGAGCCTGTGTCCCTTCCAGAATAAAGAAATTTAAAACAGAAAACAAGCTCTTTAAATGGAAATGTTAAGGAGATTTCGCAATCTCCTTCATTGCTTTTGCCAAATCCTCTTCTCTAGCATTCTGCTTTTTCTCTCTTCTCAAGGTAAAGCAGATCTGGTAACCCGGACCTCTGTGAAAACAACAGTGGACACTTCTAATGATACCTGGCAGTCATTATGAAAGGCCATACCCACTAGCCCACACCCAGAGACCCCATTTCACAAATACAGGATATTGATTCATTTTTGTTGTTGTTTTTGATGATTCATTTTTAATTAATTTACTAAATTTCTTTCTTGTATAAGCTGAACAGTATTTAACAGTATATTTGAAAATATCTTCATAAGAAAAGTATCAATACAAATGATTACTCTCGATTCATTTTATTATGTTGGTATCAACTACCTAATTTTATTAACCATGCATAAGGAAAAAAATAAAATCACAAGTTTAATAATCCAAACTTCATATAAATAACAGTTTAAGGAATCAGGTACTAATGCCTCTAGAGTTATGGGAAAATATTTGTGTCCAAAGCATATACCAAATTAGAGCCGGTGCCCACAGTCTCCTATTTTATGCCATGCCCCAAAAAGTATCATCTTCTCTCTCATCTCTCTGGCCTTGACTGAAATATGGAGGCAGCCACAGGAGAAAGAGGAAGAAGCTCTCCTCACATTAAGAAAGACAAATCAACATGATCACCAACGCAAAATGGAAAGACTGTCTAGCATGGTCTTTTTAATATGACTCCAACTATTTATAAAATGTAAAGGAAAAAGACACATTAGGCTCTCCCCAACCATCGACTCGCACACATATAATCTCCCTTCCCCACAATCCAAGGAGAGTTTTAACTTCTGCCAGGCCAGCTGAAACCAAGCCCCCCTAAAACTAAGTCCCTTGCTGAGCTTATGATTAACCTCCCTATCCAAATCTTTATTCTCTCTATCATCCTGCCTCTGTTCCCCTGAGGAATGAGGACTATCCAAGACAAAGGGGGTCTAAACCAAGCAGGACCTTGTGGGGCCTTCCCAGGCAGAAAAGCCCCTTGGTGTCCCCCATTTCCATTTCTTTCTTTCTTTTTTCGGCCGCCTGCATCATACGGAAGTTTCCAGGCCAGGGATCGAACCCAAGCCATAGCAGTGACAACGCCAATTCCTTAACTGCTAGGCCACCAGGAAACTTCCATCATTTCTTGTTTGCAGGAGGAAAAAAAAAAAAAAAAGGCTTCAGTCTCCTAGTCCTTTCCCAAATTCCAAAGAGCAGGCTCAAGCAGGTACTGATGAGGACAACCAAGTCACAGGACTCCCAGCTCCTCCTGAAGCGATACAGACTGTTGCCGCCTGATGCATATCTCTGAGATACTCTGTAGAAACTAAGCCCCCCACCCAGATGGAGGTTGGTGACCACATGCTGCCCACAGGCATGTAGACCCCAGACTAGTGGGAACCAGAAGTTGAGACTCCCGAAACATCACACTGTTTACCTTACCACCAACCAATCAGAAGAAGGTCCACAAGCCATCCTTGGACCCTCTCCCCAACAGTGTCTTTAAAACCCTGGCTTGAGAGCCATCCATGAGTTCCGGTCTTCCGAGCATGAGCTGCCCTTTCTCCTTGCTTGGCCCCTGCAAATAAACCTCACTTGGCTGCGAATATCAGCTGTCCAAGCTTGGCTTTCTGCACTGTGGGCACACAAGCCCTCGCTCAGTCACAATTTGGGAATCTAGACAGGACCTCTACCCATCTCCTTTGGTTAGTGCCCTAGGGTTGCTGGCCCTCTGCCAGCATGGAGCCTGGCCTCTGCAGCTGCCCTGGTGAATTTTGCCTCAGGAGCCAGCTGGGGATTCCTGTCTCAACCAAGTATCAGCAATCCTGGGCAATACTGCAGGCATGCAGTAAAGGAATGGTTTGGGGATTGGAAGACATCTATTGGTAAGCAACCAGCACAAAGATGCAGGCTAAAAACTTTTACTCTTGTATATCGGTGTCTTTCTAGGTCCACTGCTGGATACTGGGCTGATGGGTGGGGAGGGGGATTGGATTTGGTAAAATTAAGAACCCAGGGTTGCTTTTGGAACTGGTTTGGCTTTTGTCATGTGTGTGTGTGTGTGTGTGTGTGTATGTGTGTATCTGTAACTGAAAAGGTTGCACTATTTTATTTTTAATTAGCAGAAATGAGAAACAAAATTTCAGCTCCTAAAAACAATCCTTTAGGATGCATCCTATAAAACTGTACTATCTTTAGTTATGCTTCCATGACTAAAGGCAGAACAACATATATTTTTTAATACTGCATGGCCATCACAGTCTTTAGACTCTGGAGAAAAACGCCAAAGATGAGGCTCATCTGACAATCCATAATTGGTTTTGTCAGCTCGATAAAATATCTTTTCAGAATTCTGACCCTCAGGAACCCTAAGTTCTTCTAGGAGAACCTTGCATTTCTCTCTCTGTGCCTTGAGATATAAATGTCCTGCCAGAGCTCTCACAAACACTCACCTTATCTAGACCACCTCCAAATCCTGAAAGGAAAAAAAAAGGTGGGGGGAGGAGGGAGGCTTTTTAAATTTAACTTAACCCAACTGTTATTTACTATTGAGTTTTACACTGTAATACCTGAAAAGCATGACTAAAATTCTAAAATTAGGCTATGAGATCTTTCTGCCTATATACACGTGTATGTGTGCATTATAAATATATGCCTTTACCTTTGGGTGGTATTATCAAAATTAATTTGTAAAAGTTCTACTTAATTGGCTTAAAGAAAATTAAGCACTTATCTACTTCTCAGAAATATGAAAGCAAATAACCCAAATGAATTTCAGATTAATGTGATCTGGCAAATATTCAATATTAAATTACTATCATATTAAAATTTATCAATTTAATTAACATAGAAATGCCTTTAGAGTCATCAACATTAAGCATAATACTCTTATTATACCTAGGATTACTGAAAGTCAAGTAAGTTCATATTATTTCTGTTGCAAAATTTATCAGCAAGAAAAATGATATGATGAAACCTTTAAATAAATTAAACGTAAATGAGGTAAGTGGTTTTTAGGTAAATGTGGTTTGTTTTTGGATTTTGGGTTTTTTTTTTGCCTTCTTTTAGGGCCACACCTGGGGCATATGGAAGTTCCCAGGCTAGGGATCAAATCAGAGCTGCAGCTGCTGGCCTATGTCACAGCCACAGCAATGTGGGATCTGAGCTTGCAATGAACCATCCAAAAATGAAATTAACATGTCATTTATAACAGCATCAGATCAATTGATTTTTGACAAGGGTACCAAGAATACCCAAGGGGGAAAAAACAGTCGAAGAAGTAATGCTGGAACAAATGGATATCCACATGCAAAAGAATGATGTTGGACCCTTACTTACTTCATACCTTGCCTAAAAATTAACTGAAAATAAATCAAAGACCTAAGTTAGGAGCTAAAACTATAAAATTCTTAGAAGAAAACACAGAGGTAAAGTCTCAGAAGAAAACATAGAGAGATGGTAAATGCCCTGACTGTGGATTTGGCAATGGATTCTTAGATAGACTACCAAAACAAACAGGAACTAAAGAAAAAACAGCTTGGACTTCATCAAAATTAAAAGCTTTTGTGCTTGAAAGGATACCCATCAAGAAAATGAAAAGAAAAAACCACAGAATGGGAGAAAATATTTGCAAATCATTTATCTGACAAGGGACATGACTAGAATATAAAAAGAACACTTTAAAAATGGGCAAAGGATCCACAAAAAATTTATACAAAGAAGTACAAAGAACCAATAAGCACATCAAAACATGCTTAACATTCTTAGTCATCAGAGAAATCCAAATCAAAACCACGATATGCCATTTCACACCCCCCAGGATGGTTAGAATAAAAAAATCAGATAATGGAGTTCCCATCGTGGCTCAGCAGTTAACGAACCCAAATAGCGTCCATGAGGACACAGTTTCAATCCCTGGCCTCACTCAGTGGGTTAAGGATCCCATGTTGCTGTGGCTGTGGTGTAGGCCAGCAGCTACAGCTCCAATTCGACCCCTAGCCTGGGAACCTCCATATGTGGTGGGTGAGACCCTAAAAAGACCAAAAGGAGTTCCCGTTGTGGCGCAGTGGTTAACGAATCCGACTAGGAACCATGAGGTTGCGGGTTCGGTCCCTGCCCTTGCTCAGTGGGTTAACGATCCGGCGTTGCCGTGAGCTGTGGTGTAGGTTGCAGACGCGGCTCGGATCCCACGTTGCTGTGGCTCTGGCGTAGGCCGGTGGCTACAGCTCCGATTCGACCCCTAGTCTGGGAACCTCCATATGCCGCGGGTGCGGCCCAAGAAATAGCAACAACAACAACAACAACAACAAAAGACCAAAAAAAAAAAAAAAGACCAAAAAAAAAATCAGATAAAAACAGGTATTGGCGAGGATGTGGAAAATCCAAAACTTTTATACACTGCTGGTGGGGATGTCACCCTACTTTGGTAAACAGTTTGGCAGCTCCTCAAAAGTTAAAACACAGAGTTACCAGTTGACTCAACAATTCTGCTTCCATATACATATCCAAGAAAAATGAAAACTTAGGTTCACACAAAACCTTGCACAGGAATGTTTATAGGAACATTATTCATTTATTCATAATGGGCAAGAGGTGGACATGCTCAAATGTCCATCAACTGATGAATGGGTAGAAATGAAATATGGTGTATCCATAAAGTAGACTATTCAGAAATTAAAAGGAATGAAGTATTGTGAGTTCCCACTGTGGCACAGTGGGTTAAGGATCTGCCATTGTCTCTGTAGCAGCTCAGGTTCAATTCCCCAGTCTGGCACTGTGGATTAAAAGGATCCAGCATTGCCACAGCTATGGCTCAGATTTGATCCCTGGCTGAGGAACTTTCATATGCTGTGGGTGCGGCCCTGAAAAAAGGAAAAGGAATGAAGTATTGATTCTATTAAATAGATGAAGCCTGAAAACATGAAGTGAAAAATCACAGTCACAAAAAAACACATTTTATGATTCATTTATATGGAATGTGCAAAATAGACAACCTAAAGAGACAGAAAGTAAATCAGTTCTTGGTTGGAGTGGAAGTGGGATAGTAGGGGGATGGAGGATTATAGAAAAAGGGTACTAGATTTCATTTAGAGGTGACAAAAATGCTCTAAATGTGATTGTAGTGATAGCTGCATAATTCTGTATATATACCAAAAACCAACGCACTGCACATGTTAAATGGCTGGTTGACTTATAAAGCTTGTGAATTATATTTCAATAAACCTCTCACAAAAAATTAAGAAACACTATCATCAAAAGAAATCACGGGAGTTCCTGTCATGGTTCAGTGGTTAATGAATCCGATTAGGAACCATGAGGTTGTGGGTTCGATCCCCGGCCTTGCTCAGTGGGTTAAGGATCCAGCGTTGCCGTGAGCTGTGGTGTAGGTTGCAGACGCGGCTCGGATCCCACATTGCTGTGGCTCTGGTGTAGATCAGCGGCTACAGCTCCGATTGGACCCCTAGCCTGGGAACCTCCATGTGCCGAGGGAGCGGCCCTAGAAAAGGCAAAAAGCCAAAAAAAAAAAAAAAAATTACATAATTTGGGAGTTCCCATTGTGGCACATCGAAAATGAATCCGACTATTATCCATGTTTTAAATGCCTTACAATAGCTGCCAAATACTAAAATCTCTACCAAATTGAGGAAACATGTCAAGAAACACCATACTGAACAGGAGAAGCTCTCTTCATCAGCCTCGCTCTACCTTACTCACCCATCTCACACTTCTGGTCCTTCTAAAGACCATACAGACTGATCTCCAGGACAAATACTAGCCAGGAGTAGGCTAGCTACTCTTTAGGTCACCAGTGCATTTAGGTCACCTGGTAGGAAGTTGTATGCTCACCACAGGTCAGTTGGGTCTATTCCCAAACCCATTTATACAACTGTACTTATGTGACTACAAAAAAAATTTAAATAAATGATACATTAACTGATTAAATATGAATGCATAAATACTATCCCCCTCAAATTATAAGCAAACAGCAAATAAAGATATATATCAGAAGAATGACCCTATAAGATAGAAGAAAATTTCAGAAAGAAATACTTCTTCCGGGAGTTCCCGTCATGGCGCAGTGGTTAATGAATCCGACTAAGAACCATGAGGTTGCGGGTTCGGTCCCTGCCCTTGCTCAGTGGGTTAACGATCCGGCGTTGCCGTGAGCTGTGGTGTAGGTCGCAGACTCGGCTCGGATCCCGTGCTGCTGTGGCTCTGGTGTAGGCCGGTGTCTACAGCTCCAATTCGACCCCTAGCCTGGGAACGTCCATATGCCGCAGGAGCGGCCCAAGAAATGGCAAGAAGACAAAAAAAAAAGAAAAAGAAAAGAAATACTTCTTCCTGGAAGAGAAAATGGACCTACCTCCAATCTTTTTCTTTTTTCACATCCAAACTTTAATACAGCCTATAAGACCTGGCACACCTTATCTCCCTGCATTTCCTACACCTCCCCCTCACACCCTCCAAGCTGATATCCTGCTGTTCAAAAACAGCTTGCTCTCTGTCCTCACTATAATGACCTTCTGCCTGCAAAGTTCTACCCCATATCAAAATCCTTTCTAGCAGCCTAGTTATTAACTCCCTAAAGCCAAGTTTGTCATTTCCATAAAGATGAATGTGTCCCTAAGAGTAGCATATAATAGATGATCAATGAATAAGTCAACTCTATTATATACACATTTGGAAAGAGATGTCTAGAATATTCTAAATAGTCATTATAACTAGAAGGGTGTGAAGCTATTTTTACTTTCTTCTCTGTCTGTGGTGATTTAATTTTTACAACAAGCAAACATCATTTCTACAAATGAATAAAAGTACTTTGAAAAGTAAATAAAAATATGTAGCCTGTTCCCACTGATCCTATCAGTATTATATTATCTGTGCCCAAAAAATAGTTTTATTTTATTTAAAACACTTAAAATTTAAACTATTTATTAAGGCAGTTGATATAACCCGCGGATACGGCAAATTGTTAGGCAAAATTTCTAATATTAAAGAACATAGAGGAGTTCCCGTTTTGGTGCAGCGGAAACGAATCCGACTTGGAACCATGAGATTTTGGGTTTGATCCCTGAACTCGCTCAGTGAGTTAAGGATCCGGGGTTGCTGTGCACCGTGGTGTAGGTTGTAGACGCAGCTCAGATCTGGCGTTGCTGTGGCTGTGGCATAGCCTGGCAGCTGTAGCTTCAACTAAACCCCTAGCCTGGGAATCTCCATATGCCATAGGTGCAGCCCTAAAAAGCAAAAAATAAAGTAAAATAAATAAAAAATAAAAAAATAATAAAGAACATAGAAATGTGTTAAGTTACCTGAAAGGTAAACTTTCTGCTCCTTCAACAATAAAATATTTACTCCCAGATAATTTGTGTACTCTGAAATCCTTTGCCAACATACATACAGAATAACTGTCACTGGACTTCAAATACAGTAAAACCTGTACAAAGGAACAGTGCTTGTTAGAAACTTTGTGTTCTATGGTCAAACAATGTCCCCTGTATTTAAGACACCTATGACTGTACCGCAGAAAGGCTATTTTGGACATAAATGTTATCTGAGACAGAGAGAAAAGAGAGAGGAGATATGGAAGAGAGGGGGGCAGGGAGGAGAAAGTCAAAGGAACTATTATGATGTCCCCAGTCCACTTCTGATCATACAGGAAATCTAGGTAGATTATTTATTACATCATCAGCATCTCACTACAACCTCTACTAGAACTGATACACAGAAATAACAACTCAAACATAGACACGATTTACTCTGAGGACACAGTGATTTCCAGACCATATAAATTGTCAATCAAATGATCATTTAAATTCAAGAATGTTTGGGAGTCTTTAATCCAAAAGACAGGAAGTAGAATATGAGTATACTCCTGTTCCTTTTAGCCAGCTGTCCAAGAAGAAAATGCTGTTGTTACCAGCAGTTAATTTGAATTTACTTTCAATTCTTCCTAAGAACACATATAATTTTAACTTACTGTCATACAATTCCATTTATTAACCATTACAGCAAGACAAACCTTCTGATGAAAGACAGATATGATAATAACACCTTTTTGTTTCTGCCAGCTATTCCTGGATTTATTTAGTTTGGTATCAAATACTATTTTCACAATTATATAAAACAGGTTCATTATGCAGCAAAAGTTGTGCACCAATGCAAATTTTTGGGAAAAATATTACATACTTATTTCATGTTAGAATTTTTTAGTTACTTCTGAAGTTAACTGAAGGCTATCAAATGTTGATTAAAAGAGGGATTACTCATCCAATTAACGCCATGAGTCTACATGAGCCAGAGGTGAAATCAAAGTACAGGGGGCTAAATTAAGTAAAGATAGCATGGATGTGTTAAAGCAGTGAACACCCACATACTATCTTTGGCAGTTTATTTTAGCTTGCTTAGAAAACATTAAAATTTTTCACATAGTCCAGTTTGTGTCAAAAACTGTATATAACCAGAATGAAGTCCCAACACTAACTCTGATATACTTCTTGGCCAATTCTCAAAATTGTTGGGTTCCCCCACAAAGTAGACTAGTTCTAGGTCTGATTTCCCAGGAGGTTCACAGGTACGGCATAATCCTTGAGTCATTCTGAGTAATTTAGAACTTCACTAATTTACCAACCACTGCAGTACAGACCCAACATCAGCTAACAATGGGGCTGAAGGCTCATGGATTCCGTGAGTCCTTCACTCCTTAGCCTGGTCTCCATCCGGCAGGAATGTATTCCCTGGCTACATAATGCCCTGAGAGAGTCAAAGGTGAAGGGCAGAAAGAGAATAAGGAGACATGCCGCCGCTCCATTGTCCCAAATGGGGCACAAAATTAATTATCAACATTATGCAGATACCTTACACTACAGATGAATAAAGGCTGGATAAAAGCAAACATAAGAAAGGTGAAGAGAAGTGGTTCTGCAACATACTGGCTATATGGCTTTGGGCAAGTTACATAACCTCTCCATACTTTAGCTCTCATTTCTAAAATGTACATAGTAATGTCCACTTCATAATTCTGTTGTGAGACCTGAATTAGTTAATATCTGTTACAGTACTCAGCGTATGGTAAACTCTAAATTACTTTTTAAAGATGCATGTGGGAATGAAACAGAGTAGGTATTTTTACATGGTACTTCTAAGATGTGAACATGAATCTTTTTAATAGTTTTCCTCAGTAAAGCTTAAATTTTTCTATTACGCTATAATTTTTATAAACTAGCTCTATCAAGATTAAAGTATTGACAAAAGTTATTTAATTTTATATAATGGTTTAACCAATCCCACTTAAAATACAGCAAATCCATCAAGGAGAACAGAACAGGACTGTTCTGGTTACTCATTTAACCTTTTTGCCTGCTAAAGGTAAAGGACCTTTGAGTACTACATAATTAAGTGTGGTTAATAGAAGACAGAATGTGATTTAACTTGGAAAGCTAAAAACAATGAAAACGCCTCAATTAAGACGCTTGAAAATTCAAATCTTATATGTTTTAGTATTGTTAGGTGACTAGCCATTTTTTTCAAATATAAAAGTATAACCCACAAAACTATTTAAATAATGGCAGTATGGAAAACTTGCAAACTGGGTTTGAAAGTTCCCCTAAACTGTGGACTGGGACTGCTTCTTTGACAGGCAAATCCCCACAAATACAGGTCAGTCACTCAAGAGTTTATAAATCACAGTTTGAGCTGTGACCCATTCCTAGAGGGGAGGCCAAGGGAGGGAACACACTACTTACATTACATGTCATCCTCAAAAGCACAGGGACAGAATACACATCAGCGATTGCCAGGGACCAGGGGGTTGGGGCGTTGGGGGGGACCTAAGGGGGTGATGAAACTTGATTGTAAGGATGGTATTTGTCAAAACTTGAAGAATTGTAACTAAAAAAAGTTAAATTTTACTAGTATGTGGAATTCCCACTGTGGCTCAGTGGTTTAAGAAACCAACTAGTATCTTTGAGGACGCGCGTTCAATATCTGACCTCACTCAGTGGGTTAAAGGATCAGGCATTGTCATGAGGGGCAGTGTAAGTCAAAGATGCAGATCGGATCCTGTGTTGCTGTGGCTGGGGTGCAGACTGGCAGCTGCAAATCTGATTTGATCCCTAGCCTGGGAACTTCCATATGCTATGGCTGCAGCCCTAAGAAATTAAAATTTAAAAAATTTTACTGTAAGTAAATTATATCTTCAAAACAGAGAAACAAAGTTGTAGGAAAAATTAAATTGTCTACTAAAGTAAAATTTTTGCTTGTCTTTTTTTTTTTTTTTTTTTGCTTTTTAGCATATAAAAGTTCCTAGGCCAAAGAAAATGAATCTGAGCTGCATATGCAACCTACACCACAGCTGTAATAACGCTGGATCCTTAACCCACTGCACCACAGAGGGAACATTACTTGTCTTTTAAGACAAATTATATGAAATATTTCCCTTCATGAGTTCAAATGCTGGAAAATACTAGCATAAACAAGAATAAAAATTTTCCAAACTGTGAGAAATAAAGTAAAATATCTGATTTTAAGAGACATTATGCTATTCCTGAGGTACAAAATCCCATACAAGTTGACTCAATGCCTTTGCATGGCGCTGTGTTCATTAGCCAGGCTGTGTGCTAAATGCTCTATGTGCACAACGGCCCACCTTTCAGATCAGGCGAGAGAGAAGGGAGTATAAACTGAGCTCAGGCACAAAACCCCCCAGCTGCCTCCGCCCAACAACACCTTCCAACGAGATTAGTCTCTGTGAGGATGTAGGTTGGATCCCTGGCCTTGCTCAGTGAGTCAAGGATCTGGCATTGCTGCAGCTCGACGTCCTCAACTTCCACTGTCCACCTCGGAGCTCTGGTTTTACCTCTCTCAACCCTCAATTCTACTGCACTGTTAGTACCTCTGCTATCCGGGCCCCAGCCCAACAGTTCTCAAACTGGCCAATCTTAAAACACTCAAAAACTACCAGGGAGTCCAAGAAGATTTGTTTATATGAGCTATAATCTATCAAACATTTACTGTTTTAGAAATTAAAACAGAAAATTTTGAATCATTCAAATTAAATTGTTTAAAAATAATATTAAATATGTTAGTATGTGTTAAGTAACATTTTTATAGAAAGAAACACTCAAAAACTTCACCAAAATAGAGCGGGGGTGGTACTCTTTTACATTTTTGCAAAACACTTGAAGTTCATCCTGAATAAAAGCCAGCAACATCTACTCTGCTTCTGCAGTCAATCTGCTGTGACGGTTATGGTCGTGCCGCCACATGGCCTCTGAAAGCACCAGTGTACACTCCTGAGACAGTGAGAGTAAAAGGGCAAATAGTGTCTGAGTATCACTGTGAAAACAGTTTGAGCGTGAAAGGGTGTCAAGAACCCCCAAAGCCCTGGCACCACCCTGGAAAACCACTGCTCTAGCTGTGGCCATCTCTAGTTGAGTCACTTTAGTGTCACCAGACACCCACCCATCCCCTCACTCAGACTCGGGTTTCTCTCGGCCCCTGTGCCATGGGCACCAAATGTACTGTCTTCCTCAACCCCAATAACAAAACAAAACAAAACCTCCTACTTAAACTGTTTCCTTCTCTCAAGTCAAATTTCTTGAGAAAGTTCCCACTGCCTCTACTGCCCCTCCCTTGTAATTACCAAAGTGATACAGAGACCTCTCATTTCAAAAAAATCCAAACAACAGATAAATCACCATCCACAACCCCAGCCTCTTCTCCAGAGGTAATAAACACTGTTACTTTAAAAATACCCCAAACCCATTTTGTAAACTAAATACGAGATTGAGCTTTTTATTTTCTCCTGATTTTTCCCTCTTCAAATAGTTACACCAAAAAAAAAAGTTCTGAAAGAGAGTTCTGTTTAAATCCCAATTCTTTTGGTGACTAAATTATGGATCACAGGACAAAAGCTATCACCTGGGAGATAAGATGAAGTGACATTCCTATACATAGCAAGTGCTAAACAAAATGTTAAAACCATGTTGATTTTATGGCAACATAACATAGTAATAAGAATGAGACTTTCAACTATGCCTTGTATGTAAAATCCTCACATTTCATTACCTAAATGCAGGTGAATGCTGATGACATTTGTATCACTGTGATATAGACAACAGTGTCTTCAGAGTTTATAAAATATTTGCAGCCATATTATCTCTTTAAAATTTCACCACCCATGAGGTAATTACCTTAACATTTTATAAATAAGAGAGCCAGAGTTCTTAGAGAAAAAATTACTTGCTCAAAATTACATATCCATAGAAAGATGCACACTATAAACCACAGACAGAATTTATATTTTTGGACTCAAATCCTACTCCTTTATATCATACTGAACAATACATCAAAAATGCTCACAATATAAAAATATTAGCTTCTTGCCCATTTTTACAGCTAATTTGGAAAATATAATCTCCACTCCCAAAGTTGAACAGAAAATACAAAAAAGAGTTGACTAAATTCTAAATGTCAAAAAGAATAAATCTTAGCTTCTTTATTACACAATATAATCCCTTTGGAAGTTTGCGTTTTTACTTAAAACAATTAAAATTTAATAAAACCAACATCAACACACAGATATATTATAAAATTAGAAAAATAACTTCTTAAATCCTTAATTAGGTACTACCATTACCAAAAGACCTTTATTAAAAAATAAGAAACGGGGAGTTCCTGTCGTGGCACAGCAGAAACGAATCCAACTAGGAACTATGAGGTTATGGGTTTGATCCCTGCCCTTGCTCAGTAGGTTAAGGATCGAGCATTGCCATGAGCTGTGGTGTAGGTCGCAGATGTGGCTCAGATCCCGAGTTGCTGTGACTGTGGCGAAGGCTGGCAACTCTAGCTCCGATTCCACCCTGACCTGGGAACCTCCATATGCCGTGTGTGCGGCCCTAAAAAGACAAAAGACAGGAGTTCCCGTCGTGGCGCAGTGGTTAACGAATCCGACTAGGAACCATGAGGTTGCGGGTTCGGTCCCTGCCCTTGCTCAGTGGGTTAACGATCCGGCGTTGCCGTGAGCTGTGGTGTAGGTTGCAGATGCGGCTCGGATCCCACGTTGCTGTGGCTCTGGCTTAGGCCGGTGGCTACAGCTCCGATTCAACCCCTAGCCTGGGAACCTCCATATGCCGTGGGAGCGGCCCAAGAAATAGCAACAACAACAACAACAGACAACAGACAAAAGACAAAAAAAAAAAAAAAAAAAAAAAGACAAAAGACAAAAGACAAAAAAAAAAGAAAGAAACCTGGAGTTCCCGTTGTGGCTGGCTCAGCGATAACGAACCTGACTAGTATCCATGAGGATGCAGGTTCAATGCCTGGCCTCACTCAGTGGGTTAAGGACCCGGCATTGCCGTGAGCTGTGGTATAGGTCGCAGGCACAGCTCAGATCCTGCATTGCTATGGCTGTGGTGTAGCCTGGCAGCTACAGCACCAGGTCAACCTTCACAAGCCTGGGAACCTCCATATGCCACAGGTAGGGCCCTAAAAAAAAGACAAAAAAAAAAAGAAAAGAAAAAAAACCTACTTAAATAAATGACAAAGCATTTAATTCATCATTAAGCTTACTGAAACACTTTCAAAGTCCCTATATTTTCCTACACCGAGGCAACTCCATATGAGTCCAACACATTTAAATGATTTATTATGACACACTAGATTGAATTTAAAAACTGAATGTAAATTATTTCTTATTAAGGGTTCTTAGCTAACTTCATTTCACAGATAGTAAGACAGGAAATTTCTTCAACTATAATTAAGCCAATCTTTATATCTTTATAACACACCTTGGAGTTCCCGTCACACCTCAGTGGTTAGTTAACGAATCCAACTAGGAACCATGAGGCTGCAGGTTCGATCCCTGGCCTTGCTCAGGTGGTTAAGGATCCAGCGTTGCCGTGAGCTGTGGTGGAGGTCACAGACGCGGCTCGGATCCGGAGTTGCTGTGGCTCCGGCATTGACTGGAGGCCACAGCTCTGATGAGACCCCTAGCCTGGGAACCTCCATATGCCTCAGGAGTGGCCCTAGAAAAGGCAAAAAGAAAAAAAAACAACAACAACAACAACAAAAAAAACACACCTTGACATTTTTAAATTATGGCAATTCTTCACATTTTACTCTTCCTAACTATAAAAGATATATATACTTTCTCTCAACACATCCTTATCAGAAGACCAAAAACCCATAGCAAGATATTTCTTTTTTTCTGGCTGTGCCCAATGGCAAATGAAAGTTCTAGGGCCAGGGATCAAACATGTGCCACAGCAGCACCCAAACGGCTGCACTCACAAGGCTAGATCCTTAATCTGCTGCACCACAAGGGAACTCCCATAGTGAGATATTTCAGTACTCAAGTTTGTCTAAATAGGACTGCAAAGCTGCATTACTAAGAAATATTTGAGCCTTTCTCTTACCTCTGTTTCTGTACAATGTGAATATCCCAATTTACCTGTAATAAAAATATAAAAAGTTACTTTCAGAGGATTTTGGCTTATCATAGATTAAAAAAAAAATTTGAGCTATTCTGACTATAGCTTAAATATATCTTTGAAAATCTATGCAAATAGAAGTTTCTAGAATGACCAAATATTCTAGAAGGTCCTGCTTAAAGATTCAAGATTAAATAAACCCATAAAAAAAAATTAAAAAGATGGAAAGAATTATACTTAACTGTAATAAGATGCAAAACACACATATATTTAATATGCATATATATAAATAAATGAAAATAAAATAAAAATACTTGTTCTTTTTAAATACTTCAAAGGCATTTAAAATACTTCGAAATGCCTTAAAAAGTATTTAAAAGACTCTTGGGCTCTTCCCCAAACATTTCCAGTTTAAAGGTACAGGATCATTTCAATGAAAGCAAAAATGTTCCAAATTCCTATTTATTTGAATCTATGAAGGGTCTTTTTCTTTAATAAATGAACAGATACCACCGCAGCATTAATTTAGTAACTCTCCAAACAGAGACTCATCTTCAGAATAAGCAGGCTGAACATTTATTTGGCTGCACCAACAGTAATGTTCTCTTTCCATTACTGAGATACAACACCAAAGGAAGTGCACAGTTACAGATCTCTGTCAATTTGGGTGATTAAAACATACTTTTTAAATTTTAAAAAAACCAGCTATTTTAAAGGAGAATCATTTATTAGTTTTAACAGAAACGATATTTATATTAAATACTAAAAAATTTAATTTCCCCAGTCTACACTTCTTAAATCTTATTTGTTCTAAGTTCAAATATACATCTATCTCCACCTCTTTCCCTCCACCCAAAACTATCTTTCCTCCTAACTTCCTCTCCCAGCCGAGTACTCCCATACCTACTCCACAGGGGTTGGCCCATCAGTCTGTGATTTAATGCTTAACTACAAATATATACCTTAAAGTCTACAATGATGCCACCAAAAAAATCCTAAATAATGTTTTTATATGCCTCTCAACTCTTAAGATGAAAAATAAAGTTGAAACCCACAATTTCTGATGACCTAATGATCCTAATGTGTAACACTGGCTGAAACTGAGACCAGAAAATAAGAAACCTTGGGTTCTGTAAATTTAAAAAGACAGGTAAGCAACAAATAAAAATTATATGAACACATAGATAAAATGGGTTTAATATATGTTTAGTATGTGCTACAGTTTGATAACATTTATATAATATTATTGTATCAAATTATATATTATAGTTATGTATATAATATTATATATTATCTTTTTGTTTATATATGACTGCTCAGAACACTAGTGCTTTTGGTAAATTAATTATACCTGACTCCTACGAGAAATGGTAATTAATTTAACTTAGGAATATACTGTGGAAAGGAACAGCTCAAAGAAGTCACCAAATACCTCTCAGCAAACACTTACGGAGGCTCTACTCTGCACAGGAGGAAGAAAGGAGGGGAAATACAGTATTAAGCTACAACAGAGAGTCACCTCTTTGAGAGCACATGGATATTCATTTTTGGTGGACATTCATTTTTGGTATGATGTATTCTCAGGGTAAAGGGAATTACAAAGAAATACAGAACTTTATGTAGTAGGTTTATTGTTGGTAATAGTGTTGATGAAAAAAATCTTTTTTTTTTTTTTTTTTTTGCTTTTTAGGGCCGCAGCATATGGAGGCTCCCAGGCTGAGTTGAATTGGAGCAGTAGCCACTGGCATACGCCACAGCCACAGCAACACCAGATCCGAGCCACATCTTCGACCTACACCACAGCTCACGGTAAACGCTGGATCCTTAACCCACAGAGCAAGGCCAGGGATCGAACCTGCATCCTCAAAGATACTAGTCAGATTCATTTCTACTGAGCCACAATGGGAACTCCTGAAAATTCTTGAATGATTTTGTATATATTGTAGCACTGAGCAATGAAATAAATACAGTGATATCGTTTGGAATCACGGATGGAAGGAAAGGAACATACAAACCTAACGTGAGGAGAGAAAACTGTGGGAGAGATAATACAGAGCTTCAGAAAACCGTCTACTTCCCAGCTCTGGGAGGGAGAAGCAACAGCACCCCAGTTTGCAGGGGCATACCCAAGCCATCCCCCTGAAAGGAACCAGGACTCCTTGGGAAACTGGCTGAAATCAAGGTTGGGACAGAGGAATTACAAGATGAGCTAGAACATTTCTTCGCACTAGAAAGCAATGAAGGTGCTCCTGAGTTGGAAAAATTAATACTGTAAAAATGGCCAAACTACCCAAAGCAATCTACAAATTCAATGCAATCCCTATCAAATTACCCATGACATTTTTCACAGAACTACAACAAAGAATCCAAAAATTTATATGGAACCACAAAAGACCCAGAATCGCCAAAGCAATTCTGAAGAACAAAAACCAAGCAGGAAGCATACACTTCCCAGACTTCAGGCAATATTACAAAGCCACAGTCATCAAGATAGTGTGGTACTGGTACCAAAACAGACAGACAGACCAATGGAATAGAATAGAAAACCCAGAAATAAGCCCAGACACCTATGGTCAATTAATCTTTGACAAAGGAGGCAAGAACATAAAATTGGAAAAAGATAGTCTTTTCAGCAAGCATAGCTGGGAAATCTGGACAGCTGCATGTCAATCAATGAAACTAGAACACATCCTCACACCATGTAACAAAATAAAACTCAAAAGGGCTTAAAGACTTAAATATAAGACAAGACACCATCAAACTCCTGGAAGAGAACATAGGCAAAACATTCTCTGACATCAACCTTATGAATATTTTCTCAGATCAATCTCCCAAAACAACAGAAATAAAAGCAAAAATAAACCAGTGGGACCTAATCAAACTGACAAGCTTTTACACAGCAAAGGAAATCAAAAAGAAAACAAAAAGACAACTTACGGAATGGGAGAAAATAGTTTCAAATGATGCAACTAACAAGGGCTTAATCTCTAGAATATGCAAGCAACTTGTACAACTCAACAGCAAAAAAGCCAACAACCCAATTTAAAAGTGGGCAAGGAGTTCCCGTCATGGCACAGTGGTTAACGAATCCGACTAGGAACCATGAGGTTGCGGGTTCGGTCCCTGCCCTTGCTCAGTGGGTTAACGATCTGGCGTTGCTGTGAGCTGTGGTGTAGGTTGCAGACGCGGCTCGGATCCTGCGTTGCTGTGGCTCTGGCGTAGGCCGGTGGCTACAGCTCTGATTGGACCCCTAGCCTGGGAAACCTCCATATGCCGCTGGAGCGGCCCAAGAAATGGCAAAAAAGACAAAAAATAAATAAATAAATAAAAGTGGGCAAAAGACCTGAATAGACATTTTTCCAAGTAAGATTACAGATGGCCAACAAGCACATGAAAAAATGCTCAACATCACTGATTATTAGAGAAATGCAAATCAAAACTACCATGAGATACCACCTCACACCAGTCAGAATGGCCATCATTAATAAGTCCACAAATAACAAATGCTGGAGGGGGTGTGGAAAAAAGGAAACCCTCCTGCACTGCTGATGGGAATGTAAACTGGTACAACCACTATGGAGATTAGTATGGAGATATCTCAGAAATCTATACACAGAACTATCCTACGACCCAGCAATCCCACTCCTGGGCATATATCCAGACAAACCTTTCCTTATAAAAGACATATGCACCCGCATGTTCATTGCAGCTCTATTCACAATAGCCAAGACATGGAAACAATCTAAATGTCCACTGAAAAATGATTGGATTAGGAAGATGTGGTACATACACACAATGGAATACTACTCATCCATAATAAAGAACAAAAGCATGCCATTTGCAGCAACATGGATGGAATTAGAGACTCTCATACTCAGTGAAATAAGCCAGAAAGAGAAAGACAAATCTTATATGATATCACTTATATCTGGAATCTAATATAAGGCACAAATGACCCTTTCCACAAAAAAGAAAATCATGGCCTTACAGAATAGACTTGTGGTTGCCAAGGGGGAGGGAGGGGGGTGGTTGGGGAGCTTGGGGTTAATAGATACAAACTATTGCCTTTGGAATGGATTAGCAATGAGATCCTGCTGTGTAGCACTGGGAACTATGTCTAGTCACTTATGATGGAGCATGATAATGTGCGAAAATAGAATGTATACATGTATGTGTAACCAGGTCACCATGCTATACAGTAGAAGAAAATTGTATTGGGGAAATAACTATTAAAAAAATAATAAAATATATATATTTTTAAAATGTTAAGATACAAAAAAAAAAAGTAATGAAAGACTCAAAGAATGATAGAGCGATAGCAAAAGTGTACAAAGTCCCATGAAGTAAGAATTTCTCAATGATCTCTATTATAAAACTGAAAACGCTTTCCTGGGAGTTCCTGTCGTGGCACAGCAGAAACAAATCCTACTAGGAACCATGAGGTTGTATGTTCGATCCCTGGCCTCGCTCAATGGGTTAAGGATCCGGCATTGCCCTGAGCTGCAGTGTAAGTCACAGAGGCGGCTCGGATCCGGCATTGCTGCGGCTGTGGTGTAGGCCGGCAGCTACAGCTCTGATTAGACCCAAGCCTGGGAACCTCCATATGCCTTGGGTGTGGCCCTAAAAAGACAAAAGACAAAAAAAAAAATGCTTTCCTGTAAGAACATCAAAAGTTTCTGTGAGAACATGCACCACTTTTAGTTATTCTATCTGAACTGGTGACTAAGTCATGCAAATATGGAAAGATGGTTAAGTATGAAGTGCCTACCACCTGCACTACCCTGTCATCCAAATCCCAGGCCCGACTCTGAGCCAGGAACCAAAAAAATCCCAATTACATGATAGAAGAGCTTAAAGGAACCTTGGAAATGACCTTGCCTAAGCCACCCATCCGCAAAGTAGTAATCTGAGTCTGAGGAGCCAAACACATGTGCAAAATGACAGCGCAAAGAGAAGACCCCAAGGCTCTGACCTGCTCATGAGTATCAGTGTGGCTTTGTCATCCTGCCCTTCCATTCCCACTTGCAGGGGCCAGTGTCCCAGCATCTACCGTGGATGTTAACGCTTCTGGGGAAAGGCACCCCTTGATTTAACAGTTGGAAGCTGCCAGTGCAGCACTTACAATTTTCATTTGACAACTTTTGAGGCTCTCTTCAAAAGATGGCCACCTCTGTGCACAGAACCAGACCTAAGGAACCCTTCTAAAACCTACAATCTTATGGCTTCACTTTCTGCAATCCCAGTAACCTTAGTTGATAGTGGGCCTAACCAGGTTGCAAATTATTAAATGCAATAAATTAATTCTTTCAATAAAAGTAACTTTACTGATACATTGATTCTATTGATTTGTATTGGGTTGAGTTTAATTAGAAGGCTAGATTATCTATTTGATGATATAAGACAAAAGCAAATACATGAAATGGTATTTAAACATTAAGCTTCAAAATATTTCAACCTTATCAAAGTACTCATACACTAGGAAGAGGGATGATTTGCCCAGCTAGCCAAAAATTCAGTTCAGTACTTCTCAAAAGGAATAAGCACTTCAACAGTGCTGCAAGAATCAAGGCTGGGTTTAGACCCTTCTTTTTAACTCATTCTAAAATATCTGATGCTCTTAAAATTTACTAGACAAGTTCTCTCATGTCTAGTAAATAGACACAGAAAATAGAAAAACTAATGTCTTCCTATAAATTGACAAAGAATGGCTTTAAAACACCACACTACCCCTAGTAATGCAATGTCCATCATAAAGAACTCATCGCCCAAAGAACACTGTCATCTTTAGCAGACATTTTATTTATTTATTTTTAGGTCTTTTTGGGGCCGCACCCACAGCGTATGGAAGTTCCCAGGCTAGGGATCTAATCAGAGCTGTTGCTGCTGGCTTACATCAGAGCCACAGCAACGCCAGATCCGAGCCGTGTTTGCAACCTACACCACAGCTCACGGCAACACCAGATCCTTAACCCACTGAGTAGGGCCAGGGATGCAACCTGCATATTCATGGTTCCTAGTCGGATTCATTTCCGCTGTACCATGATGGGAACTCCCTTTAGCAGACATATTAAATCTCAAATGCTGATCATTAGATGTCCCACTCAGTATGCCTGCTCAATAAGGTACCAGAGGGAACATGCCAATGAACACAACACATTTAGAAAGCCACAAAGCCTCGGCTGTTCACACAGCACAATTTCTGAAATGGTCTCTCCTCAATGGAATCACAAGTTGTGATTAACCACACATCTATTTGGTGGAAATTAAGGCACAATTTCAAAAACTTCACAAATGTTCATGTAAAATGAGTAATACTTTTATACTAAGGTAGTATTTTAGTCTTTGGAATAGAAACCTTAGTACATGGCTGAATTATCACAATCACAGAATTAATACGATTCAAATTAGCTTATTTGCAAAAGAGAAACTGTGCCCACCAAAAAGACATAGAATCTCTGGAATTTCTAGGACAAATAAATAGTTCTGAGAATTATTCTCCAATTTTCTCCTATGTGATCACACCATGGCCAGTGTTTAGGTCTGTCTGTTCTTTTTTATGCTGAAATGGAGCAATATCAATAGGTATATCCACCATCTTGCCAGCTTACCTCTGCCCTCCTCATTCCTTCAATAAATATTTATTGAACACCTACTATATATTTGAGGATCAAGCAGTGTGCTGACTACATTTTTTGGGTTTGGAATAAGAGAGTCTTTTTGACTTACTTTATCCCTGGAAAGAAGGCTTCAAAGACTTAAATGGTAATAGAGTTGACGTTTACTAGGTCCTTACTGTGTGACAGGCGACAGGACAAGCAGTTCACTTTATTACTTCTGAGCCTCACAACAACCCTATGACAGGTACAATTACTAACCTCTACCTTACAAACGGGAGATGAAGAGCAGAGGCCTTAAATACAGCCAACAGCCCATCTGAAATTCAACCCCAAAAGCCTGGCCTGCAGTCCTTGCTCTTAACCATTGTACTCTGCTCTCTTGTGCCCTGTGCGTCATTCTCTCTGGCACTGTCCTGTCACCCCAGACACCATCAAATGAGAAGCACAGTACAGATGTGTCAGGAAGCCCTGGAGAGCTGTAAGGTATGCTTACTTGTATAACCAGTGCTGCTCTCAGACTCTGATTTTGACCCCAGCCCTCATGAGAAACATAATTTTTCATCTTGATACCACTTATGCTACAATGCATTCATTATTCTCTCTTCATTCATGGACAATTTGTCTGTGTGACGGGTTCTCCCCAGAATCTGACTCCCCTTCTTTGAGATCATCTGACCCCCATCAGCAGACTCTGATTCTAGAACCTTCAGCCTCAAGTAGCCTTTCCCATAAATCTCAAGTTTATCCTAATTCTGAACAGTGGGAACTTCTGCCTTAAATTTTTTTTTTTTTTGTCTTTTATCTCTTTAGTGCCGCACCCGCATATGGAGGTTCCCAGACTAGGGATCAAGTTGGAGCTGTTGCTACTTGCCTACACCAGAGCTCATGGCAACGCCAGATCCTTAACCCACTGAGTGAGGCCAGGGAATGAACCTGCAACCTCATGGTTCCTAGTCAGATTCGTTTCCGCTGCACCACAACGGGAACTCCATTTTTTTTTTTTTTGGTCTTTTTATCTTTTTTTTAGGGCCACACCTGCATCATATGGAGCTTCCGAGGCTAAGGGTCCAATCGGAGCTGTAGCCGCCAGACTACACCACAGCCACAGCAACAGCAACATCGGATCTGAGCCATGTCTGCAACCTACACCACAGTTCATGGCAACGCTGGATCCTTAACTCACTGAGCAAGACCAGGGATTGAACCCACATCCTCATGGATGCTAGTTAGGTTCGATAACCATTGAGCCATGACAGGAACTCCTGCCTTAATTTTAACTTACTCTGTACTGTACTTTGTATCCTAGATTCTTTATATTAAAAAAAAAAAAAAAAAAGCAAGCAAGCCTTGACTTATTACTGCTAGTTGCCTTCCTAGGAACAATCCACCCTTGGACTTAACGTCCCCAGCACAGACAGAATACTGGCTCTATCTGCAGCCCCCGCCTCCCTTTCTGGCTCTGCATGCTCATCCAATGAGTGAGCCCAGCTGACCACTTCACAGAACTAACACCCCTGTTTCTGTCCCTCCTCCACCACAACACCTCCCAAATCTAGGTGGAAATTTGATTCAGACTACAAACCCTCCCAACCTATTCCTTTGTTCTAGAGTAACCAGAATATAACTGAGCTAGTTCTGAAATGAAAGTTCTAATAATATGTTTTGTTAATTATTGTGTTATTTTTTCTTTCTATTCAGCAAACTTAAACTTTCTATCATCTCACAGAACAAATATCAAGTATTTTCCACTGATAAATAATTACTTCATTATCAGCATAACTTTTTTCAACAAAACTCAATTATCTTTGTCTACTTCATGTAATTCAGCAACACTCAAAGGTTGCATAGCAAGTACCTATGCAGACTCTCCTCCTGTGCAGATTGTAATCGAGTGGCCATGGCTGTCTAGGATGCTATCTTCAGAAGAGTTCTAAGGGCAAGCATGAGGTGGGAGGAGCCTATGACCCTTCAGCAATGTTTCCCTGGGGACAGAAGGGAGGGGCAGTGCAGAGGCTGCATTTCTGACACTCCTGTGTTGGGATGTGATGATGGAAGTTGTAGTTCTTTTTATGTACAGTGTGGATTTAGGTTTAAACAAATTACCCTAGTGATATCAATTTAAACATTAGTTACCTAAATTTCATGAGACCTAAAAAATACACTGAGATCACAGCACTTTATCACTTTTTTCAAGAACAAGGAGACTAGCAACTGCCAATCCCAAATGTTCTCATATTTCCTATCAACTGAAGAAATCTGGTTTTCTTGCATTTCATACACACCCTGTGTATTCTCCTTAGAATCTCCTCTCTGCTGTTGCCTCTGATCTTGCCAAGAGAAACTCTGCCAGAGGGAGCTCAAGTACTTCTATTCTCAAACTCAAGCTTCTTTAGACACAGTACCATAACCAACATCCATATCCACTTGCCCAAATATGTTATTTATTCTCTATCAAGATTGGGCATATCTGGAAAAAAAAAAAAAAAAGGAGTTCCCGTCGTGGTGCAGCAGAAACAAATCCAACTAGGAACCATGAGGTTGTAGGTTCAATCCCTGGCTTCGCTCAGTGGGTTAAGGATCTGGCGTTGCCATGAGCTGTGGTGTAGGTCACAGACGTGGCTCGGATCTGGCGTTGCTGTGGCTGTGGTACAGGCCAGCGGCTACAGCTCTGACTGGACCCCTAGCCTGGGAACCTCCATATGCCCTGGGTGGGGCCCTAAAAAAGACAGGGGAAAAAGAAAAAAAAAAAAGATTGGGTATATCTGGAGTTCCCGTCATGGCTCAGTAGAAATGAATCTGACTAGTATCCATGAGGACGCAAGTTCAATCCCTCAGTGGGTTAAGGATCCAGTGTTGCTGTGAGCTGTGGTGTAGGTCACAGATGCAGCTCAGATCTGGCATTGCTGTGGCTATGACGTGGGCTGGCAGCTGCAGCTCCAATTCGACCCCTAGACTGGGAACCTCCATATGCCACAGGTGTGGCCCTAAAAAAGAAAAAAGATTGGGTATATCCGATTTAAACTATAAAAACTACCTAGGCACACATATTCAGCTAATTAAGTTATATACAGTAAGGGTTATTTTTATTATACCTATAAGTAAAACCCTAAATTCTTTCAACGCAAATAGAATCAGAATAACTGTTAATTGCAAAAGCAGTCAGAATCGAGGAGCAACTATCATTAGACAATTTTTTTATTATCTGTTTTTGTCTTTTTAGGGCCGCACTCACAGCATATGGAGGTTCCCAGGCTTGGGGTCAAATCGGAGCTACAGCTGCTGGCCTACACCACAGCCACAACAACACGGGATCTGAGCCACGCCTGTGACCTACACCACAAGCTCAAGGCAACACCAGATCCTTAACCCACTGAGTGAGGCCAGGGATCAAACCTACATCCATATGAATACCAGTCGTGTTCATTACTGCTGTGCCACCACAGGAACTCCCATTAGACAATTTTTTAACAAAATTTAATCAAAGCACTTCAAACATTCATCTGTTTACGAAGGGAAGAAAGGCTCAGTGAAAATGTATGTGTGCAGTATGTATGAGTAGACAAAATACTCTTACATAAATTTCCTCATTTGATTCTTCTAACAATTTTGTAAGAAAAACTGGACATATATTATTTCCACTCTACAGATAAGGAAATAGAGAGTCAGAGAGGTAACATAGCTTGCCTGACGTTATAACTAAGTGATAGTAAGTGTCAGAACCAAGAATCAAAACCACATCTTCTGGGACTTCCCATTGTGGTGCAGTGGAAACAAATCCAACTAGTATCCATGAGGATCCAGGTTCGATCCCTGGCCTCGCTCAGTGGGTTAAGGATCTGGCATTGCTGTGAGCTGTGGTGTAGGTCAAAGACTCAGTTCGCATCCCCCATTCCTGTGGCTGTGGTACAGGCCAGCAGCTATAGCTCCAATTCCAGCCCTAGCCTGGAACTTCCACATGCTGCGAGTGCAGCCCTAAAAAGAAATTAAAAAAACAAAACAAAAAAAACAAAAAAAAACCCACATCCTCTACAGCCAACTCCATGTTACCATGTGACATTAACAGTTGGTTTGCAACCTTCTGGAAGAGCAAAGGAACTTGCTAGGAATCAACATTACTCCATAGGAAAAATATTTTTTCTAGGCCAACTTAACTTCCAGCCAGTATAAGTCATCATCTTCCCACCCCATCCTGCTCCTCCTGCCTTCCTTACCATCCAGGCAGGTAGGCAGGAAGTCTGAGAGCCTTCAAGATTCCTTCCTCTTTCTTATCCCCAAGTCAAAACTAAGCAGCTCTAGCTCCTAAGTCAATCTCAATCTGACTCCTTCTTCCCATTCCTACTGCCCTTGTTCAGACCTCCATCCCCTCCTGTGTGAATAACCTTAATATTCCTAACTGGTCTGGCAACTTGAGGCTACTAAGATCTAATAATAGGATGCAGTGCCTAGTGCTGTCTCTGCCCTCAGTGTACTCAGTTCAATCCATCTTCCACAGGGCTTATCTTCCCAAACAGAGTAATCTGCTTACATCATCTTCCTGTTTTAAAATCCTTATATGGCTCTCCACAGCCTATACAGACTATAAATACAAACTTCACTGTGTGGCACAGAAAGCCCTTCATAGCTGATCCCAGCCAACATACCTTTCCTGCCTCCTTCTCCACCCCTCCCACACACATCCTTCGCTCCAGGCGCAGTGGCCGCCTACTGCAGAGAAGACAAACAGGTTCAACCTCACGTGCCAAGTCCAAATAACTGGTAGTGACTACTTGAAGCACCCTGTTGAGAACTCTGAAGCTGCTTATAAATTTAGCAGCAAAAATGTGATGACTGATAACACAGTTTCTGCTACTGGTATGGGGAAGTGGGCGTCAGCACAAATGCCACACTGCAATCTGTGTACCCTGGTTCTTTGAATAGTTCTTCCACATTTCTAAACCTCTGCGCTTACTGCTGCTTCTGCCCAACATGTTGTTCTCCTTTTATCCCACTGCTCATCCTCCAAGACCTCCAGGAAATAGACATCCATGGTGAAACTTGCCTTACGTCACACCAAGCAGAGTCGGCCACTCTCTCCCCTGGGCTCAGAGCTCTCTGTACATGTCTCTATTATTCTGGAATTAATGTACTATATTTTAAGTGTTGATTTACGCTCCTGTGATCTTCTTGAAGGCACTTCCTTCTTCCCTACATCTTCCACATCTAGTCCAATATACTTAGAAGGCACTCAAATATTAGTGAAGTGAATAAATGAAGACTTGTAATAGAGGATTCCTCTAACGTGGTATTTCACTAACATCAAGAAGATATGGCAAGCCCAAGAACAGACAGGTGACTATCTGTGTTGTGCCACCTCTACTCATCATACATTTCCATGTATAGCTTTATCTCTCTGAAACACATACTATTAAGGGCTATACTACATAAGAATTTGGCTTCCAATTAGATTAGGCAGAGGAGAAAATGGGAAACACAAGGGGAAAGACCACAGACACAATTTTTTAAAATATGTATTAGCAGGAGCAGTATAAAAAGATCTAAGAATTAGTTTTCAGAAGCTAAATGTGTACGAGCAAATCTTGTTATTAGCGATACAGCCTTTCCATGTACATGACACTAGGCAAATCCTTATTAAATTCAAACTAATGTCCCAGGTTGGCTTTAATTTTTAAAGTTTGTGAGGTACAGGAGTTCCCATCATGGCACAGCAGAAACAAATCCGATTAGAGGTTTTGGGTTTGATCTCTGGCCTCGCTCAGTGGGTTAAGGATTTGGCATTGCCATGAGCTGTGGTGTAGGTCACAGATGTAGCTCGGATCCCATGTTGCTGTGGCTCTGGCGTAAGCTGGCAGCTGTAGCTCCGATTGGACCCCTAGCCTGGCAACCTCCATATACTGCAGGTACGGCCCTAAAAGGCAAAATAAAAATAAAAATAAAGTTCATGAGGTTCAATCACTTTGGAATGCTTTTGGCAATATTTGCTAACACTAAACATACACATACACTATGAACTAGCAATTCCACTTTCAAGGATATTCTTGACACAAATACTACATTTGCTCACAAAAAGACATGTTTAATAATTATTCATAATATCCAATAACTGGATGTCTAAATGTAAGATCCAAACACTCAAATGTCCATCTAGAGTAAAACGGATATATTATACTATAGTCAAACAATGGAATAAGATACTAAAATGTAAATGAACAAACTACAACTACATGCAACAATGTACATCAATCTCACAAAGTTCAGAGAAAGAAATTAGACATAAGGCAGTAAAACACTGGCTGATTCTAGATATTTAAGTTCAAATACAGGCAAAACCTGTAGCATTACAAGTCATGATGGTAGTGACTTTGAGTGAGTGGTGACAGAAAGGGTGCATAGGGAAACCTTCTGGGATGCTAATACTGTTCTGGTCATCAAACTGTGTCCTGCTTATGTGAGTGTACTCACACTGTTGAAAATTCATCATTTATGATTTATGCATTTTTCTGTTAGTTATATTTTAATTAAAATTTGCTTTAAAAATGAAGACAAAATAGAAATATTTTCAGACTAACCAAAACCGTGAATTCAAAGTGGCAGACCTGTACTAAAGTAAATACTAAAGGAGCGCTATAGGAAGGAGGAAAATAATCCTAGAAGAAATTATAGTAATGTAGGCAGACACAAAGAGCAAGGAAAGAACAAATATGTGGAAGAATCTATGTGAATATTAAATTGTACTAAAATATTGTCATATTTTAAAACTATGAAAACTAAACTACATGTCAACAATCATAAAAAAGAGAACAAAAGAAAAGAGTTCTCATTGTGGCTTAGCGCTAACTAGCCTGACTAGTATCCATGAGGATGCGGGTTTGATCCATGGCCTTACTCAGTGGCTCGCGGATCCAGCGTTGCCATGAGCTGTGGTGTAGGTAGGCAGCTGCAGCTCTAATTTAACCCCTAGCCTGGGAACTTCCATATGCCGCAGGTGCAGCCCTAAAAAGAAAAAAAAAAATCTATACACATCTAACTATAGCCTCATTGACAAAAAGGTTAATCCACTAAGAAGATAGCACAACACTAAATTTGTAGACACCTAAAAATAGTCTCGGTGCAAATTTTTTAATATTTAATTTATTATTGGGAGTTCCCTTCATGGCTCAGTGGTTAACAAACCTGACTAGGAACCATGAGTATGCAGGTTCCATCCTTGGCCTCACTCAGTGGGTTAAGGATCTGGCATTGCCATGAGCTGTGGCGTAGGTCGAAGACACAGTTCAGATCCCGTGTTGCTATGGCTGTGGCGTAGGCCAGCGGCTGCAGGTACAATTTGATCCCTAGCCTGGGAACTTCCATATGCCATGGGTGCAGTGCTAAAAAGCAAAAGATAAAATAAAATTAAAAATTTAAAAATAAAATAAATTTTTTAGAATTTAAAAAACATTTATTTTTTATCTTTTGAATTTTTTATTTTATTTTATTTTATGGCTGCACCCAAGGCACATGGAAGTTCCCAGGCCAGAGACAAAATCTAAGCCACAGCTGCAACCTACGCCACAGCTGCAGCAACACCAAATCCTTTAACCCACTGTGCCAGGCCAGGGATTGAATCTATACCTCTGCAGCAACCTGAGCCACTGCAATTGGATTCTTTTTTTTTTTTCCTTTTTTTGGCCACCCTGTGGCATATGGAGTTCCTGGGCCAGGGATCAGATCCAAGATGTAGCTGTGACCTGACTAAGTCACAGCAGCAGCAATGCCATATCTTTAACCCACCAGGCCAGAGACTGATCCTGAGTTCTAGCGCTCCCAAAACTCCACCGATCCCGTGATGCAACATCAGGAATTTCTCAGGCTGGATTCTTAACCCATGGCACCAAAGTAGAAACTCCTCAATATAAGTAAAAACTGACAGAATAATCCATGGCTCAATGAAGAAATTACAATGTAAATTAGAAAGGTATTTGAATTTAATGATAATGAAAATGTGATGATATGTCAAAACTTCTAGGAGAGTGACATGAGAAACACAGCAAAGTGAAAAACTTCTATTCATCAAAATACACCATTAACAACGTGAAAAGGAAAGCCACAGAGTTGGAGAAGATATCTGCAATACATATAGCTGGCAAATGGCCTGTATCCAGAGAGCATAAAAATCCAAACATGTAAAAATGAGACAAAAGACATATTAGAAGTAGACTGGCAGCTATGGGGGGGGGGAAGAATAGGTAGTTTCTACTTAACAGTTACAGTTTCAGTTTGAGGTGATAAAAAAATTTGGAAACAGGTAGTAGTAATGGTTGCACAACACTGTGAATGTAATTAATGTCATTAAATGGTTAAAATGAAAACATTTATTATATATATGTACATATACACATACATATCTTATACATATATATACACATATGTATAGTGTGTGTGTGTGTGTGTATAGCATAAGAAAAAAAATAACAGAAAAATGGTCAAAAGACCTGAAAGGAACTTTACAAAAGCAATATCCTCATGACCAATAAACATATGAAAAGGCACTCAACCTGATTAGCCATCAGATAAAAGCAACTTAAAACCATTGAGATATGTATTACCCAAATAGCTAAACTTTTCATTTTTTCCAAGTATTAGAGTGCATCTGGAGCAACAGAGACATTGCTAGTAAGAATGGTAAACTCAAACAACTACTTTGGAAAACTGCTTGGCATATCTACTAAAACTCAAGAGACACACATGCAGCAATCCATATATTCAAAAATGTTTATAGCAGTGTTATTTGACATAGCTAAAGACTCCAAACAATTCATATGTGCATCAACAGCAAAATGGGTAAAACAATTTTGATATTTTCATACAAGTAAAAACTACATAGCAATGGAAAAAAAACTAAAGCTACATGCAAAGCACTATCTCACAATCACCATGCCAAACAAAAGTAACCAGACACAAAAAACACATCATGTAAGATTCCATACATAGAAAGTTCACAAACAAGCAAGACTAATGTATGGTGATAAAAGGTAAGGCTACTCGCAATGTTCTTTTGTTCTTCAGGTTGGTATTTACATGACTGTATCATTCATGATTTGTGCACTTTTCTGTATATAAATTGAACTGTCAAAAAAAAAAGGAAAAAGATAAACCCCAAGAAAATAAATTTTGAGAAGGAAATGTCAAAAGTAATTAGATTTTTAGGCTGAAGTGGCTAATGTTTCAATTACCTTCAAATAGACATAACATACACCAAAAAATCTTTAAGACATTCCGATGACCAGCCTATCATCATTCAAACCAAAAATAGCTGCTGAACTCTCATGCAACTAAATGAAACCTGTTCAAACTGTATATAAATCTGGTATAATGTTTTCTTAATGTATTTTCTTTGTACGATGAGGATAATGCAAGCAGCAAATAAAACAGGTTGTCTATTTAAAATCAACAGAATGCCAATTAGATATTGACCTTTCGACAGCAAAGGCTGGAGCAAACAAGCCAAACAATTTCAACAAAAGAAAAAACAAATCTTGTCTTGACCTTGTTACCCTGCCACTCAAAAGTAATTACGCAGAAGTCAGAATTAGAGAAAATATCACTACCAGAGTTCCTGCTGTGGCCCAGCGGAAACAAGTCTGACTAGTAACAATGAGGTTGTGGGTTCGATCCCTGGCCTTGCTCAGTGGCTTAAGGATCTGGCGTTACTATGGCTGTGGCATAGGCCGGCAGGTGTAGCTCCAATTCAACCCCTAACCCGGGAACCTCCATATGCTGTGGGTGTGGCCCTAAATAGCAGAAAAAAAAACCAAACATTTGCTCAATGATAGATACTTTAGTTTTCACCTCTTTTGTTTGTTTGCTTTAAGACACTTTACAAGCATATCACAAAGAGTACATTTTATCCATACTTTGTACTTCGGAGCCATAATGAAAATGCATGTTTACAACATGGGGAACTATTTCAAATCTGGCTGATTGTCAAGATTCTGCATGGTTCTGCCACCGCTTGAGGGACACCCCAGCCCAGAGGTGCAAAAGGTACTTGCAAGAAGGAGGCTAGTGGTCACAAGATTTGTCCCAAACCAGTTCTTGACCATCTACACACCTCAGTCAATCCATACTGGACCTCAGAGCACAATTCTCCGACTTCCGTTCAGCTCCAGTATACCCAAGTGTATACCCCAATACAGGCCCTCTGGCTTCAGTTCCCAGGCATCTCTCCCTTCTGATAAAGCTCAGACAGACTGCTCTCTCCGAACTTCCCCACTCAACATGGCTCCATGGTATTCAACAAACAACTGCAGAACAAAAGAACCAATGTACAGGCAGACAGTGGTGGGCATGGGTAAAAGAGAGATACCAGAAAGAGATATGCAAATCTAGCAAAGTCTGAACAACAAAAATAACCAAACCTTTTACATTTCAATTCTTCTTCTGTATGAAAAACAAAACCACCTCAGTAGCAACAAGGGCACCCAGCCCTGAGCTCCCTGGCGATACAGCTGATTCTAGGGCTGGGGTAGAAAATACATATGATAAACCGTGAAGCATCCTGTGCCAGAAAACAAGGATGTGCTCAAAAACACAAAAGGATGGGCCACATCAAAGGGACACAGGAGGCAATCTGAAGGAGCTTCCAGTGGCCACAGCTGGAACAATCTGAGCAACAAAAGAAATAACATGATAATGGATAACAACTAAAGTATAAAATACAGGTAAAATCAGACTTCATAAATGATTGAATAAATAAGTAAATGAGGGAGAAGAGGCAAATCCTCCTTACAGAAGAATTCCAAATAATACTAAGCAGATATTTGCTTCTCTGCATTCCCCTTGAATGCAGGCTGGACTTAGTGACTCCTTCCCAAAGTACAGAAAAGGTAAAAACAGTAACTCTTTAGTGGAGAAATCTGGCAAACAAGGAACACCTCACCAGTGATTCTGTGTGGCTTTCACCTGCCCCAATCTGGTATGATGGAGCCCTTCCCCTCTCTGGTACTCTCCACTCAAATGTATAGCCCCAGCCTAGCCAGGAGAACATCAGACAAACCTAAATGGAAGAACATTCTGCAAACCCCCCAACCAGTGCTCCCCAAGAAATAAGGCCTTGGGAAACAAAGGAAGTCTGAGAAACTTCCGAAGAAGAGAAGAAACTAATGAGACATGACAACTAAGGGCAATAAGGCATCCTGCGTAGGAATTCTGCAACAGAAAACGGACACTAAGAGAAAAACTAGGGAAATCCAAACGAAGTCCGGAGTTTAGTTAACAGTAATGTGCCGTTGGCTTTGACAAAGGTACCCACTAATGTAAGATGTCAACATCTGGGGTACCAGGTGAGAGGTACACAGGAACTCTCTGTACTATCTTTGCAACCTTTCTTCTATCTAAAATTATCTCAAAAAGTTTATTTAAAAAACATTGCATTTGGAGTTGCCCTTAGGCACAGTGGGTTAAGAATCTAACTGCAGCAGTTCAGGTCACTGCAGAGGTTCGGGTTCAATCCCCAGCCTAGCAAAGTGGGTTAAAGTATCCCCCTTTGCTGTAGCTGTGGCTTGGATTCAATCCCTAGCCCGGGAATTTCCACATGCTATAGGTGCAGACAAAAAAAATTAATTTAAAAAACCCTATATTTGGCAATACGGCAACAGGCAATATTTTCCTTATAGTTTTGAACAAGTACCTAGGAGAGGATACTTTCTTTTTTTTTCTACTTAGTCAGTAAGAAGCAAATGGGAAATATAGTATGACTCTAATGATATGATTATGAGTGTGGGATGCAAATGCTGCCATTTTACAAAACCTATGAAGCAGGAAAGTGATTCTGATCTTAGAAATAAAACAGGTAGTATTAATCATCTTATCAACATATAGACATATTGGTAGATCAGTTATTTTTTTTCTTCTAAAGTTGAGTCAAGGAGTTTCCGTCGTGGCTCAGCGGTAACAAACCCAACTAGTATCAATGAGGATGTGCATTTGATCTCTGGCCCTCGCTCAGTGGGTTAAAGGATCCAGCAATGCTGTGAGCTGTGATATAGGTCACAGACACGTCTCGGATCTGGCATTGCCGTAGCTGTGGTATAGGCTGGCAGCTGCAGCTCCAATTCATCCCCTAGCCTGGGAACGTCCATATGCCATAGGTGAGGCCCTAAAAACACTAAATAAATAATTAAATAAAGTTGAGTCAAAACTCTTCGTAAATGTCTTCTCAAGGGCCCCAACCTACATACCAATATCTATATGTGACTAATCGTTTTCCACCATTTTCCTCTGCATAAGGCACAAATACACATACAAAACCACAGATGCATTACTCCAAAATTTCTACAAAAATGTGTTGCCACTCTCACACAAATGGAGCACATTAGAAAATAAACTTGGAGTTCCCGTCGTGGCGCAGTGGTTAACGAATCCGACTAGGAACCATGAGGTTGCGGGTTCGGTCCCTGCCCTTGCTCAGTGGGTTAACGATCCGGCGTTGCCGTGAGCTGTCGTGTAGGTTGCAGACGAGGCTCGGATCCCACGTTGCTGTGGCTCTGGCATAGGCCGGTGGCTAGAGCTCCGATTGGACCCCTAGCCTGGGAACCTCCATATGCCGCGGGAGCAGCCGAAGAAATAGCAACAACAACAAAAAAAGACAAAAAAAAAGAAAATAAACTGAAGCCAAAGTGACAGCAATCTTAACTAATTAGGGCTAAAATATATTAATCTTACATATGATCATCTGAACACATGGTTAAAGCCCCTCCCAGGAGCCTAGAAGGGAAGGGAGTAAAGAAGTGGATTCCGGGGGAGGGAGTGGGAGGGATCGGGAGCTTGGGCTTATCAGACACAACTTAGAATAGATTTACAAGGAGATCCTGCTGAACAGCATTGAGAACTTTGTCTAGATACTCATGTTGCAACAGAAGAAAGGGTGGGGGAAAGAATGTAACTGTAATGTATACATGTAAGGATAACCTGACCCCCTTGCTGTACAGTGGGAAAATTTTTAAAATTATTAAAAAAAAAAAAAAAAAAGACACACACACACACACAACAAAAAAGAAGTGGATTCCAAGTGAAGCTGCATTTCTGGTAAACTGATCACTCTATGTTCTATTTTCTCCTCTATAGTGACTACAACTATTTCTGTTTACATTGCTCATGGAAACTTGAACACTGGCTGCATATAGCAGGGACTTGATGCATGTTTTTGTTTTTTGTGTTTTTGTTTATTGGCTGAGCCCACAGTATGCAGAAGTTCCCAGGTCAGGGATCGAACCTAAGCCACGGTAGTGACAAGGCCAAATCCTTAACCACTGGGCCACCAGGGAACTACCCAATGCATGTCTTTAAAATTGGATTAATTCCACATAGCTGGACATATTGCTCAAAGGGAATAACTGCTACAACTGATAGGGTATTTCACTGACCCCTAACACTGTCATTCACCCCCAGCCTCTACATCCTGGACACATACCTTATACCACAAGTATTCCTTTCACTGAACGATCAGGCTGTAAACTCTCAAGAAAATTACCAAGAATGAACAAAAATTAGTATTTTTAAACATGCTTTCACTATTTCAACCTTTTCTGCAAATATTCTGTCTCTGTTTAAAATCAAAAAGGATATTATTCCAAGACCTCTTCCTACCAAATTAGCATGAACCTTGCTGAGAAGCTAGACTGATTATATCCTCTTTTCAAATCCCAAACAAAGACCCAGTGTTCCCTATACCAAGGGATGCCTTTATTAATCTGTACCCAGTCCTTTATTTTTCCTCCTAGGAAAATCTACTACCAATCTTAAGATTATTTTAGATCAAGACGTACTCATAATTTTTTAAGTGTTCTTTATACATTTAAGCTAAAGGTACATCAAGAATTTTGAAACCAAAATCTGAAACAAGTTACTTTTGTTACATAGGTCCTTAGGGTCTAGAAAGCTGCTAAGACCACTGCACTGGTTCTAAGCTTTAGTACTACTATATTAATTCTTTGTGGCATCCCAGAAAAAACATGGTCTTATCTTGTGGAGACTGGAATATAACATAATTTCCATCAATTACTACTTTCTAAAGAATGTGTATACTAAAACATGTGTAAAGAATATGCCAGGAGTTGCCATCATGGCGAAGCAGAAACAAGTCTGACTAGGAACCATGAGGTTGCAGGTTCAATCCCTCACTCAGTGGGTTAAGGATCTGGCATTGCTGTGAGCTGTGGTGTAGGTCACAGACATGGCTGGGATCTGGCATTGCTGTGGCTGTCACAAAGGCAGGTGGCAACAGCTCCAATTGGACCCCTAGCCTGGGAACCTCCATGTGCCGTGGGTGCAGCCCTAAACACACACACACACACACACACACACACACACACACACACACACACAAAGACACAAAATAAAAAGCAAAAACAAAAACAAGAATGTGCCAGTTAGGTGCACTAGTGACAAAGAGCAGATTATATATCAAGAGCTTGAGTATCTTTAACTCGTTAGTTAATGGTGTAAGTTAAAACTTCATCAACATGTATGTAATAAACTTTTACCAAACAATAAGGTCTTTTTTTGATAAGTACATAAATACTGGGGGGGAGGGGGGATTAAGTAAGCCATCTAAGATAAATCATAAACCCTCTTGATTCCAATCAACAAATCGCCCTCCTGTCATCACAGAAACACTTCATAAAAGACACTGCCCATTTTAAGCTCCTCATTTATAATTTAATCTCTTCCTCTTAAGATATTCTCTAAAGAACTAATTTTTCAAGTTCCCATTGTGGCTCAGTAATAATGAACCAGACTAGTACCCATGAGGACATGGGTTCAGTCCCTGGCCCTGCTCAGTGGGTTAAGGATCCCGAATCCTGCAATGCCATGAGCTGTGATGTAGGTCACAGATGAGGCTCAGATCATTGCTGTGGCTGTGGTGTAGGCCAGCAGCTGCAGCTCCAATTCAACCCCTAGCCCGGGAACTTCCATATGTTGTGGGTGTGGCCCTAAAAAGCAAAACAAACAAAAAAACAAAAACAAAACTCATTTTTCCTTCTTTAATTTTTTTTCTCTTGCGGGTTCGTTTCTGCTGAGCCACAACAGAAACTCCTTTAATTTAAAGGAGGATTAATTTAAATCCTTCAGTCCTGTATCACACTGATTTCATGGCCATGTTAGTAAATGGCTTTAAGTTACATCTGAATGCTAAATAAAATTATTCATTCTTCATTGTCTTCTTCCGATATTGGTTTCATTCCCATATTTCCTACATTTTTCTATTTCTCTTACAGTATACTTCTAATTTTTTTTTTTTTTGTCTTTTGTTGTTGTTATTGTTGTTGTTGCTATTTCTTGGGCCGCTCCCGCGGCATATGGAGGTTCCCGGGCTAGGGGTCGAATAGGAGCTGGAGCCACCGGCCTACATCAGAGCCACAGCAACACGAGATCGGAGCCGCGTCTGCGACCTACACCACAGCTCACGGCAACGCCGGATCGTTAACCCACTGAGCAAGGCCAGGGACCGAACCTGCAACCTCATGGTTCCTAGTCGGATTCGTTAACCACTGCGCCACGACGGGAACTCCATACTTCTAATTTTTTAATTCAACTTGAATTTGAATATTCTGTATGTGTCAATACTATTAAAAGAAAATAAGGACTAAAATCAATTACTGCTACATTCAACCCCAAAACAAGTCAAGAATGAGTGTGAAGTGCATTTTCTTTCTATGGGACTAAATGGAGCAATACTGCTGATAGTGCTAAGAACCAACTATTCACTCAGCAGCAGAGGGAATGGTGGCCAGCTGAAAGAGTCACTCACTTGGGGATTACAACCAGGATCCATTTCTCCACACTGAACACAATCTTGGGTACCTCCCATCATATTCTAGAAAGTGGGTCTCAACAGGGGACAGCTGGCCGTGTCTTGAGACCTTTGTATAATCATGACTCAGGCGATTGGGCATGTAGTTAACTGGTACCTGGTGGGTAGAGACCAGGGATGCTGCTGACCATCCTACACAGGTACCAGACAGCCCCTACAACAAAGCATTATTCAGTCAAAAATGTCAGTGCATAGGCTGAGAAACCCTGACCTAGACATGTGTCCCAATTCTGAGTAAAAATACAGAACAGCTGGACAGAGGCAGTATGACCATATGAAAGGACCACAGGATTAGGAGAGGAAGGGAACTAAAACTCCCTGAGTAGCTGCTACATACCAAGCCTTGTGTTAGGCACTTTACACCTACCATCTCACTCAAACTTCTATCCTGTGGAAAAAAGTAATCTGGGAGTTCCCGTCGTGGCGCAGTGGTTAACGAATCCGACTAGGAACCATGAGGTTGCGGGTTTGGTCCCTGCCCTTGCTCAGTGGGTTGACGATCCGGCATTGCCGTGAGCTGTGGTGTAGGTTGCAGACGCTGCTCGGATCCCGCGTTGCTGTGGCTCTGGCGTAGGCTGGCGGCTCCAGCTCCTATTCGACCCCTAGCCCGGGAACCTCCATATGCCACGGGAGCGGCCCAAGAAATAGCAAAAAAAAAAAAAGACAAAAAAAAAGTAATCTATTCTCATTTTACAGATGTAAAGATTGCACTTAAGTAGATTAAGGAACTTATTCAAGGTCACTCAGCTGGAAGGGGAGGAATGATGATTCCAATTCAAATGAAATCTCTTTCATTCCACAATACTACCAGGACCTGGATTTGATTCAAAGAATTACCAGTGTGAATATGAGCATATCACTTAACTTTCTAAACCTCCATTTAGGAAAAAAGTCAATGGATAACATGTGAAAAAAAAAAAAAACAATGCAGCTGACTGCCAACATAAAATCACGTTAAATACCTCAGAATGAAAAAGAAAGTGCTTCTTAGAATGGAGATGTCACAATTACCATTTTTTCTTAGAAAAAGAATTTTTTTTTTAAATGACTGCACCCAAGCCATATGGAAGTTCTGGGCCAGGGACTGAATCCAAGCTGCAGCTGCCACCTATGCCACAGCTGGGACAACTCGAGATCCTTTAACCCACTGCACTGGGCCACGATAGAAGCTGCACCTCAGCAGCAACACAAACCGCTGCAGTGGAACTCTCAACACACTGCACCACAGTGAGAATTCTAAAAATAAAATTTAACAATGGTATACAGTACCAAGTTATACAGGATTTTTAAGAATCAAGATTAAATGTTCAGAAGACACTGTGCTCCCCACAGCCACGCAACTACTCTTAATACTAGAAGGAAATAAACTAATATAAACAATATTTTAGTATGAACTTCCCAGATTTTTACTCAATCGGCCTTAAAATGCTCAAGATCATACATATCAGTAACACAAACTGGGCTCTCCCCAAAACCAGCAGCAAAGGTCACCAGCAGAACTAAGAAGGAAGAGAATGGATTACAAATCCACTATTGCTGCTGTAGGAAACAACTCTGCCATTCTCTCCAGAAAGAGTGTGTTACACTGAGGTCAACATGGTATCATTCATAGTAATGATGTAAAAAAAGAATACATTTCAACATGAGGTTATGATTTTTTTTAAAAAACTACCAGCAGAATCCAGCAGTCTTTGATAATTAAACTACTAATAGTTCACAAACATAGCTTAAACTATACTCTCTTGGGATTAAGCTCAAGGACAATGTAAATTCGGAATTGTTCCTTTTGGAAATCACCACTACCAATGCCACTTGTTTTTGTTTTGTTTTGTTTTGTTTGCTTTTTAGGGCCGCACCTGCAGCACATGGAAGTTCCCAGGCTATGGGTCGAATTGGAGCTGCAGCTGCTGGCCTACGCCACAGCCACAACACCACCAGATCCGAGCCACATCTGCAACCTATACCACAGCTCATGGCAACGCCGGATCCTTAACCCACTGAGCGAGGCCAGCAATCGAACCTGGGTCCTCAAGGATATTAGTCAGATTTGGATTTGTTTCAGCTGAGCCAGAACAGGAACTCCCCCAATGCTACTTCTAAAACCAGGCTGCACACAACCATTTTTCCCTTTGAAGACATGGCTTTGCTATATTTTATAAAAGCATCTTTTCATGTCATGTTAATAAATTGTAAATAAACTGCAATTATAAATATTTCCCACTAAGTCCAAGTTTAAAAGCAACAGACATCAAATAAACTAAAAAACTGTCTTAAATAATTTCAAAAGAATTCTAAAAAGACTAGCTTTAAATAAATAAAAATTCTAAAAATCTGTTTATCTGACACCAAAAATAAATAACTATTCTGTTGGAACTGAAAAAACTGATAACATAATCTTGACTGTTCTCTACCCCGATCAATTTAATGAGGATTTTCATTAGATGTCACATTATTAATTCTGAAGCACATCTTTCACCTTAAACATTTTGACACTTCCATCAACTTCCTAAAAGTGAGGGTGGATTTTTTTTCCTGTTTTTAATAGATTTGTCTCTCGAAAGACTGAATTAGATAAAAACTGATAGGAGAAACCTATTATCAACCTCTTTTTCATCCACAGAAATTTGGGTAAGCCCTAGCTATATGCTGACGGGTAGGTGATAGTCTTCCAGCATTTACATCAGAAAATGACCTAAGTAAAATCCACTGTACCTATTTATCTGACAACCTGTCAACTTTTTAACCTCACAAGCCTGTTTTCCATCACAACAAATTGTAAGGTGCACGGAAACCATATTATTTATTTTTATCATAATTCAGTCGCTTCCTCCATTTCTCCCAAAATAGCTTTCTCTCCTCAGGGCTCAATTGTCTGCGTTTTCAACTGAGAGAACCTGGTGTGCAGTGGTTTAAAGTACTACCAGCCTCTCGCTGGATGAGCGCAGCCTCGGGACAGCCGGCCAGGCCAGGTCTCTGGAAGCCGGCAGCGCCCAGCGCGTCCCACCCGGCCTCGGCCCCGAGCACCACCCGCGCGTTCACACGGCCCAGAGCTTTCCGCCTGCGACCCCACGCCTCCCCGCCGGCCGCGGGCAGGGGCGCTGGACAGGCGGCGCACTGACCCTGGAGCCCGCACGGCTCCCGGGGACACCGCCCACGCTCCCACCGCCCGAGCTCCAACACCTCCGTGAGGGTGAGGGGCACGGCGCGGAAGGACGGGGGGCGGCGGCCCCGGGAGCTGCAAGGGAAGGGCCCGGGGCCTCGGCAAGGGTCCTCCTGCGAGACATGAAGGGAGAGTGGACCGGGGCGGAAGCGCCGGGGGCCGGGATGGGGGTCGTCCGTGGTGCTGCTGGAGATGGGGGTCGCGGTGGGGGAGGGCCCGCGGCGGGGTCCGCGGTGGGAGAAGGGGTAGCGGGGCGGGCGGAGGCTCACCCGAGGCGGGGGCCGGCTCTCCCGCGTCGCCGGCGGCAGGCTCCAGGGTGACGGCGCCGTCCCTCCACACGCGGATCTGCGCTGCCGAGCGCACCCGGCGGCGGGGCTGGCGGCGGCCAGCGTCCGCGGCGCGCAGGGAGCCGCAGCATTGGTAGCACACGGCCCACGCCTGCTCCTCGTTGATGGGCTGGTTATAGAGCCGCAGGATCTCCTCCAGGCTCAGCGCTGCCGGCGGACCCGCGGCCTCCCCGGGGTCCGGAGGCCCCTCGCCGCCCTCCCGACCGGCCGGCTGAGCCATCCCGCGGGTCGCGCCGCGCTCGCAACGCCGCGTCGCCTCAGCTGCGGAGCATCGTCTTTGCGCGCCGCCGCCGCCTCATCCCCGGAACCCCGCCCAGCGGGCCAGGCGCGCCGCTGCGGGTAGAGGGCGGGGACGGGGCGGGACCGGGGCCGCCACCAGGAAGGGGACGGGCCAGGGACTGAGCCGGGGAGCTTGGTGAGAAACCAGACGGAGGACCCGGCCCGGTCAGGGGGCCTGACAGGACCGCCACCAGCAGGTAGCAGAGCAATGGCGTCCGCGGCCCCGCCCCCAAAGCCCCGCCCGGGGGTAGCCCCGCCCTCTGGTCTCGCCCCCCGGGTAGGTCCCTCTTCCTTGCTCCGCCCCATGGTTAACCCCGCCCCTTAGTCGGTCCCGCCCCCAAAGCCCCGCCCCAGGGATTCGCTCCTCCCTGTCCCGCAAAGGCTCCCGTCGAGTGCCAGCTCCTGGGCGCTGGTCCAACCACCGCACCCTCTCTCTTTCGGGCCAACCCTCACAGTGCCCTTGCTCCTCCCGGTACCCGCGCCCTGCTCTGCTCTGTCGGGTACTATCTCCATCAAGGCACCAGACAATTGGCTTGGATAACCTCCCTCTACACTCCCAACTTCACCCTAAGCCCCAAGAGGACTGGATCTTTAATGGGTTTTACTCACCGGCTTTTTCCAAGAGCGCATTTCAGGGCCTGAGGTACAAACTTGTTGCACATTATCTGCCGATGGTAACATTCTACTGAGATTAGTGCCGAGTGAGAAACTTGAGTTGGAAGCATCAACCAAGCAAGGAAAGAACCTATAGTAAGTACCAGTAAGCCTTTTAAGGCAGTTATTAGATATGGCACTCTCGACATTGTTTTTTTTCTTTTTTTTTTTTGCTTTTTAGGGCCACACCTGTGGCAAATGGAAGGTCCTGATCTAGGGGTTGAATCCATGCTACAGCTGCATCCCAGGATCTGAGCCTCTTTTGCAACCTACACCACAACTCACCACAAAGTGGGATCCTTAAACCACTGAACGAGGCCAGGGATGGAACCCATATCCTCGTGGATACTGGTGGGGTTCACTGTTGCCAAGCCATACCGGGAACTCCCAACAATTGCATCTTTTAGTAGAAATTACTGCAGTCTATTATTAATGACCAAAATACCACAGTACATGCAGCAGAATTAGGGAGAAGAGAAGAAAACAGGAGAGAGTATAAAAGGAAGAAACTGAGTGAGTTCCTGCTATGGTGCAGTGGGGTAAGAGTCCTACTGCAGCTCAGAGATGCAGGTTTACCATTGCAGTGCATTAAAGGATCTGGCATTTCCATAGCTGCAGCTTCAATCCAATCCCTGGCAGGGGAATTTTCATGTGCAGTGAGTGTGGCCAAAAAAAGAAAGAAATTGAAAGACGAGAGGAAAAAAAATTCTCCTTAGGCACTCAATTATAATATCATTACAAGAGAGAAAAACAATTATTTAACATCACCTAATAATGGGTTTATAATCCTTTTTATAAAAATGCAATATGTGTGCCACAGCCCTGAGTAGAAAAGGACCAATTTCTTACATGATATTGGTAGGATGTATATATATGCCTCTTGATTTAGAAACACAGAAAGAAGGGAGTTCCTGTTGTAGCACAGTGAAAACAAATCCGACTAAGGACCATGAGGTTTCAGGTTTGATCCCTAGCCTTGCTCAGTGGGTTATGGTTCCGGCGTTGCCGTAAGCTGTGGTGTAAGTCACAGATGCAGCTCCGATCTGGCGTTGTTGTGGCTGTGGCATAGGCCGGCAGCTACAGCTCTGATTCGACCCCTAGCCTGGGAACCTCCATATGCCATGAGCATGGCCCTAAAAATACAAAAAATACAAGAAGTATAAAGTCTAGGAGTTCCCATTGTCACTCAGCAGGTTAAGAACTGGACATAGTGTCTGAAGATTTGGGTTCGATCCCTGGCCTCACTCAGTGAGTTAAGGATCCAGCATGGCTGCTAGCTGCAGTGTAGGCTACAGACGAATCTCAGATCCAGTGCTGCCATGGCTGTGGTGTAGACCACAGCTGCAGCTCCTATTCAACCCCTAGTCCAAAACTTCCATATGCTGCAGGTGCAGCAGTAAAAAGAAAAAAAAAAAAAAACTCTAAGAAAAAAAATGTAGAAATACCCCCACAGAGACAATTCCTAAGTGTTGCTATATTAAAAGTTTAGACCATGTGTGAATTTTGAAAAATAGAGAGGGCTTAAAAATACTAGATTGAACAGAGCAGAAAACCAGCAGAATGGTCTACGTTTCTAGACAACACCACCATCTTCTGGCCTTATGGGATATTGCTGCAGCATTGCACTTGGACAACTACAGCCGAAAGTCAATAATATTTTTGTCCATACCTCATTCCCCGCAAAACAAGTAAATGATCTAATCAGCTGAACAATGCATGAGCCAGACTGTTGCTACTCCAGCAGGCATAGGTCAAAATAAGTAAACCTCAGGTAAAGGTAACAATGACAGGAAAAAATCCTAGCTATCTTCTATTATAAACCTAGTCATTGTATAACCTGTACCTGATGCTTTTTTATACAAAGACAGTATAACTGCTATTTTTTTTTACTTTTTTTTTTCTTTTTTGGCCGCCAGAGGGCATATGGAGTTCCCAGGCCTGAGCCGCAGTTGCAACCTACCCTGAAGCTGCAGCAATGCTGGGTTCTTTAACCCACTATGCTGGTCTGGGGATCGAACCTGTGTCCTGGTGCTGCAGAGACACCATCGATCCCATTGCACCACAGTGGGAAGTCCTGTACTATTTTTTAATATGATTTCCAGAACCCTTTGCAATTTGGATAAGCCCCACCGTCCATCATCTCCAGGGCTCTTAGAAAATGACTGATGACAATGATGCAAAGGCTCTCAGATGCTGACATATTCTCGGCAGGTCTAAGCCACGATGGGATAACCTGGGACATTCCCACTTTCCCATCTTCAACTCAAATTCCAAGATGCCTTTATGTACAGTATACTTTGTTCCAATTTCTGTCATTGTTTTTATTCTGTAGATTCACCATTTCTAAAAAATTTCTCTGTATAGTTAAAATGTCTGAAAAACTCAAATCAACATTTATACGCCTTTTTCTTTCTTTCTTTCTTTCTTTTTTTTTTAGGGCCACACCCGTGGCATATGAACGTTCCCAGGCTAGGGGTCAAATCAGAGCTATCACACCTGCCTACACCACAGCCACAGCAACAACAGATCCAAGCCTCATCTGAGACCTACACCACAGCTCACGGCAATGTTGGATCCTTAACCCAGCAAGCAAGGCCAGGGATTGAACCCACAATCTCATGCTTATGGGTCAGATTTGTTTCCACTGTGCCACAAAAGGAACTCCATTTTTTTTTTTCTTTTAGGGTATACTCCTTTTTCAAAGTGCTTTGTGGTCTGTGAAAAGTGGTGATGTCACTCTGAATATGATTTTAGTTTTTGTTGATTTTGTTATGTTTATTAAAAAATAGAATCCTTGGGAGTTCCTGTCATGGCTCAGTGGTTAACGAATCTGACTAGGAACCATGACGTTGCAGGTTTGATCCCTGGCCTCGCTCCATGGGTTAAGGATCTGGTGTTGCCATGAGCTGTGGCATAGGTTGCAGACGTGGCTCAGATCCCGCGTTGCTGTGGCTCTGGTGTAGGCCAGCAGCTACCCCTAGCCTGGGAACCTCCATGTGCTGCGGGAAGTGGCCCTAGAAAAGGCAAAAAGACAAAGAAAGAATCCTTGAATGTTTTATCAGCTTATGTTTATTCATCATTTTTGCAGAATAAATGTACTTCGTACTTCATACTCTGGATGTGCTGGCTGAGCTGCTCTGTCTTTCAAGGAGCACCACCTTCAGGGAGCACAGTTTGCCTGTGCAGCCCAAGCTTATCCCAGACACTCCCAGACAATTGCTCCTAAGAGGCACATTCACCTAGAAAAGTGCACCAAAAAGGGAAAAGTAGAACAGCATATTTTTTCAGTTACAACCTAAGTTTTCTCTGTCTACAATTATAATACCTTATAACTTTAGTGATATTTTATGTTTTCAAGGTGCTTTCTTCAGTTATACAGCTAAAGGTCAGACATTTTTAATGCTTTATCACAAGACAAAACACAGGGCTAGTAATGAAAGAGGCAGGGCTGCAATCCAGGCCTCCTGAGCAGCCCTCTCTCTCTACTGCCTGAAAAAGACTCCCTAAACTAGCCTAGACCAAAAAAAAAAAAAAAAAAAGTCCTTACACTTCATCACACTGCAGGAATACAATAAAAAGTACATGCTTTAAAAATTGTACATACCAGAGTTCTCGTCGTGGCTGAGCAGAGATGAACCTGACTAGTATCCATGAGGATGCAGGTTCGATCCCTGACCTTGCTCTGTGGGTTAAGAATCTGGCGTTCCTGTGAGCTGTAGTGTTGTTCACAGACGCAGCTTGGATCTGGCATTGCTGTGGCTGTGGTGCAGGCCAGCAGCTGCAGCTCCGACTGGACCTCTAGCCTGGGAACCTCCACATGCTGGGGGTATGGCCCTAAAAAGACAAAAAAAAAAAACTGTACATACCAATGTGATCAATTAAATTTTGATTTTGGTTTTGGTTTTGTTTTTGTTTTTAGGGGTGTACTGGCAGCATATAGAGGTTCCCAGGCTAGGGGTCAAATCGGAGCTATAGCTGCCAGCCTACAGCACAGCTCACAGTAAAGCCGGATTCTTAACCCACTGAGAGAGGCCCAGGTTCAAACCCGAATCCTCCTGGATCCTAGTCAGGTTCATCACCACTGAGCCACAATGGGAACTCCTCCCTGGATTGGTTCTCGTGAATTTGTCAGCACTTAAGTTTCACCACAGCAGTCATCTTCGGTGGGAATGATCCTCAGGGGTCAGTAGCCTATCCCTGTCAAAGGGCTATAATTGACCAGTCCTTCACTCCATCAATAATCTGAAATGCAATTTTATTTTATTTTATTTTTGTCTTTTTGCCTTTTCTAGGCTCCTGTGGCATATGGAGGTTCTGAGGCTAGGGGTCTAGTTGGAGCTGTAGCCACCGGCCTACGCCAAAGCCACAGCAACACGGGATCTGAGCCACGTCTGCGACCTATGCCACAGCTCATGGCAACACCAGATCCTTAACCCACTGAGCAAGGCCAGGGATCGAACCTGCAGCCTCATGGTTCCTAGTCGGATTCGTTAACCTCTGAGCCACGACAGGAACTCTAAAATGCAATTTTAAACTCATCTCTCGTAATTTTGGATATCAAAGTGAATATTAAGCAAAAATCTTTAAAATTAGTCATGAAAACTAGCATGTGATCTTATATGCAGAACCAGAAGTACAGAGGCCAGATAAGAACACAGCAAAATTGGTTTCCTCAGGTCTATAAACTTGTAAATAATTAGACTTTTTCTTTCCTATGGCAAAGATTTCTATTGGAAAACATTTGGAAAATATCCATTCATGACCTTTTTCTAAGTTATAACCTAAACCAGTGTTTTCCCACACATTTGCTTTCTTTTTTTTTTTTTTTTTTTAACGGCCACACTTGTGGCATATGGAGTTCCCAGACCAGGAATCAGATCCAAGCCACAGTTTCAACTTGTGCCACAGCTGCAGCAAAGCTGAATCCTGTAAACCACAGTGCCAGGCAGGGATCGAATCTGCATCCTGGCACTGCAGAGATGCCACGGGTCCCTTTTTGCCACAGAAGGAACTCCTCCCACATATTTTCATTCTATAACATCCAACGTGTTTGTAAGTTTACCTCGTCTAGCGTGATGCAATCAAGTTATATACCCACTGATAAAAACTGAAGAGAGGAACAAGGTAAAATATATGAACAGGAGCATATCAGCATGTTCAGGAGGGACCCTGGAAAATACTAGGCCAAACAATAGTTACGCTTCACCTTGTTAATGTAATTCTCCTTTGAAACAATTATTTTTAAACCAACAGGGAAAGATAAGATCCTTATTCTGCATGTAAGTGAAATTATTAGTTTCAATGAGTTAAGAAGATTGGATTTGGAAAAGACCTCATAGATCTAAATTTTAGGCCAAGTGACTGTTCTACTCAAGAGAAATTTGATTCTGCAGGGCTTATGTGATTTACTTGAAATTACTGCTAGTTGACAAAGGTAATTCAAATATCCTTCCTATAACATAAGCTTTCCAGATGCTCTTTTTCAGCCATATTACCTAGTTCTCATCGATGTCAAAAATTAGAATAAGCAGTAGCTTACTTCTTAATTCCAACAGGAAATAGAAAACAATATAAGGCATAAAAATATCTTTGATAGAAAAATGTTGACGTTCAACAATAATTGCTTGCAAATGTAGAATTCTCAATAAAACTTTTAAGAAACCAGAGTTTCAGATTAAGTTAAAGAGACCACATCCAGTAGTTCCCATCATGGCTCAGCAGAAGCGAATCTGACTATTATCCACAAGGACACAGATTTGATCTCTGGCCTCACTCAGTCTGTTATAGATCTGGGATTGCTGTGAGCTGTAGCGAGCTGCAGATACAGCTTGGATCCCACGTGGCTATGGCTGTGGTGTAAGCTGGAAGCTATAGTTTGGAAACAACCCCTAGTGTGGGAAACTCCATATGCCATGGGTAGAGCCCTAAAAAGACAAAATAAATAAATAAATAAATAAATAATAAATAATAAAACCAAAAGGATTTCCATCCTGACTCAGAGGAGTTTGAGTTGCATTTATTAAAAAAAAAAAAAAAAAAGAGAGGATTTCCTGTCGTGGTGCAGTGGTTAACAAATCCGACTAGGAACCATGAGGTTGTAGGTTCGGTCCCTGCCCTTGCTCAGTGGGTTAACGATCTGGCGTTGCCGTGAGCTGTGGTGTAGGTTGCAGATGCCGCTCGGATCCCGCGTTGCTGTGGCTCTGGCGTAGGCTGGTGGCTACAGCTCCGATTGGACCCCTAGCCTGGAAACCTCCATATGCCGCAGGAACGGCCCAAGAAATGGCAAAAAGACAAAAATAAATAAATAAATAAATAATAAAAATAAATAAAATTTAAAAAAGAGAGCTATAACCCATTTTCACATTGAAATTATACCTTCTTGATGAGACAAAGCTAAACCATTTTTTTCCTAATATCTGTTACCTTTTGTAGACCTTTATACAAACAAATAAACAAAAAAGAGCCCTTTCTTTTTGCTCAAAAATGTTTCTCCTTTTCTCCTAATGTACACAGGCAGAAGTCTGGAACTGCTTTCAGCTCTCAAATTCTATTCTGACCCTGTGAAAAACTCATTTCTCTTCCAAATCAACATGTAACCACCACAAACATGGATCACCTTTTAATTTAATTAAATTAGTAAAGAGTTAAGCACCTTCATGTTATCCTGAAGCCTTGCCTTGGTGATTTCCGTGGAAGGTTATGGGTACAACTATACTCCTCATGTTTATTCGCTGTTCTGTGAACTGGAGATCCTGTGGCCTCTTCATCCTTTCTTAATGGTCGTGCATGGAGCACAACTTTCTTTCTCCTTTCTCCTACTTGCTATGCATGTCTTTCCCCTCAGGAACTGGAAGTGTAACCCTTCCTCTTACTTCCTGCCTAGTAATCACAATCCTTATTAAGAAACTTTAGAAAAACAATCCTTGACATTGAAATTCATAAAGACATGACTCCCAGATTTCAACCTGAAGCTCTACAATATTTTTTTTTTCTTGTTTGGTCACCCCCACAGCATACAGAGTTCCCAGGCGAGGCATCAGATCCTAGCTGCAGGCACAACCTAAGCTGAAGCTATGACAATGCCAGATCCTTAACCCACTGTGCTGGGCCAGGCATCAACCTGCACCCCAGTGCTCCCAAGCCGATCACATTGTGCCACACGAGGAACTCCATCTACAATATTTTAAACAAACAAATCCTAACTTTCTCTTAATGGTATTAATAAGAATTGACAAACCCTTCGCTAGACTGCCAAAAAAAAAAAAAGAGAGAGAGAAAGAGCAAGCAGGTTCCAATTACTAGAATCAGAAATGAGACGACATGACCACTGACCATATAAAGAAATAAAAAGGTATAAAAGGAATATTATAAACAACTCTACACCAAATTAGATAACTTAGATGAAAGGGACAAATCCCTAAAGACACGCAAAATACCAAAACTGCCTCAAGAAGTAGTAGTATAATCTGGCTACAACTATAGCACCTGAAGAAATTGAATTAGTAATAAAATAAAAAACTACACAAAATAAAGCTTCAGAATTCCACCAATTAAAGTAAGAAATGACAGAAATGGGGGAGTTCTCTGATGGCCTAGCAGGTTGAGGCTCCTACATTCTCACAGCTGTGGCTCTGGTTGCTGTTGTGCGGCATAGATTTCAATCCCTGGCCAGGAATTCCCACATACTGCCTAGGTGGCAAAAAAGCAAAATATATACAAAAAAGAAAAAAAAATGGGAGAGAGAACCTGAAATAAACGTTGCAACTCTCATTGAAAAAGAAAGAAATAAAGAAATGACAGAGGTGGGATTAAGATGGCAGAATAGAAGGACTGGACCTCACTTTCTCTCATAAAAACAACAAAATTACAACCAAATGTGAACAACCTTCAACCAAATGGACTAGAAACATTCAAAAAGATGTCCTGCTCCAGACAACAAAGAGGAGGCCACATCAAAATGGTAGGAGGGGTGATTTTGCCATATAAGCAACCTTATACTGCTGGGTGGGAAGCCCACAGACTGGAAAGTAACTGTATCACAGAGACTCACCTACAGGAGTGAGAGTTCTGAGCCCCATGTCAAGTCCTCATGCATGGGGATCTGGCAATGGGAGAAAGAGCCCCTGGAACATCTGCCACTGAAGCCCAGTGGGGCTTGGTGCAGAAACTCCATGGGACTGGAGGAAATGAAGACCCCATTCTTGAAAGGTGCACACATGATTTCATGTGCACTGGGTCCCAGGGCAAAGCAGAGATCCATAAGAATCTGGGTTGGACCTGACTGCAGTTCTAGGATCATCGCCTGGGGAAAACAGGTTGACTGTGGCTCCTTGTGGGGAAGAACATTGGAGGCAGAGCTCTCGGGGATATTCATCAGCATGCATTTCTCTGGAGGTGGCCATTTTGGGAAAATCTGGCCCCACCCAGAAGGACTGAGAAGCCCCAGGCCAAACAATAATCCAGGTGGGATCATAGCCCCACTCATCATAAACCGGCTGCCTAAAGATCCCCCAGACACACAGCCACCTCTAATCTCTCCCAGAGACAAAGCCCCAACCACCAAAGGGATAGGAATCAGCCCCACCTACCAGTGGGCAGGCACCAGTCCCTCCCATTAGGAAGCTACAGCAAGGCCCTCACATCAACTTCAGCCACAAAGGAGGCAGACATCAGAAGTAAGAGTTGGACTTCCCACTGTGGTGCAACAGAAAAATGAATCCGTCTAGGAACTGTGGGGTTACAGTTTGACCACTGGCCTTGCTCGGTGGGTTAAGGATCTGGTGTTGCTGTGAACTGTGGTGTAGGGTGGCAGACACAGCTTAGATCCTGCATTGCTGTGTGCTATGGTGTAGGCTAGCAGCTGTAGCTCCAATTTGACCCCTAGCCTGGGAACCTCCGTATGCCACAGGGTGTGGCCCTAAAAGCAAAAAAAAATAACGAATAAATAAATAAAATAGTAATAATAATAATAAAAATAAAAAGAAGTAAGAGAGGCTACAACTCTATTAGTCTGCAAAAAGGAGACCACAACCAAAAACCTATAAAAATGAAAAGGCAGAGAACTATAACTCAGATGAGGGAGAAAGAAAAAACCCCAGAAAAACAGCTAAGTGATCTGGAGATTATCAGCCTCCAGGAAAAGACTAGACTGATGATGCTGAAGATGATGCAAGACATTGGAAAAAAACTGGAGGCAAAGACTGATAATTTACAGAAAACACTGAGCAAAGAGATACAAGATATAAACTTAAGCAAGAAGAGATGCAAAATACAATAACTGAAATAAAAAATTCATTAGAAGCAGCCAACAGCAGAAAACAGGAGGCAGAAGAACAGTAAGCAAGGTGGAGGACAGACTGGCAGAAATCACTGATGTGGAACAGAAAGAAGAACAAAGATTGAAAAGAAATGAAGACAGTCTCAGAGAGAACTCTGGGACAATGTTAAATGCACCAACATCCGTATTATAGGGTGCCAGAAGGAGAAGAGAGAGAGAAAAGGACAGAAAAAAATATTCAAAGAGCTAACAGCTGAAAACTTCCCTAACAATGGGAAAGGGAACCACTCACTCAAATCCAGGAAGCACAACGAGTATCATATAAAATAAACCCAAGGAGGAACACCCCAAGACACATATTAATCAAACTGACCAAAATTAGAGACAAAGAGAAAATATTGAAAACAGCTAGGGAAAAGAAACAAATAAGTACAAAGGAACCCCTGCCCCTGATAAGATTATCAGCAGATTTTTCAGCAGAAACTCTGCAAGCCAGAGGGAGTGGCATGGTATACTTAAAGTGACGAAAGGAAAAACCTCCAACCAAGATTACTGTACCCAGTAAAGCTCTCATTCAGATTTGAAGGAGAAATCAAAAGCTTCACAGATAAGCAAAAGCTAAGACAATTCAGCAACACTAAACTAGCTTTATAGCAAATACTAAAGGAACTTACTTCTCTAGGCAAGAAAAGAAAAGACAATAACTAGAATAAAAATACCACAAATGACAAGGTTCACCAATAAAGGCATATATACACTAAAGATAGGAAATCATCCATGCACAATTATGCTACCAAAGTCAGAAATCATGAGAAAAGGAAGAAACAAACGCAGGACACTGGAGATGCACTCACAATTAAGAGACCAACAACTTAAAACAATCTTATATGTATTAGACTTCTATATTGAAACTTCAAGGCAATTGCAAAGCAAAAATCTAAAGTGATACACAAACAAATAAGATAAATTAACTCAGAGTTCCTGCCCTGGCAGAGCAGAAACAAACCAATGAGGAAACATGAGATTGTAGGTTCAATTCATCCACAGACGCAGCTTGAATCTGGCATTGCTGTGGCTGTGGTGTAGGCCGGAAGCTGCAGCTCTGATTAGACCTCTAGCCTGGGAACCTCCACATGCCATGGATGTGGCCCTAAAAGGACAAAAAGACAAAAAAAAAAGAAAAAAGAAAAGAAAAGTTGACTCAAATACAACACTTGAGATAGTCATCAAACCACAAGAGGAGAGAACAAGAGAAGAAGGGAAGAAAAAAGAGCAACAAAACAAAATCCAAAGCAATTAATAAAATGGCAATAAGAATATACATATCAATAATTACCTAAATGAAAATGGACTAAATACCCCCAACCAAAAGACATAGACTGGATGAATGGTTACAAAACAAGACCCATATATATGCTGTCCTCAAGAGACCCACTTCACTTCTAGGAACACATACAAATTGAAAGTGAGAGGATGGAAGAAAAATATTCCATGCAAATGGGAACTAAAAGTAAGCTGGGGGAGTTTCCGTCATGGCACAGTTGTTAACGAATCCGACTAGGAACCATGAGGTTGCGGGTTCGGTCCCTGCCCTTGCTCAGTGGATTAACGATCCGGCGTTGCCATGAGCTGCAGTGTAGATTGCAGACGTGGCTCAGATCCCACGTTGCTGTGGCTCTGGCGTAGGCCGGTGGCTACAGCTCCGATTGGACCCCTAGCCTGGGAACTTCCATATGCCGTGGGAGCAGCCCAAGAAATAGCAAAAAGACAAAAGACAAAAAAAAAAAAAAAAGAAAGAAAGCTGGAGTAGCAACACACATATCAGACAAAATATACCTTAAAATAAAGAATACTATAAGAGACAAGGAAGGACATTACATAATGATCAAAGGATCAATCCAAGAAGAAGGTAGAAAATTTTTAAATATATATGTGCCCAACATAGGATCACCACAATATAAAAGGAAACTGCTAACAACCTTAAAAGGAGAAATCAACAAAGCACAATAATAGTGGAGGACTTTAACACCCCACTTACAGCAATGGACAGATCATCCATACAGAAAATCAATAAGGAAACACAGGCCCTGAATGAAGCATTGGACCAGATGGATTTAATAGGTATTTACAGGACATTCCACCCAAAAGTAGCATAATACACATTCTTCTCAAGTGAAAATGCAACATTCTCTAAGATTATTCATATCTTGGGCTACAAATCCAGCCTCAGTAACTTTAAGAAAATTGAAATCACATCAACCATCTTTCCGACGACAACACTATATGACTGGAAATCAACTACAAGAAAAAAAACTTCAAAAAACACAAAAACGGGAGTTCCTGTGGTGGCTCAGTGGTTGACAAATCTGACTAGAAACCATGAGGTTGCGAGTTCGATCCCTGGCCTTGCTCAGTGGGTTGAGGATCCTGCGTTGCCGTGAGCTGTGGTGTAGGTCGCAGATGTGGCTTGGATCCCACATTTTTGTGGCTCTGGCGTAGGCTGGCAGCTACAGCTCTGATTGGACCCCTAGTCTGGGAAACTCCATATGCTGCAGGAGCAGCCCAAGAAATGGCAAAAAGACAAACAAACAAAACAAAACAAAACAAAAAAACACAAAAACTTGGAGACTAAACAACATGCTACTAAACAACCAATGGATCACTTGAAGAAATCAAAGAGGAAATTAAAAAATACCTAGACGCAAATGACAACTAAGATACTACACTCCAAAATCTATGGGATAGAAAAAGCAGGTTTTTTTTTTTGTTTATTTGGTTTTTTGCCTTTTCTAGTCCTGTTCCATCAGCATATGGAGGTTCCCAGGCTAAGGGTCCAATCGGAACTGTAGCCACCAGCCTCCGCCAGGGCCACAGTAATGCAGGATCCAAGCCACGTCTGCGACCTACACCATAGCTCACAGCAACGCCAGAACCTTAACCCACTGAGCAAGGCCAGGGATCGAACCCACAACCTCATGGTTCCTAGTTGGATTCATACAACTGAGCCATGACGGGAACTCCGCAAAAAGCAGTTCTAAGAGGGAAGTTTACAGCAATACAAGCCTGACTCAGGAAACAAGAAAAGCTCAAATAAACAACCTAACTTTACATTTAAAACAGCTAGAAAGAGAAGAACGGACAAGATTTAAGTTAGCAGAAGGAAAGAAATCATAAAAATCAGAGCAGAAATCAATGAGATAGAAACAAAGAAAACCATAGAAAAGATCAATGAAACGGAAAGCTGGTTCTTTGAAAAACAAAATTGATAAACCCTTAGCCAGACTTATCAAGAAAAAAAGAGAGAGGACTCAAATCAATACAATTAGAAATGAAAAAGGAGAAGTTACAACAGACATCACAGAAATACAGAGGATCATAAGAGACTACTACATGCAACTATATGCCAATAAAATGGACAACCTAGAAGAAATGGACAAATTCTTAGAAAAGTACAATCTTCCAAGACTAAACAAGATGAAATAGAAAAGATGAACAGACCAATCACAAGTACTGAAATTGAAACTGTGATTAAAGAACTTCCAACAAACAAAAGTCCAGGACCAGATGGCTTCACAGGAAAATTCTATCAAACATTTAAAGAAGAGCTAACACCTATCCTTCTGAAACTATTCCAAAAAATTGCAGAGGAAAGGACACTCCCAAACTCATTCTATGAGGCCACCATTACCCCAATACCAAACCAGACAAAGATACCACAAAAAAAGAAAATTACAGGCCAATTTCACTGATGAACATAGATGCAAAAATCCTCAACCAATTATTAGCAAGCTGAATCCAACAATACATTAAAGGATTGTACATCATGATCAAGTGGGATTTATCCCAGGGATGCAAGGATATTTTAATATCCGCAAATCAATCAGTATGATACATCACATTAACAACTGAAGAACAAAAACCATATGATCCTCTCAAGAGATGCAGAAAAAGCCTTTGATATTATCCAACACCCATTTCTTTCTTTCTTTCTTTCTTTCTCTCTTTTTTTTTTTTGTCTTTTTGTCTATTTAGGGCCACACCCAAGGCATATGGAGGTTCCCAGGCTAGGGGTCTAATAGGACCTGTTGCCACCAGCCTACATCACAGCCATAGCAATGACAGATCTGAGCAGCATCTGTGACCTATACCACAGCTCACAGCAATGCAGGATTCTTAACCCACTGAGCGAGGCCAGGGATCGAACCTGCAACCTCATGATTCCTAGTCAGATTTGTTTCCACTATGCCATGACAGGAAATCCCTTCAAAACATATTTCTGGTAAAAACCCTTCAGAAAGTGGGCATAGAGGGAGCCTAACTCATCATAATAAAGGCCATATATGACAAACTCACAGCTAACATCATTCTCAATGGTGAAAAGCTGAAAGAATTCCTGCTGAGATCAGGAACAAGACAAGGATGTCCACTCTCGCCATACTATTCAGCAAAATTTGGAAGTCCTAGCCACAGCAATCAGAGAAATAAAAGAAATAAAAGGAATCCAAATTGGAAAGGAAGAAGTAAAACTATCACTATTTGCAGATGACATGATACTATAACTAGAGAATCCTAAGACTCAACCAGAAAACTTAGAGCTCATCTGTGAATTTGGCCAAGTTGCAGGATACAAAATTAATACACAGAAATAGACTGCATTTCTATATACTAACAATGAAAGATCAGAAAGAGAAAATTAGGGAAACAATCCCGTTTACCATCACAAACAAAAGAATAAAATACCTAGGAGTAAACCTACCTAAAGAGACAAAAGACCTGTACTCTGAAAACTATAAGACACTGATGAAAGAAATCAAAGACGACACAAACAGATGGAAAGACATACCATGCTCTTGGACTGGAAGAGTCAGTCATCAAAATGACTATAGCACCCAAGGCAATCTACAGATTCAATGCAATCCCTATCAAATTACCAAGAACATTTTTCACAGAACTCAAACAAAATGTTTTAAAGTTTGTTTGGAAGCACAAAAGACCCAGAATAGCCAAAGCCATCCTGAGAAAGAAAAATGGAGCTGAAGGAATCAGGATCCCTGACTTCAGACTATACTACAAAGGTATAGTCATCAAAACCACATAGTACTGGCACAAAGACAGAAAGGTAGATCAGTGGAAAAGGATAGAAAGCCCAGAATTAAACCCACGCACCTACAGTCAACAAATCTATGACAAAGGAGGCAAGAATATACAAAAGAGAAAAGACGGCCTATTCAATAAGTGGTGCTGGGAAAACTGGACAGCCACATGGAAAAGAATGAAATTAGAACACTCCCTAACACCATACACAAAGATAAACTCAAAGTGGATTAAAGACCTAAATATAAGACCAGATACTATAAAATTCTTAGAGGAAAACATAGGCCAAACACTCTCCCACATAAATGACAGCAACATCTTCTCAGATCCACCTCCTGGAGTAATGACAATAAAAACAAAAATAAACAAATAAACTTAAAAGTTTCTGCACAGCAAAGGAAACCCTAAACAAAACGAAAAGACAACCCACAGAATGGGAGAAAATCTTTGCAAATGAAGCGACTAACAAGGGATTAATCGCCAACATTTATAAACACCTTCTGCAGCTCCATACCAAAAAAACAAACAACCACATCAAAAAAGGGCCAGAAGATCTAAAGAGACAATTCTCCAGAGAAGACATACAGATGGCCAAAAAACACATGAAAACATGTTCAACATCACTCATTATATGAAAATCAGAACCACAATGAGGTACCACCTTACACCAGCCAGAATGGCCATCATCAAAAAAGTCTACAAACAATAAGTGCTGGAGAGGGTGAGCAGAAAAAGGAACCCTATTACGCTGTTGGTGGGATTGTAAATTGGTGCAACCACTGTGGAAAACAGTATGGAGATTCCTCAGAAAACTAAAAACAAAACTACCACTTGATCCAGCAATCCCACTCCTGGGCATCTATCCAGAGAAAACCATGACTAGAAAAGACACATGTACTCCAATGTTCATTGCAGCACTATATACAATAGCCAAGACATGGAAACAACCTAAATGTCCATCAACAGAGGAGTGGGGTAAAGAAGAAGTGGTACATATACACAGTGGAATATTACTCAGCCATTAAAAGGAAAGAAATAACGGCATTTGCAGCAACATGTAGACCTAGAAATTATTATGCTAAGTGAAGTCAGTCAATCAATGAGACACCAACATCAAATGCTATCACTGACATGTGGAATCTGAAAAAAGGACACAATGAACTTCTTTGCAGAACAGATACTGATTCACAGACTTTGAAAAACTTGTGGTTTCCAAAGGAGACAGGTCGCGGGGTGGGAGGATGTGCTGGGGTTGTGGGGTGGAAATGCTATAAAATTTGGTTTTGTTGATCGTTGTACAACTATAAATGTAATAAAACTCAATGAGTAATAAAAATAAGTAAATAAATAATAAAGTAAGAAATAACAAAAATTTTTCACAAATTCTTCCAAAAAATAGAAGCAGGGGAGTGGGGGGACACTTCCAACTCATTTTATTAGGCCAGTGTTGCTGATTCAGAATCAAAGACATCACAAGAAAAGTAGACTACAAACCAGTAACTTATGAATACAGACACAAAAAATCCTCAACAAAATAGTACTAGCAAACTGAACATTGAATTATACACCATGACCAAGTACAATTCACCCTGGAACTTCAAGTTTGGTTTAACATTTGAAAATCAATTCAAGAAAAAAAAATCAATTGATGTAACACATCATATCAATAAAATAAGAAACAAAAATCACATAATCATCTCAACAGACGCGGAAAGAAAATTTGACAAGACCTGGTATCCTTTTGTGATGAAAAATATTTTTAAGAAGGAGTAGAAAGGAACTTGCTCAACCTAATAAAGGGCATCAGTGAAACATACCAATTAACTTCCACACTTAACAGTGAAAGAATAGAAGAGTTCCCCCACGATCGTGAACAAGACAAGGATTCTGCTTTCACCACTTCTATTCAGCTCTGTGCTGGGGATACTGGCCAGGGCAATTGGGTAAATAAATGACTGAACAAGTAAAAGACATCCAGATCAGAAAACAGTAAAACTATTATTCCTTAAAGATAATGTGATTGTATGAGAATCCTAAAGAATCCACAAAAAAAGAAAATATTAGAATAAGTTCAGCAAGGTTGTAAGATATAATATCAATGCACAAAAATCCGCTGTATTTCTATACACCTGCAATGACTATTATAAGAATAATTTTTTTTGTCTTTTTTGGGGGGGGCTGCACCCTCAGCATATGGAATTTCCCAGGCTAGGGGTCAAATTGGAGCTGCAGCTGAGGCCCAACAGCCACAGAAATGCAGGGTCTGAGCCAAGTCTCAACCTATACCACAGCTCTGGCAATGCCAGATCCTTAACCCACTGAGTGAGGCCAGGGATTGAATTCTCAACTTAATGGATATCAACAGGACTTGTTACCACTGAGCTACAACAGGAAGTCCCCAAGAATAAAATGAAGAAAAAAATCCATTTATAATAGCATCAAAAAGAATAATAGGGATAAATTTAACAAAAGAAGTACAAAACCTATATTCTGAAAACTACAAAACATTGTTGAAGGAAATTAAAGATTTAAAGCAAATGCGAAAACAACCTATGTTCATGAATCATAAGGCTTAACACTTTTAAATGGTGATACTCCCCAAAGTAAGTCACAAATTCAAGGCAATCTTAGATCCTAACTTTTTATGGAAATTGACAAGCTGATTCTAAAATTCTTATGGAATTGCAAAGGACCCAGAATAGCCAAAACAACCTTGAAAAAAAAAAAGTTGGAAGACTCACACTTCCCAATTTCAAAATTTCCAAGCAAGCAGTAATAATCAAAATGCATGATACCAGCACAGCAGAAACGACTGGCACAATTGGAATAAATTTGAGATTCCAGAAATAAACCTAAACATCAATGGTCAGCTGCTTTTCGACAAAAGTGCCAAGATCATTCAGTGGGCATAGGATAGTCTTTTCAACAAATGGTGCGGAACAACTGGACATTCAAAGGAGTGAAGGTGGACTCTTACCTGTTAATTTTTGTAACAGATATAAAAATTAAAGAATCCTGGAGTTCCCATCGTGGCGCAGAGGAAATGAATCTGACTAGGAAACATGAGGTTTCGGGTTCGATCCCTGGCCTCACTCAGTGGGTTAAGGATCTGGTGTTGCCGTGAGCTGTGGTGTAGGTTGCAGACATGGCTTGGACCCTGCATTGCTGTGGCTGTGATGTAGGCCAGCGGCTACAGCTCCAATTAGACCCCTAGCCTGGAAACCTCCATATGCTGCAAATTCGGCCCTAAAAAGACAAAAGACAAAAAAAAAAAAAATTAAAGAATCCTTTGAGAAAGGATTAAAGACCTAAATTAAGCTATAAAAATCTTAGAAGAAAACAAAAGAATAAATCTTCCTGAGCTCGAATATGGCAGTGGATTCTTAGATATGACAACAAAAACAAGGATGAAAATAGAAAAAAAAGATATATTGGGGTACATTTAAATTTAAAACTTTAGTACTTCATATGACATAAGTAAGAAAAGTTAACCCAGGCGTTCCCGTTATGGTGCAGAGGAAATGAATCTAACTAGGAACCATGAGGTTGGGGGTTTGATCCCTGGCCTCACTCAGTGGGTTAAGGATCTGGCGTTGCCATGAGCTGTGGTGTAGTTTGCAGATGCGGCTCGGATCTCATGTTGTTGTGGCTGTGGCATAGGCTGGCAGCTATAGCTTTGATTGGACCCCTAGCCTGGGAACCTCCATATGCCGCAGGTGTGGCCCTAAAGAGGGAGAGGAAAAAAAAAAAAAAAAAAAGCAAAGGATCCAAATAGACATTTCTACAAAGACATACAAATGTCCAACAAGCACATGAAAACACAATAATAGGGAAATACAAATCAAAATCATGAGATGCCATCTCACACCCAGCAGGATGACTAGAATCAAAAAGTCAGATAACAGGTGTTGCCAAGAATGTTGAGAAATCAGGAAGTTCCTGTGTGGCACAGAGGGTTAAGGATCTGGTGTTGCCGCAGTTGTGGCACAAAACACAACTGCAGAATGGGTTCGAACCTGGGCCCAGGAACCTCCACATGCCATGGGTGTAGTCAAAAACAAAAACAAACGAACAGAAAGAATGTGGAGAAATCAAAACCCTCATACACTGCTGATAAGATTGAAAAATGGTGCAGCTGCTTTGGAAAACTGTTTGGCAAGGTCACCAAAATGTTAAACATGGAGTCGCCAAACTCAATAATTCCTCTTCTAGGTATGTACCCAAGAGAAATGACATGTCCACACAAAACCTTGTACACAAATGTTTATGGCAGCATTATTCATAACAGCCAAAGGGTGGAAACAACCAAAATGTCTACTGACTGGCAAGTGGATAAACAAATACAGGATATCTATGCAATGGACTATCATTTGCCCGTAAAAAGGAATAAAGTAATGACATAGCTACAACACAGAATGAACCTTAAAAACACCATGCTGAGTGAAAGAAGCCAGTCACAAAAGACCATGTATTACATGATTCCATTCATGTAAGTTCAGAATAGGAACTCTATATAGAAGGTAGGTTAGCCATTGCCTAGGGCTGAAGTGGGGGTGGGGCAAAGGGCAGGGAATGGGGACAAATGAAAACAACAGCTAAAGGGCACAGTTTCTCTCTGAGGTGATGAAATGTGCTTAACTGGTGATCACTGCACAGATCTCTGAATATAGTACAAACCACTGAGCTGTCCATTTTAAATTTGTTAATTGTATGATATGCAAATCACATCTCAATAAAGCTGCTAAAATTTTATTTGGTGACAAAATCTCTTTGCTTAAGATCAAATCAAATAGGTCAAATCAAATAGTCATCTCCTAGTTTGGTACTAGCACTGCCCCCATTCCCTCACCATACATTTGGGGGGAAAAAAAAAGAGCTTTTGTAAATGTAAGGTGACAACTGGTCAATAATGTCTAATGTATAAATTAATGGATTTCAGAATCAACTCAAAATGCAGGCTGATATGACTAAAAGAGTCTCTGGAAGCATGTTAGTGGGCACTAGCTATCCCTGTGCCTCAGCCACTCCGTCAAACTCTTTGAAGCACCAATTAGAGAGCAGAATTCTGTGTACTTTCTATTACCCACTGACCACACTGAAGGTAATCTTAGGCAGCTTGCTGCCTTGGTCAGGGCCTAAGCTTCCCTAGGTCATCCTCCCTAAAAGTAACTCTGGCCTCATCTGCCAGTGACTCAATACCCCAGATATTTTGCAGTTTGTGGTAGGTTATGCGGTGGGTACTGTAAGAGACACATGCCTTCCAAATTGCTGCCTCTTGGGTAGAGCCACCAAAGGAGAAATGGAAAACTGGGTTGGCGCATTGAGGAGTGGGTAGCACCTGTTTTTTAATGGAGGAGACAGTAGCTAGGGTATCAGGAAGATTTTCCAAGCTGTATGTAGGATGGTTACTTGGTCATTCCCAAGAATGCTGTCCCCAAAGAGAGAAAAAAATTCACATTTGTGCAGAGATGCAGCAAAAGGAAATAAACTTGAAGTCAGAACTCAGTTCTGTAACTGCTCTGATAGAGATATGCATCCTTAGACAGGGGAACCTTAATTTCTCTGATCTCCATGTCATTAATATATCAATTCAGTGGACTGGAAGACCTGATTCAAGTCAAAAATCCTGAAATTTCAGGCCATGAAATATTAACTCACATGTAAAAATAGCAAACGGTAGTTAAAATTCTAGTTTTGACCAGAATCCCAAAAGGCTGTGGTTGCCAACAAGGAGAGGGAGTGGGCGTTTGGGGATAGTAGATGCAAACTATAGCATTTGGAGTGGATAAGCAATGGGATCCTGCAGTATATCCCAAGGAAGTGTATCTGATCACTTGCGATGGAACACGATGGAGGGTAATGTGAAAAAAAGAATGTATATATATATATATATATATATATAACTGGGTCACTTTACTGTACAGCAGAAATTGACAGAACATTGTAAACCATCTATAATTAAAAAAAAAAAAAAAGCCCAAAAGGTTAGCTACCTTCAAAAATGCTAGGAAACATCTATTTAAGAACATTAGTTCTAGAGTTCCCATCGTGGCGCAGTGGTTAACGAATCCGACTAGGAACCATGAGGTTGCAGGTTCGGTCCCTGGCCTTTCTCAGTGGGTTAAGGATCCGGCGTTGCCGTGAGCTGTGGTGTAGGTCGCAGACGCGGCTCGGATCCCACGTTGCTGTGGCTCTGGCGTAGGCCGGTGGCTACAGCTCCGATTCGACCCCTAGCCTGGGAACCTCCATATGCCGCAGGAGCGGCCCAAGAAATAGCAAAAAAAAAAAAAAAAAAGAACATTAGTCCTAAATTTAGTAGAATCAGAGAAAGCAATATTTCACTTCACAGGAATATGTGAACCACCCCCAGGAGAGGTGACAACTTTTCTCCTTTACTTCTAACAGCCACGACCACTTCAGAACTGATGTCACGAAGTGATTCACAAACCAAATACAAGTCCAGTGTAACTATAGTAACCACACCAAGCACATCTCAGAAGGAAATATTAACCATTTAATACCCACATTTAAATGCCTTAATGATTATAAAGGAACTTATACTTTAAAAGTAGAATATGCTATAAACAATATGTTAAAAGTTCTTCAAAACTAGATGGCTTCTAGTTTATGTGTTTGGCTATTTGGTTTTTAAGATTTTATATAGGCTTTGGCTAATCTCAAATTATTTAACTGTTCGAAAGCAATGCTGCTTTCATTGGTATAAAAGTTAAGCGCATGTTAAAAACAGATCTGACTCCTGTACTTATCTACTATAAGTACGAAATTGTTATTTTAAGCCAAAGGAAAAAATTTATGAAATTGCATAGTCTAACCTACTTTCTTGTTTAGTAGAGCATGAAACCAGAAGTGTGAATGAGTTACTTTAAGCAGTTGATGGTTTGTAACTAAAGCATAACTAATGCCTTCTAATAGTCAAATGCCTGGCACAGATTACTACTTTACTAGCAATATTATTTTTGAATATAAAGCCTACGATTTGTTTGGCTCAACTCTTGCCTTTGTTCAGAAGCAGAAAAATACTTTCAAATGTGCGTACATTCCAGAACTGCCAAGTTATTGATGTTTCTGCAGACCACAGCTAAAAACGTATACCTCAATACCAGAAAAAAATCTTAAAGGCACTTGGACTATTCAATTAGTTGAAACTGAATTTAATAAGTTTTATTCAATAAGTCCACGCTTGAGTAATGAAGTTTCTAGGTTTCTGATATTCTATTAAATAAACACACCTATTAATTATATATATATATATATACACAGAACTACTTTCGTGCACATATTGTCAAAAAGAACACATTAGAAGCATTATATTAAAAAATTCTTACAATTTTAATAGAAAAACAACTTTTATGACAGAATTATATATACAAGGTAAATTTAATTTTTAAAAAGAAAATTGTTAGTAAGAAGAGTAACATAATTCTAGTGATAAATACACTGAAATATTTTGAAATAAATCATCTTTAAAGGAAAATATTAATTCATGCTGGACTCTAATACTAAAGTGCATAAAAAGGAAATTTATTTTACAATATACACCAAAGGTGCATTATAAGTGCATGTGCTACTCTGGCACAATGAGGCAGAAAGCCCAGCCTCAAAGATAACACAACCTTGAGCTTAATAGCATCTGCTTCTTAGTTCATGTTTCATAAATAGTTTGTTCGAAAAGCTGAAAATTACAAGCAATTTTCTGTTGAGAGCTTTATGAGTAATTTTGGCAACAGAATAAAGAAGTCTTAATTCTTGCTAATTCTTTCATGTTATGTCAGTCTCTCAAGAAACATCTGATCGTTTTCCAATAAAAAATGATAGAAGAAGGATATTTTCGGACTTTTTAAATGTTAAATCATAAATATTTATCATGGAGTTCCCGTCGTGGCGCAGTGGTTAACAAATCCGACTAGGAACCACGAGGTTGCAGGTTCGGTCCCTGCCCTTGCTCAGTGGGTTAACGATCCGGCGTTGCCGTGAGCTGTGGTGTAGGTTGCAGACGCGGCTTGGATCCTGCGTTGCTGTGGCTCTGGCGTAGGCCGGTGGCTACAGCTCCGATTCAACCCCTAGCCTGGGAACCCCCATATGCCTCGGGAGCGGCCCAAGAAATAGCAACAACAGCAACAACAACAAAAAGACAAAAAAAAAAAAAAAGAATCTGGCATTGCTATGGCCTGTGGTGTGGGTCGCAGATGCAGCTTGGATCCAGAGTTGCTATGGCTCTAGCTTAGGCCAGCAACTACAGCTCCAACTGGACCCCTGGCCTGGGAACCTCCGTGTGCATGGCTGCGGCCCTAGAAAAGACAAAAAAATAAATAAATATTTATCATATGTAAAGAAAAGGTTGGGGGTTGGGGCCTCCACTTGCATAATAAAGTTCCCCATCCAGGGATCAAATCTAAACTGCATCTGTGACCTATGCCACAGCTGCAGCAATACCAGATCCTTAACCCACTGCACCAGAGCACAAACTCTTAAAATTTTTTTAAAGAATGAATTTTAGGGAGTTCTTGCTGTGGTGCAATGGGAGTAGCAGTGTCTCTGCAGCGCCAGGACACAGGTTTAATCCCTAGTCCAGCACAGTGGGTTAAAGGATCCAGCACTGCCGCAGCTGTGGCAAAGGTTACAACTGTGGCTCAGATCTAATCCCTGGCCTGGGAACTCCATCCACATGCCTTGGGGTAGCCAAAAATGAGAGGGAAAAAAAAAGGGAATAAATTTTAGTGTATCTTGCTGTTCCCTTGAGTTGCAGTGGCTTAAGGATCCAGTGTTGTTACTTCAGCAACCTGGTTTGCTGCTGTGGCATGGGTTCAACCCTTAGCCCAGGAACTTGCACATGCCGTGGGTGCAGACAAAAAAAAAAAAAAAAAAAGAGTAAATTTTAGGATACCTTCTTTTTTTTTCTTTGTACAGCTGTACCTACAGCAAATGGAAGTTCCTGAGCCAGAGGTTGAATCAGAGCTGCAAGTGCAGCCTACATCACAGTCACAGCAACAGCAGATCTGAGCTGCATCTGTGACCTACATCCCAGCGTGCAGTAACAACACCAGATCCTTAACCTACTGAACAAGGCCAGGAACTGACCCTACATCCTCAGAGAGAAAATGTCAGGTCCTTAACCCACTAAGCCACAACGGGAACTCCTATCTTTAGATTTTAATTTTTAAATCAGTAAATCATTGTATTTGTGATAGTAATTAAAGTGTTGAAAAAAATAATTTGCACCGCTAACTGGTACACAGTTACTTTCTTAAGATGACCAATGGATGGAGGTACTGAACTAGAGCTGTGTGGAGACACTGCTTCTTTACAATGTCACACTGTGACAGCTTTCTCCATGCTTACTGTTGCTCAATTTAAAAACAAATGTCAGCATGGAAGCACTCACATATGCTATTTTTCAGTGGCCTCAGGTAATGATCCTCTGATTTACATTCATCACATATACACGGATATTTATACCACAAAGGTAAAAGGAAAGAAAAAAATATGGTTTCAGAAGATGGAATCCATGACAGGCTAGTAACGAATCCTTTGACCACAGAAAATATACAAAAGCTGCCAATATTAATTACAGATAATTTATCAATATCTTAAAGGGTATGATAAATTTTTTCTAAAATACCCAATTCAGGAGTTCCCATCATGGCTCAGTGGTTAATGAATTTGACTAGCATTCATGAGGACTCGGGTTCGATCCCTGGCCTCACTCAGTGGGTTAAGGATCTGGCATTGCTATGGCCTGTGGTGTGGGTCACAGATACAGCTTGGATCCCGAGTTGCTGTGGCTCTAGTGTAGGCCAGCGACTACAGCTCCAATTGGACCCCTGGCCTGGGAACCTCCATGTGCATGGGTGTAGCCCTAAAAAAGACAAAAATAAACAAATAAAAAAGACAAAAAAAAATAATAAGATACCCAATTCACTTTTATAATGACTCAAACTAACAAATTATTTATAAATTATTCGTGTACCTTCATGTGAGGTTTGTTTTGTTATTAATATTTATGCTTTTCTGGTACTAGTTTTTTTCCTACTCCTGCATCCACGCCTTTCCATACATCTCTGGAAAGTTATAATATCCCTATGGTTATGAATAAACTACAAAATAATTCATCAAAATGTATTTTCACCTATGTAATAAATCTGTTATGAAGTTAATTTTCCTAATTTATATAAAATAATCCATTAATCTATGAAAAATATTAATTTTACTATGGCTCAAACCCTTAGACAAATATCTTTCTGATTACCTGTTAATGTAATGAAAACTGAGCAAATTTTATATTCATATTTAAACTACTACCTATAAACAAATTAACATTTATTAAAATAGGATATATATTTAATTTATACTAAATTTCACTCAGATGTATAAAGTTTTCATCCCTAAATTTTAAATACACACATCATGATCTTTTTCAAACATTATTAGTCAAATACATATAAAAGTGAAACATGACATCCAAGACAGATTGTGACTTTTAAAATAATGAAGCTCTATACAGCTAGTGAGGTACAATGTGTAAAATTCAAATGAAACACAGGTATATATTTTTTTTTTTTGTCCACACCCTTGGCATGTGCAAGTTCCCCGGACACCAGGGACTGAACCTGTGCCATAGTAGTAACCTGGCCCACTGCAGTGACAACGCTGGTTTCTTAACCCACTGAGCCACAAGAGAACTCCCAGGTATATTCTTACAGAATATAAATGTTACTCCTATAGTACAGAGCGATATTTACAAGCAAACATGATCCAAACAGCACATGCAGATTCAGGGTAAGTAAACACTCGGACACGAACTGCCAGTCGCACCTGGTCTCCACGGCAACAGATTATTTCTTCACAGAAAGGAGACCTACAGAAGAAAGAAAATGCATTCAGTTAAGAAACAAACGTAGGTTTTACTTTCCTATTCCTAACAAAGTCAGCATTTAAAAGGACTTTTTAAGGAGTTCTCCTCATGGCTCAGTAGTTACCAAATCCAACTAGGACCCATGAAGTTTCGGGTTCAATCCCTGGCCTTGCTCAGTGGTTAAGGATCCAGCGTTCCCATGAGCTCTGGTGTAGGCTGCAGACTCGGCTCGGATCCCGCGTTGCTGTGGCTCTGGCGTAGGCCAGCAGCAATAGCTCCGATTAGACCCCTAGCCTGGGAATCTCCATGTGCCGCTAGTGCAGCCATAGAAAAGATAAATAAATCAATAAATAAAATAAAACAACTTTTTAAAATCCTGTCTCTGCTACCAACAGCTCTGCAATTTTGGTCAAGCTATTCAAATTATAAACTATTTCCTCAAAGTCTATATATCTAAAATAGTACACTAGACAACATCAGTGATTGTCAACTGGATTGTACCAAAATCACTGGGAAAATTATTTCAAAGTCTCTAGAGCTTCATGTCAGCCCTAATGAACCACAATCTGTGGCAAGAGGACAAGTGTTATAAAGACTCCTAGGGTGATTCTAAAGCCTTTCCTAAATAAGTACCAAACTGATTGCTACAATTAAGCCAAAAACACTTCTGACATCATAAATTCCACCTTACCGAAGACATGTGGCAAACGCACGCCTTGCATTTCTATACACAAAGTGTATTGGGAACCCTTTAAACGTGTGCCCATCAGGCACAGCCCTCCTTATGGCATCTTGAAACTCCTCGTTGCCTGCAGATATACTTGTTGTACGCTCAAATTCATAAGCAGCCAGAGCTGGTGATAAGAGATAGGAAAGCTGGTCTTCCCACACAGTAGTGAGGCCAAGATCCTAGAACAGTTGAAAGGGAAAAAGAAAAAGCAAGATACATTAATATTTTAAAAATCAATTATAATTGAGATGCTGATTTTTAAGTATGCCAAGAAAAGATTTTTAAAACCTGTTATAATTTTCTGAACTTCCTATTATTACAAAGATAAAAACAGAAGCAAAAAATAAAAGGAATCACAGGTATCAGGTTATACTTCTTAGAGAAGTAACAAAAAAGGTCAATAGAATGATGTTAGCAAAGGCTCCGAATCTTATACTTAATATCCACCAGAGTGGATAAGAGTGCTACTATAGAAGACAGTGTCATGAATTCTGAGTTCACATTTTATTTAATTTTAAAGAGTTTAATGAGATTGAATCTGCTTAATTCGATTGCTCCTACTATAAATTCAACAAACTATATAATTAAACTCAAATATTTATGGAACACTTATTCTGTAAGTAGCACTGAAGAACACATGCTACAGGCCCTCAGGGAGTTTAAAACATTTTGAAGGCAACTATAATTTCATGTATAATATCAAATGAGTTACTGATATCTGGACACATTATTTTTATTTACTTATTTTTTTGTCTTTTTAGGGCCACACCCACAGCACATGGAAGTTTCCAGGCTAGGGTGGAATCAGAGCTACAGCTGCCAGCCTACGCCACAGCCACAGCCACACCAGATCTGAGTCATACCTGCAACCTACACCACAGCTCACGGCAATGCCACATCCTTAACCCACTGAGTGAGGCCTCACGGATGCTAGTCAGATTTGTTCCCACTAAGCCATGATGGGAACTCCTTTTTTTCATGTTTTTAAATGTTACAGACATAAACTCAAAATTCTAAATATTTTGATTATCATAATAGACCTTTAGCATTTTATAATTTCACATTCAAAGCTTAACTGGTTTCAAGTGAGCCCAAGGTCCATGATCAGCTATACATTTCCTGTGGCAAAAAATATCTTACTTCTTGGTTTACAGGCCAATTAACTTAGCTACTGATCAAATCCAGCTCAGTTTTGATTTCTTTTCCTACATAAAGTAACTCTTGTAACTAGAAAGCAACACAGATGATGATGGCAAAGGGGACACAGGGAAGAGGCCTTCACTTCCAGCAGCGCAGTGAGCTGGGGCCCTGACCAACCTATTGTTGAAAACATACTACAAATACCACATTAAGCGCTTTCCAAAACATGCTTTGATGAATTGTTAAGTAAGATTTTAGAGGCCAATGCAGAACGACTGGGAGCCCAGAAAATCCACTTGATAAATCAGCTTGCCTTTGATGGTCTCAAGGGAACAAGAAAACAGGCCTCACCCAAGGTGCAGAGTCTACTTTGGAATCCCAAATGGTGAATTAGAAATCCATCTTCAGGAGTTCCCATCATGGCTCAGTGAAAATGAATCTGACTAGTGTCTATGAGGACACAGGTTCCCTGGCCTCACTCAGTGGGTTAAGGATCCAGCATTGCCGTGAGCTGCAGTGTTCCGTCGCAGACACAGCTGGGATCCCACGTGTCTGTGGCTATGGCTGTGGTGTAGGCCGACAGCGACAGTTCCTATTGGACACCAGCCTAGGAACCTCCATATACCTCAGGTGCAGCCCTAAAAGACAAAAAGACGAAAAAAAAAAGAAAAGCAACCCAGCATTTTCAGTGGGAAATGACTTGAACGAGTACATCACAAAGAGGAAGTTCAGGTGGCGGTGTTCACAGAGGTCTGAGCAGGTCCAGAACTCCTCAATTCTAGAAGGATGAAGTCAATTCTCAAAGTACTGGTGAATTTAGAAATTTCTGAATCTCAGAACTTTACCCTTGTGAGTTTCAAAACTATAAGATTCTTGAAGGTAGGGAGTGAATTTGCTTTGTTTAAGGGTAGAATAGTGACTGGTACTATTTATATGCCAAAAAAGTGTGTTAGATACTTAAACAAATGAAAAAAATGCGTGAAAGCTCAAATTTCAGTGTTCATTACCTTCCTGTGTTCTGATACAAGTAGCCTCAGTTGCATTTCAATTTCATTGCTTGTTACAGAAGCATCGATCGTGGACGCGCATAGCGGGGGGAAGGGGGGAAGGGACGTTGTAGCCCCCGGAGCACACACGGATTTAATTGCTTCTTCACTCATGGGTTTCCACTTGGACTCATCATTCAAATCAAATACACAGCTTTCTACTGAGTCAGAGGGCTGACAATTTCCTAGGAACATCTGATGATTGAAAACACAGCCAACTGTTTTATATGGATACAATGGTTTAGGCTGTTCAGCAGCTGGAGGTTCATCAGGATTGGTAGGTTTGTGGATATACCTGTAAAAGGATAATCATAATTGTGTGTATAAGAACTTAAAAATTAAGAAGGCAGAATCTTACTGAGGATAAGTTATTTTAACACTTAAGGCCATTAAGTATATCCAAGACTAGAGTCCAGTACTTGCTTTTCCTTCTTAAATTTCCAGTTGGATTCTCTATATTAATCACATGGCACACTGCACAATATAGAAACCAACTTTATCCCTTTAGCACAAGAACACAGTCTATCTACATCATTAAGATAAAAGATGTTTACCATATAACAAAATAATTTACACATTTTTAGGCAGACTAAAAGGATCATCAACCAGAGGAAAATAAAGAGGGCCCAGGGCTGTGCCTTCAGGAACTCCCACAGGTGAGAACAGCAGAGAACAGCCAGAGAGGAGACACGAAGACTCCAAGATAGGCCACAAGGGAAGCCAGGGAGAGAATGTGCCAGAACGAGGGGGCATCTCACTCTTAGTGAATCTGATGACAGTGAGAAAAACGTACTGTGGATTTACCACGTGGCGTTGATGACGACATCAAATTTTCAAAAGAAATAAGGATTTACAACTTGAATTTATTTTAGGCTTAAGAAACATACATCAGAAAAAATATACGCAATTACACAAAATTAAAAATAAATTTTAGGAGTTCCTGTCGTGGCTCAGTGGTTAACGAATCCAACTAGGAACCATGAGGTTGCGGGTTTGGTCCCCGCCCTTGCTCAGTGGGTTAACGATCTGGCGTTGCTGTGAGCTGTGGTGGAGGTTGCAGACGTGGCTCGGATCCCGCGTTGCTGTGGCTCTGGCGTAGGCCGGTGGCTACAGCTCTGATTAGACCCCTAGCCTGGGAATCTCCATATGCCTCGGAAGCGGCCCAAGAAATAGCCAAAAAAAAAAAGAAATTTTTAAACCAATTTTATGTTGGTAAAAAATCATCTCAGGTGTACAAGCTTTCTTAGAATTAATGGTTATCTCTATTTTTTTTTTTTTTGCTTTTTAGGGCCACACATGCAGCATATGGAAGTTCCCAGGCTAGGGGTCGAATTGGAGCTGCAGCTGCCAGCCTATGCCACAGCCACCAGAACATGGAATCCAAGCCTTGTCTGCGACCTACACCGCAGCTCATGGCAACTTTGGATCCTGAACCCACTGAGTGAGGCCAGGGATAGAATCCACATCCTCATAGTTCTTAACCCACTGAGCCACAATGAGAACTTCTCTCTTTTTTTTTTTGGCTGCGCCCGAGGCATGCAAAAGTTTCCTAGGCCAGGGATCAAACCTGTGCCACTGCAGAGACCCCAAGCCACAGCAGTAACAACACTGGATCCTTAGCCCACTGCACCACCAGGGAACTCCAATAATTATCTTAATGGAAGTAATTTTTTACATAGTCATCACAAAGGCTCTAATAACTAAAATTATCAATATGTGCCTTTGAGTACCATTAATATAAACAAAGAACCTATAATTTATAATACTTGCACCTTCCTTTTTTTTTTGGCCACATCCATGACGGGAAAGCTCCCAGGCCAGGGATGAAATCCCCAATGCAGCTGCAACCTACACCATAGCTCCAGCAATGCCAGATCCCTGACCCGCTGTGCCAGGCTGGGCATCAAATCCATGCCTTAGCAGCAACCCGAGCTGCTACAGAGACATCAGATCCTTAACCTGCTGCACCAAGGCAGAAACTTCTGCACCTTTTTTCACATTCTTATATAAGCTTAGCTGACAAACCTGTGTCCTGTTAAACTCTCCCAAAAGGTGATGGTTCCATCAGTCCCACACGTCATAACCCATGCATGGGGCACTCCTTTGGCCTTAGTCCCAACACAGACAAAGGCTTCCAGCCCGTACCCAAGAAGGAGGCTGCAGAGAAGGTTAGCATGGTCTTCACAGTCACCCTGGAGGTAGAGGAACTAAAACTTAGTATTTATTCTTCATACGTATTTTGCCTTACAAAAGAATTACTTAAATAATAATTTTAAATACAGACCATTTCTACTATATTTGAAATTAAAGTTTAAATCCAGATAAACAACTTTTGGGAACTACAACCTAGGAATAAACCGAAATAATTTTTTGGATAAGTAATGTTTACCTATTTCCAATTGTCTTTAAGATAAAACCTTCCTACCTGACAAATCAATCTCCAGTCTAAATAGTTTCCAAACACTTTGCCTTGTGAATACCCATATATACTATTTACACAACTCCAGACTAGAAATTACTTCAAAAATACATTAAAGAGAATTCTTTTTTCTGTTGATTCAACAGAGTTGGAATGCTAAAGACAGTCTTGTTTTCATAATATTATCAACCTTTTGAGAACACAGGAAATTAGAAAACACCCCATAATATATAAAATAGTTTACTGAAACCAATTCATTTACATTTAACATCAATATACATATATAAATTATTATTTTTTTGTTTTTGATTTTTTTTTTTTTTTTTGCTTTTTAGGGCAGAAGTTGTAGCATATGGAGGGTCACAGGCTAGGTGTTCAATTGGAACTGTAGCTACTGGCCACAGACACAGGCATAGCAACTCGACATCCGAGGAGTGTCTGCGACCTAAACCACAGCTCACCACAATGCCAGATCCCTAACCCACTGGGCGAGGCCAGGGATACTAGTTGGATTTGTTTCTGCTGAATTATAGCAGGAATTCCTAAATTCTTAAACATATACTTACAAAACACCATGCAATCCAAGATGTTTTTGGTTTTTGTTTTTTTTTGCTTTTTAGGCCTGCACCTGTGGCATATGGAGGTTCCCAGGCTAGGGGTCTAATCGGAGCTGCAGCTGTCGGCCTACGCCACAGCTCACAGCAACTCCGGAACCTTAACCCACTGAGCAAGGCCATAGATCAAAACCCACAACCTCATGGTTCCTAGATGGATTCATTTCTGCTGCACCACAACAAGAACTCCCCAAGATGTTTTTCCATATTTAATTTGTACTGCCACTTTCTCTTCTAAAAAAAAATCTAAGCAAATTTTAACGTGAGCGGTATTAGAGGACCACGGTTCTGTCCTGGTACTATCTCTAACCCACAAATTACTGCTCAACCTTGGTTTCTGACATCACAGTACTGGTGGGTCCCTACCCTACAAAAATCACATTATGTTAAATAAGAAACTACATGAGGGAGTTCTGGTTGTGGCGCAGCAGAAACGAATCCGACTAGGAACCATGAGGTTGCGGGTTCGATCCCTGGCCTCGCTCAGTGGGTTAGGGATCAGGCATTGTTGTTAGGTCGCAGACGCAGCTCGGATCTGGTGTTGATGTGGCTGTGGTGTAGGCCGGCGGCTGTAAAAAAAAAAAGAAAAGAAAAGAAAAAAAAACTACATGACTACATGAGACTCATCGACTTGGAAAAGAGACTTGAGGTTGCCAAGGGAGAGGGGGAGGGAAGGGGATGGACTGGGAGTTTGGGGTTAATAGATGCAAACTATTGCATGTGGAGTGGAGAAGCAATGAGATCCTGCTGTTTAGCACAGGGAACTGTATCTAGTCACTTGTGATGGAACATGATGGAGAATAATGTGGAAAAAAAGAATATATATATACATATATGTATGTGTGTATGTATGACTGGGTTACTTTGCTGTACAGCAGAAACTGACAGAACAATGTAAATCAACTATAATGGAAAAAATAAAAATCCTAAAAAAACTATATGTGAAATAAAGATGCTAATTTCTTTCTTGATGTAGTGACATTTAAAAGTTAGAGAAAATGGTGAAAATAAGACCCTGAATTGTTTATACTGACAACAGGTACTCTTTAATTTTTTTTGGCAGCACCCGCATCATGATTCCCAGGCCAGGCATGGAAACCATGCCTCAGCAGTATAAGCAGAGCCACAGCAGAATCAATGCCAGATTCCTAACCTGCTGAGTGAGAAGGGAATTTCTAACATGCACTTTTTTTCTAAGTTAATTCTTTTACAAATGCACCATAAATTCACAACAACGACGACGCACTGCTTTTGAGTTCCATTATGTGTGTGGGATACCTTGTTTCTACAGAGAAAGGCCAGCAGAGTGCACCACTGTTCCTGTTTACCTCCTCCTCCGATAACAGGGGCTCTTTCGTAACCAAGGACATTAACAAATCTTGCTGCCTGCCTTGGAGTATCCAGAAGCCTCCCAGCTCGAAGTGGTTTAACATAAGAACAGACGGGTCTATTTATCCCATTTTCATCCTGCAGGAGAAGGGGAAAACATTATCTGTGATGACATGTTACTCATTTCCAATTTTAACACTTTTTCTTAGAACACATTTATGTGAGAGAAAGCAACTCTATAGACAACACTCACTGAGTGAGTGCTCACCCTGCATCCAGCACAAGGCTGCCGAGTGTTGAGTATACCATTTTTCTTTTAATCCTCCTAACATCATTTTCATTTCCAACATAAAGAAACTTATGCAACAGAGCCTGAGCTTTCTTACTCCAAAGCCTGTGACAGCAGCACTTAAACTCTGACCCAGCAATCCCACTCCTGAATATATACCCAACTAAAAGCAACTAAAATCAGCATCTCGGGAGTTCCCGTCGTGGCGCAGTGGTTAACGAATCCGACTAGGAACCATGAGGTTGCGGGTTCGGTCCCTGCCCTTGCTCAGTGGGTTAACGATCTGGCGTTGCCGTGAGCTGTGGTGTAGGTTGCAGACGCAGCTCGGATCCCGAGTTGCTGTGGCTCTGGCGTAGGCCGGTGGCTACAGCTCCGATTCAACCCCTAGCCTGGGAACCCCCATATGCCGCGGGAGCGGCCCAAGAAATAGCAACAACAACAACAACAACAAAAGACAAAAGACAAAAGACAAAAAAAAAAAATCAGCATCTCAAAGAGCATCTGCACACCTATCCATCTTCACTGCAGCATTATTCTCAATGGCCAAGTTAGAGAAGCAACCCAAGTGTCCATGGAGGGATGAAAAGATAAAGAAGATGCGGCCTGTAAATACATAGCAGAGTATTACTCAGCTCTTTCAAGGGTCATTTCTCCTGTCTACATCCTCCCTCCCTGCCCGGCCCAGTCTTCTGGCCCAGGATGCCACATGGCAATGAATAGCTCACCTCAGGCTACATAGACAGTGGGAGCCATTTACACTGTTTGGTTTCTCTTCACCCTTGTCCTGATGTCACTTCTACCTTGTCTGGCCTGCCCAGCCATTCGATGTACAGATGATGCTACCAGAAAATCAGAAGCCACTGCCCTCATTTCCACCACCAATCAACTAGGGTCTCCCATTCCCAAGCTCCTCATGTAGAAAACTGAACACCTTTTTTTTTTGGCCACGGACATGGGATGCAGAAATTTCCAGGCCAGGGATGGAACCTACGCCACAGCAGTGACAATGCCAGATCCTTAAACTGCTGAGCCACCAGGGAACTGAAACTGAACCACTTTTAGCCTGTCCTAAAATCTAAGGAACTAGGGGTAAAGCTAGACAAATGTACAGGACCTGAGAAATATCACTCAAAATACTACACTATACTCATATAAAAGCCTACATGAGGCTAAATACATATAAAATATTTAAATTGTTCCTTAGAAGTTATAAAAAATGGACCCAAGCATTTATCTTATGTTGGCTGATTTACTTATTTATTTATTTTGCTTTTAAGGGCCGCACCCGTGGCATATGGAGGTTCCCAGGCTAGGGGTCAAATCAGAGCTACAGCAGCCGGCCTACACTACATCAACACCAGGGCTGCATCTGTGACTCACCACAGCTCATGGCACCACTGGATCCTTAACCCACTGAGCGAGGCAAGGGATCGAACCCGCAACCTCATGGTTCCTAGTCGGATTTGTTTCTGCTGTGTCAAGGTGGGAACTCCTTACGTTGTTTATTAATAAGAGAAAATGGACTTAGGATACAGAGAAAATAGAAGCCGGGTAAACAAGGGAAATGATGTGGTTATGTATTACTGGTCACTAGCTTAGACACTTTGTTTACATAGAACCATTACACATAATAACAACAAATCCCAGTTCTGCACACAAAAGCTGAATTTACAAATAAACTACGAAGTGTCCTAGTATTTTATTATTCCGTACTAAGCATCAATCAAGGACATACTCCAAGTTAAACAAAATGAGTTTTTATCTAGTTTAAATCAGACATATTAAAAAAAGGTTTAGAAAAACAACTGAAAATGAAAAGGGAGTTCCCTGGTGACTCAGTGGGTTAAGAACTGAACATTGTCCCCACTGTGGCTCTGCTTCCAGCTGTGGCTCAGTTTTGATCCTGACCCAGGAACTTCCACAAGGTACAAGTGCAGCCAAAAAAAAAAAAGAAAGAAAAAAGAAAAAAAAAAAAACAAAGATTATGTCACTCACCTACTTAACACTGTAAGAGAGCATTACAAAATCAGCATTCTATTTTAAAATTAAACTTGCATTTGTCTGAAATAAATACATTTCACAAATTTAAGCTAAGTGAAATTTATAGTTACAACTGTAAATCTTAAATACAGGTGTAAAGCTTTTTTCATATAACTTACTAACCTGTGCAAAAATCTTAACCAGCCGTGAGTTGTGTGAGGGTCGAATTTGCAAATATTCTCTCCACCACTGCTTAGCATATACAAGAAATAACCTCTCTTTCTCTGCAGTTTTCTGACGTTCCAAAGCAAGCTTGAAATTTAAAAAAAATCAATTAACATTTGCTCTCTTTAATTAATCACTACAAAAAACCTAACAAATTTATGTACTTCCTCTGTCTCCACCACTACCCTAACTGAAGCTGCCACTGTCTCCTGGCTTTAAGAGCCTCCTAACTTCCCCCTGTCCTCACACTTCCCTAGGACAGTCCAGTCTCCATACAATAGTGAGAAGCATCTTTCTGGACCCCAGACAAAAAGTTTTAAATAAGGAATAGTATTGTCATTCTCTTATTTAAAACTAATAAATGATATATATCATTTTCTAAAAAGGGAACACTTTCTAAGATTAACAGGAAAAAACATTCTATGAAACAAAAACACAGAGAAATTCAGAATTACTTACTTGCGTGTTCACTACTTCCTGAGATAATGTTTGATTGAGTGGTGGGTACATCTCAAGTTTTATATTTAAAATCCCCACAGAAACTTTTGATTCTGTACCTGTAAAATAAATAAATATTTATAACTTCAGAGACAGCAATATTGTATAGTCAATCAAAGTTTAACCAAAGTAATTTAAGAATTTAGTGCTTTACCACTTAAACGGAATAAAATATTCAATGTCACCTTTAATATTCATATTAAAAATGAACCAAATAAAATTAGTTTTTATTTTGTACAAAAGCCTTTATCTAGTTATAAGGATATTATCTATTTTCTTAGCTTTCAAATTACCTCATAAGGGACTTTTCAGATGTGAAGGATTCAGAAGACTTAATATTTATCTTCATTACATGCATAATACCAAGTCAGACTTACACTACAAAGTCAAAGCAACTGTTCATACTTTGTTCTTAGAAAATACTTATATACTTTGTCACATGCAGTAAGTCCCATTTACATTATATATGAGTACAACTTTTCAACCCATGCCTGGATTTAAAGAATTAGAAAACAAATATACTTTATAGCAGAACTATTTAATATTTCTATGACAAATCAGAAATTTCCAGGTCATTACTATGACTATCATGTTAGGCCTATATTTGAAGACAGCTAATGGGTACCTCTTTTAAAAATAAATCTTGGAGTTCCCATCGTGGCTCAGTGGTTAACGAATCCGACTAGGAACCATGAGGTTGCAGGTTTGATCCCTGGCCTCGCTCAGTGGGTTAAGGATCTGGCGTCGCCATGAACTGTGGTGTAGGTCGCAGCTGTGGCTCCCAAGTTGCTGTAGCTATGGTGTAGGTCGGCAGCTGTAGCTCCGATCCGACCCCTAGCCCGGGAACCTCCATACACCTCGGGTGTGACCCTAGAAAGACCAAAATAAATAAATAAATAAAATAAAAAGAAAAAAAAATTTTAAAAAATTAAAAAATAAATAAATAAAAAATAGAAATAAATCCCCTACATAAAACTTTTGAGTTAAGGAAAGACATATTCTGGGTCTAACTAATCAAAATCTAAATTACTAAAGGTATACTGTCCCCTGCCTAGGTTTAACTCTGTGGCCAAGTTTCAACACCAGAGTAATTCCATTATATTCTGAGCATCAACTACTGTAGGTTTTACACTATTTTTCACTTCTTTAGCAGATATGTATTACATACTACGTGGCATGCAAGAGTCCAGGGAAACAATGAACAAGACACGTACTACCTCTGTTCTCAAAGAGTACCACCCATGGATGCTGATGCTCAGCAAGTTTGCCCTTGTCTGAGCCCACTTCCACTACCAAATATAGTAGGAAAATATCTATTCGCTGTTCTGCAAGACCCACTGCTGCAGGACGCCCAGGTACCGATGGAGATGTGAGGTATTCTGCAGTGCGCTGGGGGGGGCCTGCCTACAGATGCATGTGTATACCTGCATGCAGAATCTTGATTTCCTTTATAGCAAAATAAATGTAGGGAGTAGAAAGCCCTCAAAATTTCTATATGTATCTCCCAGAAAAGGAAATCTTCTTGGAGTTTCCATTGTGGCTCAGTGATAACGAACCCAGCTAGTATCCATGAGGACAAGGGTTTGATCCCTGGCCTCGCTCAGTGGGTTTAGGATCCAGTGTTGCTGCGAGCTGTGGTGTAGGTCGCAAATGAGGCATTATTGATACCTGAGTTGCTGTGACTGTGGTATAAACTGCAGCTCTGATTCGACCCCTAGTCTGAGAATTTCCATATGCTGCAGGTATGGCTCTAAAAAGCAAAATAAAATAAAAACAAAATAATAAAGTAAAATAAATAAAGTAAAATATAAAATGCATTTACAAACAAACTGTGGTTATAAGAAGCTAGAAATGATATTATTCATCATACCTACACCCATAAGTTCCACAGTAAGATTGGTTACTCCATTTTCTGAGCCCAAAACTGATCGCCATTCAAGAAAATAGGATGCTACTAAAGTGGTCTCAGCAAATATGTCTGTTTTGATTAGCACCATGTGAACTGGGTCACTTATTGATAACATTGTTGTTGAATCAGCCATTCTAGTTCCATCACCTAGCAACATAAACCACAAAAAAATTACACATTACATAGCCAGTTAGGCCAATGTAAAATACTTTTATTGAAAAAGGCACTAATAACAAACATATAAAACTAAATAGAATAAGTTGGTAATGCCTCAGAAAGCATGCAACAGACTGGGAATAAAAGTCCTTGGAGTTCCTGTTGTGGCTCAGCAGTTAACGAATCTGACGGGCATCCATGAAGATGCAGGTTTGATCCCTGGCCTTGATCAGTGGGTTAAAGATCCGGCGTTGCCATGAGTTGTGGTATAGGTCGCAGATGCAGCTTGTATCTGGCGTTAGTGTGGCTGTGGTGTAGGCTGGCAGCTACAGCTCCGATTCGGCCCCTCGCCTGGGAACCTCCATATGCTGCAAGTGCAGCCCTGAAAAAGCAAAAAAAAAACCCTACAGTCCTTTTTCAACCAGTAACTTTTAAGAGGACTGGTAGATATGTGACAAGCTATCTAGTTACTTAATGAATATCAGTGTTACATAACCTATAAATGATAAGTCTGCTCTTCAAAAGTACATAAAGTATATGCTTCTATACTAAAAAGCCTTCAAATATGTCAACATTATTCTCCAAAATACCTTTATCCCTACACCTCTAGAAATTACCACTAGATTAGCTACACAAAACTGAAAGATCCAGCACCTTGGAGCTAGCAATTTAAGCTATTAACTGCCTTATTAAGGTTAACATTTTTCACCAGGGGGAAAAAATAATAAAATTTTAGTAGTGCATTAACCTATTCAGTAATTTAAATTTCTGAAGGTATGATTCTACAACTCTGTTAAGTTTACAAATATAAAGATTTTTGGAGCTCCCACTGTGCCCCAACGGGATCAGCAGCATCTTGGGGGTGCTAGGCAGTAGGTTCAATCCCCAAACCAGCAGCATGGGTTAAGCACCCAGGTGTTGCCGTAACTGCAGCTTAGTTCGCGACTGCAGCTCAGATCTGATCTCTGGCCCAGGAGCTCCATATGCTTGGAGCAGCCAAAAAAAAAAAAAAAAAAAAAAACAAAACATATATACACACACACACACAAATACTTTTCTACTGACAACTAAAATATATACCTTTACAGAAGAAAAATTTAAAATAACTACTCAAGTACCATTATTTTAAAGTTATAAAAACAAGTTAAAGATTCATATCTAAACTTCAATTTTTAAGTCACGTAATACTGTAAACAGAGCCATCTCATTCATAAATGAAAAGGTTCATGTTTCTTCCTCCACCCAATGGACATTTAAATTTTTACTATGAAAAACCACCATTAAAACTGTCAAGAAATAATCTTTAGGGAACATTAATCAGCCAAAAATACAGCAAAAAATTAAGAGGTAGTTTACATAGAAAAAAGCAGTGAAGAAAAAATAAAACAAAGGCATGGGGAAATTCATCTGTTAAAAAGCTCTCCTTATGCAGAAGTTGTATAGTTGTTTTGCAGTAAGATCAAAGATTTACAAAATTTAATGAAAATTTATTATGGTTTCTTACCTAAGTTTTCTCTGTGTACTTCAAGTAAAAAGCCATCATGAAAATCTGGTTCACAGGCACATGGAACAGGTTTAGAACGAAAACGTTGGTTTCGAAAATGTAAACATAAAGTAAAAGTTGAACAAGGTTGTCCTGGTAAAGGCTCGGGTTCTTGCAGGTGTTCCAAGAAAGCTTTTCCACCCAAAACCTGAAGGTAAAGATACCTCCGTGTTGGATCAATATTAGCTGTAAAGTGTAGCAATATATATAAGGAAACTGCCAATTAACTTAAGGAATGTGATCAAGACAATAGGAAATAATAAACTGACATAAATAAAACCAAAGACCAAAAAAAAAAAAAAAAGAATAACAAATTTACTATATACCAGGACCATTTGCACCCTAGGAAGAATAAGACGTTATCTTTTTAGTTTACACTGGCTACTTTCTCCCTGCAGAAAGGAGTCAGAGCCCAGGTTGGAAATACTTTTGCCTATTCAAGATTGCCTCAGGTCCATGAACCAATTCAGACAATTATCAAGTTAACATGTGTACTTGTTAGATAATGACATTATCATTAAAAAAGCAAGGCTGCTCAATTTATAAATTATATTAACACATGAGAAACAGGTGGTCCTGTTTTTGCTTCCACTCAGTTATACATTAAATCCTCTGATATACTTTATGCAAAATAGAATCTAAGTTTTTTGGATGATTAATCACATTAGTATAAGTATTTCATTCTAGAAAAAAAATGGAATGTTTTATATCACTATAGCACATCAATAAGCAGTACTATCTATGACTAGTGTTAAAGAGAAACACACACAAAAAAGAGAGAGAAACACACATACTTTTTTTTAACAGTGTTGACTGTCTGTCAGTAATGCAAACAGATTGTTTTGGAGAGGAAGGGAGTTCTTGATCAACATTATCCTAGAACGGCAGAAAAAAATCAAAACAAATTAGAAAACAGAAAGTATAGCTAAGCAAGGAAATCCAATAACAAAACTAAAAACTGAACAAACAGTAGCCAGGATAAAGCCCCCTCAAAAAAGTCCTTCCTTTCCTAGCATACTTAGAAAAACGAAAAGCTGGCAAAAATAGTAGTGCAACTGGTCACTTCTAAAGTCTAACATAAGAGATTAGTGGTCTTCAAGCCATGTCCCATAGAATGCTAAAACAAATTTTTAACACTTTATAAAAGGTTAAACATTCTCCAAACCTCATATAACATCTGGCTTGTGATTCCACCAGGATTGGAACTGGCTTTAATCAGGAAGTGATATTCACACAGCAGAAGCTGTTACTAGGTCAATTTTTATAACAAATGAATTTATAAATCTCAAAAACCAAAAAAGGATGCTGCATTAAAATACTTATCCCCTGGTGTATGAAGTCCATCCAATTTCTTCATTCTATTACTCAGGTATTGAGGTCACAGTCTCTCATTATTGCCTCATTTTCAAAAGAAGACCTACTTACTAATTTGTGCACCGAGAGGCTGTCACCCCACTACTGACCTATTTGTATGAAAAGATTTGAAGTTTCTGATGCAGATAATAATTCTCTTAAAAAACTGATAATGCATTAATCTTAGAGAAGAGAGTACCAAAAGAATGAATTTTAAAAATGAGTCTCATCTAGAAAATTATAGAACTATATTAGTTTAAAAAATCAGGTTAGGGTGAACTAACTTGACATATGTATGTATATATACACATACACATATACATACTTAAAAGTCACAGACCTAGAGAAAAACAAGAGAAAACTCTCACTGTAAAGGGAGCGAGATGGCCCATAACTCCAATTTCACTGATATCAATCCTACTTGCTACATTCAAGGGTAGTTAGCACATACTTGAAACAAAGATATTTACTACTAGACAAAATGATCTTATATCAAAAGCAGTTTTACTAAAAGAAGAGGCCTCTGGAGTTCCCTGGTGGCTCAGAACGTTAAGGATCCAGCATTGTCCCTGCTGTGGCTTAGGGTTGTTCCCTGGACCTGGAACTTCTGTATGCCACAGTCCAAAAATAGTAATATAAAAGGAGAGGCTGCAAATGTGAACCCTTAGATCAGCCATAGGCATGATAATACACTTAAACAAAAAATATATACATACATACTTATCTTCTATAAATTTCTTCCTTTAAAAGATTACTCACAGTAACAAAATTAAGTTCTTTCATCACATCATCAACGATTCCCCGGCGTCTAAGGGCTTTGATCAAATCTTCCGTTGATAACTGTTGTTGATCAGGTGCCAATTCTTCCCGTATAGTTTCAGCAAGGATTTCTCTTATCCTGCCATGGACATCCATCTATGCAGAAAACTCGCATTATGACTCAAAACACTACAAAGCAGTCAAAGATTACCAACTAGCTAATCTCTTTCTAAAATGCTGACTCAGAACAACAACAATAATAACGGGTAGTGAATAGACTAAATTCAAGAAAGCTTCTAGAGTAATAGTAAGTGTAAACGGATACCAAAATTCAGTAAGAATAAAGGTAAGGTTTTTAAAAGAAAAAAAAAAAACTTTAAAGGGGAATTTTTTAGTAGAAATCATACATATCATCTCTATTGGTTATCTGCAGCCTTTGTTACCATTTCAACAGACACAAGTCTGAGAGTAGAGCGGAGACCTAGAGAAGGCTTTCAGCTATTTAGGGGTGACGGTGAACTAACTCATCTACCTTCAGAACCTGGGGAAAATCTGCACAGCACGCGGAGAGCTGGCGGCCCCGGCACGGCCCCAAGAGCCGAAGCCGTCTCCGCCCCAGGAGCCCCGCAGCCCCGCCGCCTCCCGCCCCTCACCCGGGGCCCGCCGCCTCACCTTGCTCAGCTGCTGGTGGATGAGCTGCTTCAGTTCAGACGCCTTCTCCGGAGGCAGCGACATGCTGGGCTCGCTCTCGGGTACCCGGCGGTCCCAGAGTCTCCGCGGCGGTGCAACAGCCCGCGACCGCTCGCCTCGCGCGCTCCCAGGGTCTCCGCGTCAGGCGGGCAAAGACCAGGAGGAGCCAACTGCTGTTTCTAAACGGCGGCCAGGTTGCCCCCTCGCCGCCTGCCAGTCAGCTGGGCCGGCGCCCCCCCTTGCCCCTGGCAACCCTGCCCGCGGCCTCCGCGCCTCCCGCCAGCTTCCGCGCCGCCGCCGCCGCCGTGCACGCCCCCCACCCCACCCCCTGAGCCGCCCCGCCCCGCGCGTTCCGCCCGGCAGGCAGCGGGACGGGCACCTCAGGACCCCGCGCCGGTGCCCTGGAAGGACCCCGCCCCGGAAGCGTCGAAGGACCCCGCGCCGGCGGCCTGGGAGGGCTCCGCGCAACCTACTCTTCCGCCTGCGGCGAGGCCATGTTCGTTCCCTGCGGGGACTCGGTCCCCGACCTCGCGGGATGCACGCTCCTGATGGTGAGTCCAGCCCTGGCGGGCGGGGGGCGAGACCGGGCGGCGACCTCCAGGCTCGCGCGGGGCCGTGTTCCGGAGCCCTTGCAGGCAGAGAGCCGACCCTGCGGGTTTGCGATCTGCTGTCCGCTCTGGTCGCCGGTTTTTCGCTGTACACTTCATCCTGGGAAACCATTTCTCAGCGAATTCTAGGGTCAGGCTCAAACTCGCAAGTCATTGTCAGTATTCAGGAGCCTCCGGCGTGGCTAGATGTCACGTTTGCCAGTAGCTAGCACATGGTTTTATCGCTGTACATTCAATGTTTCAGTGAGCGTTCTTTTCTGTCAAAATGTGAAAGTAAGACCAGGTTCTTATCCTCAAAGAGTTTGCAGTCTAATTGTAAACACATGTAGGTAAATAAAGTTAGAACCTTGAAAAAGGTGCAGAAAAGCCCTAAGATCTGTTGGGAGAGGGAGGGGCACAAACACCTGCTGAGAAAAGTTTCCTATGTGGAATCTGAAAAACTAACATAGAACAGATTGGTGCTGGCTAGCAGGGTGGACAAAAGAGGTGAAGGGAATCAAAAGGTATACACCTCCAGTCAAAAAAAGTCCTGGAGGGAGTACCCATTGTGAACCTGACTAGTATTCGTGCGGATTCGGGTTCCGATCCCTGGCCTTGCTCAGTGGATTAAGGATCCCGCCGTTGCTGTGAGCTTGGTGTAGGTTGCAGACCCTGCTGGTGTCCCGGTTGCTGTGGCAGTAGTATAGGCCAGCAGCTGTAGCTTCAATTTGACCTCTAGCCCAGAAATTTCCATATGCCGCAGGTTCGGTCCTAAAAAGCAAACAAACAAACCAAAAAGGCCTGGAATGTAACTGGCAGCATGGTGACTGTAGTTAATACTGTGCTGTATATTTGAAAGTTGCTGAGAGTAGATCTTAATAGTTCTCATCACAAGAAAAAAAAGTTTCTGTGGCGACAGATCTAAACTAGACCATAGTGCTCATATGGCAATATGTACAAATGTGGAATCACAGTTTGTATACTTGACACTGATAAAATGTTGTATGTCAAGTATGTCTCAACTTTTTAAAAGAATGGTAGTTGAAAAGTCAGCTTTTGACAATTTTAATTATGTTAATGTACAGAGGAAATGTCAATGAATGCTAAAATTAGCATGTGATAGGTAGAAAGATTGACATCATTTCAAAGGATCTCCCTGAAAAGATATTTATTAATCACAAAAGAGAAAAGTTTATTTTTGCAGGAGGTACCTGGCATGAAAAAAAAAAGAAAAAGAGAAACTTCATAGAGAAAGAAATGTCCAAAAGTTACCAGCGGTGGAGTTCCCGTCGTGGCAAGTGGTTAACGAATCTGATTAGGAACCATGAGGTTGCAGGTTCGATCCCTGGCCTTGCTCAGTGGGTTAAGGATCTGGCGTTGCCATGAGCTGTGGTATAGGTCGAAGACGTGGCTTGGATCTGGTATTGCTGTGGCTGTGGTGTAGGCTGGCAGCTACAGCTCTGATCAGACCCCTAGCCTGGGAACCTCCATATGCCGAGGGAGAGGCGCTAGAAAAGGCAAAAAGACAAAAAAATTTAAAAAAAAAAAAAGTTACTAGTGGTACCTTTGATAGCTAGTGAAGTGAAGAGGGAAGTTGTATTGGGTTGAAAAAATGGAACGAAAAGTCAAGACATGTATGTGTTTGCATTTGTTCATTAATTCAGAAATCAAGTTCCTTCTTATATTTTAGTGGGCAGCCAGAGGGAATTTTGGCTCTGGAGGGACACTGAAAAGTGAGGTGGTAGCTAGGGGAGTGTGTGTGAAAGGGGAGGGTTTTTTTATTTTGTATTTATTTATTTATTTATTTTTATTTTTTGCTTTTTAGGGCCGCCCTCAAGGCATGTGGAGGTTCCCAGGCTAAGAGTCGAATCAGAGCTACAGCTGCCAGCCTATACCACAGCCACAGCAACATCAGATCCAGGCCACATATTCGACCTACATACACCACAGCTCACGGCTTAACCCACTGAGCAAGGCCAGGGATGGAACCTGCAACCTCACGGTTCCTAGTTGGATTTGTTTCCACTGCGCCACCACAGGAACTCGGGTAGAGTTTTTTAGAAGGAAAGATCAGGGTTTGGGCAGATGTTTCATTTTGTACATGTTGAATGTTCATTGTCTGTGATATAACCGCGTAGAGATAGTCTTTAGGCTCTGGGGTTTAGATTAAGTGTTCAGCGGGTAGGTGGAGTTGGCATTGGGCTACTTGAAGTCATGGGGATAAAATGTAGGTGCTTAGCGTGAAAAAGAAGCTCACTCCAATTTTTAGGCACTAACAAAGCAAGTGGAAAGAAGACCCAAGAGCACTGTTGTTCATTCCTCACAGCCTTTCCCACCTCTTAAAAGAGTCTTTTTCCCAAGTCTGGGTGTGGCTGTCTCCCTTACCTCTTTCATGGTTACTGGTCATCTGAAATGACTCTTTTCTTGATCACCCTATTTAAAATTGCATGCAACCACAAACACACACACACCCTTACTCAGTTTTTCTCTATGGCACTTACCATTGTGTATTTTACTATTTATTTTGTTTATCACAGCAAACTACTCTCTCACTAGATGGAAGCTGCACAAGAGCAGGAACTTTTGTCTACCTTTGCACTCCCAGTGCCTAGTACAATGATTGACACATGATAGGTATTCACTAAGTGTTAACTTAATAGTCTCAAAGGTGGGGTGATGAAAGGGTCAGTAATGAGCCGTGACAGTAACTTTTAAGAGTGTTGCTAATTTGGATGGCATACTGAACATACATTTCTCTTTCAGCCCGCAGTGTCTGTTGGAAATGTTGGTCAGCTTGCAATAGATCTAATTATTTCTACACTGAATATGTGTAAGATCGGTTACTTCTATACTGATTGTCTTGTGCCAATGGTTGGAAACAATCCATATGCAACTGCAGAAGAAAATTCAACAGAACTCAGTATAAATGCTGAAGGTATGTTTTTATTCTCCTACAAGTTGGAGTAGTTGTAAATTAGGAATGGACGCTTCGGTTATGTCCTGCAGCCCTTAGAGCTGGCTCTGTGCAGAATCCACTGCCGGTCACATCATATGCATCCTGATGTAGGTCTTAGCCTTTTCTAAATGGCAACTCCCTTGAGAGATGAGATATTTACTGGTGTCCTTGGATAGAATTTGAGATTTCTTTCTCTCTCTCTTTCTTTTTTTGGCCACACCTATGGCATTTGGAAGTTCCTGAGCCAAGAATCAAGCCCAAGCCACAGCAGCAACCTGAGCTACTGAGTAACAGCACTGAATCCTTAACACACTCTGCCGTATGACAACTCTGAGATTTCTATATATGGTTTTTTTGCCCTTTTTTTGGGGGGGGTGCATCTGTGGCATTTGGAAGTTCCTTGGCTAGGGGTTGAATCAGAACTACCTACAACTGCCAGCCTGCACCACAGCTCACAGCAACGCCAGATCCTTTAACTCACTGAGCAGGGCCAGGGATCAAACCCACATCCTCATGAATACTCGTCAGGTTCCTTACTGTTGAACCATGACAGGAACTTCTTGCGATTCCTTTTTTTTTTTTTTTGTCTTTTGTCTTTTGTCTTTTTCGGGCCGCACCCATGGCATGGCTAGGGGTGCAATTGGAGCTATAGCTGCTGGTCTACGCCACAGCCACAGCAACGTGGGATCTGAGCCACGTCTGCAACCCACACCACAGCTCACAGCAATGCCAGATCCTTAACCCACTGAGCGAGGCCAGGGATCACACCCGCAACCTCACGGATACTAGTCAGGTTCATTAACCACTGACCAACTACAGGAACTCCTGAGATTTCTATATTTTTAACATGTTTTTTTTTTTCCCCTTTCATCCTCAGGTTTATTTTCCATCCTTACTGGCCTATGTAAACATCAGTGATTCCAGGGAAAAGAATTGCCCTGGGCCTAGTCTTGTGCGTTTAGTGTATGCTATCTGATATAGGCCTCAGGGGGCCTCTCCCATTGTCATAGAATCCATGATAATACAGAACCCCTAAGGCTCAGAGAGACTGAATCGTCTAATACTGCGAAGGTGTAGGCATCCCCATACATCTCCATAATCCCTCATTGGGCCATCAAGCTTGACTCATCAGGGCACACGGTTCATGTCACAGCATTATAATCATATGAGACTGCCCTACCTGAGCAGGGGAAATTCCCCAGGCCCCCCCACCCCCACCCCACTTACTTGGTGTGTGGCCAGCTGCTGGGTCAGCCTCTCAGTTGTCTGTTCACCCTTTTCAGGTAGAAGCCAGAGGTGACAGAGAAGATGAAAGATCATGCATAGGTGGAATGAGAAAGAAGGGAGCGTTTAAGACTTCTGTGTTATCACGAGACAGTTCCAGTTGTTGCCTTAAGGGAGGAAGGGCTATGAGTGGTGGAACTAGAGTGTGTATGCTTAGCCTTTTGATGACAGCTGATCTATTGAGGGTCCCCTCTGAGCTGAATGCTTTGCAACCACACATACTCATTCCCTTAATCCTCACAGCTGCTCCCTAGGGGGTTTCATAGATCAGGGGCTCTCACACAGAGAAGTTACAGCCTGGCCCCTGAGACCTGCCTCCCAAGCACCACAGCACCCTGCTTATGCATCTGCACTCCCACACAAGACCCACTGGCTTTCCTGACAAACTGGCAGCTGGTCAACTGGATAAAGTTCTTGCTTCCTTTTTTTTTAAGTGCCACAACTGAGGCATCTGGAGGTTCCCAGGCTAGGGTTTGAATCAGAGCTATAACTGCTGGCCTACACCACAGCCACAGTAACAAAGGATCCGAGCTTTGTCTGTGACCTACACCACAGCTCACAGCAATGCTGGATCCTTAACCCACTGAGTGAGGCCAGGGATAGAACCCAGGTCCTCATGGATACTAGTCAGATTTGTTACTGCTGATCCATGATGGAAACTCCATGGATATAGTTCTTTAATCCACTTTTTGTTTTTGGGTTTTTTTTTGTCTTTTTGTCATTTCTTGGGTCGCTCCCGCGGCATATGGAGGTTCCCAGGCTAGGGGTCTGATCAGAGCTGTAGCTGCCAGCCTACGCCACAGCCACAGCAACGCGGGATCCGAGCCGCATCTGCGACCTACACCACAGCTCATGGCAACGCCGGATCGTTAACCCACTGAGCAAGGCCAGGGATCGAACCTGCAACCTCATGGTTCCTAGTCGGATTCATTAACCACTGCGCCATGACGGGAACTCCCACTTTGTTATTTTTTAAGATAAAGTATTTTGAAATAATTTCTAGACATCATGACATTCCAGCCCCAATTAACAAAATTAGCAGTTTCTTAATATCTTCCCATATACTATCCATACTCAAATTGGACCAATTCACCCAAAAATGTCCTTTAGTCTGTCCAAACCAGGACCCATAGTACCTCTCTGTTGTGCCTTTGAAATCTTTTACTTTTGGAGTTCCCTGGTGGCTCAGTAAGTTAAGGACCAAGTGTTGTCACTGGTATGGCTCAGGTCACTGCTGTGGCTCGGGTTTGATCCTTGGCCTAGGAACTTCCACATGCTGTGGGTTCAGCAAAAAAAAGGAAAAAAGAAATCTCTTATTACTCTACATAGCCTCTTTTTCCCCTTCTTCATGAAACTGACTTATTGAAGAAAACTGGAAACACTGTCCTCTGGAATATCCCACCTTCTACATTTGTCTGATCACTTCCTACTCTATCCTTCTTCACCCCAAATGTACCTAGTGGTCACCAGTTCTGCCACTGCACCATAGCCCTGGTCATAGCACAGCTTACCAGCTCAATGAGATGGTCCTCAAAAGAAGTTGGGCACCAAATCTTAAGCATCAGTGGATCAGGCCCCTCGTAAAAGTTGCTGAAATTGTGGACCCTTTTCACAAAAAAACTTACACATATTGACTCAGAGAAAATTTTGCGTGTTATTTCAGGTCTTTCAGAAACTTCTAAAGAATAGAAATGTACACAGTCCAGGGATTTTATTGCATAGCTAACATTCTCCTACATTTTATTCTTCCTTCTGTTAATCCCAATGAGTGTTAACTGCTTTCTCCAAAGAAGAGGGGAGAATATCAGAAACCAGCAACATTCTCTTTTTTTTTTTTTTTGCTTTTTAGGGCCACTCCTGCAGGACATGGAAGTTCCCAGGCTAGGGGTCTAATCAGAACTACAGTTGCCACCCTACACCACAGCCACAGCAATGCCAGATCCTTAGCCCACTGAGTGAGGCCAGGGGTCAAACCCGAATCCTCATGGATACTAGTTGGATTAATTTCAGTGAGCCACAAGGGGAGCTCCTTCCCCAGAACATTCTTAGGAAGGATTTCATTTGTCATAATGCTAGAAATTTCCAGGGGACTACTTCTCTAGTTTTACAGTCAAAGAAGAGAAATAATGTTATTTATTTATTATTTATTTATTTTTGTCTTTTTAGGGCCACACCTGTGGCATATGGAGGTTCCTAGGCTAGGGGGTCTAATCAGAGCTGTAGCTGCTGACCTATACCACAGCCACAGCAACGCCAGCCCACTGAGCGAAGGCAGGGATCAAACCTGCAACCTCATGGTTCCTAGTTGGATTTGTTTCTGCTGAGCTACAACGAGAACTTCAAGAAAAATAATTTTTTTTTTTAAGTCTTTTTGCTTTTTCTAGGGCCGCTTCCCATGGCATATGGAGGTTCCCAGGCTAGGGGTCTAATCGGAGCTGTAGCCACCGGCCTACACCACAGCCACAGCAACATGGGATCCGTGCCACGTCTGCAACCTACACCACAGCTCACGGCAACGCCGGATCGTTAACCCACTGAGCAAGGCCAGGGATCGAACCCGCAACCTCAAGGTTCCTAGTTGGATTTGTTAACCACTGAGCCACGACGGGAACTCAGAAGAAAAATAATTTTAGATATTTTCTTACAGTTCACTTTTCAGGAGTTCCCATCATGGCTCAGTGGTTAATGAACCCAACTAGTATCCATGAAGATGAGGGTTCAATCCTTGGCCTCACTCAGCAGGTTAAGGATCCAGCATTGCCATGAGCTGTGGTGTAGGTCGCTGATGTGGCTCGGATCCCACATTGCTGGGGCTCTGGTGTTGGCTGGCGGCCATAGCGCCTAGCCTGGGAACCTCCATATGCTGTGGGTCCTAAAAAAATACAAAAACAAACAAAAAGTTCACTTTTCAGAAATTAATCTTTTTCACAGAATAAAGCCCACAGGTCAATTTTGAAGGTATTTTGTTTTAACCAAATGATACAGTTCACATGCTCTATGTTTTAATTACCAAAAACAGGGGCATTCCTGTAGTGGCTCAATAGTTAACGAATCCGACTAGGAACCATGAGGTTGTGGGTTCGATCCCTGGCCTTGCTCAGTGGGTTAAGGATCCGGCGTTGCCATGAGCTGTGGTATGGATTGCAGATGCAGTTCGGATCCCGTGTTGCTGTGGCTTTGTCGTAGGCTGGTGGCTACAGCTCCGATTAGACCCCTAGCTTGGGAACCTCCATATGCCGAAGGAGCAGCCCAAGAAAATGGCAAAAAATAATGATAATAATAATTACCAAAAACATTTTAAAAAGTTCTTCTAATTCAGTTTTAATTGTTATCGTTAATTTCATTTATAATACCCCTTTGTTCAAACTATTGTGTGGTTTCATTTTCTTATAGTGTATGCATCGCCTTCAAAGAAACTAGTGGCTCTTCAGTTAAGATCCATTTTTATTAAGGTTAGTATGTTATTTGTGCCTTTATAAGTTTGTTGAAGTAAAATATAATGAGAAAATACTTAATCAGTATCATTAAGATTCAAAAATAATTTGTTTATATTAGTATAGTTAAGCAAGATCTGGTTCTATAGAGAAATAATCTTAAAAATTTCAGAGTTGTTACCATTATTTCACGAATACATTAAAAGGAATTAGAACATATGGCTTGGGACTTAACATATTCTTGATCCAGGTAGCATTGGTGAAAAAATTTAGGCATGTGAATATTATAGGATTATTCTATTTGTGTTACATTTGGCATCTATATAAAATTATGCATACATCAGAATGTATTCCATTTTTTTTTTTTTTTTTTGCTTTTTAGGGCCACACCTGCAGCATATAGAAGTTCTCAGGCTAGGGGTCTAATCAAAGCTGCGGCTTCCTGCCTACACCATAGCAATACCAGATCCAAGCTGTATCTGTGACCTATGCCACAGCTTGTGGCACCACTATATCCTAAACCCACTGAGTGAGACCAGGGATCAAACCTGCATCCTCATGAATACTAGTTGAGTTCATAACCTGCTGAGCCACAACAGGAACTGCTATATCAGAATATATTCTGGGAGTTCCCATCGTGGCTCAGTGGTTAGCGAATCCGACTAGGAACCATGAGATTGCGGGTTCGCTCCCTGGCCTTGCTCAGTGGGTTAAGGACCTGGTGTTGCCATGAGCTGTGGTGTAGGTTGCATACTCGGCTCAGATCCCACGTTGCTGTGGCTCTGGCATAGGCCGGTGGCTACAGCTCCAATTAGACCAACCCCTAGCCTGGGAACCTCCATATGCCGTGGGAGCAGCCCTAGAAATGGCAAAAAAAAAACAAAAACCAAACAAAAAAAAAAGGAATATATTCTGAATCTGGAGTTCCCATTGTGTCCATGGGGATGTGGGTTGGATCGCTGGCCTCACTCAGTGGATTAAGGATTTGGCATTGCTGTGAGCTGTGGCATAGGACGGCAGCTGCAGCTCTGTTTCAGCCCTTAGTCTGGGAACTTCCATATGCCTTGGGTACAGCCATTGAAAAATAATTAATTAATTAAATTTTGAATCCAACTTCTTTTCTCTTCCTGGCCACCACTTCAGTCCAGCCATCATCATCTCTTGTGCCCCCGACTCTGCACCCCCATCCACCACAAACACCACCACCCATGAGCGTTTAAGTCTCAAGCAAATCACGTCATTTCTATCTTCAAGTATCCGGGGGCTGTGCATTCACAGCTGCTACCATGGCCTGTCATCCTCTCCCTCTGGACTGACACGGCAGCTGCTGCACACATGGAGCTATTTAAATTTTGATTCATTAAAAGTAAATAAAAATTCAGATCTGGAGTTCCCATCATGGCTCAATGCAAATGTACCCAACAGGTATCCATAAAGACTCGGGTTCAATTCCTGGCCTTGCTCAGTGAGTTAAGGCATCTGGCATTGCTGTCACCTGTGGTGTAGGTCACAGGTGTGGCTCGGATCCCACCTTGCCGTGGCTATGACGTAGACTGGCAGCTACAACTCCAATTTGACGGTAGCCTGGGAACTACCATATGCTAAGGATGTGGCCCTAAAAAGACAAAAAAAGTTAATTATAAAAAAATTCAGTTTCCTGTCACAGTAGACATATGCAAGTTCTCCGTAGCCACTCGTGCAAGCAGCAGCCATGAAGAGTGTTTCCATTTCCAGAGTCTGCTGCGTCCAAGCCAACATCCAGCTCCAGCTGTCCTGTGTGCCTACGGCCTGCTTCCCCCTTTACTCACCCTGCTCCAGCCATGCTGGCCCCCTGTTTTGTTGAGACAGGTTATGCTCATCCTCTCAGTCTTTCCACTAGTTTCTCTGCCTGGACGACTCTTCCACTTGAGATATAAATGCTACCTTCCTTTAGTCTTTGCCCAACTGTCACCTCTTCAGAAAGGCCTTCCCCAACCACGCTTTCTGTCATCTCATCCCAAGCAAGTCTTCTTCACAAGGCAGCACTGCCTCCGTCCCCACTTCAAACTACAACAGAGAGGAGGGACCTGTGCCAGATGGATTGCCTTCTGGATTTCCCTGATTATTTCCTCCTGATTAGATTCAGGGCAGAAATTTCTGTCAGGAACATCTCATAGATAACAGTGTGGTATTTGTTTTGTTTTGTCTTTTTAGGGCTAGACCCAAGGCATATATGGAGGTTCCCAAGCTAGGGTTGGAATCAAGAGCTGTAGCTGCCAGCCACAGCCACGGCAACTTGGGATCCGAGCCACATCTGCGACTTAACACCACAGCTCCCAGCAACACGAGATCCTTAACCCACTGAGTGAGGCCAGGGATCCAACCCTCATCCTCATGGATGCTAGTTGGGTTCATTAACCACTGAGCCAGGACGGGAGCTCCAGTGCGGTGGTTTTTTTGTTTGTTTGTTTGTTTTTTGTTGTTGTTGTTGCTATTTCTTGGGCCGCTCCCACGGCATATGGAGGTTCCCAGGCTAGGGGTCGAATCAGAGCTATAGCCGCCGGCCTACGCCAGAGCCACAGCAACATGGGATCCGAGCCGCGTCTGCAACCTACACCACAGCTCACGGCAACGCCGGATCGTTAACCCACTGAGCAAGGGCAGGGACCGAACCCGCAACCTCATGGTTCCTAGTCGGATTCGTTAACCACTGCGCCACAACGGGAACTCCCAGTTCGGGGGTTTTTAAGTAGGTAGATCACTGAAGGAGACACCTGGGAAACCAACATGTGGCTTCCTCCCTATTGGCTTGTCTCTGACGGTAAAGATGAGATGGTCCCTGAGCCTCACCTTTCACCCTTAGCCTGAGGACAGCGAGTGGATCTAGAGAGAATGATAACTTTAGTATATGTGAGCTGTGCATCATCACATAAAGTGAGTGAAGTATTACACAGACTACTCCTATTATGCTCTAAGACCTAACTTACAGCTTTTCTTTTTATTCTTTCAATGGTATACACAGTATAAATCAAAGTCATTCTGCGAGAAACTGCTCTCCTGGGTGAAAAGCAGTGACCTTGCCAAAGTCGTCGTTCTTTCGAGCAGTCACTCCTATCAGCGCAATGACCTCCAGCTCCGAAGGTATGTTTGGCCTTTGCAAAGTTATTTTTGTTATAACTAATATGATGTTATGGTGATTTCTCTATGAAAAAGTTAAAATAGGTGTTCCCTGGTGGTGTAGCAGTTAAGGATTCAGTGTCGTCACTTGGAGTTCGATCCCTGGCCTGGGAACTTTTGCGTGGCCAGGGCGTGGCCAAAAAAAAGTTAAATTTTTAAAGCCACATATATCCTTTTGTCTCCTCCCTGGAATTTGGAGAGAAGGTAAAAGAGGAGTTCCCATCGTGGCTCAGTGGTAACAAACCTGACTAGTATCCATGAGGACCTGGGTTTGCTTCCTGGCCTTGCTCAGTGGGTTAAGGATCTGGCATTGCTGTGAGCTGTGGTGTAGGTCGCAGACATGGCTTGGATCCCATGTTGCTGTGGCTGTGGTATAGACCAGCAGCTGCAGCTCTGATTCAACCCCTAGACTGGGAACTTCCATATGCTGTGGGCTCAGCCCTGAAAAAAAAAAAAAAGGAGGAGGTATCAGGAAGAGAGAGTTGGGTGGGCCCTGGCAGGTCCTGGGGCTGTGGCAGTGGGTGAAGGCAAGGTGGTTCTGGGGCTCTGCTTTAGGTGCTGTCGTGTGCCTGGCACAGAGCTCAGCTGACGAAGAGGAGAAAGGGTACCTAAGGTTTATCGGTTGATCATTTTTGAAAGATTAGATTGATTTTTTTTTCCTCTTCTTTTGACAGCATGTGGAAGTTCCCCAGGCAGGGATCCAATCTGCACCACAGCAGCTGCTGCAGTGGCAATGCTGGATCCTTAACCTGCTGTGCCACAAGGGAACTCTGAAAGATTGAATTGATATTTCTGTTGATTTCTATATATTCAACCATTTGTATTTGCAGAAATCAATTGCCTTCCAAGTATAGCTCCCAGGCATGTCAGATTGAATTCTCAAATACAAAACAAAGTATCCAAGAGTTAGAAAATATAAGCTATTTTATCATTTGTGTACCTATTAAGTGATGATAGAGCACTATCAGCCAAGAGTAGCTGTTCAAAACTAGAGTGAATTTCTAGGACTCTCAAAGTAGACGTCCCATTTCTGAGACTCTCACAGTCTACCTTGTGGAAGCGCTGCTATGGGAACCTTCATGCCAGCCCTGCCTTAGGTTCAGTTTTCCTGTCTCTTTATATGCTCTCCTAAGTTGGAAACAGCAAGCCAGAGCAATACTGTTCACACGTTATTCTTCCACAGACTGATGAAACTTGTGTTTTGCCTTGTGCAACAGGATATAAGGAGAATGAGGAGTTCCCGTCGTGGCTCAGTGGTTAACGAATCCGACTAAGAACCATAAGATTGCGGGTTTGATCCCTGGTCTTGCTCAATGGGTTAAGGATCCGACGTTGCCGTGAGCTGTGGTGTAGGTTGCGGACGCAGCTGGGATCCCATGTTGCTGTGGCTCTGGTGTAGGCCGGTGGCTACAGCTCCGATTCGACCCCTAGCCTGGGAACCTCCATATGCTGCGGGAGCGGCCCAAGAAATGGCAAAAAATAAAAGACACACACACACACACACAAAATATATATATATAAGGAGAATGAGATGATTTTTACTAAAAGAGTTGTTATTTGTCTTAATGTTCTTACAAGTTTTAGAAAGTTAATTACATGATTTTTTTCTAGTACTCCTTTCAGGTATCTGCTTACACCCTCCATACCAAAAAGTGTTCAAAATAAAATACAGAGCCTTAATTGGGAAGAAATGGAAAAAAGTCCATGCATCCCTGAAATAGATGATTCTGAGTTTTGTGTCCGTGTTCCTGGAGGAGGTATCACAAAAACACTCTATGACGAAGGGTGAGTTTGCCTGTGCACTTGTTCCCTGCCTTATTTGAAAATGAAAGTGAGATAATTGGGAGAGTGTCTGGATTACTTATTGGAAATTTGAAAATGTCTTTGCTAAATAGGTGCTGTGTTACAGTCAACGTAGGGGTTGAAAATGTGCTTATAAGTGATCTTATAATGTGGCATCTCCTTGCCTAAGACTTGGCAGGTTATCTCAGCTATAAAACTGACACCCTGGAATCATCATCTTGTATCAGCAAAAATACATTTACTTACTCTTTCTTTGTTGCAGCTGTTCTAAGGAATCCCCATGGCAGTTCTGCTGAAATTCGTTTCAGAAGGAGACAATATCCCAGATGCATTAGGTCTCGTTGAGTATCTTAATGAGTGGCTTCAGATAATCAAACCATGTGTAAGTTTTACCGAAACTTAAACCTCTGCATTTCTCTGGTTATGTATTCCTAAACTTGCCTTTTTATATAGGATTTAAGTAGGCCAAATTAGGGAAAGTTGGTTAAATATAGACTGATTTTCTGCAATCTTAGTGTTGCATTAATTATACCAAATAGCTTTTTATAAAGATAACCAAGTCCTCTTAGGAATTCAGAATTTTTTTTTTTTTTAAGCGAAGGGTATAGCTGTATGAACAATACTGTACCTACTGAATATGCATTATAATTAGAATACTTTTCTCTGTTATGAAATAAGAGCATTACACCAGGGAAATCGGTTAGCCTTTAGCCATAACAGAAGTATCCAGAGGCTGCTGTCTATGGTAGGTAACTGTATAATTCATGCCTTTGCAGAGAACAAATAGATACAGGTCTCACAGAGCTGACTTTTTTTTTTTTTTTAACCCATGTTTCTTTCTTTTTCTTTTTCTTCTTCTTCTTCTTTTTTTTTTTTTTTTTTTTTTTCTCTTTAGGGCCACAAGTGCAGCACATGGAAGTTCCCAGACTAGGGGTTGAATCAGAGCTACAGCTGCCAGCCTATACCATAGCAATTCAGGATCAGAGCTGTGTCTTGGACCTACACTGCAGACCATGGCAATGCCAGATCCTTAACCCACTGAGCTAGGCCAGGGATAGAACCCCAGTCCTCATGGTTACTAGTTAGGTTCATTACCACTGAGCCACAATGGGAACTCCAACCCTTGTTTCTTTTGAATTTGATTCTACTGTATGGACTCCATTCTCAGCCTTTGGGCATATCTTTATCATTTGGAACTTGAGGAGATTTATCTTCAATTGATATAAGGACATAGAAATTTATTTATTATTATTATTATTATTATTATTATTATTATTTTGCTTTTTAGGGTCGTGCCCGCAGCATATGGAAGTTCCCAGGCTAGGATCCTATTGGAGCTACAGCTGCCGGCTTACACCACAGCCACAGCAACATCAGATCTGAGCTGCATCTGCGACCTACACACAGTTTATGGCAACGCCAGATCCTTAACCCATTGAGCGAGGCCAGGGATCGAACCCGCAATCTCATGGTTCCTAGTCGGACTTGTTTCCACTGTTCCATGATGGGAACTCCAAGACATAGAAATTTATTACTGTGTTTTTTCCTTATGCAAAACTCAGCCCAGTTCCTGTGTAGCACAGTGGGTTAAGGATCCAGTGTTGCCACAGCTTTAGCACAGGTTACAACTGCAGAGCACGTTCGATCTCTGGCCCAGGAACTTCCACATGCTGTGGGCACAGCCAGAGAAAAATAAAATAAAACCCAGCTAAAACCGTTAGAAGCAAAAGGAATAACAAAAAGAGAGTTGTGTAATACATGTTAAAAGGAGATTTAGTGGTGAAGTTGAAGAATTAAAGTATCTTGTTCTTCCCTTGCAGTGTGAGGACTCCACAGAGTCAGCCTTGCCGTGGAAAATGCCCAGTTCTTGGAGACTGCTCTTTGGTAGTGGCCTTCCCCCTGCACTTTTTTGATCTGTTTTTAGTTTTATACCTCATGTCCCAAGACACTTACTACCAATACAACTGTTAAACAGCTATATAAAAAAAAGTTGTATTGCCTGAGGATATATCAGGAAATCTCAAAGAGAAGATTAATGAAAGATGGTTTCTGCCATGATTTTCATCATATACAACAAATGTAAATTTTGTGCAATAGAGTATTTCCTAAGTAATTTTGTCTGAAATGTGTCCTTTTATCTTTTTTAATGCAAACTTCTATATTAGTTTCCTATGTCTGTGGTAACAAGTTACTGCAAAGTTAGTTGCTTAAGACAAAATATATTTATTATTTTACAGTTCTAGAAGACAGAAATCCAAAATAGGTATCACTGGGCTAATCCAGCTGTTGGCAGGGCTGCATTTCCTCTTGAGGGTCGAGGAGAGAACCCATTTCCTACCCCTCCTCGGCTTCTAGAAGTGACTGTGTCCTCTGGCTCATGTCTCCTTCCTCCATCCTTAAAGCCAGCAGTACAACCTCTTGAATCTCTCCCTCTTTTACTTATATGAAGACTTGTGATTACATTGGGCACATTACAACAATCCAGAATAATTTCCCTATCTCAAAAGAATTTTAGCAAAAGAAAGTTTCCTTTTTTTTTTTTTTGTCATTTTGCCTTTTCTAGGGCTGCTCCCATGGCATATGGAGGTTCCCAGGCTAGGGGTCTAATTGGAGCTGTTGCTGCCGGCCTACGCCAGAGCAAGGGCAACTCGGGATCCTAGCCACATCTGTAACCTACACCACAGCTCACAACACCAGGGATTGAACCCACAACGTCATGGTTCTCAGTCGGATTCATTTCTGCTGTGCCATGACGGGAATGCCAAAAAGTTTCCATTTTGAGTGTCTACTACATGCCAGTCACTTTCTACACATGATCTCATATCTTATGTTATTTGGTTGTTAGCTCTGTGTCTTGGCTTTCTCTTCTGGAAAACAAGGGTTTATAACATAAGGGATATACCCTGTTGCACAGTACACAGCACATGACTTATCTGTAATAAATTAGATAAATTATTCTGGGTTCTATAGCCTCTTTTTGTTTCCTTGTTGGGAACTACTGTGGGGTGGAGTGGGGGGTGTCAGTCAGATGGTGGAATAGGAAGTACAAGCCCTCAATCCCACAGACACCAGCTTATGGACCAAAATACATTTACAAGAACCAGAAACCAGTTTAAGAGTTGCATTTCCCAGGGGTTCCTGTCGTGGCACAGGGGAAAGGAATGGACTAGGAATCATGAGGTTGCGAGTTCGATCTCTGGCCTCATTCAGTAGTGATCTGGGTTGCTGTGAGCTGTGGTATAGGTCGCAATCGAGGCTTGTATCCTGCGTTGTTGTGGCTGTGGTGTAGGAAAAAAAAAAGTTGCATTTCCCCAGGTGCGCACAGAGGTGAGAACAGCTGCACTGAAATGGGTAAGGAGAGCAGTTTCACTTTACCCACAGGTGTCTCCCCCAAATCGACCATTCAGTATGGTTGAGAGAGTCACCAGCTCGCTGCTTCTGGAGTAGGAGTGGGGAAGAGTGGACCATGCATCCAAAATGTTGGCTTTTTGGAAGGCTGCTGGAGTCACTGGTTTCTGTCCCTGCTGAGTTGGAGTCCTGATGAAAATGGTATAGTTTAGATGGCTGGAGGGGTGCTGAAAGCAAGCGGGGCCAGGAGTAGCCTGCTGCAGTACCAGATAGCCTACAGTGGTGGGACAGACCAGCACTGCACAATCAGAAGGCACCCACTGGCAGAAAGGTGGGTGGAATAAAGAGGGAAAGATGAATAAACTGTGGGTCCAACAATCCAGCTTCTCAGAGGGATGCTTGAGGGACAGGTCTCACCTGACTCAGGATGCTAGTGGCAGCCAACATACTTTGTATCTCTGGGGACTGCTGAGGACAAAGGAGAGGGTGGCATCTTGCTATTGTAGCACCAGAGAACCAGCACACCACAGGAGCAAGAGATTATAACCCTTAAAAAAGAAACATGCAAACCCCTCTAATTGGGAAATCACATGCACAAGACAGAGAAATTACATCCTCCAAGAAGGATTTCAGAGGCCCCCAGAATCTCCAACTGGGCTGACAGGTGAAGGTCTTTCCTGAAGAAGACTGGGAAAGGTAGCTCTTTTATCAAATATGTAAAACCCAGAATTCCCGTCGTGGCTCAGTGAACCCAACTACCATCCATGAGGATGCAGGTTCAATACCCTGCCTCACTCAGTGGGTTAAGGATCAGGGGTTGCCATGAGCTATGGTGTAGGTCGCAGATGCGGTTTGGATTTTGCTTTGCTTTGGCTCTGGCATAGGCCAGTGGCTACAGCTTGGATTCGACCCCTAGCCTGAGCACCTCCATATGCTGCGAGTGCATCCCTAAAGAGACAAAAAGACAAAAATAGGTAAAACACAACAACAACAACAAATCAAGGCACAAGAATAAAGAGAAATGTGGTTCAATCAAAGAAACAAAAGAAATCTCCAGAAACCAATCCCAAGGAAACAAGTGTATGAATTACATGACAAAATATTCAAATGAATTGTCTTCAAGAAGCATGATGATCTACAAGACAGCACGGAAAACTAAGTGAAATAAGAACAACACATGAACAAAATGAATATTAAAAAAGAGAAACTAATTTTAAAAAGAACCATACAGAAATTCTGGAGCTGAAGAATATAATAAATAAATTGAAAAATTCACTAGAGGAGTTCAACAGCAGACTTGATTAAGCAGAAGAAAGAATCATCGATTCTGATGATTGAAATTATTAAGTGAGAGGTATAAAAAGAATGATGGAAAATGGAGGAAGCCTTTAGGACCTGTAAAACAGCATAAAATGGACCAATACAGGCTTTATGAGAGTCCCAGAAGACGAAAAGAGAGACAAGGTTTTGTGTGTGTGTGGGGGGGGGTTCTTTTTTCTTTTTAGGGTGCAGGTGAGGCATATGGAGATTCTCAGGCTAGGTGTCAAATTGGAGCTATAGCTGCCAGCCCATGCCCACAGCCACAGCAACACCCAGATTTGAGCCCCAGCTGCAAACTATACCATAGGTCAGAGCAACGCTGGATCCTTAACCCACTGAGTGAGGCCAGGGATTGAACATGAATCCTCATGGATCCTAGTCGGATTTGTTACAGCTAAGCCGTGATGGGAACTCCAAAGCTTATTTAAAAAATAAAATAAAATTAAAAAATGGGGTGTTCCCATCATAGCTCAGTGGTTATTGAACCTGACTAGGATGCATGAGAATGCAGGTTTGATCCCTGGTCTCAGTCAATGGGTTTAAAGATCCTGCTTGCTGAGAGCTGTGGTGTAGGTTGCAGACGTGGATCGGATCCCATGTGGCTGTGGCTGTGGCCAGCAGCTGAGACTCCAATTTGACCCCTAGCCTGGGAACCTCCATATGCCGCAGGTGCAGCCCTAAAAAGACAAAAGACAAAAATATAAAAAAGTGGCTTGAAAACTTTCCTATTCTGAGAAAGGAAATGGACATGCAAATTTGAGAACCTCAAAGTTCTCCAAATAAAGTGAACCTAAACCATCCCCACCTAAGACAACTTACAACGAAAAAAAAAGTTACAAAAAAATCAGAGACAGAATCTTTTTTGGGCAGGACTTTCTTTAGCATTTCTTTTCTTTTTCTTTTTGGTTTTTAGCGCGGCACCCATGGCATATGTAGGTTTCCAGGCTAGTTGTTGAATTGGAGCTACAGCTGCTGGCCTACATCACAGCCACAGCAACATCAGATCTGAGCCACATCTGCGACCTACACCACAGCTCACAGCAATGCTGGTCCTTAACCCACTGAGCGAGGCCAAGGATTGAACCCACAACCTCATGTTTCCTCATGTAAAAATCTCTGATAAAATTAAATAGACAAATATAGAAACTAGTAATGGTGTAAAAGGTGGTGTATAAAGCACTTTTAATTCTGGGATAGAATTTAAAAGACAAAATCATAAAAATAGCTAAAACTATTTTAATTCATAAATAACATATAGATGTAATTTGTGAATCAATAACAAAATGAGGGTGGAGAGATATAAAAGGAGAGAGTTTTATAGGTGATTCAAGTTAACAGCATAAAATAATTATGTCCTTTTTTTTTTTAGGACTGTACTCATGGCACATGGAGGTTCCCAGGCTAGGGGTCCAGTCAGCCCTATAGCCACCGGCCTACACCAGAGCCACAGCAATGCATGATCCGAGCCGTGTCTGCAACCTACACCACAGCTCATGGCAATGCCTGACCCTTAATCCATTGATTGAGGTCAGGGATCGAACTGGCATCCTCATGGATGCTACTCGGGTTCATTAACCACTGAGCCACAGTGGGAACTCCATAAGATGTCTTATGTAGCCCCACCACAACCACACAGTAAACAATGGTAGAAGATACATAGAAGAAAAAGTATGTCAACAAAATAATCAATGAAACACAAAGAAAGGTAGCAAGAGGAAAAGAGGGACCAGGAGTTCCCTGGTGGCCTAGTGGTTAAGAATCTGGCCTTGTCATTGCAGTGGCTCCAAACACTGCTGCAGCATGGGTTCAGTCCCTGGCCTGGGAACATCCATGTGCTGTAGGTGCTACTAAATAAATAAATAAATAAATAAAGCACCTGTCACTAGAGAAAAAAAAACTGTCACTGGAGAAAAAGAAGGACATTTTATAAGATAAAAGGGTCAATATATGAGGAAGCTATAACAATTATACCACCCAAATACGCAAGGCAAACAATGACAACATTTAAGAGAGAGTAGATAATAATACAGTACTAGTAGGAGATTTCAATACTCATTTTCACTAATGGATAGGACAACCAGATAAAAGGTCAGTAAGGAAACAGAAGACTTGAACAACACTATAGACTGGACCTACAGATACATGCAGAACAGTCCACCCAAAAGCAGCAAAATGCACATTCTCTCAAATGCACATGGAACATTCTCCAGATAGATTACATTAGGCTACAAAAAATCTTAACAGGTAGTTCCTGTCATGGCTCAGTGGAAACAAATCTGACTAATATCCTTGAGAATAAAGGTTCAATCCCTGGCCTCACTCAGTGAGTTAGGGATCCGGCATTGCTGTGAGCTGTGCTGTGGGTCACAGATGCAGCTCGGATCTGGTGTTGCTGTGTCTGTGCCAGTGGCTACGCTACAGCTCCAATCTGACCCCTAGCCTGGGAACCTCCATATGTCACGGGTTGGGCCCTAAAAAGACCAAAAAAAAAAGTCTTCACAAATTTATGGATGTTGAAATCACACCAAGTATCTTTTCTGACTAATACAGAATGAAAATAGAAATCTATAGCTGTAAAAAAACTGGAAAATTCACAAATAAGTGGAAATTAAATAGCACATTTTTAAATAACCTATCAGTCAAAGAATAACTCACAAGTGAAACTAGGAAATATCTTCAGACAAATGAAAATGAAAGCACAAAATGCCCAAATTTATGAGATGCAGTACTAAGAGAGAAGTTTGTAATAGTAAACACTTAAATTAAAATAGAAGAAATTTCAGAGTTCCTGCTGTAGTACAGCAGGTTAAGGATCTGGCATTGTTTGTGTGGAGATGTGGGTTAAGCATATGGCATTGATACAGCCGTGGCATATGTTGTCTGGGATTTGATCCCTAGCCCAGGAATGTCCACATACCATGGCTGTGGGGGAAAAAATAGAAGAAATTTCTTAAATCAACAATTTCTCTTTATACCTCAGAGAACTAGGAAAAGAACAACTTAAACCTAAAGTTAGCAGAAAGAAGAAAACAAAAATTAGAGAATAAATAAAGAATAGAAAAAAAAAGGTCAACAAAAGTAAGGGTTGGTTTTTTTAAAAAGACCAGCAGGAGTTCCCGTCATGGCGCAGCAGAAACAAATCCGACTGGGAACCATGAGGTTGCGGGTTCAATCCCTGGCCTTGCTCAGTGGGTTAAGGACCGGCACTGCCATGAGCTGTGGTGTTGGTCATAGATGCGGCTCGGATTTGATGTTGCTGTGGCTGTGGTTGCCTGGGGGAGGGGAACGGGGAGTTGTTCTCAGGGCATAAAATTTCAGTCCCACAAATTGAGTGATTTGAGCCCCCCTTCCTCTTACAGGGTCTTGTGTCAGACTTGTCTTGCTCACCCATGGTAATGTGAGCACATTGTTCTGATACTGAGAACAGGAAAAAATTTACAGAAATGCTCTGGAGGTTTGGCTTCCCGCACGCACCTAGGGCTGGGGTTTGAAGAGCTTGATCTCAGCGCTTATCTGGGTTATACTACTAAAAAGGAAATATCCGTTACGATTCTTCACTGCAAATATTCCTCACTACCTTTTTATTTCCTTTTTTGGCCACCCCTTGGCACATGGAGTTCCTGGGCCAGGCATCAGATCTGAGCCGCAGTTGTGACCTATGCCCCAGTCACGGCTACTGCGCTGCAACGCTGGATCATTACCCCACTGTGCTGGGCCAGGGTCCAACCTGCATCCTGGCACTGCAGAGACACTGCCAATCCTGCTGTGCCACAGTGGGAACTCTTGTTTCCTTTTTTTTTTTTAAAGTACAGGTCAGTTGTTTTCTGTTTTTGGGTTTTTTTTTTTTTTTTTTTTTTTTTTTGCTGTTGCTTTGTAGGGCTGCACCCACAGCATATGGAAGGTCCCAGGGTAGGGGTAGAATCGTAGCTGCAGCTTCTAGTCTACACCACAGCCACAGCATTTCGGGATCTGAGCAGCATCTACGACCTACACCACAGCTCAAGGTAATGCCAGATCCTTAACCCACTGAGTGAGGGCAGGGATCAAACCGCATCCTTATGAATATGAGACAGATTCATTTCCACTGTGCCACGACAGGAACTCCCTTGTTTACTGCTTTTTATTGCAGTTAACACAAATGTTTAGCTACACTTTGGACTGGAGTTCCCTTTCGGCACAGCAGATTAAGAATCCCATATAACTGCCAAAAGCAGAAACTGATTAGATTGTCAATAATAATTCAAACAAGATTCTTTTCATTGAAAGAAAACAATGTACCTAATTTAACGTACCTAATTTTTACTAGGCTTTTAAATTTTTTATTGCTAAACAGAATATTTTTCTAATTATTAATTCAGTGCATGCATATTCTAAAAGATTAGATAATACAAAAGAGAGTCAAAAACAAATACCTTCTATAATCGTTATAGCCAAAATTTAAAAAACTGTTAACTTTCTCGTGTGATTCTACCCAAATAGTTTTTGATATATATGTAACTGCAGAAATATGCAGACATATTTTAAAAACAAAGTGACATTATATTGTATATAGAATTCTGTATCTTGTTTTTAAACATTCTTATATAAGTGATGAACACACTCTCACTGTAAAAAATTTTAACAGTGTAAATGTGAGATGCTCTGTCAGCTTCTCCTCCCACTGGTCCCAGTTTGCCTTGTCCCTCCCTTTATGCAAGAATTCACTTTTCCGTGCACTCCCATCATGCAAGAATTCAGTATGTCTAGCTCTCCATTAAAACATCCAGTAGAGGGAATTGTTCCACCGTTTCTCTTTTAACATGTAGGTTATATTTCTTTTTTCTTCACAAAAAAAATCTATCTTGGATGCCATTTACACAATGCAGAATGTGTAGTAATTTATACATATATTTAGTGCTACTGATTCGTTTCTAACCAAAGCAAGTTTTTAAAATCTTATTTTCTGCCTTCAACTTTCTTGTTGGTTTGCTTGTTTTCGTTTTCTTTGACCCTGAAATATGTGTTTTTAAAAGGATATTGCAGAGTTCCCTTCATGACTCAGTTGTTAACAAACCCGACTAAGATCCATGAGGACTCGGGTTCAATCCTGGGCCTCACTCAGTGGGTTAAGGATCTGGCATTGCCATGAGCTGTGGTGTAGGTCGAAGACACAGCTCGGATCTGATGTTGCTGTGGCTGTGGTGTAGGCCGGCGGCTGTAGCTCTGATTTGACCTCTGGCCTGGGAACCTCCATAAGCCGCAAGTTGGGCTCTAAAAAAGCAAAAAAAAAGATATTGCTATTGAGAATACTTATGGGAAAAAAATCCCTACTGTTGGCAGAAATATACTTTTTCCCTTAAGAGGAAGAAAAATCAGATAAAACAATATGGGAATGAAAATTATTTCATTCAGCAGTAATTCAATTTAAATTTCTAAATAGATTAGAATTATTGAAGAGACTATTTGTATTTAGTTACTCTGAAAATATTTGTTTTTTCCTAGATGACAAATTCTGAAGATACTTGTTTTTTCCGAGATGACAAACTCTGAGCCTTTCAACCATATTTTATGTAAATGACATGTATATTTTAATTTCATAGTGGTTCTCAATTAAGAGAGCTGACAGAACGTGCAGGCAGGCAGATCACTGAGCTGCTGTCAATTTGCATATAAACGAAGAAGTTAAGTGAAAACAAATTGGTTTCAAAACACTATCATATAGTCTCATTTGGGAGGAAAATGAGTATCGCTCATAGCAAAAAGGTGGGGTAGCCAAAATGTTAGCAGCAGCTATATATGGGTGATTTTTTTTTGTCTTTTGTCTTTTTTTGTTGTTGTTGTTGTTGCTATTTCTTGGGCCGCTCCTGCGGCATATGGAGGTTTCCAGGCTAGGGGTTGAATCGGAGCTGTAGCCACTGGCCTATGCCACAGCCACAGCAATGCGGGATCCGAGCCGCGTCTGCAACCTACACCACAGCTCACGGCAATGCCAGATCGTGAACCCACTGAGCAAGGGCAGGGACCGAACCCGCAACCTCATGGTTCCTAGTCGGATTCGTTAACCACTGCGCCACGACGGGAACTCCTATATGGGTGATTTTTTAAATTTTTCATCTGTTGGTTTGCCTGTAAAGTCTAAATTTTCTACAGTTAATATATACTTGTTTTGAAAGAAATGAGAGCAATGCAGTCTATGCCACTGAATTCTCTACTTCAGAGCAACTCCAGGCCTGGGCTGCAGGGGGCACCCCTGACCTGGCAGCAGGTCCCAAAGTCCTGCAACAGGCAGAGGAGCCAGGTGCTTACAGGTGATGCCCTCATCTCAATAGGGCTGGATGAGTGGTGGGCTCTTTTTGCACTTTCAGTATTTCTTCCTTGGGTCTGGCTAGAGCATCCTCCTCATTCAAAAGAAGGGAAAATTTTCCAAATTTGGCCTAAGGAAATAGGTATTTCAAGGGAACACGGCTGACCAATTTCAGTTAAAGTAATAAAAATTTAGGGGGAAATTCTGGACTCAGTGAAGTTGCCCAGGGAACAGGCTGTACCACAACCATAAATTTACTTACAACCTTTGGCAAAATGGCTCGGAGAGGATGCACAAGGCCATAGGCACAGCAACTGAACTCGCTTCTGGTGTTTCTACTTAAGAGATATTAAATTATTTCAGATACTTGGAATTGTGAATATGATATTTGGATTAATATTGATTGATCAATATGTATTTGAAATGATAGGGTTTTTGCTTGTTTTTTAGGGCTGCACCTGTGGCATGACTTGCAGCTGCCGACCTATAGCCACAGCAATGCTGGATCTTTAACCCACTGAGTAGGGCCAGGGATTGAACCCTCACCCTCATGGATACTTGTTGGGTTCATTTCTGCTGAGCCACAGTGGGAATTTTGAAATGACAGATATTTTAAATTCAATATCTAACATCCATGGCATCATAGCTTAAAAATCTGTCTATCTACATGGCGCCGGTTCCCAAATGTCTATTTCCAGCTCATCTTCTCTTCTGAACTCTCCCTTGAACATCTCAACTACCCTCTCAGCCTCTGAATTTGGGGACCAGGCAGGCCTCCAGTTCCCTCCATCCCTGCTTCCTTCCCTCCTCCCTGCTCCGTTGACATCTTTCCTCCAAGGTCCTCTGCCAGAAGGCTGAGCACGGCCTCTCTCCTGCCCTCCACAAGCACAAGCCCATGGGCTTTGCTGTCGCAATCTCCAGACTTTGACCATGGCTCACCAGCATCCCTGTCACCTGGTGCTGCCACCAATACCTCATAGACTCACCTCCTCTGACCTCCTGTTGGAGACCCTCAAAGACCAAGGCCCTGGAAAGGAGTGGGCACCAGAGCCAGGCGTGGTCCAGTCGGGCAGTCCCTGGGAGAGGGCGGGGAACACCAGGCACTGGACCCAGGAACTCACTTCCTACTGGAAGCTGATAACCAGACCCTTCGAGTGGGGTTGGCAGTGTGTAAAGTTCGACCCTGGTCACTCTTATCTATGAAACTTGCACTGCTACATATGCAAGATGCACAGGCCATTCGCACACTATCTGATCCTGGGTAGAGGTAACTTAAGGTATTTAAGTGCACTGTGGCATCTGGGGAGGGCAGAGGTCGCTGGGAGAGGTGGGTTCGGTACCAGGGAGGACAAGGTGGTGAGAGGAGGCAGCTGAGGTCACCAAGGGACCCACAAGGCAATATGGCTGTGCAAGTGGCATCCACTGGCAGTGCAGGAGACAGGACCTGCCTGCAGGGGTCCTGGGCAGCAGCCCCCCACATGAGCAGACACCTAAGTAAGCTATGCGTGTGTGATCACACATGTGCACACATGATTACAGCATTTAGGCACATTTGAAGGCTACTGATTCTGTGCTAAAAGACCCATGTTCGCAACCAGGTCCAGCATGTGGCGTGGCCTCACCGAGCTTTTTTGGGGGGAAAGAATGCGTGGTTCCCGGGCAGAGGCCAGCACCATGGCCTCTCCAAACTCCCCTCCATTCCCACCCGTGTGGGTCCCCACTTGCCTCACTGTAAAATTGTTCCCCAACAGTGCTGTGGCCAGCATTTCTCAACCAGACCACCCATTCCTCAGTCACAGCCCTTTTTAAGACAGATGAATTTCAAGAGAGAGAAATTCACCCTTTTCAATGTTTCAATTTCAGTATTTGATCTTGCTGACCTTGAGACAATTTGAAAATAGTAATTACTAATTACTCAGTAAATATTGAGTGACACCTACTATGCGCCAGGCACTGTGCCGGCACTGTGGACCCTGGCCTCTCGGGACGCTAACATTCTGGACAAGCTGCAATCAGAAAGCACAATAAGGAATTCCTGTGGTGGCTCAGTGGTTAATGAGTCCAACTAGGAACCGTGAGGTTGCAGGTTCGATCCCTGGCCTTGCTCAGTGGGTTAAGGATTGGGCATTGCCGTGAGCCATGGTGTAGGTCGAAGACACGGCTTGGATCTGGCATTGCTGTGGCTGTGGTATAGGCCGGCGGCCACAGCTCCGATTCGACCCCTAGCCTGGGAACCTCCATATGCCGCGGGTGCAGCCCCAGAAAAAGACCAAAAAAAAAAAAAAGCAAAACAATAAAAACCAACTCTTCGTAAATGCAGAAATGCAGGGAGCACAAGGGGAAAGCACAATCACCAGGGCCAGGTCAGTTTTTCACGTCACTGTCTTGCTTTAATGCTTAATACGCCTCTAATGTCTCCCTGTGTGTGGCCCAAGCCCCTGTCCCTCCAGCCCCACTCCCACCTCAGCCAATATCAGTGATGCAAGCGCAGGCCTGGACCTCACCTCTTCCAACGGCCTCCAGCCTGCGAGCCAGGCTCACCCACTTCCTCACTCTTGGATGGTGTGCTCACCTCTGAGGGCCCCCAAAGGCTTTGGAGACAGAGCTCATGGTCCTCTGGGGTCCCTGGTGCTTTCCAACTGCTATCCACGTTCAGGCCCTGAAACATGTGCAGTATCACTCCCAGGGCGCGGTCATCCCTCAGGAGTTACCTGCTTTCCAGGTATGTGATGGGCCCTGAGAACAGCTCCAGTTGTTGAATAAATGAGTATAAACCATTAAGGAGGGACACCTGCACACACGGGGTGTCTCTGGGTGTTCCAGACCTGGTCCCCTGCTCTCAGAGGATCAAGCAAGGAGGAAAGCGATTCCGTCCTTCTCTGCCAAACCCTGGCCTGCTTGCTTGCTTTTCTTTTTTTTTTATTCTTTTATGGCTGAATCTGTGGCATATGCAAGTTCCCAGGCCAGGGAGAGAATCTGAGCCACAGCTGTGATCTATGCCGAAGCTGCAGCAACGCTGGCTCCCTTAACCCACTGCAAGGGCCTTGGATTGAACCCAAGCCTCTGCAGCAACCCGAGCCACTGCAGTCGGGTTCCTAACCCACTGGGCCACAATAGGAATACCCAAACACTAGTTTTCAATGTTTGAGTAACTGTCTGTAAAACTGATTAGAAATAAGACGTCATATTTTCAAACCACTTGTATTTTCTATTATTACCTTGCAAGCGTTCAGTAAAGGATTTTTGGTTGCTGCCTATAAAACTCTACATGATGGCCTGTTTGGTTGGTAACTAGAATCTCATTCAATCAACTCTCCCTGTCTGTCCACCATGCTCAGCTGTGCCCAGGACCTTAGGCGAAACCCTGAACATGGTCATGACTCTTCACTTCTGAGAAGCGCATTTTCATGAGGTAGTAAATTTCAACAGGCATTAGAAAACATTTCTTCCAGGAATTGCTTTTCGGTGACCCAGAACATGGAGATGCAGAGCCCAGCACGGCTGCAGCCAGCTCCTGGCCCAGCTTTGCCCAAGGAAACCCAGCCACAGCCTAAGGCTCTACCCACACCACCTGCTAGAAACCTGCTGAACTTGAACACAAGCTGAATATCATTAAAGCATCAATGGATGAGATTGTTTTCAAAGAAAAAAAAAAAGGTCAAATGATCATTTGGAAGCTCCTAGGAGCCAAGTGGACAAATGGTGTCAAATGCCAAGGTGCACAGAGAAGCGCAGCATTGAGAACACTTCAAACAAGACAGATACAGCACGTGAAACCCGAGACCAGGAGCAGGACTTCCAACCGAGAAGGCACACAGTCCTGGGGACTCACCTGCCATCCTCCTTTTCCTGGAACCTACCGTTTTCTTCCTGACATTTATGTCAGACCCTTATTCCAGGGAATTCAGGGGGGCCCCTGCCAAGGAGCCCAGCACGCCAGCTGCAGGCTGGGTCTCTGACCCAGACACACCACACACACAGGTGCTTCCTTCCCGGCCTGGGGCCTCCCCTTCCCGCCCCCGCCCCCAGCCAGCCCAGCCTCCTTCCCTGGGGTCTGCAGGACGGAAGCCTAACCCACCCTTGTGTGGGTTGGAGAGAAGGAGAGCTATCAGCTACCAGCTGAGACAAAGCACCTGAAGATTCTCCACCCTGCTAAAGCTCCCACTTTGAAATAGCAGAGCCTGCAGTACCCTGGTGGCCCAGCGGGTTAAGGATCCCATGTTGCCATTGCTGTGGCTCGGGTTCAGTCCCTGGCCCTGGCACGTCCTCATGCCTCTTGCGGCTGTGCACATGCAGAGAGAGAGAGAGAGAGAAAAAAAAAAAAGAAAAAGTGGAGCTCCACAATTCCGCCTTTGCTCCCACTGAAGAAAATATGTTTGGCCCAATGCAAGGGACACATGGAATTCCCAGGCCAGAACAAGCCCAAGGTGACAGGTTCCCACAGGGTGGCTGCCAGGCTGTGCCCATGCACCTTGCACCCCAGCACCCCCAGAAATCAGGCAAACACCCAAGAAGGAGCTCTTAGATTCACTGGAGAGCGAGAATTTCTAGAGAATCACTGACTCCAAAGGCCACTCCCTGTGCTTCACCATATTTTAACTTTGGAATGTGACCAAGGGTGGGAGAGCATAGGGTAAAGGTAAGTCTTTCGTTGCAAAGAAAATAGAAGATCTCCAATAACTTAAGAGACTAAAAGGAGACAATTCTGGCTCAGTGACAGTACAGGGAGGCAATTTACCTTCCAAATTCTAATAACGTCCCCTGGGCTTGGTCCTGATCCCTTTCTCTGTTCTCTTTTCTTTTTTTCCTTTGCTTTTTTAGGGCTGCACCTGCAACATGTGGAGGTTCCCAGGCTAGGGGTCCAATTGGAGCTACAGCTGCCAGCCTACACCACAGCCACAGCAACACCGGATCTTAACCCTCCGAGCGAGGCCAGGTGTTGAACCCACATCCTCATGGATACTAGTCAGATTCGTTTCCACTGAGTCATGATGGTAACTCCTCTTTGTTCTTTTTTAACAAAACCCTCTTCAGTTCTTAACTGCTTTCCACTGTGCTGGACTGTTAGTTGGACCCTCTCCAGTTGCAGGGCGGCGGCAGGAGCGGGGAGGGGGGGTGTTCCTAGCAAGTCCAGACGTGCAGCATCCAGACCCCACATCCAGTGAAAATAACCCCTTTTCCATGGGGCCAAATGAAGCCCAGGCATATTGGGCCACAGCCTGAATTAGTGACTATATCTGGGGCTGGTCACTTAATGCCCTTGGGAGATGGGACTTGGTAGAAATCAGCCCTCGCCAAGCACGTACGCTGAGGGCGTGGTGTCAGGTGGGAGAGTCTGTGTCTTTCCGAGTTGTATAATGAAGTATTTAAGAGTGCATATATGATGTAACTTATTTCACAGTGTTTTACTAAAAACAGATAAAGTAAATATGGAAAAAATAATTCAAAATCTAGTCATTGTGTATATATTTATACAGTTCTCTCTACTTTTTTCTGAGGTACTTCAAAAATAAACACACACGCAAGTATTTTCAAGTAAGCATTTTCAAAAGTAATTTTTTTTGGCCGTGCCCACAGTATGTAGAAGCTCTCAGGCCAGACGTCAAACTTGTACCACAGCAGCAACCTGAGTCACAGCAGCAACACCAGATCCTTAACTCACTGTGCCATAAGGGAACTCCCAAAAGTAATTTTTTAAAAAAATGCTACCATAACATGTCTACATGGAATTCTGCTACAACTATAAGGTGTCATATAGTTTTTGTTTGTTTGTTTTTTGGCCGTCCCACGGTATATACGCCACAGCTGCAGTGATGCTTGATCCTTGACCCACTGTACTAGGCTGGGGATTGAACCTGTATCCCAGTGCTCCCAAGATACCGCTGATCTTGTTGCACCACAGTGGGAACTCCAGGTGTCATACAGTTATATCAAAACTTTTAAAATTAAAAAACAGGTAATATAAGAAATGTGTGTGTGTGTCTGTGTCTGTGACTGGGTTGCTTTGCTGTACGGCAGAAATTGGTACAATATTGTATATAAACTATATTTTTGTTTGTTTTTTTGTCTTTTTGTCTTTTGAGGGCTGCACCTGCGGCATAGGGAGGTTCCCAGGCTAGGGGGAGCTGTAGCTGCCGGCCTACACCACAGCCATAGCAACGCGGGATCCGAGCCTCATCTGCAACCCACTCCACAGTTCACGGCAAGGCCACATCCTTAACCCACTGAGCGAGACCAGGGATCGAACCCACAACATCATGGTTACTAGTCAGGTTTGTTAACCACTGAGCCGCAATGGGAACTCCCTCCCTATAAAGTATACTTTAATTTAAAAATGTTAAAAGAAAAGACATTATGCATTAGTTTCTTAGAACTGCAAAAACAAACTGTCACAGACTGGATGTTTAAAACAGGAATGGACTCTCTCACAGCTCTGGAGGTACAAGTCAGAAGCAAGGTGTCCACAGGGCCGAGCTCTCTTGGCAGGCTCTGGGGCAGGACCATCCTGCCCTCCAGCCTGTGCAGTGGCTTCGCTTTTCCTGGTGGTCTCCCCTCTGTGTGTCTCCTCTTTTCATGACGACACTGGTCAGACTGGATGAAGGGCCCACCTCCTGCAGGCTGGCTTCACCTTCACTGCAGTGACCCTGCTTCTAATTAGGGGCCTGGGGGTGACCCTGCCCAACCTCAGGAGTCTGACACATCCACTGGGCCAGGCTGACCCACTGGGTCATTCCTGCTGCATTTAGGGTTCCTCCAGGGCAAGGTTGTCCCCCAGAAGGATTGAAATGAGATGTAAGCAGACTCAACCCAGGCCTGGAGCTGCAGCTTCCAGGGGTGCAGCAGGTGCATCTGAAGACGGTCTCTGAACCCACTGCTTTGCCTCTTCACATCAGCTTTGAGGACAAGCAAGTTCAGATTTTTGCAACTTTTAAAATACGAAGTATTTTGGTTCTAGAGTTCATTTGCTTAGCTGCTTGGGAAGAAGTTAATGTCACGCTGACGCTGGGGCCAGGCCAGAGAGAGCAGATCACACCTTGCACAAATATTTGGGTTTAGGACTAGCAAAAAGCATCCATTTGTGAAACTGAATAGGAAGCGATTTTACTTTCAAATACGCAATGTCCTCTGTGAAATACGACTGCCTGGCCACAAAAACTAAAAGGTTATTTCCTTTGATTTTGCATCTGTCACTGAGTTTCTCAGTTATTTTTTTTAATATCAGATTTACAAGGTCCAGGAATTTTACTTATTTATTTATTTATTTTTGCTTTTTAAGGTCGCACCTGTGGCATAGGGACGTTCTCAGGCTAGAGGCTGAATCAGAGCTGCAGCTGCAGGCCTATGCCACAGCCACAGCCACAGCCACAGCAACAGGGGATCCGAGCCATGTCTGTGACCTATACCACAGCTCATGGCAACACTGGATCCCTGACCCATTGAGTGAGGCCAGGGATCGAACCCACCCACTCATGGGTCCTGGTCGGATTCATTTCAGCTGTGCCACAAAAGGAACTCCTAGAAATTTTATTTAATGCAAAGGATTATCTCTGGTTCCATTTAAGTGGAACCAAATGACATGATGATATGAACCCAGTACCAGAAGAGTACACAGTCATCAGCAGATGTCCCTACCTGCCCCGCTCCCCACTCCCACTTAGCCCTTCTCCAAGGAGCACCCCTGATACTGTGATCTTCTCTTTCAGACCTTTAACACGAATGGAAAAGCTACTTATGTTTCTGCATGTGAGTGAGTGTGTGCTGGTGCTTATTTATTTATAAAAGTGTATTCGAATCATATATATTTTGGGACAACTCATTTTTCTTAATGAAGCAATACATCATGGACACATTGACACCCAGTGTTCCAGTCTGACTCTCCAACTGTTGCAAGACATGTTTCCCTGAAAACTCCATCTTGTCCTTCTTTACTTTATCCCATCTTCTTGACTTACTTTATCCCATCTTCCTGCTTTGAAAAACAGTCACAGTGCTGGTAAATGACTTAAGTTTAAGAGCAAAGACCTAAAGGCATAAGTTACTTAAGCTTAAGAACTGTTATGTGCCTAGAGGTCAGAGTAAGAGCTTAACCCTTTACCACCTAAGTGGCTTTTTAAATAGTAAAAGAACTTATATATAGTAAACAAACCCTGTACCATCCACCCATAGCCACTCCTCACTTGATCTCACAATAAAAGCAGGGTGGTTTCTTGAGGCAGGGCGCTCTTGGTCCCTGAGACCTTGAGTTCCCTGGCTCCCACCTTTACTTAAGATAAATGTCTCTGTGTCTTGTTTTATGTTAACTACTTTTCCTTAAGTTCCACAGCACCCGTTCTTCAGCCCCATCCTGCTGAGCTGGCCCTGGCATCCAACTATTTATTTAGTCTATGCTCCTCTCAAGGGACATTTAAGTGTCAACAATTTTGGAACACCTCGTTTTAAATGGGAGTTTTTAGCTGACAATACCCTTTTGTTAGCAGCAGCTTTGGTTCAAGCTCTTTAAAAGAATCTGGAAAAATGAATTGGGGTGTAGCCATAAAGGACCTCCTTAAAGGAACGAGTACAACTTTTTGCAGTTTCTCCGTCATCAGTTTTATCGTTGACACTAACATTAACAAAATATTAAAGAGTAAAAAGCAAAGGGAACATCTGGTTTTCAGCCCAGCATGTAAGGAGCTTGGATGTTGTCACTGTGTCCTAACAACAAAGAAAAGGATAAACAAACTGAAAAATGAACGACTCTTTTTAGTGGGGTCACAGGGTAAACGGCAGATACACAGACTCACAATTTACCAGATCGGAAGCCCACGTGCAGAAGTTCCCGCAGCAGGAAGACCCAGACAGCAACTCCTGGAGGCTCGGGGTGGACAAGGCTGACAGTGACAAGGTCCAGGTCCCCAGGTCGGGGGAGGGGGGAGAGGGAAGGGGCACATACTTGTGAGTTTTATCTCCAGGAGCTCGACCAGAGAAAAACTCTCATGTTTCTGCCGGGGGAGGGGAAAGCAACTTTGGGGTTCACCAGAGCCCTCTGTCCTTCTGAACAAGGTCTGACCTCGGTAGAAACTCTTCCCAGAGCCGAATCCGCTGGGGTTTTATCAGAGCCTCCTCTACCCAGAAGAAGGGAAGTATACAACCCCAGCCCCCGGCAGCCATCTCGTCTTTCCTAACAGTGTGGGGTCAGGGGGTGGGGAACAAGGACCACTTGTGAAGGACACAGCCCAGGCCACAGGCTCACCATGGTTGGGACTGCATCACAGAACTGCATCACGGGACCGCAGGATGCCTCCCTACCCCTCATCCCCTCATCCCACCACTACAGGCTTCTTTATCGCGGTTCCTTTACCCAGAACATCATATCCTGTTGTAAAGGAAAATTAGAAAGCACACCAAAGGCAAAACACACAATTTGAAGAGACAGAGCCAGCTTTAGAACCAGACGTGGCAGGAATGTTGAAATGACCAGACTGCGAATTTAAAACAACTAGGATGAAGACAAGGGCTCTAGGAGTTCCTGTTGTGGCTCAGTGGTTAACAAATCCGACTAGGAACCATGAGGTTGTGGGTTCGATCTCTGGCCTTGCTCAGTGGGTTAAGGATTCAGCATTGCCGTGAGCTGTGGTGTAGTTTGCAGACGAGGCTCAGATCTGGCATTGCTGTGGCTCTGGCGTAGGCCGGTGGCTACAGCTCTGACTAGACCCCTAACCTGGGAACCTCCACATGCTGCAGGTGCGGCCCTCAAAAGACAAAAGACAGAAAAAAAAAAGTATAAATTTCTAGTTAAAAAACAAATGTCATAGTGATGTCATGTACAGCACAGGGAATATAGTCAATAATGTAATAACTCTGTATGATGACTAATGGTTATTAGACTTACCATGATGACCAATTTGTAGTGCATATAAATGTCAAATCACCATGTTGTACATCTCAAACTAATATAAAATTGTATGTCAACTACACTTCAATGAAAGAAAATTTTAATGGAGTTCCCTGGTGGTGCAGTGGGTTAAGGATCTCTAGCATTGTCATTGCAGTGCCTTGTGCTGCTGCTGTGGTACAGGTTCCATCCCTGGCCTGGGAAGTTCCGCATGCAGCCAGTGTGACCCCCCCCTAAATTTTTTGTCTTTTTCAGGGCCACACCTGAGGTTCCCAGGCTAGGGTCAAATCAGAGTTACAGCTGCTGGGCTACACTACAACCACAGCAATGCGGGATCCGAGCCACGTCTATGACCTATACCACAGTTCATGGCAACGCTGGATCCTCAGAAAAGGCAAAAAAAAGAAAAAAGAAAGAAAGAAAGAAAGAAAGAAAATCCAAGAAATGTGAGACAACTACAAGAGGTATAAGGGTATAAGATATGCAAAATGGGAATACCAGAAGGTGAAGTAAGAGAAAAAGGGAAATAAATATTTGAAGCAATAATGACTGAGGGACTTTCCGTTGTGGTGCAGTGGTAACGGGGAAGCTGACTAGTATCCGTGAGCACGTAGGTTTGATCCCTGGCCTCATTCAGCGGGTTAAGGATCTGGCATTGCTGGGAGCTGTGGTGTAGGTTGCAGATGTGGCTTGGATCCCAAGTTGTTGCTGTAGCTCTGGCGTAGGCCTGCAGCTGTGGCTCCGATTCGACCCCTAGCCTGGGAACTTCCATATGCTGTGGGTGCTGCCTTAAAAGACAAAACAAACAAACAGAGAGGAAAAAAAAAAAAGACAGCAGACATTACCTCACTCTGGTCAGAATGTCCATCATTAAAAAGTCTACAAATAATAAATGCTAGAGAGGGTGTGGAGAAAGGGGAATTTTCCTTTACTATTGGTGGGAATGTAAATTGGTGCAGCTTGCAGGATCCAGGGTGGGAAAAAAATCCTCTCTGCCAAATACCACTGATGTGCTCTGACCAATGATTGCTTCTTCTGATCACAGAGATGCACACAAACAGGTGGATGGTCAAGTTTTTGCATATTCCTCTGTTACTGCAAGTGAATTTGAGGGGATTTAAAGGGCTGGTGCCATTTGTTTTCCCCTTCATTTTACTCTTTCCTTTTGGGAACCAAACATTAAAGGCTAGGTCGATCAGAAGCAACCACATATATGGGGGAATTAACAAATCACCATCGTGCAAAGAGAAAGGCATGGGCTAAAAAAAGACCTGAAATGACCTCAATTTACACCTCAGGCTGATCCGTGGCACAGAGACAGCCTACAACAATCAAAAATAAGGAAGGAAGGGACGGATGGAGAGAGAAAGAGAGAGAGGAAAAAAGGATAGAGAAGAAAAGAAAATGAAAATCCTGGAGTTTCTGTCATGCTTCAGCGATAATGAACGTGACTAAGATCCAGGAGGATGTGGGTTCAATCCCTGGCCTTGCTCAGTGGGTTAAGGGCCGGTATTGCCGTGAGCTGTGGTGTAGGTCACAGACGTGGCTCGGATCTGGCATTGCTGAGGCTGTGGCTGTGGCCAGCAGCTGCAGATCTGATTTGACCCCTAGGTCGGGAACTTCCATATGCCACTAGTGTGGCTCTAAAAAGCAAAAAAAAAAAAAAAAAAAGGAAAGGAAGAAAGAAAATGAAAGTCCTGAAGATAGGGGGAGGGAGAGATGCTGATTTCCAGATGTACTGCATTATTAGATTCAAATGTCCGGTTTTCAGCAAAGAACCTGGATAGCAGATCCACTTGACAAAGACTTTAAAACAACTGTCCTAAAGATGCCAAGGAATGAAAAGATGTGAAGAAAGTCAAGAAAATGATGCAGGAACAAAATGGATATATCAGTGAAGAAGAACCTGAAAGAAACCAAGAAGAAATTCTCCAGCTGAAAAGTAAAATAAATGAAAATTTCACTACAGGGATTCAGGGGCATATTTGAATAAGCAGAAGAATCAGCGAACTTCACGACAGGACAACTAAATCCTGGGTCTGTGGAACAGAAAGAAAAAAGATTGGGGCAAAGTAAGATCCAAATGGCCAAAAAGCACATGAAAAGATGCTCAACACTGGGGAGATGCAAACCATTTCCCACTCACAAGATGCCTACCTTGAAAAGAGCAGAAAATCATATGTTGGTTAGGATGCTGACACTGGAACACTTGTGCACTCTTGGGAGAAATGTAAAATAGTACAAGTGGTGTGTAAAACAGACTGGGAGGTCATTAGAAAAATTATAAATAGGGAGTTCCGACTGTGGCACAGCAGCTTAAGGATCTGGCGTTGCTCCAGCTGAAGTGTAGGTCCCTGGCCTGGGAACTTTCATATACCATGGGTGCAGCAAAAAAAAAAAAAAAAGTTAAAAATAGAATTATCATATGATCGTGCAATTACACTTATGAGGATATACTGAAAAGAACCGAAAGCAAAATCTGGACACCCATGCCAACTGAAAGCAGCATTATTTGCAATTGTTAAAATGCGGAAGCACCCAAGTGTCACTAATGGATGAACAAAATATGTGTGTATATGTAATAGATTTTTTTTTTCTTTTTAGTTGGATTCTTAACCTGTTGAGCCTAGTCAGGTTCATTAACCGCTGAGCCACGACGGGAACCCCTGGTTGTCATTCTTTGTGCCCACGCCGCCCTGGAGAAGGTGCCCCGAGTCCCATCCCTGCAGATGGATGCTGCCTTCCTGTCATGTGATGCTGTCTCAGGAGCTGGAGGTACATCACTCCAGTCATGGCCCAGGTCATGCTACCAAAGTAACACAACATACGGGAGAAGCCCATCAGTGCAGATTCACAGGATTGGCTCCGAGCGCGCAGGTTTGGGTAGAGATGTGTAAGGTTAATGACGCAAGAAAGCACGGAGAAATGTTCAGAAACAGCCTCAGAGTCAATATTCTCAGGCAAGGCATCGGCTCAGATGCTACCTTTTCTTCAAAAATCTGCTTTACATTCCATAAACATGACTAGTGTCCCTTTATTTTATTTTTTATTTTTTTTCGTCTTTTTGCCATTTCTTGGGCTGCTCCTGCGGCATATGGAGGTTCCCAGGCTGGGGGTCTAATCGGAGCTGTAGCCGCTGGCCTACGCCAGAGCCACAGCAACGCGGGATCCGAGCCGCGTCTGCAACCTACACCACAGCTCACGGCAACGCCGGATCCTTAACCCACTGAGCAAGGCCAGGGATCGAACCCAAACCTCAGGGTTCCTAGTCGGATTCGTTAACCACTGAGCTACCACAGGAACTCTGACTAGTGTTCCTTTAGAATGCCCTCGGCCGGCATCCCACCACAGCCTCTGCCTGGCATAAAGCAGCTTCTCTGAAATGACAGTTTTCTGTGAAATGATATTTTATCATCACGAGAGTGAGTTTTTTTCTCCCTTTCTCTCAGTATCTTTAAAGCCTAGCCAAGGCTCATTAAATAATCTCCTCTGAAACTTCTACCATTTTCAAATATCTTGAAAATGGAATAAACCAAGAACCACACAAATGCTCTTGAAGAAGGAACTCTGAGGAAGTTCACAGCTTTGCTCCATTTGTGACCTCAGTGGGCCAAGCGTGTCCCATTTTGTGGCCATTGTTTAAGCTGTGTGATGTCACTTCATCTTGAATCACAGCTGGGATTGCCCTAAATGGAGATGGGTTTGAATGAGCTACACAATTGTAGCTTAACATTCTTCTTTTTTCAGTGACAACACCGGATCCTTAACTCACTGTGCCACAGGAGAACTCACTGAGTTTCTCTTTTTAATTTACAATATATCAAGAGACATCCTCACGTCACTTTTATTGGACCTTTTATAGAATTATTTAATTGTGCAGTTTTTGTTTGTTTGTTTTGACTTCACCAGTGGCATGTGGAAATTCCTGGGCCTGGGGTGGAACCCGCACCACAGCAGTGACAAGCTGGACCCTTAACCTGCTGATCCACTAGGGAACTCCCAGATTTTCTTTCTTTCCTTCTTTTTTTTTTTTTTTTTTTTTTTTTTTTTACAGCCGCATATGCGGCATATAGAAATTCCCAGGCTAGGGGTTGAATGGGAGCTGCAGCTGCCAGCCTATGCCACATCTATGGCAACACCAGATCCGAGCTGCATCTGCAACCTACACCAAAGCATGTAGCAACCCTGCATCCTTAACACACTGAATGAGGCCTGGAATCTAACCTGCACCTTCATGGATACTCTCAGGTTCTTAACCCACTGAACTCTATTTTTTATGTTTATGTTTTTCTTTCTTCCTTTCTTCCTTCCTTCTTTTTCCCTCCCTCTATCCCTCTCTCCCTCCCTGTCTCTCTTTCTTTTTGGCCTCTCCGAAGCATATGGAGTTCCCTGGGCCAGGGATCAGATCAGATCTGATGGGAGCCACAGTTTCGAACTATGCCACAGCTGTGGCAACATCAGCTTTGGACTGAACCCGCATCCCAGTGCTCCAGAGACATCGCCAATCCTGTTGCATGCCAAAATGGGAACTCAGATTTTTTTTTTTCTTTTTAGGGCCGTACCTGCGGCATATGGAGGCTATGAGGCTAGGGGTTGAATCTGAGTTATAGCTGCCAGCCTACACCACAGCCACAGTAATGTGGATCCGAGCCGTGTCTGCGACCTACACCACAGCTCTCGGCAACACCAGATCCTTAACCCACTGAGCGAGGCCAGGGATCAAACCTGTGTCCTCGTGGATGCTAGTCAGATTCATTAACTGCTGAGCCACGACGGGAACTCCAGATTTTTTTTTTTCTTAAACCAATATATGCTCATGGGAAAAGAAAGTAAACAGCACAAAAAGCTGTACTTCACCCCAACACTCCCAGTTTGCCAGCTCCCCTGTCTAGAAGCAGCCATGCTTTTTGAGATTTTCTTTTTAGTGAATCCATCTAAAGACACTATCCACTAATCAGATATTAACTGAAGTTCTCTCAAATCCTTTTGTTAAGTTCCTTGGTGACCATGGTCCCCTTGACTCTAAGAAGAAGGGCAAAGTAAGACGCAAGCTTAACATTGGACTTAAAATCCCAGCTTCCGAGACCCACGGCATCATCCTGAAGGCAAACAGTTTATACTAGTAATAGTTGTGCTGTGTATTTAAAAAATAAAATTGAGTAGTAACATAGAGTGAAGTGCACATATCTTAAATTTACAGCTTTATTTTTTTTCAATTTTTTAAAAAGAGGATTATTGAGGTAGAATTTATGTATGGTGAAATTTGTCCTTTTGTTTAATTAATTTATGTTTTTGGTCGAGTTCATGGTATATGGAAGTTCCTGGGCCAGGGATCAAACCAGAGCCTCAGCAGTCATAATGCCAGATTCTTAACTACTAGAATCCGATGTTGCAGCTGCGGCATGGGTCAAAACCAAGGTTCAGGAGTTCCCCGTTTGTAGCTCAGGGGTAACGAACCTGACTGGTATCCACAAGAATGTGGGTTTGATCCCTGGCTTTATTCAGTGGGTTCAGGGTCCGGCATTGCCGTGATCTGCCATCTAAATAGATGGGTATCCTATAAAATTGGATTGTGATGATCATTGCACAACTATAAATGTAATAAATTCATTGAGTAATAAAAATTAAAAAAAAGATGGGCAAAGGACTTGCATGACATTTTCCCAAAGAAGCTGTTAGATGGCCAATAGGTACATGAAAAGGAAACATGAACCAAAACCCCAATATCACCTCGCACTTCTCAGAATGGCTATTATCAGAAAGAAATAACACGTGTTAGTGACGGTGTGGAGAAAAGGAGCCCTCCTACCTTGTTGGTGGGAAGGTAATTTAGTGCAGCCACTAAGGAGAATAGCATGGCTGTTTCTCAAAAAACTAAAAATAGAGCTACTATATGACTCAATTCTACTTTCATGTATTTATTTGAAGGAAATGAAAACTCCTAATTTGAAAAGATTATCTTCATCCACATGTTTACTGACACATTAATTTCAACAGCCAAGAAACGGGAATAACTTAAGGTTCCTCAGTTGGTAAGTGGATAAAGAAACTGTAGTAATATATTCAATGGAATACTTTTCAGTCATAAAAATGAATGAAATCTTAACATTTATGACAATATGGATGGACATGGAAGGCATTATGCTAGGTGAAATAAATCAGAGAGAAAAACTCCAATACTATGTGATTTCAATTCTATGTGGAATCTAAAAAACAAAACACCCAAATCAGAGAAAAAGACATTAGATCTGTGGATACCAGGGGTGGAAGGTTGGGGAAAGGTGGTCAAAACGTGCGTATTTCCAGTTACAACACGGAGGACGTAGAGCCTCGTGACTGCAGGTGCATAGGGAAGTTCAGACAGTAAATCCTCAGAATGCTCACCAGAAGCAAACTTTCTTTTTTTTTAATTGTGTAAGATGACGGGTGTTAACTTATTGTGGTAATCATTTCATAAGACAGCTGCCTCTTGACCAATGCAGAGGTTGGAGGCACCCACCTCCAGGCGGCAGGAAATCCTTGTCGGCATCTGTATCTATGATTCAACCTTCATCGGTTGTGCAGTCCTGGGGTACATGCTACTGAAAACATCCATGCCTAAGTGCACCTGCACGTCCAAAGCCAACTGTATATGCAAAGCAAACCATCATGTTTACAATCTAAACTTGTACAGTGATGGATGCCACTACCTCTCAACAAAACTGAGGGTAAAACCAGCACAGACAGTTAAGAGTGAAAAGATGAAATGGTGCACAGAATGTGCTGGGATTTAAATGAACGCAACATTCCCTAAAGTGGCATCAGAGAATTTTAAGGAGGGAGACAGCCAGATCTTCACGTGAAATCACTTGGGACACTGTGAGAGTGGACTATCAGGAAAACCCACGAACCCAATGAAGGCGTAAACCATGGCAGGGGTGCTAGGAGACAGGCTAGCAGAACTGTGCGGCTGGATGTTGAGCCCAGGCAGAGGAATTCAGAATGAACCTCAGGTTTCTGGCAGATGTGATCAAATAACCAGGAAAACAAAGGAGGAAGATGTGATGGATGTAAAGGAGATGACATTCAATTCTGGAGTTTCAGGGATTTAGGCAATGACCTCGTAGGGATCTAGATGTACGGTGTGTTGCTCAGAAGGGACATCTGGCAGGGGTCTGAAGTTGCACGTAATGAGCACAGAGGGATCAGATCAGGAAGGCAGGTGTTGGCACTGAGAGTGAGGCCCCAAAATGAGGCCTTAGGAACTGCAATATTCGAGTCAGCAGGAGAGAAACAATCAGAGTGAAAAGGCAGCCTACTGAAAGAGAAAATATTTGTAAAACATGAATTTGATGAAAGATCAGTCTCCAAAATACATAAGGAACTCCTGCAACTCAACAGCAAAAACCCCTAATAACCCAGTTAAAGGGTAAAAGATTTAAATAGACTTGTGTCCAAAGATGACATACAGATGGTGAACAGGTATATGAACAAAAGGCTCAATATAACTAATTTCCACAGAAATGCAAATAAAAGCCACAATGAGATATCACCTTATACCTGTCAAAAATGCTATTATCAAAAAACCAAAAAACCAAAGCAACAGAAACAAAAGCAAAAATAAACCAATGGATCTAATCAAACTGACAATCTTGCACAGCATAAGAAATCATAAAAAAACCAAAAGACCCCACGTACTTATAGCCAATTCATCTATGACAAAGGAGGCAAGAATACACAATGGAGAAAAGACAGCCTGTTCAATAAGTGGTGCTGGGAAAACTGGACAGCTACGTGTAAAAGAATGAAATTAGAACACTCCCTAACACCATACACAAAAATAAACTCAAAAGGGATTAAAGACCTAGATATAAGACCAGAGACTATAAAACTCTTAGAGGAAAACATAGGCCAAACACTCTCTGACATAAACAATAGCAACGTCTTCTCAGATCCACCTCTTAGAGTCATGACAGTAAAAACAGAAATAAACAAATGGGACCTAATTAAACTTAGCAGTTTCTGCACAGCAAAGGAAACCCTAAACAACACAAAAAGACAACCCACAGAATGGGAGAAAATATTTGCAAATGAATCGACTGACAAGGGATTAATCTCCAACATTTACAAACACCTTCTGCAGCTCCATACCAAAAAGACAAACAACCGCATCAAAAAAGGGGCAGAAGATCTAAACAGACAATTCTCCAGAGAAGACATACAGATGGCCAAAAAACACATGAAAACATGTTCAACATCACTCATTATTAGAAAAATGCAAATCAAAACCATTATGAGGTACCACCTTACACCAGCCAGAATGGCCATCATCAAAAAGTCTACAAACAGTAAGTGCTGGAGAGGGTGTGGACAAAAAAGAACTCCATTACACTGTCGGTGGGATTGTAAATTGGTGCAACCACTGTGGGAAACAGTATGGAGATTTCTCAGAAAACTAAAAATAGAACTACCACTTGATCCAGCAATCCCACTCCTGGGAATCTATCCAGAGAAAACCATGACTTGAAAAGATACACGTACTCCAATGTTCATTGCAGCTCTCTATACAATAGCCAAGACATGGAAACAACCTAAATGTCCATTGACAGAGGAGTGGGTAAAGATGTACACATACATGATGGAATATTACTCAGCCATTAAAAGGAATGAAATACTACCAACATGGATGGACCTAGAAATTATCATGCTAAATGAAGTCAGTCAATCAATGAGACACCAACATCAAATGCTATCACTGACACGTGGAATCTGAAAAAAGGACACAATGAAATTCTTTGCAGAACAAATACTGACTCACAGACTTTGAAAAACTTATGGTTTCCAAAGGAGACAGGTTGGGGGGTGGGGGGATGTGCTGAGGGTGCGGGATGGAAATGCTAGAAAATTGGATTGTGATGATCATTGTACAACTATAAATGTAATAAATACATTGAGTAATAAAAAAATAAAAAATAAAAACAAAAACAAAACAGAAAACAAAGACAACTTACAGAATGGGAGAAAATAGTTTCAAATGATGCAACTAACAAGGACTTAATCTCTAGAATATACAAGCAACTTATAAAACTCAACAGCAAAAAAGCCAACAACCCAATTGAAAAATGGGCAAAAACCCTGAATAGACATTTCTCCAAGGAAGATATGTAGATGGCCAACAAGCACATGAAAAAAATGCTCAACATCACTGATTATTAGGGAAATGCAAATCAAACCTACCACAAGATACCACCTCACACCAATCAAAATGGCCATCATTAATAAGTCAACAAATAGCAAATGCTGGAGGGGGTGTGGAGAAAAGGGAACCCTCCTGCACTGTTGGTGGGAATGTAAGCTGGTACAACCATTATGGAGAACAGTATGGAGGTACCTTAGAAAACTATACATAGAACTACCATATGACCCAGCAATCCCACTCCTGGGCCTATATCCAGACAAAACTTTCCATGAAAAAGACACATGCACCCACATGTCCATTGCAGCACTATTCACAATAGCCCAGACATGGAAACAACCCAAGCGTCCACTGACATGATTAAATTAAGACGATGTGGTGTATATATACACAATGGAGTACTACTCAGCCATAAAAAGAACAAAATAATGCCATTTACAGCAACATGGATGGAACTAGAGACTCTCATACTGAATGAAGTTAGTCAGAAAAAGAAGGACAAATACCATATGATATCACTTACATCTGGACTCTAATACATGGCACAAATGAAACTCTCCACAGAAAAGAAACTCATGGACTTAGAAAACAGAATTGTGGTTGCCAAGGGGAGGGGGAAGGAGTGGGATAGACTGGGAATTTGGGATTAATAGATGCAAACTATTGCCTTAGGAATAGATTAGCACTGAGATCCTGCTGTAGAGCACTGGGAACTATGTCTAGTCACTTATGATGGAGCATGACAATGTGAGAAAAAAGAATGTATACATGTATGTGTAACTGGGCCACCATGCTGTACTGTATAAAATTGATAGAACACTACAAACAAACCAGCTATAATGGAAAAAAAATCATTATATATAAAAAAAGTAAAGGCCAAAAAAAAAAAAGACAACATGGATGTGGTGAGATTGGAGCTTTTTTTGGATTTGGTGGGAATGCAAAATGGTACAGCTGCTACAGAAACAGTATGGATTTTCCTCAAGAAATTAAAAGCACAACTAGGAGTTCCTGTTGTGGCGCGGTGGAAACGAATCCGACTAGGAACCATGAGGTTGCAGGTTCGATCTCTGGCCATGCTCAGTGGGTTAAGGATCTGGCATTGCTGTGAGCTGTGGTTTAGGTTGCAGATGCAGCTCGGATCTGGCGTTGTTGTGGCTCTGGTGTTGGCTGGTGGCTACAGCTCCAATTCAACCCCTAGGCTGGGAATCTCCATGTGCTGCAGGTGTGGCCCTCAAAAGACAAAAAACAAAACAAAAAAACCCAAAAACCATAATTAGCACACAATCCAGCAGTCCCACTTTGGGTATCTATCCAAAAGGTCTGAAATCAGGATCCTAAAGGCATATGAGCACTTCTATGTTCACTGCAGGACTATTCACAGTAGTCAAGATGTGGAAATAAAGTCCATTGACAGATAAATAGGTTAAATTGTGGTCTAGGAGTTCCCCTTGTGGCTCAGCGCTAACAAAACTGACTAGTATCCACAAGGACATGGGTTTGATCCTGGCCTTGCTCAGTGGGTCAGGGATCCATCATTGCCATGAGGTATGGTGTAGGTTGAAGATGTGGCTCAGCTCTGGTGTTGCTGTGGCTGTGGCGTAGACCAGCAGCTGCAGCTCCAATTCGACCCCTAGCCTGGGAATTTCCATGTGCGGCCCTAAAAAGACCTAAAAAAAAAAAAAAAATGGTCTAGACAATGGATGTCAGCCTTAGGAAAACATGGTAAGTTCCTGTCGTGGCTCAGTGGTTAACGAATCTGATTAGCATCCATGAAGAGGCAGGTTTAATCCCTGGCCTTGCTCAGTGGGTTAAGGAGCCAGAGTTGCCTGAGCTGTGGTGTAGGTCGAAGATGAGGCTGGGACCCTGTGCCGCTGTGGCTGTGCTGCAGGCTGGCAGCTACAGCTCCGATTGGACCCCTAGCCTGGGAACTTCCACGTGCCACAGCTGTGGCCCTAAAAAGCAAAAAAAAAAAAGAAAAAAAGAAAAGAAAAAGAAAGAAAACATGATGAGCCTTGAGAACATTATGTTGAGTGAAACAAGCTGGTCAGAGAGGCAATGAGGGGTGATTCCTCTTACATAAAGTCCCTAGAATAGGCTACTTCAGAGTCAGAGTGGAATGGAGGTTGCCAGGGTTGGCAGGAAGGGGACCAAGGAGTGACTCTTCGACAAACCTCTTCTCTCCTGAGAAGCTTCAGAGGCGCTGGTGCAGCAGCCAGGGGGCAGGTCCAGGAGCACTGAGAGTGTCCAGGGGACGTGGCCGTGGCATGAGCCAAGGGGAGCCTTGGGGTGATATCTGGAGGGAAAGTCAGCTACCACCCTGGAAGAGTGCTGGCAAGTCAGGGACAGAGGGCCCCGTGGGCAGCCTGGTCTCTCAAGCTGTGTTGACGCGATGGAGGACTGTCTGTGCCAGTGTCCCGGGCACTCTTCAGGAAAGCTGGGTAGGGTCTACCAACATGTGATTACTCCTAAAATAGACCCCAAACCCTTGATGATGAAGCAAAGAGGAAAAACGTGAATCATTAAATTTTTAAAAGATGAAATAGATGTATTCAATGAAGAGTGTTACAAAACTCTCACAGTTGTCCAAACAAAAACAATTAGGAGTTGGGAATTCTCTTGTGGTGCAGCAGGTTAAAGACCCAGTGGTCTCTCTGCAGTGGCTCAGGTTGCTGCTGTGGTATAGGTTCAATCCCTGGCCTGGGAACTTCCACATGCTGCAGATGAGGCAACCCTCCCACCCCGCCCCCCGCAAAAGTGTGAGCTGTTAGACCTTAAGGTGACACATGATACAGAGGCCTGGGTATCTCTGGACAAGAATGTCACCAACAGCCTTGACTTGGTTGGGAAAGTAGATGGTTTAGAGGCCAAAAGCCCCATTCAGGGAAGAATCTCTAGTTTCTACAATAGGGAAGGTTTGGGGGAGGCTCAGCATCCGATACAAGAGTAACACCATGACTTAAAAACTGCACTGAATTGCTGTACTTATTCAAAGTTAATTTAATACCATTATCCATATTGATATTTTTCCAAATAGCAAAAGAAATAGCATCACTTTTCTTTGGTTGCATTCACTTAACCTACACTGATAGAGTACTGAGGAGTAACTTAAAAAAAAAAAATCTTAAAAAAGCAAGGGACCAATGTTTTGAACCAATTTCAATTTTTTTTTCCTTCTTGTCTTTTTAGGACCGCACCTCTGGCATATGGAGGTTCCCAGGCTGTGGGTCTAATCAGAGCCGTAGCCACCATCCTACGCCACAGCCCCAGCTATGCCAGATCCAAGCCGCATCTGCAGCCCACACCACAGCTTACAGCAATGCCGGATCCCTAACCCACCGAGCAAGGCCAGAGATCAAACCTGCGGCTTCATGGTTCCTAGTCGGATTCGTTTCCACTGCACCGCGACACGACGGGAACTCAATTTAAATGTCAATTGCTGGTTATAAAAATTTGAGAGAAAACCCTTAAGAAAACATTCATTATGTGGAGCAAAGCTGGCCTAAGATAATGCACACAAACCAATATAGTCTATTTAATAAAAATATTTAATGCTGCCAAAAAGTATAAAAATACAGTAGGAATGGCAGTACAATACAAAGTAGTCTCTCTAATTTATTTCTTTTACATCTTTCTACATTTCACACACGCATTAAAAAAATTTAACAATGCATCAAATTAGAGGGTTCTGCAAAGTCTTCTGCTGGTGGTGCTCTTCGTTCCCTGGATGTAAGGTTTACTTTGTAAACAGACAAGTGTGAGGCAATCTACAGGCTTATCAAGCCTCACTTAATTTCCGGAGTGGGCTTCAGGTCTTGCTTTGCACATCAATGGTTCAAAATTTATAGCTGCAGAATATTCTCAAGTCATGAATATTTAGGTGTCTGTCAATCTTGGCCTAAAACATAAAATAAGAAGTCATCTATTCAATTCATAGTTACCAAACACACAGACGTACACAGATACACGCAAACATAAAAGGACTAACAATGAACCAAAAAGGCAACACATTCCAACACATCACACTCAAGCACACTGAGGGCTTTGCTGTGTCTCAGTAAAACTGCTTACGTGCCTGATTTTCAAACAGAATTGGTGGCCTCATTTTAAATCGGAGTAACTTTTGAAAGCACCGTAATTTTTCAAGATTTACTAACTATGAATTTTTTAGGTCATCCTGTATTACTCAAGAAATGACCTGCATGTGCCATACATAGACAGACAGGTTTAAAAAAAATGTACCCACAACAGTTTAGGAAGATTACATGGTATGTGCTAGACTTACCAATACTTTGGAATTCAATGCAAAAGCCTAATCCAATTGGACCTCCACTGTATCACACTGCTAAAAGTGTCATGAACGTAATGTCTGAACATAAAGCTGGCTTACACCGTTAAATCATGGACCGTGAGCAGATGCCTTCTGTCCTGAAGGATAATGCTAATGATTATAGCAATACATAACTGAAGTGACACGATTAAAGTTACTATCAGTATAAAAGAAAACACAGACATAAAGTAATTGATAGGTTTATTGTATTTTTAGGCCAAAAAGTAAAGATAAATGAGAGTTTAAACAAGCAACAGAGGAATGAAACGACTACATTAAGGGCAGTTGAGCTTTTAATGTTATTTCACAGAATTTGCAAACAGCTGAACTTCTGAGACGGTAACTGGTCTTCCCTTTAAGAACTTCCCTTACTAGGACAAACCCCCAGGTCTAAACGCTATAAATAAATAGGGGATTTAAACCACACCCCACACTTATCCAAACGTTGAGTCAAAACCCCCAAGTACTGCGACTGGGCTTCTTCCTGACCAGGCTCCTTGGTGTCTGATCTTCTGACACTGACAGAGAGACATCAAGACATCGAGGAAACATTGCTGCGAGATGCCTGTGGTCATAGAAATGACCACAGATGCTTCTGGCGGGGACCTAAGAACCCCAAGCCTAAGTGGCTGAGTGAGGAAAGGACTCTGACCACGGCAAACATGCATGTGTTTCGCACGCAGAGTCCGCTTGTTAAAATGCAGGGACCCGGTCCACTGGTCAGAGTGAAATGCTTGTGTTGTTTAGGCTCTGATGCCCCACTATTGCTCTGCTCCTGTGCTACTTGAAACTGTTTCACGAAAGCTTCTGGAGTGAAAACCTTTGATTTGCTTCACTTAAAAAACAGAATCAGCAAGGCCCTGCTGTAGAGCCCAGGGAGCTGCACTCAATGTTCTGTAATAACCTACAAGGGGAAAGCATGGATGTGCATCTATGTCCAACTGGTTCACTGTGCTGTAATCTGACACCAACACAATACGGCAAGGCGACTATACGCCAACACAAAATAAATTTTTTTTTTAAAGTAAGGAGAGGAAAAAAAAAGAGGGTTATTTTGGATTTTAACAGGAAAAATTATCTGTCTAATGCTTTTCTATTTAAATATCTGGTTGAACTATCACAAAACAACAGATTTGGTGAGATACAATGGGAAAGCATGAGTTACGGGGAATCCAGTCAGACAGGAGTTTAAACCGCAGCTTTGCAGGAATGAGCTGTACAATCTTGGGCAAGGTACTTATTTTCTGACTCCATTTTCTCATCTGAAACTAGGGTAACATGATGCAGAACTGCCAGGCACTGTCTCCCCCAGCAGCGTGACAAAGACACGGTCAATGACTGAACCAGCCTGCCAGTGGCCAGCTTCCCACCGGAGGTTACAAACACACCCAAGGAGCTCCTGCCATTAAAACATCACACTAGGGTTTTAGTGGGAGAACCAAACACTCAGTCTCTGGGATAAGCAAGGCACTGCCTTACAGACAAAATCAGCTTACTCGGTTTCCCTTTTTTTGTCTTTTGTCCTTTTAGGGCCGCTCCTGCAGCATATGGAGGTTCCCAGGCTAGGGGTCGAATCGGAGCTGTTGCTGCCGGCCTATGCCAGAGCCACAGCAACGCCAGATCCGAGCCTCGTCTGCGACCTACACCACAGCTCGCGGTAACGCTGGATCCTTAACCTACTGAGCGAGACCAGGGATCGAGCCCACAACTTCATGGTTCCTAGTCGGATTCGTTTCCACTGCACCACGACAGGAACTCCAGCTTCCCTCTCTTGAATTCGCCAAAACTCAAAATAACTTTAGGTTTGTTTGCTAGTCAGATTCATTTCCGCTGAGCCATGAGGGGAACTCCAGATGCTTTTCTTTAAAAAATGGCTTCCCAGAGTTCCTGTGTGGCTCAGCAGTAATGAACACAACTAGTATCCATGAGGATGTAGGTTCAATCCCTGGCCTTACTCATGGGGTTAAGGATCCAGTGTTGCTGTGGCTGTGGCGTAGGCTAGAAGCTGCAGCTCTGATTCGACCCCTAGGCTGGGAACTTCCATATGCCTTGAGTGCAGTCCTAAAAAAGACCACCACCAACAAAAAAGGCTTCTGTAAGGAAAAAGAAATTCACATGCAATTGTCTTTACAGCATCCCAAAACATACTACATGGTGGAAAACCAGACATTATTAAAGTAGACTCTCTAAGTAGTACCATCACTGAGTCCTGTCATTCCCATATTCCACCCTAATGAAGCAGGAAGAGTTCAGATGATGCAACTTTTCATTCTCCCAGTGGACCCACAGAGATGGCCAAAGAGTCCAAGGGCTTTTTCACTGTCAGGCTGTTACTGGTAAATACAAGCCCTCAACCCAAGTAAAGCCCCTGGTACGAGTCTGTCACTTGGGGTAGCACTCTGAGACGTAGCGAATAGCACACAACGTGAGCAAAGGCTCAGCAACAGCAGCTGAAAAAGTCCTCCCCACAGAAGCTTCGAGACCCAGCAGCAAAGGGAGACAACATTTCTCTGAACAGGCTGAGCTAAAGCCCTGGGCACAGCTGCTCAACGCTGCTCTTGCAGCATCTGAAGACAGCGGGTACCGAGGAAAATTCCTGCTGCCGAGGGGAAGATCGCCAAACCCACTATCCTCCTAGAAGTTTCATCTTTACAAACTACTCAAGAAAGTGGCTACCTTAAAACTCCCAAGTTAAAAGCTTAAATTCCCAATCTGGACAAACAACAAAAGGGCTGTCTTAGGGCCAGGCACGAGAGGGAAGCCACTAAGTGTGCAGAGGGCTCCCGGGCAGGGCAGGCGCCATGACACCACTTACACACTCGACAGAACAGGATATGGTGTGTGTAACCTGCCCACTACTGCAGGGAAATGCAACCAGGTCCAAACCAGCGGACTGGGGGAAAGGCGGAAGAAATAGGTCAAGCCCAGAATAAGTCATCCAGGCAACAACCAAGACCTGGATTTTAAGCCAAAAGGGCTTCATTTTATTTTTTATTATTTTTTATTTTTATTTTTTTGTCTTTTATTGCCATTTCTTGGGCCACTCCCGTGGCATATGGAGGTTCCCAGGCTGGGGGTCTAATCGGAGCTGTAGCCCCCGGCCTACACCAGAGCCACAGCAATGTGGGATCTGAGCCTCATCTGCAACCTACACCACAGCTCACGGCAGCGCCGGATCCTTAACCCACTGAGCAAGGCCAGGGATCGAACCCGCAACCTCATGGTTCCTAGTAGGATTCATTAACCACTGAGCCACGATGGGAACTCCAGGGCTTCATTTTATTATGTGAAAAAACACTAAATTCCTATTTTTCAAAAATTTATTTTTAAGGTGTTGTGCCCCTAGCATCGAAGTAATAAGTCAATGCCAAGCGAGGGTTTTCTGACGTAATAAAAGAGACAGATGGCAGTGAGATGGGTGCCCAGGGAGTTTGCTGGTGCCTTGGTGGGTTAAGGCATTGTCACTGTTGTGTCTCAGGTTCAATCCCTGGCCCAGGAACTCCTGCATGCTGTGGGCAAGAAAGGGGGGAGGGAGGGAAGAAGAGAAGGGAGGGAGGGAGGAAGGGAGAGAGGAAGGAAGGAAATGGGAGCCCAGGGCACATCATTCCTGCTGGGCCAAAGCTCCAGATGGGGAAGCAGCACAAGCCCAGCCTCAGCTGTCCACACCCTGCCAGCAGGCAGACCCTCACCCCTGCGCCACACCTGCCACTGACACACCCTCTTGGACCTGCTAGGACTCAAAGTTGGAGCTCACAGAAAGCGTGACTCCTGCACATAGGGAGCAATAGATGATACGTGTAGACATTAGGCATACAATACCCTGCATCAAACTGATCTCTATGAGGCTTGAGTCTGAAAGCAAACATCAAAGCAAACCAAATTTAAAATCTGTGCAGTGGAATTCCCGTGGTAGCTCAGTGGTAACAAACCTGACCAGAACCCATGAGGATGAGGGTTTGATCCCTGGCCTCTCTCAGTGGGTTAAGGACCCAGCGTTGACATGAGGTCATAGATGAAGCTCGGATCTGGTGCAGCTGTGGCTGTGGTGTAGGCCGGCAGCTGCAGCTCCAATTCGACCCCTAGTCTGAGAACTTCCATATGCCATAGGTGTGACCCTAAAAGCAAAAAAATAAAATAAAATAAATAAAATCTGTTCAGTAACGAGGCTGGCACCTTGGAAATGTATTCCTTACAACAGTATACAATAGCCAATAAAAGACTTCTAACATAGCTAGGTTCTGATCTCTGTCTTTTCATATAGAATCTAATCAGAAGTGTTTTTCTAAGAGGGAAACAACCTTTTTTGAGAATGATCTTTCTAGATGCACCATATACCTGACACTCTTCAATGACAGCAGCATGGACAAAGGTAGGAAAGCCAAGCCTCAGGCTGGTTATGGCTCAATAATGTCTGACCTGTCTCACACTCCTGCTGGGAGGCTCACTAGGGTAACCGTGGAAGGCGCAGGGCACCGAGCCTGGCAGGGCGAATGACCACTGCGTGGGAAGCACCACCCCTCCTATGGCAGTGAAAACCAAGAGGGAACCGTGACAAACTGCAGGACTGCTCTATCTCATGCACCAGTTTTTTTTAACCAGTACGTATTTTTAAAATTCAAATCATTAAATTCTAATTTATTTGAAACAAAGGGGACATGCACAAGTGTACGTAAAATTAACATACAAGTCACAACTCCTTCCTCTGGCACACCTGTTAGGCAGAGCTATTAAAAAAAAAATCAGGTTGTTTACCTCCTTTGTCTTTTTTGTTCATTTCTTGGTAGAAATACTAATACATAATGAAATGGACCAAAAATATAGAAGAGGAAAAGGACAGAGAAATGTATAAAACCCCTCTAAATATGAGAACTGGCTACTATTATTATTCAAAGTTCTCTATGTACTCTTATATTACTTTTTTTTTTTTTTAAATTCCCTTAAGACTTCAGGAAAGGAGGAGTTCCCTCGTGGCGCAGTGGTTAACGAATCCAACTAGGAACCATGAGGTTGCAGGTTCGATCCCTGGCCTTGCTCAGTGGGTTAAGGATCCGGCATTGCCATGAGCTGTGGTGTAGGTCGCAGACGTGGCTTGGATCCTGCGTTGCTGTGGCTCTGGCGTAGGCTGGCAGCTACAGCTCTGATTGGACCCCTAGCCTGGGAACCTCCATATGCCGAGGGAGAGGCCCAAGAAATAGCGGGGGGGGGAAGAGTTCAGGAAAGGAGCTCCCTTTGTGGCTCAGCGGTTAACGAACCCAACTAGGATCCACGTGGGTTCGATCCCTGGCTGTGCTCAGTGGGTTAAGGATCCGATGTTCGTGGGCTGTGGTGCAGGTCGCAGACGTGGCTCAGACCTGGCGCTGCTGTGGCTGTGGCGTAGGCTGTTGGCTGCAGCTCCAATTCAACCCCAGCCTGGGAACCTCCGTATACTGCAGACGTGGCCCTAAAAAGCAGAAGCAAAGAAAAAAAAAAAAAAGAGTTCAGGAAAAAGGCATTATTTTAATATTATGTTATACATGGGTAAACTAAATAAGAATTTATTTTTAGATATAAAAATCAGCAGGTGAATGGGATAAAACGCTTCGTTGATGAAAGTGGAAATGAGCACAGAAGCAGTGGTGCATCCCTGAGTCGAGGCTGCTGTCAGTTTGTTGGCAGGAACAGATGTGAACACACACAAACTAGGAATTTAATGCAAATATCCTTTCTTAAAAACAATAAGGCCTCTGGCTTTTTTTTATTAGCAAAATACCACCACTTCATCAGAGTCAAAGCGCACAAGTGATCTTCAGCATCTGCCCCAAGGGGCAAATACCACGGAGATCCAAAGACACGCTGGTTCCCAAGGGAGCAGACCCACGAGGGCTGCTGACTAGACCCCTCCCGACTGGAGGCTCAGCACACTCCCCAGGCATCCACTTGCAGGAGGAAAGCCCACTCGCCTTTGCAGAGGTTTATCAACAAGCGCCCCTGCACTGGTGGGATCTAACATACAGGTAACAGACACCTCCCAGAAGGACAGAAAGCAGGAAAAGCAAAGTGTCCCACAGAGCACGTTCCCTGTGCAGGGACAAGGGCATCCTACCAGTGTGCCTCCCATAAAGTCTTTACCCTTCACTGAAAGCAAGGCTCTCTGCAGCTGGAATTTAACAGGTCTACCTGTATTTGACTTGCCGAGTAATATACTATATTTCAGCAAAGATAAACCAAGAAAAAAAAGTGGGTTTTTTTTGTTTGTTTGTTTGTTTGTTTTTTAAGGGCCACACCTGAGGCATATGGAAGTTCCCAGGCTAGGGGTCGAATCAGAGCTGTATCTGCCAGCCTACACCACAGCTCACAGCAACACCAGATCCTTAACCTACAGAGCGGGGCCAGGGATCAAACCTGAGTCCCTATGGATACTACTCAGCTTTGTTACCACTGAGCCATAACAGGAACTCCAGAAAAAAAAATATATATATTTTTTTAACCAATAGTAACCTAAAATGTAAGGGTCCTGGTTCCTGAACATAGGTGTAATGCAGACAGACACACAAACGTCCCTTTCACCTCCTTCCATTTAAAGGCTGCAGGACACAATGGTTACTGGGCTGGGGCACAGGTGCACGGTACACAAATTATACTTAATACACAGCCCCTACGTGCTTCTATGCTTTGTGTGATTCAACACATTTGAGGAAGCTATTCAAATCAACTCCAAATGACTATTTATACCAATGGTTTTCAAACGGTTAACCGCCCCCTTAAAGTAATCAAACTTGAATTCAGGAATTCTCACGCATTGAGTAAAACAGACAAAGCAGAGGCAGTCTGGGGGGAAGGGAAGGCCGAGGGCTTGAGCAATTCCTTCCACCTCTTGGGAGTCTGCACCCTGAGAAATCCATAGTTTAAAAACTACTGAAATAATGTGATTTCATTATTTCAGCAATTAAATTTATAACAACTGTAACTGGGACACCATGCTGTATAGTAGAAAAAAAATTGTACTGGGGAAATAACAATAAAAAAATTTATAACAACTATTTAAAGTTTAAGTAAAACAAGTTAAACACTGGAAGGAATGTTAGGATCTGAACAAAGCTAGCGCTCAAATGAGCAGTTAAATTCGAACACAAAATGCTTAAAAAATACCCATTAAGAATTTAAAGGGACAGCGTAAGGTTTGTACATCATTATACTATTTATTGAAGTGGAAAGAACTTAAAAATTTTTTTACTTCAAAAGTTCAGTCTAGTAAACTGAAAACATGGATAAGAAAACGCTGCTCCTTATTTTTATTTCCTACATCATGATATAACCCCAATTATAAATTAGGGTAATTACATTGAAATTTTCATGAAAAATAAACAGTATTAATAATGGGGTTTACAAAACCAGTTTTTTTGTTGTGTTTTCTTTTTACAAAGTCTTGACCAACTGTTACCTGACTATGCCAGTAAGGAGAATTACCCTTCAAAGATATTTTTTTTAAAGAGAAAAATTTTGTTTGTTTTTCTTTTTAAAATTAGGAAACTGTAAAACATAAAAGAAATGCAAATATATAGTAAAAACTGCTTATTCAGAGTTCTAACTGCTCATATCAAACCTCTCTTTAGGAAAACTTATCCAGTACAATTGAATCAACACACAATTTATTTTTTTATGGTAACAGAATTTTCAAATTGAGCTTTTAAAAAAGTACATTTAACTACAAAAGTAAGATTAAATAGGTACTTATAAAATATATTTACCCTGAAATGGTTAAGAATATAAATGTTGATGCCCATGTCAATAGTACATTATACATAACACACGTTACTTAAAGGTCATTTTCTTTCCAGTAATAATGTAGATAAGAGCACAATATTTATTGCTTTTATCAAGTGCAGGTTAAAATCCAGACAGCCTCCAAAACCAAATCCTTGTGATAAAGGACATTAGGCTTAACGTACACAGATAGAGCTGAGAATGAGCCAGTTCTGCATAAGCATCCGAGTCTTTATCTGGGGCAGTGGGTCCAGGACCCACCACCTCTTGTGGGCATCCAGCCTCCGCACCGTCTGCACACAGACGGACCCCTGTGATTCACGCAACACCGTCAGCTAACAGTGCTGAAGCTTGTGGCAAAATTAATTATTCATAGGACATTTTGCTGAAAAAACAGTGTCCAGCCAACAAAAGCGCCAACCAGAATGACCGACACAAACCCCATCTTAGTGAGAATAGGTTGCCAATATAACCACCTTTTCCTCTTTCGCTCGGTCTCGTTGAGCCTCTGCTTCATCTGCTGCACCTTCTGAGCTGTGCCGGCTCTCCTGTCCTCTCGAATGCGCTTCCGCAGGGCACTGTGGACCAAGCAGGACAGGTGAGCGGGAGGCTGGTTCAAACGCATCCACTCAGCCTTCTCTACCCAAACACCTAGACGCAAGTGCCCAGAGGGGCAGCTGGAGGCCAGTGGCAGTTACGTTAATAAACTCAACTTTTTATTAACACTTTATGTGAATAAACACTTGGAGCAGGACATGAAAAGAAGTGCAGTGCCAGCTTCCTTTGTTTCTTTGCTAACCAGCCAGCAGGGGTGGGAAGACAGGGTCTCCCAGGATGTGAGCCCCTTTAGAGTTTATATTTGATTTTTCACCAAGGCCCTTAGACCTAATGTTTCCATGAATATTCCATTGCACCTACTGCTGTTTGTCCACACACTTTTCTTTTTTCTTTTCCTTTTTTTTTGTATTTTTGCCATTTCTTGGGCCACTCCCGAGGCATATGGAGGTTCCCAGGCTAGGGGTCGAATCGGAGCTGTAGCCGCCAGCCTACAACAGAGCCAGAGCAACACGGGATCCAAGCCGTGTCTGCAACCTACACCACAGCTCACGGCAACGCCGGATCGTTAACCCACTGAGCAAGGCCAGGGATCGAACCCGCAACCTCAAGGTTCCTAGTTGGATTTGTTAACCACTGAGCCACGATGGGAACTCCTGTCCACACACTTTTCCAGCTCCCATTTTCCTTCCCAATACAGAGTTCTATTCCAACAGAAGCTCTTGACTCCCAAGACCACAGTCCTGGGACAATGCCAAGGGCAACACGTAAATCACTGTTCCTTCCCTTACCAAAAAACCCTCACAAATCCCATCTCTTTTCACTCACTGCTTATATTTCAGCAAAAGCCTAACTAGTTTCCCTTCCTGCCACAGTAGCTATTCTAAAGCATAGCTCTGATGGTACAGTATGATTAAAAATCTTGAATGTCTTTTCAGTGTCTACTACATTCAGAGTCAATTTTTTTCCTGGCCAAAATGTTTCCTTTTTCTTTTTTTTCTATTTCTTTTTACAGCCGCACCCCGAGGTACATGAAAGTTCCCAGGCTAAGGGTCAAGTCGGAGCTACAGCTGTCAGTCTACACCACAGCCAGAGCAACGTGTGATCCCAGCCACATCTGCCACCTACACCAAGGCTCACGGCAACACTGGATCCCTAACCCACTCAGCGAGGCCAGGGATTGAACTCATGTCCTCATAGTGGACATAGCAGTAGTGGGTTCATTACTGCTGAGTCACAACAGGAACTTATGTCAATTTCTTGAAAGACTTTTTTCTTCTTCCAATGATGGAATAAAACTGAAACATTCATTTAAGTATTTCATAATTTTATAAAGGCATATTATCAATCACATTTTAAGAATATGAACACTACGTAACTGCACAAACAGCAAGCATTCACACCATTTATTTTCTGTACCACACTATACATATTAGCACCTAATTGTATTAACTTTTACATCCAATTAGTATTGCATTAAATCATTTTCCAATGAGTTTCTGTCTGTAATTATTGGCATCTTAGGACTGGAAGCTCTTTGAGATGAATGATGTCATCATATATTACTTAGATGCCCTTAAGCATTAGTGTAAATTAATCCAGTACACAAGGGATTTATATCTGCTTATATCCAGGGAATCTAGTAAGAGTCTCATATTTTAGACACTTTACTGGAGCACCTTACCTCTCGCTGTTGTCCTCCACAGCATCCTGCATTTTAGAGGACAGCCCTGTGCACCTGTCCCCTGTCAGTTTTTCTTCTTCTAGGCCTATCCTGTTCCCATTGTATTTTTCAGTCATTATTTTGGTTGGTGAATGATCAAAAACAGGACAGACATCTTCCTTAGAAAGTTCTTTCCATCGTTTCTATATAGGAAAAAAGAAATGAGAAATAAAGGCAAACACTAAAATTTTGGCTTTCTTTAAGAAAAATTTATGAACTGAAATTCCTATTTAACTTAAAAAAATCCTATGATGTTACACATGAATGGAAAAGGCATTTTGTCATCCTTTTTCTATCTTTGTCTCTTTTAAGTTGAAGACTTAATAAAGCATTGAATATTGCAGCACACCAGTATTGAGTTGAATATAATCTTAATAAAGCTTAGTGGACTTTAACCTGAGAGAGTCTATACAAGAACTCATTATAACACCGGTCATAGTGAGATTTTTAGCCAAAGCCTGACTCTGCCGGCCTCCTAAGCCCAAAGGCAGTGGTCACTTCAGAAGCAGTGGCCAAGGTGGCACCTGAGTATGACCACTGTCTCCCTGCCGTTGCCACTGTGTAGTTTCCTGGAGAACCAATGGTGAGCTCGCATGTAGGTCCGTGCACACCTCAATCTGCCCCCACCAGCTATAGCAGCAGCCTGGGCAGCGAGGCCAGCACCAGGTGAAGGGACAGCTCAGCATGCCCAGACTTCAGAGCAAGCAGGATCCAGACCCAGATGAGGCTCTATTTCCTTCTATAGACATAGGAGGAATGTTACTCACCTCGGGACCTGCTGCGATTTATGCCTAGCAGCATGGGTAACAAATGCTAGCTTCCTTGGGCCTCACTGCCCCCATCCTAGGGACAAGCGGGGGCGGTGGTGTGCAGAATAAACTGGGCCCTGGAAGATTCAGGCAGTGACAAAGCGCGGGCTGGAGAGGGCAGAGGCAAGTGTAGCCTCTGCACAGGGACCCTGCGCCCTCGGTGTCCTGCAGGGGTAGAGCACTTCCGCCCTCTCCCCACCACAGAGAGAGGAGCCAAGGTGGCGGTCTGAGTGCCTATGCTGGCACAAAATGGCTACTTAGCACAGACGGGGTGGCCCTCTTAAAAGATGCCATCCTGAAAGCGTAGAGTCTTAGATCTAATGAATAAAGTCTCTAACTTACTGTCTGAGGATTAGTGATTCTAAACACAGACAAACCCCTCAAAACTTATACTGTTCTGGAACTTACACAATACTCATGCCCTCAAGGTGCTCTGCTACACCTGTATATTTGAACAATGCCTGTATATTTAGATTTTGTAAATTGCAGCAAATGCATTGACACACCAATAAACTAGTTTTTAACTTCTCTCATTATACAACAGAGGAATTAAAGATGGCATTTTACCACATTCTACCTTTTCGCAATATAGCTCTTCTATTGCGTAATTAATGCATCTCTTTGTTTTACAGTAGCTGACTCACAAAAGACTCAGAGAATGTAAACCTCTGTAACCTGTCACATTTGGAGGACAGTGACGAGAACAATTTGGCTAGAAGGAGAGCACGGAGGAGAGCCTGGCCTGAGAGGAGGCCGGGAGGGAAGCTGACCTGGGAATGACCTCTGCCCCTGACCTGGGGACCTGGGGGCCCAGCGCTCCTGAGCAGGGGCCGAGTCCAGGAAGAGTGTTCTGCCAACAGTAGAGAAAGAACTAAACACATGAGAGAAGGACTCATCACTGAGGGGACCATGTCAACTCTCTTCCTTCCCATGACAAAGCTGTTTCACTCAGTCCGAACAGCATTTGTTATATTGGAAAAAGCGCTAGTGGGGAAATGGTTCCTCTCTGAGCATATCCCATGCCCACCTGTACTGGTTCTAGGTCCTCAGGAGACCCCCCTGGGGGAGGCGCTGCCACTGTTACTCCTATCCCCCGCATTACAGATGTGATGGACTAATGCGCAGCAGAGCCAGAATTTTGCACCCAGACAGTCTGGGCCTGCTGTGCTGGAGCCCCTCAACAATACCTGTACCTCTGAAGCCATCATCAATTTCAGACACCAGATAGTTCAGGAAAGTACCAAATAAAAATGATACTGTCTCCAGAACTATGCTGGTCAATTCTTCACAAAGGTCTAGTTACAGCAACCTGGGCTCATATTTGGACAAGGCTCAACAATGTCAATAAACAAGTTGATGCCAAAAACCAAGTCTTACTGGACCACTTCCCAGATAGGTACAAATCCGGAATCTGTCAATAAGACTCAGCAGGGGGCTGCAGCGTGAGGGGGGGAGAAAAAGAGACTGAAGGCTAGTAAATTAAAAAAGAAAAGGACAATGCTGTTTTGCCATGTTTTGGGGCAGCAAACTTTGCTTTCCCATGACACAGGCAAAGAGGCGCCATTCACCTAGTGAAGTAGGAGTCAACACTGCACTCAGCCCCAAACTGAGCGGCTCCCTGTGCCCAGACTCACACCCACGTGGAGCCACTCCCACAGGCCAAGTGCAGCTGGGAACACCACCCCAGCTGCTTCTCATGGAGAAAAGCCCCTTGAAAGAGCTGGGGGTGATGTAACTAAACCTGAAATGCACTGTAATTTGCTGAAAGTATATAATTTCCTTATTACTTGATTAGTGGTGTCAACCTGGCAGCAGGAGGTCTGACACCATCAACTTTGATTTGGCAAATTACGCCCCCTGGGAGGTTTCCTGCAATCACCGATCTTAGGGGTCTACTCATGAGGATGTGGCAACGCCAGCACCTGTACTGCGTGCTTATGGCCACCTCGTGCCAGAAGGATGGAAAGTAAATGGTGTCATTATTAGAGACAACCAGCAATCATGTCTAGTCACCCAGGTAGCGCCAGGCCATGCGGACTGGTGCAGTGAATCACGATAGGTGACTATAATCACACACGTACTTACTGGTTTCAGGCACAATCACTTCAGATGTGAATATTAACAGCTCTCCTTTGTCCTTGCAGGTTTTAAATGATTGTATATCCACCTACGTCAGAAATCTTTGCGGGAAAACTAACGTGAAATGGTATCAAGAATGAAAACACCACGCCCTTCACATAAATCTACATTAAAGCTCAGGTGAGGACAGATGCTCCCTTCAGTAAAAAGAACTGGGGACATTGCTTTCAGGGTCAGAGGCACAGAGACGGCACCCTGGGGTGTGCTGAGGCAGGGAGTGCCCCGCCCACCCCATCAATTCACACTGGAAAATCTTCCTTCTTTCTTCTTACAAATACTGAGTTTTCCCAAAAATTAGAGGCAAAGAGGAGGCAGATGGAGAGAAAGAAAAGTCTTTTCATAAATTGAGCATCACATCCTTATACATCAAATGAGATATTTCTGGGGGCACAGGACAGTTAATTCATGCAGTTTGGGGATTCTAGACAAAGTAACTTCTGATCTTTGTAACAGTAAATTTATTTTTTTTTTTTCAGTTTTATTATGCAGTCAATACATAGAATGGAGACTGCTGAGGAAACTAAAGAGCAGGGGGAAGGACACCCTTCACTTCTTGCTGGCCTTCACTGCCGCCTTGGTGATATCTTTTATTTTGTCTTTTTAGGGCTGCACCCATGGCATATGGAGGTTCCCAGGCTAGGGGTCCAAACGGAACTGTAGCTGCCAGCCTACACCACAGCCACAGCAACTCAGGATCCGAGCCGCATCTGCAACCTACACCACAGCTCACGGCAACGCCGGGGATTGAACCCGCAACCTCATGGTTCCTAGTCGGATTCATTAACCACAGAGCCACAACGGGAACTCCAATAAAAATATCTTTATGAAAACAAAGCCACCAATCAATTTTGCGTCTGATACAAGTACTCAAGTTGTTTGCTTGTTGTTATAAAAGATGAAATATCTACTACATAAACTAAGTATTTCTGTATAAGTCCAGGTCGAATTTTTAATGGGGCAAAAGTACCTAAATTTTCTGATCATATTGATGATTAAATACTTAAACACTCCTTACACGAAAACTTTGCTTTCTTCTGGGTAATAGGCAGGATGTAACATGAGGCTGAGTTACATGGGTGTGACTGCACATTTTAGAATCTCAAGATGACCAGCTGGGAGTCCCCACTGTGGCTTGGGGGGTAGCGAACCCAACTAGTATCCATGAGGACACGGGTTTGATCCCCTGAGGATCTGGGGTTGCAGTGAGCTGTGGTGTAGGTCCCAGATATGGCTTGGATCTGGCATTGCCAGCTGGATTTACCACGGTCAAGTAAAGATGCTTTTCAGAAGGAAGGGAGAAGACAGGTGCTCAAATGGAGTATAGTTACTTGATACACAGGTACTATTTTCTCCCAAACAAGTTTACCTGTATATTTGAATCTCCTTTTATAAATTTTGCTCCTTCTATTATAGTCATATATGAAAATCTGAGTTGATCTGGTGTCTGAATCAGCCCCATTCGGTACTGTCTCATATTTAGTAACAGTTGTTTAATGTTAATATCATCTCCTTTTTCCATCTGCAAGAAAAGAAAAATTATTCAGGCCTTTCACTAAGAGCCCGGGCAAAAGAAACAACAAGGGAAAACTGCTCGGCATTCTGCGGGGCGCTGCCAGAGGAGGGGAAAGTGGGCACAGGGCGCCCAGGCCTCCTGGTCCAGCAGCAGAGGCAGCAACTCTGGTCCCTGGGGATCCATGCTGACACAGTAACCTCACTCGCTCTGGCTACTGGCTGGTCAAAGGAACGATTTATGACCAGTTCTGGTTTAACGTAAGGATAAATACATCAAGATTCAGGCTCTTTTTCTTACAAAGATCTTGGGAGGAGCAGCTTGGTTTTAGCTCAGTACCTTCAGCCTTCACGTCTGTGTGCAGCAGCCTCCTGAGGGTAGTGGAGCTGAAAGTTGGGCAGAGCCAGACTCACAATGACACCAGGGGGCCGAGGCACCAGCCTCTAACCACCACACCCCCACCCCAACCAGCAAAGAGAGAAGCTGAAGTTGCGTCTGCAGGGAAGAGGCAAATACCTACGTCAGTGTTAACATTTTCCATGAACAGGACAGACACCAGCGTTCTCAAACGTGTCAAAGTTCACTTCAGGAGTGCCTGTCGTGGCTCAGAGGTTAATGAATCTGACCAGGAACCATGAGGTTGTGGGTTCTGCCCTGGCCTTGCTCAGTGGGTTGAGGATCTGGTGTTACTGTGAGCTGTGGTGTAGGTCACAGACATGGCTTGGATCCTGAGTTGCTGTGGCTGTGGCTGTGGTGTAGGCTGGCGGCTACGGCTCTGATTAGACCCATAGCCTGGGAACCTCCATATGCCACGGGTGTGGCCCTAGAAAAGACAAAAAAAAAAAAAGTTCACTTCAAGATAACAATCCACTTGTGACTGAAGTAGATACAACATCAGGCAGAGAGCCAGGTGATACAGGACACGTGCTGACACCTGCCCAGGTGAGGAGTGGCATGGGCCTGAATGCGGGCTTCCGGCAACACAGGAACCTCGGGTGATACTAACACGACATGTGCCGAGAGCTTAGGCAGGACGTGTCCTAAGTGTACTGACTCATTTAATCCTCGACAGCCCTGCAAGGAAAATACCACCACCATCCTCAGTTCTAAGTAAGGAAACTAGGGCATGAGAGGAATTCAATGTTATCTACCAGCTGATGTTTGCCAAATAAGGGGGGCAGGGGAGGACATCTTAGTTACATAACATAAAGCCACCAGGAAAAGTCTTGGAGAGCGCTAGAAGCACTGCAGACACAACCCCATCAGCCACAAGCAAGACAGATGAGAAAGGACATGAATGAGATTTTCGGCCTCTTCTCAAAGGTAGAAGTTTGAAAAACAGAGTTCTGGCATCCTGACGCTGTCAGGACGCTGCCAGCTGCCAGCGGAAACGGTAAAAGGCACGAATGACGGAGGTGGGTGCCCAGAACACTTACCAGGACGAGACAGGTGTCCACCAGAGAAAAGGTGCCTGACCGCCCGATGCCGGCACTACAGTGGATCACCGCAGGCCCATGCTCAGGATCCAGGGAGCCAGACTCTCGCACTTTAAATAAGAAATTGAGAAATGAAGCTGGTGATTCGGGGACTCCGAAATCTGGCCAGGTAGTATAATGAAAGTGAGATATTGTTCTGGTTTCACCACTCTAAAAAGTGAAAATCAAGGGGAAATGTTAGTTCTACGTTTTTCTTTCTTTTTTTCTTTTTTTGGATGACCTAGTGCCTTTATTTTTTTAATGATTTCTTTTGTAGTTTTCTGTCAATTTTCTACTGTAGAGCAAGGTGACCCAGTCACACATACATATATACATTCTTTTTCTCACATTATCATGCTCCATCATAAGTGACTAGACATAGTTCCTGATGCTATACAGCAGGATCCCATTGCTTATCCATTCCAAAGGCAATAGTTTGCATCTATCGACCCCAAATTCCCAGTCCATTCCAATCCCTCCCCTCCCTCCAAGGGGAGCCTCTTGGCAACCATGAGTCTGTTCTCCAAGTCCATAATTTTCCTTTCTGTGGAAAGCTTTGTTTGTGCCATATATTAGATTCTAGATATAAGTGATATCATATGGTATTTGTCTTTCTCTTTCTGACTTACTTCACTTAGTATGAGAGTTTCTAGTTCCATCCATGTTGCTGCACTAAGGATTTTCTTTTAAAAACCTAGTGCGGAAAGATGTGTTTTGCGTAATGCTTTGAAACCTTAAGGATATTCTGTACCATGATTTTTCTTTTTCTTTTTGCTTTTTACGGCCACACCCACGGCATATGGAGGTTCCCAGGGACTGAATCAGAGCTACAGCTGCCAGCCACAGCCACACCAGATCCGAGCCACGTACGTCTGTGACCTACACACCACAGCTCATGGCAACGCTGGATCCTTAACCCACTGCGGGAGGCCAGAGATCGAACTCACAACCTCATGATTCCAAATTGGATTCAATTCTGCTGCGCCACAATGGGAACTCCTGTAACACATTATTTTGATGGCATTTTCTAAGCTTTTTAGGTATTAATTCATACAACAATCCCATTAAAATTCACTTTCCAGATGAGAAAACTGAAGCGAAGGGCTAAGTAATTTACCGAAGGTCATACATGGGGCAATGGCAGAACCAGGACTGGTGCCATAGCCTGTGCAGCTCTGGATTCCTCCATGAACCTGTCTGTACATGGTGCAGTATTTTATTTCATACATCATGATGAGTGGATGGATTCTCTTTCTATTTTTGAAATTTTCTGCCAGTATAATTTTGCATTCTTTACTCGTTTCTTTTTAAAGAACTCCAGCGTTTTTAAAGGTGTAATTGTCCCCTTCATACCAGTTATCTTTTAGATTCTGTTACACAGGCACAGAGGAACAACTCACGAATTAAAGAAACAATCTTTCCATTTTTTTGTTGAAACTGCTGTAATTGCTGTTTTTCCCCCTGGTAATAATTGTGGTAATAATTTCCCATCCGAGAACTGCTTGCATGCCCTGCCAATGTGCTGAAATGGTTTACCAAGACGCTAAATGCTTCCTGTCTCTTAAAGCCTGCCTGGCACTCGCCACCACTTCCTGGATATTCCCAATGACCTTTATTTCTGACTAACTCATTATGAAAATGCTCCTTAGCTTTTGCCAACTGCCTTCTGCCCCCAGGAACACTTCTCTGCCTCACACTCTTCACTTCTGTAAACAGTAGTAACTAACACGCCTTTGCACAATTTTCCAACTTTTATTACAGGACTGCTTTGGGAGAAGGGGCCACAGAAGCAACATAAAAAATCCCTGATTTTCCAATGGTGACCAGCTGCAGATTATTACTGTACCAGCCACCTTTCAATACAAATGTAAAAATTAAAGTTAGTTTTCAGGGTTTTTTTTCCTGTGTGTGTGTGTATTTTTTGCCTTTTCTAGGGCCGCTTCCCGCGGCATATGGAGATTCCCAGGATAGGGGTTGAATCGGAGCTGTAGCCACCGGCCTACGCCAGAGCCACAGCAACACAGGATCCAAGCTGCATCTGCAATCTACACCACAGCTCACGGCAACGCCAGATCCTTAACCCTCTGAGCAAGGCCAGGGATTGAACCCGCAAACCTCATGGTTCCTAGTTGGATTTGTTAACCACTGCACCACGACAGGAACTCCAGTTTTCAGTTTTTAAAAATAAAATTTCCTGGATTTCCCATTGTGACTCAGCAGTTAATGAACCCAACGAACATCTATGAGGACGCAGGTTCAATCCCCGGCCTCGCTCAGTGGGTTAAGGATCTGGCATTGCTGTGGCTGGGGTGTCGGCCACCGGCTATAGCTTTGACTGGACCCCTAGCCTGGGAACCTCCAAATCCCGCGGGTGAGACCCTAGAAAGACAAAAAAATTAATTAATTAATTAAATTTCCCCCTTTTCAGTAGAAATTAAGACTCCTAAGTCCAAGACTCGTTATATGAAGTACAACACTGATAAAATACAGTGCAGGAGTTTAAAATTTCTAAAAAATTATACACTCCTAGTTGACCAATTTTTCTTAATATCTAGCTTTCATAATTCCACATACACTGTGATCCCCAGGTTCTCACTATACTGCAAGTACTAGAAGATTTCCCTATTACTAATTAAAATGCTCATTATGACTACTATTATTTTATTTATTTATTTTTTGGCCGCCCTGCAGCATATGGAAGTTCCCAAGCCAGGGATCAAATCGAGCCACAGCTGCTGCAACGCCTGATCCTTAACCCACTGCACTGGACCAGGGATTGAACCCGCGCCCTCTAAAGACGAGGCAGATCACACTGTGCCAGAGCAGGAACTCCTCATCATGATTATTAAAGTTCAAAACACCTCCTTTTAAATTCCAAATGAAGTATGCTAAGTCAAAGCTGCCAGATTCTAAGTACACATATGACTCTGTTGATAGGACAGTCAGGAAAAAGCTCAATTATATGAATAGAAACCAGCTCAGTGGTAGCCAGGAGCTGGAAGGGGAGGTCAGACAGACTGTGCACAGGCAGCACAGAAAAACTGGGGGGCGGGGGGAGAGTTGTTCTTTATCTTGATTGGGGTGGTGGTGACACAACCGAATGCACTGTCAAAACTCAGAACTGTACACCAAAAATACGATCTTACTGTACAAGATGAAAGGAATTAAGTTTACTGTATTAAAAGGTGTTTTAAAACACTCCAAATTAAGAAGGCTAAACTGTAGCTTCCTTTTAGAAAAACCACAAATGGCAGCCATCCAGCACCCATACAGGCAGACTGTTAACTCAATGTCACCTTCGCCTTCAATGGGGCCTAAGACCCCAGGTGGTGTTCGAACCCTTCCTCTGACAACCGCCTGTTGCAGCCGCCAGCCACCAGACAGTGCTGACCACTCCAGGGGCCGACCCGGTAGGCCTGCTAGAGGTCCCCACAAGCTGAGCTCCCCAGGGCGTGGCCAGTGCTAGCATCAGTGTGTGTTCAACTGCTGCATCGCCTCCTGCCCAAAGATGTGGTCACCCCACAGTCCTGAGTGACTGCTTGCTTTCTCTTTGCTTGTGTGATTTTGGCTCAAGACTAATGGCCTCTTTCTTTCCTTCAAATTCAGGTCACACCGTCTGGGATCCTCAAAGCGAGTTCCCAGAAATGCTCACCAACGTTCATATAATACAGTCTTCCTCACTAAGAGACCTTTGAAAATCAGTCTTCCCCTACAAGATCAGAATAAAGAATTTCCTAGAGATTAATTTTTTATTAATTCACTCCTACTGAAACAAGATTTAAAAAACATAGCTCACAGAATCACATAATTCCCAAAGGACCATGTGAAGTAATAAGATCCGTATGTTTATGACTAGGGTAGAAAAAAGTTTATATCCGTGACTGGATACCTTTTCCTTCTTTTCTAGGCAGAAAGAAAGGAAGAAAGAAAGACAGAAAGATAGAAAGAAAGACAGAAAGACAGGCGAGGGGAAGGGGCTCCAGAGGATAGAAAGAAAATTCGTCTTTATTCGGAATAGGCTCTACATTGAGATGTTACAGTTCCTGACGAACTCCAAGTTTCCAACCTATGGGGGACGCCCCTCCTGGGACGCCCACCCCGGCCCACACCCACATCACCCAAGTGTCCTCCATGCAACTGGCACCACGCATGCCACACTCTGCACACAGCGGCAGCTCACTGTTCCTTTTAGGCAAAAGCTCCTTTACAGGTTTGGGAAGAAACCTAAATTTGAAGACTGCGATAAGATGCCAGTAGGATGTCTGTCTGTGAGGCCAGAGGCCATCTGAGCCGAGCAGGCGGGAGCCAGTGGGGAGCTGAGAGGCTTGTGGCAGCTGGGTGCCGCCTTGGCCCGCCGGCTTCCATCAAACTCTTCTCATTAGCAATGCAAGTAAAATGACCAACTCTCTGGTCATCAGGAAGATCCTAGACAGCCAACTATTTTCACACCTTAAGTCCGAATGAAGGTAGCAAGACTTTCATAAGCCCCGTTTCCTTGTCTGTCAAGAGGTTTAAGAAGTGATTACCTTCCAAGGCTAATGAGAGGAACAGGCAACACCTAGGGAGGATCCCGATCCTGCCGCACGTGGAGAATCCCAGAGATACCCCCATGATCGCCTCCACTGCAACCCCTGGACACAGCCGCACCTCTCTTCACCTGCCTTTCTCTGCTCCTGGAGAGGGGCAAGGAGTGTCGACCTGCCCCCCAAACACAGTACGACTGTAGAATCTGCACCACACTGCCACCGCCTTAGCTCAGGGCCCTGTGAGTTCTGCAGGGTCATTGAACTGCCCAAATTAGATATGTGGTCAGTCACTCACTCTGGAAGATGACCAGAACTCACCAGGCCAGGAGGAGAGGGGAGCCACAGAGTAGCTGGGACCTAAGCAGAGGGAAAGGTGATGGCAGAGGCATAGTCCAGGGACAAGCTACTGGACAGGCCAGGACAAAGCCTGGGTGTCACAGGAGGTAAAGGTGGACAAGAGGCAAGGGCCAGGCCGAGGACATCTGCATCAGCCACAGAGGGGTTCCTGGAGTGTGGGGGAAGCACCGAGCCTGTTTTAGAACAAGCACTCAGGTGTGTGTGGGTCACAGGGCACTCAGCACAACAGCAGAGGTAAGGGCCCTGCCCATGGGGAGCTGAAAACTCCATTATGGTGTCCCAAGTACAGACATACTCAAGTGCTGAGCAAGCTGGCAAAATGGTAAAATTTAAATTGTGGGGAGAAGTGTAAGAAGACTTGAGCTATTAGGAACGAGTGCATCACAGACACATTAAGAATATCGGAAGCAGGAGTTCCCGTCGTGGTGCAATGGTTGACGAATCCAGCTAGGAACCATGAGGTTTCGGGTTTGGTCCCTGGCCTTGCTCAGTGGGTTAAAGATCCGGCGTTGCTGTGAGCTGTGGTGTGGGTTGCAGACGCGGCTCAGATCCAGCGTTGCTGTGGCTCTGGCGTAGGCCGGGGGCTACAGCTCCGATTCGACCCCTAGCCTGGGAACCTCCATATGCCGCGGGAGCGGCCCAAGAAATAGCAAAAAGACAAAAAAAAAAAATATATATATATATATCAGAAGCAAGAAGTGAGCAGGAGCTGGTGCAGAAGGTACTCAGGGCAGAAGAAGCAGGGAGAGGAGGACGCCCAGGTGGGCACAGGATCTCAACTCGCTCAACCAAATTCCCCGAGCATCACACAATCAGGCTCTCAGCCTGCTCTGCAGAAATCTGCAGGGGCAGGAAACACAAGGCAGTCAACACAACAGCCTTCCTGGAACTCAATATACTGAAGCTGGCCAAGGACAAAGAAAACTGCGAAAGCCAACCAAACAGAAAAGTCCAAAAGACAAGTAAGTTCTCCAGCTGACCTCAGTTGAGACTCTGAGCTCCCATCAAGACTCAGGAGAGGTAGCTCCTGTTGAGGCGCAGTGGACACGAATCTGACTAGTATCCACGAGGACGGAGGTTCAACCCGTGGCCTTGCTCAGTGGGTTAAGGATCTGGAGTCGCCGTGAGCTGTGGTGTAGGTCACAAACAAGGCTCGGATCTCCCTCAACTGTCTCTCCCACTGCCCTTGCTCCACCCCCCTTCTCATCCCATCATGGGGGAACCCCTGACACGGATGGAGCCCACCCTGAGTCTCAGGCATGTTAGAGCAGTCAGTCACTGGAGCATTACAACACCCCACAAGGCAAGTAGTCATTATCCTCCTCGTGAAGACGAGAAAATGGAGGTGCAGAAGTTAAGTGATGGGACCGATCTCACAGACAAGGGTGCTAGAGCTGGGATTTAAAATCAGGCCATATAGTTTCAGAGTCTAAGCACTTAACCAAATGCAATTCTGTCTCTCCTCCTGAAATGCTATTTATTCTTTTACCTTGCCTGGCTCTTACTGAACATTGTAAAGTAGAACATAAACAAACTGTTCCTATTGAATCATGGTGGACTCTGAACCCAGGCAGGAAGAAATCACTCAACTGCTAGCAACAGAAATGTGGTAACTGGCCAGCTCTCAGGGCAGCCTCAGCAACTTTAGAGTGAGGGGCTTCCTATGTAACAATTAGCATCTTCTCCAAAAAACCTTGTCCTACAACATTAGAAGAGAGGAGTTCTGGTCTGTCACTTATTAGCTGAGAAAGCTGTTTATGGGGAAAAAAAATCTTATAATCTAGTGGATTTTCCAGGTTTCTTAAGTATGAAAATCAGGATTATTAAGAACATTCTATCCACATTACAGGCAGGCTGTGTGTTAGATGAAAGTAGCTTGCAAACTGATAAACAAAATACAGTTATTTACCTATGTAATTGAGGTGTAATCAATTCTCAGGACGGGTTTCAGAAATGGAAAAATATCAAAGCCTACCTCCATCTAAAACAATTTTAATGCCACAAGCAGATGAGGTACCTGGAACAAATAAGTACCAAGAGAAGACTTTTCTGAGCACCACAGGAGTTTAAGGAAATGCAGCTCTGTTTCTGGGAATAAGCAAAGAACACCCAGCATCAAGGAGCTGCTGGTGTGTCTCAGTGCAGCACAGAACGTGGGCAGATGGGACTCACGGGTACAGAACAAACATGGTAAGGAGGTTTACAAACAAGGCCCAGCCTCCTAATTCCCACCCGGAACCCCTCAGATGACCCAAGAGATCCCATGTAAGCTTAGTTACAAATGTCATGGGAGGCCGGGCCAGCCTTCAGCTCACGGTACACACCTGTGCTTAGCGTGGAATGGAAAACAGGTGTTTTAAGAGAGCAACCATAAAAGGTATTTCTGCACATCTGAAGAGTCTGTATCTCCCTTCTCCATAAAGCCTTTTTTTTTTTTCTTTTTCTGGTTAATGATCACATGCGAATCACTTAATTCACCTAATGCTTAACTAAAACACTATCTTGCTTTATAGACTAAATATATTCCTGAAGCCATTTTTAAAGTATTTTCCTATTTTCCAAGTTTCTAACAGCATCCAAGAATCACTCTCATTTGAAATTTTCTAGTTACTCTAATTATAAACCAGAGAAGGCAAGGAGTAAGTGGGAAGAGAGGGAGGGCTCTCCTCTGACAAGAGCAGACTCACAAGCCCCGCACACCTGCACCTCAACCAAGTGCCAAGGAACAAGTCTTGAATTTCTGGAAAAACCCAAGCAAATGTTCTATGCTAAATTGATTTCACCATCCTCACCAGTTCAGTAAAGACAAGTTTCTGTGTGGCGAGTCCCTGGGGTCTCCAGGCAGTAGCAAGTATCGGGCTGGCGGTTCCTGGGCACCTGCTGAGAACATGGCTCTCTGCACACCCTTACCCACCACTACCCTGAGCAGGAGCCGTAATGGGCTCTGCCCCCAGAGGAAGCCAGGCTTCAGGGGTCTAGAGCAGCAGAGGTGGACAGGAATCCAGGCCGGCCCGATTCTAAGCCTGCTCTTATTCCTCAACTAATTTTAATAAACTATTTTGAATCCTCAAATATCAACGTGAACTTTAAAATGCTTAGTTTCTAGGGTTTCTTGAGAGTCCCGGGAGAGCTGTAAAGAAATGGTTATGGCTATCCACCATCAGAGATGGCATCGAAATGTATGGGCTGCCCCAAACTTCAAGTCTAATAACAAAGAACCACCCTTAAAATCATCCTATGAAGCCCCATCTTTTGGGCACGAGAAGTCTTACATTGGTGTTTCCTAACTGCAGTAGATGGACTGTGTAATAGGACTTCACGTCTTCTGACAGGAACTTCACACTGAATCCCGTTTCCTTAAACAGCATTTCTCGGCTGTCTTTTGTCGGCCAGTACTGTGCACATTTAACCTAAATTTAAGAACGTGGATATGATTCTTTTAGTTCACAGACATTATGAAACCATAAAAAGCTGGAAAGGAAAACAAACCACATACACGGTGTATATTTTTCAAGTACCAAAATCTAAGAATAGTCACACTTCGTTTTATGTTCAATGTATTTCAGTAAGACTGACATCTTACAAAAAGCAGGTTTGTAAAATGTTCCTCTAACTTATACATTAAAGAAAACATAATTAGATATCATGTTCATAAAATAAAAATCATCTGTCATTTTTCTTTTCTTTTCCTTTTTAGGGCTGCACTGGCGGCATATGGAAGTTCCCAGGCTAAGAATCAAAATTGGAGCTACAGCTGCCAGCCTATACCACAGCCATAACAACATGGGATCCGAGCCACGTCTGTAACTGATACCACAGCTCATGGCAACGCTGGGTCCCCCACCCCTGAGGCCAGGGATCAAACCCACATCCTCATGGATACTAGTCGGATTTGTTTCTGCAATGCCCCAATGGGAACTCCCATTTGTCACTTCTAAAGCAGATAATTTATATTTTAACATCATACTGGCATTCACTCTGCTTCTAAAAATATCAAACTCTTGAAAGGATCTTACCTTCAAACAGTACTGAAAGGCTTTATTTTATAATATTTTCCATAAATAACCATTAATCTATTAAATACTGCATATCTAGAAACAACATTCATACTTACTAAAATCATGTCAGGGAGAGAATAGGAAGATAAGCCCCCTTTCTCTAGAGTTGTTACAATTTGGCGTAACTGCTGATGATGGAATTCATATTCATGATAATCAAAGCATCTCCCAAAAAATCAAATTATGAAGCCAGCAGGACAGGTAAGGTGAGACAGAGCCACTTCATTATGAAAAAAACACCAGAAAAACACCCTTGTAAAAATATGGAAAAAAAAAAAAAAAAAAGGAGTTCCCATCATGGTGCAATGGTTAACGAATCCGACTAGGAACCATGAGGTTGCGGGTTCGGTCCCTGTCCTTGCTCAGTGGATTGATGACCCGGCGTTGCCGTGAGCTGTGGTGTAGGTTGCAGACGCGGCTTGGATCCTGTGTTGCTGTGGCTCTGGCGTAGGCCAGTGGCTATAGCTCCGATTCGACCCCTAGCCTGGGAACCTCCATGTGCCGTGGGAGCAGCCCAAAGAAATAGCAAAAAGACCAAAAAAAAACAAAAAAAATTTGGCCACTCTACCTTTTTTAACTCACAAAGACCTACAAATAACAAACAATAGAAAATGCCTCCAGGAGTTCCCATTGTGGCTCAGCAGGTTAAGGACCCAACATTGTCCCTGTGAAGATGCAAGTTCAATCTCTGGCCTCGCTCAGTGGGTTAAGGATCCGGCATTACCACCAGCTGTGGTGTAGGTCACAGATGCAGCTCAGATCTAGTGTTACTGAGGCTGTGGGCCAGGCCACAGCTGTAGCTCTAATTTGACCCCTGAACCAGGAATTTCCATATGCTGCACGTGAGGCTGTAAAAAGGAAAAAAAAAAAAAAAAAAAAAGAATCCAAATGCAGTAGCTCAGGTCACTGAGGAGGTGCAGGTTCGATCCCTGACCCTGCACAGTGGGTTAAAGGATCCAGTATTGCCGCCATTGTGGCTCAGATTCAATCTCTGGTCCAGAAACTTCCATATGTCACAGGTACGGCCATGAAAAAAAAAAGAGAGAGAGAAAAGAAACAGAGGCTAACTAAACTAAAGGTAAAAGAGGTGAATAAACACAACAGACGATGTCTAAAGAGAAAAAGAACATCTTTTTAAATAAAAAAGAAAGGAAGAGTGAGTCAAATAGGATTAGAGAAAATGTGGCAAATACAAAAAACAGGCAAAGAAAATCTAACACATATATAATAGGAGGCCCCACAGAACACCAAAGCAAGCAAGGGAACAAAATAAATGTTAACAAGTATAATTCAATACTTTTTTCTTTAAAGAAAGAAAAAATATTTGAAATCCACACTGGAAGAACACACTATGCCCCTGGACAAACTGACCCAGCATGACCAACACTGACATATTTCAGTAAAATTAATGGAATTTGAAGGAAAAAAGTCCTATGGGTAACAGAGGTTTAAAAAAAAAATAAGCAACTTATAAAGGAAATAAAATTAGATGTCTGTCTGGCTTTGACAGTAGTTTGTAATGTCAGAGGAAATGAAATAACACATTCAAGTTGCTCAAAGAAAAGCAAATGTGAACCAAAGATTTTATACCCTGCCAAACTGACTTGAGCACTGGGACAGCAAATAAATCATCCAGAACGGAAGAAACAGGGACTACAGTGTCCCTGAGTCCTTCCTTAGGATCCTTTTGGGTAAGAGCTGCAGACAGAGTAATGGAGAGACACAGCAGTATGCACACATGTACACGAAGCAATATGAGAGATTGTAAAGCACTATAAACCCTGGCAGTGTAGGCGAAGTGCAACTTCAAAAACAATAGAATGGGGGTAGTTCCCATCCTGGCTCAGTGGTTACTGAACCTGACTGGTATCCACGAGGACTCAGGTTTGATCCCCAGCCTCAGTCAGTGGGTTAAGGATCTGGCACTGCCGTGTCTGTGGTGTAGGCCCTGGCTACAGCTCCAATTTGACCCCTAGCCTGGGAATCTTCATATGCCATGGGTGAGGCCCTAAAAAGACAAAAGACAACAAAACAACAAAAAATCAGAATGGGGAAAACAAAAATTTTCAACTTTTTTCAGTGGTTATTTTGATAATGAAGTTTTGTTATTATGAGTATATTCTCTGTGTAACATGGGACAAAGTAAAAGAGTCATTATCAGATGTTCTACATCCCTAGTGTCTCTGAGAACCAGAATTTATGGCCTGGAAAAAGGTTGTAACAGATGTAAAGCAGAAAGGGTTAAGCCACCTCTCACAGTTCTGCATTTGAATACTGAGGTATGTTATCTTAACACAAACATTTTTTTTTCTTAGCTCTGTTTACTGAAAGGGTAACAATAAATATCCCTATTTTTGTTGTGACCTTGAGGCACTATTGCCCAAGAAAAGAAACCGAGGCTCCTTAAAGAAATAGCTGATTCTTACAGAGGAGTTTTAAGATGAGCCTGCAGTATGGGGTCAGAACAGACAGCAAGAAAGCAAGAAACAAGACTCTTAGGCTTGTTTCAGAAGAACTCAGGGCCCAACTTGAAGAGACTTCTGCTGGCCCTGGAGGGACAATTTGACTACAATAGGGATAATAACTGTAATTGAGTGAAATGAATCAAATACCTTGAAATTCATGACTTCACAGTAACTGATCCCCTCCTGCCCCTGCCCCTACAGCAAGGAAACCTAAGTGATCACATACTGAGGACACTAGGGAATTAGCTTTTTTTTTTTTTTTTTTGCCATTTCTGGGGTCGCTCCCATGGCACATGGAGGTTCCCAGGCTAGGGGTTCAATCAGAGCCGTAGCCACCGGCCTAAGACAGAGCCACAGCAACGCAGGATCCGAGCCGCATCTGCGACCTACACCACAGCTCACGGCAACGCCGGATCCTTAACCCACTGAGCAAGGCCAGGGATCGAACCCGCAACCTCATGGTTCCTAGTCAGATTCGTTGACCACTGAGCCAGACAGGAACTCAGGGAATTAGCTTTTTTTGAAGACTGCTTTTCCTATACATATATGGTAAAGTAACAAGAGTGGGAGGGTTTTTTTTTTTAACAGAAATATTCCAACAAAATCTCAAGACTGCTTTGTCTAAATGACAAAACTGGAATATCACTACTTTATAACCGCTATCAATTAAGGAGCTGCGCACTGACTAGCAACAGCTGACTAACAACAGTATCATCACTATGCTGATAAACAATATCACCCAGAAGGATTAAACCCAAACCTCATGAAGCATCTAGATCCAATCACTGCAAAAGTGATTTCTAATTTCTGGTGGCAGTCTTATCTCTTTAACACAGTAATTATACTGCAAAGTGAGGAATAAAGCTTATAAATCCTCTAGCTTACAATGCTTCTCAAACTGTCCAAACCACAGTGATCTGTAATCACAGTGGGAAGCACAAAACCACCCTAAGTGACTACTGCTGACTCTAGGGGCACTGTGGTATAGCAACGCCACTTCAGATCAGAAACACTTCACCACAACTGAAGACCACTAAAAAGAAGGAAAAATCAGGAAGCTTAGGAAGTAAAGTGGACTCAAGGCTTAGGGCTGTAAGAGACCTGACAGACAGTACTCTCCAATCTGGTGTCTGACAGAAGAGGACCCTAAAGCCACAGAAGTTGAAAGACTTAAGCAATGTAACACCACTAGTCGCCAGTGGGACTAGATTGCACTTCAAACATTAATACATTTATATATCCCCACACTTACTATCTCATGAGCTGAGAGCCGATGGTAACTTAACAAAGATTTGAAAAACCTGTCACTTTTATCTTTTACAAAATTTCCAAGATTTTGGTAATAATAACTGTAAAGGTTCTAATAAAGCCTAGGGATTCCAAAGGTCTATATACTACTAGTCAGTATTTGTCACATCATACTTATACTTGGTGGAGGATAGCGGTCTGCGATTGATATTTAAATATTTATGTAAGAAAGGAAAGGAGACATTAGTTCTGGCCAGAAACACCCTACTAGCTTTTAGCAATTAAAGACCAAAACGAACAAATGAATATCCCCAAAGAAATACGAAAATACTTATAAGTTAATAACCACAGGCAGTACACAAAATTGTAAATATCAAGTATTACTCACCGATTCTTTCTCCACAACTCGGTTCAGCATGACGACTGCTTTGGTCTTTTGCTGCCAAACCATGAGCCAGAAATGACAACCTGTATTAGGAAGCGGACCCTGTGAGAACAGAGAAGAAAAAGTAGGTATATGAGAAAGGGATGAGCAAGGCACCAAGGAAGCTGCTTCAGGTAAGCGTCTTTTTCCAGAAGAGTGCATCTGATCATACCGAGGACATGGAGACCTGAAATCCACTTCAAATACAAAATAGGACCAGGGGTTCCCACTGTGCCACAGACGTTAAGGATCAGCATTGTCTCTGCAGCAGCTTGGGTAGCTGTAGAGATGTGGGTTCAGTCCTTGGCCTGGGAAGTTCCATGTGCTGGGGGCTTGGCCAAAATAAAATAAAAAAAAGGATGTATCAGGAGTTCCCGTCGTGGCGCAGTGGTTAACGAATCCAACTAGGAACCATGAGGTTGTGGGTTTGATTCCTGGCCTTGCTCAGTGGGTTGAGGATTTGGCATTGCTGTGAGCTGTGGTGTAGGTCACAGACAAGGCTCGGATCCTGCATTGCTGTGGCTGTGGTATAGGCCGGTGGCTACAGCTCCAATTCGACCCCTAGCCTGGGAACCTCCATATGCCGCGGGAGTGGCCCTAGAAAAGGCAAAAAGACAAAAAAGAAAAAAAAAAGGAAAAAGAAAAGGATGTATCGTTTCATCAATACAGTCATTCCTTAACCTTCTGTTAGTGGTTCTGAAAGGGGAAGGAGGTTCTCAGCCATTCCACTTAGCAGCAGTACTGCCAATTTCCTCCTGCAAAATGGAGATCTATACCAGACATGGAGAGAGAGAGAGAGATATCCTTATGCATTTGGGGGGGGGGGTGTCTCTATAGCATGTGAAAGTTTCTGGGCCAGGGATTAAACCCTTGCCACAGCAGTGACAATGCCAGATCCTTACCCCACTGCACCACAAGGGAACTCCTTTAGCTACATTTTACTTATTATTTTGTCTTTTGAGGGCCGCACCCACAGCATATGGAGGTTCCCAGGTTAGGGGTCTAATCGGAGCTATAGCCACTGGCCTATACCACAGCCACAGCCACAGCCACACCAGATCCGAGCTGAGTCTGTGACCCACACCACAGTCCATGGCAATGCCAGATCCTTTATCTCACTGATTGAGGCCAGGGACCGAACCCACAACCTCATGGTTCCTAGTCAGATTCGTTAACCACTGAGCCACGACAGGAACTCCCCTCCTTCAGCTACATTTTAAAGCAGACCAACCACAAAAGCAGCAGTGAGGTATCTGGTCCAGATCACACACTTGCCTGTGTTAAGATGTAACTCCTCCGAGCCTCTGCTATGTCAACCAAGCTGGCGTTAATATAATCATTTTCAACATTCTGCAGTTTAACACGACTATGATCATCTGAAATAGAGAGTAAACCATACTGTCATTCAAACGTGCCATTTCTCTTAAAATTTTATTTATTTAAAATTTTATTTTTCTGTTTATAGCCGCCACCTGCAGCATATGGAAGTTCCCAAGGTAAGGGTAGAATCCAAGCCGCACACGCAACCTACAGAGCAGCTTACAGCAACACCACTGAGCAAGGCCATGGATCGAACCCACATCCTCACAGACACTATTTTGGGTTCTTAACCTGCTCAGCCACAACAGGAACTCCTCTTTTTTATTTTAATTTTCTGGGTATTTATAAAATGACAGAAGAAAATAAATTGGACAAAGTCAAATAAATTAGCACCACAGGAGAGGTTAAGTCAAATCCCAAATTATGCTCTTTTTATTTTTTATTTTTTTTGGCTAAGCCCACAGCATGCAGAAGTTTCCGGGCTAGGGGTCGAACCTACACCATAGCAGTGACCCAAGCCACAGCAGTGACAATGCCAGATCCTTAATGAGCTGAGCCACCAGGGAACTCCAATTACTCCCTTTTTAAAAAGGGATGCAAAGATGAAATCCTTTTGTTACTGTATGTTAAAAGGAAATGCTTCTGCTTGTGTAGATTAGGTATTGTTTAACTAGAAAAACAAACCAAAGAGCAAAACGTAAGTAAAAAGAATAAAGCATTTATCTTCCTAAAAGTAAAAGGATGGAAGCTTCTTGGTGCCTAAGAACTAATAAGTCTACCTACAAAAACCAATGGCCTCAAATAAATAAGGCCAGACTCCACAGTAACTACATTTCATTCTCTTCATTCCTCAACAGATCTGCATTCAACTAAATTTAAATAATTTTAACTATATTTAGACTAAGTGCTAAACTATATTTATTTAATATACTTGGAATATTCCAATTCTTTAAAGGACAACTAAAGATGCTTCATTACTTAGGCTGTGTTATAGGAGTTCAGATATACCTCTAGTTTTTGAAAGTAAAAATCTCACAGATTTAGAATTCATGCTTAAATATGTGGAACACACAACTTTACCTTGGATTGTGTTGGTGGGAAGGGAAAAGAAGTATGACACTGGGAGAGAAAGCACATGTATAACAGCAGAATTGGCATTAACTTGAATTCCACATATGATCGTCAGAGGCACATGACTGAATTATAAACTAAACTCACATCTGATGTCTAAGTGGACAACACGTTCTATTAAAAACTGCTCCCCCTGAGCAAATAACAACCATTCTCTCCCCTACTTTTAAACTAAAAAGAACTGTTCACATTATCTCTATATGAAAGCAAATGTTAAATGGCTTTAGTTTCACATGTCAATTTACCTTCAGTTTCACACAACAATTTATCTGAGATGTTTCGGCAGGATTGAACCTAAGACCTCTGTAAATATTACATGCCATTTGCCAACAGGAAAAGGGAAGATCTTGTTATAGTAAATTACTGATACTAGTGTTCTCGGAAAGATGATGTCAACACTTAAAAAAAAAAGTCACTTCTTTTTAATAGTCTGATCACCCTTTAACTGTTATATTATGGGAGAAAGTAGAAAGGTCAGCTACATAATTAAAATAAAGATCATCTACCTTCTAGATAACACATATCAAGAGAATAACATGTGCTTTTTAAAATGCTACAGCCTCCCTAAAATTCAAGTCCCACTAAAATATAATGCCAAAGGAATGTATTTCCTCATGTTGTAATCACAGAAAGAACACAAACCCCAAAGATTAATCATATCTATTGCACAAGTGAAAAAAGAAATTTGGCAAAAGAAGCAACAATGCATAAGCACCAGGCAGGTTCCCTTCCATAGCCCTTGGAATTGGGGCTTATCTGGCAGGTCATCCAGACCCTTCCATGGCAGTGGAGGAAATAGGCCTGGGCAGAGACAGAGGTGCCCTCTAAAGGGTACCAACACCCTGCCCTCTGAACTCACTGTTCTTTTCCCTCTGGTGTGAACATGGACCCCAGGTGTCACTCCGGTTCATAAAAAACACCAATCACACACCCACATAAGTACAGAGCCATTCCTTGGAGCCCCAGCGCTGACCAGTGAGGAGCAGGGTGCTACCCTAAAGGCACCCCTATGAAAGGAAGGTAATCCTTGGGAAAGCGGTAGCTACTCAGGACTGGCTAAGAAATGTTTGTTCAACCTATATTTTTAATTCAGAACTGACTGATTTTTTTAAAAAAACTCTCCGAATCACCTACACCATTTTAATTCTTCCATTAAGATTAATAAAAAATGAAAAGTAGGTAACTCTTTGATTAAGAAGAGAATCAATCTGTGTAGAGAAAAAACTGAGTTTCTTGTATTAAATAAAACATATCCCTTTAAAACTATATACAAATACCCGCAAGTGACACAGGTCCCCTTAAACCTGAGGGTCTCCTCCCCCAGGTCACAGCTGGTCTGTGCGAAATCTGAAGGGTTCACTCCAAATCAAACTTTCAACTTCCGAATTAGGAAAAACCCAGAAAGCCACATGCTTGCTCCTCTCCCAGAGGAGTTAATTCTGCATAGGAACCTCTGAGATGAGTGTCAAGATGTCAGAGCCCCCTAAGCTCTGGGTCCCCAGTCGCAGCACCCACAACCTTCCTTAGGGGACGGCCATCTCCCCGCCCTGTCTTCAAAGGGTCCACAGAGGGAGAAAGTGACAGGGATTCTCACTTTGCCACACAACAGGCCACTAAAGCAAACAGACCATACTGCACAGGAAACCTAATTGCTCAACAACCACCAGCGGCAGAACGCAGGGATGAGCGCTTCCTCCTGCCAGGGAGGTGGCAGCCTGGGGAGGTGGCGGCCTCAGAGGGGCCAGCTCCCTCGGCCCCGCCCTCTCGGGCTGTTTTCTGAGAAACGGCGGCATCTGTCAAGAAATGACTGGCTCGAACCACAGCCTTAGCTGACAACAGAGCTAAGCAGCCTTTTCAACACTGTCACAATGAGCTTTTTTTAAACACCACCCCCCACAACTGGCTTCACCTTTTATCATTATTACAAAGATATCTTCTGGAAAGTCCGTCAGGTCAAATAGGAAGGGTTCACATTTACTGGAGAGAGATCAGGATTAACAGAAGCTGGGAAGAAGTCCGACCATCAGAACAGCACAGATTCTGCCCCCACCCCCGCCCCCAATCTCCACGGAGGACAGTGGCCTGCAGCACGGATTTCCATGGTACACAGCACTTCCCTGCCAGGAACGCAGCGCGTGCGACAGCTGTGTCAACCTTCCTCGACCCTCCAAGGAGAAGGCGTGAGGCACCAAGAACATGAATTTTCTCTTGTAAATCAAGTGCTAAACCAAAAGCGGCGCTGGAACTAAAGCCAGGTCCCCATAAGCACTAAGTGCCATGTGACAAGGGAACAGATGAGCATCAGACAGAGTGTCAACACTGCAGTTGAGAAAAAGCCACCTGCCACAGGATCCTTCACTGCCGACATAACCACCATGTCATTCTTGGCTGAAGGACACAGCTGGCTGGTCACCGCTCCACCCCGACACCTGTGCAATGTTCTGCTCATCTTACTGACACTCGTGAGCCAAGGTCATGCCCTGGAAAAGCAGGGACAGCAAGGCCACCACTGGGCCCGGCCCTGCCTTCATCACTGCGCACACCGTTCTCATGGGGAACCCACCTGTGACTTCCCTTCTCTGCTGGGTGCCAACCTCCCTGCACCCTCCATGGTCTGCTCCTGACCTTTACCACCTCCAACACTCAGCACACAAGTCCCACAAGCCGGACAAGAGGACAATATGACACTAAAAAGCTTTGTTCAAAGCTTTTTAAAAGAAAAGAATCCTATCAAGCAATGAACTTCACTGCCCCGGGAGCCAGGGAGCAGGCCAATGGGGAGGAGGAAGGCACACTTGGGCTGGGAGTGGGCAGGGGCCCCGAGGGCTGTGCAAGGCACCACAACCACCCCCAAGCACATGAGAGTTTCCAGGAGAGAAGAGCAGCAGGACAGTGGGCAGACTGGACAGAGGAGGATAACCCACCCACTGAGAGCTCAACCAGGGGTCCCTCAGAGGTAGAGGGGACCGAGTGGCCACCAAGCCTCTCCCAGAGCACATGTCACCAGGCTGGCTGCTTGGAGCACACAGTGGATTCAACCTTCTCCAAACAAGAGGTCAGCTGTCGGCAGACATCTGTCTCTCTCAGCCAATCATGATTTCAAGTTCCTAAACTTCACAGGACAGTTAGCTAACTAAATCCTGCTTACATATTCCCAAAATGACTCTACCCCCAGAGTCTCTGAGATGGAGAGAAGACCTGGAAAGTGTCCTCACAAAAGGGATAAAATGTGGAGTTCCTGATGTGGCACCAACAGGATCAGTGGCGTCCCTGGGGCGCTGGGACACAGGTTGAATTCCCAGCCCGGCACAGCAGGCTATGGATCTGGCGTAGGTAGTGACTGCAGCTCAGATCTGATCCCTGGTCTGGCCAGTATCTCATATCCCATATGCCAAGGGGCAGCCAAAAAGGGAAGAAAAAATAAAAGGGTAAAATTCATCACTGCCATGTGGAACATGGACACTGTTCCTCTTGGACAGCTTCTATAAAGTAAGACACACTGGCTTCAACGTAATACAGTCAGTGAGCATCTCACCATCTTCCTGGAAACTCTGAATCTCCTCTTCTAAGGGAGTCAGAGCCTAAAAAATTGAGGGGAGAGGCAGTTGGGGGAAGAAGTGTTACTTTCCTTACATCTACAAACACGTGGGGCACCACACAAACAATACAGACCAGGCATTTATTAGATACCCTCCCCATTCCAGGCACTTGGGACCTGTCCATACCCCAGGGAACACAGCTCTCAGAAAGGCGTGGACAAAAAGCAAAACAATGCAGCCAATGACACGTTTACAGTAATAACTCCTATGGGAAACAAGAGCAGAGTAAAGGAGATAAGCTGTCCTGGGGAGGGGCAGGTTAAGATTCTAAATGGGGTGGTCAGTGACACTGACATGCAGCAAAGACTTGGATGAGGTCAAGCACATGAATATCTGGGTTCAGAGTGTGCCATACACAGACAAGAGTGAATGCTTTACACAGGAGACTCGCCCACATGTCGGGGACACACGCCTGAGGCCCGAATCCTGAAAACAAAGGGAAGGGAGAGTTGAGAAATCCTGTTTGGATTCACCAGTCTCAATGCCCAAATTCAACAACCAGAGAAATCAGGTTTCCACTTCCATAATCTCCTAGTGCCAGTGCCACTGAGGCTGGCAAGAGCTCAAGTATTGTTTACACAATGAATTCCAGAAAACATTCATATTCAGATGGTGAAGCTGTGGCAGAATGGTTCTCGAATGATATATCGCTATTAAGCCACCATAAACGCCAGCAGATGAAGCCATGTTAACTGACTTTAGGAATGAAGTAATTTGGCCAAAGCAAAGAACTCAGAAAGCTTCAGGACTTACCAACACAGATAACTGAGGTTCTGTGAGGCAGATGAAAGCAGGCGTGGACTCTGGCGTCTGCTCTGGCCCTGCAGCTGCAGGCGTGGCTGGGATGTCCACGGGCAGAACAGCCTGCTACTGGAGATGCATCCCCTGGTCAGCACCACTGGTGCTCTGGGGCCTCATTCTCACCATGAAATGAGACGGCTGGCCTACCCAGCCTTTTTCCACTGTCTACTGCCCGACCCCCACTCAGATCTCAAAGTGTCAAGTATAGAGCCCTCGAAACGTCCTTTTTTGTCTGAAACATTTACATGAACTTGAAGTTCCCTAGTGGCTCAGTGGATTAAGGATCCAGCATTGTCAATGCTTTGGGTCAGATCACTGCCATGACTCAGGTTAGCTTCCACAGGCCACGGCATAGCTGGAAGGAAAAAAAAAAGGAGTTCCCATTGTGGCTCCGCCAAAATGAATCTGACTAGTATCCATGAGGACACAGGCTGGATCCCTGGCCTCATTCAGTGGGTTAAAGGATCCAGCATTGCCATGAGCTGAGGTATAGGTAGCAGACACGGCTTGGATCCTGTGTTGCTGCGGCTGTGGTGTAGGCCAGCAGCTGTAGCTCTGATTTAATCCCTAGCTTGGGAACCTCTATACACCACAGGTGTGGGCTAAAAGACAAAAACAAAAACAAACAAACAAAAAACCCCCAACTGTATAGGAGGTTAAAGATTCTACTTGTCTATGTACCTGTACTTTGTTGTTGTCATTATTCTTGGCTACAGTGAGCAATGCCTGACATGGGATCTCAGTTCCCAGACCAGGGACGAAACTCCGGCCACAGCGATGAAAGCAACAGACACGGGGAACTGCCTGTGCACCTGTATTTTAACATGTAAACTAGTCCTCCCCCTGAAGCCCGTTCTGAGTACAACTGCCGAGTGTAACTGACATCCTGGTGGATGTGCCAGGCTTCTTTCTTGACCCAATGCCCCATCACAGCTCAGACAGCAGAGCTCCCCCAGCAATGCGGCTGCTACCCTAGGGACAAGGCTGTGACCCACTCAGCCTGGGAGTAGTGGCAGCACCAGGGCCTTCTTTGTTCAGGCTAAGCTTGTGGTGGCTAGGGACCCTGACAAGCTCACCATGCCCCCACTGCCTCACACAGTGCCTTGCCCAGCACCCAGTTCAGGAAGGCCAGCAGATTCAGAAACCTAGAAAACTCTGGTCTAACCCACAGACACAGCCCCGCCTCCAGTTTTGCTGGAATCATTTGTGTGGTGAAAATAGTTCACACAGCTTTATCACATGTGTAGATTGATGCTTCCACCACAAGGTCCCCAGGGGCCACCCCTTCTATTCTCGCCCTTCCCACCCCACCCGCTAATCTGCCGGCTTCCCATCAGCATGACTTCGAGACTTCAAGAACACTGCAAGGTCAGAAGCACACAGCAGGGAGCCTTGGGAGTCTGGCCATCTGGCTCAGCCCAAGTCCTGTGTGGCCCATCCAAGTTGCTGCGTGGCACGTGTGCTACTCCATAGGATGAACACAGCCACAGATGGTTAACCACCAACTCACTAAAGGACATCTGGGTTGTTCCAATTTGGGGCTCTTACAATTAAAGCTGCTCTGAATACCCATGTACGCATTTCTGTGTGGACATAAGGCTGCAATTCTGAGATACACATCTAGGAGGACAGTGATCAGGTCCTATAAGGCAAGTAGATGTTTACCTTTTAAAGAAACTGCTTGTGCTATTTTCCCAAGTGGCCACATGGTTTTACACCTTCATCAGCCTTGGGGATCCTGTATCCTCAAAGTACCGGGGCCTCAGCTGCTCTAGTAGGTATGGTGACCTCTCACCACCATGGTTTTCATTTGCTTTTCCCTAAGGAAAAGCATGCATGTACTTATCTGTCATCTATGTTCATTACGTTTTTCCCATTACCGAATTGGATTGTTAGGGTTTTTTACTGTTGTATTTTCAGAGTTCTGTACACATTCCACATATGAGTTCTCTGTGGTTTATGCTTTCTCCCAGTCTGTCCTCATCTATCCATCCTCCTAACAGGGTCATTCGCAGAGCACAAGTTTTTAATTTTGGTTGAGTCCAATTTGTTAATATTTTCCTTTTGTGGATTGCGCTTCTCGTGTCATGTTAAAAACTCTTCAGTCAACATCAAAAATGAAGATAGACTCATAGGCCAAGGTCCTAATTATTAACAAGGACACTTTTAAGTAAATGAGCTGTCATACAATGGATTTTGAAAATGTTACGCAGATTCAGTTTTTAAACTTTCGATGGGATGAGGAAATGTTAGCAAATATGTACATAACAGTTACCATAAAATTTGTTATACCTATACTTATTCTGAATACTAATATACAACAGTCTTGGATTGGTTTGTTTTTGGCCACACCCAAGGCATATGGAAATTCCCAGGCTAGGGACTGAATCTGAGCCGCAGCTACAATCTACACCACAGCTACAGCAACACTGGATCTTTAGCCCACTGCACCGGGCTGGGGATTGAACCTGGGCCTCCACAGTGACCTGAGCTGCTGTAGTCAGATTCTTAACCCATTGCACCATGGCAGGAACTCCTTATACAAGAGTTTTTACCTAAGTCTTACTATGACAAGCACATCCTTGTCATGTATATATCTGTCTTCATAAATTGATTTACTGTCGTACAATTCGGAAATTATCAAAATGTTTGATAATTATTGGTCTGTGCATCTTTGGGATTATCTGTGAAGAAAACTGTATCATCTACAATCCTCATGAATTCTTCCATGATTCTCCATGCCATGGTGGCGTACTGACCCTCTGCCTTAATCTAGATGGCACAGTGCCAACCCCAACCAACAGCAGGAGCTGGAAGTGATGGGTGATGCCTAAGGAGAGATGACTGGATGCAGTGTGGCACTTGGGGCAAGTCCAGATCACATGCAGGGGCCCCGTACAGGCGTTTCAGCCAATGGCCCACAACTGGGGAGGGACAAGACAACCCGGCACAGCCACCACCTGAACCATGCTGCTCAGCAGATGTGGGCAAGGTTGCCTGAGTCTAACAGGGCCCTGATTCGAGACAGCATGAGGGACTTCTGCAGCATGGGTGGCTTGTCAGCCAGCAGCAGATCCAGTGGCAGCTTTGCTTCCTCCCCCCAGTCTGCATGCCCTCATCCCTTCCCTTCCTGCCCTCTTCCTGCAGAGGTAGGACCCAGCACCCTGAAAGGTGGACGTGGTACTTGTGGGCACCCTGCCTTGGCCTCGACTTTTAAAAACTGTTTGCAACATGTTAAGAGTGATGTGATTGCAGGTGTCATTTAGATATCTGACGTGAGGTTATAAAAGTTCCCTACTGGAAGGCAGGGGATTAAGATGGTGGAATAGAAGGACTGGAACTCAACTGCTCTCCTAAAAACAACAAAATTTACAACCAAATACTGAGCAATCTTCAACCAAATGGACTGGAAACTTTCAAAAAGATATCCTATTCTAGAAGACAAAGAGGAGGCCACATCAATAGGTAGGAGGAGCGATTACACGATATAAGCAACCCCATACCATTCGGGTGGGAAGCCCCAGAGACTGGAAAGTAACTGTATCACAGAGACTCACCTACAGGAGCGAGAATTCTGAGCCCCACATCAAACTCCCATGCATGGGGGTCTGGCACTGGGAGAAGGAGCCTCCAGAGCATCTGGCATTGAAGGCCAGCGGGGCTTGGGTGCAGGAGCTCCATGGGACTGGGGGAAAGGGAGACTCCATTCTTTTTTTTTTTTTTTTGTCTTTTGTCTGTTGTTGTTGTTGTTGCTATTTCTTGGGCCGCTCCCGCGGCATATGGAGATTCCCAGGCTAGGGGTTGAATCGGAGCTGTAGCCACCGGCCTACGCCAGATCCACAGCAACGCGGGATCCGAGCCGCGTCTGCAACCTACACCACAGCTCACGGCAACGCCGGATCGTTAACCCACTGAGCAAGGGCAGGGACCAAACCCACAACCTCATGGTTCCTAGTCGGATTCGTTAACCACTGCGCCACGACGGGAACTCCGAGACTCCATTCTTAAAAGGCAAACACAGACTTTCACGTGCCCTGGGTCCCAAGGCAAAGCAAAGTCTCCATAGGAATCTGGGTCAAACCAGACTGCAGTTCTTGGAGAACCTCTTGGGAAAAACAGGGGTGAAGGTAGCTTATTGTGGGGGAAGGACATTGGAAGCAAAGCTCTTGGGAATATTCATCAGCATGTGTCCCTCTGGAGGTGGCCATTTGGGGAAAATCTGGCCCCACCCATCAGTGCTGAGAAGCTCCAGGCCAAACAACAATCCAGGTGGGACCACAGCCCCACCCATCAGTAAACAGGCTGCCTAAAGACACCCAGGCACACAGCCACCTCTAATCTCACCCAGAGACAGAGCCCCACCCACCAGAGGGATAAGAATCAGCCCCATCTAGCAGTGGGTAGGCATCAGTCCCTCCCATCAGGGAGCCTACAGCAAGCCTCCCCTACCAACTTCAGCCACAAGAGGGGCAGACACCAGAAGTAAGACAGGCTATAACTCTATTATCTGTAAAAAAGGTCACCACAACAAAAACCTATAAAAATGAAAAGACAGAGAACTATAACTCAGATGAGGGAGAAAGAAAAAACCCCAGAAAAACAGCTAAGTGATCTGGAGATTATCAGCCTCCAGGAAAGAGACTTTAGACTGGTGATGCTGAAGATGATGCAATACATTGGAAATAAACAGGAGGCAAGATGGATAACTTACTGGAAACACTGAGCAAAGAGATACAAGATATAAAACTTAAGCAAGAAGAGATGCAAAATACAATAACTGAAATAAAAAATTCATTAGAAGCAGCCAGTGGCAGAATACAGGAGGCAGAAGAACGAATAAGCGAGGTAGAGGACAGATTAGTGGAAATTACGAATGTGGAAAAAGAGAAAAAAATTGAAAACAAATGAAGAGAGTTTCAGAGAACTGTGGGACAACGTTAAACACACCACATCCATATTGTAGAGGTGCCAGAAGAAGAAGAGAGAGAGAAAGGGACAGAAAAAATATTTGAAGAGATAATGCCAAAAACTTCCTAAACAGGGAAGAGGAACTACTCACTCAAATCCAGGAAGCACATGAGTACCATATAAAATAAACCCAAGGAGGAAGACCCTGAGACACATATTAATCAGACTGACCAAAACTAAAGACAAAGACAAAATATTAAAAGCAGCTAAGGAAAAGAAACAAATAACATAAGGGGAACCCCAGTAAGGTTATTGGCAGATTTTTCAGCACCAACTCTGCAGGCCAGAAGGGAGTGGCATGATATACTTAACATAATGAAAGGAAAAACCTCCAACCAAGAGCACATTACCCAACAAGGCTCTCATTCAGATTTGAAGGAGAAATCAAAAGCTTCACAGATAAGCAAAAGCTAAGAGAATTCAGCAACACTAAACCAGCTTTACGACAAATACTAAAGGAACTTCTCTACGCAAAAAAGAAAAGGCCACAACCAGAAACAAAAATACCGCAAATGACAAGGCTCCCCAGTAAAGGCATATATACAGTAAAGATAGGAAATCATCCATGCACAATTATGCCACCCAAGTCAGAAATCATGAGAAGGGGGGGGGGGGTACAATGCAGGACACTAGAGATGCACTTGCAATTAAGAGACCAACAACTTAAAACAATCTCATATATATAGAGACTCATATCAAAACTTCAGAATAACTACAAACCAAAAATCTACAATTGATACACAAATAAGAAAAATAAACTCAAATACAACACTAAAGATAGTCCTCAAACAACAAGAGGAGAGAACAAGAGAAGGGAAAAAAAACCAGCAACAAAAACAAATCCAAAGCAATTAATAAAATGGCAGTAAGAACATACATATCAATAATTACATTAAATGTTAATGGACTAAATGCCCAACCAAAAGACATAGACTGGCTGAATGGTTACAAAAACAAGACCCATATATATGCTGTCTTCAAGAGACCCATTTCAGTTCTAGGGACACATACAAATTGAAAGTGACCGGATGGAAGAGAACACTCCATGCAAACGGGAATCAAAAGAAAGCTGGAGTAGCAACATGCATATCAGACAAAATATACCTTAAAATAAGAATATTATATGAGACAAGGAAGGTCACCACATAATGATCAAAGGATCAATCCAAGAAGATATGACAATTTTATATATGTACGCACCCACAATAGGTTCACCACAATATATAAAGCAACTGCTAACAAACTTAAAAGGACAAATCGACAATAACACAATAATAGTGAGGGACTTTAACACCACACTTACAGCACTGGACAGATCATCCACACAGAAAATCAGTAAGGAGACACAGGCCCTGAATGAAGCATTAGACCAGATGGACTTAATAGGTATTTATAGGACATTCCATCCAAAAGCAACAGAATACACATTCTTCTCAAGTGAAAATGGAACATTCTCCAAGATTAATCACAGCCTGGGCTACAAATCCAGCCTCGGTAACTTTAAGAAAGTGGAAATCATATCAAGCATCTTTTCCAACCACAACGCTATATGACTGGAAATCAACAAGAAAAAAAACTGCAAAAAGCACAAACACGTAGAGACTAAACAAACATGCTATTAAACAACCAATGGATCACTGAAGAAAACAAAGAGGAAATTTAAAAATACCTAGAACCAATGACAACAAAGATGTGACACTCCAAATCCTATGGGATGCAGCAAAAGCAGTTCTAAGAGGGAAGTTTATAGCAATACAAAGCCCACCTCAGGAAACAAGAAAAAGCTCAAATAAACAAGCTAACTTTACATCTAAAGCAACTAGAGAGAGAAGAACAGACAAGACCTAAAGTTAGCAGAAGGAAAGAAATCATAAAGATCAGAGCAGAAATCAATGAAATAGAAACAAAGAAAACCATAGAAAAGATCAATGAAACTAAAAGATAGTTCCTTGAAAAGATCAACAAAATTGATAAACCCTTAGCCAGGCTTATCAAGAAAAAGATGGAGGACTCAAATCAATAAAATCAGAAATGAAAAAGGAAAAACAACAATGGACATCACAGAAATACAAAGGATCATAAGAGACTACTACATACAACTATTTGCCAATAAATGGACAACCTAGAAGAAATGGACAAATTCTTAGAAATGTATAATCTTACAAAACTGAACCAAGACGAAATAGAAAAGATGAACGGACCAATCACAAGTACTGAAATTGAAACTGTGATTAAAAATCTTCCAACAAACAAAAGTTCAGGACCAGATGGCTTCACAGGTGAATTCTATCAAACATTTAGAGAAGAGCTAACACCTATCCTTCTGAAACTATTCCAGAAATTTCACTGATAAACATCAATGCAAAAATCCTCAACCAAATACTAGCAAACCGAACCCAACAATACATTAAAAGGATTGTACATCATGATCAAGTGGTATTTATCCCAGGGATGCAAGGGTTCTTCAATATCCGCAAATCCATCAGTGTGATACACCACATCAACAAACTGAAGAATAAAATCCATATGATCCTCTCAATAGATGCAGAGAAAAAGCCTTTGACAAAATCCAACACCCATTTCTGATAAAAACCCTTCAGAAAGTAGGCATAGAGGGAACCTACCTCAACATAATAAAGGCCATATATGACAAACTCACAGCTAACATCATTCTCAATGGTGAAAAGCTGAAAGAGTTCCTGCTGAGATCAGGAACAAGACAAGGATGTCCACTCTCGCCACTACTATTCAGCATAATTTTGGAAGTCCTAGCCACAGCAATGAGAGAAGTAAAAAAATAAAAGGAATCCAAATTGGAAAGGAAGAAGTAAACTATCATTATTTGCAGATGACATGATACTGTAAGTACAGAATCCTAAAGACTCTACCAGAAAACTGTTAGAGCTCATCCATGAATTTGGCAAAGTTCGCAGGATACAAAATGAATACACAGAAATGGACTGAATTTCTATACACTAACAATGAAAGATCAAAGAGCAATCCTATTTACGATCACATCCAAAAGACTAAAATACCTAGGAGTAAACCTACCTAAAGAGACAAAAGACCTGTACTCTGAAAACTATAAGACACTGATGAAAGAAATCAAAGATGACACAAACAGACGGAAAGACACACCATACTCTTGGACTGGAAGAGTTAATATTACCAAAGTGGCTATACTACCTAAGGCAATATACAGATTCAATTCAATGCCTATCAAATTACCAAGGACATTTTTCACAGAACTCAAACAAATTATTTTAAAGTTTGTTTGGAAGCACAAAAGACTCAGAATAGCCAAAAACATCCTGAAAACGAAAAATGGAGCTGGAGGAATCAGGTTCCTGGACTTCAGACTATACTACAAAGCAACAATCATCAAAATCGCATGGTACTGGCACCAAGACAGAAATATAGATGAGTGGAACAGGATAGAAAGCCCAGAATTAAACCCACACACCTACAACCAACTAATCTATGACAAAGGAGGCAAGAATACACAATGGAGAAAAGACAGCCTGTTCAATAAGTGATGCTGGGAAAACTGGACAGCTACATGTAAAAGAATGAAATTAGAACACTCCCTAACACCATACACAAAAATAAACTCAAAGTGGATTAAAGACCTAGATATAAGACCAGAGACTATAAAACTCTTAGAGGAAAACATAGGCCAAACACTCTCTGACATAAACAACAGCAACATCTTCTCAGATCCACCTCTTAGAGTCATGACAGTAAAAACAGAAATAAACAAATGGGACCTAATTAAACTTAGCAGTTTCTGCACAGCAAAGGAAACCCTAAACAACACCAAAAGACAACCCACAGAAGATCTTTGCAAATGAATCGATTGACAAGGGATTAATCTCCAACATTTATAAACACCTTCTGCAGCTCAATACCAAAAAGACAAACAACCACATCAAAAAATGGGCAGAAGGAGTTCCTGTCGTGGCACAGTGGTTAACGAATCCGACTAGGAACCATGAGGTTGAGGGTTCGGTCCCTACCCTTGCTCAGTGGGTTAACGATCCGGAGTTGCCGTGAGCTGTGGTGTAGGTTGCAGACGCGGCTTGGATCCCGAGTTGCTGTGGCTCTGGCGTAGGCCGGTGGCTACAGCTCCGATTCGACCCCTAGCCTGGGAACCTCCATATGCCGCAGGAGCGGCCCAAGAAATGGCAAAAAGACAAAAAAAAAAAAAAAGGGTAGAAGATCTAAACAGACAATTCTCCAAAGAAGACATACAGATGGCCAAAAAACACATGAAAACATGTTCAACATCACTCATTATTAGAAAAATGCAAATCAAAACCACTGTGAGGTACCACCTTACACCAGCCAGAATGGCCATCATCAAAAAGTCTACAAACAATAAGTGCTGGAGAGGGTGTGGAGAAGAGGGAACCCTATCACACTGTTGGTGGGAATGTAAATTGGTGCAACCACTGTGGAAAACAGTATGGAGATGCCTCAGAAAACTAAAAATAGAACTACCACTTGATCCAGCAATCCCACTCCTGGGCATCTAACCAGAGAAAACCATGACTCGCAAAGACGTGTACTCCGATGTTCATTGCAGCACTATTTGCAATAGCCAAGACATGGAAACAACCTAGATGTTCATCGACAGAGTGGTGGATCAAGAAGATGTGGTACATATACACAATAGAATATTACTTAGCCATTAAAAGGAAGGAAATACTGGCAGTTTTAGCAACATGGAGGGACCTAGAAATTATCATGCTAAATGAAGTCAGCCAATCAATGAGACACCAACATCAAATGCTATCATTGACATGTGGAATCTGAAAAACGGTCAGAATGAACTTCTTTGCAGAACAGATGCTGACTCGCAGACTTTGAAAAACTTATGCTCTCCAAATGAGACAGGCTGGGGGTGGGGGGATGAGCTGGGGGTGTGGGATGGAAATCCTAAAAAATTGGATTGTAATGATCATTGTACAACTATAAATGTAATAAATTCATTGAGTAATAAAAAAATAAAATAAAAATAAAGCAGTCCTGATGGGGAAAAAAAAAGTTGCCTTCTGTTTTAGTTTGCTATGAGGTTTTTGGGGTTTTTTTTTTGCCATTTCTTGGGCCGCTTCCGCGGCATATGGAAGTTCCCAGGCTAGGGGTCTAATCGGAGCTATAGCTGCCAGCCTACACCAGAGCCACAGCAACGCAGAATCCGAGCCAAGTCTGCAATCTACACCACAGCTCATGGCATCACCAGATCGTTAACCCACTGAGCAAGGGCAGGGATCGAACCCTCAACCTCATGGTTCCTAGTTGGATTCGTTAACCACTGCGCCACGACAGGAACTCCGAGTTTTGTTTTTAATCAGCAGCAAGAATTGACTTTAGCTGTTTTGGGGGGTTTTTTTTGTTTTTGTTTTCTTTTGTTTTGTTTTGTCTTTCTAGGGCCACAGGTGCAGCACATGAAAGTTTCCAGGATAGGGTCAAATTGGGCTGCAGGCAGTGGCCACAGCCACAGCCACATAGGATCTGAGCCGAATCTGCAACCTGTACCACAGCTCATGGCAACACCAGATCCTTAACCCACTGAGCGGGGCCAGGCATCAAATCCATGTCCTCATGGCTACTAGTCAGGTTTATTACCGCTGAGCCACAATGGGAACTCCAACAATTGGCTTTAAGTAATCTTTCTGCATCTACTGAGATATTCACATGAATTTTTCTCCCTTACCTTGTCACTGTGATGAATTACACAGATAAGACTGTCTGATGCTGATCCACCCTCACATTCCAAAAACACACTTAGTACAGACCCTGCTGTCTTTAGGATTTTTACATCTCTATTGACAACGGAGCTGTGCTTGTAACTTTTATTTCTCTTACTAAATTTTTCTGGTTTGGGTATCACAGTCATCTAATAGCCTCAAAAAAGGAGTTGGGGGATCATTCCCTTTTTCTGTTCTCCGGGAGAGCTTGTATTACTATCAGCAAGGCTTATAAAACCACAAGTTCCATTATTTTCTTAGTGGAAATAGAGTTCACCCAACACAGTACTTATTAATTTATTTAGCTGTGACAGGCTACTTAGACTGTACTTTTTTTTTTTTTTTTTGGTCTTTTTAGGGCCGCATCCACTGCATTTGGAGGTTCCCAGGCTAGGGGTCGAATCCAAGCTGTAGCTGCCGGCCTACTCCACAGCCACCGCAACGCCAGATCCAAGCCAACACCAGATCCGAGCCGCCATCTGCAACCTACACCACAGCTCATGGCAATACCAGATCCTTAACCCAATGAGCAAGGCCAGGGATGGAACCCACAACCTCATGGTTCCTAGTTGGATTCATTTCCACTGTGCCACAGCGGGAACTCCTCTCCTGCTTTTATATTTGTATCATATCCTTTCTGCTTTTTGGGGTTACTTTTATTCTAAATTGGACACTTACCACTTCAATTTTCAATCTTTTGCTTTAATACAAACATTTAAGACAGTATTTTTTTTTGCAGTACTGTTTTTGTTACTTTATGCAAGTTGTGACGTATATTTCTTTACCTATTATTCACTCTTGAGTTTAAGTTTCCATTATGATGTGTTCTTAACTCACGAATTAGTTAGAAATCTTTAAACCTCCAAATTTATGGGAATTTTAATCTTCTCATTAATAATCCATAATTTAATTGCATTACAGTCAAAGAACATGGCCTGTAAGACAACAATCCTTAAATTGTGAAAATTTACTTTATAGCCTAGTCGATGGTCCATTTGTTAAATACTCCATCTAAGTCCTAGACGGATGTGCATTCTCTAACTGTTGGACATAAAGTTGCATATAATTTTCTTATGAAATTAAGCTTAACTGTGTGGTACAAGTCTTCTACTTCCTTACTAATATTGTACCTTATTAAGAAGTCCATGAAGGAGTGCCTGTCATGGACTAGGAACGAATCTGACTAGGAACCATGAGGTTGGGGGTTCCATCCCTGGCCTTGCTCAGTGGATCGAGGATCTGGCGTTGCCCTGAGCTGTAGTGTGGGTTGCAGACGTGGCTTGGATCCCTCATTGCTGTGGTTCTGGCATAAGCCGGTGGCTACGGCTCCAATTAGACCCCTAGCCTGGGAATCTCCACATGCCACAGGAACGGCCCTAGAAAAGGCAAAAAGACAAAAAAAAAAAAAAAAGTCCATGAATATTGGAGTTCCCTTCGTGGCTCAGCGGAAACAAATCTGACTAGGATCCATGAAGATGCTGGTTCGATCTCTGGGCTCGATCAGCAGGTTAAGGATCTGGCGTTGCCGAGAGCTGTGGCGTAGGTTGCAAACTCAGCTCGGATCCCATGTTGCTGTGGCTGTGGCGTAGGTAGGCCGGCAGCTGCAGCTCCGATTAGACCCCTAGCCTGGGAACCTCCACCTGCTGTGGGTGTGGGCCTTAGAAAAAAAAAAGCAAAAAAAAAAAGTCGATGAATATAGAATTATCCATTTCTTTCTGTAATTCCACTCCTCTTTGCTTACTATATATAGCCTGAGACTGTTTTATTAGGTGAACACAAGTGCCGCAGCTGATAGTGGCTGTGCATTCGGACAAGCTATGCCATTTGCTGAAGTCTGAAGTCTTTTGCTTTTTAGGGCCACAACCTCGGCATGTGGAGGTTCCCAGGCTAGGGGTCTAATCGGAGCTGCAGCTGCCGGTCTACGTATTCCACAGCCACAGCAACACCAGATCTGAGCCGCAACTGCGACCTACACCACAGCTCACAGCAACACCAGATCCTTAACCCAGTAAGAGAAGCCCGCAACCTCATGGCTCCTAGTCGGATTGTTTCCGCTGCACCATGAGGGGAACTCCTACTGAGGTCTTTTTAGGAGGTGAGGAACACAGAAAACGTTTTCCTCACTTCCTCACCATTTAGCAACTTACTTCAAATTGTTTATTTAGAATCTTTTTGGTTTTTTACTTATTTATTTATTATCTTTTTAGGGGTGCAACCGAGGCACACATAAGTTCCAGGGCTAGGGGTCAAATAGGAGCTGCAGCTACCAGCCTACCCCACAGCAACAGAAACTCGGGATCTGAGCCGCATCCATGACCCCACATCACAGCTCATAGCAACGCAGGATCCTGAACCCACTGAGTGAGACCAGGGATCAAATCCACATTCTCATGGATACTAGTCAGGTATCCTCTCTGGTGAGAGGAACTGAGAATCTTTTTGTTTAGATGGTCCCAACTAACATGCTACACAAGCTGAATCAGAAGTCTGTGTGTTCGTTACTTTAAAAGCTGACAGACAAACCTTAAAGACATTATTCTATGTGACATAAGCCAATCACAAAAAAACAATGCATAATTCTAAAGTACTCAAGCTCAGAAACAGTAAGTAGAATGGTGATTTCCAGAGGCTGGAGAGAAGGGGAAATGGGGAGAGTCTGTTTCAGGAGAAGAGCTTCAGTGTCACAAGATGAAAATATCTGTCGAACAACAATGTGCAGAGTTTAGAATACTGTAATGTACACCTAAATGTTAAAAGGGTAAATTTATGGTATATGTTTTCACAACAAAAACAAAACAAAAAACTACTCTTTCATGACCAGTGAAGGGAAGGCTAGTATCTCCTTTTAGATCAGAGAGTAAACTGGGACTTCTATGAGCAAAAGCAAACAGGAAGATTTCACCATCTGGCAGCAGTCTCTAATGGTATAAACACAATTCTCAGGGTGATTACCAAACCCATCTGCTCCTCCCAGCCCACCACTTTCTGGCCCATCTTTTCTGCAGTCATCTCATGGTTAACTGAGACAAATGAGGCATTTTTGGTCAAGGCAATTACACAAAGACTGTGGACTTCTTAACATTCTTTCTATTCCAAAATACCCCTCTTGGAACACATACCTCACATTTATACCTCTAAATGTAGTTTCAAGCCAGTATATAAGAATCATGTAAGGAGATACATTTCCAGGAGTTCCCTCATGGCATAGTGTATTAAGGATCTGACACTGTCACTACAGAGGCTCAGGTCACTGCTGTGGTGCAGATCTGATTTCTGGCCAGGGAACTTCTACATGCCTTCAGCTCCCCCACCAAAAATTTCCAGATTTGCTGAATTAAAATCTAGGAAGATCTGGGACTTAAAAAAAAAAATCCTTCGGCTTGCTCTTTTCAGCTTTGCACTTTTATTTCCTATATGAATGTGAGCAACTTTTTACATGAAAAATAATTGCTGGTTTAAAATAGACCTTTCTTTTTTTTTTTTTTTTGGCTTTTTAGGGCCACCTCCCACACCCCCAGCATATGGAAGTTCCCAGGCTAGGGGTCAAATTGGAGCTACAGCTGTAGGCCAACACCACAGCCACAGCAACACCAGATCCTTAATTCACTGAGTGAGGCCAGGGATCAAACCTGCATCTTCACGGATACTAGTTGAGTTCATTACCACTGAGCCACAATAGGAACTCTTAAGATAGACCATGTTGGCAAAATTAAAAAAAAAAAAAATAACATTATCTTAAAAGCCACCCTGACTCCTTAGGCAGAGGTAAGGGCCTCCTCTTAGCCCCCCACCACTGTGCTTCTCTGGGTACATCTCGTGCCTGCAGTAGACGTCATTAGAGGTCAGGGTGCGTGGACCCACAGTTCTCTCTGTGCACAGCAAAGGGAGACACAGAGCTGGTCTTCAACACAAGTTTTCCGAACCAAGCCAATGACTGTTCAGTACTATGTGTAGAAATGACACAAGGACTACCAATCAGGAAAAATGACCAGCATCACCTCGGGAGCTTTTGAAAAATACATATTCCTAGGAGTACCCACTGTGGCACAGCAGGTTAAGGATCTGGCACTGTCTCTGAGGTGGCGCAGGTTTGATCCCCAGCCCACAGTGGCTTAAGGATCTGCCTTAAGGTTAAGGTTGCTGCAGCTGTGGTATAGGTTGCAGCTGTGGCCCAGATTCGATCCCTGGCCTGGGAACTTACATATGCACGGATACAGCCAAAAAAAGAAAAAGGAGAAAAAACAACATGAACAACAAAAAGCCACATTCCTAAATATCCCATGCTCTTGGACTGGAGGAACTGTCAGAATGACTAGACTGCCCAAGGCAATCTACAGATGTAATGCAATCCCAACCAAATTACACATGGCATTTTCATATAACTAGAACAAATAATCCTAAAATTCATATTCTAGGTCCATAAAAGAATTGCCAGAGCAATCCTGAGGGGGAAAAAACCAAGCAGAAGGCATAACTCTCCCAGATTTCAGGCAATACTACAAAGCTACAAAAATCAGGACAGTGTGGTATTGGCAAAAAAACAGACAAATCAATGGAACAGAGAGCTCAGAAAGAAATCCACATACTTGTGGTCGATGAATCTTTGACAAAGGAGGCAAAAATATACAATGGAGAAAAGAAAGTCTCTTCAACAAGTGGTGATGGGAAAGCTGAACAGCTAAATGTAAATTGATAAAACTAAAACACTCCCTCACATCATGCACAAAAATGAACTCAAAATAGCTTAAAGACTTAAATATATGACACTGTAAAACTCCTGGGAGAGAACATAGGCAAAACATTGTTTGACATAAAATGCGCCAAAGTTTTATTAGGTCAGCCTACCAAGGCAATAGAAATAAAAGCAAAAATAGGAGTTCTTGTCATGGCTCAGCAGTTAATGAACCCGACTAGTATTCATGATGTTTCAGGTTCGATCACTGGCCTCGCTCAGTGGGTTAAGGATCCATCATTGCCGTGAGCTGTGGTGTAGGTTGCAGACACGGCTCGGATCCTGCACTGCTGTGGCTCTGGTGTAGGCCAGTGGCTACAGCCCCAATTAGACCCCTAGTCTGGGAACCTCCATATGCCTTGGGTTCGGTCCTAGAAAAGACAGGGAGAAAAAAACAAAAAGAAAAAAAGAAAAAAGAAATAAAACCAAAAATAAGCTAATGGGATCTAATCAAACTTAAAGGCTTTTGCACAGCAAAGGAAACTATAAACAAAATAAAAAAACAACTTATGGACTGGGAAAAAATATATGCAAACAATATGACAAAGACTTAATTTCCAATATATTCAGACAGTTCATACAACTCAACAACAAAAAAACAAATAGCCCAATGAAAAAATGGGCAGAAGACCTAAATAGTTACATTTTTCCAAAGAAAACATAGAGGTGGCCAACAGGCACATGAAAAGATGTTCAACATCACTAATTATGAGAGAAATGCAAATCAAAACCACAATGAGGAGTTCCCGTGGTGGCTCAGTGGTTAACGAATCCGACTAGGAACCTTGAGGTTGCGGGTTCGATCTCTGGCCTCATTCAGTGGGTTAAGAATCTGGTATTGCTGTGAGCGATGGTGCAGGTCGCAGATATGCCTCAGATCTGGCGTTGCTGTGGCTGTGACGTAGGCCAGTGGCTACAGCTCTGATTAGACCCCTAGCCTGGGAACCTCCATATGCCTTGGGTTCAGCCCTAGAAAAGACAAAAAGACAAAAAAAAAACCAAAAAACCCTACAATGAGGTTCCATCTCACAGGAGGCAGAATGCCATCATTAAAAAGTCAACAAGTGGAGTTCTCCATCATGGCTCAGTGGTAACAAATCCAACCAGTAGCCATGAGGATTCAGATTCAATCCCTGGCCTTGTTTAGTGTGTTAGGGGATCCAGCATTGCTGTGAGCTGTGGTGTAGGTCACAGACTCGGCTTGGATCTAGCATTGCTGTGGCTGTGACATAGGCCAGCAGCTACAGCTCCGATTTGACCCCTAGCCTGGCAACGTCTATATGCCAAGGGTGCAGCTCTAAAAAAAAAAAAAGTTAACAAATAATAAATGCTGGAAAGGGTGTAGACAAAAGGGGACCCTTCTATGCTAATAGAAGGAATGTAAACTGGTGCAGCCATGACAGAGAACAGTAAGGAGGTGCCTTAAAACACTAGGAGTTCTCTTGTTCCACTCCTTGGCATATATCCAGAAAGGATGAAAACTCTAATTTGAAAGATACATGCCCTCAATGTTCATAGCAGTACTATTTGCAAAAGCCAAGACATGGAAGCAACTTAAGTGTCCATAGACAGAGAAATAGATAAAGAAAATGTGGGACATAAATACAATGGAATATTACCCAGCCATAAAAAAAAATGAATAATGCCATTTGCAGTACATGGATGGACCTAGAAATTGCCACACTAAGTGAAGAAAGTCAAATATCATATGATATCACTTGTATGTAAAATCTAAAATTGACACAAATGAACTTATCTATGTAACAGAAACAGACTCACAGACATAGAGGACAGATCTGTGGTTGCCAGGGAGGTGGGGAGGAGATGGGCAGACTGGGAGTTTGGGATTAGCAGATGTAAACTAGTATACATAGGATGGATAAACAACAAGGTCCTACTGTATAACCCAGGGAAATATACTCAATATCCTGTGATAAACCATAATGGAAAGAATACAGGCAGTTCCCATGTGGCACAGCAAGTTAAAGATCTGGCATTGCTGCAGCGGTGGCACAGGTGGTAACGGCATGTGACCTGGGAACTTCTACATGCCATGGGCACAGCGGGGGGAAAAAAAAAAAGAGGAGAAAGTTCCTGTTGTGGCTCAGTGAGTTAAGAACCTGACTAGTATCCATGAGGATGCAGGTTTGATTACTGACCTTAGTGGATTAAGGATCCACTGTTGCCACAATCTTTGGGGTAGGTTGCAGATGTGGCTCAGATCAGGTGTTGCTGTGGCTGTGGTGTAGGCACAGCTACAGCTCTGATCCAACCCATAGCCTGGGAATGTCCATATGCCACAGGCACAGCAATTAAAGAAGAAAAAAGAAGAGTATGAAATATATATGTGCGTATAACTGAATCACTCTGCTGTATAGCAGAAATTAACACAACATGGTAAACCAGCTATACATTAAAAAAAAAAATTCCCTGGTTCATCTGGATTTAATGAGTCACCTCCTCCTCTTATGAGAGCAACACCCATGGGAAATTGATCATTGAAATGATAGCTGAAGGAAGAGGACTTCTTTTTTTAAAATCATGTTGTTTTTAAATCATGGGATCTTTTTCCTTTATACATTTGTCTTAAAATTTTTCTACAGTGAGTACACACTACTTTTGCAATTTGGGGAAGGAAAAATTACACCAATAAATACTTTAAATAATACCAATAAAGTCCATGGAATAACATGAAAATAAGTATACATAAATGAATTCACGATATATATATATTTTTTTTTTTGCCTTTTAGGGCCGCACTTGCGGCATATGGAGGTTCCCAGGCTAGGGGTCGAATCGGAGCTGTAGCCGCCGGCCTACGCCACAGCCACAGCAACTTGGAATCCAAGCTGCATCTGCGACCTATACCACAGCTCACAGCAACGCCAGATCCTTAACCCTCTGAACAAGGCCAGGGATCGAACCTACAACCTCATGGTTCCTAGCTGGATTCCTTAACCACTGAGCCACGACGAAACTCCTATAATTATTTTAAAAAGAGAAAAATCAGTATAAGAAAAAAGGTTGGTAGGAAAAACATCAAAATAATGGTGGCTATGTTGAAGGATGTAATAATTATGGACAACTTTCCTTCCTACTATTTAGGCCTTAAAATTTTTCTTTAAAGAACATGTACCATATTAATATGAAAAAAATCACTGTATTTATCAACCCTGACCCTACACTTTTTCAATCATGCCCTGCCTCCTACAACAAACCAACACACACACACACACATACACACACACACACACACACACACACCCCACAAGTACTTACATGGGCTTACATCTCTGTATCTGTTCCGATTTCTGTTTTCTGGAAACTTGGCCACTCTATGAGGATAGTCGTGGGACTCACTGCGAATTTCCTTAAAAGAACAAAAATATGTTTTAATATTTCTCTTGTATTTTATATAGCAAAACAGATGCTTTCCCAGTCCGTATAAATAGCTATGGTTCAGCACTTAAGATACACCAAGTACTATGCAAAATATGTCATCTACATGACCTTATTCAATTCTGACAATGCCAGTGGGAAGGAATATCTGCCCCATTTTTGTATGACAGGCTTTCAGGGGTGAAATAATCTATCAAAGGTCACAAAGCTAGTAAGTGTGAGTCCTCAGTACCGAACCAAGATCCTTCAAGAAGGCAGGCTCTCCCTGCATATACTTTTACTGCCATGCTGTATTCCACATCTACAAGCAATAAACACTGTATGGAACAATTAATGCAATGGAGGGGGGGTGGAGGGATGCGCTGGGGTTGTGGGATGGAAATCCTATAAAAGTGGATTGTGATGATCATTGTACAACTACAAATGTAACAAATTCATTGAGTAATTAAAAAAAAAAAAAGCAGTGGAAGAAGCCATGATTACATCATACTCACTGAGCCGCTCTGCAACCTACACCACAGCTCACAGCAACGCCAGATCCTTAATCCACTGAGCAAGGCCAGGAATCGAACCCGAAACCTCATGGTTCCTAGTCAGATTTGTTAACCACTGCACCATGATGGGAACTCAGTGGGTTAAGGTTCCGGCGTTGCCATGAGCTGTGGTGTAGGTCACAGATGGGGCTTGGATCCTGCGTTGCTGTGGCTCTGGTGTAGGCCAGCGGCTACAGCTCCAATTCAACCCCTAGCCTGGGAACCTCCACATGCCGAGGGAGCGGCCCTAGAAAAGGGAAAAAGACCAAAAAAAAGAAAAAAAAAGTCTACAAACAGTAAGTGCTGGAGAGGGTGTGGAGAAGAGGGAACCCTATCACACTGTTGGTGGGAATGTAAATTGGTGCAACCACTGTGGAAAACAGTATGGAGATGCCTCAGAAAACTAAAAATAGAATTACCATTTGATCTAGCAATCCCACTGCTGGGCGTCCATCCAGAGAAAACCATGACTTGAAAAGATACACGTACTCCAATGTTCACTGCAGCACTCTACACAATAGCTAAGACATGGAAAAAACTAAATGTCCTTCGACAGAGGAGTGGATAAAGATGTGGTACATATACACTGGAATATTACTCAGCCATTAAAAGGAAAGAAATAACAGCCTTTACAGCAACATCGATAGACCAAGACATTATCATGCTAAGTGAAGTCAGTCAGACAGCAAGACACCAACATCATATGCTATCACATACATGTGGAATCTAAAAAAAAGACACAATGAACTTCTTTGCAGCACAGGTACTGACACACAGACTTTGAAAAACTTATGGTTTCCAAAGGAGACAGGTTGGGGGGTGGGGGAATGCACTGGGGGTTTGGGATAGAAATGCTATAAAATTTGGTTGTGATGATCATTGTACAACTATAAATGCAATAAAATTCACTGAATAATTTTTTAAAAAGAAAAAAAATTATTCCTAGAGGAGTTCCCATTGTGGCGCAGCAGAAACAATTCGGACGAGGAACTATGAGTTTACGGGTTCAATCCCTGGCCTCGTTCAGAGGGTTAAGGATCTGGCGTTGCTGTGGCTGTGGCATAGGCCGGCAGCTGTAGCTTTGATTGGACCCCTAGCCTGGGAACCTCCATATGCCACGGGTGTGGCCCTAAAAAGCAACAATAACAACAACAAAAAAATTTATTCCTAGACCCAAAGATGCTCATTTTAGGACCTTATGGTTCTCGGTACTTCACCACAGAAGAAGCTGGTGAAGGTGTGCCTGCACTAGGCATCCAGCTACTTGGTGTATCCATCATGACAGTTTTTCTCCCAAATGAAACATTATTCCAATAATTCATGTAAAAACAGAAACACACAGAGAGAGAATGCATTAACAGTGAAAATTAATTTGGGATTTTGCTCATACTACCACATGTGGGAAAACCGTATTTTAAAAGTTAGGCATCAGGCAATTTTATAAAGTAGGCATAAGTAAGTTATCCAAGTTATTTCCCTCTGTCCCAGAAGCCCTAGGACAGCTAACTTTGTAGCTCATATTTTCACTCAATGGGCCTTCCAAGATGCAAGAGTAGGGAACAGAGACCACCCTGAAGTTCAAGGACTCACACCCTCTGTGCAAAGAGCATGCAGGATGCAACATACATTGATGCAGTCATTTTGGAAAATGCAACGGGCCACACACAGAAACAAACTCATACACACCCTTACAATTGTTGCTATTGACCTTCTAATGCTACTCTCACATTTAGCAATCTTGCTGAACTCTCCAACAACTGGCAGCTGGTTCTGAAATTCTCATTACCAGCAAACAGTGATAATTCTATCTCTTCTGCATACTTCATGTTTCTCATTCATACCTCATTCTTTTTCTTACCTAACTGTACTGGCTAGGACTGCCTATTCAATTCAAATAGAATTTTTCTTCCCTGATCTTGAAAGAACTGCTTCCAAGATTTAACCACTAAGTATAATATTTGCTTATGTTTCTCTTCAATATCCTCACAATTTCTAGTTTGCTACATGTTTATCACAAATGGGTGCTGAATTTTTCTCAATGTTTTCCCTGCATTCATGATGGTAAATTTTCTCCTTTAATCTGGTAATGTGTTGAATTACAATAATAGATTTTCATTTAGCAATATGCATTTAAGGTCCCTCCACGTCTTTTCAGGGATTAATAGCTCATTTCTTTTTTGTGCTAAATAATATTCTATTTTTTGTTATGTACCACTATTATTTTATTTAAGATGTACCCATTATATTTTTAAGCTGAACTGACTTCTAATTTTCTTGTCCATTACAATTTATTCAGTTTTGGTATCAAAATCCTACCAGCCTCAAATAGTATGTTGAACAAAACAAACAAACAAAAATTATATATACATATATATTTTTTGGTCTTTTTAGGGCTATACTCGTGGCACATGGAGGTTCCCAGGCTAGGGGTCTAATCCGAGCTGTAGCCACTGGCCTACGCCAGGACCACAACAATGCCAGATCCAAGCCGTGTCTGCAACCTACACCACAGCTCATGGCAACGCCGGATCCTTAACCCACTGAGCGAGGCCAGGGATCAAACCTGCAATCCCATGGTTCCCAGTCCTATTAGTTTCTGCTGCACCACAACGGGAACTCCCTTGAACAAAAATATTACCTTTCAGTTTCAACTACTTTTACATGAAAGCGTAACGAATTATTTTAACTGGATGGAAAGAAGAAAAAGCTTCATTTCCACAAATTATAAGTAAGTTTTAAAATGTCAAATAATAAATTTTGTATGTAAAATAAAACCATTCAGGTCTAGGCTTACATCTGTTGTACAACCTCAAACAATATATGAAGAGTTGAAACACTACAAAGTACAAGTAATTTTATATTTGAAGTTAGTAACTGATATAAAGAAAAACCTTAAAATGGTACTAAAACATGTACGTTTCTGTTGACAGCTCTTCTGTATCAAGTGCAGAGAAAGCAGTTGACAAGAATAAGAAATTCCAGTCTCACGAGGCAGGTGAGGCAAGTGAGGGATGGGTGTTTCCACATGATGCTATGGAATGTACACTGCTATGATGTTCTCATGAGAACAATCCAGTAAGATCATAATAAACTTGACCCACCGATTCTACCTCCAGAAATTCACACCATATAGTCACACACCTGTGTGCAAAGACTTATGCACAAAGATGTTCACTGTACCTAACAGAGCAAAACTGTAGCAAGCTCAGTGTTCTTCAGAAGTGAAATGTGCGGTAAGTGAGGAGGTAAGACGGCTGGGCACCAGGAAAGGGACTCAAGCACTGCACACACTTGGGGGATGGGGTCTCAAAGATGTACTGTGTGGTGAAAAGGTACAAAAGATGCTGAGTGGCTCCCATCTGGGAGAGCGGCCCACTCAAACATAAACAGGCCTGAGAACATGAGACATCCCAGAAGGAATCAAAACACTAGTACCTTCTGGCGAGGAACACCAGGGGCCTAATTGTCCGGGAGGGTGAGATCTATGTAATTAAAATTCTGATTACAAAATATTTCAAACAGGAGAATACAGATAATAGGAAACCCCTGTTTCCACCAGTGAGATTAAACACTTATTAACCACTTTTGCCATATTTGTTCCAAATGTAATTTTTTTAGAAAAGTAATAAAACACATCAGATACAGCTTTTCCCCACCCTGCTCCTCTCTCGTCTTTCCAAAGTAACCCACTGTCATTTTAAACTTTTACTGGAGACCTTTTGGGTCAATTAAATTTTAAACCATGTTTTCACACATTCTTTGGTTTATAAAGTACTTTATTTTTATTTTATTTTTGTCTTTTTGCCTTTTCTAGGGCCGCTCCCCTGGCATATGGAGGGTTCCCAGGCTAGGGGTCTGATCGGAGCTGTAGCTGCCGGCCTACACCAGAACCACAGCAACACAGGATCCAAGCTGCGTCTGCAACCTACACCACAGCTCACGGCAACGCCGGATCCTTAACACACTGAGCAAGGCCAGGGATCAAACCCACAACCTCATGGTTCCTAGTCAGATTGGTTAACCACTGAGCCACGATGGGAACTCCTAAAGTACTTTAAAACAAACTTGCTAAAATACTAATGAGTCCTAGTATAACATCAGTCAATGCAAATATATACTTTTTGGAGGGTGGTATGGTTTTTTTTAGGGGTCTATACCTGCAGCATATGGAAGTCGCCGGGCCAACGATCAAATCCAAGCGCCAACGATCAAATCCAAGCTGCAGGAGTTCCCATTGTGGCTCAGTGGAAACAAACCCGACTAATATCCATGAGGATGCAGCTTTGATCCCTGGCCTCACTCAGTGGCTTAAGAATCCAGCATTGCCACGAGCTGGGGTGTAGGTCACAGACGAGGCTCAGATCCCGCACTGCTGAGCCACGACGCGAACTCCAGTTAAATTTTTTTTTTTTCTTTTTGGCCACCCCTGCAGCATGCATTAGTTCTCGGGCCAGGGACAGAACCTGAGCCACAGCAGCACCCAAGCCATAGCAGTGACACCACCAGATTCTTAACCCACTGCACTACCAAGGAACTCCTCAGTTAATTTTTAAAAAGAGAGGATTCTTACCAAGTCTATTCTCTCAAATTTCCAACATTGCAGTTATCTGTTCTCCTTTACCTTCCTTTAACTGCTGTGGGTTTAGGAAGACAAGAATTCTGATACTGTAGAAAGTGGCAGCAGAGGTATGTACTAGCTGCCTATTCTTTCTTAATAAAGGTTTCTGAATTTATTTTTATAATGAATCCAACTAAAAGCCATATTTTCCAGTCTCTCGTACAACTACAAGAGTCCTGAGACATAGCTATGGCCAAGGGGAATAAGCAGAAACCCCCAGTGGGAGTTGCAGGTGAGCTTTTATGAAAAGGCCAGGCTCAGCTGAGTACATGCTCTGATGTAGGGGAGCAGTGGGAATGCCCAGGCAGCAGCTATGCTGTGACCCCAGCAAAAGCACATTCTGAGGAAGGCCAAGCAGAAACAGAAGAGACTGTGTCATCAATGATATCACTGAGCCACAATAACTGCTCTGGACTCCTATCCCCAGAATTCTCATCTCATGAGAAAAGTAAGTCCCTATTGGTTAAGTCAGCATTGCTTGATTTTCTCTCCAGGCAGCTTAATGCAGGCCTCTAACTAATATCCACAGAACTGCCAAATTAAGAGCTGAACGTCTGGACCAGACACTGATGAGGCATCTTCAGGAATACCCAAGAGACAAAAACAAACCGCTTGTGGGACCAATAAAACACGCAGTGTTTCTCGAGGTGGAAAAGGGAAGGCAGGTGTTCAACAATCCCTAAATCTATCATATTCACCCAAATCAGCCTCTATTGATGACTGATCAGAAGACGATAAAATGCTCCCCTCCTACAGCAGACAGGACCCATACACAGTGGCCCTAAATACTACATCAAGGATGTTTCCCCTCAGCAGGAAAACCTGTTAATCTGATGATTCTCACTCTGACATAGGGCTGGGTGACTGCTGTGGGCTCCTTGTGCACCTTGTGTGCCAAGCAGCAGCACCCAACTCTACTCAGATCAGCAGCAAGAGCCCTTCTCCCAGCTTAGCTGTGAAAAGCCAAATTCTCTTCTGCCAAAGCCAGTTCTACCACAAATACACCCCACCAGCATCCAGCTGAGAACCACTGTTCTCAACAAATACTCTTTTTTTAAGCTAAACTTAAGTGGAAAGGACTTTTGGTTTAAAGAATAATTTGATCCCCCAAATTTAAACCACATCTTTCTTTCTCTTTTTGGCCACTCTGTGGCATGTGGAATTCCCAGGCCAGGGACTGAACCTGCGTCCTGGTGCTGCAGAGACGCTGCTGACCCCTTTGCGCCACAGCAGAAACACCATGTTTGGTTTTAATTTTTTTTTTTTTAATTTTCCCACTGTACAGCAAGGGGATCAAGTTATCCTTACATGTATACATTACAATTACATTTTTTCCCCCACCCTTTGTTCTGTTGCAACATGAGTATCTAGACAAAGTTCTCAATGCTACTCAGCAGGATCTCCTTGTACATCTATTCTAAGTTGTGTCTGATAACCCCAAGCTCCCGATCCCTCCCACTCCCTCCACCTCCCATCAGGCAGCCACAAGTCTTTTCTCCAAGTCTATGATTTTCTTTTCTGAGATGTTCATTTGCGCTGGATATTAGATTCCCGTTATAAGTGATATCATATGGTATTTGTCTTTCTGACTTACTTTACTTATTATGAGAGTCTCTAGTTCCATCCATGTTGCTGCAAATGGTATTATGTCATTCTTTTTTATGGCTGAGTAGTATTCCATTGTGTATATATACCACATCTTCTGAATCCAATCATCTGTCGATGGACATTTGGGTTGTTTCCATGTTCTGGCTATTGCGAATAGTGCTGCAATGAATATGCGGGTGCATGTGTCTCTTTTAAGTAGAGTTTTGTCTGGATATATGCCCAAGAGTGGGATTGCGGGGTCATATGGAAGTTCTATCTATAGATTTCTAAGGTATCTCCAAACTGTTCTCCATAGTGGCTGTACCAGTTTACATTCCCACCAACAGTGCAGGAGGGTTCCCTTTTCTCCACAACCCCTCCAGCACTTGTTATTTGTGGATTTATTAATGATGGATATTCTGACTGGTGTGAGGTGGTATCTCATGGTAGTTTTGATTTGCATTTCTCTTATAATCAACGATGTTGAGCATTTTTTTCACGTGTTTGCTGGCCATCTGTATATCTTCTTTGGAGAAATGTCTATTCAGGTCTTTTGCCCATTTTTCCATTGATTGATTGCCTTTTTTGCTGTTGGGTGTTTTAATTTTTAATGGCCGCACCTGCAGCATATGGATATTCCCAGACCAGAGACTGAATCTGAGCCACAGTTGTGACCTATACTGCACCTGCAGCAACACTGCATTCTTTAACCCACCGCACTGAGCCAGGGAACTGAACCTCACCTCCACAGCAACCCAAGCTACTGCTGTCGAATTCTCAACCTGCTGCACCACAGCAGAAAACTCCTAAACCATACTGATTTTTATATGATTTTTATCAAAAAAAAAAACTAGGAATAATTGACTCACTCATTACTTCTTAGGGGCAATGATCCAAAATGTAGGTAACTCCCCTCTTAAAATGTTTTTCATGGAGTTACTTATAACATTTGAAAGGCTAGAAATAACCTAAATGTCCTCTGACAGGCAAAGAATTAGTTGGCTAAACCATGATACACCCAAATAAAGACTGTGTAGCCATTTAAAAGAGAGGCGCTCATGACAGCAATAGTATAAACCCATACAGTTTCTTAGAATCACACTATGTATGAACAAAGGCATTAAAAAACCAGTATGTGGAACTGAGCTGCTGTTGGGAGCAAAATTCATTTAGTTCCTTAGCTGTATTTGAAATTTATAGACATGTGTGAGTTAACTGCATTGCCCATCTTTTCCAAAGGATCTGATACAAATCTGATTTGTACTTCCCTAAACATAATTTATCTTTTTTTTTTTTTGTCTTTTGTCTTCTCAGGGCCGCACCTGTGGCATATGAAGGTTCCCTGGCTAGGGGTTGAATCGGAGCTGTAGCCACCAGCCTATGCCACAGCCACAGCCATGCCAGATCCAAGCCACACCTGCGACTCGCACCACAGCTCTGGCAATGCCTGATCCTTAACCCATTGAGGGGAGGCCAGGGATCGAACTGGCAATCTCATGGTCACTAATCGGATTCATTTCCGCTACGCCACAACGGGAACTCCAAAAGATAATCTATCTTATTTTCTCTTTACCCTAAATACTTAGAAAACTCAGACACACTCAGGTTTTCATGCTTTTTGGTTCATTTGTTTGCCTTTGGGGGGGGGGGGCCTGCGCCCATGCCATATAAAAATTTGAGGTTAGGGATTGTACCTATGCCACAGCTGCGACCTTAGCTGCTACAGTGACAACACCAGATCCTTAACCCACTGTGCCACCAGGGAACTCCCTTTAAATATATTCTTGGTGGAGACTTTGATCTTGAAATTCAAGGCTTTCTTCACTCAGAGATGTTTTTCCAGGGAGTTCCCATCATGGCTCAGGGGTTAACAAACCCAGCTAGCATCCATGAGGATGCAGGTTCGACCCTTGGCCTTGTTCAGTGGGTTAAGGATCTGGCGTTGTCGTGAGCTGTAGTGCAGGTCGAAGACACAGCTTGGATCCCATGTTGCTGTGACTGTGGTGTAGGCCAGCAGCTACAGCTCCAATTTGACCCCTAAGCCTGGGAATTTCCATATGCCACAGGTGCAGCCCTAAAAAGTGAGGAAAAAAAAAAGAGAGAGAGAGAGAGAGAGAAATGTTCTTCCAGATTTCCTGTCATGGCTCAGCGATAATGCCCTACTAGTATCTCCAAGGATGCAGGTTTGATCCCTGGCCTCGCTCAGTGGGTTAAGGATCCAGTGTTGCCGTAAGCTGCGGTGTAAGTCACAGATGCGGCTCAGATCTGGCATTGCTGTGGCTGTAGTGTAGGCCGGCAGCTGCAGCTCCAATTTGACCCCTAGCCTGGGAACTTCCATATGCTGAAGGTGGGACCCTAAAAAGACGAAAAAAAAAGAGAGAGAGAGAGAGAGAGAAATGTTCTTCCACTGTCTCTTTGGTTACTCTTTCATCTCAGTCTCCTCTGATCTTTTTCAGGAACTCGTGTCACAGATTTGAGACCTTCCTGTGTTTTAAACGCTCTCTCTGAATATTCATTTTAAAAATCTTTTCCTGGGAGTTCCCATTGTGGTTCAGGTTAAGAACCTGACTAGTATCCATAAGGATGCGGGTTTGATCCCTGGCCTTACTCAGGAGGTGAAGGATCCAGTACTGCCACAAGCTTTGGCATAGGTCGAAGCTGTAGCTCTGATGTAAACCTTAGCTCAGGAACTTCCATGTGCAATGGGTCTGGCTGTAAAAAAGAAAGTGCCAGAGGAAAAACACGCTCACAATTTGAGGTAAACGAGGAAGAGGATTTGTTTTCCCTGAGGGCGTGGCCAGCACAGTGTAAGAACACACCTGAAGCAAGCAGATGCCACGTCAACAAGGGGGGAAGGATGGGTCCAAGCAGAAAAAGCAGCTGTGCACAGTCACAGGGATGTGAGTATACGTAACAAAGAAAGGAATGAAAAGAGAAAAAACTGACATTTTGCAAGAAGTATAAGCAAAACAAGACTTGCGATGAACAAGAGAGGGAAACGCCAGAAATGAGGATGAACAGGTAGAGAGAGATTTCTGTTCATGGTCCATTCACCCACACATAGACAGGGACTCTGCAGCTATTAAGATGGTGACGCAAATGAAGGGGAGGGGGGAAGGAGAGAGTAGGCATTCTACAAACCAGATGATAAAAGCAGGCAGTTATTTAAGAAAAAAATCTAAGTGTTCAGGAACAAGACAAGGATTCTCACTTTCATCACTGCTATTCAACACAGTACTGGAAGTTCTGGCCAGAACACTTAAGCAAAAAAAAAGAAAAAAAACGCTAACAGGCATCCAAGTTGGAAAGAAAGTTGTTAAACTGTCTCTATTCACAAATGTGATCTTGTATGTAGAAAACCCTAAAAAAATCCACAAAAAATTACTAGAGTTAATAAATAAATTCAGCAAAGTTGCAAAACACAAAATCAACACACAAAAATCAGTTGTGTCTCTACCTGCTAATAATGAACAATCCCCCAAAAAATGAAATTAAGAAAATAATCCCACTTACAGTAGAATCAAAATTCTACTAAGAAAAAGCCTGGAGTTCCCATAGTGGCTCAGCAGAAACAAATCGGACTAGCATTCATGAGGACGCAGGTTCAATCCCTGGCCTCAATCAATGGGTTAAGGATCCGACGCTGCCCTGAGTTGTGGTGTAGGTTGCAGATGTGTCTTGGATGGCATTGCTGTGGCTGTGTAGGAGGCCAGTGGTTACAGCTCTGATTGTCTGATTGGACCCCTAGCCTGGGAACATCCATACGCCATGGGTGGGGCCCTAAAAAGACAAAACAAAACAAAAAAGCTTAACCAAAGAAGGTGAAAGACTTGTACTCTAAAAACTACAAAACATTGCTGAAAGGCGTTAAAGACAACCTAAATAAACAGAGCTGCCCTGTGCTCATGGACTGGAAGACTTAACATTAAGATGACAAAACTTAATATTTCAGTGATTTACTGATTCAATGTAATCCTTATCAAGATTCCAAGGGCGTTTATAGAAACAGGAAAAAATCACCCCAAAATTCATATGAAAAGTCAAAGAATGCTGAAAAGCCAAACAATACTGAAAATGAATAACAAAGTTGGAGTACTCACACTTCCCCATTACAAAACCTACAACGCTACAGTACTCAAATCTGAGTGGTGTGGCACAACAGGGGGCCAAGACTACCCAATGTAGAAAGAACAGTCTTTTCAACAAAAGGTGTTGGGAAAACTGGACATCCACATGCAAAAGAACACAGCTGGACTTCTACCATGTACAACACATAAAAGTTACTAAAAATGCATCAGAGACCTAAGTATGAGAGCTAAAAAACTACAAGAAATTCTCAGAAGAAAACATAGGAAGTGAAAATCTTTACATTTTTGGGAGTTCCCATGATGGATCAGCAGTAATGAACCCAACCAGTATTTATGAGGATACAGGTTCGATCCCTGCCATCACTCAGTGGGTTGGGAATCTGGCATTGTTGTGCCTGTGGTGTAGGCCAGAAGCTGAAGCTCTGATTTGACACCTAGCCTGGGAACTTCCATATGCTGTGGGTGCTGCCCTGAAACAAACAAACAAAAATCTTCACAATTTTGAATTTGGCAATGGTTTCTTAAATTACAACACCAAAAGCACAGGCAACAAAAGAAAATAAACTGGACTTCATCAAAATTAAAAACTTGTGGGAGTTCCTGTTGTGGCAAAGCAGAAAGGAGTCTGACTAGTTTCCATGAGGATGTGAGTTCAATCCCTGGCCTCGATCCTGTGTTGCCATGAGCTGTGGTGTGGGTTGTGGATGTGGCTTGGATCCCGTTGCTGTGGCTGTAGCTGTAGCTCCAATTCCAACCCTAGCCTGGGAACTTCCATATGCCGTGGGTGTGGCCCTTAAAAAAATTTTTTTAAAACTTGTATCCATCAAAAGACACTATCTAAAAAGTGAAAAGCCATGGATTGTGAGAAAATATTTGTGTATCATACATCTGATGAGATATTTATAACCAGAATACATAAAGAACTTACAATCCGGGAGTTCCCGTCGTGGTGCAGTGGTTAACGAATCCAACTAGGAACCATGAGGTTGCGGGTTTGGTCCCTGCCCTTGCTCAGTGGGTTAACGATCTGGCGTTGCCGTGAGCTGTGGTGTAGGTTGCAGACGCGGCTCGGATCCCGTGTTGCTGTGGCTCTGGTGTAGGCCGGTGGCTACAGCTCCGATTCAACCCCTAGTCTGGGAACCTCCATATGCCGAGGGAGCGGCCCAAGAAATAGCAAAAAGACAAAAAAAAAAAAAAGAACTTATAATCCAACAATGAAAGGACAATTTAAAAATAGTCAAAGGCTCAGAGATCCCATCGTGGCTCAGTGGTTAACGAATCTGACTAGGAACCACGAGGTTGTGGGTTCGATCTGTGGCCTTGCTCCGTGGGTTAAGGATCCAGCGTTGCCGTGAGCTGTGGTGTAGGTTGCAGACGCAGCTCGGATCTGGCATTGCTGTGGCTGTGGTGTAGGCCAGCAGCTACAGCTCTGATTCGACCCCTAGCCTGGAAACCTCCATATGCCGCGGGTGCAGCCCTAGAAAAGACAAAAAAAAAAAAAAAAAAGTCAAAGGCTCTAGAATGGCCAAAATCGTAAGCCCTGACAACACCAACAATTAGGATGCAGAGCAAGAGAAGCTCTCATTCACTGCTGGTAGGTACACAGATGGTTCAGCCATTTGGGAGGAAACTTCAGCTCTTTCTTACAAAACTGCATTTTTTTTTTTTTTTTTTTTTGCCACACCTTCGCAGCATGCAAAGTTCCAGGACCAGAGATTGAATGCTCGCCACAACAGTGACAACACCGAATCCTTAATCCACTGAGCCACCAGGGAACACCTGCTCTTTGGATTTACCCACAGGAGTTGAAAATCATGTCCATATAAAAACATGCACACAGATGCTTCTATAAGCTTTAGGCGTAACTGCCAAAACTAGGAAGTCCTTCGGAGAGTGGACGGATACATAAACTGAAACACGGAGACAAAGGAATACTAATCAGTGTGAAAAAGAAATGAGCTATCAACCCACGAAAAGACTGGAAAAACTAAATGCATTTTACTAAGTGAAAGAAGCCAATGTGAAAGGCTGCCCACTGTTTAATTCCAACTCTGTAACAATCTGGAAAAGGCAAAACTGTGAAAAAGATCAGTGGTTGTCAGGGGCTGGTGGAGAGGAAGGATGATGAGGAGCACAGATGATTTGTGAAAACACTCTGCATGATGCCTTAATGAGGGATACACATCATACAACACATTGGTCCTAACTCAGGGAGTGTGCAACACCAAGTGTGAACCTTAATGTAAACTATGGATTTCGGTGATTATGTGTCATAATATGGATTTCGGTGATTATTACAGTTCATGGACTGTAACAAATGCACCACCCAGTGTAGGTGTAGATAACAGCGGAGGTTGTACATATGTAGAGGCAGAAGGTATATGAGAAATCTGTCTTCCTCACAATTCTGCTGTGAAACTGAAACTGCTCTAAAAAAAAGTAAACTCTTGGGGTTCCCTGGTGGCCTAGTAGGTTAAGGATCTGGCATTGTCACTGCTATGGTGCGGGTTTGATCACTGGCCCAGAAACTTCCACATGCAATGGGTGCAGCCAAAAAAAATTCTTTTAATTAAGAAAAAAATTTTTAAGAAAAATAAGGAGCTTCTGGAGTTCCCATCGTGGTGCAGCAGAAACAAATCTGACTAGGAACCATGAGGAAGCGGGTTCAATCCCTGGCCTCACTCAGTGGGTTAAGGATCCGGCATTGCGTTAGCTGTGGTGTAGGTTGAAGACGTGGCTCGGATCCTGCGTTGCTGTGGCTGTGGCTTAGGCCGGCAGCTGTAGCTCCAATTGGATCCCTAGCTTGGGAATCTTCATATGCCAGGGGTGCGGCCATAAAAAGAAAAAAAGGAAAATAATAATAATAATAATAATAAATAAGGAGCTCCTGTCATGGCTCAGTATCCATGAGGACGTGGGCTCAATCCCTGGCCTTGCTCAGCGAGTTAAGGATCCCGTGTTGCCATGAGCTGTGGTAAAGGTCACAAACACAGCTCAGATCCCACAGCATTGCTATGGCTGTGGTGTAGGCCAGCAGCTGTAGCTGATTGGACCCCTAGCCTGGGAACCTCCATATGCCATGAGTGCAGCCCTAAAAAGCAAAGAATAAATAAATAAAAATTTAAAAATAAAATAAAAAGGCAAAAGACTTAAATAGCCATTTCTCCAAAGACACACAAATGGTTAATACGCACATTAAAAAAGATGCTCAACGTCCTTAGTCATTAGGGAAATGCAAACTAAACCACAATGACATACCTACCTGGCAAGACCATCAATTTAAAAATGGAAAATAACAAGTGTTAGTGAGGATGTGAAGAAATCAGAATTCCCAAACACTGCTGGTGGGAATGTAAAATGTTGCAGCCACTGTGGAAAATAGTCTAGCAGTTCCTCAAAGACTCAACACAGAACTATATTATCCAGCACCTTCACTTCTGGGTCCAAACCAAAAGAATTAAAAACAGGAACGTCAACAGATATTTGCATGCCAATGTTCACAGGAGCATTATTCACAATAGCCAAAAGGCGGAAACAATCCAATGTCCCTTAAGTGATAAACAAAATATTAGCCATAAAAAGGAATGCGTGATGTGCACCCTGACATGGTTCAACCTTACCAACATTATGGTAAGTGAAATAATCCAGACACAAAGAGACAAATATTGTATGAATCCACTTGTATGAGGTACCTAGAGTAAGCAAATTCACAGAGCTAGAAAGTGGAGTAGAGGTTACCAGGATTGGGGGAGGAGGGGAGACAGCTTAATGGGGACAGAGTTCCTCTCTGGGGAGCAGAAAGGGTTTTGCAAATAGTGTGAAGGTTGCACAACAGTGTAAATGGAAGGACACTGGATTGTGTACTGAAAAATGGTTAGAATGGCACACTGTTAATATATTTTATCACAGAAACAATTTTATTGGATGTCTACCCCATTCCCAATACCAAAATTAAGTCCTGATTAAGCAATGATTTAAACTTAAAAGAAATAAGAACTCCATATAGGGCACAGTGGGTTAAGAATCTGGGGATGAAAAAAAAAAAAAAAAAAAAAAGGAGTTCCCGTCGTGGCGCAGTGGTTAACGAATCCGACTAGGAACCATGAGGTTGCAGGTTCGGTCCCTGCCCTTGCTCAGTGGGTTAACGATCCGGCGTTGCCGTGAGCTGTGGTGTAGGTTGCAGATGAGGCTCGGATCCCGCATTGCTGTGGCTCTGGCGTAGGCCGGTGGCTACAGCTCCAATTAGACCCCTAGCCTGGGAACCTCCATATGCCGCAGGAGCGGCCCAAGAAATAGCAACAGCAACAACAACAACAACTACAACAACAAAAGACAAAAAGACAAAAAAAAAAAAAGAATCTGGGGATGCTGCAGAGGTACAGGTTCAATACCCCGCCCTGCACAGTGAGTTAAAGGATCCAGCACTGCCACAACTGTAGCATAGGTCAGGTTCAATCTCTGGCACAGGAACTTCCATACACCAAGGGTGTGGCCATAAAAAAATAAATACTAAAATAAACGTAAAAGAAATAAAACCATAAGCCTGCATTGAGGAGTTCCCGTTGTGGCTCAGTGGTTATAAACCCAGCTAGTACACATGAGAATATGGGTTGGATCCCGGATCTCACTCAGTGGGTTAAGGACTTGGTGTTTCCATGAGCAGACACAGCTCAAACCCCACGGGCGTGGCACAGGCCAGCAGCTACAGCTCCAATTTGACCTTAGCCTAAGAACTTCCATATGCCACAGGTTCAGCCCTAAAAAGCAAAAAAATAAATAAATAAAACTGCATTGAAAACCACTGGAGAAAATATTTTGTAATCATAGAATATAGAAGGCCTCTCTGAGCTATGGCACAAAAATCTAGAAAAGGCTGATAAATCTGATTTCATAAATATTTAAATTTTCTACATGAAAAAATACCATAAACAAAAGATAATCGATATATTTAAAACTACTTGCAATATACAACAAAGGCTTAATTTCCTTAATATGTAAAGAGCTCTTACATATCAGAAAGGGAAAGGAAATACAAAAGGCTTTTAAAATAAAAACTGTTGGGAGTTTCCATTGTGGCTTAGTGGTAATGAACCAACTAGCATTCATGAGGATGCAGGTTCAATCCCTGACCTCACTCAGTGGGTTAAGGATCCAGCATTGCTGTGGTCATAGCGTAGGCCAGCAACTACAGCTCTGATTCGAGCCCTAGCCTAGGAACTTGCATCTGCTGCAGGTACGGCCCTAAAAAAGAGCAGCATTCTTTTCTTTAGTGGATACTAACTAAACATCTAACAAGTCACAGGCCCATAGGCAGACAATGGGGAAACAAGGAAATGAAGCAACACTCAAGGAGCTAGGCAGACAAGCGGATATCCACAAAGTAATGTGACAAAGTAACGTGACACGTACACTATATAAAAGACAGAGGGCTCAGAAATCCCAGAAGGAGCACATAACTGCCTAAGATGAGAGTCTGGTCTTTTTTTTTGGGGGGGGCACGCCCACAGCATATGGAGGTTCCCAGGCTAGGGGGTCAAATTGGAGCTGTAGCTGCTGGCCTACACCACAGCCACAGCAACGCCAGATCTAAGCCACATGTGTGCGACCAACACCACAGCTCACGGCAATGAGAGATCCTTAACCCACCAAGCAAGGCCAGGGATCAAACCCGCAACCTTATGGTTCCTAGTCGGATTCATTTCCACTATGCCACGACAGGAACTCCAAGAGTCTGATCCTGAAGCTGTTTCCCAGATAAGGCAGCACAAGGGATTCCAACATTCGCAAAGACTCCAAGGTGTGACAGAGCAGGTGACTTTCAAGGAAATTCAAGGCATTTAACACAGTGAGCACTGAGCACCAAACTTAAAGGCTGGCAGGAACAGGTGCAGCAGACACTTGAAGGGAAGTGTTTTAGAGTAAGATGGCTGTGACTTATCCTCTGAACTGATACCCACTGTAAACACTAGAAGAATAGAGCTCACCTGACATTTCTAAAAATTAGCTTACAAATGCTAAGAACTCTGACAATATTTACAACTACAAATTTCTAATAAAGAAAAATGACTCAGGAGTTACCGTTGTGGCTCAGCAGGTTACAAACTCAACTACTATCCATGAGGATGCAGGTTCAATCCCTGGTCTTGCTCAGTGGGTTAGGGATCTGACGATGCCATGAGCTCTGGTATACGTTGTAGACATGGCTCAGATCCTGCATTGCTGTGGCTGTGGTGTAGGCTGGCAGCTGTAGCTCTGATTCAACCCCTAGCTCAGGAACTTCCATATGCTGCAGGTGTGGCCCTAAAAAAGCAAAAACAGAAAAATTACTAGTCAGTTAAAAGTTCCACAAACTCTGATTAATGAACAAAATTCTGAGCTACCCCTTACTAGAAACATAACTCCATGACTTAGCTTTTGCCATTTCCTTAGTTTTACTCTCCTCCCCAAGACTCAAAAAACTCCATTCCTATCCTCTGCCCTTTTACCACCCCAGCCTGATTCAGACAGCAATCAGCTGACAAAGGAAAGGCCAGAAGGATCAGGAACATTTCTCAGGAAGCCAGAAGTAACCTCAGGCTACATGAATGTTAGCAGTTTGTAGCTCAGAGCAATGAGACTTCTGCAGCTCAGCCCTCTGTGCCTTTCAAGGCAGCTCCGGCACCGGTGCCCCACCCCACCTGCTCCTGCTTTCCAAGGTTCCTGCTCCAATAGTCACCTACTACCCCTCACCTTCCAACCTCTTTCTTTAGCCCCCCCACCCCCACCCCACCCAATCACGTGAACACGTCAAGTTGCCAGTCTGTGGTGGGAAGTAACCACTCGGCTAACATTTATCAAGTGCCCCTGAGGGGCCTGAACCTGCCTGCTTGCAGCCTGATGAGATGGTGAAAAGATAACTTCCAACTCAGATATCCATTCCCAGAAACCTCCTATTTCGAAAGCTATGTTATAAACCTAACTGTTGGGGGGTGGAGGGGGAGGCGGGTAAGGGGCCAGAGTATTTCAGACTCAAAATAATAACAATCACTTTTCCTGCAATATATTTTCCCTGCATACCTCTGAGTGACAGGATATGAAGCATAAGTTCTCAATATTCAGCAAGCACAGTTTGCATTTATACTGAGCTTCTGCTCCAGAGCTAAGCCTTTCCTTCCCTAGACAACTCTGTATTTCCAAAACAGCACTACTCCTCTCCCACATTATCACCAATACACCCACTGCTGTGATCTACAAAGCAGAAAACCCCCCAAACACCCTTTCTCTACTCAACAATAGCGGCTTGCCTCACACCATCTGTGGTCCCAAAATTCACGAGCATCACGTCCAAGTCCTGGCATCGAAAGGGGAAGCCAAGGCTTCAGTGAAGTGTGTGCCAGGGAGGCTGGGAGGCCCGAGGAAGTGAGACCCTGAGGGATGAGTAGGAGGCAGGCACATACAGGGGGCAAGAGGAGGCGGAGAACTGCCCTCTGGCAAAGAGAACTCCCTCTACAAAGACCTGAAGGAAGGCCAGACAGCAAGAGAACTCAATTGAAAGGAAGAAGAAAGTCACATGGAGAGATAGGACATGTGAGCCGGCAGGGGTCTGAATTCTATATTGTGAGCAACAGAAACACCAAAGGTTTTAGGCAGGGGAGTCACACATTCATGCTTCACTGCAGCCACCACAGGCCACCCTATCATGCATGTGACTTGGCTCTCTTTGAGGTATCTGTTGATCTTTTAGCCATTGATGCACTGGACCCTTTTGGTTTCGACCACATTGGTCCCCTTGCAGCATGTGCCTGCTGATGACCATCAGCTCCTCCACACCCACCATCGATTTTTCTCCCTACTTCTAAGGCAATTTCTCTCCAGCCTCTCTTCTTGAAAGCTCCTCTTTCTCTACCTATGCCCTGAAATGTTCCTGTCTGACAAGATTCTGTCCTTGGCCTTAAGCATCTCCAAACCCTCAATTTTCCCTAGGTGGCCTCATCCACGTCTGGAACTTCATATACCACCTGTGTGCTCGTAATTCCCAAAGTCATGTTCACAGCTCAGACCTCTCCTCAACTCCAAATTTATGTATTAAACTATTCCTATTTTGATGTTTTATAGGAATCAAACGGTACTGAACAGCTTCAAAGCCAAACACATCCCTCACCTCATTGTTTCAAACCTGTCTCCCCATCCTTCTTCCAGCCACGCCTCCGCTCAGGAGCTCAAGGCTTCCCGGGTACCTGCCTACAGCTAGACCCACCCACCCTGCCGGCAACATGATCTTGCTAAAAAAATGTAAAGAGAACATGACTAAGGTACTTCTAAGCTTAAAAGTCCATGGTGAGTCTTCTTGACCAGCACCAATTCCTCAATCCCACCTCCAAGGGCCCGTAGGCTCTGCCTTACTGTCTGGTCCGGTCTTTGAGGCACCTCAGCCTCACACTGCAGGCCTCCCCAGGTTCAAGCGTTGACAGTTCTCTTGGCACTGTTTGCTCTGTGCCTCTGCACATGTTTCCTCCTCCTCTGAACATGAACCCCTTCCCCAGGCTGATCTGTCCTTAGGGAAGGCCCTCCCCCTGCAAGAAGCTGCAGCAGGACTCCCAGGTCATGGGGGACACAAAGCACCCTGTGCTTAATAACTTAACTAGCTTACCTAGTTACCACTCCCCAGTCTGCTGGATCCAGGAGAGCAGGGACTCAACTGGCATTGGCACACGGTGAGGGTGTGATAAGTGATGAATGGAAAGATGGAATTGCAGTGAGGCCCTCATGAGAACAGAACAAGTCTGAGAAGGTGAGGGCCTCAAAGCAAGAATTTGGTCAGGGTGCTCTGTGCTGAATCTCCAAGGCTGTGAGCAGGGTGCTCAGCAAACATCTACAGAATGGCTGAACTTAGAGTCCAAGGAAAACACTTAAGAGTCTAAATTCTTCCTGGACTTGCTTTCCATTTCTTTCTTGGTTTGTGGCCTATTTTTAACATAATACCAGTGTCTGCAGGATTTGTACCGAGCAAACTAATGTGCTTGCTCTTCCATTAGGAAATAAAAAATAACAGCACTGACCAACCCACTATATGAGTCCTAGGTACATGCCCACAGAAGGGTTTCCTTGAAAATGCATGTGAAGGAGTTCCCATCAGGACTCAGTGGTTAACAAACCCGACTGGCATCCATGAGAACTGGGGTTCAATCACTAGCCTTGCTCGGTGGGTTAAGGATCTGGCGTTCCAGTGAGCTGTGGTTTAGATCACAAACATGGCTCAGATCCAGTGTGGCTGTGGCTCTGACATATGCTGGCAGCTACAGCTCCATTCGACCCCTAGCCTGGGAACCTCCATATGCCGCGGGTGTGGCCCTAAAAGACAAAAAGAAAGAAAATGTATGTGAAAATTTCAGTTGATATATATGCATTTTTCTTGTGAGATAGATTACAGTTTTCATTAAATATTCAGGGATATTAATGATTAAGAAAAAAAATCAGACAGCTTGGGAGTTCCTGCTGTGGTGAAATGGGTTAAGGATCCCAAGCTGCTGCAGCTATGACACAGGTCCCAGCTCCCACTGGGCGCAGATTCGATTCCTGGTCCAGGAACTTCCATATGCCCAGGGGGCGGCCAAAAGAAAAAGAAAGAAAGAAAAAAGTCAAACTGCTTAATCAAAAATGTTAGCTGAATAAAGCTGCAACAGGCAGCTTTCTCTCTTCAAACATGAATTCTAATAAACCACTAACAATTTGGGGACAGGAGCCTCGGCTAAAACAAACAGAACTGCACAAGACATAGCTGGAAGGCTCTCACATAAAGCTTCCTACGAGAATTTGCATTTAAAACTTTCTATAGCTGGAAAAGTCCTTAAAGTTAATACCCAATTCTCCACACTCTAACCACGTGAATCAGGGTATTTATTACACTTCCTGCTAAAGTGTTCAAGAAGAAAACGTTACATCTCGAACACAAGAGAAACTGTCATCTAATTAAATGGGAAGGGGAAAAGTCCGGAATCACTGTGGTTTACAGGAAAGCCTTAATTCTGACGTTTCACTGTGCAGAGCGACCGCGGGAGCAGCATTAACTCACCAACCACTCAGTACGATCTTGGAAACAACGTGCTAATGATTAAACGGTGGAGAACAGACAACCGAGTCATTTTAAAAGAGCTTAACTCAAGTACCCTTGGAAGTGAAATGCTCCGCAGGTGGCCTGAGAAGCCAACATAGAGCTCGTTCCCTCGCGGAAAGGACTGTAACCCAGGAGGGCCTGGGGAAACAAGCGCCCGGGCGGGGAACCCCTCACGTCGCGCGGAAGTCGGGATGGGGTACGGGGCGACCATTCTCGGCACCCCCCTACCTCCCCGAGCTCCTCCCAGAACGCCGAGACCAACCGGGCGCGCCGCAACGCCCCTCCCCGCGAACCCCCGCCCCTGTCACCCCGAACCCCGTCACCCCGAGCCCCGTCACCTCGGGCCCCGCCGCATCCCCGCCCACGCCCGCCACCGGCACCGCCCCCCGGAGACGACTGCGCCTGCGCGCACGCCGGTACCCTGCTGCCCAGGCCCAGGCGGCGCACGCGCGTCCTGACGCGGCCCGCGCGCGGCCACTTCCGCCCCAGCGGGAGGCGGGGGAGGCGGCGGGCGCTGGCGGGCGCGAGCCGGGTCCTCGGAGGGGGCAGGCGGCGGCTGCGTGAGCCCTCCACTCACCAGGTATAGCTGCTGCCAGCGATTCTGAGCGTCCAACTCCTCAAACTCCCGCTCGATGGCGGCCGACATGGCGGCGGGAGGGAGCTGGCGCGAGGGAGCCTGCGCCGGCGGAGAGGTTCGGGCCCCGCACGATCCGGGCAGCGCGCTGCCGCTGCCGCGCATGCGCGCTCCACGCCCGCCCCGCCCCCTCGCAGACCGGGGCGCGGGGAAAGTACCTGGTGCGTGACGTCAGCGCGCTGCTTGCGCCACGCGGGGCGGGGCACTGGGGGAGGCGTGGTCCTGACGGCGCCCAGGTGGAGGGGGCGGGGCCGGGAGGAACCCCGGATATGCAAGCGAAGGACGCGGAAGGCGAGCTGCCAGGGTTCTGGGCCGCGTCGCCTGGCGAGGGTCCTGGGGAGACCTGTTTCCTCCTTGCCGTCCCATGTCTTTTTCCCTGTTAGTCTTAATTTTTAGAACACCGTTGCTTGAACTGATTTTGGGGGGAGGGGTTTATGCTTTTTAGGGCCTCACGTGCAGCATATGGAAGTTCCCAGGCCAGGGGTACAGTCAGAGCGCTGCTGCCAGCCACAACCAGGTCCAAGCTGCCTCTTCCACCTACACCACAGCTCATGGCAACTCCGGGTCCTTTACCCACTGAGGAAGGCCGGGGATCAAACCAGCATCCTCATGGGTACTAGTCCGAGTCTTCACTGCTGAGCCAGAACAGAAACTGCTGAACTTCATTTATTTATTTGTCTTTTTAGTGCCACTTCCTCTGCATATGGAGGTTTCCAAGCTAGGGTTTGAATTGGAGCTGTAGCTGCTGGCCTACACCACAGCCACAGCAATGCAGGATCCAAGCTGCATCTGTGGCCTATACCACAGCTCATGGCAATGCCGGATCCCTAACCCACTGAGCAAGGCCAGGGATGAAACCTGAGTCCTAATGAATACTAGTTGGGTTCATTTCCACTGAGCGACAATGGGAACTCCCTGAACTTTAAATGTTATCTAGGTCAGTTTAGACCCGTGTCCCACTTTCTCCTCTAGGAGGAAATAAACCAGACCTGAGGCCAGCTTCTGCGCAGCCTCGGGTTTTGTGCCAAATAAACCGCTATAGCAGAAGAGGTAACCTCTTCTGGAGGTTGGAGACTACACTTGTAAATGTTCCACAACTGAAAAACTAGTGTTACCTCTGAAAAGGACAAATCATCTTTTACCAAACAAACTGCTGATGATGGAAATCATCTCACTTTATGTTAAGATAATCCATTGTCGGGAAGCTCACATGCTTAGAACATCTTATATCACCTTCAGTTAGTAATGTGAAGGGTTAGAAGAACTTTAGCTGTGCATCCAATAAATAAAAGTTAAATTTAACCAAAGTTCCCATCGTGGTTCAGTGGGTTAAGAACCAAACTAGTATCCTTGATGTTGTGGGTTCATCCCTGGCCTTGCTCAGTGGGTTAAGGACCCCACATTGCTGTGAGCTGTGGTGTAGGTCGCAGATGTGGCTCAGATCTGCTGTGGCTGTGGCGTAGACCAGCAGCTGCAGCTCCGATTCAATCTGTAGCTTGGGAACTTCCATATGCTGCAGATGCATCCCTAAAAAAAAAAGTTAAATTTTAATTAAAGTGAAATGATAGAGTCCTCTGAGCTCTTTCTCAGCGAGGTCTGGGTTTTGGAGTTCCCAGTTTCTCTCTGCATTGTCGAATTTCATTAGGAGTCCCCGAATCTCAGTATCTGAGTATTTACAGTTTAAATCAGGTTCATCATCTTCTGCCATCCCCCAAGTGACATCTGGCCCACCTTCAGCAAAAATCCTACTAGATCAGCTTGCCCAACCAACATCCGTCTCCCCTTTCTTTGTGTAAACCAAGACTACTACAGAGTGTTCCCAAAGTGACGCAGCCAGTTATTGATCCCAGGTGGTCTTTGGATCAGTGCGGGTTTGACCCTGCAGAGGAACTTCAAATGGAGTCCTTGGGAAGTTGCATGTCCCCAGAGATAGACTTGAGTGTAGTTTCAGCTTTTCCAGAAATGGAATCTTAAAAGGAGTATGGTAGGAGTCACCTGATCATCACTAGTTGGGTGATCTCTGTGATGGACCCCTGACCCTGACCTTGCAGTAACCAATTGGCTTCTCTTCTGAGAATAATTCCCTTGTTCCTGCTCCCTTCTGCCCATAAGTCTGTCTTTTTGGTAGTTCCTCAGAGCTCCTGTCCATATGCCCAATTCATGAATCGTTTAATAAAGCAAATAAGGAGTTCCCATCGTGGCTCAGTGGTTAACGAATCCGACTAGGAACCATGAGGTTGCGGGTTCGGTCCCTGCCCCTGCTCAGGGGTTAAGGATCCAGCGTTGCCGTGAGCTGTGGTGTAGGTTGCAGATGCAGCTCGGATCCCGCATTGCTGTGGCTCTGGCGTAGGCCAGTGGCTACAGCTCCGATTAGACCCCTAGCCTGGGAACCTCCATATGCCACGAGAGAGGCCCAAAGAAATAGCAAAATGACAAAAAATTAAAAAAAAATAAAAATAAAGCAAATAAGATCTTTAAATTTTACTCAGTTTAATTTCGTTTTTTAAACACCGCTTGGTGTAGTTCCCATTGTGTCTCAGCAATAACAAACCCAACTAGTATCCGTGACAACATGGGTTCGATCCCTGGCCTTGCTCAGTGGTTTAAGGATCCGGTGTTGCCATGAGCTGTGGTGTATGTTGCAGATGCCACTTGGATCTGGCGTTGTTGTGACTGTGGTGTAGGCCGGCAGCTACAGCTTGGATCTGACCCCTGGCCTGGGAACTTCCAAATGCTGCGGGTACGCCCTGAAAAGACAAAAAACAAACAATAAACACCTCTTGGTAATTTTCCGGCCACTGACACCCTGTTCCTGGCTGGGCTATAAATTTGGCTTTCACATTCTATATATGGATCTGAGCCCCATTGTTCCCCCTTAAGGTGGTCCCTATACCTAGCTTAGTAGTCACCCTACAAACACCCTGAAGAAAAGCTTCCTTACCTCATCATCTACACGTGTCAGCAATAATTATTTTCTTTGACAGAAATTAAGAATTCGGTTCCTCAGTTGAACCAGCCACAGTTCAAATGCTCAAGAGCCACATGAGCCAGTGGCCAACACATTGCAGAGCACACAGCATCAAAATGCTCTGGAACAGAGCTACCTGAGAGGTTTAAAATACCTGGGGCCAAAAAGTGTCCTTCCACACCTAAAATAATGATAACACTGATTAGAAAAAAACAAAACAGTAAGCTGTGGGAGCTAGAAGAAGTTGAAGAAAGAAAATTAAGCAGCCAGTCGGACTTTCTACTTACAGAGTATAATTTAAGATACACAAAAATCTCACTCCAGAAATGTCCCACAATCTATTGTCCTGGTTTCTGAAGTTCTGTCCTTGAAATGGATTACTGACGTTCAAGGCGTGGTATCTCCTGGGATATTCTGCAGTTCTTGGCCTCAGTCAGCTCATCAAATCCAGATCTCTATCTCACAGAAGCAATTCTTGTCACCAGATACACACTGTCCCTTAACTCACTTGTCCACCTCCCTGGTTGGGGAGCAGTGCTTGTCCTCTAATGGTTTGCTCCAGTTTGCTGAGAGCAGCGAGGATTCTAAGGCAGTGCTTGTCACAGCAGCAGCATTTGCGTCCACTGTGAGCCATGAAAGGAAAATTTCAGGCCCCAGGACGTTCAAAGCACAGGTGAATTACATTCCCAGGTGGCACCATCTACTTGGTTCCAGGTGGGGGACAGGTTGCCCCAGATCTTCCAGCCTCCCTAGAGTGGCTTGGAAGACCTGGTAGCATCTTTCAGTGGCACGTGACAGGGACAGAGAGCAGAAGAGGAAATGAAGGTTGAGGAAAGCATGACGGTGGGAGAATTACTGCACAGGAGGCAAGTAGGAGGTCTTTTTTATGACCTCGGAAACTTGAGATGCAGCAGGGTGTAAAGATTTCTGGGAATGTTTCTGGGGTGTGTCCTGTGAAAACTCCTGGAATAAGACTAAGAAAAGTGATAAGAAAGATCTAAAGTGGAGTTCCCACGGTGGCTTAGTGGTTAACGAATCTGACTAGGAATCATGAGGTTGCGTGTTCAATCCCTGGCCTTGCTCAGTGGGTTAAGGATCCGGCGTTGCCGTGAACTGTGGTGTATGTTGCAGACGCGGCTTGGGTCCTGCGTTGCTGTGGTTCTGATGTAGGCCGTCAGGCACAGCTCTGATTTGACTCCTAGCCTGGGACCCTCCATATGCCGAGGGAGTGGCCCAAGAAATGGTAAAAAAGACAAAACAAAGAAAGAAAGAAAGATCTGAAGTTCCCGTCGTGGCTCAGTGGTTAACAAATCCGACTAGGAACCATGAGGTTGCGTGTTCGATCCCTGGCCTTGCTCAGTGTGTTAAGGATCCGGTGTTAAGGATCCGGTGTTGCCGTGAGCTGTGGTGTAGGTCACGGACGAGGCTTGGATCCTGTGTTGCTGTGGTTCTGGTGTAGGCCGGCAGGTACAGCTCCGATTCAACCCCTAGCCTGGGAACCTCCATATGCCGCGGGAGCGGCCCAAGAAATAGCAACAACAACAACAACCAAAAAAAAAAAGACAAAAGACCAAAAATAAATAAATAAATAAATAAATAAATAAATAAAGTATTCTTCAAAGCTGTAGTTGGATTTTTGGTTTTCTTTTTTTTTTCGGTCTTTCTTTTTAGGGCCACACCCATGGCATATGGAAGTTCTCAGGCTAGGGTCCAATTGGAGTGTAGGTACAGCCACAGCAACTCAGAATCTGAGCTGCGCAGCTCACAGCAGTGCCAGATCCTTAACCTACTGAGCAGGGCCAGGGATCGAACCTGTGTCCTCATGGATACTAGTTGGATTCATTACCACTGAGCCATGATGGGAACTCTGGATTTTTGTTCTCTTTTGAATGAAACTTCACACAGACAGGGGTCCAGGGGCCTGGCTTAAATAGTGCAGTGGCAGGAGGGTCCATAGACATTAAATAATGTCAAAGCAATCTTGCAAATCTTCTCAAACTCAAGTTACCCAAATGGAGGCCTTCTAGCTGAGACCTGCTTCTTTTCCCGCATTCTCTCTCCCATCACCCATCCACCCCAGCACAGACCTGGACTTTATCATCCCCATCTCCCCATCCTTTATCTTCTGTGTCTACTGGCTCACTTGGTTCTGTTGATTCTTCCTTCTAAAGACTCTCTCAAATGCATGCTCCACTCTGCCCCCTCCCCCATGCTGCCTTTGTTCAGGTTCCATCATCTTCCTGCCTTGTTTCCTGTCCTGTCCAATTGTATGACATTCCATTTGGGAATGCCCAGTCCAGCACAGTGCCCAGGATACAGTAGGTGAAAAATAAATGTGACTGGGAGCTCCCCTGTGGCCCGGAGGATTAAGGATGTGGCAGCGTACTGCAGGGGCTTGGGTTGCTGGCTGGCCTGGGAAATTTCACATCCCTTGGGCACGGCCCAAAATAAAAAAATAAATAAACAAACAAATAAATGTGACTGGATTTTTTTTTGGACGTTGAGATTGTTTCCAGTTTCCCTGTCATAAAAATGCTGCGATATGATTTTTAGATATAACTGCTCCTTCCTCTTGAAGGATTATTTTCTTGGGATAAATACCCAGAAGTGGAATGACTGGGCCAAAGGTATCAATGCATCTCCGTTTAGACATCCCAGAGGCCAGTCCGGAGGGGGGCCTGAGTGCAGATGCACTGTGTGGGAGGTAATGCCAGGAAAGCCTGGTAAAGGAGTGTGGAAGGGAGGCAGGGACAGGAAGGAAGGAAGTGGTAAAGGGTTTGCAACCAACTGGACCTGGTCCCACTGGGAACCCTACAAGGAAGTACAGAACCAGTGCTGTTGCCCAGATGGAGGCAGAGGAAGCTGGGGTTACCCACGAGCTGCCCCACCTGTCCTGGTGTGAAAAAGGCTCCTAGAGGCCATTAGCTCTCTAGCGCTCCAGCCTGCTGGCCAATGTGACCTGGGTGCCTTCCCGCCAGATTCACAGGTTGAGGTGGAGGCGGGGCCTTAGGGAGGCCAGTAGGTCCTGAGGGTGGAGCCTCCTTAAAAAATCCTCAGAGAGTTCTCTTGTGAGAAGACCAAAGGCAGCTACTGTGAACCAGGAACCTGGCTCTCTTTAGACACTAAATCCACTGGCATTTGATCTTGCACTTCCCAGCTTCCAGAACTGTAAGAAAGTTTTATTTGACCCACCCAGTTTATGCTGCTTGGGTTGTAGCAGCCCAAATGGACGGTTCCCACGGCCAGAACATTTTTAAGGAGAAAATAGCCTCTGAGAGTAGAGGTGATTGTTGAGGGGAGATGGGCCAGTGCTTAGCTCACCCACTAAAGATATTTTTGTAGCTTTTGAAAAGCACTACTAAATTGCTTTATGAAAGAAAAGAGCCATTGTGTACTTAGATAGGTATCTAAAACTATATGAAAGGAGTTTCTGTTGTGGCTCAGCGGTAGTATTGGACTAGTATCCAGGAGGATGTGGGTTCGATCCCTGGCCCCGCTAGGTGGATTAAAGAGCTGACGTTGCCGTGAGCTGTCTCGTAGGTCGCAGATGAGGCTCAGAGCTGGCGTTGCTGTGGCTGTAGTGTAGGCTGGCAGCTGTAGCTCTGATTTGACCCCAAGCCTGGGAACATCCATATGCTGCTGGTGCAGCCCTAAAAAGACATAAATAAATAAATAAATAAAATGATATGAGTTTACCCACATCCCTGCTAACATTAGGAATTATAATTATTCTCAACAAACTTAAGATATTTGAATGCGCTACATTCTTTTCTTTGTTTTCTTTTTATCTGCAATTGCTCCCTACTTCCTATTATTTTATGCTTAAGTATAAATTGGACTGCTTCTTAAGCGAATTACAACTAAATTAAATAAAAATACAGGAGTTCCCGTCGTGGCGCAGTGGTTAATGAATCTGACTAGGAACCATGAGGTTGCGGGTTCGGTCCCTGCCCCTGCTCAGTGGGGTTAACGATCCGGCGTTGCCGTGAGCTGTGGTGTAGGTTGCAGACGCGGCTCGGATCCCATATTGCTGTGGCTCTGGCGTAGGCCGGTGGCTACGTCTCCGATTCGACCCCTAGCCTGGGAACCTCCATATGCCGTGGGAGCGGCCCAAGAAATAGCAACAACAACAACAACAACAAAAGACAAAACAAAACAAAAATAAATAAAATAAAAATACAAAAAAATTCATATTGTTTGCAGAAAATTTTTTCTCCCCGGGTGGAACAGAAGCTCTAGACAGTTTTAATTCATATTTCTTCTATCAAAATTTTTTATAAAGTACGTTTTTACATGGAAGATGCATTCAAATCCCCAAATCTTAATCAGCTGTGCTCAGTATCATAGCAGTATGAATTCTATCTTTTGAGTGCCTCTCATTTCCTGCCTTGCGGTTTCCCTCATGCTGACACATGGCACACCCTAAAGAACCCACTCTTCACCAAAAAATGTCTAACTCAAGCGCAGGGAACCAAACAAAACTATAATTCAAAAAGATGGAGCTCCTGTTGTGGCTCAGTGGGTTAAGAACCTGACTAGTATCCATGAGGATGCAGGTTCCATCCCTGGCCTCATTCATTAGGTTAAGGATCTAATGTTGCCATGCACTGTGGTGTAGGTCACAGACATGGCTCAGATCTGGCGTTGCCATGGCTGTAGCATAGGCCGGCAGCTGTAGCTCTGATTTGACCCCTAGCCTGGCAACTTCCGTATGATGCAGGAGTGGCCCTAAAAAGCAATAACAGCAACAGCAAAAAGATACATGCACCCATATGTTCATGGCAGCACTCTTCACAATAGCCAAGATATGGAAGCAACCTAAATGTCCATTGATGGAATGATGGATTAAGAAGATGTGGTACGTAAGTACAATGTAATACTAGTAAGCCATAAAAAAGAATGAAATAATGCCATTTGCAGCAACATGGATGGACCTACAGATTATTATACTAAGCGAAGTAAGAGAAAGACAAATACCACATGATATCACTTATATATGGAATCTAAAATATAACCCAGATGAACCTATCTACAAAACAGAAACAGACTCAGACATAGTGAACAGATTCGTGGTTGCCGGGGTGGGGCAAGGTCCTGGAAGAATAGAGGGGAGGTGGCTGCACAAGGAGGATGAAGTGGCCAGAGTGGCAGTGAAAGTCCTGGGCCTGGGAAGACTGTGCTGGTGACAGACAGACCCAGGGGCTCTGCGCTGGGGGTGAGAGGGATGGCAGCCAGCTAATTGGGGTGCAACCTGACTCAAATCATGAAAAAGGAACCCAGGTGTTGGAAAGCTCAAGTATGAAATTAACCACAGCAATGGAAAATCATAGTCTCTCACTCACAGCTTAAATCAGTTCACAGACCTAAAAGCACACTGATTGGCAGGAAGCCTGCCAGTTCCTCCTGCTGAAGGACTTGGCAACACCAGTACAAGTATAAATGGTGGCTATGACCCCAGCCCTTCTCCAGAGAGCCTGCAGCCATACATCAGGGCGATGGAGCCCAAGGAAAGAGATGGAGAATCTGGGTTGCCCTGAACTATGTCCAACTTACCTCCAGGTAGAGTTGGGCATATGAAGACAGGTGATAAGTAGAGTTTTGATCCAAGACCCCCTGTTGTGGGGCCACTAGGTCCATTGGGTCTATGGCCTGGATGTGGTCAGTTCCCAGTCCCAACGTGTGTAGTTGTAAAGATACACAGCAGTTGAAGAGAGCCCTTGCAAAGATTTCCTGGCATGTAGAATAAGAAAGATGGGGAGAAGTTACTGAAACTGTCCCCAACCAGGCAAGATAAAAGTTAGGGCAATCCAGAGTTCCCTTCATGGCTCAGTGGTTAACGAACCTGACTAGGATCCATGAGGATGCAGTTTCCATCCCTGGCCTCGATCAGGGGGTTAAGGATCTGGTGTTGCTATGGGCTGTGGTGTGGGTGGCAGACTCACCTCTGATCCCGAGCTGCTGTGGCTGTGGTGTAGGCAAACAGCTGTAGCTCCACTTCAACCCCTAGCCTGGTAGCTTCCATATGCCACAGGTGCGGCCCTAAAAAGCAAACAAAACAAAACAAAACAAAACAAAAAACAGACAATCCTCAGGGGAACAGCAGAGCGTAGTACAGCCCAAGGGATGGAGGGTGCCCTACAACACCTGAAGGATCAAGGCTAATAAGGGTGAACTAGAGTAAACTTAACTAAGTAGGGAACCAGTTGCCACGCCCAGTACAGTGGGACTGATCGAAGTTTACAACACCTGTTACGTGGTGTTCTTCTCAACATTTGCCAGTGTCAGGGTCAGAGGAAGTGAGCTCTCACCACCTTCCCCAGGACTCTGACTTCTTGTCACAATATGGTCCTCTGTGATCATGACCTCAGCGTCTACACTGGATCACTACTGGAGCTGTTCACTCCAAGTAAACCTTTTGATCCTCCTCATTTGCATAGATGTCTGACTTCAGGACCTGGGGATCATTTGCATATGCATGTTTCCTTGGGGTTCCAGTTGAAATTAAGACTTCAGGGAGTTCCCATCGTGGCACAATTAAAATGAATCCAGTAGTTCCCGTCGTGGCACAGTGGTTAACGAATCTGGCTAGGAACCATGAGGTTGCAGGTTCGGTTCCTGCCCTTGCTCAGTGGGTTAACGATCTGGCGTTGCCGTGAGCTGTGGTGTAGGTTGCAGACGTGGCTCGGATCCTGCGTTGCTGTGGCTCTGGCATAGGCTGGTGGCTACAGTTCTGATTAGACCCATAGCCTGGGAACCTCCATATGCCGCGGGAGCGGCCCAAGAAATAGCAAAAAAAGACAACAACAACAAAAAGAATTACAATGAAAACCAAATCCAACTAGGAACCATGAGGATGCGGGTTTGATCCCTGGCCTCGCTCAGTGGGTTAAGGATCAGGCATTGCCGTGAGCTGTGGTGTAGGTCCCAGATGTGGCTTGGATCCTGCGTTGCTGTGGCTGTGGTGTAGGCCAGCAGCTATAGCTCCAAATAGACTCCTGGCCTGGAAACCTCCATATGCCGTGGGTGCGGCCCTAAAAAACAAAAACAACAACAAAAAATCAAGACTTCAGTATCACTTTTTAAATTGTTAATATTTTATTTTTAAAACAGAGTAAAACTATTTTTAGAATATTTTAGAAAATATGACACAATACTAATTTGTTTATTTCAGGTAGTATCTATATGAGTATTTGTCATTACTTTTTTTTTCTTTTCTGTTTTTTTGTGGGCTTTTTTTGTCTTTTTAGGGCCTCACCCTCTGCATGTGGAGGTTCCTAGGGGTGGAATTGGAGCTTTAGCCGCCAGTCTACACCACAGCCAGTCCTATTCCTGAGGACTAAGTGGTGTGTCCCTCCTGTGTGGAGAGTGGCCCAAGTACTGCCTTGTAGCACCCACCACTCTGTGGTAACCTCCTGCTGGCTGTCTCCTCTCCCTGGTGATGGCGGATGGGGCTGCCACCAGCACAGGCCCCAGGCCTGAGGACTTCTATCCTAGTTCTCGCTGAGCTGCATGGTGCTGTGTGGGCACCTCTGTGGCAGAGGGCAGAGTGAGGGGACTGGACACCCGCAGAGCCAGGAGAAATCAGGACGGATGACCATCTGCCAGAAATTGCAGTGCTGGATGCTGAGTACCACGAAAAGAAAGTCAACTCACTTAGTTTACTATTATTTTTTTCTTTTTCAGCCCAGCCTGTGGCATATGGAAGGGCCTGGGCCAGGGATGGAATCCCCGTCACAGCTTTGACCTGCACCACAGCTGCAGCAACACCAGATCCTTAACCAAATGGTGCCACAGTGGGAACTCTAAACTCACTTACTTTATTTTTATTTTTTATTTTTTGTCTTTTTGCCATTTCTAGGGCTGCTTCTGCAGCAAATGGAGGTTCCCAGGCTAGGGGTCCAATTGGAGCTATAAATGCCAGCCTATGCCAGAACCACAGCAACACGGGATCCGAGCCGCATATGCAACCTACACCACAGCTCATGGCAACGCCAGATCCTTGACACACTGAGCAAGGCCAAGGATCGAACCCACAACCTCATGGTTCCTAGTCAGATTCGCTAACCACTGAGCCACGATGAGAACTCCATTAACTCACTTACTTTAAATTTAGATCTTCAGGGTCCAGTTCCATTTTAATAGTTGTTTCATTTGAATGTCCCATTACAATGGATTGAATCAATCCTCTATTGTTGGACATTGAGAGTGTTTCCTGATTTTCACAATTATAAATAACAGCAAAAGAGCATTTTGATGTGTTGCCCAAGCTCCCTCTGAAAAAGCTGTCCTAATTCACTTCCCGTCAGCAGTGTGCCTGGGGGTCTGACACATATTACCTGGAAATACAAATGCGAATTTGCTGAGAATCTGGGACTGCCCTAAAAAATGTACACAACTGGTCTTAAAACAAATGCGGACATCACTTGTTTTAAGAACGTATTACAGGGAGTTCCTGTTGTGGCGCAGAGGAAACAAATCTGACTAGGAACCAAGAAGTTGCAGGTTCCATCCCCGGCCTTGCTCAGTGGGTTAAGGATCCAGCTGTTGCTGTGAGCTGTGGTGTAGACTTCAGGCACCTCTGGGATCTGGCTGTGCTGTGGCTATGGCGTAGGCTGGCAGCTACAGCTCTGATTCAGCTCTTAGCCTGGGAACCTCCATATGCTGCAAGTACAGCCCTAAAAAGCAAAAAAACAAAAACAAAAACAACAACAACAACAAAAGAACATATTACAAAATCCAAAGGCCTCTGTGATGCATGTGGATTTATGCAGCGTGGGTTTAGAAAAGTGCTAAAGAAGAGACACTTCCATATCCATTCAGTGCTCAACCAACACGTGTCAAGGTTCCTTGCAGCATGCCAGCCACCACCTGCAATGCTGGGGCCCTGGCACCCATCCGTGCCCACCCAGTGGGGACCCAGACCACCCCAGGGAAGCAGCTGCACTGTTGCCGGCTGCAGCCCAGTGCCCCATGAACACCGGCTTCCTAGTGCCCCGCACTTGGCCAACTGAGCAAGAAGAGTCAGGTGAGGGCTCTGTTCTGCTCCAGTGAAGGTTCTGTGGGGAATCCTGCAGCACAGAGCAGAACAACCTCCCAGCCCAGTCTTTCTCCGCCCCTTTGGGCACTCCATGGCCCCCCTCCATGTCCATCCCACCCCACACCCCCACCCCTCATATCCCCCCCCCCCACACACCCCTTCCCCCCCATCCTGCCCCACCCACACACAACCCCCCCACACTGCTTCCACACCTCCAGGCTGCTGGGCCAGGGGCAGCCAACCAGGAGAGGCTCATCCTGAAGGACCTGAGACAGACCAGGCTGAGCGATGAGGCTTGGGGTCCTGCTGGGGATGGAAAGCAGAGGCCATGAACCCTGGGAGCCAGTCAACTTGGCAGAATCACCAGTCTGAGTGCCAGCCCTCTGTCCTCAGGGGCTGTGGCCAAACAGCATCCAGCCTGGATGGACCACTTGGGGGCCACACACATGGACCAAGTTGACGGAGAGTCACCCACACCAGCGTGTCAACACCGCTGTGGACCCCATCCCTTGAGACTCTGGAAGGAAGCACTGTGCCAGCAAGGGACAGTGACCCCTCACTGCTCGGAACTGCCCAGCCCACAGAGTCCTGGGTTCTCCCCTCCTGGGCAGCTCATTGCCACTGAGAGGTGAGGACTGGGCTCTTAGATCCTGAGGGAGCTGGCTGGGGACCAGGGTGCCAATCTGTTGGAGAATGGCTCAGGTCGTCAGTGTCGGAAAGTGAGACACGTTGGACAAGGATAAATCTCGACAAGGCTCTTTACTTCTGCAGAAGGGAGAGGGCTCTCCAAAAAGTGTGCACACCAAACAAAGGACCCTCACCTATGTATCCCTAACGCAGGTGATGTTCCTGTCCCCTTCCTATCGGTCAGGTCAGGGCGCACATTCTTCCCGGTTGGCTAATCTGAAACATGTTGTTACTGGGAGAAGAGGGAAAGAGGAGGGGGTTGGAGGAGGGTCTTTTAGCCAAAACCAGACCAAAATGAAGTAACCAATTTCCTTTGATAGAAAAGACATTATGTTACTTTCCACACACCCAAACCCCCCAGCCTCAGGGGAATGCAGAAAAGTTTGACAGAGGCGAGACAGGGCGGGCTCCTGGCCCCAGATCCCAGTTTTAAAGCGGGAGCCCAGGGAGTTCCTGTTGTGGGGCAGCGAAAAACCCACATGACGTTGTGGGTTCCATCCCTGGCCTCACTCAGTGGGTTAAGGATTCGGCGTTGCTGTGAGCTGTGGTGTAGGTGACAGGCAGGGCTTGGATCTGGCATTGCTGTAGCTGTCGATTAGGCCAGCAGCCACAGCTCCTATTAGACCCCTGGCCTGGGAACTTCCATATGCTGTGGGTGTGGCCCTAAAAACACAAAAAATAAATAAATAAATAAGAATAAAGACAGAGACCAGACCACCATCTATAGCAGTAGCTGGACGATAGCTTTTGCAGTGTGTTCTCTGAGAGTGAGTGTTACTTCTATTGCCACTGTCACTGGTGGGTCTAATATCAGCCAAGCAAATGTGGAAAGTCATATGCCCTCCAGCCAGGGGCGCCCCAGGGCTCTGTTTAGCCAGATTGCTGGGACATGTACAGGCTTAGATGGTAAAGGAGGCAAGTATGGGGACAGAGTTCTCATCCACTGAAGATTACTTTTCATGCTTTTTAAAAAGTAATAGTCTTTCAGCTTCAAATCTGCTTCATAGGCTACTGGATCCCTTGCTCTTTTTAGCTAGGCTTTAAGACTAACTTCTGTTAAAGTGTTATTGCAAGGAAGGCTAATGTTTTCACAGAGCCTGCCAAAATAGATAGGGATGACTTTTTCTAAAAACAGTTCCAGGAAACAAGTCATGACCTTTTTAAAACAAAGATTCAGAATCTGGGTTTGTGAAAAATGCTGTATTGATGATCCCTATGATATTCTGAGGATCTTTTAAAGCAAAAGTAATAAACAAAAATAAGCGATTTAAAAGACTGTGGGGGTTGTTGAAAAATTTTTAAACTACTTTTTTATTTTTATGGGCTGCTAAGAAATTTTTCTTATATTTTAAGAGTAAATGATAGATGTTTCTTTACTGTGCAGCCTTTAAACATGGTGAAAGTTTAAGTCTTTAACCATCCTACATTCTCTGGACTGTAGTATTAGCTTTCAAATGAAAACTTTATGTAAGCAGTTCAGCCCTTTTCTCTTCCATGAGAGAAAGAAAAAAGAGTGGGAGGCAGGAAGAAGAGGAAAGAAGGAAGGGGAGAGAGAGAGAAAAGGAAGACAGAAACTTCTGGATTCACAGTTCGTGGGCTACCCATATAATGGCGTCCGTTTGTGCCTGTGTGAAGGTCATTACCATCTGTGTGAAGGTCATTACCAGCGGACAGCCCCTTCCTCTGGATTCTCAGCAGTGCCCCTTTCAGAGACTGCTGGCGCTGCCTCTCACTGGTCTACAGGACTGTGTTGTTTTGGGGCAGGAGTTGATGAGAATTATTTTGGAAAACTCACCACTCTCACTCAGATGTAGCTTTTCCGGAGCAGAGTATTTTCAGAACATTTACTGGCAGCATAACACAGATGATATCACAGGAGTGATTCCCGCTCTGCCTGCTGCTTAATCCCCCAGTTAAACACCGCTATGACCTCAGCAGCCCCCGCCAGGAGGCTTGCCAAAGACAGGCTGCAGTTAGGACTGCTTCTCACCAGCCTGGGGAGGCTGCTTTTCACCAGTACTAATTCCAAATAGCATGTAATTCCCTTTAGGTATACAGATTTAGATGTACTTTGTGGAGATCTGAAATTGCTAACCAAAATTTTATTTTTTCATTTTTACTTTTTGTCTTCTTTGGGGGGGGGCAATGTATATGCAGTATATGGAGCTTGCCAGGCTGGAGATCGAACCGTGGTTATAGCCACTGGCCTGCACCACAGCCATAGCAATGCCAGATCCGAACCACGTCTGGGACCTACACCATAGCTCACAGTGACGCCAGATCCTTAACCCACTGAGTGAGGCTGGGTATTGAACCTACGTCCTCATGAATACTAGTCAGATTTGGTTCCTCTGAGTCACGACAGGAACTCCCCTCACCAAAATTTTAAAATTCCAAGTGATTGAGACTGATGATTGCATTGCACCAGCATCACATGGAGTCATGGATTCAGAAAACTGTGAAGATTTGACTCCTGCACTTTTGCTACGCCTTTGTCCCAGCAAAATGTTACCTAAAAATTGGGTAGAATGAAGAATATTGGCATTGTGTAGCAACGCATATTCCTTGCTCACAGAAAGACGTCTACAAAGGATACCTACTGCTCTCATTCTCCTGGTCCCAAGTTTCAACACCTGTGGGACCTGAAATGGCATTTGTGCAGGTGACCTCCACGGCCCCCTGTAGCTCTGTCACTCTACGTGTGTGTCACTCCCTGAAACAGAGGGGAATTTCTGTTCTAGCAAAGGAGGGAGTTGAGTGGCCAAGAATGGCCTTGGCCCTTGGCCTGGCTGATGCCTCACTGTCTCACCCCAGGGAAACTTCTAGGCCAGTTAACCAAATTGGAGCAAGTGTGGTAGCCACACCTCTGCGACCCTTAGCAGAGGACATGGAAATGGGATCTAGGGCATTAAACTCAGGGATGCTGAGGCCCAAGGGCTGGCCCTGGAAGAAAGCTGTGCACCCAGCCCAGACCACACTTCCTACCAGAAGAGCTAGTCCCTGAGCTTAGCCTAGCCGGCAGAGATTCTTCCTCAAGAAACAGAACTTTGGAAGTTCCATCGTGGCTCAGTGGTTGACGAATCTGACTAGGAACCATGAAGTTGTGGGTTTGATCCCTGGCCTCACTCAGTGGGTTAAGGATGCAGTGTTGCTGTGAGCTATGGTGTAGGTTGCAGACGCAGCTTGGATCCCACATTGTTGTGGCTGTGGTGTATGCCAGCAGCTAGAGCTCCGATTTGACCCCTAGCCTGGGAAATTCCACATGCCTAGGGTGTGGCCCCGCATGCCCAAAAAAACCTCAGCCACCTATGTTTCGCTGGACCTCCCGACCAGATCCCCTAGGTCCTTGCCTGGGAAATGCACTTGTGCCCCTTAAGACTCCAAGTCTTAAGCAAAAGCAGCTGGAGTAAAGTTTTTAGTCCTCACTTAATCAAGAGAACTCTTAGGAATACCTGGAGACTGAGACTCGGGTCGGGTGGGCTAGGGCTAGTGAGTACAGGTTCAGGGTCAACTCCCACTGCCCTCTGGCATGTACCTCTGGTGTTCTGTCGGATAGCCAGGCGAATGTCCGTGAAAATTAATCAATAGTCAATCCAGAAAGAAATGGAAAAATGTATTCTGCCAACCCAAGGATTTGTTCAGTCTTTGGAGAGCTCTCCAGTCACAGCCCAGTTATAAACATTTTTGAGACAAGCTTCTCTACCAAATGACCTGCCCACAGCCTTCGCCATCCAGGTCTGCACGAGCGAGGTGAGTATCGAGTCCTCACGACTCTTACAGGATCTGGGGGCAAGAAGAGACAGCAAGAACCGACAACCGTCAAGAAGACTTGACAACCGAGTTGGCAAGAAGCGGCACTGCTGCGCTAAGTGGCTGATATGTTGGGTTAGACTGACTGCAGTGTAACTGAGGCCATCCTGGTTGATGGTGTAGCACAGGACGAGGGGCCTTTGTGCACCAAACTGGTCTGACGGTGTCCGCTTTGTGAGTTTTTGTTGCTGCCAAAGCCCCCTCGGTTCCCGCCTATTTTCCAGCCTCCAGGAGATTCTGCGAATCCCAATTTCTCTCCAGTGTTGCCTGTGTTTAAGATTGCAACCAAGGAAGGAGTTCCCGTCGTGGCTCAGTGGTTAACGAATCTCACTGGGAACCATGAGGTTGTGGGTTTGATCCCTGGCCTTGCTCAGTGTATTAAGGATCTGGCGTTGCCATGAGCTGTGGTGTAGGTCACAGACGCGGCTCGGATCCCGAGTTGCTGTGGCTGTGGCTGTGGCGTGGGCCAGCAGCTACAGCTCCGATTAGACCCCTAGCCTGGAAACCTCCATATGCCATGGGTATGGCCCTAGAAAACACAAAAAGACACACATGAAAAACAAATACAAAAAAAGATTGTAACCAAGGAAGACGATGGACACCCACTAAATGTGGTAAAAACCCAAATTTACTCTATAGCAGATTCTATTTACACGAGCAGTATTATGTTTCAGTTCCAGCATAATGTCAGATACAGCTTTAGGATTTGTTTGGTCATTGGCTGATAGACCAAGTTCCACTTCGGCCTATAAGTGCGTTGGAAACAAAGTGCCATCCCGTCGCTTGACGCAGTGTCAGAATGGAGCCTGGTGATCTGGGAGTGTTCTGCAGATCACCGCCTTCCCTGAGAGGGATGGCTTTCCCATGTGGACAAGGTGTGGTGACAAGTGAGCAGCTCAGGCTGTGTGCAGGCCCATGGATCAGTCAGCGCCACAGCAGAGAAAAGAACTACAGAAACGCAGGGGTCAAGGCCAGTGGATAGGCACTCTTGACTGTAGGGTTTGGGGTGCAGTGGGAAGTGGGGAGGCTGCCCCCCTGGACTGTACTCAGGCCCAAGAGGAAACAGGCAGGCACAGCGACATTACGCTCTACAACATGCCACCTTGTGACAGTGTGTATTTAATCTCCAAGGAACGCTGTGAGCCACCGACCAACAGGGTCTAAGGACAGCCACCAGCTAGTGCATCCTGTTGGACAGAAGGTCACCTCACAGGGAGTTAACACCCTCAGTGCTCCTGGGCTGTGCATGGGGTGAGGGGATGAGGCCATTCATCCCAAGTGTCCTAATCAACTAAGCACCCCCGGGGCAGGGGGGCAAGAGGGAGGCAGAGTGCTCCTGGCTGAGGTCAGCAGGAGGCACAAGCACATGGGAACCCTAGTGTCTGGTGGCTCTTGGGCTGGACCTGGAATTTGTTCTGAGCCTTGCATTAGGACCACTGAGCAGGCAGAAGTGACGAGGTCATGGGTAGGTTACATCCCAGGCTGAAGGCAGTCCACGATCCAGGGGCTTGTTTAATTTGTGGAATCTAGGAGTGTTTTCAGCCTGATCAGACTGATAGGCAGAAACAGGAGACATGGTTAATGGATAGAAGGACATTTAAAACTTCAGCATGAAAGAACATATGAAGCTGACTTTCATTCATTTATGACTCGAACAAACACAGTTGCATTTGCCAATGTATTAATCACACATTCTAGGTGGACAAAACTGGGATCTAGGTGCACTGAGGAACGAACACCTGGGCAGTTCTCGCCTTTGTGTACCCCGTAGATGGGAAAGTCCTTTCTGGTTTATTTCTGTATTTGCCTGGAAGTAAATGTCAGTGGAGAGAAAATCTTCCATTTCACCCCCTATAAACAGGGCTCCTACATGAAAGAACACTCTGGATGTAATGTGAGAAACGGAATCAATACAATGACGGATGAATCACAAAAATGTATGTACACTGAAGTTTGGTTTTGAATTTAATTTCATGGTTATTGCAGATTATTCAATGGATGCTGAATTGTTACTAGCAAGTTCCAGCAGCTGCCTGGAAAGCATCCGTCACCAGCCAGCAGTAGATGCAGAAGAGCCCATTACATGGTCCTTCTGTGCCTCAGGAGAAAAATGACCCTCCGCTAACTCACCGTGACGGCCTGCACTCTATAAGGACTTTATAAATAACAATGTCAGCATATCCATCCACCACATGTAGTGGCTAATACAGAGTTTTCATGCAACTTCCTAAGAATTAGACTTTACTCAGAAAACTATGTAATTTATTCTTGTTGATGTTCTCATTTATAATCACAAAAATCAATACTTTAATTTGAATTTACTCACTTGCCTTACCATCATCTAAATCATTATTATCATGTTGTCGTTGTTGTCTTTTTAGGGCCATACCCGCGGCATATGGAGGTTCTCAGGCTAGGGGTCTAATCGGAGCTGTTGCTGCTGGCCTACACCACAGTCACAGCAACATGGGATCCAAGCTGTGTCTTCAATCTGCACTACAGCTCACAGCAATGCCAGATCCTTAACCCACTGAGCAAGACCAGGGATTGAACCCGCAACATCATGATTCCTAGTCAGGGTTCGTTTCCACTGCGCCATGACAGGAACTCCCCTAAATCATTTTTTTTTTTGTCTTTTTGCTATTCTTGGGCCGCCCCCACGGCATATGGAGGTTCCCAGGCTAGGAGTCTAATCGGAGCTGCAGCCACCAGCCTACGCCAGAGCCACAGCAACGTGGGATCCGAGCCGCGTCTGCAACCTACACCACAGCTCACAGCAGCGCCGGATCGTTAACCCACTGAGCAAGGGCAGGGACCGAACCCACAACCTCATGGTTCCTAGTCGGATTCGTTAACCACTGCGCCACAACGGGAACTCCCCTAAATCATTATTAAATGAACCCAAAGGATAAGCTGTTCAGAGTTCCCTCATGGTACAGCAGGTTAAGGATCCATTGCTCTTGGGAGTTCTGATCATGGCTCCGTGGTAATGAACCTGACTAGTATCCATGAGGGTATGGATTTGATCTGTGGCCCCATTCAGCCCACTCAGTGGGTTAAGGATCCGGCATTGCTGTGAGCTGTGGTGTAGGTCGAAGATTTGGCTTGGATCTGACATTGCTTTGGCTGTGGTGTAGGCTGGCAGCTGCTGAACATCCATATGCTGCATGTGTGGCCCTAAAAAGCCAAAAAAAAAAAGGGATCCATCGTCACTGCTCTGGCTCAGGTCATTGCTGTAGCTCAGGTTCAACAGGTTCAATCCCTGGCCTGGGAAATTCCACATGCCATGGTGCAGCCAAAAAAATAAATAAAATAAACTGTTCATCTCTAAGTGGAAGTGTACATGCAATTTACATTTTGAAAACATTTTGCAAAGCAATATCACTTTCTGAAAACAATAATTGCCTGGCAAGTTATTCTCTGATGGTCCTGCACTATTCTTGTCACATTCAGGAGTGTCTTAACACAGGAAAATGTCAGGGGACTGAATAGGCTGTGTCCTCGATACTCTAAAAGTGGGCCAAAGGGGAAGAGGCCCAGAATCTCTCTCACCTGGTTGTATGAGCCCAGCTCCTGGCTCCCCCCAGGCCCCTCTTCTACGTGCACACGTGAGCACAGGACCCAGACAATAGAGGTAGATGGTGCAGGAGGGTCCAGGTACAGTGCTGCCAGCAAGCCTGTGCCCAACTTGACCTGCACTTGTCCCTCCTGGGAGCTGCTTGCACTTCTGTGAGCCCCTTGATGTTTCCAAGTACAGAAGAGTAGCCAGAAGACATGGCCTGGGAAAGAGATGTGGAAGCAGGGTTCTGACCTGGACCAAACCAGGGCAGGAGTGTTGTCCAACCCAAGTCTGCAAGGCCCACCAGACCCAAGTGCCACTTTGGAGCTGAGAAAGTCCTATTGCAGAGCTGGGCAGGGAGAACAGGCAGCTCGGGTCAAAGGCCTATTCTCCCATGGTTTGGGGGAAGAGTTTTCATTGGCAAAATTGGTGGGGGGGTGCATGGAGTGTGTGAGCCTCTTCTGGTTGATGGGTCTGGAAATCTCAGTTGACAGCCAGTCTGGGGTCCCTGTGCTTGTGCTAAGCCTGAAGTCACCATCTGCCACCTGGTGGCCTGGCTCCTGCAGGAAGACTCAGGTCTGTGTCAGAGTGTTTTGTGTCCCTTTGGGAGGCACCAGGGCCCTGCCCTGTTCTGCACCACTGTTTCTTGTCTGCTCCTCCTTTTTTCTGCTTCACTCACCCCTCACCCCCCTAATTAGTAAATGCATCTGCTCCTGGGGAGCTCTGGGAAGGTCTAGGAGGCTGAAGATTTTCCCACAAACGAGACCCAGGGACAGGGAAAGACTTTTGCACCTGGAAGGCCCCACAAGTCCTGCTCGTTGTCAGGCCCCCCCCCTTTCTTTGATACTCCCCAGTCTTGAGGGGAACAGGTATGAGAACTCAGCTGTAGGGGGACTTGGTTTCAGGAGGAGCCTCGTGGAGGATGGCAGGAAAAAAGCAAAGGAGAATAAAGGGGAATAAAAAGGGACAGGGACACACTTGGTGGGAGGCGCCCTGGGGACTCAGATATGGGGGGAGAGGGCTTGGGACGGCTTTGCCTCCCTGGACAGCAAGTCAGGCAGGAAGGGATGGGCCCTTCTGCACATTTGCACCTGGCAGCCAGTTTCTAGAAATGGTCAGGAGGGGTCAAAGGGTGTACAGCCCCCTCAGGACGCCCCTCACTCCCCATGCTTGTGCTCAGCCTCAAGTCACCATCCACCACCTTCTCATGTATGACATGCCTTCTGCCATCAGCGAGTTTTAGTGGCAGCTGCGCGTCCTGGGAAGAGTCTATGTTCTGCACGTCTAGCCTGGGGTAGGTCACATTATTTCCTCCTCTGTGTGGTTTTCTTAATGTGAAGAAGTCTCTGGGTCCTTTGCCTTTAGAGAAATCTATGCTTTTTCACTTTGTTTGCATTTTTGTTAATTGCTGCCTGGTTTGGGGTTTTTTGTTTTGTTTTGTTTTTGTTTTTTTGGTCTTTTGTTGTCTTTTAGGGCCGCACCTGCGGCATATGGAGGTTTCCAGGCTAGGCATCTAATCGGAGCTACAGGTGCCGGCCTATACCACAGCTCACAACAACGCTGGATCCTTAACCCACTGAGCAAGGCCATGGATCAAACCCGCAACCTCATAGTTCTGAGTCGGATTCGTTTCCACTGCGCCACAACAGGAGCTCCACTGCTGCCTGTTTTGATACCAACATACACACGCGTTCTAGGTAGATTCCAGAACCAGAATGGTAAGTAACCTGACTCCACGACCTGCCCTACTTCCAGGCCTCACAACGTGCTTTCTCTGTCATTTCTTGCTGCCTCCCAGAGAGACCTGGGAGGAGTAAGGCCATTTCTTCAGGTAGCTCTTCTTTTTTGCCATGCCTGTGGCATGTGGAAGTTCCCGGGCCAGGGATCGAACCCAAGCCACAGCAGCAACCCAAGCAGCTGAAGTGACAATGCCAGATCCTTAACCCACTGTGCCACGAGGGAGTTCTTGATGAAGGTTAGGGTAGGACGGTTGTGGCACTAGCTTTTTATCAACTGGAGGCTACCTCCTGCTGTTTTTCCCCCAGTTAATCCCAGGAAAGGAAAGCTGTTCAAATTCCCCCCGGGTGAATGAGCCTCACCTGCAAGCTTATCAGAAATAAGGAACTTTGGAGTTCCCGTCCTGGCACAGTGGTTAATGAATCCGACTAGGAACCATGAGGTTGTGGGTTCTAACCCTGGCCTTGCTCAGTGGGTCAAGGATCCAGCGTTGCCGTGAGCTGTGGTGCAGGTTGCAGATGCGGCTCGGATCCCACGTTGCTGTGGCTCTGGCGTAGGTCAGCAGCTCCAGCTCCAGTGACACCCCTAGCCTGGGAACCTCCACATGCTGTGGGAGCAACCCAAGAAAAGGCAAAAAAAAAAAAAAGAAAGAAAGAAATAAGGAACTTGGCCCTACCCAGGCCTACTGAGCCAGAAGCTGTTTATCAGACCCCCAGGCAATGCACTTTAGAGTTTGGGAGGTGGGTTTGGAGGTGGAAAACCCAAGTTCTGGTGCCACCTCTGAATTTGACCAAGTGTGTACCTCTGAGGTCAGCTCCCTATGTGCAGGGCGACCCATTCCATCCCTTCCACGGGACTACCATTCAGCCAATTCATCTAAAATAAATAGCTGAAAGCATTCTCTAAAATGTGTACTCCATCTAAAGCCTCCTCATCACCCACTGCCCTGTGTCATCAAGGCTCCCCCAGAGCAGTGTAGACACAAGCTCTGATCACAAGAGTGACCTGGTTAGGCACTGTGAATGGTCGACACACCCAGTGCCACTGTCAATCTTGGAATTTTGCAAAGCCAGCTGGGTGACACCGCCCACTCTGCTTCACCTTCTCCTTCCTTTCCGGGGGTACCCAGAGACATTTAGAAAACCAGTACCAGGGAGTTCCTGTCCTGGCTCCACGGAAATGAATCTGACTAGGAACCATAAGGTTGCGGGTTCGATCCTTGGCCTCCATCGGTGGGTTAAGGATCCGGTGTTGCCGTGAGCTGTGACATAGGCTGGCAGCTGTAGCTCCAATGAGACCCCTTGCCTGGAAACCTCCATATGCTATGAGTGCGGCCCTAAAAATCAAAAACAAAATAAAACAAAACAAAAACAACAACAGTACCCAGCTGAGGTGTTCTTGTCAAAGATTTCCTAACATATCTAAAGTGTTGTAACTGTCCCTCCTCCCAGTCTTTCACACAAAGCTAATACTCGTAACCTGGAAATTTGGCCTAAGATAGAAGGATTCCATGTAAATCGAATTTGAAAGCCTGATACTGTCCTGACAAAGCATATGAGGGTTCTGCTTTGGATTGCTTTGAATCACTGCAGCTCTCCTCCCAGGATTATTACTGGCTCTACTGCAGGGTGAGAAGATGAGGCACAGAGAATTTTTTTTTTTTTTGTCTTTTTGCCATTTCTTGGACTGCTCCCACGGCATATGGAGGTTCCCAGGCTAGGGGTCTAATCGGAGCTGTAGCCGCCAGCCTACGCCAGAGCCACAGCAACATGGGATCTGAGCCGCGTCTGCAACCTACACCACAGCTCACGGCAATGCTGGATCCTTGATCCACTGAGCAAGGCCAGGGTTAGAACCCACAACCTCATGGCTCCTAGTCGGATTCGTTAACCACTGTGCCACAGTGGGAACTCTGAGGCACAGAGCTATTGACTGGTTAATCGAGTAAGTAAATGTGGAGGCCAGCAGACCGAATGCCTTGGAGGCCCACAAAGCTGCCCAGACTAAAACCTTGGACTGGAACTCGAACTCATGGTCCTCTCATCAGAATCACTCACCTGGTGTCAGGACTTAATGAGGCTCAAGTTCTTTGTGTCAGTGCAGAAGGAATTCAATGAGACAAATGTTAGGCAAGTAGTAGATGTATTAATATCAGATACTTGTGAAGGATACAGGTGGGCAGGCGAGGGGGCTCTGCCCCAGAGTTAAGCGGGTACATTTTTATGTCACAGCTCAGGGAGAAGACCACTCAGTTCTTCATTCTTTGAGTAGCCGGCCAGCTTACCTCACTAGCTCCTCCTTAGCAGGGTTTGACCCTAAAGGTCAAACTAGGACTGTCCTGGCCCTTCTTCCGGTCAGCAGAAGAGTGGTGACATATGCTAAAATATTTAAATCATCTTGGCTGCAGTATAATGAAGGACTTACTTTGGAATGTCACCCTTCCCTTCAATTCCTGTTCTTGGTTTTAAGGATCATTATCTGGCCGGACTCCACTGGCAGGATTCAGGCCTTGTTTCACTTAATGGCCTGGGACACATGTCCTGTTTCTATTGATGGCTTTGTACTCAAGCCTGCTTGTTTTCCCATGTTCCCATAGCTTTCTCTCTTACAATGGTACCCCCCCACCCCCAAAGTTCCCTGTCTATCTGTAACCCCCTGGTGGGATTTCTAAAACTACCTGTGTAACTATTCTACTCCATCCCTATCAAACCCAAAGCCAGAGTCAGTGCATTAGACTCTGAGAAAATGAGGTGTCAGGACAACCACCACAGACAGACAGACAGACTTTCCCTAGGAACCACGTCCTGAGCTGCAAACCAATCAAAGAGTTTCCTTGCTTTGTGTCTTCTCTATAAGAACCTCCCCTCACTCCTAACCACATTCAAACTCCTGCACACTAAGGTCAACTCCTGAAATGTTTATTTTCACAAGACTTGCTGAAGCTCAGTCGAGGTGGGGGTCAAGGCCACATCAGCACCAGGTTACCTGACTCCAAACCCTCCCCAGGGACCAAGCTTGGCCTCCAGGAAAAGGGAGTTTAAAAGGGCTAATGTTAGGAGTTCCCATCGTGGCACAGTGGTTAACAAATCCGACTAGGAACCTTGAGGTTGCGGGTTCGATTCCTGGCCTTGCTTAGTGGGTTAAGGATCTGGCATTGCTGTGAGCTGTGGTATAGGTCAGAGACTCAGCTCGGATCTGGTGTTGCTGTGGCTCTGGCGTAGGCCGGCGGCTACAGCTCCGATTAGACCCCTAGCCTGGGAACCTCCATATGCCGTGGGAAGCAGCCCTAGAAAAGGCAAAAAGACAAAAATAAATAAATAAAAGACTTCTCCAAGAATGCTCACAGCAGCAGTTTTCCAGTTATCATGAGGCTGAAAAGCTCCCCAAAGCCTGGGGTGTCCAACTGCCGTTGTTCCCTTTCACAGCCTCTGGGGTCAGGGGCTGAGAGGGGCCCTGTTCCCCATCCCCACCACCTGGCTGGCATAGCCACCTCTGTGCTCTCTCACTCTGGCCTGTCCTCCGGCGGGCGGCTGAAGTCTGGGCTCAGACAGAGTGGGCCCAGTACCTTTGGGGCAGGGTGGTCCCAGCACAGCCAGGTGGGCAGCCCAGGGCACTGAGACAGGTGTTCCCAGAGAACGTCCCAGCTTGATACAGCCGAATGGCCTCTTATTTGTAGCCTCAGGAGTAACATGTCTGTGTTAGTATTCGGATGCTGTAACAAAATACCACAGGCTGGACAGTTCAAACAACAGATGTTCATCTTCTCCCAGTTCTGGAGGCTGGACAGAGCAGATCAGGGACTGGCGTTTGGTGAGGGTTCTGTCCTTGACTTGCAGACGGCCACCTTCTCACTGTCCTCATGAGGCCTCCTTTGTGTGCTTTGGGGAGGGGGGCTGTGCCAGCAGCATGTGGAAGTTCCCGGGCCAGGGATTGAATCCAAGCCACAGCAGCAACAATGCCAGATCTTTAACCCTCAAGGCCATCAAGGAACTCGTGTGTGTGTGTGTGTGTGTGTGTGTGTGTGTGTGTGTGTGTCTTTTTGCCATTTCTTGGACCGCTCCCGTGGCATATGGAGGTTCCCAGGCTAGGGGTCTAATCGGAGCTGTAATCCCCGGCCTACACCAGAGCCACAGCAACGCAGGATCCGAGCCGCGTCTGTGACCTACACCACAGCTCACGGCAATGCCAGATCATTAACCCACTGAGCAAGGGTAGGGATCAAACCGGCAACCTCATGGTTCCTAGTTGGATTTGCTAACCACTGTGCCACGACGGGAACTCCGGGAACTCTTCTTTTAAACGGACACCAGCTCAACTGGATCAGGGTCTCCCTTACAACCTCACTTAACGTTAATTACCTCCCTACAGGCTCTGTTTCCAAATAGTCACACTGGGGGTGTGGAGGGGGTGGGACTTCAACATATGAATTTGGGGACACAATTTCACTTCCATGGTCTTTATTAGTCAAAGCAGCTCCAGCAGGGGGGGACGTGAGGACCACTTTGTGGCCATCTTTTAAAGTCACTACATAGCCTTGTTCATAACAACCCCAAACTGTGAACAACCCTCAAATCCATCAACAACAACATCAAAGGGGAAAAAATAAGTTCCTTGTGGCTCAGCAGGTTAAGGATCCTGGTCACTGTAGCAGTTCAGTCTCTGCAGTGATGCTGGTTGAATCCCTGGTCTGGACTTTCTGCATGCTGCTCAACTGGAAAAAACAAACAAAACCCCTATTTTCTTATGGTTCTGGAGGCCAGTAGTTCAAAATGAGTCTTATGGGGCTAAGATCAAGGCCAGTGTTCCCTCTGGAAGCTCCAGGAGGGCATCTACTCCTTGCTTCTTCTGCCTTCTAGAGGCAGGCATATTCCTTGTCTTGCAGCCACTTCACACTAATATCTGTTCTCCTCACATCATCCTTTCCTCATAAGGACAGTTTTGATTGCATCAGGCCCTCCTGGATAAACCAGGATAATCTCCCCCACCCCAAGACCCCTAACTTAATCCCAGCCGCCCAGTTTCTAGTACCACGTCAGGTACCAGTCCAGAGGCTCTGGGGGTTAGGGCATGGGGGACCTGAGGGCCCATCATTTGGCAGGTGCAGTGCACCACGCACATGCAGTTTCCAGGTGGCAGGGACAAAGCTGCCTCCTTGGCTGGAATCTCGGAGCACAAAAGGCTTAGGAAGTCTCCGTTGGCCTCTAAACTGTTCCAAAGTGACCTGCAAAGGATTTGTGTCATCTCCCTCATCTAGTAGCACATGCGGCACACGCTCAGCTGTCCCACATAACCTGTCCAGCCAGTAACTGTTTTCTCTCTTAGGTCCCAGGACAACTGGCCTCCTTATGAGGTGAGAAGCTGTGATCAGGAGCTGCCCTGCTCTTGGGAAGAGGAAGTGAGGAAGGGGGTGGGGGTACAGCTTCTGGCCCCTCCCCTAGCCTGGAACAGAGGGGAACCATCTGATCTCAGAGGGCCTGGGCTGGGGACACACTAACTGTTCTCCTCACTCCCCCTTGTCCCACCCTCTACTTCAGTGCCTACCTTCCTGACAAGAAGCATCGTGGACTAACCTTCCTCACTCAAGGTCAAGGACTCCGGTTCCAGCTCCATCCTTCTACCTCCCACCAGGCCAGGCCAGACCACAGCAACTCCTGTCCCCCACCCCCCCACCCCAGACTCGTGGGTTGTGTTTGACCTCAGTCAATGACAAGCATCCTGGGGACCAGATGTGTCTGCTGGGAGAGACCTGGATCCCTGAGCACCCTGGACACCAGTCAGGAAACCACTGGACTGAACCCCCTAAGGTCCTTCCACCAGGAAAAGTCTGTTATCCTGCCATTTTACTTCTACTGTGTCCTTTCAGGATATGATACAAACCATAGTGGGAAAACCGGATGGATGTTGGGGGTGTAAACACAGAAGCTCAGTGCTTTCCTTACGCAACTGCAGAACTCCCATCCAGAAACAGGCCCTTCCTGTTCCCAATCCACAACTGTCCTCTGGACTTCCTTTGTGACCCAGCAGGTTGAGGATCAGTGTTGTCATCGCAGGGGTTCTGGTTGCTGCTGTGGCTCAGGTGTGATCCCTAGCCCACTAACTTCCACAGGTGTGGGATGCAGCCAAAACCAAAACCAAACAAACAAAACACCAAACCCAAACCGGCCTCTGAACCTGGTGCGAGAGAAGATTTTGTCCTCCACCCCAGCCCCAACTGCCGTTGCCTCTCCGGGAACAGAGCGCCTCCAAGGCCAAGAGTTTTCCCTGAAACCTGGCCAGGGTTCTGAAGACGCCCTGGTTCTCTCAAAGCCTAAGTCGGAGCTACTCGGAAGGCACCATCTTCCTCCACCTTCTCAGCGCCGCCGCGGTGCTGCGGGGCCACCTACTGCACCAACTTCTCTCTCTTCTGCCGCAACTGGAGGGACAGCGGCCGGGCTCTGGACGCCGGGACTAGACAGGTCCCCCCTTCCCAGGGGCAGGGGCGGAAAAGCGGGGCGCCTGCGGCGAAGTCCACGGAGAAGCCGCCGGCTCCCCCCACAGTGCAGCTTCCCGCCCGAGGACGCACGTGTGTGTATGTGTACAATGTGTACACGTGTGTACAGCGAGCAGCCCTTCTCCAGAGGAAAGGCAGCGTGCGTATAGCAGCGGAGGACTGAGGACGCGCGGGTTCGAAGCTGCTCAGTTATTCCGGCCGCGCTCAGAGCGCCTTGGGAACTGGGACCCTCGCGCGGGCCTGCGCCTCGGCACCATGGGCTCGGGGTGGGAGTGGCGATGCTGCAGAGTCAGGCTCTAGGCAGCAAGTGTTGCGACTTCCTGCCGCTGGAGACCCGGACCCCTGACCCGGGAGCCTGCAAACGGTGAATCCTGGGCGCTTCCTGGCGGGGCTTTCTCCCGGCTGCACTCTTGCAAATTGCACCGCAGCCTCAGCGCTTCAGGGCGTGGTGGCGACTGGCACTGCTTTTAGGAACGGCAGGTTTTCCTCACTAACTTGATTATATGCTGTCTGCTCCGTTACGAACCATGGAAATTTCAGACGTCGCCTACACCTAGGAACCTGCACAAGTGTCCGTGCACTTCAGAGTCCTAGGCGGGGTGTTTCAGTGCCACCTGCAGGCGGCTCTCCCGGAGGCGCTGTGACTGGAGGCGGTGTTCCCCCGCAGTCCATCCCCGCTGGAGGGACCCACGCAGAGCAGGGGTGAAGTCCACTCGTGTAATGGAGAGACAAAGAAGTTAGACGGAAAAGTACATACTGTACAATTTACAGAAAATACAAACCAGGTGAAACGGATGTATCAGAATTTTCCAGGGAAACAGAACCAATGGAATGTATCCTCTTCAAATCTCTTGAAATATATCCCTTTTATTTTTATTTATTTATTTTTGTCTTTTGTCTTTTTAGCTGCCAGCCTATGCCAGAGCCACAGCAACTAGGGATCCTAGCCGTGTCTGTGACCTACGCCGCAGGTCACAGCATCGCCAGATCCTTAACCCACTGAGTGAGGCCAGAACTAGAACCTATGTCCTCCTGGATACTAGTCAGGTTTGTTAACCACTGAGTCAGGACGGGAACTCCAAATCCCTTTTATATAAAATGAATCCCTAAATATATGCATGGAGAAGTCAATATGTATTTATATTTAAAAGTTTTAAAGAGTCAGCTCATGTGATTGTGGATGCTGACAAGTTTGAAGTCTGTAGGACCAGCTACCAGGCTGGAGACTGAGGCAGGATTTCTGTGTTGAGAGAGGAGAATTCCTTCCTTTTTTTTTTTTTGCCTTTCTCTAGGGCCACTCCTGTGGCATATGGAGATTCCCAGGCTAGGGGTCTAATCGGAGCCATAGGCACCGGCCTACACCAGAGCCATAGCAATGCGGGATCCAAGCCATGTCTGCAACCTACACCACAGCTCACGGCAACACCGGATCCTTAGCACACTGAGCAAGGCCAGGGGTCGAACCCACAACCTCATGGCTCCTAGTCGGATTCGTTAACCACTGAGCCACGACGGGAACTCCTGGTTTTATTTTTTGTTTTTATTCTTTGTGTTTTTTTTGTTTTTTGTTTTTTGTCTTTTGTCTTTTCTTGGGCCACACCCACAGCACATGGAGGTTCTCAGGCTAGGGTCTAATCGGAGCTGTAGACGCCAGCTTACGCCACAGCCACAGCAACTCGGGATCTGAGCCGCATCTGCAACCTATACCACAGCTCACAGCAATGCCAGATCCTTAACCCACTGAGCAAGGCAAGGAATTGAACCTGCAATCTTATGATTCCTAGTCAGATTCATTAACCACTGAGCCACAACGGGAACTCCTCCTTCCTTTTTTTTTTTTTATTAAAATTTTTTAACAGTTTTATTGAAGGATAGTTGATTTACAATGTTGTGATAATTTCTGCTATACAACAAAGTGATTCAGTTATACATGTACACACATCCACACATCATTCTCTCTCTCTCTCTCTTTTTTTTTTTTTTTTTTTTTTTAGGGCTGCACCTGCAGCATATGTAAGTCCCAGGCTAGGGGTCAAATTGGAGCCGCGCTGCCAGCCTACACCTCAGCCACAGCAATGGCAGATCCCTGACCAATGCCAGGTCACTGAGTGAGGCCAGGGATCAAACCTGCATCCTCATGGATACTAGTCAGATACGTTTCCACTGTGCCACATTGGGAACCCCCACACATCCATTCTTTTTCAGATTCTTTTCCCACATAAATTATCACAGAATATTGGTTGAGTTCCCTGTGCTATACAGTAGGTCCCTGTTGGCCAATAATTCCATATACCACAGTGTGCATATGCCAATCCCAACTCCCCAGTCCATCCCTCCCCAGAATTCCTTCCTTTCCCTGGGAAGCCTCAGTCTTTGCTCATAAGGCTTTCAATGGAATGGATGAGGCCTATCCACATTATCTAGCATCCATCCAGCATGGTACAGCTATCTTGTCAACATCCAAAAACATGCTGACCCTGGCATTCCCTTTGTGGCTCAGCAGTTAACAAACCTAAGTAGGATCCATGAGGATGCAGGTTTGATCCCTGGCCTTGCTCAGTGGGTTAAAGATCCAGCATTGCTGTGAGCTGTGGTGTAGGTCACAGACACAGTTTGGATCCCATGTTGCTGTGGCTGTGGGGTAGGCCTGTAGCTATAGCTCTGATTCGAACCCTAGCTGGGGTGCCACAGACATGCCCCTAAAATAGAAAACAAAACAAAACAAAAACAAAAACAAAAACAAATGCTAGCCCTTCCTGGGAGTTGATGCAAAATCCTTGAGTGATATTTACTCTTCTCCTTGATGTCCCATAACTTACATACTATGATGTCAATAGTACACCTTGTGTCATATAATAAGGGAATACGAGGGGAAACAACAAAGATATTTACTATAGGTGTGTGCATATGCACATTTACCCTATGAATATACCCTTAACCAGATAAGAAATATGTCCTAGTTTCTGCAGCTGGCCACTGGTGACTGTAGCACACCTTCTACTGTCCATCCTAGAGTCCCTTTGCCTTTAGCAAGCATCTCAGCTGGTTGTGGATCTTTATTTGGGAGGGTGACCCAAAACTTCATTTGAGCCATTAGTTCTTCTGCTTGCATTAGGCCCTGGTTCCCCCCGACTTTAACCACAGGTCATGGAATCCTAGGAGATAGGTACTGCTCCTCACTTCTGTGAGGCAGCAGCCCAATCTCCCCTTGATATTCAGGACCCATCACCCCAGACAGCACGGTAACTCCTTTTCTGCCTGTTTAATCACAGCAGTAAGGAGCCCATGTGGCTCCAATGCAATGGCATCATTGTGTCTCCTGACAGAAGCACTCCTCCCTTTGGAATTAAGACCTTTGGGCAGAGCAGGAACAGGAAACAAAAAGGTCAGTGGTGACTAGGGGCAAACATGTGTGGTGCCCCTCCCACGTCCTCCGCTGGATTCCTGGCGTTGGGGAAAACAGCACCATGTACAGGATGCTGGCTCAGAGCACACACAGCCTTCTGGGAACCCTGCCCCAGCCCTGCAAGCTGTGACTCCATCTTTCACAAAGCAGTCCATGCTCCCATCACTCTTGCTCCTTCAGGACCAGGGGGATCATGGTAGGACATGTGAGTTCATGGACAGGGGCCATGGCCACACTTGATGTGCCGTGAAGCAGATTCCTTGATCAGAAGCAATGCTGTGTATTGGAGTTCCCTTGTGACACTTTGGGTTAAAGATCCTGTGTGGTCACTGCAGTGGCTCTGGTCACCACTGTGGAGAGGGTTTGATCCTGGTCTGGGAAATTCCACGTGCCAAGGGTGTTTGGCAAAAAAAAAAAGGGGGGGTGTGGGGAGCAGTGCTGTGTGGAACTCCATGATGGTAGTTTTGGCAGAAGCCCTGTGTGATGGAAGACAAATCCATATGCAGAGTATGCGTCTCTTTCAGTAAGAGCAAAATGCTGCCCCTTCTGTGATGGAAGTGGTCCAGTGTCATCAACCTGCCACTAGGTAGCTGGCTGGCTCTCTTGGAGAATGGTGCCATACAGGGACTCCGGGCTGGTCACTGCTGCTCCCGATTGGGCACCCAGTGGTGGTGGATCCAGGTCACCGTGGGCAAGTGGAAATCCACGTACGACCTCCACCCCTGACTGCAGACATGTTCATGAGCTCACCGGGTGATGACAGGTGACTGGGTGGCATCCACTGACCTGTGGACCAACAGCTGCCAAACCAGCTACCACCGGATGTGTTCATTTACTAGAGCCCTGAAATCGCATCTGTAACAGCAGCTGTAGTGGCAGTGCCTGCCTGGGTAAGTGTACAAGAACTGGTCATTCTCCAAGATCCATCTGTTTTTTGCACAGGCCTTGTACCCTGTAGGTGAACTGAATGGGGCTGTAGTGAGGGTGGGCACCCTTCATCCAGGCTCTTGTTAGTGGTAGTGGCCTCTGCAGGCCCAGAAGTGCAGTACTGCTTTAGGTGCTGTTTTCCTCCATAGGGGCCATTCCAGTGGCTTCCACTTGGCCTTTCCCATCAGAATATCATGCCTTCACAGGTCAGGGAGCCAGAGTGGGGATTCTGACAGCTGCTGAGTATGTCTGCCTCGCACACTCCAGAATTAGGGAAATAGCCATAGGAGGGGTTTGGGGACCCACTGTGAGACATACCTGAGCTAAAATTCCCCTGGTCAACTGACCTCCACAAGGCCTACCCTGACCAGTGGACCACAGTGATTTTTTGGGGTCCCTTGGAATTAGGGTCAGTTCAGGGTTGGTGCTCAGTAATTCCTGAAAAGCCTAATTACTTCCTTTTCCCCACAGGATAATGACTGTGATGAAAGGCCCTGGGTCCCGGAGGGAAGCTGAGAGGAAGGTTAACAGGGTCTATTTTGGGCAGCACAGCAGGGTCTTTCCTCCAGGGGACCTGGCTTCCCCTTTACTCAGGGTTTTTGGGTCTATAAACTGGGTCAATCTGGTGTTGATCGCAGTCACTATCCTAACTGCTGCCTTGAATCTCCTGTACATTATGTACATTATGTAACTGGGCACATCTTGTCTTTGGCAATGGTCCTGCTCTCCTGGGACCCAATTATTCCAAATGCATTTAAGGATCCTGGATCAGTGTCAGCAGTTCCTACTGTGACCCCATGCCTACAGGAAAGAATGAGCACAGGAGCTCTTCAAGGTTGCAGAGTCTCCCTCACAAATTCCTATCTCACCACCACGGTGCAAGTGGTATTCTCTGGGCCCTCCTGGGGTGGGGTGAGCGGGTGTTACAGAATAAACCCTCTAACATGCCAACCTTCCGAGGCCTCCGGATCCCTTCCTTTACCATAGGCCAAGGCAGGTCTGGCACTCCTTCATTTAGTGTGCATCATCTTTTGGTCTATTTCTCAGCTCTCCAAACAAATGGTAGAGTCCTTTCTAACCCCTTGACCTACATCACTGAACCCAGAATCTCTGCTCAGGGGTAAGATTTCAGAGAGACAGCAGTGGGTGATGGTTTGAAGGGAGATCTTAATTTTCTGCTCAGGAATTGACCAGGAATCCTAGCCACTAGACTAGCTAGAGGCTGAAAGCAGAATTGCCCTGATTCTCACTCCCCTGCCTCTGTTGAAAGCAAAGGTGTTTCAAGGAGTCAAAGACTGTCAAAATAGGTGTCAATTTATCTTTAAAAACGCAGTACAACATGTGGGAGAGCATGGAAATACAGAGAATTAGTCTATTTATCTAAGACAGAAGCAAAGCAGTAATACACACCCAAAGGAGTAGTGAGGGTGCAGGTGTCCCCCCCTCAGTTAGGGTCTGCCAGAGAGGTGACTTAAACCACTCATGTGGAGTAGTTCTTCTGCTCTGTCTTCCTTTAGCTAATTATCTTGCTTTATCTTTCACACCTGACCAGACCCAGGGCCCTCCCTGATCTGATCTTTTGGCCAAGGTGGATTCCAAAGCCGAGCAGGGTGGGTAGATTATTTAGACTTATTATGGCCTGGCACCCCCTCCCTCTCTGACCCAGAGGGGGGTCTCTGCGCATGTGTAGTTGGGGTGTCCTTGATCCTGAGGATGGGGAGTACCTGACCTCTTTGTTCTTTTGTCCAAGAGGGCTCAGCCCCTCTTTTGATGCTGTCATTACCATTGTTTAACAAGTTCACAGAAGTTATTTGCCTTGTGCCTATTGTATTTCTATCTTGAAGCATAGGACAGGTGGCTGGTTGGTAAATGTGAAAACAAGAGGCTAGTTGTGATGTGTCTATCCTGGAGCCCATTTATCTTCTGCTTCAGGTTCATACAATAAATTCAGCCCGATCCTACTTTATTTGCCTTCCACCATTATTCCACACTCTTTTAAAAAATTGCTCTATAAAGGAGTTCCCGTCATGGCTCAGTGGTTAACAAATCCGACTAGGAACCATGAGGTTGCGGGGGTTTAATCCCTGGCCCTTGCTCAGTGGGTTAACGATCGGGCGTTGCGGTGACCTGTGCTGTGGGTCGCAGACGCGGCTCAGATCCCAAGTTGCTGTGGCTCTGGTGTAGGCTGGTGGCTACAGCTCCGATTAGACCCCTACCCTGGGAACCTCCATATGCCATGGGTGCGGCCCTAGAAAAGGCAAAAGGACACACACACACAAATTTGCTCTATAAAAAAAAGAAAAAAAATTGCTCTCAAAAATAATCTCTTTAAAAAAAAATCCTTCTATTCAAGCTTCCACCCATATAATCTCTGACCTCCATTGATCTACTTACTGTCTCAAAACCTATAATTTCTTCTTAAGGTTTGGAGCTTGTCGACACACAAAAACACAACCTGAATGTTGAGAGTTAAGTTTTTCGGTTTTTTGTTTTTGTTTTTTGTCTTTTCTAGGGCTGTACCTGTGGCATATGGAGGTTCCCAGGCTAGGGCTGTAGCCACCGGCCTACACCAGAGCCACAGCAACGCGAGATCTGAGCCACGTCTTCGACCTACACCACAGCTCACGGCAACCACGGATCCTTAACCCACTGAGTGAGGCTTCCTAGTCGGATTCGTTAACCACTGAGCCATGACAGTTAAGCTTTATTTGGGGCGAGATTAGGACTTAAGTCCAGGACAAACCTCTTAGGTAGCCCTGAGAAACTGCTTTGAGGTGAGGGAGGAAGCTAGGATATATGAGTTTTTGCAACAAACAGGAGGTAATAAGAACGAAAGATTTACGGATAACCAGATTTACAGAAGATGATTTATGGGAAAACCAGTTTTTGTGGGAAGACATAAAGGTCTTAGTGGAATCACTCCGTTGATATGGTTTCCTGAGTCCCCTCAGGGCTGACTGGCCCACCCTTGGCAGTAGCTGTTCTCACAGATGACATCTTTTGTTTTGTCCACTAACTTTCCAAAGAGGAAAGGAGGAATATCAAGATATGTCATACAGGTGAAGGGGGAGGTGCATGTAGCCTTGCACACATTTTACAGAAGTTTGCTGCTGGTCTTGTGAAGGTTACTACTAGTCACAGACATTAGTCATCATGAATGAATTTCAGTGTTTTTCTAGATATGAGAAGATGCAATAATTGGGCTCATAAAACCTTCTCCTAAAAATATCTAATAGTCTGAAGATCTGTTCATCCACTTTTCCCAGAGCACAGAAGCCTCAGTCCTGGTTTCCACCCTGAGCTTAGATCAGGAGGTACTGTGGGTGGGCAGCTGCAGTAGAGGCTGATGGCAAGTGCTAAACTTCAGTTAACAAGCTCCTGTAAATCCATAGGACTTTCATAGACAGTACTTTCTTTGGAAATGAGTGCCTTTGAACTTATGTTATAATAGTTCTTAGTACTCATACCTGCAACTCAGGGATTTCGGCCTTTGCCTCTTAAAACGCCAATAGAAACTGACCATTTTTAGTGGTGGGGGGCAGGCACGTGAAGGCACTTCCAGCAAGACCAAGCATTCCCCACCTCCCGGTGGGGGCATCTCCCAGCCCGCAGTCCGGCCTCCCTGCCGCAGCCAGATGCACGCCCGTCTGCGCTGCCCACTCTGGTGTGCACCCCGCTGACCCGCTCCAAGCACCGCGTCAGCGAACAGGGGCAGAGGATATTGAGTCAGGGCAGAGGCCTGCTGACAGCAGTCTTAACCTTTGCATTCTCCCCAATTTCTACACATCGACAGTCAGTTAACTTTCTTCAGATGGTGGCGGGAGTCCCAAGAGGCCAAGGGACCCCGTGAGTTCAAAGGGCGGGGAAGAGTGAGGCCTCCGAGGGGAAGTACAGGCTCAGGAGGGTCCCGCTGATTGTGACGAGCCCGGGGCGTGACAGCGAAGCGTAACGGCCTAGGGCGTGGCCTCGCGGAATAGGCGGAGCCGAGGCGGGGTGGGCCTCGTGGGGTTGCTCGACCTTGGGCTGGATCTCTTGGGGTACGACGGACTGGCGCGCGGCCTTGCGGGGCTCTGTTGGGCTGAGCGCGGGGGCACACGGAGTTATGGTGGGCAGGGCGTGGCCTCACGGGGCTTGACGGCCGGGGGGTGGGGTGGGGCGGGCCCCCAGGGGTTTGACGGACATGGGGCGGGGCCCGCGGAGTGTAACAGGCGGGGCGGATGTGTGGCCTCGCGGGGTAGGGAGGGCCGGGGCGGGGAAAGTCTGAGGATTATGAGGCTGGGGGGGCGGGGCCTGGAAGGGAGTCTCACGGACTGGGGCGGGGCCTCGGGGGTATATAGGAGGTTGGGGGCGTGGCCTCGCCGGGTATGGATAGCTGGGGGCGGAGCCCGCGGGGTATGATGGGCCGGGGCGGGCCCTCGCAGGGTGTGACAGGGTAGGGGTGGGACCTCCCCGGGTATGACGGGCTGGGGCGGGGCCTCGCAGGGAATGACGGGCCGGGGGTGGGGCGCCGCGCAGCACGGGGCGCGCAAGCAGCACGCGGGAAGCACTGCTGCGCGCGCCCTGGCCCCTGGTCCCAGTGGGCTGCGGTCCGCGCGCAGCCGCGCCTCCCTCTCGGAGGCGGGAGGAGCCTGCCGCAGCCATGTTTGTGGCGCGCAGCATCGCGGCGGACCACAAGGATCTCATCCACGATGTGTCTTTCGACTTCCATGGGCGGCGGATGGCCACCTGCTCCAGCGACCAGAGCGTCAAGGTGCGCGCGGGGCCGAGCCCGGACGTGGGGCAGGAGCGTGCGGGGCCCGCCATTGGAGCGGAGAGGCGCGTGGAGAGTTCGGTCCTCCCGATGTGAGGCGTGCTACTGGGCACGAGGCCTGGAGGTCGTCCAGTGGGCAGCCTCTGTCCTCCCCCCGGGTATTGTGGGATCACTGTCACCCGGGGCCGCAGGGGGCGCGTGCTTGCACGCATCACGGCGGCGTGCGCGCCCCCGCCGTGGGGGACGCCGGGCGCGCGGGTCAGCCCTTCTCGGTGGGAGCGCTGTGGCGGGCCCGTGCCCGGGCCCTGGGTCGCGGAGTCGCCATCCGCGCCGTTTGGGTCTGTCCTCGCGGCGTCCCCCGCCCCTCCGCAGACAGGCCGCGCCGTGAGAGCTCGCTCCTCCGGCTGTCGAGTTGGCTTGCGAGGGGCCGGCCCTCCGCCCTCCGTTTGGGTGTAGCGTAATGTCTGTTAACAGAACAGGTTTCTTTACCCGCTGAGTACTCGGTCTTCTAGTAGCTTTGTGCGCCAGCAGTGTTGCAGTGAAAATCATCATTAACTTAGCTTGTTGTATTTCTACGGTGATTGCCTTAGGCACATTCCAGTAGAGAAATGAGTGCGTCTTTTAAAAGCTTTTGAGAATAATCTGTAGATTGCCTTGTTGGGCTTGTATTACAACTGAGGGAGAAGAGTATTGTGTTATTATCGTCCATGTCGGGCATCATCAGTGCAGTTCAAATTTTTGTTGTTTTGTTGTGGTGAGTACATATAACAAATTTCTCAACCACTTTTAAGTATACAGTCCAGTGGTATTAAGTACGTTTATATCTTTGTGCTACCGTCACCATCATCCATCTCCAGAACCTTTTGATTTGGCACTGTGCCCATTAAACATTCACTCATCAGTCCCCCCGCCCCTGGCACCCACCTATCTGCTTTGTGTCTCTGAATTTGACTCCTCTAGGGACTCCTATAAGTGGAATCTTAAAAAATATTATCTTTTTTGTGACTGCCCGATTTCACTTAGCATAATGTTTTGAAGTTTATACATGTTGTAGCATGTATCATGATTGCTTTCCTGTAAAGGAAATATTTAAGTTAAACTTAAAAATTTTCAAAGGCTTATTGTTGGAGTTCCCACTGTGGTACAGAGGGTTAAGGATCTGGCATTGCCACACCTGTGGATTGGATTTGACCCCTGGCCTGGAACTGCCATCTGCCCTAGGCACAGCCAAAAAAGGGGGGCGGGTGCTGAATGTTGTACACACCACGTTTTACTTATCACTCATCTGTTACTGGAGATGGGTTTCCTCTACATTTTAGTTGTGAATAATGAATGCTGCTATGAATGTGGGTAAACAAACACCTCTTCAATATCCTGCTTTCAGCACTTTTGGGTGTAGATTCAGAAGTGGAATTGCAGGATCATGTGGCAAATCTTTTTTATTAGAGGAGTTCCCATTGTGGTGCAGTGGAAACGAATCCGACTAGGAACCATGAGGTTGCAGGTTCAATCCCTGGCCTCACTCAGTGGGTTAAGGATCTGGCGTTGCCCTGAGCTTTGGTGTAGGCCTGCAGCTACAGCTCTGATTCAGACCCTAGCCTGGGAACCTCCAAGTGCTGCAGGCGCAGCCCTAAAAAAAAAAAAAATTTATTGGCGTATACTTCATTTACAATGCTGTATTAGTTTCAGGTGTATAGCAAAGTGAATCAGTTAAACATGTGTATATGTTTATGTCTATCTATCTATCTATCTTTATCTCAAATTTTTTTTCCCATATAGATTATTGCAAACTATTAAGTAGATTTCCCTGTGCTATACAGTGTTCTTGGGGCAATTCTTTTTTTTTTTGCTTTTTAGGGCCACACCCGTGGCATATGGAGGTTCCCAGGCTAGGGGTCGAATCAGAGCTACAGCTGCCAGCCTGTGCCACAGCCATAGCAATGCCAGATCCGAGCCATGTTGGCGACCTACATCACAGCTCACTGCAACACCGGATCCTTAACCCACTGAGCAAGGGCAGGGACTGAACCTGCAACCTCATGGTTCCTAGTCGGACGCATTTCCCATGCGCCACAACAGGAACTCTGGGGCAATTCTATTTTTATTTAAAATGGTTTTTTTGTTTGTTTTTTGTTTTGGTGCCCTACCCAAAGAATGTGAAGCTCCCAGGCCAGGGATTGAACCTATGTCACTGGAGTGACCTGAGCCACTGCAGTGACAGTGCTGGATCCTGCAGCCATGCAATGCCAGATCTGAGCTGTGTCTGTGACCTACACCACAGCTTACGGCAGTGCTAGATCCTTAACCCCACGCTAGGGGTTGAATTGGAGCTGCCAGCGTTTGCCGCAGCCACACCGGATCTGAGACACATCTTCGACCTATACCACAGCTCACGGCAATGCTGGATCTTTAACCCACTGAGCAAGGCCAGGGATCGAACTCAAGTCCTCATGAATACTAGTCAGGTTTGTTTCTGCTGAGCCAGGACAGGAACTCCTATCATTACTCTTTTTTTTTTTTGCTTTTTAGGGCCACACACGTGGCGTATGGAAAGTTCCCAGGCTAGGGGTTAAAATTGGCTACAGCTCCTGGCCTATGCCATAGCCACAGCAACGTGGGATCCAAGCTGTGTCTGGAAACTATACCACAGCTCACGGCAACACTGGATTCCCCACCCACTGAGCGAGGCCAGGGATTGAACCAGCATCTTCATGGATACTAGTCGGATTCATCTCCACTGCGCCAATGAGGGTAACTCATCGTTACATTTTTTAATAGGTTAAAATGTCATCCTGGTGTTTTTTGTTTTTTTTTTTTTGGTCTTTTCAGGGCTTCATATGTGGCATATGGAAGTTCCCACGCTAGGGGTTGAATTGGAGCTGCCAGCGTTTGCCACAGCCACACCAGATCTGAGACACGTCTGCGACCTATACCACAGCTCACGGCAATGCTGGATCTTTAACCCATTGAGCAAGGCCAGAGAAAGAACCTGCATCCTCATGGATACTAGGCAGATTGTTTTTGCTGAACCACAACAGAAATTCCTGTATCCTGTATTTTTGTGGGTAGTCAGGTTCAATATTTTGCATTTTGCATTTATTGTATATACAGTTGATCCTCGTTATTTATAAATTCTGTGTGAATTTTCTTATTTTGTAAAATTTATTTTTGCAACCCCAAATCAATACATATGCTTATTTGTTGACATGAGCAGAGTGGCAAAAAATTGAATTTCAGTCATCATCCAGTGTGCATTCCCAGCTGAGGTTGGAGAGGTGACACTGCCTTAGAATTTGGCTCTTGCTGTAAATAAGTGTCCTCATGTATTTAGTGCTACATTTCGCCCATTTTTGTATTTTCTGGTGTTGATTTCCACCGTCTGGAGGGGTCCCCAGTTGCCGTGCTCACGTGCCGCATGGAGGTCCCACATGCAGGAGGCCGTGATGTATCCTGCTGAGGATGTGTGTAGGGGAAGCTTCATTCAGACGTGAGTTATTGTGCTGTTGGCAGTGAGTTTAGTGTTAATGAATCAATAATGTATATGAAATAAGGTTTGTTTTTTTTTTTTCCTTTCTTTTTAAGGCTATACCTGAGGCATATGGAAATTTCCAGGCTAGGGGTCGAATCAGAGCTGTAGCTACTGGCCTACACCACAGCCACAGCAATGCAGGATCCGAGCCACATCTGCAACCAACCTACACTGCAGCTTGTGGCAACACTGGATCCTTATCCCACGGAGCAAGGCCAGGGATTGAACCCACATCGTCATGGATACTAGTCGGGTTCTTAACCTACTGAGCTACAACAAGAACTCCGAAATAAGGTGTTATTAAACAGATACACAAAACAAGATTATGTATTGGCTGACAGTCATGACCAGAGGTCCTTATGAACCTCACCTTGTATTTCCCAGGAGGCGTGGTCAGGTATTTGCTACCTCAGTGTTCATAGCGACATCATAGGACATAACCACCATAAATAACTAGACTTGACTGTAGCTGTAATTGTCTCTGTTACTTGTTAGAATGAAGAGTCCTTGGCCACTCAGTGCTCAGCACGGTGTCTGACATAAGGTTCTCCATAAATATTGGACTGAATGAGTGAATGTTTGCTTACTGGTTATTTTCTTTTGTGAATTTATGTTCCTTTCCTTTGCCCTAGTACTGACTCTGTTAATGTTTTGCATATTAATTTGCAGCAATTCTTGGTATAAAATATCTTTTTTTCTTATAGGTCTGGGACAAAAGTGAAAGTGGGGATTGGCATTGCACTGCTAGCTGGAAGGTTAGTGTTTATTTTTACAGTGATTTAAAGAAATTGAAACATTTACTATTTGGTAGCATCAGTACTTGTTTTGATGAGAATTATAAAATTTATACTTTTCTTTACATTTTTAACTGTTAAAGAAACAAATATACTTCATTTATTTATTTATTTATTTTTGTCTTTTTAGGGCCGCATTCATGGCATATGGAGGTTCCGGGCTAGGGGGCCAGTTGGAGCTGTAGCCGCTGGCCTACGCCACAGCAACTTGGGATCCGAGCCGAGTAGTCTGCGACCTACACCACAACTCACGGTAATGCTGAATCCATAACCCCCTGAGCAAGGCCAGGGATTGAACCTGCGTCTTCATGGATGCTAGTCAGATCCATTTCTGCTGTGTCACGATGAGAACTCCCCCTGAAGTGTATAATTTAAAAAAAATATCTAGGAGTTCCCATCGTGGCTCAGTGGTTAACGAATCCGACTAGGAACCATGAGGTTGCGGGTTCGGTCCCTGCCCTTGCTCAGTGGGTTAACGATCCGGCGTTGCCGTGAGCTGTGGTGTAGGTTGCAGACGCGGCTCGGATCCCGCGTTGCTGTGGCTCTGGTGTAGGCCGGTGGCTACAGCTCCAATTGGACCCCAAGCCTGGGAACCTCCATATGCCGCGGGAACAGCTCAAGAAATGGCAAAAAAGGACAAAAAAAACCCCCCAAACTATTTATTTGTTTATTTTGTTCTTTTTTAGGGCCGCAACTACAGCATATGGAGGTTCCCAGGCTAAGGATTGAATCGGAGCTGCGGCTGCTGGCCTACACTACAGCCACAGCAATGCTAGATCTGAGCCGCATCTGTGACCTGCAGCTCACAGCAATGCTTGATCCTTAACCCACTGATTGAGGCCAGACATCGAACCTGCATCCTTGTGGATACTAGTGGGATTCATTTCTGCTATGCCATAGTGGGAACTCTGTGGATTTTTCTTTATTAGTAAAATGTTAGAAAACTTGAGTCCAGACTGCAATCCTAAATATAAAGTAGCTTTTAAAAGTTAAAAGTTCTAGAATTTAACTTTTTATTTATTATTATTATTATTATTATTTTTGTCTTTTGTCTTTTTAGGGCTGAACCTGTGGCATGTGGAGGTTCCCAGGCTAGGGGTCTAATCAGAGCTACAGCTGCTGGCCTATACCACAGCTCATGGCAACGCTGGATCCTTAACCCACTGAGCAAGGTCAGGGATCGAACTTGCAACCTCCTGGTTCCTACTTGGATTCGTTTCTGCTGGCCATGACAAGAACTTAACATAACTAGAATTTAACTTTTTAAATGTTAAATTAAATAGCTTTCTCCTCTTGTTGAAGTAAAAATATCTGTATTCTGCTTCTTCAAATGAAACATTTTATGTGTGAAATATAAATAAACTTAGTTTTTTTTGTTTTTGCTTTTTTAATTCCTCAGACACATAGTGGATCCGTGTGGCGTGTGACGTGGGCCCATCCTGAATTTGGCCAGGTTTTGGCTTCCTGTTCCTTTGACCGAACAGCTGCTGTTTGGGAAGAAATAGTAGGAGAATCAAATGATAAACTGCGAGGACAGAGCCACTGGGTGAGACGTTGGTTGCTGGTGGGGAGGGGAGGGGGCAGGGGGTGTGCAGGAGCACCCAAGGAGCAGAAGTCTTTCCAGGAATGCTTCAGGTGGTTGGTCAGACCCAGGCCAACTCCCGACCCCCAGGGAGGGGAGAGGGCCTGGAGATTGATCGCTCATCATCTGTGCCTGTGTAATGCATCCTCCATAAAAACCTCCAAAGGACCTCTAGGCTGGTGAACAGTGAGATTCAGGGAGAATAGCGCCTGGGAGGGGTGTGGCTGTTCCACCCCTGCCCTGCCTTTGCCTGTGTTACCGCCCGGCAGGTCGGCACGAGCATAGGTAACAAGTGGGGCTTCTTGGAGTCTGAGGAAGGGTGCTCCTGTGGGCTGAACTCTCAGCCCATGGCATCTAGGGCTGTCTCCCAGTGGAGAGTATCCAAAATGAGTTGCTCCTTAGACACCCCACTGTGTCCAAGATTGTCTCTTGGGGTGGGGAGTAGCTCCTACTCCCACCTTCCGAAAGTGGAATTGTCACCAGAACCCTTTTATTTCTTTAGGGAAATGTCTACTCTAGGCCTTTGCCCATTTTCTTGTTGAGTTGCAGGTTCTTTATATGTGGATATTAATTCCTTACCAGACATACGATTTCCAAATATTCTCTCCCATTCTGTGAATTGCCTTTTCACTATCTTTTTTTTTCTTTTTTTTTGTCTTTTTGCTATTTCTTGGGCTGCTCCCGCGGCATATGGAGGTTCCCAGGCTAGGGTTCTAATCGGAGCTGTAGCTACTAGCCTACACCAGAGCCACAGTAACACGGGATCCGAGCCGCATCTGCAACCTACACCACAGCTCACGGCGACTCCAGATCCTTAACCCACTGAGCAAGGGCAGGGACTGAACCCGCAACCTCATGGCTCCTAGTCGGATTTGTTAACCACTGCGCCACAACGGGAACACCACCTTTTCACTATCTTAATAGTGTCCTTTGGTGCATAAACTTTTCATGAAGTCCAGTTCATTTTTTTCTTTAGTTTCCTTGTGTTTTGGGTTCATATTCAAGAGTTCATTGCCGAATCCAGTGTCATGGAAGTTTTCTCTGAAAGTCTCCCCCCGACCCTACAGCAAATGGAAATTCCTGGACTAGGGGTCAGATTGGAGCTGCAGCTGCTGGCCTACACCACAGCCACAGCAATGTCAGATCCTTAATCCACTGAGCAAGGCCAGGGATCAAACCTGTACCTTCATGGATACTATGTTGGGTTCTTAACCCACTGAGCCATAGCAGGGTCCCCTCTAAAGTTGTCTTTTAGGAGTGTTGTGGTTTTAGTTCTTACGTTTAGGTCTTTGACTCATATTGAGTTAAATTTTTTTTTTTTTTTAGAGCCGTATGTGTGGCACATGGAAGTTCCCAGGCTAGGGGTCAATCGGAGCTGTAGGTGCCGGCATATGCCGGAGCCACAGCAACACCAGATCTGAGCTGTGTCTACAACCTACACCATAGCTTACGGCAATCAGATCCTTAACCCACTTATCGAGGCCAGGGATCAAACCCACACCCTCATGGATACTATTCTAGTTCATTACTGTTGAGCCATGACAGGAACTCTAGAGTTAATTTTTGTACATGGTATAAGGGGTCCAGCTTTGTTCTTGTTCATGTCAATATCCAGTTTTCTGGAGTTTGCACTGTGATGAAACTGGGTAAGGGTCTGGTCTTGTCTCTGCACTGGGCTGACATGAGTTCAATCCCCAGCCCAGTGCTGTGGATTAAGGATCTGGAGTTGCTGCAGTTATGGTCTAGGTGACAGCTATGACTCAGATTGATTTTTGGCCCAGAGACTTCCATATGGCAGGTACGGCCATTAATTAGAAATAAAAAATCCAGGAGTTCCCGTCGTGGCGCAGTGGTTAACGAATCCGACTAGGAACCATGAGGTTGCGGGTTTGATCCCTGCCCTTGCTCAGTGGGTTAAGGATCTGGCGTTGCCGTGAGCTGTGGTGTAGGTTGCAGACGCTGCTCCGATCCCGCGTTGCTGTGGCTCTGGTATAGGCTGGTGGCTACAGCTCCAATTCAACCCCTAGCCTGGGAACCTCCATATGCCGCGAGAGCGGCCCAAGAAAATGGCAAAAAGACAAAAAAAAAAAAAAAAATCCAGTTACCCTAGCACTTTTTATTGAAAAGATTATTTTTTCCCCCATTGACTGGTCTTGGCATCCTCATCGAAAATCAACTGACCTTGTAGGGAGAGTTTATTTCTGGACTCTTATTCCATTGGTATGTCTCTTCTTATGCTATAACACATTTTTAAAAATTTTTTTGGGTCTTTTTGCCTTTTGTAGGGCTGCACCCGTGGCATATGGAGGTTCCCAGGCTAGGGGTCCAATTGGAGCTGTAGCCGCTGGCCTAAGGCCAGAGCCACAGCAACACAGGATCCAAGCTGTGTCTGCCACCTTCACCATAGCTCACAGCATCGCCGGATCCTTAACCCACTGAGCAAGGCCAGGGATCAAACCCGCAACCTCATGGTTCCTAGTGGGATTCGTTATCCACTGAGCCAAGACGGGAATGCCTCTAACACATTTTTAATTACTGTGGGCTTGTATTCAGTATTGAATACATGCTGTTCATATTGTTTTACAGTTTTGTGTTTGTGATGAGGGGTTGGTCGAGTTGCTTTTGCACTGGGGCTTCTTCCGGCCAACTGCTGCTTGAGGACAGGAAAACGTGGGAAGTTTAGAGAAGAGAAGGGATTTTTCTAGGTCAGTCAAGATGAATCAGCGAACTATAGGTTGGCTTTAGGAGTGGTGGCATACAAAGGATTTTTATTTGACTTAATTATTTATATTTAGTTAAGTCCACTTAGCATTGCTATTTCAACATTTGTGTTGTGTATTCTTCAGTGGTGTTTGTAGACAAAACTTTGCAAAGATGCTGTCTTTGAAGTTTATTTGATATTCTTTTGATATTCAGACACCTTAAGATGTATTTTAGTAATCAATAGTAAACTGTTAATTTCTAATTTTATTGACATTTTCAGTCAAGAATCATCTTAGGTGCCAGAAAATAGCTGGTACATGCAGTGGTGGAATTCTGTAATTATCAGGACAGCTGCTTCGTAGCCTTAGCTTGGTCTCTACCAAACGCCTTCTCTTCAGGGTGGATAGAAGTCCAAACAGGGCCAACCAGCTCTTACACTTGATGGGAAAAGTTGCACACCATCCATTTTGCTCTTAAAGTATCTTCGCTCTTTTACTTTGCTGCTCATGGCAGGCATTGCATGACAGAACTGTCCATGTGAAAATTACATTTTCCGGTTTACTGACCTATCTGCTTAAGAAGAGAGTGCCTGGGGAGTTCCCGTTGTGGCACAGTGGAAATGAATCCGACTAGGAACCATGAGGTGTCAGGTTCGATTCCTGGCCTCACTCAGTGGGTTAAGGATCTGGCGTTGCCATGAGCCGTGGTTTAGGTCGCAGATGGCTTGGATCTGGCATTGCTGTGTCTCTGGCGTAGGCGGGCAACTACAGCTCCTATGAGTCCCCTAGCCTGGGAACCTCCATATGCTGTGAGTGCGGCCCTCAAAAAGACAAAAAAAAGACGGTACTTATATAATTTAATAAAGTTAGACTTTCTAAGGCTACTTTTCTTCTGCCTTAAAGGGAATAATTAGTTACTGATTTGTTGCTGATTGCAAACTGTATAAGTGGTATTTTGCCAAGAACTTTGGAAGAAAATTGAGGCCTCCTGGTTTTGAATATCTTACTCAGGGTCAGATACCTAGAAAATGGCAGAGGAGTTCTGATTTCAGAGCCTGTGTTCTTTCCACTCTGCCATCCTTTCCTTCTGTATGTGATATGAATTAATATTTTTTTCAGGTGAAGAGGACAACGCTAGTGGACAGTAGGACCTCTGTTACTGATGTAAAGTTTGCTCCTAAACATATGGGTCTTATGTTAGCCACCTGCTCAGCAGACGGTATAGTAAGAATATATGAGGCACCAGATGTCATGAACCTCAGCCAGTGGTCTCTGCAGCATGAGGTTTCCTGCAAGCTAAGCTGCAGTTGCATTTCTTGGAACCCTTCAAGGTAAGCTCACACAGCAAACCTCTGGAGATATAAGCCTAGTCATTATTTCATTTAGAACCTGGTGGTTTATTTTTTTTTTTGGAAATGCTTTTCTTAGGTAGTCTTGTTTATTACTTTAAAAAATATAGTCGGAGTTCCTGTCATGGTGTAGCAGAAACGAATCCCACTAGGAACCAAGAGGTTGTGGGTTCAATCCTTGGCCTTGCTCAGTGGGTTAAGGATCCGGTGTTGCTGTGAGCTGTGGTGTTGGTCGAAGATGTGGCTTGGATCTGGCATTGCTGTGGCTTTGGCGTAGGCCGGTGGCTACAGCTCCGATTAGACCCTTAGCCTGGGAATCTCCATATGCTGCAAGTGCAGCCCTCAAAAGACAAAAAAATAAATAAAAATAAATAGATAAAAAATATAATAGTTCCCAATATGGTTCAGTGAGTTGAGAACCCATCATAGAATCCATGAGGATGCAGATTAGATCCCTGGCCTTGCTCATTGGGTTAAGGATCTGCCATTAGAGCCAAGTTTTGGTGTAGGTCTCAGACATGGCTCGGATCTAGTGTTGCTGTGGTTGTGGCATAGGCTGGCAGCTGTAGCTCTGATTAGACCCCTAGCCTGGAAACTTCCATATGCCAGAGGTGTGGCCCTTAAAAAAAAAAAAAAGAAGTGGCATTGGGACAGTGTTGGACAGCTTGATCATTGGCTGTGCTAGGAAGCTGCCTCCGAAACAGCTGCCCTTCGCCTGTGCCATTCTGGGCCTGGCTGTTCTGGGGCCTGGCTGTTCTGGGGCCTAGCTGTTCTGGGGTTGGCCATGTTGGGCTTGGCCCTGTCTGAGGCTATGGCCTCTTCTGACTCTTGCCATGAGAGGCTCTGTGGAGGTCACCTACCTGTCCCTGCTGCTTCAACTCCAGGTCATGTCCGGTGCTGGAGTATGCTGAGTACTGGGATTTTGCTTTGTGGTACAGTGGGTTAAAGGTCCAGCATTGCTTCACTGTTGGGTGGGTTCAGTTCCTGGCCTGGGAACTTCCATGTGCTGCAGGTGTAGCCACACACACACATCAATAAATAAAAAAGAGCGAAGTAGCTCTTTTTGCTTTTTCCGCCCTCTCATTTCCAAAGTTTTTTATATTGCTTGTATACTGGCGAGATTTACAGTATTTGTATTTACATGTATTTACATTCTATAAATATTTAGTACAAATATAAGTGGTTTGTCTTGACTACAAGTCGATTCCAAAAATTAAGTACCAAATTTACAAGGTTAGATTATGTAAATATTCATTATAGATGCAAATGTAGTCTATTTTGTGAAAATTACTGTTCACACAGAATAATAATGGCATTAACTCTTAATGGGTGCTCCTTTCCCTTTTTTGCTTTTAGGGCCACCCCTACGGCATATGAAAGTTCCCAGGCTAGAGGTTGAATCAGAGCTACACATGCTGGCCTATACCACAGCCATAGCAATGCAGCTGTGGCAATGCTGGATCCTTAACCCACTGCGCCAGGCTGTGAGCCTGTGTGGCAGTGCTCCAGAGACATTGCTGATCCTATTATGGCGTAGCAGGAACGCCCTTGCTCTTCTGGTTTTAGGGATACTATGTTTATCTTTTAAGTTCTAATCATCTCACTAGGGTCCTTCTTAGACTTTGTTTAGCCCAGTGTCATCTGCCAGCCATGCGAGTTTTCTGGTTGCATTTCTTTTTTTTTTTCCTTTGGCTGTGGCATGTGGAAGTTCCCAGACCAGGGATCGAACCTGCGCCATAGCTGTGACTGACCTGCGCCACAGTGTGGCAACACCAGATCCTTAACCTGTTTCATTACACAGGAACCCCCTGATTGTACTTCTTTAAATGAATCAATTCACGATTGCCCATGACTCATTACTATTGATTATTTGCTTATTGCTTAGAGGTTGGATCTTCTAGAATTATCTCCTCATTGAGAGTGGTTGAACAGAAAGAGCTCCCTTAGCATTTGCTCTGTCTGGTCTGCTTCCTGTCTTCCTGGAATTCCTGCAGATTTCTTGATTTCTGAGGGCACCTGATTTCCAGTGCTGTTGTGGTGTTTCATCATTTCCATGGAGCCTAGGAAGGAGATGATCAGTCTACTGTATTCAGTTTGAGACTTGGGTAGTTTTGCTCACTATTCAATTGTGAGTCATATTGTGGAAAATGGGTGAAATGTGAATATCTTATTTCTGGGTATACAAATGAGGTAGCCTCAATTCAGTTGTTATCTGGATGTTTTATTATTTATTTTTTAGAATATTTTAAAATGACTATATTTTCAATCATCTTAGAATATATTACTGTACTTGTTCTTGCTCAAATATTTAACCTTGTTTAAAAAAAGTTGGATTTGTAGAACATTGGAAAAAGAAATTGGAGTTCCCATTATGGTTCAGTGGAGACAATCTGACTAGTATCCATGAGGACGCAGATTTGATCACTATCTATTCACTCAAAGGGTTAAGGATCCAGCATTGCCGTGAGCTGTGGTATAGGGCACAGACTTGGTTCGGATCCTGCATTGTTGTGGCATTGTTGTGGCGGTGGTGTAGGCCAGCAGCTGTAGCTCTGATTCCACCCCTAGCCTGGGGCTCTCCATATGCGTCGGGTGCGGCCCTAAAAAGACAAAAACAGGATTTTCCTTCCTGGCTCAGCCATTAACAAACCCGACTGGGATCCATGAGAGTGAGGATTATTTGATCCCTAGCCTTGCTCTGTGGGATAAGAATCCAGCTCGGATCTTGCATTGCTGTTGCTGTGGCCATGGTGTAGGCTGGCTGCTATGGCTCCAATTTGACCCCTAGCCTGGGAACTTCCATATGCTGTGGGTGCGGCCCTAAAAACCAAAAAAAATCACCCCCCAAAAAAAACCCCCCACCAAAATTTGTGAGCTACAGAAACTACTATGGAATTTATATCCCTTTGAATAGCCAAGAATCATAAGTAAAGTGTAATTTTATTACTGTACTACTTTTCAGTTTACCTGGTATTTTTCTTATCTCAATGATATGATCTCATTAACTAAAGCTTTATTACTAATGATAAAGATCTAAACCTTTTTTTTTTTTCTCTTGGCTTTTGGAGCCGTGATGGGAACTCCAAGATCTAAATTGTTAATCACATTTTGTTTTTGGCTTCATGAGACTGACAAGACAGATCTTCAGGAAGAAAAACTTTTTTTTTTCTGGGTTCATTACCGCTGCACCACAACGGAGTTCATTCTAACTCTTGAAGTGTCTTTAAAGAAAAAAAAATCAGGGGGAGTTCCCGTCGTGGCTCAGTGGTTAACAAATCCAACTAGGAACCATGAGGTTGCGGGTTCAATCCCTGGCCTTGCTCAGTGGGTTAAGAATCTGGCTGTGGTGTAGGTTGCAGATGTGGCTCAGATCCCGCGTTGCTGTGGCTCTGGCATAGGCTGGTGCCTACAGTTCCTATTAGACCCCTAGCCTGGGAACCTCCATATGCTATAGGAGCAGCCCTAGAAAAGGCAAAAAGAGGAAAAAAAAAAATCAGCTTGAAACCTTTTGGGAAAAGAGCTACTTTCTATTTCAGCCATAAAAAAAAAAAAAAATGTGGAAAATAAGGTGAAAGGCTATGATCCCAGTGCCCATGCTGAGCAACTCGGGGACCCACCTCCAAGCTGTGTTGTGCCGGGTGTGTGGCAGGCTCTAGTCCCAGCAGTGACATGCTGCTTGTGAGTTGCAAGAGCTTCTGGATGCAGTTTTAACCCTCTACAAGTGTGTATCAACATTCTAATCATGTGAGATCCTTTTCCCGCTTCGTTTCCAGCTCTCGAGCTCACCCCCCCATGATCGCAGTGGGCAGTGATGATGGTAGTCCTAATGCAATGGCCAAGGTGCAGATTTTCGAATATAATGAGAACACCAGGTCAGTACTGCTTTGGCTTAGTTCTTGTTTTCAATTGCTTTTTTAAAAATGTTATTTCATTATTTGTTAACTCAATTATGCATTACTCATCACGTATTTGCTGATATCCTGTGATGTGCTAGGTTCTGTGCTTGGCTCTGGTAATATTAAATTGAGTGACTCGGTAATTGATCTCCCAGTGTGTACCACCATGCAGAGAAAGGAAAAATAAAAAATAGTGATTAATTTTATAAACTCTGAGAATCAGAGTGTTAAGAGTTTATGGCTAGGGGAGGAGGCTAGGAAGGTTTATTCAAAAGAAGACCTATAAGGAATTCCCGTTGTGGCACAATGGGTTAAGATCCCAATTAATATCCCTGAGAATGCAGATTCCATCCTGGCCTTGCTCAGTGGGTTAAGGACCTGCCGTAGCCTCGAGCTGAGATGTAGGTCACTTGGATCTGGCCTTAGTGTGGCTGTGATACAGGCTGGCAGCTGCAGCTCTGATTCAGCCCCTAGCCTGGGTTGAGCTGCTTTCCAGCCTTTCTTTGTGCCTTCCTGCCTCTGGAGGCTCTGGGGCTGCCTGGCTGGGCAGTGGCACTCTAGCCTCAGCCTGTGTCTGCGCACGGCTTCTCCTCTAATGTCTGTTTCTCTCCCACCCTGAGCTCCTTAATTATGTCTTTGAAGGCCCCTCACAGATCACAGTCCCAGTTTCTGGGGTTAGGACTTGGACATGCTACATACTGCAGAGGTAATACTTCATTGTGAGCATGATGAAAAAAATTCAGTACCTAGACATGTGGATTGTAAAACTTCACTTCTGATTCTTTTGACATAAATTGTTTTTTCACTAGGAAATATGCCAAAGCCGAAACCCTCATGACAGTCACAGATCCTGTCCATGACATTGCTTTTGCTCCAAACTTGGGGAGGTCATTCCACATCCTAGCCATAGCAACCAAAGATGTGAGAATTTTTACACTGAAGCCCGTGAGGTGAGTTTTTGAAATAGTTACTAATTTTGAATGTTCTCCTACCTCTTGATTGTTTTTATTTGTGGGGGAGAGTGTACAGGAGTCAAATCAGAGCTGCACCTGCTGGCTAACACCATAGCCACAGCAGCGCCAGATCCTAGCCACATCTGTGACCTATACCACAGCTCATGGCAACACCAGATCCTAACCCACTGAGTGAGGCCAGGGATGGAACCTGCATCCTCATGGATACTAGTCCGGGTTCATTACTACTGAGCCACAGTGGAAACTCCAAGAATAGATTCTATTTTTTTTTTTTTTTTGTCTTTTTAGGGCCACACCAGAACATTTGGAAGTTCCCAGGCTGTGGGTCAAATTGGAACTATAGCTGCTGGCCTATGCCCCAGCCACAGCAACTGGGGATCTGAGCCGAGTCTGTGACCTACACCACAGCTCACAGCAATGACAGATCCTTAACCCACTGAGCAAGGCCAGAGGTCGAACCCACATCCTCATGGACCTAGTTGGGTTCTTTACCGCTGAGCCACAATAGGGATTCCCAAGAATGTTTTTTTTTTTTGTCTTTTGCCTTTTTCTAGGGCCACTCCCTCGGCATTTGGAGGTTCCCAGGCTAGGGGTCTAATCAGAGCTGTAGCCACTGGTCTACGCCAAAGCCACAGCAACGCCAGATCTGAGCCTCGTCTGCGACCTACACCCTAGCTCATGGTAATGCCAGATCCTTAACCCACTGAGCAAGGCCAGGGATTGAACCTGCAATCTCATGGTTCCTAGTCGGATTTGTTAACCACTGAGCCACGACGGGAACTCCTGAATTTTTTTTTTTTTTTTTTTTGTCCTTTCTAGGGTTGCACCTGCTGCATATGGAAGTTCCCAGGCTAGAGGTCTAATCGGAGCTACAGCTGCCGCCTACACCAGGGCCACAGCAACTGGGATCTGAGCCGCTTCTGTGACCCACACCGCAGCCCACGGCAAATGCCGGATCCTTAACCCACAAGGCCAGGGATCGAACCCGCAACTTCATGGTTCCTAGTAGGATTCGTTAACCACTGAGCCACGACAGGAACTCCCAGTTATTTGTTTTTGCTGCGCCACAACAGGAACTCCGATTCATGTTTTCTTAGTTATGCTTTATTTAGGCAGATTACTGAAAATGAAACGGATCCTCTGAATGTAACTGGTTCTCTAAATATTTGAAGGAATGGGAGATGCCAGTCTACTTGGAGAAAGTTAAATTAGCGCTGAGACATTCTTGTGAATATCCTATTTAGTTTAGCTTTAATTTTGGAATTTTAATTCCACTGTTTTCTTTCCTTTTTCCCTTCTTTCCTTACTCCTATTCTTCCCTTCCTACTGCTTTCCTTTTAAAATTACTTAATTATTTTGGGGGAAAATCCTCTTTAGACACTGAATGTCTTTTATGTGGTAGGATCATGCAGGTATTAGGGGGTCACAGGAAAGTGACACGGCCTGGCTTTCAATAGCTAGTGAAGGTAGGGGTGTGGATATGCACGTTGATGTGGTATGGGTGTGAGACCATTTTTTTGTTTTTGTTTTTTAATTTAGAACTCTTGTGTGTGGTGTGTACACAGAATTCCTCAAGACACTTTTTTTTTAACAGGAAAGAACTTACTTCCTCCGGTGGGCCAACCAAATTTGAAATCCAGGTGGTGGCTCAGTTTGATAATCATAATTCCCAGGTCTGGAGAGTGAGCTGGAATATAACAGGGACAGTGCTGGCATCATCAGGAGACGATGGCTGTGTCCGACTGTGGAAAGGTAAGATTGCAGTGAAGGAATCATTGCTTTAGAATTTTCACTTGGAAATGAGAACTCTGAAATATTTGGGAAAAAAATTATCTATAGTTATTTTTAATTATAATGTTTCAAGTCTTTACCAGTTTACCTAGTTCGTAGCAGCTATTGACTAACGAATTAAGTTTCCATGTGGAACAAAGTATAACTAATTGTAGCAATGTATAGTATCTTCAGCAGACACTGTCTGCTACATGTGAAACTTGAGCGACTTCTCTATATGCTCAGAATAAAGTCATCTCCTACTTGATGAAACAGTTGCTTTAGCCAGCTAGCCCTTCCTAGGAGAAAATCCAGGGTCTTCCCCACTTCTCTACAACCCCTAAAAGTTAAAGAATCTTGAGGCCCCTGATTCTAAAAGTTTCTTTCAAATTCCTGGCGGAGAGGCTGCAGTTTGTTCATTTTTTTTGTTTTTTTTTTGGTCTTTTTTTTTTTTTTTTTTTTGCTATTTCTTTGGGCCGCTCCCGCGGCATATGGAGGTTCCCAGGCTAGGGGTCCAATCGGAGCCGCAGCCACTGGCCTACGCCAGAGCCACAGCAACGCGGGATCCAAGCCGGGATCCAAGCCGCGTCTGCAACCTACACCACAGCTCGTGGCAACGCTGGATCGTTAACCCACTGAGCAAGGGCAGGGACCGAACCCGCAACCTCATGGTTCCTAGTTGGATTTGTTAACCATTGCGCCATGACGGGAACTCCTGAGGCTGCAGTTTGGGTGCTGAGGCATCAGCTACACTTGCCACGGATGTTTGTCCACTGGGCAGGGGGGTCCTGGGGATCTATGCACCATTCTGGTCAGTGGTGTCCCATGTTTTGGATCCGAAGTTGGGCTGAGTTCATTGACCACAGGAGTCACTCTTCCCAAGGTGCAGTTTTACGGTGGAGCCAGCCTAGACCTCTTTCCCTGGAGGTCTTTGCTGCCCCGCCCAAGCCCAGCAGGCTCCCTCACGTGGATTTCCTGGGTTCAGTGTCTGCATTGACCAGTGCTGCATCCTGAACAATTAGGCGAAGTTGGATAAGCCACTTAAACCCCAGAGGTTGTCTTCCCTAGTCCATGGGAAAGTTAGGTATCTGCATGACTGAAGCTTGCTTAACCAAGAAGGTGACGCTATTACCCACACATTGTAATTGAAATTCATTATAATGAAGACAGAATTAATTTGATATTAATGTAATCACATGGTAACTTGGAGAATTGTCTGTTAATATTTACCTGAAAAGGAAAGGAAATGGATGGTGAAAGCTTTGTTTGTTTTTAATAGCCACACCCGCTGCCTGTGGAAGTTCCCAGGCCAGGAGTTTAATCTGAGTTGCCACTGCAACAGTGCTGATCCTTTAACTCGATGTGCCCGAGCTGGGGATCGAACCCGAAGTCAGATTCTTAACCCATTGGGCCACGTGAGAACTCTGAAAGCTTTTTTTTAATGAATTAATTTTTTTAAAGCTTCAAAAAATTATTGATATATATATATATATATATATATATGTGCGTGTCTTATATAAAAAACATCTTTACCATTTATCCAGAGCGATGTGTAGCCCGTAGGTCTCTTTTATTTAATTGTAGTTTTGTCATTTGAGGACAAGGACACAGACGTAGGCTCCAAAGCATAGTATTAGCTGTGTTCATGTGTTGACTACTTTCCTTTCAGCTAACTATATGGACAACTGGAAGTGCACTGGGATTCTGAAAGGTAACGGGAGCCCTGTCAGTGGGAGTTCTCAGCAGGGAAACGCAAATCCTTCCCTAGGTTCAAATACCCCAAATCTGCAGCATTCACTAAATGGATCTTCTGCCAGCAGGTAGGCTGTTTTATGAGAAAACTAGACATTATCTTCCTTTTAAATCATTCTGGTAGCTGTACTAAAGATGTGCTGTTTCTTGGATTTTAAGCTTGAATGAAGAAATTCACATGTAACTGTGATGCTAGAAAAAAATGCACTTAGGTGGCTGTATATGTGGCTTACTTGGTCTTAATATTTACAGGTAGGTTCTGAGGCTGTTAAACCAAATTGTTTTCTGAAATGTAGTGGTCTCTCAGAAATGCCTATAACTCTGTAAGATTTTACTTTGCTTTGAAGTAGTGAGACGAAGAGGAAATGCTGGACAACACTGGGGCTTTAGTCCAGAGGAACATGAGTGTTGCTAGTGCTGGTAGGGTAGCCTTTGAGTCAGGTGAAAATGAAATTTTAAGTAAAAACACCAATCAAGGCTTTGTAGAAGAGTGAGTTAAAATTTTTTTTTTTTGGTATGTGCGTTTCAAACTTTCATGGAGATTATAAGAGGAAATGGTAAAATTCTGAGTTCTTGATTTTTAGAATTTTCAGTGTATTTTAGATTCTCAGTAAAGAACGATGTCATCTAAAGAATCATCGTTTTGTTTTCATATTCAAGTTTCAAATGTGAATTTGTAAGGTAAAGTTATTTTACTCTGACTTTGTGAGTAATTGGGGATACTGTCCAGGAAACATCAAAGCACAGCTATAACAAGCTGTCCTGTGGTTGTCCTGTTGTGATAAAGTATGTAAGAGAATTGTATTTAAAATGTCCTCAACTCGTTTTATATTGTTATATTTTTATAAAGAAGTCCTGCTTTTTAATAAGTATTTGCATGAAAACAATTTCAGGTTACTATAGAAGATAGCAGATTATAAAGGTTATTTCACGAAGCAGAAGATACTAGTGTTGATTGTGTTTTAAAAATCTGGGTTTTGGGTGCTGCCTGTACTGCATATTTTCTTTTGTAAAGAGCTTTGACCTCTTGATCTGTGTTCTTATTGTGCCAATAACCGTGTGCGTTAGATCTGTGATGCATTTTCCCTTCTCCATTTGTATTATGTCCTTTAACAGAAAGCACAGCTGAGTACCAGCTAACTGGAGTAACTTTGCTGTTTTGCTGCTTGTTGCATGCACACAGGAATGGAAAGCGAGCTCCTTTTCCCCTTCCCCAGCGCCGTTTGACCTCTCCCAAGATACACCAGCAGCCTGCTTACTACTAAACGCAATCCAAAAGGCCTTTAAAAATACAGTGTATATCATTTTTTTTGTACTAGCCAGTTTATTGACACTATTTGAAACTTTTGAAATATAAACGGAGAGGCTTTTTGTTGAGACATTGTCACCAAAACAATTTTTTGAAATGTTTCTGAAACTAACATGGGTTTTAAAATTAAAGGATTGTTACCATCCTCAGTTGTTGGGAGGAGGGAAAAATATCACTTTATTCCATTTGGAGAATATTATTATCTATAGGTGTATGACTTTTATTTTCTAAAACAGTAAGCTAAAATGAATTTTTATAATTTTAATTTGAAGACTGAATAAATATTTTTCATAAAGATTGTTTTGAGTGCTAATTTGTTTACCTTTTGTAGAATTGGTTTATACATGATAATCAGTACAGCTGTTATTTCTTTGTAATATTTAAAAAATATTAGTGAAGGACTAAGAGATGTAGTGAAATGAAAGTAACTTGACTGTATAGTTTGTAGCCAAATTAAACATTTGGTATTGCTTCATTTATAATCTGGTGATAAAATGAAAACACCTTTGTAAGTTCTTGATTCATACTCACTAAAGATATTTCTAATATGTGCTTGTACATTTTTATGGTGTGATTCCGGGGCTTAAGTTTTCCTTCAAGTTGAATTTGGACACATTATTTAAGAAGCAGTTAAAATTTAGCTAAAACTGCATGGACAGTAACCTCCACATTCCATGCCCCAGGATCTTCTTGATTTTGTTGGCTGCTTCATTTAGTTCATGTCTCCTGATGACAAAGCTAGAAATCTTTTTTTGCAAAATTGCTTAAGTATTACGGGTAAGTCATAAAATGGCAGAAGACTAAGAGGACATATTTTTTGAGCCCTTTTACTTATCAAAATTTTGTACTATCCTAAGATTTCTGAAGAAAAACAGCTAAGTATGTTCAAAGATCATGTTTCTTCAAAAGCACGTTGCAATAGCTGGCTATACTCTGTGATTGTCTCTCTGAATTGCTTCTGGGTATCATGTATTCACTAAAAAACGTGCTGCTGCTGCTACTGCTGCTACAGATGAAGCGGTGCTGAAAGAGAAAGCTTACTTGATTTGTAAATTACAGTGCAGGGTCAAATGCGTCTCTGAGAGATTAAGAAATGTTTTAAATTATAAAATTAACGTCTTTTTGTAACATTCATACTGAGAATTTCTTTTCTTTTTTTTTTTTTTTAGCATTTTTAGTTTAACAGATTGTATTTCTTTTTTCAAGTTTCTATACTTGCTTAAACAAGCCTGATTTGAGTAAGGGTCTTGATTTTGCTGTTATGTTCTGTTAGTTTTGGCATGAATATACTAAAGCTTTTTTTTCTAGCATGTGTTTTTTCCTCTTTGGTTCTCTTTGTATTTACTCCTTTTCTCTTTTTCTTCTGTTTTTTCTTTTTTCTCTCTCTGTTGTTTTGGTGTTTTGTTCCTGTCTTCGCTGTTTCAGGTGTTTCTTTCCCCCTCTGGACTCCCCACGGGCTGCATGGAGCCGGCCCAGCTATGCCCAGCTCCCTCCTCCTCCTCCTCTGGTAGAGCACTCTTGCGCTGCTGACACTGCCAGCCTCCAGTATCCTCACCCTCGCAGACCATCTCTCTCTCGGCCTCTTAATCCCTTGCCTGAGAATGAAGGGGTTTAAAACACTGATTTGACACTTAAAGGCCTTATTCAAGTGCTTGTAAATGCTTTCATTCTTGGCTTTTTGTTTTTCTTCATTTTCTTTCAGAAGATTTTTCTAATTTAGGGTCTGTCTTGCATGTACTACAACCAGAACATGGTGTTTGGAACCTAAATGTGTTTGTGCTTCCACATCAAAGGAATAGTTGCCTCGTTGGTTGATAACCTTTGATGAAATATGAGATGTGTACACACAACAGTGACTCTGAGAGTTAACACACAGTAGCTGACTTCAGAACCTTTGGTGAAATACGAGAGGTATACACATGACAGCCACAGTAGCTGGCTTCAGAATGCCTGTTCTGTACATTTTATTTTGAACTGTCACGGTATTAAGTTTCTTGTGATTTGTCATACTGGTTAATGTGAAAGCATATCATTACAAAGATCATTATAAAGTTCACTTTGCCTTTGAGATGTATTAAGAAATGTTCTTAATTTTACAGGCTAATGTTGCAAATGACTAGTTTGTAAAATAAATCATTCCTGTGTATAAAGCAGCAAAACTTAATATGGACTGTTTGGTCTTTTTTTTTTGTTTGTTTTAAAGGAGACTGCCTCTTTTACTACTTGGAATTACTGTTTAAAACTTTTGTAATTATTGTCCAAGTAGATTCTTTAATAAAATATATTTTTAAAGATATGAATCTGTTGACTTATAAAAATAGAATGTATCCTATTTGATGGTTGGTAATGCTTTTATCTTCTTAAAATATCACATTGCTAAAACAAAAAATCCAAACAAATTAAGGGCTAATCATGACATTTATTTAGAAAGGAGAAAGTTATATGTAGACTAATATCTAGAACTGAAAAATGTCCGCTTTCAATATAATATACATTAGATTGTATTCTAAAATGGTATTTTATTTTTTGCTTTTTAGGGCCTCATTCACAGCATATGGAGGTTCCCAGGCTAGGGGTCCAATAGAAGCTATAGCTGCTGGCTTACACCACAGCCACCACAACGCCAGATCCGAGCCACATCTACGACCTGTACCACAGCTCATGGCAACGCCAGATCCTTAAGCCACGGAGCAAGGCCAGGGATGGAACTCACAACCTCATGGTTCCTAGTCAGATTTGTTTCTGCTGAGCCATCACAGGAACTCCCCTAAAATGATATTTTAAAATCTGAAATCAGAATATACTTGACAATAACTGATAAAATGATTAAAACTGTGGGACTAGTAATATTTCAGTTTTCTCAGGAATTCTCATGGCTAGAGAAAGATGTAATTGGAACAGCATGTCTGTAAGCTAATCACATATAGATATAGTTATAAATGTATAACTTATAACCCAATTTTCTTTTCTTTCTTTTTTTTTGTCTTTTTGCCTTTTCGCCTTTTCTAGGGCTGCTCCTGTGGCATATGGAGATTCCCAGGCTAGGGGTCGAATTGGAGCTGTAGCCGCCAGCCTACGCCACAGCCACAGCAACACGGGATCCGAGCCACGTCCTCGACCCACACCACAGCTCATGGCAACGCCGGATCCTTAACCCACTGAGCAAGGCCAGGGATCAAACCCACAACCTCATGGTTCCTAGTCGGATTTATTAACCACTGCACCACGACGGGAACTCCCTAACCTAATTTTCAAAGACTCTTTCCTGTCAGTGTCATAACCCTTGAGCAAAGGATAAATAGCTTCTAAGATACATTTAAGGAACATGTGAATTTTGTTATGTCTAGTAATTTAAATGTTTTGTATGTAGAGTTATCTTAGCATTCCAATGTAAGAAAAAAGCTCTTTCTAAATAATTTTCAAAGGTCTTCATTCTGTTAAAGAATATGTTTAAGACTAGTGGACTTGTCTAGTTTCGTAGTAACAAGGATCTCACTTTAAGCTGGGATCTAGCTCAGGATTAGGATTCCAGGTCTTTGAGATTTCCAATCATTGTAGAGGCACCTGGGATAGGATGGTATAATGAGTTGACACAGACTCTTCAATATTAGTGAATATTGGGCATCTTGTATAAGATACTGAGTCAAATAATCAGAGATATGTAAAAAGGAGGTAGTTTGCATACATTCACTCTGATGGAAGAAGGCATTTACAGAATTTACAAGGGGTAATGAGGATTCAGCTTCATAGTAAAGGTTGAGCAGTACAGTAGGCATTACATTGATTTATTGGAGCCAGCAGGGTTTGGAAGGGATGTGACATCTCACGGAGGAAGGTAGAGTCCAGGGAGATGGTCCAAACCCAGAACAGGATGGGGTGTGTTCAGGCAGGAGGATGTGAGTATTAGTCTCATGAAAGAATAAGATTCATCTGGGGAGCAAGTGAGATTTACATTGTAGAAGGTATCTGTGGTTGACATGTTACCACTCAAAACAGTTGGTAAAGGGGAGTTACGGGAGACACCTGCCTTTTCCTAACTGGATAGGCATTACTTCTAACTCCCTGGGCGGTACCTGTGGCCATGGGGCTGCTTCAAGCTCTACTTGAATGTGGAGATGGGAATTCACTGGGAGTTCTTCGTCTTCAGCTGGCAAGTGAAGTTGGATATGTTAGTTGAGTACTTCCTTCTACAGGCCAATATTGTAGATGCCTTATGCAACTTAACTGGTTTAATCCTCAACCAAACCTTGAGGACACCTGCAGCTTAAAGCTGCGTGAGGCTGCACAGCATAGGCAGTGAGAACACTGAGATTTGAGCAGATTTAGGCAGTCTGGTGTCAAGAGTCTAGGTTCTTGTCCTGCAGATACTTTGGGATCATGGTCGGGTTGCTGGGTGTTTCGGGGAGAGCTCTGGTCATTTGATCTTTGTGAAGGATGGTAAGCTGGTAACAGGGTGGAGCATGGACACATTCCAGCAGTTCACCACCAGCATGTGGCCATGGTGTAGGTAGAGGGCTGCTCCTTACACAAAAATAGCATCCTTTCAGCTCTAGCGCTAAATATTTGGATTATTTTTCAAGATTCAGAAAATCTTGGCAGTGCTTCTTTGCCTGCCTGCTTGTGTCTCTCACAAGCATCCTATTTTAATAAATCTATTTCTGGCCTATCAAAAATATTTGAGATTTTCTCCACTTAATCTTTGTTCATTGAGTGTGGACAGAGGTAGAAGAGGGGGGTAGTTAAATGTCAAGGCTGGGAGATTTCAAGAAGAGATGTCAAGAGAACTGCGGAGATGTCACTGACTCTGACATTTGTGGAAGTAGTGTTTGGGGCCAAGCCAGCCAGAAAACATGGAATGAGTGATGTAAGATGTGAGAGGAGTTGATTAAGGGTAGGAAAGACAGAATGATTTTTGTGAGATGAAACAATTAAGGAAGGGTAGGTGTTTTGCTTCGTTTTTAAGATGGAGAGATGCAGCATTTCCAAAGGCAGAGAGAGAGCAAAACAGTGACATGGCCTGCAGGAATGGTAATTGGGCAATATTTTGGAGGAGGTAGAAAGTCATGTGATTAACATGTCTTTCCCCACCAGGCTAAAATTAGGAATAGGGACTGTTAAAGTCAACTTTTTTCCCCCATTCTCTCCCAAATGTGCTGGGCAGCGTCAATATTCATAACCGGTTTGAATGAAGTTTAGGAGTTTACTTTGGAAAAGAGGGACTGTGTGGAAGAAACTCTGAGATAAAGCGAAGTGGTTTGAGTAAAGCTGAGCAGCAGTAAGGTTTCAGTTAGGGCTTCGTGCTGAGCAGGTGTTGGTGATGAGATTCGTGGCTACGGAGGACGGGAAAACGTAGGAAGGTAATTAGGGATGGATGGTCTCACCCTTTTCCACCCAGACCAACCTTACTGCGCTGTAACAACGACTCGGTGTAGCGCGGACCCGGGGATGACTTAAAACAGTAGCTGCAACCGTGTAAACAAACGTGCGGCAGATGACCGCACATTTCACCGTCCGTTCCTGTAGGGACAGAGTGCCGACGCTTCCGAGGTCGGGGTGTGTCAGGTGAATTGTCCACCCGAAATACTGTAGTACACACAAGGTGAGAGACCGCGCCCGGGTGTCCCGGGTAAGGGAGGGCGTTCTTCTCCAGTGGGCGTGGCTCTCAGGGCGGTGCCTTCAGGCTGGAGTACGACTTCAAGCTTCAAATCCGGGCGCGCACCCTCGTCCAATCAGCGCGCTCGTCCCTTCGCGCTGTCCAATCCAAAGCCCGCTCGGTGTCCCCGCCCCTCGCCTCGTGCCGCGAACCGACGTAAACCCGAGGGGCGCGCGGTACGGCCTAACCCGGCGGCCGCAGTGGGGGACGGGCGCACGCGCACTTTCGATGCTCTCGGACACCGGACGCCCCCTCCTCCGCGAACTTTGAGCTTGCTCGGCCTTTGCTTCCCGCTACGCGGGCTCGGTGGAGGGGCGGCGGCGACTTGTGCTGATGTGAGAGCCGGGCTTCCGGACTCGGGTCTCGTTTCTGTTGCCCGGTCCCGGGCCTCCCCTCCCTCATACGCCCCCCCCGCTCGCGGGCTGGGCGGGCGGGGGTCACGCGCTGCTGACCGGCGGGTCCCGCTGCGGCCCCGCGGATCGTTTCTTGGAAAAACGGGAAAAGAGACAGTGTTTGACGTCACTCTGCTTTTTTTCTCCCGACTGCAGACTTTGTTTGCTGAAGCATGAGGTCCCCTTCGAGGCGGTCGCCTGGAGGACAGCTGTTTTCATGACAGTGTTTTCACTCGCTGTTACCATTTTGAGGTCGTTCGACTGGAGTTTTTACTGCCCAAAATAAACTCTTTCTCCGGATTTCAAGTTTTAGGGCAAAGATTACGGTAAGCTTTGAAAACTGCTATACCAAGTGCCTACCTAGTTGTAAAGAGTGCCCTAGGATTTTGGGGAGGTTTGACTTTGCCTTTGTTCTGCAGCATATGCTTTTGAATGTGTTCACTTATAAACGTAGGCTTCCAGTCGACTACAGCAAATGATATTTTATATATCCAGGCCCGAAATTAAAGTAATTAAATGAGTAAACTCAAGCATGAAAATTGACGTTGCTGCTTTAAGCAAAAATCAAGAGAAATCCCAAACATGGTTACTTAGTTCAGACATAGTCAAGGGAAGTATAACATTGTGTTGTGTTAATACTTAAGGTGATTGAGGAGGGCTGGTAATGCAATATGGATGAGTTAGGGGATTTTCCTTTCTAAGAAAGCTTTAGGAATGTGGGGCAACATGGATGGCTTAGAGCAAGCGTAATTCTTTCTGGGAAAGAGAGACTGCGTATTAGATTGCATCTTGAGGAATCTTCCACTGGATTGTGTTACTGTTTGCATGCTCAGCAAAGCTCTACTGGAGCGCTTTAGCTGTGTCATAATTGATAGGGGTTGTCAGCTTCCTTAGGGGAGCTGCCATGTATGTTGCTTCATGCCACCATGCAGAGGGTCTTTCATAGTTTGTGTATGATAATGATTGTTGCACGAATGATCTTTGCTTAATATCTGATTTTCTTGGATTTGAATCCTAAAGAGGGATGGTAACCTTTAAAGAGATTGGTGTATATTTGGACAGGGTGTATGTATTTGTAAATGAATGAGTGACTTAGTAAGCACAAAACTAGATGCAGGAGGCTAGTTGGAAGATTTGTGTAGTAGTTTAAGGAGTGACATACAGGCAAGGCCTCTGCTCTTAGGAAGCATTCTTTTAGTGGAAGAAGACAGACCAACATGGACAGTGATAAATGCTGGAAGAAATTAAAATGATCGTGGAAAACTGTGGGGCCACTTTGACTTCCTGATAGGGGGTCACCTCGCTTAGAAGGTGACCTTTACCTTGAGGTGAATGTTGGGAAGGAGCCAGCTGTGCAGGTATCTATAAGCGTATTCCAGGCCCCAAGGTAGGGACGGGTTTGGCTGTTGCAGGAATGGAAAAACTAGTGTGTGGTGAGTGAGGCTGGGTGGGCGGGAGAGGAGGTGCCTCACTGAAGTTGTCAGGAAGGTACGGTTCCAGATTCACATGTAATGGCCCCTTTGCCAGTGGAGAAGGAATTGTAGGGTAAGACTGGAAGCGTGGAGGCTGGTTAGGAGGCTTTTCAGTAGGGCAGGGTAGTTGTAGCAGAGACAGATGTGGAATGATTCAGGGTGTTTTCAATGTAGACATGCCTTGCCCTCAGGAATGGGCTCCACTAGATGTGTTTTGTTTGGCAACGATGATTTCACTGAATTTAAATAGGTTCACGTGCATCTGTAGCTTCACTTGGTCTTAGTGTCTGTCAGTGTGTTTGCCTAAAGGCACTGAGTTTGAGATCTCTCCATTTAAGGCGAGGGCTGCATGATGGAGCTGAGGTCCGAGTTCTGGGCATCCCCAGCAAGTAAGGTGAGGATGGAGGGAGGGGAGAAAGGCTGACTTTCTCAGGAGACAGGAAGCCAGGGGAGAGTTCTCAGCTAAGGAGTGATGGCCTTTGACTTGTCCAGCAGGATCACTGGAGTGTAAGGGGTGAGGGGGTGTCTTGGGAGGAGGAGGAGAGGCAGGGAGGCTTCTTGGAAGTAGCAAGAAACCACTTGGCTGTTGGGAGTTGCTGAGGGGTTGCATGTAGGGTGTGTGTGTGGTTTTTGGTCTGAGCACCTGGTGAATGGGGTCGTCATGGCTCTATGGGAACGACTGAAGAGCAAGCTTTTTTGCAGGGGTTCCAAGGAGATGGAATCAAGACTGACGTTAGGGGTGCTTGTTAGAAATCCAAGTGACAATGTCAGGTGGGTAGGGCAGGGGAAAGGCCCCAGGCTGAAGATGGACCTGTCCTGTGGCTTTGGCATCTGGAAGCTGAGGGCAGTCATGCAGAGAGGGTGGGCAGGTGGGAGAGACCCAGGAGCACCCCAGGAGCCGTCACTGGCAGGGGCTGCAGGAGAGCAGGAGGCACCCTCCAAGGACCAAGAAGCAGTCGGTGAAGCCCCGAGCCCAACAGCTATGAGTCAGAAACCAGGTGAAGGAAGTTTCTGAGAGGAAGGAGTGAGAATTCAGTTGTGTTGGGTCAGAGGCGGAGGTCTGAAAATTGACCTGGGGTTATGGGGCTGTGTAGCAGGGAGGGCAGTGGTGATGTTGACAGGTGTTTGGTGGGGTGGTGGCACAAAGCCAGCCTCGAGTGGAGCTGGGTGGGCACAGGTGATTCCTCCTGGAGGTCTTGTGGGAAGGCAGCGCAGATGGGGCAGCAGTAGCTGCAGGGGTGGCAGGGTCTGAGCTGGAGGAGGGCTTCCTTAAAGGTGGGAGAACGAGCAGTGTTGAGGGAAAGACCGCAGAGCTGGGGTGCTGGCAGGAGGGGGCAGTGCTGGAATCCTTAACCCACTGAGCAAGGCCAGGGATTGAACCCACATCCTCATGATTCTCACTTGGGTTCGTTACCCCGAGCCACAACGGGAACTCCTTACTCGTCCTGTTTTTTTTTGTTTGTTTGTTTTTTATTTTTTTAGGGCCACACTCAAGGCATATTGAAGTTCCCAGGCTAGGGGTTGAATCGTAGCTGTAGCCACCAGTCTACATCATAGCGACAGCAACACCAGATCCAAGCTGTGTCTGTGACCTATGCCACAGCTCACAGCAACGCTGGATCCTTAACCCACTGAGCAAGGCTAGGGATCAAACTCGAAACCTCATGGTTACTAGCTGGATTTGTTTCCACTGAGCCACTGCAGGAACTTCTCCATATTCATCCTTAATCTCTGAAATCAGGGGCTAGATTTTGCTAGTTCTGTTTTTTCTACTCCATGTTAGAATGTGCACTCGACTGACATACTTTTAGGTAATGTTCTGAAATAATTTGGATGTGCCATTAGTGTTGTGCCATTAGTGATAAGTTCAGTCCGAGAGTAAATTAAGCTGTGTTGTATTTCATTGTTATGTTAATTATAAGATAGTTCTCAGCTATAAAGTAGAAGTGTAGTCAGAATTACTTTACCTTACAATGCTTGCTGATATTACGCCTTCTTAGTGCTGTTTCAAGAAAATAGGATTTTTTCCCTAAGATTTATCTGTTTTCTAAGGTTTATGAGACTTGTACTCTTGATCATTTGAAGAAGTTTTATAGTAATATTTGATTTATAAAATATTTTTATTGTTGCAGTGAGATGGAGGATTTTCGAGGTATAGCTGAAGAGTCCTTTCCAAGCTTTTTAACCAACTCATTACTTGGTAATAGTGGGATTTTGGAAAATGTCACTCTTTCTTCAAAGCTTGGCTTGCCTGTTGCTGTCTCAACACTTGCTAGAAATAGATCCGGCACTGATAACAGGTAGGAATGGATCCTTAAAGCATGTGACATATTGATTCTTCTGTACATTTTCTCAGCTAAACTTGAGCTTTTGCTTTACCTGAGGGAGCTGGCCATTTATGCAAAGTCAGTATAGGAAATAAAACTCTCTTTTCTATTCCATCACCTTCTCAGTGGTGGGTGGGTAAATTTGGGATTGAGCACCAGTGATGAGCACCTACTGATGGCTTTTGTGCCCATAGTGTTTGCCTTTGGACTAGTTCAGCCTCGTGGTGGCTGATCATTTGAGCTGCGTCCCCAAGGGTGATGTGTACCGTTTGCCTGTTGAAGAACCTGAGTGCTTTCCTGCCTTTCCACCTGTACCATCGGTGCAGAGATTCATCTTTATGTTTGGAATGAAGGGGTTGGATTAACTCTCTCAAAACCTTGAGCTTTAAGATTTCTGTGACTCTTTGGTTTACTCCATACACATTCTACTGCAGAGATTTTCACTGCTTTGCAAGTGAGGTGATGGGGTTTTTTTTTTTTGGTCTTTTCCAGGGCCACACCTGCGGCATATGGGGGTTCCCAGGCTAGGGGTCTAATCAGAGCTGTAGCTGCCAGCCTACGCCACAGCCACAGCAGTGCAGGATCCAAGCCACATCTGCGACCTACACCACAGTTCACGGCAACGCCGGATCCTTAACCCACTGAGCAAGGCCAGAGATCAAACCCGAAACCTCATGGTTCTTAGTTGGATTCGTTAACCACTGAGCTACTACGGGAACTCCGGGGTGATGGTTCTGAACATTGGGGGCCCCATTCGTTTTTACCCCAAAGTGGTTGGTTTAAACTGTCAGTACAGTTCTATGTCTTGGTGGGTTTTAAATGTGTCTGATTTAATTATAACAGTTAAATACATTTTTTTGTGTGTAGGTATTCTGATGTCCAGGCTTCTTACTTAGTGGAAGGAAAGTTTTTGGTTCCATCTGAGTCCCCCGGCAGCCAGAGTGAAGGTGTGCCGAGAGAGAGGTTACAGCTTGTCTTCCAGGATGATGAGTAAGTCCCTGCTTGATCTTGCATCTCCGTGTATGTTAGCACCGGGCTTCTCATCTACCAAAAGTGACCTGGGGTTGTGTCTCTTCCAAGAGTTTTTCTTTTTCTTTCTTTCTTTTTTTTTCTTTTTTTTTTTTTTTTTGCTTTTTAAGGTCTCACCCTAGGCATATGGAAGTTCCAGGCTAGAAGTTGAATTGGAGCTACAGCTGCTGGCTTATGCCATAACCACAGCAACACTATGGGGTCTGAGGCAAGTCTGCAACACACATCACAGCTCATGGCAACACCAGATCCCCAACCCACCGAGTGAGGCCAGGGATCAAATCCACATCCTCATGGATCCCAGTAGGATTTGTCAACTTCCAAGCCACAAAGGGAACTCCTTCCAAGAGTTTTCTTTATGTGATGCTAGTAACAAACATTTTTAGTCTTTCAAAATACCTTTTCTCTTCCAAGCGTAATATATACTTACTGAAAGAATTATAAAATACAGGCAGTAAAAAGGGAGACAACAAAGGCTTGTAGCTCCACTAATGGGCACATAGCCATTAATTCTCTTCTTTCTTCTTTTTTTCTTTTGTTTTATTAGGGCCGTATCCTCGGCATATGGAGGTTCCTAGGCTAGGGGTCTAATCGGAGCTGTAGACACCAGCCTACGCCACAGCAATGCCAGATCCCAGCCGCATCTGCGACCTACACCACAGCTCACAGCAACAACGGATCCTTATCCCACTGAACGAGGTCAGGCAACGAATCTGAAACCTCATGGTTCCTAGTCAGATTCGTTTCTGCTGTGCCACGCTGGGAACTCCAATTCTCTTCTTATTAGTTTTCTTGACCATCTTCAGTGCACGTGTACATATGTATATGTATGAAATGGTTTTTTACAGAAGTGGGATTAAACTGCACAAGCTGTTATAACTTTTAGAAATTAACAACTGTGGTCATCTTTCTATTATAATGAATCTGGGTTACATGTCAGTGTCAGTGACTATACCATGTTAGGCATTTAGATTATTGGATATATTTTTTTTTTCTTTCTTTCTAAGGCTGCACTGGTGATGTATGGAGGTTCCCAGGCTAGGGGTTGAATCAGAGCTGCAGCTGCCGGCCCACACCACAGTCACCTCAATGCCAGATTCAAGCCGCATCTGACACCTACACCACTGCTCACAGCAGTGCTGATGCTTAACCCACTGAGCAAGGCCAGGGATTAAACCTGCATCCTCATGGATACTAGTTGGATTTTTAACCTGCTGAGCTGCAGCGGGAACGCCTTCTGTCCATTTTTTAATTGGGCTTTTTTTTGGCTATTGAGTTGTATGAGTTCTTTGTGTATTTTGGATGCTAGCCCCTTTCTGAACATATGATTGGCAGGTATTATCTCCCATTCAGTAGGTTGCCTTTTCATCCTAGTAATGGTTTCCTTTGCTGTGAACCCCCACTTCTTTTTCTGTTTTCTCTATTACAGGACTTTGTACCCATCCCAGTCTTTCCACCCACCCCTGCCCTCTGTTTTACTCACTTCTCTTTGGTTGGGATGAAGCTCTCCTGTGAATGTTCCTTTGGGTTAAGTGAATGCCTTTCTGTGATAGCCCCAATAAAGAGATGGGGAAACTGGGATGGAAGTTACAGTTTGCCTTAGTTATGGAAGATTAGGACTTGGGAATCTATGAAAGAGCTATCTTTTTTTTTAATTTACTCTGGCCAGATTTAAGCCTGGCCCTAGGTATCTGTTTGTCATGTGATGAATGTGAATGTATTGCATTTAGCAGCTTTTTCCTGAAGTTCTGCCTGAGCCTTCCCCTGACCCCAACCTTGTGTGTGGCATGGCTGTGGTTAGCGTGACAGACCCAAGAGCATGTGCCATAGGTTGAGTGGAAAGTTGCCTTTAAGGAAGAACCTTTTAATCCATATATAACACAACAGAGGTAGGAAGATGGGGATAGGAACAGTGACAAGGCAGGGAGTTCTTTGTGGTGCAGCCAGTTAAGGATCCAGCGTTGTCACTGCAGCTGCTTGGGGTCGCTGCTGTGGCCCAGGTTCAACCCCTGGTCCCAGAACTTCCACCTGCCGCTGCCAAAAACAGTCAAACAAAGAACAGTGGCAGGGACCAAAGTAAAACCTTCACAGTATTTGTAATTCAGAGAAGTGGTGATTTGGCAAATATACCAGTGTCCTTTAAGTCTCCATTATTTTTAAAAAGCTGAGCTTTTCTCTGGATGTGATAGTCACGATACTTGGGAGGAAAAAAAGAACTTGCTTTATCATTTGAGAGGTAGAGTGACAATGTATTTGGATTTTGGTAGGTGTATACCACTGGACCCAAAATGTTGGTCTAGTCCCCAGGACATCTGGCTGGGCCCAGAAATAGTTCTGTCATTTTTTCTTTTTTTTTTTTTGTCTTTTTGTCTTGTTGTTGTTGTTGTTGTTGTTGCTATTTCTTGGGCCGCTCCCTCGGCATATGGAGGTTCCCAGGCTAGGGGTCGAATCGGAGCTGTAGCCACCGGCCTACGCCAGAGCCACAGCAACATGGGATCCGAGCCGCGTCTGCAACCTACACCACAGCTCACGGCAACGCCGGATCGTTAACCCACGGAGCAAGGGCAGGGACCGAACCCGCAACCTCATGGTTCCTAGTCGGATTCGTTAACCACTGCGCCACGACGGGAACTCCTGTCATTTTTTCTTTTTGAGAGATGAACCCATAACTGATTAAGGATATAGCTATGATGATTATAGATACACCCAAGGTAACTAACATTTTATCTTATTCTGTTCCCTAATATAAAAGTTCCATCTCCAAGGAAAAGAACCATGCAGAAAGTCAGCAGTTGTCAGATGTTGTTCTCAAAGCGGCCGTTTTTTAAAATGGAGGGGTAGGTGCAGAGGAGCAGGCGGCAGCCAGGAACCCCCTGCAGAGCCAAGGTCCCTCTGATGGGGTTTCACGGTGGTGGAACAAGAGCAAGGTACTGGATCTTGTAGAGATCTAATAGAGATTATCTAATAGAGATTATTTCTCAATGTGTATACCGTAATTTCCTTTTTAAAATCGTTTTTTGTTGAAGTGTAGTTGATGTACAATATTATATAAGCTATAGGTGTAACAATATAGTGATTCACAATTTTTAAAAGGTATGTTCCATTTACAGTTATTACAAAATATTGGCTATATTCCCTGTGTTGTACAAATACTTTTGTCACTTTTCTTTTGCATTTAGGGCTGCACCTGAGGCATATGGAAGTTCCTGGACCAGGGGTCAAATCGGAGCCACATCTGTGACCCACAGTGCAGCTTGCAACGACGACAGATCCTTAACCCACTGAGTGAGGCCAGGGATCAAACCCACATCCTTGTGGATACTAGTTGGATTCTTAACTTGCTTGGCCACAACAGGAATTCCTGGGAAAGATCTCTTAATCTCTTACTTGTCCTGATTAAGCTCAGATCTCCTTTCCTGTGGAAGCTATGCTATCTGATGGTCACATCACACTTGTGTTCAAGATAGGGAGGCTATTTCTGATAGACCATTTCCTTTTTTCCCAACCAGTTAATTTATATTCTTGTTGGTGTTTTTATTCCTAAGGTTATTTTTTTTTCTTTTTCTTTCTTTCTTTTTTTTTTTGTCTTTTTAGGGCTGCACCCGAGGCATATAGAGATTTCCAGGCTAGGGGTCTAACTGGAGCTACAGCTGCCAGCCTACTCCACAGCCACAGCAACATCAGATCCGAGCCACATTTGTGACCTACACCACAGCTCATGGCAATGCTGGATCCTTAACCCACTGAGTGAGCCCAGGGATTGAACCCACAACCTCATGGTTTCCTAGTAGATTCGTTTCCCACTGAAGCCATGGTGGGAACTTCTCCTAAGGTTATTTATTTTTTTTAAATTTGTCCATTTTATTTTATTTTACTTATTTTATCTTATTTTTGTCTTTTTAGTGCCACACCAGCAGCATATGGAGGTTCCCATGCTAATCAGAGCTGTAGCCTCTGGCCTATACCCAAAGCCACAATCAACGCCAGATCTGAGCCACGTCTGCAGTCTACATCACAGCTCACAGCAACACCAGATCCTTAACCCACCGAGCAAGGCCCAGGGATCAAACCCACATCCTCATGGACACTAGTCAGATTTGTTTCTGCTGAGCCACGATGGGAACGCCCCTCAGCCTATTTTTATATAAACTGGTAAACTATAAATTCTTGAATTATTTCTAAGAAAATCAAGCTGAGCATTTTGGAGTCATTTGACAAATTGCTATCAAATTAGATTTGGGAAACTAAAAATGTGGGGGATGGGCTTCTCTTGTGTCGCAGCAGGTTAAGGCTCTGGTGTTGTCACTGCAGTGGCTCAACTCACTGCTGTGGCTTGGGTTCACTCTCTCCAGGAACCTCACACATGCACATGCCACAGGCATGGCCAAAAAAAAGCAAAAAAAAATGTAGGATTGTACTCTACGTTTTTCTTCAGAGAAGTCAAAACTAAAAATCGAAAACTGTGTATTCTAGGCTAATGTGCTAAGGATACTGTGTACCTCCAAACAGCAGCAACTCAGAAGGCCTTGCTTGAACCCATGTTAAAAGATTTATGAATGAGCGTGTATTTATATGTTTAGCTAAAAATTTTAAATGATGTTTGTATATCTCTCTGATGAAAAATGTTAAATACATAAAAAAGTAGAATAAATTTTTTACACAGGCAGTAAAAGAAAACAAGACAAGTTTGACTTAGAATTGGAAACTTTGTGTTTCAGAAGGACTTTGAGAAGTTCCCGCCCGTCATGGCTCAGCAGTAACGAACCCAACTTGTATCCATGAGGACGTGGGTTTGATCCCTGGCTTTGCTCAGTGGGTTAAGGATCCAGCGTTGCCGTGAGCTGTGGTGTAGTTCACAGACTCGGCTCGGATCTGGCGTTGCTGTGGCTGTGGCGTAGGCCGCCAGCTATAGGTCCGATATGACCCCTAGCCTGGGAACCTCCATTTGCTGCACCTGCAGCCCTAAAAAGCAAAAAAAAAAAAAAGATACTTTGAAGGCAGTAGAAAGACAACCCAAAGATGGGAGAATATATTCACAGATCATATATATCAGTATATCATATGTATATGATAAGGGCTAACTAACATCTAGACTATGTAAAAAAGACTTATGACTCAGTAGGAAGACAAATAACCCATTACTGTAAAGGGGCCAAGGCTTTTCATTAGATGTACCTCTAAGAAAGTTGTCCAGATGGCCAATAGACACATGAAAAGATGCTCAACGGCTGTAGTCAGCAGGGAAATGAAAATCAAACCCGGAGAGACCACATGCTCACTGGAATTACTAGAGTCAAGAAGATGAGAAATAGCAAGTGTTGGTTAGAAACTGACGCAACCACTGCTGGGCAGGGTTGTAAATGGTGCTGCTGCTGTGCGGGATAGTTTGATGCTTCCTCAAAACATTAAAGGTAGTCTTACCTTGTGACCCAGGGTACACCCAGAGAAATGAAAATGTATGTCCACACAAAGCTTGTATACATGAATGCTCAGGGCAGCATTAGTCACAATAGCCAAAAAGTGGAAACAGCTCAGAGTTCCTGTCGTAGTACAGCGAAAATGAATCTGACTAGGAACCATGAAGTTGTGGGTTCAATACCTGGCCTTGCTCAGTGGGTAAGGATCTGGCATCGCTGTAAGCTGTGATGTAGGTCACAGACGTGGCTCGTATCTGATGTTGCTGTGGCTGTGATGTAGGCCGGCAGCTCTAGCTCCCATTGGACCTCCAGCCTGGGAACCTCCATATGCTGCGGGTGTGGCCCTAAAAAGAAAAAAAAAAAAAAAAGACAGCTCAAATCTCCACCAACTGATGTATGGATAAATAAAATGTAGTGTGTCCATACAGTTGGAGTATTACTCAGAAAAAGGAGAGAAGTATTGGTATGTGCTATAATATGATGAACCTTGAAAACAGGCTAAGTGACACAAGGCTATTGCTGTGGTTTCATGTGTCTGAGGTAAGTCTGTAGGTACAAATTAGCATAGTGATTGCTAGGGCCTGGGGGGAGAGAGAATGGGTCGTGATTGTTTATGGGTACAGGATTTCTTTCCAGAGTGATGACAGTATTGTGGAATTAGTGATAATAGTTGTACAACTATATAAAGATACTAAAAACCACTGATTTGTACACTTTTTTTTTTTAACTTTTTTTTTAGGGCCACATCTGTGGCATATGGAGGTTCCCAGGCTAGGGGTTGAATTGGAGCTGCAGCTCCTGGCACAAATGCAGGTTCAGTCCCTGGCCTTCGTTAATGGGTTAAGGATCCAGTATTGTGGGCTGTGGTGTAGGCCAGCGCCTGTAGCTCCAGTTCAGCCCTTAGCCTGGGAATCTCCACATGCCGCAGGTGCGGCCCTAAAAAGACAAAAAAAATAAAGGTATGTAGGAGTTCTCTAGTGGCTCAGCAGGTTAAGGATCTGGTGTTGTCAATGTTGTGGCTTGGGCTGCTGCTGTGGTGCGTGTTTGGTCCCTGGCCCAGGAACTTCCACATGCTGTGAGTGGGGCCAAAAAAAGAGTATACAGGAGGGAAAAATAAGAGGATAAAAGTTTCAGACGTTATTTCAATTAATTAATTAATTAATTATTGTCTTTTTGCCTTTTCTAGGGCCACTCCCGAGACACATGGAGGTTCCCAGGTTAGGGGTCTAATCGGAGCTGAAGCTGCCAGCCTATGCCAGAGCCACAACAATGTGGGATCCGAGATGTGTCTGCAGCCTATACCACAGATTCCGGCAATGCTGGATCCATAACCCACTGAGCAAGGCCAGGGATCGAACCCACAACCTTGTGGTTCCTAGTCGGATTCATTAACTACTGAACCATGATGGGAATTCCCAGACATTATTTTATTCTCACACAGCTTGTGTTTCTAAAAATATGGGCATTTTCCTAGATAACCACAGTGTTAATACACTAACAAACATGATTTTTGTTTATCATATAGTTCTCTGGTCCATACTCAGTATACTAGCCATCTTGGTCAGTCTGCTTGAACTGGGCTCCTTGGAAGGTTCCATTGTGTTTTGGTACCTTTTTGTGGTGTCTATGAGGTCACTTGTCCTGGAGGTGTCCTGCTCCCTGTGGTGTCATTTTCCTTGTTTCTCTCTTCCCTCGTTCCCACCCTGTGGTGTTTTTTTTTTTTGGCTGTGCCCTTGGCTTGTGGAAGTTCCTGGCAAGGGATTGAACCCGCACCGCAGCAGCAACCTGAGTTGCTACAATGACAATGCTGGAGTCTTATCCCGCTGAGCCACAGAGGTTCCTCTAACAGTTTAACTGACCAGTGATGGGCTCCTATACCATCATTTAGAAGTGCTCTATTCTTTTCAAAGAGAAAAATGTTTAGTTTGTCGGTTTGCTGGTTTTGAGTATTGTTGGATATTTAGTTGATGAAATAACTTGGACTCTCAGTTTTTTTTTTTTCTTGAACAGACTTTCCTCTTGATTTTTGTTCACCATCATGGATGAATAAGGAGAACAAGGTAATCTTACATGTTATCAATTTTAATGTTATTAGAGTGAAAGTTCATTTTTTGCATATATGAGTGCTGAGTGCTATAGTATCGAAGTCTTACGTGTAAGTAGCAGAAATGCCTGTGACCGCTGTGAGTAAGCGGGAGGTTGAGGGCTAAGTGGGGGCCTTGTGTGTGTCTCCAGGATGGGCTGCACCTCTGCTCTGCTCCCAGTGGGATCCGGGTCATCCTCATTTTGTTTATTGCATCCTGTGTGTCCAGCACAGAGTTGGTACTCGGTCATCCGTTGAATGACAGGGAGGCTGTTTTTGTTTGTAAGCAACCCAAGTGTACACCCTTAACGTTTGTAATAAAAAAGGAAGGTCATTTGGGGAGTTCCTGTTGTGGCGCAGCAGAAGCAAATCTGACCAGGAACCATGAGGTTGCAGGTTCAATCCCTGGCCTTGATCAGTGGGTTAAGGATCCATTGTTGCCGTGAACTGTGGTGTAGGTCGCAGATGAGGCTCGGATCTGGTGTTGCTGTGGCACTGGCGTAGGCCGGAGGCTACAGTTCCGATTGGACCCCTAGCCTGGGAACCTTCATATGCAGCAGGTGCGGCCCTAAAGAGCCAAAAAAAAAAAAAAAGGTCATCTTTCAGAGTTAAAAAAAAAAAAAGTTATAATGAGCTCACTTGCGCCTGTCTTCCCCTGAGTAAATCACTGTGTTGGATGGGTTGGGATACAACTCTGATTTATGAGCCTGGACATGATGTCCACTTCTGTTTGTGTGTACATGTGCGTCATGCATGTGTGTGCACAGGCAGAGGCATGTGACTGAAACCCCCCACCTCTTTCTTGAGGTGAAAAGGAAGGGCTGAGCAGTGAGCAGTTTTATGTCCAACATAAGCAGTGAACTGCGTTTTCAGGCCTGTAGTCATGTATTAGAGTTGTTTATAAAATATAACCTAACCTAAGTATTTTTAAAACTTCCAAAAAGGAAATGCAATTTTTATTTTGTTTTACTTTTGTAAGAATTTTTAACATTATTCTTACAAAATGATGGATATCAGTCTAAAGTAAGAGCTGTTTCCCTGTGGGGGCTGGCATGGAAAGACATGGAAACAAACTAAATGTCTGTCAACAGAGGAGTAGATAAAGAAGATGAGGTACATATATACAATGGAATATTACTCAGCCATTAAAAGGAAAGAAATTATTGCATTTGCAGCAACATGGATGGCGCTAGAAATTATCATCCTAAGAAGTTAGTCAGACAATGAGACACCAACATCAAATGCTATCACTTACATGTGGAATCTTAAAAAAAGGACACAGTGAACTTCTATGCAGAACACATACTGACTCACAGACTTTGGAAAACTTATGGTTTCCAAAGGAGACAGGTTGAGGGGGTGGGAGGATGCACTGAGGGTTTGGGATGGAAATGCTGTAAAATTTGGTTGTGATGATTGTTGTACACTTATAAATGTAATAAAATTCTTTAAAAAAGATAAAATCAACGCAAGAATAGCCAACATTACAGTTTAGACCAGCAACAGAAGCAAAAAAAAAAAAAATTAACATTATTCTTACAAAATGGTGGAAATCAGTCTGAAGTAAGAGCTGTTTCCCTGTGGGGGCTGCCAAACGATAGCTCACTGACCATGTCAAATCTGCTGCCTCTTTCTGTAATGTTTTATGGGAACTCGGCCATGTCCATTTGTTTCTGTATTGTCTACAGCTGCTTCTGTGCCACATCAGCCGAGTTGAGAAGTTGTGACAGAGACTGCACGGCTGGCAAACCCTGAAATGTTTACTGTCTGGCCCTTTACAGAAAATGCTTGTGACCCCTGCTCTGCACACTTGCTCCCTCTGTGCGCAACCATGAGCAGCCATGTGTGAGAGAGGTTTTTTAGAGGAACTTGGAGAGTCAAATTGAAACTCAAAAGCATGATTTCTTGAACATTTAGGAAAAATGGTTTCTTTTTTTTAAAGTTTCTTTGAAGTGTGGTTGATTTGCAATGTTATGATAATTTCTGCTGTAAAACAATGTTTTAGTTATACATGTACAAACATCCATACTATTTCAGATTCTTTCCCTGCGTAGATTATCACAGAGTACTGGGCAGAGTTCTCTGTGCTATGCAGCAGGTCTCTTTTGGCCAGTGATTGATTCTGTTACCTCCATGTGCATATGCTGATCCCAACCCCCTAGTCCATCCTTCCTACCCTCCAAAAAAATGGTTTCTAATAGAGGGATCATAACTTTTCCTATGATAGGTAATTTATTTCCTTAGGATGGTTGAAGAATTGACTTCCTAAAAGTATTAGAAATCATTAATGGAAAGAGGGGGCCATAAAACAGGAAAGCAGGAGTTCCCATCATGGCGCAGTGGTTAACGAATCCGACTAGAAACCATGAGGTTGCGGGTGTGGTCCCTGCCCTTGCTCAGTGGGTTAACGATCCGGCGTTGCCGTGAGCTGTGGTGTAGGTTGCAGATGCGGCTTGGATCCCGCGTTGCTGTGGCTCTGGTGTAGGCCGGTGCCTGCAGCTCCGATTCAACCCCTAGCCTGGGAACCTCCACATGCCGAGGCAGCGGCCCAAGAAATAGCAAAAAAAACCAAACCAAAACAAACAAACAAACAAACAAAAAAAACCAGGAAAGCAGTGGAGCACATGCAGAGAGATGAGATGCTTGGTAGAAAGGGGTGGAGAAGTGAGGGCAGGAGGTGATTGGGTGCAATAGGAAACCTGGCCTCTGGGCCAGCAAGGCAACCTTGGCCTTGTGGTTGGGCTTGGGCTGTCCTGGAGCCGGGGCAGGGGCTCTCGTCTGGGGTGCCGTATGTCGTAGCACTTGATGAGAGTGGGACAGGTCTTCGTTCTGTTGCCCTGTGTGAGGCACCGAGCATGGCAGAGCAGCTGTGCTCTTAGTGCCAACATGACCCAGGAGGCAGAGGTGTTCTTCCTCATGATTATTATGAAGAATCTCAAACCAGATTGTGACAGCAGTTCGCCTGGTGCCCTAGATTGGATGAGCATCCCTTGGTGTTGTCCGTCCACTCTTTCTACCACCAGTGTGCAGTTGCATGGAGAGCCTCTGTTGTTATCTGAAAAGTTAGGTTGCATTTTGCAATCTAATTCTTTTTTTTTTTGCTGTTTTGTTTGTTTTTTTTTGTTTGTTTTAGGGCTCCAACCACGGCATATGGAGGTTCCCAAACTAGGAGTCTAATCAGAGCTACAAGCTGCCAGCCTCCGGCACAGCCACAGCAACGCAGGATCTGAGCCACGTCTGCGACCTATACCACAGCTCATGGCAACACCAGATCCTTAACCCACTGAGTGAGGCCAGGGATCAAACCTGCAACCCCATGGTTACTAGTCTGATTGTTTCTGCTGTGCCATAATGGGAACTCCTGCAGTCTAATTCTTAAGATGGATTGTTTGCTGTATATTTAATATGAGTGTGAAATAAAACTTACGGTTGAGGAAATCGACATTGTTTTTTGGGCCTTGAGTGTCCCAGCAAACTGCTCTGTGCCTTGTGGTTCCTGGCTGGAGCAGTGAGGGTCTCCAGTCCAGCTCTGCTGTTAACTTGCCCTCCTATCCAGCCTGGAGCTGCCTGGATCAATTGTGTGTTAGCGTGGAACTGCGTGACCAGGTCTCTGGCATGTGCACACAGTGTGAAACCCTGTATTTCAGGATGTCTCCTGGGGAGCATCAGGGGAGGGAGAGGCCTGAGGTATGAAGAAAGTTATTAATTAATACTGTACAACAGCCAGCCAGCCCTTCTTTGCCTGACCAGTGGCTGCTCATGCTGACCCGGGGCCATGTTGGTAGCTGCTTTTGCAACCTGTGTGCTGGTCAAGTGGTGACTATGCTCCTCTCATCATGGTTTTATTTCCTCCAGGTTGTTGTTCCTGATGCTGGAAAACCTTTTGAAGAGAGGGAGCCAAACAGTGACTTGAGCCACACAAGTTTCCTAGAAAATGAGAGACTGATGGCCCTGGCAAGCCTGGAAGAGTCTTCTGGTAAACGGCCTGTTTCTTCGACCCTCCTGTGCTGCTCCAGGTCTCTGCAGCCTCATTGCTGTAGCTGTTGTGCAGCTTTTTGTTTCTTTGCCTTCTCCTTTACCTCCTATGTGCCAGCACTCAAATGGCTATGTCTGGCAAGTGATGGGACTTTAAACCTTTCCCTGGATAGCAGCCCTGAGAGGGTTATGCTCACCCTTCGGTTGAGTATCATTAGGGGACAGGTGACACTGTAGGTGTCCCATTCAGTGTAAAGCACTGTGTTAAGAAACTGGGACAGTGCTTTCTGAAAGGCCTGGCCACATGGGGGAAAGGGACAGCATGGCTGGCCTCCAGCTCAGTGTATCTCAGCGGTACACTGTGGGTGCACAGGAGGAGGACATTTAGTTCTGATTGACATACTTGATGTGAAAAGGAGGCCTGTGCTAGGCCTTCATGTAGACCTGGGAAGAGATGTCCATTCAGGAATTGGGAGCAGCCTCAGTGGAGGTCCTCAGGAGGGGGCGAGTGGACCACGTGGTATGCAGCATGTTCAGAGCACCTATAGGATGATGAGTTGGACAATAAACCTAAAAAGTAGGCAGAGACCAAATTATTCATGGCTTCGGAGTTCCCCCATTGTGGCGCAGCAGAAACTATGACTAGTATCCATGAGGATTCGGATTCAAACCCTGGCCTCACTCTGTGGGTTAAGGATCCATCATGGCTGTGAGCTGTGGTGTGGGTCGCAGACGCAGCTCAGATCCCAAGTTGCTATGGCTGTGGTGTAGGCCAGAGGCTTTCTCTCTGATTCGACTCCTAGCTTGGGAACTTCCATACGCCTTGGGTATGGCCCTAAAAAGCAAAAAAAAAAAAGAATTAGTCATGGCTTCAAAGGCCAGTTTGGTGAACCGAGTGGGGTAAATAGAAACTGTAAAATCAGGACAGGTTTTGCTGCTAAAGTTTTTAGATCTTTTTGGATTATGTAATTGGGGATAAGGAATTATGGGCCTAAATTTGTATAGATCTTTGTTTTAGTAGACTGGATTGTTAGAGGCAATCGCAAAATTATCCTCTTGAAAAGGCTTATGATACCATTATAAGCGATGGACAGTCCTAGTTTTATCCTGCCCTTGCTGGGCTAGGTGCTAGAACACCAAAAAGCACTGCCATAGTTTTGTTTATTGGCAGATTTTTTATTTTGGTGGAGGTAGGATTTTTTTTTTTTTTGCTTTTTAGGGCAAATTTGCAGCATGTAGAAATTCCACACTAGTCCAATTGGAGCTACAGCTGCTGGCCTACACCACAGCCACAGCAATGCCAGATCCAAGCCACGTCTGTGACCTGTACCACAGCTCATGGCAGTGCCAGATCCTTAACCCACTGAGCAAGGCCAGGGATTGAACTCTCATCCTTGTGGATAGTAGTCAAGTTTGTTACCACTGAGCCACAATGGGAACTCTAGCTTTGTTATATCTTTCTTTTATTTCTTGTTGAAGGTCAGGTACTGTTTGTGGTTTCATTTTACAGTTAATCATTATTAATTTACCTTGAATGTGACAGGCTTATCTTTTTTTTTTTCTCCTTCTTTTTTTGGAAGTTCCTGGGCTAGGGATCGAACCTTTGTCACAGCAATACAACCTAAGCTGCTGCATTGATAATGTCTGACCCTTAACCTGCTGCACCGCAAGGGCACTCCTTAACTATCCTATTTTGATAGTGGCTCATTTGCCATATTACTTTCTGACTAATCTGCCACTGCTCTTTGCCACATTTATTAGATCTTAACTTTTGATTCACGTCAGGATTTATTTCTGCGCTGTCTTCTTAATGAAGGTTGAGTATTTATAGGCTGAAATTATAATAGTTTTTCCATGTCAGATGTTAAGAAAAATCACTTATGTGACAGGCTTATGTGACCATTGACCTGTGCTTTCCTTTTGAGTTAAATATTAGAGTTCAGTCAGTACTTTAAAATTTATCCTGTTTTTTTTTCTTCCATTTTACTGATAGATGATGATATTGATGATGAAGAATTTTATGATGATCATTTGGAAGCTTATTTTGAGCAACTGGCAATTCCAGGAATGATGTATGAAGACCTAGAAGGACAGGAACCTCCGGAACACTATTTTAAGTTACCTACAAGTGATCCTAGTCAGGTATATGCCAGTCTTTATTGTCCTTCAGAAATTTGACATTAGAAAATTATTACTGGACTCACTGGATATTAACATTAAAACTGAAGCTTTGGTTTTCTCTGGACTCTGTTTTTCCCAGATAGAAACTGATGAGAACTATCTTTCCTGTCCTTTCCTGCTGCTTCTTACCTTCCCCTCACCTGCAGAAAAATAAAAAGAATGATGCAGTGAACATCTGTATACCCTTGTCCTGATTAACCAGCTGTGAAGATTTTTGCCATCTTTGTATTTTCTTTTTTTTTTGTTTTTTTTTTTGTCTTTTTGCTATTTCTTGGGCCGCTCCTGCGGCATATGGAGGTTCCCAGGCTAGGAGTCGAATCAGAGCTGTAGCCACTGGCCTACGCCAGAGCCACAGCAACACGGGATCCGAGCCGTGTCTGCAACCTACACCACAGCTCACGGCAACGCCGGATCGTTAACCCATTGAGCAAGGGCAGGGACCGAACCCGCAACCTCATGGTTCCTAGTCGGATTCGTTAACCACTGCGCCACGACGGGAACTCCCATCTCTGTATTTTCTTTCTCACTGCATAAGTACTTTTTTACCAAATCATTTGAAAGTAAGTTGCAGATATTATGACATAATACTTCAGCATTTACCTTCTGCAAATGACATTTTCCTATGTAATCGCAGTTCTCTTGTCTAGCTTTGATATTGTGATTTCATTTATTTTTCCCATTTATGATCCCATTTACCCCCTTGTCTCCAAACGTCCTGCACTTTTATGGTTCTGATACAGGCTTTGATCGGGGATCACACTTGTGTTTGGTGGCCATGTCTCTGTTCTTTCAGTCTGGAGTTCTTTCATGTCATTTGGCTCTGTGGTTTGGCGAGATGACCCATGTGCTAGGTGTGTCTGACTGCTTTCTGCCTTCCTGCTTTGAGATTTTGCTCATGAGCAGATAACCCTAAATGCGGCAATGATGTACACGCTCATCGTGGCCCACCTCGGGTGGGGGGTTTGCATGTCTGTTGGTCTCTGCTAGTGATCCTCAGTCGGATCGTCTGGGTTACCGTGGTGGTGGACAGGTGTCTCCTTGTGCAGGGGCCTTTCCCCTTTCGTTAGCATTGAGGTCCGGTAGGGTACAATAGTGTGCCGTAGGGTGGTCCCTTAAGGTCATGTGAAGTGGTGTTTCCCAAGGTCCTCTTGTGACCTGGCTTCAGTATCGGTGCTGAGGCCTCCCAGACACAGTTGTTACCATGGTGGTTACAGTGGGAGCCTTTCCAGTTCATTCTGCGGTAATTACCTGGCATCCTTCTGTGTGGAAGACTTTGCTCCCCATGTTTTCCCCCAAAGTATATGTTTTTAATTTTAACAGCTAAGGTACTCTTTCCACAGGCAGATAAAAACAGCGTCTCTCTGCTCTCCCATGGCTCATGCTCTTCAGGCAGCTCCGAAATTCCCTGCGGAGAGTCTGGTGGGGGGCACGTCTGTCCGTCTGCAACCCGTGAGTATTGACGTGATTCCTTTGCTTGGAAATTGTTTGACTGCCTTTTTCAAAAATTTCATTTCTTTGGTATGATTTAACATATATTAACCTTTTTATCCCCTTAAAGCTTAACACAGTGTAAACCTTTTCAAATGAGCATTTAGGAACATCTAATATGTTGACATCATTTAGAAATACTGTTGTCTGTCGTTCTTAGATTGCAAAGTACAGATGATCGTGTTCTTTTCAGACACTTGAGAATCAGAAATGAATTCTGTGTGTGGCTGCAGTTTGTTGTACCGGTGGTGATTGTCTTCTCTGCAAAGTTATATAAACGCTTAGTGTTACATTTACATGAAATAATCTGAATGGTCAGAAGAAGTTGTCACAGTACATTGCTGGAACTTTGACGTTGCTCTGTTAATGTTCCTCTTTTCAGATAGTTCTGTCTGTCCTGGAGATAGTAGGGGCGGCACGTGGATGGTGTGTTACGTGTTTCCTCTAGTACGTGGGGAACTGAAAAGGAGAAAGAAAGGGCAGACGGGTTGAAGAGTATTGTTCCACTTTGTGGCAGAGTAAGTTTATATTCATTTTCTTTAAATTTTCTATGAAAAGGATGAAAAGTCTTTTGTAAGACAGTTTTTTCAAACATGAATTGTTGACTTCTGGAAAATGTAGAAAAAGTATTTTAAAAAACCCTACCGATAATATTTTTATGTGTGTGTATGTATCTTGGGTAATCACTAAGAGTATATTAAATATACAACTTTAAATATTTAATGATCTGTTTATATTATTATTATTAGAAAAGTTATTTAGTTCGGTGTTTAAAACATTAAATTAGAAAACAGGAGTTCCCATCCTGGCTCAGCAGAAACGAATCCAACTAGGAACCGTGAGGTTGCAGGTTCAATCCCTGGTCTTGCTCAGTGGGTTAAGGATCCGGCGTTGCCCTCAGCTGTGGGTGTAGGTTGCAGACTCGGCTTGGATTTGGTATTCCTGTGGCTGTGGTGTAGGCTGGCAGCTGTAGCTCTGATTAGAACCCTGGCCTGAACCTCCATGTGTCATGGTTGCAGCCCTAAAAAGACAAAAAACAAAAACAGAGTTCCTGTTGTGGCGCAGTGAAAACGATTCCAACTAGTATCCATGAGAATGCGGGTTTGACCTCTGGCCTCGCTCAGTGGGTTAAGGATCTAGTGTTGCTGTGGCTGTGATGTAGGCTGGCAGCTCCAGCTCCAGCTCGACCTCTAGCCTGGGAACTTCCATATGCCATGGGTTCAGCCCTAAAAAAAAAAAAAGAAGAAGAAGAAAAAGCGATCATCTTTAACCTTGCCGAACCATGTATATTTTTGAGTATTTCACTGTTTTCAGTTTATTGATACTCCATTGCGCCTATGCTTGAAAGTTGATAGTCATTTCTGACTCTTAGTGATTCTTTGTCCCCTTTATTGAAGTAATGTGTTCCTCAGGGTTGTATGATGGTTTTTAATTTAGAGGTTTGTGTGTGCTTATATAGAGTTTTTTTTTTTAATTCCTATAGTAATCTAACCTTTTATAGGGCCACTCCTGCAGCATATAGAGGTTCCCAGGCTAGGGGTCCAATCAGAGATGTAGCTGCCAGCCTACACCACAGCCACAGCAATGCAGGATCCGAGCCGCGTCTGCAACCTACACCACAGCTCACGGCAACGCCGGATCATTAACCCACTGAGCAAGGCCAGGGATCGAACCTGCAACCTCATGGTTCCTAGTTGGATTTGTTAACCACTGAGCCATGACGGGAACTCCAGGATTGTTATTTTAAAGCCATGACAGGCAGAGAGCCCATGTCCTGTTAGTATGTTCTCAGAACTGTGTCTTAGGTTTATTCTCGCCTGTTTCCTCCTTTTACCACCACTCAAGTTCAGGATGTTTCCTCCTACTGTCAGAACTTACTGCCTCTACAGTAGTTCTGCCCTTCCATCATGTTTGTCAACGCCGGGTTAATCTTGTTACAGTGAGTTTTGTGTTTGTGTATGTTGTTTATGTCTCTGTGTTTCAAATCAGTGGTCCTTAAAGTGCTTTATAATATGACACCATGTTAATCTATTTTTCTCGTATTTCTTCCACAAATCTCTTTTGTAGTTTTTCTCCTCCTTTTTCTTAATTCAGATTATTTTTCAGTTTTAGGTCAAGTCCCTGGTTACTTTTCAGTAGCTCTGGATTGTGTTAGTTTGAATTCCTAGCATTGTGATTGTATTCTGCAGGAAGGTATTATATATAAGGATATTTTTTCTTCTCTAAAAGTTGCCTGTTCAGGAGTTCCCTCCATCATGGCTCACGTAGGCTTAACTAACCCTACGAATCTGACTAGTGTCCATGAGGACATGGGTTCAATCCCTGGCTTCGCTCAGTGGGTTAAGGATACAGTGTTGCTGTGAGCTTCGGTGTAGGTCGAAGATTTGGCTTGGATCCCGTGTTGAAGTGGCTGTGGCATAGGCCGGCAGCTGTAGCTCCAATTGGGCCCCTAACCTGGGAACCTCCATATGTCGCGAGTGCGGCCCTAAAAAGCCAAAAGACAGAAAAGGGGGGCTGTTCAGCAGCGTCTCGAATTTGTTACTTGGGGGTTCTCTTGTGTGCAACAGGTTAAACATCCAGCATTGTCATTGCAGCAGCCTGGGTATTTGCTGTGATGTGGGTTCGATCCATGGCCTGGGAATTTCTGCTCACCATAGGTGAGGCTGGAATAAAGGAGCCAGTTGTGTAGAAGTACAGTACAAAGCCAATTCCCTCAGATAACAGAACAAGCATTCAGACATAGTGAGTATTTCCTCCTAGGACAGTGCCATGGACACTTGATCATATGTATAGTCATCTGACAACATGTTAAAATTCTAACGTTTTTTGTAACAGATGTCTGGCTGTTCTGTTTCTTCTGCTGATTAGAGGTAGCAAATCAGAAAAGAAAAGAAAAAGGGAGATGGCATCTATTAAATCTTGATTTTGTGAAAATGAAAGTGATAACTTTTATAAAAATGTCTACTGGTGGCCATTTAATTTTTTGGCTGTTGACTTGTTTTATTATCATAATCATTTATGTAACTAGTGGTTATTTGTCATTAAAAACAATAATTTTTTATTTTTTGCTTTTTTTGGGGGGGGGGGGGTCTTTTTAGGGCTGCACCCGTGACACATGGAAGTTCCCAGGCTAGGAGCTGAATTGGAGCTGACAACATGGGATCCGAGCCGCATCTTTGACCTACACCAAAGCTCATAGCAATGCCAGATCCTTAACCCAGTGAACAAGGCCAGGGATCGAACCTGCGTCCTCGTGGATACTAGTTGGCTTTGTTACTGCTGAGCCACAGTGGAAACTCCCCAAAACAGAATTCTTTTAGTTTTAATGTTCTTGACTATTCCCAGGTCATTTCAATAAGAGTTTTTGGGTAGCTTCTCACTGGTAGGTGTTGCTGCTTCTGTTGTAGGTCATGAAAGATAAGTCTGTGAAACTTAGTAGGAAAAGAAAAGAAATACTTCGGATTTGCCTTGCTTTATACTTACCTGGTTATTTAACCTTGGCATACTTGAAAGCCCCATGTTGTGACTGAGTTACATAGTCAAAGGTTTTTGGGATTTGGAAGACTTTCTATGTGAGTGAGAACATAGTTTCTGAAAATCCATGTCTAGTCTGTCTTCTTAAGAAGTATTTATTTATTTAATGAATTTTATTACATTTACAGTTGTACTGTGATCATCACAACCCAATTGTATGGCATTTCCATCCCAAACCCCTAGCGCATCCCCCAGCCCCCAGCCTGTCTCCTTTGGAAACCATAAGCTTTTCATAGTCTGCGAGTCAGTATCTGTTCTGCATAGAAGTTCGTTGTGTCCTTTTTTATATTCCCCATATAAGTGATAGTATTTGATGTTGGTGTCTCATTGTCTGACTTCACTTAGCCTGATAATTTCTAGGTCCATCCATGTTGCTGAAAATGCCATTATTTCTTTCTTTTTAATGGCTGAGTAATATTCCATTGTGTATATGTACCACATCTTCTTTACCCACTCATCTGTTGATGGACATTTAGGTTGTTTCCATGTCTTGGCTATTGTATAGAGTGCTGCAATGAACGTTGGAGTACGTGTATCTTTTCAGGTCGTGGTTTTCTCTGGATAGATGCCCAGGAGTAGGATTGCTAGATCAAATAATAGTTCTATTTTTAGTTTTCTGAGAAATCGCCATATTGTTTTCCACAATGGATGCACCAGTTTACATTCCCACCAACAGTGTAATACGGTTCCCTTTTCACCATTGCCCTCTCCAGCATTTATTGCTTGAAGACTTTTGGATGATGGCCATTCTGGCTGGTGTAAGGTGGTACCTCATAGTACTTTTGATTTGCATTTCTCTAATAATAAGTGATGTTGAACATGTTTTCATGTGTTTTTTGGCCATCTGTATGTTTTCTTTGGAGAATTGTCTGTTTAGATCTTCTGCCCATTTTTTTGATGGGGTTGTTTGTTTTTTTGGTATTGGATGGTAGGAGGTGTTTATAAATTCTGGAGATTAATCTCTTGTTAGTTGCTTCATTTGCAGATATTTTCTCCCATTCTGTGTGATGTCTTTTCGTTTTGTTCAGGGATTCCTTTGCTGTGCAGAACCTTTTAAGTCCCGTTTTTTTTGTTTGTTTGTTTGTTTTTATAGTCATTAATCTGGGAGGTGGATCTGAGAAGATACTTCTGTGGTTTATGTCACAGTGTTTGGCCTGTGTTTGCTCTAAGAGTTTTATAGTGTCTGGTCTTACATCTAGGTCTTTAATCCACTTTGAGTTTATTTTTGTGTATGGTGTTAGGGAATGTTCTAATTTCATTCTTTTACATGTGGCTGTCTAGTTTTCCCAGCACCACTTATTGAACAGGCCATCTTTTCTCCATTATATATTCTTGCCTCCTTTGTCATAGATTAGGTGACTGTAGATGTGTGGGTTTAATTCTGGGTTTTCTTTTTTCTTTTTTTTTTTTTTTTTATCTTTTTGCCATTTCTTGGGCCACTCCCACGGCATATGGAGATTCCCAGGCTAGGGGTCAAATCGGAGCTGTAGCTAACGGCCTACGCCAGAGCCACAGCAACTCGGGATCCAAGCCTCGTCTGCAACCTACACCATAGCTCATGGCAATGCCAGATCCTCAACCCACTGAGCAAGGGCAGGGATCGAACCCGCAACCTCATGGTTCCTAGTCGGATTCCTCCAGCTGCATTTTTCTTTCTCAGGATGAATTTGGCTATTTTGGGTCTTTTGTGCTTCCAAACAAACTTTAAAACATTTTGTTTGAGTTCTGTGAAAACTGTCCTTTGTAATTTGATAGGGATTGCATTGAATCTATAGATTGCCTTGGGTGGCATAGTCATTTTGATGATACCGATTCTTCCAATCCAAGAGCATGGTATGTCTTTCCATCTGTTTGTGTCATCTTTGATTTCTTTCCTCAGTGTCTTATAGTTGTCAGAGTACAGGTCTTTTGTCTCTTTAGGTAGGTTTATTCCTAAGTATTCTTCTGAATGTGATGGTAAATGGTATTGTTTCCCTAATTTCTCTTTCTGATCATTTGCTGTTAGTATATAGAAATGCAGTTGATTTCTGTGTATTAATTTTGTATCCTGTGACTTTGCCAGATTCATTGATGAACTCTAACAGTTTTCTGGTAGAGTCTTTAGGATACTCTAGGTACAGTATCATGTCATCTGCAAATAGTGATAGTTTTACTTCTTCCTTTCCAATTTGGATTCCTTTTATTTCTTTTTCTTCTCTGATGGCTGTGACTAGGACTTCCAAAACTGTGTTGAATAGAAGTGAGAGCAGACATCCTTATCTTGTTCCTGATCTCAGCAGGAATTCTTCAGGTTTTCACCATTGAGAATGATGTTAGCTGTGGGTTTGTCGTATATGGCCTTTATTATATTGAGGTAGGTTCCCTCTATGCCTACTTTCTGAAGGGTTTTTATCAGAAATGGGTGTTGGATTTTGTCAAAGGCTTTTTCTGCATCTATTGAGAGGATCATATGGATTTTATTCTTCAGTTTGTTGATGTGGTGTATCACACTGATTGATTTGCAGATTCTGAGGAATCCTTGCATCCCTGGGATAAATCCCACTTGATCATGATGTACAGTCCTTTTAATGTATTGTTGGGTTCAGTTTGCTAGTATTTGGTTGAGGATTTTTGCATCTATGTTCATCAGTGAAATTGGCCTCTAGTTTTCTTTTTTGTGGTATCTTTGTCTGGTTTTGGTATCAGGATGATGGTGTCTTCATAGAATGAGTTTGGGAGTGTCCTTTCCTCTGCAATTTTCTGGAATAGTTTCAGAAGGATAGGTGTAGCTCTTCTCTAAATGTTTGATAGAATTTGCCTGTGAATCCATCTGGTCTTGGACTTCTGTTTGTTGTAAGTTTTTGTTTTTTTATTTTTGTCTTTTTGCTATTTCTTGGGCCGCTCCCACAGCATATGGAGGTTCCCAGGCTATGGGTCAAATCGGAGCTGTAGCCTCAGGCCTACGCCAGAGCCACAGCAACGCAGGATCCGAGCCGTGTCTGCAACCTACACCACAGCTCACGGCAACGCCGGATCATTAACCCACTGAGCAAGGGGCAAGTTCCAAACCCGCAACCTCATGGTTCCTAGTTGGATTCATTAACCACTGTGCCATGACAGGAACTCCTGTTGTAAGTTTTTAAATCACAGTTTCAATTTCAGTACTTGTGATTGGTCCGTTCATCTTTTCTATTTCATCTTGGTTCAGTTTTGTAAGATTGTACTTTTCTAAGTATTTGTCCATTTCTTCTAGGTTTTCTTTTTTATCGGCATGTAGTTGCATGTAGTAGTCTCTTATGATCCTTTGTATTTCTGTGATGCCTGATGTTACTTCTCCTTTTTAATTTCAATTTCATTGATTTGAGTCCTCTCTCTTTTTTTCTTGATGACTCTGGATAAGGGTTTATCAATTTTGTTGATCTTTTCAGAGAACCAACTTTTCATTTCTTTGATTTTTTTTCTATGGTTTTCTTTGTTTCTATCTCATTGATTTCTGCTCTGATCTTTATGATTTCTTTCCTTCTACTAACTTTAGGTCTTGTCTGTTCTTCTCTCTCTAGTTGCTTTAGATGTAAAGTTAGCTTGTTTGTTTGAGCTTTTTCTTGTTTCCTGAGGTAAGCTTGTATTGCTGTAAACTTCCCTCTTAGAACTGCTTTTGCTGCATCCCATAGGTTTTGGAGTGTCACATCTTTGTTGTCATTGGTTCTAGGTATTTTTTAATTTCCTCTTCAATTTCTACAGTGATCCACTGGTTATTTAGTAGCATGTTGTTTAGTGTCCACGTGTTTGTGTTTGTTGCAGTTTTTTTTTTCTTGTTGTTGATTTCCAGTCGTATAGTGTTGTGGTCAGAAAAGATGCTTGATATGATTTCAATCTTCTTAAAGTTAGCAAGTCTTGATTTGTGCCCCTGAATGTCAGCAATCCTAGAGAATGTTCCGTGTGCACTTGAGAAGAATGTGAATTCTGGTGCTTTTAGATGGAATGTCCTATAAATATCTATTAAGTCCATCTGGTCTAATGCTTCATTCAGGGCCTGTGTTTCCTTTTTGATTTTCTTTCTGGATGATCTGTCCATTGCTGTAAGTGGGGTGTTAAAGTCCTCAACTGTTACTGTGTTATTGTCAGTTTCTCCTTTAAGGTTGTTAGCAGTTGCCTTTTATATTGTGGTGCTCCTATGTTGGGTGCATATATATTTAAAATTGTTATATCTTCTTCTTGGATTGACCCTTTGATCATTATGTAATGTCCTTCCTTGTCTCATATAATATTCTTTATTTTAAGGTCTATTTTGTCTGATATGAGTATTGCTACTCCAGCTTTCTTTTAGTTCCCATTTGCATGGAATATTTTCTTCCATCCTCTCACTTTCAATTTGTATGTGTCCCTAGAAGTGAAGTGGGTCTCTTGAGGACAGCAGATATGTGGGTCTTGTTTTTGTATCCATTCAGCCAATCTGTGTCTTTTGGTGGGGGCACTTAGTCCATTTACAGTTAAAGTAATTATTGATATGTATGTTCTTATTGCCATTTTATTAACTGTTTTGGAGTTGGTTTTCTTGCTCTTTTTTCTTCCCTTCTTCTGTTTTCTCCTCTTGTGGTTTGATCACTATCTTTAGTGTTGTATTTAAGTTGATTTTTCTTATTCGTATGTGTATCTAGAGTAGATTTTTGGCTTGTAGTTACCCTGAAGTTTTGATGTAGGAGTTTATATATATGCAAGATTGTTGTAAGTTGTTGGTCTCTTAATTGCAAGTGCATCTCCAGTGTCCTGCATTTGTAGCCTCCTCTTCTCACAATTCCTGATTTTGGTAGCATATTTGTGCGTGGATGATTTCATGCCTTTACTGTGTACAGGTCTTTACTGGTGAGCCTGTCATTAGTGCTATTTTTGTTTCTACTTGTGGCCTTTTCTTTTCTGCCTAGAGAAGTTCCTTTAGTATTTGTTTGTAAAGCTGGTTTAGTGTTGCTGAATTCTCTTAGCTTTTACTTATCTGTAAAATTTTTTTTTTTTCTGTTTAGATCTGCACCCACAGCATATGGATGTTCCCAGGCTAGGGGTTGAATCAGAGCTACAGCTGCCAGCCTATACCACAGCCACAGAAATGCCAGATCTGAGCCGAGACTGAGACCTACACCTCACCTTACGGCAACACTGGATCCTTAACCCACTGAGCGAGGCCAGGGATCGAACCCACAACTTCATGTTCCTAGTCGGATTCGTTTCTGCTGTGCCACAATAGGAACTCCTTGTTTATCTATAAAGCTTTTGATTTCTCTTTCAAATCTGAATGAGAGCCTTGCTGGGTAAAGTAATCTTGGTTGGAGTTTTTTTTCTTTCATCACATTAGTATATCATGCCACTCCCATCTGGCCTGCAGAGTTCCCGCTGAAAAATCTGCCAATAACCTTATTGGGGTTCCCCTGTATGTTATTTGTTTATTTCCCTTAGCTGCTTTTAATATTTTGTCTTTGTCTGCAATTTTGGTCAGTCTGATTAATATGTGTCTTGGGGTGTTCCTCCTTGGGTTTATTTTACATGGTACTCATGTGCTTCCTGTATTTGAGTGAGTGGTTCCTCTTCCCTGTTTGGGAAGTTTTTGGCTGTTATCTCTTCAAATATTTTTTCTGTCCCTTTCTCTCTTCTCCTTCTGGCACCCCTATAATATGGATATTGGTGCATTTAACTTTGTCTCAGAGTGTTCTGAGACTCTATTCATTTCTTTTCCGTCTTTTTTCTCTTTTCTGTTCCCTATCAGTGATTTTCTGTTTCCCTATCAGATTTCCCTAGTCTGTTCTCCACCCCGTTTATTTGTTTTTTCTGCCTCCTGTATTCTGCTGTTGGTTGCTTCTAATGAATTTTTTATTTCAGTTATTGTGTTTTCATCTCTACTTGCTTGTTTTTTAAATCTTGTATTTCTTTTTAAGTGTTTCCTGTAATTTATCAGTCTTTGCCTCCAGTTTATTTCCAATGTCTTGAATCATCTTTAGCATCATCTGTCTAAAGTCTTTTTCCTGGAGACTGGTTATCTCCAGATCACTTAGTTGTTTTTCTGGGTTTTTTTTTCTTGCTCCCTTATATGAGTTATAGTTCTCTGCCTTTTCATTTTTATAGGTTTTTGGTGTGGTCTCCTTTTTGCAGACAACAGAGTTGTAACCTCTCTCACTTCTCATGTCTGTCCCCCTTGTTACTGAAGTTGGTACTGGGGCTTGCTGTAGGCTTCCTGATGGGAGGGACTGGTGCCTGCCCACTGGTAGATGGGGCTGATTCTTTTCCCTCTGGTGGGTGGGGCTTTGTCTTTGGGGGAGCTTAGAGGCAGCCGTGTGCCTGGGGGACCTCTAGGCAGTCTGTTTATTGATGGGTGGGGCTATGATTTCACCTGGATTATTGTTTGGCCTGGGGTTTCTCAGCACTGCCAGGTGGGGCCAGATTTTCCCCAAATGGCCACTTCCAGAGGAACACACGCTGATGAATATTCCCAAGACTTTTGCCTCCAATGTCCTTCCCCCCCAACAAGCCATAGTCACCCCCCTGTTTTCCCAGGAGTTCCTCCAAGAACTGCAGTCAGGTCCGACCCAGATTCTTATGGAGCCTCTGCTTTGCCCTGGGACCCAGTGTACATGAAAGCATGTGTGTGCCTTTCAAGAATGGGGTCTCCATTTCCCCTAGTCCTGTGGAGCTCCTACGCACAGGCCCCACTGGCCTTCAATGCCAGATGCTCCAGGGGCTCTTTCTCCCAATGCCAGATCCCCAGGTGTGGGGACTTAACGTGGGACTCAGAACTCTCACTCCTATAAGTGAGTCTCTGTGATAGTTACTTTCCAGCCTGGAGGCTGACTACCTGGCAGGTATGGGGTTGTGTATACCGTGTAATTGCCCCTCCTACCTCTTGATGTGACCTCCTCTTTGTCTTCTGGAGTAGGACATCTTTTTGAAAGTTTCCATTCTATTAGTTTTAAGGTTTTTCAGCCTTTGGTTGTAATTTTGTTGTTTTTATGAGAGAAGGTAAGATCTAGTCCTTCTTTTCAGCCATCTTAATTCTGTCTCCCTTAAGAGGTATTCGATCTGTAAATTAGCCAGGTTTGGTGGGAGCCTCTAGGCTGTTTGATGATAAATACCCAAGGGCCCTGCGTGTGTAGTCGGGATGAGGACAGGCCCTGGCTCCCAGTGATTGGGACAGTGCTCAAGAACCATTCATCATAGCTTTGTTACCTGTGGGTCAGTCATAAACCATGTTACAGTAGTGCATGAAATGTCTTACCTTTGCTGTGTTTTAACGTCATTCTGTGTGTGTCACCAGAGGTAACAGTATTGTGTCCTTGATCTGGCAAGGTAAGCTGCCCATTTTTTTTACTGAATGGCATTTAAGAACTCAGAAGTACATGCTACTGTCTTAAACAGACTTCTCTCTTTTTAGATATATATTGTTGTATATAAGAAATAGACTTATTTTCCCTAGTGACTAATGACGTGGAGCATCTTTTCATATGTTTAATCAGCCATTTGCGTATCTTCTAAAAAATGTCTCTTAAGTCCTTAATCTATTTTTCAATTTATTTCTTGCTGCCTCTCCCTCCCCAGGTTTCCTCCTTGTCTGCAAGTTCTGACACTGATTTCATTGACTCTAAAATGAATCAATAGTTTCCTATTTTTACACTTCTGAGGTCAGCATGTATCTTACAGTTACTGATGTGTCATAGTTGAATGTTTTCTTCCTTGGTGCTGCATAAAATAATGGCACATCTCAAAGTTCACAGTTAGGTTTTGTGAAGGATGCTGTTTTCTAGTCTCTGGAGGGCCTGCTCCTCTCACTAAGTCATTAGCAGACGTACTTCTCTGCTGTTGTCTGAGCCGATGCCAACACGTCCCCAGGGTGCATCATAGGCTCTTTGTTTCCCTGAGATGCCAGTAAGAGGGTCTCTGATACTTTGCTCGCCTTCTCCTAAAACCGTACCTGCCAAGAGACTTTTGCATTGCTTTTATTTTTTTCCCTCCTCCTCACGTTCCCTAGCGCTCAAGTTTTGCTGAGTTACACTGTCAGAGTGCAGACAAACGCGTTTTGTGTTTAGGATTAGAAAGTGTTAGAGCATGGAGTTCCCGTCGTGGCGCAGTGGTTAACGAATCCGACTAGGAACCATGAGGTTGCGGGTTCGGTCCCTGCCCTTGCTCAGTGGGTTAATGATCCGGCGTTGCCGTGAGCTGTGGTGTAGGTTGCAGACACGGCTCGGATCCCGCGTTGCTGTGGCTCTGGTGTAGGCCGGTGGCTACAGCTCCGCTTCGACCCCTAGCCTGGGAACCTCCATATGCCGCGGGAGCGGCCCAAGAAATAGCAAAAAGACAAAAAAAAAAAAAAGAAAGTGTCAGAGCAGCTGCATCCCCTTTTTTAAGCAAACCCTGTGACTCTCAGAACCAGCGAGGGGGCTGCTCTGCTCCCTAGGAGACCCCGACTCAGACTGGCTCCCCTAGGGTTGGTCACAGTCCCACACCTGGTGGCCTTGCCCCTTGTCCCAGACAACACAGAGACCATCCAACTACATTCTTTTTTTTTTTTTTGTCTTTTCTAGGGTCACACCCACGGCATATGGAGGTTCCCAGGCTAGGGGTCTCATCGGAGCTGTAGCCACCAGCCTACGCCAGAGCCACAGCAATGCTGGATCCGAGCCATGTCTGCGACCCACACCACAGCTCGTGGCAACGCTGGGTCGTTAACCCACTGAGCAAGGCTAGGGATCGAACCCACAACCTCATGGTTCCTAGTCGGATTCGTTAACCACTGAGCCATGAAGGGAACTCCCCAACTACATTCTTTATTCCAGATTGTTTTCAGATGTTTTATAGAGGAGGGAGATGGTTTCCTACGTCTGGTACTTCTTATTGCTGGTATCCTGTGTAAAAGGGAGTTGTCTAGTTTTACATGATAGTTCCTTGTCTCCTCTGTCTTTTTTATCTATTGGGATAGTCTTTTAAAAATTTTTTTGGCTGTGCTTTGTAGCATGTGGAAGTTCCCAGGCCAGGGATTGAACCTGAGCCACAGCAGTGACAACACTGAGTCCTTAACTACTAGGCCATCAGGGAACTCTGGGATATTCATATTTTAACTATTGTTTTCATAAGCTGTCTATGTTGAGATATTTTGATTCTTGTATATTTGATTTATTCAATTTTTTGGCTGGAGCATCAGACATGTATCTTCACAGTCCCGGAGGCTGGGAGCTGGGACCCAGGTGTGGGCAGTGCTGCCCCCCACCCTCCCACCACCCCTCCTTGGTTGGCAGACAGCAGCTCTTCCCAGCATGCTCACTCTTGGGGTCTTCCTTTGCTGGTCCTCATACACTTTAGGCTGTAGGGTTTGTGGTAGTTTCTTAGTGCTGCCAGGACAAATTACCACAATGTTGCTAACTTAAAACAATAGAAATTTTATTTCATCACAGTTTTAGAGGCCAGATGGGGAAATTGAGTTGTTGAAAGGACAAAGCTCCCACCAAAGGCCCAGTCCTGCCTCTGGAAGCTTCTGGGGGTTCTTTTCCTTAGCTCAGGGCAGCATCACTCCAACGTCTGCCCCGTCTTCACATCGTCTGTCCCTCTGAAGTCTTCATCTCCTTTCTCTTACAAGGACATTGCTCACTTAAGGCCCTCTCTAAGTCCAGGATAACTTCATCTTAACATCTGTTTTCTTTTCTTTTCTTTTTTTTGCTTTTTAGGGCTGCACCCAAGGCATATGGAGGTTCCCAGGCTAGGGGTCCAATTGGAGCTATAGCTGCTGGCCTACAGCAATGCCATATCCAAGCCGCATCTGCAAACTACACCACAGCTCGCAGCAACGCAGGATCCCTAACCCACTGAGCGAGGCCAGGGATTGAACCTGTGTCCTCATGGATGCTAGTCAGACTCATTAATTGCTCAGCCAGGATGGGAACTCCCATCTTAACATTTTTAACTGAATTACATCTGCAAATACCCTGTTTCTGAATAGATCACAATTTACAGGTACCACCTGGGGTTAAGATTTAGATGTATCTTTTTTTGAAGATAAAATTTGATCTACAGACATGTTAAGCTTAGAAGATGTTGTTCACCTGAGGGGTATAAAACTATCTATCTCTATTTTCTCCTAGTACTTTTTTACATTTAAGTCTTTAAATCTTCTGTAGTAATTTGTGGCATTTCCTATTTTACTCCTGTTTAAAGTTATTAATGTTTGTGTTTTCAATGTCTCTTAATCATATTTCTATGAGTCTGTTCACACTAATGGGTTTCCCATCCTTTCAGAGACTTTCATTGGTAATTAGAAAAGTTAACCTGGCAAGTCTAACATCCTGTAATGTAATGAATATGTTGGACCCACTTTTGGTATCTGATTCTGTTGGTGTATGTTTGCCATGACCACATTTTCAATTTTGGTTTTGGTATAAATTCCTTACAGTTGGCTCACATACATTCTTGAAGAATACAGGAGTTCCCATTGTGGCTCAGTAGAAATAAATCTGAGTAGTATCCATGAGGACACAGGTTCAATACCTGGCCTTGCTCAGTGGGTTACAGGACCCTGCGTTGCCGTGAGCTGTGATGTAGGTCACAGATGCAGCTTGGATCCTGTGTTGCTGTGACTGTGGTATAGGCCAGCAGCTATAGCTCCCATTTGACTCCTAGCCTGGGAGCCTCCGTATGCTACAATTGCGGCCCTCAAAAGAAACAAAACAAAACAAAACAAAAAAAACACTTGTGCAATACAGTGAATACTGTGTAGTCTGTTCCTTTTTAGAATAAATATTTTATTGTCAGCTGTGTAACTTTTTTTTGGAAGGAGTTGTAATAAGCAAAACTTAATGCTGTTCTGTCATTTAATTTTTAAAGGACAGTGGAAGAGAGGTTGTCCTGATGAAGACTCTGAGGGCTAGTAATGTTTACTTTCATGACACAAATGCAAGTGAAGGTGATGTTGGCCTGGTGGACCCTGTAAAGCTGGCAGCCGGGTCTCCTCATCAGAATAAGCATTTAGCATCAGCTTCAGAGACAGTGTTGCCTGTGGATGGATTTTTAGACACTGAGACACGTAAAGTGTCCATTCAAAAAAGTGTGGACGTGGCATCTTTGAAGTCTGTTAGTGACAATGGATTTAATTCCACCGATGCTCTTTGGTCACCAACTAGTGCAAGGCACACATGTGAATCTTACGAGTTGGTTGGAAACAGCAAGGACCGTAAGTGGACCTCTTCTTTTTTTAAGTAAAAGTAAAGAAATATGTAATAGTTCTATACGTAAAGAAATATATAATAGTTCTATACAGTTTGAAAAGAATACAGTTCCAAGTGGAACCTGCCTAACCTTTCACATTGGAATATTTAAGTGTTCTATGGATTTAAAAAATGATGTTCTTCACAGCTCTAGTGGGATTGTGCCCCAAGTATTAGTCGTCTCTTCCGCCCTCATTCTCTTGTGATGGACTTTTATTGGGATTAAGGGTGGCTTTTCCACTGTCAGAGAGATACTTGCTGTTGGGGAAATGGGTTTTCCTTTCTCTAACCAGTTTTGGGAAGATTTCAGGACTGTTGATAATTGAGATAAGTCAATTAAACGAAATTATTTAAGAATATTTTATTTGTTGTATGTGTCATCAGATATCTTTTTTGAATTTTATTTTTTAGAAACGGATCTACCACAGAGCGTTGTCTATCAAAATGAAGAGGGCAAATGGGTCACTGATCTTGCTTATTACACATCTTTCAATAAAGAACAGGATTTAAATGTGTCACTAAGCAAGGAGCTCAGTGAAGACTTCAGATCTGGCTGTAAGTGTGTTGAGAACCACTGCACTGAGCCATGTTAACTGTTGCCGATGTTGCCGAGGTCATCAGATGCCTGGTGCATGTTCTTAGCTCCTCACTTGTCTTTATAGGAACAGAGACGCATGGGGGTCACTGCTGGCCTTCATGAGTGGCTCAGGTCCCTGCAAAGCGGGGGGGGGGGGCACTATGCAGCCCCTCGGCCTTTACTTTCTCGCTTTCTAAATTGTCTTGAACAAAAGAACTATTCTGTTAAATAAGAGACTGCAAAGCTGATCTTTTTTTTTTTTTTTTTCCCTTTTTAGGTCTGCATCTGCGGCGTATGGAGATTCCCAGGCTAAGGGTCTAATTGGAACTACAGCTGCTGGCCACAGCCACGCCAGATCTGAGCTGTGTCTGTGACCTGCACCACAGCTCACGGCAGTGCCAGATCCTTAACCCACTGAGTGAGGCCAGGGTTTGAATCCGCAACCTCATAGTTCCTAGTTGGATCATTTCCACTGTGCCATGATGGGAACTCCAAGTCGATCCATTTTAGAGTAAAAGTGCAGCAATGTGGAAATGGAAGAAAAGGGACGAAAAAGATAAATGGAATCTCAGAGGGGGAGATTGTTAGGAATATCCGTTGGGTTTGTCAGCAGAGCATCTGACAGTGAAAGGAAAGCTTTGCAGAGTGCATGGCGCTATGAGCCTTGGCCCATGGCTGTGTTGATGTGCCGCTGAGGCTTCCAAGTGGGATGAGGAAAGCAGATGTGCATAAGCCCAGGCTTGTTTCCAGTGGGCTCAGAAAGGTGCCCTGGTAAGATGTGACTGTAACAGCTGCTTGTACTAAGCTGCCCCTGCCAGGGTCCAGTGAGGCAGTACAGAGATACACGCTTTTAGCCGGTAGCAAACTGTCCACCAGCAGAGAGAACACTGGACAGTCTGCAGCCTTTGGGGTCCAGATGAGGGAAACCTTGGCATGAGTAGGTAGCAGGAGGAGTTGGCTCTTGATGTAGAGTCTCAGCAGGTAAATATGGGGGCATGAGAAATTCCAGATGGATAGAAAGCCCAGGGAAAGAGAAGGAGATGGGAAAGCCAGGGCATGTTTTAAGAATGGTAGGTACCCAGTGTGGCTGGTACCAGTTCCTGGCATGATGCGGGGAGGGGAGTGGCAGAGCAGTGGCCCTGCAGCAGCCAGGCCTGTCTGGTCAGCACTTGGGACTGCTGGAGACCTCCTTGTCCTGGCGGCAGTTGAGTCTTCTGGCAGCAATGGACGGTTCCCTAGGATTTTGTAGAAGTCTAGTTATTACCTTGAGAGTGAGAAGTAGCTCATGAAAGACATGGAAATAGAATGTTAGGCTTTGGTGACTGGGTTTTAGAGGATAGGAAAGATCAGAAAAGATGGAGGTTTGTGGTCTGAGTTATTTTGGGGAAATGGCAGTACCATTAACTGAGATGAGAAAAAGCAAAAGAAAAGAAATTAAAGGATTTTGGATAATTGTGGCTTGAGGTGGGGGTATTCAGTAGTTGGAAATAGGAGTTGGAAATTGGAGGTTAAGGTATAGTTAGAGCTTGCTCAGTCCTATCTTGATTTACAGTGGACACACACTGGACACTGGATATGGACTTTGTCACTGGGAAGTCATTAGTCATGGAATTTCATGTGCTGCTGGTGGGAATGTGAATTGATACAACCTTAGGGAACTTGCTGGGCAGTATCTCATGAACTTTACGAACTTCATACTTTGTGACCCAGTAATGCTACACCTGAGTATGTAGACCCGGTATTGAGGGTGTGCATATTGACCAAAAGACATTCATTACAGTGTCTATAGCAGCACTATAGTGTCAGTACCAAACTAGAAACTCCCAATTCCTGTTGACCTTGGACTGGTTTGTTTTTATTCCTACTCTGAAACGCTGTGTGGCAATGAGAATGATGTCTAGCTACTGGCTGCAACGTGGATGAATTTCACAAATATGTTGAATGGCATAAGGAATAAGGCTAACTAAGAACACATGTTTTATATGTAGTCAGCTCTGCAAAGGAGGAGGTTAGGGTGGTGGCTCCCCTTGGGTGGGTGTGCAGTGACGGGAAGGAAGCTCCAGGTCTTGTGGGTACCAGGGTGTTTTGTTTTTTGATCTGGCAACACAGATGTGTTCAGCTTGTGAAAATTCCTTGAGTTATACACTTAAATACACTATACAGTAATAAAATGTTATAGTCATTATATAATAACATACAGTGATACAATAATACACATTTTGTGTATATATTACACTTTGGTAAAAAGGTTTTAAAAATTAATGATCAAGCTGAGAAAAGATAGTTGCATTTCGTAGTACAGATTGAGGCTTAATTCCCAGTATATAAATAGTTTTTTTTGTGTGTGTTTTTGTCTTTTTAGGGCTGTACCCACAACATATGGATATTCCCAGGCTAGGGGTCCAGTCGGAGCTATAGCTGCCGGCCTACACCAGAGCCACAGCAATACAGGATCTGAGCCGCATCTGCGACCTACACCACAGCTCACAGCAACGCTGGATCCTTAACCCACTGATCGAGGCCAGGGATGCTAGTCAGGTTCGCTAACCACCGAGCCACGACATGAACTCCTATAAGTAGTTTTAATAAGCAGTAAGAAGATGATCAACTACTCAATACTGAATTGGGCAAAGGATGTAAACCATGTATAGAAAAAGAAATAAAAGGTCAGTTCTCTAGGAATAGTTCTTCAGCTCCTCCTATGCGGACGTATGGCGTCTCTGTGCACATTGCTTATCATACAGTAGATTGGAAGCAAGGTAGGTGTACAAATGGGGGGCTGGTTAAATAAGACACAGCCACACAAGGAAATACTCTGCGGCCATGAAAAAGAGAAAGGAGCTTTTTAGTTCTTTTTTTTTTTTTGGTCTTTTTGCTATTTCTTTGGGCCGCTTCCGCGGCATATGGAGGTTCCCAGGCTAGGGGTCTAATCGGAGCTGTAGCCACCGGCCTACGCCAGAGCCACAGCAACGCAGGATCCGAGCCTCGTCTGCAACCTACACCGCAGCTCACGGCAACGCCGGATCATTAACCCACTGAGCAAGGGCAGGGACCGAACCCGCAACCTCATGGTTCCTAGTCGGATTCGTTAACCACTGCGCCACAACGGGAACTCCAGCTTTTTAGTTCTGATAAGGGAGTGGTCACCAAAAAAAATTATTGAAAATTTAAGACATAAAAGAGCACATGCAGGAGTTCCTGTCATGGCACAGTGGAAACAAATCCGACTAGGAACCACGAGATTGCAGGTTCAACCCCTGGCCTCACTCAGTGGGTTAAGAATCCCGCGTTGCCGTGAGCTGTAGTTTAAGTCGCAGACGCGGCTAGGATCTGGCATGGCTGTGGTGTAGGCTGGCAGCAGTTCCGATTTGGTTCCTAGCCTGGGAACCTCCACCTGCCTTGGGTGTGGCCCTTAAAAAGCAAAAAAAAAAAAGCACATGGAATGTTCTGCATAGACGTTGGGGAGAAGGGAGGAAGGCACACATATTTTTAAATACATATAGGGGAAAGGTTTTTCAAAAAGAAACTTTACAGGCATCCCTAGATACTTGAACTAAAAAACTGGGTGAGTTCAAACAGTGTGGGAATTTAGGTACCACGTGGGAGGGGACAGTGATGAGGGGAGCCTTCCATATGTTATATTCCCTATTATATCATTCAGTTAGCTTCCAAAACTCTTTATTGAAGCATAATACACATTACCTTCTGCAATTTGAACCATATGGACCTGTTACTATTAAAGGAAAAAAATAAAATAGTTCCCATCGTGGCTCAGTGGTTAACAAATCCGACTAGGAACCATGAGGTTGCGGGTTCAATCCCTGGCCTTGCTCAGTGGGTTGGGGATCAGGTGTTGCCGTGAGCTGTGGGGTGTAGGTTGCAGGTGCGGCTCAGATCCCGAGTTGCTGTGGCTCTGGTGTAGGCCAGCAGCTACAACCCCGATTAGACCCATAGCCTGGGAACCTCCATATGACTCAGGAGCCGCCCTAGAAAAGGCAAAAAGACAAATAAATAAATAAATAAATAAAATAGATAACGGAGGGATTTCATGAGACCATGCTTGTCTCACGAATGAGCAGTGCCAGGTAGGAAAGGATGACTAGCATGGGTGGAGAGGAAATAGAGAAAATGACTACAAAAATCATGGAAAAGTTTGATGGAAGCGAAGAAAGGATGAACTGAGTTAACGGGGAATCAGGCTGGGGGAGGCTTCATATAGGAAGGAGAAGGGAATTTTGAAAATGTAAAGAGAGATAATCAGAACAGGAAGATTGGACCAAGGGTATAATTGTATAATATCAAGGTAGTTTTAAATGAAAATTTACTTAACTATTTCTCCCTCAAACATTCTTTAAAAATTAAAAAAGGAGTTCCCTTGTGGCCCAGCAGTTTAAGGCTCCAGCATTGTCACTGAAATGCCTCTGATCGATGCTGTGGTGCCAGTTCTGTCCCTGGCCCAGGAACTGCCACATGCTGTGGGCATGGCCAAAGAAAAATTAACAACTGTGGCATTTGAAAGGACTAATGCTTAAATCTGGCAAAGAATTAGGCATAGGATCTTATGAGAAATGAAGTTCTACTTTTTTATAATCTGAGTGATTTCTGACGAGCATATGTGGTTACTGTAGAGTTCCTTAATCATGTCTTAAAAATTCAGAGATAAAGTACTCAGGAGTATACTAAAAAAGAGTTTGGAGCTGTTTACATAATGACTTTAAAAATATAATATGTCAGGAGTTCCTGTTATGGCTCAGTGGTTAACGAATCCAAGACTAGGAATCATGCGTTGTGGGTTCGATCCCTGGCCTCACTCAGTGGGTTAAGGATCCAGTGTTGCTGTGAGCTGTGGTGTAGGTTGAAGATGCGGCTGTAATCTAGCATTGCTGTGGCTGTGGTGTAGGCCAGCAGCTACAGCTCCAATTAGAACCCTAGCCTTGGAACTTCCATATGCCTTGGGTGTGGCCCTAGAAAAAGACAAAAAAAAAAAAAAAAAAACCACAAAAGATATGTTAACTCATTAAAGTAAGTTTTTCTGGGTTATCTTCTTGGCTGATTCATGCATGCCTACCTGCCTTCCAGGGCCACCCCATAGGCTGATTTGTTATTTTCTCTTCTTCTGGCTATTAGATTTGGTTGGTTGATTCTTTACATTTTAGAGCACTGGTGTTTTGGTTTGGGGTTTGTTTGTTTGCTTTTTAGGGCTGTGATGCAGCATACGGAAGTTCCCAGGCTAGGGGTTGAATTGGCGATGCAGCTGCCAGCCTCCATATACCACAGCCACAGCAGCACCGGATATGAGACCTACACTGTATCTTGGGGCAATGTCAGATCCTTAACCCACTGAGCGAGACTAGGGATCGAACCCGGATCCTCATGGACACTAGTTGGGTTCTTAACCTGCTGAGTCACAATGGGAAATCCTAATTTGAATCTTTTAAAAATAAGAAACTTACATGTTAAGCCCATTTAATAAGTTAGGGCAGATTAGCACTTGGTGAAATCAGTTAGGTTACCAAGAGTGTCAGAAGGACAGACTCTTGTGTTTTTGTTTTGTTTTGTTTTGTTTTTGCTTTTTTAGAGCTACACCCAAGGCATATGGAAGTTCCCAGGCTAGGAGTTAAGTGGGAGCTGCAGCTGCTGGCCTACACCACAGCCACAGCAATGCAGGATCCAAGACTCATCTGAGACCTACACCACAGCTCAGGACAATGCCAGATCCTTTAACCCACTAAGTGAGGCCAGGGATCAAACCCGAGTCTTTATGTATACTATTCGGATTCATTTCCAATGAGCCACAACAGGAACTCCTCTTGTGTGTTTAATACAGATGTAGCAATTGTGTGATAGAAGCTTTCCCATCGTTTTTTCAATTGTATTGCTTTAATATTTCCTTTTCCTAAGTTAAATTTCTATGCTAGTATTGAATTAGATATTAGTATAATATAAAATTACATAAACTTACTCTTTTTTCAGCTGACGCATTGGATTTGATTGCACATGATGAAGAAGAATTTAATAAAGAGCACCAATTTATGCAGGTTTGTATTTTATTGACATTAATCAAAGCTTAGGATTTTTTTTGCATTTAAATGTAGACAAATGTTCATTTCTTTCTGAATAGATATTTAGTGAGTGTTGGTATTTTTTGTGTTCAGGCAATTTCTGCCTTTTCCTTCTTACTCTAAATTATTAATTGAAGAATAGCTGGTATACTGAAATAATGTTCAGTTCACCTAAAATTGCCTTAATAGACTTCAAAGATATTTCCATTGGTTTTAGCCATGTCTTCAAGTGAGGTAATGCTATTCGTTTTTATTGAAGATGTACTTCTTTCTAAAGATTTATATTAATGACAGCATTTGACTAAGCAATATATTTAAAAAGTGCATATTATAACTCCAGTGTTAAAAATTAATATCTCTCCTGGACTTCATTACATTTATTAACTGCTTAAGCTTGAATCTGTCCAAATTTAAAAAAAAATTAAATATGTAAATTTTCCTAGTTAAACTTTTATTTCTATGTGTGTTAGGACAGCAGAAGGAAAGCTTGCTAGAGAAGTGAACTGAAACGATACCTTTTTTTATAGGGCGAAAGTGTGGGTGTCCAGAACACCTCAGAGGCCTTGGGGGATACTTCCTGGGGGGCTTCAGCCAATTACAGTCTGTTGAGGAGGTCACTTAGCACGTCTGATTTGGACAGAGACGACGCCAGTTACCGACGTCTGTCTTTGGGAGAATTCTTTGCTCAAAGGTCTGAAGCTCTTGGTTGCCTTGGTGGAGGTTACAATGTGAAAAGAGTGAGTATGGGGTGTGCAGCCCTTGAGTTTCGAAGGTTATGAAGGTGTCTTTGAAGTGCGGTACCTGGGGGATGTGGTCGGGTATTGGTAGAGCCTCGTTTGTACAGTCGGCCATTTCCTGACTGCGGTCCTCGCTCTGCCTTTGAGCAGTTCTGTGCCATTGAGCAGTGTACTGACTCCTCTGTGCCTTCATTTCCCCATTTCTCGAATGAAATACTGTTCTGTAAGGTCTGTGGGGATTGATGTGATGGTGTACAGAGAGCGGGTGGCACAGCAACCATGCTTCCAGGGTCCTGCCCCTCTCAATTGCTATTTTGTTAGGGTTTTTTTGTTTGTTTGTTTCTTTTTTTATTACTCAGTTACATTTATAGTTGTACAGTGATCATCAAAACCAAATTTTATGGCATTTCCATCCCAAAGCCCAGCACATCTCCCCACCTCCCAACCTGTCTCATTTGGAAACCAGTTTTTCAAAGTCTGTGAGTCAGTATCAGTCCTGCAAAGTTCGTTGTGTCCTTTTTTCAGATTTCACGTGTAAGTGATAGCATTTGATGTTAGTGTCTCATTGTCTGACTTCGCTTAGCATGATAATTTCTAGGTCCATCCATGTTGCTAAAAATGCCATTTTTTCTTTCCCTTTAATGGCTGTGTATATATATCTCATCTTCTTTATCCACTCATCTGTCGATGGACATTTAGGTTGTTTCCATGTCTTGGCTATTGAAAATAGTGCTGCAGTGAACATCCCGGAGTACATGTGTCTTTTCGAGTCATGGTTTTCTCTGGATTGATGCCCAGGAGTGGGATTGCTGGGTCAAATAATAGTTCTATTTTTAGTTTTCTGAGGAATCTCCATACTGTTTTCCACAGTGGTTGCACCAATTTACAATCCCGCCAACAGTACAATAGGGTTCCTTTTTCTCCACACCCTCTCCAGCACTTACTGTTTGTAGACTCTTGGATGCTGGCCATTCTGGCTGGTGTAACATGGTACCTCTTAGTGATTCTGATTTGCATTTCTCTAATAATGAGTGATGTTGAATATCTTTTCATGTGTTTTTTTTGCCTATCTGTATGTTTTCTTTGGAGAATTGTCTGTTTAGATCTTCTGTCCATTTTTTGATGTGGTTTTTTTTTTTTTTTTTTTTTTGGTATTGAGGTATTGGAGATTAACCCCTTGTCAGTTGTTTCATTTGCAAACATTTTCTCCCATTCTGTGGGTTGTCCTTTCATTTTGTTTAGGGATTCCTTTGCTGTGCAGAAACAAGTTTAATTAAGTCCCATTTGTTTACTTTTGTTTCTGTTGTCATTACTCTATGAGGTGGATCTGAGAAGATGTTGCTGTGGTTTATATCGGAGAGTATTTGGCCTGTGTTTTCCTCTAAGAGTTTTATAGTATCTGGTTGCTGTTTTGTTGGTTGCTGTTGTGTCATTGCTTGTGGGAAGAACTCAGAGTTTCACTGTTTAAGCCCCTGGTCTAAAGACAGTACATATAAAAGTGTTCAGTGCAAGTGGTAGTGCTGGTTGTATGCAGGAGCGAGAGCTACTTGGGCTAGGGGGGGTCAGGGCGGGGTCTGAGGAGGTGCTGGATGGGCCCCAGGGTGGGGGCAGTGGGGGGAGGCCTGGAGGCAGGGCTGGGGCGGCCTGTGGAGAAGCAGGGAGTGGCTGGCAGCTCCTGTGAGGGGCGGAGGGCTTGATGATAGAAGATGAGGGTAAGGTCCCAGGGCTGGGGTTCATCTCTGGCAACCGGGGAGAAGTGATTGGAGCAGGTGGCGACGCCAGCCTGTCTCCAGGTGTGACAGGAACCTCGGTGGAGAAGGCCCAGGCCCTAGAGGAGAAGCAGGCAGAGGCTGAGCACAGGAGACATGTACAGGCAGGGGTCAAATGGCAGGATGGGAACAGGAAAAGTCTAACTTGAGGGTTTCCTAGAGGTCCGGTCTGAGTGCCTATCAGTGAGTCCCTGGAGGGACATGATGCTCTCGGAGGGGTGTGCATGCAAACTGGGTCTCACTCCAGGTGGGATGGAAACCGCTTTGGGGTTAGGACTCAGCTGACTTACAGAAAAGTTGGAAACTGAACTCTGTGGGTCCTATCTGTGCAGTGAATTAAAAAATGAGAGTAAATATTTAGAAGCAGATTTTTCTGCCTGGACTGATGGTTGACATTATGAGGGAAGTTGTGGAATGACTGAGTTCATTGATCCCTGGTCTTGTTGGACCAAACACTGGGCAGTGGGGTGATGGATTCGTCTTTTGGAATTTCCTTTTTGTATTAGTTTTGAGATGGTCCTTGGTTCAAGTTGCTGGGTCAAGGGAAGAAATTCCCATGTAAAGATCAGTTGAAAATTGAGTGCATTTAGCAAATTTCTATTTCAGCTTTGTCAAGTGAGATCTCTGGAGGGAGGACAGGGGCTGGGGAGTGGGGGGATTCCCTGCCCTTGAGCAAGTCCTTGAACTCTCAGCCACAGCAGTAGAAACGTACCTAATCTTAACACAGACTTGCGAGGATGTATTTATCATATAAAATAAAATACACTTGAGAGTATTATAACTTCCAGGAAGGCAAGAAATCTTATCTTTTTTCTCACTGACTTGTCACTGATGATTAATAACAGTGCCTGACACACAGTAAGGCTCAGTAATAATTACTGAAGGAACAGTGTTGTTTCAATTTGAATTTCTTAGGACAGGTTATTTGACAGTATTTCTCCTGATGATTCAAGATACCTTGCAGTAAGGAAATAAAAGATCTTCTCTGGACTTGTAAAGTTTATTTCTAGTAATTTGTCTATTCAGTTTTTTTTTTTTTTTTTTTTTAGGGCTGCACTTGCAGCATATGTAAGTTCCCAGGCTAGGGGTCAAATCAGAGCTGCAGCTGCTGGTCTACACCACAGCAGTGCCAGATCCAAGCCACATCTGTGACCTGCACCACAGCTCATGGCAGCCCAGGATCCTTAACCCACTGAGCAAGACCAGGGATCAAACCTGCATCCTCACGGATACTAGTCAGGTTCATTACCACTCAGCGACAGCCGCAACTCCAATTTCTAGTAATTTATATTTAAAGGGAAAAAATCAGAATTCTTTTGTCAAAATCATTTTAGCTAGGTTACTGGATATTAGAATAAAATAGTCTAGAATTTCTCAAAAACAAATGAAAACTAAATAAATAATTTACATGTTTATTTTGTAGCCATCATTTGGTTATTTTATTAGATCACCAGAGAAGAGAGAACCTGTTGCTCTAATAAGAAAATCAGACTTATCAAGAAGTAATTTGGAAAAAGAAATGGTTCATCTTAATCACAGTCTATTTGCAGGTAATGGATTAAATGAAGTTTTTAGTAACTTTTTTTTTTAACTTTTAAATCAGTGGCCATATGATCATGTTTATGAGGAAAAATTGTATATGCCACTTTGAATGTTTTCCTTATTAGTTACGGTTTTGATTTTTATGTAACCTTACATTGCTTTCTCAATCTAAAATTTACATTGCTTTCTCAATCTAAAATCTAAAACAGATCAGCCCAAATTCACCTAAATGGTTTTGTAAAAACCAAAATAAATGAAATGTAATTTGTTCAAGCGGTTAGGTTAACTTTAGCTTACTAAACTACTGAGTCAATGAATTATAGCTATTTATTATTTAGGTAGACTTTTAAAGAGGAGCTTTGAGATTTGGACTGTGATAATCTGAATATGATAAGTATCTGTGATGAATATTTAAAGTCAGACTCTTCTTGGTTAATATAGAGTAGCCAGCAGCTACTTTTCAGTAGTGTAATGCCTAGTGCTACCTACTGTAAAATTGCCCTGAAAGAGCGTGTATTCCACCAGAGGGGCTGGCATAAAGAGGCTATATATGTAATCAGTTGGTTTTCTGTTATTTTCAAGAGGTACTCTGGTTTTTTTTGTTTGTTTTTGTTTTTTTTTGGGGGGGTGTCTTTTTTCCTTTTAGGGCCCCACCTATGGCATGTGGAGGTTCCCAGGCTAGCGGTCTAATCGGAGCTGTTGCTGCTGGCCTACGCCAGAGCCACAGCAATGCCAGATCCAAGCCACATCTGTGAACTACACCACAGCTCATGGCAACACCAGATCCGTAACACACTGAGTGAGGCCAGGGATGGAACCTGCCACCTCACGGTTCCTAGTCAGATTCGTTTCTGTTGCGCCACAACTGGAACTCTGATGTACTCCTTTTTTAATTCAGCTTGTGTACTTGTGAAATATTTCCAGTTGAAAAGTACTAAATGAGCTTGTCAGTATTTTTCATGGAAGATATGAAAATCCACATTCTTCAAAGTTTAGACTTGAGCGGAATTAATAATGCTGTGGTTCTTTGTCCTAGTGACTGTACATTTAAACAGTTTTTGTGAGGGTGACTGATATTTGGGGGTACAAAGATGTCTTGCTTAGCAGTTATGTTTAGTGGTCCTTATCCCACAGATGGTTTTTGTGAAGTAGTTTATAGATGTGTGTTGAATACTGTATATTTTCTACAGGAGATTTAAAGGCACAACTAAGTGAAGGCTCAGTTACACTTGAAGCTGAAGAACTGGAGAATATTTCACAAGTGGATGAAAATGATGTGACTTTAACTGCCAGTAAAGGGAAAACAGAGGTATCTTTAAGCCTTTGAGCAAGGAAAGCACAGCATTATCATAATTCTTGTACAAGATCAAAGTAGGGGTCACATGTAAAAAATGCATAACATGGAGTTTTTTAAAATTCAATTTATTACAGGTTTTTTTTGTTTGTTTGTTTTTTGGTCTTTTTAGGGCTGCACTTGCCGCATATGGACATTCCCAGGCTAGGGATGCCGATGGCCTACACCACAGCCATAGCAACGCTAGATCCGAGCCAAGTCTGTAACCTATACCACAGTTCACGGCAGTGGCGAATCCTTAACCCACTGAGTGAGGCCAGGGATCAAACTTGTGTCCTCATGGATACTAGTCAGATTTGTTTTCGCTGAGCCATGACAGGAACTCCCATAGGTATTCTTGAAAGTTTTATCAGTGTACAGTTAACATTCAAAGGAGTTTATTTTTTATTATTATTTTTTTTGTCTTTTCGCCTTTTCTAGGGCCACTCTTGCGGCCCTATGGAGGTTCCTAGGCTAGAGGTTCCTAGGCCAGAGGTCGAATTGGAGCTGTAGCCGCTGGCCTACACCACAGCTCACGGCAACACCAGATCCTTAACCCGCTGAGCAAGGCCAGGGATCGAACCCACAACCTCATGGTTCCTAGTCGGATTCATTAACCACTGAGCCACAACGGGAACACCTCAAAGGAGTTTATGAAACAAACTTAGGATTAGAGTTCTCTTGTGAAGCAGCGACCTAAAGATCTGGCTATGGCTTGGGTTGCTGCTGTGGCATGGGTTTGATCCCTGGCCCTGGAATTTCTGCATGCTGCAGGTGCGGCCAAAAAAAACAAAAAACAACTCAGGGTCAGTGAATTATCACAACTCAGACACCCATGTACACCCAGGTCAGAGAGCACTGCCAACAGCCCAGAGTCACCCTTCCCCCACAACACTTTTCCCTCCTGTCTGACCTCTACCTGATATCAATTTCACCCATGTTTGAACTTTACAGACAGGAAATCATCTAGTGGCATATATTTTTCTTTCCTTTCTTTTTTTTTGGTTACTGTTTGTAAAATGCAAGTATGAGAAGTTTAGTAGCTTCTTTTCTTTTTTTTTTTTTTTGTCTTTTGTCTTTTTTAGGGCTCCATATACTGCACCTGTGGCATATGGAGATTCCCAGGCTAGGTGTTGAATCAGAGCTGCAGCCGCCGGCCTACACCACAGCCACAGCAACACCAGATCCAAGCCGCATCTGTGACCTACACCACAGCTCATGGCAACGCTGGCTCCTTAACCCACTGAGAAAGGCCAGGGATCGAACCCACAACCTCATGGTTCCTAGTCAGATTCATTTCCGCTGTACCACGATGGGAACTCCTAGTAGCTTATTTTCATTGCTGTATGATATGAATATTTTGCAGTTGATAAATCCATTCTACTGTGATGGACATTTGGGATCTATCTTATGTCATTGTGATGCTGTTAGAATATTACAGTTTTGTAATAAGTCTTGATATCTAGTGGAACAAATCTCCTTTTATTTGTCTTTAAAAGTATCTTGGTGGAGTTTCCGTCGTGGCGCAGTGGTTAACGAATCCGACTAGGAACCATGAGGTTGCGGGTTCGGTCCCTGCCCTTGCTCAGTGGGTTAATGATCCGGCGTTGCTGTGAACTGTGGTGTAGGTTGCAGACGCAGCTCGGATCCCGAGTTGCTGTGGCTCTGGCGTGGGCCGGTGGCTACAGCTCCGATTCAACCCCTAGCCTGGGAACCTCCATATGCCGTGGGAGCGGCCCAAGAAATAGCAACAATAACAACAACAACAACAACAACAAAAAAAAGACAAATAAAAGTATCTTGGCTGTTCCTGTCACTCTGAGTTACCATGTATATTTTAGGTCAGATTGTCTTCCACAGCCACCCCGAAGCCCAGCTGGGCTTTAAATTGGGGTTTCATGTAATCTATAGAGCAGTAAAATTGACATCTTTATAATATTAAATCTTCTAATCTGTGAAAATCACACATCTCTCCATTTAGGTTCTAATTTCTCTTCGTATTTTATTATTTTTTTGTGTGTGTGCAGAGATGTCTACATATTATTTGTTAGATTTCTTAAATTGTTCGAAACTTTATTTTAGTGTTATCTTTCTTGGAGTTCCCATCATAACTCAGAGGAAACGAATCTGACTAGTATCCATGAGAACGCAGGTTCAATCCCTGGCCTTGCTCAGTGGGTTAAGGATCTGGTGTTGCCATGATCTGTGGTGTGGGTTGAAGACACAGCTCGAATCCCATGTTTCTGTGGCTGTGGTGTAGGCCAGCAGTTACAGCTTGGATTTGACTCCTAGCCTGGGAATGTCCATATGCCACGGGTGTGGCCCTAAGAACATTAAACACAAAGAAAAAAAAGATTAAACGTTAGGTACATGTCTATGGAACCGAAGTAATAAATTTATCTGTTATCAATTTTCTCATTTCTAGGACACTTTCGCCTCAGACAGCAAACCCCAGAGATGCAGAAGCGAGCTGCCTCGTGCTGGTGACTCTGTGCTCAGAATCAGCACCATTGCTTCGGCCATTGCAGATGCGTCTGTTAGCGCAGATCCCTCCCAGCTGGCTGCCATGATCAAGGCACTTTCCAATAAAACCAGAGAGAAGGCTTTGCATGAAGATGGTAAACAAGAGCTCAGTCCCACTGTGTCTCACTTCTTACCTCACGATCTGGAAAAAAGTAATGGATCTAGCATGTTTGACATGGAGAAGTACCTTCAGAAAACAGAAATCAGTAGATGTGAAGGTGGACCAGGAGAACTCTCAAGAGCTGGTGTGTCTGATATTTGGGATTTATCTTTGTCCAAAGAGCAGACTACACGTGACATCCATGCAGTGGACATGGGCACTGCTAGCATAAGTGTAAGGGAGCCACAAGGTCTGGCAGCTGCTTTTTATGGCGAAAATGGAGCAAGCTCAAACCAGGCCTCATTGAGGACAGTGAACTCTTCAAATTCAGTTCTTACAAATATGAGAGGGGGTGCTGGAGTCGATGTGAAGACACATTCTGTTGAGCACAAAGCCCCAGATGCTGGGGATGGTGGAGACACTGCCTTGGCACCAGCTCTAGGCTCTGGTGGCTTCGCATCAGTGAGAAACGCCAGGGTGGCTTCACTTTGGCTGTCGGAGGAGTGTGAAGTGAGACAGAAGAGCAGGGGATGTCAGAGGCAGAGTGAGCATGCCAGTGAGATGAGCAACAGTGAGAAGCATGTGACTTTTGAAAACCATTCCTTAATATCACCAAAAAGTATTGGTAAGTGTCACGGGTAATTGGTCACATTCACAAAATTACAGGGTGGTCTTTTTTTTTTTTTTTTTTTTCCTCTTCTCATGGAAAGATACACTTTCTGATAGATGTGAAAAATTCTCCTGAGCACAGTGGACTTGGCTCAGAGGATGACCAGGATAGCTTCCGACCATCCACGTCTCCACTGAGTCATTCTTCTCCTAGCGAAATTTCTGGAACAAGTTTGTCAGGGTAGGTACTTATGTTTTTGTTTTTTAAATAGTAATAAAAATACATGCTCAGTCTAGGAAAATGGAAAAGAATATAAAGGAGAAGATGAATCATCTATAGGTTCAGTTCTCAAAGGTAGCCACTATAAATACTTTGTGAATTTCTTTCAAGCCATTTTTTTTCTATGCAAATTTCTACTCTGCATTTTGCACTTATTATAATAATTCCCTGCATTTAAGAGAAAATCAGCCATGTTACAGACTGCATAATGACTCTGTCACTGTTTATTTGGTACTCCTGGTGGATATTGGTGTTACTATATTTTACTCTTATTTTTACACCATTTAAGGATACTGAAATGAACAACTCTGTTCATAAAATTTTCTCTATGTTTTCACTGATTTCCTCAGGATAGGTATCTGGAAGTGAAAGTACCACGTGTGGGGAGTTCCTGTCATGGCTCAGTGGTAACAAAACTGGCTAGTATACAAGAGGACTCAGGTTCGATCCATGGCTTCACTTAGTGGGTTAAGGATCCTGCGTTGCTGTGGCTTAGGCCGGCAACTGCAGCTCTGATTTGACCCCTAGCCTAGAAACTTCTGTATGCTGAAGGTGTGGCCCTAAAAAGGAATAAAAAAAGGAATCACCAGGTGGGGAATAAGAATGTTTTAGGGCTCACCAGCAAAGTAATTTTCTGGGTTTTTTGGGGGGAAGGGGTTGGGAGTTTTTTGTTGTTATTTTTCCTTTTTAGGGCCACACCTTCGCATGTGAAAGTTCCCAGGCTAGGGGAGGAATCAAAGCCACAGCTGCTGGCCTGTGCTACAGCCACAGCAGCAAGGAATCTTAGCAGCATCTGTGACCTACACCACAGCTCATAGCAACATTGTATCCTTAATCTACTGAGTGAGGTAAGGGATTGAATGGATATCCTCAAGGATACTAGTGGGGTTTATTACTGCTGAGCCACAATGGCAACTCCTATATATGGGATTTATTAATGAAATTGCCCCGATGCTTTTTTCTGTCAGTAGCTTACCAGATACTTCATTTAGCAGGGCTATAATTTAAAGTTTTTTTTTTTTAGGGCCGCACTCACGGCATATGAAGGTTCCCAGGCTAGCGGTCGAATCGGAGCTGTAGCCACAGCAACACAGATTCCGAGCCGCATCTGCAACCTACACCACAGCTCATGGCAACCCCAGATCCTTAAGCCCCTGAGCAAGGCCAGGGATCGAACCTGTCCTCATGGATGCTAGTCGGGTTTGCCAACTGCTGAGCCACAGCGGGAACTCCTAAAGTTTTAGATAATTAAAGGGAAAAGGAATGAGTCATGGTTGAGTTATAAATGGCACCTGGGACAGAGTGCAGGAGGAAGGGTTGTAGGCAAGAAGGAAGGATTTTCTATCAGTGTAGATGGTGTAGGTGCAGTTGTTCTCTCTTCCAGGTGTGCCCTGGAGTCTTCTGGTTCAGCAGCTTGTCCAGAGGTGCCCCCTGGTGAGAGGGAGTCATCCCAGCTGATGTGCCCACAATCAAGTGTGAGCAGGTTGACCTATGTATCTGAGCGGGACAGCTCGTGGCCCACCACAGCCTCAGATCGTGGCCTTGAGGACCGCAAGGTGGGCGCCCTCTACTATCTCTCTACTCAGGCTCCTGGTGCTCGAGTTTTAGGACGAAGACTAAAGTCAGCCTGAAGAGTTCTATTGCTCTTTCACCTTTAAAGTGTGTCTGTGAGAGAGAGAGGCAGCTGCTTGTGCTGGTGGGCCCTGCAGGTATAGATGTATCAGCATCTGCCCTCAGTAAGCGTCTGGGGGCAGAGATATGCCAGGCAGTGAGATGTGCTGATGGATTTGGGAGGTGAGGGTTGGGGGCAGTCAGACCAGGGGCATGTCCAGCAGAGCTTGGTGGGAGGACTGATTGGAATTAGGCCTAGGAGAGGCAGGGACCAAAGAGTACACGCTGCTTTGAGGGACCCCAGGAAGTTCAGAATGGCTGCCCTGGAAATGGAGGAAGAGGAGGGCCACACACAACATCGTGGATGTCTGGAGTTCAAAGGCTGTCCAGGAGGAGTAGACACAGTCTGTGTTGATGTTTCAAAAGCTTGTTGCAACAGAGGATGTGCTGGGGGCGAGTTAGATCAGGATGATTTGAGCCTAGGCTGTTGGACTCTTTTGGCGGCGGCGGTGGCTCAGGCTCAGACCAAGGTTGTGGCCATGGGGGCGGGAAGGAGGCAGAGAGGTCTGAGACTGGCTGGGGGCAGGGAGAAGCTAGTTGTTATGACCTGGGTGTGTTGTGAAGGTAACAGTATCCTGTTTCCAGTGAGCTGCCTGTTGTGAGTATGCAGTGCAGGCCGCCTCTGCTGGGCTGTTTCTCAGCCTGTGGCTGAAGTTGTCAAACAAGCACGGTTTCTGGCCCCGTAAATGGTATACCTCCTCATCGGGATTTCTGTAAAACATTGAATGCAGATTTTCCAGCTTGTAATCCTGCATTTTACTGCTGCAAAACTGCTTTTCTTGGTATAAGACATCTCTCTTTCAGAGAGGTGATTTTGTGTAGATTCGTGACTCGAGAGCCGATTAGTGGGCTGTGTATTTGTAGCACAGGTTGTCTGTGGATCACATCTAAGCATTTTTTTGTCACACAGAGCGATATCACCACTGAGCTGAGCACCACAATTATTCAGGCCAGTCCACTTCCATCTCAGGAGCCAGCTGTGGATAGGTTTAGAGAAGAAAGGCCATTTCAAAGTCGAGCAAAAGGAGCATTAGTGTACATCACCCAGAAGAGCTTGGATCCGGAGCATGTGACTGAGACCACTTCTCTGAATAGCAGACCTGAAAGAGGAAAACCTCGCTTGAGATCCAGTTCAGAGCTTTGCTCCAGATCTGAAGACGTGTCGGAAGCCAGTGTACTGGGTGTGCCCTCCGGCCCCCGTGAGGAGGACCAGCTCAGCCCGGCTCTTCTGAGCCACCCGGTCCTCCAACCCCCGGCCGCACTCCGCCTGCCCGCATCCCGCCAGGCGCCCGTGGGCGCGGCTGGGAGGGTAACCCCTGAAGACGTGCCAGGTGGCCAGGGCTGTCACCAGATGGCCTCAGCAGGTGGCTCTGCTCCCGAGACGCAGCCTGTGGCACCCACACTCACAACACAACATCCCCCACCAGCCCCAGTGCCCTTTGCCCAGCCATACCCGGGAACCCTGCCACAGAGCACCATGGTCTGTGGGTGCTCAGGAGGCTGTCACCCTGCCATCACAGGGGAGCACATTCGGAGCGTGGCACCCATGGGCATCTGTCTGGGACAGAGTGTTGGCTCAGGCTGGATGGGTGCCGTCTCCCTCTGTGACCTGTACCCGAGTGCTGTGAGTCAGAGCCTCTTGAGTACAGCAAAGCCTTTTCCTGCACAGGCTGCTGCCACCAGCTGTGGCATTGAATCTTGGGACTCAGGAGCAGTGACAGGATTAGGTAAGAGGCTTTTTCTCTGTTGCTGCCTACTGATTGCTGCTGTTTAAAAATTCACCTTTCTCAGTTGGGACCATAAAACTCGTTCATTTCAAGGAGATGTTGATTAGCGTGAATTTCTTGTAAGCCTTTCTCTTTTCCTGACTTTGGAACATAGACCGTAACACTTCTGTGCAGGGGTCCCTGCGTGGTCTTAGAAAACCATAAAAGCTTAGGCAGGTAAAACTCCCATTGCCTTTGTCTCTCTGTTTCTGTCTTATGCTTAAAGAGAGGAGTCCTGTTGTTATCTCTGTGAGGAGATGTCTGGTTCACAGGCCCTCCTTAAGGGAATGAGTCCCCGCCAGTGTCTAAGTCTTTTGGGAGTGGTTCCTGGGTGTTGGGAGACTGCACACCCTCCATCAGAGGGGGCCCACTGTGCCAGCAGTCCCCCCCTCATAAGCAGATTGGGGTGCTCTGCTCTCTTAACAGTGCTCACCACCACTGGAGTGCAGTCTTTACCCTTTGTCTTCTGGAGGAAACTAACTCCAAGACAACTGCGTGAGGATGTACAAAGCTGGTGAAAGCTTCTGTCATTTCTCATTACATTAGACAGTGGCTTCTATTTATAGGAGAAAGAGGGAAGAGGTTACTGATCGGCAGTAACATCTACAAGTTGATTAGCTGTAAATTGTTGAATTTGATCAATTTTGCTTTTCCTCACGAGCTGGATGCAGCAGGAAAAAGTTACTGAGCTGCCTGCACTGAGACGTATACCGTGTTAGCAACTTCTGTTTAAATCTGGGGCCCAGGTATACACAGGCAGCCTTGTGTGAGAACTTCCATGTAACCTGTGTGCTTCAGGCTGGGGGTCGGGTGGGCGTTTGACTCTGCCCCGCCTCTCCACAGGGACCGTGAGCGTGCCTGAGGAGTTGAAGTTCCCACATGCTTGCTGTGTTGGCATTGCTTCTCAGACCTACCTCAGCGTGCTGAACCCCACTGACCGCTGGCTGCAGGTCAGCGTCGGGGTTCTCAGCATCAGCGTCAATGGCGAGAAGGTAAGCTCACGTGTCCTTCCCTTGGAGCTGATTGTTGCATTGCCGCCGTGCTGGGTTTCCCTTCCCAGTCCCTAGTATTTCGCTTACACTGTGGAGCCTGGCTTCCCCTACACACACCTTACATAGAATCATTGCAGCAGGATCATTTTCTTGGTTCCCTTTTTTGTGGTACTTCCTGTATAAGAAGTGAAATCCGAATGTTTGGCTCAGTTTCCATAAGTTGTTATTATTAATGAATCATTATATATCATTATTAACTTATTTCCAAATTCATGTGAATGTGCTTCTAGTCTTGTTGTTTATTTATTTATTTTTTTTGTCTTTTGTCTTTTCAGGGCCGTACCCGTGGCATATAGAGGTTCCCAGGCTAGGGGTCCAATCAGAGCTGTAGCTGCCAGCCTACAAAGAGCCACAGCAATGCGGGATCAGAGCCACATCTGCGACCTACACCACAGCTCACAGCAACGCTGGATCCTTAACTCACTGAGCAAGGCCAGGAAATGAACCCACCTCCTTGTGAATACTAGTCAGGTTCATTAACCGCTAAGCCACGACAAGAACTCCATTAGTGTTGTTGTTTAAAAGGATGATTGGAGGGAGTTCCTGTTGTGGCACAGCAGAAGCAAATCCAGCTAATATCCATGAGGATGCAGTTTGATTCCTGGCCTCACTCAGTGGGTTAAGGATCCAGCGGTGCCGTGAGCTGTGATGTAGGTCACTGACATGGCCTGGATCCTGCGTTGCTGTGGCTGTGGTGTAGGCTGGTAGCTGTAGCCCTGATTCATCCCCTAGCTTGGGAACTTCCATATGCCATGGCTGCAGCCCTAAAAAGCAAAATAAATAAATAAATAAATAAAAATAAAAGGATGACTGGAGTTCTGAGTCTCTGGTCTCTACTTAATTGCTTTTGTTAAACGTGATTGAATATAAGTTACTGTCATTTATCCAAAACAAAAAAGAAACAAGTTAGTTTTGGGACCCCTGCCTTTATTTAGTCAGTGGCATCTTCTTGAGTAATTTATCTTATCATGTTCGTACGTGATCTTTGAAATACCTGGAAGCACAGTTTTAACACTGGAGCAGGACCTCTCACACAATTGGTGACACCTGAGGTTCTAGACTCTAGCTGTCCTGCGGTGACACCTGCTCACCGCATGAGCCTGGTGAATAGGTGGGCCGGCACACGGCCAGCAGCTGTTTGCAGAGGTCAGCTCCCACCTCTTACCTGCTGGTGACCACCTGGACCCCATGTACGTCCCTCCCCTTTTCTGGTCCCGATCCGGAGGGTGACTGGAGGAAGGGTTGGGGGTGGAAGGAGGTGAGATCGGAGGCCTTTTCAGAAGCATGGAGGAGATAATTTTGTCTCTGGAACTGGGAGTCGAAAAGATCCCTATTTATAGTAAGGAGGGAGGGAGTCCATTATAATCATGGTCTCGGAGGCCTGATGAGGAACCTCAGGGATCAGTCTAACCCTCTGTTACCCAGCTCCAGAGTCCAGGGCCCAGGGTGATGTCCAGGCCCGGGAGGAGAGACTCGGGGACGTCCAGGCCCAGGAGGAGGGACCCAGGGTGATGTTGGGCCTGTGAGGAGGGACCCAGACCCAGGGTGATTGCAACCCTAGGAGGAAAGACCTAGGGCGACGTCCACGCCTGGGGGGAGAGACTCAGGGGGACATCCAGGGCCCAGGAGGAAGGACCAAGGGGAACAGCTAGGCCTGGGAGGAGGGACCCAGGGAGACGTCCAAGCTTGGGAGGAGGGAACCATGGGGGCTGTCCAGGCCCAGGAGGAGGGACCCAAGGTGTCGTCCAGGGCCCAGGAAGTGCTGTCATTTTTGGTGCCCTTTTCAAGAAAAGTGAGATTGAATAACTTACTTTCGTGTATCCTCACAATTTTGACTATTTGTACTTTACATATAATGATTTCTGAGGCCTGGATAGTTTTGAAGAGGAAAAGAAATGTCTAGCTTTGGCAGTTTGGGTGACTAGGACAAGGTATCTTAAACCAGTTGGTTCCTCTTGATTTCAATGTTAACTTCTTTTTTAAGCTAATTTCTTAATGGACTATGTGGTTCTTTTTTTTAAGGTGGATCTTTCAGCTTATCCTTGTTTGGTTTTCAAGAATAAAGTCATCGTAAGACCTCATGCCACAGAAGACATCAAAGTGCTTTTCATACCCTCTGATCCTGGGATTTTCAGATGTATCTTCAGTGTTGCCTCTTGGCCGTTTTCAGCAGATGCAGAAACAGTAGTACAAGCAGAAGCCTTGGCGAGCAGGGTCGTTCTCACCGCCATTGCTGAGACCCCCATGATCGAGGTGACTATTTTAAGCGTGTCCTTGTCATAACTGGCATTTTAGTAAGGATATTTAAACTTAGAAGTACCTGTTATATGGCTAAAATAAATTTGTTATAATCAAGCTAAGTATCTGCTCTTAATATCGTCTTATTCTAGAATTTAAAATTATTTGTGTTGTTTTAGAGGCACTTGCTATGATGTTTGTAAGCAAAGTATAACATTATACCCTACTTTCCAGCTGATTTCTGTTGTGTAGTTTGAGGTACCGGGAAAGTACCATGTTCATATTCTCTTCCCTTTTCTGTACCTGAAGACCCTTTGCTCAACAAAAACATTTCTCTTCTACAGTCACCCACTTTCTGGAAGTGAAAGAACTCAGGTCGAGGCTGGTTGGCTGACAGACCTCTCTAGGACAGAGGCTCTCAACCCTGGATGCACATTGGATTAACTCTGGGGATTCTAATTGCACCCTGGTGCCAGGTCCTGTTCCCCCCTCCCCAGACCAGCTAACTCAGCATTGAGTGGGGGGAGGACACAGCCACGCATCAGTACTTTTTAAATCTCGGCGGATGATTACAGATTACAGCCTTAGTAACAGCCTCAGCTGTAGGAGTAGTGTCTTGTCTTGGTTGTGAGTGGAGTCAGAACTGACATAATGAAGATTAGGGAGTACGTGAGGGGCGGTGAGGAGGGTGCTAACAGAAAAGCAGAGCCGCTCTCCAGGATGACGGGTGTTGGTTTAACCACAGGGACTCACAGTTACTGTGTTGTTTGCTCTGGCAAAGTGTGGTGGTTGTATCTCGGCTGTGGTGTGTGTTGGGGGGGCGGGGGGGAGGCCTTCTCCCACCCTCCCATTGGGGGTGTGCTTGCTGGCCCAGCCCAGCAGTGTACTTTGCCAGGGCGTGGAACAGGCATGTGATTGGTAGAAGTTCTCTTGTTAGAAACTTTCCGTCCTTTTTTTCCTGTCTGCTTCAGTGCCATTTGATGTCATTTTGAGTCACAGCTCTCTGGTACTTGCTGCAGGCCCAGGATTTTCTGCTGTGGCACCAGTGACATCTCGGACCGGGTGGCCTTGCTGTGGGTGGAGGCTGTCCGTGCAGTGTGGGGGCCTTCGCAGTGTCCCTGTGTCTTCACACTAGTGTCAGCGGTGTCTCCTTCCCTCACTTGTGACAGCCACGTGTGTCCACACTTCACCAAGTTACCCCTGCCTGAGAAGCTGTGTCATTAATCTTCTGCATTTCACTATGTCCCACTAACAAGGCTTTTGAACCTGTCCCTAAGCAGACCATGTTTTTTTAGCAGATGTGAGGACGCAGTAGGATCTGAGGTGGCTGCATTGTGAGAGGCTCACTGGAATTACCTAGTGTGTGTCCTTCCCAGAGCCCATGATCTTGCTGGCACGTGGTGTCGTTTGGGCTCTGAGTCCAGTGTTCAGACAGGCTTGGGAGGCACTGGTGAGGGCAGCCCAGCATTGGCCAGGCTGCGGAGAGCCTTCTGGGAGGCTGGGCTCTAGAAGGGTTGGCAGGATTAGACCAGGGAACAGTATTCCTGTGAGTGGACTCAGGGCCTGTACAGAGGCCACACCTTTAGATTCCTTTTCTGACTCATAAAGGGTCTGTGATGTAGCCGTAGCAGACACCGTGTTTTGCAGTAAATGTCCTTTTATCCTGGTTAGGTTGTGCCAGAATGCTTATTGAAGTTCCCAAGAGAAATCTATGAGAGTTCCCTACTTGTTGCTGACACTTGCTAGTAAACTGTCTGCTCGCTTCTTGCATGTGAAGTTAGTTGTGACTGGTGTGCTCGGATTACTGCGATGCCGAGCATCTTGATGCGTCTGTTAGTCATTCTGGTTCCCTCCTCTCTGAACACTTGTTCATGTTTCCTGCCCATTTTCTCTTGTTTTGAATGTCTTTACCAGTTTCTGTAGATGTTCCTTGTAGTCTGGAGTATAAATTCTTGCTAATGCTTGTGCTCTCTGGTTATTTTCTGTGTTTCTTGGCTCTTCAACTCTGTGGGGGTTTTCCCCCCTTTGGTTGGGATGAACTTTTAAATCTAACACAGGTAAGACCCTGAGCCCTCATATAAAACAAGGCTTGCTTTTCCTCCTCCAAAAAAGTGTCCCTCTGAAAAGAGGGAGAGGTTGCTTCAAGATTGAGGGTTAGGCTTTACTGTAATTGCTGATGGATGTTAGTTTGGGACGTTCTGAAAAGTTACTTGACAGAACTGGTTTGAAAAAGAGACTAAGAAATAGAACCAGATGCAGTGATTATTCTAGGTGATTGGAGTGTTGGATGTTATTCTTGAGCCTTTTTGGTGTCACTTGGAGAAACAGTGTGGTCTGTCATTCCCGGGGACCTGAGTGTCCGTGTGCAGGAACCGCTGCCCTGGACCGTGTGATCGGTTTTGCTTGGAGCCAGGCGCAGTGACAGCACTATGTGGAGATCTGAACAGCAACGAGGGGTCAGTTTGGATGCTAATGAGGACTTGGCCTTGCGGGCACTGGAGGAAGAAGTGGTGAGGCAATGGCCGCAGGCCCCATGGAAGTTGGACGCACCCAGTGCTCTGGTGTCCTTCAGCCCACTCTGCTGCCCTGTCCAGCACTATGGCACCGGATGTGCTGAATGCTTCCCTGTTTATAGTTGTCGTCTGTCATCACCCCCCACCCCCTTGGGGGCAGGAAGTGGACAGTGCTCAGTGCACAGTAGACCCAACTAATAGTTGTTGAGATAAACCCTAAGAGGTAACGCGCATGCATAGGCACTGTGTCCCCAGGAGAAATTTGTGTTCTCTTCTCTGTGGTGTCTGTAATGGTGAGGAGCCGGACCTGCTGTGGTGTCGGTTCCCAGTTCCTGCAGCACTTCATGCTGTGATGGGCTGCTGTTCCTCAGTAAAACTGGGGAGAAGTTGTGTATGTATTAAAAAATATTGTATTACATAACATGCACCAGAGCTGATGAATGCAGTCAGGTAGCAGTTTTATACAGTTGCTAAAGTTGGCCATAGAGACTTTTTGGATCTTTTTTGGGAACCTGACTGCTGCGCATTTTAGATTCATAGTCTCCAGTGTGCTAGGAGTGCTTGGGCGGCTGTTGCCCCCTCCCACCAGCCTCTGGTCAGGGCGCTCTGGCTGCTGAGTTTGTGTTGGTGTTTTTAGTGTTGTAACATGTGGCTCCCCTCTCTCTCTGGTGCAGATTCCTAGCTCCTGTCCCTTGACTCGGGTCTGTTCCTCCCAGTTCTCATTTCTGATATTTCCATTGACTTCCGGCTCTTACTGGCCTGGGTCTGTCCATTTCTTGTGAGAGTCTCCTGCCTTAGTGGATTGTTACCCTCCAAGTGAAATAGTTTCTTTTAAAGTAACAAGTCTCTTTGCCCCATTGTTTCAAAGTGTATTTGTCTGGTGTATCTGTTTCCATCTTTTTATTTCTCAGTCTTCAACCTCTGTTTTGTTACAATGCTTCTTAAAATTCCTGTTTTTTCCCCACCTTTCTTGACTTCTGCTGGATAGATTAAATTTTTCTTTAATCCGGAGTTCCCGTCGTGGCGCAGTGGTTAACGAATCCGACTAGGAACCATGAGGTTGCGGGTTCGGTCCCTGCCCTTTTGCTCAGTGGGTTAAGGATCTGGCGCTGCTGTGAGCTGTGGTGTAGGTTGCAGACGCGGCTCGGATCCCGCGTTGCTGTGGCTCTGGCGTAGGCCAGTGGCTATAGCTCCGATTCGACCCCTAGCCTGGGAACCTCCATATGCCGCGGGAGCAGCCCAAAGAAATAGCAAAAAAACAAAAAAAAAATTTTTTTTCTTTAATTCTTTTTTGTATCCACTTTGCTCAAAGTTACACATTTCTATTCTCTCTTTTCCTTTTTTCACAGATTTTCTCAGGTCTAAAATTAATCAGGAGCCACATTCTATTCCCAAACAACACAGGAAGCTTGAATCGTTTTAATGCTAATCTTTTTTTTTTTTTTTTGGCTTCACCCATGGGATGTGGAAGTTTCCAGGCCAGGGATTGAACCCACACCACAGCAGTGACCCAAGCTGCTACAGTGACAACACTGGATCCTTAACCTACTACATCACAAGGGAACTCCTAATGCTATGCTGATCTTTTCTTCCATATTATCTTTGATTAATCCAAGGTTTTAAAACTCCAATATTAGGGAGTTCCCATCGTGGCTCAGTGGTTAACGAATCCGACTAGGAACCATGAGGTTGCGGGTTCAACCCCTGGCCTTGCTCAGTGGGTTAAGGATTTGGCATTGCCGTGAGCTGTGGTGTAGGTCACAGATGTGGCTCGGATCCCGCATTGCTGTGGCTCTGGCGTAGGCTGGTGGCTACAGCTCCGATTAGACCCCTAGCCTGGGAACTTCCATATGCCACGGGTACGGCCCTAGAAAAGGCAAAAAGACAAAAAAAAACCAAACAAAAAACCCTCCAATATTAAACTTTTACAGATCGGTCAAGTTATTTATACATTTTTTTTTGCTCGTCCTTGCTTCTTGAATCTTCTGCTTTTCCTTTCTAAGTGGACTCTATTATCTATATTTAAAAGGTACTTATTTTGTAATTTATTTCAGATTATTTCTAGTTCTTTGAGTGCTAATTCTTCCACTAGTTTTTCTAGGTCTCCCTGATTCTTTTCTTTATGTGGTTTCTCATTTTTTCCTTTTCTTTTCTTTTTTTTTTTTTTTGCTTTTTAGGGCCGCATCCACTGCTAATGGAGGTTCCCAAGCTAGGGGTCTAAGCTGTGTCTGTGACCTACACTATAGCTCACGGCAGTGCCAGATCCCTGACCCACTGAGCAAGGCCAGGGATCAAACCCGCATCCTCATGGATACTAGTTGGATTCGTATCCACTGCTAGTTGGATTCGTATCCGCTGCACCATGAAGGGAACCCCTCTGTGGTTTCTAATTTTATAATTGGTATCTTAAAATGTTTAATGTGAGCTCATATTCACAAAGGCTGCTTTTTGCCTTAGAAATCCCATATGTCCTGGTTTTTCAAGAATGTCCCCTGGAAAGCGCTTGTTCTAAGTGCTGGGGGTGTGCCGTTTCAATGATTTTTTAGCCTGGACTCCCCCTGCCTGGTACAGGTCAGGCCTAGGAGCTCACATTCTTGGAAAGCTCTTCCAGTGCCCACATGTCCCTGGACACAGTTCCTGTGTCCTCCAGTACGCACACAGGCTTCCCAGTGCCCTTCCATAAAAAGGGCTTTTCTGAATTTCTGCACCTTGTGCAGGAGTCAAGTTCCATATAGCCTTGCTCTGCCCTCAAGCAGCCCAGAGCCCACCCCCTGCTCTGGAGGATGTTGAAGCTCAACCAGAGCCTCGTGGGCTACCACTGCTTCTGGTTCCCTTCACTGGATGTTGGGCTTGGCCAAAAAACTGGCATGTATTAAGTGTTACCCATCATTTCTACATGTGTGGGTGTGAGGCTCTGTTAGATTGATCTCCCTGTTTAAAGAAGTCAGTCTGTCATGACAATCAATAGGTGCTTGTTTTAACTTGGGACGTGCCTGTGTTAATATCATTTTAAACATTTTCAGTGTTGTCAGAAGTTTGGACCACGTCTGGAAATGCCAGCATGTGTTTTGAAGGGAATTGAGAAGCCAGGTGTGGACACAAGGGAGGCTGTGTTTTATAAAACTGTCAATTTGTCTTCCGGCCTCACAGTCTTTGAGAGCTGAGATACTGCTTAGTTCTGAAGTGTATTTTAGTACATAGACTAATTCACAAAAGGGATTTAACATTTATTTTTGTAGAAAATAGCCTTTGTAAAGCAGACCAGGGAATCTTAGGTAAGTTCACCCTTAATGCTGACTCTCTGTGGCTAGAAAGGAAGTGATGGGAACTTAAGCTGTGGTATTTATTAATATGTTGTTTTATAAATCCCCCTTTTTTCCAATTAGGTGGAAACAGAAAAGAAAGATGTTCTTGATTTTGGTGACTTGACTTATGGAAGTTGGAAAGCGTTGCCGTTGAAACTAATAAACAGGACTCATGCCACCATCCCAGTCAGACTTATTATCAATGCTGTAAGTACCAGTGGTACTTGGTGACGAGCCTAGTCATGCTTATCATCAGTGCCTAAGTACCGGTACTCAGTGACAGGGCCTTTACAGAGCACATTGACTTGGAATTGCAAATACAGTGGTAGCAGCCTGGGTTACTGTCTCTTAGGAAAGCATATTCTTCTGTTAAGGGTCTGTCAGCACGGTTACCATTATACCAGCATTATACCACCTGCTCTACTGAAGCAACCTCTCCCCCTCCTGACAGAATGCCATGGCCTGGCGCTGCTTTGCCTTCTCCAAGGAGCCCATCCACGCAGCTCTGAAGGTTCTTCCTTACGCCGATGTGGTTGCTCAGCTGACAGCCCCTTCTGTGATCAACCACATGATGCCCGCCAGCTCCGATGGGCAGGTGAGCCGGGCATAGAAGGGCTAGGGTACAGTTAAGCTGGAAGTTTAGTTTCCAAACTGCTGTTCTCTTGTTAAGATTTTACACTTTTTTTTTTGTCTTTTGTCTTTTGTCTTTTTGGGGCCACACCCGCGGCATATGGAGGTTCCCAGGCTAGGGGTCTAATCGGAGCTGTAGCCACCGGCCTACGCCACAGCCACAGCAATGCCAGATCTGAGCCGCATCTGCAACCTACACCGAAGCTCGCGGCAACACCGGATCCTTCATCCACTGAGTGAGGCCAGGGATCAAAACCACAACCTCACGGTTCCTAGTTGGATTTGTTTCTGCTGCGCCGCAATGGGAACTCCCAAGATTGTAATCTTAATTGTCAATGTATATTCAAAATTTTTTTATTTTACAGGATCCAGAATTTCTGATAATTTGGGTTCTTTTCCGTAGTCCAAAGAAACAGATCACTTCTTCAGGTATCGTGTTTATATTTTATGGAAATTGCTTTTATTCTGTAGCTAAAATCATACCTACATATTCCTCTGTTCGTATATCTGTCAAAGATTTACTGTAATTTGTGAAATATATTGTTTTGAGAATAGGCAGAGGGTCAAATCTGTCCAATTGTGGATAACCCAGAGAAGCACCACTAAAGACTTTTGGGGTCTTTTCTGTTGATTGATTTTATTGCATCTACCAATCAGATGCTGTCTTCCCGTTTTTCCTCCACTTACTTCTGTTCCTCTTTGAGTTCTTTCAAAAATCACTTTGCTTAGTATTTCACATGCCCCTGATTGTGTAGTGTTGGCCTTAGAATTAAATAACTCTAGTATTGGACTAAAGGTGTGACTTTTATAGAGATTCTAGACTCAGCAGAAGAATTCTTGGCAAGAGTTGATATCGAGGTTGATAGTCCAAACCCTACACCAATCATTAAAAGTATCAGTCTTCGAGCAAGAGCAGGAGTAGCCAGGATCCATGCTCCGAAAGACCTCCAGGTACCCAAGCTCTGCTCTGCCATTCCTTTATGTTCAGGTGGATTACATTCCAAGTGTCATGTGTTTTTAAAATGCCTGTTTTACCCCTCCTGTAGACCATGCACTTGTTGGCCACTGTGGCTTCCTCAACAAGGCAGTATTTACCTTTGAAAAATGCTGGGAATATTGATGTCTGCCTGGATATCAAGGTAAGGATTTGTGCCAGAGGCTGTAACATATCCCTCAGCAGTGAGACTGTGACTCCTGCCTCCTGAAGGCTGCTGTGCTGCCTACCTTGTCCGAGCTCCTGAGGTTCACACAGGAGCGACCTGCCTGGTGTCAGAGCTGGTGTGAGTGTCTGAGGGTCATTCAGGAGAGTCCTGCCTGGGGCTTGGAACTGGTGCTTTGCGAGGAGGAAGCAGATGGTCAGGAGCTTCAGCTGGGGTGCCTGAGGTTGTTGGTAGAAGAACTGAGTTCTAGACTAGCCCCCACAGGTGGTGTGTGTCCTGTGTCCAGGTGGAGAGAGGACAGTGACCCTGTTGTAGATGTTGTATCTGAGATGTGTGGGTGTCTGAGGGGGTGTCTGTGACCCGGAGATGGCGATGGGGTGGGAGACAGTTTGTTCTGGAAAAGGAGAATGAAGTATGCTCTCCAAGAAAGCAAGGTGGAGCATTGATGGATGAGCAGGAGGGAGGTCATGTCACAGAGAGAGGGTCGAGGAGGCGGGAGCGAGCGTGAGCAGAGGTGTGTCTGCACCACCAGGTAGCATCTAGTTACACTTTGGAACTGTCTAGATCCCAGGGCAAGGAAGCCACTTGTCAGTGGATCCAGAGAAGCTGTTCCTCAAACCAGGAGAAGAACATGAAGTGGCGGTTTCGTTTACTCCGGAGGATCCCGGAGCCTGTGAGGAAAGGTAAAACTTCTGTGGCGGCCAGTTATTTAGATGTACTGGGCCCCCAGCCTCAGGACAGAGCACGTGCTTCTCTCAGCCACACGGCCCTCTCCTTGAGCCTCACATTCTGCTCTTTCTGTTCACTCAAAGTCTCCTTAAAACAGCGGCCTGGAAAGTAAGAAATCCCTGTTTTCACGCATTTTCTTTTTCTTTTCTTTTTTTGTCTTTTTTTGCCATTTTTTGGGCTGTTCCTGCAGCATATGGAGGTTCCCAGGCTAGGGGTCCAATGAAAGATGTAGCCGCCGGCCTATGCCAGAGCCACCGCAACTCGGGATCCGAGCCACGTCTGCGACCTACACCACAGCTCACGGCAACGCCAGATCTTAACCCACTGAGCAAGGCCAGGGATCAAACCTGCAACCTCATGGTTCCTAGTCGGATTCGTTAACCACTGAGCCACAACAGGAACTCCCTTCACACATTTTCTGACTCAAGTAAATAATACCGTGTCTGTGTTGGTGTTTTTCATTCGCTTTTTTCTCTCTCCAAAGAAACCATGCATTGTCAGTTGTTAAAGATGCTTTTCCTCATCCCTTCTCCAGGCCGGTGACTTTTTTTTAGGGCCACACCCACAGCATATGGAGGTTCTCAGGCTAGGGATTGAATCAAAGCCATAGCTGCTGGCCTACATCACAGCTATAGCAGTGCCAGATCTGAGAGGTCTGTGACCTATACCATAGCTCACAGCAATGCCGGATCCTTAACCTGCTGATCAAGGCCATAGATCTAACCTGAATCCTCATGGATCCTAGTCAGATTTGTTTCCACTGAGCCGTGATGGGAACTCCAGGGCCAGTGACTTTTTGATGCCCAGATCTTATAATGTCAGGGCACCCTTGTCACCAGCATTTGAACTGCTTGATAGAGTAGCTTAGCCACTGCCCTGAGATACACATGGTCTGTATCCTGCTGGGTCCCTGAGCACCCTGGGGAGGGGGGCGGGGGGAGCACTGGCTGTGCCACTGTTAACACTTGTGTCCCCCTCAGGCTTTCCTCAGCCCTTCCAAGACCTTCCCCACCAGGCCTTCCAGGCCCTTTCCAGACCCCCAGACCCGCCCCCCACCCGGCTTTGCTCAGCCCTTCACAAACCCCTGCCATCTTCTAGGGCCAGATGGCTCCTTCCTTGTCTGCATCCTTGGGGTGTAAGCTCCAGGGGTGGGATGGCATTGCATCCTCAGCACCCAGCTCAGTCTCTTGGATACAGGCATTGAGTTCTACACACTGAACTTAGATGGTTTTGTTTGTTAGGATCTTGAAAATATTTGTGCAGCCATTTGGGCCTCAGTACGAAGTGCTATTAAAAGGTGAAGTAATTTCTTCAGGAAATCAGTCTCTGACACCTGGATCTTGCTGCTCTGATATCCCACCAATTTTATCAAACAAGCAGTTTCTGGCCTGGGGTGGCATCCCTCTCGGTAGAACCCAGTAAGTACGTGTGTGGCCTCCGCTGCCAAGCCTTTGTTGCCATCGCCTAACGCTCATTGTGACCATGGTAATAGAATTGAAATAAAGTTACCTTCCATTCCTTATTCCTTCTGTCATCACTTCCAATTTTCTAATTAAATTTTCACCTATTTTAAAAATACAAGCCCCCAAAATTGGGTGTTAATTTTCTTGAGGTCTTGGGTGAATTCTCTGCTGATGACGAAACTTAAGCAATTGGGAGTGTTTTTGCTCTTCTTCCTGCAGTCTGGCAGAGAAATAGGCATTGCATGGGGTTCAGGAGCTTACAGCCTGGGTGACGGATGGCATGTGTTCTTTACGCAGCTCTAAGTACAGGCTTGTCTTAGCATGCAGAGTGGCTGTGACTTTGGGGTGCTGAGCCCCTCAGTAGCTCCTGTGCCAGCGCAGTCAGTCTCTAAACACTGCACATGGCTTTAGTTGGCCTTGTTTTTATGAGAAAAAGTTTTTGAGAAAGTCTTTCCTAGTCAGTGTGGCTTTGCTCAGGTGTGCTGATAACTGAAGGTCTTAGATTTTATTCTAAGGCTAATTAAACTCAGCAGCCTTTCCCTTTTAACAGACCACAGCTTAAATAATTTAACTGCCAGTTTTCAAAATTTGAGTAGAGATTTATTCATGTGTTCCCTGTTCCCCAGTGAATGGAAGGTTCATATACTTTCAAAGATGTAAGGATTTTCACACTCCCAGCCATGGCTCTGCATGTATCTATTCTACTTGCATTGTAACTTTAAAAATAAGGTTAATTCAGTATGCTGTTTAAGAGACTGCTTTGTGCAAATGAGCCTCTCGGAGTGAAAAATCTGGGCAGTGTACTTGGGACCCTTGTTTCCACAAAAGGTAGGTTTTGGAGCTAAGTGCGGTATTGATTTAATGACTTAATGAGTTTGTTAATCTGAGTGTTCATTTATTACTGCTGTTTTATAAGACAGATAATACCTAACATATAGTAGAAATGATAGGGCAGCTGAGGAGCCCCAACCGGAGAGATTAAACCAAAAAGCTCCTCTGAGAAGGTGAGTCTTGTGGGTCTGTTCCCAGTCCCAGTCAGGCCACTCCCCACCCCACAGGCCCTTTTAGTTGCCGTTGTTTTTATGATGGTAGCAACATCCACAGAGGAAAACCACCTTTACAATGTGTCTTTGTTTCTAGGCTCCAGAAATTGGCTTTAAGAAATAATTCCATATCTACCACCCAACTCTTAAGACTGCTTATTAGAGGACAGGACCAGGATTGCTTTCAGGTTTGCCAAATTTTGTTGTTTCATGTTCCATCTAGATCCAGAACACTTACACATGGGCACCATCTCATGTTTTTCGTATTTGAAGGGTTCACGTTAGGGTTCTGGCCTGTTTTATTTGTGCTGCTGCTGTTTTATGCACAGATTGTTTCTCCCTTGTAGCTTCAGCACACATTTGGTTCAGAAGAGCGACTTACCAGTAACTGTGAGATCAGAATTCGTCCAAAAGAGGACATTTGCATTTCTGTGTTATTTGCACCTACTCGATTATCATGTATGTTGGCCAAACTAGAAATTAAACAACTTGGAATTCGATCACAACCAGGCGTTAAGTTCACGGTAAGATAATTTTATTGCTTTTTGTTCCTTCCATGGAGTTTATGACATGTCGTGACTATTGGCTAAATACTAGTAAATTTTACATACTCTGCTTTTTAGAAGTCAAAATATGTGGTTACCTAGAGGTAGAAACAAATCAGGGAGTAATTGTTTACTTTTTAGAACTGTCCTGTTACAAAGGCAGCTGCCATGGTGTTCCTATAAGTCACAGTCTGTTCTAATGCTTGTAAGTTTCATTTCAGTTGTAAAATTTTGAAATGTACTCAACTTTTCAGGAACCCATTTTTTGGCAAGTCCAGATCCAACTGTTTAAGACACTGACTTTCAAGTACATCTTACTCTTCCCATTCCCCAAAGTATCTCTTGACACTGCTTGTTCCAATGCCCTGGGGACAGTAGGGATACAGGGGCAAGAGCTTTGCAGTTTGTTTCTTCCCAGCATGATTTGCAAAGACTCCAAGGCCTTTCTTTAGCTGGATTCAGAGCCCTGAGAGAGAAAGATGATACTGTGGAGAAAGGAAAGGAGAACCTTAAAGCTGAGCCATTCCTGGCAGTGGGACTTGAGCTGAAGCTTTGGTGCAGTTCCTAGTGTCAAAGAAGACATGTGAGGGAGTTCCCATTGTGGCTCACTGGGTTAAGAACCTGAATAGTATCCATGAGGATGTGGGTTTGATCCCTGGCCCCCACTCAGTAGGTTAAGGATCTGGCGTTGCTGTGGCTGTGGAGTAGGCCAGCGGCTGCGGCTCTGATTTGACCCCTAGCCTGGAAACTTCCATGTGCCACAGGTGTGGCCCTAAAAAAGAAAAAAGAAGAAAAGGTCATGTGGTAAATTACAAGATTAATAAAATATCTGAAAGGTTTTTGTTTGGTTTTGTTTTAAAGAGTGGGTGTTTGTGGCAAATCTAGCTTTGTCTGACACGAGCTAACATGCTCTGGAGCCTGCACTTGGTACATGAGCTGGGCTGGGCAGTGTGAAGGTGCACAAGGCCTGAGGAGCAGTGGTTCTCACCTTACAGGGGACATTTGTGGTTGTTGCCTAGGAGTGGGGAAAGTGCTCTGGCACCTGCTGAGGGCAGGCTGGGGTGCGGCTGACACCCCATGGTGCATAGCACGCCCACATTGGCCACCCCAGCCTGGCGTCCACTGTGCTAAGGTTAGGAAACCGGCCCTATGGGAAGAGTTTTTCTGGTCGAATCTTTGGGTGTGTGGACATCAGTCACATTTTGAGTTGGCAAAGGATTCTTTGAAACATTTTAATTATTAGGAATGAGAGATGGTTTTTAAGGAGTGCATCGTGACGGGTAGGGCAGTGTGTTTCCTGGCAGGGTGCCACTGCCCTACCTTCTCACTTACAGTGGGGGTTCTCTGGCTCCTTCCTCCTGGTGCTGAGCCCTGTTTAAGCCTGGTCCCTCAGGATGGCACACTGGGGGCCTCCCTTCCCCCATATCCACCACCTGCATGGGTCCTCTCAGGCCTGAGTCCGTGCCCACCATCTGGCGTGGGTCTTCTTGGGCCCGTTTGAGTCCTGGGCTCTCTGGTCCCTTTTCCCACTTCTCTCTGACTCTGCAACCCAAAATTCATAGGGTTATATCATCATAGATTTTTCTGCCCCCGCCCCCCCACAATTTTTCATGTTTAAAATTCAAAATTACTGGGAATTTGAAAGAATCACATGGTGAACACTCACATACCCCACCACCTACATTCTACAGGTAACATTGTGCTGTATTTTGTCACATCTAAAAAACTTAATGGAGTATACCTGATTTATAATATTGTATTAGTTTCAGGTGTACAACAGAGTAAATCAGTTAAATATATATTCCTTTTCAAATTATTTTCTCGTATAGGTTATTGAGTAGAGTTCCCTGTGCTATACAGTAGGTCCTTGTTAGTCATCTATTTTATATATGGTAGTATGAATCTGTTAATCCCAAACTCCTAATTTCCCCCCCCCCCATTTCTCCTTTGGTAATCATAAATTTGTTTTTGAGATCTATGAGTCTGTTTCTGGTTTGCGGATAAGTTCATTTGTATCATTTTTTATTAGGTTCCACACATAAGTGTATCATATGATATTTGTCTTTCTCTGGCTTCACTTGGTATGAGAATCTCTAGTTGCATCCATGTTACTGCAGATGACGTTATTCTATTCTTTTTTATGGCTAAATAATATTCCATTGTATGTATGTATGTACCACATCTTCTTTGTCCATTCCTCTATTGATGGACATTTATGTTGTTTCCATGTCTTGGCCATTGTAAATATAAGGGTGCATGTATCTTTTTGATTTATGGTTTTCTCTGGATGTATGCCCAGGAGTGGGGTTGCTGGATCATACGGTAGTTCTATTTTTAGTTTGTTGAGGAACCTTCATACTGTTTTCCATAGTGGTTGCACGAGTTTACATTCCCACCAACAGTGTAGAAAGGTTCCCTTTCCTCTGCATCTGCTCCAGCATTTATTGTTTGTAGACTTTAAAATTTTATGGCTGTACCCACAGTATATGGAAGTTCCTGGGCAGGAATTGAATCTGAGCTGCAGCTGTGGCAACACCAGATCCTTTAACCACCATGCCAGGTTGGGGATCAAACCTGGACCTCTGCAGCAACCTGAGCCACAGAGGGAACTCCATTTGTAGGCTTTTTGATGTTGGTATTACATTTTTAACTGTCCATCAATTCATCTTTTTTTTTATGTATTTCAAAGTAAAAACACCAGTATGTTTCATGCTAAACACTTTTTTTTTTTCTTTTTAGGGCCACACCCGCAGTATAGGAAAGTTCCCAGACCAGGGGTCAAAACGGAGTTACAGCTGCTGGCCTACACCACAGCCATGGCAACATCAGATCCGAGCTGAGTCTGTGACCTACACCACAGTTCACGGCAACGCCGGATCCTTTACCCATTGAGTGAGGCCAGGGATTGAACCCGCATCCTCATGGATCCTAGTTGGGTTCCTTAACCACTGAGCCACAAAGGGAACTCCCGTCATGCTAAACACTTTTTAAGCAAGCACATCAATACTAATATCTTTATTAGTCCAAATTTATCATCTAAGCTTGGTTTCCACAACAGTGAAATAATTATTCTTGGCATATTGGAAAGTAATTTTGTAGCTCTTTGATTTGGATTCCCTTCAAAACATAATCTTTAATAGAATGCTGGATCAGAAGCAGGATAAACTACACAAAGGGTAATAATTTTAATTGTAGTAAATCTGTATTTATATTCTTCTGACTACAATTTAATCTTCTACTCTTTGCTTGCATTAACAGTAATTTTTTTTTTTTTCCCCACTGTACAGCAAGGGGGTCAGGTTATCCTTACATGTATACATTACAATTACATTTTTTCCCCCACCCTTTCTTCTGTTGCAACATGAGTATCTAGACAAAGTTCTCAATGCTATTCAGCAGGATCTCCTTGTAAATCTATTCTAAGTTGTGTCTGATAAGCCCAAGCTCCCGATCCCTCCCACTCCCTCCTCCTCCCCCTCCCATCAGGCAGCCACAAGTCTCTTCTCCAAGTCCATGATTTGCTTTTCTGAGGAGATGTTCATTTGTGCTGGATATTAGATTCCAGTCATAAGTGATATCATATGGTATTTGTCTTTGTCTTTCTGGCTCATTTCACTCAGTATGAGATTCTCTAGTTCCATCCATGTTGCTGCAAACATAACAGTAATTTTGGATGTATATATTCTGTGCTTTCAGATACCTTTGTCTGGATATGGAGGAACAAGTAACCTGATTTTGGACAATGTTAAAAAATTATCTGACAGTTACATGGTAACAGTGAATGACTTAGTGCCTGGCAAAGAAAGTAGAATTGTTTTTTCTGTTCGTAACACTGGCTCTCGTGCAGCTTTTGTTAAAGCAGTAGCTTTTAAGGATTCTCAGAAAAAAATTTTGCTGGATTCTAAAGTATTAAAGATTGTTCCAGATACATTTGTGCTCAAGGAAAGAACACAAGAAGTAAGTATAAAAGTCTTTGCACTAAAAATATGAACTCATTTTTAGGTTGAAGCAATAATTATATATTTTATGGCTGAAAGTTAAAATCATACTTGAAAGTAATGTAGGATAGAAGGACTTGTCTGATCTTGGAAATGCTGTTTATGTGCATTTGTGTCTGGTGACTGTTCTCCTGTGACAGTTTTTTCAGAGTAAAATGATTTTGTTAGCAATATTTATTATATTTACTCCTGATTTTTTTTTTTTTCTCGGCGCCAGGATGTTACTATAATATATAATCCATCAGACAGCGAAAGCAATTATAAAACCACACAACTATCAACTATATACTTTTTTGGTGGAGATGAAATTTCAAGACAGCAGTTTCGAAGGTGGGTTATGTCCCTAAGACCACTGTGAGAACTATTCAGTGGAAACAATAGCAGCTTTAAAAGTGGTTGGGATTGAGAATTTAAGGGACATGCTTCACAACTTATTCATGCTCTGGTGGGTGTAAAATCTCGGTAAAGTTGGGGTGGCTGTTATGCTACCTGTAGGAGAAACTGGTGGAACTACTGCAGGACGCTTGTCCCCTGACTTCCTGCAGTGCTCCTTTCCAGATGTGCCCCTCTCCAGTCCGAGTCCTCAGACCACTGAGTGGTGGTGCAGAAGAGTGTCAGAAGATTTGGGAGCTACTAAAAGAGTACACAGTGTAAACACACCTGACCCGGGACGTTTCTAGGAATGCTGAGAATTGTTTGAAAAGATCAAGCTGTATTTTACAAATATGTAGGTCTTTAGTTACTGAAACGTACTTCTAAGAAATTAGGTACATCCAGTTAAATATGGTTTTAACATGCTCGAATGTTGTCAGCTGTATACTTGGGCCCAGGTGTGGTTAGACATTCTTGTGTGTCCTTGTCTCACAATGTGAGATATGACACTCCTGCCGATCTGGTGAGGAGGGTGTCTTTACCCTGAGCCAGCCCGGGCCTGGACCGTCTCTCCTCCTCCCTATCCTTTGTGCTTCACTGTTTCACTCTGATGCACAGTTCAAAGCATTGTTCTCGTTTTAGTCTGTTTTTTTCTTTTGGGTTTTGTTTTTTTTTTGTATTTTTATTTTACTTTTTAAGGCTGCACCTGTGGTGTATGGAAGTTCCCAGGCTAGGGGTCTAGTTGGAGCTGCAGCTGCTGGCCTACGCCACAGCCACAGCAGTGTGGGATCTGATTTGCATTTGTGACCTACACCACAGTTCCCAGCAATGCCGGATCCTAACCCACTGAGTGAGGCTAGGGATCAAACCCACATCCTCATGGATGCCTAGTCAGGTTCTTAACCTGCTGAGCCACAGGTTCAGTTTTAGTCTGTGCAGGACTCTGAGAATGTTTTAAGAGTTACGTTGTGACTTGCTCTGAGATGGTAGCACAGACACCGTGTGAGGAGCTCAGCTTCAAACCTGGTCTTGTTTCTCAGTTGAGCATCTTAGAAATAGAAGCTGACATTTGGAGAAATTAGAACACAAGGCTCTTTGGTTTTCCCCCTTTCTCTTAGGTTTACAATCAGCGATTACTTCATAACTCCTTTTTGCCATTAATTTATAGTAATGAGATTTCTTTGGTTGTGACCATCTGAGAAGTTTTTTTTGTTTGTTTTGGGTTTTTTTTTTTTTTTTTCTGGTCTTTTTTTAGGGCTGCACCCACAGCACATGAAAGTTCCCAGGCTAGGGGTCGAATCAGAGCTGTAGCTGCCGGACTACACTGCAGCCATAGCAATGCCAGATCCAAGTGACATCTGCAACCTACACCACAGCTCATGGTGACACCGGATCCTTTAACCCACTGAGGAAGGCCAGGAATTGACCCTCTGTCCTCATGGATACTAGTCAGGTTCGTCAACCACCAAGCCACGACAGGAGCTACAATGAACATCTGAGTTTTTTTTGTTTTTTGTGTTTTTTTTTTGTTTTTTTGCCTTTTCTAGGGCCCCTCTTGCAGCATATGGAGGTTCCCAGGCTAGGGGTCGAATTGGAGCTGTTGCCGCTGGCCTACACCGGAGCCACAGCAGCAAGGGATCCGAGCCACGTCTGCAACCTACACCACAGCTCACGGCAACACCGGATCCTTAACCCACTGAGCAAGGCCAGGGATCAAACCCGCAACCTCATGGTTCCTAGTTGGATTCGTTAACCACTGGGCCACGACAGGAACTCTGAACATCTGAGTTTTACAGAGATGTTTACATTTCAGTTCTCTCACTTCAGAATTTTCTAGAAGATGTCAGACGAAATTATATGGTAATTTAAACATTTTCTTCTTTTGTCTTATTTGTATGACTTTCTTGGCATGGGGTGTTTTTTTTCTGAGACATGTTCTAACTGACCAAATTATCACAAATAATCACAATGTGTGACCTGAAAAGAACCTAATTCTTTCTACTTTTCAGTTAGAGAGTTCTTGTGTGTGTGTGTGTGTGTGTGTTTTAGGGCCACACCCAAGGCATATGGAGGTTCCCAGGTTAGAGGTCGAATCAGAGCTGTAGCCACCGGCCTCTGCCACAGCCACAGCAACAATAGATCCAAGCCTCGTCTGTGACCTGTACCACAGCTCATGGCAATGCCAGATCCTTAACCCACTGAGTGAGGCCAGGGGTTGAACCTGCATCCTCATGGATGCTAGTCAGGTTCATTAACTGCTGGGCCATGACAGGAACTCCCAGAGAGTTCTTACTTTAATTCGTAACTGAAACTGGTGATGGTACTACCATGCATAACTTTCAAGAGAGTTTTCTTTTCTTTTCTTTTTTTTGTCTTTTTGCTATTTCTTGGGCCGCTCCCATGGCATATGGAGGTTCCCAGGCTAGGGGTCGAATTGGAGCTGTAGCCACTAGCCTACGCCAGAGCCACAGCAGCGTGGGATCCGAGCCGCGTCTGCAACCTACACCACAGTTCATGGCAACTCCGGATCGTTAACCCACTGAGCAAGGGCAGGGACCGAACCCGCAACCTCATGGTTCCTAGTCGGATTCGTTAACCACAGCGCCACGATGGGAACTCCTCAAGAGAGTTGTCAAAACAAGTTCTCTTTTTAAAATTACTTAGATTGGAATTTACGACATCTGTGTAGTAATGTACTGTGATGTCAGTGGGACTGGCAGGTGCGCTAATAAAATCTGACAAAGGGTGTTTGAGAAGCACAACCCTTCTGAATATACCCTCTGCTGGCAGAGCTGTGCTGCAAGACCCGGGGCTGGTGAGGCAGGCCCTGCCGGCGCACAGTGTGCTACAGAACATCAACTTTGCCATGGCCTTCCAGGATGAGCTACAGGTCACTGAAGGTAAGGAGCTCAGGCTGGGTTGAGGTTTTGGGGTCCAGGCACATGAGAGTGCCTTGACAGGACTGCGCTTTGGGGTCTGGGAGGGCACCCCGCTGAGGACACCACGGGCCAAGGTGCAGAGGGAGCTGTGGGTTCAGACTCTCAGGACAGCCAGTCACACCCTCAGTGGCCTGCGAGGGCCTGAGACGGAGTGGAGCTGGGCTTCATGGTCTCTGGGTGCCAGGTGGCCTCTTGGGTGCTGGCTTCCATGGGGGCACATTGTGTCCAGGGCAGGGAGGAAGCAGCCCCACTTGGTTCCCTCTCAGCTGTACACTGGATCCTACAGAAGGTGGCAGTTGAACTTGTTACATGATTATTTTGAAAAACAGTTGTTGGAGATTGTCACAAGCATTTGTAGTGATCTTTTGCAAAATGTGTAATTAATGTGGCAAATAATTTCAGTTAAAACTTTTTTTTTTTTGTCTTTTTGTCCTTTTTAGGGCCGCACTTGCGGCACACGGAGGTTCCCAGGCTAGGGGTCCAGTCAGAGCTGTAGCCGCTGGATCCTTAACCCACTGAGGAAGGCCAGGGATCGAACCTGCAACCTCATGGTTCCTAGTCGAATTCATTAACCACTGCACCATGACGGGAACTCATATGTACAATTCAACCATGTTCTACACAGTTTCCTGTATTTATAGATTCGGGTGGGAGCTATACAGTGATTCGCCTCAAGCGCTGTCTGATTAGGCTGCATATGGCGGTAATGCTTGTCCTGCTGGTTAAATATTCACGAGACACCACTTAGGAAGGGTGTGCTTCCAGTCTCTGGGCTCAGATTCCTCCCTGCTGAGTGGAGATGGCACCTCCTTGGGAGATGTAGAGGTCATAGCAGTGCTGGCCCACTGTGCCTTATAGGGGTTTGTTAAAGCTCCCAGCCCTGAGAGAGCTGTTCCTGGCTTGTACTCAGGGGCCTGACGCCCAGGGAGTTGAAAGAGTTTGCCAGAGGTCACAGAGCTGTTGGCTAGGGCCAGAACCTGAGCTTCCCATCACTGGTACTGAGCCATAGCTTTATTTTATTTTATTTTTTTTAATGTTTTTATTTATTTATTTTTTTGCCATTTCTTGGGCTGCTCCTGTGGCATATGGAGGTTCCCAGGCTAGGGGTCGAATCGGAGCTGTAGCCACCAGCCTATGCCAGAGCCACAGCAACACGGGATCCGAGCTGCGTCTGCAACCTACACCACAGCTCACGGCAACGCCGGATCGTTAACCCACTGAGCAAGGCCAGGGATCGAACCCACAACCTCATGGTTCCTAGTAGGATTCATTAACTACTGAGGCACTACGGGAACTCCCTGAGCCATAACTTTAGTCACTGGCCCCCAAGCTAAGAAAACATGAGGCAATGCGGAAGTCTATAAATGTCTGTTTCCCTCATAATGTGATTACCTGAAAATTCATGTATTTCAAACGTTATTTTCTATTTCAGTCTACGATCTTCCCCAGCGGCCCAATGACATTCAGCTCTTTTATGGAAATATGCGCAAGATTATCCTTTCAGTAATTGGCGAATTTAGAACATCCACTCCTAACAGAGAACGCCGTTCGCCTGCGTCCCGGGCTAGCTCAGAGCCTTCCAGGTAGGACTCACAGAGCACCTCTCTCCAGCCCTCCAGGTTATTTGATCCATTAGAAAGCTGATCTTTCCCATGTACTTATTGGTGTTTTTAATCTCAAAATGTGCATCTCACCTTTATTTTTAAGTTGAAATGATGCCAAATTTATAGAAAAGTTTAAAAATGACAGAGAACTGCTGTACACTGCACTGAGATTTCCAGTTGTTAACGTTTTGCCCTATTTAGCTTGCTGCTCTTTATGTATATTCACCATTTTTCTGAGCCATTTCGGAGTGGGTTGCAGGCAGGATGACCAGTTCTAGATGCGCTTTTGCTGCTCCCTGTGTAGCCAGGTGAGGGTGCCGATGTGATACAGGACTGCCACCCAGGGTCCCAATGACCTCCTGTGTAACTAAGACAGGAACCAGGAGCTTCCTCTTTGGTCTGGGATCTAATCTGAGATCACACATGCGTTTGGTTGGGTTGTCACTGAATCTGTTTCCATACCGAGAGCCCCTCAATGTTTCTTTCACAGTTGAGAAATCACACAGGGTTGGCTCATCAGGTGAGGCCTACAGATGCAAAGATGTTGTCTAGAACCATGCTTCATTAGGAACCTGGGGTGAAGCATGGGAGACCTGGGTGACTCGTGCTCCCCAGGTCCCCTTTACACCGTCAGCATTCCACTCTGGCCTAGATGTAACACGTCCGTAAGGTATGGGTGTCATGTGTCACACAAAGGTTACTATTTTAAGCACGGAAAGTCTATTTTATACTTTTTTTTTTTTTTTGCCACCCCTGCACCATGTGCAAGTTCCACCACAGTAACAACACCGAATCCTTAACTGCTAGGCCACCAGGGAACTCCTTCCCTGTACTTTTAATGTTTATTTTCTCCCAAGATAATCAAAGATAGTAGTTATATATATATTAAAAGTTATTTTGGAGTTCCCATTGTGGCTCAGTGGTTAATGAATCCTACTAGGAACCATGAGGTTGCAGGTTTGATCCCTGGCCTCACTCAGTGAGTTAAGGATTCGGCGTTGGCCATGAGCTGTGGTATAGGTCGCAGACGTGGCTCAGATCTGGTGTTGCTGTGGCTCTGGCGTAGGCCGGCGGCTACAGCTCTGATTAGATCTCTAGCCTGGGAACCTCCATAAGCTGCTGGTGCAGCCCTAAAAAGGCAAAAAAATAAAAACCTTCCTGAACTTTATTAGCATTTCTTACACTAGTATTTTGCCCAGAAGATTTTGTTGTAACTTTTTTTTGTTGTTAACATTTAGCCCAGTTATCATTATTCAGCTGTAGATACGTGAAGGGTTTTGTTGTTTTCACAAATTATTATTATTACAACTATTTTTATTTATTTATTTATTTTGGCTGCTCCACAGCATATGGAGTTCCTAGGCCAGGGACCAGATCTGAGACACAGTTGTGACCTATGTGGCAGCTGTAGCAACAGCAGATCCTTTAACCCACTGTGCCAGTCCAGGGGTCGAACCTGCATCCTGGTGCTGCAGAGATGCACTGATCTTGTTGTGCCACAGCAGAACCCCCATAAGTTTTTAATATTGGGTAGTTTTCTAGTAAATCTTTTTTTTGTTGTCTTTTTAGGGCCGCATCCACATCATATGGAGGTTCCCTGGCTAGAGGTCAAATAGGGGCTGAAGCTGCTGGCCTATGCCACAGCCACAGCGGCATCGGATCTGAGCCACATCTGCTACGTACACCACAGCTCACAGCAACGCCAGATCCTTAACCCACTGAGCAAGGTCAGGGATTGAACCTACGTCCTCATGGATACTAGTCTGGTTTGTTAACCACTGAACCATGATGAGAACTCCTCTAGTAAATCTTTTAAGAGACCTCAGATGGCATGCAGAAGTCAGAGCAGGAAAGAAATCACTGTGTATTCCAATTAAAAGTTAATATAACCTATACTCTCCTTTATTTTTTTATATATTACTTTAAGAATACACAAGAAGGATTTTTAATCAATGAAAAATATACATATATAATGCACTTTTAGTTTTATCTAAGTGTTTTTAGATTTATGAAAAATATAAAAATGTGACACAATCTGCTTTCTCATCATTTTTAATTTCTTTTCTCTCTCCAGTGACCCTGGCAGTTGTGGGAAGCATGGGGGTAACGTTTCTTTGGATGTTTTGCCAGTTAAGGGTCCTCAGGGCTCCCCGCTGCTTTCCCAAGCCATTCACCCACCTCAGGACAGATCGGTCTCGGAAGAAGTGTGGGCTGTGCAGCCTGAACACTTGGTCCTGGTCGCCCCTTCTTGTGAGTGTGTCCCCAGGACCCGGAAGACAGACCAACTCCATGCCGGTGGGACTGGTGCTCTAGGACCCAGCCTGAGCACTGCCCTCCCCAGGCTCTCACTCTGCCCTCCCCACCCAGAGGGCTCGTCTGGTGCCTGGTCTCTTTTACCCTTAACACTGATGTAGGTGGTCCCGAGCAGCACCAAGTCCAGTGCTTACATTCCTGCCCATGATAAGGCAGGTGGTAGCACTTTCCAGATTTCCTTCCTCCTCTTTGTTCAGTGTTGAACTTCATTCAGTATCTTTGTAGTTTCCAAGAGTAAATGAAGGTCTTGCTTTACCAGGAACTTGAAATTTCTGTAATTGGGCAGTTGGGAAAGCAAAATGCGTTGGTATTGTAGTGTATTTATTTAGGATTTATTTTTACTGTTTGTTAACCTCTCTTTTTCACTAATGCTAAGTGTAAGTAATACTTTATTTATCTGCCATCATAGATGATATGGGGAAAACTGGACGTTTCCAGATCATCAACCATTCTGTTAGGTTACTGAGATTTGAGCTGTACTGGCCGGCGCATTGCCTGACAGTGACGCCACAACATGGGTTTATTGCGCCAGAGTAAGTACGAGCTCCCTTTCCTCCGGTGTCATCACATACTGGCGTGGTGACTTTCTGGGGTCAGATAACAGGCTGTTTTCCTCACTCAGCAGAGTGGTGCAGCGCCAGCTTCCTGCAGAGCAGGCGGGGCCCTGGGACCCGGGGTGAGCTCCAAACCGCTTGCCAGGTGGGCCACACACACAGCCAGCCACACTCTGGCCTGAGGAGGTAGCTGGGAAGACATGGGCGCTTCTCAGTCTTCTGTCCTGCCTGCACCTCACTCTGCTGGGTCATCTGAGATGCTTTGCAGATGCTCCCAGACCCCCTGACATGTCTTCTCCAAGGGGTGTTTTAAGTCGAAAGGAAGTCTTCGGGCCACATGGCAATGAGTCACTGCCCATGTGCAGCCTGATCCTTGACGGACAGGCCTGAGCTCTTCAGCTTCTTGGGACTACTGCTGGGGTGACCCAGGATATGCTTGTCCAAAAGGGCTTCATATGTGGGAAGAACAGTGTGACCTTTGCTCACTTGTGTGAAACGATGGCAAGTGCACTTCAGAGAGTTGACTTGACCAAGACTGAGTTAAGGTGTGGGTGGGGACGCTCCCAGGAATCCTTCCTAGGACGAAAGCAGTCTGTTGAATGGTTGCTGTTTGCAGAGATGCGAGATGATGGCACAGGCTGTTGTCGGCAGCTGCATAGGAGGTGCTCCTGCTCTGCCCTTTGGGATGTGGGCACCGAGATTGCTCGTGTCCCTGGCCATTCCTCCTCCGTCACAGATGTGGTCACGTTGCCCACATTGTCTTGGACGTCCCTTAGCTCTGAAGGGAGCAGTGAGCACAGGAATCTGTGAAAAAGAAACCATCCTTCCCACCTCCCCCGTTCCCTCTGGTTGTGATGGTGCTGGCAATCTTTACCATCTCATGGATGGCTCAGAGCTTCTGTGCTGTCAGGCTTCTGTGCCAGAAATGTTTGCTTCGAATTGCTGTTTAGGTGGTGTTTCTGTGGGATTGTCCCTTTCCCATGAGCTTTGGCCTTAGGTTCTTGGGTTCGTGCCTCTCAGCTTGTGTCGGCTGCTGGGTCACCATGCGTGGGGTGACCTCTTGTTCTCTGCTCCTTCTGAGCAGTGAGGGAGCGTCTGGTCCCTAACACAGCAGCATGCACACCTCTGGTGGTTACCGCTGCGACAGGGCACAAGGGCCTGGCTCTCAGTGTCATGTTCTTCTTTTAAGGAGTAAGCTGCAGATTCTGGTGAGTCCTAACTCCTCCTTGTCCGCAAAACATGCAATGTTCCCGTGGAGTGGCTTGATCTACATTCACTGTGACAATGGGCAGAAGGTACTTTTTAAAATGTTTTTTAATCAATGTTTCTCTTTTTTTGCAGTTTAAGTGTTGTAATCTTTATTATAGCACTTACATTTCAGAAATCAAATCGAGGTGTCCTTTCTGCCCAAACATACTTACTTAAAGAGAACACTTGAGCAGGGTTTTCCACGTGGTCTGCATGAATCGGCTGGGTGGCTGGAGAGGATAGTGGGCCTCATGACCATCATTAGCATGAAGAAAGAGGGGTCTGGGGGACAAGGATAATGTCAGACATATACTCTGATATGTGAAGGGACTTAATGTTCTCAGTTCATCAGTCTTTCATCTGTTTGGCATTACTTTGCTCTACCATGATTTAAAAATAGGCATTTTGAGAATTTGTCCTGGCTCAGCAGTAATGAACCCAACTAGTATCCATGAGGACTTGGGTTCGACCCCTGGCCTTGCTTCTGGTTAAGGATCTGGCATTGATGTGAGCGGTGGTGTAGGTCGCAGACTCAGCTTGGATCCTGTGCTGCTGTGGCTGTGGTGTAGGCCGGCAGCTGTAGCTCTGATTTGACCCCTAGCCTGGGAACTTCATATGCTTCAGGTATGGGCCTTTAAGAAAAGAAAAAAAAAGATAAAAATAGGATTTTTTTTTTTTTTTTTTTAAACAACAGTTTCACTTGCCTCTTACCCTTTTGTGTGGCTCATTTCAGAAAATTGTGAAGGTTCAAATTCGAGAAGACTTGACCCAGGAAGAACTTTTCATTCGTTTAACCTCCAGTGCCCCTGGAGTCCTTTCCCTGGGACCTGAGCCCTCAGTTAGCCATCTGGTGAAACCGCTGACAAAACCACCTTCCACCAGGGTTGAGATAAGAAACAAGACTATTATTTTTCCCACAACAGAACCTGGTGAAACTTCAGGTATGGGATCGCAGGGTTACCTGATTCAAATGTCTACTCCTGTGTTGGGTAGAAGGCTCTCCACCTAGTTAGCCACGGTTCATGATGGGCGCAGGTGTCATTACTTCAGGTCATGATCAGGTAGTTGCTGGAAATCCTTCCAGTTATGGGCTGGATTGGGGGAAGCTTGAAACAGTAACACATGGATTCTAGGCTTCTAATAACTCTGTAGTCTAGGAGCCCTGGACTTTTCCTCTCATACCTCCAGCTCTTCAGACCAAAATTGCTGGGAAGTCAGTGGCTGAAGGAGAGAGGAAAGTGTCACTTAGGATGTGACAGTCAGGCTGTAGACCTGCCCACCTCCCCACTGTGGAGTGCCCACTGTGACGAACCCCGCCTCTGAGGGCTTGGGGTGTGAGAGAGCGAAGCTTAGTGTTGGTCATCCAGCCTCCTTCCTCAGAGGGCCCGGGAAGAATACTGCTTTGGCTCCTGTGTGTGCCCACCCTCCCTCCCCCGCCCCCCACAGTGTCTACAATTGTAGGTAAACCTCTTAGACAGGATCTGGCTCCTGGCCCCCTGTCCCTTGCCGTTCCAGCCCAGCCCTGATCTCAGGGCCATGTTTGGACTCGGCACTTCCTGATTGCTCCCCCCATCTTTCCAGCTCAGTTCCTGCAGGAGTTAGAGCTGATCTCTGGGTTCTCAGACCCCCAGGCCCCTGGCCCTCTCACGTTTCCACTGCCCACTCCTTCTGGCTCTGAGGTCTGTCACCCCATCCCCCTGTGTCCTGTGTGCCAGTCCCACCCTCATTCAACCCTGCTGTCTCCCAGCCCCTGCCTCTGCCCCTGGTGCTGTGACACCTCGTCTCCCAGCTGCCACTGAGAGTCTGGAAACTACTGTGTTGCCTGTTTCAGGGGTACCCCCTCCCCAGCTCCTCCTGCCGGGGTCTGTGCTCCCTTCCCTCATGTCCTCAGCAGTCAGCTGTGCCACTGCCAGCCCTGAACTTGCTCCTGTCAGGTCACTCAGGAGCTTTATTTTACCAAATCCAGGCCCTCTTGTGTCTGTTAGTTTATGCTCAACACTCACCCTCTAGGCACTGGCCCCCACCAGGTGCCCCCTCTGCCGTTTCTGCCGTCCTGAGCGCCAGCTGTCACCCCAGGCTCACCCAGGTTCCACATGTGGATGACTCACACGGAGCTCTTGTTGACCCATGACCCCACTTCTCCAGCCTCCTCTGCAGTGGCACCACGGCCGCCCACTCATTTGAGCCAGTTCCCTTCAGTCAAGTCTCTTCGTCCCTCTGTCCTCCTGTCCCATCCATCAGCAAGTCCTTCACTGACTTTGCTCCCTTGGCTCCAACTCAGGCCTGACGCAGGTTACCCTGTGCTGCAGTGACCTCAGCTGGTCTCTGCCTGCACCTCCCTTCACCCCGCAAGCCACCCCCTCCCTGCTTGGCACCTGCTTCAGTCCTTCAGGAGCTTTGCATCACACGTCCGTTAAATCCAAAGTGTAGCTGTCAGATAGGACCGTTTTAGGAAACAGTATCGTGTTAGGAAACAGTATCGTCCGGTTGGCCTCCTGGGGATTTAATTGCATCTGTTCCCTGTGATGAGGTAATTAGTACATGTTGTCACCGGAATCTGTGCAATTACTTAACCCCAGTTTGTTTGAGTTGTGAAATGTGTCCCTTTTAGGAAATCACCTGGAACTTGAGAATCACGGGGACACGCAAGTGCGATGGTACCTGTCATCTCTAGCCCCTCCTTATGTCAAGGTCAGTGCTAATTGCCTGGAAGGTGCTCTTTTTAATGTTTGAGTGTCTGACCTGTGCTCATAGCTGGAGGTTGTTGGCTTTTGCTTCTCCCCCTCCTGGGGGCTCGTCCTTGTGGGCGGGGATCACTCCAGGGTGGGGCTCTTTCTCACAGGCTGGCTCTGAGCTGTGCCTCCCTGGACAGTGAAAGGTGTGCTTTCTCCGTTTAGCACTGCCTCCTGCAGCCCTCAGTTTTATCTAGAATAACTTTATTTTTAAAAATATATAGACATGTTATTACAGCATGCGCATGCACTTTCCTGTCCTGGGGTCATGGGGGCACAAGTGCAGGAGGCAGAATTGACTTCCTTTGGCAGTGTGTCCGAGCCTCTGTGCAGACAGCCTGTGCTGTGTATGTGGTCACGTGTGGTGGGGGAACACGTTGGCCTCTCTGCCTGTTCTTCGTGCAACTGTAATGGTTTTGAGCCGAGACATCACTAAGACGTGTGCAGAGACAGTGCAGGACCCACTGACAGGGGACCAAGTGCTGGTGCTGCCTGGGGTCAAGTAGCAGGGTTGTCAGGGTCTCTGAGGAGGCGGCACCCCACAGACTATCACAGCCAGGGGTAAGCCCAACCCGGGGGTGCTTCTGGCCACCATGGAACAGGCTGGCTGTCCTCAGTGACCATGAAGAGAATGTGTTGCTGTGGCATTGACCCACCGACTCTGTTGTTTGTCCTGACTGTTGCCTCTCTCCATAGGGAGTGGACGAGAGTGGGGATGTTTTTAGAGCTACCTATGCTGTGTTCAGGTGTTCTCCTATTTCCGGTGTCCTGGAAAGTCATGGAGTCCAGACGGTGAGTGTGGATGTTTTCCCAACCTGGTAAGAACACAGTGTCCACTGCCAAGAGCACCTCGCTCATTCTCACCTGGGACCAGTGCTGCCCATGGCCAGGCACCTGCAAGAGCGGCCACGGTGCAGGGCAGAGCTCTGCTCCTGCCATGGGATGTCGCACTGAGAAACATGGCACCGAGCTCAGTGCAGCGAGTTACAAACTGATGTAAGCGCTTCGTCTGGTGGCATGTTGTCAGTGCTTAGAACACACTTCCAGTAGTACTGCCCTGGACAGCAGTTTTACCCACTAGCCACAGTCAGAAAGGTCTCCTCTTGCCACCTACCACTCAGTGTTCATGAGCAGTCAGCGGTGTCCTGGCAGGTTCTGATTTGTTATTATCGCTGACCTTGTCCCCTAGGGTACCCTCGGGGTGGGGGTGGGGGGCTAGTTGTTCATGTGGCCTCAGTGACATACTTTATTTTTCATTCTAAAAGCCAAACCTATCTAAACTATAGCATTTACATGGTATGTAGTACTATCAGAGATTCAGACTTAGAATAAGTTGTGGAATATAATGTGAACTCTTAACTGATGCAAGAGAAACTTTGAGCAATGATAGTCACAAACTCCGTGGCTTCACTGGGTCCAGAGGGGCTCCATCTGAGAAAGGTGTGCAGTTCTGCAAGCATCATCTGTTTCATTCCCCACATCACAGGCAGCAGAGCAGGGAGCACACATTGCTCAGCAGAAGTTCAGCGTCTGAGAGGAAGTTGCAGGAAAGCCCCCCCCCCCCCACAAAAGACGTCTTCTGCTGATGGATCAGGAGACCTGACTTTATTAGGAATAGCAGGACCCCCTACACTGACACACAGCTTCAACACCGCCCCGCTCAGAATCCCAGCTTGAGTGTGTGTGCTTATGAGACTGACAGGCTGATTCTAAAATTCATAGGGGACCCAGAATAACCAAGACAATCTGAAAGAGAATAAAGTTGGAGGACTTACACTTCCCATTTTCAAAACCTCCTATAAAGCTGCAGTAATCAAAGCAGTGCAGTGTTGACATGCAAATAGACAGGCAGAATTTGTGGTACAGATTTGACAACCTCCAAATCAACCCTCATATTTATGGTCAGTTGATTGTTTTACTAGTAAGAGTACCAAGACAATTCCACGGTGAAAAAGTATATTTTTCAACAAATGGTACTAGAAGACCTGGATATCCACATGCAAAAGAATTATATTGGATCCTTACTGCAACCATGTACAAAAATCAACTCAAAATGGACTGTAGACTTTGGTGTAAGAGCTAAGCTGCAAATGGTGGAAAATACTGTCCCTCTTCATGATCTTGGGTTAAGCACTGGTTTATTAGATGTAGCCTGAGAAAACACGGGTAACAAAAGGAAAAACAGATGGATTGTCAGAGTTTAAAAGTTATTTTGTGCCATCAAAGGACAGACACTGTTAAGAATGTGATAAGAAAACCCAGAGTGAGAGAGAAAATGTTTACAAATCACGTGTTTTGAGGCAAGACTTGTGTCCAGAGTGTGTAAAGAGCTCTTATAACTCACTAATACAAAGACAAATGCCTAGTTTAACACACAGGCAGAAGTTCTGTATAGACACTTCTCCAGAGAAGATACACAGGTGGCCAGTAAACACTAGAAAATCTGTGTAGAGTCACCAGTTGTCAAGGACATGCAAATCGAAACTGGAGTGAGGTCACTTTACACTCACTAGAGGACTGTGACTTTTAAAAATCACAATAATAATAGCAGGTGTTGGCAAGGATGTGGGGAAATTAGAGCCTCACAGGGGGCTGGTGGGAATGGAAAACAGTGGTGCGGCCACCGTGAAAAGAGTTCGATGTGAAAACATCACGGCTCTGTGTAACTTAAAGGTGGAGTTGTCATATGATCCAGCAGTCTCACTTTTGCATAAATACTCAAAAAAGTCAATCCCAGGATTAAAACAAAAACTCGCACAGAAATATTCATAGCAGCCTTATTTACAATAGCTCAGAGAGGCAGAGACAGCCCATGTCTGTATTAACTGATAGGCAGACAAAATGTGGTGTGTCCATACAATGAAATGTTCTTTGGCAGTAAAAAGGAATGAAATACTGATATCATGCTACACAGGGTGAACCCTGAAAACATGCTGAGTGCAGCCAGACTCACAAGGCCAGGTATTGTATGATTCGATGTGTGGTCCATGTCTAGAACAGATGAATCTGTAGAGATGGTAGCTAGATGTTTGCTGGGCTGGGAGGGAGGGGCTTGACTGGAGGTGGGTGATTGTTGAGAGGATTTTTCTTCTTTTTTTTCCTCTATTTAGGGCTGTACCCGCAGCATATAGAGGTTCCCAGGCTATGGGTTGAATTGGATCTGCAGCTGCCAGCCTACACCACAGCCACAGCAACACAGGATCTAGGTCATGTCTGTGACCTACACCACGGCTCACAGCAATGCCAGATCTTTAACCCATTGAGTGAGGCCAGGAATTTAACCTGTGTCCTCATGGACACCAGTCGGGTTCATTACCACTGAGCCACAATGAGAACTGCCTGTTTTTGCTTTTGTTTCCTTTACTTTAGGAGATGGATCCAAAGAAATATTGCTACAATTTGTGTCAGAGTGTTCTGCCTATGTTTTCCTTTAGGAGTTTTATGATTTTTGGTCTTATATTTAGGTCTTTAATCCATTTTGAGTTTTTTTGTATATGGTGTTAGAGAATGTTCTGACTTCATTCTTTTACATATAGCTGTCCAGTTTTCCCAGGACCACTTTTAGAAGAGACTGTCTTTTCTCCATTGTGTGTCCTTTTCTCCTTTGTCACAGGTTACTTGACCATGAGTGCATTTGTTTATTTCTGGGCTTTATTCTGTTCTGTTGATCTGTGTCTGTTCGGGGGCCAGTACCATGCTGTTTTGTTTTTGTTTTTTTTAATTTTCAGTCTGTTCTTTTATTTACTAATATACATTTAAAATTCATCCATGTTGTTGCACAGATTGATAGTTGATTCATTATTTTTTGTTTTTTTTTTTTTAATTATTTATTATTATTTTTTTCCCACTGTACAGCAAGGGGGTCAGGTTATCCTTACATGTATACATTACAATTACATTTCCCCCCCCCATGCTGTTTTGATTACGGTGGCTTTGTAGTGTAGTGAATTCTACCAGACATTTAGAGAAGAGCTAACACCTATCTTTCTCAAACTATTCAAAAAAATTGCAGAGGAAGGAACACTTTCAAATTCATTCTATGATGCCGTCATCACCCTGATACTAAAACCAGACAAAGGTGTCACAGAAAAGAAAATTATGGGCAGTTCCCTGGTTAGGACTTAGCACTTTCACCACTGCAGCCCAGGTTCAGTCCCTGAGATCCCACATCAAGCCCCTGCATGCTGTGGTCAAAAAAGAGAAAAGAAAAAATCACGTCCAGTATCACTAATGAATGTAAATGCAAAAGTCCTCAACAAAATACTAGCAAACTGAATCCAACAAAACGTTCAAAGGATATACTACGACTTACCTTGGGGTGCAGCAGGTTAAGAATTCAGCATTGTCACTGCAGCAGCTCAGGGTGCTGCTATGGCTCGGGTTCTGTCTCTGGCCAGGGAACTTCCACATGCCTCAGACACTGCCAAAAATAAAAATAAGGGTACAGCATGATTGGGTGGGATTTATCCCAGGGATGCAAGGATTCTTCAGTATCTGCAAATTAGTCAATCGGTGTGATATATACCATGTTAACAAGGATAAAAACCATACAATCATTTCAGTAGATGCAGAAAAAGCTTTTGATAAAATTCAACACCCTGAGAGTTCCCATCATGGCTCAGTGGTAACAAATCCTGCTAGTATCCATGAGGATGCAGGTTCGGCCCCTGGCCTCATTCAGTGGGTTAAGAATCCAGCATTGTCATGAGCTGTGGTGTAGGTCACAGACACGGTTCAGGTCCCGAGTTGCTATGGTTGGCAGCTACAGCTCCAACTTGACCCCTAGCCTGGGATCTTCATAAGCTGCATGTGCACGCCTAAAAATAGACCAAAAAAATTTTTGACACCCATTTGTGATAAAAACTCTCCAGAAGGTGGGCATAGAGGGAACCTACTTCAACATAATAAAGGCCACATATGAGAGACCCACAGTGAACATCATACTTAGCAGTGAAAGCTGAAATCATTTCCTGTAAGGTCAGGAACAAGACAGGATGTCCACTCGCTACTTTTATTCAACATAGTTTTGGAAGTCCTAGCCACAGCAGTCAGAGAATACAAAGAAATGAAAGGCAACCAAATTGGAAAAGAAGTAAAACTGTCACTGTTTGCAGATGATATGATACTGTACATAGAATACTCCCAAAGATGCTACCAGAAAACTGCTGAAGCTTATCAGTGAATTCAGTAAAGTTGAAGGATACAAAATTAATGCATAGGTATCTGTTGCATTCCTATACACTAACAGTGAAAAATCAGAAAGAAATTAAGGAAACAATCCCATTTACCATTTTTTCAAAAAGAATAAAATAGAAATAAAAGAAAATTGATGAACTGAAAACAACACAGATGGAAAGATTTACCATGTTCTCAGATTGGGAGAATCAATATTGTTACAGTGACCTACTACACAAGGCAATCCTATCAAATTACCCATCGCATTTTTCATAGAACTGGAATAAACATCTTTCAAATTTGTGTGGAAACACAAAAGACCTTGAATAACCAAAGCAATCCTGAAAAAGAAAAATGGAACTGGAGGAATCACATTCCCTGACTTCAGACTACACTCCAAAGCTGCAGTAATTAATAACTTTAATTTTAAAAATTTACATTTTGAGGACTATATTACATAAAACCTTAAAGGAAAATATACTTGGATCTGGTATCGTTACAAGCCTACTGAAAAATATTCAAGTCCTTTTTCCATAGGCACAATCAGCCAATGCAAAAACATATTCCCTTCAGTTTTTCATACCACGTGGTGAATTGGTAACTAACTACATGTGTGTAAGGTTCGTTCTCTGAGTTCCTCTCCCGGATGTGTGTTTCATAGGTGTCAGTCACGTTTTTTGCCCAGAGACAAAGGGGAGTATGCCCAGTTTTGGGATGTTGAGTGTCACCCTCTTAAAGAGCCTCACCTGAAGCACACCTTGAGGTTCCAGCTCTCTGGACAAGTGAGTGTTTACACTGAACTTAAGTCGATTACGGGGTGTGTTTCAAAGACACCAGGTAGAACTAGCATGAAAAACTAGCCTGAAAATGCAAAGTATGTTCCTGGTGTTACTATTATATCATTAATTCTGTTGTAGATTCTTCACCTGAGTCTTTAGTGTGTGTTTCTATTGGCATGTTAGAGGTCTGGGTTTGGCTCTGTGAAATCCGTTTGCCTTAATTAGGTAAGATTGTGTGTGGTGTGTAAGAGACAGACAAACAGTGCAAGATAAAGCATTTGTGATTAGAGGAATTTAAAAATCTTAAACCTTCTTTTAAAAATTGTGAAGGAAATAGTGGAATTCAAATAGGGAAATGTCCATATATTTGTTTCTCCTTCTCCACCCTGTGATTTTTTTTTATACAGAGTGTCAAAGCAGGACTTGAACCTGAAAATGCACGCATGTCCACGAATGGCCTCATTAAAGTCAATAATGTAATGAAGTCCCAAAGACGAGCTGAGTCAGAGGCCTCGGTCCCCATTCCTAGGTATGCTGCTCATTCTCATGACTCGTCGCCCAGGGGTCATTGAGGTGTGATTACTGTGAGAGATGGCCCAGGGGCTTACCTAGGACTTGATGTGTGTCCCCCATTCAGTCAAGGCCCAGACTGCTCCTGTGGCGCCTCTGTAGCCCATCCCACCCTAAGCAGGTGCTCAAGACTGTTCTCCCAGCCATTGGCCATGTCAGCTTGTTGAACTTCCTGCTTGTGGTTCCTTCACTTACGGTGACAATTTGGGGCTCATTCAAGCTGAGTGTCTGCAGCTGTTCCTTGTTGTTGACCCTGCACTGCCATGTGAACACATCACAGCTAATTCACTGTGCTTCTGGCATTTAGTGGCTTCTGATTTGGAACCCTTTTGAATGAAGGCGCCATGGACATGTTTTTTTCATTTCTTTTTGGTAAAAATGTCTAAGGGTAGAATTGCTGGGTCGTATGATATTTATTTACCTTTAAACTGCCAAATTTTCCCCAAAACAGCTATACCATTTTATTTATTTATTATTTATTAGGGCCGTGCCTGCAGTGTATGGAAATTCCCTGGCTAGGGGTCGAATCAGAGCTGTAGCTGCTGGCCTGCGCTCTAGCCACAGCAACTCGGGATATGAACTGCATCTACAACCTACACCACAGCTCACAGCAACGCCAGATCCTTTAACTCAATGATCAAAGCCAGATTGAACCCACGTCCTCATGCATACTAGTCAGGTTTGTTATTACTAAGCCACAATGGGAACTCCCTAAACCATTTTATATTCTCAAACACAGTATATGAAAGTAGATTCTTATTTTATTTTTTTGCTTTTTAGGGCCGCACCTGAGGCATATGGAGGTTCCCAGGCTAGAGGGTCGAATCAGAGCTACAAATGCTGGCCTACACCACAGCCACTGCAACACAGGATCCGAGCCACGTCTGCGACCTACACCACAGCTCACAGCAATGCCAGATCCTTAACCCACTGAGCAAGGCCAGGGATTGAACCCACAACCTTATGGTTCCTAGTCGGATTTGTTTCTGATACGCCATGATGGGCACTCTGAAAGTAGATTCTTAAAAACTTTAAAAAAGTATGTTATAGCAACAGCATATACAACTTAAATGATAATATTTTAATGTATTACCTAATACTTAGGGCTGACCTAGATCTGAGGGAAGATGCTTGTGAGGAAAATGTATGTGAAATGCCTTCTGGATGTGATGTAAATGAGGTCACACACACATTAGGGGAGCAGGTAATGCGTCTTAGGAGAAGCCTGAGATCTGAGGGTCTGTGTTGTCAGCACCGCTGCCAGGCCGACGGGTGCCTGCTGCCAGCTGGTCCAGGAGAGGGACTTGGGACCAGAAGCAGGGCTGCTCTGACCGGGTGGTGACGTCACACTAACAGGCTCCTTGACAGTCCCAGCAAGGATGGGAGGCAGTGAATGGGAAATTTGAAGAGTAGCTTGGTCTGTCATATCTGGGGAGACACCCCCCGCCCCCGCCACCGCCCTGAAAGGGGACCTGTGTAAAGGACCAGGCTGGGGATGGCTCCTGAGCATGAGGGTAGCATGTAGGGGCAGCGTGCAGACCAGCAGGCTGAGGCTGGGGTGTCTGGACAGCAGGGCATGCCGTCCAGTGATGGGATAGATGAGTCTTTGCAGGCTTCTCACTTGGCTGTGGTAGGGGCAGTGGGAGCAGACCTGCTGCTAGCCGGGGCTGTGTTCACTAGGTTTGGGATTCAGTTGGTGTTGGGGAGGACAAGGAGGATGGAGAGAGGGCAGCAGTGTCAGGTCAGCTCTGGATGGCACCCAGACACGGGGTCTACATGGAGGGCTAGGCTCGCAGAGGAAGGACAGCAGCGGAGCCTGTGTTTGGGGGACAAAGGTCCTGGAGTTAGCCAGAGGGTACACGTGGGTGGGAGGGCAGCCAGGGCCGAGGGGCTGGGTGTGGGTGTGGACCTGCTCCGGCTGCCCCAAATGGTCCATCCTGTGACTTGGAGGCCACCCACTGACTATGCTGTTTGTGAGGTGACCACAAGGAAGGGCAGCTCTGCCCTTGAGGGGCTCTGGGTACAGGGGCAGGTGGTGCCCTGGGGGCCCTACTGCCTGCAGTTTGTCTTAATGCAGACAGACCAGGAGTTAATATATGCAAAGAGTTAGTTACTATGGATTCCAGATAATTAACTTGAATCTTGTTTCCATAGCAGGCAGCTGGACCTAATTCACCATGGAGTTTATGCCCCACAAGACGTGTATCAGTTTCTGCAACGAGAGTTGGAGAATCGAGGACGTTGAAAGTTAATTTGCGAAATAATTCTTTTATTACACACTCGGTAAGTTGGAAGTAATGCTGAGGGTTGTGGGAAAGTAAGTGTATTCAGCTCTTTGATAAAACATTTCCCTGATAATTAGAAACTTGTTTTATAAATTTGTTATAATAGTGTATTTTTTAAACACCTCAACTACTGTATTTAAAAAGGAAGTTCAGGACAATTGGAAACATTTAGTATTTGTTTTCATTTTTTAATGTTTCCTTTTGTTTTCTTTTGTACCATCACACCACCATGTTTATGGATAACCTTCACTCCAGTCAAAACTAGAATAAACTTGGACTTCCCTGGGGGCTCAGTGGAGTGAGTAACCCGTGTTGTCACTGCAGTGACCTGGGTCACTGCTGTGGTGCGGGTTTGATCCCTGGCCAGGGAACTTCTGCATACTGTAGGCAGACCAAAAAAAAAAAAAAGAAAAAGAAAAAAAATAGAGCAAATGCATTAAAATTCCTTTAAGTGTGTTTTGTTTTTTTGGGGGGGGGAGGGGGGTTTTGTCTTTTTGCTATTTCTTTGGGCCGCTCCCGCGGCATATGGAGGTTCCCAGGCTAGGGGTTGAATCGGAGCTGCAGCCACCAGCCTACACCAGAGCCACAGCAACGCGGGATCCAAGCCGCGTCTGCAACCTACACCACAGCTCACGGCAACGCCGGATCGCTAACCCACTGAGCAAGGGCAGGGACCGAACCCGCAACCTCATGGTTCCTAGTCGGATTCGTTAACCACTGCGCCACGACGGGAACTCCAAAAAATTCCTTTAAGTGTGTTTTCATGAGCATTTGTTATTTTACCTAATTTTGTGTCTATACATAAATTGACAACGTGTGTCTTTAAAAAAACGCGTGGTATATTGATTTAAGTATGCACAAATATCTAACTTGCATAACTTCAGAAAGTGTTTCATATTCAATTCCAGCTGAAGTTTTTAAGTCCCAGAGAGCCTTTCTACGTCAAACATTCAAAATATTCTTTGAGGTGAGTTTATCCTGAATCCAAGTGCTCTCATCCTGGTACAGGACCCTGAGACCCCTCTTGGGGGTTAGGACTCTGAGGCTGCCTTCTGTGCAGGCCTACCGCCCAGCACCGGGCTTGGATCTCCACACAGGAGGGGACAAGCCTGCAGGGAGACAGGCTGTGCCCTGATGGTGTGGTGGAGGTGGCCACCCAGACTTGGTGCAGTGTTGGGACTGAGCCTGTGGCTCATGTTTCCCAGTGTTATGACAGCTGTAAGCCTACATAGAACCTTAACTGTCTTGCGATTAATTTTTGCATCAAATGTAATTTTCACTCTGTTGAATCACAGATTCAAATTTTTCCTAATTGGGACAAAAACTTCCCCAGATTCACTGGGAAAATTTTATTACCCTATTTTCTGGTTATCATTCTTCAGGTAAACCTATATTGGGTCTCGTTCTCTTGTCGTCCTTGTTAATTTTCTTTCTTTTTTTTTTTTTAATGTGTTTATTTTTAAGGGGTGTGTGTGTGTGTATTTCCAAGTTTATTGATATAACTGACACATGGTGGGTGCTGTGTAAGTTGAAAGTGTACAGCGTAATGATTTGACTTACATACGTCACGAAGAGATGATCACAAGTTTCATGAAAACTATCGTCTCATATAGATGCAAAATTAAAGACATAGAAAAAAATCTTTTTTTCCTGTGATGAGAACTTCTGAGATTTATTCTCTTGAACAGCTTTTATATATAACGTACAGCAGTGTTCAGTATACTTGTCGTGTTGTACATCATGTCCCTAGCACGTACTTATCTCACAACTGGAAGTTTGTATTTTTCACAGTCTTCATCCACTTCCCTCTCCCCACCTCCTGCCTCTGGTAGCCACAGCTTGGATCCTTTTTCCCTGCATTTGTTTTTGAAATACAGCTGACCTACAGCACTCTGTTAGTTCCTATTTTTCTATACATTTCACACTGACACGCAGTAAGTCTAGGGTGATACACTGCCATGCAGAGATGTTAGCAGAGCTGCTGACAGTGTCCACACCAAGTTCATTCATTTTGGAACTGAAGTTTCCACCCTTCATCTTCCTCACTGGCATGTCCCCCCTGCTCCCCTCTCCCCTTTGGCAGCCTGTTCTCTAGGAATATAACTCTATTTCTGTTTCGTTATGTTTGATCATTTGTTTTGTTTTTTTAGATTCCCCATATAAGTGAAATCACATCGTGTTTGTCTCTCTCTGACTTATTTCATTTAGCATAGTACCCTCTAGGTCCCTCCTTGTTTTTACACATGACCAGATTTCACTCTTTTGTGGCTGAGTAGTGTTCTACTGTATGTATGTGTCTGTATACCACATCTTTACCCATTCATCTGCCGATGGGCACTTGGTTTTCTTCCCTAAGATACCTTTTCCCATCCCCTCACTTCCAGTCTGGTGTGTGTCTTTAGATCTGAAGTGTGTCTCTTGTAGGAAGCATATACATGGGTCTTGTTTTTGTATCCATCATTCAGTCACTTTTGATTGGAGCATTTAACTCATTTACATTAAAATAATTATTGATAGGTATGTGCCTGCTGGCGTGTTGTTAGCTCTTTGGGGGTCTTGCTAGTTTCTTTTCCCATGTGCTGTACATAAAGGCTGAAATCTAACCTGGGGTGTCCCTGTCGTTTAGAATTTTCACCATTGGGCTCTGTTGTACTTAACACTAAAAGTAATTTTACCTTCATATTTGAATCTATAATTAAACCATTTGTCATTATAGGATCTTTCATTTTAGCATCAGGAGGCTGTCCCAGAAACATGTTCTGTTTTGTGAAAACTTAGCTTGTTTGCAGACATTCGAGGCTGTTTCTGAGTTGCTCAGCCCAGCAGGGCTGACTCTGAAGCTTGTGTTGGCTTCTAGATACTGGTGGATATGGGGGGGGGGGGGCGGGTGGGGAGGGCAGATTTTCCACCACCTCTCCTTTCTTTCCCTCCCCTCTCCTGTGTGCTGTGAAACCTGCTTCCCCACAGCCCAGCCTCAAGGCACAAATTGTGCAGTTTCAGCAATGAACAGATCTAGACTTGATTTCTCTCAGCCTTGTTTCCTCATTTGTAAATGGTAATGCTACTGGCAGCATGGCCTTGTTTCAGGAGCTCAGGAGGCAGCCTGTGAGCGCATCCCAGGAACACCCAGTGGTGAGGAACACCCAGTGGTGAGGGGTCCTCAGCAGCACGGGGAAGCCATCCTCTGCAGGGGGCTGTGGGCAGGACCCACGGATTCGCACAACATCTCATGGTTTCATGTCAGTGATATCCTGCCTGGTCCTTCTGCAGGTACATGGACAAGAGGGGCCTGAGTTCAACACGCTCCAGGCCCTGCCCTCCAGCTTCTCTGCCCTGAGCTATGTCTCCCCTAGGCCACCAGAGAACCCCTGAGCAAATATTTTTTTATTAACCAAATTTGAACAGTTTGTATCATTTAAAATAGCATTACAAGATACATTTTGTTTGTCTTATATACTTAGAACATGTTATTATTTAAAATGTTTTTAACTTTTTATACTTTGAAATTTAAATAAGGTAATTTTATACTCCACTAGTGGCAGGTACTTGTTATTCTACTGCATTTCCAGAAAATGTTCATCCATATTCTGGAACTTAGAATAAATAGTAAAGTTACAGATTCCAGCATCAGCTTTAATATTTAGGGGCAGTGGTTCAGTATAAACTTAATGAAATACAAGAAAACCATGTGTGCAAAGCAGTAACTCTGACCTGTTTAACCAAGCAAAGTAAGCTACATCATAGAAAACACTTCTCTCGTGACCCATGTGTAGGCTTAAATCTTACGTACAGGGAGGCAGGAAAGTGGTTTCTTCATAATGTAACACTCTGGCCAAGGAGCAGACCTCTGCTTGCCTGAGATTTCTGGCACAGAGCTGGGCAGTGGGACTTGTGCTCAGGGAGGGCTGGAGGGCTTTTGTGCCCATCCTGCTGGTGGGAGTGACAGCCAGCCTGTCTGGGCAAGTGATCGTGGGCTTTGAGGCCCTGAGCCCTTCCCAGCCCCTCAAGATCACATCGCATTCCAGACAGGTGAGCCACACGCATACTCCTGGGGAAGCTGGCTTCAGTCACAAGTGGGCACCTTGCCCAGGCTGTCGCAGGCCTGCAGGTGACTATGCAGCCGCAGAGGTGGTGAGCGAGGGCATGTGCTGGGAACAGCTGCATGCCTGGGAAGTGGGGGACTAAGGAAGGTAACGGAAAAGTTGGGAGCATTGATGAGCAGTTTTTTGGTGAAGGTTCTTTTTGAGGCTCTAGATGATCATCTTTTCTTGTGTCTTTTTTAAAAGAATTTGTTCATGTTCCCGCACAGACCCCAAGCATCTACTGTTAGCTGTTTATTTAGGTTTCATCTGTGCTGAGGTGTGGCAGCTGCTGTGTGCCCACAGGCTCCGCCGAATTGCTGCGCAAGGCAGGGTGGTTCTCCAAGTTGCAGCCAGGAGAGCAAAGCCCTCCTTTAATTAGAGGAAAAGAAGGATTCCGGTTACTGTAATTTGTAGGTTTGGCGCCACACCCATGCCTGCACACTCCCCTCTCTGCTCCCGCTCCAGTTCCTTGGCTGTGAAATTCTTCCTTGGCTGGTGGAAGGTTTTGAATTAGACCTGGGCGTTGGTTTCGGCACTGGAGCTGTGTTCTTTTTTTTTAATTGAAGTATAGTTGATTTACAATGTTGTGTTAATTTCTGATGTACAGCAAAGTGATTCAGTTATACATATATACATGCATTGCTTTTCATATTCTTTTCCATGATAGGTTACTACAAGATACTGTATATAGTTCCCTGTGCTGTACAGTAGGACCTTGTCCTTTATCCATTCTAAATCAATAGTTTATATCTGTGAATCCCAGTTCATCCTCCCCCACCCCACCTCCCCGCTGGCAACCACAAGTCTGTTCTCTCTGAGTCTTTTTGTTTCTTAGATATGTCGATTTATGTCCTTTTTTAGATTCCACATATAAGTGATATCATATGGTATCTGTTTTTCTTTCTGACTTCACTTAGTATGAGAATCTCTAGTTGTATTCATGTTGCTGCAGATGGCGTTATTCCATTCTTTTTTGCGGCTGAGTAACACTGTCGTATACATCTACCACATCTTCTTCATCTATTCATTTGTTGATGGCCATTCCAGTTGTTTCCATCTTGGCTATTGTGAATAGTGCTATGAATGTATGGGTGCATGCATCTTTTAGAATTATGGTTTTGTTTGGCTATGTGCCCAGGAGTGGGATTGCTGGGTCATATGGTAGTTCTGTTTTCAGTTTGTTAAGGAACTTCCATCCTATTTTCCTTAGTCCTGTGCCAACTTACATTCCCACCAGAGTGTAGGGGGTTCCATTTTCACTGGAGCTGGGTTCTTAGTGGCATCCCAGTCTATTCACGTGTTTGTAAATCTAAAGCAGATGATACATGTTTGTTGTAATATATTTTTTCAAAACACTCCCTCAGGTAAATACAGTGTTCTGTATCCATATTGTTAGTAATGGGATCTTCTAGAGATTTATTTTGAGATATTTTAATGTTTTAGTAATTTATAAGTTACAAAGTCTCATAATTGGGCATATTGTACTATATCATTCTGAGGATTGAGATGCTAACATGAAAGAGAAAATTGTAGTTTGTCAATGCCATGGATAGGTACCTCCTTTTTTCTCTTCTTTTTTTTTTTCTTTTTATTGCAGCACCTGTGGCATATGGAAGTTCCTGGGCCAGACATCAAATGAGAACTGCAGCTGAGGCTTATGCCACAGCCACAGCAACCCTGGATCCTTAACCCACTGAGCCAGGTGGGGGATCAAACCCACATCCCTACAGAGACAACATCGGGTCCTGAATCATCTGAGCCACAGAGGGAACTCTGGTGCCGCTTTTTTTTAAGGCACATTGTTTTTTGACCTGGGGAATATGGTATATGTATGCATGGGGTGGGGGGAGATGACCCAGACTTTAGATATACATATTCTACATTATCAATTATATCAGGAAAAGAGTTTTGAAATACTTAGACTGTTCTCTAGCCTACAGTGCTGTTGTACCCAAGAGGCCGCACTGTACTGATTTAATCAGGAAATAAGCTGGAAACAGCAGCACACATCAGTTGCAGTTGTTAGCTCTGAGATGAAACTAAGTTATCTTTCCCCAAGGAAAGTCTAGAAGCTGTAAATTTTCTGGAGTTCCAGTCGTGGTACAGCAGAAACGAATCCGACTAGGAACCATGAGGTTGCGGATTCGATCCCTGGCCTTGCTCAGTGGGTTAAAGGATCTGGCATTGCTGTGAGCTGTGATGTAGATTTCAGACACGACTCGAATCTGGCGTTGCTGTGGCTCTGGCATAGGGTGGCAGCTGTAGCTCTGGTTAAACCCCCTAGCCTAGGAACCTCCTCCAAATGCTGCAGGTGCGGCCCTAAAAGCAAAAAAATTTTTAAACTGTAAGTTTTCACTTAAATGCGGGTAAAACAGAAAGTCGATAACACCACGTGGGCTGTGGTGAAGTGCCTGCATCATTAAGAATAAAGGTATATTTCTTAAAGTTTGGGGACTTCATTACATGAACAAAAACAAACCTTCCAGTATACTATGTGCAAACACAGGGCACTCATACCTGGCGCATGAAAATCTGCAAATAAATTGTCATAAAGACTTTCATAGGGATTTTGGTGCACACCGCAGAAGCTGTGAGCTACGGTGCAGCAAGTCCTTGGGTGGGTGGGGACCCAGGGTGCTGACGAGTGGGGGCGCTGGTGGGGACCCAGGGTGCTGACGGGGACCCGGCACGGTGCTGATGCCCCTCTTCCCACAGGGCCCAGCACTACATCAACATGCCCGTGCAGTTCAAGCCCAGGTCCACGGGCAGGTTTGAGGCTTTGCTGGTCGTGCAGACAGACGAAGGCAAGAGTGTGGCTGTCGGCTGATGGGTGAAGCCCTTGAAAAAAGTTAACTGGAAGCTTTTTGCAAAGTAAATGACATACATTATATCTTGGTAACTTTATTTTTTCTGCACTACAATTATGCTCTTGTATATATTTTGTATGCTAAATTGGATGTCTGTAACTAGATTTTTCTATTTCAAGAAGGCTAATCCCGAAGACCTGACGAAAATAATCATGTGTCTAACCTACAATATGTATGTAACTTTTACAGGGGAAAAAGAGTTCTATTTTTGCATTGATTATGATATCCTTAGTAAATATGGCATATATTTTAGTTGGTATATCCAGAAATAACTTAATTTCCACTGAACTCGTCTTTTTTTTTTTTTTCTTTTCCTTTTTAGGACTGCACCTGAGGCATATGGAAGTTCCCAGGCTAGGGGTCCAATCAGAGCTGCAGCTGCCCTGCCTACACAACAGCCACAGCGAGACTGGATCCTCAACACACTGAGCAAGGCCAGGGATCAAACCTGAATCCTCATGGATACTAGTCAGGTTTGTAACCCACTGAGCCACAGTGGGAACTCCTGAACATGTCCTTTTTTTATATGATGTCAAATAGAAATTAGAATGTCACTTTTCCTGCTAAATTTACAAGCTCCTGGGTCTCTTCTATGGGTTTTTTCTCCATTATACAGTTTCATTTTCTCGTGATGAATTCCTTCTTTGTCTTTTGTCTCATCATCCAGAGAAGAAAGGGAAGCTTCCTTTCAAGAAACTTTCTCCAGAGTAGGGACATCTCTGTGTTCTGTGCGGACACGTTGGAGAGGCTGAGGATGTATTTTCAGAGAGCATTTATTGAAATTAAGGCTGGACGGGCAAACTCCAGGGTCCAGTGTGAAGGCGTCACAATCATGGCAGGTGGGGAGAGGGTGCTTAGCCAGGCCGAGCCCTCCTGTGCTGACACCTTGAGCTTTGGGAAGGTGGCACGTTCCCTGGCTTTACCAGGAGCCTGGATGATAGCTCTCCTTTGGGGCGGGCAGACCCCAGATTGTGCAGCAGTGTTGGGGGCACTGCTGGGTGTTGGGGATGCCAGAAGGACCACAGGGCTGCTGGGGTGTCGCCAAACCCACCACCTTAAGAATCAAGACCTGAGCCTGAGCTGCACATCAGCCATGTGGGTAAATAATCACAGGTGAAGAGTAGAGACTCCAATGACCATTAGTCCTTTGCGGCTAAAGCTGATCTCCTGAGATGTTTAATTTTATGCCCAGGTTAAGATCTGGAGCTGTCTTATGAACTGAAGACCTGGAGACCAGTTTGCTGCGGGAGCCAGGCTCACTCTCATCCCACCCCATCCTGGCCCTTTTCATGCACTTCCAGGGGCCTGCGCATCCCCAGTGTTGGCCCCCCAGCTCCTCCCTGGAACAAGCCCCTTGCTGACCCTTATCTGCTCCCTGCAGTGGACCAGCGGAGTCCTGAGGGCAGAGCCCAGACTGGTTCCCCTCTGAAGCCTCTGTGAAAAGTTCAGCCCAAGAACAAAGGGATGCATCACTCCTGGCTTTCTGTATCTGTTTCCATGGAAATATCTAGAGCCTGTGGATACTGTCTTAGGAGTGGATGACACTTGTTTAACACAATTAGGAATTTATATCTCAAGTCAAAAGCAGATCCTGCACATGGAGGAACATGGGAAGGACTGAGTCAGGGACAGGCTGGGACCACTTTCCTCACAGCCACCATGAGTAGGGCCCCAGGGCACCCTAGCAGCCTGCACAAGTAGACAAGCGGAGATGAGACAAGATAGCGACGTCATTGACCTGGGATTCCAAGAGAATTTCCTTTAGAAATCATGAGAATTAATGAGGACTGATTCACAAAAATCAAGTCGCTCTATGTAAGAAAATAGGGATGGAAGAAGAGATAAATATCCTGGGAATAAACATAAGAAATGTGTAAAGTTACATGAGGAAAACTAAAATCTCACTGGAGGGCACAGCAGTTGGACGAGGAGTTCACCTGTTCCCATGTTGTCACTGGGTGCTTCTCTGCAGTGTGAATACCCAGGATGCTGCTGAGTCATGTTTGGGCCTTCAGGTCCTAAGAATGGGAGTTGGAGATGCCAGGTGAGACCAGGTGGTATACAGAGCAGTGAGTAGAATGGACCGGGAAGACCCAACACTTAGGGAAATTCTGTGCAGGGTGAATGTACATCAGGAAAGTTGGGAATATCTTCCAGGTGAATCACATGGTAACAAAATCTCGGAAGAAAAACACAGAAAACGATTGCAGTTATTAATTTCTAACTTGGAATAAAATCTGTTGGATGACTGACTCTAAAACAAAGACTATTCACCAAGTCACGTAAGGAAGAGATCAGTTCAACCACAGAGAAATTAAAATGTTCTAGGTGGAAGGCTCAGCGTTTTAACTGAGCTCCGGGCTCATCTATCCATCCCAGCTTGGTGGTAGGGAGCTGAAGCTAAGGGTCTTTGTCCTCAGGGAGCTCACAGTTTCAAGAAAAAAGAAAATAAAAGACATGTAAACAAATGTTCTAGGTGGAAAATCATAACAAAAACAAATGCCAAACGGGAGAAACATGCAACGCTGAAGTAAAGGGACTGTAGTAAGGTGACAACCCACAGAAAAGTAGGCAGGCTTGATCCAACAGTTTGATAGAAAATACAAATATGTTTCAGGAGTTCCGTCGTGGCTCAGTGGTTAAGGAATCCGCCTAGGAACCATGAGGTTGCGGGTTCGATCCCTGTCCTTCCTTGCTCAGTGGGTTAAGGATCCAAAAAATAAAAATAAAAAATGTTTTGCGTTTTTGTTTTGTTTTTTGCTTTGTTTGTTTTGTTTTACTTTTTCAGCTGCACCCCAGCATATGGCATTCCTGCGTGAGGGATTGAATCCAAGCCATAGCTGCAACCTGCATTACAGCTGTGGCAATGCCGGATCTTTAACCCACAGCACCAGGCATATTTGTAAAGTGCTTGGAACAGTGTGTCTGACACAGAAATGATATGAAAGTGTTAAATATGACACTATATTTGCCTTTTTTTTTTTCTTTTTCAGCCATACCTGTGACATATGAAAGTTCCCAGTCTAGGGGTTTGAATCTGCCTGAGGCCAGGGATTGAACCTGCATCCTCAGGAAGACAGCATCAGGTTCTTAATATGCTGAGCCCATGGTGGGAATGCCTAATTTTTTTTTTTAACTTAAAATTATTTCTTGGAGGGAGTTCCCATTGTGGCTCAGTGGTAACAAACCTAATATCCATGAGGACCCAGGTTCAATCCCTGGCCTCATTCAGTGGGTTAAGGATCCAGCCTTGCCATGAGCTGTGTTGTAGGTCGCAGATGTGGCTCGGATCTGGTGTTTCTGTGGCTTGGTGCAGGCCAGCAGCTGCAGCCCAATTTCAACCTCTAGCCAGGGAATTTCCATGTGTCTTGGGTTCGGCCCTAAAAGGCAAAATAAAATAAAATAAAAATCTAAGAATTCCTTGGAAATCACTCAGTATCAGCACAGAGGAAACTCCCTGTTCAGCCTAGTGGTTCATCTCTGGCCGTTATTTAACAGTCTTTAGTTGATGGGCACATTGGGCATTTCAGTCTCTTTCTGCTACAAACAATGCGGCTGAGACAGCCTTTTGCTACATATGTCCACCTGTAGGGTGAGACTTAGGGCCTGGGCTTGGGAGTGGGCGGGCGGGAGCAGCTGTAAACAGAAAAATGCCAGCTGCCCTCCTTAGCGCTGTACAGGCTTTTCCTCTCACCATTTCTGCAGAGCACCCGTTGCTCTACATCCTTGTTCGAAAACACTTATTTCTCCCACTTGTCGACTAAAAAACCTGAAAGTTGAGAGTTAAGTTTTATTTGGGGTGAAATTAGGATTTAAGCCTGAGAGACAGCATCTCAGGGAGCCCTGAAAAACCGCTTTGAGGAGGTGGGAGGGGAAGCTAGGATACAAGAGTTTTTGCAACAAAAGGAAGGTAATAGGAACAGAAGATGTACAGATAACCGAATTTACAGAAGATTTATAGAAAAACCCATGTCTGAGGGAAGGCCTAAGGGACTGGGCTTGCTGGCATCACTCCTGTGACAGGCACTGCAGCTGTGGGCCAGAGGTCTTTGTTTCTTCCCTGAGTTCCCTCCGGGCTCACTGGCCCACTCTTGGAAGTGGCTGTTCTCGCAAGTGACCATGACATCTTTTGTTTTGCCCACTAATTACGGCCCAGGAGGCAGTGTTTCAGAGCTGAAATACCGCTCCAAAGAGGAAAGGGAGAATATCAAGATACAAGTCACAAAGGCGAAGGGGGAAAATGCACACATTTCACAGAAATTTGCTGCTGGTCTTGTGAAGGTCACTACTAGTCACAGACATTAGTCATCATTGACGGATTTTTGTGTCTTTCTAGATATGAGGAGGTGCAAGAATTGGGCTTATAAAATCTTCTCCTAAAAATATCTGTCTGAAGACCTGTTCTTCCAGTTTTCCCAGAGCACAGAGGGCCTTGCTCCTGGTCTCCACCCTGAGCTCCACTCAGGGGTGCTGTGGGTCGGCAGCTGCAGCGGCTCATGTTTTACTCCATGTAGAGGCTGGTGGCAAGTTCCAGACATCAGCTCACACACTCTAATAGGTGAGTGATTGTGTCTGGTCTGACGTTCAGGACACTGACCTCTGGGAGCTGCCCCTCCTCCTCCCCTCCCACCAGGCGCCTCCAGCAAAGAGGCCTGACCAGACAGGACCTCTCCCTGTCTGTTTCTAGAGAGATGTACCTCCTTCTGCAGAACCTCGTGGATGGACATCCCTTGGGGTCCTCAAGGTGCCTCCACGGAAGCATGGAAGTTGGGGCCTCCTGTTGCCTTTGGTTTTGTGTGGTGTCCTGGAGGGTGTGGAGTGGGGTGGGGGGTGGTGCCCTGGGGGTGGTGGTGGGTCTGGGGGGGTGCCTGGGGGGGGGGTCCTAGGTGGTGCAGTGTAGCACAGGAAACAGGGCTCCCCCCCTCCAGTTTTTTTGGTGGGGCAGGACACTGGCCTGAGGAGGTTTCCTGTCAACCTGGGCTGCAGGCTGGGAGGACACCTTCCACCACAGTTTGCCTGTCCCTTTGTTATTTAATGTCGCCCTTAAACCAGTTTCTGCTGTTGAACCCTGGAGGTGAGGAAAGCTCTGTGTCTGCAGGGGTTCAGGGCAGGGTTGTAGCCAGGCTGGTGCTGCTAGGGCTCCAGTGGGCTTCCCCTCAAACTGATAAAGATAAGCCCTGAAGACGACAGTCCATCTACAGAGATACCCGAGGGGTGAAGAGGGATGTGGGCCGTGACCCAGCTCCTTGCTACCCCTTTGCTGGGATGAGTTTCTGCTAACGGAGGGGGTGCATGGGGGCGGGTACCTGTTCCGTGACAAGCATGTATTCTTGGGAGGTTGCCAAGGAAAGTGGGGAACAGAGCACCATGGGCCGGTTCCCTGCGGTCCCTGCGTGAGTGGGGCTGGGCTCCTTCCCACCCAGGGCAGGGAGCAGGCGGGGTGATGGCTGGGGCCATGCCCTCCCTTCCTGGTGAACTTATCCCACAAAAGACACCTTCTCTCTGAGGGCCCTGCCACCAGCTGGAGCTCTCAGCTAGTCAGTCGTGTCGCTTAGTGGCTGTATCATCAGATGATTACGAGCCCTGACTGAGGTGGCGATTGCATTCAAGAGAAAAGGCTTTCCTTTCTCACAAGGCTGTGAAAGAAGTGACAGCTGGCACTTGGGAGCTGGGATGAGACAACTGTCCTGACAGTCTGTGCTGATGAGGAACAGCAGATCCTCCGTGCGGTGTAGCACTGGACTCCACTCACGCCAGAGCATCCACAGGGCCTTCTGCAGAGTTTAAATCCAGTCCCTGTGGATCTCAACAAGCCAACCAACAGCCTGGAGAGTGGCCACGTCCCTGAGTCCCTTCCCCACGAGGAGGTGCCTCCGCTGCTCTCGCTTCCAGGAGGGAAGCTGGCCACGTGCAAGTCCATGGGCAGAGGGAACCGGTGGAGCGTGCAGACAAACCTGGGGAAAAGACAACCTCTTTCCTGGTGTGAAATGAGTCAGTAAGTCACAGAAAGGTGCCCACGCTTTTTAGTAGTTCTTCCCGGGAGCGTCTTTTTTTTTTTTTTTTTGTCTTTTGTCTTTTTGCCATTTCTCGGGCTGCTCCCACAGCATGTGGAGGTTCCCAGGCTAGGGGTCCAATTGGAGCTGTAGCCGCTGGTCTACACCAGAGCCACAGCAACACGGGATCCTAGCCGTGTCTGCGACCTACACCACAGCTCACCTCATGGTTCCAGTCGGATTCATTAACCACTGAGCCACGACGGGCACTGAGCCACGACGGGAACTCCGGGAGCGTCTCATTTAGGACAGAATTTTCTATCCTTTTGAGTGAGGTCCAGGCAGAGGCCTGAGCAGATTGTTCTACTCCTGAGGCTGTTGGATGCCCAACTCCAAAACAAAGACTATTCACCAGACGGCTTGTTTGGCTGTTTGGTACATCTTACATCTGGACACATAGAGGGTTGACACGTTTTGTGGCTCATGTTTTCATCACAATCCTTATCAGTCCTTCAGACTTCCTCTCCCTTCCCTTCCCTCCCTCCTGTTCACAACTGCTGTGGCCCTGGAACTTCCACATGCCATGGGAGCCGCCAAAGTTCTCCTACCTCCCAAACACATGGAATTCTGTCATTGGCCTGGGGAGGCCTGACCCGCTTCACGGTTCTCCGGTGCTGATGGAGCAGAGTTACCACCCAGACCTGTGTCAGGATCCTAAAGCAGGGGCAGAGCCACGTTGGGGGGGGTCCACGCTCCCTCACACTGTAAACTTGGGGGCATGAAGGCTGGAAGAACCCTAGGACTAGGGTCCAGGGCCAGAACAGTGTCCCCAGGAGGCATGAAGAGGGCATGGTAGGGACTCCACCTGGGGATTGGTGGGGAGAAAGAGCCCTTCCACCCTCCCCATGTGAGAAACACCGCAGCGCCTCCCCTCCTAGGAATTTGGAAGAAGGGATAAAAGGATACGCATCTTGTTACACACTGCAGCCAGTAGCTTCAGGTGGCTCTTGCTGTAGGTGTCAGTCAGGCCAAGCACAAGAGGGTCATAGGTGCTCATGGGCCAGCTTCTGGAGCTGAGTGGGCGCTGGGGCCGCCTGGGGCCCAGCTCTGCCCTAAACAGGGGAGGAGCCTGCCAGCTGCATCTCCAGCCGGCTCAGGGCTGAGGGTCAGCCTGCCTGCCTTCCAGGTGGACACCACCACCCCGCTTCCGCCCACCTTGCCTTTCAGCTTCCGACCCTCTGCCCTTGATCCTTTTCTCTGTCCTCCAAATCCTCCCGCAACTCCCCATCACCCGCACTAGCCCCCACCCCGTCCCCGCGCCTGTGTGTGCAGAGGACCACCCCACAAGGGTCCGGCCCCGTCCCACCAGGCCCAGGAGCCCCCACTCCGCCGGCCGCCGCCGGGTTCCTCTCCCCGCAGCGGGGGCCACGGGGGCGGGGAGGGGGGCTCCCTCCTCCGGTTCCTCGTTTCCGCAGCTGTGTGGTTTTGCCCTTTTGCTTGTTCCAGGGGAGTTGGCTGGGGAGGCTGCTAGTTCGCCAGGGTGGGCGGGCTGTGCGGGGCGCCAGGGACCGAGTCGGGGAGGCAGGGGTCCCTGCGCCACCGGTCCGCGCTCCGCACTCTGCATGCCCGCCTGTTCCCCGACTCCGCGTCTGACACCGAGCGCGGGGCCACAGGACCGATGGCGACTTGGTGGCCAGTCCCGGGCTCCCTGAAGCTGCCTCTCAGAGTGGGGAGGTGGCTGTGCCGCAGTGTCCCAGGTGGAAACGCAGCACAGACGTCGGGAGGGGCAGAGGGACGGGACACAGTGCCACAGAGTGAATCCGTGTTGAAGACGGGGCATGAACCTCAGCACTTTAGCTCCAGATTCAAACAGACCACCTGCAAAAGAGACACTTTGAGACAAGAGAAATCGACAAATGGACGGGGATTTGACATTATGAAGGTATTGGTAATTTTGAGTGTGATCATGATAATTTAAAAAATGTTCCTTGTTAGTGGTGTAGACTGTAACATTCATTTATAAAATAATATAAATAACATCTGAGACGTTTTAAATACTCCAGCAAAGCCACAGACCAAGCCAGACTAGGAGAGTGAAGCAAAAACAATGTTGGTAAAATTACTGAAGTTGATGGAAGCACAGGAGCTGGTGTCTTCCATCCTTTCCATTTTTGTCTGTGTTTACAAATGTCCGGAATTAAATATGTAACATTGAAGAGTACATCAGAAAATTCTCTTTGGATGTAGCCACCTTCTCTTGCATGATGCCAAGTCATGTGCCCAGCGCCTTCCTTCCTTTAAAAGTGCTGCTAGAAGGGAGCCATCCAGAGATGAACCTGCTGTGCAGAGCACCTCAGAGGCTTGTAGTTGATCCACCTGCCACCAGTGGTGCCAGAGCTGGGCTAACACACCTACTCCTCCAGGCTCCAGCCCAGCTTTAGATGCTCCGGCAGAGCTGCAGGGGACTCTGGGTGCGAGGGGCACATGGCCACCAACTCAGGAGCAGGCCTGGCCAACCACCTAGGTTTCTGCATTTGCAGAAGCAAACCAAGCAGAGCAGCCAGCCTCTCCCTCATCACCAGGTGAGCTGCCTCTGTCATTATGTGGCTGCAGAAGGCCTCAGGGTGGGGCCTCCCTCTCCTGCTACTTCCGGCCCCACCAGAGATGTGGACCCAGAGTGCTTACCTCTCTTCTCACAGGGAGTTAACATGACACAGGTATGTGATAATATATATTATAATTTTAAAAATTAATTTTGGTTTTCATTCTACTTTATCACTTACATAAGATGATTATTTTTAGCACATTGTATTTAGGCATAACTTTTTTTTTTTTTGCTTTTTAGGGCTGTACCTATGGCATATGGAGGTTCCCAGGCTAAGGGTCGAATCAGAGCTACTGGCCTATACCACAGCCACAGCCACACCAGATCCCTAACCTACTGAATGAAGCCAGGAATCAAACGTGCAACTTCATGGATACCAGTCTGTTTTGTTTCTGCTGAGCCACAACGGGACCTCCCTTGGAGTAACTTTTAGAAGTAGGTAAAATAGGAATTCCCCTGTGGGGCAGCAGGTTAAGAATCCAGTGTTGCTGAAGCTGTGATGTAGTTTGCACTTGTGGCTTGGATTTGATCCAGAAACTTCCATGTGCTGTGTGTTTGGCTGAAAAAGGAAAATAACAAAAACACACCAAACCACCAAAAAACAAACAAACAAAAAACAAAGAAGTAGGTAAAATAAAAGCAATAAGTGACCTGAAATGTAATAGAATCAGTCCTTGGGTGGGGCTCTTTTCACTCACCATGTTTCCCCAGGACCATGGAGGCCTTGTACTGATTTCATTATTTGTCACAGTTGAGAATAATGCTTCATATAAGGACATAGTTTAAAACAATAATAAAGTTTACTTTGCTTTTGTTGTTTTTGCAAGGAGCTGATCTTTCTGCCTTTTATTTTACCCAAAACTCGGTCATAATCACTGAATTAAATATTGATTGTAATTTAAATGTAGAGACTCTGTTTGTCTGATTCTCAAATGCATATCAATCCACAAGATTTCTCCAAAATGTGTTATTCTCCAGCTTTCCAGAAGGAGGGAATATCCCTCAACTGAATATCCCTCAGCAAGGAGACAGGGACTTCAGGCATAAAAGCACAAGGCCCTGAGCTCCGCCAGCCACCAAATCAGTGAGGAAACACACTTCTGGGAAGGAAGGCAGCCTGCCTGCACCTCGATTTTAGCCAGTGAGACCCAAACGGGATTCTGACACCCAGAACTGTAGAATACATTTGTGTTAAGTTTGCGATGAAATTTTTCCCCAGGTAAATCATTTAATATTTTAGTACAAGTATGTACTAAATGTATATACACAGTCATTGCAAAAATCATCCTATGGATTTGATCTGTGACCTTGGAAAATTATGAAATTGCTTTGGGTTTAGTTTTGTTTTTTTTTTCCACTAAATGAACAGATGATAACAAATCTTCAAAATGGGACAGTATTACTACTTTAGAAAGAGAACATTCTATAATAAGAGCATAAAATTTAGAGCTTTGGAATTCATTAATTTATGCAGGACATATTTATTGAACAACTACTATATGTTAGCACTGTGGTAGACCCTGGGGATATGGGCAAGGTCTTCCTCATCATAGAATTTATCTTCTGTGTTTTTTTATTATTATTGTGGGAAAAAAACACATAAAATTCACCACTCTTAAGGGTACAGTACAATTGGAGCTCCCTTCATGGCTCAGTGGTGAACAAACCCAACTAGGATCCATGAGGATGTCGGTTCAATCCCTGGCCTCGCTTAGTGGGTTAAGGATCCAGCGTTGCTGTGAGCTGTGGTGTAAGTCACAGACTCCACTCGGATCTGGCATTGCTATGGCTGTGGTGAAGGCCAACAGCTGTAGCTCTGATTGGACCCCTAGCCTGGGAACCTCCATATGCCATGGGTGCGGCCCTAAAAAAGGCAAAAAAAAGGGGGTACAGTACAATTGTGTTCATTATAACCACTGGTTGTGCAACAGATCTTTAGAAATTTTCATACAGAACTGTACATCTTAGAGATATTGCAGGACCATTTCCAGACCACTGCAATAAAGCAAATATTGCAATAAAACAAGACACGAATGTTGCTTTCCCAGTACATATAAAAGTTATGTTTACAATATACTGTGGGTTATTAAGTGTGCACTAGCATTATCTCTTTAAAAAATTAAAATACTGCATTACTAAAAAATGCTAACCATCCTAAGACTTTAGTGAGTCTTAGTAGTAAAATCAAAGATCACTGATCACAGATCACCTTAATAACTATAATAATGAAAAAGTTTGAAATATTGTGAGAATTACCAAAATATGGCTTAAAGACATAAAGTGAGCCGATGCTGTTGGAAAAATGGTGCCAATACATTTGTTTGACATGGGATTGCCACAAACTTCAATTTGTGAAAAATGCAGCATCTGCCAAATGTGATAAAGTGAGGTGAAAAAGAGATATGCCTGTATGGTGGCTTGGTAATATATTTTGAACTGGGGAAGCATGAGGCCTCCAGCTTTTTTTTTCTTAAAATTGCTTTGACTATTTGGGGTCCTCTGAGATTCCATATGAATTTTAGGCTGTTTTTCTCTATTTCTAGAAAATATGCCACTGAGACTTTGATTCAATCTACATTGAATCTCTAGATCACCTTGCATAGTCTGAACATTTTAACATTAAGTTTTATAATCTGTGAATATGAGTGTCTTTCCATTTATTTGGTTTTTAATAATTTTTATTACAGTTGATTTACAATGTTCTGTCAATTTCTGCTGTACAGCAAAGTGACCCAGCCATTCATATATATACATATATACGTTCTTTTTCTCACGTTATCCTCCATTATGTTTCATCACAAGTAACGAGATAACAGTTTACTCTGCTGTACAGCAGGATCTCATTGCTTATCCACTCCAAATGCTGTAGTTTGCACGTACTAAACCCAAACTCCCACTTCCTTCCACAACCTCCCCCTTTCAATTTATTTGTATCTTCTTTAATTTCTTTGTTTTGTAGTTTTCACTGAAATGTCTTTCACCTCCTGAAGTTTATTCTTTTTTATGCTATTGCAAGAGATTTTCTTAATTTCTTTTTCAGATTCTTCATTGTTGAAACACAAATGCTTTTTGTGTGTTGACTTTGTATCCTGCAACTTTGCTGAATTCATTTATTATATCTGACAGCTTAATTTTTTGTGAAATCTGTAGGCTTTTCTACTTATCATGTCATCTGCTAACAAAGATAGTTTTAATTCCATTCTGATTATGATGCCTTTTATTTCTTTTTCTTGCCTAATTACTCTGGCTAGAACTTTTAGTACTATGTTGAATAGAAGTGGCAAAGTCAGGAATCCTTGCCTGGTTCCTAATCTCAGAGGAAACATTTAAGTCTTTCACCATCAGGTGTGATGTTCCTCGTCGGCTTTTAATGTACAGCTTTAATTACGTGGAGGTAGTTTCCCTCTATTCCAAAATTTTTAAGTGTTTTTATCATGAAAGAGTATTGAATTTTGTCAAATGCTTTTATGGCACCAGTTGAGATAAATGTAATTGTTGTTTCTGGTAGTATTAGTGTGTATTTCATTGATCGATTTCCTTATGTTGAACCATCCTTGCAATCCAGGAATAAACCCCACCTGGTTGAGATGTTGCTGAATTTGTTTTACTAGTAATTTGTTGAGGATAGTTGCATCAATGTTCATAAGAGATCTTGGTCTGTGGTTTTCTTTTCCTAGAGTTTCTTTGTCTGACTTTGTTATCAAGTTAATTCTGACCTCATAGAATGAGTTTGTGGAAGTGTTCCCTCCTTTTTGACTTTTTGTATGAGTTTGAGAAGCACTGTTATGCATTCTTCTCTAAATGTTTGAGAGTATTCACCAATCCCTGGGCTGGGATGAGGAGGGGTGTGGCTTACCCTGCACTCCCCAGTCCACCCGCCTGGAGCCTTAACCTCACCTCCAATTTGGTCCCTGCTGGACCGGAATCCCCAGGGTTTTGCTCGGCTCTTCTTGAACCTTGAGGCTCCACGCTCCTTTTCTGCACAGTGAATAGCTGGGCGGATCTACCCTGTTCATTTGGCACATTTTAGGGCATTTCCCGCAGCTCAGGCTCTGTGCTGGGTGCTGAAAATGCAGATGAACTAGGCACTGTGTGGTGGGGAGGCTGACCCCACGTGATGGGCAGACATAGCACCGTGGGAAAGTCCGAGGGTGTCTGGCGGAGTGGGAAGCAGACGCGGCAGTATGTGTGGCGCATGCGCAGTGCTGAGCCGGGGGGGCGGTCCGGCCCTGTAGGGTGCATGCGCAGTGGCGAGAGGGCACCCGCCTCTCCACTCGGGTGCACGTGTAGCAGCGGGAACGCGGAGAGAGCGCCCGCAGCGGCGTGGCGTGAGGACCTGGCTCCTGCTGGGCGGCTCACACAAGTTTCATGGCCACTGGGGCATGTCTGGCACACCAGCCCGTGGTTCTGGGCTCTCAGGACCGACGGAGCTTGCCAGGATGTCAGGACCCTCCTCCTCTCAGCCTCACTCTCCCGCGGCAGAGGCCCATCTTCGGCTGCCCTCCTGTGATGGGGAGCACGTCTGAGAGCTGGCTTAGTGCATTAGTGAGGCCCCAGCAGGATGATAGAGCGGGTGACAGCGTGTTCGTCACTGAAAGGGGGTTGGAGTAAAATTGCCAAATCACACACGAAACTGGCCAGTGTCCCGGGGCAGTCAGCCTGCAACCTTTCCTTGGACGTGACGCGTGCGTCATTGCACCTTGCAGGACATAGCGAGTCAGCACCTGCTCTAGGAGGGCTGTGAGTTACCCCAGTCGGAGATATGTTGAGTGAAAACACCGGTGTGATGCTTCAGCATTGCCTTAGCCCTGGGCAGCCCGTTAGTGCCCCAGGATGACGGTGAAAAAGCAGGCTGCCCGCCTTTCCCCTGTTTCCACGTTGGGTTTTTTTTGTGTATGTGTGAGGCAATTAAGTATTTATTTAAAGAGAGAAGAGAGAGAATAAGTGTGGGGGGAAAAATACAAACACAGGCGGGATGGGGGGGAGAGAAGGGAGGGAAAAACACACAGGGAGGAAAAGAGAGGAAGAGCTCCTGTTTCCAGCTTTGATAGAGTTCTTCTGTTAACACTTTCCCCTTGTAATTGTAAATAGTCCCCCAGTAGTTTTCTTAACAAGGGCAGACTGGTCTCACTGTGGTTTTGATCTGTTTGCTTGGGTAGAACTGAGCCCTTAGTAAGCCAGGTGAGTCTCCTTGCAGCAAGATCAGGGAGCTGCAGCCAAAGTAACAGGTGAGGCCTGAAAATTTGCATTGGTTTGAAGATTTCATAGGGAATCAAAGATTGCATTTTTCCAGAGTATGTACCATTCCATAGATTTAAAAACTTCTGTTATGTGTTCTGCTCTGAGGCTCAGACACAAAACCCAAGAGATGAATGAATCTTGACCCAGTTTTGCCTGCAGAACCTGAAAGAGGGTGAATCCCACTCTCCTCAGGCCCTGAAATCACTAAGATTGGCAACTCTTCTTCACTCCCTGTAAACAGAGAAGCACCAGGCCTTTTCCTCTGGGGGACTTAAAAGTATTAACACTGTGTGTGACGTCCAACCTCCATTCCTCAGGGATGGGTGTGTCATACCTGTTCAGACACAATTTATCCTCAGCTATAACGCTGCAGAAGATTCAGACAAGGTCATACCATCGATTTGTCCAATTACGTCATGATGAAAAGGACAGATTCCTATTGAGCCATTATGCAAATAATGCCATTCAGAACAAACTCAATAAAACATTTGTTTATGAATCCTAAGAAGTACTTACAAATAAGGTATTAAAGACTTTAGTTTTAGCTTGCAAAATCATAGTCTCTTAAAGCAAAGGTTAGAGATAGACTGAAAAGAAAAAGGATTTCATATACTGATCAGAAAACATAATTTCTTTCCTTCATCCATTCATTCCTCCTTAATTAAATCTTATTCCAAAGGATCTGTTATCTGAGGTTATCTGCCTCTGGGGGGTCCCATAAACCCTGCTCAGCTCCCTACTGTCTGACAGTATCTAAGCAATGTCAGCTCAAAAGCCTGTATCCCTCACTGTTCCTTGAAGTATCAATAGGCTGATCTACTTGCGGAGTCCTTTCCGGGAGCCTCACAGGCTTTTTCTGTTGAGGAAATAAATTCTCCCCTAGTTGGCCTGGTGCCCACTGGTTTAGGCAGAATAGTATTTACCAGAATCCCTTTTCTGCATGACTGGGGAGGCACCCAAAGAGAAAGGCAGGGACGGCCAGGCTGGGTAGCGAGAGAAGCATTACAACTCACTGATCTAGCTGTTGTTTTCTTTCTTTCTTTTTTTTTTTTTTTTTTTTTTTTTTGCTTGGTTCTGCAGCATATAGAAGCTCTGGGGTGGGGAATCCAACCTGCACCTACAGCAAGGACTCAAGCCACAGCAGTGACAATGCCGGAGTGCCAGATCCTTACCCTCCTGCACCACTAGGGATCACTGATCTAACTCTTAAACCAGTTCTCCTTTCTGGGGATCCCATGCATCCTTTTTTTTTTTTTTTTTTGGCTGCCCTGCTGCATATAAAATTCCCAGGCCAGGAATCAAATCTGAGCCACAGTTGCAACCCAAGCCACAGCTGTGGCAGCTCCTGATCCCCAACCTACTGTGCCAGGGATTGAACCATGTCCTAGTGCTCCCAAGACACCACTGATCCCATTGTATGATGAGATCCCACATCAAGCCACTGCTCACTCCAGCCAAAAGAAAGAGAAAGAATAACCAGCAAGTTTCCTGGTGATGCAGTGGATTAAGGATCCGGAGTTATCACTGCTGTGGCATGGGTTTGAACTCTGGCCCTGGAACTTCCACCTGCCATGGTGCAGAAAAAAATTAAAAAAAGAGGAGTTCCTGTTGTGGCTCAGTGGGTTAAGAACTCAACTAGTATCCATGAGGATGTGGGTTTGATCCCTGGCCTTGTTCAGTGGGTCAAGGATCTGGCATTGTGGTGGGCTTCAATGCTGGCCTCGGATGTGGCTCAGATCCACATTGCTGTGGCTGTGGCTTAGGCTGGCAGCTACAGCTCCAATTCGAGCCCTAGCCCAGGAACTTCCATATGCTGTGGGTGTGGTCCTAAAAAGACCAAAAAAAAAAAAAAATGTGGTGAAGAAAATAAAAACATAATGCCACTATTCAAGAATGATTATGTCATGTCTGCAATATAAAAATTGAACTGAATTTTTATAATTGTCAGTTTGTGAAAGTGAATAATTCAAGCCTCAACACATTTTGTTGTATCATTCGTATTTATTAATTGCCAAATTTCAACTTCATTTTGGTTACATAAGTGCAGACTTTTAGCAAAATACTCTTCATTATATATTTAGAAGAGTAGGAGCTAATTATCTAAAGGATAACTTTACTGGGCATGACTTAATTTATACGTGTGTGTGTGTGTGTGTGTGTGTGTATTTAGTTAAGAAGAATAGAAGTGCTATCAACTATAGAAACATCACAGTCTGCTTAGAGAAGATAACTTGTGACATCAGTACAACAACAGGCAGCAGAAATTTCTTTTCTTCCCCAACCCCCACACCCTTGGTGTATGGAATTTCCCGGGCCAGGGGTTGAATCTGAGCTGTAGCTGCAACCTACACTACAACTGTGGCAATGCTAGATCCTTAACCCTCTGTGCCCCAGCAGAAACACCCAGAAATCTCCTATGATTATGTTAAAATAAAGCCAGAAAACAGACCTAGTATTGGAAATAAAGAGAAATATCAAGATGCTATACTTGACAAATGGCTGGAAAACCACTACCTCGTATCATATTTACATGTAAATTCCAAATGGATTGAAATTTTTAATGTAAAAAATAAAACTATATGGAGTTCCTGCTGTGGTGCAGTTGGTTAAGAATCCAACCACAGAAGCTCCAGTTGCTGCAGAGGTGTGAGTTTGATCCCAAGCCCAGCACAGTGGGTTAAAGGACCCGGCATTGCCACAACTGTTCCCTGGTCCAGGAACTTCCATAGCTGTGGGTGGGGCCAAAAAACTAAAGTATTCATTTAACCTCTAGGAGAATATTTCTATAACTTTGGGTCAGAGAGTTTCCTAAGCAGGAAAGGAAATCCAGAAGTTATAACAAAAATCAGATGAATATCTTTTAATGATTGTGAAATGCACAAAACATAGCATTTACCATCTTGGCATTTTTAGGGATAGAGTTCAGTGGCATTAAGTACATTCACATTGCTGTGCAGCCATTGCCAATGCCCATCTCCAGAACTTTCCATATTCCCAACAGATGTATCTTAACACGTAAATCTAACACATTGGACAGAAAAAAGCATCAAAGACAAGAGACAAACCATATGTGAGTAAAAACATTTATAACACTTGATATTTCTAGCACCCCAAGTGCTAGAAATCCTAAAAATTGATGAAGACATTCCAATAGAAATGTGGATGAAAGAACATAAACAGAAATTTTACAGAATGAAAATTTTAGATGGCTAGTAGACATGTGAAAATTGGTTGAGAAAGTGCAAATGAAGGCAAGAATGAAATACCTTTTTTTTTTTTTGTCTTTTTGCCATTTCTAGGGCTGCTCCTGCGGCATATGGAGGTTCCCAGGCTAGGGGTTGAATCGGAGATGCAGCCACCGGCCTACGCCAGAGCCACAGCAACACGGGATCCAAGCCGCGTCTGCAACCTACACCACAGCTCACGGCAACGCCAGATCATTAACCCCCTGAGCAAGGCCAGGGATCGAACCCACAACCTCATGGTTCCTAGTCAATTCGTTAACCACTGTGCCACGACGGGAACTCCTGAAATACCATTTTTTTAAACCCATGAGATTGAAAATTAAAATGCATCTACATCCCTACATTGCTGTTGAGTGTGAACTGCTGGAAGTTGGCATGGGAAATGCAAATCAAAGCAATAATAAGATACCGTTTTATTTAATTCATCAACAAAAATTAAAAATGAATGAGAAGCATCCTTCCTTTGCTGGTAGGTGTATAATTGCTCAAACTTTTGGGGAATGTCATCTGAAAATACCTATTAAAAAATGAAAGCCCTGTGGGAGTTCCCCTGTGTGGTGCATCGGAAAGGAATCTGACTAGGATCCATGAGGATGTGGGTTAGATCCCTGGCCTCACTCAATGGGTTGGGAATCTGGCATTTCCATGAGCTATTGTGTAGGTCGAAGACTCAGCTCAGATCCCACGTTGCTGTGGCTGTGGTGTAGGCCAGCAGCTGTAGTTCCAATTCGACCCTCAACCTAGGAACTTCCATATGCTGCACCTGTGGCCATAAAAAAAAAAAAAGAAAGAAAGCCCTTTGACCCAGCAATCAACCTTTGGGGGCCTATTTTATTTAAAAAAAAAAAAAAAAAGCAAGCACCATTATGTATAGCTATACATGTGTATGCATATACATATATGTATATGTGTGTGTGTGGGAGAGATACCATGTAAGAAATGCAAATATTCTAAAAACATCCCACCATAAGAATCTCTAGAGGTGAAAAGTCTAGTGGGGAGAGAAGTGTGGGGTCGCAGGAGGAGGGCTGAGGGGCCAACAGGTGAGCAAAAAGCCATCTGGTCCTTGGGTCCTAGCCCTTCTCATCCCGGCTGAGCCCTTCCCGGGTTCCTGGTCCACAATCATGTGCGTAAAATGAAGTGGCGCCTTTAAACTTCCAGCTCTAGGGAGCCCTGTCCTGCAAAAATCTGTGAGCACAGTGCACAGTAGCAGGCTTGGTTTTGTAGGGAAAAAGCCTCATTCCTTTATGTCCTCACACAATTCTTTTCCTTTTTATAGAACACATTAAGGTACTTTACTTCTGGGGTTTTTCTAAAACCAAAAATCTATCTCCATTCACAAATAGAGTCAAATAAGCAATTTACTTTAGGAAACAAAGGAAAAGAGTTGTTAAGTTGTATGTAAAAAGTATTACAGTATTGATATTTTGGGAAAAAAAACCCTCATAACCAGAGGCAACAATTTTCTTTTTGCAAAATAAGCTACATTGCAGTACTTTGTAATTGCCTTGCTTTTATTATCTTTCTATATGTTTTAAAAGCAAAGCTTTATTAATACTGCTGAGGAGACGTTTTTCCTGCTTACTTGGCAGAGTTTGTGCTCTGAATAAAAAAATAAATAAAAAAGGAAAAGTTGTGTTCAGTTTCCTCCTCTCTGCTCCCGTCTCTTGAGCCTCACTTCTTCCTCTTTCTTTTTTCCTCCTTCCCTCTTTGCTCCCCCCTTAATCTAGCAGCCAGAGTTCTCATGTGCCAGCAGCAGGACCTGACCACTGTGCTCTTTGCACGAGGGGACTTGATTGGCGCGTGTTCTCAGTGGCGGAGCAGAGCCAGGTTTGGATGCAGAAGTGCCCGGGTGGGGGACAAGGTGGGGGCTGGGTGTGGGGGACACTGCGGGGGCTCCGCAGACCCACCCCTTCTGTGACGTGTTGGAAGTCCAATAGCTTCCGCCTCCTTGAACCCTGATGTAAGCCCTGTGAGAGCATCTGGTGGGCCCCACCTGGGGTAAATGTCTCCCTGAAGTTTGGGGGCTGGGGTCGGGGGGAAGGACCTCCAGCAGGAAGCCCCTAAAATGGTACTTTGGATACAGTTGCAGTCATAAGTATTGGCTGAATGAGTGGCTGACTCGGTCACTCTGTCTTGCTGGCTTTAACACCACGTCCCTCTCCCGGGCCTTGGCTTGGTGCCTGTGGTGCCACATCTCAGAGGATGAGCCTTGGTCTCTAAGGAGGAGCCAGAGGAGGAGGACGCAGCTGCTCCAGGTGAGGAGGGGGCTGTGGGCCACACCACTCTCTCCACACTCCCAGTTCACGCCTCTCTTGTCACCCCAGGTTCCTCCTGGTTCTTAGGGGCAAACCACCTACCCCCATCTGTACCTGCCCACCCCCCCCAATCTGTACCTGTCCCCGCCAATGGGTACTTGTCTGCCCCAGTGTTCCATAAGCTCTGTCCCCTTCTAATCTCCGAGAACCCACTGGAATCTTGTGTGTGCAGCTGGTTCTATCTCCTATTGTCTTTGATCATTTGGGTTCATACCTTTTCTGCCTTTTTACTATCATTTAGCAGGACTTTGAGGGGCAATAAACACAAGCTAAGCATGCTTAGCTGGAGGCCCATACACTTCTTTTTAAGGGGCTGTGTTACCAAGTTTGTGACAGGTTGAACTTGATAATCGAAGCAAGTGTGTAAATGATGAACCCAACATCCCAGTAAAATGACTACGAATCACAGTGATGGTCTTGGACCCACCTCTGTGTGTAGCCTGAGATGCCCGGGCATTCATCCTTTGAGTCCTCAGTGCCAGTGAGATCTGGATAAATGTCTCAGTTTCTGGACCACTCTTCACCCCCACTCGTGTCTGGCTTAAGTCTCCTGTTGATCAATTTTGTGAGGTAGGTAGAAAAACTAGCAGTTTTATTTTAATGGATAAACTTTATTTTCTTGAGCAGTTTTGGGTTTATAGAAAAATTGAGGAGAAATTATGGAGAATTCTGATATATGTAACCCTCCCTCCCAGTTTCCATGACTAATTCCTTACATTAGTGTAGTGACACTGTTACCACTGATGAGCCAATATTGATACTGTGTTAACTACAGTCCATTGTTGCATCAAGGCTCATGCTTGGTGTTACACATTCCATGGATTTTGACAAATGTATGCTGATGTGGCACACAGAATAGTTTCACTGCCCTAAAGGCCAGAGTTCCGCCGCCCCCCCCCCCCCCCCCCCCCCGGCCCCGGTCAACCACTGATCTTTTGACTTTCGCTATAGTGTTGCCTTTTCCAGCATGTCATAGAGTTGGGATCACACAGTGATAGACTTTTTAGACTGACTTCTTTCACTAAGAAACACATTTAAGTTTTCTCCATGTCTTTCCATTGCCTGATAGTTTTTGTTTTTTTTTTTTCTTCCTGGATAATGTTCCCTCCTCTGGGTGGACCACACTTTATCTCTTCAGCTACCAAAGCACATCTTGATTTCTCCCAAGTTTTGGCAGTTATGAATAAAGCTGCCACAAACGTGCATGTGCCTTGCATTTACCAAAGAGCATGATTGCTGGACTGTATGCAAAGAGCAGTTTGGCTTTTAAAATTGCTTGTGAAAGTTTCATTTAGCTATAATTTTGTATAATTGTCCTTACCTTCGTTTTTCGATAACTCTATCCCTAATTTAATATATTTTACCTTAAAACTAACAAAGAAAATAAACAATGATTCTCACTGACCAGTGCAAGTTGCTTGTTTTATTTAGCAATACCTTCAACATTTTAGAAAGGACATTCTTTGACAACCACAAGATGAGTTTCCCTCCTCATTGGGGACTTGGTGATTTTCCGAGGATTTCTGACTCTTCCACGGTGGGGAGGGGGAGAATAATAGTTGGGCTGTTGCTCTAGGCCTTGGGTCTCTGAGTCCTGGCTGTGGGCAGTACTGGGGAAATGGGGGCCCACTGTGCCTGTGACGACAGAAGCAGAATCCCTTCAAAGTGCATGAGCTCATCCTGATGTTTCTCATTCAAGTCCAAATTTACTAAGCTACTTCATTTTGTTCTAAAGCTAGACTATTTAAAATTAAATTTTATCCTTCTTGGAGTTCCCTTCGTGGCTCAGCGGTTAATGAACCTGACTAGGATCCATGAGGTTCAATCCCTGGCCTCACTCAGTGGCTTAAGGATCCAGCGTTGCCATGACCTGTGGTGTAGGTTGAAGGTGCAGCTCTGATCCGCTGTTGCTATGGCCGTGGTGTAGGCCAATGGCTACAGCTCTGATTCAACCCTGGGAACCTCCATATGCTGTGGGTGAGGCCCTAAAATGCCAATAAATAAATAATAATAATATAAAAGGAAAAAAGAAAAAAAAATAAAATTCTATCCTTCTTGAATGCACATAGATTTTGTTTGCTGTTGCCTCTTCCAGAATAAATTTAGAGGAACTTCATACCAGTTAAGTGTCTTCAACCACCCTCTAAGAAGTTGCCTTTCCTAAGCCAACAGCCATTTCTAAGACCTGGAGACCTTCAAAGTCAATTTTTAAAGTTCAGTTAATTATAACACATTTATACAAATCACACAGCCTCAGGTCCCAGCTCACTGGCAGAAGGTACCCTTGTCTGTAAAAGCAGGGTCTTAACTCATGTACTGAAACAGAATTACTCTCAGGCAACACTGATAATGTTCAACCAGAGTGGCCGTTAAAATGGCATTTTCCTATAATTGGTCTCTCTTTTGTGGTATATGGGAGGATTTAATCTCTGAAAATACGCCTTTTTCAGCTTTTCTCCTCCTCCCCTGTCTTCACCAAGGAGGATGCTCTCAGTCATTTTGCGCTGTAGGCAGCCCTCTGCAGCATCCTGGCTTCATGGAGGTGGATGCTGGACTGACCCACATGCTTGCATGGCACTCAGTGTCTGCTGCCCTGTGTGTGTCTCTGTTCTGGCCCCTCACCTCCCGGCTTTGTGAGACAGTGCTTGGCTTTCATCTTTCTTTCTCTCTTCCTTCCTTCCTTCCTTCCTTCCTTCCTTTCTTTCTTTCTTTCTCTCTTCCTTCCTTCCTTCCTTCCTTCCTTTCTTTCTTTTTTCTTTTGTCTTTTGTCTTTTTAGGGCTGCACCCACAGCATGTGGAGGTTCCCAGGCTAGGGATCTAACCACAGCCACAGCAACAACACCGGATCCAAGCCGCGTCTTCAACCTATACCACAGCTCACAGCAATGCCGGATCCTTAACCCACTAAGCGAGGCCAGGGATTGAACCCTCACCCTCATGGTTCCTAGTTGGGTTCGTTTCTGCTGCACCACAATGGGAACTCCTTGGCTTTCATTTTCAATCTCTTTCCACATCCAGGGCAGCAAGTCTTGAGGACTGTGTGGTTCGACTGTGCTGAATTTTCTAGAAGCCCCAGGTTCCTGGGCCGCCAGATGTCAATGTCTCATCAGGCTGTCTGCAGGACCTCGTCCTCCTTTACATCATTTCCAAAGCCCATCCAGTCGCCCATGCCGTGAAGGTGCAGGGGACATAGCAAGGTTTGAATCTGTCAGAAAAGCCCTGCCTCCAGAGTTTAGAGGAAGAGAGGCTTTACTTTTTATTTTTATTTTTTAAAATTTTATTGGAGTATAGTTGACTTGCAGAGTTGTATTAGTAAATCAGTTATACATTCACATGTATCCATTCTTTTTCAGATTCTTTTTTCATATAGGTTATACAAAGTATTCAGTAGATTTCCCTGTGCTGTCTGGTATGTCCTGGTCACCCATCTATTTTATACATAGTAGTGTGTGTGTGTCAGTCCTAACCTCCTAATTTATTCCTCTCCTCCAGGTTTCCCCTTTGGTAGTTTGGTTTTGAAATCTTTGAGTCTGTTTCTGTTTTGTAAGTTCTATTGTATCATTTTGAACAGGTAGCATATATTAGTGATCTCATGTGATATTTGTCTTTGTCTGACTTACCTCACTTAGTATGATAATTTCTAGGTCCACCCATGTTGCTGCAAATGGCATTATTCCATGCTTTTTATGGCTAAGTAATAGTCCCTTGTATACATGTACCACATCTTCTTCATCCATTCATCTGTTGATGTGACATTTAGGTTGTTTCCATGTCTGGGCTGTTGTAAATATTACTATAGTGAACATTATGACGCATGCATCTTTTTTTTTTTCCTTTTGTTTTTAGGGCAGTACCACGGCATGTGGAGGTTCCCAGGTTATGGGTCAAATTGGAGCTGTAGCCACCGGCCTATCCCACAGCCACAGCAACACCAGATCCAAGCCGTATCTGCGACCTACACCACAGCTCACAGCAGCACTGGATCCTTAACCCACTGAGCAAGGCCAGGGATCGAACCCATGTCCTCATGGATACTAGTTGGGTTTGTTAACTGCTGAGACACGACAGAAGCTCCACATGTATCTTTTTGATGGTTTTTTTCTGGATATATGCTGAAGAGTGGGATTGCTGGGTCACATGGTAGTTCAACATTTAGTTTTTTTAAAGAGAAAAATTTTACTTTTTAAAATCTTTTAAGGCTGCACCTGCAGCATATGGAAGTTCCTGGGCCAGCAGTCAAACCAGGCTACAGCTGCCAGCCTATACTCCAGCCATGGCCACGGCCACACAGGATCCTTAACCCACTGAGTGAGGTCAGGGATCGAACCTGCATTCTCACAGAGACAACTTCAGGTCTTTAACTTGCTGAGCCGCAATGGGAACTCCAGAGCAGCTTTACTTTTTAAAGGACACAGGGCATTGCTGAGCCAGCTGGCCACTGGGGGCACCAGCTTCTCAGAGCACCTCGTCCTTCTGAGTTCAGCAGTCTGAGGGTTAGCAGGCTCACCAAGGGTGAAGATGTCTCTGGCTAATCCTCTCCATCTTTGCTGCTGGATGCAGGCAGGGCAGCTGCCAGGGTCCTGACATCACCCCTCTGTGGGGCTTCTCTCATGCCCCTTTCTCCAAACAGGAAGATCTCAGAGTGACGTTAGAAAGTTAATCAATATAGGAGTTCCCGTCGTGGCTCAGTGGTTAACGAATCCGACTAGGAACCATGAGGTTGCGGGTTCAATCCCTGGTCTTCCTCAGTGGGTTAAGGATCTGGCGTTACCATGAGCTGTGTTGTAGGTTGCAGATGCGGCTTGGATCCCGCGTTGCTGTGGCTCTGGTGTAGGCTAGTGGCTACAGCTCCGATTCAACCCCTAGCCTGGGAACCTCCATATGCTGCAGGAGTGATCCAAGAAATGGCAAAAAGACAAAGAAAGAAAGAAAGAAAGAAAGAAAGAAAGAAAGAAAGAAAGAAAGAAAGAAAGAAAGAAAGAAAGAAAGAAAGAAAGAAAGAAAGATAGATTAATATAGCTCATGCTTCCTGCACATGTCCACCACCTGAACCTGAACTCATGGCCTAGGCAGGATAGAGAGCTCTTTTCAAGTGGGTGTCCTTTTTCTCCTCTGTCCCAAGGAGCAGGCAGTGGTCAGCTGCTGCTTGTCAGGTGAGGCCTCAGATGGTGAAAGACATCATAGCAGAAACATGTGTGGCCTCCCCACCCTGCATCCCCAAATACCCCAGAACGGTGCTGAAATCTGGGGATAGGACACCCCCCAAGGACTGAGGGTAAGTTTACCACCAGGTCTGCAGAATGGAAGCATGGGGTCAGAAATTACACTGAGATGTAGAAAATAAGATTAAAATTATTGCTTATCTAGGTGTGGCCTGGGATTCCTGCTCTCTCTATGATAAAAAGAATGGGATGGCATTTCAGGGAAAATATATTAAAGATGATTTATATATATATTAAAATATATTAAAGATGATTTACCTACAGATGTGATAAATTCATTTGAGTAGTAAAAAAATAAAAATAAAAAAATAAAAGTTTTTTTAAAAAAAGGTGATATATAGATGTGTAGATTCAGAAGGATGTGTGTGTGTGTGTCAGGAGTGTGGTCTTAATGCACATATACATGCATTATTATTGCATATATACTTTATACATATGCACTGTTAATGCACATATACACATATCAGTATATAACACACACTGATGTCAGCAGGGCTGTATTTAATCCATGCATCCATCTCTCCACCTCCATGCTGGTCCCATTTTGGGCATGGCCCTGTTCCTGAGTGACTCCACCTTCAAAGGTCCTCCAACATCCAATAAGTGCCTCCTTTTCTAAATTTTTCCGCATTAACATATAACACACGTAAAGTGCGCTGACTGTGAGTGCACAGCTAATGATTTTTGTGCATGCACGTACTCCTGTGACCAGACCCGCATTAAAATGTGAAACAGTTTCTACCCACCCCCAGTCCCAGGAGCTTCTTTCCAGCCTTTCCCCACTTGGAACCATCCAGAGGCAGCCGCTCTCATTGCCATCACTTCACTCAAGTAGCTTCTCCTGCTTTGAAATGCCACATAAGTGAAACCATACGTCATTATTATTATTATTATTATTTTTAGTGTTTTGGAGGGAACACGCCCTTAAAGAAGCTAGACTGGGGGTTGTGTTTTCCACATAGCTGATCTCTAGCCGAGTTGAGGACATACCTGGGCCCGTGGTGCTGGATCGCTCAGACATGGATCATAAAAGCAGAATCTGTAAGTGACATGGTCGGCAATGGTGAGCCGCCTGCAGGAGGCCATTGCATCAGGTCTCGTGGCCTGCCAGGTGGGCAGGAAAACTGGCTGTGAAGTGAGGGCAGGGTCAGCCTGGGGCCCTCAGACCAGATGAGCCCCATCTGTCTGTCGTCCCTCCAACCTAAACAGCACAGGTGACCTGCGGAATAGCCTGGCATCCTTTGCCAGGGGATATGCATGCACCCCCAGCCAGGACGAGGGGACGAGGGCATGAGCGGTCGAGCAGGGCGCAGGTCAGACTGCTTGGTGCTTGGTGCCCTGTGGGCCTGATGGGTCCTGGCCACTGCTCTGATGTCTCCTTTCATGTTGCCCACAACTTTTACTGTGGCATCCCTAACCTGTCTTAAAAAAAATATTAAAGAAGACAATTTAGGTGATACAGCCTTTAACATTTCATGAAGTGGACCTGACAAACTGCAAAATGAAGCGGAAAGCAGGGAGCTTTTCCTGGATTAAGAATAGAGAAAAGGAAGAGACAAGAAGAAGATACATGATTGGCTGGAGTCACAGAGTGAACCTGGCTTTGCTTTTGGGGAGGGCAGCCTGGATACACTGCATATCTGGCTAGTGCTTATAGGGACACGAAAGTCCTCTACATTTTTGTATCTGACATGGCAGCCTGGGGTGGGAGTGGCTCTGTCTTAGGCCAAGAAAGTTATTTCAACAGCTGGAACCCACAGGAAGGGGGCTCTGGGGAGCCTGGACCCATGCCATGCTCAACCAGTACAATCACCAGAGAGCCTAACGCTGCTGGCAAAGATGAGAAGGGGTGGAAGGAAGCTAATATTTATTGAGGATGTTTGGGGCCAGGTTCTGTGCTGAACACTGAACCACTGATAATTCATACCCCAGCAGGTGCTGACAGACCATGTGTGGGCAGGCAGTGGGTTGGGGGGTGGCTGGAGCGGCCATTTTGCACCCACTTGCTGGTCACTGCAGCAGAGAGCAGGCTCCATACTCAGGGAGGTCTCAGGGAGCCCTGATGTGCTCTGCTGGGCATGGGGAAAGTTGGGGTCATCTGGGCACCAGAAGAGGCAGAAGCTGTGGCCTTAATAGACAGAGGAGATTTTTACTATTTGTAGATGGTTTGGAAATAATGCTCATTGCTCAGAAATGGCTCCATCTTTTTTTTTTTTTTTTTTGTCTTTTGTCTTTTTAGGGCCACACTTATGGCATATGGAGATTCCCAGGCTAGGGGTCAAATCAAAGCTGTTGCTGCTGGACTATGCCCGAGCCACGGCAATGCCGGATCCAAACTGCATCTGCGACCTACACCACAGCTCGTGGCAATGCCAGATCCTTAACCCACTGAGTGAGGCCAGGGATCGAACCTGCAACCTCATGATTCCTAGTCGGATTCGTTTCTGCCGTGCCACGACGGGAACTCCAGGCTCCATCATTTTTGATAACTGATGTATCGAACCGAGACCTGATGTGTGTGGATGGACAGTCTCTGAGGTAATCATTTATATCTTTTTCTTGCTTATTTTCTTCAAGGGGAGAGAGCAGATGCTGTTTCTGTTTTTGTTTTTGTTCTGCTCAAGGAGAGTGTTGTAGCAAGGCTGCAAGCAGAAGTTACCTGCAAGATACTTTCCTTTCTGTCTTTGGTAATTTAATCTCCATCCATAGAAGGGGGTTGAGCTTTGTGGGTACTAGAGTGGTGGGGGCAGCTGGACCCCAGATGGGGTGTTTGCATGGTGATAGGGACACGGCCAACCTCACAGCAGATCCCGTGAGGCAGGATTACTGTTTCCAGTTACAGGACAGACACTAGACAGTAGGAGAGAGCCCAGTGATGTGATGAAATGTGCCCACAACTAGAGGCCCCTGTCCTCGCACTAAGCTCCTTGTGTTGTCCTTAGGTGTCATCCAGATGGGGCTCTCACTTCCCACAGATGTACCCTCATGGTCAGCTTCTCTGGCTCCTTCAAGGTACAAAGAGTAGGGTGAATCTTTCTGGATGGCTTAAGTTTCACCCAAGTGTTATCCATGAGATCCAAATAACTGAATTGTATTCTTTGATTCACGTTCATCTTGTGGTCATTTGGGGCCCTCAGAATCTTTTCTCAACATTTGCTCATGTTTACCCTTCTGTTTTTGTCTCCTTCATGAGGGATCTTCTGTGGACTAAATTTGGTCAGGAGTCAATGGACACCAGGAGAAGTCTATACTGAGAACGCTTCTCACTTGCCATGCCTCAAAACCACTTTCAGCTGGAGTTTCCGTCATGGCGCAGTGGTTAACAAAACTGACTAGGAACCATGAGGTTGCAGGTTTGATCCCTGGCCTTGCTCAGTGGGTTAAGGATCCAGCGTTGCTGTGGCTCTGGCGTAGGCTGGCGGCTACAGCTCTGATTGGACCCCTAGCCTGGGAATCTCCATATGCCTTGGGAAGCAGACCTAGAAAAGGCAAAAAGACAAAACCAAAAAACCAAAAAACAAAAAAACACAACCACTTTCAGTTGATTTCCACCCAAGTTAGTGATGTTTTACCTCAATGTGATTTACTGGTCTATACACCACTGTGCTCTGTTCATCCTCCAACCTCTCTGGAACCCTTCATGTCAGGCAGGCACAGTCCTGTGTGCTTGGGACACACATGCTCTGTCCTGAGTTAAAGGAAGTCCAGCTTTCCTGGTTTCCCCACAGCGTGAAGGAGAGGTTACTGATGGTCAGTAAGCTGACAGTGTTGTGCTGGATTTGACAGACAGCGAAGGTACACGGAAATGCCTCCGGCTCTGTCACTACTGTGATGAGTGTTTGTGCAGGGGTGGCGGGGGTGGTAGGGGAAAGCTGACATGAGAACAAACATGAGGACAGACGGAGGGGCAGGGGGGCTTCTTCCCAGGGTTCTTTTCCAGAAATAGAAACAGAGACCTGCAGTTTCTAGTTATAAATGAGGACAAGAAGTGACAACGACAGAAACTGGAATGTATGAATACGAGTCATTACAAATGGTAAAATGGATGCGATGGTTTAAAATTAGGTCTCTCGGAGTTCCCATCATGGCACAGTGGTTGATGAATCTGACTAGTAATGATGGGGTTTCGGGTTCGATCCCTGGCCTTGCTCAGTGGTTAAGGATCCGGCGTTGCCATGAGCTTTTGTGTAGGTCTCAGATGTGGCTCAGATCCCGAGTTGCTGTGGTTGTGGCGGAACCTGGCGGCTACAGCTCTGATTAGACCCCTAGGCTGGGAACCTCCACATGCCATGGGTGTGGCCCTAGAAAAGGCAAAAAGACCAAAAAAAAAAAAAAATTAAAATTAGGTCTCCATTGAAGAGGGTTAAACCACACATGAGGAAATTATTTACAAGTGAAATAGAAAGCAAACTGTTTCCTGTTCTTGAAAAGAGCATTTTCTTCACTGGCCATGGGCAGTTTCAAGGTTAGAAGGAAAAAGCCATTTCTATTCTGATCTTGGGAGGGGGAAGAACAGTTCCTTCAACCTGTGGCTGCTATTCCTGTGGCACATGAATCATCACTGCACAAGTGGATGCTTGTCAGGCTCAGGTGACCCGTGCTGAGCACCTGCCAGCTTATTGCTCCCTTAAAGACACGCTCCTGGTGGGCAGAATCACAGCTGTCCCAGGAGTCCAGACACGCCTCTGTCCCTTGCTGAGGCCAGGTGGACTGCAGGCATGTCAGCGCTGCCTCACGCAGGCAGGTGGCAGTGTGGGCCAACTCCAGCTTCCTGTGCCGCCACTTAGGACTGCCAAACCCATCTCTGTAGTCTGGGGACTTAATCTTTCATGGCCTCGATTTTCTCATCTGTTAAACGGGAGAGTAATAGCTGCCACCGTCATTCTGAGCATTGCATTAGATACTCTCTGTAAAGGACTTAGCACAAGGCTTGGCTCCAGGCTTTCAGTAAGTGGTAGTTAGCATTGTATTACCTATAAGGACTCATCAAATCCGACGGAGCAGTTACCTTCACAGTTTCAGAGACCTGGGGACACTTTAAGGGGAGTTGAATTAGGCCAACATTTCACATACAAACAAGTTATTGACAAATTAAAGTAGATTACAAAAGATCATTTTCTCTGATACTATGGAAGTATGAGCTGGTCAGCTCTGGGTGGAGGTGTGAAAATCAGCTGCTTTAATTAGCTGCACCTCTGTTAGACTCTCCCTGAATCGCCAGGTTGGTATATTTTAGTGTGTCTGTCTGCTGGGGTCTTAATGTTGGCACCTGTCTAATTGCGTGGCTGTAGTACAGCTGGGTTAGAATGTCTGTACATCACGCAATTACCAGCCCTATGGTCAGGTTGGCGGATGTGCGCGCTAATATTTCTGACAACAAGCTCATTGTCCGCTCTCAAGGGGACTTGGTGTCTGAACCCGCCTTCAGAGGAAGACAGAGGTGAGTCCTCCACGCAGAAAGGGTCGCAGAGGGAAGAATCCAGCTGACCTTCCCATCTGGAGCCATTTCCCATATAAAGGGCTGGGATCCTAAGGGGCTGATGGGGGGGGGGTGCAGTCCTACTGTGCGTCTCGGGCGGTGCCGGAAGGCCGGCTGCCTGGGGCACTCGCAGCCGCGTGGTACTTGCGCGCAGACCCCCTCCCCACCAGCCCTGCAGCGCCCCAGCCGCTGTCTCCCGGCTCCTGGATGGAGTTCCCCGTCCGGCCGGCGGTGGGCGCGCGCCCCGCAAGGCCCGAGCCGCGGCTTGTGCGCAGCCGGGGGTCCCGCGGCCTGGGCGCCCGCTCGCCCCGTTCGGTGCCCGCGGCCCACGGAGGTCGGCGGGGCCCGCGCGGGGTCCTGCCGGCCCACTCCGCCCCGCCCCGCCCGGCCGCCGCCGGTCCCGCTTGGAGGGGGATGGGGAGGGCGGAGAGACCGGCGGATTGCGAGGCAGGCGCTGCAGCGGCGAGCGGGCCGCCTGGAGACAGACGGCGCGGAGGCGGAGGCTGTACCCGCCGCACCGTCTCGCTTCCCCCGCCCGGTGCTGCGGGCTGGCCGGCCGGGCCGGGGATCCCCTGCGAGCCGGCAAGAAGCCGCTGCCGTCACAACCGGCTGCGCGTCCAGGGAGACTGGAAGGGGGCGGAGAGCGCGGGGAGCTCGGTCGGATCCCGGCCCTTAAAGCCGCCTGGCCGCGCCCCGCCACCCCCGCGCCACCGGCCGCACGGGGGGCGCCGGCTGCCAGCGCTCCTGAGCCGCAGACGCAGGTGAGTGCGACCCTGTGCTGCGGCGCTCGCGGCGTCGGGCCAAGTTCCGCGCCGCGCGGGCCAGGGGTGCTGGCGGGGGGACAGGACGTCCGCGTATGGGCGCCGTCGGCAGGCCGCCCGCCCGAGAGTCGGGTCAAGGTGCGGGGTGGGCACGGAGGCGTCCCGGGCGCTCCTTGGGGGCGGGCGCCGCCCCCACAGCGTTGCCTGTTTCTCGGTGCCCCCCGCGGTTTTGCCCCCCGCGGTTGTGCGCCGCCGCGGGTCGGGGACGCTCTGGGCGGGCAGATTGTGCGGGACCTGTCTGAGTTTGCGGGGAGGGAAGGGCGGAGGGGAGTACGTTGGACCTCGCGTCCCCGGGCACCCCGCGCACAGAGTCGGGCGTGGGCGGCAGGGAGCTCTCGGCGGCAGCTGGGAAGTCGTCGTCCCCGCGCCGCTGGCTCTCAGGCTGCGCCCCGAGCCCGCAGGAAGCGGGCGTGTACAGAATTTCTGTGACCCTCGCGGCGGAATAAACAGGAAGCGACGAGCACCCAGCCGGGCCGCCCCTGCCTGCCTTTGTTGTGCGGTCTGCCCGGCGCTGCCCTGAGGACACTTCTCGGACCCTCGCCCGCCGCCCCGGGGCTGGGTTCGCCCGGTAAGTGCGCCGCGGGAGACCTGGGCTCGGTGCTGGGCAGCTCGCAGTGCCGGCCCCCACGGCATTGGCTTGTTTTCAAACTTTTTTTTTTTTTTTTTTTAACTGGAAAAGGAGGAGGACGGGGACCGTGGCGGGTGGGTGGCACCTGGAGAGGGCAGGTGGGCCGGGCCGCTTCCCGGGTGAGCGCGCGCGCGGGTTGGCACAGCCAGAAACTCACAACAAGCAGGCACCCTGGCAGGCGCAGAAGTGACTACTGAGTGCGGGTGGACACCGAAACTAGCTCCTTTTTGTTTTCTCTGGAGACTCTCTTAATTAGCTGAAATTGGATGATTTTGATTTGCTTCTTTTCTCTTCCCTTCGTGTCCCACTTATTCGCTTCTCTTTCTCCTTTCTTTCTGGTATCTTTTGGCGACTTCGCATCCCTGGACCCCTCTGTAGTTGGCCGCTGCTGTCGAAATGTTGACTGTGATTGTGATAACTGGTTTTGATGAACCACTGTGTGTAGGTTTTGTGGGGGGGAGGTGAGGTAAGCTGTTGATTCCAGAGCTGCTGTTTGTAGGCTTCTTGAAGTGGAGGTGGGTGGCGGTGGTGAGTGCCCTGGCTCTTGGAAATATGTGGTCCTGTGGCTGCCACGGAGGTTGGCGCATCCCTGGAGGGTGGACCTGGGAGATTCCTTTAAAGTGGCCCTCCACCTGTTTGTCAGCCAAGAAGGATACTCCCAGGCTGTGGCCCTGGAGCCTCAGCACAGGAGGGGCTATAGGAAGGGTTCTAGAGGGTCTGCATAGAGACCCTGTCTTTGTGTCCAGCCCTGTCTGCATTTGCATGAGTATTTCATCTTCTGTATTGTGTCTACTGTCATCTGCCCTTGTACTCTGCACAGTTCTCTTGGAACATGTTATATTCACTGAAGGGTCCTAGTGTCAAATTTGGGTCATTCCATGGACAAAGGAGTGGATCTGAGTATTATCCATGTACATTTAATGAATTATAATATTTGGTTTCCTGTCAACCCTTGGATGCCCTTTGATCGCCCTTGCAAAGAAGTGCTTTTTAAAACATGGCAGTATATTCCTCATGGTCTTTGAAAGCTTAATTCTTTTAAGAGCTTCAGTTTGCTATTGACATTGAACACAGGAATTAGGGCCAAGACGTAAGTGCCAGTAAGGGATTTGCTGCAGTGGACTTGCAGTTGCCTTCCTCCCTTGTTTTAAAGGCCCCTCTAATTTCTTAACATTCTCCTGTTACTCTTGGAAGAGTCTTGGCTGTGGTTCTGGATCATGGAGGCTTCTATTTACCATGGAGACGACTTTTCTGAACAGGGTTTAAGGCTGTCTCTCGAATCCACTGTGGGGCTCAGTGTGCACCACCACAGTCCCACAGAGGAACCCAGCCAGTGCCAGCTGCTTATTAAGAGATTTGGTGCCAATTTGCTGGCACATGATTTGAAAGTCAAAGTCTCCCGCTCCCACCCGCCAGTGTATATATATACATAGACAGATATTTGTTCCCCCCACTGCTGACAGTGTTCTAAGAATAGCTGTCTTGCCTGGCGCTGAGAGCAAACCCGCCCGCTTGCGGAGGTGTTTACAGTTTGGGCCTGTGCTGCAGTCTTGGTTGACTTAGCAGCCTGGCAGAGCAGCCGCAGTTCGCCGGGCGCTGTCTGCTTCTCTAGGCTGCAGGAGGGCCCCTCCCAGCCGGGCAGGAGAGTGCAGGGAGGTGAGGGTGGCCTGGGGCCCTGTGCCTGTTTCCTGGCCTGCCCCCTTGCTCTTCTGTGCCACTGCACAGCCAGCCTGCAGTCTGGGCAGAAGGTGGTGGCTTTTTGTCCTCACATAAAACCCAAGCACTCAGGGCTCGGGGTAGGGATGCTGGCAACCGTGACTGGTCAGATCTTTCTGGAGGCCCTTGCCAAGCTTCTTCGTATCTTTCTTCTGAATCGAATCTTATGGAGTCTCTTTGATGTCTCTGTCCTTTTGAGTGAGAGGTAATACAGAAGAAAGAATAGAAAATCATGCCATGAGAACCTGGAAAATTTTTAGAAATGTTTGACATGCTTCACATAGATGTACAGCTCTTAAATGTGAACCGCTCAGAATGCTGCCTCTCCCTTCTTCCTCCTTTTCTAAGTCTCAGAACACCCTCTGGGAAGCCAGCGTTTTCTGATGTCAAAGTGCCTTTCTGCTTGCGTGGGATCCGTCAGTCTGGAGAGTTACACCATGACCCAGGCTATGGGTGTGCATGGATGGCGAATCTTGAGTTTTAAAATAGTGATGTATAGCTTCTGTCTCCATCTGAGGATTTAGGCCACAAGACCTGCCCTGTCTCGGGGAGGTTTTGTGGTGGCATCGTTAGCTTCTTTTTGAGGCAGCCAGAGGACAGAGGTGAACACCTGTACTATGCATTGCTGTAGAAATATTTGATCTGTATTTCTAATTCATACTGTTTTTCTCTCTACCACAGGGGCACTTGAAAATGATGTTTGTGTTGTCTCCTATCCATGTGATTTGAGTATGGATTGCTTTTCTTTGAATTTCCACTAAAAATGGTACTTTGGCCTTTAAAGCTGTTTTTGTAAGGACTTTTCGTCCAACCCAGCTTGTTTTCCAGATAGATCTTGGAAATTACGAAGAACATAGCTATAATTTCTCCCTTGATTGGCAGCAGAGAGCTTTCCCGGACAAAAATAAGGCTGCTCTGTGCCAAATGGTTGACTTTTCTAGAATAAAAACTCTAAAGGGTTTGCAAAGAGTTCTCTGGTTAATATATTGGCATTCCCAGAACCCACTAAAACCCCGGCCGCCTGCCAGTCACCACTTAATGAGGACGCAGAGTGTCTGGCTCAAATCCCCCTGCGCAGAGCGGGGGGGGGGGCTGATGTCCGCACCCTTTATTAATTTTTAATGACTGTACTTTTGTTTTGCACGTTTTGCTCTGCACCCCCTCATGACCAACAGCCACCATGCCACCCCTCCCTCGTTTGTTTATTTACTCATTTACTTGGCATCAGAAAAAAAAAGTTGAGATTTTCAAGGTTAAGACTCCTGCTGAGGATCAATTCTGTTTGCATGAGTTCTCTTGTGGCTGGCTTTCTTTTTTTTTCTACAGCTCCCCCCCCCCCTTTTTTTTGGAAGAGGAAAAGAGAAAAGGAACAGGAAAGGAGATGACAACTTTTTTTTTTTTATAATGATGTTTTATTGTCTGCCAGAAAGGAGAAGCATTTATGAAACTTAAAGTTTGTCTGACAGTTTATATGACAGTGCAAGTTGGTGCTTGCCAAGCTCCAGACAGATTGCTAATGTTACAGGACGGGGATAAATAAATTACCTCTGTCGGCACCACGCCTGCCCTGCAAGCACACCCTGCGGCTGGTTGGCTGGGCGCGGGTACCCAGGAGCCTGCTGGTGTGCGTGTGTGGAAGGCCTCTGCCCACTGCCTGGGATTCTGTGACTTGGCTCAGAAGCCAAAAGGGCGTGTCTTCTGCATTTGTTTTTGGCAGGACTGCAGGGCACTTTCCCTGGCCCGTGACCCTGCCCCTCGCTGGCCCCTCGCACCCCCACATCCCATCCCCTGTGTCAGGGGACATGGCACCTCGTCTTCCTCCCAGGGTCTTGCTTCTGATGGACCCACACTTTGTTCTTAGCTGCTCAGGCTCTTGGGGTTCTCAGAGCCCAGTCTCAAGCCATTTAGGGCTGCATTCTGTCTGCAGGTGCAGACGTTGAGAACAAACACCCTGAGATAAGTGTGTGCTGCAGGGGGTGGGGGTTGGCACACCGTGGGCACAGTGAACTTTCACCCCCGGCCGTTTGGCTAGTCAGCTGGCAGAGTGACAGGTGTCATGAACTTAATGGTCTTGCTCTAGTTGTTGGCAGACACGCCGCTCGTATTACAAAGCCACCTCCTAAGTTGGGCTGCTGCCAAGTGACTCGCAAGATCTTGGCTTTGCAGGCAGGATCTGGGGCCTGGATGGCTCGATTGACGGGAAGGTCAGGAATCGGGTGGGTGTGTGTGACATCTGTGTCCCCTTATCCACGTGGTCCCTAAGTGGGCCTGGAATTTCTCTTCAGAGTAGGGCTGTTCAGGTCCAGGTGCCACAGAAGGGTCCCTGTCCCCCAGCCCGCTCCGTCACTGCGGTGGGGAAAGGCCGGGTGGGGACTCAGGTCCAGGGCCCCCTCCTTGGTTCTGCAGAAGCGCCCCGCCAGCCTCCGTGCAGAGATTGGGGGACACTTCCAGAGTGAAGCCCCCTGTTCAGAAGGGCACCTCTGGCAGGGGTCGCAGCAGCAGTACCACCTGGCACCAGACCACTCTTGGCATCTCGTGAGCTGACTTAACCTTCCCAGTGGCCCTGGGTCAGGGATGCCACCACCACACTGACAGACGGCAGTGAGAGGCCTGAAACACCGAGTGAAGAGCCGCTGCCCTGTGAGCAGAGGTGGAGGCAGCTGTGTGCGCCGTCCTCTGGGGCCGGGCTGTAACCCTGGGGCTCGCCCTGCATCGGGGACCATGAACAGCGGGCGCTGGGTGGGGGCACCGTGGCGTGTCTTGCCCCATCCCCATGCAGGGTCTTAGACCCCTCCTCCCTGCCGCCTCTGCCGGTGACTCTGATTTACACACCCCTCACCCTGCTTCTGCCCTCTGTTTGGTGCCTGGCCCGCCTGTGGGCCCAGCCTCGCGTGGGAGGCTTGGGCCGTTGCTGGCTTGTGTTGTGCACGTGGAACCTCTCGTCCCTGGAAGGAATCCGAGGGGATGGTTGCCAGGGGTCCTTGGCTCCTGGGAAGCCCCTCGGCTTGTCCCTGGGTGTCGGGCGTTGGTCCCGACTTCTGGGAGGCAGGGGGTGGACCAGGCCTCCATGCTTAGTGAGACCCGGCAAGGCCCGACCCTGGGGGGATGTGAAAAGATGAGCACGTCCGCAGGGTCTCTGTTTTGCTCGTGGGCGTGGGTTCCTCTGTTCATCCTCACCAGACCCGAGTATCTGACGTCTGGCACCTGAGCAGAGGCCCCAGAGGTGCAAAAGTCCTGACCCTGCAGGATGGCCCCTCTCCCCCAACAGCTGCCAGGCAAATGTGAGCATGGCCAGTTGGGCAGACGAGGACCTGGGGCTGGTCTAGACCAGGCTCTGCCCTCTATTTGACCCTGACTTTTAATTCCAGAGTCTTTCAGGCCTGGCTGAAACCAGGGTCACAGAACTAGTCTCTGAAATCCTTTTTTCCCCTGATTATATGCTTATTGGAGATAATTAGGAAAACTAGGAAACAAAGACGAAAAAAGAAACAAGAAGAAAATAAAAATGACGAAATGGGAGTTCCTGTTGTGGCTCAGTGGTAACATACCTGACTAGCATCCATGAGGACAAGGGTTCGATCCCTGGCCTCGCTCAGTGGGCTAAGGATCTGGCATTGCTGTGAGCTATGGCGTAGGTCACAGACATGGCTCAGATCTGGTGTTGCTGTGGTGTAGGCTTAAGATGCAGCTCCCATTCCACCCGTAGCCTGGAAATTTCCATATGCCGCGGGTGCAGCCCTAAAAACAAAACAAAACAAAAATAAATAACCTGTAATTCTACTACCTTTAGAGATGACGTATATAAACAGCTTTGTAGATTCTTCCAGACTTATTTATTAATTATAACACTGTGCACGGAACTTATAGACGTTTCATAAACTTAGCCTTCCATCTGGAATATTTTCTCATGTGATTTAAATATTCTCCAAACATATCACTGCTGACGGCTGTAATATTCTATGATATGCTTATATTGTTTGTTTTTAACCCTGTTTTGGGCATTGAGGCTGTGAGCAATTTGTCCTGTTCTAAATAATGCTGCGTCCAACACTGTGATTACATCCTCTGGCAGATCCCTAGAGGAGAAGGTGGGTATAACTTTTAGCAGGTTCTCCAGAAGTATTGCCACTCACTTTGCAGAAAGGATAGGGCACTGGACACAGACACGAGGGTGATGGCACTGCTGCCAGTGCTGGACGTTTCTCTGAGCAAGACCTGTGCGCCTTTGGCCATAAAGCGGTGTGACATTTACCTTTTCCTCCCTACCTCCTGTGGTGATGCTCAGGGTGCACCCCCACGTCACAGGTGCTGGAGTTCTGCTGTGGGCAGTTGCAACAATGTTAGTGGACGCTCGTCACAGACATAAGACTTTGTGCTGTTTTACACTCCAGTTAAATCCTACTCAGATTGGTTAAGGGCACAAAACAGTCTAATCATACATTTTGATTTTTTTATTTAAAAATATTTTTGTGGAGTTCCCGTCGTGGCGCAGTGGTTAACGAATCCGACTAGGAACCATGAGGTTGCGGTTTCGGTCCCTGCCCTTGCTCAGTGGGTTAACCATCTGGCGTTGCCGTGAGCTGTGGTGTAGGTTGCAGACGCGGCTCGGATCCCGCGTTGCTGTGGCTCTGGCGTAGGCCGGTGGCTACAGCTCCGATTCAACCCCTAGCCTGGGAACCTCCATATGCCGAGGGAGCGGCCCAAGAAATAGCAACAACAACAACAACAACAACAACGACAACAAAAATATTTTTGTGCTTTTTAGAGCCACCCCTGCAGCATATGGAGGTTCCCAGGCTAGGGGTCAAATAGGAGCTGTAGCCACTGGCCTATGCCACAGCACAGCAGCGTAGGATCCAAGCCACGTCTGAGACCTATACCACAGCTCATAGCAATGCAGGATCCTTACCCCATTGAGTGAGGCCAGGGATTGAACCTGCAACCTCATAGTTCCTAGTTGGATTTGTTTCTGTTGTGCCACAATGGGAACTCCTAATCATACATTTTTAAAATTAAAAAAAATTTTTTTATTGTTATTTCCCCAATACAATTTTTTTTTCTATTGTACAGCATGGTGACCTAGTTACACATACATGTATACATTCTTTTTTCTCCCATTATCATGCTCCATCATAAGTGACTAGACATAGTTCTCGGTGCTACATAACAGGATCTCATTGCTAATCCATTCCAAAAGCAATAGTTTGCATCTATTAACCCCAAGCTCCCAATCCTTCCCACTCCCTTGGCAATCACAAGTCTCTTCTCCAAGTCCATGATTTTCTTTTCTGTGGAAAGGTTTATTTGTGCCGTATATTAGAGTCCAGATATAAGTGATATCATATGGTATTTGTCTTTCTTTTTCTGACTTACTTCACTTAGTATGAGAGTCTCTAGTTCTGTCCATATTGCTGCAAATGGCATGATTTTGTCCTTTTTTATGGCTGAGTAGTATCCCATTGTGTATATATACCACATCATCCTAATCCAATCATCTGTCAATGGACATTTAGGTTGTTTCCATGTCTTGGCTATTGTGAATAGTGCTGCAATGAACATATGGGTGCGGGTGTCTTTTTCAAGGCAAGTTTTGTCTGGATGGATGCCCAAGAGTAGAATTGCTGGGTCATATGGTAGTTCTAAGTATAGTTTTCTAAGGTACCTCCATACTGTTCTCCATAGTGGTTGTACCAGCTTACATTCCCACCAACAGAAAAGGAGGGTTCCCTTTTCTCCACACCCCCTCCAGCATTTGCTATTTGTTGACTTATTAATGATGGCCATTCTGACTGGTGTGAGGTGGTATCTCATGGTAGTTTTGATTTGCATTTCTCTAATAATCAGGGATGTGGAGCATTTTTTCATATGTTTGTTGGCCATCTGTGTATCTTCCTTGGAGAAATGTTTTTTCAGGTCTTCTGCTCATTTTTCAATTGGGTTGTTGGCTTTTTTGCTGTTGAGTTGTGTAAGTTGTTTGTATATTTTAGAGATTAAGCCCTTGTCAGTTGTATCATTTGAAACTGTTTTCTCCCATTCTGTAAGTTGTCTTTTTGTTTTCTTTTTGGTTTCCTTTGCTGTGCAAAACTTGTCAGTTTGATTAGGTACCATCGGTTTATTTTATTTTTGCTTTTATTTCTGTTGCTTTGGGAGACTGAGTTGAGAAAACATCTGTAAGGTTGATGTCAGAGAATCTGTGTCTTGTCTTATATTTAAGTCTTTAAGCCATTTTGAGTTTATTTGTGTGCATGGTGTGAGGGTGTGTTCTAGTTTCATTGATTGATATGCAGCTGTCCAGGTTTCCCAGCAATGCTGTCTTTTTCCTGTTTTATGTTCTTGCCTCCTTTGTCAAAGATTAATTGACCATAGGTGTCTGGGTTTATTTATGGGTTCTCTATTTGGTTCTACTGGTCTGTCTGTCTGTCTGTTTCGGTACCAGTACCCGCACTGTCTTGATGACTGTGGCTTTGTAATATTGCCTGAAGTCTGGGAGAGGTATGCCTCCTGCTTGGTTTTTGTTCCTCAGAATTGTTTTGGTGATTCTGGTTCTTTTGTGTTCCATATAAATTTTTGGATTATTTGTTCTAGTTCTGTAAAAAATGTCATGGGTACTTTGATAGGGATTACATTGAATTTGTAGATTGCTTTGGGTCGTACGGCCATTTTCACGATATTAATTTTTCCAACCCAGGAGCATGGAGTATCTTTCCATTTCTTTTTCTTTCTTTTTTTTTTTTGTCTTTTCTTGGGCCGCTCCCACGGCATACGGAGGTTCCCAGGCTAGGGGTCGAATCGGAGCTGTAAACACTGGCCTATGCCAGAGCCACAGCAATGCGGGATCCGAGCCTCGTCTGCAACCTACACCACAGCTCACGGCAATGCCGGATTGTTAACCCACTGAGCAAGGGCAGGGACCGAACCCGCAACCTCATGGTTCCTAGTCGGATTCGTTAACCACTGCGCCACGACGGGAACTCCTATCTTTCCATTTCTTTACATCTTCTTTAATTTCCTTGATTACTGTTTCATAGTTCTCAGCATATAAGTCTTTTACCTGCTTGGTCAGGTGTATTCCCGGGTATTTGATTGTTTGGGGTGATATTTTAAAGGTATTGTATTTTTGTATTCCTTTTCTAATATTTCATTGTTAGTATACAGAAATCCAACTGATTTAGGAATGTTAATCTTATATCCTGCTACTTTGCTGAATTCGTTGATCAGCTTGAGTAGTTTTTGGGTTGAGTCCTTAGGGTTTTCTATATCTAGTATCATATCATCTGCATATAGTGACAATTTAACCTCTTCTCTTCCTATTTGGATGCCTTTTATTTCTTTTGTTTGTCTGATTGCTGTGGCTAGGACTTCCAGTACTATGGTGAATAACAGTGGTGAGAGTGGGCATCCTTGTCTTGTTCCAGATTTTATGGGAAGGCTTTCAGCTTTTTTCCATTGAGTATTATATTTGCTGTGGGTTTGTCATAAATGGCTTTTATTATATTAAGGTATGTTCCCTCTATACCCACATTGGTAAGAGTTTTTATCATGCAGGAATGTTGGACTTTGTCAAATGCTTTTTCTGTGTCTATTGAGATGATCATGTGGCTTTTGACTTTTCTTTTGTTAATGTGGTGTATGACATCGGTTGATTTGCATATGTTGAACCATCCTTGTACACCTGGGATGAATTCCACCTGGTCGTGGTATACAATCTTTTTTATATGATGTTGGATTCGGTTGGCTAAAATTTTGTTGAGAGTTTTTGCATCTATATTCATTGAAGATATTGGCCTGTAGTTTTCTTTTTGGTGGTGTCTTTGGTTTTGGAATTAGGGTGATGGTGGAGTCATAGAATGTCTTTGGGAGTGTTCCTCCTTCTTCAAGCTTTTGAAAAAGTTTAAGGAGGATGGGTATAAGTTCCTCTTTGTATGTTTGGTAGAATTCACCTGTGAAGCCATCTGGACCTGGACTTTTATTTGTAGGGAGTGTTTTTATGATATATTCAATTTCATTTGTAGTGTTTGGTCTGTTCAGTTGATTTATTTCTTCTTGATTCAGTTTTGGCAGGCTGTAAGTCTCTAGAAAATTGTCCATTTCTTCTAGGTTGTCAAATTTGTTAGCATACAATTGTTCATAGTATTCTCTCATTTTTTTTTTGTATTTCTGTAGTATCAGTTGTGACATTTTAAATATAAAATCACAGGATTTTTATGGCCAAGGATGTTCCTTGTCTTTCCCTGCCATCCTAGCCCTGACAGCTGGAGTAACATGGATTTGAGGCCAGGGGCTGAGGCCAGGAGAGGGAGCAGGTGTGGTAGAGCTGCCTGAGGACCTGTGCGAACTCACTTGGTCACTTTTCTCTGTTTTGAACCATCGCTTTTTGAGATCAAACTCTTCCTTGGACTTTCCCCTAAGGATGCCACCATGAAATTCATTCTCTTAGACTTAAAATTTCAATCAACCGAATCCAACAACACATAAAAAAGATCATACATCACTACCAAGTGGGATTCATCCCAGGTTCACAAGGATGTTTCAACATATGCAAATCAGTCAATGTCATACACCATATTAACAAAAGAAAAGTCAAAAGCCACATGATCATCTCAGCAGATGCAGAAAAAGCATTTGACAGAATCCAACATCCATTCATGATAAAAACTTTTATCAAAGTGGGTATAGAGGGAACATATCTTAGCATAATAAAAGCCATTTATGACAAACCCATAGCCAATGTAATACTTAACGGAGAAAAGCTGAAAGCCTTCCCACTAAAATCTGGAATAAGACAAGGATGCCTACTCTCATAACTTCTGTGTAACATGGTATTGGAAATCTCAGCCACAGCAATCAAACAAAAGGAATAAAAGGTATCCATATAGGAAAAGAAGAAGTAAAATTGTTACTATATGCAGATAACATGATACTATATATAGAAAATCCTAAAGACCCCACACAAAAACTGCTCATACTAATCAACGAATTCAGCAAAGTAGCAGGATACAAGACTAACATTCATAAATCAGTTGGATTTCTGTATACTAACAATGAAATATTATAAAAGGCATATATATTGGAGTTCCCATCGTGGCGAAGTGTAAACGAATCTGATTAGGAACCATAGGTTGCCAGTTTGATCCCTGGCCTCAGTCATTGGGTTGAGGATCTGGCGTTGCCATGAGCTGTGGTGTAGGTTGCAGATGGGACTCAGATCTGGTGTGGCTATGGCTGTGGCATAGGCTGGCGGCTGTAGTTCTGATTGGACCCCTAGCCTGGGAACATCCATGTGCTGCAGGTGCAGCTATAAAAAGACAAAAAAGGAAGAGAAAAGGCATATAGAAAAAGTACCTTTTAAAATTGCATCTCCCAAAATTAAATACCTAGGAATAAACCTGACCAAGGGGATGAAAGACTTATATGCTGAGAACTATGAAACATTAATCAAGGAAATTAAAGAGGATTCAAAGGAATGGAAAGATATTCTATGCTCTTGGATTGGGAGAATTAATATTGTTAAAATGGCCATACTACCCAAAGTAATTTACAGATTTAATGCTATCCCTATCAAATTACTGATGACATTTTTCACAGAACTAGAATAAACAATCCGAAAATTTATATGGAACCACAAAAGACCCAGAATTGCCAAAGCAAGCCTGAGGAACAAAAACCAAACAGGAGGTATAACTCTCCCAGACTTCAGAGAATATTACAAAGCTACAGTAATTAAGACAGTGTGGGACTGGTACAAAAACAAACATACAAACCAATGGGACAGAATAAAGAGCCCAGAAATAAACCCAGACACCTATGGTCAATTAATCTTTGACCAAGGAGGCAAGAATATAAAATGGGAAAAAACAGTCTCTTCAGCAAGTGGTGGTGAGAAAACTGGATGGCTGCATGTAAATTAGTGAAACTAGAACACACCTTCAGACCATGCACAAAAATAAACTCAAAATGGCTTAAAGACACCCTAAAACCCTAGAAGAGAACATAGGCAAAACATTCTCTGACATCAGCCATACAGACGTTTTCTTAGGTCAGTCTCCCAAGGCAATAGAAATAAAAACAAAAATAAACCAATGGGACATACTCAAACTTAGAAGCTTTTGCACAGCAAAGGAAAACATAAAAAACAAAAAACAAAAAATGAAAAGACAACCTATGGAATGGGAGAAAATAGTTAACAAATAATGGAACTGACAAGGGCTTAATCTCCAAAATATACAAACAACTCATACAACTCAACAACAAAAGAACCAACAACCCAATTGGAAAATGGGCAAAAGACCTAAATAGACATTTCTCCAAAGAAGATATACTGATGGCCAACATGTACATGAAAAAATGCTCAACATCACTAATTAGGGAAATACAGATCAAAACTACAATGAGGTACCACTGGCACACTGGTCAGAATGGCTATCATGAGTAAGTCTATAAATAACAAATGCTAGAGAGGTTGTGGAGAAAAGGGAACCCTCTTCCACTGTTGGTCGGGCTGTGAATTGGTACAACCACTGTGGAAAACAGTATGGAGATTCCTCAGAAAACTAAATATAGACTGAGCATAACATCTAACAATCCCACTCCTGGACATATATCTGGACAGAACTTTCATTCAAAAATACACATGTTGGGAGTTCCTGTTGTGGCTCAGTGGTAATGAATCCGACTAGTATCCATGAGGTTGAGGGTTCAATCCCTGGCCTTGCTCAGTGGGTTAAGGATGTGGCGTTGCCGTGAGATGTGGTGTAGGTCACAGACATGGCTAGGATCCCGAGTTGTTGTGGCTGTGGCATAGGCTGGCAGCGATAGATCTGATTTGACCCCTAGCCTGGGAACTTTGATATGCCATGGGTGTGGCCCTAAAAAAGAAGACAAAAAGATACATGCACCCCTATATTCATTGCAGCGTTATTCACAATAGCCAAGGCATGGGAACAATCTAAATGTCCATCCACTGGTGAGTGGATTAAGAAGGTGTGGTACACATACACAATGGAATACTACTGAGCCATAAAAGAGAACAAAATAATGCTATTTGCAGCAACAGGGATGCAACTAGAGATTCTCATACTAGGTGAAGTCAGAAAGAGAAACACAAATGCCGTATGATATCACGTATATGTGGAATCTAAAATATGCACAAATGAACCTATCTACAGAACAGAAACAGACTCAGGGAACAGAGTTGTGGTTGCCAAGAGGGAGCGGGGGGAATGGGGTTTGTAGATGCAAACTATTACATTTAGAATGAATAAGCATTGAGGTCCTGTTGTATAGCACAGGGAACTATAACCACTTGTGATAGAACATGATGGAATATGAGAAAAAGAATGTATATGTATGTATGACTGGGTCACTTTGCTGTACAGCAGAAATTGACAAAACATTGTAAATCAACTATAATAAAAACATTAAAAAAACCCAAATATATATAAAAAGTTCATTCTCTTATTGCTTTACTGGATGGCTGAGGCCAGACCCCTGACCCAGGCACCTTGTGCTGAGGGCGCCTCTCCTCTCCCCTCCACTTTGTCAGATTTCTGCTCCCACTGAGGCCTCAGCGGGTCTTGAGTCCTTGCCACCCCTGGCAGTGTGGACCGCCCACCCTCTCTGCCCCTGAAATTCCGCAGAAGGAAACCATCTCAATAGGTTGCGGTTAACTAAAGCTGGTGATGTTTTCCTCGAAAGGCAGCCTTTTTGGCCAAAAGGTTGGGATCAGCTGGAGGGAGCAGAACATGACACCTGCGTCTGGGGGTAATTGGGTCCCAACTAGCTCATTCTGTTCACAGCGGGGGCATCGCTGCTCGGCAGGTGTGGGTGCTTACCGCGCCTGGGTGCTTGCTGCGCATGCGCTCTGCTCAGGGCGTGGCCTTGTGATCCCTGAGCACAGACCAGGGGACCAGATGGGGCAGCTCTCCCCCACCTCCAGGCACAGCTTGTGGGGGGCCTGCATTGCCACCGTGTTGGCCACGTGGGTAGCTGCATCTTCAGCGTGGCTGGCAGGGCAGGCGGGGCGAAAACCTTGGAGATGGTGTGTGCAGAGGACCCAGCAGGTAGGCGGGCCAGCAGGTGGCCACCCAGGTGTCTGAGCTTGGCCCATATGGGTCTCTCCGCAGGACTGGTCGGAGGTTCCCAGGGGAGTTGATGCCAGCAGTATCATGGAACAGGTTGCTGGCACACTGCTGAGGGCATCTGGGTGCCTGAAAACACCCCTGTGTACCCTTTTCCATTTGCTCTTGGCTGATACATGCCGAGCTGACAGACTGGTTTCATCTGACCTGGCGTGTTCCTTCAGTGGGATGATTAAGTGCCAGAATCTTCTAGTTGCAACACAGGGCCCTTCTGGACATAATATAGCATCATTTCAAGGGTAGGTAATGTTTACAGTTAGGTGGATTGTATTTCAGTGACTTTGGTTATTAAGATAAATTTTGCATCCTTATAGAACTTAGCTTTTTTTTTTTTTTTTTTTTTTTAATGGCTACAGCCTCAGCCTATGGAAATTCTGAGGCTAGGGATTGAATCTGAGCTGCAGCTGTGGCAACACCAGATGCTTAACTCATTGCGCTAAGCCAGAATTTAACCGACGCCTCTGTAGTGATCGGAGCTGCTGCAGTCAGATTCTCTTTCTTTGAAATCCTTCTTTGATCCTACTTGTATGTCAATATGAGAACCATAGTCTTTTACTTCTAAGCTAGAGGTCCTGGGATTAAAAATTTTTTTTTCATCTGAAGAGTGAGTGATGTAAAAATAATAAATATTATTCATTCGTGTGTGTGTATATGTATATATACATATGCAGTCATAACTACATATGTAGTAAATTTTGTCCAGAATGAAGTTGGGTGTTCCGTGGACTGGAGTGTTTGTTATTTGATGAAACTCTTAGTCATTGCTTGGTAATATGAATGCTCCCCCTTTTACTGTTGTAACATTCCTATACTGGATTTTAAGATTTGGGCATGTTTATGTGCCTGAAGGAACAGCTTCCACGGCGTCCTTGGCTGTGGATGGGCCGCCTCACCTTGGCCGCCCAAGGAAGCAGTGTTGGGCTCACACCTGGGCTTGACGCCCAGGGACTTGCTGTCTGAGGTGCAGACACACCACCTCCGGGTTTTGAGGAAGGTTTTGCTGTAAAAGGCGGCTTTCATCTGCTGCTTCCAGCCCTTGCGCCTGGCCGTGCCCCTGGGAGGCTGTGTGACCTTGGGAAGGTCAGTGTGCCTTACCCTGAAACAGCCGTTTGCCTGCCTCCATGGTCTTGAAGGGGATGCAGACCACATGGGAGCCCCTCGCCCCGCCCCCAGTGCACGCTTGATGGAAGGGCAGCTGTTTTAAGGCAAAGGGCTGCGGGGAGGCCCTTTCCAGCCTGTGTGGTGCAGACCCCGCTCCTTCCTCGTGACTCCAGAATCACTGAGACGACAGTCTGGGCATAGGGAGCGGCTAGCAAGGAAGTCCGGGTGGAGAGCTGAGCCCATCAAGGGAGACCACGTGTCTGGGTGGGTGGGGTGAGAAGCTGGACCTGCAGCTCTGATGGCCTCGTGCCCCCTTCCCTTATTCTCTGCTCCACAGTCTTATGGGGCCCTCAGCCTGTGCCGGCCAACCCAGGAGGGCTTCGGGGAGAGGCTGGTTTTGGGCCGAGAGGCGGCTGGGGAGCAGTTTGTGCGCAGGCAACAGGGAGCGGGGTCTCTGTCTGTGGCTTCTCCAAGCCGTGTGTGCTGGGGTGAGAAGGCACAGGCCACCGCCTTAGACCTGTGTGTGTAGCGTGCAGTGTCACCATAGTCACGTGTGTCATGCATAAGTAAGTGCATGGGGCCGAGCTTGGGCATGTGAACGTGTGTGCAGGACAGGGCGAGGGGACACACGTGGGCCTGAGATGCGAGTGGTCCTGGAGGTGAGGTTGGACGGGGCACAGAGACCCCGATGTGGCGTGTTGGTGTGTGAGAGCTGCCGCTCCATGTGCCATGTCTCCCCACTTGGCTGCCCTGGCTCTCAGCCCCTTTTCCTGAGTGTCCAGGCTGTGTTGGGGGCAAGGGGTGAATTCTGACATGGTTTAGGGAATGTGGAATGCCAGGCAGATGACTTTGTCAATCAAGAACTGTCTAGAAGGAGAGATTATTCATTCTGTCTAGTGGGAGTAGTGACGGTTGGTGAGTATTGGCGGAGGTCGCTGTGCTGGTGTGGAGGCTCCGGCGGTGCTGGGAGGGGGCACATGACCTCGAGGTGGGGAGGGAGGAAGGAGTGCTGGACGGCTGGGAGCAGAGGCAACTCCAAGGTGAGGCCTGGCCACTAGCTGTTGTCATCCTGGCTCTTCGGTCCTGGCTCAGGGTTGGGGTCAGCCACCTGCTTCTGTCTTGGTGTTTCTGCCCATCTTTGCTGAAAACTGACTCAACCAGCTTATGACTGGGAAGAGGAACTGGTTGTTGGCCCTGGAGTCTCTGACTTGCCCTCAGCTCTCCAGTAACTGGTACTTGTCCATATGGCACATGATACCCGTGCAGCTCACGCCAGCAGGCCAGGCTGAGCACTTTGACAAGGTGGCAGTAGCACCTTCAATTTGTAGAACACTTGTAACTTTTTAAAGCACTTCACAGACAGCCCCTAACAACGTGGGATTTCATGATCCTTGGCTTTAGGAACAAATAGTGAAACGTGTGCAGATGTGTAAGTGATCCAGATCAGAGGTTATTTTCATGTGCAGGACCTGATGGAAGAGGTGCCTAGCCATTGTCCAGGCCACGTGGCCAGTGGTTTTCTGGGGGGGTCTCTGGTTAGTACCCTGGGGGCATGCTTTTGAGAGGTGAGGGCTAAAGGCAATTTCGCTTTTTCTTTTTCTTTTTTTTTGCTTTTTGGGGCCATCCTTGAGGCATATGGAAGTTCCCAGGCCAGGGGTCTAATCGGAGCTACAGCTGCTGGCCTGTGCCACAGCCATAGCAGCACAGGATCTGAGACGCGTCTGTGACCTACACCATGGCTCATGGCAACGCCGGATCCTTAACCCACTGAGGGAGGCCAGGGATCGAACCCACAACCTCATGGTTCCTAGTCAGATTCGCTTCCACTGCACCACGATGGGAAATCCCTAAAGGCGACTTCGAAAGTACAGAGATTGAAACAGCTCCTTGTGGGCTGGCCAGTGGGCGTTTCCCCACAGTTGGTGGAGGCGTTGCAGGGCAGATGCGGGCTTGCCTTCCCTGTTGTTAGAGGACCGTTTGCTGGTGGCTTGTGGTGGCGCCTATACCTCAGCAAACCTGGAGTGTTGCCTGCTCAGCAAACCTAGTCGTGGTGGAGCGGGCGTCCAGCTGTGTGTCCGTGTCCTTCAACCCTGGCTCCTCTTCCCCAGTGGTTTGGCTGTTGCAGTGCGAGTTCACCACAGTTCTGTCTCCCCGCTTCTAGCAGAGTGTTTTTGTGCGGTGTTGGGGCCGTGTTGGGTAGCCGGATACACAACACAGCCCAGGCCTCCCAGTGGACCCCTCTGCCCTCCTCCCCCTCCACTGCAGCTCCTCTTCCCGCTCATTTCACCCCTTCTGTGGGTGCCACATGTCCCACCCCCTTCTTGGACCCCAGGCAGAAGTCACGCTTGCTCTGAAGTTTTCTGCTCCCTCCTCCTCGGAGCCCAGAGGTGCTGCATCTCCCTGGGTCTTGTGCCACCCAAGGTGGCCGTGGGGGCAGGGGCTGTGTGTCCTGCCTGGATGCCCACTAAACCATGAAGGCACATTTGGTGTCAAGTTTAGGGCCAAGGAAGTGCTTTCTGAACTGCGCAGGGCCGCTTGGAGCTCCTGGGGGCGACCCTGAAGGACAGTGTGCGTGAGACGCCCTTCGTGGCTGAGAAGGGAGCTCGTCTGTGTGAGTTGGGGTGTTTCTGCTGTTGGACGGAATGATGGCTGGAGAGAAGAGGGAGGCGGTCAGTGGGCCTTCAGCGACCTCAGATGTGACCAGGATGGTGGTATGGCCAGGAGGTGGGGTCAGCCTCAGAAGGGCCTCTGTGGAGTCTCACCCTCATTTGTCACTTCTGACCCCAGAACCTTCCATCCACGTCGGGAAGCTTAGAATTCTGTTGCCTGCATTGCAGTTGGTTCTGTATTTACACAGAGGCTCTGGCCCCTGACCTTTGACTCTACACTCATGCTTGACTGCCCAGTGGGCATCTCTGAGCCTGTGTCTGAAATCATGTCCTGACCCCTCCCCCTGGCTCTGCCCAGTGATTCTGTCCCACGTCCTGGGACCCTCCTGGACCCCACCTCACTCCACTAACAAAACCTATTTGTTCGGTCTTCAAAATCTTTCCCAAATCTGGTCACTTGTCACCATCACTAGTAGCTGGATATGTCCCTTCCCTGGGCTTACACAGGGGTCGTCTGACTGGCCACTCGCCTCCCTGCCCCACAGTCTGGTTTCAGCCCGGTGGCCTGAGGTTAGGCTGCTCTGCCCGGCCTGGGGGTCTGGCTGCTGTCCCCAGCAGCTCCTCACTGTCCACTCTACCTCACAGGGCCTTGGGGTGGGTGCTGGGGTCCTTCCAACCCCCCGGGGGGATGCATCTGTCTTGCAGGCCTTGGTCATCCGCTGTCTTACCCAGACTCTGCCCTGTCTGGGCGGGGGAGGCACCAGGTGGAGAGTGTTGGACCAGAGCATGTGCCAGGGCTGAGATGAAGGAGGATGGTCCTGGGAGGCGGGGGTGGGTGCTGGGTCCTGCCATAGTCGCCAGGGTCAGGCCAGGCCTCTGTGCAAACAGATGGTCCTGCCAGAAAGGCTGAAGCGTAGCTGCAGTCTGGAAAGGATATGGGGTGGGGATCTGGCACAGCTCAGCATCCACACGTCCCCCTCCCCTCACCCCTCAGGTGTTTCCTCATTTACATTAACTTTTTTTTTTTTTGTCTTTTCTGGGGCTGCACCCACAGCATATGGAAGTTCCAAGGCTAGGGATCTAATCGGAGATGTAGCCACTGGCCTACGCCAGAGTCACAGCAACGCCAGATCTGAGCCACATCTGCAACCTACACCACAGCTCATAGCAACACTGGATCCTTAACCCACTGAGCAAGGCCAGGGATCGAACCTACAACCTCATGGTTCCTAGTCAGATTCGTTAACCACTGGGTCACGACAGGAACTCCTACGTTAACTTTTATTATACTGTTTTCCCCCAAAGGGACATGAGAGAAGCGATGGTTTCCTGACCCACTCTTGCCCTCCATCCCTTCCCCCAGTGTAACTCACTGGTCAAAGAAAGTGTGGACGATGAAATAGTATCTGTATTTTTCAAGCAAAGTAATCAAACTGGAAAAGATTATCAGATTTATTAACTTTATTAAAATCATCATTGTTAGAGATTTTCCTTTTAGACAGTGTTTTTTTTTTTTTTTTTTTTTTTAAATCTTAATCTTGGTTTTTCTCAGCTGTTTTCTTTTGTTCTTGGGATCAGGAAAAGTTCAAAATAGTGAAAATTATGATCTGTGAGTCATTTTTCCATTTTTTTTTTTTTTTGCTTTGCTTTTTAGGGCTGCATCCATGGCACATGGAGGTTCCCAGGCTAGGGGTTGAATCGGAGCTGTAGCCCCTGGCCTACACCACAGGCACAGCAACACAGGAGCCAAGCTGCGTCTGCAACCTACACCACAGCTCATGGCAGCGCCGGATCCTTAATCCACTGAGGGAGGCCAGGAATGGAACCCGTGTCCTCATGGATACTAGTCAGATTTGTTTCTGCTGAGCCACGATGGGAACTCTAGTTTTACCATCTTTTGAAAGAAGGCCAGGTCCGTGACAGGATTTTGGAGTCTGATCATCCTCCCGGCTCTGACTGTGCTTTTATTCTGGGACTGACTCTGTCTTAAGTGTTATTTTGTTGCCTTGGATTTAAAATCCATAAGGATGGGAAAAACTAAGTATTTAATGGAACGAGAGAAAAACCTGAGTAAGACAAATTCCAGTTAGTGGCGAGTAATACAGCAGTTCGTTTCCACTGATGAATTTCAGACCATGTAATGTATCACCACGCTTCTGGGTCTGCGGGTGGGGTCTGTCCAGGCACACATCTGTGGTCCTGCCCTGACAAGCGTGGGTGGTTTTCTCAAGGGCCAGGGTCTACCCTGCCTCTGTTAGGAATCTGGGTGGAATGACAGAAAGACAGACTGTGAGGAAATGCTTGAGAACCTTAAAGACACACATGTCCAGTGTAGCGCCGAGGGTGATTTTAAAATCCCATGTTTTAATCTTTTCCATACCTCCCACAATGATCATTTTTGTAATGAACTTGATTTTTTTTCAGGCTGTGGAACAGAAGAAACTCAGTTTCTGGAAAACAATGCGATGTGTCTTCTCAAGCGTTTTGGAAGCACAGAGGGAGTTGCTATGGGGATGGTGGGGTTTACTGTGCATGAAGGGTGGTTCCATCTGGCCTCACACCTGCCCGTGTGGCTGCGGACACAGGCCTTCCTCTGGGATGTGGACGCAGTTACACACAGAGCAGTTTGTCCTTCCTTGTACATCAACCCTTGGCTTTGATCTCAGAGCATGAACAGGATCTGAACACTTTTTGCGGCCTCTGCCCTCTCGGTGCCTGCGGTCACCTGGGGTTACCTGTGAGGCCGAGTGGCTCACGTTCTGAGGTTCCGTCTTTGCTGGAGGAGCATGCTGGCTGGGCGCATGGTGTCCTGCTTTGGTCACGGGTGGAGTTAGTTTCTTCTGCATGGGGGCTAGAGGTGCCTTGTCCCTCAGGCATCTGCTGAGCCAACCTTGGTGAGAGGAAGCTTGTGTGGTTCTGACCTGGGCCTTGGTGGGGACCTAACGTGGGCAGTGACGCTCATGTCACATTTGATGGAGAACAAGGCAAAGTGATTGGGACAAGCCCAGGGCTCTTCCGGCTACCGTGCAGGTGGATACGTGCTTGGTCACCCAGCAACCAGCAGGTTGCAGCCAGAGTGTCCTAGAGCCCTGGTAGGGACCCCGTGTAGGCACTATGCCTGCTGTCCATTCAGGCTGCAGTCTTAGGGCCCCCTGGGAAGATGGAGAAATTGTCACTGTTGGGTGTCCGCATTGTGGGGCAAGGCCTGAGCTCCGGAGGTGTGTTGTCCCATGTCCTGCATGTCCATGGGCTCCTCCCCACTCTGCCCTGGTGGTACCCACACTCCCACATGGCCTATGGGCAGGGCAGCAACTGGCCAGCATGGCTTCACTCCTACTTTGGAGACGAGACATCCCGGGCCAGGTGGAGCGAGGGTGATGGGAGTAGCAGCTGGAAGACGTTCAGAAAACATAGATTCTGGCCCTGAGCATCCTTGTGTCCTGGGCCCCCAGTCCCTTCCTGTAATGGACACTCTTTCTTGACCACCTGGGGGAAACACCGGTCACTCCAGGCCCCTGGCCTCAGTTTCCCCACCAGGATCCCTGTGCCAGCATGTGCCTGCACTGCCCACATGCTATTTTTCTTAACCCATGTAGTTCATTTGCAGGGTTCTGTTTTGTTATGGTTGTGCCCATTTAACAGATGAGGTAACTGAGGTCTGGAGGCCTTGAGCAACTCGTCGGAGCTCACGGGTTGTTAATTTGAGTCTCCACAGTGAGTGACTGGCATGTAGCCTGGGTCCTTGGAAGCTGGGGTTCCCGGGCTATTTGGGTCGGAATGGAGCTCCAGGAGTTATTCCTTCTTCCTCTCACTGGACCATGACTTCACAACCACCCTGGAGCTAGGACCTGCTGGGAGGTGTGAACACAACATCACGGCCCTCATCAGAGGGCGTTGGTCACATTTGCAGCAAGCTCTGGGCTGGAGCCAGGATTTCTGTCACTTTCCAGGACAGAGAGCAGAGGCAGACCTCTGGCCAGTTCACAGCAAGGGCACCGCCTATCTTTGCTCTGGAGATACCGCTCTTGGGCTGGTTCCCTGATGCGTCATGTCCTGGAGGTGCCCAGGGAGGACACTGGACTGGCCGCCCCTGCAGCCCTGACTGTCTGTCGGGCTCCTCTGGGCAAGACTGAAGCTTCTTGCTTTGGCTGCTGGTTTTCACACAAAAGGAAAACCTCTGCATCTTTCTTTGTCCGCTGAGTTTCTGTGATCATCTGGGTTATTTCAGGGTTGCTGGGTAGTCGAGAGCAAAGGTGAAAAGAGAGACCTTGAGCTAGCCTGCAGTGTGTGTGTGTTGGGGGGGGGGGGCGTGGAGCCCATGCAGCCAGGTTCCTGTTCTGCTGAAATGTGCACCCAAGTATTGTGCTGCTCAGGGCCCTGGAGAGGCTGAGCAGAAAGATGCTAGAGGACGACACGGCTCTGCTTGGAGTGTGGACATGTGACTATGTCCCACTGCCCAGCGCAGAAGCTGCCGGGAGCTACGCTGGGCAGTGAGACAGCGTTATAGGAAAGTCTTCACCCTTTAGTGTGGTCGCAGCACATTGGGCTGGGGATGCCTTGCTGTCCTTGGTGACCCTGGAGGGAATGTGGACCGTTGGTGGCTAGTGGGGCTCCAGTGTGCACTGTGCACCCCCAGACCTGTGGCGCAGGCCCTCCCCACGCTGCGCCGGGGGGCTGCTCCTAGTGGGCCCAGAAGGGGCTTGCAGGGTATCAGTATTTTTTCAGCTTCACTGTGCTCCAGACGGCCTTGCCCTGTGTTTACAGAGGCTTGTGTTTTGAAAGACCCAACCTAGACCCATTTTGGTGACGGAGACGAGTCACGGGCCTGGCCAGAGAAGGTGCTGTGGGAAGCCAGATTCATTTACGAGCAGAGCAGCAGGGCGCCTGGCCTCCTGTGGTCCAGCTTATGTCTCGTCTGTGGATTTGTGAGTTCCACCAACCTGCTCCTCAGGACTGAGCCCCCAGCAGGCACAGCATCCATTGTCACTCTGGAAAGCAAGTGGTTTTTTGTGTTTTAGTGGAAGGCAGATGCCACATTCGCCTGTATCTGGAGTCTTGGAAGCTTGACTGCCCTATGTTCTCCTACAGATGGACCTGAGAGCTTGTTGGGAGGTCCTAGCAGAGGGCGCAGCTACTCATGCACCCTTGACTAAAGATCGGTCCTTCTGCCTCCGGAAAGGTCCTCTTGGTCTGAGCCTATAGCTCGGGAGGGACGCACATGGGGTGCTGAAGGAGGAAGGGGGCACTGCCCCGCCAGCTGGGTCAGCAGAATCAGCCCTGCTGCTCAGTGGGGACAGATGTCACAGTGCGATCACCCTCGCATCTGGAAAGGACATTGGTGCTTTGAGAATTGAGATGGGGCAGAGATCCCGCCCAGAAACAGAGGTAAAGTCCACTTCCTGGTCAGACTGTGTCTCGGGACAGATTTTGGGACCAGAGGGAGTGGCTGGTGGATTCAGGCTCCGAGGTCTTCCTGCCAAAGGCTGCCGTTTGTGGGCCTTGATGGTCAGCCTGCCCACCCTGGCTAACTGATGGGCAGGTGCAGGGCCAGCCCTCTGAACCTGGGTGTCCCTGAAGTCGGTGCAGCCAAGGGCACTTCCTGCAGCTCCCACCACCCTCCCCACAGCCCATTCTCTTCAAGGTGGGGCCCCTGGGAGGCTGGTCCTGGGATGGTGCTGAGCACCGCCTACGTTGTGAGCTTGCTCATGGGGCGCCCGGTTGCAGAGGCAACTGCCTGCCTGCACCTGCAGGAGACGGGTGTCTGGAGGCTCCTGCAGCCTGTGCCCTTTGCTGTGCCAGTAGGGCTCAGGCCCATGGTCTAGTTCCGTCTTGCTGGGCAGAAGCTCAGGCCCTTGCCTCCGCCAGAGATTCTGGGCTTGTTCCTCCTTCTGTTTATTTCCTTTTGCTTGCCAGCTTCCTTCCAGGAGGCATTTAAAGATAGCTACAAAATTACATATACTTTTAAAATAATGATAAAAGATTGGGGGTTTTAGGAGAGAGAAAATAGGAGTCTGCACAGGCTTTATTAAATCAGCAAAGTACTTCAGACACGTTGACTTCCTAGAACCCTTTATTTACAAGTGTCTGGGAAACTCCACTGAAATAGTTTTGTTCAGGATTCTAATATTTCACGTTTTACCTGAAAGGAGGAAATTTCAAGTCCCCCCCAGTGTCACCCTGCGGTCCCTTGCCCTCGAGGACTGACTGCACTCGGCCTAACCCCAGGGTGGGGGGCAAGCCTGATCCCACCCAGCCCAGCCCTGGTAGTCCCTGCTCAGTACCAGAATCACCAGGGAGGGTCCAGGTAAGACAGACCACGTTCTGGATTTAAGTGATGTCAGTTTTGGGACCATCTGCAGTTTTGGCTGAATTTAGCCTTGCAGGAAGTACCACCACCCCGATTTAATACTCACTCAGGACTTTGCCAAATGCTTGCTGCATGAACAGCATTGTGACCCTCGCTTTCCAGATGTGGAAGCTGAGACCAGGCTGAGTCCACCAGCTAGAGGTGCTGGAACTGCCCCCAGTGCACGTGCTGGTCCTGCCAGCCCTTCTGTCTTGCTTTAAAGAGCTCCCAGCAGGCACAGTGCTGAAGGCAGGCCTCCCAGGTCCCCTGCCTCCTACAGGGCAAGGGGATGAGCCCTGATGGCGTGCATGCATGGGCTGCAGGGCCTGTGCCTGGTGGCATGTTCCTGTGTGTCACCCCAGTCCCCCTCCTGAAGCTCCTGAAAGCAGTGTGGGTGAGAACCCAACGTGAACCTTCCCTGCTTTCTGCCAGTTTCCAGGAAAAATGCTCCAAACGCGAGGGACCTGCAGTGCTCGCTCCAGAGCCTCGCCCTGCTCTCAGTTCAGCTTTCTTGCTCAGTGTGAGCCCCTCCAGGTCTGGGTGACTCTGCTCTGTGGTGTGGTTGTAGGAGACAGACTGCAGCTTGGTGAAGCAGGAGCAGCACAGCCTGGCTTCTGAGCCCACCATCCCTAGCAGCGGGACTGCTGTGTCATCCTGGAGACTGGAGGACTGAGGACCCAGCCCCGGGCCTCCGGGGGCTCCTTCTTCCCAGGAGCATCTTCCTTGTGCTTTTTAGGTGTGACCTAGTAACTGTTTGTTGGGTGGATGAACAACCAGCCTAATAAATCAGTCTGTGGGTTTAACTGCTACACGGGCATCACGCCAGGCTGGTAACAGCCGAGCGTGCATAGGGTTGACCCAGCGTGTGGTCCTGCTCATGACCCGGCATCTGCAGGAAGCTGGCGCTTTTCTTACTGATCTTCAAGGCAGGTTTGTGCTTGTAGCAGCACTCAACCCTGGTGACCAAAGGAGGCAAGTTGAGAAGAACGTGACTCTTTTTTTGGTTCCGTGGGAATAGGGTGTCTGAAGGGGACTTGGGTCTTCCAGTGAGAAATGGTGCATGTTGCATGTCTCCTTGTGTTGGAATAAGTCTGCTGCTGTGAGTAAGGTTTTGAGAGCGGCCCATCACTGCTGAAGTTCAGATGCAGGCATGCGTTTGCTTTCCACCCACCCTCAGTTGTGTGCTGTGTTGGGAACCCAGGCAGTGCCCCAGCTCTGTGCTGACTGGTGGGCTGGCCTCGGGGCCTTTGACACCCACCATGCGCTTGTGTAGGCCCTGCCGATATTGCCATCATGGGCAGAAACCCACACAGTCCTGGGGTGGATGCCTGTGGGAACCTGGTGGGTCCCAGGGCATCAGGACAGGGGTGACCCGGGCCAGCTTCTGCACTCAGTCATCTGAAGCAGCAGGAGGTCATTGCGGGGAGATCCTATCACACAGGAGTGTGAGTCACACTGTCCTCCTGTGACCTGACACTGACGGGGGAGGGGGAGCCTCGGGCGATCTGAGGCCTGTGGCAAGTCCCTGAGTTACATGGGGTGAGAAGCCGTGACGCCACTGGCCGGGATAGGTGCGAGGCTCACGTGAGATCTGGAAGCCACCGCCTCCTGTTTTTCCCTGTGTCCACGGGTGTGCGTGGGGGTCTGCATGGGATGGGGGGGTCTCCTGTTGTCGTGTCTGTGTAGTCTTGTCAGGCTTTTCTTCTGCTTACTTTGTATCTTGGCATTTTGTTCATTTTCCAGACCGCTGCCTGGGGCACTAGCAGACGTATGCTGGGGGTGGGGCGATGATGAAGGGGAGCTGTGCAGTCAGGGTCTGGGGTCCAGGGTCCCAGCCTGGGAGCTCCTGGCCACCACCTCTCCTGGCCTGGACCCCATCCTGGGGGGTACCCTCTAGAGGCACCACAGGAGAAGGAAGGAGGGAGGAAGAAGCGACAGGTGTCGGCCTTGAGGACATGGTGTGTGGGGGTGTTGCGTGCTGGGGAAGGACTTCCTCTCTTGGGACCCTGTGGTGCTTGCTGAGTCTTTTTCTCTTGACTGCTGTGTGGAAACGGGCCAGGGGTGCGGAGAGGGTCTTCTGGGCGCGGACAAGACTGAACCAGGCCTGGGACTCCAGCTACAGAGTTTGCTCCTGCAGAAACATCCAGAATTGTCTTTCCACTCCCGGCCATGGTGGAGCTGGACCTGTCCCTGCCCTGAGCCAGAGGGACCCTCAGCACACAAATGAGATGTGATGAGATGTCACACATGGTGATGAGATGCGGGTGGGACACTTAGAGGAAGTCCCCGGTTCTTTTACTGTAAACTCTACCATGAATACAAAGTGGGTTTCAAGGGCTGAGAGTCAGGGGCAGCCTCATCAGTGAGATGACGCTTAGCAGGGACCTGAACACAACCCAGCTGGGCGTTTGGGACGATTTCCAGGCAGAGGGAACTCTGTGCGAAGGCCTGGAGGCCTGAGTGCTCAAGGTTGTGCTGTGTGTGTGTGGCGGGGGGCGGGATGGCATGTGTGCATGGCCCCTGTGGTCCACAGGGCCCAGGGCGCTGTGGAGAGAGCCCTGGGCCAGGCCGGGGGCTGCAGTGTCTTGGCTCAGCATTCGTGGGGCCTCTGGGGTGATGGGTGTAGGGTGGGAGGCTGTCGCAGCTGAAGTCCCTGGAGGCGAGGCTCCTGGCCAGGGTTGGGTGTTGAGGGAACAGATCGGGACTTTCTGGGGGGCTGAACATCGGAGGCCCCACCTGGGCAGTGGGCAGTGGGCAGTGTGTGTCAGGATCATGAGGAGGCAGTGGGCTCCCGGTCCTAGTGAGGACAATTCACGTGATTATTGCTGGTGGTGTCCTGGTGGTGGTGGTGGTATCATCAGTGTTTTTTGGTCAACTCTAGGGCTCTGCTGTTTGCCGTCATTTTGTTTCTTCCTGACCTTTGTGCTCAGACCTGTCTAGGAAACCACGTGCTCCTTACTTAGGACATCGTGCATGCCAGTCACTGTGCAGAAGGCAGTTGAAGTTTCTTTGTGAGAAAGAGCCATCAGAATGCACGCTGGGTCCCTGCGCAGCTCTGCTGCCCACTGTTCTGTCCTCATGTTCTGTCCGGATGCGGCAGTGGGCCGTGGGCTGAATTTGTTTCCTTCCTCTGAAAACATCCTCCTCTGCTGGAGGTGGTCCTTCTCTGGGGAAGTAGAAATTTCAGCCCCCTTTCCCACTTCTGTTATCTGAATGCACAGATGCTGTGATGCTGCCTGGAAATGCAGACGCGGCTCCACCCTGACCCTCATGTCAGGAGCTGCCTCTTCCCAAGGTCCTGGGGGCCTGCAGGCCTTTCCAGCTACAAAGGACCTTTGGCTCCAGGGCAGGATCTCATCAGGGTCCTGGGATTAATGCCCTGGTCACCAGCGGGCCTGTGGCTCTGTGAGGCCCGGTGCTGTCTGCCATTTAGTGAGCCCTATGAGCTGGAGGGGGTACTGGCATGCAATAGGCAGCCCACTTTTCTAAGGAAAGGGCTCAAGGGGAGGTGGCTGGGGGACCCCAGATGTTGGCACTGGTGTTGCAGCCGCACCTGCTCAGGTTTGAAGGCATCGTTGAGTGTACATTGGTGGCACTTGTTTGGAAAATATCGCCCGTGGATCTCACAACTGTTTGTTGCATTTTCCTTAAACATTTCTCTTCTCAGAATGATGAGAAAACTGCCTGTGTGGGAACTCAGAGGTGCAAATTTGTTAGTCTCTCCTTTGACAGTGCTTTGTGTTCAGAGCTGTAGATGAGTTGCCCCGGATTATTTCCAGGTAAAACTGCCCTTATGAGGAGGAGAGTGGGAGAGTCCTGGAGAAGCTGCAGGGCCTGGGCTGCAGTGCCGCCCGGGCCTGGCATACATCTGCCTTTGAATCTGTGACTTAGATTGTAAATGGTGAAATGGCCTGCTTCCTGTGGGAAAGCCCTGTTTTGAAAACCTTCCCCCTTTTAGGAGCCTGGGTGTGAAGGTGCGTGTTTGAGATGTAGCCCTTCTGACGGCCAGCACGGAGGAGCCTTGCCCACTGCTGTTTTCCTGTGGTGCTGGTTCTGCTGGTCGGGTTTGCCTTGGGTAGGACCTGCCCACTCGTGGTGGCGGCTTTGCTCTGATCCGTCCACCTGCTCATGGCTGGCATCTGCCAGATGGTGCACTGGTATCCAGGCTCATTCCAGGTCCCAGGCTGTGAGAAGGGAACAGTGTGGGGTGTTCTTCTGGTGCTGGGGGCATTTCCAGCCCTGGTTCTCCGTGCAGGTGATTCTTTCTCCCAGGGCACGGTGGGCAGAGTCGGGAGACGTTCTTGGTTGTCAAACTGGGAGGTATCTGGTGGGTAGAGACCAGGGAGCCCATGGTGTCCTACAGTGGCCCCGGCAAGATCCAGCCCCGGGGTCAGTACTGCTGAGGCCGCAAAGCCCTGCTTTATGGCTGGTGGCGATTTTGATGATCATGGTGGGCAAAGGCTAGAACTCTACCTTGGCCAGGTAGTGGTTGAAAAGATGTGCGATCTCCAGTGTCTGCTTCCATTCCTTATTGTTTACTTAGGATTAAACAAAAATTCCATTATCCCAAACCCACTTTATTTTTATTTTTATTTTTTTGTCTTTTTAGGACCGCACCCAGGCATAGGGAGGTTCCCAGGCTAGGGGTCCAATCCCAGCTGTAGCTGCTGGCCTACACCATAGCCACAGCAATTCAGGATCTGAGCCGCGTCTGTGACCTACACCACAGCTCACGGCAATGCCGGATCCTTAACCCACTGAGCAAACCAGGGATCGAACCTGTGTCCTCATTGATGCTAGTCAGATTTGTTTCCACTGAGCCATGATAGGAGCTCCCCACTTTATCTTTTTAAAAATTAAAAAGAGGAGTTCCCCTTGTGGCTCAGCAGGTTAAGAACCCAACATAGTGCCCATGAGGATGTAGGTTTGATCCTTGGCCTCGCTCAGGGGGTTAAGGATCCCATGGCATTGCTGTGAGCTATGGTGTAGGTCACAGATGTGGCTTGGATCTGGCATTTATATGGCTGTGGTGCAGGCCTCAGCTGCAGCTCTGATTCGACCCCTCGCCTGGGAACTTCTATATGCTGCAGGTGTGGCCATAAAAACAAAAAATTTAAAAAGAAATTTTATAGGAGTTCCCGCTGTGGTACAACAGGATTAATTGATGGGGTCTTTAGCGGCAGGGATTTGGGTTCAATCCCTGGCCAGTACCGTGGGTTAAGGATTTGGCATTGCTGCAAGCTATGGCATAAGTTGCAGATGCAGCTCATATCCTGCATTGCTATGGTTGTGGCATAGGCCTCAGCTGCAGCTCCAATTTAACCCCTAGTCTGGGAATTTCCACATGCTGCGGGTATGGCAAAGAAAAAAAAAAAAAAGGAAACTTTATGCAATTTAAAGGTTACATTCCTTTTGCATTTATTATAAAATTTTGGCTATATTTCCTGTGTTTTACAGTACATCCTTGAGCCTGTCTTACACCTAGAAGTTTGTACCTCCCCCTCCTCTCCATTGAGAACCACCACTTTGTTTTCTGTGTCTGTGAGTCTGGTTCTTTTTTTCTTATATTCATTAGTTTGTTGTATTTTTAGATTCCACATGTAAGTGATATCATATAGTATTTATATTTCTCCGTCAGACTTATTTCACTTAGTATAGTACCCCCAAGTCCATCTGTATTGCTGCAAATGACAGAATTTAATTCTTTTTCACGGCTGAGTAATATTCCATTGTATGTATGTACCACACCTTCTTTATCCATTTATCTGTTTAGGTTGCTTCCATATCTTTGCTGTTGTAAATAGTGCTGCTGTGAACACTGGAGTGCATGTATCTTTTTGAATTAGTGTTTTTTTGGGAGTATACACCCAGGCATGAAATTGCTGGGTCATATGGTAGTTCTATTTTTAGATAGACAAATGCGGGATCCCAGCTGCATCTTCGACCTACACCACAGCTCACAGCAATGCCAGATCCTTAACCCACTGAACAAGGCCGGGGATCAAACCTGCATCCTCATGGATGCTAGTCAGATTCGTTTCTGTTGAGCCATGACAGGAATTCCCACTTGCAAATATCTATCACCATCAGTAGGTTGTCTTTTCATTTTGTTGATGGCTTCCTTTGCTGTGCAAAAGCTTTTACATTTAATTATTTTCCATTTTCTTATTTTTACTTTTATTTCCTTTGCTTTAGGAGATAGACCCAAAATAATATTGCTATGGTTTATGTCAAAGAATGTTCTGCCTATGTTTTCCTCTAGGAATTTTATAGTATCCAGTCTTACGTGTAGGCTTTAATCCATTTTGAGTATATTTTTGTATGTGTATTTGAGAATGTTCTAATTTGTCTACATGTAACTGTCCAGTTTTCCCAGCACCACTTAATTGAAGAGACTGTCTTTGCTCCGTTGTGTGTTCTTGCCTCCTTTATCATAGATTAACTGACCATGAGTACATGGGTTTATGTCTGGGCTCTCTATCCTGTTCCGCTGATCTATGTGTCTGCTAAACCCGGTTTTCCCTGCTGGGGTCCAGATGAACAGACGCCTTTATCACAGGTCGCTCTACATCTCTGTGCTTCCAGAATGTCACAGTGAAGAAGCCAGGTCCCATGCTCATGTTAGCTGGCTGGATGCTGCTTCAAAGAGCGGGGCTGGTGGGGGATGAAAGTGGCTCTTATTTATCCCATTCAACAGGGGACTCTGGTGACGATGGAGATGGGGTCTGAGAGTCCTGCTGCCAAGGGGAAGATGGGGCCCAGAGATTGGACAGCTGCCCAGCTCCCTGGCCTTGCATCCTGAGTGGGCCTTGCTGCTCTTTAAAAAGGGAATATTCTCAGAGTTCCCTGGTGGTCTAGAGGTTAAGGATCCGGTGTTGTCACTGCTGTGGCGCAGGTTTGATCCTTGGCCCAGCAACTTCCATATGCTGAGAGTGCGGCCCAAAAAATAAAATAAAAAAGAATATTCAGAGCATTAGACACATCGTATTTAACGAGAAGTATAAAAACATTTCGCAAAGCCAGAACTGAATGATCTTTGAACTATTTGCCACTGTTCCGTTCCACAGTGTCCTTCATGAGTGTAGCTAATTAAGAATGGACTTTTCCATACATTTCCTGAGCCCAGTACCTTGGGTAAACGACCTTCATGGCAGAGAAGAAGTCTCTGCCGAGTGTGTTCTCTTCCACACTGTGCTGTCTCCTTAAGCACATTTGTGCTGCTCTCTGCAAATGGCTGTGTGAAGTAATTTCCCTATAGCCTTTCTCCTCTTCCAAGACCAAATTTGGCTTGGTTTTTGTGTTTAAAGCTTTCTGAGATCCTTGTTGGAGAAGGCACCTGAGTGCATTTCACACTTGTGCTGTTGTGTAAAAGTCTTTAAAAGCTCAGTCTTCCTGAATCTGGAGGCTCCCAAGGTGCCTTATAATCGGGCTTGTGTGTTTCCAGGTTGAGGCTGACGTTGGCAGGTTTGTCTGTGCCGTGATGCAGAAGCGCTTCTCGTTTACCTGATGTAAAGCCGGGTACCTGGGCCGGAACATGTGCTTCTGGGTCTGCCCCTCCTCCCTGCATGTGTGCGCGTGCGCCATCTCTGTGCTGTGGTTTACTTCTGAGCACTTGTCACCTGCCCATTTCCATTCCTGAGCATCACCACTGCCTTAGTTTCCTGCTTGGGCTTTTGCACAGCCTTGGGGCAGATTGCTGTGCCTTTGAGCTCTAATTTTTCTCTCCCTCCTCTAGTGTCCTTGTGTGCTTGAAAGAGAGGACCTCAGACTGTGCTGTGTCACAGTCACCTGGAGGGTTCGTTAAAGTGCTGTTTTGGACCTGGCATGTGGAGGGTAGAGCCTGAGCCCTTGTGTCCCCTGTGGTGCTGAGGTGCCTGAGCCACATGCAGCCTACCTGCCAGGCCTGTGGTCACAGTGGCCTGGCCGGGGCTCTGTCTCCAGACCCCTTTCCCACTGCTCCCTGTTCCTCTAGCGACACCCAGCAGACTACCCTCCTGGTCCCTCTGCCTGGAGGCCATGGAGCTGGCTGTCTGGGCTCCTCTTCATTTGCTGGAATGCACAGCAGGGACCAGCTGCTCCAACCTTGGGGACAGGGACACAGACCCCCCCCCCTTTCTCCAGAGCAACGGCATCAGCGGAAGAGGTCAGAGGCCTTCCCTGGGGATAGAGTGTGGACCTGCCTTGCATGCCCCTCCCCCTCCCACCTCCTGGGGCTCAGCTGGGCTTGGCGGGGGTCCCTCAGGCAGGGGCGGCCCGCCTTCAGTACCCTGATGCCATCCTCCTGGGACTCTGTCCTCCTGGGACCTTCTCTGCCTGCTCCCCACCTGTCTCCTGCAGCCCCTGACGGCTGAGCTGCCCTCCCTCCCTCAGGCACGCAGGTTTGAGTTGGGTTTAGACCCCCATTTTCCTAGTGCTAGTGTGCTGACTGGTTTGCGGAGCTTGTTAAAATGCAATTTCGAGACCCCACCCCTGGAGGTTCAGACTTGGAAAGCTGAGGTGGCGCCGGACGCATGTCCCGAGAGGCTGCTGGCACCTGGGCCGCAGTGGTCCTATGGGCCGGAGCGAATGGCACTTGCCCAGACCCCCCACCCCTTCTCCCTTTGGAGGCAGAAGCACAGAAGGCCCTTTGCTGCCGGCTCCCCAGGGTGGGACGTCTGCTTCATTCTTCTGCTGGGAACAGTCGTGGAGGCCAGAGGCCACACCAGCTTCCCCCTTTGCTCCCGGCGGGAGGCTGCTGGGCCCGAAGTGGGGAGAGCGCCATGTCTCCGGCGGCAGTCTGCTTCAGCTCTGGGCTTCTGCTAGGCAAGGCTGGGAACGACTTGTTTTTTGAGTTGGCAAAAGCATGGTCTTAGATGAAAGGAAAGCTGCCAAAGTGGCGTTCCCAGGGAGGTGGTAGCTGGCCATAGTGTTTCCATGGAAGGAAGGGGGCGGGAGGTCCTGCGGGGAATGCTGGTCTTGTCCCTAGAGGCCTGGCCCCTCCTGGGGTTGCCCATGTGTGTCGGCTGAGGGTCACCACCTCCCCAAAGGGTGGGAGTCGCTGTGTAATTGAAATGCACAGAGTTCTGGGTAAGGGCAAGACTAAAACTGCAGTGTTCAGTCCTGGTGAGATTGGAAATCTTTTGTGTTAGTGAGAGGCCCTCTTTCACCCGGAGTAACAGCAGTCAGCTCCTGAGTCCAGGGTCTTGGTTGGAATCAACAGGGTGTTTGTGGCGAGCGGGGTGGAGGGGGGCTGGTAAAACCTCAGATGGCACTTCTGAGTTATGGAGGTGACCTCTAAAATTGAGTCTTCAGCTATACCTGTATTTGCAAAAAGACCCCATAATTACATGTATTTGGAACATCTTCTGCATGCATTCCTGCAGTCATGCATTTTTACATCAGAGAAATGTTTTACTTCTGAAAACTGTACTTGCAGCTCCTGGAGGCATATGTGCATGTATGAGTAAGTGCACGTGTGTGTGTGTGATGTATGCATGTATGAGTATGTGCACATGTATGTTATGTATGCATGTGCGTATGTGGTGTGTGCATATATGTGCTTGCATGTGCGCGTGCACACCTGTGTATTTGTGCAGGCACACGTATGTGGTGTGTATTTGTGTGCACGTGTATGTATTCATGCTTGTATGTGTGCATGCATGCATGCATGCATGCATGCACACACAGGCCTGTGGCATGACAGCTACCAGAAGGTGGAGTGTCTGCTTGGTTTGAAGCAGCAGTGCCAGGGCCCCCTTGCCCATTGCTGTGGTATCTGAGAAGAGCGAGGGCAGTTTTCTCAGGGTTGTGAGGGTTTCAGAGGGGGGGCTTACCCATGAGAATCCACTTTCTAAAAACAACCTGTGCTTATGCCTCTCTGCAGACCTGGCTCCTGCTGCCTCAGGCTTGAGGGGAGCCGCCCCCTCCAGACAAGGATGCCCTGAAGCCTCATGGCCCTGCGTCCTTCTTGTGGCTCTGGGAGGGCAAAGCCCAGGCTCGAGGGGCCTCCCTGGGACTGGGGACCACCTGCTTGGTGGTGTCCAGCGATGGTCCTGAGCCCCGATGGCAGCTTGCTTTGGACTGTGAGTCACTAACTGTCCTTTTTTTGGTTGTTTTAACTGAAGCACAGCTGATTTACAATATTGTGTTAGTTTCAGGTGTGTATGGCATGGTGATCTGGGTTATGGTTTTTTGCAGGTTATATTCCATTATAGGTTATTACAACACAGTGGCTATAAGGTCCATCCTTGTTACTTGTCTATTTTACATGTTATTGTTTGTAACAAATTGATGGTTACGATGGGGGAGGGAGGTGGGGAAGGATAAACTAGAAGTATGGGATTAACAGATACAAACTAACTGGCCTTTCTGAGCTTGGCTTTAAGTCAGGTGCACATCAGACTTTTATTCGTGTGCTGTTCAAGCTGAGCTCACAGAGGTGATGTATGTCGCCTTGTCATCAGCGGCAAGGTTTTGTGCCCATCCATGGGCTGCAGATGAGGCTGACTCCTGGCCTTTCTCTCAGCTGTTCCTTTCCTGTGGCCCAGGTCCCTGCAGTGGGGCCGCCGGGCCCTTTCCGGGCCGCAGGGCTTTCTGCTCTGGGCTTGGTCCTCTCCATCCACTCCCCTCTCCCTCCTGGGCCTGGCAGCCACTGCAGTGGGGAATTTGGCTGATAGTTTTGTGTGTTAAGGTCTTGTGGCTGTAATGATTTTCCTTCTCGCAAAAATTCCAATGATTGGAATTTCTCAGCTGTTTGGGTTCTGGCTAAGTGGGACTCAATTTCATCTAAGGACTTAAAAGCTTGGTTTTCTGAGGTTACTGTTGAAGATGCTGAGGAAGGAAGATATTTTGATAAGCCAGTGGACACAAGCTGTTATGCTTTCAAAACTCCTCCTCCTTCTGGTCCTTAGTAGCTAAGGTGTCTGCACACAGCACAGCCTTGCCCTTGGCTTGGTTCTCTGCCACTGGCATTGCTGCAGTTAATGGCATTTTCCGTCTCCCGAGTCCTTACCTACGTCGTTAACCTTAGCTTGTGCCACTTTGTTACAAGCTAAGCGAATGCACAGAGTAAAATCCTAAAATGTGTCATGCAGTATTATATTGTAAACCTGTAAAAATTCTTAAAGTTAGTGGTTTGGAAAGATTTTCATGAGAACTCCTTTGGCTAAAAGGTAATAAATTCCTTAAAATAACTGAACTTTGGCTTATAACAAGGTCATGATTTGGCAGTGTCCATGTTTTCAAAACTTTCCAGAATGCAGAGGAGGAAATGATTCTGAGACAATGTAGTGATTTAAAAAATAAAGATAATAAATTAACATTTGCATTATTTGCCAGTAGTTGATTTCCTCTCTTCCACCTTTTTATCCCACATTCTGAATAAAGGAAGAACTAGAAGATTAGCTATACTTTTTTTTTTTTTTTTTTTTCTGGTTGGAATTGATTTTGCAGAAGTGGAAATTTGGCAGCAGGGATGGAAACTAGCAAATCAGTTTACAGTGTTCTGTGCTTAGTTTAATGAAACCCGCAAGAATGAGGAAAGACTCTGTGACCTCAAATAAGAGAAGGCCAAACCGCGTAGGTTTTCTGGAATTTTATTTTTACCCTATTAATTCAGTAGCATGTAGAACAGCATGTCCAGACTGTAGTTGGTTAATAGTTGCCTCCAAGTGGGTAGAATTTCAACTTCAGGAGTTATTTTTTGATGATCTCATGGAGAAAATGCTGGGAAATATTTTCTAAGAATAGTGTAAAATGAAGAGGAATGTGGTAATTTTTAAAGTAAAAGCTGTGACCTAATGGAATATAAGTATTTGGCTGAGGACTGTCTTTACAACCAGACGCTGACCTCTCACGAACTTGACCTCTAATGAAGTAGTAGAACCATGTATCTGTTTTCAATTAAAGTGATTGATTAACATGGGAAAATTGGAGCATCTGTATTTCTTTCACGTGAAAAGGGCTGGAGGACTTTTCTTTGAATGATGGTTTCCCGGGTTCCTGGCGCTCCCACCGACCTAACGTGGCTCGCGTGTAGTGGATCAGAGCTTTAGTGTCCGAGTTACTTCCCCACAGAGGTTCTCGTCTCATCCTGGGCTGGCCCTGCCTTCAAGCCTGCCCCTGCCTGTGTTCTTTCACTCCCCCACTGGGGGGCTGACCCCCGCTCTTCCCAGGTAGCCCTTCCCTCACCACCAGCGGTGGCTCCTGTCACCTGGACATGCTGTGGTTCACTTGAATGCCTGCCTTCAAGCAGGTGCTCTCTGCTGAGGGGTCTGCTGTGCACGGAACATACATCATTAGGGGGCTAGGAGTGACCCTGACCTGCCAACCACCAGGGCTGTCTAGTGCTTGGTTACTGGGGACCCCTGGGGGCTGGTTAGACGTGTAGACCAGCCATGTCTGAACCTGCCCTGCTCTGGAGTACAAGGTAGCTCTCATGCCAGGCCTATTGTCATGACCATTTACAAGTTTATCGAAGCATTGAAAGCCAAGGGCAAAGGTCTTTCAGTAGTGGAATGTGTTTTCATTAAGTTATTTCAGGATACCAGGTCCTGGACTTTACGTGAAGAGTTTACACACAGATTGCGTAGACGGAGTGACTTCTGTTAGCTGCTGCTCTCTGGTTTGTCTGCAGGGCTGTGTTGTGAAGGATGGTCCTTCAGGACGCCCTAAATCACGGGTAGCTCTGCAGGCTGGGAGGGTAGGGAACCACAGGGGAGACAGCTGATGTTGTGACGAACGTGGGGTTATTACTTTGTTAATAATCATTCATTAAGTGCCTTAGTTAATGCCCAGACCAGGATTTTAGAACCCCCGGTCGCAACTCATTGGCAGGTGGTGAAATCGTTTTTACTAGGTTATCACCAGCAGTGAAAAAGTGACTTGCAGCAGAGGAGACAGTGGGATGTAGGTCACATCGTCAGGCTGAGTAGTTTTAGAAACTTTAAAAATGTTATACATGCGATAAGTATATATGAATATTTGCTGTTACAGCTCAGTGTATGTATATGTCCGTCCATGCATATGCATGTTGATGTATTTATATATGTGTGCATGTGTGTAGGTGCATGTGTGCAAATACATGCACATGTATATTGCATTAAAAATGTTGGACAGTATAAAGCGGCTAATACCATGGAGGGGTTACAGAGGAAGGATTAAAAGACATAGTGTGTGTAGTTTAACAGAGGAGAAAGATGAAGCATAGGTGTTTTTTATTGGCTCAGTTTGCTGAAATGATTGCTGTGTCCCCAGATATCGGTGAACAGTGAACAGTTTGCTGGTCAGTACTGTTGGGAAGCAGGGTGTTAGGGTTTGAAACTGCTGTGGTTCCTTCAGAGCTGTCCTGCCCCTAATGGAGTCAGTATTCAGAGTCCAGTGAGACCTAATCAAGACCCAAGTGACTTTGACCTGAACTCCATTCTGCACTGCGGAGGCCCCTTGGGAGCGCCTGTCGTGGTTGCCTTGGTGAACGGCCAGCGTCTGTGAAGCATGAGTGGAGCCCCAGCGTGGTCCCATGTGACACTGGCAGAGCCTCTGCCCGTGGCTTCCGTTTCTGGCCGGACAGGTGGGCGGAGGGAAGCCCGTGGGGGTGGGGGGCGTGGTCTCCTCAACCTCACCTCTTGGTGCCCCTGGCAGCACCTGCGTGCTTGTCCTGGGATCTCTGTGCAGAGGCCCTGGCAGCTGCTGGCCTCCTTCCAGCTGGCGGGGTCCCGCTTGCCCACTCCCCCCTCTGCAGCAGTGTCTGGATCCCAGCCACGGTTTCCTAGGGGCTCCCCGACCCTCTGGTTGCAGATGCCAGGGGCCTGCACGTGCGGTCGCTTGTGTACCTGGTGGCTGATCACTGGCGTAGTGGGTTGGGGTGGATTTTGACGCCCTGGGTTTCTTCTTCCCGTTCCTGTGATTTGACGCCTCCCACAGCACCGCTCCCTCCCGGGGCCCTGGGCTCAACCATAGAGGCAGCTCTCCACCTAGAACCGCGTCTGTATTTGAGGTTATCTGTTAATAGAGGTCAGTCAGATTAAGGAGAACAGTCTTTATCTTTGGCTTATGAAAAACGGTCTTGACATTTTATTATGATAGCACAGACTTGTTTGTGCCTGTCCTATTTCCCATGGTACATTTTGGGTTTTCCGGAAATGACAACCTAGGCCCTCCTTAATTTCTGATGGTACATGGCAGGAAGCTTGGGACATAACAGGTCTGCAGAATAATTCTGCCTCACCAACATGGGCCGAGCCTGCTGCGCCCCCTCCACCTCTAGCTGTTAGGGTCAGGACTCTTGTGAACCAACAAGGTCCACAGCATCTGCACTGTCCTTGCTTGTAGGATGTTGAGCGGAGTGGCTGGAAGGGTCGGAAATCTGCTTATAGTGAACAACTTGTTGCTGTTTCCAGAGTACTAAAGAGTGGGGTGGAACATAATAGGACAACAAAAATACACCTTAGTTTTCATAGGTATGCCCAAGAATAAAGCATCTTTTTTTTTTTTGTCTTTTTGCCATTTCTTGGGCCGCTCCCGCGGCATATGGAGGTTCCCAGGCTAGGGGTCTAATCGGAGCTGTAGCCACTGGCCTACGCCAGAGCCACAGCAACGCGGGATCCGAGCTGCATCTGCAACCTACACCACAGGTCACGGCAATGCCGGATCGTTAACCCACTGAGCAAGGGCAGGGACCGAACCCGCAACCTCATGGTTCCTAGTCGGATTTGTTAACCACTGCGCCACGACGGGAACTCCAAAGCATCATTTTTGATGCCTCAGTTATGTCTTATTTCTTATTTATAACCATTTGATTTGATCGCTGTGTGGATCAGCCTGTAGGATGGAATAGGGTTCAAATCCTAGCTCTGCATCTCACTCTCTGTGTGACCTAGGACAAGTTACCTAAATGCTCCAGGCCCTGGTGTTCTCCTCTGTCAGTAAGAGCACTAGTAGCACGCACGGCAGGCTGCTGTGAGGGGTAAATGAGATGGCAGTGTAAGGTGCCAGGCTGGGTACCAGGCACATGTGAATTATTATTAAATGTAATGAGCAAGATGCCTGAGTATCTTGATGTGTTTGATTTTTTCTTGTCATGATTGTCCACACAGGAGGTTGGAAGCACGGCCCACTGCCATGTTGGCTGTGAAGCGGCTGCCCTGCTTCCCTCATAGGTGGTTCTGACCTCTGTAAAGATGGAAGATGGAGCTTCTGAACTTTGCAAGGGGTTCAGCTGCCTGTGTAGTTTAGTGTAAGGCCTGGGCTCTGAGAGGGCAGGACGTTTGTCAGGAGGTGGTGGCCCAGCCCAGCTTGGCTGGGTTGGCTCCCCTTCCTCCTTGGCTCTGCTTCTCAGTTCTCAGGGCCCAAGACGGGGCACCTGGCAGGGCAGGCAGGCAGCACCCATCTAGCCCTGCAGAGGAGCTGTTGGTGGCCCTGCGTATGGTGCTGTCCTGTGGGGCCACCTCTGTGTTCCCAGAAGTGACAGGAAGCCAGGAAGGTTTAGGAGGAGACCTGGCATCTATTTCCTCTGATCTTTTTATGTAACTGAAGTCTGTACCTATGTCTGACACAGTGTCCGCCAGCAGCTGAGATTCTGCACTTGTCCAGGCACTTGTGTTTCAGGGCCCTCCTCATAGGACTTGGGCCCAGGACTGAGCTGACAGAGGAAGGACCCTGCAGTGGCCTGTCCCCTGACCTGTCGTCCTTCACCTCCGTGAGAAGGCAAGGCATTGGGAGGGTTAGGCTGAATATGCCTCGCTCCCCTGGGACTTCAATCCTCTACCAGGTGTGTGACCTTCCCTGCTCTGGTGCAAGGAGGTCCCCTCCCCTTTTCTTGCTCTACTTCTCACCAGCTCCGGCCTCCCAGGCTACAGCCACCGAGGCCATGTGCTGTGCAGACTGCTGGACATGTGTCAGGAGGTGGCTTTGGGAGGTGGCTTGGGGCCGGTAACATTACCAGCCCTGAAGGACTGTCCTCAGGCGTCTGGAGCGCTGGCCTGGTATGGAGGCCCTCTGCCTGTGCCATTTCGTGGTTTCCCTGTTTGGGGTGCGGTCCTGATGTCCTGTCCCCTTTCTCAGAAGCGCGGGCTTGGGGCACAGCAGTGCTTGGTGAGGCAGTGGGCGGGTCTGAGGGTGCAGGGGCAGCGTGGACTCTCACTCTGGGGCTGTGTCTTGCTCTGCCTGCTCAGAGGTGGCCCCGGGACCCCTCCAGCTCCCTGCTGAGGCATTGCCTGTTTTCACACATAGGGAGCAGCCCAAGAGACTTGAAATTATGCTGAGAAGGGGTGACTTTATTGAACTTGTCTGCTTCACATGTCGTGGGACTGGTGCTTTTAGTTTTTCTTGGCCTGAGGGGCAGCTTTCTGCTGCCCACGAGGCTGAGCACAGGGCCGAAGCCTGGAGATAATGTTCAGGCTGTTGAGTGATTTATGAGGGAGGAGGAATTATAATAAGATCCTGGTATAGATTTCAGCAGAGTCTGATGTGTTTCTGTAATGAGCGAAGTTTTTATTTTGTACTCTATTCAGTAATATAACAGATTTCAGTATTTTAAAATTTCCCTTTTATTATATCAGTCTTTTCAAATTCTAAAATAGACACAATTTGAGTCAAGATATTCTTTCAATAAAAAAACAGTAATTTATCTCTCAAGGATAGCAGAAACTGAATGATTTATGCATTCAACTTTTATTTTAAACAGATCTTAAATAAAATCTTGCTTAAAAGAATTACAGGACTTCCCTTTGTGGCTCAGTGGTTAACGAACCCTACTAGCATCCATGAGGACACCGGTTTGATCCCTGGCCTCGCTCAGCAGGTTAAGGATCTGGTGTTGCTGTGAGCTGTGGTGTAGGTCACAGATGTGGCTCGGATCCTGCGTTGCTGTGATAGGCCGGCAGTTACAGCTCCGACTGGACCTATAGCGTGGGAACCTCCATATGCTGCGGATGCAGCCCTAAAAAAAAAAAAAAAAAAAAAAAGACAAAAATAAAATCATCTTAACCTTTGAAATAGATTGTCATAAAGCTGACATTAGCTTTTTGTTTCATAATTAGAGCCAGGTTATTTGACCTACACAGTTTTTTTTCCATTTTGATTTGGAATGTATTATACAAATGAAAAATTAAGAATTTTATTACATTTATAGTAGTACAGTGATCATCATAACCAAATTTTATAGCATTTCCATCCCAAACCCCCAGCACATCCCCCCACCCCCCGCAACCTGTATCCTTTGGAAACCATAAGCTTTTCAAAGTCTGTGAGTCAGCATCTGTTATGCAAAGAAATTCATTGTGACCTTTTTTTAAATTCTACATGTATGTGATAGCGTTTGATGATGGTGGCTATCTGACTGACTTCACTTATCATCATAATATCTAGGTCCATCCATGTTGCTACAAATGCTGTTATTTCTTTCCTTTTAATGGCTGAATAATATTCCATTGTGTATATGTACCACATCTTCTTTACCCACTCCTCTGTCAATGGACATTTAGGTTGTTTCCATGTCTTGCTATTGTATAGAGAGCTGCAATGAACATTGGAGTACGTGTATCTTTTCAAGTCATGGTTTTCTCTGGATGGACGCCCAGCAGTGGGATTGCTAGATCAAATGGTAATTCTATTTTTAGTTTTCTGAGCAGTCTTCATATTGTTTTCCACAGTGGTTGCACCAGTTTACATTCCCACCAACAGTGTAATAGAGTTCCCTTTTCTCCACACCCTCTCCAGCACTTATTGTTTGTAGACTTTTGGATGATGGCCATTCTGGCTGGTGTAAGGTGGTGCCTCCTAGTAGTTTTGATTTGCATTTCTCTAATAATGAGTGATGTTGAACATGCTTTCATGTGTTTTTTGGCCATCTGTATGTCTTCTTTGGAGAATTGTCTGTTTAGATCTTCTGCCCAGTTTTTGATGGGGTTGTTTGTTTTTTTTGGTATTGAGTGGTAGGAGGTGTTTAAAAATGTTGGAGATTAATCCCTTTTCAGTTGATTCATTTGCAGATATTTTCTCCCATTCTGTGGGTTGTCTTTTCGTTTTGTTTAGAGTTTCCTTTGCTGTGCAGAAACTGTTAAGTTTAATTAGGTCCCATTTGTTTATTTTTGTTTTTACTGTCATGACTCTAAGAGGTGGATCTGAGAAGATATTGCTATTGTTTATGTCAGAGAGTGTTTGGCCTATGTTTTCCTCTAAGAGTTTGATAGTGTCTGGTCTTATATCTAGGTCTTTAATCCACTTTGAGTTTATTTTTGTGTATTGAGTTTATTTTTGTGTATGGTGTTAGGGAGTGTTCTAATTTCATTCTTTTCCATGTGGCTGTCCAATTTTCCCAGCACCACTTATTGAACAGGTTGTTTTTTCTCCATTGTATATTCTTGCCTCCTTTGTCATGGATTAGTTGACTGTAGGTGTGTGGGTTTAATTCCGGGCTTTCTATCCTGTTCCACTGATCTACATTTCTGTCTTTGTGCCAGTACCATATGATTTTGATGATTGTTGCTTTGTAGTATAGTCTGAAGTCTGGGAGCCTGATTCCTCCAGCTCCTTTTTTCTTTCTCAGGATGGCTTTGGCTATTCTGGATCTTTTGTGCTTCCAAACAAACTTTAAAATATTTTGTTTGAGTTCTGTGAAAAATGTCCTTGGTAATTTGATAAGGATTGCATTGCATCTGTAGATTGCCTTGGGTGGCATAGTCATTTTGATATTGACTCTTCCAATCCAAGAGCATGGTATGTCTTTCCATCTATTTGTGTCATCTTTGATTTCTTTCATCAGTGTCTTACAGTTTTCAGAGTACAGGTTTTTTGTCTCTTTATGTAGGTTTACTCCTAGGTATTTTATTCTTTTGGATGCGATGGGAAACAGGATTGCTTCCCTAATTTCTCTTTCTGCTCTTTCATTGTTTGTGTATAGAATGCTGTCGATTTCTGTGTATTAATTTTGTATCCTGCGACTTTGCCAAATTCGTTGATGAGCTCTAACAGCTTTCTGGTCGAGTCTTTAGGATTCTCTAGGTATAGTATCATGTCATCCGCAAACAGTGATAGTTTTACTTCTTCCTTTCCAATTTGGATTCCTTTTATTTCTTTTTCTTCTGATTACTGTGGCTAGGACTTCCAAAATTATGCTGAACTGTAGTGGCGAGAGCAGACATCCTTGTCTTGTTCCCGATCTCAGTGGGAATTGTTTCAGCTTTTCACCATTAAAAATGATGTTAGCTCTGGGTTTGTCATATATGGCCTTTATTATGTTGAGGTAGATTCCCTCTATGCCCACTTTCTGAAGGGTTTTTATCAGAAATGGGTGTTGGATTTTGTCAAAGGCTTTTTCTGCGACTATTGAGAGGATCACGGGGCTTCTACAGTTTGCTAATGAGGTGTATCACACTGATTGATTTGCAGATATGGAAGAACCCTTGCATCCCTGGGATAAATCCCACTTGATCATGATGTACAATCCTTGGAATGTATTGTTGGTTTTGGTTTGCTAGTATTTTGTTGAGGATTTTTGCATCGATGTTCATCAGTCAGATTGGCCTGTAATTTTCTTTTTTTGTGGAATCTTTGTCTGGTTTTGGTATCAGGGTGATGGTGGCCTCATAGAATGAGTTTGGGAGTGTCCTTTCCTCTGCTATTTTTTGGAATAGTTTCAGAAGGGTAGGTGTTAGCTCTTGTCTAAATGATAGAATTCACCTGTGAAGCCATCTGGTCCTGGACTTTTGTTTGTTGGAAATTTTTTCATCATAGTTTCAATTTCAGTGCTTGTGATTGGTCCATTCATCTTTTCTATTTCACCTAGGTTTAGTCTTGGAAGATTTTACCTTTCTAAGAATTTGTCTATTTCTTCTAGGTTTTCCATTTTATTGGTATATAGTTGCATATAGTAGTCTCTTATGATCCTTTGTGTTTCTGTGATGTCCGTTGTTACTTCTCCTTTTTCATTTCTAATTTCATCGATTTGAGTCCTCTCTCTTTTTTTCTTGATGAGTCTGGATAAGGGTTTATCAATTTTGTTGATCTTTTCAAAGAACCAGTTTTTCATTTCATTGATCTTTTCTATGGTTTTCTTTGTTTCTATTTCATTGATTTCTGCTCTGATCTTTATGATTTCTTTCCTTCTGCTAACTTTAGGTCTTGTCTATTCTTCTCTCTCTAGTTGCTTTAGATGTAAAGTTAGCTTGTTTGTTTGAGCTTTTTCTTGTTTCCTGAGGTGGGCTTGTATTGCTATAAACTTCTCTCTTAGAACTGCTTTTGCTGTGTCTCATAGGATTTGGAGTGTCTTATGTTTGTTGTCATTTGCTTCTAATATTTTTAAATTTCCTTTTTGATTTCTTCAGTGATCCATTGGTTGTTTAGTAGCATGTTGTTTAGTCTCCACATGTTTGTGTTTTTTGAAGTTTTTTTTCCTTGTTGTTGATTTCCAGGTGTATAGTGTTGTGGTTGGAAGATGCTTGGTGTGATTTCAGTTTTCTTAAAGTTACCGAGGCTTGATTTGTGGCCCTGAATGTGATCAATCCTAGAGAATGTTCCGTGTGTACTTGAGAAGAATGTGAATTCTGTTGCTTTTGGATGGAATGTCCTATAAATATCTATTAAGTCCATCTGGTCTAATGCTTCATTCAGGGCCTGTGTTTCCATATTGATTTTCTGTCTGGATGATCTGTCCATTGCTGTAAGTGGGGTGTTAAAAGTTCCCTGCTGTTATTGTGTTACTGTCAATCTCTCCTTTTAAGGTTGTTAGCAGTTGCCTTATGTATTGAAGTGCTCCTATGTTGGGTGCGTAGATATTTAAAATTGTTATATCTTCTTCTTGGATTGATCCTTTGATCATTATGTAATGCCCTTCCTTATCTCATATAATATTCTTCATTTTAAGGTCTATTTTGTCTGATATGAGTACTGCTACTCCAGCTTTCTTTTGATTCCCATTGGCATGGAATATTTTCTTCCATCCTCTCACTTTCAATTTGTATGTGTCCTTAGAAGTGAAGTGGGTCTCTTGAGGACAGCAGATATGTGGGTCTTGTTTTTGTATCCATTCAGCCAGTCTGTGTCTTTTGGTTGGGGCATTTAGTCCTCTTACAGTTAAAGTAATTATTGATATGTATGTTCTTATTGCCATTTTATTAACTGTTTTGGAGTTGGTTTTCTTGCTCTTTTTTCTTCCCTTCTTCTGTTTTCTCCTCTTGTGGTTTGATCACTATCTTTAGTGTTGTATATGAGTTGATTTTTCTTATTTATATGTGTATCTAGAGTAGATTTTTGGCTTGCAGTTACCCTGAAGTTTTGATATAGGAGTATATATATATATATATATGCAAGATTGTTGTAAGTTGTTGGTCTCTTAATTGCAAGTGCATCTCCAGTGTCCTGCATTTGTAGCCTCCTCTTCTCACGATTCCTGATTTTGGTAGCATATTTGTGTGTGGATGATTTCCTGCCTGTACTGTGTATAGGTCTTTACTGCTGAGCCTTGTATTTTGTGAGTTTTTTTTGTTTGTTTCTAGTTGCAGCCTTTTCTGCCTAGAGAAGTTCCTTTAGTGTTTGTTGTAAAGCTTGTTTAGTGTTGCTGAATTCTCTTAGCTTTTTCTTATCTGTGAAGCTTTTGATTTCTCCTTCAAATCTGAATGAGAGCCTTGCTGGGTAAAGTAATCTTGGTTGGAGGTTTTTTCCTTTCATCACATTAAGTAAATCATGCCACTCCCTTCTGGCCTGCAGATTTGCTGCTGAAAAATCTGATAACCTTATCGGGGTTCCCTTATATGTTATTTGTTTCTTTTCCCTCACTGCTTTCAGTATTTTCTATTTGTCTTTAATTTTGGTTAGTGTTTCAGGATGTTCCTCCTTGGGTTTATTTTATATGGTACTCATTGTGCTTCCTGGATGTGAGTGAGTGGTTCCTTTCCCATACTAGGGAAGTTTTTGGCTATTATCTCTTCAAATATTTTTTCTGTCCCCTTCTCTCTCTCTTCTCTTTCTGGTACCCCTATAATACACATGTTGGTGTATTTACTGTTGTCCCAGAGTTCTCGGAGACTCTCTTCATTTGTTTTCAATCTTTTTTCTCTTCTGTTTTGCATCAGTGATTTCCAGTAGTCTGTCCTCCACCTCGCTTATTCGTTCTTTTGCCTCTTACATTCTGCTGTTGGTTGCTTCTAATGAATTTTTTATTTCAGTTATTGTATTTTGCATCTCTGCTTGTTTAAGTTTTTTTTTTGTCTTTTGTTGTTGTTATTGTTGTTGTTGTTGTTGTTGTTGCTATTTCTTGGGCTGCTCCCGCGACATATGGAGGTTCCCAGGCTAGGGGTTGAATTGGAGCTGTAGCCACCGGCCTACGCCAGAGCCACAGCAACGCGGGATCCGAGCTGCGTCTGCAACCTACACCACAGCTCACAGCAACGCCGGATCGTTAACCCACTGAGCAGGGCAGGGACCAAACCCGCAACTTCATGGTTCCTAGTCGGATTCGTTAACCACTGCGCCACAACGGGAACTCCTTGTTTAAGTTTTAAATCTTGTATTTCATTGTTCAGTGTTTGCTGTAAATTTGTCTCCAGTTCAATTCCAATGACTTACATCATCTTCAGCATCATCAGTCTAAAATCTTTTTCCTGGAGGATGATAATCTCCAGATCACTTAGATGTTTTGCTGGGGTTTTCTCTTGCTCTCTTATCTAAGAGACAGTTCTCTGCCTTTTCATTTTTATAGGTTTTTGGTGTGGTGTCCTTTTTGCAGGCAATAGAGTTGTAACCTCTCTTACTTCTGGTGTCTGCCCCCCTTGTGGCTGAAGTTGGTACAGAGGCTTGCTGTAGGCTTCCTGATAGGAGGGACTGATGCCTGCCCACTGGCAGGTGGAGCTGATTCCTCTCCCTCTGGTGGGTGGGGCTTTGTCTCTGGGTGAGATTAGAGGCAGCTGTGTGCCTGGGGGTCTTTAGGCAGCCTGTTTACTGATGGGTGGGGCTGTGATCCTGCCTGGATTATTGTTTGGCCTGGGGCTTCTCAGTGCTGATGGGTGGGGCCTGATTTTCCCAACATGGCTACCTCTAGAGAAACACATGCTGATAAATATTCCTGAGAGCTTTGTCTCCAATGTCCTTCCCTACAAGTCACCCTGTTTTCCTTGGAGATCCTCCATGAACTGCAGTCAGGTCCAACCCAGATTCCTATGAAGCCTCTGCTTTGCCCTCAGACCCAGTGCACATGAAAGTTTGTGTGCACCCTTCAAGAATGGGGTCTCTGTTTCCCTGAGTCCCATGGAGCTCCTGTGCACAAGCCCCACTGGCCTTCAATGCCAGATGCTCTGGGGGCTCTTTCTTCCAATGCCAGATCCCCAGGTGTGGGGATTGATGTAGGATTCAGAGCTCTCACTCCTGTAGGTGAGTCTCTGTGAACCAGTTACTTTCCAGTCTGTGGGCTTCCCACCTGGGAGGTATGGGGTTGCTTATATCATGTAATTCCTCCTCCTACCTCTTGATATGGCCTCCTCTTTGTCTTCTGGAGTAGGACATCTCTTTGAAAGTTTCCAGTCCATTTGGTTGAAGGTCGTTCAGCATTTGGTTGTAGTTTTGTTGTTTTTATGAGAGAAGGTGAGCCCCAGTCCTTGTTCTGCCATCTTATTCCTGTCTCTTAGGGATTTTTTTTTATTTGTTTTTTTACCTTCGGCTGGTAGCCCAGTGCCAGAGAAGTGGTAAGGCTATTTGGCCAAGTGGTAACTACTGAGCACCATTTCTAAGCACTGGCTCAGGTGCACAGGTAATATGAAATAAGTGGAAGTGGCCCAATTGTTCATCACTTAGGTGTTGAGCTTGAGGCTAAGTGTCTTCCACCCATTTTGAAGTTGATTTTGAGGCTCTGAGCTCTGCTTTAATTTAAATTCTATTGCTTTGGTCTTATTGCTGATAACTAGAGATTAGCAAATCATAGCTCTTTTGATTTGGCTTATTTTGAAAATATGTTAAGAGCCTCCCATGGGTTCATATTCTTCAACATCTTGGCAATGGCAGGGTGATGGTGATGTTGGTTCTTGCCCCAAGGAGCTCATGGTCAAGTAGGAGAAATGAATTTTCGCTTTTGGATGGATGAGGCAGTTAGGGAGGGCTGTTTTTACATGCTAGTTATGTGTGCATTCAATATATATGTATTTATTTTATATAACCCCATATTTAGTTAATTACTAAATTAAATTTGTTTACTGTCGCTGCAAAACAAACCATAAACTCAATGGCTTAAACCAACATCTACATGCTATTCCACAGTTTCCACAGTTAGGAGTCTGGGATGTGGCTTAGCTGGTTCTCTGCTCAGGATCTCAGAAGGCTGCACTCAGGCTGTCACTCAGCTGTGCTCTCTTCTGGACATGTCAGTGGTAGAAGTGGCCACTGCTACACTCACCGAAGTTGTTGGCAGAATTCACTTCCTTGTGGCTGTGGGACTGCTGTTCTGTTTCCTGGTTGGCTGTCAGCTGGGGACCATTCTCAGCTCCTGGAGGTGCCTGTGGCTCCTTCACGTCTTCAGAGCCAGGAAGGGAGTCCCTCACCTTCTACTGGGCCAAGAGGCTCACTTCGTACAGTCTGATCAAAGGAATGATGTCCCATTATTCTTGTCATATTGTGCTGGTTTGAAGCAAGTCATAGGTTCTGCCTGTGCCCAGGAGGGGATGATGCAAAGACTGGCCCCACTGAGGTCACCTTAGAGTTCCATCCACCACACACATTTTTGGTTATTCTACTGACTTCTGTTCCCAAGATTTTTAAATCCCGGAAAGGCAGACGAGAGTGGTCCCAGCCGAGGAATGATGCTGTCACCTGGACTCAGAAGTGGCTTGTTTTCTGAGGTTGCGGGTTCGATCCCTGGCCTTGCTCAGTGGGTTAAGGATCCGGCTTTGCCATGAGATGTGGTGTAGGTCGCAGATGCAGCTTGGATCTGGCATTGCTGTGGCTGTGGTGTAGGCCAGCAGCTGTAGCTTCGATTAGACCCCTAGCTTGGGAACCTCCATGTGCTGTGGGTGCAGTCCTAAAAAGCGAAAAAAAAAAAAAAAAAGAAGTGGGTTGTTTTCTTCTCTCAATAGGTAGAAAGCAGGAGGAAAAAGTTATGTGTGTAGGGCCGCATATCTGTAGGAAGGAGATACAGAAAACAGAGGCTGATAGCACATGAGTTCGGGTGGCCGTCCACTGGCATCTCACAGGGTCATCTGGCCAGATGCAGTCATTTTTTTATCTGGCTGATCACCATGAGTGACATATGGTAGGAGCATGCTTTGGGGACAGGTCTCCTGGGGAGTGCACTGTGGTACACCAGCTAGACAGGTGGTGGCTCACTCAGCCTTGGACAGGTGTGTAAGCCTGCTCGCTGGCAGGCAGGGAGCTGGGAGCTGCTTTGTAAGGCCGACCTGGCAGGAGCACTGTGTGCTCATCCGCTTGGGAGGAGGAGCTGGCGACAGTGTGTGACCTGGAGCTGGGCTGTTGGAAGCATGTTCTTCCTGCAGGAGGCTGGAGGGCAGGGGTCAACAGCCTTGCACACAGTGATGGATGTTGTCACCTTAGCTAGGTCTTTGCTAAGCGGGCGTCAGGTTGCTTCCACACAATTAGACGAGTTTCGGAGGAGGAAAAAGATGCTCCTGGGCCTGCCTCCCTTTACAGTGAAGGGTCAGTGTGGTCAACACTTTTGGTTGTTAAGAAGGAAAATGGGGAGTTCCCGTCATGGCGCAGTGGTTAACAAATCCAACTAGGAACCATGAGGTTGTGGGTTCAATCCCTGCCCTTGCTCAGTGGGTTAATGATCCAGCATTGCCGTGAGCTGTGGTGTAGGTCGCAGACACGGCTCGGATCTCGCGTTGCTGTGGCTCTGGTGTAGGCTGGCAGCTGCAGCTCCGATTCAACCCCTAGCCTGGGAACCTCCATGTGCCATGGGAGCAGCCCAAGAAATGGCAAAAAGACAAAAAAAAAAAAAAAGAAAAAAAAAGAAAAAAAAAAGAAAATGGTCTTTTCACAGCCGTCTCTAGGATGCTTAGGATGTCTACAACTAACAAAGCCTCTAATCCAATGAGGACATTGTCCAGTACACGTTCGTGGCCCCTCGTTGAAGGCTTTGATGCTTATGTTACTCATTTTGATATTTGTGCCTTTCACGGTGCCCGTCCTCAGATATTTTTTGGAGCTTGGGGAAGGGGTGGCGCACTAAGAGATGGGGGAAATGGCTCAGCGGAATGGTTTACTTTTCCTTTCAGCAGTTCGAGTTCTGCATCTGTAACCTCAAATCGCCGACTCCAGGTTGGGCCATTCTCCAGAACTGAGCCAGTTTTCAAACAGCTTAAAAGGTGAGTATAACTAGACACTCTCCTCTTTGATAGTGTTTGACAGGCACAGCTTGTCACGGATGAACCATTCGGAGATGGTTCCTCTCAAGAAAGTGGTCCCAACTCCTAGATCCCCAAACCATCTAACCAGTGTAACTTTTTCTGATAGGAGGAATGGCATGATAACAGAGTAAATGTGACTTTTCTTCTTTAATACACAAGTATATTCACAGTGGGCTGTGAATGTATGTAAAATGTATATTTCTCTTTTTCCAGCTTTATTAGGATATAATTGACATATAACATGTGTAAGCTTAAGGTGTACAGTGTGTTGATTTGAAATACCCATGTGTTTCAGAATGCTTACCAGCAGAGCATTAGCTAATACCCCCATCACATCAGCTAATTATCATTTCTTCTTTGTGGTGAGAATGTGAAATAGGTATTTCTAGATTTTCGAGAATATCTGAAGACAAATAACCTTACTGTTCCAATTGTATTTATTGCTGAGCCTGAGTGTTTAAAACATCTAAGATGGGGGAGAAACAGGATGCTGTTTTTCTCCTTCTGGGTTTTTGTTCTGCTTAGCTCCCAGCCTCATGAGATGGGTGTCAGAGCAGGACTGCTGTGAGAGGCGAGGGGCAACCGTGCTTTGCAGGGCCCCTGGCATGGAGCACCTGGAGTGGGCACCAGCTCCCCGTTCCCGCTGATGGAAGGGCGGGCAGTTGGCTTTTCTTTTGCTGTTGGGAGCACAGCTGACCTGTGCTGTGAAGGGGTGTGACCTCCTGATAGGCTGCCTTCTTGTCCCTGTGTGTTTCTTCTTGGAGGGTGGGATATAAGTGGCCCGGCCTCAGGGCATCTGGGGTAGAAGCTTGGGTGGCAGTTGTGTGTGGTCACCTCTGCATGTCCTCAGACACAGAGCCCAGCTTAGAGCCACCCCAGTGTGGGTGGTCAGCGCAGGTGCCAGCCTAGAGCATCCCGCCGGCCTGGCTCGGAGCTGCCCAGAGAGACTTGTCAGGTGAAGTGACTGATGGAGGTCCCAGAGGCCTTTTCATTTATGGTGGTGGCAGGAACAGACAAGGCTCTTGGAGAGCCAGCAAGGGTGTAATGTGCTTCCTCACTGAGAGCCTTGAGTGTCCGTGGCCTCTGTGGAGGTTGGAAGCTTCCAGAAACCCCCAGAGGCAGGGCGGACCTCCCAGACCGCCCCGTGTCATGTTGGGTGGTCCACACAAAGCTCTTACCTGAGTAGCTCTCACTGTCAAGTCTGCAGACTGGAGCCCATTTGCTCAGCTGTCACGGGGGTGCCGGGGGCCGGTAGTGGCTCTCAGGCTGCTCAGTGACCCACAAGACGTTCCCCCAGATCCCCTGCCAGACAAGATGCTCCCGACGTGGGAGCAGTGGTAACGGGTGCCGCTTCCTCCCACCACTGGGTACACCTGCCGCTGGCAGCTGGTCTCCAGCGAGCTGTGCGCTGTCATCCTGCCATCGCCTTGTCCTCTTAGGCTTCACCCCGCAAAGCCCGAAACTTCAAGTAGGATTTTACTGAGTACCTATGCACACCCCTGGGCCCTGTCCCTAAGTACCATGAAGCTGGATTTACCACATTTCCACAGAAGTAAAAATAATTCCTGCAAATTACCTATGTTAGCTGGCTTCCTCCCATATATGGAGTCACCTCCTTCCCTCGGCTATTTTAAGCGACTTTTAAAATCGGTAATGGAAAACTTTGTCTTGACAACGTTACTGTATATAGATTTTAAATTAAAAGTTGGTCTGCATTGCTCCTTCTGAACGTGATTGCTGTTGAGAGGCCAGGTCCCCGTCGGCAGAGCCGCGTGCCGTGTTGTGCACTGTGGGTCATTTTCAAGCATACCTGGGTTCTCAGGTGTTGTGAGAATTCACACACCTCTAAACAGGTTCTGACAGCTGACTGTCCTGGAATTTATATTTGCTCCATTATCCTTGAAGTTCTGTCCCGTAAAGCTCACAGCTGGACAGCATGGACTGGTGGCATTGCCACTCTGTCTGCTGGGCTGGGAGGCCCAGAGAGGTCTGGATTTTTTTGTTAACTGCAGAATGTGCCTGTCTTACTCTATGGTGGATTTTTTGGACTTGGTTTTAAAATTGGGTTGTGTCATGGGGGAAAATTTAAAAACATTGTCCTCCCTGATAAATCTGAAGACAGGTGCCTCTTTGCTGTAATGCACTTGTAAGGTGCATTTGGAAATAGGCTTTGACTTGAGGCTGTGCCCCTTTATCCACTTTGTTACTCTGGCCAGTCTCAGGTTGTCTCATCTTTAAGTGGGAAGTAACTGTTCTTTGGAGTTGCTGTTAAGATGCTTAACTCGGGGAGTTCCCATCATGGCTCAGTGGTTAAAGAATCTGACTAGGAACCATGAGGTTGCAGGTTGGATCCCTGGCCTCGCTCAGTGGGTTAAGGATCTGGCATTGCTGTGAGCTGTGGTGTAGGTCGCAGACGCGGCTTGGATCCTGCATGGCTGTGGCTGTGGCTATGGTATAAGCCGGCAGCTGTAGCTCTGATTCAACCCCTAGCCTGGGAACCTTCATATGCTATGGGTGCGGCCCTAGAAAAGACAAAAAAAAAGAAAAAGAAAAAAAAAAGATGCTTAACCTGGCATTTGGTGCTCAGGAGTACGACACGATGTCAGCTGTTATTTTCCTTCCACATTAGCTTTTACCCAAGGACTCCAGTGGCAGGGCCAGAGGAAGGGGCCAGGCAGGTCTTTCCACCCTGTCTCAGGACTAAGGAGGTTTGCTGGGTGTGAGCCAGGTGTGTGGAGCTGTGCCCAGACTGAGCACAGGGCTGCTGGGGTAGAGGTGAAGAAGTCATTCCTTCCAGCCATTGCACCATTTCCTGTCTCCTCCTGAGGCTTAGATCTGTGGCTCTCATCACAGATGAGGAAGGTTCCCATGGGGAAGGTCCCAGCTCTCTTCTGGCTTCTTTCAAGGCCCGAAGGGATCAGAAGTGGACAGTGAGAACCAGGGAGCCCCTAAGGGGTCAGAAGTGGATGTTGAGGACCAGGGGCCAGGTAAGAGTCCAGGTGAGACTGTGGTACCCATGGGTGAAGCTCCAATGGTCCAGCAATAACCTCAGGTACAGGTGGTGCAACCTGCCCTGAACTTTCTGTCTTCGTTTTCCCTTCCTAGAGAAATCCAGGCGAGTCAGCAGTGTTGGGAGAAGCATCCCTTTTGAGTGTAGGTCTTACTGTCTACGCAGGATGCTTGTTTCCTCCAGATGTATTCTTGCCAGTGTACACTAAAGAAGATTAAGCCATGAAAGGTATGTGCGGAGGGCTCCCTCACTTGAAGGAGGATTTAAACTCTGCTTCACAGTGAGGTTCGGGTCATTCAGAGGCTGCACCAAGACATCCTGGCTACATGCGAAGTGGACAGTGGTGAGTTGGTGCCTTTCTGGCCTTCCAGGTCATCCTTGGGGAAGTGACACCAAGGTTCCCCGTGGAGGCTTCCTGGGATAGGTCCCAGGTACCCTAGTTCCAGGGTTTCTCTTGGCTTGTGGAAGCATTTCTGGGTTCTCTAGTCCTCATTCAGGTCCCCCACCCCCGCTTCCTCTCCCCCTCCTCCCTCCCTCCTGCTCACCCCAGGTCCATGCAGCGTCAGGGCGCTCCAGTCTGCTTCCTTGGTCCTTCTGTTCTAAGGTAAGGGTGGCACTGAGGTACCTGGAGCCAGCAGGGTGCTGTGCTTGCAGCGAGGAGGCCCAGGCAGAACAGCACTGTCAGAGCCTGGGAAGAGTCACTTGTTACTTCTGTGGCCCTGGACTGGGGGGATTTTCCTGCTTGTGTGTTGGATGCTGTACTTGTATTGTTAGACTATATTATTCTCTTCCTAAGTAGACATTCAGTTTTGCTTGAAACTCAAACACCCCAGCAGCTTCACCAGTTGATGCCTAGCACGGCGTCAAACTGCTAAAAAGCCAGCAAATTTTCCACCTAAAATTTTTGTGAGGGAGGCAAGCGTGGGGGGGGTGTGGCGAAGAGTATAAAAATAAGTCTTTCGGGGATTCTGGGTTGCTTGGTGGTGTGTGTATTTTTCCATGGCGTGGGAGGTTAGAAATAGCATTGCTTTTTATGGGAATTCTCGGCAGCAGCTTAGAAATACAGGCTTCGTGGGCTGGGTCTCCGTGCGGGGGAGTCTGCTTCTGCAGCCTGGGGCGGGTGCCCGCCTGTTCCCCCACCTCTTCCAAGAGTGTTGCCTGGATGACCCACACTCACGTGTGAATGTGCTCAAGGTCAGGCTCTTGAGGACTGGCCTGTGGCAGCTGGTGCAGCTGGCACCTCCGTGGTCCCTGTCACACCAGCCCAACCTCCTGCGTCTGTGTGAGATGGTCTCCCTGAGGGTCTCAGTACCAGCAGGGCGCTCAGGCCACCCCTTCCTGGAGGTTCATTACGGTCACCTAATCACATAATTCTTACAGACCGAGGGACTGCCTGGTGTTTCAGAATTCGGCCCAGAAAGGAGATAGAAGGAGGCAGCCACGGTGACAGGCTTTGAAACCCTGGGGACCCAGGACCTGTGTGCATTCCTTGAAGTTTTGTCTGTTCCTGCAGAGAAGGCCAGGGCTTTGCTGGGATTCTCAGGAAGACTTTGAGCCAAAAGGTGACGAGCATTTACAGCAGACACGAGATCGGAAATTCATGTAACTTGGAAAAATCATTCTGGAAGTGTAGTGAGGGTGCGGGGAGAGGGGGCTCTGTGGGATTGGGGACAGGCAGACTGATGAGAGGGTCCCTTTCTTAGCTGTGTAGTTACACAAAGGGGACTCTGGCCCCTGGGGCTTTTCCCTGGGCCTTTCTTGGGGAACTGCCTGCAGTGTGTTCCGTGTGGGGCTGGTACCTGGCACAGGGGCTGCCATTCGCAGGTCGTCTGTGGTCTGTGCCTTCAGCTGCTCTTCCAGGGCCCTGCCGTGCCGAGGTTAACTCCGCTTTTTCTGGAGAATCACGCGGGTGGGAGGGGGGATCACGACAGGGAGGTGGTTGTCCAGAGGGCAGTGGATGGCACCTCCACGTGGTTCATGGCCCGCCATGGGCTTGGCCCTGCTTGGTGGTCTGGGCAGCATTACAAGCCACGGTAGAGCTGCTGGGGGATCGGCTGGCGGTGCCCTCGCTGTGGGCTGCACTCCGCGGGGAGCAGGGCTGTTTCTCAGCACCCTCGGGGGAGCCTCTCTTCCAAGCAGGGGGCGCGGTGGCCCTGGAGACAGGGCTGAAGTAGGGCAAGGAGGACTCACCCCAAATTTGACCTGCATCTACGTTTATTTATTTTATTTTATTGTCTTTTTAGGGCCTCACTTCCGGCATATGGAGGTTCCCAGGCTAGGGGTCTAATCGGAGCTACAGTTGCTGGCCTACACCACAGCCACAAAGGCACCAGAGCCGAGTCTGTGACCTACACCACAGCTCATGGCAATGCCAGATCCTTAACCCACTGTTCGAGGCCAGGGATCGAACCTGCAACCTCATGGTTCCTAGTCAGATTAGTTTCTGCTGTGCTGCCATGGGAACTCCCTATGTTTATTTTAAAAGTTCCGAATCTGCTGCCACTCCTGCAGGTTCTGTTCTGCTCTCCTACTTTACATGTGCACTTCTAGTCCAAGAATAATGATGCAGTTGGCTTTCTTTATTTTGGGCTTGGGATGAAGCTCGTTTGCCCAGCACGGTGGTCAGGTGGGGGTTCTGCTTCCTGTGCCTCTGGTCTGGCACATGCACATGTCCCGTCACCGTATGGCTTGCGTCTGCCCCCTTGGGCATCAGCATCAGAAGAGCACGTGAGAATATTCCTGTCACTTGAGATAAAGTTGTTTCCTGGGTCCAGCTGGGTTTGTGAAGTGTTTTTTCAGTGCTTTGCAAGACCTGAGTGTTTTCGAGTCATCATTCAAAGAACTTGTTGCTGCTTAGTATTTTGATGTTTAAGGCAGTCAAGAGGTTTTTTTTTTTGTTTTTTTTTTAAATTTTTTTTCTGCTCCATGGAATATGGAGTTCCCAGGCCTGGGATCAGATCTGAGCTGCAGCATCGACCTCAGCTTCAGCTGTAGCAACCCCAGATCCTTAACCCACTGTGCTGGTTGAATCTGTCCCAGCACTCACAAGATGCTGCTGATCCCGTTGTGCCACAGTGGAACTACTATCTGTCGCCTATTCTTTGACCTTTAATTGTTCTCAAATATTCTCCTCCCTTTTTTCAAAAATTGTAGTAAAAAATGCACAACAGAATTTGGAACCCTTGTGCACTGCTGATGGGAATGAGCAATGTTACTGCTGCTGTGGAAAACAGTACTTTTCTTTTTCTTTTCTTCTTTTTAGGAATGCACCTGCTGCATATGGAAGTTCCTAGGTAAGGGGTCAAATTGGAGCTGCAGCTGGCGGCCTACACCACAGCCACAGCAATGCCAGATCCCTAACCCACGGAGCGAGGCCAGGGATTGAACCTGCAACCTCATCGCTCCTAATTGGATTCGTTAACCACTGAGCCGTGACGAGAACTCCCTTTTTTTGATTGTTGAGACATGCGGGCATATTGATGGGGCCAGGATTCAGAGCAAAGCTGGAGATAGAGTGGGACCTATCCTGTTTGTAGGTGCTGACCAGGAGGCCCAGAGCAGGCACGCTGTGGGCCCCGCCATGCAGGAGGCCTGGCAGAGCCCTGAGGAGCAGGAGCCAGGTAGCTGTGGAGGGTACCCTGCCACTGCTCAGGAGAGGACTCTGGCCCCAGGATGAGGGCGTGCAAGGGTGAGGGGTGGTTAGTTGGTTAGCAGGAAGTTGGCTTCCTGTCTGCTTGGCTAGGAACTCTAGGGAGCTTGGACAAAAACACTGATCAGAACAGCATTAGGCACAGCTGCCTGGCAGCAGGGGTGGGGGTGGCGGCACCAGCAGAACTTGCTGCTGAGATCAAAGCCCCCCTGCTTCAGCCGGACCCCGTGCTGGGGCCCCGGGCAGGTAGGAGTTGGGGCATGGGCTTGTCCAAAATTATACCCTTCTTGGGAGTTCCCACTCTGGCTCAGCAGTAATGAACCTAGCCTGGGAACTTCCATGTGCCACAGGTACAGCCCTAAAAAGCAAGCAAGCAAGCAAGCAACAAAATTAAGCCCTTCTCAAAATTCTAGGGCGATTTCCTTCTCACATTCTGGGTTGGAGTGCTTACTTCGATGATTTGTATAGCATGTTGGCATTTTAACGGACGTTTGTAGCTAAGAAAAAGGAGGAAGGTGATTTCCTCCAAAGAGTGAAGACTGGTTTTCCAAACCTACCCAGGTCAGTACAAGAGCATGGGCGTGGCCCTGTGCCAGCTGCGTCCCCCGCTGTGGCTGTGGCTGTGGCTGTGCCTGTGTGTGAGAGACTGGAGAAGGTTAATGCCAGACACTCGTTCTGGAAACGAAACACATTTCAATAGAAGTAATGGAGCTTTTTAAGTTTACCGTGTGCCCGTTTGCGCTCTCAAAGCAAAAGCTTTTACAGATCTTTCTTTAGCGTTTGCTTTGAGACCTGCCTCCTGCTCACATGGAGTTAAGTGGGAACCGCCCCCACCCCAAACCTCCATGCTTAAGGGGACAAGAAATCCCCACAATGGAAAGCACGGCTGAGAGGTGCGACCTGGGACTGTGCCTCCTGAATCTGTCCTGGACTTGAGACTAAAGCCCTCTTGTGATATGGGTTTTAGTTAAGTGTCAGGGGCCAGGCATGACGATGACAAGTGAATTCTGGGGAGACATTCAGGCTTGTGGGTCTGCAGATGATATCTGTATGTTTTAGGTCCTTGTGTCCATGTAGAGACAGAAGGGAGGCCAGTGCCCTGGGGGCCTGAGGAGGTGGCCTTCCTCAGGAGTGGGGCAGGTTGACAGGCTGCCTACCTGAGTGTACCTGATGCCTCTCTCTGGGCAGAGGGGCTGCCCTGGGGGCTGTGCTGGACATAGGGACAGTGGGTCTAAGCCTTTTGGCTCTGCCCCTGCCTGGGGGTCCTGCTTCTGAGGACCCCTGCCCTCCTGAGTCCTGGAGAGGTATGGTTTTAAGGCCAGCAGGTGCTTTCTTATGGGAAGGGGGCTTGTCGAGGGTGTGGAGGGGAGGCAGTTGCTTCTCTTCCCACCCACTGCTGTCTGCCCAGCTTCTCTAGGTGGGCACCAGAAACGTGGTGTCCTCGGAGTCGGCCACGCCTCCATCCTAACGAGGCTGCGGCATGGGCTGTGCTCAGCTCAGCTCCTGCCTGTTCCAGGGACCGTGCCCAGAACCATCTCTGATTGTTTGGGTGCAGGTATGTGAGAACTGGCTGTGAGGTGAATGCTTGGGTGATGGCAGCTGTGCATTTATAGTATCAACTGCTTTACCCTATGTTGGAAATTAAGATAACCCTGGCTCAGGTCGTCAGTGTTGGAAAGTGAGACACGTGGACAAGGAGAAATCTCGACAAGGCTTTTTATTTCTGCGGAAGGGTACGAGCTCTCCAAAAAGTGTGCGTGCTGAACAAGGGACCCTCGCCTATTTATCCCTAACACAGGTGACCATGGGTCAGGTCAGGGTGCACATTCTTTCCGGTTGGCTAATTGAAACACATTGTTGCTGGGAAAAGAGATAAAAAGAGGAAGGGGGTCGCCGGGGCGTTTCAGCTGAAACTGGAGCAAAATGGAGTAACCAAGATTTCCTCTGATAGAAAAGACATTATGCTACTTTCCACACCTAGAATCCCCTCGTTGGATCAGGATTGTTCAGGCGGGCAAAGTGGATGCATTGTGTCCTGCTTTCAGGGGGATCTTGCTGTTGACTTCTGCCTGGAGAGCCTTCTGAGCAGTTCCTGTGGCTGATCACCTCCTGCTGTCAGAGGCGGGTGTGGGGAGGGTGAGCAGGAACTAGCTGAGGCCCGTGTGTTGTCTGCATCTCTGCATCCTCCGTGGCAGCATGCGCCTGGCTGCAGTGGGTGCCTGGCGGGTGTTTGTCCCACAGTGAAGGGGCAGGCTGGGCCGGTGTGTGGCGCTCAGAGTCCAGGCCTCAGGAGGGGCCAGAGAGAAGGTTTCTACCCCCCGCCCCCGGTTTATAAACGCTGCCTGTTTGGTCCCCTTCCTGGAGATTCTTAGTGTGTCTCTGTAATGTTAGAAGCTTGGCAGCAAAGAAGAGTATAGTGTTTAATGCAGAATTTCTTAAACTTGCCGAGAATCCTCTTCCTATGGCTCTGTTAAGCAGATGCAGAGGGGTAGCGACGTGGTGGGGGTCAGGGTATGGGTGGTGGGTTGGCCTGGAAGCAGGGCTCAGAGCCCACACTCTGCAGGTCAGCTGGTTGCTCTGCGTGCCTGGCAGGAATGGGAGCCCAGGGCCCTGTGCACCCTCCAGCTGAGCTCATGGGGGAGGGGGGAGGACACACACACACACACACACACACACACACACACACACACACGTGCGCGCGTGCGCGCATCTTGTCCTTAGGGGGCAAGGCAGGGCTTGAATCCACCCTGTTTCTGTGCCTGCTCTTCTCTTCAGCAGTGTAAGCTTCTTGAGGGTAGGACTCTAATCCACTCTAAAACTGTGCTCTTGCTGCCCACACAGCCGCAGAGTTGTGGCAGTGGCTCCGTGTAGATTGTCTTTCTCCACAGGTCTGAGATGCACCACCAGGAGAGCAGCAGGCCGGTCCCCTGGTCAGCCACACGGCTGGTGGGCTCAGCAAGGCCGCTCGGCATCCCCTGGCACCACTGCTGTCTCTGGGACCCCGGCCCTGGCCCCTAGTCTCTCTCCACGTGCCCCTCCTGATAAGTACTTATACATGTGATTACGTTTAGAAGCTGAAGCATTTGAATAAAAATCAGATGCTTTTGCCCAGCCCTGGAATAAAGGCTGTAGTTATTTTAACAACAACAGCAAAGATCCTGCAGTCTTCAGCTATTTCTAGAAGTAGACTGGTAATTAGCATGCCATTTGTAATTCAGTGCCGGCTCTTGGCTGTTTGTTTCCTTGTTCCAATGCAACCCAGTTTGGGAGACTGGATTTATTTCATTTGGAAATGCGATTTTGTGGAGACCTCTAAAATGCCATCAGGAGATGAATGGTTTTCTGGAGCGGGCTCCCAGCAGCCCTGTGGAGGGGAGTGACAGCTCGCTTGGACAGTATTGCCTTTCCAAGAAAACCATTAGAATCAACTGCGTCTGGATGGTTTGATGCCACTTGAGAAGAACAGGTAATTTGGGGACACGTTCAAGAGGCTTATGTTGCTTTACTTGTCACAGTGTTGGTCACCGCTGGTGTTCGAGGAGGCCAAATGCAGATGAACGCCTTTCAGGAATTTGGGCTGCCTGAGTTGGAACCGAACACGACCCTGGGGGGTTCCTGGACGCAAAAGCCTTTCTGTGTCCCCACTTACTGTTTTTAGGACATGGGCCTCATTCAGCCACCACAACCTTCCCTGAGTTCCTAGGGGCAGGTCCAGACAGTTGCTGATCAGTGAAGGGAGGGGATGCAGAGCTCAGGGAGGAGCAGTCAAGAGCAGCTTAGAGTCCTTCCTTGTCCTTCTCCTGACTTAGTTACACCCTGAATACAATCCCCTGTAAGCTAAAGATTAGGCAGCCTGAGCACAGTTGCCTGTGGGTTAAAGATGATTAGCACATGATGTTTTTCAGGAACTTTTCTAGTTTGTTCTGATCAATAGGCCCTTTTCGAAAGTACTGTTATTCTTTTTTTTTTTTAATGGGGGAGCAGGACAATCGCCATCTCTCAGGGCTCTGGGGGGGGGGTGTAGGATTTTATTCTATTAAAAATCTACCCATGGCACAACGTTGTAAATTAGCTGTATTTTATTCTTTATTTTATTTTTTTTGGTCTTTTTAGGGCTGTACCTGCAGCATATGGAGGTTCCCAGGCTAAGGGGTCAAATCAGAGCTGTAGCCACCGGCCTACGCCAGAGCCACAGCAACGCAGGATCCGAGCCGCGTCTGCAACCTACACCACAGCTCAGGGCAACGCCGGACCCTTAACCCACTGAGCAAGGGCAGGGACCGAACCCGCAACCTCATGGTTCCTAGTCGGATTCGTTAACCATTGAGCCCCAACGAGAACTCCAAGTACTGTTATTCTAGGCAATAACCCAGAAGGCCACTGTCATGATCGTACTGACACCTCCTGCCTCCAGCTTTGATGACTAAGATTCCCCAAAGATAGAAGAATGCATGTCTGTCCCAATCCTGATTCTTACCAGAAAACCTGTTTTTCTCCTTTTTACTATCAAACTCCTTGCAAATCTTTCCAATGGGGAGCACAGTCTTTAGGGCATTAGCCTGCTGGTGATCCCCCTTTGCCTGGCAAAGCAATAAAGCTATTTTTTTCTCCTTTACCCGAAACTCTCTGTGTTTCCATTCAGTACCAGCAGACAGAGGCCAAATTCCAGGGTCTAGGGTGAAAGGAAAATGTTTGCAGTGGCTCCTACAAAGGGGCAGGTGGGCGAGAGGCTCCTGGGGGCCCTGGAGGCCCCTCCCTCTGGACTTAGTGCTGGCTCTCAGCTGCAGAGGGAGAGGAGGAAACTACCAGCGACTATCTCTATTCTGGAGCACTGGGATCTGACTGTGGATGGAAACTTGGCCATGGTTCCAGAGGAGAGCTTTTGGTTTCTTCTTTCTAGATTTGCTGGAGGTGGTCTGATGGATGCTGGGTTGTCTGGTCCCTCCAGGGGCTGTGCCTTCTCAGTCTGGCTGCTCAGCAGGATACAGGTAGCAGGTGGGTGCAGCGCAGGGCAAGTATGCCTCAGGCTGTCACATGCTTTCTCCTTTCCTCTTCGGGAAACAGAGCAGTTCTGCCCTCTGAGGACTAATTCCTGTTTTCATTCATGAGAAGCTATTTTATGCATGTGCTAAATCTTTCTAGATGAGTCCTCCTCCCCTCACTCCCTAAGACTCTATAAAAGAGGAAGGAAGCTAAAAAAAAACAAAAACAAAACACAACTCTCTCTTGAATGGGGCATGCATGTATTGTTCTGTGGATCTCTTGATAAAAGGGTTTAGATATATGGGTGCTAGGTTCTGTCAAAAAATGCACAAGCTACAACTTGACAGTGACGTTTTATTCGGTGGACAAAACTGAGGACTTAGCCCCTCTGAGGGGCTGCTCTGAAGAGGCAAGGGGCAGGGGGAGCCAGGGTATAAAGGAGTTTTTGCAGCAAAGACCAGGTGGTGGGAACATCAGAAGATTACTGTTAATTAAGGAAAAGCAGACATCTCAGGTGACTGGATTTAGAGCTTTTCTATGTTTGGGAAGATGCAAAGTCTGGGCTCACTGCAGTCATCCCTTTGATGTGCACCTCAGCCCTCTGGGGCTGGTGTTTCTCATCCCCACTCTCCTCAGGGTGCACTGTGGGGGTGGGGGTCGGGCTGCAGCAGCTGAGGGTTTGATGGTGGGCATCCTCTCAGGGCTCGCTTCCAGTGGCTGGCATGTGATGGCTTGATGGCCGCAACATGACATGGCAGCAATTTTTTTTGCCTTTTCTAGGGCCGCTCCCGTGGCATGTGGAGGTTTCTGCCTACGCCAGAGCCACAGCAACACAAGATCTGAGCCACGTCTGCCACTTACACCACAGCTCACGGCAACGCCAGATCCTTAACCCACTGAGCAAGGCCAGGGATCGAACCTGCAACCTCATCGTTCCTAGTCGGATTCGTTAACCACTGTGCCACAACGGGAACTCCAGCAAACTTTTTTATTGACTGTCTAATAGTAAAAGAATTAAAATGCTCCTAACTGTTCGAGAAAAATCGTGATAAGAAGGAACCGGCTTAAATCATACAGAGGCTCAGGACTTGTGCACAACCTGTGGCCTGATTCAGTGCTGCAGGCTGTCAGCAGGCGCCTCGTTCTGGATGGATAGCCGTGGGGGCCCTAGGTGCAGCCCTGAGCTGTAAAGGGTGATGGAGGCACCCGCGTCCAGTGGGTGTCGTGGCACCCATCGCAGAGGCTCTCACCCCAGGTTGCCATGCTCAGCCCCTGTCCTGGTGGACGTTGTTCAGGTCATCCTACCTGAGGCCCCCAGAGGTCTGGCCGGGTGCAGGCAGCTGGGGGAGTGCCGGGGAGCAGCCAGGCAGGTGCATGTCTTCCATGCCCACTCTGTGCAGATCAGCCTGTTCCTCTCATGAGGAACCTGAGAGGCCCAGCCCTTTCAGGTCTACCGGGTGCAGGCTTAGGAAAAGGGATTCCATCGGTTTTTGTTTCAAGTTACGATATTCATGAATAGTGTATGTTTTCTGAAACTCCTTGGTGTAGAAAGAGAGTTGAGGATAGAGGCTCGGTGGGCTGGGCACTGTGAGGGGATGTTGAGGGCCCTCTGGTGGGTGCGGGGGTGAACTTGAGACAGAAGGACCATTGAGGGGGGTGGACCCCATCTTGTCATGTGCAGGTAATCCCCAGGCTGGGTTGAAAGACAGCCATCATGTCATGGTTAGAAACCTATTATTGCTATTGTTTTCGTTTTGATTAGGCAGTAGCATCACATGGTTCAAAAATAAAATTGGTTGTCAAAAGGTATTGATTCAAAGTCTGCTTCTGTCCACTCTGTGCCTGTCCTGTCCCACAACCACTGTCATTAGTTTCTTACATGATCTTTCTAGAATCGTCTCCATTCATGACAGATTTGAAAAGGTGTCAACCATCACCACCGCTGTGGGTCTAGAAGGTGTCACACCATTTTCCTGCACCACTGTTTACACTTGACATGGTCTGGAAATCTTCACATCCGCACATAGAAAGCTCCTTTCCTCTCCCTCCCACCCCTGACCTCCCCGCCCCTCCTATTTACAGCTGAATGGTGTCCCATTTAGTAGATGCAGTGAGATAAAAATAATTTATTGAACCACTTCTCTATTGATGAACACTTGACTTATTTCCAAATTTTGCTTAAACAAACAGAATACAGTGCATAACATATTTCATTTTGCTTAATTTCATTATACTTAATTACGTGCAGGTGCACCTTTAGGGTAAGTTCCCAGAATTGGAATTGTTGCGTCAAAGAGCATGTGCCTTTGTAGTTTTGGTTGACATTACCAAGGCGACCCCTCTGGGTGGCACCCATTCACCCGTCAGTAGTGGGTGAGGTGCCTGTTTTACTGTAGCCACAGAATAGACCTTGTCACCATGGCTTTGGAGTTTACCAACCTGACAAGTGGAAAATGGTATCTAAGTGTAGTATTAGTTTACATTTCCATTTTTATGAGTGAGGTCATACATCTTTCATATGAGTTTTAGAGCCGTTTGTGGATTGTGGCCCTTTTTTCTATCTTGGATTTCTAGGAGTACTTCATATGTTAGAGAAGTAGATTTTGTGATCAAACTTGCAAATACTGTTTCCAAGTTTTTGTCATTTGTCTTTTAGCTTTGATTTTTGAATAGGCTTAAGTTTTGATGTTTATGTGGTTATTCTCTCTCTCTATATATATATCTTTTTTTTTTTTTTTGTGGCTTCTGGATTTTGAGCCATTGTTAGGAAGGAATTTCCAATACAGTGGTGGAACTACCCTGTTGTTTAGGGGATTAACAGTTTTAGGGATTGTCTTGGTTTCTGTTTCCAAAACTCAAAAATAACATGGTGGAGGCGTTCCCGTTGTGGCGCAGTGGTTAACGAATCCAACTAGGAACCATGAGGTTTCAGGTTTTGATCCCTGGCCTTGCTCAGTGGGTTAAGGATCCGCCGTTGCCATGAGCTGTGGTGTAGGTCGCAGACATGCCTCGGATCTGGCATTGCTGTGACTCTGGCGTAGGCCGGCGGCTACAGCTCCGATTCGACTCCTACCCTGGGTACCTCTATATGCCATGAGATTGGTCCTAGAAAAGGCAAAAAGACAAAAACAAACAAACAAAAAAAACCCCAAAAAACCCCCACAGGTGGAGTTACCATTGTGGCTCAGTGGGTTGAGAACCTGACTAGTATCCATGAGGGTGCAGGTTTGATCCCGGACCTCGCTCAGTGGCTTAAAGGATTCCACATTCCTGTGGCTGTGGTGTAGGCTGGGAACATTTTTCCACTTTCCATAACTGGAAGGAGACTGTAAGGGCACCCAGGATACTTGGCCTTGAGGCCTGTGGGTGATGCACCCTGCATTGCACATGCCCGTGATGTGGATGGTGCAGTGTCATGGGGATACCCAGTTCTGCCGGGAAGTGGGCTGAAGTTCACTCTGGGGCCTCAGGATGTAGGCCTCAGATACCGAGCAGGTGGCTTTGGGAATTCCTGAGCTGTATGAGGATGTTTTGCTGATGAAAATCTACTCACAAACAGGCAGTGCTCTGTGCAGCCTGGGGTGCATGCAGCCTGGGGTCCATGTAGCCAGGGACCATGCAGCCTGGGGTCCATTTAACCTAGTGTCCATGCAGCCTGGAGTCCATGCAGCCCAGGGCCAGTTTCCTTTGCAAGTGATATTGGATGTGCCAAGCCTATTATTACTTAAATTTTACTTTTCTCTGTGAGTTTTTGGGAGCTTGGGCTTTAGTTTGTGGGGCCAGTGCCATAGGACACAGTGCCTGTCTCCAGCAGTCTCTCAGCACTTCCAATACCATGTATTAAATGTGTTAAGGACCTTGAAAACAAATCAGGGCCAGTCAGAAAACTGTTTGGCCCTTAACCACTTAGAATGAGATCTTAGGTATGACCTGTCCTTGTGGGGCGAGTGTTTTCTGCCACTTGGAAGGTGTGACGAGAATGGGGTCTGGGGATATGGGTGATGCAGGAGAGATGGAAGGGGGACCTGGGATGATTGTGCTTGAGGCTGGAGAGCATTGGCGGGGGTGGGGTGGGGAATCCCCCACGCTGGCCTCCCTGATGATGCCCATCATTGCCGCGGCTCCTGTCAGCTGTGAGCCTCTCCCTGTACTTGGCTGTCAGCAGGTAGCCCTTTTAACTGTATGTCATTTAGGCAGATACAGTGACAGAGCAACTGAAGGCTATTTCTCAGCGTCAGGCCCTGATTCCTGCCCAGAGCGGCCAGAACCAGCTCCGGAAGGTGGTTCTCAGTCTCTCCCTCCTGAGAGCGACCTCTCAGCCGGGCAGCTTCGCAGGTGCAAGGCATCCTCCTTTGCTTCCTCCCCTCCCTCCCTTGTCCAGCCATTGTCTTGAAGGCAGCCTTTCCCCTTCCTCCGATGCAGAGCAGATGTATGGAAAGTAAACTGCAGCAAGTGAAGTAAGAGTTTCAACTAAAGAAACACCCCCCACCCCGCCCCCTCCCATGGCTGGGGAGGCAGCTGTGCGCCTGACAGCAGCTTTGCTCACCCCATACCAGCCTTTTTGTAATATTTTTTTTTTCTTTTTTAGGGCATGTAGAGTTTCCCAGGCTAGGGGTCCAATCGGAGCTACAGCTGCTGGCCTACATCACAGCCACAGCAATGCAGGATCTGAACCGAATCTGCAACCTACACCACAGCTCTTGGCAACACTGGATCCTTTTGTGTGTGTGTGTGTGTTTTTGCCATTTCTTGGGCCGCTCCTGCGGCATATGGAGGTTCCCAGGCTAGGGGTCTAATTGGAGCTGTAGCTGCCAGCCTATGCCAGAGCCACAGCAATGCCAGATCCGAACCGCATCTGTGGCCCACACCACAGCTCACGGCAATGCCGGATCGTTAACTCACTGAGCAAGGGCAGGGATCGAACCGCAACCTCATGGTTCCTAGTCGGATTTGTTAACAGCTGTGCCACGACGGGAACTCCAAGCAACGCCGGATCCTTAACCCACTGAGTGGGGGCCAGGGATTGAACCTGCAACCTCATGGTTCCTAGTCGGATTCATTTCTGCTGCGCCACGATGGGAACTCCCCTTCTTGTAATCTTGTAGCAGCTACGTGCCTTATGTCCTTGCTAGCAGCTTTGCTAGCAGTGCTCCAAGCATTGCTTATCAGTTTCCTTTTTGTCATCTTGTTTACTCAGCTTCTTAGGCAGGAACTCTGTCTGCTAGGGGAAGGGAGAGGGCTGGGCTGCTTGCGTGGGAAAAACAAGACCCGGAAGTTGTATAAAAGCTCCCCAGAATGAAGACCTGGTGCTCCGACTCTGGAGGTGACTCCTCTGAGCCTACACCGGTGCTGAATAAACCTGGCTATTCTTCACCTCCAAGTTCTGCTTGTCTCAGCTGCCATGGTTTCTGTAATGCAAGGACTGTTTGCTGAGCGTAGGGCTCCAGGCAGCAGCACATTTTAGGGGCTGGATAGTAAGTGGTGGCTGCTAGGGAGTTGGAGATGCGAGGGGTCAGAGGGATCCTGGAGCAGTCCTGGGGGCTGTGGAGGAAGCACACTTAGGCGCTTCTAAGCGTCATGTCGGGTGGGGCCTGCAGAGGCCACTGGACGTGCGGGGAGCCCTACCGAGGCCTGGCTGGGGGATGGCTGGACACCCTGCTCAGTTCTGACCCCGAGACACTGCTGGACGGAAAGGCTGACCTGTGCGTGTGTCCAGTGTCTGTGCCTCTAAACTGCTTGGGAAACTGTGGCAAAGTTGTCGTTGCATCTGCTGATGTGAAGACAGTTCCCACGTGACCTGCCTCGACCAACTGCTACACATGGAGTTAAAAGCAGTTTCTAGGAGTTCCTGTTGTGGCTCAGCTAATGAATCTGACTAGTATCCATGAGGATGTGGGTTTGATCCCTGGCCTTGTTCAGTGGGATAAGGATCGGGCGTTGCTGTGGCTGTGGTGCAGGCTGGCAGCTGCAGCTTGGATTCGACCCGCAGCCTGGGAACTTCCACATGCCCTGCGTGCAACCTTAAAAAAACAAATAGAAACTTAAAAAAAGCATCTCTATCTGAGAGTTACAAGGACTCCCAGGAGGCCTTCGGGGCGTTATTGCCCTTCTTCATGACCAAAGCCGCCAAGCCTTCTTTCTATAGGACCGCCTTCTCCAGAGGATCCCGTCAGCAAACTGAAAACTGTTGACAGAAGGAGAACAGGAGGACTTAATTGTGCCTCAGGACAAATACAGAGCTTGATAAATGGCCAAGACGATAGACCGCAGACTGGACACCCCCATCTTTCCCGTCGGAAGCAGTGCAGGAGTTGCTTGCGAGGGTTGCAGTCTTGGGAAGACACTTGCTCTGATCACCCAAAGCGCAGCCCCTTCCGCTGCCAGGGAACAACTGTACTTCTTTGGCCCTTTTACGTTTTCGATTTGCTTCCAGAGCAAATGTATTCTCATCCCTCATTTATTCTTTTCCTAATTCGAATCCAGATGTGTTTGAGGCTTTGGGGCCCTTAGGGTAGGTAAATTTTCCCTGGGGTGGGCTGGAGGTGGCCTCGCTGGCCCAGCTCCTTTCTCCTCACTAACCTACCCCTTCTCCTCCCAGACCCCAGGTCTTCCCCGGGCCTGAGCTTTCCAGGCCTCATTCGTGGTTTCATCTGGAACAGCAGCTTCTGGGTGGGTTTGCCCTTCAGTTCAGTTTTGTGGTTTGAGATATTTTGGTTTACATTCTTTACCGTGGACTAAATGGGAAACATTTGTAATTCTTTTTATACGGTGCTTGTTGCGCTTCCTGGATTTTAATGAGTGGTTCCTTTCCCACGTTTGGGAAGTTTTTGGCTATTATCTCTTGGAATATGTTTTCTGTCCCTTTCTCTCTCTCTTCTTCTGGCACCCTCATAATACGGATGTTGGTGCGTTTAATGTTGTCGCTGAGTTCTCTTAGACCGTCTTCATTTCTTTTCAGTCTTTTTTCTCTTTTCTGTTCTGCATTGGTGATTTCCACTAGTCTGTCCTCCACCTCGCTTATTCATTCTTTTGCCTTCTGCCTTCTGCTTCTAATGTTGGTTGCTTCTAATGAATTTTTATTTCAGTTGTTGTATTTTGCATCTCTGCTTAAGTTTTAAATCTTGTATTTCTTTGCTCAATGTTTGCTGTAAATTATCAGTCTTTTCTCCAGTTTATTTCCAATGTCTTGCATTATCTTCAGCAGCAACAGTCTAAAATCTTTTTTTTGGAGGCTGAGAATCTCCAGATCACTTAGCTGTTTTACTGGGGTTTTTTCTTGCTCCCTTATCTGAGTTATAGTTCTCCGCCTTTTCATTTTTAAAGGTTTTTGATGTGGTGATCTTTTTGTAGACAAGAAAGTTGTAGCCTCTCTTACTTCTGGTGTCTGCCCCCCTTGTGGCTGAAGTTGGTACAGGGGCTCGCTGTAGGCTTCCTGATGGGAGGTCCTGGTCCTCTGGTAGGTGGGGCTGATTCTTATCCCTCTGGTGGGTGGGGCTTTGTCTCGGGGTGAGATTAGAGGTGGCTGTGTGCCCAGGGGAGGGGGGGGGGGTCTTTAGGCAGCCTGTTTACTGGGTGGGGCTGTAATCCCACCTGGATTATTGTTTGGCCTGGAGCTTCTCAGTGCTGATGGGTGGGGCCTGATTTTCCCAACTTGGCCACCTCCAGAGGAACACACGCTGATGAATATTCCCAAGAGCTTTACTTCCAATGTCCTTTCCCCACAACGAGCCACAGTCACCCCCTGTTTTCCCAGGAGTTCCTCCAAGAACTGCAGTCAGGTCCAACCCAGATTCTTGTGGAGCCTCTGCTTTGCCCTGGGACCCAGTGCATATGAAAGCGTGTGTGCGCCTTTCAAGAACAGGGTCTCTGTTTCCCCCAGTTCCATGGAGCTCCTGCGCACAGGCCCCACTGGCCTTCAATGCCAGATGCTCCAGGGGCTCTTTCTCCCAGTGCCAGATCCTCAGGTGTGGGGATTTGACGTGGGGCTCAGAACTCTCACTCCTGTAGGTGAGTCTCCGTGATACAGTTACTTTCCAGTCTGTGGGCTTCCCACCTGGGAAGTGTGGGGTTGTGTATATTGCGTAATTGCCCCTCCTACCTCTTGATGTGGCCTCCTCTTTGTCTTCTGGAGCAGGACATCTCTTTGAAAGTTTCCAGTCCATCTGGTTGAAGGCTGTTCAGCATTTGATTGTAATTTTGTTGTTTTTATGAGAGAAGGTGAGCTCCAGTTCTTTTATTCCACCGTCTTAATCCTGTCTCTCGAAATATTTTTAATTCTGAAATTAACATATTTACTTTTGCTTATTCTTTTGTTTTACTTGGGAAGCTTTGCAGAGTCAAACTTTCACTACGAAAATGACATGGGAGTTCCTGTCATGGCACAGTGGAAACGAATCCGACTAGGAACCATGAGGTTGTGGGTTCTATTCCCTGGTCTTGCTCTGTGGGTAAAGGATCCGTTGTTGCTGTGAGCTGTGGTGTAGGTTGAGGATGTGGCTTGGATCCTGTGTTGCTGTGGCTGTGGTGTAGGCCGGCAGCTGTAGCTCCTATTGAACCCCTAGCCTGGGAACCTCCATATGCCACAGGTATGGCCCTAAAAAGACAAAAACAAACAAACAAGCAAAAAACAAACAAACAAACAAACAAACGAGAAAATGATCTGGTGAGTTTGCGTTGTGGCTCAGCAGGTTAATAACCCGACATAATGTCCAGGAGGATGCAGGTTTGATCCCAGGCCTCACTCAGTGGGTGAAGGATCTGGTGTTGGTGTGGTTGTGGCGTAGACCTCAGCTGCATTTCCGATTCAGCCCCTGGCTTGGGAATTTCCATTTGCTGTGGGTGTGGCTGTTACAATAAGATTTGATATATTGAAAAGATGCAGGGTTTGGAACCAGAGAGATAAATTCACATTTGTGTTCTGTGCCTTAACATTTCTGTGGCCTTAGACAAATTATTTAACTCACTGAGCCTCAGTCTCCTGGTCCACAAAATGGGAAGAGCAAGCAAGGGCTGCCTGGGCTGTTGTAAAGATCTGAACTAATGAAAAGCTCTAACTGTTTTATTGCATATGAGCTTTCCCAACTTATACCTCAAATTCTTTCACTCATCTAATCGTTTTACTGTGGAGTCAGCGTTTATGGGGTGCTTCCTATGTGCCAGAACCTGATGGTGGGGCACAGTGCAGGCGAGAGTCCATCCCACTGTCAGAGCGACTCAGGGCTGACCTTGGTCTTGCTGGTCTCCCAGCCTCTCTGCTTGCAGACCATCCTTCACGGGAGAGCGCGTGTGTCCTGGTTGCCACACTGAGCAGGGCGGTGGCAGCAGGAAGCTCCGATGTCATTGAGTCTCTGTTGTTCTTCCCGTCAGAGGTGGCACCCCTTGCCTTGGCCGGCCGAGGTGACCCACTCCAGTGTCACCCTCAGGAAGGCAGACCACATGCAGTGGAACGAAGTTTTCTGTGTTCTCGGGAGATTCAGAATAACCTTTGCGCAGGTCTTTAGGAGGTGGCCGCATCTGCATGATGACAACTGGTAGTGCCTCTGGTTCACTTGTCCCCCTTGTGGGCAAGGGGGTGGATAAACCCAAGCTGGAAGAGGCTCTCACAGCCTCGAAGGAGTCCTGCATTTCCACGTTGTGCTGAGGACGTCCTGAGCCACTCAGGCGCCTGTGGCTACTGTGAGAACCCGTCCCCGGGAGGAGCTGTGTACGGACAGGGACGGTAGCAAAGCACCATCGAGAACATCAGTTCAAGGGTGAGGATCATACTGCGTCATTTTCCTCCTGTATTTATGTGAAAGAGACATTGTAGATAGGGGAAAACCCTTCCTAAGGCTTGGTTGCATTGTATGTTTTTTGACTGTTTTGCCTAGAGCTTGAAAAAGATATTAATGAAATAATATAAACATAACATAAAGTTCTGTGTGTACTTTTCATTTTTTAAAAAATTTGCTTCCGGGTAAACATGATTTTTAAAAATTTTCTGTTATAGTTGATTTACAATGTTCTATCAATTTCTGCTGTACAGTGAAGTGACCTAGTCATATATATATATATACACACACACATATATAATCATATATGTATGTATATACACATACATTCTTTTTCTCATATTATCTTCCATCATGTTCCATCACAAGTGACTAGATATAGTTCCCTGTGCTACACAGCATGATCTCATTGCTTATCCACTCCATATGCAATAGTTTGCATCTACTCACCCCAAATTCCCAGTCCATCCCACTCCCTCCCCCTCTCCCTTGGCAACCAGAAGTCTGTTCCCTAAGTCCATGAGTTAGTTTCTTTTCTGTAGATAGGTTCGTTTGTGCCATATACTAGACTCCAGATATTAGTGACATGGTATTTGTCTTTCTCTTTCTGACTTACTTCACTTAGTAAGAGAGTCTCTAGTTTCATCTGTGTTGCTGCAAATGGCATTATTTTGTTCTTTTTTATGGCTGAGTAGTATTCCATTGTGTATATGTACCACATCTTCTTAATCCATTTGTCTGTCGTTGCACATTTAGGTTTTTTCCAGGTCTTGGCTATTATGAATAGTGCTGCAATGGACATAGTGGTGCATATATTTTTGTGTGTGTGTGTGTCTTTTTAGGGCTGCACTGTGGTGTATGGAGGGTCCCAGGGTAGGGGTCGAATTGGAGCTATAGCTGTTGGCCTACACCATAGCCAGAGCAATGCAGGATCCGAGCCACATTTGCAATCTACACCACAGCTCATGGTGGGCACTTCGCATCCTTAACCCACTGAGGAAAGCCAGGAATCAACCTGCGTCCTCATGGATGCTAGTCAGATTCGTTTCTGCTGAGCCATGACAGGACCTCTTTTTGAAAGAAAGTTTTGTCCAGATAGATGTCCAGGAGTGGGATTGCTGGATCATATGGTAGTTCTATATTTAGTTTTCTGTTCTCCATAGTGATTGTACCAATTGACATTCCCACCAACAGTGAAGGAGGGTTCCCTTTTCTCCACACCCTCTTCAGGATTTGTTGACCTATTAATGTTGGCCACTCTGACAAGTATGAGGTGGTATACCTCATTGGTAGTTTTGGTTTGCATTTCTCTAATAATTAGTGATGTTGAGCATGTTTTCATGTGTTTTTTGGCCATCCGAAGAAATGTCTATTCAGGTCTTCTCACTTTTCAAATTTTTTTGTTTGTTTTTGTCTTTTGTCTTTTTGGGAGCATAAGGAGGCTGCAGCATATGGAGGCTCCCAGGCTAGGGATCTAATCGGAGCTGTTGCTGCTGGCCACAGCCACAGCCACAGCAACACCAGATCCAAGCCATGTCTACCACCTACACCACAGCTCACGGCAATGCTTTATCCCTAACCCACTGCGTGAGGCGAGGGATGGAACCCGCAATCTCATGGTTCCTAGTTGGATTCCTTTCTGCTGCGCCACAATAGGAACTCCCTGTTTTTCGTTTTTATTCTTTACCCGTCATCTTTTTACTGACATGGTTAACAGTAGGAGGGGGTGGTCTACTTTGCATTCAGCTCTGAGGCTTGATCTACATATGGAAGGATTTTTGAGGGCCACGTGCCTCACAGAATTTGGATACTGGAAGGGGTCTTGTTGCATTCATTTTACCTCTGCTCTTTGGAAGGAAGGACAAGCTTGTAGTACTTTTTGTGTCCTTCTTTGCAGACCTGGGTGAGTCAGGGTGTGACGTTGGGCCGGCCTGCTGGGTTAGGGTTTGTGGCTAGGATGCGGAGGCTGGAGTCAGTTGCTCCCCATGCTGACTCCTCTGAAGGCAGCCAGCAGGCAGCTCAGTCCCTCTGCCCGCAGTGCAGAGAGGGACTCGGGCTGCGGGGACTATCAGACATGGCCTGGAGCTTTCTTCATGAGTCAGAGTGCACTTTTGGGGGTATTTCCATCTTTGGGTGACCCTGGTTTCCCTGCGGTAAACGCCCTTTACAGGGCAGCCTTGCTCCCCACGGGGAGCACAGAAGTTGGTCTCCTTGGCACTTGTATATGTTTCGTTTCAATAAGAACATTTTGCACCCACTGATGTACTGCTTTTTAATTGTTCACAGCCGTTTTCTGTGAGTTTTTCCCTCTCCTAAGTCATGAGGCCTTTGGGGACAGTGACCATTTCTGCTGGTGTTGCACCTGTCGGCGCAGCCCTGTTCTCCAAGCAGCTGCGTGCTGGGTTCTCCCCTCTTCTCCTCGAATCTTTCAGTGCTTCGCTTAAGGAGCATTGTTTCTTTTTCCAGTTTTTATGTTTTAACAATCAGAAAGGGAGGAGGTCAGGAGAAATCATTACTCTTTTTTTTGAGTTAAATGCAACCAAAAAATGTCTTTCCATTGATGTCCACCCAGGCTTTAGTAATGTCACCTGAAGAGATTGAGCACAAAGTCAGTGTTGAAATGTCTGTTTCCAGGTAAAGAAGCAACATGTGCATGTCTTCTCAGTAATGAATTTGGGAATCAATGAAACTGGAGGGGGAAATGCGTGGGTACGATTTAGGTTGTTGCGTTGTGTTTTCTGATGGCCACGGGTTTCTCAGCCGCCAGGTGCTTTATCAGAAGGGACACTTTGAGACTATTGACGTGACTCAGTGGAATGGTATTATGAATTAGAGGTAGCAAAGGGCTATGAGTTGTTTTCTGGAAAAGTTGTAATTGTTTTGATATTGTTAAACCATGTCAGAAAATTTAATTTATTTTATTTAAAAAATTTATTTATTTATTTACTTCTGTCTTTTTAGGGCCACACCTGCCGCATATGGAGGTTCCCAGGCTAGGGCTTGAACTGAAGCTGCAGCTGCTGGCCTACGCCAGAGCCACAGCCACACCAGATCCAAGCCGTGTCTGTGACCCACACCACACCTCACGGCAATGCCGGATCCTTCACCCACTGAGCGAGGCCAGGGATGGAACCTGAATCCTCCTGAGTCCTGGTTGGGTTCATTACCACTGAGCCACAACAGGAAATCTGGTAGTTTATTTTAAAAGTGCTCTCTTGCTTTTAACGCTTTTGTGACATGGCGGTTACCCTTGTAAGAATATGTGTGTGTATGAGGAATCAAAATGACTTAGCTGTATTTTAGTAATTACCATAAAGCCCCACACATTGGTAGAGAAAGCGTCATCAGCTTGCGTTAGTGGTCGCAGGGGCCCCCTGTGTCCTGGAACTGCTCCGTCAGTGCCAGGTCAGCGTCACGGAGGTGATGAGACCTGTTGCTTAATGCCCGTCGGTGCACACGTCTCCTAGCTGGAAGGTCATTGAGTCCCCACCACACAGAGGGTGACCTCGGGTTGTGTCCACTAATTTATAGAAAGTACATGTCGTATAGGCCTTAGGGATAGTGTTCTCAGAAATGTTTGGTAGGCAAAGATGTGTCCACAGTGATCAGAGTAGTGACACCTACTGAGCACAGCATGGCCTTGAACAGACCTGGAGCTGGAAGTCCCAGGATGTTCTCAGTCTGGCTGAGCAGCCTGCCTTTGTGTTGGGTGTAAAGCAGGCTGAGCAGGTCTGTTGTCTATCCCGAGCTTTGCTTGTTAAATTTGTATCATGGTCTTTGGAGAAATAGGAAAGTGTTTTCTTTTATTTTACCCAAACCTCAATCCATGATTCCTAGCAAAATATCAACATACTCTGATCCTGGTTTTATTTTTTGTCTTTTTGCCTTTTCTAGGGCCTCTTCCTGTGGCATATGGAGGTTCCCAGGCTAGGGGTCGAATCAGAGCTGTAGCCACTGGCCCACACCAGAGCCACGTCTGCGACCTACACCACAGCTCACGGCAACACCGGATCCTTAACGCATGAGCAAGGGCAGGGATCGAACCCGCAACCTCATGGTTCCTAGTTGGATTTGTTAGCCACTGCGCCATGACGGGAACTCCGATCCTGGTTTTAAAGGCGTTTAAAGTGATCGAAGAGCTGAGTCAATCCGGGTAAACCTCCAGTCCCATGGCGGGGTGGCCTCCTTCATGATGAGGGCCTCTAGGGTGCACACCTGATGAGTAAGGGATTTCCCTTTGGTGTCAGACTGAGGTGCGGGTTGTCGCCGCCTCCTCCATTTTGGGTGGTGACAGGCCCCAGCGTTGCCGCAGAGAAAGGGAGAAGACGACCTGGGGTGGTTGGGAAGGACCAGTGCTAGGAATGTTTGCAAGTAAGATCCAGGGAGCCCATTCTGTCCTCCTTCCTTGGCCTCTGCCTGAACACACAGCAGCCCAAGGAGGGTGCTCCTGGGGATCGTCCCTGCTGAAAGGGTCCCATGTCCCTGTGGCCACCTGTACATACTGGGCTGTGGTTGTGGCCATCTCATTGCAGCCAGCCTGACTGACAGAGGGGCCTGCACATCTGCCAGGAGTGGCAACGTGCTCCTGCACCTTAGGAAGTTGACACCATGTCACAGAGACTGGGGAGGTGCTCTGACAGAGGAGGGCCCTGTCCCCAGACAGCCATATAGCAGCGAGGACTAAAGCCAGCTGGTGCCCTGGGCTGGAGATATGGAAGTTAGTCCTCGGGTTACCCCACGTGTGCAAGTGCTGTGCTGTGGCCGAGGGCAGAGTAACTCTGAGGCCTGTGCTGCCCTGGGGTCCGTACCCTGGGCAGCCCAGGAGAAGAGCCTGAATGGGCAGCCTAGACAAGCCCAGAAAACGGCATAAACGCCTGTTGGATTTGGAAGGGAAAAGTTTGCAAATCTCAGAACAGTTGCTAAATAATATGTGGGTTAAAATGTTTTTGTACGTTAAATGTTACTGGTGCTAAACTCAGTGTTATTTAATAAGCATCAACTGTACAGTATATTACACAAACTATGAAATCACATATTTTCTGGGCTCAAAAATGCCCTCATTCTTAAGATAAAAGTATAAATATATTTGTTTTCATATTATATATGGTAGGGCGAAACAAGATTTTTTTTATCTGGGTCTGGATTGCTCTGTTGTTTTTTTTTTTTTTTTTTTTGGGAAAGACATAGTGACTTTTTTTAGTTTATAGTTAACATTAAAATTCTTTTCTCTTTCTTTTATGCCCCAGTTGTTGAGTCTTTTTTTTTTTTTTTAAATGGCTGCACCCACAGCATAGGACGTCCTGGGCCAGGGATTGAATCTGGGACTTATGTCACAGCTGCGGCAACTGCCAGGTCCTTTAACCCACTGCACCAGCTAGGAATTCAACCTGCCCCTCTGCAGTGACCTGAGCTGCTGCAGAAGGATTCTTAACCCACTGTGCCACAGCGGAAGCTCAAAAACACACATCATCTTAAAGGGGCTATTATAAGACTGATGGCTAACGTTCCAAAACAAACAAACAAACAAACAAACAAAAAAAAAAACCAGAAGACAGTGAAATGATAAATCTTAAAAAAATAATGTATATTTGATTTAAAATGTGTTAGTTTCCATGTAAAACATAGGGATTTGCTGTTTTTACAGGTTAGGCGCCATGCGAGGTTAGGACAGTGCTATGGACTATATCCCTGTGACCTGTTACTTTGTGACCTGTAGTTAGCACCTCTTAGTCCCATCTCCCTTCTACCTCCCCTCTGGAGAGCTCTGATTTGCTCTCTGTAGCTTTGAATCTCTGTTTTGTAATAGTTGTTCATTTGTTTTTGTTTTTTTCCCTAATTCCACATTTAAAGTGAAAACACGTCATTTGTCTTTCTTTGGCTTAGCATAATATTCTCTAGGCCCATCCATCTTGCTGTAAATGGCATTATTTCATTCTTTTTATGGCTGAGTAATACTCCATTTGTATACATGTACCACATCTTTATCCATTCATTTGTTGATGGGCACTTAGGCTGCTTCCATGTCTTGGCTATTGTGAATAGTGTTGCAGTGAACTATTGCATGCAGTGGCATGTATTTTTTTGAATTAAAAAAATTTTTTTTGTCTTTTTTGCCATTTCTTGGGCTGCTCCTGCAGCATAGGGAGGTTCCCAGGCTAGGGGTCCAATCGGAGCTGTAGCCACCAGCCTACGCCACAGCCACAGCAATGCAGGATCCAAGTTGTGTCTGCAACCTACACCACAGCTCACGGCAATGCCGGATTGTTAACCCACTGAGCAAGGCCAGGGATCAAACCCCCAACTTCATAGTTCCTAGTCGGATTCATTAACCACTGTGCCAAGATGGGAACTCCTTGAATTAAAATTTTTGTTTTTTTCCAGATACGTGGCCAGGAGGGATTGCTGGGTCATATGTTGGTTCTATTTTTAGTTTTTTAAGGAATCTCCATCCAGGCTGTTCTGCATAGTGGTTGTACCAATTTTTGTTCCCACCAACAGTGTAGGAGGGTTCCCTTTTCTCCACATCCTCCTCAGCATTTACTGTTTTTAGACCATTGATACCATTCTGACCAATGTGAGGTGGTATCTCATTGTAGTTTTGACTTGCATTTCTCTGGTAATTAGCAATGATGAGTGTCTTTTCATGTGCCTCTTGGCTATCTGTATGCCTTCTTTGGAGAAATGTGTGTTTAGGTCTTCTGCCCATTTTTTGATTAGGTGGTTTGTTTGTTTGTTTGTTTGTCTTTTTGCCATTTCTTGGGCCGCTCCCGTGGCATATGGAGGTTCCCAGGCTAGGGGTCTAATCGGAGCTGCAGCCACCTGCCCACGCCAGAGCCACAGCAATGCGGGATCCAAGCCGTGTCTGCAACCTACACCACAGCTCACGGCAACGCCGGATCGTCAACCCACTGAGCAAGGGCAGGGACCGAACCCGCAACCTCATGGTTCCTAGTCGGATTCATTAACCACTGCACCACGACAGGAACTCCCTTGTTTGTTATTTGATATTGATTTGTTTGTAGCTCTTCATGTCTTATCTAGCCCAGTAGACAGGCTGGTTATGGAAGAACAGTTAGTTTTCTACCCCTGCACCCCTGAGTCTGCTTCTGCCGCAGGAATCTGACAGTTGCTTGGCTGTCTAGCTTCCTTCTGGAAGTTCTCACTCCGTGATTTCAGACACATTAGCAGACATTTTCAAAGCATGTTCTAGGCCTGTGACTGGTACAGCTTTTAAAAGTCACAGTTTGTGGATTGTGATGATCATTGTACAACTACAAATGTAATAAATTTGAGTAATAAAAAATAAAAAAATATTAAAAAAAGTCATAGTTTGTTTTTAGCTTTCAGTGGCTATTTAATGTACTCTATTAATCACCCTCATTTTAAGTGGTCAGTTATGGCTCTGAATTAGTTTCTGTGTGTCTTCTGTTTTCTAGTCTTTTCCATACAGTTTTACAGCTGTCCAGTTTGGATAATTATAATGATGGCTCTTTTCCCAAAAATAATGTATTAAGAGTAAACACAAAAATTTGAAAATCTTGGGGAATTCCCGTCGTGGCGAGAATCTTTGTGAAGAAAAGAGTGAAAGCCAATAATTTTATGTAGAATTAAAAAACTCCTAGCTGTGCTTATTGATTTATTATTTTTGTTGTTGTCATTTTAGGGCTGCACACGAGACACACGGACGTTCCCAGGCCAGGAATCAAATCGGACCTGTAGCTTTTGGCTGGTGCCATAGCCATAGCAATGCCGACCCTCAACCCACTGAGTGGAGCCAGGGATCGAACCTCATGTCTTTTCAGTACTGAATAATATCACACTGTCTGGGTGGGTTGTAGTTTATGGGTGTATCTAACTGAAGGACATCTTGGTGGCTTTCACATTTGGTAATGTTGCATAAAGTGCTGTAAACATCCATGTGCAGGTTTTCATGTGGACATGAGACTTCAGCTCATTTGGGTAAATACTCAGGAGTGCAACCGCTGGATCATATGATACGAGTATGTTTAATTTCGCAAGAAGCAAGTGTACCAAACTCTTTTCCTGGGAGGCTGTACCACTGACCATCCCCGTCAGCAGTAAATGAGAGTTCCTATTGCTCCAAATCCTCAGCAGTGTTTGGTACTGTCGGTGTTTTGGGTTTTGACTGTCGTTACAGATGTGTAGTGCTGTCTCGTTGTTTTCATTTGCATTTCCCTAATGACAGAGGCTGTGGAGCATCTTTTCACATGCTTATTTACCGTCTGTGTATTTTATTTGGTGAGGTATCTGCTCATGTCTTCTGCCCATTTTTTTCATCCGGTGGTTCATTTCTTATTGTCAGGTTTTAAGAGTTCTTTGTATATTTTCGATAATAGTCCTTTAGCAGACATATCTTTTACAAATATCTTCTCCCAGTGTTTGGCTTGTCTTCTCTTTCTCTTCATGGTATCTTTCAAAGAGCAGAAGTTTTAAATTTTAATGAAATCTAGCTTCATTTCTTTCATGGATTGTGACTTCAGTGTCGTCTGTTAAAATGTCATCACATACCCAAGGTCATTTAGATCGTCTCCTGTGTTATCTTGTAGGGGTTTTATAGTTTTGTGTTTTACGTTTAGGTCGCTGGGCCAATTTTGGTGGAAGGTGTGAGTCTGTGTCTAGATTCATTCTCTGCCTGTGGGCGCTTCGTTGTTTCAGCACCATTTGTTGAAGAGTCTGTCTTCCCTCCATTATGTTGCCTTTGCTCTTTTGACAAAGAGCAGCTGAAGGTATTTCTCTGGGGCCGTCTGGGCTCTTCATTCTGTCCTGTTGGTCTGCCCGCTCTTCCATCAGTGTCACACTCTCTTGGGCACTACAGCTTCATAGTGAGTCTTGGAGTCAGGTGCTGTCCACCCTCAGATTTTTCTTCTCCTTCAGTGTTGTGTTGGCTGTTCTGGTCTTTTCCTCTCCATAGAAACTGAAAGGTCAGTTTGTTGATGTCCGCAAAATAACTTGCTGGGCTTTTGATTAAGATTTGATTGAATCCATGGATGGAGTTGGAAAGAAGCGACATTTGACAATATTGACTCTTCCTTTCTAGGAACGTGGAATATCTCTGCATTTATCTAGTTTTAAAAATTTCATTCATCAGAATTTTGTGTTTTCCTCAGATAGGTGTTGTATGTACTTTGTTAGATTTATACCTAAAGTATTTCATGTTGGGGGGTGCTAATCTAAATAATACTGTTTTTAATTTTGGATTCTGCTTATTTATTGAAGGTAATAGGAAAGTGATTGACTTTTATATATTAACCTTATATCCTGTCACGTTGCTGTAATTGCTTATTGCTTTCAAGATTTTATCTTTTTTTTTTTTTCTTTTGGTCTTTTTGCCTTTGCTAGGGCTGATCCTGCAGCATATGGAGGTTCCCAGGCTAGGAGTCTAATTGTTGCTGTAGCCACCAGCCTATGCCAGAGCCACAGCAACGCCAGATCCAAGCCGCTGAGCGAGGCCAGGGATTGAACCCACAACCTCGTGGTTCCTAGTTGGATCTGTTAACCACTGAGCCACGACGGGAACTCCAAGATTTTATCTATTTTTTTTTAAAGACTTTCTGCATAGAAAACCATGTCATCTACAAAGACAGTTTTATTTCTTCCTTCCCTCTATGTATACTTTTTTTGTCTTAGTGAATTAGCTAGGACTCTCAGTACAGTGTTGAAATGATGAGAGAGGATCTCCTTGCCTTGTTCTTGGTCTCAGTAGGAAAGGTTGGTTTCTCACCATTAAGTATGATGTTGGCTGTAGGTCTTCTAGATGTTCTTTGTTATGTTGACAAAGTTCCCTTCTGTTTCTAGTTTGGTGACAGTGAGTTGAATTTTGCTTCATGGCCTCATCTGAAAAAATTTTCCTTGGTGAATTAAGTTTATTTACTTTGTATATAAGGTCATTATTGATGTGATAGATATAGTTGGTCTAAATTCTGTTCCATTACATGTTTTTATGGTTTTCTTGAAGTCTTTTTTATTCTGTGACTTATTATTTATTTATCCGTATATGTTTGGCCGGAGTTCTGTCATGCTATTTTAGGTTTCGGTTTTAAAAGATTTTAAGTCTCTTGTTGTGGGGTCTTTTTAAAATTTATGTTTTATGTTTGATTTTTATTTTTTGGATATTTACAATTGTTTGTATTTTTTCCTAGTAATTTTTGGGAGTATAACATACTTAAATCCCTTTGCTCCTCTTTGGTTAGAGAGAAACTCCTGCAGTGAGCAATGACGTATAGCACACATCTTCCCCCCCCTCCACTGTCCCCTCCCATACTTGATGTTAGTCAATCGTATTATCTTTTAGTTTTTATTTTCATGTTGTTACCTCTGCTTATATGTCTGCTATTTTTCCTGTCTCATTTTCAGTGATACCTGCTGATCCTCCATCACCAGACGGCGACTTACCTTGTTTCGCACCATCTTTTACTCTCCTACACGGTCCCAGTTTTTGCTGGTTCCATCGTTTTATATTATCACACATAAAATTTACCTTCGCCTTATTCCTTTCCTCCTAGTTCTGCAGTGACATGAACTCAGCTGCCAGTTCTTTTGTTCCCCATTTGTCTTTCGAATTCAAGGGGATAGGGGTTGCCGAGCTCCAGTGTATTCAGCACGATTATGAATCTGTGGTCCACACCTGCGGGAACGCCCGGTGGCTATGAATCCTGGGCTCTTACTTTATTAGCTTATGTGTTATAAGAATTGTGAGGATTTGGTCTACTGATTTGTGACCTTGGCTCTTCCTGTGAGGAAATACAAGGGCAGATTAATGCGTTTACCTCTGATAGTGACTTGATTTCTTTCTTTTTTGCCTAGCCACCCTCCAGGAGTTGTTTCTTATTTTGACAGTCCAAACTTACTAAGTCCCTTTTTACTTGAACATGTCTGGATCTGGCCATTCTGGGTCATTTTTCTTGTCCCAGGGTGGGGGGCTGTGTGCACCTTCATTACAGAGATTTAAGTCTTCCTCTGTACAGGGCATTTTTCTTAAATAATGTCTTTAAATATTTGTTTTCTTCTGTTGACTTTATAGTTCAGAAATTCCAATTGCGTGTGTATTGGATCTCCTTTATCATTCTTCAAATCTGTCATTTTTGTTCTGCCTGATGGCACCATTCTGGGCAGTGTTCTTTGTCTCTCTGTAAATTTTACAGTTTTGCATTTTTTTCGTAGAGTATCTTTTGTTTGCTTTTCCAGTTCATTTTGCAGCATCACTGAGGGAATCGGGTTTTCCAAGACCTTTTTTTTTTTTTTTTTTTTTTGCAGGAGGGGGACCCTTCCCAGGTAGCTTTGCAGGTGTCACAACCTTAAGCCTCCCCCACTTCTGCTCTGTCATAGACCGGGCTGCTTTTTAAAATGTGGCTCAGCCATGAGATTTTATTTTTTAGCAGTCCCATCTTTTCTGAGCCTTTGAACCTATTTAGGTCCTGGAGAGCTTCTCATGTGGTCTCTTGAACCTGTTGTTATAACAACACTGTAGCTTGTGTTCAAGTACGTTTTTGCTTTGTGGTGCTTGGGATCTTTCAGCACAGAGTTCCTGCATCTCTGGGTCTCTCTGCCTTACTCTCCCAGGCACTTTCTGCCTCCTCTCAGCCTCCTCTAGCAGCCCTTAGATAGTCGGAAGGGTGTGGATTGTGTCTGTCTCTGTGTCACATGGAAAATGGAGATGAGGATTCCATCCAACTTTTTTTTCATGTCTTTTTGAGTGTGTTTGATATTCAGAGGAGAAGGAAATAGTTCTGTTGTTTCTTTTATTGTGGATGAGGAAAGTAGTTTCACAAAGGTTAAGTAAGTTGATCATTTGCACCCAGCAAAAGGCAGAGTGAGGATTCAAAACTGAATTTTTTATTTTATTTTAAATTTTTTTGGCTTTTTAGGGCTACACCTGTGGCATGTGGAGGTTCCCAGGCCAGGGATCGAATAGAAGCTGCAACTGCTGGCCTGTTCCACAGCCACAGCAACTTGGGATATGAGCGGTGTCTGCAACCTACACCACAGCTCGTGGCAACGCAGGATCCTTAACCCGATGAGCGAGGCCAGGGATCAAACCCGCATCCTCATGGATACTAGTCAGGTTTGTCCGCTGAGCCACTACGGGAACTTCCTCAGAACTGAATTTAAAAGCTTCAGCTCTGTTACTACACTGTGGTGTTTCTTCAGGACTGGAAATACAGTTGCAGAAAAGGAACCTTAATCTCATTGGATGCTTGTCACCGAGGAAGATAATCTAAATAGCAAGCGATGGTGCGGGAACATTTTTAAAACTTCAGTCAGTAGAACACGAAACTTCCTGATCTTCTGCAGCTTTCAAGGTTTTTGCCTCCCCCCGCCCATGCCCCCTTCTTTCATTTTTCCTCTGTCTGTGACCCAAAAAGGAGGCTGTAGGCAGATAAGACTCTCTAGTTGTATTTTCTATTTTCTTTCGATTTTTTCCTGTTCAGAACTAGACTCATTAACATAATACATGTTCTTCCTTTTTTTTTTTTTTTTGGTCTTTTCTAGGGCCACACCCACAGCATATGGAGGTTCCCAGGCTAGGGGTCTAAGTGGAGCTACAGTTACTGGCCTAAGCCAGAGCCACAGCAACTCAGGATCCGAATCGCATCTGTGACCTACACCACAGCCACAGCAATGCCAGATCCTTAACCCACTGAGCAAGGCCAGGGATCGAATCCACAAGCTCATGGTTCCCAGTTGGATTCGTTAACCACTGAGCCACAACAAAACTCCTCCCTTTGTTTTGTTAGGGAGCCTCTAGTCAGACTTTCTGTGGAGCTGAGGGACGAGGGTAAAATCAGATTTCTTTTCTTGCCTTGTCTGGTTTCACAAGGGCACCGTGGTTGCGTTTCCTGAACCAGCGAGATCTATAGTCGTGCTGCTGTTGACACTGACAGGATCCTCAGCCCTGAGCAGTGCTTCTTGAATGTAGCGTTGGTGGCTTTGTTTGTGAATGTTTCTGAGAGTGTAAAGGTTACCCTCACACATCTGTTTGCTCTGTAAAGATAAGGTTCTGGTGGAGTCAGAACTGAGCTGTGCCATGTTCTCCACCTTTGCATTTCTGTGAAGAACAAATCTACTTTTCAGAGATTATTGGTGGTCGTTACTCTATTAAAAAAAAAAAAGGCTTAATTGCTAACATTTAAAGTCATTGCAGCATCAGACCTAGTTGCTTGTACGTGCAGGTCCTGTATACAGATCTGGCTTGTGTGCTTTTGTGTTTTTAATGGGGCGTTTTTCTGAGAGACTCAGGGTGCAGAATAGACAAGGAAGATGACAGGGTTTCAGGAGGATGCTCTCCACTGACTTTGTCTCCTCTGAAGAGAACAGCGGTGAGTCTAGGGGATTATTATCATTATTTTTGGTGGATGTGTGTCTGGGGGTTGGATGAGGGAAAAGACAATTTTTTTTCATTTTTAAAAAAGACAGTTTTTAAATAATTCAAAACATGTAAAATGTTGTTTTGCTTAATTTATAATACCTGTGCCATTAGCTGTATATAGCGGTAGGGAGGAGGTAAGTATTTGATCATTTTATTTCCCATTTTTTAGGGACTATCCATTGAAGCGGAGAATAACAGTCACTGGTTAAAATAATGGCTTTTTAAAAGTGAATGTATTGTATGGTGAACTTACTATCTCTTTAAATCAGCTTTCCTGTTATGTATCTATTTCTTAAGTTTTGTGCTGTTTTTGATAAGTAAAGTTAAAAAGTTAGCATAAAAATGTAAGTACAACCGATAATCCTTTTTAAAAATAATGAAACAAAAAGGATTTTCCTTTTATTATTAAGATGATAAAAGATTGTGAAAATAGAGATAAAACAAGTTTTTTGTTTGTTTGTTTTTTTGTTTTTTTTAGGGCTGCACCTGAGGTGTACGCAAGTTCCCAGGCTAGGGGTTGAATCAGAGCTACACCTGCCAGCCTATGCCACAGCCACAGCAATGCCAGATCCTTAATGCACTGAGCTAGGTCAGGGATTGAAGCTGACACTATGTTGGGTTCTTAACCCAGTGAGCCACAACGAGAACTCCTAAAGTATTTTTAATTTGTCCGTTTTTTCCCCATTGTTTTCCACAGTGAACACTGTTGCTTTTTTTTTTTTTTAAAAAGTTCTTTAATAGTAGTTATTACTGATTTTTTTTTGTGTGTAGGGGTACATGGTCTACAAGTAGCAAGTCAGTTTTAAAATCCTCAGCAGAGGCCCTTTGTTTCTACAGCCGTCAGTGCTTTGAACAGTATTATTGTGTAGGAGTGTGGCAGTAATTCTCAGCGGAGGAAGGAAGGAAGCAAGCAGCCGGTAGTGGGGCAGAATGACACTGTGTGTGCAAAGCGCTCTGGGGGAGCAGCCTCCAGGCACGTGGGCGGGACAGGGTCTTGGTCCATAGGATGCCGCCGTGCTGGGGCAGCTCCTGCGGTTCTGCAGGTGGTGGCCGCAGAGGAGCTGGGGGTGGGGGTGCAGCCTCTGGAGGAGCACCAGTCCAGCCTGGGGGAGGTCTCCTGCCAGCTGACACCCTTGTGCCCTTCCCTCCAGTGTCGCTTCTGCAAGAGTGACTCTGGTGGAGGCAGAGGCTGGCCCTGGTCCTCGAGTGTCCTTGTCGCTGCCCCCTGGGTGGAGGCTGGCTGGGGGAAGCCAGCAGGCTGTTCCCCAGGCAGGCAGCTTTTGGTCCTTGGGTCTCTGTAGCAGAGCGGATCACTCTCAGCATCGCAGTGCCTGGGAGGGGGCGAGGCTCATTATAAAGAAGTTTTCTCCACCTTTTACTCAGGAGAACAATTCAACCCTGTGACTTAAAGGGCAGCCTCTGCAGCCTTTCCACTGGCAGTTGCCTTTTCTGACAACACCCATTTGTGTCTCGACATGAGGACATGTCCTGAGACCACACTGGTCAATGGGACACCGATTTCTTGAAATTCACGTAAAAATCTGTTCCTCTAAGTCCTGAACTCATAGTCAATTTTGCGTGTATCCGAAAGCCAGTAAGTTTTCTGTAAGAGACCCTGGTTACCCTTGAGCAGCAGGAGAGAATCACCCAGGGGTGGTTCCCTTCTCCAAGTGTCCCCAGGTCCCTTAATGGAATGACTCACACGGCCTTCGGGGGGGGGGGGGAAATCAGGCTTGTTGGACATGCAGCTAAAATTAAGTATTTGATTTTTAAAGATCAATATTTCATTATGCCTGGATTGATCATATTATAATATAAACTCTTAGCGATCAGGGTGTGTAATATATTCATTTGATATAGAAAACTTCAGTTGGAGAAAAATCCTTCTGAATGTGAGGTTTGTTTGATCCTTAAATCCGAATTCCGTCTTTGGTCTCATCCTTCTCAACACCAACAACCAAAACAGAAAACCACAAAACCTGTGATGCTCCTGTAGCTTCTCATAGCAAGCATCCTTGAGATTTAAGTTCCTTTTTTAAGGCAGAGCTGATGGATCCTGCCTCTGGATCGTGTGTATAAATGGCTGCACTGAGACTCTGAGGGAGGCTGGCCTTTGTGGCTGGTGTCCAGAGGAGCCACCTGTCCTTCTGGGGCATGTTTCTGAGGTCACCAAGCGAGATTATCCAAGTGGTAAGACGTATGGGCATTACTCTTTTTGTAAATCGCTCAAAGGTGGGCACACCCCTGAGCACACGCTGCTGGCGCCTCTGATTGCTGGTCAGCACTGTCGTCTTTGTCCCCGTCTGCAGGTTGGGGGCCTATCTGCCTCATGATTCCAGTTTGCATGTTTCCAGATTATTAAGATTTGTCTCTGTCAAGGGCGGCAGTCCCAGATCACACTAAGTGGCCGTAAGTCTGGCCGTTAGAGCCACGTGGAGGGTCCTGTTGCTGCTTCTGTCCTCACAGAAGTCCTGGGGTACATGACGGGAGGTGTCAGCGCCCACCCCAGCCCCAGAGAAGCACAGCCTGTACAGATGAAGCCTGAGGCCTGCATTTCAAATAGCTCCCCAGGCTCTGAGAACCCCTGCCTGGTGGGGAAGGCAGGAGGGCTGGGGGAGGTCATGTGTCTGGCAGGCAGGGTGGGGTGTACACACCGAGATTAGGAGGGCCTTTTTAGGAGTTCCCGTCATGGCTCAGTGGAAACGCATCTGACTAGCATCCATGAGGATGCAGCTTTGATCCCTGGCCTCACCCAGTGGGTTAAGGATCCGGCGTTGCCATGAGCTGTGATGTAGGTCGCAGACATGGCTTGGATCCTGCATTGCTGTGGTTGTGGCGTAGGCCAGCAGCTACAGCTCCAATTTGACCCCTAGCCTAAGAACCTCCATATGCTGCAGGTGTGGCCCTAAAGAGACCAAAAACAACAACAACAACAACAAAAAGGACTTTCCAGGATACACTGGGACAGCAGGCAGGGCAGGAGTGAGGGGTCTCCACCCAGGACTTTGAGGGTCAATGCTCAGGACAGGAGGAAGCTGGTGGGCTCAGGGGCCACCTGGTGTGGCTGCTGTACGGACCTGGGCAGAGGGCGGACCAGCGGTCTGGGAAGGTCCCACTCAGGAATTGCATGTTACACCCCAGACCTTGGGGACCTGGTGGCACCATCCCTCCAGGAAAGCCTGACCAGAGGTGTGTTCTCCGAGGGTGGCCCTGACAGGTGAGTGGCAGGGGCCGAAGGGGGGACAAGAGTGCATGTGACCTGCACGGAAGGTCCGGGGCAGGAAGAGGAGGAAGGGCAGGTCTGGGAGGAAGAATTTGTTTTGATGTCTTAAATTTGGGTACACTGGGGAATTGCAAGCCTGCATCCCATTCCTGAGACTGTCCAGGAAGTGATGTGGCCTCAGAAAGTTTCCTGAGCTCAGTGGCTGACTTGGACCAGCAGCGTAGATGGTTGTGGAGATGAGCCTCTCGTGGGAGGCGATGAGGGGCCTGAGGGTGGGACCACGGATGAGCTGAGGAGGAGGCGCAGCAGAGGGAGGAGGGGACAGACACATCTGCAGAGACCTGAGAGGTAGGGCCTGGGCATCACCTGGTGCAGGAGGTTAGGGGGCTGCCACTTGGCCTAGATCCCTCTCAATTGTGGCTCCTTTCTGTTTAAGGAGCCGCAGTTACTAATAGCCTGCCCACACCAGAACTTAAGCTCCAAATCATATTTAACCTCGAAGGTCCCGCTGTGGCACAGTGGCCTAAGAATCTGACTGCAGCAGCTCAGGTTGCTGCAGAGGCACGGGTTTGATCCCTGGCCCAGGGCAGTGGGTTAAGGATCCAATGGAGGTTGCAGCTGTGGCTCAGATTCAGTCCTTGGCCCGGGAACTTGCATGTGCCGTGGGTGCAGCCCCCCAAAATTATATTTAAGTTGAACAGATATTAAAGGCAACTCCATGTGTGTATATTGCATAAAGTTGGCTTTATGCAGCGTTGTCCGTGACCCGTGTTCCAGGCAGTCTTTGAGATGCTCCCGTGGCCTTGTTCTCCCTCCGTGCACTTGTTCTAGGTGTTTTGGGACCAGGTGGTTTAGGAACACCTCCAGCTTTGGATGCCTGTTCACATTTCACAGAAAGGACTGAGGAGGAGCAGCTCAGTTTGCGCTGTGTGGGAATTTCTTCTTGCGTGCATTTGGGGTGGGAAGGGTTCTGACAGTCCTCCAGCTCTGCCTGTTGCTTTGCATGCACGAACACTTGAGAGCGGAATGTTGGACATCCCGTTGGGGGTGGGGTGGGGAGAGCCCAGTCTGTCGCCCTGTCCTCTGCCCACGTTTGTTTGGCTCGCAAAAGCTAGGACTTTCTTCTGTGCTTCCTTTATGTCCTGTGTGTGTTTTCTGAACTGTTTAGTTGGGGGATAGAGGACAAGCTGCACGGCTTTCTGCTTTTCTCTTTCTGTCTGTTGCTGTGGGTGTCCTGGGCCGACAGGGCACGGAGGCCCGAGGGCCAGTGACTCCAGCAGGGAGGGGCTCTTCTTCTCTTTTGTTGGTGGGGGTGGGTGACGAGGTGCTACAGCCTCTGGGACTCAGGTCTTACTGTCTGTAAAGGAGGGGGTGAAATTCTTTGATTGTGAATAAAGACCCTCAGTGTAATAGATTACAGTGTAAAGAAATACATGCATATACCATTATTTTGAACGATTATTTGAAGTGCCCATCAGAATTTAAAAATGACCCTAGGTCTTCTGTCAGATGAGCTTGAAGTTGTGATTCAGGGCATCTGTGTGTGTGTTGGGGGTAGTCTGGGGACAGGTGGCTGGACGTGGTCACCGTGGAGGTGGGGACCACACTGGTGATAAAGCAGTTTCCCTGTGCATGTGACACTTACACTAGACTCTTGTCTGTCAAGTAAAGAAAACAGGGTATATACCTTAATTTAAAAATACTTTACTGCTGGGAGTTCTTGTCAAGGCTCAGTGGAAATGAATCTGACTAGTATCTATGAGGACGTAGGTTCGATCCCCGCCTGGAATCCCTCACTCAGTGGGTTTAGGATCCAGTGTGACCTTGAACTATGGTGTTACGTGTTGCAGACGAGGCTCAGATCTGGCGTTGCTGTGGCTGTAGTGCAGGCTAGCAGCTGTAGCTCTGATTTGACTCCAAACCTGGGAACCTCCATATGCTGTGGGTGCAGCCCTAAAAAGACAAAACAAACAAACAACAGAAAAACAAAAATCCCAAAACAAAATCCCTTAATTGCTAAAAAAAAAAAAAAATTGCTACCAATCACCTAAGCCTTCAGTGAGTCAGTATTTTTGCTGGTGGAGTGTCTTCCCTCTGTGTCAGTGCATCGTCAGTGAGCAGTAATGTTTTGAAAAGAATCTTTTTTTCAACAGTGGACTTAAAATATTCAGTAGACCATGTCGTAAACACATTTGCTATCCTCTAGGCTTTGCTGTTCCATTTATAGAGCACAAGCAGAGTGGATTTAGCATAACCCTAAGGGCCCTAGGATTTTTGAAATGGTAGGTGAGCACCGGCTGCATTAGCCCCTACAAAAGGGAGTCAATCTGTTCTTTGAAGCTGGCCACTGACTTCTCTCCAACTATGGAAGTCCTTGGTGGCATCTTCTTCCAGTGGAAGCCTGCTTCCTCTACATGGGAAATCCCGTTCTGTGCAGCCACCTTCACGAGTGATCTGAGCTAGGTGTTCTGGGTGAGTTCCTGCAGCTTCTCCATCAGCATGTGCTGCCTCACCCGGAACAGTAATGTCATGGAGATGGCATCTTTCCTTACACCTCAGGAACCAGCCTCTGCCAGCTTCAAATTCTGCAGCCCCTTCACCTCTCAGCCTTCATAGACTTGAAGAGTCAGGGCTCTGCTCTGGTTTGAGGGCATGTTATGGCTGCTCTGATGTTTTATCCAGGCCACTGAAGACTTTCTCCATATCAGCAACAAAGCTCTTTGGCTTCTTATCATCCATGTGTTTACTGGCAAGCTCTTTTAATTTCCCTTGAGAACTTTTCCTTTGCAGCCACAACTTGGCTGGCTGCTGCAAGAGGCCTGGCTGTCTCTTGACAGGGCCCTCTCTGTCTTCCACACCTTCCTTGTTCAGCTTAATCACTTTTCCTTTGCAGCCACAACTTGGCTGGCTGCTGCAAGAGGCCTGGCTGTCTCCTGACAGGGCCCTCTCTGTCTTCCACACCTTCCTTGTTCAGCTTAATCATGTCTCACTTTTGAGCTAAAGTGAGAGACGTGTGCACCTCTTCCTTTTACTTGAGCACTGAGAGGCCATCGCAGGGGTGTTAATTGGCCCGATTCTAATCCTGTTGTGTCTCAGGAACTAGACTGAGGAGGGGGACAGAGCCGGGGTGGGAGGGGGGAGGGTAAGGGCAGGGTGGAGCCATCAAAATACACACATTCATCACTTAAGGTCACCCGCCCCGTCTCACATGGGTGTGGTTTGTGGTGCCTCAAACAATTGTAATAGTAGCATCAAAGATCACAGATCACCTAACAACTATGATAATAAGGAAAAAGATAGAAACATTGTAAGAATTACCACGGTGTCACACACACACACACACACACACACACACACACACACACACACTCAAAGTGAGTGAAAGCTGTTGGAACAATGGTGCCAGTAGACTTGCTCTATTCAGGGTTGCCCCAAACTTTCAATTTGTTTTATTTATTTATGTTTTTTATTGAAGTTAGTTGATCTCTAATGCTTCAGGTGTACAGCAAAGTGATTCAAACATATGTATTCAGATTCTTTTCTATTACAGGTTATTACAAGATATTGAATATAGTTCCCTGTGCTATGCAATCAGTCCTTAGTGTTTATCTATTTTATGTATGGTAGTGTGTTAATCCCAAATTCCTAATTTGTCCTTCTCCCTCTTTTCCCCTTGGTAACTGCAAGTTTATTTTCTGTCTATGTGAGTCTAATTCTGTTTTGTGAGTAGGTTCCTTTGTATCATTTCTTTAGATTCCACATGTAAGTGATATCATACGATGTTTGTCTTTCTCTGACTTAATTCACTTAGTATGATAATCTCTGGGTCCATCAGGGTTGCTGCAGATTGCGTTATTTCATTCTTTCCATGGCTGAGGAATATTCCATAAACTATCTATTTGTGAAAACACAGTATCTGTGAAGGCATAATAAAGCAGCGTGCAATAAAACAAGATAGGTGTGTGTAATGTTTCAGAGGGCATTAGATATAGGCCAATTTTATCCTCTGTTCTAGACCCAGCTCTGCATGTTGTGTGGTGATATCTGAGCTGTAACTGCTGTTTATATGGAGCGATGCATTGAAGTAAATGATATCTTAGAGCATTTCCTGTCCCTAGATCTCACAGTTTTGTTCAAGGGTGAGGAATTAGGGGAATTAGTTGAGTTCTCCATGCAATTCATCACCTGTATATGTGTTACTGAGTTGATCACACGTCAATGTGCTGTTGAGTTCTGGGCATGTCCCCAGGCCTAAGCCCCAGGGCCTTCCCAGACTGGACCTGGAAACAGTCCTCGGCCACCATATGTAGGCAAACATAAAAGACGGTGGTGGGGTTTTTCCTGTTTAACCTATTTTCACCTTCCCTCTGAGAAGAAGGGAGGGTTTGTGATCTTTTGCTGCAGACTAAGCTACATTCTGGAGGAAATGCAAATAAAAGAGTCTTGCTTTGGGGGTTGTTAGAATCAGCACAGGAGGTGGTGAGAAGGAGCATAGAGCCCAGCGCAGGACAGTGTGGGTTTGCCAGTGGCTGCGCCCGGCTGGGTCTAGTGCTGGGAAAGGCTGGGAGCCTCGGGCACCAGCCCCTCCCCCTGTAAGCTGTGGATGAGAAGTTGAATCAGAACCCCCCAGGGAAGGGTTGTGTGGTCCAGCCCAGTGCCTGGTGAGTTAGGGCTCAGGCCACGTGCTGGCTAGTGCCTGTTGGTGTAAATGAGTTCTAACCATGACTCCTGTGCATGTTGTCTGTGGCGGCAGTGGGGTAGGGATGAGACTGCCTGCCCAGCAAAGCCACCTGTGTCTGGCCTTCGCAGGAAGTGTTACTTCTTCCTGTAACTGCACAGTAAACACCCACCAGAGTCTCGGCAGGCAGGTCTCCGGCTAACAGACCTGAGGGGTGAGTGTGAGCACGTGTCTGCATTCAGTCTGTTACTCTTACCTTCTCAGGGCAGCCTTGGCCAGCTTGCAGCCCTGTGGCCCCTCTCCTGCCTCTGTTTATCACTTGCTTTGTGAGTGTGTTTCCTGTCCTTTAAGCAGATGCAGAAATCCCCAATGCTGACTTCATTTTCTCATCCCAGCACTTGGCTTCGTGGGCTTTGGGAAGCTAAAAAACAACTAGGTCTCGGAGTTGCCCTCGTGGTTCAGTGGGTAACGAATCCGACTAGGATCCATGAGGACACGGGTTCGATCCCTGGCCTTGCTCAGTGGGTTAAGGATCCGGCGTTACTGTGAGTTGTGGTGTAGGTCGCAGACTCGGCTCGGCTCCTGCGTTGCTGTGGCTCTGGCGTAGGCCAGCAACTGTAGCTCCAGTTAGACCCCTAGCCTGGGAACCTCCATGTTCTGTGGTTGCAGCCCTAGAAAAGGCAAAAAGACAAAAACAAACAAAAAAACCAACTGGGTCTCAAAACTAACTCACGCGTTTGTTTTTTTTTTGTTTTTTTTTTTCAAGTTTGTGTGCAACCTCATACATGCGTACATAAGCAAATATGTACGCATATTTCCACCTCAGGAGGAGGAAGCTGTGTGTCACAGACCAGGTGGGATTTTGCTGGTCTGTCTGCAGTCAGAGGCTGTGCTCTCTCTGCTGCCTGTTTGCTGACTAATCAGAGAATTGACTTTTTCCCCTTTTATGTTTATAGAATCAGAAGATTATTTTTCAAGTAAGCTTGAACATAATTCAGTGATTTATAGTTGAATTCTTTCTTTGTATTCTTGTGTTCAAAGATTGATATATGTGATGCTTTTTGAAGGAGAAAAATGTATTTAATGAAATAAACTGAAATGGCTCCCTTTTTATATAGACGCAAAATGGAGATTTCTTAAAATAGAAAATCAGTAATTTGCTTTTGAATAACATGCTGGCATTTTATGTGGTTTAAAAAACTACTTGTGGGTTCCGTATTGAAATAAATATTACTTTTATACTACTTTGCACACTTTGGGCTGAAATGTGAAGTCTATTTATTCTGTACATTTTTTTAGCATAAGGACTTTTGAGCCTGGCTGAGCTATTTCCTTATAATGATTGTGGAACTTTTCAAAATTCTCATTTCTTTTAAAACGATATGCAGACAATTTCATTCTTCTTTGATAATACATCTTTGTTTATAAGTATTCTAAACACTTACACATTTTCTGCCACTAGTTTAACCCTCAGCTGTGCAGGATTTGCTCTTACTGTTCTTACAGGACTCCAATTTGAAGGCTGCATTCCCTGATTACACATCGAGTTGGATTCTTCTGTTACCTTCTTACCCACATGGGATTGTCTCGAGGCTGAGGAAGCATTCAGGGGAGGGAATATGATTCATCTTGACTCCTTTTCAGGCTCTGAACCCAGAGCTGCCTGCCTTGGAGGCCTGGCCCTGGGGACCTGATGGCTGGAGGTGGGAAGGGGCTGCCCTGTGACAGTGTTTGTGGCCTGCGTCTTGGGTCTGTGAGATGGTTCTAGAGCCACACCCATTGGAGTTTAGACTCTCTTGGATGTGGTTTCAGGACCAGCAGCATCCATATCCTCTGGGAGCTGGTTAGAAATACAGAATCCCAGACCTGCCCCAGACCTTCTGCCCTGGTATCTGCATTTCACTGGCATCCCCTTGGGAAGCTGGGGTCCAGGTCACTGGTTTCCCAGACGATCAAACAATAGAACCACCTTTGGTCAGAAACCACAGAATCCTGGTCCCAGCCCCCTGAGATGTTGCTTCCCTTGGTCTGGTGTGACCCTGCTGTCTGACCAGATGTGGAAGTGCTGGTCTGAAGTGGATTAGCCCTAGCTGGGGAGGGGAACTTCGAGGGGTAAATCTCCTGCTACAGGAGTGTGTGGAGGCCCCCATCCCTGGCCTCCCTTGAGCCCCTTTCTCTGGGCCTCTGTCCCTGAGTGGACGTGTCACTCCTGAGGAGCCCTTGAGACCTGCAGGCCACCAGACTGGCATGCCAGCCTCTGTCAGCAGCTCCAGCTGATGGGAACAGAGATTTGCAAGCGGTCTAGCTACCTAGCTTCCACCCCCTTCTTTTCCAGTTCCCATGGAAACAGATTGCAGGGAAACTGGGCACGGGGCTATCTTTACCCTGTTTGGGGAGCTGAGGTCTGTTTGTTTCCATGGAAACCAGAAAGGAAGGGGATGTTTTTCAGCCTCAGCGGCCGCCTCCATCCTCACACACAGCCCTCTTCTGCCCAAGTGTATGTCTGGGCCCATGTGGCTCTGACTGTGGCTGTGACTCGGGATGGAAGGGGCAGGGAGGGACAGGGCCCTTGGTGTTCCCTCCGAGTGCCAGTACTTCCTTTCCTCCCAGGCCGCTGTGTCTGAGTGATTGAAGTGTCTCCTGAGCTATTACTTCTTGTATGGCTCTGTATTTTTATGCAGAGGAAGAAAAGGGATGAGTCAGTGCGGTAGGAGTGGGTCTGATGGGGACTGGCTGAGAGGGAGTGACAGCCCCTGGGCTGTCAGAGGCTGGGCCTCCTGCCCCCACAGCCTCCGTCTGTAGGAGCATCTGAGGCTCCCCTGTGGAGAGGGAGTAAATAGCACTGGTTTTGGAGCAAGAAATGGGAGAAGGTGTGGGTTTTAAAGGTGGAGAAAGTTGCTGGCACTTAGGTCCCTAGAGGCGCCCCCTCCGCGCTGGTGCTGGCAACAGAGCGGTGGTTTCAGGTCCCCACTTGGTGCTTAGAGTGCCGCTTGCCACTGAGCCCTGGGTTTTCTTGGGTGGTTTCCTCAAAACTCTCCCATCAGACTTGCCGCTGGACACGTGAGATGGCAACTTGCTGGGCGTCGGAGGACGAGAGATCGTAGCTGCCCTGGAGCTGCTCCATCCATGTTTCCCTAGCAGGGGTGGATGTGGCTCTGCTCCTCAGGTGGCCAGAGCCCTGGGGCCGTTGTGCTGTCCCCAACAGCCCCTGTGTCACCGGCCTGGTGCAGCTGCAGCAGTGACATCAGCTTCAGGCCAGCCTCAGCCTGTGCCATTCTGTGTGTGTCCTTGGCTGCCTGTTGTAACGTCTGTGTTCTTGGGCTTCTGTCATCAGAGGGAGTTGTTCCACCCGCACTGACTGGGCTGAATGATTCTTGTTTCCAGAATTTGCTATGGCTCAGGTGGCAGTTTTCTTGTTTGTATTCTGTGCCGTGGCTGAAAGGCTGGTGTAGGTGTGACCTGTGAGCTGCTCTCTGTGAGCCTGTGGTCTCAGTTACTGGGCTCCTGCAGGGCGCCCAGCCCTGGACTCGGTCACAGCGCTCCTGCAGGGCACCCAGCACGGCGCTTCTGCTTCCCTGACCAGCAGGGCAGCGCAGAGTGGCGAGTAAGGGCGGCTCCTAGGCCAGCCTGGGCCTGGATCTGGGCACACGCTGCCCACCTCCTCACTGTCTCCTGGCTTTGTCACACTGAGTATGTTCAGTCAGTGAGGATTCTCTGCCAGGGCACCGTCACCCGTCACCGAGCAGCCCCGTGTGTGACCCACGAGTCACCTGCGTTAAACTGACCGTTGGTACAGCCTCTTTGGCCCTGTAGTCAGGGGGTGGTGGGTGGGATGGGGAGCTGCCAGGTGTTCACAGCCCATGAGGCCCCATTTTCCTTGTCTGTCCCAGGACACGTGGACCTTTCTTTAGAAATCTCTAAACAAAATGTTGCTGGAGTATTTCAGTCCACCGCTCCCCGTCTCAAACAGGATAGGGAGTTGTGGTAGATATAAAGTGGGACGTTTTCTTTTTCCTAAAGGAATGTATTTTTCAGAAAAGGCGTATGACTCCTTACTGGATGCGTGGGCCTTCCTGGAGCACTTGATGAAGCAGCAGATATGGAGCTGGTCTGGGGCCTTGTTCACAGGGGACATTTAGGGAGACTTTGCTCACCCGAGTGATGGACATTGTGCAGCGTGTTCATTTTTACTGGAAGCATTGGCTGTTTTCTTGCTGGTCCATTTTTGTGTTTCAGGCGTAGGTGGCTCCGTTCCGAGGCCTCCCGCTGTGAGGAGTGAGGAGGGTGCTGAACCTGTCAGGCTCTGGGAGGGGCTGGCAGGACCTCTCCTCTGTGCAGAATTTCATTCTCGAGGCTTCGGGAAAGCTTGAGAAACACACCTAAAACGGCTTTAAAAATCAGCACTTTGAGAGTTCCCGTCGTGGCGCAGTGGTTAACAAATCTGACTAGGAACCATGAGGTTGCGGGTTCGATCCCTGGCCTTGTTCAATGGGTTAAGGATCCGGCGTTGCACTGAGCTGTGGTGTAGGTCGCAGACATGGCTGGGATCCCACGTTGCTGTGGCTCTGGCGTAGGCTGATACAGTTCCGATTCAACCCCTAGGCTGGGAACCTCCATATGCCCCTGGAGCGGCCCTAGAAAAAGCAAAAGGACAAAAAGACAAAAAAAAAAAAAAAAAGTCAGCACTTTACAAAGGGTATAAACCAAACCAAGAAGGATGGAAGAAAGGCAGATAGAACCTGTGTGGTTATTTTCTGGCAAGAAGATGTAAAACCTGGATTAAATTTATTTCCAAAGTCTATTGCTGTTTTGATAATGTGGTATTTTGATATGAAAACATGAAAAGAATTGAACACCAAAAGACTTTTTCCTTTTCAAGGGAAGTTTCTTCTTCGTCGTTTTTTTCTTTTCTGTTATTCTACCACATTTCCTACCAAATACCTCACCCACACATTTTCTTTAATTTTGTCTTCTTTCCCGTTTCTGTTATTGATTTTAGCTGACATAGAATACTTGTGAGCTTTAATTTCCATCTATCAAGAACTTAAAAAGTTAAGAAGAATCAGCTGAGGAAATAAGAGGCGGATGCCCTGTAGTCGTGTTAGGTGAGGTGGGGCCCTCGTCCCACAGTCACCCTCCGTGGTCCCTGTGTCCTCCTCTGTAAGATGCAGGGGGCAGGTGGCGCCATGGCCCTGCTCCTCGATGGTGTGAGGAGATGTGGTCCATGTGCTGACATAGGGACAGTTTGCTAGGAATGTGCTCCAGTCTTGGGGAGGGCTCAGACGGCGCAGCCTTGCAGTTTTATCTAGGGTTGGAGCTGCCGAGGTGACATCTTCTAGGACGGTCCAGTAGACTTGCCACTGTCCCTCTTTCGTCTTGTGTGCCTATGTGAAGCGTGTCCTAGATTCCGTATTTGCTGCCTGAAATGGTGACCCAAGTGCCCGGAGCCTGCTGACTGCCCAGGGCCCAGTGGCCTTGAGGTTGTTTTATAAAAGCCACAAGTCGTAGTGCACCCCGAATCACAGACATTCAAAGCAGCAAGAAACATCGCCGCCGCGGTGCAGACAGGCGTTGTCCCCCCTATTCTCAGACTTGGCTTCTCTGTAGATTTTCTGTGCTTGTTTTCTGTGGCCTTTTCTTGAACATCTGTCCTGTCTCTTTTGGCCAGGGACATGGCCACTGGGGCGAGTTCAGATCAGAAGGGACCTGGGGCTCCAGGACCTCCTGGTGCGAGGATGTGTTGGCCTGGCTGTGAGCCTCGTGCCAGGGGCAGGGCTGTGAGGACGTCCTGAGACTGACCGGCCCGGCCAAGGTCTGTGTGTCGGTCCTCAGGGAAGAGGGCTCGTGTGGAGGCAGGAGCAGAGGCTCCGAGGCCTCTTTCCCACTGGCCCTCACCTGTCTTGCCAGGCATCCCCTGCTGCTGTGAACTCCAACAAACCAGGTAGTAGCAGAAGTTTCAGGTCAGCAGCACAGCACTCTCTTTGTGTGTTTGTCTTTCTTTTTTTTTTTTTTTTTTGAGTTGTGCCACAGGGCCTTGATTTGTGGAGGAGCGGCAGTCCTTCCCCAGGGCAGAGCAAAGAGTCAGTCCTCAGACCCACGTGGGGACCCTGTGGCTGGCCATCAACCAGGTAACTGAGGCGGCCCGGCAGGCTGCCCTTGGAGACAGGTGGTCGGTCGCAAGCATCACTGGGTGTTTATTCTTTTTTTTTTTTTTATTGTCTTTTTGCCTTTTCTAGGGCCGTGGGTATATGGAGGTTCCCAGGCTAGGGGTCTAACCGGAGCTGTAGCCGCCGGCCTACGCCACAGCCACAGCCACAGCAAAGCGGGATCTGAGCTGCGTCTGCGACCTACACCGCAGCTCATGGCAACGCCAGATCCTTAACCCACTGAGCAGGGCCAGGGATCAAGCCCACATCCTCATGGTTATGAGTAGGATTCGTTAACCACTGTGCCACGACGGGAACTCCTGGGTGTTTATTCTTTATGCACTAGCCTTTGATGAATGTCACGGGGTTTGGAGAAAAGGTGGTTCACGTCCGTGTTGGGTTTTGGCCTCTGTGCTCAGTGTGACCCTAATGTTTCCTGAGCCACGTGTCTGCCCCGCAGCACATGGTCATGAGAGCTGCGATATGCAGAATGCACTTGTCTTCACTCCCGGGTGAGTCTCGAGGACTAGGTTTTGCACGAGTGTTTGTGAACAAGTGGTAAAGTGAACACATTCCGCACCTGTTAGATCAGGGTTTGCAGGTGTTCATGTTCTTTAAGGATGTCCTTTGCTGTGGGGAGGACCCTTCAGCTTGGTGTGCTGTGTTCCCTAGTAGCTCTTGCGCTGTTATAGGGAGAGTTATGGCATTTTTTCCCCCTTAAAAGTCCCTTTAAAACTATTCAACCCAGGTCCTTCCTGGTGAGCTGACCACAGTGCTTAGGAAATGGCCCAGAGTGGCCTGGGGAGGACATTTGAACCCACATGGCCTCAGTAACTATTCACAGGGTGGCTTGGAGCAGCTGGCGCTGGCCTTTCCCAGGGCATAAGTTGTCCTGGCTCTGCACTGCCCAGCGTAGTTCTGGCTGTGCCCCCCACTCCCACCTCCCAGAGTGGTCCAGGCCATGCGCCCACCGCACAGTGTGGCCCTGGCCACTCCCCTGCCTGTTGTGGTCCTGGCCACACCCCCACCGCCCAGCATGGTCCCTGCCATGCCCCCCCGCCCCCGCCACCATCCAGAGTGGTCCTGGCCATGCCCAACCACCACCCAGCATGGTCCTGGCCTCGCCCCCCATCCAGCATGATCCTGACCATGCACCCCACTGCCCAGTATGGTCCTGGCCATGTGTTGCCCCCACTGCTCAGCATGGTCCTGGCCACGGCTCTGGGAGCTTTTTCTTCTTGGCCTCATGGGCCTTGTATATTTGATGTTCTGCACGTCATTGGGAACGTGATCTCTTTCTTTTTGATTTCAGCAAGGGGAGCGGTGGAGCAGAGAGCTGCAGATCAGACCCCCCAGGCCTTGGAGGATGCCGCCTGCCAGGAGGCTCAGGGGTCACTCCCTCTGAGCTGGGCAGGCTGGTATTAGCGGGACCGCTTCACCATGGCCTCCACGGTCTGGCTGGACGGCTGACGTGACTGGTGTCCCAAGTGTGTTCGCTGCTGGTCCGGGTGCCGTCCCAGGTACTGCCTGCTCTCAGGGTCCGGGAGCAGGGCAGGTAGGCGTCGGATGCGCCTGAAGCCAGACAGGCAGAGCCATGGCCTCCGACAGACTGGGATGGAGGTGACCTGAGGCCTCCCGGACCTTCCTGGTGACGGGACAGCGACGGGTCGGAGCGCAGGCCTGCGGGGGAGCAGTATGCAGGAAGCTGGCCTTCAGGCCACCAGTGCTGTCACAGGTGAGAATCCTCCACATTGAGCTGAAAACTTGATTTCAGCCCTTAGCTGATAGGTAATAAGGCACCAAACAGTTGCATGGAATTGATGCACTTGTGCATCTGGGAACCGAGGGCCACGCAGTGTCAAGGGGCTCAGGCTGCTGCAGCGACTAATTTGGCAAAATTTTAGTGTGTTCTCCTTCTCTGTAAAGAGGGCTTTGAAGCAGCATTTGGTGTGTCACTGCTTTTCTTGGCCGAGCCCTAGAGCAAGCAGGGGTCCCGCGAGCACCGTTGGCAGTGTGCCCGGGACGTCTGTGCAGAGTGGGGAAGGCTCTGAGGAGAGTCACTGCTGGCAGTAATTTCTCCGTCCCCATTCTCAGTTTTCTGCCCGAGACCCGCTCCTGTGCACACAGTGCCGGGTGGGGGGTGCGACTCTGAGACCTGCCTCGGGGAAGGACCATGGCGAAGCCTGCGACACTTCCACGTGGCTCCATCCCCAGCATGGTGCCTTCCCGGGGAACCACTCAGTCTGGCTGGTGGCCAGACCTGAGCCACAGGGCTTTTGAACTTGTGTCCTGGTTTTTTTGTCTTATTCGTTTAACCTCCCAGGAAGCCACTCATCCTTCTGGGCATCTGGCTCTTCATTGATAAATGGGGTCCGGGAGGTTGAAGAGCCTTGTGGAGTGCTTTTTCTGAAAAGGAAGGATGGTGGTACAATTACAAGAAAGGACTGTGCTCTCTGGCCCCGTGAGTCCTGAACGTTTGCAGCTTTTCCAGTTTTATGTGGTGGGCAGGCCAGGTGGTCGTGGGCCTGGAGAGAGCTGGGAGCCCAGCCTCCCCACCGGCTGGAGCTCTACTCCTGGACAGTCCCAGGTGCCTCTCCTGCTCCTCTGCAGGTTTGAAAACGACCATGGTTGTGCACAGCCCTCATGGAACGCGGGCTGGAGGAGCCAGGTGGCACGTCCAGTCCTTGCTGCCCCATGTGCTCAAACCCTTGTGCCAGTCTTGAGCCCTCTTGGCACCTGCATCTGTAACGGGGCACCCCTCCTGGGGCTGTGCTGGGGAAGGTCACCAGGGGTCTTGCCCACGAGGAGCCAGTAGCTGCTGGAGAAGAGCAGGGGGCACAGCTTCTCCTGAGCCGCCTTCAGATGGCCAGCCTGCTGGATCCTGCCCTCTGCCCCCCCACCAAGGGGGGGGCACTTTTACCCAGCACCCGTTTGCAGAGCTCTCACCAGGTGTGTGTAAGGGGCCCCAGGCAGCCTTACTGTCCCCACGCCCCCCTCACCCCCAGTTCTGCCAGTTCTTGAAAGTGCAGCTTTAATGACACCTGCTCGTGCCCCAACCTTTCTGTGGCTTCTCTTTGCTTCCTGAAGAATCTAGACTCCTCAGCCCCCTGGTGTTGTCCTCCTGGTGTGACTGAGGTTCTGGATGGACTGGCCCCATCGCCTATCTGCAGACAGCTTCTGCACTTTGCGACACTCCATGGTGTGGCGATGCCTTCTCACCTAGGACGCTGTCCTCCACCCTCCTCTGTTCTCCCAGTCTGTCTCAGGTCCAGGAAATCTGTGATGTGTGTGGGAGAAGCCTGGAATATCTTCCTCCTGGCGGGTTAATAGATGTAAAGAGAGGGACAGGGGCCTCTGTAGATTCCCGCATGTTCTGGCTTGAGGAAAGTACCTTGCCGAGAGCTGTGGAGTGTGCTGGCGTGTGCCTGGTCTTAGGTGGCTCTGTGTAGCCTGGCATCTGGACCTCGATGACAGACCTACCCTTTTCCTGGTAGGAAAATGCATGATTTACATGCATAATTTACAGCCCCAAACGCACCTCCGTGGTCTTCCCTGTCAAGTATTCCACGCTGTTTCCAGGGTTTCCCTACAGTGATGAGTGTGCTGCTTTTTTCAAGGGATTACGGTAGCCTAATGTCTGAGGAGTGTGCACGCCCATGTGAAATGAGGATAGGAAGTAATTTCAGTGTTGCCTGAAATCGTATTCATTTTAAGCTTTCTTAAATATGTACAACATAAAGATAGTTACAAACTCCTTATTTGTATGCCTCTTAAATAGCCATATCATTAAAATAAGTATTATGGGAGTTTCTGTGTGGCTCAGCGCGTTAAGGATCCAGGTTGTTGCTGCCATGGAGCAGGTTCGATCCCTGGCCCCGAAACCTCTGCGTGTCTGTGCTCCAGGCAGCCTTGCTGGCTCCTGTGCTAGCAGTGTGCACAGTGTCTGGGAGGGGGCCCGGTGTGGGAGCTGCCTGTCCACAGCAGGCTGGGCCCAACCGCAGATAAAGCAGCACACGTTGCATCGTGCGTTCTTGCCACAGTAGAAACAGTGATGAGCAAAGAACCACTATTGTCCAGCCCCTTGGAAGAGCTCATGTTTGAGCGAGGGGCCTGCTGGAGGGGGAGGGGGAGGAAGACTCAGGGGAAGCGAGGGCCTCGCTTGCCTTGGGACCAGCTGGGCGCTGCTGACACGGTGCCTCCAGCGCTGGTTTGGTGCCCTTGGGACAGGGGCTGGGGCCCAAGGGCCTGCTGGCTCTGGATACATGGATCCCACAGAGCTACGCAAGGCAGGCAGGTTGCAGTCCCTGCCCTGGAACGTGGCGCAACAAGGCTCCCAAACAGAAAGGAGCTCCGGGGACATTCAGACCCCCTGCTGTTGCCCCCACGAAGACATGGAATTGGTGCCTCCCCAGGCCTGGTGTTTGCAAAGGGTGTGTGCTTGGTGTAGATAGGCATTCTGGGTGGTGTGGCTGTGTGGGGGTGCTGTCGGGGAGATCTATGGATCAGTAGGAGGTAGAGGCAGGGAGTGTGACAGCTGGGGCAATGGGGGTGTGACAGTGTAGGTAATGGGAGTGTGACAGTCGGGGCAATGGGGGTGTGACAATGAAGGGTAATGAGGGTGTGACAGCATCGGGTAATGGGAGTGTGACATCACGAGGGAGTGTGGCAGTGCAGGGTAATGGGAGTGTGACAGCCGGGGTGATGTGGGGGGGTGGAGGAAGGGCTGAGGCTGAGGTGGGGGAGGTTGGGGAGCATGAGAGACTCTTCACAGAGGCGCCTCTGCAGGGAGCTCAGTGGCCATGGGCTGGAAAAACAACCCCTCGTGGGGCTGGGGGCAGAGGACAAGCGGATTTGGGGAGTGACCAGGACCTGGAAGGCACGGTGGTTCTGCCCAGTACCACCCGAGGCCCGGAGCTCTTGGGCGGCTGGGGACCAGAGAGGGGTTGTGTGTGGGCCAGGTGACCCCTGGTGACTTTTGGGCAAGCAGAGAGCCGACAGCCCTTGTGTCTGGGCCCCATCCAGCACCCCCCAAGACCCTCAGGTGGGTCATGAGAACTCTTTTAGGAAACTGCTCAAAGTCTGCCCCTCTGCTCGGAACAGTTCAGAGAGGTTGTGTGTGGCCACGCGTGCTGGCCCTCTGGCCCGTCCAGGCCAGCTCTGCCCTGTGCCCCCTCCACACTGGTTCCCTCTTGTCATCCACTGGTGGCTCCAGCTGAGGTTGACGGTGTCACCAGTAGTGTGACAACAAGGGTGTGACAGAGGGCAGTGGAGGGGTAGTTTTTTCTCTCTTTTGTGTATTTTTTTTCTGAGCTATTTCGTTATGTTTGAGGTGGTTTCCGATGGTGTTTATGGAAGAAGGGCATCCGGTCAATTCTTAGCACAGGTAGACGTCTCTTCCTCTCCCAACACCTGTTCTTTGTAGGGGTCCTGGGTGCTATCCTGGCCCTGCCTGATTCTGGGTACCCGTCAGACATGGGCCCCAGGACTTGCTGAGCCGGAGTGTCAGGGGCAGATGCGCAGGATGGGGGAAGGTGGTTAGGCCTGGGCCATCTGGTGATAGCTCCCACCGTACGGGGTCACCACACAGGCTCACCACAGTGCTCATGCCTGTCTCTCCAGCTGCTGTAGCAGAAATTCACCCAGTCACCTTGCTTGTCCTGTCCTTTTTGCTTTTTTTTTTTTTTTTTTAAGGGCTGTACCAGTGGCATATGGAGGTTCCCAGGCTAGGGGTCTAATCGGAGCTACAGCTGCCGGCCTACACCACAGTCACAGCAACGCCAGATCCCAGCCATGTCTGTGGCCTACACCACAGCTTACAGCAATGCTGGGTCCTTAACCCACTGAGTGAGGCCAGGGATCGAACCTGCAACCTCATGGTTCCTGGTCAGATTCGCTTCCTCTGTGCCATCACAGGAACTCCTGCTCTTTTCTTTTTTCTATGCCTTACTTAGTAAGAATTTATTACTGCTGCTTACAGCTAAAGAATAGTGATATATGTATTATTAAGTTTCTTATATTTTTAAAAACTTTTATGGCCATACCTGGAGCATAAGGAGTTCCTGGGCCAGGAATCAGATCCGAGTCGCAGTTGTGACCTGTGCTGGGCCAGAGGTTGAACCTGCGTCCTGGTGCTGCAGAGATGCTGCAGATCCCGTTCCGCCACAGCAGGAACTCCTCTTCTTTGCTAAGATCGCTTCCCTTTAGTGTTTCTTATCTACCTATGAGGTTGATCCTGTTAATTCTTGTAAAACCAGGATGAATCACCCACCAGCAAGGTGATGGCTGGCATCCTGGTGGCCTTCTCTGCAGTCTCGCTGTGAGCAGCCCCCCACCCCCAACCCCACCCCCGTGGAGGGAAGAGCTCCCTTGGCCCCCTTGCCACCGAATCACACGCAGCTCACTTCTGACCCTCTTCTAAGGCGGCTGAAACGTTGGTATCCCCATCAGTGATGGTGTAAGTCATAGTTATCTTAACTATGTGTGTTTCTCTATGGAGAGAGTTAGGACAGCTTTGTGTGTCACCCCTGAATTCAAATCCCGGCTCTGCCTGGCCTGTGTGACATTGGGTAAGTAGCTGGAGCTGCTCTCTGTGCCTCACTTTCCTCTTCATAACATGAGAACAGTGATAACAAAGTGTACTTTGGAGGGTTGTTTGGAACATGTGTGGTACGCATGCCGTCGTTTCTTAGCACGTGACTGTGGCCACAAGCAGTTGTTGGTGTAGACTCACCTCCTTCGCTCGGCTCGCCCCCCCCCTGCATGCTCTCGGCTTCTGAAACCTCAGCCCGCTGTCACCGGGGTTTGCCCATGGGATCTGAGGACATTTCCAGGACTTTACAGGATGGTGACAGTGTGGAAATGTGTGGTATAATGGCTGTGATGTGTGCCTTTCTGTTCCTCTTCCAAACAAACCTCTGACCTTGGATAATCCAGGTGAATTGAACTTAATCTTCTCATGTGGTCAGTTGTCCTGAGCGTATTCAGGGAAGGTGGATTTCCCCTGCGGTGAGAGTCTTTTTTTTTTTTCTTTTTTTTTCCATTTTTAAAATTACTCAAATGAATTTATCGCATCTGTAGTTGTATAATGATCATAACAATCTGATTTCACAGGATTTCCATCCCACAGCCCAGGTACATCCCCCCACCCCCCAAACTGTCTCCTCCGGAGACCGTAAGTTTTTCAATGTCTGTGAGTCAGCATCTGTTCTGCAAAGAAGTTCAGTCTGTCTTTTTTTCAGATTCCACATGTCAGTGAAAGCATTGGATGTTGGTGTCTCATTGTCTGACTGACTTCACTGAGCATGATAGTTTCTAGGTCCATCCATGTTGCTAAAAATGCTGGTATTTTGTTCTTTTTAATGGCTGAGTAATATTCCATTGTGTATATGTACCACATCTTCTGGATCCACTTCTCTGTCGATGGACATTTAGGTTGTTTCCATGTCTTGGCTATTGAAAATAGTGCTGCAGTGAACATCGGAGTACATGTGTCTTTGTGAGTCGTGGTTTTCTCTGGGTAGATGCCCAGGAGTGGCATTGCTGGGTCAAGTGGTAGTTCTATGTTTAATTTTCTGAGGAATCGCCATACTGCTTTCTACAGTGGTTGCACCAATTTACAATCCCACCAACAGTGTACTACTGTTCCTTTTTCTCCACACCCTCTCCAGCACTTATTGTTTGTAGACTTTTGGATGATGGCCATTCTGGCTGGTGTAAGGTGGTACCTCACAGTGGTTTTGATTTGCATCTCTCTAACAATGAGTGACGTTGAACATCTTTTCATGTGTTTCTTGGCCATCTGTGTGTCTTCTTTGGAGAACTGTCTGTTTAGATCTTCTGCCCTTTTTTTGATAGGCTTGTTTGTTTTTTTGGTATTGAGCTGCAGAAGTTGTTTATAAATGTTGGAGATTAATCCCTTGTCAGTTGATTTACTTGCAAAGATTTTCTCCCATTCTGTGGGTTGTCTTTTTGTGTTGTTTAGGGTTTCCTTTGCTGTGCAGAAACTTGAAGTTTGAGTAGGTCCCATTTGTTTATTTTGTTTTTGTTGTCAATACTCTGAGAGGTGGATCTGAGAAGATGTTGCTGTCATTTATGTCAGAGAGTGTTTGGCCTATGTTTTCCTCTAGGAGTTTGATAGGTCTGGTCTTATATCTAGGTCTTTAATCCATTTGGAGTTTTTTTGTGTGTATGGTGTTAGGGAGTGTTCTAATTTCATTCTTTTCCATGTGGCTGTCCAGTTTTCCCAGCACCACTTATTGAACAAGCTGTCCTTTCTCCATTGTGTGTCCTTGCCTCCTTTGTCATAGATGAGTTGGCTGTAGGTGCATGGGTTTAATTCTGGGCTTTCTGTCCTGTTCCACTGATCTATATTTCTGTCTTTGTGCCAGTACCATACGGTTTTGATGACTGTTGCTTTGTAGTATAGTCTGAAGTCCGGGAGCCTGATTCCTCCAGCTCCATTTTTCTTTCTCAGGATGGCTTTGGCTATTCTGGATCTTTTTTTTTGCTATTTCTTGGGCCGCTCCCATGGCATATGGAGGTTCCCAGGCTAGGGGTCCAATCGGAGCTGTAGCCACCAGCCTATGCCAGAGACACAGCAACTTGGGAACGGAGCCGCGTCTGCAACCCACACCACAGCTCACAGCAGCGCCGGATCGTCAACCCACTGAGCAAGGGCAGGGACCGAACCCGCAACCTCATGGTTCCTAGTCGGATTCGTTAACCACTGCGCCACGCCGGGAACTCCTATTCTGGATTTTGTGCTTCCAAACAAACTTTAAAATATTTTGTTTGAGTTCTGTGAAAAATGTCCTTGGTAATTTGATAGGGATTGCATTGCATCTGTAGATTGCCTTGGGTAGTATAGTCATTTTGACAATATTAACTCTTCCAATCCACAAGCATGGTATGTCTTTCCATCTATTTGTGTCATCTTTGATTTCTTTCATCAGTGACTTGTAGTTTTCAGAGTACAGGTCTTTTGTTTCTTTAGGTGGGTTTACTCCTAGGTATTTTATTCTTTTGGATGCGATGGTAAACGGGATTGCTTCCCTAATTTCCTTTTCTGCTCTTTCATTGTTAGTATATAGAAACGCTGTCGATTTCTGTGTATTAATTTTGTATCCTGTGATTTTGCCAAATTCGTGGATGAGCTCTAACAGTTTTCTGGTAGAGTCTTTAGGATTCTCTAGGTATAGTATCATGTTGAGGGTCTTTATTACATGTTTGTCGTTTCAGTACCTTTTCCTCTGTTTTATAATAGAGAAGTGATGCGGGGTAAGCACACATGCTCTAGGCAGCTTGGGTGTTTCTCTTCTTCCTGTCGTCCTGCTGGATGTGCAGAACATTTTGGGGTTGGGAGAGCCCACCAGCATTGCTTCTCTCCTTGATTTTCACTGAATTTCCCACCAGGTACTGGGAATATACTGGAGAAATGTCTTAAAAGGATTTTTACGGAATTTCATGCCAGGCACTAGGCTAGGTACTGGGAATATACTGCCAAAATGACTTTAAAAATGAAAATGTTTTCTATAATAATAGCGCTGCATGGGTCACTTGGATGGCAGGCTTCTCGTGGGCAGCACACCTGTGTCATATATGTTTGTACATGAGCTTTGTACTGCACGAAAAGAGAGCGAGAGGGAAGCATGGAAGACCTGCTGGTTTTATTGCTGCATATTGAAAAAGTGCCATTGGGGTGTTTTATGTACCTTCCTATGTCCCTAAAGATCCCGGAGGCCTTGGGGAATTTCTGTTGGCAGCAGGATTTGGGGCCTGGGTCAGAGTCCAGAGGGTGAAGCTGGGGCCTGGCGCGCTTGGTGTGGCGCCCAGACTTGCTGGCACCGGCTGAGTCCTCCCCGCTTACGTTGCCCATTCACAGGTGAGCAGACAAGAGTCTTAAATGTTCACACAGGGAAGGAGACCCTCCAAGGCCATGAAAAGGGTATTTATGATGTGAGCCCAGGGCTTGCTGACAAAGCTGTTTGTGTCCGCATGCATTTTTATAAGTTGATTGGTATTGAGACCATGTGGGATCAGATCTGCCTTCTCTGAAGACACTTTGATCAGGAGGCAAGCAGGGTGAAGAGGTGTGGCTGTGGCTTGTTTATGGGTCCGTGACCTGAGGCTCACTCTTAGATTTGCCCACGTAATTATTGAGCCCTTGCTGTATGCCAGGCACCTTAGGAGCTGCTGGGGACACAGGGTGAACAAAACAGAGATGGATTTTGGGCGGCCTTCCAGTCTCAGGGACCATGAAATGGGGAGACGTGAGATGGGGGTGGCTGTCACTGATAGAGTGGCCAGGGATGGCGTTCTGGGCCGAGGGCTTACATATAGTTCTCTCCAAATCTGAGCGAGTGTCTGCGAGCTGTAGCTGCACTGCGTGCTGTCCATTTAGTACATTTAAATTATGGCTCGTTTGGAATCATTGCGGCTTAAAAACTGTCCTTCTCCCAACAGAGAAGGCTCAAAGGTCAGTTCTTAGACTTCCGTTTCTGCATTTTCTGGAGTTTGCCAGGCACATGGCTCCACAGTGGTGATGCAAGTATGCGGGCAACAAAGGCGGGTCTTGGCTCAGCCGAGTCTCATGCTGCTCCCACAACGTGTGGGGGGAAGAGCTCGCCAGGCTGGGGAGATGCTGGGCACGGTTCCTGCAGGGGCCCGGGCCCCAGCAGCTGCTTTGCCCAGCTTTGTCCCTCAGCAGCCCGCACATTGTCTGGGGCCCGGCATGGGAGAATGGGGCATGCTTCCAGCCCTGGTCCTGGTCCCTTCCACACAGCCACCCCCCATGAACACCAGTTCCTGGGGAGCTTGTCTCTTAGGTTTCTGCCCTGACCTCCAGGGATGCTCCGCCCTGATCTGGGCAACTGCACAAGAAAACAGTGACGGCAGTGCCCGTGGCACTTGGCCAAGTCAGCTTTTAATCTTGCCGTATTTTGCCTCTTCTTAACTTAAAATGAGAACATCTGAGACACTTTTCATGATATGTTTGGCATTAAACACTGTCTTTTAAAAAGATGAGAACCGGGGGGTGGGGGATGCACTGGGATTGTGGGATGGAAATTCTATAAAATTGGATTGTGATGATCATTGTACACCTATAAATGTAATAAATTCATTGAGTAATAAAAAATAAATAAATAAATAAATAAAAAGATGAGAACTGGGAGTTCCCATCATGGCTTGGTGGAAATGAATCTGACTAGCATCCACGAGGACACAGGTTTGATCCCCGGCCTCACTCAGTGGATTAAGGATCCGGAGTTGCTGTGAGCTATGGTGTAGGTCGCCAGATGTGAGTTCGGGTCTGGCATTGCAGTGGTTGTAGTGTAGGCCAGCACCTATAGCTCTGATTCGACCCTTAGCCTGGGAACCTCCATATGTTGCAGGTGTGGCCCTAAAAAGACAAAAATTAGTAAATAAATAAATGAAACTAGAAAACATTTTTATTTTTAAAAAAAGATATGAACCAAAATATCCCTTGTCTTTCTCATCTAATTCTTTCCTCGAGGCTCTTGGCGATTGGTTCCTTTTTGCTTATGACCACATGAGTTTCTTCAAAGAAGTCACTACAGGCTCTTTGTTGCCCTTTCTTCAAAACCAAAGCTGCTGATCTGGCTACAGGACCCTGCTTCTCTGGTCTGAATTCATGCTTTCATATAAACACCCATTTCCAGAACCTCATAGCCTAGCAATGGTAATTACCCAATAGCTAAATCTTGAATTATAAGATTTTTATCTCCAGTAACTCAAACAATTTTTAAAATCTAAGTGTGTTTCCAAAACAGTTTCCAGCATTGCAGAGATTTTTTTAATTAAAAAGAAATTTATGAAAAAATTTAAAGTCTCTTAGATTTCTTTAGTAAAAAATATCATAACTTTTGGAATACCAAATATGGGTATATTTTTGTGAGCAAGAGTCATAAAATTCTCATTTCTTTAAGTATCTTTAACACTTTACAGTCATTTTTTTTTTGACTGTGCCCACAGCATGCAGAAGTTCATGCCAGGAATTGAACCTGTGCCACAGCAGTGACAATGTGGATCCTTAACCTGCTGAGCCATCAGGGAGCTCCATAAAGAAAAGGTGGTTTTTTTGTTTTTTTTTGTTTTTGTTTTGTTTTTTTTGGCTCACAGCATGTGGAAATTCCCTGGCCAGGGATTGAACCTGAGCCACAGCAGTGACAGTGCTGGATCCATAACCTCTAGGCCACCAGGGAACTTCTTGCAAGCATCTTTATAGCTAATAGGTCAGTGCTGTTTATAGACAGCATTTGATATTTGGTGTTTCATTCATGTAGTGAAATATTCATTCATATCTGTGATGATTGGGCATTCTTGCATAATCTGAATTCCTAATTGCTGGTTTGATGAATGAGTGCTAGCAGGAGCTCTCCAGTGGCTGTGCCTTGGGGCTTTTGACAGGCATCTGGGTGAAGGCGATAAAAAAACATGTTTATCAAATCTGCAAATGACAGGAGACTAAGAAGAATTGCTCTCACAGGTGACAGAATTGAAATTTAGAAAGATAGCAATCTTAAAATATGAACCGGTTGCAGAACAATACATGGTTAAGTAACAGTGGTACATTCTGTCAAATCCCCTGTAGCTACTGCAGACGGTGTGTGAGGAGAGTATTTCATGCCCTAAAGAAATGCTTATGGTATGTGTTTAAGTGGAAAAATATGTCAAAGCAACCCAATCAAAAAATGGGCAGAAGTGGACATTTCTCCAAAGACGTCAAGATGGCCAACAGGCACATGAAAAGATGCTCAACCCTGCTCATTAATTAGAGAAATGCAAGTCAAAGCTACAATGAGGTACCACCTCACACCAATCAGATTGCCCATCATCAAGAAGTCTGCAAAGAACAAATACTGAAGAAGGTGTGGAGAAAAGGGAACTCGCCTACACTGTTGGTAGGAAGGTAAATTGAAGCAACCGCTATGGAACATAGTATGAGATTCCTCAGGAAACTAGACATAGAATTACCATATGATCAAGCAATCCCACTCCTGGGTGTATATCTGGACAAAATTCTCATTTAAAGAGATACATGCACCCTTATGTTCATTGCAGCACTATTCACAATAGCCAAGACATGGAAACAACATAAATGTCATTGGCAGATGAATGGATTAAGAAGATGTGGTACATATATACAGTGGAATACTACTCGGCCATAAAAAGAATGAAACAATGCCATTTGTAGCTACATGAATGGACTTAGAGACTCGCATACTAAGTGAAGTAAGTCAGAGAAAGATGAATATATATATCACGTATATGTGGAATCTAAAAAAATAATACAAATGAAACTATTTACAAAACAGAAATAGACTCACTAACATAGAACAAACTTATGGTTGCCTAAGGGGAAAGGGGGGTGGCCAGGGTAAATTAGGAATTCAGGATTAATGTACATATACGACTATATATAGAACAGATAAACAACAAGGACCTACTATATAGCATAGGGAACTATATTCACTATTTTGTAATAACTTTAAGGGAAAAGAATCTGAAAAAGGATATATATATATGTGTGTGTGTGTGTGTAGCTGAATCATACTTGAAACTAACATGATATTATACATCAACTACTTCAATAAGAATATTTTTTAATTAAAAAGTAGGTCAGGGAGTTCCCGTCCTGGTGCAGCAGAAATGAATCCGACTAGGAACCATAAGGTTCTGGGTTCGATCCCTGGCCTCACTCAGTGGGTTAAGGATCCGGTGTTGCTGCGAGCTGTGGTGTAGGTTGCAGACATGGCTTGGATCCTGCATTGCTGTGGCTGTGGTGTAGGCCAGCGGCTATAGCTCTGACTTGACCCCTAGCCTGGGAACTTCCATATGCCATGGGCACGGACCTAAAAAAGCAAAGAAAAAAAAAAGTAGGTCAGAAAACAATATAAGGAGGATAATCCTTTTATTTTTATTTTTGTTTTTTCATTTCATTTCATTTTCTAGATTTTTTATTGACACAGATGATTTCCATTTATTTTTTATACTCAAAGAACAAAGATAGTATAGATGAATATACACCAAAATATTTGTAGTGATTGCCTCTGAGTGATAGTATTAGATGTGATTTTTTTTACTATCTTATACTTACTTATCCATATCTTCCAAATTTTTTAAAATAAAAATGAAAATATTTTATAAAAATAATGGGCCAGTAATAACTGTTCTTTTATGGTTTAAAAAAACACAAAATCATTAGCTCATGTCCAGGATAGTTTAGTATTATTGCTTCATAATATTATTAATAAAGGATTACATCTGAGAACAGATGCTGCATCCCTGGCCGTTTGCCTGGGGACCAAAGTTATTCTGTGGTGAGGGAGGGGGTGAGCTCCCTGGCTTCTCTGGGCTTCAGTTTCTCTGTGAAATCAGGAATCACTGTGACATCTGAGACCCTGTGTGATCGTGACTATGATTTGATGGTTGTATTCCCCTTTCTCAGTTGTGTTGGGCAGTGGCTTAAGACCCAGGGTGTATACAATTCAGGTTGGTCCTAGTGTATCTTAGCTCCACAAAGAGGGGCCCAGGAGTCTTTGGCCTTAAAGCGGGTTTTCCTGTCATGTGTAAACCCCAGGATGGCAGAGAGTGACAGGGCCTGGCCTGAGGACGTCTGGTGAAGAGTGAGGCCAGCTCTGCCTGCCAGCGAGTTGCACAGGGAGCCGCAGCCACTGCGCTGGGTCGGGGAGGCCGCAGGTGAGAGCCAGGGTGCTCGTTTATAAAGGAAAGCCTCTTGTTTTCCTTGTCGACGTGCAACACACACTTCTGGCCCCCAGACGTGTGAGTGCTTCCCACGCCTAGCAACTCTGCAAGTGGCTGGATGTCCTGCAGTTTGTGGGCTCCAGCATCTGGGGAGCGTGGGCCCCACAGCCCTGCCCCTCCAGACACCCGTCACAGGTTCAGGGTGGCGTCACTTGTGCTTGAACCAACCAGTTATAACCAGCCGTAAACTGGAGGCGCCCATGATCCTCCTCAGATATGAGAAAATCTGCCCAAGTGGCTTGCAGGGCTCAGGGAAACGATTTACTTATATTAGATCACGGGTTTGTCTTAAAGGATTGAACTCGAGAAGGGGAGGGCAGTATAAAGAAAGGCTCGGGGCTTTGCGCGCCTCAAGCACTGCCTCCGTAGGGCTCCCATGGTCCCCAGCTCACCATGAACCGCCCTCATGGGTCTGGTTACACAGCAGGAGCTCAGGGCGGGGCTGAGGTCCAACCCTCTGATCACCTCGCTGGCTCCCCAGGCAACAGCCCTTCCTTAGGGCCTTCCCCAAAGTCTCCCCCTTAACCAGGGGCTGGTGATGAGTAACACCCAGAAGACTTTTGAGGGTGTACAACTCTCCCTACAGCAGGAAGTCTGTCTCTGCAGCAGGTGGGGGTTATTTCTGTGAGGGTGCAAGTCTGTCTCTACAGCAGGGAGGGTTGCTCTCTAACAGCATCGTGTCATGAGCATAGCTGTGAAGTCGTGTGTGCTGATGCCCAGCCTTACTATTTTTTGAATAATGGGATTTTAGAGTGGAAGGACCTTGGCCATGACCTGGGCCTGCCTGCCATGTTCTAGAAGACAGTCGAGGAGGAATGAGGGGGCATTGATGGGGGCCCGGGGACACTTTTCCTACTGTTCCTGGCAGTTGCCCACTGAGCGCGACGTCCTGAGTGCATCCGCCAGCGTCTCAAGGTGCTCCTGGGGAGATGCTCAGTCCAAACCAGGTGATAGTCACTGGAAAGCATCCAGAGATGTTTCTGTGCCCGTGGTATGGAGTTGGGCAATTCCCTTTATCCTCAGTTGCTTAAATTGATAGTGATGTATTAAGTTCACAAATTTATCTTAAAGTCTTATCAAAGTACATTCCATTTTCAGATACTGGTTTGCATGGGTCTCAGGGACCCTGTGTTCACTGCCACCTGCAGGGACGAGGGTCGGGCTCTGCCCTGTTGGTTTTTTTTTTTTTTTTTGTCTTTTTGCCATTTCTTGGGCCACTTCCACGGCATATGGAGGTTCCCAGGCTGGGGGTCTAATTGGAGCCGTAGCCGCCAGCCTACGCCAGAGCCATAGCAACACAGGATCCGAGCTGTGTCTGCGACCTACACCACAGCTCACGGCAGCGCCAGATCCTTAACCCACTGAGCAAGAGCAGGGATTGAACCCGCAACCTCACGGTTCCTAGTCAGATTCATTAACCACTGCGCCACAATGGGAACTCCTGTCCTGTTTACATCACTCCCGTGGCCCTTGGCAGGAGCCCTCATGTAGCAGGGAAACATGTGTTTTCCCAGGTTTTACGTGGTACAGACCGTGCTTGGCGTGCAGCCTGCTGCTTCTTAGGCACGAGCTAAATGAACACTGCGGAGCTTCAGTGTTGCCCAGACCAGAGCCTCAGACATCAGGGACAAGTGGGAAGCAGAACATACGGCTTCCTTTGGTCAGGCCCTTGGTCCCGTGTCCCCTGACCCTTGCCTGCTGTGTACCCCCGCCCCCTCCTGCTGGTGATGGGAACTGCCAGGCACATTTTTCAGGCCGAGTAGGAGTCCTGTGGCTGTGACCTTTGCCAGGCACTTTGCAGAAGGAGAGCTCCTGTGTTCCTGTTTTGCGGGTTAGTGACGTGGGTTGAGTGACGCCTGGCAGGCCCTGAGCGCCCTGGGCACCATCCTGAGCTTTCACTGAGGAAAGTCCTGACCAGGCAGCCCTGGGGCCCCAGGCCTCCCCAGGTGGGTAGACGTCCTGAGCATTGAGGGGACGGAAAATAGCACCCCGGGGGCGTCAGGCTCGCGCTGACTGTGCCGTTTCATGTTGGACTTTTTCAGAGTGCACGTTCACCTGCACCAGTGGCCAGTGCTTGTATCTCGGTTCCCTGGTCTGTAACCAGCAGAACGACTGTGGGGACAACAGTGATGAAGAAAACTGCCTCCTGGTGACTGAGCACCCACCGCCGGGCATCTTCAGCTGTAAGTCTCTCCTGCTGGCCGTGCCTTTGTCACGTGCAGTGGTGTTTGGGGCGGTTAGGAGCAGGGTCCTGGGGAGGTGCGGAGGGTGGTTTGCATTTTCACAAAGGGAACTTTTTTTGGGCGTGGAAAGATGATGTGTCTGAGGGTCAGAATTTCATTCTGCTTTCACAGGCAGCAGCAGCAGCACTGTGGCTTGAAAGAGGCTTTTTGCTACTGTCTTAGAAGCACCGCCTGATGCCAAGAAATAAAATATTGATTTAGTATTCTTCATACAGGCTTTCTAGAATTTAACATAAGCAAAGAAAAGTACATAATGAACCCACAATTAATCATGTAATTAAAATATGAAAGTAGAAAAGGTTTATGAGACTTTAACAAAAGGTTGTGGTCATGTGTTTCTCTACGGGATGCTGAAGGGAAAGCAGCCTGAGTGCCATGTTGCGTGTGTGACTCCCCAGGCTGGGGCCACAGGCATTTCTTGAGCTGGAAAGAGGTGAAATCGGTGTAGGAAGTTCACTAACCTTTGATCTTGTGGCTTCAATGAAGAGGAAGGAGAAAGGAGGCAGCTTTGAAGCAGTGCGAACATCCTGGGATATGGCCGGCTGCCTCCAGTGTTTCCTGGGCTGAGGGACGTGGGTCGAGGTGGAGGATGTTTTTGCAGTATCAGTACCATTAGATGCCCTTCCTGAGATCAACTCCTGTCACCTCGGGTGTCGTCCCCCGCCCCCCCACATGCGTGCTGACATTATTGTGAGCTGTTATATATGCTTGTATTTTCAGATTCTAAAATATTTGTTCTGGAGATCAGACTACGTCATACTGATCCTATAATATGGAATGGGAAGGGATTGTGTGTGTGTGTGTGTGTGTGTGTGATTTTTAGGGCCACACCCATGGCATATGGAGGTTCTCAGGCTAGGGGTCAAATCGGAGTCGTAGCCACCGGCCTACACCACAGCCATAGCAATGCAGGATCCGAGTGGCGTCTGCAGCCTACACCACAGCTCATGGCAATGCCAATCCTTAACCCACTGAGTGAGGCCAGGGATGAAACCTGTGTCCTCATGGATATTAGATTCATTTCTGCTAAGCCACAACGGGAACTCCTGGGAGGGCATTTTTAAAGAGAAACAGTTTTCTCTGTTCCTGCTGTGTTTTGTTGGGGGAAGCCCAGCAAGAGCCTGAGTGTCTTCTGCCGCATATGCTTACTAGAGGCTCTAACCGTGTCCTCGTCCCCAAGCTTCTCTGTTGCATCGTTTGTGTTTCTGATGCTGAGCAGGCTGAGCTATGTGCTTTTTGTGGTGGTTGCTCCGTGTGTTTCCTCTGGCGACTTTCTCTGTAGTAGCCTTTTCATCGTCAGTGCTGTGATGTGCACAGGGCGTTGCCTGGACATGGCCGTGAGTCATGCCACCTCAGCCTAGCCACCGGGTCTAGGTCCTGGCCAAGCCCTAGCCTGCAGCTCTGGGGTCTTTGAGCACCACAGGCTTGAGGACTGAGGGCAGCAGTCCACGTGAGGCGCTTTGAATCTTGTGGCACTAGCACCTGACAGGTCAGTGGCACTCAAGCCAGGGGTCTTGGGAGGAGAGTGTTGTGGAGGCAGTTGCTGCTTTGTTTTCTCAGCAGACGCTGATGGCATTGGGGAGGGGGGCACGTGGTACAGTGCACCCTGTGTGGGACCATGTCTGGCCCCCTGGCCCTAGTTCTGGGTGACAAGCAGGCAGGACACACCTTTGCCCTCCATCTGGGGCACATCCCAAACCTCTGCATCTGGAAGGTGCTTCTCCTTCGCCTGGGCCTCGCCTTGGCTGCACCCTTGCTTTCCCATCCCTTCCTCCCTGCCGCCCTCCTTTCTTACCATTATTTCCTGGATTTTAAAGCTGACTAATAGCTTTTCCATTCATTTTAAAAACGTGAACTTTTTCATTTTGCTTAGAAGCCAAGTGAGGCAGCTCTATCGGTACATGGCTGGATGTTGCCCAGGAAGGTCCAGGAGTTTGTCATAAGAGACGAATCTCAAGGACCCTGTTGGCAAACTCTTGGTCCCCACTGTTCCGATGTAACCAGGCCTGGGCCCTTGGAGCCCAAATGGGAGAGTATTTATGCTGTGCGTTCTTTTAAAAAGATTGGAGAGTCAGACAGAATGACAAAAGGGCAAGTCAGACGAGGGCTGTGGCTTCAGTTACTCTGGTGCACATTCCAGGTTCTGAACCCTGGGAAGGCTTAGTTTCTCTGTGAAATGGGAATAACTCCTGCCAGGTGTGGTTGCTCTGAGGGTTTATGTGAAATAATTCACATGAAAAGTGGTGCCTGTAGGCTCAGCGGAAATGAATCTAACTAGTATCCATAAGGATGCAGGTTTGATCCCTGGCCTTGCTCAAAGGCTCAGGGATCGGGCGCTGCTGTGAGCTGTGGTGTAGGTTGTAGATGCGACTCTGATCTGGCATTGATGTGGCTGTGGTGTAGGCCGGCAGCTCCGATTCGATCCCTAGCCTGGGAACTTCCATATGCTGAGGGTATGGCCCTAAATGCAAACAAACAAACGAAGTGGTGCTTGCATCGTCTCATTACTGTCTTCATCACCATACCCTGTGGCCACGTCTCTCAGTGGGGACCTTGGTGATGGCTGTCGCCTGTCTGTGCTGCCAGCTTGGGCTCCAGGCCTGCAGAGGTGAGAACATGCACAGAGGTTCTGCCCCCGGGAGGACTGCTTGGGGGCTGCCCGCCGCAGGGGGCTTGCCTGACCTGGCTGGTAGCTCCTGGCTTCTCTGCCAGCACTGGGGGAGCTGGGCTCACCTGTCCCATCTGGGTTTGCCGTGGTCTGTCTGTCCTCTGGGGCCCGAAGCCGTGTCGGTGCTGGAGGCTGATCTAATATTGAACAACTACACTTTCCTCCCCTGCCCCAGTCTGTTAGCAGGAACACAGATGCAGGCTGCCCTGCTTCTGCTGCAGCTGTGGAATGAGGCTCAGAGGCTGGCCACTTGTAAGGGGTTCCCAGGGCCCACCAGCCTGGGTTCCTGCGGCAGGCGGACCATATGCCTTCCAAGGAGGTGCCTGGTGAGGGCTGCTACCTCCTCTCCACCTTCAAACTTGGAAGATTACAGGAATTCTTGTCCATCCTGTTGCATTCCAGAAAAGCCAATAGCTTTCTCCTCATTCCTATTTAAGAACAAGAGTCGCTTCCTTGATCCGCTTTGTGCCTGCTCAGAGGGCCTGTTCAGTGTCCTCCTTTGATGGCACCTAGGCTGACACAGGGCGGAGTCAGTTTCCTGCCTGTGTGGTTGGCCGTGGGTGTGCACGTGGCTCACATGTCTTGGCCATCTCTGTCATTTCATATTTGCTAAAATTTGGCATGAATTAAGGTTGGAAAGAAAATGTCACTGTCATTTGTGAGGGTAGCACTGCTAATGTTAACGGAAGCCCTTATTGTAGCCATGAGAAATTCCCTGCCTCCCAGAATATTTTTGGACCCTAGATTGAGTAGTTTCACCTGCTCCTCTACCCTGCCAGTCCACGGCTGAGGCCCATCGTGTCCCCCATGACATGCTGCGCCACGTGGAGCACTGGGCTGCACTGAGGTCCCCGGGGTGGTGGGGCGGGGGGGAGCATTTTGTTGGATGTGTCCATTTACAAAAGAAGGAAACACCAGGAGTTCCCGTTGTGGCTCAGTGGTTAACGAATCTGACTAGGAACCATGAGGTTGTGGGTTCAATCCTTGGCCTTGCTCAGTGGGTTAAGGATCCGGTGTTGCTGTGAGCTGTGGTGTAGGTTGAAGACACGACTTGGATCCCGTGTTGCTGTGGCTCTGGCGTATGTAGGCCGGTGGCTATAGCTCCGATTCGACCCCTAGCCTGGGAACCTCCATATGCCGCGGTCATGGCCCTAGAAAAGGCAAAAAGACCAAAAAAAAAAAAAAAAAGAAGGAAATGCTATTGACCTAAACGCTAGCTTTCTTTGTGTTTTCTCTTCTTCCACTAAACAGTGCACTTCTGAGCACCAAAATACAATGATACAGAAAAAATTATTATTTATAAAAATCAAATTATTTTTATACAGGTATTTACAGATAAAATTACTGAGTGCCTTCTTTGGTCTTTGGATCAGGCGTGCTGGGGAGGGGAGGAAGGCAGATCCTGTGCTCAGGGGCTGACAGGTTGGGGACAAAGACTGTCCTGCAGAGATGACTGACGTGAACAAGGGCGCTGAGCCAAGTGGCCGCAAGTCATGATTCAGGCGCCTACGGGGGGATGACATCCGTGGGATGCAGTCACGGCCACAGTGGCTTCCAGGAGATGGACGCTGGCTTCGTTTGGGAGGGCGAGGCCTGGCTGGTGCGGGCAGCCCAGAGCAGGAGGACGTGCCCCGCGCCTGGAGTCCATGCCTGCATCGGGAGCGGGTGCATCTTCTGGCTGCCAAGAGGAAGCCACCAACAGCCCTGGAAGACCTCCCCTACCAGGGTCTTCCTGCCTCTAGGCTCAGCCTGCAGAGCCATCTATGGGGATGGCCCTCCCCGCCAGCTGCTGCACAGTTCCTTCTGAACAGAGAGGGTCCGATTCAGTGCTGCGTGGCACTCCCGTCCCTGCCGGGGTCTTTGCTTCTGTCTTGGCTGGTGGCCATAAACCTGAGCTTCAGTCAAGGGAGCTGGCACTCACGCAGGCAGGCTTTGAGCTTCAGGACTTCTGAAGCACTTAGGGTGATAACAGCTGAATAAGATAAACTGATGGCCGACATCTGGGCCTAGTGGCTTCTTCCCAGCCACTCCATGTTCCTCAGCTTGTCTCTGAAGGGCCCGGCCGCCTTTCGTCCCCAGCCTCATCGCCCTCATGCTTGCTGTGGCTCCTTACCTCCCATGGATGCCGTCCACTGGTTCACTCAATGTCAGAGGATGCAGTTGACACAGAGTGTGTGACAGTGTCTTGACTTGTGTCCAGGGTTGGTGAATGGCCAGGTTCACAGCCATGCAGAAAGCCTATGGGCACACAGGCTTCACCAAGATTGGACCTCTGTGTTTTTCTCTAATGATTTCAGCAGCATTAACAGTAATGCCTGAGTATCACCCGGTTTCCTGTTGGAATTCATATTCTTCCAGTCGTCTCAGAAGCATGTGTTCTGTTTGTAGTGCGCGTGTTTGAAGCGGGGTGCAGAGGGGCCCTTGCTGTTGTCCCAGGTGCTTTCACGGGCCCCAACGGAGACCCCGTGTCCCTCTCACTTGGTGTCACTTGGGTGGCAGGTTGGGACCGTCCCATGGCAACTTCACTTCCTCCCCAGGACATCACTGTCTGTGCTCACCGCCCCTAGACTCCCTGTCAACTGGTGGTGGGGTCTCCAGCTTTGGGGAGGGGGTGCGAATGCCACATGTGAAGCCGCTTTGAGGTGCTGCTCCCTATCAGGGGGCTCGTCCTGCCTGGCCGTCTTCTTGTCATGTGATCACCGTCAGTCACCAGGGTGTGCAAAGCAGTCGTGACCTAATTGTCCACTTACTGGTGGGAGGTCTGTCTCTGGAGGAAGCACCCTTAGCTCTGCGATGCCAGCAAGTAGATCTCTTGTTGGATCAGCTTTCTTAGCATGAGAGGCTCCCTCGGGCCCCTCACTAAGATTTTCTTTACCCACCACTGCAATCCGATGAATTACATGGTACGCCTGCTGCCCTTGAGGACCAGCCCCTGTGGTTTTTTGAGGGGTCTGACTCCCCGTGGCCCATTCAGCTTTAGGAAGTGAGGCTCAGGATCGCAGGGTCCTGCCCCCATGCCGAGGACTCACCTGGCCCATCCCTCCCTCTCCTCCTGGCCTCTGGCTCTCACCTTCCTCCCTCTGCTCCTGAAGCGCTTCCTGTTGTATCCACCCTGCACACCCAGGGGCAGCCTCGCTTCAGGGCCCCAGTAGCCCTGAGAGTTCCTGAGGCCCCGGGCACCTCTCCTGCCTTCTCCTCTCGCGCCGCCCGTCCCTCTCTCCCCTCCTGAGCTCTGAGCCTGCCCCTTCTTACTGAGCAACAACCGCGCTCTCCTGCTGCTTTTGCTGGGTTGCCTGTCTGTTGCCAAATCCCATGGCCTTTTCCCTATTTCTTCTCTTTCTGGTCTTTTCCCTGCAGTTGGGAAGGCCAGTCACCCCTCTCTGAGATTCTCTGTTCCCTTAGGGTCTGGTCTCTGGGCACCTCCAGTGCTCCGTCTCGGTGGCATTCCTCTGACCCCCAGGCTCCAGCCTGGCCCACGGTTCTCCCTTCTGGCCCTTGTCTGTGCAGCTTGGACACCACTGGGTGTCAGAGCCGTGCTATATTCTCACCTCCAATGCAGATGATATGTCCCACTGCTTGTCAGGCTTCTTTCAAGCCTCTCCAGCCCCTAAGCATTCAAAGCTGAACCAGCTATTTCTCCCCCCCCCACCCCAGACCAGCCAGTTCTTCTTTTGGTATTTTCTGCCGTAGTGTTTTGACCATCTGCTGCTTTCATCATGTTGGTCACCTTTGCTGACCCCCATTCCCCAGCCAGGAAGAATTCCTCCTCCTGGGACCTACAGCATCTTGGGTGCCTCCTAAGGGGCTGATTGCTGTTTGATCCTTACATATGGACAAGAATAATTCCCAGTAGATACTGTGCTCCCAGAAGACAAACGCTCTGCTTATGTCTGTGGATGCCTTGATGCTCCTAACAGCATGCACTGGACATGTGGATACTTGCAAAGTATGGAATTGAATTAAAAACCATTTATCCTTCTCCTGCTGCTTCCCTACATCTTGTCAGCATGCCCAGATGCAGCAGAGTGTATCCCCCCTAATTAGGGTTCACTCTGTGCCACCATGTGGCAGGAGGCTCTGTGCTTTGCTGGGGTCCAGGTCACAGTGCAGAGCCCCGAGGAGGCCAGCCAGTGAGGCCCAGAGGAGACCTGTCTAGAGGTGTGCCTGTGTGCAGGCATGTGTGCATGTGTGTGGCCATGTGTGGGCCTGCGCACATGTGCAGGTGCATGTGGGCATGTGCAGGTGTGTGAGCAGGAGTGTGTGGGTGTGTGCGGCATGTGCACACGTGTGGGGTGTGTGGGAGTGTGCGGGTGTGCTACCTGTGGCGTCTCCTGGGGCAGATCCTGCCTCCTGCCAGCATTTCCCTGGGCTGGGCTGACTGGGCTGTAACAGCCCTAGACAGTGTGCTGGTCCTACTGTATATTCCAGCTACAAAGTACAAGACAAAGCCCTGAGTTCAGTCCGGAGTGACCGCTCACTGACCGAGGCCTTGGGAGTGTTGATTAACTTCCTAATCCTGATTTTCTTTGTGGAATGAGGACAGAAATAGTATCAGTTTCTCCCTCAAAGGGTTGATTTAATAGTTTAGGTAAAGCAATTAGAGTAATGCCTGGCACGTAGTAAATGCTCAATTAATATTATCGTGTTTACAGCCCTGTTTCTCTGCTGTCTTTTAAAATTTGTTTTGAAATAATTTTCAAACTTAAGGTTACAGATTTCATCCTTTTAAATCATTTTGTCTCTATATATTTACATTTTACTTTTCCCTGAACTGGTTCCAAATAAGGTGCAGGCACCGTGTCTCTCTACCTGCAAATACTTCACTGTATTTCCTGAGAGACCTTCTCTTCCATAACCACAGTCTGGTCACCAAAAGGCAGACAAAGTCACGCTGATGCAGTGCTGTCTTCTCCTAGACAGCCACCACCTTGGTCTGGTCTTGCTCAGTAGCTCATGTTTCTGGACAAATGGCTGAAATGCTGCTGGGAGGAGGATTAAATTTTGTAGGCTAGGTGCCCACACCAGGACTCACCAGCCTGGGCCCTTGCCCTGCTGCTTCCCTTGTGTCTCACATTCACGTGTCCAGAGGGGAAGCTGCAGCACGACTGTGTTCTCCAGTGGTGAGCACTGCGTGGCCTTTATCTGAAGGCCTGCAGCTTCTTAGGATGGGGCTGAGGTGGGCCGAGAGCTGCGCTTTGCTGAGTGCCAGCTGTTGATAAGCATTGTCCCATTTATCTCTTGAAATCTAGGAAGGTTGCCTAGGAGACAATGCTCAGAGAGGTTAAGTAATTTATCCAGGGCCACACAGCTAGAATATGTTGGAAGGAGAAGCTGGACTTGGGCTGTGGATGGGATTTTGCTTTTAGGTCCTGCTGTTTTTTTTCCATGATATTTTTTGGGAAAGGTAAGGATTTACTCATCACTTTTTAAAGGTGTATAGCGTGGAGATCAAAGAAACAAATCTATTGTCGTGAAGGCCCACAGAACCGAGTGCTCCAAGAGCAACTGTTTATGTGACGGTTTTAATTGATACAGAGATGATGATAAGCTTGGTTTCATCATGATTACCAAACAGATTCCAAAACATTAACTCAGGGGACCCAGTGTGTCAGGGATCATTGGTTTCTGAGAGTTCTCTCGGGTTTCCGCTGCTAATGGGTTAGTGGTTAATCCCTTCTTCAGCTCTGCCGGCTGTGGACCGTTTCTGTGACCTAGAGGAAGGTGAGAGTGCAAACAGGGCGTTCGGGGGCCAGTGAACAGATCACCTCCCCCCCCCCCTCACCTGGCGCCTTCAGAGGGTCAGAACTTCGGTCAGGGGGCCCAGGTGGCTCTGTGCTGCTTCTGCCGCCTTGGTCAAGTCCATGGCTGAAGCCAGTCAGTGAAGCAAGCACTGTAGTGTGTGTTCTTTTGACAGGGCTGCCCTTTTTCAATTTAAGGAAAGAGTCCATGGCCAGACACGTACTAGCTTGTGTGATAGCCTTTAAACAGGTTTGGGGGCAGGGTGTCACTGCAGCAGCCCCCCACCACCCAGAGGGGCCAGCTCACCCCTCCTTCATGACTGCAGGCCTGTTGGGTTTGTGCCTCTGTTTCTCCAAGATGGTTTCTGATCAATTAAAATCTTGTAAGTTCTTGAAAGACAGCTCTGCCTTTTCAAATAAACAAAGGCAGGAACAAACGGGAGGGAGTTTAGTATACCCCGGGGTTCTTTCCTCCTGCTGGGACACTAAATTTACGTGGATAAAAACAACCTCTTAGATTTACATTTTGATTCTGTTACTGTTTTCCTGTGTGTGGGACTGTCCCACTTCAGATGAAATTTATCCACTTCTTGAAATATTTAGCAGTCTAGTGTGGATGTTAATGAGAGTCTGGCAGTGCTATTTTGAGAAGGCAACAATGATAGTAATTTTCAGTGTCAGATTCCTGCTTTGCAAGGCAAGCGGAGCGGGGCGGGGGTGGGAGGAGGCAGCTTCGTCCTAATAGCGCTGGCCTGCCAGGCAGACGGTCATGAATACTGTCTAGACAGCCTGCCTGCAAGCTTGGTCTCTGAGGACCCCTGAGCCACCGGCTGAAGTACCTGGGAGGGTCAGGGCAGGCGCTTCTGCCGGCGGAGTGAGGTCCATGCCCCCCTGTCCCTGGGGAGTGGGGGTACATGTTACTCATCAGTCTGGGTGCCCCCTCCTTGCCTTGGGCATCAGGGAGAGATGAGGTCAGAGGCGCCTTGATCTGGGTTGTTCTGTACCCCAGAATGCAGGGTCCTTCCACCCAGACAGCCAGGCCCTGGACGGATGGACACAGACTCGCTGGCCAGGTTGGGCACTGGTGCTGCTGCTGCTACTGCAGTTGACACTGGCTGGGAGGTTGGTTCCAGGGTTTGGCTTCTTACTTAGGGCGGCTTTTCAAGCCTCTGCTGGCCATCCTTTCTGATGAATTTCTGGGAACTTTCCCCTCTGCTCACAGTGCTGAGGGGGTGGAGAGCTCTCCCAGAAGCTGGCTTGGCTGCACCCCGCGACGCGGACTCAGGCACCTGCTGATGGTGGCCCTACTCAGTGCTTCCTCGGTGGGGGGAGCCAGTTTCTGCCCTTGAGACCTCAGTCTGAGGGAGGGGGAGGGGAACCGCTCTCAGGATGGGGGTGGGGGGAGGGAGCACTCAGGTCAGGAAGGGCCTCCTCACTAGATGTGACGTCATTGTCATGGATTTGCCTCAGAAAACTTACCCGAAAGCCTGGAAGGGACCCTGTCTTTGAGGAAGTGCAGAAATAAAGCTGGAATTCAGTCGTCGCCGGAAGCTCCCTATCCTGCAGTGACCTCGGAATCTGCCACCAGTGCTCCAGTCCTTTCAGTGGAAAGGCCAGATAGGCCTTTGATTTGGAAAAAACTGCCAACAACTAAACTTAGCAATCATTTTTTCACTCCTTCATCCGTTCTTGTTAGGTCCTAAGAGCCAACAGCAAGAGAGAAAGCTAGAGAGTATTTGATTTTTCCTTCCCCGGGGAGAAAAAGGCAATCAAAGATGGAAAGTATTCTTGCAGTCCCTGGAGAAGAGAGTTCTCGTGTCCAAGGGCTGGAGCCATGGGCAACGAGGAGTCCAGCCTCCCAGATCTTCGTCTGGAGCACAGGGGCTTCCAAGGCATCGTTGAAACTGGCCTGCCACCAGGCAGCACCCAGCGTGGCCTCAAGGCATGAAGCCAACTTAGGACAGCCTTGGGCATCTGTAGCTCAACCCTGCCCCCCCCCCCCAACCCCTCCCGCCTTGTGGCCCTGCTCGGTTACCATCAGAGAAGCAGAGTCATCTGCCTATGGCAGTGACCCCTGAGATTTCTGGGGTCCTGTGGGTGCGAGCCTTGGCCAGGACAGAGACACAGGCAGTGGAGCCTGTGGCCATCCAGCTTTTCAGGGCCTGTGCAAATATTAGATACCTGGAGAAAATGACGCCGCTTCTGTGATAGGCAAAGAAACTGCACAATCAGAATGAACGCAAATCCTTAAAAGTTGGCAGGACTTAGCAACATAGTGCCCAGTCGGCCTATCACCGTCTCCCGTGGTGAGTGCACCTTTGGTTTAGGACATGTCTGTGTAGCTGCAGGTGCCCATGTGGCCGGGTACAGACACAGGCAGCCTGCATCCTGGTGAGGGTGGGGCCGAGCTGGCCCCCAGGAAGCCCTCCTGTGCAGTCAGGGTGGCAGAAGGCGGTGGGGAAGCTCAGGAGCAGGGGTGCTGGGCTGCCAGTGGCAGGAGCTGCGTCTCAGACCATCTTGACAGCGGCCCTTCCGCCTTCTGGAAAATACTGCAGCTGAGAACCGCATGCTGCAGAGTCAGACAAAAGGAGGCAAGATCTCTTTTTAAAAGTGTTTTTCTTCACTTGTTCTCTGGCATAATGTCTGCGTTTATGGACAGCGCCTCTCAGCCATTCATGAAATAACTGCCTCTTACACATGAAAAAACCTGGCTATTTAAATTAGAAAGGCAAGCTTTAATCTAGTTCAAGGAACTGGGGAAATGGACTTCTTTTCTCACTTTCAGCCCCATTTCCCTACTTAATATTAACTATGGCTGTTTCTCCTGATTTAGGGGGTTTTCTCTGGGAATACGAGTGAGCTACTCATGGGGTAAGGAAAAGACAAGCCTTTCAGGTGGAGCTTCCGAGATCTCCTAGTTTGAAGATCTCTGATAAACACAGCAGTTTGTCCACGTAGCTGGGGACCCTGCATCTAGCTGTTGGGCCGTATTTTCTAATACGGTTTTTGTAATAGGAAACCTCTCAGCAGAGAAGTGTCCCTCCCAGTGGCACGAGGGAGGTGTTTACATTGTCTCATCTGCGCTGAGGGGTGGAGAAAGGTCATTTTCCATAGAACTGCTCTAATCTGATAAATGAAATCGGACATTGCATATGTTCATCCCCTGCATTTTTCTGAGCTCGTGTCAGGCGGTAGACCCTTGTCAGTGTTTTGGTTTCCTTATTAAATGTCTGGTTATACCTGTTGCCTTTTAGGCTCAAACTCTTACAGCAAGGCTTCCTGTCTTTCTGCGTCAGTGGATGATATAACGGAGACTGCCTGCCTCGGGGAGGGCCTGGCGGTCACGGTGCACCCAGGCTTTCCACTGGGAAGTGATGGGGCTTTGGAGGGAGGGGGCCACTGCTTTCAGAAGCACTTGGGGCCCTCAGAGCCTGGCTGTTTGAGTTGTATGCCCCGTAGGTGGGGCATACAAAGCTCTCCTTCCTTTCACCCCCCCCCCCAGGGGTTTAGGGCACAGCTGGTTTAGTGAATTCATGCCTGATGGACAGCACTTCTTGTCCACATGCACCTGCCCTGGCAGTGCCTGCTGCTGGGTTGGCCTGGCCTCAGGGCTGGCACATGCGGTTTCCTGTTGCTCAGGGCTGGTCCTGCTCTCTGTGCTGGGACAAAGGGAGTGAACATGGGGGCTGCAGGAAACGACACCCCGCCCAGGATGGTGCCTTTGGACCTGAAGTCAGGTGACTTTTCTCCCAGAAGCTCCCTGGTAAAAATCTGCCCAGCTGTTAGCAAGTACGGTGCTGTTTTCTCATTTGTCAGGTCATGTTTACCCTGTATAATATCTACCTTTCAAAAGCTGGATATATTTTCTGTCCCTGATTTACTTAAGTAGTGCTCAGGTACAGCATCCATGGGAAATCAGCTTATCAAACAGCATGCCCACTTTTCATTCGCCTCCTGCATTTTCATTTACCCGGAAGGTTGGATGAATATATTCAAATTCTGTTAGCGTAGTGAAGTCAGAAACGAAAAGGTCACTTCACCTTTGACACCTTTCTAAAGAATTGGAGTTCTCGTCGTGGCTCAGTGGTTAACAAATTCGACTGGGAACCATGAACTTGCGGGTTCGATCCCTGGCCTTTCTCAGTGGGTTGGGGATCCAGCATTGCTGTGAGATGTGCATCCCTGCAGCTCGGATCCTGCGTTGCCGCAGCTCTGGTGTAGGCTGGCGGCTATGACTCCAATTAGACCCCTAGCCTGGGAACCTCCATATGCTGCGGGAGCAGCCCAAGAAATGGCAAAAAGACAAAATAAATAAGAATCATACAGTGTGAGGGCACTCGCCTGTAGGAGTTAGGGACAGATGCACAGTCCTGAATGTTTGAAGCTGCCGAAAGTAAGTGACGGGGGTGACAGTTAGAGGGATGGGTTATGCTTTTGGAGACCTTCTCATTCATTGCTTGATGGATTCGGCAGTTATTGGCATCGGGGTCTGCATTTGTTGGTGGAGGACATGGAGCCAAAAGGAAATGGGGTTTCCTAATAGGGCTTGTGGCTTGGCAGAGGATTGCTGTGGGAGGGACGCTACATCCATCACAGCAATTTCCTCCTCTTCACTGAGAGCGTTTTTCTCTATTTCTAAAGCAATTATAAGTTATGGAAAACTGTAATGCTGCAAGTCAGGCCGCTATCTAAAATCTCAACCTCTTCATACTCTCTGCCTTCTTTGTCCTTACCACTTGTCATTAATTAACATACTGCACTTTTTTTTTGTTTTGTTTTGTTTATTTAGGGCCACACCCGCAGCATATGGAAGGTCCCAGGCCAGGGGTTGAATCGGAGCTATAGCTCCTGGCCTACACCACAGCCACAGCAATGCCAGATCCAAGCTGTGTCTGCGATCTATACCACAGCTCATGGCAACACTGGATCCTTAACCCACTGAGCAAGGCCAGGGATTGAACCCACATCTTCATGGATCCTAGTTGAGTTCCTTAACCACTGAGCCATGAAGGGAACTCCCACATTTTACTTATCTTTTTTATTTTCTGTCCCAGAAAGTTATTCTGTGAGAGTAAGTGTGTCTGGTGTGAAATACTCTTTGGACTTAGAGCATTGTCAGGGACTATGGTTAATATGTGCTGAACGAAGTAATGATGCTCAGAGCATAGTTTTTATATAGTAACACATCTTTTGCAATTAGTTATCTTTTTTTTTTTTTTTTTTTGACCATGCCTGTGCCATGTGAAAGTTCCCAGGCCAGGGACTGAACCCACGCCACAGTAGCAACCCAAGCCACTGAGGTAACAATGCCAGATCCTTAACCCATTAAGACCCAAGAGAAAGCCTATCTTTTTAGCAAATAATGAAATTGGAATTCAACATAAAAGAGTCAACCAGGAGTTCCCATTGTGGCTCAGCAGAAATGAATCCGACTAGGAACCTTGAGGTTGTGGGTTCGATCCCTGGCCTTGCTCAGTGGGTTAAGGATCTGGCATTGCTGTGAGCTGTGGTGTAGGCTGGCAGCTTAGCTCCAATTCGACCCCTAGCCTGGGAACCTCCATATGCCGTGGGCGCGGCCCTAAAAAGACAAAAAAAAAAAAAAAAGTCAACCAATGTAATACACCACATTAATAGAATGAAAGGGAAAATCATGGTCATCTCAGTAGACAACAAAAAAGACATTTGACAAAATTTAACATCCTTTCATGATAAAAAAAAAAACACTTAAGCACTTAAGGAGTAGAAAGGTTCTTTCTCAGCAAAATAAAGAGCATTTATTAAAACCCCACAATTAACATCATACTCTATGGTGAAAAGCTGAAACTTTTCCCCCTAAAATCAGGAACAAGACACGGATGCCACTTTCGCCATGGCGATTCAACATCACACTAGAAATTCTAGTCAGAGCTCTCAAACAAGAAAAGGAAATAGCAATCACCCAAATTACAAAAAAGGAGATGAAACATCCCTGTTTGCTGATGACACGATCCTGTTGTAGAAAATCCCAAAGAATCTGCACAAGAGGTCCTTGAGCTACAGACAAACTCAGCAGACTTGCAGGAAGAAGAGAAACACAGAGGTTTGCAGGGCACGAACCGGTGTGTGGCCGTCAGGATGGAAGAGTTGCTTCTTATTTAGGGCTGCGTGCTTCAGAGCTCTGTTTTGGAAATTTGTCTGTTTGCAAAAGGCCAAGTTACTCTCCATAAATGCTGAAAATTTGAGATCCTGTCAAAACAATTGGAACTGCTATTTTTAATTTCAATTAAGCCAAATAAGCTGCCCCTTGAGTAGTAAGTGTTCTTCTGCTTTGAAATCACCGAAGGGGAATTTCTGGCAAAGCCTGCAGGTCTTCTGAGTTCTTTCCTATGGTTCAGCTTTAACATCTCTTCGAATCACAAGAATCAGGCTATTCGGCAATAAACAGTGAGTTTTAGATAACCCTGTGTGGTTTTGCACAGTGTTGGACCAAGCTCATCTCTTTCTGTGTGTGTGTGTGTGTGTGTGTGTGTGTGTGTGTGTGTGTATAAAACCAAATACGGAGTTCCTGTTGTGGGTCAGCAGATTAAGAACCCCAACATAGTCTCTGTGAGGATGTGGGTTTGATCCCTGGCCTCACTCAGTGCGTTAAGGATCCAGCATTGCCACAAGATGCAGTGCAGGTCACAGACGCACCTCGCATCCTGCATTGCTATGGCTGCAGAGCAGGCTGGTGGCTGCAGCTCTGATTCGACCCCTCGCCTGGGAACTTCCATAGACTGTGGGTGCGGCCCTAAAAACACACACATACACACACAAAAACCCTAATACATATCTTTAAGACTCATATAAAGAGAAATAGTTCTGAAAAGCTGTATTCAGTAGCTGTATGAAAGCTCCCTGTCTGTCTTCTGGAACAGCTGTAAGTGTGCCCGCCTATCGCAGAAAGCAGTGTTGGCCTTGCACATGCTCACAAACTGAAGAGGTGATGCTGGGGGTTGATGGAGGGTCAGGCACCGGGCAGGACTGGAGTCAGGAAAGGCGGGCTCCTCCTCAGGAAGATGCTGTAAGGGGGGAGGCTGGTGCAGAGAAAGGGAGTCAAGTCTTACCTTTGTCACCATGAGAAACCTCGGGCTGGCGCTTGCTCTTGAGGTGAAAGTTGGGCTTGGGGAGAAATCTGGAAGTGGACACTTGATGTAATGCCATATGAGCCCTGTATGGAGACTTCAGGTGAAGATTCTCTTTATTCATTCAGCAAATACTGGGCACCTCCTGTATGCCTGGCACTGTGAGCAAGGCAGCCGGTTTCTGACCTCACGGACCTTGTTTGTGTGCCAGAAAAGAGCCAGTGAATGACATTAATGACCTGGATGGTGTAGGACAAGGTGATGCCTGCTTTGGAGGAAAGTGAAGCAAGGAATGGGGACCAGAATTGTTGGGGTGTCAGGCAGGGCCTCATTGGAGGGGGTGACTCTGCCTGGTGACCCTGCAGACCCAGTGGGAAAGGCCCCTCTGTGCACAGGCCCTGGGGCCGAGCCTGCTGGTGTCATTGAGAGACATCGCTGGAACAGCAGCCTGGCAGGAGGGCATCCTGGAAGTGAGGTGGACTCAGAGCAGAGGGGGTGCCTGCTGTGACCCGTGTCAGGCTCAGGGTGGAACGACGCGAGGGTGAGGAGTGGCAGGTGTGTGTCAGTGCCAAGTGGCCAGGTTGGCAGGGGTCGAGGTCAGCTGAGGCTGTGAGAGCCGCAGGGGAGGCAAGGGGTTGCGAGCTGCCAGGCAGGTCCTGTGGGCATCATGTGGCTCCAGTGTGACAGGGCGGAACCCAGGGCACCAGGCTGGACAGTGACATGGTGGGGGGAGCCCAGTGTGTGCTAAAAGGGGAAGGGGAGTGAGGGAAGCTGATATATATATATATATGTATTTTTTCGGTCTTTTTGCCTTTTCTAGGGCCGCTTCCCGCAGCATCTGGAGGTTCCCAGGCTAGGGGTCCAATTGGAGCTGTGGCTGCCACAGCCACAGCAACGTGGGATCCGAGTCGCGTCTTCGACCTATACCACAGCTCACGGCAGCGCCAGATCCTTAAGCCACTGAGCAAGGCCAGGGATCGAACCCGCAACCTCATGGTTCCTAGTCAGATTCGTTAACTACTGAGCCATGAACGGAACTCCGGGAAGCTGATATTCTGTGTAGTTTGGAAGTTTTCAGTTATTTCTCTTGTAATAACATACAGACCTTTAAAGTTGCTCACAGTTTTTATCCAGAAGGTTCTGATTTTCTTTGATAGACATCCTATTTCTTTATTTCCAGTGATACCCTTTAATGCAGGTGGATGGAAAAATGCACCTCTGAGGCCCTAACCCATTTCTGTCCGGGCACTCTCTTACCCCTGCGTCCCAGAGGGAGCAGTGCTAAGAAAGGGCCTTCTCTGGAAGACCAAGGACAGCCCTTTTCCTTGCAGCGGGGCTTTGCAGCTCATCGTGTGCCTTCAGCCCCCATTCTGAGGATAAAATAAATCCAGGAAAGTTTCAAGGTGTGTTCTCTGGGAGGAGGGAGGCCTGTGTGGGTTACAAGTCAATACTGATTTGATTTTCTTAGAAACTGGTGTTTAGTCTAAATTGCAGTGTTCCCCCGCCCCGCTCCCAGCTTACGCTTGATCTCTCCATGTCTGTAGCTGGTCTGCTGGAGAAAATGATCAGGTAAGAGCCTGGGACTGGGAGGAAATGGTCAAATTTCTGGGCACACCAGCCAGGTGGCACAGCCAGTCCCTTCCTCTATGATGCCATTGGGAAGGGTGACAACATGGCAGGCTCAGAACCGAGATGCTGCCTCGGGCTCTGTGTTCCCTGGGCGCCCTGCCCCCCTCTCGTGCAGAACCAGGCGCAGGGCACTGATCCAACAGCTCTGTGGGCTTTTCTTGAGTCTTGAGTGATCCCTGTGTGTCGTCCCAGCTGGGGGCCTCCGCCTGGCCTTGTGAGGCAGCAAGGGCCAGTTCTGGACAGATAGAGAGATGCTGCTGTCTGACACAAGTGGGCTTTGGCAGGGGGGCAAGGAGGGCTTGCCCACGGGTGTTGGGGGCCTTTGCTGGGAGATGCTGGATCCACTGGTTGGGGCAAAAAGTCAGAGTGGGCAAAATATGTATTTTTGGAGTCATTTTAGAGAATGAGTTTTAAGCTCTGGTTTTTATGGTACCTTGGAGAATGTTGGAGACACTGTCTCACGGATGAGCATTCTCAGGAGCTTTTTCTCTCTGTCAGAATTGGATGGAGCCATCTCCCAGGAAGGACAGCCGGTAATACACATAGCAGCGCAGGTGCCTGGGGTCCCTTTACTTTTCCAGATGAGTGTTTTGGGGGTGGACTTAAATGCCCTTCATCATTCTTTAAAGTGTCTCAAGCTCAGCCTTGGATATGGCAATATTATTACACATATTTTAACATTTATGGTAGAGAATTGTTCTAAAAATTTAGAATCTAGTTTTTACTTCTGCAGCTCTTCTAAGGATTGTGGAAAAGCATATTACATGGTGGCCGTGATGTCTGGTGATACCAACTACGTGCTGTAGAAATCCTTGGAAGTGCGTTGTCAGCCAGTATTCACTGAACACCTGCTGTTTGCTGAGACTGCGCCAGGTGTTGGGCCTCAAGGATGAAGACAGACCCCTGTCCCCCAAGAAGGGAGCTCGGTGGGAGAAGTCATGAGAATGGCAGGGCCCGGGGGGAGTAATGCTACCACTGGGACTTGTGAGATCCCATCCATGCCAGAGCTTGCTTCCGAGAGCCAAGAGGGCTTCCTAGAGGAGGTGACAAAAACTTACTTTAGGTGACAGAGCATCACCTGCCTGGCCTAGATGTCACCCTTGAGTCCTCCTGAGTTGGGGACCAAACCAGCTCACTCTGGTCTCCCTCACTTTGCATCCTTTGGCTGCTGGGGATCTGCTCCTTCAGCCTCCCCGGAACCACAATGGAGAGGGGCTGACAGGGCCCGCCTTCCCACACCTGCCTTTTGCTCCAGCTTTGTGCTTTGCTGTGAGGCAGTGTGTCTTAGGCGCTTGGTTGGGCACAGATCTGGGGGTCAGGAAGGCCTGAGTCTGACTCTCGGCCCAGCAGCCCTGGCCCAGAAATGGCATCACAGCTTGCACTGGGTACAGGTGGGGGGGTCCTCGGAGAAGGTGGAACTGAGCATGGGAGCCACCCGCATGGGGCGTGAGGAACAGCAGTTTGGAGGCCCAAGTGGCCGGAGCAGTCAGAGGTCAGAGGCCGGGACAGGGCCTCATGGTCCTGGGTGAGGAGTTTGACTTTAACTAGGGGCGAGGGGAGTGCAGTATAGGCCCGCGGGCTGGACACATATGAGCTGACTTGAGTTTTTAGAGGATGGCCTTGACCACACCAGGGAAAGGAAGCCATCTGCTCCCTGGGTCCAACTCACCTGCCCCAGATCCAGAGACACGGTCCCTGCCTCATGGGTCAGGGCTCATGACCCTTCTGCTCTGGGCTCCACTGGGGTCCTCGTTCCTCCATCCACAGCCCAGGGCAGCCATGCCTTCCACACTCTGCCACCTTGGAGGGGCGGGGCCACGTGGCACCAGGCCAGAGTGTGGTGGGGAATCATGTGCCTGCCCTTGTCCCCACCTCCCTTCTAGTTACCTCTGGGCACAGCCTCTGACATTCACGGGGCACCTGAGGGGTGAGGTCTCTGGGCCTTTTCAGTTATGACAGACACGTCTTGTCCCATTGCTGCATCTGGTGGGCATGCTTCTGCTCCTATGGCCTGTGTCTCCTGCTGTCAGACCACATGTGCCGCCCCCATGGGGACACCCCAACACAACAGGTGCCCAGGCTCAGTGGGGACTCTGTCCTTAGCTGCTGGAGCCCAGGCCTGGTGCCCCGGCCGCCTTCACAGGTGGGCGGGTGATGGCATCTCACAGCCCCTTCCTGGTGGTGGAGATGCCTCTGCTACAGCCTCTGCTGCTGTGCTGCAGCCCAGCCACCTGTGTGCCGCGAGGTCTAGAGATGAGGGAGCCGCATGCCCCTTCTCTTTCTGCCGGGACTTGTGGTCAGAACAGGTGACGTTAGTATCCTCTGTGCAGAGGGGCTGTTGTCCGGAGGCCAGCCTGGGGCCTGGCACTTGTTTCCAGCACCGTGAAGTGATAGCAAGTGCATTACATTGACCTTGAATGTTGTTTTCACATCTTAATATTACCGCACAAGTTCACATTTTCCATGGCTTTGTTCAGTGTCTGAAAACTGTAACTTGTGATTTGTGTGCTTTTCTGTATGTATGTTATGCCAGTAAAACACTGAAAAGCTACAGCCCCAAACCCTCACCTCAACTTGTGGTTTATACAAGTTTCCATGGGAAGTTTTTATATTTTCCAGCAAGGAAAAAGAAGGATATTAAAAGTAAAAAGTGAGCTTTCTGCCGCCTCCTGGCAGGTGTGGTCTTGGTGCCAAGGTGCTTGGCCACCTGCACAGTGGCCCTTGGAGGCTCTGTTGGGGTGGGGGGTAGTCTGCATTGTGAGCCCACGTGACAGGCCTGCTGTGTGTCCTGAGCCGAATATTCTCCTTCAGCGGAGCATGAAATCGCCTTGGTTCTTCAGACGTGGCCTTTGCCGCAGCACTGCCTGTTGTCTGGTGAGAGTTCTGTTTCTGCCTGGCCTCCCAGAGGTTGGGAACCAGCAGCAGAATGAGTCCTTGGGCTGTGGGAGGGGCGTAGTTGGACAAGGCGTGGCCAGTGCATCTCTGTTCCCCTCCACGGAGGCGGGGGCCACCTAGACCCCCCCATGAAAGGCATCGACTCTGCCCAGCCTACTGCATGCTGTTGGGATGTGCTGCATTGATATGAGTGTTTTGTAAATAGTTGATAACAAATGTCTACCTGTAAGGCACCTGGGATAATTAAAAACTCCCGAGAACTATCTTTTCTGTCTGAGCTGATAACCTCTGGCCCCCGCCTGGTGGTGGCGGTCACAGGCTCTCACAGGCGCATCCACCATGCTGATGTACAGATGTGCATGTGTCCAGCTTGAAGACAGAGGCTTTGGACAGACACCCTAAGAGGGACACATTTAAAGCTGAATAAGTGCTTTGGGTTTGAAAAGCCACTGAATCTAATTCGGGTCTGTTTCCTTTAAAGATAGCTGGTGGTGTGAGTATAATTTAATGACCCAGAGTGAAGTTGCTAACCTTAGATTTTGTAGCAAAAGAAGCATTCGAGGGTAGCAAGGTTTGTGTGTAAGCAGTAAAAGTGTTAGTGTCACATGGCCCAGAGGTGAGTGTTCACCCATTTTACACAGAACAAGAGCTAGAATTAAAGGTCAAGAAAACCGATCCCTTCTTTCTCAGTCCAGCGCTTGGGGACCGTGTGAAGGTCTGTGTCTTGTCGGGCCAAAGTCTGCTGGCACGTTGGTGCTCCTGGATGACAGTTGGCAGAGCTCCACGGAGGCTCGTGTGAGTCACTGGAGAAGAAGCGTTTCTGCCGTTGTTTCCGGCCGGCCAGAAGCTTGCTTCACGGAGTCTAGCCCCGCGGGACCACCTGTTACGGATGTCCCTAGGCCATGGAGACAGTGTCTGTGCCATCCCTGTCACAGTTGTGCCCCCGATTCCCTGCTGGTCCCCCGCAGGGCTGGCGCAGGCGGACAGGCATCCAGGCAGAGTCCGATGGGCAGTGGCTGTCCTGTAAGGCCCGTGACATGTGGCCTGTCTGACAGAACCAGGTCGCACTGTGTTCCATGAATGGTGGGGTGACACTCTGTGTTTCTCCCGTGCCTTCCTGGCTCCTGACGGGAGCGCCTTCCTCCAGCCCCAGGTGGTTCTGCCCCAGGAGCTTCTGCTGCCTGAGTCTTGCGTGTGCGATGCTGCCCTGGGAGGGTGAAAGCCGCGTGGAGGTTACCCCTTCCCCCCGTGTCCTGTCCAGTCCCTCTTCAGGACGAAGCGGCTGCTTAGGTCCCACCCAGCAGCACAGGCACCTCCCTGGAGAGGACACGGGTGGCTGAGGCCTCATCTGCTTTTGCCCAGGTGTGTGGGCTCCACAGACCAGGTCTGGAGCAGGTGATCCCGGCATGATGGGCTGGCCACCCTGAGGCCCCTGATCTGCACTGAGACTGGAGGTGCCTGCAGGGGTCTCGCTGCCCAGCAGACAGTGCTTTCTGGCTGACGGGCAAGGACCTGGGCCTTTAGATGTCCCATGGGAGCGCCAGCCAGGCACAGCCTAGGGTGCGCCACACCCTCATCCCCATGGCTCCTGAGGCCGGCTTCCCTGAATGTAAACAGAGAGGGTCCTCAAAGGTGACCCCATCTTCTCAACACCTTGACCTGTTGCCCACGACCAGCGCATTTAATTGTTGCCAATAAAAGTCCCTTTGCTACGAGTCCATGACGCCTGTGGTGCACCTGCCCTTCTCAAGGCCACTCCCGACACTCTGCTCCTCCTTCGCCATTGGTGGCATCTTTTTTTGCTTTGTTTTTTCCTCAAAAGTGTAGTTCAGTGGAAAGGGTGATGACTTTTCCTTTTGCATTTTTGTTAGACCACGGAGTCAGCTTTTGGGCTAGACAAATCAAGAGAAATGTAGATCTTGGAAGTACTGATCACTGAAAGTAAGTTACGTTAAAACAAATCATTTTTCCTTTTCACTGCGCACGCCCTATTGCTTCTGTCTTTGGTGGCCCTAATGATCTGAGAGACAGGGAGTCTTAGTTGGGAATTGCTCCAAAACTCTGGGGTCTTTTCCAATATTTGAACAGTATCCTTGAATCTTCTGAACCATCATCAGGCATGTTATACATTGCGCCACTGGCCCTCCTGAGTATCCTCTAAGTCCTGCCTGGCTCATAACATCACAGCTTTTCTTCTTCAAGCCAGAAACTGGGGGGCAGGGGGGGGCCGAGATTTGGCAGTTTTCCGTGAGCCGCCCCAGGAAACCCCAGCACAGGCTCAGGGCGGAATGGTCCCTTGACCATCCGGCACCTGTCTTCACTCCTACAGAGACGAGCTCAGGGAACAGCGAAGGAGGCTGAGCTGCTGGTCACATCGCTCGTCCCTCAGTGCCCAGGGCCCTGCTTCCGCCATCTGTGCAGCTGCCCCAGGGCCGGTGTCCTGAAGTCCTGAGATGGTGCTGGCCACCCAGAGGCCCTGCTCCCCTGCCGGGAGCCAGCAGACCTCGAACGTTACCTGGCTACGGAAAGGGCTGGAGTCAGTCGGGGAGAAGAGGAGGGACAGGTGAAAAACCAATGCCGCTGTCTTAGAACTGTGGTAGCTTTTGGCTCCTCTGACTAGAGAGCATCTATTCACTGAAGGGGAAGTGAAATCTTCACCTGACTTCTGCCTCTGGGGGCTGCCCCTAAAAAGAAGGTTCATTTCCCGCCTGGCCCCAGTGGAAAGCCCGGTGACTGGTCTTTTTCCTTCTGTGCCCACCGAGAGTAGTTCTCTCTCGGGACTTTTGTCAAGTCTAAGCCTCAGTTTTATAAAACAAGTGAAATATATCTTCTCCGATGATGCATATTGATGACGTGCGTGTACTCTGGAAAATACACCCTAAATAAATGACCCTGATGGTGGGAACTGGAGGGAGAACAGTAACCTCAGGGGGTTCCCCACTACCTCCTAGGATACTGGCTTTGTCAATGAATTATTATTATTATTTAAAAAAATTTTTATTGTTATTTCCCCAATACAATTTTTTTTTCTACTCTATAGCAAGGTGACCCAGTTACACATACATGTATACGTTCTTTTTTTTCCCATCAGTGAATTATTAATGGTAATTAAATGAGTCTTGTCAAATGGTAATTTGTGGTTTGGTGTCTTCTCTCTGAACGTGTCGTCCTTCAAGGCCACTTTCCCGTTGTTGCAGTGAGTGGTGTCAGTGAGACAGGGACCCTAGTGGCTGGGGCTTGGTTCAGGATGTGACCCAACCCTGTCCCCTGGACCCTAGTGTCCCTGCCTCCTGTCGCTGTGGTTATGGCCCCCCTGGCCTGACTTGGCCTTGAGAGTTTTCCAGGTTCACCCAGCGAGATCCTTATCTTCGGGTCAGTTTATGGGACTGTCCACAAGGGCTCCATGGGGCTTCTGACAGTTATAGCTCCAGCCCACGTCCCTGAGTCATCATAGACAGAAATCACTGGGCCGACTGGCCTCATTTTGTAAGTCGGGGAACAGTTTCAGTGTTGAAAATGTGATATGGACTGGGTGGGGGGGGGTGGTCTGGAACTGAGAAGGGGGTGGAGCCCAGATCTCCTCTGTCTTTTGTGTGTGTGTGTGTGTGTGTGTGTGTGTGTCTTTTTTCCTTTTCTAGGGCTGCTTCCCACGGCATATGCAGGTTCCCAGGCTAGGGGTCTAACCGGAGCTGTAGCTGCTGGCCTACGCTAGAGCCACAGCAATGCCAGATCTGAACCTCGTCTTCGACCTACACCACAGCTCACGGCAACGCCAGATCCTTAACCCACTGAGCAAGACCAGGGATCAAACCCGCAACCTCATGGTTCCTAGTCGGTTTCCTTAACCACTGCGCCATGACAGGAACTCCTTCTCTGTCCTTTAGTCGGCAGATCTCAGGCCTTACAATTCTGCTGACAAACAGGCTGTAACCATGTCCCCTCCAATTCTGCGTTTAGCCAGCAGGTGTTTCCTCTTCTATCTTTTAGAGGAAACACAGGGGGTGTTTTTCTCCTTTGCTGAATACAAGGTGTTCTTGGAAGGGGGTTGTTGCTGATAGTGTGGCTCAGTGAAGAGGAAAGAAATGCTCCAGGGTTCTTAAATCTTCCTTAGCTGTGTCTCGGGGTTGGGTCAGCAACCTTTAGAGTAGCTAAGAGGGGGCAGAAATAGGTGAATAAAATTACAAGACATTTTGGGAGCAAGAAAGGACCTCTAAGGTCCACGGGCCCGGCCTCCTATCTTTAGGCAGTGAAGTTATTAACTCTGCGCTGAGCTGCTTCGGACTCTCAGCAGGTGCAGGCCCCGCCTGTTCACAGAGGAAAACTGCCACACACCTCCTGGCTGTCACAGTGCCTTTGCCTTCAACTGCCACCCTTGCTGCGGAACGTTTTATAGTTGACTTTTGCTCCCTCCCCGCTTTCCAGGCTGCGGTAAACCCAGGCTCTCCTGCCACCGCCCGCCTCTCTTCCTGCCCTGGAGGAGACGTGGCTGGTTACCGTGTGGAGGACAGGCCCCAGCTGCCCTGCTCGGTCCAGGGGGTGGTGGCAGGGACAGCAGGGAGCTTTGGAGGCTGGGGTGAAGCCCAGGGAAATGAGTCTGGGGCTCCAGGACTGTCAGGACCAAGAGGAGGCTGAGACGGTGGGGAAGCAGCAGCCTTAAGACCCTTGGCCCCTGGCCCGGGGGGTGGTAGTGGGGTCTTGCTTGCTGCCCCCACCCACACTCTTGATTCTGTAGCTTGGCCTAACACTCGCCTGGTCTGCTGCTGCAGATACTGGTCCATCTTTCCATCTGACCTAAATCTTTCTGTGGATGTTGAGCCGTGTTCCTCGTGGAGATGAAGAGCCCAGGAGAGCAGAGTTCAGCCTTTAAAGTATCCAGTCACCCTGAGGGCGTTTGCAGTCAGGGGACTCGAGTCGCACTGAACTGGGTCGAATCATGTGATGGTCTCAGAGGGAGGATGATCCAGAAATTTGGCTCTGGTTTTGGTCTCTGTGCTGAGGTTGGCAAGGGCGTTGGGAGGTGGGCGCAGAGTGTGATTTTGAGGTTTGTGGCCATTACGGCCCAACTACTGTGTTGCCGTCAGTGTGCACTGAGGTCGGTGGTGTAGACCCTCAGGTGCACATGGCCACCTGCTTCAGCGCGTCCACAGGGGCCCCACGGGACTGGGAGAGGTCACCAGGCAGCAGGGTCCAGCCTCCTCATTAAGGAGGTCAAGATTGGGTTTTTATTTGTTTAAGAGACATTGAAAATGTGCATGTGTGCACGAGATGCAGTAAGTGTGATGAATTGATGAGCTTAAAGCCAGAAGGTCCCTGCTTCGGGTGTGGCTCCTGGCTTACCTCCTGTGCGGCTGCGTAGTGAGGTCAGTCCGATGGGGGGCAGCTTGGGTATTCATTCCTGCCCCCCCAACTCTGCCTTCAGGTACCCTTGGGGAAGGCTCGGTCTTGGTCTCACACCTCCGCACCCCCTTCTGGAATAAAGCCTGTGGGAGGAGAGCCTTATTTCCAGCTCCCTGCTGAGTGAGTGAGATGGTGAAGGTTTGACCTTGGGCTGCCCTGAAGGTGGTCCTTCCTGAACCCCATGAAGATGGACACTCAGGTGATAGTGCCCAGAGCAAAAGTCCTGTCTCTTTGACTGGGTAAAGGCTGATGTCAGAGGCCTCACCCAGTAATGACAGGGAACATTTAAATTAAAGGAGCCTTGAGCATTTCTGTAAATGCTTCTGTAGATGAAATGCTGGCCCAGGAGTGTCTGCTATTGACGGTAACCACGGAGACAGACAGACCATCAGGGGAGCGGCCCTGAGACCTGTGGGTGTCTGCACTGTTGTGCCCATAATTTGTCAGGCCTTAAGACAGGTCGTCAAAAATGGATAGGGTAGCACATTTGGAATTGCTTTGCAGAAGGGAGGAGGCTGGCGATCTACCACATTTCCAAACAGTACAGCTACCAAGGCAGCTTGAAGTAGGCCTCAGGCCCCCTTTCTCCATGGGAGGAGGAAACCCCAGCTCTTTCCAGATTTATAGCCACCGGGGGCTCCACTCGGTTGTATGCAAACTAGGGTGTGTGAAAGGGACTGCGCCCTCTGTTTGGGAGGCTGGAGTGGGGAGCGGAGGGAGAGGCTGGCTCTTTTCCTCCTGTGCCTGCTAACGTGATTGCAGCAAAACCCCGACTTTCCCATCCTCGGTCTTAACCAGGTACGATGGCTAAGTATTAATGAGCAAAATAACAATAATCAAACTGGCAGCCGCGTGGAATGAATGTGGTCTCCTGGAGGAGAAATATTTAACTGTTGTGTCCTGCCAGTTAGAGAGATTCTGGCATTAAACCTAGACATTACCTCATCCTCCTGGGCAGACAGCCGATTTCGATGTTAAGCAAGTCTGTAGAGCGAGGAGCTGCGGATACCTGCCTGATTGGCTGCATGGCCCGTTCCCTGGTTGGAAGCAATGTCTCTGAGGGTCCCTGTCTGTCTGGGTCTGCCCCTCGATTCCTTGCTCTCTCTAGCCTTCACAGGGTTGTCATTGTCTGTTTTCCAATTGCGGATTTTTTTTTTTTTTTTAATCTTGAAGGGCACATTGTGAAACGGTCTGCCAGCCAGGTGGGCAGGTTAGTTAATACACACAGACCTGGAAGATGAGAATGATGGGGAGGGACAGTGAAGGGAGACTATGTGTACGGGTGTCTAAGCATCCCCACACTCAGGCACACGTACCCCTCCCACTTTGTAAGAATCGGGGATCAGTGAGTGAAACAGGTTTCTTGGTTGGTTGGTTGAATTCATGATAAACACAGGGGCATTCCATAATGAAGGGGGTGTTATTTCAAGATTTTTAGCGGGGCACTTCCCGTTGTGGCCCAGATGTTAACGAACCCGACTAGGATCCATGAGGATGCAGGTTCGAGCCCTGGCCTCGCTCAGTGGTCAGGGATCCGCCATTGCTGTGAACTGTGGTGTGGCTTTCAGATGTGGCTTGGATCCCGCTCAGCTGTGGCTATGGCTGTGGTTGTGGCTGGCAGCTGTAGCTCTGATTGACCCCTAGCCTGGGAACTTTCATATGCTGCGTGTACAGTCCTAAAAAAGCAAGCAAGCAAAAAAAACAAGTTTTTTAGCAACTAAAATTATATATATATACACACACACATATATATGTGTGTGTGTATGTATGTGTGTGTGTGTGTGTGTGTGTGTGTATGTATATATCTGTACCTGTGGCATATGGAAGTTCCCCGGCCAGGGATTGAATCTGAGCCACAGCTGCATCCTTTAACCCACTGCGCCGTGGCGGGAACTCCAAGCAACTAAAATAATATGTTGAAACATTCGAAATTGTACTAAAAGTGTGTTTTTGATGCTTCTAACCTAAGAAAACACTTAGAATCATTTTGTTCTACTGGCCTCACACCTCTTTGATATTAATGCTATAGACAGTAGAGAAGTCATGGCTAGGCACAACAGACACATCTGGGTTAGAAAGTACAGTCTTTGGGTTTTGTTGAGAATATTGGTAACACTTTGAATTATCACTAAGGTACCCAGTGTTCATTCCTTAAGTTTTCTGAGTAGCGTTTGGAAAACCACACCACCTGCCTCAGGACCAGCTTCCTTTTTTTGTCTCACATCATGTAGCTTTTGTACTGTTCCTCTAGGTAATATGTTTTCTCAGTGGGTGTCACACCTTCTACACGTCTGAAAATAGCCTCCATGTTGCCCTGATTTTTAACCAGCTCTTAGGACTGTCTTGAAATACATTCTGTGGTCATTTTTTCCTAAAATGCTTTTATTAGTGAATACTAATTAGTGGCCTGAATGTTATCACATTTTTGTGTATGAAGTTCATTCCAGCCACCAAGTCATTAAAAAAAACACGTTAATCCTCAAAGTGTTAAGCTCATGGGTGTGCAATGATGGCCATCTAGTAAGTTCTCAGCTGTTAATTAGCTCTTTCTGGAAGACAAGTACCCCCCTCGTCTTCCCGCTGGTGGCCCTGCGTCTTACTGCTCACAGGGGCAGGGACTGCCCGCTGGGAGGGTCGCGGGCCCGGCTGTGAGGTGATCACCTAAGGAAAGCTCTCCGTGACCTTCGGGCAGATCCCGACTTCCCCAGTGGCCTCTGGGCTCATCCCTGGAGCAGCCCTGTGTCCACAGCTCCCCGTGACCATGTGGGGTGCGTCTTTTCTGCAGGGGCTTCCCATCCACAGGTGGTTGTCGGTCGGTGGACGCACATGTCTGCTGCCCTCAGAAGGAAATGCATGAGGACAGAGGGTGACAGCAGTCTGCTGTGCTCGTGTTAATCACGAGCACCAAGGGTATTACACGAAGCTTTACGTTTTGACTGCGTATGTGAATTCTGTCCCTTGTAGTTTATCTGTGACCCCTATCAACTGATGATGTGTGGGAAATGTTTCTAATTTATAAACTGGAAAGTGGAAATGGACACTAAGGGTTGTTTTCTTTAAAATCTTACTTCATGGCTTTTCCCCTCGGTCTCAGGGAAGATGCCCAAATATTCTCACACATGGTATCGCTACAGAACGCAGAACCGTAGACCCAGCACCGTCTTGGTCCTGTGCAGCCTTTAGAAGCCCCTTCCCACAGATGCCCAGCAGCGTGGGTCCCACATCAGGTACCAGAACTCGAGCTGACATATGTGAGGTTCCCTCTCTAAGTAAAACTATCTCAAAGACTTTAAATGGGAGATGAGACTTTTAAAACTCTTGGGTATTTTTCTGCCTTAAACCTCAGATAAGGGAAGCACATGAAAAGGAAGGGAGGAGAAAGGATGAGACCAGGGGTTCAGCCTAAAGCAATTCAGCGTAGACAGAAGGAGGGCAGGCCTGGGGGATCCGGGTGGGCTAGAGCTGCACTGAGGTGGGCTTTGTTTTATTCCGAGTGGGGAGATCAGTGACCCTCTGTCAGCAGAAGCTGAAAAAGGCAAGGCCGTGCTTTCACGAAGAATGTCCATGGTCTTGGGGTGAGAAGGTGCGTGAGGATAAATCAGTGTAGATGCCCAGTGTCTGCTTCCGAGAGACAAGAACACGACCAGCGTCCTGCCCGTGGTTATTAATCGGTGCTGACATTCCTGCCAGGGTGCCGCTTTATGCTGTTGCTGTTGGTGATGGATCCTGACTTGGGAATGGCCATCCTTCCCTCCAGAGGACTGGCTGGCTGTAAGGAAAGAACGTAGAAACAGAATTAAGGATTTAACTCTAGCTCACCATCTCAATTTTTCACTTTTTTTTTTGCACAAGCCAGAGTGTTTCCCCTCTCCGCTATCTGTACGGCACCCCTGCTGCCTGTTGCGTTGACTGTTTGGAAGTGGTAGTGGTCCGACCCTCACCATGAAGTACTGTTCCATGTATCTGCGTTTGCGTAACGGAGACCCCGACACGTCTGTGTGTGTCGAGGGAGGGAGGGATAGGATTTTCGAATTGAGTTGAATGAGTCACCTCAGTGGGTAAGTGACGTTCCACGTTGGGAATAAAGGGACATCGCAGGTGTCTTTCTTGAATGCGATGTGCCTCTCACTGAACCAAGGGTGGTCTGGGGCAACCTGCACCATGCGCTTACTTGACACAAGACAAAACAGAATGAAAACTAAGTTTTTGTTTTTATTTTAATGGCCACATCCACGGTCCTCAGCCAGGGATTGAACCAGAGCCGCAGCTGCGGGAACACCCATCCTTCAACCCACTGCACCACGGTGGGAACTCCTGAAATGCAGCCATGTGACATGCACTTTTAAGGTGCATTTAATCTGGTGGGGCCACTGGCCTTGGCTTCCTGTCTGTCTGTCTGTCTTGGGCCCTGGGATGACGTCAGATGTGCCTTTCCCCCGCCCCCCATCCCTCCTGCCTCCTTCCTTCTTGCGCCCTGGGGCTGTTGGGACCCGCCAGGTCGATGAAACTCCTGGGATTGCATACTGTGCTGCTTTCCTTAGATTTCACCGAGGATTATTTCTTATCCGTACTGCGCTACAATGCTCTTTTCTTTCGTCCACGTGAATATATCAACACTTTGTAAAACCAGAGGGAACTGTCTTATGCAAGTCTGGGTGTGTTTGGCATCACGGCTTCTGGGTGTCAAATTTTATTTTCGGAAAGCTGGTTAAATTTTTAATGGGACCTGTAGTTAAATCCCTCTATAAACAGAAACCTTTGCTCTTTTTTGTAAAGACAGATGCTATTTACATTTTAAAAATAAGTCAAAAATAAAAATAAAATAAAATAAAAAGAAGCCAATGAGAAGGTCTGCTAATATCCCTTAGCAGTTTAGAGGAAAATCCTTTGGGAGAGAAAAGATTTCAAGAAAGAGGACTTGCCAGTTTGACAGTCTCTCTTGAGTGGTAGCAGAAACCCTCCAGCGCTGCCCCCGAAGGTGCAGGCTGCAGGCTGGCCCTGCCTGCTCCGCTGCCTCACGTGGGTTGTGCCAGGGAACAGCAGCACCAGGCCCCGCTCCCGCTCCCATGGATGGAGAGAGAGAGAAAGAAAAAGATAGTTAATTACATGTTCAAATGACTTAATTGACGTAGGGCTCTTCACTTTTTCTGTTCTTTCTTGTATTCATATGTCCTTCAAGAAATTTGTCCCTTTTCATCTAAAGTGTCAGATTTATTGGGACAGAATTGTTCATAATATTCTATATTATCCTTTTAATATGCATGGGATCTGTTAGTGGTATTTCTTCTTGAATTCCAAATATTGGTAATCTGTGTCTTCTGTCTTTGCTTCTTGACTAGTCCAGCTGGAGATTTATCAGTTTTATTGATCATGTCGAGTGACCAGCTTTTCTCTTCATAATTTTCTCTATTACTTTTATTTCACTGATTCATGTTCTTAATTATCTCCTCCCATTTACTTACTTTGAATATAGCTTGCTCTTCTTCTGATTTCTTAAAATATGAACTCAGATTATTGTGTGTATATCTTCTTTTCTAATATAAGCATTTGAAGCAATAGACAATGCCCTGAAGTACTGCTTTAGCTGTACCCCACACATTTTGAAGTTTTATTTTTATTACTCATTTCAAAATATCTTCTAATTTCCCTTATGATCTCTTTGACCCATAGATTATTTAGAAGTATATTAGTCAATTTCCAAATATTTGGGGCTTTACTAATATTGTTCATTTCTCAATCCCATTGCAGTCAGACAGTGCACCTTGTATGCTTTCAGTCTTTCAAATGACTTGCCGCTAGCATGTGGCCTTTCCACATAAACTTGAATATTATGCAGTTGTAATGTCTTTCAAAATCCTGGAGGTTGATAGTGTTTTTCAAATCTTTTATGTCTTTTCGGTTTGTTTGTTTATTATCATTATTAGTTTAGGGGTCAGCACACTACAGTTTGTGAGCTACATCTCTCCTGCTGCTTATTTTTATAAAGTTTTATTGGAACCCGTTTGTTTGCGTATTACCTCCATCTGCTTTTGCACTGTCAAAGCAGAGTTAAATAGTTGTGACAGGAGTTCGCGTCGTGGCACAGTGGTTAATGAATCCGACTAGGAACCATGAGGTTGCGGGTGCGATCCCTGGCCTTGCTCAGTGGGTTAACGATCAAGCATTGCCGTGAGCTGTGGTGTAGGTTGCAGATGCAGCTCGGATCCCGCGTTGCTGTGGCTCTGGCATAGGCCGGCAGCTACAGCTCCGATTCAACCCCTAGCCTAGGAATCTCCATATGCCGCAAAAGCGGCCCTAGAAAAGGCAAAAAGACAAAAAAGTAAATAAATAAAAATAAAATAAAAACAAATAGTTATGACAGAGATCCCATAGCCCAGAAAGGCTCTGAAATGTGCTATCTGGTCCTTTATAGACAAATCTTGCTGTTCTCCCATCAAATCCCAGTGTGTTGAAAGGGAGGATTAAAATCTTATTTTGATAGTTGGAATCCTCTATCTCTCGCATTGATTCTGTCTTTTCAGGTACATACACCTTCATGATGAATCGACCCTTTTATCATAGTGAAATGTCCCTTTTTAACTCTGGTGATACTTTTTTTTTTTTTTTGTCTTTTTGCCATTTCTTGGGCTGCGCCCGTGGCATATGGAGGTTCCCAGGCTAGGGGTCTAATCGGAGCTGTAGCTGCCAGCCTACGCCAGAGCCACAGCAACGCCAGATCCTTAACCCACTGAGCAAGGCCTGGGATCGAACGCACAACCTTATGGTTCCTAGTCGGATTCATTAACCACTGAGCCACAACGGGAACTCCCTCTGGTGATACTTTTTGTCATGAAGTCCAAATATTTGATGTGAACGTTGCCTTCCCGCCTTCTGACTCTTTATGTGAGGTATCTTTTCAGTTGATTTGCTTGAAGCTGTTTGTTTATTTAGTGAAAGCTAGTTAGAGGACTGGACGTTAGGTTTGGCATTTTGGTCAGGGGCTTCTGGACCAAGTTCCTCAGGGCCCTGGGTTGCTGGCATCCAGGAAGAATATCACATGTATAAGCTTGACCATGGTATTGATCCTTGTTTCCACATCTGTGAAATGGGGACAAGAATACTTTTGTATTCATCTGATAGTTGTGCATATGACCAAGCACCATGAAAGAATTATTATTATTATTATTATTATTATTATTTGCTTTTTAGGGCCGCACCCGTGGCAAATGGAAGTTCCGAGGCTAGGGGTCGAATCGGAGCTCTAGCTGCCAGCCTACAGCACAGCCATAGCAGGGCCGGATCTGAGTCACATCTGTGATTTACACCACAGCTCATGGCAACCCCGGATCCTCAGCTCACTGAGCGAGGCCAGGAATCGAACCTGAGTCCTCATGGATACTGGCTGAATTCATTTCTGCTGCGCCCAAACAGGAACTCCCAGCATTATTTTCAAGAGTAGGACAGTATGGTGTAACTGGGAACAAAAGGCAGCTTTCCATTCACAGATTTTGTTAATGTGAAATTTCTGATTTCTTTCTGTGACTCTCACTGTCACTGTGCAAAGCTGTCTTTCAGGCAAGCAGCTCTGTTTGAGGTTCACAGCCATGGACTTTTTGCATTAATGAGGGCTTTGAAGGAGTGAGGGCTCCCTTTCCTTTTTTGTCCCTAGAAGGGACTCTGAGGTTCTGAGAGGGAATTTCAATTTCCTTTGGTGTAAGTTTGCTCTTGGTTTTCACTGTCCTCCCCTCATTCCAAAGGGGAAGAAGCTCCAGTGGTTCCTGCCGAGTTCTTTTTCTCCAGGTGGACTGATGCTCTTTAGCCTGTTGGGCAGGAAAAGGCTTCGTAAGGTGCTCCCCGTAGCCCTTGATCCCGAGGCCCCTTGGAGTGCGCGGGGTCCAGAAGTGGGTTTGCCTGCAAAGGAATGACTCGCTAAGGAGGAGGTTAGGGATTTTTCAGGCACTGAATGCAGTTCAGTTTCATCATGTTTTATTGGTGAGCTACTCAAGGGAGGGACCAGAACTTGAGGAAGCCTGAGTTTTGCCGATAGGAAGTGGCGATGGGCGTGCTGCTGACTCTGCGTCCTTTACCATGGGGCGCCTAGAGTGTGTGTTACGGATAACAGATTGTTTTCCACCCCGTTTGCCTCTTTAAAGACAATCAAGGAGTTCCCGTTGTGGCGCAGTGGTTAACGAATCTGACTAGGAACCATGAGGTTGAGGGTTTGATCCCTGCCCTTGCTCAGTGGGTTAAGGATCCGGCGTTGCCGTGACCTGTGGTGTAGGTCGCAGACGCAGCTCGGATCCCGAGTTGCTGTGGCTCTAGCGTAGGCTGGCTGGCAGCTACAGCTCCGATTCAACCTCTAGCCTGGGAGCCTCCATATGCCATGGGAGCAGCCCAAGAAAAGGCAAAAAAAACCAAAAAAAAAAAAAAAAGACAATTGACATGCCTCCCTGCTTCAGTGTTCATTACCGTTACAGTGTTTGCATTAGCTTTGTTTTGCCCAAGAGTCACACATGAATTAGGCGTCATGATGGCTGTCTTGGTTGGAGGAAAGAAGTTACATCAGAAATCTATGGGACTTTGAGTTCCCGTCGTGGCTCAGTGGTTAACGAATCCGACTAGGAACCATGAGGTTACAGGTTTCGATCCCTGGCCTTGCTCAGTGGGTTAAGGATCCGGCGTTGCGTGAGCTGTGGTGTAGGTTGCAGATGTGGCTCAGATCCCGCGTTGCTGTGGCTGTGGTATAGGCCCATGGCTACAGCTCCGATTCGACCCCTAGCCTGGGAGCCTCCATATGCCGTGGGAGCAGCCCTAGAAAAGGCAAAAAGACAAAAAAAAAAAAAAAAAAGAAAAAGAAAAGAAAGAAAGAAATCTATGGGACCAACCTAAGGATTGATATTTGCATGTTTACTCAGTTACATCCTGGACTTAAGTACAGGCAGCAGGTCAGGAGTACACTATCTAAATATAATTCTTATTTCAAAAAGAAAACCTTTTTGAGGTACAACCAGTGTCATCCTGGGAGAAGAGCAGGTGCCAAGCTGACGGGAGGCCAGTGGCAGTGCCCTGGGCTTGCTGTGACCGACTGGGCCCTTTAAAACCAGGGTCAGGCCCCTAGGACAGCCCTGGAGGCCCTGATGTCCCTGCCCTGATGTCCCTAGGGGCTGTGGGAAGACTGACCACCACCAACATCCTTGGACCAGCTGAGAGTTACACGACCAGCTGCCCGTGGAGGTTACGGAAAACAGTTGCATTGGGTTTGGTTTGGTTTGATATTTTTTAGTTTTTTCACTAGATATTTCCCATTTATCTGTATTTATCTTTTGTTAAGAGATATAAATTAGGGAGTTCCCATTGTGGCTCTGTGGTCATGAACCTGACTGGTGTCCTCCAGGACATGGGTTCAATCCCTGGCCTTGATCACTGGGTTAAGGACCCTATGTTGCCATGAGCTGTGGTGTAGGTTGCAGACTCAGCTCAGATCTGGTGTTGCTGTGGCTGTGGTGTAGGCGGGCAGCTGGAGCTCCGATTCGACCCCTAACATGGGAACTTCCATATACTGCATGTGCGGCCCTAGAAAATAAAAAAAAAAAGATAAACTGGTTAAGATGTGGGCCAAGAAACTGAGAACTTCATAATCCTTTGTTTAGTCTCTAAAGCAAAGCAGATCTGTATCTAAAATTGAATGGCCATAAAATGAACCCAGTGTGTATGTAAGGACTCTCCCGTTGCAGGTGTCTTCTGCCGGTAAGGGCAGGGTGAGGAACCAGAAGTGCTGGGACTCATAGTTTTCCTGGAAGAAATAAGTGTTTCAAGCATGTCTTAGAGCCTTTTTTCCTTTCATTTATGTTCGTAACAGTTTCTGGAAGAGCTTCCATCCTGGTGGGGGCTGGAGGCGTGTTCATGATAGGTTGTTAGATGCATTTACTGGAGAGTTCAGTGGGTCCTGCAGGCATATTTCTTGGTCGCTTCAGCAGTGGCAGCTGGAATTGGAGACGGCAGTGTACCCGGAGTGAGTCTTCACATGTTGTGAGGCACCGATGACAAGGGGAAGTGGGAAGGCAGCCTGGAGGAAGAGGTGCTTTCCCATCAGCAATGCCAGTCATGTATTGGGAGAAAGAGCTGAGCTGAGCCCTGGCTCAGCGGGGTTTTGCCTCAGCTCCTCCTGCAGCTGCAGGAGGTATGTCCTCAGGGTGTCCCCTGCTCTGTCCCCAGAGGCTGCTGATGCCTCTCTGACCCATGAGCCTGGGACACGATCTCCGAGAGTGAGTTGCAGACAGGTCGAGGGGACATGCCAGGAGGCAGGAGGCTCACTGCCAGCAGGGCATCCTGTGCAGTGTAACACTGCCATCTGGGAAGAGGTGGGGATGGTGGCAGGTGTACTGAGCCCTCCACCTGGTGGGGGGCGGGTGGTGGTGGCAGTGTACTCAGGGCTGTGCTAGGTGCAAGGGTGGTGGTTGATAATGGCTCCCTATAGATTCCTGAGGACGGACTCACACACAGTGCCAACAGGGGGGACTTGGTTTAGGAAATGTCAGAAGAGTCAGCACGGATGGATGAGGGAGGAAAAGGCAGCGAGAGCCCTTATGTAAGGTGTGCACTCACATGGCACAGTCTGAGGAAGGACCAGCAGAAGGTGATGGTGGCTGTCTCAGGTGCAGGGGCCTGGCTCCCTCTGAGCAGGTTGGCTGGGACCTGTGTGGGGGTTTGTCCCCGGAAGGCGGTGCAGGGCCGGTGGCTTGCATGTCCCACTTGAGCTGCCTGGCGATGCCGCCCACTCTCTGCTCTCCGTCTGTGACATGCGAGGTACCTTGGTGGCATCTGCCAAGGGTTAGCCCTGGAGGGCAGCAGATGAGAGCCAAGTTCACGGCGTCCCGCCTCTGGAAGCAGTGGAGCTCTTCACGGGACTGACAGGTGCTCCACGTGGGGATTCAGTAGTGGATTAAGAAGAGTGGGAATTGGGATGTAAGCCAGTGTATTTTGTGGAGAAGTTATTTATGTATTTGTCTTTTAGGCCCGTACCCACGGCATCTGGAGATTCCCAGGCTAGGGGTCAAGTCGGAGCTGTAGCCACCGGCCTACACCACAGCCACCGCAAAGCTAGATCCGAGCCATGTCTGCGACCTACACCACAGCTCACGGCAACGCTGCATCCTTAATCCACCGAGTGGGGCCAGGGACAGGACCAACGTCCTCATAGATACTAGTTGGGTTCACTACTGCTGAGCCACAACGGGAACTCCACTGTGATTACAACTCTTATTGTTCTCTCTTCTGAACTTGAAGCTGTGACATTCTTGTGACACAGGCTGAATCTCCCCACTTGACCATTGAGGTTTCCAAGAGTGTCTTTATTCTAACCAGCCACATACTTGAGGCAGTTTATAGTCTCCAGACCCCACTGCCTCGTGTCTGTAGGATTGGGGACAGAAGTTGCTGGCCTTGAGGAACATCTAGCATCTTACAAGTGTCCCATAGCCATCAATGAAGAGGAGGACACCCCCAAGGCTGTGTCCTCATAGCCCCTGCCCAGGAGGACAGGGCATTGCTCCTGTGCCTCAAGAGGATGGCAGGAATGTGGGAGGGCGGCCTGTGACAGCTGCCGTGGGTGGGGTGGGGTCAGTACGCCCACATTTTGACCTCACTGTGTTCTGTGTGAAACCTGCTCTGAAGGTGGCTGAGGTGCCCACCTGGCCTGGGGCAAGGAGGCATCAAGGAGGGGTCCGGTGCCACTGTGTCGTCGGGTCTATGAGGACACAGACTGTACGTGTGGAGCTTCAAGTAGCGAAAGGTGGGGACGGAGGACGTGTGCAGGGTGCTGGTTCATGCCAGCGGGGCTGGCCCTCCCACGGACACCAGCCAGTGTATAGAAGTGCCCACACCACCGCCAGCAAGGTCTGCTCAGCTCCTTGCTAGACCCCTGGGCCTCTGTGTCTGGATTCCCTGCGCAGCTTGGCATTTCTTAGAGATGTTTCTGTAAAACTAGTGTCGTCACTGTTGTTGGAGGTTTATCAGTTTTATGGATCATGTGAAGTAAGCAGCTTTTCTCTGTTACATTTATTTCATTGATTCATGTTCTTTTTTTTTTTTTTTGTCTTTTGTCTTTTTAGGGCTGCACCCACCGCATATGGAGGTTCCCAGACTAGGGGTTCAATCAGAGCTGTAACCACCAGCCTGCACCACAGCCATAGCAACGTGGGATCTGAGCTGCATCTGTGACTTACACCACAGCTCACAGCAACGCTGGATCCTCAACCCACTGAGCGAGGCCAGGGATTGAACCCGCCACCTCATGGTTCCTAGTCGGATTCGTTTCCACTGCGCCACGACGCGCACTCCTGATTCATGTTCTTATCTTTATTACCTCCGTCCATTTACTTACTTTGGATTCAGTTTGCTCTTTTCCTGATTTCTTAAAGTGTGAACTCAGACTATGGTTTGTGTGTGCTGTGGGTAGTTGTGAGGCTCCTGGCTGGGCTGCAGTGGCTGCTCATCACGGCGTCATGAGCCTTCAGCAGGAAACAGGACGTGTGTGCATTGGACTTTGGCCTCAAGTTCTTTCCTGGTGGCCTGCATTTGGCGTCTTCTGCTGCTGCTATCAGGAGCTGTGGGAATTGAGGAGAAATGACCAGAGGTCTGTGTTCAGACTCCCCGCTAGACACAGGAAGTGTTGGAAACCTCAAGTATCCTATTATTTGCTCAGAATGCTACTGTGTCCATAGGGGGTTTAAAGCTTGTTTGAAAAGCTCTTCCAGCATTCATTCTCTTCTCTGCCTAGCCTGCCACCCCCCCTCACGCCCCCCCACCCCCACCCCTGCTGCTTCCCGGGCTCCAGGCTGGGTGCCCCTCAGGCTCAGGAAGCAGCACGTGTTTGCCTCTTTGGGGCCTCTTGGCCCCTGTGAGCAGGCAACAGGCTGACCGCCTTCTGTTGCGCCAGGCACAGACTCTCACCCTGGGCCCCAGGGCGGCTAGGTGTGGGCCCACCTGGGGAAAGTGCTCCTGGGGCCACTTCACAGAAAGCAGGTGCCCCAACTGCAGTACAGGGAGCTGCCGTACGAGGCCCAGAAGCCCACAAAACATCTGTGGTTGAGATCAGAAGTGAGAAATCTCAGAGCTGGACGCCTTAAGAACAGGTGTGCTGAATTTCACCTGATATGCACGTCCAGACGTGGGAATGCAGGGTTTTGCTTTGTTTCTGTTGTTTGTTTTCTAGAGCTTCTTTTACTTGTCCTGTGAAAGTCATTTTCTTGAGTAGGTGTGCAGTCAGGCCATTGGCCACAGAACCATATCCAGGAGCTGGTAAGAGCTCTGGGGACCTGCCAGCCTCCTCTTAGCAGTGTCCACCACTCGTGTGGGCTTTGGGGTGAGGAATTGTCAAGGGGGAGCCCGAGTCACTTATCAGTCACAGTGACTTCAAAAAGTTTTGGGGGGAGGCAGCTGGCTCATCTCCCCTCACACATCCTACCATGCTGTGCTCTGTACTTAATTTGCCTTTTATGAGGCATTTTTAGTAGGATGTTCCTGTTTAAAGTGAGAGGCTATAGGAAGGTGGGTGCGGAGGTGCCCATGCCCCCACCCGAGCTTGAAGGGCGGGGTTCTGTGGCACAGGACTGGGGGTTGGAAGACATCATGCTTGTCCCTAAGAACCCTCTCTGTTCCCTTCAGTTTGCACTCTGGACCCCTCTGGGGGGAGTGCTTGTACCCCCAAGAGTGAAGCCTCGTACATCCCTGTCATTAGTGCTCCAGAACGCAGTCTGTTTTCCTTGACTGGTCAGCCCAGAGATGAGAGCGAAGGCGGCCTGCACGCTGGTCTCTGCTGCCAGGCTTGCCATTCCCACATCCAGTCAGGACTTGGTTGTCAGGACGGTGACCTCTGGGACCTGGGCCCATCTCCAAAAGTGACAGATCAGGAGCAAATATTTGCAACACAGGTAGCAGATTTGAGACTTGTGGTCGTAATGTGTAAAGACTGCTTGCAAATTTAAGAATTGAGAAAACTACAAATAAATGAATGTGAACTAATGTGATTATGGAAAAAAAATACAAATTACCAATACTTGGGAAAGATTGAGTACTCATAACTGGACTTCCCATCGTGGCTTAGCGGGTTAAGAACCCAGCTAGTATCCATGAGGATGTGGGTTTGATCCCCGGCCTCAGTCAGTGGGTTGAGTATCCGGCATTGCCATGAGCTGTGGCATAGGCTGGCAGCTGCAGCTCTGACTTGACCCCAAGCCTGGGAACTTCCATGTGCTGCACCTGCGGCCCTAAAAGGAAAAAGAAAAACAAAAACAAAAAAAGATTACTTGTAACTGGGGAAATAGATTAAACCAGATGCATGTTTTTGGCCATCAGCTTGGTCCAGGTGAAAAGTAAGAGTGTTGGGACCATGAAGAGGAGACGCCCTGTCCTCTCCTTGACAAGAGCAGCATTTATTTACAAGGTTACATCCTTGACTCAGAAATTTCAGTTTGAGAAACCTTTCCAAAGGGATGCTTACAAATGTAGGTCACATGCAATCTTCTGATCATGTAGAAAAAAGGAAAAACCAATCGGCCAAAACTCCATCACTGAAGAAAGCAAGTCCCAGCTTCTATGTCAGGGCGGGCAGTGGCACCACAGAGGGTGAGATCAGTGTACATATATTCTTTTTCTTTTCTTTCTTCTTCTTCCTCTTTTTTTTTTGTCTTTTCTAGGGCTGCACCTGCAGCATATAGAGGTTCCCAGGCTAGGGGTCTAATTGGAGCTGTAGCCGCCGGCCTACGCCAGAGCCACAGCAACACGGGATCTGAGCCACATCTGTGACCTACACCACAGCTCATGGCAACGCCGGATCCTTAACCCACTGACCAAGGCCAGGGATCGAACCTGCAACCTCGTGGTTCCTAGTCGGATTTGTTAACCGCCATGACGGGAACTCCTCCCCCCCACCCATATATTCTTGTTTAAAGACGTAGTAAGTGGAAAAGAGCGTGACAAACTTGTACAAGGATTCCATTGGCTAAAAAGAAGAAAGGCCTCATTCAGCAGGCAAGACACAGATGCCCACAGCGGGTGACCTGAGCTGGGGGTGTGGGCGCTGGGAGTCACAGTGGGTGCTGCCCGCCAGAGCAGCAGAACTTGAACGCTACAGGCCATGTCTATCTGATTTCTTTATGTTTTAAAGCAGCCTTCATTATTTTTATAATATAGATGCTTTTCAGAGGAAGCACATATCTACCCTGCAATGGCCATAGAATTAGGGAAGGATAACTGGATTGTTTTGCTGCCGGTCATCCGCATAACTTTCCATACGCAGGAAAAGATGGCTTAGAATGACCTCCACGTGAAAATGTGTGGGGGCCACACTGAAGCCATCCGTAGAGCAATGTGGTGGCGGTTTTCTCGACAAGAGGAAACCTGTCAATTCCAGGGCGTGATTTAACCTGAAAAGCGCGCTTTGAATACTCGGCTGTTCACCTCCAAAGTCAAAATACAAGTTGGGAAAACAAGGCCTTGTTCTGGGTCAGTTATCGTGCTATGTTGGTGGCCCTGGGTTCCCCAGCTTCTGTCTCGTCCCCAAGCAGGGATCTGTGGGCTGGTGGCTCGCTCTCTGCACTGCTCCTCCGAAATGCCCCCTTGTGCTGGGCCACCCGCGTGCCTCAACCCTGCCTGTGGGAGCCACCCTCCAGCCAGGCACTGTGCTGATGGCCATTCCAGAACCCACGTTTGGGCTCCAGGGTCTGTCCTCAGTGTGCCTCTTAGTGATGCAGCCAGGCCCCCGTGCCTGATGCCAGGAACAGCAAGCACTGGGGCAGGGGCGCAGTCTCTGTCTCTCACGCACATACGCACATGCACACAGGCTCATCTTGTAAGTGGTGACGTCTGGGTTGAGCTGTGTGGCCCCCGTGTATATCTTACATGTGTCTGTGCATGCATGTGTATGCATGTGTATCCATGTGCGTGTTCATGCATGTGTGTACACCTGTATATCCTTGTTTCTGTGCACATGTGTGCACCCCTGTGCATGGGTGTTTGTGCACACACATGCACATGGGTGTGTGGTTGCAAGTCGCCATGGACAGAACCCCCGGCCCTGCCTAAGGTCTCCCTGCCGCCCCACAGAGTCGAGCACTGTCCTCTTCTCCTGGAGCCTTGCTCTTCAGTTGCCACCCCTGCACTGTGGCTTCCTCTCAGGGTGGGGGGCAGCTGGAAGCCACAGGCAGGAGGGCTGAGCCCCCCCGATTCCTAGTGTGCACAGGCGGAGTGCTGGGGACGATTTGGGGGCAGTGGGTGCAGACGGGCCTTCTCAGTTGCTTCCCAAGGTGGAGCCTTTGCAGGCGTCTCTCCTCCAGGGCGCTGTGCAGGCCTTGGGCGGAGGCACTTTGGGAATCATGGTTCTTCCACTTTGTCACTGTGGGCAGATCTGGCGGGACGGGGCGTAGGGGACAGGCAGATGCTGTCAGGCTCCAGGGGATGGCACCCAAGGGTCTGCTCGGGGAAGAGGGGTGTCCCTGTGCAGCGTCCAGGTGTGATGTCCATCATTCCGCAGCCCCCCACCCCCACCCGGGAAGTCCTATGGGGCCAACGGGACACAGGACTGTAAGGACAAGGGAGGGTTCTGCCCCCGGGGGCCAATGCGCCCCTCAGGCCGACACTCTCCTCTTCTGTCACAGCGCAGCTGGAGCTGGCCCAGGTGCTGGTCGTCGTGGTGGTGGTCACCGTGATGGTTGTGGTCATCGTCTGCCTGCTGCACCGCTACAGAGTCTCCAGCCGCTCCTTCATTCAGCGCCAGAGGCCGGAGGCCGGGCTGCAGTCGGTACGTGTGCCCTGGGTGTTGGCAGTGAGGTGGGTGGGCGGGCCAGCCCTTGGGTGCCACCTCTGTCCCTGGACCACCTGCTGGCACCTGTTTTGAACTTGTGGAGCTTGGCGGTGTGGGGTTCTTCCCCAGTGTCACATATGAGTCCCATCCGCGCTGGAACTCAGTCCGGGACCACTGATGTGTCCTGCATCCGGGCGGGATGCCAGCCCAGGTGCGGCAAGCTGGGGACAGTGGCAGGGCAGTGAGAGTCCAGGGCCTCCAGGGGAATGAAGGCGGTGGGTTCCATTGGCCTCATGGAACAGCGAGGCTCTTTAGCTTGGTTTTAAGGTTCCTGAAGACTTCCTGGCCCGAATCTTTTCCTCTGGGAAATAAAACACTGGTACTCAGTTAAACTGCTCTGTGATCTCTGCCTGGGACCCAGGGCCACACGAGGCTGTTCCAAGCTGTGCTTCTGGACCTTCAGAGGAGCCTGGGAACACTGCTTCCAAGGCGCATGACGCCGAGGCTTCCTTGGTGGGCGGAGGGGGCCCACCCTGAGTGCGTCAGGACCAGGGCTGTCTGGGGACCGGCTTGGGGAGGCCGTCGTGAGTGTGGTGCACTGTTCTGCTGGGACCCAGAGTTGGGGGACACACTGCATGGGCACAGTTGCTCAGTGAACTGTCAGTCTGTCCCTGTGGTTCTGTGTCTGGCTGCCGAGCAAAAGGGAACGGTGGGGCTGTGCACGGGGACCGGCTGTGATGCGGGGCTGCAGGTTGGTCCTGAGGAAGAACCTCTTTCCCTCATGCATTTTCTGGCCCTCTGCTGTCTCCTCCCTCATCCCCAGGTCCCCAGTCAGGCCCACAAGCCCCCTGGCCCTGTGAACCTGGCCCTTTGTCATCCAAGCAGTGTGGTTCTCTCAGGTCCTGGGGCCGAGGACCCCTGCTGTTGAGTAGCTCTCTCACCTGCAGGAGGGGGACCATTCTTCTCAAGTTTGGGACACAAAATACCACTGTATCCTTGGGGCACTGGCTCCCAACATCCCCAGACACCAAACCTGGATGCTCCAGTCCCTGATACTAAACACCGCGGTGTTTGCATGTGACCCACATGCTTTGTTACGTCTGGGTCACTGAACAATTCTTCACATGATGTAAATGCTTCGCCGTTAGTTGCTGAAGTGTGGTAGAGTCAAGTTTTGCTTTTTGGGGTTTTCTGGAAATTGTTTTTTTTTTCCCCCCAAAGATCATCTATCTCGGGTCAGTTGAATCATGGATGCAGAAGGCCAGCGTACGTGTTTCTTCTGGGTTTAAAGAGAGAGCCCAGAGAAAACCTTGTCATGGCAGCAGTGGCAGAAACAGCAGGGCCAGCCTTCGTGCTCAGCTGTGAGACAGGCCTGCCGGCCCCGTCGGGCCCCTGCCAGGAGCTGATCCCAGCTCCGTGTTACACCTTCTGCTGGGGGTCAGTGACAGAAGGCCTGGGCCCCACCCTCCCTACAGTGCAGACGGCACGCCTGGCATGCCTGCCCCAGCTGGAGCAGAGGCAGCAGGGGGTCTTCTGTTCACTTGGAAGTGGGTCCCCAGGCCCCTTCTGGGGCAGCAGTTGGGCCCCAGGGGCTGCACTTCCATTTCTTCAGATGGAGAAGGTAGCAACATGACTCTTCGAGGCCCCTTTGGGGCTGCTTACATAGGCAGCTGAGGACACTCAGGGCCCAGCCCGGCTTGGTTAGTGGATGCTTGAAGGTTTGCCTGGAGCTGCATTCTCTTCTGAGCCGGGGATGGAGGTCGGGTCTGGGGCCTCAGCTTCTGTGGCCGCTGCTCCCTGGTGTTTCACACTCAGGATGCATTTTCACACTGTGACCAGAGACACTCGAGGCCCTACCTGCACCTCCAGTTCACGTCTTCTCCCAGCCTTAGGTCCAGACCCAGGGAGCACGGTGGGTGTGGCCCAGTAGGCTTCCTGTCCCTGCACTGCCTGCTTCTCCCCTCATCTCACCCAGGGCAAGCCGCTGCTCACTCACTGCTCCAACTAGGGCCTCTGGCCACTGGAGGTGTGTTTGGCTGTCGCCGCTCGAGAAGGGGGCCACAGGGACACTCTAAAGCCCACCAGGGCCCAGGGCAGCCCCCAGATGATGGAGGCCCATCAGCAGAGACCCTGATGGTCCCGCAGACCATCAGGCAAGTGGGGGTGGCGGCTGGTGCTGTGATGCTTGTGGGTCTCGTGGCTGGTTGGGAGGTGTGGCCAGAGTGGAGACTGCTGCCGGTCCTGCCCCATCAGGGGCTCTTGGTCTGAGCTCTGCCTTTCCTTTGTCCACTTGGTCATTCAGTGCCCGTGGGCCAGCACTGACCAGTCCAGGAGGAGATGCTGCAGAGCCCCAGCCTTGAGTCAGTGGCACCCACCTGGCTCCTGCTGTTTCACAATCTTGGGGGCGGCCAGGGGGGTCTCCAGAGGGTCTTCTGTGTGTGGGGAGGGTGCACCAGGTGCTGTAACTGTGCAAAGGGTGTGATGGGCATGACGATTGGCCTGGGGCAGCTGCGAGCACCTCCTTTCCTGAGGGCCGCGTGCAGGCTGTGCCTGGGAGGGAAGCCATGAGCTTGGAGCTGCTGGGGTGTTGCAGTCTGAGTGCTTCTGTGTTTGTCGTCAGAGCTCCCAGGGCCTCTCCTTTTGCTCAGGAGCCACTGCATCCTCTGGTGCGCAGCTTATAGGTGTGGGGCGCCGCCTGCTGGCCTCACTGTGGGTGCACGTCCAAGGCTCAGCCTGTGCAGAGCTGGGACCCCTCAGCTGGTGGCCTTTTGGCCCATTTGTTCTAGAACTGAGTGAGGTCTCATGGCCGTGTTGCTAAGAAGTGTGTTTAGTTTAAGCTGGTGTGAGAAGGGCTGGGTATCTAGTTCATCAGCTTTCAGGGGTTTGGTGTTAACACTTGGTTAAGTTTATTTTTACTTCTTTCTTGGGGAAGCCTTGAGAATCAGGGCAGAAACAGAAAGGAACACGTTGGGCTTTGTGTCTGAGGAGGACACTCTGATTTGGTTGAGGAAACCTGAGCCCTGGGGTGAGCCAGGGGCTTCCCTTTGTCCAGGAGGGCTTCCAGGAGCTTGGAACCACCCCTGAGCTTCTCAGGGAGCATCCTCTGGAAACAGGGGTTGGACCAGCGGCTTCCTTGGGCCAAGCCTCCCTGATTCGGAAGGTGTGCTTTGTGCAAAGCCCTTCCTCACGTGGCCCCTGGCGCCTCTACCCACGCCCGTGGGAGGCCACAGACCTGTGCAGCTCGTCCCTGGCCATGGGAGGACAGAGGGAGGCCGTGGTGGCCGAGGCCCCTCAGCTTGTGGCACCACAGCATCCCTGAGACACTGTGCCAGGGAGCAGGGGCACGGGGTGGTCTGGCGCTGAATTTGGTGCAAGCAGCCATTTCTGGATGAAAATGGAGAGTGAGCTGACTTCCATGAAGTTATAAGCAAAGCAGGTGCTTACGTAGCAGCGGCTGCAGTTGTGTTGGGTTTGCGACAAAAGCCGGATGTGTTCTTGCTGAGTTGGCCTTGCCTTAGTGCTTGGAGCCTGGTTTATGTGATTCAGGAGTTTTGAGACTTGTCTCGATTTCATTATCTTGGACCGCTAAGTAATGGGAAAACAGTAGAAGGGCCTCAGTCTTCCAGACACATCTCTGGCTGGCCCTGAGAGATGTTTGCACCTGTCGCTGGAGCCTCTCCAGAGCTAGGAGAGGCCTTTCTGACAGCCTACCCTGTAGCCCAGCCCTCAGGGCCAGCCAGCCTGCCTGGACGAGGTGGAGGTAGCTGGCCACCGACTAGGAACAGCGGAGGGACAGGAACATTTTCTTCGCTTCGAACCACGTGAATTCTGCTTGTGCAGCCATTTTGACCTGTAAAACCAGCAATTTCAATTAACAAAATAACTAAAGGAGTTGTGTCGGGCATGTCTTCATTACCAGCTGCTGCAGGGATTAAATCAACTATGAAGTACGGTGCATGGCCTCCCTGGAGCCAAAGCAGCGCCAGGCCGGCAGTTGGGGCCCCAGCCTCACCAGCCCTGCCAGCTCTGTGGGGACGCCGGGAAGGATGGGGCAGACATTCGTCCCCCAGAGACCCTTCCTACGGAATTCAGCCGTGGCCTTGGGTGGGGCCAGTGTTTGTGGTTCCCCCCACAGGCTGTCTTGACAAAAGTTGCTCCATCTTGTAAGAACGGGGAGATTTCACGTAAAAATGGAAATTTACACCTTTCCTTGAAAAGCGAGCATATCGGCCACACTGGCTTGTACTCCTGCTTTGCTGCCCGGGCTGGGGCCGACCTCTGGCTGGGGTCCCACCCCTGCATGGGGCCTCAGCTGCAGGCAGCTTTGCCTGGTGATTGCTTTTAGAGAAAACAATTTCTTCTGCCCTCATGTCTCCACTGTAAAGCTGAAAACAAAGATGGATAAAGAGGGCCATTGGCTCCCAGAAAAATGAGAGGACTTCCTTGTGGAAGTAAGATCATTCTCACTAGATGGGCTGTTCAGCCAGGTGAGTCTGGGCAGGACAGCTGCCCAGGCCCGTGCTTGGGGCAGGGCCACAGTCTGTTGGCTCCTCTCCATCCCCGGATGCCTCGAGAAGCCACTCTGGCTACACTGCAGGTATGGCCAGGTCCAGGGAAGGGCAGGCCCACAGCCCATTCTGGCCCCTCTGCCTCAGCCTTAGCTCATCCCTGCCTACGTCAGCCTGCATTAGGAAAGCATTTCTACAATGATAGATGTGAACCATTTTCAGTGCAAAAAATGAGCGCCTGATGGTGAGGTGTAGCGGGCGAGGCTCTGACCGCTGGCTGGTCCAGGGCACAGGCTCCCTATGCTGGATTCCTGCCACCCCGTTTCAGGCACTGGATCCTACCGTCTGCCTCCTGTTTGTCTCTGCAGGAGCATGCCTTTTGCAGACCAGCTATTTAAAAGGTTCCTCCTTGAAGCATTAGGAGATTAAACAATTTTAAGAGCTTCAAATGAGAATGTCTCCTTCAAGTAAGAGAAAGGAGGCCAAGTTGCTGGCAGAAATTGGATAAGGACGCTGGGCCATAGGTATAACACAGCGAATCCCCAAGACATGTCTTTAAAGCAAGCGAGTAACTCAGATCATCTTTATGCTGGTGAGCTTGTTCGGAACGGTTCTAACGTTACCTTCAGAGCTTACAGGTTATTATTAGTAACATTTTCAAGACGCTTTTTAAAGAACTTTTCAATGATGGCAAGTCTTCCTTTTTCTTATCTGTTCTCTGAGGATGGATTTGATTTTTGGTACCAGCCAAACTTTGTTTAGAGTCTTCAGATGTTGCTGATGAAGTTCATGATATCGTTTTGGTGTACAGCCCAGGGCGACAATGAGTAAGGCTGGTGTTAGCTGAGCTGCAAGCTGGCGCTGTAGAGAAAGGTTGGAAGGACACAGGGAGTGGAGGTGGACAGAGGGAGGGCCTGGCCTGTGTTAAGACTCCTGCGAGGAGACGTGTCTGTGTGGTGCTTTTATAGTGAGAACACACCCTCTGCTCACGTAGGCTGATGCTCGAGACTGTCCCAGACTGTTCTGAGCATCTGTAGCCTACGGCCTCCCAAGGGAGTGCATTTGAACATGGTCTGTATTGTGACAAACAAGCTATCCTCAGAGTTTTAACTAAAATTGATAAAAATTTTTATGAACCAGTTTTAGCAGCCTTCTAAATAGGCATTATCATTAATAATCTAAGTTTGTTTCATCTCTTTTTACTTTGTTCCTAAAAATTGGTGTGGTTTGTTCTGGGGGAAAAAAATCCTCTAATTCTAATTCCGAGTGGCCCTTGTTGGGGAGGCTCCCAGGGCTGTCAGAGACACCAAGGGAGGTGGCCGGGGCCTGGCTTTGTCCCCCCCACCAGCTCTGTGGCCGCAGGGAAGCACTCGCTCTGTGCCTCTCACATGCAACAGGAGGCTCACGCGTGTGGGTCCCCCTGGCGCCCACGCTCGCTGCTCACTCTCCCAGCCGAGCCCAGGAGGCACTGCACACTCCTTTGCTGCCTGCTTCCTAGTGGCCTCACTGATCTGTTCGGTGTTCTGCACATGGAAGGGTTCGCTTTCTTCTCTTCCCAGCAGAGCTTCCTTCGAGATTTGTCTTTCTCTCAAGGGCCGAGCCCTGGGTGGAGTGGAGTTGGGAGGGAGAGGTAGCTGGAGAGTCTGGTTCAGGGAGGACACTGACGTCATGAGGAGCTGCCCTCACACCTGAGCAGTTACTGCCGTCCTCGGGCACAGTGGTGGGAGAGGCAGTAGCCCTGAAGCCTTAGCTGCTGGAGAGGCTGCCCGGGGAAAGGAAGAACAGAGAAAACTGATTTTATCAGAAGGCAAAGGTGTTGCTGCAGATGCAAACATCAGTTTTGCCAATGCTTTGAAAGTCTCACCCTAGGACAGGGAGAAAAACAGATTTTCAAATATTTAAGGCCATGTGATATGTTCATTCACTGGGAAGGGGGAACCCTTGAGTAGAAGCCAAAATATTCAGCAGGGGCCTTGCTTTGCACAAACTGTGTCACCACAAAGGGATTTACACACACTGCTGTCTGAGGTTACATCTGCAGAGTGGGCCGTCCCAGCTCAAGGCCACTTGCCCTCACAGACCCGCACCTGGGTGGATGTTAGGGCTTGTCTGTCTGGTAATACGAAGTTGTCACCACCTTTGTTCTGGGAAAAACCAGAGAGTGAAGAGGGGGCCTGCTCACACACAGGATGTGGGGCCCACTTCCTTCTCCCCACAGCTGGATGCCCTTCTAAGTGTCCTGGGGCTGGAGGGATAGCCTGGTGCATCCTGCTCCATTCCAGTGTCTCCAGTAACCTTACTAGGAACAGGTACACCAGACCTGGCTTGAGAATGAGGCCAGTAAGAAAGCAAACTGGAGTGTGCTGAGCGGCCAGAGGGGGCAGGCCAACTTGCTTGTGTCCCAGCAGCTTCCCTGAGGTGACAGAGGGTGGGGTGGCCCAGAACCTTCAGCCTGTGGCGGATGAAGATGAGGATGAACTGGTTGGCCGTGAAGTGACAGTGGACAGTCCCCACAAGGAGACAGCTGGGACAGAGGGAGTGCGTTCGGGTGAAGGTACAGGCAAGGTCTTGTTCCTGTGGCACCACAATCTTACTTCACGGCTTGCCTGAGTGTAATGAAAGGTGACTGTGTGGGTGTGAGCACCTGCACCCTTGAGACAGAAGGTGGTTCCTAAAGGAGCAGACAGGGAAAACTCCTCCCATCTGCAGATGAAGAAATGGGGTCTCAGCTCAAGGTTCCAGCCCAGGGGACAAGGTGGCATGCGTCGTTCTCATGAGGGGCCCTGGGCACTGGGCATGGGTGCTGAGAGGCCCTGCGGGGATCCTGGCAGCAGAGGGGAGGCCAGGGCAGTGCTGCGGGATGAGGTCTATGGCGGGATCCACAAGGGGCCATGTGAGCCTGGAGGGAGAGTGTGGCCCCTGAGGCATCCCCCCCACTGCCCACCAGGAGCAGGCCAAGGGGCCAGAAGGGTGGGGGGACCAGGAGGGGTGCCACCAGCAGGAGGGGCTCCAGGCTGCCAGAGGCCAAGAAGCATGTGGGGATCTGGGAACAGGGAGGCAGATGAGAATGTGCTGAAATACGAGTGTGTGGAAGGCTTGGGGGCCTCGGCTGGGCACTTTTCCAGTTTTGCTCATTTCTAGGGAACTAAGTCATTGAAGATGGTCATTCCATTTTGAGAACATGTGCCACCCCTTCCGGGGGCCTCCCTGCCCAGTTCACCTGGCCGCCACACTGTGCACTGAGCGTCTACCTGCTGTTGCGGTTGCAGGAGTGGAACACTGAAAGATGTTCTGTGTAGCTCTCAACGAGAGTGACTGTGCCCCTGGATGCAGAGGAGCAGGCCCGAGGCTCGGACACTTGTCCCTCTGTCATCGTTACAGTTGTTTGTATACTCAGGCAGGCATTCAGCCCAAACTTGCTCTGAACGCAGCTGCTCTGTGGGTAACCCAGGGGGACACACCTGCTTGCAGTGAGGAGTGCCCTGCTGGATTGTGGCCCACATGGGCTCAGGGGAGATGGCATTTGCCTCTGAGACCTGGGGCTGTTCACACCACAGGAGGCCATGAAGGCACAAGGTCATATTCACATATTCCTGGGGACCTAGAAAGACAGGCACCTGTTAGTCACAGCCCAGCAGATGCTAATAGCCAACAACTTGGGTTCAACAGGGGTACTATACGGAAATGCTCTGCAAAGTTTATGGCATTAGAAGTGACCTTTATCATGCCTTCTGTTTGTCACCTTGTCAGTCTGGCCAAACCTTTTTTATTTTTATTTTTTGCTTTTTTAGGGCTGTGCCCATGGCATATGTAAGTTCCCAGGCTAGGGGTCGAATTGGAACTGCAGCTGCCGGCCTACACCACAGGCACAGCACCAGATCTGAGTTGCATCTGTGACCTACATCTCAGCTCACAGCATTGCCAGATTGTTAACCCACAGAGCAAGGCCAGGGATGGAACCTGCATCCTCATGGATCCTAGTCGGGTTTGTTACCGCTGAGCTATGACGGGAACTCCTGGATGAACTTTTTTGAAAAAAAGCTATTAAGCAGTTAGATGTCAGGGTTCGCCTGCCTTGTAAGCATTTGTACTGAAGAATCAACTTACCAGAAGATGCCCAGAGGGCTCTCACGCTTGGGGATCTGACCCTCTGTGGCCACAATTCTCCATCAAGGTGTGGGTGACACAGGACTTGGGCCTCTTCTATTCCGGGTGGTAACAGCCCGCTCGCCTTGGAGGGTGAGCTCTTGGCTTTGGGTGCAGCTGTGCAGACTAATGACCTTCCTGTGATATCGTTCCCCCACCCTCCATTCTGCCAGGAAGGACGCCTGTGGCCTTCAGACGGCTCTGGACCTCGGCCTGCCTCAGAGGTAAGGGGCTGGACATGGGGGGCGGTGGCAGGAGAGGGGAATGAATCAGGTCAGTGGATGGATTGAACCTGTCAGCACAGATGAAGGTCAAAGGCCTGCCTATAACTTGACTTAGGAGGTAGGGGAGGGGCTGCCCTAGCAGCCCCCAGGCCTGTGATTCTCTGGCCAAAGCGCCTCAGAAAATCTCGGATGTTCACTTGATGCCTTAAGCTGCCAAGGATGAGATGATGGGTGTGGTGCAGCTTGTAAACATCATGCCACCATTCACCCCATCTCCCAGTTGAAAGCATACGACTAAAAATAAGTTAAACCACAGTGTGAAAGAAGTTGATGGATGAACATACATCTTTGCATACATATATATATCCTTCCTCTAGAAGAAATCTAGGTGGTGGGGTGGCAGTGGGTCAAGAAACAGAGTGCCTTGATTCTTTTGGGGGGAAAAAACCATCTATAATCCTATTTACTTTGGAATATAAAAATTTTCATGTCAGTAACCAAAAATAACTGCAGGAAAGAAATAACTGCAAAAACCGGGGGAGTTCCTGTCCTGGCACAGTGGTTAATGAACCCAACTAGGAACCATGAGGTTGTGGGTTCGATACCTGGCCTTGCTCAGCCATGAGTTGTGGTGTAGGTCACAGATGCGGCTCAGATCCCGAGTTGCTGTGGCTCTGGTGAAGGCTGGTGGCTACAGCTCCCATTAGATCCCTAGCCTGGGAACCTCCATATGCTGCAAGTGTGGCCTTCAGAAAGACAAAACAAAATCTGGGAACCAGAAAGAAAAGCAGTCACTTGTTAGCTATTTTTAAAGGAATACCTTGGAAAGGGCACCAAGTTCCTATAAATGATTCATACTTGACCCAGTGCCTCGTGCCTGCTCCAGGGACATCCCGGGAGAGGTTACAACTTAAATTTACAGTGGAAACCCTGCCCACTCCCCAGTGCTCTGAATCGCAGGCACAGATGCAGGCAGGGGCTGCGTGCCTGAAGCAGGCCCCAAGGAGGTGGGCAGGCAGGGGGGCTCCTGCTTTCCCGTGACCCGGTGGGACGCATGTAAGCGCAGTGACTCCATTAATCCCACCTTTTCAGTTAACCAGTTATCCAGAGTGAACCATCGTGGTTTGGGAAGGTTGTGGAAGTCATGAGGAATGAGAAGACGACCCTTTCCTTCCTCGAATGAATAGTCGTTTCCTGGTTTTGTCGGGGAAGAAGTTTTCAGCCGGGTGGGAACAGACCAGGCGTGAACTTCCCTTTCTGTCCGTGCAGCTCATGTTCGGCCCGCGGTTCAGGGACGGGGTGCCCGGCCCCGCCTTCCTCCAGAGGGAGCGGGACAGGTTCGGCGGCTTCCAGCCCACCTACCCCTTCGTGCAGCGCGACATCGACCTCCCCCCCACCATCTCCCTGTCGGATGGGGAGGAGCCGCCCCCGTACCAGGGGCCTTGTGCCCTGCAGCTCCGGGACCCTGAGCAGCAGCTTGAGCTCAACCGCGAGTCTGTGCGGGCCCCGCCCAACCGGACCATATTCGACAGCGACGGGCTGGCATCGGTGCGCAGCGGAGGCCCGTGCCCGCCCAGCAGCCACTCGGGCATCAGCGCCAGCACCTGCAGCAGCCACGGGCGAATGGAAGGGCCGCCCCCGCCCTACAGCGAGGCCATGGGCTGTCCCCGCGGCTCCGCCCCCGCGCCCCCCAGGGCACCCGGGAGCATAGTGCCGCCCGCCCAGGGCAAGGACAGGAAGCCTGGGGACCTCGCCTGACCCGCCGGGCACAGGTGCCAGAGGGAGTCGCCCCTCCACCCCGGCCAGCACAACGAGCGGTCTTTTCTGATCCCTCTCAGGGTAGCGGCAGGCAGACCAGACGGGAACAAACCTCCAGTCTGGCTGCAGTGTTCATGGAGGCAGTGTGGGGACAGGGCTGGTTGTGGCAAAAGGTGTGCATGGGGACCCAGGAAAAGGGGTGCTTGGAAGACAGTGGGGGCGTTTGATTTATGAAAGCTGAGTTGGCAGAGGAAGAGACCAGAATGCCCTGTTTTTACAGTTAACCCGAGTACAGAGGAAAGTGCTATACATTACAGGGGTGAATCCTCGGTTTGCCCCCCCGCCCCAAACTGTGGAACTTTTGTTCTTAAAACATGATTCTAAATTCCTGTTTTGTGTGCCAAGGTATAAAGTGAAGTCAGATGAATGCAAGGAGTTAATTTGTGTTGTGATGCTGCGTTTTTAAAAGTTGCACTGTCTTCGTGTTTAAGATAACGAGGAAGCTTTACTTGAAGTTCTGTATGTTTTTTCACCTGTGGATGGTTGTTACCTCACAGCCATGCAAAAAAGGACATAGCCCCACATTCACCAAGAAGTTCATCACATCTCAGTGGATGCGTCACTGAAACATCTGCAACTTCTGGATGGAAGAGGCAAACCTCAGCATTCCCCTCTTGATCTCAGGCTGTGTGTTTAACAATGACCGACACCTGCACTTACACACCCAGGGCCACACAGTGCTGCCCTGGTCTGCCAGCAGCGCAGTTTCTTCCATCATTCAGATTTTTTTTTCACTGTAGCATGAAACATACTCAGATACACACGTTATTTTATGCAATAAATTGTTTAAAATGCAAGGTGGTTATTTGTATACTGTTGAAACCCGTGACTGCTCAGCGTGTTCCTGTGTTTGCCCCTTTCCTGGAAAACTGAGCTCAGGCCGGGATGGCTGGTTAGTACGACAGTTGGCAGTCCTCCCGCACAGCACGCTGGCCCGCACGGGAAGCCTTGTGTGAGGGAGGCTAGACTCTGCACAGGACAAAAAGCACAAGCTGCAGCCAAAATGCAACTAGAAAACTAACCTGAAATGCTGTTAGTCTGAGTTGGCTACTGTGTACATTTACAAACATTTCTCCTGTAAACCAGGAGACTTGTTACTTGCTCACTCCCTTTGGTGCACCCAGGGTGAGGGTGGGGGCTCTTCTGCAGCCCCCTGACTGCTCTCACAGGGATTCTGAGCTGCAGTTTGAGTGTCCCATGTCCTGGTCTTAGAGGTGGCTGCCCGGTGGGGGACCTTATACTGCCACTGCTAGTCCCACCCACCACTCCTCTCCTAGGCTCCCCCTGCTCGGTAGGTCCCTGGGTTGGGTCTGGTTTGGAGGACACCTCTCTCAGAAACATCCACAGCACTAGCCAGACTCCAGGAGAGAAGGTGGTCAGTGGCTGTCACTACGCTCCAGCCCTGCTGGGCAGCGTGCTCAGTGAGGGCTGTGGCGAGATCCCCAGGACACACAGAGATGGCCCCTGACACGTCAGCTGAGGGCCATGGGAACCTTGCCTGAGGGAGGTGGACTCGAGGGGCATGAGACTTCCTTTCACACCGCCAGTGAAGATGTCTGTCTAGCTAGGACCCCCTGGGGGGCTTGGGCAGATTATTGGCCAGGCATCCCCCTTGATGCAGCATGAGGAGCAGTGCTGATGGTGTCTTGGTTCCAAAGCTACACTTTGCTGGAGCGGGTGGGTGAAGCACAGGAAGCCTGTAGTCACTTGTAAGTGAGTGGATGTTTGGCAGGTGTCCACAGGCCTAGCCGAACACTGAATTCAAGTAACGTCAGTTATCCTTCTGGACAGAGGTTGCTCCCTTCACCACCCTAGAGAACTGCCTCTGATGGAAATTGTTGTTTGAAGATGCAGATGCATCAGACCAGGACTCGAATGGTCTCTGAGGCTGGACCTCCATAAGAATTAGTTTAAAAGCCAGGGTCATAAATTGGACCGTCAATTCTCAGACACACAGGGAGAAGGTGCTTTGGACCTCTGTTCCTTCAAAGGCTGCAGCCAGCCTGCTGCAGAAGGAAGAGCAACCGTGAAGACACATGTTGGTCATTGGGGCCTAACGTTCAGGATGATGGTGGAGCCCGCGGGTCCAGTTTAGAAACCAAGGTTTTAGGCCATTGGTGAGCAGTGGGTGGGAGTGGGGCTCCGTGACTTCTTTGTCCTAGCAACTCACAGGGCATGAAGCCCAGACACACCGAGTCCTGTTTACAGGAACATCCAGCACCTACTGGCTTTTTCAGAAAGCCTTGTTCCTCAGACACTAAGGCCGCCCTTTAGTACAGAGAATATTCTGCTAAACAAATTATGCATTTACCAAGTTATCTCTTCCATGACCAAAATTCATTATTAAAAAAACCTTGACAAGCATACCTTCTGACCACTGCACCATAGATATCCTTGGACACACAGCCCAAGTACAGCTGAGGGGCAGAGCTTAGGAAGGTTTGTCATGAGGACGACACTTAAACCCAGTCACCCTTGCTGGGAGAGAACATGGGCTAGCAGGAAGGTGGGAACCTTCCTCATGAGCAAGGAGACCTGCAATCAGATGAGTGCATCTTGAGCTTCAGGTTATCACCTCCATCCTCACTTACCTGGATCTTCTTGTCCAGGTGCACGAGACGGCCTCAGAGGCAAAGCACTGTCAGAAAGCTGCTCAGGGCGGACAGAGTCCATTTCCATCTCCACCTTCCATAGCAGCTCCCCCTGTCATGGCCACAGGCTGCCATCCTGGTGGGTCCTGCCGCAGGCAGGGGCTGGGGGATGCTCCCCACACCTCCGTGTCTGTGAAGGAAAAACTGGGAAGGATACTTGGCTTTTGTTAGTGTTTGGATCTTGTCTATACATTGAAACCAGAAATGCACCAGTGCTGGATGAGGGCCTTACCACCCCCATACCCCCAACCTTGACAGAAGAGCAGGAACCAGGCTCCCCCTCTGCTCAGCCTGTTCCCCAGTCACGACAGCCTTGGCAATGTGCAGACGCATTGCCAAGTCCCCGCAGTGTAAGGACAGTGTCTCTAAAGGGACATAGCAAATGCAGATGAAGGAATTGCTCTCACCCAGGTCTCATGCAGGTCCCAGAGACGTGGGTGGCTGTGGACATCCTTGCCAGCCCTTTATAGGAGTTAGGATTTTAGCTTAGGTGGTTTCACCTCCCACATGGCTGCATCTTGCACAGTTCAAGTTCACATTCACGGCTGGGATAACCTGCTGCCACTGCTGCTATCTTCCAGGTCAGCCGAGTGAGAAAGCTCACTCACAGAGAGGGAGCCGTACAGGCAGCACTGTTCTCAGTGTGTGTGACACATGGTGGGGGGTGTGTGTGTGTGTGCGCGCGCGCATGCGAAGTGCTGGGGTGGGAGCCACAGAGGCCAGGTAGCACTGTTCTCAGTGTGGGTGACTTATGGTGGGTGTGGGGCACGTGCTGGGGTGGGAGCCCTAGAGGCCGGCTACGTAGAACAGTCCTTTAAAGAGCTCGGGGAGGCAGTAGTTTTAAGTGGTCCAGGTGTCTTCAGCAGATGTGGGAACCAGGCCCCACCTCTGTGTGCCTGACCTACAATGGTGCTTTTCGGGGCCTGTCTTAGGTTTTCATGTGTAAGGTGCTGAATGCCAAGTGAAAACATTACACTCATTTCCTACCCAATGGGTAGAATAAACATTTCTTTACACTGCAATCTAATGTATAGATACCAATTTTAACAGAAATGGCATAGAATTTTTAAATGCCTATATGCTTTGTCCTCTTTTGTAAGGAATTTGCAAAAGGATGCACACAGATAAAAAGCCTATGTAGTTCATTTTCCTACTAAGCATCAATATTATAACGCACGGGCAACAAGTCCGAACAAGCAAGCCACAGCCTATGGCCAGCAAATATATAGCAATCAGACTTGAATCTGCATTGTGAAAATACTTCTAATGAAATAATTTAAAAAAATCCCACAGCTTTTTAGTCCCATCAGATGCTTATTTTAATCCCTTCAGTAAATGCTCAGTTGGACCAGTATTAGTTAGGAAAAAATACTGATTTTTCAACTTGAAGGGACCTTATATCCCATGTTGTAGAATGAAAGGGCAGGTCCCGTGGCAGAACCTCTCAGGGCAAGCACACTGGCTGGCAGCCCAGATGCCTTTGTGACCATCTGTCTCTGTGCCTTTCTGACAAACTGAAGCTGTGGAACCAATGGACAAGCAGTAGCATTTGCAGGAAAAATAACTCAGGACAAATCAGTGCACTTGACAGAAGCCTCACTCTCAGAAACAGCTTTGTTACCGGTTCTAATTAGCTGGCTGGCTCTCAGGCCAAGTCTTCCCTTTTGGGGTATCCCGGTGATCATGACCCCAGAACCAAAGTAGGTTTTGCTGCCAACTGGGGACCATGTTGCACGTCACAGACATCCTCTGACACACCATCTGCTTCCAACTCCGTTTTTAGTGTCTCACTGTGGCCTCTGCATTTGTCTTCAAACATTTTAATATTAAAAACAGAGAAGCCCATGACAGCGTTTGCTCTGTCAACCAGTGAATCGTGGGTATGAGCATGGAGCTTCCCAGTGCTGTCCACAGAGGCCATCAGTCAAGTTCCGCCCATCCGATGTCTCCAGTCTACTCTGTCATCAGAGGATGTTAACTCCAATGAATTCTGTGATTTGCTCTGTGCTGTACGTGCACAATGGACTCATACCCTTGTCCTCCAGAAAACAAGTTACTGACTGTTCTTAAACTGAAAACATCTCTGCAACTCTTGATGCGAACGGAGCAGAAGTCAGGCCTTCTTGGATCAACTTTTCATGGGAAGATGCAGATCTGTGTGTGCAGTGGCCTTGGTGGTTCAGCTCAAGGGCCAAGGACCCGGCTTGTCAAACACTGCCCCAGGTCCCACCTCTTGGGAGGAAGGCCAAACAGAGTGGATGTTTGAGACTCTGGACATCTGTTACCACACCATTGCTTCCTTTCCACAGAACTGATGGAGGCTGAAACTTTACTGTTAATGTCACTGGTTCATTTTCATGTGCTTGCTGGTATATTGCTATTTTTCATTTTATGGCTTTCCAATATCTCACTTTCTGGTGTAAAAGCTGTTTTCAAATATGTACAATATTATCCATAGCATTTAGTTCAATTTTCAGTAGGCTGCTTTATAATGAAAAAGCACAGCTGCATTTAAACTTTTTAGTTGTTCACATGAGCTATGATAATCCACTTACTTTTCAACATGATTCCCAGTTCTACACAGAAAGACTCCCAACTGTTGTGCCTGTTATCTGAGCAATGGTGATGTCTTTCTTAGACCCAAGTCTGTTGCCACAATAAGTACCTTTAAAGAAAGATGGTGCTCTAAGTGCTTTGTGTTATAAAATCAGCCTTTCCTGCTTGTACTTAATGCTGTGGTCAAACCATAGCTCAGAAATCATTAAAAATAATCAGTGCTACACATGTCTCCTTTTTTTCAACTTTCACAAAGTACACGGGGGGGGGGGGGGGGTACTACATGTGTTTCAAAACCTGTTTCAAAAATGGTTCTTATGGTTCCCCAGCTAACCTTCCCATTCAGCTCTTACTCACTCTGACTTTAGAAATCCTCATAGTCTGCTATAAACCCTGGTCAGATCACATCACAGTGCCGGGTCCTACAAACAACATTCAGGAATCGTCATCTGAGATGAGATGAGGTATTTCCTTCAGGCTCTGGACGCTGTCACAAAGAAACTGGAGTCACCTTAGCCCATAACTAGAAGGAGGCGTCTAAGAAGCATTCCACACAGGGCAGGTGCTCTCAAGGCTCAGGTCCTGGGTGTCAGAGGTTTTCAGTCCATTACAATGTAGCAAAAGGAACCTAAATTTCCTTCACTGACAAATGAGATATTATCTCTTAAGCTCTAAATAAAGATTCAGAGATGACTGAACACACAAAATCTTCATACAATCTACCAAACTACTTAGAATAAGCTGAGTTTAGCTTGGTTACAGGAAATAAATTACTTTTTTTTTTTTCAGGGCTGCACCTGCAGCACATGGAAGTTCCCAGGCTAAGGGGTTGAGTCGGAGCTGCATCTGTAAACTGTGCCGCAGCTTGTGGCAACACTGGATCCTTAACCCACTCAGCGAGTTCAGGGATTGAACCCCCATCCTCATGGATACCAGTCAGATTCTTAACCTGCTGAGCCACAACAGGAACTTCTACTTCTATTTTTTTTTCCCCCCCTTAGGGCAGCCCATGGCATATGGAGGTTCCCAGGCTAGGGGGTCCAGTCGGGGCTACAGCTACCGGCCTATGCCACAGCCACAGGAACGCCAGATCCGAGCTGCGCCTGCAACCCACACCACAGCTCACGGCTACACCAGATCATTAACCCACTGAGCGAGGCCAGGGATCAAACCCACAACCTCGTGGTTCCTAGTCAGATTCGTTTCCACTGCACCACAACAGGAACTCCTACTTTTGAATTTCTATATGTAAGGAACCTTAAAGTAAAACCTTAAAGTTCATTTAAATAACTGTATGGACCCAAAACTCTCATGAGTTTTAACTCTATGACTTACAACACTTATTTGATTTTTTTAAAGATTGTTTCGGAAAGGGGATTAGAAAGCTATGAAGAAGAAAATGGCTATAAAAAAAAGGATTTCTCTCCCTTAAAACAGCAAATAGTCACTGATAAATCATACTATGCTCTGGAATAAATTCTATAATCTCTTATTCAGCAGATATTTGAGAAGTATGACAGAATATTCCCCAAACTTCCATCCCGCAGTGAAGGTAAGATGGGTATAAGCCTTCCTCACAGAGAAAGTTCCACACAGGAGGGGAGATTCCTCCCTGACTGGGCTCAGTAAACACTGAGGAGTCCACGAGGTTGAAGGTCTGGGTGCAGGGAGGTTACCTGGAGCTGTCCTGGAGGAGGCAGCAGGAGATGGTCAGTGGTCCCACTGGTATCCACCCTGGGCAGCGGGGCTCAGCATGGCACTGAGAGATGACAGGAGGCGGGATGTCTCCACTGATGAGGCCTGTGGGACCCCGTCCTGTGCCCTGGCTGTGTGTGCTGGGCAATCTCCAGAGGCTGCTGATGACCCGGGGAGCTGTCCATCAGGCTGGAGCTGAAGTGACAGGGATCAAGGAGCCTGGCATGAGCCTCGAGAGCCCAGGCACTGCCAGCCAGGGAGGTGTCCAGACCCACATCCTCCACACAGGCCACACTCTGCATAGGACAGAACAGCCCTCTCCCCAGCCTGGTATTTGAGGAGCTCCCACTGCACTTTGGGGCCTCCCTGGACCCCAGGCCCTGCCACTCTTTTTTGGACTGACTTCTGTTTGCTGGCTTGTCTGTGAAAGAGCAGAGCTACCAACTGCTAAGCAGATGGACAAGGAAGCGCTCAGGCAGCCCTCTTCACACCATCAAGGGGACATGTAGAAAAACAAGGTGTGCATGAAAGAAACCTCCAGAACCTTTCAGAGATCCACTCATAGTGGCCTTGGAATAAACACTTTGACCCTCTATGACGACACCTGAATTTATAATTAGCCTGTTACTTAAAACATCATAATCAGATTTCTGTCATTACACTGTTTTTTAGGTTTTTTTTTGTCTTTTTGCCTTTTCTAGGGCCGCTTCCGCAGCATATGGAAATTCCCAGGCTAGGGGTCTAATCGGAGCTGTAGCCGCTGGCCTACGCCAGAGCCACAGCAGCTCGGGATCCGAGCTGCGTCTGCAACCTACACCACAGCTCATGGCAATGCCGGATCCTTAACCCACTGAGCAAGGCCAGGGATCGAACCCACAACCTTATGGTTCCTAGTCAGATACGTTAACCACTGAGCCATGACAGGAACTCCGTCATTACAGTTTCGATGTTTTGCTTTGAATGGATTCTAATTAAAATGCATGTTTTAGAAGAGCCCAATAGTAAAAATAAACAAACACACAAACAAAAAAAACCCCCCAAACTTTACATTTGGAAAGTTCATTGTTTTGATGTCATGTTTCTGTCCAGACTTTGGGCTTTTGCCCTAATGCAAACCTCATTCATCTTTATAGGCTCACTTTTCTTTTTCGCTTTTTAGGGCCACACATGTGGCATATGGAAGTTTCTAGGCTAGGGGTTGAATCAGAGCTGCAGCTGACGGCCTACACCACAGCTCATGGCAAGGACAGGATCTAAGGCCAGGGACTGAACCCGAATCCACATGGATACTAGTCGTGTTCGTAACCCCCCATGCCACAAGGGGAGCTCCCATACACAAACTTTTGAAAATCGGAAGAGCAAAAGCTCCAGTTCCAGTCACTTGAACAACACAGTGGTAACTGAAATAGACTTTCAAAGGCCCTACCAGGAAGCAGTATATGTATTTATGCACACCTGTGTACAGCTGCTCCTCTGTGATGTAATGTGTTGGGAGGCCAGTCGAATTTCGTGTGTACCCTGGTAGTGCTGTAAGGATCTGGAGTAAGCAGCTTTACACCACAGTGCAGACTCTGATCTCGCAAATGGTAGGCCAGACACCCACCCCTTGGCCTGCTCTCGGGCCCCAAGCTAGGCTGGGTCCAGCCCGAGCTTTTGTGTGGGAGCCTGAGGTCCCACTTCTGTGAGATTTCCTGCTTACTGGTCAAGGGCGGCACAGGCTTTGGAACTTACAGACTGGGGGGCTCAAGTATCAGCTCCATTGCCACATGTCACGTGGACAACAGGGCACTGTCGGGAAGGCTGGAGGGTGTCCTGCCACGCACAGCCCCAGCACAGGGAGCTACTATTGCAGCCTTCCTTGCCAAACAAGCCCAGTCCCTGTGGGCTGGGAGCCAGCACTGCCATGACACTGGCTCTACGCCCTCAGTGGTGACAGGTGCGGCTGCCACTCTTCCCGCTGCAGCAGTCCTGGCCTCGGGAGCTGGGGCAGCCCTGCCACAATGGAGAAGGTGGCCCCGGGCCCAGGACCTCCTCCCCACAGGTTAAGTAAAATATATCTGCATTGTTTCTCATTACTCTAAGTGTGTATAGTCTTTGTAGTTAAATGTTCTATGTGTTGGGGGGTATTCTTACAGTCTTAGTAATAAACTGTGACAATCCTAAGGGATAATAGTTAAAATAACTTCCCGCCTTGGCCCCCATTTTGTCCTCCTCTGGCTTCCTTTCTGTGAGGGGCAGGGGAACTGTTCCTAATCTGAGACTGTCCTGGCCCCCATGCCACGTGTGAACCCTCTTACTAACCCGATCTGCCCAGGAGCAAGTGGGCTTGCCTCACTGTCAATCTCTGCTCCTGGGGAGGCAGCCTAATGGTTCTTAATCAGGGGCACACTGTGCACTTGGTGCTAAAAGTTGCCACCAATGCCAGCTTCTGATGCCTCGACATTCTGGTGATTGTCCCAAAGTAAGTAGAAAATTCCAATCGGAGCTGCTCGAGTGTCACAAATACAGGCTCAAATGCTGAGGCCACTGCTGAGCCCCTCAACAGAAAAGCAATAGGAAAAGCAAACACACTTTTTTAACCAAGGAGGAATGGGGTATTTCCTGAGATCAAATCCTCTTGGACAATGAAATATTAAACATGTTTTGATGCCTAAAAACTAGGTCTAATCACCAGTTTGGATACCTGCTCTCAAGTATGGATGTGGGTGTCTGAAAATAGCTAATAACCCTGTGCTGCCAAGTCAAGCTGGACAGTGACAGGGCTCCAGCAAACGTTCCCCAGCTGTCAGGCTGTGGGACGAAGGAAGCAGAAGCACAGGCAGGAAAGAATGCCCCTTTTCTGTGATCATAAAGGTCCAAAGCAAGGACTTCACCTTAGTTCCTGGCATGACTGGAAAAGTGCTAAACCAGCAGCTGGGATCCAAATGTCAGGTTCAGCTCTCCTGCTCGCCCTTCCTCAGCTGAAATATTCTAAAGTTACCCACTACAGACAAAATTCTATGTAAGTTCTCTGTAAGCCTAGGGTGTATGACTCCGAAAACTCTTATCTAAAATGCTTCCAAAATAATGCAGTTATTACTAAATGGCCTGGATTTCTCAACAAAAATTGACTAGATTTTGTAGACAAGTGTTTGATAGTTCTTCCATCATCTCTAGCAGGAGAATAAAAAGAAAATGACAGCAGAGCACCATGGCAATCCCACCCTGTGCCACCATCTCCAGACCAAGCTTGAGGGGAGGGGATGCAAGGGGAGGACACAGCAGTTGGTGTCTGAGGACATCACAGTCCCACCTTTCAGGGGCGCATGCTCAGAGAGAACACAAGTAGCCACCATTCTTAGGGAAGTAAAGCACTAACCACAAGTCACCACATGTCCAAAGAAAATACCAACTCAAATGCAACAAAAGACAAACTAGTAAAAATGTGCTTCAAATCCTTGTAGCATCTCAAATCTTGTACTTAGAGGTGCATTACAAGGTAACAGCTTAAATATTTGTGTATATACAGGAAATCCTCTAAGTTCTTTTTCTTAAAAAAAAACAAAAAAAACCCCTAGTTTTAAGGGGTTAAAACATCCCACTGGCTTACCCCAATTAGATTATATTAGGTAGGTTTCATACAGATGATATTAGATATATTTCATATACCTTATACTTAAGAGTAACCTTGTGAAATTATCCACACGGGATAAAAGGCTGCCTTTCACTGAGGATCTGATTAGAAGGTCAGGAAACACCTGCAAGCTTTCTGTCCCGCTCTTACTGAAGAGGGACAGAGAGAGGAAGCACACTCTGGCCAGTGCGGGACAGCCAGGCCTGCTCTGCACACAAACTTGCCTTTTTTGTTTTGCACTTCAGAGAGTTCTCTAACATTTGCATTGGTCAAAATCTAAAGCAGAAAGAGCTGGAGAGAGGGAAGGGGGGAGAGAGAAGGAAGGAAAGAAGGAAGAAAGGTTCATGTGATCCTCACTTTCGGGAAGAATGAGGATATATTCTGGCAGCAGGTGGAACACCTGTGAACTGCTCTACAACTTCTGCTCCTATGGATGATGTTGGCCCAGAGAAAACACAATGTTCGCCCTGGATTCCACCAGCACTTTTACCTGTAAGGAGAAACCACATGTGCTGAGAAGGACTCCTGAGGCTTTGCACTTGCCCAGGATGACTGTGCAACTGGGTTACCGGAATAACTCTGCCCTGACAGCTTCTGGAATCAAGAATGTGTACTCTCTGCTCAGAGTATCATTCTTTACAAATAAACAGATAACTTCCACAAGACAACAGTGTTGGTTCTGCCAGTCCAGTGCACCAGGAAGAATACAGCTTGGCTTTCAAAGCCTAACGCTGAAGAAGCCTGACAATCAAAAATATGTTTTGACAAGCTAAGATGAACCAGCTCGACACAGAAGTCACAAAGGAAAGGACCTCAAAGAGGGAAAACTACACTTGTCACAACTCAGCATTTCTGAGATATAAGTTCCATATTCAAAATGCAGGACAAAGATCTTTCAAGAATCAGAGGACCAGGCCGAAATTCACGGCTGAAGATAAATTCTGACCGTTCAAGTGTCTAAGGTAAGAATTCTTGCCTGTATTGTTCCTTTGGGCCAATGAGGCAAAAATCTTTAGGGTTCTATGTACCACATAGGTGGGCCAAGTGAAGATACAACAAAACTCCTCTATTTGCAGAATGAATAATTAAAAGCACCCACTTCTGGTTCTACAGATTTCTGGTTTAGTTCCCAAGGCACAGAGAGCCCCACACTCTTCTATCTGAACACTCTTGAGTTGTGCAACTCTGGCTTCTTGGCCAATGTGATTTGACCCACTGTAGACCATAGCTTGGAAAAAGCCAATCAAGTAAGCTTTTAAAAGCTACCAAAGCTACTTAAAACCAACACTGGTAACAATCTATCCTTTACTAATTCAGAAATGTATATCTCACAAATATCACCTGAAAAGATATCAGGAAAGATACACACACTCTTTCTGCCTCATTTGCTAACATACTCTGTTTCATTATTGTCACCATAGTCTACAATCTTGTTGCTTTGTTCCCAACATCTGAACTGGTTAAGAAACCCTGAAGATGAACTAAGTGGGAAGAACACAGGAAAGATATGGATGTGTCTAATGTATAACTTACTTCTTCAAACACTTCATCTGCCTAAACTGTTAAGATCTTTTTTTTTTTTTTTGGTCTTTTTGCCATTTCTTGGGCCGCTCCCTCGGCATATGGAGGTTCCCAGGCTAGAGGTCGAATTGGAGCTATAGCCCCCGGCCTAAGCCAGAGCCACAGCAACGCGGGATCCAAGCCGCATCTGCAACCTACACCACAGCTCATGGCAACGCCGGATCGTTAACCCACTGAGCAAGGGCAGGGACCGAACCCGCAACCTCATGGTTCCTAGTTGGATTCGTTAACCACTGCGCCACGACGGGAACTCCATAAACTGTTAAGATCTTTATAAAATTCCTGGAATGATAAGATCACTGCAATAAGACAAGCCAGTAGCTCCATTTCCTCCTAGAGCATAAAGGACTACAGTAGTATCATCCATTGGTACATAAATGGATGGTAGATTCTGTAACAAACTGAAGATTTTATTTGAAAGCAGAGCTTTACTATTTTCACCAGTAGCAGGAAGGTAACCTTAATATAGGTACTGTGTACTCTCTCTCCTTTGCTGGAATCTGCAATCAGGATGCTGTTGTACGTGAAGCAGTAAAAGACATCTTTTGGTACTTTAAAAGACTGGTTTGGTTATTTTCTTGAATAAACTCAGTCTTCTATGTAATCTAGTTTTCATTTCAATTGTTAATTTGCTGAGCAAACACTTCTCATCCATTTTATAGATGTTAAGTCTCAGCCATGCTCCCTCTTTACCATGTCAACAATCCTATCTAAATACAGACATGTACACCAGACACACACAGCAAGGACAGGTTTACTGTAAATGAAACAGGGTTTAGGGTACTTACCCCACATGCTCTGGAAGAGTGAACTTGAAACGCAGGGCTCTCCTGTAGCTGCCTGCTGCAATTACTCCTCCCTGCACATTCCAGAGCCCCCTTTCGCTTTCTATAGCTTCCCTTAAGGACTAGGTTAGCAACGGGATAGCAGCAGCTCCTAAAGATCAAATGTTCCCAGTACCAAATAATGACAAGAAAACTTAACGCCTTCAGAGAGTTTTTTACTAGAGAATTACAAAGCACTCCCCAGCATCTCACTTTTTGTAACTGGATGAACACAACTGTAAAACTGGATGGCAACAACTCTCAAATGGGCTAATAAGCCAAGGGCAGGCACCCAGGATTATTAGTGCTTCTAAGACACTCAATTTGTCTGCATTGGAAAGCATGCCCTGTGCAAGGTGAAAAGTAAAAGGAAATTGTTTAAGGAGAAAGTTTCACATAACACATGATTTTAAAACAGGCAGTAACAATTCGTTAAAAAAATAAACAAGAAACCTATTAATATCTATCTTAGCATTTAGTATCTGCAAAACTGTGAGTTATTTAATAAATAGGCTAAAACATGTTCACGGTTCTTGATTTGAAAATGTGCTGTCAATTTGAAATCACACTCTGGGCTGTATCAGGAGCCATCCTGCCTGAGGAGGCTGAGTGCAGCAGTGAGCCCTGCCCTGCACCTGTCTGCCCACCCGCACAAAGAAAGAGTTCACCAGAGTGTATTCATTTAAGAAGTACCCCCAAAGGCTGATGAGGTGCATCAAACGTAAACATTTTTTTCCCTTTAAAGCACTCTCTCAGTTTGGCCACACAATATTTAACACGAAATTCTGTGGCACAGCAGTGAGACCTCAGGGGTGGCTTCCTACAAGCCCTCGGAATTCTCTTTCCTTATCCAATCAAGAGCAGTCTACAAGAGACTGCTCCCTCTTCCAGCATCCATTCAAAGGTTAGAAGTGAAGTAAGGGCAGTTAGAGCAAAATGAAATAGATACACACATCCTCGAACACACCCACACAATTGTGGCAACTTTCACACCTGACAGTCAATTTCATTCTAAGCAGATAATTTAATGACAGCTTTGTGATTAAAGAAATTCAAGTAAAATGCTCAAGCAAGGATGTTTCAGTGCAAGGGAAAAGCCGAGCTGCAATCTTAACACTGACTCCACAATAAAATCAAGACAGACTGGCTGGTGGAGACACAGTCTTCATCCTCAAACCCACACTGCTGAGAACCACAAGCTCAGGTGCTGCTGAGGGTGTTTGATCTCCAAAAGAAATTGGATTCTGATGATTCTCCCTTTCCCTCTGAGAGGGCAGCTGGAGACAACATGGTGCAGGAACAACAGTTTTACGTTCTGAGTGAGAAAGTGCTGTGACCACGCAGACTTGCTTAAGAAATTTGATTATGACAAGCTTCAGGTAAAAATCATTTTTAAAGGGTCAATTTTTTCATTTACACATAACCAATATATCTTCTTCACATATACGACTCAATTTTCATTCAGCTTTTTTTCATATGAAATCCACATAACTAGATGTTAAAATACTGTTATACACTGTTTTTAGAGAAAGACTAAATATCTCTTATTTAGTAGGCAGGTCTGTTAACAGTTTGTCTACACACTGAGAATGGAATATAGTTAAACCTCAATGAACAACAAAGATGAAGACGCAGTATTAAACCTGCCTAGGGCCGTACCACCTGCTCCCAGGCTGCCTTGTCTGCATGAATTACAGCTGCAACTGAAAACAAAAGGAGGAGGGCTCTGGCAACAAAGACCACTGCTCACCGCTGCTACTGTGGAATTCTTTTGCTGGGTTCATTTCTTTTTTAAAAAACACTGACTTTTCTAGTGATGTTTACCTTTGAAAAGTTATTAGTTCTTTAACCCTCAGAGATCTGCTATATTTAGGCCGCTAACCAAAAAAATAATCAGGAGCATGAATCTCTGCCCATAGTCTCCAAAGGGTTAAAGTGCAAGAATTGTCTATAAACCTGGCCTATGAGGCCCCCTATTCCACTTTTTTCTTTAAGGAAACCTTTCCTTTGGTTTCTTGCAGTTTTTCAGTGAGTCTGTCCTTGGTCTCCTCCATCTTCTCTGAGAGCAGCTCCTTGGTCTCCTCCATCCTGTCCTGCAGGTACTCCTTCACAGGAGGCGGTGTCGACATGTAGCCATGGCTGCGCAGGTACTTCACAGTGAAGGAGGTCCCTCCCAAGGTCACGGTGTACCTTGCAGGCGTCGCAATCTGCAGGAGCAGGCAAAAGGGCGCGTCAATACAGATGATGACAGCTGTCTTAACTCTGGTTACTAACCAGACTGTCAGTTACTTCACTGCCTCTTGAGGCTAACATGCTTACGGCCTGGGCATTTTCCCTCCTAACATTCTTTACGTACCTGTTACCTAGATGCTGACCCAGGATTACAGAACATTCGCAGTGGCAGCACCCAGATCTGTACCCCTGTGCCAGTGAGCCTGAGTGTAGGTTCACTGGGAACCAAAGGTGGCTCAGGACCCTCCTGACAATGGGACATGTGTCTTCAGGGCTCAGAAGCCCTGCCCAGCTGCATGTGTAAACAGGAACCAAGCTGAGAGGCAAGCACAGGCCAAATGTTTGTTCTTTACTGAATTGAGTTTACAGTTACTTCCATATCTCTTTCCTTTGACTTTTCCAGGCTTAATGCTCCTTTCTCACTACAGTCCACGCTGGGTCTGGAATCCCAACCAGAAACTTCCGTGAGGCCAAAAAGTAGTAAGATGGCACATATATAAGAGACACATGTAGGTCAGCTGACCAGAGATTTAAAGACCCAAACTAACTAGCAGATGAACTGGTACAAATGAAAGTCATAAGAGCAGAGAGGCTGCATCACATCCTGAGACAACAAGCCTCAGTGTTTGCTGCTTGACCTGAGAAACTGAAGGTCACAGAAAATACCCTGGAGGACCCTCCTCAGAGGAAGGTGAGCAGTCACCAGACTCCAGAAGACCTGCAAGCACAGCCTTGTGTTTTGATTCCAAGCAGGCACACAGGCACTGAGCACCCACGTGCCTCGAGAACACAGTGCAGGCCCAGTGGGAACGCAGAGGAAAAGAAGATGTGGTCCTAAATTCCCAGGCGCTCAAAACCAAAGGCAACAGACATTAAAAAGACCCCAATGCACAGACAGGGAGATGAGGGCACAGGACAGGCAGCAGTTAGAACCAGGGAAATGGTTTACACCATCATAACAGCGGCTTTGTTAAGGTTAAATTACACACTGTAACTAAAAACTTGATAATTTATGAGAGTACTATGTTGAAAAACTCAGCAATTAAGCTTTAGCCCCCGAGTACCTCGAGTCAAAATTATAAGAGAAACCTCCCAACATTTCAGAGTAAGTTTAATAAGGATGACAGAATAAAACAATGTTCCTTCTGAGTACTACCTAAGAATTTTTTTTACAACAGAAGCAAAATAACATCTAGTTTCCAAATGTTTTCTGTTTTCTTAGGATGAAGCTATGTAGAACCTCGTAATTTTCTGTCAACTGAGAAAAATTAGATTAATATGGCTAAACCCCACAATTTACAATGAGTCTCCTTTTCCAAAATAAAGACCCCCAAAGGTGTAAATACTATGTACAAAGATGTCATTGTCTGAATCTAGAGAATAGTCCTGAAGACAATTCCAAATTGAAACATGTAACATCAACAACTAGGTCTAAGGTTTATCACATAAGACAATTAGATTTATTTTTACTACTTTACTTTTTAGGAAGATAAACTACTATAAACAGTAAAATAAATGCTAAATTTCACTGATAAGTCAGGTGGCATGTGATCTCTGAAGAAAGAAAAGACACTATCAATAGGAGAGACATCAAAGACATGACTTGCATGCTGAAAACTCAGGTTTCACATTTGTCTCATCACAGCAGGGTACAAACAACCTATTTTTAAGGAAATTCTTCCTAAACCATCATTTTACTTAAAAATTTAGTCATTAGATACATGAGATGAAATACAGCATTTTAAGTTACAAAGGTAACTCTGGGAGCTACACACAGTTTTTGCAGTGTTGGTATGAGGAGCCGTCTACCCACAGCAGTACCTACCTTAAACAGGGCATATGCTGTTAGTGCATTTCCACTCTGGGAATTTTTCAGAATGTTTACTACGCTGTCAGGTAACCCAATAAGTTCTAGAAAAGGAACGACATTCACTCCTCTAAGAAAGAAACAGAAAGTAATTTATATATATACACAAACTTTTGGGGATAAATATATTCAAAAGATTATCTGAAAACATCAAACTCTGCTTAAAAGTCAGTTGTGCATCCATCACCAAGCACTCTAATTTCACTCTAAAGAACAAGACATGCATGAAGACCACCGTCTACTGTGTCTCACTGTTCACAGCTTTTGCTCATGAACGTTCCACATTAGCACACTGAGAAAAATTATTTATCAGAGCAAATCAACAGCATCAAGCAACCTAACAGAAAAGGGTCAGACTCATTTACGTGACCTTAGGATCTTCAGTTCCTTAGAATGATCCAACTCAAAACTTCAAGACATTAAGATTTTTAACTCCAAATTACCCATCAAAACTGTACCATTATCATAAAACCCAATGAAATTATAACACCACTTACTGTGTTATTATGCAAAGAACAAAGGACTCTTTGGGTCTGATGAAAACTTCAGTTATTCTAAAAAGATCTTCTATTCTATCACCAGACTTAAAAGGCAGGCGAGGAAGCAATTACCATAAATTGCAATAAATTTCAAGGGAGGGAGAAAGGCAGAAACACTCCTACTCTGAGCTGCTAAGCCCTAATTTACTTTTTGTTTCTCTGAGTGTCAGCAGTTTGCCACACTGGCACTCCGCTCCCTGCTCTCTCCCTCACTTCGCTCCTTTACCCTAACTCACAGCCAGATTCTTGTTCTGTCCTCCTTCGTAAAACACAATTACTATAGCTGGGAAGCTTAACATACCTGACAGCATCTAGTTAAGACAGTGTATCATTTAATGTTAAAATTCCCTGAACTGCCCCGTGTGTCCCCTGTCACCATCCTGTCATTGCTCCTAGTTCCCTCACTCCAGAAGGGGTGCCTAGCACTTTCTGTTGAGGAGGAAGTCAGGATGTCTGTTTTGATGCTGAGATTTTTGAAGCGCCCAGCCCAGTTGTGTGGTAGAACAGCCCTCCACTTGGATTTGCCTGTTTTCTCACTGTTAGATTCGGAGTAAACGGTTTTCCAAAGGAAAGCTGCAGGGCTGTTTCTGTGTGCGTCTCAGTGCATGGCCATGGAGTCACTGCTGCCAGTTAGGGGAGGGCCACAGGTTGCTCCTCCGTATTTGTACTCCTTCTCTTCGTAACCAAGAAAGGGAATTGCCTAGATCCGTTATTATCATGGTAATTGTAATCGCTTAATTTACTTTTAATAGTAAAAAGTAATTTGGTTGACTGCAGAAAAGCCGTCCCTCTGATTTGTCTATAATACTAGGAGATGGGGACTACTCTCAATAGACATGGACGATAATCAACAAGAATTACCCACCATCAACAAGGGGAAACCAGATGACTGAAGGAAACCTGAAAGAGTTAAATTTAAAAATCAACAAGTCAATCCAGTCTTTTATCTCCACCATCACGTCCTTTCAAATTTAAAAATCAACTACAAATCCAATCCAGTCTTTTATCTCCACCATCACGTCCTTTCAGATCTCTTATGTAACATCAGAATCCCACTGAAGCCAGACTTGGGCATAGCAGAAAGAGTTAGCTATTCTGCGGATATAATCAAGCTGCTGGGTATAGTACCATGCTGATCATATCTTCTAGTACCAATACAGTTAGCAAATTATTTCACTAATCATTTCCTAGTTCAGACTAAGTCCAGTATGGAAAATCTACATATTTAACAGCAAGCATGGAGGGGGGAATATTTTGGCTAAATGGAAAACAAAACTGGAGTTCCCGCTGTGGCGCAGTTGGCTAATGGTCCGTCGTTGCTGCAGCTGTGGCCTAGGCCGTAGCTCTGGCTCAGAGTCACTCCCTGGCCTGGGGACCTCTATATGCCACAGAGGCAACCAGGAAAGAGAAAACAAAGTGACTTAAAAAAAAAAACTATCATAAAAACAAACTAATGACGTCAGACATCTTGCACAAGTATCCTACGTAAAATGAAATAAGCACTTGGTCTCACTTTTTTCTAAACTATTGATCTGATGACAGTTAAAAACATAACTTTCATTTCCTTTGGAATTACTACGTATGAAATATTAATTAGGGGGGTCTGATCCAAACAGTAATATCCACTTTTGTCACATTTTACAATGAACTTCCCTCAGCCTGACTCACAAACTGCTGATGCCAAAGTAGGCCCACAGTCTGGATGAAGTGCACTGAAAATCAGTCAGGATTCTGCTCAAGGTGCATGTGTCACTTTAGAAACATGAGGCCCAAACACAGGGACAGAGCTCCAGTGGACCAGAGTCCTTGTTAGAAAATGTACAATCTCTGCCAACTTTTCCAGAGAGAAGAGGCAACAAAGCTTAGTTTAAAACAAAACCTGAGTGGACACAACTTACATCTCACTGAAATAAAACATTTCCGAAGCCTGAGATCGCTACCACTGAGGTAACTCAACAAAGAGTGGCATTTGCTCCGCAATGCCAAGAGGCAGCCACGCCAGTCATGACAGTGACTCAAACCAACACTGGTCAGTCATGTAGCCACGTCAAACGCTAAGCCTTCGTGTTACAAACTGTGTCCCCCCCCCCCCCCCCCCCGTTGTAATAGTAAGTAGACAACAAGCAAGTAACAGAGAATTCTGTCCAGCCAAAATCAAATCAAATAAAGCCAGTCTCTAGTCTGCTGACCCGAAAACCTGTGTTTGACACAGTCAACTCCAATTTTACAATAAAATCATCTGAGTGAAAAAGACACTGCCATTTGAACATACCCAGTATTTTCTCAGTATCACTTGTGAGAAGACTTTCATTTAGAACAAATCGACTTTCAATTCCTCAAGTATTAAGGACTTAATAATAAAAACATTAGGGACTATTTTGAAAAGCAACACATCCGACATGATATACCTTACTATGTGAGGCTGTAACAGAACTGGATCAACGGTCACAGCTGGGCGGCAGAGGTGGCTCTGGCAACCAAACCCCCATGCTAACCAAGAGCCAAGGGCAGGCTGTGGGGGGTAAGGACATAACTCTAAAGTAGAGAGTCCACCATGTTCACATACAGGCAGTCACAGAGAGAGGGAAAGGGCCAGACCAAGAGAGGTACATTCCACAGGGACAGCAGAGTGTCACCACAACTGCACCAGTGCAGACAGCAATGAAATAGTCCTATAAGTCTAATTAACAGCACTAGGTTCTCTGGGTGGGGTGGGGGGTGTCTGCTTTTTAAGTTACAGAACTCCTACTGAAGGCAAGGACAAGTAAAAGGAACACAAGTACCCTTGGAGGCTGAATGCTTATAAAGGCAACCCAAGGAGGGCAGAAGAAACACCAAAAAACTCGTCGCTTCCACAATACTGAGTCAGAAAAATCCCCAGTGGCTCAGAAGAGAAAATTCATATGTAGAAAGCCATTAATTAAATAGAAGAACTGAATGCCTATGAATTTTTATGCAAAATGGTACACAATTTTATGCTGTTAAAAAAACTGAGGGCAGTTCTGAAGATTTCTATAAATATTACATATGTCCAGAAAATGTCATTAATAAACAAAAAGGCAATTCCATAAAACACACATATAAGAATATCTGCAAAGAAAATAATGATAATGAAGGAATAACTGAATAACAAGAACATAATGGAGAGAAAGATAAGAAGAAAAACAGAACAGCATCAGTTGCACAAGGTTAAAAAAAAGCCTTTTAGAACTTTTATTGTAAAGAAACATTTCTAACCCCATGTTTCCCAAGAATAAGAACAGTCTCCATTCCATCATCTTTAATTCCAATGAGTGAGCTTTATATTAAAATTTTAATATGTTAGTATCAAATCATTAAGAATAGCCAAACACTGAATATCAGTAGACTTTGGAAGGCATAAAATAATTCTAAACCCACTAAGGGAGCTGATGAGAACTCCCTGCAGGATGGTAGGCACACTACTTGCTCGGTCACACCCAGGCCACAGCAAGAAGAGCCTGACAGCAGCCAGGCTGGGCCCAGGACGCACACTCAGTTCTGCTGGTGGCAGAAACAAACGGGGAATCGCTGGAAATCTGTTTCTACATGTACGCCTGCTCCTAAAAGTGTGACTAATACATCTCCCCCTAAAAGGAACAAACAGTATTGAGTAAGAAAGGGATGTTTAGAAATTCTGCTTTACAATACCTGGAGGCTCTACCCATCGAATTAACTTTTTAAAAAAACGTTTATTGTGACAAAAATACCTAACGTGAGATCTACCCTCTGAACAAGGTTTTTAAGTACACAAATCAACTTCTAATCAGAACAAAATACCTTGACAGTCACCAGATGTAACACCAAAGCCTAAGTTTGTAAATTTTTCATTTCTGTGTTTGTAACAGATATTAGCTAGTCTTTGGCAAAAATCTTACTAATTTCCAACCAAAATCATACATACGGCAAAATAAGTTATCTTTTCACAATCATAAACACTTTAAGAAATATACAAGTACAGATATAAGTCATGGTGCTGCCCATTTTCTAGAATCTGCTGACTTCTGTGCTATCCTAGATGCTGATGGGACGCAAGCACAGTGACTGAGATTTGAAATCAGACTCTGTTATATGGGGAATAACTAAGTAGTTCTGACTTTTTCTTGCTTAATCTGTTTTCTCATAAATAAAATGGGAATAACTGCACTACTTGCTTCCTATGGTTACTATGAGGATGAAATGAGATGATACAGTTTAAAGTAGCATTCCTCTACTTTAAAGACATTAAAGCATTTAAAAAATTACTTAAAGGTTTTCATTAGTACAATTAAGAAGAATAACATTCTGACAATAGAGGGAAAAGCACTCAAGCAAAAACTTACTTTATGGCTGCATAATAAAATGTTCCAAACCAAACAGCAGAAGTTATTAGATGCACTGGAATCAAAACTTTTCCATATTGTCTAAATGTTTTCTTAAACCGTTGATAAAGACTAATAGATCTGTCTTGTAAAGGATCAGGCTCTTCCTTTTTTTCCGAGGGAGTTCCTGGGGACATGGCACTGGATGACAGAACCCTCTTGGGCAAGAGCTTGTGCTCCCGCTGCTTGTGGTGAAGGACCCCTGGTTGGGGTGGGTGAGCAGTGAATGGCTTCCTTTCCTTTGCAGAACACTGAGCAGCAGGTAAGAGCAGCCATCGCTTCTGAGGGCCCTGTGCCAAAACCACTCTGGATTCCGAGTTATACAAAAGCAATGGTCCCTTTACGTTTTGACAGAGTCCAAAAAGACCTGCTTTATGTGGTTCCATGAATGTCCTATGTCCCAGTCGGAATACAGTCTTTGGTACGTTCCATTGCATTGTGAAGAACGAAGATCGATGGATTTTGGCTTCTATAGAGACTAGATTAAAAAAAATTATACATTTCCATTTGAAATCAATTCACTTAAAAAATAAATCATTAACTATTAAGAGGTTAAAAAAAATACTGTCACTAAATTCGCAGAAATTAAGGTATATAGTTCTAACATACCACAATTTTATAATTTAATTGAAACACATCATTTAAAAGTGACATAGTAAACCAGCCCAGCAGACAACATGGAGGTCAAGGCTCTGAGGCTAATTTTATTGCTACAAAGAGATATTTGTAGGGCTTCTGTCATCCTACAGAGAAGCAGTGCAGCATAGCCAAAAAGGGAAACAAAAACAGAAACAAAATCAGATATGGAAGCGAAAGAGCTGAGCCCTAATGTTTTGGGGTCATAATTCCATGCAACTGCCTTTTAGACTCAAAGCCTAAACACACTGGTAAAACAAGAATTACTTCACAGGTTGTCACAGGAATTATATGGAATTTATGATGAAAAAGTGCTTATATAAATTAGCAAGCATTACATATAGGTGTTAGTTATTACAAACCTTAACATCTGATGATTAGTTGTTATCAGTATCATTTATCTTGCTAAATGACTAAATAACATAAAATTATATTAAAATTGTAAATCATATACATTATTGGCTGGCGAGAAGAGAGTTTTCCGGATAGCTAAAACTTTGTCAGAAAGACAGGATAGTATAATTTTAAAAGAACATGGACTCTGAAATAAGATGGGACCAACTGAGTTAATAGTGGCATTATTTTGAACAAATTACTTAGCTTCTCTAGACACAAAGTTTCCCCACTGCTAAGACAGAATTACTGTATGCACTTCTGTACAGACAGCAAGTCAGTTCCCCTCCCTCACATCAGGTAGAGCTGATGAACCCCTAATCTAACCCCACCTCATGCTAGTTACCTCTACACGTCTAATTCGTGCTAACAGATGATCTTATTTTTAGACTGTGTACTAAATAAGAGCCAACAAACATTGCATTAGCACCTCAGTAAATTAGCGCTTGAACAAATACAGAACATGATTTTACCTGAATGTTTGTTGTCTGGGATTCAAAGTGGACTGTCATCATATAAAACACCTACTAACACACTGACCCAGACTCATCCACCCATAATCAATGTGCTCAGCTTTGATCAAGCTCACAGATAACCCAACAACACAAGGGAAATGAGCTGTGAAATGAAACTGGAAATCCTACAAACAGAATGGGCTCCTAGGAAATCTTTAAAGGTGATGCTGGAGATGGCTGCATCAAAAGCAAAGCCAAAGTCAGAACTCTGCCCGGGAAGAAGGCTAGGGCAGCACCTTGGGGGCGCAGCTGGCCTTGAAAAGCTGGTCCCCCATGGTCACCACCAGTGCCTCCAGCCATGCGTGGGGACCAAGGTCTGGTGCAGAGAGCCCTTCCTCCCAGGATATGGGGTGCAGCTGGAAAGGCGGCCGCTCCTAGCTTCACTCACCACATGTTTGTGGGGAACCTGGCACTAAACCTTTCGTGGATGACCTGCTTCTGGATCAGGGCTTCATATGCAGCAGAGCAGCTCCAGCGCAGCCATCTATCAAGAGTGAGCCCTTGATACAAGGGTTTGCACAGAAAAAGATTTAAAGAAAAAAAAAAAAGTAAAGCCAATGATAAGTGACAGAGGATTCAGACCAGTATAACAAGCAAAGAGGAAAGAAAAGATAATGATGTGCTTTAAAGAATGATTTAAATATTCAACGACTATGAAAGGCCACAGAGAGAAATGATTAAGCCTTTATTTTTACAAAATTGACTTATTTTGTGTTGTGAAACTCAAACATTAAGGATATCTTATTGTGCTCTCTTCTACCACCCCTATCTCTTTTGTCTATAAATCTGTGCCATGCCTACACCATGGGGAAAAAACCAACTGGTTATTTATTCTAAGAATTAGCTTAGGTAGAATTTACAACCTAAAATTTGTCTAATACAAAAATTCCTGGAGAGATCTGATTAAGATGGCAGAGCAGTAGGACATGGAAATCACCTTCTCCCGCAGATACATCCAAAAACCTTATCTACACGTACAATTCTCACAGAACATCTACCGAACACTGGCAAAAGACCTCAGACTTCCACAAAGGGGCAAGAAAATCTCCACATAACTGGGTAGAACAAAAGGGGGAAAAAAAAAGAGAGAGAGAATCAGGGGGCCTCAAAGCCTGGGAGAAAAGTACAGCAGCCAGTCTGAGGAGGGCAAATCAGAGAGAGCCACACATGCGTTGGTGCTATCACCTGGCACAGCCCAGCCCCAGGGGGCTAGGGTGTGGGGCACTACAGCCCAGGGAGTGCTGGAGGAGGCCTGAGCCCACCAGAGATACAACCTACCGCTGCTGGGGGGTGGGGGTGGGAGTGCAAGAGGAAGAGGGGCAGGACCTCCACAGCAACTTCTTTTCCCACATGCACAGGCTCTCAGGCAGCAGGGCACCACTTTGTGGGCTTCAGGGACAGGTGCAAACTGCTGCTACCACCTCAGCCTCCAGAGGTGGGCACAGCCTGCTGCTGCCAAGGGCCCCTTGACCAGGTATAACCTGCTGTATAGACCTCCCCAGGGTTCACCAGAGCTGCCAAGGGTGAGACCAGGCACCACCCACTGGCACCCACCTCCCTGGGAGCATGCAGATTGTGCACCTGCACACCCTCAAATCAAGGGGATAACCTGCACATGCTGAGGAAAGAGACAGCAAGCACTGAAATTAAAAGCAGCACTCACGCCAAAAAAAAATAGTAAACCCATACAATCTACCCAGGGATGTTCCTGCATATTAATAGCCCCCCCTCAAGACTACAGTAGATAATTGTTTCCCCTGAACTCACAAAGTAAAATATAAGCAAAATGAAGAAGCAGAGAAACTATTTCCAGAACAAGAGACTTCCCTTGAAGGAGCAAACAATGAAACAGACCCCTGCAGTCTAACAGACAGCAAGTTCAAAAGGAGGTAATAAAAATACTGAAAGAACTGAGAACAGATGTCAACAGCAATACAGACTATTTACTTTACAATTTTTTGGGGGGTGGACTGCACCCATGGCAAATGGAGGTTCCCAGGCTAGGGGTCAAATTCGAGCTGTAGCTGCCGGCCTACACTGCAGCTCATGGCAACACCAGATCCTCTGACCCACTGAACAAGACCAGGGACTGAACCTCATGGATACTAGTCAGGTTTGTTCCCACTGCAGCACAACAGGAACTCCTTTAGAAAGGAACTAGAAATTATAGGGAGGAGCCAAGAACAACTAGGAAATTCATTTGCCAAAACAAAAGCTGAGCTAAAGGCGATGAACAGCAGAATAATGCAGAGGATTGAGTAAATGACCTGGAAAACAGAATAATGGAAATCAATCAGGACAGCAGACAGGAAAAAAAATGAAAGAAATATAAGAGATCTATGGGATAATATAAAGCATGCCAATCTATGTATAATAGGGATTCCAGGAAAAGAAAAGCAGATTGAAAGAGTTCCCGTTGTGGTGCAGCAGAAACGAATCCAACTAGCAACCACGAGGATGCAGGTTCAATCCATGGCCTCGCTCAGGGGGTTAAGGACCAGCACTGCTGTGAGCTGTGGCATAGGCTGGCAGCTGTAGCTCTGATTCACCTCCTAGCCTGGGAACCTCCATATGCCGCAGGTGCAGCCCTAAAAAGCAAAAAAAAAATTTGAAGAGATTATGGCTGAAAAGTCTCAAATCTAAAGTAAGAAACAGATATCCAGATACAGGAAGCAGAGAAGGTCCCAAACAAGATGAACCCAAACAGACATACACCAAAATATATTACAATAAAAATGGCAAAAGTTAAGGATAGAGAATTCTAAAGGCAGAAAGAAAAAAAAGAGTTAATTACAAGGAAACCTTGGCTATCAGCTGATTTTTCTATAGAAATACTGCAGACCATAAGCGACTGGCAAGATATATTCAAAGTTCTGAAAGGGAAAATCTGTAACCTAGAATACTCTACCCAGAATGATTATCCTTTAGAATAGGAGAAGAAAGGAAGAAATTCTCAGACGAGCAAAAACTATAATACAACAATACCTAACCTAACCTAAAAGAAATATTCAAAGGTCTCCTCTGAAGAGAAAAGAAGCAAGAAGATACAGGAAGGAGGAAATCACAACTGGAAACTTACCACTTAAATAAGCCAGTATACAGATTAAAATGGGAAAAAAAACTTATTTGTGAAAGAGATGATAAATACATGGAACAGCAGAAGGATACACATGAAGATGTAGAAAGGACATCAAAATCATAAAATGTGAGGAAGAATAGTATACTTTTTTAGAATATGTTTGGGCCTATTATGACTTCAGTCTAAGGCACGAAGACATAGGAAGGGGTTAACATACTTGCAAAGCAAGGCAACCACAAATCAAAGACAAAAAATAGATTCACAAAAAACAAAAGAACACAAGCCTAAAATAAAACAAATGAATACATATGTATTAATAATTACCTTAAATGTCAATGGACTGAATGTTCCAATCAAAAGACATAGAGTGGCTGGCAGACCAATTGAAAAACAAGAGCCTATAATATGCTGCCTACCAGAGACCCACCTTAAGGCAAGGGACACGCATAGATTGGAGGTGAGTGAATGAGGAGTTCCCATTGTGGTTCAGTGGAAACGAAACCAACTAGTGTCCATGAGGATGTGGGTTTGACATGGTGTTACTATGAACTATGGTGTAGTTTGCAGATGTGACTTGGATCTGGCATTGCTGTGGCTGGTGTGTAGACCAGCAGCTGTAGTTCTGACTCAACCCTTAGCCTGGGAACTTCCATATGCCGCAAGTGTGGCCCTAAAAAGCTGCCCGCCCCCCAAATAAATAAATAAAAAGGGAATAGAAAAAGATATTTCATGCAAATGGAAATGACAGAAAAGCAGGAGTCACGACACTCTTATCAGGCAAAAGAGACTTGAAAACAAAGGCCATAAAGAAAGATAAAGAGGAGTTCCCGTCGTGGCGCAGAGGTTAACAAATCCGACTAGGAACCATGAGGTTGCGGGTTCGGTCCCTGCCCTTGCTCAGTCGGTTAAGGATCCGGTGTTGCTGTGAGCTGTGGTGTAGGTTGCAGATGTGGCTCGGATCCAGCGTTGCTGTGGCTCTGGCATAGGCTGGCGGCTACAGCTCCGATTAGACCCCTAGCCTGGGAACCTCCATATGCCGCGGGAGCGGCCCAAAGAAATAGCAAAAAAAAAAAAAGAAAGATAAAGACACTATAAAATGATAAAATGATCAATTCAAGAAGAGAATATTACACTTGTCAAAATATATGCCCCTAATACAGAAGCACCCAAATACATACAACAAATACTAACAGACATAAAAGGAGAAATTGACAGGAATGAAATAATAGTAGCTCTAACACCCTACTCACATCAATGGATAAATCCACCAGACAGAAAATCAACAAAGCAACAGAAATCCTAAATGACACAATAGAAAGAGTTAAGACTTTTTTTTTTTTGTCTTTTTAGGGCTGTACCCATGACATATGGAGGTTCCCAGGCTAGGGGCAGAATCTGAGCTGTAGTTGCAGGCCTACGCCACAGCCACAGCAATGCCACCAGATCCGAGCTGTGTCTGCAACTTACACCACAGCTCATGGCAACACCAGATCCTTAACCCACTAAGTGAGGCCAGGGACCGAACCTGCCTCCTCATGGATACTAGTCAGATTCGTTTCCACTGAGCCACAATGGGAACTCCTAGAAGAGTTAGACTTAATTTATATTTTCAGGACATTACATTAAAAAAAGCCCAGAACACACATTCTTTTCAAGTACAAATGGAACATCCTGGGACACAAAACTAACCTCAACCAATTTAAGAGTATAGAAATGATTTCAAGCTTCTCTGATCGCAATGGCATAAAACTAGAAATCAACTATAGAGGAAAAATATGAAAAAACTAGACTACATGGAGACTAAACAACATGCTACTAAAAAACCAATGGGTCAATGAAGAAATCAAAAAAAGAACTAAAAAATACTTTGACACAATGACAAGGAAAACACAACCATACAAAATCTATGGGACACAGCAAAAGCAGTTCTTAGAAGTACATAGCGATACAGGCCTTCCTCAAAAAACAAGAAAAATCTCCAACAACCCAACCTACCACCTAAAAGAATTAAAAAAGAAAGCTCCTTTATGGCACAGTTTTAAGGATCTGGCATTGTCACTGCAGTAGCTTGGCTTGCTGCTGTGGTGTGGATTCTGATCCCTGGCCCAGGACCTTCCACATGCTGTGGGCTCAGCAAAATACATACATACATACAATTAGAAAAAGAAGTGCAGGAGTTCCCGTCGTGGTGCAATGGTTAACGAATCCAACTAGGAACCATGAGGTTGCGGGTTCGGTCCCTGCCCTTGCTCCGTGGGTTAACGATCCGGCGTTGCCGTGAGCTGAGGTGTAGGTTGCAGACTCAGCTTGGATCCTGCGTTGCTGTGGCTCTGGCGTAGGCTGGCGGCTACAGCTCCAATTCAACCCCTAGCCTGGGAACCTCCATATGCCGTGGGAGTGGCCCAAGAAATGGCCAAAAGACAAAAAAAAAAAAAAAAAAAGAAAAGAAAAAGAAGTGCAAACAAAACCTGAAGTCAGAAGAAGTAAGGAAATAATAAAGATGGGAGAAAAAAAATCAATAAAAGATGAGAGAAAAATCAATAAAAATCAATAAAAGATGAGAGAAAAAAATCAATAAAACCAAGAGCTGGTTCTTTAAAAGAGTAAACAAAATTGACAAACATCTGGCTGGGCTCACCCAGCAGAAGAGAGAGAACCCAAATAAACGAAAATGGAGAAATCTCAACACATACTGCAGAAATCCAAAATACTAGAAGAAAATACTAAAAAATAATTACATGCCAAAAATTTGACAACCTAGAAAAAATGGACAACTTTCTATAAACATACAGCCCAACAAATTGAATCATGAAGATATACTAAATTTGAACAGACCAATAATTAGAAATCAAATACAATATGTGACTTTAAAAACTCCCCACAGGAGGTCCTGTCGTGGCTCAGTGGGTTAAGAACCTGACATAGTGTCCATAAGGATGCAGGTTCGACCCCTGGTCTCGCCCAGTGGGTTAAGGATCTGGTATTGCTGCAAGCTTTGGCATAGGTCACAGATGTGGCTCAGGTCTGGTATTGTCGTGGCTGTGGTGCAGGCTGTAGCTAAAGCTCTGATTTGACCCCTAGCCTGGGAACTTCCATTTGCTGCAGGAGTGGATATAAAAAGAAAACAAAACAAAAAAAAACCTTCCTACAAACAAAAGTCCAGGACCAGATGGCTTCACAGGCCAATTCTACCGAACATACAAAGATGAACTTGTGCCAATCCTTCAAACTCTTCCACAATATTGAAGAGGAATACTACCAAAGACATTCTATGATGTCACCTTAATACCAAAACCATCACCTTAATACCAAAACCAAAGATACCACCATAAACGAAAATTATAGGCCAACATCTTTGATAAACATAAATGCAAAATTCTCAACAAAATTTTAGCAAACTAAATCTAACAACACATTAAAAAAGATCATACACCATGACCAAGTGGGATTCATCGCAAGTTCACAAGGATGGCTCAACATACGCAAATCTATCAATGTAATACATCACATTAAAAGAATAGTCAAAAACCACATGATCACCTCAAAAGATGTAGGAAAAAACTTTGCCAAAATTCAAGATCCCTTCATGACAAAAACCCTTACCAAAGTGGGTATAGAAGGAATATATTTCAACATAATAGAAGTGATTTATGACAAACCCACAGCCAATAAATACTCAACAGAGAAAAGCTGACAGCCTTTCTGCTAAAATCTGCAATAAGGATGGCCACTCTCACCATTTATATTACATGTAGTATTGGAAGTCCCAGCGACAACAATCTGACCAAAAAAAAGAAAGACAGACAGACAGAAAAGGAATCCAAATTGGAAGGGGAAAAAAAAAACTGTCACTATCTGCACATGACATAATACTATATATATATATATACATAGGAAACCCTAAGGATACCACACAAAAACTACTTGAACTGATCAACGAATTCAGCAAAGTAGCAGAATACAAGATAAACATTCAGAAATTAGTTGCAGGAGGTCCCATCATGGTACAGTGGAAATGAATCTGACTAGGAACCATGAGGTTGCAAGTTCAATCCCTGGCCTCGCTCAGTGGGTTAAGGATCTGGCATTGCATGAGCTGTGGTATAGGTCGCAGACTCGGCTTGATCTGATGTTGCTGTGGCTGTGGCATAGGCTGGGAACTATAGCTCTGATTGGACCCCTAGCCTGGGAACCTCCGTATGTCATGGGTGCAGCCCTAAAAAGCAAAAAAAAAAAAAAAGTAGTTGCATTTCTTTATACTGACAATGAAAGACAACAAAGGGAATATTAAAAAAAAAAAAAAAAAAAAAAGCCTTTTAAAACTGCCCCCACAGGTGTTTTACTCCTCAAATACCTAGGAATGAACCTGCCCAAGAAGTGAAAAACTTAATGCCAAGAATTATAAAACATTTTTTTTTGTCTTTTTCTAGGGCCGCTCCTGCGGCATATAGAGGTTTCCAGGCTAGGGGTCGAATCGGAGCTGTAGCCGCTGGCCTACACCAGAGCCACTGCAACGCAGGATCTGAGCTGCGTCTGAGACCTACACCACAGCTCATGGCAACGCCAGATCCTTAACCCACTGAGCAAGGCCGGAGATCGAACCCTCGACCTCATGGTTCCTAGACGGATTAGTTAACCACAGAGCCACGACGGGAACTCCTAAAACATTAATCAAAGAAAATAAAGAGGATTCAAAGAAATGGAACGATATCCCATGCTCCTGAATCAGAAGAGTTAATATGGTTAAGTGGCCATACTACCCAAAGCAATCTACAGATTCAATGCTATCCCTATCAAATCACCCATGACATTCTTCACAGACCTAGAATAATCCAAAAATTTATACAGAATCATAAAAGACCCGGAATTGCCAAAGCAATCCTGGGGGGTGGGGAGCAGGAGGCATAACTCTCCCAGACTTCACACAATACTACAAAGCTACAGTAACTAAAACAGTGCGGAGTTCCTGTTGTGGCTCAGCATGTTAAGAACCTGACTGGTATCCATGAGGATGCAGGTTAGATCCCTGGCTTTGCTCAGTGGGTTAACAATCTGGAGTGACCGCAAGCTGCGGTGTAGGCCACAGATGTGGCTTGGATCTGGCATTGCTGTGGCTGTGGGCACCTGCAGCTCTTATTTGACCCCTAGCCTGGGTACTTCCATACGCTGCAGGTGCAGCCCTAAAACAAAAACAAACCCACCAGTGTGGTAATGGTACAAAAAAAGACATATGATCAATAGAACAAAACAGAGAGCTCAGAAATAAACATCTATGGTCAATTAACCTTCAACAAGGATGCTGCATGTAAATCATTGAAATTAGAACATCCCTCACACCATGCACAAACATAAAACTTAAAATGGCCTAAAAAAATGACATGACACTATAAAACTCCTAGAAGAGAACATAGGCAAAATATTATCTAAGTCATACAAATGTTTTATTAGGTCTCCCAAAGGAATACAGATAAAAACAAATAAACAAGTGAGACCTAATCAAACTTACAAGCTTTTGCACAGCAAAGGAAACCATAAAAAAATAGATGTTCAGTACTGCTAATTACTAGAGAAATGCAAATCAAAACTACAATGAGGTATCACTTCACACCAATCAGAATGGCATCATCTAAAAGTCTACAAACAGTAAATTCTGGAGAGGGTGTGGAGAAAAGGGAGCCAGCACTCTTACACTTTTGATGGGAATGTAAACTGATGCAACCACTATGGAAAATAGTATGACATTCCTCAGAAAATTAAAAGTAGAATCACCATATGATCCAGCGACCCCACTCCTGGGCATATATTCAGACAAAACTATAATTTAAAAAGATACATGCACCCTTATGTTCATAGCAGTACTATTCACAATAGCCAAAGTGTGGAAACAACCATATGTCCACCGACAGATGAATGGATTAAGATGTGGTACATGTACACAATGGAATACTACTCAGCCATAAAAAATGAAATAATGCTATTCACAGCAACATGGATGCAACTAGAAATTATCATACTAAGTGAAGTCAGAAAGAGAAAAACAAGAAATCATATGATATCACGTATATGTGAAAACTAAAATATGGCACAGATAAACCTATCTACAGAACAGGAAGAGACTCACAGACATGGAGAGCAAACTTGTGGTTGCCAAGGTGGAGGGAGTCTGATGGACTGGGAGTTTGGGGTTAGCAGATGCAAACTATTACATTTAGAATGGATAAGCAATGAGGCCCTGCTGTATAGCACAGGGAAATACATCCAATCACTTGTGACAGAACATGATAGAATATGACAAAAAGTGTATATATATATATGTATGACTGGGTCATCTGCTGTACAGCAGAAACAGACAAAATACTGCAAATCAACTATAATAAAAACATTTAAAAATATGGCACAAATGAAATTAGGTAACAGAAACAGACTCACAGACATAGAAAATGGATCTGTTGTTGCCAGGGGTGGGGGTGGGAGAGGCGATGGACGGGGTGTTTGGGTTTAGTAGATGCAAACTATTACATTTAGAATGGATAAGCAATGAGGTCCTACTGTATAGCACAGGGAACTATAGCCAATCCCCTAAGATAGACCATAACGTAAAAGAATACAGCAAGAATGTATATATATATATGTCTAAGTCACTCTGCTATAAAGTAGAAATTGTCACAACAGTATAAACCAATAAACTTTAATAAAACATTTTTAATTTCTTTAGAAACTTTTACTATGAACTTTTTGGTCTCTATTTTAGTTGAATTTATTTTGAGGCTTTTCTCTAGCACCATTTGTTACTTTTGAGTGAGTCCTGTCAATGGCTTTAATGTAGGCTTTCTCTTTTCCTTTTAAATCGATTTCCTTTACAGGGCAGTTTCCAGGAGTTGAAATTCCCAGAAGCTAACTTTCAGATAACTGGATTATTACATGTGTTTGTGTTAGTGAATAAAAGAAAAGAAAAAGGAGGTGCAGTGGGTTAAGGATCCACTGTTGTCACTGTAGTAGCTCTGGTCGCTGCTGTGGTGTGGGTTCAATCCCTGGCCTGGAACTTCCACATACTGTGGGCCCTCTCCCCGAAAAAAGTTAAAAGAAAGTGAAAGCATTATTTAAAAGCCTCTTTCCAAGCTTCCAGTTTGCATCCTTTACTGTGGTTCCCAACCACTTCTTCCCATTTTAAAAAAAACATCTTGGAGTTCCCGTCATGGCTCTGAAGAAACAAATCTGACTAGTACCCATGAGGACGCAGGTTCAATCCCTGGCCTCAGTGGGTTAAAGATACAGCATTGCTGTAAGCTGTGGTGTAGGTCGCAGACATGGCTCAGATCTGGCGTGGCTGTGGCGTAGACCGGCAGCTCTAGCTCCAATTTGAGCCCTAGCCTGGGAACCTCCATATGCTGAGGGTGCGGCCCTAAAAAGACCCCCCCCCCCGAAAATATTTATTGATATAATTCACTTACTATACAATTCACTTAAGGTGTAAAAATTCAATGATTTTTAGTATAATTCAGTTGTGCAATCATCACCACTTCACATTTGAGGGCAATGAACCAGAGAGCAGAAATAACTTGCCCAGTGTCATTCAGCTGCTGAATGGAGGAGCTGGGATTTAAGCCTAGTTTGATCCCAGGCCCATTTATGGTCACTAAGCTAATATGACCACTTCTAGAAGGAAGAGATACTGCCAATTTTCAGTAGACCAAGGCATAAAAGACATACAGTCAAAGCTCTCTAAGGAAACACAGAGCCCCCACAATGAGTCGTTTTAAAATACAAACTAAAACTAAATCCATTTAAATATAACTGGCAATGTATGGGTAATGACTACCATGCTTGACAGTGCAACTCCCAAAGGTATCCAATCACAATATTGGTGCATACACATTAAGACTTGTTCAGTTTCAAGGAACAAACCGATTTCAGATTGAGTGCAAATAAAAGTAGAGGGCAGGCAGACTGAGTAGTATATTAAATTTTCTGGAAGGAGAAACAGGCTTTAGGAACAACAACAAGGCAAGGCAGAAATTCTCTCACAGCTAGCACCTGTGTGTTATGGCCTCTACTCACTGGCAATTTCCATTTCTGGTCTGTTCATATTTTCAATTGAAGATAAAAGTTTCTGGTTATTGGCTATGATGGAGGTGCCATTCCTCATAAGCCCTACCCAGATCAAATCAGCTATAAATGCTCAGGTAGATGAATGGGCCTGAAGAAGTTATGAACAGGTCCCTAAAATATTTCTGACACAAATGGGGAATCTGGAGAACTTAATCCTGAATTTCTTTCAGCAGAATACATTAATTTCAGTAATAAATTTTATTTTTTTTTTGTCTTTTGTCTTTTTAGGGCCACACCCGCAGCATATGGAGGTTTCCAGGCTAGGGGTTGAATCGGAGCTGAGTTGTAGCTGCCGGCTTACACCACAGCCACAGCAATGTGGGATTCGAGCTGCACTGCGACCTACACCATAGCTTATGGCAACGCTGGATCATTAACCCACTGAGTGGGGCCAGGGATCAAACCTGTGTCCTCATGGATACTAATCAGGTTTGTTAACCACTGAGCCACAATGGGAATTCCAAATTGTAGTAATAAACTTTAAAATCATGAGACTTAGAGGAGTTCCCTGATAGCTCAGTGGATTAAGGACCTGGTTTTGTCACTGCTGTGGCTTGGGTTGCTGCTGTGGTATAGGTTCAATCCCTAGCAAACTTTCACATGCCACAGGTGCAGGGAAAAAAAGAGAAAAAAAAGGAAAGCATGAGATGAGACTTGGCTAATTTTCCACACTAAAGTGACCTGTTATCCTGTTATTTTCCTTCTCTAGCAGCATGAAAATCTGTAGATGAGGGCACTGTTCTAAATCACTTAAAATAATTTCCAAGCCTGATTCTGTCATGACTTAATTTTAGTGAGCAGGCAATAGAGTTTAACTTAAAATGAAAGCTTGCAATCTGAGAGGTCAGACTACCTGGGTTTAAATCCTGAACCTTATTTATAAACCATACAACCTTTGGACAAGTTTATTAGCCTCCCTGTGTCTTGGTTCCCAATCTGTAAAATCAGGTTAATAACAGCACCTACCTACAGTTGCCTAGGATGGGTCTGGCACAAAATTTAAAATCCAAGTGAAATTTTATTTTATTTTAAATTGTTTTGGCTGCACCCGCAGCAAATGGAAGTCCTCTGGCCTGGGACTGAATCTAAGCAGCAGCTGCAACCTATGCTGCAGCAATGCTGGATCCTTAACCCACCTGCATCTGGCCAGGGACAGAACCCATGCCTCAGCAGCAACCCAAGCCACCACAGATACAATGCCAGATCCTTAACCTGCTGTGCCACAGCAGGAACTCCTAAAATCACCATGATATTTTAACGAGTCAATCCAACAATACCAAGTTTCTTAGATATGGGACCCAAGACCAGGCATGAGGAAGCAGTAAGACACATGTATGAAAGTATGTCAAGAGCCTCTCATGCAGCAGTCCTAAGGCAGAGCAAAGGTGAAGACAGTGATCAAGAGTAAGGGCACACGGAAGCAGTGGGAACCACAATTGAAAAAGAGAGAAGCTGAGTTAAAGGAATGGAGGAGAGGGTAGACAGGACTGGAACAAATCCCACTGAGAAAGCACAAATATTAGAGTGCTGTTGGGATTCAAGAGCAGCTACATCCTAAAATTCCAGTTCCATGAAGCCCAATGAGTTAATTTATGAGATCCCCTTTCCCCCTCTTCATCCTCACTAAACCCGTGTTGATCAAAATTACATGAGCAATCTTTTTTGGGGGGTGGTGCACAGCACCCAAGGCATACAGAAGTTCTTGGGCCAGGGATCAAACCTAAGCCACAGCGGTGACAATAACGAGTCCTTGACTGTTAGGCCTCCAGGGAACTCCCTATAAGAGAATGTTTCGGTTCCTCACACCTAGAAGCCTAAGACATTCAAGCAGCACTAGAAATACAATAACTGAGTGTGCAAAGAATTAACTAATTTTTACTCGGTCCTTATATAAAAAACACACTGACTAAAAAGTTAAGGAGTTGAAACAAATTTCAATAGTAAGACTTGGGTCTCTATTGTGTGAACTCAGAATACTCTTTCATCAAACAAAATCTTATTTGGAAGCCCAACAAAGGAAATAAACAGAAGTGCAGCTGCTGAGGAGTGAGAAGAGTGCAGGAGTGAGAGGAGTGGAGCCCAAGACTGCCCCTCCCCCAGCCCACAGGTCAGCCCTCAGAAGCCCTGGCCTCGAGAACACCCAACCCTTAGGTCCTACTTCACCTAAGTGCTGTTTCCCCACAAGTCACAGCACAGGCACGAATGCCTTCTGAAGCCCTGAGCTCCACAGGCCAGATAAGAAACTCCACTGAAAATTGACCAGATACTGGACTTTTCTTTTTCCCTTTCTTTTCCCCTGTGGGGGTCTATATTCTTGGAGATCAAAGAAATTGTCTTAATTCCTGGCAGATGCAGGGACAAAGGCAAAACCTGCTATCCACCTAGTAAAATTCAGTTCAGTGAAAGTCAACAACTTGTCGGTTTTTAAAAGATGCAATTTAACTCTTATAAAGGACTTCTGAAATCCACAGGAAGTTTTTGGAACCTGGAAATGCTAAAAGCAAAAATGCTGTAACAGAAATGAACAATGCCTTCAACAGGCTCATGGTGGACTTAAACTCAACACAGCCAAGGAAAGAATTACTGAGCCTGAAGGGAGGTCAACAAAGTTTCCAAACTGAAATGCAAAGAGAAAATAAAAAATTTTAAAACCCATAGAACCAAAAAACCTGAACAAAGCATTCAAGCATTACAGAACAATTCCAAAGGTGTAACAAGCACATAATAGGAATGCTAGAATAAATATATACCATGGAATATTATTCAGTCACAAAAAAAGGAAAGGACCAGCTAAGATCCTGAGCTCACCTCTCATGGACACACCAAAATCATAACTACCCGCAGAACCACCACGGATGAAAACGATCGAAATCCACCATATATATATACACATACCACAATAAGATGTTTAGTGGGAGAATAACTACAATTGAAAAGGTTCTACCAAAGGAGTGAGAGGTCGGAGCCTCATGTTGGGCTCCTTGGCCTGGGGGTTCTGCACTGGGAAGATGAGCCCCCAGAGCATTCAGGTTCGAAGGCCAGTGGGGCTTCCTTTCAGGAGTGCCAGAGGGCTGGGGGAGGTGAAGACTTCACTCTTAACGGGCACACAAAATTTCTCACTGATTCCAGCGCCATCGTGCAATCCTCCCTCTAGCTTACTAGCCCCAGGGCCCAGCCCTACCCTAGTCCAACAGCCTGTAGGCACCAGTGCTGGGACACCTCAGGCTCAGCAACTAACTGGGCAGGGATACTCCACCCACCAGCAGACCGCTGCCTTAAGATCCTGGACACCGCCCTACCCACCAGCGGGCCCAGGACCCAGCTTCACCCACCAGAGGGCAGCATCAGCCCCAGAATCCCCTGCGCCCCAGCCCTGCCCCCCAAGGAAGCAGCTCTAGACTCACCCACCAGAGAGTAGACACCAGCACAAGAAAACCATGCCCTGTGGCCTACAAACCCAGCCTGCTCACAACAGGCTAGACCCTGCCCTGGCACTGGCTGGGCCCAGCCATGTTCACTAGCAGGACACTCTGGACCCCATACTCAACTGTGTCAGGAATCCTGCCCCAACCACCAGCCATCTGACACCAGTTCTGGAACCCTAGGCCCTGCAATCAAACTCCAGGACCTGGTTCTGTCTGCTAACAGGCTGGCACTAACCCCAGGACCTACCTTAACCCACAAATGGGTAAGCAACAGCTCTGGAGACTCTTGTACCCTGACTCTGCCCACCAATGAGCCAACACTAGCCCCAGGGACCCCTGGCTTCTATAGGCAGTGGCCTTGTCCCACTCACCAGTGGCCAGCAAGGCAGAGCCTAGCAACCAAGCAGACCAGGGCCAATTAAACCAACCACACTGCTCACAATCAGTCCACCACAACCAAAGGCTCTACAGAGCCCTCAGAGGGGAAACCATAGAAGGCTTGGGTGATGAGAGGGGAGTATACTGCTGGGGTGCACAGGATGTCTCCTACAAAAGGTCACTTCTCCAAGATCAAGAAACTTACAGTTAAGTAGAAATAAAAACAGCAGCTTAGGCAAAATGAAGTGTCAGAAGAACACATTCTAAATGAAGAACAAGATACCATCTGGGAAAAAGAACCTCAGTGAAGTGGATATAAGTAAATCTATCTGATAAAGAGTCCAGGGCATCATAAAGATGATCAAATAACTCGAGAAGAATGGATGCAAAAAGAGAGAAGGTAGAAGTTTTTTTTAAAAGAGTTAAAAAAGATAAAACAACAAAAAATGAATAACTGAAATGAAAAACAGGAAAACACACTGGAAGGGGAGTTCTGGTCATGGCACAGAGGAAATGAATCTGACTAAGAATGATGAGGTTGCAGGTTCAATCCCTGGCCTTGCTCAGTGAGTTAAAGGTTCTGGCGTTGCCATGAGCTGTGGTGTAGGGCACAAATGCGGCTCAGATTTGGTGTGGCTGTGGCGTAGGCCGGTAGCTAGAGCTCCGATTGGACCCCCAGCCTGGTAACTGCCATATGCCCTGGGTATGACCCTAAAAAGAACAAAAAAGACAAAAAAAAAAAGAATGAAATAACACTATTTGTAGCAACACTGATGGACGTAGAGATTATCATACTAAGTGAAGTAAATAAAAAAAAAGAGAAATACCGTATGAATATTACATGGTAAGACAAATACCATATCCCACTTACGTGTGTGAAATCTAAAATATGATACAAATAAACGTATCTAGGAAACAGAAACTGACTCACAGACATTAAGAACAGACTTGTGGTTGACAAGGGGGAAGAGAGGTGGAGGAGGGATGGACTGGAGTGTAGGATTAACAGATACAAGTTATTATACATAGAATGGATGAACAACAAGGTCCCGCCATAAAGCACAGGGGACTATACTCAATATCCTGTGATAAACCATACTGGATAAGAACAAGAAAAAGAATGTATAAATGTGTAACTGAATCACTGTACTGTATAGTAGAAATCAACACAACACTGTAAACCAACTATACTTCAATAAAATGTTTTAAGTCTGTCTATAGTGTCTGCCCAACTTCCAATCTTCACTGCATTTAAGGATCCCCCGTTCAGAGGCAGGAGCATCACTCTAATTTCTGACCCACAGAAAAGACCAATCATAGAACTCTTCATGGATGCTGGGGCTCCCCTCACAGATTTAATTCTCACACTCATGGTGAAAGGCCTCTTTCCTGGCCGCTCTCAGAGTGGGTGTGCTGGTATTACTTGATGAGTCCATTCTAGCCTTCCAATCTCCCTAAGCCTTTGGATCCCTTCCTCAATAGTGTATCAACGAAGGTCTGACATTTCAACTTTTTTGAGCATAGATCACCTTTTGGTCCAGGCTTCAGCCAAGCAATGGATATGTTAAAAGCTCTTTCTAACCCCTCAAGCTTAAATGATGAGTCTAGAATCTCTGCTTAGAGGTCCTTTATCAATTAATTTGGCCTTACCCAACTTTACATTCTTTCCACTATTATTCCATACCTTTAATATCCATTCCCAAACATATTCCCCAGATTTCTACATGCATAAACAAACATTCATGCCCCTTTTTTTTAAGAGTATGGCACACCTCCTCAGGTCACACTTGGGAAGTCCATTACAGGTTCTTCAGGTGAAGAAGGGTTAACTTCCTTAACAGGAGTGGAAGGACCACTTCTACTGGCAAAGGCGGCTAATTGAAATTTAGGGGTTTAGTACCCCTTCAAATTTGAGGATCTCATTCCTTCCCAGTCAATGCTCTCATTTTCATACAGACAACAGAATGGGAACACAATTTGCATTCTAATCCAACCACTTCAAGGATGAGACTATGGGTGTGGTTTCCAGCAATCTCAGCTCTGTCTACACAGAAAATGTCAAGTTATTTATACAGATCTTGAACTGGGAATTTGAAGACCCAGCTCATCCCCCCCACTCACTTTCCCCAGAAGCAAAACAACTAGTCAGTCTCATTATACTTTTCAATTTGGCAAAAGTGTTTTAAATCTTCAAATACATGATCATCTAGAACCTTGTCTTTCATTAAGCATCTGAGTGATGGTATCCCATGGTTTTATTTTGCATATCTCTATTGTCACATCACATCAAGGGGCTAGAGGGCCCTTTTTATTTTGGAAATAGTTAAAGTGCCTTGAAATTTAATCAGATTAGAGAACCAATTCCAGGAATGCCATAACCAATTGAGAAAATTCATCCCTGAGAGCCTCAGTTTGAAACTTGGCCCTTTAATTGATTGGATGAGGCCCACCCACATTAGGAGAATAATCTTCTTTATCTGATTAGTCAACTGATTTGTAGACAGTTAACATATCCTCACAATACCATCACAGTAACACCTGGATTTGTGGTTTGATTAAATACCTAGGGCCAGCTGACATGTAAAACTAATCATCACACACACTAAACTTAAGAGATTTCTCAACCAATCTTTATTTTCAACTATAGGAAAAACCCGAAGACTTCACAACATAACTACTTGGCCCTTGCTTCTACAGAAAAAACCTTTCAAACAAGAATATGTTATGTGCTCAAAAAAAAAAAAAAAAAAGGCAATAAATTTCAGTAGGAACACTGTGGTTGAGTGGACTGGAGGAATGAATAGTTCTTTCAAAACTGTTAAGAAAACAAACCAACCTTCCACAATCTCTTTCCTACCAGGGAGAACACTGTAATTCCTAGGAAGCTATAACATTGTATCTACATTTTAAAAACAACCTTTCTGTTTCAAAAATGTGGCCTTCAACTCTACAACAGAAATGACACTTTAAAACTGTATACTCCCAGTACTCTTACTTTGAGAAGGAAAGAATTAAAAGAGGGATAGTATCTACTGAATCTGTTGCTTGCCTTTACTCTGACCAGAAAACTTAGCAGTTACTACTTCATTTTCTCTCACTGACAAAAAGTATAATCTAAACCAGGAGAAAACCAAACCAATTTGGGTGAATAATGGACCAAATAATCAAAACAGCAAGTAAAGAAATCTTATAAATGGGTTGAAACAAATCTGTATGTCCTTTAAAATAATAAGATTTTAAAAAAACCTTTTTTCTAGAACTTTTCTTGTGGTGTAGTGAGTTAAGTATCCAGTATTGTCACTGCAGTGGCTTGGGTCGCCACTGAAGCACGGGTTTGATCCTTGGCCCAAGAACTTCCACAGGCTGCAGGCTCGACCAAAAAACTAAACTGTTCAAGGCACTTGGATTAAACCATTGAACAAAATGATGATCTCTGTCTTGCCAGAGTTCACATGCTAGCAAGAAAACATCCTTATCCAGCTATTTTCTTTCTGAACATAATAACCCAAGTGTTAAGTATCAAAACACTTTCTGAAATTCTATGTGCCAGCCAACTTCTAGTTCGGAGTCTCATCTTCTGGCAGGCACTGTTTCATTATAAGCATAAAGTCTGGAGCCAAACTGCCTGAGTCCAAATCCTATCCCAGTACTCCCCAGCTGCATGACCTTGGCCAAGTTACTGATCCCTCGTTTATAAAACAAAAATAATCACAACAACTATCCCACTGGACTATGTAAATTAAAGGAGTTACAATGTGTACTTAATTTGGTACACGGAGGTACTAGAATATCAACTATTATTATTTTAATTAAATTTACAGAAAACCAGTTACTAAGGCAATAGTGGGAGAAAAAAAATAACATCAAAGGTACCTTTAAAAACTTTTATCTAGCCCATTTACTCCTTCACTACTGCCTTCAAGAGTTCATCCCCTATTCCTGAAACCTCATCTGTAACCTACCTTACACTCTTTTCCAAATGCTTATTCACCACACTCCTCCCACCTCAGACCACACTCTATTCTTTATCCCATACTGACCCCAAGGCCCAGCTTCTTTATTCTTTATCCCATAAATACCCCAAGGCCTGCTTCTTTTGTTCTTTATCCCCTAAGTACCTTGAGCCCTTTGCCTTAGGGTATAGGAATCTGAGACTAGTTCTCCCATCTCATTTGGCTGCCCTGTGAATAAACCCTCTCTATGCTGCAAACCTGGGCATCTCAGCGTTTGGCTTGCTGAGAGTTGGGTAATAGTCTCAGCTGAATTTACTTGACTTCTAAGTTAACTTGTATATAAAAGTTACAAAATGTTATCTCTATATAGATCACGCACAACATCAATTCATGGTTAGAGCTTGTATAAACATAGAGTTAAAACGCTTTTAATCTAATGAGAAAATTTCTTAAAAGGTCAAAATTACTTATTTTCCATAAAATTACAATAGCAATTATCTTAAGAAACTTTAGCATCAGAACCAACAAATGTGGCTATGTAATTTCCTAGTTCTAAACGCATGTACATGTAAATAGCACGCTCAGTCACTAGGATCTATCTATACCTTTGCAGTTATCTGTAATAATAAAATTAATTCTCAACTTCGATCACTGCATTAAAAAAAAAGTACAGTCATCTGAAATTGATGGCTCATCCTCGTTTGTTAAAAATAGGCTTCATTCTTGGTCCAAAGTGTATAAGGGATCAACAACCTCAAAAAGGTTAATGCCCACAATTTAGAAGCGAAGTATACACTGCAAACGTTGTTTTCCCCAAAGCGAGGTCTACTTGTTAATATAACGGTGCCTACCGACAACTATGTAAGCTAGTAAACCCACTTCCGAAGCTGCTTTTAAAGAGATCAATTTTGGTAAACAAGAACTGAAAGCGTATTTCTGATCACTTTTTACACCCTTCAGGTGGGAGGCGCTGCGGCACAATCCATCAACAATCTTAGTCCACAGGCACAGTTTCGACCTAGCATGGGGTGCTAAACCCTGAAGTACGGAGCTTCAGTGCCGCAGGACCTCCAACCGTCCAGCGGAAATTACAGCGAATGGACCAAAAAAGTGTGTTGACCCCCCCACCCATCCCGTCCCCAAATCCAGCCTACACAGATACCACCACGGAGCCGATTTTCGAAGACAGCTATGGGCTGCTCCTTCCTCCCAAGTCTGACAGATAAGAAGCGCCCTCTCAAGAGAGATCCGGCCCTCCAGAACGCAGCGGTAGGGAGTGACCTGCGGTCCCCAAGAAGCAGCAGGACGCAAAGCTTTCCCGAAGCAAGTCCAAACGCCCGGGCTCCCAGGCCCCTCCCAGCCGGCGAGCGAGGAAGGGCAGAGCAAAGGGTGAAGGTGGCAGAGCTGAGACTGGAAAACTGTCCCACAGGGCTTGCAGGACACCGGCCCACAGCGAAGGGCGGGGTGCCCTCTGTCCTCCCCAGGTCCCCGCCCCGGCCGCTCCCCGCTGGGCACCACGCTGAAGCGGCCCTGAGGACGGCCCAACTCCGCCCTCAGAGGCCCGGGCTACCTCAGGACTTGAGACCGCCGCCGCTCCCCGCAGCAGAGTCCAGACGAACCACTCCGAGTTCCCGCCGTGTCGCCCCACAGAGCCGCCAGCAGAGCGTGGGGTTCCTGCGCCAGAAGCCTCGGGCTCAGGCGACCACGCCTCCCGCCCGCCCCCACGCGACCCCGCCAACCACGCGCTCACGCCCCCAAGTGCCGGAGCCTTCAGCTCGCGGCGCGCGGCATGCCGGGACTCGGGCTTCCGGGCCACGTGATCCCGTGCTGCCCGGTAGTGACGTCACAGCGCGCGCGTGGCGAGGCGCCTCTTCCGCAAACAAGAGTCGTGGATGGCTAGACGGTGAGTGTGTGGCTCCGGCGCTGGGTCCGTACCCTTTGTGTGTGGCGGCCGCCGGGTGGAAGGGGAGCTCTGACTGCTGGCCGGGCTGCTCGGCGGACACCGGTACCCCTTGGCGCGGAGCGCGCCCGGGTCGGAGAGACCCGAGAGCGGCTTCAGGACTTCCAGGCTGTCGGAGCCGGAGCGGCCAGCCGCCTGGCCTGCGCGGAAGGCTGGAACCCGAGCCGGGCCGCCCCGGGCGGCCCTGTGCGTCCTTCGGCCTGAGGAGACCTGGCTGGCTGGCTGGCGGTTCAGACATGGAGCTCACCTGCTGGAGCTCGAGCGCCTGGCCCGTCGTCCCCGGGCAACCTCGGGGGTGACTGCCGCGCAGGTCACGGAGATGCCGGGCAGGTCGTTGATGCGCATCCACGGCTGTGTCTATCGACTCTTTACCCGAGTCTTTCTTCCAGGGTTCCGAAGGGCAGTCCTCTTGCGTCGGGAGCTTAATCATTATTCCACTGGGATGTCGGGCCCAAACATGCGTACCCATTTCTGGGGTCGTTTGAAATTCTGTGCTGTTTATTCTGACTGAATGGTCTTTAGGGCATCTCATCTGTGGAAATATCACAGATAAATATAAATAAATTTAACTTACATTCCCAATACTGAATTTAGGCTTTACATTTACAGTTAAAACTAATTATAGCTAAAGATAATAAATTGCTTTGATTTATTTGGAATTAAAACCGGTTTCTACTTCTGATTAGGAAATAATTAGCAAGGAGGAGAGCTAGGGACTTGATAATTTGGTGGGCAGCTTTATTAGATAATTATTTTAAGTAGTTATTCATAAAATTACATTTATGGGTAATTCTTTTTCTCTGTTTCAGTTCTTCCAGTTTTGGCACGTCTTGGTATTTTGTTACCTCAAACCTTGGGTAGTAAAAGCTAATATCCTTTCAAACCCTTACTGATTTAGAGTGATTTTTTACCCATTCCGTTAAGTGACTATTTCTGCTCTAGAGAGAAGAAGAAATACTCAGAAGACTTTGTCTCTCTCTTTGTAACTTTTAAGTTCTGAATTTGCTGAATCTTACTGAGTTTTGGACTTTTGCTTTCTCTTCTCCACTTGGTTTTAATAATACAGCCTAACGTTTTAATAGTGGTATATATAAGCTGTAAACTTTCTGAAGACTCACTCACAGTGCCTTATTGAGCTTTTCTGTAGTAGGAGTTAACTAAACTTGTTGAAGTACTTATTAAGTTCTTATCCAGTAAATAGTTCACTTATTTCTCTCCAACTCCCATTTCACACATAGGCCTAAATACATTTGAAAAAGATTAATGGTCCTTAAGTTGCTGGCTGAGTCTTGAAACTTTTTGTCCAGCCATTCTGCTTTCTTGGATTTCTAATCTCATTCTGACTCCCATTATGAAATAAGTATTTTAGCAGTCAGCTGTAGGTTCCCAGACTTTTCTTGTTCTTTGTGTTGATTTTCTGTGGTGCCAGCAAAATCTCAGCCTCACCAGGTTCTGATGTCATTTAAAGGAATGTGATACAATCTACTCAGTTAAAATTGTGCTCTTCTTAAGCTGTGTATGTGATACCTTTCAGATGTCAGATTGCAGTATGAATCTCTTAAGTTTTGCAGGGGTTTTTGGATGCAAAATGTTGTATTTGGAATGGATGGGCACAGGGAAATATGTGTGATTGGGTCACTTTGCTGTACAACAGAACTTGACAAAACATTGTGAATCAACTATATTTTAATAATAATAAGTAAATAAAATATATTTCCTGGAGTTCCCACTGTGGCACAGCAGGTTAAGGATCCAGCTTTGCCAGATCTGTGGCATAGGTCGCAGCTGTGACTTGGATCTGATCTCTGGCCCAGGAACTTCTATATGCTCCAAGTGTGGACAAAAAAGGAAAAAAAATTAAATGTTCTGTTGTGCCCTAATGAATTTGTTACAGTGTCCAGAACATAGTTTGCGAAACAAGACTGTAGAGTAAGGGACAGGATAAAAATGGAACTGACTTTGTCAGTTTTATTTTTTACTTTTATTTATTTTTTTGCTTTTTAGGGCCTCACCCCCAGCATATGGAGGTTCCCAGGCTAGGGCTCAAATTGGAACTATAGCTGCTGGTCTACCCACAGTCACAGCAACACCTGATCTGAGCCGCATCTGCAACCTACACCACAGCTCGCGGCAACGCCAGATCCCTAACCCACTGAGTTAGGCCAGGGATCGAACCCAAAACCTCGTGGTTCCTAGTCGGATTCGTTTCTGCTGTGCCACAACGGGAACTCCCCTTTTTAAATTATTTTTTATTTAAAAAAGTTTCTTTTTATCTTGTCAGTTTTAATGCCAATGATTCCTTTTGTGGATAAGATTGTGAAAGTGTAATCAACTATATTCCAATAAAATTTTAAAAAAGAGAGAGTAGAAGTGTTCCAGGATTATAATCAGTACTTCCATATTATCATTTTCAAGAATTCATATGCAGTCTATATCAATTGATAACTGTTTTCAGTATTCTCAGATGAATTTTTGTAAACTAGTTGATCGCTGAAATTAAATGGCTTGTTTCTGGTATAAATTGTTTTTTAAATCTCAGCAGTAGTGTTTACAAGTAAGAATCAAATTTTTGCCATTTCAGTGTTAGTTCATGAAGTTGTGCCATCTAAGTAATCAAAAATGGAAAATTCGGCAAAAGCAGAGGAATGTGAAAAGCTCTCTCTTAAAGAGGCAAAAACATCAATAGATTCAGAAACTGAATCTTCATTCAGTATTGATGAAAATACAACCTCTCCCGGGACCAGGCTTTCTGAAAAGGCTCCTACTTGTGGGCTAGTGGGCTCTCCAAAAAAGAGAAAAATGGAGTTTGAGGACGATCTTGTAAAGGAAAGTTCTAGTTGTGGGGAAGACACTCCATCCAAGAAAAGAAAACTTGATGCTGGAATTGTCCCAGAGGAAAAAGGTTCTGGAGATGATGAAGGCATTTCAAGGAAAAGAAGAATGGAAAGTGATGGTTTTACAAAAGATGAACCTTCTACTGGAGATGGCACTCAGAAAAAGAGAAAAATAGAACTTGAGGATGTTCCCGAAAAGCGAAAGGTGTGTTGAATTTATTTTTTAGTAATGGAATATATCAAATTTAAATGTGGAGCAGTTGTGAAATAATACTGTTTTTTACATAATTTAAGAATGTTCTGGGAGTTCCCCTCATGGCTCAGCAGTAGGGAGCCCAACTAATATCCATGAGCTTGCAGGTTGGATCCCTGGCCTTGGGTGGGTTAAGGATCTGGCAGTGCCATGAGCTACAGTGTAGGTCGCAGACGAGGCTCAGATCTGGCTGCTGTGGCTGTGGTGTAGGCCTGCAGCTGCAGCTCCAACTTGACCCCTAGCCTGGGAACTTTGGTATGCCTGGAGTGTAGCTGTAAAAAAAAAAAAAAAAAGGATATTCTATTTTTAATAGATATCTTTGTAAACTAGGGTTTAAGTCATAATTCAGTTGTTCTTATTTAGGTAAAACTTCTGCTTATGAGATAATGTTATTTCAGAAGTCTTTGAATAGAAACTTAAAAGGCAGTTTTTACAGTTTGCTTTTTCTTTGTGTTCTCAAAAAGGCAAAAGAGTATAAAGTCCAGATGAGTTACCTCTTTTCCTTTTTAATTAGTTGTTCGTCTTTTTTTGTGTGTCTTGAAGTAGTTGAGATTATCATGTAAAAAATAAATTTAAAAATAATACCCAGCTTTACATTCTTTTCTTAATGTAATTCCATAAACTCTTGTTTCCAGCTTCTTGTTAGGGTGATTATATACAATTTTAGCTAAGCCTGGTATTTAGCAGGGATGTTATAAAGCAAGGGTTAGTAAGCCATTTTCATCTGGGATTACTATATTGTAACAATCTGAGGTGGATCTGGATTACTCTGAATGAGTAAAATTCTGCCATCAGGGAAGAAAGTGGCAGATAGGCCAGGTGTTTGTCCTTAGTGGAATTTGAATCCTTGTAATACAGAGCATCTTGTATTATAAACATAGTTTGCAGACTTTGACTAGCAGTAAAACCCTTTTTTCAAGAGAAAATCTTAAACCTCCTACTGATTTTATGTATCAGATGAAGCACTTTGGTTGACCAGAGAAGTGGGGAAATCTGAAGCCCTTTACCTACCTGGCATTGTTACAGAATGCTTCAGGATCTTAGATGAGGGCACAAATTGAAACTGTTGAATTAGGTTAATAGCAGGCAAATAATAGAAATCACTGACACTGAATGTAGCCTATTGAGCTCTAACCTCTTTGTGTATTATCATCTTATTTAACACCCACAACAGTTATATGTAATATAATTGTTTGTATTTATCCACTTGTAGGCACCTCATCCACTGAGTGAGATTTACTGAATTGTGTAAATCAGAACTCTGGAAGAGTACTGGTGTTATTAAAACATTGGTACTAAAATTATACAAACGAAAGATTAAGATGAAAACTTTTTAAATAAAGAGTTGGTTTTTAACAATAGGGAATAGGAAAACTTTGCATGTGATTATAATCAGTGGGATTTCTGTGGTTATGCCATTGCTTAATAAAGTTTACCAATTTCAGTAGAATTTTATCCGTATATAGGTCAGATGCTCTTTTAGACTTATTTTCGCCTTGTTCAGTTTCTTAATTTTGTTTCATTCTTTTATTTTCAGAACTTGGAAGAAGGACACAGCTCAGCAGTGGCTGCTCACTACAATGAACTCCAGGAAGTTGGTTTAGAGAAACGTAGCCAAAGTCGAATTTTTTACCTAAGAAACTTTAATAATTGGATGAAAAGTGTCCTCATTGGTATGATTGGTTTTTGATTTATAACTTGGATTTTTTTTTTTTTTGGTCTTTTTCTTTTTGCTATTTCTAGGGCTGCTTCTGCAGCATATGGAGGTTCCCAGGCTAGGGGTCGAATCGGAGCTGTAACTGCCAGCCTACTGCCACAGCCACAGCAACACGGGATCTGAGCCACGTCTGCAGCCTACACCACAGCTCACAGCAACGCTGGATCCTTAACCCACTGAGCGAGGCTAGGGATTGAACCCGAAACCTCATGGTTCCTAGTTGGATTCATTAACCACTGAGCCACGACGGGAACTCCTATAATTTGGAATTTTTAATTTTAGCTCGTGTCTCATTTTTTTCTCCCCAAATGGTTAATCATACAGAAAGCTACTATTTTTTTAGGTACTAGTCACTTAATCCTCAGACCTTGGTTAAGTAAAACTGGAGCCAAAACTAAATCTAGGCCTTTGAGGTAAATTCTTTTGTATTTACATATGGTTGACTACATAAGATATTGATGAGTGCTTACTTGGTATCAACTTAAGTTAGTCAGGCTTTCAGAAAGCAGTTGTACTTCTTATTTATTTAGGGTTAAGTTTACTTAGTGGTGTTAAATAATCTGTTTTACTCTAATAGTTTTGGAGCAATGATATATTGTTGAATTAAACATTCAAGTTCCATATAGTCAAGAAAATGGACGTTGCCATGATTTTTTTATTTTAGATTTTTAATCTGTAAAGGTCATGTATGTTGACTGTCTTTTGAACTTGTTTTTCTTATACGGTGTGTGGAGAAAAAATGAAGTTTACTTTAAGGATTGAGGAAGACATTCAACTTTTTGGACAGCATCTTATCTGTGGAAACTCACTTTTGAAATGCAAGTCAGTGGAGGAAATATGATTCAAGATATATTTATTGCTTTGTGTATTGAGTACATTAAATAGCCACTTAATTGAGATTAGAGAATTTTTTAAAGCTAGTATATTTAAATTTTGGTTTCTGTTTTTGTTTTTTAAAAGTCAACCTCAGGAAAAGAGTGCTTTTGTAGTTACACTGTAATGAATTAAGGGCTAATTGTGGCTACTTTCTATTAATTCTGACAATAATTTACTAATTTTTAAAGATAAATTATCCATTCTGAGATGTGTTAGGACTGGGAACTGGACTCATTTCAAACACATTTTAATATTTTCTATCTCAGCTTTTCCATTCATCATCCTCAGTAATGCAGATAACTTATCATTGGGTATTTTTCCTGATGTGTCATCTATTCATGTATTTATTTATTGAATAAGTATTTTTAAGTTCAGCCATATTTTTTCACATTGTTATATTATTTTTATAAATAGGAAAATGGGTAGTTTTTAGAAACACTTGGACTTAGCGAAATTCCTCTCTCAGCATCTGGGTATCCATTTCTTCTTGAGCTATTTTACCAACTCTCAGTGCTTCTCTCTCTGTACCTGTCTTACTGATCCTGTAATCAGGGTGTTCTGTGTCACATTTCCTCACTGGCTTTTTTCTTTCTATTCTCAACACCCACCCACTCTTTGTCATTCATTTTCTCTTCCTTGTTGGTGCTTATGGATTGGTAATAGTTGAGTATGATTCTTAAGTATGAAAAAAGATACCTTTAAATGTTTCATGAAGACTACCCCTCTCATTAGTCTTAATGTGAGGAAATAAGATTTTATAGTTCTTGCTGTTTTCACTGTTTCCATATTGTATTTTATGCTATTTTCTTAAGAGTCGTAGCAAAACCTTAAATATGGAACATTTATACTTCTATTGAAATTAAGATCCTGCAGACAGTGAAAGGCAGAAGTATCTATACAGAATAGTACTAGCAGTCAAAATAGTACACATAGGAAATAGAAAGCATTAAAGTCAGAGTGACAGGAAGAGTAGATCTAGGACTCAGTATTTTATCAAATTTTAGAATTGCTGAATATTTTAGTTGTCTAAGAATATTAACATACCTTTAACTATTATTTGAACCATCTGGCTCGTGATGTATGGGGACCTTCTGATAACACTTGTTGGCTGTAATGTGATTTGGTAGATTGGGATAAAAGATTCCATTTTTACTGCAGAGTTTTTAAGAATTCTGATAATGGTGAAATTAAGAGGTATGTATAGTTTTTTGACTATTCTTACATTTCTTTTGGAGATAGGCTTGACATCTTTTATCAAAATCAAGCTTTCTTGTCCCATAATTATTTTTATTAGGTATATAAGTTGAACAGTTGGCTTTGGAAAGAGAACTACGAAAAATTATGAATGGTTTTTCTTTTATCAGAAGGAAGCATTGGGTATTCTTGTATTAATTAGAATTTTAAATGTCTGCTATTTAATATTGAATCTGATTCTGAAAGTAACTTTCAAAAACCTTGCTTCACTTCTGAAATATCTGACATATACTCTTTTATCTTTAATGCTAGAGGATCAAGTTAATTAACTCTTAGTCACGTTTTTAAATATTTCCCAAGTGTTAGCAAGTAATTATATTAATGAATCTGTTTATTTTATATGTCAGGCAGAAGTTAGTAGGTTAGGGGTAAGAGTTTATGTTTTAGTAAAAATGGAAAAGTCCTCATTTATTATGACTTTTTCTCTTTTTTAGGAGAATTTTTAGAGAAGGTGCGGCAGAAAAAAAAAACGTGATATCACTGTTTTGGACCTGGGATGTGGTAAAGGTGGAGATTTGCTCAAATGGAAAAAGGGAAGAATTGACAAGCTAGTTTGTACTGGTAAGATAGAACAGTGATTACAGTGGATTAAAGCATAATGGAACAAAGGGAAGAAAATCTCATTGTTCACCCTTGGAAGGATCAAGGAAGCTTACTCATTATTCTGAAATTCATAAATTAAGGGGGGAAGTGAGTTATTTATTTTCTCTGTCCCCATATGAACCATATTGCAAAGTAACCAGATGTTTGAAAAGAGAACATTCCTCTTTATTGGAAAATCATAATAAATAAATTTTCTACCATTGCTGAAATAATAGATCTAAACAACAATCGTAAAAAGATGCCAGACCTATTAGGGGAAAGGTTGAAAGTGACTTAACCAGATGAATCAAAAACTGAACCTACTGGTCAGTCTTAACCCTGAAGAGGGGCAAACAGGCATCATGCTCTTTCCCGCACATGGGCGACAATGAGTGCCCCGCACCACCTCACTTGGCGCTTGTCATGTTTCAGTTTCAGAACCACAGTACAATTATAGAAATTAAAACTGAGGCTTTAAAAGTATTTTTAATTCATGACCGATAAAATTTAGTGGGAAGACTAGCATTTAAAAATATTTTTGCGAATTCCTTTAGAGAGGCTGGGCTAGTAGAAAACAGCTGGAGTCTCACACCTGTTTCTGCATAAGCATGTTGAGATGTGTTTTATTTGATAAGTAATTGTATTTTCAGATAATTGAGGAGGTTTGTCTTTGCCACATCAAAATCCAACAAGTGGTAGTTCCTTAAAAGTTAGTTACAATGAGGAATCTGAAACTGAAGTGATGGACTTTTCATGTTCTATTGTTTATTATTATGATTATTAAATTTTTATGGCTGCATCAGAGGTATATGGAAGTTCCTAGGCCAGGGCTTGAATCCAAGCTGTAGCTGTACCAACTGCCTGATCCTTTAACCCACTGTGCCAAGCCAGGGATTGAACCCATGCCTCCACAACAACTTGAGCCGCTGCAGTTGGATTTTTAGCCCACTGCACCACGGTGGAACTCCTCATATTCTGTTATATTTAAATCCATCCATCTGTTTTGCACTTTGAATGGATCTTTTGCCCTGTGAGATTTTGTAATATATGGAAAATAATGTTCACTAAAGTCATACAGATCTTCTGAATGTTGGCATCAAGAAATCACTTTTGTTTAATGTCACCATCAGTCAAAAAACTATTGGAAAGATGCCCAGCACATGGTGGTAGGTGGAAGTTTTTCACTTGAAAGCTCAAATTTATCATTGGTAACAAATTGCTTCCATGAAGTGGCAGGCTCACCTTGTTCATTCAGGAAAATGGCTGTCAGATTACTAGGTCTGAATAACCAGCTTGTCTGTCTATGCTTCTTTCAAGTGAAATTATTTTATATGAAAAAGTGCCCAGTACAGCTCACAACACAGTTAAGGGCAGATCTTTTCAGACTTTGTTGTGTAGCAGAAATGTTGTGTTACCTTCCATTTCATCACACAGTGTAATAAGCCAAGATTTAATAAAATTAATTTGTACTGCTTTATCAACGACATTCTTAAATGAAATTGGCTTTTTTTTTTCTTTTTTCTTTCTCTGCTGGTTTATAGCAGTCAAAACTGTGTTTACCAAGTATTGCCAGTACCTTTGGTTCTCCTACCTGGTGTTCATGATAAGGTGCCCGCTGCCAGTGCTTTTGCACCAGCAGTGCAAACCTCAACACTGGGAAAAGGCAGGTGACATTTATTAAGAAAATGTAAAAAGCTGGGCATATAGGGTTAGGTTTTATAATTGAATTTGGAATCTAAATTTTTTAAGCATTTAAAAATCCTGATAGAACTTTTCTGTTGTCAGTACCTCTTGAGAAAGCTTTAATTCCTTTTGAAAATAATGGAGCATTTACTTTTGAAAATAATGGGGCCTTTTGTTTTCTAAGGCACGATTCCATGCCACAGTTTGTCAGTTGAGATAAAGTCTAGATTGTGCCCCTTTTTTGCATTTCCATTTTAGCTCTGTGGGCCTTCGTTGACATTACTAACTCTTGTCCCCCTTCCAGACATTGCTGATGTTTCTGTCAAACAGTGTCAGCAGAGGTATGAGGACATGAAAAATCGTTGTCGTGACAATGAATATATTTTCAGTGCAGAATTTATTACTGCTGATTGTTCAAAGGTATTTTTTTGGTCTATTTTTTGTGTTTTTAGGTTGGGTAAATGATTTAAAAATCAGCTCTTTTTTAAAAATGTGCTTTGAGATGTTAAAATGTTAGGACATGCATTTTCAGTTTCAACCAGAAATTCTATTCATGATAAATTTCCTTTAATGACCCTCTGAGTACTGCTAGGGATTTTTAGCTTTTAATCATTTTGACTTTGGAAATCATGTGTTGCTTTTCTGCATATACAAGATTTATTTTTAATGTTTAAAATAGATCTGAACTTATGTTTTGTTCACCTGATAACCTATTTGGGTGGTTTCTCAGCATCTCAGAATCTGGTGTCTTCCACTTTCCACCTGTTGGTGAACTTCTTTAACATCTAATGTTTGGAAGACTTACAAAGGCACCTCCCGTGAACTCTGTCTTATCTGACTTTAGCTCATGAAGCTATTACTTTAATCTTAAACATTGTGTTTGCAGTTGTAAAAGTGGAAAGGAGAAGTGGTAGGACACTGCTGGGAAGTTGGAAACGTTTAAAAATGCTTTTGCATTTTTTAAAAATGCCCCAAAAGCCAGCTTTGTGTTTTTCTTTAAACCCAAGTTATTGTTTATTATTTTTCATTAGTTTCCAAGTAGAGTCAATTAAAGGATTGACTCCTTTAAATGTCAAAATTGATGAATACTTTTTTAAGTGTGATTTTAGAATCTCTAGTTTTTAAAATCACTGTGAAAATGGGAATCATATTCCACAGAATAAGAAAGAAAGAATATTTTTATTATGACCCTTAAGACATGTAATAAAGGAGGTAGGAAGGGAATCTCCATTTTTATTTTAAGGACTCTAATTCTAGAAGTTAATTCACTGAGAAGTTTTTATGTTGCAGCCAACTTCAGAAATTTGACCCACTTTAATTTGTCTCAGGAACTTTTGATCGATAAGTTTCGTGACCCAGAAATGTGCTTTGACATCTGCAGTTGTCAGTTCGTCTGCCATTACTCGTTTGAGTCCTACGAGCAGGCTGACATCATGCTCAGAAATGCCTGTGAGAGGCTGAGCCCTGGAGGCTATTTTATTGGTACCACTCCTAATAGCTTTGAATTGATGTAAGTACTTTTAAATATATTGTGGTTGTAAAACACTCAGAAATATGCTTATTTTTATTTTTTTTAGACTGCACTCATGGCACGTGGAAGTTCCTGGGCTAGGGATCAAACCCAAGCTGCAGTTGTGACCTGCACCGCAGCTGTGGCAATGCCAGATCCTTAACCCACTGCGCCACAAGAGAACTTCCAAAATAAGCTTATTGTTGAGTAGCAAATGCTTATCAGAAATAAAGTTTATAAAACATGCCATGTTGATCACACAAGGGCTGAGCACACTGTTAATGTAGATACTCAAAATTTAAATTGAAAAGCCAGATTTACAGACAAACCTTTACACATCTTTATGTGTAAGTTGGAGACTGATGTTACATCGAGCCAAAAGCCAGAGGTGGTATTGCTAGATGAATTCTAGATGAGATATGAGGCACTGGACTTAACCAGCTGTCAGCTGCTTTCAGCCTAATTTTATTAATGAGATTGTTAATGATTTTTTAGTGTATTGCTTCTTGAAAGTAGCTCAAATCCAATTAAAAGCTAATCAAATGTCTTCCTAAAATTGTGCTATCTGTATTAGAACAAGTTCTACCTAATAACAAATTTAATCTTTTTATTTTGATTTGGGGATAACCTTTATAGAAGACGCCTTGAAGCTTCAGAAACAGAATCATTTGGAAATGAAATATATACTGTGAAATTTCAGAAGAAAGGAGATTATCCTTTATTTGGCTGCAAGTATGACTTCAACTTGGAAGGTGTTGTGGATGTCCCTGAATTCTTGGTCTATTTTCCATTGCTAAATGAGTAAGAATGTCATTAATCTGCTACTGTTCTCTTTTTGCCATAAGAGAGAAAGAAAAGGAAAAAAAAATCAGTACTTCTAGTCATCTTATTTTAAGTGGGATCCAAAGAAGTATAGCTTTGTTTAAAGAAAAAAGGGCCGGGGGGGGGGGGGGGGGGGCTGGGGTTAACCTCAAACCCAGGGTTGGTGCCGCAGATTTCTTATTTTTTGTTCCTGAAATTATCCAGTAGGTAAGAAAGAGAGCCTATTGCCCTCAGCTTATGGCAGAAAATAATTGATTCTACAAGTAGCAAAAGATTTTTTTTAAAAAGTAGCTGCTTTTACCTTTAGTAACATAAGATGAGTCTTCCCAAAGCAGAGATCCTCCTTTTGACAAAGATAGATATTAGAAGTTGTTTTATTTTTCACCAAATCTTATGAAATTGCCTATGTCTCTTGGGCACTGGTGTTAATAAAATCTTGATTTGGGAATGTTTTCAATGGTGCACCTAATTTCCTAGGAGTCCTGGCAGACCAGACACAGGAAGAGCTAGGGTTTCGGGCTTTATCAGGGAAGGTTTGAGGACCTTGTGACACCCCCCTGGTCTAAGGGCTTCCCTGACAGGGAGAGAGGAAGGGTCAAGTTCAGTGCAGGCTATGTCACAGCTGACCAAACTGCTTCCTGCTTGGAGTTCCCTTATGGCCTAGGATTGTCGTCCCTGTGGCTCAAGTTCAATTCCTAGCCTGGCAACTTCCATAAGCCTTAGGCATGGCCAGAAAAAAGCCTCCCCCACAAAGCAAACACCCCCCCCCCAAAAAAACATGTCTTTATTAACTGAGGAAAAAGAAGAGCTTTATTTTTTGCTTGTGTTGGTTGGTGATTATTTGAATTGTATCTCAGGCAGCTTATAAAATTATGGATGTCAGATTTTCAGGAGTTCCATAGTATATAAGAGTTTTATACAGTAATAAGAAAAAAATTAGCATGTGACTGAACATTGGAAAATATGCACAATTTATAAATATGAACTATAAGATTTGAAAATTTAAATCACATTTTCCTTAAAATCAGCAAACTTAGAAATTGTTATGTTCTTCAACTTAATGAAAGAAGTAATTAACATTTTTAGCATGTCATTTTACATGTTTTGTATGTTAGCTGATATTTTTGGTTGACAAAGTTGGTAATTTGAGTATACCCCAAAAGAATAAAGAATAAAATGAAAGTTTTTGTTTTTAATGATAAGCAAACACTAGCCACTTTTTCTGTTTAAATTGTCTGATGATAAACATAAATTCAAAGTCATCACTTTACTATCTACATTTTAAAAAAATTATTTATTGAAGCATATTCAGGGAGACAGTCTGAAAATGCATAGGAATTTTGAGATGTCCTTTTGCCATTTCATTAATATGCTTTTATGTGTGGCAGACCTATTCAAATTGGTCATTGAGTCTCAGTTCTTTGTAATTATGCTATATCTTAGGTATAAAACTTGGTTTTATCTCTGAAGGCTCATTTTGGGTATTTATGATAAAAAATGAACTGTCTGCAGTAGAAGAGACTTCAACTTTACTCCAGTTGTCCCTCCAAGGAGGGACTCTTGCCTTACACATGCCTCTTACATACAAATCCAGGGGGTCCTCAAATGTTTCCTGCACCCCCATCCCCTCACCTGTCACCTCACAAGCCCTCCCATCTATCTTTTCAGAGTTTTTTTTCCCTTTCTTCGTCTCCTCGTTTACCTGCTGCCGGAAATCATCCTCACATAGTAAACAACTTTGACAGATGCAGCAGGGAAAGATACACAGAGCCTAACAGGAAGACGTAATATAATTGAGGAATTAAGGAAGCTGGTCTTTTGGGGCCGCACCCACACCACAGCTCACGGCAGCACTGGATCCTTAACCCACTGAGCAAGGCAGGGATGGAACCTGCATCCTCACGGATACTAGTCAGATTCATTTCTGCTGAGCCACAATGGGAACTCCCAAGTGATGTTTAAATTAGCTTCTAAAGGATGACGCATTGGCCAGTGGAGTCAGGAAGGGAGAGTGTCCTGTCATAAGGAACCGCATGTGTGAAGACCCCAAGGTGGGACAGAGCTTAGCTGAAGGAAACCCGTTGTGACTGGGTCTTAAGGAGTCAGTGTCCAAGTGGCTCCAGATGAGGCAGCATTCCTGCATAGATGAAGGCCTTCAAGGCCATGTTACAGACTTGACTTGTGCCCAAAGTGTGCTGCAGAGCCATGAAAGGGGTCAAGGAGGAAAGGGACGTGTGCACTTTGAAGGTTACCCTGACTGCAGTTGGAAAATTGGTTGAGTGTAAGAATAGAAGCAGGGAGATAGTGAAGTGGTACAGCTGTTGGGTGGACGGGGTTGCTGGAGCAGGATGATGGTTTATGACAGAGTCAGAGTGGGCCTGTTTGGAGTAGGTTTTATAGGTAAACGGAGAGGCTGTAGTTGGGGACCAACCACAGGGGCATGGGAGGGGCTGATGTGGAGAACTCCGAGGTTTCTGGTAGGAGTCTGTTAGATGAACTTGCTGAAATAGCAAAGGTGGGCAGGAGAACAGGCTAGTGGGATTCAGATCCGGGTATGTTACAGTCCTGGTGTGCTAAATGAGTGACAGAAGAGAGGCCTCAGCTGTGGTACTTTGCAAGCTGTGTGAGTTGGGTGACAGGGAGCTGGCCTCCGGACTACACTCTTCAGAATCTGGACATTTGGAAGTTGTAAAATGATCTGGGAAGAAGCAATCTAAGGTATAGGACAAAAGTCAGTAGTGTGTCTTCCCAGGAAATCCAAGAGAGGAAAGAAAATATTTTAAGAAGGAAGTTGGCAGCTATTTTCCGTGCGACGTGAGAGAGCAAGTTAAATGAGGCGGAGTTGGTAGAAAAGTGTTCCTTATGGCCCTTGTCCCCACCTCAGAGCCTTTCATCTCACTTCACAATAACAGAGCCCCCTGTGACCCAGTGAGATTTAACTTCGTGTTTCCTTACAGGCCTGGCCACTGGTGTGTTGCTCTCCACCCATTTTGCATCATCCTCTTATGAATTTGTAAAGGTTTTTAGTTAAGCCCAGAAGATGTCACTGTTGTGTGAGGAGTTACAGATATTTTGGAAGCCTTTTCATTAAATGATCTTTTTTGGACAGAATGGCGAAGAAGTACAATATGAAACTAGTCTACCAAAAAACGTTTCTGGAATTCTATGAGGAAAAGATAAAGAACAATGAAAATAAAATGCTGTTAAAAAGAATGCAAGCCCTGGAGGTGAGTGTTTAGAACTAGAGCGGTTGTAGTAAACTTGTTTGGCTGTTTCTGAGATTTCCTTTCAGGGGCACGGACGCACTCAGTACATAAATTACACAGATATGTAAATCTGAGCCACCTCCAGACTCTTCAATGATTTGGACAGAGCTGAGTACAAAAGCTTTCTCTGGTGGGTGCCCAGGAAATACCTGATGAATGAAGGATGCCCTCATGAATTCTGCTTTCTTAAGAGGTACTGCTTTAACCTGGGAATTCTCAGGACTGTTGGCCTCTGGGACTGCTCTGTGTACTGCAGGCTATTATTGAGCAGCACCCTGGCTTCTGGCCACTGTGGATGTCCCAAAGATGAAACACCTTGAAAATAGCAAACAGATAGCTAAATTTCTAATGTCTGAGCTTGCTGTAGGATACTTATAGAGAAAGGGGGGAAAGAAGATACCAAAGTAAACATTTCTGGATCATTTTCTTAAAAGTGGTTCTTTGCTAGCTGGTCTGTTGTAACAGGACAAAAAGAAATTAAAACTTTGTAGAGTAGATGGTTGTTAAAATAGTTTATGTAGTTCATTGTTTTATGTGCATTACAAAGCACCTTGCTTCGTAATATAAAGAGCCAGTACTTAAAATGGATTAAAAATAATGCTTGAAGTAATTTAAATAAACGTTTGGCCAGCTCCCCTTAGAAACAGCATTTTTCGAGGCCTTTCTTCAGATTCCCATAGAAATGTGGAGACTGCCTTATTGGAGGCTGGATATTTCCTTCTTGAACTCCCAGGGTTCTGTTGACTGAGTGTTTCATGTGTGTTATTTCTAGTTGTTGTTCATACTTCCATGGCTGTTAAGCCACCATAATGTTCATATGAATGTTTAGCTCTTCTGGTGGTAATTTCCTTCAGCTTTGAGTTGTAGCAGAAAAAAACCTTTGACTGGGAGTTGGGGAGGTGTGAGTGTTTGCTGTCCAGTGGTCCTTGGTGGTGATTCAGGATGCTGTTGATCCTTGTGTTGAATCTCTTTTTGCAGGTGCTCTGATCATGCTCAGCATCGACCACACAGTTGCTTTGTTCAGAGACAATTTCCTTCGCTTTTTTTTTTCATATTTCAGAAGTATGTGTAGTTTGTATTCCTGAAGTAATACTTAGACATTATTGTCTTAATTATTTTATTTCAGTGATTTGGTGTGTTTAATTCTGAACTGTAAATTTCAGTGTAATGTCTCAACTAAAGAATTTCATGTGCTTCCCTAGCCATACCCTGCAAGCGAGAATTCCAGACTTGCCTCTGAGAAGGCAGATGACTATGAACATGCAGCAAAGTACATGAAGAACAGTCAAGTGAGGTTACCTTTGGTGAGTTTTCATTTTTTAACACGTTTTATAGAAAATAGAAACTTAGAAAATTATTTCACTAGTTTACAGTACTTGGGTTCACTGAATTACAAATCAGATACTATACATTAATCTGTCTCTCTTAAGTTATGGTGTCTTTTTATAGCTGTATAATATAGAATAAATGAACTGAGAATGGAGTGTTTTATTTGAGTAAGGAGGGGAAAATTATAGGCTTGGCCTTGAGCGTTTCCTTGTTATATCATTAAATCTTAACCAAAACACTACTGACTCACAGTGTTTATAGGTAAAATTTAGGGACTTACGAAGTTAGATGGGGAAAAATTACATTTTGATTTTCATTGACTTCTGTGTGGAAGTTTACATTTTCCTCAATTATGAATGTAAGACAACCACAGCAGCGGTATTAGCTCTAGCTGTGACTTTGTCATCAATAGAAATTATAGATATTTGTGTAACGCATTTCTGCTCACATCTTAGAGAAATATTTACATTCATTACTTCTTCAGAATGATATTAGTTACTAGACTTGCCACTATATTCTGTTACTCAGTGCTTTTGCAAAGTATCAAGTATATCACTAAATACAATTTATTTCCTTTGTATGATACATACTTTATCTTGTGATTTCTCTTATAAAAACACAAAAATCTTACTCCCTCATGTGGGGTTATTTGATGTTTCAAGATAGGCCTTTTTATTTTTTTATTGTCCAAGTTAAAAATGTGAGATTGGTATTTTTTCCAGTTACACATACACAAAAATACCATCTTTATTCAGATTTAGCCTTTGGTTGAGAATCAATGGTTTAGAGAGTTTGGCACAGGGCAAAAGTGGTAAGAAAATGACATTAAAGGTTAACCTCCTTGATTTCTGTTGTATGTTCGGATCATAGTAATAGTAATGGTCATTGTATTTTTATAGCAAAGTTAGGGCATCTCTGTCCATTACTGATTTGTGTGTGTGTGTGTGTGTGTGTTTTTAGGGCTGCGCCTGTGGCATATGGAGGTGCCCAGGCTAGGGGTTGAATCAGAGCTGTAACCACTGGCCTATGCCACAGCCACAGCAATGCCATATCTGAGCCATGTCTGCAGCCTACTCCGCAGCTCATGGCAACTCTGGATCCTTAACCCACTGAGCTAGGCCAGGGATCCAACCTGCATCCTCAAAGATACTAGTCAGATTCATTTCTGCTGAGCCACTATGGGAACTCTCCATTAACTGAAATATAAGCATGTGTGCACTTCCGTATTCAATCTGAAATTGTCTTTCTTTTTTTTTTAATTTTAGGGAACGTTAAGTAAATCGGAATGGGAAGCTACAAGTGAGTATAGCATATGTGTGAATTTACTGACATTTTCAAAGATTGTTTCAAAGTGACAGTTAAAATCTGAAACCTTTAGGATTAGACTGGGGCGGGGAGCAGTGGTGATTATATTTGCGCAGAACCCATTGTGTGTCCGACTCCCCTGTCTGGCACAGCTGTTTAGGGCCAGGAGGAGATACATGCAAGACGTTCCTTTTCGTGAATATTTTCATTGTCTGCTCATGCGACGAAGCCATCCGTATGTGCTGTCTTTACCTCATATTTCTGTTGGACATTTTGGCCTGTGGAGCACTTCCATGTATTTTATTTGGCTTGATCTCTCTGATGTTGACAGTGAAGGCGTAAGAAGTACTGGGACATGTAGTGAACCAGCACTGAGCAGGGTGTTGTAGAGGCTGTGGGATTGGGAACAGCCATGATGGAGACATTCTGAGAGCATCCCTGCCTTTGAAAGAGAAGTCTGAGGCCTGGCCAGTTGTGAATCCTGTGCTTCAGCAGATGAGTGTGGCAGGAGTTGGCCCTGAGCCTCATTGCTGGGATGATGGTTATGGCACCTGAGGACCTAAAAGATCACCCCACTCGTCATGTTAATATATGATGGTCATGTTGAAGGGAAGCTCAAAGATAACCCATTTAATAAACATTTCGAGTATTGACTCATATAAAGATCTGTGAAAGGACTTTGGAGGATAAAAATGTAAATGGTATACCTGTGCCTTCCAGAGGTCTACTGTTTTTTTGGTTTTTTGGGGGGTTTTTTTGGTCTTTTTAGGGCCACACCCACGGCATGTGGAGGTTCCCAGGCTAGGGGTTCAGTCAGAGCTGTAGCCACTGGCCACAGCCACAGCAACTCGGAATTTGAGCTGCGTCTGTGATCTACACAGCTCTTGGCAACGCCAGACCCTTGACCCACTGAGCGAGGCCAGGGATCGAACCCACATCGTCATGGATGCTAGTGGTGGATGCTAACTGCTGAGACATGACCGGAACCCCCCAGAAGTCTGCTATTGTTAATTGCTGGTCTGGAATCAGGCACTGCATCTTACTGGTTTTCTTTCTTTCTGTCCCCGTCTCGTGTGCTCACTCTTTCTCTTTTCCTTTCCCTCTTGCTCTCCTTCTCCCTCTCTCTCAATTCTTAACCCACTGCACCATAAGGAAACTCCTTAGAGGTCTTAAATGACCCTCAATTAAGGCCAGTCAGGACCACAAGGTTACCTGCAGTAGGTACAGGTGTGCTTGGAGTGGGTCTGGCAGGCTTGGCTGCAGGAAGATCGCTGGAAGTGCTGGAAGGCTCAGTACTGCTGGCCTCTGCTTGTGTGCTTGCTATAGGGCTCTGCTTCTTTACCCTCAAGCAGAGTGTGCATGTTGATCACCCTGCGTGACCTGACCATCTGGCCACTCTGCCACCAGCCACATTTCATTTCTCCTAGAAGACCAAGGAGCCTTTGGATGAGGGACAAAGAATAGCATAATGAGAACAGTGTTTGGAGAGACTGCCGTGGTGCTCCTGTGTGGGCTGGGTTGGAAGGGCAGAGCGCTCCTCCGTGGTCCACCCACCCCTGTTCCACAGTTGAGCAAGGGGTGAGGACTGCACACCACATGGCCTCTTATCTTGACTTTCTGGTTCAGTGTCCTAGTGAATAATGTTAACACCCTTGTGATGTTTTGAAGAGATGTCATTTTTCCAGTTGTTTTCCTAGCTGTAAGATGTGTTGGTATCTTCTTAGAAGATAGAGTCAGTCTGAACCTCAGAGTGCAGAGTGGGAACCATGGTTGCATCCAAATGTCTTTGAACCCAGGTCAAAGCAGGAAGTCTTTTTCCTAGGGGAGAATGCTCTTGGTTGGGGGGTGGGGTGGGGAGGCACATGCAGGAATGTCTCTGCTGGGCCCTCAGGAATCACGTGGCTTTGGCTCACTTCCCTTACCAAGCCCTACGACACAACAGTTGGATAATTGGATAAATGTTAACATGCATGTTGCATATGTTCTTTACAATTTTTTATTAGTTTTGGTTTTTTTTCTGAGTAGAAAATTTGGGGTACCCATGCACTCCCAGTAGTACAGTTATTCCAGGTAAAAAGAATTAAATCATAAGGGTTTTAAGTTTTCATTTGCTTTGCTTTTGCTATTCCCCCAAACTGTAGAGAGTTTTAGAACTGTTGAATTGGTTTTCTCCAGGGCTGTGATGTCACTGAATATTATAGTAAGTGTATATTTGTTTTCACATAAACAGATATGATCCCATGTCTGCTTAAATATGACTCAAAATAATTGAAGAACTCTTAGAAATAATGCAATTTTTCCTCTGTAAAAGCTGCTTGAGAATTTCCAGCAAATTATGAGCAAGACCAAGATTGTTGCCTTAAGGATATGAGAAACCAACTTCTATCTTTTCTTTCTTTCTTTTTTTTTTTTTAGGTATTTACCTGGTTTTTGCATTTGAGAAGCAGCAGTGAGCACATCACGTACTCCGTAGCCCCAGGACAGCTGTGTTCCACCTTGTACAGATTTGAATGGTCCATCTTGTGTAGATCTGACAACCTTGTTTAATTATTCTCAGTGTACAGGATGCTGCTGGAAACTACAGTGTATAAAGTCAACATTGCTGTCTGTGACAGATGAACTTGTATGTATATAAGAGTGAGTCAGGACCTTTGTCTCTAAAAGTCTATTTTTAAATAATGTTCTAAGAATTCCATTTGCATCCATTCTCCTAGCTTATAAAAATTATAACATACTCGTTAAAGCCACTGAGTTCTTTCCCCAGTGCTCTGCTTTGTCTGGTGCTTATTTACAGTATTACATTTATTACAGTTGTAGAATTGGTGAGAGAGTGTACTGGTTTGTGAGTGTGTGTGCTCATTTCCTTAGTTTTATTAGTATTTTTTCAAGATGAAATTAATTGTATCCTATACAATTGAATGTAAGTGTTCAATACATATTGCCAAATTTTGAAGTTTAAAACTAAGTTTTAAGTGGAGTCCTCTTCATAGCTCAGCGGTTAATGATCCCAACTAGGATCCACGAGGATACAGGTTCGATCCCTGGCCTTGCTCAGTGGGTTAAGGATCCAGTGTTGCCGTGAGCTGTGGTGTTGGTCGCAGATCCCGTCGACCCCTAGCCTGGGAACTTACATATGCTGCGGGTGCAGCCCTAAAAAGCAAAAAAGAAAAAGAAACCCCTAAATTTTAAGTGGTCATAAAAGATACTTAATATTTTAGCCAGTTATTAGATTTCATTATGAATCACAGCTACTTTATTTGCTAATACAATGCAATTCTAGCACTGGATAAAACATTTCAGATTCCAGCATAGAATTGTTTGGAATGTTGGGGACTTTCTCTTAAGAATTTCCTACAACAGCAAGTAATGTTTCAAGTTATCAAGGATATAATTCATTTCTTTACTGAACCAAAATGCCATAGGTGTTTTTCTCAAGATTTAATGAGCCTCCCGTATGAACGTCTTGCACATTTTCCTCAGATTTTTATGTGGCACTGCTGTGGGTATGTGACTATAAGGAAGCTGGCAGAGACACTGCAGGGGGAGGCTTCCTGCCAGGGAACCCAGTACCCCTTTGGCCAGGGAGAGGCAGCACCTGCTCCCAGTACAACGTTGTATTTGGCACAGTGACCTGCATCTCGTCCCCACTCAGGATTTGTATTTGCCATTTCAGAACCATTATAGTTGTCAGCATGGGCTTCTTACCTGACTCTTCCAAAACTAATGCCTACATGAACTATTATTTTTAATTTATCACCTTTTGGAAAATTTGCTAGTTTTTAGGTGGATTGAAATTTAAAGAGCTATTATTTCATACTCTTTAAAAAATCATTTCTTTCATGCGTGGTTCTTAAAAGACTCTTCTTTCTATAATTATTCAGGGTACTTGTTGAAAAAGTGTAGTCTTAAAAAACCCAGAAAAAATGGAGTTCTCCTGTGGTGCAGCGGGTTAAGGATCTGGCATTGTCACTGCTGTGGTGTGGGTTCAGTCCCTGGCCCAGGAACCTCCACATGCCATGGGCATGGCCAAAAAAAAAAGTGTCATCTCTTCATTCACTTATGTGTGTTGATTGTTCATGGTGTTAGAGTAGGAGACCTTTTAGCAAGACAGCATGGTACACCTAATTTCTGTTCCTTCCACCATCAGTCTCCAAACTGTTACTAGTTTACAGAACGTGTCACTTGCCTTAGTGGTGGTTCATCATTAAGTCACTTGGGGAAAGATAAAAAGCACTTCTCACTGGTGGCTGCCACCAGCCTGCTGAGGTTGGTGACAGTGATGAGGGGGTGGGCATAGTGCACTCTTAGTGCTACATGTCCAGGTTCATTTCGGTTCTGGGGCAAGTGCCAGAAAGTATTTTGATAGTTTGGTAGACTCTGCAAAGCTACTCTTTTATTCCCTATCACTCTCCTCATGTGATGTCTTAGTTTATTCTGAACAAGTCATAAAGCATATTTTTGGCCTCCTGCTCTGTCCACTCCATGGATAACTGGGGAAGAGAAGGATTCCCGTAGGACGGAGTCATTGGTGGTAGCAAAGGAAGGTGGAGCGCTAGGCCTTTTGTGGATAGGAGGAGCAAAGAGCGCTTGAGGGGGGTCTGAGGAGCTGGTTTGGGAGGGTGGGGGGTGGGCATGGAGCCACGCTGGGGGCTTTGGGGTTCTGCTGTTGCCCTAAGAGCTTTGATGGCCTTGCTGCCTTCTCTGCTCTTCCTCCCTCAAGTCCTGCTGCATGAGTTGTCTGGGAGTGGACTCCCCCCACATATCTGCAATCTAAATACTTGCTCATTTTCCATCCAAGACCTGTGGAAACTTAGGAGAGGGGGTTGTGGCTTTTCATTGTCTGGCCAATGATGTACTTTCAGACCTGCCATTCAATTCGTCCTCTGAGGACGAAAGTAGAAGTGAGGATCAGATACAGCATTTGTGGAAAAAAATTGGGAAATTAGGAGGATTGGGTTGGGACCCTGGCTGTTTGTGCTGTAACTGAGAACACATGAGGGAAGTTCCCTTCATGGTGCAGAATCCAACTAGTATCCATGAGATTGCAGGTTCAATCCCTGGCTTTGCTCAGTGGATTGGGGATCTGGTATTGCCATGAGCTGTGATGTAGGCCATTGCTCAGGGAGAGAAACTGGCCATTTCCAGTTTCTGCATCCAAAGGGGAGGTGCCCTAATCCACAGGTGCAACAGCCTGCAGGTGGTAACTGCACTGGGGGCCACCAAGCCTCTGATCTAGTGGGAGTACCCAGAGAAATTTGCCTTCAGGGAGAGAAAGATTGATTAGAGAATGACTTAAATCAACTATGTGATCATTCGGGAAGATGGGTTGTTGGGATAGGGTTTCCTAGCATGCCCTTCCCCAAACTTGGAAACAGGAAAATGTGGTTGCTGCCTAAATGGCACAGTAATGGTGCTTCAGAGCATCAGAGCAGAGGTGTGAAGTGGGCAGGGCTGGAGGCCAGTATGATGTGAATCCACAGAGGCGGACCTCAGAAGCACTGTTGGCTGTTCCGACCGCCATCCCTCAGACTCAGCTGGCCATAGCTTATTGCCATTGCTAGGGCTTCAGGTACCCTCATAATGAAGACTTCTTGTGTGAATCTGCCTCCGGGAGGAACTACCCACTTAGACATTCTAGCTGCTGAACATCGTTTGTTGTCTACCTCAGGTCTTAAAGTAGAGGCCAGACCTGGAGAGCACTGCCCCAGGGTCACAGTTGTGCCATGATGCCCGTGGCACCTACAGGTACTTTGGTCAAATAGGAGGCATATCCCCACCTCCCTGGTCCATGTCAAGCGCTGCACACCTGATACAGGATGTCTTCCTTCCCCCTCTGACAGCAGCCATCCCTCCCTCATTCTTGGAAGATAGTCATTGCAGTGGCAACAGTGCCTATTCAGTAGTGATAGACTGACTTAGCAGTACCTGTGGGGCTTGGGCTGGGGGCCTGCCAACTCTCCACCTGGGGACCTTCTCAATGTCCCCTCTGTTCCCAGAGAGCCCTGGAGCATGTGTGCCTCCTCTCTGAGTGCTGTGCATGACCCCTCCTGGGTTTGCCTGGGGAGACGGCTGGGTTAGCTGCAAAGCTCTCTGGGCCCTAGACTCACCCTAGGCCCTGCGTCCTTTGGGACAGCCTGCCTTGGTTAAAGCCACATTAACAGCTGGCATTTGCTGACCTCCAGTTCATGTGAGTCACTTTCCTAAGTTATGTGTGATCCTTACAACAGCTGTATGAGGTAAGCACCATCAGCCCTCTGTTAATGAGGAGACTAAGGCAAAGCCCAAATTTGAACACCTGCTAGCCCCAAGTTGGGCCTGTGTTCCAGGTGCATGATGCATGCCTCCTGGGTGTTAGGCTAGAGGACTGCTCACTACCTGCAGCTGGAAACATTGCCTTTTGGAGCTCCATCCTCTTAAATATTCCCTGAGGGGAGCATTGGCTCCTGAGGAAGGTTTTGGGGCAGAGAGAACAGGAGAGCGCTAGAGTGCCTGCAGGAGGAGGGTAGCAGGAGAATGATCCACAGGCAGAAGGCAGAAATTAAGGCTGGGATTTCATATGTTGATAGACCTGCACCCTTAGTAGCCAGACGTACACCAAATCTAGTCTGTGTGTTGGGCTTGACACCATTTGGAAGTGGCACGTAGAAGTCCAGGGTGCAGATGTGAGGATGGCTGAGAGAGGAATCATTTCTTCAGTCTGAGCTGATCACTGGCACAGGCAGACGATTTTAACTTCTTATTGAAGCCTGACAGGTACGCACAAGTTGATTTTTCACAAACAGAAAATGCATATGTAGTTAGCACCCAGATCACACAACACTCCCAGCACCCCAAAAGCCCTTCCTGTTCTCTTCTAGTCACTGCCTCCCAAGGTTGGCCACTGATTGGATTTTTAAGTGCATAGGTTAGTTTTGTCTGTTTTTGGACATTATATGAACAGAGTCAAACCATATGTATTATTTTGTATTGGCTGATTTGCTCAACATCATGTGAGATTTTTGTTGCATGTATTTGTACTTGCCTCATTTTCATGGCTGTATAGTATTCCAATGCATGAATAAACCACATATTATCCAATGCATATTTGGCTTATTCCTAGTTTGGGAACTATTATTAATAGTACTGCTTCAAATATTCTAATCCATGAACTTTGCGGCCTGAGTACTCCTTCTGCCAGGAATTGTAGGGTCACAGTGTGAACATCATGTTCAACTTGACTGGATACTACCCAACAGCTTTCCAAGTTCCAGTTGTCCCACTTTTTCACCAACACTTAGTAGTGTCAGTCTTTTTCATTTTATTCTGGCATGTTTGTGGTGGTATCTCGTGGCTTTGATTTTCATTTTACTGATGTTTAATGAGATTGAGCGCTTTTCACATGCTAATGGGCCTTTGATTGTCCTCTTGTAAATATGTTTGAGTTTTGCCCATTTTCCTATTGGGTGGAAATAACTTTTTTTGTATTGACTTGGTTTTTAAAATATGTTCTGGGTATGAGTCCTATTTGAATGTATTGTATTGTGAGAATGTTTGGTGAAAAGCAACTCTTAATTTTATTGTATAATTTACCAATGTTCTCCTTTATAGTCGGCATATTTTATGAAATCTTTGTCTACTCCAAGATCATGAAGATATTCTATGTTTTCTTTTAAAATCTTTTGTTTTACCTTTCACTTTTAAATCTGAAATCTCCCTGAATTGAGTTTTGTTAGTTGCGTGAAATAGAGTTTAAGGTAGAAGTTTTCCTTATGGATTTCCGGCTGTCCCAGCACCATTTATTGAGAAAAGCCATCCTTCCCTCACAATATCAGTTTTCCACCTTTGTCACATAGAAGGTGATCACATGTGTGTGTGTTTGTTTCTGGCCTCTATTCTGTTCCACTGATGAGTTTATTTTTCCTTGCATCAGTACCACACCATCTTAATTATATCGTTATCATGGACCTTAATGTCAAAAACAGAATACATATCTCTCTGTGTCTCTTTCTTCTCTCAGCTCTTAGACCCAGAACTCTGACATGCCTTCAGATATCTAAAAATATATTTTGTTGAGATTTCCTAGGTCTCTGTGGGAAAGTTGTTTTGAATTTCCTAGTCCAGCAGAACAAGTAGAATACTTCCCACATGTTTTATGTGAAGTAACTAATCCCTTATTTTTTCATCTGTATTTTGTTGGCTTCTTGTTCTTGTAGCTTTTTTTTTTTTCTTTTTCTTTTTTGGCTACCCTGCAGCTTATGGAGTTCCCAGGCCAAGGATCAAACCTGCGTCCCAGCGTTCCAGAGATGCTGCCCATCCTGTTGCGCCACAGTGGGAACTCTTCCTGGCTTTGTTTTTCACATGTTACCAAATATATCCTAATACATACAGGTGCCTGTGGAGAAAGTGTTCCCAGTGTAATAAGTTTGGGAAACACTGTACATGAAAGTTTACATTAAAGAAAGTTTGTTTAACCTTCTGTATAAGAAAATTATTTGAAGAAAGAATCGCTTTTTAAAAATCACCCATTAAATCTCATGGAATTAGTATCATCTTCTGCAGACTGTTTCAAGCATGAAAGTCAGCTCTTCCTGGGAGTGTTGCTCTGCCTTTCAGAGGCCAGACTCTGTCTTCATGCTCCTGGAGCTGTGTCATTGTGTGCACGTGTGTTCGGTCTGCTTGTGTACCTGTGTGTCCTCATTAGACTGTGTGCTCCTTGTGGGACTCGGGGGCACACCTTATTTCGTGTGACTCCAGTGCCTGGCATCTTAACTTGACAGTCAGTGTCTTGACAGAGGATTCCAATTAGCTGTGGATCCAAGAGCTCTTAGGCTGATGAAGTCCGAGGAAATGTTTTTGCTCAATCCTGAAAAGATGGTTTTGACGTGGATCGAGGGCGAATCTTCCCTGGTCTGTGACCTCTGCAGATTGCACGTGGCGTGGCTTGTGAAAAGGACATTTGGTCTGCTTGGCATCCCTTATTGCTCTCAGATTTCTGTAAGGTGGGCTCATCTCCACTCCAGCCCCAGCTTTCTTCTCAGACTTGTCACCATGTGGCATTAATGGGCCCCCCGACCGTGAGAGCTTCTGGAGGTAAGGAACTTATTTTTCCGCTGTGCCTAGAATAGCGGCTTACACCTTTGCTGTTTGCCCCAGGGGCTAGTCATGCCCCTACCTGACCTGTGCTGAGGTTACTGTGCAGACCTAAACAAGATGATTGGGGTCAGAAAGTGTTGGGTTGGGGGTGGGAGGAGGAGGACTCGCTTTTCTGTGTCAGACTTTTTAGCAATTCTGTGGCCTTCTAAGCTGTATAAATCCATTCATGTCTCTTTTTAATTTAAAAAGACATCTGAGATGTTTAAATAGAGAAGCCTCACTGCACATGTTTTTTTCAGGACTTCTGGAAGTGTTTGGCTACCACAGGAGAGAGAAGTATTTTATCTAGTCAGATGAAAAGTAAGCATTAGTTATACACGGCTCTCTCCTGCCCAAGTTCTTGTTGGCTTTCACGGGTGACTCTGGTTAGCATGTAGCTCCCTGGGGCTTGAAGGCAGGAGATACCCAAGGTGCTTAAACTGTCACACGTGTCTGAGAGGAGAAGACATTCACAGGAGTTACTCATAGGAGTTACTCAGGTACAGTCCAGTTAACTAGCACAGACAATGCATTGTACAGCTGTTTCCTTGGAGCACCATAAATGTGTTGTAATAAAGTGCAAGGGAGAAAATAGTGTTAGTTTCAGACAGGAGATTCTCAGTGTTTTTTTCGGCAGCCCTGCGGCATATGGAGTTCCTGGGCCAGGGATCATAACTGAGCCGAAGTCTCCACCCAGGCCTCAGCCTCGGCAATGCAGGATCCCTAACCCACCATGCAGGGCCAGGGATCAAACTTGTGCCCCAGTGCTCCCAAGATGTCCCTGATCCTGTTGCACCACAGTGGGAGCTCTGATTCTTAGTCTTCTTGCAATGATTTTTTTCATAGGGTCTCACAGGGACAGAAACTGTATTTACCTATACAGGAAAGGGGTTTTCTGTCAGCACACCAGGCAGTGGCCAGAGGGGAGGGCCTATCCTTTTCTTGTCTGGAGCACACAGCCTTCAGGCCAAGCTGCAGGTGGGGCTGGTGTGCTCAGGGCTCAGTCTCTGCCCAGATGAGCGGTGGGGAAAGTGGATCTAAGTCACACGAGCTTAGGACTCGTGACTTACTTCAGGTTCACCAAGGAGCCCTGGAGCCAGACAGGAGCAGCAAGGGGGGTAGAGTGTTCCTTAGCAACAGTGACCAAGAGCACTGCATCCTTAGGGGTCCTGGTGGCAAAAAAAAACTCACGCTTGACATATGAGTTGCATGCTTTATCTTATTCGCTTCATCTTATTCTCAGGGAAAAGAAAGCTGTCCACACCAAGCTGGTGGAATAGCCACCTTGTATTCACCAGTCTTGGGTTTTTTCTTTTTTCTTTTCCTTTTTTTTTTTTTTTTTTTTTTTGCTTTTTAGGGGCGCACCTTCGGCGTATGGGGGTTCTCAGGCTAGGGGTCAAATTGGATCTATAGCTGCTGGACTGCACCCCAGCCACAGCAACGCAGGATCCAAGCTGCATCTGTGATCTACACCACAGCTCACAGTAACACCGTATCCCCAATCCCCTGAGCAAGGCCAAGGATCAAACCCACATCCTCATGGATCCTGGTCAGGTTCATTAACCACTGAGACGTGAAAGGAACTCCCTCGCCAGTTTTCTTGAATGGGTGTTAGTAGGTAATGCTGTTACCTTCATCCTTCAAGCCCCCCGGATTCCCACACAATAAGCCCAGATGGACAACCACTTGGTGCCGTCCCCACCCTATGGCAGAGCAGTTGCCTCCTTTCCTTTATCACCAAGAGCTGAGCTGCGTGAATAAAGTGCGAATTAGGAAGACCAGGGTGGAATTTGGCCACCCATCACCACACCAGCATCCACCTCTCAGCCACGCAGTCCCGCTCTCCTGCACATGCTGCAGAAACCGCATTAGCCACAGCAGCAGCGCCTCTGGCTGGTCTCCCTGGCTTTGGGGCTTCCCCTCCTCTCGCTGCTCCTCATTTTCCTACCTGCTCCCCACCCTCTGCACACAGTGCCTGCCCGGGTGCCTTGAGGTGCTGGCCCCTGACCTCTGCTCCCCTGCGTCCTCCCCCAAGGCAGGTCGATTCCTGCAAAAACTGCACTTTCCACCCTTCACCTGCACTCAGGCTCAGACCTCCATGCCCTGCGGCTCTGGACACCCCACGTGGCAGCTCACAGTCCCCCAGGCTGAACGTGTACAGAGCAAGCTCTTTCCTGCTCAGGCCCCTCCAGGGTGAGTGGAGCCAGGCAAGAGCCCAGTGCCTCTCAACACTGTGTGGATAGGGCTGGGACTGCATCCCCTCATTGGGAGGACCACTCTTGGTGGACGGGAGGTGCCTGAGGGGTTAGGTTTCCTCACCCCTCAGTGTCCAGCAGCCAGGGCTTAACTCCAGGTCTGGGTGGGAGCAGGTTGAGGCCAGACTTGCCTGAGGCCATACCTACTGGCCCTGCTCTGCTGCTGAGCACAGCTTGCTCCTGAGCCTGCTCCCTCCCATGGCTGTGAGGATCCTCAGGGTAGGTCTGCTGCTAGGCAGCCTCTGGGTCTCAGATTCCATTTCCTTCTCACCCACCCCTGCCTGCCTCTCATTCCTCTGTCCTCACCTTAGTCCAGCTGCACTTGTTTCCACCAGGCCCAGGGAAGCTTGAACCGCATGTGGCCCTCAGCCCTCAGCGCTTTCTGGCAACCATGTTTAAAAAGCCACAAGAATCAGAGGGATGTAACTTTGGTAATACACTTAACCCAGTGTATCCAAACTGGTATCATTTTACATGTGATCAGTGTAAACATCATGTAACAATGAAGCAGTTCACATCCTTTTATTTACACTCAGTTAACTCTCACATCACATTGCAATTCAAATGATAAATTTTCAAAGAAAATACTTGGTCTCTAGATTTTATAAAATCTGGTTGGAAAAAGTTTCACACACCCAAACATACACTAATCTTCCAATAGCTGAATTGAGTATCAATTTTAAATTATTTTTTTGGCCACACCTGTGGCATGTGGACGTTCCCAGGCCAGGGATCAAACTCTTGCCATAGCGGCAACTTGAGCAGCCGCAGTGACAATGCCAGGCCTTAACCTGCTGCACCACAAGAGAACTCCTCAATTTTAAATTTCTAAATTAAAATGAAGAATTCCAGTGCCGTATGGTCACATGTGGCTCTAGCAGAGGCCTGGACTATCCAAGGCCCCCAGCTCAGTGCCCACTGTCTCTACTCTGCAGTCCCTGTGCCCTTTGACTACACACAACACAGGGCACCAGTGATACCCTGCGTTTATTCAAAATTTTGATATTTTGCTCACCATGTACTTTTTTGCACTAATTTTGTTTTTTGAGATACTGCATTATGCTGTTATCTCAACGATTGAGGTTTGGGGTGTGCTCTTAAATTCTGTACCTGGGTGGGTGCCACCCCAAGGCCTCTATAACAAAGGGGTCCCCAGCAGTCTCCTGTGCCTTTCAGGGTCAAGTGCATGGTGGGCAGAGCATGGCCCCCTCCTCTCTTGAAGATGCTCACCCGCTTTCCACCTCCGTTCCTGCTGCTCCCTCTCCTGATCCCCTGGCCTGTTTTCTCAGACCTCTCTAGGGGCAGTTTTGGGTCCACAGCCTGCAGATTGCTCAGGATAACACCAACTGAAGCCTTCACCTCCTTGGGCTGAGCCTGCCAGTCCAAAAGGCTGTCCCCTAGTCACCGTGTCTGAGTGGCTCCAGCTCTGCCAGGTGCTCCTGACACACGGCCTTCTGGGATACAGGTTCATCACCTGAGCTTGACCTATAGGGTGTGAAGGGGGCTACTTCACCCTATGGCCCCCACGGCCGAGCACTGAGCCCTGGGCAGGGGCCACCCATTTGTGGAGAAAGGGCAAAAGTTAAGATAGTTTAAGTCAAAGATGTCTGTATTTTTAGAGCTCACCCATGAGACAAATACTCTGAAATTATTCCCAAAACGAAGAGGTTTTAATATGAGAAAATATTTTCTACATATTTATCCTTTTTTCTTCTTTCCTCTGGAAACGGCCTCCACTTGATCACTATTTTCTGAAAATAGAAATTCATATCAAGATGCTACATTGTTGAACTGTTTATCCCAAGATCACTTTACTCCACAGAAGGCTCATGTGTTTAATTTAAATGGAGAAGGGCATGCCCTTTTAACTCCCATCCACATGAACTGCCACTTCTTAGAAACACAAAATATTCCACTTAAAAACAGATTGTTTAGGATACCAAACTGAAAACAATTTGAAGGAGAAAAGGAAGGTCTCAATTCATCCCCTGTTATTTTATTAGAACTTTGAATTTTTTGGAATTCCCTGGTGGCTCAGTGGGTTAAGGGCCTGGTGTTGTCACTGCTGTGGCTCTGGTTGCTGCTGTGGCATGGGTTCGATCCCTGGTCCAGGAACTTTCACATGCCTTGGATGCAGCCAAGAAAAACTTAATTTTTTAATAAGCATCTTTGGAGTTAGACTTACAGAATCTAGTGCCACCATTTCCTACCTGTGTGCCTTTCAATCATATTGCACTTCAGCTTCTGCACCTGTAAAAGGGGGGGTGGGTGGGTAACACCTGACTTGTACAGGTAAGAATACAAATATCCATTATGTGCCAACATTTAATATGCACTCAATGCACAGTTATCCCCAAACTTTACTGAGCCTAAGACTAGAAGCTAATTAAAACCACAGAATCCTTCCCCAGAACCTCGTTCACATGCCCAGAGGAGGCCTGGAATCCATATTTGTAATAAGCTCCTTGGGGAACCTGATGGCCTGTGGTCCATGAAATGGTCCTTAGGAAAGGCAGCCACAGACCCTAAGATCCTGAGACAATGTCTACAAGCCTTCAGCCCTGCTGCTCCCCTAGTTGGCTAGATACCCTGCCCATTGCCCTCAACACATGTATCTCTAAGGATTGTTTCTTTACATAAGATTTTTTTTTCATTTTCCTCCCTATATCCTAAACTGAATTTCTCTGAGTCTAGAAAGGGGATAAAGAAGAAAACATCACTGTGGTGTGTATTCAGTGACCTCTTTCAACTGGCAGCTGAAATCTGGATTTTCTGAGCAAGAACTTACAATACAGCAGACCACACTATGAAGCCTTTCTTATGGTGACGGAGCAGGACCATGGAGCACTCGTGGCCTGGAGGGGGGTCCTGTGCCAGGAATTCCACAGTCAGCAGGGACAGTGTTGGACAGATGGTTGTCACACAGTGAGGTCAGAGATCGCGGCTCATGTGATGGTGCAGGTCCTCCCAAGGGTTCCGAGCAGGAGGTGCTGATCTGGATGGAAAAGGAAGAGTAGGAGTTTAATGGACACAGGAGGGATGGGTCTGGGCTAAGGGGACTTCACGTTGTGAAATGCAGTCCTCCTGGAAGCCCTAAGTAGCGAGCAGCAGAGACAGACCGTCCTGAATAAAGCTGGCGCGTTGACCACAGGAGCTGGAGGAAGGATTTGAACTGCCCATATCTTGTGGCTAACTTTTCAACAATCAGCTAGAATCTCAGTGATCAATATCCCTAATGCTCTTTGAAGGGAATGGAGTGAGTTCCATTAGCCTATTAGAATTTATATGCTTCTTCCTATATGCAACTAGATGCCAATAAAATGGAAAACCTAGAAGAAATGGACAAATTCTTAGAAAAGTATAATCTTCCAAGACTAAACCAAGGTGAAAGAGAAAAGATGAACAGACCAATCACAAGTACTGAAATTGAAACTGTGCTGAAAAAACTTCCAACAGACAAAAGTCCAGGACCAGACGGCTTCACAGGCAAATTCTATTGAACATTTAGACAAGAGCTAACACCTATCCTTCTGAAACTATTCCAAAAAAAATGCAGAGGAAAGGACACCCCCAAACTCATTCTATGAGGCCACCATCACCCTGATACCAAAACCAGACAAAGATTCCACAAAAAAAGAAAACTACAGGCCAATTTCACTGATGAACATAGATGCAAAAATCCTCAACAAAATACTAGTAAACCACATCCAACAATACATTAAAAGGATTCTACATCATGATCAAGTGGGATTTATCTCAGGGATGCAAGGATTCCTCAATATCTGCAAATCAATCAGTGTGATACACCACATTAATAAACTGAAGAATAAAAACCATATGATCCTTTCAATAGACGCAGAAAAAGACTTACAAAATTCAACATCCATTTCTGTTAAAAACCCCTCAGAAAGTGGGCATAGAGGGAACCTATCTCAACATAATAAAGGCCATATATGACAAACCCACAGCTAACATTATTCTCAATGGTGAAAAGCTGAAAGCGTTCCTGCTGAGATCAGGAACAAGACAAGGATGTCCGCTCTCGCCACTACTCTTCAACATAGTTTTGGAAGTCCTAGCCATGGCAATCAGAAGAAAAAGAAATAAAAGGAATCCAAATTGGAAAGGAAGAAGTAAAACTATCCCTATTTGCAGATGACATGATACTATACCTAGAGAATCCTAAAGACTTGACCAGAAAACTGTTAGAGATCATCCATGAATTTGGCAAAGTTGCAGGATACAAAATTAATACACAGAAATCGACTGCATTTCTATATACTAACAACAAAAATCAGAGAAATTAGGGAAGCAATCTGATTTACCATCATATCAAAAAGAATAAAATATTTAGGAATAAACCTACCTAAAAAGACAAAAGACCTGTACTCTGACAACTATAAGACACTGATGAAAGAAATCAAAGATGACACAAACAGATGGAAAGACATACCATGCTCTTGGATTGGAAGAATCGGTATCATCAAAATGACTATGCCACCCAAGGCAATCTACAGATGCAGTGCAATCCCTATCAAATTACCAAGGACATTTTTCACAGAACTCAAAATATTTTAAAGTTTGTTTGGAAGCACGAAAGACCCAGAATAGTCAAAGCTAGAAAGGAAAATGGAGCTGGAGGAATCAGGCTCCCAGATGTCAGACTATACTACAAAGCAACAATCATCAAAACCGCATGGTACTTGCACAAAGACAGAAATATAGATCAGTGGAACAGGATAGAAAGCGCAGAATTAAACCCACGCACCTACAGCCAACTAATCTATGACAAAGGAGGCAAGAATATACAAAAGAGAAAAGACGGCCTGTTCAATAAGTGGTGCTGGGAAAATTGGATGGCCACGTGTAAAAGAGTGAAATTAGAACACTCCCTAACACCATACACAAAAATAAACTTCAAATGGATTAAAGACCTAGCTATAAGACCAGACACTTTAAAATTCTTAGAGGAAAACATAGGCCAAACACTCTCCAACATAAATGACAGCAACATCTTCTCAGATCCACCTCTAGAATAATGACAATAAAAACAAAAATAAGCAAATGGGACTTAATTAAACTTAAAGGTTTCTGCACAGCAAAGGAAACCCTAAACAAAATGAAAAGACAACCCACAAAATGAGAGAAAATATTTGCAAATGAAGGAACTGACAAGGGATTCATCTCCAAAATTTATAAATACCTTCTGCAGCTCAATACCAAAAAAACAAATCCATCAACAAAAAATGAGCAGAAGATCTTAACAGACAACTTTCCAAAGACATACAGATGGCCAAAAAACACATGAAAAGATGTTCAACATCACTCATTATTAGAGAAATGCAAATCAAAACCACTATGAGGTACCACCTTACACCAGCCAGAATGGCCATCATCAAAAAGTCTACAATCAATAGTGCTGGAGAAAGTGTGGAGAAAAAAGGGACACTATTACACTGTTGCAACCACTGTGGAAAACAGTATGGAGATTCCTCAGAAAACTAAAAATAGTACTACCATTTGATCCAGCAGTCCCACTCCTGAGCATCTATCCAGAGAAAACCATGACTTGAAAAGACATACCTACTCCAGTGTTCATTGCAGCTCTATATACAATAGCCAAGACGTGGAAGCAACCTAAATGTCCATCAACAGAGGAGTGGGTAAAGAAGATGTGGTACATATACACAATGGAATATTACTCAGCCATTAAAAGGAATGAAATACTGGCATTTTCAGCAACATGGATGGACCTAGAAATTATCATGCTAAGTGAAGTCAGTTAGACAATGAGACACCAACATCAAATGCTTTCACTGACATGTGGAATCTGAAAAAAAGACACAATGAGCTTCTTTCCAGAACAGATACTGACTCACAGACTTTGAAAAACCTATGGTTTCCAAATGAGACAAGTTGGGGGGTGGGGCATGCACTGAGGGTTTGGGATGGAAATGCTATAAAATTAGGTTTTGATGATCGTCATACAACTATAAATGTAATAAATTCACTGAGTAAGGAGTTCCCATCATGGTGCAGCAAAAACGAATCTGACTAGGAACTATGAGGTTTTGGGTTTGATCCCTGGCCTTGCTCAGTGGGTTAAGGATCTTGTGTTGCTGTGAGCTGTGGTGTAGATCGTAGACACAGCTCACATCTGGGGTTGCTGTGGCTCTAGCGTAGGCTGGCAGCTGTAGCTCCTATTAGACCCCTAGCCTGGGAACCTCCATATGCCAAAGTGCGGCCCTAAAAAGAGACAAAAGACAAAAAAAAATTCACTGATTAATTTAAAAAATAAAAAATAAACCCAGAAAAAAAGTAAAATGAAATGCAATGCTATGGCAAAAAAAAAAAATTAATAATTTGTGTGCTTTTTTTTTTTTTTTTTTTTTAGGGCTGCACCCACAGCATATGGAAGTGCCCAGGCTAGGTGTCAAATTGGAGCTGCAGCAGCCAGCCTACACCACAGCCACAGCAATGCAGGATCCTTAACCTACTGATCAGGAACAGGGATAGAACTCACGTCCTCACAGATACCAGTTGGGTTTGTTACCACTGAGCCACAATGGGAACTCCTGTATATGCTTCTAAAATGAAAGGAATCTATTCAGTATTTTTGATAAGACTTAGTTTTACACTGAGTCAAAGGAGGATTAGTGAGTCCTCTTCAAAGATGAAAGGGGCATAGGATTTAAAAACTAAGAACTAGAGTTCCTGTTGTGGCTCAGTGGAAACAAATCTGACTCGTATCCATGAGGAAACAGGTCTGATCCCTGGCCTGGCTCAGTGGGTTAAGGATCTGTGTTGCCGTGAGCTATAGTGTAGTTTGCAGATGTACCTCAGATTTGGCGTTGCTATGGCTGTGGCGTAGGCTGGTGGCTACAGTTCCGATTTCACCCCTAGCCTGGGAACCTCCATAAATGCCATGGGTGGTGTGGCCCTAAAAAGATTAAAAAACAAGAACAAAAACAGAATCTCAACGTACACAGCTGAATGTGGCAGCACACAGACCATGTCCTCCTGGCAGCCAAACCTGAAGACATTACAAACACAGTTACTCCCTCAACCCTGAATCAAATCCCCAAACCCCAAGCCCTCCTTGAGGAAGGTGCTGATGTGTCCAGTGTCAGGCCACCATGGCTTTCAGTCTTGACGTTCAGAAGCATTTGCTGCTACTGCAGAGAGTTTGGTCTGAGTACGAATCAGCTGGATCACTGGCTCCGGGGTGGTGTGGTGACCAGGTTCAGCCCAGGGATCTGTCTGTCCTGAGGTCCTGCTGTCGACTCCTGCCTCCCTCCCCTTCTGAGCCTCTTCTGCCCAAAACCCTGCCAGGCTTGCGACTGCTCCAACCTTCAACCCCACCTCAAGGCATCAAGCAACTGGCCCCACCCTCCCCAAGGAGGCTGGAGGGTGGTCCCCCCTCAAGCCCCAGCCCAGTGCCCACCCTCCAGCCCTGCCTCTGCTCTTCCTTTGTGCCTTGGCTTCACAACCTCTGTCTGCTTGCCACCCACTGCCTCAGCAATCCAGGAGCATCTGAGCTTCCCCATCTAGGGCGTGACTGCGTCATTCGGAGGCTGCCAGACTATGAAGCATAGATGCGGTAAAAATCTGGGTTGGATCCTGGTTTCATCTACAGCTGAGAAGTCGCAGGCATACCCCATGCCTCAGTTTCCTCATCTGTAAGCCGGGCCTGACGAATTCGACTTCATGGGGCTGTGAGAATCTGGGCTTGGGGACCACAGTCTTGGGCACTGTTGGCTCTCAAGAATATTCACAGGAGGTGTGGTGCTGAGTGACGGCTCCACTGTCTAGTATTCATACCTGTACGTGGGTGGGTGTGTCTTTATAAATGTGGGCTTCAGAAGATGAAGCCCTGGCTCAACAGCTTGTGCTACCGCTTACCAGCCAAGCAGTGCCACAAAATCCACTTAGTTTCTCTGAGCCTCCAAGGCCGTTACTCACTCCCACGGCTACTATGATGATCAAGAGAGTTAATACATGAAAATGTGGTACAATTTAGAGTTTAAAAACTCCTGTAACTCAGCGTTTCTGATTGTAGCTGCTCTCTGTCTGACCCAGGAAATCTTTGCCTCTGCAGCTGGACCCATAATGGCGTTTGAGGGCCCCCAGCAGAGAGGGGGGTACAAGAAGGATTCGCTGAAAATCAAACACACAATGAGCTACCCCCTCACACTTGTCATCAAAAATTATTTCTGGAGTTCCCTTGTGACACATTGGGCTAAGGATCTGACATTGTCACTGCAGCAGCTCGATTGCTGCCATGTCGCAGATGTGATTCCTGGCCCTGGGAACTTCCATATGCGGTGAGCGTGGCCAAAAGAAAAAGGGATGCTGGAACCTTATGTCCTCTGTCAGTGGTTTCTTGGGGCGTACACAGCACTGTTCTCACCGAGAGAAACCTCTTCACAGAATGCCGCAGCTTGGAGTGGCCCTAGGTCGCCAGGGCCCTGGGCCTCCTGGGTTTGCCTTGTGTAAGGCTTTGGTTGGATAGGTAATCTGACCCCACGTGCGCCCCTATCACGTCTCCGATGGTAGTGCAGCCCCGTGCATTTCTGCCAGGGCTAGTCCAGGCAGAGCTACAGGTCAGTGTTTAGGCACTGGAGGAATGGGAGGTCCGGACACTGCTTCCCAAAGCCAGGATATCTGGCCCGCAGAAAGCCTCTTTTCTTTAGCTCGAGGAACAAAAAGCATGATTGTCGTGTTGGGCCTGGCCCAGCAGAGTTCTTGCAGAGGGGCTAGTCTTGAGCCAGTGGGTGGGTCAGGCTCACAGCTAAGGGCTACTGGGCTTGGTTCCAGAGAACCATGGTCCAGGCACGAGTGACCGGTCCTGGGGCTGTCACACAACCTCACAGCATTTTCTTTCTTTTTTTTTTTTTTTTTTGCTATTTCTTGGGCCGCTCCCGTGGCATATGGAGGTTCCCAGGCTAGGGGTTGAATCGGAGCTGCAGCCACCGGCCTACGCCAGAGCCACAGCAATGCTGAATCCGAGCCGCGTCTGCAACCTACACCACAGCTCACGGCAACGCCGGATCGTTAACCCACTGAGCAAGGGCAGGGACCGAACCCGCAACCTCATGGTTCCTAGTCGGATTCGTTAACCACTGCGCCACGACGGGAACTCCCCTCACAGCATTTTCATCAGTGCCCACGAAGAAGAGACAAGCAAAGTCAAAAAGAATAACTGATGGAAAACATTTGAACTCACATTTGGAGGAGTTTCTGCGAACAGCAGGTTGCCCTGGGAAGGTGTCCCCAGGAGCTCAGGGCTAATGGCCAGAGCAGCATCACCGGGCACCGGAGGGGTCTGCTCTTGGCTCCACCACTAGGTGGTACCTCAGGCCCATGCTGGAGAGTAGGATGGAGGGGGCGGTGACGGGAGGAGGGCCGAGAGGCTGCATAAAGGCCAGAAGCCGCAAGGAGGCTCCAGCCGCTTCTGCCGGCAGGGTGCCTGTCCTGGGTGATGGCACTTGGCCCATCCCAGCCCGTGGATACCCAGTGCCCAGGCTGAGCCAGCGTCCTGGGTGAGGCTGCTGCGCATGAGGAGAGGCGTGAGGGAGACAGGTAAATAGCCCTGCTTTCTATTTGCTTAGGTGGCTTGAAAGGATGCACCCATGCCTGACCTACATGTAGGGAGCTAGGTGGGGACTCAGATGACTGGGAGGCGCCGTCACCTCTGAGACGAACTAGGCATAAATAAGACGTGATTACTGCTCAGAGACCGAGGTATTGATGAGGACAATGATGACAGACAGTCGAATGCTCTCCCGTGGTGTGCTCTGACTCTGAGGGCAAAGGGACTTTTTAATATAAATCCGGGAGAGAAATTGGGCAACAGAGGAGAGCAGTAGCTTGCTCTGGTTCTTGGTAAATGTAACGCCTTGTTTCTCCATACTTGGCGTATGTGGGACTTGTACAACTACCTCTTCATCAGACTCTGGAATTTCAAATGCGGAATTAGGCGAAGTTTAATTGAGGGAAAAACAGCATTCTGTGTGCCCCAATTTTACCATGGATGTGAAACCTCAATTTATGAATCGAAGACAGTAACTTTAATTGGGATTATGCTCCCGTTACTGGATCACCTTGCTTACAACCTTAGTTACAATGCGGGTATGGTTCTGACGGGATGTCACCCAGGAGTCAAGGTGAGCAGGGAGAGAGGCCTGTCCACCTCTCTTCAGAGAAGGTGGGCCTGCACGCCCTTCAGAACGCTGGGCCCACCTGCCCAAGCGGCCAGTGGCCTTGGAATGTGAAGCCAGGGGACGTGGGAACTTTGCAGGTTGTGAGTGGGGGCACTTTTCAGAGTGAGCTGGGCACCAGGATGACCAGCATAAACAGTGAAACTCTCTTGCTGAGAGCAGTGTGAGGAATGAGAGCTTGCAGAGCGAAGGCCAGAGGAGGCTGTGAAGATCCCAAGCCTCCATGCGGAGGCAACTCTATTTCCGGATCAGGATCCAGGCAGGGAACGTGAGTTGCTTACCAAGCGAGCAGTCACTCTCCCCCCGATTTGTGCTTCTTCAATAGTTTGTTAACCTCTCTGGATCACTAATTAAAACCTGTTTTACAGCAAACCTGCTGTCAAGACCAGGCACAATGAACTCCTCCTTCCACCTGCACTTCCTGGACCTTCAGCTGAACACCACAGAGGGCAACGTCTCAGGGCCGAGTGTGGGGAACATGTCCTCTCCGTGCGAGGACATGGGCATGGCAGTGGAGGTGTTCCTGACCCTGGGCCTCCTCAGCCTGCTGGAGAACATCTTGGTCATTGGGGCCATCGCGAGGAACAAGAACCTCCATGTGCCCATGTATTTCTTTGTGTGCAGCCTGGCAGTGGCCGACATGCTGGTGAGCTTGTCCAACTCCTGGGAAACCATCACCATCTACCTGATCGCCAACAAGCACCTAGTGCTGTCAGACGCCTCCGTGCGGCACCTGGACAACGTGTTCGACTCCATGATCTGCATCTCCTTGGTGGCCTCCATGTGCAGCCTGCTGGCGGTGGCGGTGGACCGCTACTTGACCATCTTCTACGCACTGCGCTACCAGCACCTCATGACCGGGCGGCGCTGCGGCGCCATCATCGCTGGCATCTGGGCCCTGTGCACGGGCTGCGGCCCGGTCTTCATCGTGTACTACGAGTCCACGTACGTCGTGGTCTGCCTTGTCGCCATGTTCCTGACCATGCTGCTCCTCATGGCCTCCCTGTACGCGCACATGTTCCTCCAGGCTCGCGCTCACGTCCGGCGCATCGCGGCACTGCCCGGGTACCACTCCGCTCGGCAGAGGACCAGCATGAAGGGCGCCGTGACCTTGGCCATGCTGCTGGGCGTCTTCATCGTGTGCTGGGCCCCCTTCTTCCTCCACCTCATCCTGATGATTTCTTGCCCTCAGAACCTCTACTGCTCTTGCTTTATGTCTCACTTCAACATGTACCTCATCCTCATTATGTGTAACTCTGTGATCGACCCTCTGATATACGCCTTCCGCAGCCAGGAGATGCGCAAGACCTTCAGGGAGCTCATCTGTCTCCACGGCTTCCCAGCAGCCTGTAGGTTCCCTAGCAGGTACTAGACGAAAAGTTCTCCCTGCAGCTCTTCGCCTGCACTGTCCTTAGATAAGGTGGTTTAGAAACAGCCAGACCAGGCAGTTCCTGTTGTGGCTCAGGGGTAATGAGCCCAGCTAGTGTCCATGAGGATGAGTGTTCGATCCCTGGCCTAGCGCAGTGGGTTAAGGATCCAGCGTTGCATCAGCTGTGGTGTAGGTCACAGACTTGGCTCAGATCCAGTGTTGCTGTGGCTGCAGCTCCAATTGGACCCCTAGCCTGAGAACCTCCATATGCCATGAGTGCGACCCTAAAAAGAAAGAAACAGCCAGTCCAGAACTCTGAGCTGTGCACTCCCTTCATCTTTTCTCCTCCTCCTTGGGTCAGATGCCCTTCTCCCTTTGGGGGCTGCCTGGGGCACTTTCCAGGCTCCTTTCCTCCTGTTCTTTCTCCTGCACTGCCCACGGCTGGGTCTCCTGTGCCTGTCTACTGAGTGTGCACTTGGGGAAGTGCAACAGCCTGTGAGCAGGTCCACATGTGATGCCACGGATGTACCTGCAAGAAAAGCTGTGAACACCCATGTCGTGCGAGATTGCTTTGTCTCCCCGGAAATAGTTCCATAACTCTGCGGACGCCCCTGGGAAGTTGGGCAGGCTTTTCCTGGCAGAGGAGATCCAGTTGCTTCCATTGGAAGTTTCCTGCTCATGTGCTGTGTGATGTGTGACTTTTGGTTTCATAGTTGTGTCCCCAGCTGTGCAAAGGTGGGATTTATTCAATTACGCTTCTATCAATCATGTTTCTGTGCTTCACCAGGTATAAAACTTCATGCCACAAACCTTCCCTCATGTGTAAAGTCTCTGACTTTCCTTACTGTCTTGTTCTGACTCAGTCCAGATGAGCGTTTTGGGGTCAGGCAGGGACTCCAGGCACCCCCTTCCCCACTGCAAGTAGCACAAGCCGCATAGCCAGCTTTCTTTTGACCTTCTCAGATGAGGCCTGTCTTGGAGTTGGAAGTTGGATCAGTGTATGCTTTGCACTTTGCAGTCTGACTGCAGAAGTCTGAGCAGGGCAGGTGCCCACTTGAAACCCAGGAACGCCTGTCTCTCCAGTGTAGGATGGAGTGAGAAAAGTTCAGTGCTGACTCTGCCCCTAATGGGCAATGTCACCTTACTCCTCTCATTTCAGGTCTACACCTGTGCTGGTCATGAGACCTGCGTGAAAAGTGTGAGATCACTAGAAAGTTGGGAAGCACCATCAGGATTGCCTATGTTAGAGGAATGTTGTGGGTGGGCAAATGCCAGGGACGGACACAGAGGGCAGCGGGCAGAGCCGTCTAATTCTCTGTCCCAGAGTCTTATCTGAAGTGAAGGGCTCTCATTTCTAGTCTATTATTTTTGGGATTAATGCCCTCTCATTTGTTTTGGATATTCATGTCTGGACTGTTCTCAATGAAGGAAAACTTGTAACAAAGCAGTGGCCTGTAGGGTCACACAGTGATGAGTGTGGGATCTCTCGGGCACAGGACCTTCCTGGGTGCAGCCCACATGCATCACCTGTAGACACGACCTCACGTCTTTGGGAGACAGCAGATGAGCAGGTTGTGGACAGTTGAGGTTTGGAGGGGCCACCCTTCAAGTGTTTCCTGTGCTTTTAGCTGAAATTTCTGTGTGTTTTCACAAATGTGGGTGAGGGCCAGGTAATCGTGATGGTCCATGGTCCATGTAAATTCTGGTCCATGCTACGCGGGTCGTGTCAGGAACCCGGGCTCTGTGAACACTGGCCCCTTGCTCACCTCAGTGGCCCTGGAGCTTGGGTGATGTTTGTCATTATTGCTAAACAAATGTGTACTTAGCCTGCTGCCCCATAGCACTCACCAGGTGCCAGATGAGGTCACCCAAGTGTGATCTGCCGGCAGAATCAAGCTTCAGCCCATGTGGTTGAACTGGCTCCACCTGGGGACTGGCTCTCCTTGGGCTAACTCGCCGCTCTGGGTGCCTCATGACTGCAAACATGTCCTGACCTTCCTTTTCTACAAAGGCCTTCAAGGAAACGCTTTTAATCTGTATATAAATAGTGCCGAAGGAACCCAAGTGTTCACACAAGTCTCCGTTTGGAAGGAACTCTTGTAAACAGAGACTTGGTGCATATCCATAGTGAGCCAGTCCTTGGAACCCCAACAAAAGTCCCCGAAACAAAAATGCCCACATAACAACTGTGCAGTGTTGTATGTTAACTCTTTCTGCTTCTGTAGGAACTTGACTGGATGTAAAAAATATGTGTTCAAAGAATGGTTAATCAAATGAAAGGACCACAACCCCCATGTGAACTGGTCATGCTGACCCGTGATATCCAGGGGTTTTTGGTCTTCTAGCCAATTTGTCAGCAGCTGCTGCAAAATGAAAACGAACAAATATTGGTGAATCATGATGAAGTTTCTCGACAGTATTTCTCACCTGTAGGATGGCTATTTCTCAGTTCAAAATGACCTAACTCCTGAAAATAAATAAATTGTATACTTGAGAGTATATCCTGTCTGCAAGTCTGTTTTCAGTAATCAAGTGCTGGGAGTATGTTACCTGTCAGTTCTCCGTGTGGGACCAGAGCCAGAGCCAGAGCCATTAGAGGGTCTCTGCCATCAAAGAGCTTTGAGTGTTTCAAGATGCCTGGAAACAGGCTCCACAACTCAAAGTGCTACATAATTGCATGCGAATTGCTGAGGCACAGACCACCCAGGCTGTAGAGGGGGGATGTGGTGCTTGCTCCCCTGGGGCTGTGCCTGCCCTTCTCATAGGTGGATGGCAGGTATGTGGAAGTTTTCCAGCGAGGGGTTGACTTTGAAACAGGAGTTAGTCTGTACATCAGGTCCACGCACGCTCCTCTTGATCTGGAGACCAAAAAACTTGAAAGGACAACTTATCTGATATTGCCCCAATAAATTGATGGTGCCCTGGGGGCCACACAGACACACTCTCCAAGGACAGAGTGAATGGAGAGGCCCGCCTTGGAGCTTAGCCACAGCCTGTGGCCAGTGCCGCCTTGGCACCTAGGACAGATCTCAACCTGCTCGGGTCCTAGGCTTGTTGCACATCTCACCTTTTTGCCCCTTTTTCTTGCTCTCATTGTCATTGTGTGCTTGAGTCTGTCATACTCAGAGGGACAGTCCTGCTTTCAGCTTCCTTTCCCTGGGCCACTTCACCCAATTGAAAGGACTTGCTGAATCAGCTTCCTAGATCCATTCAGGGGATTTGCGATGGAGGTGAAAGCTCTCTCCCTTGATTTGATCCTGGTTCCAAATCTGAGTTTCAACTGATCCATGTTATTCAACTTTCTTTTTTTTTGTCTTTTTCTAGGGCCTTACCCATGGCATATGGAGGTTCCCAGGCTAGGGGTTGATTCGGAGCTACAGCTGCTGGCCTACCCCACAGCCACAACAATGCCAGATCCAAGCCATGTCTGTGACCTACACCACAGCTCACAGTCTTTAACCCATTGAGCAAGGCCAGGGGTCAAACCTGCAACCTCATGGTTTACTAGTCGGATTTGTTAACCCCTGAGCCATAAGGGAACTCCCCTGTTCAACTTTCTTAATTCTTTCTCATTTTGGGGGCTGCACCTGGGCCAGGGATTGAATCCAAGCCACAGCTGGGGCAACGCTGGATCCTGACCCTGCTGCGCCACCAGGGAACTCTTATTTCTGTCTTTTCTTATTGGCCTGAGAAGAGCTGTGTCCTCTCTTTCTGAAGTCCCTGGCGCTGGGTTTTTCTGGGAAAAAAATTTTAAAAGATGGTTTCAAATATATCACTAAAGATCGATCCTATTTACTTCTTTATGCAATTGTGGTAAAATACATATAACAAAAGTTTACCATCTTAACTACTTTTAAGCCTGCAGTTCATGGGTGTTAAGTGCATTCTCATTGTGCTACCATCTTGAATCCTTTTCGATCCTGCTGGCATTTTGGCAGCTCATCTCTTTCTTTTAAGATCTCATAAAATGCAGCCGACAGCAGCTAATACACGTGACGGCTGTCCTGGGTCCCACTGTGTAACTCATAAGCGGCCCATCAGCCAAACTCTCTTTCCCTGTGTAATTCATAAGTGGCCCATCAGCCAAACTCTCTTTCCCCCACGCAGCATTCACTGCCAGGCTTCCTCAATCTCTGAGCATTTTTGGTTTTGATTCAGCCATTTTTGGTTTTGATTCAGCCACTTAAGTATCAATTTCTGCCCCTATCAGAATAGTCTAGGCCAGAGCTTCTCAAACTGGACTAGCCACATAAAACATGAGGAGAGCCTGTTTGATTGAGAGCTGGTGACTCCAGAGCAAGAACTAAGAGTTTGCATTTTTAACAAGCTCCCAGGTGCTGTTGGTCAAAGGGCCCCACTCTGAGAACCAAGACTATGGTAGAAACATCGACTTAATGGGTCAATTTGTCATCGTGTTACGTACTCCAGCACAAATGAGCCAGGAGTCTCCTAGTCACTCAGTGACCCAGGATGTTCTGAAGCCCCGTCCTGACATGTGAGTTTCTATTTCCATTCACATTTTCATTGCCAAGACCCACCCACCTGCTCACCAGCTCAGCATGATGCCTGGAGTGGGGCCATTCAGGGCCTTTGTCCTCAAGGAGCAAACAGGCCAAGAACCATCATAACATGTGTGCATGGGAAAGTACACTCTGTGCAACTGACAATGGACTTGGGCGGCACAGTTACATCGTGATGTATAATAAGAAATATGTACCATTCCTGCACAGAGTTCCTCTAACCTTTGGAATTTACAAAGTTAGGAGATGGAGAAGGTGTATTTTGTTACGTTAATGAGGCAGTTTTTTGGAGTACCCCTAAAGGATTTGGAATCCTAAGGACAGGGCAGTTCTCCAGAGGAACCAATCACATGATTAGATGGGTAGAACTTTCAGCCCCACCCCCTCCCCTGATGGTGGGAGGTTGAGTTCAACTGTCAATTGCCAATGGTTAAAGCAGCCATGCCTGTGTCATGAAGCCCCCATAAAACCCCTAAAGGATGGGCCTCTGAGCACTCTGGTTGGTGACTGCGTGGACATTTGGAGAGTGGTGACTGCAGAGGGCAGGGGAGCTCAGAGCCCCCACCCTGGAGCAGCTCTGCCATCTGACTGTCCTGTTCCTGAGTTATATCCTTTTATTTATTATTTATTTATTTATTTGTCTTTCTGCCTTTTCTTTTTTCTTTTCTTTTTTTTTTTTTTTTGGTCTTTTTGCTATTTCTTGGGCCGCTCCTGCGGCATATGGAGATTCCCAGGCTAGGGGTCCAATCGGAGCTGTAGCCACCGGCCTATGCCAGAGCCACAGCAACGCGGGATCCGAGCCGCGTCTGCAACCTACACCACAGCTCACGGCAACGCCGGATCGTTAACCCACTGAGCAAGGGCAGGGATCGAACCCGCAACCTCATGGTTCCTAGTCGGATTCGTTAACCACTGCGCCACGATGGGAACTTGTCTTTCTGCCTTTTCTAGGTCTGCTCCCGCGGCATATGGAGGTTCTCAGGCTAGGGGTCTAATCGGACCTATGGCCGCCGGCCTACGCCAGAGCCACAGCAACACCAGATCCAAGCCGCATCTGCAAACTACACCACAGCTCACGGCAACGCCGGATCCTCAACCCACTGATCGAGGCCAGGGATCAAACCTGCAACCTCATCGTTCCTAGTCAGATTCGTTAACCACAGAGCCACGACAGGAACTCCGAGTTATATCCTTCTACAATAAATGCGATGTGGAGTAAGTAAAATGTCTCTGAGTTCTGTGAGGCTTTCAAGCCCCAAGGAGGGGGGTTTTGGGAACCTCTGCTTTACAGCAAGGGGATTGCAGTACTGGTGACACTGGACCCTGATTGGTATCTGGCGGGCTGAGTCTTCACCCTGGGGGCTTTGAGGCTCCTCTGGCTCATCCTGGCAGGGTTGGGTTGATTGTAGCACCAGGCTAGAGTCAGCACTGCTTGGTGCTTGGTGCTGTATGAACATTCCCACCTCAGGCAGGGTCCCAGTGGGAGTGGTGCTGACCCGTGCTCTCCACGTCGGCTGCACTGAACCCACAGTGGGGGTGGGCGTGGGGCAGAGTCTAGGGTGAGGGGTGGGTTTGGAAAAGCTCTTGAGGGGTTAGGCTCTTCCCCACTTCCCACTGAAGATCCACATTGCGTACATTTGAGGGAGGAACTATTAGAACTAGTGAAGTCAGGAGATTAATATATGATTGGTTACAAAAGGCCTTGAAGAATGGGCTGTGTTTCCAGAGCTGTGGAGGAGAGGGCAGCCCAGGACGGGCAATCGCCAGGGAGAATCTGATGCTTGCTAGTGGCGAAATAGCCTGCGAAGGCCAAGGATGTACATTGGGGCAAAAGTGAAAAATCACTGAAATGTGCTGGAAATTACAGAGGTGGGATTACATGGGCCTTGAGAGCCTAAGAGAAGAATCTATTTTACACTTGTAGGAACTAGGGAGTCACTGAGGGTGTTTCTTTTCCTTTTTCTTTCCTTTTCTTTTTTTTTTTTTTTGTCTTTTTGCCATTTCTTGGGCCGATCCCGTGGCATATGGAGGTTCCCAGTCCCAGGCTAGGGGTTGAATCGGAGCTGCAGCCACCGGCCTACGCCAGAGCCATAGCAACGTGGGCTCCAAGCCTCATCTGCAACCTACACCACAGCTCACAGCAAAGCCAGATCCTTAACCCACTGAGCAAGGGCAGGGATCAGACCCACAACCTCATGGTTCCTAGTTGGATTCGTTAACCACTGAGCCACGATGGGAACTCCTCTTTTTCTTCTCTATTTTAAAACACATGGCCATGATCCAATAATATCAGTTTGGCAAATTTGAGTGATGGCCAGGGGATGGGGGGAGGCTGTTGCAGGGGCCTGATGCGGCCTAGGGCCTGCACCAGTGTGGGCAGGAAGTCAGGCGGAAGGCGGATCTCTCTGCCTGATGCCCGACCCACCAAGTTCTCTGGAAGGGACTCGGTCCAGTGTGCTAGGACTGCTCCTGTCTTCTACATCACATTCAGCAAGATCCTGATAGGGCTTCAGCCTCAAGATTGGGTATAGCTCTGACTGTCCCTTTCCCAGGATCTTTCCCATCGCAACTTGCTGATCTGTCCCATCCCTTCATATTCACCTACTTCCTCCTTTTTTCTTGCCTCGTTGTGCTCACTTGGAACAAATACACTTTTTAGAGCTGCCCGAGTCTAGTTCTAAGGCAAAGATTCACCCGTGTGTTTCCTGCACACTGATTTTGTCCTTGGCTGTGATGTGCATCTGGGGGAATAGCTGAGGAGGTCACATGACCATGAGGCGCCTCTGCTGCCCCGAGAGCAAGCCCCACCCACAGCAGCAGGGCTGGCACAATGATCACAAAACCAGGATGAGGATGAGGAAAGCAGTGCTATGGAAATATCCACATCTTTAGGGCTCTCCCAAAGGAAGCTTAAGCCCGGTCTCCTTTTGTGTCCTTTTGTGTCCTTCCTTCCCCCAACTGCTGATAACCAAGTGGGCATTGGCCTTGTCCCCCCTGCTGAGGAGTTGAACTCACCTGCTCCACACACCTGTCCCCAGCCTCTGCTCTTTGCCTCCTTTGTAGCTAAATAATGTCTGCTTCTAAAACGTGCCCCCTTGGCTTCCACGCACTCCGTCCTGTTCTGGGCCACTTCCAGTCCCTGGTTCTTCCTTCTCTGGCCCTTCCCACAGCGGGCCCTGCCGTGAGGTGGTACCTGCAGCGGTTTTCTGTGTATAAGCTGTCTCTCAGTCTCGTCCACTTGTGTCATTTAGACCTTCATCTCCGGGCAAACCCTCTACCTCGAGGCTTACCTTCTAAGCTTCTGCTTGGTGTTTTGGGGAGATGCAAACATCTCAACCTTTGCCTCCCACATTCCTCTTCTGCCTTCCCTCAGTCAGCAGTACTCTTTCCATAAGTGCAGAAACAGGGGGTCAGCTGGCTCCCCTCTTGCCCTTGCTGTCACTATAGAATCAGTTGGAAAATCCTATGGGGTCCAAGGCCCAAATGCCTCATGCCTGATGGTGCCTTTATGTCCTTGCTGCCACAAACAGCTTTAATTTATGTCAGAACTGCTGTGGTCCTAGTGCAGGTCAGGGAGAGCTGACCCCAGTGGAAACTGGCTGCTGCTTCTTATAGCCAGAGAGTAAGGGGAAGGGTAGTGGGGTCTTACTGATTAGCCAGGGGTCTGAAACTCTTCATTCCTGATAAGGGCCTGCCTGAGTGAGCCATCCCTTTATGGAGATAAGGAGAGCTTGCTAGCAGGTCACTTCATCTGAAGAGAGCCAGGCCTGCCATGAACATCAGCTCCACGTGTCATCCATTAGCTTAGCCTCCGGTTTTGTGTTTGAGCTGATATGCTGTGGCTTGAGTTCCACACGGGCTTTCTCCTCCTGTGCTGACTCCCTGGTAGTGCTGCTCTGGGGGTTCATTCCTCCTGCTCAGAGTCCTTGCTGACCTCTAGAGCTGGCCTAAGTACCTGACATACCTTCCCCTTCCTTGACCTCCCCAATATGAGCTAATCTTCCAATCCCCCCACTTACCCACAAAACCAGAGTACTCCCAGCACGGCTTGTGCTTTTTTTTTTTTTTTTTTGTCTTTTGTCTTTTTAGGGACACACCCAGGGCATATGAAGATTTCCAGGCTAGGGGTCCAATCGGAGCTGGATCCTTAACCCACTGAGAGAGGCCAGGGATCGAACCTGCAACCTCATGGTTCCTAGCCGGATTTGTTTCCATTGTGCCACGACGGGAACTCCGCTTATGCTTTTTTGTTTCCAGACATCAAGCTGCTCATCTGGGGGGAACAACTCCCTCACATCCATGTAAGCCTCAAAGAGAATCTTGAGTCTCCTCCTTGAGAATCTCCATGTCACCCCCATGGTGGCAGAGCAGATGGCTTTCTGTCCCTTACCAGAACATAAGGCTTTCTGTGGAAAGGGACATGTATTGGTTAGGGCAATGATGGAGAGGGTCCAGATTTGCTCTGCTCAGGACAGCAGCAACCAGTTACATGTGGCAACCAAGCACTGAAATTATGGCCAGTGTGACTGAGGACCTTTTCACTTAATGCATGTTTACATTTAAATAAGACATGTGCTACTCACCACTGTATTGGACAGCATAGACTTAGAATTTGGTTCACTATATAAAACAGAAAACCCCCAAACAACAGCAACTTACTCAACTTTCTCCTTTACAGAAAAAGGTCTGGAGGAAGACATTTTGAGGCTAGAATGGAGATCTAGGCTGCCATAAAGAACCAAGGTTTATATCCTCAAGGCTACCTCATGGCCCAAGGTGGCTGCTGCGGCCCTAGCCCTCAGAGCTGCATTACAAGCCAAAACAGAAGGACAGAAAGTCAGGAGCATCAGCTTTCCATTACAGATGTTCTTCTTCAGCCCTGGGAAATTATTTTCTATTATTTCCTTTTCTTATTTCTTTCTTTTTTTTTTTTTTTTTTTGTCTTTTTGCCATTTCTTGGGCCGCTCCTGCAGCATATGGAGGTTCCCAGGCTAGGGGTCTAATTGGAGCTGTAGCCACCGGCCTATGCCAGAGCCACAGCAACGCAGGATCCGAGTTGTGTCTGCAACCTACACCACAGCTCACGGCAATGCCGGATCGTTAACCCACTGAGCAAGGGCAGGGACCGAACCCGCAACCTCATGGTTCCTAGTCGGATTCGTTAACCACTGCGCCACCACGAGAACTCCTCCTTTCTTATTTCTGTCTTTTTGTAACTCCTGTCATAATACCCTGATCCACCTGGATTGATGCTGTGTCTCTTCATATTTCTCCTCCTGTTCACTCCCTTGACATTTTGTTATGTATTCTCAATGACTTCTTCAAATTTTTCTTTCTTTCCTCATGTCTTCTTTTTTTTTATTTTATTTATTTATTTTTATTTTTTTTATAATTTATTTTTTTCCCCACTGTACAGCAAGGGGATCAAGTTATCCTTACATGTATACATTTTCCCCCCACCCTTTGTTTTGTTGCAATATGAGTATCTAGACATAGTTCTCAATGCTACTCAGCAGGATCTCCTTGTAAATCTATTCCAAGTTGTGTCTGATCAACCCAAGCTCCCGATCCCTCCCACTCCCTCCCTCTCCCATCAGGCAGCCACAAGTCTTTTCTCCAAGTCCATGATTTTCTTTTCTGTGGAGACATTCATTTGTGCTGGATATTAGATTCCAGTTATAAGTGATATCATATGGTATTTGTCTTTGTCTTTCTGACTCATTTCACTCAGTATACGATTCTCTAGTTCCATCCATGTAAATGTCATTATGTCATTCTTTTTTATGGCTGAGTAGTATTCCATTGTGTATATATACCACATCTTCCGAATCCAATCATCTGTTGATGGACCTCGTGTCTTCTATTGAATCTGGCAATATATTTTTTAATTCCTATGACTTATTTGTCTTCTGATTGCCTTATTTTCATTGCAAACCATCTTTGAATTCATGGATCCATATCTTCTTGTCCAATCTCTTTAAAGGCAAATTCTGGTTTAAAAAAATTCTGTATTACTTGAATCGTTGGCTTTCTCCAAAGTCAATGACTCTGTTGATCTATTCCTTCTTGTTTGTGTAGCTCATTTCCTTCAAATGCTACATGAAACTTGTGTAAGTGAGGGAGAGGGTGCAATGGATCTAACACAGGGATGGGGCTCCCTGATGCTCTTATAAATGAGCAAGCCTGACTGGGAGGCTCTCTGGGAGTGGCTGGGGCATGTCAGTCATCAGAGGTCACATGAAGGGTGACCGGACTCACCACTCTGCACTAAAATGGGAGGGGACTGGCTCTGGGTCGAGCCTCTCTGAGAGCCTTCTGGTGTCCTCCTGGCTGCTTTGGAGTGCTGTCCAAAGCAGCCAGGAGCATCATAATTCTGCAGGTAGTTCTTAGATGGGTCTCCTCGATCTCTTCCTTTTTTCCATCCTGCTAATTCCCGTGGGCCCTATTTCAGGTTTTTCTCTAGTGTGCCCTGGGTCCATGTCATAATGACCCCATCCACCTTCCAGCTCCTGAAATTTATCACAAGTTTTAGTCCTCTGACATCTCCCATCCTACTCTCAGTACTTTTATAAATTTATTCTTTTTAATGCTTTTATACTGTCATTTCCATGGACTTCCAAGGTGGAATGGAGATAGATACTTGAAGGAGAAATCCATTTGCGCTACATTTGGGGGCTGCAGGACCAATCTTCTGTACAAAGCAGAGGGGCAGGTTACTGCCCAGAAGCCAGGGTCCAGTTCTAACTGGTGTTCAATTCACTGGCACAGGCCACAGCCAGGTTGGCAGCTTTGCTTCACTCGTACACCCATCAGGGTTCTGTTGCCTTTTTCTTGTCTTGATTCCTGAGACTCGAGTGAGCAAAGCAACAGGTCAATTCAAAGACCATCACCCAGGTTAGTGGAGGGAGCAAAATCCCTTAGGGGTCCATTCACCAGCTCAGGATTTAGTGCCCCTTCTAAAGTTAATGGTCAAACTTTAATTCCTGCCAGCAGGTGGCAGTGAACTTATCTCAAAATTTCGGTTCTGCCTTCCACCCAACACTGACCAGCCAGTTATGAGCTACAGTAACCCCAGGTGAGAATTCTTCCCCAGACCTCATTGCTTGAAAGCTACTAAAAAATATCTGGAGTGCAAATTGCAGTGTTCTATGTACTTTAAAGGATCCCCCACTCGCCTTGCCATTTTTTCGCTGCAGGGAAGTTCCCAGGCAGGATTTGAATCCAAGCTTCAGCTTCAACCTTTGCCACGGCTGGGTCAATGCACGGGATCCCTAACCCACTGTGCCACAGTGGGAACTCAAGGATTATCTCATTTTATCCTACAACCACCTGAAATAATAGTTAAATATTACCAAGGGAGGCCAAAGAGAGATAAAGTAAGTTGTCTGCAGTTGTGCCTCTGTGTAGTTGTCTCTCCACTCAAACCCAGGACTCTTCTCTCTTCTCCCAAGCCCTCGGTGCCTTTGCTCTCCTAGTTGTCCTGTGCTCTCCGTCAGCAGATTTAGTTCCACCTCCTTGGGGGACTCTGCAGCCCTGCTGTGCTGCCCTCTGGGTGTTTGGGGCTCGGGTGGAGGGGCTGGGTAGCTGAGCTTCTGGGAAGGGTGACTGGTAAGCACAGGTTCAGGGTGGCTGTGCCATGTCTGCTCCAGGTAGCAGGACTTAAGGAGTGTCCCAGTTTGCACCCAAAAGGCCCCTGTGGCTGACTGTTCCTGACCAGTGCTCTGTGACACAGCAGCATGTCCTCCACAGATCTCGTGGGAGAACAGGAGGCTTCCTCCAGCTTTTCTTTTGGGGCCGCAGCAGCTCGGCGCCCTCAGGCCCTGCCTGCCCAGGTAAGGACACTGGAGGAAGGCCGTGCGCATCCAACAGGTGACAGCCGGAGGCGCTGGAGAATCCTTCTCAGGCCTGAGTGATTTCCTGCTGGACGCAGGGACTGTAGGACATTCCTCCCAAATGTCCCCTGGAGTTTCGGTCCCAACGCCTCTCCTCTGGGGAGTCACCCAGAAGTGCCTGACTAAGACCAGGCCCTTCTCTGCACTCCGCGGCCGAAGGAGCCGGAGTGAGGAGTGGGTCCTGCAGCGCGGGCACAGCCACCCACCCGGCAGGGCACCAGGCGAAAGGGAGGTGAACGAGCTGGCACTTCTGGCTGACAAACGTTTTACCCTTGTTCATGGGCATTTTTCTTGCCCCTTCTCCTCCTTCTCGGGGTTTGAGGTTGAGGGGACTCATGGGCAGAGAGGGGGTTGGGTGTCAGGTGCTTGTGGTCCCTGGGGGACCTGGCTGGGGGCCTCAACGGGAGCTCCGTGTTTACACACACCTGGTGATCCAGAGTCCCTCCGCGCCTCTAACACACTCCGGGCACGGACTTCTGCTCAGTGAGCCTTGCTTTCAGGCCTCTAAGTCACTCCCTCCAGGACTGCACACCAGCCTGTCCCGGAAACTTTCCCACTGTCACTTCTGCCCCAGCCCTGGTCCTGGGATGGTGCACCAGGCTCTGTTCAGCTCTTGCCCAATGTCCGTGCTCTGGTCTTGACCCTCTGTCCTTATGCTTTGGGCTCTTGTCCTCAGGTGGAAACACGTTCTCTCTTTCTGGCCTCCAGGCCTTTGCCCAGTTGGGACATGGGCGTTCTGCTCCACCAACTTGGTGGCCACCTGTACACCTGCCGCAGGCTTCCCTTCAGGGGTGGCCTCTGACCCTCAAGTCTCCTTGCTCCTGGTTTGGGTACCCAGGGCTTCCCTCACCCCAGTGCCTTCCGCTAAGCATTGGCACTGCTTGTTTACTTGTTTTCACTGAGCGCTGGGTGCTGAGCTGCAGGAAGGGAGGAGAGCTGTCCATTTAGTTATTTATGCAAACATCTTTGTTGAGTGGCTACTAGAGCAGCTGTGGTGCGAGGCTCTGGGAAGGTCACGAATGTACCTGCAGTCTTCAAAGATATGCCTATGTTTCTTGGCTCTGGCTTGGAAGAGCTTGTGTATTTAATAGTTATTTATGGATTGACCAGATAGATTTTTCCGGTCAAACTGACTGAGACCTACTTCTTATGCCTTAAAAAAAAAAAAAAAAAGTTCCATGTCTATGACCAAACTCCTGAACTGCAGCAAAAACCAAGCCTTGAAAATCTTCACCAAGTCACAGTGTCTAGCACACCGAACATCAGGTGCACCTCAAAAATATCCAGTGTAATGAGGTCCGTGGAACATAATTTAACCAGTTCTCAATCATGGTATAGTTGCCTGAAGAATATTTGGGATATTTGAGATAAAAAGGAATGAAGATTATGACAATTTCTATGGAAAGATTCTACCTGTACTCATAGTCATAGATATATTCATGCCTATTTCTTCCCACATCTGTGCTCACCATACCCACATCCATGTCCCTTCCCGCACCCCCTCTGCACTTATATCCACACCCACACCGATACCTGCGTCTGTGGATAGAACTTGTGGGTGTGCTCCAAGCCTGTCCCCTCTTACTCCTCCTAGACACTATTTTCCAGTCTCCTTTGCACTTGGATGTGGCCATCTGTCCTGAGTGGCCAATGGAACACGGGCAGGTGACCTATAAGCTTACTTCTTGAAACCTCTTCCCTGTTCAGATGTCCAAAGTTGAGGAAACACTCCAAGCCCCAGGTGTGATGGAGCCACTGGACAGAAGGAGATTGGGTTCCTCAGTGACTGTCCTGAAGAGGCACCCTTTCGTCCTCCCACCGTCAAAGCTGGAATGTGGTGTTAAGCAGAGCAAGGCCTTCATTGTGTTCTGTCACCAAGATTTAGGGTTATCTGTTACATTACTTAGCTTATTCTAACAAATAAAAACTCAACAAATGCTGATAGTATATATGTGCATTGTCTGATTATGAATAATTTTTATTTTCTCCAGTATGTTAATATATTTTCCAAATTTACCAATATATTAATTTTTGTAATATGAAAAACACCTGCTATTTCACATTGTTAAAATTGCTAATTTGTAATCAAAACTTTCTTTTTTTCCTTCAATGAAATATCTTTAAGTGTTCTAAAATGTTTAAAATTCAGGAGAGGGAGTTCCCTGGTGGTCTAGGTTAGGACTCTGCCCTTTCACCACTAAGGCACCAGTTTGATCCCTGGTCTGGGAACTGAGATCCCATATCAAGCCCCTGCTCCTGGGCAGCCAATACCTATATTAAATATAAATGAAAATTCAGATGAAATCCAGGTGCCTGATCGCCTTCTCCCCCAGTTATTTCTTTAGGAAATGGAACACTCTATTGGAGCCTGGGTCTGCCCGGCGCTGCACCCCCTGCACGTTCTCACCAGCCCAGCCCCCAGCTGGCTGAGGAGGGGCGGAGCGCGCAGGGCCTCTCGCAGGTGTAACTCGGTCCCCGCTGCGCATGCGCAACAAGTGAGCACCTGTGGGACGCTGCCATCCCTCCCATCTTTATCACCGCCCTTTCTTCTCGAATGAAGCCTGGCTCCTCAAGAACTGTGACCTGGTGGAAGGATGAGACTGTGGGCTGGTCGGTGGCTCAGGTGAGTGGAGAGACTCCACGTGAGCAGGGGCTCTGCCCCGACTTCCCCACCGGTGCGTGCATCTCTGCTCCCCACCGGGCTCTGACGCAAGCCTCGGAGGCTCCTCTGCACAGAAAACTGCCCCCCTTCCCCGGCCCTGGCCCCGTGACTGCTCAACGTGCTCGAAGGAGGGTAAAGACAGAGATGCTGCTCGAGGGGTTGGTGTCTGTCTTTCCGAAGCCTTGCACCCCAAGCCCCCCACGTAACCAGGTGGTGCAGGTGCTCAGGGCGGAAAGGCGGAAGAGGAGCCCATCAAATCTAAGCGCCCCATCCTGGGGACCTGCAGCTGGCCCAGACGCAGGGGTCGGCTGTGGGGACCCCCGCGGCCTGGACCTGAGGAGGGGAGGGTGTGGGGGCGTGTGGCACCAGCACCTGGCCAGGCAGCTCTCCCTGCCCGCCTCGGCCCCACGCGCTCCTCTGGCTCTCTTGGCTCTTGGGGGTGAGTGGCCTGGTCTTCCAGGCAGAGCCCAGAGAACTACTGTTTTCTGGGAGTTCTCTTCAGTGGCTCCGTGGAAATGAATCTGACTAGTATCTACAAGGACCCAGGTTTCATCCCTGGCGGTGCCTAGTGGGTTAAGGATCCATCTTGCCTTGAGCTGTGGTATAGGCTGCAGCTGAGGCTCGGATCCTGCCTTGCTTGGCTGTGGTGTAGCCCAGCACCTGAAGCTCTGATTAGACCCCTAGCTTGGGGACCTCCATATGCTGCCGGTACAGCCCTAAAAGACAAAACGAACAGAGAAACAAAACCCACAAAACTATTTTCTGTTGGTTATGTTGACTTAAAAACTTCTGAATTGGTTTAATCTGGAAAACAGGCTTGATGGGTTTGGTCACATAAAGGTATGAAACAGCTGGGAACTTCCGCTCTGTGGACGAATTAAATTGTTAGCTGTTGCTGCGACTTGTGGCTGTTCAGTGACTTTTGCTTTTCTTTTGCTCCTCTTATTTTTTGCTTTATATTGTCTCTACTGGAGTTGAAAATAGAGAGAGGGGTTCCAAAAGCACTGATTTTTAGGCGACTCTTTATTAGTGATTCACTCTTAGGCTTTGAAATTAAAGAAGTAGAAAACCTTGACTAAAAAGATCTTGAATCGCCTATTGTTTTCTTTCATTCATAGTGTCCTGGGATTTTTCTCCCATTGAGTGGTGGAAACTTTCTCTTGTGAAATAGGTGGGAAGCCAGTACATCACAGGAGAGAGGAGTAGTCCTGCCTTGAAGGGGGCCAGAGTGCTGGCCCACCCCTGGCTTCTCCCACGTTCCCAGGATGACTGAAACAGTTCAAACACAACACAGAAGGTCCAATATTGAATACACTCGATTGAATTTGTAAGAAAAAAAAAACACAAAAAAACGAAACACTAGCAAAGAACAAGCCAGTGCAGGCTGGTCTCCCTGGCATCCAAATACTGCAAGGGGAGATCCAGGCCAGGGTGGAATGCACCCCCGATCTGCCAGCCCTGAGACCCCCGAAGCAGCAAAGTTTCCCTCAGCTTCAGTTTTCTCATCTGTAAGGTAAATGCAGTTTCTTACACTGTAAACTAGTTTCTCCTCTGTCATTGTTGATGTTAAATACGGTAGAATCAGAAAGAACGTGACAGTAGAAAACTCTTCATTGATGGATATTACAGCAGGGATTCCAGGCGCAGCTGTTTATCAGTCAGTGCTCTGGTCATGTCTGGGCACTGCAGGTTTGATATGCAGGGCGGAGGAAGGCAGGAATAAACAGATGTGTGTCCCTATGAAAGGGGTGGCTTTGTCTCCCGGTTCTGACAAACTGAGGGCACTCTGCGTGGACCCCACACGGTGCGTGGGTGGGCTGAACAGGTGATGGTGAGCAGACTGGGAGCAGGGTCGCCCTGGGAGGGAAGAGTCTGTGGGGCCCTCACACAGAGGCTAAATGCAGCCTTTGTTGTGGTGAGTCATTTCAGGGGCAAACCCTGTAGACAAGGTACTGAAAACAGTGAGCTCACTCCATAACCTTTGCTGTAAACGTCAGCCAGAAAATTGTAGCAAATCAGTAAGGGTGGTAACAAGGACATTTGGAAAGACTGTGGAGGAATTTTACTGCCAGATGTGGCTTGTCTGTCTTGTTTGAATGCGAGGCCTTGAAACCCACAGGCCCACCACCAGGAGCTGTGGATTCCCTAGGCATGGTGGTGGGGGAGGCAGTGTACCCCCTCACTGGTCCCCTGCACCTCCTGGTGCCACTCTGGGAGGGAGGCAGGGCTGAACCAGGAACCCTAGAGCCTAAAGCTGAAATGATGGGGAGTTCCTGCTGTGGCTCAACGGGTTGAGAATGTGACTAGCATCCCTGGCCTCCTTCAGTGGGTTAAGGATCCTGCCTGGCCGTAAGGAGCAGCACAGGTTGCAGATGCTGCTCAGATCTGACATGGCTGTGGCATAGGCCTGCATCTCCAATTCCACCCCTAGCCTGGGAACTTCATATGCCACAGATGTGGCCCTAGAAAGAGAAGAGAAGCTGAAATGATGGAGCAAACAGTGAATTGACAATCTGTCTGTGAAAAACCAGATTAAATGGTTATATCAGATACAGTAAGCATAGTATGCATGCAGCTAGAAATTAAGCCTAGTTTTTTTTTAAATAATTACAATTTTGCACATCTGAGTAGTGTGAAAAAATATAAATGTGAAATACTGGACCCACTGGATAGACTGAATGATTTGGTTCAACAAAGTGACAGCCTCAAAGAGCCTGTGAGGGCCGAGGTGTCCTGGGCAAGGAGAAACAAGAGCAAATTTCCACCCTAGAGCCACTCTGTGACCCCAAGAAGAGGTGGGGGTGGCTGTGGAGGTGACAGGGAAGGTTGGAGGATGTGGGTTGAATTAAATGGGGGAGGGTAGGTTAGAAGGGGCTCCCTGTCATTGAACAAAACCTTCAATCCCATCCCTGTTTGGAATTCCATAGCCTATCCTGGCTGGCATCGTCCCAGAACGGTGTTTAAATCTAAGCCTAGCACAGCATGAAAATGTTTCTCTCCACAAAGCTATCTTCTAGGGTGGCTTTGAAGGCAAGGGCCCCTGGGAGATGGGCATGGAGGCTCTGTACATGCCTCCCCTGCCTCCTCATCTAAAAACTGAGGATCATATTAATTAACTCAAGCCAAATGAGATAACATAAGAAGATGTGCCTGGCTTACTGCACATGGTTGATAATGGTTTTAAAAATCAGAGCATTTCTGTGAGGCAGAAGGAAGGAGAGACTAATTGTTCATGGCCTTTGCTGCGAGCTGTCTGTTTATATCCTGTGTTATGTGCTGTATGGTGGTTCCTGGTCAGCCGCATAATGTGAAAGTCCCTTCTAGAATGTAAACTTGTGCCCAGATTCCTGCAGCCTCCTGGTGCTCCCTAGGCATCCGCCTCCCACCTTTCCACACACCACAGTCACTCTCCTTGCTGATGGGCCTGCTTCCCACTGGGGAGTCTCCTCCTTCATGCCCACTGGCCTCTGAAGCATTGACTTTCCAGCCAACTAGGCTGCTGAATGGGCCTCTGATGGCAGAGCAGGGCTCCCCTTGCTTTGCCCCTTGGTGTTGCTGGACATTTGGCCCCTCAGCAGGGCCCACTGATTACCTCTGAGATTTGGCCGGGTGGGCACCATCCCGGGCAGATGACACGGGGGACCCATGGCTGTGGCCTCTTCCTCTTCCCCCTTGAGACTTCCGTGCCTCACTGCCATGGGGCAGGAAGAAAAGCACCTGCTGCAAAGCTCCAGGCACAAGAAAGTGTCTTTCAGCACATCCTTTAATCGCCAGTAGTTATTCTCAAATTGAATAAAGATACTGTGAAAAAAGCACCTTGCATTTATTTATGATCTTGGGAATAACCATTTTTGCTTAGTTTCTTATGTGGCCCATCGTTTCCTCCTTAAGTGTGAAATGATACTTTGGAACATTCTTTTCCAGCCAAGGATTGTTTTTATGGACAATTCTGTATTTTCACCTAAAAGTCCCATTATTTATATGAACCAGCACGTGATTTCCTCTACTAAGATTCCCATAGCTTCAAATTATAGCTTAGTAATTTACTGCTATAAGATGTAATCCATCATGCATTTACTTGAAGACATATTAAAAGGAATGCTTTTGGTAGCTGCATAAAGTTTTTTTAGTTCCTGATGATACTTAAGATTAGTAGTGAAAATAAATTAACAGGAAATTAATCTGTATGTTTCTTGTGGCACTTGACATGTATTGACAAAATGCTACTGTTGACCTTATCTTCAAATGACTTTGCCTGTCTCTCTTACCTAAACAGAGATGTTATTTTTGGTCCATCTGTTGCAGCAAAAAGTAAGCCAAAAAACAGATTGGGTGGCAGGGGAAGACCGAAATGCCGGAATAAAATGCATAAAATATAGAATACATTAAATGCTTTTGTTTGAAAATAGAGCACATTTCCTACATTAATCTTAAGTTGATCACAGAGTCATAGAATCTCCAGAACAAAATGCCAAGATCCCTAGGTTGACTGCCTCCTTATCCCTTAAATTGTGACCTCTGGTTGTTCAGCTTCTTTCTTTTTTAAAAAGTTTTATTGACATCTAGTTGATGTACAATGCTGTGATCATTTCTGCTGTACCACAAAGTGATTCAGTTATACATGTACACACATGCATTGTTTTTCAGATTCTTTCCCCATATAGATGATCTCAGAATATTGGGTAGAGTTCCCTGCACTGTATAACAGGTCCCTGTTGGCCAGTCTGTTCAGCTTCTTTCTATTTTATTTAAAAAAATTTTTTAAACCCACAGCAAATATAATACTCAATGGGAAAAAACTGAAAGCCTTCTCACTCAAATCTGAAACAAGACAGGGATGCCCACTCTCACCACTGCTCTTCAACATAGTTTTGGAAGTCCTAGCCACAGCAATTAGACAAACAAAAGAAATAAAAGGCATCCATATAGGAAGAGAAGAGATCAAACTGTCACTGTATGCAGATGACATGATACTATACATAGAAAACCCTAAGGACTCAACCCCAAAACTACTTGAACTGATTAATAAATTTGGCAAAGTAGCAGGATATAAGATTAACATTCAGAAATCAGTCACATTTCTATATACCAACAATGAAATATTAGAAAAGGAATACAAAAATATGATACCTTTTAAAATTGCACCCCCAAAAATCAAATACCTCAGAATAAACCTGACCAAAGAGGTAAAGGATCTATATGCCAAGAACTATAAAACTTTAATCAAAGAAATCAAAGAAGATGTAAAGAAATGGAAAGATATTCCATATTCATAGAATGGAAAAATTAATATTGTAAAAATGGCCATACTACCCAAAGCAATCTACAGATTCAATGCAATCCCCATCAAATTATCCATGACATTTTTCACAGAACTAGAACAAACAATCCAAACATTTATATGGAACCACAAAAGACCCAGAATCGCCAAAGCAATCCTGAGAAACAAAAACCAAGCAGGAGGCATAACTCTCCCAGACTTCAAGAAATACTACAAAGCCACAGTCATCAAAACAGTGTGGTACTGGTATCAAAACAGACAGACAGACCAATGGAACAGAATAGAGAACCCAGAAATAAACCCTGACACCTATGGTCAATTAATCTTTGACAAGGGAGGCAAGAACATCAAATGGGAAAAAGTCTATTCAGCAAGCATTGCTGGGAAACCTGGACAGCAGCATGCAAAGCAATGAAACTAGAACACACCCTCACACCATGCACACAAATAAACTCAAAATGGCTGAAAGACTTAAATATACGATAGGACACCATCAAACTCCTAGAAGAGAACATAGGCAAAACACTCTCTGACATCAACCTCATGAATATTTGCTCAGGTCAGTCTCCCAAAGCAACAAAAATAAGAGCAAAAATAAACCCATGGGACCTAATCAAACTGAAAAGCTTTTGCACAGCAAAGGAAACCAAAAAGAAAACAAAAGACAACTTACAGAATGGGAGAAAATACTTTCAAATGATGCAACCGACAAGGGCTTAATCTCTAGAATATATAAACAACTTATACAACCCAACAGCAAAAAAGCCAATCACCCAATGGAAAAATGGGCAAAAGACCTGAATAGACATTTCTCCAAAGAAGATATACAGATGGACAACAAACACATGAAAAAATGCTCAACATCGCTGATTATTAGAGAAATGCAAATCAAAACTACCATGAGATACCACCTCACACCAGTCAGAATGGCCATCATTAATTAGTCCACAAATAACAAGTGCTGGAGGGGGTGTGGAGAAAAGGGAACCCTCCTCCACTGTTGGGAATGTAAACTGGTACAGCCACTATGGAGAACAGTTTGGAGATACCTTAGAAATCTATACATAGAACTTCCATATGACCCTGCAATCCCACTCTTGGGCATCTATCCGGACAAAACTCTACTTAAAAGAGACACATGCACCCGCATGTTCATTGTAGCACTATTTACAATAGCCAAGACATGGAAACAACCCAAATGTCCATCAACAGATGATTGGATTCAGAAGATGTGGAATATATACACACTGGAATACTACTCAGCCATAAAAAAGAATGACATAATGCCATTTGCAGCAACATGGATGGAACTAGAGAATCTCATCCTGAGTGAAATGAGCCAGAAAGACAAAGACAAATACCATATGATATCACTTATAACTGGAATCTAATATCCAGCACAAATGAACATCTCCTCAGAAAAGAAAATCATGGACTTGGAGAAAAGACTTGTGGCCACCCAGGGGGAGAGGGAGGGAGTGGAAGGGATCGGGAGTTTGGGCTTATCAGACCCAACTTAGAATAGATTTACAAGGAGATCCTGCTGAGTAACATTGAGAACTTTGTCTAGATACTCATGTTGCAACAGAACAAAGGGTGGGGAAAAAATGTAATGTATACATGTAAGGATAACTTGATCCCCTTGCTGTACAGTGGGAAAATAAAATTTAAAAAAATTTTTATTGTTATTTCCCCAGTACAATTTTTTTCTACTGTACAGCATGGTGACCCAGTTACGCATACATGTATACATTCTTTTTTCTCCCATTATCATGTTCCATCATAAGTGAATAGACATAGTTCTCAGTGCTGCACAGCAGGATCTCATTGCTAATCCATTCCAAAAGCAATAGTTTGCATCTATTAACCCTAAGCTCCCAATCCATCCCACTGTCTCCCCCTCGGCAACCACAAGTCTATTCTCCATGTCCATGATTTTCTTTTCTGTGGAAAGGTTCATTTGTGCCATTCAGCTTCTTTCTTTCTTTTTTCTTTTTTTTTTTTTTTGTCTTTTTGCCATTTCTTAGGCCGCTCCCGCGGCATATGGAGGTTCCCAGGCTAGGGGTCTAATTGGAGCTGTAGCCACCAGCCTACACCAGAGCCACAGCAATGCAGGATCCGAGCCACGTCTGCGACCTACGCCACAGCTCACGGCAACGCCGGATAGTCAACCCACTGAGCAAGGCCAGGGATTGAACTCGCAACCTCATGGTTCCTAGTCGGATTTGTCAACCACTGCGCCACGACAGGAACTCCCGTTCAGCTTCTTTCTGAATGGTTTATCCTACAGTATAAAATTGAGACCAGTGTCTTCTGTTTCTCATAATTAAGAATTCTGGTTTCTTTTGTCAAGTATCTGCTCATATTTTATCCCTTTTGAACTTTCCTGATCATGATGCTCCAGGCTTCACAGTAAATGGCAAATTAAAATGTTCAGATTTATATAATCATAGAATTATTAGAGACTATAGCTATTATTTAGGAAAATGTCCTTAATTCATAAGTTAGCAAACCTCTCATATATACCACCAAATTCCCCCCAACGTGTAATTTAAGGACAGATAGTTTCTGTGTGTCAACCCTCAGGCATGGCTTCCTATGTGATGTATGCATGCAGGGGTCCAGCATGTGGAGAGACCAATGTGGGAGTGTGGAGGCTGCCATGCCTGCTCTCTGGGGAAGTGCTGGGACTCTCAGAACAGAGGATAATTAGAAATGGCTACATTATTCACACCTGCCAGGGAGCATCATCAGTATGGCTTCTTAACATCATCAGTCATTTCATTTAATATTTTTAATTTTTGGTTTTGGTACTGTAACACTTTTATCTTGTTTTTATAGACATGTACAAGAGGGTTTTGAAGGTATATTTTGCCATATACTCGATTTCTGCATAAAATTGTACTTTTAAATTTTATATATTTATAAAAAGTCTTTTTAGGTCTTTTTAGGGCTGCACAAGGAGTCTCCCAGGCTAGGGGTCAAATTGAAGCTGTAGCGTCTGTGACCTATACCACAGGCCATGGCAACGCCAGATGTCTAACCCACTGAGCAAGGCTGGGGAGCAAACTTGCGTCTTCATGGATGCTAGTCAGATTCATTTCTGCTGAACCACGATAGGAACTCCCTGACTTTTAAACTATGTTGAGGTTTTGCGGTTTCTTGGAAAGATTCAGAGATTTTAGTGTCTTTATTATGCAGTCAGACTTGCATTCATGTCCGGACTTTGTTATTCACTAGTTCCTGTAATATTTGGTGTGTAGTTTAACTTTTCTTAGCCTCAGATTCCTCCTTTCTACATAGGTTAATAGGACTAACATGCCAGATCTAAATGAAATAATGGGGGTAATTATTTTAGCACAGTGCCTGTCACTTGGTAGCCATAAATTGGTCATTGCTACTTGTGAGAGCTTCAAGTAAACACAAGTTTTGATTTAGAGATCTATACAAAAGCATGCTATATTCATGTTATTTATAACATTCTAGCATTGACTACAAAATGATTTCATATCAAGTAAGCAGAATAGAGTTATTTTGACTTATTCACATTAGGCAATCAAAGTATTATGACTTCTCATTACTTTGACTACTGAAAATTGTATAGACTTTAAAATATCTATATCAAGTGCCAGTGATAGAAAACTTTCATTGGAATAGTTTTGCTAGATAACATATTTCATTAATTCTGCAAATATGCCTTTATTATCATTATTTAGTCGTTAAACAATTATTGAGCATCTACCATTACTCAGTCACCACGCAGGAGGCTGGGAACACTGACATGAAAGAGACAAACTCTTGTCCTTGAGGCAGTCATGGTCAAATGAGGGAGCTAGAGCTGTTCACAGGGATATGGGGTCTTAAGACAATCATAATCCTAATTGGAGGGGGTTGAGGATTAGAGAAACTTTCCTGGAGAAGAAGGTGCTCGAATGAAGTGTTTAAGAAAGACCAGGTGACAGTGGAGGGAAAGATATCACAGGCAGAAGTGGCACAGAGCAAACAGAGAGCTGAGAGTTGCAAAAGCACACAAGGTGGAAGGAACGATTTAGTGTCCTCATGTGTAAGACTGGGAGTGCTGAGAGCTGTAGCTAAGAGGCCTTGCAGACCCTTGTGTGTCACATCAGGGAACTTGTAAGCTGATTCTACTAGCATGGCCAGCCTTGAAGGGTTTAAAACTGAAAAATGGTATGATCAGATGTGCATTTTTCTAAGGATGTCTCTGGTTGCTCTGGGGAGGGGAGGTGTATATACAAGAGATGGTTGGTGAAAAGTGAGGCGCCAAGTAAGAGGCTGTTGCTGTCTGTGTGAGAAATGACAATGGCTGGGACAAGAGTGTGGTGGTGGAGACAGGCTGAAGTGACACTGAGGAGGGAAAGTCATCAGGGAGGGGGTGGTGAAGAAGAGGGAGGGGCCTGGGGTCATCAGGAAGATGGTGGGAAGGGAATGATTTCAGATGGAGGAACGGAAGAATAAGCAAGCTCAGGAAAGTCTGTGGACTCGGCTTAAGACGGAAAGTGTTTGTTTTGTCTTTTTAGGGCCACAGGTGCAGCATATGGAGGTTCCCAGACTAGGGGTCTAATCGGAGCTGCAGCTGCTGGCCTACACCAGAGCCACACAACACCAGATCCAAGCCACATCTGCCGGATCCTGAACCCACTGAGCGAGGCCAGGGTTTGAACCCATAACCTCATGGTTCCTAGTCGGATTTGTGCCATGACGGGAACTCCCCCACTTCCTATTTATTTTATTTTATTTTTGTCCTTTTGCCTATTATTTTAAAGCAAATCCTGGACAGCATATTATTTCACTCTTTAAAATTTCAGCAGGTTTCCAAATATTGAGGGCTTTTGAACATAAAGCTATCATGACCACAATACCTTTTTTTCTAGACTGATCCTTCAATAATTTTAAATTAGGAGAGAAATCATCCAGTGGAGAGAAATGTGGAGTCAAGGGAAATTTTTTTAAGTAAATGAAATTGAACATGTTTATAGAGTAAAGAGGAAAGTTACTGGAGGAAAAAAGATTTAACTGTCATGAGAAAGAGAAGCCACACTGACAGAGTATGAAGTATGAAGAAGTGGGGCTGAAGCACCAGGTGGCTGGAGAGGCAGGGAGAGGAAGCAGCAGCACCTTCTGGCTAGAGGCAGTTTGGGGGGTCCTTTGTAAGTGGAGGGTAAGGAAATATGCCCGTAGTAAGAGGGTTAGGTTGAATCAGGTGTTTCATATGGACAGCTGGAGGTTACAAGCAGATTTTTAGGGAAAGAAGGCAAGGCGATAATGCAGGACCTGAGATGAGAGACTAGGAGGGCTTAGGGCCATCACAGGTACAGGTGTTTCTCCTGCCACGCTTGGAGGCCACCCTCACAGGGGCGATGGACCAGCTTGTGGTGTCTGGAGAGACAGTGCTGAGGATATGTTGTCCCCAAAAGGCAGGGTTTCCTTCCTTTTTATGGCTGAATAATACTCTGTTGTGTAGAAAAATAGATATGTATATGTCTTACATTTTCTTTATTTCTCCATCAGTGGACTTTTTTTTTTAGATTATTTCCATGTCTTGGTTATTGTGGGTAATGCTGCAATCACAATGAACATGGGGAATGCAGATGTCTCTTCAACATTCTGATTTAATCTGATTTAATTTCCTTCAGATAAACTCCCAGATACACCCAGATTGGAATTGTTGATGGTTCTTTTTTTTTTTTTTTTTTTTTTGAATTTCTATACTGTTTTCCGCAGTGGCTGCTGCACCAATTTACATCCCCACCAATGCTGGACAAGGGTTCCCTTTTGTCCACATTCTCACCAGCATTTATCTCTTTTCTTATGGAGAACAGCCATAAACACAAGGTGATAGCTCCTTGTGTTTTGAATGGCATTTCCCTGATGATGGTGGTGTGATCTCTTCAGGTGCCTACTGACCATCCACACATCTTCTTTGGAAAAAACGTCTGTTCAGATCTTCTGACCACTTTTTTTTTTTTTTTTTTTTGGTATATTTAAGGCCATACCCCCGGCATATGGAGGTTCCCAGGCTAGGGGTCAAATCAGAGCTACAGCTGCTGGCTTACGCCAGAGCCACAGCAACATGGGATCCAAGCTACGTCTTCGACCTATACCACAGCTCACAGCAACGCCAGATCCTTAACCCACTGATCGAAGCCAGGGATGGAAGCCAAAACCTCATGGTTCCTGGTCAGATTCTTGAGTGTGGTATTTGCTGTGGGCTTGTCATATATTGCCTTTATTTTGCTGAGGTACATTTCTGCTACATGTAGTTTGTCCAGAGTTTTTACCATGAAAGAATGTTGAATGTTGTCCAATACTTTTTCTGCTACTATTGAGATGCTTATGATTTCTTTTCATCTTATTGATGTGGTATATCACATTTACTGATTTACATACGTTGAATGCAGCATCCTTGCATCCCACGATTAAATCTCATTTGATCATGGTGTATCATGTATGATAATATCAATGCACTGTTGAATTCAGTTTGCTAGTACTTTGTTAGGAATTTTTATATCTGTGTTCATTAGAGATTTTGGCCTATAATTTTCTTTTCTCATGTTGTCCTTGTCTGGCTTTGATATCAGAATAAGACCTCATAAAATGAGTTTGGAAGTGTTCTCTTTATATTTTGAAAGAGTTTGAGAAGGATTAGCATTAACTCTTTAAATGCTTAGTAAAATTCACCAGTAAAGCCATTTGGTCCTGGCCTTTTTCTTTGTTGGGATGTTTTCTGCTTTTGCTTTTGTTTTCTGGCTGCATCTGTGGCACATGGAAGTTCCTGGGCCAGGGATTGAACCCACACCACAGCAATGACCCACGCTGCTGCAGTGACAATGCTGGTTCTTTAACCCACTATGCTATAAGGGAAGTCCGGGGAGGTTTTTATTATTATATTATTATTGATTCAGTCTCCTTACTATTAATTGGTCTGTTCAGATTTTGTATTTTGTCCCAGTTCATCTTGTTAGATATGTTTGAGGAATTTGTTTTTTCTAGTTGTCTTAATTTGTTGATATGTAGTTGTTGATGATAGCCTTTTATGACCCTTTGTATTTCTGTTGTATCAATTTTATGTCTCCTTTTTCATTTATGATTTTATTTATTTTGATCCTCTCTCTTTTTTTCTTGTTAAGTCTACCAGAAGGTTTGTCAATTTTGTTTATCTTTATTTTTAAAATAAAAAAAATTTGGCTTCCCCACAGCTTGTGGAAGTTCTCAGGCCAGGGATCAAACCTGCACCACAAAAGTGACTTGAACCACACAATGACAATGCTGGATAACCACTGGACCACCAGGGAACTCCAACTTTTTTTATCTTACAATATTCTTAGTTTTGTTAATTTTTCCTCCTATTTTCTATTTAGTCCATATTTAATTTATTTCCTTTCTATTTGTGATTCCCTTTCTTTACTAATTTTGGGCTTAGTTTGTCTTTTTCTAGTTCTTTGAGGTGTAAAGTTAGGTTGTTTCTTTTAGATCTTTCTTTCTTTCTTTTTTTCTTTTTTGGCTGTACCTATGGCATGAGGAAGTTCCCAGGCCAGCCAAGGATGAAACCTGCACCACATCAGCGATCCTAGCCACTGCATTGACAGTGCCAGATCCTTAACCTATTGTGCCACAAGAGAACTCTACTATCTTTCTTTCTTTTTTTGTTTTTGGGTACTGTTCAGGTTCTTTTACACTGAGCTCCTCTTTTTTCTTAATGCAGGCATTTATCACTATAAATTTTCCTTTTAGCACTGCTTTGCTACATATCATAAGTGTGCTATATCACATAAGTTTTGGTATGTGTGTTATTTTCATATATCTCAATATATTTTCTTATTTCCCTTTTGATTTCTTCTTTGATCCATTGGTTGTTCAGGAGTGTCTTAATTTCCACATATCTGTGAATATTCCATTTTTCTTCCTTTATTGATTTCTGTTTTCATACTTTTTGTGTCAGAAAAGACATTTGGTATGATTTCAATTTTTAAAAAGTTGCTAAGACTTGTTTTCTAACCTAACATATCATTTATCCTGGAGAATGTTCCATGTGTTCTTGAGAAGAATATATATTCTGTTGATGGATTGGTCTGTATATTTCTTTTAGGTTCATTGCTCTATCATTTAGGTGCAATGTTTCCTTATTGATTTTATGTCTGGATGATTTATCCATTGTTGAAATTGGGGTACTGAATTCCCCTGCAATTATTGTGTTGTCTTTTATATGCTTCAAATTTGTTAGTATTTGCTTAGTAAATTTAAGTCCTTTGATGTTGAGTGCTATATATTTATAATTACAATATCCTTTTGATGAATTAATCCCTTCATGATATTATAATAACTTTCTTTGTCTCTTGTTTGTTTTTTTTATTTTATTTTTTGCTTTTTAGGGCCACACCTGCAACATATGGAAGTTCCCAGGCTAGGGGTCCAATCGGAGATATAGCTGCCAGCCTATGCCACAGCCACAGAAACATGGTATCCAAGCCACATCTGTGACCTACACCACAGCTCACAGCAATGCCAGATCCCCAACCCTCTGAGTGAGGCCAGAGATCAACCTGCATCCTCATGGATGCTAGTTGGATTTGTTTCTGCTGTGCCAAAATGGGAACCACATTGTTATAGCTTTTGATGTAATGTATTTCTTGTTTGATAGAAGTATGTGTACCCTTGTTCTCTTTGGGGTTCCATATACATGGAATATATTTTTACATCCCTTCCATTTAGCCAATGTGTGTCCTTAAAGCTGATGTGAGTGTCTTGTAGGAAGCATGTAGTTGAGTCCTGTTATTTTTTATCCATTCAGCTACTCTGTGCCTTTTGATTGGAAAATCTAATCCATTTACATTTAAAGTAGTTATTGATAGGTAAAGACTTACTAATGCCATACTATTGTTTTCTGGTTGTTTTGTACCTTCTTTCTTGCTCTCTTCCCTTGTGACTTGATGATTTTCTTTATGTTTTTATTTCATGTCCACCCTGAGGCTTACGTAAAGCATTTTATAATATAAGTCTATTGTAAGCTGGTAACAACTTAACTCTATTGCATACAAAAACTATACCCTTCCTCCCATTTTGTGTTTTTGATTTTATGATGTATATATTTTATATTTTGTATTAATTTAACAAATTATTATAGTTATAGATATTTCTAGTACTTCTGTCACTTATCCTAGAGTGAAATGATTAACACATCACCATATTACAACACTGGAGTATTCTGAATTTGATTATATACTTACCTTTACCAGTGTGTTTTATATTTTCATATGTGCTCATGTTAATTAGTGTCCTTTCATTTTGACTTGAAAAACTTTCACCATTCTAGCGGATCTGGTAGTAATAAACTCCCTCAGCTTTGTCTGGGAAAGTTTCTCTCTCCTTCATTCCTGAAGGATTACTTTGCTGGATAAATATTCTTCATGGCAGTTTTTTTTTGTTTGTTTCAAAACTTTGAAAATATCATCCCAGTCTCTCCTGGCTTGTAAAGTTCCTACTGAGAAATCTGCCTTATGGAAGCTTCCATGTAAGTTATAAGATTCTTCTCTCTTGTTTTTGAGATTCACTCTTTGATTTTTGACGGTTTTATTACAATGTGTCTTGAAGAAGATCTTTGAGTTGAATTTGTTTGGGGACCTATCAGCTTCATTGAGTTGGATATCCAAATGTCTCCTCACATTTGGGATATTCTCAGCCATTATTTCTTTCAATAAGATTTTACTTTTCCCTCTCTCTTCTTCTTATGGTACTTCAATAATGCATGGATTGTTTCCTTAAGTTATTGTATTCTGGAGTTCCCACTGTGGCACAGTGGGTTAAGAATCTGAATGCAGGGGCTTGGGTCACTGTGGTGGCACAGGCTCAATCCTCAGGCCATTGTAGTGGGTTAAAGGATCCCATGTTGCTGTGGCTGTGGCTTGGTTTCAATCCCTGGCCCAGGAACTTCCATATGCTGTGAATGCAGACATCAAAAAAAGAAAAAGTTTTTGGAGTTCCCACTGTGTCTTAGTGCATTAAGAACACAACATAGTGTCTGTGAGGATGTGGGTTTGATCCCTGGCCTTGCTCAGAGCATTGCCACAAACTGTGGTGTACGTCACAGATGTGGCTCAGATCTGGTGTTGCTGTGGTTGTGGCATAGGCCAACAGGTGCAGCTCCAATTTGACCCCTGGCCTGGGAGCTTCCATATGCTGCAGGAGCATCTGTTTAAAAGAAGGAAAGTTACTGTATTCCATAAGTCTTGTGGGCTTTGTACATTTCTTTTTAGTCTTTTCCTTTTTGCTCCTCTGAATGGATAATTTCAAATGATATGTCTTAGAGTTTACTACTTCTTTTTTCTTCTTGATCCAGTCTGTTATTGAAGCACTCTATTACCTTTTTCAGTTTAGTTATTGTATTCTTCATCGCCAAAGCTATTTGGCTTTTATTTTTTGTTTTCTATCTCCAGTTGAACGTCTCATTTTATTCCTGTATTATTTTCCTGATTTCATTAAATTGTTTATTTGTGTTCTCCTGTATCTCTGTGCATCTTTATTTTGAATTCTTTATCAGGTAGTTTCAGTACATCCATTTCTCAAGGTCAGTTACTGAAAGTTTACCATGAGCCATCAGCAGTATCTTGTGTCATAGATTCTTTGTGACCCCTGATGCCTTACATAGGTGTCTGGTTAACTGTCTGATTTCCTGTTTTCTTTTTCTGCAAATCTTCCCCAAAGTTCTCTAAGTTATGACTTCTACTTTCCACTTCCCATTATACCTCAAAATCTTGTAATGTGTTTGTTCCTCCAGCAAACACTAAGGGCATATTTCCTTTGGTTGCAATGTCCAAAGACTTTTCCATAATTGCTTCCCTCTTGGCCTTTATTTGGCATCAGGCCCTGCTGAGAATTCCCCCTCTTTTTGTCACTGTCCTTCTCTGGCTTCTGTAACATGCAGGCTCTTGACATCTTTCTTTGATGGCTTTTCTACGTCTCCCTTTTAACTCTCCTATTTCTGTTACTGTGGTGGCATAACAAATTATCACATTGATTATGTTCATCAATTTGTCAGAATCGGGAAGGGGGAATACCAAGGATGGCTTATCTCTGCTCCATGATGTCTGGGCAGGCTGGAGGCTGGGCTGGAATCATCTGAAAATTGGTCCACCCCCATGTGGACCAATGGTGTTTGATGCTGGCTGTTAGCCAGGGGCCTCAGCTGCTCTCTTTTATGTGGACTCCCCATGTGGGCTAGTTTGGGCTTCTTCACAGAACCTGGTGGCCTGGTTCCAAGGATGAGCATCCCCAAAGAGAGTGGACCAGGCAGAAGCTGTATCCTTTTAAGGATTTTGCTTCAGAAGTGCTACAGAATCTCTTCTGCCATATGTTATTGGTTGGAGCAGTCACAAACCCAGATTCAAAAGGAGGGGGGCATTCTTCAGTGAAAGTATTGTTGCAAAAGACTTGATTTATTTCTCCAATTTAGAGAAAATTTTAGTAATTTCTCTATGCATATTTATTTCTGTAACAGTGTAAGATTTTTTTAATGGTATAAGATTTTGAGTAGCTGTCAAAAACATAAAATATGAATCTGTTGGTCAGCTACTTTTTCACTGAATATGTATACAAAAATGTCTAGGATGAACACAACTATGATTACAAATTCTGCAACTTACAATTCCTATAAGTTAACCTTACAAAATATTCTTATGTTTTTTGTCAATTTCAAGATGAGCTTATTTCTACTATTGAATCACTAGGGTAATTGTTCGAAAATTGATTTGTCTTTTCTTTCTCCAGAACAAATTCTCAAAAGACATTTTTAATTGTTCCAATTTGATGAAAAGTGGCTGGAACTCCAATTAAGGAAATTTACCAAATCTCTGAACCTTTAAGCCTTAGCCAACCATTTGCTGGAAGAAATTGACTCTGGGTGATGAAAATGAATCAAATTATTCCAAAGGTTTTTGCAAGGGCCAAGGTCTCGATCTCCTCCAGAGAAATGACTATTGCTACTTCCTCCAGGTGGACTATGACTGAAAATTCGTCCTCCTCTTTGTGCTCAGAAAAGTCTACTTGCTGGTACCCTTTGGCTAAGTAACCTGGAGGCAGGTGTGTGAAAAACATTAAAGCCCGAAAGCTGTTTATAGGTCAGAAAGAGAAATGGAAAGGCAGAAAAGAGGGAATATAGAATGGTGAGACTTTCATGGTATGAGTGGCAAATGATCAGGAATGATGAGACTGTTTATGATCTATTTTTTATCATTTATAGTGAAACTTTCATTCATGGGACTGTGCCCACAGAGAAAGAAGGTCAGTGTGCTTTATGAGGTATCTTGGTAAAAAGATGGCAAAATAGTTTAGGGTGAAACCCTCTAAAAATTAACAAGTGACTGTGCTCACTGGGATTCTGGGCTTATTATCTCAGATAAATTCAAAGCAAAATTGAAAACATAGAACATTACAGTCTCTGCAGAATAATCTAGTTAGTTGAAAATGCATTTTTTTAAATTGCCATACTCCTGGCATATGGAAGTTCCCAGGCCAGAGATTGAATCTGAGCCACAGATGCAACCTTCACAGAAGTTACATGTGTTCCTTTAACCCACTGTGCCAGGCTGGGGATCAAACCCACACCTCTGTAGTGATGAGAGCTGCTGCAGTCGAATTCTTACTGCACTTAACCCACTGTGCACAGTGGGAACTCCTGAAAATGCTTTTCTTATATATTCTTATATTTATTTTACCGTGAATAATTTAGCCTTATAAAACTTAGCAGCTATGGTTAAATTTTCCTGAGAGGTTTCTTTTTTTCCTAAGTCTTGCTGAGCGATTCATGTGATATGTTGGCTATAGCTGGGGTTAGAAGCCTAGGACTGGTGACTGGTTTGAGGACCATTGGAGAATTTTGAGGAATAACTATTAGTGGTCAGAGATGAGGAGCCGATACTACTTTGATTTTTTAAATTCAATAGAAATAAAATTTCCTGTCATAGGCTCTTTCCACATAGATCACATAAAATAGAAAATTGGGAAGAGCACATGACTAAAATCAGCACATCAGCACATTTTTTTTAAAGCAAGAAGTTAAATATTTCAGTTTTGCAACCATTATATTAAGTTTCAATGAATTTTGCAGAGAAGTTTTCTAATGAGATTTATGTTCTTATAAATAATTTTAACTTATCCAGCTTTGGGGGAGTGGTCATCCTTCTTTCACTGTTCTGGAAATTAGACAGCACTAATTTTCCATCCCACATCCTGTTGAACGTCCAACACATTACTAACTTAGAATTTTCTGAGAATTTTCACAGTGCTAGTGGTTGCCCCTCTGAACTCTGTCTCATAACAACATCCCAACCCTTCCTCACTAGTTTTGTTTCTCTTCACTTTGGTCACCATTTCTCTTGTTCATTCACCAAAGCAGCACCAACACAAGGCTAGTGTGTGCAAGGCTTTTCTGGATTATTTGGGCTGAGAATTTTTACTCCACCATGCTATAGGAGAGGAAACTACTTGAACTGTGTATTACGGATCTCTGTTTTTAAAGTTCTTGGCCATCTTTGTTATGAAAGGAAATTTCTCACTGACTGTATTTCCCCTAAGAACTTGTCTGCTGTGATTTACTTAATTTCCACTCTTAACATCCTCACCTGAGCCTTTGCCCTGGTCTGACCAATCATCCACCTCTGCCTTGGGCTGCTGCTTGGAAACTCAAAGTAGTTGTTAACTTTATTGTATGGATCTGACTAGTACGCTTGCTCATCCTTCTTCTTCCTGACCTGCCTCAGTTACTTTTAAAATTAAAACAACAATAACAACAGCAACAAAATGGATCATTATAATGATTTTTTGAAAGAGTAACTTCCATTTCCCTATCATTTAGAGGTTTGTCATGCCTACTCTGTGAACAAATTGTGTTCCCATATAATGACAATCTAAATAAAATTTATATTTATCTAGTTCTAATTCTTCGTTACCCAAAGAACCAGCAAAAACTTTCAAAACCCAGTTTTTCTTTAACTTGTCCGGTTAAGAGTTCTTGCAGAGGGCTCATCTTCTAGAACAGGGATCTTAGTAGGCGGAAGGAAAAATAGAAAAGCTGTTTTTTCTTTTTCCTAGAAGAAACGTCAGGGGTGTTAATATTTTAGTTTTTCTTCATCCTCATCATCCTTTTAAAATGAACCAATAGAGGAGTTCCCATTGTGGCTCAGTGGTAATGAACCTGACTAGTATCCATGAGGACACAGGTTCTATCCCTGGCCTAGCTCAGTGGGTTAAGGATACAGCATTGCTGTGAGCTGTGGTGTAGCTCATAGATGAGGCTTGGATCCAGCATTGCTGTGGCTGTGACATAGGTTGGCAGCTCCTGTTCCAATTCGACCACTAGCCTGGGAACTTCTATATGCCACAGGTGCGTTCCTAAAAAAAAAAAAAAAGATAAAAGAAAATAATAAAATTAACCAATGAAAATAAACCAGTATATGGAAGCAACCTAATGTCCATCAATGGAGGAGTGGATAAAGGAGATGTGGTACATATACACAATGGAATATTACTCAGCAATAAAAAGGAATGAAATAATGGCATTTGAAGCAACATGGATGGACCTAGAAATTATCTAAGTGAAGTTAGGCAATGAGACACCAATGTCATATGCTATCACTTATATGTGGAATCTAAAAAAAGGATACAATGAATTTCTTTGCAGAACAGATACTGACCCAGACTTTGAAAAACTTATGGTTTCCAAAGTAGACAGATTGGGGGTTGAGCTGGGGGTTTGGGATAGAATGCTATAAAATTATAATGATTTAATGATCATTGTACAACTATAAATGTAATAAAATTCATTGAGTTAAAAAATAAACCAATATAGTTTCTTTTTAATATCCTTTCCATCTTTAATAAGCTATTCTATTCTCCTCAGTGATTGAATTAACCTTCTTTAAAAAACCTCTCTTGAGAGTTCCTCTTTGAGTAGTGGGTTAAGGATCCAGCATTTCCACTGCAGTGGCTCAGGTCACTTCTGTGTCAATCCCTGGTCCAGGAACTTGTACATGAGGCATGGCCAAACAAAAAAATAAATAAAAAGCTCTCTTGGTGTCAGATTTTTTGTTATATTGGCATACTGGTGGAAGGCAAATTTTCCTTGATTTTTTTTTTTTTGGCTGTGCCCTTGACATTTGGACATTCCAAGGCCAGGTACTGAACCCGTGCCACAGCAGCAGCCCAAGCCTATGCCATGACAATGCTGGATCATTTACCTGCTGTGTCACAAGGAAATTCCCATTTTCCTTGATTTTGCTTCAAAATGATACAGAACTACAACAATGATGCTGAGAGAAAACATGGCTATATTTAGTAAAAGAAGTCTAAATACTATGATGAAGAAGAAATGTTCCTTCTGTAATTGGCAATGCTCAGACAGGTAGTCAAGAATGTTTCACTGGTTTTTTACTCTTTTGAAAACTATAAATACCAGAGATTATATGAGCTTCAGAAATATTTATGGCTGAGTATTTCAGGTACTGGCTTCATGTCCTGAGGGGAATGCAGATCTTTTTCACCAAAGTCTGAGATTTCATAGAATCTTGTATTTTAATCCGATCAATTACCGAGAGAAGAATGTTACAGTCTCCAACTATAACTTTGCATTTTTTTGTCTGTTTGTCTTTTCAGTTCTATCTGTTTTTACTTCTAGATTTGGAAAATCTATTGTTAAGGGCATTTACATTTAGAATTGCTATGTTTTCCTGATGACTTCATGATGACTCCATTAAAATTGCATAATTCCCTGTTTATCCTTATTAATATTCTTTGTTTTGGTTTTTCCAACATTAATATAGCCACTCCATTTCTTTGGAATTAGTATTTCATGGAATATCTTTTCCCATCATTTTACTTTTAATCCATTTAAATCATGTAATTGGGCCTTGCTTTTCTAACCAACTTAATAATGCAGCTGTTTAATTGGATTGTTTAGATTATTTACATTTTTAAGAGATTTTTATTTTTTCTGTTATAGTTGATTTACAATGTTCTGTCAATTTCTGCTGTACAGAAAACTGACCCAGCCATATATATATATGTATGTATATGTATACATTCTTTTTCTCACATCATCCTCCATCATGTTCCATTACAAATGATTAGATATAGTTCCCTGTGCTATACAACAGGATCTCATTGCTTATCCACTCCAAATGCAATAGTTTGCCTCTAATACTCCCAAACTCCCAATCTATCCCACTCCCTCCCCCTTGGCAACCACAACTCTGTTCTTGGTGTCTGTGAGTTTGTTTCTGCTCTGTAGATAGGTTCATTTGCGCTGTATATTAGATTCCAGGTATAAGTGATATCAAGTAGTGTTTGTCTTTCTCTTTCTGACTTACTTTACTTATTATGAGAGTCTCTAGTTCCATCCATGTTGCTGCAAATGGCATTATTTTGTTCTTTTTTATGGCCAAGTGGTATTCCATTGTGTATATGTACTACATCTTAATCCATTCATCTGTCCATGGACATTTAGGTTGTTTCCATGTCTTGGGTATTGTGAATAGTGCTGAAATGAACATAGGGGTGCAGGTATCTTTTTCAATGAAAGTTTTGTCCAGATATATGCCCAGGAGTGGGATTGCTGGGTCATATGATAGTTCTATATTTAGTTTTCTGAGGTACCTCCATACTGTTTTCCATAGTGTCTGTACCAATTTACATTTCCACCAACAGTGAAAGAGGGTACCCTTTTTTTCCACATCCTCTCCAGCATTTGTTATTTGTTGATTTGTTAATGATGGCAATTCTGAGAGGTGTGGGGTGGTACCTCATTGTAGTTTTGATTTGCATTTCTCTAATAATTAGTGATGTTGAGCATTTTTTCATGTGCCTGTTGGCCACCTGTATTTCTGCTTTGGAGAAATGTGTATTCAGGTCTTCTGGGGTCTTCTGCCCATTTTTCAATTGAGTTGTTAGGTTTTTTTTTTTTTTTTTTTTTTTTTTGCCGTAGAGTTGTACAAGTTGTTTTTATATCGTATGTATAAGCCCTGTCAGTTGCATCATTTGAAACAATTTTCTCCCATTCTGTGGGTTGTCTTTTTGGGTTTTTTTTATGGTTTCATTTGCTGTGCAAAAGCTGGTAAGTTTGATTAGGTCCCATTGTTTTATTTTTGCTTTTATTTCTGTTGCCTTGGGAGATTGACCTAAGAAAACATTTGTACAGTTGATTACAAAATGTTTTGCCTATTTTCTCTTCTAGGAGTTTGATGGTGTCCTGTCTTATGCTTAAGTCTTTAAGCCATTTTGAGTATTTTGTGCATGGTGTGAGGATGTGTTCCAGTTTCATTGATTTGCATGCAGCTGTCCAGGTTTCCCAGCACCACTTGCTGAAGAGACTGTCATTTTCCCATTTTATATTCTTGCTTCTTTTGTCGAAGATTAATTGACCATAGGTGTCTGGGTTTATTTCTGAGTTCTCTATTCTGTTCCATTGGTCTGTATGTCTGTTTTGGTACCAGTACCACACTGTCTTGATGACTGTGGCTTTGTAATAGTGCCTGAAGTCTGGGAGAGTTATGCCTCCTGATTAGTTTTTGTTCCTCAGGATTGCTTTGGTTCTCAGTTGCAGTGTCCTTATTTGCCAACCTCTGAGGTACCTGGGGTTGAAAGTGGTGCCTGTTCAAAGACCCCTAGTGGTGGTAGTTCATGCCTATCTCTGGTGTCTGAGATGACTGCTGTGGTTTGCCCCCGCCGTCTGTAGACCATGCAAAAGACACTGTGTTGTGCTTAGTGCCGCCCCTCGCCCCCCTCCGCCACTGATGCCCTTACCCCACACAAGAGTTTCCTGGCCATCCATAGCCCTCACAAGAGGCACCCTCTTGCTCGTAGCCTGTGCAAGTGGCTCCTTGCCACCTATAGCCTGCACCAGATGTGTCCCATCCTCTGAGAGTCTGTGCATGAGCAGGGAAAGATATTCCTATGGAAGTCCACCCCTCCTCCTCTTGCCCTCCCTAACAATGGCATCTTGCTTCTCCTGCAGGCCCATACCTCCTACTGGATTCCCTTGGCTGTGGCACTTGGCTCTCCAGCCAGTGGCATGCCACTCCCTAGCCCCTCAGGCTGTCTCCACACAGCCAACCTTAGTCCTCTTCCTGGAACTGACCTCCAGAGCCTGAGTGTCAGTGCCCAGGCCCTGCCAGGGCATCTCAGGCTGTGGTGTCTGGGGGCAATGGTATAGATGGTCTGTGCAGCTCTCACTCTGCTTTGCCCTCCTCAGTCCAGCTGATGCTCTTTTCTGTGTGACTTTGAGGTTCCTCCTTCTCAGCTGATCTCCTTTTTGGTTAGGTGGCTTCCCAGGGTGTGGGTTCCTTTCCTCTTTATCAGTTCCCTCTTGGGAGCCCTAGTCCAATCCTGATTCCTTTTCTCTCTCTCTATTTTTCTCTTTTGTTATACCCAGTTATGTAGAGGGTTTCTTGCCCTTTTTGGAGGCTTAAGGTCTTCTGCCAAGTCTTCAGTAGATGTTCTGTGTGAATTGTTCTACATGTAGATGGGTTTTTTACCGTGTTTGTGGGAGAAGCTGAGTGCCACGTCTTACTCCTCTGACATTTTGATCCTTCCTAGATTGTTTACATTTAATGTAAATATTTATATGGTTTCTAATTATGTTCCATTCCATCTGTCCTCTACTGCTTATTATTTGCTTTCTTTTTCCAATTTATTCATTATCAAAAATTTTCTTTTCTTTTTATGGCTGCACCTGAAGCATATAGAAGTTCATGGGCTAGGGGCTGAATCTGAGCTGCAGCTGACAGCCCATGCCACAGCCACGGCAACACCAGACCCAACACTGCAACCTATGCTGTAGGTTGTGGCAATGTGAGATCCTTAACCCACCGAGTCAGGCCATTGAAGGAACCCACATCCTCATAGAGACAGCATTGGGTTCTTAACCTGCTGAGCCACAATGGGAACTCCATCACGTCTTTATTTTTTATTTGTTTATACTCTTTGGAAAAGTGTCTGTTCAATCTATTATGTGTTTCTAGTTGGCAAATACCTTTTAAAGCAATAAAGTCAGGAAAAAAAACTTTTATATTTATCCCCAGTTTAACTGTTTCCAATCTTCTTCATTTTCTTTTTGTACATCCAACTTATTTTCTCTTCCTTCCTTCCTTCCTTCCTTCCTTCCTTCCTTCCTTCCTTCCTTCCTTCCTTCCTTCTTTCCTTCCTTTCTGGCCACACCCATGGCATATGGAGGTTCCCAGGCTAGGGGTCAAATTGGAGCTACAGCTGCTGGCCTAGGCCACAGCCACAGCAATGCAGGATCTGGGCCATGTCTGGGACCTATACCACAGCTCATGGCAACGCCAGATCCTTAACCCACTGATCAAGGCCAGGGATTGAACCTGCAACTTCATGGTTCCTAGTTAGATTCATTTTCACTGTGCCATGATAGGAACTCCTGTACATCCAACTTTCTATATGGTTTCTTCCTACTTCCTGAGGAACTTCTTTTAACTTTTTTTTTTTTTTTGGTAGAATAAGCAGTCAATCTTGCATGTTCTGTTTTCTGAAAGTGTTTTTGTTTTAGCTTCACTTTGGGATAGTATTTTTTAATAGAGTTCTTGGTTGACAGTGTTTTGCTTTCAGTAATTTAAGTTGCTATTCAGTTATCTTCTGGTGTGCATAGTATCTGACAAGAAATCTGTCATTTCATTTGTTTCCTTGCTCATCTCCAGAAAAAGTTATTTTTTTCCCTACATCTGCCTTCAGTATTTTCTTTATATCTTTGGTGTGTCCATGTGTTTTCTTGGACTTGTTGATTGTTGCCTTTTAGTAATTTTGGGTAATTCTTGGGTTATCATCTTAACATATTTATTCTTTCCCCCTTTCCTCCTGGGGTCTTAAATTACCTTGATACTTCTTTTCCTTTTGTCATTCCAATTGCACACATGTTAGACTTTTTGTTATTGTCCCACAGTTGTTGGATGCTCTGTTCTAGTTTTTACTCATTTTCCTCTTAGTGTTTCAGTTTGGATAATTTGACCTATGTTCAAATTCACTGATTCTTTCTTCAGCTGTTTTCAATCTTCTGCTAACATTGCTGAAGGAATTGCTCATCTATGGTTACATATATTCTATTTTTAGTATTTTCATTTGATTCATACTTTTTATATTGAATTTCCTCATCTGTTTATGTGTGTTGTAGCCAATTGATATGTTTTGACATGTTTGTCATAGCTGTTTTAAACTGACTTTTTAAAAAAAATGGCTGAACCTTCAGTATATGGAATATCTGGGTCAGGGGTTGAAACTGAGCCACAGCTGTGGCAATGCTGGATCCTTTAACCCACTGCACCAGGGCATGGATCAAACCTGTGTCTCTGCAGGGACCCCAGCCACTGCAGTCAGATTCTTAACCCATTGCACCACAATGGTAACTCCTAAACCCACTGTTTTTTGTTCCAACTTCTTGGCAATCTTTGAGTTTGGTTTTATCATTTGCTTTACCATTTGACAGTGGGTTGTTTTATTTGTTTAATTTTTGGTGTGTTTCATAATTTTTGATTGGATGATGGCTATCAAGTGTGTAAGAACAGTAAAGACTGAGGAAAATAGTATTTATATTCGTAAATGAGTATGTATCATCTTCCATAGTGCTTTTATTGTTGGACTTTGAATCAATCTCCTCAGTAGCTGAGCCAGATTTGTTTTTTTCCCCCCATGGTGTTATCACCCTTATGTACCACAGCAGACATCAAGGTGCTTTGGCATTTCGTAACTGTTACTCTGTTCTTGGTGTCAGTCTTGCAGTTCAGGGCTGTGCTTTCAGCTGTCCCACACGCCTGTGCCTGGAGCATGCCCACGTCATGTTCTTGCCTCTTCTTTCCCAGCAGTAGACTCAGCAGTACTCAGTGCTGGCTTGTGGCAGGGGTTGGAGGAATGGTTCTCCTTGTCCAGGCTCAGCCTGAGGATGTTTCTGTGGGTTTGAGCCCCCCAGGGGGGACCTTCTCTTCCACCCCTTCTTCCTGTGGCAACTTCTGCCCTGCATTTGTGGCAGTTTTGGTGTGAGAGTATTTCCTTCCCCTTGCTTAGTAGCTGGTCTGCTTTGTATGTTTGTAGGATCCTTGTCCAAAGGGGGTTTCTTGCCTACCCTCACCCCACACACTGTTGAGGCAGGTGGCTTGTGTTTATAGTCCATTGAGAATTAGTGGACCTTGGCCTTGGTCCTGAGGATAGGCTGTGCCCTGCCTCTACCCCAGGGGCTTGGGAATTTTTTTCCTATGAGAGTCCGGGTAAGTGGGCTGTGCTTCTCACCTGCACCACTAAGGGTTTGTGCTGCTCTTTTGTTTGCTATCAACATTTCTCACCAGACCCTGGTAGAAGCCCATGCAACAGGATAGTGAGGAAATTGTTCTAAATAGTCACACTGACTCATATTTGGCCTTAAAGACTTTGTTGAACTTTTTCCTGATTTGATACTACTTTTATGGAGAGACCATTCCTTCCTCCTTCTGTGCTCTGCCAACACGAGGACATGTCTGTCTAATTCAGGGGACATGTCTGTCTAATTCAGCTCAGTTGCTTGCCATGTGACCTCAGCTTTGTGATGGGCTCAAGAAAAATTTATGGTTGTGTGTATTACATGTTTTTTCTCACTGGTATTGGAGTGAATTTTTTTCTTTTGATTTTCTAAATTATAAGTTGGAGCTCAATCCTATAGTTTGTAATTGGATTGTTTGCCTTTTTGTTTTTGATTTGCAGGTATTTTTTATGAGTCTTGATACAAGTTCATCATGGAAATATATCCTGGGAATAATATTTTCTGCCTGTTTGAGGCTGGAATATTCATGTTATTATTAGGGTATCTGTTGAGTAGAAATTTTGAATTTTAATGAAATGCAATTTATCATTTTTTCTTGTATTCTATTGTTTTTAAAATCTTTGCTTTTCTCCAAGGTTGTAAAGATAACCTTTCCTCTGCTTTTGTTTATTGTTTTAACGACTTTTTTTTTATTACTCAAATGAATTTATCACATCTGTAGTTGCATAATGATCATAAGAATCCAGTTTCACAGGATTTCCATCCCATAACCCAAGCACATCCCCTACCCCCCCAAACTGTCTCCTCCAGAGATCTTAAGTTTTTCAATGTCTGTGAGTCAGCATCTATTCTGCAAAGAAGTTCAGTCTGTCCTTTTTTCAGATTCCACATGTCAGTGAAAGCATCTGATGTTGGTGTCTCATTGTCTAACTGACTTCACTTAGCATGATAATTTCTAGGTCCATCCATGTTGCTAAAAATGCCAGTATTTCATTCCTTTTAATGGCTGAGTAATATTCCATTGTGTATATGTACCACATCTTCTTGATCCACTCCTCCATTGATGGACATTTAGGTTGTTTCCATGTCTGGGCTATTGAAAATAGTGCTGCAATGAACACTGGAATACATGGTTTTCTCTGGATATATGCACCCAGTGGGATTGCTGGGTCAAATGGTAGTTCTATGTTTAGTTTTCTGAGGAATCTCCATACTGTTTTCCACAGTGGTTGCACCAGTTTGTAATCCACCAACAGTGTACTAGGGTTCCTTTTTCTCTACACCCTCTCCAACACTTATTGTTTGTAGACTTTTGGATGATGGCCATTCTGGCTGGTGTAAGGTGGTACCTCAGAGTGGTTTTGATTTGCATTTCTCTAATCATGAGTGATGTTGAATATCTTTTCATGTGGTTTTTGGCCATCCGTATGTCTTTGGAGAACTGTTCAGATCTTCTGCCCATTCTTGGTGGGGTTATTTGGTTTTTTGGTATGGAGCTGCAGAAGGTGTTTAAAAATGTTGGGAATTAATCCCTTGTCAGTTGATTCACTTGCAAAGATTTTCTCCCATTCTGTGGGTTGTCTTTTCGTTTTGTTTAGGGTTTCCTTTGCTGTGCAGAAACCTTTAAGTTTAATTAAGTCCCATTTGTTTACTTTTGTTTTTACTGTCATTACTCTTAAGGGGTGGATCTGAGAAGATGTTGCTATTGTTTATGTCAGAGAGTGGCATATGTTTTCCTCTAAGAGTTTTATAGTGTCTGGTCTTATAGCTAGGTCTTTAATCCATTTTGACTTTATTTTTGTATATGGCATTAGGGAGTGTTCTAATTTCATTCTTTTACATGTGGCTGTCCAGTTTTCTGAGCACCACTTATTGAACAGCCTGTCTTTTCTCCATTGTATATTCTTGCCTCCTTTGTCATATGTGAGTTGGCTGTAGGTGCGTGGGTTTAATTCTGGGCTTTTTATCCTGTTCCACTGATCTATATTTCTGTCTTTGTGCCAGTACCATGCGGTTTTGATGACTGTTGCTTTGTAGTAGAGTCTGAAGTCAGGGATTCTGATTCCTCCAGCTCCATTTTTCTTTCTCAGGATGGCTTTGGCTATTCTGGGTCTTTTGTGCTTCCAAAAAAACTTTAAAATATTTTGTTTGAGTTCTGTGAAAAATGTCCTTGGTAATTTGATAGGGATTGCATTGTATCTGTATATTACCTTAGGTAGTATAGTCATTTTGATAATATTAACTCTTCCAATCCACAAGCATGGTATATCTTTCCATCTATTTGTGTCATCTTTGATTTCTTTCATCAATGTCTTATAGTTTTCAGAGTACAGGTCTTTTGTTTCTTTAGGTGGGTTTACTCCTAGGTATTTTATTCTTTTGGATGCGATGGTAAACGGGATTGCTTCCCTAATTTCTTTTTCTGCTCTTTCATTGTTTGTGTATAGAATGCCATCGATTTCTGTGTATTAATTTTGTATCCTGCGACTTTGCCAAATTCATTGATGAGCTCTAATAGTTTTCTGGTTGAGTCTTTAGGATTCTCTAGGTATAGTATCATGTCATCTGCAAATAGGGATAGTTTTACTTCTTCCTTTCCAATTTGGATTCCTTTATTTCTTTTTCTTCTGATTGCCGTGGCTAGGACTTCCAAAACTATGTTGAAGAGTAGTGGCAAGAGCAGACATCCTTGTCTTGTTCCTGATCTCAGTGGAAATTGTTTCAGTTTTTCACCATTGAGAAAGATGTTAGCTGTGGGTATGTCATATATGGCCTTTATTATGTTGAGGCAGGTTCCCGCTATGCCCACTTTCTGAAGGGTTTTTATCAGAAATGGGTGTTGGATTTTGTCAAAGGCTTTTTCTGAGACTATTGAGAGGATCATGTGGATTTTATTCTTCAGTTTGTTAATGTGGTGTATTACACTGATTGATTTGTGGACATTGAAGAACCCTTGCATCCCTGGGATAAATTCCACTTGATCATGATGTAGAATCCTTTTAATGTATTGTTGGATGTGGTTTGCTAGTATTTTGTTGAGGATTTTTGCTTCTATGTTCATCAGTCAAATTGGCCTGTAGTTTTCTTTTTTGTGGTATCTTTGTCTGGTTTTGGTATCAGGGTGATGGTGGCCTCATAGAATGAGTTTGGGAGTATCCCTTCCTCTGCATTTTTTTGGAATAGTTTCAGAAGGATAGGTGTTAGCTCTTGTCTAAATGTTCAGTAGAATTTGCCTGTGAAGCCGTCTGGTCCTGGACTTTTGTCTGTTGGAAGTTTTTCATCACAGTTTCAATTTCAGTACTTGTGATTGGTCTGTTCATCTTTCTCTTTCACCTTGGTTTAGTCTTGGAAGATTATACTTCTCTAAGAATTTGTCCATTTCTTCTAGGTTTTCCCATTTTATTGGTGTATAGTTGCATATAGTAGTCTTTTATGATCCTTTGTATTTCTGTGATATCCATTGTTATTTCTCCTTTTTTCATTTCTAATTTTATTGATTTGAGTCCTCTCTCTTTTTTTCTTGATAAGTCTGGCTAAGGGTTTATCAAAATTTTGTTGATCTTTTCAAAGAACCAGCTTTTCATTTCATTGATCTTTTCTATGGTTTTTTTTTTGTTTGTTTCTATTTCATTGATTTCTGCTCTGATCTTTATGATTTCTTTCCTTCTACTAACTTTAGGTCTTGCCTGTTCTCCACTCTCAAGCTGATTTAGATGTGAAGTTAGCTTGTTTATTTTAGCTTTTTCTTGATTCCCGAGGTGGGCTTGTATTGCTATAAACTTTCCTCTTAGAACAGCTTTTGCTGCATCCCATAGGTTTTGGAGTGTCGTATCTTCATTGTCATTTGCTTCTAGGTATTTTTTAATTTCCTTTTTGATTTCTTCAGTGATCCATTGGTTGTTTAGTAGCATGTTGTTTAGTCTCCATGTGTTTGTGTTTTTTGCAGGTTTTTTTTTTCTTATTGTTGATTTCCAGTCATATAGCATTGTGGTCAGAGAAGATGTTTGATATGATTTCATTTTTCTTAAAGTTACTGAGGTTGGATTTGTAGCCCAGGATATGATCAGTCTTAGAGAATGTTCCATGTGCACTTAAGAAGAATGTGTATTCTGTTGCTTTTGGATGGAATGTCCTATATATATCTATTAAGTCCATCTGGCTTAATGCATCATTCAGGGCCCATGTTTCCTTACTGATTTTATGTCTGGTTGATCTGTCCATTGCTGTAAGTGGGGTGTTAAAGTCCCCCACTATTATTGTGTTATTGTTGATTTGTCCTTTTAAGGTTGTTACCAGTTGCCTTATATATTGTGCTGAACCTATGTTGGTTGCATAGATATTTAAAATTGTTATATCTTCTTCTTGGATTGATCCTTTTATCATTATGTAATGACCTTCTTTGTCCCTTAAAATATCCTTCATTTTAAAGTCTCTTTTGTCTGATATGAGTATTGCTACACCAGCTTTCTTTTGATCCCGTATGCATGAAATGTTTTCTTCCATCCTCTCACTTTCAATTTGTATGTGTCCCTAGAAGTGAAGTGTGTCTCCTGAAGACAGCATATATGTGGGTCTTGTTTTTGTATCCATTCAGCCAGTCTATGTCTTTGGGTTGGGGTGTTTAGTCCATTAACATTTAAGGTAATTGTTGATATGGATGTTCTTATTGCCATTTTATTAATTGCTTTGGATTTGCTTTTGTTGCTCTTTTTTCTTTCCTTTTTCTCTTGTTCTCTCCTCTTGTGGTTTGATGACTATCTTTAGTGTTGTATTTGAGTTGATTTTTCTTATTTGTGTATCAATTGTAGATTTTTGGTTTGTAGTTATTCTGAAGTTTCGATATAAGAGTCTATATGTATATGAGACTACAAGAACGTCTCCAGTGTCCTGCATTTGTACCCACCTCTTCTCATGATTTTTTATTTTGGTGGTATAATTGTGCATGGATGATTTCATATCTTTACTGTATATATACCTTTACTGGTGAGCCTTGTCATTTGTGGAATCTTTGTTTCCTGTTGCTGTCTTTTCTTTTCGGCCTAGAGAAGTTCCTTTAGTATTTGTCGTAAGCTGGTTTAGTGTTGCTGAATTCTCTCAGCTTTTGCTTATCTGTGAAGGTTTTGCTTTCTCCTTCAAATCTGAATGAGAGCCTTGCTGGGTAATCTTGGTTGGAGGTTTTTTCCTTTCATCACGTTAAGTATACCATGCCACTCCCTTCTGGCCTGCAGAGTTTCTGCTGAAAAATCTGCCAATAACCTTATTGGGGTTCCCTTGTATGTTGTTTGTTTCTTTTCCCTCACTGCTTTCAGTATTTTCTATTTGTCTTTAATTTTGGTCAGTTTGATTAATATGGGTTTTGGGGTGTTCCTCCTTGGGTTTATTTTATATGGTACTCATGTGCTTCCTGGATGTGAGTGAGTGGTTCCTTTCCCATACTAGGGAAGTTTTTGGCTATTATCTGTTGGAATATTTTTTTATGTCCCCTTCTCTCTCTCTTCTCCTTCTGGCACCCCTATAATACAGATGTTGGTGTGTTTAATGTTGTCCCAGAGTTCTCGGAGACTCTCTTCATTTGTTTTCAATCTTTTTTCTCTTCTGTTTTGCATCAGTGATTTCCAGTAGTCTGTCCTCCACCTCGCTTATTCGTTCTTTTGCCTCTTACATTCTGCTGTTGGTTGCTTCTAATGAATTTTTTATTCAGTTATTGTATTTTGCATCTCTGCTTGTATAAGTTTTAAGTCTTGTATTTCATTGCTCAGTGTTTACTGTAAATTATTCTCCAGTTCATTTCCAATGTCTTGCATCATCTTCAGCATCATCAGTCTAAAATCTTTTTCCTGGAGGATGATAATCTCCAGATCACTTAGATGTTTTACTGGGGTTTTCTCTTGCTCTCTTATCTGAGATATAGTTCTCTGCCTTTTCATTTTTATAGGTTTTTGGTGTGGTGATCACATTGGCTTTATTAAACAATTCGTGAATATGGGATGAAACAAGAGGTATAAACTTTCCTTGCAGAGAAGAATTTTCTTTGGCTTTAAAATTATTAATTCTTTTAAATAACAGAATGTTAAGATAGTCTGGGCTTTCCCTTGAGCCTTAGCAAGCCAATAGTAAGTAGTCTTATCTAACTGTCCTGAATATATCACAGAAGAGAACAGAATGCTTCTTTTCAGCATTGAGCTAAATCACTAGCAGTAAGAAGTCTTAGAGGAATTTTCTTTGTAGAATGAATATCTTTCTCACCCTCAGGTTTTACAGTATGGGTAGAGATTCTGGTTTTATATTAGCATGAGCTGAAGAGATAGGAAAAGGATATAATTGATTTGGAAACAGGTTGATGGAACCTGGAATTCTGAGAAGTCTCCACAAATGTGTGTATGGGGTGAAGGTGTCTCCTTGGTGGATTTGATGGGGCAAGTGGCGCTCAGGGCTCTTTCCCCATTATCAGCTTTTATTGACATGAACAGTAAACATGGGATACATTTCATAAGGTGATTCAAATATTCTCTTTATTAAAGTGTTGGGGGATAGTTACCAGACTCTGGGGCTCTAACCCAAGCTTCTGAGAGCTGGGTTAGACACCTTTGTGCCAGCCAACAGTGTGATCTTCTGAAGCCTGTGGTTTCATTATCCTTCCAAGCTGGCTTGATGCCCATTCATGCATAAAAGTCGTATAGCTTAAAGTCATCCTTTACTTTCCCTCTTTTTACATTTTAGGATTAACAAATGGTGGGAGTTTGAATGAATAAAGCAGGTAGGCATTTGGGGTTTTGTGAAACTGAGCACATCAGATTAAATTTTATCATTTTTATAGATATTCATCATTCATCCAACAGAGTGAAGTTAAGGCCCCTAGCCCAAGAGACGTGGTTTCTAGCTGCTTCGAGGCATGTCTGTAATATGTACATGTATGATCAGGCCCCTCAAGGTGGCTGTTTTCTGGGCATCCCCTGCTCCATCAGAGCCTGCTTCACCTACATCTCACAGGACTGGCCTTCCTGCATGCCCAGGCCCCTTATCAAAGGGGGCAAAAGGGGAGTGCCCCTCTCTGCTTTCCTTGGTAACTAATGAGCCAGCCTAGCGTAATTCCCCCTATAACTGGCAGTCTCCCCATCCCCCTGGGAGGGAAGCCTGTCTCTGGGTGCTGCTCCAGGACCTGGCTTCATACCTAAGGTTCCCCCTCCATTAAACCACTGCTGTCTCTGTTGCTGACTCTGAGCTCTTTCTTTGGTCTTAAAACTGGGCAAGTGCAGGTCTTGTAGGCCTGAGGGATGCAGCCAACAATATAGATTGCTCTCTTTTTATTCTCCCTCTTTTATTTTGTTTTTGGCCACACCCGTGGCATGCAGAAGTTACTGGGTCAAGGATCAAACCTGCACCCCAGTGGTTACAATGCCTTAACCTGCAGCACCACAAGGGAACTCCAATCCATATTTTTACTCGTTCCACTTTTCTTCCTTCTTGATGTTCCAAGATTCTTTATTTTATCATTTCCTTCTGTTTAGAAAACTCTAGCCATTCTTTTAGATTACCAATGACAAATTCTCTTAGTGTTCCTTAAATGAAGAATATATTGATTTTGCCTTCATTCCTGAAGGATATTTTGCCAGATGTAGGGTTCTGGGCTGATAGTTATTTTCTTTCAGCACTTGAAAAAATATTGTGCTACCCCTTCTGGCCTTTAATTTTTTTCTGATCAGTAATTCTTATGATTCAAATTGTTTTTTTCCTATTAGGTAAATAAGTAAAATATTATTTCTCTCTTACTGCTTTCAAGATCTTTTTTCTCTTTTTTCTTTTCCTTTCCTTTCCTTCCTTCCTTTGTCTTATAGTTTTTTGCCTTGACTGTGATATATCTTGGTGTGGATTTCTTTAGATTTGTCTTGTTTGGGATTTGTTCTGCTTCTTGAATCTGTAGATATACGTGTTTTTGTCACATTGGGAGGTTTTTATCCACCATTTTTTAAGCACTTTAAAAATTTTTTTGGCCATGCCCAAAGCATGTGGAAGTCCCCAGGCCAGGGATCAAACCCACACCTCAGCAGTGACAATCCCAGATCCTTAACCCACTAAGCCCCCAGGGAACTCCTTTCAAGAACTTTTAAGCCCCTTCTTTCACCTTTCTAGTACTTAGATGACATGAATGTTAGATCTTTAACTCTGACCCCATAAGTCCCTGAGGCTCTGTTTTTTCATTTTCAGACTATTTTCAGATTTGGTAATTTCAAATGTTTCTATATTAAACTTCTTAGATTGTTTCTCCATCCTTTCCAATCTACTGTTGGATCGATCTGATGAATTTTCAAAATTTTTGGTTATTGTATTTTCAGTTCTAAAATAATTCATTTTGTTCTTTATATCTTTTTTTGGCTGATTTTTTTCATTTGTTTTAAGTATGTTGTAATTGATCATTGAAGAATTTTTCTGATGACTGCTTTAATATGTTTTTCAAATAATTCTAATACCTCTTGATTATCTTTTTCATTCAAATTGATCTCTTCTTGGTTCTTGGTATGATGGGTGATTTAGATTGAAACCTAGATATTTTGGGTATTGTTTTATGTGACTTTTGATCTTATTTAAACCTTCCAGCTTAAAAAAGGATTAAGCTTGAATATCTGGCTTTGTCTACCATTGTTAGCGGGATAAGTGGGAGGCACTGCCTTATCACTGCCAGCTGATCTTAGGAATCCAGGCCCTTCACTTGGCTCTTACTAACTCTTGACCCAGGGAGGGCCTTTTCATAGCTTCTGGGTATGGGTGTGAATTTTGATTTCTGATGACGCCACCCTGGCAGGCATGGGTAGTTTTAGTTGTATCTAGCATAAGGAATCGGGAAAAGTATGTCTATTATATCTGCTCAGAATCAGAAATCTATAACCTGTTAATTTCTATGGCATCTCATTTTTTAATCTCATAATATTTTTCTTATCACTTGTTTTTTCTAGTTCAACTACTTTATTTTATGCTTATTATTTACATGATATATATTTTTTTCCATTCATTTTCTTTTAATACATATGTGTCTGGATACTATTTTTGGGGGTTCTTTTTTTTTAGGGCTACACCCATGACATATGGAGGTTCCCAGGCTAGGGGGTGAATTAGAGCTGTAGCTGCCAGCTTCCGCCACAGCCACAGCAACACCAGATCTGAGCAAAATCTGTAACCTACACCACAGCTCATGGCAACACTGGATCTTTAACCCACTGGGTTAGGCTGCATCCTCATGGATACTAGTCAGATTCATTACTGCTGAGCCACAACAGGAACTCCAAATACATATGTGTCTATAAATCACATTGATTCTCTTCTTGGTAGGCTACAGTTGTATTTTACTTTTTATCCATTTTGATCACCTCTGCTTTTTAATTGATGTAGATAGTCCATTAATATTTAATATAATTATTGCTGTGTTTTAATCAATATTACCATTTAAAAATTTGTTTCTTCTATTTGTTTTCTCCCCACTGTCCTCTTTTTGTATCTTCTTTTGGATTATTCAATATTTAAAATAAATTGCCCTTTACTTAGCCACTTTTTAGCTCTCTGCATTATTTTTTCAGTTGTTGACTTACGGATTAAATACACATACTTAGCTTCTCACAGTATATTTAGAGTTAATGTAATAGCAATTTACATAAAATGTGCAGTCTTGCTACCGTAGAAGCCCATTTTACCACCCCAAACCTTTATGCTACAGATATGCAATATGTTCCATTAATATATGTCTCACAAGAAAATGTTATATAAATTTTCCTCTAAATAGTCGTGTGTATTTTAAGTAAAATAAGGGAAAATTTCTGTTTATATTTACAATTTCAAATGCTCTTCATTCATTCCTGAAGTGATGTGCTTCTCTGGTGTAATTTCTCCCTGCTGTGAAAAATTTCTTTTGGCAGTTTTTATAGTGCAGTTCTTCTGTTTGTAAATTCCCTTAACTGTCTTTTATTTGGTAGTATCTCTGTTTTTCTTTCATCCTTAAAGGATTTTTTTTTTTTTTACTGGATATGGAATTTTGCACTGGCAGATTTTTCTTTCAGCACTTCCAAGGTGTTGTTCACCTGTCTTCCTACTTTCATTGTTTCTGATGGTAAGTATATTGTTATTTGAATCATGGAATCCTCTCTGTGTAATGTGCTCTTTTATTCTGTTTCCTTTAAGATTTTTGTCTTTGTTTTTACTTTTGCAGTTGTTTGATTGGGACATACTTAGACATAATTTTCTTCATATTTCCTGTTTGGGTGTGCTGAGCTTCTTGAATCTAGAAATTGATGCCTTTCTCCAAATTTGCACAGTTTTGGGCCATGATTAAATTTTTTGAGCTGCTCAATTCTCTTTCCTCTTCTTGTGATATTTAGACTACCTATGCTAGACCTTTAGCTATTGTGTAACCTAAAATAGGTACCTATTTTTTATAAGCCTGAGTTTTTTTCTTTTTTCTTCCTAAATCGGATGATTTCTAATGATAGAATTTCAGGCTTATAGACTCTTCGACCATCATCTCTACTTCTCTATTGAGCCCATCTAGTGGATTTTTAGATTTTGTGTTTTTTCACATCTGAAATTTCCATGTTTATTTCTATAGTTTCTATCTTTTCATTCATTTTTTGGCCATATGTTTTCCCTTACCTTATTGAACATTGTTTTAATAGCAGTTATAATGTCTTGGTTGACATTGATAACATCTGAGTCATCTCAGCATTGGCTTCTGTTGGTTGTATTTTCCCTCAAGTAAGGGTAAATTTGCCTAGTTCATATAGTGACTAATTTTAGATTTGATTCCGGGAATTTTAAATACTATGTTGTAAAGACTCAGATTTTGTTTTATTCCTTTAAGGAATTTTGATGATTTTATTTAGTATACAGTTAACTTGCAAACCCTTTATCATTTATAATGATGGCAGTTCAAATGCTAGTTTAGTTCTTTAAGCCTCATAAGCAAGCTTATACTGAGTTCTGCCCTGTACATGCTTGATTCGGGGATCAGCCAGAGACTTGGGCACTGTTCATCCACAGAAGTTAGGGGCTCCTCTTTTCTGGTTTATCCCCTCTGTGACCCCTCCCTTCACTTTCTGTCAGCCTTGGTTGCCCTGGTTCCTTGGTTGCCCTGGTTCCTAGAAAGACAAGTGGAGTTTGCAAGAGAATTTTAATCACCTCGCATTCACTGCGACTGCATCCCTCAGATCAAAAGTAAAGAAATGGAGGATCACCCTTCCTTCAAGATGCAGCTACTCTCCAAAACCTTCCTGCTCTTGGTTCACTTTTCAGAGCCTTGGGTATTTAAAAATTGTGCCTGGAGCTTATACTTCCCTGCTAGAAGGCTGGTTTCTAGGAACCTGCTCCAGCATATCTGAAGTGAAAGCCAAGGCTTTGTTTAAATACCTTACAGTGTTCCAGAAGTTTCTCTGAAATAAATTTGGTCACAATCAAAGATGAAAAATTGGTAGCTTAACCTCTCAGATCCCTGTTTAATTATCTGAAATGTTAGAAATAATAACACAGAATAACTGTGCTATCATTTAACTATCTACTCATCAACAAATGTTTTCCTTTATGCTAAGTGCATGGAATGCATTATCTCATCAGACCCTCACTAGATCACCACATAGATATGCTGTACCTATGTAGAGGTGGAGTTATTAGCCCAATTTTATAGATGAGAGATAAAGAGCTTCAAAGAGTTTGAGTATTTCCCCCAGGCTTCCCAGGTATGAATCTAATTCTTTCTGACTCAAGAACCTGAACTTTTAAGCACTAGTCAATGTGTCTGCTAGGACTATTTTTAGGAGTAGAAATTAATGAAAACCATATAGTCTGTAAACATAGAGCCATAGTGAAGATGTGCCATGGAAATGGTGGGATACAAATAATTTTCAGGAAAGCACTGAGGATCCCTAGAATGAGATGGTTTTTTTTTGCCATGGTTATGTGGAAGTGCTTTAGTCATGATGCTGAAAGCATGATTTTTAGACCTAAATTCCTGCAGATTGTTATGATGAGTTTAGAGATTGGATTTTTGTATTTGCATATATTTGGAGTTAGAGATTAAGAGAACAGGTGAGGGGGCCCTTCAGAGTGAGAGAGGAAGCACTAAGTTAAGTGGCAGAGCATTTATGCTGTGGTCAAGGGCTCTGCCCACTTGTCTGACACTGATAGACTAATAATCATAGTACACTTACCGTTTATTAGCACCTAGCATGATCTAAGCATTGTGATGAGCTTTTTTTTTTAAATTTATCCCCCAAATTTTATGAAGTGGGTAATACTATTGTTCCTATATAACTGGTGGAATTACGGAATCTTAGTGAAGTTAAATATCTTGTCCAAGATTACAGAGATGGCACACATCGGGCTGGACGTGAATTCTGAATCCCTCACCTCTCCTAAAAGAACTTCTGTCTGTGAAAGGCAGTTCTTGTCACTTTGAGATGTATTCCATGAGTTTACTTGATCACTTTTAGCTTTATTGGTACTGGGACGGTTTGCAGTGTGTGTCAGCTCTGTCAGGGTAGATAACCTCACAAAGGCAGGCTGCTGTGGGGCAGGAGGAAAGTTGCTCTCTTAGCAAGCGAGGGGGCAGGGAGCTGGTTAAAGTCCATTTGGGGGCACAGCCTCGGTCAACAAACTCCAGATTTCTGGAGCGTATAGAGGACCAAAAAGAGTAAAGTGGGGATAGAGAAAATGAAGAATGTTAACAGATTGCTACAGCAAATATGCTATATGTAGCTTCTTCTGATGTAACTTTCTTAAAGAATTAAGTTAAGGAGTTCCCGTCGTGGAGCAGTGGTTAACGAATCTGACTAGGAACCATGAGGTTGCGGGTTCAATCCCTGCCCTTGCTCAGTGGGTTAAGGATCCTCCATTGCCATGAGCTGTGGTGTAGGTTGCAGATGCGGCTCGGATCCCGCGTTGCTGTGGCTCTGGCGTAGGCTGGTGGCTACAGCTCCGACTCGACCCCTAGCCTGGGAACCTCCATATGCCGTGGGAGCAGCCCAAGAAATGGCAAAAAGGCAAAAAGGCAAAAAAAAAAAAAAAAGAATTAAGTTAAATCCTTTTACTAATAACCTAAAGGGAGCAAGAGGCACTCACTGGTCTGGGGGGTGGCTTAATTCTCTCTGGGTCCTCCTGGCCTGCTCTCTGTTTGACAGAGTTCTGGGGAACATGGCCAGAGTCTGGCGTGAGACACCGGGGGATGTGAGGAAAGATGTGCTTTCACTACACCAGGGTATATATGTACTTGAGGCTCATAACATACTATCAAAACTTTCCATTATGATACCACTGCACTTATGTTCATAAAGAAGTATATATGTAGATTTACAAAGAGGAATAGCTGGATAACTTTCTCAGCAGTGCTTTGTAAGCAGTAGATCTTAAAATACATGTTGGCAAAATAAATAGCAGTTATTTGCTGTTTCTTTAATAATCATATTGCAGTGTCAACAGGAGATCAGCACATGAGGTGTAAAAATTTCCAGCTACAAACTGTTGCATGTGTAGTAAGTATGGATCTGCACAAAATGGATTTAAAAAGTCACCGAATATATTTGTAAGGGAGTAGCCAGTTATTTCATGTAGAATTTCTTTTATTTTAAAGGGAACATGGAAACTACATATCTTGAATTTTAATTTCTCATAAAATTCATGAAATATATCTTAATATAGGTAATTTTAAATATATAAAAGTATAATTCAAAATAAGTCTTTTGTCAAGCAACATATTTTAGCTTTGTAAATACAACCACAGTTGGAATAATCATGTCGATCTTTATTTGAAGTTTGCAAAGTTAGCCCAGTATAAAAAAATCTACTACCAAAATATACCACAGTAATAAATTAAAGGAGAAAAAAAAAAAAAGATCATCTATACATGCTGAAACAGCACTAAATAAAATTTGACTAATGATACTGTGAACTAAATGAGCTAAAATTCAATTAATGATAAAAATACCATTAGGAAACTCGGCAGGAAAAGAACATTTTCAATTTGACAAGAGGTAATTTTCAAAAAATAAACATATGGGTGAAATTTTTAAAAGCATTTCTATTACAGTTAGGAAGAGCCTAAGGAATCCCTCAATATTTGCTTCTTTTCGCCTTTGCCCTGGAGGTTCTAGACAGAGAAAGAAGAGGAGAGAAAAGCTGGCAGCATTCATTTGGTGAGGCAGGGTGGGGGTGGGGGAAACAAAGAAGGGTTCCCACAGGATGGAGGGCCAGGGACACCATGGTTGTCATCGTCAAGCCAGGTCACAGGTCTTCTGGACACCTGCCCCCAGGCGTCTTCCCTTGAGCTCTGTGCTTTCTGCTCCATCCCTTGCCACACCTGAGAGCCCACCCCTCACCCGCCCACAGTCCTGTTCACTGCTGGCTTCCCTCAGCAGCTCAGAGCAGACAGGGCCTCGGCCCCTCACAGTAGGTCCTGAGCAGCTCAGCTCCTGCCCCTGCAGACTGGCCTCTCCTCCATTGCCCTCCCCTGTGAGGGGATTTCCAACCCAGCAAGGATGTACAATCTGATTTGCTGCTTCTTGAAGTTATTTCTCTCTCTCTCTCTCTCTTTTTTTTTTGGCTTTTTTTTTTTTTCTAGGGCCACACCCGCGGCATATGGAGGTTCCCAGGCTAGGTGTCGAATCGGAGCGGTAGCCTCCAGCCTACATCACAGCCACAGCTACACAGGATCCGAGCTGTGTCTGCAACCTACACCGCAGCTCACAGCAACGCCAGATCCTTAACCCACTGAGCGAGGCCAGGGATCGAACCCGTACCCTCATGGTTCCTAGTCGGATTTGTTAATGGCACTAGGGGAATGATGGGAACTCTGAAGTTTTTCTTTAGCTATTAAAATTGGATGAACTTAAAATGCTTGCTTCTTTTATCCTGTTGGGCATGCCACTTTTCAGCATGTGGCTGATGGAAGGATGACATTTTCCAGTGATTGGATCTGCTTCTCAGACTCATCTGGAAGGAGGTTAAATGTTGTTCATCGGTCTCATGGGTCTCAGTAACAGCACTGTCCCGAAGTCTTGTTTTGGTCTTGGTTTTCCCCAGAGTCCAAATGTATGGTGGACACACAAACACACACACTCACACAGACCAATACACACTCAGTCCACAAAATCCATATTGGGGCCTCTTTGCATTTATGTCTATGTTTGATACCCAAAGATTGGTTATACCTTCTTCAAATAGTTTTCTTCTGGCCTTTATTCCCATAGAGGAATCAAGTGGGCTAAGTTTTTCTTTCCTCCTCAGCATTATATACCCCTAAAGTAGGAGTAGTTTTAACCAGAAAAGGATTTTCAGGCCAGTGGATACTGAGTTTGCAAAGAAAACTATCAGAAGACCTTCCTGTCTTATTGGAAACTCCAAGCTGGTTGTTTGACATTTATAATGTATATCCTGCCCACTTCCAAAAAGATTTTTGATGGTGTAAAGCAGGAGGTGGGCTAACTGGTAGGGATGTAGGGAAGGCAGATTCAGCTGCTGCAGTTTCCTGGCCCTTTGGTTTATAAGGACCCTGCACACACTTTGTGCCCTGAGCACATGGTCCAGCTCTGCAGAGAGGCCACTCTGGGATGGGCTTGCTAGATGTCTACAGAGAAACAAGTTTTCCCTTGGCCTGGTGCTCTCTCATGTGTATTGCTGTTTGTGCTTTGGATTCTGCTGCTTTTCAGTAATTATGTTATCTTTCTAGCTATAAAAGTTGTACCTACAGCAAAGCTGTGCCCATAAACCCAAACTATTATACCAGTCAGCAGGATTCGCCTTGTGCCCATCAGGGGGGAAAGGACACTGGAGCCTTAACATTTGCTGCTGTATAGCATTATTTTGTCACTTGACAACATTGTCCCTGAGGCTCCTAAAATCAGGGACTGATCATTCTCTACGGGTACCTGTTGCAGATGATCATCTTCTTGAATGCATCCCTGAGCTCTGGGCTCCGGAAGGCATATATGAAGGGGTCGATGATAGCATTACACATGATCAATACGGCGTTCACCTGGAAGAGGGCCAGGTAGCAGGCGCAGTAGGGGTCAGCTGGGCAGAATGTCATCAAGAGGATGTGCAGGACAAAGGGGGCCCAACAGAAGATGAAGACCCCAAGCAGGACAGTCAGTGTGATGGCCCCTTTCATGTTGGCCCGGGGGAGGGTGGAGACCCTCCTGGCGTGGGAGCGGGCCAGCAGGAACATGTGCCCGTAGAGGCATAGGATGAACACCAGCATCAGCGGGAACAGTGCTGTGAAGGCGATCACCGCGGGGACATGGTGGGAGAAGGTCACGATGGTGATGCCACTGCCTATGCAGCATGCCCAGATGATCAACAGGACCACAGCAGCACGGCGTGGGGTGACAAGGCGCTGGTACTGCAGGGCATGGAAGATGGTGATGTAGCGGTCCGCGGCGATGGCGCTCAGGCTGCAGATGGAGCCGAGCAGGGAGAGGATGAACAGGGAGTCCACTACGTCGTCAGCTGTGCTTTCAAAACTGCCTCGAGGCTCCAGGTAACCCATGTTTCTGAAAATGATCAGGATGTTTTCCAGGATCTTGTACAGGCTGCCCAGCATGTCAGAAATGGCCAGGCTGCAGATGAAAAAGTACATGGGCGACTGAAGATTCTTGTTCTTGATCACAGCCAGAAGGACGATCAGATTCTCCAAAACCCCAATGACAGATATTGTGAAAAATACCTCCTCTGGCAAAACCACAGGAGGACAGTCTGAGTTATTGCTCATTGTACTGTTGACACTTTCATACAGGTCGGTAATGTGCTTCATCTCCTGTGTGTGCGTAAGTCAGGGATATTACTGGGACTCCACAGAAAATGTGACTGATTGTTCAGACTCTTTTTCTCTCTAGCTCTTGCTGAAGATTTGAGGTGAAAACCACACGGCCACCTAAAAGAGTATATATAGAGATGTCAGTCGCAAAATAGATCCCAAAATAAAAACAAGCCACGTTAGCTTTGAGAAAGCGCTTTTGCCTCTGTGAAATATAATGATGTAATATTTATTTGTTTGTTTGTTTGTTTATTGCCTTTTAGGGCTACACCTGTGGCATGTGGAAGTTCCCAGGCTAGGGGTCAAATTGGAGCTACTGGCCTGCATCATAGCCACAGTAACGTGGGATCTGTGCGTGTCTGCAACCTATACCACAGCTCACAGCGATGCTGGATCCCTGACCCACTGGGCGAGGCCAGGGATCAAACTCACATCCTCATGGATAATAGTCAGATTCACTTCTGCAGTGCCACAAGGGGAACTCCCAATGGTTTAATATTTAAATAAAACAATTTACTGGATCCTCTTTTAAAAAATCTTTCCTAAATATATATATGTATATATATATATGTATGTATGTATGCGTATATATATTTGTATGTATATATTGTATTACTCGAAATAAAGTTGATTTGCAATGTTGTGTTAGTTTCAGGTGTACAGCAAAGTAATTCAGATTCTTTTTTCTTTATAGGTTATTACAAGATACTGACTATAGTTCCCTGTACTATAAGTAGGTCCTTGTTTTTATTTTATATATAGTAGTATGTATCTGTTAATCCCCAAACTCCTACATTACCCCCTCCCTCCCTTTCCCCTTTGATAATCATAAATTTGTTTTCTATATCTATGAGTCTGCTTCTATTTTATAAATAAGTTCATTTGTCTCATTTTAAATATTCTTCATAATAAGCAATATCATATTTTTGTCTTTGTCTAATTTCACTTAGTGTGATAATCTCTAGGTCCATCCATGTTGCTGCAAATGCCAATATTTCATTCTTTTTTATGGCTGAATAACATTCCATTGTATATATGTACCACATCTTTTTTATCCATTCATCCTTTGATGGACATTTAGGTTGCTTCCATGTCTGGGCTATTATAAGTAGTGTTGCTGTGAACAGTGGGTTGCATGTCTTTTTTTCATTCTAAAGTTTCTGTCTTTTCTGGATATACACCCAGGAGTGGGATTATTGGATCCTATTGTAACTCTATTTTTAGCTTTTAAAGGAACTTCCATACTGTTTTCTATAGTAGTTATACCAATTTACATTCCCACCAACAGTGTAGGTGGGTTTCCTTTTCTCTACACCTTTGCCAGAATTTATTATTTGTAGACTTTTTGATGATAACCATTTTGGGATATCTTTGCATTTCTTTGAATCATCTTCAATTTCTTTGTCAATATTTTGTAGTTTTCAGTGTATAAGACTCACCTCCTTGGTCAAGTTTATTCCTAGGTATTTTTTTTTTGACACAATTGTAAAAGGGATTTTTTTTTTTACTTTCTGATATTTCATTGTTAGTGTAAAGAAATGCAACATATTTCTGTATGTTAATGTTGTTTCCTGCTACCTTGCTGAATTCATTTATCAGTTCTAGTAGTTTTTGTGTTGAGTCCTTAGAGTTTTCTGTATATAGTACATGGCATCTGCATAAAATGAAAATTTTAGCTCTTTCCTTCCAATTTAGATATTTGATTTTTCTTGTCTGATTGCTATGGCTAGGACTTCCAATACTATGTTGAATAGAAGTGGTGAGAGTAGGCATCCTTGTTTTGTTCCAGAACTTAGTGAGAAAGCTTTCAGCTTTTCACTGTTGAATATTATGTTGGCTCTGGGATAGTCATAAATAGCTTTTATTGTGTTGAGATGTGTTCCTTCTATACCCACTTTGGTGAGAGTTTTTATCATGAATCGATGTTGACTTTTAGCAGATGCTATTTCTGCATCTATTGAGATGGTCATGTTGTTTTTGTCTTTTCTTTGTTGATGTGGTGTATCACACTGATTTGTGAATGTGCACCATCCTTGTGACCCTAGGGTAAATCCAACTTGATCATGATGTATGACACTTTTTGTGTGTTGTTGGATTTGATTTGATAATATTTTGTTGAGGATTTTTACATCTATAGTCATCAAAGTTATTGGCTTGTAATTTTCTTTTTGGTAGTGTCTTTGGTTTTGGTATCAGGATAACAGTAGCTTCACAGAATGACTTTGGGAGTGTCCCCTCCTCTTCAATCCTTTGAAAGAGTTTGAGAAGGATTGGTGTAAGTTCTTTTTTATTATTATTATTATTCTTTAAATATCTTTATTATCAATTTTTCTAAGGAAATTGCAAATATATCCTCCCTATTATAAACACAGACAGTACAGAAGGATATAAAGTGAAGATCATAATCCTTCCCATTCCCCCCAAATTCCAATCCACTCTCCAGAGACAATCAAGTGCTCTTAATTTTTTGTGTATCTTTCCAGATTTTTATCTTTTTATTCATATATGTATATGCACAGCTAAAGTATCTAGTATTTTTTTACCTTTCTTTTTTAAAATAAATTTTATTGGAGTATAGGTGACTTACATCATAGTGTTAGTTTCAGGTGTACAGAAAAGTGAGTCAGACATACATGTATATATATATGTCCATTCTTTTTCAGATTCTTTCCCCATATAGGCTATCATAGAGTATTGAGTAGATTTTCCTGAGCTATATATTAGGGCCTTGTTACCTACTGATTTTGTATATAGTAGTGTATATGTGGTATAAGCTCTTTATACATTTGCTAGAATTCCCCAGTAAAACAATCTGGTCCTGGACTTTTTATAGAGAGTTTTTAATTTTTTAAATTATAGTCTCTATTTTACTGGTAGTGATCAGTTTGTTCAAATTATCTATTTCTTCTTGATTCAGTTTTGGTGGGCTATATGTTTCTAGAAACCTGTCCATTTCTTCTAGGTTGTCCAGTTTGTTGGCATATTCATATTTTTTGGCATATTCATATTTGTTGGCACTGTTCATAGTATTCTCTTCTGATTTTTTGCATATCTGTGGTATCAGTTGTTATTTATCCTCTTTCATTTCTTATTTTGCTTATTTGGGCCCCTCTCTTTTCTTCTTGGTGATCCTTGGTCAGAAGTTTTTTGATTTTGTTTATCCTTTCGAAAAATCAGCTCTTGATTTTCTTGATTTTTTCTGTCTCTGTTTTATTTATTTCCTCTATGATCTTTATTATTTCCTTAATTCTGGTGACTTTAGGTTTTGTTTGTTCTTCTTTTTCTAATTCTTCTAGGTGTTCAGTTAATTTATTTGAGATTTTTCTCATTTTATTTTTTTGGGTCTTTTTAAGGCTGCATCCATGGCACGTGGAGGTTCCCAGGCTAGGGGTCAAATTGGAACTATAGCTGCCAACCTACACCACAGCTCACGGCAACACCAGATCCTTAACCCACTGAGTGAGGCCAGGGGTCGAACCTGTAACCTCATGGTTACTAGTCAGGTTCGTTAACCACTGAGCCATGATGGGAACTCTGAGATTTTTCTTATTTAGAAAAAAAATTTTTATTATAGTTGATTTATATTGTTCTGTCAATTTCCACTGTACAGCAAAGTGACCCAGAGATTTTTCTTATTTGCTGAGGAAGGCCTATATTGCTATGAACTTACCTCTTGGTACTGCTTTTGCTGCATCCCATAGATTTTTTTATGGTTTTGTTCTCATTGTCATTTGTGTTAAGCTATTTTTTAATTTCCTCTTTGATTTCATTGTTAACTCATTGGTATTTTAGTAGCTTGTTATTTAGTCTCCATGTAATGGGGTTTTTACCCTTCATTTTTCTTCATGTGATTGATTTCTGGGTTCATGCTGTTTTGGTCAGAAAAGATGCTTGGAATAACTTCTATCCTATTAAATTTGTTGAGGCTTGTTTTGTGTCTTAGTATGTCATCTATGCTAGAGAATGCTCCATTTGTGCTTGAAAAAAAATGTGTACTCTGGGGTTTTTGGGGGGATGTAGTTTCCTGAAGATATTAATTAACTCTAACTGTTCTTTTTTTTTTCTTTGTGTTTTTGTCTTTTCTAGGGTCGCTCCTGTGGCATGTGGAGGTTCCCAGGCTAGGGGTCGAATTGGAGCTCTAGCTGCTAGCCTGCACCAGAGCCACAGCAGTGCGGGATCCGAGCTGCGTCTGCGACCTACACCACAGCTCACGGCAATGCCGGATCCTTAACCCACTGAGCAAGGCCAGGGATCGAACCCACAACCTCATGGCTCCCAGTCAGATTCGTCAACTACTGAGCCACGACAGGAACTCCAACTCTAACTGTTCTTGCGTCATTTAGGAGCTCTGTGGCCTTTTTGATTTTTCTGTCTGGAAGATCTGTCCATTGATATCAGTAGGGTGTTAAAGTCTCCTACTATTTTGTATTCCCATCAATTTCTCCTTTTATGTCTGACAGTATTTATGTTTTTAGGTGCTCCTATATTGACTGAGTATATGTTGATGAGTGTAATATCCTCTTCTTTTATTGATCTTTTTATCATTATATAGTTGGACCCTCATCCAAACTCCTCTGTGAAGCACCTTTAGGCAAATTTTAAGCCCAGACATACATTATCCTCTCTCTCTCTCCCCTTCCATCTCCATCCTTCTCATGAACCCAACTGCATATGAGGTAGTTTAGAATGAGAAGTCAAGACTTGGAACAGGAAAGCACACAACCACCCTTCCTCAACCTCAAGGTGGTGATGGGTTCTGTGGATTGACAGAACATTAGGTCCTTCTTTTCTAGCTTGTCTTTCTGTGTCACTGTCTGAGCCTACAGCTTATGGAAAAGGCAAAGGTGTTGATGTACCATTCCCATGGTTGACCCCGAAATATGTGTTTTCACTTCTTTTCAAAGGGAGAGCTCACAGGAGGTATTTCTGAAGACTTCTAGTATTTTCATGGTATCTCTAGGTTGGTGTTGAATTATCGCAACAGAAGGGTCTGGTTTCCCTCAGGCAGAAAAGACCCACTATATCATAGCTGAATCACTGTGAGGAGTCTGAGGAGTCTGTGTCTGGTGAGCATGGAGATTTTTACTGATTCAGTTTCTCATTCCAGGGGGCAGGGCCCAGGGGGTTTTCTGGAATCTATCAAATTTGCCTTTGCCATAGTGGTCTTAAAGGTATGGCCACAAGGAGATGGAACTTATTCCCTTGAACCCAAATGTGGAGTAAGCCAGCTGCTATGTAATATGGCCCCAGTGAGAGGGAGTTGAGGATGACAGTTTTTGTTCCAAGGGCCACAGGATACTCAGTACTGTCTTACACTGAACTTTTTCTGGGCTAGGAACTAATTTCCTCTCAAATGACTGAGGTCAGAGTTCAAGAATTAAGGTGGAAGCTTATGAATCAGGTAGGTCAGTGGTTTGATGGTTAGGAAGGGACTGGAGTGACAGGTGTAGCTGATGAGAGGGCTCAACCTAGGCTGACTGATTTATCCTGCATTCCAGCTCCCCCACTGGTGCATGCCAGCTGGGGTGAGTCACTGTAGTTCTACCTATTGAGGCCCAGCAAGGTCCAAATGCTGGCAGCATCCATTCACATGTCCTTACATGCTGGAGAGGATGGGGCAAGTGATGGTGGATTTTATGTGCCTACTTGCCTGGGCCCTGGGTGCCTGATATTTGGTTAGGCATCATTCTGGATGTGTATGAGGTTGGTTTGGGATGAGATTAACCTTTGAATAAGTAGACTGAATAAAGTGATTGGCCTTTCCAGTGTAGGCAGGCCTCACCCAAGCAGTTTGAGCCCCAAATAGGACAAAAAGTCTCCCGTGAACAAGGTGCCTCTTCCTTCCTGCCTGCAGAACTAGTCTTTTCCTGCTTCTGGACTCGAATCAAGTGGCAGCTCTTTTGGGGTCTCAAGGTGGTGGCCTTCCTTACTGAACCACACACTAAATCAGCCCTTCTGGATGTCCAGCTTGTTGACGATAGGTCTTGGTACTTCTCAGCCAATTCCTCATGATGGACTCTGTGTGTGTATAAATCTCTTGTTGGTTCTGTTTCTCTGGAGGACCCTGGTTAAGCAGGGCCCAGAGAGACACAGTCTGGACGGACACTCCTGTCATACCCGAGTCCACAGAATGTGGCCAGATTGGAGATTTTCAACCTTGAATTCATTTGATGGTAGAATTTGGTAAATACAAAAGAAGTGTTGAAAACAAAAGAAGTGTTGGAATATCTTGGGAAGAAGTGGTTCCAAAACCGAGCTTCAGTCCCTGTGCATTTCTTTTTTTTAATTTCTTTTTTTTTTCAGTGCGCATTTCTGATGTGCCACTGCCCTCCCATACATCCAGGGAAGGGTCCTGAATCTGAATAGAAACAGAGTGTTATCCACTGGGCCACCTCCAACAGGCCACCAGTTTCTACCACCGGTTCATGAATTCTGCCTCCCTGAGGGAACAACTGCAGGGGTGTGTCAATGCTGACTGTGCACCTCAAACCACTGTATGCACTGTGTCTGCCCTGACCACTTAATTCTCCAGCAACCCTGTGAAGCAGCTGCTGTGACGACCCCTTCTGACAAGTGAGGGAACTGTTCAGAAGGTCAGGTAGCTGCCAGTGTCACATGCTGTGCAGTGTGTGCAACCAGGGCGTCCCAAAGTACATGGGCTAACAACATGTGCAAGATCCTGGCCAAACCATCCCCCACCCCAACCCAAACTACAGCAAAAACCCTACATGTGCTCTTTTCTTCTTGACTTGGCACCCTTCTCAAAGCCCTGTGGGCATCATAAGCTATATAATATTGCCATGTCCTATTGTTCCCACTTAGGAGAAAACATTAAGTGACAATTAGAAGAAACAAAACTCAGAGTTTCTATGCGGCTCAGCAGACATAATCAACTAATACCCATGAGGATGAACATTTGATCCCTGGCCTCATTCAGTGGGTTAAGGATCCCATATTGCTGTGGCTATGGTGTGGGCCAGCAGCTGCAGCTCCAATTTGACCCCTAGCCTGGAAACTTCCTTATGCCATAGAGGAGGCCCTAAAAAGACCAAAAACAAAACAAAACCCAGAAAAAACAAAACTCACTTCATTAACACTTCGCAGTGACCCTCTGTTCACGGACCTCAGGGCTCCCGATAGTTCAGGTGAAAGTGCCCTTTGGGTAGCGAACCCCACTTGTCCTGTGTCTTGGTCTCACCAGCTCAAAGCCTGCTGCCGCTTCTCTCCCTCTGCTTTCTTGTGTCTATTTCTTTACTCTAAGCAATACTCCTCCAGAGCACTCTTGCCTCCTGCCTGGAATTGTGGGGGGCAGTAAAATTTGATCCTTCAGACTGCGCTGTCTCTCTCCATGAATGTTCTGTTGAAACCTGCCTCTGGCTGAGGACCCCAGCCTGTACTCACCCCTCATCACTACCACTCTGACCTCCTCTGGGACAGATGTTGGGGTAACTCAGGAAACAGTTACAGTCATAGTCCATATTTTAGGGTAGAAAAATTATATTTGATTTCATAACACTTTATAAATTTATTTGCCTCTAATTTGGTGGAACCATAGATACTATGGATGCTCAAGTACTGTTAAGAAACTACCCTCATGTAACAGCAAAGGGGCAGAGGTAAATTAGTCATCATAGTAGGATAATCTAATGGGTATTTTTTAAAGTTTTGGCTATTTCTTTTTTAAAAAGAAATATATAAAAAAGAAATACGTTCATTAAACATAAAAAGCAAAACAACATAAACTATTTATTGGATAGTTAAATGAAATCAATCCAGTTTGTACTCCTTACCACCTGACAAATATTATTAGTTCACTTTCCAGCTTTTATGGGAAAAAAGTACCAAATGGGAAATTATTTTCCAAATTAATATTGGAACTCTGACATTCCTTGAGACAGCAAACTGTTTTTTCCACTTGTATCTTAAGATGCCTTTTAGACCATTGAGGTCTGGACTTGTGTGGGCACTAAATCCTGGCTTCCATGCCACTCTGCCAGTGGTGGTAGGGGGTGGTTAAGAACCATTGGTACTCACCAGAGTGCTTTCAGTGGGGGAAACAACTGCTAACCTGACAGGCAAACAAAGCATTTTAGAAAATGACACCAAGAATTATTACTTCTCGAGAGAGAGAATCAATGTATTCTAAACCAACAGGTGTTTTGATTTTGGTTGTGTTTTTTTTCTTTTTCCTTCCAGCTGACTCTGGCCTGACTATGAGTGTGAGGTTGTAGCTTGTGACTAAGTCCTGGATTGCAGAGTGATCCTTACATTCCAGTCCTTCTTATATTATCTTTCACTTCAGAGATCAATTCCTTGCCTGAATACCAAGCTATTCCATCCTTTTTTTTTTTTTTTTTTTTTAAATCGGCTGTGCCTGCAGCATGTAGAAGCTCCCAGGGCAGGGGCAGGGACTGAACCCAAGCTGCTTCAGTGACACTGTCAGATCCTTAGCCCGCTGTACCACGAGGGCAGTCCCCAAGCTCCTTCATCTGGAGTGTCATGACCAGGGTCTAGAAGACTCCATCTCTGGTGTTGCCCTGGGGAGGGAGCACTGAGAGGGGGTGAGGGACTGGGGTGATCAGGTCTGCAAGTCTGCAGGTCTGACCCTGAGCATTCATTGTCCCTGAAGGGTAGGTTTTGGGTGCAAAGCAGAGAACTGGGGGCAGCAATAATCACAGAAGGATTACAGGGAAGAGCAAAACTGACTTTGGTTTTTGGCTGGGTCTAGGGAAGCACGAGTCTGAAGATTTGATGGCCTCCTGGGGCAAAAAGATGTGGCTCCAACCACTGGTATGTGGCACACTGGGCAGATGCTCTTCGCAAAAGTGAAGGAGTACGGGCAGCTGCAAACGGAGTGTATTGATGACTCTTTGACCAGAAAATATAAAATATACTTTTCATGATTTTGAAGGGCTCTGCAAGAAAGGAGAAGGCTCTGTTGTTTGTTACATTAATGATATGTGCAAACTGGTACTATGCCGAGGGCGCTGCATGGCATCTCATTTTAATTCCCTTGGCAACAATGTGAAGTACTGTATTTTCCTCAATTTGTGTCTGAGGAATTGAAGTAGAAAGGCCAAGATATTGGTCTGAAGTTCTATAAGAGGCAGAGCTGGGATTTAAATCAAGGTCTCTTTGGCTCCAAAGATGAATATCTACTACAAGAAATCAGTTAATCGTAGTGCTTTTGTAAATAGTCATCTGATAAAGTAATTGTGTTGGCTTTACTAGAATGCAAATAAAATCATTTAAAACCCTTAAACCAGTATACCTGACCAATTCAGGATGGTTTTCCCAATGCTCAAAGATTGTGGAAGAAATTCAGAGAAGAGCAAGGCCTGACACCCCTCCTGTGCTTAAGAGGGGATTGTGATGGCATAAAGCCTTGAGTAGAGGGGCTGCAGGCATCCTGCAGATGGTGGGCTGTTTGCTGGGGACTCCCTTGAAACCTTGGTGAAGACAGGTTACAGCCACTGCCTGTGTTCATATGCTCCTGGGGGTTGCTATGTGGCTCTTTTGGTGAACAGCTGGAAGGAGGGTAACATGGCTTATTTTTCTACTGAGTAGATGAATGGGTTTTATTTAAGGCTTTCAGGCTTTTCCAGCCAATGGAGCTTTGGAACCTGGCTTTAGAGACAGGGCGAGGAACAGAGTTCGGGTCCCCAGCTGGCCTGGAAGCTTTTCAAAGCCCTGCCTGTGGCTTCTTTAGACTGATTGCATCGTCGGCCACTGGTGCCTGATTCAACCTCCAGCCCCTCTTCCCTCCCTGGGGGTCAGGGGTGGGACGGCGAGGTGCAGCCCGCATCCAGGGCTTCCCAAGAGCCAACTCATTAACCTTACAGAGGACAAAGTTATTGCTCTCCCGTCTGTCTTAGGAGCTCTCTGCCAGAAAGGGGGAGGAAGACCAAGTGAGCGTTTCTTAAATCATAAGGCAGCAGGGCTCCTCTCTGCGTCCCAGCTTCGTGCTCTCCTCCCCCATCTTCACTAGATGCGGGTGACGTTTCTCAGTAGGCACTGGGGTCGCGTCCACTGTGTGTGTGTGTAGATTATGTGCACGGTGAAAAGTCTCCCTCCCAGCCCTTCACCCTGATGCCCCATTTCTCCTCAGAGAGGTAACCAGTCTTCTGGGGTTTCTTTGTGCCTGTGAAAGCAAGTGGGAGTTGTCGTCTTCTCTAGTTCTTTGTTAGGATGAAGGGGAGCCTTCAGGCTGTGAGGCAGGTCTGACTCCTGGGGGCAAAGAGGAGGAAGAAAGGTGGTTGAGTAGGAGAAGCCCTCAGACCTGGGCGTAGCCGGGAAGTTCCAGCCTGGGTGGTGGGAAGTCCTTGAGCCTGCTGCTGATTCGAGGCCTCCCAGGTCCTGCAGAAGTGCTGTGGGCAGCCTGGAGGGAATTCGCCCTCAGCATGAACATGGTGGGGAGTGGAGTCCTGGGCAGCCCTCGGCCCCACTTCCTGCAGCAGATCTGAGTGGCCGTTTCCATGGTCAGCATGGCCCCTGCCCTTTGTGCTCAAAAGTCAGTGTATTGGACAGTGTTTTGTGCCTGGTTTTGTCTTGGAAGTGTTCCACAAAGTAGATAGATCACCTTCTCATTCTTGCTTTCTCCTCCTCCTTTCTTTTTTTTAAAGCACTGCATGGTAGTTGATTGGGTGGCTATGTCCCAGGTTATTTAATCTGTATTGATAATCACTTGGTTTGTTTCAACACTTTACTGTACAAAGAATGCGGTAATGAATAAACATGTAAGTATATAATTTCTCATATTCATAAATGAGACATCAGGTAAATTCATAGGAATGGAATTGAGTGAAAAGTGTACATGCATTGGGAATTTTCATAGATATTGTCAAACTGCCTTCAATTTACGTCCTAATCAGCAGGGCACTTTCCACCCACAGACTCTTCAATACAGCCTTACCAAATTTTTGGATTATTTCTGACAATAACGATGAGCCACCTGCTAGATTTTAGTCTACATACTTGCCATACATGTTGTGAACTCCCTTTGTGTCACTCTGATGTCCCAGCTGGGGCAGGCTCTTCACAGTCCCTGTGCCCTCAGGGCATTTGGGCCTCTCTGTTTATGCTCCAGCTCATGTCTCAGTGCCACAAACGCACCAGGCCTGTCCTCCCTTCATTTGGGGCTGAAAGACACCCAGCATTTCTAGTTTAGGCACAAACTGTTCTTATAACTTATTTGTGTTTCTGTTTCTTGGTCTTGAATTCAAAAAGAGAAAAAAAAAGAATGGAAAAACTGAGTAGGAACATAAGCTAAAGATGATGCAGTAAAAAGAGAAGAGATGAAAAATAGGAAACCACAGTAAAATCTTAAAGACCAACATATTTATTCTTTAAATTTTCTGGAGAGGCTGTGGAGAAAATGGAACCCTCCTACACTGTTGATGGGAATGTCAATTGGTACAACCACTATGGAAACAGAAAACTAAATGTAGAACTATAATATGACCCAGCAATCTCACTCCTGGACACATATCCAGACAAAACTATGATAATTCAAAAAGAAACATGTACCCTTATGTTCACAGCAGCACTATTCACAATAGCCAAGACATAGAAACAACCTAAATGTCCATCACCAGAGGAGTAGATTAAGAAGATGTGGTACATATATACAATGGAATATTACTCAGCCATAAAAAGAATGAAATAATGCCATTTGTAGTAACATGGATCCAACTAGAGATCATCATACTAAGTGAAGTAAGAAAGAGAAAGACAAATACCATATGATATCACTTATATGTGGAATCTAAAACATGGCACAAATGAACCTATCTACAGAACAGGAACAGACTCACAGACATAGAGAACAGGCTGTGGCTGCCAAGGGGGAGGTGGGGGGGAATGGGATGGACTGGGACTTTGGGGTTAGTAGATGCAAACTGTTACATTTAGAATGGATAAGCAGTGAGGTCCTACTCTATAGCACAGGGAAATACATCCAGTCTCTTGGGATAGACCATGATGGAACATAATATAAGAAAAAGAATGTATATATGTGTATGACTGGATCACTTTGCTATACAGCAGAAGTTGGCACAACATTGTAAGCAACTATAATAAAAAGATTTTTAAAGAAAATATTGTCTGCTTGTTGGGAGGTACTTTGCAAGGGATGTGAATCTTCAACCCAGGTGGTGAAACTCCCCCTTCCCCAGCCCCTCCCAGCAGATGTCCAAGTCCACCATGGGCTTTGAGATGATGCTTTTTAAACATGAAGACTCTTGGCTGCGGACTGGTTTGCGAAGTCTTCGCCTGATTGCTTATTTGGTTAATTCATGAGACTGCCTGGAATTAATGTATTTGTATGATTGATAGGTGGCTCAAATGCTTCAAAAAACAAAATTCTTTTCTGTAAGGAATGAGAGGCTCTGGGCAGGGTCTTTTACACCCGAACCATAAGGCAAGAACTCTGAACCAAAGAGCACTGTCTCCATGTACAGGCATGAGACCTGAAGATGACAAAGGTCATCTTCTTTCTCTGATGCTTTTTCTTGATTTCAATGATTATTTCTCTTATGCTAAAACAAAAATTAACTTTCACAAAAATTTTTTATTTTTAGGATATACTGGATATAGGACTGCTTCCTGCTGCATTTCCCAGTATTCTCTAGAGAACCCGCACCCCAGCCAGCCCAGGTTTTTTATTGTCCCCAGGAAGCTTAACAGATGTTGGCCTTCCACGTTGCCTGTCTTCCCTCTGGGATTCTCAGTCTCTCTCTGCCTCAATCCTGCTTTTATTTTAGCCCCGAGTCAAGACCAAACCTCTTGAGTGTCTCCACCCACCACTCAACCCACATGACCTTTCTGCTCTCATGTCCTGAAGCATGTTTTGTTCCTGCCCTGCATTTGGCATGTGGCAGCCTCTGCCCCTGTGAAAGGTCAGTTTCCTGTGTTTGTGTGGTATCTCCTGCATGGCAAGCAACACCCTGGGGCTGGTAGTAACTTACTGAGGTGCCCAGGAACCATTTGTTGATGTGTTAGAAGGTGAGCATTATTGATTGAATAGTCAACAGTTTGTTTCTAAAAACATATGTTTGAGGGAGAGATATTAAATTTCAAGAAGCAGGGGGTTCTGTGGCACAGTGGAAATGAATCTGACTAGGAACTATGAGGTTGCAGGTTCGATCCCTGGCCTTGCTCAGTGGGTTAAGGATCTGGTGTTGCCGAGAGCTGTGGTGTAGGTCGCAGACGTGGCTCAGATCTGGCATTGCAGTGGCTGTGTTGTAGGCCAGCAGCCATAGCTCTGATTAGATCCCTAGCCTGGTAACCTCCATATGCTGCGGGTGTGGCCCTAAAAAGACAAAAAGACAAAAAAAAAATAGTAACAATAAAAAATTTCAAGAAGCAGTGTTAGTGGTTTTACATTTTCATTGGCAGACAAAATTTCAGTGAAAATTTTGTTCTCTAGAGTCCAGGAAAACAGCTTTATCTGCAGGAGCACGTACAGGGCCAACGTTCGCCTGGGCAATTAAATACAGAAAATAATGAAATCTTTTTTTGGAAAAGAAAAAGGAAAAAATGTTTTACTTAGATGGAAGAGAGCAAGTAAGTACCCTTTAATAAAAGAGTTGAAATCAGACATCTAATTTTTTTTAATGTTGAGAAGGGAAAAAAATGCCCAGCCTCTGGGAATGTTTACTATTAGGAAGAGAAAGAGACAGTGAACAGTCCTTCCCTAGAAAGAGTGGGAAGGTGTCAAATCCACTTTTGTTCCAGAGCTCTGGGGAGGCTGATACCCTAGCAGCAGCCACCGTTGGGCTGAAAGTGCTGAGGACCTGGGTGGTGGTCTCACAGTCCCCATGAGGCAAGCTCTGCCCTGGTTGCCTGGAAACCAGGGCCACCAGGACCAGCCCCTCTATGAGCAGGTGGAACCCTTTCTGACAGTGGCACTGGGTGGCTGCAGGCAATCTAGATGGCGCTGGGTGGACCAGTGCCAGATTCCCCACTCAGGTTTGGAGTCCCTAAACCCCTGGGGTTTTGGAACATTCAGGGTAGGAGCAAGATACTGTTCTTTCTTTCCTACATGGAAGATGAGTGCTTGAGCATTTAATTCAAATATCTAGAGATGTAACTATTTTTACCACTACTTAGTGAAGCAACCCATGCTGGTTATATGTGGACTATATTAAAATGCAGCATCTATGAGTTATGTAGGATAAAAAGCACTGTACCATTCTAATAAAAGTAGGGAAGTATATTTCATGATCAGAAAGTGTAAGCCCAATGTGAAGGGATTAAAATGGTCCCTAATTTCAAATCCTTGGGTTCCATTTGGTGCGAATCCAAAGGTGGTGAGTTGAGCAGGGCTTCTCACAGGAGGTCAGCCCCCCGCATTGACTTGGCACCAAGTCTTTTCACACAGGAAAAAAATACTGGTGATTGGCTGGAATGTGTGAGAAACAACTCTTCTCTGCTTTGGGTGAAAGTTGGAGAAGGAAAAGGAAATACAAGGGTGAAAGCAAACAGTTTTCTGTTAACATTGGAGCCTAACTGACCAATGACAGTTCAGAGAAAATTGATGAAAAAATAGTTTAAATAAATGAAGATGTTGTGAAAGACCATAATCACAGAAGATTTACTTATTTCAATAAATACAAATTATTCAAAATCCAGGTACCATATTTAATGAATACATGTGTCTAGTACTACTTTGAGCCCTTTACTAGAAAGTGTGTCATCCCTGAAAATCTAGACTAAGGATCCTAGTCACCCTAACCCAATAGAAGGTGACAGATATAGTTTCACTGTCACACTCCCTTTAGTACCTAAAAACTTGACCGATTTGGGACTCAGAGCTCTAAACAAATCGTCAATTATATGTATGTATAAAGATATACATGCAAGGATGCTTACTGTATATACATGTTAATTATAATAGTGGAAAACTGAAAACAACATAAATTAATGGTGATTAAGGATTGGTTAAATAAATTCTGGCAGGTCCATAAGGTAGATCACTATTCTGTGATTAAAATCTTGGTTCAAAGGGCATGGGAAGATCCCCAAAAGATATATCTCACTTTTTAATTGGGTGGTAGAGCTATGGACTTTTCAAAAAAAAAATAACCTTTTTATTTTAGAACCGTTTTAGATTCATGAAAAAGTTCCAAAGATAGAGAGTTCCCATACACAGCACACCTAGCTTCCCATATTATTAACATCTTACATCGGTATAGTTCGCTAACCACAATGAAAGAACCAGTGGTGGAGTTCCCGTCGTGGCGCAGTGGTTAACGAATCCGACTAGGAACCATGAGGTTGCGGGTTCGGTCCCTGCCCTTGCTCAGTGGGTTGACGATCCGGCGTTGCCGTGAGCTGTGGTGTAGGTTGCAGACGCGGCTCGGATCCTGTGTTGCTGTGGCTCTGGCGTAGGCTGGTGGCCACAGCTCCGATTAGATCCCTAGCCTGGGAACCTCCATGTGCCGCAGGAGCGGCCCAAGAAATAGCAAAAAGACAAAAAAAAAAAAAGAAAGAACCAATGGTGACACATTATTACTAGCTAAAGTCCATAATTTACTCATATTTCCTTGGTTTTTACCATTTGCCCTCTTTCTGTTTGATCACACGTGACATTTAGTCATAACGCATTTAGCACATTTCCTTGCACTCCTCCACAGTGACAGTTTCTCAGACTTTTCCTGTGTGTGCCAACCTTGGTACTGGTCAGGCATTTTGCAGAATGTCCTGTAGTTGGTATTTGTCTGGTGTTTTTCTCATATAACACTGGGGTTATGGATTTTGTGAGGAGGGAGAAGTAAAGTAACGTCCGCATTACATCACATCGAGGGACATCCTGTCAACCTGACTTATCCGGCATCACCTGGAGAGGTCGTGTCTGTTACCCTTCTCCATGGTAAAGTGACCCTGCCCACCTGCCACGTGTGCTCTTGGAAAGGAGATCAGTAAGCAGAGCCCGCACTTCAGGATGGAATTGTACCCCACCTCCTCATGAATGGAGGGTCTATGCAAATTATCTGGAATTCTGTGCGGGATATTTGTCTACTTTTCCATTTACAATTTATTGTCACTGGTATCAGTGTATATACATGGATATTTATTTCATACTCTAGATTGTAATCCAATATTATTTATTTTGTTGCTGAAATTGTATTAACTTTGGCCTGTTGGGAGCTCTTTCATTTGGCACATGTCCTTTGGACCTACCCTCACCACTGGGATTTTTGGAACAACTATTTACCTCTGGCACTGCAAGATGTTCTAGGCTCCTCTTCTACTTTGTGCCATAGTCATGGAATCAGCCATCGTTCCAAGGATCCCTGATTCCTTTTATTGGAGAAGGGTGTTAAACACCAAGATATGAGTGCTAATGTGCATGTTGTTTCTGGGGTGCTACTGCTCATAAGTCTTTTCAGCTAACAGAGCAAGGAAATATGTGTGTACACATGCGTGCATTACACATCTACCAATACTTCCCCATCTGTATCTGTATGAAGCTAAGCAAGAGCTCACCCTGGAGTCTCCAGCTCTAGTCTGTGGCTGTGCAGGTAGGTCCTTCTGGCCTCCTCACCTTGCTTATCTCTAACCTCCTGCCCCAACAGTGAGAAACCCAGCTCCTGCCATTTGCTGGGCATCATTTAATTGTTGGGTCCAGGCGCATGCTTGCAATGGCTTCAGAGTTGTTAACCCACATCTCTGTGGTGAATTGATTTAACTGAAGAGCAGATTGGCTTTGTCTTACAGTCTCATTTTCTAAGTCACTAATGCAAGTACCTTTCTTCCACCCCATGACTTGAGATTATTTCGCATATTTATGATGATACAATCAAGACTCTTTGGTCGCATTCCATCCTGAGATCTTTTAACCTTCTAAACGATTTTTTAAAAATTTGCACACATACGATTCACACTTTATGCCATAAATTTCTATAGGTTTTGACAAGTGCAAAGTCAAGTGAAAATGTTTTTTTTTTTTTAGTGTTATAATATCATACAGAATAGTTTCACCACCCTAAGGATCCCCTGTGCTATATCAATTCGCCCCTCAGTCCCTCTCAAACCACTGGTAACGTATTATCTGTTTGTTGTCTTATAGTTTTCTTTCCCTAGAACATCATACAATGAGAATCACATAGACTGGCTGTGTCGCTTAGTAATACGCATTTATGTTTCACCCTGAGAACTAAAATATTGCTCCTGTCTTTTTTTAGATTTGATAGCTAAAGGATAGTTGAAGGACTGCTTGGTTACTTCCACATTTTGGCAGTTGTGAATAAAGCTGCTGTAAACATCCATGTGCAGGCTTTTGTGTTGAACATAAGTTTTCAACCTATTGGGGTAAATACCAAGGATCGTATAGTAAGAGTCTGTTTGGTTTCATATGAAACCACTGCACTGTCTTCCAAAGTAACTACCATTTTGCATTCTCACCAGCAAGAAATGAGAGTTCCTGTTGCTCCATCTTTGCCATCACTTAGCATGGTCAGTATTTTGGATTTTAGCCAATCTAAGTGTACAGTGGTATCTCATTGTCATTTTAATTTTCATTCCAATTCATCATTTCATTTAATGATAAATGACGATGAGTATTTTTTAACGTTTATTTACCATCTGTAGGTCTCCTTTGGTGAGATGTTGATTCAGATATTTTGTCCATTTTTAAATTGCATTGTTTGTTTTCTTTTCTTTTTTTTCTTTTGGTCTCTTTGCCATTTCTTGGGCCGCTCCTGTGGCATATGGAGGTTCCTAGGCTAGGGGTCGAATTGGAGATGTAGCTGCCAGCCTACGCCAGAGCCACAGCAACTCAGGATCTCAGCTGTGTCTGCAACCTACACCACAGCTCACGGCAACGCCGGATCCTTAACCCACTGAGCAAGGGCAGGGACCGAACCCACAACCTCATGGTTCCTAGTCGGATTTGTTAACCACTGCGCCACGATGGGAACTCTTGTTTGTTTTCTTATTGTTGAGTTTAATATTTCTTTGAATATTTTGGAAAACAAGTTGTTTCTAGTGTGTTTTTTGCAAGTATTTTCTCCCAGCCTGTAGCTTATCTTTTCATCATCATCAGTATCTATCACAGAGCAGAAGTTTTTCATTTTAATAAAGTCTATTTTTTCTTTCATGAGTGATACCTTTGGTGTTACATCTAAAAACTCAAAACCAAATCCAATGTCATGTAGATTTGCTGCAATATTTTTTCTAGAAGTTGTATAGTTGTGTATTTTACATTTAGGTCTATGATACATTTGGAGTTAAGTTTTTTCTGTAAGGTATAAGATCTATGTCTAGAATTTTTTTTTCGTTTTAAGGCTGCCTGTGTGATCTACACCACAGCTTGTGGCAATGCTGAATCCTTAACCCACTGCTTGAGACCAGGGATCAAACCTGCATCCTCACAGAGACTATGTCAGGTTCTTTTGCTTTTTTTCTGTTTTTGTTTTTTTGTTTTTGTTTTTGTTTTTGTTTTGTCTTTTTAGGGCCACACATGCGGCACATGGAAGTTTCAAGGTTAGGGTTCTAATCAGAGCTACAGCTGCTGACCTACGCCACAGCCACACCAGATCCTTAACCCACTGAGCAAGGCCAGGGATTGAACCCCAAACCTCGTGGTTCCTAGTCAGATTTGTTTCCACTGCACCAGGACAGGAACTCCCCTATGTCAGGTTCTTAACCCACTGAGCCACAATGGGAACAGAATTTTTTTGCATATCAATGTCCAGTTGTTCCAGCACTATCTATTGAAAAGGCTATCCTTTTCCCCCTAAATTGCTCTCACACCCTTGTTGAAATCAGATGGCTGCATCTGTATGGGCCTGTTTCTGTGCTCTCCATTCCCCTCCATTTATCTCTTTGTCTGTTCTTTTGTCATCACCACATTGTCTTGATTTGTGTGGCTTTACAGAAATCTTGAAGGGTGGGTAGAGTCAGTGCTCCAGCTATGTTCTTCAGTAGGGTGGTGGCTCTTCTGAGCCTTTGCTTTTCCGTATAAATTCTTGAATAAGTTTATCAATATTTACAAAACATCTTGCTAGAACTTTGGTTGGGATTATGTTAAATCTGTAGGTCAAGTTGGAGAGAGTTTTTACTGTGTGCTTTTTGTTTGTTTTCCAGGTTTTCTGAATTTAGTATTTAAAATATATGCTGCAAGATGCATGAAAGAGCTTAGACAGGTGACCTTTAAGGTCTGAACTGAAGGAGAGGAACCTGCAGCCACCAGCTGGGTCACTGCCACCCGGCTTCAGCCCTGTGGGCCAGGTCTCAGCCATGGAGTCTTTCAGACCATCTCTGTTCCCATCACGAGAGTGGTTGCCTTGAATCATGTTGGCCTTGCAGGGGGAGGTATCTGGATGGTGCTAGGTGTCCCAAGTATCTTGCCACCAGACTGATGCCACTTGCCACTCCCATCACAGTGCCCCTCTTTCGGTGAAAGTATCATCTCCAGAGAACTCTTTCTTTTTCATTCTCTCTCATCGTTTCTCTCATCTCTCTCTCTCTCATTGTGCCACCTGAGGCAAGGTGGGCACAAGGTCGCTTAACCCCATTATTCATGATTTATGTAAAGTGGTCAGTAGCTCAGGGGCATGGGCAGCTGTAGCTGGCTTTGGTGACAGCATGCAGCAGGTGAAGCTGGAGCCTGTCACTATTAGGGACTGGTAGCCTGCCATTCACGTGGAGCTGAGGGTCTGGGGCAGGGAGCAGCTTTGGTGTCTTTTGACCTCTCCTGGGCCTCAGTTTTATTGAATGAAGAAGCCATCAAACCCTTGTTGCAGTCACTTCACAGCAAGTCCTGGGTTTTCCACTGCACAGCTCCATTTCTGGACCCATCCTCAAAGGACTTCCGTATTTCTCCTTTTGCAAAGGCATGAAATAATTTCTTGCTTTTTCCCCCAGCTGCACCTGCGGCATATGGAAATTCCTAGGCCAGGGATTGAATCCAAGCTGGAGCTATGACCTGTGCCACAGCTGCAGCCATGCCAGATCCTTAACCCACTGCACCACAGCGGGGTCTCCAGCATGAAATTTCTAACTGGTTCAGTGAGCTGAGCAAATGCCATTATATAAAACTATATAACTTATAAAAATAATCCCTATGTTATACACCTGAAACTAACAGAATACTGTAATTCAACTATACTCCGATTTAAAAAAAAACAAAGTCAAACTCAGGTGAATGCAGCAGGACTATTTAAACTTCAGAGACCATAAACCCAGCAGGAGTAAGGTTACCAATCAAAAAACAAAGTTGACAGGGGGTGAGGGGAAGGCAGACTGATGCTGAGTAGAAAACATATACTCTACAGACATTTTTAATTTTAGGGAGACAAAATCGCTCCTTTAAATTTCTTTTCTTCGTCAGAATACTGAATGTGCTTCCCATTTTTCTCCTTCTTAACAAAATAAAATCTTAAGCCAACGGAAAAAAAAGATTTGCATTTCTCTTCTAGAATCTGAAACTCACTCTGCATCTTTGGAGACAGCCTGCAGCCTCTTATCAGTGCCTGTGAGAAGCAGGCTGACCCCAGGGCTGCCGTGAGCCTGGGGAAGCTTCTGGTTTCTGGACCCTGCTCAGGAGTGCCAAGGAACTTGTGGTTGCTGCCTGTGCTGTGTGCACTCCATGGAGTTAGGGGAGGGTGGCTGATAGCCAAGCGGGTTGGGTGGGAAGGGGAGTATGGGAAGTCAAGGGGGAAATTTATAATCTTTAGGCTTTAATTCAAGTAATCAGACAAAGAATTGGCATTTGTGAGCGTCCTCCAAGACATAATTTCCCGTCATGTGGGGCTAGGAACCAATAAGATGGGAACAGCATATTGCCCACCAGAAGCTAGCTAGGAGCTAAGACTTACTCAGGTAAGGTTATGGTATTTGCTGATCTGAGTCGTGGTGTGTGTGCGGAGAGGATCTGCTTTACCTAAAGCTGTAGGGAATTTGCTGTCTACCGTGTCAGGCCCAAAATATGTGTTTAGCACTTTTTTCTTGGCTGTGCCTGTGACATGTGCCAGGTGTCATCGAACCCACACCACAGCAGCGACCCAAGCTGCAGCAGTAATAATGCTGGATCCTTAACCCACTGTGCCACAAGGGAACTCTGTAGCATTTTAAATTAATACTCTAACATATTTTTAAAAAGCAAACTCCTCCATACATTAGCACATCTTTAAAATCTGTACTTTAAAAGAAATTTAATTTTTCCCTGACTTTTCTTACAGTGGTCTCTATGTTTAAGGTCAGAGAGGGTACATGGTGAGAGGTAGTCTCCTTTATTGCTCCAGTTAAATATGAGGGACAGGTTCTATTCCTGTTCCCTGCTCCCCCACCCATTTCATAAATAAGAAAACTGAGGCTCAGTGAGGCTGAATAACTTGCTCAAGTTCACACAGCTGCTAAGTTTGTCTTGCGCCAAAGCCCACGTTCTCACCTTTATGGCAAACAGCCTCTGGGGGCCAAGCACAGTGGGAACAGCAGGACTGCCATCCAGGGGCTGGTCTGATTAGCAATGTCCTGCCCCCAAGCACATAGGCATTTGGAGGCAGGGTTGGTCTAGACACCCAACTGTGGGAGCAGCTGGGCACTTGGGTTGCAGACTCTAAGGCTGTTTTGGTTCTAAATAAGACAGCTTCACAATAAGACCTGTGCACACTCTTAATCAGATTATGTTGAAAGTAGAGTCAGGGAGGCACCCCAAGGGTAGATGAATTTCTAATTCGTGTTTCCTGGCCATCCGGAGAGCTTCTGCCAGCACTGAATCCCCCTGACCCACTAGTGTCACTTTTCTTGATCTTACTGAATCAAAGCATTCATAGCTATGCTCATGAATGACCAGCAAGAGCTCACTTGAGTCCAGCACACACCCTTCTCTGAATTCTGTCCCCAGTGATTCTAGGAGGACTTCACGTGACCTGTATCTGGGGGCCTGAGTGCCTGCTTCCTTTCTCTGTTGGTGTGCTGCCCAGGCAGAAGCTCCTAGAAGCTAATGTCCAGGGCAGCTGGGTGACCATGGCAGGTGTGCCGATGCTCACCCTGTCACCACCATCTTGGTGTTTACCAGGCGCTGGAGTCAGGCGGGAACAACCGTCACAGCCGCATAGCACGAGGACACTGAAGCCCCAGTTCGCACAGCAGGGACAGCTCCCTTCGCACGTGGGGACCCTCTGTCCCCGACCCAGAGCCATGACCTATACCCCTCCCTCCCCCTGCTCGAGTCCTCCCGTCCTGGAGCCCAACTGCCCAGGAAGCACTTCCTCCAGCCTGATCGTGCTGGCTGTAAACCGTTTTCTGAATTCTAATGTCATTGGAATATCAACCAGAGGGCAGGGCTTCTTAAGATGACACTATTGCCCCTTGCACACCTTCTTCTCAGCTCTGGGGCTCCAAGTCACCTGGGTGCCCCCACTCCCTCCTCCGAGTAGTCTCCCTCCAGGCACCACTCTCCTGTCTCTAGGTGAGGACTTAGCCCCCAGCAGAGACCTGGCCGTGTCTGTACCACAAGGAAGGCAGAACGTATTAGCGCTTAATTAGCCAGTAAGTGTTAGGGGACACGCCTAGAAAACTAAGAAGGGCGGAGACAGGATGGGTTTTTCTTAGACAGTGAGCTCCCTGAAGTTGCTCTGAGAAACAAGACAGCAGTGGTTGCTGGAGCGCAACCTCCCAACACACTGAAGAGTCAGGGTGCCCCTGGTATCTTCTCCACTCATGGGGCGGGGGGAGCGCTGTCCTGCCCCCTCTGTGGGGCTCCTTCTCAGGGACTCAGTGTGATCTGCTCAGCCTCAAGGGTTCTCTGGCCTAGACCTGGGCCTCAGTCCCCCGGGGGGTTCCAGTCCGTTACAGAACCATGAGGCCTGCAACTGGCCCCTGCACCCCAGTCCCTGCTCCCTGGCACCATCCAATCCTGCTCACGCTGGGTTGTCAGCAACCCCTTCTCATCTCTTCTAGTTCTTGCTCCCTTGGCTTTGCATGTGTGCATCGTGTGCACATGTTATGTATATGCACGTGCGTGGGCGTAGGGGGGGTAGGATGGGCAGTATTGTTATCTCAGGGCTCCTTAAAGATGGAGGCCTCCAATCTGGGGTGTGCACGTCCCCATTGACAGAGCCAGCCAAGGCCATGTCTCAAGTCTGCAGTGACTGCGCAGGCTTCTGAGTGACAAGCACTTTGGACGTGTGATAAGGACTGTGCTTTCCGTTCTGGTTTTTTTCCTACATCCTGTGCTTTTACCAAAGGAGTCAGAGCACCGCTGAGCTAATGGATGAGAATGGCAGAGTGGTCATTGCCTCAGAACCACAAAAGTCCACCTGTGTTATGTCCCCACAGAGCAGCTTAGGCCTCATTGCCAAAGTGAAAACAGAAAGTTACTCAGGTAAAAGGGCGACTCTCATGAAGGGCAGAAGCGTGATGTTTTCCACTCCTGATCCCATTAGGAAACACCTGCCCATAGTCCTTGAATAGAGCTTGATGATGATTTAAAAACCAAGACTGTAGAGAAGCTCATAGATACATCAATGGGAAGTTTGCATTGGACAAATGGAAGATTTTGTTGTTAGAGCTTAATTCGAAAAACCTCCTGCGGGAAGATGAAAGACTGTGATTTGAAAGATGAGCTTCTAGGGAGTCTGAATACAATTCGTTCTCAGATTTGTCCCTCTTCTCTCTATTTACGATCCCAAAGCACTTAAGAACCTGAGAAATGAGTAGGAAATGTACTTACCTTCAGCTCTGAAGCAGGAACTTTCTGGCCCAGATGATGGAGGACGAGTGAGACTTGAGAGAAAAGCAGGAGAAGGGCCTTGAGCTGGGTGCACGGAACAAATGCATCACTGGAGAGACAGTTGTTTGTTATCATAACCTTGGACAAATGTCGTTCCAAACGAAGTTCATACTTGTGGTAATTGCAAAGTCAGAGAAACGGAATGAAACGGTTAGGCTAAGACACAACTTCCCTGGGCTCAGCTGGGCAAGGTTCTTCCAATGTTCACGACAAGGTTTATGGCAGGTGGTGTCACTGTGACCTTGCTCCTTTGAAACATCATTTTAGAGTTATATTTGGTTTGGGGCTCAGGAATTCAATAAAACTGGGTTTGGGGAAATGGTTTTGGAAGAATTAGTTTTAAAATTTCCAGCAAGCGCTTCCAGACATCTTGCAAACATTTGGCTCATTAATCACCTTAAGAGGAAGGGACTAACCCCATCCCCCATCCACGTTTCACAAGACTGAACAGTGAGGCAGGGACTGTGCCCAAGGCCCTGAGGACAGGACCGCCCCAAGAAGAAAGCCTCGTGTGCTGCCAGTTCTCCTGTCATTCAATTTCTCAGGAACCACCAACCAGAGCCCCACCCACCCCCACCCCCCATTTCAAAGAAAAATTGTTTGATTTTAGGGCAGCGTCAGCCTTCTGTTTGCCAGTGCCTGCAGGGACGGATTACTGTTGGTATCAAGCTCGTCCACCAAGTGCCAACTGCGGTGAGAGGCCAAGTTGGGGTGGCTCTGGGGCCATGTCCAAACCATGGCCATTTCTAAAACATTAGCTCCAGCCCCAGGCTGAAAGATGTGCCCACGTGGGTGGTCTAAAGAGGCCTGAGAACAGAGGTCTGTGTTTGATTTCCCAGCGGGGAAGCACTTCTTTATTCACTGCCTTTCCTGAGGCGAAGCATGTTCTCCTGGGTGCTACTGGAGCCAGGGTCATTCCAGGCCCCAGAGCAGACCCTGGGCCACACAAGGCTGTTCTGCAGCCTCTGTCTCACCAGAGCCAGGTAGTTGAAAGTATGCAAAAGCTGGGCAGTGCCTCCAGAAAGCCACCTGGGAAAGAAGAAACATCTTGTCCTCAACCCTCAGACCTGCTGTGTCACAGACCCTTTGCCAAAGATCTGATGAGTAGGGGGGAAAGCTGGTGGCAGGACCAGGTGTGGGCCCAGGGCAGGTTGGCAGAGGAAGGGGGGCTGGAGAAGGCAAGTCTAAGCTGGTCCCCTCTGTGCGGAGGCCTTGGTGTTTGTTTTAGGAGTGAAGAGAGGAATTTCAGAGAGGGGCAGTGCGGTCTAAGGGTTTGCTAAGCCCTAAGAAAGAATAGGTTTTGCCATTTTAGTTCTTTTTTTTTTTTCTTTTTTGGCTCATCTCTGTCTCATTATGCAGGAAAATACTTAGATCATGAAAATCTTTTATGCCATATAAAGGAATCTTTATGTGATTTTTAATTAGAGAAGCATGTTTAAAGTAGGTAAGAATATTTTTTTGTTGTTGTTGTTGGTCTTTTTGCCATTTCTTGGGCCACTCTTGCGGCATATGGAGGTTCTCAGGCTAGGGGTCCAATCGGAGCTGTAGCCACCGGCCTACACCACAGCCATAGCAACACAGGATCCGAGCTGTGTCTGCAACCTACACCACAGCTCACGGCTATGCTGGAAATGCTGGATCCTTAACCCACTGAGCAAGGCCAGGGATCGAACCTGCAACCTCATGGTTCCTAGTCGGATTCATTAACCACTGAGCCACGACAAGAATTCCTAAAAGTAGGTAAGAATTTTGACTACGTGAGTATCAAACATAAAAAGTGCCTCATGTAGTAAGTTCTTCAAGACTGGCCTGTGTGTGTCATGTCCTGATCTTTGACTGCTGTCTGTGGGCGGGGGGCACCCGTCACACTCCAAGCTGAAGATTGTTCGAAGGATGGTGTTGCTTGCTTTGGTGAGGGGAACCAATCGTGGTGGTGGCTATTTTTGAAACAGGGATTTGTACTTGAGCCCTGTACTGTGCAGGGCACTGTCCTCAAGGCAGGCAAAATCACAGAAGGGAGCAGAGTGTGAGTGGGTCATGGAGCCAGCACAGGGGCTTCTGGTTAGAGGACCCCCCCTCCCCAATTTTCTAGAGGATAAAACCGACCACAGAGAGGCCAACTTGCCCAACAGTTGGGTGTCAGTTGGCCTTCCTCACCGGCCCGCTAGCTCCGTCCTCAAAGGGCCCAGGCACCAGCCATCTCTCCTCGTCTATCTTCTCTCCAGCAGGGAGCCTCTCCCTTCATCCCAATAACCACTCGTTCTTCCTCTTCCTGAACTCCTTCAGCATCCCACATCCCTCCCAGGGTCTGGAGCTTCCTTAGATGGGAAACAGTCAGGGTCCTGGCGTGGGTGTTCAATCAGATCGATTATTTGCAAAGAGTTGAGTCAAAGGACTCTTTACAAAGCATGTAGGAAAGCACGAGGAGAACAGGACCTCAGGACACACACGCCTGTCCACATGTTTGCCACCCTGGGTCTGAGGGAGAGGGGACGTTGTGATGACTACCCAAGAGGGCTTATGCCCATGGAGACCCCGTGGGGAGGAGCTGGAAGGACACCGCCCCCCCATCTGCTGCTGGGCCTCATGGGTTTAATCCAAGGGCAGCAGTTACTGATGTGTCCCTACAGCTCAGTCTTCTGGGGCACAGAACTGGGAGGGAGGGTGAAAAGGGGTCACACAGAAGATTTTCTGCACAAACACATGAGTCCAACAGAAGCTGGATCAGGAGGGTTTGCAGAGGGATCAAGTGTGTGCCCCCCCCCCCCCCGCCTCCCAGCACTGTACCTGCATCTCAGCCTGGGTCCTGCTGCCCCGTGTCACTCAGTATGATGTTTTCATCATGCGGCAGCAGGCACTTCTGTAATGAGAACACCCCGTGATCCTTCACCTTAACCTGGATGGCGCCTGAGTGGACTGGAGCTGGCGGGGGCATCCTGCAGTCTTGGACAATTACACAGCATCCCAGAATATCCCTTTTGCACTTACCAAGTTGTCTAAAATGCTTCTCTTAGCACTACCCATCTTCACCAGGGAGAGCATACACCTCAGAAAGCACAGCCTTTCTGTGCTCCATATGGAAGATTAATACAGTTCCCCAAATTTGAGAACATGGGAAGTTTCATAAATGCTCTGGTTCTGGCTCGGATATGCTGTCAATCATTCTTGGTGTCTGAACTTCCCGTGAAAAGAAAAAATTAGGAGTTTGGCTTTGCCTTAGAGCAAGTCCATGTACCCAGGGCCAATCACTGTTGCTTTTAGTGAAAAACCTCTAGCAGACCCCAGACCTCGTAGCTAGAAGGGCACCCAGAGGTCCTTTGGTTTAAAACCTTGGATTTGCAAATAAGGGAACGAAGACCCATGGAGATGACATTCTTTAAGGCCAAGCAATTGTCTTTTGTGCCTAATGCATGTTTGGTTGGAGGCCCAAATATAAACATATTAAATAATATTAAATATAAAAATGAAATTACTCTCGCTGCCATACCACGACATTGCAGGAAGTCTGGCTCCAGTCCCAGTTTCTGCTGGGCGCTCGTGACCAGTGTTCTCAAGGTTGCTGTCTCTGCTTGCCCTGACCTGATGCCTCTGGCATTTGATCGGCCCCAGCAGAACTTGCCTGCACAGCTTGGGGCAGAGGGCGCTCAGAGACTCCTTGCCCCACAGTGCAAGGGTCCTGCACCCAAAACCAGGCTTGGAAAGAGCAGAATAGAAGCAGGAAAGCTTGGCTCATCAGCCAGCCTGCATTGTTTATTCTCTCATTTGGCGAGAGCTTCCTGCGTGGCCAGGAAAGTTGTGGGTGCTGGCAGTTTGCAATTAACAAACATAGTGGCCCCCGTGGATCTTCTAGAGCCCATCCCCTTGAACCAAAAGACCCCCTGTTGCTCCTTCCCTGCCTGATACCACATTGATAGAGGTCAGAGACCATGGAGTAGGGTCCTTTGTCACACCCTTTGCAGCTTAGATTCTTGGCTGCCTCATATTCCTTTTCTTCTCAGGGGGTCAGAGGAAAACTGAGAATCTTAAACAACCAAAGAAACATCTGTCCAAGAAAACCCCTCTGTACTTGGTTTCATCAAGCAGAGGTTCCAAATCTGGTCCTCAGATGAACATCGCCTGGAAATGTCTCAGACACACGTGGGGCCTGCCACCAGGGTCTCACACTCCCTCCAGTGGTCCCGATGCCTGAGCTTTGAGAACCAGGATTGCAGTGTAGTTTAACCTCTCCCTGTCTCAACCTTCAGTCCCTCCCAGGCCTGGGCCTCTCATCAAATCCAATGAAGTGCTTCCCAAAGAAAAGAATTCACTCTCAGTAAGTTGCAAGGGAAAAAAAGGAATGATGTAAAATTTCTTACTCTTAGGAACACAGTGTTCATGCATTTTTGAGAATGGATCACAGGATAATTATCAACTTGCATAGTTTTAGACATTCCTGGATGTAGTAAGTGATGTAATGGTTTTTAAATGTCAGTATGTAAAATATGCCAGGAATGGTATCTTTTGCAGTCACTTTAGCTCATGTTGAAAAAGGCTCCATATCCCATGAGAAATGCACACTGGGGATGCAGGCTTTCCCAGCCTCTTCCACTGGCACTTGAGAAAACTATCTGAAGACCACTGATCCGTGGCATCAGAGCTACACTTCTCAATAGAGACGCCCTGTGTGGTTTCTCTGGCCTCTCCAGGATCAGGGGCTGGGGGCTGTCTGGGACACCTCCCTGTGGTGTGATTTGCCCAAAGCCTCCTTTGTCATGAAGTCCTAAGGGGCAGGTGCTATGGCCTCCTTGTCTCGCCCCCTCTCCCCTGTGGGTGGTTTTGTTTGAATTATCTAGTAACCAGCTCCATTTGCCATGTTGACAGTGCTAACATTTTTCTAGTCTCTAAGATATCAGTGTATGTCATACTTTGTCACTTTTCTATGCTTCAGTACAAAACATATATTGAACATTCGTCAAAGTGATGGATTTTAGTTTCAAAGTATTTTTGTTTTTTTGGCTGAATGTCCATAAGAAAGTTGTGTGTGTCCTCCAGGCTCTGCAAATCTCTGATTGATCTTTGAATCTGATTAGCCAGGCACTTCATATTCCCTTACACCAGAAACAAAAGGTCCCCAGCCCGCCAGCCAGAGATCTGCCCTTGGATGGAAATTCCACCCAGCGCTAGAGGTGGATTTTTTAATTTGAAGTCACCAAGCAAAGAAACAATTATGTTCTAACGTCCTGTGGAGCAACCTCAGGTAACAAAAGATGCTTGTGGGTTGTATACCCCACAAGTTTTCTGGAGGCACTGAAGGCCGTGTCTCTAGAGCTCCAACCTCTGCAGTGGGTGGTGTTGACTCAGGGATGGGACCTTCTCTCCAGAGAGGGGTAGATGTTCCTTACACATGTGTGTAGTTATTGGCCAACCTCAGATCCTATGTGTAATAAGATGGTTCCTAGGATCTTAAAGAAATGGTGCATTTCTTCCCAGACCTGACATGTGCTCTTGTGTCATTACGTGCATCCTGAGAAAAATGATGTCAGAGGACATTATGAGCTTATTCACAGGAGACACTGGGGAAGCAAGTGGTAGAGGTGTGAGAGAGGGGTCTGAACGGAGGCCACGAGCAGGCAGCAGCCAGTAGTTCTGAAGTAGGTCAGAACCACTCACCATGGCTTCTTTGTGATGTGAATGCGGCCGTGGGAGACACAAAGGCAGGAACGTGGCAATTGTTTCAGTAAAACCTTATTTAGAGACGTTTGAATTTCATAAAAGTCTCATGTTTCTTGAACTAATTTTTTTTTTTACATTTTTCAACAACTTAAAACTATAAGGACAGGTTTTAACTCACAGACCATGCAAACATAGAATCTGCTGACTGATACAGACGATTGTGGTGGATTGCATTGTTTTTCAAAATGTTTTCCATCCCCCGTCAAGGCCCCTCCCTGTGGTATCCCTGGTCACTCTTCTCTATGACAGGATGTGCTTCCTGTCTTGCTAAAGGTTCATCTTGGTCACATGATTTGCTTTGGCCAATGAAATAGGGGCTGAAGTGACATGTGCCACTTAAGGGATGTCTTAGGCTCATGTCTTGGCTCCACCATCACACCCTTCTCTGCCGCAGTGATTGCAACTCCTCATTTGGGAACAGGATGCCAACTTTCTTGATTATACTCCAGTGCTGTTTCAGTTGATCTAGCCAGTGGGATAAGAGACGAAGGTAGAAATATTGGAAGAGAGAACATTATTTGCTTTTGTTGATATTTTATACATGGAAAATCCAGTAATAAAACCTTAATATAATTATTATGGAATTTTGGTGTGGTGTTTGGATAAAAGACAAATATGAAACACTTCTTTTTTTGGTTAAAGAGCGAAAATAGGAGTTCCCGTCATGGCGCAGTGGTTAACAAATCCAACTAGGAACCATGAGGTTGCAGGTTCAGTCCCTGCCCTTGCTCAGTGGGTTAACGATCCGGCGTTGCAGTGAGCTGTGGTGTAGGTTGCAGACGCGGCTCAGATCCCACGTTGCTGTGGCTCTGGTGTAGGCCAGTGGCTACAGCTCCGATCGGACCCCTAGCCTGGGAACCTCCATATGCCGTGGGAGCGGCCCAAAGAAATAGCAAAAAGACAAAAAAAAAAAGAGTGAAAATAAGTAGTGGATTGAAATAGGAAAAAGCATTCCAATTTATAGTATAAAAATGAGGAAATGATTAGAAATTAAATTAATGCTAAACTCTGTAAACTACTTGAATAAAATAAAATCTTTTTGAAGGATAAATCAAGATATGCAACAAAAATATTTCCTGTGTCCTTAGTGGTGAAGACAATGTAAACTTATCAGTGACCCCCAAATTCATAAATAACTTAAATGTAATTCCAGCTAAAATCCCAATTTTTTTGAATTGCATAAAGAATGACAAAATTTGTGTGGAATAATAAATATGAGAGTAAGTAAGAAAACGCTTAGTGTGAAATTACTTTGCTAGTTTTTTTAAAATCAATTCAAGAAACCTGAAAGCTATAGATAGCTGAAAAGATCATTTGATCTCATTAAAGTTTGTTAGGCAAAAGGTGCCATAAAATAAAATGACAATTTTGGATAAAAAAAAATTTTAAGCCTAAGTCAGTTAGACGCTCCTAGGGCATTTTCATCTCTGTTCTGGCCTTGCCTCTCCTGCAGCACTACCTCTCGCAGGTGTGAGTACTTTTGCTGACTGCCTGTCTCTCTTGTCTGTCTTCCTGCGTTCCAATGGAAGCCACCTATGGGCAGGTGTTTTTGTCTGGAGCCTCAGTGCCTAGAACGGTGCCTGCTCTAGTATGTGTTTAATAAGTATCAATGAATAAACAAATATATGAAAGTAGCTTATAAGCTGATAATAAAAAACGATGTAATAAAAAGGAATCACAGATTATAAGTCGCAGAGGAGTGGATCTAAGAAACCAGGAGATATAAAAGAGTTTTGGTTTAGCCTTAATCAGGGAAGTGGAAAATAAAATCACCATGACATTTAATTTTTCACCACTTGGATTGTGAATATCCAGAACAGTTACAACCTCTATTGCTAATTGGCATATGTGGGAAGGATAGTCACATGTATGGCTGGAGGAAAGCAGAATTGTTACATCATTTTCAGAAACCAGTCTCACATTATCTAAAGTATTGATTGTATCCTTGGTTGCAATGATAATAAACAGAAAATTAACATATAACATCAAGCGAGAAATGATTTTTTAAATTATGGTGTGTCTACATGACAGAATATTTATGGCATTTTGGAATGAATCCAGCCATTCAAAAGAATTAACTACAGTTAAACTAGTTAATTTTCATGAGATCTTATCATGTCAGAAAAGCCAGATGCAGATATGTCATATTATATGTATAATATGTAATTTAATCCAAACTGATGAAACACACAATGGAAACACTAAACACATACGTGTGTACGTGTGTCTGTGAGTGTATGACTGCAGAAGAGGGTGTGAAGGAAGGGAATGAAAAGAAAAGTGTTCTGTGAATCTGTAACATTCACGTGGAAAGACTCGTCAGGAGGAAAGAACAGCGGTTTGTGGACGTTAGCGCTCAGGACACACATCTGTGTGTGTGTGTGTGTGTGTGTGTGTGTGTGTGTGTGGTCTGCACAAGCAGGTGAGAGGGAGTGGTGGACACTGAGGAGCTATGGTTTATGGGGGGGTAATGAAATAAGTTTTCTTTTTACTTTGCACAGGTTTAAAATGATTTTTTTTTCTTCAAAAGAATGCCAGATGGCATTTACAGTAAATTCAAAAAACAACAGTGAGTGGTAGGATTTGTCTTGACTCATGATTTCCTATCTGGCCTTGGGTCCTTAGGACGTCTGTCTGCATCAGAACCTTCTGGGTTTCTCCCTCTGGTTGGCGGGCGTTTGGGTGATACAGGGTGGGACCACGCTGTGTGAGTGTGTGAGTGTCACTGGGGGCATGTGGCCAGGACTTGGGGGACAGAAGACGGTCACGTCTGCACCAGTCTGCAGACCCTGTGCTCTCTGGCACGTTTGGCACAGCTCTCCACGGGGGCAGAGCTTCCGTGCCTGCCCACTTGCATCTCTCGCAAGTGTCTGATCTTAATAAATCTATTTCTTCCCTATCACTTTGTCTCTCGCTGAATTCCTTCTGCACAGAGGCATGAAGAACCAGAACCTCAATGAGTCCAGATACAGGGTGAGTGATTCTAATTTAAAACCTTGGGTTCAAGTCCCAGTCTGGGTTCTGGTGAGGTTCAGGCTGTTAATACTGTCAGTTTCAACTTGATCAGATCCTCGGACTCCTCCATCAGATTCCTACATCTCCACTTTTCCTGCAGTTTTGTAGATCTTTCTGCTCCAGTACAGCTCTGATTTCTTAATTCTCCATAATACTCACATCCACTTTGCCCCTCTGACTAAATGATTTGGTAGCTAAAATGGGTGCTCGCATAAGGGAAACCTTAAAAAAGTGGCTTTGGGTCTGAGTGGGTGACAGAGCCCTGAAGGTCTCTGAAGAGACTCCTAGTGAAGGCTAGGAGCACAGGGGGAACATTTTCATAGGAAGGATGAGGGAGACCCGAGCTATGTGAAGTTGTGGCCTCCGCAATGCGGAGATTAGGGTAGATGCTAATGGGCTCGTGGATCAGGCTTAAGGAGAATTTTGAAAATGCTGACCAGCTCCTTTCAGTGTCTTTAATAGGGGGGAATCTCGGTGAGCAAGAGGGCAGCCATTTAATTCTCAAGCAGCATTTAGAGGATGTAGAAAAGAGCCAGGATTTCCTGTGTTGGAAATAGAACAGTTTCTCATGCTCAGTCTCTCCTGATGATAAGATATTCTGATATTGTAAATGGCCTTAACTATAGAAAGAGAGAAGAGAGAAAATCTGGAGGACTTGGAGCATGACTCACCCTTAGAGAAGGGTAGCCTTAGATCAGACACAAGCGATTTAAGGTGGTGCCTTTAGGCTACACAAAAATTCTCCTGAGCATATCAAGGGTGGGTCTGGTACGCTGGTCAGCTAGACAATTGGGCTTCTACGAATCTCGAGGTCATTCTCCCATAACCAGACTTACATGGAGCTCAAGGTGGAGAAACACCTGTCTCCAAAAAAAATGAGGGATGGCCTCTGTCTAATGGAGTGCAATTGTGACTTTTGTCTAATTTTATCCACAAGAAAAGCACAAATGTTCTGAAGAAATTGTATCTTCCTGGACAGAAAGGGACAAGTCAGTTTATAATAAAAAGAGGACGCTGGACTCTCAGGCTCCTGTGGGCACGAAGCAGGTGAGAAGTTTCTCAGCTACATCATGGGCCACTTCTTATGGGAAAAGAAGGGTGATTCAGTGGAGGGAGCCAAGAATGACTGAGAACCACTCCTGGGCAAGGCTGGAGCCATGAGTCCTGCTGGCTTTCAGGGTTGCTCAGCACCAATGACTGTGCCCCCACCCCCACCACCAAGGGAACACCCTCTGCCTTCCCCACATTGGGTGTGGGGGAAATCGGGAACTTGGCTCCTCAGTTCCAGATCTTCAAACTGAGTTAAACTATGCAAGAATTTGCACCAAGGAACCACAATGGAGAAGACTTAACTTGTGACCTGGATCACAAGGTCTGAGATCTTGGGAGGGTCAGTGTGTGTTTTGTATGGAAAGGACTGTTGTGGCCAGAGGGAGCTGGTGTCCAAAAACGGCCCCCAGATTCCTTTCTTTGCCATGGGCCCTCAGTGGTGCTCTCGTGGGAGTTTACAGCTCTGTCCTGGATGCCAAGGGTGTCTCTGCTTCGACCAATAACAATATGGAAGTACAGTTCAGCACTTTTGAGTTAATAATAAAGGACACCTGCAGTGTCAGCTTGTTCCTTTTGGAGGGAGGCAGGGAGGTGGCTGACGTGAAGGGGGTGGGGCCCTCGCCATGGCCGACAAAGCTCCAGTTCCATCCCCAGCAACTAAGCCTGCTCATACTGCAGAGCCATGCGCAAAGAAAGGGCTCCTTTGGCTTTAAATCACTGGATTTGGGGTGGTTTTTGTGCAGCAGTAGATAATCTACACCAGAAATGATTTTCTTCTCTGAGAATTTCACTTATTGCCAGGAAATCTCAACAATGAATTTAAAATTGAAAGTGCTGCTGACCCAGAGGGGTTGCAAAGGGAACTAGATTTGAAAACAACTAGAGGAGTTCCCGTCGTGGCGCAGTGGTTAACGAATCCGACTAGGAACCACGAGGTTGCGGGTTCGATCCCTGCCCTTGCTCAGTGGGTTAACGATCCGGCGTTGCAGTGAGCTGTGGTGTAGGTCACAGACGTGGCTCGGATCCCGCGTTGCTGTGGCTCTGGCGTAGGCCAGTGGCTACAGCTCCGATTGGACCCCTAGCCTGGGAACCTCCATATGCCGCGGGAGCAGCCCAAAGAAATAGCAAAAAGCCAAAAAAAAAAGAAAAAGAAAAAAAGAAAACAACTAGAGAATGCAGGCTGGTAGAGGCAGATTTGAGAATGTTTTTAGACTGAGTAATTACATGTTTGGGAGCTTTTAAATGTTGAATATAAAATCTGAATTTGGGAGTTCTTGTCGTGGCACAGCGGAAATGAATCTGACTGGGAACCGTGAGGTTGCAGGTTCAATCCCTGGCCTCACTTAGTGGGTTAAAGATCCGGCATTGCTGTGAGCTGTGATGTAGGTCACAGACGTGGCTTGGATCTGATGTTGCTGTGGTTGTGGCATGTTGTGGCATGGGCCAGCAGCTGTGGATCTGATTAGACCCCTAGCCTGGGAACCGCCATATGCCACCAGTGCGGCCCTAAAAAGCAAAAAAAAAAAAAAAAAATCTGAATTTGATAGATTTGAGATGTAATACATTTTAAAAGAAAAATCTTTGAAAAGCATGGAAAATATTAACATTTGAAAGAAAGCGTATACAACTATCATGTCCTTACTGAGTATAAATCACAAACCCAGAGAATAGAAGAGACTGGTAGGATTGGATCCAGAACTGAAAGTACTTTCGTTTCCACTGCATATGGTTCTATACTAGTTCAGAATGGAACCTTAGCAGAAAAATCTGTTCATTTGGGTTATGTTCACAGTTGGCTCTGGAACTAAGCTGAATCAACAAAATGTTGAACTACAGGAAGAATAGGGATCCTGTTTCATTTTAAGCTTTTGGATATTGTGGAAAGTGAATGATCCACATCCCACTGCGTCTACACTGAGACTTATGGGGATTCGCTTCACTACTTCTTACCCAGGTCAGGTCCAGAGGATGGACACATTCACATCTTGTGGACGAGGGTGTTTTAATTTGGCACCTGGTGCTGCCACCTGTCCCCCATGTGCCTGCACAGCTTTATTACAGAACATTTATTCTGCCTTTTCTATGAGCAAAGTTCTCCAGATGAAACTCTCAGAGTAACAGCCACATGACTTTCTTTCTTGTTTTATCTTCTCCAAGCTTCCAACACATTTCAGACAATGGAAGATAATTTGGCTTCATAATCATCCCAATTTGGTGTGATTGAGAATCATCTGGAACCACTGTCTTGTGTGGCCTGATCTTTGTCCTTGATTTTGCAAGGAGCTGACCTGCCAAGTGTGAGAGGGCAGATGGCTGGGGCTGCCTGGTGGCCAGTGTGGGGGAGGATGTGCACTTTCATACGGTAGCAAACTGCCCACCATCACTCACCTGGGACACGCTGCCATGAGTGTTCTGATTAAACCTCACCTTCCCTCCTGGACTCTGCACTGAGGGTTTAGAATGAAGGAACTATACCTGTTTATATACTGGGTGCCTCAAAGGCTTATGCCGATTAGATTTTTTTTTCTTTTTTTTTTTTTTGGAGTAAAAGAATGAATGGAGTTCCCTGGTGGCCTAGCAGTTAAAAGATCTGGCGTTGTCACTGCCGTGGCAGGGTTTGATCCCTGGTCTAGAAACTTCTGTATGCCGTGGGTACAGACAAAAAAAAAAAAGAACGAGGAGTGAATCCATCACTTGCAACCAATGCTGGGATCATCAACCAAAAGTGAGGGGGACTCTGACCACAGTGGTAGAAGTATGCTGGTGGCAGTGACAGTGGTGAATTTTGGTAAATTCTTTTTCTAAGTGAAAAAGTTCTCAGGCTAGCTGTGGGTCTAGAGTTCCTGAAGATTGGGAATAAGAAGGGTGATGCAAGGAGTTCCCGTCGTGGCGCAGTGGTTAACGAATCTGACTAGGAACCATGAGGTTGCGGGTTTGGTCCCTGCCCTTGCTCAGTGGGTTAAGGATCCGGTGTTGCCGTGAGCTGTGGTGTAGGTTGCAGACGCGGCTTGGATCCCGCGTTGCTGTGGCTCTGGCATGGGCCGGTGGCTACAGCTCCGATTCAACCCCTAGCCTGGGAACCTCCATATGCCACCAGTGCGGCCCAAGAAATAGCTAAAAAGACAAAAAATAAAATAAATAAATAAATAAAAGGGAGAAGGGTGATGCAGGAGTTTCCGTCGTGGCTCAGCGGAACCATGAGGTTACGGGTTTGATCCCTGGCCTCACTCAGTGGGTTAAGGATCCGGCGTTGCCGTGAGCTGCAGGGTAGGTCGCAGATGTGGCTCGGATCTGCCGTGGCTGTGGCTGTGGCTGTGGCCAGCAGTTGTAGCTCTGATTAGACCCCTAGCCTGGGAGCTTCCATATGCTGGGGGTGAAGGCCTAAAAAGACAAAACAAACAAACAAACAAACAAAAAAGCATGCTGCAGAAGGTGTGCTTATGCAGAGTTTCTGTGTTTCGGGTGACTTTGTCAAAGAATCATTTATCAAACCAGAGTTTGCTGGGATCTGTGTACCAGACACCGCGCTTGGCTCCAGAGTGTGATTTTTCTCTGGCCTCAGTGGCCATTGGCAGATGAGTTATAAGTATATCATTTTTTCAATGTCCATTAAGATTGATGTTTAAATGTACACAAATATTTGATAAAACACAAGCCAAGAACAGAAAATACTTATCATTATCTGGGTATTGTTTTCAGAGCTTGAGCACTGGTCACCCTGTTGCTCGTTAATCATCTTTTCTCACTGTATCTCCCTCCGGCCCTGTAAGAAAAAGACTTTCTACTGAATAATCTCCATTTTCCCTGTTTCCTCAACTTAGGTTACAAACTAATAGACAAGTAATTCACCAAGGTGCAGCCCGCGTGTTTATGGGGTGGCTCAGAGGGGGCTGTGTGCAAAGAGGGGCAGCACAACACAGTGATGAATTTGGGATCTAGAGTCATGCTAATTGGTTTAAAAATATATTTGTGCAACTTGGTGCTCAAGAGAACTTGGTTGTGGGATGGAAATCCTATAAAATTGGATCATGATGATCATTGTACAGCTACAAATGTAATAAATTCATTAAGTAATAAAAAAAAAGAGAGAACTTGGACAAATGACGATTCTCTAAGTCTAGATTTTCTCACCTATAACATAGACATGATAATGGTGTTGATGCCCCCGGGAGGTTGTAGGACTGAAGAAAACAGATCCTGTCTTGGAACAGTGTCTGGGAACTTGTGAGCAGCCCATAGATGTTCACCCTTTTATTTGTGCAAGAAAAATTCAGGAGGACTGTGTGATAGGGGAGTCTGGTGGAAAATTGAAACATTTTCAAAATACAATTTCAAATATGGATATAGATTTAGACACTATAGAGCATTAGAACAGAAAAAGTCCCTAGAAAAGGTCAAATTCCACTGCTTTGTTTATAAGGTTCAAAGACCTTGAAGGGAGACTCCCTAGGTCACAACCGGTGGCAGCTGAGTGGGAACAACAGCGCCAGTTCTGGACGTCATCCCTGCTCCCACCGAGTCTGTACCATCCACAGCTGAAGCGATGCAACACAGGACTGCGGAATCAGATGATGCACTGCTATGTCCATGGCTGGGTAGCTTGTTAGTCTCTGCTTTACTGTGGCTACTTCCTGAGGGTGGACCTGGAGAAAGAGAAAGCCCTGGAATGTGAACATTACTTAGAAGGCCACCAAAATTTTGACTGATTTTAGGAATCATCGTCAGAGTAAGTTGCATCCATAGATGATTCTGTTTTCTGGAGCCCATCCGTCCTGGCAATAGGTAATACTGTGCTTGTGTGAGTGGCCCTGGCAATCATGTGTCAGAGGCCCAGAGGCGGGGGAATGTGATATAGTATATTTATAATTGTGCAGATATGCTGGCTAACAGAAAGGTACTGTGTGCTATAATCCTGTGGCAGTATTAGGGAATTAGAATTCAACAAAAGGTAAACTGTGAGTCTGTTGGCTACTGATGCATAACAAAACACCCAGACCCCAGTGTTTTAAAACAAGAAGCATTTGTTGCCAAGGAACCCTCTTGACCCTGACTGGGGTCGCACGAGCTTGCATCAGTTACAGGTCCAGGAGAGAACCCAGGTCCTGATGTGGTTGGCTGGCTGTAAGCTGTATGGCTGCTCTCCACCCTGTCTCTCATCTTCCAGCAGCTACTCAGGCTTGTTGGCACGGCAGTGGCAGGATTCTGAGATGAAGGAAAAGCACATGTGGTCTGTGGTCCTAATTGTGAGGCTGGCACAGCGTCACTTTCCCCATATTCTACTGACCAAGTAAGTCTTAATGACCCAGATTCAAAGGGTGGCAAATACTCTCCGCCTCCTGAGAAAAAGAGCTTCAAAGCCAAGTTGCAAAGGACTTAGAAGGATTGCCACATTTTTACAATAAGTCTATCCTAGTTTGTATAATGAAAACAACATAGAATTCTTTTTTTTTTTTTGTCTTTTCTAGGGCCACACCCATGGCATTATGGAGGTTCCCAGGCTAGGGGTCGAATCGGAGCTGTAGCCACCGGCCTATGCCAGAGCCACAGCAACGTAGGATCTGAGCAGCGTCTGTGACCTACACCACAGCTCTCGGCAGCACCAGATCCTTAACCCGCTGAGCGAGGCCAGGGATCGAACCCATGTCCTCATGGATGCTAGTCAGATTCATTAACCACTGAGCCACGACAGGAACTCCAAAACAACATAGATTTCTGGAGTCAGATCTGTATTTGGTCACTAATTCTTTACTTACTAATTTTATCACCTTGGATAAATTGGCCATAATTAAATCTGTCTTGCAATGGCACAGACTAGATGTGACTTTCCTTCCCATGGATGCAGTGTCCAGAATGGATTATGACTTCCTTTGTATTATGTGTTATGCACTGAATTGTGCCCCCCGCCTCCCGCCAGTTTATATGCTAAAGTGCTCATCCCCAGTGTCACTGTATTTGGAGACGTCATCTTTAGGGAGGTAATTAGGGTTAATGAGCTCTTAAAAGCAGGACCCTAATCCAATAGGACTGTTTCTATAAGAAGAGGAAGAGAGGAGTTCCCCTGTGGTACAGTGGGTTAAGGATCCAACATTGTCGTGGCAATGGCTTGGGTCATTGCGGTGGCAGAGGTTCAGTCCCTGATCCATCTACATGCAGTGGCTAAGGCAAAAAAAAAAAAAAGAAAGAAAAAAAAATTTTACTCCACAAAATAACTCACAATAATTTACTATAAATGAGTTTGATAATGACAAATGATGTGTGTTCATATTTGACATACATATATGTGCTATTGTGCCTCCTGGAGGGTTGGCGGTGAGGTCCCTAAACAGATCCGATGCAACCTGGCAGCTCTTTGCAGCATCTCACAGGCTCCAGGGTCACTGTCAGGGGCTGCTTTTGCTCTTTGTTTTCACAGGCTTTTCCCTGTGATGTTTCCTGTGCCCTGTCTCTGGCACTTGGATGTGCTTAGCTGGAATACTTTGCCTGTCTTGACCTAATTTTCTGCTTCCTTGTGTCTCCTTTGGAAGAACCACCTGCTGAACACTGGGACTTGCCCTTGTAGCCACTCTCTGTCTGTGGCTCTCTGCATACAGCTGACGCAGGATAACTACAGCCTCCCCGGGCTGCTGCAGGACAGTGTCCTGGGGCTCAAGGCCTTCTCTGACAAGCTCTTCTGACAGCAGTGTGAATGGCCTTTAAAACCAACCACAGCATGTGGCACCATGCTTCACTCTTACCTGGGAAATAGAAATGTCTTAGGGTTTGACTGTGCCATGCCAAAGCCTTGCCAGTGTGAAGAGGGGCAGAAGACAAAGCTGTGTGCCCAGCCCAGTGGGACTGCACTGGCAGGGCTCCTACATGAAGGCAGGGTTGCTGTCTTGCTAAAGCTAGCAGGCACCATGTTTTGGGGGTTTTCTGTTTTTGTTTTTTCTGTTTGGCTGCAGCTGTCACATGCAGACATTCCTGGGCCGGGGCTCGAACCCTTGCCACAGCCGTGGCAAGCCAGATCCTTTACCCACTAGGCCACCAAGAAACTGCCCAGAAATGGATGTCAGATTTTGTCACATGCTTTTTCCATGTCAGTTGAAATGATCATAGGGTTTTTCTTTTTTAGTCTATTAATGTGGTGAATTACACTGGTTGATTTTCAAATGTTGAAGCAGCTTTGCCTTCCTGGGCTAAACCTGAGTTGGTCATGATGTGTTGTCTTTATAAATATTGCTGGATTCAATTTCCTAATCCGTGGTTGAGGATTTTCATGATATTGGTCTCTAAGTTTTTTTTTCTTCCTTATAATATTGCTCTCTGGTTTTGGTGTTAAGTGATGCTGATGTCATAAAATGAGTTAGGAAGTGTTTCTTCCTCTTTTATATTCTGGTATTTCTACTTTAAATGTTTCGCAGAATTCACTAAGAGCATTTCCTTTGTTGGAAGGTTCTCAACTATGAATTTTAATTATTTAATAGATATAGAACTATTCAGTGTCTTTATCCTTGATTGAGTTTTTATTTATGGCTTCCAAAGAATTGGTCCACGTCATGTAAATTTCTCAAATTGTGAGTATAGGATTATTTGTAGTGTTCCTTTATAATCCTTTTCAAGTCTGAGGGGATCAAGGTGATGATCCTACATCCTTCCTAATATTGGTAATTTGAGTTTTGTCTTTTTTTCTATGTTAGTCTGACTAGAAGATTACCAGGTTTTTTTTATTATGTTCTTTAAAAAAAACCTGCTATATACTTTATTGATTTTCTCAGTTATTATTCTGTTTTCAATTTCACTGGTTTCTAATTTTACCTTTATTATGCTCTTCCTTCTGCTTATTTTGTATCCAGTCTTTCTTGTCTGGTTTCTTAAGATGGAACCTCAGATGACTGATTTGGGGAACTTTAATCTTTTTTTTTTGTCTTTTGTCTTTTTAGGGCCACACTGGTGGCACATGGAGGTTTCCAGGCTAGGTGTCTAATCAGAGCTGTAGCTGCTGGTCTACACCACAGCCTTAGCAATGCCAGATCTGAGCTGAGTCTGTGACCTATACCACAGCTCACGGCAACGCCAGATCCTTAACCCACTAAGTGAGGCCAGGGATCTAACCTGCAACCTCACGGTTCCTAGTAGGATTCGTTTCCTCTGCACCACCATGGGAACTCTGGGAACTTTAATCTTTTACAGTTTTTAAAGTATTTATTTCCACATTAACAAAAGAAAAGTCAAAAAAACCATATGATCATCTCATCGCAGAAAAAGCATTTGACAAAGTCCAACATCCATTCATGATCAAGACTTTTGCCAAAGTGGGTATAGAGGGAACATTCCTCAACATAATCAAAGCCATTTATGACAAACCCACAGCAACTATAATACTCAATGGAGAAAAACTGAAAGCCTTCTCATTCAAATCTGGAACAAGACAGGGATGCCCACTCTTACCACTGCTCTTCAACATAGTTTTGGAAGTCCTAGCCACAGCAATTAGACAAACAAAAGAAATAAAAGGCATCATATAGGAAGAGAGGGGATAAAACTGTCACTGTATGCATATGTCATGATACTATACATAGAAAACCCTAAGGACTCAACCCCCAAAACTACTTGAACTGATTCATAAATTCAGCAGAGTAGCAGGATATAAGATTAACATTCAGAAATCAGTCACATTTCTATATACCAACAATGAAATATTAGAAAAGGAATACAAAAATATAATACCTTTTAAAATTGCATCCCAAAAGATCAAATACCTCGGAATACACCTGACCAAGGAGGTAAAGGACTTATATGCCGAGAACTATAAAACTTTAATCAAAGAAATTAAAGAAGATGTAAAGAAATGGAAAGATATTCCATGTTCCTGGATCGGAAAAATCAATATTGTAAAAATGGCTATACTACCCAAAGCAATCTACAGATTCAATGCAATCCCCATCAAATTATCCATGACATTTTTCACAGAACTAGAACAAACAATCCAAACATTTATATGGAACAACAAAAGACCCAGAATCACCAAAGCAATCCTGAGAAACAAAAACCAAGCAGGAAGCATAACTCTCCCAGACTTCAAGAAATACTACAAAGCCACAGTCATCAAAACAGTGTGGTACTGGTATCAAAACAGACAGACAGACCAATGTAACAGAATAGAGAACCCGGAAATAAACCCTGACACCTATGGTCAATTAATCTTTGATGAGGAGGCAAGAACATAAAATGAGAAAAAGAAAATCTATTCAGCAAGCATTGCTGGGAAACCTGGACAGCAGCATGCAAAGCAATGAAATTAGAACACACCCTCACACCATGCACATAAATAAACTCAAAATGGCTGAAAGACTTAAATGTAAGACAAGACACCATCAAACTCCTAGAAGAGAACATAGGCAAAAACACTCTCTGACATCAACCTCATGAATATTTGCTCAGGTCAGTCTCCCAAAGCAACAAAATAAGAGCAAAAATAAACCAATGGGACCTAATCAAACTGAAAAGCTTTTGCACAGCAAAGGAAACCAAAAAGAAAACAAAAAGACAACTTACAGAATGGGAGAAAATACTTTCAAACGATGCAACCGACAAGGGCTTAATCTCTAGAATATATAAACAACTTACACAACCCAACAGCAAAAAAGCCAATCAATCAATGGAAAAATGGGCAAAAGACCTGAATAGACTGTTCTCCAAGGAAGATACACAGATGGCCAGCAAACACATGAAAAAATGCTCAACATCCCTGATTATTAGAGAAATGCAAATCAAAACTACCATGAGATACCACCTCACACCAATCAGAATGGCCGTCATTAATAAGTCCACAAATAGCAAATGCTGGAGGGGTTGTGGAGAAAAGGTAACTCTCCTGCACTGCTGTTGGGAATGTAAACTGGTACAGCCACTATGGAGGACAGTTTGGAGCTACCTTAGAAATCTATACATAGAACTTCCATATGACCATCCCACTCTTGGGCATCTATCCGGACAAAACTCTACTTAAAAGAGACACATGCACCCGCATGTTCATTGTAGCACTATTCACAATAGCCAAGACATGGAAACAACCCAAATGTCCATCGACAGATGATTGGATTCAGAAGATGTGGTATATATACACAATGGAATATTACTCAACCACAAAAAGGATGACATAATGCCATTTGCAGCAACATGGATGGAACTAGAGAATCTCATACTGAGTGAAATAAGTCAGAAAGACAAAGGCAAATACCATATGATATCACTTATAACTGGAATCTAATATACAGCACAAATGAACATTTCCACCAAAAAAGTAAATCATGGACCTGGAGAATAGACTTGTGGCCACCCCAGGGGGGAGATGGAGGGAGTGGGAGTGATCAGGAGCTTGGGGTTATCAGATACAACTTGGAATGGATTTACAATGAGATCCTGCTGAGTAGCATTGAGAACTATGTCTAGATACTTATATTGTAACAGAACAAAGGGTGGAAAAAAAAAGTATACATATAAGTGTATCTTGGCCCCCACACTGTACAGCGGAAAAATAAATAAATAAATTTAATTTAAAAAGAAGTGATAGATTTTCCTTTAAGCACTGCTTTAACTGTGTCCCATATTCATTTCAAGATATTTCTATTTCCTGTTGAAATTTGCTCCTAGACTCATGTATTATTTATGTGTATTGTTTAATTTCCAAATACTTGAGGAAGATTTCGGCTTTCTATTATTGATTTCTAGTTTGATTCCATTGTGCTTTGAGAAACTTACATGAATTCTAGTCTTTTAAATTTGTTAGGATTTTTACTTTGTCTGTAGCTCACTTTGTCTGACAAATCGGGTTTCATTACCACTTAGCCATGAAGGGAACTTCTAATGACTTCATGATTATTTTTGTTTCTGTATTGTAAGAAACAAAATTATCAATTAATTAAATCAGCTCTATTTAAGGCATTTGGAATAGTTTTTCAGATGTTAACTTTTCCTATTACCATGTCATAACAGCTACAATAATATACAACCTTTGAAATGCTACATAGTAAACATAATAACATATACTTCTGTGGCCGAAACTTAGGTAATAAAAACTAGTAAGATTACTATTTGAATTTGACCAAAAGTCTCTTTGTGTCATGCAAAAAAGTAATGATAATCTGTATTAACAAAACATCTCTGCTTTCAATATTACGTATGGCCACAGTAAGGGATTTTTAAGTTGGGCCTTGTGAAGTAGTAGTAGGGCTTCGTGTGGGGTGCTTCCTGAGTCCCACTCCTGGGTGCACACTTGTGTGGAAAGTGTGTGACAGGCAGCTGTATGCCATGTGGTGTGATCTTCTTGGTTGTCCTATAGGGAATTGTTTTAGTAGTTTCCACTATGAGGGACTTTAGAAGCTTTTTTTCAGATTTTACAGTGAGTTGTTGCTATATGTGATAAAATTACATTATTATCTACCTCTTGTATAACTTCTCAGCTATAATGCCATGTTTATCTTCCCAGCTACCTCTTTGAGATCACCAACTACAGGTCCATAAGACCCCAGCTTTGTATTATAAAACTGGATTCACTTTGAACAACTCTGCACAATCACTGTACAGACATGGTTACATCTTTCTTCTCATCTATTGTGTTTTGGGATCCAACAAGCTAGACTAGCCAGAAGTCCAGAATTTTCCTTGTGGGTTTTTATTATCCAAAATTCTGGTGGCTTAAACAGATGGTATGTCCTTTTATGTATACTTTTGAAAAATCTGTGCTATTTTTTCTCTTTCCCACCTTAGGAACACTGATGACATGTGGTTAGGTCTCTGTAATCTTTCTTTTTTTTTCCACCATTTTTCAGTTACTTTCATCTCACATTTTCTCGATGTTGTCTGTGATATTGCCACTCCTGCCCTCTGACTCATCGTCATGGTTTTCTCCTGTGCTGATGCTACTTCTTGCTGTTTCTATTATGTTTTAAATTTTTGAATTGTGGTGGTGGTTTATCCCAACTTACCTCCTTAGGTCTACAATCTCTTTTTAAATTTTTAATTCTGAAATCTTATTTCATGCTCATGTCATAAACAGTTTATACACACACACACACACACATACACAAATATATGTATATATGTATATATATTTCCTTTGGCTGTTTGGGATACATATTTTCTAAAATGACCTCTTTTATACCAGAGGGATATAACATGCTCTTTTTCTTTCTACTTTGTTGTTGTAGTTTTAACATTTATTACTTTAAAAAATGTTCCTATTTAATATGGCAGCTACAGGTGAACTTTTATTGCTCAAATATGTGAATGGACTCGCCTTGTCTTTCCTTCCACCCTCTCTGTGTCCTCACTGGGCTGGGAGTTAATTGTGTTCATATTTTTGTCTTTTTAGGGCTGTAGCCGCAGCATATAGAGGTTTACACACTAGGGGTCGAATTGGAGCTGTAGCTGCTGGCCTACACCACAGCCACAGCCACACCAGATCCAAGCCATGTCTACGACCTACCCCACAGCTCACAGCAACTCTGGATTTTTAACCCACTGAGTGAGGCCAGGGATTGAACCCACGTCCTTATGAATACTAGTCAGATTCGTTTTCTCTGAGCCACGACAGGAGCTCTTTTTTTTTTTTTAATATTGAAACTATATTCACAATATTTTTAAGACTGATGACAATAGTGGGGCTGTACAATGACCTTTTACGTTTAACCAATGGCAATTAAGATGTTTTCAAATCTCCCCACAAAGAGGCTGTCCTCTTGAGAGAATGTCAATTAATACAGAAAAATAAGTCGGACAGTTCAGGCTTCAAATCCTTCCACTTTTCTCAAAAGGAGTGCTATTTTTTCCCCTGAAAAGGAAGACCTGGCTAATTGCATATTTTTCTACTTGAAAGCCAGGTGTACAATTTTGAAATCAAGTGTATCTGTTCTGAAATAGCAATTTAAATAATTTCATATCATTGTGGAGCCAGGCAATGTGAGCTGTTGTAACATTTCTGCTAAGCACTGGTTACCCTCTCATCTTATTCAGCTCCTCTTATTTTTACTGGTTGTTGTTTTGCTCCAGCAAAGACCAATAAATAATGAAGAACTGTCTATCAAAGACAATGCTGGCCTGATGACCAAGATTATTTTCCTAATTCCAAGATTTATCAGTAACATGAGCAGCAGGCATCTCCTGAGAGCCCCGTTGTTAAACATGTCACTGCAGATGGAGGCGAGACCCCGCAGAACAATGATATTGTGAGTTAGGAATGAAAACTTAGAAATAAATATTTCCCTCAAATCATTTCTTCCCCTAAATAAATGTAGGGAAGTGTCATAAAAATTGGAAGTTATAGGAAATATTTTGACATTGCCAATCACTTCTTTTCATTTAAGTGGTTTTTTCCAAGACAGGTTTGTGATGTATAAATTATCAAATACGATTTGTAAATATTCCTGGGGTTTGTCAATAAAAAAAAAACCACAGGGCTCTTCAGTGCAGTTGTAGGAAAGACATGCCTCATAGATGGTTTCTGTTCATTAAATTTTCCTTCATTCTTGATTCATGTTATTCTTTCTATGTGCTTTTTGTACGTGGGTGGAAAAGAGGCACAGCTGTGGACATTGGATAACAACATTTCGCCTTTGAAGCACAATAGAGGGTTCGCCATGGACTCTGCGGGCAGACAGGGCCACACACGTGACTCCTGGGTCCTCCCCTTCAGCCAAGTGCTGACATGTGACAGAGATGGAGGAGCTGTCTGGACAGATGGCTGTGGGTGACCTATAGAGGTGTCCTCCCTGTTTTCCTGGAGTGGCCTCAGTGTGAATCCAATTGGCGTTACACGTTGAAATTGCAGGTTCATAATTCCTATCCACAATTTTTTAAATCGAGTTCTGAAGAATAGACATTTATTTGTGACTCATCTAGTGACCATGCCTGAGCTGAACTGTCGTCCAGTATGTTTATTGTCTGTAGTTATCCCCTTTACTGTGGCTGTTCACAAGTGTTGATGCAGAAACATCAATGTGTTTGGCTGTGGATCACCATCCCAGACCCTGTGGAGATTGTTACATAATATGGGATAAATGTACCTTTCTCAAACCTGAAAAATTCAGAAGTTTGGAAAACATCTGGCCTCAGAGTTTTCAGATAAAGGATTATGGTCTTATTATCAACCTGATAACTGCCAGTTTTATTTATTTTATTTTATTTTTGCTTTTTAGGGCCGCCCCCATGGCATATATAGGTTCCCAGGCTAGCAGTCAAATAGGAGCTGCAGCCGCCAGCCTACACCACAGCCACAGCAACACCAGATCTGGGCTGCATCTGTGACCCACACCACAGCTCACCATAATGCCAGATCCTCAACCCACTGAGCGAGGCGAGGGATCGAACCCATGTCCTCATGGATACCAGTCAGATTCGTTTCTGCTGAGCCACCGCAGGATCTCTGATAACTGCCAATTTTAGTGCTTAGGGTATGAGAAAAACATCGAAAAATTTTTTGCTTATTTATTAGTGATTGAATATAGGCTACTTTGATGAATATATTTCTTTTATTTTCAATAAGCAGTCTAATTAAATCCTGAGTTTGGGAGACATATACATCTTAGCTGTCAGGAATTGTGTGTGTGTGTGTGTTAAATTAGATAAATATTTAGAAGAACAAAAATAAATGTATCCTTTTTGAATAGATGAACACTGAAAGGATTTAGAGGCACACAGTCATTGATAAGACTTCATGTGTAATAAGAACTAAACTTATTACCTTTGGCTCAAAAGGCTAGTAAGGTGCCTATTATATAATAGGTGCCTAACATACTTTTCTTGAAAAAAATGAATGAATGACTTAGTGGAAGAGCTCGTAGGGGAGAGTACTGTAAATAAATAGGGATAATATAGTACCACCACCAACAGCTGGTTGAGGTACTCAGCCACCCACACATCCCAAGACTTGCTAGAAGGACTTGGGAGATGAAGCCTGTAGGTGGGCTCATGGCTGAGACCCACGGTGCTGATGTGGAAGGGTGCACAGCTAGCGCAGAAGGGACAATCCAGAAGGGGCCCAGAGGAAGCCACACAACAGCTTCTTGGACTCTTTCCCTTCTATTAGGCACAACCTAATGCTCATGCTTCTTCCTCTAGCAGCAGGAAACACAGGGACGTGTGTGTGCTCTTTCCACCTCAGGAAGCTGACTGTTCACTCAGCAGCTGGGTTTTAATGGTGACTCACCCATGCTTTCTGCTGCTGCTGAAACAAACTACCTCACATGGGGTTTAGACACAGAGCTTCATCTCAGTTCTGTGGGTGAGAAGAGGTCTCTGTACACGGAGGTGGAGCATTCGCAGGGCTTTGCCTTCTGGAGGCTCTGCAGGACAATGCACTCCTCTTGTTTTCACCTTCTGGGTGGCAAGCATCTCCCTGCGCCTTTCTCCCAGTCACGTCTTGCTCCAACCCTGCTGTTTTTGTTGAATCCACCTGAATAATCCAGGATACTTTTTTTATGTTATAACCAGTGATTAGCTTACTTCCACCTGTAACCTTAGTTCCCCTTTGCCATGTAACATTAGTTCACGGGTTCCAGGGGTTAGATGTGGACATTTTGAAGGGGTGCTGTTCTGGCCATCACCGGGTCGGTCAGTGAGCACCAGCCAACCATGTGACAAAATTCCACCACCACCCCCAGAAGGAAAGAAAATGTTCAGAGTAAACTGTTGTTTGCACAAGCAGCTTAGGGAGACTAGACCACCCTCAACTTCTTGTTTAGTGGGTCGGGTGCCAAGGTCCCAGACAAATTCCCAGACACCAAGCCAAGACCAACCTTGCAAACAGGCTCCTCTGCAGACAGCACCCTCAGGCCTGCTGTGTTTTCTGGAAAATAGCTGACATTTACTGAGAGCTTACTGTGTGCCAGGAATCCTGCTTCATGCTTTGCGTGCATTTGAGATCCTTACTACATAGTGGTAAAAATTTTTTTGGCCATACCTGCAGACTGCAGAAGTTCCAGGCCAGGGATTGACCCACGCCACAGCAGCAACCCAGCCTCAGAAGTCACCACTCTGGGTCCTTAACCTGCTGAGCCACAAGAGAATGCCTATAAAAATTATTCGTGAGATATTCTATATTCTTTTTTATACTGAATCTTCAAATTCTGATGTCTTTTTTACACGTATGGTACCTCTCAGTTCAGACTAGCCACATTTCAGGGACCCACTAACCACACATGGCTGGCAGCTGTCATACTGGGTTCAGTTTGGGGCCCTTCTCGTCCAACTGAAGGAAGAGGAAAAGGTGGTATATATCTTCTTACCTGTCCTGGCGCAGTGGTGACACAAGTCACTTCCTCTCGTATTTTTCTGCCTGCAACCATCATAGACTCCATCTGGATTCCAGGGTTGTGAAAGATGCAGTCTCTGGCTTGGTGGTATCAACTTGTGACCCCTCTCCCCAGCAGAAAGGGGACCATGCTGTGCTGGCAGCCGGCCAGCCCCTCCTGCCCCAGCTGGGGCCTCAGAGGCAGCTCGGTGTCATTTAATTTGGGAACAAGGAGTTTTCTATGGGACACAGAATGTATGTGAGTATGGGTGAAGGTCTGGAAGGGGGATGGGAAATGATAGGAAAACGGTCACCATCTGTGTCCCTCTGAAGCCCAGGCCTGCTGGATGCATGGGGTGTGGCCGCCAAGTGGGACTCCGAGGGGTCCCCACCTGGGCAGCTGTGGCCAAGTCTGCAGTGTTGGGTTAGACTCGGGCCAGCAGACAGGGGAATAAGTTGCATGTGGGGTGGGCATCTACCAAGCCCTTCTGCCCTCCTCTGCCACCACATTTGACCCCTGAGAGTTAACGACCTCTGCTTCTGCCAGCCCATCTTTGGTGAGTCCCTCACAGAGGTCTCAAGCCTGACCCAGAGAGAGGGATTCTGGGACACAGAGTCCAGCCCTGGGGAGCCCAGTGGTGCTGAGTGGGCAGCGCACAATGTGTGCTTTGCAACTTAGTCTCTCCAGCCACGTGCAACTTCCAAACAAATACCAGAGTGATGACAAACTTCTCTTTAAAATGAAGCAGACAAAGACATGCTAGCCTTCTCTCCCGAAGAGGCCACGCAAAGGTCCCCTGGGTCCTTGGGAGAGGCTGTTCCTTATAAATGAACCACCTTTCCCTTTTGCTGTCCTGTAATTTAAATCCAAGATAAAAAGCTAATCACTGTAACATACCTTATGTTGGACAGTAGTGGACTGGAAGAGGAGAAAGAAAGAAAAAACTAGCTATTTATATCAAATATACTCAGAGCCAAGAGAAATATTCACATCTGTCATAATCCTAATTTCTACAAATGGTCATGTGGTCCTGCTCCTGTTGATAACTTCCTCTTCTCTCTGCTCTTAGTAAGCAAGACAGCAACTGGTGACCTCTTGCCTGGGACAGAAAAAAGGATAAAGCCACTACTTTGAGTAAATCATTGAACCTTTTTTGTTTTTTAACAGGATTTTCCAGCTGGTAGATTTATGGTTATCTCCCCTTCAAAACAGGCAGGATAGGAGTTCCCTAGTGGCACAGTGGCTTAAGGATCCTGCATTGTCACTGCTGTGGTGCGGGTTCAATCGCTGGCCTGGGAATTTCCACACGCCGTGAGGGTGGCCAAAAACAAAAACAACTAGACAGGATATTTACCATATTTTAAAATGTTGCCCATTGCCACTGAGGGGAAAACTTGACATAGCCACTGTACATCAAGGTTGAAAACTGTCCTGCATGAAAAATACACTTGAGGAGTTCCTGTCATGGCTCAGTGGAAACGAATCTGACTGGTGTTAATGAGGATGCACGTTTGATCCCTGGCCTCATTCAGTGGGTTAAGGATCCAGCATTGCTGTGAGCTGTGGTGTAGGTCGCAGACTCTGCTCAGATCTTGTGTTGCTATGGCTGTGGCATAGGCTGGTGGCGACAACTCCAATTTGACTCCTGGCCTGGGAACTTCCATAAGCCATGGGTGCGGCCCTAAAAAGCAAAAAAAAAGTAAAAAACCCTCCAAAAAACAAAAAACTTAGAATCATGTGCACAAAAGAAAAAAATTCTTATGTTTCATAAAAGATTAAAGACCTCAACACTCCATCTAAATGTGGATTCACTTTGCCTGGGGTCCCTGGATATAAGGGGTTCTTGCTTCTGCCCTTTTTGCTTATTTTTACCCAACACTATTCATCAAGGCAAACTCTTGGCATTAAAACAGGTGAACACATAAACAGCCTTTAGGAATATACATTAAGCACATTTTCCTTGGGCAAGAAAAGACAAGTATGCTTGTTAACAGTGTCAAAATGTTTAAAATTCAGAGTCCAAATAATTCCTAAAGATATTTCTGTAGCTTTCAGCTCTAAATAGTAAATAATTTGGAGTGTCTGTCGTGGCTCAGTGGAAATGAATCCGACTAGTATCCATGAAGATGCGGATTCGATCTCTCGAGCTGTAGCTCCAATTCATCCCCTAGCCTGGGAACTTCCATATGCCGTGAGTGCACCTCTAAAAGCCAAAAAAAAAAGTAAATAATTTATGCTAATGCATTAAAGGCAAATTATACCTCAGCAGTTTATTAGACTGTACATATAGGAAATAAATGATAAATACAGCCTTGAAAGTTGACTGACTTTTGAGCAAAGTTCTATAATGTTAACCATCAGGTAACCACAGGTGTCTGTCACACACCCACAGAAGCCAGTTGACTGTGTGTTTAATACGATTTTGTTCATAGTTAAGGGCACAAGAAAATATTCAGCATAAATATTTACATCAATTGATCTAGAAATTACATGTTAAGAGATATGAATGCAATGGTCAAAATCTGTCTTTTTAAGAGGACATTAAGCATTTCTTCAAAGTTTTTCAAGAAGTTGAAAAAGTAAAGTCTTCTGTGACATGAAGCCACTACTGCAGACCCTTTCCATGAGGGTGGGGGCACGGATGGTCCTTGTCATGGGTGTGTTGGAACCACCCCTCAGTCATTCCCGATGTAAAGCTGTCTGTGCAGCACAGCCTGGCCTTTCCAGGCATGGTAGTGTATCCACAGGAAGGAGAGGGTGCATCAGAGGACAGAGGGTATTGGAAAGAGAAGAGCCTCTGTAGCTTCATCTGAAAGGATCCCAGCCTAAAGGTCAGATGCCATTGCAAGACATGGGACCCCCAAAAAAGCCTGTTTCACAGAGATGCTGACCCTGGCTGCAGTGGACATTCCAGGACCAGCCTTCAGTGCACTGGCCAGTGGTCCCCAGCAGGAATGCACCCACCTGGAGCTGAGGGGCAGGGCCAGACATGGAGGGAGGGAGTCAGCTGTGAGCACAGCAAGGGGGTCTCCAGTAGGGGAGGGGTGGGCAGAGAAGTTTAAACAACTAAACTGACTAAAAGTCGGTCTGTCTATTATCCCAGGCACTGGCCATTCCAGACAGCATCAGTGATAAAGTACTTCTTACTGAAAAAATACTCTGTAGGTATGAACTATAAAGTATTGCTTCAGTTACTACTGAGTTTTAATGATATATATATGTATATATAAGCTTAAACTAGCCCATTTAGATTACTTATCCTCTAATAACTGGTGTAGTTTACAAGGACATTAACTTGGGAAACTCTAGGAGGTGCTTTTGGCCCCTGACGCATGTGGACCCCAGCCTGGCATTTGATTTGGGAGTAATTTCCTAACAGATCAGGATCCTCCAAGGTCATGCCTCCTGTTGCTGTGATGTCACATTTATGTTTCATGTATGTTTTACGTTTCATGTATAGCTAACATTTAAACGTTAGAGTCAAAATAAGCTAAGATTACTGTATGATTTTTCTTTTCTGGGTTTTCTTTTGCTCCAGTGTAAAGTTTTGAATGGGATTAATCAGATTCAAAAAATACTCATGAGGAGCCATATCAGCCTTGATGGACAATGTGGGGTGATCTGTCAAGCTCTACTGTTGCTCCTTGAAGAGTGATGCACAGAAATTGTCTAGAAAGTCATTTGCTACAAAAAATGCAGAGAAATTGATTATTACATAAAGAATAAAATAATATCTTTCAGAGGAACGTCAAGAGAAATGACAAAGATGCTGGAAAGATCCAAAGGGAATGAGAGGTGAGCACACTCACCCATGACTGACGGGGTTCTGAAGCCTCGAACTCAGCCACATGCTCTGACATTTGCTAAAGGAAAACCTTGGGAGTTTTATACAAATATAATAAAAAATCTTGATGAATTTTCTGGTGAAAACTTTTCACTGGAGAATTTTCCATCGTAGGGACTTTTGAGAGCAATTGGAAGTCATCTTAAAACTAAGAGCATTGCTGGTTTTGGAATTTATTGGGAAATGGGATTTTTTAAAAAAGCATTTCTTCTTATGCTTATGACATTTCCTAAGTTTATATGTATGTGTTGCTTCACATGAAAGAAACTTTTCAATGTTAAAATAATCAAAAGTTTTCCTCAACTATGGGTAAAGCTAGGATGAGAAGTCTGGCTGTATTATTTTGGGAATACGAATATGTGCAATGATGAAGTCATTGACAACTTGGCAAATATTATTTATTAATACCATGAACCAGTATGTGGGAATAAATTTTATTTCCTTTTCAAAATATATTAACATAAATGTATTTGTAGTGTAAGGTGATTTTTGTATTATGTTTATTTTTTGTTTTTTACAGACGTGATTATACTTACAAAACTCAACACAAGATATTTCCCACTGTCTGCCTTCTTCTTTGGCCCTGCTTAGTTTTACTTTTCATTTCAGTGTTTGGTTACCCCTGGAAATTATTCCGTTGCACAGAGGAGAGGGTGGAGTGTCTGAACGGTGACACTGCCCCAGGCTGCTCCTCTCTGACTGAATTCAGAGGCTTGTCTCACTGGGGCCAGTCTTATGGGTAAAGCTCTTCTTTTGTGGGTCCTCATGGGTGGCTTTTTAGGAAAGAATCACCCAGGGTACTTGATTTTCAGGTCCTGTCACAGACAAGGCAAGCTAAAGATCCAGTATGCTTGGCCTCCTGGACAGTGAGGTGAGCAGAGAGGGCTGTGCTCACCTGAGGCTGGACCCTGTTACTCAGCCAATGAGGAGGAGGGGGCTTGGATGGCACGTGGGAGCCACAGACACTGGGGGCTGAGCACATGTCCCTCTGGGGTGGTACAAACTGGGTTATAACAGTGAGAGCAATAATAAACTTACGCTGTATCATTCTGATACTTCCCAGGCTGTTCCAGGACCAGCTCTGACATGGCCAGATGTGTATAACAGAGAAGCTGTAATGACTGATCATCAGGGGCCTTGGATCCCAGAGGCTGCCTGCTGTGCTGTCAGTAAAACAGAGCGATCACTATCCTTGGTTTTCAGACTTTAGTGTGCAAGAGTATAAAGCTGTCAAAAGAGCAGACTTGCTAAGAGATTCTGATTGATTAGGTTTGAAGGGATGGCAGGGAACATGCATTTATAACAAATGGCTCAGGTGATTCAGATACAAGGATCTGGAGATCCTTCCCCTCAGCAAAGGCCTTCCCTCTGTCCCCCGCGTCAACACCAGACTGGAACCTGGGCAGTACAGCAGCCTTCATCACCAGGTGACTTACAAGTCGCTTTGTACCATGAATGTCTCATTGAAGATTCTTTGATGTTGGTATTCAGGTTAGCCAACATTCATTTCTTTTTTTGACAGTATAGCTTACATTATTGTACAAGAATAGAGAGGGAGTTCCCTTTATGGCTCAGTGGTTAACGAATCCGGCTAGGAACGATGAGGTTGTGGGTTCATCCCTGGCCTTGCTCAGTGGGCTAAGGATCCAGTGTTTGTTTGTTTGTTTGTTTTTTATTTATTACTCAAATTAATTTATCACATCCATAAAGGATCCGGTGTTGCCGTGAGCTGTGGTGTAGGTCACAGATGTGGCTTGGATCCCACGTTGCTGTGGCTGTGGCTGGCAGCTACAGCTCTAATTAGACCCCTAGCCTGGGAAGACTCCATATGCCTTAGGTGCAGCCCTAAAAAAACAAAAGACAAGACAAAAAAAAAAAGAAGAAGAAGAAGGAATAGAGGTACCTTGTCCTCAAACAATAAGTCAAGATCTGCAGGTAGATGTGCTGCCTCCTCCTAGGGACTTGTGAGCTGGGGATCCTCCAGGGGAGGAGGGTGGTGGAGGCAGAGTGTGCAGTGGGGTTGTATGTGCAAGGGGTGGTGGTGTGTGCAGTGTGGGACTGTGTGTGCAGTGGGGTCGGTGTGTGCTATGCAGGGGTGGTATGTGTTTCCACATCTTGGTCCCCTTGTCTCCGAGCCTCAGGGTCCCCATCTGGAGAAAGTGGAAATATGTGTGCTTAGCTTTAGCCTTGTGATATGGATTGAACATAATTCATATAAGTGTAATATTTGGAAGGTTTTATATATTCAGTCAAAATAAGCTCTTGTAATTATTATGTTCATTAATATTTAAGCATGGATAAAAGAATGATGAACAACTATTTTTGTAGGATGGGAGCAAATGATACGACCACTGGTCAAACAGACTATAAGAAGTTTCTATAACTTGGGATATCCAAGGTGGGCAGACAAGCTGGTGTTGGCTAAGAATTGCAGAAGCTTGTTCCTCCAGAAATTGTCCTTGGCAGCTGATACCTAAGAGCTATGGCTCCTCCTGGTGGCTGTTTCAAGGACGATGCTCTCATTTCCCAGTTCATCCTAAAATGAACTAAGAAGGAATCCTTGTGAACTCTGTACTTGATAAAACTCAGGCCAAACTGTGTGAATCATCTTGAGTTTAGCCAAAAAAGCATACCATAAGCAAATCATGATTAAATCTCAAAGAATCTGGAAAACATTTATAATTTTTCAAGCCAGAGAGCCAGTTGGCGGGTAGGTTTTGAGGGACCCAGAAGTACTGGGTGGAGTTTGGAGTGGAGTCTTTAACTTTACAGAAGAGTGAAGAAGGAGGAAAAATGCTGCGTAAAGCATGGCAAAGCAGTGGACCACGTTGGGGTTCAGGGGCTGTGGAACAGCCAGAGTATTTGTCTGAGATGCAGAAATGGGACAGAGCATCTAAGCACAGCCCAGCATTTCATTAGAAAATAAAATATTTGAGGTAAATTTATTATTTCTTTTGCCACTAATTTATTTAAAAACATTAACTTCATAGAAACTTGAAATGAAAATATTAATGTCAAACTACTTATGATAATTCCTAGCTCATAGTGTCCTTAAAATTTTGGTTTCTATGGTCAGCCTGAATTCTCAAGAACAATACAGAAACATAATAGTTTTAGGCAAAGGGTCCCTGAAAACCCAGACTCTCAGAAGTAATTCACATTTCAGTATTTGCTTTTGCTTTAAACTCCTGGACCAAAAATCATACTAACAATGAGGGAAACAGATGGAACATCTTGAAGGCATTTTACTCATGGAAACCCTGAAGCTTTTCCTGTTTTCTCTTTTTTATTTATTTTTTATTTTTATTTTTTTGGTGCAACTAATGAATAGCAAAGCAGGCTTTTGTGTTTACGCTAGGAATTAACAAACTACCTATATATTATTTTTAATTATGAAAATGAATTCTGACAAAGAGGAAAACTTTTGGTCTTCAACCCATTTGTAATCTTGGGACCACATGCCAAAGGTTGAAGGCTGAATCTCACAGGAAAAATCGAAGCCACGTTCTCACCTATCATTACCTATCCTATGAGATTGATTTGGCCAAGCCTCCCCATTCACATGTGGAAAGAAATGACAACTCTCCTCCAATCATGACACCATGGCAGGGGGGCGGTGCCGTGTCTCATGCTGGAGTCACAGGTCTCCTTTTTCTGCTGGGCCCCTGGGGCCTGAGCAGCCCCAGCCACCTGCTTTGCTCAGCCCTGACCTGGATGTGGGTCACAGACCACTTGATCTATCCAGGGCCTTGGTGAGTGAACGCCCGCGGTGGGTGGTTATTTCCCACCCCAGAGAGCAGCCCCCACCTGGACCATCAGACTCCCCACAGGCATCCCCACATAGTCCCCAGCCTTCCTTTTCCTCTTCCTCCTCTGCTTCCCTCTGCATGCATATTCACCTTCAAATTCCTTTTCATTTCTCTTGAAGGGCAGTTTATCTATTTTCTGACGCTAAAATCTATGCTGTGGGGGGGCCTCATTTCTTGCACCTAATGCAGTTTACAAAGGTTTTGCCTGATCCAAGGTCATCTACTCCAGGGCCAAATCTTTGTCGTTCCAATTTTAGTATATGTGCTGCCGAAGCGAGCACCTGGGCCAAATCTTTAAATGGCAAATATTTGGTTGCGGATGATGTAAACAGTTCTTCCCCCTCTGTCTGTTATTCTGTGGATGGAAAAAAATCCAAGATATTTTTGAACACACAGCCTAGCTTGTCATCTCCCTGTCAAAATCTGAGTGACCTTCTGAAGAGGGGGATTGAAACAGCACTAGGATGAGTTTGGCTGGAGGCGTGGTCTCATCACTGTAGGGTCTCAGGACAGAAAAGGCCTTGGGCTCCAACCATTGTCTGGAAGCCGAGAAAGTCCTTTAGGTTTTCCCCCCTGACTCCACCTCCGGGGAGCAGGCCTGGTTTCTACTCGGGATTGTGAGGGTCCTGGAGCCCAGAAATGACAGGCCCACGGTCTTTGATGAGGAGAAACCTCTCCACTTCTCTTTAATAAAAAGCAGCACATCAGCAGCGTTAAACCTCGAGCAGATGCTGGTTATTATTATCTGAGGCAGTGAATTTACATGGAGGTGTCTGGGGAGCCTGGATTTGGGGTGCTTAGTTTTCCTTTGCTTTGGGACGTTCACTTTTACAAACTTTCTGGTGAATCAGAAATCTGTTCTTTTATGGCTCATCTGTGAACCAGATTTACAGGTAAAGCACAGCAGACAGATGGTGCTATGGACTGAATATCTTGGGTCCCCCAACCCCTAGCCCACAAATCCATAGGTGGAAGCCCTAATCCCCAGTGTGATGGTATTTGGAGGTGGGCCTTTGGGAGGTAATTATATGGTTTAGGTGCAGTAATGGGACCTCCATGATGGGATTAGTGCCCTTATAAGGGGATAAAGAGACCAGAACTCTCTGTCTCTGCTGCTTGAGTATCTGTCGAGCCAATGCACTGTTACCCAGAAAGAGGCCCCCACCCTGACTCTGTTGGCACCTTGATCACAGATGTTAGCCTCCAGTATGGTGAGAAAGAAACTGTGCTGTTTAAGTCCTCCCCACCGCATCATTCCTTTACAGTCTGAACTGACCAAGACTAGGTCTGAATCTAATGGAAAGAAATTGATTAAGGGCTTGTAAGTTTCTGTACGTGGTTAAATAAATAACCCAGGCACACAAAGGCAATTGAGAAGAGATGTAGCATTTAGGAAGATGACTTGGAAATATCAGATGATTTGTGATAGGCAAAAAGAAAGCAAAAACAGGCATTAATGTGAGAGCAAATTCAAGTTTGGGAACCTGGGGAGGGGTACCTCAGAGTGAAGAATAATCCTGTTTGGTTTGGCTCTGGTCAGATCCATCAGGTCCAGATACCACAGTTTAAAATGGAAGATCGTGGCCAAGATGGTAACAGAAGCTTAAAAGGACACTTTAAGAATCAGTCCTTTGACACAACATTGCAACTCAATTACACTTTAATTAAAAAAAAAAAAAAAAAAAGGTTGATGGAGTTCCCATCGTGGCACAGCGGAAACAAATCCGACTAGGAACCATGAGGTTTTGGGTTCGGTCCCTGGCCTTGCTCTGTGGGTTAAGGATCCGGCATTGCCGTGAGCTGTGGTGTAGGTCACAGATGCAGCTCAGATCTGGTGTTGCTGTGGCTCTGGCGTAGGCCGGCAGCAATAGCTCCGATTCGACCCCTAGCCTGGGAACCTCCATATGTCGTGGGTACAGCCCTGAAAAGACAAAAAGGTGCAAAAAAAAAAAAAGATTTGAGTCCTGGAACATGGCTGTGGGGCTAAGCCAAAGAGGCATAGAAAATCTCACATTTTTATGTGTATGGTGGTATCTTATGTTATAAATGACATTTCTGTTTATTTTAGGATAATTTATAGTCTCCTGCTGTGATCTGAGTATGGTTAAGAACCTGCATTTCTATCTTCCTCATTTTATTAGCTTTGGGAATGCAGGTTATTTTTCTGTAGATTAAAAAATTCCCAAGGCTTTCATTTTCTTTGAATCTTGCTATTGTATCTGGGCTTGCATGTTACCCTACTCTTCCTCCCCTTCTCCCCGATTCCCATTATTTCTTAAAATAGTCGAAACATGATGCTGGAAACCTGTTACAGGTTGAATTGTGTCCCTGCAAACCCTAACCCCAGGACCTCAAAATGTGACTGTATTAGGAGATAGTGTCTTTAAAGAGAGAATTAAGAGGAAAATGAGGTCATTAGGGTGGGCCCGATCTAGTAAGACAGGCATCCCCATAAGAAGGGACACTGAGAGAGGTGCAGAAAGGTACGGTCTGCAAGCTCAGGAGAGAAACCAAACCCGCCAACCCCTCGATCCTGGACTTTCCCTTCCAGAACCATGAGGATGTAAGTTTCTGTGTTTCAAGCCCCCTACTTTCTGGTCAGATGGGCTGTTCCTCCACCTACCTGTCACGAGCGTGTGATCTTCTGCAGGTATAGGCAGCTCAGAAGGGAAGCACAGGTGACTTCTCACCTGAGACCCCTTCCTGTGCAGCTCAGCTTCTACACACTTTCTCCAAAGTTCTCTGTCATTGTCCTGCTACCTATTCGGTTTCCTGCACTTAAGGTCTTGGAGTACACTTGCCAAAACCAAAAGGGGGCTTTATTGGACAAGAACCAACATCTTAAAGGTAAGCAATGGAACAGAGGTGCCAGAGCCCCAGGAGATGCAGGGGGCCAGCAAGTGTATCGCTCTATGTCCCCTCTCACCTCTCATATCCTTGCAGCTGTTTTAGTTCCTCACATGTGGGTATTTCCCCTCCTCCTTCTCTGCAGATCTTTGGCAAGAAATCAGTGTCCCCACACTCTTCGAAGTAGACCCAGAAATTTTACCTGAAACAGGCATTTGTTTAAAAAAAAAAGTTGTTTTGACCATTTTTACAATCTCCCATGGGGCAGAAATACTGACTGGATCTTCCAAAATATGAAATACTTTCACTTTTTTGTTTGTTTTTGGCCAGGCCCACAGCATGCGGAAGTTCCTAGGCCAGGGATTGAACCCACACCACAGCAGCAACAATGATGGATCCTTAACCTTAACCTTAGCCACAAGAGAACTCCTATTTTCACTTTCAGATTTTAGAAAATCAGTCATTTAAAAAAAAAAAAAAAAAGCTCCCTGAGCAAAACAAAATCTCTCTGATTTCAGTATTTAAGCAGCTATTCAGGACTTTTAGCTTCAAAAAGAACAGGACACTTGGAAAGAAGTCAGGCAGCAAATGCACTAAAACTATCATTCCAGAATATACGTAATACTTGTCTGAAATATACACTTACTTGTTTTTTTTGTTTGTTTGTTTTGTTTTTCGCCTTTTTCTAGGGCTGCTCCCGTGGCATATGGAGGTTCCCAGGCTAGGGGTCGAATCGGAGCTGTAGCCGCCAGCCTATGCCACAGCCACAGAACACTGGATCCTTAACCCGCTGAGCAAGGCCAGGTATCGAACCTGCAACCTCATGGTTCCTAGTCAGATTCGTTAACCGTTGAGCCACGACGGGAACTCCATACACTTACTTGTTTTTAGTTAATGTGATGCATTAACTACACACACATAAAGCTTTTGGGAAATGGCTGTGGTTATAAAGTATCTTATAAAGATATTTGTTCCACAAATACTTTAACACATGATTGAGAGGATCAGTGTTTTCACTTCTTAGTATTTTAAAACTCTTAAATCTTAACATGGAAGATTATAATGGAAAAACATAACATCCTCTATTTTTTCAATTACTTTATCTCAATTACCAGATACTACCATAAATGATAGCATCCATGCACAAGCGAAGGCTCAAATATAATTAAAATTTCCTCTTTTCTAGGATTAAAGTTTCTTGAACAGTCACTAACATGTACAAACTACAAAAGCAAGGGAATCCTTAAGTTAATTCCATGCATGAGTCAATATTCAACATTTCTTTTTAATTACAGTAAATCAGAATTGTAAGCTCCATATACACATAAAAGAGAATGTATCTTTCTCTTTGGTTAAGGAAAGTTATAGTGCTTCAAGAGCACAAAGCAAAGTGAAAAATTATCTGTTCATTTGGTTAATGTAAACAGTTGGATAAATGACATACTTAACAATGCATTTTAGGTCTGAATTATTTTGTTTGTTTTTCTACATTGGACAGATTGCCATCATAAAGATTTAAGGACTTTTGGGTTTTTTTTGTTTTTTTGTTTTTTTGTCTTTTTGGCATTTCTTGGGCCGCTCCCGAGGCATATGGAGGCATATGGGGTCGAATCGGAGCTGCAGCCGCCAGCCTATGCCAGAGCCACAGCAATGCAGGATCTGAGCCGAGTCTGCAACCTACACCACAGCTCACAGCAACGCCGGATCCTTAACCCACTGAGCAAGGGCAGGGATCGAACCCGCAACCTCATGGTTCCTAGTCAGATTCGTTAACCACTGCACCATGACGGGAACTCCGGACTTTTGGTTTTGAGCAGAAGAGTGGCATTTCAGGGTTCTGATTTTAAGACTGCCCTGGTTGGTGTGTTGAAAATAGACTATAGGACACACAAGCATGGCATCAGGGAACCCAGGGAAGGCTTTCGCAGTCATAGGGAGACACTGATGGGATTCAGACCAAGGGGACAGGGGTGTCATGAGACGTTTGGATTATGGACTCGCTCTGACAGTGCAGACAGCAGGATTTCCCCAGAGACTGGATGTGAGTTGAGTGAAGCTCAGTTGGAGGGTGGAGTTGCCATGACCGAGACAGGGAGACTGGGAAAATCAGGACACTTGTTTTCAACACGTCCAAGCTGCTGCTTCTCGGTGGGGAAGTTGAATTGTCCATTACAGAGTCAAGTCTGGGATTCATGGGAGAGATTTGGGCTAGTGATAGCAACTTGAGGAGTTTCAGAGTCTGCATTGTGTTCCATACCACCTAGGCAGTGAGCATAGAGAAGGTCCATGAAGGACAAGATAGGAAGCCCTTAAGCACTGGAGGGGTGGGTCATGTGGAAGAGCTAGCCTGAGAATCAGAGAAAGTGGGAGGAAGACCAACAGTGCTGCACTCCAGAAGCTGAGCAAGGAAACATCGCAAGGAGTTCAGCCCTCAAGTTCCAAGCTTTGGATTATGGGGGCCCCTTTAAGCTGACCTGTTCATCCTTCCAGCATGGCCCCATCACTTTCTTTTTCCCTTTCTTTCCTTTCTTTCTTTCTTTCTTTCTTTCTTTCTTTCTTTCTTTTTCTTTCTTTCTTTCTTTCTTTCTTTCTTTCTTTCTTTCTTTCTTTCTTTCTTTTCTCTCTTTTTTCTTTCTCACTTCATTTCTTTTAGCACACAATGTTCCAGACTCCTCTTGGATCCTGGAAAGTCCTTCTTTTCTTCTGCCAGTGTTCTCTCTTTCTCTAATAACTTTAATTTTTACATTTTATAAGTAACTTTTGTTACACTTTTCATTAGAAAATTTAAAGTGATTCTTACTAAAACTTTTAAAAATGATTTTTTATAAACTACCATGCAGCATTTAGAAAATTCCTTATTTTTCTTTTGGAGGGGAAGTGCAAGTGTCCTGACATTTTCTGTGACTTGACTTATCCATCCAGTATCCCACTGCAGAGTCGTTAGTGGGTCCATCAATGAAGAGTCTCTAAAGAGCAGATTTTCCTGTCTTTGAACCCAGCCCTGCTGCATAATGAGACAAGGCAGCCCCTAGTCCTACCAATATGGAAATCTCCTCTTAGAATGTCACACGAAAGTCTAGACAGAGGCAAAATTGTATGGGGTAGGGGGCAGGTCAATGGTTTTCTGAATTTTCTGTGTCCGTTGGTAATAGGTCAGAAGCCAAGGAAGACCTTTACCTCTTTTCTTTGCAGCAAAGGTCAGCTTTGAGTGGTTCCTAAGCTGGAATGACCAACCAAAGGTTGCCATTTTTAGAGAAAAACATAACTCCTTGCTGGATTATAGCATCAGAGATTGGCCTTAAAAATAGTGTTTTGTTTTCTTGGAGACAGAAATGTTTCAAATGCTAAATTTCTTTGGAAAAGAAGGACAAAGTTCAGTTGAAAAAGCTGACAACCGTATTTCTGAGAAGAAACCCTAAGGGTGTTCAAGGAAAAGCAGTAAAGTGATGCAAGTTTTTTAAGTTAGAAAAACAAACCAACCTGATCCAGTGAGAGGAATCGTTTAGAAAAGCACCATGTGCTCCAACAGCATTGCATTGCAGGCATTAAGGGCAGGATAGATTTGTATTTTTTGAACCAAATATTTAGGAATTCTATTGTGATGCAGCGGGTTAAGGATCTCCTGTTGCTGCAACTGCAGTGTGGATTCAGTGCCTATTCTGGGAACCTCCACATGTGCAGGTGCGGCTAAAATGCAACAAAACAAAAAACTGGAACAAACAAAAAAAGTAAACTGGAGCAGTAGATCATCGCCTGGTTCCAATGGCCCTGAGAGGCCGCAAAAGTAGGAGGAGAGAACAGGATGGGACTGTGGCTGAAGGGCAGCTCCTGGCAAGGACCCCCCCACACACCCCCAGCTTACCTCTTGTGGCCAAACTTGGTGTCTTTTCATGGTACTGCTACATGCAGCATAAGTCCCTCCAGGTTCCTGTGCGTCCTGGCTCATCGCCCATGATGATTTTTTGATTTTTTTTTTCTTTTTTTTTTTTGTCTTTTTGCCTTTTCTAGGGCCACTCCCATGGCATGTGGAAGTTCCCAGGCTAGGGGTCAAATCGGAGCTGTAGCCACCAGCCTACACTAGAGCCACAGCAACGCGGGATCCAAACCGCGTCTGCGAACTACGCCACAGCTCACGGCAATGCCGGAACCTTAACCCACTGAGCAAGGCCAGGGATCAAACCCGCAACCTCATGGTTCCTAGTCGGATTCGTTAACCACTGCGCCATGACTGGAACTCCCCCCATAGTGATTCTGCTCATGACCTTGGTTATGGAGTAGCTGGTGGTGACCACTGGAGTCACGCTCCTCCATAGCAACACAAAGCATTTGTCAAGTGAGCAATGAACTCTCCTTTCATAGCAGAACAAAAGAAAAATCGTGCTTCAAGCAGACCTTTTCCACATCTAGATTCGACCTGGGGCCTCTGAGAATCATCACCAGTCACTAGGATGCTATTTGCAATATTTAATACAACAATGAAGGTAGCAGCATTCTATTTATTGGGTAAATACTTTACACTGGAAAATATACGGAATGATTTGTAGGTATATTTCCATTCACTTCATGGAACAACCCCTCGCTAAATGATATTATTGTTGTGTAAAGCCGTTCAGGAATTGTGCAGTCCATGCTCTTATCTGGGTGCTTCAGAGAGGCAGTACAGCAGTAGAACTGCCCCCACCCCAGGAAGGCCCCCAAGATCCTGCTCAGTTACAAGCTCTGAGTTGGGGACTGTGAGAAGTGGACTTCCCGGGGGCATGAGGACCCAGGAATCAGACTCACCTTGGTTTGAATCTTGGCCACTCACTCTGTGATCCTGGCCAGTACTAAAAGCACCCTCAGTTTTGTCTAGAAAACAAGAAGGAAGCTCAGGTGGGCTGGGGAGTCTGCCTCCCACCCACTTCTCTACCTTGTACAATAAAAAGTGGCTTTTCGGAGCTGAAAGTAATTGAGATGTAGATGGCTATGGAAAGAGAAGCAGGCCAAACACGAGGAGAAGGGTTCAAAGCCAGGCCAGCACCCAGCAGACACTGAGCATGGTCACCTTGTGCCCACTTAGATAATTAGTAATTATTGCTAATCATTCACTGGAATTATTGGGGACCCTGCCTGCCCTTAAAGCTGTGTTAACACACGTCATTTCATGTAATTCGACACACAGCTTAATGGCATACGGAAGTTCCCAGGCTCGGGGTTGAATTGGAGCTGCAGCTACCAGTCCACACCACAGCCACAGCAACACCAGATCTGAGCTGCATCTTTGACCAACACCACAGCTCATAGCAACCCTGGATCCTTAACCCACTGGGGCCAGGGATCAAACCTACAACCTTATGGATACGAGTTGGGTTCATAACCTACTGAGCCACAGCTAGAACTCCCATAGTTGTATTCTCAGCTCTGCTCCAGAAGGAAAGAAACCAAAGCCCTGGCTCTTCAGGTAAGAGAATCTCAGTGATTATCCTTTTGTGATGTAATTTTTATTTGCGTTCAGAATCGTGTTCAGGTTCACCCACGCTGATGCATGCAGTTTATTTATTTTCACTGCTGTTTAGTCGTCTATACTTTAAATAAACCCAAACCTTCCCAATCTAATGTTAATGGATATTTGAGTTGTTTCCAGCTTTGCTCTTATGGAAATGGATGGAACACGAGTTGCTTAAAGAATAACCATTTGTCAAAAAGTAGCCCTCCCCACAGACCACAGACCGGCCCTGAGATGCGAGGCTGGTGTCTTCCTGGCCTCTCTGTTCTGCTCCCTGGCCTCTCTTTCCTGGTCCTGGGACAGTCCCACATCATCCTCAATACTACAGCCTGCGAGTAAACTTTTTATCTTCTTTTTTTTTAATCTCCAAAAGCAAGTCCCCTGGAGTTCCTGTCATGGCGCAGCGGAAACGAATCCAACGTGGAACCATGAGTTTGTGGGTTCGATCCCTGGCCTTGCTCAGTGGGTTAAGGGTCTGGCGTTGTCGTGAGCTGTGGTATAGGTCACAGACACAGCTTGAATCCCAAGTTACTGTGGCTGTGCTATGGCTGTGGTATAGGCTGTTGGCTACAGCTCTGATTAGACCCCTAGCCTGGGAACCTCCATATGCCGCAGGTCCGGACCTAAAAAAAAAAAAAAAAAAAAAAAAAAAAAAAAGCAAGTCCCCTATTTTGCTAGCTTTTTCTGCTGGCCTCACAGTATTAGTAGGGGTATCTGCTAGAATTTAGCCCTAAAGCAGCATGTACAGTTTTAGATTTCCATAGCATCATGCAGGGATGGAGAGACTTCTCAGAGATGCAGTATTTTAATCTGTCTGCATGCAGATGAGTTTTCTAGTTCCTCTGAAGTAGGAACATGTCAGAGATAAAGATTTTGCAGAATAAAGGGGCAGAGTAGGTGCCACCTGTCCATGGACATAAGCCCTGTGTCCTATGAGCTCTAGGGAGGCACTCCATCTGTGTTGTACCATTCCATTCAGATCCTCAGCATAGAAACCTGGCCCTGGTCATTGTGGCCTGTCCCGTCCAGGGCGATTCCAGACACTACTCTAACAACAGGGCATGGGCTGTGACCTGGCCCCATGAGATGGTGTGCATACCATCTATTAGGCTTCACAAGAAATGTGGGACACCTTTCATTCTCTTCCCTCATTGCTGACCTTAGTGGGTTATCGTCAGATTTGCTAGGAGGAAAGCCTGTGCAATGATGTTTCAGTCTCAGATGTTTTGTATTTGAAAGATAGCATTTTCCAGGTGTTTTTCATTAAATCTAACGCTACTGCCGATTACCATGTTTAAAATAAAAAGGCAAATATCCTTTTTTCTTATTTTAATTAATTTGTTGTGAAACTTTTTATTACAACACCACCTTTGGCTGTGATTTTAAACAATAAAACACAGGGAGGAAATGAGGAAGTAAATTTGGTTAGAAAAGTATTTGAGCTTTTCAAGTGATTTTTCTCAAGACATTTATAACCTGATGAGGGAGAGAAAAATGCATCAACAGAGATGTGTAGCAAGGGTGCTTAATTACAAGAAAGTATGGACCGTGGAGGCCAGATAGTGACATGGTGAAAGGTGGGAGAATGAAGATGGGTTGGTGGAGGGTGAATGGGAATCAAGGTCAGGAGGCAAAGAGTCCCTAAAAACCCTGCGGAGATGGGGACTGTGCCACAGGCACATACACATCACACATGTCATCCCTCGCACCCCACCGCTCAATTCCCAGAAAAGTAAACCAATTTTCTGCCAAAAAGACTTGGTATTTTCCCTATTCGACAGCAACACTGCTGTTGAGAACTTCTTCATGAGGTTTAAAAGGACAAAGATGAGATGACACTCAAGGAGAAAAGGCTCTGATGAGAGAGCAGAAGGAAATGCTGCCCTGAACCCTGACTATGGCCTCTGACACAGTTGTGAACCAGCTGCCAGCTTGGCAGATCCCAGGGAAACACCTCACAAGGGAGGCTGAACAGCTTTGCAGAAAATAGCACCTCGATCAGATGGTTTTCTGTTTCGTTTTCAATCCAGTCTTCTGGAGAGGCACCCATTGTGACACCTTTGCCTCCATGCGGGGCAGTGACGGGGGCACTCCTTCACGGGCACTGGCATCTGTGTTTGGCTAGATATGTTCCTTTGGTTTGTGACGAATCAGCTTTTATTTATTAGAACCGAAGTCATATTTTTGAAGTTAAATATGTAAGGTAGACTATATTTTGTTTAATATCAGTTAATACTATGTGTGATCTGTGTATAAATGATTATCAAGATGTTTGACAACAGCAAGCATCTTTTTTTTTTTTTTTCAGACATAACAATGACTTTATTGGGTGCCTCTCTGTGCCAGGCGCTCTTTGTTTTTTTAACTGATTTTTATGTTTTCTGTCTTGGTTGGTTTACAATGTTCTGTCAATTTCTACTGTATAGCAAAGTGACCCAGTCACACACACACATATATATACATTCTTTTTCTCACATTATCCTCCATCATGCTCCATCACAAGTGACTAGAAATAGTTCCCAGTGCTATACAGCTGGATCTCATTGCTTATCCATTCCAAAGGCAATAGTTTGCATCTATTAACCCCAAATTCCCAGTCCATTCCACTCCCTTGCCCTCCCCCTTGGCAACCACTAGTCTGTTCTCCAAGTCCATGAGTTTCTTTTCTGTGGAAAGGTTCATTTGTGCCTTATATTAGATTCTAGGTATAAGTGATATCATATAGTATTTGTCTTTCTGACTTACTTCACTTAGTATAAGAGTCTCTAGTTTCATCTATGTTGCTGCAAATGGCATTATTTTTTTCTCTCTTGGTTTTTTTTTGTTTGTTTTTGGTTTTTTTATTTTATTTTATTTTTTGTCTTTTGTCTTTTTAGGGCCGCACCCTTGGCATATGGAGGTTCCCAGGCTAGGGATCCAATCAGAGTTGTAGCCGCCAGCCTACACCAGAGCCACAGCAACACCAGATCAGAGCCAAGTCTGCAACCTACACCACAGTTCACTGCAATGCCATATCTTTAACCCACTGAGGCCAGGGATCAAACCCGCAACCTCATGGTTCCTAGTTGGATTCATTTCTGCTGCGCCACGACAGGAACTCTAACATGTGTCTTTTTAAAGGAAAGTTTTGTCCAGGTATATGCCCAAGAATGAGATTGCTGGGTCATATGGTAGTTCTATACTTAATTTTCTGAGGTACCTCAATACTGTTTTCCATAGTGATTGTACCAACTTACATTCCCACCAACAGTGTAGGAGGGTTCCCTTTTTTCCACATCCTCTCCAGAATTTTTTATTTGTGGACTTATTAATGATGGCCATTCTGCCTGGTATGAGGAGGTACCTCATAGTAGTTTTGATTTGCTTTTCTCTAATAATCAGTGATGCTGAGCATTTTTTCACATCCTTTTGGCCACCGGTACATCTCCCTTGGAAAAATGTCTATTTAGGTCTTTTGCCCATTTTTTAATTGGGTTGTTGGCTTTTTTGCTGTTGAGTTGTATAAGCTGTTTGTATATTTTAGAGATTTAAGCCTTGTCAGTTTCATCATTTGAAACTATTTTCTCCCATTCTGTTGTCTTTTTGGTTTTGGTTTTTTTTTTTTTTCCAGTTTCCTTTGCTGTGCAAAAGCTTGTCAGTTCAATTAGGTCCCATTGGTTTATTTTTGCCTTTATTTCTGTTGCTTTGGGAGACTAACCTGAGAAAACATTTGTAAGGTTGATGTCAGAGAATGTTTTGCCTATGTTCTCTTCCAGGAGTTTGATGGTGTTTTGTCTTACGTTTAAGTCTTTCAGCCATTTTGAGTTTATTTGTGTGCATGGTTAAGGGTGAGTTCCAGTTTCATTGATTTACATGCAGCTGTCCAGTTTTCCCAGAACCACTTCCTGAAAAGACTATTTCCCTTTTTATATTCTTGCCCTCCTTTGTCGAAGATTAATTAATTAAACCGTGGATGTCCGGGTTATTTCTGGGTTCTCTATTCTGTTCCGTGGTCTGTATGTCTGTTTTGGTAGCAGTAAGACACTGTCTTGATGACTCTGGCTTTGTAATATTTCCTCAAGTCTGGGAGAGTTATTCCTCCTGCTTGGTTTTTGTTTCTCAGGATTGCTTTGGCAATTTTGGGTCTTTTGTGGTGACATATAAATTTTTGGATTGTTTGTTCTAGTTCTGTGAAAATGTCATGGGTACTTTGATGGGGATTGCATCGAATCTGTAGATTGCTTTGGGTAGTATGACTATTTCTATGATACTGATTCTTCCAACACAGGAACATGGAATACCTTTCCATTTCTTTAAATCCTATTTAATTTCCTTGATTAATGTTTTATAGTTCTCAGCATATAAGTCTTTCACCTCCTTGGTCAGGTTTATTCCTAGGTATTTAATTTTGGGGGTGCAATTTTCGGGTATTGTATTTTTGTATTCCTTTTCTAATATTTCATTGTTAGCATACAAAAATGTGACCAGTTTCTGAATGCTATTCTTGTATCCTGCTACTTTACTGAATTCCTTGAAAAGCTTGAGTAGTTTTTGTGTGGGGTCCTTAGGGTTTTCTATACATAGTATCATGTTATCTGCATACAGTGACAGTTTTACCTCTTCTCTTCCGATTTGGATACCTTTTATTTTTTTGTTTGTCTGATTGCTGTGGCTAGGACTTCCAGTACTATGTTGAATAACAGTGGTGAGAGTGGGCATCCTTGTCTTGTTCCAGATTTTAGTGGGAAGGCTTTCAGCTTTTTTTCCATTGAGTATTATATTGGCTGTGGGTTTGTCATAGATAGCTTTTATTATGTTAATGGATGTTCCCTCTTTACCCACTTTGGTAAGAGTTTTTATCATGAATGGATGTTGGACTTTGTGAAATGCTTTTTCTACATCTATCGAGATGATCATGTGGTTTTTGACTTTTCCTTTATTAATGTGGTGTATGACATTGATCGATTTGCATATGTTGAACCATCCTTGTGAACCTGGAATGAATGCCACTTGGTTGTGGTGTATGATCTTTTTTATATGTTTTTGGATTCAGTTGGCTAAAATTTTGTTGATAATTTTTGCATCTATATTCATCAAAGATATTGGCTTATCATTTTCTTTCTTGGTAGTATCTTTATCTTGTTTTTGTGTTAGGATGATGGTGGCTTCATAGAATGTCTTTGGGAGTGTTCCTTCTTCTTCACCTTTTGGAAAAATTTAAGAAGGATGGGTATAAGTTCCTCTTTGTATGTTTGGTAGAATTTACCTCTGAAGCCATCTGGTCTTGAACTTTTGTTTGTAGGGAGTGTTTTTATTACATATTCAATTTCATTTCTAGTGATCAGTCTGCTCAGCTGATCTGTTTCTTCTTGATTCAATTTTGGTGGGCTGTAAGTCTCTAGAAAGTTGTCCATTTCTTCTATGTTTTCAAATTTGTTGGCACGTTATTGTTCATAGTATTCTTTATGATTTTTTTTGTATTTCTGCAGTATCCTTTGAAATTTCTCTTTTTCATTTCTTATTTTGTTTATTTGGGTTTTTTCTCTACTCTTCCTGGTGAGTCTGGCCTGCAGTTTTGTCAATTTTGTTTACCCTTTCAAAGAACCAGCTCTTGGTTTATTAATTTTTTCTATTGTTTTTTGAATCTCTATTTTATTGATTTCCTCTTTGATCTTTATGATTTCCTTCCTTCTGCTGACTTTGGGTTTTGTTCGTTCTTCTTTTTCTAATTCATTTAGGTGGTGGGTTAAGTTGTTGATTTGAGATTTTTCTTCTTTTTTGAGGAAAGCCTGTATCACTATGAATTTTCCTCTATCACTATGAATTTTCCTCTAAGCACTACTTTTGCAGCATCCCATAGATTTTGAATGGTTGTGTCTTCATTATCATTTGTCTCGAGGTATTTTTTAATTTCCTTTTTGATTTCCTCATAGACCCATTGGTTTTTCAGTAGCATGTTGTTTAGTCTCCATGTAGTCAGTTTTTTCTCATTTCTTTTCCTGTGGTTGATTTTTAGTTTCACGCCATTGTGGTCAGAGAAGATGCTTGGAATAAGTTCTATATTCTTGAATTTGTTGAGATTAATTTTGTGCCCCAGTACATGGTCAATCCTAGAGAATGTTCCATGTGCACTTGAAAAGAATACATATTCTGATTTTTTTTTGGATGTAATGTCATGAAAATATCAATTAAGTCTAACTTTTCTACTGTGTTGTTTAGGTTCTCTGTTGCCTTATTGATTTTCTGTCTAGAGGATCTGTCCATTGATGTGAGTGGGGTGTTAAAGTCTCCTACTATGATTGTATTCCCATCAATTTCTCCTTTTGTGTCTGTTAGTATTTGTTGTATGTATCTGGGTGCTTCTATATTAGGAGCATATATTTTGACAATTGTAATATCCTCTTCTTAAATGGATTCTCTTATCATTAAATAGTGTCCTTCTTTGTCTTTCTCTATGGCCTTCATTTTTTTTTTATTTTGTCTTTTTTTCTTTTCAGGGCCGCACCCATGGCATATGGAGGTCCCAGGCTAGGGGTCTAATTGGTGCTCCAGCTGCCGGCCTATGCTACAGCCACCACAACACCAGATCCGTGCCATGTCTGTGACCTACACCACAGCTCATGACAATGCCAGATCCTTAACCCACTGAGCAAGCCCAGGGATAAACCCCAACCTCATGGTTCCTAGATGGACTCATTTCTGCTGCACCATGATGGGAACTCCTGGCCTTCATTTTTAAGTATATTTTGTCTGATATGAGCATTGAAACTCCTGCTTGCCTGTCTTTTCTGCTGGCATGAGATATCTTTTCCCATCCCCTCACTTTTTTTTTTTGTCTTTTGTCTTTTTTGTTGTTGTTGCTATTTCTTGGGCCGCTCCCGCGGCATATGGAGGTTCCCAGGCTAGGGGTTGAATCAGAGCTGTAGCCACCGGCCCACGCCAGAGCCACAGACTGGCCCACGCCAGAGCCACAGCAATGCGGGATCCGAGCCACGTCTGCAACCTACACCACAGCTCACGGCAACGCCGGATCGTCAACCCACTAAGCCAACCCACTGAGCAAGGGCAGGGACCGAACCCACAACCTCATGGTTCCTAGTCGGATTGGTTAACCACTGCGCCATGACGGGAACTCCCCATCCCCTCACTTTTAATCTGTATGTGTCTTTGGCCCTAAGGTGAGTCTCTTGTAGATAGCATATCGTATTGTATGCTCTTGCTTTTTTATCCAATCTGCCACTCTGTGTGTCTTTTGATTGGATCATTCAGTCCACTGACATTTAAGGTAATTATTGATAAATATGTATTTATTGCCATTTTCAAGCTTGTTTTCCAGTTGATTCTATGTTTCTCCTTTGTTTCTTTCCTTTTTTGGTTGGATGATTTCCATTTATTTAATGCTTGTGTACTTTTCTTTTTAATTTTTGTGAATGCAATGTTTGGTTTTGATTTGTGGTTGCCCTATTTTTCAAGTATGTTAACCCCTTCCTATATCTGCTAGCTTTAGCCCAGTAGTCATATAGGCTCAAACAGATTATAATAAAAGAATATAGATTTTCTTACTTTCCTTCCCCACATTCTATGATTTTGAAGTCCCTTTTTAACATCTTCATTTTTGTCCTATTGCTGTTCCTTTTGTTTAGCATCACTTTTACAGTATGTTTTTTTTTTCCTTTTATATCTGTATGCTGGCTTATTTAAGTGATTAACTCCACCATATTTCTTCTTACTTCTTTTTTATTTAGAGAAGCCCTTTCGGTATTTCTTTTAGAATATATTTAGTATTTCTGTACTCCTAGTTTTTGTTTGTTGGAGAAATTCTTTATTTTTCTATTTTAAATGATATTCTTTCTGAGTAGAGTATTCTAGGCTGCAAATTTTTCCCTTTTAGAACTTTGAATATATCTTGCCACTCTCTTCTGGCCTGTAGTGTTTCTGTAGAGAAATCAGCTGATAAGCCTTAAGGGGGTTCCCTTATAAATAACTTGGTTTTTCACTTGCTGCCTTGAGAATCCTCTCTTTATCTTTAACTTTGCCATTTTTATTATAATATGTCTTTGTGTGGGCCTGTTTGGGTTCAACTTGTTTGGGATCCTCTGCTTCCTATATCTTAATGTCAGTTTTCTTTAGATTTGGAAAGTTTTCAAGGCATAATTATTCAAGTATACTTTCAATCCCCTTTTCTTTTTCTTCTCCCTCTGGAATTCCTATTATGCATAGATTGGCCCACTTTATATTATCCCATAGATGTATTATATTGCTTTCATGTTTTTTTCATTTGGTTTTCTGTCTGCTGACCTGATTAGGTGATTTCCATTATTATATGTTCCAAGTCACTGTTTCATTCCTTTGCATTTTTCATTCTGCTCTTTGGTGACTTTAGCTCAGTTTGAATCTCTGCAAATGAATTTTCTAATTTTTCTTGGTTCCTCCTTATATTTTCTAGTTCCTTTCTAAAGTAATCTGCGTTACCGTTTATATCCACTCTTAATTCCTTCATATTTACCTTTAATTTCCTTTTGAGTTGAATGTCTATTAGACTGAAGAGGTCTGTTTCATTGTTTGCTGCTTCATGTGAATTCTCCTGTTCCTTTAACTGGGAATCATTCCTGAGCTTCTTCATTTTGCTTATATTTTTCTTTTTCTGTGCGTTTATGGAAACCAAACTGTAGTCTTGGAGGGCTATTTCTATGCAAGAGAGCCCCTTTGTATTTTGTGGGGGTTACTGCTTATTTTTGGTTTGGGAGTTTGGATATTTGCTGTCTCTTTCTTTGATGTGAGCAGGCTATTATTCCCAGAGTGCTGAGTGTGTTTCCATGGAGAAGGAGGCAGTGGGTAGGGGTAATATTCAGTGGCTGGTTGCTGGACTCTTGACAGTAGCAAGGACCTGCAGGAAGGTGGCTCAGGCTACTCCTAGTTGCAAGGCCCTGGGAAGTGGTAATGAGCCTCAGGCAGATTTAGGGGGTGCTGGAGCATTTGACAGTGGCAGTGGCAGGGTGTGTGAGTTCCCAGGGAAGCAAGAGCAACAACAGGTGATGTTTGGTTGCAATGCCCTCCTCTGTGTTGCCCTCTGAGTTGATTGGGGCAGCAAGTGATACCTGCTCACAGACCCCTAGTGGTGGTGGGCCACACCCACCTCTGGATTCAGAGATAATTGTGGTGGTTTGCCCCTGTCACCTGTAGACCATGCAAGAAGTACCCCCTCCTGCTCAGCCCATGCATGAGGTGCTGCACAGGCTGCTTCTAGTTGCAGGGTCTTGGAAAATGACAGTGATCAAGCATGTGTGGGCACTGCCCAGAGTGTTTGGCAGTGGCAGCAGAGGGCAGCATGTTCCCAGGGGAGTGAGAGCAACAACAGGTGGTACCCAGTTGCAGTGCCCTCTTTTTTTGCTGACCTCTGCAGTGACTGGGACCATAGGTAGAGCCTGTTCACAGATGCCTGGTAGTGGCAGGCTATCCCTCCCTCTAGTTTCTGAGATGACTGCTGTGGTTTATCCCTGCTGCCTGTAGATCATGCAAGAGATACTGCATCACACTTAGCATCCCACTGCCCTTAGCCCACACAAGAGATGCCCAGCCACCTATAGCCACATGAGTAGTACTTGGTCTCCCGTAGCCCAAGCAAGTGGCCTCTTACCACCCATAGCTTGCTCCAGAGGCACCCAGCCTTCTGAGAGCCCACATGTGTGCAGGGGAAAATTCCTATGATAGTCAGCCCCTCTTCCTCTTGCCCTCCCCAACAACAGTGCCTTGCTTCTCCTGTGGGCCTAGACCACCTCCTGGGTTTCCTAGACTGTGGTATTCCACTCCCAGCCTGTGGCATACTGCTCCCTAGCCCCTCAGGCTGTCTCCACACAGCCAACCCTAGTCCTCTCCCCTGAACCAACCTCCAGAGCCTGAGTATCAGTGGCCGCCCCTGCCCAAGTGTCTCAGGCTATGGTGTCTAGGGTGGTAGCGTAGATGATATGTGCAGCTCTCTCTATACTTTGCCCTCTTCAGCACAGCTGCTGTGCTTTTCTCAGCACCTTTGAGGTATCCCCATTGGTGAGGTGGCTTCCCAAGGTGTGGGTTCCTTTTCTTTTTCACAGCTCCCTCTCAGGAATGCTAGTCCCATCCTGATTCCTTTCTCTCTCTCTCTCTCTCTCTCTCTCTCTCTCTTTTTTTTTTTCTCTTTTGTTCTACCCAGTTATGTGGAGGGTTCTTGCCCTTTTTGGAGGTTTAAGTTCTTCTGCCAGCGTTCAGTAGATATTCTGTGCAAATCATTCTACATGTAGATGTGGTTTTTTGATGTGTTTGTGGGAGAAGTTGAGTGCAACGTCTTACTCCTCTGCCATCTTAACCCTTGGTCCCTCTTTGGATTAACTTTGAAATCAAATAATTATCTCAGATGGTAAGGAGATTAATTTAAGAGACAGTCTTTTTTTTTTTTTTTGTCTTTTCTAGGGCTGCACATGTAGCATATGGAGGTTCCCAGGCTAGGGGTTGAATCAGAGTGGCAGCTGCCAGCCTACACCAGAGCCACAGCAACATGGGATCTGAGTCACATCTGCGGCCCGTACCACAGCTCATGGCAGTGCAGGATCCTTAACCCACTGAGCAAGGCCAGGAATCGAACCCACAACCTCATGGTTCCTAGTCAGATTCATTAACCACTGAGCCACGACAGGAACTCCAAGGGATAGTCTTAATTGTGGTATTTGCCTTATTTTCCCAGCACATCTAAAATACTGTGATGGGGTGGGAGGAAACACAACCTAAAAGTTTTACTCAGCGGACAAAACTGAGGACATAAGTCCAGGCCACAGCATCTCAGAAAACTTGGAGGGGTTGCTCTGAAGAGGTTTGGGGGAGCAGGAGCCAGGATATAAAGGAGTTTTTGCAGCAAAGACCTGGTAGTGGGAATGTCAAAAATTACTGTTAATTAAAGAAAACCAGACATCTCAGGTGAATGGATTCAGAGCTTTTCTATGTTTGGGAAGATGAAGATGCAGAGTCTGGGCTCACTGCAATCATCCCTTTGATGTGCATGTGAGCTTGTCCCTTATCCCACCCAAGCCTCAGTTTCTTTGTATAATGGAGTACAGTGATACTGGCATAAAGATTAAGTAAGAAATTGCACGTGAAACTTTCCAGTGCTTGGGACATTATAGGCATGCAGTGTCATCATATTTATTATTTTTTTTATTTTCAGTGGGAAATCCAAGATTCTTTTTTTTTTTTGTCTTTTTGTTGTTGTTGTTGTTGTTGTTGTCCAAGATTCTTTACAGGACATTTTGGTAACTGGACTGGTCAGTGGACTTTCTTCATGTCACTGGGACAACTTCTAGCAACAAGCAGCCTTACTCAATTTTTTTTATAGACACTAGTTTTATTTTTTAGATTCCACATATAAGTGATATGATATCATACAGTATTTATCTTTGTCTGATTTCACTTAGTATAATACCCTCCAACTCCATCCATGTTGTTGCAAATGGCATTACTTCATTCTTTTTATGGCTGAGTAGTATTCCATTGCATTTATGTCACACATTTTCTTAATCCATTCATCTGCCAATGGACATTTAGGTTGCCTTCATATCTCAGCTATTGTAAATAGTGCTGCTGTAAACATTGGGGTGCACATATCTTTTCAAAATAGTGTTTTCATTTTTTTTGAATATGTACCCAGGAGTGGAATTGCTGGGTTATATGGTACTTCTATTTTTAGTTTTTCAGGAAACTGACATGCTGTTTTCCACAGTGGCTGCACCAATTTGCATTCCCACCAACAGTGCACAAGTGTTCCCTTTTCTCCACATTATCACCCATACTTGCTATCTGTTGTCTTTTTTATGATGGCCATTCTGATAGGTATGAGGTGATAGCTCATTGTGGTTTTGACTGCATTTCCCTGATGATTAGTGATATTGAGCATCTTTTCATGTGCCTGTTGGCCATCTGTATGTTTCCTTTTGACAAATACCTGTTCAGATCCTCTGCTCATTTTGTAATCAAGTGGTTAGTTTTTTGATATTGAGTTGTATGAGCAGTTTACATATTTTGGGTAATAACCCCTTATCAATTATATCATTAGCAAATATTTTCTTCCCACTTATTTGATTGTCTTTTCATTTTGTCAATGATTTCCTTTTCTGTGAAAAACCTTTAAGTTTAATTAGGTCCCATTTGTTTATTTTCACTTTTATTTCCTTTGTTTTAGGAGATGATTCAGAAAAAATTGCTGTGATTGATGTCAAAGACTGTTCTACCTATGTTTTCCTCTAGAAGTTTTATTGTTTCCAGTCTTACATGTAGGTCATTTAATTCAATTCGAGTTTATTTTTGTGCCTGGTGTTAGGGTTCCAGTTTCTTTCTTCAACATGTCACTATCCAGGTTTCCCAGCACCAGTTACTGAAGAGATGGTCTTTCCTCCATTGTCCATCCTGCCTCCTATGTCATTTCACTCACTGGAGAGCCGTTCTTCTCCACCTTGCCTGCATCTTGTCTAGTTCCCACCCCTCTTTCCTGCCTCTGATGTTGATCTCCCTCCAGTGTTGGCTTGTGTCCCCAGTTGTGGCCAGTGTATAAGGCCAGTCGTGCACCTTGAGAACACCTGACCAAGATCAACTCCAGTCAGGGAGCCATCATGTGACCAGTGCTGCTTTTCTGTCTGCCCCCTGTGACCTGTGATTACCCGGAGGCTGATGTTCACACTCCATTTCTTCCCAGGACCTGAGCTAAGCCTTTATTTGTGTAAAACCTGAAAGTCCTTCAGCAGGTTGAATTAAATTAACCATTTTTCTCAGATGGGCTTATGTGCCTGTGCTCTATTCCTTGGCAGATCCTTTGAGCTTCTTTAGAAGGTGGCTAACCAGCAGATGGTTGTTAAACTTACAGAGAATCTCATTCAGAGTTTAAGGATTTGAACTTGGTGACTCAATGGCAGAACAGATAATTGAACCAAAGTTTGTTACCTTATAGTTTTCTTCTGGAAGATCTCAAAAATTTCCTGGTTGATCTATAAACAGCATTTATTTTTCATTTTTATTTTTTGCTTTTTAGGGCTGCACCCATAGCACATGGAGGTTCCCAGGCTAGGAGTCCAATCGGAGCTACAGCTGCTGTCCTATGCCACAGCCATAGCAACACAGGATTCCAGCTGCATCTGCAACCTATACCATAGTGCAAAGTAAAGCCGGATCCTTAACCCACTGAGCAAGGCCAGGGAATGAACCGGAAACCTCATGGTTCCTAGTCAGATTCCTTTCTGCTCTGCTACAATGGGAATTCCTATAAACAGCATTATTGATGCACCATCCTCTGTTACTGAATCACAGTGGCCCCTGCTCCCATCTATAAACTCTCCCAGACCCAGGATATCCACCCACTCATCAGTGAGTGACAGGCTTAGATTAACCCCATAATTCACACAACAGCAGCTGTTTGAAAGGATAAATCATATCCTCACAGCAAAGCCTAGACTAAAAAAGCTCAACCACTTACTAATGGTGAACTGCCGAGAATTTCGAAAAAAACCCTTCTTGGCTATGACTTCTGACGATTTTTGATCTTGCACATCGGTACTTGCTGGTTCCAGTGGCAGGCAGGGCCAGAGCCGAGTTGCCTCCTGGAAGCCACCGCCACCTCCCCCACCACTGCTGCCAGTGCTAGGACCCCAACCTGGCGGGGCAGCGCTGGGCATGGGTGCGTTCGGGCGTGGGTGCTGGCCACGAACAGCAAGTGGTGGCCAAGCTAGCAGGGATGGCTGGTGGTGGCGGGGGTGTGTGGGACAGCCCTTCTGGCTCAGCAGTATGGATCCAAGCCTTTTGAGAGAATGAGCTCTTTCCACTCCTGTAGTAGAAAAATGCTCGGTATCTTCTGAGTCATCACCATCATCATACAAGAAGAAAAAAGGAAAGCTAGAACATGGAGGATCATCAGGCTTTAAACAAAATTCTGACCATAGCAATGGATCATTTAACTTGAAAGCACTATCAGGAAGCTCTGGATGTAAGTCTGGCATTCTTGCTAAGGTTGTGAATTACATGAAGACAGGGCATCAGTGAGGAGATACACATCCTCTTACTTTAGAAGAAATTTTGCATGAAACACAACATTTAGATATTGGACTCAAGCAGAAACAATGGCTAATCACTGAGGCATTAGTCAGTAATCCCAAAACTGAAGTAATAGGTGGAAAGAATGCCTTAAAGCCCAACTACAACTCGAAAGATAAGAAGGCTCTGCATGGACCTAGAAACTATGCTAAGTGAAGTCAGCCATACAATGAGACACCAACATCAAATGTTTTCACTGACATGTGGAATCTGAAAAAAGGACAAACTGAACTTCTTTGCAGAACAGATGCTGACTCACAGACGTTGAAAAACTTATGGTCTCTGGAGGAGAGAGTTTGGGGGGTGGGGGGATGTGCCTGGGCTGTGGGATGGAAATCCTGTGAAATCAGATTGTTATGATCATTATACAACTACAGATGTGATAAATTCATTTGAGTAATAAAAAAATGGAAAAAAAAAAAAAGAAGGCTCTACTTAGTCTCTTAGATAAGCATGACCAGCGAGGCCTAGGAGGAATTCTTTGAGAAGACATAGAGGAAGGACTCCCCAATTCCCAGAAAGCCATCAAGGCTTTAGGGGACCAGATACTATTTGTAAATCATCCTGATAAGAAGAAAATTCTTTTCTTCAATGAGAAAAGCTGTCAGTTTTCTGTAAATGAAGAGTTTCAGAAACTGTGGAGGAGTGTCACTGTGGATTCGATGGATGGGGAGAACACCAAAGAGTATGTGAAGTGACAGGGTATCTCTTCCATGCAGGAATCCGTACCGAAGAAAGTGGCCCTTATTCAGAGAAGGAAGGAAAAAGCCTTCTCCCCAGAAAAAGCGACGGTTTAAGACTCACAGTGAGCACTTGGCTGGGGTGCTGAAGGGCTACTCATTGTGCCTGGCAAGTAGTGAACACTTTTGTCTAAGACCAAAGAGTTAGAAAGTCAAGATCTTCCTCGTTGACGCTGGGACGTGAAGACTGGCCGTCTCCCTATTCTCCTTCTGAGGACTGAGGAGAGGAGCATTTGAGTTTACAGAACAAGTGCAAATCACCAGACTCAAAGCTTATTGTAACTAATGGGCTAATGAGAAATGTGCTATTTCCTGTTACCCCCGGGTCACTTCTTGGGGGAAAGGCACTCAGCATGGCATGCAAGTGTCTTTGCTATTTATCTACTGATTCCTGGTTCCATTTTTCCTCTTGTATTACTTTAGAACAAGTTTGCCAATAGTCTTGAATGCCATATTTTTTTATTCCAAAAGAACATACTTATATTAAAATCATCTTAGAAGAAGCTCTAAAAAAAAAAGTGCTTGCTGGTTCACAGTGTTTCCTTCTGTGGTGAAGTAACTGTTAAGTGTTCTGTCTAATGTACTCCACAGAGTGAAGGATTTCCACTTTGGTCTTGTCATAATGATCAAGTAATGAGAAGATTAAGCAAGCCTGCCTAGTTTATTAAAGATTAATTCTATTAAAGTTTTGACTAAATTAAAGCCACATTAACTAAAACCAAAGAAAACACAAAATCAAACCATAACTCTGGCATCACTGCTTTTTATTTCTGTACTTTCCAAATAAATCTTATGACCAGAGTGCCTTTGCAGTACACGCTGTGCTATGCATGTTTATTGCCATGCTGATGGGCTGTTGTGGCTGTTTATACCATAAGAGGCACAACTGGAGGCTGGTCTTCTCAAGCACAGAAGGAAGTCTCAAGGCTCAAAGGAAGCCCTTGTTACCCTACAAATATATTCCATCTGTTCCTGGAAAAGTCAAATAAAATCAGTCCCTTGGTGACTGATTTTGTGTCAGTTTTATGGGTTTAGATAAAAGTTAGCATTCTACCAACAAATGGGTTGTTTTAAGTGTGTTAGACGGTCAATCCCATAACCATATAGGATGGCATCCCAGTTCCCAAAGGAAATGGATGCCATCCTATATGTCACAGCCTCATCTCCTGATACATGTTGGTTAAGACTATTTTTCTATACCATGGAAAGTAACATATAACTGGAATGTTGGCCTTAGAAAGCAACTTTGTGATTGGGGGAAATTTCAGAACACCCTTAGATAGTGCATCTATTATAAATGGTTTAGTTCTGCAACACTCAGAGCGTAAAAACTGGGTCAAACAACACATGAACCAAAAAAATGCCCCTGGCTGACAGAATGTGGGCAGGCTGTATTCATTGCTCATTTCTGTATCTACCAGCATTGTTGGCTTAATGTGTGATTTACACAGAGCTGCATACTCTCTAATGGGTTTGCTCCAGTCTCCATTCAAGAGGCCATATTGGGAGATAACGCTGTGCAGGGACCCCTCAATTTCCCATGGGGTGGGTTATGCTGATATAGTGAGACAGCGTGCAGGAATTTCTTCTGTTTCTTTTATCATGTCCTTCCATGTGGTTCCTCTTCCAGTTACTAAGAAGCAATGTGTTGCCTTGAAGGGAATTAGGTTGTTATCACAAGAATGCAAAGAAAAAGAAATAGCCCAATGCTCTTTTTGTGTGTGTTCAAAGTAGACTTTTTTTTTTTTTTTTTGCCTGTTTGTTTGTTTGTTTTCTGTTTCTTGGGCCGCTCCTACGGCATATGGAAGTTCCCAGGCTAGGGGTCTAATCAGAGCTGTAGCCGCTGGCCTAAGCCAGAAGCACAGCAACGCAGGATCCGAGACACGTCTGCAACCTACACCACAGCTCACGGCAACGCTGGATCCTTAACCCACTGAGTAAGGGCAGGTATCGAACCCTCAACCTCATGGTTCCTAGTCGGATTCGTTAACCACTGAGCCACGATGGGAACTCTTCCAAGTAGACTTTTAAAGTCTAGATCAGAAATAGTAGCTTTGAAAAGGCAATGTTTTTGTTTTGAAAATTAATGAATGAGGAAAAGGCCCTAGAAAATAAGAATGTGAAGACTCTGACAGAGGAGTAGCACAGCAATAACCTACAGTAACAGGCGGAAGGAGGACAGAGAGGGTAGAGGCCACCCTGTCCCAGGTTCATTGTGGCTGAGAGGAGAAGAGGGTAGACTGAAGTCCAATTGCAGAGGGTTTGCGGGTTCAGGGATGAGGGGACCTGGCCTGGGTTTGCTGGTGGAGGGTCGGGCTCATCATGGAGAGACAGCATCCCTCACCAGCAGTGTGGAGGCATCAGAAAGCCCAGCCAAAGCCTGCAGACCCTCCGCTGCCATGGCCTGGGCACCGAGCATCACTGCGCAGGGGCATATTGCTGTGCTGCCTTCGTAGTCTCTGGTGGTAGCTCAACTGCTGCTCTCATCTCTGTGGACCCACCCGCAGAACAGATGCTCACCTGTTCCCTGAGACTCTTTGAACCCTAATTGGAAACTCCCCCTTTCAGTGGCCCAGAGTGTTGTAAGCATTTCCAAATGGCTTGCAGAGTCAGACACAAGATAGAAGAATGAAAACAAAGAGGAGTGGAAGGTTATTTTTAAAGTCCTTTTTGGGGTCAAATTTTTTGGAAGACCTGAACCGGAAGACTAGCAGTGGCAATCAGGCCAGTGGTGGCTTGAGACTTATGTGAGGAGCTACTGTGAAGAAAGTTCTAGGATCTGTTAGAAACAGCGAGGGGGGGTGAGGGAGGAAAGAGGCAGAGACAGGAGCAATGAGATCTCAAGCAGGTTCATCCACCGACAGAATGGCATAGAGTACTGAGCAGAGAGAACACAGGCTCCCCTGGCAGCTTAGGGAGCAGCTAGGTAGGTAGGGAAAGGGGTAGTTTCTATTTTTAGCACATTTCTATTTTTAGCACAGGTTCCTGCTGGAGTAAGAAACAGAGAAAATACAAGTTATGTTGTTAGAATTTAACAGTTTCTCCAGCTAATCTTGTCTTGTAGCTTTGTGTTTCATTTTGTATAGTTACCACCTAAAACTCCCCCTTCCCCTTTGATAACCAGAAGTTTGTTTTCTATGTCTGCGAGTTTAATTCTGTTTTATAAGTAAGTTAATTTGTATCATTTTTATTCCACCGATAAATGCTATCACATATTTGTCTTTCTCTAGGTCTATCCATGTTGCTACAAGTGAAATTATTTCTTTTTTTTTTGTCTTTTTGTCTTTTTGTTGTTGTTGTTGCTATTTCTTGGGCCGCTCCCACGGCATATGGAGGTTCCCAGGCTAGGGGTTGAATCGGAGCTGTAGCCACCGGCCTACGCCAGAGCCACAGCAACACGGGATCTGAGCCGCGTCTGCAACCTACACCACAGCTCACGGCAACGCCGGATCGTTAACCCACTGAGCAAGGGCAGGGACCGAACCCGCAACCTCATGGTTCCTAGTCGGATTCGTTAACCACTGTGCCACGACGGGAACTCCTATTTCATTATTTTTATGACTTAGTAATAGTCAATTGTGTGTGTGTGTATGTATACACTATATCTTTATCCATTCCTCTGCTGATGGCCAGTTGGATTTCTTCCATGTCTTGGCTATTGTAAGTAGTGCTGCAATGAACACTTGGTGCATGTAATTTTTTTTAATTACTCAATGAATTGATTACATTTATAGTTGTGCAATGATCATCACAATCCAATTTTATAGGATTAATTTTCTTTACTATAGTTGATTTATAATGTTCTGTCAATTTCTCACAGTTATATGTGCATGTACTTTTTGAATTAGGGCTTTTATCTTTTCTGTGTAGCTGCCCAAGAGTAAGATTGCTGGATCATATGCTTGCTCTATTTTCAGTTTTTTAAAGAATCCCCATACTGTTTTCCATAGTGGCTGCACCAGTTAACATTCCCACCAACAGTGTAGGAGGATTCCCTTTTCTCCACACCTTCTCCAGCATTTATTATTTGTACACTTCTTGATGGTGGCCATTCTAATCAGTGTGAGGTAATACCTCACTGTAGTTTTGATTTGTACTTCTCAAATAATTAGTAATATTGAGCACCTTTTCATGTGCCTGTTGGCCATCTGTATGTTTTCTTTGGAGAAATGCCTATTTTGATGTTCTTCCCATTTTTAATTGGGTTTGTTTTTTTGTGTGATATTGAGCTGCATGAGCTGTTTTATACTTTGGATATTTAACCCCTTGTCAGGTTGCAAATATTCCATAGGTTGTCTTTTCATTTTGTTGATGGTTTCTTTTGCTGTACAAAATATCTTAAGTTCAATGAGGTCCTATTTGTTTATTTTTGCTTCTGTTTCCATTACTCTAAGAGACAGATCCAAAAAAATGTTGCTGTAATTTATGTCAAGAGTATTCTGCCTATGTTTTCCTCTAGGAGTTTTAGAGTATCCAGTCTTACATTTAAGCCTTTTTTTTTTTTTTTTTTAGTATATTTTTGTATATAGTGTTAGAGAATGTTCTAATGGAGCTCTCCGGTTTTCCCAGAACTTATCGAAGAGAGTGTCTTTTCTCTATTATATAATTTTGTCTCCTTTGTCATAGATTAATTGACTGTATGTTCATGGATTTGTTATTTTCCCAAGTTGTTTTTTTGTTTGTTTGGTTTTTGGGTTTTTGTTTGTTTGTTTTGTCTTTTTGCCATTTCTTGGGCCGCTCCCACAGCATATGGAGGTTCCCAGGCTAGGGGTCTAATCGGAGCTGTGGCCACCAGCCTACACCACAGCTCACAGCAACGCCGGATCATTAACCCACTGAGCATGGGCAGGGACCGAACCCACAACCTCATGGTTCCTAGTCGGATTCGTTAACCACTGCGCCATGACAGGAACTCCCCAAGTTGTTTTTGCTATTCACAGTCTTTTGTGTTTCCATATACCTTTTAAAATTATTTTAGTTCTGTGGAAAATGCCATTGGTAATTTGATAGGCATTGCATTGAATCTGTAGATTGCCTTGGGTAGTATGGTCTTTTTTCTTTTTGTGTTTTTAGGGCCTCACCTGAGGCATGTGGAGTTTCCCAGGCTAGGTGTCAAATCAGAGCTATAGCTGCTGGACTACAACACAGCCGAAGCAATGCAGGATCCAAGCCATATCTGCAACCTACACCACAACTCAGGGTAACACCGGATCCTTAGCTCACTGAGTGAGGTCAGGGATCGAGCCTGCATCCTCATGGATACTAGTCAGATTTCCACTGAGCCACGATGGTAATTCCCCAGTAGTATGGTCATTTTAACAGTATTTATTATTCCAATCCAAGAACTCAGTACATATTTCCATCTGTGTCATCCTCAGTTTCTTTCATCAATGTCTTATTGTTTTCAGAGTACTTTTATTCCTAGATATTTTGTTCTTTTTGTTGTGGTAGTAAATGAGATCATTTCCTTAATTTCTCTTTCTGATGTTTTGTTGTTAGTGACTACAAATGCAACAGATTTCTGTATATTAATTTTGTACCCTGCAACTTTGCCAAATTCTCTAATGAGCTCTAGTAGTTTTCTCTTGGCATCTTTAGGTTTTTCTATGTATAATATCATGTCATCTGGAAACAGTGAGTTTCAATTCTTTTTTTTTTAGGGCCGCACCCAAGGCAGATGGAGGTTCCCAGGCCAGGGGTCGAATCAGAGCTGTAGCTGCCAGCCTATGCCACAGTCACAGCAACACAGGATCAGAGCTGCATCTGTGACCTACACCACAGCTCAAGGCAACACTGGATCCTTAACCCACTGAGTGAGGCCAGGGATTGAACCCACAACTTCAAGTTTACTAGTCAGGTTTGTTAACCACTGAGCCACAATGGGGGATGCCAGTTTCAATTCTTTATTTCCAATTGGATGCCTTTTATTTCCTTTTCTTTGATTGCTATGGCTATCTATGGTGAATTAAAAATGGTGAGAGTGAGCTTCTTTTTCTTTTTCTTGTTCTTTTTTTTTTGTCTTTTGTCTTTTGTCTTTTTAGGGCCACACCCATGGCATATGGAGGTTCCAAGGCTAGGGGTCAAATCAGAGCTACAGCTGGTGGCCTATGCCACAGCCATAGCAATGCCAGATCTGAGCCATGTCTGCAACCTACACCATAGCTCACGGCAACACCAGATCCTTAACCCACTGAGCGAGGCCAGGGATCGAACCCTCGACCTCATGGTTCCTAGTCAGATTCACTTCCACTGTGCCACAATGGGAACTCCTCTTGTTCTTGGTCTTATAGGGAATACTTTCAGCTTTTCACTGTTAATTATGTTAGTTCTGGGTTTGTCTTATGTGGCCTTTATTATGATTAGATATTTTCCCTCTATGCTGACTTTCTGGAGAGGTTTTTTTTTTTTTAATCATAAGTGGATATTGAATTTTATCAAAAGCTTCTCCTGCATCTGTTGAGATGATCATATGATTTTTTGTCTTTGTTTTGTTTTATTGTCTTTTTAGGGCCACACCCATGGCATGTGGAAGTTCCCAGGCTAGGGGTCGAATCAGAGCTGTAGCTACCAACCTATACCACAGCCATAGCAATGGCAGATACAAGCCAGATCTGCAACCTACACCACAGCTCATGGTGATGCCAGATCCTTAACCCACTGAGTGAAGCCAGGAATCGAACCTGCATGGATACTAGTCAGACTTGTTTCCACTGAGCCACAACAGGGACTCTCTAGCCTTCAATTTGTTAATGTGCTCTACCACACTGATTGATTTGCAGATATTAAAGAATCCTTGCCTGAGATAAATCCTACTTGATTATGGTGTATGATTCTTTTAATGTATTGCTGGATTCAGTTTACTAGTATTTTGTTGATGATTTTTGTATGCTCATCAGTGATATTGGCCTGTAGTTTTCTTTTTCTGTGATATCTTTGTCTGGTTTTGGTATAAGGGTGATGGTGAACTTATAGAGTAAGTTCAGAAGTGTTCCTTCCTCTGCAGATTTTTGGAAATTTTTCAGGAGGATAGGTGTTAACTTGTCTCTAAATATATGGCGAAAATTTACCTGCTAAGCCAACTGGTCTTGCGCTTTAGTTTTTTTTGAAAATTTTAACATTACTGATTCAGTTTCAGTGTTGGTAATTGATCTGTTCATATTTTCTATTTCTTCCTGGTTCAATATTGGGAGGTTGTACCTTTCAAAGAACTTTTCCATTTCTTCTAGGTTGTCCATTTTATTGGCATATAGTTGCTTGTCGTGATCTCTTATGATCCTGTGTTTTTCCATGGTGTTGGTTGTAACTTCTTTTTCATTTCTGATTTTATTGATTTGGGCCCTCTCTCTTTTTTCTTGTTAAGTCTGGCTAAAGGTTTATAATTTTTTTTTTATCTTTTCAAAGAACCAGTTTTTGTATTTTGGGGGGTTTTTTGGCCATGGCTGCTTCATGTGGAAGGAAGTTCCTGGACCAGGCATTGAACTCAAGGCATGGCAGTGACCAGAGCCACTGCAGTAACAACACTGGCTCCTTAACCCACTGTACCACAGAGAACTCCTCAAAGGCCCAGCTTTTGGTTTCATTGATTTTTATTTTTCTTTCTTTTGTTTTTAGTCCATATTTCATTTATTTCCACTCTGGTCTTTATGATTTCTTTCCTTCTGCTAATTTGTGTTTTTTGTTTGTTTTTCTTTCTCTAGTCCCCTTAGATGTAGGTTCAGTTATTTATTTGAGATTTCTCTTGCTTCATGCAGTTAGAGTATTGCTGTAAACTTCCCTCGTAGGACTATTCTTGCTGCATCCCATAGGTTTTGGATTACTGTGTTTTCATTGTCATTTGTCTCTAAATATTTTTTAAATTTCCTCCTTGATTTCTTCAGTGATCCATTGGTTGTTTAGTAGCATATTGTTTAACCACCATGTGTTTGTGGTTCTTGCAGTTTTTTTTTTTTTTTCTTGTAGTTGATTTCTAGTCTCATAGCATTGTGGTCAGAAAAGATGCTTGATATGATTTCAGTTTTCATAAATTTACAGAGGCTTGGCTTAGACTATGATCTATCCTTAAGAATGTTTCATGTGCACTGCAAAAGGATGTGAATTCTGCTGAATTTGGATGGAATGCTCTATATACATCAATTAAGTCCATTTGGTCTAATGTGTCATTTGATCTGTCCATTGATGTAAGTGGGGTATTAAAGTCCCCTACTATTATTGTGTTACTGTCAATTTTTCCTTTATGTCTGTGAATATTTGCCTTTATATATTAGGATGCTCCTATGTTTGGTGCATATATTTTCTAGTTGTTATTTCTTTTTCTTGGATCGATCCCTTGATTATTATTTAGTGTCCTTATTTTTCTCTTGTAACAGTCTTTATTTTAAACGCTATTTTGTCTGATATGAGTATTGCTACCCTGGCTTTCTTTTGATTTCCATTTGTGTGGCATGCCTTTTTCCATCCCTCTCACTTTCAGTCTGTATGTATCGCTAGATCTGAAATGAGTTTCTTGGCAACATATTTATGGGTCTTGTTTTTGTATCCCTTCATCCAGTCTATGTCTTTTAGTTGGAGCATTTAGTGCATTTACATTTAAAGTAAGTACTTATACATTTGTCCTTATTGCTATTTTGTTAATTATTTTGGATTTTTGTAGGTCTTTTTTTTCCTTTCCTCTTTTTGTTCTCATCTCTTGTGATTTGATGACTATCTTTAATGTTACGTTGGGGTTCCTTTTTATTTTTTGCCTGTGTGTCTATTATAGATTTTTGGTTTGTGGTTACCATGAAGTTTTTGTATAGCAGCCTCTGTGTGTGTGTGTGTGTGTGTGTGTGTGTGTGTGTGTGTGTGTGTGTGATTGTTTTAAGCTTCTGAACTCTTAATTTCAAAAGAGATTTTGTTTATTTATTTATTTTTCATTTTTTGGCCATGGTATGTGGAAGTTCCTAGGCCAGGGATTGAACCCACACAACAAGTGACCCAGGCCACTGTAGTGACAACACCAGATCTTTAACCCTCTGTTCCACAAGATAACTCCTCAAATGCACTTTAAAAACTCTGTATTCTTTTCCACTTATGAGTACTATTTTGTTCTCGTATTTTACATGTAAGTGTTTTGTATATCCCTTAACTATTTATTGTGGATACAGGTGATTTTACTACTTTTGTCTTTCAACTTCCCTAGTAGATTCATATGTGAATGATTTCCTACCTTTATGTATTTTTGCCTTTACCAGTGAATTTTTCATTTTGTAATTTTCTTGTTTATAGTTGTGGCATTTTCTTTTTCACTTAGAGAAGTTCCTTTAACAATTGTTATAAAGTTGGTTTGGTGGTGCTGAATTCTTTTAGATTTTGCTTGTCTGCAAAGCTTTTGATTTCTGGCCATGAGGTTTAAGAGGAAGTAGTATGCAAAACCTCTAGGAAGTTATCAGAATGGGGAGGAGGATGTCTTTCTCTCCCTTTCTTCTCCCTGTTGTCTAGTATGTAGAGGTGATGACTGGAGTTGAAGCAATCATCTTGGACCATGAGATGAATTTGAGAATGGAGAGTATGGAGAGTATGCATACTGGAGCAATGACGTTAAAGGACTCTGAGTCATCATAGCAGATCTGAATTGCCTATGTGTAATGCTATGAGAGAAAAAGAAACTTTTATGTCATTTTATCTGCAGGTTTTTTTTGCATTTTTCATTCTTATATCTGAATGGCATTTCAGCTACTCTTCTTCCATTCAGTCTTGACTCTCACCTTTGGTCCTTTTCTCAGAGATAAAATTGTCAACATTTTGGTGGCATATGTTTGCTCTTGCCCAGTGTTTCAGTTTATCTATTTAATGGCACTTATTGCCTGCTTGGCCTTGCCACACTTCACTATTTATGCATGTCTGTCCCACCCAGGAGAGTCCCTGGGTCAGAGACTCTCATCTTAACCATGTATCAGAGTTATCTATGAAGCTCTGTAAAAACAGGTCAGAACCCACTACAGACACATCTCATCAGAATTTTTGATTTGGAACAGGTTTTTCTGATAATGATTTAGAGTTGATAAACACTCACCTAGTGAGTGCTGAGCATTCCATGTCCAGTGGAAAGCCCCATGTAAGACAGTAAATATTTCTTAAATGGAAGGAAGGAAGGAATGAATGATGAAAACTTTGGAAGTGATATTTTTCTATTTAATCATTGGAAACCAAATAATAAGAAACAAAGTCAGAGATCATTCAAAGAAGTTAAATAATTCCTTTGAGACAATTTCACTTCTTCCAATTCTGAAAAGCCATCAGAAGTATCTGTGTGTTCATATATTGAAAATGTCTCTAAGCTTCACTTCTTATGTGACAATGACTAGATGTTTAGAAGTTTTGTTACTGAAACTTGCCTTATTTTGGTGTCCTCAATTTCCAAGTAATGCATTGTAAAAAAGTAAAATAGACTTTCTTTGGAGGGCACTCACACCTTCATTGTTTCACTTACTATTCAGCAATTATGAGGCCTGTGGAGCCGGAGAAATACTCAGAAGAAACTTTTCCAGCCTAGCTGTCCTCCCCTTTATTCTGATGGAGTTACAGGTTTGGAGTCTGGATTGAGGCAGGCAGTACTGAATCAGAGTTTCTGAAGGTCACTTGCACCTTCACCCTGGGCAGTTGTCATGGAGCTGTGAAGCATGAAATTTTTCTGAAAAAAATTGAGTATAGACTGATCTGAGCTTTGTTAAAGTCTGGGTCAACTGTTCCTCCATGGTGACTATGTCAATGGCAGATTCAGAAAAAGTTATGCTATTCATTCCTCACTTTTTCTTGGTAAAATGAAGGTAGGCTAGAAAGCCTAACATGGTAATACAATGTCCCAGGACTTTAACAATGTCGTGAAAAAAAGGCCAAAAAAGTCTCTGTGGTCAAAATGACCTGGGTAGATCAATGCCCCTTAAGACTTGGCGTAAATGTGTCAGAGCCATTCACCCATTGGCAGTTCTTGTTAAGAGCAGAATAAATACAAAAGGGATATCACCAATGGCCTGAGGGATTGGGGATAAGATAGCAGGTACTGCTGAAAGAGTGTAGATGGCCATGGGGGGAATTTAGATGTGTGAGTAGTTCTGAGTAGCAGAGTATTCTTTGACACGACACAGTCCCTTCAGCTGTCTGGTTCTCACCCTCTCCCTTGTTTGGTCAGTAGTCACATGGCAATCATTTCCTATGCACTTCATGTGCCAGGCCACCATGCTAAGTTCTGAATATCTCTATCTATCTATCTATCTATCTATCTGTATGTATGTATGTATGTATGTGTATACACACACACACACATACAGGTTTTTCTGATAAAGATTTAGAGTTGAGAAACACTCACCTAATGAGTGGTGAGCATTCCATGTCCACACACACACACACACACACACACACACACACACACAGCCCGTGGGCTCAAATTAGAATGGGTCTCTCTCAAACCCTCCCAGCAACCACAAGGCTCTTTTGGGTCAGTGATAGCTGATGTAGTGTTCCCAGTGTCACTTAACTCTATGTAACACTTATGGCCTCTGGGGAAAGTTGGATTAGGAATAGGGTGGGCACAAATGTTCAGGAGCTGATGCCCAGACACCATAGGGCAGAGGTAATTGTCAACGTGGAGGGCTTTCTGGGGAGAGAGGGTAGCAGACACCACAGGGGGCACCAATAGATAGGCTGTTTTTACTGGGGGGTGGGGTGGGGCTCTACTAAAAGGCAGTAAGAACAGAGATGGGTTGGGCACAGAGCATAGCCTTAGTGATGGAGTGGCTGGTCAGGAACTGGCACATGGTAAATAGGCTGGTCAAGACTAGAGCCAGAGGAGCAGGTCAGAACAGGAAAGCCAACACAGCATCTCAGGCTGGGTGGGGATGACGGCCTGCTTCTTCAGTCACTTATTAAAAAATATTTGGAGTTCCAGTCATGGCTCAGTGGTTAACAAACCTAACCAGTATCCATGAGGATGTGGGTTCAATCCCTGGCCTTGCTCAGCGGGTTAAGGATTCAGCGTTGCTGTGAGCCATGGTGTGGGTTGCAGACATGGCTCAGATCCCGAGTTGCTGTGGCTGTGATGTAGGCCGGCAGCTGGAGCTCCAATTCGACCCCTAGCCTGGGAACCTCCATATGCTGCGGGTGCAGCCCTAAAAAGACAAAGGACAAAAGACAAAAAAAAAATTATTGTTAAGTATAAAGGGGAACAACATTTTCCACCCCAAAATGTGTCTCTTTGGCAAGAGGATTGTTTTAGGCTGGTTATTTTTAAGAAACAGAAGCCTCAGAAAGTCTTTCTTTTAATCTCCCCCTTTACTGCCTAAAAAATTTTAGGTAAAGGGCTTGGTCCAGGAAGGGCACCATCATCACAAAATGTGGGCTGGGTGGGGTGTGGGGGAGACCTGGCAGGAACTGGAGACCAAAACCCTCTTTGTGTCCTTTTTTTTTTTTTTTTTTGCCAAATATTTGCTTTTCCCCCTCTATGTGAACTGCCCTCTGAAGTCCCATACAAGCCTCGATTGCCTAACTCATCCTTGGCCCTCCTGTTCTTATGGGGCTCCCATTTGTACATAATTAGATTTGGTTTTCCCTTATGTCCTACACAGTTTATCGGGACCTGGCCACCTCCACAAGCCTCAGTTTATCCCAGGATTTCTCTCAAGTTCTATTTCTAGCCATATTGGACATCCTTCAGATGCTAAGCCCTTCAGGTTGCCCATATTTAAGAGAGATACTTTAGATGGTGGTCTATAGATTTTCTTTTAGAAGATGTATATGTGTGATTTGATTAGCTTGGTGCAAGTGTTAGTAGCTTAGGGGGTCAGGGCAAGGGCTGAGGCTGGCATTGGGACTATGGTTGGGGTTGAGTTAGGGTTATGGGTTATGGCTGGGATTTAGGCTGTAGTTATGGTTTATTGTTTATAGTTTATAGTTTCTGGTCTGGTTTCCAGGTTTTGGTTCTTGTCAGTTTCAGGTCTCAGGTTTGGGCCAGGGCTCAGGGTTAAAAGGTAAAGGCTAGTGGCTAGAGTCCCAGCTCAGGCTGGGCCTTGGAATATGGCTTGAGGATTTGGGTTAGGGCCCTTCCTGGGTACAGGGATTTGTGTCTGGGATTGGGGTTAGGAGTTCAAGTTTCAGTTTCAGGATTCAGAGTTTTGGTATTCAAGTCTGGGTTTGGTTACAGGTTCAGTTACAAATTCTTTTACCAATTAGGGTTAAAACTTAAGGTTAGGGTTTGGGTTATGGTACCATCTAGGATATGAGTTAGGGTATGGGTATGGGTCAGGGATAGACTAAGGCTAGGGTTTAGGTCTGGAGTTGGAGTCAGTGTCAGGGTTTGGGGTTATTGTGTGATATTTCACACTTCTTTCCATATAAAATGTTGCATGAATTCCAAACAGGATAAACATTTGGAAACAGAAACCAAAAATCACTAGTAAGAGAGAGGAAACAGAATACTTGTATGTGGTAATTATGTTATTACACAAAAAGGATTCTAATTCAAAGATTACTTTCCATTGGTTAAACGAAAAAGCACATCTCTCAAGTTGATGTCCAGAAATCAGTACTATGTACACTGAAATAGCATTAATAAGGCAGGTATGTGAGGGTTTTCTTCCACTCAATTTCAGTTAGTTTACAGTAAATGGACCCTAAAAACTGAATTTTTCATTTTCTAATCACGCACTAAACCCTCCATTAAAAGAGAAACAAACCCAATGGAGTTTGATATACTTTTGTGCATTATATTGCATATTTAACCTTAGTTCATTTAGTAAAAAGTCCAATAGAGTCTTTAAATTCCAATCACCAAGGTATTACTAGCTCTTTATCATTAAAGATGGTTACTAAGGCAGTTACTTTACCACAACTGCCAAGGACCAAATTCCTGAAAGTAAGCTTGTATTTTTATTCCACTTAATAACTAGCCTTTAGGGAGTTCCCATTGTGGTGCAGTGGAAACAATTCCAACTGGTATCCATGAGGATGTGGGTTTGATCCCTTGTCTCACTCAGTGGGTTAAGGATCCAGTGCTGCTGTGAGCTGTGTTGTAGGTCACGGATGTGGCTTGGATCCCATATTGCAGTGGCATAGGCCAGCAGCTGTAGCTCCAATTTGACCCCTAGCCTGGGAAATTCTATATGCCACTGGTGTGGCCCTAAAAAGCAAAAATAAATAAATAACATTTGTTAAGTTGATATTTTGGAAAGGTGCATAATTTAGAATTACCTTATTAAATTGTTAGTTATTAATTAAATTACTTGTGGATACGTGTGTGTATATATATGTGTGTATTGTATATATATATTATTGTATATATAATACATACAACTTAAAAATAGATCTGGATTCATCAAAGAAATATGTTACATACCAGTATATGTGAAGTATGTGGAATATTTTGGGGGATGTGAAAATATTGTCATTGGTTTTCTCTTCTTTAATCCTTCAATCTGGGTGGGGAGAAGGACAGAAATGAACATTTTAATGATTACAGATAATGAAATGGGTTACTGTTTGGGGATGTGGCTCAGCCAAAATTCAAAGAGAAGACAAATCAGCTGTCCTAGAGTCGACAAGGGAGAGCAGAAAGTTTGTCATTTGTGGAGCATGATAATGTGAGAAAAAGAATGTATACATGTATGTGTAACTGGGTCACCATGCTGTACTGTAGGAAAAACTGTATTGGGGAAATAACAATTTTTTTAAATGTTGGTAATAAAACAAAACAAAAACAAAAACACAAAAAAAAGAAAGTTTGTCATTTGTATCTTTAACTCCCCCTTCCCTCTCCAATCCACCAGTAATCCTACATGATTCTACAGCCAAGTGACCCTTCTTCTCAGCATCCCCCCCCCCAATTCCCACACCACTCAGTATCTTTCTAATGGTAGCCTCGAATCTAGTCAGACCTACTTAGTCCATCCTAAGTGCTCCTGAGGGTCACTGTCCCCAAATATCTCCCTATGCAGAGAGCATCCCACACTTACGTATTAGTTCCTTGGCCTAATGCACAAGGTCCTTCTCGACTGGTGACTGACCGGCTCACATTCACAAAGCAAGTCATTCCAGAGCCACCTCCTGCTCTGAGGTTCACCTCCGAAGTCCACATGCTTATCCAAAAGGCATTCCGTAATCACGAATTTGTCTTCTGTGAGGCTAGCTTCCTCAGGCAGCAACAGGACTGCATCTTATCCATCTTTACGTCCTCGGTGTTGTGCCCTCGAATGATTAACAATGACTTTAGTAACTTTGGAGAATGTGTACCTTGAAGGTGGTGTATGCGTCAGGATCCAATCGGGAAAACAAAGCCCACACCAGGCAGTTCAATAGAGATTTCAATAGGGAGAACAAGCTGCAGATCTTGGAAGGAAACCTCTGAATGTAAGCTAGATATTTAAGCAACAAATAAAGGACCAAAATGCAAACTCAAAGTGCACAAAATATTTACTGTTGTTGTTTATAAGAACAGTGGGTTTTTTTTTTCTTTTTCAAAAATCAAGGCTTATAAGACATTAATTCTACAAAGTCAGAGCTCTAGGATCTTGGCCAATATTTCATTTTTAAACAAAATGTGCTAGTGTCTTCCCCTGTTTGTTTGTTGTGACTGGTGCCTGTTAGAGGGTGACTGTAGATTGGAAAAGAACTAAAATGTGGCAAAAGCCAGAGGGCCTTGGAACAAAAATTAACATCATGAAACACAAAGCTTCAAGACAAAAATAGCTGGAGGAACTGTTAAATTGTAACAACATAACTTATATCTTGTTCCCGGGGGCTCTGTTAGTGGATAAACCTGCTTGAGAGCTCAGGGCTCCAGCCTCTGTCTCCTTATTCCCCATGCTTCTAACAGTGCCCATGGCATGTACAAGTTCTCAGGCCAGGGATTGAACCTGCACTACAGCAGTGACATGAGCTGTTGCGGTGACACTGGATTCTTAACCTACTGTGCAACAAGAGAACTCTTCTACCTCTGCTTTAAGCACCACTGCTATTTTGTTTGCCTGCGCATGCACTGGTATACCAATATTTAACTCTCTGTGTCCCATTTTTTCCAATATCTAAGGTATTCTTGGTGGTAAGGCGTCTAAATAGACCCGATCCTTCTTAGGCCACTGCACAAGTCTCTTGTACACTGCTGCCATTTCATAAACACTCTAGTAAAGAGATAAAGTGCTTCTAGGACCCTCTTATTCCGGAAAATATAAAGACATGGAGGAAAATCAAACTCAGAATTACTTTGAGTCATCTGAACACTGAACACAATGGAACAGTAAAAAGTCAAGTTCTAGGAGTTCCTGTCGTCCCTGGCCTTGCTCAGTGGGTTAAGGATCCGGCGTTGCCATGAGCTGTGGTATAGGTTGCAGACGCGGCTCGGATTCAGCGTTGCTATGGCTCTGGTGTAGGCTTGGCAGTTTCAGCTCCGATTCGACCGACCCCTAGCCTGGGAACCTCCATATGCCGCGGGTGTGGCCTTAGAAAGGCAAAAATAAATAAATAAATAAATAAATAAATAAATAAATAAATAAATAAAAATTTAAAAAGTCAAGTTCTATTCCATCAGAGAGGAAATGTTAATTCTACTGCATGGAAATTGTGGAAAAGAATACTTAAATTGCTCAGTAATGCATGTTTTCCTTTGTTTCTCTTTTTGTTCTCAAAGCCTGTACTAGCAGGGTAATTTGTCCACGGGGAAACTCACTGAAGGGCTGTGTTCTCATTAACACATAGTTTAGTGCTACTGAATAATAAAATGGGAGAGGGATGGTTGTCCAGAATAACCAGAAAGTAAACAGCCTAGCAAATAGTTAATTGACTGAGATGGGGGGGTGGTGAGGAAACCCAGTTCTGCTCCCCCCAAACCAGGAACAGAGAGGCAACTGCAGGTTAATGTCAGCAGAAAGCTGGGTCAACCTGAGGAATAGTGATATTACCGAAGGAGAAAACGTCCTGCGATGAACAGGAGGGGGAACACCCTGGTCGTGATGACTAAGCAAGATCCTCCCAACAGACCCTAACCACCCCACCCACGAGTCTGCTTCTGTAAATTTGCTTCTGCATCAGCAGTCCTGTTTGTTCCCGCTCGGCAATCCTAATCCTGCCTATACCCACTCCAGTCCATTCTGCTGTCCACAGACCCGGAAGAGCTAGCCCATAAAAGTCTTGTGAAACCCTTCCTCGGGGCTAAGACTCTGGAGAGTGATCTCCTCTGAGAAGGTTGGTGTAATAAACCTGAGTTCTCCAACTCTCCGAGTGCTCACGTGGTTTCTCAATGGGTAGAAAGAGCTGCTGGAGCTGAGGCACTGCAGCCACAGGGCTGCTGCTGCTGGAGCTGCCATAACATGCCCAGCCCTAAGGGGGGCAGGGATGCCTATGGTGAGGTGTGACCAAAGAGGGAGGGTGTGTGGCAGGAGGAGACATGGTGGTGAGTCAGCAAGTGCTGATATGGAGAAGATGCACAGACAGATTCTGACTTCTTGCAGTTCCTGGCTGGTGCTGCCCATCAGCCAAATCCGGAGATACGGAAGCCAGGGGTAGAGGAATGGCTGGGCGAGGGCTTTACCCGGCAAAGAGGCACATGGCTGACACAGGCGAAGACACTTCAGGGACAGATGATGGGCTCTGTGATGCGAGCTAGAAACAGACATGGCACAGAAGGGTGGGAAAAAAAACTGTTCAGGCTGGAAGGGACATGCAAACATGTGGGCTTCTAGGGACAGACATTTCAACAAGTAGGGTGAGGCCATTTAGGCGATTTCTTGGAACCTAGGTGGAAGAATTTATACATAACCTCACTTAAGGTTGGAAGCAGAAAACACTAAGTGAGATCTTTAGTAGAATATAAACATATCATGGATTCAGTAGACTCTAGAGGGTCTAGCAAATTTGAACATTTGCTAAGCGTATACTCAAATCCTAAGGATCAAGAAATAAAGTCTTGACATCATCTCTCACAAACTCATTCTTCTAAAGAGGCAAGTACCAAACTCACTTGGTAAAATCTGTTAGGCAGGTGAACACTATCGAAATCCCAACAGAATGTGTGGTTTGTGCATGTTTTCTCCCGGCCTCTATTCCTTGCTCTTACCATCCTCTTCCGAGGGCATTTAACAGAGCCTAGGTTTTTAATGTTGATGACTTCCAACGTCTCCATCTCTTTTTAGGGATAACGTTTCTGGTGTCATCTTCAAGTCTCTTTGCCTGGCCCTAGATCCCTAATTTTCCCCTTAGAAATCCCCTGTTTTGCATGGAAGTGTACGATGTATTTCCATGTTTGGTGGGGGTCTAAGTGTCAAGAGCAAATGTCTTTTGTTTGCTTGCTTGTTTGCTTATTTGCATGTTTTGCCTGTGGCTGTCCAATTGCCCTACTCCCATCGGAAGAAAAGGCCATCTTTTTGCTTTTCCATGTTTGCCAAAATTCAGCTGAGGTTGAGCATATTGTTTGGGTCTCTGTTTTTTCCATCAGTTGATGTTGTCTTTCTGTCAACATCACACAGTGGTCTCTGGATAAGTAATTGTTATATCAGGGTACTCTTATTATTATTTTTTTTTGTCTTTTTGCCATTTCTTGGGCCACTGCCGTGGCATATGGAGGTTCCCAGGCTAGGGGTCGAATCAGAGCTGTAGCCACCGGCTACGCCAGAGCCATAGCAACACGGGATCTGAGCCGCATCTGCGACCTACACCACAACTCACGGCAATGCCAGATCCTTAACCCACTGAACAAGGCCAGGGATCAAACCCGCAACCTCATGGTTCCTAGTTGGATTCATTAACTGCTGAGCCATGACGGGAACTCCAGTTCTTTGAAATTATTGTCATCATTATGGTCCCTTTGTTTATCTGTATATCTTTTATTTATTTATTTATTTATTTTTTAGGAAAGCACCCACAGCACATGGAAGTTCCCAGGCTAGGGGTCGAATCGGATCTACAGCCCCTGGCCTACACCACAGCCACAGCAATGCCGGATCCCCAACCCACTGAGCGAGGCCAGGGATTGAACCCACATCCTCATGGATACTAGTCAGATTTGTTTCCGCTGTGCCATGATGGGAACTCCCTATCTGTATATCTTTTTAAAGAGAAATATGTATACTTTTTTTCATTTTTATTCATTTTAATGCCAAAGGAAGTTCTACAACCAGTTTTTTAAAAATAGAAGTTCATCATTCATCATCAACATTTACCTCGTTTCAAACACACACACTCACGTGTGCATAGTATTACATTGTACAGATGTACTGGACTTGCCTTGTTTCATAAATGGCTATTAGTTCCTTTCCTTGTTTTGTGTTATTCTGGTCAGTCATGCTGAAATTGATATTCTAATTGCCCTTGTGTTCCACACGCACCTATTTGTTGTCTTTGGACTTTGTTGTGGTCTGTGCAGAGACAGAGTATTGTTTCTACTTGCATGTGGTCAAATGTATCCATTATTTCCTTTCTGGCTCCTGGGATTTTTGTGTCATCTTTGTTTTTTCTTTTTTTCTTTTTTTCTTTTTTTGCCTGCTCTGCGGCATACAGCCTTTTTGGGGAAGACGTTCTCCACTGGAAATGATAGAATCAAAAGCAATTCATCTGAGGTTGTTCCCTGAGTACTTGCCTGGCTTTGGTTTGACAGTCTGTGTCTGCTAAATTTTCTCTAAGTCCCTGCTTTCTCCTGGGAAGCCCAGCAACACACGCATGCTGCTATGTGCTATACACTAGAGCTGTATGCTTTACAGCTATATATGGGCCCTCCTGGTGTGGTGAGGCTGACCTCTGTGGGTATGTTGGTAGGTGGGGCTGCCCACCCTGCACCCACCCACCTGCCTGACTGCCGGTTTGTGCCTCCAAAGAGGCTGCTGCCACTGGTGGGGCAGGGCTGGGTCGCAGGGCTGGGTCCCATGTCTGCACGCAGGGAGGGGTTGGGGGCTTAGGATTAGTCATTAACTTCTATCAGATATGAAATGGGCAAATATTTTTTCTAACTCCATAGGTTGCTTTTCTCACTCTGCCTATTGTGTGTTTTGATGGTCAGAAGTTTTACATTTTGATATAGTTTGCCTATTTTAATTTTTGTGGCCTGTGCTTATATTTTCATATCCAGGAAGTCCTTGCTAAATGCAGTGTCATGAAGATTTCCTCCTGTGTTTTGTTCTTGGGAGTTTTTATGTCTCACATTTAGATCTTTGATCCATTTTAACTTGATTTTTGCATATGGTGTATATTTTTATAATAAAATATTGTAAGAAATAAAACTGAGCTATAGCCACTGTGAAGACTAGATATGATCCTAAAAAGCATAATGAAAGAAGCCAGACATAAAGGAGAGCATTATGTATGACCCTATTGAAATCAACTTCAAGGAGTTCCCTCTGTGATACAACAGGTTTGACAGTGTCTCTGAAGCAGCAGGGTTGTGGGTTTGATCCTCAGCCTGGTGCAGAGGGTTAAGGACCTAGTGTTGCCACAGCTGTGGTGTAGGTAGCAGTTGTGGCTTGAATCCAATCCTTAACCTGGGAACTCCATATGCCGCCAGGCAGCCAAAAAAGAAAAAAAAAATTAATTAATTTCAAAAACAAGCAAAATTGGATTTCCCTTGTGGCACAATGAGTTAAGGATCCAGGGTTGTTATCAGACACAACTTAGAATAGATTTACAAGGAGATCCCGCTGAATAGCATTGAGAACTACGTCTAGATACTCATGTTGCAACAGAAGAAAGGCTGGGGGAAAAATGTAATTGTAATGTATACATGTAAGGATAACCTGACCCCCTTGCTGTACAGTGGGAAAAAAAAAAAAAAAAGAAATATATAAGAAGGGAAAAAAAAAAAAAAAGGATCCAGGGTTGTCATTGCAGTGGCTCAGGTTGCTTCTGTGGTACAGGTTCAATTCCTTGACCTGGGAACTTCCACATCCCACAGGTGCAGCCAAAAATCAAAAATTTAAAAAAAAAATTAACTCAGAAGTTAGAAATTGGCTTTCCTTGGGTTAAAGAGGACTGTAACCTGGGATGGGTGCATTAGGGGGTACCCAGAGGCTTGGTAATGTTCTATTTCCTGTATGTACTGGTTACCAGTTGTGTTCTCTTTGGATAATTCATGAAGCAACACCCATGATTTCCAGACTTTTTGATAGATAGGCTATGCTTCAACTTGAAAATCCATTCAGATGATTATAATCTTATTTTCCGGTTATTCTCAGGGCAAGATAGCATAGGGATTGATGCAAGATGCTGAAGTACAGGCTATAGATTAGAGATTAATATCCTGTATCTAATGCGTTTCTCTCTCAAAACCTTGGCCAAGTATCTAACTCTTGGGATGTCAGTTTCTTCCTCAGTAAAATGGGTTGATTGTTATATCTCCTTCTCAGTTATTGAGAGGATCAAATCCTTACTTATATACAGCAAGAACTAGATAAATACTCTCCAGATGGCAAATCAAGGACAGCACTGGCAATCCAACAATTTTCCTGGTTGGCAGCTTGAATGCCTTTAGTGAAGGACAGACATTCATGTCACAGTCATGGTATTTCTCAGAGCACAGCAGTTTTTATTACTGGAACTATTAATAAGGAACTTCAGATTCAATGTTTTTTTTTTTTTTTGTCTTTTTGCCTTTTTCTAGGGCTGCTCCCGCAGCATATGGAGGTTCCCAGGCTAGGGGTCTAATCGGAGCCGCAGCCGCTGGCCCATGCCAGAGCCACTGAACACCAGATCTGAGCCTCGTCTGCAACCTACACCACAGCTCACAGCAACACCAGATCCTTAACCCACTGAGCAAGGCCAGTGATTGAACCCCAAACCTCATGGTTCCTAATCAGATTCGTAACCACTGAGCCACAATGGGAAATTCAGATTCAATTTTTAAAAGCCTCTCAAGGCTAAGAAGCCAAACCATAGACTCACCACCATATTTCCCCTGCAATACTTAGATATGAGTAAATTTCTCTCTTCTCAATGTCTCCCAGATATCCTAAGGTTCCTGGACCTGTCATGAAGTAAACTTCCTTTACTCACTTGTAAGCCTGGGAACCCTGTCAACCAAGTGCCAGACAAGTTATTGTCAAGGGCTTTTGTAAATACTGACTCCACAAAACCAACATAGTTACTGAAAACTGTCTGGTTCTACCTGGTTCTATACACATCTTTTGGAATAAGACATTTCAGGAAAAGCCTTGGTAATAAAATCAACCTTTCTAATGTGTCCTGTTACAAGGAAGAAAGATTATTATAAAACTTAGGCAGATAATTTGATTGCCATGAAAATAATACAGTTGACCCTTGAACAATGTGGGGCACCAACCCTCTGTGCAGTCAAAAATCCCACATATAACTTAGACCCCTCCTACCTGTGGTCCTGCACCCTCAGATTCAACCAGCCCAGGATGGTGTGGTACTGTAGTATTTACTAGTGAAAAAAAATTCTGCATATAAGTGGACCTGTGCAGTCAAATCTATGTTGTTCAAAGGTCAACTGTTCTCAATAAGAGTTTCTGAATTCCAGAAGCTTTATTCGGAAAAAGAGATAAATATTTCATTTTCATTTACAAAGGTATAATGTATTAAACTGTTGCAAGTTATAGATAGCCTGTTGAAAAGGATAAAAGGGGTTTCTTAATCTGGAAAATAGATCACTAAAGCACTAGTGTGGTGAGGAGGGGAAGGGCCCTCCCAGGACAAAGGGAAGGCAATATCAGCACCTATAGCGCGTGTGCAGTTTGTAACAATGTAACATAACCTGAATCCATGGGCACAAGCATATCTATAACCATCCACTCAGATTACAGAATATATGTTACCTTATAAGGGGGAAAAAGAGATCAAAGTGTAAAAGTAAAAAATAACAGAGGGTGTATAAGACAGTGGCCCACTGCATTCCAGGCTCAGCCTTTGGATATGAATCCGGTGAGCCAGTGCCAGCATGAATAAATGCTGCTTCCTGGCAAAAAGGCCTCAGTGTCCTGTCTCCCTGTAAGTAAGTCCTGCAACACTAGCATATTTCCAATAAAACATTATAAAATTATAAATATCTTCATCAGTTCCTTTAGTCTCATGTAATTAACTCTTATTTTCCTTGATGTGAAGTCAGCAGTTTTAGGAACCCATCAACTTCTCAACTAAATCCTTCCTTTTTTGTTGATGATGAAGCATATTGGTTTGTAGATGAATGTGATAGCTTTCAAAAAGCATCAGAGTAAAAATATAACTATGAATCAAAAAGGCTTAAAATGGCTGGGGTTAAAGACCTGGTGAGATGTCACTTTAATGAAATTGACAAGGAAATTTGGTTGTAACTTTTTAAGATAATAACTGGAATTATGAGTGATTACATTATAACAGATTATATCATGGGTAGTAAAGACAAAGGCAAATTTCTAGGAATTTCATACAACTTTGGAAACACATATTAATAACATATATCTATAAAATAAACTAAGAGCAAACATTGCTCCCCCCAAAAAAATAGTAAATACAATTTTATAGGGTCTCATGTGGCCAGAAGGAGGTGGTGCCCCATTTAGAGGGGTGATTATGATGTCAAGGAGATCTTCTATTTCGAAGTTCTGAGACTGCAGGCTTATGGAATCATCAGTTTTCTTTCTCCTACATATGGGTGCTGCCAGTCTCCTTTCTTGCTAGTGAATATTTTATGATGCATAAAACATTTGCAAAATTGCACTGTGTGCCTTTCTAGTTCCTGGGTAGACTTCTTTTGCTAGTCAGTTCTTTCAAGGTTGCCTTCACCCAAGGGTTGACCTGTAGCTCACTGGATTATACATTTATTTATTTTTTTATTTCTTGATTTTTAGGGCTGTACCCATGGCATATGGAAGTTTCCAGGTTAGGCGTCTAATTGAAGCTACAGCTGCCAATCTATGCCAGAGCCACAGCAATGCCAATTCCAAGCCGCATCTGTGAACTACACCACAGCTCACAGCAACGCCGGATCCTTAACCCACTGAGCAAGGCAAGGGATTGAACCTGCAACCTCATGGTTCCTAGTTGAATTTGTTTCCACTGTGCCAAGATGAGAACTCCAGATTATACATTTCTACAGGAGGACCTGTCCATTCCGTGGTAGGAGCCATGACCAGTGGTGAAGACACACAGCAGCAGTGGGCATGTCTTAATTTCCCCCTGGTAACGTGCATCTCACCATCTATACTAAGATTACTCAATTTGAAAAGCATTGGGGTTAGTTCCTATGTTTCTGAGGATTTTATAAATATTATTTATTATAAGAACTTAAGCCATTTCAAATAGACCTTTTTTTCTGGAATTTCATGAATTAATATTGGCAATACCAACTGAAGGTAGAAAATGTGACATATAGAACATACAGATGTACATAGACATATCATCATAGAGACAAATGCAAATAGATATATCTTTTTTTACCAAAATTTTATCCACGAGTCGGTAAAACTGAGTAATTTAAAATCTATTTATATAAAATAGTTGGCTCTGAATTGTGTTTCTGGTAGATGGAACAAGAAAGGTTACTCACTAAGAAGAGCTAAGGGTTTTACCTAATATTTGTAGGGAAAACATTTGAGATTTGGACTTGTCCTGGTATGTAATCTTACGGATGCCATGGACTAAAATCTGGACAAAGGAATTTTTGGAAATAATTTGTGGCTGTCTTGGTGTGGTTTTTGTTTTGTTTTGTTGGTCTTTTTGCCATTTTCTTGGGCCGCTTCTGTGGCATATGGAGGTTCCCAGGCTAGGGGTCTAATCCGAGCTGTAGCCACCAGCCTACGCCAGAGCCACAGCAACTCGGGATCCAAGCCACATCTGCGACCTACAGGTCATGGCAACACCAGATCATTAACCCACTGAGTGAAGCCAGGGATCGAACCCGCAACCTCATGGTTCCTAGTCGGATTCGTTAACCACTGAGCCACAACGGGAACTTCTCTTCTTTCCTGAGTGTAGGTAGGACAGTTCTTTTTCCAAAGCCTAGACATGAGAAGAAAATGGAGACTTTGATATCAATAAGAAGGGTGGGTGGGATTTAAATTCTTCCTAGAGCCACGTTTATGTTGTGTATGGATGGGATTAGCAAAGACGGTTGTTTTTAGTTCTTGGAAGACTTGTGTATCCTACTCAATGATACTTCAAGAGGCTGGCCTGCCCATCCAACTTCACTATCTTAAATTCGCTTTCTATCAAAGAGAAGCTTTCCAACTAAGATGTAAATCAGAAGATTCCTATGTGCAGATTTAGAGCTGTGTGCCTTTGGAGGTATTTTCCTAGATCCTTCCACGAAGGCTCCACATGCTCTCTTCCTCAAGCATGTAGTTGCATCTTAGCCCAGGTGGGGTCTTAGCAGAGAGGACCTCCAGAAGAGCTCCTCTGAGGCCCTCAATATCAGCCTCCAACTGGGCCACGTTTTGAAAAATAGCAGGAGGCCCTGGCAAAGGATCTAGCCATAATTTTGAACTAATTTGGTGTAAGCTGTGAAGTTTGCGTCTGCATTTATTTCATGCCAAATAGTTTTCAATTGATTGTTTTTTAACGCTTTTTAGACAAGCTTGGGAATATCGTTTCCATTTCAGTCTGATTTCCACCATCTAGTGGATTCAGCAGTTCGGCCAGCAGGGGCGCCGTGTCGAGTGACCGTGAGGGAGGCGAGGCCTGCACTTCCCGCCCTGACCACAGGGGGCGAGCTCCTCACGGACCCACAGCGAGGTCCTGGCGGGCTGGGCTCCACTCCACTCACCTGAGGGCAGTCGTGTCTGCTCAGTGCGCTGGACCCCACGGCGGTGTTTCTGCAGAGGGGCCTCCGTCTCCTGGGGACCCACGGGGGACTAGGTCAGGACCACATGGAGCTGCATCCACCTGATGGGAGCCGGGTTCCATGCTGACCAGGCGACGAGGGAGGAAAAGGCGAGGAGACGTGAGGGAAAATGGGGAGAAACTTCCCGCGTGCGGCTGAGGGCGGTCCCTCTTCAGAAGACGCAGGAAGGGCTCGATGGGAAAGCTGGGATCTACTCAGTTTTGTGTGCGGTGTAGACGGCAGGCATGCGGGGGTCGTGTTTGCAGCACCTTGCCTGTGGGGACTGCCCTTCCCCGCGGTGTGTCCTTAGCCCCTTTGTCCTAAGTTAACCGACCCCGTCGTGTGGGTTTAGTTCTGGGCTCTCTGCTCTGGGCGCCTGTTGGAGGCAATTCCACAGTTTTGGTGCCTGAAGCTTCACAATAGTGTGAGGTCGGGGCGGAGACGCCCCCAGCCTGTTCTCCCCTCTCAGGGCCGCTTTGGCCACTTGGGGCCCTTTGTGGCTCCACACGAACGGGTGCGAGGGTTTGCTTTGTTTCTGGGAAAAACGCCCCCGGGATTGGGGACGAACGCCAATTTTTCCATTAGATGGACATTTAACAGTATGAACTCTACCGTTCCATGAGCATGGGGTATTTTTCCATTGATTTGTGTCTTTTTCAGTGTCTTCAAGTGATCAGTGATCAGGTCTTTCATGTCCTTGATTAAATTTATTTCTAGGTATTTTGTTCTTTCTGATGCAATTGGAAATAGAGTTGTTTTATTTCTCTTTCCAATGGTCCATTATTAGTGTTTGGAAATACATTTGATTTCTGTGTTTTGATTTTGTAACTTTACTGAATTCATTTGTAATCTCTAGTAGGTTTTTCTTTTTTTTTTTAAGAATAATGTGGAAAATTGGAACATGAAAATCCCACGGTTTCTGCCACATCCAGATCATCCACAACACAGAAGTAAGTGGCTCCTGATGTGATTCTCCCACAGTGCCTCTGAATTACATGTGGACTTTGGGTGAACTGGATCTGTACAGGGCTTGGCCTCTTTATGGAAGTTTGATGTTTTCTTTGCTTTTCCAGCATGGTATTGACTTGGTGTTTTTGTTTTTCTTTTTAGAGCCGCACCCTCAGTATATGGAAGTTCCCAGTCTAGGGGTCAAATCGGAGCTGCAGCTTCTGGCCTATGCCACAGCCACAGGCATGCCAGATCTGAGCTGAGTGTGCAGCCTACACCATAGCTCATGGAAATGCCAGATTCTTAACCCACTGAGTGAGGCCAGGGATCGAACCTACATCCTCGTGGATACTAGTCGGGTTCGTTACTGCTGAGCCACAACAGGGACTTCTGACATGCTGTTTTGAAAAGTAATTTACTTTCCAGTAATTTTGAAAGTACAGACAGCTTTTTTCAGATTATTTATTGCATGTGTATATATATCAAATAGATTTTCCTTTTTCTTTTTCTTTTTTTTAATGGCCGCATCTGTGGCATATGGAAGTTCCCGAGCCAGGGATTGAATTTGCACCTCTGCAGCGACCTGAGCTGCTGCAGTTGGGATTCTTTTTTTTTTTAGGGCTGCACCCGCGGCATATGGAAGTTCCCAGGCTAGATGTCAAATTGGAAATTGGAGCTACAGCCACTGGCCTACACCAGAGCTCACAGCAACGCCAGAGCCTTAACCCACTGAGCGAGGCCAGGGATGGGTCCCACATCCTCATGGATACTAGTCGGATTCGTTTCAGCTGAGCCACGAGGGGAACTCCCTGCAGTCGGATTCTTAACCCACTGTGCTACTGCAGGAACACCTCAAGTACATTTTTGTGAACTGAGGTTTTGTCCTATAACTTGCTGAATTAGTTGACTAGCTCAAATAATTTTTTGATGTAGGAAGTTTTATATATAAGATGATGTGATCTGTGTTTTATGCCTAGACATTTTTAATTTTTCCATTCATACATGGATGCCTTTTCTTTCTTTCCTCAAGACTCTGGGTAGAACTTCTAGTACACTACCGAGTAGCAGTGGTAAAGGTGCTTCCTGGCATTGTTCCTGACTTCAGGAGTAAATGTTTCAGTCTTCAACACTGAGCATGGTGTTTGCTGTAGCTTTGTATACTATTCTTTTCCATATTGAACAAATGTCCTTTTATTCCTAATTTCTTGAGAGTTTGTATTATGAAATAGCACTTTATTTGGATTATAGCTTTTTCTACAATAATTGATATGATCATAGTGTTTTTAATTCACATCATTATTATGGTTTAACATATTGCTTGGGGTTTTTTGGTTGTTGTTTTGGGGTTGCCCCATATATGGAGTTCCCTGGCCAGAGATCAGATCCAGGCTTTAGTCAGTACCTAAGCTGCAGCTGCAGCAATGCCAGATCCTAAGCCCACTCTGCCAGGCCAGGGATTGAACCTGCATCCCAGTACTCCCAAGATGCTGCCAGTCTCATTGCACCACGCTGGAACTCCTATTGCTTGGTTTTAGTTTGTTGAACAACCTGAAATTTCTGGTGTAGAGACATTTGTTTATGGCATCGTCCATGTACTGTTCTGTTGGTTTCATGTTGCTCTTATTTTGTGGAACAGTCTTATATTCCTGCTTATAAAGTATATTGGCATAGTTTTCTCTTTTATGATGAATTTGTGTGATTTGATTAGATTTGGCTTGGTGTTAGTGGTTTGGAGGGTTGGGCATTAGGGCATTAGGGTGTGGGGTCTGGGGCTGAGTTATGGTTTATGGTTGTGGTTATGGTTAATGGTTATGACTTATTTATGCATGTAGTTAATGAATACATTTTATGGCTTATGATTATGGTTATGGTTATTGATTAAGATTTATTGTTTTGGTCTCAGAGTGTTTGAGTCATGTGTTAGAGTAGGGGTTAAAATTAGGGTACAGGTAGGATATGGGTTTGAGAATGGGTAAGGTACAGGCTTAGGGTACAGGCTAGGGCTACAGTTAGGTCAGGGTTTAGGGTCAGGGTGAGGGTCATTGTTGAGCTAGGCTATTGTCTTTCTGCCCCTCCAGTCGTGGGCTCTAATAGAAGATGAAATGTATACTCTGGTCACTCATTTTTCAAATTGAACTCAACCTCAGGCACGGGTTCTTAGGGCCTCAGAGGTATGCAGGTTTTCCCTCCTGGGAAGGGGAATACAAGCCTGACTCTGTCTGGGCAGCCCCAGGTTTAGCACAGCCCTAACATGCAGGGTACTCAGTAGACATGTGTGGGTTTATGCACTGAGCTGCCAACCCCCAGGTGCTGCCTTCTTGAGGGCTAGTGGGGCCCTCCTGGGACTGGATGGATCCTTTGTTCCATCTGCATGGATCTAGAAATATGTCTCAAAACAATCTTTGGCCTTTAACCATCCAGGCAGGCATCCCTGGCCTTCTAGCTGAGGTCAGCCTTGGCTACTCAAGCCCCCATGGCCAATTACTGAGCTGATTGTGCTCCTGAGTAATGCATAGCTACCTGGGCAGCCTACACAGTCCCTTGGGGTTCTTCACTTCCCAACATCCATGTCCTGAGCACATGCCTCCTCCCTCATATCCTCTTAACCTTCCAAGAGAGGGAATAACCCTCCAAATGTTGAGTGTGGCCCTGGTGACAACAACCACACAGAGACCATGGCCTTGCAGTCCTTTGACCTTCTGGTTGTAACAGACCTTCATATTCATTGAGAATCAAAGGTACAGAAGCATCTGGGTCCCTAACAGGCTGTTTCACATTGAGGCCATGTAGCCTTGGGGAGACATGTGCATCCCTGGCCCATACGCTGTGGTCTCCAGAAACCAACTGTGGTGTGTGATGTAGCATGATCCTAAGGACTCCCACTGCCTCATGGAGTAACAGTTTCTTTATCACTCTTTGTAGAGAGAAGAGACTGGGACATAAGAGACTGGGAAATTATTTATGGGTGGGTGATTAAAGTGGCTGAGGGCAGGCTCGACTCCTGGGCTCCCACCATGCAGGATAGGAATGAGGTCTCTGTGCCTTCTGAGGGCTCCCAGGCTATTCTGGGCCAGTGTCTGAGATGTGAGGACTTGATGCCCAAGGCAGGAGCCCTGTATTTACCCCCCAACAGCAAGTGGAAGTGATTCTTGCCATCCTGGAAGGACAGCAAGAACACTGGGTGGGGTGGTGGCCTCAGCCCTGACCCTAGATGAACCCCTTCCTTCCTTGGGTTTCAGATCCATAGCTGGGCAGTGGGCTGTCCTGTCAGTGAAGCGGAATCTGCTGCTTTCCCCTTCAGAGATCCCTGCAGTGACCTCTGAGGCTGGAATGCCTGCAGCGGCAGCTGCCCTCTGTCCTGGATGCGGCCTGGCCCGGAGGAAGCATGTTCAGCTCTCTGGAGTCCTGCATGCAGCCTCAAGTGCTGCCAGCCTGCATACTCTCTGGCAGGCTGGTGGCTCCAAGTCCCCAGACATGACCAATGCACTTCTCCTCAAAGGTGGCCTGGGGACCCATCTTCAAACCTGACCACATTTGCCCCAACCTGGCAGGGAGCCCATGGCTGGCTGCCTTCCTGGGAACAAACAGAGGATGTCCCCTAGGCCGCTCTGCATCTGCCCCTGAATGGCCCCACACATTAATGAGAAGGCTGCCTGCCTCCTATATCCTGTCCTGACATCTCCTTCCTGGCCCTCGAGAGATCCCTCCCTCCTCTGCCGGTTCATCCTCCCAGGGTCAGGACACCACTTCCTCCAGGAGGCTCCTGGATTCCAGCCTTGGATCACTCCCCATCCCCCCCCACAAACATTGTCACTCTGAGAGGCCCCCAGGAAAATGCATGGACTCCCCAGGACTTTAGAATGGGACTAAGTATGAGATCGGTCACTGCGGAGCTTCCTGAGTTGAGATGAGGCCACTTGATGGACTGTGATGGAGGGGGGTTTCATGAGGGGAAGTTTGGACACAGATGCATGAAGGAGAAAGGAATGTGATGACAGAGATGGGGTGATGCAGCCACAGGACCGCCCAGATATAACCCCAGCAGGTCAGAAACACCTGAGACTGACTGTCCACAAAACCCACGGAAGTGGGCTGCCAACACCTCGACCTCAGGCTCCAGGACTGAGAGTGAGCATCTCCTATTCCAACCCCTTCCCTGGTATTTTGTGGCGGGGGCTGCAGGAAACACATACCTAGCCTGTGGGGGGGGGGGGGGTCCTGTGCTTGTTGAAATTCAGAACCATCACAGGGCCACCTAGGTCTAGCTAGGGACAGTACAGGGTCTTAGATAGAGGGATAGCATAGGTCTACTTAGGGACAGCCTGAGGATTTAGTTACAGATAGCTCAGGGCATTACTAGAGACACTTAAGTCTAGTTAGGGACAGTGCAAGGCCTTAGTTGTAGACCATTCTGGCCCTCTGTGAGGGACAACGCAGAGGCTGGTGGTCATGAATGGCTGGTGGAAGTGCAGTCGTATTTTGGTGGATGCGCTGTGCTCATCTCTGTGCCCTTTCTCTAGACAGTTCTCCCCCCAAATTGTCTTCTTCTTGCGGAGCCTCTGGCTGCACCTCCAAACTCAGAGATGGGGTTGAGGATGGGTTGGTGGAACTCCCAGGACATGCTCAGAGTACCTGGTTTGGTTACAGGGCACCTCTGAATCTCTGGCCCAAATTTCCTCATGTCACAAAGGGGATAGATGCCTTCAGCATCTGATGGGACTTCCAGCCACATCAAGTGTCCCTGGGGCCTGACAGTTTGACAGTCTTTCTGGGGTCTCATTGCCCTTTGATTCTCCAGAGGCAGGACTCTAGGTCCAGAAATACCTGACTTGACTCTTGTCCTCGCAGTTTTCAAGCTTCAGGTTTGTATGGGCTTTGGAAAAAATGCCCTGGTGGTGTTGCCTGTGGATTGTGAAGAAGCTGTGCTCATCCCTGTGCCCTTTCCCTCGAGGGTTCTCCACCAAATTATCTTTTTCCATCTGAGCCTCTTCCTTCTGTCCTCAGCCCCTGCCGGGGGATCCTGACCGATCGCCAAATCACGTGAATCAAGAGGGGGACTGATTGATTTAAAGCCAGTCTTGTGACGTGTAGAGTGTTTTGTCTTAAAATAGTGGGGTGGGTAGGGAGGGGTGAGTGCCCTGGGAGACACTGAACGAAAAATACCCACTCTGTATGGCATCTCACTGTGTTTAGTAGTTGAGGAGGAAGGAAGTAAGCGTGGCAGGTACCCAAGGTCAATTCAGCCTCTGGGGTGGAGGAGGGAGGCAGGAAGAAGGGTTGAAAGTTGGTGTGAGAGCGGACGGCCGCTAGAGGGCAGAGGAGGGCCGGTAGAACACACCTGCAGCTCCCCAAAGAGGCTGAGAGGTGGGGTTTCAAGTGTGGATGCCTCTGACTTTCTAGCTCAGATTGCCTGACTTCACCCAGGGGACATGTGTGTGCCATCAGCATTTGATGGGGGCACTTCTAGCCTGGTCCGGTGGCACAGTCGCCAGACAGTTTGAGAGTCTAGCCAGGGTCTGAGTGTCCTTTGTTTCTGCCCTAGCTAGATTCTGGGCCAGAAACACCTGGCTTAAATCTTGAGCTTGCAGATTTCTTGAATCCGGCTTACATGGGGTTTGGCATCTGGAAAGCTGGGCTGCTGGTGTGAAATGGAGTGTGTACGAGCCAGGGGTATTTGGTGGGTGGGCTGTGTTCAACTGTGTGCCCTTTCTTTTGAGAGTTCTCCCCAAAGATCCTTCTTTTTCCATCTGAGCCACGTCCTTCTGACGTTGACCCCTGCTGGGGGAACCTCTCCTAGAGCCAGGTCACATGGATTAAGTGGGGGAGGGCTGATTGATTTCAAGTAGTGGGGTGGGGTAGGACAGGGTCAGTGCCCTAAGAGGCATGGAGAGAGAAGTAACCCCCTCTGTGGGGAACTTGATTTCACTTTGAGGGGGAGGAGGACAGATCAGGCTGACAGGTGCCCAAGGCCAGTGCAGAGCCTGGAGCTGGTAGTGTTCAGGTTAGGCTTAGGTGTAGGGTTAGTGTTAGGGTAAGGTCTAGGGTTAGGTTTCTGATCGGTTTGTGGTTTAGGTTGTGTGTTAGGGTTCATGTTGGGGCTCAGGGTCAGGTTAAGGTTAGGGTTCATTTTAGGTGTAGGGATTCATTAGGGTTAGCGTTCCATTCCAGTTCTGCTTAGGGTTAGGCTTAAGGTTAGGGTTCAGGTTGGATTTAGGGCAAGGGTTATGGTTAGGGTTCAGTTCACTTTAGGGGTTACGGGTAGTGTTAGTGTTCATGTAGGTTCTTGGGTTTTGTTTAGGGTTATGGTTAGATTTAGGTTTCGAGTTAGGATTAAGCTTAGTTTTTAGTTTTAAGTGTTAGGTTTAGTGTTAGGATTCATGTTGTGGCTCGGGTTTGGGATAGGTTTAGGGTTCATTTTAGGTTTAGGGTTTTGGTTAGGGTTAGGTTGCCTGTTAGGTTTAGAGTTAGATTTAGGGTTAGGATTTGAATTAGGGTTAGGGCTAGGTTTTGGTTCGGTTTTGGTGTTAGTGTTAGGGTGCACGTTGGTTTTTGGTTTCATGTTAGGGTTAGGTTTTATTTTAGATTGAGGGTTTCTGTTAGGGTAAAGTTCCAGTTAGGTTTAGGGTTCCAGCTAGGTTTAGGTTGAAGTTAGGGTTAGAGTTAGTACTGAGATTCGAATTAGGGTTAGGGTTAGGGTTATGGTTCAGTTCGGTTTAGGGGTTAGTGTTGGTATTAGGTTTCATGTTGGTGTTTGGGTTCTTGTTAGGGTTAGGTTTCATTTTAGGTTGAGGGTTTCTGTTAGGGTTAGGCTTAGGTGTAGAGTTAGGGTTAGGGTTCGGTTAAGGTCTAGGGTTAGGGTTAGGGTTCGGTTAAGGTCTAGGGTTAGGTTTCTGATCGATTTAGTATTGAGGTTGTATGTTAGGGTTCATGTTTTGGCTCAGGGTCAGGTTAAGGTTAGGGTTCATTTTAGGGTTAGGGATTCATTAGGGTTCTGGTTCTGGTTCCAGTTCCACTTAGGGTTAGGGTTAGGGCAACAGTTATGGTTAGGATTTGGTTCACTTTAGGGGTTAAGGGTAGTGTTGGTGTTCATATAGGTTCTTGGGTTCTGTTTATGTTTAGGGTTCATTTTAGGGTTAGGGTTTAGGTTAGGGTTAGGGTTAGGGTTAATGTTAGGGTTTGAGTTAGGATTAGGCTTAGGTTTCAGTTTTGTTAAGGTGTTAGGTTTAGTGTTAGGTTTCACGTTGGGGCTCGGGTTTGGGTTAGGTTTAGGGTCCGTTTTAGGGTTAGGGTTTTGGTTAGGGTTAGGTTGCCAGTTAGGGTTAGGTTTAGGGTTCAAATTAGGATTAGGCTTAGGTTTTGTTTCGGTTTAGGTGTTAGTGTTAGGGTTCACATTGGTTTTGGGTTCATGTTAGGGTTAGGTTTTATTTTAGATTGAGGGTTTCTGTTAGGGTAAATTCCAGTTAGGTTTAGGGTTCTGCTTAGGTTTAGGGTTATGTTAGTGCTCATTGCAGCATAGGGTTGAGGGGTAGTGTTAGGGTTCCTTGTAGGTGTTTAGGATCTGATTAGGGTTCATTTTAGGGTTAGGTTTTTGCTTAGGGTAGGTGTTCTGTTTAGGGTTAGGCCTCCAGTTAGTGTTTGAGTTCAAGTTAGGGTTAGGCTTATGATTCAGTTTAGGAGTTAGGGTTAATGTTATTGGTCATGTTGGGTCTTGGTTTCAGGTTAAGTTTAGGGTTCGATTTAGGGTTAAGATTTCATTTAGGGTTAGAGTTCTGATTCCAGTTCCTTTTAGGGTTAGGGTTCAGGTTAGGTTTAGTGTTAGGGTTTGAGTTAGGATTAGGCTTAGGGTTCAGTTTGGTTTATGTGTTAGGGTTCATGTTGGGGCTCCAATTCGGGTTAGGTTTAGGATTCATTTTAGGATTAGGGTTTCGATTAGGGTTAGATTGCCAGTTAGTTTTAGGATTAGTGTTAGTTTTTTGGTTCGAAGTTGTGTTAGTGTTAGGGGTTGGTTGGGTTTAGGGCTTAGTGTTAGGGTTAACGGTTCATGTTGGTGTTTGAGTTCTTGCTATGTTTAAGTTTTGTTTTAGGTTGAAGTTTTCTGTTAGGCTAAGGGTTCCAGTTAGCGTTAGGGTTAGGGTTGGGGAACCCCATATGCTGTGGGTGCTGCCCTAAAAAGATAAAAAAATAAACAAAATAAAATAATATTCACCAACTGGAAGACTTCAACAGTCAAAACAAGTTTCTATGAAAGGTAGCAGAATCTGTTTATGAAATTTGTTTTCCCTTTTTTTTTTTGGACAAGACCTCGGCATTCAGAAATTCTTTGGCCTAGGATCAAACCCACACCACAGCAGTTACCCAAGCCACAGCAGCGACAATATTGGGTCCTTAACCAGTAGGCTACCAGGAAACTCCTGTACTGTACCTTGATGTTGACATCTTGTTGAGGGTAGGAACCCAAATAGAAGGATGATAGAAATGCCACTCAGCTCTGCCCCTTCGCAGTCCTATGACAGGATGGTGGAACAGGACTTGTCCTAGGGGGCCTGGATGTGGTCCTGCTTGGGCTGGACAATAAATTACTCTATGACCTGGGGATGTTTCACTCCAAACAAAACTGCTTTATTTTTCAGAGGAAAGAATCCATGAGATGACAGGGAAACATTGTCTGGTAGGACATTTCTCTCATTTTCAAATGATTTATTTATCCCTAAGGTAAATCTTTTCAATCTGGCATCTTTGGTCCCTAGATCTCACCATTCTCATTGATGGAAAAAGGCACATGAGGCGAAGGCTTTCAATGGGTGACACCTGCTCAGGAAGAAAGAGTCAAGGAGAATGCAGTGGTTTTTTTGTTTGTTTGTTTGTTTGTTTTTGTCTTTTTTTAGCACCATATCTGTGGCATATGGAAGTTCCCAGGCCAGGGGTCCAACTGGAGCTACAGCGGACAGCCTATTTCACAGCCACAGCAACACCAGATCCGAGCCACATCTGTGACCTACACCACAGCTCATGGCAACACCAGATCCTTAACCCAGTGAGCGAGGCCAGGGATCAAACCCTCATCCTCATGGATACTGGTCAGTTCGTTACCACTGAGCCAGGACGGGCACTCCCAAGAATTCAAGTTTTATAACACATGTTCTTCTTCCTTTTGCTTGAGCCCCACCTCTAAACACAGTCCCCAACTGTTGGAGACCCTGAAACTGCTGATTTCTACAGTAAACAAATTTGGCACACGTGCAAAAGCACAACCACAAAGAGAGCTTTATCATTGCCTGCACCTGATTTTGCTCATGACCCTACCTCACCTTCCCTAATAAAAGTCATGTGGGCTAAAGCCTAGGCGCCTTTGTTCTGTGGAACAGAGTGCCTCCTGGCCCCCACTTTCTAGATGTAAAGGAGTCTTGTGTGTTTGGTTGTGCCGTGCTCTCCCTCTTTCAGGATCTCTCGTTGCCCTGTAGCACTGGATGCGGCAGAGTGGCGCCCACCATGGGGCTGGAAGAGAAGGTTTGCCGTGAGGGGAGAAAAAAAAGGAAGATCTGCCAGGAGCAGGAAAAATGGAACTACAGACGGCGGAAACAGTAGCCTTGCACGCGAAGGAGTCGTGACCGTGAGTGGCCCGTAGAAACTTTAAACCAGGATAACAATGGGGAGGAATCAATCACAAGAAACTAAACTTTATATTCAGTTACTTAAATGTGTGGTAAACTAGTCAGGGGCTCAGGTAACAGAGTGTAATGAGAGGAATTGTTAGAAGCCATGGTCAAATATAACCCTTGGTTTCCAGGTGAGGGTACCATGGACCTGGAGTGTTGGCATCACGTAGGAGAAAATTTAAAGTACACCCATCAGTCTGGGGCTGCTCTTTCTGTTTCTGTTTTTTCCACATGGGGCATATATTGGAATCCTTGCAGGAGCATAAATTTGAATCCAATCTCTCTCATAACTGACAGGTTTGACACAGATATACCTTATTCATGGCTAATACTTTGAAATGAGAAATATGAGGTCTCTGTTTTGCTTGTTTGTGTGTGTCCTTGTGTGTGTGGTGCATGCATGGCATTGCCAAAATGAATTCATAAAAGAGCTCTACTTATTTGGCTTAAAGGAAATTAAGCTTACCTAAATTCTCAAAATACCTAAATTAATTTTTGGTTCACGTGAACTGCAAAATTTCAATATTTGATATTCATTAGATGTTAATATTAAAGTTTATTGGTCTAACTAATATAGACATGTCTCTGGAGTCATCAATATTAATACCTTATTGCACTTAAGCTGAATGGAGGAATGTAACTGCATTTTGTGAAGAGAATAGAGGCTGTCTTACATCTTGTTATTTTGAATGGAAAGATGGACAGAGTAATAGGGATACAGACAGAAAGTGATGGAAGGTTTGTGGGAAGGGAACAATGAGAAAAGAATTTTGTGCATGGTTTGGGCTAAGTTTAAAATTTCAGTCAACTAATTTTAAAAGTAAGCTAGTGCAAAACTTGAACTTGGATTTGATCTCTGTTAAAAGAAAATTTCCTTAAGTCAGGATGATGGGAAATCCACGACAGCCGCTTGGTTCTTCCCAGCTCCCTGGCAATCCCAATAATGAAAAAGAAATGATTAGAAAATGTGTTTTCCATTTAGGGAAGACTTCTTACAGTCCTAATTTGCCTATATTTGGTAAAAAAAAAATGAGGGTAATTTTAAAAAGAGTGCTTTGATTCATATTCTATTTCTGTGTACTGAGATTAGCGTTTACTCTCTAAAATTCACCTACCAAATAGTTCTTTGCTGCTATGTTACATTATTATAAAATCTGAGTTATTAAGAAATATAATCTACACTTTTTCTGAAGCCTATTGCTATCATCTGTCTCTGGGTGAATATAAGATATCCCATGATAACCAGAGGACTATATATACATTCTGGAAAAGTACCATATAAAGAATTGTCTTCAGCCTAAAATGTTTCTTATCAGGAATTAAGTGCCATATGCACAAAGAGAATTAACTCCTAAATTTATACTTCTCACTTAAGAAAGGCCTTGACATTGGACTGGTCTATGGAGAGAATTGGTAACTTCAAACTCTCCCTAAAACAAGGCTCTAATAAGAAAAAAACCAATGCCTGGACAAAAAGAAACCACCAGAAGTAGACCACTATCCCGAGGTTGTCACACCTGACACATGGTTATTTGTTTTACTTCTGATTTACCTGATGGGTTTCTCCCCTCCAAGGCTCTTATTATTGATGTTATTAGATGGGATTCCCCTCACCTGGCCAGTTGATACCTGCTCTGACCCAGGCCATAAATATGTTTTCTTCTGATGTTACTCAAGCTCAATTAGCAACAAGTGAGACTTTAGCCAAGGGCTGTAACTTTGCCAGGATATATTAATATAAATCTAAAGACTCCTTTACGTTGGGAACAATTAAACCATCTAGGGATAACCAACCTAATAACACTAGGAAATTGGACTGAATGGACAAAACTAGTATATAATTTCCTTTAAAGATAAGAAACGACTAAGCCAGCTGAACAGGGTGAAGGCTCTTCACTTAAATTTTTGTTTATGACTTTACTAATACTGCTCTATTTTTATTAACTGTTTTCACAAAATTGCTATTTCTTGCATTGCTAAATCTGTAACCGAGTCTCTGATAAAATAATATATAGTTCCATATGAGGTAAATGATCTCTGGATATGGGAAGATGCAACAAGAGGGAATGTTTCCCTGGACCATAACAGATGAGAAAGATAGGTGGCCCAGAGACTTTGGGCTACTGTTAATAAGGCCTAGTCCAGTAATAACACATTGAGATGCCTCTCAGGGAAATCTTTTCCAGATCTAGGAATGTTCATTCCTGGTACCGTGGGATGAAATGAGGATGATAATGCCTCCCAAAACTATGATTGAATTTATGACCATGGGGAAACACTGTGAACTGAAGTTTGGCACTTGCCATCAGACTCTACATGGAGTAAAGCGTGGGCCACTGCGTCTGCTGGCCCACAGCGCCCCTGAGCAGAGCTTAGCAAGGAGGCCAGGAGTGGGGCACTCTGTGCTTTGGGAAACCTGGCAGAACAGGCCTTCAGATAGATTTCAGGTGGGGATTTTTATAGACCCAAATCCTTGCATCTTCTCATTAGCCTTACACGATGAGGCTAAAAGGCCAGGAAGGGGCCAGACTGCAGAGGTGCAAGAAGCCAGGCTGTGAATCCTAGGCTTTATTCTGAGCCACTGCAGGACTTCTGGCAGAGGTTGCTGTGACCCATTCTGTGTCACGGAGGACATAGTGAGGAAGACACAGAGGAGGCAAGGCAGAGTTTTTCCCCTGTGGGAGTCTTGGAAGGTAAGGAGAATGCAGTCGGTGATTTGCAGCTCTCACCCTGGCACCTCCTCATCATGCCACTGGTGTTTGGATGTGGGGTCTGGCTTCCCATCCTCAGGACCCTCTCCTCCCGCTGGGCCACCAGGAATGAGACAGGGAAAAGGAGGAGAGGGGGCAGGGGAGCGGCCTTCTCCCACTCGACCGCTCCATTCCACTGCATTCATCTCCTCACCTCCATAGACACCCTCTTCCTCAAGCCTGATCTCACATGCACAAAACTGGAAGAGAATTGGAAGTTGAGTAACCGCCTTCTCTGGAGTCCCTCTATGGTCACGGGTGAGGGCCACACTTACTGAACTCAGTGAAAAAGACAACGGAGGAGTTCCTGTCATGGCTCAGTGGTTAACAAATCCGACTAGGAACCATGAGGTTGAGAGTTCCCTCCCTGGCCTCACTCAGTGGGTTAAGGATCTGGCATTGCCATCAGCTGTGGTGTAGGTCACAGATGCGGCTCGGATCCTATGTTGCTGTGGCTCTGGCGTAGGCCGGTGGCTACAGCTCTGATTCGACCCCTAGCCTGGGGACCTCCATATGCCGTGGGTGTGGCCCTAGAAAAGACCCAAAAAATAAAAAAACAGAACCCAGACTATGAGATCTAGATAGGACCACTGGAATCATCTGGCCCAGAATCATCTGGCCCAAGACTTTGTTTCCTCTTCATTCATTTTTGAAGTCAATTGCTTTTTTTCCCCCAATTGACTGGAAAAGCTTTACACAGGACAAAGCAGTGAGCTGTCACGAAAGGGTGAGTCCTGCAGGCAGAGATGGGAAGAAGGGCACAGCCGTGCCACACAGAGGAGCAGTAGCAGGTGGAGTTTAAGAGCAGTGGTGTGGCGTGAAGGGGGAGGGGGGAGTTGTGGCTAGGGTGTGTCCATGGGACCTCTGGAGACACTCAAGGAGATATGGACATACAGCCTTGGGGGTCAAGGCACATACGTTACTATGGGTAGTCTGTCCAAAAAAACACAGAGGGGGAAGAGGGCTAAGGACAGGACATTAGGGAACCAAAATTAAAAGGGCACACAGTCCAAAACCTGGCAGAGAAGACTGCGGAGGAATGTAACGAGGTGGAAACGGGAGCAAACAGCACCTCTAAAGGCAAGAGTTTCGAGGAAGAATGGGCAACAGTCTCAAATGCAGAGAAGTTAAGTAGGATGAACATGAAACAGACATCACTGACTCTGACAAGAGATCTTAGGGGACCAGATTAAAAGACAGTGGAGGGAGGGAGCTGTGGTATAGGTCACAGATAGGACTCGGACCCCGCGTTGCTACGGCTGTGGTGTAGGCTGGCAGCTGCAGCTCCAATTCGAGCCCTAGCCTGGGAACCTCCCTATGCTTTGGGTGTGGCCCTAAATATAAATAGGTAAATTAATAAAATTTAAAACATGGTGGAGGAGTTCCCGTGGTGGCACAGTGGTTAACGAATCCGACTAGGAACCATAGGGTTGCAGGTTCGATCCCTGGCCTTGCTCAGTGGGTCGAGGATCCAGCATTGCCGTGAGCTGTGGTGTAGGTCGCAGACACAGCTCGGATCCTGTGTTGCTGTGGCTGTGGTGTAGGCCAGTGGCTACAGCTCTGATTAGACCCCTAGCCTGGGAACCTCCATATGCCACGGGAGTGGCCCTAAACAAGGCAAAAAGACAAAAATAAAATAAAAAATATGGTAGAGGTGAGGAAGCTGAAGCGGTGGCAGCAGATAATTCTTCACAGAAGTCTGCCTATAAATGAAAAGTCCCTGATAGAGACAAAAGATGGAGTGAGAATTGTTTAGAATGATGGCTAAAGATATGAGTCCATGTGATGAAGCAAGAGAGTGGAGAAGAAAGGCAGGGACAAGGCCATGAACACAGGTGAGCCGCCAACCTTGGATAGGAAAAGGATGAAATATTTAGAGGTAATGAGGAAGAGAGTTGAGGACACTCCTGTTTGACAATGACCATGACAATAAGAGTGGATGTGTTTTATACATTTCACAGGTACTAGGCAGTGTTTTAGAAGGATTACTTCTCTTGAGCCTCATCATACCCCTGTGAGGTGTGGAAGATTAATGCTTTATGCTCTTTATTTTACACTTGCACAGAGGAGTCCTAGTCATCCGTCATTCATTTGTATCACTAAAACTGAAATCCTGTAGGCTTACTTTTAATGCTAACTAATGGGCTCGCAGAGTCCAATTTGAAAACTTCCAATCTTCCTAGTTAACAAAGGGAGGCTCAGGAAGACACAAATTCCCTCTCCCATATGACCACTAAGGGAGAGATGGTCCTGTGATGGAAAACGAGGTCAAAGAATTTGGTTAGATAGGGTTTAGAAAGAAATCATAAAAATATCCATTTTGTTTTTCTGTGTGATATGGAGGTTTGCGGGATTATTTGAAACTGCTACAACTTGTTCTATTCCCTGTTTAAATAAATCTGTCCTTGGCAGTACAATTTGGAAAAAAAAAAAAAAAAAGGTGGGGGGGGGGGGCTTTGTAAGACTCCAAAAACTAGAAATTACTGCTATAGCTCCTCTAATAATATGCAAAAGTCACTTGCAATTTTTTTTTCTTTTCAGCTGCACCCATGGCATGTGGAAGTTCCTGGGGCCAAGGAATCCATCCATGCCACAGCAGCAAACCAACCCACAACAGTAATGTCAGATCTTTCAGCCCACTGAGGCTCAAGGGAACTCCAGTAACCTGCAATTCTGTTTTTGTTTTTATTTTTTGTTTTGTTGCTTTTTAGGGATGCACATGTGGCATAGAGAAGTTCCCAGGCTAGGGGGCAAGTTGGAGCTGCAGTGCCAGCCTACAGAACAGCCACAGCAAAGCCAGACACTTAACCCACTGAGCAAGGCTATGGATCGAACCTGTGTCCTCGTGGTTACTAGTGGGGTTTTATACCTCTGAGCTACAATGAGAATTCCTGATTAGTTATTTTAGGTCATAATTTTCCTGCCCTAGTAATAATGTTATACCTGAAATATGTGTATTTCTAAAGAGCATAAATAGCTGTAAGATTGTGTAATTAATCTTCAAATGATCTTCAAAGTAAGTTCATTGGTTCTTTCTTCTTACTCCTTACATGATAAGACAATATAAGGTTATGATTCCACTAGACTTTTTTTTTTTTTTTTTTTTTTTGCTTTTTAAGGCCACACCTGAAGTATATGTAAGTTTCCAGGCTAGGGGTAGAATCAGAGCTGCAGCTGCCAGCCTGTGCCACAGCAACACAGGATCCGAGCCGCATCTTCAACCTATACCACATCTCATAGCAATGCCAGATTCCTGACCCACTGAGGGAGGCCAGGTATGAAATGCACATCCTCATGACTATTAGTCGGATTCATTTCTGCTCTGCCACAATGGGAACTCCAAGGGTCACACATGTATCTGTTGTTCCTGATTCCTGGCCATTTGCTGGCTTGAGAACTACACAGTGCTTGGAAGGGTGTGTGGCCTCCTTGGGACCCCAGGACACACTGAAGGACTCTGAGCCCCTTATGAGAGGGATCATGGCAAGGCTAATGCCAGTGCTGGAGCTACATGCTCCACAAACCTGTCAACTCCAGCGCTTCCTAGGAAATGTGGGGTTGGGAGCAATGGCTTTGGAGCCAGAGCATGTGCTTCAGCTGTTGCACGGAGTTAGTGCATGAATGAGGTTTAGATCTGTGCTCAGTGAGTGTTCACCATCGTTATCCTCATCACTCTTACTGCTTCTCTGAAGCCCCAGGACTGAATGAAGATGGTTCTGAAGTGAAGAGAGCAGCAGAGGGTGAAGATTGAGGCCCCGCCCCCTTCACAGCCATCCAGCCCTTCCCAGCCTTGCTGGATCTCCCCCTCAGCTCAGATGCCATCAAGGCCAGCTGTGGATCCCAGCACACAGCGGTGGTGACAAGTGAGTGGGGCTGGGTAGGCTGCTTCAGGATAGTCCAGAGGTCCCTCCACACCAACTCTCTGGCTGACAGCTGCAGAAAAGGGTGCAATCACCTAAAATACCGTTTTTTTTTTTTTTTTTCCTGCCACATTCACAGCATGTGGCAGTTCCTGGCCAGGGATCAAAACTTCCCCACAGTTGGGACCTGGGCCTTACCTTCAGTAATGCCAGATCCTTAACCTGCAGCACCACAAGGGAACTTCCTAAAGAAACTACCATTTTAGGTGTCTTTGACATGCACTGAATAGCTGCCTCACTCAGTACACCCCCATATGGCTTTAAGAGTGGCTCCCCAGCCCATAAGTCCTCGAAAGTTCTTCTTTCTGGAGGGAGGCTAGTGTTTGCCAGTCTTTCTTCTGACAGCAGGGCCTGCCCTGCCCTGCTTCTAAGCTTCCTGAACTTAGCAGCCCTGAGATACAGGCAAGTTAGTCAGTGTAGAGCAAGGTGAAGCTTTTCAGTCTGGATTCTCTGCTGCATCAAATGCAACTAGGTAGTTGTTAAAAAGAGAGAGGAGGAGTTCCCATCATAGCTACAAGGTAACAATCCCAGCTAGTATCAATGAGGATTCAGGTTCCATTTCTGGCCTCACTTAATGGGTTAAGGATACAGCGTTGCCGTGAGCTGTGGTGTAGGTCAGAGATGCCCCTCAGATCCTGCATTGCTGTGGCTGTGGCCAGCAGCTGCAGTTCTGATTTGACCCCTACCATATGCCATGGGTGCGGCCCTAAAAAGACAAAAAAAAAAAGAGAGAGGATGTGTTGTTTTATGCCAAGCAAACCTCAAGACAACTGTAAAGTGCTGGCTGTGGGTTGTGGCAGGCTGGGCAGGACAAATGCCTTATCAAAGCGTGAAGGCAATAGCCCCTTACTGTCCTTTTTGTTACAGGAATGGGTGAGCTGTACACTGGGGGCTGGGGTAAGTAAAGGACTTGCTTTTGTGATGCTTCAACCAAGGGGAGGAAAGACCCAGGAGCAGAGGGCAGGTGACAAGAGCCATGCAGGCAAGTGGAAGCAGGCCCTCAGCCTGACAAACCACTGGGAAGATGGGGACTGAAGCGCTGCCTGTTCCCTTCTCTGGAAGGGGTCTAGGCACACTCAGAAGGTCATAGACCTGACAAGAGAGAAAAAGGAGATGTCATTATTTCCCACCTACCTTTCTGAAAATACACGTTCCTTTTTTTCTTTTTTTAGGACCGTACCCATGGCATATGTAGGTTCCCAGGCTAGGGTTCAAATTGGAACTACAGCTGCCAGCCTACCCAATAGCCACAGCAACACTAGATAACCTTAAGCTACTGAGCAAGGCCAGGGATCGAACCTGCCACCCCATGGTTCCTAGTCGGATTCATTTCCCCTGCACCGCAACAGGAATTCCTCACTCCTGAAAAAGTATATATCTTAAGGGAATATTTCTCCAGCATTTATGAGACCTCTTTTTGCCTGGCAATGGGTAGAGTAAAAGATCAAAGGAAAAGCTCTGTTCTGAGCATCTGAGCTTACAGGTGAGGAGCCTGAAGGGGCATTGCCTCTCGGGAACCTGGGGGATTGCCTGGTCCTGGGACTCTCTGTTGCTGGTCTCCTGAATTCACAGGGCAGACACCAGCAGAGTGGTGGCTTAAGCCCTGCACTTAAGTGGATAGGCTGGAGGCCCCATGGAGAGGATGGCAAAGGGGGGCTCATTTCCCTTTAGGTAAATAAAGACAGCTTGGCCACAAGGACACAACCAGATGGGACTGGCCCTGCTGTGTGGAGTACTTAGTAGATAAGCAACTCCAAGTCAGGACTGTGGGCCCTGGAACCCATGTGCACACTGTGGAGAAAGAGAAGAGCCAATGTATATAAATAGTGGCGTGAGATAAATGGACAGTAAAGAATAAGAAAGGTAACACCTGTGAAACTCCTGCCCAGGTCAGGGAAAACCATGGCCCCTCCTCAGAGGCCCCCAGCCTTTGCCCCTCCCTCCCCATCATAGCCCTCTTGTTCCACCTTAGAGCAGCGTCCTCAACTTGGTCCTCACATTAGAAGTCCCTGGAGATTTGGCAACAGATACCTAAGGCCGCATCACAGACACAGTGAAATCAGAATTAGACACAGGCGGATTTGAAAGCTGCCCCACCTGACCCAAGCCTGGGTGATTTTGAGGTAGTGCCCTAAGATGAGGAACTGCCAGAAGTCATCTTCTTTTGTTATTCACTCACCTGGTTTCATTTTGAATTGAACTATTCCTCGAATGCATCTTTATGCAATATAATGTCTACTGTTGAGTTTGAGATAAATGCACTCATTCTGTGTATGCTCTTCCACGTCTTGTTTTCCTCATCAACATTGTATGATTCATCTACAGTAATCCTGCAGTTCATTTATTATTACTGTTATATGGCATTCCATTGTCTGACTATATCTCAAGGCATATGTTCTCTTGTTGATGGTAAATTTATTCTTTTTTTTATTGAGTTAAAATATACATAATATTGGAGTTCCCGTCGTGGCGCAGTGGTTAATGAACTCAACTAGGAACCATGAGGTTGTGGGTTCGATCCCTGGCCTTGCTCAGTGGGTTGAGCATCTGGCACTGCTGTGAGCTTTGGTGTAGGTTGCAGACGTGGCTCAAATGCCACGTTGCTGTGGCTGTGGTGTACACCGGCAGCTATAGCTGTGATTAGACCCCTAGCCTGGGATCCTCCATATGTTGCAGGTGTGGCCCTAAAAAGCAAAATATATCTCTCTTTATCTATGTATAATATTTACTGAACTATTTTTATCTATACAGTTCAATGGTGTGAAATATATTCACCACTATCCACTCCTGCCTCCACTCCCGCCTCTTTTCATCTTGTAAATCTGAAAATCTATGCCTACCAAACAGTAACTCCCAGTTCTCCTTTCTCCCCACCCCCTGGCAACGACCGTTATACCTTCTGCCTGTCTGTGTGATTTGAATATCCTAAGTGCCTCGTATAAGTGGAATCATACTATATTTGTCTTTTTGTGATGGGTTTATTTCACTTAGCGTGACATCCTCAAAGTTCATCCATGGTGGAGCATATTGCAGAATTTCCTTCCTTTTTAGACCCAATATTCCATTGTATGTATATACCACATTTTGTTTATCTGCCCATTGGCTGACAGGCACTTTGGTTGTTTTTATGTTTTAGCTCTTGTGGATAATGCTGCTATGAACACAGGTTTACAAATATCTCTTTGAGGCCCCGCTTTAATTCTTTTAGATGTATACTCAAAAGTGGAGTTGCTGGGTCACATGGTAATTCTATTTTTAATTTTTTGAGGCGCTTACATACTGTTTTCCACAGTGACTTCACCATTGAACAGTGCCACTGATGATACAAAGTGTTCCAGTTTCTTAACATCTTCATTCAACACTTTGCACATCTTCATTCAACACTTTGCTTTCTGTTTGTTTTTTTTTTAACCTTAGCCATCTTAATGGGTGTGAGCTTATACCCTTGTAATTTGATTTGCATTTCTCTAATGATTACTGATATTAAGCATCTTTTCATGTACTTATTAACTATTCAGTTCACCTTTTTGGTGAATGTCTAAGTTCTTTGCCCATTTCTGTGAGATGAACGTGATGCCCATATTTTATTTCTTTCTTTGTATTTCTATATGATGCCCCCTCCCTTTCTGTCTTTTTAGAGCCATGCCTGTGGCATATGGAAGTTCCCAAGCTAGGGATCAATTGGAGCTGCAGCCACTGGCACAGCAACACAGGATCCTAGCTACATCTGTGACCTACACTACAGCTCACAGCCGACACAGGATCCTCAACCCATGAGCAAGACTAGGGATCAAACATGCATCCTCATGGATAATAGATTCCTTTCCAGTGAACCACGACAGGAACTCCTAATTCTGATTTTTGAATCAGGTTTTTGTTATTGTTTTTGTTATTTTAGGAGTTCTCTATATATTCTGGATATTAATCCCTTTTCACATAAGTGATTTGGAAATATTTTCTGTCATTCTTTTAATTTTCCTTTTGACTCTGTTGATAGTGTCTCTCTCTTTTTTTACATTTTTTTTTAATATTTTCTATCAAGGTCTATCCCAGGAAATTGGAAATTTGGATATACCTTAGAAGAATGTTACTGTTTGTCCATTCTAAATGTAATAGTTTTTCATCTGATAACCCCAAACTTCCAGTCCATCCCACTCCTTCCCCTCTCTTCCTTGTCACAAGTCTGTTCTCTATATCTGTGAGTCTGTTTTATAGAAAGGTTCATTTATGCCATATTTTAAATTCCACATATAAGTGATATCATATGGTATTTGTCCTTCTCTTTCTGACTTATTCACTTAATATGATAATCCGTAGTTGCATCCATGTTGTTGCAAAAGGCATTATTTTGTTCTTTTATGGCTGAGTAGTATTCCATTGTATATATATGTATGGTATCTTTTAATGTTTTGTTTTTTTATTACTCAATGAATTTATTACATTATAGTTGTGCAGTGATCATCATAATCCAGTTATATAGGATTTCCATCCCACATCCCTCTGGTGCATCCCCCCACCCCCAACCTCAATCCTTTTGGAAACCATAAGTTTTTTCAAAGTCTGTGAGTCAGTATCTGTTCTGCAAAGAAGTTCATTGTGTCCTTTTTTTCAGATTCCACGTGTCAGTGAAAGCATTGGATGTTGGTGCCTCATTGTCTAACTTCACTTAGCATGATAATTTCTAGGTCCATCCATGTTGCTAAAAATGCCAGTATTTCATTTATTTCATTACTTCTAATGGCTGAGTAATATTCCAGTGTGTATATGTACCGCATCTTCTTGATCCACTCCTCTGTCGATGGACATTTAAGTTGTTTCCATGTCTGGGCTATTGCAAATAGTGCTGCAATGATTGGAGTACACATGTCTTTGCGAGCCATGATTTTCTCTGGATAGATGCCCAGCAGTGGGATTCCTAGGTCAAATGGTAGTTCTATGTTTAGTTTTCTGAGGAATCTCCATACTGCTTCCCACAGTGGTTGCACCAATTTACAATCCCACCAACAGCGTACTAAGGTTCCTTTTTCTCCACACCCTCTCCAGCACTTACTGATTGTAGACTTTTGGATGATGGCCATTCTGGCTGGTGTAAGGTGGTACCTCAGAGTGGTTTTGATTTGCATTTCTCTAATCATGAGAGATGTTGAATATCTTTTTCATGTGTTTCTCGGCCATCTGTATGTCTTCTTTGGAGAACTGTCTATTTAGATCTTCTGCCCATTTTTTGATAGGCTTGTTTGTTTTTTTGATACAGAGCTGCAGAAGTTGTTTATAAATGTTGGTGATTAATGTTGGCAATTAATCCCTTGTCAGTTGATTGATTTGCAAAGATTTTCTCCCATTCTGTGGGCTTTTTGTGTTGTTTAGGGTTTCCTTTCCTCTGCAGAAACCTTGAGGTTTGATTAGTTCCCATTTGTTGTCAATACTCTGAGAGGTGGATCTGAGAAGATGTTGCTGTCATTTATGTCAGAGTGTTTGGCCTATGTTTTCCTCTAGGAATTTGATAGTGTCTGGTCTTATATCTAGATCTTTAATCCATTTGGAGTCTTTTTTGTGTGTATGGTGTTAGGGAGTGTTCTAATTTCATTCTTTTCCATGTTGCTGTCCAGTTTTCCCAGCACCACTTATTGAACAGGCTGTCTTTTCTCCATTGTATGTTCTTGCCTCCTTTGTCATACTTCCATACTGTTTTCTATACTGGTTGTACCAATTTACATTCCCACCAAAAGTGTAGGTGGGTTCTTTTTTCTCCATACCCTCTCCAGCATTTGTTATTGGTAGTTTTTTTTTTTTTTTTTTTTCTTTTAGGGCTGCACCTGTGGCATATGGAAGTTCCCAGGCTGGGAGGTCGAATCAGAGCTGCAGCTGCCAGCCTGTGCTACAGCAATGGGGGAATCTCAGCCATGTCTGCCACCTAAGCCCAGGGGGTACCTCAGCTTCCTTTTGATTTGCAATTCACTCTTCTTTGTGTGTGTGTGTTTTTTTTTTTTTTTTTTTTTTTGTCTTTTCTAGGGCTGTACCCGTGGCATATAGAGGTTCCCAGGCTAGGGATCTAATTGGAGCTGTAGCCACCAGCCTACACCAGAGCCACAGCAACACAAGATCTGAGCCATGTCTGTGCCCCACACCTTCATGGCAACGCCAGATACTTAACCCACTGAGTGAGGCCAAGGATTGAACGCGCAAACTCATGGTTCCCAGTCAGATTCATTAACCACTCAGATTCATTAACCACTGAGCCATGACGGGAACTCCTACAATTCACTCTTAATGAGCAATGGTGTTCATTTTCCCAGTGCGTGTTGCACTCTGTATATCTGGTTTTGGGAAAGGTCTATTTACATCTTCTCCACATTTTTCAATTGTGTTGTTGGTTTTTTGTTTTGCTGTTGGGTGGCATCAGTGGTTGAGCTGTTTATTTTTGGAAGGCTAACCTGACCTGGGTATTGGGATCCAGATAGAGTGCCTGTGTGTTATGATCCAGGAGCATAAACGCTGATATTTTGGAGAGCTGCTGTGCCAATCGCTGGGCATTGTCTCTCACAAGGTCTCATGAAATGCCGTTCTTGTCTTCTATGTGAGCCTCCTCTCTTCTTTCTATCCACCAGAGATGGAGCCATGATCACCAGAGATGGAGCCATGATCTAAAGCCAGGCAGGGCATTTAAGGTTGGTAGAGGCATTTAAGGTTGGTAGATTAATTGAGGTTAGTAGATTGATTGACATAAACCCAGCTCTCACTGAAATCCCTTCAGGTACCCTGGGTCAGATATTTCCCCTATTCACTGGGCTGGGTTTGGTAACCAGTGTGGCCAGTAAATTTAGAGAAAATGAATCAGATAGAGAAGGGAAAAAAAAAAAGAAGTGAGGCCAGACTTAAAGAAGGAAGGATCCACAGGTGGAAAATTAAGGAAAAAAAAAATCACTCGTTCCATGCCTACACACATATCTTCATAAATACATAAGTGCAGGGTTATATAAAAAGGAAGAAGACTGCCATGTCATGATGGGTACTGAACGGAGTGTTTAAACATCGAGGCATGGTGTATAGGTTGGCCTCAGGGCTCTGAAAGTCTTTGACAGTGAAATAACCCCCTTTGAAAGGCACTTCTTGGTATTTCATGAAAGTGGGGGAAGGAGACCTAACCCACATCTTTCCCCACATCAGTGCAGCCCCAGAGAGTGTGGAGCCAGAGAAGGAAAGCCTGAGAACGGCTTTCTGAGCAGCTGTCGACACGAGGGCACTAGAGTACCTTCTGGCCCCCAGGTGCAGCTCCAAGGCTCTAAAAGTGCAGGCTCAGCATTGGGGCTGATGGTGTCTTGACGGGATCCCACAGCAAATACCCAGAGGATTATCAGTTGTCCCCTGGACACCAGAGACTCTATCTGCTCCCAGAAGGCTCATGGGAGGCAGTGGGCACAGGTGTCCCTTGAGCATTTGGAGGTGGGTGGTAGCCAGGTTGGGTGGCAGTGTGCTGAGAATGGTTGAAGCATTCACTGGGTTTCGACCTGCCTTGTGTTCCTCAGAGGCAGAAGCGAAGACCCACACAGCATCAGTGTGGTTTGTGAGCTGGGCATTTCCAAGCTCTTGACCTTCTGCCTTTTAGGTAGGTGGAGAAAGAGGGTGGTGCTCATGAAAGACAGAGGGACTTCAGCAGCATGAGTGTGGGCAGTTGGCTAATCCTTGTGCACTTTTCACTCAAGGGGCTGAGGGAAATTTAAATGCCCCACTATGTTCATGCAGCACTATTCATCATAGCAACACATGGAAACACATTCAATGTCCATGGACAGATGATTGGAATTAGGAAGAGGATGTCCATATACATGTGGGAACAGTACTCAGCCAAAAAAAAAGTGGGCAAATAAAATGCCATTGGCAGCTACATAGAAGATAAGATAAACTCTAATACTAAACGAAATAGGTCCAAAAGGGAAAGACAAATACCATTGAAACCCCTTCCCTCTGGACTCTGACAAATGACACCAATAAACCTTTCTACAGGAAAGATACACATGGACTGGAAAACACATTTTGGGGGAGTTCCCGTTGTGGCACAGGGGTTAACAAATCCGACTAGGAACCATGAGGTTGCGGGTTCGGTCCCTGCCCTTGCTCAGTGGGTTAACGATCCGGCGTTGCTGTGAGCTGTGGTGTAGGCTGCAGACGCGGCTCGGATCCCACGTTGCTGTGGCTCTGGCGTAGGCCAGTGGCTGCAGCTCTGATTCGACCCCTAGCCTGGGAACCTCCATATGCCGCGGGAGCGGCCCAAAGAAATAGCAAAAAGACCCCCCCCCCAAAAAAAAAAAACAAACTAACTTCACAAGATCATGTCAATGATATCCTTTCTCAACAACAACAACAAAAACCACATTTTGGGTTGACAGATTAGAGGTGAAGGCTTTGGGGGGGACTCGGATTTCAAGGGTCATACATCCAAACTGTTGCCCATGCAGAGGTTAAGAATGGAGATCCTGCTGTTTAGCACAGGAACCTATATCTAGTCACCCTTTTTTGGAAGCAAAAGGAGAATAATGTGAGAAAAGGTCTACATGTATATCTGTGTACGACTGGATCGCTTTGTTATCAAAGTGAAATTGAAGCCCACAATTTAGGGATAATCACAAATAATAAATGATTAAAAAAAACCAACAATATTAGCAGCTCAGGGTTCATCAAAGAAGGTGTCAGGGTCGAGACTGCTGCCTCACTGGAAGAGACAGGCACATTGACTCCATTGAACCTTAGCTTTCTACAACAGTAAATATATCTGTGTATATATGAAGAAATATGTATGTATTCATTGTTTTAAATATATCTATTTGTATTTTTCAATTTATTGGGTGCCCCCCACATCTTTGACGTCTGGCCAAAGTTTGATCTGCAAACACAGCTCTTGCCACAGCCAAGCAGTGACAGAGAGACCCTTAACCAGGCATCCACGAGGGAACTCCCACACAGCATGCTGGATGATACCAATCAGCCCAGCTAAAATTCATCAATCCTGGTATTGGTGAGTCCTCCATACCCTGGTGCCACACTGAAAAGTGAGGCTTATCTCAAAAGGCAAAACAAAAAATTCCCTCAGCCCCTTGCGTGCAAAAAAGCACAGGGATTAGCCAAATGCTCACACTTATGCTACTGATGTCCCCCCTTTATTCATCAGCACCCCCCTCTTTCTCCACTTACCTGACGGCCAGAAGGTCAGGGGCTTGAAAATAGACAGCTCACAAACCACACTGATGCTGCATGTCTGGGCTCCTGCCTAAGAAACACAAGGCATGCCACAACCCCATGAAAGCCTCAAGCATTTTCAGCACACTGCCACAGAACCAGGCTACCCACCCACCTCCAAATGCTCAAGGGACACCTGTGCCCACTGCCTCACAAGAGCCTTCTGGGAGAAGATAGAGCCCCTGATGTCCAGGGAACAACCGATAATCCTGTGGGTGTTTGCTGTGGGATCCCCTCAAGACACCATCAGCCCCAACGCTGAGCCTGCACTTTTAGAGCCTTGGAGCTGCACCTGGGGCAGGAAGGTACTCTGGCACCCTCACGTGGACATCTGCTCTAAAAGTCACTCTCAGGCTTTCCTCCTCTCCCTGGCTCAGATGCAGGTCAGGTCTCCTTCGCCTGGTTTCATGAAATATCAAGAAGTGCATTTTGATGAGCCCTGAGGCCAACCTATGACAGTTTAAACTGTCAGCTCTGGACCCATCATGGCATGCCAGCCGTCTTCCATTTATATATAACCCTGCAATTATGTATTTATAAAAATAGCTGTGTGGGTATTATGGTACGATGGATTTTTTCTTAATTTTCCACTTGGGATTCCTTCCTTCCTTAAGTCTGGCCTCATTTCTTTTTCTTCTTTCTCTTTTACTCTTTCTCTCTAAATGTATTGCCCCCCCCCCCCACCTGGCATGTGCCTGAGTGGCTTGACCATCGATGTTTCTCAAGCCACAGTGGTGACCAAACCCACCCCAGGGACAAAGGAGAATCACTGACCCAGTGTGCTGGCGGGGGTATCAGGGAGAGCTCTCTTTATATCCATCAATCTACCGGCCTTAAATGTCCAACTTGGCTTTGGGTCATGCCTCCATATCGGGTGCATAGAAAGAAGAGAAGAGGCACATATGGAAAGAAAAGGATGGAGTTTCCTGGAACCTCTCGTGAGAGACAATGCCCAGCGATTGGCACGGCTGCTCCCCAAAATATTGCCATTTATGCTTCCACCACACACAACACAGAGGCACTGTATCCAGATCCCAATACCTAGGTCAGGCTAGCCTTCCAAATAAACAGCTCAACCACTGATGCCACCCAACTGAAAAAATGCAAGAAAAGACCTTTCCCTAGACCAGATATGTAGAGGACAACACATACCAAGAAAAGGAACACCATCACTCATTGAGTGAATTGCAAATCAAAATGAAGCCGAGGTACCCTCCCCCACCCTCTCTGAATGGCCACCATTAATTAGTATGTCTAAAATTTTTTTTTAAATCCTTGACTGGATGTGGAAAGGAAGGCATTCTACAGTGTGGGTTGTAGGTAAATTTGTACAACTGCTAAGGAGCACAGCATAGGTCATCCAGAACATAAACATAGTATGACCATATGACCCAGCAATCCCACTCTTGGGCATATATCCTGAAAATGTTCTTTCAAAAAGTTAAATGCCCTCCTATGGTCCTGCAGCACTATTCACCGTAGCAACACATGGAAACACATTCACTGTCCATGGACAGATAATTGGATTAGGAAGATGTCCATATGTCCAATGGAACAGGAATCAGCCAAAAAAAATGCCACTGTCAGCCACATAGAAGGTAGGGAAACACTCAATGAAATATGTCCACAAGAGCAATACAAAAACCAGGAAAAACCCCTTCCCCTCTGGACTCTGGCAAGTGAACCTTTAGACAGGGAAGAAACACACGGACTGGAAAAGAGATTTGGAGTTGCCAGCTTGGAGGGGGAGGCTGTGGGTTGGACTGGGATTTGGAGGGTCATACATCCAAATAATGGCCCATGGAGGGGGTAAGCAGAGAGTTCCTGCAGTTTTAGCACAGGGACCTATATCTAGTCACTCCTTTTTTGGAAGCTAAAGAAAGAAAAGTTGTAGGTATATCCATGTACAATTGTATATCACTTTGTAATTAAAGTGATTTGAGCCCCATGAATCAGCAATAATCCCAAATGATAAAATGAACTCAATACGGTTAGTGGCTCAGTGTTCATCAGAGAATGTGTCATGGTGGAGATTGCAGCCTCTTGGGAAAAGAGACAGGCACACTGACTCCATTGAACCTGGCAAGATTTCCTAGCCTAGCAACATCAGACCAGAGCAAATTACATAGTGTGTAACTTTTTAATATACACTGTGCTCGGGAAATGAATCCACTCCTACCTATGCTGGACTTCTCCAGGCTTACACTGAAATATGTGTGTTTACATAAAGAAATATTTATATGTGTTCATTTACTTCATCAAAATTCAGCTCATTGTTTTAAACATCAGTTTGTATTTTTCAATTTATTGGGTGTCCCCTGCAACACTGGGATGATGTCTGGCCAAAGATGCTCTGCCAGCACAGCTCTGGCCACACACCCACTGCAGTGACACAGAGACTCTTAAGCCAGGCAGCCACGAGGGAACTCCCTGACAGCTTGTTGGATGCCCATCAACCCAGCTTAAAATTCATCAATCCTGGTATTGGTCAGGACGCCATAACCCCTGGCACCACCCTGAAAAGTGAGGCACATCTCGAAAGGCAAGACAAAAAATTTCCCTCTGCCCCTTGAGCAAAAAAAGCACAGGGGATTAGCCAAGTGCCACACTCATGCCACCGACATCCCCCCCTTTATCTGTCTTTCTCCACCTACCTAAAGGCTAGAAGGTCAGGGGCTTGGAAATGGCCAGCTCACAATACCATACAAATGCTGTGTGAGCCTGGGCTCCTGCATCATGAGGAACACAAGGCAGGTCAAAACCCTGTGAAGGCCTCAAGCATTCTCAGCACACTGCAACCCAACAAGCCTACACAGCCCCCTCCAAATGCTCAGGGGACACCTGTGCCCACTGCCTGACATGGCCCTTCTGGGAACAGAGCCCCTGGTGTCCAGGGAACAACCGATAATCCTGTGGGTGTTTACTGTGGGATCCCCTCAAGACACCCTCAGCCCCAAAGCTGAGCTTGCGCTTTTTAGACCTTTGAGCTCCATCTGGGGCAGGATGGTACTCTGGCACCCTGCTCTAAAAGCCACTCTCAGGCTCGGCAGTCGCCAGGGTGCACTGGGGGCAGGGCAGATGCAGGTTAGGCCTCTTTCCTCTGCTTTCATGAAATACCAGTAAGTTTCATTTCAAAGTGGGGTATTTCACTATCAAAAGCCTTGAGAGACCTCAGGCCAACCTACACCATGCCTCGCTTTTAAAACCCTCAGCTCCCTACCCCATCATGGCACCCCAGCATTCCTTTTTATATAACCCTCCACTTAAGTATATATGAAGGTAGGTGTGTAGGTATGGAACGATTGATTTTTTTTTTCTTTTAGACCTGGGATGCCTGCCTTAAGTCTGGCATCATTCCTTTCTTTTTCCTTTTTTTCTGTTTCTCATTCCTTCTAAATTTATTGACCCCACGTGGGGCATGTGTGAGTAGTTTAACCCATCAATTTTCAAGCCACAGTGGTTTGCATACCCACACAAACGACAAAGGCAGATCTTTGACACAAGGTAACGGGAGGGATCTGAGGGAGAGCTTTCTTTATCCTTCGGCCTTAAATGCCAGACCTGGGTTTACGTCATGTCTCCATATCAGGTGGATAGAACAAAGAGAAGAGGCTCACATGGAGAAAAAAAAAAAAGAATGGCGTTTCCTAAGACCCCCGTGGGAGACAAGCACCCATTGATCACCACAGCTCCTCTCCAAAACATCACCGTTTTTGCTCCTGCCACTCAAAACGTGCAGGCACTTTATCCAGATCCCAACACCCAGGCCAGGCTTCCAAAATAAACAGTTCAATCACCACGTCCACGCAACAGCATAACAAAACCAACAATTGGAAAACGGGGAAAAGACCTGAATAGCCCTTTCCCGGAACCACGTATCCAGAGGGCAACACGCACCAGGGACATGAACACCATCACTCATCAAGAGTGAATTCCAAATCAAAGTGAAGCTGAGGTGCGCTCTCAGCCCATGATTAGGACCCGTCTTTATTTTTAGAGAAAACAGTTCTACTGTTCTGTGAACAGGAAAATAAACTGTGACGCACATCACAGACAACACACTAAAGACGGTGTAAGGATAGAAAGCGACGTCACCCCCTACACCGCAGAGTCCATCACACGCAAATCCTTCTCATAAAGCGCCAACTTCTCTTCATGTTAGAGCCCCATCTGTTGTAGTTTACTCTAACAGTGCCTGGTAATTGTGTAATGATTAAGAGCAGCTACTTGCCTTTATCCAAAGGAATCCTGGGAGCTCCTGCCGGGCTCAGTAGTAGGAACAGGATTCCATTCTTGAACTCCAGCGGTGGGTTAAGTATCCTGTGTTGCTCTGAGCTAGTCTAAATCGCAGACGCGTCTTACCTGGGAAACCCCTACCCTGGGATCTTCGATATGCCACACAGAAAGAATGACACATACCACACACCACCCCTCAAGGAATCTTAGAACTTGTCCACCTCTGCTTGGCTGGAAAGAGAGGAACCTGATGCCGCAATCAGATCAACATCTTCCTTAATGTTTTCTTTTTTAAACTCTCGGTTATGAGTAAAGAAATTTTCACCTATTGAGGAATGGGGTCGACCTAAACAGGCTGGAGAGATTGAAGCCGACCCAGTAATTTTCCGGGAGGAAAAACGGCGGCGCCGGCGAGGACGCACAAATAATGGCGTCTAAAGCACAGCCCCCACTTCCGAACTCCAAGGACGCCAATCCCCACAACTCCAGAGCCTTGGAGGCAAAAGCAGCCAGGACCCCATAATGCTGGAGCTGCTGGGGTGTCCTCCCCACTGTCTCCCCGTAGGGCCCGGGGCCCGACCTCAGGATCTGAACTTCAGGAAAGCTGTAAAGGCACCTCTGCTGACGCGTTTCTGGGCTTACCCACCAGGCCTAACTTCTACCTCTGGTGCTGGGACACCCTCTCCCGCTTCCCTGCAGCGCCCCGAAAGGCTCTGGTGGGGGCTGGTCGATTCGACACCAGAGACAGGAGCCCCGCAGCGCTGACCACCTCCCCCGTAAACCTCGAGGTACACTCTCCGGAGAGAGCACGAGGCATACTCGCCCTGCAGGACCGGAAAGATCCCGCCAGCGCTGCCGGCTTGCCGGAACTCTTCTTCCCACATCTCGTCCGAATCACGTCCTTTGCTAAGATCTCCGGAGCTCCGGAGAGAAGTGAGGCTGTAAAGTGGTCGCAAGACAACAGCAGGGAGGTGAGCAGTGTGGATGATTCTGGACCAGCAAGGGCGCACCGAAGGCCATCTAGATGCCTGACCTCACCCAGGCCCACCTCCGAGCATGACCCCAGGTCACAAACTTTCAGCCTCCAACTATAGTGCACGTGTTTTGGCTCCCGCTCAATAGGGGACATCACTACCTAGTTGTTCCTTGCCACTGTGGTCATAAAAGCACAGTCTCCCATCCTCTCTGCTTCCTGACCCCTGCATGTGACAGGTTTTGTGTGGCACTCCCTGGCCTACTGTGCCTCCCATTTCCCCGGGGAACTTCAGTGGCATTAGCCTCCCCTGTCCTCAGTCACCTCCATAAATTTCAATCCTCCACAAATGAGGCACATTTTTACACAACTGTGAAAGTGGCAAGAGGTTTAGCTTTTCAAAAGACATACCTACGTCTTGGATTTCCCGTCGTGGCTAAGCAGAAACAAATCCAACTGGTATCCATGAGGACACAGATTCGATCCCCGGCCTCACCCAGTGGGCCAAGGACCCGGCAGTTGACATGAGCTGTGGTATAGGCCACAGACTCAGCCTCATATTCCCACTTGCTGTGGCTGTGGTATAGGTCAGCAGCCACAGCTCCAATTCAACCCCAACCCGGGAACTTTTCTTTTTCCTGTCTTTTTAGGGCTGAACCCAGGGCACACGGAGGATCCCAGGCTAGGGGTTGATTCAGAGCTGCAGCTGCCAGCCTACACAACAGCCACAGCAATGCCAGATCCAAGCCTCATCTGCGACCAACACCACAACTCATGGCACCACCAGATCGTCAACCCACTGATCAAGGCCAAGGACTGAACCCGCATCCTCATGGATCCTAGTCCAGGTCGTTAACCACTGAGCCACGATGGGAACTCCCTAGCCTGGGAACTTCCACATGAGGTGAGGATGTCTTTAAATAAAAACTCCTGGACTGGGTGTGGAAATGAAGGTGCCCTCCTACAGTGTGTGTGTTTAGGTAAATTTGTACAATGATAAAGGAACACAGGAACTAGGTCATCCGAAACATAGTATGACCGAATGACTCCACAATCCCACTTTTGGGCATATGTCCTAAAAATGTTCTTTTCAAAAAGTGAAATGCCCTGCCATGTTTGTGCAGCACTCTTCACAACAGCAACACATGGAAACATTTGATGTCCATGGACAGAAGATTGGATTAGGAAGAGGATGTTCACATACACAATAGAAGCATACTCAGCCATAAAACAGAGTGAAGAAATAGAGATATCCTTAATTTTTGTAGGAATAAATATGTATATATACAGTTTATATATATATATGTATTCATTGACTTCTTTATCAATTAAGAACATTGTTTAAGTATCTGTATTTATAAATTTATGGGGTGCACTCTACGATATTGATCTGCTAATGCTGCTCTTGCCACAGCTACAGCAGTGACAAAGAGAGACTCTTAGGCGAGGCAGCCAGGAGGGAATTCCCTGACAGCTTGCTGGATGATACCAATCAACCCAGCATAATTCATCAATCTTGGTTTCAGGCAGGCTACCATACCCTGGAGCCGACCTGAAAAGTGAGGCTCATCTCGAAAGGCAAGACAGAAATTTCCCTCAGCCCCTTGAGTGAAAAAAACCACAGGGATTAGCCAAATGCTCACTTATGCTACTGATGTCCCCCCCCCCTTTATTCATCAGCACCACCCTCTTTCTCCACCTACCTAAACGCCAAAAGGTCAGAGGCTTGAAAATGGCCAGCTCACGATAGAAAACCGATACTGCGTGAGTCTCAGATCCTGCCTCTGAATAACACTAGGCAGGCCAAACCCAGTGACAGCATCAAGCATTCTAAAGACACTGCCCCCCAACCAGGCTACCCATCCACCTCCAAATGCTCAAAGGATACCTGTGCCCACTGCCTGACATGAGCCTTCTGGGAGCAGAGAAACCCTGGTGCCCAGGAAACCACTGATAAACCTCTGGGTGCTTGCTGTGGGTTCCGCTCGAGACACCATCATCCCAACGCTGAGCCTGCACCTTTAGAGCCGTGGAGATCTAATCTGATAGAGCCTCAGAGCTGCACCTGGAGCCAGGAGGTACTCTGGCGCCCTCGTGTGGACATCTTCTCTAAAAGTCACTCCCAGGCTTTCCTCCTCTCTCTGACTCAGCAGTCCCTAGGTCTGCACTGGTGGGGGGCATACGCCGGTTAGGTCTCCTTCCCCCGCTTTCATGAAATACCAGGTAGGGCCCTTCCAACTGGGCTATTTCACTCTCAAAGGCTTTCAGAGCCCTGAGTCCAGTGTAGGCCATGCCTCGCTCTTTAAACCCTCAGCTCCCTACCCCATCATGTCACGCCAGCCTTATTCCTTTATTGTAGAACCCTGCACTTATGTATTTATGAAGATACGTGTGTGTGGATGGAATGATTGATTTTACTTATTTTTCCAACTGGGATGCCTTCCTTTGTAATGTCAGGCCTCATTTCTTTCTTTGGTTATGGGTTTTTTTTTTTTTCTTCTTTCTCTCTTAATTTCTAAATTTATTGACCCCACCTGGAACGTGTGTAAGTGGTTTGTCCATCAATGAATTTCAAACCACAGTGTTTACCAATCCCCCCCCCCCCATCCCCTGACAAAGGCAAATCTTTGACCCAAGTTGCCGGGAGGGATCTCAGTGAGACATTGCTTTTTATCAATCAATCTACCAGCCTTAAATGCCTGAACTGGCTTTAGGTCATGTCTCCATATCAGGTGCACTGAAAGAATAGAAGAGGCTCATGTGGAAAGAAAAGGATGGAGTTTCTTTAGACATTGGAGAGACAATGCCAGCTATTGGCAGAGCTGCTCTCCAAAATCTCAGAGTTTATGCTCCTGCCATGCACAATGTGCAGGCAGTATATCCGGATCCCAATACCCAGGTCAGGCTAGCCTTCCAAAATAAACAGCTCAACCACCGAGACCACACAACAGCATAACAAAACAAACAACCCAATTGAAAAATGGGGAAAAGACCTGAATAACCCTTTCCGCGAACCAGATATACAGAGGGCAACAAGCACCCGGAAAATGAACACCATCACTCTTGAAGAGCAAATTGCAAATCAAATGAACCTGAGGTACCCCCTCACCCCTCTCTGAACGGCCATAATTAGGTCATCTTCAAATAAAAACTCCTGGACTGGGTGTGGAAATGTAGGCGTCCTCCTACAGTGTGTGTGTGTAGGTAAATTTGTACAACGACTAAGGAGCACAGGAACTAGGTCATCTGAAACATAAACATAGTATGACCGAATGACCTAGCAATCCCACTCTTGGGCTTATGTCCTGAAAACGTTCTTTTCAAAAAGTGAAATGCCCCCGCCATGTTTGTGCAGCACTCTTCACAACAGCAACACATTTAAACGCATTCGATGTCCATGGACAGAAGATTGGATTAGGAAGAGGATGTCCATATACACAGTGGAAGAGTACTCAGCCATAAAACCGAGCAAAGATAGTGCCATTGGCAGCCAAAGATATACGAAAAACTCTCATACTAACATAATATATCCAAAAAGGAAAGACAAATCCCATTGGAAACACCTTCAATCTGGAATCTGGCAAAGGACACCAATGAACCTGTAGACAGGAAAGAATCTCATGGACTGGAAAAGAGATTTTGGGTTGCCAGATTGGAAGGGGAGGCTGTGGGTTGGACTGGGATTTGGAGGGTCATACATCCAAATAATGGCCCATGGAGGGGGTAAGCAGAGAGTTCCTGCAGTTTAGCACAGGGACCTATATCTAGTCATTCTTTTGGAAGCAAATAGAGGATAATATGAGAAAAGGTATATGTATATACCTGTAGAAATGGATCGACTTTGTTGCTAAAGTGAAATTGAGCCACATGAATCAGCGATAATCGCAAATAATAAATGATTTTTAAAAACCCAAACATTACAAACTGCTCAGGATTCACCAGAGAAGGTGTCAGGTTGGAGACTGATGCTTCTCGGGAAAAGAGACAGGCAGACTGACACCGCTGAACCTCTTAGGAATTCCTGGCCTAGCGACATTGGACCAGACCAAATTACCTAGCGTGTATGAATTTATTTCTATAAAAGCATTTTTATTTATTATTTTACTTCCGCATTTATTTCCCTGCATCCATGTATGACATACAGATATACACTGCCTGGCAATGAATCCACTCCTATGCTGGACTTCCCCAGGCTCTGTCACCCGAGATAATGGGTCAGGAGAGTCTTTATGATTGCTTTACAGAAAATTTTCCTTAGCTTTTGTAGGAATACATTTATATATATGTATTCATTGCATTCTTAATCAAAGAGCTCTTTATTTTAAATGTCCATTTGTATTTATTAATTTATTGGGTACCCCCTGCGACATTGGGATGATGTCTGGCCAAAGTCTGATCTGCCAACGCCACTCTTGCCATAGCCAGAGCAGTGACAGAGAGACTCTTAAGTCAGGCAGCCACGAAGGAACTCCCTGACAGCTTGCTAGATGAGACCAATCAACCCAGCTTAATTCATCAATCCTGGTTTCAGGCAGGCTGCATACCCTGGCGCCGACCTGAAAAGTGAAGCTCATCTCCAACGGCAAGAAAGAAATTTCCGGAGTTCCCGTCGTGGCGCAGTGGTTAACGAATCCGACTAGGAACCATGAGGTTGCGGGTTCGGTCCCTGCCCTTGCTCAGTGGGGTAGCGATCCGGCGTTGCCGTGAGCTGTGGTGTAGGTTGCAGACGCGGCTCGGATCCCGCGTTACTGTGGCTCTGGCGTAGGCCGGTGGCTACAGCTCCGATTCAACCCCTAGCCTGGGAACCTCCATATGCCGCGGGAGCGGCCCAAGAAATAGCAACAACAACAAAAGACAAAAAAAAAAAAAAAAAAAAAAGAAATTTCCCTCAGCCCCTTTCGCGAAAAAAGACAGGGATTAGCCAACTGCCCACACGAATGCCACAGAAGTCCCCCTTTATTCATCAGCACCACCCTCTTTCTCCACCTACCTAAAGGCCAAAAGGTCAGGGGCTTAGAAATGGCCAGCTAACGATGCAACACTGATGCTATATGATTTTCGGCTCCTGCCTCTGAGGAACACAAGGCATGGCAAAACCCAGTGCGTGCTTCAAACATTCTAAATACTCTTCCGCCCAACCAGGTTACCCATCCCCATCCAAATGCTCAAGGGACACCAGTGCCCACTGCCTGACATGAGCCTTCTGGGAGCAGAGAGTCCCTAGTTTCCAGGAAACAACCGATAAATATTTGGGTGCTTGCTGTGGGATCCGCTCAAGACACGGTGAGTCCCAACGCTGAGCCTGTACTTCTAGAGCCTTGGAGCTCTAACTTAGAGCTTTGGAGCGACACCTGGCGCCAGAAGGTACTCTGGCGCCCTCATGTGGACATCAGCTCTAAATGCCATTCTCAGGCTTTCCCCCTCTTTGTGGCTCAGCAGTCCCTGGGGCTGCACCGGCAGGGGGGAGGGACCAGATGCGGGTTAGGACCCCTTCCCCACTTTCAGGAAATACCAAGAAGTGCCTTTTGAAGTGGGATATTTCACTCTCAACGACTTTCAGAGCCCTGAGGCCATCCTACAACATGTGTCACTGTTTAAACCCTCAGCTCCCTACCCATCATGGCATGCCAGGCTTCTTCCGTTTTTAGATAAACCTGCGCTTATGTATTTATGAAGATAGGTGTGTAGGCATATATAGATATATATATAGATATAGATATAGATATAGATACTGTTGGGCTTATATCCAGAAAATGTTCTTTTCAAATAGTGAAATGCCCCCGCTATGTTCCTGCAGCACTATTCACCACAGTAACATATGGAAACACATTCGATGTCCATGGACAGAAGATTGGATTAGGAAGAGGATGTCCATATACGCAATGGAAGAGTACTCAGCCATAAAACAGAGTGAAGATAGTGCCATTGGCAGCCAAAGAGTTGGTTATAAATACAAATATGTCCAAAGGGAAAGACAAATTCCATTGGAAACCCTTCAACCTGTAATCTGACAAAGGACACCAAAGAACCTTGAGACAGGAAAGAATCTCAGGGACTGGAAAACAGTTTTTGGGTTGCCAGATTGGAGGGAGAAGCTGTGGGTAGGCCTGGATTTAGAGGGTAATACATCCAAACTCTAGCTCTTGAAGAAGGTAAGCACAGAGATCCTGTGGTTTAGCAAGGGGACCTATATATCATCATTCATTTTGGAAGTAAGTGGGGGATAACGTGAGAAAACATATATGTATGTACATGTAGGAATGGATCGCTTTGTTGCTAAAGTGAAATTGAGCCCCATGAGTTAGTGATAATTGCAAATAATAAATGATTTCAAAAAAAACCCAAACAATACTGGGGGCTCAGGGTTCACTAGAGAGGTTGTCAGGTTCTAGACTGCTGCCTCTTGGGAGAAGAGACAGGCACACTGACATGGTTGAAGCTTTCAGGATTGCCTACCCTAGTGACATGGGCCCAGACCAAATTATATAGCGTGTGTTATTTCTATAAAAACATTTTTATTCATTTATTCTTTTACTTCCCCATTTATTTTCCTGCACCCGTGTGTGGCATGCTACCTGGGAGATGAATACACTCCTAAGCTGGGCATCCCCAGGCTTGCGCTTAAAACCCTCTGCCACCCAATATATTGGGTAAGGGGAGCCGTTATGATTGATTTAACAAACAATTTCCTTTGTTTATTTAAGAATAAGTATAAATATTTACATTTTATATGTATGTATTCATTGCCTTCTTTATGAATTAAGCTCATTTTTAAAAATATCTGTTCATATTTATCATTATATTGGGTGCCCCTGTGGCATTGGGATGATGTCTGGCCAAAGTCTGATCTGCCAACACAGTTCTTGCCAAAGCCACAGCAGTGACAAAGAGAGACTTTTTTAAAATTAATTTTTATTTATTTTTTTATTACTCAATGAATTTATTACATTTATAAAGAGAGACTCGTAAGCCAGGCAGCCACTTGGGAACTCCCTGACAACTTGCTGGATAAGCCCAATCAACCCAGTGTAATTAATCAATCCTGGTTTCAGGCAGGACTCCATAACCTGGCGTCGACCCGAAAAGTGAGGCTCCTCTCGAACGGCAAGAAAGAAATTTCCCAGAGCCATTTGAGCGAAATAAGCACAGGAATTATCCAACAGCCAACACTAATGCCATTGATGTCCCCCATTTATTCATCATCACCACCCTCCTTCTCCACCTACCTAAAAGCCAGAAAGTCAGGGGCTTGGATATGGCCAGATCAGGATAAAACACTGATGCTGTGTGGGTCTCGGCTCCTGCCTCTGAGGAACACAAGGCATGCCAAAACCCGGTGAATGCTTCAAGCATTCTCAGCACACTGCCACACAACCAGGCTATCCATCCACCTCCAAATGCTCAAGGGACACCTGTGCCCACTGCCTGACATGAGCCTTCTGGGAGCAGAGAGTCCCTGTCTCCCTGGAAACAACTGATAAACCTCTGGGTGCTTGCTGTGGGATCTGCTCATAACACCATCACCCCAAATGCTGAGCCTGCGTATTTAGAGCCTTGGAGCTCTAACCCGTGAGAGCCTCAGAGCTGCACCTGGGGCAGGAAGGTATTCTGGCGCCCTCGTGTGGACATCTGCCCTAAAAGCCACGTTCAGACTTTCCTCCTCTCCCGGACTTTTTCACTCTTCAAAGGCTTTCAGAGCCCTGAGGCCAACCTATGCAATGCTCGCTGTTTAAACCCTCAGCTCCCTACCCATCATGGCATGCCAACCTTCTGCCTTTTTTATACAACACTGCACTTACGTATTTATGAAGATAGGTGTGTATGTATGGAACAATGGATGTTTTTCTTAATTTTCCACCTGGGATTCCTTCCTCCGTTAAGTCTGGACTTGTTATCTTTCTTTCTTTTTTTTTTTTTCTTCATCTTCTTCTCTTTCTCTCATTCCCTCATTCTTTCTAAATTTATTGACCTCACCTGGAGCATGTGTGAGTGGTTTGCCCATCGATGATTTTCAATCCACAGTGTTTACCAAACCCACCCCAGCGACAAAGGCAGATTTTTGACCCATGGTCCTGGGAGGGCTCTCAGTGAGAGCTTTCTTTATATCCATCAATCGACTGGCCTTAAATTACCGACCTGGCTTTAGGTCATGCCTCCATATCAGGTGCATAGAAAGAAGAGAAGAGGCTCATATGGAAAGAAAAGGATGGAGTTTCCTGAGACCTCTCGTGAGAGACAACGCCCAGCGATTGGCACGGCTGCTCCCCAAAATATCACCATTTATGTACCTGCCACACACAACACGCAGGAACTGTATCTGGGTCCCAATACTCAGGTCAAGATAGCCTTCCAAAATAAACAGCCCACCACTGATACCACCCAACAGCAAAACAAACCAACAACCCAATTGAAAAATGGGGAGAAGACCTGAATACACCTTTCCCTAAGCCAGATATAAAGAGGGCAACAGCAATGTGAAAAGGAACACCATCACTCATTAAGAGTAAACTGCAAATCAAAACAAAGCTGATTGGCCATCATTAGGATGTCTTCAAATAAAAAATCCTGGACCGGATGTGGGAATGAAGGTGCCCTCCTATAGTGAGTGTGTTTAGGTAAATTTGTACAACGATTAAGGAACCCAGGAAGTAGGTCATCCAAAACATAAACATAGTATGACCGAATGGCCCAGCAATCCCACTCTTGGGTATATATCTTGAAAATGTCCTTTTCAAAATGTTTTATGCCCTGCTATGGTCATGCAGCACTATTCACCCTAGCAACACATGGAAACACAGTCTCTGTCCAAGGACGAATGATTGGATTAGGAAGAGGATGTCCATATACACACAGTACTCAGCCAAAAAAAGGGAGAAGAAGATCCCATTGGCAGCCACATAGATGGTAAGAAAAACTCTCAAACTAAACAAAATCTGTCCAAAAGGGTAAGACACATACCATGGGAATCCCCTTCCCCCTGCACTCTGACAAATGACACCAATGAGCCTTTCTACAGGAAAGAAATGCATGGGCTAGATGACAGATTTGGGGTTGCCAGGTTGGAGGGATAGGCTGTGGGGAGGACTGGGATTTGGAGAGTCATACATCCAAACTCCAGCCCGTGGAGAGGGTAAGCAGAGAGATCCTGCTGTTTAGCATTGGGACCTATATCTAGTCACTTTTGTGGAAGCAAAAGGAGGATAATGTGAGAAAAGGTGTATGTATATCCGTGTACAATTGGATCGCTTTGTCAATAAAGTGAAATTGAGACCCATGATTCAGCGATAATCGCAAATAAAAATCATGAAAAAAAACCCAACAATATTAGTGGCTCAGGGTTCATAAGAGAAGGTATCAGGGTCGATACTGCTGCCTCTCGGGAAAAGAGACAGGCACACTGCCTCCGTTGAACCTGGAAAGAATTCCTAGCCTGGCGACATCAGACAGACCAAATTACCTAGCGTGTATGAATTTATTTCTGTAAAAACATTTTTATCTTTTTTTTTCACTTCCTCAGTTCTTTTTCTGCACCCATGTGTGGCATGCAGATACACTCTGCCCAGGAAATGAATCCACTCCTATGCTGGGCCTCCCCAGGCTAGCACATAAAACCCTCTGCCACCCAAGATATGGGGTCAGAGGAGCCTTTAAGATTGCTAAACCTGTGCATTCCCTTAGCTTTCTGTAGGGATATATAGATGTATATATGAAGAAATATTTTTATTTATATATGTTTGTATATATTCATTGACTTCATCAATTCAGCAAATTGTTTTAAATATCTGTTTGTATTTATCAATTTATTGGGTGCCCCCTGCGACATTGGGATGATGCCTGGCCAAAGTCTGATCTGCCAACGCCACTCTTGCCATAGCCAGAGCAGTGACAAAGAGAGACTCTTAAGCCAGGCAGCCACGAGGGAACTCCCTGACAGCTTGCTGGGTGATACCAATCAACCCAGCTTAATTCATCAATCCTGGTTTCAGGCAGGCTGCATACCCTGGCGCCGACCTGAAAAGTGAAGCTCATCTCCAACGGCAAGAAATAAATTTCCCTCAGCCCCTTGAGCGAAAAAAAACCACAGGGATTAGACAACTTTCCACACTAATGCCACAGAAGTCCCCCATTTATGCATCAGAACCACCCTCTTTCTCCACCTACCTAAACGCCAGAAGGTCAGGGGCTTGAAAATGGCCAGCTCACAATACAACAGCGATGCTGTGTAAGTCTCGCTCCTGCCTCTGAGAAACACAATGAATGCCAAAACCCAGTAAATGCTTCAAGCCTTCTAAACACACTGCCCCCTAACCAGGCTAGCATTCACCTCCAAATGCTCAAGGGACACATGTGCCCTCTGCCTGAAAGGAGCCTTCTTGGGGCAGAGTCCCTGGCGCCCAGGAAACAACCTATAATCCTCTGGGTGCTTACTGTGGGATCCGCTCAAGACACCATCAACCCCCAACGCTGAGCCTGCACTTTAGAACCTTGAAACTCTCACCTGTTAGAGCCTCAGAGCTGCACCTGGAGCCAGAATGTACTCTGGCGCCCTCGTGTGGACATGTGCTAGAAAAGCCACTCTCAGTTTTTCCTCCTCTCTCTGACACAGCAGCCCCAGGTGCAGCACTGGCCGCGGAGCCATATGCGGGTTAGGTCTCCTTCCCCCGCTTTCATGAAATACCAAGAAGTGCCCTTCCAAGTGGACTATTTCACTCTCAAAGGCTTTCAGAGCCCTGAGGCCAACGTAGGCCATGCCTTGCTTTTTAAACCCTCAGCTCTCAACCCATCATGGCATGCCAGCCTTATTCCTTTATTATAGAAGACTGCACTTATGTATTTATGAAGATACATGTGTACGGATGGAATTATTGATTTTTTTTCTTGATTTTCCACCTGGGAGTCCTTCCTTTATAATGTCTGGCCTCGTTTCTTTCTTTGGTTTTTTTTTTTTTTTTTCTTCTCATTCTCTTTCCTTCTTTCTTTCTAAATTTATTGCCCCCCCCCCCCCCGGAGAGTGCATGAGTGGTTTGCCCATCGATATTTTTCAAGCCACAGTGTTTACCAAACCCACCCCAGAGACAAAGGCAGATCTTTGACCCGGGGTGCCATGAGGGATCTCAGTGAGACATTGCTTTTTATCAATCAATCTACCAGCCTTAAATGCCTGAACTGGCTTTAGGTCATGTCTCCATATCAGGTGCATAGAAAGACAATAAGAGCCTCACGTGAAAAGAAAAGGATGGAGTATCTCAGGACCTCTTAAGAGACAGTGCCCAACAACTGGCACAGCTGCTCTCCACAATCTCACACTATATGAACTTGCCATGCACAACGTGCAAGCAATGTGTCCAGATCCCAATACCCAGGTCAGGCTAGCCTTCCAAAATAAACAGCTCAACCACCGAGACCACCCAAAAACAAAGCAAACCCAACAACCCAATTGGAAAATGGGGAAAAGACCTGAGTAGCCCTTTCCCTGAACCAGATATCCAGAAGGCAACAAGAACCGGGGACATGAACAAAATCGCTCAGTAAGAGTGAACTGAAAAAGCAAAGCTGAGGTACCCCCCTCAGCCCTCTCTGAATGGCCATCATTTGTATGTCTTGAATTAAAAACTCCTGGACTGGGTGTGGAAATGTAGGTGCCCTCCTACAGTGTGGGTGTGTAGGTAAATTTGTACGACAACTAAAGAACACAGGAACTAGGTCATCTGAGACCACATAGTATGACCTATTGACCCAGCAATCCCACTCTTGGGCATATATCCTGAAAATATTCTCTTCAAAAAGTGAAATGCCCCGCACTGTTCATGCAGCCCTATTCACAATAGCGACACATGGAATCACATTTGATGTCCATGGACAGATGATTGGATTAGGAAGAGGATGTCCACACACACAATGGAAGAGCACTCAGCCATAAAACAGAGTGAAGAAAGTGCCATTGGCAGCCAAAGTGATGGTTAGAAAAATGCTCATACTAAACGAAATATGTCCAAAAAGGAAAGACAATCACCATCGGAAACTCCTTTAATCTGGAATCTGACAAAGGACACCAATGATCCTTTAGACAGGAAAGAAATGCATGGACAGGAAAACAGATTTGGGGTTGCCAGATTGGAGGGATAGGCTGTGGGTTGGACTGGGATTTGGAGGGTCATACATCCAAACTTGAGCCCATGGAGGGGTAAGCACAGAGATCCTGCAGTTTAACACAGGGATCTATATCTAGTCATTTTTTTGGAAGCGAATGGAGGATAATGTGAGAAAAAGTATCTGTATACACAGGTAGGAATGGATCGCTTTGTTGCAAAGTGAAATTGAGCCCTATGAATTAGAGAAAATCACAAATAATAAATGATTAAAAAAACACCAAACATTACAAGTGGCTCAGGTCCTCCAAAGAAGGTATCATGGTTGAATCTGCTGCCTCTTGGGAAAAGAGACAGGCACACTAACACCGTGGAACCTGTCAAGATTTCCTAGCCTAGCGACATCGGACCAGACCAAATTACCTAGTGTGTATGATTTATTTCTATTAAAACATTTTTTAATTTATATTTTACTTCTGCAGTTATTTTCCTGCACCCTGTGTGGCATGCAGACACACACTGCCCGTTAAATGAATCGACTCCTATTCTGGACATCCCCAGGCTTGCAATTAAACCCTATGCCACCAGAGGTATTTGGTCAGGGGAGCATTTCTGATTGCTTTCCAGAAATATTTCCTTTGTTTTTTTTAGAAATATATATATATATCCACATACACACATTTATATTCATATATATTTATGTATTCATTGACATCTTTATCAACAAAGCTCATTGTTTTAAATATCTGTTTGTATTTACCAATTTATTGCATACCCCCGGTGACATTGGGATGACATCTGGCCAAAGTTTGATCTGCCAATGCAGCTCTTGCCACAGCCACAGCAGTGACACAGAGAGACTCTTAAGCCAGCCAACCAGGAGGGAACTCCCTGACAGTTTGCTGGATGATACCAATCAACGCAGCTTAATTCGTCAATCCTGGTTTCGGGCAGGCCTCCACACCCTGGCACTTACCAGAAAAGTGAAGCTCATCTCCAACGGCAAGAAAGAAATTTCCCTCAGCCCTTTGAGCAAAAAAAGCACAGGCTAATACATCCAAACTCAAGCCCATGGAGAGGGTAAGCACAGAGATCCTGCAGTTTAACACAGGGATTTATATATAGTCATTCTTTTTGGAAGCAAATGGAGGATAGTGTGAGAAAAGATACATGTATATACATGGAGGACTGGATCGCTTTGCCGCTAAAGTGAAATTGAGCCCCAAGAATCTGCAAGAATCTCAAATAATAAATGATTTTTAAAAAATTACTATGCGTTCAGGTTTCACCAGAGAAGGTGTCAGGGTCAAGACTGCTGCCTGTTGGGAAAAGAGACAAACATACTGACACCACTGAATCTGTCAGATATCCTAGCCTAGCGACATCAGACCAGAGCAATTTACCTGGAATGTATGCATTTATTTCTATAAAAATATTTTTATTTATTTCTTTTGTAACTTCCCCAGTTATTTTCCTGCTCCCATGTGTGGCATGCAGATACACTCTGCCCAGGAGATGAATCTATTCCTATGCTGGATATCACCAGGCTCGCACTTAAAATCCTCTGTCACCCGAGATATTGGGTCAGGGAGCCTTTATGATTACTTCACCAAATCATTTCCTTAGTTTTTTGTATGAATAAATAAATATACATACATACACACAAATATTTATGTTTTTATATATGTATGTATTCATTGTCTTCTTTATCAGTTCAGCTCAAAACATAGAGACTGCTCAAGTGACACATTCCTGTAGGGGCAGAGGGTGAGGGCAAGGACACCAATGGCATTGATCTCATTATCTAGCTCCAATGCATATTCTAGTGGACAGCACAGATATGAGAGTTATACAAATGATCTGATAGAGAAATGATACAATAGATATAAAAATATACTAACATTAGAGTGAATGGAGCAATGCAAATGAAGCGACAGACAGAGGATTAATCTCTAAAATACATAAACACCTCCTGCAGCAGCTCAATACCAAAAAAACAAACAATCCCATCAAAAAATGGGCAGAAGATCTAAACAGACAGTTCTCCAGAGAAGACACAGAGATGGCCAAAAAACACATAAAAAGATGTTCAACATCGCTAAATATTAGAGAAACACAAATCAAAACTATTATGATGTACCAGCTTACATCAGCCAGAATGGCCATCATCAAAAAGTCTACAAACAGTAAATGCTGGAGAGACTGTATAGAAGAGGGAAACCTCTTACGCTGTTGGTGGGATTGTAAATTGGTGCAACCACTATGGAAAACAGTATGGAGCTTCCTCAGAAAACTAAAAATAGAACTACCATTTGATCCAGCAGTCCCACTCCTGGGCATATATCCAAAGAAAACCATGACTTGAAAAATACATGTACACCCCAAAGTTCATTGCAACACTGTATACAGTAGCCAAGACATGGAAGCAACCTAAATGTCCATTGACAGAGGAATGGATAAAGAAGGTATGGTACATATACACAATGGAATATTACTCATCCATAAAAAAGAATTAAATAATGGCATTTGCAGCGACATGGATGGACCTAGAAATTATCATGCTAAGTGAAGTTAGACAGACAGTGAGACATAAACATGATATGCTATCACTTATATGTGGAATCTAAAAAAAGGATACAATGAACTTATTTGCAGAACAGAAACTGACTCATAGATTTTGAAATACTTGTGGTTACCAAAGGAGACAGGTTGGGCGGGTGGGGGAATGCACTGAGGGTTTGTGATAGAAATGTAAAATTTGGTTGTGATGATCATTGTACAACTATAAATATAATAAAATTCATTGAATTAAGAAAATAAAATGTTAGGAGTTCCCATTGTGGCTCAGCAGAAATGAATCTGACTAGTATCCATGAGGACGCAGGTTCGTTTCCTGGCATCGCTCCATGGGTTAAGGCTCCAGCGTTGCCATGAGCTATGGTGAAGGTCGCAGTCCTGGCTTGGATCTGCTGTTACTTTGGCTGTGGGGAGGCTGGTGGTTACAGCTCTGATTCGACCCCTAGCCTGGGAACTTCCATATGCCAAAAGTGCAGCCCTAAAAAGACAAAAAAAAATTTAAAAATAGATAAATAAATAAAATGCTACCCAGTGTGTATTGGGAGAGTTGAACAATATGACGTGTGGTAGAAATAATAGGTCTGAAGATATTTTTCCTTTTTTTGTCTTTTGTCTTTTGAGGGCTGCACCCGTGGCATATGGAGGTTCCCAGGCTAGGGGTCTAATCAGAGCTGTAGCCACCGGCCTGCACCACAGCCACAGCAATGCCGCATCTGTTACCTACACCACAGCTCACGGCAACACCGGATCCTTAAGCAGAGCGAGGCCAGGGATCGAACCTGCAACCTCATGGTTCCCAGTCGGATTCGTTTCCGCTGCACCATGACGGAAACTCCAGTCTGAAGATGTTTTTCTAACGTAATAGGTAAAAGAGAAGGGAAAAACTCTAACATCAGAATCCCCCAACCCCTTTCCCCTCTAGTCTGATGGAATTTTAGTTTTTCTAGGTCAGGACCCCTGCTCTGGGCCTCCACTGGCTGTTCTTCACGCTGGGAAGACTACACCTTACCCCCCATTCCCCATCCCCACGTCATCCCTCCTCTTCACTTGGCTTGATCTCACAGATCCAGACCTCAAATCATGAGAGGAAACCCTGGAAACATAAAGACTGGTTATATTTAAACAACAAAGAAGGAATCCCTGTTCTGGCTCAATGGGTTAAGAAACTGACTAGTATCCATGAGGATGCAGGTTTGATCCCTGGCCTCCCTCAGTGGGTTAAGGATCTGGGGTTGTTGCAAGCTGTGGCATAGGTCACAGATGCTGTGACTTGGATCTGGTATTGCTGTGGCAGTGGTATAGGCTGGCAGCTGCAGCTCTGATTCAACCCCTCACTTGGGAACTTCTATATGCTGGAGGTGCAGCCCTAAAAAAAAAAAGAAAAAAAAAACAGGAAAAAACCAAACTCCTCTCAAGAATGATATGTATGACTGTCAGGTAAGATAGGGCTTGAAACCTACAAGGGTTTGCTCCAGCTACTGCCTTGAGAGAGTTTGGTTGAATCTGGTTAATAGTAGGACTTTTGTTTTGCAGGTTTGGGCCAGAACTGAATTGCTTAGGATAATGGTAGAGTAAGAGAACCCTTCCTCCAATAGGTCTCCCTATACAGTATTGGGCACTCTGCTAAATAAACATTTTGAAAAAATATTTAAAGACTGTTGGGAGCTCCCGCTGTAGTGCAGTGAGTTAAGAACCTGACTGCAGCAGCCTGCGTCACTGCAGCAGCACAGGTTCAATGCCTGGCCTGGCGCAGTGGATTAAAGGATTCAGTGTTACTGCAACCATAATGTTGCTTGTAGCCACAGCTCAGATTCAGTCCCTGGCCCAGGAACTTCCATATGCTTCAGGTGTGGCCATAAAATAAAAATAAAGACTCTTGGCTTAAGTGGGTGCCAAAGTAGTGTCCTGACCGAAACATTCAAGGGAGCATCTAGGGTGTTTCTGCTCATCTGCAGTTTGTTACCTAAACATCACTTTCATCATTGCAGTCTCAGGACTGAGCACTCAAAAAAAAAAAATTGTCAAATGAATAAAGCATGTGATGGATTAGAATGGTGACATGACTGCTTCTTTCGGAGAGGCGTAATAGGAAACTAAACCTGAGAAAGAAGACCGTGAAATAAGCCCATGTTTATGACCTGGGGCTTTCTGTTCTCACCTAGCTGCTTCCTGCCATGATGGGTGTGTGTGGCATAGAGGAAATGGGATTCAAGAGAGCTGGTTTCTTCCTTCCTTCCTTTCTTTCTTTTTTATTGAAGTATAGCTGATTTACAATGTTATGTTAGTTGGTGTACAGCAAAGTGATTCAGATACACACACACACATATATTTTTTAGGGCCACACCCGTGGCATACTAAGGTTCCCAGGCTAGGGGTCGATTCAGAGCTGCGGCTGCCAGCCTATACCACAGTCACAGGAACACAGGATCCGAACCGTGTCTTTGACCTACACCACAGCTCACAGCAATGCCAGATCCTTAACCCACTGAATGGGGCTAGGGCTGCAACTTATGTCCTTATGGATACTTGTCAGGTTTGTTACTACTGAGCCACGACTCCCGATATACATATACTCTGTCATATTTTTTTTTGTTATGGTTTTACAGGATATTGACTATAGTTCCCTGTGCTATATATTAGGACTTTGTGTTTATTATTTTTATATATAGCAGTTTGTATCTGTTAAACCCAAACTTCTAATTTATCCCTCCCCCCACGCCCTTTCCTTTGGGTAACCGTAAGTTTTTTCCTTTTTTCTTTTCTTTTTTTTTTTGGCCATGCCCAAAGCATGTTCCTGGGCCAGGGATTGAACTTGTGCCACAGCCAGAGCAGTGACCATACCAGATCCTTAACCCACTGAGCCACCAGGTAACTCCAAATTTTGTTTTCTATGTTTATGAATCCATTTCTGTTTGTAAATAAGTTTGTTGGTATCATAATTTAGATTCCACTATGTAATTGATATTATATATTATATGGTATTTGTCTTGCTCTTCCTGACTTACTTAGTATGATAATCTCAAGGTCCATCCATGTTGCTGCAAATGGCATTATTTCATTCTTTTTTCGTGCCTGAGTAAAAAACCCATATATATATATATGACCATGGGGTGCATGTAGCTTTTTAAATTAGAGTTTAATAGAGCTGATTTCTAGTTCTGCTGCTTGTGGTACGGCTTTGGGTAACTCATTGGAACACTAGAAGTATTGAAAGTATTAAGTCTGTAAAACACTTGGTACAATTCTGATTAAAATATTTATAATCATAAAAATAAAGTGAACACACAAACTAGATCAAAGCGGTGTCATCAAAATGTCTGGCACAACATCCCTAGTAATAAAAAGAAAAGGAGCTACTGGGCTGGTGCGTGCTTTTCCTATCACAGTAGCAAATAGATGAAAGATGGATAAGGCCTGGTGCTGGTGACACGTAGAAAAGTGGCCAGGCTCACAAACAGAGGTGAGAACTCAAAAGGGGTTACAAATTTTTGAGCAAGTGGTTTGATCCATTTTTAGAGCGATATTTAAATGCATATGCTACTGAACAAGGGACTGCTCTTCTGGAGATGGATCCTACCGAAATAATAGCAAGAGCCTCTGAAGATGCATATTTGGGAGTTCCCCTTGTGGCTCAGCAGTAACGAACCCAACTAGTAGCCATGAGCTTATGGGTTCCATCCCAGGCCTTGCTCAATAGGTTAAGGATCCGGCATTGCTGTGGCTGTGGTGTAGGCCAGCAGCTACAGCTCCAATTCGACCCCTAGCCTGGGAACCTCCACATGCTGCAGGTGCAGCCCTAAAGAGCAAAAATAAATAAATAAATAAGCAAAATACAAATGAACTTATTTACAAAACAGAAACAGATTCACTGACATAGAAAACAAACCTATGGTTCCGGGGGGGGGGGGGGAAGGGGGAGTAGGAGGGATAAATTAGGAGTATGAGATTAACAGATAACACCACCGTATATAAAATAGACTAAAGAAACAAGAATTTACTGCATAGCACAAGGAATTATATCCAATATCTTGTAATAAACCATATATATACAGATATATATAATATATATATAATATATATATATATATATAATATATATATATATATAACTGAATCACTTTGCTGGACGCCAGAAACTAATACAACATTGTAAATCAACTATACTTCAGTAATTTAAAAAAGATATTTAGCAATCAAAATCAAGGGCCAGGAGAAAGACATTTCAATCTTGTATCTCCTAAAGAGCATCACAGCACTTCATGAGCTGCAGCAACACCACCCCTCCCCACACACACACACACCCTTCCTCTTCCTGGCCAAACCTCCAAAGGCTCCAGGTGCCCACCTTCTGTCCCCTCCCCTTTTCCTCCGGCCTCTTCTGCCCCATCTTTCTACCTCTTCCTTTTTTTTTTTTTTTTTTTTTTTTTTGCTTTTTAGGGCTGTACCCACAGCATATGGAATTTCCCAGGATAGGGGTCAAATCAGAGCTATAGCTGCCGGCCTATATCACAGCCACAGCAACTCAGGATCGAGCCATGTCTTCGACCACACCACAGCCCACCTCAATGCCAGATCCCTGACCCAGTGAGTGAGGCCAGGGATCGAACCCGCATCCTCATGGATACTAGTTGGGTTCGTTTCCACTGCACCACAGCCAGAACCCCTCTCTACCTCTTCCTTATGAGGAATCAAAAACCTAGGAAAGGACGGAACTGTGTGTAGAAGGCAAGATAGCGGCAGGGTGAGAGAGGAAGCTGAGCCAAAAGAAACTTGAATTTGGTCGGGGAGGGATTGCCCCTAAGGTTTAAATTGTAGAAAAATATTGGTAACTGGGGAAAAAAAAAAAAAAAGGAAGGAATGTCAAAATGCTTCACTAATGGGCTATGGTTTTAACATTACGCTGTTATACATGATAGATGCAGGTTTAAAAAAAGAAGAGGAGAGGAAAATCTTTATGTATTGACCAGGAAAGAAAGGCAAGATATGTTGATATGTTGAAGAAAAGAAGATTGTGAGTGTGTAAGAGAGAAACAGAGAGAGCTAGAGAGAGAAAGGAATTTTTAGAGGGGAGTGTTTGATGCTACTTGCTATTTAGTTTTACACACACACACACACACACACACTGCACTAAAAAATAAAACCAAATAAATGTGAACCTAAAGGAATGTGAACCATCAATGAAAAGGAAACTCCTTGACTACCCAGGAGTGTGGCAGAGTTGGAAGAGTTGCCCTCTGAGCTGGCAATCAGCAGAAATCATCAGTGAGGCAACAGTCTAGCCGCTCACCCCTCTCACTTCTGTCTCTTTGATTCACAGCTCAGCATCATTCCTGAGAGCACGATGAGTGCCTTGTGTCCTCTGCCAAAATCCTCCCGCAATTCCTGCTGCAAGAGCTCACAGAATAGAATGTGTGAGCTGGAAGGAATCGTGCCCATCACCTCTCCAAGCAAAGTCAGGACAAGCCTAGTTCACAGTGGACTCTCGAAGTGGGTCACGCACAGCTGCTGCCCTCATGGAGTTTAGAGTCCAGTAGGGGAGACTGAGGAATCCCCAGATCGCGAGGAGCCCTATGGTACACCCTGCGCTGGGGCAAGTGCTGGAGGGTGGTGGAAGGAGACACTTAACCTAGGGGAGGCTTCCAGAAGAGGATGATGCCTCAACTAGACCCAAAGAACCAACAAGAGTGAACTCGATGAACAATGACCCCGGTGGCCGCACAGGAACTGTGCTGTGGTAAGCGGGCCATTGGAACTGCATTGCAGGGTGCTCAAGGCAGGATGGTGGCGGAAAGCAAGAGTGTCCAGGGGAGGAAAGTGAGAGAGATAAGGACGGCACGATCACAAAAGTTGTTCTATAACAGCCACGGTAGGAATTTTGTCTGGATCTTGAAGTCCATGGGCAGCCATTCAAGAAGTGAGGTGTTTGTTTGTTTGCTTGCTTATTTTTTGGCAAGTCTGGGGTGTGTGGAAATTCCTGGGGCCAGGGATCGAACATGTGCCACAGCAGCGACCCGAACCACAGTAGTGAAAACACTGCATCACCAGGGAACTCCAAGAGGTGTTTTTTGTTTGTTTGTTGTTTTCAGGGTTTTGTGTGTGTGTGTTTGGTGGCGGGGGGGTTGGGCAGAACTCATGGCAAGAGGAGGTTCTCAGGTCAGGGATCAAGCCCGGCCAGAGCAGCTTGGGTTGCTTCAGTGACAGCACTGGATCCTTAATCCGCTGCACCACGGGAGAACACCTCAGGGTGTCTTGTTTTTGTTTTTGTTTTTGTTTTCTTTTTAGGGCCACATCTGAGGCATATGGAAGTTCCCAAGCTAGGGGTTGTATCGGAGCTGCAGCTGCCAGCCTACTCCACAGCCACAGCAATGCCAGATTCCAGGCGAAGTTTTCAGCAATGGATGATACTTAACCCTTTAAGTGAAGCCAGGGATCAAACCCAAATCCTCATGGATACTAGTTGGGTTTGTAACCCACTGAGCCACAATGGGAACTCTCCCAGATTTTTTTAATTGAGGTATAATTGACATATAACATTATATTAGTTTCAGACGTACAACATAATATTTGCTATTTGTATATATCATGAAATAATTACCAGAATAAATCTAGTTAACATCTGTCATCATATATAGTTACATAAAGTTTTTTTCTTGTGATGAAAACAATTTAAGATTTAGTCTCTTAGCAACTTTCAAAGATGTAATTAAGTATTATTAACTTTAGTCACCCTGCTGTATCCCAAGGCTTATTTATTTTGTAACTAGAAGTTTATAACTTTTGACCTTCTTTACCCATTTCACCCAACCCCCAACCCCTACCTCTGGCAACCACCAATCTGTTCTCCGAACTGATGAGCTTTTTTGGGGGAGGCACTTTTTAGGGCCCCACCTATGGCATTTGGAGGTTCCCAGGCTAGGGGTTGAATCAGAGCTGTACCCACTGGCCTACACCAGAGCCACAGCAATGCCAGATTTGAGCGGCGTCTCCGACCTACACCACAGCTCACGGCAACCCCAGATCCTTAACCCACTGATCAAGGCCAGGGATCGAACCTGTGTCCTCATGGATGCTAGTCAGATTCATTTCCTCTGAGCCACGACAAGAACTCCTTTTTTTCCCCCCCTCTCTGTCTGGCTTATTTCACTTAGCATAATGTCTCTGAGGCAAAACTCATTTCAGAATTTTAGGAGTTCCCTGGTGGCCTCCTTAGCAGGTTAAGGATCCAGCGTTGGCACTGCTGTGGCACAGGTTCAATCCCTGGCCTGGGAACTCCCATATGCTATGGGGCATGGCAAAAAAAAAAAAAAAAAAAGGAATTTTAAGCAAGGGACTAACATAATTGAATTTGTTTGGAGAGACCACACTGGCTAAAATTTGGAGGGGTGTAGCAGGCCGAATAATGGCCTCTCAAAGAGGTCCACATTGTCATCTCCGAAACCTGTAATAGGTACATTACATGGCTTAAGGGATTGTGCAGGAGTGATTAAATTAATGCTCTTGAGATGAGGAGATTATCCTAGATTAGCCAGATGGGCTCAGTATATCACAAGCATTCTGAAAAGTGGAAGTGGTCCCCCCACCCCCAAGAGAAAGGCAGAGGAGCTTTTGTTCTGGAAGAATGGTAAGAAAGACATATTATTGCTGGCTGTGAAAAATGCAAGAGGGAGACCATAAGCTAAGGAATGTGGGAAGCCTTCAGAAAGGAGAAAGTAAAGGACTAAACTCTCCCCCAGTGTCTCCAGAAAGGAAGGCAGCCCTGCTCACACCTTGATTTTAACCTAGTGTTGCACTTCTGACGCCCAGAACTTCAAAATAAATGAACATTGTTTTAGGCCACTAAGTTTGTGGTCATTTGTTACAATAGCCATGAGAACTAACAATACAGATTTGGTGCTGCTGTAACAGATACCTTCACAAGTGGAAGTGACTTTGAAATTAGACAGTGGGGGGAGTTCCTGTCGTGGTGCAGTGGTAACAAATCCAACAAGTATCCATGAGGAAGAGTGGTGGATCCCTGTCCTTGCTCAGTGGGTTCAGGATCCAACATTGCTGTGAGCTGTGGTGTGGGCTAGCAGCTGTAACTCTGATTTGACCCCTAGACTGGGAACTTCCATATGCCACGGATGTGGCCCTAAAAAGTGAAGAAGAAAGAAGAAGAAGAAAAAGGGAAGAAGGAGAAGAAGAAGAAGGAGGAGGAGGAGGAGGAGGAAGGAAGGAAGGAAGGAAAGAAAAAGAAAGAAGAAAGAAAGAAAGAAAGAAAGAAAGAAGAAAGAAAGAAAGAAAGAAGAAAGAAAGAAAGAAAGAAAGGAAGGAAGGAAGGAAGGAAGGAAGGAAGGAAGGAAGGAAGGAAGGAAGGAAGGAAGGAAGGAGGAAAGGAAAAGATTAGACAGTGGGAAGGGGCAGGAAAAACTTTGAGGGGTATGAACGTAAAACCTAGGTCTCCTTGAACAGACCTTTGTAGAAATATGGATGTTAGTGACTCCACCAGTGAGGGCTTAGAAAGAAGTGAGAAGCATGGCAGAGAAAACGTAAATCAACTTGGAGAATACCGAAATCAGCGTGCACAGACTCGGTAGTAATAGGGATATTAGAGGCGCTGCTTGTGAGGCTCAGGCTCAGTAGGAGATGAGGAATGTGTTATTGGAAATTGGAGGAAAGGGTGTTACACAGTGGCCAAAAAAAACTTAGAATTGTGTGCCCTGCAGTTCTGTGGAAAGCAGAACTTAATCAACAATGAACCTGGATATTTAGTTGAGAAGATTTCCAAGCAAAGAGGTGAAGGGTGTTTGCTTGCTGCTTCTGGTAAAATGAGAAGGGAAATAGACAAATCAAGAGAAGCTGACACATAAAAATGAATCGGGACTTGACGATTTGGGGAATTCTCAGCTTGTCTAAATTGCACATGACAGTAAAGTGAAGAGATTTCCTGCCAGGAAAGCTGCTTGAGAGAAAAAGCTGAGGATATGCTGGACAACTTTTGTTAATATCTCTGAAACATCAAAAGATCTGAGCATTCAGCCACATAAAGGCTTTTTGGAGATATTAATAGCGTGTGACTCTAGATTGCCCTCAGGTATCTCTATAGAGGCCACAAACAAATGAAATTATCTAGGGAAGATGTGTGTGGAGTAGCCTCTCGTCGAATGGAGTAAATCCCTGGGACATACATGAGAGATCCACAAAGTTCTTGAGAGTGGTATACCAGGAGAAACCCTGGAACTTGGATTGAAAGAGACCGAGAGAATGAAATGAAAGAAGGCTACCTGAGTTCCAAAGTTTTACAGGCCAGAAACAAGATGAGAAAACTAGTCTTGCAAACAGGTGCTATCTATCCTTTTTTTTTTTTCTTTTTTTTTCTTTTCTTTTCAGGGCCACACCTGTAGCAAAATAGGCACTAACTTTCATGAAAAAGGAAAAATTACTCAGAGGGCAGAGCTGTTGGCCCAGAAAGCTGAGCCTTGAGCTACAGAGGGTTATTCCTGGAGCTTGAAAATTAATGGAGTTTGTCCAACTTAATTTTGAAATTACTTGGGACTGTAATTACTTGGGAATTCCTTTATCTCTTGTTTTTCTCTCTTTTTGCATGAGAATGTCTATAAGTGTTATCTTATGCCAGTGAACCCACACTATTTTGGGAGCAGAGAATTTGTTTTCAAGTTTCACAAGTCCACAGATGGAGAGAAACTTCACCCCAGGATAGATTATACTGAGTGTTATCCAAAACCTAATATAGATGATTTCAGTGATGATATTTGAGACTTTCAAGCTGATGGGATTTTTGAACTTTGAGTTGATGCTTTAATGGGCTGGGACTTTTTAGGGGAACTTTTTGGAGTGAAGTGAGTGTATTTTTTTTTTTTTGTCTTTGTGCCTTTTCTAGGGCCGCTTCCTGCACGGCATATGAAGATTCCCAGGCTAGGGGTCTAATTGGAGCTGTAGCCACCGGCCTACGCTAGAGCCACAGCAACGAGGGATCTGAGCCGCATCTGCAACCTACACCACAGCTCATGGCAATGCCGGATCCTTAACCCACTGAGCAAGGCCAGGGATCAAACCCGCAACCTCATGGTTCCTGGTCGGATTCACTAATCACTGCACCATGATGGGAACTCCAGAAGTGAGTGTATTTTTTATGTAGGACCGATATGAATACTTGGAGGGCAAAGAAGGGACTATGGTAAAGATAATAAGAGCTCTCCAATGATGTTCACGTCCTAATCCTTAGAACCTGTGAATCTGTTACATTATATGGCAGGAAGGTCTTTGGAGATATAATTAAATGAAGGATCTTGAGATAGAGAGATGACCTTGGCTTATATGAATGGGTCCGATGCAATCACTAGGAAGTATGATTTTCTTTTTTTAAAGCCACACCTGTGGCATATGGAACTTCCGGGACTAGGGGTTGAAGTGGAGCTGCAGCTGCCAGTGGAGTTCACCACAGCCACAGCAATGCCAGGTCCTTAACCCACTGAGCAAGGACAGGGATCAACCTTGAATCCTCATGGACACTACATGGGGTCCTTTACCTGCTGAGCCACAACAGGACCTTTGGAAGTATGATTTTTAAAAATTATTTTTCAGGAGTTCCTGTCGTGGCTCAGTGGTTAAAGAACCTGACTAGCATCCATGAGGATGCAGGTTTGATCCCTGGCCTCACTCAGTTAAGGATCCGGCATCGCCATGAGTTGTGGTGTAGGTCGCAGACGCCGCTCGGATCCCACGTTGCTGTGACTGTGGTGTAGACTGGCAGCTTCAGGTCCGATTTGAGCCCTGGCCCAGGAGCTTCCATATGCTGCAAATTCAGCCCTAAAAAGGAGGGAAAAAAAAAAGAGGATGGGGTCCAGATTTGCCCCAGGGATGGATTAGATAAACATATATGAGGTATCATGACTGGAACATGATGATAATACTTCTAAGGGAGAAAAGAGGGAAGAGTCAAGGCTGATGCTCAGATTTTTGGTTGAAGCAAAGGGTGGAGGGACCACTGGCTGTGTGGGCCACACAGGAAGAAGAATAAGCTTGGGGACAAGCATATCATTTCATTATGGACGTATCAAGTTGATGGTGCCTGGGGAACATCCAAGAGGCAGGTGAATAAGTGGTCTGAGGCTCTGGGGAAAACAGAGGTGACAGTTAAGGTCAGTGGAGTGGGTTAGATGGCCCAGGAAAAACATGGGCAGTAAGAAGAGAGGAACAAGACAGGACCCTTTGAAGTGGTAAGTAAGAGTGTTCAGAGAAAAGAAACCGACAGAGGAGACTGAGAAGGGACAGCTAGAGAAGCAGGAGGAAATCCAGGAGAATATAGCTCAAGGAAGCCAGCCCCGTGGTTTACCAATGTTGCCAGGGGAACTGGGAGAGAATCAGATGGAAGACACAGAGGAAATATGGGACCAGGACCAGGACTGGGCAGCCCACAGGAATTTCGGGGTGTTCTGCTCTAGCTTGAGAAAAAGTATGGCGTTGGCATTTTCTGCTCAAGCATATGAGCAGAGTCCAGGGGAACAAACTTGCTTAAGACTGGGGCACAGCTGAGAATGGGCAGCTGGTGCTAGGAGGAGCTTCCAACTCTTCTCACTATCCTTTGATTAAGACAGCCATGCTCCTCCACCCCCACCCCACTCCAGCAGGGAAGAGGGATTATCCACCCTAGGTTCTGTTTTTTTGGTTTGTTTTTCTTTGTTTGGCTGCCCTGCGGCATATGGATTTCCTGGAGCAGGGATCAGACCCAAGCCACAGTTGTGACCTACCCTGCAGCTGCAGCAAAAAGGATCCTTAAACCACTGTGCCCTGTGGGGATAGAACCTGCATCCCTGCCTGTTGCGGATCTTGTTAGGAACTTCTACCCTCTGTTCTGAACATTCATTCTGTTCCCTGCCTTTGCTTACAAGTTCCTCCTCCCTAAAAGAAACATCCAAAGCTTGCTGGGCACTGTGCAAAGCATTTCATGGACACCAAGGGTATTAGCGTTCTCTCCATTTTACAAATGAAGAAATTGAGGCTCAGAGAGGGGAAGCGACTTGCCCAAGACCGCACAGTTTGTGGTAGCATCAGGACCCAAGTATAGATAAATAGAAATTCTAAGCTATAATTCCCCAGAAGCTGTAATCCCTCCATCATTAAGCTTCTACTGTGTTGTACTTTTACTGTTGTTTTTCGTTTTTTTTGTTTGTTTGTTTTTTGTTTTTTTTTCCTTTTTGGCAGAGCTGTGGCATAAGGAAGTTCTCGGGCCAGGGATTGAACCAGCACCACAGCAGTGCCCCTCGCCACAGCAGTGACAACTCCAGATCCTTAAACCTCTGTGCAACCAGGGAGCTCCAAGTGTCCCCTCCTCCTTTAATCTTTCCCCATTCCATCTCCCTAAGAATTTTTCTCCCTGAGCAAAGTGTTTTTATTTACCTTGGAAAGTTGTCAGCATGTGGCAAGGAACCACGAGGTGGCACCAAAGCTCCAGAAGCCTGATTTACTGCAGGTCAGGCGTAGGGACCTGTCCCAGGGAGGGAGAAATGGGTAAGGAAGGGAGCCTGGCCTTTTCTCCTTGATCTCCAAGCCCACACCTCCTTGGCGTTAGAATTACAGAGAAAACTCAACAAAATTTTAGCCAACCGAATCCAACAACAGATAAAAAAGATCATATACCAGGACCCGGTGGGATTCATTCCAGGAGGAAAAGGATGGTTCGACACACACACATCAATCAATGTCATACACTACGTTAACAAAAGAAAAGTAAAAAACCACATGGTTATCTCAATAGATGCAGAAAAAGCATTTGACAAAATCCAACATCCATTCATGATAAAAAAACTCTTACAAAGTGGGTATAGAGGGAACATACCTTAACATAATAAAAGGCATTTACGACAAACCACAGCAAATATAACACTCAATGAAGAAAAGCTGAAAGCCTTCCCACTACAATCTGGAACAAGACAATGATTCCCACTCTCACCACTCTTATTCAACATAGTACTGGAAGTCTTAGCCACAACAATCAGACAAACAAAAGAAATAAAGTGCATCCAAATAGGAAGAAAAGAGGTAAAACTGTCACTGTATGCAGATGACATAATACTATATATAGAAAACCCTAAGGACTCAACCCCAAAACTACTTGAACTGATCAAGAAATTCAGCAAAGTAGCAGGATATAAGATTAACATTCAGAAATCAGTCACATTTCTGTATACTAACAATGAAATATTAGAAAAGGAATACAAAAATACAATACCTTTTAAAATTGCACCCCAAAAAATCAAATACTTGGGAATACAACTGACCAAGGAGGTGAAAGACTTATATGCTGAGAACTATAAAACATTAATCAAGGAAATTAAAGAAGATGTAAAGAAACGGAAAGATATTCCATGCTCCTGGGTTGGAAAATTTAATATCATAAAAGTGGCCATCCTACTCAAAGCAATCTACAGATTCGATGCAATCCCTATCAAAGTACCCATGACATTTTTCATAGAACTAGAACAAACAATCCAAAAATTTATATGGAAACACAAAAGACCCAGAATTGCCAAAACAATCCTGACAAACAAAAACCAAGCAGGAGGCATACCTCTCCCAGACTTCAGGCAATATTACAAAGCCACAGTAATCAAGACAGTGTCTTACTGGTACCAAAACAGACATACAGACCAATGGAGCAGAAAAGAGAACCCAGAAATAAACCCAGACACCAATGGTCAGTTAATCTTTGACAAAAGAGGCAAGAACATAAAATGGGGAAAAGGTCTTTTCAGCAAATATTGCTGGGAAACCTGGACAGCTGCATGCAAAGCAATGAAACTAGAACACACCCTCATACCATGCACAAAAATAAACTCAAAATGGCTGAAAGACTTAAATATAAGACAAGATACCTTCAAACTCCTGGAAGAGAACATAGGCAAAACATTCTCTGACATCAACCTTACAAATATTTTCTCAGGTCAGTCTCCCAAAGCAACAGAAATAAAAGCAAAAATAAACTAATGGGACCTAATAAAACTGACGAACTTTTGCACAGCAAAGGAAACCAAAAAGAAAACAAAAAGACAACTAACAGAATGGGAAAAAATAGTTTCAAATGATCCAACCGACAAGGGCTTAGTCTCTAAAAGTTACAAGCAACTTAATACAACTCAACAGCAAAAAACCAACAACCCAATTGAAAAATAGGCAAAAGACCTGAATAGACATTTTTCCAAGGAAGATATACAGATGGCCAACAAGCATATGAAAAAATACTCAACATCACTGATTATTAGAGAAATGCAAATCAAAACTACCATGAGATACCACCTCACACCAGTCAGCATGGCCATCATTAATAAGTCCACAGATATTAAGTCCATCATTAAATAAGTCCAAGATAATAAGTCCATCATTAATAAGTCCAAGTGCTGGAGAGGGTGTAGAGAAAGGAGAACCCTCCTGCACTGTTGGTGGGAATGAAAGCTGGTACAACCACTATGGAAAACAGTACAGAGGTACCTCAGAAAACTATACAGAAAACTACCATATGACCCAGAAATCCCACTCTTGGGCATATATCTGGACAAAACTTTTCTTTAAAAAGACACATGCACCCACATGTTCATTGCAGCACTATTCACAATAGCCAATACATGGAAACAACCCAAATGTCCATCGATAGATGATTGAATTAGGAAGATGTGGTATATATACACAATGCAATACTACTCAGCCATAAAAAGGAAAAAAATAGTGCTATTTGCAGCAACATGGATGGAACTAGAGATTCTCATACTGAGTGAAGTAAGTCAGAAAGAGAAAGACAAATACCATATGATATCACCTATTTCTGGAATCTAATTTATGGCACAAATGAACCTTTCCACAGAAAAGAAAATCATGGACTTGGAGAATAGACTTATGGTTGCCAAGGGGGAGGAGGAGGGAGTGGGATGGATTGGGAGCTTGGGGTTAATAGATGCAGACTATTGCTTTTGGACTGGATTAGCAATGAGATCGTGCTGTGTAGCACTGGGAACTCTATCTAGTCACTTATGATGGAGCATGATGCTGTGTGAAAATAGAATGTGTACATGTATGTGTAACTGGGTCACCATGCTGTACAGTAGGAAAAAAATGATGTATTGGGGAAATGAAAAAAAAGTCTGTACTAAAATAAAAATTGTGCACAAGTTAAAAAAAAGAATTACAGAGAAAGGAGATTGGAAAATTAGAGATTAGAGGACTGAGTATTGTAAACTGGAGTGGCCCAAGCCTCAAGTTAAAGATTCTAAGACTTCTTCTCTAAGACGCGCTAGGAGCAGCAAAATAAAAGCTGCGGCAGGCTTGTGGTCAGGGCTGGATTTTATTGCACTCTCTGCTCTGTCATCCACTTTTGTGCTGAGCTCAAAGTGCACAGCTACACTCCGTGATCTTAGCGGAAGAGGGAGGAAATGCATATCACTGGTACCTACCATGAACCAGAAGTGGGGGAACCCACCTGAGCATCCTTGGGGAAATAATTTCATTCCTTTAACCTCAGTCTTGTTTTCATAAAATGGGAAAAATCAAGGAACCTACCTCCACGAGGGGGTGTGAAGACTTAACAACCACATGCACATAACACACCAGCACAATGTCGGATATATAGCAAGTGCTCAATAGTATTATAAACATATAATGATTATATTATAATACATAAATATATAAATGATAAATGTTATTAATAAATGGTAGTTTCTATCTGTTCTTTTTATGATTTCATCATTTAATTAATTCCTCACCCCGCAGGTCTGACACATAGTAAGTGGGTCGTTGGCCAATATTGGTGGAATAAAATTTTCAAAATGAATTTCACTCATGTTCTCTAGGCTAATCCAGCTTGCAGAGTTTGGAAAGACTTTCTTGAGATGGAGTCTCAAATGACCAGCTAAGGATAACCACACCTTCTGTAGGACACAGAACAGGGCCTGGGTACAGAAAAAATGTGCTGTGAATATTTTAGAAAGAAGGAAGAGGAAGAGGATGAAAAGAAGGAAGAAAATGAGGGAGGTAGAGCAAAAGAAAGAAAAGCTCAAGGAATTTTTTGTTGTTGTTAAGCCAAGAATGTCTCAGAAGGAGCTACAAATAGGATCCCCAGCAAACTTATCATCAGCATCCTCCTCCTCATCACCATCATCATTTTTTATCTTTTTAGGGCCACACCCACAGCATATGGAAGTTCCCAGGCTAGAATTGAATCAGAGCTGCAGCTGCCGGCCTACACTACAGCCACAGCAACACCAGATCTGAGCCACGTCTGCGAACTACACCACAGTCTGTAGCAATGCCAGATCCTTAACCCACTGAATGAGATCAGGATTGAACCCGAGTTCTCATGGATATTAGTTGGGTTCGCTACTGCTGAGCCACAAGGGCAACTCCTATTATTATTATTATTATTATTATTATTATTATTATTAGGCCATGCCTGCAACTTGTGGAAATTCCTGGGTCAGGTATTGCACCTGTGCCACAGCAGTGACCCAAGCAGCTGCAGTGACAATGCCAGATCTTTAACCCACTGTGCCAAAAGAGGACTCCCCAAATTCTTATTCGAGAGTTGATATCAATATGCCCTTGGTCCTCAGAGTCCTCAAATTTCCCTTAACACAGCCTCCAGCATGCTTCTTTTTAAAAAATCTGAACCCCTATGCCCAAATGTGAGCTGTGTTAAGTGTCTACCTTGTTCAAAGTTACACCTACCCAGTAACAAGCAGGTGTTCACTAAATAGTTGTTAAATTCCTAAACTGGGATGCATTCTAGTTTGGCAACAGTGGAGCAAATTGTCAAAATATTTACCAAAAAATCCCTGAATTATGGAACAAGAAAGTGACCAAGAGCAGACATAAACCAAAGGAAAATTCAGTATTTAAAACAAGGGAGTTGGGGGAGTTCCCTTCATGGCTCAGCAGTCAACGAGCTCAACTAGAATCCATGAGGATGTGGGTTTGCTCCCTGGCCTCGCTCAGTGGGTTAAGGATCCGGCGTTGCAGTGAGCTGTGTTGTAGGTCGAAGATGCGGTTAGGATCCTGCATTGCTGTGGCTAAGGCTTCCGGCAGCTGCAGCTCCGATTCGAACCCTAGCCTGGGAACCTCCATATGATGCAGGTGTGGCCCTAAAATGCAAAAAAAAAAAAAAAGAAAGAAAAGAGAAAGAAAAAAGAGGGGAAGCAAAAGAAAATAGCTTGATAGAATTAAACCCAATCATGTCAATAACTATTTTATTTATTTATTTGTCTATTTATTTATATATTTGCTTTTTTCCTTCCATATGCTGCAGATGCAGCTGAAAAAGAAAAAAATTATAAGTAAAGTTCACCTCCTGTAAATAGCATGTAGCTGGATCTTATTTGTTTTCCAACCTGGCAATCTTTGCCTTTTAATTAGAGTGGCCCATTTACATTTAAAATAGTTATTGAGGAGTTCCTGTTGTGACGCAGCAGAAACGAAACCCACTAGTATCTATGAGGACTTGATTCCTGGGTCAGGGATCAAATCTGAGCCGGAGTAGTGACCTAAGCCACAGCTGCAGCAACAGTGGATCCTTAACCCACTGCACGGGGCCAGGGATCAAACTGGTGCCTCGAAGGGACAAGCCGAATCATTAACCCACTGCACCACAGCGAGATCTCCATGAACTTTAAATATAAAAACACAAAAGATCTAAAGCAAAATGAACCTATTAACAGCCCCTTCCCATTTCTCCCCAAACACCTCCTTCTTTCAGCTCTAGGCAATCTCCCTTTATAGTAGATTTACCTATTAGCAACACTTCATATAAATACAATAATAGAATATCTGGTCCTCGGTGATTGGCTTCCTTAAGATATTTTTAAGGTTCATTCATGTTGTAGCATGTATCAATACTTCTTTTCTTTTTATTGCCAAATAATATTACATTGTATGTACATGCCACATTTTATCCATTCATCAATCAGTGGACATTGGGGTTGTTTCCACTTTTTGGTTATTGTGAATAAAGCTGCTATGGACATTTGTGTACAAGTTTTTGTATGGCTATATGGTTTTATATCTCGAGTATTCTTGAGTATTCACCTAGGAGAGGAAATTCTGAGTCAAATGGCAATTCTATGTTTAACCTTTTGAAGAACTGCCACACTGTTTGCGAATCAGCAGCACCATTCTACATTCCTATGAGCAGTGTGTGAGGGTTCCAATTTCTCCTCATTCTTGCTAACCCTTGTTATTATCTGCCTTTCGATTATAGCAACCGTAGAGAGTAAAGCAGTATTTCATTGTGGTTTTGATTTGCATTTCTCTAATGACTGATGATGTTGAGTATCTTGTCATGTGCATCCAATCTCTGTGCATCCTTTGGGAGAGATGAGGCAGGTACCGTGTGGTGTCAATGCTTCCTTCTGCTCTAGCACCTGGCTTCTGGGGCCCCCATTTTCAGGTTCATTCTTGTAGAGGAAATTACTATGGTAGGTGGAAAAACAAGAGCCGACATTTGAGTTTCTTTTTTCTTTTTCTTTTTTTGGCATTTCAAAGTGATCTTAAACTTTTCTTCTTTAATAATGTGGTGAATTACATTAATAGATTTTCTAATTTTAAACCTGGTATAAAACCAACTTGGTCATGATGTTTCTTTTAATAGATTTCTATATTCAATCTGCTAATATTTTAAATAGGATTTTTCCATCTGCATCCATAAGACAGACAGGCCTCCAATATTTCTTTCTCTTACAGCCCATTACCGGTTTGGATATCCAGGTTATATTAGCCCTATAAAATGAGTTTGAGCGTGTTCTTTTTCCATTCTCTAAAAAGCTTATAGAAGATTTGAATTAACTATTCCTTTAAAGTGTCTGATAGAGTTGTTTTACTGATCTATAAGAGTCCTTTGTATGTTATCCATATTAATTGTCTGGTATATAGTGGATATTTCCTTTCTGTCTTTTAGTTTTATCTACATATTTTTATTATAAAGACACTTAAAAAGCATTACGAAGTCAAATTTAAACTTCTTGGAGTTCCCATTGTGGTGCAGTGGTGTTAAGAATCCCATTGCAGCAGTTCCGCCTGCAGCTACAGCTCTGATTCAACTCCTAGCCTGTGAACTTCCATAAGCCAAGCGTATGGCCCGAAAAATACAAAGAGTGTGTGTGTGTGTGTGTGTGTGTGTGTGTGTGTGTGTGTGCTTCTCTCTCTCTCTCTCCTATTTTTGGGCTGATAAAACACTATTTGAATAACTTGCTTTATAGTTTGTTTTTCTCTCTGGTGGGGAAAGATGTTTCTCATTTGATTTTTAAATTTTTCTTGGCTATCTTCATGCCATTTCTCTCCTAGAATATCTTTAGTATCGGTTTGTCAAATTTCATGAAAACTGCATTTGATTTTGGTTGAGATTGCATGGAATTTATAGATTAATTTGACATCTTTGCCACACTGAGTCTTCCCATCCAGGAATGTGGATATATGACTCTCTATTTAATCTCTGCTCCTTAATATCTATATGTGATTGGCTGGAACATCTAGTCCACGTCTTGTGTCAAAGATTTCTCTTGATCAGCTCCTGCTTTGAGCTTAAAGCAGGTTCAGTTTATAAGCCCGAGTATGGAAGGTTGTATTTTCCAAAGTTGCCTCCCCAGCATATGGACCATCCTCCATGCTCTTCTTGAAATGTGACATTGATACTCATCCATCAAGAGGTGGGGTCTCTGTTCCCTCCCCCTGAAACTGGGCAAAACTTTGTAAAGGCCTGGACCAAAAGAAGTTGGTAAAGTTTTTGTTTTTGGGGGTTTTGTTTTTTTTTTGGTTTTTTTGTTTGTTTGTTTTGTTTTGTTAGGGTCACACCTACAGCATATGGAAGTTCCCAGGCTAGGGTTCAAGTTGGAGCTGCAACTGCCAGCCTACACAACAGTCACAGCAATGCTGGATCCGAGCCACATCTGCAACCTACACCACAGCTCAAGGCAACACCAGATCCTTAACTCACTGAAGATCATCAAACCCAAATCTTCATGGATAATAGTCGGGGACGTTTCCACTGAGCTACAATGGGAGCTCCCGAATGTGGTAAAGTTGACACTTTGATTTCTGAGGCTGGGTCCTGGGAGGCAATTCTGCTTTAGTCTGATATTGTCTTGAGCTCTCTGAGCTTGCTATGTAAGAAGTTCAGCTACCTTGAAGCTGCCTTGTCAGAGAGACCCTGCGGCAAGCCCACAAAGGGCTCAAGGAGATAGCTACCCAGGAAATTTCAATTGTTCTAGCCTTAGCTATTGGAGGCTTTCCAATACAGACCCCAGACATTTGAGTGAAGAAGCCTTCTGGATGACCCTAACTCCAGCCACCATCTGACTGCAATCTCACAACAGACCCTGAGTCAGAACCAACCAGCAGAGCCATTTTTTAATTCCTGAGCCAGGATCAAGAAATGGTTGTTTTAAATCACTCAGTTTTTAAGTGGTTTGTTATGTCACAATAAACAGTGAATACTGCACTGAGATCCAAGCTATAGCTGCCAGCATGTGCCACAGTCACAGCGATGCCAAAACCAAGCCTTATCAGCAACGTAGGCCACAGCTCATGGCAACGCCAGGTCCTTAACCCATTGAGCGAGGCCAGGGATTGAACCTGCATCCTCATGGATACTAGTCGGGTTTGTTACCGCTGAGCCACAATGGGAACTCCTGGACATCCCATTCTTAGAAGTCCTTTACACATATTAATCCGCACACCCAGGTAGTGACATCAGCCCTCTCTCCCTTTCTTCTCCTCTCATCTTACTTCCTACAAACTGCAAATTCTTCCTCACTCTGTTAGGCAGAATGATGGAGTTCTTTCAAGCCTTTCTCCCAAACTCAGCTCCAAGAACACCCTTTCAAGCCCAGGGCCCTTGGCCAACATGGTCGGGAGAGTTGGACTTCCCCGGGTACCTGAGAGTATTCGCCTTGAACATTTTAGCTGATTTGTTCTCGGTTGTCTTCCCCTCATCGGGTGCATGACTGGTAAATGGAGACCTCCACAAATCACCATGGAAGCTAAACTGTATCAAGCACCTACTATGTGCTGCTGCTAAGTACTTCATATGCATCATTCTATTCGCTCTTCACAAAACCCCTGTAAGATAGGGAATATTATTATTCCCTTTTACAGATGATGAACTTAGTCTTTTTTTTTTTTTTTTTACCTTTTTCTAGGGCCGCTCCTGCAGCATAAGGAGGTTCCCAGGCTAGGGGTCCAATTGGAGCTGTAGCCGTCAGCCTACGCCACAGCCACAGCAACGTGGGATCCGAGCCGCATCTGTGACCTACACCACAGCTCAAGGTAATGCCAGATCCTTAACCCACTGGGCAAGGCCAGGGATCGAACCTGCAACCTGATGGTTCCTAGTCGGATTCATTAACCACTGCGCTACAACAGGAACTCCTGAACTGAGTCTTCATATGATTTTAGGTCCTGTGGTCATACGGTCAGTGACAGAGTCAGATTCCAAAGCACTTTACCAACATTGCTTAAGTGAATGAAAGGGAGGGTAAGGGATTCTGGAGAGAGGCTATACTGGACAGGTAGATTTTGGAAAGTCTGGTAAATAAGGTGGTGGTCATTTCCATGAACATGGAGGCGATCACTTAGAGTGAGAGAGGTGGTCAAGCCTACAGACTCTGGTGCTTAAGGCAGCTGCAGAGAAGAAAAAGCAATAGAAGAAGAAGGGCTGGGAGTTCCCGTTATGGCGCAGCTGGATCAAATCAGACTAGTATCCATGAGGATGTGGTTTCGATCCCTGGGCTCGCTCCGTGGGTCGGGGATCTGGCGTTACTGTGAGCTGTGGTGTAGGTTGAAGACATGGCTCAGAACCCACATTGCTGTGGCTGTGACGTAGGCCAGCAGCTGTGGCTCCAGTTCGACCCCTTGCCTGGGAACTTCTATATGCCAAGGGTTTGGCCCTAAAGAGGAAAAAAAAAAAAAAAAAGGGAAGCAGAAGGGCTGAATGGTGGATGCCTGCCTGGACAGGGAAGACAGGATTGGCAAAGGCGGACCCAGGTGCAAACAGCTTCATGGCTGGAGGACTGAAGAGGGGTTTCGCTTCACTGTGACCTCCAGGAGACTGGTCTCCCAGCTGAGGCAGAAGCAGGAAGGGGAGAGGGAGATGAGGAAGTTTACAAGTGGGGTGCAGACAACTCCGCTATTGTTAGCAGTGGAGCCAGAGGGAGGAGGCCAAGGGGTATTCACAGGATGGCTGATCCAGGAAAGGCTTTGGTATATTTTAATATGGAAGAGGCCTGATTGCATGTGGAGAGGAACGAGGTGGATGGTGAGCTGGGCAGAACCTGCTACTAGGTCCGCAGAACCCGAGGCACCCTCGGACTGGGCCCTGAGGGAGAGGACTCAGGCGGGGACTCGCAGGCAGAAGTGGCCGAGGACCCGGGGCATGTGATGGGATGAGGACTGAGGGTCAGGGGGAAGGGGACTGGCTCCTGGAGATCAGGCTGGGTAGGGACCTCGGATGGCCTTCTGCCTCCTCACAGAGAAACGGAGCCACGATCGCCGGCCCCGACCCGGCCGCTGCCTCTGGGAAGCCCGGGGCAAGGATGGAGGGTGGGCGCTGGTGGCTGGAAGGAGTGGGGCGGAGCTGGGAGGAGGACGCGGGCCTCCCTCCCCGGGTCCTCTCAGGTGACAGACCCCGCGGGCCCCCCGCCCCGCCCCGCCGCATATTCAGGAGGCCGGGCCCGCCCGGTTCGAGAGCAGCCACCGCCGCCGCTCCGAGAGCCTCAGCCGTCGGTGCGTGCGTGGAGCCGGCCTCCATCCTCCTCGAACCCGCCACCCGCCATGGCGCCTGCGGCCGCCCCCCGCAGCCTCCTGATTCTCCTGCAGGTGCTCGGGCTCGCTCTAGCGCAGATCGTAAGTCCCGCGGCCACTGAGGCACCGGGGTGCGGGCTCTGGGGTTTGGGGTTCAGGATCTTATGGTCTGGTGAAGTGCTCTGCCAGACCTCCACCTTCTAGTGACACTCCCAAGCCCGAGAAGCAGCTTCAGACAGTTCCTCGGCGCACGTCCCCTCGGTAGGGGCACAAATCGGGCGCATCTCGGCACCGTGAAAAGAGATGGATGAGCCGGGGAAGCAGAGGGACCCTATCCCCAGATGCTCGGCCCTGCCGGGGACAGGCAGCGTGGGGCAGGAGCCGGCGCCGGGTCCTGGCAGTCGGGAGAGCCCAGGTGGCGGTGGAGACAATGGTGCCCATTCACGGGGCTTGGGCGCCTCCGCCCCCGCAGCCTCCCAGGGGGCGCCGGCTCCAGCCAGACTCCGCTCTGGCTCCGCCGCTGCCGCTTCGCCGGGCTTGGCGCGCCTGCGTCTCACTTCCGAGGGCCGGCTGGGGAGGGGGCCTAACGCCACGCGGGAGCCGAAGGGCAGGGGCCGGGCGCCGCCTGATGCCCTGTACGGTCCGCAGCTCGCCTGCGGGGCACCAGCCTGGCACTTCTCGGTCTGGGGAGGGCGCGGGCATCTGGCAAGCGCGGGACCCCTGCTTGCCACCCAGGAGAGAACGAAGGAGCCGTGCCGGAAGAGGGGTGCTCTGAGTAGGAGAAAACAGGCTTTCCTTTCTGGGTCCCCTCAACCTCCCGTCCCTCTGCGCCTCCCCAACTTTTCCTTCAGGCTTTACCCGCACTAGTGGGAGAGGAAAGGGTACCTACTCACCTTCGATATCTGTTGTTCACCTAAAACTAATCCGAGCAACCGTTCATTGAGGAACAAGCGTCTCTAGGCTCCACCTTCCTTCCCATCTGTTATTTATTTGCTCCATCAGCATCTCGCCACCACCAGGCGCAAGGGCAACACCGTACGGTGGAAGGAGTTGAGCCGACCTAGGACGGAATTCTGGCTCCACCGCTTACTTCCTGTGATCAAGGACTCCTTGGTCTTTTTGAGCCTGTTTCCACAACTGCAAACTGGGGCTTGATAGGTTCGGCCTCACAGTTCTGAGCATTCAATAAAATAATATATGTAATGGTACACAGTATCTGGTGCACAGTGGGTTCTCAATAAACGGGAGTCAGCAGCTTTTCCCAAGAGGGTGCCTACCCCTAAATGCCCAGGTCCCTGCACTCTCTGAGGGCTGCACCCCTGTGTGTGTTTTCAGAGAGGTCCGCCAGGAGAACGAGGGCCCCCGGGGCCCCCGGGGCCTCCAGGAGTGCCTGGATCCGACGGAATCGACGTGAGTCTCTAACCTGGGACGGGAGGGGGAGGGAGGCTGCGGACAAAGGGGAACTTTGTGAGCACTGGCAGTTGCGGGTGGTGGCAGCCTTGAGATCGGTGCCTGAAGATGCAGTGCCCCCTGTTGTCAGTAGGCGGCGCCGGCCTGCACCACAAGGAGCCCGTTTGTTCTACAAAAACCTCAAACCAGCTCTGAGATGCAGAGCCCGTTATAGCCGCGGGCGGACAAGGAGCTGCTGTTTCGTTTGCCCGCCACAGCTCACAGCGATTCCTTATCCCCCGCCTCCTCCTCCCTTCTTTTTGGGGTGGGAGACGCCTTAAGCCCTTGCCCTGCCCCTAGCATGTCTGGATGCTTCTTCAGGGTCGCTTAGGAGCCTTGGCCAGACCGCTGACCAGCTGAGGCCAGACTCCTGTCTCTTCCCTTTGCATTTTTCTCCCCGATTTAGAATCAGTTGGGCTTGTTCCCTGCTCTCCCTGCCCCGGTGAGGGTTAAATACCTCATTCTGGATCTCCCCCAGGAGGTCAGCCTGCTGTTTACCTATCTGGACAGCCTTCTATTCAATCTGGCGCCCCCACCCTTCAAACACAGGGCGCTGGATCCCTGCCAGGCTCTCTGGCCCCCGAAGCCTTCTCTGAAATGCCTGGAGGCCTTTCTGGGGCTGAATGTGATTCTGCAGTCCCTGTGGGTCCTCCACCCAGGGTCCTTTGTCACAGGGGAAGGAGGTCCTTCCTGCCTTGGGGACAGATTGAATGTGCCCCCTTGGTTCTTGCCTCTGTTCCATCTCCTTTTCCTGACCCCAATCCAGAAGACTGCCCCCTTTGCTTACGCAATCCCTTCATGTTTTTCTAAAAGCCCCAAATTTCTTCCCACATTGTTCAAATCCAAGAGGCACCCGCTCTCCAAGGTAACGTGGAGCCCACAACCCCATTTGCAGTTCTTACAGCTGGCACCTTACCAACCCTGGCACGTCTAAAACCCACTTGCTTATGGATATCACCCTCTCTAGCCTGCCTGGAGTTGGACTCAACCCACTTATGGTTTTCTTGAGGGAAAAGGAGCTATTTTCCTAAAAAGCACAAGGCTAAAGGGACCCAGGACAGAAGAATAAACAATGAGGAGAGGAGCATGTGGGTACAGGCCAGCCAGGGCTTGTGCGTGCCCATCTGGGGTGGCACGAGCCATGGTGTGCTGTCTCACCAACTTGTATTTTGCAGGGTGACAAGGGACCCCCTGGGAAAGCTGGCCCTCCGGTGAGTGCTTTTTCCTCTTTGACCTTTGACCCTTCTGGGTCTTGCCCTCCCATGGCTGATATTTGCTCTGTCTCCGTTTTCAAGGGACCTAAGGGAGAGCCTGGCAAACCAGGGCCAGATGGGCCAGACGGGAAGCCGGGGATTGATGTGAGTACCTCCTAGTCACATAGAGCAGGTTAGGGCTCCACCCACTGACCTCCTGAACCCAGTTCTGGCATCTTCCCTCCTGATCCGCTGTTCAGAGCAGGATGGAGACTCTTTAGCTATGAGCCCCCCTCACCTTCGTATGACTTGTGACCTCACACTCATCCCAGGAGCGCTGAATCATGGGCACATATACATCCAGAGGGGAGTTCTCTTGTCATCAGCAGCCAGAATTTAGTCTCACATTTCTGGCATCCAAGTATTAAACTAAATACTCTGGGCAGAGCTGTCCTTAGGTGCCCTCTCCTTTCCCCCCCTTTTCCCTTCCCCACCCCACCTCCTCGCAGCCCCAGACAAACTCGGGAGAGGAACATTATCTGGCAGATACCACAGAGTTCCCAGTGGCCTCAAGGTCACAAGCTCCTGGACACAGCCAGGGGCACTGGGAAGTCATCTGCTTAGGGTGACTGGTGTCAGTCACTGAACGATGCCAGGAAGAAGAGGCCCCCAGGAGTTGCCTGTGCCCTGCTGGCTCAAGAGTTTCCCATTAGGGCCATGATCAACTTTGTCATCTTTGCAGGGTGTGGACCTTCCCCCCAGCTTGTCCACACCCTGCAAAGATGACAAAGCATATTGCCTTCTGCATCAGTTTTCATTGCCACGCAGAGAAGCAGGCGTCATTATTAACCCACTCTGCAGATGAGAAGACTAAGGCTCAGAAAAAAGTTCCAGGGGCAGACATCAAGAAAATGGCCATCCAGACCTATGTCTAGGTCTTCTAGACGGCTAGACTTGGTGGGGGGTGGAGCGTTGGCGAGGTCAGGGCCTTGGGAGTTCTTGACATGACCCATTGGTAACAAACCTGACTACTATCCATGAGGATGTGGGTTTGATCCCTGGCCTCATTCACTCAATGGTTTAAGGATCCAGCATTCCCGTGAGCTGTGGTGTAGATCGCAGATGCCCAAGTTGCTGTGGCCAGGCAGCTGCAGCTCAGATTCGACTCCTAGCCTGGGAACTTCCATATGCCATGTGTGTGGCCCTAAAAAGCCAAACAAAACAAAACAAAAAACAAACAAACAAAACAACCTTTGGGCTTTGCTTTCTCATCTTTCAAAAGAGAATAATCCTCAAGGGCTGTGGGGACTGGGGGAAGGGAAAGTGAAGTATTGGCACACCTAGACCTTTACAGATCATGGTGAAAGGCAGCCTGGGCCCACTCAGGAGAGATCTCCCTGGACCCTCCCTGCCCCATGGGTCAGGGAATAGGTTCCTGCCTCCTAGATGTACCTTCTCTTTCTTCCCCAGGGTCTAACTGGAGCCAAGGGGGAGCCTGGTCCCATGGGGATCCCTGGAGTCAAGGTAAGTGGCCAGCATGGGCAATCAAGAGCCAGAGTTTGGGAGGAGCTGCAGCAGAGAGGAGCAGGGACCCAGGAGACCCCCCCCCCCCAACCTCTGAGCCTCTCCCATTGCTCTTGCAGGGCCAGCCCGGGCTCCCAGGTCCCCCTGGCCTGCCAGTGAGTATAACCCACAAGGGCTTTAAGGGGTCCTTTGTGGATAGGGGGACTTGTAAAATGAGCCACGAACCTAATCTTTCCTTCTGTTCCAGGGCCCTGGCTTCACTGGACCTCCTGTAAGTCCTTAGGGATGGAGCAGGATACAGGATACAGAAGAGTTCAGAGGATACAGAAGGCCTTCTAGGGGACAAAAGAGCTTTCAGGGGACTGGCCAGCATGGGAAGGGGCCAGCATGCTGGGATAGTGTTAGAAATGGGCAGATGGGTCAGAGAACTCTGGGTCTATCCACTGGCTCTGAGATTCTCTGGTCCTGAGAGCCCTAATCTGCCAGATGCTCTGGGGTTGGTTGCAAAGTGAAAGTGGGAAAGGGGAAAGTACCTGTTCCTATCAGGGCTGGGCTAACCCTCTGAGGCATCCTAGCCACTGATGTCTCTGTTCCTAGGGACCACCTGGACCTGTTGGCCTCCCTGGTGAGATTGGAATCACAGGCCCCAAGGTGAGCCCCAGCCACCCATCTGCTTACTTTGCTCCCACCCTCTGCCTTCAAGCTGCCATCAGGGAGCTCCTCCAGGTCTGGGGCAGAAACCCCGCCTGCTGAGCCCACCCTGTGGTAGATCTCTCAGGGAGGCCAAGGGCTGGGGCCATCCCCTGCTGCTTGATCTCCCCAAGGGCCCAGATCTCAGGAGGTGATCTGGAGGGCAGGGTGTATGGGGCAGTAGCAGGAGCTGGAGGTGGGGGCAGAGGTGATCTGGGGTTGGGGGGCTGGACAAGGGTATGATTTGGGCCCTTTTTGCTTTCAGGGGGATCCCGGACCAGAAGGACCATCAGGACCCCCGGGGCCCCCTGGGAAACCGGTATGTGTCCTCACCCCTCCCACACGGCTGTTGTGCGGCTGGGGAAGGACAAGGCCCAAGCCTCGTGAGGGGACAGTTCGGGTCAGGCTCCATCTCCATACATCTTTTCTCAGGGTCGCCCAGGAACCATCCAGGGCCTGGAAGGCAGTGCGGATTTCCTGGTGAGAGGCGGGGTCTGGGGTGGAGCTAATCCGGGGAAGGGGCGTGTCATCTTGGGGGAGTGGGGCGGGCAAGGAGCTCTGTTAGCTGGTGGAGGTAGGGTGCCTGGGAGACGGGGAGGGGTTCAGCCAGGTGCGACGGGAGGCAGGATCCGGAGTTGGCAAGATGGGGAAAGCCTGCCCAATGGGCCTGGAGCAGGCGTGTGACCAGAGAGCCCTGTGGGATTTTTGTTTCCAGTGTCCAACCAACTGTCCAGCGGGCGTGAAAGGCCCCCCAGGGCTGCAGGGAGTGAAGGTGAGCTTCGTGGCCCAAGTCTTGGGAGTGGAGCAGTGGGGTGGGGAAAGGGCATACCCTGAGCTGTTTCTTGTTCCCCGAAGGGGCATCCTGGCAAACGTGGGCTTCTGGGAGATTCTGGCCGCCAGGGGAAGCCGGTGAGTGAGGGCTGACGGCCACGTGAGAGTGTGTGTGGAGAGGGCCCTCCAGGAACCTGCCCCCACTCCTCCCTCCCCCTCCCCCTGTGGGTCTCTGGGGATAGAGCCTTGGGCTGGGAGGCAGGACTCCTAGATTCCAGATAAGTGTCCCTAGTAAGTCCCTTCTTGCTGGGCCTCTGGTTTCCCCATCTGTCTGTCACACTGGCTGCATGGTTTCTAGGGGGCCTCCCATCTGCTTTTGCTGGGGAGGGGATGGTGTCTGGTGGCCTGTGTATTTGTCTCTCCATCTGTGTGCCTATCTGATGGATCTTCCCTGCCCCATAGGGTCCCAAGGGAGATGTGGGTGCCTCTGGAGAGCAAGGCATTCCCGGACCGCCGGTAAGGAACACTCCACGGGCCCTCCTCTCCCCTCTCTTCCTCTCCTAGGAGACCTTGGTGGAGCCATTCCCCTGCTCTGGCCTCCCATGTGTGAAAGAGACACCTGTGTCCCGCTGGTGTGTCTTGAGGTTGGGGGAGGGAGGCTGAGTCTGACTAAGAAATGGGGGGACAGGGAGTTCTCATTGTGGCTCAGTGGTTAATGAACCCAACTAGGATCCATGAGGATGAGGGTTCGATCCCTGGCCTTGCTCAGTGGGTTAAGGATCCAGTGTAGTGTGGTGAGCTGTGGTGTAGTTCGCAGATGTGGCTTGGCTCCCACATTGCTGTGGCTGTGGTGTAGGCCAGCAGCTGTAGCTCTGATTAGACCCCTAGCCTGGGAACCTCCATATGCCATGGGTGTGGCCCTAAAAAGCAAAATAAAATAAAATAAAATAAAACAAGCAAAAAAAAAAAAAAGAAAGAAAGAAAGAAAAAGAAATCGGGGACAGGAGCCAAGGCTGCCAGCCAGAAGACTGAGGCCCAGATTCTGCCACTGTGAGTGGGAGTGCCTTTGAGTGACCTGGTACATCCGTCCCTACCCTTGAGCCTCACTGTCCATCTGTGATAGGGACTCTGTGCCTGCCCCAGGGGAGGCCCTGTGAAGACTGCGGTGGAGGTCAGGGAAGGTGTCACAAAGTGGGCCTTGTAGCTGCCATCACTGTCACGCTTCTGTTTTGACAGGGTCCCCAGGGTGTCAGGGGCTACCCAGGCATGGCAGGACCCAAAGGAGAAACGGTGAGTGGGTCTGGGGTTGTCCTGCAAGAGCTGCTGTGATCAGCACTCTCGCCTCTGGGGTACAGCCAGGACTGACCCGCGACGACCTCTCCTCTCCCCAGGGTCCTCAAGGATACAAAGGCATGGTGGGCTCCGTCGGCGCTGCCGGGTCACCAGTGAGTCTGCTCCTGCTCCCCTCCCATGCACGCCTCCTCTAGACGCAGCTCCTAGTGCTGCAAAGGGGTGTGGCTCCCCCAAGCCTGTGTAACATGAATTTCTGTTTGTCCTTCTTACCAGGGCGAGGAAGGTCCGAGGGGGCCACCAGGCCGAGCTGGGGAGAAGGGTGACGTGGTGAGTCCTCAGGCAGCCCTGTGCAGTCAGGGCCTCTGGGGAGAGCTGGGTGGACTCAGCTCCACCCAAGGCTCATGTGCAGGCACATATGTGTGTGTATGTGTATGTGTGTGTGTGTGTGTGTGTGTGTGTGTGTACATGCACGCACACATGCATTATTCTGTGTGTTTGAGTGTGTGGGAGAGTGATTTGGGGGAGGAAAGTCTATGCCCAGAGCCCAATCAGCCCCACCAGCTCCCTGTCTTCCAAGCCCAGCCTGTTGCTGATCAAATTCAGACTTTGGGAGAAGCACAGAATCCAGTCCCACGGTCACTGGGGCCAGACAATGAAATTCCAGCAAATCAGTCATGGGGCTAATGAGATTTGGTCCAGATCCCGGTTCTCCCTCTCTCACTCTCTTTTTTTTTAATTAATAGGCTCTTTCTTTTGAGTAGTTTTGAGTGGACAGAAAAATTGGGCATAAAGTCAATTTTTAGTTTTTTATTCTGCAGGTTATAAAACATACACAAAATGAACTTTTATATATGACATAGTAACCTCATACATCTGTCTCCCCAAATTAACATTTTGCCACACTCACTTCAGCCCCTTTTCCCCTTCCTTCACTTTGCTCTTTGCAAGCAAATCCTTAACATCATGTCATTTGACCCACTTCACTTCTGTCTCTTTCAAAAATAAGGCCTTGTTCTCACATAACCACAATATCATTGTCACACCAACAAAATTATCAATTATTCCTGAACATCATTTCATCATCGGCTTGTGGTCAATTTTTTGCAAGGATCTCAAAACATGTCTTTTCAGGATTCTTGTTTAGATCAAGACCCAAAGCAAGTCCCCACATTGTATTTGGTTGTCGTATTTCTTTTTTTTTCTTTCTTTTTTTTTTTTTTGGTCTTTTTTTGACATTTCTTGGGCTGCTCCCTCCACATATGGAGGTTCCCAGGCTAAGGGTCGAATCAGAGCTGTAGCCGCCGGCCTACGCCAGAACCACAGCAACTCGGGATCCGAGCCGCGTCTGCAACCTACACCACAGCTCACGGCAACGCCGGATCGTTAACCCACTGAGCAAGGCCAGGGATCGAACCCGCAGCCTCATGGTTCCTAGTGGGATTCGTTTCCACTGCACCATGATGGGAACTCCCTGGTTGTCGTATTTCTTCACACAGGAGTTGCTCAGGGCCTCTGTGGGTCCCAGTGAGTGCTGGCTCCTCCCCTGTCCTGTGCTGCTCCAGCCCAGCCTGCTTGACGCCAATCTCCACTCCCTCCTGCTGAGTCCAGGGCACACTTGTCCAACTAGGCCCCTTTCCTCCAGCCCCTGCACAGCATGGCCTAAGCCATAGGGACCTAGGACCTGGAGGTCACTGTTCTCAGCTGTTCCCTTCTCTGAACAGCTGGACAGGGGTTCAGCCTCCTGAAGGTGACCTGATCTCTTCTACTTTGCAGGGCAGCCAAGGTGTTCGAGGACCCCAGGGAATAACAGGCCCGAAGGGAGCAACCGTAAGTGGACAGAGGGTGGAGTCCAGGCAGCTCTCCAAGTCCCCAAGGATAAGGCGCGTGGGATTCTAGATGGAACTCTGCTGCCATGGGCTGATCCTGTCACTGCCAGGAATGCCCTCTACGTCTTAGTTTTTTCACCTGTAAATAGAGCAGTGATATATGAGAGGTCCTGGGACACGTCCCCCACACAAGGGAAGGACTATTGTCCACCCCCAGAAATCCCCCTTCTCACTCCCACTCCCCTCCCCCAGCTGGCTGGTAGGACTTCCAGAGATGATCAAACTCACTTCCTACCTGCATGCTGCCCATCACAGAGGGACATGGGTGGGTAGCCTCATCCCAGGCATCTCCCCATTGTGAGTCTCCATGCCACTTTCCTCCTGAGCAGGGCCCCCCGGGCATCGATGGCAAGGACGGGACTCCAGGCACACCTGGCATGAAGGTAGGAGTGGGGGCAACTAGTGGGCTTGGGGCAAGGGTCAGGGCCCCTCCCAGCCAAGCCTCTGACCCTGAGATGCTCAAGGGTGTCCCCGACACATTCCTTCTTGCCACGGAGCCTCAGTTTCTCTGTTTCCATTTGGGTGGAAGCCATGGACCCTCTGGCTGGAGCTTTCACTGTGCCTCTGGTTCTCTCTTGCAGGGCAGTGCAGGACAGGCGGGGCGGCCAGGAAATCCAGGCCACCAGGGCCTAGCGGTGAGTCTGGTGTGGATCCATGGGGGTGGCCATGTGGCATGTCGCCCACTTCCATCGCCCCACCTCCCCAACGTGGCATGAGTGGCTGATGAGGTCAAAATCACACACCTGGGGCTCAGGACGTGTGCCCTAGTCCTTGTCCCCATCCACCCCAGGCCTCTTTACCAACTCTGGCCTGCCTGACACCTCATTATTTGCACAGCTGCTCCAGTCTCTGGCCTTCCCAGTCCTCCATGTCAGCTAAGTAGAAGCTGACCATTTCTCAGTTAAAGGACCTTCCATGGCCCCTCCACTGCCTCCAGGAAAAAAGTCATTCTGTCCAGTCATTCAGTAAAAAGTTGCTGAGGTTGGAGTTCCCACTGTGGCTCAGTGATAAAGAACCGACTAGGATCCATGAAGATGTGGGTTCAATCTCTGGCCTCGCTCAGTGGGTTAAGGATCTGGCATTGCCATGAACTGTGGTGTGGGTTGCAGATGCAGCTCAGATCCCGTGTGGCTGTGGCTGTGGCTGGCTTTTCTACCTCCACACATTCAGGCCTTTACTAGATCCTCTGCTAGGAATGCCCTTCCCATCTCTCTGTGCCTTCTTACCATTCAGGCCCACCTCCATCCCATGCCTTCTGGAACCCCCAGCCTTCCCTGCCAGGAGTACTGAGGCTGAGGCCTGCTAACAGGTCCATATGCAGCCTCTGCTCCTGTGCATCCGTGTATGCTCCTCTTCTCCCAAGGATCACAGGCCCTGGTAGGCAGGCTCTTCTGTACCCCTCTCCTCTCTCACCAGGGATTTAGGGCTGGGCACAGTCAAGTTCATGGCTGGGCCTTCTACTGTACAGTTCCTACAAGGCAAAGGAGGAATCTGGAAGGCAAAGCAGCAGGTGCATGGGGTTCCCCTCTACCAGGGGAGAAACTGAGGTCAACTTCCTTCCACAGGGTATGCCCGGCCAGCCTGGGACAAAAGGAGACCCTGGAGACAAGGTGAGGTGACCCCAAACTGGGGCAGACTTGGCCTCCTCTGAGCAAAGGAAGCTGGGGTTAGGGGCCAGGGGCATGGCTAAAAGACTGGAAGACCCAGGCTTCAGCACATTGGAGACTCAGCCTGGACAAAAGTCCCTTGGGCCTAATCACCTCCCTCTTGTCATCTCCCCCCACCCCACCCCTGACCCCTTATCCTTCCTGGCTCAGGGGAGACAGGATGGCATGGCTCCAAATCTAGTGAAACAGGAAAATTAAAAACCCTCTCCCCTTCCCAACTTATTCATTTCCAGAGTCTGTTTGGGGTTCACTGGCTTCTCCAAGGCCAAGGGCCTGACTAGGTGACACAGACTGACCTTAGAGCTCTGTTTTCCTGCAGGGTGAGCCTGGCCAACGGGGCTTCCCAGGAGTCTCTGGTCCCCCCGGGAAGGAGGTAAGTGCCCCCTTCTCTGACACAAAGGCTCTTACTTGGGCTCCTTCCGGTCTGAGGACCCTGCACTCAGCATATGCGGCCAGAGTGAGACCGGCATGGAGCCCCAGCCTCGAGGTGCTCTTGAGGCCAGTCAGGACTCAGCCACTAACCCAAGGAAGCTCCCTTCTCTCTCTGGGTCCTTGTTTCCCTATGCACAATGCAGGCAGCTGTTTCTGTCCTGGGGTATGATCTCTCCAGATGGCCTGATGGACCAGGGCTGAAAATTCCAACAGGCAGAGTTATTTATTTATTCCATTAAGTATTTGCCACCTATCCACGACTGTGCTGACACTGAGATAGACAGTCTCCTACTTATATGGAGCTTTCAGTTTCGTGGGAAAGACATACATTAAATAGTCACAGGAAGTTCCATTATGGCTCAGCAGTAGCAAACTCGACGAGTATCCATGAGGATGCAGGTTCAATCCCTGGCCTCACTCAGTGGGTTAAGGATCCAGTGTTGCCATGAGCTGTGGTGTAAGTCACAGACACAGCTCAGGTCTGCCATTGCTCTGGCTTTGGCATAGGCCAGTAGCCTAGCCTGGAAACTTCCATATACAGCCCTAATTAAAAATAATAATGTAGGAGTTCCCATCGTGGCGCAGTGGTTAACGAATCCGACTAGGAACCATGAGGTTGCGGGTTCAGTCCCTGCCCTTGCTCAGTGGGTTAACGATCCGGCGTTGCTGTGAGCTGTGGTGTAGGTTGCAGACGCGGCTCAGATCCCACGTTGCTGTGGCTCTGGCGTAGGCCGGTGGCTACAGCTCCGATTCGACCCCTAGCCTGGGAACCTCCATATGCCGTGGGAGCGGCCCAAGAAATAGCAACAACAACAACAACAACAACAACAAAAAGACAAAAGACAAATAATAATAATAATAATAATGTAAAAAAAAGTCACATGATGTTGTATTGGGTCCTATGAAGGAAAAGTACAGAGACCCAAAGAACAGGAGGCACATTAGCTGAGCCCCAAGGGTAGGCAGGGGTTGGCCAGGTGTGGAAGGGAGGGACCTACCAGTCTGCTGCTCACCTCCAATTTCTCAATCCCCCAGGGAGAGCCAGGGCCTCAAGGAGAAATCGGTCCCCAGGGCATCATGGGACAGAAGGTAAGTGCCTGACACAGAGACCCCTCCCTGGGGAACTTTACAGCAGCTGGCACTCCCGGACCCAGGATCTGGGTGCTCATAAGACTCCAGCACCTGCCCAGTGTGTATGAGGCCCCCCTGAGCCAGGGCCTCAGTTTGCAGGTCTGTTAAGTGGAGCCAAGGACCTCCATGATGACAATAGCAGGGATGGAAGGCACCCTGACCACACAGTGTCTGGGATCTGGCAGAGAGAGGCTGCCCCTGCTGACAGGCAGCGTGTAAACCTCTCTTTCCATTTCAGGGTGACCACGGTGAGAGGGGGCCAGTGGGGCAGCCCGGCCCTCAAGGCCGGCAGGCAAGTGCAGGGCGGCTGAGATGGGCGGTGGGGGGCACATCTGGTCACCCCATCTGATTTACTCTTGCCAGTTTCTTTTCTCCTTAGGGCCCCAAGGGGGAGCAGGGGCCCCCAGGAATTCCAGGACCACAAGGCTTGCCAGGCATCAAGGGAGACAAGGTACCAAATGGGGCTTGAAAATAACAGGGAAAGAGGCTGGGACCCTGAGTGAGGGGTCGGTGGAGCGCAGTCAGATCCTTGAGCGCCCCAAATCTTCGAGGAGAAATTACTCCTTGCGGGGTCTAAGGGGACCTAGGGGTTGAGGCGGAGCTGCAGAGAGGGGCGTGGCTAGGAGCCGGGATGGGGGGACCCGATGGAACCCCGCCTTCCCTGGCCCGGAGCTCACCAAGCCCCCAACTCCCTGCTTTCTCCAGGGCTCCCCAGGGAAGACCGGGCCCCGCGGCGGAGTGGTGAGTGCCAGCACCTCCCCTGTCCCGGGCATCGGTCTCACCCGTCAGGGCGGGGGACGGGAGTGTTACAGCCCCAGCGCGGCCCTGCTGCCCCTACTCCCACGCCCCGTGGGGCCACCGGGGTCTGAAACGTTATCAATCTCTAGACGTTATCAATCTCTAGGGCGACCCGGGAGTGGCTGGCCTCCCAGGAGAGAAAGGCGAGAAGGTGAGCAGGCTGTGCGAGGCGGCAGGGGAGGTACAGGGAGAACTGAAGGCCGCCCCGGACAGCACCGCCTCATGACTGTGACCGTGCTTCCTTGTGTCCGCAGGGCGAGTCTGGGGAGCCGGGGGCCCAAGGGACAGGTGAGTCTTGTCGCTGCGACGCCGCCTTCTCACTTTCCCGCAGCCTTCCTTACCTTGGGCCGCTGGGGACCAGGACCTCGTTTCCCCAGGCCTCCCTTCCCCACTCCCATCCTTCCTCTACCCCCTTACCCCCACCCCCGCCCGCGCGCCAGTGTGTGTGCCCTCTGACCCCTGCTCTGCACCCACCCCGCCGGCAGCAAGGAGTCCGCGGAGAACCCGGCTACCCAGGCCCCAGCGGCGATGCAGGCGCCCCAGGGGTACAGGGCTATCCCGGACCCCCCGGCCCTCGAGGACTGGTTGGCGACCGAGGCTTGCCCGGACTGCCCGGGAGGCAGGGCGTGGCGGGTGAGTTGGCCTCCAAGGGAGGAGTGTCTTAAGTAGGACATCTCTTTGGGGTGCTGCCTATTCCCCAAAGGCTGGGAGTTCCCAGAGACTAGCATTCCTGAGGCTGGTTCCAAGCCGAAAATCAGAGAGGATGGGTGTGGGTGCAGGAGGGGTATCAGTCAGATGCTGAAAATTCTTCCCATGAGAAAATGGGAGCAGGAGCCAGGAGCTTCTTTGTGAAGGACCTTCTGTGCTTTCAGGGCCGAGATGCCAGCGACCAGCACATCGAGGATGTGATGCTGAAGATGATGCAAGGTGAGGGGAGGGGGCATCGACCCCTCCTCACAGTCAAGGGGCATCGTCATCCTTCAAGAGCCTCTCCAAGTGGCCTTACCAGAGTCTGGAGTCCTGGGTGGCCATTCCAGCTCTGCCTCCAAGGGGCTGGGGGACCTTTGACTGCAAAATAGCCTGAGGAAGGGAGAGGTTAACCCCCTGTCTCCCAGGGGCCAGGGGCAGGATGCTCTGCCTTCCTCGAGATTTCCTGAACTGACACCCATCTTACACACTTTTCTGTCTCCCTCCCTCCCTCCAGAGCAACTGGCAGAGATGGCTGTGAGTGCCAAGCGGGAAGCCCTGGGTGCAACCGGGATGGTGGGTCCCCCAGGACCCCCCGGGCCTCCTGGGTACCCAGGCAACAGGGACCCCATGGGCACCCTGGCCCTCGGGGCATTCCTGGCATCGTGGGAGCTGTAGGTCAGATCGGCAACACCGGGCCCAAGGGTGAGTGCTATTCTGGGGTCAGGGCAGCAGCCAGGTGATGAGGATTTAGCCAAGACCAGTGCCCCTGGGGTCTCAGTTACATGGGCTGATTGCTCAGCCTCCTGGGCTCCCTTATCTTTCATCATTCCCTCTCCCAGGATGAGGTATAGACATCTTCACCTGTCTCTTCCTGGGCTTGCTTTTTCAGTAGCAAATTGATAGAAACAAATGTACAATTTTATAACTTGGGTTTTTGTTTTGTTTTAAATTTATTTAGTGGCCCTCCATAAAATCCTTCCATGTCTCTAGAAGTGGGGAGGCAGATTAACAAGATAGTAAAGCAGGCATGCTTGAGTCACAAGACAGGTGTGAGTCCACACTCTACCACATTCATTGTGACTCTTGGACAAGTTACCTGTTAATCTTCCTGGGCCTATAACTTTATCATCTGTAAACTGGGGATATTACTAGCAACGACCTCATAGCTGTCATGAGGATTACATTCAGAGGTAATTTACATAGCGTAGGCACAGTAAATGCCAGCTGTTGTTATTGTTAGACAATTTCCTGTAATGAACTTTATCAGCTGTGCATTTTCCATCCTTTGGACTCTCTTTTGTTTAACCAGTTCTGCAGTCATTTCCAACGTCCCCCTATTATAAACTAGTACAAAACAGAAGTAATGGTTGTGAGTGAAACAAAAATTAAATAGCAAGCCAAGCGGAAAACTTTTTTCCAATTCTGAAAAGCTAAGGCAGGCTTCCTTCTCTGCAGGGAAACGAGGAGAGAAGGGGGACAGGGGAGAAGTTGGACGCGGGCATCCCGGGATGCCTGGGCCCCCAGGGATTCCAGGTAAGACCTGGGCCCCACCCAGCAGCAGTTCTCTCCCCCAGCTCTGGGATTACTGACCCAAAGACAATTGGATCTCTTCCATGGTGGCCTCACGCTCATCCAGTTCAGTCCCACACATCTGGTTTTTGCACCCAGGAGCCTCTGGGTGGGGTCTGGCTGGGAACCAGATAGCTGGGATTCTGGGGACTTTCCCTGGGTTGCATGAAATTCATGGAGGGGAAGGAAGGGGCATTTGCTCCCCAGACTCATTGACTGGGAGGAGGGAATAATAGACAATCAGAATAATGGACTTAGAAGTCCTGTGTCTGGGGCAGAGTCCCTTCTTTCTGTGGTGTCCTTGGCTTCATTTTCCCCACCTGAAAACTGAGACTTAGGAATTCAAAGGCTGAGACAAGATGAAGCCGTGATGTCTTGACCTTCTCGCTTTCACAGGACTGCCTGGCCGGCCTGGCCAGGCAATCAACGGCAAAGATGGAGATCGAGGGGCCCCAGGAGCCCCAGGAGAGGCAGGCCGACCTGGCTTGCCAGGCCCCATGGGGCTGCCAGGCTTCTGTGAGCCTGCAGCCTGCCTTGGAGCCTCAGCCTACGCCTCTGCACGCCTCACGGAGCCTGGATCCATCAAGGGGCCGTGAGCATCAGGCCACGACAGAGCCCAGTGGGCATCCTGGGGGGAAGGACTAGGTCCCCCTGGGTGGACATGCACCCCATCCCTCAGCCCAGGAAAGCTAGCTTTCCCAGGACCTTCTGTCTGGGACCCAGGAGTCCTAAGGAAAAGGAAATTCCAAAACACAGGGGAAGGGAAGGGAGGGCATGGAGTGAAAAGGTGAGGCTAACAGACAGAGCAAGTGTCGCTGGAGAGTCCAAGGTCCAAGGAGGTTGGGGTGGCTTTCCTTCCTGGAGCACCACTCGGTTGTCACTCAAACCAACATCTCCTTACTCTGCATCATCCTCCACTGGCCATTTTGTCCTTGGGGCAAGTGGACTGAGGCCTCTGCTGGTTCCCGGTCCCATTTTCACCCTCTGGGCTTACTGGGTGACTGCCCGGAGGTGGCCATCCTTAAGCCAGTCCACTACTTCCTCCCTGACTTCCTCTCATCTGAGTATTTAAACGCCCATCTCCCTTCTTTACTCACATCACCCTCGCCCATCAAACCCTGAGATCCACCCAGGCCTTTCTGTAAATAAAAGCCCCCAACTTAGGTACAAACCAGGATGTGAGTGTTGGGCTTACTTTCTTGTGGATTAGTGCTTATCCACCACCTGAGCGGGATGGTCCAGGGCTCCCCCAGGGGAGGAGCGAGGGTGGGATAACTTCCTCTGAGCACATTCTTTTTAGGGCCACACCTACAGCATGTGGAAGTTCCTAGGCTAAGGGTCAAATCACAGCTATAGCCACCGGCCTATACCACAGCCACAGCAACAAGGGATCCGAACTGCGTCTTTGACTCACACCACAGCTCACAGCAACGCCAGATCCTTAACCCACTGAGTGAGGCCAGGGATCGAACCTGCATCCTCATGGATACCAGTTGGGTTTGTTACCACTGAGCCACAACGGGAATTCCCTCACCGAGCACATTCTGAATTGAGCATGAGGACGGCAAGGTGTATTTGAGGAAAGAACCTGCAGGTAGAATCAAGATGGTGACCTGCTAACTTTGGACAGATCCCTTCGCAGCCTTTGTACAGCTGGGCAAGGATTCAGCCGTGCCTCATTTATCCGGTAGAGCCCACTCTGTCTTTCCAGGGCCTGGTGCACAGGAGGGCCTCACTGAGTTCTGGCCCCTGTACTGGCCCTGGGGGAGAAGCTGGCAGCCAGGATGGGAAGACCTGGCTCTTGCCTTCCAGGGGTTCTGAGGCCCATGAGAAAAAGACCTGGACCTGGATGAGAAGAGCAGAAGGGACATTCACTCATGTCACTTTCACTGAGGGGACATCTAAGAGAGACTGGCTCAGATCCGATGTGTATTCCTGCGGCTCCCAGCCTCATAGCTGTGTAGACCAGCAAAGTTGCTCCAAGTAGCACGAGAAGGAAAGGACATGGCAGGCGCCTCTGACCAAAGCAATGATGGGAGCTTTTGAGTGGCCAGTCCCTTTGTTCCATTACTGAGTTGGGCATGAAGCGTTCTGCCTGCTCCTCCTGGAGACATAGGACTCCAGCCTGAGGTCCAGCATTTGCTGAAGCTTGGACCCTCCTACACTGCACCGTAAACCTGGCTGTAAGTCCCCACCTATACTGGAGCAGCCTTCTCTTTCTCTGGCCAGCAGAGGCAGAGAACACCCCTCAAAAGCCCCCCCTACCCACCCCCCCCAACACACACACATTTGCTTCGGCAAATCCTGAATCCCAGCATCCCAGAACCCCAAGAAGCTGCCACTGCTGCTGTGGCTGCTGGGGAAGCCCTTGGGATGCAGAGAGGATCCAGGGCTCAGTGGAGGGGAAGAGATGAAGTGGCTCTCAGACATTTCATACCTGGTGGGAAGGAAGTGCGCCCTTCCCGAGGCCAAGTCACTTTACTTGTTCTGGTGTCTGAAAGCTTGGGCTCCGAGAGCCAGTCTGTTCCTTGAGATTTCCTCGTGCACTGGCCCTGGGCCTCCTCTCTGTGACTTTCCTTGTTCCTTTCTGTGACTTCCAGGTCCCATGGAAGATTTCAGTTACCACAGAGAAGCTGATGACTGGCAGATCTTAGGCAGAGTTATATACCTCATGCCTTGTGACTCAGGCATGTGAAGGGTCAGCAGGGGCTGATTTCTAGGGACTAGTGGCTGGTAGCTTTTCTAATACTTCCTGGAGGGTGGTTCACTCAGGAAAAACCCACATCCTTACTGTGCTCTACATGCCTCCCAGAAGCCTCTCTGACTGCACATCCAAGCTCAGACCCTGGTACATTCCACGCCAGCCCCTGCACTGCTCCTCAGACATGCTGGGCCACAGACACGCTATCTACACCTCTGCCTGGAATGTTCTCCAAAATACCATGGTCAGCAACCTTACCTCAGGTCTTCTCATCCCCACCCCAATATTCCACATACCCATCTTGTGCTTTACCATTTTTCCTTAGCACTTATCACTGTTCAACACACAATATATAACATATGACATAGAAGCCCACAAGGGCAGAAATTTTGACCTCATTTGCTGCTCCTTTCCCAGCACACAAATCAGTGCCTGGTACAGATCTAAGGTAAAACATGGTGACTAGGAGTTCCCGTCGTGGCACAGCAGAAACAAATCTGACTAGGAACCATGAGGCTGCGGGTTCAATCTCTGGCCGTGCTCAGCAGGTTAAGGATCTGGCATTGCCGTGAGCTGTGGTGTGGGTCGTAGACCTGGCTCGGATCCCACATTGCTGTGACTGTGGTGTAGGCCGGCAGCTACAGCTCCGATTAGACCCCTAGCCTGGGAACCACCATGTGCCACAGGTGCGGCTCTAAGAAGATGAAAGACAAAACAACAACAACAACAACAACAACAACAACAACAAAAAAAACGGAAAAGAGAACATGGTGACTATTGCTGATAGGACTATATTGTATAATTGAACTTTGCTAAGAGGGTAGAACTTAAATGTTTCACACATGCAATCAATCAAAAAATAATATATGTATAAATATGAAAAAAATCATTTAGAAAGATTAAAATAAGTAAATAAAATTTCAAAAACGAAACCACAAAACAAGGAGTTCCCGTCGTGGCACAGCAGGTTAAGAATCTGACTAGTATCCGTGAGGATGTGGTTTCCTTCCCTAGCCCCAGTCAGTGGGTTAAGGATCTGGTGTTGCCATGAGCTGTGGCATAAGTTGCAGATGTGGCTTGTACCTGGCATTGCTGTGGCTGTGGTGTAGGCTGGCAACTGTAGCTCCGAGTCGACCCTAGCCTGGGAACCTCCATATGCCACATGTGTAGCCCTAAAAAAAGAAAAAAAAAAACACCAAAAAAAACAAGCAAACAAAAAGCACCACAAAACAAAACCCCAAATAGTGTCTGGCACATAGCAAGGGCTCAGTAACATAATTCCTAAATGAATGAATATGTTCAGGATCCTTAAAGAAGTCCCCACAAATCCTCATATTGGGAAGGAAGGGATTCGCTCTGAGCCTGTGAGGGCTGAGGCGTGCTGCAAGATGGCCTAGAGCAACCCGGGTTATTCCTTCCACTGCCAGCAATATGGTGCCCCTGGGGAGGGGCTGGTGCTTAGAAGCAGATAAGTCCTCAGCCAGATAAGCACTGGCAAGAGCAGTGGAGCAGCAGATTCCCCCAGGATAAATGGAGGGCTGGTTTCTTATCCATAAAGCCACAGCCTTGGTTAATGAGCCTGTCATGTTGGCCATGAGGTCACAACCAACTAAACTCAAATGGATGAGGTGCCCTCTCTGATAAGCACCTCCAACTCAACCTTCCAAAACTGAAGTCAAAACTAATGTCACCCCCCTCCCCCAACCTGCTCCTTCAGGGTCCCCTATTTTCGTCACTAGTTCTACCACTTACCAGGTGCCTGAGGCCTGAAGCCTGCATCATCTTTAACTCCTTCTGCCTCACCCCTTACTGCAAATTCATCTCCAACCCTGTTGATCTCTCCTTTTCACTCATTTGTTTGGCAAATATTCATGCATTCCCTAAGTGCTATTCTTTGTCTCCCCAACTAGGATGTAAGCTCTCTGCAGCAGCAGGTTTTGTGCTGTTTCTGCTGTACCCTCAGAGCCTACAGTACCGTATGGTATTTAGCAGGAACTTAAGCTATATTGGCTAAATAAATGACAGTATTATTCAAGACAATTTCCATTTGCTTTATTGCGGCACACACGCCCCGTATGCCCAACTGTCTTCCTCTCCAGCCTCATTTCTCACTCCTAACTTCTCCTTTAACTCCTAAATGCCCCATGTTCCCATGGTTTTGTACCTCTGTCCCGGAAATGCCACCCCTGCCCTTCCTCTAGTGATCCTCTCCTCACCCCAACTGCCAGCTGGATTAGACGCTTCTGTTTTTGTCCTTATTTACACCCACAGCAATTATGGTGAATTATTAATATCAGTATTAACAATTATTATTATTAACTAGTTACTGAGCTCTTACTATCGGCTACTGTGATAAACACTCTGAAAACATGATCTCATTCTACCCTTACGACAGCCCCACAAAGCAAGTATTATCCTCAGTCTGTTAAAAAAAATCCTCTCTCAAATGGGCATATGTATGACTGGCTCACTTTGTTGTACAGCAGAAATTACCACAATCTTGTAAATTAACTATACTTCAATAAAACTTTTAAAAAAATGGAGTTCTCACTGTGGCGCAGCAGAAATGAATCTGACTGGGAACCATAAGGTTGCAGGTTTGATCCCTGGCCTCACTCAGTGGGTTGAGGATCCAGCGTTGCTGTGAGCTGTGGTGCACGTTGCAGACGCAGCTTGGATTTGGTGTGGCTGTGGCTGTGGAGTAGGCCGGCAGCTATAGCTCCTATCGGACCCCTAGCCTGGGAACCTCCATATGCTACGAGTTCAGTCTGAAAAAAGAAAAAAGACAAAAGACAAAAAAAAAGAATAACAGCCAGAAACAAACAAACAAGAAAACCCAAAAAACCTCTCTCTCTCAATCCCATGTCTGCCTACAGCTGCCATCCCATATTTTTGCTCCCTTTTATGGGAATAAAAGATTGTCTAATTTGGTTTTCTAGCTCACCATACTGTCTTTATCAGATTCCTTCGCTGGCTCCCCATCTCCCCAGTATCTGAAAGTTGGCACCACATGGCTTGGTCCTTGGACCAAATCTTTTCCCCTCATTCCTCTCATGATCTCACTCAGTCTTGTGGCTTTAAATTTCATCTAAACATCCCTGGTGACACCTTCCCCTTAACTCATTTATCCAACTGCCTCCCCAACATCTCCCCTTAGATGTCTAGCGGACATGTCAATTTTAACATGTCAAAAGTGTTAAAATGCTCTGCTGCTCCCAAATCCACCCCCCTCTGTCCACTTCCCCAGCCTTTCTGTTACTTTAGCTAAATATGCTGGAGGCGTCCTCTACTCCACCTTTTTTCTAGCACCTCACATCTGATCCATCAGCAAATACTGTTGTCTCCACCTTCAAAATAGTTCCAGATTGCAGCCACTTTTCATCACTTCCCCAACTGCCACAGTTTCAGTCTCCAGTCTCCTTTTTTTTTTTTTTTTGGCCTTTTAGGGCTGCACCCATGGCATATGGAGGTTCCCAGGCTAGGAGTCAATCAGAGCTACAGCTGCTGGCCTACACCACAGCCACAGCAACGTGGGATCTGAGCCACATCTGCAATCTACACCACAGCTCTCGGCAACACCGGATCCTTACCCCACTGATCGAGGCCAGGGACTGAACCCACAACCTCATGGTTCCTAGTCGGATTCATTTCTGCTGCGCCACGATGGGAACTCCACAGTCTCTGTTTTTATTTCTTGCCATGAGTCCTGCAAGAGCCTCCTGACTAGACCCCTGCTTATATCCTTGCTCCCTAACGTAGCAGCTAGTGATCCTGTTAAAACTTAGATCATGTCACTCTCTGGTCCCAAACCCTCCAAATGGCTTCCACCGCAGTCTAATAAGAGCCTGAGTCCCTCCAGTGGCCTGCAAAGCCCTGTAAAATCTGCTGCATCTCTACCTCTCAGACTTTATCTCCCGCCATTTCTTTCCAGAACACCCCAACCCGGTTGCTCTGGCTTTCTGGTGTTCCTCACACCCCAGGCTCACTCCCACAGCCAGGCCTTTGCGCTTGCTCTCCCCCTCAAACACCAGCTTAAAACACCTACTCACTTCAAGCATTACCTTCAGGGACACCTTTTCATGACCTATTTAAAACTGCAACTTCCCTCCTCTCCCACCCACAAATACCTCAGGCCCTTCTTTTCTTCTAAGACACGGGATCACAATTTGATAGCTATTTTATGTATTCTGATTGTCTATTTCCCCACACTAGGATGTAAGCACCATGAGATGGGGATTTTTCTATCATTTACTTACTAATGTATTTTCCAGCACCTAGAGCAGAGCTTGGTACCGGGCAGGGGCAACAGTGATGGAGAAATGAAAGCTCAGTCCAGCTTCTTACCCAAGGTCTTCCTAGTTAAGTGGTATGTTGCAGTCTAAGCCCTGCCCTGGATCTTAACCCTAAGTTAATCTTTCCTGTTTGCCAATCATCAGGCAGAGAGCCAGAGAGGAGCTCTACCCTGAAGGCGCAGGCGGTTAACAGATGCCAGCTTCATTCTGCTCACTGGGTGCGGATGGTCCTGGTGCCACAGGTTTACAGAACACACGGGGGTATCTTCCTATCTGTCTCTGGTCAAAATTGTTTGGGAAACCCTCCTCCCTGGAGACCAGCCTGGAGAATAAGAGCCAGAAATTTTCCTATCCATACTGTCTGGAAATGGCTATACCATCCCACCATGGATGATTTCTGCCTTTCCACCAAACCACACACAGCCTGACACAAAAGTTACTTGTCCACATCACTGAGATCCTGAATCAGGAGTTTTTGGAAAGAAGTTCTCTGTAATTTTCTTGGTAGAGCATCTATGACAGAACCTAAGGCCCTCAAGGCAAGCTTTCTGCTAAGGTAAAGCTTTTCTGCAAATGATGATAGAAGACTCAAAACAGGAGTTCCCGTCGTGGCGCAGTGGTTAACGAATACGACTAGGAACCATGAGGTTGCAGGTTTGGTCCCTGCCCTTGCTCAGTGGGTTAACGATCCGGCGTTGCCACGAGCTGTGGTGTAGGTTGCAGACGCAGCTCGGATCCCGCGTTGCTGTGGCTCTGGCGTAGGCTGGCGGCTACAGCTCTGATTCGACCCCTAGCCTGGGAACCTCCATATGCCGCAGGAACGGCCCAAGAAATAGCAAAAAGACCCAAAAAAAAAAAAAAAGAAGACTCAAAACAGTGTATCTGATACAGATGGCCGGCAAACACATGAAAAAATGCTTAACATCGTTGATTTTAAGAGAAATGCAAATCAAAACTACCATGAGATACCACCTCACACCAGTCAGAATGGCCATCATTAATAAATCCACAAATAACAAATGTTGGAGGGGTTGTGGAGAAAAGGGAACCTTCCTGCACTGTTGGTGGGAATGTAAACTGGTACAGCCACTATGGAGAACAGTTTGGAGATACCTTAGAAATCTATACATAGAACTTCCATATGACCCCGCAATCCCACTCTTGGGCATACATCCGGACAAAACTCTACTTAAAAGAGACACATGCACCCACATGTTCATTGCAGCCCTATTCACAATAGCCAGGACAAGGAAACAACCCAAATGTCCATCAACAAATGATTGGATTAGGAAGATGTGGTATCGACACACAATGGAATACTACTCAGCCATAAAAAAGGATGACATAATGCCATTTGCAGCAACATGGATGGAACTAGAGAATCTCATACTGAGTGAAATGAGCCGGAAAGACAAAGACAAATACCATATGATATCACTTATAACTGGAATCTACTATCCAGCACAAATGAACATCTCCTCAGAAAAGAAAATCATAGACGTGGAGAAAAGACTTGTGGCTGCCTGATGGGAGGGGGAGGAAGTGGGAGGGATCGGGAGCTTGGGCTTATCAGACACAACTTAGAATAGATTTACAAGGAGATCCTGCTGAGTAGCATTGAGAACTTTGTCTAGATACTCATGTTGCAACAGAACAAAGGGTGGGGAAAAAAATGTAATTGTAATGTATACATGTAAGGATAACTTGATCCCCTTGCTGTACAGTGGGAAAATAAAAAAATTAAAAAATTAAAAAAACAGTTTATCTGTACAAAAGAATTCAAGATTGATGACAAAATCCAAGCGGAAGAAGGTGTCCTCAGGGAGGAGAAAAACCACAGAAAGGACTGGGGGGTAACCGTGAGAACATACAGATAAAGGATAAGCTGGGAGCATCACTGGTACTAAACTCACTGGGTTAGTCCCAGCTTCTGTCCTAAACAGAGGTGAATTCATTAGCAGCTCTCAGACTTCAGCAAAGGGCGAAGTCAGATAAAGGCAGATACACGCCCAACAGGTCTCCGCCTTAGACTGAGGAATCCACCCGCTGAGGTCATGCCATTTTATCTGAGGCCTGGATCTACTTCATTCTGTCCCTTGCACATCCAAGCATTAGGATGCAGAGTGCCACCTCTTTCCCTCCTTGGCTGGCCTCCCTACTCCTTCCCCTGATTGATCCATACCTCAGGAACCTACCAGTATCCTCTGGCCATCCCCACGCCTTCCATAAACTATAGGTGATGAGGTCAAAACAATGACATATGAAAAAGCTATTTACTGCTGCCACATGTGAGGAAGACTAAAGAGGCAGCAGTACAAACCAAACAGGCCCAAGACAATGTGAGCTTAGAGATATGGAGAGGGCTGGTTCCGAATGACACTTCTGAGGAAACATCAGCAAGAACTGGTGGCACTCTGGAGCGGAGCAGGAGGAAGGCGCTGAACGGGACTCCCGGGGGGAGGCGCAGCGATGGTGCTGCCGTGACTCAGCACCAGGGCCGTTTCTCCACACTACTCTTCATGTACTATATAGCACTCGGTTCCTCTAGGGTAACAAACATACATCTAGGTAACAAATGACAGACAAACATTGTCAAATTAAAGACGAAGCACATCCATCTGCATTGGCAATGTTTAATGTTTCACTTGTGCAGAACTGAAATTTGTATTTAAAGGCACAGAAGGAAGGAAAGGCAGTTATCACAGCATGAATTCACAGATAAAAGATGCTGGATAAAATCAAGGGTCTGTTCCTCTTTAGCCTTAGGAAAATAAATAATGCAGTACTAAACTAAATCTTTATTTTTGTTATAGTTCCATGTAAAGACATCACCCAAATATCAGCTGAGCAAAAGACTTTCTGGCCAGATACCAAGCGTGCACAGTTGATCCCATTTTGGAATAAATGCCCAGCAGGTACACATCACCATGGGTAGAAGCCCTAGGCACAAGCTCAGGCCTCACTCAGAAAGTGGACAGAGATGTGAAGTAGTCAAACACGCAGCTTTGAAAACTGGAAATTTTTCATGACATTTGTTTCGAAAATAAAAATTTTCTGTATATCAAGAACTATAATTTTCTCAAATGGAATCAGGCCTGATTAAACAGTATTTATGACTTACTGATAAAAATTAGAAAAATAAAAATTGAAACTCTTCTGTCCTTGAAAGATATAGAAAATTATATATTTTTCCTATAACATCATAAGAGAATCATCAGTATTTCACACTTATGTCTCTTAAAAATGCCATTTCTTCTTCTTTCCACATTCTCCCACATTAAAAATAGCAAAACCTGTTCAATATGGCAATTTCTGCTAAATAAAAGGATGCACTATTCATTCAATACAAGAGTGTGAGTGAGAAAAAGCTGAATGCTTGGAAAAATATGAGTTTACCCCTAAAGGGATGATACCTACCAGGTGGAAAGTAAGATAAAGACCGAGACTTCCTTAAAAACAAAATCCAATGATTTAAAACATTCTGTACATAATTTCTAATTTCAAAGCACTATTGGAAACTCCTGATCAGTGTATAGCCACAGGGGGAAGAGAGAAATCTGGTAGAACAGTAGACAGCATATTTCTAACTACTTTCATTTACACAACAGCAGCCTTACCAGTTACTGTCTTTCTTCCTTATGTAAAACACTGATTGGCCAGCTTAAATCATAACAGCATGAAAGTAAAAATAAGTCTCGACTTAGGTATGAGCACAGTGATTCAGGATCACTGTTTCTGCCTTACAGGGAGGATTCAGAGGTGGTGTTCCCTTTTAAACATAAGCCCCCAAACACCTTATATGGAGGTTCCACATAAGCACAAAAATAAAACAACTTCTGTACTTTCTCAAATAATTTTACAAGTTGATGGTAAACTAGATTTTAAAGATAAAACTATGCCTTTAAAAACTGTAAGCCTCAAAATTTATCCAGTGTTTTCTTCAAGAAATGGATTATTAAAATCATTTTTGAAATGAGATATTAAATGCATTTAAATCTTGGCTTGTCTGTACGTAATAATTTTTCTTTAAAAAAAAATGTTTAAAAACATCAAGAGCCAGAACATGCTGCCAGGACAGAAATAATCAGAAATGTCTTCAGTTGCAGACCCTGGGCAACTCAGTCTTGTTTTGAATTTTTCAAAGCTTGAAGTCTCTCTAGTAGTGGAGGATGAGAATAATGCCACATGGAAAACAACCAGTCAGAAACAGGGAATCCCAAGTTATCTTTGTTTAGTTTGATTAAAGCAGAATATAAGTCTTTAGCCTTCCCAAGTTTCTTGGCAAATGCATCAGCTTGAAACTCAAATCTGCGGCTTAGGACGGTTAGGCAAAAAGAAAGAACCTGAAAAAGTAAATAAAAGCATTTTAACCACTGTTCCTCTCTTTGTTGTCACTAAAGGTCTCATGAGCCAAGACTTGTAGAGGAAGTTCAGCTCAGGATAAGAGAAACGGCAGGCCAAGAGAAATATCACCAGCACTTAGGGGACCTAGGGTGGGAAACTATTATAAATTGAGCCTTTCCCCCTAAATAAACAGACCAGAAACAGATATACATCCAAAGAAATGTCAGTCTTAACAAAGAAATACTATTTTCAGAGACTCTGCCATGTGCCAGGCACGGAGATGGCACTTTACATCATCCCCAGCAATCCTACAAGCTAGTCGTTCTTCCTTCTGTTCTACAGATAAGCAAGGTGGATCTCAGGGAGCGGGGGGTAACTTGTCTGTGCCCGCACAGCTAGAAGGTGAAATCCTTGAGGACTCTGAAGCCCATGGACACCATTCTCATCAGTTAGAGGTAATGTGGTGATTTATATTCAAACTCTTTTTCTTTTTTAAAAACTATTCTTGCTCACTTATCCACCTTTAAATGAGAATGACAGTCTTCACCAAGAACATTCTAAATCTAGATATACACTAAAGACTCTAATAACACTCTCAAAATAGACTTTCCTAAAGCGTTCTGAGCTATGGTAGCTTCATCAGAATAAATATTCAGTCTCCGAAGGTGACTACCATGAAGGGGACAAATTTCCCTGGAAAAATATAAACTTCTGAAGGAAAAATAATCTGTCTGCATACTGAAGTATTACCAGTTGAATGACATGATATCTACGTCTTACCTTAAAATACACCAGCAATAAAACAACAAACAAAAAGTTTCAAGTCTCTCATCTGTACCTCTTATTGCCATAGCAGATAAAATATTTCGACATAAAGTCTGGGAGTTCCTGATACCTTCTCAGGTATGTTCAAAGCTAGTACCTGAATTCTACCTGAAATTTCTTTCCAAATCTTAAATGCACTTTTTTGGGGTCAAAATCATTAACCAGTATGTAAGTAAGTATGTATGTATGTATATATCTGTCTATCTCCTGATTTCAAGTATCCTAGGCAAACTGTTCCTTGAATCACACACAAATAAAAACATAAATGGATACTAACTTGCACCTATCTACTCTGCTGTAGGTTTCCAAGCTCTTCTTGACAGAGTAATTTTCCCATTTTCCCCAGGAAAATATCTCTTTCCCATCATGACCCCTTAAACGATGACATTAAATGTAAGACTTTCTGTTTAAATATTTAGTCTTTCCCATCATGACGATGGGAAAACGTCCCTTAAACGATGACATTAAATGTAAGACTTTCTGTTTAAATATCTAGTCTTTCTGAAACAAAGAGGCTCATCAAGGTTTTTAAAGCAGTTGCTAATATCTCTGTGAATTAATCCTATTTCAAATTACTCTAATACCCCACATTCACTCAGACATTTTCTGAAGCAAACTCAACCACTCAATATGAGGAAACACAGCCAAAAACTCTAAGAGGCCAAATTAGATGTCCAAAGGATAACCACTAACATCACTGCCTTATTTATAAGAAGACACTTATACTCAGTCAGACATTTATACTCTAGTAACTCTTACTTAACTAGCTTGATTATCTATTTCCCAGTCTGTGAAACTTAGAAAATCAGAAACAGATAATGACTGTAACAGAAAGTCACACTGATATTATATTAGCAAGGATCATCAGCCTGACAATGAGAGAACAGATAAGAAAATCAGGTAAATAGATAAATAAATAGCACAACTGCTTAAATAGCAGAGTAGTCAGGGGCATTTGGTATACATAGCTCAATGCCCTAAAGATAGTCCTGAATTGTGACTTAAGACAGAAATGACAATATCATTATAAAGTGTTCTCTTTACCTCTTTAAGAAGTAACCATCTATATACAGCATTTTATAAGTATACTCAACAAAAGTTAAAATAAAAAATTAAAGCATTTATAGTTTAAAGATAATAAATCTCATTTCTCAGTTTTCTGGAAAATGCATGTAGATTCGGTGGACAATGATTTACAAATATGATCTATTCCTCTCCATTTTTCTCTCCTGGTGCCTTACACCACACCCACACCCACTTTTTTTTTTTTTTTTGTCTGCAGTGTGTAGCAACTTGATGTGGGATATTAGTTCCCAGATTAGGGATTGAAACTGGGTCGCAGTAAATCCAGTCTTAACCGCCAGACCACCAAGGAACTCCACACCCCAAACTTTTATGGAGAAACAATTAAAACTTTAACTCTACAACCTGTCCCAAGAAAGAATTCTTCTGAATGGAGATATCTCAAGATCCCCAAGAGGATTTCTTGGCTTAATTTGGAAGTCTAATCAATTAGTATCATGGCATTCTGCCATCACCAGATTTATTAACATTCCTTCTCATTAATCCATGTCTTATCACATATATGCAGTCCCCATACTCAGCAATCATGGAGCAGTGGTTCTTAAACTTCACTTATAATAAAACACCCAGTTCTGACTCAGAGGGTCTGGGGTGGGAGCCTGAGGCTATTATGAAACAAGCAGTCAGAGAACACAATCAAAGAAACACTGTCATACAGCTTCCCTGATCCAGTTGTACATATACTCAATTATTATTCGATTTTCACCCAAGCACTGGTGAATATGAATATGTGGTCTAGGACACCGTGTTCCAATAGTTAATCTGCATCTATCAAGTCTCTTAGGTGCACATTGCATCAAGGTTTTCATCATTAAAGTCTAATTTTCCACTCTTCCCCCCCTAACAACATGCAAGCAGTTATTTGGGATTGGGCTTTTGTGCTACTGTCTTATACTGGCCAGTAAACCAAGGGATCGAAACTTTGTTTCACCTGCCTGTTAAAACTAGAGTTTTGTTTCTTTTTCCACAACCCTAAATGTTCTAGATTTGAAACAGGCAAGGGTATATGTGAGATAATTTTAAAGAGTATACATTACCTCATTATAAGGTGAAAAAATAAACTGGAAGATGATCAATAGTCCAATTAGAGTAGGTTGGCTGTCATAAAAACCAAATGCAACAAAAAGCTCCTTTCGACCAATTAATACAGCAAACAAGAAAAAACACAGGAAAGAATTCACCTAGAAAGAAGGATACAAAATTTCCAAGTTATCACCAGGCTAATCTCACTGTAGGATCAGTAGTACCAAAAAAGTAGAACAAGACATCATGATGTGATTTTTTTCTGTGATTACAGAAAATATATTTAGGTAATTTTTTATTCTAGAAGGAAAAAAGGGCTGAGTTGAAGATAAATATATTAATTCATTGTTAGTGAACAAATAATGGTTTGGCTGGACGATAAGACCTTGGAGCAAACTGGAGGATGGCTACCAAGGAGATCTGGAAAAGAAGTACATAGAAAAACTTCCAAAATCAGCCCAGAGCATGATGGTACCTTGGTCTAATGTGAATGTTCACCGGAAGTGTTCCACGGCTCTCTGAATTATCAGTGGAAGAGATACCGCTCTGTGGGTGTTAGCCAGCTTCTCTCCCCAACCACTCTAGGACGTGGTCAAGGGCTCATGAACAAAGTGGCCACAGTGATAGGGACAGAGACAAGGCATTAATCAACAGCAGAGACATCCCCTACCTGCTAAGAGCCCAATCTATCAGAAGAGACACTCAACCCCAGCCCTGATAAGGTAACCTCAAGGAGCATCCCACCACACTCACGGTAAGCTGAGGCTACTGGACTCCTTCCTTCATGAAAGGAGCAGTTATTTTCCTTACTAGACTGACTACTTATGTTAAATGTGGATTTGGACTTATTTAATGTCTTATTCACTGCCATGTATCCATACAACATAGCTTCAAGCCAAGGAACTCATTTTTATACCTATAGATGTGAGGAATCAGGAAAATGCCTATAGGGGAATACAAGTCTTCTGTAATCCATCAACCAGAACAAGCTGGACTTTTAGAAAGGTACAAAGACCCATTTGAGACTCAGTTGAGTTTTCTTCTTTATATTTACTACCTTTTCCAATTTCTTTTCAATGGATGAATAACGACCTTTTTTTTTGGCCGCACCTGGCCAGGGAGTGAGTCCAAGCCATAGCTATGCCACACCTGTGGCAACACCGGATCCTTGACCCACTATGCCAGGCTGGGAATCAAACCTATACCTCTGCAGCAATCCAAGCAACTGCAGAGATAGCACTGGATCCTTAACCCACTGTACCACAGCAGGAACTCCTGTAATGACTGTTTTAAAAGAGAAAAATGTTTTAAAAAAGGATTTCAATGTCTAACTTATCTAGGCTTCCTCCTTTTGATCTTCACAGCTCCTTTAGCTGAGCAACTCAGGAGGTGGTGACGATGATGATGATAACAACAGATATTTATACAGTACTTATCACATTCCAGGTACCACTCCAGACTCTTTACCTGTTAACTTATTTAATTCTTACATCAGTCCTATGAGGCATCATCACTCAATAAGGGCATGGAGATAGAGAGAGGCTCAGGAACTGGCCTGAGTCCACAGAGATAGTAAGTCAGGTAGCCTGGCTACAGCATCTGTCTTAATCTCTCTACTATATGAACTCTCCTGCCTGCTATGCTTATCATGACTATCCCGCCAGAAAAAGGGAACTGTCATTCCAAACTTACCTGGCTAATAACAATATTTTTGACCGTGTGTCCCACTTCCAGTGCCCCAGTTCATGGCCTAGTACAGCAAGCACCTCCTCATTTTTACATCCTTGCTTCTTATTCTGAATCAAAGAACAAATTGAAAATAAATTATCAAGATATCAAGAAACTTCAAAAAATTTATAACTTTTAACCTAGTAAGAGCCCTTCTTAGATTCTAACTTAAGGCAACAATCAGACTTTTATGCAAAACTCTTCATCCACTTAACAAAACATTCTCTGAACCACTCCATGTTAAACACAGGGTCAAGCTAGCTTAAACACAGAATCATGAACAAGACAGACATATTCCAACTTCATGAAGCTTACAGTCCAAGTTAGATTAGAAAAAATGTAAGTCTTTATCCATGGGACAATAGTTAAATAAATCATGACAAAGTCATATGACAGCCATATTATGAACCAATTAGAAATTTTGCTTTCAAAGATTATGCTGTAACATGGGAAACTGCTCATGATAGATAGTGCCAAGTAACATTTATGTTATACACCCATTTGAAATGTTTTCAAAGATTGTGTTCTGACATGAGGAAGTGGTTCATTGGGTGAAGAAGGCAGGAAACAAAATTTAAAATACATAGTATGATTCCAATTATGAAAAATGCATATATGTATGCAAAAATACACAAATGCAGAAAATAGACTGAAAGCATATCAAACTCTAACAGCAGCTTTTTCTATACAGTAGAATTATAGTGCAGTTTTTTTTTTTTTTTTTTGGCCCTGCCTGTAGCATGTTGAAGTTCTGGGAGCCAAAGGGTCAGATCGATTGACCTGAGCCACAGCAGTGACAACTGTCAGATCTTTAACCCACTGAGCCACCAGGGAACTCCAGTGATGTTTAACTCTTTTTATCTTTTTCCTATTTTCCAAATTATTTACAAATTTGCACATGAACCTTATGACCTACAAAAATACACGAATTGCTGTTTTAAAAAATGTGACCTAGAAAAAGACAAAAAACAATTAAAATTTAAAAAAGGAGGTGCTCTGTGGCACAGTGGGTCAAGGATCTGGCCTTGTCACTGCAGTGGCTCAGGTTGCTGCTGCGGCACAAGTTTGATCCCTGGCCAGGGAACTTCCACACGCCACAGGCATGGCCAAACAAAACAAAACAAAAAACCACACACAAATAAAAAAACCCCTGAGACCTTCAAGTTAAGATGGCATAAGGAATATTCACATCTAGTTTTATTCCCTCCAAAACCCCCAGTAAACCTACATTAAGGGCCACACCCACAGCATATGGAGGTTTCCAGGCTAGGGTCAAATCGGAGCTATAGCCGCTGGCCTACGCCAGAGCCATAGCAACGAAGGATCCAAGCCGCGTCTGCAACCTACACCACAGCTCACGGCAATGCTGGATCCTTAACCCACTGAGCAAGGCCAGGGATCGAACCCGCCATCTCATATTTCCTAGTCGGATTCGTTAACCACTGCGCCACGACGGGAACTCCTATATATATTCTTCTTTTTTTTTTTTTTTTTGCATTACAGTACTAAGTTTTATTGTAAGTATAGTGATTTGTTAACCGTTCTCTCTGTATCCTAGCATGTTTAAGCATTTTTTTTTTTTTCCCCACTGTACAGCAAGGGGGTCAGGTTATCCTTACATGTATACATTACAATTACATTTTTCCCCCAGCCTTTCTTCTGTTGCAACATGAGTATCTAGACAAAGATCTCAATGCTATTCAGCAGGATCTCCTTGTAAATCTATTCTAAGTTGTGTCTGATAAGCCCAAGCTCCCGATCCCTCCCACTCCCTCCCCCTACCCCTCCCATCAGGCAGCCACAAGTCTCTTCTCCAAGTCCATGATTTGCTTTTCTGAGGAGATGTTCATTTGTGCTGGATATTAGATTCCAGTTATGAGTGATATCATATGGTATTTGTCTTTGTCTTTCTGGCTCATTTCACTCAGTATGAGATTCTCTAGCTCCATCCATGTTGCTGCAAATTATATTCTTCTTTATATTCTTTTCCATCATGATCTAGCCCAAGAGATTGGATATAACTCCCTGTGCTGTACAGTAGGACATTGTTGTTAAAATTTAATGTTAAAATTTTTCAGGAGTTTCCATTGTGGCGCAGAGGAAATGAACCCAACTAGTTTCCATAAGGATATGGGTTCGATCCCTTGCCTCACTCAGTGGGTAGGGGATCCAGCATTGCTGTGAGTTGCAGTATAGATCACAGATATGGCTCAGATCCTGAGTTGCTGTGGCCATGGTGTAGGCTGGCAGCTGTAGCTCCAATTCGACCCCTAGTCTGGGAACTTCCATATGCTGCAGGTGTGGCCCTAAAAAGCAAAAAAAAAAATTAAAAATGAAAATAAAATATTTCAGAACTCTGCTTCTCTAATTTTATTACAGCCTCACAAATCAATATTATAAATACACACATACACACATACAAACATATACATATGCACAAAAACATATATACACACACGCACACATATTTTTTTTTTCCTTTGACACATATGAAGAATAGGCCAAGAAAGGTAAAAACAATAGCAAGAGAAGTTGCTAACATTTATGGGAGTTCCTGTTGTGGCTCAGCAGGTTACAGACCTGACTAGTACCCATGAGGAGGCAGCTTTGATCCCTGGCCTCGCTAAGTGGGTTAAGGATCCTGTGCTGCTGTGAGCTATGGTGTAGATCACAGGCGCAGCTTGGATCTGGTGTTGTTGTGGCATAGGCCAACAGCTGCAGCTCCGATTCAACCCCTCACCCGGGAACTTCCACATGCCACAGGTGCGACCCAGAAAAGCCAAAAAACAAAAAAGTTGTTAACATTATGAAATACTATGTACCAGGCCTTCTGTGCTAAGTACTGTATTATCTCATTTATACTTCATAATCACCATATAAGCACACTTATTACTACCATTTTACAGATGAGAAAAAAAAAATCTAGGCACGGAGAAGTTTTCTTTTCTTTCTTTTTTTTTTTTGCTATTTCTTGGGCCGCTCCCACGGCTTATGGAGGTTCCCAGGCTAGGGGTCTAATTGGAGCTGTAGCCGCCAGCCTACGCCAGAGCCACAGCAACTCGGGATCCGAGCCGCGTCTGCAACCTACACCACAGCTCACGGCAACGCCGGATCGTTAACCCACTGAGCAAGGGCAGGGACCAAACCCACAACCTCATGGTTCCTAGTCGGATTCGTTAACCACTGCGCCACGACGGGAACTCCGGAGAAGTTTTCTAATTGCCTATAGCCACAAAGCCAATAAGTAGAGAACCTGGGATTTGAAGCCAAGTAGTCTGATGCCAATGACCTGTGCTTTCAACTTTTACACAAGTATCAATGTAAATTATTCAAAACCTATCAAATAAAATAAATGATTTTAGTTAACAGATATATAATCATTTGCATATTATTATAGTACTGCTTTTAAAATAACTAAACATAAATGGTAGATGGTCATATGAATGATAAAAATTGTTTAAAAAGCCAAATAAAATTCTTACTGCTTATATAAACTTTCTAGATTCAATTTAAATACTGCCAAGACACAATGAACAATTTAGTCTTATACATGTGCACATCCACATTCACTCCCCAACATATACTCTGAAAAACATCTAAAAATGCTTAATAAGTAAAATAAATATCCTTCTAAATACACAGTTTAGTTCATTTGAAAGTAAGAAAAAGCCAAGGGTAAGGAGTTGAAATTGACATCCCTTGCAAAAATCGATGAAGGGCTATCCTCTGAGTTAAAGAGTGAGCTATTTAAAAAAAAGCTGGCAAAATAACCCAATTGTGTCAAGCTCATCAAAAGTAGGGAAAAAGAGTCTCTTGTTAAAATTCAAAATCATTATCTGCGTGGTCCAAAAAAACACAAGCTAAGATATTAAGTGCATGCTCTGGCTTGGTAGCACTGGGGCCAACTGACAGAAACAAATGCAAATACTCTATTAACGAATGTGCCCTAAATTCAGACCCCTCAAGATTCCTGAAGATTAAGATCATTAATCTACTATGAACTCACAATAAAAATTACCAAATACTTCAGAAAAAAAGCCGCAGTAAGAGTTAGCAGAAACAATAAGGAGCACCATTTGCTACTTAAGACCTCAGATAATGGGGAGTTCCCATCGTGGCACAGCGGAAACAAATCCAACTAGTATCCATAAGGATGTGGGTTCCATCCCTGGCCCCGCTCAGTGGGTTAAGGATCCGGCATTGCTGTGAGATGTGGTGTACGTAGAAGACACTGCTCAGATTTGGTGTGACTGTGGCCAGCAGCTGTAGCTCCAATTCAACCCCTAGCCTGGGAACTTCCATATGCCATGGATGCAGCTCTGAAAAACAAAACAAAATAAACCTTAGATAATGGAATTATCAGATAGAGTATAAAATAGGCACATTTTAAACAAAAAAGGGAACTAAAAACATGAAGAAGGAATAAGACACTATCACAAATAACTGATGTGAAAAAGAACCAAATGTAATGTTAACACAATGGACTGGTTAAAAAAACAGATTAAATATAGCTAAGGAAAGAATTTATGAACTGGAATGCAGAGCTGAAAAACTACAGAATGCAGCTCCAAGAGACAAATATAAAAGGTTGGTTAGCACCTCTGGGAGACAGAATGAGATGGTATAACATTCATCTAGTTGGAATTCCAGACAGACAGACTGGAGATACTGTGAAAGAAGCAATATGCAAAGATGTAATAGCAAATAATTTTCAAACTTCAGGAATAACATGAGTTGTCAGATTTAGGAACCACATTACATCCCAAGTAGGACTGGGATAAAGAAGTCTGTACTCGCATAACATGAAAATCAAAGAGAAATCTTAAGAACAACCAGAAAGAACTAAAAAGAAAGGACAATAAGCTCAGAGAAGACTTTTTCAGCAGGAACAAAGGAAACCAGAACAAAATAGAACAGTATCTTTAAAGAGCTAGGAAAAACAGGTGTCAATCTTGAATTGACATTCAAGAATGAGAGTGAAATAAAAACAAAAACAGAATTTTCCAAAGAAGTCCCTATAAAGCATATACTTTCAGAAGAAGCAAAGTGATTCCTAAAAGGAAGTGTGCAGTAAATAGGGAATGATAAGCAGAGACACAAGTAGGCACATAAGTCAACTTAAATAATGACTGTATAAAATAATAATAATGCTAATTAAAGGGGTAAGAATAAACAAGATAAAACTAAAATATAATATGAAAGGGGTAATTAGATCAAAGTGTTTATTTAAGGTTCTTGGAGTGTTCAGGAAGCAATGAAGATATTGTATATTTAAGATTTTTTAGGTTATGTGGGCATGATTAATTTTTAACAGCAACAATTAAAAGGATAGTAATATGGAGTTTTGTGGTATAGCTGGTTAAGTATCTGGCATTGTCACCGCAGCAGATTGGGTCTCTGCTGTGGTGCAGATTTGATCCCTGGCCTAGGAACTTCCTCGTGCAGTGGCTGCAGTCAGAAAAAAATCCAAAAAATTAAAAGATAAAAATAAAGCAGAAGGATGTGTAAGTGCGTATAAGTTTGGGGTGGGGGTGGAGATATGAAAAGAGGGGGGAAAGGGCATAAAATAATATGGTAGAAATAATACCAAATATTATGAGTAATCACAATATATATGAATGAACAAAGTTTGTCACAAAAAAAAAAAAAAGATAGTGAGTGTTGGTTTGGATTTAAAAGCAACCATAACAACAAAGTCTATCTATATGCTATGTATGAGATACCTAAAATATAAAAACAGTAGGGTTAAAAGTAATGAATGTGATATGGTAATGGTTGCATACTATGAATATACTAAAAACCACTTAATTGTACACTTTAAAATGGTTATAATGGTAAATTTCATCTCAATAACATTTTTATGTGTTTTTTTGATTTTTTTTTTTTTGTCTTTTCTATGGCTGGACCTACGGCATATGGAGGTTCCCAGGCTAGGGGTCCAATCAGAGCTGTAGCTGCCGGCCTACGCCAGAGCCAAGCCGCATCTGTGGCCCACACCCCCACACCACAGCTTGGGGCAACGCCAGATCCTTAAACCACTGAGCAAGGCCAGGGATCGAACCCACAACCTCATGGTTCCTAGTCGGATTTGTTAACCACTGAGCCACAACGGGAACTCCTCAATAATATTTTTAAAAAGTAAAAGAATGATATCTAACAAACATTTACCAAAAGAAATCTGATGTCATTGTATTAATATCAGACAAAATCAACTTACAGGCAAAAAGCATTATTAAAGAAGGTCACAACACAATGATAACAGGCTCAATTTACCAGGACAAATAATTCTAAATCTGCATGTACCGAATATTACGGGTTCAGAATATATTCATTCAAAATTGTCAGATTTGTTGGAGTTCCTGTTGTCGCGTAGTGGTTGACGAATCCGACTAGGAACCATGAGGTTGTGGGTTCGATCGCTGGCCTTGCTCAGTGGGTTAAGGATCTGGCATTGCCGTGAGCTGTGGTGTAGGTCGCAGATGCGCCTTGGATCCCTCGTTGCTGTGGCTGTGGTGTAGGCCAGCAGCTATAGCTCCAATTCGACCCCTAGCTTGGGAACCTCCATGTGCCGGGGGAAGTGGCCCTAGAGAAGGCAAAATGACAGGGGGAAAAAAAAATTGTCAGATTTGCAAAAAAAATCCTGACAAATGTATCATAATAAAAGATGTTAGCATATCACTATCAATAATTGAAATATCAAGCAAATAAAATATCAATAAAGATTTAAACAAAATAATAAAAAAGCTTCATCTATTGGATTCATATCTATCCTGAAACAATTAGAGAATATATATCCTAGAAAGTGAAAGCTAAAGGTTTTGAAATAAACTCCAACTACTTAAAAGAAGTACAAAAAAATAGAGAAACATGGAATTGAGTCTGTTTTATACACTTAGAGAAACGCAACCTAACGGGAACACAGGTAGCAAGATATGAGAATCTAGATATTCTACCACTTTTCCACCTCTTCACCAATTCCTCATTTTTAAGGAAAATGACCACTTAAAATGAGGATGGGTAGGAGTTCCCGTCATGGCGCAGTGGTTAACGAATCCGACTAGGAACCATGAGGTTGCGGGTTCGATCCCTGCCCTTGCTCAGTGGGTTAACGATCTGGCGTTGCCGTGAGCTGTGGTGTAGGTTGCAGACGCGGCTCGGATCCCGCGTTGCTGTGGCTCTGGCGTAGGCCGGTGGCTACAGCTCCGATTGGACCCCTAGCCTGGGAATCTCCATATGCCGCGGAAGCGGCCCAAAGAAATAGCAAAAAGACAAAAAAAAAAATGAGGATGGGTAGATGCATGAAAAAGAGGGATAGATTAAAGTGACTGGCAAGAAAGCACTGACATTTATTATCTCTTTTCCTTTTGAACATTAGAATTTAGGTCAGAATACATTTGGTAGAGAAAGGAAAGAGATAACTAGCCTAGTTTCATAAAGGGCTAAGAGGCACGTGTACCTATACCTTTAGGGAATGGCCATTAAGAGGGAATAAGGAACAAAGCACCAATTAACAGACATCTATTCCAAGGGGGGAATTAAGAGGTGCAATTGAAGATCTACATACAAAAATATTCATTGCAAGAACATTTTTAACAGTAAAAAACTAAAAACAACCCATATACCCAATAAGAGAATGATTTTTTTTTTAATGATAGTTTAAAAAGACTAGAAATATATATAGTAAAATGTTTATGGTTAGTTGGATTATTCATGTTTTCTAATTACCTACTGCTTTAATAAGAAGAAAAAGAGGCAGTTTTGTTTTGTTTTGTTTTGTTTTAGGGCCACACCTGCAGCATATGGAAGCTCCCAGGATAGGGGCTGAAATGAAGCTACAGCTGCCAGCCTATGCCACAGCCACAGTAACACCAGATCCAAGCTGTGTCTGTGACCTACACCACAGCTTACAGCAATGTTGGATCCTAAACCACTGAGGTGATCAAATGCACCTCCTCATGGATACCAGTCAGGTTCGTTACCACTGAGCCACAAAGGGAATTCCTAAAATAGGCTGCTTTTTATAATAATGATAACAGTTCCCACTCATTAAATGCTCTATGTACCAGACATTGTATTATTAAATATTTTACATACAGTTTGTTATCCTCCAGTACTACAAGGCAGCTATCATTAGCCTTATTTCATAGAAAGTAACACAGGCTTCAGGCTTCCAGGTTTTTCACTAGTTACCTGTTTCCCAATATGAATTATAAATTCCTTTATAAAACAAGCAGGTCTCTATTCTATAACATAGGCTCTTGCCTCTTGGTTTGATGTCAGATTCAGGAAGCTCATCAGAACTGTGTGGGGTCACATTCATTGATGTGGAATGAAAGAGCTTAAATAAAGGTCGCTTTCTGCAAAAAGGCGACTTATTTGTGGTAGATTCTCAAACAAAATTGGATTTTTCTTTCTTCCCATGCTGATCTCACATACAAGAACAAAAATAAGTACCATATATCTTTCACTTTTCTATATAACACATTCCTTTTTATATAATTCACACACTGATTCTTTTTGATACTCCCAACACCAAGTTCTCAGGATAGGCAGTGTTTTCTTCATTTTGGAGATGAAAAACACCCAGAAGTTAAAATTCTTAAGATCATCTTGCTAATAAGTAGTGGGTAAAACTCAAACCCACATTTCTGGATCCTGCCCTCTTTCCATTATACTTATCAACGGGAAAGACTTTTACACAACCCTAGCACTTGCTGGGAAAATACTGGTTTTTGTCTATAAAAGGACAACTTTTGCATATAGTCTTTATGTATTTAAATGTTTCCTTTTACTTAAACTGCTTTGGAGACAGGTTGTTCCAATTATTGAATCTGTCTTCTGAAGGGTAAAATTGCAAAGAGTAAGTTTCTCAGACATCTTTTTATTTTATTTTTGCTTTTTAGGGCCATACCCTCGGCATATGGAAGTTCCCAGGCTAGGGGGAGAATAAGAGCTACAGCTACCAGTCTACACCACAGCCACAGCAACACCAGCAGATCTGTGATGTACACCACAGTTCACGGCACCACCAGCTCTTTAACCCATAGAGCAAGGCCAGGGATCGAACCTGTGTCCTCCTGGATGCTAGTAAGATTTGTTAACTGCTGAGCCACAATGGGAATTCCAGCTTAGACATCTTTTTAAATGTGAATCGCCAATATGGACATATTTATCAAAATGCCAGTAGTAGTTATCTCGAAGAGGAGAGATTTCAGATAACTTTAGTTTTCTTCTTTAAACACCTGTTGAAAGCGAAACACTTCATCCTCTCTACATCATCCAGACTTCAAGCCATTTGCATCTCCCACTGCATAGTACATAATAGGCGTTCAGTAGCAGGGTGCTGAATAAACTGTTTCCTAAACTTCTGCCACGCCTGTGTATTCTCTATGCGATTATTTACTTAATATCTTTCTTTAAATCAATTCACCTAAAAAAATGTTTTGACCACATCTGCAGCATGTAGAAGTTCCTGGGCCAGGGGTCCAACCTGTGCCACAGCAGTAACCGAAGCCACTGCAGTGACGATGCCAGATCCTCAACCCACTGTGCCAAAAGAGAACACCTCAATTCACTTTTTAAACGTATCCATATCCTAAATGATAATGTTCATTAAACTGTGATACACTCGCTTTATCTTTTTTCCTTATGTACACTAATATACACATAGCTATTCAAATCATGATATACTACTTAAAGTCACCTCACCTGCGGTACATGTGCTGGAAATGAGTACATGTACATGAGTGCTGCATCAATCTTTGACTTTCTCCTTCACTCCTCATAATAGCAAACACCCAAGTACTTTAAATCCATCTTTTATTATGACTCCACACTTACTGTGACCTCTCTCTCTAGTGTAGGCCCTTAATTCATGTCTATCTTGGTTATCTTGATGCAATAGGCCCCTAGAAGTCTCTCTTGCCTCCAATCTTTGCTCTATCCTATATACCGCCATCAAATTTTAAACTTCCTAGGAGTTGCCATTGTGGCTCAGCAGTAATGAACCAGCTAGTATCCATGAGGATGCAGGTTCAATCCCTGGCCCCGCTAAGTATCTAGCATTGTTGCGAGCTGCAGCATAGGTTGCAGACACCGATCGGATCTGGCGTTGCTGTGGTTGTAGCTGACAGCTACAGCTCTGATTCGACCCTAGAACTTCCATATACTGTAGGTGCGGCCCTAAAAAGACAAAAAAAATTTTTTTAATTTCCTAAAACAAGTTTTGGCCTCCACCCGAATCAATCTTAACTTTCCAGGCCACTGAAAATAACCATTCAACATCTTCAGGAAGAAGTATTTTATAAACTGGTCCTGGCCTACCTTTCTATCCCCATTTATAAGAATACATTTATTCACTATTTTCAGAATAGCCATTCTGTAGGTTTTTTTGCCTTTATAGCTTTATTCATTCCATATCTTCAACCTGAAAAGCACCATCCCCAAGTCAAGTCACAATTCTGTCTAGTTCAAATATCCTCTCTTTTAAGAAAACTGTCTAACCATTAGAATTCATATTTCTTTTTTTTTTTAATTTTTATCGGGAGGTCCCATTGTGGCTCAGTGGATTAAGAACCTAACTAGTATCTATGAGGATGCAGGTTCGACCACTGGCCTCGCTCAGTGGGTTAAGGATCCAACGTTGCCGTGAGCTGTGGTCACAGACAAGGCTTGTATCTGGTGTTGCTATAGCTAGGTTGTAGGCCAGCAGCTGCAGCTCTGATTGGACCCCTAGCCTGAGAACTTACATATGCCACAGGTACAGCCATAAAAAGGTAAAAAAAAAATTATTATAGTTGATTTACAATATAGAATCTGTATTAATTTCTCAATTTCTAAAAGCAACATTATTTCAGCCACTCATGATGTTTAACATCCTCTGCCTTAAACTATGAGCTGTCTGTATACATATCTAGTCTCCTCTACCTACAGGTTCTATAGGGTAGGACTATGTAACTTATACATAGATGCTAAAATATTTGTAGCTATCAATGAAATAAAGCAGGCTCTTCAAGTAGCCAGCAAAATAACTCTGTCTCCATTCAATACAATTCAAAGGACTACCCAATCTCTTTTAAGATTTAAGCCAAAGAATATTGTTCTCGCAGATACTGAAGGTTGGTGATTTCATTATATTGCTTAAAATCAGCAGATCACTATCTAACACCCAAGTTTGGCTATAAAGTAATCTGACCTCAGAAAACTAAATATGGAACTATCATATGATCCAGCAATCCCATTCTTGGGCACATATCCAGGCAAAACTTTCATTCAAAAAGATGCATGCATCCCTCTGTTCATTGGAGCACTATTCACAATAGCCAAGACATGGGGAAGCATTCCACAGTGTTGCTGCCTGGTTACCCTTTCTGGACTTTAGTGTACCCATCTATAAATGACCTTAAGAGTTCTAGCTTAAAATCCTATGACTCTCGTCAGACCAAAGTGACTTTATTTTTTATTTTTTGTCTTTTTGCCTTTTCTAGGGCCGCTCCTGCGGCATATGGAGATTCCCAGGCTAGGGGTCAAATCGGAGCCGTAGCCACCGGCCTGCCAGAGCCACAGCAACCTGGGATCCAAGCTGCATCTGCAACCTACACCACAGCTCACGGCAACGCCAGATCCTCGACCCACTGAGCAAGGCCAGGGATTGAACCAGCAACCTCATGCTTCCTAGTCGGATTCATTAACCACTGAGCCATGACTCGAACTCCAGACCAAAGTGACTTTAAATCTAATATCCCAATAGGATAACCCCACTTAAAAAAAAATCAGAGGAGATAACCCTCAACCAATGTTATTTAACCCCTTCAAAGAATTTTCTTCCATCTACATATTTAAAAAAGGTTAGGCAAAAAAACAAAAAACAACAAAAAAAGGAGCTTCCGTTGTGGTACAGTGGAAACGAATCCAACTAGTAACCATGAGGTTGTGGGTTTGATCCCTGGCCTTGTTCAGTGGGTTAAGGATCCAGCATTGCTGTGAGCTATGGTGTAGGTTGAGGAGGCGGCTCGGATCCTGCATTGCTGTGGCTGTGGCGTAGGCCAATGGCTGTAGCTCCAATTTGACCCCTGGCCTAGTAACCTCCATATGCTGTGGATGCGGACCTAAAAAGCAAAAGAAAAAAAAAATTAAATAAAATAAAAATTAAAAATTAAAACAGGCTAGACACCTCTCTAGACCATTTCTTCAAGGTCAAAACAGATGGTCAATGATAGTAGTTATTTTCTGGTACTTAAAATATACAGAGTACAAGGTCTTTCACATATATTATTTCATTTAATCTTTTACAACCCTAAAAAGTAGGCATCTTTATCCTAGTGTTTTTCAACTAGGAGTGATCTTGCCCCCTCTCTCCTGCCCTTGGGCACATCTGGGAATGAAAAGAGACATTTTTTGGTGGGAAAGGAGGGATGGACACTGGCCAGGGATGCTGCTAGACATCCTATGATGTACACAATAGCCACCCACATGAAAAATTATCTGATCCTAGATGTGAAGAGGGCCAAGGGGAGAAACCCTGCTGGCACTGTCTTTCAGTTGTGAAATCAAAGATTTAGAGAGCTTAACTTACTTGCCCAGAGTCACACATACCCCAAATCATCTCTGAACAACATCAAAGCCAATGGTACATTCCATCACACAGACAAGTACTGGAGACTGTTGTATTGGTTTCTTATCATTACCTCCCCTTCCTCGTTTCGTCTTGGTATACTTTAGATTTTGCTGATCAACATCAGGTGACCTTCTGCACCAGCAGATTCAGAAAAAGCTTTCTCAGACTCTCAGGTCAGATTTAAGAAATGTTTTCTCTTGTGTTCTCACTGCATCCAGTATACACAGCTTCACTGAAGCAATTACAGTATCAGACTGAGATTGTTCTGATATCAGTCTCCTTTTGACTGTAAATTCCTTGAGAGCAAGGTTTGCCTCTTTATTTTTGTATTCCTAGTGCCAAGGAAAGTATCTCAGCACAGAGTTTACATCTCATAAATACTTGGTAAAGAAAAAAACAAGGATGTATCCAAGGATGCACAGCTACTAAATGACAGAACCAGGATTCAAATTCAGTCTCTTCATTGCTAAAGCCTATTAATTACCACATCTCAATGAAGCTAAAAATAAGATGTTCATCTCCTCTTCATCCTGCCTGTGGGAATTCTTTGATCATAAATATATCAGGATTATATATATAGTCCCTGTTATAAAGATAGCTTATAATCATAAAAAATTTCCTACCTTACACTTGTAATTTTAACATGTACATTCTGTGAAGGCTTGCATGGTAGATAGCATTTAACCATAGCGATAATCTCTCCCAGATACCAGAATTATAAAGGGGTCACTGTGTTTTTGATAGTCTCCCTGAATTCAACACTCACTACATAGAAATTGATGTTATTTTGAACTGTTACAGGAACTGTTTATAAAAACTAAGCCAGGGTCTCTTAGGAAAAGAAGAACTCACTTTAACTTTAGCTTTTATTTCTTCACTGTCCCCTTCTCCATCATTGCGGGGTTCCATGCCAGACTCCTCCTGGATGTCTTTGTTTAGTACAGAATACTCTTCTAGTAGAGTGTCAAACAAAACTATTCGCTTGTTCTTGAAGAAGCCATAAAAATAAGCATTGCTGTGGGAAGAGCGTTTAGATCCTAAGGAAAAGACAGTTCAAAGCATGGAAAATAATTAAAAAGCCTGGGGTCTTTTGGAGAGACGCCTAGAAACTGAATTACTGGAAAGGACATCAACATTTTCATGTTGTTTAACACCTGAAGAATATTATATCAACATAAAGCACCACCAGCAGTGGAGATTGTCTGTTTCTCTGCAGTCTTAATAGCAATAAGTAAATAAATAAAGCCTAATATCCAACAGTTGTGGATTAAATTATGGTAAAGCTGTGAAATGGAATTTTAAGCAGCCAGAAAAAAATTACCCTTTTTGAAGAATTTTAACAAGATAGGAAAAAGCTCACCAACATACTGAAAAGGATATAACACTTCATGTATATAAAGTTCCATTATTGTCATAAAAATGTGCATGTAAATGGAAAAGCATAAACACGAGCATATTAAGAAATATATTAAAATATTATTTATTACTGGGTTCTAGAAATACGGATTTTTGTTCCCTCTTTATCCTTTTCAAGGCTTTTAACACAAGTACACTTATTTCTATAATTAGAAAAAACTACAGCTCTCTTTAAAAAGACTGGAAAAAAAAGTACCTAAAATGTTAACAGTGGCTAACAGTAGCTGAACTATGGCTGATTTTTATTCTTTATATTTTTCTTTATTTTCCATAGTTTTCTTTATATTTTATGTCCTACCATGTGCAGTGAGTTTAGTGGTTAAGAACAGACCTTAGGTTCAAATCTTGGCTCTGCCATGCATTAGTTGTGTAAATATAAGAAACGTTCTTTCCTTCTTTCTTTTTTTCTTTCCTTCCTTTCATCCTTCCGTCCTTTTGTCCTTCCTCCCCCCTCCCTCCCTCTCTTTCTTTCTTTTTTTCTTTCATTTTTTAGGGCTGCACCCGTGGCATACGGAGGTTCCCAGGCTAGAGGTCCAATCGGAGCTGCAGCTGCCAGCCTATGCCATAGCCACGGCATAACACCAGATCCAAGCCGCATCTGCGACCTACACCACAGCTCACAGCAACACCAGATCCTTAACATACTGAGCAAGGCCAGGGATCAAACCTGCATCCTCACCGATGCTAGTCAGATTTGTTTTCGCTGAGCCACAAGTGGAACTCCCATTCTTAATTTCTTTAAGCTTTATTTTCATGTTTATGACATGAGGCTCCAGCGTTTTGGTTTGGTTGCCTGGAAGTTAAGAGCCAAACATGTAGTCCAATTTTGTCAATAATATAGGATCTTAGGATTTAGAAAGCTGTGTATCTGAATATTACACTTCTATCTTCTCTGATTCTAATTTTTTAATCAATTAAAAATATTTCTTAAAAGCTGCCTGAAGTTATCTGTGGAAATAGGCAGATAAGTAAAATAAAATTAATGTCTTAGTATCTCTCACTGGTTTAAGTATCTCAAAGTGTCTCCAGAGGAATACCTACACCAAAATCACCTACAGGCACCTGTTAAATGTAAATACTAGAAATATCCAATAAGTCAGAATGTTGAGGAATGTCTTTTAACAAACTCTCCAGGGGATTCTTAAAGTTTAAGAGTCCCTGCACTAAACCAGAAGCTTTCCGTATCACTGTGCCTGGCATACAGTTATTTGTTCACTAAGGCTTGTTTACTGGATGAATGAGGTATTGTTTACTGAGGTATGAGGTATTTGAGAACTCTGAAAACTGAAATGTTTGTGCAACTGTATCAGCCTCTCAGCTGTATTAGATACAGCTGACCACTGCTTCCTTGAAACACTTTCTTCTCCTGACTCAAAAGAAACATCACCTTCTTCTGGTTTTCTTCCTACCTCAGTGGTCTCGCCTCCTCAGCCTTTGCTGGCTCTTCCTTCTCTGCTGACTCTGACCTGAACCCCCTTCTCTTCTCTAAGTGCCCTCATCCACAGCATTAAACACATGCCAGATGTTTCCACATCACTATTTCTAGCCCTGACCTCTCCCTAGAGCTCCAGATATCTATAACCAGTTGCCTACCTGACACACCTCCACATCAAGGTCTATAATACATATTTGTTGTTTATACTCTTAGGTGCAGTTTTTCCCTGACCAGTATTAGAATCCCCTTGCAGAGTTTAGGGAATTTTACGCCACACAAGTCTTATGAGAGACAGATTCTCACTTGAGAAATCTAAGAGCTAGATATCTGCTTCTCCAGCACTCCTGGCAGCTAGCCCAGTGCCCTAGCTCAGTCTATCAGACGCACCCACTGGGGACTCTGAATGGTTAGCTAATTACACAAAGGAGCAGAGCAGTGAGGAATTAATTCTGTAGGTGCTAGTGGAAGGGATGTTAAGGGTGCAAACTGCTAAACCCAACAGCAGTGTCATCACCAGACTGGTTGTGCAGGATGATTCTAAGTTCCTCATCTCCCAACAGAGAGCCCAATTTCCAAGTCTGGTAAACTTAACTTTCCTGATGATTTTGTGAGTGACCAAATACTGTTTCAATAAAGAATTTTTCAGGTTAAATCAGCCACAGTAGGTTTCTATGACTGATGTACAACTAATTATTGCTTGTAGAACTTCAGTACTCTAGCTGAATAGGTATCTCGAAATATAACACACCCAACAGAACTTAAGCCCTCACAAACCTGCTCTTCTCCCATTTTTTTCCCATCTCAGTAACCCACCATTTACCCATTTAGTCCAAAAATCTTGGTCGTTATCTTTGATGTCCCTTTCTCCCTTATTCCTTTATGTGCCATCTATTAGCAAATTCCATCAACTCTACCTCCAAAACACATCCCAAATACACCCACTTCCCTCCATCAATTACTATACCTTAATCTAAGCCACCATTTTAGAATCTCCTCCTGAACTGCACTGGCCTCCTAACTGCTCTCCCTGCTTCTCCTCTTGCCTTCCCACCACCTATTCTCTGTATAGCAACCCAAGATAGGTTAAAAGTACAAGCAAGGAGTTCCTGTCATGGCTCAGGGGAAACGAATCTGACTAGTATCCATGAGGATGCAGGTTTGGTCCCTGGCCTCGCTCAGTGGGTTAAGGATCTGGCATTGCCATGAGCTGTGGTGCAGATCACACACACAACTCGGGTTTGGCATTGGTATGGTGTACGTAGGCCAGTGGCTACAACTCCAATTCGACCCCTAGCTTGGGAACCTCCGTATGCCACATGTGTGGCCCTAAAAAGACAAAAAAAAAAAAAAGTACAAACCAGGCCATGTCACTTTCCTGCCTAAAACCTTCAACAGCTTCCCCCCCCAGCCTTAAAATAAAATCCAAGTTCCCTACCCTGATTTACAAAGGTCTCTGTGGTCTGACTCTTGTCTATGTCTCAGAGTTCATGTCATAACACTTTCCTGCTATTTGGTAGCCGCACTTCTTTCTGTTTTTTTGAAGATACAAAGTTCTGGAAGGTCTCCCCACTGATCTCAGCATGGATGGCTCCTTCCTTCAGATCTCAGCTTAAATTCTTTTGCTCAGAGTGGTCTTATCTGATGACCTAATCTAAAGTACCTCCTCAGACTTTCTTCATCACTTCACACTAGTTTAACTCTCTGCTCAGTACTTGCTGAGATTTTTTGAGAGCAGGACTTCTGGCTTTTCAACTGGTTTTTCCCTTTCAATTTACAAGTCCATAATGTGTGTTATTACTGTTAGTAACAACATTCATTCACTCAAAATATTTCTGAGGATTGTTACCATTATTAACAACAAAAATATACATTAAGGAAGAGTAACTTCTGTTTAGTAGAGGTAAGTTGCCCAAAGTCACACAGGTCCTTTGTGATAGAACCAGAACTTAAACTCAAGCCTGACCTCAGAAATGCTACCCTCTAGCTACTCCAATCTTGATTTTCTATAGTCTCAGCTTGTGTTACAGACCTCCATGAAGTGTTCCCTGTTTCACCTAAAATTCTACAGCACTGATGGCATATATCACAAATCTTCTCTATTATCTCTATCATCATAGCATTAGCTCTCACATTATCTTATTACACCTTAAGTGATCAGCAACTTAGGGTGTCCCTTCAGTAAAAGTCCCTCAGAAATGTTCTACTGTACTGATCAGTATGCTACTGGTTTAATACCAATTAAAAACGTAGCAATCTCAGAGGCTAAAGTAGTAGTATGAATTGGCTTATTTTTCTACCATTTCCCCATAGACATATTCCAATTGTGCCGTGAGTTGGCCCCCAAATGTCTGAGATTTCTGTACTCTTCTAGTTACTATTAATTCATTATCTCCAGTTGTGACCATTTCTGTTCTCACCTGCCCCTGCAACTACTTCTCAGTTTCTACTTCTTCATCCACTAAAGCTGCTTCCCAGTGGTGATTTTTTAGTTTTAGAGGCGGGAAAGGCAAATCACGGCTTGCAGGGCAAGTCAAACCTGCCACTTATTTTTTTCCATAAAAATGTATTAGAACCCAGCCATGCTCATTTGTTTATGTATTATCTATGGCTGTCTTTGTACTGCCATGGCAGAGTTGAATAGCTACAACAGAGACCGTGTGACCTGCAAACCCTAAAATCCTTATTGTCTAGCTCTTTATAGAAAATGTCTGCCAGACTAGAGAGGAAGCAAAACTGAAACCCAGAAGGGCAAAGTAACTTGTTCAAGATCCCACAGTTGACAAATGGCGGAGGCAGAACTAGTCTCATTCATTTACATGGATTTTAATTTATAGATTTTGAAAGTCATGATGCCACACAGTCTTTCTCTGCATCTTTGTAGGCTTCCTTGGGACTATAGTAGTCTTATGTAGCCTAACTCTCAAAAACAAAGTAGAACCTACCTGAAGTACCTAGTGTTACTACAGTCTGGGTAATCTGCAGGTGAAATCAGCATCCTGCCATACATGGTAAGTTTTCTTGGGGGAGACAAAGCCAATGACACTGGTTCTGTTTTTAACCCTCAAACCAGTGCCAAATGGAATCTGACTAAGCAAGAGTCTAGCTCAAGGAGCCAGGCAGGTAACAGAAGTGAATAAATCAATCTAGTACCATGATGTAACAGGGAGTGATAAAAATCTTGGCCCAGAATTTAAAACAATACTGTAAAGCCAACCAAATACAGTTGCAGGCAAGGGCAAGATTTGGCATCAGGCCACCAGTTTCTATCCCTGGACTAGGTCATTAATTCTTATAAAGCCTAAAAAGCCAAAATGTAAAATCCTAACCTTTAAACAGCAAAAGGCACACAAACAAAAACCCCCCAAACCAACTGATTCACACTCTTTCATTAAAGTTTTAAGAATAAAAGTACTCAATTAAAACAAATCACTCAAATAAAAGTTTCTTACCCCAAGGAGCCTTACCTTCAACAACATACACCTTAGTCAAAGGGAAGTCAATACTCTTTGCCATGATTTCAATTTCTTGTTTAAGCTTCCCCTCAGGCAGAGGTGTGAATTTGTCAAATAAAGGAGCAATGTAATCTGCATAGATGGTGACAAGCACCTGAAAAGCAAATGTGAGAACTACTTATGAATATGTTCTTAAAGAGAAACTACTCATAACCCCCCAAAAATAACAACAACAACAACAAAAAATCCCAGGGGGTTCTCTTGTGGCGCAGGGGGTTAAGGAGCTGATTAAGGATCCAGCATTATCACTGCAACAGTTTGGATCACTGCTGTGGTACAGGTTCGACTCCTGGCCCAGTAACTTCCACATGCAACAGGTGCTGCACAAAGAAACGAAAACAAAAACAAAAACAAATACAAAACCCATCCATTATACAGATTCAATACTAAAACAGTTATGTGATCTTAGCTCCAAGAACAGGGACCTTATCTTATTTGTTCAAATAGTACCAGATCGTAAACACTCGGTATCTGTTTGATGAATTAAATCAAAATAAGTAGTCTCGGGAGTTCACATTATGGCACAGCAGAAACAAATCTGACTAGGAACCACGAGGCTGTGAGTTCAATCCCTGGCCTTGCTCAGTGGGTTAAGGATCCTGAACTGCCATGAGCTATGGTGTAGGTCACAGACATGACTCAGATCCAGCGTTGCTGTGGCTGTGGTGTAGGCGGGCAGTTGTAGCTCCAATTTGACCCCTAGCCTGGGAACCTCTATATGCTTCGAGTGTGACCCTAAAAACCAAAAAAAAAGAATAGTCTCTAGGTGGTAATAATTGAAAAAGCCATATGGTACACTCAAAACTATTGTGAGAATTTATGATACTTCATAAGCTCATCATAACTTGGAATTCTGCCTTTCAGGATAATCATGATAGACTTGAAGTATTTGAAATAATCAGTAGAGCTTAACTGTGTGCAGTTATTTGTTTTTTGTCTTTTTCAGGGCCACACCCATGGCTTATGGAAGTTCCTGGGCTAGGGGTGGAATCTGAGCCACAGCTGCCAGCTTACACCACAGCAACACCAGATATGAGCCATGTCTGTGACCTACACTGTAGCACACAGCAACACGGGATCCTTAACCCACTGAGCAAGGCCAGGGGTTAAATCCGAGGCCTCATGGATCCTAGTCAGGTTCATTACCACTGAGCCACGACGGGATCTCCCTGTTACTTGGTTTATTTGCTAACATTAATGACCTACAGTTCACAACTGTACACAGTGGTTGAAACAACACTCCTTAAGCATTTTGGGAATATTTCCTTTGCTCTCATCTCACTTCAATCTGCCATACAACATATATTTGTAACTCCATTTTCCAGGCATGATCCCACCAATGGGAAGTGAAGCAATAAGCATCATAGTAATTCAGACGAAAAGAAACTCATCAACAGTGCAGGTAAAGAGCTGATAGGTGGTATTCTCTGGGGACTGCTTCACAACACAATACCTTTCGGATTGTGTTGTGAAGCATTTCAGAATATGGGAAAGAGAAGAGGAAAAGAAGATGTGAGGAAGGTCTGACGGGGAGGGGAGGGGAAGAAGGAGGGAGAAGGAAGAGAGGGAATAGGACTGGGCAGTGGAGCAGAAAAGGGAAGAGACAGGGAACAGGGAGAAGGGAAGGGAGGAAGACGGGGCAAGGGACAGAGAAGAAGGGGTAGAGTGAAGAGAAAGGAGGAAGGAAAAGGCAGGGGAAGGAGAACAAAAGAGAGCAGATATTTTATGATCTATGCTGTAAGATTTATGCCTTCTTTTTCTTGTCCCTCTTACACCTATTCTTTCTTTTTTTGCTTTTTTTAGGGCCACACCCGTGGCATATGGAAGTTCACAGGCTGGGGGTTGAACCGGAGCTGTAGCTGCCAGCCTACACCACAGCCACAGCAACACCGGATCCCTAACCTACTGAGCGAGGCCAGGGATTGAACCTACGTCCTCATGGATGTTAGATTCATTTCCGCTGAGCCACGACGGGAACTCCCATCTATTCCTTGTTCAAAAGATCCAAATTTTTAGGCACTGTAGCTCAACCAAGAGTCATCAAATTGTCAAACTTAGTCATTATTCTGGTGGCAGCTCACAAATGCACAGCCTAAACTGCCTGACAACTGGATCATTAAAAGTACTGGAGTTCCTGCTATGGCAGGATAAGCATCTGACATTGCTGCAGCTATAGCACAGGTCGAAGCTGCTGCTGGGACTATTTGATCTTTAACCCAGGAACTTGCATGTGCTGCGGGTGTGGCAAAAAAAAAAAAAAAGTAACAACTAGCTTCTAGGATCTGTAAGATTCAGTATAAGAAGAAAATCTAGGAGTTCCTGTCATGGTGCAGTGGAAACGAATCAACTAGGAACCATGAGGTTGCAGGTTTGATCCCTGGGCTCACTCAGTGGGTTAAGGAGCTGGCATTGCCATGAGCCATGGTATAGGTCGAAGATGCAGCTCGGATCTGGAGTTGCTGTGGCTGTGGTGTAGGTCGGCAGCCGTAGCTCTGATTAGACCCCTAGCCTGGGAACCTCCACAAGCCACAGGTACAGCCCTAAAAGAAAAAAAGAAAAAAAAGAAGAAGAAAGTCTATGGTCAGAACCAACTTTCCTATTTCTATACTTAGAAGCAGAAAACAAAAGGGGAATTTATATGAGCACCTATTTATATTGTAAAAGAAAACCAAAACAAAAATTTCACTTACCAGAGATACAACTAACGTGAACAGCCAGGCATAAATAAAAAAATAGTCACCCCCAATTTTAATAATGTAAAGTAGAAGTGAAGACACAGGTAATAAAATGCACTGAGTCACAATAAATTTCTTGATTGCATCTTTCATGAAGAATCCCAAAGTCTGAAAAAAAGAAAAGGTCTCATCATGAGAAACTGCTTTTAAAATAACAAACAGGAATTCCCATCCTGACTTACTGGTTAACGAACCCAACTAATATCCATGAGGGCTCAGGTTCGATCCCTGGCCTCACTCAGTGGGTTAAGGATCCGGCGTTGCCATGAGCTAAGGTGTAGGTCACAGACAGCTCAGATCCGGAGTTGCTGTGGCTGTGGCATAGGCCAGCAGCTACAGCTCCGAATGGACCCCCTAGTCTAGAACCTCCATATGCCACAGGTGCGGCCCTATAAGGACAAAAAAAAAGATCAAATAAATAAATAAATAAATAAAGGATACATTATTAAAGCATTTTTTTTAATTAAAAGGCAATGGGACTATATGACAACTGGTAGCCTAAGACAATAAGTGACAATAAATTAATGCCCTGCACTTCAAAGTTTAAAATACACTCATTTAAATGTTATTAGGTGAAAAACACTAGACATTAGTGCTAGAAGAAGTTATGGCGAGACTTTAAACTATGATCTTTACCATATCTTCAGTTTCTTGATTACCTCATGCTCTAAAATAGCAAATTATGTTTTAATTATTACTCGCAGAAGACAAAAGCACAAAAGGTCTTTGCATTTAAAAGAGAACATCTGGGAGTTCCCGTCGTGACACAGTGGTTAACGAATCCAACTAGGAACCATGAGGTTGCGGGTTCGGTCCCTGCCCTTGCTCAGTGGGTTAATGATCCGGCGTTGCCGTGAGCTGTGGTGTAGGTTGCAGACGCGGCTCGGACCCAGCATTGCTGTGGCTCTGGTGTAGGCCGGTGGCTGCAGTTCCGATTCAACCCCTAGCCTGGGAACCTCCATATGCCGCAGGAGTGGCCCAAGAAATAGCAAAAAGACAAAAAAAAAAAAAACAGAGAACATCTGTATACATAGAAAACCCTAAGGACTCAACCCCAAAACTACTTGAACTGACTAATAAATTCGGCAAAGTAGCAGGATATAAAATTAACATTCAGAAATTAGTCACATTTCTATATACCAACAATGAAATATTAGAAAAGGAATACAAAAATATAATACCTTTTAAAATTGCATCCCAAAAGATCAAATACCTCGGAATACACCTGACCAAGGAGGTAAAGGACTTATATGCCGAGAACTATAAAACTTTAATCAAAGAAATTAAAGAAGATGTAAAGAAATGGAAAGATATTCCATGTTCCTGGATCGGAAAAATCAATATTGTAAAAATGGCCATACTACCCAAAGCAATCTACAGATTCAATGCAATCCCCATCAAATTATCCATGACATTTTTCATAGAACTAGAACAAACAATCCAAAAATTTACATGGAACCACAAAAGACCCAGAATTGCCAAAGCAATCGTGACAAACAAAAACCAAGCAGGAGGCATAACTCTTCCAGACTTCAAGAAATATTACAAAGCCATAGTCATCAAAACAGTGTGGTACTGGTATCAAAACAGACAGACAGACCAATGTAACAGAATAGAGAACCCAGAAATAAACTCTGACACCTATGGTCAATTCATCTTTGACAAGGGAGGCAAGAACATAAAATGAAAAAAAGAAAGTCTATTCAGCAAGCATTGCTGGGAAACCTGGACAGCTGCATGCAAAGCAATGAAATTAGAACACACCCTCACACCATGCACACAAATAAACTCAAAATGGCTGAAAGACTTAAATGTAAGACAAGACACCATCAAACTCCTAGAAGAGAACATAGGCAAAACACTCTCTGACAGCAACCTCATGAATATTTGCTCAGGTCAGTCTCCCAATAAGAGCAAAAATAAACTAATGGGACCTAATCAAATTGAAAAGCTTTTGCACAGCAAAGGAAACCAAAAAGAAAACAAAAAGACAACTTACAGAATGGGAGAAAATAGTTTCAAACGATGCAACGGACGAGGGCTTAATCTCCAGAATATACAAGCAACGTATACAACTCAACAGCAAAAAAGCCAATCAATCAATGGAAAAATGGGCAAAAGACCTGAATAGACTGTTCTCCAAGGAAGATACACAGATGGCCAACAAACACATAAAAAAATGCTCAACATCGCTGATTATTAGAGAAATGCAAATCAAAACTACCATGAGATATCACCTCACACCAGTCAGAATGGCCATCATTAATAAATCCACAAATAACAAATGCTGGAGGGGTTGTGGAGAAAAGGGAACCCTCCTGCACTGTTGGTGGGAATGTAAACTGGTACAGCCACTATGGAGAACAGTTTGGAGATACCTTAGAAATCTATACATAGAACTTCCATATGACCCCACCATCCCACTCTTGGGCATATATCCAGACAAAAGTTTCCTTGAAAAAGACACATGCACCCACATGTTCATTGCAGCACTATTCACAATAGCCAAGACATGGAAACAACCCAAATGTCCATCGACAGATGACTGGATTAGGAAGATACGGTATATATACATAATGGAATATTATTCAGCCATAAAAAAGAATGACATAATGCCACTTATAGCAACATGGATGGAATTAGAGACTCTCGTACTGAGTGAAATAAGTCAGAAAGACAAAGACAAATACCATATGATATCACTCATAACTGGAATCTAATATACAGCACAAATGAACATTTCCACAGAAAAAATCATGGACTTGGAGAATAGACTTGTGGCTGCCTGGGGGGAGGGGGGGGAGTGGGAGGGATTGGGAGCTTGGGGTTATCGGATACAACTTGGAATGGATTTACAATGAGATCCTGCTGTGTAGCATTGAGAACTATGTCCAGATACTTACATTGCAACAGAACAAAAGGTGGAAAAAAAATGTATACATGTAAGTGTATCTTGGCTCCCATGCTGTGCAGTGGAAAAATTAATTAATTAAATATAAATAAATAAATAAAAGAGAACATCTGCATTCTCTATCTTACCTGTTGATTGAAACCATGTTTTTCTTCTATCACAAAAGTATTATAAAGACTCCATGGCAAACCAGTCGACGCACTGAAAAGTGTAGCCAACAGCAAAAACACCAAGGACTGAGTGATCTAAACACAAGAGAAAAAAAGGCAGTTTTTATAGTGTATTATTAATTCATTCTTCAAATGAATTATTAGGGAACAAATCAGTGAGTATTTGCTGAGTACTTACTATAACTTAAGCAATGTGCTTGATCTATGGATAATACAAGGTCTGAAACATCACCTCTACCCTCAGAGTTTACTTGCAAGATAACAAGGCCAATAAAACACTCCCTCTTTTATTACATGGGCACTCTATGAAAGTTAACTGAAGTCATATGGACAAAACGGTTATATAAGAACTTAAAGATGAGAGACAGCCATATGCTGGTGCATTCAAGGAAGGCTTACACCGCTGATGGAAGTCCACTCTGAAGAAGGAGATAAATGAGTGGGACAAGAGAGAAGAGGCACAGAAGAATTCCACACAGTTTGCAAAAGCAAGAACAAAGACAAAGCACCCTAAGTGTGGAAGATGACAAGATGCTTGGCCTTGTTGGAACTAGACAGAGAAACCTAATCGAGCACCAAAAAAGCTGGGCCAGGGCAGGTGGGGCAGTGTGCTAACGTTTTCAAAACTAATAGAGAAAATTACCCTCAAGAATAACTGGAGTTTCCATTGTGGCTCACTGGGTTCAAAATCCGACTAGTATCCATGAGGATATGGGTTCGATACCTGGCCTTGCTCAGTGGGTTAAAGGATCTGGCATTGCCGTGAGCTGTGATGTAGGTCGCAGGCGAAGCTCAGATCTGGCGTTGCTGTGGCTATAGTGCAGGCCAGCAGCTGCAGCTCAAATTTGATCCCTAGCCTGGGAACTCCCATATGCCACAGGTGTGGCTGTAAAAAATTAAAAAATAAAAATAAATTACTTTAATTGCCTTTACAATAGGTCTTTAGGAGATCACAAGCCAAGAAATACATTTTTCTTTACAAATATTTTCCTATAATAGTGGAGGACAAGGGCTATATGTGGGGAGGGGGAAAGGGCAATGAGGCACAGAAGAGGCAGAGAGCCACCACACTATCACTCTCCCTCTTACCCTTCAGCGTAAAACTGAATTATTTTAAGTGTGAGTATACCACCAAAGTGTATCTGACTTGATAGTAAAGATATAGCCACTATTTTTAAACACAGGAAGAGGGAGAAGGAAAGAGGAAGAAAGGAGATTTGTCCAGCTACAACATACAGGGTAGGGTGGTTTATTCCAGCATTTGTCCTCAAACAGGAAATGAGAAATTTTTAAAAAACAGATTCCCAGGAGTTCCCGTTATGGTGCAATGGGATCGGCAGTATCTCTGTAGCACCAAGATGCAGGTTCGATACTCAGCACAGTGGGTTAAAGGATCGGTGCTGCTGCAGTTGCAGCAGAAGTTGCAACAGCAGCTCAGATCTGATCCCTGGCCCAGGAACCATAGGGCGGCCAAAAATGAAAATATAAAACAAATGAACAAAAACAAATTCCAGGATCTTCCTCAAAACTACTGAATCAGTATCCAATCTTCCAAAAATACAACCATACTGTACAGATTGTCTGAAAACCTGCTTTTCTCACTTAACATATCATGACTGTCTTTCCATATTTATAATATAGGTCTACTTCTTCATTGCTAATGGCTCCATCATATATACTTCCATTGAATCATTCATTCTAATGCTACAATGAACCCCTTTCATTCATTCCCCATAAATTCATAAAAGTGAAGTCTGGTGTCAAACTTTCAAAAGATTTTTGCTAAAATTGCCAGCTGTCCTCTGGAAAAACTATACTAGTTTTCAGTCTGACAGCAGTGTGAGAAGGTTCCCTCCCCTCGCCAATTCTGTCCTATGATTCTTTAACTTCTTTTTCCCAATCTGATATGATAAGACAAAACAAACAAGCACAATTCCTAGGTACTTCATTCTTGGATTAAAAATACATTTCTATAAAGAATTCTTTCTTTATAAAATATATTAATTCTTAATCACTGGCAATTTTTTACCAGTTTGTAATCTGCCTTTTAAATCTGTTAATACCAGTTTATCCCATAGAGAAACCTTAATGCAAATCTACCAAATTTTACCACCTTGGTTTCTACCTTTGGTGTCATGCTTTAAAAATTCTAGATCATATTAAAATTTATAGTTTCTTTTTGGTTTTTGGGTTTTTTTGTTTTGTTTTGCTTTGCTTTCCTTTTTAGAGCCACACTCGTGGCATATGGAGGTTCCCAGGCTAGGGGTCAAATTGGAGCTACAGCTGCCAGCCTATGCCACAGCCACAGCAATGCAGGATCCAAGCCCCATCTGTGACCTACACCACAGCTCACAGTAACGCTGGATCCTTAACCACTGAGTGAGGCCAGGGGTGGAATCTGCATCCTCATGGTTCCTAGTCGGATTTGTTTCCACTGCGCCGTAACAGGAACTCCAGTTTCTTTTTGTTTTAGTATTTTCAAGGTATCTTTCTTTATATTTAAATATTCAATTCATCTAAGTCTTTCTTTTTCCTGGAGGATATAAACTATGAATTTATTTTTTGAGAATAAATAAATATTTTTATTTATTCTCAGTTGCCCTAAGAAAATTTATAACCCACACTTTCCTCACTGATCTGAAATGGCACTTTTATCCTATACCAAGAGTACCTATACTCTTAGGTCTATTTCTGGTACAAATACATTGTTTAAGATTTAGGATATGTTCTAATATCTAAGAGTAAAACTTACCATTCATTATTTTACTTATTCAGAATTTTTCTGGCTATTCCTCTGTCTTTGGTTTTTCAGATTAACTACAAAATGTTTTATCATGTGCCCTTCACAAGTCACCCTGGATTATAACTGGGCTCTCAACCTTTTCTAAAAGTTCACAAATCTCTTCTTTAATAATTCATTTAAGAATTGTGATAAGGCATTGGCATCAAGTTTCACATTCAGCACAGAATCTACCCATTTCTCCTTTTGAAAATCTAGACTTTGCTCATCTACAGTCTTCTGAAACACTCCCCATTTTTCTTAGTTTATCAACATATACCATCAATGCAGGTTCCTTCTGCACACTAATATGTAAATCATCTATGTCTACAGCCTTGAATTAATTTAAAACACCTTGAGGGATTTCCTGTTGTGGTGCAGTGGAACGAATCTGACTAGGAACCACGAGAATGTGGGTTCGGTCCCTGGTCTCACTCAGTGGGTTATGGATCTGGTGTTGCCATGAGCTGTGGTGTAGGTCACAGACGGCTCGGATTTAGTGTTGCTGTGGTGTAGGCTGGCAGCTGTAGCTCCAATTCGACCCCTAGCCTGGGAACTTCCATATGCCACAGGCATGGCCCTAAAAAAATAATAACATTAATAAAAAATAAAACAAAAATTAAAAAATAAAAATAAAGCACCTTGAGTCCATTAATCCCTCCCCTTCCAACCCATCCTACATACATACCAGATAAATCTAAAACTCCACTTCTCTACTTAAAGAACTTGTTGGAGTTCTCTTATGGTGCAGTGGGTTAAGGATCTGGCATTGTCAGTGCAGCAGCTTGGGTTGCTGCTGTGGCTTGGGTTTGATCCCTGGCCCGGGAACTTCTACATGCCATGGGCATGGCCAAAACAAAAGAAAATGAAAAACAAACCAAAAAACACCCCTCATAATGGCTCTCTCATGTAAGACTTCAAATTCATTATGCTCTTAAAAATTCTTATAATCCAACTTCAAAATGCTACTTTTTACTACCCTTCTCTAAGACTTCCTACTCCTAACTGACAAACGGGGAGCTAAAGCTTAGAAAGGTGACTGAGTTAAGGAAAGAAAATATTCCTGCTGAAAAAAGGAGGTGTGGCAGTCACACCAGGGAAACTGGAGAGTATGCAAACCTCCAGTAGCTTTTCTCAGAAAATCTCCAATTCTGACTCAGAAAGGGAAAACATCCTAGGAATAAGAGAGACTATACAGTGAAAGGACTCACAGCATCTCAAAGGCAGTAAGTTATGGGCTCTAGCCTTATCAGTGAACATTTCAAGCCTCCAGGACACAGAACATTATAAAGTCCTTCAACAAGAGGGCAGTGATCCAGACCAAAACATCCTGAGTGGCTGTTCACTTCTTATCTGAGATGAACCTACTCACTCCATCTCATATTCATAATGTGGCAACAGAACTCTGGAGCATTCTGAGTCATTAAGTCCATTACTTGCTGAAAAAGGCTGGGCCAAACCTCACTGTCAAAGATAAGGACACTGATTATGAGACCACTTGTTGGTAGTTTAGAAAGCAGAAAATCTTGCCAAAAGATACAGTGCCTATGCCTAAGGATAAGCTGAGATCCACCTAGTTCTTTTCTTCTGGCTACACCCACAGCATGCAGAAGTTCTCAGGCAGGGATTAAACCTGCCTCAGAAGTGACAACACTGAGTCCTTAACTGCTGGACCACCAGAATTCCTCTTCTTCTTTTTAGTGAAGAAATTGGGTTTTTTGTTTGTTTGCACAGTGCTTCGTGGACTCAAGAGTGAGCAGGGATGTTCGTATTTCATGTAGCTATTTGCATAACATTCTGTGGTAACTGAAATTTGAACTGTGTTGTTGAGGGACTGGAGTTATTTAACGAAACCATGGTAACTGAAATATGTGTATATCAGAATGGTGCAGAGTGAGGACTGCCAGTACCATGCAGCCAATGAAGAAAACAAAGATCTCAGAATTCCCTGGTGGCTCAGCAGGTTAAGGATCTGGCATTGTCACTACAGCAGCTTGAGTCGCTGCTGTTATGCAGGTTGAATCCCTGCCCCAGGAGCTTCCACAGGCGCCAGGAGCTTCCACAGGCCACAAGCATGGCAAAAAACAAATAAGAAAGATCTATATAAATGAACAGGAAGAGAACTCTAAAACATTGTTAAATTTAAAATTGTCTCAGAACCTATGTCCCATTATATATATATATAATATAAGAGTATATATACGTGTATGTGTGTATGCATCTATATACTCACACAGACTGGGTTATTCATTCAACGAATATTTATGGAGACCCTGCTAAGTGACCGGTATTTCTAGGCCCAAGTGACAGCATTGAAGAAAACGTGTAAGGTCTCTGTCCCCTTAGAGATTAAAACTCTTGTCAAAGTGATAGATCAAGAGTAAAAAACAATAGGAGTTCTGGAGTTCCTGTTGTGGCACGGTGGAAATGAACCCAACTAGTATCCATGAGGACAAAGGTTCGATCCCCGGCCTCACTCAGTGGGTCAGGGATCCGACATTGCCATGAGCTGTGGTGTTAAGTCACAGACATGGCTTAGGTTTGGCATTGCTATGGCTATGGTGTAGGCTGGCAGCCACAGCTCCAATTTGACCCCTAGCCTTGGATCTTCCATATGCCACGGGTGTGGCCCTAAAAAACAACAACAGAAAAAGAGGAGTTGCCATTGTAGCTCAGCAGTAACGAACCCAACTAGTAACCCTAAGGATGTGGGTTTAATCCCTGGCCTCACTCAGTGGGTTAAGTATCCAGCATCACCATGAGCTGTGGTATGGGTCACAGACACTGCTCAGATCCTGCATGGATTTGACCCCTAGCCTGGGAACTTCCATATGCCTCACATGCAGCATAAAAGAACAGCACCTGCTGACACCCAAAACCCTCACACTGGGCTATTCTGTGATTAATAAACTATTGTGATGAGCCACTGATATTCTGGGGTTTGCTACAGTAACTTGCATTATCCTAACACAGCATGGGTGGACAAGGGCTGTGCAGGCAGAAAAACCTAATGATGGTAGGAGCCAAAAAATAACTTTAATATAAAGCTGACTAAGGAAAAAGAAAGACCACTAAATATATGCTAATGAATGACATACCTCATATTCTGGTCCAAAGCCAGCATAGCCACAGAACCGCCCAGAGAGTCTCCAGAGATAAGGGATTCCTCCAAAGAGAAGAATAAGCTATAAAACAAAGCATATGTTGGTTACATTTAAGTAGTACTAGAAACTACAATATGACAATAAGTTATAAAAAAGAGAGACCTATCTTATTTAGGAGAAAATATGCATTTAGACAAATAGAAACTAAATGAGATGCTAAGTTTAAACTATTAAAAGGTTTCTGCCTGTACCATTTATGGATGAATTGCGTGGTATGTTAATTTACCTCAATAAAGATATTTAGAGAAAAAGAACTTTTGCCAAAAGACCACAACAAAGGCTTTAAGAATCAGGAACTACCCCCTCCTGGGCATCTATCCAGAGAAAACCATGACTCGAAAAGACACATGTACTCCGATATTCACTGCAGCACTATTTTCAATAGCCAAGACCTGCAAACAACCTAAATGTCCATCAACGTAGGAGAGGATAAAGAAGATGTGGTACATAAACACAATGGAATATTACTCAGCCATTAAAAGGAACGAAATACGGGCATTTTTAGCAACATGGATGGACCTAGAAATTATCATGCTAAGTGAAATCAGTCAATGAGACACCAACATCAAATGCTATCACTTACATGTGGAATCTGAAAAAAAGACACAATGAACTTTGCAGAACAGATACTGACTCACAGACTTTGAAAAACTTACGGTTTCCAAAAGAGACAGTTTGGGGGGTGGGGAGATGCACTGGGGTTTTGGGATGGAAATGCTATAAAACTGAGTTGTGATGATCATTGTACAACTATAAATGTAATAAATTCATTGAATAACATAAAAAAAAAAAAAGAATCAGGAACTAAACTTAGAAAAGCTAAGCAACTTGTCTAAAATTCCAAGCCAGTGAGTGACAGAAATGGAATCTGAGCCAGACTTTATGGCTCCATAACTGGCTTTTTCCTTTAAAGGAAACAGCCCTTTTCAGTCAGGACAAAGTATCAGTATAAATAGAGAATTATATCTGCTTACCAAACTGGGGACAGAATGGGTTATCTGAGCCTTCTTCAGGTAAGGAAAAAGTGAATCCTGAGGTAGGAGTCAGGGTTTCATAAGAGTAGGGCCCTTTCTCAGCACTACCCTTTGTCTTGGGCAGATAAAGTGAACACAGATATTGACCAAACGAATAAGACATATGTACAAGGGAAAATGACCCTTAAAATATATGCTTATGAAACACAACTTCCCACAACAGATACCAAGCTTGTGGAATCATTTTGCACAGAAGGGTTAATGTATTATTTCTTCACCTGTGGCACCTTGGGAACACAATGACCACTTGGTCAGAAGCACAACATTCTCATTGGTTCAGAAATAGTTCCTTATGGCTTTGAGGGTTTGGGGTACTATCTTACATTTCATATGTATCTACAAATAACATAGTGGTTTATATATGCTTTTTTTTTTTTAATTCTTTCTGGACTCATTTTATTTCCATATTACATTTCTTTCAACCCCTTAACTCTTAGTTGTAACTTGTTGTCTTTCTCCACAATCAAATGAAAACCCCAATTTTTTTTTTTTTTGTCTTTTTGCTATTTCTTGGGCCTCTCCCTCGGCATATGGAGGTTCCCAGGCTAGGGGTCAAATCGGAGCTATAGCCCCCGGCCTACGCCAGAGCCACAGCAACGCGGGATCCGAGCCACGTCTGCAACCCACACCACAGCTCACGGCAACACCGGATCCTTAACCCACTGAGCAAGGGCAGGGATCGAACCCGCAACCTCATGGTTCCTAGTCGGATTCGTTAACCACTGCACCACGACAGGAACTCCTATATGTGCTTTTTAAGAATATATAAAAATGACATCATTCTACAACTTGCATTTTATACTCTACATTTTAGATCTATACATGGTGAGTTTTAACTTCATTTAGTACTATCAGCTTGTTCTCTAAAGTGTTTATGCCAAATTACACTCCCATTAGCAGTACCTGAGTGTTTCTGTTTCCCCACAATCTCACACTTGATGCTATTCATCTTTCATATTTTTACCAGTATGCACGGTTGATAAAAACACCCCAGGTCTCAAATATGATCTCTGGAGAGCAGCAACAACATCTGGGAATGTGATAGAAATGCAAAGTCTCAGGTTCCACCCCAGAACTATTGAATCCAGAAGTGAGGCCTGACGGTCTCCAGTTAAACATGATATACACCAAAGTTTGAAAATGACTGTTTTAATAAACTGCTTTTCAAAAGGCCCCCTTAACTCTATACCCAGCTATTTCCACTTGACTTTAATAACTCAATCTTGGATATAAACTCTGTTTTCCCAAAGGACATGCTTTGGCGCTACTGTATATGGTGAATGTTCCACGTCTTGAACTAATTGCCTTAGGACGACATTTCCTTCATCCTATTCTCAGTACTAATAAATAATGCAGAAATAAAGATTTATAATGCTTCTGGGGAAAGGCTGGAACACCTATTATTAAAAGTCCAGCTTTTAAGTAAGTGTCAAGGGATAGCTTTAATATAAACTTTGAATGCATTTATGAATCCATTTGGAAACTGCTGTTGCAAACCTTGTTTAGCATGCTTTGGAGAATGAACAACAAGACACCGTAAACAGTTAAGTTTCTCTATAGTGATAGCTTTTCCTGTAAAAAGAACTAGTGATGCCATCAAAAACAAGTCCCATGCTCCTACATGCACTATTTCATCGAAGTCTTGAAAAGCAGGGCAGAGAGCACAGTCATCTCTGTTTTATAAATAAGGCAAATGAAACTCAGAGACATTAAACTTGCCCCAGAAAACCCAATGACTAAGTAACTGCCATGAGTCAAGCACTGCACTAATTGCCTCATTTATATTATCTTACCTGCTTGGTCCCTGCCACAAGCCATATGATATATGGTTTAATATCTATTTACTTCTCATCTTAAAGAGGAGAAAAAATGAGACTCAAGCTAAACTGCTCACTAAGAAACAAGCAGAAATTAGGGAAGCTACAATTTGAACTTTTCTTCTCTGCCCTACTCTGTTCCCCCCAGCCATTCCATTTCTAAAGAGGGCTCTTGATTGACACCTATGAGATATCAGGAAAGTTTGTCTCAGAAATGGGGGACATTTTATCTCTGGGTGTTCTGTCACGTTTGTGTGAACAATGGCATCTATAATTGGTCACATGGGCCTCTTATGTTCCCTCAGGTAAAAAGTACTGTGGCAAAAAAAAAAGTCTAAGTTAATCTTTGCACTTGTGACCAAAGCTTACAAACCAATTAATTTTAATCAACACAAAATAGTAATTAATGAACTTGTTTTCAAATAGAATAGGATTTCAAAGTAACACAAAATGCTTCCCATCTAATAGTAAATGGAGTTTACTAATTCCCCAAGGAATAATTTAGCACATTCATGTTGCAGTCCCTAGAGTTTTAGAAATGCTTTCTCCAATGTGATTTTAAAGACTCAGAAGAGCAGAGTTTGAAATTTGGTTCTCTCATTTGTCAGTGTCACCTGGCCATTACATGGGCAAGCCATTTAATTTCTCTGAGTTTTTGCTTCTCATCCATAAAAAGAGAATAATAATGCCTCTACTTTCTACCTTAGAGCACTGTTGTAAACATCAAACAAAACAGTATTGAACTGAGCGAAGTAAGTCAGACAAAGACAAATAGAACATACTACCACTTTTATGTGGAATCTAATAAAATGATACAAAAGAACTTATAAAACAGAAACAAGGAGTTCCTGTCGTGGCTCAGTGGTTAATGAATCTGATTAGGAACCATGAGGTTGAGGGTTCGATCCCTGGCCTTGCTCAGTGGGTTAAGGATCTGGTGTTGCCGTGAGCTGTGGTGTAGGTCACAGATGCAGCTTGGATCCGGCATTGCTGTGGCTGTGGCGTAGGCCAGCAGCCTAGCTCCAATTCAACCCTTAGCCTGGGAACCTCCATATGCCATGGGAGCGGCCCAAGAAAATGGCAAAAAAAGACAAAAAAAAAAAACTGAAGTGAGAATCACTAGCCATACAATTATTATAATGATGACTAGTACTATTCCCAGCATTAGTCCATCAGTTCTGCTTCTAGTTTGAGCCACAGCACGTTTCAAAGCCCTCCTTCTATATATGGATCCTCCCTATATCTGTCATCTCCTAGAACAAACTGAGCCATTCCCATGGTCACCAACTGTAATAACCAAACTATTACCCATCTTTCTTGGAACTGTTTACCAGTGACAACCAAGGAGACTGAAAGTATATTTCCTGTCATTGTATAATGGACTTGTGGGAGTGAGTGAAAGAACTTTAAAGAATCAAATATCAGTGAGGAAATAGAACTGTGTCTAAAATCACCACCTCTGCTTCCATCTCAAGGCTGATTTCCTACTTGGGCCTTGTCTACCAGAAGAAATGCTTCAGGTAAATTAAACAAAGCCAAATATAATCCACCATAATGTTACATTTCCTGGCTTGGCTGGAAGGTACTGAATTTTAATACTAATCGTCAATATCTCAGTAACTAAACCTGGCTTAGACAGGTAAAAATATAATAAAAAATCAATAATGAAAAGACTAATTACTAGCAATGAAATCTTCAGATGATTTATTAATTTTTCTAAAACACCAAATTAAATCTTTTCCAGAGTCTTTGTCATTTTCCACAATCTTGAGGAAACTGGAGAGGTTCCTAGTAGCTTGGTTCTAACCACACTAGCCTTACTATTCCATATTTGTCAATGCAAATTTTGTGACTAGCTAGACAATTCAGTAATCATTTAAGAAAGCTGCAAATGGCCAGTTTCTTCTCCTTAACTGATGAAACAATTATGATAGCCAATCTCAATTATTTTCACATGTCCAGTATTTTCACCATAAGCTTCTTTGCTTTAAATATGTTGCTGCAAACATTTTTGCTACATAACTAAATGGCTGTTAAGGCAATTTTGCTGTGAAAGGTAAAATAACTGGTTGACAGTTTTTGGTTTCACAATTTGGTTTCAACTGGTTGAAATTTGTTAGCATTTCCTCCAGTTAGCAATGTTATTGATGGTTTTTTTGAGCTGACAGATGATCTGCCCCAAGAGTTGGTTTCTTATTTTGAAACACACTGCTTTGCAGGAGAAAGAGGCCGTGAGGCCTCAAAGGTGCAGAGTTGAACCCACATTGCCCAAAGAACTTTGGAATGTCTACCAGTGGATATGTGACATATACCAAGAACAAAACAATGGTGTAGAGGCTTTCATGAACTGGTATGGTAGACCTGAGATTCAAACTCAAGCCACCTGAGTTCAGAGTCAGCTCTTAACCTCAACACTATGCACTTTCTATTGTTCTTAGGGGTGTAAAACCAAGAATTGTTTTTTGGGGGTATGTAGGAAAAAAATCTTCCTCATTTTACATTTAATAAATATACGTGTGTGTGTGTGTGTGTGTGTGTGTGTGTGTGTACATACAGTACCGGAACAGACATACAGCCTACAGTATATCTATGGTATTAAAATTTCATGGAGGGGCAATCAGGGAAAAAAATGGTTACAGAGGTGCCAGGGTGATGGGTCAGGGGAGATCATGAAAAGAAGACTGAGAAACACCGCTCTGTACTTCATAGCCTCTCCTCTTTCAGCACGGGGGAAGACTAGCCCTGTTTTACTAAGAAAAAATTATCTATCACTCATTATTTCATTCAATAACTGTGAATTATATGCTTATTATATGCCAGGTACTAAGCAGAAAATAATGAACAAGACCTTAAAGTACCCTACCTCTTAAAACTACCAGTCTGTCAGCGAAACAGGCAAATTCAATACAATGTGATAAGTACTCTGGTAGGAATAATAATGGAACGGAACCTTATCCAGACTTGAGGGATGGGGAAGTTTCAAATGGTTTCTTAGAAAAGGTGCCTCGGCTGAATCCTAATGGAAGAGTGGGGATTAATCAGGCCCCAGGGAGAGAGTGGAGATGAAGGGGGAGAGGACGGGTGCCCCAGACAGAGATAACAGCATAAAAAAAGACTCAAGGTCATAAGAAACCAAGCTAGGTATGAGATGGACAATAAAGAAATGGAAAAGGAGGTCCTTTGTGGCTCAGTGGGTTAAGGACCTGATGCGTCACTGCTGTGGCTCAGGTTGCTGCCATGGCATGTGTTCAGTCCTGGTTCAGGAACTTCCACATGTCACAGGCATGGCCAAAAAAAAAAAAATGCAAAGAATTTTGGGGAAGGAATAAAAACATGAGGCTAGAATTCCCATTGTGGCTCAGTGGGTTAAGAACCTGATGTAGTCTCTGTGAGGATGCAGGTTTGATCCCTGACCTCTCTAAATGGATTAAGGATCTGGTGTTGCTCCAAGCTGTAGCATAGGTCACAGATGGGGCTCAGATCCAGTGTTTCTGTGGCTGCAGCATAGGCTTCAGCCGTCGCTCTGATTCAAACCCCTGGCCCAGGAACTTCCATATGACACAGGTGTGGCTGCAAAAAAAAAAAAAAAAAAAAAAGATGAGCTCAAATAAGCAATGGCCAAATCAAAAGAATCTCATAAACCATGCCAAGAAATTTGGACTTTACCCTGAGGGAGAAATCAAGCCAGTGAAAGGTCATACATAGGAGAATAACATGATCAGTACTGTGCTTCAGGGTTCCTTTGGCTGCAATGTGGATGACAGGTTGCAGAGTTTAAGACAGAGGCAGGAGAGTTCCCACTGTGGTACAATGGGTTAAGAACCTGACTGCAAGGCAACAACCTAAATGTCCATTGAGAGATGACTGGATTAAGAAGATGTGGTGTATATATATACAATGGAATACTACTCAGCCATAAAAAGAACAAAATAATGCCATTTGCAGCAACATGGATGGAACTAGAGACTCTCATACTAAGTGAAGTCAGAAAGACAAATACCATATGATATCACTTATATCTGAAATCTAATATATGGCACAAATGAACCTTTCCACAGAAAAGAAAATCATGGACTTGCAGAATAGACCTGTGGTTGCCAGGGGTTGGGGGGAGTCGGGGGGAGAGTAGGAGGGACTGGGAATTTGGGGTTAATAGATGCAAACCATTGCCTTTGGAATCAATAAGCAATTGGATCCTGCTGTATAGCACTGGGAACTACATTGGTCACTTGTGATGGAGCATGATAATGTGAGAAAAAAGAATGTACACATGTATGTGTGAACTGGGTCACCTTTTTGTGCACTAGAAAATTGACAGAACACTGTAAACCAGCTATAGTGGAAAAATAAAAATCATTATAAGAAAAAAATACATTTGCTAAATATATATATATATATATATATATATATATATATATATATATATATATATATCTGACTGCAGTAGCTTGGGGGTGGCTGCAGAGGCACAGATTTGATCCCCAGCCTGGAGCAGTAGGTTAAAGGATCTGGCATTGCCGCAGCAGTGGCATAGATCACAGTTATGGCTCAGATTCAGTCCGTGTCCGGAGAACTTCCAAATGTCTCAGGTATGGTCATTAAAAAAAAAAAAGAGAGAGAGAGAGAGACAGGAAGGCAAGTTAGGATTAAGATAAAAATAGCTTACAACTTAAGATTCTTTTTCATACCTGACCTCAGAGTGACAGTTACCATATTCCACAATTTTCAACTGAGAGTTATTGTTTCTGCCTCTTTTGCTCCACATGCATTACTATCAATAACAAAGGGTAAGAAAGCATTCTTGGATTTGTAGGTGTGGTACCCTCTTTTGTATACAAAAATAAAGAAATGAAAATAAACACTATAAAGTATTAATAATTTGACAGACTGTCTCTCCGATGAGTAAATTACTCACAGTGCCTTCAATCTCTGAATAGAGTCCTGACCAGAAGCTGAAAAGTACTTTTATCCAGCTGATCCAGTCGAGATTTCTCAAATGTTTCTGAATCCATGATCTGTCCTAACTCCAGTGGTACATGAGTTGTTGTTTTATATATCCGTCTCTGAAACATTTTGAAGAAAACACCTTAAGGAAACAGTCAAACGAACTCATTATTTATTACAATAGTCATTTACGAGCAGACATTGAATGGTGATCGTAACACCAACACCAATCAAGTAACATAATTTGCTTTATATATACACGAATATTGCATTTGATCAAGTATGTTGACAAGTGGTGCAGAAAAGCAAAAGAAGAACAAGGGAAACCGAGACCAGCTGACTAGGTGAAATTAAAACCAAGGCTGTTGGGAATTCCTGTTGTGGCTCATGGGTAGTGAATCCAACTAGGATCCGTGAGGATGTAGGTTTGACCCCTGGCTCTGCTCAGTGGGTTAAGGATCTCGCATTGTTGTGACTGTGGTATAGGCCAGCAGCTACAGCTCCAATTCAATCTCTAGCCTGGGAACTTCCCATATGCCAAGTGGCCCTAAAAAAAAAAAAGCAAAACCGAGGCTGTTGCCATACTTTAGTTTGCATATATATGCCAAAATTGTAACATCACAAAGAGTACCACTTATTCCAGGTAAAAACAAACATCCTAAAACACAGAAAACAAAGCCATGGATAGTAGAAAGAAGTAAATATGCTAACCCTGAGTATTAACAGATATTGTGGCTAGTCATTAAATCTGTCCCTAAAAGCCAAAATTAAGGGAAATTTGAAGAATGACAGAAAACAGATCCGATCTTCAAGAAAAACAAACTTTCCTATTACGCCAAATACTAAAAATTTGGGACATAATACAGGGAACACATACCAAACAATATAATGGACAGCATCTTCTACAATGGTTTTACAATAAATGGCTTCTCTATTTATTATTGGGCACCTTACCAAACCCTTGATAAAAGACATTACTTTAAAGCATCACTGAATAAAGACATTATCGAAAAGTAGTGACAATAACTAGGCTTATAATTAAAGTAGGATAGACAAGTATTCAGTACCTCATCCTCAATTTGGACATCATATACTGTGTCTAGCCCTTCTCTAGACTTACAAGATTCTGTACTAAAGAAGCTATCCTAAGAATTAGTTAGGGAACATAGTGCTATACAGCTTAACACATCTATGAATATCCCTAGACTACAAAAAGAGCTTTATATATAATCCAGGCTTTGACAGACAGAGAAACATTAAAATTTTTAAAGAGTCATAAAGAATGTAAACTGAGAAAAGAAACTGCAGAGAAAAAAGACTAATATTCAAGAAAAAGTTTTCAGGAGTTCCCGTCGTGGCACAGTGGTTAACGAATCTGACTAGGAACCATGAGGTTGCAGGTTCGATCCTGGTCCTGCTCAGTGGAATTAAGGATCCGGCGTTGCCGTGAGCTGTGGTGTAGGTTGCAGACGCGGCTTGGATCCTGAGTTGCTGTGGCTCTGGCGTAGGCCAGTGGCTATAGCTCCGATTGGACCCCTAGCCTGGGAACCTCCATATGCCCAGGGAGCGGCCCAAGAAATAGCAAAAAGACAAAAAAAAAAAAAAAAGGTTATCCTGGAGTTCCCGTCGTGGGGCAGTGGTTAACGAATCCGACTAGGAACCATGAGGTTGCGGGTTCGGTCCCTGCCCTTGCTCAGTGGGTTAACAATCCGGCGTTGCCGTGAGCTGTGGTGTGGGTTGCAGACGCGGCTCGGATCCTGAGTTGCTGTGGCTCTGGCGTAGGCCAGTGGCTACAGCTCCAATTGGACCCCTAGCCTGGGAACCTCCATATGCCGCGGGAGCTGCCCAAAGAAATACCAAAAAGACAAAAAAATAAATAGATAAATAAAAAAGGTTATCCTAACCACTGATGTAATTCAGTGACAGCATGGAACAACGTAGGTAAAGCAAACCAGCCAGTGAAAGACTGCAATAAAGTGGTTACTTAAAATCCATCTCATTTAAAAGTTCAGCTCTCGAAGTCCCCTTTGTGGCTCAGCAAGTTAAGAATCCACATAGTGTCCCTGAAGATTCGGGTTCCATCCCTGGGCTCGCTCAGTGGGTTAAGGATCCAGTGTTGCCACAAGCTTTGGATCTCGTATGTGGCTGTGGCATAGGCCTCAGCTGCTGCTTCCAATTTTATTCCTGGCCCAGCAACTTCTATATGCCACAGGAGTGGCTGTAAAACCAAAAAAAAATTCAACTCTCTCATCCATCAAACTGTTTATTATATCTTGCCAAGGTAATGTTAAGTAACTTTCACTTTCTACTTTACTGTTTAAACTATTTGAACAAAAACAACAAAGATGCTTTAAGAAAAACAAGAAATATTGTTTTTGGAGCAATAACAATATACTTTTTTTTTTTTTTTTTAAGGAAAGAGTCCTTGGAAGGACTGTGAATTTTTTATTTTCAGGAGTCCTATGGTTGATGTGAACATGACACAAGGATAAGGGGAAGCTGTAATTCAAAAAATTTTTGCATCTTCCTTGTGAAGACTTATGGGTTGCTGCCAAAAATAAAGGAGGTACGTCTAAGGCCGAGAATCCTAAGGAAGCTGTTGGGCAGCTACAAGAGCTGAGGCCTGACAAGCCGGCAACCCTGCCTTGCCTTTCATCAGGCCCTAACCTGCCCGGATCCCATGACTACGTTGCGGGAAAAGGTCCTGAGGCACCAGATCCTCTCCAGGCCAACCCCGCCATTGGGCCAGGTTAGGAGGCTCAGTAGGGACCCAGAAGGTCGAAGCTGGTGCTGGGGTCACAGCAATCATCCAGGTACTTGGGTCGAGATTGAGGCTGGCCTAGAGCTGACCGGGTGTCGGGTCAGGTGGGCCCTGTCTAGGCTCACCTGCCGCTGTGCTAGGAAGGTCTCCCAAAGATACACTGTCCAGGAGAAGAGCAGCACAGCCCCGAAGATACGCTTCTCGGCGGGCATCTCCCACATAGCGTCCAGCGACGCCCACATCCCCATGGCCACCCGGTTCCGCCGGCTCCTTCAGCGTGCACTGGTGCCACACCGACTCCGGTCCCCTCAAAGCGTCCCCGCAGTGTCACAGCGATATTCGTCCCTTCCGAGCGCCCCTATACCGACACCCGGCCCATCCCACTCCCTTCGCTCAGCCTGCAGTGTTACATGAACACTCCTCCCCATGCTGACGCACCCTAGGGCCGCCCAGGGCCTGGAGGCAAGATAAGCCCCGCCTTTCTGACTTCCGGCCCCAGGAGGGCCGGCGCCCAGACGCGGAGTTCCGGCCTCCGCCCGCCCCTGCGCCCCCTGAGCTGCACCAACTTTCTTCCCGCTCCCGTCCACCTAGGGTCCATGCCGAGGGTTCCGGTTTCCCTTCAGGGCCCGACTGAGATGCTGAGCTCTCGACTTTCTAGCCTCCCGAGTTGCAATTACTTTTCTTCGTTCTGGGGCATGCCCTGCCTGGGTGCAGCCTGTGCCGTGCTTTCCGCGGCCGGGAACATCCCACTGGTATTAGAGGCTAAGCCGGAACGGACAGAGTGGGCCACGGATCCCGCCGTGAGGTAGCTGGGAAGAATCAGAGAGGAGCCGACTTCCCAGGCTCTAGAAATCATTCCTCTGAACTAGTGCTTCTCAGAATGTGGTCTGTACATCCATGGGATATCTTAAAAGACTAAAAGGATAGTTAAGAGCAGTACTAGACGTTATAAGTGCAGTATCTTGGCCTGTATTGGGCTGTTCTGAATTTGGGCATGTTGGTGGTAGTAATGAGAATTTTCCTTTAAAGATCTCAACTCTTACGTCCCAAGCAAAGTCAGAGGCAGCATTTTGCCTAAGGGAGTGTGCTGTTGGGTAAAGTATATAGCTAGGTTAGAAATACCTGAAGTGAAAGTGTTTTTCTAGAGACAAATTCCTATCAAGGCTCAGTGCCATGTTTGTCTTGGAATTCAGAAATGCAACATGCTCACAGTAACGCCTGTTAACACATTGATTTGACTTGAACGTTTTTCTGATTGAAGATAAGTCTGATTTAATTAGGTGGTTTGACCAGAGACTGGTGTTAATTTGCATAATTATTATTTACAATAAATTGAGCTAAATCTGCAGCCTCAACTAAGAAATATTTAAAGTAATATTGTAATGCCAAAGATGTGTTGCAGTAAACAATATCTCGAATTTCTCAACTCCTAAATACCTCTTAGTGAGAGTGCCCGGTGTAGTTAAAAGTCGTTGGGAGTTCCTGCTGTGGCTTAGGGGATTAAGAACCCAACGAGTATCCATGAAGATGCAGTTTGATCCCTGGCCTTGCTCAGTGGGTTAAGGATCCCAAGTTGCTTCAAGCTACACATGGTCCCAGACCTGGCTTAGATCTGGCTTTTCCCTGGCTGTGGTAGGCCAGCAGCTGTAGCTCTGATTTGACCCCTAGCCTGGGAACTTCCACATGCGGCTGGTGTGACCCTAAAAAGCCAAAAAAAAAAAAAAAGCAGAGAAAAACAAACAAAAAAAACCTTGGGAGTTCCCGTCATGGCTCAGCAGAAGTGAATCTGACTAGAATCCATGAGGATGCAGGTTCTATCCCTGGCCTTGCTCAGTGGATTAGGGATCCAACATTGCTGTGGCTCTGGCGTAGGCCGGCGGCTGCAGATCCGGTTGGACCTCTAGCCTGGGCACCTCCATATGCTGTGGGTGTGGACCTAAAAAGACCAAAAAAAAAAAATTTTTAAAAAACATTGATCTTTAATCAGAGTGAAATATAAGCTGTTGAAAGGTTTTGAGCAGAAGAGTCATGTGATCTTTTTAGCTACCAGCTAGAGAATAAACTGAATGGAGACACAGATGGAAGCAGAGAGTCCAGTTTGAAGGCCATTTTGTGAATCCTGGTGAGAGATAATGGTGGCTTGCACTAGGGAAGTAGCACTGGAGGGAGAAGTAAATTATGGAAAGTAAATAGTAACTTGTCACCTTTTTCAGAAGGATAGTGTTAACAGATGGGACGGTCTATGTGGAAACTGAAGTGAGATCCTCAAAACAGGCTATTGTCAGGGTTTGCCAAAGAAGAGAGACTGAATTTGGTGGATAAGACTTCTCCTCCCTAGGGTGGTGGACACTGGGGTAAGGTGTCCACCTCGCCTAGCCTGAATGATAAAATGGCTCTCAAGCCCTTTTCTTAGTTTGCCTTGATTCTCTGTGTGCGAAGCATCCAAGATCTCTCAATTGATGCCCTAGACATAAATGCTTTGATTTCAAGAAAAGAATGACCCCCAGTAAGAATGAATACTTGGTATCGACCCCTTATACTTGTGGTGTGGGTCACACATCTCTTCTGGGGAACTGAGAGCCAGAAACACTGTGACCCCTCAATTTCTACCACACTGTGACCCCTCAGTTTCTACCACACTATCCTAAGAGAGCAGCCAACCTGTTTTACTTTTTGCATCTAGCTCGCCGTATTCATTTTTTTTTTTTTTTAGCTGTGCCTGTGGCATGCAGAAATTCCCAGGCCAGGGATCAAATCCATGCCACAGCTATGATCTGAGCCACAGCAGTGACAATGCTGGATCCTTTAACCACTAGGCCACTAGGGAAATCCAAGCTCATTTTATTCTCTGTCTACCGCCCAGAATACTAGATCTATGTTACTCCCCTGTTAAAAACCCACAGTGGGGCATTCCCAACAGTATAGGATCAACTTTAAGGCCCTTCATTACCTGAATCACTCAACTCTTCTAGGTCCTTCTGACTTTCTTTCAATATACCCCAGAGCATTAACCAAGACAAGAACACTGGAACTATGTGGAAAGGCACTGAAATTTAGCACAAAAGATTGAGACATTGACTTTAAAAGATTGCATGGCACTCCTTCAGCAGCAGCATAGTGAAAAACCTTCCCACCTACACTGTCAGATAATGCACACTGTTGATAACTCCCATCTGTTCTGTTCACATCACGAATTAAAGCTGATTTGAGGAGGAAGTTACTGTGTCCTTCCCCAAAAACAATGTTCTTTGTTGTAGCTCTAGAAATAGCTAGTTCTTCAGTCACCCTAAAACTCCTTGTCCTCTAGGCCAGCCATCCTTTTTTTTTTTTTTTTTGGTCTTCTTAGGGCCACACCTGCAGCATATGGAGGTTCCCAGGCTAGAAGTCAAATTGGAGCTGCAGCTGCTGGCCTACACCACAGCCACAGCCACAAGGGATCCAGTCTGCATCTGTGACCTACATCACAGCTCATGACAATGCTGGATCCTTAACACACTGAGCAAGACTAGGGATCAAACCTGCATCCTTATGGATACCAGTCAGCTTCATTACCACTGAGCCACAACAGGAACTCTTTTTTTTTTTAAGCCATCTTCTTTTTTTCATATGGCTCTGTGATGACCCCACTAGCAGGAACACCTTCCATTTCATTGTTTGCCTCTATAGCCCGTTATGGGACAACTCATTGTCACCTCCTCTGCAAAGCCTTTTCTGGCCTCACCCTGTATTCACCAACCTGTTTTTGCACTATACATTGAAGTCTTGTCTTTATACAGGGGTCGCACTTTAACTCCCATGCACTGAACCTAAATTATGGTCAGAATTACCTGCAGAAATACCTTAGGAAGACATCACTTGGAAAACTGCTATATTGTCTTCTGTTTAATAGCACAGCAGCTTTTTTTCAGCATACCAACAAATCACTGTTTATTTGCACACCAAATAAAATATTTTGGGAGTTCCCATTGTGGCTCAGAGGTAACAAAACCAACAAGTATCCCTGAGGATGCAGGTTTGATCCCTGGCTTCCCTCAGTGGGTTAAGGATTCAGCACTGCCATGAGCTGTGGTGTAGGTAGCAGATGCAGCTTGGATCCTGTGTGGCTGTGGCTGTGGTATAGGCTGGCAGCTGCAGCTCTAATTCGGCCCCTGGCCTGGGAAACTCCATATGCCAAGGATGTGGCCTTAAATAGACAAAAGACGAAAAAAACAAAAAAACAAAAACCACGTTCTTGCAGTTCTTATTATATCTAATCCAGCCTCTTCGACATGGAGTTCAAGGCCATATCCCTGACCACTCCCCCTTCTTTTCCCATTCCCATGGATACCTTTTCTGAATGGTTGCTTACGGTTGCCAGACTGCCAGATTTCTTTTTACGGCCAAATCTTCAGCAAATGGAAGTTCCTGGGCTAGGGGGTCAAAGTAGAGCTGCAGCTGCCAGTCACAGCCACAGCCACGCCAGGGATCTGAGCCAAGTCTGCGACCCACAGCATAGCTCATGGTTACACTGGATACTTAACCCACTGGGCGAGGCCATGGAATGAATCCACATCCTCATGGACACTTGCTGGTTTCTTAACCCTCTGAGCCATAACGGGAACTCCTAGCCTGACATTTTAAACCACCACAATCCTCCCCATGTGACCCCACCACACACACAAGTGGAAGCTGGGTCCTGCCAAATAGAGAGCCAGTCCTGGCCGGGTAATTTCAACATAGTTCTCTATCTTTATTGATAACACCACCACACACATGAGGGAAACAGTGCTTTTCTGGAAAAGATTGGAGTCCATCACATTTCAGATGTGGATGTAAACCCTGATGTCGGCAAGGGGCTCTGACAGTCGGAGCAGCTGCAGTAGGCCTCAGAGGAACAGTCCCTCTTTGTGGTAGGTTTTTGGGAAATGATCATCCCCTCCAGGTCTTTCACTTTGTTTTCCACCGTCTGAAGCTTTTTCAGAATTTTCTCTTGCAGACCGAATGATAGGAAGATATTGTCTTGAACTGGGAGAGCACTCCCTTCTGGGCTGACCAGCAAAGCCTGAAAAAAATCTGAGCCTTTCTTGTAAAGTTTGTAGAGTGTGATTATAAACAACAATATTTTCTAAAATGAAAACAACAGAAGGTGAACATTACTTGTTTATTCATGGGAAATGCCACCGTTTTCCACAAATGCAAAAACAATACTCTAAATGGTAACCGTAATCCCTCAGTCCTATGCCAAGCCTTCTGTTTAACAAAACATCTTCATACCTACGTTGTCTTTTGCTCTTCACCACAAAATGGAGTGGTAGGCAGGTCAGGGATTATTGTTTGCATTTAATGAATAAAGATTATAATAATACATACCATTTACTAAAAGTTTGCCACAGGCAAGGCTCTGAGTGCTAGAAGTTTCCTTGCCTATTTATGTAGAAAAAAACAGAACTAGATAATCCTTTAGACACCTTCCCATCTGGACCCTGTCATTGTCCAAGGTCATATACTTGGAAATCGCAGAGCCAAGACTGGAATCTAGGAATTCTGATTTCCATGTTTATTCTCTCAGGACACAGCAGTCTGAAAGACTGGACTTCCTGGTCATAGAAAAAAAAATTTTTTTTTTTAATATGCTAGGACAGATTCCTGCCAGGATTAGAAAATAAAAACAATCATATTTTTTTCCCCCTTAAAATAACTAGCACTGCTTGTTGAGTACTATTACCTGCTCAGCTTTATACATGCAATATCTCCTTTAGTCCTCACAAAACCCCGAGGGAGGCATTGTTAGCAAACCCATTTTACAGATAAGCAAACTAGGGTTGAGAAGCTAAGTGATTGCTCTTAGGTCACACAGCAAGTTGTGGGACTGAGAAGCCCCAAGGGACTGACTCCAGAGTTTATTAACCACTGTTACATCACCTCTTCTTCTTAGCTGAGGTGTCTGAAGGGGTGTGAATTCATCTTTCTGATTGGGTTAAATGTTAATCAAACAAGAGCAGAACTTAGAAATACAAATAAGAGTTTGGTGTTTTGCCTTATATTCTTCTATTAGCTGATTGAAATGCACATATATGAATATGTAGACACAAAAATCCCTATTAGGGATTTAGGTCAGTGGACTTTATTAAATGAGATTTTGGAAAAGAACTTAATTTGGAATCCTGAAAACTGGGTTCAAATCTGTTTTGCCAGTTTTCTCAGTTTATGTCAACATGGGTCAGTGATAACCAAGTTCCCTCACCTACAAAATGGAAATAATAATCCCTGCCCTATCTACCATGCAGGGTTTCAAGAGTTTAAGAGAATGCAGTGAGTGATTTCTCAATAGTAATGACATGAAAATAGGTGAATTCCATGAAATAATCCAGTAATAACCTCTCAGCATTTACCAAGTAAACCACTTATTCTTTAATAAAGCCCTCTTTTTTCTCTCTCTCTCCACCCCATTTGGAAGCTCCTGGACCTGGGATCAAACCCATGACACAGCAGTGACAAAGCCAGATCCTTAACCCACTGAGCCACAGGGGAACTCTGAGAAAAGCCCCCTTTAAATTCTATCTCAAATTGAGGCTGAACCTCAATGCACCTCAGTTTCTTCTTTCTCATAGGAAAATAACCTCTATCCATTTCACAGAGTTGTTGGGATTTTCAAAGCATTTTAGCTTTATTGTAAATATAGCTATTATTATTAGTGATTAAACAGAAGTATATAAAATCCTAAATATTTCTCATAATCCCCCAAAGAGCCCCTGTATATTCACAGAGATTTGTTTTGTTAAAACAAGGAAATAATGAAGATATCTTTTTTTTTTTTGGTCTTTTTGTCTTTTAAGGGCCGCACCCGCAGTATATGGAGGCTGCCAGGCTAGGGGTCCAATTGGAGCTGCCAGCCAACACCACAGCCACAGCAACACCAGATCTTTAACTCACTGAGAGAGGCCAGGGATCGAACCCGCAACCTCATGTTTCCTAGTTGGATTCGTTTCCACTGCGCCACGACGGGAACTCCATGGAGATATCTTGATGACTAAATAAATATACTTTCCTCCTCAATCAGTTACGGAGTAATGGCACAGTAAGAACAGAGAGGCAAAACCCAAGATCCCAGTTTTAGGAGTTCCCATGTCACATTGGGTTAAGAACCTGACTAGTATCTGTGAGGTCACAGTTTCGACTTGGATCCGGCATTGCTATGGCTGTGGCGTAGGCCAGCAGGTGCAGCTCCGGTTCGCCCCCTAGCGTGGGAACTTCCATATGCCGCAGGTGCGGTCCTAAAAAGAAAAAGGGGGAAAAAAAAAAAAAAAAAGATCCCAGTTCCACTTTCAGTGCTCTTCCCTAAAAGGTACTCCACATGGTGTCTGGCACACAGTTAGATAAAGATGAATCCAAATACATGATCAAATAAATCTGGAGGTAAGGCTGCCATCTCAGGTTATGAACTTCTTTGATCTGTTTCATTATAAGCCAAAGATCATTGTGAGAAAGCATTTTTATGCCCCAAACCTAGTAGGTGGAAATTTTTAAGGATAATCTAGTTTCAACCAACTTCAGAGACAAGGATTCACTCTTGCTCATCTACATGGTCTTAAAACTGGATGGCAGCACTATGGGAGAGAACTAACCAAATTTCAATTCATAACAATTTAAATTTCTCCATAACAAAAGAGCATAACCTGAATTGACTGAACACTTCGTTTCCATAAGGCATATACTCCTATTCCCAATAAAATCAAAAAGGAAATCCCCAGGAGAACTTGCACAGCTGGAGCAAGATTATCTAGCCGCCCCAAATTTGTTTGCTGAGGCACACTAGTCTCTCCCATAAGAGTTGCTTGTAGATAATTCCATATCGAGCTCAGAGAGAGATAATCTATGATGACGTCCCAGCCAGAAGATGGAGATGACATTTAATAAAAGCAGCTCCAGGAACTACATGTGCAGAGGCTTCAGGAACCTAGATATGAGTTAGGGAATGAGGTCTAGGAGTCCAGGTGTTCAGGAGCCATTGTGAGCTGTGCTTTGTGATGTCACTGTTCTGAATGTCAGCTTGCTTCCCACTCACCCACTGAATCTTCTTACTTAAAACCAACCAGGCGCTTGCCTGGGTTTTCAGTTCAGTCATACCACTTTCTCTGATTTTTGGCAAATCCTAACTCTAGGATTGCACTGTCCAGTAGAACTTTCTGCACCGATGGAAATGTTCTGTATCTGCTCTGTCCAACATGGTAGCCACTAGTCACTTGTAATGTGGACAGCGTGGCTGAGGAACTGAATTTTGCATTTTATTTCATTTTAATTAAATATAAGAAGCCACATGTGACTAGAGGTTACCCTCTTGGACAGTGTATAGAACATTTCTAACAATACATGGAATGGGAAGCAATTATTTTCACATTTCAACTGAGAAAACTGAGGTTAAGTGCAGATTTGAGGAGATGGGATTTAAAGAAGGCTTTTCTAAAGAGGGAATAGTTTATTCGGTAAATGTGGAGGAAGGTCAGTACTGGATCGTTTTGTAGCAGTCTCTTTTTCATATGTCACTATTGTTTAGAAATTTTTATCTTTGGGAAGACTTTTTAAATTTTTTAAATTAAAAAAAATATTTATTTATTTATTTTGCTTTTTAGGGCTGCACCCACAGCATATGGAAGTTCCCAGGCTAGGGGTAGAATCAGAGCTACAGAGGCCAGCCTCCACCACAGCCAAAGCAACTCAGGATCTGAGCCACATCTGCGACCTACACATGGCTCACAGCAACGCCAGATCCCTGATCCATTGAGCAAGGCCAGGGATGGAAATCGCATCCTCATGGACACTGGTTGGATTCATTTCTGCTGTGCCACAACAGGAATTGCAGCAAACTTTAAAAAAAAATTTTTAATAAATAATTTTTTTTTTTTAATTTTGGGCAGCACCTGTGGCATATGGAAGTTCCCAGGCTAAGGGTCAAATCACCAGCTGGGAAAGCATTTGACATATTTGAGCCTCATTTTACTCATCTGCTTACAGATGGGGATTCTATCACCTTTACAAGGTTTATATTAAGAACAAATGATGTAATTTCCTAAGCACATGGTAAAACTACAGCACACTGCACCATAAGCTATATGACATGTTATCAAATCCTTTAGTTACTGACTAGTACCTATCTACTCAGCAAGGAGGTGTGAAAATACAGAATGTATAATCTATTCCCAAAATTCTTCTGTGAAAAAAGATAGTTCACACACAAGTGTATAATACAAACAGTGAGGTCAGTTACAAAGACAACAAGAATCCAAACCAGTTACAAAGACAGTTTGTACCAAGAGAAGGGGGCGGGGGGGACATGGTGAGGAAGGAAGAGAATGGGTCAGTTATGACAAATAATTTTTGAGAAAATACTGTCTGCTGCTTTTCCAATTTGCCCATCTGGTTGACTGAAAGAAAGAATGTGAATAGGAGTCTTGGTGGAGAAGGAATAACAATTTTGATCCTGCAGGAAGGGGAGGAGTGGCAAGTTTGTACCAGGTGTCAGGGGCACAGGCAGACCATGGAGTCCAGAATGCTACTGGATACGCAGCATGGGAACAAAAAGACCCACTGATTTAGGAGTGACTGCTGTTGATGTTAAAACCCATAGTTGGCTGGTGAGTGAACACAACCAGAATCTTTTCTAGAAAGGCATAAAAATTACTCAGATATGGATTTCCCGTCGTGGGGCAGTGGTTAACGAATCCGACTAGGAACCATGAGGTTGAGGGTTCGGTCCCTGCCCTTGCTCAGTGGGTTAACGATCCGGCGTTGCCGTGAGCTGTGGTGTAGGTTGCAGACGCGGCTCGGATCCCGCGTTGCTGTGGCTCTGGCGTAGGCCGGTGGCTGCAGCTCCGATTCAACCCCTGGCCTGGGAACCTCCATATGCCGCGGGAGCGGCCCAAGAAATAGCAACAACAACAACAACAACAACAAAAATTACTCAGATAAGACTTGGGATTTTCCTATAACAAGTTAAACATATGTCAGAAACCATTAAAGAATGATAATCAGAAAATTTTTGGAGAAAAACAAGCTGGTGACAACTGAATCATTTCCCAAGACTTCCTTTGGTAGATTAGATCTCGTGATTACACAGCATCTTATACTTTACTTTCAAAACTCTTAACACAATTAAGGTTATTTGTGCAGTTTTTGGTTTAATATTTCTTCCCTGACTATTGTAAACTCAAGGAAGGCAGAAAACATGTCTATTTCATTGACTACTGTAAATCTAATGCTTGGTACATAGCAGGCATTAGACTTCCCCCAACCCCCAAAGCTGCAGCAGTTCCCACATCAGGGATCAAATCCGGACCATAGCTGTGGCAACATGGGATACTTAACCAGCTGTGTCACTGCAGGAGCTCCTAGAATATTTTAAATAAATACAAAATCCCCTAGAAGAATTCCAAATATGTTTATAGCCTAAACTGTTCAATCATCAAGTGCCTATTACCATATTTATGTACTCATTTCTACAGAAGCTTTTAAGTAGCTGTTAAGAGGATAGGCCTTTAGGGGTATAACAGATCTGGGTTCAAATTTTTGTGATACTATTCATTAACCCTGTTACCTTGGGCAAGTTACTAACTTGAGGTTCAATATTGGTAAAATGAGAGCAATTTTTATCTTGTAGGCATAATGTGATGAGAATTTGGCAATTTGCGTAAAAAAATATAGATAAGTACAACTATTATTTATACTGGCATTTATGGCCAAATATAAGGTATAGTAAATCTCAACAATATAAGGTCCCTCAAGAGAACCTAGTTTGAAAAACCCATTTATTGTTTAACTCCCCTCTTGGACAGCTGAACACCTCCAATGGTAAAGAAGTTATCTCTATAGAAGGTATCTCAGCCCACCTTTAGATAGTGTCATCCACCTGTCCACTCAGCCACCTCCACTTCCCCATCATGCCCTACTAGGACTTTTTGACTTACACATACTGTAACTTTGGATTTATGCAATGCCTATTTTCAAACCCTCAATTGGCCCTTCATTGTCTCTATCTTTTAAATGTATACGTTATACAAATATATAAGGCTCTGAATATCTTAGAAATTTCTTTCTTACTCATAAAACACACCAAGGCAGGCATTCTTTTTGTTTTTGTTTTTTTTTGTCTTTTTGTTGTTGTTGTTGTTGTTATTTATTGTTGTTGTTGTTGCTATTTCTTGGGCCGCTCTCGCGGCATATGGAGGTTCCCAGGCCAGGGGTTGAATCGGAGCTGTAGCCACCGGCCCACGCCAGAGCCACAGACTGGCCCACGCCAGAGCCACAGCAATGCGGGATCCGAGCCGTGTCTGCAACCTACACCACAGCTCACGGCAACGCTGGATCGTTAACCCACTGAGCAAGGGCAGGGACCGAACCCGCAACCTCATGGTTCCTAGTCGGATTCGTTAACCACTGCGCCACGACAGGAACTCCAAGGCAGGCATTCTTGATTGGCCAGTGACTTTCCTCCATGTGGTAATCCAGGGACCCAGGCTCTCTCCATCTAGGGTCTCTCTGTCATCTACATCCAGCTGGCAGAAGAGGAAGTCTTCACTGTCTTTTTTTTTTTTTTTTAAGGGCCTCACCCACGGCATTTGAAAGTTCCCAGGTTAGGGGTCCAATCGGAGATACAGCTGCCCGCCTACACCACAGCAACAGCAACATGGAATCCGAGTCGCATCTATGATCTACACCACAGCTCATGGCAGTGCTGAACACTTTAACCCACTGAATGAGGCCAGGGATTGAACCCACATCCTCATGGATACCAGTCAGGCTTGTTACCACTAAGCCACAACGGAACTTCCTTGACAGGTTTCTTAATCTCCTGACCATACCAGTTATCTTCCTCAAAGTGGTTCAGGCTTCAAATGCAGTCTGTCCAGAATACATTTCTGCAAGTGTAGACCAAGAGGCCTGCTTGCAGAGAGGGCCACTCTCTCTAGACTACTTTACAATATTAGGAAGCTGTGCCCTGAATTAGTAGGTAAAGCCATGAGGCATCACAGTATACTGTGGTGGTAAAGAGCAACTTTTCTTATAAAAGTCTCTTTGAGAAAGAAGAACTGATTTTCCATAGGTTACATGTTGTGCACAGAAACAAGTTTTCCACCTCTCTCTCAAATGAGAAAATGTCAGCACTGGGACATATGATTGGAGTTGGATCTTCATGCCTGTTTTTCACTTGTGCTTCAAACTTTATTTCCCATTATTCACTTTCACAAAAAAATACACTAGTTACAGAACTGTGGTATTTTTGGTATTTCAATACCACCTGCAACTTTCCATCTTTCTTCCTTCACATTAAGTTCCCTTCTGATATTTTTCTAGTCAGAAGAGATTGGAAACTGGGCTCCACCTCTTCCTAGCTTTTATCAGCTAAGCAAGACACTTCATCCTTGAGTGTTTTTTTTTTTTTTTTTCATGGTATCTGGAAGTTCCAGGGCCAGAGATGCTGCGCCACAGCAGCGACTCAAGCTGCAGCAGTGACAATGCCAGATCTTTAATCCGCTGAGCTACAGGGGAACTCCCCATCTTAAATTTTTGTGTGTCAAATAAGAATATTAACAGTACTAGCTTTATGGAGTTATGAAAATTCAACAAGATAATTTTATATAAAGTGCTAAAGGAAGTCCCTATGTGGCACAGCAGGTTAAGGACTGGGTGTTGCTTGCAGTTGTGGCACAGGTTGCCAACTGCGGGCCAGGTTTGATCCCTGGCCAGGGTGCTTCCACAAGTCATGGGTGCCAATACATAAGTAAATAAAAGTGCTGAAGAAGAAAAGCATAATTACCCTGAATTCTCACAGCACTTCCCATTTTGTATTCTAGGCCACTGCTTCTAGAACTTTTCTGTGCCTATCAATCATCTGGAGATCTTACTAAGATACTTTGGTCCCGAAGGTCTAGACCTGACATTCCACATTTCAAACAAGCTCCAATGTGATGTCCATGGTGCTGGTCCACAACCATACTTTGATTAAAATGTTTAAGCTACCCCAGCCCTCACGTTAGAGATGGCAGACGCCTTAACAAATTTGCTCTGTTATTTTTATCTGCTAAAGCACCTGGAATTATCTTTAAATAGTTGGTTAATGACCAACTCTGTCCTCCAATGACTCTGTCCTTGGCAGTGCTGCTCAGAAGGAGGCAACCTGGGACTGAGAGGACAGGTTGGGGATGAAATCCCTAGAAAAGCTCATCATAACTTTTCTTCGCCATCGCTCTCCAACCTCTCTTCCACACATGTACTCATGAATATGGGGAAACACAGAAGCAAGAAAATTCTAGATAAAAGGCAAGAATCAAAGTGACTGGCATTCTCTACTTCCACCTATCATTTTTGAGGGCACAAACTCAATGCTTCTAGGTCTGTGTCAGGGCTTGGGGACAAATCCCAGAGAAACATCAGGTAACAATGACAGGAAAATAATACTTTGACCTCCTGTATTATCATATAAACACACATACTGATTTTTAACATATTAACACTGTTTTCAATAAAGATCTAACAAAGCAAGCTGCTCCAAATGAAATAGAAAATGATTTTAGGATATATTTTTTTGCCACATTCACAGCATCCCAAAGATCCAGGGCCAGGGATCAAACCCTTGCCACACAGTGACCAGGGCCACAGCAGTGACAAGGCTGGATCCTTAACCAGCTAAACCACCAAAGAATTCCCAGGATCATCTTAAAGCAAACTTGCAATTGTGTTCTGAAGATTAGGGTTTAGTTATACTGCAAATAGACTCACTTGGTCCTTCCAAGGGTAGGAGTTGGGGGTGGTTGAATGGCTATAGTTGAGTCTTAATCAAATTAGCAGCTTTCTCTTGGTCTAGTCTAAAAACCTCTAGAATGACAAATTTTATTTTTTGGCTTTTGTCTTTTTAGGGCTGCACCCATGCCATATGGAGGTTCCCAGGCTAGGGGTCTAATTGGAGCTGTAGCCGCTGGCCTACACAACTGCCACAGCAACACCAGATCTCAGCCACATCTGCAACGTACACCACAGCTCACAGCAACACCACTTCATGGTTCCTAGTTGGATTCGTTTATGCTGTACCACAACAGAAACTCCTAGCATGATGCATTTTAAAATGAGGTCACTGGTTACTTCTCATGCGCAGATCACAGGTAAGGACCTTTAATGGTCACCCACATCCCATTACTTCATAAGTGAGGAAACTGAAGTCCAAAGAAAAAATTAGCCTAAGAGCCCAAGGAATCAATAGTGACCTCGGCCTCTAAGATGTCCCACTATTTCTGCCACTTTTTCTGAGCCATGAAATAATATGGGCTTGGGGGGGGGGGGTTCTTCAGATTCTCAGGGTGAGGAGGTGGCAGAATGAAATTCCTAGACAAAACAAGGTTTAAAGGCCAGAGAAAAGATCTTTACATCCTAATCAGAGATGTGAGAAAGGCAAGTTAGTGAGTCATTTCACTGCTGGCTAATGAAAGTGGCTGAAAACTTCATAAGGGATGGAGAATAAAGCTGGTGTATTTATAAGAAAACATTGTTTCCTTGTCATTAGACACGGATGTCCCATAGTCCACTGAAACTTAACACATCCAAAGACCAAACACACCTTGGCTTTCCTTCCTTTTCCTCAAAACCCATTCTTTCTTTTGTATTCCCACTTTAATAGGTTACATCACTACTGAACCTTAGGTTTTTTCCTCAAAACATTTTCTTCACACCCCAATACCCAATAATCCTCTTGAATATCTCCTTTTCCTCTACTCTTTCCCCTGCTGCAGTTGTCAGTACAGACCCATCACCAAATTTACCTCAATAACTTCATCTTATTTTCTACTATTTCCATTCCCAGCCCCTCAAAACACACTCATTTCAAGTGGTCTATAGATTATTAACATGAAGGTTTTGCTTAAAATCCTTCAAAGGCTCTCAGTTGCCTATGGACTCATCCAAAGTCCTTAGTGTTCATGGTTTTGTTCCTATCTATTTCTACAATAATCTCATCTGTCCCAGTGCTCCTCTTGCACTGACAGCCTATCAAATTATTTGTAGTTCCCTGGAAACATGACTCAACACCTCTGAATTTGCTATGCCCTTGACATTATGCTTGGCATACCCTCTCCTTTCTACTTGGACAACTCCTGCACATCCTCTTCTGGGAGCTATCTTGACTCCCAGAACTAATTATTCCATCTCAGAATTTTCTTTCCACAAAAATTTTAAGACAATAATCATTCAAAATTAGGTCAATAAGAAACGAAAAACTACTGGGATAAAATGTAACTGCACATTCCAGAAAATACAAGTGCAATTCCAGTTTATGTACTGCATGAAAACTCATTATGAGTAAACAAGAAATGGGTGAAAAACTGTAATTTATTGAAACTCAACTCAAAAAATATAAGATGCTGTAGTGTACAATATATTACACAAAGCACCCTTGGGTGCACATTCAAGTCAAGTAAGAACTCCATATCCCTCTCCCTAGCCCTCCCACCCTGGGATCTTAGTATTTGTTCCATATACAATCATGCACACTTAATTTGAAAAAGGAAGCCCCAATATATTTTGATGTATTAATTAGCACCAAACAAGAGTACAGTTCCATTTTTTAATAAACAAACAAACAAAAAACCCCAATCAATAAACCAACTGGAGAGCTAATGGACTCAGCCAATACTGCTGACATAGATATTATACATTCATGTAAATACACAGCCTATTCTACCCTAAACAACAGTGTGGCTGGTTCTCAGCCTTTGTTCGAGTCGGCAATTGTCCCCATGTTGCAATGTTGGAGCCAGTCTGTTTCTAAAACAAAACTGCTATTTAGGAACTTCCTACACAAAGCTCATCTGTCTTTTTTGTTGGAAACAAGTCTAAAATTGGTGTGGAAAACTTAGATCTTTCAAGGACAACCACTGGCCGAAGATAATGAAGCTGTTTTAAGGCAAGTTCTCCACAGTCTGTTAATGCTTTGTCCAATACGACCCTCAGGTTTTCCAAGGAAGGAACTGTTGTTGTCTCAGCTACTATTAAAGGTGGGATTGCAGTAAGGTTCTCATGAATTGCAGAGTCACTGGAAGAATGAGGTATGTCAACTTGAGGGTCACTGTCATTCACCATATTATTTGCCATAACACTCCCTGTTAAGTCATTACTGGGTTGAGAAGAATTATTTAATGTTAAGTGCTCTGAAGGCTCCCAATCATCAAAATCATCTTCTTTCTCTTCACTTTCCTGAATAAATTTCAGAAATGAAGATTCAAATCCCATAGGTTTGTAAGTCTTCAAATCAAATGACCTGGGCTGTGGGTGCTTCCTAAAATTCTCTTTTGGGACATGGGTTATATTTTTTACAGTGTTTTCTTGCCCTGAACTTTGCTGCCCAGTTTCTGAGTCTTTGATCCTTGGTAAAGGCAGCTGGAAACTTGTGAAATAAGTCCCACTTTCAGTCCCGTTAGGATTAGGTATGGAATTTTCTATTTTACAAGGAGGCGGCTGAACTATATTACACTGTTCCAAAGAAGTGGTTTCTGAACTATGGTTACATTTCAAAGTTCCTCTGTAGAGCAGAGTATCTGCATCAAAAACTGGGTTGCTTTCTGTACATCCTTTTGGACCTCCATCCCTTTCACCCAGATGAAGGGAATCGGTGGTCTGGACAGGTATGCTACTGTCCCCTGGGGAATGGCTGTGCTTGGTGAGCTCGGATTCACAGCTCCTATCTTCTTCTGTCTTTATACAGGGCTCTGCTTCAGAAGGGGGCTCCTCCTTAATTTTGGTACCGTATTTTACACAAACGACAAGATTTTCCATCTGTTGCTCTAAATAGGCACTACTCATCTGATGGGTACGTTTATAATGCCTCACTATACTGCTCTCCAACTTCACCACGGATAAGCATCCTTGAACCATGCAGGGGTACTGCGTGTGCTCAGAATGCTCCACGCACATATGGAGGGCTTCAGCTCTTGTTTTAAAACTAATTGGAGCTTTCTTTTCTTTGATTAAGCCACATTTTTTAGCCTTATTAGCATTAAATGATTTCCTGGTAGTCTGATGCTCGTGGCCCTGAGTGTGAGCCGTTTGACACACCTTTTCGCTCCTTAGTAGCCTTTCATTTGCCACTTTCTGGCTTCTAAACAGGTCATCATAATAGTCCTTATGTCGATAATACACATGTTGAGAATAATTACTGCGATGTGTGAAAATCTGGCCACAGCCATTGAGATCACAATGAATTTCATAATCTGAATGTATTTCTCCTTCGATATTATGCTGTTCCATCAAGTGGTGCTTCAACTTGCTGAATGTATAAAATACAGCAGGGCACTGAGGCTGGTTACATGAAAACCTGGCCGCCGATTCAGCTTCGGAAAGCACTTTTGGCTCTTCAATGTGGTCTAGGTTATGAGAGTCACTGCAGTGCTTAGCAAGAGCTTTGGAGCACAGGAAGCGTTTGTTACATTCCTTATATTTGCAAGCAAATATCTTTTTACATTTGACAAGTTCCCTTTTGGTTCTTGCTTTGTCTTTCTCTAAGCATAACTGCTCTTTGTTATACTGATGCACAGTCCTGTAATGGCGAATCAAGCCTTTCAGATTGGTGAATGAGGAGTTGCAAGTTTTGTGGATACAATGGAATGGTTTGTGGTACTTATTCAAAATATAACAGAGATTTCCTTTAGCAACAGTTCTTCTGCTACCTCTCCCCTCTCTTCCTTCTCCTTCTTCTCTATGGCCACTTATTGGTGATGAAATATCAGATGTTTTACTTTCTGTTTCTTCGCAGGATGACTCCAAATCGGTTTCTGAACTGCATTCATCCTTTTTAGAATGACAGTGTGGCTTCTCAGAATTACTGTTGGGATCAGGTCCAAGTTCTGCAGAACAATCACCTTTCAACCTGTCTACTGAGCATGGGCCTTCGTGATCACATTTTTCATTATCTAATAGTTTTTGAGTTACTCTGTCACTGCCAATTTGATGTTTATTTTTATAATGAATCCTAAGGTGTGTCTTTCTTGTAAATGACCTTTGGCAGATATGACACTGGAAAGGGGAATATCGATGTTGAAACATGGTTAACTGAAGGACTTTTTCTTTTGAATAATTATGCTTTTTAAGATAATGCATTAACAAAGCCTCTCTGGTCACAAATTCATATTTGCATCCTTGAAGCTCACAGAAAAAAGGCTTGGCTGCCAACTGTGCAAGATACTGACTTGGCATATTTTCATCTTGATTCTGAAAATTAAGGTCTGAAATAGATGAAACTGCTTGAAGAGACTTAGCACCACTTGATGGGTACCCCTGCAATGACCCTGAGAAAGATCCATGTGTTATTGAGTTTTTCAAGCTTAAATGTTTCAAGCGTAACAGAAGTTCCAACATGGTATCCTCTGTACATGGCCTTTTAGAAGCACAAATGGAAGCTTCTGAGGAATAACCTTGGTGTTCTCGTTTGCATTTAGTATGAATATTGTGATCCAGACCTTCATCTGGAGAGTCACTGTTTGTATCTGAGCTGGGTTTAGGTTCTGCATCAAACTTTTCAGTTGTTTGATTATGTTCATTACCCAAACAGGGAAAGAGATCTTTTGTCTTTATCTTTTTGGGTTTGAAATGGTATGGATGAACCTTCCTTAGATGCTTCTGCATGCCTTTTGCATTTTTGTACGTGGAACCACAGCCATCAAAACCACAAGTAAACTTAGTCCCATCAAAACAAACTGCCACACTGGAACATTTTTCTTTTAAACTGGAGGGCACAAAGACTTTCTCATGAGATAATAATATATCCTGCATGGTTTCAGAGTGATCCAGTGTGTCAATTAACTCTTCATTCATGGAAGCTGAAGAGCTGTGACTTAACTGATCACTGGAATTACTGTCACTGTTTTCTTTCAGATTTTCTGCAGTTTCTATTTGAGAACTAGCTGATCCTGCACAGAAAAGAAGATCCTCTGGTAAATGTGATTTATCAGCTTGGTTAAGTAGATGGGTCTGAGCAATACAATCTTGCTTTTCACTTGCTGCAGGCTCCTCAAGTTTCACTGATTTCTTTACATCTCCATTTGAATTATCAACATTGTGCACTGAGAGGTGATTCTGGTATTCGATTTTGGAATAATAAAACTTTTTACAGCCAACAAAGTTGCATGTATAAGACGCATCCCTAAAATGTTGTGCTTCGTGGTGGTAAAGCTGTCCCAAGTCACTGAAAACAATATTACAGCCATTTAATTCACATTTATAACGCAGATCATCATGTTTTTGTTTATGGTTAAGCAGTTCGTTCACTGATCCAAACCTAGCATAACAATCTATAGATACACACATATAAGGCTGAGGACCACAATGCACTTGTTCATGTTCTCGCAGGTGAAAAGCAGACATGAAATGTCGACGACAATAAGTACACTTCTCTCTTCTATTTTTCATATCCAAGTAGTGCTTGGCATTTTCATCATTATTTTGGTGTTCAGCTTTAAGATGCACACTTAAGTATTTAAATTGCTTAAACACACGGGAACAGTCTGTGCCAGGACATGGGTACAAATCTCTGTCTTGAAGGTGGCAATCTTCTAATTTGCTGAATGTGACATATTCATGCGACTCTCCTTTGGCTTCATTCAATGATTGACTTTGCTCCAGGGTTGTGGAGGGGCTCTTGGGACAAATTCCCTTTTGAGAGCTTTTCAACAGTAATTTCTTTCTAGAGCGGTCTCTTCTGCTTGGTGGCATTTTAACATGTTCCATCACATGAGGCACAAATATTTCTTTTCTCTTGAATTTTTTTATACAAACTGGACAGGTATAAATCCCATCTTCCATATGCATCTTAGAATGATGAAGAATCCTGGCCTCTATACATTCCCGCTTACATAGCAAACAGAAAAATTTATATTGAAGCCACCTCTGATATCTTTCAGAAGAACCAATGGGTTTTTTGTCTCTTTTCTCCTTATGCTGATCTGTCATATCTCTCCTTCTATATTGTTTATCTTCTTTACCGTCCTCATAGTCACTGAGAAATGACTCTAAAACATCTGTGTCATTAATAGACATTTCATAGCCACTTAGATCATCATCAGAATCCGAGGCTTCTTGTCCTAAAAGTTGGTGGCAGTGTCGTTTTAAAGTTTTCCAGTCCCAAAATTCAGGATCAAAAGGCCAGTGAGCTTTTAAAGCTAATAAAAGCTCACATCGGAGAGAATTTGGAACTGGTGCATTTTCTTCATCAAATTTTTGATCTGGTTGGGAATATAGTTCTTCCAACATATTAAATCCATCCAAACTGGGTTCAATTAAGAATTCTGTAAGCTGACAGGCTCGTCTAACTTCTAAGTCTTCTGGTAAGAGACAAGCAATTGTTTTACAAACTGATGCCTTCATTTCTTCGTCCTCACTTGATCTGAGTTGAAGAGCTCTGACGCATAGTAAAATTGATACCCCAAGACCAGCATCTTGTGCCTGTAAGAAAAACAGGGAAGAAGAGGTTTTTTCTTTCTCCCATTCTGGAAACATTACATAACTTTCACAGACACACACACTTCTTAAAACTTTTAATGTTCTTAAGTTTTATCAAAAATCTTTCTTCCTGAAAGTTACATTTAGATCCTACTTGTCTCAAAATGCAAAGGACTGGATTACTTGTTACAATCATGAACAACAACAATGTACATTTATAGAGTATCCAACTTCATAAGGCACTGCATATTAAAGCAGTTCTTAACCCTCAAGGAACTTATCTAGGTGCCAAATGTATAAATAATAAAGGCACATGAATTGAGAGGAACTCAGGATAAATAAGGGGACTAAAGGATTCAAAAATGAATTGTCTCAGGCTGGGTAGGAAGGATAGGATTTAAATGGATACAAGAAGAAACACATGTATAAAAGTGAGTCTAAGATTGAATTCAATTTAAAAAACTCATGTCATGAACAACCGGGTGTTTTCAAAACTTCAAGGCTTAAATGAATGATTCTATTTCCTCCTAAAAGAACTGGCACTCTACGATACAGTTGTACTAAATCTCAGCTTCCCATGGAAAAACAAGAGAATGAAAATTTCTCTATAGCAGCAGGTTCTCAGAAACTAGTCAAAAATCTGGTGATACGTGATAAAAGGCTAGTGCATTCAAGATACTTCTTTCAGAGTTCCCATTGTGGCACAGGGGAAACGAATCTGACTAGGAACCATGAGGTTGCAGATTCGATCCCTGGCCTCGATCAGTGGGTCAAGGATCCAGCATTGCCGTAAGCTGTGGTGTAGGTTGAAGAGGCGGCTCAGATCTGGTATTGCTGTGGCTGTGGTGTAGGCCAGCAGCTACAGCTCCGATTAAACCCCTAGCCTGGGAACCTCCATATGTCGAGGGTGTGGCCCTAAAAAGACCAAAAAAAAAAAAAAAAAAAGTCTTTCATATGAGAAGCTAAAAGAATATGTGAAAATAATATGAACAAAGAAAAGCAGGATCCTATGTTAGGGTGACTTAAAATGTAGTACTTAAGAACAGAGAATTTTGAGTCAGACTTTGACTGACTTTGAACCCAGCTTCACTCCAGTGACAAGTTCTTAACTCCTCTAAGCCTGTTTCCTCATTTGTAAAATGGTAACTGCATTGGCAGTATTAGATTTTCCTCCTAGTGTTATAAGAATGAATAAGGTAACATAAAGTGATTACTACAATATTGGCAAATAGTAAGTATTCAACAGAATACCCAGGAAAATACCTGAGGATAAATTCTACTGTTCAAACTAGAAGTCAATTTGCTAAGCAATTACTCTGTTAGGTACCATTCTAAATGCTGAGCACACAAAGAAATAACCACCATCAATTTAAAGATCGTTTACCACATCCTAGGCACTATTCTAAATAAACTTTTTGCATATATTATCCTCATATTATAGTTGAAGAAACCAGGGCCCAAAAAGTTAACTGCCCAATGTCACCAGCTAGTGAACAACGGAGCAAGAATTTAAACTTGAGGAGTTCCCGTCGTGGCGCAGTGGTTAACGAATCCGACTAGGAATCATGAGGTTGCGGGTTCGGTCCCTGCCCATGCTCAGTGGGTTAACGATCCAGCGTTGCCATGAGCTGTGGTGTAGGTTGCAGACGCGGCTCGGATCCCGAGTTGTTGTGGCTCTGGCGTAGGCCGGTGGCTACAGCTCCGATTCAACCCCTAGCCTGGGAACCTCCATATGCCGCGGGAGCGGCCCAAGAAATAGCAATAACAACAACAACAACAACAAAAACAAAAGACAAAAAAAAAGAATTTAAACTTGAAGCAATCTTTTCCCAGCACCTGAGAACAAATTAACTACTTTACAGCCTATATTAACACTGAAGTTTAACTGAGTTGGCTCTATCACATGTGCCCTCTTTACAATGTGCCAAACTACTTATTTAGCATCCTGGTTTAAAAACCCATCAAATTATTCATACACATCAGTTTCTTCAAAGTTCAGCTTCACATTCCATATCTTAATTCTAATTTATTTACTACTCCTTTAGTAAGTAACTTCTCATATCTGTTCTGAATATATAATGGTAGTAGTAGTAATTGATATTATTTTTTGAAAAGTGTCCTTAGTGATTTCACAAATTTTACCATTTCAACCAGATTAGAGTGTTTAAGAAAGAACAGACATTCTTTGCAATTTATGTCAAAGAGTCTTCCAAAAGGGTTAAAAGTAACTTGTTGAGAACATATGGTTTTTTCTGTTTTTTTTTTTGTTTTTTTTTTTTTTTTGGTCTTTTTAGGGCTGCACCGGAGGTATATGGAGGTCCCCAGGCTAGGGGTCCAATTGGAGCTGTAGCCACCGGCCTATGCCTGAGCCAGAGCCACAGCAACCCAGGATCCGAGCCGCATCTGCGACTTTCACCACAGCTCACGGCAACGCCGGATCCTTAACCCACTGAGCAAGGCCTGGGATTGAACCCGCGTCCTCATGGATACTAAGTCAGGTTCGTTAACCCACTGAGCCACGACAGGAACTCCAACATATGAATGATTTTAAAACTTAACAGATTTTCTCCAAGCCCTCTGTGCTCTGACCTACAAATGATAGCCTTATATCATATTATGCAATTTGTTAGGATACCAATGGTCTAGTTCCTTACAAGTCACATGTCTCCAATCTTCAGCTTCTTTTATTATTAAAAAGGGATTAAGCTAGAAAAAGTCATGTTTTGCAAAAGAGTACTACTGTATGTTCCACCAAAAAGACCCAGTGGCCAAATAAGCTAAATTCAAGATCATCCTCCTTCTCATACCTTCTTCTTCAAATATTACCATGTCTACATTCGCTTTTCTGTCACACTTTTTTTTTTTTTGGTCTTTTTAGGGCCACACCAACAGCATATGGTGGTACCCAAACTAGGGCTCAAATCAGAGCTGTAGCTGCTGGCCAACACCACAGCAACAGACATGCCAGATCCAAGCCATGTCTATGACCTACACTACAGCTCATGGCAACCCTGGATCCTTAACCCACTGATGGAGGCCAGGGATTGAACCTGCGTCCTCATGGATACTAGTCAGATTCATTTCTGCTGAGCCATGAATGGAACTCCTCTGTCAAACTATTTTTAAAACCTTGAGAGAGATCCTGGATTCTCTAATATCCCTTTCTCAAGTCACAGAATCAAAATTTTTTTGGCGGGGGCTTTTTGGCTTTCTAGGGCTGTGGCATATGGAGGGCATATGGAGGTTCCCAGGCTAGGGGCTGTAACTGGAGCTGCAGCTGCTGGCCAACATCACAGCCATGGCAATGCAGGGAAGGGAACTCCACAGAATGAAATTTTAATGACTCTGAGCACCTTTAAGAACTGATGATCTGGTTTAAGATCTTAAACTGCAGCCCAGAAAATAAAGAGGGCCCTCTCCATTATATATTGTTGCCGTTATCTATCTCTATAGGGAGGGAAAAACTCCCATGAAGGATATCTACCATTCATGGCAGAACTAGATCCTAACTGATATAGGTTAGATCACCTCTCTCCTTAAAAAACCTAGAGGTTAAGCCTCTCAACTTGAAAGGAATTCCACATTCACTCCCATTCCACCTACCAGTCCATATCTTCTCCACCTTTCAGGAAAAATATCACAAATAAGGATTAGAATGGAAAGTGTCCTAGATTGAGATTAAAAAGAAATGGTCCTGGGTTGTACAAATGGACAGCAAATTCCTTCCTTGGCCTATGTCAGAAACCCATTTTCCTTTATCCTCTGTCTAGTACCTTTCTCATTTTCTGTGGTTCCATGTGGTAAACGGAAATCTAAGATGACCCCCACTGACCTTCACTTCTGTAAAATCTCCTCACCTTGAGTATAAGTGGTACCTATAAGTATGATATCATTCCTATGATTACATTATATGGCAAAAGGGACTTTACAGATACAATTAAGGCGCCAAATCCACTCATCTTAAGATAGGTGGATTATCTAGACCTGGCCCAATCACTCAAGCCCTTTAAATCTAAGTTTGGAAGTCAGAGGTGGAGGAGATCAGATTAAAAGAATTCCTTGTGTCTTTGCTGGCTTGAAAATAAAGGCATGGAATGAGAGTGGCTTCTGGGAGCTAAAAACAGACCCTGGCTGACAGCCAGCAAGAAAATGAGGACTTTAGCCCTACAACTGAAAGGAACTGAATTCTGTCAACAATAAAAATGAGCTTAGAAGTAGATTTTTCCACAGAGCCTCCAGATAACTCCACCGGCCATCACCTCAATTTCAGCCTTGTGATACTGAGCAGTGAACTATGCCACACTGTGCTGGACCTCTGCCTACAAAACTGTGAGCTAATAAATAGGTGCTGACTGAAGTGCTAAGTTTACAGTAATCTGTTACGCAGCAACAGAAAGCACACATTCCCTAAAGATTAAAAAAAAAAAAACACAAAACTTATTAAAGGCCAGTTGTACCACTACTTTTTTGAAGCAAGGCAAGCTCTATAATTACTTGAACATGTTTTTTCTGTGATCAGAGATATAATTTCATTTTTAGTCATTAGAAATAGGAGTTCCCAAGGTGGTGCAACAGAAACAAATCTGACTGGGGACCATGAGGTTCCAGGTTTGATCTCTGGCCTCACTCAGTGGGTTAAGGATCTGGCATTGCTATAGGTTGAAGACTCAGTTCAGATCTGATGTTGCTGTGGCTGTGGTTGGCAGCTGTAGCTCCAATTGGACCCCTAGCCCGGGAACCCTCGTATACCTAGAGTGTGGCCCTAAAAAGCAAAAAAAAAAAAAAGGGAAAGAAAGAGAAAGAAAGAATTATCACCTAGCTTATCTGACCAGGAATTTGCTTCTGATAACTCTTCTGCCTTTCTTTCCTATCTTTACTGGAAAAGACTAGTTATACCTATTTCAAATAAATATAGGATACGGAAGGTATCATTAAAGGAGATAGGAAGCATCAAAGATTAAACTGTGCATTGACTTTAGTATAAATAAAACAAACAGAAAGAGCACAACATAAGACTCATTCCAAATCTCCAGGCTGGTAGTCTCAGCATACATTTACGCGGCTAAACTCAAAAGACAAAACTTTTATTTATTTATTTATTTTTTTCTTCTTAGGGCCACACCCACAACATAAAGAAGTTCCCAGGGTAGGAGTATAATTGGAGCTGTAGCTGCCAGCCGATGCCAGTCTGTGATCTACATCACAGCTCACAGCAATGCCAGATCCTTAACCCACTGAGCGAGGCCAGGTATCGAACCTGCATCCTCATGGACGCCAGTTGGATTCATTTCTGCAGAGCCACGACAGGAATTCAAAAAAGTTTTATATACATAGCACTTCATTTAATTTTAAGAAATATTTATTTCTGGAGTTCCCATCGTGGTGCAATGGTTAATGAATCCGACTAGGAAGCATGAAGTTGCGGGTTCTATCCCTGGCCTTGCTCAGTGGGTTAAGGATCTGGCATTGCCGTGAGCTGTGATGTAGGTCAGATCCTGTGTTGCTGTGGCTGTGGTGTAAGCCGGTGGCTACAGCTCCAATTTGACCCCTAGCCTGGGAACCTCCATATACCACGGGAGTGGCTCTAGAAAAGACAAAAAGACAAAAAAAAAAAAAAAGAAAGAAAAAAAAGAAACATTTATTTCTGAGAATTCCTGCTGTGGCACAGTGGGTTAATGATCTGGCTTGTCTCTGTGGAGGTGCCAGTTTGATCCCCAGCGTGGTGCAGGTCACAGCTCTGGCTTGGATTCAATCCCTGGCCCGGGCACTGCCACATGTCGTGGGGGCACCCAAAAAGACTATTTATTTATTTATTTATTTATTTATTTATTTATTTATTTATTTTTGGTCTTTTTTTGCTATTTCTTGGGCCGCTCCCACGGCATGTGGAGGTTCCCAGGCTAGGGGTCGAGTCGGAGCTGTAGCCGCCAGTCTACACCAGAGCCACAGCAATGCAGGATCTGAGCCACTTCTGCAACCTACACCACAGCTCACGGCAACGCTGGATCGTTAACCCACTGAGCAAGGGCAGGAACCGAACCCCCAACCTCACGGTTCCTAGTCAGATTCGTTAACCACTGCACCACGACGGGAACTCCAAGACTATTTATTTCTTAAAGTTATCTAACATGTTTCCTATCTTCATAGAAGCTTATAATTTATAAACTTAATAATTTATAAGTTGATTCTAGAACAGTTCTATTACTTTGAAACCTAAAGAATTACACTATCCTCAGGGAAGAAAAGATACAATTATACTTTATTTATAATTATTATGTTAATCTGCAAACAAACATACCCATATAAATAGGGAACACTGTTCCAGGAAAAGCAGATATAGGGTGGTTGATGTGACAGCCAAGAAACATAATCTTTCCTTCCTCCAGTGCTTTGTCACATCAAATCACTATTTTCCATTAGGAAAAACTGTGGATTCCTAGGAAGTAAATCTACAGAAACAGCTAGATATGTCCAATTCTATAATCTTATTAAACCCCATTATTTCTCATTTTCCCTTATCTAAAAGTAGTTGCCTCAGAAGTTATCTCCCCACTCATTTTTTCCCTTCAGGACATTCAGCATAAAAAGCATAAATTACTCACTTCAGTTTGTATAACTCTAATCAGGCAAAATAAGTGCTGTTGTGTTTTAGCTATGACACCAAACTGACGACAGCGCTCCAAGAAAGTGTCTACAGAAGGGTCGATTCTTCTTTGCAGTTTACTCCAAAATAGAGTCAATTCCCTATTAAAAAGAAAGATTACGGTAAAACATTTAAAGCAACTGGTATTTGCTACCCACCTTCACACCCCATTTTCTGGGTTTGTAATAAGCTGAGAGTAAACAAGAAGAGAAAAAACTGCCTATATTCCCTATTGCTTCCTCCCAAACTGGTAAAACTAAGAATCCTCCTTGAAAATTTACCTACTTCTTTCTTCTTTGTGTCTGGGGAAAATAAAAACAAGACTATTTCCTTTATGCTGACATTTTCAAAGACAATCTATCTGATTGATATATTTATTCAAAGACTTATCTGATCTCTTCTTGTTCCAAAAGGTTTTACCCCTTACACTGCTAATACTGACTGAATTAAACCCTATCCTAGCAGACAGGATCATTAGACATTACTACACTGTGTATCCAGCTATAAAATATACTTATGGTATACTTCTCCACATTGACCTCATGGGCCCTTTCCATCTCTAAAACGTCATGATCTACTCAGGGCCTGTAACTTGAAAATTTTTTTTTTCTTTTTGTCTTTTTAGGGCCACACCCACAGCATATGGAGGTTCCCAGGCTAGGGATCTAATCGGAGCTATAGCTGTTGGCCACAGCCACAGCAATGCCAGATCTGAGCTGTGTCTGCGATCTATATCACAGCTCACGGCAACGCCACATCCTTAACCCACTGATCAAGGACAGGGATCGAACCCGCAACCTCATGGTTCCTAGTCGGATTCATTTCCGCTGCGCCATAACAGGAACTCCGAAAAGTTTAAATATTACTAATATAATTGGTAAAATGGCACTCTTGGAAATGGCTAAAATACAAGAATCCCACAAATATTCATTATGGAAACAAAGAAAATCTTGAAAAGAGTAAGTTAAATAAAAGTACTTTTCTCAGGGAAAAGTACTAGAAACTCAAAAAAGTCCAGGATAGAAATGCTAATGGAAATATGAAATGTGAACACAAGGGAAGTTCCTTAGCAAAACTGAAGAGAATGCAATCACTTTGGAAAACGTGGCTCTTTTCTGTACAACCTCAATGGGTATTATGTGTTTGTTAAATGATTTCCATTAAAAAAAATATACATTACTTTCACAAGCCAGTTTTAGAACATTAATATCTTATTATTGCTGTTAACACAGGCTATTCCAGGGAGCTGAGTACAAATCCAAAGCTTAAGAAATGAACATACCTCTTTTTATACTAAATTTAAAAAAAATTTTAATAGAACTTATTTTCTTTTTTTTTGTCTTTTTGTCTTTTGTTGTTGTTGTTGTTGTTGCTGTTGCTATTTCTTGGGCCGCTCCCGCGGCATATGGAGGTTCCCAGGCTAGGGGTCTAATCGGAGCTGTAGCCGCCGGCCTACGCCAGAGCCACAACAACTCGGGATCCGAGCCGCGTCTGCAACCTACACCACAGCTCATGGCAACGCCGGATCGTTAACCCACTGAGCAAGGGCAGGGACCGAACCCTCAACCTCATGGTTCCTAGTCGGATTCGTTAACCACTGCGCCACGACGGGAACTCCAGAACTTATTTTCTTATACTTTGTAGGAGGTAACTGGGATTCTCACATGGTGAAATTCTTACACAGATATAAAACTTGCTTCAAAGACTGAAATGAATATATATCACAAAAGATATATGATAAGAGCTTACAATATTTAAATACTGGATGGCAAATTTGACCTACATCAAATAAAATTAACTTAAAATGCCTTTAAGTATTTGTCTTTGGTGACTAGAGTTGCTTTCCTAACCAGAAGTAAAAATTGAGATAGATCAACTCTGAAAATACCTACCAGTCAGGGAAGTAACTGGAATGACTATTCATTTTTAAACTTATAATAAGACTGCTTCATTCAGCTGTAAGTATCAGTTAAAAACTTTAGAGAATAAAATTCTGAATAACAAAGGAAATGAAGAATTACATATATTCAGAAATAAAAAGGAGTATCTTTCAAAATCTATGTATTCGAAATCTATGCTATTTGAAAAGAACTTTTTTTTCTTTTCAGCGCCAAAACCACAGCATATGGAAGTTCCCAGGCTAGGGATTGAATTGGAGCTGTAGCTGAGGCCTACGCCACAGCCACAGCACTGATGCCAGATCCTTAACCCACTGAGCAAGGCCAGGGATCGAACCTGCATCCTTATGGATACTAGTCGAATTAGTTACCACTGATCCACGACAGGAACTCCCAAAAAGAACAAAATTATTAAAGCTAGTAAAACTTGATAATGAAGACATAAGGGTAAAGGATATTTATTATCTAAAATTCATCAACTAGCTAGAAAGTTTAAAGTTAGGCAAATGTGATAAAGTAACAAAAGGCAGGTTGAGAATTAAAGTCTCTCAAAATAATTAAAAAATGAATCCAACTAGTATCCACGAGGATGTGGGTTCCATCCTTGGCATTGCTCAGTGGGTGGTGGATCCCACATTGCCATGAGCTGGGGTGTAGGTGGCAGACACAGCTCAGATCCTGCATTGCTGTGGCTGTAGCATAGGCGGGCAGCTGTAGCTCTGATTTGATCCCTAGCCTGGGAACTTCCATATGCTGTGGGTGCGGCCATAAAAAGAAAAAAAAAAAAGAACATTTTATCATGTCTTTATATTTGTATAATATTTGCACAGTTACAATTCAATTAAAAACTATTACCCACCCAAACATGCCTGAAACCATGACAACCAGTAGATTACTCTAGAGAATGCCAAGATGTCACTTTAATCCATTTAAATCTGCACACTGGAACAATGAAACCACCAACAGCAACTTATAGCCTGCTGGATTGTACATGCATTAGGACAATACTTCTTCAATGTCATTTTTTTAAAAAAATAGACAGTCCTTTAAGAATATACTGAAAATAGGAGTTCCCGTCGTGGCGCAGTGGCTAATGAATCCGACTAGGAACCATGAGGTTGTGGCTTCGATCCCTGGCCTTGCTCAGTGGGTTAAGGATCTGGCATTGCCGTGAGCTGTGGTGTAGGTTGCAGACATGGCTCGGATCCTGTGCTGCTGTGGCTCCAGCGTAGGCCGGTGGCTCCAGCTCCAATTAGACCCCTAGCCTGGGAATCTCCATATGCCGTGACAGCAGCCCAAAAAATGGCAAAAAGACAAAAAAAAAAAATATATATATATATACTGAAAATAATTCCACTGTATGGATGTCCTCAATGATTTACTACACACTCAAATTAGCCTACTGCCTACCTCAAGACAGCACATTATATACAAATTCATAAAAACTGGAAAGGAAACTTAGTTCTTTTAATAGTAAGAAACACATTTTGGCAGAAATCTAGCTACCAAGCAAGAACTTTACACTGTGCTTCTGCAAAGCAGTAGGCCCATGATATTGCAATGTAATTCAGAACGTAGGCATTTTAGAAATGAGGCAAAGAAAAGTTTGTAGAATTAAGGAAAGTCCATCCCCTTAATAAAGGTCCTGCAAATATAGCTGATTGTCATGACCTCTTTTTTCTCCCTACAAAATTCAGTTAAATAAAATATGTATGGATATCTGGGTCTGGTCTTCACCAGGTGCTGGGGACTCAATTGTAAATGAGATAGCATACATGATGACCCTTCTATATCACAGTCTAGTTGGGAGGGAAGAAGACATGAAATCACATCTGAAGAAACCCAAACATACAACACACAAGATTTAAGCTCAGAAGTATTATAGAAACCAAAGGTCAACTTAGCAAATACTCACTGAAAGCTTAGTGTGGAGGTTTAAGGTTCAATTATGTATGATTTTTAAAGTAGCAGTGGTAATTACGCATCTGTATATACATTACCCCATTCAAAATGGTTATCTTTCTCACCTGTATGGCTACTCTAATTATGTTACATTGCCTGACAGCTTTACAGAACTCATTCCTCCAGCACTTCTTTGGTTTTTGCAAACAGTCAAAAACCTTTTAGGGCCAAGGTTAATGAATAAGCTAAGTGATACAACTTTTGAGATCAATAATATAGTAACTGCTACAAAGTTATAAGATATATTTTATGGTAATTTGTAAATGTATTTAATGGAAATTTCTAAAAGAAAAACTGTTTGGGGCAATAGATAACATAGTTTACCTTTCAAATATCTTCAATGATAACCAAGTTCAAGAATGACACTTGATAAATTATACTGTAAGCATTTTTTTTTTCCCCTTTTCTAGGGCCGCTCCCATGGCATATGGAGGTTCCCAGGCTAGGGGTCTAATCGGAGCTATAGCTGCCAGCCTATGCCAGAGCCAGAGCAACTCGGGATCTGAGCTGCGTCTGCAACCTATACCACAGCTCACGGCAACACCAGATCCTTAACCCACTGAGCAAGGCCAGGGATCAAAGCCACAACCTCATGGTTCCTAGCTGGATTCATTAACCACTGAACCACAAGGGGAACTCCTGTAAGCATTTTTAAATAATTGACTGATTTTATCATATTCAAATTTTATTGTCATTTTTTACAAACATTTCTCTTATCAATAGAGAAATACAAAATACTTACACAAAAATTTTTTCTCTTCTAGACTAATACTCCATATAGTCTACTATCTTCCGCACAGGAAACAAAATAATCGATCCTATTTGGATAAAATTCCTGGGATTCATTTTCCTTAGTAAAATTTACTGTTTTATGTTATGGCTATTTTAACTCCAATATCCCACTACCAAAACCAAAAACAACAACAAAAAAAATGCTTTGAAAAGAGTGGAAAAAAATGTTTTCAAATTCTAAAGTTTTATATTTTCTTTCTTTTTAAATTGCTTGAAAGAAGCTCATTTTAAGAGTGAAATGATTTAAGGTTTTCTTTCCTTTCCTTTTTTACTCATTATAGCTCCTCAGGAGGCCAATAAGAGGGAAATCTCTGTTAATCCTTCCTGCTGCAGGGGAAGAGCATTAACCTTAGAGCCACTGAAAAAAAGGGAAGCTGTATAAGGAGTATTAAAAGAACTGTGTGACTATAGTTTTAAAAACACTTTATAATCTGTAACACATTCCATATGTGATTTAGTGTATTCTTTGCATTAAAGTGCTAGTTGTAACTAGCAGATATTTTTTCATTATAGGTAAAGAAAGTAACTGTAAAAAGAAAAAGTGGGGGTTGTTTCATAAATAAATACATCTGCTTTACTGAAGCTAAAATTTCTAATCTCTGATGCATGAAAAACAAAATCCTCTACCCGATTTTGGTGATTAAAAAATCTCATTGCTGGAGTTCCCGTCGTGGTGCAGTGGTTAACGAATCCAATTAGGGTTCGATCCTTGGCCTTGATCAGTGGGTTAACTATCCAGCATTGCCGTGAGCTGTGGTGTAGGTCGCAGACGCGGCTCAGATCCTGCGTTGCTGTGGCTCTGGCGTAGGCTGGCAGCTACAGCTCCGATTAGACCCCTAGCCTGGGAACCTCCATATGCCTGTGGGAGCGGCCCAAGAAATGGCAAAAAAAGACAAAAAAAAAAATCTCATTGCTCTGCTGAAATTCTTTTTCCTTCTATCATTCATATATATATATATATATATATATATATACACATTTCCTAATAAAATGCTCATAATGATTATTACAAAATATATATAAGTCCCTATTCCACTATCTTCTTTCTCATAGGAGATATAACTCTGGCATGGAGCACTTGGTAGGAGAAGAGTCCAATTTGAAATCTGGCCCTGTGCCAGGAAAATAAATGTACAGAAGAAAAGCACTGAATTAGGAGTCAAAAGCCCTGTGCTTTACTCTCAGCTCTACCACTTTAGCCCTGAGACCTTGGTCAATCACAAGACTTCTCAGATCCTTCTGGTCCTCCACTGCCTCATCTGTACAATGATTATTATGATGACTGGATGAGATAATTTATGGACACAAATAATATTTCTATTAAAAATAGCAAGCAAGGGAGTTTCCATTGTGGCTCAGCAGGTTATGAACCCAACTAGTATCCATGAGGATAGGGGTTCGATCCCTGACCTTGCCAGCAGGTTATGAACCCAACTAGTATCCATGAGGATAGGGGTTCGATCCCTGACCCTGCTTAGTGGGTTGGGGATCCAGCATTGCTGTGGCTGTGGCATAGGCTGGCAGCTACAGCTCTGATTCGACCCCTAGCCTGAGAACTTCCATATGCCATGGATATAGCCCTAAAAAGCAAAAAGTAAACAGTAACATAAAAAATGATAATATGTATAAAACTTTACAAATATACACAGATGCTCCAGAGGGAGATCAATAGGGCTGAAATATATGAAATGTTCTCCCATAACTAGGTTTTCCTATAAACAAAATCTTCATTTCTAACTTCAAGCCATCCTTAAGTTCTAAAATACTCAAAGCTCCTCTAATCAAAATCATGCAAATCCAACCCATTCTCTCAATTAAAAGTTCAAATACTACCTCCTTCCTGACACCTAGTTTTTAAACACTGGTGTCTAGTAAGCACCTTCTCTAATCTGATACTTATTGACAGAGCCTTGCATTTTTAAGGTTTCCTATGTACCAGGTCTGTCCCTCTGTCCTAAATAGTTTCAATACAATCAAAATGAAGGAATCATGGGTTACACTTACTGTTTCATTTTTAGCAACTAAGTACTCTGCAGGCAAATAAGACATAAATGGAATTAAAACCAAATAATGCAATTCTGCTAAACAGTATCAAAGCTGCAAAAAAGATTACTATTCAAGTAGATTTCTTTCTCTAGTGCAAGTCTGACCTAGAAACCTAGATAATTAGAAAGTTTCCAAATAAGAGGGGGAAACTGACTACCCAAGATATAATAAATGTAAAAGGAAAAGTAACACCAATCTAGTTCCTACTACCATAATTTTATCTTCAAGAAGAAGATATATAATGAAGTTAATAGACAAGCCCTTATGGAATAATCAAGAGGAGCTCAAACTTTTTACTATTTTTGGACTCTTCTGGAAAAGAGTAAACCAGCAATATTTTAAATTAAATGATTTAGCTTGAAAGCAAGATTTAACTTTATGTCATCTGCTTAAAATTTGAAACAAAGCAATGTTTTACATACTCTCTATAAATGCTATACTATGTACTAACAAATAAAAAGAATAAAAACTATACTTACCAAGAACAATATACACTTGCAGTTTGGAGCTGCTGGGTAAGGTAAGTCGTACAAAGAACAAATGCTGTGTTATCCTGACCCTCGGATTCCAGATTACATATGATGTCTAGTACTTCCTTGCAGTCAACCTTTGCAATCTATCAAAAATGAGATGACTAAGTCAAAAAAATGGTGACTTTTCTGTAAACTTTGTGGCATAACATGATGTTATGATATTTTCACTCTTTGATAAGTGATGAGGCAATAATTAGAGGGATATAACTTCCTTCTATTAACTAATGGCTGAGTCTTCTGGAATGAATATTTCATATAAGAAAATAATAAACAGAGAAGAGAATAGATGCTATAAGGAAGTTTCCACTGCAATCCCACGACAGATAAAAACATTTTGGTAGAGTTAAAAATATTATTCATATAATGGAAAACATAAAAATCATTATAAAATTTTTAAAAACTTAAATATTATTCATGAACACTGTATTATATATATAAATATATATATATGTATAACTTCAGGTTACTGAAGTACCATCATCTTTTTATCTGCTTTTTTTCTGTTTTATTCAAGTCACTCTAGTTATAGATAGAAAAATATCAAAGCTTACACTTACTCCCAGTAGGGCCAAAGGAAGCCAGATGAGAAACTGTTTTAAATATACAGGCTATATTAACGTATCCTTTTCTCATATAATTATGGAAAAATATTTGGTATGACTGAGTTTTTAAAACAACTAAACATTTTTAAGACAGACATCGTTTTCATTTATACTATTTATAGGAATCTTTAAAACAAACAAACCTCTAGGCAATCAGTAGAATGTTCTGAGGTTCTTTTTGTTTACTGGTAAAACAGGAGATTAAGACTTCTAAAGACCCTGTCTCACTTCCTATTTTATCATTTTTGTCTTAATAAACAGAATGTATGAAGAACATAATCTATTTCATGACTGTGCCAGCTCTATAAACGTCAATTATACTAGGCACCAAATACACAAAACAATGATAATTTTAGGACAAATGAGGTGTTTATCAAAGCAAATGAGGCAGAAAAAGCTTAGCTCATCTCTTCCAGAGTGCTATGCAGTTCTAATAGGTGGTTCTAAGTCTCTAATTTTAGTCATACCCTCAGGCAGGCACAGAAGGCCTTCTTTTGCAGCTTAGTTCAAATGCCATTTTCCCACAGAATCCTTCCCTAACTTCTGAGTGCATATTAGAACCCATGATGAAAACTCTCTCAAATTCTCCTTTGTTGCATTTACAATAACTGCAGTTTAATCATTAGTTGAACAATTTATTAGTAAGTCTTCTCTGCTAGAATATAAAATCCATGAGATCAGTGGCTACGTATATCTTATTCAAAATTTGGCACTTATCACAGTGTCTGGAACATAGAAGAAACTCAGTAAATATGTGCCAATAAACAGAATAAATGAATCAAATTCAATCAGGGTAAAAAGCTCATGTTTATACAGTGTATCTTTATTACAGAACCAGATTGTATATATTTTCTTCCTCACTCTAGAGCTATCAGCTGTGTGACCCTGGATTAGTTATATAACTTCTCAGTAACTTAGTACTTCAGTTTCCTCATCTGTAAAACGGAAATAACAGAACCTCCCTCACAGTTAATGTAAGAATTTAGAATGTGTTTTAGTAGGGCATGGTGATTGTAGTTAATAATACCATATTGCATACCTGACAGCTGCTAAGAGAATAATCTTAAAAGTTCTCATCACAAGAAAAAAAATTTTTTGTAACTATGTATGGTGACAGATATCATCAAGACTTAATATGATCCCTTCATAACATATACAAATACTGAATTATGTTGCACACCTGAAAGTAATATAATGTTATATACCAATTATAGCTTATTTTTTAAAAATGTGATGTGTGTCTATTAGAGTTACAGTTAGGTCTTAAAAAATATGTGTTTTAAAAGGGAATGGCAGGGAGTTCCCTTTGGGCACAGAAGGTTAAAGATCTGGTGATCTCACTACAGTGACTCTGGTGGAGTCATTCTCTACACCAGACATATAAATTAGAATGGAAGTAACATACAACTTGCATTTCTAGAACATTTTTAAAAATCCTTTGCAGGTAACTTTTATTATATTATCTCATTTATCAACATGATAAAATCCATATGATTGGCAAGGCAGGCGACATTTTTCCACTACAAAAAATGAGCCTAAAAAGAGACTGTTTCTTGTCTCAAGTCAACTGTGGTAAACAAAACAAAAACTAATCTCATGCCATTTTATTCCAATAGTAAAGCCTTTAAATTTTAAGAGTACATTTCAGCGATAGATAGGCTTTCATCTTTTAGAACCAAAATATTAAACAGAAGGAGACAAAAGTGAAGTGAATTAGGATAAATATTTCATAAACCCAGACATCTATGGTCAACTGGTCATTGACAAGAGGAATGAATTATAAAATGGGAAAAAGACAGAGTTCCCATTGTGGCTCAGTGATAACGAACCCAACCAGTATCCATGAAGACGCGGGTTCAATCCCTGGCCCCTCTCAGTGGTTAAGGATCTGGCATTGCCGTGAGCTGCAGTGTACGTCACAGGTACAGCTCAGATCTGGTATAACTGTGGCTGTGGCCGGCAACTGCCGGTCCGATTTGACCCCTAGCCTGGGAACCTCCATATGCTACAAGTGTGGCCCTAAAAAAAGACAAAAAGAAAAGAAAAAGTCTCTTCAGCAAGTGGTGTTGAGAAAATTGTACAGCTGCATGTAAATCAATGAAACTAGAACACACCCTCACACCACGCACAAAAATAAACTCAAAATGGCTTAAAGACTTAATCATAAGACATGACACCCTAAAACTATAAGAGAACACAGGAAAACATTCTCTGACATACACCATACAAATGTTTTTTAGGTCAGTCTCCCAAGGCAATAGACGTAAAAACAAAAATTAACAAATGGAACCTAATCAAACTTATAAGCTTTTGCACCAAAGGAAACCATTAAAAAAAAAAGAGAGACGACAACCTAAGGAATGTGAAAAAACAGTTGCAAATTATGCAACCGACTACAGCTTAATCCAAAAAACACAAGTAACTCATACAACTCTACAACAAAAAAATGCAAACAATCCAATCAAAAAATGGGCAGAAGACAGACATTTCTCCTAAGAAGACATAGAGATGACCAGCAGGCACATGAAAAAATGCTCCACATCACTAATTATTAGAGAAATGCATGGAAACAACATAAATGTCCAATAACAGATGAATGGATTAAGAAGATGTGTTACATGGAGTTCCTGTTGTGGCTCAGTGGTTAACGAATCTGACTAGGAACCATGATGTTGTAGGTTCGATCCCTGGCCTTGCTCAATGGGTTAAGAATCCTGAGTTGCCATGACCTTGTGGTGTAGATCGCAGACAAGGCTCAGATCTGGCGTTGCTGTGGCTGTGGCGTAGGCCAGCAGCTGTAGCTCCGGTAAGACCCCTAGCCTGGGAATGTCCATATGCTACGGATGTGGCCCTAGAAAAGACATAAAAAAAAAAAAAAAAGATGTGTTACATATACACAATGGAATACTGCTCAGCCATAAAAAAGAACAGAACAATGCCATTTGCAGCAACATGGAAGAAACCAGAGACTCTCATACTAAGAAAAGTCAGAAAGAAAAAGACACAACTCAACAGCAAAAAAGCCAACAACCCAATGGAAAAATGGGCAAAAGACCTGAATAGACTGTTCTCCAAGGAAGATATACAGATGGCCAACAAGCACATGAAAAAAGGCTCAGCATCACTGATTATTAGAGAAATGCAAATCAAAACTACCATGAGATACCACCTCACACCAGTCAGAATGGCCATCATTAATAAGTCCACAGATAACAAGCGCTGGAGGGGGTGTGGAGAAAAGGGAACCCTCCTGCATTTTTGGTGGGAATGTAACCTGGTACAACCACTATGGAAAACAGTATGGAGGTAACTTAGAAAACTATACAAAGAACTATCATATGACCCAGCAGTCCCACTCCTGGGCATATATCTGGACAAAACTTTCCTAGAAAGAGACACATGCACCTGCATGTTCACTGCAGCACTATTCACAGTAGTCAAGACATGGAAACAACCCAAATGTCCATTGACAGATGATTGGATTAGGAAGATGTGTTATATATTCACAATGGAATACTACTCAGCCATAAAAAGGAACAAAATAATGCCATTTGCAGCAACATGGGTGGAACTAGAGATTCTCATACTGAGTGAATTAAGTCAGAAAGAGAAAGACAAATACCATATGATATCACTTATATCTGGAATCTAACATATGGCACAAATGAACCTTTCCACAGAAAAGAAAATCATGGACTTGGAGAATAGACTTGTGGTTGCCAAGGGGGGGAGGGGGAGGGGGAGGGAGTGGGATGGATAGGGTGCTACGGTTAACAGATGCAGGCTATTGCCTTTAGAAAAGATAAGCAATGAGATCCTTTTCTGTAGCACTGAGAACTATGTCTGGTCACTTATGATGGAGCATAATAATGTGAGAAAGCATAATAATGTGAGAAAAAAGAATGTATACATGTATGTGTAACTGGGTCATCATGCTTACAGTAGAAAACTGACAGAACACTGTAAACCAGCAATGATGGAAAAAAAATTTTTTAAAGAATAAAAATCATTATATAAAATAATAAAATAAAATAAAATCGCTCATTGACAAAAAAAGAAAGAGAAAGACAAATACCACCTAATATCACCTATATCTGGAATCTAATATACAGCACAAATGAACCTATCTACAGAAAAGAAACAAACTCATGGACATGGACAACAGACTTGTGGTTGCCAAGAGAGAGGAGGAGGGGGTAGAAGTGACTGGGAGTTGGGGGTTAGGAGATACAAACTATTGCATTTGGAATGGATAAGCAATTAGAGCCTCCTGTATAGCACAGGGGACTATATCTAATCACTTGCGATGGAACATGATGGAGGATAATGGAAAAAAACAATGTGTACAAATGGATAACTGGGTCACTTTGCTCTACAGCAGAAAGTGACAGAAGACTGTAAATCACCTATAAAAAATTAAAAGAAATAAAAAGAAATGCAAACCAAAACCTTATTTTACCCTTCTGTGTGCTTTTACTTTGGCTCTCCAACTAAACTATAAACTCTGTGAGGACAAGAGCAGTCTTATAAAGGATATCCATAATTCTCTATACACAAAATCCCAGAAGGAAACAGCCATGGTAAAATGTACACATCTATTAGTCAAAGCAGTATTATTTATTAAGTACCTGTGTACTGTGCTATACATTGGGGATACAATCCAAACCAGTTTTTGCCCTCATGGAACTCAGAGTCTAGTCAAGAATAATAAATGAGGAAGTAGGATCACATGTTAAATGTTACACTGGTCATGAATAGAATATTGTTCAAATATCTTTAGTCAGAAAAATCTAACCCCAGCTTAGGGGGTCAAAAACAACTTCCTAGATGAAGTCACAACCAATACAAGAATGAAAAAATGAATAGGAATAAGCTTTGGGAAAGAGTAGAGAGAAATAAGAAAATTGTTCCATACAGAAGGAAAAATACATGCAAGGGGCTAAGAGGTAAAAGTGAGCATGGTACTGAAGGAGCAGGAAAATTTCAATACAGCTAAGAGTAACACAGCAATATTGTTGGAATATCAAATCCAGGGAGTTCCTAGGAGTAAAAGCACTTTTGTTCTTCCAGTTATCTCAGTGCCTTCTTCTTCTTCTTTTTTTTTTTTTTAATCTTTTGTCCCTTTAGGGCCACACCCTCAGCACACGGAGGTTCCCAGGCTAGGGATCTAATCCCTACGCCAGAACCACAGCAACACAGGATCCGAGCCCCATCTGCAACCTACACCACAGCTCACGGCAATGCCGGATCCTTAACCCACTGAGCAAGGCCAGGGATCGAACCCACAACCTCATGGTTCCTAGTCAGATTCGTTTCTACTGTGCCATGATGGAAACTCCTCTCAGTGCCTTCTGAGTCTACCACAAGGAACTCTAGTAACCACGCCCCTGCACTGGACTAATCTCCACCAACTTTTCAAACTTACCTTCAACTTTCTAGTAAGTTATACATTTTCTAGTAAACTTGAAATACTAACCATTTTTAAGTTTATGTTTAGTACGGCTGTTACCTAACATTTTATAATACGACTATATGCCTGATAATGAAGGTTCTGATTATGAGGTCCATCCATAACACCTAAGCAAGCACACATAATCTTACACACGTTTTTATTTTCCCTTAACTTGATAGTTTTACTTCCTTTAAGGTTTCTATCGAGAAAGCAGGAGTATTTTATGGTATGGTTTTTATATAGCCTTCTGACTAAGAACTAATTTGCCTCATACACACTTATCTAGGCTATTAACAAAGGAATATCCTTCTAGATTTATTTTTCCACTTTCGTGTAACTAAGTAATAAAAAAAATCTGATTGATTTAACAAATAAAGAAACTGAAGACAGAGAATCTTCAGTCAGTTAACCGTCCCTCATTATTGACCCTAACTTCCTTGAAAACTGATACCAATATCTTATCTCATACATTTATCCCCATTTAGTACCTGCTTCAGGCACTGTATGACAAATAAACACTCAATTAACATCTTTTTAGGTGAAAAGAATCTCAGTATTTGGCCCCAAATACCTGTATTTTCTTGAATGCAGAGAAAAAAGAGATGTGTTAAAGAAATAAAAGTAAATAAACAGAAAAATTCAGGTAAATTAAAATATGTTTAACATCTCACTAATGATACAATAGTTAAACTACTTGTCCCTAACTGTTACAATAAATAGCTTAAGACCACATTAAAGACCAGATATATGCCACAAAATACTTTTCAGATAAAGTAAATTAAATAAAGGTCATTGGCAAGATTTTGAGAATTATGATGAGTATCTAAGAAAAAACTTGTACCTAGAGAGGTACTGAAATAATTTTTTTGATCTTAAATATAATTCCCACTCCTAGGATTTACATTTATAGCTATTAAGACAAGGAGAACACATGCACCAAATAATAAACTTTGTTTACTATCTACCTTACCCACTACAATATATGTTCCATGAAGGCAAGAATTTTTCACTCACTACTGTATCTTCGGTGCCCACAAGAGTGCCAGGCACATGGAGGAACATCAACCCTTGTTGGAATGAAAGACAACTGTAAGATAAATAACCCAGTGGCCACAAAACGGCAGGATGAGTAAGTGAGACAGACTAAAGACAAGAAGAATAATGTGGACTGGAGCAAGCAAAAAAGGCTTCAAAGATAAGGGCTCTAGGGGCTATCAGAGTCAAGATGGCTAAGGATGGGGAAGACCTCAAAAAAGATGGTGGAAATAAGCAAACAAATAAATGCAAGTAATCATGGCATGTGCAGGGGAGGGAGGAGTTATCTGATGCAACTGTAAAGAGTGGCAATTACACTTAGCTGACACTCAGCGATTAAAAGTTTACATTAAATAAGGTTAGTGACTTAGGACAGAGCTAAACTGCTCTGAATAGGAGATATCCTGAAAAAGGCTGTGTCACAAAGTGCAGTTTCAATTACACAAAAATAGCTAGGTTAGTAAAGATTGAAATTCAGTCTGCTTGGAAAGCCCTACATTTTGGCACGTGGTTCTTCCTCTCAGAAGATGGGAGACCTCTGAAAGTCAAACATGTGAAGTGGGACATAGTGGAGCACGGCACTTTTGGATTTCCATAAAGGTACCACCATATAACCAAATGAGAGTGGGAGACTAGAGGATATGATACTTTTTTCCGTCGGGTTTTATGTGGAATCAGAGGATTTTTCTAGTTATTGTTTCTTTTGGATATATACATCTAAAAAGAATGACTTGAAATCAGTATAGTTTTTTAGTTTAACTTCTATTTTATTAGACTTCTCCTTATTATAAAATGTTTATAATAGAAAACCTGAAAAATATGGAGAATAAAAATTATTGTTATATCTTAAAATTCCATAATAACTAATGCTAAAAATAGTGAATTTTATTCCAGTATTTGCCTATACACATTAACTGCACAGCATGGATTCAATATATGATCACTGAAAATAGGTAATTTTTTTGTTGTTTGTTTTTTGGCCACACCTGCAACACACAAAAGTTCCCAGGCCAGAGGTCAAATCCACACCACAGTAGTGACAATGTTGGATCCTTAACCTGCTAGGCCATGAGGAACTCCCAATATATACCTATTTTAAAGACGGGTTGGATTGTGTTGATTGTATATTCATTTTTTTACCATAATTTCCATTGTGACTTAATAGTTTTTATCAGCCTACAAAACAGACAGGTTAGGGTAAGCAGATTATTGAGGCAGAGAGAGTAATAAAGAAATGTGAAGGGGAGTTCCCATTGTGGCACAGTGGTTAATGAATCCAACTAGGAACCATAAGGTTGCGGGTTCAATCCCTGGCCTCACTCGGTGGGTTAAGGATCCGATGTTGCCATGACCTGTGGTGTAAGTCGCAGATGCGACTCGGATCCCGAGTTGCTGTGGCTCTGGTGGAGGCCGGTGGCTACAGCTCCAATTAGACCCCTAGCCTGGGAACCACCATATGCTGTGGGTGCGGCCCTAGAAAAGACAAAAAGACAAAAAAAAGAAAAAAGCAGTGTAAAATAATGATGATAATATTTCTAATTCCTATACAGAATTACTATAGAGCAGGCACTGTTTTACAAATTTACATCAACTAAATTACTACATCTTTACAAAAGCCCTACGGTATAAACTACTGTTATCCCTATTTACAGATTACAAAACTTCAAGCACAGAGAGATTAAGTAACTTGCCAAAGGTTATACAGGTAGTAAACATCCCAGCATCTACCCTAGCACAGTCTGGCTCCAGAGTCCATACTTTTAGCCACAATGCTATACTGAGGTGCATTAACAGCAGAACTGACAATACATTATGCATGAACAGAAAGAGAATTATATACCCAACTGTGTGTTCTTTGAAGACAAGGAATATGGTGATTATTTTATTTCTAAGGGTAGTCACTAGTCATTTACTGAATTGAAACAAATGGACCCATAAGAGAAACCAGTCAAGAACCTGGAAGCATCTGAAAGATTTTTCAGACTTATTCACTCCACACCACATGCTCACCTTAAGCCTCTTTCAAATCCTAACAAGTTCCTTCAGATCTTTCCTTATCAAGACCTATTTCATAACAAAAGTCTAATAAACCTAATGACACAAAAATATAAATCATGCATAAGCAATATCAATGGCATTTGATTTTACCAGGACCAAAATTTTTAGGATAAAGCCATGAAGTGGCTAATGCTGTAAACTCAGGTGTCAAAGATGAAAACATACCACTTTATCCTATGAATTTTATACATATATAATGACTACATACTTCCCTGCTAGCCTCGGTGCTGAATAAGGAATAAAAACAAAGATTTATACTGGGTAAGAATAATGGGTGGGGAATTCCCATCGTGGCCCAGTGGAAATGAATTTGATTAGTATCCATGAGGATGCAGGTTCAATCCCTGGCCTCGCTCAGTGGGTTAGAGATCCAGCATTGCCATGAGCTGTGGTGTAGGTCACAGGCACGGCTTGGATCTGGTGTTGCTGTGGCTGTGGTGTAGGCCAGCAGACATGGCTCTGATTCGACCTCTAGCCTGGGAACCTCCAAATGCCATGGGTATGGCCCTGAAAATAATAATACCTGAAAATACTCCTGTGGCAAAGCACTTAGAAATCCTGGATAAAACATAACAAATACATTTTATAGATATGTAGCTAAACACTTGATAAGTAAAAAAATCTCATGAAGATGCAAAAGTGTTTAAACTTCTCTGGTAACCTAGCCATTAAAGATTCAGGATTCAGTGTTGTCAATACTGTGGCTTGGGTTTAATCCCCGGCTGTGGGTGTGGCCAAAAAAAAAAAAGAGGAAAGCATTTTTAAGTATGACTGGACAAGTGCTCTAACTTGCTGCATTGTTGATAATTCTACCAAGAGGCTTGGGTTTTACAAGCTGAGGTAAGGGAATGATAAAGTTTGTACTGTGGACAAGAAGTCGGCACTGAGCCCTTCTGCATAAAGTTGCAACTCCTCAGAGTTCCCTGGTGGCTCAGGGATCTGGTGTTGTCACTGCTGTGGCTCTGTTTACAGAAAAAAAAAAAGTTGTAACCCCCAAAGAACTGAAAGGTCAGAGAAAGTGTGGACTGGACTTCAAAAAAAAAGAAAAAGAAAAGTCATGGATACAGCAGGAAAACATGTTTGGATTCTTGTGGGATCAAAAAAATTTTGAAAATTTATAACCTGTTCACATTCAAACTTGAAGTTTGATAAAATGCTATTCTGTTGTCTAAAACCCTAAACTGAGAAAAATAAAATTAAAAAAAATTCTGGCTGGTAATACCTTTGAATCACCTGGCAGAAGCAAATGTAAAAACTATTTACAGAGAGAGATATGTTAACTAAGGCCTATGAGAATTTCCAGACATAAAGTACTCCCTGCCCCCCAACTACCCCACCTAAAGTGAAGTTCACAATCCCAAACTATAAAAACCATAAACAAACAAGGCATTCCAGAAAATAACAGCATGCACAATAAATGGCAGGATTAGACTCCTAAGAATTTCAGATAGCAGAGTGCACAGTATGAAGACTGAACTCTAACCATGGACTTCGGTTGGTTAAAAAAAATTAAATAAGGGCAATATGAGTTTGACAATAACTTGGGGAAAAAGAGACAAAGACAGAAAGACATGGAAGAATCTTAAATGCATATAAAGGGAAAGAAACCAATCCAAAAAGGCTACATACTGTATGATTCCAACCACACGATATCTTGGAAAAGGCAAAACTATGGAGGCAGTAAAAAGGTAAGCAATTTGCAGGGGCATGAGAAGAGAGGGGGAGGGATGCAGAGTATAGGAATTTTTTAGGGCAGTGACACTATTCTGTATGATACTATGATAGATTCATGTCATACGTTTGTGAAAACCCATAGAATGTACGATACCAAGAGTGAAGTCTAATTTCGATTGGATTAGGAAGATGTGGTATATATACACAATGCAATACTACTCAGCCATAAAAAGGAACAAAATAATGCCATTTGCAGCAACATGCATGGAACTAGAGATTCTCATACTGCGTGAATTAAGTCAGAAAGAGAAAGACAAATACCATATGATATCACTTATTTCTGGAATCTAATTTATGGCACAAATGAATCTTTCCACAGAAAAGAAAATCATGGACTTGCAGAATAGACTTGTGGTTGCCAAGAGGGAGGGGGAGGGAGTGGGGTGGTTGGAAGCTTGGGGTTAGCAGATACAAACTATTGCCTTTGGACTGTATTAGCAATGAGATTGTGCTGTGTAGCACTGGGAACTCTATCTAGTCACTTATGATGAAGCATGATACTGTGTGAAAATAGAATGTGTACATGTATGAGTAACTGGGTCATCATGCTGTACAGTAGAAAAAAAATTGTATTGAGGAAATAACTTTAAAAAAAATAAAAAAAGAGGAGTTCCCGTCATGGTGCAGTGGTTAACGAATCCGACTAGGAACCATGAGGTTGCGGGTTCGGTCCCTGCCCTTGCTCAGTGGGTTAACGATCCGGCATTGCCGTGAGCTGTGGTGTAGGTTGCAGACGCGGCTCGGATCCCGCGTTGCTGTGGCTCTGGCGTAGGCCGGTGGCTACAGCTCCGATTCAACCCCTAGCCTGGGAACCTCCATATGCAGAGGGAGCGGCCCAAGAAATAGCAACAACAACAACAAAAGAAAAGAAAAAAAAATTTAAAAACTAGATTTGACTCTTTTTTTTGTCTTTTGTCTTTTTAAACCCACACTTGCAGCATAGGGAGATTCCCAGTCTAGGGGTCGAATCAGAGCTACAGCTGCTGGCCTACACCACACCACAGCAACACAGGATCCATGCGGCATCTGTGACCTACACCACAGGTCACAGCAACACCAGATCCTTAACCCACTGAGAGAGGCTAGGGATCGAAACCTCATCCTCATGGATACTAGTCGGGTTCGTTAACCACTGAGCCACAACGGGAACTCTGATTTGTCTTTTTATTATTAAGAGTTCTCCATATATTCTGGATTCAAGTAATAATATGCTATGGTTTGCAAATATTTCCTCCCATCTGATGGATCAACTTTTCACTTTCTTGCCTTTGACACACACAGTTCAATGAAATTCTACTTATTCTGTTGCAAGTCGATATTCACTTGTTAAAGAACCATCTATTGAAAAGACTAGTCTTTCCCCCACTGAACTATCTTGGCATCCATGCAGAAAATCAACTGGCCCTAAGTGTGAAGGCTTATTTGTGGACTTTCAATTTATTCCATTGATCTTTCTGCCTACCCTTTTGCCAGTACTGCATTGTCTTGACGATGGATTTTTTCTTTCTTTTTTTTTTTGGGGCTGTACCCGCAGTATATGGAGGTTCCCAAACTAGGAGTTAAATCAGAGCAGTAGCTGAGGGCCTACACCACAGTCACAGCAACACCAGATCTGAGCTGTGTCTGTGCCCTACACCTCAGCTCACAGCAATACTGGATTCTTAACCCACTGAGAGAGGTCAGGGATCGAACCCGCCTCCTCATGGATGCTAGTCAGATTTGTTTCCACTGAGCCATGACGGGAACTCCAGAAATTTTTTAGTAAGCTCTGAAGTAAAGTTTAAGTTCTCCAACTTTGTTCTTTTACAAGATTGTGCTGGCTAGCCAGAGTCCCCTGACGCTCTACATGAATTTTAGGATCATCTTGTCAATTTCTGCAAAAGAGAAAGGTAGAATTCTGACAGAGATAGCATTGCATCTAAAGAACAATTTGGGATGTTCCCATTATGGCTCAGTGAGTTAATAACACAACTAGTATCTGTGAGGATGTGGGTTCAATCCCTGGCCTCGCTCAGTGGGTTAAGGATCTGGTGTTGCCGTGAGCTGTGGTGTATGGCATAGATGTGGCTTGGATCCAATTCAACCCCTAGCCTGGGAACTTCCATATTTCACAGGTGTGGCCCTAAAAAGCAAAAAAGAAAGAAAAAAATGAAGATCAATTTGGGGAGTACTGCCACCTTAAAAATATTAGGGCTTCTGAACCATGAACATGGGATGTTGTTCCATTCATTTAGCATTTTTCTTTTTTTAAACATTTTTTAATGATTTTTATTTTTTCCATTATGGTTGGTTTACAGTGTTATGTCAATTTCTACTGCACAGCAAAGTGACCCAGTCACACACATATACACATTCTTTTTCTCACATTATTCTCCATAATGTTCCATCATAAGTGACTAGATATAGTTCCCTGTGCTATACAGCAGGATCTCATTGCTTACCCACTCCAAATGCAAGAGTCTGCATTAACCCCCAGTCCATCCCACTCTCTCCCCCTATTTAGCAATTCTCTCAACATTTTAAATCTTCAGTGTTTGTCTTGAACTTTTAAAAAATTTATTCCTAAATATTTATTTTTGATGCTATTGTAATAAAATTGTTTCCTTCCTTCTCTTTTTGCTTTTTAGGGCCGGACTTGTAGCATATGGAAATTTCCAGGGTAGAGGCCAAATTGGAGCTAGTTGCCAGCCTATGCCACAGCCACAGCAATGCGGGATCTCAGCAACATCTGCGACCTATATCACAGCTCACAGCAATGACAGGTCCTTAACCCACTGATCGAGGCCAGGGATCAAACATGCATCCTCTTGGATCCTATCCTAATTGGGTTTGTTAACTGCTGAGCCACAAAGGGAACTTCTAAAACTGTTTTCTTAATGTCATTTTCATATGGTTAGATGTATATGAATAAAAATGATTTTTGTATATTGATTTTATTAGGAGTCTTTATATACAAGATCATGATATGTGCAAATAGAAATACTTAACACATCTTCTTTTCCAATCTAAGATGCCTTTTTAGTTGTTTTCTTGCCCAACTTCTCTGGCTAAAATTTCCAGTTAAATACTGAGTAGAAGTGGCAAGAGAAGACTTCTTGTTTTGTCCCTGATGTTAGGGGAAAGCTATGCCATCTTTCATCCTTATATATAATGAAAGCCATCACAAATGCTCTTTACTAGGCTGAGGAATTATCCTGCTTATTCCTAGTTCGTTGAATGCTATACCTTCCTATGAAAAGGTATAGGATCTTCATATGCTTTTTCTGTCTCTCTTGTGACAAACATGTAGCTTCTATCCTTTATTCTGTTAATATAGTATGTTATACTAATTGATTTAAGCCAGCCTTGCATTCCTGTGATTAATCCCACATGGTCAAGGTATATACAGTCATCTCTCGGTATCAGAGGGTTATTGGTTCCAGGACGTTTCATGGATACCAAAATCTATGGATGCTCAAGTCCCTGGTATAAGATGGTATGGTACTTACATATAACCTATGCATATCCTCCTGTATACTTTAAATCATCTCCAGAATACTTAATACAATGTAAATGCTATACAAATTGTTGCTAGTAAGGGGCAAATTCAAGTTTTGCTTTTTGGAACTTTCTAGGAAAAAATTTTTTTTTTTCCTGGAATACTTTCAACCCACAGTTGGATGCAGAACCCATGGATACAGAGAGTAGACAGTATTCCTTTTTAAATGTTGCTGAATTTGTTTTGCTGATTTTTGTTGAGGATTTCTGCAACTATATTTTATTATAGATACTGGTCTATAACTTTCTTTCTTTTGATGTCTTAGTCTGTTTTTGGTTATCAGGATAATAATGGCCTCACTGAGTTTAGAAGCACTACCTCTTCTATTTTTCAGAAGACTCTGTGAAGGATTGGTATAAATTCTTCTGCATATATTTTATACAATTCACAAGTGAAACTACACAGGTGTGAACTTTACTTTGTGGGAACTTTTTAACCTACCTACTCAATCACTTTACTAGTCATAGGTATATCCAGTTTTTCTATTTCTCCGAGTGTTAGTCATTTGTTTCATTCTAAGATTTGTCCATGTCATCTAAATAAATATAACTTTTTGGCATAAAGTGGTCAACAGTATGCACTTATAACCCTTTTTATTTCTGTAATAATCAGTAGTCATATCCTCTCTTTCGTTCCTGATTTTAGTAAAAATTTGAGCATTCTTTTTTCATGTTCAGATTAACTAAAAGTTTGTCAATTTTGATCTTTTTAAAAAAAACATTACTTTTCACTATTGCTTTTGTATTCTCTATTTCATTTATTTAAACTCTTATCTTTACTATCGCCTTCCTTATGCTTTCTTTGTGTTTAGTCTGCTATTCTTTTTCTAGTCCTTCTGGAAAGACGGGTAAGTTATTATTTTGAGATCTTTCTTCTTTTTTTAATATTGACATTTTACAACTATAAATTTCCCCTAAGTGCTGCTTTTTAGCTGCACCTCATAAATTTCAATATGCTGTGTTTTCATCATTCATCCAACATGCATTCTAATTTTCCATGGTTTTTTCTTTGATTAATTGCTTATTTGAGTTGTTTAATTTTCACACATTTGTGAATTTCCCAAAGTTCCTTCTGTTACTGATTTTTAATTTCATACCATTGTGGCCAGAGAACGTATTTCATATGATTTCAATTCTTTTATCAAGCTTTGTTTTGTGGCCTAACATACGTCTATCCTGGAGAACGTGCCATGTGCATCTGAGAAGAATGTATATTCTGCCGCTCTTGGATAACAGGATTCTATAGATGTCTGCTAGGTATAGTTGGTTTATTTATAACATTGCTTAAGCCTTCCATTTCCTTGCCGTTTAGTTGGTTTGTCCACTTTGAAAGTGGGATATTAAAGTCTCCAACTACTATATTTAAATTGTGTTTTCTTCTTTAACTCCACCAGCTCATGTATTTTGAGGCTCTCTTGTTCTTCAGATTGAATACTTTCAATAGACTTCTTCCTTTAAAGTTAGATAATATTTTCTTCTGCAAGTTCACATCTGATGTTGAGTCTGTCTAGTGGATAAATTTTTCTTTTTCTTTCTTTTTTTTTTTAACAAGGGATGCACCCACGACACATGGAAGTTCCTGGGCTAGGGGTCGAATTGGAGCTACAGCTGCCAGCCTACACCACAGCCACAGCAACACTGGATCCAAGCTGTGTCTTCGACCTACACCACAGCTCATGGCAACACCGGATCCTTAACCTACTGATTGAGGCTGAGGATCTAACCCGCATCCTCATGGATATCAGTCATGTTTGTTCCCACTGTGCCACAATGGGAATTCCTGTGAATTAATTTCAATTATTGTACTTTTCCACTCCAGAATCTCTATTTGGTTCTTTTTTTTTCCTACTTCTTTACCCCTACTGTCTACTTACTGACACATTTTTCTCAAATGTTCTTCTGGTTGCTTTAGTTCTTTGATTATACAGTTGATCTTCATTGTTTGCAAATTCTGTACTTACAAGTTTGCATACTTGCTAAAATTTAATTTTAACCTCCAAATTTAATACTCACAGTGCTATCACAGTCATTCATGAACATGCACATAAGGGCAGAAAAATTTGAGTCCTCTGGCAAGCATGTTCTGAACTAAGATCAAACAATGTGTCCCTCTGCCCTTTTATTTTTTTTTTTTTAGGGCCACACCCAAAGCACATGGAGGTTCCCAGGCTAGAGGTTGAATCACAGCTGTAGCCACCAGCCCATCCCACAGCCACAGCAACGCCAGATCTGAGCCAGATCTGCGACCTACACCACAGCTCACGACAACACTAGATCCTTAACCCACTGAGCAAGGCCAGGGATCAATCTTGCATCCTAATGGATACTAGTCAGATTCGTTTTCACTCTGCCTTTTTGTTTCAGTTCTTATACTGTAACGACTACCTTTTTTCCATGTTCTACCCTAAATAGATACTTTGATTTTTTGTAGTTTTTGTATTTATCATTGGTGATTTTGCTAAGTGCAGTACTAAAGTGCTACGTAATGTTTCCAAGTGGAAGAGGCTGTAATATGCCTTAAATAAGCTTCATTCAGGCATGAGTTATGTGCTGTTGGCTATGAGTTCACTGTTAATGAATCAATGATAAAAATTAAATAACGTACCTTTAAACAGAAGCACACATGAAATGAAATTATGTACTGACCACTTGACAAAAATTATCTGACCAGAGGCTTACAGGAACCTAATCCTGTATTTTGCCTAAGAGCAATGGTTTCAGTGTTTGCGGTGACTATTCAGAAAATAACCAACCACAAATGACAAGAACTGAGTGTATCTGTAATAAATGATTTAAAGTCTTTTCCGAATAAATCTAACTTCCGGACATTCTAAGTTTCCCCTATGTATGGACTATTTTTTCTTTATGTGATAAGTGGATATTTTATTTATTTTGGCTACCCCCATGGCATGCGGACGTTTCTGGACCAGGGATCAAACACTTGACACAGGAGCAACCCAAGCCACTGCAGTGAAAACACTGAATCCTTAACCCACTGTACCACAAGGGAATTCAATAAGTGGATATTTTAGATTTTTTGTTTGTTTTTTGTTTTGTTTTTGTCTTTTTGCCTTTTCTTGGGCCGCTCCCTCCGCATATGGAGGTTCCCAGGCTACGGGTCGAATCGGAGCTGTAGCCACCAGCCTACACCAGAACCACAGCAACGTGGGATCCAAGCCGCGTCTGCAACCTACACCACAGCTCATGGCAACGCCGGATCCTTAACCCACCGAGCAAGGCCAGGGATCGAACCTGAAACCTCATGGTTCCTAGTAGGATTCGTTAACCACTGAGCCACGATGGGAACTCCAATAAGCGGATATTTTAAATAATGTAATATATTGTGGCAACTCTGGAAATCAGAATCTCCCACCTCTTTGGGGTTTATTATTGTTAATATTTCTTTGGTTAGTGACTTTCCTGGAATAATTCTATAAAGTCTGTATTCTTTGTCATGTGTAGCCATGTGTATCCACTATAGTCTCTTCTTGATTAACTTAATTCAGGATGTTGAATATATTATCAAAAAAAAGGAAAAAAAATTTGGAGTTCCCATTGTGGCTCAGTGGTTAACGAATCCAACTAGGAACCATGAGGTTGTGGGTTCGATTCCTGGCCTCACTCAGTGGGTTAAGGCTCTGGCACTGCTGTGAGCTGTGGTATAGGTTGCAGACGTGGCTCGGATCTGGCATTGCTATGGCTCTGGCGTAGGCAGGCAGCTACAGCTCTGATTGGACCCCTGGCCTGGGAACCTCCATATGCCGCAGGTGTGGCCCTAGAAAAAACAAACAAAAAAAATGAATATGTTGTTTAAATGCCACAGCTGTATATGTGTTTTAGGGTATGCTTTTAATATTTCAGTAGGCAGTTTGAAACTCTGCCTTGCCCTTCATTTCCTACTTGTGCAGAGCCTTAAGTTAAACAAGTGATAAGGAATTAGGGTCTTCTCGGGTTATTCACTGGCAGACATAGAGCACTATCCATGTGTGTTACCTTCCAGAGTACTAGGCACTTAGGTTTTCAAAGTCATCTATGGACATCTGATATCCCAATTTTTCTTTTTAATTCTTTGGTCAATCTTTTGTTGGCCCAATCTTTTATTGGTCCTCCTCAGACCACTCTTATGTTAGACAATCACCAATGATTGTTTTTGACAAATGCCCTGGGACAGAGTGATCTCTGAGTCAAATAAAGACAAATACTGAGAACAGAGCTTTTCAGAAAGTTGCCAAATAGGTCAATTCTGTGAGGATGGGCTTTTGCAGAGTTCCAAAACCTTTCTGCTTCCTTGGGTGGCAGCTAGGCTGCTGGTTTTCAAGGTTACTGTGAAGCTAGGGAGAGGGAACTGAGAAGTAGGGCAAGTTAAAATGCCACCAAGCTCACTATTCTGAGATTCATGCATTTTTCTTGAATAAAACTTCCTTGGATTGTGATAAGTCTTTATAATTTCCAGAGTTGTGAAAACGTTAAGTCCCCGCCACTCTGGTTTCAAATGCTGATGACTTGGAACTCAATATCCAGCACAGACCTTTCTCCAAGTTTCACATTATGTGAATACTGCCTGCTGTTGCTCTCCCTTGAATCTTGTTCATCTCTGTATCCCCAGCACCTAGCAGAGTCTCCAATGAATATATGTTAAATGACTGGAAGGCATGCCTATATTATTTCTTATAATAACATAAATCTAAATTTATCTCAAAATAAAATGCCTAACTTTGTTAAAAAAAGAAAAAAAATCACCTTGGCAATTGCAGAAAATGAACTGTGGGGACAAGAATAGATATTATTAGAAGGCTTTCATAATAATTAGTGAATTAAATACCAATGGTACAACAGCAGCAAACTGACATATGAGAAGGTGAGTAGAGATGGCATATTTGTTTTCTGAAGTTATCTCCATGCTTAGGCTACTAAGACTATACTCTGGCCAGTGTCATTACTGGAATATTTTAACATTTACCTTTTTCTAAAATAGTTTTAATCTAGTATTTTCCTGATCAGTTCTGGGGTATAATGCAAATAATTTGTTACTAATAATAGATTTTAAAAACAAGTTGGATGGAAATCCCCTGTGGCACAGTGGGTTAAGGACCCAGTTCTGCCACAGCCATGGCACAGGCCACAACTGCAGCAGAGGCCACAACTACAGCACAGGTTGAATCCCTGGCCCAGGAACGTCAGAAAAAAATCCCACCAAACCAACCAAAATCAAAACAAAACTAACAAGCTGGTAAATTTTTTTTTTTTTCCAAAAAAGGAATCAAAGTGGATTTAAGGTTATCTATATAAGATTCCTCCCCCTTGCATCCCTGAGAAGGAGAAGGGCAGGGAGAGTTACAGTCTGCAAGGCTACATTTCATGTAACCATAGGTCTACCTTTGGGAGAATCATCCTTGTTAGGTTCATAGACACCACCTGGAAAAAAGACAGTGCTTCTAAAACCCAGGCTTCTTTTACTGCAGCAATACTACAGACCAACACTATGCTAATGAGTGGTCACTTGCGTCTTTTTTCTTTTCCCTCCTTTCCTGCCTCCCTTCTTTCCCTGTCCTTTCCTTCTTTCCTCCTCCCTTCCTTTTTTCTTTTTAAGGCCGCACTTGAGGCATATGGAAGTTCCTGGGCTAGGGGGCTGAATCAGAGCTGCAGCTACAGGTCTACACCACAGCCACAGCAACACCGTATCGAGATTCATCTGGGACCTATGTTGCAGCCTGTGGCAGTGCTGGATCCTTAACCCACTGAGCAAGGCGAGGGATTGAACCTGCATCCTCAGGGACACTGTGTCAGGTTCTTAACCTGCTGAGCCACAATGGGAACTCCACTTGTATGTTTCTTAAAGAAATAAATGGTCACTGATGGTTCTAATTAAATCCTATGACTGATGCTTCTATTTAAATCCTATGATTATATCTGAGAGAAGACTGAATTGTCCTACTGAATTCTGGCAAATGATGTGTCTATCTCTCCACAATGACCCCTCCAAGATAATCATATACCAACCAAAATACCCACACATAACCCATGAAAGTAACAGCAGAAGTAAGATCCAAATACAGACTAAGTTCTAAGAAGATTCTCTTCAAAGCTATTTAAAAGAACACTGCTTTAGGAGGCAAAATATTTAAATAGGCGAATCCTCAATTTCTTTACATATGAAGGCTACAGCCTTCCTACCTTTAATGTATTTCCTGAGTGTACATTTCATTTACCATATGACAATAAGGATAAAGTAAGATTATCCATATTTTAAGTTAAATTTGATTATACAATTTATTATTTCTTGTTGAGAATTCATCTTAAACTTCTTACTTAAGCTACACCCAGAATTTCTATGTTCTTGTTTACTGTTTCTTATACACCCAAACAAATTCCCAATGGGTCCTGTTTAAATGTATTTGCTCTGTTTATCATTTATATACCTAGTGACTATATCAATTCCCAACAGTGTTAGACTGGTGAGTAAATTAGGTCCTGTTTGTCTTTTCCTTTCCTCATCAAGAAAAGAAACAAGCCTCTGTTATTGTGTCTATTAACCACATTAGACATTGAAGATGTAATTCATTCAAGGATCAATGTTGAAATGAACCTTATCTGTACTAAAAACTCTGCAGACAGATTTCTTGTCTCTTCATAATAACACAAGTGTTTCATGTTTAAAAATCATTATCTTTTACATTATAAGTGGAAAAACTGACCTTTGCAAAGACTTCCTTTTTTAATGTGAATATATATATAAAACATCCACTTGGGACACTGGGCCATAGCCAAGCCTGTAACTTCATTAAATCTTTTTGTATGTAAAATTAGTAACAGCGTCATCTCATCCATTCTAAATAAAGTATTTACAACGAAGTACTCAAGGATCCCATGGAGTTCTGAATTCTAGATTTCAAGGCAACTCCATCAATTAATCTTAATTGTATGTGTCTGGCTAAATCTTCCCCAGCAGAGGTTTCCCATTACACATACCCATTATTGTGATACCCACAGGTGCCAACATACAAGTACTTTTATTCCCAGCTGCTGCTCAAGTTAATTTGACACTTCCAAACTCAGCTGAAGTAGGTAGCAAATATGTGTGTATAACTTTGCTGCCTTAGAACACATGCTGATTTTAAAATCCAATTAATGAACTTCTAGTGATTCACTGGTACTTTTTCAAAGCAAATTTTAAAGATCTTTTAAATTCTGCTCTCACTTGCAAAAGAAAGCATCACTGGATAAGACATTAATTATGATGATACCAGTGTTCCTTTTAAAATAATTTTATGTGTGCCAAATGTTTCACACTGACATAGTTAACAAATTAATCCCAATCATTATAAAACTATTTTAAGTCACACCTATACATAAGTGTATAAATATGAATGGGATGATATACTGCCAAAACAGTTCCTATTAGAACATGACTCACCAGTGTTTACCAATCTGAAGTAGTTGTACAGTGTAAAGAGAGCTGGCCAGTGAGCCAGAAGATGTATGTTCTAGCCTAGACTTGGACTTAATAATCAGCTTAATGAAGGTAGAGCCTTGGAAATATTATCACCTTGGCCTCAGTTTCATCATTGGTAAAACATGGAAGTTTAAATGATATTTAATGGTTGTAAAACACTAGGAAATCTGGATCTCATATAGCAAAGGTTGGCAAACATTTTTTTGTAAAGGCACAGATAGAAAATATTTTCAACTTTGCAGGTCAGATGGTCATGGTTACAGCTATTTAACTCTACCACTACAGAGTAAAAACAGTCATGGACAATAAACAAATGGGCATGACTGTGTTCCAGCAAAACTTTACTTACAAGAATAAGCAGCTGGGTGGATCTGGTCCACAGGCCATAATAGTGTGGCAACCTCTGTCATAGAAAAATGGATCATATTTCCTATAAGCCAGTTCCTTGCAAACTCAACAATTTGTTGAAAGGAATTAATTATATAACTTCAGGAACAAATCCTGTTTTCTTGCCTTGTTATTAACAAGCCAAGAAAGACACTGTACAAAACTTTCCATACTCTCCCTGTTCTCTATCCCTCTTCACCATACCTATCAGTAGGAGAGCATCCCCATTCTTCCAGACTTCCCAGGCCTTATGAATCTTCTGAAAGGATTCTGCATATTATCCCCTATTTTTGTGCTGTTAGTAAGTCCTGTCCTTTCTCCTCCTGCTAACTCCAATCCCTTCTCCTAAATCTAATATATACTCTTTCTGTCTATGCTTCCTAAAACATAGTTTGTCATGTCACTTCTTATCTTCAAAACCTTCCTAATTTGTACTGCATTAAATCTAAGTTCTAATGCACTAGAGTTTCCAAGGCCTTACTTTTCCTACCAAATAGGTCTTATCACTCACAAGACCTCAACACCCACTCTCTGCCCCACGCAAGGTGTTCTCTAGTGGCTCCCTACAAAGTACACATTCATTTCCGGGTCTTTGCTACCACTGTCAGTTATTCTAAAACCATTCTTTTACCATCCAAACCCCATCTTCATTTCAAGGTCCAACTCAAGGATCAATTTTTATAAAGCCTTATATGCCAGTCTACAAAGATATTACCTCTATACGTCTACCAAATTTAGGGGCACTATCATATAGCTTAATACTTATCTTCCTATTACTATTTCTGATAACCAAACTAGGCCATACACACTCTTATGTATTTGCCAATGCCTAAATACAATTCTAAAAACAAAACAGGTTTTATTTATTTATTTTGCTTTTTAGGGCCGCACCTGTGGCATATGGCGGTTCCCAGGCTAGGGGTCTAATCGGAGCTGTGGCTGCTAGCCTACACCAGACCCACAACAACGCTGTATCCTTAATCCACTGAGCAAGGCCAGGGATTGAACCCGCAACCTCATGGTTCCTAGTCGAATTCGTTAATCACAGAGCCACGACAGGAACTCTCAAAATAGGTTTTAAATAAACAAAGACTGAGTGATTAAAGGAAAAGTTGTTTGTTTTTTTTGTATTTTGTCTTTTTTGTCGTTGCTATTTCTTGGGCCGCTCCCGCGGCATATGGAGGTTCCCAGGCTAGGGGTTGAATTGGAGCTGTAGCCACCGGCCTACGCCAGAGCCACAGCAACGCGGGATCCAAGCCGCGTCTGCAACCTACACCACAGCTCACGGCAACACTGGATCGTTAACCCACTGAGCAAGGGCAGGGACCGAACCCGCAACCTTATGGTTCCTAGTCGGATTCGTTAACCACTGCGCCACGACGGGAACTCCAAAAGTTATTATTTTTATAGGAGGAAGAGGAATTAAATCCAAGGTCTAGCATCTTGGCTTCTTCTGATTTCTTGTCATATCTTAGGTGCTGTGAATAACTATTATTTACTCTTATTAAGTTTCTTAAACACACAATATTCCAGCTGTTATTAGAGGTAATCAGTCTCCCATCTCCTTACCCTTCCCAACACTGCAAATAAATGAACACACAGGCTGACATCTAGGCCCTTTGAGTGCCTACTACGTGGCTAGGTATTCTTCTAGAATATAAGGATACAGCAGTGAACAAACCTATGTCCCTCTCCTTATAAAGTTTTCAATCTAGTGGGAGGAAATAGAGAATAAACTAATATGATGTCCAGAAATAGTGACATGTACTATAAAGAAAAAACAGGTGGGTTAAGGGAAAAGAGTGTGATGGGGACCATTTTAGATGGATCTGTATGCTTATAATGACAGGAAATATTTATTAAAGAAAAATCAGACAGAGTAGGAGATAGGGTATTATTTTAGAGGCGACAGGGAGGAAGGGGTCTCTGATATGGCACTGTTAAGGAAAGATGTGAATGATGTAAGGGAATGAGCATCCAAACTGTCTTGTGGAAGGACATTCCAGGCAGTGCTCTGAGGTCAGCCTCTAAGGTAGCAATATGTTTACCTTGTTCAAAAACAGCAACAACAAGATGGCTGGAGAGGAGCACTACTGCACAACATATAGTCAGGATGGTTAGACATGTAATCAGGGGCACAGAGAATATAAAGACTTCTGGATTTATTCTGAGGAATATTAACTATTGAATGGTTTTGATCAAGGAAGTGACATGGCCTGGTTTAAATTTGAGATTATTCTGGCTACTCTGGGGAAGAAAAAAATATAGAGGGCAAGAATGAAAATAAGTACAGCAGTTCAAAGGCTTCTACACTTGTCTTTGTATCTCCAATGCCTAAGACAGCATTAGACATATGGACACTTAGGTATATACACCAAGGATAATATTTATCATACTATATATTTAATATGATATTAGTAGTACTATATCAAATTTAGGTTTGAATCTCAGCTTATCTACTTTAAGCTTTGTAACCACGAACATATTACTTAATCTGAGCCTCACTTTCCTCACCAATAAAAGGAAACTATGTAAGAGTTGTAGCGAGAATTAAATGTGACAATGTATATATAGCATTTAGCATAGCACCTAATATACAGTAAAAACTCCAAAAAGTGATAGTTAATTATTCCCTATCTGCCTCTTCCACTTCCAACAATGAGAATACAGTTGGACGGTAAACTGAATTCATTTAGAAGAAAGCTCACAGGGAGTTCCTGTCGTGGCACAGTGGTTAACGAATCCGACTAGGAACCATGAGGTTGCGGGTTTGTTTCCTGGCCTTGTTCAGTGGGTTAAGGATCCAGCATTGCCGTGAACTATGGTGTAGGTTGCAGACAGAGTTTGGATCCTGTGTTGCTGTGGCTCTGGCATAGGCTGGTAGCTACAGCTCCGATTAGACTCTAGCCTGGGAATCTCCATGTGCCATGGGAGCGGCTCAAGAAAAGGCAGAAAGACAAAAAGAAAAAAAAAGCTCACAAAGACAAAACAAAGCCCTAATATCAGAAATACAAGTTAAGTTATGAACATGTTAAGCTTGAGACACCGTAAGTAGAGACAGTGATCAGGCAGTTGAATATAAGAGTCTGGAGTTCAGAGGAGAGAAGTGGGATGGAGATAAAACATTTGGGATTCAGACCGTAGTTGATATTTAAGGCCAAGATCACCAAGTGAATACATGTAGACAGAAAATAGAGGATACAAAAAGAGACCTAGAGAACTACAACATTCAATCATCAGAGAGATGAGGAAGAGCAAATAAAAATGAGAAAGAACAACCAGCCAGGCACACAGAAAATCAAACAAATGTGGTATCCTAGAAGTCAAATGGGAAAATCTGTTAAAAGTTTAAAAGACAGAGAAGTCAGATGGAGTAAGATGAAAACTGAGAGGCGTTCCCACCTTGGACCACTTGGGAGTGTTGTGATGTAAGTTTGATCCCGGGCCCAACCCAGTGAATTAAGGATCCAGTGTTGCTGAAGCTATGGCTTAGGTTGCAACTGCAGCTTGGATCTGATCCCTGGCCTGGGAACTCCATATGCTGCAGGGTGGCCCAAAAAAAAAAAAAAAAAAAAGATGAAAATTAAGAAGTCATCATTGGATTACTTTTTCTTCCACTTTTATTGAGATAATACTGAAATACACACTGTGTAAGTTTAAGGTGTACAGTATAATGATCTGGCTTACATTCATCACAAGTTTAGTGAACACCTACCTATCATATAGATGCAAAATCAAATAAATAGAAAAAAAATTTCTTGTGATGAGAACTCTTAGGATTTATTCTGTTACCGTTCATATATAACATAGAACAATGTTAATTATATGTATTATGTTGTACATTACAGACCTAGTACTTAGTTATAATTGGAAGTTTACTTTTTTTTTGGCCATGACTGAGGCATGTGAAAGTTCCTGGACCAAGTATCCAACCTGTGCCACAACTATAAACCAGAGCCACAGCAGTGACAATACTAGTCCTTAACCCATTGAGCCACAAGGGAACTCCATGGAAACCTACACTTTTTTTTTTTTTTTGGTGTTTTCTAGGCCTGCACCCTTGGCATATGGAGGTTCCCAGGCTAGGGGGTCGAATCAGAGCTACAGCTGCCAGCCTACACCACAATCACAGCAACGCTGGATCCTTGACCCACTGAGCGAGGCCAGAGGCTTCATGGTTCCTAGTCAAATTCATCAACCACTGAGCCACAACAGGAACTCTAAGTCTACACTTTTTTGACTGCCTCCATCCAATTTCCCCTCCCCTCAACTCCCACTCCTGGTAACCACAAATCTAACCCCCTTTCTATGAGTTTATTTGTTTTTTCCTTTTTTTGTCTGCGCCTCAGCATGGCATATGGAATTCCCAGGCCAGGGATCAGATCGAGCTGCAGTTGCAACCTATGCTGCAACTGCAGCAATGCCAAATACTTAACCCACTGTGCCAGGCTGAGGATCACACCTGTGGCACAAGGCTCCAGAGATGCTGCTGATCCCACTGATACAGCAGGAATTCCTGTTTGTCTTTTAAGTATAACTGACCTACAATACTATGTTGGTTCTTGTTAAACAACACAGTGATTTGATATTTCTATACATTTCAAACTGATTACCATAATAAATTATTAGGATGTCACTATACAAAGAAATCACAGTTACTGACTATACTCCCCACATTATATATTTCATACCATGATTCATTTATTTTGCAACTGAAAGTTTGTACCTTTTAATCTCCCCATCCTATTTCTTTCCTACCCTTGCCCCATTCTCCTTTGGCAAATACCTGTTTCTTCTCTGTATCTAGAACACTGTTTCTGTTTTAGGTTTATTTATTTGTTTTATTTATTTAGACTTCACATATAAATGAAATCATATAGTATTTGTCTTACTCTGACTTATTTCATTTAGCATGACAGCCTCTGGGGTCCATCTATGTTGTTGGGAAAGGCAAAATTTCATTTCTTTTTATGGCTGAGTAATGTTCCATTCCGTGTGTGTGTGTGTGCGCGCGTGCATACATGTGCAATCATGAGGATACACACATGATGTGATATATATGTGTGTCTGCATATATATATATATATATATATATATATATCACATTTTTTATCTATTCATCAACTTGAGCTGCTTCGTATCTTGGGTATTGAAAACAACCAAAAAATGACCACAGTGGTACATATATCTCTCCTAATTAGTGTTTTGGTTTTCTTCAGATAAATACCCAGGAGTGGAACTGGTGGATCATATGGTAGTTCTACTTTTAATTTTTCTGACGAATCTCCATACTAGTGGCTGCACCAATTAACATTCCCACCAACAGTGCACAAAAGTCCCTTTTCTCCATATCCTCACCAACACTTATTATTTGTTATCTTTTTGATGACAGCCACCCTGGCAGGTGTGAGGTTATACCTCACTGCAGTTTTGATTCACATTTCCCTGATGATTAGTGATGGTGAGCATCTTTTCATGTGCATGTCTTCCTTGGAAAAATGTCTATTCAGATCTTCTGCCCATTTTTTTTCCTTTTTCAGCCACCCCATGCTGTATTCCTGGGCCAGGGATCAGATTCGAGCTGCAGATGTAACAACACAGGATCTTTAACCCACTGTGCTGTGCCAGGGATTAAACCTGTATCCCAGGGCTCGAGCAATGCCATCAATCCCACTGAGCCACAGTGGGAACTCCCTGCCCATTTTTTACACTTGATCTTAGCCAAAAGACTGAGAAGTAATCCCTGCCCATTTTTTAATCAGGGTTTTTTGGGGGGGGAGGGAGGTTTTTGAGTTGTATGAGCTTTTTGTGTATTTTGGATATTTACCCCTTATTTGGATACATCATTCACAAATATCTACACCCATTCAGGAGGTGGACTGTACCGTTGCTGTATGAAACTTTTAATTTTTTTGTTATTTGTCTTTATTAATTTTAGGGCCACATCCACAGTAGATGGAGGTTCCCAGGCTAGGGATCAAATCAGAGCTGCAGCTGCTAGCCTACCCCACAGCCACAGCAATGCCAAATCTGAGCTGTGTCTGCAACCTATACCACAGCTCATGGCAACACCGGATCCTTAACCCGTTGAGTGAGGCCAGGGATTGAACTTGCATCCTCATGGATGCTAGTCAGATTTGTTGTCACTGAGCCACAATGGGAACTCCAAAAGCTTTTTATTTTGATATAGTCTCATTCATTTATTTCTGCTCTTGTTTCCCTTGCCTGAGGAGAAATATCCAAAAAAATTTACAAAGATTGATATCAAAGAATATACTTAGAGGAGTTCCCGTCATAGCTTAGCAGTTAACAAACCCAACTAATATCCATAAAGATGGGGGTTTGATCCCTGGCCTTACTCAGTGGGTTAAGGATCTGGTGTTGCCATGAGCTGCGGTGTGGGTCAGATTCGGCTTGGATCTGGTGATGCTGTGGCATAGGCCTGCAGCTGCAGCTTCCGATTCAACCCCTAGCCTGGGAATTCCCATATGCTGAGGGTACGGCCCTAAAACAAAAAAGCTTCGAGAGTTTTATGGTTTCAGCTCTTATATTTAAGTCTTTAATCCATACTGAATTACTTTTTGTGCATGGTATGAGAGAGTAGTCCAGTTTGCCCGACACCATTTATTGAAGAAGCTGTCTTTTCCCCACTGTATATGCATGCCTCTTTTGTCATAGACTATTTCCCACACAAGGGTGGGTTCATTTCTGTGCTCTCTATTCTGTTCCACTGATTTACGTGTCCGTTTTTTTTCTGCCAGTATCATACTGGATTTTTTAATTTAATTTTTATTTTATAAGGAGTATCGCTGATTCACAATACTGTGTTAGTTTCAGGTATACAGTAAAATGATTCAGTTATACATATGTCCAGTTTTTTCAGACTCATTTCCTATGCAGCTTATTACAAAATATCGAATAGAGGTTCCTGTGCTATACATAGGTCCTTGTTGATTATCTCTCTTATATAAAGAGATGTGTATATATCAATCCTAAACTCCTAATTTGCCTCTCTCCCCTCCACCTTTCCCCTTTGGTAACCGTAAGTTTGTTTTTAAAATCTTTTTATGTTTTCTAAATAAGTTTATTTGCATCATTTTTTGGCCCTGCCCATGACATTCGGAAGTTCCTGGGCCAGGGATCAAACCCATGCCACACTGTGACAAGAGCTACAGCAGTGACAACGCTGGGTCCTTAACCCATTGAGCCACCAGGGTATTCTTGTATCTCTTTTTTAGATTCTACATATGGATGATACCAAATGATATTTGTCTTTCTCTGACTTATTTCACTTAGTATGATAATCTCTAGGTCCGTGTTGCTGCAAATGGCAGTTTCATTCCTTTTTTATGGCTGAGTAATATTCCATTGTATATATATGTACATCTTTTTTATCCATTCATCTGTTGAATTTAAGCTGCTTCCATGTCTTGGCTATTATAAATAGTGTTGCAATGAATACTGAGGTGCATGTGTTTTTAAAAATTATGATTTTCTCTAGAGATAAGCCCAAGAGTGGGATTGCTGAATCATACGGTAGATCTATTCTTGTTGTTTCTGTGTGTTGTTTTGTTTTGTTTTGCTTTGCTTTTTAGGGCTGCACCTGCAGCACATGAAAGTTCCCAGGCTAGGGGTAGAATAGGGAGCTGCAGTTGCCAGCCATAGCCACACCCACAGCAATGCCAGATTCTTAACCCACTGACTAAGGACACAGATCAAACCTGCATCCTCATCCTCATGGATGTTAGCCAAGTTCATTATTGCTGAGCCATGACAGAAACTCCTATTTTTAGTTTAAGGAACTTCCATACTATTTTCCATAGTGGCCATACCAATTTACATTCCCACCAATAGTGTAGCAACGTTCCCTTTTCTACACACCCTCTCCAGTATTTGTTCGTAGATGTTTTTCTTTTTTTTGGTTGCAGCATGTAGCATCTTGATATAGGACCTAAGTTCCCAGGCCACAGTGGTGAAACTACCAAGTCCTAACCTCTAGACCACCAGGGAACCTGTAGACTTTTTGATAATGGCCATGCTGACTGATATGAGATGATACTTCATTGTAGTTTTGATTAGAATTTCTCTAATAATTAGAGATGCTGAGCATCTTTTCATTTGCTTTTTGGCCATCCGTATGTCTTTTTTGGAGAAATGTCTATTTAGATCTTCTGCCCATTTCTTGATTGGGTTTTTATTTTTGTTTTGATATAGTGCTTCCTGAGCTGTTTGTAGAGACTAATCCGTTGTCATTTTGTGTGCAAGTATTTTCTCCCATTCTGTGGATTGTCTTTTTGTTCTGTTTATGATTTCCTTTGCTGAGCAAAAGCTTTTAAGTGTAACTAGGTCCCATTTGTTTATTTTTGGTTTTAAATTCATTACTCCAGGAGGGGGATCCAAAAAAATAATGCTGTGATTTATGTCAAAGAGTGTTTGGCCTATGTTTTCCTCTTAAGAGTTTTATAATATCTGGTCTTACATTTAGGTCTTTAATCCATTTTGAGTTTATTTTTGTGTATGGCATTAGAGAATGTTCCATTTCATTCTTTTACATGTAGCTGTCCAGTTTTCCCAGTACCCCTTACTAAAGAGACTGTCTTTTCTCCATTGTATATTCTTGCCTTCTTTGTCATAGATTAACTGACCATAGGTGTGTGGGTTTATGTCTGGGCTTTCTATCCTGTTCCATTGATCTATAGTACTGTTTTTATGTCAGTATTATACTTTATGATTACTGTAGCTTTGTAGCTATAAGTATGAAGTCAGGGAATTGAATCTCTAGCTTTGTTCTTCTTTCTCAAGATTGCTTTGGCCATTTGGAATCTTTTGTGTTTCCACAGAAATTTTTAGAATTCTTTGTTCTAGTTCTGTGAAAAATGTCACTGATATTTGACAGGGTTTGCACTGAATCTGTAGACTGCCGTAGGTATGGTCATTTTAACAATACAAATTCTTGCAATCCATGAACATGGTGTATCTTTCCATCTGTTTGGGTCTCCTTCAATTTCTTTTATCAGTGTCTGGTAGTTTTCTAAGCCCAAGTATTTTCCTCCTTAGTCAGATTTATTCCTAGGTATTTTATCCTTTTACGATGTGATTTTTTTTTTTTTTTTGTCTTTTTGCCATTTCTAGGGCCGCTCCCTCGGCATGTGGAGGATCCCAGGCTAGGGGTCAAATAGGAGCTGTGGCCTCCGGCCTACGCGGTATCTGAGCCGCGTCTGCAACCTACACCACAGCTCACGGCAATGCCAGATCGTTAACCCACTGAGCAAGGGCAGGGACCGAACCCGCAACCTCATGGTTCCCAGTCGGATTCATTAACCACTACGCCACAACGGGAACTCCTACGATGTGATTTTAAGTGGGATTGTTTTCTAAATTTCTCTGATAGTTCACTCTTAGTGTATAGAAATACACTAGATTTCTATACAATAATTTTGTATCCTGCAACTTTACCAAACTCACTGATGAACTCCAGCAGTTTTCCAATGGTGTCTTTAGGATTCTCTATGTATAGTATCATGCTACCCGCAAACAGCGACAGTTTTACTGCTTTCTTTCTAATTTGGATTCATTTTATTTCTTTTTCTTGTCTGACACTGTGACTAGGACTTTCAATACTATGTTGCATAAAAGTGGAGAGAGTGAACATTATTGTTTTGTTCCTCATCTTAGAGGAAATGCTTTCAGCTGTCCACCACTGAGTATGGTATCAGCTATAGAACTATTAAATATGGCCTTTGTTATGTTGAGGTGTGTTCCCTCTATATACACTTTTTAAGTTTTTTTTTTTTTTTTTTTAAGGTTTCACCTGCAGCATATGGAGGTTCCCAGGCGAGGGATCAAATTGGAGCTGCAGCTGCCAGACTATGCCACAGCCACAGCAACACCAGACCCAAGCTGCATCTGCAACCTCCACTGCAGATCCTTAACCCACTGAGTAAGGCCAGGGACTGAACCTACATCCACACAGACACCCGAATCCTCATGAATAATAGTTGGGTTCTTAACCCACTGAGCCACAACAGGAACTCCATTTTTTCAGAGTTGGTTTTTTTTTATCATAAATGGATGTTGAATTTTGTCAAAAGCCCTTTATGCATCTATTGACAATCATATTTTATTTTTATTTAATGTGTATATCACATAGATTGTTTTCTGGATAGTGAACCAACCTTGTGTCCCTGAGATAAATCCCACTTGATCGATCATAGTGCATAACCCTTTTAATGTTTTACTGAATTCAATTTGCTAATATTTTGTTGAGAATTTTTGCATCTATATTCATCAGTGGTATCAGCCTGTAATTTTCTTTTTTTTGTGCTGTCTTTGGTTTTAGTATCAGGGTGAGGCTAGTCTCATGTAATTTCCTCTGTAATTTTTTTGGAATAGCTTGAGAAGAAGCACTGACTCAACTCTAAACGTTTGATAAATTCACTTGTGAAGCCATCTTATCCTGGACTTTTGTTTTAGAGTTCTTTAAATTACTGATTCAATTTTTTTACTGGTAACTGTTCTGTTCCTATTTTCTAGTTCTTTCCAGTTCAGTCTCCAGTGATTATAAATTTTTAGGAATATGTCCATTTGTTCCAGGCTATCCATTTTATTGACATGCAGTTGTCCACAGCAGTTTATGGTCTTTTGTATTTCTTTGGTATCAGTTGTGACTTCTTATTTCTTTTATTGATTTGGGCCCTCCTTTTTTCTTGACAAATCTGGCTGAAAGTTTGTCAATTTTGCCTACATTTCAAAAAATCAGCTCTTTGAAAACTTCATTGATCTTTTTTTTTTTTTCTTTTTAGGGCTGAACCTGTAGCATATGGAAGTTCCTAGGCTAGGGGTCAAACTGGAGTTGTAGCTGCCTGCTTCCGCCACAGCCACAGCAATGCGGGATCCAAGCCACATCTGTGACCTACACCACAGCTTGCAGCAGTGCCGGATCCTCAACCCACTGAGCAAGGCCAGGGATTGAACCTGCATCCTCATGGATACTAATCGGGTTCATTTCTACTGAGCCACGACTGGTACTCCACTTATATTGTTTTTTAAATCTCTATTTCATTTATTTCTGCTCTGATTCTAGATGACATCTTCCATTCTACTAACTCTGGGTTTTACTTGGTCTTTTTTTAGTTCCTTCAGGTGTAAGATTAGGTTGTTTATTTTTGAGATTTTTCTTGTTTTCTGGGGTGGACTTGTATTACTATAATTTTCCCTCTTAAAACTGCTTTCCCAGTTGGATTTAATGATATGGTGAACTGGGTATGAGTCAATGTCATATTATAATACATTCAAGGAGAAAAATGTTCAACAGTAAATCCAGGCAATTCATTTCAGAATTTACACTGGAAAGTCAGGAAAAAAAATGGGAGTGGTAGCTGGAAGGAGAAGTGTTTCTTTTTTAAAAATGGAAGAGGAGCTCTCTGGTGGCTCAGTGGGTTAAGGATCTGGGATTGTCACTGCTGTGGCTCAGGTTGCAGCTGTGATGTGGTTCAGTCCCTGGCCAGGGAGCTTCTCTATGCTGTGTGCATGGCCCTCCCAAAAAAGGACAAAATAACAGTGTAAATGCTGACGAGATGGTTAGAGCAGAGTGGGAACTGATAACACGGTAGACAAAGGGAAAACTGCAGTGTTACCCTTGAGGGGGCAAGAGCAGATGGGATCTGAAATAGAAGTTAGGGGAACTGCTGGGCTTTAGTGGGTGTGAACAGCTACAGTTTGTCTCTAATAACAAAGAGAAGACGTAAATGCATAAATTCACATAGGTGAATAGATACGAAAATTCTCTTTCAACTGCCTCAATTTCCTCAAAGAAACAAGAAAAAAGTTCATCAGTGGAGACTGAGGTGGGGGGGGGGAGGTTTTGTAGTATAGGTTTAAAGAGAATAGCAAAAGCAGGAAACAGTAATCTCAAAGAATGAGAGAGTGACTGGACTAAAGAAATAATAGTGTGACTCAAGAGTTCCTGTTGTGTCTCAGTAGAAACAAACCCGACTAGTATCCATGAGGACGTGGGCTGGATCCCTGACCTTGCTCAATGGGTTAAGTATCTGGTGAGGCCAGGGATCAAGGCAGCTGCAGCTCCAATTGGACCCCTAGCCTGGGAACTCATGGGTGCAACCCTCAAAAGACGGACGGACGGACAGAGGAAAGGAAGAAAGAGTGACTGAAATTAAATAAAATCAGCTGGCAGGTTTTTCTCCACCCAAGTCTGGCCCTGCTGGTGCAGGTAAATATAAAGAGTACCTGGAGCAGTAGCCATAATAAGAACACAGATCAGTCAAATAAGTACTGGTCTCTTAAGGAAGAGACCAGCAGAGGGGTTGAGAGTGTCTGCAAGGTAGTGATAATAATGACTGATTATGGAAAAGTAGAGTAAGGAGGGAAGTGAGTACGTGAAAAGGATGAAGGAGAGTAAAAAGCTGACAGAATCAATGGACTGTTGGTACTGGTAGTCTGTGTATTAAAGGGGGTGAAGTGGAAAGATGGAGAATTTCATTTGGAAATCGAAACTGTCATAAAAATCTAAGAATTACTACAGCACAGAACCAGATCCTTGGGATTCCTACATTTAATAAGTAAGTTCAGTGTAGGGGTAAAATGAGAATGCGTATGTAAGATCTGAACAGCAGGTAAGAAAATTAAAAGGTAGATGATGGAAAATAGCCTAGGAATTCCTCATTTTTCTCTGTAAAACTTATCAAAAACTATTAGAAAAAACTAAATCTAACTTTTCTAAGGAAAAGAATGATTCAGGCTTTTTAAAAAGAATGTAACCTGCTGGTAAAATAGTTTAAAGAAAAGACTCAATCACTTGATTATTTTCCTTCACATCCTATTTGTTCTCACTTCCACATTTCCCTGCTTGTAGAGTTCAATGAATACAGTAACTTCAGCTTAAGTTTAGTGTCATTCTCTTTGGTTTATCCCTCGACACTAGCATTAGTAATTTCCACATTTCCCAAAAAGAGAGATCACTTTAAGAAAAAAAAGACTTTCACATTTAAAGATTTCAAAGCAAACCGTTACCCCAATACATAAACATCCATCTGCATATTCTTTAATTATCTACTTCCAAATCCACCTACAAGACATAACTTTACATTCAATCTGTTGAGCAGTTAAATATACAATTAAAATGGTACTTTTCAGTAGCCTGAAAAAATTAAAGTCTTGGTTTTCATTCTGCCATGCAACAATTATTAAAATGTATTAAATTCACAGTTAGTGTGAATGACAACAGCAATTAATTGCTTTACTCACCTCCTTAATAGCATCTTCATTAGGAAGAATGGAGCATAAGCATGTGATATAGGCTTGCTGAAAAGATGACACATTTGAAATTTCTTTAGATTCTGCACATACTTTTGATAAAGCAGTAGCCTGGGGGATGCAGTTAGATTTCAACAAATGTTTTATTCGCATTTGCAGAAAGAAAGGTCCTTCTTGTGCAATCAATTTATTGACTAGAAAAAAGGAAAAATGAAACAATTTGATAACATACCACATAATGTGCCAAGATTGTAAAGATGAAAGTTTGATATCTTTTATTGTTGTTTGTTTTTAGGGGATAAAAAGTCAGCTGATATAAGTGGGAAGTGATCTCAATACTCATCTAATAGAGCAAAGAGCAAAATAAATACATTTTGCTAATTATGGAGTTCCTGCTGTGGCGCAGTGGCTAGGGTCACTGCAGAGGCGTGGGTTCAATCCCTGGTCCTGTGCAGTGAATTAAAGGACCCAGGAACATCCACATGCCACAGTGCGGCCTTAAAAAAAAAAAAAAAAATGCTAATTATTCCCACTTTATTTAGTAGTTTTATTTTGAACACCAAACTTTTTAATAAAGCTACTAATAAGATTTCATCAAAATTCATTATTTGACCTTCTCCTTCACTTTCTGATAAGGAGAGTCAAGAACAGTGAAATGAACTATAAGCATAAATACAAGGGAAAAAGGCAAGTATTCTACATAATATTAACAACTACCACTTGAACATTTTTGAGGTACCAAGCTTTAAGCTGAGTGTTTTTATATACCTCTCATTTATTCTTCACACCACCACCAAGGCAAGTATTATTATCCCCAGTTTAAGGTTAGGAAAATTAATACTCAGAGAAATTAGGTAACTTGCCAAGGATTCCAAAGCCAGTGGTGGTCTTTCCTCTAAACCAGGCATTTCTCAAAGTGTGTTCCACCGACCAAAAGACCTGAGAGATAGTCCTAGAAAAAAAAAGGATTCCTTGGTCAAATCTCTGAACAGTCCTGCAATGAAGAAAACTGTTCACTTTTATTTAACCCAATATTTCCCAAACTGATTTGACCAGAGAACCCTTTTACACATATCATTAGTACAATGTAAAATCTATGTTCCTGGTTCAGTACACACTTTGGAAAATGCTGCTCTCAGCAGTACTCAATATTAGGCACCTGAACACTAATTTGTACAGTGTTCTCAATAAGCCCACAACTTATGAACAATAAATACTCATAAAGTGTGTGGCATCATTACATAGTATTATTAGGAATCTTATTAAAATGTAGAGTCTAAATCAGTAGGTCTGGGATAGGACCTGAGATTCTGATTTTCTATAAGTCCCTTGGGTAACAGTCATGAAACTAGGTCTACAGGTCACATGTGGAATAGAAATCGTTAATATTAATGGTTAGCCACCAGCAAGGTGGGTGGGGGGAGAAGAACCCCTGGCCCAATCTAACTACACATCAGAATCAACCGTAAAGATTTTTTAATTCTCTTTAAAAAAAAAAAAAGGTAGGAGTTCCCGTCGTGGCGCAGTGGTTAGCGAATCCGACTAGGAACCATGAGGTTTCGGGTTTGGTCCCTGCCCTTGCTCAGTGGGTTAACGATCCGTCGTTGCCATGAGCTGTGGTGTAGGTTGCAGACGCGGCTCGGATCCCGTGTTGCTGTGGCTTTGGTGTAGGCTGGTGGCTACAGCTCTGATTCGACCCCTAGCCTGGGAACCTCCATATGCCGTGGGAGCGGCCCAAGAAATAGCAAACAAACAAACAAACAAACAGACAAACAAAAAAGGTAATACCATATATGCAAGGGACAAAAAACTTTAAAGGCACACAAAAAGGTATGCAGTTAAAAGCTGTCTCCCTTCTACCCTGACTCCAGTCCCCTAGCCTCTCTCCCCAAGAAACAGTAACCATTTCCAATTTCTTGTTTATCCCTTTCAGAAACATTTTGAATACAGAAGACATATTTCTTTTCCCATTTAACAGATCATACAGGTTATTCTATCACATCACTGTTAGGGAAACTACCTCAATACCTGTAGCAACTGAATGTTATTCCACTGTATGAATATATCACAATTAATTTAATCAATCCCCTCCTGATACACTTGAAAGTTGTTTCCAATCCTTGGCAACTGTCAATAATGCTGTAATTTACAGTCTTGTACAGAGGCCATTTTACACATGCCTATACCTAAACAAAAATTCCTAGAAGTGAAACTGCTGCCAAATCGATCTCCAGAGATTATACCAATTTATACTCCCAGCACTTACGGGTGGAGGGTGCCCATTTTCTGTAGCTCTTCAAAAAGGTCTGTATTCCAGAGCTCCACCTCTGGAGATTTTGATTTTGATTTAGTGGACTATGGACCTTGGGGGGGGGGGGTGTTGAGTGGGTGTGTGGGTGTGTGTGTGGGGGGGGTGTGCATGCCTGCCATGTCAAACTGCACAGATACTCCAATAAACAGTCAAGATCAAAAGGCATGGACAGAAAATAAATCACTTGGGCTTTTCTATTTTAGTCCCAAAAGCACTAAATTCCACAAAATGAACTTACAATCATATCTCAAATAGCTACTCCCTCCTTATTTCTATTTTTCAGTAATGGTATTCTCTCAACATAAAGAAATGAAATTTTGGCAATCCTTCCTTGCCAACTCCTTTCCTAAGGAAATCAACTTAGTTACTGCCCCAACAATTCTTTTTAAAATTCTCTCAAATATAATTCCTTTATATTATTTCCTGCCACATCTGTCACCCTACCAGCCCAGTGTGCCTAACAGCAGATTCTGCTCTTATTTATCTGCTCCAGATTGTATGCATTTGCAAAAATCCCACACCTGAAAACAGGCATGTTATCTATAAAACCCACCTCCTTCTAAATTCCATAGCATTTTACTTCTCTTACCACACTCAGTTTTCTCTGCAAGTACAGTAATAAAGGATTAGAGTGTACAAAAGTTAAGATTTCAGGGTCTGGGTCATGACCCATATACATACTAGCCGTGAGACCCTTGGACAAATTGGTTGACCTTTCTGAGCCTCAAGTTTCTCTATCTATGAAAAGATGAGTAACATCTACCTCACAGAGACAAAAGAATCATAAATGAAATACCATAATGCATGTAAGACACTGAGCACAAAATCAAGCTCAATACTAGCTGCTATTATTTGTCTCTGATCACTTCCTGATTAAACTGCGATTTTATTTTATTTTATTTTATTTGCTTTTTAGGGCTGCACCTACAGCATATGGAGGTTCCCAGGCTAGGGGTCTAATCATAGCTACAGCTGCCAGCCTACATCACAGCGACAGCAACATCAGATCCGAGCCGCATCTGTGACCTACACCACAGCTCATGGCCACATTGGATCCTTAACCCAATGAGCGAGGCAGGGATCGAACCTGCCAACCTCATGGTTCCTAGTCAGATTCGTTTCTGCTGCGCCATGACAGGAACTCCATGCTGTAAGCAATTTTAAACAAATACCATGTCATATTAACTTCTGTATTCCCTACAGCACTAAGCACAATGTTTTATATATTATGGATGTTTAATAAAACCATATATTTAGCAACTGATTGGTTATCACTTGTAATCAATCAAAATCTTTTAAATATCTCAACTGGGCTCAGATTCTCCCTTCAAGTTTTAACTATGTGGCCTTGGGCATGTGTAATCTCTCACCTGTTTAATGGATTAAATGAGATGGGGGGTAATACAGTGCCCATCACATAATAGGCATTATATAAATTGTAGCTATTATTTCTATGAAGTAAAACTATTTTACTCAACATATTATAATCACAGTTAAACCATGATATCAATTTTTTAACACACAGATCAAAACTCTATTTTAAAAATCATTTTGTCAAATCAATCCTTACTTAACTGTATTTTAGAAAGAAAAATCCACCCATACACTTCAATATTTAAAATGATATAAGTTTACGACAAGAAGTCTCACTCCCAATTGTGATCTCTTCTGTATTTTATTTTTTCCAAAGATTTTAATTCAAAAAAAAATTTAGAGTTCCCTTCATGGCTCAGCGGTTAACAAACCTGACTAGGATCCATGAGGACGTGGGTTCGATCCCTGGCTTCGCTCGGTGAATTGGGGGTCTGGTGTTGCCGTGAGCTGTGGTGTAGGTGGCAGACTCGGATTCAACCCCTAGCCTGGGAACTTCCATATACCGTGGGTGTGGCCCTAAAAAAGCAAAAAAATAAAGAAAGAAATAAAAGACAGTGAATTCCTCATTAAAAAAAAAAATTTAATCATATGTCCTCTCTTCCACGTAGATCCAACAACTGAACCATTTTGCCATATTTCTTTGTCTAGTTTTTCTTTTTCTGAGCCATTTAAAAACTTAAAAAACATCATGACAGGTTACCTCCTATATATACTTCGATGTGTAAAAAAAATGACAACATTTAAGGTGTAGTAAAAGGTTTGTTTTTTTTTTTCCTAACAGAAAAGAGCATTTTTGTTTTTAGTGAAGCCTCAGGTGACACATGACAATTCACAAAATGGCTTCAGATGTAGGTACTAGAAGAGAAACAAACTGAGGTGAGAAGGAAAAACAACCAGGGAGAGGTAAGAGCTGGCAGGTTCTTAGTTTGATTTACAGGGGGGGGAAGTTAGTGCCTCTGAACAATTAGGATGGATCTCTTCCTTCAACCCTTGGTAGGGGAGAGAGGGGAAAAAAAGCAAAAGGCTGTTGCTTTGGCCCTGCTGAACCTCAAGGAAAATGGAGAAAAAACAGTGTTTTAATGTCATGAATTATGGGAAAGAGGGGAGGAGGATGCTAAGCAGAGCACAGGTCATCTAGAAAATCTGGCATATATCAAAAAGCAGCTCTGAAACCGCTCTGGTACACTGGAAGGAAGGTCCCCAAGGTTGATGAGCCTGAGGTCTCTGGGGCTGTGGGATGCTGTCATTGCCACTGGAAGTAAGGGTGGTTTTGTGAGCAATGGGGCTCAAGACAGGAACCATTAGTAGGGCTGTGGCTGGGCTTGGTCTTGCCAGGCTTACCTTTTGTGGCTGGCCACTGAGATGGCTTGGGATAGAAAGGACTTTGATACCTGGGTGGTAAGACTCGCTCAATGCCCTGCTAATCATGCCAGGCAAAGCGTCAACAACTGGTACTTATTACACACTTCAATAATAAACTGGAGATTGTTTTGAGAGAAAAGGTTATAAAATTCAAGAACTCATGGCAGGAAAAATAAAAACCTTAGAAACTTTTTTTTTAATTCAAAAAACTAAACTGAAAACCATTTTCTGAGTTACTTAGAGGTTAAAAAAATTGTACTTTTATGCTTCTGATTACTGCTATTGAAAAAAGTGAAATGAAAGTCACTGCTTTATAGCATCAAATATGTTTTGTTTTATTGTTGTTGTTTTTTTCTCTTTCTTTTTTGGGGGCCAAACCCACAGCATATGGAGGCTCCCAGGCTAGGCATCAAATTGGAACAGTAGCTGCCACCCTGCACCACAGCTCACGGCAACGCCTGGATCCTCAACCCACTGAGCAAGGATTGAACCTGCGTCCTCATGGATGCCAATCAGATTTGTTAACCACTGAGCCAAGACGGGAACTCCAAATATGTTTTCTTTTGCCTTTTTTTTAAGGCCACACCCACATCATATGGAGGTTCCCAGGCTATGGGTCAATTTAGAAGCTGCAGCTGCTGGCCTACTCCATAGCCAAAGCAACATGGGATCTGAGCTGTGTCTGCAACCTACACCACAGCTCACGACAACACCAGATCCTTAACTCACTGAGCAGGGCCAGGGATCAAACCCGAATCCCTCATTGATACTAGTTGTGTTCATTACCACTGGGCCAAGATGGGAACTCCATCAAATATGTTAATATCTGGGCTGCAAGGGCAGTGTAACTATAAAGATTAGCTAATCTGCTGGTGTGAAATTAGTAAGGGTCAACTGAGAAAGTAAGCAGGCCATTGGCTGCCCACCAATTGTACTGTGATTTTCGGCTTACATATGTGGGTATCCTATACCCATTCAGAGTTTTACAGATAGTAGGTACTTAATCTTTACTGAATGTATAGAATACCATGGATGTTAGATAACAATGCTTCTCCCCGATTCTTGATTATTTTCCTATGTGACAAGAAATTAAGTACCATTAACTCCTGAAGTGGGGTGATACATTTAATTAGTACATTGGGGAAAATAAATTAGGGACATTTAAAGCAACTCCATCCTTTTTCCTTTTGAGCGCGGGCCTGTCTACAGAGACCATGCATTCTGCACTCCTGTCAAGCCCTATCTGGACTGGGATCTGCCTAGTTTTGAGATACTTTTGGCTCTATCCTCTAGCAACTTTTAATAATAATAAAGGCCCCTACCTGCCTATTTTTACAAAACAATGCCATTTATTGGGAACCTCAACAGAAAACAATAAATATCAATCTATTTTCTATTTAACAGCTTTTCTCATTCATTTTCTTTTGTCAGTCTAACTGATAATCAACAGAATTATCAGAGGAAAGAGACCAAGAGAAAATCTAAGAACCCAACACCAATCTTCTCAGTGTACAGAAAAACCCAAGCAGCATGTATACAGTAGTTTATCAAACTTGGTGAATGAAGCTAACCGGGATATTTTAAGACAACATCCTAATGGCATGTCCTAAAAGCTGAACTAAAGATATATTGAAAGTGTAAATGTAAACTATTCCGAAACTCTTATTCCAGAAACATACATTTACAAATAACTTAAAACAAATGAAATCATAAGTGTTGGACATATGAGATATTTTGTGTCTTAAATGCAAATATCAACTCAAACCTGTAAATCTTCTGGCCTTAAACTGACAAACTGCAAATTTTCATTCTTTGCCTATCTCTGCACAATACTTAAATTCCAATGTTTCATAAACTTAAAATAAAAAGCAAATTTTTTTTAATATTCCTCAGCTATAGTAACTAGTCAACAAAATATAAGCAAAGCTCTACTATATACCAAAGACTGGAAACAGATTATTCATTTCTATCTCAGGAATTTCTATATAAACATTATTATTCAATGGAACATTTAAAAACAAATACAAAGGGACACTTTATTTATTTATTTTTGTCTTTTTAGGGCCGCACCTGAGGCATATGGAGGTTCCCAGGCTAAGGGTCTAATCAGAACTGTAGCCATCAGCCTATGCCACAGCCACAGCAACGCCAGATCTGAGCCACATATGCAATCTATACCACAGCTCATGGCAATGCCAGATCCTTAACCCACTGAGCAGGGATTGAACCTGCAACCTCATGCATGGGTTCCTAATCGGATTCATTTCGGCTACACCAAGATGGGAACTCCGACAAAGGGATACTTTAAAAACACTACCTAAAAATTCAAGAATCCTTAGGCAAAACATTAAATGCTAATTAGTTAAATGTTAGTTTTTACTATTCAAAGGAGAAAAGAATGACTGGTTATTAGATACACAGGTAAAATTCACAAAATTTTAACACAGAAATAAATTTTAATTCTCTAAGAACTAAATCCTCCTTCAATAGTATAGTTTTAAGCTTACCTTCTTCTGTTTCTACTGGCTGTTGAGACAGAATTTTAAGAAGAATAGGGTTTTTCCACACCCCCTCCTTGGTAACATGAACCAGTATTTGTAGGTTATTATTTCCAAATTCCAATAATGCATCATGTGACTCCTAAAAAAAAAAAAAAAAGGCATATCCAGAAATGAGGCAATATAAAAAGTAGTTCTGGGGGAGTTCCCATTGTGGCACAGTGTAAGTGAACCCGACTAGTATCCATGAGAACGAGGATTTGATCCCTGGCTTTGCTCAGTGGGTTAAGGATCCAGTGTTGCCATGAGCTGTGGTGTAGATGGTAAATGTGGCTAGGATCCCAGGTTGCTGTGGCTGTGGTATATAGGCCAGTGGCTACAGCTCACATTCGACCCCTAGCCTGGGCACTTACCTAAACTGCAGGTGCAGCCTTAAAAGACCCAAAAAAAAGCCCTGGAAGGGTTACATGACCATGCCTTATATATTTATTTGTACCTCTACTGCCTTTATTTTACTGAACACATATTCAGAAATATATCCTAAATGTCTGATGAATACTTGAGAGTTACACAGGTGGGAGAAAAAGGCAAATATTTAGGCATAAAATTGAAGAATAAATACCAGAGTAATCTTTCTGTAAAGGATACTAATAAAAATACTAACAGTCCCAATAAGCACATTTGCCCTTCTAGAATGTCTTATGCCAGGACAAAACTACTGGCAGGCCCCAAAACATAGAATGACAGGGAGTTTCCATTGCAGCACAACGAAAACAAATCCAACTAGGAACCGTAAGGTTGAGCGTTTGATCCCTGCCCTCACTCAGTGGGTTAAGGATCCAGCGTTGCCATAAGCCGTGGTGTACATCACAAACACGGCTCAGATCCCACATTGCTGTGGCTATGTCATAGGCCTGCAGCTATAGCTCCAATTCAACCCCTAGCCTGGAAAACTCTGTATGCCACAGGTGTGGCCCTAGAAAGAAAGAAAGAAAAAAAAAAGGAATGATAAAAATCAATGTGCTATACATGAAAGATGATTTTAACAGCTGTATCAATATTTGACAAATTAAGACCACAAAAGGCCAAGAACATGACAAAGAAAAATCTAAAGATTAACATTATCATTTTATTTGGGTTATATATCCCAAAGGAAAGAAATTTCCAGGTAATGAGTTATGTCTGACAGCATGCAAATCTTTTCTTTTCTTTTCTTTTTTTTTTTTTTTTTTTTTAGGGCTGCACCCGTGGCATGTCGGCATGTGGAAGTTTCCAGGCTAGGGGTCCAATTGGAGCTACAGCTGCCAGCCTACACCACAGCCACAGCCACGCCAGACGCAAGCCACATCTGCAGCCTACACCACAACTCACAGCAATGTCAGATCCTTAACCACTGAGCAAGGCCAGGGATGGAACCTGCTTCCTCATGGATCCTAATCAGGTTTGTTACCGCTGATCTATGACGGGAACTCCCGCAAATCTTTACTTATGCTTACATAAAATAGGTCCAGGCTCTAATGGAATTTGCGTCCTCAAGGAAGCAGTTAAACAAAACAAGCTCTAGGTATAAACCTAGGTGTAACTTTGGGCAATCTAATGAACCTCTCTATGCTTGTCTCCCCATCCGTAAATGGAGATTCAAATGATCTCTATGTTATACGGTTTCAATGTGCTTAAAAGATACAAAATGTAAAACAATACAGAGCAGTATTTGGTACATAAATAATGATAATAAATGAATGATAGCTATTTTACTTATTATGTCTATTTTCTTTAAATAGTTTTTGTTGGAGTCCCATCATGGCACATTGATTAACGAATCCAACTAGGAACCATGAGGTTTCGGGTTCAATCCCTGGCCTTGCTCAGTGGGTTAAGGATCCAGCGTTGCCATGAGCTGTGGTGTAGGTCGAAGACGCGGCTCGGATCCCGCGTTGCTGTGACTCTGGCATATGCCAGTGGCTAGAGCTCCAATTAGACCCCTAGCCTGGGAACCTCCATATGCCGTGGGAGCGGCCCTAGAAAAGGCAAAAAGACCTAAATAAATAAATAAATAAATAGTTTTTGTCTCTACCGGTAAAAGGCAAATTTACTTCTAGGCAAAGGCAAACTTACTGCACTAGAAGTGCAGTTCCTTTTCTCCTACCTTACTCTCCTCTTCCCAACTTGCTACTCTCTGATCTGCTCATCTAAGAACATTGACTCTCAATCCAATACGAGAGTCAATGCAGCTCCCCGTAAGCAAAACGCATGAACAGAATCTCTGATTACTATTATGGCTGTTTAAGAGACTTAGCATTTTAAGTCCCTGAAGTATTGGGAGATTACTAGATAAGTGTAATATGAATGAGCCAAATAGTGCTAACTTATAAATATATACAATTATATAATACATAATTATACATACATAATACAATATATAACTGTATATGTTTATAAGATATGTATTTATTTGTGTGTGGCCATGCCCACAGCATGCAGAAGTTCTAGGACCAGAGACCAAATCTGAACCACAGCAGAGATCCAAGCCATAGCAGTAACAACACCAGATGCTTAACCCACTGTGCCACCAGGAAAGGTGGCAACAATTTTATTTTGATTTATTTATTTATTTATTTTTCTTTTTAGGGCTGCACCCAAGTCACATGGAAGTTCCCAGGCTAGGGACAGAATTGGATCTGCACCTACCCCAAAGCCACAGCAACACCAGATCCAAGCCATGTCTGCAACCTACATCACAGCTTGTGGCAACTCAGGATCCTTAAACCACTGAGTAGGCCAGAGATCAAACCCCAAGTCCTCAAAGACACTAGTTTGGTTCATTATCAGTGAACCACAACGGGAACTTCAAATTTTATATTTTTAATAGTTTTATTCTCTCTAAAACTTTGTTTTGAAGAATGAAAACTTTGTGTTGATTTCTAAGCTACGTAAAGGCTAAGAAAATCAAATGAAAAAAAACTGTTAGTACATTCCCTTCATCTGGAAGGCCTTTTTCTCAGTCCATGAAATTAATACCAGCATATAATGAACTTGTTTTTGTTCCAAGTTTCCAATTTTAGTTTTCTGGGAGAAGTTAACTAGGTGTCTTAGATACCTACACAGAGAACTTTTTTGAGCCCAAATCAACTCACCTGTAAAGACTGAAGGAAGAGTACCCAGGCTTCACAAGGCAGTTCACTTTCAGAAACTGAAAGCAGTAATTCAAAACAGCTCCTAGAATATAAATAACTAAGTCACCACATAAAGGTGATTATAGTCATAATCAAGTACAATATGACAGTGATACTTAATATACATTTTACATTTATTTAGATTATTTTATATTTGTTTTTCACTCCTCAAAATCTTACTCAATTTTATTATATTAACTTTCCAACTTTAAAAAAAAAGAGAAAAAAGAAAAACTATGAGGCGTTATAATTACATTATTGCTCTTAAAGATTTGGTAAGAATATAAGAATTTTACAAATCATATAATTACATTACTGCTCTTAAAGATTTGGTAAGAATATAAGAATTTTACAAATCATATTTCAAGCAGTTTAGAGGTCGTAAAGAAAGTTGCCATATAGAAACCATTCAGATTCTAGAAGACAAAAATAAGAGCTCATGCTATTGTCAATTAAGCTGATATAGTGATAAATATATGTAAATGTCATCTATATAAGTTTTTGTCACTTACAGTGAAAGCAGAAAGACTGGCAAGGCCATATCTTTAATTAACAAATCAAGCAAGAAAAAAGTTTCTTCTTTCCGCCCTAACCATTATCCAGAAAAAATAATAGGAAGAATTTTATTTTATTTTATTTTTGCCTTTTTAGGGCTGCACCTGGGGCATACGGATGTTCCCAGAATGGAGTCAAATTGGAGCTGTAGCTGCCAGCCTACACCACAGCCATGGCAACGCCAGATCCAAGCCACATCTACAACCTATGCCACAGCTCATGGCAACACCAGATCCTTAACCCACTGAGTGAGGCCAGGGATGGAATCTGCATCCTCATGGATACTAGCCAGGTTCATTACTGGTGAGCCACAACCAGGAACTCTATAGGAAAAATTTTTAAAGGGAAATACGTAACAATGTGAATAAAGATCAACTCAAAATACTAAACACCTTTCCAAAAGGAAAAAATTTTAAAGGGAAATACGTAACAATGTGAATAAAGATCAACTCAAAATACTAAACATCTTTCTAAAATCTTGCAGAATGCTACTTTATTCCCTTAAGGATTAACATAGATAATACAGAAGGTAGAACTGAGGAGGAAGAATAATGGTATTACAAAACCAGGAATGTTTATGTTCATAAAGGTATACTAGAGGTTTTGGACTAGGCAGAATAGGAAGGAAAACAGGGGAAGACCAAAGAAAAATAAAATGGACCACCCAGACTAGAATTTATCCCACCAAACAATCTGTAAACCGAAAAGGTGATTCCCCAACTAAAAACTGACAGCCATTGTATTTTTTCCAACTTGCAAATAAAATTATATTACAGGTATAACTTGGCCTGCTATTAGGTAGTCAAATCATTAAAAACAGCAGCTGAATTATCATAAGACTTCTGGGGTGGTAATCTTACATTGTACCCTGATATTTTCTGCTAGTAAAATTCTGAGTTCAAATAATGTAACTGATGAGTTCCTGTCATGGCTCAGCAGAAATGAATCTGACTAGTATCCATGAGGACATGGGTTCAATCCCTGACCTCACTCAGTGGGTTAAGTATTTTGCATTGCTGTGAGCTGTGGTGTAGGATGCAGGTGCAGCTTGGATCTGGCATTGTTGTGGCTGTGGCACAGGCCAGCAGCTGTAGCTCTGATTGGACCCCTAACCTGAGAACCGCCATGTGCCATGGTGCACACCACCCCTATCCCTGTGCCCCTGCAAAAAGAAGCATCATTCTAAGCCTGAGTAGGAAAAAAAGACTCTAGAGGCAATTAAAGGTTATGTTGCTCTGCTGAACTTCATACTTTATCTCATGAAAATGTGAATACAAAGGCTCAGAGCAAGAGAAATTTCATTCAAAGGTATGACTCTGATGTGCTTTGAACAATGTGATGCCGTAGTAAAGAGAAGTCAGGCAAACATTACAACCAAAGACATTCAATTTTAAGAGTAAGTTAAGTTCTTAAACTTACAGTACTAATCTGCCAAGCACTAAGAGGACATCTTCACACTCAGTAGTTAGATAGGGGCGAGCACTGGCAAAGCTTTGGATGGCAAGTCGATATACCTCCAGAAGATACACAATGTGTTCGGAAGCATTCTTGTTGCTTGCATATTGCAGTAAGGTCTAAAAAATAAAATTAAAGTTTTTATTATTTAAAAAATAAAGACAATGAAACAAACAGACTGTCTTTGTTCTTAAATGTACTACCCCTTCCTTTTTTTTCCTAACAGATGCATACACCTTTTATTTGCCTTTTTAGGCTCTGGTCTGTTTAGAGGATTCTATTTTCATCACTTAATGAATTGTTTCTGCTGAGTTAAAGAAAAGGCAGGCTGCTCTTTTGACATGAGAATAAATCTAACAATAGAGGCATAAAATGCTTATAACTGATCTAACTAGATGTCTGGAGTTACCATCTCTGAAATTCAGTAATGAGTTTTGTTAATATGACATTAAATTGAGCACAAACCATGTGCCAAACACTGGGTATACAAGAGTAAGACTATGATCCCTGCCTTCTACAAAGAGACTTATTGCTGAGTATGGGCCTCAGCTCTATGGCTCCATAAAATCCATTTTTTCCTACACACATATAAATGATTAGGCTTAATTTACACTTACCAATTTATAAAAGGTTGAGTTTATATATATATACAGGGTTTTTTTTGTCTTTTCTAGGGCCACACCTGTGGCATATGGAGGTTCCCAGGCTAGGGGTCCAATCGTAGCTGTAGCCACCAGCCTACACCACAGCCACAGCAACCCGGAATCGGAGCTGTGTCTACAAACTACACCATAGCTCACAGCAACACCGGATCCCCAACCACTGCGTGAAGCCAGGGATTGAACCCCCAATCTCATGGGTACTAGTCAGGTTCATTAACCACCGAGCCATGACGGGAACCCCTATATTTTTGTTTATGAAGTTTATTTCAAAAAAGTAACATATATGCCAAATGCTGGTTTGTCTGTTTACAATGGAAGATAGTAATATTACCACCTAGGGTACCCCATTTCCCATACTGGGAGTTCCCGTCGTGGCTCAGTGGTTAACAAATCCGACTAGGAACCATGAGGTTGCGGTTCGATCCCTGGCCTCGCTCAGTGGTTAAGGATCCACTGTTGCTGTGACTGTGATGTAGGTCAAAGATGCAGCTCGGATCCTGCGTTGCTGTGGCTCTGGCGTAGGCTGGGAGCTGTAGCTCCAATTAGACCCCTAGCCTGAGAACCTCCATATGCCTCAGGAGCGGCCCTAGAAAAGGCAAAAAGACCAAAAAACAAAAACAAAACAAAACAAAAAAGGAGGTTATCTGGTGAGTTCAAAATCTACAACAACGAAAAACAGAACCACAATAAAGCCTTACTAATTACGTGTGTTTAACACTAAGTATACGTTCAAATGACAATGGGAAGCTGGCTTGTGTTCTCTCCGAACAGCATGGAAATTCTGCCAAATTCTTGTATGGTCTAAGTTCCACAAAGTTTCCCTCCCTACTATTAACATATTTCAAACAGCTTAAAAGGTTTTGTTTATGCTTAATTGATATTATCTCATCAGGTTAAGACTTAAACTGTGCAAGTTTTTTCCCCCAGAACAGACATTTTGACTGGGCTGGGGCAACTCCATCTAGCAAGTCTTATTTTCAGAGGGCAACTGTATCTTGAGTGAACTACGTATGATTTGAATTCATTACCCCCAGAATAAGTTCTTCAAGGATTCCAAACTTCCTGTCTTCTAATTCCACCTATCTGCAGTTTTTCCTGCAGTTTCCACAAGTAACAGTCCCTATATCAGTTCTGATGACTAAGAACTAAACCAACAAAAAAAACACCTCACGGGGAAATCATTATACAATATACAGGAAAAGCGTTCTCTCTCTCTTTTTGTTTTGGCCGCATCATGGCATCTGGACATTTCCAGGCCAGGAAGTGAACCTGGCCCACAGTAGTGACCAGAGCCACAATAGTTACAAGACTGGATCTTTTTAACTGTTGAGTCACAAGGGAACGCCCAGTAAAAGCTCTCTTAACTAACACATTGGATTATCTGATCTTTACATACTTGAATGATCAAGCCAGTTCAACTACTGTAGTATACCCATCAATTAAGTATGCTGTTTTATCACAGTCATTTAAGTGGGCTCTTTCTGTATTTTCAGAAGAGTATTGTCCCCATCTAATCAAATCCCAAATTTTAATAATAAAATAGGAAAAAACTTGAGTAATAACAGAGGATCATAAAACTGACCGCACAACAATCCTTTCCAGCTAAATGAGTAAAGAGGAGAATGTGTGTTTATCAATAATGCAAATAAGATTTCACATAATCCCTCCTAAGAAATTTATTAAAATCCATATCAGAAAGAAATTGTTTTAAGGAGTTCCCATAGTGGCACAGTGGAAACAAATCCGACTAGTAACCATGAAGTTCCTTCCGGGTTTGATCCCTGGCCTCACTCAGTGGGTTAAGGATCCAGTGTTGCTGTGAGCTGTGATGTAGGTCAAAGACACGGCTCAGATCTCACGTTGCTATGGTGAGGCTGAGGCGCTGTGGTGCGGCCGGCGGCTACAGCTCCAACTGGACCCTTAGCCTGGGAACCTCCTGTATTATCTTTTTTTTAAGGGCCTCACGCAGGCATATGGAAGTTCCCCAGCTAAGGGTTGAATCAGAGCTGCAGCCGCTGGCCTACACCACATTACAGCAACACCAGATCCGAGGGTACGTCTGTGACCTATAATACACCACAGCTTGCAGCAATGCCAGATCCTCGACCCACTGAGAAAGGCCCGGGATCAAACCCACATCCTCATGGATACTAGTCAGGTTCGTTAACTACTGAGCCACAATAGGAACTCCACATTCCTAACTCTTTTCCCCTAATGTGTTAATAAAATTAAACAGTGAGGTCTCCTTAACATAGCCACTATGTGCATACTCTGGACATTGGAAGAATCATCGGAACAATCTTCACTATCTCTCTTTTTTTTTTTTTTTGGTCTTTTTAGGGCTGTATCCGAGGCATATGGAGGTTCCCAGGCTGGGGGTCGAATCAGAGCTACAGCTGCCGGCCTACACCACAGCCATACAGCAATGCATATCTGAGCTGCATCTGTGACCTACACCAGAGCTCACAGCAACGCCAGATGCTTAACTCACTGAGCCAGGCCAGGGATAGAATCCACAACCTCATGGTTCCTAGTCAGATTCATTTCCACTGAGCCATGACAGTAACTCCCCTATCATCTTTTTTTAAAAGAACAAAATTACGCTGAATTATAGCCATCCAAATTACCTCATGTAAACAAAATTCCATCAGAAGCAGTAAAGAGGGAGTCCCCTTCGTGGCTCAGTGGGTCCCGACTAGGACCCATGAGGATGTGGGTTCAATTCCTGGCCTCACTCAGTGGGTTAAGGATCTGGCATTGCTATGAGCTGTGTGTGGTGTAGGTCACAGACGAGGCTCAGAGCCAGCATTACTGCGACTGTGGTGTAGGCCAGCAGCTGCAGTTCCAGTTCAACCCCTAGGCTGGGAACCTCCATATGCCATAAGTTCGGCCCTAAAAAGCAACAACAACAAAAAGAAGCAGTAAAGAAAAACAGGTATCCTGTTTCTCTTCAGCAACTTAAATTTTAGACACCAACAAAACTGAATGAGAAAAGGGCAATAAATGCTAAATACGACTCCCTCAAGTCCACTGGCATTCTTCAAAGACAAAATTAATGGCTTTTTCTCTTTGTTCCATAAACTCATTTATTTTTCAAAAGCCTTCCATGTGGCAATATTGTGCTTGGTACAGGAGATGGAGACTCTTCCTGCCCTTAAAGAACTAATATGCTTAGTCAGATAAATTAGCCCAATCAGGTACCAGCCTTTTGATTCTAAACATTCTTCTTTGTGTGCTCTCATTCATATGCCAGGCAGATTATCTCTTAAATCCTTTCCGTATACCTCAACTGCCTGTTAGGCATTTCCATCTGGATGTCCTCTTCAAATCTATAATTCAACATGTTGAAAACAAACAACTTCCCCAGCAAATACGCTCTTCCTCCTATGTTCCATCTGCCTCTTTTCAGGAGAAAGAGCTAAAAAAAAAAAAAAACTATCTTTGAAACCACCACACCAAAGTTTGTTAGTTCAATCTCAGAAATACCTTTGTCTCCTGATCGCATGCTTCATTTCTACAATCAGAGACCTAGACCATATCCCCAGTGTCCATCACCTGGAATGTTACAACAGTTTTACTACTCTAGGCTACATGCCCTACCATTCTGTGCATGTGTAATAATCATAACTTATTTGTACATTAAAAAATTAAAGCCCAGGATGGAGTTCCCATCCTGCTCAGTGGTTAACAAACCCGACTGCTATCTATGAGGACACAGGTTTGATCCCTGGCCTTACTCAGTGGGTTAAGGATCCGGCGTTGCCATGAGTTGGGGTGTAGGTGACAGACACAGCTCAGATCTGGTGTTACTGTGGCTGTGGTGTAGGTCAGCAGCTGTCACTATGATTCGACCCCTAGCCTGGGAACCTCCTCATATGCTGTGGGAGCGGCCCTAAATAGACAAAAGAAAAAAAAAGCACAGGAAAAAAAACTAGAAAAAAACTCAGCTAGTATAATTACTAGCACTGGGGTAGTAGTAGGATTATGAACAAATTTCTATAGTTTTTATATTTTTCTTAACTTCTTCCCAAATTTTCTTCATTAAGCGTCATAACATTAACAGGGAAAGGAGTATCTCCCCTCATCCCAATTCTATTTACATTCCTCAAAGAGGTTGGTAGCATCCTGACTAGTCTCTGAAACTATCAAGAAGGAAGAATTTTTTCAGGATGGTCATATTCTATGCAGGGATGCATCCCAATCAAAACTCAAACAGTTCAAGACTAATTTTCCCAGCATAATAATCATAGTTAATATTTCTGAGCATACAGTACGCCCTAGGCATTTTCCTCAGAGTTTTACATGCTACTAATAACATGTAATACAACAATCCAATGCACTAGGTGAATTATCATTAGTCCATTTTTACCTTTTTTCTCTTTTTTCTTTTTTTTTTTGTCTTTTTGCCTTTTCTAGGGCCACTCCCGTGGCATATGGAGGTTCCAGGCTAGGGGTCAAATCGGAGCTGTAGCCGCCGGCCTACACCACAGTCACAGCAACAGCAACTCGGGATCCGAGCCACGTCTTCGACCTACACCACAGCTCATGGCAACGCCGGATCCTTAACCCACTGAGCAAGGCTAAGGATCGAACCTGCAACCTCATGGTTCCTAGTCAGATTCGTTAACCACTGCGCCAGGACAGGAACTCCCATTAGTCCATTTTCAATCGAGGAAACAAAAGCAGAGAGATCACTTCTCCAAGGTCACCTAGTAGTAAATGCTGGATTTAAGATCTGAACTATAGTCATCTAACCCTAGAGGCACACTTAATCACTTTGCTACAAGGCTTTTCAGAATGCACAATTCTACAACTACTTTAGCTATCTTTTTAAAATCTGCTCTCCCCTAAGCATTATCCTTATTTATTTATTTACTAGTCTTTTTAGGGCCACACCCATGGCATGTGTAAGTTCCCAGGCTAGGGGTCGAATAAGAGCTGCTGCTGCCAGCCTACACCACAGCCAGAGCCAACATCAGATCTGAGCAGAGTCTGCAACCTACACCACAGCTGAAGGCAAGGCTGGATCCTTAACCCACTGAGAAAGGCCAGGGATCAAACCTGAGTCCTTCTGGATACTAGTCTGGTTCGTTAACTGATGAGCCATGAAGGGAACTCCTAAAGCAAGAAGTGTGTGTGTGTGTGTGTGTGTGTGTGTGTGTGTGTGTGAACCCCTAAAGCAAGAAGTGTGTGTGTGTGTGTGTGTGTGTACTCCTAAAGAAGTGTGAGTGTGTGTGTGTGTGTCTTTTTGCTATTTCTTTGGGCCGCTTCCGCGGCATATGGAGGTTCCCAGGCTAGGGGTCCAATCGGAGCTGTAGCCACCAGCCTACGCCAGAGCCACAGCCACGCGGGATCCGAGCCGCGTCTGCAACCTACACCACAGCTCACGGCAACGCCGGATCATCAACCCACTGAGCAAGGGCAGGGACCGAACCCGCAACCTCATGGTTGCTAGTCGGATTCGTTAACCACTGCGCCACAACGGGAACTCCCTAAAGCAAGAAGTCTTGATTTTAACTTCTCAACATGTAAAATTCCCAGAATTAAACAAACTTGAGTAAAATGTGATTGCACTATGACAGATAGACTTACAGCATGGGTCGGACTTGAGCTGGATTTCTGAGGTATGAAGCAAGCTGAAAATGCAAAAGTAATGGGGTACAGGACTCTGAGTAGACACTAACTTGAACCAAGTCAGAAAAGACCAATAGAACAGGTAGGGCAGGAGTTCCCATTGGGACTCAGAGGTGATAAAATAGATACTACCAACTAGTATCTATTAGGATGTAGGTTCCACACCTGGTCCCACTCAGTGGGTTAAGGATCCAGCATTGCCATGAGATGCAGCTAGGATCTGGTGTGGCTGTGCCTCTGCCCTAGGCCAGCAGCTACAGCTTAGATTTGACCCCTCGCCTGGTAACTTCCACATGCCACAGGTGTGGCCCTATACAGAAAAAAAGAACAGATAAGACAAAAGGTGGTAAGATTTAACGTCAGTCATTGAGGAAGCATGGGAGGTTTCCCTCAAAGAGACTTAGCTGGGTGTGAAGTGAAATGGAATGGGAAAAGATCAGCTGGCTGCTTACAATCAGAATGTGGCTAGAGTAAAATAAAATTTTTAAGTCTTTTACATGTTACATTAGGCTCCAGTATACTTTCTATACTGGTTACAGTTGGTTTTTTTAAACCCATAAATGTGACTTACTTATTACTCTATCTACCTACGTATTCATCTATCTTGATTAAATTTCACTGGATTCAGCCCATCATCTCGGCCTACCAAGATTATTTTTAGATGCTGATTCTGTCATGGAACTTAATTATGCTTTCTAACTTCATTTCATCTTCAATTTTTTAAAATATCTTTTACTGTTTTGTCATAAAAGTAATACCCTTTATTGTTTAAAAAATATAGACAGATGGAGAAGTAAAAATAAAATTGTCAATAATCTATATTACCATTACCCAAAAACATATCACTGTTCACAGGTAATACTAAACTTAGAGGAATTTATGCCTAAATAATGGCTTTTTTTTTTTTTGTCTTTTTGCTATTTCTATTTCTTGGGCCGCTCCCGCGGCATATGGAGGTTCCCAGGCTAGGGGTCGAATCGGAGCTGTAGCCACCAGCCTACGCCAGAGCCACAGCAACGCGGGATCCGAGCCGCGTCTGCAACCTACACCACAGCTCACGGCAACGCCGGATCGTTAACCCACTGAGCAAGGGCAGGGAGCGAACCTGCAACCTCATGGTTCCTAGTCGGATTCGTTAACCACTGCGCCACAACGGGAACTCCAATAATGGCATTTTAATGGACTCATACTATACATTGTTTTTTTTTTCTTCAACACTAGTATTTTTATAGTTCATGTGTGTACCACCATTTATCACTTAAGTCCGTGTTTCTGGGGGACTGGTTTCTAATGAAGGTTTCTAACTTTGCTTTCTTATACATGCTATTTAGGACAATGTTCTACAAATGAAATTGCTGGTTCAAAGGATGCATAACTTTTAAGACTTAACACAGTGTCAAATTCTGCTGAAGAAAATTTGTTCCAATTTACATGCCTATCATTTGTGTAGGAATAGTCACAATTATTGTATCTTACAATCTAAATACAACTTTTTGAGGGTCAGTTAGGGGAAATAAAGTACTTTGTTTATTCGATTGCAATCCTTTCATTACTACTATGGTTGAATAAAATTTTTCATGTTTTTTTAATAATATCTTAAAATTTAATTACTACGGCATCTGTAGGTATCTTCATCTTAGTTATCACTAACAGGAAGAGAGCTTGGATGACACTCTCAATAGTTAATCTTAATCTTATTAACATAAACAGTTAACCTTAATCTTCCAAAAAAGAGGGAATACATCCTAACTGATTTCTATGAGACCAGCATTACTTTGAAACCAAGGCCAAAGACTACAAGAAAACTACAGACCGATACAAAAATCATCAACAAAATAGTAGCAAACTTAATTCGATAGTATATTAATATAGATTATACACCATGATCAAGTGAGATTTATTCCTAGAATAACAGAACAGTTTAGCATTCAAAAATCAGGGAGTTCCCGTCATGGTGCAGAGGTTAACGAATCTGACTAGGAACCATGAGGTTGCGGGTTCGGTCCCTGCCCTTGCTCAGTGGGTTGACGATCTGGCGTTGCCGTGAGCTGTGGTGTAGGTTGCAGACGAGGCTCGGATCCAGCGTTGCTGTGGCTCTGGCATAGGCTGGCAGCTACAGCTCCGATTGGACCCCTAGCCTGGGAACCTCCACATGCCGCGGGAGCGGCCCAAGAAATAGCAAAAAGACCAAAAAAAAAAGAAAAAAGAAAAAAAAAATCAATCAGTGTAATACACATTAAGAGAATGAAGTATAAAAACAAACAAACCAAAAAAAACCCTCACATGATCACCTCAGTTGATGCAGAAAGGGTATTTGAAAAATTCAACAACCTTTCATGATTTAAAAAAAAAAAGGAGCGTCGTGGCGCAGTGGTTAACGAATCCGACTAGGAACCATGAGGTTGCGGGTTCGGTCCCTGCCCTTGCTCAGTGGGTTAACGATCCGGCGTTGCCGTGAGCTGTGGTGTAAGTTGCAGACGCGGCTTGGATCCCGCGTGGCTGTGGCTCTGGCGTAGGCCAGTGGCTACAGCTCCGATTCGACCCCTAGCCTGGGAACCTCCATATGCTGAGGGAGCGGCCCAAAGAAATAGCACACACACACACACAAAAAAAGCACTGGACAGGAGGTTCCCATGTTGCACAGTGGGTTAAGGATCCATCATTGCCAAAGCTATGGTGCAGGCTGCAACTGCAGCCTGGGTTTGATCCCTGGCCCAGGAACTTCCAAATGTGGCAGATGCAGCCAAAAAAAAACCCAAAAAACAAAAACAACAAGAACACAACAGGAATTCCCATTGTAGCACAACTCGGAAATGAATCCGACTAGGAACCATGAGGTTGAGGGTTTGATCCCTGGCCTCGCTCAGTGGGTTAAGGATCTGGTGTTGCCATGAGCTGTGTTGTAGGTCACAGACACAGCTCGGATCCTGCATCGCTGTGGCTGTGGTGTAGGCCAGCAGCTGCAGCTCCAATTCAACCCCTAGCCTGAGTGAGAACCTCCATATGCAGCAAGTGCAGCCCTAAAGAGCAAAAAAAAAAAAAAAAAAAAAAAAAAGAGAGAGATAATTGTTACACAGCTTAGGTCACAACTACAGCTCAGAACTGATCTCTGGCCCTCAAACTTCCCTATGACACTGATGTAGCCATAAGAAACAGAAAATAATGACTGTTGGCGAAGATGCGGAGAATTTGGAATCCCTGGGCATTATTGGTGGGAATATAAAATGGTGCGGCCATTGTGCAAAATGTATGGTGGTTTCTTCAGAAATTAAACAGAATTACTATATGATCCAGTAAGTCCACTTCTGGATACACACCCAAAAGAATTGAAAGCAGGGACTTAAAGAGCTATTTGTATCCATGGTCAGAGCAGCATTATTTACAATAGGTGCAAGCAACCCAAGAATCCATTAAGGGATTGATGAACAAATTGTGGTATACAAACAAAATGGAATATTATTCAGCCTTAAAAAGCAAAGAAATTTGACACATGCTACAAACTCAATGAATCTTGAAGCTATATTATGCTAAGTGAAAAAAGCAAATCCCAAATAGATATATTTCCTGGAGTTACTGTCGTGGCTCAACAGATTACAAACCGAACTATCCATGAGGATGCAGGTTCGATCCCTGGCTTTGCTCAGTGGGTTAGGGATCCGGTGTTGCCATGAGCTGAGGTGTATGTAAATCACATACTTGGCTGGGATCTGACATTGCTATGGTTGTGGTGTAGGCCAGCAGCTGTAGCTCCAATTTGACCCTTAGCCTGGGAACCTCCATATGCCGCAGGTGCGGCCCTTTAAAGAAAAGGAAAAAAAAGAACGGATAAATTCAAATATCCCCCATTTCTATTTTATCAAGTCACTATTAAAGAGAGTGACTAGAATACTTCCTAAGTCTGGAGATTTTAAAACCCAAGCTTTATCACACTGGAGAAAAGGACTACAATGCTGAAGCAGCTGTGTAATAGAGTGAAGTAACATGCCTTTTGGCTGTGGATTCAAACCTCTGCGCCCATCATTTGCCAGCTAAGCTCTCTGAGTCTTGATTTTATTTAATCACTCAACTGAAATGACTGAGTACTCAGGTTTAGCACCAACAACTGTGCAATATAGCTTAAAAAAAAATGTGGCAAACAATGTCTAACAAAGTTTACCATCTTAACCATTTTATAAGTGCAGTTCTGTGGCATTAAGTATATTTACACTGCTGGGCTATGATCACCAACATCCATCAACAGAACTCACTTCATCTTGCAAAACTGAAACTGAACCTATTAAACAATAGCTCCCCATCCCCCCCCTCCTTCCCTCCAGCCCTGGACAACCATCATTCTACTTCCTGTCTCTGTGCAATATAGCTTTCATAATGTATTTTCTGTTTGAAAAAGCAAAATCAGAGCGTGGTAATGGCATGAAGGTATACGAATAGATCAATGGAACAGAATAAAGTCCAGAAATAGACCTACATACATATGACTAATTGATTTTCAGCAAGGCACAAAAGCAATTTCTAAATTCAATGAGAGAGGAGTCTTTTCAACAAATGATGCTGGAACACTTAGACTTTTTTTTTTTTGTATTTTTGCCTTTTCTAGGGCCGCACTCACAGCACATGGAGGTTCCCAGGCTAGGGGTCAAATCGGAGCTGTAGCCGTCAGCCTATGCCAGAGCCACAGAGCAACATGGGATCAGAGCCATGTCTGTGACCTACACCACAGCTCACAGCAACGCCAGATACTTAACCCACTGAGCAAGGCCAGGGATCGAACCCACAACCTCATGGTTCCTAGTTGGATTCGTTAACCACTGAGCCACACGACAGGAACTCCGAAGTGTTCATTTTTTTTTTAACAAAAGAACTTCCATCTATCCCTCACACAGTATACAAAAATTAACTCCGAATAGATCATAGATTTAAATGTAAAACCTAAAACAATGACATCTCTAGAAGAGAATATTAAAAAATCTTTGTGCACTTGGGTTGGCCAGATTTCTCAGATATAACATGAAAAACATAATCAATAAGAGAACAAGTTGACAGGAGTTCCTGCTGTGGTGCAACGAGATCGGCAATGTCTTAGGAGTGGCTGGGCCTCAGGTTGGATCATAGTGGGTTAAGGATCTGTTGCTGCAAGTTGCAGCGTAGGTTGAAGACAAAGCTCGGAGCTGGCATGGCTGTGGCTGAGGCTGTGGTGTAGGCCAGCAGCTGCAGCTCTGATTTGACCCCTGGCATGAGAACTATTCGCTGCACCTGCGGCCCTAAAATAAAAAAAGTTGATAAATTGAACTTTATCAAAATTAAGAAGTTGTATTCTTCAAAAGACACTATTAAGAAAATAAAAAGACAAGCCACAGCCTAGGAGAATACATGCCAACAAGCTATGGCTTGGCTGCTCTTGTGCCCATCTAGTAATGTAGGACTTTTCTTTCCTGTTAATGTCTCACTCAGTTTTTCCTTGAAGTTCTTGATGTCTCTTTTGAGTACATCAACAGTTCTATCTAGTGTGTTACTGCCACCATGTTGTTCTGCCTCAGTTCATCTTTGTCATGATATGCTCCCTACAGGCTAGCGGAAGGCACTTCAGGCTTTCTCTGTGCCCACATCACCACAATGGAATCTGTGCCATGGCCAGGGTGTTCTCTCCAGAGATCCTAAGTGAACCAGAGGCAGAATGTATCTAACCTAAAAGTGATACAGAAGCTCCCCAGTGGCCTAGCAGCTAAGGACCTGGCGTTGTCACTGCTTTGACTCAGGTTACTGCTACAGCTCAAGTTTGATCCCTGGTCCAGGAATTTCCATACACAGCAGGTGTGGCCAAAAAAAAAAAAAAAAAAAAGTGATACATATCACCATCCCCAATCTGTCTACCCTTTGCCATTTAAGCCACAACATTTAAAAAAGGAAAAGAAGAATATATTTGATAAAGGGCTTGGGTCCAGAAACACGCACACACCTCTCTCAAAAATCATCAATGAGAAGACAAACAATCCAAGTTTTTTAAACCGGCAAGAGCTGAAAAAAGATACTTCCCCAAAGAAAATATACAGTTGGTAAATAAGCACATGAAAAGATACTCAGCATAATGTCATTAGGGAAATGCAAATGAGAAACACAATGAGCTGCTACTAATTTTAGAATGGCTAAAATTTTTTAAACTGGCCAGACCAAGTGTTGATCAGGAGGCAGAAAACTAGAACTCTCATACATTGTTGGTAAGAAGGTAAAATGATACAACTACTCTAAAAAACCTGACATGTGACCCAGCCATTCTACCTAGATAGTCACACAAAGACTTTAAAACATGGATGTTCAGAGCAGCTTTGTTTTTACTAGCCAAAACTGGAAACAAGCCAAATCTACCAACAGGTGAATGAACAAACAAAACATGATAAAGCTATACAATAAATACTCAGCAATAAAAGGAACTAATTATTAAAATATACAACAGCATAAAAGAATTTCAAAATAATTTTATTGGGTAAAAGAAACTAAAATGAGGAGTTCCCATTGTAGCTCAGCGGTAAATAAACTCAACTGGTATCCATGAGGACATGAGTTGAATCCCTGGCCTCCCTCAGTGGGTTAAGGATCTGGTGTTGCCATGAGCTGTTGTGTAGGTCGCAGACACGACTCGGATCCCGCATTGCTGTGGCTGTGGTATAGACCAGCAGCTACAGCTGTGATTCCACCCTTAGTCTGGGAACTTCCATATGCCCTGGGTGCCGCCCTAAAAAGACAAAAAACAAAAACAAAAAAAGAAATAAACAAAGAAACAAACTAAAATGAGACTGTAGGAGTTTCCAGTCATGGCACAGTGTTTAACGAATCCTACTAGGAACGATGAGGTTGCAGGTTCGATCCCTGGCCTCACTCAGTGGGTTAAGGATCTGGCGTTGCCATGAGCTGTGGTGTAGGCTGCAGATGAGGCTCAGATCCCACATTGCTGTGGCTCTGGCATAGGCTGGCAGCTACAGCTCTGATTAGACCCCTAGCCTGGGAACCTCCATATGCCACGGGAAGCAGCCCTAGAAAAGGCAAAAAAGACAAAAATAATAAATTAATTAATTAATTAAATGAGACTGTATAATTTATTTAGGTAAAATTCTAAAAATGCAATCTAATCTGTAGAGGCAGAAACCAGCATAGCTGAGTGAGGATGGAAGGTTGGGTAGGGGGGGGAAGAGGAAATACAATGGAATAGGAAAAAAGTTCTAGGGGTGATGGATACACTCATTAGCTTAATTATGGTTTCATGGCATACAGTATGCCAAGGCTTATCAAATTGTTCTTTTAAAATATGAGCAGTTTACTGTATGTTAATTTTACCTCAGTAAACCTTTTTTTAAAAAAATGACAACAGGAGTTCCCATCGTGGCTCAGAAGTTAACGAACCGGACTAGCATCCCTGAGCACACAGGTTCGATCCCTGGCCTCACTCAGTGAGTTAAGGAACCAGCATTGCCATGAGCTGTGGTGTAGGTTGCAGATGCGGCTCAGATCTGGTGTTGCTGTGGCTCTGGCATAGGCCAGAAGCAACAGGTCCGATTAGACCCCTAGCCTGGGAACCTCCATATGCTGTGGGTGTGGCCCTAATAGGACAAAAAGACCAAAAAAAAAAAAGAGGATAATAAGAATTGTGGTTGTATCAGTGAAAAAAAATCCTAATTCTCACTGCTTCATTCAAACTCTGTAAAGGAGAGAAGCATAATGTCGACCAAACCACACTTTTGTGAGAATTTTAAAAAGGCAATGATTAAGATCATATTTTTTTAGATGGGTGCTCATATCAGATTACAATGATACACTAGTCTTGAATTTTGTTAGTAAATAGATATGTCAAAGTTCAGAACTTTATTGATATTATAGCTCTCATATAAAATCACATGAATGGATTATTATCATTATTTTGATCCTCAGCTAACATCCTCAACTGAGAGGGAGTTTCCAGCTTACAAGTTTCAAGCTGGAAAGCGAATCGGCTAGATAACCCCCAAACATAAGATTCTACAATTTTGGGAGTTCCTGTTGTGGTACAGTGGAAATGAACCCGGACTAATACAGTGAGGATGTGGGTTCAATCCCTGGCCTTGCTCAGTGGGTTAAGGATCCGGAGTTGCTGTGAGCTGTGATATAGGTCCGGTGTAGGTCTCACACTCGGCTCAGATTCCCATGCTGCTGTGGTGCAGGCCAGCAACTTCAGCTCCAATTAGACCCCTAGCCTGGGAACTCCCACATGCCACAGGTGCAGCCCTAAACAACAACAACAAAAATATTCTACAATTTTACAAAAACATGGGTCACTTTTTTCCCAATGACTCAAATCCAACGTGTTATTAAGATTACTTTGGATATATGCATATTTCAACATAATGGAATACATAATTTAAATGCCAAACAATAAACCAATTTAAAGCCAACAACTAAATGAATAAAAAATATCTAATACAGAATGATCTATTAGTTGCAACAGTCAAGCCCATTACAATTACTATAAACCCCAAAAGGCATCCATATTGCTTCAACATAATAGAAATTAACTGTAAATTACACTTCCAGTCTACAAAGCTCATCACAGGCTCTGTGAATCTAAAACTATGCTAGCAAATGCTCTGCAGGCATTTAAAAAACTTTTTTCTTTCAATGAGCTGTATATTGACAGGAAAATGCAGGAAAATCATACTACACGAAATACTTCTTTAAAACAATATTCAATATAGAAAAGAAATAAAGTGACACACTGGATACCTATCTGCTGTTACCAAAAGCTTTGCCCGGCAGTGTTATACTGGCCCATTTGATCCTCACAACCACCTATGCTTCTATTACCCCCAATTTTATAGACATGAATATAGATTGAAAGCAGGGTGTAAGGTCACAAGAATGTTAGAAGGAGGATTTTAAAGTGAACCTCTTAACTTTAAATGTACTTTCTATTGTTTACGCTGTTCATTTCTTAAGACAATAAAACGTATAAGACTGACAAACATGATGTTTTACCCACGTTTACTGTTAGAACTTTAAAGGATAATTTGCTCTAGATTTGACACTTTCATTTACCAAGTCCTATAAACACTGAAATCAAGATTTCACTACAAAGGAAAGAGCCAAGTAAGGATAGTGAGCATAACAAGTAATTTAAACAAATAATTTTAGCTCAAATTAGTAGAGTGGTTTCCACTGGGATGGGCATTTACCCTAGAGGGATAAATGATAACCTATCAAGGGGCAGAAATATAATATTGAAACTTTTATTTAAATTTCAAAAGTCTCATCTCTTTCACGCTTCTGTTTACTTGTAATTTATATATTGGTATTCATAACTAAAACATTTAATATTCATTTATTTCAACAAGCATACACAAGGCAAATGTTTGGAGATGATTTAGAAAATAATCCTTAGCAAATGTTTCCAAACAGAATTAGATAATTTTGGAGGAGAATCGCACTTTAAAGATCATCTCATTTAAACAGCAATGTGAGGCCCCATAATTTCCAAACAGAATTAGATAATTTTGGAGGAGAATCACACTTTAAAGAGCATCTCATTTAAACGGCAATGTGAGGCCCCTGATGTGGCCCAAGGTAATACATCCATTCAGTGACACTTTATTTGAAAACATTTAAACCAACAACATAAGAAAAAGTTAACTAATGGAAAGTACTAAGGTCTTTCTGGTTATCCACCCATAAAGTAGTCTTTCCAAATATTCCCTTATCTCGCCAAAGAAACAATGATCAACCAATGTTTGTTGGAAATGAATACATTGACAAATCTCTCCAAGCAACAATCACTAAATTGTATCATACACTCCAGTGGCTTCAGGTTAGGCTGCAACTCACTCACTACAGTATGATCTGCTTCTTGAGAACCCCAAAGCGGCATTTAATTTTAACATTACAAGGTTACAATGATTAGACATAATCAAATTTTAATGACATTTTTTGTTTTGTTTTTAGGGCTCCACCTTCAGCATATGTAAATTCCTGGGCTAGGGGTCGAATCAGAGCTGTAGCCACCGGCCTACACCACAGCCAGAGCAACGAGGGATATGAGCCGCAATGGGAATAGCAATGCTGGATCCTTAACCTACCAAGTGAGGCCAGGGATAGAACCCGAGTCCTCATGGATACTAGCTGGGTTTGTCTCCACTGAGCCACAGTGGGAACTCCTTAATGACTTTTAACTAGTCATTTGACTTGTGGGGTTTTTTTGCCGATCCCTGGCACATGTGGTTCCACATGGAGTTCCCAGGCCAGGGATCAGATCTGATCCACAGTTTTGACCCATGCTGCAGCTGTGGCAATACTGAATCCATTATACCGGGCCAGGGATCAAACCTGCATCCCAGCACTCCAGAGATGCTGCCGATCCTGTTGCACTGCAAAGGAAACTCCATAACATTTTTTAATAGAGGTACAAGTAAAGGCAAATCTCATAGGAAAAAAAGTAACACACATGAATTATTTAATTATGGTAATGTTCAACATGTACCGATATAGAAAACTGTCCTCAATGTGTTTAATTAAAATGTAAATTGCAGAAGAATATGTATTTTAATTTTTAAAAATACACAAGACCCTGGGAGTGACTTGAGGAACTGAAGGCAGAAAAGGGCTTTTACTTTTCCCTTAAACATTTCTGGGTCTTTATACATTTTACTGTGAGCACTGCTTTCATCATTTAATTTTTTTTTTAATTAAAAGTATTGAAGATTTTGCTACCTGCACAATTTAATATCTTTGCTTTTTTGTTGTTGTTGTTGTTTGTCTCTTTAGGGCCACACCCGCAGCATATGGAGGTTCCCAAGCCAAGGGCGTAATCAGAGCTATACCTGCCGGCCTATGCAACAGCCACAGAAACGCCAGATCTGAGTCGCATCTGCAACCTACACCACAGCTCACAGCAATGCTGGATCCTTAACCCATTGAACAAGGCCAGGGATTGAACCCGCAACCTCATGGTTCCTAGGGTCGGATTTGTTTCTGCTGTGCTGTGCCATGACCAGAACTCCCTATCAATGCATTTTCTTTCTTTTTTTTTCTTTCCTAGGGCCATTCCCAAGGCATATGGAGGTTCCCAGGCTAGGGGTCGAATTGGAGCTTTAGCCGCCAGCCTACGCCAGAGCCACAGCAACGCAAGATCCAAGCCGCGTCTGCAACCTACACCACAGCTCACAGCAATGTCAATACATTTTCAATGAAATACTATGCAGTTCTTTTTTAATGTCGTAAAGATGTGTGTGTTCCATATGAAAAGATATCTACAATACATTATGTGAAATAAGCAAGTTTTAGTATATAGGGAGTTCTCGTTGTGGCACAGGGGAAGCGAAATCTAATATCCATGAGGACGAGGGTTTGGTCCCTGGACTTGCTCAGCAGGTTAAGGATCCAGCCTTGCCGTGAGATGTGATATAGGTTGCAGATATGGCGGGAATCCTGCATTGTTGTGGCTGTGGCACAGGCCAGCAACTGTGACTCCAATTCAACTCTTGTCCTGGGAACTTCCATGTGCCTTGGGTGCGGCCTTTAAAAAAAAAAGAAAAAAGTTCTAGTATATAATCTTGACACTATTTTTCAAAAAACAGTATATCATATAGAAAAATTCTCTAACTATACATTCCCAAACTGTTAACCTAAGAAAACATAGTACAGGGAGTACGCGGCTCAGATCCTGCCGTGCTGCGGCTATGGCATAGGCCAGCAGCTGTAGCTCCGATTGGACCCCTAGCCCTCTAGCCTGGGAATCTCCATATGCCACAAGTGCGGTGCAAAAAAGAAAAAAAAAATTGTTTATGAATACATACATATCATGGATCAAAACACAGTGTAGGAAATGCTGATATAAGAAAAACAGCATCTGGAGTCAAAGACTTCACCACAGCTCACTAGCTGTGTGATCTTGGAAGTTACTTAATTTCCCTGGATCTCAGTTTTCTATCTGTAAAAGGAAAATACCACAATGTACCCAAGTGTATGACACACAAAAGATGCTCAATAAATTAAGTATCTCTCTATTTTTCATACGGTTTCTCTGTTGGCTTATGTCAGCAATAAAATTTTTAGTAATCTATTTTTTATACTGTCTTGCAATCCATGTTCAGGTTTGGGTATGGTATTAACCATATCCAAAACAAATGCTTCAATCTAGCAAAGCAAACTTTGTTGAAAAAAATCATGACTTTAAATATTTTAGAATTGAAGTAACCAGGGAAAATTCGCAGAAAATATAATAAAATTAAGATTCTACTCTTAGTTACTCAAGATACAAAGGACAGTAAGGCCCAATTGAGACAATGCTTTAGCAAAGATCCTGGTGTTCTCCTTACTTGCTGCAAATAATAAATCCTTCCTTCTTCAAAAACAAAAAAAAAAGAACAAAAACAAACCAAAACAAAACAGTAAGACTTGACCTATACTGAGAAGCAGCATAAACTTGTTCACAAAAAAAGGTCCCTATATCTTCATAAAGATAGGTTAAGTCTTGATATTCTCAAGAAGTCTAATCAGGTATTTATGGAAGAGAGGAGACAAAAGATCCAACAAATTCTGATTGACCAGCCATTAAGTGCCAGGGACCAATCTAGGCACCGGGTAAATAAAAGTCAGCACCCTCATGATGCTTACATTCCAGGTGAGGATAGAGGCAAAGTGACATATCAGACAGTAGTCCGTAATTAAAAGAAATATAAAGCAGTGTTAAGGAGTCAGAAGAAGATGGGAAGTGCTGTTTTATATACATACAATGGTCAAGGAAGACCTCTGGGAGAGGTGACAGGTATCTAGAATTGAGTAAAAACAAAGCACTTTTTTTTCCTTTTTTTTTTCTTTTTTAGGGCCTTACCTGCAGCATATGAAAGTCCCCAGGCTAGGGGTTAAATTGGAGCTGCAGCTGCTGGCCTATGCCACAGCCACAGCAACACCACATCCCCGTATCTGAGTTAGATCTTGGAACTACGCCATAGCTTTCAGTAACGCTGGATAATTAATCCACTGAACAAGGCCAAGGACCAAACCTGCATCTTCACGGATACCAGTCGGGTTCTCAACCCACTAAGCCACAATAGGAACTCCCAAAACAAGCACATTTTAGTTTTCCAATGCCCTTGCAGTCTTGAAACAAGTGGTGTTTTCTACTTAGATTTTTACTAACATTGTTCAGAAAAGCATGATCCACAGGTAGACACAGACATCACTAGGGATCACAGTATAAGACACCAGGTACCACAGCAAATGACAGCACCCAAAGTTTCCACTGCTTCACAGATCACATTTATAATATGTTTTGGTCATATGCACTGAAAAGCTGGCTTCTATTATACTACCTGTAATCTAGTTTCAATTTAGACATCTCCCAAGAGAAGACAGAACAAGAAAAAAAGCTAATCCATTTAATAAAAATCCTTTAAAATAAATAAATGAAAGAGGTAACATTCAAGAGTCTTCATGGGCCACTAACTTCAAGCTAGGAAGACATCCTCTCCATCTCAACATCTGCAAACTATGGTCTTACTAGACTGCTAACTCTAATTCAGGACTACACATGCCTCCTATTTTCTCCCTCCATCATCATTAGCCCTCATTCCACACAAAATCCAAAATCTTCTATCCTGTTCCTTTCCAGTAATTTCTTACAGTAGAACTGCTTTTTAACATACTAGCTTTTACATTAGGTGTTCCTTTTGAAGCACTCATCTCCTGAGTATATCATGAAGTTCCTACAATATAATTCATCAACCAAATTTGTTCTGTGGGCCAGACACACTCTATTAATTGCCAAGTACCAAGTACATAAAATGACTAAATAAGCTCTTGTTACCTTGTAAGTCAATACGAGACAAACACTGAAGAAGAAAAAAAGAGAGAGAGACAAACAAGGAAACAAACACTTAGGTACAATGCCTATTTACAAGATACTATTGGAGTATATAATCTAAGCGAAAGAATCATCTCATTCTGTCTGCTGAAATCAGAAAATACTCTAAAAATATCTGAGCCAGGCCTTAAAGGAGAACCCTAGGGTTAGTCAAGCAGATTGAGAGATGAACACTGGGGTGAAGGAGTTTGCCTTCAAAAAAAGTTTGGCTTGGAGTTCCCGTCATGGCACAGCAGAAACGAATCCGACCAGGAACTATGAGGTTTCAGGTTTGATCCCTGGCCTCGCTCAGTAGGTTAAGTATCCGGTGTTGCTGTGAGCTGTGGTGGAGATTGCAAACAGATCTGGCGTTGTGGGGCTTGGACATAGGCCGGCAGCTGTAGCTCTGATTAGACCCCTAGCCTGGGAACCTCCATATGCCGTGGGTGCGGCCCTAAAAAAGGACAAAAGACAAAAAAAAAAAAAAAAGTTTGGGGCGTTCCCGTCGTGGTGCAGTGGTTAATGAATCCGACTAGGAACCATGAGGTTGCGGGTTCGGTCCCTGCCCTTGCTCAGTGGGTTAAAGGATCCAGCGTTGCCGTGAGCTGTGGTGTAGGTCGCAGACTCGGCTTGGATCCCGCGTTGCTGTGGCTGTGGTGTAGGCTGGCGGCTACAACTCCGATTCGACCCCTAGCCTAGGAACCCTCCATATGCCGTGGGAGCAGCCCTAGAAAAGGCAAAAAGACAAAAAACAAAAACAAAAAAGTTTGGCTTAGGGGATGGAGTGTGGTCCAGAGCCTAGAAAGACTGCCTGTCAGGCTAAGTCTGAATTTTATCTTAGCTTTGAGGAAAAAAACCACTAAAGAATTTTACAGTAAAGTGACTAACAAGGTTACGTATATAATTTAGAAAGAACATCAAGACAGACTGTAGATAAGGCCAGTCAAAGGCAAAAGAGATTAATAAAGAGTTGCTGCAACAGAACAATTTGAAGCCTGAGCTAAGACAATGACAGCAAGAAGAGTTAATAACCACAGATAAGTGCATAGTGTCAAAAGAATACAAGCAACTAAGAGGAAATCTACCTAGGAAATTCAAAGAAAGCTTCACAGACAAGGTAACATTTGCACTGGGCCCTAAAGAGGGAAAATTTGCCATGCAGAAAATGAGAGAAAAGCATAAAACAGCACAATGAAAAGAAATAGAAATGCTTGATAACCTGAGTTCTTGCTATAGTAATTCCATCTTTTTGGAAATCAGTCACTTGGGAAATATTTACTGAAAGCCTTACATGTGTCTTGGATCTTGAAAAATTAAATGAAAATTAAGATCGTCTTTCCCAAAACAATGCACCAAAAAATTCACACACAAAATTTTAATCATAGGAACAACTGAAATACACTTTGGTCCACAGATTCCAAATGAAGAACTCCCAAGTAAGAGTAGGACGAGGGTGATGGGATTGGCTAGGTAAGAGCTGAAAAGGAAGCTGGAGGCAAGGCTGTAAAGAATTTTTATTCCAAGAAATTTGGATAACTCAAACAATTCCGGGGACATTGTTTTATTTAGTCCACACAACGATGTATTTACATAGAGAACAATAAGTACTGTTATTATTTCATTTGCAAATGAGAAAAACTAAGGTTTAAAGAAAATAACACGTTCAAGGTCATAAAGCTAGTTTAAATGGTAACGCCAGTAAGCCTATCTGATTTAGGCCCTTTGTACTCAAAATCACTAACCTAGGAAAACCTGAAATATATACAGAATTCACCTATTTTAACATTTAAAAATCTACAGTCAAAAAGGTTCCATATTTGTAGTATAATGCAATAATATTTTTTACATCCAGCTCTTTAAGTGATCCTTGTTCTGGTGGCTTTGTGTAAAAATGTTTGCCCTAGTTGAAATAAGAAATTTTAAAGGTTATAAAATGAAAACAAAAAATAAAGTATTTGTTTTCTGCTAGATGCAAAAAAAATCAAAAAATAAAAAAAAAATCTACAGTCACTGTTCAGAAATAAGTGTCTCTTAAACAAGGTTTACTCATAAAACTACTCTGTCTAGTATTCTCAAAGTATAATCATTCACCCAATAATTTCAAGTTTGTTAATGAAGTCTACTTCGAAGTCTTCAAAATATGGAGTTCCCATTGTGGCTCAGTGGTAACAAACCTGACTAGCATCCATGAAGATGCGGGCTCCATCCCAGGCCTTGCTCAGTCAGTCAAGGATCTGCCGTTGCTGTGAGCTGTGGTGTAGATTGGATCTGGCATTGCTATGGCTGTGGCTTAGTTCCACCCCTGTCTTGGGAACTTCCATATGCCACAGGTGCAACCATAAAAAGGAAAAAAAAAAAAAAGTCTTCAAAATTTGTGTTACAAATTTAACTACCATTTGGAAAACTTCAGCAATCTTGGTTCCCAAAATATAGCAAAAACTTGAGAGGATATCATCAATTTTTCTGGAAAACAAAGAAAGACTGTTTTCTGGAGTTAATCTTACCCACACTGTCTGGCAGACAGAGTTTTGAGGAAAGGAACTGAGGGAAAGAGAAAAAAAAACCCAACAACACATCCCATAGTCACTGAATACAAATTTTCATTGAATACCACTTGATCTAAATATCATTTTCTTAATACCTATTATCATTCTGATCATCTTCACAAACTTCTGAAAATTGAAAACATGCCCAGGATGAAACAAGCTTTCTCTATCCGTTCATATGTTAGTTTATTTCTTGATTTGGTGCAATTCCAAAGACAGAGCCATTTCTTTTTTAAGTGCTGCAAGAGAGAGAATATGGTCCCAGTCTTCTGCAGGAGGAATCTACCTGGCACAATCTAAGTCTCTAATACTGTCTAAATGAACACAGGAGGAAAATACTTTTGATGAAGTTAAGCATCCCAGAGAGCACAGGTCAGGCCTTTATGCTAATGTAATACCACTAACTCTTTACACATTCATTAGGTGCTCCTAGAGGGCAGGTTCCTATCTCTAGCACTTGCTGCAATGTCCAGCTTGCGAGAGCTGGACACACACACACACACACAATCAGTAGATGAATAAATCTTCTTCTGCCTTTCAAATGTGAAACCAAGAGCTATTCAGCCAAATTTGGATGTTGAAATTACCCCTACTTCATTATAAAATTAAATTTTTTTTCTGGGAGTTCCCTTGGGGTACAACAGGTTGAAGATTAGGCATTGTCACTGCTGTGACTCTGCTTCGATCTCTGGCCCAAGAACTTCTGCATGCTGCAGGTGAGGGGAAAAAAAAGTTTTTTCTGTATCTGGTAAGAAAGGATATCCTGGAGTTCCCATCGTGGCGCAGTGGTTAACGAATCCGACTAGGAACTATGAGGTTGCGGGTTCGCTCCCTGCCCTTGCTCAGTGGGTTAAAGGATCCAGCGTTGCCGTGAGCTGTGGTGTAGGTTGCAGACGTGGCTCGGATCCCGCGTTGCTGTGGCTCTGGCGTAGGCCGGTGGCTACGGCTCCAATTCGTCCCGTAGCCTGGGAATCTCCATATGCCCCGGGAGCGGCCCAAAGAAATAGCAAAAAGACAAAAAAAAAAAAAAGAAAGGATATCCTACGTTGATTTTATTTAGGCTACGAGAAAAATGTGACAAAAATATTGTGACAAATATTGCAAAGGGCTGAATATAAACTTTCTGTTCTATTGTTCCAATAAAGCATTACAAGAAGATAAAAGGTCAGAAAACAAAATATAATCTCAGTCATAATTTGCCCAAGGTTGTTAGCTAGTAAGTGATAGAGTCACAATTAGGACCCAACTCCCAATCCAATGTGCTTTCTATTACAACACACCGTCACAGATACTCCTTTTATTTATTAGTGCAAAAATGTGTTGGGAAAAGTTTAGGCCAAAAACAACCTTCATAAAAGACAAATTACAGGGAGTTCCCCTGCGGCACAGCAGGTTAAGGATCCAGTGTTGTCACGGTACAGCTCAGGTTGCTGCTGTGGCACAGGTTGAATCCCTGGCCTGGGGGCTTCCACATGCCATGGAAACAGCCAATAAAAAGACAAATTACAAAGGTACTTTCTTTTTAAAATTCATCTGTGCCCTCCTCACATATCTAGATGTCATTAAGATACAAGACATTAAAATAAAATTCAGTTAAAGTAAAATAGGAGCTATAAGCACTAGGCATAAAGCAGAATGTATATTTGGTATACTCTGATAAGCTTCAATTTGATTGGTTATACTCATTCTTTTTACCTTCTAGGAAGACAACTCAAGCTTAGAAGGCTTACCCAAAACTAACATTTCTTCTACTCTCCTCCTCACTAATCCTGGTCCAATTAGCTCCCTCTTTTCCCAAAGTATGTTTTCCTTCTCATCTCTACCTTTGACACAGGAATGCCCCTTCCACCCCCTGACATTCAGGACTCATTTTCATCCCTTCAGCCATAGTGACCTCCCAGGTCACCCTTTCTAAAGTGGCCTCTCCCAGTTACTTCTAAGTATATAATTAAAATCTATAGTTAACCTTTAAATTTATTTTTACGAATTAATTGTTGTTCCCATTAGATGTCCCATGAGAGCCCTTCTCTCTCCACTCTCTACAAGGCCTTCTTTTCCATCATTACCAAAACAGCATTGGCAATAATGTTATTTCTACTACTCCTACCAAACGGTAAACTCATCAAGGGTAAGCTGCTGTCTTATTCATGTTTCCTCAGCACTTGGTAAAGTATCTGGCACCATCCTATGGAGTCAGTAAGTTTGTAGCATAAAAGTGTATAGTAAGAATGAAGCAACACTTCACAGTGCAGGGAAAAGTTGCAGGTTGTAGAGGTAAAAAACTGGAGTGATACAATGTATGGAAAAGATTAGCAAGGACAAAATCCACTCAGAGATGAAATGCTTCTGGCTCAGCAGAGAGAAGGGAGAAAAGCAATCAATCATGTCAATTTCTGATTCTCCTCCGGACCCGAACAGCAAATTGTCCCCCCAAATTATCACTCTGGAACACCGCAATTTATTCAGCACACTCAACTACTGATTGAGAGCCCAAATGCTAATATACTATGATTATTTTGCATTCTCTAAGGAGCATCAGGTGAGAAGCAGAGGGGTGGCTCCAAAACCTGATTAGAACAAACAAGCAGAGGCAGAAATAATAATGGCACATCTTTATTTAAAAAAAAAAAAAAACCCTCGGCGTGATAATAGAAACGAAACCGAACATACCAAGAAATATGTAATAATAGGTTAGGACCCACTATGGCAAAGAAATGGTCATAGAACTGCCAAGAGAGACCACACTCCACATCTTTCCCAACCCTCTTCGACTTAAAGGCCCTAATAACCTCAAGGATCACAAGTCTCATTTCTGGCAGCACAATTTTCAACGGAGCATACAAGAGGAGAAAGAACAGCTTAAATGTCAAAAAGGCGAGGGTGGGGGGGGAGCAGCAAAAACCAAACAACCAACCAGCTCCCAATCCCTAAAGAGAAAGTCCTAGACGCCTTTCAAAGCCAACTGTCATATCTTTTAGTGGCCCAGAAGACGGTGACTCCAAAAATAAGTCTCTGGCCCCAACATGTACCTCCGGATTATGCAGGTAAACCCAGGTTTTCCAAATTCGAGATCTACACTCTACTCAAAAAAGGATCTCCTAGCAGGGACGAGCAATCAATCCCTCAGGAGGCAATGGCGCTCCAAACACCCGGCCGGGAGACAGGCAACGGCCTTTCCAGGGAGCCGCCGGCGCCCTCCGGGTTCTCAGTCTGACCCAACGCAGCCCGCCCAGGCTGTGGCCAAAGTCGGGCAGTGACGGAGGGGGGCCACCGGTCGGGCTTCCGAACTGGGCCTTCCCGGGCCGGGGGCGCGGCAAGACACGGAGGTGGCGCCTTTCAGTCCGGCCCCGGCTGCAGCAACGGATCCGGGGCCTCTTCCTCCCCGCCCCACCACCCTCTGCCAGCCAGACCGCCCCTCACCTGGCAGAAGCTCCGGCAGTAGTTCAAAGATGAGACCTCCGACACCTCCTGCTCCCTCAGCTCTGTCTCCAACTGCCACAGACACGGTCGCAGTCCCGAGGCTCCTGGCGCCGGAGATGTGGAGCTATGACCCCGAGCCATGGACTCAGTCTCGGTTCCGTCTCCCGCTCCGGCTCCCGCCGGAGCCTCAGCCCCAGCCCCGGCGGCGGCGGCGGCGGCGGCGGCGTCTCCCTTTCCGTCCGCCATCTTCCCACGGCCCAGCAGCGCGTAGGCAACCAAACCACGTGACTGAGCACTGGCCCCGCCTCCGGTTGACCGCGCGTAGTGACGCACTCCCTGGCGACGCCGGCGCCCGCCAAATTCCGTCACTGGGACTCTGGCTGCTCCTCCCCTCCGCTGCCTCACAGACAGACACCTGGCAACGGCTTGGCAGCAACTAGCAGAGGCTCATACCCACTGCAGTCTTAACAGGCCTTTTGGAGTCAAGGGGTCACCGAGACGGATATACCTGTAGACAATCTAGGTATGAGGGAATGACATTTGAGCTATGATCTCAAGAACGGAGAAATGTAGGCCTGAGAAGAGCCTTAAAGGAAAGCATCCCCAATAGAAGGAAAATAAGCAAGATTGTGAGGTTGTGAGGCCGAACATGGCAACGTGGTTTATAACGGAGAGGGCATTACAAGTCAGTAGGTAAAGGATGAACTTTTCAATAAATGGCACTGGAAACTTTTTTTCCAAAAGGGAAAAAAATGGATTTTTACTTCAAACTCAATCCAAAAATAAATACTGGATGAAGAAAATATAAAATATCTCTATGATATCAAAATGGAGAAGAATTTCTTAAACAAGATACAAAAAGTACAGACCATAGGACAAAATATTTTTAGATCTACTGCATTAAAATTTGTTAATTCTGTAATAATGGAAGTTTAAGAGATGGCGCACAACAACATATACAACCACCAAAGAATTTATATCCCAAGAAGTTCCCGAAATCAAAAAGAAAAAGGTAAACAACACGTTGAGAAAGTAGAGAAAGGATGTAAAGAAGTACATCACCAAAAAGGCCTGAATGGCCAGTAAAACCATGACAAGAGATTTAACTTTACTGTAACTATCAAAGAACAAATTAAAACGAAATAAAATTTGATACCCACCAGACTGACAGAAATCTTAGATTAGTACCATGTTAGGATTTAGGAAAATGGAACTTATATACCGCTGGTGGAAGTACAAATTGGTACATCATTTAGGAGAAGAATGTGTTAACACTTAACAGAATTAAAGGTACACATGTCCTGTAACTCAGCAGTTCCTAATAATAATAGTAAGCATTGTCAATATTCATTGAGATTTAACATGTGCCAGGTTAATTTTCCAAATTATTTACATATATTAATTTATTTAATCCCACTAAACAATACCAGGAAAAGTTACTATTATTATCATCATTTTACAATTCAGGAAACAAAAGCACAGAGAACTTGAATATCTTGCCCAAAATGACAGAACCAGTAAGTAATGTGCCCAGAATTCAATCCAAGGTAGTTGGCTCCAGAATTTGAACTCCTGACCACTATATTGCTGATATTCATTGTAGCACTATTCATCATGGTAAAATACTGGAAACAACCTCAACGTTCAACAGCAAAAAAATGGATGAACAAGCTATAGTATATCTACACACTGAAATATTATACAGCTAGTAAATGAATTAAAACTACGTACATCAACATAAGATGTCTGGAAAACATAACACATGATAAAAAGAAAATTGCAAAGGATAATATATTATTCCACACTATTAATAGTAAAAACATAGAAAACAAATGTTGAAGTAGTAAAAATATTTTTTAAAAGGGACTGCATAGAAATGGCATATAGCACCTTTAGAATGGCTGTCCCCTGGTGAATGAAGGAGGGAAGGAGGGAAATGTAAGAAGCATTCACTGTATCTGTAATTGGAAGCAAATATTCATTCAGTCAATCATACCAGGTGTGCTGAGCACCTATTATATGCTGGGCAGTTTCCCGGCTAATAGAGATTTGGGGGAGAATACATAATTTACATTTTAATGGACAAATGTGGCTAAATATTAATGTGTTAGATTTGGGTGATGGGTTGTTTATAATATCCCCTACTTTTTTGCATCTCTTTTTTAATATTTTTGTTTTGTTTTGTTTTTTATCTTTTTATGGCCACATCCATGGCATATAGAGGTTCCCAGGCTAGGAGGCCAATTGAAGCTGCAGACTACAGCCTACGACACAGCCACAGCAATGCTGGATTCGAGCCATGTCCGCAAACTGCACCACAACTCATGGCAATGCTGGATCCTCAGCCTACTGAGCAAGGTCAGGGATTGAACCTGCAACCTCATGGCTCCTAGTTGGATTCATTAACCACTGAGCCATGACAGGAACCCCAAGCCGTGAGGATTTTTTTTTTATATATAAATGAAATTTTATTTTATTTATTTTATTTTTTTTTTGTCTTTTTGCCATTTCTTGGGCCACTCCTGCAGCATATGGAAGTTCCCAGGCTAGGGGTCTAATCGGAGCTGTAGCTGCCAGCCTATGCCAGAGCCACAGCAACGCAGGATCCGAGCCACGTCTGCGACCTACACCACAGCTCACGGAAATGCCGGGTAGTTAACCCACTGAGCAAGGGCAGGGATTGAACCCGCAACCTCATGGTTCCTAGTCGGATTCATTAACCACTGCGCCACATTGGGAACTCTGCCGTGAGGATTTAAAATGTGACAAGTAACCACTGGAAAGCACTAAGTGGTGATGTGACATTGTCTGATTTACATTTTTGTCTGTGATATGCAGAGGAAGTGTTGGAAGGCAGAAATTAAAACAAAAAAGCTTAAAAAAAAGCTATCAAAGCAGTTCAGATGATAAAGGTCAACAGATTAAGGACACATTTTGGAAGTAGAACCAAAATGTGAGAAGAGAGGGAAAGTGAGGAACCTAGAATGGCTAAATGGATTTTGATTTAAATGGGTGGAAGAAATCAAAACTACTATGAGGTACCACCTCACACCTGTCATAACGGCCATGATTAATAAGTCCACAAATAACAGATGCTGGAGAGGGTATGGAGAAAAGGGAACCCTCCTACACTGTTGGTGGGAATGTAAATTGGTACAATCACTATGGAAAACAGTACGGAGGTACCTCAGAAAACTAGATAAAGAACTGACATGTGATCCAGCAATCCCACTCTTGGGCATATATCCAGACAACACTTTTCCTTGAAAAAGATACATGTACCCCTATGTTCATTGCAGCACTATTCACAATAGCCAAGACATGGAAACAACCCAATTGTCCATCGACAGATGATTGGATTAGGAAGATGTGGTATATATATACACAATGGAATACTACTCAGCCATTTAAAAGAAAAAAATAATGTCATTTGCAGCAACATGTGATGGAACTAGAGACTCTTATACTAAGTGAAGTAAGTCAGAAAGAGAAAGACAAATAGCACATGATATCGCTTATATCCGGAATCCAATATATGGCACAAATGAAACTTGCCACAGAAAATAAACTCATGGACTTGGAGAACAGACTTGTGGTTGCCAAGGGGGAGAGGAAGAGAGTGGGATGGACTGGGAATTAGGGGTTAATAGATGCAAACTATTGCCTTTGGAATGGATAAGCAATGAGATCCTGCTGTATAGCAGTGAGAACTATACTCACTTGTCATGGAGCATGATGGAGGATAATGTGAGAAAAAGAATGTATATGTGTATGTGTGACTGGGTCACTTTTCTGTACAGTAGAAAATTGATAGAACACTAAACCAATTATAATGGAAAAAGTAAAAATCATTTTTAAAAATAGATAAATAGGTGGCAGTGATGCTTAATGAGGGTTTTAAAAAAAAACAAAAACCTTGGGGAGTTCCCATTGTGGCTCAGCAGTTAACAAATCTGACTTGCATCCATGAGGATGCAGGTTCGATCCCTGGCTTCGCTCAGTGGGTTAAGGATCTGGCGTTGCCATGAGCTGTGGTATAGGTTGAAGATGCGGCTAGGAACCCAAGTTGCTGTAGCTATGGTATAGGCTGGCAGCTGTAGCTCCAATTCAACCCCTAAGCCTGGGAACCAACATATGTCATGGGTGCGGCCCTAAAAAAGCAAAAAAAAACAAAACAAAAACAAAAAACTTAGGAAAGGACAGATTAGGGGAAGAGGGAGGGAACCCTTGTAGCATAGGTTTGATCCCTGGCCTGGGAACTTCTGCAAGCCATGGGTGTGACCAAACAATAATAATAATATTAACAATAATAAGTAAAAATAAAACTACCTGGAGTTCCCATGGTGACTCAGCGGAAGAGAATCTGACTAGTAGCCATGAGGATGCAGGTTCGATCTCTAGCCTTGCTCAGTGGGTTAAGGATCTGGAGTTGCCATGAGCTGTGGCACAGGCTGGCAGCTGTAGCTCCGATTTGAGCCCTAGCCTGGGAACCTCCAAATGCCACAGGTGCGGCCCTAAAAAGCAAAAAAATAAAATAAAACTGCCTTATAATCCAGCGATTCCACTCCTGTGTATATGTCTGAAGAAAATGAAAACACTAACTCAAAAAGACATGCACCCCAATGTTCATAGCAGCACTATACAATAGCCAAGATATGGAAGCAACCTAAGTGTCCATCAACAGATGAATGAATAAAGAACATGCGGTATACAGAGTTCCCGTCATGGCTCAGTGGTTAACGAATCCGACTAGGAACCATGAGGTTGTGGCTTCAATCCCTGGCTTCGCTCAGTGGGTTAAGGATCTGGCATTGCCATGAGCTGTGGTGTAGGTGGCAGACTCAGCTCGGATCCCACATTGCTGTGGCTCTGGTGTAGTAGGGCGGTGGCTACAGCTCCAATTAGACCCCTAGCCTGGGAACCTCCATATGCAGCTGGTGTGGCCCTAGAAAATACAAAAAAAAAAAAAAAAAGAAAAATCCCAACATGTAGAATATATGTACCATGGAATACTTCAGTCATAAAAAAAAAAAGAATGAAACTTTGCCATTTGTAACAACACAGATGGACCTGGAGGTAATCATGCTTAGTGAAATAAGTCACTTATATGTGGAATTTAAAAAATACAAGTGAATATAACAAAAAAGAAACAGACTCTATGTATATAGAACAAACTAGTGGTTACCAGTGGGGAGAGGGAAAGGGGTAGGGGAAAGATAGGAGTAAGGGATTAAGAGGAACAAACTACAATGTATAAAATAAATAAGCTAGGGAGTCCTGTCGTGGCTCAGTGGTTAACAAATCTGACTAGGAACCATGAGGTTGCGGGTTCAATCCCTGCCCTTGCTCATTGGGTTAAGGATCTGGCATTGCCCTGAGCTGTGGTGTAGTTTGCAGAAACAGCTCGGATCCCACGTTGCTGTGACTGTGGCATAGGCTGGCGGCTACAGCTCTGATTCGACCCCTAGCCTGGGAACTTCCATATGCCGCAGGCACAGCCCCGGAAAAGACAGAAAGACTAAAATAAGTAAATAAATAAGCTACAGAGTTCCTGCTGTGGTGAAATAGGATTGGTGGTGTCAATGCATCACCAGGATGCATGTTCCATTCCTGGGCCTGGTACTGTGGGTTAAGGATCTGGCATTGCCACAGCTGCAATGTAGTTTGCAGCTGCTGCTCAGATCTGATCCCTGGCCTAGGAACTCCACATGCTGTGGGGAGGCCAAAAAGAAAAAAAAAAAATGAGTCTCCATTGTGGCTCAGTGGTTAATGATGTGACTATTATCCACGAGGACGAGGGTTCGATCCCTGGCCTCGCTCAGTGGGTTAAGGATCTGGCATTGCCATGAGCTGTGGTGTAGGTCGCAAATGCGGCCCGGATCCTGAGTTGCTGTGGCTGTGGTGTAGGCTGGCAGCTACAGCTCCAATTCTACCCCTAACCTGGGAACTTCCATATGTTGCAGGTGTGGCCCTAAAAAGACAAAAAGAAAAAAAGAAAGAAAGAAAGTGTGAACTGAAGTTTGGCACTTGCCATCAGCTTCTACATGGAGTAAAACTAGAGCCACTGCAGCTCTGCCTGAGCAAAGCTCAGGGTGGAGACCAGGAGTGAGGCACTCTGCACTCTGGGAAAACTGGAAGAACAGATCTTCAGACAGATATTTTTAGGGGAAGATCTTATGAGCCCAATTCTTGCATGTCTTCATACCTAGAAAAACACTAAAATCCTTCAATGATGACTGATGTCTGTGACTAGTAAGTAGCAACCTTAATGAGACCAGCAGCAAATTTCTGTGAAATGTGTGTATGGCTGCATGCACCGCCCCCTTCACCTTTATGACTTATATCTTGATATTTCCCCTTTTCTCTTTGGGGCAGAATTTCAGACAGTTCAGATAGTTTCAGATAGTATTTCAGCTCCTGGGCTGCAGTTGGTGGACAAAACAAAAGATGTCATCTGTGAGAACAGCCACTCCCAAGAGTGAGCCAGTGAGCCCTGAGGGAACTCAGGAAAGAAACAAAGACTGGCCCATAGTTGAGGTGTATATCAAAGGAGCGATTCCTGTAAGCCCAGACTCTTACATCTTCCCATAGAAACTGGTGTTATGTAAATCTTCTTCTGTAAATATGGTTATCTGTAAGCCTTTTGTTCCTATTACCTTCCCTTTGTTGCAAAAGCTTCTATATCCTAGCTCCCTCCTCGTCCTCAGAGCCTTCTCTTGGGGCTACCTGAGATGCTGTCTCCCTGGCTTAAGTCCTAATTTCACCCCAAATAAAACTTAACTCTCAACTTTCTGGTTTTTTGTTTTGTTTTGTTTTGTTTTGTTTTGTTTTAAGTTAACATAAGCTACAAGGATATACTGTACAGTACAGGGAATGTAGCCAATATTTTATAACAACTATAAAGTGAGTATAATCTACAAAAATTTGAACCTCTGTGTTGTACATCTGAAACTAAAATATTTTTAGATCAACTATACTTCAATTTTAAAAAAGAAGAAGAAGAAAGTTTGATTCTCCCATGAGATATCCAAATGGAGATACCAGATAGGCACTTGGATAAATGATTGATGAGCTTCAGAGAGGGCAGGGCTGGAGATGCAGAGCCCTCAGTGGTTATGTCCCATGTTGTTAGACCAAAACATTTTTCCTTGACTTCATCACATCTTCCTCTAGTTCCCACTTCTTTGCTCTTTTTTTAAAATTACTCAATGAATTTTATTACATTTATAGTTGTATAATAATCGTCAAAATCCAATTTTACAGCATTTCCATCCCAAACCCCAGGCGCATCCCCCCACCCCCCCGACCATCTCATTTGTAAACCATACATTTTTCAAAGTCTGTGAGTCAGTATCTGTTCTGCAAAGAAGTTTGTTGTGTCATTTATTTATTTATTTATTTATGTCATTTCATTTTATTTTTGTCTTTTGTCTTTATAGGGCCACACCCATTCATGTGGAGGTTCCCAGGCTAGGGGATCTAATCGGAGCTGTAGACCCACCTACATCACAGCCACAGCAATGCCATATCTGAGCCGAGTCGTGACCTAAACCACAGCTCTTGGCAATGCCGGATCCTTAACCCACTGAGTGAGGCCAGGGATCAAACCCTAAACCTCATGGTTCCTAGTTGGATTCGTTTCTGCTGCACCACGACAGAAACTCTGGTTGTGTCCTTTTTTTAGATTCCACATGCAAGCGATAGTATATGATATTGGTGTTTCACTGTCTGGCTAACCTCACTTAGCATGATGATTTCTAGGTCCATCCACGTTGCTGAAAATGCAGTTGTTTCTTTCCTTTTAATGGCTGAGTAGTATTCCATTGTGTATATGTACTACATCTTCTTTATACACTCCTCAGTTGATGGACATTTAGGTTGTTTCCATATCTTGGCTATTGTATAGAGTGCTGCAATGAACATTGGAGTACATGGATCTTTTCGAGTCATGGTTTTCTATGGATAGATGCCCAGGAGTGGGATTGCTATTTTGGATCAAATGGTAATTCTATTTTTAGTTTTTTGAGGAATCTCCATACTCTTTTCCACAGTGGTTGCACCGATTTACATTCGCACCAACAGTATAAGAGGATTCCCTTTTCTCCAACCCTCTCCAGTATTTATTATTTGTAGACTTTTTGATGTCTACAAAATTCAAAAATGTGATTTTTCACATTTCTTAGGCACAGCCAAATAAAAAAATAGCTAACACTATTCCACCTCCAGGGAAACTCTCCTCCATGTCTTACTGTGTCCTCGAACTAAATGCACCAAATAGGGCTTCTGGCTATGGTGCAATGGGTTAATGATCCAGCTTGCCTCTGTGGAGGCACAGGTTCAATATCCGGCCCTGTGTGGTACGTTAAGTATCCATTGCAGCTGGGATTCAATCTCTGGCCCGGGAATGTCCACAATGCCAAAAGAGCAAAATAAATAAATAAATGCACCAAAGAAATGAAAAGCAGGGACTTAAATGTTTCACAGAAGTATTATTCATGATAACCAAAACATGGAAACAACCAATGTCCATCAACAGATGACTGGGTAAAAATAATGTGTACACATACATAAAATGGAACATTTTTCAGCCTTAAAAAATTTTTTAAAAAGGCATATTACACCGTACTTGAGCCTTGAAGATGATATGCTTAGTCAAATAAGTAAATAAGAGAGAGGAATTCTCAGGGGTTCCCTTCATGGCTCAGTGGTTAAGGAACCCGACTAGTAACCATGAGGATGTAGATTCCATCCCTGGCCTCGCTCAGCTCAGTGGGTCAGGGATCCGGTGTTGCCATGAGCTGTGGTGTAGGTCGTAGATGAGGCTCAGATCTCACATTGCTGTGGCTGTGGGCTAGGCCCACAGCTGTGGCTCAGATCCAACCCCTAGCCTAGGAACTTCCATATGCCGAGGATGTGGCCCTAAAAAGCAAAAACAAACAAACAAAAAAGAGGAGTTCTCATGGCTTAACTGTAACAAATCTGACAAGTATCCATGAGGATTTCGAGTTCAATCCCCAACCTTGCTCAGAGGGTTAAGGATCCCACGTTTCAGTAAGCTGTGGTGTAGGCTGGCAGCCACAGCTCTGATTCGACCCCTAGCCTTGGAACGTCCATATGCCACCAGTGCGACCCTAAACCCTCCCCACCCGAAAAAGTAAATTACAAAGAGACAAATACTGTACAATTCCACCTATCTAAAGTACCCAAAGTAGTCTAAATTATAGACAGAAAGTAGAACGGTGGTTACCAGGAGCTGGGGGGAGGGGAAAATGGGAAGTAATTAGTATTTAATAGACATGAGTCTCAATTTGGGAAGATAGAAAAGTTCTGGAGGTGGATAGTGATGATGGTTACACAACAATGTGAATGCCCTTCATGCGACTCAACTCCGTACCTAAAAATGGCAAATAGTAGAATATATTTTTTTAGAACATTTTTTTTTTTATGGCCACACACACGGCATATGGATGTTCCTGGGGCAGGGATTGAATCCAATCTGCCAGAGCCACTGAGCCAAGCCGAGACCAGACCCAAGCCACTTCAGCCAGAGTCTTTGTTGTTGTTGTTGTTGTTGTTGTGTTTTGCAGTCAGATTCTTAACCCACCATGCTGCGGCAAGAACTCCTAGAACAATATTTTAAAAATGAACAGTAATTGGAGTTCCTGTCGTGGTTCAGTGGTTAACAAATCTGACTAGGAACCTTGAGGTTGCGGGTTTGATCCCTGGCCTTGATCAGTGGGTTAAGGATCCGGCGTTGCCGTGAGCTGTGGTGTAGGTCACAGACGCAGCTCGGATCTGGCTTTGCTGTGGCTGTGGTGTAGGCCAGCGGCTACAGCTGCGATTAGACCCCTAGCCTGGGAACCTCCATATGCTCCGGGTTCAGCCCTAAACAGACAAAAAAAAAAAAAAAGAGAGAGAGAGAAAGAGAAAGAAAAAATAAAAGAACAGTAATTGCATTTAAGGCTTTGTGTGTGTCACTTGAAAGAATCAGGCACTGTTTTGAACTGCTGAGAGAATTTGAACAGCAGAAGCAGTTAGGTAAGAGGAAGCACAAATGAACTTGTGATACCCTTCCTCTCAGCATAAATACATCTTTGCATAACCGAGTATTGTTTCCCTGTAGCAGCGAAATGTTCCTTTTTTTTTAATTGCTGCTCTACATGTTCCAATTCACAGTTCAGAAACACCTGATGAATAAGCACAATGTCCCATGGTAGCTGAAGAAAATTTTGCAACATTAAACAATTCCTATAATACTTAAATTATATGAGTGTGTGTGTGTGTCTATATGTGACATGAGTGAAGAAAAAGACTGATCCTTTACATTTTCCATAGATGAGTAGTAAATATTAGCCTTGGGAATAATTTTATTTGAATTAAGATATTTAATAATGTTCTTGTTTTCTTTTTGGGTGCTCCATGACATATGGAGTTACCCGGCCATGGTTCAGATCTAGGCCACAGTGGGGACCTAAGCCTCAGTTGTGGCAGCACCAGATCTTTAACCCACTGTGCCTGGCTGGGGATCGAACCTGCGTTTCAGCACTCCCAAGACTCCGCCAATCCCATTGCACTACAGCAGGAACATCAATACTTACTTTTTAAAACTAAATTTATATTTCTAGTATTACTATATAATTTTGATTTAAAATCTTCTTTTTGCTCTTTAGGGCCAAACCCATGGTCTATGGAAGTTCCCAGGCTAGGGGTCGAATTAGAGCTGTAGCTGCCAGCCAACACCACAGCCACAGCAGCTCAGGATCTGAGCCACGTCTGTAACCTACACTACAGCTCGTGGCAATGCCAGATCCTTAACCTACTGAGCGAGGCCAGGGATCGAACCTGCATCCTCATGGATGCTAGTTGGGTTCTTAACCCATTGAGCCACAATGGGAACACCCTGACTTTGCCATTCTTAAGATAGATAAGCTCCATGACTTTTGCACCTACTATTCCCTCTGAGAAACTCTTCCTTTTTTCATTTCATTCATGTTCAACTATCCCCTCAGAGAGGCAGAAGACCCTGTCCAAAATAGCCTTCTGGGGAGTTCCCGTCATGGTACAGTGGTTAATGAATTCGACTAGGAACCATGAGGTTGTGGGTATGATCCCTGGCCTTGCTCAGTGGGTTAAGGATCCGGCGTTGCTGTGAGCTGTGGTGTAGGTTGCAGACTCGGCTTGGATCCCACGTTGCTGTTGCTCTGGTGTAGGCTGGCGGCTACAGTGAGAGCGGCCCAAGAAATGGCAAAAAGACAAAAACAAACAAACAAAAACCAAAATAGCCTTCTCTATCCCCTTGCTTTCTTTTCATTTTTTCATATTAATTAGCTTTATATTATCATTATTTAGTGTTTCTCACCTGCTAGAAGTTAAATTCTTTGAAAGTAGGGTGACTTATTTTACTCAACGCTGTGTCCTGAGTGTCTGGCACAGTAGTTCCTAGCATATTATGGACACTCAATGTTTGTTAAACAAAAGAAGAAAATGTAAAAGTTTATGGTATTTAAGTGATACTAGATGAGATCACCCTCGGAAAGTGTAAACAGGTGTCATAAACTCATATTCCTACATGACTTAGACAGATAACCTAAATGAGTAAAGCAGCCTAGATATTATCAGATGTTTGGAAGCAGTGAACTGATTTAAGAAATGACCCAGAGAAGTTCCCTTGTGTTGTGGCAGGTTAGGGATCCTGCATTGCTGTAGCTGTGGCACAGGTTGAAACTGCAGCTTGGGTTCAATCCCTGCCCTGGAAACTTCCCCATGCCTCAAATGTGACAAAGAAGGAAGAAAAAGAAGAAAGGAAGGAAGAGTTCCTGTTGTGGCTCAACAGTAAACAAACTTGACTAGTATCCATGAGGATGCAGGTTCAATCCTTGGCCTCACTCAGTGGGTTAAGGATCTGGCATTGCCGTGAGCTGTTTTTTGTTTTCTTTTGTTTTTGGTCTTTTTAGGGCCGCACCCACGGCATATGGAGGTTCCCAGGCTAGGGGTCCAACTGGAGCTGTAGCCGCCAGCCTGCGCCAGAGCCACAGCAATGCCAGATCCAAGCTGCATCTGTGACCTACACCACAGCTCACGGCAATGCCAGATCCTTAACCCACTGAGAAAGGCCAGGGATCGAACCCGCAACCTCATGGTTCCTAGTCAGATTTTTCTGCTTCGCCATGATAGGAACTCCAGCTGTGAGCTGTGATGTAGGTCACAGATACCACTGGACCTGAGTTGCTGTGGCTGTGGTGTAGGCTAACAGAACTTCCATATGCCGAGGGTGCAGCCCTAAAAAGACAAAAAAAAAAAAAAAAAAGGAAGGAAGGAAGAAAGAACGGACCAAGCAGGAGGTACTCAGCTCCAGCAAATTATATTAATTCAAGTACATAAACCCCATTTTCCTGGATCTTCTAATTCTCCCAAGAGAAATTGGAAATATGGGCTTTTGTTGTTGTTGTTGTTAAATAGTGTTCCCCATTGTAAAAACTGCAGGATTGGAGTTCCCACCATGGTGCAGTGGGTTAATGATCCAGCTTTTCTCTGTGGAGGCGCCAGTTCGATCCCAGGCCCAGCACAATAGGTTAAGGATCTGGCATTGTTGCAGCCGAGGTATAAGCTGAAGCTCTGGCTTGGATTCATCCATATGCCACAGATGCAGCCAAAAAAGAAAAAAACAAAAACAAAAAAACCCCTGCAGGACATGTAACATCCACGTGTGAGTTCATTTTGGGTGATGAGGGGACATCAAACAGAAAAAAAGAGTAGCGTCCTGGACCACTACTCTCAGAAGGCTAGGATCCAGCCAGCAAAGAACATTGAGAAGGAGCCACCAAAGAGATAGAGGGAAAACCATAAGAATGTGATAGAGGGAAAACCATAAGAATGTGATAGAGGAAAAAGAATGTGAAGAATACAAAAGAAGAAAATAATAGGAAGAGAAGAATCAGCTAAGAAGAGTTTGGGTAAGACGAGATCAGAAAATGATCATTCAATATGCCTTCATGAGTGTTGTTAATAATCTTTTTTTTCTTTTTTGTCTTTTGCTATTTCTTGGGCCGCTCCCGCGGCAGATGGAGGTTCCCAGGCTAGGGGTCGAATCAGAGCTGTAGCCACCAGCCTACACCACAGCCACAGCAACGCGGTATCCAAGCCGTGTCTGCAACCTACATCACAGCTCACGGCAATGCCAGATCCTTAACCCACTGAGCAAGGGCAGGGACCGAACCCGCAACCTCATGGTTCCTAGTCGGATTCGTTAACCACTGAACCACAATGGAAACTCCTGTTGATAATCTTGACTACAGAAGTTTCTGTGGCTGACTGGAGAGGGTTGAAGAATTAACTCAAGATGAGAAAGTGAAAAGAAAAGGTGTGGGATGGAATTAACTCCTTTGAGAAGCTTTTCTGTGGGAAAGATAAAAAAGGCTCAAAAACGGGAATTTTTTTTTTTTTTTGGTCTTTTTATGGCTGCACCGAGGCATATGGAAGCACATTCCCAGGCTAGGAGTCAAATCAGAGCTGTAGCTTCCAGACCACGACATAGCCACAGCCACTCGGAGATCCGAGCCGCATCTGCGACCTACATCAAAGCTCACAGTAACACTGGATCCTTAACCCACAGAGTGAGGCCAGGGAACAAACTCAAGTACTCATGGATACTACTCAGGTTCATTACTGCTGAGTCACAACGGGAACTCCTGAAAGAATTCTTAAAGATAAGGAAATTCTAGATGTTCCTGTTGTGGTTCTGCAAGTTAGGAACCCAATTAGTATCCATGAGGTTCAATCCCTGGAATTGAAAACCACAACGGGAACTCCAGGGTAGTCTCATTTTATAGATTCATCTATTCAGATTCAAAAAGCACTGTGGGAAGAGTTCCCATCGTGGCTCAGCGGTTAACGAATCCAACTAGGAACCATGAGGTTGCGGTTCGATCCCTGGCCTTACTTAGTGGGTGAAGGATCTGGTGTTGCCATGAGCTGTGGTGTAGGTCACAGACGAGGCTGGGCTCGGATCCCGCGTTGCTGTGGCTCTGGCGTAGGCCGGTGGCTACAGCTCTGATTCTACCCCTAGCCTGGGAACCTCCATATGCCATGGGAGCGGCCCAAGAAATGGCAAAAAGACAAAAAGACCAAAAAAAAAAAAAAAGCACTGTAGGAGTTCCCTTCAAGGCTCAGCGGTAATGAACCCAAGACTAGGATACATGAGGATATGGGTTCCATCCTTGGCTTTGCTCAATGGGTTAAGGATCCGGCATTGCGGTGAGCTGTGATGTAGGTTGCAGACGTGGCTCTGATTCCGCATTGCTGTGGCTGTGGCGTAGACCATCGGCTGTAGCTTCAATTTGACCCCTAGTCTGGGAACCCCCATATGCCATGGGTGCAGCCTGAAAGGCAAAAAAAAAAAAAAAGCACTGTAGATGCCTCCTATCATAGTGATAGTCTCATCTCAATACGGGTAAAAAGTGGAGGGTTCTGGGGGTCAAATTGGCTGGGTTTGAATCCCAGTTCCATTGCTTATTATTGTATTCCTTTAGATCATTTAATTTCTTTGAACCTTATGTTCTTAAGATAGGCATGGTAATAGCCTATATCTCATTGGAACATCACGAGGTCTAGTAAGATGTGTCTAAAATGCACCTGTAGGATAGACACAGAGAGGGCACTCAATAAATATTACTGTTATTTCTATAAGAGTCAGTCTCAGATAATAATTTTAATTTCCCTTATTGTAGACCCCTCCTCTACGTACTGACTGTAGAAGTGGTTTATTTTCATGATTGTCCTGTGAGTGACAAGATGATCAGAGGACAGACCCATATTTTGGGTCATTAAAGGAGCTGATATGGCTAGAATTTCTGACTTGCAAGTTCAAGAACTTGATTGTATCATTTCACCTAAGTGGTGAGTAAATCACAAGAGCCCAACTGACTCATTTACCTTAAGAAATATAATGGCATCCCTATAGAAAAGTTGGCTTGGGAAACAAAATTAGCATCAGAAAGTTGCTCAGGGAGGGTAAGAATCAGTGTAAAGGGACTTAGAAGATCTTAAATCACCCCTGTTCCAACACCCAGGCTTCTATAATAATTATTTTCTATTCTCTCTTTCTCTCACCCTCCACCTCTGTCTTCAAAATCTAATCAGATTAGACACCAAATCCCATCAATTTGTCCTTAGAAAATTTTCTTCCACCCATATGTTCTCTGACCTATTTCCAAGTACCCATGCCCAAGAAAAGAGGACATACCCTCTAAAGGTCTAAGAAGAACTTGGCGGGCAAGAGTAGCTGCCAGGTGAGGGAGCAGTATTTATATTCCAGACCCTCCTTTTGAGTGATTACCCCCCATGACTGTCACCACACCGTCCCAGGCCCTCTCCTTTGGACTTGCTGTTGTCAGCTCAAGGGAACCCCAGAAGTTTAGGTGTTCCTTGCAGGGAGGTTTTGTCATTGTGTTTTGATGAAGTGTTAGAGCCTCAAAGGCAGAAAACCCCCAAAGATAGTGGAAACCAAAGACCTCACAGATGCTGTTTCAGCCTTTTTTACCTCGTACCAGGATTCCCTAGGAGAACTCTTCTTTGCTCTCCCTTTTGGGGAATATTATGTGTCTCAGATATAAGGAAGGGGGAGTTCCTCATTGTACTGCCACCTTTAGGTGAGTCTTACTTTTCTCTTGCTTAAGCTATTGCAAGAGCACCCCAACAGATACTCCTGTTTCCAGGTCATCACATTTACTTCCTGATTCATCTTCCTAAATTTATCTCCATTGCTTAAACATGTTAGCTCCTTCTTACTTTATTTTTATTTTTTATTTTATTTTTTGCCTTTTTAGGGCCGCACCCGAGGCATATGGAGGTTCCCAGGCTAGGGGTTGAATTGGAGCTGTTGCCACCAGCCTACACCACAGCCACAGCAACGCCAGATCCTTAACCCACTGAGCAAGGCCAGGAATCAAACCCACAACCTCATAGTTCCTAGTTGGATTTGTTAACCACTGAGCCACAATGGGAACTCCCCCCTTCTTGCTTTAAATAGAAGAAAAAAAAATACTCAACCTGGCTTTTAAGTTCAACCCCTTGCTACTCCTAAGAGCTCCCCAGACATATTGCCACTCCACCCCACATTATTCACAGTGTCCCTACCTTTGTGTCTTTGCTCAATCTGTCACTTCTGGAAATTCTCTCCCACTTGTACTAAATGGAACTGAGAGATAGTATCATCCAGTCATGGTTGAGTGTCCCCCAGCTACAGTGGCCTTCCTTCAGCTCCTCAAACCCTCATTTTTTCTTACCCCAGGGCCTTTGAAGTTGCTCTTCTCTTTGTCTGGAACATTCTTCACCTGTCTTCACCCTTCTTGAGTGCCTTCTCAATCTTCCTGGTTCTTCTCTTAAAGTAGATTTCTTTCCTTTCTCTCTTCTAGCAACCTGTTCTTTTCCCTTCGTAGCACTTACTGTTATCTGTGACTATACATTTAAGTGTTCATTTATTTCTTTATCCCTCTCCTCCACAAGATGGTAGACTTGCAGTGTTCACATCTGCTTGTTCCCCACTCCATCTCAGCACCTAACACAGCACCTGGCCCCTGTAAGCATATTTCCCCCGAATGCATGAGTGAGTGACTGGGTTACAGTGCATGGAACTTGTGATCTATCAGCAAAATCCCCTATATCATCAATCACTTCTCTGCTTTAACTTAGACCTGGGTTCTGTCCAAAGAACATTTCTCCTTCCATGTTCTATCTTTTCTACTTCCTTCACTTCATAGATTGAGGCCTGGCACAGAGAAGTTACTGTGTGTGTATTTATTTAACTACATCTTACTTGCCTGTGCTTTTCCTTTTAGTCTAACCAATGGTCAGGAAGATAGCCCAATATAGTGAAAAGCAGTCTTTGTTTAGAATAGGGATTGAGATTGAATCCTAATTCTGTTGCTGACTAGCTGGTGATCTTGACTAATGTTTTTATTTATTTACTTATTTGCTTTTTAGTGCTGCATCCGCAGCATATGGAAGTTCCCAGGCTAGGGGTCAAATCCACACTGCAGCTGCAGGCCTACATCACAGCCACAGCAAAGCCAGATCTGAGCTGTATGTGACCTACACCACAGCTCATGGCAACTACTGGATCCTTAACCCACTGAGCGAGAACCTGTGTCCTCATGGATACTAGTCAGGTTCATTATCACTGAGCCACCACAGGAACTCCTTGACTAACATTTTTAAATTCTCCAAGCTTCAGAGCTCATCTTGGAGTTCCCGTCGTGGCGCAGTGGTTAACAAATCCGACTAGGAACCATGAGGTTGCAGGTTCGGTCCCTGCCCTTGCTCAGTGGGTTAACGATCCGGCGTTGCCGTGAGCTGTGGTGTAGGTTGCAGACGCGGCTCGGATCCCACGTTGCTGTGGCTCTGGCTAGGCCGGCGGCTACAGCTCCGATTAGACCCCTAGCCTGGGAACCTCCATATGCCGTGGGAGAGGCCCAAGAAATAGCAACAACAACAACAACAACAAAGACAAAAAAAAAAAAAAAAGCTCATCTTTAAGGTATAATTTGAATTTTACCTTGGGCAGAACTATTGCATTAGGTTGGCACAAGGAATTGATCTACACTGCCCCCTAGAGGACCTTCATTTCTGGGTTAGTGAACTTGAAATCCTAGGATGCTTTGAGAATCTTTGTGAGCTCCTCCAACCCCCTGGAGCAGGAGGGCTCCAGCACAGCCCTGTGGGAGTTGGCTACAGCATAGACAGTGGGCCAGAGGTGAAACATTCACTGTTCAAGGAGAGGCCAGAACAGATTTTGAATGAGATCAGCAAGCTTCAAGCAGCAGAGTGACAGTGGGTAGTTCTGGTTATTTATGAGAACTAGGGAGGGGACCTGGTTGAAAGACCTGGTTTTAATTTTATGTTTGACATTAAATAATTTAATATAATTTAATCTAACTAAAATAATATCAGTAATAGCAATGGAAATGAATTAGTGAGGGGAAATGCTTTTTTTTGTTTGTTTGTTTGTCTTTTTGCCTTTTCTAGGGCCGCTTCCTGAGGCATACAGAGGTTCCCAGGCTAGGGATCGAATCAGAGCTGTAGCCACCGGCCTACGCCAGAGCCACAGCAACTCGGGATCCGAGCCGCGTCTGCAGCCTACACCACAGCTCACGGCAACGCCAGATCTTTAAGCCACTGAGCGAGGCCAGGGATCGAACCAGCAACCTCATGATTCCCAGTCAGATTCACTAACCACTGTGCCACGAGGGGAACTTCGGGAAATGCTATTTTTATAGACATAAAAAGAACCAAAATTATAACTCTGATCTGGACACAGTGCTGGGTCTTGGAGTAGAAATTAAAATAGACATGGTCCCTGACCTCAAGCTGTAGCTTACTGTCTAATGAGGGGTACACCCACACAAGCAGATAATTACTCCTCTAAAAATTAAATATTTTGAGTGATTAAAACATACACATGGTTTTCAAAAATCTGCACAAAAGAATTGTCACAGCTTCTGTCGTGGCTCAGCAGTAACAAACCTGACTAGTATCTATGAGGATGTAGGTTCGATCCCTGGCCTCACGAGGTTGGTGTTGCCATGAGCTGTGGTGTAGGTTGCAGATGCAGCTTGGATCCCAGGCTCTGGTGTAGGCTGGCAGCTGTAGCTCCAATTGGACCCTTAGCCTGGGAACTTCCATATGCTGCAGGTGTGGCCCTAAAAAAAAAAAAGAATAGATAGTAAAAATGTCTCCCTCTCCTTCTCATCCCTGTCTCTGAGTTCCATAGTTTCCCTCCTTGAAAGTGACTGCTGAAAAAGTTTATTTTTATCCCTTCAGAGATATTCGGTTCACATAGATGATGTTGGTATGTGGTGTATGTATGAGTGTGCGTGTGTGTATATATATATAGTAGTTTTGTATATAGTAGCTTTTCTGTCTTTAAATTCTAATTCCTCTTCTTCTTATTGTTTTTGCTTTAATTGAATAGTCTACTCTGGAGATAATTCCACAACAAACATAAAAAAATAGGTAGTTTTTCACTCTAAGAAGTGATGAACGAATTGAAATTATAGTGGGTAATCACAGTTCAGGCAGAGAAAAATGGTGGCCATTGAGGATCTGGTCTCACACACTTCTCTGCACCACTGAGAACTCAAACTTCCTTTGAACTAAACTAGACCAAAGGACACCACCAGCCTTATTCAGAACAACACCTGCAACCCGCAACCTTGTGGTCTCAAGGTCTCCCATTGTAACTATGCAACCATTTCAGACCCATCCAATCCTTACTTAACAAGCCCCCTTACTTCTTGCCAGCTCCAATTATAATTCTTGATAAACAACTCCTGTAACTAACTGTAACCTTGCAGTGTTTGCCTTTATAAGCCTCCCCCATTCTGTAGTCGGACAGAACAGTTTTAGTGCTCCTTGAGCTGCATCGCCAGGGCTACAGACTTAACAAACCACAAAGAAACACTTTTTCATTTCAATCAGGTCTTTGTTTCTAAAATTTTGGTTAACAGAAGTTAAAAATAATGGTAGAGGAATGAAAAGAATGCCGTGGGTGTACAGACTGGCTGGGCAGGTAAAACCTCCCAGAGGACTGATGAGGCTGCCTCCGTCTCCTTTAGGAGAGTTCCCAGATAAAAACATGGGAGCTAATTAGCACACTAAACCCTCTAGGTATAGATTAAACTGTGTACAACTGTGATAGCTCTTTGGAGGGGAGCAAAAGCAGTAGGTGGAGGTCAAGGGCAGAGAAAAGATGTTGTAGAGAAAGATTGGAGAGCCTGGGCCTTTCAAGCAGAGGGATGAGGGGGAAAGAACTCAGTACAGAAAGAACTAGGAGCCCAATATGTGCGTGGAAGACTTGAGTTAGATGGTCTTTCAGATGACCCAGACTGATTAGGATTGTTTGTTTTTTTGCCCCCTCCACACGGAAATTTCCTGGCCAGGGATCAAACCCAAGCCATCGCAAGGACCCAAATGCTGGATCCTTGACCCACTAAACCACGAGAGAACTCCCAGAAAGATGAGGATTAAAGGAAGCTTATTTGTAATTCTAACTACAATTGCCAGTCTCTAACTATAGTTGCCAAATTTAGCAAATAAAAATGCAAGGTATCCAGTTGGATTTCCAGTTCAGATACATAATAAATAATTTTTAAATATAAGTATGTTTCGGATTCAAACCTAACAGGACCTCCCATATTTTATCTGGCAACCCATGTGTCTGAGTCAAATTGACCACTTGTCACCATGCACTTAAAAGCAATAGGGAGGAGTTCCCATCGTGGTGCAGTGAAAATGAATCTGACTAGGAACCATGAGGTTGTGTGAGCAAATCAATCCAAAGTTATCCTTTTTTTTTTTTTTTTTTGCCACTCCTGTGGCATGCAGAAGTTCCCAGATCAGGGATCAAACCTGTGCCATAGCAGCCACCAGAGTCACAGCAGTAATAGCACCGGATCCTTAATCCACTGAGCCACCAGGGAACTCCCGAAGATCCTTTTATGCTGCTGAGTGAGACTGGGTCATAAAAGATGTTGTGACTATATAGCATTTGTTAGATTTTTTTCTCCATGAATAAGATAAAGCAGTCCTATTAAGAACCACTGGAGTTCCTGTGATGGTGCAGAGGAAGTGAATCTGACTAGGAACCATGAGGTTGTGGGTTCGATCCCTGGCCTTGCTCAGTGGGTTAAGGATCCGGCATTGCCATGAGCTGTGGTGTAGGTCGCAGATGTGGCTGGGATCTGGCATGGCTGTGGCTGTGGCAGTAGGCGGGCAGCTGCAGCTCCAATTTGACTCCTTGCCTGGGAACCTCTATATGTTGCCTGTGCGTCCCTAAAAACAAAACAAAAAGAACTACTAAACTTCCCATAACTCCAAAAAGGTCTTTGGAACAAACCAATCAGAGATAAACTCTCTTTTCTGATGTAGCCTTGGGAAAAGTGGATCAGGAGGGTTACTGGTAGAAAAAGGAATGGGAAATCTCATAAAATGTTGTCTTGGGCTGTTTGTTTGTTTGTTTGTTTGTTTGTTTTGTCTTTTTGGGGCCGAGGTATATGGAGGTTACCTGCAGCAGCATATGGAGGTTCCCAGGCTAGGGGTCGAATTGGAGCTGTAGCCACTGGCCTACGCCACAGCCACAGCAACACCAGATCCGAGCCATGACTGCGACCTGCACCAGCTCTTGGCAATTCCAGATCTTTAACCCACTGAGCGAGGCCAGGGATTGAGCACACAACCTCACGGCTCCCAGTCAGATTCATTTCCTTTGAGCCAGGACGGGAACTCCTGTCTTGGGCTTTTTAACTTTCTCTGTACAGGGGTATGGTACATTAAAGCATCTCTGGAAATAGCCCCCTTGTGTGACTAATCATGACCATTTTAAGGAGAACTTTGAATTAGAAAAATATGCATCATTTCTTTCCACAGAAAAATAGTTTTAAAACTTTAAAATTTTTGGAGTTCCTGTCATGGCTCAGTGGGTAATGAATCTGACTAGGAACCATGAGGTTGTGGGTTCAATCCCTGGCCCTGCTCATTGGGGCGTTGCTGTGAGCTGCGGTGACAGCAGCTACAGCTCCCATTCTACCTCTAGCTTGGGAACTTCCACATGCTGCAGGTATGGCCCTTAAAAACACATATAGAAAATAAAAAACATACTAAAAAAAAAAAGAATGAAATCTTGCCATTTTCAGCAACATGGATAGAGAGCTTGAAGGCACTATGCTAAGGGAAATAAGTCAGACACAACTACTGTATTATTTCACTTATATTTGGAATCTTTTTTTTGGTCTTTTTGTCTTTTCTAGGACCATACCCACGGCATATGGAGGTTCCCAGGCTAGGGGGTCTAATTGGAGCTGTAGCTGCCAACCTACGCCACAGCCACAGCAACTCGGGATCCGAGCTGCGTCTTTGACCTACACCACGGCTCACGGCAACACTGGATCCTTAACCCCCTGATCGAGGCCAGGGATCGAAACTGCAACCTCATAGTTCCTAGTCAGATTCGTTAACCACTGAGCCATGATTTGAACTCCTATATTTGGAATCTTAAAATGGAGAAATAAACAAACGAACACCCTGAGCTCATAGATATAAAGCATAGAACATATGGGTGGTTGCCAGGGCCAGGAATGAGAGTTGAGGGGAAGGTATTGTCAAAAAGGATTAAAAGAGTCAAAAGGTACAAATTTCCAGGTATATTAAAAAAAAATAGGAGTTCCCGTCGTGGCGCAGTGGTTAACGAATCCGACTAGGAACCATGAGGTTGCAGGTTCGGTCCCTGGCCTTGCTCAGTGGATTAACGATCCGGCGTTGCCGTGAGCTGTGGTGTAGGTTGCAGACACGGCTCGGATCCCGCCTTGCTGTGACTCTGGCGTAGGCCGGGGGCTACAGCTCCGATTAGACCCCTAGCCTAGGAACCTCCGTATGCCGCGGGAGCGGCCCAAAGAAATAGCAAAAAGACAAAAAAAAAAAAGTCACAGGGATGTTTAAAAAAAATGAGGAGTTCCTGTCATGGCTTAGTGGAAAGGAATCTGACTAGTACCCATGAGGATGCAGGTTCACTTCCCTGGCCTTGCTCAGTGGGTTAAGGATCCGGCCTTGCGGTGGCTATGGGTAGGGCTCCAGCTACAGTTCTGATTCGACTCCTAGCCTGGGAACTTCCATATGCTGTGAGTGCAGCCCTAAAATAAATAAATAAATAAATAAATAAATAAATAAATAAATAAATAAATAAATAAAAGACATTGCAGCAAAGCCAGATCCTTAACCTACTGAGGCCAGGGATCAAACCTGCATCCTCATGGATACTAGTCAGGTTCTTAATCTTCTAAGCCACAATGGGAACTCCCACAAAAGACATATTTGATAAACGACTGCCTTCCAAAATAAATGAAAATGAGTTTCCATTGTGGCTCAGTGGGTTAAGGACCTGACATTGTCTCTATGAGGATGCTTGTTCCATCCCTGGCCTCCTTCAGTGGGTTAAGGATTGAACATTGCTGCAAGCTTCAGTGCAGACCACAGATGCAGCTTGGATCTGGTGTTGCTGTGGCTGTGGCATAGGCTGGCAACTGCAGTTCCAATTCAGCCCCTAGCCTGGGAACTTTTTAATGGCAGGTACAGCCATTAAAAGAAAAAAAAATAAATGAAAAACTAAAAACCAATATAAACAAAGAACTCTCAAGACTTAACAGTAAGGGAATTCATAATTCATGTCATGGCGCAGTGGTTAATGAATCCAACTAGGAACCATGAGGTTGTGGGTTCGATCCCTGGCCTCGATCAGTGGGTTAAGTATCTGGCATTGCCATGAGCTGTGGTGTAGGTTGCAGATGAGGCTCAGCTCCCACATCGCTGTGGCACTGGCATAGGCCGGTGGCTACAGCTCCAATTAGACCCCTAGCCTGGGAACCTCCATATGCTGCAGGTGCGGCCCTAGAAAAGATGGAAGACTAAATAAATAAATAAATAAATATTAAAAAATAAAAGGGAGTTCCCATCATGGAATTCTCAATCATTGTTGCTGTGAATGCAAAATGCTTCAACCACTTAGAGGAAAGTTTGCTAGCCTCTTACAAGACTAAACACACTCTTATCCTAAAACCAGCAATTGTGCTCCTTGGTATTTACACAAAAGAGTTAAAAACTTATGTTGAAAAGGAAAAAAAAAATAAAGGTTACCCAAACACCCATAAAAAAAAAAAAAAACTTACGTTGGAGTTCCTCTTGTGGCTCAGCAGAAATGAATCTGACTAGGATCCATGAGGACACAGGTTCTATCCCTGGCCTCGCTCAGTGAGTTAAGAATCTGGCATTGCTGTGAACTGTAGTGTAGGTCACAGAGGAGACTTGGATCTGGTGTGGGTGTGGCTGTGGCTGTGGCGGAGGCTAGCAACTGTAATTCCAATTCAACCCCTAGCCTGGGAACCTCCATATGCCACAGGTGCAGCCCTAAAAAAGCAAAAAACCAACAAACCAACCAAAAATCTTAATGTTACACAAAAGCCTGCATATGAATATTTAGAGAAGCTTTATTCATAATTGCCAAAACTTGGAAAGCAACCAAGGTGCCCTTGGATAAGTCAGCTCTGGTATGTCCAGGCAACAGAATATTATTCAGCCCTAAAAACAGATGAGCTATCAAGTCATGAAAAGACACGGAGGAAACTTAAATGTATATTACTAAGTTAAAGAAACCAATCTAAAAAGACTACATACTGTGACTCCTTTATGACATTCTGAAAAAGATAAATTGGTAAAAGTAGTAAAAATATCAGTGGTGCCAGCGGTATAAGAAAAAGGAGGGATGGATAAATACAGCACAGAAGATTTTTAGGGCAGAAAATTATTTTATATAATACTCTAGTGGTGGATATATGTCATTATACATTTGCCAAATCCCATAGACTGGACAACAGGTAAAATGAGCACTAATATAAATGCTGAACTTCCAGTGACAATAACCTACCAATTACAGGTTCATCAATTGTAACAAATATTCCACTTTGTTGGGGAAGGTTGACAATGGAGGAAGCTGTGCATGTGTGAGGGACAGTAACTTCCTTCAATTTTGCTGTGAACTTAAAACTGCTCTCAAAAATAAAGTCCACTAAAAGTTGCTTTTTTTTTTTTTAAAGTTGCTTTTAATAAAAATGAAATAAGGAGTTCCTGTTGTGGCGCAGTAGTTAATGAATCCAACTGGGAACTATGAGGTTGCAGGTTCGATCCCTGGCCTCGATCAGTGGGTTAAGGATCTGGTGTTGCTGTGAGCTGTGGTTTGGGTCAATGATGTGGCTCGGATCCTGCTGTGGCACTGGCATAGGCCGGTGGCTACAGCTCCAATTAGACCCCTAGCCTGGGAACCTCCATCGTGGGAGCGGCTCAAGAAAAGGCAAAAAGACAAAAAAACAAAAATAAAAACAAATAAACATGAAAATGAAATAAAAATTCCCAGGTGGTGCAGCAGGTTAAGGATCCAGTGTTGTCACTTCTGGGACTCGGATGGCTCCTGTGGCACAGGTTGAACCCCTACCTGGGAACCTCCACATGGCCATAAATAAATAAATAAATAAAAATGAAATAAAGTTACCTATGTGGCTCACATGTTATGTCTACTAGACCATGTTGCTTTGTAGGGTAACGATCTGTGATTGTTTACTCAAGTCATGACCACAGCTTTAAGCTGCACTTCTCATAATTTGGCTTAATCAATAAACAATATTTCTAAATGTTTATAAAGATTTATTAATAATTTACCTCTACATTGCCATTACATTTTAACCATACTTCATGTTTATATCTCTTTTTTTCCTATATTATCCTAGATTCAGGGCATTTTTATGGATGCAACTTGTTCTAGTTGATTATAGTCATTGATTTTCAATATTCAGCTTGTTGTGCTTGACTGTCCCTGGGTGTGAAAACTTTCTTCTCAAACTGGCCTTTTGCTCCCTCCAAGATTACACATGAAATCCTGAAAGAATTACTGTTTCCATCAGTAACAAGATGTACCAGGAGTTTCTCTGCATGGAGATTTGGCACTGGCTGCCCTCCAAGAAGCAGAGGTTCCTTTCAGTGAAGGATAATGTGAAGGATGTAGGCACTGGAGCTGCATTTGTATCTTTCTCAGTGACTGTTGGGTGTCTGCTGGCCAAAAATAAACATTACCCATTTCACTGGCTGATGGAAGCCTTTCAGAGTCATGAGTGCAATTTAACCCTAACCTCGTTATTTTTATCTCAGTCTAATATACATAATAATTCCAAATAAAAAATTTACTTCTTCATAATTTTTTTTTGTCTTTTTGCCTTTTCTAGGGCCGCTTCCAGTGGCATATGGAGGTTCCCAGGCTAGGGGTCAAATCGGAGCTGTAGCCGCCGGCCTACAAGAGAGCCATAGCAACTCAGGATCCGAGCCGCATCTGCAACCTACACCACAGCTCACGGCAATGCCGGATCCTTAACCCACTGAGCGAGGCCAGGGATCGAACCCACAACCTCATGGTTCGCTAGTCGGATTCGTTAACCACTGCGCCACGACAGGAACTCCATTCCTAAAAATTCTTATTGCCTAGCAGTGCAATTCCCCTTCTCCAAACATTCCCAATCCCTCTTGCTCCATTTTTACTGTGGTAATTTTATTTTCCAACAAAACCTCCCTGAATTTCCACTTTTCTTTTTTGTCCTTTTTTAGGGCCACACCTGTGGCATATGAAAATTCCCAGGCTAGAGGGTCAAATCAGAGCTGAAGCTGCTGGTCTATACCAGTCACAGCAATGCCTGATCCTTAACCTACACCATGGAAACTCCTCCACTTATTTTCTGATGTAAATTGTCAACTTTAAAAGTTTTTTTTTTTGGTCTTTTTGCTATTTCTTGGGCCGCTCCCGCGGCATATGTAGGTTCCCAGGCTAGGGGTCGAATCGGAGCTGTAGCCGCCAGCCTACACCAGAGCCACACAACGCGGGATCCGAGCCGCATCTGCAACCTACACCACAGCTCACGGCAACGCCAGATCGTTAACCCACTGAGCAAGGACAGGGACCGAACCCGCAAACCTCATGGTTCCTAGTCGGATTCGTTAACCACTGCACCACGACAGGAACTCCACTTTAAAAGTTTTAATACATGATATAACCATATTATACACCTTCTTAATATCACAAAAAATTGATTGCTTTCCGGAGCTGTCTTGGCACTCATAGTTGGGCCTGATCATGGCTAGGAGCTATCCTGGGACCCACAGTTTGGTCATGGTGTTCTCCTGTTGAACATAGAACATTTTACAGAATACAAACATTAGATAAGGCCACTCTGATTATGACAGAGGCAGACAAAACAAGACAATTCCATAACAATGCCTGAACAGACAAAAACATGAATGTTGTCTAAACCTCAATAACATCTTCCCTTTTCCCAGATTATAGGAGTGACTACTGCTTGTTGTTTTGAATGAAAGTCCATTGGAGAAAACAGAGTTTGGTTCATTAAGGTGATTAAGGTTTCTCATTGGCTGAGTTGCTGTTTGTTTCTTGTAAAAGATACAACTCACATCTTTTCCTGTTGGGGCTGATAATGATGATTCTTTCCTGTCTATTCTTCCACTCTGGGGTCTGTAATTGACGGCCCTTCCTGCAATTGACCTGGAGTGGTAGTGCAGTGAGAGCTCCCTCTTCTGGCCTCTTGATTTGACTTTAGTGAGGTTTCCCTTTTACTAATTTTCACAGTGATAATTACTGGTCTTTGTCTTCTCTCTGATCCTCCAAGGAGGCTATTGCTACCAACAAGTACATAGCTTTCAGATGGTTTGGGATCTGACTCATAGAAGGTGTTAAGGGATAGATGCTGCACTTGCTCCGTCCACAGGGCCTCCATCACTTGTCTAATACTTTCCCCTGTTCATCTTCAATTCCAATTTTGCATAATCTGCTTGCAAACTTAAAGCACTTTTCCAATTCATTCTCACCTGTAGATACTTTCCCTAATGGTTATAATCATATTATTCAATTAAGGGCCACTTGATCATTGCAGCACAGATTATCTGTGTATTATAAATTGTCATCCAACTATTACTAATAGGCAAGTGGCCACATTCTGGTAGCTGGCATCAAAATAGCTCTGAGGGCAACCTACAAGCAATCAAGGGTGCTGGTTTCTAGCGCAATTATGCAATTACTTTGTGTAGTATGCAAACTTTGGTAATTGCTCTTATGATGAAATAATCCTGTGTGCATTTTACACTTCACTTGGATAAGAGTTACTTGTTTTGAGCAAATAAATGACCATGTCCACTTGCATAGACTCTGTCTACTCTGATGACTTAGTGTTTCTGGCTAATATGCAATGAAGTTGAGCTTCAAGCATTCCATTGTTTTTCGGGGCTAACCCACTACCTTTTTTTTTTTTTTGTCTTTTTGCCATTTCTTGGGCGCTCCCGTGGCATATGGAAGTTCCCAGGCTAGGGGTCGAATCAGAGCTGTAGCCACTGGCCTATGCCAGAGCCACAGCAACGCGGGATCTGAGCCACATCTGCAACCTACACCACAACTCACGGCAACACCAGAACCTCAACTCACTGAGCAAGGCCAGGGATCGAACCCGCAACCCCATGGTTCCTGGTCGGATTCGTTAACCACTGTGCCATGATGGGAACTCCTCAAAGAGAATATTTTTTAATAAATTAGCATCTCTTTTGTTCTGAATGGCTCTCAAGTAAACTAGGAGAATTGAAGACAGAAGAAATTCATGTATAAAATAAGCTACAAGGATGGACTGGACAACATGGGGAATATAGTCAATATTTTATAATAACTAAAAATGGAGTATAACCTTTACTTCTAAAATTAAATTTTTTTTTCTTTTTAGGCCCAAACTTGTGGCATATGGAAGTTCTGGGGCTAGGGGTCAAATCAGAGCTGCTGCTGCCAGCCTACGCCACAGCTACAGCAATGGTGGGATCCGAGCCACATCTTTGACCTACACCATAGCTCATGGCAACACTGGATACTTAACCTACTGAGCAAGGCCAGGGATCAAACCTACATCCTCATGGATACTAGTCAGGTTCTAGCATCCATGGAACTAGAGCCACAACAGGAACTCCCTAACCTTTAAATATATATACATATAAAGAAAAAAGGAGTTCCTGTCTTGGTGCAGCGGAACTGAATCCGACTAGGAACCATGAGGTTTTGGTTTCGATCCCTGGCCTCGCTCCGTGGGTTAAAGATCTGGTGTTGCTGTGAGCTGTGTTGTAGGTCACAGACGAGGCTTGGATCTGGTGTTGCTGTGGCTCTGGTATAGGCTGGTGCCTGCAGCCTCTGATTAGACCCCTAGCCTGGGAACCTCCATATGCCATGGGTGTGGCCCTAAAGAAAGACAAAAAAGAAAAGAAAAAATATATCCTAAAAAAAGAAGAAATTCCGGTTCTTCCTAATCCATCCACAAGAAGCAATTGAATGGAACCCTCCTAACATGAGGCTATTAATAGAAGGGAGAAGAGTTCTTGTTTATTGGATACCAGTAGGCAGAGGAATAAGAAGGAGCACCAATAGCCTCATTCTCTCTAATTGCACATCCTCCCAACGGCATTCTCCCTCAGGAAGGAGGTAATTGGAAGTGCTGCTCGTGGCCTCTCCTGAACCAAGACTATTCCTGAACTAATGATAAGTTGTGTACACAGAAGGAAAAAGCCACCGAGTCATTTGCGGTTGCAGGATATTATCTGAGCAAGCAGGATGCACCCAGCAGGAGGCCAAGGCCCGGAGCTCTTAGTCCTCTGAGGTGGTTTCCATTCATCTCTGCTACTGTACTATCTCTCCCTTTCTTTTTTTTCCTTTCTTTTTTTTGTCTTTTTAGGGCCACACCTGCAGCATATGGAGGTTCCCAGGCTAGGGGATCTAATCAGAGCTGTAGCCGCCGGCCTGCACCTCAGCCACAGCAACGCCAGATCCGAGCCGTGTTGCGACCCACGCCACAGCTCACAGCAATGCCGGATCTTTAACCCACTGAGTGAGGCCAGGGATCGAACCCACAACCTCATGGTTCCTGGGGTCGGATTCGTTTCTGCTGCGCTGTGCCACGACGGGAGCTCCCCTCTTCCCCTTTCTGATACAAAAAGACTAACACCTGTGCTCCTTTCCTCAGCATGTGACCATCACAAGCAGAACTTTCGCAACTCCTTTATAAAATCTTAGACTCTGGAGTCAGGTTCCATCTGATGTTATACCCCTTAATTGGTTCTACCCTAACAACAAGCCTTGTGGATATTAAAGGGGCACAGTATGGTTCAGGTTGAGATGGGCTCAACTTGGGACCTGGAACAGTTTGCTGCAGTTTGCTTGCACCTAGTCAAATATCTTATTTATTTTTTGTTTTTTGAGGGCTGCACCTGCGGCATATTGGAGGTTCCCAGGCTAGGGATCCAATTGGAGCTGAAGTTGCTGGCCTATATCACAGCCACAGCAGCTCGACCTACACCACAGCTCACGGTAATGCTGGATCCTTAACCCACTGAGCAAGGCCAGGGATCAAACTTGTGGATGCTAGCCGTGTTTGCTAACCACTGAGTCATGACGGGAACTCTGCCAAATGTCTTTTCAGGCAACAAAATACAAAGAAACCATAAGGGACTAAAAATAACTGCATGCATGTGCTGTTGGGACAAGTTATGGACAAAAGATTTAAAGAAAAAACTAAAAAAACAACTGCCACTTCTGAAGAGCCAAGACAAAAAGCAGTGTATCAGGAGCAAAGGCAGGGTACTACACATGCCTCAGGTGGGAGGGGGGATCAGTGGATGGAAATTACTAAAAGGAGAGACATTAAGGGTAGGGGGGATTCTTGATAAACTTGTCTAGGAGGCTTCTTGATGAAAGTAGGCCAAAGACTTAGACACCAAAGGATGGAATGAATAACTTGATCAGATATCAATGGTGATCAGATAATAAAAATAAAGGAATTTTTGTTAAACTAACTTAGCAGGAACCTTGCTAAAACTGGGCTAGGCAGGTTGAGGACAGATGAGACAAAGTCAAAAAGATGGCTCAGAGAAGCATGTCTAAAGTTTAGTTAAGGAGAGAGTCTTTGTTAGAATTCTATACATAGCCAAACTGCCAATTGAATGTAAGGGCAAAATAAGAAACATTTAAGAACCCAAAATGTTTAGCACTGTATATTATATGTGGAAAAATTACTCATAGCTATACTTCAGCAAAATGAAAATGGAACCATATGGGGTATAAGTAATAGAAGTATAAAACCAGACAAATTTTTTAAAGCTTGGGGAAAAAAAAAGATCAACGAGATCCTGATACATGGAAGGCTTCTTCTTTTTTTTTTTGTACATTTAGGGCCACACCCGGGGCATATGGAAATTCTCAGGCTAGGGGCTGAATCGGAGCCATAACTGACAGCCTACACCATGGCCACAGCATCACCAGATCTGAGCTGTATCTGTGACCTATGCCACAGCTTGCAGCAATGCCAGATCCTTAACCCACTGAGGGAGGCCAGGGATCAAACCCTCATCTTCATGGATACTAGTCAGGTTCTTAACCTGATAAGCCACAATGGGAACTCCAGAAAGATTCCATTTGAGTTACAAAATTTTAATGATATAGAATATATTTCCATCATTAAGGATCTAATCACATTACTTGGTTCTAGAGTTAAATTTACAGAATTATAATTTGTGGTCATGTGGGGAAATCTATGTTTATTGAAAATCTGTAGGTATCTAGCTCTTGATTATCATTAAGCATGCTTTTTAATAGTAAGCAACTTTATGAAATTTTTTTATCTATAAAAATTGTGTTTGGAGTTCCCATTGTGGCCCAGGGGTAAAAAACCCTACTAGTAAACATGAGGATACAGGTTTGATCCCTGGCCTTGCTCAGTGGGTTAAGGATCCGGTGTTGCCTTCAGCTGTGGTGTAGTTCACAGACGTGGCTCAGATCTGGCATTGATGTGGCTGGGTGTAGGCCAGCTGCTACAGCCCACATTTGACCCCTAGCCTGGCAACTTCCACATGCTGCAGGTGAGGGCCTAAAAAGACCAAAAAACAAAAAAAAAGTGTTTTCATTTCTCACATACAAAAAAGAAAACTGAAACCTATGAATGTGCAAATACTTCCCTATGTTCCCATTGTTCCCTGCCTACTCAGGGAATGGATTTGTATCTTACTAACTTTTAGTTCACTTTGAAGTTACATTGAAATTTGGACTTTGCAAGTTCTCCTTCCTATTATGAGATCAGTAGGAGTTAGAATCTACTTATTAAAGTAACAACCTGGAATTCACTTAACTTGAAAGAAACTTGCTTGTCTAATACTAAATGGTTCCTCTTAAAACCAAATCCAGAGGAAGTAAGAACTCTGCTGGTACTTCTCTACATGAATAGTTTTAATAATCTAAAAAATGCTTGGGCAGAGGGTGGGCTCTGAAGAGGTCAATGGAAGAAGACCACAGGTGGAGATTTGTGGGATGGGCTGTATTTGTCTATGTGGAATAAGGCTGGTAAGACCATCGAAGATGGTATAAATAATTTAGGAGGAGTTCCCATCATGGCTCAGCAGTAACGAACCCAACTAGTATCCATGAGGTCATGGGTTTGATCCCTGGCCTCAGTCAGTGGGTTAAGGATCTGGAGTTGCCATGAGCTATGGCGTGGGTCGAAGACTCGGCTCAGATCTGGCGTTGCTGTGGCTGTGGTGTAGGCCGGCAGCTGTAGCTTTGATTCGACCCCTAGCCTGGGAACTTCCATATGCCACAGGTGTGGCCCTAAAAAGTAAAAAATAAAAAGAATGGGTGAGAAATCTGTGTTTGTAAAAACTACACACCCAGAAGAATTTGGCATTCAGATTGCTTCACAAGTATCTTCCAGTTATTGATCTACTTTAAAGAAATATTTAAAGAAATTGTAGATGATTTTTAAAAGGCAAGATGTACAAATCACTCCAAGAAACACTTCAATCAAAGGCCCTTTAATCACAGAAAAATCCTGAAGCTACCTCAATAGACTGGTGAAGGAACCTACATTTCCGACTTTTGCTGAGAGAAAATGCTTGGGGTTCCATCATGTCTCAGCAGTTAATGAACCTGACTAGTATCCACAAGGACGTTAGTTCGATCTTTGGCCTTGCTCAGTGGGTTAAGATTATGGCATTGCTGTGAGCTGTTGTGTAGGTGGAAGATGTGGCTCGGATCCAGAGTTGCTGTAGCTGTACTGTAGCAGCTGTGGGTCCATTTTGACCCCTAGCCTGGGAACCTCCTTATGCTGTGGCTCCGGCCCTAAAAAGACAAAGAAAGAAAGAAAGATAAAGAAAAAAAGAAAATGCCTATAGGAATTCCTGCTGTGCCACAATGGGTTAAGTATCCAACTGCAGCTGCTCTGGTCACTGTGGAGGTGGGGATTCAATTCCTGATCTGGAACTTCCATATCCTGTGGGTGTGGCCATAAAAAAATGAGAAAGAAAGAAAAAGAAAAAAAAAAGCTTATACAATAAATGTACTTTTTTTTTTTTTTTTTTTTTTGCAGTTTAGGGACACACTCGAGGCATATGAAAGTTGCCAGGCTAGGGGTCCAACTGGAGCCACAGCTCCTGGCCTATGCCACAGGCACAGCAATGTGGAATCTGAGCCACATCTGTAACCTACACCACAGCTCATGGCAATGCAGGATCCCTAACCCACTGATCGAGGCCAGTGATCAAACCTACATCTTCATGCATTTCCACTGCACCACAACAGGAACTCCCAATTCTTCATTTTCTTCTTATTTTTTCCTTTTGTCTTTTTAAGGCCACACCCATGGCATACAGAGGTTCCTAGGCCATGGGTCAAATTGGAGCTGCAGCCCTCGCCTATGCCACAGCCATAGCAACGCAGATTCAGGCCAAATCTTCGACCTATGCAATAGCTCTCAGCAACGCTGGATCCTTAACCCACTGAGCAAGGCCAGGGATTGAACCTGCGTCCTTGTGAATGATAGTCAGATTTGTTTCCATTGAGCCATGATGGGAACTCCCCAATTCTTCATTTTAATTGGCTTTTTCAATTAACAGCTAACCACCAGTCCCAACGGTATCAGATAAAAGGGCTTCCAGTAGGTGTATAACTAGCTTTTCCTTTACAATATATTGAAGACATTTTTCCTGTCACTATATATAAATCTACCTTATCCTTTGTAAAACACACCTCACAATATTCCATTATATAGCGGATACATTTTAATTCACTTAAATTCTCTATTTAGGAGTTCCCGTCATGGCGCAGAGGTTAACGAATCCGACTGGGAACCATGAGGTTGCGGGTTCAGTCCCTGCCCTTGCTCAGTGGGTTAACGATCCAGCATTGCCGTGAGCTGTGGTGCAGGTCACAGACGCGGCTCGGATTCTGCATTGCTGTGGCTCTGGCGTAGGCCGGTGACTACAGCTCCGATTTGACCCCTATCCTGGGAACCTCCATATACCTCGGGAGCGGCCCAAGAAATAGCAAAAAGACAAAAATAAATAAATAAATACTCTATTTAAATAATTTCAATGTTTTTCTTTAAAAAATTTGAGCAAAGCTCAATAGATGCAGAAAAAGCATTCAACAAAGTCCAAAATATATTCAAGATAAAAACTCTTACCAAAGTGGGTATAGAAGGAACATACCTTAACATAATAAAACCATTTATGACAAAACCACAGCCAGTATAATACTCAATGGAGAAAAGCTGAAAGCCTTCCCACTAAAATCTGGAAGAAGACAAGAATGCTCACTCTCACCACTTTTTTTCCACATAGTATTGGAAGTCCTAGACATAGCAATCACACAAACAAAAGAAATAAAAGGCACCCAAAGTGGAAGAGAAGAGGTAAAATTGTCACTGTATACAGATGACATGATACTACATATAGAAAACCCTAAGGACGCCACAAAAAACTACTGGAACTGATCAACGAATTCAGCAAAGTAGCAGGATACAAAATTAATATTCAGAAATTGGTCACATTTCTGTATACTAACAATGAAATATTAGAAAAGGAATACAAAAATACAATACCTTTTGAAATTGCACCCCAAAAAATCAAATACCTGGGAATACAACTGACCAAGGAGGTGAAAGACTTATATGCTGAGAACTATAAAACATCAAGGAAATTAAAGAGGACTCAAAGAAATGGAAAGATATTCTATGCTCCTGGGTTGGAAGAATTAATAACCTAAAAATGGCCATACTACCCAAAGCAATCTACAGATTCAATGCAATCCCTATCAAATTACCCATGACATTTTTCACAGAATTACAACAAACATTCCAAAAATTTATAGGGCACCACAAAAGACCCAGAATTACCAAAGCAATCCTGAGGAACAAAAACAAAGCAGGAGGCATAACTCTCCCAGACTTCAGGCAATATACAAAGCTACAGAATCCAGAGTGTCATATTGGTACCAAAGCAGGCATACAGACCAATGGAGCAGAATAGAGAACGCAGAAATAAACCCAGACACCTACAGTGATTAATCTTAAAGGAGGCAAGAATATAAAATGGGGAAAAGATAGTCTATTCAGCAAGTGGTGCTGGCAAAACTGGGCAGCTTCATGTAAATCAATGAAACTGGAACACATCCTCACATCATGCACAAAAATAAACTCAAAATGGCTTAAAGACTTAAAGGTAAGACAAAACACCATAAAACTTCTAGAAGAGAACATAGGCAAAACATCCTCTGTCATCAACCATACAAATGTTTTTTGGGTTTTTTTTTAAGGACGCACCGGCGGCATATGGAATTTCCCAGGCTAGGGGTCGAATCAAAGCTACAGCTGCCAGCCTACACCACAGCTACAGCAATTCAGGATCTGAGCCGTGCCTTCGACCTACACCACAGGTCATGGCAAGGCTGGATCCTTAACTCATTGAGCAAGGCCAGGGATTGAACCCGAAATCTCATGGTTCCTAGTCGGATTTGTTTCCACTGCACCACGACAGGAACTCTCAAATGTTTTCTTATATCAGCCTCCCAAGGCAACAGAAATAAAAGCAAAAATAAACCAATGGGACCTAATCAAACTGACAAGCTTTTGCACAACAAAGGAAACCATAAAAAAAACCCAAAAAACAACCTAGGGAATGGGAGAAAATAGTTTCAAATAATGCAACTGACAAGGGCTTAATCTCTAAAATATACAAACAATGTATACAACTCAACAGCAAAAAAACTAACAACTTGCTTGAAAAACGGGCAAAGACCTGAACAGACATTTTTCCAAAGAAGATATACAGATGGCCAACAAAGCACATGAAAAAATGTTCAACATCACTGACATTAGAGAAATGCAAATCAAAACTACTATGAGGTACCACCTCACACTTGTCAGAATAGCCATCATTAACAAGTCAACAAATAACAAATGCTGGAGAGGGTGTGGAGAAAAGGGAACCCTCCTACACTGTCGGTGGAAATATAAATTTGTATGACCACTATGGAAAACAGTATGGAGGTTCCTCAGAAAATTATTATTATTATTTTTTTATCTTTTGACCTTTTAGGGCTGCACTCTCTGCATATGGAAGTTCTGAGGCTAGGGGTCTAATTGGAGCTGTTGCTGCTGGCCTATGCCACAGCCACAGCAATGCCAGATCTGAGCCATGTCTGCGACCTACACCACAGCTCATGGCAATGCCAGATCCTTAACCCACTGAGTGAGGCCAGGGATGGAACCCACGACCTCATAGTTTCTAGTCAGATTCGTTTTTGCTGCGCCACAATGGGAACTCCATGAAAATTAAATATAGAACTATCATATGACCCAGCAGTCCACTTTTGGGCATATAACTGGACAAAAAACTTTCACCGAAAAAGACACATGCACCCCTATGTTCATGGCAGCACTATTCACAATAGCCAAGACTTGGAAGCAACCTAAATGTCCATTGACAGATGAATGGATTAAGAAGATGTGGTATATATACACAGTGGAATATTACTCAGCCATAAGAAAGAACAAAATAATGCTACTTGCAGCAACATAGGTGGAATTAGAGACTCTTAAACTAAGTGAAGTTAAGTCAGAGAAAGACAAATACATATGACGCCACTTATATATGGCACAAATGAATCTTTTCACAAAAAATAAACCCATGGGCTAGGAGGACAGACTTGTGGTTGCCAAAGGGGAGGGGGAGGGAGAGGGAGAGGGATGGACTGGGAATCTGGGGTTAATAGATGCAAACTATTGCTTTTGGAGTGGATAAACAATGAAATCTTGCTTTAAGCACAGGGAACTATATCCGGTCACTCGTAATGGAACATGATGGAGGATAATGTGAGAAAAAGAATATCTATCTATCTATCTATCTACAACTGGGTCACTTTGCTGTACAGTAGAAATTGACAGAACACTGTAAGTCAACTATAATGGAAAAAATAAAAATCATAAAATAAAAAATTTTGAGCAAGGAACTGATGTGATGAAAGTGGATTGAGAAGATGAATCTGGAATGGAATGTTAAAGGGAAAATGGTGGCTGAGAGGTTCCTGCAATAATCCAGCTCTGGATTAGACCAGAAAATGGGAGTGGCTTGTTCCATCACTCTTGCACCCAACAGATGTTCTTGTCAGTCTGGAAGCTCTGCCATTTCTAGAAAACATATATTTCTCCTCTACCATAGCTCATATCAACTCTTCTGTATTTCATCTTTGCCTGTTGAAATCATTTCCTTCACCATCCAGAACAAATGACACACTGCCATGATTAGCCCTGGAAATTATCCCTCCTCTACCATTTCTTTCTCTTGTTTTGCTTTTTAGGGTCACACCTGTGGCATATGGAAGTTCCCAATCTAGGGGTCCAATCCGAGCTACAGCTGCTGGCCTGCTCCACGGCCCCAGCAACATGGGATCCAAGCCGTGTCTGCCACCTACAACCACAGCTCACGGCAACGCTGGCTGGATACCAGACCCACTGAGCGAGGCCCGGGATGGAATCTGAATCCTCATGGATACTAGTTGGATTCACTTCTGCTGCGCCACAACAGGCGCTCCCTCCCCTTCCATATGTGATGAGCTGTCCTTCCTTTCTCCTTCTTTCCCCAAAGTACCCTTCTTCTAAAGGCAGTACAAAGCAGAGGTTAGGAGCAAAGTCTTCGGTGGGGCTTTTTTTTTTTTGCTTTGCTTTTTAGGGCCACACCTGTGGCACATGTAAGTTCCGAGGCCAGGGGTGGAATTGGAGCTGCAGCTGTCTGGCCACAATCACACCAGATCCAAGCTGAATCTGAGACCTACACCACAGCTCATGGCTGTGCTGGATCCTTAATCCACTGAGCGAGGGCCAGGGATTCCACACAACTTCATAGATACTAGTTGGGTTCCTTTATGCTGAGCCACAACAGACACTCCCCAAGGAGCAACAACTTTGGATCCAACAATTTCCTATCTCTGTGACCTTGATTTCTAACCCAAATCCTCAGTGCCTCAGTGTCCTAATCTGTAAAGTGAGACGTGTATTCCGTCTTGTATGAGGATTAAATCAGTTAACAGCCTTACACCACTTAAAATAGTGTTTGATGCCTAGTAAGCGCGGAGTAAACAAATAAAACTAACTTGATTCCTGGTGATTGGCGGTCTACTGGGGTAAGAAGCCAGAGTTCACGCCTAGCTGCCCCCGAGGAGGTGTGGAGGGTGCGGGCCGGGCCGCCTACTCCAGATCCGGGCGAGGAGGGGGGCGATCATGTGATCGATCAAGATGGCGTCGGCCAGCTCCTTGTGGCTCTTGGCTCTTGCTTTCCTGCCGGGGTCCTGCTTAGCCTTGGCGTTGGGGCATGTCGACCCTCCAGCGCCGCTGCCGCTCGTGATCTGGCATGGGATGGGTGAGTGGGGGAGGGAGGGAGAAGAGGGCTAAATGGGTTTGGCGACTCTCTCTCCTAGCCTAGGTTCTCGTCTGCAAAGTGCGAGTGTGGAGGGCGAGGACTGTGGTCTCATAGCACCTGGCTGGTCCTACGTTTTAGGATTTGGGGGTTGCTCTGTATTGGAAAGGGAAATGGAGAAAGAGCTGTCTTTTGGTGAGCACTTACAGAGGGCTATGCACTGCGGCAGGGTTTTACGTGGTGGTGTGGTTTAATGCCCACGGTAGTGGCGTCAGGGTGCCGCATCTGACGCTTGCTCAGGAGGGCTGGGCTGTGGCTTCATGACCGCGGCATCTATCCTTGGCGTTCATCCACACATTGAACAAAGATTTGTTAGGCACCTACATTTAACACATCGTTATTGAGCACCTACTGGATACTGAGGATACAGCAGTAAAATAAACATACTAAATTCTTTGCTCTTTAAGAACTTACTTTCCTTTCCAAAGGAGAGAGGCGGGGGGTGGGGGGATGCGCTGGGGGTGTGGGATGGAAATACTATAAAACTGGATTGTGATGATCATTGTCCAACTATAAATGCAATAAATTCATTGAGTAATGAAAAAAATAAAAAGAACTTTTCAGTGGGAGAAACAGACTATAAATACATAAGTAAAACATGTATGTCAAATGGTGATGAGTGCAATGGAGAAAAATAAAGCAGGGAGGTGGATAGGGACTGGAAGTGGGGACTTGGAGTTTTATAGACCAAAGTCTGGAAAGGAGTCACTGAGAAAGTGATATCTGAACAAAGACCTGAAATCCATTAGGGAAGATGCCATGTGGATATCTGACCAAAGGAACAGAAAATGCAAAAGCTCTGGAAATATGTCTGGTATGCAGGTATGTTCAAGGAACAGCATTCCGATCATTGTAGCAGGAACTAAGTAAGCAAGGAGAAGAAAAGGGAAGTTTAGTTCAGGGGTAGGAGGGGGTATGGGAGGTAGCCTGCTGATGTTGGGCCTACTAAGGCAACTGTAGGAACTTTGGCTAGAATGAGATGGAAAGTTATTGCGGGGGTTTTGAGCAGATGAGTGACATGGTCTGATTTGCCTTTTATTATTTATTTATTTATGTCTTCTGTCTTTTTTTTAGGGCTGCACCCACCGCACATGGAGGTTCCCAGGCTGGGGGTCTAATCGGAGCTACAGCTGCGGGCCTATGCCACAGCCACAGCCACGACAGATCCGAGGCACGTCTGTGACCTACACCACAGCTCACAGCAATGCCAGATCCTTAACCCACTGAGCAAGACCAGGGATCGAACCTGCATCCTCATGTGATTTGCCTTTTAAAAACACTCTATAATGGAAAAAATAAAAATCATTATGAAATAAAAATAAATAAAAGCACTCTAGTTGCGGGGCTTCTGTCATGGCTCAGTGGTTAACGATTCTGACCAGCATCTATGAGAACGCAGGTGTGATCCCTGGCCTCGCTCAGTGGGTTAAGGATCTGGTGTTGCCGTGAGTGGGTGTAGGTCACAGATGAGGCTTGGATCCTGTGTTGCAGTGGCTGTGGTGTAGGCTGGCAGCTACAGCTCCTATTTGACCCCCTAGCCTGGGAACCTCCATATGCCACAGGTGCAGCCCTAAAAAAAAAAAAAAAAAAGGAAAAAAAGAAAAAAGCACTCCAGTTGCTAGATTGTAGGGGTCATGGACCTCTACAGCCAAAAAGTTAGGAAGCTTTTGCAATAATTTTTTTTTTCCTTTTTAAGGCTGCGCCTGAGGCATATGGAAGTTTCCAGGCTAGGGGTTGAATTAGAGCTACAGCTGCCAGCCTACACCAACAGCCACTACAACGCAGGATCCAAGCCAAGTCTTTGACCTACACCACAGCTCATGGCAACGCCAAATCCTTAACCCACTGAGCAAGGCCAGGAATCAAACCCACAAACTCATGGTTCCTAGTGGGATTTGTTTCTGCACCGCCGCAATGGGAACTCCAAGGGTAGAATTTATTTTTATGACTTAAGTTTTGTCATTTGAGGAAGATGTAGTAAAACTGAAAGTGAGGCAAGCAAACTCACCTTTTGTTGTTCTTTCCTGCAGCAAACCTCCCTCCCCAAACTGGTTTCTCAAAATATGAGACACTGTTTGAGGTCTTGCTTTTTTGGAAGAGTAGCCATTTGAGCCAAGGTTAGGTAGAGGGTTTTTTTTTGTTTTGTTTTTAGTATCAGTTTGGCTAGGTCATGATTAACCCCCTACCTTTGAGGAAACTGAAGGGTACTTCTTGACAAAGAAGAAATTAGTCTTAGGAAGAGTAGAAGGCTGATAATGGAATTAATAGTGATCTGGTGCTGGAGGCCTTGAGAGTTTCTGGTTGAATGTGGTATCAAAGCCTCAAATAGCAGGAGATTCTGTAGCCACTTGTCATCGAACATTTTCCGCCTCGTTTGGCTCAGAAGTCTGGCCATTTCTGCCTCGGTCATTTCATTACTTTGGGTACTGGAAAATTGAGAAATTTGTATCCAGTGGCCCTGAGAAATGCTGAGAAACTGTGTTTCCGTTGGTCTACAGACCTTAAAAATGAGACTTCCAGTTTCCAAAGAAACTGAGGCACCGGTTAAATCACCGGTTTCCAAAAGTCTAACAGAGCAGACTGTTTTCCTTTATGTGCTTGCGATCTGAGGGAGCCCTTCACTGCCAGGGAGTTTGCCTTCCCCTGCCGCTGTGTAGCTGGGGTTCTTGGATTTAGCATTAGGAAGACCACTAATGACCTTGACATAGCACTTTTAAGGGAGTGGTGAGAGTGAGAGTCTAATTGGAATGGGTTAGAGAAAAGGCCAGAGAGGAATTAGAGTCACTAAGACAGCTCTTTGAAGTCTCTGTGCCAGGCCCTGGGACTACTGCAGTGGAGTTAAAAGAGAACAGGAGAGCCCCAGGCCCTCCCAGGGCACAGTCAGTCCATAGGGGAGGCAGTTCTATAACCCACAGTTGTAGTTCAGTGTGAGAAATAGATGTTCAAGGCCTTTTCATTCTTTAAAAACAGATTCTTGGGGAGTTCCTGTTGTGGTGCAGTGGAAATGAATCCGACCAGGAACTATGAGGTTGGGGGTTCGATCCCTGGCCTTGCTCAGTGGGTTAAGGATCCGGCATTGCCATGAGCTGCAGCTCGGATCTGATGTTGCTCTGGCTGTGGTGTAGGCTGGCAGCTGTAGCTCTGATTAGACCCCTAGCCTGGGAACCTCCATGTGCTGAGGGTGTGGCCCTAAAAAGAAAAACAAAGCAAATAAATAAATAAAAATAAAAACAGATTCTTGGAGTTCCCTTCGTGGCTCAGTGGTTAATGAACATGACTAGGATCTGTGAGGTTGCGGGTTCAATCCCTGGCCTCACTCAGTGGGTTAAGGACCCAGCGTTTCCATGAGCTGTGGTGTAGGCTGCAGATGCAGCTCAGATCCCAAGTTGCTGTGGCTGTAGTGTAGGCCAGTAGGCCATGGCTCCGATTTGACCCCGGTCTGGGAACTTCCATATGCCTTGGGTTTGGCCCTAAAAAGCAGCAAGCAAACAGACAAGACCCAACAGATTCTTAAGCTTAGTGTCAGGTTGAAAATGGATGATTAAGTTCAAAGCGGAAAATGATTTAAGCCCACTTCTCCTACCCAGTGGCCAGTCATGTTTCTTCCTGTTCTTAGTTCTAGTTTCTTGAAACAGGGAAGGAAAAAAAAAAAAAAAAAAGCAGAGCTGGGACTAGGATGACACAAGGAAGCTTTGAGTGTGCAAAATGTAAGCTCAAGGTCAGCACTTGCATGACCTGAGCGTGAGCACCTCCTCAAATTGTGTCCTAGGTGCTTTACTTGTCTTACCCTAGCCTGGGCCCTAAAGAGAAATCCGATTCCAAAGTGCTTTTGGGTCTGTTAATCCTGGGAACTGAAGTTTGGCACCTGCCATCAGCTTCTACACGGAGTAAAACATGAGCCACTGCAGCTGCCAACCCACAGCACCCTCTGAGCAGAGCTCAGGCTGGAGACCAGCAGTGAGGCCCTCTGTGCTCTGGGAAAACTGGACAAACAGGTCTTCAGATAGGTAGGTATTTTTAGGAGAAGCAAAAATAGCAATTCTGCATTTCCTCATATCTAGGAAAACACTAAAATCCATCAGTGATGACTAATGTCTGTGACTAGTAGTCACCTTTGTGAGACCACAAAGCAGCAAACTTCTGCGAAATGTGTGCATTTTCCCCCTTCACCTTTGTGACTTACACCTTGGTATTTCCCCCTTTCTGCTTTGGGGCAGTATTTATTTCAGAGTTACCTGAAATATTGCCTCCTGGGCTGTAGTTAGTGGGCAAAACAAAAGATGTCATGGTCATCTGTGAGAACGGCCACTCCCAAGGGTGGGCCAGTGAGCCCTGAGGGAACTCGGGAAAACATCAAAGGAGTGATTCCAGTAAGCCCACATCTCTAGGTCTTCCCATAGAAAGGAGTTTTCTGTAAGTCTGGTTATCTGTAAATCTTTTGTTCCTACTACCTCCCCTTTGTTGCAAAAACCAGTATATCCTAGCTTCTCCCCTCCTTGGAGCTACCTGAGATGCCATCTCTGGGCTTAAGTCCTAATCTCACCCCCAATAAAACTTAACTCTCAAGTTTCAGATTGTATTTTTTTAGTCGACAACCCCAAATGTTCTAGGTGATAAGGAAGGGGTGAATACACCTCTGGTTATTTTTTATTTTATTTTTTTGCTTTTTAGGGCCGCATCCGCAGCATGTGGAGGTTCCCAGGTTAGGGGTCAAATCAGAGCTACAGCTGCTGGCCTACACCACAGCCACAGCCACAGCCACACCAGATCCTTAACTCACTAAGTGAGGCCAGGGATCAAACCCCTTGCAACCACATGGTTCGTAGTCAGATTCGTTTCCGCTGCACCACGATGAGAGTCCCTCACCTCTGGTTATTTTAAGTGGTGAATTTGGTGTCCCAATTTTGTTGTATGGGCTGCTGAAGTTTTTATTATTTGATAAACATGAGTTGAGCAAAAAAAGTTCTCTTTTTTTGAGGTGAAATTCATATATTAACCATATTAAAATATTTCAACTAATAGCATTTAGTATAGTCACATTGTGCAACTACCACTTCTCTCTAGTTTCAAAACATTTTCATCACTCCAGAAGACGCATGTCCCACTTAAGTAATCGCTCTTCATTCCCTGTTCCCATCACCCCCAGGAAGTGTTTCGTCTGCTTTCTGTCACTATGGATTTGCCTCTTCTGGGTATATCATATAAAAGGAATTATACAATATGTGACCTATTGTTCCTGGCTTATTTCACTTATAATAATGTTTTCAAGGTTCATCCAAAATGCTGCATGTGTCAATGCTTTGTTCTTTTTTTGTTGTTGTTGTTTTGGTCTTTTTAGGGCTGCACCTATGGCACGTGGAAGTTTCCCAGGCTAGGGGTCGAATCAGAGCTGCACCTGCCAGCCTACAGCAAGGCCACATCAATGCAGGATCTGAGCTGCATCTGAGACCTACACCACAGTTCACAGCAACACCGGATCCTTAACCCACTGAGCAAGGCCAGGCGGCCCACGTTTTCTTGGATATTAGTCAGGTTCGTTACTGCTGTGCCACCATAGGAACTCCTGCTTTGTTCTTTTTATGGCTGAATAATATTCCATTGTATGTATGTATGACAATTTGTCCATTCAACCATTGATGGACCTTTGGGTATTTTCTACCTTTTGTCAATTATAACTGTTTTTATTTTTTTGTCTTTTTGCTATTTCTTTGGGCCGCACCTGCGGCATATGGAGGTTCCCAGGCTAGGGGGCGAATCGGAGCTGTAGCCACCGGCCTACGCCGGAGCCACAGCAACGTGGGATCCGAGCCGCGTCTGTGACCTACACCACAGCTCACGGCAACGCCGAATCATTAACCCACTGAGCAAGGGCAGGGACCGAACCCGCAACCTCATGGTTCCTAGTCGGATTCGTTAACCACTGCGCCACGACGGGAACTCCCCTTTTGTCAATTATAAATAATACTTCTTAAACATTCATATATGTGGAATTTTGGTGGCTTATTGGGTTAAGGGTTTGGCATTGTCACTGCTGTGGCATGGGATTTGATTTCATATGCTGTGGGTGCAGCAAAGAATAAATAAATAAATTCATGTATGAGTTTTTGTGGGGGAATGTTTTCATTTCTCTTGCATGTATATCTAGATGTGAAATCACAAGGTCTTATGATCATTATATGTTTAACTTTTTGAGGAACCATCAAACTGTTTCCACAGTGATTGCATCATGTTACATTTCCACCAGCACTATAAAGCATTCCTATTTCTCAACATCCGTGCCAATACTTCTTATTTTCCATTTTTTAAATTAAAAAAATAAACCCATCCTAGTCAGTGTGCAGTGGTATCTCATGATTTTGATGTTCATTTCCTTAGTAGCCACTGATGTTGATCAACTTTTCATGTCCTTGTTGGCAATTTGTATATCTTCTTTGGAGAGATGTCTGTCCAGTTTCTTTCCCCATTTTAGTTAGATTATCATCTTGTTGAATTGTGAGAGTTCCTTGTATATTCCAGATATTAAACCTTTATCAGGTATATGGGTTTTGCAAATGTATTCTCCCATTCTGTATGTTTTATTTATTTTTTTCTTTTTTTCCAAGGAAGTTCCTGGGCTAGGGGTTGAATCAGAGCTGCAGCTGCCGGCCTACACCACAGCCACAGCAAAGCCAGATCCAAGCTGTCTGTGACCTACACCACAGCTCATGGCAACGCTGGATTCTTAACCCACTGATCGAGGCCAGGGATTGAACCCTCATCCTCATGGATCCTAGTTGGGTTTGTAATCCACTGAGCCTCAGTGGGAACTCCCTGTATGTTTTCACATTTTCAGTAATGCCCTTTGCAGCACAAAAGTTTTTTAAAAAATAATGTTGTTTTTGCTCATGAGTTTCCATGCTTGTCTTTGTTGTCTAGGAGACAGCTGTTGTAATCCCTTAAGCATGGGTGCTATTAAGAAAATGGTCGAGAAGAAAATACCTGGAATTTACGTCTTATCTTTAGAGATTGGGAAGACCCTGGTAGAGGTGAGGTCCTTCATAGCTCTCTTCCTTTGAAGGTTTGCTAACTGATTTTATGGGATATACTATTAAAATGCTTAACCTTGTGTTTTTAGCAGCAAATCATACAGTGATACTTTAATTCTTGAGTGGCTTTTACCACTCTGTGGCTAAAATCCTTTTACCTCTCTGTGGCTCCTTTTTCAGGATGTGGAGAACAGCTTCTTTTTGAATGTCAACTCCCAGGTAACAACAGTGTGTCAGATTCTTGCTAAAGATCCTAAGTTACAGCAAGGCTACAATGCTATGGGATTCTCCCAGGGTGGCCAATTTCTGTAAGTCCCTTTCTGTTATATCATACCCCTTACATGGAATTGATATTTTGTTCCTTTGACTCAGAGAGATCCACTCTTCCAGTTTTTTCGGAATCTATCTTGGACAGGAAACTATTCTAAAATGTCCCCACGTTGGGAGTTCCCATTGTGACTTAGTGGCAACAAACCCAACTAGTATCGATGAGGATGTGGGTTTGATCCCTGGCCTCGCTTAGTGGATTAAGGACCTGGCGTTGCCAGGAGCTGTGGTGTAGATCAAAGACACGGCTAGGATCTTGCATTGCTGTGGCTGTGGTGGGCAGCTGTAACTCTGATTCGATCCCTAGCCTGGGAACCTCCATATGCTGCACCTGTAGCCCCAAAAAGCAAAAAAAAAAGTCCCCATATCAGAAGCTCTATGGAGCTTAATTTATTTTCTGTGAAAGAATAAAGTTTTGAGGAGTTCCCGTCATGGCGCAGTGGTTAACGAATCCGACTAGGAACCATGAGGTTGCGGGTTCGATCCCTGCCCTTGCTCAGTGGGTTAACGATCCGGCGTTGCCGTGAGCTGTGGTGTAGGTTGCAGACGCGGCTCGGATCCCGCGTTGCTGTGGCTCTGGCGTAGGCCGGTGGCTACAGCTCCGATTCAACCCCTAGCCTGGGAACCTCCATATGCCGCGAGAGCGGCCCAAGAAATAGCAACAACAACAACAACAACAACAAAAAAAAAAAAAAGACAAAAAAAAGAATAAAGTTTTGAGTTTTGCCATATCAGAGGAAAATCCTGAAACTGTGGCTTTGGGAAACCACAAAGGATTAAGTACTTTAATCTGGGAAGTTGATTCTTGATGATGCATTTCCTCTGACAGCTGGAACTGATAATCCTTTTTTTTCCTCCCAGGAGGGCAGTGGCTCAGAGATGCCCCATACCTCCCATGATCAATCTCATCTCAATTGGGGGACAACATCAAGGTAACTCGGTCCTCTTTACCTAAAAAAATTCTGTCAGCTCTATTTGTACAAGAAGTCAGCCATCCTTGCAAAAATCCTGTTTTTCTAGTTTATAACCAGCTAGCCAGCAATGATGAAGAAATAGGATTCCAGAGGCCTGCAACACAGGTGAATCATTAGATGACCATTTATAAAGTTCTTTCCAATTTAATTGACATGATTTCCTGGAGGTGAGATGGGTTGCAGCAGATGGTGGTTCAGGAGTTAGGAAAGTCCAACAACCTTTCCTGTTTTCTGATACGGAAAATAGGGTGATGTCCTATTGAATTTAGACTGAGGCAGAGAATAGTGTCTAGCCTTTTTTTGGTCTATAAAATTAACAGGAAAGATTAAATCCTTCAGGAAAAAAACCACAAAAGGTTTGCTATTTAAACAGAATGATGTTCTTTGGGGGAAGAAGTGTCTTTGGGATAGAACTTTATCTGTGTTATGGGAGTTCCTGTCGTGGCTCAGTGGTTAACAAATCCGACTAGGAACCATGAGGTTTCGGGTTTGATCCCTGGCCTCGATCAGTGGGTTAAGGATCTGGCGTTGCCGTGAGCTGTGGTGTAGGTTGCAGACATGGCTCGGATCCAGTGTTGCTGTGGCTGTGGTATAGGCCGGCGGCTATAGCTCCGATTGGACCCCCAGCCTGGGAACCTCCATGTGCCGTGGGTTCGGCCCTAGAAAAAGACAAAAAAAAGAGAACTTTATTTGTGTTCTGATGGATGCAGCTATTGGTTGGTATAGTGTAGGGGATGCTCCTTATAATCAGGAAGCTGGATCTACCCAGTTAACTGTTACTGAAGGGCAGGTAGTTTGGTATCATAGGTGCCCTTCGTGGATGAGGGAAACTAAAATAAGACCCCCCCCCAGAGTTCTCATCTTGGCTCAGCGGTAACAAACCCAACTAGTGTCCATGAGGACTTGGGTTTGACCCCTGGCTTCGCTCAGTGGGCTAAGGATCCCCTGTTGTCATGAGCTGTGTGTAGGTCGGAGATGTGGCTCGGATCCCGAGTTGCTGTGGCTGTGGTGTAGGCTAGCAGCTGCAGCTCTGATTTGACCCCCAGCCTGGGAACTTCCATATGCTTTGGGTGTGGCACTAAAAGGACAAAAATAAATAAAATAAGACCCTGCTGATCTTATAGGACTTTTTCAGAGGATGGAATGAAATACTAGGTAGGAAAATGCTTTTTAAAAGTACACATTTTCAAATGCAAGTTGATAAAAACAGCTTTATCATTCATTCATTGATTCTATAAAAAAAATTTTTTTTCAATCTTTTGCTTTTTAGGACTGTACCTGCAGCATGTGGAGGTTCCCAGGCTGGGGGTTGAATTGGAGCTGTAGCTGCCAGCCTACACCACAGCCACAGCAACTCGGGATCTGAGTTGTGTCTGCGACCTACACCATAGCTCACGGCAATGCCGGATCCTTAACCCACTGAGTGAGGCCAGGGATGGAACCTATAACCTCATGGATCCTAGTCGGATTCGTTTCCACTGTGCCAAGATGGGAACTCCTGATTCTACAAATGTTTATTGAAAACCTCGAAACAAGACAGACAAGGTTTCTGCCTTCATGAAATTTCCATTCTAGCAGAGGGAGAATAGACATGAAACAGTAAACAAAGAAAATAAATTCAGATAGTGGTAACTATGATAAAGAAAAATGAGTTCCCGTCATGGCTCAGTGGGTTACCAACCTGATATAGTGTGCATGAATGAGGCCAGGGATGGAACCTGCAACCTCAGTGGGTTAAGGATCCATTGTTGCCATAAGCTGTGGCATAGGTCCCAGATGTGGCTCGGATCCTGTGTTGCTGTGGCTGTGCTGTAGGCCAGCAGCCACAGCTCCGATTCAACCCCTAGCCTGGGAACTTCTATATGCTATAGGTATAGCCATAAAAAGAAAAGAAGAAGAAAAAAAAAAAGAATTGTGGTAATATTGGTGAAAGGTGTGGGCTCTGGAGCTCAACTGTCCAGGTTATATCCTGGCTTGGTGACTTACTGTCTAACCGTAGACAAGGTGTCTAAACTCTCTGTTTGAAAGTTCCCCATCTGTAATATGGTGCAAATAATGATTTCTACTCCACAGGGTGGTTGTTAGGATTAAATGATTTATTGCCAATATATGCTTAGAACTGGTATGTTGGGTATGCCCCTCCCCGCATTATTATTGATGAGGATGATGAGGATGCAAGTCTAACTGGGGGAAAGGAAGGAAATGGGATTGGGCACTGCTTGAGTTAGGGTACTCAGATGTGACTTCTCTAAGCTAAGACTCAAGGGATGAGAAGGAGGCCAGCCATTGAAGCAGTAAGAAAAGAAGTACATTCTCCAGAAGTTCCCGTCGTGGTGAAGTGGTTAATGAATCCGACTAGGAACCATGAGGTTTCGGGTTCGATCCCTGACCTTGCTCAGTGGGTTAAGGATTCGGCATTGCCGTGAGCTGCGGTGTAGGTCGCAGACGTAGCTCAGATCCCGTGTTGCTGTGGCTCTGGTGTAGGCCGGCGGCTACAGCTCCAATTCGACCACTAGCCTGGGAACCTCAATATGCTGCAGGAGTGGCCCAAGAAATGGCAAAAAAAAAAAAAAAAAAGTACCTTCTCCAGAGACCAGCAGGTTCAAAGGTCCTGAGGCAGAAGAGTGTGGGAGTACCAGGTGGAAGCTGGTTATAGTATTCTTAATACCTTTTTCAAAATTCTTTTTTTATGGTCTTTTGTCCTTTTAGGGCCGTACCCTTGGCATATGGAGGTCCCCAGGCTAGGGGTCTAATCGGAGCTGTTGCTGCTGGCCTACGCCAGAGCCATAGCAAAGCCAGATCCAAGCCCTGTCTGCAACCTACACCATAGCTCATGGCAACGTCGGATCCTTAACCCACTGAGCGAGGCCAGGTATCGAACCCGCAACCTCATGGTTCCTAGTTGGATTCATTTCTGCTTCGCCACGACGGGAACTCCTCAAAATTCTGAATACATTATGTTCTTGAGGAATAAGTGAATGATATCAGGGTCTAGCTCTGGTTTTTGTTTCTCACAATGCCCTGCACATAGTAGATATTCAGTACATGATTATCTAAGGCAGGGATATTTGTCTTCTACTACTCTAGGTGTTTTTGGATTCCCTCGGTGCCCAGGAGAGAGCTCTCACATCTGTGACTTTATCAGAAAAACTCTGAATGCTGGGGCTTACAACAAAGCTATACAAGAACGGTATGTATGGTTAACTGAGAAGGAAACAGAACTGTCACTGCACTGCGTGAAAACATGCTGACTTTCATGCTAACCATGATTCTAGAGGTAGTTGCTTTTGATACTCAAATGAAATTTTTTTTTTTTTTTGTCTTTTTAGGGCCATACCTGGGGCACATGGAGGTTCCCAGGCTGGGGGTCAAATACAGCTGCCGGCCTACACCACAGCCACAGCAATGTGGGATCCGAGCCACGTCTGCTACCCACACCACAGCTCATGGCAACACCAGATCCTTAACCCACTGAACGAGCCAGGGATCGAACCTGTGTCCTCATGGATACTAGTAAGATTCATTTCTTCTGAGCCATGACAGGAACTCCTGAAATATTTTTATAAAATAGTTTTATAGATATTTGTAAAAATATACTCTATATCATCTGCTTCATTTTATTGTAAACATAAAACTAATATTAATTTAAGGAAAAGGACATTTTTCTATATAAGAAGAAAGTAAGTACAACAATAAATCTCATCTTTAAAAAACAACAAAAAATCCCTTAGCGAGTACTAAGCCCAAGGAATTACTGTTAATATTTGGCAGACAGACTTTTTTTATGTCGCCAGCAGGACAACAGGAAGGCTTAGCATCCCACATGCATGTCCTCAGCTACTCAAATGTGTTTGGGTTTTTAAAAATATACGGAATTACTTTGCAGAATATATTTTCCTTCAGTTGTTTCTAAACTAAAATTATACATCAAACCCCTGGGAAATTCATTAAAAATGAATTCCAGGGCTCCATCCTTAGAAATTTGGATTCAGTAGTTCTGGAGCATTCTGAATGATAATGAGATTTGGGATCATCTAATATCATAATATCTATCCTTTGGGTCTTCCAGGTGCATAATTCTTGTCTTTCGTTTTTTTTTTTTGGCCATGCCTGTGGCATTTGGAAGTTCTTGGGCCAGGGATCTAACCCGCACTACAGCAGTGATAAGGCCAGATCCTCAATCGCTAGAAGTGTCTACTTTGGATAGAGTGGCCTTTGAAGAATTTTTTTTTTCTTTTTCTTTTTAGGGCTGCACTCGCAGCATATGGAAGTTCCAAGGCTGGGGTCGAATCAAAGCTGTAGCTTCTGGTCAACATTTCGGCCACAGCAACATAGGATCCGATCTGGGTCTGCAATCTAACCACAGCTCATGGCAACACCGGATCCTTAACCCATGGAGCAAAGCCAGGGATCAAACCTGCATCCTCACAGATACTAGTCGGGTTCATGACTGCTAAGTCACAACGGGAACTCCTGAAGAAAAGATATTTATTTAAATTGGGTTCTCAAGGATGAGGAGGAGCACAGGAGGTATTAAGAAAAAAGGGATCAGGCAGAGGGAACAGAAGGCTCTGTTGAGTCCCTATGGCGGGTGCACAGGAGCCTTCCCTGGGCGTGCTGACCGACCCGGTCACCTGTCTTTCTTTTTCTCCTGCAGCCTGGTGCAAGCGGAATACTGGCATGATCCCATAAAGGAGGATGTTTACCGCAACCACAGCATCTTCCTGGCAGATATTAATCAGGAGAGAGTAAGCATCCAACCTGGGCTACCATAGTCGTGCATTCATTTTTCTGTTTGGGGCATTATAAACAGATTAGCAATAACTGCTAATCCCAGATACCCCAGGCAGACTGCAAGAAACCAGAAGTTTTGTTTCTTGGGAGGTGGTGCATGAGATTCAGTTCTTTTCAGGAAGGCTGGATTCCTTCGGCTTTCTTCCCTTAGTTTCTTACCCTTTGCTGGGGTTAAAGCAGTGGGGTGAGCTCAGTAAGTTGCTCGCTGGCTTACATGGAACTTGTGCTGCTACCTTCCCAGTGGATCCCTTTGGGGTCATATTTTCTCAGAAGAGCCATTTACTTAGAAGAGAGACTGTAGAAGGGACAGAGTGTGTCCTAAAGATGAGCACAGTTTGGAGAGATTCTGGTAGACTAGATGGCTTAATATATATGGGCTTATCTGGAGGTTTTAAAAAATCAAAAATAAAATTTGAAGGAGTATGGAGTAGGAACAAAATAGTATAGCAGAACCACTCAGAATTCAAAGTTTCCTTTCGTTTTTTCCTTTTTCGCCACACCTGTGCATAAGGAAGTTCCTAGGCCAGGGAACAAACCTTCGTCTCCACAGTGACTTGAGCAGCTGCAGTCGGATTTTTATTTTTATTTATTTTTTCCTTTTTAGGGTTGAACCCGCAGCATATGGAAGTTCCCAGGCTAGGGGTCTAATTGGAACTACAGCTGCTGCCTGCGCCATAGTCACAGCAACTATGACCTACACCACAGCTCATGGCAACGTTGGATCCTTAACCCGCCAGGGATTGAACCCGAATCCTCATGGATACTGATCAGATTCATTACCGCTAAGCAACAATGGGAACTCCTGCAGTCAGATTCTTTTTTTTTTGGTCTTTTTGCTATTTCTTGGGCCGCTGCCGCGGCATATGGAGGTTCCCAGGCTAGGGGTCAAATCGGAGCTGTAGCCACCGGCCTACGCCAGGGCCACAGCAACGCGGGATCCGAGCTGCGTCTGCAACCTACACCACAGCTCACTGCAACGCCGGATCGTTAACCCACTGAGCAAGGCCAGGGACCGAACCCGCAACCTCACGGTTCCTAGTCGGATTCGTTAACCACTGCGCCACGACGGGAACTCCCATGCAGTCAGATTCTTAACCCACTGTGGCACATTGGGAGCTCCAGAATTTGCAGTTTCTTTTCTTTTTTTCTTCTTTTTTTTTTTTTTTTGTCTTTTTAGGGCCACACCTGCAGCACATGGAGGTTCCCAGACTAGGGATCAAATTGGAGCTACAGCTGCTGGCCTATGCCACAGCCACAGCAGCACCAGATCCCAGCCACATCTGCGACCTATACCACAGCTCACAGCAACTCCAGATCCTTAACCCACTTAATGATACCAGGGATCTAACCCGCATCCTCATGGATCCCACTCAGATTCTTTTCCACTGAGCCATGACGGGAACTCCCAGAATTTGCAGTTTCTTATTTTGCCATGGCTTTTCTCTGGCTAGAAACTTTTAACCTTTGCGATGGAGGCCTGTGGAATGCAGTGACAGATTCAAGGTGGCATCTGTATGCCATGGTTGGTGGGGGCTTTGTCAGTCAGATGGGATGGTAAGAAAAGGCTGGACCAGGCACATTCTAGGCAGAAAGCTAGAAAAGCAGCCCATTACCATGGAGAAGGGCCAGGGAGACGAGAGCACTGAAAGACTTTAATTCCCCTGCTGGAACCTAATGCAATGTCTCTGAGGTACTGACTGCTGGCCTGTCCTCCAGAGTATCAACGAGTCCTACAAGAAGAACCTGATGGCCCTGAAGAAGTTTGTGATGGTGAAATTTCTCAATGATTCCATTGTGGACCCCGTAGATTCTGAGGTGAGACACAGTTCAGGCCACATGATTCAAGGAGAGGGGAGGAATCAGTAGCATTAAAACATAGCTGCCTGCGCTGACCTGTTTGTAGAGCGGGGGCTCTTTGCTTGAGGTCTGTCAGTAGGACACTGAGGGTTGTAACCTCCACTGCCCAGAATTGTATGCAAACTTGTTACGATTAACTCTTGAACTACACAGGAGTTAGGGATGCCGACCCTCTGCACAGAAAAAATTTTTATGTAACTTAGATTTGACTCCTCAGCATCCACACTATTGAAAAAAATGTGAGTATAAGTGGACCTGAGCAGTTCAAATCTGTGTTGTTCAACGGTCAACTATAGTTGCATTCTCTGAGGGAGGGTCTATAATTTTTTATCAGATTTTCAGAAATCTGATCCAAAAAAGGTTCACAACCACCAGTCCAGTCTGTATAAATCCTTGAGGTTCATATTCAAGGCCTGCCATGACCTGGCTTCTTTCCAACCTAATCTCATTTCAGGAGCTCTTCATACCCTCTGATCAAATCACATTGTACTACTCGAAGTGCCCTGAGCCTGGCATGTGCTTTTTCTTTTGTGTGTCTTTTTTTTTTTTTTTTTGCCATTTCTAGGGCTGCTCCTGTGGCATATGGAAGTTCCCAGGCTAGGGGTCGAATTGGAGCTGTAGCCGCTGGCCTACACCACAGCCACAGCAACGTGGGATCCGAGCCTCGTCTGCGACCTACACCACAGCTCACGGCAACGCCGGATCGTTAACCCACTGAGCAAGGCCAGGGATTGAACCCGCAGCCTCATGGTTCCTAGTGGGATTCGTTAACCACTGAGCCACGACGGGAACTCCTTTTGTGCATCTTCGTTCATGCTTTTCAGTCTCTAAAATCCCATCCCTGGGCTTCTTCAGCTGACAAACTCCTATTCAGCTGTCAAGGCCAATCTCAAATGTCTCTTCCTCCATCCAGGATGCTACACCTACTCCAAGTAGAATTTGCTCCCTCTTTTTTTTTCTTTCCTTCCTTCCTTCCTTTCTTCCTTCCTTCCTCCCTCCTTTTCCCCCTTCCCTCCCCTCCTCCCTTCCTCCCTTTTCTTTTTCCCCTCTTTCCCTTTCCTCCCCTGCTTCCTTCCTTCCTTTATTTATTTATTTATTTTTTACTGCCCCTTGGCATACGGAGTTCCCTGGCCAGGGATCAGATCTGAACTGCAATGGGGGACCTGCCCCACAGCTGTGGCAATGCCATATCCTTAACCCACTGTGCCAGGCTGGGAATCGAACCTGCATCCCAGTGCTCCCAAGAGACTGCCAATCCTATTGCATCACAGTGGAAAATCCTGCTCCCTCTTTTAAAGAATAATCATCCTTTGTTTTTTTCAGCATTCATCACATTGTGTCAGAGCCCCAGAAACTAGCAAACTACAGCCTGTGGGTCATATCCAGCCTGCCACCTGCTTTTGTATGGCCCACAAACTAAAAATGGTTTTTACATTTTTAAATGGTAGAAGAAAGTCAAAAGAATACTTGGTGATGTCTGAGTTAACATGAAATTCAAATTTCAATGTCTGTAAATAAAGTTTTGTTAGAATGCAGACATATTCATTTAAAAAATATTGTGTATGTCTGCTTTTGCGTTACAGGGCAGTATTTAGTAATTGCAACCATGTGTTTAAGCCTAAAATATTTTGTGCCTGGTCTTTACAGAAGAGTTAGCTGACCCCTACGCCAAGCAATGAGTTATTTCTGTGCATTAGACTAGAGCTTCTTGAAAACAGGGACTGTATACATTTTCATCTTTGAATGTCTAGAATTCAGCACAAGGATTTGTCAGAGTAGGTGCCAAATAATTGTAGGAAGCAGCAATTCTGGGGAGTTGGAGAGCTCTTCGGAATGATGAACTCATTCCTCGGGGTCCCCCCTTAAAAAGAGGTGACTCAAGACATGCTCCATTTTCCCTCCTTTGCTGCAGTATCAGGGTGTTTAGTTTGTTGGCAGTCTTAGCTACTAGCCAGCCTTGAATCAGTTTGGCAGTGTGTGCCACGTGTCTGATCTGACCTCATTTCTTCCTCCTCTCCTGCAGTGGTTTGGATTTTACAGAAGTGGCCAAGCCAAGGAAACCATTCCCTTACAGGAGAGTACCCTGTACACACAGGTAATGGGGGAGAAAGGTGCCATCCTTTGGGGCTCCTGGTTGCAGAAGCTGCTAGTGCTTTGGTGATAAACCTGGTCCTGTGCACCCCAGCACAGCAGGTGCTCAGGAGGCGTCTGACTTGGGTCTGATCCGGGAGAGGCTTGTTAGGCTGCTGATTGTGGCATTAGCATATCAAGCCCTAGTTTACCAAAGTCTCTGTCCTGAAGGTTGAAGGACTTGAACCTCGTGGTTTTCTGGCATGTACAAGGCACATATCTAACTCCTTCCCTCTGATAACAAGGTTTAGAACTGGCTTTCTCTGCTGAGGGACAGTCCACTACAAATCCAAGAAGCCCTCAACACAAGGGAAAAACAGAGAGGGCTATTACTTTTTTTTTTTTTTTTTTACGGCTGTTACTTTAAAACAATAGATGCGGAAGTCCTATTTTTAAACCAGGCACTGACAAGGGAGCTCCTCCTGCAGAAGACTGGGAGGAACAGGGCTGTGACTTTTTTGCTCAGCAGTAGGTCCTGTTTCTCAAGTAGAAGTGGCAGCGTTTCACCACCTGCAGTTCCAGGGCCCCCCACACTCTTAAGCAGTGTATATGGGAGATGCTCTTCCCCGTGCACAAGTGCTACATCTGAACCACTCACCTACTGGAATTCCTCCAAGTAATTTCAGAAGCCAGTTGTCACCTCTTGACTTTTCTCCTGCATCTGGCACCCCATCTTTGGTGAGGTAAAGGGAAAGGGAAGCTAGAGTTTGCAAATTACAACTAAGAACGTCTCATAAAACTCAAACCGAAGGCAGCTACAGCAGAAGCAACATTCTGGCACCATTGCACCTTCTCTTCTCAACTGTATTTGTTCTACAGCACCCTGGCTGTGCGTAATGTCTTTTTCAACTGCAGGCTATGAAAGTGGCTGAGTTTTGTTATCTGAGGGTTGGATATATTTTAAGTTATCTAACTAATGTTCTCCTGTTTTTGGTTCAGTCCTACGTAACCTGACATTCTAGGGCAGTTTTTGTCTGTGGCTTGCCCAGGTCTACCCCTACATGATCCTCCAGAAGCTTTGGGAAACTTTTCAGAAAGCAGAATATAACTTTGTACGGAACCCTTCAATTACAAATACATTTTTAATGTTTGGAGGGAAATATCCTTTTTTAGCATTTTCAACAATACACCTGAATTTTATTTTTTTAATCTTTTTTGTCTTTTTTTTTTTTTTCTTTTTTAGGGCTGCACCCTCAGCATATGGAGGTTCCCAGACTAGGGGTCAAATCAGAGCTGTAGCCACTGGCCAATGCCATAGCCATTGCAAAGCTGGATCTTTAACTCACTGGGCAAGGCCAGGGACCAAACCTGTGTCCTTATGGATGCTAGTCAGATTTATTTCCGCTGAGCCACGAGGGGAACTCCTACATCTGAATTTTAATACTCAGAGAAAAGATTGCATTTTGAGAATATATCAAAATGATTGATTTCTTTATGATTTTACTGTGAAACTTTTCATTAAGCCTCCTGATTATGGCCTTTCTCTCTGCAGGACCGTCTTGGGCTAAGGGAAATGGACAAGGCAGGACGGCTGGTGTTCCTTGGTCTAGAAGGGGACCATCTTCAACTGCCTGAGGAATGGTTTTATGCCCACATCATACCCTTCCTTGAGTGAAGCCCTTGTAATTGGCACTAGAGCTCAGGAAACCCCTCACACTTCCAAGCCAGTTTCCTCCGTGCCCAAACCCGAGCTCAGATCCAGCCAGCAACTAATCCTTCTCCCTTGTCTTCATCTAACATGCCCTGCTCGGAAAGAACTAAGATACCAATCTTATCCTTTGTCTCATCCTATCTGCATACGGTGTTGAATGCAAGTTTAATTAGCTAATAACCACAGAGATTGTTTTACAGCCCTTTGATGTGGTCAAACTTGGGGCTCAGGAGTTTACTGCAGGTCGGTGGCAGAACTGCGTCCAGCCCTGGAAGAGACTGAACAAAGGAAACCAGTGAGATAGATTGTAAGTCAGATGCCTTTCTCAGGAAAATTTAGCCACATCTCAAGCCAGGAGGCCAATACCCAGGCCTGATGTATTCTCAGTTGTGCTGGTGATTTGACTAGGGCTTGGGAAAGTATTGCTTGGAGAATGTGTCCACCTGATTCCTTGAGGCTGCCCGCCCCATTGAGTATGTTGCCTTCTGTGGCATCGTAGCTATTATTAGACCAGCTCACCGTCTTGCCTCGGTAGCAGTCTCCTCGGGTGGTGGTGAATTAGTTGCTCTGTTGCAAAAGAAGGCAGGAGGGAAGTAGCACCCAAATGGTATTGCTGAATTCAGATGGGGGAAGGAGGGTTAAAGAAAAATGTAGTGGATTCTTTCCATTCCATCCTTGATGACCTGTCCTTTCTTAATGGGGCAAGTGGTCTGGATCCTAGCTATTTATTGCTGGCATTAGAAAGAATGGTAGGAAAAATACTGTATCAGGCTTTCTAACTTTTGTCTCAAAAATTCTTACCAGCACATTCCAAACTACGTCTGATGTATTCTGTGAAAAAGACTGGTTGCTCAAAAAGCTTAGGAGATCCCTTTTCTCCTCTTGGAGATAAACCCACATTAGAATATTAAGGTCTCTGAGAATTCCTGTTACACTGAAGAAAACTAACCTTAAGCTACTGTTTCCCACACTATTTGAGCATGGATGTCTTAGCCCGCACTCCCTCACCTTGTGAGAACCTAGCAACACTTTGCATGACTGTTCTGCAGGATGCCAGTTTGAGGAAATGATTAGCTGTGTTTGAGGGAAGCACCTTATTAGTGATGCTAAGTTTATCCTGTTTTTTCCTTCATCTTTCTCAAAACTTATTTTTCAAATAAAAGAGGATGAAAGGCACGAAGTGGGGGTGTGTGAAAATAATTTTATGAAGTTGTTTAAAATAAAAAGTAGTTTCTTACCCTTGGTGTCATTTTTCTCTGCTTTTTTGCTTTTTAGGGCTGCACCTGTGGCATATGGAGGTTCCCAGGCAAGGGATCGAATCGGAGCTGCAGCTGCCAACCTACACCACAGCCACAGCAACATGGGATCTGAGCCAGATCTGTGACCTACACCACAGCTCATGGCAATGCAGGATCCTTAACTCACTGAGCGAGGCCAGGGACGGACCCTTCATCATTAATACTAGTCAGATGTGTTTCTGCTGTGCCTCAAGGGGAACTCCAGAACTCCCATTTTTCTTTTCAATATTTTTACATCGCTGTACAGCAAATATCATAGGCAAATATGAAGTGAGTTTGGTATTAATTTTATTCTATTTTCTGTATAACTTTAAGTACATAAAGGTTTATTTCCACAGGCCTCAGGAAATGGGTAGAAGTCACAGGACAGTCTCTCTTCCCATCAAAAAAAGTTGCATATTTTGGTAAAGTGTTTGTCCTAGAGGAAAAGCTGAAATTTACATTAGCAGTGCTGTGCAAGATTCTTACATAAGACCTAAAACCAGCCTGCAATGGAGATTTTAGTCCTCTGTTGAGGTGCCCAGACAGAAGCCAAAAGCTGTTGAGCATGACGGGGCAAAGGAGGCAGCGAAGATGGAGGAAGGGCACCTAGCATGAAGGAAAAGGGAAGCCAGATTCCTGGGAATGGTGTGGTTTTTTCTCTCTCTCTCCTTTAAAATCATCTCTGTAGGAAGGTGCTAGGCAGGGGCCCCAGAGAGAGAGAGGGTCCAAGACTCCTTTAGCTGGCCTGTGTACAGGGCACTGCCACAGCAGCTAACACAGGAGAACCTATGATCTGGGCTTCGGGCAGACGCAGGATGGAATGCAGAAGGAAAGGAATGCTTGTAGAAAATCGTTTTGCTTGGAATGCTAGATGGCCAAGCTTCAGCCTTTGGTCCTGTGCAACCCTCGCCTTGTCAACAGTGAAAATTAGTTTAAGTAAAAAGAACCAGCTAGAATCACACCAGCTTCTGCTACCTTCATGCTCACTGTTAGAAAGATTAACTTGGTGTGAATGTTCTGATCTGTTAATTCCTGGGGACTGTTTTTTTTTCTTCCCAAAAGACTTTGTTGGTCAAATAACCCCAAAGGCCGAAAGCTAAAACATACCCGGTCCTGGTCTACGGTTCCTTAAGAATGGACGGGCGGTGTGGTTGAGCTGACAAGGAAAAGCTGCCCCTTCCTGCTGAAGATCAAATGACCTGCTATCCCACCCCAAATCTCAGCCTGAGGTATATTTCAGTGAAGGCAGGTAGCTGTGCTTCTCAAAGCAGAGAAGCATTTAAGAGCAGAAAGGTAGAGGAAATCCTAGAAAAGAACCATCTTGATACAGATTTATCCCACGGTGTGAGGGAGAGGGCAAAGAACCCAGTGGCACTTCGCTTATCCAGCAATTTCTGTCACTGTGGTGACCAACTTCTGCCCATTCCATATGGTCTTGAACTGCTCAGGGACTGGGAACTCATTCTGCAAATAAAGAAACAACAGATTTAAATCAGAGCTAAACAATATGCTGGGGTTAATTAAATCTTATGCTTTTCTCCCAACACTTGCTCATACTGCACTCTGAGAACAAGCAGGACGTAACAAGAGAGAAACTGGAACCCAGCTGTGAAAGCACGGCTACGGAACTGGCAGCCACCTCCGCCACCATGGATACAGTGAAGAAGGAGCATCACAATGCAGGAATGAGAACCGAGGCTCCAAAGCTGGACAGAGGGAGGTCTGAATGTGTTTCCTACTGTTCAGTGACCTTGGACAGAATTGAACCTATGAAGTGTAGATGGGAATGTGTATGGCTTCCTGGCATCAGCTCAACAGGGTGCTGTGACTCAATCTCACTCCTCTTTACTACCCTGAGCATCTGCCCAGCCCAAGAATGACAGAAACCATTGTCCTTTGGGGGTCTACTTTGTGGGATGGCCTCACGCTTCTGTGGGCTTGAGTGTGCACTGCTGGGCTGGACCCAGTTGGGTGCACACTCCATCAACTAGCTTTCTTTCTTTTCCCTTCTGTTTTTAATGGGTTTTGTTTTTGTTTTTGTTTGTCTTTTGTCTTTTTAGGGCTGCACTCACAGCATATGGAGGTTCCTAGGCTAGGGGTCTAATTGGAGCTGTAGCCGCCGGCCTGCACCAGAGCCACAGCAATGTGGGATCTGAGCTGCATCTGCAGCCTACACCACGGCTCACAGCAACGCCAGATCCTTAACCCACTGAACGAGGCCAGGGCTCGAACCCGAAACCTCATGGTTCCTAGTCGGGTTCGTTAACCACTGAGCCAGGACAGGAACTCCTTCCCTTCTGTTTTTAGGTCGTGCTACTCAAGTGATCACGAAACTTACGAAGTCACCGCCTTCTGTAGGAATGAGGACATTCATCTCAGAAGATTTGGCACTGACTATCTCACAATCCAGGGAATTCTTGCTCAGGTAAACGTGGCAGCCGTCTGTTTTGTTGATCGAAATGGTTGGCACTTTACCCATTACCTGCAGGGGAAATCGAGAGCACTGAGTCTCAGCAGCCGGGACAACAACAATAAGCTTTCGCTGCTGCTCAAGATTCGGCAACTACACGAAAACTTCACAGGTGTACAACAGATACCAGATACTAGAGGTGGGTGGGAACTGGGTGCTGGGAAAGGGCTCTCAATAAGGGCCAACTCCTTTCCTGCCACATCCAAAGCAGCTCAGTTTACGCACTCTGGAGAGTCAGATTCCCACCACAGTGACATCTGTGGGTTGGCTGGGTCTCTTTCAATTAATTCCTCAGGGATCAAAGGAAGGAGCCAAGACATCAAGTTACCTGAACTTTGACATCCCGACTATTGATTATCTCCACAATGCCCACCACGTCATCGAACACCAGACCAAGTTTCTTACAGTTATCTAGGAGAAGAAAGGGAGCTGTTAACAGTGCAACTTGAAAGGAAAGCCCTGTATTTAAGAATCTCTAGAAATAGGGTAGGTATGGGTACAGTCCTCTCAAGCTCTAGGACAGAGCCTGCCTAGGCCAAGAACAAGAACTCACCTACTGTAATGGAGTTAATTTTGCCCTTGATTTGCAATGTCGAGTTGACGCATTTGAATATGTAAGCCACCTGTTTCAGCTCTGTGTCATCTATCACCAGGTTGGAAACATTCTCCTGATTTTCCTGTTAAAGAGAAAATTTAGGAATCTCATCACTAAGCACACACTACACCCTCAAAAACAGACTCTCCCAAACTTTCATTCTTGCCGTCTGAGCCAGAACCCTGCACTCGTTTGGCTGTGCTCCATTTAACCCACTCTGTGCTCTGTCCCCACTTCTTGTCCTCCCCCAGTCCTGGCATTTTTAACTCACCACTCTCCACTTCTTGCCCTCCAGTTCAAGTAGAGCTGGCTCCTTCTTTGTGACTGGTTTGGGGGATGGGCTGATTCCAGGTTTAGATGCAGAGAATGGTTTGGGGCCAGTTCGTACGGGCCCACTCTGAGCCTTCAAAGCAGGGTTCTTGTGAGTCTTCATGTCATCGGATACGTGTTTCAGGGCTGTAAGAACAAGAGCTGCCTTGCTCCTGTCCTTCCTACCAGGGCTCTGGGCTGAGCCAATAACCAACTACTGCTATCAGAAGTTAAGCTGATCTTGAACAGAATACACAAAGCCAAAATCAGAGCCTTTAAGATGTTCTCTCAGGAGTTCCCGTCGTGGCACAGTGGTTAAAGAATCCGACTAGGAACCATGAGGCTGTGGGTTCGATCTCTGGCCTTGCTCAGTGGGTTAAGGATCCGGCGTTGCTGTGAGCTGTGGTGTAGGTTGCAGACGCGGCTTGGATCCTGCATTGCTGTGGCTCTGGCGTAGGCCGGTGGCTACAAGCTCTGATTGGATCCTTAGCCTGGGAACTTCCATATGCTGCCGGAACGGCCCAAGAAATAGCAAAAAGACAAAACAAACAAACAAACAAAACATGTTCTCTCACATGCTGCTTTGGAGAAGCACTTTTATGATTCCTCTTCTACCCCAAGGTTAAATTAGAAAGTACCACTAAAAAAATAAAATGAAACATGGAATGTGTGTGTATTGGGCGATGAGTATGTGAGTACAAGAAAAAGATCTAGAAAGAAAGATGCACACCAAATATTTACTCATAATGTCGTTTTTAAAACAGGGAAGAAAAAATAATGTGATAATAAAGAAAATTTGGTAAAAGAAAAAAAAACCCTCACCCACAGCAAACCTACCATCCCAGTCAGTTAAAATCTGAAACTCTTTCAATAATTTTTCTATTCATAGTTGTTTTTTATTTAGATATAAGCATACACACTGTTTAAGAAATTTGGTTTAACCAATTAAACATTTTCTCATGTTAACCTACAGTTTCTAAAAATGTCTTTTTTAATCACCCTCGACAGGCTAACACATGCCTTATTCTTGAACATGGCACAATCTATATAACCAATACTAGCCTTTTAGCTCCGCCAGTCCTTGTGGTTATAGTTTTTGTTCCCTCCAAAACACTGGATGGTTCACTGCAGAAAAAGGCTTAATGGCTGCATAATATTCCATCAAGAAGAACCTGCCAGCTAACCATTTTTCTTACAGTTGGATGTATAGGTTGTTACAGTATTTTTAGCTACTATAAATAACATTTTTAGCTACTATAAATAACAATGTCTAAAACTTGTTCTTTCAATATTTTTATAGGTAGATTCCTAGAAGAGTGATGCGGTATAATTTAGACTTTCACCCACTGTGTATAAGGGTATCCACTTTCTCTATACCCACATTAGGTTATTCTTTTTTGTTTGTTTGTTTGTTTTTGTTTTTGGCCATGCCCATGGCATACCAAAGTTCCCAGGCCAAGGATCGAACCGGAGACACAGCTGCAACCCCAACCACAGTAGTGACAATGCCAGATGATCCTTAACTTGTTGAGCCACCAGGGAACTCTAACATTAGGTCATTCTTATGCAGAGTCTCCACATGACTAATATATATCCTCGGAGGAAGTTAACTCCCACCCCCGATGATGACTGCCCAAAGAGACCATCTGGTAACATGAAGAAAGCTTTGGGGAAAACTGCCGGCACCAAGCCTTGGTACCATAGGGTACTCTGTATAAGCTCCTTAATATTAAATTATTTCCTATGGGGAGAGGGCCTTCCCCAGCTATAATGACCCATTTTTCAATTTCCATTTAAGCCAGCTTTGCTGTCCCTTTTGGCAACCGGAAGGAACATGGCAGTCCAGATGAATTCTCCCATACACAAACCACAGTTCTGGTTTACAGGCTGTCAGGTCTTTAGTTGTTAAGTTCTTGCCAAAACAACTTACCGCACCAACTCTTCTTGCCAAAGTATTTGCTTACCGTGTGTGATGCTCTCCCCTTGATTAATCTGCGCAAACAGTGCTGAGCGTGAGGCAGACTCATCTGAGCCTGAACTGGTGGGGACTGGGGGCGGAGGTGGGCCTGGTGGAGGAGGAGGAGGACCCGATCCAGCAGAGGGTCCAGATGGCAATCCACTCAGTTCTTTAGCCACGGGCCCCTGGAACAGTAAGCACAGGTAACACAGCCTCTCTTCCCCTCTGTACCATCTCCAACAGGGTCTCTGTGTGTCCAGGATACACAGGATACCCACTGGAGCCCTCCATACAATGGTTAAGGCTCCCGACCCAAACCCAATGTGGCTTTATTCCTTCTCCCCCTTTCCTGAGATCTAACTCAGCTCCATTTTTCGACCCTCACTTTTTTCCATCTGCCTCTACCTAATTCCAGCTCTAAACCTGTATTTCTGAAAATTAACTTAGGGTGTCACCAGTATCTCAGCTTCATAAAGGCCACGACTGATTTCACCATCTCCCCTGCTGTACAATCCCCATGTTTCTACTTCAGTGAAAGACATTACCAACCAAGCTTGACTATTCAATCTTCTTTGAGTTTTCTAAATCCCTCAAACTCATTAAATCTTTTTATTATCCTACGACATCCTGTAAATTCTTTTGTACCAGGCCCTAGCACCATAAGCACTTCCATAGTCTGGCATAAGCCCTTACCCCTAACCTATATACTAAATACTAAGACTCTTTTAAGGACAAATCTGATTATGATCACTGTCTTGCTCATATATTTATAGTTACTTATCACCTATTATAAGGTCTAAAAGTCTCAACTATCTTCCTTTCCAGCCTTTCCTTCTAAAAATGAGTACCTCTCCTTATTAAAGCCAGATGACCAAGCTCCACACTTACCTGCATTTACTTTAAGCTTTGCTATTTGCTAGTATCCCCTGTTCTTCCACTTCTGTCCTATACTTGAAAAGCCTCAGATCAGAGTAAACCTCTTGAACGTACAGTCTGTCCTAATGAGAATCATTTCTCCTCCTCATGCTCTGTAGTGTGTCCGTATCTTTATTATAGCACTTAGCTGGGTGATTTGTATTGGGGTTTTGTATCTATATTTTCAAGCTTCATTTTTAACAATTTTTCTTTTTACAGCCGCACCTATGGTATATGGAGGTTCCCACACTGGAGCTGCAGCTGGCCTATGCCACAGCCATGCTTGCTCTGAGCCGCATCTGTGACCTACACCACAGCTCACAGCAACACCAGATCTTTAACCCACTGAGTGAGGCCAGGGGTCAAACCTGCGTCCTCATGGATGCTAGTCAGATTTGTTTCCGCTGAGCCATGACGGGAACTCCTACTCTTTTTTCCCCCTTTGCTTCTGTTCTTTTTCTACCCTCCACTGAAAAGACTAGCATTCCTTCTTGGACCTTGGCAATGCTAAGGTCTAAGAAGCCTGTAGATCTAGTCCTGGAGGAATGAAGGGATGAAAGGAGGGAAGGAGGATTTACTAACCGTTTTGCTCCAGGCCAGTCCAGTCGTATGGAACTCCTTAATGTAAGCCTGCAGCTCTGTCCATATACTCAAGTAAGCTTTGACCCAGTCCACGTGCTTCTTATCCCTGGGAGAATTAAAGAGCTCATCACAGACAGCCGGGGTGTGTTAACAACAGTGATTCCAGAAGCCCTCCTATCTGAGTTCACATCCTCCTGCCTGTGGCATTTCTCAGGCTTTGCTCAGTGGCAGCTTTTTTTAAAAATCATAACTGAGCTTTTTTTGTGTCCTTTTGGTTAACGGATTCTCACCCTAATTAGACCAAAGTCCATGCGGATGGGGACTTTCCAGATTATATCTTTATCTCTCATAGCAGGATTCCTCGAACTTTTTAAAAGTAGCAAAACTGTTTTTCCAAACTAGACCTTAGGCAGAACCTAATATCTAAAACTGCTAAAAGCAAACATTCTGTGTATGAAGCCATGGTAGAGAGAGCTCTCGAGCGTCACTGTGGATTGCCAGGACCTCACACAACTCAAGTGCCTTATGTCAAAATATGCCCTCCCCCAAAATAACAAAAAATAAAAAACTTCCCTTTAGGAGGAAATAATCATATTAATTTATAGAAATAGCACTGCACTCTAGTTCAAGTCTCCTCTCTTCTTATGACTATTTAACATAAAACCTAATTTCCTCAACTGTAAATTGTGGAGTACAATGGTGAGGTATAACAAAACACTGTGATGCTTAATTCCAGGTTGCTAGAAGAATTCAGGGAGCTGCCCAGTATTCTGGGACATATTTCACCCACATGAAGGCTTATTCCTTCACAAAGCAGTTACTCAACAGACGTGAGTTAACTAATGACAGACGGAAGAAAAGAAGGGTTTGGACAGTTACGCAGCTGAGTAACAGCTGCCTACAGTCACTCAAGCTCAAAACCAGCCATGGAGAAGTCAGCACTGGTGGACATTTGTGGTTGGATATACAGTGACTCCCCTTATGCAATACCCACATTGGTCAGCAGCCCTCCTCTCACTTTATCTGACCACATGAATAGTCAGGGTTATCTTCTAGTAAATTTTATTGAACCTTCTGCCACTGTGCCAGTTAGAAGTTTTCAACAAAGAAACAAAATCTTGTCTACATAGGCAAATAAAAGGGTATTAGTCTATTATTACCTCCAGCAAAACCTCCTAAACCTGGAAGGATAAGGATTAGAAGACTCAAAATGTCTTTACAAACCCTGAAGAAAAAGCAGAAGAGGAAGCAGAAACACTTCCTTCTTGCAAATTCAGCTTCCATCTTTTTTTTGGGGGGGGGGGTCCTTTTTTTTTTTTTGTCTTTTTGCTATTTCTTGGGCCGCTCCCTCGGCATATGGAGGTTCCCAGGCTAGGGGTCCAATCGGAGCTGTAGCCGCCAGCCTATACCACAGCCACAGCAACGCGGGATCCAAGCCGCGTCTGCAACCTATACCATAGCTCACGGCAACGCCGGATCCTTAACCCACTGAGCAAGGGCAGGGACCGAACCCGCAACCTCATGGTTCCTAGTCGGATTCGTTAACCACTGCGCCATGATGGGAACTCCTTTTTGGTCTTTTTAAAAAATTTTATTTTAGGGCCGCACCAGTGGCATATGGAGGTTCCCAGGCTAGGTGGCAAATTGGAGCTGCACCACAGCCACAGCAACATCAGATCCGAGCTGCGACCTATGCCACAGCTCATGGTAATGTCGTATCCTTAACCCACTGAGCAAGGCCAGGGATGGAACCTGCGTCCTCATGGATGCTAGTCAGATTCATTTCTGCTGAGCCACGATGGGAACTTCCAAATACAGCTTCTATGAGCCAATATCTATCAAACTTTCCAAAAAGCAGCCCTGAGATAAGAAAACCAACATGGCAGCCAAAGGCAGCCTTAATTTAACCAAAAGCACTACTCCAGTAAATAACCAGCTAGGTTTGTCCTTTACCCCCGAGGACAGGCTAGACTTACACATCTTTGTACTCCTTGAGGACTCGGTTTGTATAAAACATGGCAGCATCATTCATTTCCTTCACATAGGGACCAGGCTTGGGAGCCTAGAAAAAGAGAAGCTGTCAGTGACTCAGCGCTTCTCTAGCCACATCTCCTTACCTCCTTCATTCTGCCCCTTCTCTCCCCTGGAAACGGTGCTGCTCACCATAGCCACCCAACCCAGGGCCTGGATGCTTTCACTGACAGCTGACAGGTGATTGAACAACTTGCTGCCTCGGTTCTTCTCCCGAAAGGTTATTACTTCTTGGATCTGCTCGGAGATGGGTGCCAACAATTCAGAAAGCTTATTCTAGAAAAAGATGTAGGAAAAAACTGAGCTTAGTGTCTTTTTATAAAAGCTTTACATGTTACTCAACTCTTATCCTGAAGGCAAGAATTCTTCACTAACTACAATGAGCACACAAATAAGCTCTGTATTCACTCTGCACAAATTCATATGGATACAATACTGCTCATCATCTCACACTCCCCACAGAGTTCCAACTCCTCAGGCTGGATTTCGTGTTCCTTCATGATCAGGACCCATTCATACTCCAGCTGTACTACAAAATTCTATCATTTCTCCCACTTGTCTCTTTTCTGTCCCACAGGAAACACTAGCCCGTTTCTGGGCCTTCACTCATGATGGGCTCTTCCTTTTCCAGCTATCCATGTGCGTCTTTGCTTCAGGAGGAAAAGCCCCCCACTCCAGCCTCACTGGCCTCTCACAGCATCTATCATCAGCATAACCAATTCCGGCACCTTTTCACACATCAGCACAATTTATTAATGGACCCATGTGTGGACATGTTTTTCTTTCTCATTCATTCTTCAAAGGCTTTGTCTTAGCCCTCTTTTATAATCCTTAAAGCCTTCAACACACTGCTAGTTATACAGCAGCGGCTGAGAAGAGATCTGTTGAATCAAATACAATTAGAGGGCTTGGCATTTGAGCAGGCAGCTTAGCAAAATGGATGAATCTTGTGTTTCTGTATTTTCATCCTTTCTCCAAAGCTCAGTTTCCTAAACATCTCAACCCTCAGATCTTAGCATGAAAACAGACTAAAGCAGGAGTCGGCAAACTTTCTGCAAAGAGCCAGACCAAAATATTTTAGGCTTTACAGGCCATACGGTCTGCTGCTATTCCTCAGCTCGGCTGCTATAGTGCACAGAGCAGCAATAGATAATACGTAAAAGAACGGACATGGCTATGTTCCACAAAAAGTTCGTTTAAAATAGGTGGTGGGCCAGATTTGGCCTGCAGACTGTAGCCTGCCAATCCTGGAACCAAAGCAAGGGAAATATAATTGTGTGTCAGCTTCCTGATTTCTCGTGGAAAGTGTGAGGCTGGAAAAAAGGTTTAGACAAAATGCTTTAACCATTTAAGACTAAGAACTAGAGTCTAACATATTTAACATTACCTTATGCTATTTTAACATTATTTAGGCATGCCGAGGGTTCACAGGTTTTAATATGGCATTAGCAGGAAGACTTATTTAATTATCCCTCTGCCTATAAAAGCCAAATGTAGGAGTTCCCATTGTGGCTCAGTGGTTAATGAATCCGATTAGGAACAATGAGGTTGCGGGTTCCATCCCTGACCTCGCTCAGTGGGTTAAGGGTCCGGCGTTGCCGTGAGCTGTGGTGTAGGTTGCAGATGCGGCTCGGATCCCGAGTTGCAGTGGTTCTGGTGGAGGCCAGCAGCTACAGCTCCAGTTTGACCTCTAGCCTGGGAACCTCCTTATGCAGCGGGAGTGGCCCTAGAAAAGGCAAAAAGACCAAAAAAAAAAAAAGAGCCAAATGTAAAATGAAGAAACAAAACAAAATGTTTTGGCTCTAAGATATTTCTAAATTTTCTTTATTTTCACATTTTAGCAGCATAAAATTTTGAGGTAGAAATAAAGAGATGCCCAACCACCGAAGAGTGAGGGGAGAAGTAGTACTTTAGCAATTTCTTGTTTTTTCTTTTTAGGGCTGCCCTTGTGGCATACGGAGATTCCCAGGCTAGGGGTCGAATTGGAGTCACAGCCACAGCAATGCTGGATCCTTAACCCACTGAACAAGACCAGGGATCAAACTCGCATCCTCATGGATACTAGTTGGGTTCTTAACACACTCTAGAGCCACAATGGGAACTCCCTTCAGGAATTTTAGATCTCCACAACAGCCTTACCAAGCCCACGCACGGTGAAGCAGGAGAACCACTTTCTATGACCCAGAGAGTTTAGCGGACAATATGATGAATTTGGCCAAAGCCAGGAGGCTAAAAAAGACTGGGACTAGCAAAGTCCCAGGTGTAACTACAGGCCTAAGTAAACGGACAGGGAAAAAAAAAAAAAAAAAAAAAGCCAGTAGAGTCCAATATATACTCAATGGCATATTCCCATAGCAGGGCTTAAAATCTGACTCTCTGTAGGACTTGATATGAATGTACATGAGCCTGGTAGGTCCTGCACCACAGCAGTAACAACGCTGGATCCTTAACTGCTAGGCCACCAGGGGACTCCACAATAGGTCTACCCTATCTTAACATGTTGTGAGAGCTTAGCAGAAAGCTCTCAACTTGTTCTGTGCATCAAACCAAAACCAAACCAATTAGTAGTGAACTTACACCTACAGGCTGCTGGCACTGAGAGGCTGTAACCAAGAGAGCTTGCTCCAACTTCAGACCTGTATGGACCATTTCCGCCTGAAAAAGAGAGGAAAGGAGAAGAATCAGCTATCGATGATACTTTACAACTGGAGAGATCCCAAGAAGAATAACCCGAAAACCGCCACTTTCGTGTACTCTGGTAGCAACCCAGGCACTTCATGTTGATTTTCTCAAGCATTCCAGATTCTAGGGACTGACAGGAGAATTATATATATCATTGTTCCTGTTGGGACTAATCAGGGGTATATATCCAGAGTTGGAAATGAAAATAATCGGGGATAGCTTTCTTTTTTCTTTGTCTTTTTTTTTTGTTGTTGTTGTTGTTGCTATTTCTTGGGCCGCTCCCGCGGCATATGGAGGTTCCCAGGCTAGGGGTCGAATCGGAGCTGTAGCCACCGGCCTACGCCAGAGTCACAGCAACGCGGGATCCGAGCCGCGTCTGCAACCTACACCACAGCTCATGGCAACGCCGGATCGTTAACCCACTGAGCAGGGGCAGGGACCGAACCCGCAACCTCATGGTTCCTAGTCGGATTCGTTAACCACTGTGCCACGACGGGAACTCCGGGGATAGCTTTCAATATCAAGTTAGCAACTGCACATGCAGTGATATCAAGTGCACTGAAAAGTCCCTCTGACACTGCGTTATCCCCCCCAACAAAAATCTGTTCTCAAAAAACTAGAGATAAAACAAAAACAAAAAACTAGAGGTAAGAAGAAAAGCAAAAGCCTAAAGTTATGCCTCAAATTCTCAAGTTGTTTACTCCTTCAGGTTAAAGCTATTTTTCAAATGTTGGACCATGACCCATCAAAGATAATTAAATCAACTTTGCAACCCATAACCAGCACTTTATTAAGTGAAGTAGAATATATCTTAGTTACAAAGTATTTCTTACTGAGGGTCATGGTCAAAAAAGTTTAAGAAATATGAGGCTATATAAGTATTATCAAATGCAAAAATTCAAATTGATGTCATATGTTTTTTTCTGGATTTGTATTTTTTAAACATAAAAGTGATACATGTTTCAAACCTTTTCAAATGTTACATACTGTAGAAAGTAAAAATGCAAGCCCCCACACTCCATCTAAGTCCCAGTCCCACTCTCTAGAGTTAACACCACTGCCAACAGATGGTATGTTAAGAGGCTCCAAATAGATCTTCCAAAGATCAAACAACCAGTTTTGCTGAAGAGTCAATATGGTTACTGCTTACAAAGGATCACTGAGAAGACTTGCAGGAAGATTTTGGGTCTCAAAGAGAGAGTGAGAGTGTGGGGTGATGGTGACAATGTGGGTAGCAGCACATGAAGGAAGGTGGGTGGAGAGGCACCTGTCATTGCCTACTTCCTATTCTTACTGTGGGCTAAATGAAAATAACTCACATTAGCATAGCTTTAGCCTAACTACCAAGCACAGTTTTATAAATATTAAGTCATGATAATGACTCCTTTGAATAAGCCAACCCAGGCTTGGTTATATAATATGTTGGGATCAGACTGGTAGCATGTTCTCATTACAAAGATGATCTGAGCCATGTTTTATGCACCAAACAAGCTATATGTATAAAAGAAGCCCATAGAGAATATGTGCTAAAAAGCAGGGAGCCTGGAAAATTCGGAGAAACCATTCTAGTGCACAGACTGAGCTCCTCAGTGAAGATACAAGAACAGTTGCCAGGAGCCTCTCAAGGGGCTCTTAATCCATGGAAGAGTAGGATTAAGTCACCAATCCATTAAGAGGGAAAAAAAAGGGCAAAAGCTCCTTACATGTTTCTGCACATCTCCCCCGATCTCTTTACTGATCTTGAGGTATTCCGCCACAGGACCGGCCAGCAGTGAGTCAAATGCTTGCACATACGGAGCTGCTCCTGCTGAAGACAGACACACCAGGAAGAATCAGTCACACATCAGAGAGAGGTTTTGTTAAAAGCACTTCCATACGAACTTGGAAAGGCAAAGTAACACAGTAAACATAAGGCTGGAGCATGAGTCAGGAGCCTCTGTTCTAGTTCCAGGACCACCATAACAGCTTGTGTGACCCTGGCTAAGTCACCTTTCCTCTCCGAGCTTAATTTTCTTCATCAATAGAATGAAAATAAACAAAATGATCCCCTATGGTTCCTTTTAATGCTAACATTCTATGATTCAATTGGTACATGTGCAAAATGGCCAATTTGCCAATTATGTGAAGAGAGGAAAATTTTTTTTTTTTTTTGCTTTTTAGGGCCACACCCACAGTATATGGAGGTTCCCAGGCTAGGGGTCTAATCGAAGCTGTAGCGCCTGCCTACACCACAGCCATAGCAATGCCAGATCTGAGCCGCGTCTGTGACCTACGCTGCAGCTCACAGCAATGCCAGATCCTGAACCCACTGATCAAGGCCAGGGATTGAACCTGTATCCTAGTCGGATACTAGTCGGGATTCGTTTCTGCTGCGCCACAACAGGAACTCCCTGGAGAGAGGAAATTTTTAATACCACTTGTCACTTGAGTTATACTGGAGTCATTTTGCTAAAGAAAGAACAGGAAATCTCACAGAAGCAGGAAGTTCTTGCATTAAAATAACTTAACCACAGGCCTCTTTGCACAAGTCACTTCTTCCCTTATCTGTACATAGCAACACAAATGAAAGGCGATGAACCTCTTAGATTAAGTAAGTGTTTTTGGAAGTTAGCGCCAAAGGAGATAATAAGTGTGATAGAAAAATTTCAGGCCAAGACACCAAGTCTTCACTCAAAGTATTCTGCTAGACTGTATACTGCTTACCTTTTGCAGCACTGTCTCCATATCCACAGTGTGTGTCAGAGGCATGGGAGACTGCCTCCAGGCGGCCCACTGCTCTCTCCAATCTTTCTACCAGATTTTGCATGTCAGCCATAATGTACCACCTGCTGAAAAAAGATCAAATGTCATTTATTGTTTTAGTATTACATAAGACCTAGGGAGGAAAAAAAAAAACCCTGAATACCCTGGGTGTGAAGGGGATGCTAGTTCTGAGGAACAGAATCATTTTATATTAAAATGAGATGGAAAATAGTCTAACATATTTGCAAAAACACAGAGACCTCATTAAGCAAAAGAACTACCCAGGAAAGAGTGTTCACTGAAAGCAAAGGCTTGCTCATTCAAATACTTATTGAATATTTACTATGATATCACCAAATAAATATTTGTGTAAGAATTCAGATTTTACAAAGTACAGTCACATATATTATCTCAGTTTGAGCCCCTCAACAACTATTTAGGAATAGAAGGATAATTACTATACTCTCAGAGATAGGAAAAAATTTCAGTGAAGTTAAATGACTTGCTTCTAGTCACACAGTTAGCTTGTAAAGAAGCCAGTATTCAAATTCAAGTCCAGTGTTTTTTTTTTTTTTCCTAGAACATCCTGCTGCCTGCATGTGGAGTGCCCAAAACCAAGATGAATAAGCTATTTATCCTGCCCCCAATAACTTGGTCTAATAGAGGAAACTTTACATGTGCACTAACAACTATAAAATAAATAGAAAAAAATTTAAGGTGACGTAAGTCACAGACAGAATTACATAAGATTTCAGAGAAAGAATATGTCAGCTAGAAGGATCAGATAAGGACATCACGGAAAAGTTGCCAACTGAGCCAGGCTTCAAATGAGGGTGGGCAGGATCTGGATGTGCAGTGGGGGAGGAGAACAGACACATCCAGAAGAGCTTGTTATAGCTCTCTCACAAGTATTAACTTATCGAACTAGTCTCATTCAATGTCTAATATCTGGAGTTCCCGTCATGGTGCAGCAGAAATGAATCCGACTAGGAACCACGAGGTTGCGGGTTTGATCCCTGGCCTCACTCAGTGGGTTAAGGATCCAGCATTGCTGTGAGCTGTGGTATAGGTAGTAGACGCGGCTTGGATCCCACGTTGCTGTGGCTGTGGTGCAGGCCAGCAGCTGTAGCTCTGATTCCATCCCTAGCCTGGGAACCTCCATTTGCCACAGGTATGGCCCTAAAAAGACCAAAAAAAAAAAAAAAAAAAAGCAATGTCTACTATCCTAAAGAAAGTACACTCCAAAGTCGAAGGGACCTTCTCTCTGACTTGTTCCCTAAACAAGTTTATACTCTACCATCCAGACCACCACCTGGCAGGTAGAAGGTGTTCAATATATTTGTGAAGTTATGGTGAACCTGAAGTATAATATCCCAGGACTCCAGAGGGACAAGGGTCTGAAAGTTACCCACAAATACACATAAATAAATGTTAATGTTATCAATATACATTGACATAAGGTGCTTGAGACTGTGAGTGATCTCCTAAAAATCAATCAGTGAAGGAGTTCCTCTGTGGCTCAGTGTGTTAAGGATCTGGTGTTGTTATGCTGCGATTAGGGTCACTGCTGTGGCGTGGATTCGATCCCTGGCCCAGGAATTTCCACATGCCATGGGTTCGGGAGTCAGGGTAGGGGGAGAATCAGCCAGTGAAATTTCAATCAAAGACTTGACTTGGAGAGATCCCATTTCAAAGCATTAATTAGTTCAGATAACTGAAGCCGAATGAACTCAGCTCCCTTGAAGCCACCTAAACTGAACATAGCAATTACAAATCTCCCAAAGATGACGACATGCCAGAATATCTCAATTTAACATATTGTCTTCCCTGTTGAAGAGATAAGCAACTTACAAGATAAACTAAGGAAGAAAATATAATCCCATTGTTTTCTGGATATAGGCTCTGATCTCTCAGGGCCCAGTGATTTGCCAGAGAATGTTATTTAGAAAAGAATCAAAGATAAAAAAATGAGAATGTGAACCAAATAAACTCCCTGGGTTGGAGAGGTAGCAGAAGCCTCCAAATCTCTACCCCACACACAAACGGAAGAGACTACGGAGCAGACTAGAAGCATCCAAAATACTCTCCCTTAGGTTATGGCACAATCACCCAAGTATCCAAATTGCTGCCCTGTTCATTCTGGGTACTAACAGGGACTCACATATAATCCACCACACACTGTAAATCCCAAGGGAAACAGTAGTGAACGCAATAAACTCCCAAGCCACCTTCCATTAATAGACACCACCCATTCTGTTATAAAACATGTTCCTTCATACATAATGGATGCTACAGTTTGAGGCCAGTGTTAAATGGTAACACAGTACAAGTGTCTCTAAAGGCTGCCAGGGTTGGTGAATACTTACCAATCTTAAAAGCTTAATAATATAGCTTCATGGGATTTTGCTTCCTTCTTTCCCTCTTTCACTTGTACCTGAAAGCTTTCAATGGCTAAACAAGCTGTTTGACTTAAGCAGAATGAAAAAGGACAATACAAACATTATTATAGCTAATCTCATTCTACCACTAATCAAATATAGGATAACAGTACCTAGTTTTTTGGTTTTGGTGGGAGCGGAGTGAAATCTGAGATGTTATGGGAGTTCCCGTTGTGGCACAGTGGAAATGAACCACGAGGTTGCGAGTTTGATCCCTGGCCTCACTCAGTGGGTTAAGGATCTGGCGTTGCCGTGAGCTGTGGTTCACAGACGCGGCTTCGATCCCACGTTGCTGTGGCTCTGGTATAGGCCGGCAGCAACAGCTCTGATTATACCCCTAGCCTGGGAACCTCCATATACTGCAGGCGCCGCCCCCTAAATAAAAAAGACAAAAAAAAAAAAAAGAGATGTTATGGAAAAGAATGTCCAGAATCAAAGATACAGCTTGTCTTATTTCCTATGTATATACATTCATTCTGTAGGTGGTCATGTCCACTCCAAAGCTGTCAACTACCATTACGACATTACCATCTAGCTCACTTGTGATATCACCACAATCAGCTATAACTAACAACTCCCAGAGCAGTGTATCCAGCTCAAGCCATCCTTCTGGGATTCAGAATTTTAGATCTAGCTTCTACCTAGACATCTTCACCTGGATGTCCCAGAGGACATCTGAAATGTGTAAAACTCATCATCTTCCCTAACACTGCTCCCCCAGACCCCACTCTTACTGTCTCAGTAACCCATCACCATCAGCAATCACGTGATTGATCAAGACAGTTACCTGGAAACTGTTAAGCAGTACAGTACAGTGGTTAAGAGTGTTCCTTTTGTGGCTCAGTGGTTAACAAACCCAACTAATATCCATGAGGACGTGGGTTCGATCCGTGGCACAGCTCACTGGGTTAAAGATCCAGTGTTGCTGTGAGCTGTGGTGTGGGTCACAGAGGCGGCTCAGATCCCGAGCTGCTGTGGCTTTGTGTAGGCTGGCAGCTATAGCTCAGATTCAACCCCTAGCCTGGGAACCTCCATATGCCTATATGCCTCGAGTTCGGGCCTAAAAAGACAAAAGACAAAAAACAAACAAAAAAAAGAATGTTGCTCTTTAGAGAAGTTAGATAGATTGGGAGTTTGAATAATGGCACTCAACTGGCTCTGTGAAAGTGCTACCAAATTTTCTGAACCTCAGCTTCCATATCTATAAACTGGGATAACAACAGTATAAAAACTAAAGGGCTGTAGTAAGAAATAAATGAGGAAATACACAAAGAAGTACTTGATTCACTGAAAAATGGTTAGGATTCCACAAACACTACCTAAATTATCTTCTTACTAATCTCATCAGTCATCAAAATTCAAAGGCTCTATCTTATATATCTCATAAATAAATGCCCCTTGTCTTCATCCTGACTGATTAAAATTTGGTTATCATCACTTTGCCTAGATTACTGCAATAACATCTTTGCTAGTCTTCTCTAATTCCAGTATCACACCCTCTTTATCCACAGTGATTCAGAGTAAACTCCAAATAAGGGTTGCCATAATCTGGCCCTGTTTTATCTCCTACCACTCTGGTAGTTTATCTCCTGCCACACCTTTCCTCAACATTCTACAGCAACCCAGAACTACTTATATTTGGAGTGGTTCAGTGTTAACAATCCGACTAGGAACCCTGAGGTTGTGGGTTTGATCCCTGGCCTTGCTCAGTGATCTGGCATTGCTATGAGCTGTGGTGTAGGTCACAGATGCAGCTCGGATCCCGTGTTGCTATGGCTCTGGTGTAGGTCGGCAGCAACAGCTCCAATTAGACCCCTAGCCTCGGAACCTCCATATGCCACGGGTGCGACCCTAGAAAAGAAAAGAAAAGAAAGAAAAGAAAAGAAAAAGAATATACTACTTGTATTTTCCATAAGGATTTTATGCTTTCTCTCACTTCTGAGCCTTTATAATGCTATCCACTCTGCTCAGTTCCTTCCTCTTCTCAATCTGTTCCACGTCTCATAACTCGTACTGCCTTTTTCAGATTTAGCTAAGGTGTTGCCTCCTCTAGGAAGCTTTTCCGGCTTGGTATGTTTTCCCTTTTCAATCTGCCCCCTTCTCCAGAATTCCTATTGTCCATTGAATCTTAGATGAGCTATCACCACACAAGAAGCATTTCCAGTATGTGTTCCCACATCTCATTGTGCACTTATTTCTACCACACATTTAAAACACTGGTTTAAAGTTATTTAATAATCGAGAGGCAATGAGTCACCATACAGAAGAGACCATGGCTTCCCTTTGTAATTCCAGTACTCTAAATGTGGTAGGCAATATAAATATAGTAGGTTAATAAGGGTCCTTGAAAAAATAAATTAATAAGGGCCTTTACCCTCTCTCTCCTCAACACAAGTCTGGCTGCCTCCACTCTGTCAGATCTAGGAAGTAGTATGGGTTGTTTTTTTTTTTTTTCCTCCCTTTCTTAAAGTAATTGGGGGGGGTTATTTGTAGATGCTAACATTCTCATCTTTCAAATAAATGTTGCCTTCTTAGGCACAAGTTACATTCACTGATATAGAGATCTTCAAACCAAGTACCTTGATAACCTTGTTTATTAGATGATATAATATTAACTAAAAACAAAACTCCCTTATAGTTGTACATGCTTTACATCATCAAACTGTTGCTTCTTTTGAGACTTAAAATAATTTTGTGAGTTATGTTATAAAGTTATTGATCCCCATCTTTTGAATGAAGAAACTGACGGAAGTTAAAAAGCTTGCCAGATATTAAACAACCAGTGAGGACAGAACCTAAGCCTTGAGCAGAAATTCTGAGGCTCTTCCCACCACTCCACAATTAAGTGACTAAGTAGTCCATTCATCACAGCATCCAGCCCCAGTTATTTTTACAGCACTGTGGGTTCAAGGCCTCTTTATGGTGTTTTTAGTCACATTACTAGCAGCTTTCAATTTCTCTGATTTCAGTTTCCTCCATGAAGGCCAGTATTTTTTTCACATTCAATATAGCTTAGGCATACTTTAAAGGCAAATATTTAAAATAAGGTTTTTTCCCAAGAATATGGAACTGCCAGAGCAGAAAACTATAGCTCTGCCTAATCTTGCTATCTATGATTTCTGAATGACAATAGCCAAGAACAACACGTAAGCCTGTATAAATGAATGCATGGATTCCCACTTATTTAAGCATTTGTCATAAAAGCTTCAGAAGGAGAAGCAGTTCTAATTACACAAGTTTAAATAAAACTAGGATTCAGGAATACCAATTCTGTTATGTATTAATTGTGTAACTTAAGGACAGTCATTTAATGGATCCTCACTTAGCACACAGAGATGTAAGGATCAAAGGATCATTTTATAGATGAGTAGTCCCTTTAGGAGCCTTAAAATGCAGTTCGAATGTGAAATGTTATCACTGCATACTGTGTGCTACAATACAGGCTCCAGAAGCATAAGAATTTATCCGTTCTTTCCACCCTCAATCTCCCAACCACTCTTCCCAACCCTATACACAATGTGCAGCACCTAGAACAACCTGGCACACAGAAGACACTCATAAAATGAAAGTGCTTAGTTTTATGGCAGCTACTGAAGAAATGGAAGACCCACGGTCTCTGCCCTCCAGAAGCTTTCATTCTTTTGGGGAAGGACAACACAAATGAAATAGGCCAGGGGAATAAATATTGAAGACTATATTTTTGAAGTTCTGTGAGAGATAATATAATTTCATTTGGATTGGGAAAAGTTAAAAGTCAATCCATATATTGGAGCCTTTCTTTGTAGAATGTTGTACAGTCCTGAATTATATGGTATAAATGAATACGTGGAGAATTCAGAAGAGATCAGTGAGGACTAGAGATAGTCGCAGGAGGGAAAAAGTAAAAGGAAAAAGGAAGACATCCAGAGCAATGAAAACCAAAAAAGACCAAGAAGGCTATATACAGAAAGCATGAGTGAGTCAGCCCACTTAGTATCATAAGCAAGTTGAGCTAGGTTATGGAGAGCAATGAGAGCCAAGCAGTATTTGAATTTGATGTTGTGATAAATGTGAACCCATTCAAAGGTTCTGGGTGAAGGAAAGTAAAAGTTTTATAAGACTGTTTATAGAATGGGATCAGGAGAGAAATTACAGTCTAGGTTAGTTAGGTTGAAAGCTGTTCATCTAGGTGTAAAATAAAAGTGCTATTGCAAAAAATATTTTTGATATTACAAAGGAAAAAAAGAATCACTTTTAGGCAACTAAGTGACCAGCACCCGAATTAATGGTATAACGGTAAAATAGTTTTTCTGCCCTGAGGTAGTCTAGCTGGAGCAACAAAGCTACTTTCCACCAAATCACGGGCTCTCAGGATTAAGAGGGAGTCTAGAAAATCACCTTGTAGAAACACAATCTGATCAGAGAACAGACCTTTCAACATTCTCAGCAATTAATTAGTCAGATAGCCTCTGTTCAAATAACTTCAGTGTGGAGAACTCAAGACTGGTGGAGGCAGCCCATTCCATTCACACAGCTCAAAGTATTTAAAAGTTCTTCCTTATATGGAGGCAAAATCAGTCTCCCTGCAATTTCCACCCACTGATCTTGGTTCTGCCCTTGGAGGTCACATAGAACAAGTGAGCATTAAACAGAGAACAAGTATTAACTGTGTGGTACTGACTACTGAGTACAGTAGCATTCAGAGATGGGAGTCAAAGACGACTCTAGAGTTACAAATCCAGGGGCATAAGAGAATGATGACACTATAGGCAAAAACAGGTTTCTGGCACGTTCTAGTTAAGGTAAGAAGATGAGTTCAATTTTGGATACACAGTTTGAATAGAAGATGAAGCCTCCAAGTGGAAATGTCCAGTAATTAGTTAGAAATAAAGCTCGGGGAAGGATCAAAGCTGGAGATCAATGTTCACAAGTCATCAGCAAGAAATGTCAGAAAGTCATGAGAATGGATAGGTTTTTGAAGGGATATCATGCAAAGCAAAAAGAAACCGTAAGCTTGATTCTCCAGCAATTTCTTTTGTGATTTGAAAGAAAAATCAGAAATGGTCAGTGATTCCTGCCAAAGCTGCTTCATACTTTCATCACTCTAACAATTCAAACAACCCAATTCCTTCTGCCTGTCATTCAGAAGTAAATGGAACCAGGTTACTTCTGCAGTTCTTGCCTCATCTCACCAGGCAATTAAGGCAGTGGAATGAATTTCTACTTGTAGGAAAATGCTATGCTTAAAATGTTTTCTACTTTGATAGCTGTTCCTCCAAGTCATGCCCTTAAATAAAGTTGAAAAGAAAAACAACTACACAAGTCACCCTGTACACTGTGGTAACCTAACTGATCTGCTTCAAAACGCTCCTGTTGGCCTTTACTTTATAATTCTGTTCCTGAGATGATATCCTGAGAAAGTAATCCTAACGCAGGAAAGTGATAGGCATGAAGATGTTCACTGCAACGTTAGCACCGACTTCTAACAATAGGGGAATATCTAAGTGCAATGTGAAAACAGATTTGAAAGGAACACAAAATTCACAATATTTAGTCACATTTGAGAGATGGAGTTTTGGACAATTTCCCTGTTTTCTAAACTTTTAAAAAACACAGTAGTTATGTAATTTCTTTATAATAAAACAAATAAAACAGTTCCACTTGGATATCTCCCCATCCCAAAACTCTAAGGCACCACTAAACTCTAAGGCATTAGTTAATTCTATTCCTAACAATATAGAAATGTTCATCATAGGCTCTAACATGTTACAAAGTAAGACCTAGACATGCTAATGGGATTCGTACAAGTTGGCTGATTTAACCCAGAAACCAAAGAAGAGACACCACTTTGCCCCAGTAAAGATGCCATCTAAATCTAACCCAAATCAGGAGCCACTGTTCTTCCCCAAGTGTCTGGTTTCGCTGATGAAACCAATGACATTTAGTGCCTGAGTCACCGCTACCTGAGGTTTTGACTAAAAGAGAAAGAAAGAAAGGCTTATCTTCTGGGGAGGGGGAGAGAATCCAACCCACTATCAGCACATGTCTCCTGTTTCCTCCTTAAACATGGTCCTCTATCTGAAACTCCAGGAGTGAGTAAAGCTAGTAATAGTGTACAAGCTGAAGTCAGACTTGGGAACTAGCTGCTTCAATGCTCTAGGGCAAATAGATAACTTTGTGTGGTCATAGGTTCCCCTCTTGCTTACATTCAAGGAATATTACGAAGACTAACAGCATAAGAACATTTAGCAGGTAGCTTTTACACTGTATAAGGAAAAACTGCATTGGCTGATTTTAACTGGTAGCTGCTTTAAACAGAACAGCATTTCCCATTCTCATGCATAAAGACAGATTCAAGGATGCCACTTGTCCCTAGCCATGATTCAGTTACAGCTAGGGATATGAAAAGATCTGTGACTGTAAGTCTATAATTAACTTAAGTATAGGAATTTTAATGACCTCTGGAGGAAGAAAAAACAAAACAAAACAAAAAACAAAAAAAGCAAGCTCAGGAGTTCCCGTTGTGGTTCAGTGGTTAACGAATCCGACTAGGAGCCATGAGGTTGCAGGTTCAATTCCTGGTCTTGCTCAGTGGGTTAAGGATCTGGCATTGCTGATGAGCTGTGGTGTAGGTCGCAGATGTGGCTCGGATCCTGCGTTGCTGTGGCTCTGATGTAGGCCAGCAGCTACAGCTCTGATTAGACCTCTAGCCTGGGAACCTCCATATGCCACGGGAGCGGCCCTAGGAAAAGGCAAAAAGACAAAAAGACAAAAAAAAAAGCAAGCAAGTAAGCTTACTCTTACCATTAAACATTTCAACTATAACTATTTTCCAGTCAAATGGAAAAATTTGATACAAAAGGTCTGGTAACACAAGGCAAACAAAGCTGCATTGTAGCTGAGAAGTATTTTTAGAGCTGTGATAGTTTTTATTAGGTTTACATGGTGGTATATCAAGAAGAAATAAGTTCATGATGAGTACTATAGCTGCATTCATTAAAGATGATGAAACTAAAGTTAACCCTTGAACAACGGGGGGGGGGGGGGGGGGGGAAATATATGTGCACCAGCCCTCAGTGCAGTGGGAAATCCCAGAATAAATTTACGGTCAACCCTCCTTATCCGCCCGTATTAAGTGGACCCACTCAGTTCAAACTCCTCTTAAAGAGCCAACTGTGTAACAGTTTTACCAGTCAAAATAAATGTTGAATACCAACATCATATATATATGCTATTTAAAATAAATGATAAGGAGTTCCCGTCGTGGCGGAGTGGTTAACGAATCCGACTAGGAACCATGAGGTTGCGGGTTCGGTCCCTGCCCTTGCTCAGTGGGTTAACGATCTGGCATTGCCGTGAGCTGTGGTGTAGGTTGCAGACGCGGCTCGGATCCCGCATTGCTGTGGCTCTGGCGTAGGCCGGTGACTACAGCTCTGATTGGACCCCTAGCCTGGGAATCTCCACATGCTGCGGGAGCAGCCCAAGAAATAGCAAAAAGACAAAAAAAAAAAAAATAAACAAAACAAAATAAAATAAAATAAATGGTAATCCATGTCCACTAAACCAAGCTGTCTAAATGCAGGTAAACAAAACAGGAGTTTATAGATCTCCAATACAGGGGAAATATAAATCTGCTGACTTGTGCTGTCAACTAACACTAACATTATGAACAATTCTTGATGCCTCAATGAAACCCATGGTTCATTCATTGCAGGGTGCCCAGTGCTTATCGTGTACCATACACTGTGTTAACTAACTATTGCCATGGAGCTTGCCCTCACATAATTGAGCTGGAGAGATAAGACACTACACAATCATAGACATGATACTTCCTAATGCACTGTGCTCAATAAGGCAGTTTTGTCCTCCAGGACACATTTGGCAAGGTCTGAAGACATTTTTGGTTGTCACAACTGAGGGAGTACCACTGGCAAATAATGAGTAGGGGCTAGGGATATTCCTGAAATCCTACAATGTATAGGACAACCCCACAAAATGAAGAAGTATCTGGCCCAGAATGCCAATTATGCCGAGGTTGAAAAACCCTGTTCTAATGTAATAACGAGCAAAAGGTAAGTTTGAGAGGGACAAATAAAATACTAATGTAATAGTTTAGGGCTTTCTAAATTAGAATGTCAATCTTTACCACCCAAAACTAAGATAAGAGTCTGACTGTGGAGAACTTTTAAATTGGACAACAGAGTTTAGACTTGATTCTTTGGGAAAATGAAGCCAGTGAAGGGTTAACCAAAATGAAATGGTTCTTTTCAAAATATAGTCTAGTTGTGGTAGAGAAGCTAAAGTACAGGTAAGAAAGCCAGCTCAGTAGAAAATAAAGAAAGAAATTGATGATAAGTCACGGGAATAAATAATCATTAGGATTGGCTAAGATATAGCTTGAGCATCCTCAAATTTCAAATCTCAGGATTAAATTTCAAACCAGAGGGTTCAACTTCCAATGACATAGCGTTTGCTTAAGTAAAATGAATCTTTGATTCACCATGCTTCACAGAAAACTGAAAGGAGGAAGTCGCTTTTTAAAGGCTTAGTCCCTGATTTAAAAAAAATAACTGCAAATAAACAAATGTTATGTATAAGCAAGAAAAGGAGTGGGGAAAAAAGATCACTGTTCAGGTTGGAAATGAAACATTCTTATAAACTAAGCAGCTAACCTCCTCAAAGCAAAAATACACTGCATCTTAACAATACCACTACTTTTGGTTTTCAAGGTAGGTTATATTTGACAAAATACTTTTTTTTTCCTTCTTTTTTTTTTTTTTGGCTTTTTAGGGCCAAACTCGAGGCATATGAAAGTCCTCAGGCTAGGGGTCCAATTGGAAATCGGAGCTGCAGCTGCCAGCCTACGCCACAGCCACAGCAACGCCAGATCCCAGCCACATCTTTGACCTACATGGCAGCTCACAACAATGCCAGATCCTTAACCCACTGTGCAGGGCCAGGGATTGAACCTGCATCCTCATGGATTCTAGTTGGGTTCATTATTGTTGAGCCACAACAGGAACGTACTTTTATTTAAACTCCTCCAAAACATAAGTTATGTCCATCTGATTGATGAAGTATTTCTGGGGAAGAAAAAGGTGGGAAATTTCTGCAGAAATTTCTTTATACTAGACCACAGCAACTAAAACAAGTAGCGAACAGTTAACTACAGAATAAAATCCAAATGCATCAAACAAGTCATCAAAAGCCTTTCACAATCTGGCAGCATCTATTTTTTTTTTTTTTCGGCCTTATCTTCTCCTATAAACTCCAGGCTCCGTTACTTCCATGAACAGTATAAATCCTCTCCTGCCTCCACATCGTTGTTCTTGTGGTTTCTTCTAGTTGGGATACCTTATTAGATATCTTTTCTTAAACATGCTGTAAACTCTTCAAACTAAGTATGTCCAAAATTCATTTTCTTTTCATGTCACCTCTCCCACTTAACCCTCCTCTCTCTTATCTTGATGAATGGTACTACCCAGTTCTCTAAACCAGAAAAACAGATAATTGTTCTAGACTATTCCAATTTTTTTTTCATTCCCATAAACAATCAGCCTCCAACTCTATGGATTCCATCACTTTAATACTGCTCAAATCTGATCCCTCCTCTCTTTCCCATTCTCATTGTCTTGGTTCAAGTCATGTTCAAGCTTCCAAAACACTGGTCTACTTCCCCATTATGTTTCTTCCCACTTGACAGGCTGAACTAAAACATCAATCTAACCACATTATTTGCCTCCATAGAGCCTTCTAAGCCTCCCCACAGCTTTCAGGGTGAGCTCCAAATTCCTTAGCATGGCTTACAAGGGTCTTCATATAAATTCCCACCACTACCCACTTCCTCGGTTTCTCCAAACATTACTGGAATTCCTGTCATGGTTTTCCGCATGTCCGGATCTTCATGTCCTTGCATTTGGACTCTCCAGATTCACTATATGGTTAAATAAATCTGAATAAATCCTAAATAAATTCACTATATGGCTAAACAATTCCAACTTCCTCCCCAAAGCTGGAAACCTGGCTCAAGTATTCTTCCTCTGTGTGAGCCTTGCGCTCACACAGTGCACCATGACACTGAAAGTCACCTCTGATTTGTCTGCCCCCTCCTCCACTCCATGAGAACGTCTGAATTCTTAGCCACCAGCGCCAAGTCCCCCATTTAATATGTGTTTCACACCTATTAAGGGCTCAATAAATGACTGGTGAATGATGAAAGTGCTGGGCTGTCCCTGGTTTTTACTTGGACAGGGATCCCTATAAAGAGCTTCAACCGACACCATTCTGATACTAACCTCTGCCTTAAGTTTCTCACTCTCTTTTCAAAGAACTTTTCATTGTTCAAAATTCATCTTAAACTCTGCTTCTGCAGAAGGGATTTTCCTGCGCCCCTGTGGCATACTTCTAAAGCACCCTGTTCTTCTTCCCTAACACTCATCATATTTATAGTTACTTGTTAAACTCTCTGCAAACACTGTCAGCTCCATGATGGCAGGGTCTACCTTGTTTTGTTTCTGCATTCTCTGCACGTGGCAGAGTGCCTGACACGGAATAAACACAATTTGTTGCACTGAATTTCATCCCCTGAGGTACAGAGATCCCCACTTAAAGGATGAGAAAAACGAGGCTCAAAGGTAAATCAAGCACCTATGGCTACCGATGCTTAGCAGTGGGGCCAGACCAAACACGAGCCAAAGGGTTTCAAGTCCAGAAGTATGCAACACCTTTGACAGAGTTAACTGGGCTTTTTCGGATAAGCGCTATAGACTAGGAGAAACGGGAGGTTATCTGATCACAAATACAAAGATCTGCCCCTCTCTTAAAAAAAAAAAAAAACAATTCCCCAGGCAATCCAAACAGGCTGCACGCATCGGAGAACCTTTAACCTGCAATAGTCCACGAGACGACACCTCCTGGAAGACCACTCCAAGGTAGAGAGAGAAGGTCCTGGGAAATGAACGCGGGAAGGATCTGAGGCTGATAATCTGAAAAACTACGGTCTAGATTCCGATTGTTTCCCTCACTCGCTGTAAGATCTTAGACCAGCCCGTCTCTCCGGGGATCGATTTACCCATCCGAGCAATGGGACAAGACCAGGGATAAGGAAGACTAAACAGATCTCAAAGGTTCCTTTCAGTCAGGACGAGCACCTCAGAAACCAGGCCTCCGCTGAAGCTGATGGTCAGAACTGCGAGGTCCAGCGGAGGGGGCCTCCCCAGGAGAGCCTAGCTCAGCTGGTCACCCCGGCCTCACCTCACGAGACCGCGCCCAGGCTCTCAGGTCGGCCTGAGGGCCTCGCCGCGGAGCCCCTCAGGAGGGCTCACCGCACGCGCCTAGGCCAGAAAAACCATTAACAAAGCCAGGGGCCAGTGGGCCTCGGAGGGGACCCCAGTCCGTACATGGACGCGCACACTCACCTCAGAGTTCCTCACCTCGGGACTGCGATCAGCCGCTCTCCACTTCCGGCAAGAACCGCCCAGCAATCTTCGCGCGACCCACTTCCGGGCCCTCACTGGGCGCGGCACCCCCACCGGAAATGAACGGCCGGCTGAAACGCCTGGCCGGAGGAGGGACCGGGGAGGATGTCTGGCCGCCCCGTTCGTGACTCCGCCCCCTATCCGCCACGCCTAAGAGAGAGAATCCCCTCTAGGCAGGGGAAAAAGCCCCGCCCCATTGAGGGAGGGGCAGGCCGGCGTACTTAAGGCTAAGCCACGCCCCTCTATCAACCGTAGAAGCCGGAAGCGCCAGGGCCAATGAAGGACCGAAGTTACTGACTCCACCCCCGGAGAAGGAGGACTAATGAGTGGCTAATTCTCCCATCAGTTTGGCTTTAATAGCAAAGGCCGGGCCCTTTCGCAGTATTCCGAAAGGGGTCTAGGGACTAGAGGGGAGGATTCTCTGAGGGCGGCTATTCTGGGTGGCCGTCCATTCTCCGTGGGGATGAAAGCTAAACCCCGCCTCCCTCTGGGCGTGCAGACCTCGATTTCCCCGTTTGTGACGTGAGGAGGCCATTGATCTGGACGTTGTGCCTGGAGGACCTCCGGGGGCTGGGTGTGGGGAGGGGGTCCACGAGGGCGCTCTGGCCCAGCCCGGGGTTTCTGGGCGTGCCGCCGCCACCCTGCTCTTTCTGCCCCCGGCTGGGAAGGTGGAAGCTTGCCCCACTTCCTGTTTGTTCGGTGCGCTCTGTGACCATAGATGGTCAGGTCTGATGCCGCGCAGCAGCCTCCGCCCCGCGGTTTGGGAGTCCTACTTCTCCGTGCGAAGGGTGTGGTCCGCAAGATTAAGATGAGCGGAATTAGAAGAGATCCTGCCCTAGTCGGATGCCGCTCAGTTGGGGGGACGTTCCGCACCGCGGCCGCTGCACGCAGGGAAGACTTCGCTTCCGTGCCCCTCAGGCCTGGAGATCAGAGCTTTGTTCCCTCAAGGTTCACACTTTCCAACCAGTGATTATCCTCCCACAAAGATTTATTTCCAGAAAAAAATTGGCAAGTGCTACAGGTCCCACCCGTTCAGCTGAACGCCTCTGTCAGTTCCAATCCTCAAATTGAATGCAGGCGTTATATAGAGTCACTCATTCAATAAATACAGTTCTTGTAATAACAGTTTCCATTTACTGCGCGCTGACTATATGCCAGGGCTATGCTGAATGCTTGTGCATTTTCATTTAATTCTAATAGGAACTCTCTGTTGTAGGTACCATTATGGCTTCTAGTTTTTAAATGGAGTTGAATTACTTGCCAAGTTCACAAAGTAACTGTCAGAATTTTGAAGGGAACATATCTATCTGACTAAATCCCGGAGCTTAAACCTTATGCTAGACCATTCTGGAATCGTCTGCAGCAATTTGGAGGCAGTCATGCGTTTGGGTAGAGAGACATCCTGAGTTCCAGTCCTGGCTTTGGCACCTTACTAGGGGGCAGACTTTGGTCCAGTTACCTGACTTCTCTGAACCTGGGCCTCTTCTAAATGTAATGACTCCCAGGATGTTTAAAAGCAAGTGACCATATGACAAAATGTGGTATACAAACTGTAGCATTTTTAAAATATTTAGATTTAACAAAAACAACACTCTCACACACACACTCACCTGCACAGAAACTCTACTCAGCCATAATACGAAAAAGTTCTATTTGATGCTTCATATATGTGAAGCCCAGGGTAAATAGCCTCCTGGCCTTCATTGCAATCAGCTCTACATTTAGCCCTTCCAAATCTTTTTTTGGGTTAGAGACAAGAAATACCTAGACTATATGTGCAACGTAGAGGAAGGGGAGAAAAAGAAGGAAACTGAAAAGGGAAGGAAGAGAAGGAAGAAAATTTCCCCATCTATAAATTGGGGCAGTTTCCATCGTGGTGCAGCGGAAACGAATCCGACTAGGAACCATGAGGTCGTGGGTTCAATCCCTGGCCTCACTCAGCGGGTTAAGTATCTGGCATTGCCTTGAGCTGTGGTCTAAGTCGCAGACTCGGCTCGGATCTCCCATTGCTGTGGCTGTGGTGTAGGCTGGTGGTTACAGCTCTAATTCAACCCCTAGCCTGGGAACCTCCATATGCCACAGGTGCAGCCCTAAAAAGCAAAATACATAAATAGATAAATAAATAAATTGGTGATAATTAATGGGATTATAATGAGAAACAAACAATAATGGGTGTGAAACCATTTAATAAAGTGATTCTTTATAAAGAGTGCACACATGTCATAGCGCCAAAACTTCTAAACTTTTAAGGGGTCTGAACACATGCACTTATAACTCCACTGGGAGGGAATTTATTTATTCTTTTTTTTTTCTTTTTATGGACAAAACTGCGGCATATGGAATTTCCCAGCTTAGGGGTCAGATCAGCTGTAGCTGCCGGTCTACACCACAGCCACAGCAACTTGAGATCCAAATCATGTCTGTGATCTACACCACAGCTCACGGCAATGCTGGATCCTTAAGCCACTGAGCAAGGCCAGGTATCGAACCAGTGTCCTCATGGATACTAGTCAGTTTCTTTGCTGCCGAGCCACAACACAAACTCCTTTATTCATTTATTTATACACTGGAAAAAACCCGAGTTCTTCTGTACTAAGCACCATGTTACTTTGTACCAGGCACATCTAGTGGTACAGCAGTGGACAAGTCAGATCCTGTCACTGCCCTCATGGAACTTATTATAATCTATTGTGGAAACAGGTATTGCAATCTGGGGAGGTCATCATCAGAAGATGTGCTGACTTTTGGCTTCTAGTTTTTTTCCTCCTCTCTGACCTTGCTCAGTGCCCGGCACTCAGTGCCTCATCCACGGTGGGCTCTCATCAAGCCCGTGTTCAGTGAGACCCTTGAATTCAGAACAGCCATTTCCTGGGTTGAGATGGATGGATAGAACTTTGTAGAGCAAACATGAGCAAAAAGTAGTGGAGAATGGGAATCTGTGCCTGGATGAGGTGAGAGGTTCCTGTAGCAGAGGAAAGGGGGATAAGGGTGAAAAAAAGAGGCCAAGCAAGGCAGGAGAGGTAAAACCCTAATGTGAAAGCAAGAAGGAGCTGGTCAAATCACATTTAATTTATTTATTTAATTTGGCCATGCAGGAGGCATGAGGAAATTCCAGGGCCAGGGTCAAACCCATGCCACAGCATCGACCTGAGCCAACGCAGTGACAGTGCCAGATCCTTAACCCACTGAGCCACCAGGGAGTTATATTTTAGAAATACAGCTCTAGCTGCGGTATAGGGCATGGGCTTGAGTCAGTAAAAAAAGAGGCAGGGAGACCTTTTAGAAAAACAGATACAAAGATATAGTGAGGTCTGAATCAAGGCTGTGCTCTGGTGATGCAATGAAGGGGTTAATGCAGGAGATACCATTCTTAGAAAGGGGATAATGAGGAGGAGGATGACAGGAGGGAGACAGATGGCAAAGGGGTGATTTGAACACGAGCCTTCAGACTAGATCTCCTGTTGAATATTATTTTTCCTTCTTGGCAGGTTTCATAATCTTAATTAAAAAATTATTTGCGCAATTTTTTTTTACCATCTTTTTGTTTTGTTTGTTTTTTTTTGCCTTTTCTAGGGCTGCTCCCGCGGCATATGGAGGTTCCCAGGCTAGGGGTCTAATAGGAGCTGTAGCTGCCATCCTATGCCAGAGCCAGAGCAACGCAGGATCCGAGCCACATCTGTGACATATACCACAGCTCACAGCAACGCCGGATCATTAACCCACTGAGCAAGGCCAGGAATCGAACCTGCAACCTCATGGTTCCTAGTCGGATTCGTTAACCACTGCATTACGACAGGAACTCCTGCAATTATTTTTTAATATTTTCTTTCTAAGTACCTTGAGTTTAGAGTTCTTGCCTCTCTGGCACAAAATTGATACTCAATTGATATTTATGGGAAATTGTGACTAAATGAAAAGGGTTCGAGAGGCCAAGGTGGCTCTGGGATGTGGAAATGGGCAAATGGTGGGTGGGAGGAAGACTGGACCAGGGTTTTGGGGTTTTGAGTTTCTGACCATCAAAATCCAGACTGGGAAAAAGAAGGGAGAAAAAGTTCAGATAGTCATTTTTCTTTCTTTTTTTTTTTAAATCTTTGGATTTTTTTTTTGTTTGTTTTTGTTTTGTTTTGTTTTTGCCTTTTTGTCTTTTCTTGAGCCGCTCCCTCGGCATATGGAGATTCCCAGGCTAGGGGTCGAATCGGAGCTGTAGCCGCCGGCCTACATCAGAGGCACAGCAACATGGGATCCGAGCCGAGTCTGCGACCTGCACCACAGCTCACGGCAACGCCGATCGTCAACCCACTGAGAAAGGCCAGGGACCGAATCCACAACCTCATGGTTCCTAGTCGGATTCGTTAACCACTGAGCCACGACGGGAACTCCAGATAGTCATTTTTCAAACAAGAATTGCTAATAGAGAGTTAATTCTCACACACACCCCTTCTTTACGTATATTGCCACTTTCTTATTTTGCCTGGATTTCGGCACATTCTAAACCTGCAGAATCGCTTTGTCTTTGAGGGTGCCATGCAAGATTCTTCCTTCTCAGAGTTTCAGACACAGAAGTCTGGTGGTTCATCTGGAGTGTTTCTCATCCTGGCTCAGAGATGTGCCTGCATCATGCTGCCTGGCCCGGAGCCTGTCTACATTTGAGCAGATCCTGTATCCCCCTGCCAGAAGGGGCTGATGACAGACAACAATCTACGTGAGCCTATCTTTTCCCTGCTCCTAGGAGAGAGCTCCAGATTGCAACCTGAGTTAATTTCTCAGGTCCAAAACTTACAAGTTGGCAAAAAAGATATTGGCAGTAAAATAAATACAGTGATAAAGATCTGGCTTTGGGAGTTCATGCTATGGTACAGTGGGTTAGTGACCCAGCTTGTCTCTGTGGAGGTGCTGGTTCAGAACCTGGCCTGGAGCAGTGGGTTAAGGATCTGGTATTGTTGGAACTATAGCATGGGTCACAGCTGTGCCTTGGATTTTATCCCTGGTCTGGGAACAGCTTCCTTGTCCCTCTGAAGGGAAACTTTCAAGGTAAGAGTTTAAGCAGCATTTTCAAGAGTCCCCAGAGGGATTGAACTCCATGCCCACAGTAGAGATCCATTCACGAATGAACCCTTAATTGGCTTTTCTCCTTTCCCCAACTCACTTATCTCAGAGAACCCTAACAAAAGAGAATGGAGTTGGCTTGTCAGCTACACTAAGAAAGTGACAGTGAGCTCCTCAGCTTTGATGGTATAAAGTGCACTCTCTCTTTGTTTTGGGATTTTGCCCAAATATATGGCGGGGATGCTGATACTGAGACACATATCCTTCTTTCTATACTTACACTTCAAAAAATGAAACCAGGGGCTCCCATCATGGCTCAGTGGTTAACAAACCCGACTAGCATCCATGAGGACTCAGGTTTGATCCCTGGGCTGGCTCAGTGGGTTAAGGGTTCAGCATGGCCGTGAGCTGTGGTGTAGGTTGCAGATGTGGCTCAGATCCCGCGTTGCTGTGGCTGCGGTGCAGGCCAGCGGCTCCAGCTCTGATTTGACCGCTAGCCTGGGAACCATATGCCGTGAGTGCAGCCCGAAAAAGACAAAAGACAAAAAAAGAAAGAAGCTAAACCAAACTCCTAACTAAAACAATGCTCTCTTTTATAACCTAAATTGTCATCACTACACTCATTCCCCCAACCCCCAAAAAGGAATCAACTCAAGTACCCATCAGTTACTTCATCCCTCTCTCGAGTCCAGGATCTCAGAATAATGTCCATTTTCCTCCAGTTCCATAGGGACCCTTCTTCAATGTTCTTCAGCCTATGGATGGAATTTGAAATTCAACCACTATAACATATCACACCCGATATATATTGGAGGGTGGGGAGAAAAAAACTAGGTAACTATTGAGCTGACTTGACAAGAAACCTTTCTGTAACTGATCACAAGGCCTTAGTTGGTAGTTTTGACGTCACATATCTACTACCCATTCTGTATACTCTTTGTTGTCAACCAACACCTAGGTTCATCAGGGTCATAGTGATGGGAAAAGAAAGAGGACATGGAGGAAGCCTGCTGCTGTCTTAAAGACTCTGGTCCAGAAGTGGCATATGTCACTTCCACTGCATTGACTGGAACTTAATCACATAGCTTCTAGTTGGGGCTATCACTGATTTTCTATAGATCACGCAAACCTTTTTTCTTGAAAGGTTGAGGACCTGGGTGTTCCTGCCTATATAATAATATTCCCACAATTTTTTGCACTAGGCATGGCAGAACTAGGAGGTGGCCGGGTATCCTCTGGATTATATCACAATCCTCCCTCCCTCTGTTGCATTGTGACAATTCTCTTTTGTCTTAATAATGGCTCATTCACCCCAATCAACAATCATAGTCAGAGCTATGCAGGTAAACTTTAATAATATGCCCTCCAGGGGTAAAATAGCTATTTGTAGCTTTTTTGTTTTTTTGGTCTTTTTTAGGGTTCCCCCCGCAGCATACAGAGGTTCCCAGGCTAGGGGTCGAATCAGAGCTGTAGTCACTGGCCTACACTGCAGCCACAGCAACCGCCAGATCCAAGCCTCATCTGCGACCTACACCCCAGCTCATGGCAATGACAGATCCTTAACCCACTAAGTGAGGCCAGGGATCGAACCTGCATCCTCATGGATACTCGTCAGATTCATTTCTGCTAAGCTATGATGGGAACTCCTGATTTGTAGCACTTGCCAATTTCTGAATTGAAAACACTCCCACCATAGCCAATTTTAAGCTACAAATATTGTACTACTGGAGAAAAATGTACTGTGGTGTGTGGACTCGTGGCCCTCCAAAGGTGTCCACATCCAAATCTTTGGAACCTGTGAATATGCTACCTTATGTGGCAAAAGGGATTTTGAAGATGTGATTAAATTAGGATCTTGATGCGGGGAGATTATCCTGGATCATCAGGGTAGGCCAAATACAATCACATAGATCCTTATAAGAGAAAGAGAGAAGCAAGAGTTCCTGTCGTGGTTCAGTGGGTTAAGAACCCGACACACTCTCTGTAAGGATGCGGGTTTGATTCCTGGCCTCGCTCAGCGGGTTAAGGATCCGGTGTTGCCACAAGCTGCGGCTGCATAGGACACAGATGCGACTCGGATCAGGCGTTGCTGTGGCTATAGCGTAGGCCGGCAGCTGCAGCTCCGATTCCACCCCTATCCCTGGAACTTCCATATGCCACGAATGTGGCCCTAAAAAGAGAAAAAGAGAGAGAGAGAGGGAGGAAGAAGAGATGTGGCAATGAAAGCCAAAGTCCCAGTAGTAAGACAAAGGAATGTGTGTAGCCTAGAGCTGGAAAAGGCAAGAAATAGATTTTCCCCTGGAGCCTCAGAACACAATTGTGCTGACACCTTGGTTTCAGACCTGCAAGATTCATTTCAGATTTCTAATCTCCAGATATGTAAGATAATTAATTTGTTTTGTTTAAATCCAGTAAATCTGTGGTAATATGTTATAGCAACAATAGTAACCTAATGTACACCACCAATGCCTGTAAGCCTATATGAGCTGGCTCTAGCAGACTGAATTGATCTTTTTTTTGTTTTTTGTTGTTGTTGTTTTTTGTTTTGTTCGTTTCTGTCTTTTTAGGGCCTTACCCACAGCATACGGAAGTTCCCAGGCTAGGGGTCGAATTGGAACTATACCTGCTGGCCTACACCACAGCCACAGCCACAGCATCGCAGGATCCGAGCCACGTCTGCGACTTACAGCACAAGCTCACAGCAACCCACTGAGCGGGGCCAGGGTTTGAACCTGCATCCTCATAGATACTAGTCGGATTCATTTCTACTGAGCTACAATGGGAACTCCTAACTTTTTTTTTGTCTGTTCACCTACTGGCATGATAAATTTGCCCCAAATTGGCAAATGGCAGCCTTAGTTTTCAATCCAATGAGACTGTTTTCATGTCCTCTGGCAGAGGCATTCCTCCCTTGGGTAATAAAACTTGTGAACAGCCATAGTCAGACTCACAGACACATGAAGATAAACATTTAATAGTAATCAGGGAGTTCCCATTGTGGCTCAGTGTAAATGAATCTGACTAGTATTTATGAAGATACAGGTTTGATCCCTGGCCTCACTCAGTGGGTTAAGGATCCAGCGTTTCTGTGAGCTGTAGTGTAGTTTGCAGATGAGCCTCGGATCTGGCGTTGCTGTGGCTGTGGTGTGGGCTAGTGGCTACAGCTCCAATTCAATCCCTAGCCTGGGAATCTCCATGCCACAGGTACAGCCCTAAACAGACAGTAAAATCAAATCAAATCAAATCAAATCAAATCAAATCAATCATTTAGGCATAATAAAATGATCACTCCACATCTACTCTTTTCTCCTGGGATCCATCTATTTTGGCTGTGAGTGAAATGCTACCACATGTCTACTTATTCAGAACTAGTAGCACGTCCTGCATAGGCTAAGCACTTCAATCTGGTAAGATATTACTCTTACTTATGGCCATATACTGGGCACTTTTTGTACCTCGGGGTGTACCTTCTACTCTAGCTATTGCTATGGCAACAAGGTGTGTGTCAGTGTGACCTGACAGTCAAAGGTTTCTGCTCTCACCCAGTATCTTGGTTTCTGCCCCAGGGCTTCTCTCATGAAACTCACCTCAGGGGATGCCTGTGAGAACTTCCACAATCATTTTGACTTGTGGGTCAGCCCGAAAATGCCAACTTGAGAGAGTGCAAGGGAGTTAACCAGCTGTCAGGAAACCCTTGATCAGTGAAGGACAGGAGCTGGTGAATAAATACACACCTTCCTTCCCTTGGTTGGACAGTTGAGAGTCACATCCTACACTGCCGCAGAGTATCTCTGAGGAAATCAAGCCCTACATGCCCAGAGCAGTGATCTTCTGGATCACTCATCCATGAATCAGCTTTCTGGTCTGCCTGTTCTACTCTTCCCAGTCAGTCTCTGACGCCTGGCCCTTGGGATCACTTCTAAGAATGAACTACCTGTTTGCGAGCCCTGTTCTCGGACTCTGCTTTAAGGGTGGGGGTGAAGATTAAGTCTAACAGATTTGGTAATAGAAGTGACCCTAAAAAGCAGAGTCTCAGGATCAGACCCCAATGACTATCCCATTCCTGATGGTAGGTGCAAGTGGTGATAACCCTTGACCCGAGGTAGCCTCGTAATGACTAAAATCCTTACCAGTGGTGTATCGTAATAAGATGTAAAAGGAAGGTGAAGCATTGATTTAAGAGGCAGAGGTGGCATTTGAATGGCCCAGGCCAATGATATTATAAGAATTATGGTGTCAGTTGGCTTTGGTTAATAATTTCTGAAGTCTTCGTGTTTCTGCTGTGTGCGATGGGTTGAGAATATGCAGCAGCTTCAGTCGCTGCAGAGGCACAAGTTTGATCCCCAGCAGGGGGGTTAAAGGAGCCAGCATTGCTGCAGCTGTGGCATAGGTTGCAGATGCGGCTTAGATTCAATCCCTGGCCCAGAAACTTCCATATGCTGCAGGTGTGGTCACTAAAAAATAATAATAGTTTTTGAAGTCTTTTTTTTTTTTCTTTAGGGCCACACCTGCAGTATATGGAAGCTCCCAGGCTAGGGGTCCAATTGGAGCTGTAGCTGCCAGCCTATGCCACAGCCACAACAACCCTAGATCTGAGCCACATCTTCGACCTATACCACAGCTCTCAGCAACACCAGATCCTTAACCCACTGAGTGAGGGCAGGGATTGGGCCCAGATCCTTATGGATATTAGTTGGGTTCTGAACCTGCTGAGCCACAATGGGAACCCCCTGCCATGCTTTTATGTAAGCTCTAGATTCTTGGCAGTTTTGCTTCAAATGTGCTGACACTGGACAGTGTGTCAGTAAATCACCACAAGATGGCAGCCTTGCTAACACTGGCTTCACTGAGTACAGTAATCCATCCACTCCTTCAAGTAGGAAGGGGTAGACAAGATTTCTAATAAGACTTTAATCTTAAAAAAAAAAAGACTTTAATCTTATTTATTTCACATTGAGAGCCTGCTAAATATCTATCCTATTACTATTTTTTTTCAGTACTCACAAAAGTATAGTCCTGTTTGCAGATGAGAAAACTGAGTTGAATATAGTTAACTAACCTGAAGTTAGGACTTAGAATTGAAACCAGTTTTGTTTGTTTGGTTTTTTTTTTTTTTTTTTTTTTTTTTTTTTTTGCTTTATAGGGCTGCACCCGCGACATATGGAGATTCCCAGGCTAGGGGTCCAATCGGAGCTATAGCCGCTGGCCTACACCAGAGCCATAGCAACGTAGGATCTGAGCCGCGTCTTCGACCTACACCACAGCTCACGGCAAGGCCGGATCCTTAACCCACTGAGCAAGGGCAGGGACCGAACCCACAACCTCATGGTTCCTAGTCGGATTCGTTAACCACTGCGCCACGACAGGAACTCCTGAAACCAGTTTTTTGACTCTGGTTCTCTCTCTAATACACAGGTGAATCACAAGCTTCGGTATTGTTATTTAAGGGTTTTTGGTTTTTAAAAATTACAAGGAGTTCCCGCCGTGGCTCAGTGGAAACGAATCTGACTAGCCTCCGTGAGGATGACGTTCGATCCTGGCCTCACTCAGTGGGTTAAGGATCCGGTGTTGCCGTGAGCTGTGGTGTAGGTCACAGACGAGGCTGGGATCTGACATTGCTGTGGCTGTGGCATAGGTTAGTGGCTACAGCTCTGATCTGACCCCTAGCCTGGGAACCTCCATATGCCTTGGGTGTGGCCCTAAAAAGACAAAGAAACCAAAAAAAATTACAAGTAACAGAAAACCAACTTGAGCCATAATGACAACAATACAACAAAGCATTTGGGAATGTTACATGGAAATCTAAACAAAAATGATGTTCCAGCTTTGAAAGAGAGAATCGGGCCAGGAACTGGAAAGCCTTCAGGACATGGGGAGGAGGATAGGAAAATGGGGTAGGGAAAGGGAAAGGGAGAGCTGGGGAGATTAATTTCTGCCCCATCCTGCATTCAACCAGAATAGCCCCATTTAAATGCATTTCACAGAGTGGGGTCCTATGCCAGGTTCTATTTGAAGAATAAGGATTAGATATATTAGATGATGATTTTTAAACCACTAGCGTGGTGTATGAAGCCATCCCCACATTGTTGGACATTTAGGGGCTCTTGGCTTTTTCTGATTTTTCACTCTAATAAGTAAAATCGTGATGAATATTCTTTCATATTGTACTAGACAGTACACGACATCATTGAGTACTTCCGTTTCCCCTGGCCCTTATAACTTCCCTTTAGGGAACAAAGGCAGAGGTGGGAGAGGGGGTTACAGCTCCAGGCAATTCTAGCCTGTGCTAACTTGGGCCTTCCCTGATTGTCAGCCAGTCCAGAAATACTTAGTGAGCATCTAAGTACAGGCTCAACTGCAACGGTAAATAAAATCTATCATAATGGAGCTGGTAGGGAAAACAGACATGAAACAGATACTCTCCTAAATGACTGCAACAACCACAGACAAATGCTGCCAAGGAAAAGTTCAGAAGGTTAAGAAAACACACAACTGAGAGAGCCGACTTAATCAGTGGAGTTAGGGCAGACTGCCCCGAGGAAGGGTTATTTAATCTGAGATTTGAAGGATGAGTGAGAGCCAGACAAATAGAATGGAGAAGAGTTGTTTGAGTAGAAAGGGTGAAGGCTCAAATGTGAGAGAATCTTGGCAGGTTCAAGGGATTGAGAGCAGATCAGTTGACTGGCCACAGAAAAGAAAGGGAAGTGATAGGAGATCGAGGTGAAAGATAAGCACGGTCCAGATCAGGCAAAGTCTTATGAGCTATATTAAGGATTGTGCAATATACTTCAAGGGTATGGGAAATCATTGGAAAACTTTTAAATTTTATTTTATTTTATTTTATTTGCTTTTTTAGGGCCACATATGTAGGTTCCCAGGCTAGGGTTCAAATTGAGTTACAGCTGCTGGCCTACACCACAGCCACAGCTACATGAGATCTAGGCCACATCTGCGACCTACACCACAGCTCATGGCAATGCCAGATCCCCGACCCACTGGGTGAGGTCAGGGATTGAACCCTCATTCTCATGGATACTAGTCGGATTCATTTCTCCTGAGCCAAAGTGGGAACTCTCAGAAAACTTGATTGTTATTATTATTATTATTATTATTATTATTTTGACTTTCATCTTTTTAGGGCCTCGCCCTTGGCATATGGAGGTTCCCAGGCTAGGGGCCAAACTGGAGCTGTAGCTGCGGGCCTACACCACAGCCACAGCAATGCCATATCCGAGCAGTGACTGCGACCTACACCACAGCTCACTGGCAATGCTGGATCCTTAACCCACTGAGCAAGGCCAGGAATCGAACTCGCAACCTTGTGGTTCCTAGTCAGATTCGTTTCTGCTGAGCCACCACGGGAACCCCCTGGAAAACTTTAAATTGAGGAAGTACAGTCTTATTTGTGTTTGAGCAAGAACATAGCATGGAGGACCAAAGTGGATAGAAGAGGGGCAGCAGATAGAGGTGGGGGCTGATGCAAAAGTCCAGGCAAGGAGTTCCTGTTGTGGCACAGTGGTTAACGAATCCGACTAGGAATCATGAGGTTGTGGGTTCGATCCCTGGCCTGGCTCAGTGGGTTAAGGATCCGGCGTTGCTGTGACCTGTGGTGTAGGTTGCAGATGCGGCTTGGGTCCCGCATTGCTGTGGCTGTGGCCAGTGGCTACAGCTCCGATTCAATCCCTAGCCTGGGAACCTCCATATGCTGTGAGAGTGGCCCAAGAAATGGCAAAAAGACGGAAAAAAAAAATCCAGGCAAGAGATAATGAGGGCTTGGACTACAGTGGCTGCAGTAGATGAAAAGAAATGGACAGATTTAAGAGTGAGGATCTAAGAGGTAGAAATCATGGCAGGTAGCGATTGATGGTGTCTGGAGGTATGTGTAAGAGAGGGTGAGTAGTCAAGACTATTGGTTTTGTGGCTTGAGCAGTTGGGTAGATGGTATTTCCTTATAGAGACTGGAAACACTGGAGGAAGAGTAAGTTTGTTGGGGAAAGTGATGACTTCTGTTTGGACATGTTCTGTTTGTGGTATCTGCAGACTTTCCCAAATTTGCAAGTAGATATACAGAACTAGAGCTCAGAAAGACAAGCCTGGCCAGGAGCTATTGGTTTAGGAATCCTAGAATTGATGGAGTACACAGTGAGACAAGAAAAGGGTCATTCAGAGCTACTGAGGATCTACATTGATAGTGAATTAGAAGAGAAGCCAGAAAAGGAGAATCAGAAGGGGCAACCAGAAGAGTAGCAGAAAACCAGAAAAATACATGGTTCAAAAAAGTCAAAGGAAAAGGAGATCTCCCCCCCCACCCTGCCACCCCCACCCCCACCCCCACCCCGCCCATGGCTCAGCGGTAATGAATCCGACTAGTATTCCTGAGGACTCAGGTTTGATCCCTGGTCTCACTCAGTGAGTTAAGGATCCGGTGTTGTGGTGAGCTGCGGTGTAGGTCCCATGTGGCTTGGATCCTGTGTTGCTGTGGCTCTTGGGATAGCCCAACAGCTGTAGCTCCAATTCAACACCTAACCTGGGAACTTCTGTAACTTCCATATGCCTTGGGTGCAGCCCTAAAAAGCAAAAAGAAAAAAAAAAGGAAAAAAAGATAGTCAAAGGAAGAAAATGAATGTTTCAAAAAGGCAGTGGACACCTGTACTAAATGCAGTAGAGTGATCGGATAAAAAGAGGATGGCAAACTGTCCACTGGATTTAGAAATATGGTGGCCATTGGTGATACTATCAACATCAATTTTGCAGAGTGGTAGCAGATAGAGATTAGCTAGGAGTGGATGACAAGTGGGAGGTGAGAAAATGGAGACAGCAGTGTGGGTCACTCTGGAAAATTCTGCTCTGAAAGGAGGCAGACAAAAGGGATTGGAAGGGGACATTCATTCATCCAGTTCTTGCAGCTAAAGATTGTGGAGTCATGTTCAATTCTTCTTTTTCCCACATATCCTGCTTCCAATACATCAACAAAGCTTGCTGGCTCTAACTTCAAAATACATTCTGGGAGTTCCCTTTGTGGCTCAGCCGTAACAAACCCAACTAGTATCCATGAGGATGTAGGTTCAATCCCTGGCCCCGCTCAGTTAGTTAAGGATTTAGTGTTGCCGTGAGCTGCGGTATAGGTTGCAGATGTGGCTTGGACTTGGCGTTGATGTGGTGTGGGCTGGAGGCTACAGCTCTGATTTGACCCCTAGCCTGGAAACTTCCATGTGCTCGGTGCGGCCCTAAATAAAATGTGTATATGTGTATTCTGAATCTCCCCAATTGCCATTTTTTCCACTGCTACCTACTCAAAACCACCATTCTCTCTTGCCTGGGCTATCTTAAGAGCCTCTTAATTTATCTCCTAACTGGCCTCTCCCTCACACCCCTTCCCTATATAGCAGATCTGTAAATTAAAGAGGCAAGTTGTTTCTCCCCCCGCCCCCCACATCACACATACCATAGTGGGAAAGGCACAGCAAAACCTCTATAGCCATCCCTCCTTCAAAAGGAGGAAAAGCAGGAGGTACACAACAAAGCCAGTTCCGAAAAGCTTGTTGGATTAGAGCTTAGCCCGACTGCCTGAGAGTCATTTTTGTTCACTGTGGTTTTTGGCCCCAGTGTCTGGGCTCTTGGTTCCACCCTCTGAATCAGCCTTCCTTTTCCAAAAGAAAATTGAGTTTGCAACTGAGTAGCCTTCTCAGTTGGCTATAAAAGGGATGCAAAATCCTCTTTTCATTTTGTTCTATGTGCCTGTTAGTCTGAGCTGACGATGCTTCTGCCAGAATAAGTCCCTTAAAGGCTTTGTGGGGTTTTTAATGCACCAATTTTTGACTCACTCCATTCAACAAAAGCCACGCCCACCACTCTGAGATAAGCTCTTTACCTTGGACTCCCCGAGAGACTGATGTGGCCAAACATCCTTAAAATCTTTGGAGAAACTCCTTTTTTTTTTTTTTTTGTCTTTTGTCCTTTTAGGGCCATACTCACAGCATATGGAGGTTCCCAGGCTAGGGGTCTAATCAGAGCTGTAGCCACCGGCCTATGCCACAGCCACAGCAACGCCAGACCCAAGCTGCGTCTGCTACCTACACAACAGCTCATAGCAATGCCAGATCCTTGACCCACTGAACGAGGCCAGGGATCGAACCCGCAACCTCATGGGTCCTAGTCGGATTAATTTCCACTGCACCACAATGGGAACTCCTGGAGAAACTTTTATCTGACAAGGTTCTATGAGATTCCTCAGATCTCTTTGAAATCTAAACTCCTAACTTCATTTTTATTTATTTATTCATTTAATTTTTTTTTTTTTTTTTTGCTTTTTAGGGCTGCACCTGAGGCATATGGAGGTTTCCAGGCTAGGGGTCGAATTGGAGCTATAGCTGCTGGCCTACAAAACAGCCACAGCAATTCCGGATCCCCGACCCACTGAGCGAAGCCAGGGATGGAACCCTATAACCTCATGGTTCCTAGTCAGATTCATTTCTGCTGTGCCACAATGGGAACTCCCCATTTTTACTTTTTTTAAATTAAAAAAAAGTCATATGGACTGCACTTGTGTCATATGGAAATTCCTAGTCCAGGGGTCCAATCAGAGCTGCTGCTTTAGTCTAAGCCACAGCCACGGCAACACTGGATCTGAGCTGCATCTGTGACCTATGCTACAGTTTGTAGCAATACTGGAGGCTTAACCCACCGAGTGAAGCCAAGGATCAAACTTACATCCTCACAGAGACAATGTTGGGTCCTTTACCTGTTGAGCCACAAAAAGAGCTCCCTTAACTTCATTTTTAGACAATATTTTCCTGAATGTTTTTGATTTTATTTTTGCCAAGAGACACTTCTAAATTTTAGAATCATTTACTGTGTGGAGAGGCTGACACTGAAAACCAGTTTCACATCCAAGCCCAGTAAGTCCTGGTTCTGGATATATAGAGAGGTTTTATTGAGATGTAGTTCACATACCATATAATTCAACCCATTTAAAACACATAGCTCAGGAGTTCCCGTGTGGCTCAGTGGAAACGAACCTGACTAATATCCATGAGGAGGTGGGTTCAACCCCTGGCCTTGCTCAGTGGGTTAAGGATCTGGTGTTGCCGCAAGCTATGGTGTATTGGATCTGACATTGCTGTAGTTGTGACTTAGGTTGGTAGCTGAAGCTCCGATACAACCCCTAGCCTGGAAACTTAAATATGCCACGGGTTCGGCCCTAAAAAAGGGAAAGAAACCTTATAGCTCAATGGTTTTTAGTATATTCACAGAGTTGTACAACCATTAGCACCATCAATTTTAGAATATCTTCATCCCCCCAAAAGGAACCTGGTACCCATTTCTCCCCAATCCTCATTGTGCAGCCCTAGCAAACGCTGGCCTGCTTTCTGTTTCTATAGATTTGCCTCTTCTGGGCATTTCATATAAAGTGAATCATACAAGAGGTTTATTTTTCAGTTTATCTCTCTCTTTTCACGTTTTATCACAGGCAGCACGTAGAAGGCAGGTAGCACCTTCAGTATTCTGCCTACAGATCTTCTTGGTTGGCTCCTTGATTTCAAGAGGGACATTGCTTATTTTCTGTATTCCTTCTTGTGACAGTGTTGCCCAAGTTTCTGGGAAAGGACCCCCCCTTTCCTCCAGCTTTCAGTAACCTGTCCTTCTCTTTCCTTCGGGTCCCCCAGCAACCCCCCTCCAGGGCATCTTATTTTCAGCTCACACTCTCACTGAGGCTCTTTAAAAACCTTTTCCGTCAAGGCTCTTCCAGCCTCTCTGCTGGGCAGTTCCAAAGCCAATGTCACGTTTTAGGCATGTGCTATGGCAGCACCCATACCAAACTGTGTCCTTATCTGTTGTTGCACAATGAATCCCTCCAAGTTAGATCTGAGTCCCCAGGAAAGCAGATGGGATGGAATCAGAAGTTCAAGGGTAAATGTCTGTAAAAGAGAAACATGAAAGGAAGCAGGAGTTGAAAGGGAGAAACTTCAGACTGTGGTGCAAGACTGGCACCAGTGAAAGGAGGAGTGGGAAGGAAGAGGCTTAGAGGGCAATGAAGATACTTCTGAGGAAGCCTGGGCCAAGCTGATTTCCCTGAGGCAGAAATAGCACAGCTCTAGCATGGCCATGGGCCTCAGTCATGGACTGGGTTTAATTCAGGGAGAATGTGCCCCCGCATGTATATTGGGGCAAATCCCAGCAGTATGGCATTTGGAAGCTGTCTCCTACCTACACAGTCCTCACAGAGGTTCTCTCTTTTTTTTTTTCTTTCTGGCTTTGGCATGCAGTGGCTTGATGTGGGATCTCAGTTCCCAGACCAGGCCACAGTGGTGAAAGCACCAAATCCTAACCACTAGACCACCAGGGAACTCTATTTTTGAATGTAGATCTAAGAAGTCTTGTAGAGAGTCCGCCTCTTGCTGACATAGCCCTTTGCTTGCACGGCTCAGGAATCTACTCTTCCACACAGCTTTGGAGAGCAGCTCCTCCTCGATGGTTCTCCCAGGCCCCTCTTCCTGAGAGCAAATTTAGAAGAGGGACATTAATGGGGCAAACTGTAGCCCCATTGCTGCAGATGGTTGAGCTGTCTTTTTTAAATAAATTAACTTATAGACTCTCATCATATATTGCAGGTATTAATCCCTTTTGATTTCATGCATTGCAAACATTTTTCCAAATTTTGGACTTTGTTATCTTTTCTTTTTTGAAAAAAAAAAAAGGATTTTTACGAAGTCAAATAAACCCAAATTTCCTTGATTTCTTTACTTTTCTCATGTTTATAAGGTCTTTCTAGGAGTTCTTGCTGTGAAGCAATGGGATTGATGGGGTCTTTGCAGTGCCAAGATGCAGATTCGATCTCTGGCCTACCACGGCATAGGTCTCAACTATGGCTTGGATCTGACTGCTGGCCTGGGAACCCCATAGACCATGGGGCTGCCAAAAAAAGTTTTTTTAAATTTTAAATTATATGTTTAGACTCCAAAATATATATATATTTCTTTTTGTCCGCACCCATGGCAAATGAAAGTTCCTGGGCCAGGGATTAAATCCAAGCTGCAGCTGCAACCTAGACGCAGCTTAGACAAGACCAGATTCTTAACCCACTGTACCACAGTGGGAACTCCTAGATTCCAAAATATTACTAAAAATTCTTTTTCTTACTGTTAAGGTTTAATGTATCCGAAGTTGTTTCTGGATGTAATAAGTTCTGGAGTCCAACCTTATTTTCTTTCTGATGGATGGCTAATTATGCCAGTGGCATTTATTAAATAAACTATGCCTTCCTCAAGTTAAAATACCATTTTGTTATTCCTAAAATTCCCATGTGTGCTGGGATGTCTGTCTGAACTCAGCCTATTTCTATGAAAACACATAGTTTTTATAACTGATTTTTTATTCTTTTTGTTTGATGATTAGAACACAGACACTACGGAGTTCCCTTCCTGGCTCAGTGGTAACAAACCCAATCAGTATCCCTAAGGACACGGGTTCAATCCCTGGACTTGCTCAGTGGGTTAAGGGTCTGGCATTGCCATTAGCTGTGGTGTAGGTCACAGACTTGGTTCAGATCCCACATTGCTGTGGCTGTGGCCAGCAGCTGTAGCTCCAATTCAACCCCTAGCCTGGAAATTTCCAGGCCCTAAAAAGCAGAAAGAAAAAAAAAAAAGAATACTGACACTCTGAACAATTTGCATATATATTTTTTTCTATTTCAAATGCTTACAAAGATTTTATTGTGGATTATAGTGCTAATGCAAGGTTTATAGCCTTCTGGAACTGAAAATCAGTTATATAAAACAATGACGCAGAAGATGAAGACAAAGAGTATGTTTCATTATTCTTTCTTTCTTTTTTTTGGTCTTTTTAGGGCTGCGTCCTTGGCATATGGAGGTCCCCAGTCTAGGGGTCCAATCAGAGCTGTAGCCATCAGCCTACGCCACAGCCACAGCAATGCCAGATCCGAGCTGCATCTGCAACCTACACCGCAGCTCACAATGCCGGATCCTTAACCCACTGACAAGGCCAGGGATCGAACTTGATCCTCATTGATACTAGTTGGGTTCGTTAACCACTGACCTATGATGGGAACTCCAAGGGTATGTTTCATAATTCTTAATCTAAGTATTGAAAATTTCTGTAAGTTACATGGTTGTAATAATTTTCTGAACAATTGTGCAGTGACTTTCTAACTTAAAATTTGGAGTCAATTTTTTCATATAAAGAGGATATCAGTGACACAGTGGGTTAAGGATCTGTATTGTCACTGCTTTGGCTTGGGTCACAGCTTTGGCTCAGGTTCAGTCTCTGGGAACTTCCACATGCAGTGGGCATGGCCAAAAAAAAAAGATAGGCCCTTCTCTACCTTGGTCTGAGATTCATTACACTATAGGAAATACTCAAGACTCTTAAAAGCTCTCATGTCTAGTAAAAAAAAAAGTCTTAAGAGGCTTTCTAGCATTCTTAGAAGCCACTTCACTTGCTTGAGAGGATCTATAAAACATGCACTTAAAAACTTTTTAACGTCTTAGCAAAGAGTCTTTTTTTTTTTTTTGTCTTTTAGGGCTGCACCCGTGGCATATGGAAGTTCCCAGGCTAGAGGTCCATTTGGAGCTCTAGCTGCCGGCCTACACCAGAGCCACAGCAACATGGGATCTGAGCTGCTCCTGCCACCTGCAGCACATCTCACAGCAATGCCAGATCCTCAACACACTGAACAAGGCCAGGGATCGAACCCGCGTCCTCATGGATGTTAGTTGGGTTCGTTAACTGCTGAGCCATGATGGGAATGCCCGTAACAAAGAGTCTTACAAAGAGTTCCTGTTGTGGCACAGTGGAGATGGATCAGACTAGTAACCATGAGGTTTCAGGTTAGATCCCTAGCCTTGCTCAGTGGGTCAAGGATCTGGGGTTACCATGAGCTGTGGTGTAGGTCGAAGATGCTGCTTGGATCCTGCGTTGCTGTGGCTCTGGCGCAGGCCGGCAGCTCTAGCTCCCATTCGACCCCTAGCCTGGGAACTTCCCTATGCTACAGGTGTGGCATTAAAAAGCCAAAAAATAAAAACAAATTGGCACTTTGAACATTCTGCCTAGAAATCTCCTTAGCCGAATTCACCCATGCATTAAATATACTTTCTGTTTTGTGTTTTACGGCCAGGGATATTCTTCTGAACTTTTTTGCTACTACATAACAGGAATTGCCTTTTCTGTAGCCTCCAATGACAATTTCCTTACTCTCCTTCAAACCTTCCCTAGCAGTCTCCCTGAGGCCTTTCCAGCTGCCAAACACTCCCTGGTCCCAAGTCACTGCCACATGTTTTAGGCTTTTGTCACAGCAGGATAACACTTCCGGTATCCATTTTTGTTCCACTTATCTATTACTACATAACAAGCTACACTAAAATTTGTAGATTAAAACAATAATTTATTCTCTCTCATACTCACATGGGTTGCCTGGGCCCAGCTGGGCAGCCTCTCACATGATTACTGTCAGAGAGCGTCTGGGCCTGGAACCATCTGAAGGCTTGACTGGGCTGGATATTCAAGGTGGCTCACTCACCTAGCCAGAAACTAATGCTGAGCCTAGTTGGGGCTGTCAATCAGAGTGCCTACAGGTGACCTGTCTGTGTGGCTTGGGATTCTCATACCGTGGTATCTGGGTTCTGAGAGGGAGTGTCTGAAGACAAAACATTCTAAGAGATCTGGGTGGAAGCTGCCATATTTCCTATGGTCTAACCTTGGAAGTGCCAGAATGATACTTTCTCTGCATTCTATTGATTAATAAGTCCATATTCTATTCCATTAATTAAGTGAATCATTGTCTAGTCCAGGGTCAAGGGGGAAGGATAACTTCACACCAACAAGGGAAGGAATTAATCACATTCATCTCTGGAGATTATCTGTAAAATCAACTTATTTTTCCCATTTCAAAAAAATTAAGTTTATATATATATATATATATATATTTTTTTTTTTTTTGGTTGTTGTTGCTATTTTTGGGCCACTCCTGCAGCATATGGAGGTTCCCAGGCTAGGGGTCAAATCGGAGCTGTAGCTGCCAGCCTACGCCAGAGCCACAGCAATGCGGGATCCGAGCTGCGTCTGCGACCTACACCACAGCTCACGGCAACGCTGGATCTTTAATCCACTGAGCAAGGGCAGGAACCGAACCCGCAACCTCATGGTTCCTAGTCGGATTCGTTAGCCACTGCCCCACGACGGGAACTCCTAAGTTTATATTTATAACTGTATTGAATGTATTAGTTTTAATAGACTGGACATTTCAAGTCTTCTCTTTTAAAAACAGATTTTATTCAGAGTTCTCATCGTGGCTCAGCAGTAACGAACCTGACTAGTGTCCATGAGGATGCAGGTTTGTTCCCTGGCCTTGCTCAGTTGTGGTACAGGTTGAAGACGAAGCTTGGGTCAACGCACAGCATTGCTATGGCTGTGGCATAGGCTGGCATTTGCAGCTCCAATTTGACCCCTAGCCTGAAAACTTCCATATGTGTTGGGTGTGGCCATTAAAAAAAAAAAAGAAAGTTTTTCTTTTTTCTTTTTTTCTCTTTTTTTTCTTTTTTGGCATATGGAGTTTTGGGACCAGGGATCAGATCCTAGCCGCAGCTGCAACCTGGTAACCCTGGATCCTTAACCCACTCTGGATGCCAGGTGACTATCAAACCTGCATCCCAGTGATGCAGAGACACTGCTGATCCTAGGAGATGTTTTTCTATTTGTTTAGATTTTGTTTTAAAACTCAGTTGTATTTAATTAGTGAGAGAAACTTCCTTTTTGGAACAAAAATGTAAAGAGGAGTTCCTGCTGTGGTGTAGTTGGTTAAGGATCCAGCATTGCTGCAGCTGTGGTGTAGGCTAAAAAAAAAAAAAGAATATAAAAGAAACAAAGCATTATGTATACTTGGAACATTCACCTGAGTTCCTTTATGAGGCTGTATTGTACATATTTATGACTATTATGTCTAAGAATTTTTAAAATTATAGAATAGGCTTATCAGTATCTTTGTGGGAATGAATTCTACATGAATGTAAATTATGGATGATGGCTATAGCAGTGGCTTTTTTTTTTTTTTTTCTGGCTGCATCCACAGCATATGGAAATTCCTGGGACAGGAACTGAACTTATGCCACGATAGTGATAATGCTGATCTTTTTTTTTTTTTTTTTTTGCCTTTTTAGGGCTGCACTTGCAGCATATTGAATGTTTCCAGGCTAGGGGTCGAATTGGAGCTGCAGCTGCCAGCCTATGCCACGGCCATAGCAATGCTGTGCATTGATCTGAGCTTCGTCTTCAACCTGTACCACAACTCACGACAACGCTAGATCCTTAACCACTGAGTGAGGCCAGGGATCGAACTTGCATCCTCATGGATACTAGTCGGGCATATGACCTGCTCCACCACCATGGGAACTCCTGACAATGCTGAATCTTTAACTGCTAGGCCACCAGGGAAGTCCAGTAGTGGCTTAAAGTCAGAAAAACCCAGTGATCTCTGGATTTTCATTCATTCGTTAAGTTGATTGAACTGAGAAAAAGCTCACTCTCCTCTGTTGTACCTGACTCCCCTTTTCCAGTCCATAAAATTAAGCCAAAGCCAGATTATTGGTTTTAGGCGGGTACACGTTGAGGGCAAAATCTCTACCATAATTGGCATCATTTAATGAGTGATAAGTAATGGCACTTATCACTTATAATATGATAAGTAATGGCTCGACACTCTGTACCTGTTATTTCACTTAAGATTAAATTATACCAACAGACCAAATAGAACAAAAGAGAGATCTTAGAAATAGACCTATGTATAAACATGGGAACAATATATGATAAAAGTATAGAACAAGTCAATATATATAAACATCTCATTCAGCTCAATACTAAAAAAAAACCTTGGAGTTCCCTTCATGGCTCAGTGGTTAACAAATCTGACTAGGAACCATGAGGTTGCGGGTTCGGTCCCTGCCCTTGCTCAGTGGGTTAAGGATCTGGTGTTGCCGTGAGATGTGGTGTAGGTTGCAGATGCGGCTCGGATCCTGTGTTGCTGTGGCTCTGGCATAGGCCGGTGGCTACAGTTCCAATTAGACCCCTAGCCTGGGAAACTCCACATGCTGCAGGTGCAGCCCTAGAAAATACTAATAGGAAAAAAAACACCCTATCAAAAAAAATGGGCAGAATATCTACATAGGCATTTCTCCAAAGAAAGACATACAGATGGCAAAAAGGCACATGAAAAGATGCTCAGCATTACTACTTATTAGAGAAATGCAAATCAAAACTACAATGAGGTTATCACTTTACACCTGTCAGAATGGCCATCATTAGTAAGTCTACAAATAAATGCTGGAGACAGTGTGGAGAAAAGGGATCCTTGCTACACTGTTCATGGGAATGTAAATTGGTACAACCACTATGGAGAACAGTATGGAGGTTCCTTAAAAAACTAAAAATAGAGCTACCATATGATCGTGCAATTCCACTCATAGGCATATATATCTGGAGAAAACCGCAATTCAAAAAGATACATGCACCCCATCCCCATTGTGTATAGCAGCACTCTTTACAATAGCTAAGAAATGGAAGCAACCTAAGTGTCCATTGACCGACGAAGGGATAAAGAAGCTGTGGCATATATACATACAATAGAATATAACTCAGCCATAAAAAAGAATGAAATAATGCCATTTACAGCAACATGGGTGAACTTGGAGATTATCATACTCAGTGAAGCAAGCCAGACAAAGACAAATATCATACAATATTTCTTATATGTGTACAGCATTTTTTTTTTTTGGTCTTTTTAGGGCCACACCCATGACATATGGAAGTTCCCAGGCTAGGGGTTGAATCGGAGCTGCAGCTGTTGGCCTGCACCATAGCCGCAGCAATGTTGGATCCAAGCCACTTCTGTGACCTATACCACAGCTCAGGGAAACACCAGATCCTTTTATTTTTTTATTTTTTATTTTTATTTTTTTGCTTTTTAGGGCTACTCCCTCTGTATATGGAGGTTCCCAGGCTAGGGGTCGAATTGAACCTGCAGCTGCTGGCCTACACCACAGCCCCAGCAACACCAAATCTGAGCCGTGTCTGCCACCTACACCACAGCTCATGGCAACCCGAATCCTTAACCCAATGAGCAAGGCCAGAGATCAAACCCGCAAACCTCATGGTTCATAGTCGGATTTGTTCCTGTGTGCCATGACAGGAACTCTCACCAGATCTTTTTGTTGTTGTTGTTGTTTTTTGTCTTTTTGCCTTTTCTAGGGCCGCTTCCTGCAGCATATGGAGGTTCCCAGGCTAGGGGTTGAATTGGAGCTGTAGCCTCTGGCCCACGCCAGAGCCACAGCAACTCGGGATCCGAGCCGAGCCTCGTCTGTGACCTACACCACAGCTCATGGCAACGCCGGATGCTTATCCCACTGAGCAAGGTCAGGGATCGAACCCGCAACCTCATGGTTCCTAGTCGGATTCGTTAACCACTGCGCCACGACAGGAACTCCTCACCAGATCCTTTTAACCCTCTGAGCAGGACCAGGGATCAAAACCACTTCTTCATGGATACTAGTCTGGTTTGTTACTGCTGAGCCACAAGGGAACTCCTAGCATTTTTTGATACTGCTTATATGTGTAAGCAATAAAAAGATACAAGCAGAGTTCCCGTCGTGGCACAGTGGAAACGAATTACAGCTCTGATTAGACCCCTAGCCTGGGAACCTCCATATGTCACAGATGCGGCCCTAGAAAAGTCAAAAGACAAAATAAATAAAAATAAAAAAATAAAGGGAGTTCCCATTGTGGCTCAGCAGTAATGAATCTGACTAGTATTGATGAGGATGCAGGTTCCATCCCTGGCCTTGCTCAGTGGGTTGTTGCCGTGAGCTGTGGTATAGGTTGTAGATGCGGCTCTGATCCGGTGTTGCTGTGGCTGTGGTATAGGCCAGCAGCTGTAGCTCCGATACAACTCCTAGCCTGGGAACCTCCATATGCCATGGGTTCCACCCTAAAAAGCAAAACCAAACCAACCAACCAAAGAGCACTAGAAAATACAAGAATCTTAGGTGTAAGAAATATCTACTACTCTAGGGCAATGCCTACAGAAGAGTATTCCTTGCCCTCCAGGCTGAGGCCCAGAATGGGTTCATGAGGGAGTGTCCTCTTCACTGGATGGTGAAGTTGCATCAGTGAAATTTGCTGGAAATCTCCCCAAGAGGGTGCTGGGGAAGCTGCTGGATACCGAGCACTGTAGGCTACTGCGTGATATAGGAATCAGGTGCTGGACAAACTCTGGGCTGCAAGCCCAGTGCCACTAAAATGCATACTGCAAGAGCCTGGAGAGGAGAAAACAGGAAAAATCTCTTTTCCCTCCAGTGTTACTTTAGCATTATGCCACAAATATTTAAAGGGATCATCTTAATTTTTGCTGAGCAGGCAATGAAGGATAGATCTTGAATTGTGAAGCAATATATTGAAAACCGGCACAAAGGCTAACTGGATTGTTTCATAGTGTTTGATAAATTGGCTCACTCTATGGAGAAAAGTACCAGGCCTCGATCTAATATCATATACAAAGGTGACTTCCAAATGGGTTTAAGCCTAAACATAAAAGGTAAAATTACTAATTTAACAGGAAAAAAGTAGGAAGATATTTTCGTAACCTAAAGGCGGAATAGAAATTGTTTTTAAACTTCAAAAAAGTGTAATGAGGTTAAAAAAAAAAAAAAAAAAGGAGTTCCCGTTGTGGCGCAGTGGTTAACGAATCCGACTAGAAACCATGAGGTTGTGGGTTCGGTCCCTGCCCTTGCTCAGTGGGTTAAGGATCCGGCGTTGCCATGAGCTGTGGTGTAGGTTGCAGACACGGCTCGGATCCCGCGTTGCTGTGGCTCTGGCGTAGGCCGGTGGCTACAGCTCCGATTCGACCCCTAGCCTGGGAACCTCCATATGCCGCAGGAGCGGCCCAAAGAAATAGCAAAAAGACCAAAAAAAAAAAAAAAAGTCAATGGATTTGATTGCATTAAATCAAATTTTTCCTTTTTTTTTTTTTGTCTTTTTAGGGCCCCACCTGAGGCATATGGAGGGTCCCAGGCTAGGCCCAGGACTAGCACCACAGCCACAACAACGCAGGATCTGACCCACATCTGTGACCTACACCAGAGCTCACGGCAACGCTGGATCCTTAACCCACTGGGCGGGGGCAGGGGTCAGGGATTGAACCTGTGTCCTCATGAATATTGGTTGGGTTCATTTACCGCTGAGCCACGACAGAAACTCCAAGTTGTTGTTGTTGTTGTTTTTTCTTTTTCAGTTCAGTAAAGGAAAAGATAGGGCCATGTCTAATTCCAGTAAGAGACATTAACTAGAGCAGGATGTGGCACACTCTGTAAAGGATCAACAGTGAAGATTTAAGCTGGCCTTGTGGTCCTGATGGTTTTTGACACAATTATTCAACTCTATTGTAGTAGGAAAGCAGCCTTAGAAAAAGAAGTGAATGTGCGTAGTTCCCATAGGGACAGAGCTAAAACAAATCTGACTAGGAACCATGAGGTTTCGGGTTCGATCCCTGGCCTTGCTTGGTGGGTCAAAGATCCAGCGTTGTCATGAGCTATGGTGTAGGCCGAAGCTCGGATCCTGTGTTGCTGTGGCTCCGGTATAGTCCAGCAGCCGTGGATATGATTCGACCCCTAGCCTGGAAACTTCCATATACTGCAGGTGCGGCCCTAAAAAGACAAAAAAAAAAAAAAAAAAAAAGGGGGAAATGGATATGAGTAGGCAATACACAAAAGAGGGAACAGAAAGGTAGTAAGCATATGAAGATATGAAGAGATGTTTAATTTATACTCAGAAAAAAGGAAATTAAACATGAGATATTGTCTAATCAAACAGCAAAAATTAGAGATAATAATGAGTTTTTTGGGGGAAATTGGAACTCTTCATGGTGGGAATAAAGACTGGTGCAGCCATTCTTTTTTTTTTTTTTAACATGATTTATTATTTATTTATTTGTCCTTTTAGGGCTATACTCAAGGCATATAGCGGTTCCCAGGCTAGGGGTCTAATCGGAGCTGTTGCTGCCAGCCTACACCAGAGCCACAGCAACGCCAGATCCGAGCCGAGTCTGAGACCTACACCACACAGCTCAGGGCAACACTGGATCCTTAACCCCTGAGCGAGGCCAGGGATCGAACCTGCAACCTCGTGGTTCCTAGTCGGATTTGTTTCTGATGCGCCACGACGGGAACTCCATCATTCTTGAGTGCAATGTGGTGGCACATAGTGTGTATGTATACCTAATGCCCCAGCAAGACTTCTTCTGAGTCTATAACTCAATGAAATTCCCACAGAAGCCAGTGAGGGGTCATGAGATAGAATGTTCACCCCAGCATTATTGGTGGTATAGAGAGTAGGGAAGATCTGAGTTTCTGTCACTTGGAAAGTAATTATGTAAAATGTAGTAAATGTATTCCATGGAGTATGACGTAAGGTAGCTGGGAGAGATGGATTAGATGAACATGTAACGGCATGGATGGAGCTTGATCTTAAAAACAGTGCTGATTTTAAAAAGTCAAAATAAGTTATAAACACAAACCACTTATGCAAATTTAAAATTCATGGTCACAAGCGATATACTTTTTGCAAGAACACAAACACAAAGGTATGTATTAAACATGTTGCAGTGGATTGTTTATGGGGTGTGAAAGGAAGTGAATTATGGAGTGAAAAGGAATGTAAGTATATATGAGGAGAAGTGCATGAACCAATGATTAAAATAGCAGATAAAATAGCAGATAAAAATCCAAAGAATATACAATTTTTTTTCAAGTAGCCAGGAATGTAACTCTATAGGACGATGAACCTCAGCAGAGCTGTTTACCCCCTCATTCAATTCTCACTCAGGATTAGCCATCCACACAGGCTAGCATGGGAGACGCCAGCACAGATTAGCTGGATAGCAAATGAGTCAGCATGAAAACCATCTGATTAACAGTGCGTAATGCCTGCTTGAAGCTATCAAGGTTTGAAGCTGTGTGTTCTAAATTCTGAATGTATATGGTTTACAACTAGGTGTAGGTTATATCTGAATCAGCCTGCCCATACATAATATCTAATTTGCATAGTATTATTCAAATTTTCAATTTAAAAGAGTTGTTATATATTTATATATGCATATAAAGAAAGTTGCAGGACTTTGCTCTCAAATGTTGACAGTGGGGGTAGGTGTGGCAGAGGCTGGTCAAGTCAACAAATCTCTTTCCTTTCCCCCCCGGGCACTCATTTGCTTACAGTCCTCAGCCTCCCTTGTGGGAGAGGTATGGCCAGGTGCCTGGAATCTGGCCAATGGAATTGTGGACAATTCTCCATGCTCTTTCTCCTTTTGTGGCAGATTTGGAAGCTCTGTATTCAAGATGGAGACACAAGATTAAAGGAGCCTGGGTCCCTGAATCATTATCTAGGGTAGTACAGTTTATTGATTGGCGATGAAATCCTATTTTGGAATTCCAAATTGAAAAATAAACTTTTTTTTTTGTCTTTTTGTCTTTTCTAGAGCCATCCCCGCGGCATATGGAGGTTCCTAGGCTAGGGGTCGAATCGGAGCTGTAGCCACTGGCCTATGCCAGAGCCACAGCAACGCAGGATCTGAGGCACGTCTGCAACCTACACCACAGCTCACGGCAACGCTGGAACCTTAACCCACTGAGCAAGGCCAGGGATCAAACTCGCAACCTCATGGTTCCTAGTCGGATTCGTTAACCACTGCCCCACAAAGGGAACTCAGAAAAATAAACTTTTATTAGGCACTTGAGACGTCAGGACTTGTTAAATTGCTAACATACATTAGCTCATAAATTAGGATTTAGGGAGTTCCTGTCGTGGTGCAGTGAAAATGAATCTGACTAGGAACAATGAGGTTGCAGGTTCAATCCCTGGCCTTGCTCAGTGGGTTAAGGATCTGGCGTTGCTGTCAGCTGTGGTATGGGTTGCAGATTCGGCTCGGATCTGGCATTGCTGTGGCTGTGGTGTAGGCCATGGCTCCGATTAGACCCCTAGCCTGGGAACCTCCACATGCTGGGGCTGCAGCCCTAAAAAGACAAAAAGACAAAAAAAAAAATTAGGATTTAGGAGACTTTGACTTCCTACATTATGCATTTAGGTATTGCATTATAGCATTTGGTAAAGTTTTATATTGCATTTGTAGTTAGCCTTGTGTAAATATAGATGTTTTAAAATTAATATTTCATACTTTATAATCCTTCTTATTCTCTGAGTAATTCCTTCTTGCTTAATATTTTGGTAGAAAATGCAAAGTTGGATGATGTTACCAAAAGGCTGATTGTCCAAGTTCTGTAGGTATATAAGTCAGCTTGTTATCCTTTCTGATTTTTTTATTGAGATATAATTCACATACTATAAATTCACCCATATAAGTGTACAATCCTGTTGTTTTAGTAGGTTTTTGAGGTTTTGTAATCATTATTGCAAACTTTACCATTATCTAATTCCAGAACATTTTTATCACCCCAAAAAGAAGACCCATGACCCAGTAGCAGTCATCATCCATGTCTCCCACCAGCATCTGACAACCATTAAACTGCTTTATATCTCTATGAATTTATTTATTCTGAGCATTTCCTGTAAATGGAATCATACAACATGGTGGCCTTTTGCATCTGGCTTCTTTCACTACGCAGAATGTTTTCCAGGTTTATGCATGTCGCAGCATATATCAGGGCTTCATTTTTTTTTATGGCTGAATATTATGTCATCAATGGATAGGCCACATTTTGCTTATTAATTCATCAGTTGATGGACATTTGGGTTGTTTCCAGTTTTTGGCTATCATGACTAGGGCTTCTATGAACATTCGTGTACAATTTTCGTCCTAAACACACTTCACTAAGCAGGGATCGAACCCACACCTCTTCAACAATTCCAGGTCCTTAACCTTCTGTGCCACAGCAGGAACTCCTCCTTTCTGTTCTAACGTGTGTGTGTGGTGGTCATGTTGTGATAATTACTTTGCTATAGTGACAAGTTATTTATGAATTAAATGTTAAAGAAAATATAAAACATGGAAAAGTTGATCTTAGGAGCTCCTGCTATGGACCAGTGGGTTAAGAATCTTGCATTGCCACTGTAGCATAGGTGACAGCTGCAGCTCAGATTTGATCCCTGGCCCAGGAACTTCCATATGCCATGGGTACAGCCAAAAAGAAATTTGTTTTGTTTTGTTTTTGTTTTTTAGGGCCACGCTCTTGGAATGTGGAGGTTCCCAGGCTAGGGGTCCAATTGGAGCTACAGCTGCCGGCCTACATCACAGCCACAGCAATGCAGGATCTGAGCTGTGTCTTCGACCTACACCACAGCTCACAGAACACCAGATCCTTAACCCACTGAGTGAGGCCAGGGATTGAACCTGCATCCTCATGGATATTAGTTGGGCTCATTACCACTGAGCCACAATGGGAACTTCACAATTCTAGAGGCTGGAAAATCTAAGATCAAGGTGCCAGCCAATTCAGTTTCTGGTGAAGCCTCTTCCTGGCTTGTAGGTAAGCACCTTCTTGCTATATCTTTACATGGCCTTTCCTCAGTGTATGTGTGTGGAGAGAGAGAGAATAAGAGTTCACGGGTAACTCTTATAAAGATACTAATCCTATCAGGAACCCACATTCATCATCTCATTTTAATTACTTCTTTACAGATTCCATCACCAAATATAGCCATGCTGAATTGAGGGCTTCAACATATGAATGTGGGGAGGACACAAATATTCAGTGTATTGGATTTCCCACTGTGGCTCCGCTGGTTAAGAACCAGACTAGTATCCATGAGGATGAGAGCTTGATCCCTGGCCTCACTCAGGGGATTAAGAATCAGGCATTGCTGTGAGCTGTGGCGTAGGTCACAGATGCAGCTTGGATCTGGTATGGCTGTGGCTGTGGCATAGGCCGGCAGCTGCAGCTCTGATTCTACCCCTAGCCTGGGAACTTCTGCGAGCTGTAAGTGCAGTCCTAAAAAGGTTAAAAAACAAAACAAAACAAAAACACACACACAAAAAAAACAACAGTGTATCCATTGATTTCCTAGGAACCTCCTGAGAATCAAAGTCTTGATCCTCATCCACTATTTGATTCATACACATACAAACTCATCTGATGGAGTGGTTCAGGTCTAACTGATTACAGGGAAGTTCAACTGTGCACTTGAGGGAAAATTCAAGAGAAGGAAGAGGCTGTACGCAACTGACACAAAAAGCAAAATCCAGCAACAGAGATTTTGAGAGGGAGGTAACAGGTCACTGTACTACACAATACCAAGGGCACCTTTCAAATCATAATCTATATGAATGGCACTCCCAGGAGTTTTTCCTAATGCAAAACCTCTAAGGCCGTACCTTAGGTAGTGGTTCTGAATACAATGTATCAGCAAGTACTGGTTCCCTTCCTGAAAACTTTTCTAGTCCAGACACTATGGAGATATGCCTGGGGAGAAAAATTGCTATGTGTATGTGTTGAAAAAGCTGGATCACTAGCATATTATTTGGGGGTCCTCTTTGCTACAAAGCCCCTCCAACTGAATTTAGTGTTCTTTGTTTCTGTGGGATGCTTATGAGTTTAATGCTGAGGAATCAATGACCAAATAAAATTCCTTGGCTACAAGCAGCAGAAATCATCTCTGGCTAACTTAAGTGGGGGATATCAACGACTCTATTGAAAGAAAATATGAAAATTCACAAAATCAAAAGCCAACCTAAACAGTTAAGTATCAAGAGAATCAGGAATCAGGGTAGTTCTGGATATGCGGGTAATAGAAACAAATAGAAAGTCCCTCCAGGATACTTGTCCAAGAATGAATCAATTTGAAGAGTTTCCTGTCTTCCTGCCTCCCACTAAAATATTCATCCAGAGAAAGCACTTCCAAGTGTCTTCATAGGAATTGGATGCCATCTTCTGACTAGGGAAGAGTAGAGAATCATGATTGACAGCCCCACCAAGCCAGCCTACAGTGGGGGAGGCATTCTCCAAAAGAAGGAGCAAGAATGCTGATAGAGAAAAACAACAGATGTTCTCTGCATTCCAACCATGCGTTGCCAAGCAACGTCCTCCCACTTTTTTCATACCACATACAATGTTTTAAATGCCTCTGCCTAACATAATGTAATTATTTCACATGCAGACAAAAAAAATACACTTAACTCCTTCCAAAAGGAGGCAACCCATGTCCAGTTATGGCATCCAGTGCTCCCCTGGTTACATCATGATCCCCCTCCACATTTTGCAACTTGTGGACAACCATCACAATTTACACCACACACAAGTCCAGGGAAGGGAAAGGGATAGACAAGGATAATTACTGTTAAAATATAGCTGACTTTCTTCATGTTACTCTATGTAGGCTTGAGAAGGAAAAATGCAGTCTTCTCCTGTGTTTCTCCTTTACTCTCACATCACTACCACACTCACAGAGTGTGTGACAGCAGATGTGCGGGGTTTATCCCCACAACAAGTGAGTCTCTGTGATGCTAGCTGGGTGTCCTACAATCCAACTCAATTTGGACACTATCTACCTGAAGGTGGCATCAGATCCCACAGATTAAGGGCTCAGTCCTACAAGCTCAAGTCCCTCCCCATTGACTTCAGCTACCAATTGCAAGTCTAAGTTGTCACCTGTGCTTCTGGTCAACTGGCTGTTAATTGGAGGTTCCCCTGACCTCATCAGGTTTGATTACTTTGCTAGAGTGGCTCACAGGACTTAGGAAAACTGTTTGCTTACTGCTTACCAGTTTATTATAAAAAGTATGATAAAGGACACAGATGAACCTCCAAATAGAAGAGGTGCATAGAGCAAGGCATGAGGGAGAGGCATAGAGCTCCCACACCCGCTTAGGACATGGCGTTCTTCCCACACCTCCATATGGGAGCCGACCTGTCAGGACTCAGACCCTCATACTAATGGGATTTTTATGGAGGCTTCATCACACAGTCGTGATCAATGATTAAATCCCTTTCCAGTCCTTCTTTCCTCTCTAGAGGATAGAGGGTAGGGCTGAAATTTCCAAACTTCTAATCATGGCTGGTCTTTCTTGTGACCAGCCCCCATCCAGGAATCCACTGAGTCACCTCATTAGAACAAAAGGCACTAATGGTAATGCTATCACCCAGGAAGTTCCAAGGAACTCTGTGTCAGGACCTGCGGTCAAAGACCAAATACTAGAACAAAAGATGTTCCTAGGGCTCTTATTAACTAGGAATTAGTTAATTCTGTGAAATTGGGAAGTTTTAAGGGTTTAGGAGCTCTGTGCCAGGAACCAGGAGCAGAGAACAATGCATATTTTTTCTCTTATCTCACAAAGTTATACCTCAGTAAAAGAGAAAAAAATATCCATGACACAGCAAGGAGGGAAATAGAGGCAGAGGCAACCATCCTTGCTTAACACAACTGGTTATGGTATTTATGACTTCTCTCCTATCCCATCAATCCAGATTGTCTTGGCATTGGCCAGTACCTCAGTTGGACTAGTACTTTGCCAGGTGGGTTGTGGTAGACAGCCTTCAATGTAGCACCCAGTAGGAGTACCCTGGTGGCTCAGTGGGTTAAGGATCCGGCGTTTGCTACCATTGAGGCTCTGGTTACTGCTGTGGCATGGGTCTGATCCCTGGCCCAGGAACTTCCACATGCCATGGGCGTGGCCTGAAAAGAAAAGTAGCACCCAGAACCACTGGGTTCATTCCCTTGTGTAGTCCCCTCCCACACTGAATAGATTCTAGAATTTTTTTTTGGGGGGGGGTGGGCTGTACCTGCACCATATGGAAATTCCCAGGCTAAAGGGTCGAATAGGAGCTACACCACAGCCACAGCAACATCAGATCAAAGTCGCCTCTTCAGCCTACACCACAGCTTTTGGCAATGCCAGATCCTTAAACCACTGAGCGAGGCCAGGGATGGAACCTGCATCCTCATGGATACTAGTTGAGTTCATTACTGCTGAGCCACAACAGGAACTTCTGGCATATTTTAGATTATTGGAATTAAGTCCCCCCTGCCCGTGGTAGCTGCATCATCTGCTGTCATGCTTAGCATTCTGGTTTTCAGCTCTCTCTTTACTTTGGACCCTGGTGATTTCTTTCTTCTTACCAGTGAAGTTAAACATTTCCTTACACTTTTTTTTTTTCTTTTAATGGCTGCACCTGGAGCATATGCTAGTTCCCCAGGCCAGGGATTCAATCTGAACCACAGCTGCGACCTGTGCCATAGCCATGGCGATGCTGGATCCTTTAACCCACTGCAATGGGCCAGGGGTCAAACCCAAGCCTCTGCAGTGACCCGAGCTGCTGCAGTGAAATTCTAAACCCACTGCATCACAGCAGGAACTCCTAGCCAGCATTTCTAAGTATTTATCATATGAACATTTTCAGGTTCTGTAGTGTTCCAGATCGCTGAAATTGGAAGTTGCCATGTGTTTCCCTTTCCATTTCCTCAACTAGACTGCAAGCTCCACAGAGACAAAGAAGATGATTTGTTCATAATTATGTTCCCATAATTTAGCACCGCACCTGGTACATAATAGACATTTATTACATGTTTGTTAAATGAGCAAATGTAACCAGGGAAGGGATGGATGCCATAGTCGGACATGGTTGTCTCCTTTTGGAAGGAGTTGAGTGTGTTTTTGTTAGCAGGTGAGATTACTAATAATTAATTAAATAATTAATTAATGAGAAAGCACATAAAAGCCTTTCTCCCTTTAACAAAACTCTCTTTCAGAATTGTCCGTTGGTGATCATTAAACCTTGAAACTTGCCTTCTAGATATCAGTATTTGGGCTGCAAACATGGTTGTCATTTGAGTTTTACTTCTTATCCTGCCCCCCCCTCCCCCGACCTTGAATGTCTCTGGAGGAAGTGGAATTTGGTTATGTTGACCTAGGTATAACACTAGCAGGACATGAACTTCTCCGTATCGGGTAAAACTTATTTATATAGCTATATTATTTGCATTGGTATTTCTAGAGCTTGTTCTTTAATGGATGGATAGTTCAGGGGTTGACTTGAAAATTTGCACTGTAAACAATGGCTATGTTCCAGAGTCTGTGGAGTTTGACTTGATCAACTTCATGATTTATTTTATTATTATTATTATTTTTTTTGCCACACCTTTGGCCTGCAGAAGGTTCCTGGGCCAGAGAGCAACAGCAGTGGCAATGCCAGGCTAAGGTTCTAAGGCTAGGGTTCCACCGGCCTACGCCACAGCCACAGCAACCGGGATCCGAGATGCGTCTGCAACCTACACCGCAGCTCACGGCAACGCCAGATCGTTAACCCACTGAGCAAGGGCAGGGATCGAACCTGAAACCTCATGGTTCTTAGTTGGATTCGTTAACCACTGAGCCACGATGGGAACTCAGAGAATTCTTGATTCTTTTTTTCTACACTTGCCCCCATCTTCGCCTTCTCTGAAATTTTATTTAGTAATTCAGGCCGAAACCCTAGGAAGCAACAGTGAATCCTCTTGTCCTTCCCATTCTACAGCCCTCACTTCATGTCTAATCCATCAACCGTGCTGTTGACTCTCCTTTCAGAAGATATCCAGACTCTTACCTCTTCTCTGATGTCCTGCTTACCAAGTCTAACCCCCATAATTTTTTGCTTAGCTTGGTGTAGAACCCTAAAGTCACCTGCCGGCTCATCCATGTCCCCACTTTCAGTTCTCTGCACCGCAGCCAGAAGGAACTTTCCAAAATATAAATTAGATCATATTAGATATATAGCCATGGGCCAATTTAAGAGGCAGCTGGAAAGTATATCCTCCTGTGTCATCTCTGGCTACATGGTAGGAAACCAGGGGCCGTCCCCAAAAATGGCGTGACGGTCCATTCTTTTTTTTTTTTTTTTTGGTATTTTGTCCTTTTTAGGGCTGCACCGGCGGCATATGGAGGTCCCAGGCTAGGGGTCCAATCAGAGCTGTTGCTGCCGGTCTACTCTAGACGCCAAAGCCATAGCAATGCCAGATCCGAGCTGAGTCTGCGACCTACACCACAGCTCACGACAACACCAGATCCTTAACCCACTGAGCGAGGCCAGGGATCCAACCCGCAACCTCATGGTTCCTAGTCGGATTCTTTTCCACTACACCCTGACGGGAACTCCCCTGAAGGTCCATTCTTAGCAAATTAAAAAAAAAAAAAATTTTAGTGAGTTCCCATAGTGGCTCAGAAGCAATGAGGACTTGGGTTCAATACCTGAGTCCCTCGCTGAGTGGCTTAGGGATACAGCATTGCAGTGAGCTCTGGTGTGGGCCGCAGATGCGGCTCTGATCTGGCATTGCTGTAGCTGTGGTGTAGGCTGGCAGCTACAGCTCTGATGGAACCCCTAGCCTGGGAACTTCCATATGCTGCGGGTGCGGCCCTAAAAAGACAAAAAACAAAAAAAGTAAATTTTTAAAAAGGAGGGGGGCGTGTTGCTGCATGAGAACTTTACGGGAAGTTTTAAATTGCAGACCTTGGCCTGATCAGCTTGGCTCTCCTCCATACTTCACGGTGCAGCTAGTGCAAACAACCTCTGAGCAATCAGCATGAGAATGCTGGAAAAATAGTCATCATATCCTGATGTTTTCCAGATAGGTCCCTGCTGTCTTACTTGCTTCTCTCATTACAAAGCGGACCCTTGATGAGCTAGTGAAAGGTTCGTTCCTCTGATGGCCCAGGATTGCTGCTCTGATGTTATGCCATCACTCGGCAGGAACAAATACGATGCATTTCGATCCTTCTCTATGATGTCTTCCAGAAGGACCAATGACCAAATATACAATGGGCAGAAAAAGGTTTTCTGATGCAAGCCAAAATAGAGACACATTTATCATGAAGCTAATGAAACAAGAATTAGGAGCCCTTCCTTGCACAGACCCTTCCAAGGCCTGTATCTAATTTTGTATTCATACTTATGTATTCTTTTTCTTTACAAGGACCCTCTCTCTCCTCACCCCTTTTGCAACAAGTTACAGCCCTCTTCCCAGGTTTTGTGATAGCTACCAGGAAAAAGAGATTCAGGATGTAGATGATACCAGCTAGGGAAAAAGAACAGCAAGAACTGTGTCCCTGGGACCTTCTATTTTGCTGCTACCCTGAGACAACTTGTGTCCCAATGATTCCAGGCCACTCAACTTCACACCCTTAATTCAGCCATCACTTTTTTGGTCAAGCTGAAGAATCTTGGCAGATTGCCAGCTGTGTGGTCATCCATGAGACCCTTGAAATTATATGATCCTTGGAGTTCCTGTGGTGGCTCAGCGGAAACAAATCTGACTAGTATCCATGGGGATGCAGGTTTGATCCCTGGCCTTGCTCAGTAGGTTAAGGATCCATTGCTGCCAAGAGCTGAGGTGTAGGTCGAAGACACAGCTCGGGTCCTGTGTTGCTGTGGCTGTGGCTCAGGCCAGCAGTTACAGCTCCAATTTGACCCCTAGCCTGGGAACCTCCATGAGCTGCGGGTGCAGCCCTGGAAAAGACAAAAAAAAAAAAAAGGTGATCCTAAATACTTTTATTATGATACTCTATGTCAGCTCGACTCTCTCTTCTCCACAGAACAGAGAGACCAGTTCGTCATAGGTAATTGCCTTTGGCCCTGCCTCTCTCCCATCTGAGATATGAACTGTGAGTCACTGAAGTCTGGGAAGGGTGTATATGAACTTCTTGGAACACAGCGAGGCCAGGGATCGGACCCACAACCTCATGGTTCCTAGTTGGATTTATTTCCACTGAGCCATGATGGGAACGCCTTTTTTTTTTTTTCTTTGATGGAGGTAATTTTAAGTAATCTCCAGGTGTAGGGAGCTAGGCTACTTATAAAACTTATGTACTTGTTCTCTCCTTTTCTCATCCTACTGGACATGAAACAGGAGGGAAGCGGGGGAGGGCACGACCTTTAAAAGAATGACACAGGGAGCTCCCGCTGTGGCACAGCAGGTTAAGGATCCCTCACCATCTCTGCAGCAGGCAAAGATTTGATCCCAGGCTGGGCTCAGTGAGTTACCGATCTGGCATTGCTGCAGCTGTGTCATAAATTGTGGCTGTGGCTTGGATTCCATCCCTGGCCCTGAAACTTCCATATGCCACAGGTGAGGCCAAAAAAAAAGAAAAAGAAAAAAAGACCGTCCTTGAGGATATGACAAAGACTTGTTAGACCAACTAGGGCCAAGATGACAAATGACAGATGATTGACTTCCCATGGACCTTGAGCCTCTTTATATACCCAGTGTAAAGCATTAGCTAAATGACACACCTACCGGCACCAGGACAGTTCCCACCATAAAAGGACAAAAGTGGGTAGTGGCCCAATTCCTGGAAATCTCTGCCTCCTCCCCCAAAATGGTCAGAATAATCCTTCTGCTCATTAACCTATGAAATTACCCAGCCCATAAAAACTCACCATCCCATATTCCCAGGCCTCTTGCCTACTGTGATAGCCTACACTGTCTCTCTCAATATATCTACTTCTTACCTATCTCTTTGCCTCTCCCTGAATTCCTTCTACACTGAGACATAAAGAACTTGAACTTCAGTAAATCCTGAGACCAAGTGTGCAATTTTATTTGGGGGGGGCATTATTTTTAGGGCCTCACCCGAGGCATACAGAAGTTCCCAGGCTAGGGGTCGAATTGGAGCTGCAGCAACTGGCCTACGCCACAGCCATAGCAACGCCAGATCTACACCACAGGATGTAGCAACACCAGACCGACCCTTCAACCCACTGAGCAAAGCCGAGGATCAAATCTGCATCCTCATGGATACTACTTGGATTCTTAACCTGCTGAGCCACAATAAGAACTCCCCATGTGAATCATTTAAATTAAAAGTCAGTGGGTTTGGAGTTCTTGTGTGGCTCAATGGGGTTAAGGATCCTGCATAGTCACTGCAGTGGCTTGGGTCACTGCGTTGGCCTGGGCTCAATCCCTGACCCGGGAATTTCCACATGTCAGGGGTGCAGCAAAAAAAAAAAAAAGACAGTGGATTCAGATTCCAGTCTGAGTGGTGTGGTTTCAGGTGTGTCTCCAGATGCAGGAGAGCCCTGGGCATCACCCTTGTTCCATCGGGGTCCATCTTCTTAGCATATGTTCCTTGCAGCCCACTAGTCCACACTGAGCATAACCTCAGAGGCTATTTGGAGGCTCTGCAGGGTGCAAGGTGCCCAGCTCATGCATCACTCCTCTGCACCCTGGCTCAGAGCTGCATCCGCTTATGGAGGGGGCACCCTTTCCTAACTTCCTCTAAAGGGCCCCATTAGATTAGATTAGAGATGGCCCTGTGGCCACCGACCGGGTTAGAACTGGAAGGGGCAACCTACAGCTCCCACACCTTGTCCCACGTAACACCTCTTTGCCTACCTTCCCCTGGAGGTGTACACAAGTCTCCAGTCTTGAGTTTCACTAATTGTTCCTGAGGTAGCTACCTCACTCCCTCTACCCCCAGAATTTGCCAGGCTGCCTCTCTCACAAGGGAGTAGGACTGCTATTTGCAATGCAGAACAGTTTTCTTTCTTTCTTTTGATCCTAGGCCTCCCAAACTGTGTTCACTTAGGCCTGCTGGGAATAATGAGCCAGCCTATTCAAGAGCAGGTAATTCTTAATGGCTTCTCCCTTTTCTACAAAGACACAAAGGCCCTGCCAAAGCTTTGAAACTAAACCCTTGTACTCCTCCCATCTGTGCTTGTGTGAGTTACATAAAAGAAGCCAGTAAAAGGGAGAAAGAAGAGGACAAAGAGGGTGGTTTTCTTTTTCTAGTTAAAATTGTTGGCATTTTCTGATTTTTCTGAAATGAGTACACTGAGATTCAGGGAGGTTATACAACTCGCCCGAGGTCACACAGCTTGTAAATGGTGACCTGGACGTCGATCCCATCCCAGGACTTCAGATTGCATGGAAGGCACTTTCCAGGATAGCTGAGCTGTTCCTGGAAGATTAAGGCTGGCTGCCAAGTCCAGAGTTGAAAGACATTTTTCGATAAGGAGAGAGACATATAACTGTCCCTCAGCTGGTGAAAGAAGGACCTAAATATCTCTACAGTCAAGGGTGCAAACGTGGGATTTCCCGTTGTGGCTCAGCAGAAACGAACCTGACTGGTATCCATGAGGATATGGGTTCAATCCCTGGCCTTGCTCAGTGGGTTAAAGGATCTGGCATTGCTGTGAGCTGTGGTGTATGTCACAGACGAGGCTCACATCTGGCATTGCTGTAGCTGTAGTGTAGGCCAGTAGCTGCAGCTCCAATTAGACCCCTGGCCTGGGAACTTCCATATGCTGCAGGTGCGGCCCTAGAAAATAAAAGGTGCGAATGTGATGCCTCCAGGTGATTGGAGAGCAAACACTTCCACCATCTAGCTGGGCTAATAGGGTTTCTCTCTCTCAAGGAAATCTATAATTAGAATCAGGAGTGTCCATCTCAGTCGGGGTAGGTCACTTGAACAGGGATGTATGCTTCAGAGCTATGGGTTGGCTGTCTTCTACCTGCCAGTGGAACAAAAAGCTGAGCAAAGATGTGCAGGGAGACATACAAGACAAAGAAATAGAAAAATTCCTAACGTCTTTGGGTTCCTAGATTCAGTGATTTCCTAGTTTATTTGAGGAGGCCAAAAAACTTGGGACAAAGGCCACTACATCACAGGGCAATCATTTCTAAATTTTAAATTAATTGCCTTCTATCACATTTTCATATAATAAGAGGTGAAATAGCTTATGGATAAAAGCCCCAACAAGGATGCAGACTTCTTGGGGACTTGGGCAAGTTTCTTAATATGTTTCCTCAAATGTAGGATAGAAATAGTACCTTTATTTATTTATTTATTTTGTCTTTTTTTGTCTTTTCTGGGGCCGCACCCGCGGCATATGGAGGTTCCCAGGCTAGGAGTCTAATTGGAGCTGTAGCCACCCACCTGCACCAGAGCTACAGCAACATGGGATCCCAGCCACATCTGCGACCCATACCACAGCTCACAGCAACACCAGATCCTTAACCCACTGAGCAAGGCCAGGGATTGAACCCGCAACCACATGATTCCTAGTCAGATTCACTAACCATTGAGCCGCAACGGGAACTCCATAGAAATAGTACCTTTATTACATAATTTTTTTTTTTTTTTTATCGCCGTACGCAAGGCATAGGTAAGTTCCCGGGCCCGGGATCAAATCCGAGCTGGAGCTTCGACCTTCTCTGCAGCTGTGGCAACACTGGATCCTTTAACCCACGGCAAGGGCCAGTGGTGAAACCCTTGTCTCTTCAGTGAACTGAGCCAATGAAGCGGGATTCTTGACCGACTGTGTCACAGCGGGAACTCCTCTTACATGATTTTTATGATGATTCAATGAGTGGATATATGAAAAGTCCTCAGAATAATGATTGGAACATAGAAAGTGGTATGTAACGGTTAGCTATTATTCAAATTGGGTTTCTTCTTTTTTTCTCCCATTTTATACCTGGGAAAAGTAAGGACACACACCCCCACTGCCCCCAAATGATGGGTTTTGCCCAAGGCTGTGTAGAAATCACAGAATTAGGCTGAACCCAGAACTAAAAAGTCTTCTCATCCTAAGTTCAAAGTTTTGTTCATCACCCTAAATGTCCGGCAACCAACCACCAGTTAAAGAGTTACCCTGGGAAATATATTAGAACCCAAGTCCTGAAGATGTTATGAAAGCTGTAAGGAACAGCTCCCTGGCTCTACTTCCTGGTTGGAGAACAGGCTGAGCCTCCTTGCCTGTACAGTTGAAGAAGAATAGAGGGCTTGGTAATGATAATATAAGATTTCTGACAAGTATTTTGCAAAGAATATTACTGCCAAAAATATGTCTGCTAATGTTTAGGAAATCAGAAAGTGCAAAAATTAAAAGGAATCAACACCAATAATCTCAGCTACCAGAGACACCAAAGGGGGTGATTTACAGAAGGAGGCCTGAAGCTGTAACCCAAACTCCATCTGCGGTCTGCAGAAGCTCTAAGCTGGGGAGTTCACGTTGCGGCTCAGCAGTAAGGAACCCGACTAGTATCCATGAGGACAAGGGTTTGATCCTGGGCCTTGCTCAGTGGTTGAGGATCTGGTGTTGCTGTGGCTGTGGTGTAGGTTGGCAGCTACAGCTCTAATTTGACCCCTAGACTGGGAACTTGCATATGCCATGGGTGCAGCCCCAAAAAGACAAAAAAAAAAAAAAAAAGCCCTAAACCATTCACCACTGATATAGAGTCATGATGGCTCTCCTTTCCTCTGCTTTGCAAGACACAAGCTATAGCTGTGTGGTCAAGGCAGTCTGGAAAAGGTAGTCCTGAGGCCTCCAGACTCAAAATGTAGAGGAAGTGAGAATGAATCTTAAAAGGAAGTGAGAATGGTGCAGGCCAGCAACCTGGTATGGTCTATCCCTTTGGCTAGTCAGTAAAATTCATATCCTTTCTTCAGTCCATATTTACCTTTCAAACCACAATAATGTTCCCCTTAATATGATGCAGCTACCCTTCAGATGAATAAGGATGTTGTTATAAGCTGAACTGTATTCTGCTAAATTTCATATGAAAGTATAACACCCAGTACCTCAGAATGTGACTTTTTTTCTTTTTAGGGTCACTCTTGGCATATGGAAGTTCTCAGGCTAGGCCTTGAATCAGAGCTGAAGCTGCCAGCCTATGCCAGCCACAGCAAAACGTCATCAAAGCTGTGTCCATGTACGCTGGATCCTTAACCCACTGAGCTAGGCCAGGGATCGAACCTGCATCCTCTTGGATACTAGTCTGGTTTGTTACTGCTGCATCACAAGAAAAACTCCTCTAACTTGCATTTTAAAAATGATACTACTGTGTTCTTACCTGAACGAAGTTCCCACCAGTGCCTCAATGGGTTAAGAATTCAACTGCAGCAGCTCGGGCCGCTGCGGAGGTGTGGGTTTGGTCCCAGGCCCAGTGCAGTGGGTTAAAGGACCTGGCATTAACGCAGCTGTTGGTATATTTAAATTCATGACACAGGAGATCACTTAAGCCAGTGAGTCTCCAACAGCATAATCACCCAACTAAGAGAAAATTTTGGAAAACTGCCAGAACTTTTTTGTGTGTGTGTGTGTGTGTGTGTGTCTTTTTGCTATTTCTTTGGGCCGCTCCCTCGGCATATGGAAGTTCCCAGGCTAGGGGTCGAATCGGAGCTGTAGCCACCGGCCTACGCCAGAGCCACAGCAATGCGGGATCCGAGCCGCGTCTGGAACCTACACCACAGCTCATGGCAACCCCGGATCCTTAACCCACTGAGCAAGGCCAGAGATCAAACCCGCAACCTCGTAGTTCCTAGTCGGAATCGTTAACCACTGCGCCACAACGGGAATTCCCCAGGACTTTTTTTCAGGGGGTGAAGGTTTGTTGCGAGGGAGGCTATGTCACAGCGATTTGGGTGGGGAGCTCTACAAGGCTTTAGTGGGTGGGGCCAGGGCAATTCTGTGCAATAAAAATTGTCCCACATTCCACAGGATTTTCTTTCTTTTTTTCTCTTTTTGGGCCATGCTTGAGGCATGTGAAAGTTCATGGGCTGGGGATTGAACTCATGCCACATTCATTTGGTGAAAAATGTGTTTATTATTTATTTCAACCTAGAGCTTAAATCTGTTCTCTATATAAACACAGAATATTTGCGGTACAGCTTTTTTTCTTTTTACGGCTGCACCCACAGCATATGGAAGTTCCTAGGCTGCAGGTGCTGGCATACATTGCAGCCACAGTGATGACAGATCCACGTCTGTGACCTACACCATAGCTCATGGCAATGCCAGAGCCTTAACCCAGTGAGCAAGGCCAGAGATAGAACCCACATCCTCATGGATACTAGTCAGGTTCTTAACCTGCTGAGCCACAACGGGAAGTCCGGGTACATTATTCATATACAGCAAATTTCCCAGGAAAGCCCCTTCCATGCAATTGGTGGAAGAGTTTGCTTTGTCTTGTTCAGGAACTCAACACGGCTTCTCTCTGCATTTGAGATGCTGGTCCAGGTCTCCTCAGTCAGTCTGCCGTCTGCAGCTTTGGCTGACGCAGTGATTCTAGGAAAAGCTGTAAACGTCTGATGATTCCATTGGGGCTTCTGATGAAGTTGCAACATTTTTACATGTACAAATATACCACTTTTTTTTTCGGTCTTTTTGCCATTTCTTGAGCCGCTCCCGCGGCATTTGGAGGTTCCCAGGCTAGGGGTCGAATCGGAGCTGTAGCCACCGGCCTTCGCCAGAGCCACAGCAACACGGGATCCAAGCTGCGTCTGCAACCTACACCACAGCTCATGGCAACCCCGAGCAAGGCCAGAGATCAAACCCGCAACCTCGTGGTTCCTAGTCGGATTCGTTAACCACTGAGCCACGATGGGAACTCCAAATATACCACATTTTATATGTTAGTTTCCTCTTATTTCTCCTTATATTACAGAGAATTCATTATTTTGAAATTATGTTGGAGTTTTCTGGTGGTGTAGTGGGTTAAGGATCTGGCGTTGTTGCCATTGTGGCTCGGGTCACTTCTATGGCTCGAGTTTGATCTCTGGCCCAGGAACTTCCACATGCTGCAAAAGAAGAGAAGAAATGATGTGTGAGATTGCTCCCTGTGTCCCTCCCGACCCAATCTACTCACTGCTCTTTGGCACCCTGCTCCCCGCCACAAGAGGCTGATGTTTACAAATGGCATCTACCAACTCCCTTGTCCAGTGGCTTCCAGTTGGGTTCAGCCAAAGGGAGATAGCACCCCCTCATCTTGGTCCCGCAGGGATGGCAGACACACCCTCCAGGGCTTCCTCATTTCTTGTTGGTTGCCTTAATTTTGCCCACATCTTTGTCAATAATCCCTTCATAAAACTGGCCGCAATTGGACAGAGCTTGCACATGCCATCCGTTTCCTGTCAGACCCCAAGTAATACAGTAGCTACATTATTTCTGAATTTTGTTTTCAGGACAGTAAAGGGCAAATTACAAAAGATTTGTTATAAAAAGAAAGTAAATCCAGAATGTGGAACATTCAACAGGACAACTGAGCTGATTTCTGTAATAAATCAATGGTGTAAAAAATAAAGGGAGGAGGAAGACTGCAGGACATGAATAAGGTTGAAAGGGTTCACTAATAAAATGTAATGTGGAGACCTGTTTGGATCCAAATTTGAACAAATCCACTGTAATAAGATGTATCTGAGACATTAGGGAAAGTATAATTATGGACTGGACATTAACTGATACCAAAGAACTATTTCAAACGTTGTTATGTTTGGTCATGGCATTGTGGTTTTGCAAGACAAAAGCCCATGTCTTTAAGAAATGCATACTTGGGAGTTCCCATCGCAGCACAGGGGAAGCAAATCCAACTAGTGTCCACGAGGATGTGGGTTTGACCCCTGGCCTTGCTCAGTAGGTCAGAGATCTGGCGTTGCTGTGAACTGTGGTATAGATCACAGACGTGGCTTGGATCCCGAGTTGCTATGGCTGTGGCGTAGGCTGGCAGTTGCTCTGATTCAACCCCTAGCCTGGGAACTTCCATATGTCGCAGGTTCAGTTCTAATTAAAAAATAATAATAATAAAAAAAAAGGAAAGAAAGAAAGAAAAAGAAAAGAAATGCATACTGATCTTGGGAGTTCCGTTGTGGCTCAGTGGATTAAGAGCCCAGTTAGCATCCATGAAGAGGTAAGTTTGATCCCTGGCCTCGCTGAGTGAGTTAAAGATCTGCAGCATAAGTTGTGGATGTGGCTCGGATCTGGCATTGCTGTGGCTGTGGTATAGGCTGGCAGCTGCAGCTCCAATTTGACCCCTAGCCTGGAACTTCCATGTGCACACCTGGAGCCATAAAAGAGAAAAAAGAAAAAAGAAAAAAGAAATGCATACTGAGCTTACTTGAATGACAAGAACAAAGAAAAAAAGGGAATGCATACTAAAGGATGTAGGAATGAAATGACGTGGTGCAAAGAAAAAAGGTATAGATAAAGTAAACGGGAAGAAATATTGTTATACTGAATCCAGGTAATAGATATATTGCACCATTCTCCACCCTTTTGTTTATATGTTTGACATTCTTTATGATAAAGCATTTAGAAAAGAAATTAAATTAAAAGGGATCAATGGGGTGACAGGGTTGAGAACCACTAACCAAGGCAGGCAGTGTAGACAAGAGATGCGATCTGAGAATGGGCACTTCAGGTAGAGGTCGGGAAAATGGGAGGAAAGCCAGGGAGGGAAGAAAAGAACAAGGAGAGATGGGTGTCCCTGTGAGGTCAGGTGGAGTTTCAAGGAGAAAGTGATCATTTGGGTGCAGATGGGGCAAATAAGGGGGAAACAGAGAACTGACCACTGGATTTAGCCACATGGAGGCCATGGGTGACCTTGACAAGAGCCAGTTTTGTGTAATGGTTGTGGCAGAGCCTGACTGCCTTAGAGTCCAGTCATCCCTCTCTGTAGAATTGCCCCTTTCTCCGCTCCCCGTTACAGCACTGCCTGTGGGTAAGGCATGTGGATTGGAGGGGGTTCAAGAGAGAATGAGGGCACACAAAGGAGAGAGAGAGGATAAAGTCAATCTTTTGAGATGTTTTGCTGTAAAGAAATGAGATGGTACCTAGGAAAAGTGTGCTGTGAGAGGAGATCCCCCTTTGCTGCCGAAAGGGGGACCCCTCCCAGGGCTTGAGAATGGGTTCTTGCCTAACACTCGGGAATGAATTGTCAGAGGAGACACACATGCTAACAAAGCAGAAGACTTTGTTGGGGAGTTCCCGTTGTGGCTCAGTGGTATCGAACTCCACTAGTATCCACAAGGATGCAAGTTCAATCTCTGGCCTCGCTCAGTGAGTGAAGGATCTAGCATTGCTGTGGCTGTGGTGTAGGCTGGCAGCTACAGTTCCGATTTGACTCCTAGCCTGGGAACTTCCATATGCTGCGGGTGCAGCCCTAAAAAGACAAAGAAAAAAAGACTTTGTTGGGAAGGAGTGCCCAGATGGGGAGTAGCTGGGTGAGGGAACCAAGGATCCCGGGAAGTTGGTTGTCTCCTCCCTCCTATTGGCTCCTCCCAAATCCTCCCAGCTCGTCTTCTGGGCAGCATGATGCTCCTTATCAGGGTCTCCTGTTGTGAGAAAACTCATGCCTGGCCAAGGTGGGAAGTTTCAGTCAATGGTTCTCTGATAGTTTGATTTAATTTTTAAGATAGGAGGAAAATAGTGTGTTTATAAACTGTGAAGAATAAGTCATTAGAGAAGGGGAAATGGGAGTTCCCGTTGTGGCTCAGTGGTTAATGAATCCGACTAGGAACCATGAGGTTGCAGGTTTGATCCCTGGCCTTGCCCAGTGGGTTAAGGATTTGGTGTTGCCGTGAGCTGTGGTGTGGGTTGCAGACGCGGCTCGGATCCAGCGTTGCTGTGGCTCTGGCGTAGGCCGGTGGCTACAGCTCCGATTCGACCCCTAGCCTGGGAACCTCCATATGCCCCGGGAGCGGCCCTAGAAAAAGCAAAAAGACAAAAAAAAAAAAAGAAGAAGAAGAAGAAGTTCCCAGGTCAGGGATTTAACCTGCACTACAGCAGGGACTGGAGCCACAGCAGTGACAATGCTGGATCCTTAATCCACTGAGCCATCAGAGACTTCCAGTTTTTTTTTTGTTTGTCTCTCTCACACATCTCCCATTTCCCCTTCTTCTCTCTCTCTCTCTCTCTTTTTTTTTGTCTTTTTGTCTTTTCTAGGGCCGCACCCACGGCACATGGAGGTTCCCAGGCTAGGGGTTGAATTGGAGCTGTAGCCACCAGCCTACGCCAGAGCCACAGCAACACAGGATCTGAGGCACGTCTGCAACCTACACCACAGCTCACGGCAATGCTGGGACCTTAACCCACTGAGCAAGGCCAGGGATCGAACCCTCAACCTCATGGTTCCTAGTCCGATTCATTAACCATTTTGCCACGATGGGAACTCTCCTGGCCTGGGAACTTTTGCATCCCACAGTGCGCAGCCAAAAAAAAAAAAAAAAAAAAAGCAGGGGAGGGGGTAGGGGGAAGTGGGGATGCTGGTGCTGAGGTTGATACGGTGGGGAGAGAATGTAGAGGTTCTCTTTTGATTTTTTTTTTTTTTTTTTTTTTTTTTAAGGACTGCACCTGCAGCATATGGAAGTTCCCAGGCTAGGGGTCGAATCGGAGCTGTAGCTCCGCCACAGCCACAGCAACACAGGATCCAAGCCAGGTCTGCTACATACACAGCAGCTCAAGGCAATGCTGTTTTTTTTTTTTTTTTTTTCCTTTTTAGGGCCGCGCTCGCGGCATATGGAGGTTCCCAGGCTGGAGGTCTAATTGGAGCTGTAGCTGCTGGCCTGCACTAGAGCCACAGCAACTCCAGATCTGAGCCAAGTCTGCGACCTACACCACAACTCACAGCGATGCCGGATCCTTGACCCACTGAGCGAGGCCAGGAATCGAACCCCCAACGTCATGGCTCCTAGTCGGATTCGTTTCTGCTGCGCCACGACGGGAACTCCAAATTGTAACTTTTTTTTTTTTTCTTTTTAGGTGGATTTTTAACCCACTGAGTGGGGCCAGGGATTGAGCCTGCATCCGTGTGGACACCAGTCAGGTTCATTACCACTGAGCCACAATAGAAACTCTTGATTGCTTTTCTAATGAAATAAGCCACAAGATTACCAATTGAGAGTGAGGACAGAGAGGAGGCTTTGGAGGTTTGAGAAGGCAGAGGGTGTGAAATAGTCAGCTAAGAGTAGGAGAACAAATAGGCTAGGGAAATGGCTAGCATTACAGGCTCAAATATAGTGAAACTAGCCAGTATGGTTGTGTCTTCTTCTCAACCATGTTGAGCCTGAGATTTGGATTTGAGCAGGAGTGCATTCAGGCAAGATCTATAGAGGGGAAAGGGGGCAAGAAAGTAACAATAAAAATGAGACCATGGGAGTTCCTATCGTGGCGCAGTGGAAACGAATCTGACTTGGAATCACAAGGTTGCGGGTTTGATCCCTGGCCACCCTCAATGGGTTAAGGATCTGGCGTTGCCGTGAGCTGTGGTGTAGGTCGAAGACTGGCTTTGATCTGGTGTTGCTGTGGCTGTGGTGTAGGCTGGCAGCTACAGCTCCAATGGGACTCTTAACTTGGGAAACTCCATATGCTGCGTGCGGGGCCCTAACAAGACAAAAGACAAAAAAAAAAAGAAAAAAAAAATAGCAGGGAGTGGAAATGCAGTGCCCCTGGGAGTTAACGGACAGGAAAAACCTGAGCTGGGGAACTAGCTCTGGAGTCTGGGCTCTGATGGGAGTGAAGGGGGAGGGAACCACACAGGATGAGAACCTCCGCATTCTTCAGAAACTGACAATTTGGTGAGAAACAAAAATAACTCTGAGCGTGGGAGTGAGAACTAGATTCCGTCCTGCTTCTGTCTCTGGCTGGCTGTGTGACCTTGTGTGACTCTGTTGCCCTCTCTGAGCCTGGGGGCTACTCTGCCTGGGTGATTCCCCTGCCTTCCCCTGTACAGGCGTCCTCTGAGGCTGCATGGAGTTCTAAGCGGAAGGTACTGGATGCGGGTCTGCTGTGACTGCAGTGGGAGACAGAGAAACTCCAGGCCTCATTCTTCATCTCTGATGAACCATATTAAGGGCAGACAGCCCTGTTCCCTCCTTGCTTCTCTGACTGAGGTCACCCCAAGATATCCCAGACTCCCTCCAAGCTCTCCAGGACGCTGTGGCTCACCTTGGGATAGGGACCCAGTCCACCCACCCCAAGTCATTTTCAACAGGATCTCTTCCAGACAGAAGGTGATTTCCTGGATGGATGAGCAATCAGAACTCACTCAAGCCTGCGCTACTTTAGGGTTTGGGCGTCACCCCAGAAAACGGAAAACTGCTTTAGGCCGTAGCAATCCGGCACTTCCTTGATTGCCCTGGAGATGAGAGCCCCACCCTGCCCTGCACAGCTGCTCTGGAGACAAAGCGGGAGGCTCTGGATCTTGTCCAAACACCCAGTCCCAAGGCCTCCCTGGCTCTCTACCACCTGTCATTGCTGCCTCTTTCTTCCCCGTGCTCAGCCTCCCTTCTTGCGGTTACAAATAAATATTGGCAAGTAAGAAAATTGGCCAACGCAGAATCTGCAATTAATGAGGATCAACTGTGTTGTCCTAGGGGATCCTGGAGGAACCTCTGACTCAGCCTGGAAGAGTCAGGGATGATCCCCAAGGGGATGAGACTTTGACTATAACCTGAGATAAAGAAAGGTCTACACGGGGGTGGGGGAGGGGAGGGGGGGGAGGGGGGAACTTCCTGTGATCAAATAAATCATACAGTTTGTCAAAGAGTGATTTCTTTCTTATTCCTAGGTATTTTGTTGCTCTCATAAGTGTGACTTTCTCTTTCACCCTATCTTCTAACACAGCCCTGGACAATAGAACTTTCTGCAGGGATGAATATGTACTATAATTACATGACTATGGTAGCCACTAAGCATGCATGGCTATTGAGAACCTAAAATGTGACCAGTAGGATTGAGATACTGAATTTTTTGTGTGTGTCTTTCCACGGCATATGGAAGTTCCCAAGCCAGGGGTCCAGTCGGAGCTGCAGCTGCCGTCCTATACCACAGCCACAGCAACACTGGATCCCTAACCCACTGAGCAGGGCCAGGGATCAAACCCATGTCTTCATGGATACTAGTCACGTTCATCACCGCTGAGCCACAATGGGAACTCCTGAATTTTGTTGTATTTAATTTTAATTATTTTACCCTTCAATTCAAATAGCCACATCTGGCCGTGGTTATTATGTCAAACTATGCAGTTTAACTGTCTTCAGTTGGTATAGTTAAAGGGTATAGATTTTTGTATGTTAATTTTATTTTTATTTTAGGGCCACACCCACAGCATAGGGAGGTTCCCAGGCTAGGGATCCAATCAGAGCTGCAGCTGCCAGCCTACAACACAGCCACAGCAAAGCCAGATCCAAGTCGCGTCTGTGACCTACACCACAGCTCATGGCAACACCGGATCTTTAACCCACTGAGTTAAGGGATCAAATCCACATCCTCATGGATCCTAGCTGGGTTTGTTACCACTGAGCCACAAGGGGAAATCCTGCATAATAATTTTATACTGCCTTTCCTTACTTTATTTTTAAATTTTTTTTTTAATTGTTATTTCCCCCAACACCTTACTGACTTTTTTGGTCTATGGCAGTTTTTCAGTTGATTCACTTGGGTTCTCTTGGAATACAAACATATGCTTGACAAAGAAAGATAATTTTACCTACTCCTTTCCAATTTTTATTTCTTTTTTTTATCTTATTGCATTGGCTCATATCACCAATGACAGGTTATACAGTAATAGTGGTGATAGTGTGTATCTTTTTTCCTGATCTAGTGGAATTTCTAAGTGTGATTTCTTCTTTTATGTGAAAATGAGACAAACAGGTGACAAGTGAACTGTTCCCCAAGCTTGCTCCTCCCCCAGTGCTCCCTCTATTATCAATTGAAGCACTACTCTGTTTCCTAAATTAGAAATCGAGGCATCACCTTCATTTCTCCCTCCCTCTCCCTCTCTCACCCTTTCTCTGTCAATTATCCAGGCCGGTCAGCTGCCAAATCTGTCTTCTTCTATCCATTTCCACTGCCAGCACCTCTGGTACTTTTCATTACTCAGGAACATTGCAAGAGCAACCTCTTCATTAATCATCCTGCTTTCACTTCCACTTCCTTCCATCTTTCTCCACAAAGCAGATGATACAGTCTTTCTCAACTCTTGATCTATCATGTGGCTCCCCTGCTTAAACTTGTCAGTGGTTTGTGTCTGCTCTTAGGATAAAGACCAAAATGCTTCACATGGCTCAGGAAATCCTGGGCTATCTGCCTCGGCCTATGCCTTTTTAAACATGTAAATCACTTTTCTGTTTAAACCTCTTCAATGGCTCTTGGCTGCTTTCAAAATAAAATCAACAAAATAAAATTGAAACTCTCACTGTGGGTTGCAAGGCCTGTATACCTCTCCAAACCCATCTCACACCACCTGCCTTCTCCTTCACTACTCTGGCTGCCCTGTTTCCTTCTGGTACTTCAAATACGTTAGGCTCTTTCCTATCTTTTTTTTTTTTTAAGGGCTGAAAGTGAGACTTATGGAGGCTCCCAGGCTAGGGCCAAATTGGAGCTGTAGTCGAGGGCCTATGCCACAGCCACAGCAATGCGGGATCTGGATTCTGAACCTACTGTGCCATTACCTTGGTATTTTTTATGCTGTCTCTTCTTTTTTTTTTTTTTTTGTCTTTTTGCTATTTCTTTGGGCCACTCCCGTGGCATATGGAAGTTCCCAGGCCAGGGGTCCAATCGGAGCTGTAGCCACTGGCCTACGCCAGAGCCACAGCAACGCGGGATCCGAGCCGCGTCTGCAACCTACACCACAGCTCACGGCAACGCCGGATTGTTAACCCACTGAGCAAGGGCAGGGACCAAACCCGCAACCTCATGGTTCCTAGTCGGATTCGTTAACCACTGCGCCACGATGGGAACTCCTTATGCTGTCTCTTCTATCTGCAATGCTTTCCCCGAGCCTCTTCAAATGTCTGGCTGTGGAGTTCTCGTTGTGGCTCAGCAGAAATGAATCTGACTAGCATCCATGAGGATGTAGGTTTGATCCCTGGCCTTGCTCAGTGGGTTAAGGATCCAGCATTGCTGTGAACTGTGGTATGGGTCGCAGACTCAGCTCCGATCTGTTGTTGCTGTGGCTGTGTCGTAGGCCAGCAGCTATATTTCTGATTCTACCCCTAGCTTGGGAACCTCCATATGCCATTGGTGCAGCCCCAAAAAGCAAAAAAAAAAAAAAAAGAAAAAAAGTCTGGCTGTATCTCCTTCTCCATCACTTTCTCAGAATGTTCTTTCCTGAGCACCTGATTTACAATAACCTCCACACCTGTCAGTACCCTCTATAAAGCACCCTACTTATTTCTTTTACGGTGCTTATTGCAATCTGAAAATATCTTATTTGCATGTCCAGTTATTTGTCATTGGTCCTCACCAAGAATGTAAACTCTGTTTTGTTCACCACTCTGTCCTCAGAACCTAGTCCATGCATGACACAGAGCAGAGTTGGTGCACTATAAATATTTTTTCCATCGGAGTTCCCATTGTGGCTCAGCGGTAACAAACCCGACTACTATCCATAAGGATGTGCGTTCGACCCCTGGCCTCACTCAGGGTTGCGGTGGGTTAAGGATCCAGTGTTGCAGTGAGCTGTGGTGTGGGTCGCAGATGTGGCTCAGATCTGGTGTTTCTGTGGCTGTGGCATAGGCTGGCAGATTCAGCTCCTATTGGACCTCTAGCCTGGGCATTTCCATATGCCATGGGTGCGGCTCTAAAAAGAAATACATACATACATACACACACACATACATGCATACATATTTGTTCCATAAATGGGTAGCCCAGGCCTAGAGCCAGTCAATGACAGATCCTTCTTTGCAATATTAAAAGATGTTTCTTCTTTATTCCAGCAGGTGGCGCCAAAGCCTCACCTGGTCCTTAGCAGGGATCAGGCGTGGTAACACGTGGTTGCCAGGGCTGGGGGCAGCTGGAGAGTAAAGTGGGAGAGGCAGAATTTGTTGTAATGTTGCTGGATCCAAACACTGAGGAAGCTGAGATGGCACATCCTCCAAAAGACAGGAAGCTATGAGCTTTCCAAAAGGCCTGGAGCAGCCAATGACTCAAGGGGTCTCTGGGATCCCAGTTTGCTTTCCCTCCTCCCCCACCTATCCCACCGCCTATATCATCAACCCAAAAGTCAGCTAGGGGTCTTTGAGGAGGAGAGCAACTTTTTGTGCACATGAAACTGGATAGAGGCAGGGATTTTTAATTCCAAATCCCCATTTTACAGTTGGGGGAAATGGAGACAGGAAGCCTCATAGTGGATCAGTGGGAGTTGGGTCTGGCTTACAAAGCCCTCCGCGTTCTTAGTTCGTTCATTCAGCTCCAGTCCCCTACTCTTCCTTTCCATGCCTAGAGGGCTCTGGGCTCCATGTGGGCAATCATGAGATCATGACGAGGAAGGCACGGATTTCCCAGAGCTGCCACAAAGATGCAGGGGGCAGGAGGAGCTTTTGAAAAGCCTGTGAGAAGGTGGCTATGCTCACCACTGTACTACCAATGCACAAGAGGCATGCTGGAGCAAGACACGCTGGCCCGGGGTCTGCCTGGGGCATCAGGGACCAGAGGTGTGTTCCTGGGCCAGGCAGGTAGCCTGCAAAAGGGGCTGCATCTAAATCTAAGGCTGGGAGAGGTCGGCAGGGGTCTTGGATTTCCTCCAAGACAATGAGGGCTCAATGAACGGGCTCTAAATAGGAGAGTTACTCGGTTATCTTGCATAGCTTGCAGAAGGAATCAAATCTGATTGAGGAGATCAAATCAGACAGAGGCCAGTAAGGACACTGGTATAATTATTTAGGTGAGAGAAGATAAGACCTGAGAAGTAATTGCAGGGAAGGAAAAGAAGCAAGCTTGGGTGGTTTAGGAAACTAAAAATAATCTTTCTCTTTTAAAGACCGGATTTGGTGGTTATTGATCAGAATGGAGGGAGAAGGAAGGTGTGAGTGGGCCTCTTGCGGAGATCGTCTCGGGATTCTTGAATGCTCCAGCTATGGAGGTCAGACCAGAGCCCAGGGCTCCTGCTCTACTAAGGAAGCCTCTGACCCTGAGGGCAGCTCCAAAAGCATCTGGACCTGGTGTGGCAGTGGCAAAAATGTTGGCTCACATAATAGCCTAAAGCAGTGGTCAAGAGCACAGGTCCTAAGCCAGATAGCTTGGATTCAAATATCAGCTAACTTTCTGTGGCTGAATTTTCTTATCTGCAAAATGGGAGTTAATTATGTACCTAACTCAGGGAAGTTATGAGGACTAATTAAATTGATATTTGTTAAGCATGTGTAATGGTGCCTGTTACTAACACTTATAAGTTTTTTCTTTTTGTTTTTTTGGGGTTTTTTGTTTTGTTTTGTTTTTAGGGCCACACCCGCGGCCCATGGAAGTTCCCAGGCTAGGGGTCAAATCGGAGCTACACCTGCCAGCCTACATCACAGCCACAGCAACGCAGGATCTGGGCTGAGTCTGTGACCTACACCAAAGCTCACAGCAACGCCAGATCCTTAACCCACTGAATGAGGCCAAGGATCGAAACTGCAACCTCATGGTTCCTAGTCAGATTCGTTTCTGCTGCTCCACAACGGGAACTCCAACACTTATAAGTTTATAATTATAAAAATGGTTGAGGAGTTCCCACTATGGCTCAGCGGTAACAAAACTGACTAGTATCCATGAGGATGTAGGTTCAACCCCTGGCCTCACTCGGTGGGTTAAGGATCTGGCATTGCTGCGACTGTGGTGTAGATCTAACTGCAGCTCCGCTTGGACCCCTAGCCTGGGAACTTTCATGTGACACAGTTACGGCCTTAAAAACAAACAAACAAACAAAAAACCAGTTGGGCAGAACTTCATCTGAAACGTGGAGCCCTGGAGATCCGGCTATGGAGCAACAGGATCAGTGGCATCTCTGCTGCCACCAGGATGCAGGTCCCATCCCTAGCCAGGCACAGTGGGTTAAATGATCCAACATTGCCACAGGTATGGCATAAGTCACAACTGCAGCTTGGATCTGATCCCTGGGCTGGGAAATCTATATACTGCAGGGTGGCCAAAAAAAGGGGGCATGGGGAGCCTGATACCCAAAGTAAAAACCGAGGCTAGGAGTTCCTGTTGTGGCTCAGTGGTAGCAAATCCAACTAGTATCCACGAGGATATGGGTTCCATCCCTGGCCCCGCTCAGTGGGTTAAGGATCTGGTGTTGTCGTGAGCTGTGGTGTAGGTCACAGACTCGGACTCGGAGCCTGCATTGCTGTGGCTCTGGTGTAGACTGGTGGCTATAGCTCTGATTTAATCCCTAGCTTGGGAACTTCCATGTCCCTGTGGGTGTGGCCCTAAAAAGCAAAAAACAAACAAAAAACAAAAACTAAGCATAACTCGTCTAAACATGTCCCTTTTCCATACCTCATTTATCCAGCTATATAATGTAGAGGTTGGACTGGCAGCCTCTGATCCTGCCAGGGTTGCCTTCCTGAATTTTGGAGCTTGGCCTAAGTGTATGAAACCTTAGAACTTGCTAGGGCAAGCTCTTACCAGCTTGTGAGAGCCAATTATTGCAAATTTAGTAATTTTGCAGGACAGCACAACTGTTGGTAACTTGAAAGTGAGTGTTTACACCATGGAAATAGGTGAATGCTACAAGCAAGGCCTTTCTACCACCCTGCTCCCTGCCACCAGTGGTGAGACCCCCTCCCCTCAACCCACACACACACCCAGCTGGGCACATTCTTGCCTTCCAACGCTGTCATTCTCAGTGGTGGCGAAAGAATCCCAGGCCTCTGGGGACCCCAGAGGGCCCCAATCATGGAGTCTGCCCTAGCACAGCCAGCCCCACTTGCTCAGGCACGCACAGGGCGGGAAGCACAGCACACAGGCCTGGGCAGAGCCAACTGGTCGTTCTCACACGCAGGGGAGCAGTGGGTGGTGGCTAAGGCATCGGAGTCTCATAGACCTGGGATGTTATTCCAGTGAGGTCATTCTTGGCTGTGTGAGCTTAGCCACATCCCTTCTCAACACACGGGGGGCTCAGTTTCCTCATCTTTAAAATGGGGATGATCCTGACCCAGCCCGATGGTTTCTGGGATTTAAGCGAGAACACCAGCAAAGTGAGCAGAAAGCTTCCACACGGGGCCTGGCACACGCAGGTGTTTAGTAAAGCTTAGCTGATGTTATCACCCCCTCCACATACATTCTTGCACCCCGGGGCACCTGCAGCTGTGCTCCCCCTCAATCCGAGTCTTGGTACAGAACGGCTCAGTGAGTAGCCAAGGACAAAGACAGAAACAGGCAGCTTTATAGCTTTTATGAAAATTAATAACATTAATAGCTCACAGACATATATACATAAACATACATTGCTATGTACACAGTCATTAAGTTATTAATTAGTCTCTGTATAAAAGGTTTCTACATTAGTGTTCCGGGCTAGGCCCGATCAGTCCTTGGTATATTCACAGTAGTAGCCCCTGGGCTCAGCCCCATGGGCAGGTGGCCCTATGAAGAGCATGCCCCCATTGTGGGCACAGGTGTCCTGGGTCACTTTCTTGTGAGTCTTTGGTTCCCTTCCTGGCATCTGGAGACCAGCTGTTCAGTGAGCAGGCAAGCAAGCCGGGATTCCTCGTGCGGCCTGGTAACCCAGACCCTGGGCGTGGTGGCTTCAGGTCATCCAGCAGGCCCTAGAGGATGCTGGCCAGTTCTGTAGAGTCTGTATCAGAGCAGCCTGAGCTGCTGGCCTCTTCCCTGCAAGAGCCAGAGGAGACAGGTTGGAAAAAGCATCCCCTCCCACCAGCTAGTTCCCTGAGGGATCCCCGGCTAGGCATCTAATCCTAATCACAGCACACAGTTTGTTCACGCCCACTCTCAGCCCAGAAACTGCTTGTAGGATTGTTTGCTGTTCTTGCTGCCCACGGGGAACCCAAGTCCCAGCACTATACCCAGGCCTGGGTGGGCTGATGGGCTGGCACCACTTACTCCACCCTGCCCTCTGGTCTGCATGCCTGAGGTCCTGCATGCCAGAAGAGCAGTGAGTCAAAACCAAGGGGAGTTCCTGTCGTGGCGCAGGGGAAACGAATCTGACTAGGAACCATGAGGTTGTCGGTTTGATCCCTGACCTTGCTCAGTGGGTTAAGGATCCGGTGTTGCCATGAGCTGTGGTGTAGGTTGCAGACGTGGCTCGGATCCCGCATTGCTGTGGCTCTGGTGCAGGCCAGAGGCTACAGCTCCGATTCGACCCCTAGCCTGGGAACCTCCATATGCTGCGGGTGAGGCCCTAAAAAGACAAAAAGACGAAAAAACAAAAAAAGATAACACCAAGGACTCAAACCTCAGCTCTGCCACTTATCACTTGTCACTCTTCCTGGTACAGCCGATTTACAGTGTGGTGCCAATTCCTGCTGTGCAGCCAAGTGACCCAGGCATTCACATACATACCTTCTTTTTTTCATGTTATCTTGAGTAAGGATAATTTTGTAAGCGATAAATTCACAGTGATTTTTTTTTTTTTTTATGGCCACACTTGTAGCATATGGAAGTTCCGGGCTAGGGGCTGAATCGGAGCAGCAGCTACTGGCCTATGCCACAGCTACAGCCAGGGGAACACAAGATCTTTAACCCCCTGAGCGAAGCCAGGGACGAAACCTGCATCCTCATGAACGCTATGTCGGGTTCTTAACTTCCTGAGTCACAACGGGAACTCGCCATACCTACTTGTTGAATGAAAACAAATGTAAAACCATTCAGCACAGACAGGTAGTTCAGTGTGCCAGAAATGTCAATGGCCACTGCAGGGGGAGAGGGCAGAGGAGGAGCTGTGGAGGGCGGGAAATCTGGGCTTGGCCCCAGGAAGCACTAGTCAAGGGCTTCGACAGGATGATGTCCCCTCTGCACCTCCCTGTCCCCTTGTCTCTCTTACCTCAGAGCCTGCAGGGCCTTCTTGTTCTGCCGCCGCTTCTCCTCATCAATGGGGTACAGCTTGAAGAGCAACAGGCCCAGCAGGATGAGGACTATGGGAGCCATGGTCACCAGCATCTTCAGCGTGAACTTGACCCGTGCCGGCTGGGAGCAGCCTCGGGTCTGGTACCCGGTGAAGCTGTGGGACCCAGGGGTAGGGAAGTGGTGAGGATGAGGCACCTGGGACCTAGCCATGCCCAGCACTGCCCAGACCCCCACCCCACTCACTCCAGGCTGAGGGTGGAGATGCCCAGGGAGACTCCAGAGGCAAACTTGGTAAAGAAGACGTAGAAGGAGAAGAAGATGGGCTCCGTCCCATGGATGTGGGGCTGCTTCAGGTGGAAGTCGTCAATGACGTCGGGGAGCATGGACCTGTACAGAGAGGCGGCAGCCATGAGGACCCTCCCGCCTGGCAACCCTAGGCCCCTGCCAGCCCACGTGGTGCTTGTCAATAGCAGCAGTCCTCTGGGAGTTTGCAGTCCCACAGCACACACAGTTGAGTGAGAAGGTGGCAACTTCGTGTGAATTAAAAAAAAAAAAAGCCCCTTCCTCCAAGATGAAGTAGCCCCAAGTCTAATTGTTCAGCTGGGCAAGTAGAGGACAGGCTCAACTTGAGCCCCCATTTCCCACCCTGACGAGGTCCTCTTGTGCAGTGCACAACCTGTACCACTGTCCTGGGAAGACCTGCCCCAACCTGGACCCACCTGCAGGAAAAGAAGCCCCCACAGGATTCTCCCTAAGGAGCTTCAGAATGGGGGTGGGGATGGGGGGAGGCTGGGAAGCATACCCAGGCTGGCCCATATACTTACCAGGGTAGTAAGAAAGCAGCTGCTACGCTGATGCCGGCTGCTACTGCTACCACGTATGTGACGATCAGGTTACTTTCCATGAGGGCCACCAAGATGAGAAATGGCACTGCTGACTAGGGGTAGCAGGTGTAGAAAGATGAGTCAGCTGGGAGGCTCCCATCAGTAGTAACCCCCACGTCAGCCCAGGCCCCTTCCCTTCAGCCCGACTCACTGAGATCCCAATGTACACAGCCATCTTCTTGCCAAACCGGGTTAGGAACCACTGCCAGATAGGAATGGTGATTGTGGCTGAGAGCTGTGGATGGGCAAAGGGGGTGAGGGAAGCCGGTGAGAGCCATGGAATCCCTCCTGCCCTTCCCAGGACTCTAAAGGGGCTCCCAGCCCTGCTCAAGAGCAGCCAGATGACATCACCTGGACCCTGAGCATATTGACAGCCTCTCCAGAGAGCTGAGTCCCAGTCTGATCTCCCACCTCCTCTCAAGGTGGAGCTCCATGCCTTTGCTTTTGCTGTGCTCTCTACTTGAACAACTAACCCCAAACTCTCCCCCGGCTAGTGCTATTGAGATGTAATTGACATGTGACATGGGACTAGTTTAAGGTGCACAACATATAGATTTGATTTATGGACCCAAACTCTTCCCTTTACAGTCCTACCTAAGCAATTGTTGGTCAGATCCAAATGTTCTGAGAAGCCTCCCTCATCCCTCATGGCCTTGGGTCAGTCTGGGAAACACCCTCCGCCTATCCAAAGAACCCATCTGGAAGCCCAAGCCACTTCAGCCACCCTCGGGGCCCCACACGCACCATGATGGCCAGGAGCAGATTCTGGAATTCATTGCGAAAGCCCAAGGTGTAGGTGCAGAACAGGGCGAAGTTCCCCTCCACCAGCTGGGGGGACAGGGAAGGCAAGGCAAGAAAAGAGGTGATGCTGGGGTTGAGGCTCCCCAAGACATGTTCCATGCTCTAGGGACCTCTGCTCATCCCTCCCTCCCCCAGTTCACCGGCCCCTCAGGCTTCATCACATCCCGAATGGGTGGCCTACCCCGCCCTCACCTCACACCCCCCATCAGGCTGAGCACATCAGGGCACCACTCACCATGAAAGCCAAGGAGGTAAAGAGGAAGCCGGCAATAAGCTTGATGTAGGGGCCATGGCTCATGACCAGCCGGAGGCCCGGAAAGAAGGACATCGGCTTGGTCTGTTGAGTCTCGTATGGTTCTTGGGGACAGAGGGGACGGATGAGGCAGGAGCAGAGGCCCCTCCCAGAGCCTGAGGCCCAGGCAAAGGGACAAACCCACTCCAAGCCAGGGCCTGCACCCCTCACCAGGACCCCTCACCTCTCTGCTCCCGCACGCCCAGGATCAGGATGATGGCACAGATGACATAGATGGAGGCAATGACCCCTGCCGCCAGCAGGTATGCATTTTGCTACAGAGGGTGAAGGTAACATAGAGGAGAAGTCAGTCTGATCTCATCCCGGCCTCCAGCAGCTCTACTTAATGACCTCAGACCAGTTCCTTCTGCAGGGGCCTCCCTGTCTTCATCTGTGAAATGGGAATCAGCCTGGGTCTGCTGCTGCTTCCCAAGGCTGGGCAAAGTCTGGATGAACAAAAGGCTAAGAAGACCAGGCTGTGGAGGCCGAGAGCCTCCCATTCGAATCCCCCCAAATCTAGTTTTTGCAACTCACTAACTCGATTACCCTGAACAAATTATTTCACCTCTCTTGTGCTTCAGTTCCTTATCTGCAAAGAAGGCATTTTTTTTTTTTTTCAGGGCCACACGTGCAGCATATGGAAGTTCTCAGGCTAGGGGTCGAATCAGAGCTGCAGCTGCCGGCCTAAGCCACAGCCACAGCATCACCAGATCCGAGCCGCATCTGTGACCTACACCAGAGCTCACAGCAATCCTGGATCCTCAACCCACTGAGCAAGGCCAGGGATCGAACCCGCATCCCCATGGATACTGGTCAGGTTTGTTAGCAATGAGCCACAACAGGAACTCCCAAAGGGGCATCTTAAAGTAAGACTTATTTATCAAATGCTCAACATTTACAAACACTAGTCATTGTTACTGTTTTCAGGATTGACTGCAAACCACCCCATCTTTCCTCATCTTCCCTGGATCCCAGCCATGCTAGGGCCTCACCGTTTCTTTGAGTGAGGTGGCACTCTGTGTGAGATTGGCACCTTCCAAGGCTACTGTAGAAGCATTAACATCCTGGATGCAAGGCGTATCTGCTTGGCCCACGATCTGCCCCTGGATGGCTGTGCCCAGCACTGTCCCTAACACCTCCACGGTCATCCCTGAGTGGGAAAAAGAAAAAGGAAGTCCTTGAGAGGGGCTGTGTGGCTTGGGGGCCCCTAGGGAGGAATATCAGGTGGACTGAAGCCCAGGTCTAACCCCAGGTGATGGGAGCGGTGTCAGGTAGAAGAGCGGGGCCAGTGGCATCTTGGCCTCAATTCACAGCCTCGCTGTGTGACCTCTGCCTCGTCCCTGCATCTCTCTGGGTCTTACCAGAGCAATAATGGGACCAGGTGATTTTTAGGATGGTTTCTCAGCTCCTCTTAAGAGCAGAGAGTTGGGCGCCCAAGGGAAGAAATGTGGTAGGAGGATCAGGGAGTGGGTGGGTTCAGTGCCCTGGGGAAACTTACGATATGCAGTGGCAGAATCCCGCTCGCTCTGCTCCGTGCTGATGAACATGGTGAGAGCTGAGTAGGGAACGTGGAAACACTGGCATGGAAGAGAGGCCCTCGGCCAGTCAGATGATGGACAGACAGATGTGGCTTCGGGCACCAACCCGGAGGCCCCAGGGACTGCCCCTCCCCCCAGCCCTCCGAGACACCCAGGGGACGTGCCCACACTCACCGTGACCAGTGTCTCAAAGAGGCAGTAGAAAAGCAAGTACCACAGGGCCTGGCCCTGCTTGAAGTCAGGCACGAACCAGATGAGGAAGTAGGCGATGATGGCCAGGGGTGTGGAGAAGATGATCCTGAGGGGTGGGGAGGGGGAGGGTCTGAGGGGGGGGGAATGCCAGAACCCCAGGATCTGGACCCAGCCTGGACGGCTTGGCAGCCCCACAGGGTGCCTGCCAGGAAGGACACATTCCTCCTCCTGGATCCACCCCTGACTCGGGGTCGGGGAAGGGACTGATGGCCAAGCCAGGAAGGGCAGACAGAGAGGGCTCCCAGCCCACAATCAATCCCGAGGATGGAGCATGCGGTCAGACCCGAGTCTTGCCTGCATCTCTCCAGGGGTGAAGGCTCCAAAGATAGAGGCTTCCTATGGGCTGGGGGCGGGGGGGTGCTGAGAATGGAGGCCAAGGCCTCAGATGGTGGGGCAGGGGAGGAGGACAGAGGAGGAGGAGCAACCCCAGGGCTGGGCTTATCATGCATACACATGGATGGGGAGATCAATTCCTGGTGAAGGTGTTCCTTCTGGAGAAGCCACCGGGGAGACATGGGCCTAGTGAAATGAAATAACTAAGGGGGGCAAATGTCTACCTCCCCACATGTGAGGCCCACACCATCCTAGTAGGATCTCAGGATGGTCTGACTTCATGGTATCAGTATAGAAAGGCAGCAGAGAACTGTGGTTAAAAGAAAGTCCTTTGAGGAGTTCCCTGATGGCTTGGTGGGTTAAGGATCCAGTGCTGTCACTTCTGTGACTCAGGTCACTGCTGTGGTGCGGGTTCGATCCCTGGCCCGGGAACTACCACATGCCGAAAAATAAAGAAAGAAAGACCTTTGCAGCCACACTTCAGGGATCAAAGTTCTGGTTCTACCAATATAAATAACTTGGTCTTAGGCAAGTTTTCTTTTTTCTTTTTTCTTTCTTTTTTTTTTTTTTGGCTGTACCCAAAGCATGAAGTTCCTGGGCCAGGGATGGAAGATGAGCCACAGCAGTGTCCTGAACCACTTGCAGTGACAATGCCAGATACTTAACTCACTGAGCCACAGGGAAATGCCATTGGGCAAGTTATTTAACTTCTCTGAAGCTCATTTTCTCAAACTGCAAAATGAGAATAATAATAGACCCTACCTTACCTTCAACAATTACTCAAATATTCAAGGGCCAGCCCTGTGCTGAGCACTATACTAGTAATTCGAGATGTATCAGTGAGCAAAACTGGACAAGAAATTGCGCTTGTGGAATGTACTTTCTAGTTGGCAAACAAAATATTATACATAATTATATCATTATGTTATATACATAATCCAACCTTAAAAAAGAATGAAATTCTGACACAAGCTATGGCATTAACCTTGAAGACATTATGCTAAACGAAATAAGCCAGACACAAAAGGACAAATATAGGATGATCCCACTTAGACGAGTCAAGTTCCCAGACAGAAAGAAGTTAGTCGGTTGCCAGGGCCTGGGGAGGATGGAGGAATGGTGAGTTAGTGGGGGTTTTTTGTTTGTTTTGGGGGTTTTTTGGTTTGTTGGTTTCTGTCTTTTTAGGGCTGCATCCACGGCATGTGGAGGTTCCCAGACTAGGGGTCAAAATGGAGCTACAGCTGCCTGCCTACACCACAGCCACAGCAACACCAAATTTGAGCCATGTTTGATTTACACCACTGCTCATGGCAACGCCAGATCCTTAACCCACTGAGTGAGGCCAGGGATCGAATCTGCATCCCCATGGATACTAGTTGGGTTCGTTACTGTTGAACTACTTTGGGAACTCCTGGGAGTTAGTGTTTAATGGGATTTTCTGTTTGAGCGATGACAAAATTTTGAAAATAGATAATGATGATGGTTGTACAGTTTCAGTTTGCAAAAACATTGTGGGGGATGGTTGCACAACAATGTGACTATAATTAATGCTCCTGAATCATATACTTGAAAATGGTTAAAATGGTAAATTTTAAAAATTTTAGGGAGTTCCCTCTGTGGAGCAGTTGATTAAGAATTTAAGAATCTGGAATCCCCATTTTGGCTCAGTGGGTTAAGAACCAGATTAGTATCCATGAGGATACTGGTTCAGTCCCTGGCCCTGCTTAGTTAGTTAAGGATCCAGCATTGCTGTGAGCCTCGGCATAGGTTGCAGACGCAGCTCGGATTTGGCGTTGCTGTTGTTGCAGTGCAGGCCGGCAGCTGCAGCTCCAATTCGACCCCTAGACTGGGAACTTCCATATGCCACGGGTATGGCCCTAAAAAAACCAAAAAAAAAAAAAAGAATTTAAGAATCTGACCCAGTGTCTCAGGTCTGGCAGAGACGAGGATTCTCTCCCCTCCCCAGCACAGTGGGGTAAAGGACTCAGCATTGCTGCAGCTATAGAGTAGGTCGCAGCCGTAGCTTGGGTTTAATCCCTGGCCCAGGAATTTCCATATGCCAAAGATGTGGCCATAAAAAAAAAGAAAAAAATTTAAAGAGTGTACTTTACCACACACCAAAAAAATCTATATAACATATTAGACGGTGATTAAATGTCATGGAAAAAAGAATAAAACAGGCTAAAGGAGATGAGGAGTATGGGGGTGCAATTCACAACCAAGTGGCCATGGAGCCCTCATTGAGAAAGTGACATCTGTGTCAAGGCTCGAATGAGAGAAGGAAGCTGGCCTTGCAGAGGTTGCAGGGCAATGGTGCTTAGGTGGGACATGTGCCTGGCCGGTCTGGGGAACAGCAAGGAGACCAGGAGGCTAGAGTGAAATGAGCATGGGAGATGGAATTAGGAGATGAACTTGGAGAGGAAATGGAATACGAGGCCCTGTAGGGCCCCATAAGCTATTACGAGGACTTTGGCTCTATTTCATAGGGCTGAAGAAGCTGGGTTCTTTGTTTGGCCAGGCATACAATGGCTTGAGGTGGGATCTCAGTTCCCAGACCAGGGATTGAACCTGGGACATAGGGGTGAAAGTGCCAAATCCTAACCACTGCACCACCAGGGAACTCCCAGGTGGAAGTATCTTGAGACTTAAGTGGATATTAAAAAGCTAGAACAGTGCTTGGGAGACAGCAAGCATCCGCTGTGATTTTCCCACCAACAAAGCTCAGCGGGAGAGTTCTGGGCTGGGAATCAGACTTCAGGTCCAGCCCTGCTGCATCTCCCATGTAACCCTGATGACACCCTGCTCACTGGGTGGCCTTGGGAATTCTAGCAAAGTGTTTGTCAAAGTCTTCCTGGTCTGAAAAGGAGGATTTTGTTTTTCAGAATGTTTGTTTGTTTGTTTGTTTATTTACATCTTTTTAGGGCCTCACCCACCTAGCATATGGAAGTTCCCAGGCTAGGGGTCAAATCAGAGCTGTAGCCACGGGCCCACACTACAGCCACAGCAACGCCAGATCCAAGCCCCATCTGTGACCTATACCACAGCTCATGGCAACACCAGATCCTTAACCCACTGAGGCCAGGGATCGAACCTGCTTCCTCACGGATACTAGTCAGATTTGTTTCCACTGGGCCACGATGGGACATGGAAAAGGAAGATTTAAATGCTGGCTAAGGACAGAGGCTGGTCTGAGGCCTGGGAGGTGAGGGAGCCCCAAGGCTTCCTACACTGAAAGGACAAGGAGTGCTGGGTCCCAGGTCTTAACTGCTATGGACAGAGAGGAGAGTCACATACACTGCAATGCAGCCCCTCAGCCAGATGGGGTGGGATTCACCAGGCATGACCACCCAGACATGTGAGGACACCTACAGAGACACATGCTAAATCAGAAACCAGCCTGAAGGGCCCTCAGCTACCTCATCACATGGGCTTCCACACCTGCCAGATGAGAGGCCTCAGATCCTACTTCCCACAGGGACGGCCTCTCCCTCCCTGCCCTACCCCGCCCCTCCCAAATCCTCGGAGAACAAGGCTCCTGGGCAGCCTTCACTCCATCCTCTCCCTCCTAGGCTGCCAAGCAGCCACAATGAGGAAGCAAATGTGACTGAGAGTAACCCGGGCTGCTGCTGTGTCTTGGGCTGGCCAGGGCGGCTGCCTGCCATTGGCTGTGCCTCATGAGGAGATGTGGCAGCAGAGCCCCGCCCCCTGCCGGCTGCCAGGGAGGCGGGTACAAGGCCCAGGCTCTTGGGCTGGCTCCCTGGAAGCCCCCACAGCCTGTCCAGGTAAGGCAGGCTCTCCTGCCCCCTGGCCCCAAAGCTTGGATCAAAGGCCCCAACCTGGGCCTTGGCCAGGGACTGGCGGGATTTCGGTGGGAGGGGGGCCTCGTGGGAAAGGAAGCTAGAGGGGTGGGCAGGGACTGCGGGAAGAGCTTTGAAGGCCTTAAAGGCCGGAGACCAGGTATGGGCGCCCCTGGGGCAGGAAGGCGCCCATTTGAGCCTGGATGGGCTGGAGATGAAAGGGGCATGGCCTTCCCCCAGCCACCAAGCAGGATGTCCTGGAGGGAACCAGAGCTTGGCCCTTGTGCCTGCCTTTGCTGTCTGATCTGTGGCACCACCTCCCCCAACCCTGCCTCACAGCCTGAGGCTGCAGAGGGTAGGCTTTGTATCAAGAAAAGAGGTAGTTCACACGGTCCAAGAGCAGAGAATGCCGTCCCATTCTTGGTTTGATTGTTCACTCTGCATAGGTACCAAATTATCTATTACTTAATATGTGCCTGGCACTGTTCTCAGTATGTCACATATTAAAAAACTTAATCCTGGAGTTCCTCTTGTGGCTCAGAGGGTTAAGAACCCAACATAGTGTCAGTGAGGATGCAGGTTTGGTCCCCGGCCACGCTTAGTGGGTTAAGGATCCAGCCTTGCTGTGAGCTTTGGTGTAGGTTGCAGATGCGGCTCAGATCGTGGCTGTGGCATAGGCCGGAAACTGCAGCTCTGATTCGACCCCTAGCTTGGGATCTTCCATATGCCTTGGGTGGGGTGGTAAAAAGAAAAAAAAATATCAATCCTCACCACAATCCTAGGAGCTATCCATACATAATTAGTGTCCTCATTTTGCAGATGAAGAAACTTGAGGCTCAGAGATATGAACTGTCTTGCCCAAGGTGGTACAGCTCGAAGTGGTGAGGTTGGTGTTCAGGCCGAGGCAGGCTGGCTCTAGAGTGTTACCTCTTGACCACTATGAGAAGTGGTGGCGTGGGACAAGTTAGAATTCCAGCCTCATGGAAGGGAAAAGACCTCAGGGAGTAAGTAATGGGACCTGGGCCAAGGGAAGACACTCAGTCCAGTCCAGCCTGGGCACGAACTGGCAGGAGTTTCCAGTGCCCATGCCAGTGGCAGCTAAGGCCTCAGCTGGGGGTTTTGCATCCTTTCGTCTCCTCACCACCCCCTCCCCCAACCTGTGACAATCCAGATAGAAGGACCAGGGGGCAATAGACATGCAGGAAGACTGCTACCACGATCTTCTACTCACCAGGGCATGAGGCGGCCCAGGCGGGTCCAGGGGGATTTGCTAATGCAGAAGCCCACCAGGGGGTCTGTGATGGCATCCCAAGCTCGGCCCACAAATAGGATGATGGAGGCAGAGAAAGGATCCACCTGGGATGGGGTGGGGGGAACAAGCAAAAGTTGACGGCCTCATCCTTCTAGCTACCTCAAACCTCACTGGTGGGCAAGAGCAGGGCTCCCTCCCCCTTCAGCCAGGCCTCTGGGACCATGTACTGCTCCCACCCTGTTCTTAAGCATCATCACTCGCTTGGTAATCATGACAATATCAGCTCTTCAATGGCAGTAGAACTACGTGTCTCCTTAGAAACTTTCCCAGATCTGCCCCCCTTATGTCTGCTCCACTGCCCATGAAAACGCTCTCATCAATGAGAATGAATCCAGACTCCATTTCCTGGTCTCCCTCTCCCAACTGCAAGCCCCCAGCCACTGGATATCAGAAATAGCATTTGCTGGGTCACCCGAGGGGGGCCACCATTTCCCCATCTGTATAATGGGGGATATGATCCCTATCTAACAGGGTCAAACTCTACCTTGGATGTGGAAAAAGGAATCAATGGAAAACATTTTGAAAAAAACATGCTGTCACCATCACTACCCATTTCAAGCTACTCCCCTCTTCCCCAACCACATAGGCTTAAATAGACAGTTTCTCTGGACTCTTCCTCATCCATCAAGGCTATTACTATCACTCCGGAAAGCTGGAGAGGCCGTTCCCACATCACAGCTTCCCCAGCCTCACTTTTCCAACCCTAATCTTCATGACAATAGTTTTACTTTTTGACAGTAAGCTCCTCATATTTGTACCCCACTTAAGGCTCGGCCCATGCATGGGACTTGCTGGAAAACTAGCTGCTTAAATGAAGTTATCTGTCCTTTCTGGGACTCAGTGTTCCCCCACCTATAAATGAATACAACTAAGACGGCTCGCTTGCAAAGTCAGGTGCTACATACAAAAGACAGCCAGTGAAGACTCCTGAGAGCCATGACTGTTCGGCCTCCCACTCTCCTAACAGACAAGGTGCATTCTCAGGATGCCAGGCAGCTGGCCAAGGTTTCGCAAAGCATAGTGGAGCCCTGCTTTACTCGGAGTACCTCTCCTGGTCAAAGATCCTGTGTAGTAGGGTACCCAGGACTTGAGGGTCCCTCTGCCTACTAACATGCCCCTGCTCCTCAGGTGAAGGTGGGATGCACGTTGTCCACAGGCCTGGCAACATCCACCAACCCCGGAGCCAAGCCAGCTGACAGCTGGGGACATGGTGTGCCAGTCTCTTCTAAGAAAAACGTCACAGCAGGCTCCATTCTTTCACACTACCGCCGCTGCTGCCTACCCCTCCAGGATCTGTTGCTCTTGCCAGGCAAGAAGGAGTTGCCTGACCTTGCCAGCTAAGACTCGTGGGGCAGAGAGACTCCTCTTCTAGATACTCCTCAAAGCCTTATTTCTCATGGGATTCCCAGGTCCATTTCACAGATGGGAAATGACCCTACCCGGGGAGTCCATAGTCTTTTCCCCCCTCAGGATGATGGCAGAGTCCTGAGGGGCTCAGCTCACTTACCTGAGCTACATCCAACAGGTAGATCTGCAGGAAGAACCCCAGGGCACATCCTGTTACCTGGTAGGGGGCCCCCCCAACTGCATAGCAAAGCTTGTTGCAAACGGACAACTGTTTTTGCTTCTTCGGCTCCTTCTGGCAAGAGGAGAAAAGAATGAAAAGAGAATCCATGAATGAAAAGAGATCCACAATCCTGTCCACATCCTACTAGTTTCCAGAGGCAGGACCATCCCTTCAGCCAACTCTGCCAGGAGGAACCAAGTCTGCCTTGCCCTGTTCCCACCCAGGGAGATCCCACTTCCCAGAAGAAAAGAAAGGTATTCTCTGTTCTTAGGAATCTTGAAAAGGGGAACCCATACTGGAAGTACCCCTAAGCCACCCTCAACCCTGGATCCTTATCAGCCCATCATCCCTTAACTTCCCTCCCAAGGCCTCAGACATGTTTCTTTCCCAGTTGGAGGGGGAGCATGCTGCTCCAGCAGCAGACCTGTCCCCACCCGGCACCAACTGCCGCAACCTGAAAATCCTCTTGCTGCCAAGAGCTGGCTAAACCCAACTCTGGCTCCCGCCCTGATTCAGAGGCCAGAACCCACCTGCCTAGTGGGTGAGGGCTCTAGAGATCTATAAGGGCCCAGCCCAGCTGGCTGTAGGCACAGCTGTTCCTTCCATCTGTCCCAGAGCCTCCCTGGCCCCTGGAGGCAGCCAGACCTTCAAGCAAACCCAGGAGCTGTCCTACCCTCCTTCCCTCTCCCTGTCCCCCCCCCCCCCCCCCCACCCCATTCCCAAGGGATCTTGGAGAGGGGAGGAAAGGCCTCTAGGTGCAGGGCTGGGCCCTCTCTGGGTGGGGCACTAGGGAAGTTAAGGTTGCCCAGGGAAAACAGAGATTACTCATACATGTAGCAGCATAATTGCTTACCCAAGCTCCTTCCAAGGACTGGTTAATAAAATGAAAAGGAAAAAGCAGTCACCTCCCAGGCAGGTATCTATTGCCTGGGATCCCTCCCTGGGGCCTCCTAATGCCATACAGTCCTTCATTTTGTCCACAGAACTAGAATTGGGGCCGAAGGTCAAGTCACGCAAAGCGCCTGGCGGGACCAACACCCACACTCACACAAACGCCTGCGGAATGCGGCTCCTTTAAGAGCGGAGCCCTTGTTCTTATGAATGAACTTGAGCGGCCCTCTCAAGCGGAGTTGAGAAGCACTCTTAGGATGTGGGGGCGGGGAAGAGGGGGCTGAGAGATGGGAAACCAAGGGGGATTTCTCAGATCTCTGAGGTCTCTCTGGCTTCTAGTGTAGCAAACTTAAGCTACTCGTCACAGAGGTAGGCAAACTGACTAGGCAGAGCCCGGCACACGTGGAGCAGCCGGCGCGGCCGCTCCTCAGACTTAGCCAGAGCAGGGGTGGTTAAAAAGAGGGCCGCCGCCTGCAAACCTTCTCCATCACTCCCTGCCCCCGCCCCCCACCCCGGGCATCCTAGGGCCCCTTCCTGCCTCTGGGTCCTCCTGTTCCTGGCTGGCCCAATGTGTCCCAGAACCAGGTTTATTCCTCTACTCCCCCATATCAGCCTGCCCCGCCACCCCACCCGGTGCCGGGCCCTCACCTTCACCTGGACCGGACGTTCACCCGCTTGGAGGATGCCGGTGGGCAGCAGCCCCGCCGCGGAGCCGCTCTCGGCGCCCTCTCCTTTAGCCATAATCCGCGGGCCACGCCGCCCGGGACCGGGAGGCCGGGATGCTCCTCTGCTCCGCGATGTTCCTTCCTCTGCTCCGCGGGCCTCCGCTCCTCCCGGGCTCTCGTTGTAGTCGTAGCCGGCTCCGGCGCCGCCGCCGCCACGGTTGCCGCGCGATAGTACACCCGGCAGGCGGCGAGGCGAAGCTCACACTCCCCTGCACGCCCCCTCGCTCTTCTTAAAGGTTGGGCCCCCGCCCTCTGCAATTCAGCCAATCCCAGAATTCTGCTTCTCCGCCGGCGGCCAATCCTCGAGCTCGCCGGTAGCCAGCCTGCCCTTACAGCCCCGCAGCTTGTGCCGCTGAGCCACGTTCTCCAGCCGGGAACCCGCATCCGGCTGCGCGTGCTTTTCGCAACCCCTCCCGCCCTCCAACGAGAGAAGGCCGGGAGACCCACCTGATCTGCCCGAGATCCCCCCAAGAGAGTTCTCCCAGAGTGAGATCTACACCCCATGATGTCTGACCCTCAGGCCTAGGAAAGACAGAGGCTCAGAAAGCCCACTGCCCCCTTTAGAATCTGGAGTCAGGTCAAGTTTCCCTCTGGTCCAAACCGGGAGGATGTAGTTGGCACTTTTCTGACCTATACTTCTCTTTCCTCTCCGCGAACGGACCCTTCCCTCTTCCCGACACTGGCATTTTTAGGGGTCCTCGCGATGGGGTAGAAAGACCGGCTGCGCGGTCGCTGGCGCTGCCCGCAGGAAGCTTCCAAGTTGTGGGAGGAAATCAGGACCACAACCACCCGCACACAGTGATGATAACAGTGGTATTTTATGGAGAGCTTCCTTCATGCTTGACGTGATCCCATTCAGTGCTCATAACCACACTGTGAGGGTGGTACTATTATTATCCCTGTTTTACAGCCGAGGGAACGCAGAGAGATGAAACAGCTGTTATGCGGCAGAGCCAAGCCTGGAAGGTTTTGCCCCATTTCAAGGCACAGCCCCTCTCTATCCCTCTCAGAAAAAAAAAAAAAAAAAAAAAAATGCAAACCCCCACGAGCATCCCCGATAAGAAAAGCCCTGGGGGAAGAGTTCGCATCGTGGCTCAGCAGTAACGGAACCGACTAGTATCTAAGTATGAGGACGCGGGTTCGATCCCTAGCGTCGATCAGTGAGTCAAGGATACAGCAGCGTTGCGGTGAGCTGTGGTGTAGGCCAGCAGCTACTGCTCTGATTTACCCCTAGCCTGGGAATTGGCATATGTTGTGGGTGTGGCCCTAAAAAGACGAAAAAAAAAAAAAAAAAAAAGAGCGAGAGAGAGGCAAAAAAGAAAGAAAAAGAAAAGCCCTGGGAGACACAAAGCTCTGTGTTGAAACAATCAAGGAAAGGCAAAAGGAGCACTGATTAAACTGGTCCTTGAAAGAAGATGAGAGGCCAGAGACAGAAGCCAGAAAAGTCTTCTACCACCTCTGGGTCCCTTTTGCCACCATCACCTCCTACTTTCCAGACATTTAAAAGGCCCTGTTGGGGAGTTCCCATCGTGGCTCAGTGGTTAACGAATCCAAATAGGAACCATGAGGTTTCGGGTTCGATCCCTGGCCTCCATTAGTGAGTGAAGGATCCGGCATTGCTGTGAGCTGTGGTGTAGGTGGCAGACGCGGCTTGGATCTGGAGTTGCTGTGGCTCTGGTGGAGGCCGGCGACAACAGCTCTGATTCAACCCCTAGCCTGGGAACCTCCATATGCTGTGGGTGAGGCCCTAGAAAAGATAAAAAAAATGAAAAAATAAAATAAAATAAAATGCCCTGTGGAGGCCAGTTGGTACTGATTAATGAAGCAGTTTGTGGGATGCTCAAAGGCCACTCACTCCCGTTCCTGTGGTTGTTCTGTTCAGGTCCCCCCCCCCCTTTTTTTTTTTCTTTATAAAATCTGATTGCCATGAGGAGAGATGAGGTCTGGCTGCCCCAGGATGGCCACACCAAGCTTCCTCATCTGCCCTAGCAGATCCCCGTCTTGGCATAAAGTTCTTGGCCATTGCTGAGCAGAAGAGAACCAAAATGAGGCCACTGAATACTGTGAAAAGGGCCTGGACTGGCCCCCATGGCTCTGTTATAAACTGTGTGATGCAGTTCTGTCTCTTCCCCTCTCTGGGCTTGAGTTGGCTGAGGACTCTGATCCCTTCCAGCCCTAATATCCTCAGTCCTGTAGCACCACACTGCATCACAAGGGATTTAGACTCACACCAGACTGTGTGTGAGCTCTGGGAAGGAAGGAACCACATCTTTTTCATCACCATATCCCCACCAACTAGCTGGGGGCCTGCCTCTTAGTAGGAACTGAATAAATATGTGTTCACAACTGCTCATCTCCTTCAGGATGGGCACAGGAGGAGCCCATTCAGAAAAGTCAAAGTCGTCTCTGTTTACTGCTGCGTGGTTGATCCTGGGCAACAGTTAATCTCCCTTTGTATAAAGCAGAGCTATTAAATGACTACCTGATAGGGCTGTTTGGGGTATGAAACCAGAAAATGCAGGAGAAGTGCTTAGCACCAGGGCCTGGGAGCCAAGGCTGGGCTGGTCCCCCCTCCTGGCCTGATTCCAGTCTGTCAGTGTAGCAATGCAAGATTCCAGATATGGCCTGATCAAGCCAGCACAATAGGCCTATTATTTCCCCCAGTCTGGACACGACACATTGTTAATGCAGCCTAAGACTGCTGGGCCTCGGAGCCTTTCTCTCCCATGATTAGTTCCCATCAGGTTGTGGTCAACTAAATCATGCAGATCCTTTTCACTAGAGCTGGGGTCAAGTCAGGTCTCTCCCCCATCATCTACTTTGTGTAATGTCTTGAAACTCACAGAAGGGCAATGTCATCTTGCTTACTCCAGCCTATTGAAATTGTTTTGAATGCTGGTTCTATCGCCCACTGTTTTCTCTCCCTCTCTAAGTTTAGATCCAGGCTACCCCTTGCGACTTCAACTCCACCATCCATCCTGTTGGTCAGGACAGAGCCCCCTACAACACGCTGCTGGAGATAAGTCCTTCACCATGAATAGAATGGTGCTAATACCACAGTTCCCAATTATTGCTGGGCAGGCACTGTGCTAAGAGCCTTATGTATATATACCATCTGGTTTAGTCACAACATCGCTGGAGAGGGTAGGTTTTGTTGTTGTTGTTGTTGTTGTTGTTTTTTGCCATTTCTTGGGCTGCTCCCACAGCATATGGAGGTTCCCAGGCTAGGGGTCGAATCGGAGCTGTAGCCGCCACCCTACACCAGAGCCGCAGCAACATGGGATCCGAGCTGCGTCTGCGACCTACACCACAGTTCACGGCAACACCAGATCCTTAACCCACTGAGCAAGGCCAGGAATCGAACCCACAACCCCATGGTTCCTAGTCAGATTCATTAACCACTGAGCCACGAGGGGAACTCCCCTGGAGAGGGTAGTTTTGATTACCCCCACTGTGTAGATGATGAACCTGAGGCTAAGAGAGGGAAAGCAGGGACCAATTTTATAAACCCAGAGTTAGGCCCCTTTTCTGACTATGAGCTTGGCTGTAGACCTGTCACTCAGAGATATTATCCTCCGGGTACATACAGTCCTGACCATGTGTCCCCATGGCACTCTTGGCCACTCCCTCCCATCCCCTCCATTCCCCACACCACCAGGCCTGGGGCCCATGGCGATTTGCTGAGGCTCTAGTCCACAGTGGGCAGACAGCAACTTTATCCGCTTCATTAGCCTTGGGAGCCTGGAACAGAGACCTGGGCCCAATCGTCATAGCAACGTTTTTTGCATCTAGGATAGCACTGAGAACAAGGGCCTCTCCCTGAGGAGCGGAAAGGCAGCTCCCCACTCTGTAGTGGTACAGTGGTACCCTTGCAGCCATCTTTGACCTTTTCTGGACCTAGCCCAGCCTCAGAGCCAGGGGCAAATACATTTCAGCACTCCCCTTGTGGCTCTCCACTTGTCTGTGCCCTTATAGTGCATCATGCCCAGCCTGGTGGGCTTCTTCATGCCCTAGCATATTCCCTATTGAGGGAAGCCACCAGGTCCCCTGAGCTTCTTGAGACAGAGCAACAGAGTTAAGTGCAAAGATCCAAAGGACAGGGAGTCCTAGTTCTGGCACAATGAAAAGAGTCCAACTAGTATCCATGAGGATTCGAGTTGGATCCCTGGCCTTGATTAGTGGGCCAGGGATGCAGTGTAGCTGTGAGCTATGGTGTAGGTTGCAGACTCAGCTAGGATCCCAAGTTGCTGTGGCTGTGGTATAGGCTGGTAGCTGTAGCTCCGATTTTGACCCCTAGCCTGAGAACTTCCATATGCTGTGGGTGTGGACCTAAAAAGCAAAAAAAAAAAAAAAAAGTGCTAAGGACATGTAGCCTAGCTTCATAGTTTACCATACAGTTGGGCAATTTACCAAACCTCTTTGAGCATCACTTTGCCCACCTGTCCCACACATCGAATTGGGGTAATATTGTATCTATCTCACAAGTGTTGGCATGAGGAGTAAGTGGAGTGCTTAGAACGGTGCTTGGCCTGTAATAAGCACTTAAAAAGACTTATCACCACCATCAGCATCATCGCCATCAGCATCATCGCCATCAGCATCCTCATCAGTGTCATGGGTGAAACCTTACCAAGGAAGGCTTCAAGTCAAAAGGGAGGAAATTTGATGTAAATGGCTAAGCCAAGATTTATATCTGAAGATTCCAGGTGGTATTTCTAGCCCAATGGGGATGCTGCCAGGGCAGGATTGCCAGATGCAGCTGTTGGGGTGTCGGTGCTAGGAGACGGTTGCTAAGTGAAGGTGTTATCAGATGCCAGTGCTGTCAAGTGGGATAGCTTGCAGTCTGTTATCCAATGGTAAGATCTCATTAGTCCCTAACTGGCAGATCCACAACCTTGACTTCTGGAGAAAAGGAGCCCAGCCCATGTTTTAAAACAAACTTATCTCAGAGTTCCCATCGTGGCTCAGTGGTTAACGAATCAAACTAGGAACCATGAGGTTGTGGGATTGATCCCTGGCCTTGCTCAGTGGGTTAAGGATCTGGCATTGCCATGAGCTGTGGTGTACGTCGCAGATGCAGCTCGGATCCTGTGTTGATGTGGCTCTGGTGTAGGCCAGCAGCTACAGCTCTGATTGGATCCCTAGGCTGGGAATCTCCCTATGACGTGGGTGCGGCCATAGAAAAGATAAAAAAAAAAACCCAAAACCCCATACTTATCTCAAGAGGCACTGGTAAGTGGATGGTGATCCGAGGCTAGAGAATGGCCAGGTTGAAGAGCTGAGGGCTGGGCAAGCATTGGAGCCAGGACTATAGCCTTGGCTATTCCCCACCTAGCCCTTGGGTTTGCCTTGTGGGGAGGAGGCAGGGCAGAAAATAGGAAAGAGGGACTCTTGCGTGTCCCAAGAGGGTTCTTTGGGGAGGAGGTAGCTGAGGGCCCTTGAAGTCATCTGAGGCTACCAGTTCCTGCCAAGATGTTGGTCGGGCAATTGAGGGTCAGAAGAGCACTCAAGGCTGACCCCCTCAACTCAAGGCTGATCCCCAAGGCAACAGATCACTCTACAGGAAGGCCTCTCATCCTGGGCTTCAGGACTGGGCTGGGGGATAGGTCTAACTTCTGAGCCTCAGGTCAGGCTGAGGGGCATGGAGAGCATCCAGAGATTCCTTGGGAAGGAGTTCCTGCTGTAGCTCAGTTGGTTAAGAACCCGACTAGTATCCATGAGGATGTGGGTTCGATCCCTGGCCTCACTCAGTGGATTAAGGATCTGGTGTTACCATGAGCTGCGGTGTAGGTTGAAGACACGGCTTGGATCCTGCATTGCTGTGGCTGTGGCATAGACTGGCAACTTCAGCTCCTATTTGACCCCTAGCCTGGGAACTTCTATCATCTGTGGATGTGGGCTTAGAAAGAAAAAAAGAGAGAGTGAGATTCCTTGAAACAACTGGTGCCCCCCTGCCCACTTAGTGTCTCAGCCCACCTAGTGTCTCTGTATCTTTTCATCCTCGATGAACCCAAATTCAGGTCCTCCCTAGAAGAGAGAGACAGCCCTATTTGCCAGGAAGACTCTGACCACTGAGGTGGCATAAGAATGACAAAGTGGGAGTTCCCGCCGTGGCGCAGTGGTTAACAAATCCGACTAGGAACCATGAGGTTGCTGGTTTGGTCCCTGCCCTTGCTCAGTGGGTTAATGATCCGGCGTTGCCGTGAGCTGTGGTGTAGGTTGCAGACGCGCCTCGGATCCCACGTTGCTGTGGCTCTGGCGTAGGCCGGTGGCTACAGCTCCGATTGGACCCCTAGCCTGGGAACCTCCATATGCCGCGGGAGCAGCCCAAGAAATAGCAACAACAACAACAACAACAACAAAAGACAAAAAGACAAAACAAAAAAAAAAGAATGACAGAGTGGAAAAAGTTGGGTAGGTTAGCCTTGGCTCAGAAAGCCATGCCATCTGAGGCCATGGTACAGCTCTGAGAAAGCCCCAGTGGTTGGACCAACCTACCAGATAACCCCAGGGCCTAGACGATCAGGTGATGTGCTCTTTGAACAGGAGCCCAGAGCCTGACCTCAGAAGGAGGTGTGCAGACAGGGGCCTGAGCAATGCCACTCTCTTACTGGATGACGAGGCCTCTGCCCTGGTTCTCCTTATACTTGTACCACATTCCTGCATGGCAGCCCTGCCTTGGTCTGCTGGCCTTGACCCTTTCAGAGTTAGAAGAGTCTTTCAAGATTAGCGACTTATCTTGACGTTTGACTCGGTCCAGCGTGGCAGAAGCAGAACCTGTCTTGGGAAGCCCTGAGGTCCTGCCTCCCATCTAGGCCAACTTTTACCTGTCTGCACAAAAAGCATTCTGGGGGTTCTCGTCGCACAGCGGGTTAAGAATCCAGCATTGTCACTCTTGTGGCTTGGGTCACTGCTGTGGTAGTTTCAGTCTCTGGCGCAGGAACTTCTTCATATAGTGGGTGCAAACAAAAATAAAAACAAACAAACAAATAAACAAATGAAACATTCTGGACAACCCCATGCAATGGCAGCTTCCACTTTCCTGTGGCATGCAGAGACCTTCATCTTTTGGTGGCCACCTTCAGACACCGTGGTAGCCCGGTGATCACATGTTGATTAGGAGCAAGGGGTAAGGCAGAGCTGGAGCCTTAGAGCCTGTGGCTTGGAGCCAGGATCATCAGGGATTGAACCTTGTTCTGTTTCTAGCCAGTTCTATGACTTTGGGCAGGTCAGTTAAGTTCTCTGAGCCTCATTTATCTGATCTGTAATTTATCTGATCACAGTGTTATCTGAAGATCAGAAAAGACAATGTGTGTGTGTGTGTGTGTGTGTGTGTGTGTGTGTGTGTGTAAATAAAACAGTCCTTACTGTTGGCTCTCAACAAGTGTTAATTTCTTTCCTTTGTTGCCTCTGATTGGCAGGATGTCTTTGATTAACAGACAATGGAAAAATACATTTCTAATCTGGGTTTAAAAACTTAAAGTTTGAGGGCCTTAAATTTAAACAAAACAAAACAAAAAAAGGAAATGGGGGGGGAGCTCTTGTCAGTACATTCACTGAGCCTACTCTGTGCCCACCCAGCAACACAGAGATGTATAAAGCACGGATAGTCTTCTCCTTTGAGGAAATAACATCTAATCATGGAGACAAACGTAAGCAGACTAAGTTATGAAATGATGTGGCAAAGGCCTAATACACAGACTTGGGAACACCAGATGCTGTGTGCTAGGTGCATGTGTGGGAAAGCTTCACAGCAGAGATGGTGATGGAGCCAAACTCTGAAGGATGAATAAGAGTTCCTGGGGCAGGGAAGGGCATGCCAGGCAAAGGGAACGCCGCAGACATGGAAGTGTGATGGAGGATGGGGGGGTGTCATAACAATGACACCCTTGGCCTTGGCCTGGCTCAGCATTTGCTGGCTGGGGAGTTGGTAAGCCCTGAGGCTGAGAAGTTGGGAGAAGGCCTTGTATCCTCATCCTGAAGACAGGAGGGAGCCATTAAAGGATTCTGAGGAGTTCCCATTGTGGTTCAGCGGGTAAAGAACCTGACTAGTATCCATGAGGATGCTGGTTCAATCCCTGGCCTTGCTCAGTGGGTTAAGGATCCTGCTTTGCTGTGGCTGTGGTGTTGGCCGGCAGTTACAGCTTCGATTCAACCCCTAGCCTGGGACCCCCATGTGCTGTGGGTGCGGGCCTAAAAAGACCAAAAAAATAAATAAATAAAAGATAAATAAAGGATCCAGGGTTGCCACAAGGTACAGTGTAAGTTGCAGATGTGGCTCGGATCTGGCATTGCTGTGGCTGGGGTATAAGCTGGCAGCTGCAGCTCCAATTCAGCCTCTGGCCTGGGAACTTGCATATGCCACAGGTATGACCCTAAAAAGAAAAAAATAAAATGAAATAAAATAAAAAGGATTCTGAGCAGAGGAGTAAAAAGACCACATCTGTACCTTATAAAGATGGCACTGGCACTGCCATACTCAGACCCTCATCTCATCTTTCCTGAACTGTTGCAACAATGCCCTAACTGGTCCCCTCTGATCTAATCTCCAAAGATAGATGAATTTTTTTGTTTGTTTGTTTTTTGTTTTTGTTTTTGTCTTTTTGCCATTTCTTGAACCCCTCCTGCGGCATATGGAGGTTCCCGGGCTAGAGGTCTAATCGGAGCTGTAGCCGCCAGCCTATGCCAGAGCCATAGCAACGCAGGATCCGAGCCGCGTCTGCGACCTACGCCACAGCTCACGGCAACGCCAGAACATTGACCCACTGAGCAAGGGCAGGGATCGAACCCGCAACCTCATGGTTCCTAGTCGGATTCGTTAACCACTGCTCCACAACGGGAACTCCAGATAGATGAATTTTAAAAAATAAGTCAAACCATTTAATTCCCCTGTTTCAAGTCTACCTACTGATGTATAGCACAGGGAACAATATCCAGTCACTTGTGATGAAGGATAATGTGAGAAAAAGAATGTGTGTGTGTGTGTGTGTGTGTGTGTGTGTGTGACTGGGTCACTTTGCTGTACAGCAGAAATTGACAGAACATTGTCAATAAATACAATAATTAAAATAAATAATTAAAATAAATAAATAATTAAAATAAAATCTACCTATTATATGTGTCCAATAAATAATTAAAATAATATCTACCTATTATATGTGTCCAATAAATAACTGATGAGTAGAAGACTAAATGAGTGAAGGGTCCATCTGTACCAGGCCCCTCTTCTATGTTTCTGGATCTATGGGTCTACGGAAAGCACTTTCTAATTTCCCTTCAAGTAGAAGTGAAACCAGAGAAAGGAAGGAACTCGTTCAAGGTCACATTGAAGTCAGCAGCCGTGGGACTCTGTTTCCTATCCCATTGGGATTCTGAGGGCCAGCCCTTGCCGAGAAAGCCCCAGGCTGTGAGTCCCCAGGATGGACCCTCCAGATCAGGGATGGGAGGACCACAGAACACTACGCCTGCCACACACGCAAACACCAGCTCCCTGCCCCCATTTCCCCCCCTTCCCCCCCCTTCCCGCCCCACCCCCCACCCCCCAGGCCAGGAGTAGGGTTGAGATCTAGAATGCCTCCTCTTCAGCTTGTAACCTTGATCTCTGCCTTCGGGTTGCCCCCAGGAGGAGTGTCAAGGATCTGCTAGGCTCTGAACTGAAGGTGGGGTTCTAGGGCACCCTAGCTATTAGGTTAGACTCTGAGTTCTGGAGCTAAAGATGGGTCTATGCTGGGTTCTAGGCTTTTGGGTAAATACTGAGCTGGACGCTAGGCTGCTATGGCCTCTACACTTTGGGCTTAGCTTTGATCTGAATTCTGGGCTCTGAGCTTTGGACCCTCTGCTCTGGGTTCTAGGTTGTGAACTGATCTGTAAACTGAGTGCCCAGCTCTAAGTCCTGAGCTCTGCTCTTTGGCTCAGGCTGGACTTTGGTCCTGGACTGAGTTGCGCTTTGGGTTCTAGGCTTCCGTTCTGAATTCTGAATTGGACTTTGGACCAGGGCTGCGCTATTTTGGGCTATATGTTCTAGGCTCTGAGCTATACCTTGGGGCTGAGCTGGGCTGAGTTCTAAACCTCAGGTGGCCAGTAAACTGTGACTCTCCTTCCTCTGAACTCCAGGCTCTGAGCTTTCATTGGGTGGAGGTAGGTGATCACAGAAGGGGAGTAGCAAATTATTGAGCTTCTCCATTCACCCTACTTCTCTTCCTAGAGACTTTCAGCTTTAATCCCTCTTTTTAGTGGAGAAGGCCAAAGTAAACGTGGTAGGAGCCTTTCTTGAGCTGCCAAGTACTTTCCTGGTCACCAGGAAAAATGCGAAGTGAAGGGTAGGGCAGGTGGCATGTGGAGGTGTCCTCAGGTACGCAGGATCTGTTCTGCTTCTTATCAAGGACTTTCCTATAGAACAGAGAGCAGCGAGGAAGCACAGGGGCAGCTCAAACCCCCATATGCGCTGAGACTGAGACTAAGGGGCTCCCAACCCCACCTTTCCCACTTCATTTCCTGAGACATCACACCACCCTCTTGTTCTAGCCAAGAATTGGGCTTGAAGTTTCCATATGTGGTTAAGAACCTGACGTAGTATCCATGAGGACACAGATTCGATCCCTGGTCTTGCTTGGTAGGTTAAGGATCCAGCATTGCAGTGAGCTGCGGCATGGGCCAGCAGCTGCAGTTTTGATTTGACCCCTTGCCTGGTAGCTTCCATATGCCATGGGTGTGGCACAAAAAAGAAAAAGAGAAAAAAAGAATTGGGCTTGAAACTCCTGGTCCCCAGAAGAGGTCATTTCCAGGGCTCACTGAAGCTTTTGCTCAAACCCTGCCCCTTACCCTGAGTGCCCTCTCCTTACCACGGACTGTGCCACCTTTTTTCCCCTTCCTCCCAAATCTGCTCGGGAGCCTTCCACCCAACAGGACTCCTACCCAGCCCCCCTGCTGAACATGCTCACTCCACAATGCTGCCAGGAACGCAAGGCCCACGTGCACAGGATTCACTGAAGAAGCAGGAATTCCTATAGGGAGATGGGGCTAGGAGAAATCATTTTATTTATTTATTTTTTATTTTTTATTTGTTTGCTTTTTAGGGCCACACCGGCGGCATACGGAGATTCCCAGGCTAGGGTCGAATCGGAGCCGTAGCCGCCAGCCTACACCAGAGCCACAGCAATGAGGGATCTGAGCCGCGTCTGCAACCTACACCACAGCTCACGGCAACGCCAGATCCTTAAGCCACTGAGCAAGGCCAGGGATCGAACCCACAACCTCATGGTTCCTAGTCGGATTCGTTAATCACTGGAACTCTAGGGAAATCTTTTTAAATTGTACATGACATATGACTGCCTGAGGGGAAAAGCAACCAAAACCTATTTAACAGCATGTCCCCTCATGAGGACATTCAGTTCCTAACTTTATTCTCTTGCCTTAGGTCTTCCTTCCCTCACACCCACAGAAAGAGACCACCTTTTCAGTTTTCCACTGGGTAAAATCTCCATCAGGCTTTGTGCAGGAAACCTCACCCCTAAGCCATGTGCGATCTGATCAACAGGATAAGAAACACTGAGCAGAACACTTCCCAAAGGGAGTTCCCATTGTGGCTCAGCAGGTTAAGAACCCTATGTAGTGTCCATGAGGATGAGGGTTTGATCCCTGAACTCCCTCCATGGGTTAAGGATCTGAGTTGCTGCAAGCTGCACCATAGGTCACAGATGTGGCTCAGATCTGGTGTTGCCATGGCTGTGGTAGAGACCTGCAGCTGCAAAGCCGATTTAACTCTTAGCCCAGAAACTTCCATACGCTTAAAAAAAAAAAAAAAAACGAACACTTTTTCCAAAATCTGATTATTCAATCTAGAAGAATTTCACAGCAAGCATATGAAATGGTGCAGGAAAAAACCCTGGGTGGGCTTGGCAATTTTGATTCTCAGTGTCCTTTCCCTTCAAAGTCTTTCCACCAATGAGAAGTAACAAGCTACACCTCCTCCTCATTGTTCAGACTTGGCCTTTTGGGGTGAGTGAGGATGGCAAGAGGTAGTTAAATGTGATCAAAAACATACATACACACATACCTCTATAAAATACAAGTGGTTATTCTTAGCAAAAATATAGTCTAAATCTATATCAAGGAAGAAAAATACTTTCCTAAGAGACTTATAATCTGGTCCCTGCCCACAGTGGGGGCAAATCGAATTTTTTTTTTAGGATTTCACTTGCAGCCTATGAAAGATCCCAAGCTAGGGGTTGAATCAGAGCTGCTGATGCCAGCTTACTCCACAGCAACACCAGATCCGAGCCGCGTATGCGACCTACATCACAGCTTGTGGCAACACAGATCCTTAACCCACTAAGTAAGGCCAGAGATGGAACCCACATCTTCATGGATACAAGTTGGGTTGTTTCCATTGAACCACAGCAGGAACTCTGACAACTTGAATTACTTTTCAGAAAATGTCGGATCGTCTGGGCACATCTCCCTGTGTCAGGCTCTGCCCCAGTCTATCATGCATAAAAATAGGTCTGCAAAGAGCATCAACCTATGATAGTCCCTCTTGGATGTATAATGTCCCTATAAGAGCTATGAAATGATTATTTCCTTCACTTTGGACAGATGAAAATCATGGGGGATGGAGGGCTGGCTCAGACAGAGCAATCCAGAAGTGTGGGGCAGTGGGTTTTCGAAGTTCTTTTTTTGTTTGTTTGTTTGTCTGTTTTTTGTTTTCTGGGTTTTTTTTGGTTTTGTTTGTTTGTTTGTTTGTTTTTGTTTGTTTGTTTGTTTGTTTGTTTTGCTTTTTAGGGCCACACCCATGGCAAATGGAGGTTCCCAGGCTAAGGGTCAAATTGGAGCTGCAGCCGCTAGGCTCCATCACAGCCACGGCCCCATGGGATCCGAGCCGTGTCTGCGACCTACACCACAGCTCACGGCAACGCTGGATCCTTAACCCACTGAGCCAGGCCAGGGATCAAACCTACAACCTCGTGGTTACTAGTCAGATTCATTAACCACTGAACCATGACTGGGACTCCAGTATATATTTATTTTTTACGTCTCAGCTCTAGCTGCCTCTGTGACCACTGCATTCTCCCTTACAGAACTCTGTTGTAGTAAAACCTTGATCTGAAACACATAAATCTGTGGACCTCCTGGGTATGCTCAGTTCCTAACACTTATCCTGTTTGTTCCTTCTGTCTTCCCAGCCTTCTAAGAGCCCGAGGATGCAGGGATGAGACCAAGATCTCTTCATTCAGATGAGAATTCACTGAGCCCTGACTGTGTCAGGCAGAGTCCTCAAGGAGTTCAGAGTCTAGAGGGAGAGACCAATAGGTAAATAAATCATTACAATAAGGGTTTGATAAAAATTATGATAGCGGGGAGTTCCCATCAAGTTTGCCAGGCTGATGAAAAGTGAAGGACAATCCATTTAGAGCAAATAGCATGTGTGAAGCCACAGAGGGGTGAGGCAAGATGCTTAGTGCTGGGAAATACTAGGAAATCCACTTTGACTGAAGCTCTGGGCACACATGGGAGAATGCCGAGAGATTTTCCATTAAGTGAGCTAATGAATGCAAGAAGGACCCTACTAACAAAAAGCATAACCAATATTTGTTAACCACTCGCTCTATGCCAGGCACTGTACAAAGGGGTTCCCATGAATTTTCTCATTTTAACTTCACTGCATCTCCATGAGGTAGGTTCCCCTCTGCAGAGAAGATGCAAGAAAAGTTAGTCAACTTGCTCCAGGTCAGCTAGCGGTAGAGCCAGGATGGAAACTCAGATGTCCTAGACTCTAGAACCCTGAGCCCTTAATCACAGCTTCCTTCAACACCAGGGCCCTTAACTTTGGGCAGGGGTGGTGTCAGTGCAGAGCCAGGTGGGCATCAGCAGTCACATCAGCCGCCCCTTTGAGTTTCACCAGCCGTGCAGCCTCCACTGGCCATCAACATGGGCAAGAGTCAGTGGTTCTACCAAGATCTTGAGCAGAAGGGGAAAATGGGGAGGGAGGCTCCTGAGTGAATTCTCCGAGCAAATGTGAGAAGATCCAGAACTCCTGGAGCTCCCAGGAGGACTTTCAAGAGGGTTAGGATCCTGCAGAATCAGAAACACACAGACACACAGAAACACAGACACAATTTGGTGACCTTGTTTTATCCTAGGCATGATGTAGCCTAGTTACACCCTGAAAAAACATAAGACTCTCTTCAGTTTTCTCATGCCTGCATGTCCATGTTATTTATTTTTTTTAACCCCATTGGACCCTCCCATCCCTCTACACACTCCCATCCTCACCCAGCCTAGCAGCCCCTCCTAGTTTCACTTTGTCTTTCCTCCCACAGGACTGGCATTTCTTTTTTTTCTTTTTTCTGTTTGCTTTTTAGGGCCAAATCTGATGGCCGCATCTGCAGCATATGGAGGTTCCCAGGCTAGGGGTCCATTCGGAGCTACAGCTGCCGGCGTACACCACAGCCACAGCAACACCATCTGAGCCTCATCTGTGACCTACACCACAGCTCACTGCCACATGGGATCCTTAACCCACTGAACAAGGCCAGGGATCGAACCCGCAAACTCATGGTTCCTAGTCGGATTCGTTAACCACTGCACCATGACGGGAACTCCCTCTTTTTTCTTTCTTTTTTTTTATGAAGCATTTTATTTTATTTTTTTAATTACTTAATGAATTTTATCACATTTATAGTTGTACAACGATCATCACAACCAAATTTTACAGCATTTCCATCCCAAACCCTCAGTGCATCCTCCCACCCCCCAACCTGTCTCATTTGGAAACCGTAAGTTTTTCAAAGTCTGTGAGTCAGTATCTATTCTGCAAAGAAGTTCGTTCTGTCCTTTTTTTAAAGATTCCACATGTAAGCGATAGCATTTAATGTTGGTGTCTCATTGTCTGACTGACTTCACTTAGCATGACAATTTCTAGGTCCATCCAAGTTGCTAAAAATGCAGGTATTTTGTTCTTTTTAATGGCTGAGTAATATTCCATTGTGTATGTGTACCACATCTTTATTTTCTCATCTGTCGATGGACATTTAGGAAGTTTCCCTGTCTTGGCTATTGAAAATAGTGCAGCAATGAACATCAAAGTACATGTGTCTTTTCCAGTCATGGTTTTCTCTGGATGGATGCCCAGGAGTGGGATTGCTGGGTCAAATGGTAGTTCTGTTTTTCACTTTCTGAGGAATCTCCATACTGTTTTCCATAGTGGTTGCACCAATTTACAATCCCAACAATGGTGTAATAGGATTCCTTTTTCTCCACACCCTCTCCAGCACTTATTGTTTGTAGACTTTTTGATGATGGCCATTCTGGCTGGTGTGAGGTGGAACCTCATGGTGCTTTTGATTTGCATTTCTCTAATAATTAGTGATGTCAAACATGTTTTCATGTGTTTTTTGGCTATCTGTATGTCTTCTTTGAAGAATCGTCTGTTTAGATCTTCTGCCCATTTATTGATGAGGTGTTTGAGATGTAGGAGGTGTTTATAAATTCTGGAAATAGGACTGGCATTTCTTTTGTGGACACCATCTCTTCTTCTCATCCTAAAGTCAGACCCAACTGACTCCTGTCTCTGCTCCTATGCCAGGCCACTGAGAGCTGCTGGAGGAAACCATGGAATCATATGTGGTCTCTGAGATCACCTGCTCCACAGCCCTTTGCTCAATCCTTGCCCGCTCTTGGGCTTTTCTCAGCCCCATTCTAGAGTGTTTCCCCCTCAACACGACCTTAAAGGACCACTTCCTTAGCTCTCTTTTCTCCTTACCCATCCTCTCCCACCACTTCAATGACCATATTTATACTAACAGACTATATTACATATTAATATATTAATAACTCCCCAATTGCAGCTCCACCCAAATCTGGATGCCTGAATGTGTATTTCACAGGGTTGTTAATAAAATCTGACATTTGGGGGGGGGAGTCTTTGGTGGTCTAGTAGTTGGAATTTGGTGCTTTCACTGCTTCAGCCTGGGGTGCAATCCCTTGTCGGGAACTGAGATCAAGCCACTGCACCCTGGTGGGGGTGGGGGGATGGAGGGGGTAACCCAATATTTTTTTATTTGATTAGCCACTGTGCTTGGTAAATAACATGGACCCTGCCCTTGTGAGTTCACAATCTACTGAGTAAATAGAACTAGGCAATTAGAATGGAGAGTATTGGCAGAGCTGAGGGAACAAGAGGAAAGACAATTGATCGAAGGAAAGTGTATCATCAGTGAGGCTTAGATTTGGCTCTGAGTGACAGAAAACTGCAAATCACAGTCATACAATCAGTCTGGAAATAACCAGTCCAGAGCTAGTATGGTGGGTTCATAACCATCAGCACCCCAGTGCTTTCTGTTTTATTGACCTACCATCTTCTGCCATCCTCAGCATGAAGCTTCTGCTCATTATCCAGGATGGCTGCTCAAGCTCTAGTCGTCAAAGTTGACATTCCAGACTATCCTAAAGAGGGTGAAAGCAGCACATTCTCCCTTTAGAAACAGTTCCTGGAGGAGTTCTCATCATGGCTCAGCAGAAACAAATCTGACTAGCATCCACGAGGATGCGGGTTTGATCCTTGGCCTCACTCAGTGGGCTAAGGATCCGGCATTGCTGTGAGCTGTGGTGTAGAACTCCAATTCGACCCCTAGCCTGGGAACCTCCATATGCTGTGGGTGCGGCCCTAAAAAAAAGGGGGAAAAAAAAGTAAAAATAAATAAATTTTAAAAATAAAAAATAAAAACAGTTCCTGGAGGAGTTCCCTGGTGGAGCGGCATGGTTAAGGATCTTGAATTGTCACGGCAGCAGCTTGGGTTCCTGTCGTGGGTGCAACCAGGGTCACTGCTGTGGCATGGGTTTGATCCCTGGCCTGGGAACTTCCAAATGCCATGGGTGAGGCAAAAAAGAAAAAAGGAAAAAAAAAAAAAAGAAAGAAACAGTTCCCGGAGGTTGCACAAAACACTTTTACTTATCCTTATAAGCCGTTGATCAGCACTGAGTCACAGAGCCACACCCAGCTGCAAGGAATTCTGGGAAATACAATTTTTACTCCAGGCTAAGAGCAGGGGTCTATGACTAAGGACAGGCAGGGTAACGGAAATTAGGGGGCAACTAGTATTTCAGCTTCAGAAAGCATCGTGATGCTTAACCTGACTTGTGGGGGGTGAAAATCAGAGTTAGCAGCCAGAGTAGCCAGTTTTAGTCAGTGGCCTGCAGAGTACCTTTTTTTTTTTTTTTTGGTCTGTACCTGCAGCATGTGGAAGTTCCCAGGCCGGGATCGAACCGCTGCAGTGACAACACTGGATACTTAACCCACTGTGTTACAACGGAACTCCCGTAGAATGCATTCTTGTAAATGCAAGTGATTCCAGGCATCTCCAGCAAGGAGCGATGGAAGATGCAGACAGGATTACATTATCTAGGGAGTGAGTGTAAGACGGGAAGCATGGCCCATTCTGAGGAAAGAGACACACCTAGAGGTGGGGCCGAGAGGAACCAACTTGCATTAAAATTAGGTCCCTCCAGAGATCAGCAGCCTGAATATGGCTGACTTAAAAGTGCCTAAACTTTGGAGTTCTCTCATGGCTCAGTGGTTAACGAATCTGACTAGGAACCACGAGGTTTCAGGTTTGGTCCCTGGCCTTGCTCAGTGGGTTAATGATTCGGCGTTGCCACGAGCTGTGGTGTAGGTCACAGACGCAGCTTGGATCTGGCATTGCTGTGCCTCTGGCATAGGTTGGCAGCTGTAGCTCCAATTGGACCCCTAGCCTAGAAACCTCCATATGCCGAGGGAGCCACCCTAGAAAAAGGCAAAAAGCCAAAAAATAAAAAAAATAATAAAAAGTAAATGCCTAAACTCTGAAGTTCCCTTGTGGTGGCTTAATGGGTTAAGGATGGCACAGGTTCCTTCTCTGGACGGGGCAATTTCCACAAGTCATAGGCAAGGCAACAAGAATAAGGAGAAGATAAAGAAGAAGGAGGAGGAGGAAAAGAAGAAAGAGAGGAGGAGGAAGTGCTTAAATGTTCCTTCTCCAGCCCAGAGTTTGCACTTAGCAGGGAGGCTCTGGAAGCCTCAGTTCAGGTAGTGGCAGTAAGGCCATTGGCCTCACAAGCTTCGACTGCTGGTCAAAGGCAAGGCAGCATTCATGTGAGCTGCCAGCTGCAGCATCCTTCCCAGACACATCACCAGGACTTCCAAAGGTTGTATTTATTTCCCTGGGCTATTTGCAGACATCAGGGCAGGGTAGTCAGCTGGGCGTGGAGCGTCTGGCTCTTGGGAGAACAGGCTCAACCCCCAGTAGGATTTGGTCCCTTCTGCCCTTCTCTGCTCTTGCAGCAAGTGGGCAATGACCTTGGCCCAGGTCACCTCAGATAATTCAGCAAGGATTCCCAGATATGCCAGTACCTCCCCACTCTCTACTGCCTAAGAGAGCTCTCCAGCTCACACTCCTCTAGTCCCCCTTTACACAAGGCACACACATCACATACAGACACACCAGCACACACTGCTTAGACCACATAGCCGGGTGAACATCTGTCTTCACATACACGGTTTTCCATACGCAAAAGTCATATACACACACCACATGCATGCTTACACATAGGCACAGCCCTCCAACCACGCACATCATTTATAGACACAAACTCCCTGCTTACAGGCATATATACACACTACATGTGATATTCTAACCTGTCTGTACCCACCACATACATCCACACCTACACAAGCACACACCTGCACGTTGCATGCAGACCCCCACTGAGGGTGGTTCCTGGGTTTAGGGGACAGGGTCCTCAAGTTCCCTCATCCATAGGAACCTTTGCCTTCTGAGTTTTGATGGGACAGAGACTCGGCGAGGCAACCGGAAGGGAGAAGGAGGCATCCTGCCTCCCCAGCCCAAATTTTACTCAGCCCACAGCAACAACGGAAGACTGGCCTTTCTCCCAGTACTCTATGGACTTGTGTTTGCACCTGACGTCAGGGACATGGAGTTCTGGTCAGGTAATCCAGTAATCCATTATGGTGCCTTGGCTCTGTCCCCACTGTCCAAGATGCCCTTGGGACAACAATCCCAGCCAGAAGCCAGGAAACAAGGCTATGCCAGGCCCCCCAGTGTCACAGTGGCAGCGGAGCCCTTATGCAATGGGCACTGGAATGTGCAGGTCCCTTGCAGGAACTGACCCAGTGGACCCGGGGAAAAGTTGAAGAGGACATTACGGTCATTGACATCTACTCTGTGCCGGTCACCATGCCTGGACCTCCTGTCTTATCTCCTGTCATTGTCACATCAACTCTTGTCCCATTTTTTTTCCTTCCTTTCTCCCTTCCTCCCTTCCTCCCTCCCTTTCTTTCTTTCTTTCTTTCCTTCCTTCCTTTTTTATGGCCACACCCACAACATATGGATGTTCCTCGGCTAAGGGTCGAATTGGAGCTGCAGCTGCCCGCCTGTGCTACAGGCATTGCAATGTGGGATCTGAGCCGCATCGGAGAACTGCACCACAGCTTGTGGCAACTCCAGATCCTTAACCCACTGAGCAAAGCCAGGGATCAAACCCACATCCTCACAGACACTATGTTGGGCTCTTAACCTGCTGAGGTAATGGGAAGTCCATTTCGTAAACAAGTTAATTGGGGCCCAAAGATCAGAGCCAGTAAACGTCAGGCTCTTGCTTTGAACTTGGGACTCTTAGTCCCCATAGCACTGATCAGGGCCCTGATATTGGGCTATGATGCCGCAGCCACGTGTCTCCAGGGCAGAAGCAACCCCAGAAGTGAACAGGCTGCATGGGGCTCTGTTTAATCTCTTGCCATTCTCTCTCCCTCCTTCCAACCTGGGAGGACTTTCAGTCCAGGAAAGCAGAGCTAGGGATTGGGAAGGTAGGAAACTTTTGAATATACTGCGAGTCTGGACCCAATGCTATAGGCTAAGCCCACACTGTTTCTAGATATTGAACCAAAGCTGGTCCTGGGTCAGAAGCTGGAAATAGAGCTTGAAACAGCTCAGGGCTAGAACAAGAGCTGGGGCTGAGCCAGGAGCCAGACCTGGAGCTGCTGCTGTTGCTGAAGTGAATCCAGGCCAGATCAAGGGCCAGAGCCAGGAGAGAGGAGTTGGTGAATGGAGGCTAAGAGGCTCCCAGCCCATGCTTACAAAACCTCCCCAGGATGTCAGGTTCTGTGCTGAGCACAGAGGGAAGGATACACCGAAGCTCACACTGCTCAGTAGGGAAGAGAGTCAGGAGCACCAAGCACTTTCATCCAAGGTACTCCTGAGTCAGTGAAAAGGCCCTCCATGAAGCTGGGCCTTTGAGGGTGGCAGAACTTTAGTCGGCAGAGAGGGATGGAGGAGAGAGATAGTGGTAGGCTGAGTTGGCAGTGGGTGCAAAGGTCCAGAGTTGAGAAAGCCCAGCCCAGGGCCTGTTCAGAGGAGTGTGAAGTGGGTCCTGTTTGGCTGGAGCAGCCAGGAGAGCAGTCAGCCCAGCAGGCCTGGTGACCTGTTAGGGAGTTTGCCCTTTATCCAAAGGGCAATGGGATACCAGGATTTCATTGGCAGGTGTTAAAAAGACAATGATGTGTTTTAGGAGAAGTTTCTGGCTGCTGATGTGGAGGAGGGACTGGGGTGGCCAGAACTGGAAGGCAGGGAGACCAAGGAGGAGGCTGATGGCAAAGCTACCGCGGAACATCACGGAGCCCACACTGGGGCAGTGGCTCCAGGACTGGAGGAAAGGGGACAGATTCAAGATGTGCAGAGGGGGTGGGATGGACAGGATTTGGTAGTCATTTTTTTTTTTTTTTAACTTTCTAGAGCCACACCCATGGCACATGGAAGTTCCCGGACTCGGGGTCGAATTGGAGCTGCAGCTGCCAGCCTATGCCACAGGCACCGCAACACCAGATACTTAACCCACTGAGCGAGGCCAGGGGTGGAACCTGCATCCTCGTGGATACTAGGCAGTTTCGTTTCCGCTGAGCCACATGGGAACTCTAGTAATCACGCTTTGATTGAATGTGAAGGAGAGGTAGAAGGCTAGGAGGACGCCCAGGGTAGAGCCCAAGTGTCAAGAAGACTGAGAAACCATCACGGAAGTGGGGCCACCCCAGGAGAAAGCATAAGGATGGAGTCTGATCTCCCATCATGTCCTCCTAACTCTGCCTCTCACCAACTGCATGTCCTTGGCATGTTATTTATGTTCCTTGAGCCTCAGTTTCCTCTTCTGTAGAATAAAGAATATTACATGTCCTCCACAGAGTTTTTATGAAGATAAATAAAACATGTGTGATGGTGTCTGGCATAGAAGAGTCAGGGCATGTTTCAGAGCTCAGCCCCGCCCAGCCCACGTCTCTGGCTCCCAAGCAAGATTGCCAGCCTCTTTCGAAGACAATCGAAATACCTCCTGGTCACAAGGGATGGGCCTCCCTGACTGACCTGTTGTGGTCCCACCATGTGGCAGCTCCAGGCTCTTCTCATCTCCCAGCTTCCCTTGGCTAGGCCCTTCCTCTGAGCTCTCCTTCCCAGTCCTGTCCCAGATGCCCACCAAGTGACCCTGGAAGGCAAGAAGGAGCTTCTTCTCCTTCTTTTTTGCTTTTTAGGGCCAAACTCACAGCATATGGAAGTTCCCAGCCAGGGGTTGAATTGGAGCTTAGCTGCCAGCCTATGCTACAGCCACAGCAACACCAGATCCGAGAAGCATCTTGCAGTTCACGGCAGTGCTGGGCCCACTGAGTGGAGCCAGGGATCAAACCCACATCCTCATGGATACTAGTCGGGTTCTTAGCCCACTGAGCCACAGCGGGCACTCCCAAGAAGGAGCTTCTAAAGGGCACTTAGTTGTCCTGAACTTGACTGGGGTCTTGCCCCACCTTATCCTCAGGGCTCTATCAGGCTCAGATCAGAGCTTGTCCTCTCACCCTGTTCTTCAGTCCACCTGCGGAGGGGTACTGGGGAGGGGTCCAGTGCTGCAGGTGGAGGGCAAGGCCCCCTGGGGAGGCAGCTGGACCCTCCTCTCCTCTTCCCTTTACATTTTCCAATCCCTTCAATGTCCTTAATCCCTTAATGTAAACAGGTCCTCACCATCCATCCCAGGCCTTCCGTTCTCCCCACCCCCCCGCGAAGGAATGATCTTACCCACTCCCCAGGCCTCCTGTCTCACCACTGACACATCACAGGGCTGGCTCTCCTCTGTCAGACCTCATGACTGATGCAGACTCTCAGACCCCACATGGCTAAAAACAGACCCATTCCCTCCTCCTCTGGACCCTCAGATCAGTGAGTGGGTTTACCTCCCACCCATTTCCTCAAGCCAGAAACCTGAACCTGTCACTTCTCTCTCCCCCATACCCCACATGCTGTCGATTCTACTTTCAAAATACCTGTCACCTGTCTGCTCCTTCTCTCCATCTCCATTCCACTTCCTGGTAAGGTCTCCACATCTTCCACCCAATCACTAGTGTCTAGCCAGCCCAGCTATGAAAACTCAAAGGACTTCAGAGCTTTTCTTGTTTCAGGGGGTTCAAATGGCAAAAAAATGGTCCCATTCTGACACATTTAAGTTTTTTTTTTTTTTTAGATGTCCCAGAAGGCAACATTTAAAAACCAGGGCAATCAATAACCACAATTTAAATATAATATATAATATCTGCCTTTCAAAATAAATTTGCCTGGCAGAGCCTTGCAACAGGGGAATTGCCCAAGAGGTTTTTGTTTTGTTTTTTTCTGGTACAACAATTAACACCATTTTGCAAAAGAAGTATGAAAATATGCTATAAATAAAGAGACTGCCTCTAGCATAATACTCAACAGCAGCTTATGAAACACAAGCTTCCCAGACCATCAATCTTTTAAAAAGAAGCCCAAATCTGAGTTTTAGATGAAGTGTCACAATTTTGAAATGTTGACAATCAGTTCTTAAAGTCTTTAAAAACCACTGTTCATGCCTCCAGTATGCAGCTTAGGGCCCCCTGTAGTGCACCCTGCACACGGCTCTTGAAATGGTCTTTTGCAATAATAAAAAGGATTTTGTTTAAAAAAACAACAAAAAACCTACACTTAAATGCTGACTGATTGCAGACATGATTCTAAGTGCGTCACTTGGAATTAATTTAATCCAATGGGCTACCTCCACTCACTTAAGTCAACATGTCCCCCACCTTCCCCCGCTGGAGGTCCAGAGTGGTTAAGTCATTTTCCTAAGTTAACACAGCTAGTGAGTGGAGGAGCCAGGGTTCTTACGCAGTCATCTGCCCACAAAGCCAGGACCTGTGAAGATCCTTGGGATCCTGGACCAGGTCCTCCTGCCCAACAGTTCAATAACTGATGCCTGCATGAATGAGCGAGTGCGTGAACAGAGGAATGAAAAGGCAGATCTAGGCTTCTCAGCCCAGTTACTACCTGCCTGAAATGACGCGGGCCCCGCCCCAGCAGCGAACGCCAAGAACGCGCGCCAAGGGGTCCGCGGCGACTCAGCAGGGAGCGGGCTTGCACAATGCAGGTGCCGGCTGCTCCCTCCCTTCCGCCACTTTGAGGCTCCCGGACAGCCCCGGCCACTGCTTCCTGCGCACACCCCCGAGGCCTGCGACATCCGGATGCCCGCCCTCCGGCCTGAAATCCCAGCCCTGGAGTCGGGGAGGGGGACGGCCCTCAGCATTTGGGCGGAGGGCTGCTTTCCAGTCCACTTCCTGGCTGTGTGCTTGGGACAAATCCGTGCCATCAGGGATTTGTTGCATCCTGGTCCTTCCTATCCCACGTCCGTTCCTTGACACACAGAGTCAAGGTGATCCAGCACCTACCACCCCACCCCTCCACAAATAGAATTATAATAGCTTCTGCATCAGGGAACACCTTCTCCGTGATGGAAGGTCCAGCTGAGGGCTCTACAGATAAACCTGGTTTAATCTTTGCAAGGGCCATGCGTGATGACTCTTCTATCCCTATCTGACAAGTGCGGAGACTGAAGCCCAGATCAATTACGTCCTTTTCTCAGAGCATGCAGTGAGGGGGCGGAGGAGCGCAGAGCTGTCTGACGCCAGTGTCTTGCTCGCTCCTACACAGTGTTCCGCGTAGCGGCTCCAACATTATGGCCCAGGGACTTGAGCCAGGCCTCGAAGACAGACCCAGGGGTTTCTTCCCTGGCCTCAGAAAGCACCTCTTCTTCCTCCTCCTCTTCTTTTTCTTCTTCTTCTCCTCATCCCCCCTCCCCTGCCCTCTCCCCTCCTCCTCCTCCTTTTTTTTTTGTCGCCCCACTAGGGCAGTTCCTCCACCAGGGATCAGATCCGAGCTGCAGTTGTGACCTACACCACAGCTGTGGCAAAGTGGAATTCACTGTGCTGGCCGGGGATTGAAGCTTTGAGCTGGCACTGCAGAGATGCCACCTATCCCGTTGTGCCACAGCAGGAACTCTGAGTCCCCCTTCTGATGGGGCAAAACTTTCTAGTGCTGGATGACCTCAGAACTTGCAGAAAGGCATGCCTGAGCGCCTAAGCGCAAAGAGACTTCAGGTGAAAGGAGTACATTGCACAAAGCCTGAGACTGGGAGAGGACCTTTAGGCTGAGCTCCTGCAACAACATGACAATGCTCCCCCCACTGCCCTGTCACTGAACCCCGCTACAGCTTCTGTCTGCCGAAATTGGGTCCTCCATCGCTGGGGACATCTCTGAGTGTTTGCCAAGACCTCTGTAAAAGCCCATCTTCCCTCTGCAAGATTTTTTTTTTTTTGGTCTTTTTTTGGGGGCCGCGCACATAGCATTTGGAGGTTCCCAGGCTAGGGGACCAATCTGAGCTGTAGCTGCCGGCCTAGGCCAGAGCCATAGCAATGCCAGATCCGAGCCACATCTGCAACCTACACCACAGCTCAAGGCAACGCCAGATCCTTAAGCCCTGAGCAAGGCCAGGGATCGAACCCGCAACCTCATGGTTCCTAGTCGGATTCATTAACCACTGAGCCACAAAGGGAACTCTGCACAAGATTTAATGTGGGAAAGGCCTAGGCAGTAATGTCCTGGTTAATATTTAACAACTGGATGGGATTTGGGGACATTCTGATTTGTAGCATTTGCAGGCTTCCACGGAGTTAATACTCCACCATGGCCAATGTCAATCTATCAACGTTGGATGAACCATAGCTCACCACTCTGTAGTACTTCCACCATAACAAACACAATAGATAACAGTAAAATATAGTAAAGTATATGGGGAATTATAAGTCTGGAGTCTCTTCTATCTTTTTTGTTCTCTCTCTCTCTTTTTTTAATGGCTGCACCTATGTCAGAAGGAAGTTCCCAGGCTAGGGGTCAATTTGGAGCTGCAACTGAGGCCTATGCCACAGCCACATTGGATCTGAGCGTCGTCTGCAACACATCCAGCAGCTTGTGGCAATGCTGGATCCTTAACCCACTGAGCAAGGTCAGGGATCGAACCTGCATTCTTGTGGATACTATTTTGGGTTTTCAACCTGCAGAGCCACAAGGGAACTCCTATCTTTGTTTTTTTAATATTTATTTAAACATAAACTTATATAACAGTTTTCAATGACCACGTGTAACAACCAGCTCTCACATTTCCAGAAAATGCAACCACCAGCTGGTACAATCAATTCCAGCACAGCACGGCACCTAGGTCCCTCAGGCCCTGGTCCTGGCAGCTCCATCCGCTTTTTCCAACCTCAGGACTTCTCCGCTCACGACTTAACATCTCTCTAGCCTGGGTTTCCCTCTAGTGGACAGAAGAGTCATTCCAGGTGATTCTCTGGCTCCACCTAGAGCTCAGAACCCAGTGCAGGGTGTGGGTGAGGTTTTGTCATCCCTCATGGAAACATTTTCTCAAGGGGAACGCACAGGGTTTCACAATTGCCCTTACGCACGAGGTGCTTGGTATTCCACCTCTCTGAGGGGCGGTGCCTGGAAGGCAGCTGGGTTTTAGCCATTATCCGCCTTTCCAGAGCTTCTCGAAAATCCCATCTCATGCCCCAAGTAACAGCTCAGGCTGGTGACGTCACCTTCCCCCACTCCCCGCAGGTCTATCTGTAAAAAAGGCAAACTGGTGAGAGCCCGTTTGTGTTAGGGATGAAGCTGTCACATAACTCACAGCCCACTGGTGGTGAAACATTGGTGAGGACAGGTCATCTGCGTTGGGCACATATGAGAAAACGGAATCAGTTAGAGGCAAAGCTGGGGCTCAGGACTTCCCCACTTGCATTATGCTTGGACTTTGCTCTTCCAGAAGAGAACTTTCCAAAGCACGGATAGATCTGTGTCACTCCTCCACTCCCAAACCTCCGATAATTCTCCGCTGCTTTCAGCTTCAGGACAAGCTTCTTAACCAGATATGCAAGGCCTTGATTGAGACCCCACATGTACTGTTTCCCTTGAATCTCCAAAGAAAGAAAGAAAAGAAAACTGATGGTTTTAAAATTCTCTTCCCGCCCTTTGCAAACAGTGTCTTATTTAATTCTCCAATACTGCTACTAGATAAGGATAACCACTTTCTCGATGGGAAAAAACCAGAGAGGCAGTACAAGTGTGATACTGCTTACAAACAGAAATTTTATATTTAGGGAGTTCCCGTTGTGGTGCAGCGGAAATGAATCTGACTAGGAACCATGAGGTTGGGGGTTCGATCCCTGGCCTTTCTCAGCGGGTTATGGATCCAGCGTGGCTGTGAGCTGTGGTGTAGGCCAGGAACTGTAGGTCCGATTTGACCCCTAGCCTGGAAACTCTATATGCCTTGACTGCGGGCCCTCAAAAGCAAAAAAAAAAAAAAAAAAAAAAGGAAAGGAAAAAAAAGAGAAATTTTATATTTAGCCTATTTGTCTTTGTTCTAGAAAGCTGTCCCTGTCTCTCTAGACCTGGATCCTTCCCCATGCTGGCTGCAGAGTGACAGTAAGTTCTCCAGAACTCATTTCTCATTGCACTCAAGGCAAGGCCACATTTCTTAGGGTTCTAAGGAAAGGACTGATTTTCAGTGAAACTCAAGCAGAGCCACAGACTTGGGATACGAAACCAGAATTTAATCTGATTACATTTTCTGGTGTTGACGCCAGAGTTCTTCCTCTCCCCGCCTTCCCCCTTTCTCTTCCTTAAGTCTCCCTTCTCATCTTCTCCCACCTTCACCCCCTTAACTTCCACTGGAATCCTAAACATCTTTAAGGCTCAGATCAAATGTCCCTCCTCCAGAAAGCCCTCTCAGACCACCTGGCTCAGGAATCTGCCTAATGAAAGTGAGAATTGTTGCGATTTGAAAGGAAGAACAGATTTCTGGCTAAACATAAGGACTGATCACATGTGTTTATCTCCACTGATTCCTGGAATTCCACTAAAATGACAGTAAATGGATTAAGAAAAATAGTATAAACTCACAGGGGAAGGGAATGACTATTTAATGGGTGTGGCTTTTCTTTTGGGGGTGATGAAAATGTTCTGGAAATAGTGGTAATGGTTGCACAAAAAAGAAAAAAAGAAAGAAATTTGAGACGTTGAACTGATACCTTGTACCATGCACAACATTTAATTCAAATGGATCAAAAACCTAAATGTAAAAGGTAAAACTCAAAACCTCTTGGAAGAAAACATAGGGATAAATCTACATGATTTGGGAGTTCCCATCCTGTCTCAGCAGTTAACGAATCTGACTAGCATGCACAAGGACGAAGGTTCAATCCCTGGCCCTGCCCAGGGGGTTAAGGATCCGGCATTGCCGTGAGCTGTGGTGTAGGTTGCAGACGTGGCTCAGATCTGGCGTTGCTGTGGCTGTGGCGTAGGCCAGCAGCTACAGCTCTGATTAGACCCCTGGCCTGGGAACCTCCATATGCTGCAGCTACAGCCCTCAAAAGACAAAAAAAAAAAAAAAAATCTCAGAGAGATACCAGTTTACACCTGCTATGAGGGCAATAACCATGATACTAATAACCAAAAGTAACAGTGTTGGCCAGGACGTTGAAAAATCAGGGCTTACACATTACTGCTTATGTAAAACAGTATAGCCACTGTGGGAAAGAGTTTGGTAGTTCCTCGAAAAGTTAAACATAGAGTTGCCACCTGACACAGCAATTCTACCACCAGGTACGCATCCAAGAGAATCAAAGATATATAGTCAAAGAAAAACGTGAAAGTGAATGTTGATAGCAACATTATTCATAACAGTTGAAGAGTGGAAACAACCCAAATGTCCATCACCGGATGAATGAGTAAAATGTGACATATCTACACAATGAAATCTTTTTCAACCATAAAAAAAGGGAAGTACGGATATAATCTGCAACGTGGATGAAACTGGAAAAGACAGTACTCAGTGAAAGAAGCCAGAGGCCAAGAGCAATGGATTGTATAATTCCATTTACATGAAATGTCCAGAACAGGCAAATCCATAGAGACATAAAGCAGATTTTAAAGGTTGCCAGGATGTAGGAGGGCAAGGAATGACTGGTTAATGGATATGGGGTTTTTTTGAGGGGGAATGATGAAAATGTTTTGGAATTAGATAGAGGTGATGGTTGTACAATCTGATGAATATTTATCAAAAACCACCAGATTGTACACTTTAATGATTAAACTGGTGACTTTGATGTTATGTGAATTTTACTTTAATTTTAAAAAAGAAAGAAAGAGAAGGGGTTCCTGTTGTGGCTCAGCAGGACTAGAACCCGACTAGTTTCCAAGAGGATGCAGGTTTGATCACTGGCTTTGCTCAGTGGGTTAAGGATGCGGGGTTGCTGTGAGCTGTGGGGTCGATCGCAGATGTGGCTCAGATCTGGCGTGGCTGTGGCTGTGGCTTAGGCCAGTGGCTACAGCTCCAATTTGACCCCTAGCCTGGGAACCTCATATGCCACAGGTACAGCCCTAAAAAAAAACAGAAGAAGAAGAAAGAGGAGGGAAGACAGGAGGAGAGACAACAGCAATTGAGAGAGGTGAAGCTGGAAACCAGATGGATAAGGGATTGGCTGCCTTAGAAAAAGGCCAGAGGAAGCTGAAATGTAACCACTTATCCAGGGAGTGGTGAGAGTGGGAGGGAAAAGTGTCAACGAGAAAGAAGTCTATTGCTGCGTCAGAACCCAAGGACAGCTCAGGAATGAGAGGAATGAAAGATATCTCTGAAGGCAGGTTGTAGGATGGGGCTGAAGAGAGGAGGCTTGAATGAAAGCATAAGGAGTTAGACTCCTAATCTCTTCCCTCAACTCTGCAACCAAGTGACTGTCCTCTTCCAGCTTGTCAGGAAATTGAGTTGAGAGGCTCTGGATTTGGGAACATGAGGCACAGCTGAGAATAGGAGTGACAGACTGGACTGTAATCAGAGGGAGGCATTTGCTGAACTATAAGACCCTCTCATCCCCTTCCCCTCTTGGCTCCCGGAACACTGGCAAGCAGGCTTGTAACCTGGCCCCTTATAGATTAGAGGACTTCTTTACATGGAAATTTCAAAACCTGCAGATAGAGACAGTTGAAGAGTTCCTGGTAAAACTGCCAGATACCTGCTTAATCACCTTTTAGTGAAGCTCTGTAATTGACAGATCCCGCCTCCCACTACACACACACACACACACACACACACACAGAGCTTTCAATCAGCTTTTAATACTTCACCCTTTAATACAAATAAAAACTGACAGCAAGGATCACCAGACATTTGATGAAAGCTTCTAACAAAATAACCAGAGCAAAGCAAATGGCGCGGGGGGGTGGGGGTGGGGACCAGCAGTGGGGAGAGGGACAGATTCTAAAGAAATAGAGAAAACAGGGAGTGAAAGAAACCTTTAAGATTTAGAATTAATATAAAAACTATAATTAATAGCCTCAGAGAGAAAAGAGGGGGGAAAAAGTGTGTCCATGGAAAAAGAACATTTAGGAAGCTACAAAAAGAAAACATTTAGGAAACAAAAAAAGAGTTCTTAAATTTTTTTAATATTGCAGGAGTTACCACTGTGGCTCAGTGGGTTAAGGACTTGACATAGTGTCCATGAGGATGTGGGTTCTGTCCTTGCTCAGTGGGTTAAGGATCAGGCCTTGCAGCAGTCTGTGCTGTAGGTCTCAGACACGATTTTACCACTAGTCCTCAGAACTTCCATAAGCTGCAGGTGCAGCCCTAAAAAAGAAAAAAAAAAGTTTTTAATATTGTAGTCCAAAAAATTAAGTCAATAAGCTTGGAAGTTGAGGAATCTCCCAGAAAGTAAAAGGCTACCAGGACAGGAGTTTCAGAAAGAGAGAAGAAAAGAAAATAGAGGGGATATTTTTCCAAAAAATTATTACAGAATGAATGGGTTTCCAGATATGCAAAAAGATCCTGCAATGCAATTCTGTCTCTCTCTCTCTTTTTTTTTTTTTTTTAAGGACTGCATTTGTGGCATGTGGAAGTTCCCAGGGCTAAATTGGAGCTATAGCTGGTGGCCTATACCACAGTCACAGAAACTCGGGATCCGAGTTGCATCTGTGATCTACACCAAGCTTGAGGCAACACTGGATCCTTAACCCACTGAGCTGGGTCAGGGATTGAACTTGCATCTTCATGCATACTAGCCGGGTTCGTTTCCACTGAGCCGCTAGGGGAAAGCCCTTGTTTTTTGTTTTGTTTTGTTTTGTTTTGTTTTGCAATTCAATGCTGACACTATCCAGAGTAGGCCAAGTTTCACAGGTTAAGGACACAGTCCTCCACAAAACTGCCCTCATTTCAGATGCTAGCTGCAAGTTCAGGGTTTCCCAGGCCACCCACACTTCTGACCAACTGGCTATAGACTCAAGGAGTTCCCACTACCCTCTGATGTTCAGTAATGAACTAGAACAACTCACAGATCTCATGAAAATGCTATACTTATGGTTACAGATATAATATGGCAAAAAAAAAAAAAGACAGAGAGTGAGAGAGATACAAATCAGGACCAGTCAAAAGAAGAGACACATAGGACAAAGTTTGAAGGTCCCAAATATGAATTTTCCAATGTCCCATTCCTGTGGAGTCAGAACAAATCACCCTCCCAGCACATGGATGTAGAGTTTTTTAATCAGGAAAGCTTACCTGAGCTTCAGTGTCCAGGTTTTTTTTTTTTTTGTCTTTTTGTTGTTGTTGCTATTTCTTGGGCCGCTCCCTCGGCATATGGAGGTTCCTAGGCTAGGGGTCGAATCGGAGCTGTAGCCACCAGCCTACGCCAGAGCCACAGCAACGCGGGATCCGAGATGCGTCTGCAACCTACACCACAGCTCACGGCAACGCCGGATCGTCAACCCACTGAGCAAGGGCAGGGACCGAACCCGCAACCTCATGGTTCCTAGTCGGATTCGTTAACCACTGCGCCACGACGGGAACTCCAGTGTCCAGGTTTTATTGGAATTTCATCACATAGGCATGACTGATTGAATAAGTGTCCACGTGGCTGAACTCAAACTCCAGGCCCCTTCCCTTTCATAGAGGTCAGACCGGTATCACATGGCTTAAAGTTCCAACCCCCTCATCACATGGTTGGCCTTTCCTGTTTGGCCAACCCCTGTCCTGAGTCATCTGAAACTATCTAGGGGACCACCGTGAGTAAGCTCATGGGCATAAACTATTAGGGCCCTGATAACAAAGACAGTCCTATCACTCTGGAAATTCCAAGAATTTAGAGGCTACCTCCTGGGGACAGGAGACAAGGGCCAGTCAAATTCTTTATTATACAGCAGACCCACACCAAAGCACAGCAGTGAAAAAAATTGGAATGCCAGAGACAAAGAGCACATCCTAAACTTGCCAGGGAGAGAAACTGGTCACATACGAAGGCTTGTAGATCAATTGATATCAGTCCTCTTGGGAGTTCCGGTCGTGGCCCAGCAGGGTAAGAACCCAACAAGTATCCATGAGGATTCCGGTTCGATCCCCGGCCTCACTCAGTGGGTGAAGGATCCAGGGTTGCCATGTGAGCTGTGGTGTAGGCCAGGAGCTGCAGCTCCATTTCAACCCCTAGCACAGGAATGTCTATATGCCACAGGTGCAGCACTAAAAAGAAGAAAATGATATCAATCTTCTCAATAGCAACACTGGTTGCTAAGAAACAGAAAAGCAATACTTTAAATTGCTTTTTTTGGGGGGGGGTTGTACCCGAGGCATATGGAAATTCCCAGACTAGGGGTCGAATTGGAGCTGTAGCTGCTGGCCTATGCCACAGCCACAGCAACGCCAGACCTGAACCATGTCTGTGTCTCAGCTAGCGGCGACACTGGATACTTACCCACTGAGAAAGGCCAGGGATCGAACCTGTGTCCTCATGGATGCTAGTCAGATTTGTTAACCGCTGAGCCACAATGGGAAATCCGTCTTTAAATTCCTTAGGGAAAATTACTTCTCATCTAATATTCCGTACCCAGCCAAACTATCAACCAATGAGGAGGGTATAATAAATGCAATTTCAGAAATGCAAGACATCAAAATTTTTACTTCCTAAGTCCCCTTTCCTAGACAGCTGCTGGAGGATGTGCTTCACTTATGTGAGGAAGTAATAAAGAAGCAGCAATGAGCTCCAGAAAACAGGGAGTCAACACAGGAGAGAAGCAAAGGGAATTTCCAGGAGATTTCAGGTAAAGGAAGTTGCAAAATGACAGCTATGAAGCAGGTCTAGAGATCATTAAGTTCAAATTGGAACAAAAAGACATAGTGCTCCAAGAGGGATGTTTCCAAGAAAAAATAGAACCTATAGATTGATAACCTGACTTTTTTTTTTTTGGTCTTTTTGTCTTTTGTCTTTTTAGGGCTGCACCTGAGGCATATGGAGGTTCCCAGGCTAAGGGTATAATCGGAGCTATTGCTACCGGCTTATGCCATAGCCACAGCAATGCCAGATCCAAGCCGAGTCTGCAACCTACACCACAGCTCAGATCCTTAACCCACTGATCAAGGCCAGGGATCAAACCTGCAACCTCATGGTTCCTAGTCGGATTCGTTAACCACTGAGCCACGATGGGAACTCCTACCCTGACATTTTTGACCATGTGAAGCAATCTTTGTAGCTCTGGTGGGAATGTGTAGTGTTAAATTCATATACACAGGATAATAGATCCATAGAAGTATCTACATTGAAATCTAAGCCCAAAAGATAAAAATACAATTTAACTCTGAAAAAAATTGTTGGAGTTCCCATTGTGGTGAATTGGCAATGAATACAACTAGTATTCTCGAGGCTTTAGGTTTGATCCCCCGCCCTGCTCAGCAGGTCGGGAATCCGGTGTTGCCGTGAGCTGTGGTGTAGGTCACAGATGAGGCTTGGATCCTGAGTTGCTGTGGCCGTGGTGAAGGCCGACAAGTATAGCTCCTATTAGACCCCTAGCTTGGGAACTTCCATATGTCTTGGGTGTGGACCTAAGAAAAAGCAAAAAAAAAAAATGTTTAAGAGAGGAAATATAATCAGAGTACTGCATATTCATATAGTCAAAATACTATAGATATGGAAATGAATACTTATTTTACAATTGAACTACAATTCTATTGGGAGAATAAGGGAACACCAAATATGTGGGTTGGGAAAGGAAATATAAGAGTTACAGCTTCTTCTATTTTCTTCTCTTTTCTTTTTCTTTCTTTCTTCTTTTTTTTTTTCATCTGCACCTGAGGTATGTGGAAGTTCTCAGGCCAGGAATTGTACCTGCACCAGGCAGTCATCTGAGCCACTGCAGTGCCATTGCCAGATCCTTAACCCACTGAGCCACCAGGGAACTCCTGCTCCTTTTATTTATTTATTTATTTATTATTTACTTATTTATTTTTAGGGCCGAACCCGAGGCATACGGAAGTTCCCAGGCTAGGGAATGAATTGCAACTACAGCTGCTGGCCTTTGCCACAAGCACAGCAACACTAGATCTGAGCCACATCTTTGACCTACACCACAGCTCACAGCAACAACAGATCCTTAACCTACTGAGAGGGGCCAGGAATGGAACCCGAGTCCTCATGGATACTAGTTGGGTTCTTAACCCACTGAGCCACAATGGAAACGCCTTCTTCTATTTTAAATGTCAATAAAATTTAAATTTAATAGGAATTAAAATTCCTCTTGCACTTCCTAGCCAATAACTGCAAGGAACAGTTATGTTGTTTATATGCCCCCCCACACGATATTTAAAATAGATTATCTGTATTGGTCAAAACATAGAAAGAAATATCAGGGACAGAAGTAGCTAAATCAGTAGTTGCCTTTGGGGAGTGGGAATCAGGGGTAGTGATGGCAGGATAGAAGACTGCCTTTTTTTTAAACCTTATCATATACTTAGTTGATTTTGAAAAATGTTGTGCATGTAGTATTTGAATTCAAAACATGCTTTAAGAAAAATAAAAATTAAAAATTGCAGAAAAACTGAGTGTCCCTAGGGTAGCATTTGTTACCTTGGTGAATTCATCACCATCCTGGGTCCAGACATCACTCAGAAACCAGAGCCGTTAGCCCTAAAAGCGGCAGCATCTCTGTGGAACAGACACACATTAACAGGGCTCATGAGACCGATATTTCAAATCAGATGCCAATTCATTAAGTTATAAGGGGAAGCAGGGCTTTGAAGCAGACTGGATCTTCCTGTTCGCTGATGAGTGTATTCTCTCCCTGTGGGCGGATCTACGTAGGGAACAGAGTGGTTTTCAGAAGGTTGCTTGGTGATCCAGAGCACGAGTGAAGTGGGGGGTGAACTGAGTGGTTTCAAAGAATGATGCCTCCATCTCTCTTGTTGCTGGACCAGCATCTTTGTCCCCAGACAGTGCCAGGACAAACACTCTGGTGATGGCCTTGACAGCCCTTCTGAATGGCACCTTCTTCTCTTTAGCTGCATTAATACCTTTGTTTAGGTTACAGTCTAGACTAAGCCTGACAGCTATTCTGTCTCCATCAATTGGACCAGCATATTTCTGCTTTAAAGCAGTAGAGGCTTGGATCCAAACAGGCAACACATTTACCAAACACCCACAGCCTAGATGTGCCAGGCTCTGTTCTAAGCCCTGGAATTACAGTGGTCAACAAGACTGCCATTTGTCCCTGCCCTCATTAAGCTTACAGTCTGGTGAGGACGTCAAAGCATGCACAGTGAAGGAGCAGCCTACCTCTCAGAAGACAACTTAATTTATCCTCTTTTTTTTTTTTTTTTTTGCTTTTTAGGGCTGAAACCAAGGCATATGGAGGCTCCCAGGCTAGGGGTTGAGTCAGAGCTACAGCTGCTGGCCTACGCCACAGCCACAGCAATGCAGATCTGAGCCGCGTCTGCGAGCTACACCATAGCTCACGGCAACACCAGATCCTTAACCCACTGAGTGAGGCCAGGATTGAACCTGCAACCTCATGGTTCCTAGTCTGCTGCAACATAAGAACTCCTATCCTTGTTCTTGAGGTGAGGCCACCCCTTGGTCGTCCTCAAATATTACCCTCTATCAACCATGGGGAGGGCCTGTTGAGTAAGGAATCTCATCTAGAGAAAGAAGACCCATTTTCCAAGCATATATTTCTAATCTCCCATGGGTTATATGCCCCAAATCCTTCCAATAAAGTGATTTTCTGCTTAAATTTATCTGTCACTTATAACCAAAAACTCTGGTACAGCAACCATTTCAGGCATCTGCGAACCAGAGAACAAGTCCATAAAAGGCAGTTCCAATCCCTCTGCCTTGAGGCTGCAACCAAACCTGCAACCTTTCCGAGCTGTGCCTTCCATTCAGCACAAATCGGTGTGGTGTACACAGGCTATCTCAATAAAATCTGGTTGCCTGAATCACTCAGGAAGTTCAGGCAGAAGCTGTTCTATGTATTGAGATTGCAAAGCTACCAAGAGCTAGTTGCTGCCTTGGAAGATGTCCCACATGCTCCTGACATACAGCAAAACTGAGGGTGTCATCTTCCTTGTCTTTTCTCTCAACCTATATATCAACTTACAACTGGTATCCCATGCTCCAACCACAATGAACTACTTGCACATCTCACATCCCTCTGCCAGGATGTCAACAGTGAGGAGTTTGGTGCTCTTAGACCACGGGGAGGGAGAGACAGACAGCAGGTAATCAGGCTGCTGTTTGTAGACCAGACCTTGAATGCCAGTTAGAGCATTCTAGATGTACGGGCTGCTATCCCAGGTTAGTTTCCTTGTTCTAAATAGAACGCTCCTATAGTTTAGCTTTTCCTCTTCTTCTCCTTTTTTTTTTTTTGTCTTTTGTCCTTTTAGGGTTGCACCCGTGGCATATGGAGGTTCCCAGGCTAGGGGTCTAATGGGAGCTACAGCTGCCGGCCTACACAGCCATAGCAACGCCAGATCCGAGCTGCATCTGTGACCTACACCCGATCCTTAACCCACTGAGCGAGGCCAGGGATGGAACCTGCAACCTCATGGTTCCCAGTCAGATTCGTTTCCCATGCGCAACGAACGGGAACTCCACTTTTCCTCTTCTATTGAAGGAAGTCTGCACAGAAGAGGACACAAGGCTTATACCTCCATCATTTTGAACAGACATGCAGAGCTACAAGCAAAGTTCCCATTTTACAAATAAGTAAACACAGGCTTCAAATGACTTGGCTCTACAGCTACCAAGTGGCAAATTGAAGGCTTGAAAGAAGTTTCCAGGACCGCAAATCCCCATTCTTTCCTCTACTAGTACAGCTCCTACAGCGAGTTTTGTGTGTGGTGTGAGGGCGGGGAATCTCAGCTCTGGCCTGGTCTTGGGGAAAAATTCTCCTTACCACTCACATCAGGGGCTAAGTTTGTTCTACTTGCCTCTCTTGGCCCAGTTCCCTTCACTAGATACTCTGTCTTCTTAAATTCTCACAACAATCCTGTGGGATATTACCATCCCTTCATTTTATAGATGAGACCAAGGCTCAGCAAGGTTAAGTTTCAGGATCCAAAGTTTGGGGTCCTCGCCACCTTACTTCGCTGAGGTCTGTCCAGGTTTAGGAACACTAGCTGATGAAACGGACCAGAGGGTGATGAAGCGGTTGCTGGGGACCAGTCCCACTTCAGGACCGAGGGCCACCAGGTGGCGTGGTGGACGTTTGGCTGCCCCCACCCTACCTCGCCAGACGCACCAGAACGACAGGAGGCGAGGAAGTAGGCTCGCGGGGCGGGGAGTAGTTCTCTTCTCCAGCCCAGAGTCTGCAAGTAGCGCGCGTTTCCCTCGGCCTCCAGGGGACCACCCGGGCCTCGCTCAAGAGTTACGCCCCCATCAGGCAACCGCCGGGCTGCATCAGCTTGCCGCCTGTTCTGCGCTCCCCAGTGTGCAATCCATTTTGAGAGATACAGGGAACAGAACAGGAGAGAGTAGCCACGATCCGGGCGCGGGGCGGGGAGCTGGGGGGGGCTGAGACTCCACCGCCCCCACCTGTCGACCGGGAGGGGCGGGGAAGGGCGGGGCTTGTCCCGTAGGGCCCGCCCCCGGTCCCTGAGCCCTGGGAGCGCGACGAGATATAAGGCAGCCGGGAAACAATGCGCCTGCATCTCGCGCTCCCGCGCCGCTCCTGGGAGCGTCCCGGCAGCCGTGCGCGAGTGAAGGCGGGAGCGCGCGCGCGGGGGGCGAGCTCCTGAGTGCGGGCCGCGCGCTCGGTGGCGCGCATGTGCATGTGTGCGGGCTGCCGGGCTGCCCCGAGCCGGCGGGGAGCCGGTCCGCTCCAGGTGGCCGGCAGCGGGAGCGAGGTGAGGCTGCGGGCGGCCAGGGTCGGGCGCCAGTCCCGGGGGGGCGGGCTGCAGGCTGCCTTTAGGGCACAGCGCGCCCCCGCCCGGCCCGGCCGGGCCCTGGGAGCTGCGCTCCGGGCGGCGCTGGCAAAGTTTGCTTTGAACTCGCTCCCCGCAGCCTAGACCGCGCGCAGTGAGCGGCTTCCTTGGGCACTCTGACCCAGGGCCGGGCTGCTCCGGACACTAGAGAAAGACGCGAGAGGTTGGGGAGGGAGAAGAGCCTGGCAGCAGGCTGTGCTGAAGGGCCGGGGGACGCCTCCCTCCCTGAGCCCGCAGCGGGGTCAGCACGTCCCCCTTCCCTCCCGCAGGGAGCGGACATGGACTTCGACTCGTACCAACACTATTTCTACGACTATGACTGCGGGGAGGATTTCTACCGCTCCACGGCGCCCAGCGAGGACATCTGGAAGAAATTCGAGCTGGTGCCGTCGCCCCCCACGTCGCCGCCCTGGGGCTCCGGTCCCGGCGCCGGGGACCCGGCCCCGGGAATTGGTCCTCTGGAGCCGTGGCCCGGAGGGGGTGCTGCGGACGAGGCAGAAATCCGGGGTCACTCGAAAGGTTGGGGCAGGAACTACGCCTCCATCATCCGCCGTGACTGCATGTGGAGCGGCTTCTCGGCCCGGGAACGGCTGGAGAGAGCGGTGAGCGACCGGCTTGCCGCTGGCGCTCCCCGGGGAAACCCGCCCAAGGCTCCCGCTGCCCCAGACTGCGCTCCCAGCCTCGAAGCCGGCAGTCCGGCACCCGCTGCCCCTTGTCCGCTGGGCGAGCCCAAGACCCAGGCCTGCTCGGGGTCCGAGAGCCCAAGCGACTCGGGTAAGGACCGCCCTGGGCCATCCAAGAGGGGGGCACCCCATGGGTGGCCAAACCTCTGCCGCTGAGGTCAGGCACTGGATCTGCGCAAGCCTTTCTGCCACCTCCCCCTTCCTCTGGCTGAAGCTGCCGGTGTAGCCCCCAGCGGTGTCTGTCTGGCACGTGGGTGTGTTAGTAAACAGTTTGAAGTAGTGGCGTGGGAGCCAGCGTCCCTTTGATGATGATTGGAGCCCCGGGGGACAAGGGAGACTGGGTGAGGCTTGGCACTTAGAGAGGACAATACTGGGATTGAGCCTTAGGGGATTTTTGTCCTCTAGAGGCTGGAAGTGGTCCCTTAAGGGTCACTCCAGGCTTGACTTTTTTTGTTGCTGTCTCTTTCCCTGGGAAACTCACTCCCCTAGGGAGAGGAGCCCCTCAGGAGCCTTTTGTGCAAAGAAGAAGCCTTCATCCTTTCAGAAACCTGGTCTCCTGCCTGCTTTACTTTAAAATGGCAATAATGGCTCCTCTTGCACCTCCGCCTGTTACTATGTGTACATCCACATCACCCCTGAAACAGGTATTGAAGGAATGACCACTCCCCATTAACAGATGGAAACACTGAGGCTTAGAAATAGGAAATCACCATACGTGAACCCCAGCTTCCCACCATCTAGCCAGCCTCCTTTGCCCAATCCTCCATCCCAACCAGGCACTTCTCTGATGTTTAGAGGTCCTCGGTGGTAGTTTATCTGAGAAAGGCAGCCACTTACCTTTTTGCTTTGGCCTGAGGTGAGAAGGTGTTCCTCTAGCTCCCTCCCAATTCATCCGAGGGCTTCAGCTACTTCATTTGTATTCAGCAAATGTTCACTGGCCCCTACTTTGTGCCAAGCCCTGGGCTTGGTCCTGGGGTCACAGATCTGGAGCTCCAGGCTTCTCTTCCCCATCCTTGAATGAATGTGTAAATGTCACTGAGTGCAGACTGCAGCATCCTGTGCCACCAGACTGTGTTCTTAGCCTAACCTCTTTGAGGTGCTCATGAGAAATACTGGGGAGGGTGCTTTTATAGGGTGCAAACTGAGGGTAGCATCAGGTAGATCAGGACAAAAAAACTCACTGTAGCTTTTAGGAATGACTTACATGACCATTTGGAGGGAACTGGGGAATGGATTTGGAGGTTGTCGTACACTTGAGGGGAAAAATAAGGATAATGAGAAGAATTAAAAGTCTTTTTTTTTTTTTTTGGTCCACCATATTAAGGTCATTTTTTAACCTTGCTTTCTACACTGAGACCTTTTGTTTGCTTAATGACTGGAATGGGAACTTTGAGACCAAGATACCAATAAAGATGTATCTCTACAAAGGCTGATGGAGTGGTAGAGCGGAAAGAGCATTGTTTTGGGAGTTTGGACATCTTAGTTTGAGATCCAGAACGTTACAAAGGTGATGTGTGGACTTGGCTGATCTGGATCTCGGTTTCTCCCTTTGCACTTGGGGGAGTTAGACCTGATTGTCCGGCCGAGGACATTTCCTTGTCTGGGTAGAGTTAGACACTACTCTTTCAAAAGGAGAATGGTGTCTTACATTATTTCTTGCTTAGGCAGAGCCTTCCCCAACGATGGGGTTTAACACTGAAATATTAAAAGTTTGGGATGTGGGGGAGCCTCTTGAATCATTTTCTGACCCGCCCTTTAACCTGAACCTGTTTGCAAGCTCCTGGTTCACTCACAGGCCACATGGCCCAGAACAAAATGCAACAGATTGCAAACAATGAGGGGGATGGGGAGAGTGATTGACGGCAAAGCTCAGCCAATAGGGGCTAGGGGCTGGGTACGACAGCATTCCAAACATGGCTTAGCCAGCCAATCACAGGCCTTGGGGCCAGGAGGGCTGAATGGTCAGGTTTTATTAATGGAGAAATAATGCGATTGTCCACACAATGGAAGGCTTCCTGACAAAGGGGCTCAAGCACCCTGATATGCAAAAGAGGCCGAGAACTGAGCTCTTCTGTTGTCAGGCTGAAATGCATTAAGGTTGCCTTCTGTGTGACGGCTGCAAAACGTGGGGAGCAGGAAGGTTCTTCCCTAATTGTCCCTCTCCTGGTTGGGGTCACCAAAGGGAATGATGGGGTCATGTCCAGGTGTCCCTGATGTTTTGGCCTTTGTATCAAGACATTGTTCCCCTGCTCAGTTCCTGCCCCCGGCCCAGGTAGCTTGGAAACAGTGGCTCATACCTTTGTCAAGTTCCTGCAGCTTTTGCCGACCTGTGATTACAAATCCAACCCTCTTGTGGTCCAGGGAAGGGGGTGGGGCAGGTGACCTATAAATGATGGATGACTTCAGAAACCCATTGAACCCAGGAGCAAAATGCTCCTAAGGGAAAGCCTTTCCCTCCCCTCTGTGGGTGAGGAGGGATGCGTTGAAGCCCTCCCTTCCCTGACTCTTCAGCTGAAAGGAATGGCAGAATAGAGAGGTGGGGGAATAATAGGATTTATAACTTGTGAAAAGTAACAATTCCCAAGTGCAGGCTGTGCTGGGCAGGAACAAAGGGCAGCTCTGCCCACAGACCCCTCATTTACAATTCTGATGGGGCATGAAAGAGCCCGACTGGGGAAGATCTTTATAGCTAAACTTTGTCCCAGGCCGATAGCTCTTTCTCTCTGTCCCCCCCATCGCAGGAGGGGGAGAGTCGGTGCAGACTGGGGGCTGTTGGCTTGGGTCTGCCTTTTGTTCTTATCTAAGCCTTGCTGTGCAAAAGGAAATTGGAGAATATTTTCCTTCTTGCTTATTTCCCCCCTTTCCTTCGCACTGCCCTCGTCCCTCGTCCCAGATGAATCAGCTGTCTTTCTCCTCACTTGAATTTGGTTATATCTAAATTGGGAAACCTTCACCTTCTTTCTCGGATGCAGGGTCTGTATATGTGTTTTTCACGGGGTGTGTTTCTTCTGTTGATGTCTCTTTTCGGACAGAGGGGGAAGAAATTGACGTTGTGACAGTGGAGAAGAGACAGTCCCTGGGTGTGCGGAAGCCAGTCACCATCACGGTGAGAGCGGACCCTTTGGACCCCTGCATGAAACACTTCCACATCTCTATCCATCAGCAACAGCACAACTATGCCGCCCGTTTTCCTCCAGAAAGCTGCTCCCAAGGAGAGGCTCCAGAGAAGGGCCCCCAAGCAGAGTCTCTGGAGAGAGATGCACCAGACGAAAAGGAAGAGGAGGCAGATGAGGAAATGGTGAGCCCCCCGCCTGTAGAAAGCGAGCCTCCCCAGACCTGCCACCCTAAACCCGTCAGTTCTGACGCTGAGGACGTGACCAAGAGGAAGAACCACAACTTCCTGGAGCGCAAAAGGCGGAATGACCTCCGTTCCAGGTTCTTGGCCCTGAGGGACCAGGTACCCACCCTGGCCAGCTGCTCCAAGGCCCCCAAAGTAGTGATCCTGAGCAAGGCTTTGGAATACTTGCAAGCCCTCGTCGGGGCCGAGAAGAGGATGGCGACGGAGAAAAGGCAGCTCCGGTGTCGGCAGCAGCAACTGCAGAAAAGAATCGCGTACCTCAGTGGCTACTAACTGACTCAAAAAGCCTGACTGCTCTGGCTTAACAAAGACCTGAATTTATTTTTTAACCTCCCCTCTCTCCCTTAGGAATTTGCACTTTTGGTTCCAGTGGGACAGCCTGGACAGTAGATCCCAGAATGCATTGCAGCCAGTGCACACACAATAGGGGCTTGCATTCTTGGAAACCTTGCAACCCAGCTCTCCCTCTGCCCTGACTCGTGGGAGCGCTGTGGCTTCTCTGGCACCTTTGGCTTCTCAGGCGGGCAGCTGACCGAGGAGCCTTGGGGTCTGCCTAGCTCACTAGCTCCGAAGAAAAGCCTGACAGATGCTATGCAACAGGTGGTGGACGTTGTCGGGGGGCCTCCAGCCTGCATGAAATCTCACACTCCGGATGAGCTTTAGGCTGGAAAAGGATGCTCCCACTGGTGTCTCTGGGGTGACGCTAGGACAGCTGGGCCTGGACGCTCTCCCTGAGGCTCCTTTTTCCAGGAGACATATGAGCTGTCTTGGGTGAAGACAAGCTCACAGACTTGATCAACATGGACCATTACCTCACTGTCAGACACTTTACAGTAGCTGGAAAGGAGGTGGAAACCTTTAATATATATATTCTGATGTTAGATAACAGCCCTCCTCCCACTCTCCATGCTGCGACCTTGAGAACATTTAAAGAGCTTGGCCCCTAGATTCTTTGTCTCAAAGCCCTCTCTCTGGGCCCTTTCCTCTGAGGGCTGAGGACTTTTTTGTTTCCTTCTGCCTTTGTTACGCCGTGGGCTCTACAGTACCCCTTTCCCACAGGTCAGAAATCCTTCCCCAGGACACAGGGAAAAGGGTCCCAGCCTGTGGCCTAGGAAGACTTGGAGTCCTGGCAGTGAACTCGTTCCCTGCCCAGGTATTTTCCATCTCGGAATCTTCTCGAGGCAGACAGCAGGCACCATGGGGGTGGGGTGGGGTCGGGGGGGAGACTGCACTGCTTCCTCTTTCCCACCTCCCCCTCACCTCAATCCCTGAGTGGTAGGTTTGTAGTTCTCCCAGGACCATGCAAACCTGTCCTTCTCATGCAACTCCAAGGAGCTCTGTAGCCACCCTTGGGCCCCCTGCCAGCCTGTCATGAGTCAGATCCCCTTCCCAGAATCTGGGCCTTACTGAAGTTCTTACTGGGAGAGCTGCTGGGACCTATCCAGGGCTCCAGCAGGCAAACTAGCTTCCTGGTGGGTTTTTAAGGAGCTTCCAGGAGCTCTGCTTAGCAGACCATGATGGATTTTACCCCCGCTGAACTCAGCCTCTCCAAGTGGATCCCAGGTGCTGCCTCCGGTCTGAGAAAGGCACCCAACCCAACAGGCTTCCTGTGGGCAACCTCAGGAGGCCATAAGCCTGGCCTGGAAGAAAAGCCAGCCTCCCCCAGAGCTCTTCCCAGGGCTGCAGTTCCCTGTGGGTTGTGGGTTTGAAAGTGGGGGAGGGGAGGATGGTGGAACACTGTATGGGGCTCTGGAAAGCCTGCTGCTACTTCAAACCTATTATGCATGATGGTCTGTTTCTGAGGTTGCTTCCTGGCCTCAGACAATCCCAGTGGAAGTTTGGGAAAAACCTCCCTACTTTCAGGAGCATGGTTCTGGGGAGCCAACTGACTTCTGGAACTGTCTTTGGAGAACAGGTGAGGTGTAGGTTCCTGATATCTCACCTGAACAACAGCTCGTGTTTTATAAGCTGCTGTTGGGTATTATGCTGGGAGCAGTCTTTTTTTTTTTTTTAATACTGTATTTTTGTATGCCTTTTGCAAAGTGGTGTTAATTTTTTTTGTACCAGAAAAAAATGGAGGCAATTCTGTTGCAAGAGTCTGATTTATTTTGAAAGGTAAGTTTACCTGCAATTTTGTATTTAGTTGTGATTACTGATTGCCTGATTTTAAAATGTTGCCTTCTGGGACACCTTCTAATAAAAGATTTCTCAAACATGTCAGGGTGGGGCAGTTTATGCCCACTGCGTCCCCCAGAACCAAGGAAAACCATTTCAAGGTAGGCACAAGGGATCTCTAACCATGTTGCTAACCTGGTCACTCCACTTTGGGTTCCTGAAATGCCATTTCAGACATGTCTAAACAATGTAGGCTCAGTACTCGGTCAACACGAAATTCTCTTGTGAATTGCAGAGTGCTGAATTTGTACTGGTTTTTGTTTGTTTGTTTTTTGTTCTGGTCTTTTTGCCTTTTCTAGGGCCGCTCCCGTGGCATATGGAGGTTCCCAGGCTAGGGGTTGAATCAGAGCTGTAGCTGCCAGCCTACACCACAGCCACAGCAACGCCAGATCTGAGCCTCATCTGTGACTTACACCACAGCTCACAGCAACGCCAGATCCTTAACCCACTGAGCAAGGCCAAGGGACCGAACCCGCAACCTCATGGTTCCTAGTCGGATTCGTTAACCACCACGCCACGAAGGGAACTCCTGAACTTGTACTTTAGAAGGCTTGAAATCCCGGTTCCACCATTGACTTGTTCTGCGCCTTTTCTTTTTAGCTCAAAGCTAAAAGCCCTCAGTGTCCTTATCTGTAAGATGGGGGTAAATGTTCCTTCACGGGGGGCATTTAATGGCGGGCATTAAATGAAGTACATTTTAAACTGCTTTTCTTAACTAGAAAGCCTTACATCCTTAAATTCTTTAGGGTGGTACTGTTCTTAACTTAGTGGTATTTGCAGGATATCTTTTTCAAAATTCTACGGGATTTGGTGGTGTGATGTGATTTTTTTTCCTTCTCCCTTGATTAATAAAGGAAAATGAAGGCTCCCTTTCCCTCCCATCCTTCTCATAAACTTGCTGTAAATGCAAAAAGGGAGAATTTTATCATTGCTATTCCTGATGGAGCGTTGCCTATATCTAAGTAGTCTGTCCCTTCCTACATATTCTGTCACATGCTGGGGCTCCAGAAGAGGGAACTGAGGTTCTCAGAGTGAAACATAACTGCCCAACATTACACAGTGAAGTAAATGAGTTGGGATTTGAAACCAGTTCTGCCGATCTCCAGAGCCAGAGGTCTTAACCACTGCATACTAACGATCAGCTTGTTTTTGTTCGCATGGGGTGTGTACAGGGAATTTCATCACCTAAATGCTTGCTGGTACTGTCTCTCCTTGGGGCCACTGTGCCTGCCACTTATTGGGATGAAATGGAGGAAATGTTCCATGACCCACCACTCTGCTGCATTTCGGGCTGGGTGGGTTTGTCTTGTCCAAGAGAGGTGCCTTCTGGGACTGGGAAAGGAAAACAGTTGCTGTTTAGAAAGGCCATGAGCATCCTGGTGGGAGAAGGCCACTTTGTCACATGTAATCCTGCCTTACGGCTGAGACCTAGGTACATTGCTTACTTGCATTCCTATGGAGCCTGAGTTGAGTCCAAAAGCTACTATAAATTCCTCACATTAACAAGAGTTCCCTTGTGGTTTAGTGGTTTTAGGATCTGGCGCTGCCACTGCAGTGGCTTGGGTCATTGCTGTGGTGCAGGTTCAATTCCTGGCTCAAGAGATTCTACATGACGCAGGAGTTTCTGTTGTGGTTCAGTGGTTAATGAATCTGACTAGGAACCATGAGGTTGTGGGTTGGATCCCTGGCCTTGCTCAGTGGGTTAAGGATCTGGTGTTGCCATGAGCTGTGGTGTAGGTCGAAGACAAGGCTTGGATCCTGCGTTGCTGTGGCCCTGGCATAGGCTGGCAGCAACAGCTCCGATTCAACCCCTAGCCTGGGAACCTCCATATACCACAGGAGTGGCCCTAGAAAAGACAAAAAGCCAAAAAAAAAAAAAAAAGATTCTACTCGACGCAGGCACAGCCAAAAAATAAAAAAGATTCCTTACATTTATAAAGTGACCATCACAACCTGAAAAGTTAGCAACACCTGCCACTTGGTACTGGAGCTCAGAGAGGTTTCCTGCTCAAGGTCACAGAACAAAATCAGAATCCCCAGCCCACTTTCCTGTCAGGCAAACTTACCAGTCAACCTCCACTGTTCCTAGGTCACCAAACCCAGGTGATAGAGAGGCTGTTTAATAAAAACAGACTTGGGCTACTGGGAATCTTTTCTTACAGCTTCATTTCCCTCTTTTAGTTATAGTCTCTCTGTTCCCAGTGTGTTCATCCTTCTGGTTTTTTAGTTTGGTTTTGTTTGTTTGTTTGTTTGTTTTAGGGCTGCACCTGTGGCATATGGAAGTTCCCAGGCTAAGGGTTGAACCCAAGCTGTAGCTACCGGCCTATACCACAGCCAAAGCCACGCCAGATCGGAGCCAGGCCTTCGACCTACACCACAGCTCATGGCAATGCCAGATCCCTGACCCACTGAGAGAGGCCAGGGATTGAACATGCATCCTCATGGATGCTAGTCAGATTCTTTTCTGCTGAGCCGCGATGGGAACTCCTCATCCTTCTGTTTTGAGGCCATTTGTCAAGAAAGTAATTTGAAGGGGTTCTCTCCCTTTACTAGATCTTGAAAGAATTCACAGGTCCTCAATAAAATAGCAGGGACTCCTAGGTACAGGTACTAACACCCACACTAATATTGTTTCACTTTATCTTTTTTTTTTTTTTTAATGGCTACACCCATGGCAAATGGAAGTTCCTTGACCAGGGATTGAATCTGAATCCGAGCCTCAGCTATGCTGTGACAATGCCAGAGCCTTTAACCCACTGCACCAGGCCAGGGATGGAACCCATGCCTTCACAGTGTCCCAAGTCACTGCAGTCCAATTCTTAACCCACTGCACCACAGCAGGAACTCCCGTTTTACGTTTCTTAATTTTCACAATAACCTGGAGAACAGGGTGGAGTCAGCCCCATTCCATAGGTGAGCAAACTGAAGTTTAGAGGCATTTGTCTGAGCCCAGACTGCTAGTACCAACTGGCTGACTCTAAGCTTCAGCTCCTCTGAGTCTGACACTGCTGAGAAAGGAGTGGGGGGAAAAAAGGCATCTCCTTGGGGGAAGGGAGGGTGCTTCTGGAATGTGAAGTATTTTAAGCTCCTTCCTAGCTCACTTCTGCAGACTCCTACCTCTATCTTTGTCTGAAAATAGCCAGAAGTTTATTCCTGGATTTCAGAGAGCAATTTCCACAAATTAGGTTTCCCCTGAATAGTACACCTAAGGGCCTAGGTGCCCAGCTTGGGGACGTGGATGCAGACACTCAGGGACAGCTGAGAAGCCACACTTGGCGTGGAAAAGAAAGGCCATCCTCTCCATTAGCCAATCAAAGGCTAAACTGAGTGCTTAACTCCTGCCTCCACTGGCAGTTATTTTGGGGAACTGAGACAGGTTGAACTACCTTAGAAGTGCTGAATTTGTCTTAAGAGCCCCTGGGGTCAGGATATTTTAGAATGGGCACTGTAGGAGAATGGGTGGGGTAGGGATGGCTTTGTTGATCTGGAAAGAGATAGGGAGCATGAGAGAGGATTCTAAGGATAAGATAACCAATTGGGAGATGACTCGTGACTGGGAGGGTAGAGGGGAAGTGTCTAAATGTATCAGCTGGAGTTTCCTTGGGGTGTGGGCACTTCCACTTTAAGCTCAGTGGGCAGCTCTTCTTAATGTCTTTATGTAGAATTACTGCCAAAGATGGCGGCCCCATCGTGGCTCAGTGGTAACCAACCCCACTAGTATCCATGAGGACTTGGGTTCAATCCCTGGCCCTGCTCAGTGGGTTAAGGATCTGGTGTTACCGTGAGCTGTGGTGTAGGTTGCAGACACGGCTTGGATCTGGCATTCCTGTGGCTGTGGTATAGGCTGGCAGCTGCAGCTCTGATTCAACCCAGAGCCTGGGAACTTCCATATGCCGTGGGTGCAGCACTGAAAAAAAGAACCACTGCCAGAGGGATCAGCCCTATTAAGGCTACCATTCTTTTGTCGAGGAAATCTAAACATGTTCTTAAGTCTCTAATTAAGTGGGTTATTAAACAATTAGACTCAGTGCCAGGAGTTCAGTAGGTGCCCAGGAAGTAAGTGCTGGATCACCTCCAAACTTGTGGGAAGCAGGAGGGGTAAGGATTCTCCCACACCAACAGCTTTGTGACCTGGGACAAATTATTAACCTCTCCCAGCCCCAGCTTCCGCATCTGTAAAATAGGTATAAATCATAGCACGTGCTTCTTTGGGTTGTTGTGAGCAATATTAAGTGCTCAGTAAATGATTAGTATTATTTAAACCATTTAACAAGGCCCACCTAGAATACAGATTAGTCATATGTGAAAGGTGATAGAAAGAACTGGTAAAATGAGAAGTCTTCCTAGGTGTATTTAAAGTCATCTGGAATGAATATATTAATGCCTTGAGAGGCAGTAAATCATCATGGAAGGAGTAGCCAGGGTTTGGGGAGACTGAGATGAGCAGAGGAGGAAAGGAGGGCAAAGACCTGAGCCTCTGACTGGTCCATGGCATCCCATGACCCATGGCAGGCCCGAGCAGTGGGTCTGTGATGCTGCTGCACAAATGAGCCCTCCATTTGTCCTTACTGGGCACTGTAGTGTCTTCAGACTGACCTGGAGTCAGTGAATCCGTGCAGTCATTAAACCTTCTGATGCCTATTTTGCTCAGGCAGTGGTTCTCCAACATGAATGGGCCTTAAAAATACACCCATCGGGAGTTCCCGTCGTGGCGCAGTGGTTAACGAATCCGACTAGGAACCGTGAGGTTGCGGGTTCGGTCCCTGGCCTTGCTCAGTGGGTTAACGATCCGGCGTTGCCGTGAGCTGTGGTGTAGGTTGCAGACGCGGCTCGGATCCTGCGTTGCTGTGGCTCTGGCGTAGGCCGGTGGCTACAGCTCCGATTCAACCCCTAGCCTGGGAACCTCCATATGCCGCGGGAGCGGCCCAAGAAATAGCAACAACAACAAAAGACAAAAGACAAAAGACAAAAAAAAAAAGAATACACCCATTGGAGTTCCCACTGTGGTGTAGCAGCTTAAGAACCCGACTAGTATCCATGAGGATGCGGGTTCGATCCCTGGCCTTGCTCACTGGGTTAAGGATCTGGTGATGCTGTGAACCATGGTGTAGGTCACGGATGCAGCTCAGATCTGGCTGTGGAGTAGGCCTGCAGCTGCAGCTCTGGCTGGACCCCTAGCCCAGGAACTTCCATATGCTGTGGGTGTGGCCCTAAAAAAAAAAAAGAAAAGACTCTATCCACCCCCAAAACCCTAATGCAGTAGGTCAGGCCAGAAATCTATATTGCTGAGAAGCAAGCAAGCAGGGAGGTGGACTCCTGAAGTCACATTTAGAAAAACACTGGAGGAGTTCCTGTCGTGGCGCAGCAGAAACGAATCCAACTAGGAACCATGAAGTTTCAAGTTTGATCTCTGGCCTCGCTCAGTGGGTTAAGGATCTGGTGTTGCTGTGAGCTGTGGTGTAGGTTGCAGACACGGCTTGGATCTGGCATTCCTGTGGCTGCGGTGTAGGCCAGCAGCTGTAGCTCCAATTAGACCCCTAGCTGGAAACTTCCTTGTGCCGCGGGTGCAGCCCTTAAAAAAAAAAAAAAAAAGAAAGGAAGAAAGAAAGAAAGAAAAAGAAAAACACTGACATAAGGGTTGGAGCCAGGTCCTGTGGAGATAAAAAAATACTTAAACAAGTGGCATAGTATAATGGTTAAGAACGAGGGCTTGGGGTTGCTACTACCTAAGTGATATTTGGGCAAATAAGTCAAACTCCCTGCATCCTAGAAGTTTCCTTCTTTTCTAAAAATGGATATAATATGAATACCTACCTCATAGGATTGGTGCAAAGGTTAAATAATTTATCACATGTAAAGCACTTAGAATGATGCCTGTCACATGGTAAGAGCAATGATCTATGAAGCGATGGTTTCTTATGGAAGCTTATGAGCGTGCAAACATGACACAAAATAAGGCAATATTGTCTCTGAAGAGAGCTGCAAGCCTCAGAAGAGGAAGCAAACCTTTTGGAGTCATCCAGAAAGTTCTTGTTAGAAATACTGTGACTTCAACTGGAACTAGAAGTCCCGGCAGCATTTGGCTAAGAGGAAGGTGTTCTGGGCTAAGGGGGTAGCTTTGGGGAAGAGAGGGCTGGGAAAGTTGTGTGGAATCTGGGGAAAGGGGAGGAATCTGGTCTGAAGGCTGAGTGGTCTTCATTTTACAAAACCAGAGGGACTGCTCTCAATTTCGAAGAGGATCCTTTCAACAGCCGACATCCTCTGTGACTCTTTGAAATAGGGAAGTCAGGAAAAGAAACTGATTGTGGTTTGGGACACAATGAGATTGAGGTGATGGGGTCATCCAAAATAGAGCACCCAACAGGAAGTGGGAAATGTGACATTAAAGCTTTAGAAAGGGGGTTGAAATGAAGATACAGATTTGAGACTCATCAAGATACAAAGCTGATGAAGGCCCACAATCCCAAGCCACAAGAAAGAGAAAGGGCCAGAGAAGTAGAGCAGAGGGCTTGAAGGAGCCATGAGATGAGAACCCGAAAGAACCTCTGATAGCTCTGCATCTTTCTCCCTTTTGCACCTCCCAAATTTGATTTAGTACCCTTTTGGGGATCCCTGTGCACGTGCAGGCCCCCTTGGAGATCTGGGAAGGCAGGGAGTGGGCTCCCTTTGAGAACACTCTGGTGAGCTCTGGAGCAAACTCTGTAACACAACTTTAGGTGTTGCATAAACCCTACCACATGCTGAGCTCTACTCTCTTCTTCCTCTCCCTTGTTTTAAGCCATTCTGAGGCTCCCAGATTTGAACTGGTTAATCACCACTGGAAACAATGCTGGAAACAGCAAATCACCAGACCAATGGAAGGTGTTGCAGCTGCGGTTACTCACAGGCACTGTACTGGGTTGTATATTGTTCCCACTAAATTCATGATTATCCAGAACCTGTGAGTGTGACCTTATTTGGAAATAGGATCTTTGCAGATATGATCAAGTTAAGATGAGGTCACCCTGGATTTCACGGTGAGCCCTGATCCAATGACTGGTGTTCTAAAGAGAGGAAATGTGGACAGAGATGCACAGCAGAGAAGATGGCCATGTGACATAGGTGGGATTGGAGTCATGCTGCCATAAATCAAGGAATGCCATGGAGGATTTCCCGTCCTGGCATAGCAGAAACGAATCTGACTAGGAACCATGAGGTTGCGGGTTCGATCCCTGCACTCGCTCAGTGGGTTAAGGATCTGGTGTTGCTGTGAGCTGTGGTGTATGTAGGGTGTAGACTCGGCTTGGATCTGGCATTGCTGTGGCTGTGGTGTAAGCCGGCAGCTGTAGCTCTGATTAGACCCCTAGCCTGGGAACATCCACATGCCAAGAGTGTGGCCCTAAAAAGGCGGAAAAAAAAAAAAAAAAGGGAATGCCATGGATTCCCAGCACACACCAGAAGCTAGAAGAGGCAGGGAAGGACTGAATCTTCCCTAGAGGAAGCATGGGAATATGGCCCTACTCATACCTCGATTTGGGGCTTCTGGACTCCATAACTGTGAGAGAGTACATTTCTGTTGTTTTAAGCTACCTGGTTTGCAGTTGTTTGCTACAGTAGCCCTGGGAAACAATTATAGGCACCAAGTTCATCATGAAATATTCCTTCAGGAAACATCTGTTCCTTGGACTGCCTAATTAGGATGTAGGTCGGGCTGCAAAGACTTGAGTTGTACCAAAAAGCTAGTGTCTGTCTTTGACTCAGCTCTTACCTTGGCAACAGATGTTTCAGGCTTCCCGTGGCACATTCCTCCTCTTGTCCTGTTTGTCACAGCATCCTCTAGAACTCCAAAAAGTTCAAACTTTCTGGGGGCTCCACATTGTTTTTTGGCTTTTTGGCTGTGCTCGTGACATGTGAGAGTTCCAGACAAGGATTGAAACGGCGCCACAGCAGTGACCCTGAGCCATAGCAGTGACAGTGCTAGATCCTTAACCACTAGGCCACTAGGGAACACCCTGATGCTCCACTTTGAATGAACCTTCTACTCTAATGGCTTCAGCTTTACCTTCTCCCTAAATTTTTTTTTTTTTTTTTGGTCTTTCTGCCTTTTCTAGGGCCGCTCCCGCAGCACATGGAGGTTCCCAGGCTAGGGGTCTAATCAGAGCTGTAGCCACTGGCCTACGCCAGAGCCTCAGCAACATGGGATCAGAGCCACATCTGTGACCTACACTACAGCTCATGGCAACACCGGATCGTTAACCCACTGAGCAAGGCCAGGGGTCGAACCTGCAACCTCATGGTTCCTAGTCAGATTCGTTAACCACTGAGCCATGACTGGAACTCTCTCCCTAAAAAAATTTTAAGTAAATTATTTGAAGTATACAGAGGATAGGAAATAACAACACCAATGGGTCATCACCTAGACTTCCCCTCTATCTTTCTGCACTTCTCACTTTCTCCTTTTCTGTCATCTTCCCATGCTCATCCCACCCCACACACTGCTCTCAATTTCCTAAAGAAGGTGAGACAACCTAGAGGTTGCCCAGGCTGACTACATATCTGCCCCTAGGGTATGGCACACACACACCCCAAGGGTAACAATAGTTGGCTAACTGTGGACTTTCATAAGGGCAGGCAAGGAGTTCCCATTGTGGTGCAGTGGTTGATGAATCCGACTAGGAACCATGAGGTTTCAGGTTCGTTCCCTGCCCTTGCTTAGTGGGTTAAGGATCTGGCGTTGCCATGAGCTGTGGTGTAGGTTGCAGATGCAGCTTGGATCCTGTGTTGCTGTGGCTGTGGTGTAGGCCAGCGGCTACAGCTCCGATTCAACCCCTGGCCTGGGAACCTCCATGTGCTGTGGGAGCGGCCCCAGAAAAGGCAAAAAGACCAAAAAAAAAAAAAAGAAAGAAAAAAAGGGCAGCCAAGAATGATTATCTTCCGAGTAACTTGACTCTTCTTTAGTACTTTATTCCTGCATTTTAGATATGTTCTTCCAGACCAAAACTATCCCAGTGTTTTTGCCTCTTAAACTAGAATTAAAAAATTTAAAAAAAAATTTTGGCCATGCCTGTGGCATACAGAAATTCCTAGGCCAGGGAGTAAATCTGCACTGTAGCAATGACCCAAGCCACAGCAGTGACAATGCTGGATTCTTAACGGCTAGGCCACCAGGGAACTCCTAAACTAGAATTTCTTTTACCCCAAATAATCTGTAAGCAGTGGAATATTTATTATTTATTTGTCTTTTTTTTTTTTTTTTTTGTCATTTTAGGGCTGTACCCATGGCACATGGAGGTTCCCAGGGCTAGGGGTGGAATTGGAGCTGTAGCAGCAGGCCTATGCCACAGCCACGCCACGCCAGATCCGAGCCGTGTCTGCAACCTACACCACAGCTCACAGCAACGCCAGATCCTTAATCCACTGAGTGAGGCCAGGGATTGAACCTGTGTCCTTATGGATGCTAGTCAGATTCGTTTCCACTGAGCCACCAGGGGAACTCCTAAGCAGTGGAATATGTTGAAGATGGGCTTCCTTATCTTCCACCTCTAGATATACACACAGACTTTAAGGGAGAGTTATCTTTCAGAATAGGTTGAGATGCTTCCTATCTGGCCTCATACAAGGCAGAGAAGGATCAGAGCTAATACTTGGGCATGACTACAACTGGCTTTCCTGACTCCCTTTTGTCACCTTTTGTCTCCTTATTACTCCACCAAGCTTCCTATTAGAGGGTTTTATGTTGTTTTTAAAAAATACTCATTAACTCCTAATCATAGACTTGAATTTCCCAATTTTCTCTTGAAGTTCATCTCTCCAATTAGGATTTCAAGTTACAGGTTATCTTTCAGGAACAATTTTTAGTATAATTTAAAGTTGAGAATATCATTAGGGAGACAGAGGTACAAATAAAATAGCCTAAAGGTATTAAAAACATGCTTCCATTCTCCTTTGGTGGGGTTGGCAGAATTACCATGAATGGAAATGGTACGATTTTTCTTCTTACTTCTCTTAATTTATTTTGGACCACAGGCTCCATTCTGATTTAGGAGTCTTTCCTGCTCAGTATTTCAGTGATAATTCTCCCCATGGTCTACAGGATCCCTGTTCTCTTTGTTTCTATAGCAACAGTCCTGTGTTGCTTGGCTAGAAGCAATTTTCTGCTGCTATGGTGAAGCCCCATTTTTTCATTCCTTACTCCCCAGTTGCCTTGGTAACCAGCCTCTCCCTCTTCTGGTCTCTCAGTGGTAAATTCCACCTCCCTCTGTTTCTCTCTCTCTTGTAACAGTCACCTGGTCATGACTTGGACAGTGCTTTCCCATCGTGAGTGAGCCTACCCTGTCATGGTCAGATTGTCATCATGAAATTAGCCTCCCTTTTGCTTTATTTGCATCATTTCTCCAGCCTGCCTTCTGTCTGATGGTTGTCATGGTAACCATACCCTCGGAAAATCTCCAGGCAAAGGTTCTACAGTTAACAACCATCATGTGAGAGTGTCTGCCAATATGTGGCCACACATCTCGATTTTAAAACTAGCCCCAGGCGGTTAGCACAAATTGGAGAGAACAAGGCTTTTGATCAAAGCAGGCTGGATTGAGAAAAGGAGGACCCTGGGATACATGGACTACAAGGTTTAGGCTGGGTCTGCAAAAGTGGCCGTTACGCCAATGGTGATCCAAATGTTTGAGAAATGTATTTATTGGCAATCATTCCAGGCAGGTCTGTCATATACTGTAAACATTCAGGAGTGATTCCTTCCACCCAAGGGTGATAGGACTTGAGAGCTAGGCAGAGCCAAGTAGTAATCTCAGAGAGAAAGCAATTAGAACTCTTAAATTGGCTAACAAGGGGTTAGTAGAAAAGGTATTTCGGCACTTTTCACACGTTACTGAACATTTCTATGCCTTTAGGCTGCTGCTCTTACCTCTTTAGTGTGGCAGATGGGGTGTTACTATTATAATAATACAAAGTGTTCAACAAATGGTGGTTATTATGTGTTAGGGCATTGTAGCAAGCACTTTTCAGACATTACTTCATTTTCTCCTTATGGCAATCCGAGAGGTATTTAACAATGAGAAAACTGAGGCTAAGAGGTGAAGCTAATTGTGTGAAGTCATGCAGCTGATAAGTGGCAGTGTTGGGATTAGAACCTAGGTTCATCTGATTCTAAAGCCCTTTCTTTCCTTCCTCCCTTCCTTCCTCCCTCCCTCCCTTCCTTCCTCCCTCCCTCCCTTCCTTTCTTTCTGCCACCCCGAGGCACTCAGAAGTTCTCGGGCAGGGCTCGAACCCAAGTCACAGCAGTGACCAAAGCTGCTGCAGTGACAAGAATGGGTCTTTAACCTGCTGTACCACAGAAGAACTCCTTGTGGGTTGTTCACATGCTTGTTCTTTCTCTGTTTTCACCCCATCTCTTTTCTCCTTTTACCAAAGAGATGCAAAATTTTATTCTGCCCTCTGATTGTGTCTGAGCTTGAGTTTGGGATGAAAACATTAGAGCAGCCGCCCTTGCCTGAGAACTAGGCAGATCCAATCCTGGAGAACGCCACACCTCTGAGCTCATTGGCTTTAGCACTAGGTAGACAAGCCATTCTCTTCTCCATTAAAAATTGTTGGGTGTCTATTGCGTATCAGGTACTGCGCGAAGCACTGGAGATACAGCAATGACCTAGGCAGAATCTGTTCCTTGCCTTTTATAGGACAGTCTGGAGTGAAAGTCAGACAATAGACAAGAGGTCTGTGTAAATTTCATACTGTAAGCAGTCCTGTGAAGAAAAAGAACTGGGTGCCGTGAAAAAAGCATAAGAATAGATCTATTTTAGATACGACTAACATCCCCCACTTAAAAGACGAAGTAGTTGAGGTTCTCACAGCAGTTCGTTGATAGCAGTCACATCGGGAGCTTCAGAGCTTGGAAGCTTGTCCCCTTCGCTAGTCACCCTCCCTACCGTACCTGAGGTCCGCGCCTGCGCATTAACGGTTGCCATGGGGACAGCTGCTCCAGCGCAAGCGCAGACGTCTCTAAGATGGCGGCTGTGGCTGCTGCACGAGCAGTGTCTGTGGGCCCGGGGCTCCGGGACCTGAAACGAACGCTGCCTCTTGTAGTGATTCTCGGGGCCACAGGGACGGGCAAATCTACCCTAGCGCTACAGCTAGGCCAGCGACTTGGCGGCGAGATCATCAGCGCTGACTCTATGCAGGTATGACAGTGCGGCTGTCCCCGGCCTGTGCAATCGGAGGCCGCGTGCAGGCCTCTGGCCGAATGGATACGCTTGGCGTGGTAGGGGGTGAACCCCGAGGCTTGTGGGGCGGCGGGGTGGGTGAAGGACGCCCAAAATGACCAGACGCCCACTCTGTGCCAGACGTCGTGCCAGGTGTTTCACGTCCATCATCCCATTTACTTTTTCACGACATTGCTGTTGGTTGTAGGTTATATTATCATCTCCATTTACTGATGCGGGAATTAACCTAGAGAGGTGAAAACGGTTATCTCCACGTCACGTAGCGAATACGTGGCGGAGATGGTATGTGAACCTACAAGGTTTACATATAGGCGTCCAGTAAATAACTTTTTGAATGAAAGTTATTCCTGAGCTTTTGCCATTTAGAGTTCCCAGGATAAATCAGTTACTATCTACGAGTCTCTGCTGAGGGAATGGAGCAGGGTCGATAGTCGGGAGACCTGGATTCTCGTCCTGAATCTGCCTTCGCCCACGTGACGTAAACATTGTTAACCATGGTTTGGGGGACGTTCTGTATCTGTGAAGTGGTGAAAATGCCACCTACCTCACAGGGCTGTAATGCTTCATAAGTGAGATCACGCGAGTTAGAATGAGGAGCAAGGCGGCCTGTCCTGAAAAAAGCCAGGAGTTCGATAAATGCGTGTTGCAACTGAGATTATTAACTTACTGACTGATGGGAGTCAGGAGGTTTTGCCCTCTTCCTTGAGCCACAGGGAGGCCCAGAAGGAGTGTAGTACACGTAACACCTGGCAGCATTTGTGCTCCAGTTGAGGGTGGTGACATTTGAGGTAAATATCTGATGGAGGAATTACAAGCACTGTTTGTTGAAGAGAATTTAGTTAAGAGTTTTCACAGAGTAAATGAGATGCTTAACCGGAAATGCCTGGTGCTGAACCTAACACCTGATAGGTACTCAACAGGAGGGGCAGTCCTTCTTCCCACTGTACCCCATAAGCCTCCAGGCATGGTTTCTACTCTCATTAATTCATTTGGGGGCACAGCCATCAGCACACTTCAGATGATTAGGATAATTCAACAAATATTTTTTCGAAACCCCTACTTTGTGCAACTTCTACTTTTTTCTTTTCTTTTTTGGCTGCTCCTTGGTATATGGAGTTTTCAGGTCAGTGATCAAGTCCATGCCACAGTTTGTGACCTATGCCGCAGCTGGGGCAATGCTGCATCCTTTAGCTCACTGTGCTGGGCTGGGGATCAGACCCGAGTCCTAGTACTGCAGAGACCCATCGATCCTATTATACTATAGTGGGAGTTCCTACTTTGTGCTGGCTTTGAGAGACAGGCTTTAGCTCAAATCCCAGCCATGTCTTTTAAAGATATGCAACTTCAGCCTGACCTCTTTGTGTCTTTGTTTCTTCTGTAAAATAGGAAAAATAAGATCAACAACGTAATCTTACTGTGATGATTAAACAAGATTAATAAATATGCGAAGTACTTAATATAATTTCAGGCATGTAGTAAGTGCTAAAAATATGATAGGTATTATTTTCTGCAAGGTCCACAAGACAAAATTGCAGTCTTCACAGAATCTAGCTAGTCCAGCTAAACATGAAACAAAGCAAGTTAATAAATGTTCAGACTAAGATATTAAATGATGCTTTGCAAGGTGTGGGGAGGGGAGAGACTACAAGTATTAGATTTTATGATAAACCATAGGATTTCTGAGAAGAGAGAAATCAGTGAAGGCTAATATAGTCATGGAAAGCTCTATCAAAAGAGACTTGAAGGATAGGTGAATTTTGAATAGATGAGAAAGAAAGGCATTGTATCAAAGGAAGGAACATAAATGAAGATTTAGAAGGTGAAATGTGCTTAGTGTGAATGTAGGACAGTGAAAGGAAATTATTCAACAGGTATCGTACATATTGTGGAATGGGGGATAAGTAACATGATGCAGTGTGTTAAGAAGCATTCATTGTGGAGTTATAAGGATCCAGCGTTGCCGTGAGCTGTGGTGTAGGTAGAAGACACGGCTTGAATCCCGCGTTGCTGTGGCTGTGGCGTAGGCCGGTGGCTACAGCTCCAATTAGACCCCTAGCCTGGGAACCTCCACATGCCGCAGGGGCGGCCCTAGAAAAGATGACAAAAAAAAAAAAAAAGAGAAGCATTTATTGTAAGCACTATTATGATAAATTGGGTTTGGGGGCAGGTGAGAGGGGCATACAAAAGTAGCCAAGAATGTAGTAATAATAGATCTTTGGCCTGACTTCAGACTTGAGTAATATTATATAGGTTTCAGTAAGATGGTATTTTACTGACGATACCTAAGGTCCATCCCAGGAGTTCCCTGGTGGCTCAGTGAGTTAAGGATCTGGCATTGCTTGCAGCTGTGGCATAGGTTGCAGCTGCGACTTGGATTCGATCCCTGACCCCCAGGAACTTCCATATGCTTCGAGTGTAGCAGAAAAAGAAAAAGGGGTCCATTCCAGTCTTTTTTTTTTTTTTTTTAAAGGGCTACACCCTTGGCATATGGAAGTTCCCAGGCTAGGGGTCCAATCAGAGCTGCAGCTGCTGGCCTGTGCCACAGCCACAGCAACACCAGATCCAAGCCTTGTACACAGCTCACAGCAACACCAGATCCTTATCCCACTGAGCAGGGCCAGGGATCAAACCCACATCTTCATGGATACTAGTCGAGTTCATTACTGCTGAGTCACAATGGGAGAACTCCCATCCCAGTCTTAATGTTCTAAAATTGCTATAATTCTGAGTTGATGTGCTAGTGAATAGAAGGGAAGAGAAAGATGTAACATTCTGGGTGGTAACATGTTAGTATGAGTTGGTCACTGATGGGCAAGAAGACAGCAGTGCATGCAGTTATGTGCCTGGAAGAGTATGATGAGCCTGGAAGTCAGATCTGGCGGGCACAGGGGAGGGTGGCAGCAGGACATTGATAAGGAAGGTCTCGTGGATATGTGGAGAATGCAACAAATATGATCCCACTTTAGGACTCTTACACTCAGAGGTTTCCTCTGCTTGGTGGGCCTCTTCCCCTCTGTAAGCATGTGGCTTGCTTCCTCTCTTTGTTCAGATCTTTATTTGGATGTCACCTTATCTAGGCCTTCTCTAACTGTCCTGTTTAAAACAACACATTGTTACTCCCTGTTTCCCCCTCCTCCTCGTATACTACAATAGTCCTTGTCAGGCAAATGTTCTCAAGAAAACATCTTAATTTTACATCCTTTTTTTTAAGTAAGTTAGTGAGTTCTAACAATAGGAATGGTTCTAGCAATAGGAATGGTTATAGCTTTGTAATTGTTATCTTTTATTCAGAAATGTTTCTTTACTCATAGTGTTGTACCATAAGGTTGAGCTTGCTAGAGGTCTTGCCTGCTGTAAAGTAGGCCACATCAGTTAGATACTAGATACTGTGCCTTGTGTAGTGCTGATGATATGGTAGATCCTTAACATTTGATGAAATATTTGTTGACCTGTCTTATTAAGACGGCACATGATAATCCATTTAGATTCTTCCTGTGGTTGCAAACTAGAGTATGAGAATTAAATTTCTTTCATCCATGGGATGCCATGAGGATTGATTAATGTATGAAAAACACTTTGAAGATAATTGTGCTTTCTGAATTGGTTATAGGTTGTTTCATTTTGATTATACCTTGGATATTCATAACATTTCCTCTTGGACCCACTGGAAAGCTTTGACCTTTGATTTTTACTTTTCAGTTCAAATAATGAAATAAAGTATTGTTGCCACATTGATTGTGTGGGTGTACACAGTTCTTCAGTTTTCTACCTTTGCTCACCATGCCCATGTAGGGTAGTGCTATGGTTGTTTTTTTTTTTTTTTTGCCAATGGAAAAAGATGATACTTTTCAGTGACTTGTGGTTGAATCAGAAAATTTTTGGTAAGCATATGAACAAATGACATCCCATTTTTTTTTTTTTTTTTTTTTTGCTTTTTAGGGCTGCACGCATGGCATACGGAAGTTCCTGGGCTAGGGTTCAACTCAGGGTTGCAGTTCTGGCCACAGCCATAGCAACTCGGGATCCGAGCCCCATGTGTCACCTACATCACAGCTCGTGGCAATGCTGGATCCTTAACCTGCTGAGCGAGGCCAGGGGATCAAACCCTCATTCTCATGGATACTAGTTGGGTTCATTACTGCTGAGCCACAATGGGAACTCCCCTTTTTTTTTTTAATTCTTTTTTTTTCTTTTTGGCCATGGGATGTGGAAGTTCCCTGGCCAGGGATTGAACCCATGATGCCACAGCCGAAACTCAAGCTGCTGCAGTGACAATGCCAGATTCTTGACCTGCTATGCCACAAGAGAACTCCATGACACTTTTTTTTTAATGGCGCACCTGCAGCATATGGAAGTTCCCAGGCCAGGGATTGAATCTGAACCACTTCTGCGACCTAAACTGGATCCTTTAACCTCTCCTGTGCTGGGCTGGGGATGGAACCCGAGCCTCCACAGCAACCTGAGCTGCTGCAGTCAGATTCTTAACCCACTGCACCATGGTGGGAACTCCTCCATGACTTTTTTTTTTAAGTTTTTAAATTATAGTTGATTTATAGTGTTCTGTCAATTTTTGCTATACAGCAAAATGACCCACTTACACATACATACATTTTTTCTCACATTATCTTTTGTCATGTCTCCATGACATTCTTTTTTTTTTTTTTTTTTGCTTTATAGGGCCGCACCCGTGGCATATGGAGATTCCCAGGCTAGGGGTCCAGTCGGAGCTGTAGCCGCCGGCCTGTGCCAGAGCCACAGCAACACAGGATCCGAGCCGTGTCTGCGACCTACACCACAGTTCACGGCAACGCCAGATTCTTAATCAGAAGCAAGGCCAGGGATCGAACCCGCAACTTCATGGTTCCTAGTCGGATTCGTTAACCACTGAGCCACGATAGGAACTCCTCTCCATGGCATTCTTAATGTTGGAGTTAATCTGTTTCTTAAAGAACATTTTCAGTTTCAATTAAATCCACAGTCATAATAATAACTTTGTATAGCACTGTTATAAAATGCTTACATCTGCTTTTTTATCCTCGCAATAAATTTATGATAGATATTATAATCAATTCACAGTTAAGAAAACAGATCCAAGGTCTTACAATAAGTAGCAGACCTAGAGTTGGACATGGATTTCTATTTCTATGCCCAGTGCCTTATCTGTATCCAAAGTTATCATCCCTTTTAGATGAGGCAGGAGCTGTGGGATTCAATCATTAGAGAGTATTTAACTTCTGTTGCACCTTCACAGGAATGTGCTACATTTTGATCAGTCTATAAAATGTATTTTCCTTTCTTTCTCTTTTTGTTGGCCATGCCCAAGGCATGTGGAAGTTTTCAGGCCAGGGATGAAACCCATACCACAGCAGTGACAACACCAGATCCTTAGCCCACTGAGCCACCAGGGAACTCCAGTATAAAATGTATTATCATATTGTGAATCTTAGTGTGGATTCATAGTCGTGTCTTTTGAGTTGAGTGTTGAGCTGAGTCGTGGCCACATGAGGCATTGCTTAGGAGACTAAAACTTAACTGCAGCTGAGATATAATTTAATGTCAGTAATTTGATAATATCAAACTGAGAGTGTTTACTGGAACAGAGGGGAAATTAGGCCTTGTGGAGAAGCTAGACAGGACAGTATATTTCCTTGTCCTAAGAGCCACACAGACCAAAGGGTTACCAAATGAAAGTGTGGCAATTAGGAAGTTTTTCAAGTTTTCAAATTGCTCTTTCTAAAAACCAATATTTGAATTTTAATAATCCTTTTTGGAATGCTGCTCAGAATTTTGTATTTCAGAAGTGTATCAGTAACCCAAAAAGGATTGTATAACACTACCTCAAATCTTAAAATTGGGGGCTTCCCTTCATGGCTCAGCAGTATCCTGAGTTAGTATCCACGAGGACAAGAGTACGATCCTTGCCCCGCTCAGTGGGTTAAGAACCCGCGTTGCTGTGAGGTGCATTTAGTTTGAAGATGTGGCTTGGATTCTGAGTTGCTGGGGCTGTTGGTGTAGGCCAGCAGCTGCAGCTCCAATTCAACCCTTAGCCTGGGAACTTCCACGTGCTGCAGGAGCAGCCTTAAAAAAATGAAAAAAAAAAAAAAATCTTGAATTGTCTTGCACCTCATGCTTTTGTCATCTCTTCGTCCTACCTTAACTGTAGGGTCATCCCAAGGCAATCCCAGCAGGGCAGTTCCCATCAGGGAAAGGTGCTTGTTTTTATAAACATAGAAGAAGTAAGTGCTCTAAGTATCGAGGTAACTTCTTTGAGGTAAAACCACAATGGGGTGTTAAGGATAGTGTGTCTAGGGTGATAATATTGTCATGAAACCTGATAGACAGTGGCTTGCTTCTGTAACCACGCACGAACTGTGGTCCTGCCTGGCCTCTTGCTTCTCATTCTTGTTTGAATGGTTTGAGTGGTTTGTTGAGTGGGAAGTCAGAACCAACTCTCTGAGGGATGCCTTGCTCAGGGACCTCCGCTGGGCTTAACTCTGGGTTTTTTCATGGAAGGTCTGACAAAAGTGAGAAACAACAATTGTGTTTAATTTTCTGAGTTTTCCAAACCCCATTTTCACAAACCGGAGCAGCATAAATATTTTCGGCTAGCAGTAAGAGTCTCAATTCAAGGAGGCACAGGTAATACAATTCCTGTTTTCCAGGATGGAAAAACTGAGGTAGAGAAAGATTAAAGAGTGGACTAGAGATCATACTGCAAGACAGTTGCACACCTGGGAATTGGATCTGGGTCTTGTAACTCATGTAGTGTCTGATATATTGTGGGAAGGTGATACTGAAGGTCTACTTTTCAGTCTCTTTTTCTTGGCCTGTCAGCTCAAGGTACAATGAATGCATCGCCTTCAGTAACTGGATGAAACATTGTACTGAGAAATTTGGAGGCACTTGCCAAAAGATGTACAATGAGTGCCTAGAAATACAGACTACCAACTATATGCCCAGAGAAAATAAACCAAGTGTTCTCTTTGGGTTTGTAGAGATGAAGTCTAAGGCCTTGGTTCTTCAAATCCTGTGGAGAAGCAGTAGTCAGACATAGGCACACAGTTCCCGTGTGTTCGCCTAATCCTACAGGAGGAGAAGCAAGTTATTTTTGGCAGCCTGACTAGTAAGCAGGCTGTGTGTCATCTAATAAACGTTGAGTTCTGCATTCTTTTTGTCTGCTTTGGGGCATGATTGAGGAGCAGTGTTTTTTACCAAAGGACCACTTGTCTGAAAGCGCTCAAGGGAGCTCTGGGGTGCATGGGGGAGGGGTGCAAAAAAAGAGTTGAGATAGTGGATCACCGTGGCTTACAAGGACATGGAAATGAAAGTTAGGAGAACCTGTTAACTAGGAGAGATGAGGGCTGTCCAGAGTGTGCTTGCCACAACTGACAGAGGCAATCTTTTAAAATGACTGAGCCTGACAGGAGGCCAGAAGGAAATCTCAAAAATTTTGACTCATCTAAAATATATATGGTGATTTCTAGGTCCTTTGGTTCACCTCCATTGTGAATGAATTTGGTTTTCCTTTGGCTACAGTATTAAGCTTGGGTGGGTTATACATATGTATTCAGTTTTTAGCAGTTGTGGGAAGAACTGCTTTCCTTGTATCCGATCTCCTCTGTGATACAAGGAAAGAACAGCAACTACTGGCTAAATGGGAGACCACAGGAGTGCACAGATGGGACTAGCAGATTCGGACTTGCGAGGATTAGGTGCTGCCCTGATGTTTCAGTGCCCAGGGCAGGGTGTGGAAACAGCTCCACTTCCAAGAAAGAATATATGTTTGAGGGGTAAAAGTTATTTGGGGTATATGGGAATTCATCTGTGTGCTCTGTGTATACTCCAGTGTGGCTTAACCGAATTGGTTTGTGGTTTCTTGTGTAGTTTGTTGGATTCTTTAGATACATTTTGAATTAGACCAGGGTCCTGTTTACCTCTTTGCTTACCTTTGGGACTCCACTTGCTCACTCCTTCCTCATTATGGCAGCTAGAGTTCAAACTCTTACTACTGTACCCTGAATAACAATAATAACGCTGGGAATAATGATCATAATAAAACACATGCCAGGCAGTGTTCTAAAAGTTTAACGTATTATTTCGTTTAGTATCCTCACCACAACCTTATGAGGTAGGTGCTATTATTATCTTATCCCTACCAAAAATTACTTTCTTGAACCTCATCTCTGTGCTATTCTGTGTTTTTTCCTCCATCTTCCCCTATTTATTCATTCATCTTGCATCCCATTCTTTTCCTCTGTATCACTGTATACATTTTATCAGGCAGTGAAGGAAAAAGAACATTCCTGACAAAAGAGCGGCATGAGCAAAATAAAGGAAGAGTAAACGTGCATGATATGTTTCCAAGGAATGACTAGTAATTATCTGGCATAGAGGCTACTTGAGGGACAGTCGTCAGAGGTGAAACTAAAAGTATAAACCTTGGGAACAAATTGTAGAGGCCCTTGAGAGGGATGCCATGAGGTTTGGGATTTTAAACATGTGAGTGATAGAAAATCTACTTCATAAGGTGACTCTGATGTGGGTGGAGAGTGAGTTAGAGAGAGACAGTTTAGGATCCTGTTAGATTAGCCTGTGTGAGAGAGGCTGGAGTTGGGCTGTGGCTGGGAAAAAGAGGTCATCATTTTGACATTTTGGAGAGAGAACCAATAGGATTTTGGTTATAGAACTGGAAGCATAGTGAGAAAAAATAATGGAGAACGAATTCTTTCTGTGTTTGAAAAAAAGGTGACATGCTAGTTTAAAAAAATCCAAGTGATGCAGAAAAGTACAAAGGAAATATCACTGTAATCTTAGCATCCGGAGATAACCATTTTAACATTTTGTTGCACATCCTCCCAGACATTTTGTTTATGTATCTGTGCGCATGTGTATGTGTATTTTTTCAATTTTTAAAAATAGTGAAATACATATAAAACTTACCGTTGTAACCATTTATTTTTATTTTATTTTTTTTTTTTTTGCCTTTAGGGCTGCACCCATGGCATATGGAAGTTCCCAGGCTAGGGGTCCAGTCGGAGCTACATCTACTGGCCTATGCCACAGCCATAGCAACTCGGGATTTGAGCCTTGTCTGCGACCTACACCACAGTTTATGGCGACGCCAGATCCTTAACCCACTGAGCAAGGCCAGGGATTGAACCCACAACCTCACAGTTCCTAGTCAGATTCGTTCCCGCTGCACCACAATGGGAACTCTCCCATTGAAACCATTTAAACTGTAGAGTTCTATGGTTATTAAATACATTCATAATGTTGTATAACCATCACCTCCATCCATCTCCATAACTCTTTTCATCTTGTAAAACTGAAACTCTGTACTCATTATAGGCTAACTGTCCCTTCCTCCTTCCTTCAGCCTTGGCAACCACCATCCTGTATTCTATGTCTGTGGTTTTGACTGCTCTTAACTACCTCATATAAGTGGAATTATATAGTATTTGTCTTTTTTGTGACTTGCTTATTTCACTTAGCATCTGACAATTTACAAAATAGTTGACCAGCACAATTACTTAGCATAATATCCTCAAGGTTTATCCATGTGATGTGTTTTAGCATAAATTGTCTCATACATTTCATGCTGTTCTGTATCCTGCTTTTTTTCTCTTCACGATATTTTTTGGATATCTTTATGTGTTAATATATATAACTCTACATCAGTGGTCTCAGTCTGCGGGTAATTTTGTCCCCCAGGGGACGCTTGGCGTCTCTGAAGACGTTTTTGTTTTTTGTTTGTTCATTTTGAGTTTTTTTGTGTTTTTAGGGCCATACCCATGGCGTACGGAGGTTCCCAGGCTAGGGGTTGAATCGGAGCCGTAGTAGCCAGCCTGTGCCACAGCAGTACACATCCGAGCTGCATCTGTAACCTATACCGCAGCTTGTGGCAACACCAGATCCTTAGTCCATTGAGCGGGGCCTGGGATCCAGCCCACATCGCATGGATACTAGTCAGAGTTCTTAACCTGCTGAGCCACAATGGGAATTCCATGGAGATATTTTTGTTTGTAACAAATAGGAAAATGGGTTCCTGGCATGTAGTAGATAGAGACCAAGACTGCTGCACAACATCCTGATATGCATAAAAGAGCTCTTTACAGCAGGGAATTATCTGGCCCACAGCTGCATCAATGCCAGATCCAAGCCGAGTCTGCAGCCTACACCACAGCTCACGGCAATGGTGTATCCTTAACCCACTGAACGAGGCCAGGGATCGAACCCACAATGTCATAGTTGGATTTGTTTCTGCTGCGCCACGTTGGGAGCTCTTATTTTTGTTTTTTAAATTTTGGAGTAATTGTAGATTTACATAAGAGTGTCAAAGATACCACAGAGAGTTCTTATATATCCTTCACTCAGCTTCTTCTAAAGTTGACATCTTATATCATCATGGTACATTTATCAAAACTAAGAAATTGACGTAGGTACAATACTATTAACTAAACTGTAAACTGTATTTGGATTTCACCAGTTTTTCTACTAATGTTCATTTTCTGTTTCAGGATCCAGTCTGGGATACCATATTGCATTTACTCATGTCTCCTTCATCTCCTCTAATCTGTGAAAATTTTTCCTGTCTTTTATAGTCTTTCATGACTTTGCTACTTTTTGAATTGTACTTGTCAGCTATTTTGTAGATTGTCTCTCAATTTGGGTTTGTCTGATGGTTTCTCATGAATATGGATTTTGAGAAGGCATACCACAGAGGTGAGGTACCCTTTTCATTACGTCATTTCAAGGTATGATACCAATGTGATATTCAAGGTAACTTAATATCAACTAGTGATGATTTACCTTGATCATTTTGGTTTAAGTTGTGTCTGCCAGATTCCTCCACTGTAAAGTTAAATGTTTTCCCTTTCTATTCTCTATTTGTTGGAAATGAGCTGCTAAGTCTAGCCTGCATTGAAAGAAAGGGGATTTTAATCTTCCCCTTCCTTTTTTTTTTTAGGGCTGTACTAGTGGCAAATGGAGGTTCCCAGGCTAGGGGTTGAATTGGAGCTACAGCTGCCGGCCTACGCCACAGCCACAGCAATGCCAGATCCAAACTGCGTCTGCAGCCTGCACCATAGCTCATGGCAATGCTGGATCTTTAATCCACCGAGTGAGGCCAGGGATAGAACCCACAACCTCATGGTTCGTAGTCAGATTTGTTTCCGCTGTGCCACGGCAGGAGCTCCTGCACTCAGATTTTTAACTCATTGCACCACAGTGGGAACTCTGATATCATTGCTTTTAATCCCTTCAGTGGGAAGAACTAGGAAACATACACTAATTCATGTGTATACAAGTATATTTATTTCTATATTTGTCTGTATATATATATTAAAATAAGCATGACTTTATACTGATGTCTCTGATTCTAGCCCACCACAGTGTATGTTCTAGTCTTCCTATCTTGCTTATTTGTGACTTCGTTCTCTGAGAGTAAGAAATCTGGCTCTTCTTGTCTACAAAATATTTACTTATTTGTATAGCCTATAAAGTTGTTTAGTAGTAACTCTGTGATAACAGATTTACCAACTAGAGTATAATGTTTGTGTACAGTTCATTTTAGTTGTAGAATATCTAGTTATAGCATTGTTTTACAAAGTTACTTAGGTTAGCTCCTCCCCCTCTTCAGTGAGGTTATGTCATACATTTGTAATATAATTAGATTCATAAATTTCAGTCTATGTTCTGTCCTGGTTCCTCAGACATTCTTGTTATTATTATTTTTTAATTTGCATACAAGTAGAGTGTATTCATTGTTGTGTACATTTCTGTGGATTTTTTTAACAAATGGAGAGAGTTAGATATCCACCATCATAATACCATGTTGAACACTTCCACCACTCTAAAAATTGCTTTGTGTGGCCTCTGTGAGGTCAACTCTACCTAGACCAATTTTTTTTGTTGTTTGTTTGTCTTTTGTCTATTTAGGGCCATGCCTGCGGCATGTGGAGGTTCCCAGGCTAGGGGTCAAATTGGAGCTAGAGCTGCTGGCCTACACCGCAGCCACAGCTTGTGGTATCTGAGCCGTACCTACAACCTACACCACAGCTCACGGCAACACTGGATCCATAACCCACTGAGCGAGGCCAGGGATCGAACCTCGTCCTCATAGATACTAGTTGGGGTCGTTAACCACTGAGCCACGATGGGAACTCCTACCCAGACCAACTTTGGGCAACCACTGATCTGTTTTCCATATCTTTTTTTTTTTTTTTGTCTTTTTGCCTTTTCGAGGGCTGCTTGCTTCCCGCGGCATACGGAGGTTCCCAGGCTAGGGGTTGAATCGGAGCTGTAGCCACCGGCCTACGCCAGAGCCACGGCAACGCCGGATCCGAGCCCAGTCTGTAACCTACACCACAGCTCATGGCAACACCAGATCCTTAACCCAAGGCTTAAAGCAAGGCCAGGGATTGAACCTGCAACCTCATGGTTCCTAGTCGGATTCGTTAACCACCGCACCACGACGGGAACTCCTGTTTTCCATATCTTTGATTTTGCCTTTTCCATAAGGTCATGTATACGGAGTCATACAATATGCAACCTTTGGGGCCTGATGTTTTTCACTTAGCAGATACATTGAAGGGAGTTCTCTTGTGCATTTATTTGTTTATTTTTTAATTTCATACCTGTTGTTCCCACTTTTATATAATGGTTTTCATTTTTGTGTTTATTGGTTTATAAGAGCACTTTGTGTATTGTGAGTTTTAACCCTTGGTCCAGTCTCATGAATTGGAAATATTTCCTTTTTTTTTTTTTCCCCCTACTGCCTCACAGCATATGAAGTTCCTGGGCCAGGGATCAGATCGGAACTGCAGTTGCGACCTAGACCACAGCTGCAGCAACGCAGGATCCTTAACTCTCAAGATGCCACTGATCCCATTGTGCCGCAGTGGGAACTCTTTTATTTTATTAAAAATTTTTTTTCTTGCTTTTTTAAGGTTTTTAATTTGTATATTCTTATATACTTTTTTTTTTTAAGATCCTGGTTTTCATCATTTTCTTTTTTTATTTATTTTTCTATGGCTGCACCTGTGGCATATGAAAGTTCCCAGGTCAGGGATTGAACCCCCACCTCTGCAGTGACTCGGGCCGCTGTAGCCAGATTCTTAACCCATTGCGCCACAGCAGGAACTCCCTCTTGTACACTTTTTAGGAATACAAGTTAGTTTTTTTTTCTTTTTTTCTTTTTTTTTTTTTGTCTTTTGTTGTTGTTGTTGTTGTTGTTGTTGCTATTGCTATTTCTTGGGCCGCTCCCGCGGCATATGGAGGTTCCCAGGCTAGGGGTTGAATCAGAGCTGTAGCCACCGGCCTACGCCAGAGCCACAGCAACGCTGGATCCGAGCCGCGTCTGCAACCTACACCACAGCTCACGGCAACGCCGGATTGTTAACCCACTGAGCAAGGGCAGGGACCGAACCCGCAACCTCATGGTTCCTAGTCGGATTCGTTAACCACTGCGCCACGACGGGAACTCCAGTTTTTTTTTTTTTTTTTTTCTAATGGCTGCATCAGCAGTATATGGAAGTTCCCAGGCCACGTCTGTGACCTGTGCCAAAGCTTGTGGCAATGCTGGATCCTTAACCCACTGAGTGAGGCCAGGGATTGAACCAGAATCCTCACGGATACTAGTTGGGTTCTTAACCTGCTGAGCCACAACGGGAACTCCAAAGTAGCAAGGTAGTTTTAACATTCTTTTAGAAAGCGTTCATATTTGCAGTTTATAATCTGTTGAACTGTTGGAATTTACAGATATGAATGAAAGATATTGTTGATTCTCTTTGTGAATGAAGATAAATCCAGGGCCTCCTTGCCTTCACTGTTCCTGTTGCTCTTCCCCTTACACATGTGTGTAGATGCAGCTTAAACATGGGGTCCTGCATTATCAGGTGTGATCCTTCATTGTCCAGGCTTTCTTAAGTCTGGATACCTTTGGTTAGCTACCCAACTTCCTGCTGTCTTTTTATATCGTACCTCCTAGCATGATACTTGTAATAGGGGTTCTCACCCCAGCTGCTCATTGGAATCACCTAGATAACATTTGAAAAAATACTATGTGGGAGTTCTCTTGTGGTGCAGTGGCTTAAGGATTTGGTGTTGTCACTGCAGCAGCTCAGGTCACAGCTGTGTCATAGTTTCAGTCCTTGGCCCAGGAACTTCCACATGCCAGGAACATGGCCAGAAAGAATGCTGATGCCTAGGCTATAAGTATAGTATTCAGTAAATATCTATTGATTTGAATTAGATGATTTGCCTAACTCTTCGGGTGTCAATATTCTCTCCTAATTTATAGTTAGTCTTTAAAGACTTCATCTAACCCATTTATTTAGCATGGTAAACAGTTTCATTTACTAGGAAAAACTGGGTTTTAGTTTCAGCTTTGCCTCTTACTTACTGTTATGTGAATTAGGATATTTATTTATTTATTTTGCTTTTTAGGGCCGCACCCGCAACATATGGAGGGTCTAATTAGAGGTACAGCTGGCAGCCTGTGCCACAGCAATGCCAGATCCTTAACCCACTGAGCGAGGCCAGGAATTGAACCTGCAACCTCATGGCTCCTAGTCGGATTCGTTTCCGCCACGCCACGACGGGAACTCCTAAATTAGGATATATTTATTTAAAACCTTGGAAAATTACTGCTGCTCTCTGGACTTTAGTTACCTCTTTGGATAGATTAGATCAGGGACCAGTAGACTTTTCTGTTAAGATCCAGATAGGCTTACTGAGTCATTCAGTGTCTGTCTGTCTCAATGTCTAAAGCTGCTTTCAGCTCTGGTATTTTGAGGTCCTCTTCTTTCAAACCCTAGTTCAGGATCTCACCTCAAAGAGCCAAGGATAATCTTGTTTAACTACCAGCAATTAAATATAGATGATATATCAAGCACTTAATGTACTGCTTACCATCTGCTTGGCACAATTCCAAACATTTTACGTATATTAACTAATCCTCAGAATAATCCAGTGAGGAATGTAGGTACAGTTATTATCCCCATTTTACAGAGGCAAACTTGAGGCAAAGAAAAATCAGATAACTTGCCAAATGAAGGCTGCAACTGGGTAGACCCAGATTTGAACCCAACCCAGGTTTTCTGATTCCATTATGCTCTACTCCTCTCCCTAACCTAGATATACACCTCCAAATAATGGGGCACTGCAGCTCTTATACTCTGTCATCGCTATCCTAAGAGAAAATGTCACTGAATTCATCAAAAGTGGGCCAGTCCTGAGGCTGTAAAGATGGCTACAAAATAGAATCTTTATCAACTTTTTGTTCTCTTAAATGAGCCCTTTTGTTTCTGCCTCAGCACTATAGTCACATGACATTGTGGGTATATTTCTGGCTTTCTGTCACTCTTACTCTTGAGAACCTTGACTGGGTTCGGTGTATGGTAACTGTCTTCTCCTCAGCTTCTTGAATTTAATTTCACCTAATGAAGTAGGAATTCATTACTTCAAGCAGGCAAACAGACCAGAGTCAAATGAGGATAAAAATTCTACTGATGAGAGACAGCAGAAACAGCTTGGGTTATAGGCAGAGAATCGAGGCTTTAGTCCTGCCTCCACTACCCTCAATATATGGCAGGGGAGCTCTTTGAGCCTCAGTATTCTCAATATAAAATGTCAGGTGATTAGACTGAATAAGTGATCTTTGAATTTCCTTACATCCATGCTTCACCACTGTTTGCAGTTGGACATCTCAGCAGCCACTGCAAAGGCCCTGCCTTGCAAAGTTTCTCATGTTTTAACCCAAAAGTATGTGCTAGTTTTGCATTCTTTCTTCTAACCTGTCTATATTTATTTAGATGTAAAAGTGTTTCAAATTCTTTCTGTCACTGGGTTGAGATTAATGCTCTGGAAGAATACATCGCATACATATTATGGACGCATCTCTTAATTTGATAAGCATGGCTTTATGTGATTCTAGTCCCTTTTCCTCTGAAGAGGGATAGCCATAGGAAAATAGAAGCCATGATTGGCACTGTAAATTCCAAACTACTTCTCTTCCCAGACTGATTCAACATTGCAGGTACAAGTTCTCCTGGGCGTTTAATCTGTCTGATTTATTCAGCATGTCTGCAGTTGGATTTCTGCTAAACAAAGCTAAAAGGAGTAGTTGCCTGCCTGGATGTTCCTGCGGTTAATTCTTTTTTGCTAACCTAGTAAAATGTAAATTTTTTAAAAGTCCTCCTTTTTTTTTTTTTTTTTGGCCGTGCCCATGGCGTGCGGAAGTTCCCAGGCCAGGGATTGAACCTGTACTGCAGCAGTGACAATACCAGATCCTTAACCCACTGCACCACCAGGGAACTCCCCAAGAGTCGTCTTTTTTTTTTCTTCTTCTTCTTTATATTTTTTTTTCCTGTGTCTGTGGCATGTGTGTGGAAGTTCCTGGGCCAGAGATTGAATCTGAGCTGCAGCTGCAGCTGACTCTGGATCCTTAACCCTTTGTGCCACAGTAGGAACGTTATCATTCTTTTATTGAGAAGAAAAAGTTTGTTAAGAGATTGACCTTTTCTCTACTCCTTAGCATCTATTCAGTTGGATTACCAAGTTTCAATTCAGATTCCTTTAATCAAAAAGGAAAATCAACTTTCTGGCGAGCATCAGCGTGCTTTAAAAAAATATTTTTTTCTGGAGTTCCCGCTGTGGTATAGTGGGTTAAGAATCCAACTGCAGGGAGTTCCTGCTGTGACACATCAGTGTTTCACAGCTGCAGCTTAGGTTGCGATTGGAGCTCAGATCTGATCTTTGGTCTGGGAACTCCATATGATGTGGGGCAGCCAAAAAAAGAGCAAAAAGACTCCAACTGCAGTGGTTTGGGTCTCTGTGAAGGCTTGGGTTCTACCCCTGGCCTAACACAGTGGGTTAAAGGATCTGGCATTGCCGTAGCTACAGCATAGGTCACAGCTGTGGCACAGATTCATTCTCTGGCCTGGGAACTTTATATGCTTTGGGTGTGGCCATAAAAAAATTTTTTTTTCCCTTTCATCCTCCTATGCCAGAACTTTTGCTGAATCTGAGGCTGTTAGGACTAGAGGGGATGTTAGATGTGAGGAACTTGAGGTTCAAGGAGTGAAAAACTGACTTTCCAAAGTCACAAAGCTGCTTTGTACAGGACAGAGGTTACCATAGTGGGAAAAGGACACTGACTAAGGACATAAGACATGGATTCAAAGTTTGTCTCTGCTACTAATTAGCTGTGTGACTTTGGGCAGATTAGTAATGTTTCTATGTTTCTGTATCCTCACTGGTGAAATGAGACAGTAGAACTTTATAACTTAGCATAGGATCTCGCGCTCTGTACCTCTAGCACAGAGTATTTATTGAGTATATTCCATGTATTAGACACTGTGCTGGGTGCTGGAACTAGAGATAAAATACACAGTTTCTTCCCTCAGAACTTGTAATCTAGTAGCAGGGATTGAAATATTTCACCTGTATCAGAAGTTCTGTGGGAGTTTCTGTTGTGGCTCAGTGGTTAACGAATCCGACTAGGAGCCATGAGGTTGCAGGTTCAATCCCTGGCCTTGCTCAGTGGGTTAAGGATCTGGCCTTGCCGTGAGCTGTGGTGTAGGTCGCAGACGCAGCTTGGATCTGGCGTTGCTGTGGCTCTGGTGTAGGCCGGCAGCTACAGCTCCGATTGGACCCCTAGCCTGGGAACCTCCATATGCCACAGGAGTGATCCTAGAAAAAAGCAAAAAGACAAAAAACAGGAGTTCCTGTCGTGGTGTGGTGCAGTGGTTAACGAATCCGACTAGGAACCATGAGGTTGCGGGTTCGGTCCCTGCCCTTGCTCAGTGGGTTAACAATCCGGCGTTGCCGTGAGCTGTGGTTTAGGTTGCAGACGCGGCTTGGATCCAGCGTTGCTGTGGCTCTGGCGTAGGCTGGTGGCTACAGCTCCGATTCAACCCCTAGCCTGGGAACCTCCATATGCCGAGGGAGCGGCCCAAGAAATAGCAAAAAGACAAAAAAAAAAGACAAAAAACAAACCCCAAAACAAAAATAAATTTGGCTTCTTCAAAAAAAGTTCTGTGGTAGAGGTAAATGCAGGGTAATGGGGAGCATGGAGGACAAGCATGGATGGGAGAGAATTGGGGCGAGACTTTCAAGGCAGACTTTCATTAGCAGTGATGCTAAGGAGTATAGGGCTGGATGAGACCGGATTTTCATTTTAGAAAGATCACTGTCTGCAGCGTAGACATAAATTGGAGAGGTTATACCCTTAAAGAAGGAAGATCAATGAGGAAGCTGATGGAACAGTCCAGTTGAGAAATCATGAATCCTTCAATTGATGTAATGGCAGCAGGAAATGTGATGGTGGTAAACTTTGAGGTAATTTTAGGAACTGGTATGGATTGAAGTTGAGACAGATTGGAAGTGTGGAGGGAAAGAGATGGAGATACTAGGATCACTTAAAGGGTTTTTTAAAAATTTTATTTTATTGAAGTATAGTTGATTTAAAATGTGCTAATTTCTTTGAGTTCCCTTCATGGCTCAGCGGTTGACAAACCCAACTGGGATCCATGAGGATGCGGGTTTGATCCCTGGCCTCACTCAGCATCTGGTGTTGCTGTGAGCTGTGGTGTAGGTCACAGCCGCAGCTCAGATCCCTTGTTGCTCTGGCAGTGTTGTAGGCTGGCAGCTGTAGCCCTGATTCGACCCCTAGCCTGGGAACTTCCATATGCTGTGTGTGCGTCTCTTAAAAAAAAAAAAATGCTGATTTCTGCTGTACAGCAAAGTGATTCAGTTATGTGTATGTATGTGTATTCATCCATATACACATTATTTTTCATATTTTTTTCCATTATGGTTTATCATAGGATATTGCATACAGTTCCCTGTGCTGTATAGTAGGAAAGGATTTTGGTTTGGTTATCTAGGTGCTTCACTCAAGTATGGGTGGGAAGATAAGGAGGTCAGTTTTTAAAATTTTTTTGGCCACGCCTGCAGCATGTGGAACTTCCCAGGCCAGGGATCCAACCCATGCCACAGCAGTGACCCAGGCCATAGCAGTGACAATGCCAGATCCGTAACCTACTAGGCCACCACGGGACTCCAAGGAGGTCAGTTTTGGACATAGCTGGTTTCAGGTGTCTGGGTGATGATGATGATGATAGCAGCTACCTATCATTTATTGCTGCTTCCTTATATGGCAGACCTATTCCTTCCTTATAGGGCAGGCGTGTTTTGTATGTGTCAGTTATTTAATTCTCATCATAATCCTTTGAGGTTACATTTTAGGCACAGAGAGGATGAATATCTTGTCCAAGGTTACATTGCTAGTGAGTTAGGAAGCCAGGACTTAAATCCTGGCAGCCTTACTATTAACCTCTTCACTGTATTAGATGCCTTTCATTGCTGATGGAATGTCCACTAGGCAGTTAAATGTATAGGTCTAGCATCATGAGAGAGAACTAGATTGCAGATATGGATTTTGGGAGTTATCAGCACACACACAAAAATGGTTGTCACCCAGAGAAAGTTTGTCGTACAGAAGTGGCAGGTAGATGCCATAAAGACTGCCGCTTCTCAATATTGTTTCCATGACAGACATTGCAGACATCAGAGGCTGGCCCCAGCAAAGGAAACTGAGGAAGGTCCAGTGAGATACAAAGAAAACCTGGAGAAAATGGTGCCGTTTGAAGCCCCAGAGGAGAATGATTTATGAAGGAGAGCTCAGGAGCATCAGATTGTTTTGTTTTCCATTACATGTTTTGAGAACTTAGTAGAAAAACGTTATATTTGGCAGTCAGGATTCGTTAGTGATCTCAGTGAATGAGAAATCATGGAGCAGTGGTGGTGGTGGGGGGCAGCCAGCAGAGAAGGTAGATCTAGGATAGTTATATGGCTTCATAATCCAAGATTGTGGTTTTCAAGGCAGGTATAATCCCAAAAGGTTAGACAGTGATTGAAGGACTTCAGGATCTAATTTGGATTAGGAAGTAAATGAAGTCAAAAAGGGGAAGATAACTTGAGAGGACAGAACTAAACTGGTACAGCTTTTCCTTTTGCTTGTAGACAGCTGTACTGGTGCATCATAGCCAGCCAGCACTTGGACAGAGCTCCAGGATCCGCCCAGTGCCACTGCTGATTAGCCTACTCATTAGGGCCACCCTACAGCATGGCAACCCCAAAGAATTGGAGCTTAAAAGAGTGGGACCTTTGGCTGTACTCTTAAAGATTTGGGGAAGTTTCTTCAAGGTAAAATTTCTTTGGATCAGGGATTCTCAGTTTTGGCACTTTTGACATTTTGGGGCTGGATAATTGTTTTGGAGGTAGTGGCTTGTCTTGTGTATTTTAGGATGTTTAGCAGCAACCCTGCCCTCTATCCATTAGAGGCCGTAGCACCCCCACCCTCCACTTGTGACAACTAAAAATGTTTCTGGACATTGCCAAGTCCCCTGGTGGACTAAATCGCCTCTGGCTTACAACCACAGTTCTAGGTTCTACTGGTTCAATCTCAGGCCCACGAACTTCTGGATGCTGCAGGTACGCCCAAAAATAAATAAATAAAAGATAACATGGATCCTTTTAGCATTTCTAGCACCCAGAGCTGACTGTGCTATGGATAGAGTCACACTGAAACTATAACTAAAGCTGGAAAATATGCAAAATATAAGGCAAACAGCTACAAACATAACCTATTCTGATGGAATGATGTTTTCTAGGCAGGTAATAATGTTATAAGCCCACTGTGGCATTTACAATAAGAATGTGAACCAAATGTGTCATTTACAAAACTGGTTGTTTTTTAGGTTTGTTTAGATATTTATCCATACTGCAAATGTGTGAAATATTGCCGTGTTTCGCTTTTTGGCCTAGCAGTATGACTTTAATTGATAAATAATGTATACCATAAAATACATAATTCATAACTGCACAGTGCAATAAATTGTCAAAATGTAAAAATACCCGTGTAACTACAACTCAGTTCAAGAGAGGACATTACCAGCCCTCTCAATAATTTTGAAAAATCCAGTATGATTCAGCAGTTTTACTTCTGGGTATATATTCAAAAGAATTGAAAAATTAAATTTAAAAAAATTTTATTTTATTGCTAATATTCACTAATTTCTCATTATACCTAAAAGCTGTCATCAAATCTTTTTAAAATTACAGTGGAAAAATACATATAACATATAACATAAAACTTACTACTTTACAATTTCAGTGGCATTAAGCACATTCAGATTGTTCTGCAACCATCATCACTTTCCATCTCCAGAACTTTTTTCGTCTTTCCAGACTGAAATTCTGTACCCATTATACACTAGCTTCCCTTTCCTCCCTGCTCCACCTCCTGACAACCACCATTCTACTTTGTCTTGAAATTTGACTGCTCTATGTATGTCACATAAGTGGAATCATACAATATTTGTCCTTTTGTGACTGAGTTATTTTACTTGGCATAATGTCTCTGGGGTTGATCCATGTTTATAGCAACTGTCAGAATTTCTTCTTTTTAAGGTGAAAAATCTTCCATTTTAAGTATAGAACACATTTTGTTTATCCATTTATCTGTGATGGACACTTGGGTTGCTTCTACCTTTTGACTGTTGTAAATAGTGCTGTTTTAAACATGGGTGTGTGTCTGTCTGTTCAACTCCTTGCTTTCAGTTCTCTTGAGTACATACCCAGAAGCAGAATTGCTGAATCGTATGGTAATTCTGTCTTTCATTTTTTGAGGACTGCTATACTGTTTTCCATATCTGCATCATTTTACATTCCACCAACAGTGCACAGGCATTCCAATTCCTCTACATCCTCACCAACATTTGTTACTTTTTTTTTTAATGCCTGCACATGTGACATATGGAAGTACCTGGGCTAGGGGTCAAACCACCAGAGAACTCCTAATATTTTTTAATTGAGGTATATGAGGTATAAGTAATTGACATACAACATTATATCTCAGGTGTACAATGTAATGATTTGACATTTGTATATGCTGAGAAATGATCATGATAAGTCTAGTTAACCTCTGTCAGCATTAGTAGTTATATTATTTTTTTCTTGGGATGAAACTTTTAAGATTTACTCTTAGCAGCTTTCAAATATGCAGTACAGTATTGTTGACTATATTACATCCTCATGGCATTTATTTTATAACTGGAAGTTTGTACCTTTTGACTCCCTTCACCCATTTTGCCCACCTCACACCCTCGCCCCTGGCGGCTACCACTCCTTTATCTATGCAGCTCCAATTTCTTTTCTTTTTTTCTTTTTTTCTTTTTTTCTGTTCTTTTGGCCACCCTGTGGCATATGGAGTTCCTGGACCAGGGATCTAATCTAAGCCTTAATTGTGTCCTAAGCCACAGCTGCAGCAATGCTGAATCCTTAATCCACAGAACAGTGCTGGGATTGAACCTGTGTCCCATTGTTCCTAAGACTCTGCTGATCCAGTTGTGCCACAGCGGGAACTCCTCCAATTTCTTTCTTTCTTTTTTTTAAAGACGTCATATACCTTCATTTGTATGTACTTCAGTATACTATATACCTCAAAGTTAAAGACTCTCACTGGGCCAGGGATTGAACCTGCACTACAGCAGTGACCTGAGCCACTACAGTGACAATGCTGGATCCTTAACGCACTGTGCCACAGGGGAGCTCCACCAGGTTTCCGTTTTTGGGGGTGCCGCAATCCACGGCATGTGGAAGTTCCTGAGCCAGGGATTGAATCTGTACCGCAGTTGCAACTTGTGTCACAGCTACAGCAACTCTGGATCCTTAACCTGCAGCACCACACAGGAATTTCCAAGACTTTTTTTTTTTTGCATAACCATGAAATCATATTATTCCTAAAAGTTAAAAATAATTCTTTTATCATCAGATATCTAGTTAGCATCACCCATGTCTTTATGCTTAGTTTCTTTTAGTCTGATAGTATAGGAGACAAAAGGTTTAGTAAGTCATTCAAAGAGACAGTTTACATTGCTAACCAAGATGCATGCAGTTATTATAGTTTTCAGTTTAACTCTATAAGCAAACACCCTGCTTTTTTTAAACCATTAGTACTCTTCTTCCTGATATTTGTTGACATTTGTATATATGTACCATAAACAGTACAATAGACCACTTCCTTCAGTAAATAAAGTGAGCCTAGTTCTGGGGTTACCTTCTGTTAGATTTATGCTTACGTGTTGGTCTGTTAAAACTTGACATTTTAAGGGGCTCTAGAAAATACACTTAAAGGCAGAACACAGGATGAAAGTATATCTACAAATTTATCTGCGTATCTGATAGAATGTGCTTGTAGAGATATTCACATTTTGGCTTTTTTGGAGGTAGAGGGTGGTAATTATATATTTGCAAATATGCATTTCCTTAACATTAATCTCAGTGTTAAAAATGAGAATCCGGAGTTCCTGTTGTGGCTCAGCAGTAATGAACCTGACTAGTATCCTTGAGTATGTGGATTCAATCCCTGGCCCTGCTTAGTGGGTTAAGGATCCAGCATTGCTGCGGCTATGACATAGGCTGGCAACTGCAGCTCTGATTTGACCCCTAGCCTGGAACTTCCATGTACTGTAGGTGCAGCCCTAAAAATAAAATTGCTTGAGGATCCATTAGTAATTTTTCCATGTATTGCAAGTAATTTTACTGCAAAGGAGCATTGCTTTTGTATTGTATATCATGGATTATTTAATGTTTTGGGAGCTACCAGTAAGAACATGAGACATCAGAAAATATCGTAGGAGTTCCAGTCGTGGCTCAGTGGTTAATGAATCTGACTAGCATCCATGAAGACACAGGTTTGATCCCTGGCCTTGCTCAGTGGATTAAGGATCTGGCGTAGGTTGTGGATGAGGCTCCAATCCTGCGTTGCTATGGCTGTGGCGTAGGCCATCAGCTACAGCTCCAATTAGACCCCTGGCCTGGGAACCTCCACATGCCAAGGGTGCAGCCCTAAAAAGAAAAAAAAAAAGAAAAAAAAATCATGTGTGTAGGCATTGAAAGAAGACTTTATTTTGAATGTTCAATAAAATAAGAAACTTGAAAAAAAAAAAAAAGAATCCACTTACGGAGGTCAGAAATCCTCTATTGGCAAAATCAAGTTGTTACTATGTAAATTCTTTAACACTGGTCATTTGGAATCTAGGCTACAACAGAGCCAACTAAAAGTTGTGGGAAAAGGAGAGGAACACACAATTACTAATTTTTTCGTCCTTTAGTTTTCCTATTTTGCACACAAGTCCCAAATATACAGTATACCCTACTGCACTTATAACATCTGAAGGAAGTCTTGTTCAAGCTACAAAGAAAAGAACACCCTGTAATTTAAGATTTCAGCAGTATTTAGGTGTAAGAATGCTGTTCTATTGTCAGGCATGGATGGATGAGTTAAAGGCAGAGCTGGTTCTTTCTCTGTTGCTCTGATTATATTTTTTCTGTGTCCTGTTTACTGATTAATAGTTTTCTTTTCTCTTGATGATAGCTTAAATCTTTGTTGGGTAAATAATCTTAGTGGCTAGGAGCACTGAATCTTCAGAGTGTTAGTGACGCTAAAATTATTTCCCATTCTCCTTGTGTTGTTGTGATCATATTCATGGTAGTAATATAATGACCCTTATATAGTATTTACAATGTGCCAGGCAAAAAAACCCCAAAAAAACCAAAAACAATGAAGTTTACATATATTAACTCATTTAATTTACACAACCATATGAGTTAGATTTTATCATCATTTTACTGATGAGGTATTAAGGTACGGAAAGGTTAGCAACTGACTACTCCAAGTACAAATAACTAGGAAGTTGCAGAGCTAGGAATTGATCTGAGGCAGCCTGGCGCCAGGGTCCTTCCTCCTAACCATTATACTGTACCGTACTTATTTGACACCCATGTAAGTAAAGGGAAATGTGAGATAAAAAATGCTCTTAACATCTTTGTGGGCTCTATGGAACTTATTATTTGTTCATTTTGTGCTCCCTTAGAATCAGTGATTACAGAGAGAACATTTAATCTCAAAGCATTCATCCCTATTTTCAAACTAGTATTTTCAGATCTGTTCTCCATCTGAGACCTTGCATTTAGAAGAGGTACACTTGAACTTTTTAGTGGAATTGGCAGATCAAGAGCTTACGAACAGGATATTGCCTTTGAGTATTTAGACTGTACGTGCTGACCCCATGAAGCAGTAATTTGGCACAATGTTTCTACCAGAGTTCAGCAGTATTAGAGGTTCTGACTTCAAAGTGTGTATATGTGCTTTATACATAACTTTGTAGGTAGACTACTTCTCCACAGATAGAGCCAACCTTATACAGATTATAAAACCTTTCAGAGCCATTTAAATCCAAGAAATAGCTAAGCATTTGAAGTAGAACTATGAGCAATGCAAAATATTACCTTCCTGGAGACTTGTGATAAGTAGAATAAATAAAACAACCTGTCTATTTTTAAATGCTTGAAGTTCAGGCCAAAGAACCTCCAGTTAATCCTGCAGAATTAGTTCTTATTTGGGACACTGATGTACATACACTTTTTGTCTTTAAGTCTGAGTCGCCACTATTTGATAAGAAAGCCAGTGTTCTGTTTTCTTCTCTTCGTCAGGCTGTGCTCTGGTTAGAACACATTTACTCTGGTGCTTTGGGTCAGTCAAGTGTTTGGCTGCAGGGACCAAGAGATCACCATTTCTACCCGTCATGTGTACATCTTAAGGAGGTAGAATACTTTCTCATGCTAATTTTCTTTCCCCTAGGTTTATGAAGGCCTAGACATCATCACCAACAAGGTTTCTGCCCAAGAGCAGAGAATGTGCCAGCACCACATGATCAGCTTTGTGGATCCTCTCGTGACAAATTATACAGTGGTGGACTTCAGGAACAAGGCAACTGCTCTGATATCCTTAGGAAAGACAGCAGCGAGGCTTGGGGGCTGCAAGAAAGTTTTCTTTCTAGTCACATTTTTTTCTAAGCAGAGGCACCTAAGACCTACCTACCAATGGTAGCATCCCATCAGAACTATTTGGATTAAAAGACATAAGTCCTTTGCTCAAAGTCTTGTGCCCAGGGAGTTCCTGCTGTGGCTCAGTGGGCTAAGAATCTGACTGCTGGGACTTGGGTTGCTGCAGCAGCATGGGTTTGATCCCTAGCGTGGCTCAGTGGGTTAAAGGATCTGTTGTTGCCACAGCTGCTGCAAAGTTTACAGCTGTGGCTCGGATTCAGTTCCTGGCCCAGGTGTACCCTGGTGCTGCGGGTGTGGCCATTTAAAAAAAGAGTCTTATCCTCTGACAGGAGCATCATTCTCCCTTGGGAGCCTGTAGAAATGCTGAATTTGGGCCTCATTCTTCCTACTGAATCAGAATCTGAATTTAACAAGCGTCCTGGGTGATTCATATGCATATTAAAATTTGAGAAGCACTGTTTTAGCGGAGGGAATTCTATTTAGAAACCAGAAAATTTGTGTCCCAGTTTTAGAACTGCCTCTTTGGACCATATGAATTTCACTAGGTAAAGCATTTACCCCTCTGAGCTTTAGTTTCCCCCCTTTAAATGGGGATAAGAAGTTAATTTATAAATATAATGGAATTATAGTTAGAATTCCAAGGGACCGGAAAAAAATAGTTCTGGGTAACACCAGGAAATTTTTTGGAAAAAAAAAAATAACATAAAGGGGGCTGCCCTTATATTTTAATGTCTCTAGACTGCCTTTAATATCTGGACTGCTACATATTCAAATATATTGAAAATTCATAATAATTAGAATGGAACTTATGTAATACTAGACAAATTCATGGCATAGATTAGAAAACTCATACAAATTAAAGTGGATGTATATATTTAGCTTATGATCAAGGTGGCATTTCTAAACAATGGAGAAATGATGTAGTAGTTAATAATTATTCCTGGGACAGTTACTTATTTTTGGAAAAAAATGAAATCAGGTCCTTGTATCTGACATAAATTCCATATGGATTTGAAAGTTAAAAAAAAAAAAATTTTTTTTTTTTTGGTCTTTTCTAGGGCTGCACCCGTGGCATATGGAGGTTCCCAGGCTAGGGGTCAAATCGGAGCTGTAGCCGCTGGTCTACGCCAGAGCCACAGCAGCAGCAACTTGGGATCCGAGCTGTGTCTTCGACCTACACTACAGCTCATGGCAACACTGGGTCCCTAACCCACTAATCGAGGCTTGGGATCGAACCTGCAACCTCGTGGTTCCTAGTCAGATTCGTTAACCACTGAGCCACGACGGGAACTCCTCTTTTTTTTTTTTTTTTTAATGTTGTGTTAAAATCTACATAATGCTTGTCATCTTAACCATTTTTAAGTGTACAGTTCAGTTGTGCAGCTATTGCTACCATCTATGCCTGTAATAGTCTTTTTTTTTTTTTTTTTTAAGGAAAATAGCTGGATATGTAAGAATTAAGAATTTGCATTGGCAAGAAAGTATTTCAACCAGAGTTCCTAGATATCTACCCTAGAGAAACCTTGCCACAAGTATCAGGAGATAGGTGATCTAATTTTAACAACAGCACTGCTTTTAACAGCAGAAGCATATAAGTACCAAGTAAATAGAAAAATTTATAAAACGTGCCTTGTTCATATAAGTTAAGTACTTTTTCAGCAGTGAAAATGAATGTTATGATTTTACACATCAGTTGGTGTGGAAGAATCTCAGGAACAATGTAAAATGTGGGAAATTATAAAAGGATACACACATGTTCATAACATTTATTATAAAAGTTAAAAAGGATGCAAAATTAACCAATATATTGTTTATAGTTATATATACACATCAATAATGTAATGAAAAACAAGGGAATGATGAAAAACAAAATAACCCAAAACAATTCAGGACTGTGTTTCCCTTAGAGAGAGGGGAAGTAAGGGGGTTGGAATGGTAATTAATACACAGGAAGCTTCAAAGGAATTGATAATATTCCCTTTCTTACATTGGGTTTGTGAGTGTTTCATTACTGAGCTTCATAATTTATATACGCTACACATGTTCTTCTGTATGTATTGAATATTTTATAATTTAAAAACAACTCAGTGAAAGCAAAATTAAAAAGCAGACTATAGACCAGGGGGAAAATATTTGTAACATTGGAAAGGCAAATAGTTAATATACCCTTACATGAGGAACTCTTTTAAATCAATACAAACAATACTTAAAGAGCATGAGTAGTAATTCAAAATATAAATGGTGATAAACATGAGAAAGGTTTACCCTTGCTGAAAATCAGGGCCATGCAAATCAAAATGATGAGATAATTTTTTTTGCGTATCAAGTAGATAGAGATTAAAATGCAGATAATAATTCTTGCCCTACCTGCTTTACAAGGCAGTTGTATCAGACGAAATAATGTATGTGAAAGCCCTTTGCAAATTAAAACATATCACCACATGTACATTGTTGCTATAAGACAGTTTGGTTTTTCAGAGAGAACTGATGGAAAATGCAGAGCTAATTAGGAATTTTAAAGGGCAACAACAACAGAGGATGACTCAGATCACATAGAGGCTGGAGGTTTGTGAATTTAGGTAAGAACCTAGAATCAGAATGTCAGAACTGAAAGTACCTTAAAAAGTGTTCAGTCAACCTTCTTGATTTGACAGGTGAAGGTGGTAGATACTGAGGCCCAGAGAGAAGGGTTTTACCTAGGAACACAGTTGTTTCATGGCTTGGGCAAACAAGTTAAACTTTTTCCCATCAAATATCTCCTGTCCCATCTCCCTCCCTCTTTTCCATCTCTCCTGTTCTGGTATCTCATCATAGACCTTTCCCAGACTCTTATAGGGGACTTCTGATACAAAAGAGACCATCTATCTCGTTGCCCACAAACTGGCTGGTAAAGGAAGAAGTGTGTAAATGAGTTTTTATCTGGGTTGAAAGTGCCTTTATCAATTATCCTCAAAAGCAAAGCCCTTTTTTTGGCTATCTCTAATTGCTCTCCTCTCATTTTCTTCTTCTTCTTCTTCTTCTTTTTTTTTTTTTTTTGTGGCCATGCTGGTGGCATGTGGAAGTTCCTAGGCCAGAGCTTAAACCCTTCCATAGTAGTGACTCAAGCCACTGCAATGGAAACACTGGATCCCTAACCTGCTGTGCCACGAGAACTCTGCAAAGCCCTTCTTAAAGCAGATAATTATTTGTTCAATGGAGTTCTAAAGAGAATTCCGAGTAGCAGGGATAGAAAAATAAGGACTAAAGTAAATTGAGTGCTTACTCATTTGAAAAAATATTTTGGTCATTGTCTTGGGGGTTTTATTTGCATTGTCGCATGTAATGCTCATAAGAACTAATGAGGATTTTACAGATAAGAAAACTGAAACTCAGGTTGAATGACTTGCAGAGTATTAGAGCTGGTATCTGAAATCTGTTTGTCTTCATAGCCTGAGCTTCTTAGTCCTCCTGGTAGTCTCCAGTAGCTGAAATGTGCACTACTAGCACAGAATGGTGAAGACTGACTGAGTCTAAGAACCACAGCCTAGAGAAACCAGCTTATAATTTGCCTTGGAAAGTAAAGTCACAATAGAAGCACCTTGGTGGCTTCCTGAGCAGCTGACACTTGGTTCTGTGAGAGTCTAGGTTTGTGTTTATTAAGCTGATTTGGGATACAAAGCAGGCTTTGAATTTTAGCAGCAAGGCCTCGAAAGTTCTAGAACCAAACCAGAAGGAATTTCCATCATGCGTCTGTCTGTGGTTTATGCAAATCCCTCCAGAATTGATAGGAAATGATTCTGAGAACTCATGGGAAACAGTGAGGATTAGTATCAAAAATATGACGCATGTGGTTTCTTACTAATACCCCACTTTCAAGTAAGTCAGGGTTTTCTTAATATTAAATATTGTGATGTCTTTCTTAACATTCACATTGAAGATATATTTGCCCGAGATAAAATTCCTATTGTCGTGGGAGGAACCAATTATTACATTGAGTCTCTACTCTGGAAAGTTCTTGTCAATACCAAGGTATGTTTAGTTTGACTTGTACTTCACTGAGGAAATGGGTTCTTCTTTCTTTCCAGCTAATTTAAGTGGGAGGAGCATGGACTCTTGCCTATTTCTTATACTCAGCAACTGATTTTCCTACTCAATATTCTGAAGCAAATGCCACCTCCATGTGTGAAGAGTGCTCTTCCAGGCTGGCCTGAGGGCAGGGGCTGTGTGTTGGAAACATGCCCCTCTGTGAATTAAGTAGCATCGCCATGTAAGTTAACAGTACATAGTCTGATTCAGCATTTCCTGGCTGTAATAATCTATGTGTTAGGGAGATATTTGACACTAACCTTTCTTACAGAGATGCTATGCATAAGGTAGGACTTTGCAAACTGTAATGTGCTGGCAGTTCGCATCCAGTCTTTCTTTGGTCACACTGTTGAGAAGACTAGACTCCTGGATGTGTTAATATAATATGCTAGCCTGGGTAACTGTTGTACTTCTGCAAAGGAAGCAGAGTACCTGAGTACTTCCTAGGCAGTAAGTCCTCTTTTCTCTTTGTTTGCTGTGGCCTCCCAGCACTACCGTGGTGTGTTGGAATTTCCTGTTAAAGATCTGTCTCTCACTATATGGCCAACGCCTTCTGATTCATCTCTATTTTGTGTTCCTAACACTTAGCAAAGTGCCTGGCACATTGAATGTCTCAGTGTTTGTTGAGTTGCTGGATTAAATTTACCTCTAAACTTCATTTAATAGCCCCAGGAGATGGGCACTAAGAAAGTGATTGACCGGAAAGCTGAGCTTGAAAAGGAGGATGGCCATGAACTCCATAAACGCCTAAGCCAGGTGGACCCAGAAATGGCTGCCAAGTTGCACCCACATGACAAGCGCAAAGTGGCCAGGTAAGAAAGCTGGCCCATGACCCGAGGCCCCTTCAGAGTTAGAGGGCAGTCACTTCTTCAGTGCGCTGGGTGGCAAGACAGGTTTGGTAACAGCAGTTGGTAGAGATTGATGCGTTCTAGCTGAGCAGGTTAGGAGGCCCCGAGTTATTGCCTCAGTCCAACTCCCTCAATAAATAGTTGCACCCTACTTTGTTGTCATATTTAAAATGCATAATGTAATGCAGTTTTCCTCTGGAGCCTATATAACCTTGCTTCATTTTCTATTTGATCTTTGCTTGTATAACAGTTTTCATATAAATTTTTTCTGGCATGCAGTCAGTTGACATTGTGATTTAGGTTTCATAATTGATTGTGCAATGCTGAGTTCTGTCCCAGCAGCTTGCCCAGTGGGGGCAGATTTTATAAACTGTCCCATAGATCAGCTCCCCTTTGCACATGGAGATGTTCTTGAAGGGAAGAGAGAGATGACCTTATTAGCTCATCACCCACGTTTTCTTCGGCTGTTTTGAAATTGCAGCCTGAAGTGTTGTGTACTTTTCTCTTTTTTCCTTTCCTTTCCTTCCTTTGCTTCCTTTCCTTTCTGTCCTTCTTCCCTTTTTCTCCCTTCCTTCCATCTCTCCTTTCTTTCTTAACATTTTAAGATTAGATGGTTAATTTTTTCCCTTCATAAAATGCATTTTCATTGTCCCATATTCTGTTCACTTCTGACATAGCACTGTATAATTTTAAGGGTACAGCATAATGACTTTTCCTCACATACATCATTAAATTATTATCATAGTAAGTTCAGTGTATTTTAACGTAGATGCAAAAGAAAAGAAAAAGAAATTTTATTTGTGATGAGAACTCTCAGGCCTCACTCTTAACTTTCAAATATAGCATATGGCAATGTTAGTTATGTTTATCTTTTGTACATTACATACTTAGTAGTTATTTATCTTGAAGCTAGAAGTTTGTACCTTTTTTTCAGTTTTTTATTGATTTTTATTTTTCCATTATAGCTGATTTATAGTGTTCTGTCAATTTTCTACTGTACAGCAAGTCACACATACATATATACATTTTTTTCCCTCATATTATCATGCTCCATCATAAGTGACTAGATACAGTTCCCAGTGCTATACAGCAGGATCTCACTGCTTATCAAAAGTTTGTACCTTTTGACTGTCTTTATCCAATCTCTTCATCCCCTCCCCCCAGTTTCTGGTAACCACACATCTGATGTCTTTTTCTATGAGTTTGTTTGTTTTTGAAGTATACTTGACCTACAAAATTGGTGATTCCTAATGCACAGCAGGAGTTCCCGTTGTGGCTCAGCTGTGACAAACCCGCCTAGTATCTATGAGGATGTGGGTTCAATCCCCGGCCCCACTTAGTGGGTTCAGGATCTGGCATTGCTGTGAACTTCGGTGTAGGTTGCACATGCGGCTTGGATCCAGCATTGCTTTAGCTGTGGCTGGCAGCTGCAGCTCTCATTAGACCCCTAGCCTGGGAACCTCCATGTGCTGTGGTTGTGGCCCTAAAAAGAAAAGAAAAAATAGCATCCTAGTGTACAACATAGTGATGTGATATTTCTGTTTGTTACAGAGTGATCTCCACCTAGGTGTATTTTTCTGTAGTATTGGGAGGATACCATACCTGGCAGAGTAGAGGATCTAACGAAGGACCTACTATGTGGATGATTATACAGATTAAATATTATTGTGACATTTGGTATTGATGGGCATTATGAAGTATTCTACTCAAATGAGTGTTCTAGGTCAATCGTTTCTTAATCCTTTTTTATCATCCTCTCTGCACCTGAAGCCTTTTTAGAAATTTTTTTCCTAATTGTGCATCTCTCCTTCCCCTCCATGAAATTTTAATACTGAAGAGCAAGATTTGGTGGGAGTTCCCCAGTGCCTAGTGGTTAAGGATTTGGCATTGTCACTTTTGTGGCTTGGGTTCAGTCCCAGGCCTGGGAACTTTCATGGGCACAGCGCCCCCTTCCCCCAAAAAAAGAATAAGATTTTGGGAGTTATGGTTACCCTTTGGAGAGCCACACATCATTGTCATGTCTAAGTTTTTTTGCCCCCTTGCAGGCAACCTCACCCCGTTGATAGTGCACGTACTAGGTAAATGAAGTGTGCAACAGGATTGGCAGTGTCTTTGGATCACTGGGACGCAGGTTTGATCCCTGACCTAGCACAGTGGGTTAAGGATCTGGCCTTGGTGTAGCAGTGGCATAGGTCACAACTGAAGCTTGGATCTGATCCCTTGCCCAGGAACTCCATGTGCTGCACCGTGGCCAAAAAAGAAAAAAAAGTGGAGAAAAAAGTATTCACACATTTTTTATTTTAAACATTTTAATAGAAATCTTCCAAAGGTTTTTTTCTTTTTTTTTTTTGAAAATTCAGGGACAGACACTATAATCAACATTGATTTTTATATTGTTTTATGGGATGATTCTTGAGCTTGGTTGTTACTGTCTGCTCCATTTATTAATAGGTTCTTATGATTTCTCCTCATTCTGCTACTTTTAAACTAGTAATGGGTTGAAAATTGTGTTTTAGTAAGAACAACAGGTTCTAAGCAAGAGCTCTAGAGTCTCTAAAAGATTGGAAGACTTTTTTCATCTTTCTTTTAGTTTGAGCCTGTATTCTCACCTCCAGATAAGATACCTATGACTGTGTTTTCCCCTTGTAGGTCCTCTTTGACCAGTGATAGGGAAAGATGAGGGGTCCCTACTCTTGTGTTAGGGTTTCAGGAAGTAGAATTGGATCAGGAAGAGAAAGATCACTTTCAGGCTGATAAGCTGTAATCACCCAGAGTGGTGGAGTATAGATTTGGGAGTTAAATTACCTAGTGCTGCATAACATAATAGATGTTGACAGAGCAGTGGCTTAAGAATAAGTATGTGAGTTCTTTCTTCAGTGATCTTTGTGCTAGTAGAGTACTGAATTAGTCAGAAGCATTCTTTATTAATTTTAGACATATTTAAAAAGAAAGTTGGTGAGCTGGATATACAACATACTTTCGTACTGTGGGAAAGGCATTCCAGCGAGACTAGACTTGTTGGCTTGTAACACAGTGTCCCAGACAAGCTTTAACTGCTTACCTGAAAGTGAATCTATCCTATTCTCTTTGTGTAGAAGAAACCTGTTGTTTCTAAACCTTTGTTTAACCGATTTCAGAAAATTTTATGTATGTTTAGAGAGATAGTTTTCTTTATTTACCTAAAGTTTTCTTTAGGATCCTTTTAGGAGTAGCTATTAGGATTGCAGTAACCCTGGACCTTCATGTATTTAGGGACATAGGTAGTGAAAATGACAATGAAGCCTTCAATAATAGCCTCTTTTCTGTTTCGCTTGAGAATTATTAACATTTCCTAATGGTTTTTATGGGTGTGCCCACCCTCCCCTTTCAAATGATTTAGGAGCTTGCAAGTATTTGAAGAAACAGGAATCTCTCATAGTGAATTTCTTCATCGTCAGCATGCAGAAGAAGGTGGTGGTCCCCTTGGAGGCCCTTTGAAGTTCCCTAACCCATGCATCCTCTGGCTTAATGCTGAACAGACAGGTAAAGTCCTTTGGTGTCCTAGAGTCCATTTGAAATAGAGTAACTATTACAGTAATACATTACTATATATAAAATCCTTAGAGTAGGTCAGCTATACTTCAATAGAAAATTGTTTTGAAAAAAAAAAAATGCTTTGAACCATGAATGGCTTATAAGCACCACACAAGTGTTAGCTATTAATTTTATTGTCATTATCAATATTCATTGATTTATTGAGGCACAGTGCCATTTCCCTGGGCATCTGTCTGGAAAGTGGGTAAAGGTAGCCCTGGTGTAAGATACCAAGGGTGGGATAAGATGGGATGGGAAAGAGAGTGCCATCCAGGGAAGAGCCAAAGGGGAAAGAGAAAGAAGGCTCCCTTGGAAGGAAGTCTGATTCCCTGGATTGGCTGAAGCCTGGGTCACTGATTATTCTAGAAGTAGTAGATCTGAGGAGTGGGAATGATGGTTAGCTAGTTAGCCTGAGGGTAGGTTTTGTTTTTGTTTTGCCTAATGTCCCGAGATAGTAGGAACTTCTTTAGCCAACAAACATTTAATAAGCATTCAATGAAGTGTCAAGAATTCTATCTACAACTTGGATTTCAGAGATGGATGTGAGACAGTACCTGCCCTTAAGGAGTTCCCAGTCTAATGGGGCAAATAATGAGGTAGATGCTGTGTTGTGATGAATGCTAGGCTAGAATGTGCTGTGGGGCCACAGAGAAGGGATGATGAGCATTTTGGGGGCGGTGTCAGGGACCAACTTGTAAAGGTAATTTACAAACTTTGTCTAGAAAGATGAGATTAATATGGAAACAGGCAGTATAATTTAGTGATTAAGAGCATGTCTCTGGGAGTTCCCATCCTGGCTCAGTGGTTAACAAACCCGAGTGGGATCCATGAGGATGCGGTTCGATTCTGGGCCTCGCTTAGTGTGTTAAGGATCTGGTGTTGCCATGAGCTGTGTTGTAGGCTGCAGATGAGGCTCAGATCCCGCATTGCTGTGGCTATGGTGTAGGCTGGCAGCTGTAGCTCTGATTGGACCCCTAGCCTGGGAACCTCCATATGCTGTGGGTGTGGCCCTAAAAAGACCAAAAAAAAAAAAAAAAAAAAAGCATGTCTCTGAGCTCAACTATCTAGATTCAAATTCTGGCTCTACCATCTCTGGTTATGAGTTTTATTTTTATTATTTTTGGGGTTTTTAAATTTTTAAAAATTTTTTCTATTTTTTTCTTTTTTCCCCTCTTTTAATGGCTATGTGAATTTTAAAGCAGGTTGATTTACCTTTCTTTGTCCCAGTTTTCTCTTCTATAAAATGGAGATGATAATAATAGTACATATCTCATAGCTTTATTGAGGATTAGATGAATTAATAATACATACAGAGTGCTCAGGAGTTCTCTTTTGACATGGTGGGTTAAGGATCCAGCATTGTCACTGCAGTAGTGTAGGTTTGATCTCTGGCCCAGAACTTCCACATGCTGTAGGTGCAACCGAAAAAAAAAAAAAAAACACAGAGTTCCCAATGTGGCTCAATGGTAGCAAATCCCACTAGTATCCATGAGAATGCAGGTTCGATCCTTGGTCCTGCTCAGTGGGTTAAGGATCCAGCATTGCCTTAAGCTATGGTGTAGGTTGCAGACGTGGTTCCACTCTGGCATGGCTGGCAGCTACAGCTCCAATTCAACCCCTAGCCTGGGAACCTCCATATGCTGCAAATGCGACCCTAAAAATCAAAAACAAAAATTAAAGAAAGGATCATGGAAGTTCCTGTCGTGGCTCAGCAGAAACGAATCTGACTAGCATCCATGAGGATGCAGTTTTGATCCCTGGCCTTGCTCAGTTGGTTAAGGATCCTGCATTTTTGTGTAGGCCAGCAGCTACAGCTCCGATTCGACCCCTAGCCTGAGAACCTCCATATGCCGCAGGTTCAGCCGTAAAAAGACACACACACACACAAAAAAAAGAATCATGAATGATAATGTGAGAAAAAGAATGTGTATATAGGAGTTCCCATCGTGGCTCAGAGGAAACAAATCTGACTAGGAACGCTGAGTTTGCGGGTTCGATCCCTGGCCTTGCTCAGTGGGTCGAGGATCCGGCATTGCCGTGAGCTGCGGTATAGGTTGAAGACTCGGCTCGGATCTGGCGTTGCTGTGGTCCTGGCGTAAGCCAGCACCCTTAGCCTGGGAAGCTCCATATGCCATGGTTGCGGCCCTAAAAAGGACAAAGACAAAAAAAGTGTGTGTGTGTGTGTGTGTGTGTGTGTGTGTGTGTATGTATGTATGTATATGTATGACTGGGTCACTTTGGTGTACAGCAGAAATTGACACAACAATGTAAATCAACTATAATAGAAAAAATAAAAACCTAAAATTAAAAAAAAACAAACACCACCAAAAAACCAAAAAGTGCTCAGAATGTGCCTGGCACGTAGAGAGTCCTCAATAACTACAAACTTTTTTTTCATTATAGTTGATTTCCTATGTTCTGTCAGTTTCCACTATACAGCAAAATGACCCAGTCATATATACATTCTTTTTCTCACATTATCCTCCATCACACAAGTGACTAGATATAGCTCCCTGTGCTATACAGCAGGATCTCATTGCTTCTCCTCTCCAAATGCAATAGTTTGCATCTACTAATCCCAGACTCACAGTCCATTCCACTCCTTCTCCCTTCTTTCTCTTTTTAGGGCTACATCTGTGGCATATGGAAGTTCCCAGGCTAGGGGTTGAATCAACTGCAGCTGCCAGCCTGCCCTGTAGCCACAGCAACACTGGATCCGAGCCACATCAGAGACCTACACCACAGCTTTCAGCAACGCCAGATCCTTAACCCACTGAGTGAGGCCAAGGACTGAACCCTCATCCTCATGGATATTTGTCAGGTTCTTAACCCACTAAGCCACAATAGGAACTCCTAAATGCAGACTTTTTAGGAAGGTAGGAAAAAAAGTCACTGTCATTGTAGGCTGAAAAATAGCAATGGTGGAGATATAGAAGAACATAATTGAAATGGTGGGAATTTGATGTTAAATTAATCTCAGTTATAAGTTATAGAAAAAGGTAATACTTTGGAGTTCCCTTTGTGTCTCAGTGGTTAACAAACCGGACTAGGATCCGTGAGGATGCGGCTTCGATCTCTGGCCTCGCTCAGTGGGTTAAGGATCCGGCGTTGCCTTGAGCTGTGGTGTAGGTTGCAGACACAGCTTGGAGCCTTTGTTGCTGTGGGTCTGGCATAGACTGGCAGCTGTAACTCCAATTCGACCCCTAGCCAGGGAACCTCCGTATGCCACGAGTGCAGCCCTAAAAATAGCAAAAATAAATAAAAAAATAAACAGTGGATATACATTCCATACCAGAGTAAATGCTTGTTCTTCCAAATAGTTGTAATTGTGTGCTTTCTCTTTACATAGTAATAGCTTCATTTGGCTACTTTTTGGAATAGTAGAGATTTAAATGTGACTACATATAGTATGAATTATTATATAATCTTTGGATTCTGAACCCTTTCTTCCACTTGAACAAATTCTCTTCTTTGTGGCAGCCTATGCGTTCATCATGTATAGTACCCACCTACGGCAGGCTTGCTGGTTGATGGGTTAATTTGATTCAAGTTCTAGATGAGCGCTTGGATAAGAGGGTGGATAACATGCTTGCTGCTGGGCTCTTGGATGAACTAAGAGATTTTCACAGACGCTATAATGAGAAGAAAGTTGCAGAAAATAGGTAAGGACTTGGCTGTTATTTTCACCTACTCTCCACCCCTTGCTTATGGTCAAAAGACCATAAACATAATACTGGCTTTGGATCTACTTGTTTATTAGTCTTTGTCCTTGGCATTGGCAAGGCTTGTTGGAAGGAGGTTTGGTGTACTTGTTACAGTTGCAGTTTTTATTCTGTCAGACATCCCTAGGAATTAATTTTCAAGAGAAGTAACCTGGGAGCTGGTCGGGGAGGTGGAGAAAGGATTTCAGAGTGGTAGTAACTGCTGAGGATCTCAATTTCCTCATCTGTGAGATGATATGGCTCAGCTAGATCATGTCCAAGGCCCCTGCTAGCTCTCAGATGCAATGGCTCGTCCGCTGATGCTCTCCTGTTCCCAGCCAGGACTATCAACATGGTATCTTCCAATCAATTGGCTTCAAGGAATTTCACCAGTACCTGATCACTGAGGGAAAATGCACACCAGAGACTAGTAACCAGCTTCTAAAGAAAGGTGTGAATTCTCCATCAAACCTAGCTTTGGACATCCTTGGGTAACAGAGTATCCTGCTGGTATGGTCTGTGAAAGACCTGAAGGTAAAAGAGTCCCATATGGCCTTCAGCTCAGAATTGTGATTTTCATCTACCAAGCGTCCATCACTGTGCTGCTGTGGCTAGTTTTCTTTTAATGTTAGGCTAGGTGGGCCTGCCCTTCAGCAGAGTGAGAATTGCTTAGAGGTTCTTATATTTACCTTATCTTTCAGGTATTGAGGCTCTGAAACAAGTGACTAAGAGATACGCTCGGAAGCAGAACCGATGGGTTAAAAACCGTTTTTTGAGCAGTAAGTCTCATGTTTTTCCTTATTCCCTGGGTATGTTTTCAATAGAACATAGATGTCCTCAGCGCACCCACAAAGCAGACTTGAGTTTCTGGATCTATTCTAAGATTTGGGACCTGACCTGGAGGGGAGGGTCTTTTGCATAAGTGATTGTCCAGGGTTATTTCCTTGCGATGCCTCAGAAAATAGTTCTTCCCAAAGAAGCATCTGTCAAATGCTTTGAATTAGTGGGTACTGGCTGTGAACAGGTAAGAGCAAAATAGCAAGCCCTTCTTAGCAGCGTTGGTGCTCAGGGTTAATTTTAGCTTCAAATTTTGTACCTGAAGAACAACTGCACTTCTGTAGGGAGATTTCCCTAATTAAAATGGTTCTAGGACCAGATGAGTAGTGTGAAAAGACAGAATCGTCACCAGTTCTCCCAGCATTGCGTTCGTGTTCAAACACGTGGTACTTCAGGCCTCTAAACTCAGTTGAACAGTACTTTTAAGGAAAAGGGAAGGAAATTCTCATTCTTTGGACCATGTACTGCATCCTTGTGCTAAATTTGGTGCAATACATATATTACTGAGCCTTCCAGGTGGGTGATATTCTTTTCCTTTTTCAGATAAGGAAATGGAGGCTTAGAGAAGTTAAATAACTTGCCAGAAATCCCCTAGCTCTGAAGTGGTTGAGTCCTGAATGCAGGCCTGACTCCTAAGTCCACACTCAGCTTTACACCATGCTTCTTGTTTCCTTCAGCTATAGCTTTAGCTGGACAGCATTAGTATTGGGCCTCTAGTAAGAAATTGTGTGGCCACGAGCTAACGGAGGTTGATTTAAAGGAGATGAAATATTGGTGAAAATCCAGTTTTATCTTGTGGGCACTTTTAAAATATGCTTTTGAATCATCCCCTGTTTATCTTTTGCCGTTAGACTTGTGCTTTCAGTTATAGATAAGGACAGCTGAGGTCTCCCCCTGCTCCTCAGTGTCCCCCGAACAGAAACACCTTGATCTGTGTTGCTGACCGTGGATCCCTCTCTTGGTTCTCACTCTCTACTAGAGATCTCCAGTGTAGTTCTGGTCCCAAGGGGCTCTTTACACTTTCTTCTACTTATGTTGCTTTCTCTGCATGTCCTTTGAGATAGAAGTCTTTGCTCAGCTGAAACGGAAGTTTCACTGCTACAGATTTCTAATGCAGTTTGTCTTCTCCTCAGGGCTAATAACCGTTAGTCTCTAACAAAAGACGAGTTTCTTTGTTGTCGTTGTATTTTTCAGTGTATTTGTTTTTTTGGTAATGATTTGGAACTTCTTCCTGTGGCAAAGCCACAGTAACTCCCCATCTCCGAGTCACGAGGGCTTGATGGCACTGCGCATCATATGCTCGTTCCTCATTCATGTGTATGCCGGCACAGTCCTGGTGCTAGAGTGAAAGGCACAGCTGCCCTGTAAATCAGGAGCCGTGTGTGATTGGCCAGGGCTGGTCTGCTGGGATATGGTTCTGGCAAGAAGCCAGAGGGACTTCCCCACCCCAGCTTGGCCTTGGACCCAAGCCAGAAATAGCAGCTGGGAGCCGAGAACTTGTTGAAAGGTGCTTAGACAGGGCACAGAAGCCCAACAAAGGACTTAGAGGGGAAAGGAAAATATAGAGTGGCCTGGAAACAGGTGCAGAGCTTAGCCAAGGCCAGGTGTGCTGTGGATGCTGCCTGCACCCTCCCATTCTCACCTTTCTGTGTGGTGGCAGGTGCAGCCCAGTCCAGCTCACGAAGGCTTATTTGTGGTTGGCACAATCAAAAGGCCAGCACCTGCCAGCCGTTGGCATTCTGAGGACTTTGATGTTTTTTGTCCATGAGGCGATGCTCTTTGCCTTCAGGCAACTGACTTAACCTAGATGTGGAAGGCAATTTAGTGTGTCCACAGCCTGAGGAAACGATCAGCAGGGACCAAGAATGGTTGGCTCAGACGATGAGATGCCTATAGCTATACGTTTGGCTACCTACGATCTTATCTCCATTCAGAAGTATTAACCAGAGGGTATTTCTTGAATTAATCCTCTAGATCTATTTCCTGAAAGAAGGGTTGAACTGGTTCAATTCCAAGGCTTTTTTTTTCTAATTTTCAAATTCAGCAGTTCCCTAGCTGCTTCTCTGCTATTGCTAGCCCATGGTTATCAGTGGGGCATCGATGAGTTTCATGAATGCCAGACTGCTGAAGAGATATATTCAAACCTGAGAGTTGTGTCTGCTCTTAAAGAAAGCTGTGAACTCTCTTGCCACAGAGTGACATCACTGTAAGGTGATACGGAACTTAGAACAGGCCCTCACTTCAAGCTGTTGTTTCTTCCTTTGGTGTGCTGTCTTTATTATATTGTAGCCCACACAGTGGTCACTAGAGCTGTTACCCGGTATTGTTTTCCTAACTGGTCTGGAAGATCCTACACCTGAGACTCTGGATTACACAGCTAGACTTGTTGGCTGCAGACCAGTCAACCTGCTGGGTCTTTCTTGGATTGTATGTAGCTGCTTGGCTCATGTTTATGGTTACAATGAATGGTATTGTCAGATGTTTATTTTTTTGACCCCATATGTTTCCCTTGAGGATTTTGGAGTCTTGGGAGTAGAATAGATCGGGTCTTGGAGGCTGACCTCTCACAACTTTTCTTTGTCATCATTAGGACCTGGTCCCAGTGTCCCCCCAGTATATGGCTTAGAAGTATCTGATGTCTCGAAGTGGGAGGAGTCTGTTCTTGAACCTGCTCTTGAAATCGTGCAAAGTTTCATCCAGGTGATTATTAATCATGGTACTGTCTACTGTCTGGTTTTCAGAGCGCTTTCCTAAGCTGACACCTTTGTTGCTCTGTCGGGGAACCAAGCCTTCTTTTCCATGGAATAGAGCAGAAGGGCTGGCTGCTTTTAGATCCCTGGAGGCTGCGTTTCTACTTTCACATTCAGAAAGGTTGTTGTTAAAATCTGTTCACAGCCCACCTGCTCTCTGGGATGAGAAAAAGGAATCTTGGGAAAATCTCACTCCTCTTAATATCAGAGAATGATATCCAGATCTCTTTGAATCAAATGCTTCTCCCCCATCCCTGCCTTGTTTTTTCAGGGCCACAAGCCTGCAGCCACTCCAGTAAAGATGCCAAGCAGTGAAACTGAGAACAAGAGGAGTTATCACATGTGTGACCTCTGTGACCGAATCATCATTGGGGACCGTGAATGGGCAGGTAGAGTCTGGGGTGGGGCACAGAAAAATCTGTAAGGGCGGGTCACACTGACTTCATGAAATTTAAGGTCTTTGCTGGATTGAATGCTGGAGTCTCCTTGTTTGTCTGTAAAAAGATGGCCAGATTCCTCTAAGAGCCTATGTTCAAATTTCATGGAGGCCTTCTCAAAAGGGAGAGTTATCTCTCTATTCTGAATTTCCAAAGAAGATCATATGCCCTCCAGCTTCGGCTGGAGTCGATAATTTATAGTGAAAGGTCTGCTGTTACCCTTCCAGAGCTCCTTTGACTTTCACAATCCTGCTGTAGGGGAGGAGTTTCTTGGCCTCTCCTGTTTAGACCTTGATGGAGGTGAAGTTGGATTGTAAGGGAAGCCAGACAACTCACCCGAGAGACCAAAGAAGCAGAAACAGCTGGGAGGGAACGGGAAGTGCAGTTATTCCTCCTGAGTACATTCTTCAAAGGTGTTATCTCTTCAGTAATTTTAAAGTAATACATTGAAATGGTGTTGGCGGCTAAACCCGTGATGAAGAAAACATTCAGAGCAAGACGGTCAGACATGCATAAAGAAGGCAGTCTCTCTTCTTCATAAGGCGCTCCTGACCAGGCCAGGATCGGCCCTGTGCCAAGGTCCTAGTTCCCCATTTCAGAGTCTGGATCTGTCTTTGCCACAGAATCACACTGCACTCCCCTGTCAGATTTCTACAGTCATCCAGCCAAAGTCCAAAAGGGCCTTGGCCTCTAAGCCTTGAATTTACGTGGTGTTTAGAAACTTGTTTAAGGCTCACTCCTTTTGGGCACAAGTAGGACTTGTATTTTACTCAGTGGCTGGAATCCTCCTGTTCAGAGGACTGGTTTGCATGATATTCTCACAGAAGTAGATTTTTCTCCCTATACCAACCAATAGAAGGATTAGTTCTATTAACTGTTAACTCTGGCAGAATGAACCACATTGTCAGCTGGGGGAGGGCTGTGATTGCCCAAGAAGCAAAAGAAGCCTCGATTATGGTTGGTTTATAATGATGAAAGGGGAAGAGAAAGAGAGTGTCTGATTGTTTTTTCTAAAGGAAACTTAGTGGTTCGATTTGTCGAATGTCCTTCAGGGACAGCCTCAGAGAAGCAACATTTGTGAGCCTTTGTGAGCTGAGCTTGTGTAAGCCCTTCTATAGTGCCATCTGTCAAGTCCTTGCTCCCATCTCCTGCTGCCATGGAGAGCCAGTCCAGAAGGCCATTTTTTGCCTTAGGCTCTAGCTAGAGAACAAAGCTGACTTCTTCCCTCAAGTAAACTTTTCTTTGACTTCTTACCTCTTCCTTACCTACTTTTGCTTCTGAATCCCTACGAATGATGTTTTAACTATGTATACAAGAGAATTTAATCTCATTGTCTTTCTCTTTAGGTGTTTGCAAATAAGATTTCCTTGAAAAGGAGTAGGATAGCAAAAAGGAGCTTCTGTGAGTTAGCCAGAAGCTGGGAACTGTTTTGGGGGTGAGAGGTCAAAAATTGATATCAGCCAATAGTAGCTTTTCAGCTTTACTGCTTCTGTGGACCCTTGAAAGGGATCATCAGAGCAGACCAGCGTATTTGTCGTCATCTCTCTGATGCATTGTGTGCTGGAGAACGAGTCTGGGTTAGTCGTGCACAGGGCTTATGTGACCCAGGCCCGAGGATGTCAGACCTGGAGGGGCAATCTGAGTGAGCTGGTAAGAGGTGGGAAGGGATGCTCTGGCTACTGTGGGCCTAAGCATCTGTCCTGCAGTACAGACAAGAATTTGAATTTGTAACTTGGTTGAGCCATGTGAGTTGAAATGTGTCTGTAATAGGCAGCCCCATATGGGAAAATTAGTCTAAAGCCCTATTTTTTGAAAATTTGGTCTCTTTTTATTTTTATTTTTATTTATTTTTTTGTCTTTTTGCCATTTCTTGGGCCGGTCCCACGGCATATGGAGGTTCCCAGGCTAGGGGTCGAATCAAAGCTGTAGCTGCCAGCCTACGCCAGAGCCACAGCAACGCAGGATCCGAGCCGCGTCTGCAACCTACACCACAGCTCACGGCAATGCCGGATCGTTAACCCACTGAGCAAGGGCAGGGATCGAACCCGAAACCTCATGGTTCCTAGTCGGATTCGTTAAGCACTGCGCCGCCACGATGGGAACTCCCTGTTCTCTTTTTAAGCTATAGGTAACCTAAAGAGCCTACCTGCTGTGTGACCTTGGACTTCAGTCTCTTCCTATATAAAATGAGCCGAATAATACTGTCCTGCAAGATTGTAGTGTGGATTAGTGATATAGAGTGCTTAGCAGGTGTACAGGATATGTGGCAGCTCACTCTAGTTTGCTAGCCAGCTGTCCATATGATTTATTCTTCTCTTAAAAATGCTAAGCAGCTATGGCTGTACAAATTATTGTGTTGATCCTATTATTTTTAAAGGATTCTGTAGTTAATTTCGCATGTTTCCAAAATTGTAGAAAACTCTAAATTTTTTTCTTTTTCTTTTGGTTTTGTCTTAGCGCATATGAAATCCAAATCCCACTTGTACCATCTGAAGAAAAGAAGAAGGCTGGACACAGATGCCATCGCCACTATAGAAAGTCAGAGTATTTCCCCAGGCCATGATAAAGAGCATAAAGAAAAGGGACCCCTAAGGCAGAATGATCAGAACGATGAAGAGCTGAAATCCTGCATTTAAGGGACTTGTCCAGTGGCTTTTGGAAAGGTGGTAGGGGTCCAGTTCTCTCATTCAGTGGTGTGTTTTTTTTGTTTGTTTTGTTTTGTTTTTGTCTTTTCTGCCTTTTCTAGGGCAGCTCCCACTGCATATGGAGGTTCCCAGGCTAGGGGTCTAATCGGAGCTATAGCCACCGGCCTACGCCAGAGCCACAGCAACGCGGGATCTGAGCCGTGTCTGCAACCTACACCGCAGATCACAGCAACACCGGATCCTTAACCCACTGAGTGAGGCCAGGGACCGAACCCGCAACCTCATGGTTCCTAGTTGGATTCTTTAACCACTGTGCCATAACAGGAACTCTATCATTGGTGTGGTTTTAAAGTCTCATGTTCTCTGTCATGGAAACAGCAGGTCTTGTTAGCTCCTTGTGTGGCTGATGTGTCTGGTCTGGTAATGATGAATTGGGGAAGGGATTTTTTTTTTTTTCTTCTAAACTTAAAGGTTCTATTTTTAAAAGAGGCACAGATTGCACTTTTTTACACTTGATCTTTTTGGTGATGAATACCAGGATTCACTGCATCCCTTAAAAAAAAGAAGTTTTATGTACCTGACTCTGGCTAGAAATACCTAATTTCCAGACACTTTAATAGGTGACTGAGTTATTGTGAGCCACAATTCAGGAGTTGTGGATTTGAGTGAATGGCAGGAAAGGATCAGCCCCCGTGAGATAATTAAGTGAACCAAACCAATTTTTGGAATTCCTTTGAGAAGGAGAGAATCAGACTGAAGTGGTTGTGACATGGAACTTGAAAACTGAGGACTTTGACATTTGTTGAGCTCCTCCTGTGTGGTAATCACTACTCTCTATTGAGTTAGGAATCTATATTTTTATTGAAAGTTAAATAAAGGAAAAGTTTGCAAGAGCCTCTTTAGGCCTTAAAAAGATGTTTATATTCATATCTAACAATGTGCTTTGTTTTAAACCTGAGATTTTTTTTCTCAAAGTTGACATTCTTTCATTCTTTTTTTTTTTTTTTGGCTGCACCCACGGCATGTGGAAGTTCCTGAGCCAGGGATCAAACCCATGCCACAGCAGTGCCAGTGCCGGATCCTTAACCTGCTGCACCACCAGGGAACTCAAAAGTTGACATTTTTTATATGCTATCTATTTATTTATTTAGCACATGTTTAATGAGCACTTCCTACATTCCTGGAAGACATCAGAGGGTCTTTTACTGGTGATTTGTTATTTCCAGTTGAAGCCCTCTTACTGGAGTGACCTGAGGTACCAGCAATGTGAGTGCACATATATGAGTACAACATAAAATTAAGCATTTTTAAGTTTGCAACTCAGCAGCATTTATGTTGTGCAACCAAAACTTTTTCATCACCCATAACAGAAACTCTGAACCCATTAAGCAATAATATCCCACTCAAGCAGTGTTTTATTTGTTCAGAATCTACTACATGAGAGGCCCCTAGAGTAGGCTAGAGGGAATACAGAGATAAAATGAAATATGGTTCTTGCTTTCAGGGAGCTTGTAAATATTGTATATATGCACAAACAACAGATTTAGCTAAGAGAATATCAAAGGCCATAAGAGCTGTGTAGAATTTCACTTTGGAGGGAAGTGAGAGGGATCATGGAAGGAGTGTTTCTTTTTCTTTTCTTTTTTTTAGGGCCACACCCGCAATATATGGAAGTCCCCAGACAGGGGTTGGATTGGAGCTGCAGCTGCCAGCCTACACCACAGCCACAGCAATGTTGGATCCTTTAACTCACTGAGCAAGAACAGGGATCGAACCTGCATCCTCATGGATACTAGTTGAGTTCATTTCTCCCGAGCCACAGTGGGCAGAAGAGCCTTTTAAAATAAATAATGAACGCATTTCTTCCCCTTACTCAAAAGATAACAAATACCACATATTTACCTTACCTGTTGGCAATGCCTGAGTGTGCATGGGTTTCTGCTGCCTCTGGCAGGTCTCCTGTTTCTGTTCTTTACCACTCTCTAGACAGTCCCCCTGTCGACCCCAGGCTATAAGCAGGGTACTCTCACTTTTGCACACTGAACTTCATTCAGATGCTGGGGTTAGGCCAAAACCAGCCTCTGAGGAATTGTCAAGCTATGGCCAGCCCTTTCAGCCAGCCAGCAGATATTTGAGAACTTCTTATGTGCTAGGTGCTGTGCTAGACTATGGGAATTCAAAGATCAAAAAAGTCCACACTGATCAGACAATTACAGAATTACAGCTGTGATAAGGGCTACAAAGAAAGGACACTTACTCTGAGCTGAGGTAATCCACAGCCCTGCCCTCCCTTGGTATGTGGGAGTGTGTGTGTATGTTGGGGGGGGGTGGTGTCGAGGTGCAGCATGGCACCACATGATGATGGGGCAGGAGTCTTGGGACCAAGGTGTACATGGTACAATGTGATCTGGACAGCTGGGCTTCCTGGCTTGGCTTCAGTGGCTTCTCCTCCACCAGTCTGTGATGTCCTAGGCACCTTTAGCACAAACCTCACTCAACTGCCAAATCTCATACCACATGTCATTTGAGAGTGGGAAAGGATCAGCCTTGGGCATTTGGTTCAACCTGGAGTAAGGCTATACCATCTGGCCTCAAACAATCCCTAGGCAGGCAGAACCAGGTACCTACAGTCTCCAGTCCACGGCAGTGCTATGTAAATGGCTTTGGTAATTGATTCCAGCACTTGGAAAGCTATTGGTCCATTTGCCTCTATTGGTAAAAACCTTTTTTCCCTCAGTTTTCTTGAGAGATAATTGATAAAACAACAATCTTGACTAGACCTTAGATACTTCTAGTCCAGACATTGCTGTTCTAAGTGTGTGGGAATGGAGTTCCCATTGTGGCTCAGCGGAAATGAAGCTGACTAGCATCCATGAGAGCGAGGGTTTGATCCCTGGCCTCGCTCAGTGGGTTAAGGATCCGGCATTGCTAAAGCTGTGGTGTAGGCCAGCAGCTGCAGCTCCAGTTCAACCCCTAGCCTGGGAACTTCCATATGCTGCGGGTGTGGCTCTAAAAGAAGAAAAGTGTGTAGGAGATACTTTGACTCTGAAAAGAGAGGTGGATTTTTAGTCTTTAAAATATTTTGTGGAGTTCCCGTCATGGCTCAGTGGTTAACGAATCCAACTAGTATGTACCTGTGAGGATGCAGGTTCAATCTCTGGCCTCGCTCAGTGGGTTGGGGATCCGGTGTTGCCATGAGTTGTGGTGTGGGTTGCAGATGCAGCCTGGATCCTGCAGTGCTGTGGCTGTGGTGTAGGCCTGCAGCTACAGCTCTGATTGGATCCCTAGCCTAGGAACCTCCATATGCCTTGGGTACAGCCTGAAAAAGACAAAAAGACAGAAAAAAAAAATCGATATATACATAGATAGATATATCTTATTTTTCAGGGCTAAGTAAGAGAACATTTCATCTATAGTCTAGGTACATGTTGTGAACGTTTATAATTCTCAGTAATTATTTATGTTCTTAGCCTCAGTTCCACATTCTACAAAAAAGATTTTTCTACTGAAAACTCAGCACAGCATTAAAACAGAAACAGGAAAAACACTAGAAAATAAGCTTTTATGAATGCATTATCCTAACTATATATCTCCACCATCTAGAGAGCCAAATATTTGTTGAATTCAGTGACAGTGTCAAATTAAGTGGGTTTCTACATAAATAATGTGCTTTAATCGTTAAAGAACCTTTAACTAGGATGAAGAAATCTTGGGATAGTAGCTACAGGAAGGAATTTCATTATTTGATTATCACCTACTTGGGAGGTTAGGGCAGGTTTCTGAGACGATGGCTGGCTGGCAGGTCATTTGTAAAGCTATTTTGAATACGTACAAAGGGCGGTGCATGGTTGTATTAGTTAGGGTAAAGAGCTAAGCTGCTGTAACAAAGAGACTCAACAGTACAGTGGTTTAAAGAACAAAGAAGTTTGTTTCCTTCTCCTGTAACAACTCTGAGGGGAGTTGGCATTTCCACAGTGAGTAGTCAGGTCAGTGGGGCAGCTCAGCTCCAAGCGGTCATCCAGGGACACAGGTTCCCTAGATCATGTTGCTTCTCTACCCTCTGTGGCGGGGGCGGTGGGGGGGGGGCACCTGCCTGGATACAGTTGGGTCATCACTGATTATAGCCAGTGGGAAGGGGTCAGAGCACAGAGCAGGCACATCAGATGCCTTAAGTCCTGGACCCTGCAGCAGCATGCATACTTATGCTTAATTTCCATTGGCAAGAACGTAGTCATGTGGCCACACCTACCTGCAAGGAGGCTGAAAAATGTAGTCAAGCCCTGTGCCAAGAAGGAATGGGAGAACAGATTTTGGTGGGCAACTTGCAGTCTCCACTAAATTAGTCTCGTGGAAAGAGCACTGGTTTGTCTAATTAGCTCTGATAGCTTGCTAGGGGCAAATCGATTTCCCCATCTGTGAAATCAGTGAGTTGTATGAGCTGACCTCTGAAATACTTAAGAAAGCAAAACTTGACAAAATCCTGGCTGCTGAGGTTTTAAGGTGGGAATAAAAAAGCATTACAGTGAACATTAGACTGACTGAGCCTTAGGGCCAATGACTAATGGTCTAAAGATGGCGGGGAGGAAAGATAGAAGGTGTTATGGTGGCACTGTGGAATACCTGAGCCAAGGGCCATAACCATCCACCTCTAGGCTCTTTTAATGTGAGAAACAAACTGCCCAAGGCTTTCCTGTCTGTGTGGCTCCAGGAAAGTTGTTCAGGCAGCCGGAGTTTCTTCATATATAAAATGGAATTATTACCTCCATTCCAGGGAACATTGTAAGGAATAATTAAGGTCTTTTTGAAAGCAGCATAGTGTTTGGCACTGCGGTGCCCAGTAAACGGTAGGTAAAAATCGAACTTATTTGCTTCATTGGGGAAAAAAATTATAATGCTACTAAAATGTTGGTTTATGGCATGGTGTCAGTCCCCAAAAGTTATCAGAACAAGCTAGGACTTAAAACTGACTAGTCTGGTGGTCCACAGTGCTGATGCCTCTGGCTTTATCTGATACCCAACTAAGCTTTGGCTGTTCGTCATTATTGTTTAAAATTTACTCTTGTAATTATTTTTTTGAATTTTAATTTAATTTTGGCGTGCCGAAGTTCCTGGGCCAGGGATCGAACCCACGCTGTGGCAGCGACCTGAGCCACACAGTGGTGACAGTGCTGGAACCTTAACCCACTAAGCCACCAGGGAGCTTCCTTGTTTTTAATGCACATGATTTTTTCATGGTTTAGCTCATTTGCTTGAACTGTTTGATTAACCTGAAATGCCCTTGCCCCCCTCTTGACCTAGTGAACTCCTGTACCTCCTTCAAGCCCAGATCTGATATCCTCTCCTTAGACATTGCTTTCTTGGCTCCTCTAGGAGGCTTAGGTTCTCCTTCCTATGTATTCCTATGGCAGTTTATACATTGTATCAGCATGTACTTTTATATGGTACGTGTGCGAGGCGTGTTGTAAGTAGGTTATGTATAATCACTCACTTAGTCCTCACAACAGCCCTATGAGGTGGTATTGTCTTTGTTGTTCTTAACTGTTTTTAAGCTGAGGAAGCTGAAGAGTTAAGTGATTTTCCCGAGTGCAAGCTGGGATTTCGAAACCAAAGTCTGTGTTCTTATCCACCAATTTTCTGCACTTCGTTACTCTGCCTCAGAACATGTCATCTGTAACTATCGCATGCTCTTGTTGGGTAGTAATCCTGCTGCCATGTGAGTCCTATCTTAAGGCAAATGTGGGACACACAGTGGGTACCCGATGAGTATGAAGGCTAGTTTAGATGAGACACAACTCTGTGTCTAAATGTCACCATGGCTACTCATTCACTGAGTGCTTTACTGTGTCAGGCATTTTGAGTTAAATATATGCATACCTTACAATGATTCTTTTAAACAGAGGAACAAGGTAATTTATCATCCCCATTTTATGAACAGGCATACATATGCAGAGAGCTTAATGATGGCCGCCACAGAGTAGACCTGCAGATATTTGCTGAGCACTGAACAGGTCTTTGAGGACAGGGATTTTTGTCCACAGCTTTATCCCTGGCACCTACAGCAGGCCTTCTGCTTGAAAGGCACTCAGTAAACATTTCCTGAGCTGGGATACAGAGCCAGTTTGGGCTGACTTCAAACCTATGCTGTACTTCTCCAAGGGCATTCCTTTAGGGCTTTTTAAATGTGCAAATTAGTTATATCCCATCTACATATAAAAAGGAATCAGGACTAGAAGAAGAAGAAAAAAAAGAACTCTTGGAGAAGTAACTCTTCTACGAAGATGTTTATGTTAGGTGAAACATGGTTACAAGCCAGATTCAAACTCCCTTAAGCAAAAAGTGAGTTTATAATAGGGTTACTGAGGTATCTCAATGAAATTCAAGCACAGAAAAGCATCAAGGCCAGAAGCACTTACTTTGTGCAGTCTCCCTTTCTCACTTCTTACTGCAAACAGGCTCTCTCTACATGGTGGGAGATCCAAGCTGCCAGTAGCACCTAAGCTTTACCTCTTCCAGCTTTTACATCTGAGAGAGATTGTCCTGATGCTTTCTCTGGTTCTAAGTTTGAAAGTATCAGGATATCTCACACCCATTAGGATGAATTCTTTAAAGAGAAAAAAAACAGGAGTTCCTGTGTGGCACAGTGGTTGACGAGTCCGACTAGGAGCCATGAGGTTGCGGGTTTGGTCCCTGACCTTGCTCAGTGGGTTGAGGATCCGGCGTTGCCGAGAGCTGTGGTGTGGGTCGCGGACACGGCTCTGATACTGCGTTGCTGTGGCTCTGGTGTAGACCCGTGGCTACAGCTCTGATTCGACCCCTAGCCTGGGAACTCCATATGCCGAGGGAGCGGCCCTAGAGAGGGTAAAGAGACTAAATAAATAAATAAAATTATTAAAAAAAAAGAAAAAAACCAAAAAGCTAGGAAATGACAAGGGTTGATAAGGATGTGGAGATATTAGTACCCTTGTGCACTGTTGGTAGAAATGTGAAATGGTACAGCTGCTATGGATAACAGTACGGTGGTTCCTGAAGAAATTAAAAATGGAATTTCCATATGATCCAGTAATTCCACTTCTGGATATATACCCAGAAGAACGGAAAGCAGGGTCTTGAAGAGATTTTTGTACACACCCATGTTCATAGCATTATTCATAGTAGCAAAAAATTGAAATAACCCCCAAGTGTCTGTCCATAAACAGATGGATTAACAAAACGTGGTAGATACATAAAATAGAATATTCAGGCTGAAGAAGAAAGGCAATTATGACACATACTACAACATGGATGAAACTTGAGGATATTATAAATAAACCAGTCAAAAAAGAATGAGTACAGTGTGATTCTACTTATATGAGGTATCTAAAGTAGTCAAATTAATAGAGACAGAAAGTGTAATGGAGGTTGCCAGGACCTCGAGCAAGGAGGAAATGGGTTGTTTAACGGGTATAGAGTTTCAGTTTTGCAAGATGAAAAACCTCTGGAGATTGGTTGCACAACAATGTGAAATGCTTAACACTACTGAATTGTACACTAAAAAATGGTTAAGATCATAAATTTTATGTATATTTTACCACAATTAAGGGGGGGGGGAGGGTCCAGGAAAGGGATTCGTTAGCCCAGCTTGAGTCTGGTGCTTACCCTGAGGCCCACTGGCCAGGCTAGGGTTAGAGTCTTGAAAGAATAGGGCAGTTCCCATGGAAACGAAGTGGATGAAATGAAAGTGGAGTGATTTCCAGAGGTAGGGTGTGTGGGTTGCTGGGAGGGAGCGTAACTGGACAGACAAGCTGTGGATATCCACTGTGGAGTAACCGCCTTCTCGTCAGCAAGACACTTGTTTTTCTAGCAGCAGGGGTGATCTTATGCTACGTCCAAACCACTGGGGTGGCACTTGCCATTATCTTCACCATCTGACATCTGTCACAGTCACTCCTTACGTATTTATAGCTCAGTATGATTTTAACAGACTTACATATCTCACTAGTCTTTGCTAAGAATCTTTGAAGGAGTTTCTACAAATGAGGAAACAGACTCCTACTATATGAGTGACTTAATGTAGAGTTGTCAGTTGTAAGGGACCAAAAGCCAATTAGAATTCAGGTATAAAGGATTTATTGACTCATGGAATCTAAGGACAGGTTGAACAACCAAGCCACTCCTGAAGGGCAGATCTGGTGCCTCTGGGCATCAGGAGCAGCTGCCACCAGGGACTCTGTCACCACCGGCACCATCTGCCCTGCCTTTCTCTTCTCTGAATGCTGGCTTCACTTTTTCCTTCATGCCAACCAATTTTCTTCAGGTGATCACTGGAAGTTTCCACACCTCACATCAGAAGTAGACCTGACTCCTGGAGTTCCCTTTGTGGCTCAGTGGTTAACGAACCCGACTAGGAACTATGAGGATGAGGGTTCGACCCTTGGCTCTGCTCAGTGGGTTAAGGATCTGGCATTACTGTGAGCTGTGGTGTAGGTCGCAGATATGGCTCAGATCCCGCGTTGCTGTGGCTCTGGCGTAGGCCGGCACCTGTAGCTCCAATTCCACCCCTAGCTTGGGAACCTCCATATGCCTTGGGTGCGGCCCTAAACAAAAAAAAAAAAAAAAAAAAAAAAGGAAGTAGACCTGACTTCAACTTAGAAATTCCAAGGGTGGCTGCTGAATAGAGCTGAATTCTATTGTTTATATGCCACCCCACACCATTAATCAGGAGAACAAGTCACCTAAGAACCTACAGGGATCAAACCCCACAATGTCATGCTAGTTGGATTCATTTCTTTTTGTGCCACGTGCTTTTAGACACTACTTTTTTTTGTTTTTTTGGGGGTTTTTTTGGTCTTTTTGCCATTTCTTGGGTCGCTCCCATGGCATATGGAGGTTCCCAGGATGGGGGTCTAATCAGAGCTACAGCTGCCTGCCTACACCAGAGCCACAGCAACCAGGGATCTGAGCCTTGTCTTCGACCTACAACCACAGCTCATGGCAATGCTGGATCCTTAACCCACTGAGCGAGGCCAGGGATTGAACCTGTAACCTCATGATTCCTAGTCGGTTCGTTAACCACTGAGCCACAAAGGGAACTCCACTTTTTAGTTGTTTTAAATGTCAACATGGGAGTTCCCCTTGTGACGTAGCAGAAACAAATCCTACTAGGAACCATGAGGTTGCGGGTTCGGTCCCTGCCCTTGCTCAGTGGGTTAACGATCCGGCGTTGCCGTGAGCTGTGGTGTAGGTTGCAGACGCGGCTTGGATCCCGCGTTGCTGTGGCTCTGGCGTAGGCTGGTGGCTACAGCTCCGATTCGACCCCTAGCCTGGGAACCTCCATATGCCGCGGGAGCAGCCCAAAGAAATAGCAAAAAAAAAAAAAAAAAGAAAAAAAAGAGAAAATCACTGATCTAGATTAGCCACTTTATTTCTCAGGTGGAGAAAGTGAGGCTCAGAGGTCCAGCGGCTCACCCACAACAGCACACAGAGTAGCAGGGCTGTTGCTGGAACCCTGGTTTTGGCGTTGTATTCGTTCCACTGTATGATGCGGCTTCTAGCTGTTTCAGATGAGCCATCCACCAACGCAGTTGTATTTTCCTTGAGACACACAATAACTTGAACTGGACCAATGCAAAGGCAAGCGGAGAACTTTGGGGGCCTAAGCCGATAAACAGATGAAAGCTGTATGGTTAGGAATGTCTGTTTAAATTGCTTGACAGATTTAAATGAGTGCTTACTATTCACCATTTTAGGTGCCAGAGATAGATCAGTGAACAAGATAGTTCCTGCCTTCAGAGTTCAAGTCTTCCAGGCTATTTCAGTTGATATAATAAATGTTACATTAGAGACGGATGTTGAGGGAACACTCATAATTGTAGCCAGCCCCGTTCCCAGAGGAACCTGGGAAGGCTATCTGAGGAAATGACATCTAAGAAACACACCAGGAGTTCCCGTCATGGTGCAGTGATTAACAAATCCGACTAGGAACCATGAGGTTTCAGGTTCGATCCTGGCCTTGCTCAGTGGGTTAAGGATCCAGCGTTGCTGTGAGCTGTGGTGTAGGTCGAAGACACAGCTCGGATCCCGCATTGCTGTGGCTCTGGTGTAGGCTGGTGGCTACAGCTCAGATTAGACCCCCTAGCCTGGGGAATCTCCATATGCCCCAGAAAAGGCAAAAAACAAAAACAAACAAACAAAAAACAAAACACCAGAAAAAGTGACGGGAGTGACCCTGGCAGGGGAGTGTCAGGAGAAGGGTTGGGGAGGTCTGCCGGAACTAGGTCATAGATGGCCTGGTAAACCATTAACCCTAAGATAACATCATCAGATGTGTTTGCTGGAGAAATCACTCGGAATTGGCCGGAGACAGCCTAGAGGCAGTAGAGACAGGGGGTGATTCAAGTATTTACCAGGTAGGATTTACAGGACTTGGTGATCGATTAAATATGGGTGGTGAGGGAGTAGAAAGGGGTCAAACATTGAGCAATTGATGGATGGTGGATCCTTTGGCCAAGGTGGAGAGCACTGGAGGAAGAGGGCAGGGCTGGCCTGAGGCCTCGGGAGAGTTCAGTTTGGGACTTGTTGAGATCAGAGTGTCTGTGGAGACTCCTAATGGGAAGTACAGTACGGAACTGGATATTCAGGTTGAGCCCCGAGAGAATTCTGGGTGGGAGATAGGGATCTCTAAGCCCCTAGCACTGATGGTGTTTGAAGCTGTGGGAGATGAGGTCACTGGGGTAGGGGTGTAGTGAGAAGAGAAAAGGTCTGGAACGGAACTTGAGGAACATGGACATTGTGTGAGAGGAGCTCACATCAGGAACTGAGGAGTAGTGAGAGGAGGAGAGAGCAGGAGTCTGGGACCACAGAAGCGTTTGAGAAGGGAGTGGTCAGCAGAGAAGAACGTACACACACAATGAGGAATGAGAGGCATTCGGTGGATTTTAGTGACAGGACATCAGTGATAACCTTGGCAAAAGAAGTTTAGGTTTTTGGGAGTTCCCGTCGTGGCTCAGTGGTTAACGAATCCGACTAGGAACCATGAGGTTGCGGGTTGGATCCCTGGCCTTGCTCCGTCGGTTAAGGATCTGGCGCTGCCATGAGTTGTGGTGTAGGTTACAGATGCGGCTTGGATCCTGCATTGCTGTGGCTCTGGCGAAGACCGGGGGCTACAGCTCTGATTGGACCCCTAGCCTCGGAACCTCCATATGCCGAGGGAGCGGCGAAAAGAAATAACAAAAAGACCAAAAAAAAAAAAAAGTTTAGGTTTTGGGTTAGCAAATTTGAGGAGTAAACGGGAGGAGAGAGAGTGGCCACGGTCAATGTGGTTTGGTCTTCAAGTTACCAAAGGTTTGGGAGAGCTTTTGCGGGAGGTTTGGGGTTGATGGAAGTTGATTTTCTTTATTTCCAAGACACTGTCACATGTTTAAATGTTCCTTTTTTTCCTTTCCCCCTGGTCATTTTTGTGTGTGTGTTTTTAAATTTTTTTGTTGCACTTGATTTACAGTGTTCTGTCGATTTCTGCTGTAACAGCAAAGTGACCCAGTTATACATATATAAACATTCGTTTTTTCTTCTGTCATGTTCCATCACAAGTGATTAGATATAGTTCCTTGGGACGGCGAGTAGTTCTAGGTACTAGAAGATGGTTTCCTCCTTTGGGAAAGATTTGGAGGGACATCCGTGCCGATGTGACAGGGCACCCCTTTGTGACGCCATCTACAGCTGGAGGCAGGGTGACCAACTCATCCTGTTCAGACGGGGACTTTCCTGGTGTTCAAACTGAAGTGCCATGTCCTGGGAAGCCCCTCAGTTTGAGCGGACAGGATGAGGATAGTTGGTTCCCCTAGATAGAGACTTCCTCCCATAAAGCTAAGTAAGAAATAGTCTCCAGTTTCGAAGAGAGTGGTTTATCATTTTTCTGAAGATCCAGAGAAGCTGCCTACCTCAGAAAAACTCTTATTGCAAGAACAGAAGAAAATGTAGGCGGTACTTGATGGATGTTTCGATAGGCTTCAAAAACGTACGTAAGTAATGTGTAGAACCAGCAATCCTGCAAATGGAATCATCTGAGATACGGGAGTTTGGGAGATTAAAAAGGTGGCTGTTGAATTAAAACCTGCATGAAACCAGTGAATGCTAGGTTGAACACAGTTGGTGGATTTGATAAAGAAAACCAACTTCGGATGGTTTCCCAGGAATCCGGAGGACACTGATAAAGCTATGAAAAAAAGATAAAAGAGGAGATACGGAGAGCGGAATGATGAAAGATAAATTTTAAGAATTCAAAAAATGAATGGACTGGTGATTAATAATGAATAATAGGTGAAAACACTTGAATGCTTGCTCTGTGGTAAGCATTGTGTAAACCCTTTACATGTGAGAACTCATTTAATCCTCAAACAATAGTGTGGGAGCGGTACTATTATCCTCCCCATTTTACATATGATAAGTCCAGCAACTTGTGCAGGTTTACACAAGTAGGACGTGTGAGGGGCTGGTGAGCCAGTCTGCCACCTCCAAAGCCTTGGTCACCAGTGCTTCTTCTGGTGCTCTAACACTGAAACCTAAGCATCTCCTGTGTACCAACCAGACTCAGTTCTGCTGCTGGGAGTGAGGCAGACTAGGTCCCTGCTCAATATGGAGAGGAAAGAAAAAATATATATATATTTTTTGCCTTTTTTTAGGGCCACGCCAGTGGTTTATGGAGGTTCCTAGGCTAGGGGTCCAATTGGAGCTACAGCTGTTGGCCTTCGCCACAGCCACAACAATGACAGATCCGAGCTGTGTCTGCGGCCCACACCACAGCCCACAGCAATGCCAGATTCCCAAGCCACTGAGCGAGGCCAGGGATCAAACCTGCAACCTCATGGTTCCTAGTCGGATTCGTTTCCACTGCGTCACAACGGGAACTCTGAAAAAAATTTTTTTTAATAAACAAGGGAAGTTCAACCAGTATTAAGTCTTAGGAAGAAATAACTGAAAGGCAGGTTGGAGAGAAACTAGAGATGTGTGTGTTGAGGCGGACGTCACTACTTCAGATGGGATGGTCAGGGAAGACCCTCTGAGGAGATGTCATCACCTGAGTCCGGTCATGATGGGGAGTCAACGGTGCACAAGTGTGCGGCAGAGGGAACTGCAAATGCAAAAGTCCAAAGGGGAATGAATTTGGCTTATTCAAGGACAAGCAACAAGGTCGGAGTGGCTACGGCAGAGTGGAGGAGGGGGAGATTTGTAAAAGATAAAGTTGGAAGTAACGGGGGTAAATAAGTTGGGGCCCTGGTAAGTAAGGGTGTTATTCTAATTGCCACTGAAGGAATTGAGGGTTTTTTGGCTTTTTTTTTTTTTAAATGCCCCACCCACAGAATTTGTCTGTTCCCAGGCTAGGGGTCTAATCGGAGCTACAGCTGCCAACCTACACCACAGCTCACGGCAATACCAGATCCTTAACCCACTGAACGAAGCCAGGGATCGAACACAAGTCCTCATGGATACTAGTCAGGTTGTTACTGCTGAGCCGCAACGGGAACTCCCTTGGCTTCTTTTTTGCTGTTTTGTCTGTTTGATTTTTAGCGGTGGAAGAATATAATCTGATTTGCAGTTAAAAGATCAAACCGGCTGCTCTATGGAGAATGGGCTCTAAAGACATGGAATGTTTTGGAAGCAGGAAAAAGATGTTCTGGGTGGAAGCAGGGCCTGGAGTTCAGAAGTTCTGGATAGGTGGAGGGTGAATGTCAGCTTTCTCTGCCCTGGGGCATCCCCTTCCCAGTTTATCTAATCACATCCACCAATTTCCTGTGGAAAAAGGAATCAAAGATTCTAACCCACTTTGAGATAAATCCCCTGCCCCCTGGGTTCTAGCTGATTAGGGCAGTGTAAGACCCGAGGCTGAGCCAATCAGACGCCTCCAGAGAATTTCAAATTGCAGCTCAATCTTTGCTGGGTACACTTGAACACGGAAATGTAATGTTTGGGCATATACACAAAATAAATATTTGCCGTATGAGTAGGTGCCTGGCAAAAAGATGTGGAGAGAAGGAGGAAAGAAGCAGATGTGCAAGGGAGGTTCAGACAAGGAGAGAGGTTTCTGCTGGCTTCCCGATTTCGGTGTCTGACCCCTGCCTCCGGGTCCCGAGTCTAAGGTATTTCCTTGGGTTCCTGGACACCTCTGTTTTCTTATTAAAATCACAAAGTTTGGTTTGTTTGTTTTGCTTTTTACGGCCACACCCACAGTATATCGAGGTTCCCAGGCTAGGGTTTGAATCGGAGCTGTAGCTGCTGACCTACGCCACAGCCACAGCAACACTGGATCCTTAACCCACTGAGCGAGGCCAGGGATCAAACCCTCACTCTCATGGATGCTAGTAGATTCGTTTCTGCTGAGCCACGATGGGAACTCCTAAAATCACTAGTTTTGCTTAAATGGAATTCTTTGTATGTGCAACTTAAGGACCTCAGTTCCAGGGTGTGCACGCTGCTCTCACCTGCAGCTGGTGGTGCCCTTGTTTCCCACAGCCTCACCAGCTTCGGGCTTTGCTATACCTACTTTTGCATTTTCTAGTTTTATGAACCTATAATGTGGTCTTAAGTTACCTGAGTTTGCATTTCTTTTATTCACTGGTAAGACCATCCTTCTCTTGATTTAACTTTATATTCACCTTGTTTACAGTTTAAGCCCTTCTTGAGTAGAATCCTGTTTCACACATACATGCTTAATTCAGTTTTTTGGAAAATAAACGTGTATTTGGTTTTTGTGTTGTTTTTATGGGTACACACATTTCCCCACGTTGTCTTTCCTTTTTTAATCTTCTCTCGAAGATAAAATACAAATGAATCCGACCATCGAGCGTCATTGACTTACCACCAGATGAGGGTGTCGGGGTTCCCCCTTCCCTGCTTTTGCCCACCCTGTGGAAGTGAGTTTCCCTGGCCCACCTCTCCACTTTGAGCCACAAGCCCTCTCTGAATGATGTCAGCGATCTCATCTCTTCTCAGACCTCAGCTCCCACTTGTTTTGCAGGATGAGCAGGCTTTGGTGTTTTTGTTTGTTTTGTTTTTAATGATATGTGACTTTCACCCCATGCACTTTGTATTCAGAGTTTGAACATTCATCTGACCCGTGGGAAACTCCACTGAGAAAATTCTGTCCCTGTTTCTGCCCTTGGTGCGGGCCACAGGTCCACTTGAGGAGAACTGGCTTCTGTACCACCACACTGTGTCTTCAAAAAGACCAGTCTGGATCCAAAAGAACTCATGCAGAAGTGACTCGGCAGAGCTCGCCTCCTTGGACCTCTGCCCTGTGGGCTGCCTGGCAAGGCCCTGACATCTCTTTGGAGGACTCAGGTTTGCTTCTGCCATCTGGACGAAGTCTGTCACCCAGTCCAAAGGGGTATGCAGAGGATGCTAGGGCTGGGGCTTGAGTGTTCAACAGCTGCATTTAGGAGAAGTTTTAACTCCACATCACAAAGTCTGAGCTAGGAAAAGAAACCTGGGTCTTTGACCCCAGGGGTCTCTCAACAGCCTCAGTCCTGAGCCTGTGCACGCAGATGGTGTCCAGGCTCCACTCTAGGCTCCAGATCTCCCTCCTGGACACTTTGAGCTTGAGGTGTGCAAGACCGAACACCCCACCCTCCCACTATTCCCCAAAATGCCCCTTCTTCACTATTCTCAGTCCTGATCATAATGATCCCACTACCGGCCCCATCACCCAAAAGTCTGGCCATCATCCTAACCCTTTCTATGACTCCTGGCTTTCCTTTTTTTTGGCACACGGAATTTTCCGGACCAGGGATTGAACCCATGCCACAGCAGTGATCTGAGTTGCTGCAGCAATAATGCCATATCCTTAACCTGTGGAACCAGCCACATGGGAACTCCTGGCTTTCCTCCTTGCATAACTATGTGGTCATCGGGTCTAAATCATCTGTATTTGTGTCCTCTTGCTTATATAATAAATAACTACAGATTTTAATGGCTCAAAACAACTTTACTGTCTGACAGCTGTGGAGGTCAGAAATGAGTTTTATGGGACTAAGATCGAGGTATAGCAGAGCTGGTTCCCTCTGGGGGACCTAGGGGAAAATCTGACCTTGTCTCTGCTCCTAGACGCTGCCTACATTCCTTGGCTTGGAGCTGCATCGCTTCAATCTCTGCCTTCCTCTCCCGTTGCCTTCCTCCTGCTACTCACATCTCCTGTCTCCCGTTTAAGGACTCTTGTGATTTACATGGGGCTCACCCAGATTACCCAAAATAATCTCCCCAACTGCATGTCCTTAACTTGATCTCATCTGTAAAGTCTCTTTTGCTACATAAGGTAACATCTACAGGTTCTAGTCACAAGGCTATGGATTTTCCACAACATTCTACCTAAGTGTCTCTGCTCTTCAGGTCACATCCCTCATTTAGACTCCTAATTGGTCTCTGCTGCTGGTCCTGCCCCCTCCAATCCATTATCCTTTTAATTGCATCTGTTCTGTTCTGTTCTGTCTTGGTTAACTTTTTTTTTTGCTTTTTAGAGCCACACCCGCGGCATATGGAAATTCCCAGGCTAGGGGTCAAATCCGAACTACAGCTGCCAGCCAACACCACAGCCACAGTAACGCCAGATCCCAGCCAAGTCTGAGATCTGCACCACAGCTCAGGGCAACGTGCATCCTTAACCCACTGAGCGAGGCCAGGGATCGAACCCAAATGATCCCAGTCGGGTTTATTACCACTGAGCCACGACGGGAACGCCCTTGGTTAACTTTTTAAGGACTCCCTTTTAATCTCAGGAGAAAGTCTGAGCTTCCGAGATGCTGTACCAGGTCTTCTGTGGTCTTTCTGCTCAGTCCTTCGGCTGAGTCTTCCTCCCGCCATCACAAAGCCACATTCAGTTCTTCTAGACAGAACGGGTGTGTTAGAGAGCTTCTGGGGCCAAGTGTCTCATGCTTGAATCCCAGCTCTGCCTCTTGCCATATATGGACTCTGGGGCCAATAATTGAACCACCCTGAGCTTCAGTTTCATCTTAAAAAAATCTGGTGTTGTGATGATTAATATTTTAAAAGTACTTATTAAAATGGGACTTGGCACACAGTTGGCTTTTCCTTCATCATTCCATGTTCTTACAAAACCATTAATTCTGTCTGGAATGTTCTCCCCACACCCCTGTGTCCCTGGAAAGTCCTACTCGTCCTTTCAAGGCTCAGCTCAGGGTTACCTCCACTACACAGTCCTTGTTGCTGTCTCCTGCCACATGCCAGAGCGCTGGGAACTCAGTAGACCTGAACTAGAGACCCTATCACATTGTCCTTACAGTTATTTGAGGATGTGTGTGGGAGGAAAACATCTTGAAATATGAATCTGTGTGCTTTTCTTCACACACTTCCTCGTACGTGACCTTCCCCTAGTTGATCAGAGGCGTTCACATTGCCTTCAAGACCCCTAGCCTGGGAACTTCCATAAGCTGCAGGTGCTGCCCTAAATAGACACACTGCCTTCAAGACTCCATATTTTTCGAAGAAAAATAAGAAAAAATAAATCTTAAAAAATACAAAAATAAATGAAAAAGAATGAGTATTTTTGGGAGTTCATACTGTGGTTCAGTGGGTTAGGATCTATAAGGATGTGGGTTCAAACCATGGCCTCATTCAGTGGGTTAAGGATCTGGCGTTGCTGTGAACTGCTGTGTAGGTTGCTGATGTGGCTTGGATCCTGTGTTGCTGTGGCTGTGGCTGTGGTTTAGGCTGGCAGCTATAGCTCCGATTCATCCCCTAGCCTGGGAACTTCCATATGCCAGAAATGCAGTCCTAAAAAAAAAAAGCCGGAAAAAAAAAAGTGTTTTTACAGCAAGAATGCAAAGAGAAAGAGGAAAAACCCCTATGTTTAGTTTTTCTGTTTTGTTTTTGTCTTTTTAGGGCAGCATCTTCAGCTTATGGAAGTTCCCAGGCCAGGGGTCCAGTTGTTGCCACAGACACAGCAACACCGGATCTGAGGCACATCTGTGACCTATGCCACACCTTGTAGGTAATGCCTGATCCTTAAGCCACTGGGTGAGGCCAGGGATCAAGCCCGCATCCTCATGGATACCAGTCGGATTCTTCACCCACTGAGCCACAACGAGAATTCCCCCATGTTTAATTTTAGTTAACTTCCAAACTAGGCTTCAATGTGGACACCCACATGAATCAGATTGAAGGCAAAGTGGTGGGCTTTACAGAAACCCTAAGAGGTGGTCCTAAAGGAAGCAGCATGTAAAGTTAACACATTTATAACCCATCTGTTCCAATTGTCTCTGCTCTTCAGTCCCCAGTGGTGGACTGGTAAGAGTGCAGAAGGATGCTCGGCCCATCTAGCTCATGGGAAGGCTGGTTAGGGGTCGCTCAGGTGGAGAAGTGGGACAGGAGTTCATCTTGGAGATCAGCGTGGTCCGAGATGGAAGAAAGACGTGGAGAGGAGCAGAGTCAGTGGCAAGAGACTGCCCAGCAGCTGGGCCAGGTTGTGCTATGCCAGCCAAGCCAGTGTCCGGTAAACATCCACAGCCTCCTGCATCAGCACTGCCATCACCTGGGCTGAGGGCCACAACCCCTGTTCTACTCCTCACTTGCTGATGAAGTCCTGCTCTTGCCCTTGAATCACCCAGCAGAAGTGATGCCGACCCACGCCATGCCTCAGTAGAGCCATTTCCTGTGGACACCCACTTTCCATAATGCTCAGGAACCTGTAAGCCTCATCAAACAAGGCTGGGATCTTGACACTGAGTATCAGTGGTGTGAGAAAAGATAGTCTGCAGAACTGGACATTGAAGCTGACCTGTTTCGCATGACTACATCCCAAGCCAGACTGAGCCCCTGAGAGGGAGCGAGCCCTGAGTTGGAGTCATCTCTGTATCCCTAATACAAGGCTGGTGCTTGGTAGACATTTATTATGTTGAAAGAATGAAAGAAAATCACAGCCTAGCAAAGAAGACAGATACACAAACGCGTAATTATAACACAACCCAAGGAGTTCCCATTGTGGCTCAGTGGAAACGAATCTGACTAGCATCCATGAGGATGCAGGTTCAATCCCTGGTCTTGCTCAGTGGGTTAAAGGATCCAGCGTCACTGTGAGCTGTGGTGTAGGTTGCAGACATGGCTCGGGTCCTGCGTTGCTGTGAGTGTGGCGTAGGCTGGCAGCTACAGTTCTGATTTGACTCCTAGCCTGGAAACCTCCATATGTCTCAAATGCGGCCCTAAAAAAATAATAAAATAAAAAATAAAATAATAATAATAATAATACAACCTGACTGCTGAGATAAAGGACTATGAAAGAGGAAAAGGGTCCAGAGACATAGGGGTTTCCCGAGGCAACACCAGGACTAGTGCACAGGTTTCTCGACCCCACTCAGGAGGACCACGGGGCCAGCTATGTGCTCTGGGGCATGTCTGCCCAGCCCGTGCCTCTGTCTCCAGGTACCAGCATCAGGCCCCTGGCTGTGACCTCAGCCACAGATGATGGGCCTTTGGTGCATGACCCAGATTAGGGCGTAGTTCTCCCTGCCCTGATTTTTGCTGCTAGGATTCAGAGATGTCAGTCCATTGCTGCTGCTCACCTGCCCTGAGAACCAAGAGCTGGTCATGTCTGGCCATGTGCTCAGGAAGTGGAGGACAGTGAGGCCCAGAGAGGGAGAGAAGCTTGTTGTCTGCTCCGTGGTTTGGAAGATCCTGTTCCTCGTTCCTTGAGGCCTCGTTCCCTATCCTTGGGTTCCCTGTGACACCTCTGAAGACTTGTATTAAATTCCTCTCTTTTACTCAACTTGCCTGAGTGCTTTTTCTTCTGTGCAACCAAGACTCTTGGCTAGGAGTTCCCGCCATGACGCAGCGGTAATGAATCCGACTAGGAACCATGAGGTTTTGGGTTCAATCCCTAGCCTCACTCAGTGGGTTAAGGATCTGGCATTGCCGTGAGCTTTGGTGTAGGTCGCAGATGTGCTCGGATCTGGCATTGCTGTGGCTGTGGTGCAGACCTGCAGCTATAGCTCCAATTGGACCCCTAGCCTGGGAACTTCCATATGCTGAAGGTGCGGCCCTAAAAAGACAAAAAGACAAAAAAATACAAATAAAAAAGAGTCTTGGCTAACATGAACCTCATTGATGTCACCATCCTAATTTCAGTAAACATTTCCACAGCTCCTACCCTGCCCCAGGGTTTGTTCTGAGAGCTTTACATGTAATAACTTGTTAAGTCCTCATTGCACTTCTGTCCTCATTTTCAGATGAGGAAACTAAGGCACAGAGAGTGTAAGTAACTTGCCATGGTCACACAGCTAGGAGGTGGTGGAGCTGGAATTCATACCTAGACAGAGCCCATGGCCGACACTACAGCTTTATTATATTTTGCTGAGCCGACGTTTTATATTCTTTTTGTTTTTGGCTGCACCCATGGCATGAGAGAGGTCCTGGGCCAGGGATCAAACCTGTGCCACAGCAGCGACCCGAGCAACTGCAGTGACAATGCCAGAAGCATAATCTTCTGAGCTCCACGGGAACTCTAACTGCAGTTTGTATTTTCATACATCTTTGACCCATTCTCCTGGAAAATGTAGTTCTAAATGCCAAACACCATGAGAAGCCCTTCTCCTGACATGAGGCTGCGGTGCTGAGAGCCCAGGCTGCTCTGTCGGCCCTGCAGGTCCTGCCTCCCCCTTTGCCGGGCCTGGCTGAGAAAGCGCGGGAAGGAGTTGCAGGGCCGGGCACAGGGCTTGGCGGCAAAGCTGCTTGGGCGCGGGAGGCCAGAGCCTCGCCCTGCACCTGGCAGGCAGCCCAGCCCCGCCGTTGAGAAAATACCTGGAACAAAGGAGTCCTCCCGCCACCACGGGCCGCCGCTTCTGTGCCTGCAGCGCCTCGGCTGAGGAATCTGACCTCCCAGCCAGGCCAGGTCTGGTCCTTACAGGTCCTCAGGAGGCCACAGAGGGACCTCGATGGCCAGCCTGGAGCACCTTCCTGGCTGCCTGGGGTGGGCGTCGCAGAGGGAGGCCTTCTTCTCACCCTGTTTCCACCCAGGGGCTCTGCGGGGCTGGCTTCCTGTTCCGGCCACCTTCCCCAAGGTGTCCAGGGCAGGTGGCTTCACCGCTCCAGGGCCTGGCATCCCCTCAACCAGGGGGTCCCCTCTCACAGCAATGGCTGCTCAGAGGTGCAGGCAGAGGGATGTGAGTCTGAGGTGAAGAACCAGGGTCCCCACAGAGGAAATCGGGCCTGGTCACCAACAGCCATGTGGGGAAGTAAATCTGGACTTAGGAGCCCAAGTGAGTGAAAAGTGGGACCCCGAGGGCAGTGGTGTGGTTTTCGTCAGATGTATCTTTTCTTTTTGCTTTTTTTTTAGGGCTGCACCGGCGGCACATAGAGGTTCCCAGGCTAGGGGTCAAATCGGAGCTACAGCTGCCAGCCTACACCACAGCCACAACAATGCAGGATCCGAGCTGCGTCTGCGACCTACACCACAGCTCATGGCAACGCCGGATCCTTAACCCACTGAGCAAGGCCAGGGATCACACCTGCAACCTCTTGGTTCCTAGTCTGATTCGTTTCTGCCGCACCACGACGGAAACTCCCTTGTTGGGTGTATCTTGAACAAAGCACTAGAAGCTCCTTAGAGGGAGGGAGGTCCGGCCCTTGAGGGGTCAGCCAGCCTATAACACATTCCTTCTCCTCCTTCCTTCCCTCCTGCTGTGAGCAGGACTTTGGGAGCATAGATCTGGGCAAGGGACCACCTCACTGCTGCTCTTTCTATTCAGATGGGGCCTGGCCCAGAGCCCCAGGCCAGCATCAAGATTTGCCCCAAGCATGTGCTCTAGTGACTGCTGCCATCAGGGCCACTGCCAGCCCATGTGGTGTTTATGATGATTCAGAAAAAGAAGCTGCTTCCTCCAGGTGGACACAGCCTCCCTCCTGGGCCCCCAGCAGTGCTGAGTGGAGCAGGGCAAGGAGCTGGACTTCAACCCCTACTTGCATCTCATGTGTGTGAGCCTGTGCAGACCCAGTCTGCACTGTCTTATTCAGGGACAACGCCTCTGAGGCTCATTCCTGAACCATGACCCCAGACCAAACTGTCTTCCCCTGACCTGAATATGCCCCTGGCTGGACAAAAGGAGATCATTCCAGAGGTGGTCCCTCTTTGATGGTCCAGCCAACTTTAGACAGCAGGGCAAGAACTCAGGAGGGGGAGTTCCCGTCGTGGCGCAGTGGTTAATGAATCCGACTAGGAACCATGAGGTTGCCGGTTCAGTCCCTGCCCTTGCTCAGTGGGTTAAGGATCTGGCGTTGCCGTGAGCTGTGGTGTAGGTTGCAGACGCGGCTCGGATCCTGCGTTGCTGTGGCTCTGGCGTAGGCCGGTGGCTACAGCTCCGATTCGACCCCTAGCCTGGGAACCTCCATATGCCACGAGAGCGGCCCAAAGAAATAGCAAAAAGACCAAAACAAACAAACAAACAAACAAACAAAAGCTCAGCAGGGGTCCCCTAGAAAAAGTTCCCAACGCCCTTAGTAGGAGCCTTCTTCCCAGGCAGCACCCTCTGGCCCCAGAACAGCCCCTGGATGAAGGAGCTCCCAGCTCTGCCGGTAGCCTTGAGGCTATTCTGGGGGCAGGAGATGCGCTGACCTCCAGTCTGTGAGTCTGGGTGGAAGAGCAGGCAGAGGTGGCACCGAGCTGGCACCCTCATGCCTGGCTTCCAGACCCCTGAGCTCCCTGCCCAGGGTGCAGACCAGGGAGCCTGTGGGCTTAGTGCCTGGCCAGCTGGTTTCTGCTCATTCTAGTCCCTGTCATTCACCATAGGCCCAGGGCATGGCTCCCTGTACCCACGACAGGGCCAGCTCAGAGTGTGATCTGCACAGATGGATGAGCAAAAGAATCATCCAGAGGAAGAGGCCTTCCTGAAGCAGGTGGGGCTGCCAGGGCCTGAGGTCCCAGGACCCCAGCCCCGGCCCTCACTCCCTCAGGACTTTGAGCCTCCCCTCTCCTTCTACACAACAGGTAAAAATGACGCCTGCCTCCCTTGGTTTCCAGACAACTTCCTACTAATAATAAAAACAGCAACAGCAATAATAATAAGGCCTCCACTTCTCCAGAACTTTCTCTGTGTTCAGCACTTGCCAGGAATCCTCACAAGGTGATATGAGGGAGGTGCTCTCCCCATCTTAAAAAGAGATTGGTCAAGTTCCCTTCAGGGCTCAGCAGTTAATGAACCTGACTAGGGTCCATGAAGATGTGGGTTCGATCCCTGGCCTCGCTCAGTGGGTTAAGGATCCGATGTTGCCGTGAGCTGTGGTGTAGGTCACAGTTGTGGCTCAGATCCTGTGTTGCTATGGCTCTGGTGTAGGCTGGCAGCTGTAGCTCCAATTTGACCCCTAGCCTGGGAATCTCCATCTGCCACGGATGTGGCCCTGAAAAAAGAGCTTGGTGATGCCTCGGTGATGATGAGCCTTGCTCAGGAAAGGCAGCTGGATCCCTTGTGTGCAGGGCAGTGGGGATTGTGTGGGACTTCAGGTGCCTGCAGAGCTCACAGCTGGGGAAGGAGCCTGGACCATGATCTAGAATCCATGCCCACCATGACTCCTTGCAGGTGCTGAGGGTCACCTGAGTCCAGGTCAAGGTCAAAGCTCCTGGGAGGCTGGAGTCCTGGCCCCTGGTCCCACTTCTGCTTCTGATCAGCTCTGCCACCTGGGTGGGTCACTATCCCTCCCTGACCTCAGTTTGTTCTGTTGTAAAGTGAGAAACAGGAATCTCTTCACAAAGAAAGACTAAGAGGAAGTTCAGGAAGGCATGAGGCATGGGTGTGACTGTCTGGCTTCTCTCTGCCCCCTGGTGGACACCAGCAGCTTAGCACCCAGGGGAAACCGACAGCTAGAAAAGATTAACTCCCAGGGACTAGCTATGAGACTTCTGCCAAGGATCCTATCCTTTGGGGCCCCAGTCTCCATCTGTTAAGTGGAGACAATAATAGTACAACTGCATCAGGATGTTGTGAAGATTAAGTGTAACAGTGAGTATAAAACACATGCTATTGAGCTACACACAGATGTGCCCAATACCTGCCAATCATTATCATAACCCCTTCTCCTCCATCTCCTTGATCTACTAGTCACAAGCCCTGCTGACTCTCCCTCCTCTTGCATCCCCTTCACCTCCTAGACCAGGCCTTGTCATACGGATTTCTCCAAAAGCCTCACCCCGCTCCCATCCCACAGCCCTCCTGCACCTCCCCTGTGACCCAGTCTGCCCACGCCCCAAGGCCAGACCTGAAAATGCCTCATGCCAGAGAGCTGTCCAAACTCCTGAGCCAGGCTTGGGGGTGGGGGGGACCCTGCCCACCTCTGCAGCCTCAGTCAGCCTGCACCTTTCTGCTCCCTGTATTCTGACCACACTCAGCATCCACCATCCCTTCATTTAGGCCCTGGGGTCCTGCCTCCCAGATGAGTTCATTGAAAGGTTCCTTAAACTGTCCTTGCTTCCTTCCCCACCACTGCGGTAGCCCCAAACCCTCCTTAGGTCTCTGCTTCCTCATCTGCCAAATGGAACTGTGACGAGGATGCAAAGAGGGAATATACAGAAGTACGTGGCCCCCAGTAGCCACCAGACAGAAGCCAGGTGCCTACAACTGGGAAGGAGGGTTCCAACATCTGTGCAATCGGGGAGTCATGCCTGGGTGAGGCGGGGGCAGAGGCATGCAGTGCGGCAAGAGCCCCCAGGCTCCACCACAGCGAACCCAGCAGGGGGACCCTCTGAGCAGGTAAGCACAGCCTGGGCTTCCAGGTGGAGCACAGAGCCTGGGTGGCCCTTCGTGGGACCCTGCTCACCATCTCACTGTAGGACCAAATGGAGAACTGTCCCTCTGACTCGGTGGCCCCAGGGAGCAGCACTGGGGCTGAAGCACTAATGACCCTGACCCTGGTTTAAGAGGAGGGAGGCACCTGGCAGGAGGCAGACCCCTTCTGACCCTCTGTCAGGTCTGGGGCCAGGGCAGTGGACCAGAGACCTAGAGCCTGTGCAGAAAGGAGGGCAGCCATGATAGGGAGGTCCTCAGTGGTCCTCCAGGCCACTTGGGGAAACCGAGGCTGTGATCGGGAAAAAGACGCTCCTTAGGGTTAGATGGAGCTTTCACTAATTCAACATATTTTTATTCTATTTAGTATTTTGGTTAAGCAATATATTTACAACTTCCAAGAAACCATATATGGAATGATATACTTTAAAAGGCTCCCCTGGAGTTCCTGCTGTGGAAACAGAAACAGACTCACAGACGTGGAGAACAGACTTGTGCTTGCCAAGGGGGAGGGGGGAAGTAGTGGGATGGACTGGGAGTTTGCGGTTAGTAGATGAAAACAATTATGTGTAGAATGTGTGTGTATATGTGTAACTGAATCACTTTGCAGCACAGCAGATATGATCATAACATTGGAAATCAACTATACTTCAATGAAACTTAAAAAAATTAAAAAAAAGATGTTTAGAATGGATAAACAGGAGTTCCTTTCATGGCTAAGTGGAAACGAATCTGACTAGGATCCATGAGGACGCAGGTTCAATCCCTGGCCTCGATCAGTGGGTTAAGTGGCGTTAAGTGGGCGTTGCTGTGAGCTGTGGTGCATGTCACAGCTGCAGCTCGGATCTGGCATTGTTATGGCTGTGGCATAGGCCAGCAGTTAGAGCACCGATTCGACCCTTAGCCTGGGAAACTCCATATGTTACAGGTGCAACCATAAAAAAAACAAAAAACAAAAAAACCCAAAAAACGTTAGACTGGATAAGCAATGAGGTCCTGCTGTACAGCACAGGGACCTATATCCAGTCTCTTGGGATAGACCGTGATGGAAGATAATGGGAGAAAGGGAATATACATATATATAAAACTGGGTCACTTCGCTGTACATCAGAAATTCACACAACATGGTAAACCAAGTATAGTCTAATTAAAAATTAAAAAAACAAATCCAACTGCGGTGGCTCAGGTCACTCCAGAGGCACGGATTCCACCCCAGCCCAGTGCAGTGTGTTAAAGGATCCAGTGTTGCCGCAGCTGTGGTGCAGGTGGCAGCTGCATCAGGGATTCCGTCCCTGGCCCGGGAACTTCCATGTGCTGCAGGTGAAAAAAAATTTTAAACATTTAAAGTCCTCTCTGCTACCTGCATGTGCATTCTTTCTTTTACTTCACCCATACGCTATAAGTAATCCATTTTATTAGTTTCTTATATTTCCTTTTCAGGTGAATAAATGCAGCCACATAGGAAAATGACTTCTTCTTCATTCATATTCCCTTTTCGCCCAAAGGAGGGCATACGATGCTCTGCATCTTACCTATTTCACTTAAAAATGTACTTTGTTAGTTTAATCAGTTCACAGCTGTCTCCTATGAGCTTTCTAGTATACAATGGGATATACTATAGGTTATTAGCCAATTCCTTCCTTATTACGCTTGGGTTGTTTTCAGATTTTTGCTCTCACAAAAAATACTGCAACGAGGGAGTTCCCATCGTGGCGCAGTGGAAACAAATCTGACTAGGAACAATGATGTTACAAGTTTGACCCCTGGCCTCGCTCACTGGGTTAAGGATCCACTGCTGTAGTGAGCTGTGGTGTAGGTCAAAGATGAGGCTCAGATCCCACGTTGCTGTGGCCGTGGCGTAGGCTGGCAGCCATAGCTCCAATTAGACCCCTAGTCTGGAAACTTCTATATGCTGCAGGTGCAGCCCTAAAAAAAAAAAAAAAAAAAAAAAAAGAAAGGCAAAAAAAAAATGCTGCAACGAATAAACTTATCTACATAGGGCTGATGATTACGCAAGAGTAACAAGGGCATGGCAGGCTGTACTAGTTGTTAAAATATTGAAATACTTTCAGAGTTCCTGGTAAATAGCACAATTGCAACTGTAACAATCAATAAACTTAATGTAATTCTGTCATAATTCTTTAGTTCAAGCTATGGTTGTAGGATGTCAGGACTTGGCCAATGGGCTTCCTGGATGATTAGAAATTTTTTTCTGCTCCCACAGTATTTGGAGGTTCCTGGGCCAGGTATCGAACCTGTGCCATAGCAGCAACCCAAGATGCTGCAGTGACAATGCCTGGTCTATAACCTGCTGAGCCACATGGGAACTCTGATTAGAAAATTTAGGGGAGTTTCCGTTGTGGCTCAGCAGTACCGAACCCAGGGTTGCAGGTTTGATCCCTGGCATCACTCAGTGGGTTAAGGAGCTGGTGTTGCCATGAGCTGTGGTGTAGGTCACAGACATGGCTCTGATCTGGCATTGCTGTGGCTGTGGCTGTGGCCGGCAGCTACAGCTTCAATTCAACCCTTAGCCTGGGAACTTATATGTGCTGTGGGTGTGGACCTATAAAGCAACAACAACAAAAAACTTAGGACCAGCTTGTCATACAACAGAATGACTCTGTGACTGTGTTTTTAGAATATTCACCAGTTTATCATTCTCTTCTATTTATCTAGTTGCTACTGCTTGTAAATATTTTAGTTTTCACTGAGCTTTTATTGGTTCCTTTTCATTCCTGTTCAGTCGGATGAATGCAGTGCTTTGGTATTTATAAATTTAAGACTTATAGTTAAATATTAAAAACGAACACCAAAGTGAAGGGACAAGATTTGGATATTTCTTAAAGTTTATTTTAAATATTTTAAGCGTGAATCTTCCTTTCCAGAGAGGAAGAAGAAGTAATAATCCAATACAGCCTGGTATATCCTTTTTTTTTTTTCTTTTTGCAGGTTCGATCCCTGGCCTTGCTCAGTGGGTTAAGGATCCAGTGTTGCTGTAAACTGTGGCGTAGGCCAGCAGCTACAGCTCTGACTGGACCCCTAGCCTAGGACCCTCCCTATGCCACAGGTGTGGCCCTAAAAAGACAAAAAATAAAAAAAAGATATAGTTTGGATAAATTAGAGAATAAAAGGGTATGTTTAAAAATTATTGATATGCACATGTATGGATACATACGTATACATTTTCATGATCATATCCACTTGCTAATTTTTTTTTTGTCTTTTCTAGGGCCGCTCCCATGGCATATGGAGATTCCCAGGCTAGGGGTCCAATCGGAGCTGTAGCCACCAGCCTACGCAGAACCACAGCAACGCAGGATCAGAGCCGCGTCTGCAACCTACACCGCAGCTCACGGCAACGCCAGATCCTTAACCCACTGAGCAAGGCCAAGGATCGAACCCGCAACCTCATGGTTCCTAGTTGGATTCGTTAACCATCGCACCACGACGGGAACTGCTCCCCTTGTTAAATATTTTGAATATCACTCTTGTCCATATGTCATTTCTTAGTGCAGCGATATACAATAAGTTCTCAGAAGAGGGCTTGCTGGGTCTAAGTGTCAATGCATTGGACATTTTGATAGATACTGTTAAATTGCTCTCGGTAGAGATGGTACTATTTTTGCACTCCTTTCAGGAATTTATGAGTACCTGTTTCCTCATAGCTTCGTCATGCCTGTGTTGATAAATGTTTGATTTTTTTGTCCTTTTTTTTTTTTCCCCCAGGCCGAACCCAAGGTATATGGAGTTTCCCAGGCTAGGGGTTGAATCAGTCAGAGCTGCAGCTGCCGGTCTATGTCAGAGCCACAGCAACTCGGGATCCAAGCCATGTCTGTGACCTACACCATAGCTTAGTACAACACTGGATCCTTAACCCACTGAGCGAGGCCAGGGATCGAACCCAAAATCTCATGGTTCCTAGTGGGATTTGTTAACCACTGAGCCATGATGGAAACTCCCCAGATTTGCATTTTTAAAATAAGCACCTCTACAGCTATTTCCTAATTCTTCTCCCTCCACACTGTCCCATGTCCCTCTAAAGAATAGTGCAAAGTTCCCGGGAGTCTGAAGGGATGGAATTCTGAGCGCAGAAGGAGTGTCTTTGGACAGGAGGGAAAGAGGGAAAAGGCAGTATATGACAGCTCCTATTTTCTCTGTCAAGTAGATCGTTAGGTCATCTGCCAAGTGTGAGTAAGGTAGAAGGCAAGAGAGGTCTGGGAACAGTGTCTTTAAACAACAAAATATAGGCGTTCCCTGGTGGCCTAGTGGTTAAATGATCCGGGATCGTCACTGCTGTGGCTCAGGTCACTGCTCTACCATGGGTTTGGTCCCTGGCCAGGAACTTCTGCATGCCCTGGGCATGGCCAAAACAACAAATCATAATAGAAGTGTTTAGTAGCCTTGAGGTTCATGACAATGAATTTATGTACAGTATCACTTATATGCCCAGTAGTTTATGTTCTTCAGTAATGCTGACCAGCTAGAGTCAGGCACAAAGAATACAGATAGTTGGGTTCATCTAGAGTTTGGAGTTTTGATAGGTAAGTGCTAAGGGCAAAGGAATTCAGGATGTTTGCCGGGAACGATTAAATGGAACATGAAATTTTAGCACTGAGAACTATGTCTAGATACTTATGATGGAGCATGACAATGGGAGAAAAAAGTATGTATACATGTATGAGTAACTGGGCCCCCATGCTGTACAGTGGGAAAAAAAATTGTGTTGGAGAAATAACAATAAAAAAACATGAAATTTAATCTGGTTAATGAGCAAAATGAAGGCAGAAAAGAGTTGATGGATAGGGAGAAACTGGAAGGTTCATTGGAGTGGTGGATTGGATATTATATTTATTTATTTATTTATCTTCTTAGGGCTGTATCCATGGCATGTAGAAGTTCCCAGGCTAGATGTCATTGGAGCTGCAGCTGCCAGCCTATGCCACAGCCACAGTAACGCCAGATCTAAGCTGCCTCTGCGACCTATACCAACCGCTCACAGCAATGCTGGATCCTTAACCCACTGAGCTGGGTCTGCGATCGAACCCATGTCCTCACAGACACTAGTTGGACTGGTTACAGCTGAGCCACAATAGGAACTCCTGGAGTGGCTTTCTCGAGGAGGAGGTTTGAGAAGAGAAGGGGTGTGATGGGCGCAGCAAGCAAGGTGGAAAGGCTGAGTTTGTAAGCGCACAGTAATTCTGGGCTTGGACAAGGGTGCGAGGGGTGGTTCCCGACATTAGGAGTACAGTGACGTTCCGAAGGAGGACGCTGGCAATGAGCAGATAAGGAATGAGGGGTCAGGGAGGGCTGTCGTGGCCCGTGGTCCTGTGCCTTTCTTTGCAGGTGGAAACTTTTCAGAGGATCTTGGCAGCACTCGTGTGAGGAGTGTGCGGAAGATTTCACATTGTGTTTAGGTTAGAATCTGTTAGAGAAAACATTGGCTTCAAGCAGTTCCCAAAGAATTCAAATGGTGTGTTCACAAAAATACAGCATATATGTTAAGAGCATAAAGAAAGCCTCGACAAATTCTAAAGGATTAATATCACAGAGTCTGTGTTCCCCAACCATGAGTCAGTAAAATCCCATATTATAATGGGCTTATATGTTTGAAAACTATTGCATTGATAAATACATTTTGGTGGAAAAGAAAATCATAAAAAGGAGCTCCCGTCGTGGCTCAGCGGCTAACGAATCTGACCAACATCCACAAGGATGCAGGTTCAATTCCTGACCTTGTTTAGTGGGTTAAGGATCAGGTGTTGCTGTGAGCTGTGGTGTAGGTTGCCGACACAGCTCGGATCCCTTGTGGCTGGCTGTGGCTGTGGCGTAGGTTGGCAGCTATAGCTCCGATTTGACCCCTAGCCTGGGAACCTCCATATGCTGAGAGTGTGGCCCTACAAAGCAAAAAAATAAAAAAATAAAAAAAAATCGTAAAGAAATATGAGAGCATTCCCTGATGGCTCATTGGGTTAGGATCTGGCATCATGGCTGCTGTGACTCAGGTGGCTGCTGTGGCACAGGTTCACTTCCTGGCCCTGTAACTTCCACATGCTATCTGTGTGGCAAAAAAAAAAAAAAAAAAGTTTAGAAATATTTAGTTCTGAATAATAATGACAAAATACATGTCAAAAATTTGTGGGACACAGCTGAAGCAGCACAAGAGGTGAATTTATATCCTATAATACATTTATTAGGAAACAGTGTATGTATAAAAATACATAAGCGCCTGAGAGAAAACATACATCCACACATACACTTATAAGCAAGTGTTCATAGCACTGTTTAAAACAGCCCCCAAATGGAAACAATACAAATGTCTATCCACTGATGAATGGTGAAACAACATGTGGTCTATCCATGCAATGGAATATTATTCAGCAATAAAATGGAATGAAGTATTGCTACAACAAAGATGAACCTCAAAAATACTATGTTAAGTGAAAGAAGACGCCTATATTGTATGATTTCATTTTTGTGATATGTCCAGAAAAGGCAAGATTAGTGGTCATCTAGGGCGGGGAGTAGGATCGGGGCGGGGGGGGTTTAAACTGCAAATGGGTGTGATGTTTCTTTCTCTTGGGAGTGATGGGAAAGAGTCTAGTATTATACTGTGGTGGTGGTTGAACCACTCTGCAACTATACTAAGAATCGTTCAATTGTATACTTTAAACAGGTGAATTTTATGGTGTATAGTTATACCTCAATAAAGTGTTAAAAATAGATTAACGAGGCAAGCATTCAATTTAAGATGGCAAAAAAGAGCAATAAGAGAAAACGTAAAAACAAGAAGGAAGGAAACGATAAAGTCAGAAACCATGGAAAGAGAACAAACAAAAGAAGGAAAAAGTATTTTAAATAAACACACAAAAACCTAATAAAACATATATATGGTTGGTGAGTATTTATCCAGAGGAGAATTAATTATCACGGAATCTATGAATCCATTTACTGCTTAAGTAAGCAACTTTTGCTTCCAACAACAAATTATTTTATAAGTTTGTAGTCATTACATTCTTCACTGATGATAGGATTTGCCACCTCAATTGTAGGACGTGGTCTCTGTCGATTGGCTGGGCTGTGCTCACCTGCGTCCAAGCAGATCTCATGTATTATTGCTTTGCATTCTCACAACAGCCCAAAGAAATAAGTATTATCCACATTTAAAAGATGGAGATTGCTTCTCAGAGGAGTAGAGCCTTGGCAGGCAGTCCCCAAGCCGGGTTTACTATTTTGGGCTTTTCCCCTCTGGATGCTGGGCTCCCAGTGTCCACCAGGGGGCAGAGAGAAGCCAGACATTCACACCCACGCCAGACATTCACACTGACGCCAGACATTCACAAAGACTAAGGAAGTCTTTGTGGTGAAGAGATATTGGTGATCAGGGATCTGACCCCTGCATCTCTCTTTACAATAGGACAAACTGAGGCCGGGGGGGGATAGTGACTGGCCCAGGGGGCAGAGCTGATCAGAAGCAGAAGTGGGGCCAGAGCCCAGGACTCCAGCCTCCCAGCAACTTTGACGTTGGCCCTGGACTCAGGTGACCATCAGCACCTGTGAGGAGTCATGGTGGGCATGGATTCTAGATCATGGTCCAGGCTCCTCCCCCAGCTGTGAGTTCCACAGGCACCCTAGGTCCCGCACAACCCCCACTGCCCTGCACACAAGGGATCCAGCTGCCTTTCCTGAGCAAGGCTCATCATCACTCATCACCAAGCTCGGAAAGATGGGGAGAGCGCCTCCCTCATAGCACCTTCTGAGGATTCCTGCCAAGTGCTACCCACAGAGGAAGTCCTTGAGAAGTGGTGGCCGTATTATTATTGTTGCTATTTTTACTAGTAGTAGGAAGTTGTCTGGCAACCAAGGAGGCAGGTATCATTTGTGCCTGTTGTGTAGAAGGAGAGGGGAGGCTCAGAGTCCTTAGGGAGCGAGGGCTGGGGCTGGGGTCCTGGGACCCCAGGCCCTGGGATGAAGTGAAGGAGGGGCAGCCGTATGCCATTACCATAGCAACCTAGGCATACAATTATGTTTCCATCTTACACCCGAGGAGTAAGAGACTGAGAGAGATTAAGGATCAAACTGGTGTGAGGTGGCTGGTGTGGACCTTTATAGGAATTCTTGTCTGTCTGACTCCAGAGCCTGTGCTCTTCACCATTATCTTGCCCTCAACCATTGCCCTCTGCTGCAGGAATGTATAATCAGTGCAGACTTTCGGTCATTAGGGTGTGTTCGTGTGCATAGTTGTAGGATGATGAAATGTCAGAGGTATTCCATACCTGACCCCTGTACTCTGCTTAATCCATGCTAGAGTGTGGTTGGAGTAAAAATGTCTAGGTATTACTTTTGGTCAGTTTTTTCTTTTTCTTTTTTTCTGGTTGGTGGTTTCTTATTGTGGTAAAATATGTACAACATAAAGTTTACAATTTTAACCATTTTTAGGCATACAGTTCAGTGGCATTAAGTGTATTCATATTGTTTTGCAACTATCACTGCCAACCAGCTCCGGAACTTTTTCACCCTCTCACACTGAAAGTCTATACCCACTAAAGAAGCAAAACAGGAATCCCTGTCGTGGCTCAGTGGAAATGAATCTAACATCCATGAGGATGCAGGTTCGATCCCTGGCCTCGCTTGGTGGGTTAAGGATCCCGAGTTGCTGTGAGCTGTGACGTAGTTCACAGACATGGCTCGGATCTGGTGTTGCTGTGGCTGTGGCATAGGCTGGAGGCTACAGCTTCAATTTAACCCCTATCCTGGGAACCTCCACATGCTGTGGATGTGTGTCCAATAGTGGAATTGCTGGGTTATATGTTTATTCCATGTTTAATTTTTTGAGAAAAGTCCTTCCATGTCATCTTCTACATTTGGCTACTCCATTGTACATTCTTGCTGGCAATGCACAAGAGTTCCAACTTCTCCAGTTGTCTAAGGACCAGCCTGTGCATAGGGATCTTAATCTCGTCTTGAACCTCATGGATGCCCACAAGGTGAGGGATGAGATCCGGGCTGTGTGGAAGGCAAAGCCACGAGGTCCTCCACCTGTGTATGCCTTCTGCTCATGCTGCCCTTCTAGGGGAGGAAAAAGGCTCAGAGAATCTACATCTCTGCTTGTCAGAGAGATGGCTCCTTGCTCTGTGTGTTTAAACAATCCACTGCCAGGGTTCTGCGTCAGTCACAAAGAATTTACCAAAGTTTGATCCAGATTTGGTGATCAGAAGCAAACTTTACTTTGAGAGGTTTCCCCCACCTCCACCCCATCCTCACCCCTACTTCCATCCCCAGTCCATTCATCATGGATATCATTTGGGACACAAGGTGGATTTAATTTCAAGTGGAAACCTTCAAAGATACCCATTTCCACCGATTCCCAAAATAAATGCGAGGACTTTTTATCCACTTCGGAACCACATTCATGGATATTTAGTGTAGCCTGAGCCTCTCATGCTCAGCTGTATGATGCACTCCTGTTTTAGTAGGATGGATTCTGATTAGGTGACACTTTTGTCATTATCTCTGCTAGTATTCTTTTTTTTTTTTTTGTCTCTTTGCTATTTCTTTGGGCCGCTCCTGTGGCATATGGAGGTTCCCAGGCTAGGGGTCGAATCGGAGCTGTAGCCGCCAGCCTACGCCAGAGCCACAGCAACGCGGGATCCGAGCCGCGTCTGCAACCTACACCACAGCTCACGGCAACGCCGGATCCTTAACCTTAACCGACTGAGCAAGGGCAGGGAGCGAACCCGCAACCTCATGGTTCCTAGTCGGATTCGTTAACCACTGCGCCACGACGGGAACTCCGTCTGCTAGTATTCTTTAAGTCTAGTGTCTACTTGATATTAATACAGCCCCTCCAGCCTTCTTACTCTTATTTGCATGATATATTTTTTCCATCCACATATTTTCAACCTATGTCTTATACTTACAGTGCATTTTTATAGACAGTTTATCATTTGTTCTTGCTTTTTTCTCCTTCCCTAACTCATCTGGCAATCTCTGACTTCAAAAAATTTTTATTGCAGTATAGTTTATTTATAATGTTGTGTTAATTTCTGCTGTACAGCAAAGTAACTCAGTTTTACATATGCATGTCTTCTCTTTCATATTCTTTTTGTGTGTGTGTCTTTTGTCTATTTTTAGGGCTGCACCCACAGCATAAGGAGGTTCCCAGGCTAGGGGTCTAATGGGAGCTGTTGCTGCCAGCCTACGCCACCACCACAGCAATGCCAGATCCCAGCGGTGTCTGCGACCTACACCACAGCTCACGGCAATGCCAGATCCTTAACACACTGAGCAAGACCAGGGATCGAACCTGCAACCTCGTGGTTCCTATCCAGATTTGTTTCTGCTGTGCCGTGATGGGAACTCCTCATACCCTTTTCCATTATGGTTTATCACAGGATAATGAATATAGTTCCCTATGCTATACAGTAGGACTTTGTTTATTTATCCAATATATACTAGTTTGCATCTGCTAATTCCAAACTTCCGATTCTTCCCTCCCCGACTCCCCTCCCCTTTTGCAACCACAACTCTGTTCTCTGTGTCTGTGAGTCTGTCTCTGTTTGGTAGATATGCTCATTTGCGTTGTATTTTAGATTCCATGTATGTGTTGACCTATGGTATTTGTCTTTCTCTTTCTGTCTTGCTTCACTTAGTATGATAATCTCTAGGCCCACCCATGTTGCTGCAAATGGCATTATTTCATTCATTTTTATGTCTGAGTAATAGTTCACTATCTATGTATGTACATATATAGATAAAGATATATATATATATATTATATATATAGGTTGTCTCCATTTAGGTTGTCTCCATATCTTGGCTATTGTGAATAGTGCTGCTATAAACATAGGGGTGCATGTATCTTTTCAAATTATAGTTTTGTCTGGGTATATGCCCAGGAGTGGGATTGCTGAATCATAGGGCAACACTATTTTTAGTTTTTCGGGGAAGTTCCTTACTGTTTTCCACAGTGGTTGCACCAATTTACATTCCTACCGACTGTGTAGGAGGGTTCCCTTTTCTCCACACCCTCTCCAGCGTTTATTATTTGTAGTCTTTTTGATGATGGCCATTGTGACTGGTGTGTAGTGATACCCACTGTAGTTTTCATTTGCATTTATTTAATAAGTAGTGATGATGAGTATCTTTTCATGTGCCAAATGGCTGTGTGTATGACAATCTCTGACTTTTAACTGGAGCATTTAGTACATTAACAGGAGGTGACCTGAGTCTTTGGCTGGAGATTCCCCATGAAGACAGGATTGTCTCATTACGTTTCTTCTTGCCATGTAAGCACACCTTGGGAGCATGACGAACTGGATTTTCCCAGCAACCTGGGTGCAGCCAGGAAGGTGAATGAGGCACCTCTGAGGCCCCTCGATGATCATTTAGCGAGGCATTATGCTGCATCTACTCCAAGGCCACCCTCTGGATCTGACCTGGTCATGACACAGGAGCTTAGGCCAGGATCCTGTGGTGGTATTAATATCTATGATCTATCTATGTCCTCAGATTACAAAATGCAAAGATTACATGTATCAATAATAACACTAAATAATCTCCACTCCACTCCTACAGTATTTTTCTTATAGGAAACTGTTCTCTCTGCGCTTTTTTTTTTTTTTTTTTTTTAATGCCTGGGCCTATAGTATGTGGTAGTTCCTGGGCGGGAGAGCAACCTGTGGCTTAATATTGACACAAACCCCTGCAGTTACAGTGCCAGATCCTTAACCCACTGTGCCACAAGAGAATTCCCTCTCTACTCTTTTAAATTATTATCTCTTTTTCATATTCTATATAGAGTGGGTCTTGGTGATCATGAATTTAACCTTGTGGTTTCATTACTGAAAATTAGTGGATTTGCATTCATGGTTGGTGCGAAAGTGAGCCAGAGAGTGAGGCTTGCTAGCCACCGACCCCCACACTCCAACACAGCTTTGTGTTTCTGTTCATTGCTCCCACTCGATAACAAACACTTGTTTTTTTGTATTTTTGTTTTTGTTTTTTTGCTTTTTAGAGCTGCACCTGAGGCATATGGAAGTTCTCAGGCTGGGGGCTGAATCTGAGCTGTATCTGCCAGCCTACGCTGCAGCCATAGCAATGCCTGATCTGAGCTTTCTCTGCAACCTACACCACAGCTCATGGCAACACTGGATCCTTGAACGCACTGAGTGAGGCCAGGTATAGAACCTGAATCTTCATGGATACTCGTTGGGTTCTTCACCCTGCTGAGGCACAACAGGAAGTCCCTAATTTTAAAGTTTAATCTTGAATCTACATTAGGATGCCAGGATCAACAGGTGTCCAGAGACCACATGCAGCCTTCCTGCAGGGCCCTTTTTGGTCCATCCCTTGTCAGCCCCTTCAGCCTCACCCTTAGCCAGGCCATTTGCCCCGCAGGCTCTCCAGGCATCACTGAACAGTTCACCTGCTTGTGCCAACCTGCTCCAGCCCAGCTTCATTGTTGTGTGACTGGGGGGAGTCCATTAACCTCTGTGTGCCTCAGTCTCCTCATCTGTTAAAAAGGTGTTTAGGAGTTCCTGTCATGGCTCAGTGGTTAACACATCCGACTAGGAACCATAGGGTTGTGGGTTCGATCCCTGGCCTCGATCAGTGGGTTAAGGATCCGGTGTTGCTGTGAGCTGTGGTGTAGGTCGCAGACTTGGCTGGGATCCTGCATTGCTGTGGCTGTGGTGTAGGCCGTGGGCTACAGTTCTGATTCGACTCCTAGCCTGGGACCTCCATATGCCACCGGTGAGGCCCTAGAAAAAACAAAACAAACAAAAACAAAAATAAAAACAAAACGAAAAACTCAGGTGTTTCAATATCTACCCCATGACAATGTAGCCACATGAAAGAACTGATACACAACACACAGAAAATGGCTGGTCGATGGTAAGTACTAATTGTCACCTGCCATTGTTATGTTCCCTCCATTCTCAGAGCCTTGACACACGTTGTTTCCTCTGGCTAGAATACTCTCTTCCCACTGGTCTTTTCTTCATCCCAACCGATTTCTTCCAGTCTTCAGAGCTCAGTTTAAGTGTCACTTCCTCCCAGCGCAGCACCTTAACCATAAATGAATAAATGTGGTGAGAAAACCCTGGGGAATAGCAGGCTATGCAGAGGAGGGCGAGTCAATCGAGGAGTTTCCGTGAGAAGCTGAGGGGCCGTGACAGTTAAGCGCAAAACTCCGGAAGGGCACCGGAGCTGCTTGGTGAACCCGAGGCTGGAGGCGGGAGGCTGGTGCGCCCTTCTCACGCAGGGCTCTACTGGCATCCGAGTCCGAAGGGCGCACAGCGAGGGTTGCGGTAACCGTACAGCCACCGAAGCAGCTGGGACGGTCCGCCAGTGGCGCAGGCCGGGAGCGCACGGAGCCAGGCGGGTGGGCACGCCGGGAGCAGGGACCGAGTGGGTGTCAGACATCGGAGGAGCCCCTAACGGCTCACTCAAAGGGACCGCGGGGAAGGCGCCGGGAGGCCGGCGAGGAGCTTCGGTAGCGGGGTACATGGGCCTGGCTCCTGCTGGTAGAGGGATGAGCCCTACTCTCCGGTCCTGGATGGCATCCTCGGGGCCACTTACCTCTACACCGGGTACTGGGGTGGACACTCTGAGCACCAGTTGGGCTACCGGGTCACTCTGTGGGCGGAACCGAGAGTTGGGATCCCGCCAGGGCAGAGCCTCAGGGATTAGCCCAGCAGGACGGCGCGATCTGATTTCCCCAGACCGCGCGGCTACCCTCCCCAGGCAGGGTCCCCGCGTCTTCCCTACAACGCAATCAGCGGGGAGAAGGGGAGCCCAAGACGATCTCGAAGCCCCGGAATGCCGGGCTATGGACTCTTCAATGGTCGCTCCCGCCACTCACAGCGGTTCGAAACTGGGGGGGGGGGGGCACCACCGCCTGCCACCCAGCCCCCTTCTGGGCGCTTCGGTTCCATGGCCTTGGCCCCGCCCCTGTGCCCCTATTGGTCAAGTCCAAAGGGGGCGGAACCCGACGGGTGCAACTCCGACAAAGAGAGGCAACCTCTGGTCCAGACAAGAGCCAAAGACTGAGGGTCCGCGTCTCTCTGACCCCGACGGGAGCTCACCCTCCGCCCCTGCGCTGAACGGCCTCCACAGCAGGCGGATTAACAGGCCTGGCGAAACAGACAGATTAGCCTAACAGTCCCTGGTCCCTGGAGGAGCCTCTGTCCGAGGCTGTGCCACCACATTCGACGGCCCGGAGCCGCGACCGTCGCTGAGCTGGGCGCCGTGCACCGGGAGCTCTAAGGACTGCGCTGCGACCGCCGGCCACGCCCGCCGCGGCCCTCCCTCCCCGGGCCCCGCCCGCCGCTAGCCGTCGGGGCGGCCACGGCCCCAGGAGTGACCGGGAACAGATGCGCCCGTGGTGAGGTTACCCCGGTCCCGCCATGGCCGCGCGCCCCGGGCCTCTCTGGCTGCTGGGCCTGGTGCTGTGCACGCTGAGCGGCTGCGGTCCCGGCCCGCGACCCCCGCCCGGCTGCCCGCAGAGTCGCCTGGGCCCACGTGAGCGTCGCGACCTGCAGCGCGAGATCCTGGCGGTGCTCGGGCTGCCCGGGCGGCCCCGGCCCCGCGCGCCGCCTGCCGGCGCCGGACTGCCCGCGTCCGCGCCGCTCTTCATGCTGGACCTGTACCGCGCCATGGCCGGCGACGACGACGAGGACGGCGGGGCCCCCGAGCGGCGCCTGGGCCGGGCAGACCTGGTCATGAGCTTCGTCAACATGGGTGAGAGCGGGCACGCGGAGGGCGGCGGCGACCCCGCGAGAAGGCGCGTGGGGGACGGCGGGTTGAACGCAGGCTGCAGGGGCGTGTGCACCACCTCGGGCAGGGCTGCCAGGAGCCGGGAGCGGGGGGAGGGTGGGGGAGGTTGAGAGTCATCTTGTGGTGGACAAGGACCCAAGGGAGGGGGAAGCGCCCAGGGGTGTGCGGGTCGCAGAGCTGTGGGACAGAGGAGGATGAGTCCCAGGGCCGTGTACCCTCACCCGCTCCCAACACACCCAAGGCTAAGAACCATGTACTGTGGGAGCGACCTGGGCAGTGCCAGGAAGTCAGTCCGGTCGTGGGGAGACAGATGGGTAAACAGAAGCTGTGATGCTGTCACGGTGATAAGGTCGGTACTGAAGGGAGGGACAAAGTTCAGCGTGGAAAACCCTGGTCACAGCATCAAAGTGACCAGAGCCGAGATGAGGACCAGGATGTTCTGAGTCCCCAGCAGCCTCTTCCCTGGGCCAGAGCCCCAGAGCCTGGGGGTGGGCATGTTGACATGGGGGGCTTCGGGGGCTGTGGGGAAGGCTAGACTCTGAGCTTGGCGGGGCAGGGACTGTGTCTTGTCACCCTGGGCTCACACCTGGGGCTTGGTTTGTCAGGAATGAGTGTCCAGGCCCCTTGAATGACACGATGGGCAGCTTGGACCCACTTTGCTCTCCCAGCAAAGCCCAGCTTTCCCTCTGCAGAAATTATACTCTAAATCCTGGAGCCATGTACCCTTAACGTCCTCAAGTAGAACCTTTTCCAGCCCTAAACTCTTGCATCTACATTCAGGAACATGTGTACTTCATCCACTTGGCCTCCTGTCTGCAGCCAGCAAGGTGCAGGAGTCTGGGCCGAGACAGACACCAGGATAGACCTGGGGACCCAAGGACTGCATCTCAGCCCCGGGTGGGGACACCTGTTGGGCCCAGAACAGGGAGAGGACCCTTGCCAAGGCCACCAGACTCTCTTCACCTACAGCATCGCCCTTAACCCTCCCATCAGCCCTGTTAGACCCGATATTCACACCATGTCCTGGACGAGGACAGTGAGACCGACAGAGGCAATGTCACAGCCAGGAGAGCGTGGCCTCTATGTGGCCAGGCCAGGACAGGCCCAGGTTGTTTGGTCCTGCATCCAGTTCCCGAGGAGGTGACATTTCTGCATCAGGAGGGCAGGCTTTCAGGATAGAGCTTTCGGAGGGGTTTAGGCAGAGGAACCCGGGGGCCTTCAGCCATTTGCTTCCTACAGTAGGGCAAGGAGAGGGGAACATCAAGGAGGCCTGTCCCCCCGACTCAGAGCTGGTGGGGGCTCAGGTGGGGGACTGAGCAGCAGGGAGCAGCCGTTAATCTCTGCTGAGAGCCCAGTGCCAGGCATAGGACTCAGGCTGGTGGGCTCTGGATGCCACCTTCCTGGTTAGAGGGCAGGGGACAGAGGTGACCCTGTGTGGAAGTGAGGCAGAGCTCTGTGCTGGGGACAAGCTGACCTGGGGTTCAGGACCAAGAAGAGCTGTGGATGCAGTCCTCCTGAGAATGCCCCCAGAGGAGCTGTCCACCAGAGTGAGTCACTGCCTAGCCCATGTCCCCCTTCCCCCAGCATCCCTGGGGCAGGGGGTGCACAGCCCTGGTGGGAGCTGCTGCTGTGGATGGAGCAGCATCCTGAGCTGAGATGGACCTTGTTCCCTTCCTGCCTCTGCTGTGTGATCTTAGGCAAGTCCCTTACCCTCTCTGAGCCTTGAGTCTCTCCTTGTAAAAGGAGTATGCTAGTGACCTATCCTCAGAGTGCTGTGACTGGTTGATAGAGGGGGAGGGGCAGAAAGTCAGCCCCCTTTTTAGAGTGAACCTGGCCCTCGGCCCGACCTCAGTCCCTCTCAGCAGCTGTCCGTCCTTGGTGTGGATGTGATGGAAGTGTCCCCATGTGCCTTACAGACATGTGAAACCCAGAAACAGGTTTAAAAAGCCAACCAGAGGTGTTTCTATTTTTAGAATAGAAACTAGCATTTGAAGTTACATAGCCTTAGAAATCCTTGTTTCATCGATGCAGAAACATGTGGAGCTCTTACCAGCCTCATTTCATGGGCTCAGAGAGGTTAAATAACAGCCTAGGGACACACAGCACAACCATGGCATCATCCAGGCTGTGGATTCCAAATCCCAGTTTCCTCCCACACCATCTCTGTGTGTTCCTTGAAGATCTAAGGCCTCTGAGCTGTGGATGAACAAACAGATCTTTGTTCTGTGGAAGCCTGGTCTGTGAGTGGGCCCAGCCGGCTGTCAGAAGGTCCTTCTTTATCCTGATATACTAATTGCACTGGTAAAACTCCTTCAGCTGGACTAGTTTTACCTGGCAATTACCTAGGCTGATGTGGGGGATTAGACACCTCCCAGGGGTGCTTCCTTCTTTGGAGGCCCAGCCCCAAGCCCCCAAACCTCTGTGGAGTCTAATAGCAGAGTTGCTGTGGCGTCAGCGCCCACGCCAAGGCTCCCACACCCATGGCCTCCAGCTCCACCTCTGCCGTCAGCCTCATTGGCTCCTGAGAAGCCAAGCCTGGTGCTTGCTGGGCCCCTGACCATCAGGGGCACCTGTAGGACCCCGAGGCATGGGTTCTGGTGTCAGGCCTCCCATCTGGGGTCAGGCCTGTGTCTGAACAGATGCTATAGGAGCCATGTCATGACTGACAGGGCCCGTGTTGGGGGCCAGGGCTGTGGTCAGAGCCACGTCCCCCCCGCTGGCCTGCCCCACAGTCTCCGCCTGTGTGGACAGGGTGGGGATGAGCTGAGGCTGTTGGATTCGGGAGGGGCAGGGCCCTGAGCCCACGTCCTGCTCATCCCCTGACCTTGAAGGGGTGACCCTTCGCCTCCATGAACCCAGGGTCACCTCTTTGGTTCTTTACTAGGGAATTCCTTCATTTTTTCTTGAATTCACTCAACATAGTCGTGTGGTACCTGCTCTGAACCAGGCTCAGTTCCAGTTACTGGAATGTAACGGGGATGAAACAAAGTCTCTGCCCTTGTGGAGGTGACCCTCTAGTGGGAGACAAATAACAGTATGTCAACTACAAGGTGACTGTCACCAGGTCTAGGCAGTGACACCCCTGTCTGGAAACCAGGAGGGGAGGGACAATGGGAGGCAGGCAGGATGGGGCCGGGGGTTCTAACCTGGAACTCAGAGTTTGCATCTTGATTCTGCCCCCTCTTCTCTGTGTGATCTGGGCTCTCTGGTCCACCTCGCGGAACCTCTGTCTCCCTGTAAAATTGAGATGCTCATGGTACCCACCCCAGGGGCTGTTCAGGGATTGGGTGAGGTGACACCCAGAGATGACCACATGCCCAGGACGTCCCCGCCTGTCCTTTCATTTCCTCTCACATTTACTGTCACATCCCTGTTTAAATAGATGACATGAGGCTCAGAGAAGTTGGGTGATTTTCCCAAGGCTGCACAGCTGGTCGCCTCTCCCCTCAGCTCAGTTTTCATCATTTGCAATATGTGCTGCGGAATTGGACTGTTTTAAATATGAACATGCATTGTAAACTAGGAACGCTATTTTAAAAATATCTTTGGGCGAGTTCCCTTCATGGGTCAGAGGTTAATGAATCTGACTAAGATCCATGAGGATGCAGGTTCGATCCCTGGCCTCATTCATTGGGCTAAGGATCCAGCGTCACCTTGAGCTGTGGTGCAGGTCACAGATGTGGCTCGGATCCCACGTTTCTGTGGCTGTGGCTGGCAGCTGTAGCTCTGATTGGACCCCTAGCCTGGGAATTTCCATATGCCTCTAGGGTGGCCCTAAAAAGCCAAAAAAAAAAAAATCTTTGAGGATTTATAGAACTGATGCATGCTCATTGTAGATAACTCATATCATATAGATTCATTATGGAATCTCATTATGGAAAATTGGGATCACATGTTTAGAAACATGTACTATGAAAGTCCCTAACAATCCTCTATCTCAGACAGAACCAGTGTTTTATTTCTTCCATGAAGCTCCCATCACTTCTAGGGCCAAGCAGCTCTAGTATTTTATCAATAGAGATACTAACATTTGTATTACTATTTTTTACAAAATGGGTCCAAAATGCCCACTATTTTGCCATTTTGTCTTTCACTTAACAACAAATCCTGGAGTTCCTGCTGTGGCACAGCAGGTTAAGGATCCGGCATCGCTGTAGCTGTGGCTTGGATTTAGTCCCTAGCCCAGGAACGTCCATATGCCATGGGTGCGGCCAAAAAAAAAAAAAAAAAATCTGGAGTTTCCATTGTGGCACGGTGGGTTAAGAACCTTACTAATATCCATGAGGATGTGGGTTTGATCCCTGGCCTCGCTCAGTGGGGTGAGGATCCTGCATTGGCACGGCTGTGGTATAGGCCGGCAGCTGCATCTCCAATTCGAACCCTAGCCTGGGAACTTCCGTATGCTGCAGGTGTGGCCCTAAAAAGAAAAAAAAAAAATCTTTATCCATCATAAAAGCTGACTGTTAGAGTGACCATATGCCCCAAAGTATTTCTCTTTGTTTCTGTCTACCTGTTATTTATTTATTTTTATTTCTGCTTGGTTGAGGTATCTTCACATATAAAACTGGAAGATATTTAACATGTGCATCAGGATGATTTAATGTACATATAACACCCCCCATCCAGTTATTTAACAGTCATCACTTCACATGCTTATCTTTTCGTGTGTGTGTGTGTAAGAACATTTAATTTCTGCTTTCTTAGCAAATCTCAGTCGTATAGCACAGTGTCATCACCTGCGTCACCATGTTTTACTTTAGTTCCTCAGACTTTATTCAACTTAAAGCCAAAAGTTCTTCCCCATTTATCAACCTCTTTCTATCTCCTCTATTCCCAGCTCCTGGTAACTTTTCTCCCTCCTTTCCTTCCTTCCTTCTTTCCTCCCTTCCTTCTATTTTGGCAAAATAATGCATGTATTACCTACAATTGGCAGATATGTTCCTGATTCATTCTCTCCAGGTTTCAAAAGAATTTCAAAGTAACAAAACATTACATATCATACAAATCAAGGAAGCGTTGGGCTCAGGGGACCATTTCATTTTTCAGTGTGGGCAGAACTATGTGTCTCCCACATTTTTTTGAGCTAGTTGATGTTCAGCTGTGAGTCCTGATCCCAGATCTAGAATCTCAAGAGGTTAAGTGCACCACCCAATGGGGGCTGGAATTTTCTCAGCCACAGGGGTGAAACTCTAGTTTAGACATGAGGCCAAGGGCTTTCAGGGAGGGACCAATAATGCCTCTGAACCTGAAACAAGAGAAGACAAGGGCAGAGGGCCTGGCCTTAGGGGATGGGGCTCCCCTCCCATTCTAGTATTTTGTGTTCATCTGTGGAGCTCCACTCAGTAGAACAAAGGCTGTCTTATAAAAGCAGCAGGAATTGTCTTCTAGTAGCTTCCAGAACCTGAAGACAGAACCCATGGAGTTCCTGTCGTGGCGCAATGATTAATGAATCTGACTAGGAACCATGAGGTTGCGGGTTCGATCCCTGGCCTTGCAGTGGGTTAAGGATCTGGCGTTGCTGTGAGCCGTGGTGTAGGTCGCAGACTTAGCTCGGATCCGGAGTTGCTGTGGCTCTGGGTGTAGGCTGGCAGCTAGGTCCGATTAGACCCCTAGCCTGGGAACCTCCATATGCTGTGGGAGTGGCTCAAGAAATGGCAAAAAGACCAAAAAAAAAAAAAAAAAAAAAGACAGAACCCAGTAGAACCCTCCACTGGACCCAGGAGACCCCAGGATGCCAGGGAGCTATAAGCCTTTGATGCATGAGGTGACCTAGACAGTGATCAGTCAGGTTGTTTTGCGTGCAAGGACGGGCCTCCACTAAAACAGACAGAACCACATGATCACACTGGAGTACTCCTCGGGCCAGAATGCCAATTCCCAGACCCAGTGTTTGGGAGACACAAAGCAGATGCCTTTCTTGAGGTTGGAGAACACACGGCTGATCTCACAGGAGACACTGTTTGTACACTGCTGGATGGGAAAAGGCAAAGGAGAGAAATGATGCAAGATGAACTTGTTGGCATCTGGAAGTCAGACAATTAGCTGATATATACAGTTGGTGCCTGTCAGTCCATCCACCTGTTAGAGGCACAAATCTCGAACTTGCCACTATCCAGGCCATTCACCCACTCAGAGACAAGCATGGGAGTTCCCAGTGTGGCTCCATGGGTTAAGAACCTGACTAGCATCCATGAGGATGTGGGTTTGATCCCTGGCTTCGCTCAGTGGGTTAAAGGTTCCAGCATGTCTGCAAGCTGCAGCGTAAGTCGCTGATGCAACGCAGATCTGGCAATGCTATGCCAGTGGCTACGGCTCTGATTTGATCCCTAGCCTGGGAGCCTCCATATGCCATGGATGTGGCCCTAAAAAGACAAAAGACAAAAAAAAAGAGAGAGAGAGAGACAAGCATGAAGGTTCAGTATGGCAGAAGACAGACCAAGTCCCTCTCTCCTTAGTGGGCGATGAATAGGGCCAGAAGAGGAGGACAGAGAAGCCTTGGGAGGGGGTGGTGTTGCCCAGGACCTTGAAAGGAGGGGAGAGCTTAGTCAGAAGAAGGTGAGAGGAGAAGACATCCAGGCACAGGGAGGCATGGGAGGTGAAAAAGCTCTGTCTGTTCTTAGAACTCCAGTTCCTCACGGGAAAATTCCACTCATGGCTTCCCTGGCTCTGGTTCCCTGCCGAATGGCCCTGCAGGCCAGCCTGGCCCTCGACATGCAGCAGTCTAGTCTAGCGGGACTGGGGTGGGGGGGCAAAGAATCTAGACATGGGAGGCAGACGCATCTAGACTCTAATCCCACTTGGGGGCTGCAGATCGGCAAGCTTCCCTGATTGTTCATTCTCAGCTATAAAGCGGGGTGAAGAACGCCTCTCTCGCAGGGTGGCTGCAATATGCCCTTCAATGATCCCTGCCTCCTGGTTGTCACACCCCTGTGTCCTCTCCTCCCACACTGGGCCAGTCCTGGTCCCTGTGACAATAGTGATGCTGTAAGGTCCAAGATTAGGATGTAAAAGGCTGCAGCTTCCACCTTGGGCTCTGCCCCTCTCCCCTGAGATGATCTATTCAGAGGGAAGGTCATATCATGAGAGGCCCACTCGGAGAGCCTGCTGCCCTCAGTCACAGGCGTGAACTCCAAAGTGGATCTGTTGGTCCCCGTCAAGTCTCCAGAGACCACAGTCCCACCCAACAGCTTGACTGTCACCTCATGAGAGACCCTGAGGCAGAGCCACCCGGCTAAATGCCTGGATTCCTGACCCACAGAAACCACATGAAATAATAAGTGCTGTGTGTTTTCAGCTGCTGCATTTGCATCATTTGTTACACAGCTATTGCTAACTAACACAGGGGAGCATTAACAAAATGGTGTGTGTAATGTGCCCAGGATGGTGCCTGACACACAGCTCAGTGCTTAAAAAGTGGGAGCTGGTGTATGATTTCCCACCTCTGTGCCTTTACCTGGGATGCTGTCCTCCTTTTCTGTTTGCCAAGCTTCCTCCACCACTCTCAACTCTGTTTTCTAGAAAAGTGTCCTCTGACCCCTCCTCCCTAACCCATCGCTGCAGTTAGAGCCCTCATCCTTCATCTCATGGCTGTCTCTTAGGATTTGAGTCCCTTTCTGCCTGTCTGATTTGGAGACACATCTAGCCATGCTTTCTCCTACTCCCACACCCAGGAAAACACGAGCAGCCTGAGAGCCCCAACCAGATCTGACTCTTATAGCACCATCCCCCTATCTCCCCCACCCCCATGTGGCAGGTGCTCAGGGCAGGCTGGCAAAGCTGAAGGAGAGGAAGGCCGTGGGAGGCAGGGAGCCCAAGAGCCGGGTGAAAGAGCTGGGCCCGGTCAGGTGGCACAGAAGCAGAGCCAGCCTCATTGTCTTTGCAACTTCCCCCTGGGCCCTCCTCTGGGACCCGAGTCCTCGCAGGGTCCTGCCTAGAGGACAGTGACCTCAGCGGACCACCTCTCAGGCACCTGTGGATGGAAGAAGCTTGTGGGCAGGTGACCCCCCCCCCCATCCCAGTATCACCACCCAGAGGAAGGCCAGGGCTGCTCATTCTACATGGGCTGCAAGCCTTCAAGTCCACTCGAAGGGCCCTGGACCTGACTTGTGACCCCGGCCAGCCTCTGCCCCTTTGGGCCTCAGTTTCCCCATCCAGGCAGGGTTGCCGCAAAGCCCTGTCCGCTCCCACCAAAGTATGTGTGCCCTCCCTGCCCGCTGACAGGGCTCCTCCAGGGGTGGGGCACAGGGCAGGAGGGACACCCGCCACCTCCTCACCGGAAGCCATCCCCCACAGGAGAGAGGGGATGTGTCACGGTGACCACGTCTTTCTGGAAAACCCCACAGTTCCGTTCTTTCTCCATTTGAACTGGAGGAACCGCATCCTTCTTGCTCACATCTTCTTGGATCTATTTTTGACCTTGGCGGGCTTGATGTGGTGCAGCGTGCGGGTGTCCCCTTTTAATTTGGGCTCTGAAGCCGTCTGAGGCCTGGACGGGTAATTATGAGTGCAGAGCCATTTATGGAAACAGCTCTTGAAAAAGTCAGTAATGAGAACTGACTAAAAATACCCCAGAAATGAAGCCAGGGGCCTGCTCTTGGCAGCGCTGAGATTTCTGGGTGGGAGGAGGCAGAACCGGTAGATGATGGATTCTGCAGGTCCCCTGGGGACCTGGGTGGCCAAAGAGACCCAGGTCTTGTCTTAGGTCACAAGGACCCTTGGCCTTGTTACTGGTGGGACCAGCCAGTTGGGCCCAGCCCATCGGCTTCCAGGACCCCAGGGGAGCCTGTGCTTCACCTCAGGGCTGGGCCATGAACACAGGTGAGTCCCGCAGCAAAGTGGGAACACGGGTGGCTTTGGATGACGGCCCGCAGGGACGTGGAAGCCACTCCCAGACCAGCAGGACGCCCCAGTCCAGGGGCTGCGGGGCTGGATGCTGAGCTGCTGTCCTGGGGACCAGGGACCCATGGAAAGAGGGGCCCTGGGATATGAGGGGCTGGATGGTCACCGTCCAGAAGGCAGATGAACCAGGTTGAGGGAGCCCCTGGGATGGGGAGGGGAGAGACCACACGCTGATCTGCGTGGGATCAGAGGAGGGGGGCAAGGGGACTTTTACAGCTGGACCAAGAAGAAAGTAGTCTTTCTACTTGGTAGGATGGGGCACCTGGAGAGAGCAGCTTCTGGGGAGGGCTATAGCTGTGGCGTAGGCCGGTGGCTACAGCTCCTATTCTAGCCCTAGCTTGGGAACCTCCATATGTCGTGGGTGCAACCCTAAAAAGATAAAAAAAAAAAAAAAGAAGGATAGAAACAGAGCAGATTTAGGTTGTCCAGTGACTCTAAAGTTCCCCCCCTCCCCTGCATCTATGGAAGTTCCAGGGCTAGGGATTAAACCTGTGCCACAGCAGTGACAACACTGGGCCCTTAACCCGTTGAGCCACTGGGGAGCTCCATCTAAATTTTGTCCCTTGCACAAGAATAGCTAAAGCCTATGTAGGTGTTGGACAGGTGGCCACGGGGTGTGGGATCTGGGGATCCAGCCAGTGAGTCGGGGGTGGGGGGTCTCAGACGTGAAAAGGCAGAACATGGAAGGTTGTTGTGGTGATGGAGGCTGACTCCTGCCCACAGTGGGACCTTTCCTCAACCGTGGAGTCCAGAGGTGGTTTATCAGGGGCTGGAGGAGAAGGCCAGGGACCCAAGTAACACTCATTGGTGAATCAGGACCGTTTTTTTTTATTGTTGTTCTAAGGCAATCCAGAAAGTAAATTCATTTGTTACTGCTTCCCCAGACAGAAAAGTGGCTCAGTGATTGAAAATTTTTGACAGCTTTTATGATTTTGTGGAAAATAAATGTATCAAGGTGCCTCAGGAGCCAGAAGTGGCTTCATCTACTCCCTGTGTCCAATGAATAGCTTTGTGAATGTGCTTTCATATCTTCGCTGGTGTGTCTTTGGGATTTGGTGTCAAAGGGTAAATTCATATATAATTTTGCCAGCGTATTGCAAAAGGAAGTTGCCAAATTCCGCTCCACGTTATTCCTACTAACACCGTGTGAGAATGTGCACATTTTGGAGTTCCTTTTGTGGCTCAGCAGGTTAAGAACTCCATCCACATGGTGTCCATGAGGATTCGGGTTTGATCCCTGGCTTATCTCAGTGGGTTAAGGGTCCAGCATTGCCAAGAGCTGCAGCATAGGTCGCAGATGCAGCTTGGATCCGGTGTTGCCCTGGCTGTGGTGTAGACTGCAGCTGCAGCATTGATTTGATCTGTAGCCTGGGAACTTCCATATGCTGCAGGTGGGGCCCTAAAAAGAAAAAAAAAAGAAAGAAAGAAAAAAAAAGAATATGCACATCTGCGCTTATGTATTTCCTTATCACAGGCTGGGCCAAGCACCCAAGGACAAGCCCCCCTGCCCCTTCCAATCCTTGTGAATCCATACGCTCTATATTTCCCTTACAGTGGAAATGACATCCCCTATTTTACTTGTTTCGTTTGTTTCTATTCTGTCTCCCCCTTAGACTGTGAACACACTCTCTTGTTCTGCCTTGTTCACTGCTGTGTTCCCACTGGTCAGGGCAGAGTCTGATGGACACTAAGAACTTGATAAATTTGTTAATACATTGAACTTGATAAATGACTGAGTAGATAAATGAGCAAGTGATTACATTTATTTAGAGGACGATTACTCAATCTCTTCCCCTCCACCTCATGGCCTTGGGATAGCTGACACGGTCCCCCGAGGATCTCACGTCTTGGCACGTCAGTCAGGTTCATCCCAAACTCCCGTTGAACCTCTGTCCTTCCCAGTCCATTGCCTGACTGTTTACAAAGTCTTTCCATGGCCCCATGAGGAAGGCTGGGCTGTCACTCATTCCTGTTCACACGGGGGACCAGGCCCAGAGGGGGCACCTATACCTCATGGGCTCAGGTCTGCCGTGAGGGCTGTCATCACTGTCCAGAGCCCTCTGGGCTGCCCTAAGCCACTCTCTGGCCAAAGCAGGCTGAGTCTGCACCATCAACAAGGGGGAAATAGAGGTGCCGGAAAATACTTTCTCAGAACATCGGCTTTTGGAAAATCTCTCTTTTCAATCAAAGCCATAGCCACTGAAAATAAATCTGCAGGTGGCCTCTCCCTCCCCTCCCCCACTGACTGTCAGATAAAGGAGTGACTCTCTTTACCCAGTTCCACACTCCAGGACATTTCACTAATTTTTCATGGAAATCTTGTTCCTAAAAATGTCCCACCTCTAGTGCTTGCCTAGAACAGCTGGACGGGAGGTTTCCTGTGCTGGAACTACTGGGGGGTGGGGGTGGGTATTGATTTTACAAACCCGCAGGACAGACGCTTGGACTGGGGTCAGTCCAGGTGAACCAGATTCTCCTGACCCAGCACGGCGGACCCCCAGCTCAGCCAGGGAGCGAGGCCGCAGCGCTTGGTGCCCGCAGGAGCTGCTGGTTCGCAGCTGGTCCCTCAGTCCTGCATCCACCATGAGTCAGTATCGGGCCTTAAGACAGAGGTTCCCAGAGATCCAGCCGTCAGCCCCTGCTGTGCCTTGGGGGCAGATACACTTAAGGGCGCTTTGCGAGGGGTCAGGCATGGGGCACGACCCAGTGACCCCTCTTCCCTGTCTGTGCCACACCCTGTGACAGCCAACAGCCTGGACCTGTTTCATCCTGGGATCAGGGATGTTTTCTTGGCCATGTCACAGAGGTGCTCTGTGCTGCTACCAAATGCACGGAAATTGTCCCCAAGGCTGCGTGTGCGAGTGTGTCTCCAGGGAGGCGGGGACTCGTGGCGAACATCACTGGGCAGAGGCCCAGAACCCTGCCCGCCACACCCTGCCTGTGTCACGCAGCCTCTGAAACAGCCTGGCTCATGGGTGGGCATTTGCTGCGGGTCTATTGTTCCTGTCACATGGCCTTCTGTTTCCTCTCCTGCCCAAATGTGCATCCACGGGCCCCGCCCAGCACAGCTGTTTGCCCATCCATCACTGGGCCAGGTCCCCGCCACCAGGACAGGAAGTGCTCCCACATCCGCCTCTGCCACCAGCCTGGGGACTTGTGGTTCCTGAGCCCAGTAGCCAGAGAGAGACGTTTTAAAAAGACTCATAGACATGTAATTAAAATCTCAGTGTTGGTTTAGGGGGAGGCACTGGGCGGCTCCCGCCCCTGCCTTACAGAAACACAGATTTTTTAGTGTTTGAAAGTGACAGGAGGCTCAAGTGAGATGTCCTAAATACACTGTCCTGGGCACTTCCGGGCAGCTGGGCAAATGTGGGGTTTATTCCACGCCTGCGGTCTCTTGCCCAGACCGTTAGACCAGCCCCACCTCGAGTCCCTGCCATCCTGGGCTTTACCCTCGCCTCCACACATAGCTTCCACTCCACCCTCAAACCATGCTCCCTGCTGCCCAGAACCCTGGCCCCCCCACTGGCCAGAGCACAGCCCCCGCCCCAAGGCCAGAATTCCAGCCCTTCCCCAGTCAGGCCAGACTCACAGCCCCAGCTGTACACAGCTGGATGGTGGGTGGGCAGCCTCGGCACCCACACCTGAGCGTACAGGTGCCCCTTTGCCTAGAACACCTTTCCTTCCACCTTCTCCACCTGCCAGGGTTCTGTCCTGTCCTTCAGGGCAGTTCAGGTGTCACCTCCTCCGGGAAGCCTGCTCACAGCCCGTCACTCCGAGGGACCCTCCAACATCCCCAGCACTTGACCCAGCATCTCCAGGAGCTGCCATCCTCCTTGCTTCTTCCCTGTCCTTTCCACGTCTCCGTCCAGCCTCCCTTCCTCCTTCGCCTTGTTCCCATAATGGTCCTGCCATCCCTCCGCCCTTCACTGGGCTTTATGGCTGCCGGGTCCCTCCTGGCGCCGTCCTTCCTCAGCTCTGGACCTGGGTTCACGCGGGTCCCTTCCTCTGCAAGGTCTTTCTCCCCTGACATCATGGCAAATCCACTCTCTCCCCTCAAGGCCCGGCTCCAAAGTCAGGTGCAAGCCCATCCTCCCCGCCCCGCCCCGCCATCCACACACCGCGGGCTCTGGGAGAGCCCCTGTCCCGCTCAAGTGCACTCAGCTATGTCCCTGCCACCAGTGTGGCCCTTTTCTGCCTTGGGTCTGATGTCCATCTCCCCAGAGGAGGGACCATTCTCTGCCGCATCTGTGGGTCTCAGAGGCAGCAGGGGGCTGAGCGAGGCAGGCTGGATCTGGGGCTTGGAAACCAGACATGGATGTTGCCCTTGTGACACGGCCTCGGAGCCCTCTCGGCACCCAGGAGGCAGAATAGGGACAAGCCATTCACGAGGAGGGGGCCTCCCCTCCCAGACCGCCCAGGTCCCCGGCTCCCACCTCACACAGCCCATCCAGGAGCCAGAGCCGGAGCCACGTGTGACCACCAGCCCCACTTGGTCTTTCAGTGGAGCGGGACCGTGCCCTGAGCCACCAGGAGCCCCACTGGAAGGAGTTCCGCTTTGACCTGACCCAGATCCCGGCGGGGGAGGCGGTCACAGCCGCGGAGTTCCGGATTTACAAGCTGCCCAGCACCCACCCGCTCAATCAGACCCTCCACGTCAGCATGTTCGAGGTGGTCCCCGAGCAGTCCAACAGGTGCCGCCCCCCCCCACGCCTCTGTCAGAGTGTCGGGCCCAGCCCTGGGGGGACATTTCCCAGGGGACAGGAGGGGAGCAGCCCACCTTCAGAGAAGAAAGATGCTTGGCCCCAGGCCTCGTGTCACCGTGGGGAGAGGCCCAGCATCACCTGGCTTCAAGTCCCCTCCCTGCTGTCCTGCCTGTGGGACGGTGCCCAGGTCACTGTGCTTCTGAGCCTCAGTTTCCCCGTCTGTACACGGGCACAGTAATGCCTTTGTCCACTCAGTGACATAAGGCACGTAAGGCGCCCAGGCAAGAGCCAGGCGGGGTAGATGCCCCCACTAATGGTCCCCAGGCGGGCCCTGGGAAGACAAGGTGGTGCCGGCCCTCGGTTAATTGTTCTTTCGTGTCCACAGGGAGTCTGACTTGTTCTTTTTGGATCTTCAGACGCTCCGATCTGGGGACGAGGGCTGGCTGGTGTTGGACGTGACAGCAGCCAGTGACCGCTGGCTCTTGAACCGTAGCAAGGACCTGGGACTCCGGCTCTATGTGGAAACAGATGATGGTAAGACTCGGGTCAGCGGCGAACCTTCCCCTGGGGGCTGCTCCGAGGAAGCTGCTGGCGACACGTGCAGCTGGACCCCCCATTTGGCCCCGGAGACCTGGCCTTTCTGAGCTGTGTGGCTGGGGCGAGAGTCCTGTCCCCACCGCGGGGGCTCAGTGGACAGGAGGGTGCGGTCCCCGCAGTACGGGACCGCAGGAGGCCCCCTACCAGCCAAGAGGGCCTCCTCTCCTTCCTCAGGACCGGCAGGTGCTAAGAGCGAGGCCATGCTTTCCCTCCCCAAGAAATGGGGTGATTCTTACTCTGTGGAGCCACCTCCTACTGACCAGGAGTCCCCCTTCTGGGCAGGGCCAGGGGACGTGGTCCCACCCTCAGGCTCTGAGCCAGAGGCCAGGGCGTGAAGCCTGGCTCTGCAGCCTTTTAACTCGGCGCCCATACAGGCTACTTACCTTTCCAAGCCTCGGCTTCCTCATTTGTAGAGTGAGGATCCACCCATTCGTTCATTCGGCAGGTGTCTGGGGGACACCCTCCCTCAGCCCCGGCAATGGGGGTAGAAAGGCCCAAGGGGGACCGGGGGCTGGTGTGTCTGAGGCACAGCAAGGGGGCGCCATGGCTGGAGCACAGGGGGCCAGGGAGCGACTGGGAGGAGAGGAGGCTGAGAGAGGTGGGCAAAACATTCAGTGTGAAATAAAATAACTGTTCTTTTATTTAATAGCAGTGGAGGGCAACCTGGTCAGATTCAGCTTTTTATAAAGCATCCCTCTGAGACACTCCCCCTCAAAGGGGTGTAGCAGCTCTCGGCCCTTGAGTGTGGGCTACGCTTAGTGACTGGCTTCCCAGCAGTGTGGACGGAGTGACGGGTAACTTTGCGGTGGGGAGTCTGAGCAGCAGCCCCTCTGCCGGGCACTCGGGCTCCCGGGGGCATCAGGTGGCTCCCGGACACCCTTGATCTGATGGGATGAGAGGAGGACTTCACCTTCATGGTCTTTGTCCCCAGAACCCAGCGCCCCAGTTGCACGATGAGAAAAACACCAGACAAACCCAAGTTGAAGGACAGAATATCTGACCAGTACTTCTCAGAACTGTCAAGGTCATCACAACAGCGAAAGTCTGGAGTTCTCGATGTTTCAACATCGGATTGGAGGCACCTTGAGGGCTCTGGGACACAGGTTCCATCCCAGGCCCAGGATAGCAGATTAAGGATCCAGCGTTGCCAGGTTGAAGCTGAGGTCGCAGCTACGGCTCAGATCTGATCCCTGGCCCAGGAATTCCACATGCCACAGGGTGGCAAAAACAAACAAACAAAAAACAACAGGCAAAGTCTGAGAAATTGTGACAGCCCAGAGGTGCCTAAGGCGTTGTGATGACTAGGTGCCAGGTGGGACCCTGGATGGGATCCTGGAAGAGAAAGACATTGAAGGAAACCAGTGAAATGAGCAAATCGTGGTGTTCAGTAAATAATAAGACACCAATATTATTATAAAATACCAATATTGGTTCACGAATTGTAACGAATGTAGCATGGTCATTTAAGTGTTAACGCTTTCCAGAGGAAACCGAGTCCGGGTACGTCGTCGGAACTCTGGGTATATAGCAATTTTCTACAAACCTCAACTATCGTAAAGTAAAGAGTGTGTTTATCTTTTGTACAAACTAAAGATGCCCTGACCTCAGTGGGGAGAGTAAGCTGTAGGGGACAGGTGTGAAGTCAGAGAGGCCCTGGGAGACTCACAGGGTCCGGGACGGAGCTGAGGGGGCTTGTCCCACGGCAGAAATGGAGGACGTGCAGGAAGGAAACTCGGGGACAAGGACTGAGCCAGTGGGTCTTTTTTTTTTAAATGGTCGCACTCATGCATATGAAAGTTCCCAGGCCAGGGACTGGGAATTCGAGCCACAGCTGGGACCTGCACCACAGCTGTGGGAAAGCAGGATGCTTTAACCCACTCCCTCGGTGGGATCAAACCCACTCCTCTGAAGTGACCCAAGCTGCTGCCGTCAGGTTCCCAACCCACTGCACCACAGCAGGAACTCTTTTTTTTTTTTAACTTTTTTTTAACAGGTTTTGTTTTGGTTTGGTTTTGCCAGGGTTTGGGAAAATAGAGGCGGGGCAGGTTTGAGGTAGGAAGTCAGCTTGGCTTCTGAAATGCGAAGACAGAGTTGCGTGAAGGAAAAAAAATCACTTTTATTGCTTTGCCAGGCAAAGGAGGCCACAGCAGGCTAATGCCTTAAAGACTGTGCCCCCCTTTGGGGAAGAATTGCAGGGGGGTTATAATCTAAAAGGAGAAAAAGAGGGTTTCAGCGAAGAATCAGTACTGGGCCAAACATGCTTCCTTCTTCCTTTGGGGGAATCTTAGTCACCAAGACTGACATCAGAGACCTTGGCGTGATCGTGATGGGGGTCTTCTGGGTTATTGCCTAGAATAACAGTACTTGAGAGAAAGGCATCTTGACAGAGATTAGAACAGACTAGGAAAGTTCCTGAAAAACATCATGTGCTAACAATCTTTAACCCACAGGCAATGGTGTACTCAGGGGGCCTAATCGTTAGCTTACAGCCTACACGTGATTGTGGTTAGGGTGCAATTAAACCAGAGAGAAGCGCAAGGAAGGGCTCCAAGCTGTTCGATTTTATTCATTTCTAAAAGAAGCAGAAGGAATATACCTTTTCTCTCGGGTGTGTGAGAGGCCTATGTCATTATGTGTATCCAGTGAGAAGGAACCAGGACCCTGCCCCGAGGCTGTACTATTATTGCTTGACTGGTCCTCCCTGGTCTTTGCATCCCCTTCCCTCCCTGATGAGCAACTGCCTGAACCTGCCCCTTGGAACTCGGGGAAGGCCATGGAGGCTGATGAGACCCATATCCTGAAAGCAAGAAATAGGAGACACAGAAAGGCTTTTAGGAGCTCCACAGGGCCCTGCTCTGTTCGGCAGGCGTGTTCTTGAGGTCCTGGTAGACATCCACGGAAAAGTTACAGGACAGTGAATGCTGGGGACGCAGATGCTGGAACCACTAACGTGGAGGTGAATTTGGGGACGGGGACGGGAGTAGCGCGCTTGGGAGGGAGGGTGACGTTGGGGAGGGGGGGTGACCAGGGCCCCCACGCGCTGGGCCGCCTCCCTCCCTCTGGCCAGACTTCCGGATCGATCCCCGCCTCCAGCCTTCCTGCCTCAGGAAGCTCCGCGCCTCGGGTCCTTGGAGCGTGGAGACCAGCGGGGCAGCGGGGAACCTGCAGGAGGGCGCGTCACCGCCAGGCGACCCTGTTTGTGACGCGCAGGTCAGGGGCGCACGGCGGGAGCACGGCGGCCTCGCGTCCCCGCCGGCCTGGTCTGTCCCTGCCAGGTCCCAGCGGAGCGGACGATGGCGGCCCCGCGGCTCCTGACGTCAGCGCTGGGGCGCCGGGTCCCTGCTAGGCTCTTGGGGCCCGCGCTGGCGACCGGTCGCGTGTGTGGCTTCTCCAACAGCGCCCCCAAGCGCGGCAAGAGACATCGTTGACAGCGGGAGGATCATGGGGGGCGCGGGGCGGGGAGGGGGGGGGCGGGCGGCGGTGCTTCAAGCACTGTGGGCTCCCAGAGAACCTGATTGGGGCGCTGCTCAAGACCCGCGTGAAGGACTTGACCGTGGTCAGCAGCAGCGTGGGGGTGGGGGACTTCAGGCTGCGCCTTTTGCTGGAGACCAAGCAGGTCATTCGCATCACCTGCTCGTACCTGGGGGCGAACACCCGCTGCGAGCACCTGTGCCTGGCGGGCGAGCTGGAGCTGGAGCTCACACCCCAGGGCACCCTGGCCGAGCGCATCCGCGTTGGGGGCGCCAGCGTGCCTGCCTTCTACACCCCCACGGCCTGTGGAACCCTGGTCCAGGAGGGAGGCGCACCCATCAGATACTTACCCATCTGCCACATCGCCATCCTCAGGCAGCCCAGGGAGGTGAGGGAGTTTCGGAGGCAGCACTACCTTCTGGAGCATGCCATCACCGCGGATTGTGCTTTGGTGAAAGGGTGGAAGGCTGACCACGCTGGAAACATCACCTTCAGGGCCAGCGCCGGGAACTTCAACACGCCCACATGCAAAGCTGACGGGAACCTCAGTGGTGGAGGTTGAAGAAATTGTGGATGTGGGTCGTTTGCCCAGAAGACATCCGTGTTCCTAACATTTATGCAGATCGAGTAATACAGGGGAAAAATACAAGAAAAGAATTGAGCATTTAACGATCTGGAAAGAGGAAGATAAAATATGCCAGTCTTCAGAGAACACAAGGACACAGATCAACAAGCGGGCAGCTCTTGAATTTGAGGATGGCATGTATGCCACTTTGGGCATAGGAATCCCTCTCCTGGCCTCTAGCTACATCAGCCCCAATATAACCATTCACCTTGACAGTGAAAATGGAATTCTGGGCTTGGGTCTGTTCCCATTGAAAGATGAGGCGGATGCAGATCTGATCGATGCGGGCAAACAGTCACCCTTCTTCCCCCGGGGCTGTTTTTTCTCCAGTGACGAATCATTTGCCATGATTCGAGGGGTCGCCTCGACCTAACCCTGCTGGGAGCCGTGCAGGTTTCCAAATATGGGGACCCAGCCAACTGGGTGATACCCGGCAAGAAGGTGAAAGGAATGGGGGGGTGCGATGGACCTGGTGTCCAGTAGCAAGACCAGAGTGGTGGCCACCCTGGAGCACTGCACCAAGGCCAACGAACCCAAAATCTTGGAGAAATGCACGATGCTATGACTGGAAGCGGTGAGGGACTGAATCATCACGGAGAAGGCTGTGTTTGATGTGCACAAGAAGACAGGACTGACCCTGACTGAGTTCTGGGACAGCCTGACGGCGGAGGAGCACGGGGAGGAGTTCCCGTCGTGGCTCAGTGGAAATGAATCTGACTAGCATCCATGAGGTCTTGGGTTCAATCCCTGGCCTTTCTCAGTGGGTTAAGGATCTGGCATTGCTGTGAGCTGTGGTGTAGGATGCAGATGGGGATCAGATCCTGAGCTGCTGTGGCTATGGTGTAGGCTGGCACTACAGTTCCTATTCAACCCCTGGCCTGGGAACCTCCATATGCTGTGGGTGTGGCTCTAAAAAGACAAAAAAAAGTTCCTGTTGTGACTCGGATTTCATCCCTGGCCTTGCTCAGAAGGTTAAGGATCTGGTGTTGCTGTGAGCTGCGGTGTAGGTCCTGTGGCTGTGGCTGGGAGCTATAGCTGCGATTTGACCCCTAGGCTGGCAACCTCCATATGCCACAGGTGAGGCCCTAACCTAATGGGAAGGGCACCTTGGTCCCAGGCCATGTGCTTCTCACTTGAACCTGCCAGGACTTCATCCCAGGGAAGCCAGAATCATATTCCTATGTGTCACCAATATCTAGCTGACTGTCTCCTGACATCCCAGACTGGCTGTCACTGGATAGGCTTCGTTCTCTCAAGAGGGATATGACTTTAATTAAAAAACAGAAGGGGAGTTCCTGTTGTGGTGCAGTGGAAACGAATCTGACTAGGAACCATGAGGCTGTGGGTTTGATCCCTGGCCCCACTCAGTGGGTTAAGGATCCTGTGTTGTCGTGAGTTGCGGTGTAGGTGGCAGACTCTGCTCGGATCCCACGTTGCTGTGGCTGTGGCTGGCAGCTGTAGCTCCGATTGGACCCCTAGCCTGGGAACCCCCATATGCCACAGGTGTGGCCCTAGGGGAAAAAAATAAACAACACATACACACAGAAAAAACCCTGAGTTTCTCTCTGTGTGTGTGTGCCCCCATGTGTGTGTGGAGAGTCCAAACCCAGGCCTGCTGTGGAGCCCGTGCTTTCTCAGTGCCGCTCTGGGGCCCCCACAGCGGTCGGGGGATTGTGGGTAAGAAGAGGAAGGTCCAGCGGGCCAGGGACAACCTTCGAGAGGCCTCCCTGGAGCCTCGCCCCAGCCCCCAGCGGGAGGGCCAGGCCCCGGCGTGGAGAGACGGTGCTCCCGAGGGCCAGCCAGGGGTGTCGGGACCGCGACCGGGTGGAAAGTGGATGGAAGTCACTGAGTCACCTTTGGGAGCTTCTGGGGAGAAGGGCCTGAGCGGCCCTGGGTGTCGGGAGAAGTTTCCCAGCAGCCGCGTGGGGGAGGCAGAGGTTTCCAGAAGCAGACAAGTTAGAGGGCTGTTAACAGTAGCAGGAAAGGGATTGAGTTCCTAGTTGTCAGGGTGCAGTGAGGAAATCACCTGTGGGACAGAAGCAGGTCCAGCTGGGATTCCCTCCAGGGCTTTCGGCCTGGCGTCCTGATTGCCCCTCCACGTGGCACTAGGGTTACCTCACCCATGACTGCAGGCTGAGGTCGGGCAGGGGATGCAGGGAAGGGGGCAGGTGGCACCCGGAGCAGAAAGAAGCCTTGGGAAGAGACGGGAGCTAGCTTGGCCTGGCACTGGTTGGGGGGTGGGGGCGTGAATATCGGGGACAGGATGGGGCAGGTGAGCATCCGACTTCCCTATAATCTCGGGGCCCTGATGGGGCTGACTCAGAATCAGGTGAGGCTGGAGGTGGTCGGGGGCCCACCCACCCAGAGCAGCAGCATCTTCACCCAGGCCTGCAGGGGGAGGCCACCATGTGGCCCGATCTCGAGGCAGGGCCACCCATCCCCTGTCACCTGGGAAGGGGACAGCAGGCCTGGTGGCCTCCTCACAGGTTAGGTCTCCTGAGGTTCCTGCCTCTGCTTTCTGGGAAGGGTCCTGCCAGAGCTGGGCGCCTCGGGGCCACACCCTGCACAGCCCGGGTCTCCCCTGCTGCCCCCTCTCTCTGCGCTCCGGAGACCCCAGTATGATCCTTGACCAGACAGCTGCGCAAAGGAAAGTCCACAGTGAACATGGCTTTGTGGGCCCCAAAGGTCTCCCTGGCCCCTGGGGCACAGGGCTCTCCAGGGACTCCCAGGACAGGACAGCAGCACACATGGGCCTGGGGGGCTTCGGGCTGAGGCTACCCCACGTGTCCACTGGGCGAGGAGCTCCAGGGCCTCCCCCTCTGCGGCAGGGCTGCGGTGTGTCCCGTGGCTCTGCATCCTCACGGCCCGCTCTTCCTCGTGACCCTGACTTGCCGTGACCCAAACTCCCCAAACGGGGCCCCTTCCAGTGTCAGCTCCTGCAGCCGACAACCTCCCGTCCCAGCAGGGTCACCCCGAGGTGAGCCTGCAGTGGGTCCAGGGCATGTTGGTGGCAGGTGACATCACAGGTCGAAGGTTCGTCTCTGGTTGACTAGTTGTTGGGTCCACTCTGGCCCCTGGACTTGGGGCTAAAGCACAGCTGTGTGAGGCTGATCTTCGAGCAGGGCTGCGGGGGGCAGGCATGTCCGTGACCTGTGCGGTGGAGGATGTCGAAGCCCCTAATGGAACAGACGTAAATGTATATGTGTGTGCACACACGTGTACACGCCCTACATAGATGTGCATGTGTGTGTGTGTGCATCCGTGTTGCAACATTGGGGTGAAATGTGCTGGAAGTGGGATGCTCGGCTCTGTTTTAGGGAACATGACGGTGAGTTCACAGTCACGTCCTTGTTGTCTAGTCTGAGAAAATTCCCAGGGAAGGGAAATGAAGAGGTTCCATCGGATTCTCATCTTTATGATGAAATCTGGGGAATAATGTAAATGTCTAAAGATGCACTAACATCTAAATATTATGGTGTAAAATAAATAAATATATATTATGGTGTATCTACTCAAAGGAATTTTATATGTTTGGAACATTCATAGTTGAGGAGTTCCCATTGTGGCTTAATGGCTCAAGAACCTGACTGGTTCTTAGGTGGGTTCGATGAGGATTGAACCCATGAGGTTGTGGGTCGATCTCTGGTCTTGCTCAGTGGGTTAAGGATCCTGGGTTGCCACAAGCTTCAGCATGGGTCACAGACACGGCTTGGATCCCTAGCTGCTGTGACTGTGGCTTAGGCTGGCAGCTGCAGCTCCCATTTGACCCCTAGTCTGGAAACTTCCATATGCCACAGGTGAAGCCTTAAAAGACAAAAAAGGAGTTCCCACTGTGGTGTATTGGAATTGGCAGCTTCTTGGGAGCACTAGGATTCAGGTTCAATCCCCAGCCCAGCACTTCGAATTAAGGATCTCAAATTGTTGCATTTTCAGTTTAGGTCCAGACTATTGCTCGGATCTGACCCCTGGCCCAGGAACGCCAAGTGCCGCAAGGAGGCCAAAAAAGAAAAAAAACAGAAAGAAATGTTCATAGTTGAGACTCACTTTAACAACTGAGAAAGTGTTTGTGTGAAAAAATTGGGAAAAGATAAAACTTCTTTGTTATGCTCACAACTTATATTAACATATGAAAAAATGCAAGAAAATGGAAATGAAGTGGAGTGGGGAGGGAGTTTATGGGTGATTTTTTTCTAGGTTTCTTTAGAGTTGTTATACTGCTTTGACAATGAAAAAAACAAGAGGTTGTTAGAAATACAAAGAGAAACAAAGATAGTTTCATTGATGGTGTGGACTTTTCCAGGGATAATCAGTGTGTTTTTCCTGTGTCCTCAGTCTTTAAGTGGCTGTGGATAAAATTCTACTTTTACAAGCATCACTGTTTCTCGGCTGAGGCCCCAGTTATGTCCCTGCCCACAGTCTTTTCTCTCTCTTCCCTCTTATACCACAAACCCAGTGGTTAAGAACTTAAATGGATAAGAACTTGGACTCCAGAATTAGACCTCGGTGGTTGAATCCAGGTTAGGGACTTGGGGCCAATGTCTCTGCCCGCTGAGCCTGGAGTCTCTTTGGGGGCATCAGGGGACAGTGAGTGGCCTGCTCTCGGGTGGTGCTGAGCAGAGCAAGCATGAAGCCCTGGCAGTGCCCTGGCGGCTGGGGGTTGTAAACTCCACCCTGCTCCCAGAAGGTGTGGGGTGGAAGGTGGAACTCGGGCCTCGGAGCCCTGAGACGTGGGACCTGGTGCCGAGGGTCCCTGGCAGCGAGGCTCTGGGCCGTCACTGAGGGGCCCTGACATTTCTTAGTGAAGGGTGGGCTCCGGCATCACTGTGAAGACTGGCTGAGATCACCACATGACCTGGCTGGAAGCTGCAAAGCGCTGTCACAACTGGCAGTGCCCGGGACCATCATTAACCCCCAGTCCTGGGCTCGAGAGGCCCCTCCCTTGTCCCCTGCAGACCCACTGGGAGCTGGGGCTGGACGTGGGACTCGGGGCTTCAGAGGAGGAAACCGAGGCACAGTGGGTCCCCTGAAGCCTCAGCCTCCCTGCCCCCGGCCAGCCCACAGGGGGGTCCCCGCTGTGTCCCGTGCAGGTCCCCACCCGCGAGTGACCGCCCTCTCTGCTCTCTCCGTCTCAGGGCGCAGCGTGGATCCTGGCCTGGCCGGTCTGCTGGGGCGACAGGCCCCACGCTCCAAACAGCCTTTCGTGGTCACCTTTTTCAGGGCGAGCCCAGGCCCTGTCCGTGCCCCTCGGGCGGTGAGACCCCTGAGGAGGAGGCCGCCGAAGAGAAGCAACGAGCTGCCGCCCCCGAACAAACTGCCTGGGATCTTCGGTGAGCCTGGGGCCCGGGGTTGGGGGGACTGGCACCCTCCTGGCTCGGGGTGGGGGTCGGGGGGTCAAGCCGACGGTCACCTGGCCACCTTTCCCGACACCCTTTGCCCCCGCACCCCGGGGCCGGTCACTGTCCTCCTCAGGACTCTGAGCATCTGCCCTCAAGTCCCTGCTGCCCCAAGGTCCCTTCTCTGGCTTCCCAGGCCCACCAGGCACCCCCCCACCCCCAGGGCTTCGTCAGCGTCAGCTGCCCCTGGTGGCCCTCGGTGCTGTCCCAGGCGCCCTGCAGGATGCGGTGTTTATGTGACGGTGTCCCCACCACCCAGCCCCTCGGGACCAGGATGGGCCTGACCCGCCAGGAGCCCTCCTTTCCCTCACGGGGAGTTGGCCTTTCTGGGCCTCAATGGGAGCCCTTGCCCCACTGGATGAACAGGCAGGAGAGGTGGACGAGGTCAGGGGTGTCTCTGGAGGAAAGGAGGTCCAGCCCTGGTGGCCGAGGGTCCCTGGGCCATTTATTGGACCCCCAGGAGGCCCACAGGGTGAGAGTCAGGGGAGGCTGAGCTGAGTGTGGGGCGACTCTGTATCTGTGGGGAGCTATCTGGAGCCATGGAAGGTTCTTGAGGTGTCGTGTCACCAGCAGCTGCAGGGATGGGCTTTATATGACCCCATGTGTTAGTTTCTCCTCTCATTTATTCAGCAAGTATGCCCTTTAGAGCAGGAACTCTAGCTGCACAGAGCAGGAGCCCCAGCAATGACCTTGCCTTGTCTGCCCCCACAGATGACGTCCATGGCTCCCACGGCCGGCAGGTGTGCCGTCGGCACGAGCTCTATGTCAGCTTCCAGGACCTGGGCTGGCTGGTAACGTTCCCTCTCCTTCCCCCCCGGCAAGTGTGTGTCCAAGGGGAGGCCCAGTTATGGGGGAATTTGATTTTCTTCTGTGTTCAGCAAATTGACTAAAGGGAGACTATGCTGCTTTTACAGTGAGAAATGCTTTTCTATTAAAAACCAGGCAAAAGGGAGAGAGTCTGAATCCTCAGCCATAAAATGTCAGATCTGCAGCAGGAAATCTGAAGCCAGGGTGGATAGTATCTCTGGCCTTTGCTGTGACTGGAGGCGGGCTGGGGAGGAAGCTGGGTGCTGATGGAACATGACGGGGGCAGAGCTCGGGCCCAGCCCCCATCTGCTGAGAGTCTTCAGGGGGACACTGCCCTGGGAGGGGCCCTGAGGCTGAGGGAGGGTGAAGGGCAGCCCTGAGTCGTGCTGTAGCAGTTGCTGGACCCAGGGGCTTGGGAGGGGAACGTGGATGAGCCTCACCTTCTCCCTTTATCCCAGGACTGGGTCATCGCCCCCCAAGGCTACTCAGCCTATTACTGTGAAGGGGAGTGCTCCTTCCCCCTGGACTCCTGCATGAACGCCACCAACCACGCCATTCTGCAGTCCCTGGTCAGTACCGTGTCCCTCCTGCCTGGATACAGGGGAGAGGGGCGCCCGCAGCCAGGAGGTGGCGGCAGCACTGCTCATGTCAGGGACTTTCCCTACGTGGAAACCATCATGCACGCAGCACAGTGAACTCCCTCATCCGGAGGGAATCAGGTCCCCTGTGGCCACTCTATGCAGAGCCCCTGGGGCATCTGAACTTCCGGGCACCAGACCCTGGCTGCTTGGTGTGCACACACATATGCATGTGCACTCCATGGGCCCGTGGGGACGATCAGGTACGAGACTCATAAGAGGCCCCCTGCTGGTGATCAAGGGCACAGCACATTCATAACAGACAGGCATCCTCACAGCTATCTCTGCACCCAGAACACACATGTGCCCTTGTTCACTGGTTTGTTCAGCCTCCTGCGTGTGACACAAACCCTCAGGGGTGGGGTGAGTGAGTGCATGTGCCTTCTCCCCCTCTTCCTGTGCAGGAGTCGCTGGGTGCCCTGTGCCCTCCTGGCTTTGGCTTCCCCTCCTGCTCCTCTGCCACTGGCCCTTTCTCCTGGGTTGCTCTCAGCTCTTTGTGCTCCTACACATTGCAGAGATTTTTTTTTTTTGTCCTTTTTGTCCTTTTAGGGCTGCTCCTGCGGCAATATGGAGCTTCCCAGGCTAGGGGTCTAATTGGAGCTATAGCTGCTGGCCTACGCCAGAGCCACAGCAACACCAGATCTAAGCTGTGTCTGTAAACTGCACCACAGCTCATGGCAACGCCAGAATCTTAACCCACTGAGCAAGGCCAGGGATCGAACCCGTAACCTCATGGCTCCTAGTCGGATTCATTTCCACTGTGCCACGACGGGAACTCCGCATTGTAGAGATTTTGGTGCCCCAGTGTCTGGGGTAACTTCAAACCCTGAAAAGTCCTTTCTAATAGGAACACTGTTGCTGCTGCTTATTGCTTAGTGTTTCACATGTTTTCTCAGGCTCAGAACATTGATCTGGACACTCTAGTTAGAGGTTGTGTCAATATTTTTGTGGAGGCTGCGATAGCTGACTCAGTTGGGCTGGGTTTGGGGCAGAGCCCTTTGGAGGAGGGTAGCAGGATCCCTGCACCGGGTCCCAGTCGAGCTTGGGTGTCAGCCATGCGACTGTGCATGTGACGTGGCTCCTGTGCCCTCAGTGGTCCTCTGCCCAGAACAGTCCCTCCCTCGTTGTTATAAGGGTGAAGCTGTGTTGAGAAACAATAGTGTCCAACACCCCGAGGGTGAGCCTGGAAGTCTGGGTGTCAGCTGGTGTTGCTTGGACATTCACGGCTCTCAGTCTGGAGGGGTAGATGGACCAGAAACAGCTGATGTGGACAAGACACATCAGGGACATTACAGAAATGCAGGGAAGAGAGGGGAGCAGCGGAGACCCAGGGAGCTGCAGGGGTGCCAGGCAGAAGCGCCAGCACACGTGCTGGGGACAAGCAGGGTCTGAGTTGTCCTGTCTGAGGGGAGGGGGTATGGCAGGTGCCCAGGCTGGGCCTGAGGGCAGTGGGCAGGGCACAGGTCAAGGAGGGCAGGGTCGGGGCAGAGCCCATGCCTGCACCTGACCAGCCACAGGTGCAGATAGAGCTGAGGCAGCTTGAGCAGTCGGAGCCCAAGTGGCAGGAACTTGGTGGCTGGAACTGGGGGGGTTCCCAGGAGGAGCCCACAAGTCTCACACCTCGGCCTGCCACCCTCTCCCCCGCCAGGTGCACCTGATGAAGCCAGATGTGGTCCCCAAGGCGTGCTGCGCGCCCACCAAGCTGAGCGCCACCTCCGTGCTCTACTACGACAGCAGCAACAACGTCATCCTGCGCAAGCACCGCAACATGGTGGTCCGGGCCTGCGGCTGCCACTGACGCCATGCCGGACCTTGGCGCTGGCCCCCACCCGGACAGCCCTCCACAGGCTGGGCCCCCCTTACGCCGTCACAGCTCGGGCAGGCAGCCCACATCCCGCCAGGGCCGGTCCTCTCCAGGTGCCTCTGCCCCCTCCCTGCCTGAGGCCGTGATGGAACTCTGGCCTCCAGTCCTGGTGGTCTGAGTCATCAAGCAGGGGTCTACCCCAGCCCCCTCCCCAGAGGCACGTGCTGATTGTCCTTGGAGGTTGGCAGCGTCCTGTCTGAGGATCTGCCCTTGTCCATTGCTGGCCCAGCTACGGCCAGGTGTGCGATGAACTCAAAGGCCTCTGGAACCCTGGATGGCTCCCTCAGGCCCTTCACCATTCATGATGGGGTTTGGGGATGTGTAGACGGGTCCTGGCCCATTTCCAGTTCCCTGCCCTTCCCAGGTACTGGGCGCTTCTGGGCACTTTCGTTGCCCAGTGTGGCACTGCCCTCAATGTTCTATATTTGGGGCTCTGAATTACCAAACCGCTGGCCACAAGGATACATGTGGGTTACCTCCATCCAGAAAGAGCTGAATGAACATGATTTAGGGCCAAGGCCAATGGCATTTATCTTCCCTCTCTTCCTGCCTTGATCTGCTTCTGCTGTCTCAGGAAGAGACTTTGGGGGAACAAAAAATCTTGGGGGCTTCATTGACCCCCATCTGTCTGTCACCATGTTGAACCATCAGGTGCTCAGCTCTGCAGGAAAGTTATCTTTTCACTGAATCAAGTATGGTGGATACATCACGTTGCCCAGGATGGCAGCGCCCAGCACAGATGATACAACCTCCTTTACCTTGTGCACAACAGTCAGTAATCAACCTCAATCTTTTCTTTCACAGCTGGAATTTCAAAATGATGAGCACAGAACTCTAGCTGGCACCGCCAACAGATGAGAGTTGGCATGTGATGTGAAAACTGTCTGCCATCTCCTGCTAAGGAGCCATCCACTGTGCCCAGAGCGACGCATCTGGGACACTGGGTGGCCTGGGGTCAGGTGTGGGGCAAAGGCAGGGCTTGTCAGCACCTGCCCGTGTCCGGAAGTTGTCAAAAACAGGCTGGTCACCCAAGTCACATCACCCTATGTGCCCAGGAGCCCTGCTCTATTTCTTGGGGCCTGTGAGCCAAAGAAGAGTCCCCTGTCCCAGGGGAGTGACAGGTGGCAATTAGGCTGAGCTGGGTGGGGAAGTTCTCGGAAACCACTGTTCTCCTTGGAGCAGCCGCCGGCAGCTGGAGTATTTATTTGATTTCTGACTTGCTAAGCCTGTAATTTACCTGCTAGAGCAGACAGAGTCCAGCTGCCCAAACTGTGTCATTAAAAGCAGATCCGGGGCCCGCCCCAACCCACGGGCACAGCCCAGGAGGCGTGTCCTTGGAATTCACTTTGCGCCCCTGAACCTACTCTCCGGGAACGCAGGTCTGGCAGCAGGGGTGGAGGCTGGGCCTTGCTGCGGGACAGCAGCCCCTCTGCCTGGACCTGGGAGGGACTCTGGGAGCCAGTGCACAGGAAGAGACCCTCTTTATGGACACAAAAAGTGGTGAGCTTCCCATCAGTGTAGGGATCTAAGCTGTGGCATGTTAGGGGACATGACTTGTTGGTGGCCTCCTCCTCTGGGCTTCCCTTTCCATCTTGAACATGAAACATGGACTTGTGATATGCAAAGGGCCTTCAGCCAGGGAATCTGTGTCTACCAGCCCTGGCTCCCAGAGGCAGCCCAGTAACCCTGAAAAGAGCTCAGGTGGCCATCGTGAAGCAGAGCTGGCATGTCATGTGGAACCTGTTTGTTGGTCCAGTACTTATCTAACAGTTCTCTCTTCCCAACATCAAGGATTGTCATTTAGGTCATTTTAAATCTCAAATTAGCCAATTACCTTGACAACTAACTTTTTTTTTTTTTTTTGGCTTTTTAGGGCTGCACCTGCTACATATGGAATTTCCCAGGGTAGGGGTTCAAAGAGCTGTAGCTATCGGCCTACACCACAGCCATAGAAACGCAGGATCTGAGCTGCATATGTGACCACCATCACAGCTCTTGGCAATGCCGGATCCTTGACTCACTGAGTGAGGCCAGGGATGGAACCTGCATCCTCATAGATACTGGTTGGATTCGTTTCCACTGGACCACAACTGGAACTCCCAAAAACTAATTTTTTTATTTCACCTGGCATCTTTAGGCCCCGTGACTGGCTTGCTAGGGGTACACCAGGAACGTGTCGTGTTACCCAAAGGGTGGTGGGAGATGTGGGGTACATCTCACCTGTGCATAGCAGGAATGATTAGGAGTTACAATCCTCCTTCTTCAGGCAGAACAATTGGAAAACAGTGAGTTGCCTCTGTACCTGGCCGTTCTAGCAACTTTCACCATCCAGTCACCAGATGAAATCAAATGAAAAAAGCCCTGAGTGGTGGAACAGTTGTGAATGGACAGAAAGCCTGAGCATTTAATTCCAAGAGTTATCTGTATGCTGAGCCAAGCAATGTGGCTACAGTCCAGGTGCCAGCATTTCCTGGCCTCTGGCTCAGGGCCTGGCTTGTTTACCTGGTTGCACCAGGTGGGAAGGATAAATAAGGGTGGGCAGTTCGGACCCACAGGTGGCAATGAGGAATCGATGACAGTTGACAGGCAGGGAGGACACGTGGGTGAAGAGCTAAAAAGAAATGCACGACAGTCTCGGTATCTGCAGGGCATTCCTGGCCTCAAGACCAAGTCATTATGTCAGGATCACTGTCTTCAAACTAAGGTAGGGCGGTAACATGTTCTGGAAAAATCCCTAATAGGAAAAGAGGCAGCAGAGCAAAAATAGATTTTTGGAGCCAAATGGATTTGAATCCTGGTTCTCTTTCACTGGAAAGCAGGATAGTGGCTCTTTCCTTCCAAGCTATTAAAAAGATCATGTATATATACATTTAGGATGATGTCTGGCATATAAATGCTTAACTGATAGTTGTTGGTATTATTACAAACAAATTTGCTAATTTTGAGCCCCTTCTGTGTTTGTCTACCAAACCTCTCCTCCTCCCAGAATGTATTCTGTGGGTGACAGTGTTTTATTTCAGAACTGTGCTTTTTCCACCGCAGTCCTTGGAGGGCTGGACTTGTGTTCTCAATGGCTTTAAAAGCCTGGGACAAGAACGCTTTTGTCCACTTTGGCCAGGGCTGTGACACTGTGTTCTGTGTTCCCAGAGACCTGGGCATCCTAGTGGCCTGAGGGCACTCAACCCCACCAAGTGCCCTCTGACAGGTTGAACAGGGGGTTGTCCATCCTGAGTTTTACTCCTTATGGGGAGGCCTTTTGCAAGCACTTAATCCACTTTGTAGAAACTGTTTTTCATTTATTACTAAAATAATGCAGTTTTGGGAGTTCCTGCTGTGGTACAGTGGGTTAAGAATCTGACCACAGTAGCTTGGATCACTGTGGAGGTGTGGGTTCGATCCCTGGCCCAGTGCAGGGGGTAAAGGATTTAATCCCTGGCCCAGGAACTTCCATATGCTATGCATGTGGCCATTAAAAAAAATGATAATGCAGTTTTAGAAGAAATTTTGGAAAAAAAAAATAAAATTCAATCAATTCAAATCACCATAATCCTACAAGTCAGATAAATACACTATTAATATTTTGGTGAATTTATTTCTAGGCTTTTTTTCTTAGGATACATATAAAATACACGTTTACATATCACACATAGGTATTTATGCAAAATTGGGGATCATACTGTATTATATGAACAGCTTTAGATGTGCTTTTCCCACTTTATTATATGGTGAAGTCTTCCCTGTTAATATTTTTTGAAAATATGGCTCTCTAGTTTTCCATCACTTGAACTCTACAAGATTCAGTTTTCACCACTAAAAATCTCTTTCTTGTTCCAGCAGCATCTGGAGCAGACATGCTGCGAGAAACACTAGCAGTCACAGGACCGGTTCTGGGGCCACAATCCCAGGTCTCCTCCTCTGTGCGGCTGGCACAGATGGGGCCTGACGCTGGAACAAAGGCCTGAGAGAGCCCTGGGGTCCACTCCCCACAGGCCAGAGCCTACTGAGCAATAAGGCCGGTGCTGTGCAGTGAGCAGCTGAGCAAGGTGACCAGGCCGATGCTCCCCAGGCTCTGGGCCCCCCTTCCTGTCTGGCAGAGCAGGGCCCTGTGACTTTCTCCCCCAAGCTTTGGGCCATCCTGCTGCAGACTGAGGCTAGAGCTCAGGAAAACCCCCCCAGGACTCCACTACAGTGGGGGGTGGGGTGGAGGGAGATGGCCAAGCTTCCAACCCCAGCTCTGCCATGTGGTTCCGGGCGACCTGTGCAGTGGTGTGCCTCTGCACAGGGTTCTGGTATGAAGACAGTGAGATAACACCCACGGACACCCAGAAGGGTACTGGGAAGGCCACTGGCATGGATGACTCCAAACCTGCTGAGCTTTCCAACCTGTGGGCTGCTCTCAACCTTCCCAGGATATCAGGGAAGAACAGAAAGCAACAAAGTCATTGTCAAAGGAGTGGTCCCCTCTTGGGATGGCTGTGCTAAGCTCTTCACACACATCCTTTCTTGGCTCCTGCTATCATCCTGCTCCACTACAGCCTGTCCTAACGCCACCAGAGTCCACACTCGAGGGTGGGATGGGGTCGGGGGCCTCTTTTGGCAGCTCCAGAAGGACCAGGGGTAACTATGTGGTACGGCGCAGGCACGAGGAGGCAGAAACCCAGCCAACTGCAGCAAAGGGAGCTCAGCTGAGGGCTGGGAGTCCATCTGGCATGTGAGGGCCACAGGGAGGGCCGGAGTGTTATCATCCCTCAGCAGGCACTATCCTGGGATCTCTGGGGCTAGGGAACTGAACGCTACAGGCCATTGCTGGAGCATCAGATTTCTACTCAAGATGGAAAAGCCCAGCCCAGCGGTCTCTGAATGATCTGAGTGATCTATCCCACAGGGAGCTGTCCAGAGGCTGCAGGGCCCAGGCCTTGCTCAGAGCCTTCAGCAGATCAGGCTTTAAAGCCTGGCTGACCAGTCCATGGAATGGGAGTGAGGAGAAGCTGGCCTGGCTTGAGCAGCAGACAGTGGCTGCACACAGGGACCAGAATGTGAGTTCAGAAGGGCTGGGGCCACCTGTCTCATCAGTGGTCAGCAAACTTCTTGCAAAGATTCAGATGGTAAATATTTTAGGCTTTGGGACCATGCTGTTAATTTTATGTGTCAATAGGCTAGGCCATGGTATCTACTTTTTAGCCAAACACCAGTCCAGAATTTGCTGTGAAAGTATTTTTCAGATATGACTGACATTTAAATCAGTAGACTTGGAGTAAAGCAGATGACCCTCCACAACTATGGTTGGGCATCCGTGGGAGAGAAAGACTGGGGTCACCTGAGGGAGAAGGGATTCTGCCACCAGCTGGCCTTTGGACTCAAGCTTCAACATCAACTATTCCCCGTGTGCTGGCCTGCCCTGCAGATGGCAGACTTGTGAGCCCCCACAACTGCAGAGCCAGTTCTGTAAACTAAGTCTATGTACCTAGACACATATCCCATTGGCCCTGTTGCTATGGAGAGCTCTCGTCAGGGACCACACACGATCTGTCACCAACACTGCCACTGTAGTTAGGAAGCAGCCACAGACAACATGTAAACAAATGGGTGTGGCTGTGTTCCAGTAAAACTAGACTCACAAAAACAGGCAGTGGGCTGATTAGACTCAGGGGGTTTGCTAACCTCTCATTCCCTCACAAGTAAGTATAGTACAGGGCATGGAGAAGGCACTCTGAGTAATAAAGTATCAAACATCTGTGTTGGAGTTCCCGTTGTGGCTCAGTGGTTAACGAACCCAACCAGCATCCATGAGGACGAAGGTTCCATTCCTGGCCTCACTCAGTGGGTTAAGGACCCGGTGTTGCTGTGAGCTGTGGTGCAGGCTGCAGACACGGCTTGAATCCTCCGTTGCTGTGGCTGTGGCCGGCAGCTACAGCTCTGATTCGACCCCTAGCCTGGGAACCTCCATATGCCACAGGTGCGGCCCTCAAGGAAAAAAAAAAAAAAAAATCTGTATAATGAAGGTAAAATAAACAAATGATTCACAGAGACTGAGAAGTACACCCGTTGGCTGTGAGACTGGCAGCATGATACGGGAGTAGAGGCACTGGAAGACAGGAACTTTCCCCCTGATTTCCGTGGTCTTGACAATGGTCTGACAAGGGTACTGGCTTAAAGCTCTCTCACCTCCCTCTCAGGGACTAGCCCAAGGGAGGAAAGCAAATCTGTGGGGAAGATGCTGTGCCCTACTTCTTTGTCAACCTATCTCAGGGAGACAACTGAGCTTTAGATGTGAGCTCTGATAACTCCCAGGAACTAGCTGGAGGCGGCAATACAAAAACTAGGATTTATTTTACCAGAAGAAAATGTCTAAGAGTCACACTGCTGGGCCTGGCAGCAAAGGCTGGAAAGGCCATGCACAGCTGTCCAGAGGGAAGGGTGGCACTTGGGCCCTCGGCCACACCTGGGGCAGAGCCAGAGGAGGCCAGGCTGTGCCCGCAGAGGAGCTGCCCCATGCTGACCAGGACACAAGGCCCTGCTGCCGCCAACAGGAGCCCTCTGGCGCCTCACGCGTACTCCCCACAGTCGGAGATGATCACCTTCTGCTTGGGCTTCCCGTCCTTGCTGCCCTGGGCCTTCGGGGCAGAACGGAAGAGGCCGAATCAGGGAGGGAGCGGGGAGGGTCCATGTGGCTCAGGGACACCCGGCCCCGCCCTCCCCACCCCAGCCGCCGCCACCGGGCCTCTCCCTCCAGGACCGGAGCCCCCCTCCTGCTCCCCCACATGGCCGCCCACCTCAATCTGCCGCAAGACGTCCAGCCCTTCCGTGACCTCCCCGAACACGACGTGCTTGCCGTCCAGCCAATCTGTCTTGTCACACGTCAGGAAGAATTGGGAGCCATTGGTGTTTGGGCCAGAGTTGGCCATTGAGAGCAGGCCTGGGGAGAGAAAGACCAGGTCGGCTCCCTCCACCCTGCTCTCAGCCCCCGATGTCTGGTAGCAGAGGCCAGAGTGCTGGAGTGGGATGAGGCAAGGGCAGGGAGATCACGTGCAAGACGGAACTGCTGGCGTCTTGGGTCAGCGTGGTTTCAGTGGACTGTGGGGTCAGAAGTCTGTCTAGAGCGGGTGGTGAGAACAGGAGGCAGAGAGCCTACATAACTTCTTTAAGAAGTTCTGCTTAAAAGGGGGACTGGAGGCAAGGGTGATGGCTGAGAGGTGTGAGTCAAAGCACTTTTAAAAAAGACTGATCCTGCGGGCTTGTACGCTGACGGGCTGGCCCAGCAGAGCTGGGAAATGCATTTCACGGGGTGGGGGGTGGGGTGGGGCGGGGGCCCAACTGCAGAAGCCAGGCTCCGAAGTAGGGGAGAGGGCAGGGGTCCAGACCACGAGCAGAGGGGACGCTGCCAAGCCCCTGTACCTGGAGGGAAGTCAGAGGGGGATGTGTGGACATGGTGGAGGAGGCCGAGTGTCGGCTGAGGCAGAGGGTGACATGGAGGCTTTGGTAGTGAAGGAGGGATGGACGGGAGCTCTAGCTAGTAAGGCTGCCGAGCGCCCCCTGAGGAACTGCAGGAATGAATTTCAGTACACTTCTGCGTTTTCTCTAGTTGCTGGGGCCCAACCACTGAAACTTTACTGGGTATGTCTGACGGAGTGAGGCGGGCAGTGGGGTTGAGGGAAGTAGAGGGCCTACAATGGCGGACCACAGAATCTAAGCTAGGCCGATAGGGGGTGTGGACACGCGGGCAGATGGATGGAAACAAGCTCGCTCCACTCCAGTGACGCCAAACCTTTCTCTTCTGCTCACTGGGTGGGTCTCCTGCAGACCCCGACCCCTCAGCCAGAACCACGGCCTGTCACCCACCCTGCGCAGCCATCCTGCCCCAGCCCGGCCTGCTCGTCACCACCTACCCATGGGGTCCCACCTGGTCCCGTGTGCTTGAGGATAAAGTTTTCATCATCAAACTTCTTCCCATAGATGGACTTGCCCCCAGTGCCGTTGTGGTTGGTGAAATCGCCGCCCTGGCACATGAACTGGGGGATGATACGGTGGAAGCTGCTGCCCTTGAAGCCAAAGCCCTTCTCGTGGGTGCACAGGCAGCGGAAGTTCTCTGGGGCCCAGAAAGGAAAAGGCACCCGGGTTAAAGAACAAACCAAGAAAGCCTCTCTCTAACTAGGCTGAAATACCACATTCTACTTGTTTAATGTTCATTTAGACCTTTGAGATACTGACATCTTGGAGGACTGGAAGGGATTTCTGGTTAAAGAAGGAGTGATCACATGCATTCCAGCTCTGCTCCAACTAAACTGACAGTGAAGCAATTTTTAAAAAGAAAAACCAAGAGTTCTTGTTGTGGCTCAGTGGGTTAAGAACCCGACTAGTATCCATGAGGATGCCAGTTCAATCCCTGGCCTGGCTCAGTAGGCTAAGGACCTGACATTGCTGCAAGTTGCAGTGTAGTTTGCAGATGCAGCTCAGATTTGGTGTTGCTGTGGCTGTGGTGTAGGCTGGCAGTTGCAGCTCCGATTCAACCCCTAGCCTGCCTGGGAACTTCCATATGCCATGGGTGTGGTCTTTTTTTTTTTTTTTTAAAAAAAGAAAAACCAAACAGGATCTGAGAAAAAAAACAAGGGCACCTCTTTGTGACTTTGAATTTGGCAATGGTTTTCTTAATTGCGACACCAAAAGTATAAGTAACAAAAGAAAAGATAGGCAAATTATACTTCATCAAAATGAAAAACTTTTGTGCATCAAATACTCTCAACAATGTGAAAAGGCAACTTAGGGAATGGAAGAAAATATTTGCAAATCTTATCCCTGAAGGGTTTAATACCCAGAACACACAACAAAATCCCACAACTCAACCACAAAAAGACAAACAATTCAGTAAACAGGTAAAAGATCTGAATAGATATTTCTCCAAAGAACATACACAAAGGGCCCCTGCCCCTAAGCACATGAAAAGATGCTCCACATCACTAGTCATTAGGGAAACGCAAATCAAAACCACAGTGAGATCCCACATCGCATCTACTAGGACGGCTACAATAACAGAAAACAAGTGTTCATAAGCATGTGGAGAAATCAGAACCCTTAAACACTGCTGGTGGGAATGCAAAATAGTGCAGCCACTGTGGAAAACAGTTTGGCAGTTCCTAAAAAGTTAAATTAGAATTACCGTAAAAACTAGCATTTCTACTCTTAGGAAGACACCGCAAATAACTGAAAACAAGTACTTGAACATATTCGTATATGAGCGTTCACAGCAACACTACTCACAATGGCCAGAAAGTGGAAACAAGGCTCAAGTGTCCATCAACATGTGAATAGCAATTATCCAGTCATGAACATGAACAAGACACTGAGATACAGACAACCCTTGAAAACACTAAGTGATATAAGCCAGACACAAAAGGACCATTATGCGATTCCATTTACATGAAATATCTAGGAGCGCAAATTCAGAGAGACAGAAAGTAGATGAGATGTTACCAAGGGCTGGTGGAGAGAAGAATGGGACCTACTGTTTAATGGGTACCAAGTTTCTGTTTAGGGTGATGGAAAAATTTTGAAAATAGATGGTGCTAAGAGTTGTACAACACTGTGAATGCAATTAATTCCAGTAAATTGTGCACTTAGAAAAATGGATAAAATGACCAAAAAAGGTGTGTGTGTGTGTGTGAGAGAGAAGAGATAAAAGCAACAAAAATCTTTGAAACCTAGAAGACAAACAGATGAGCCATAACTGATACAGCAGACCTAACAAAGCTGAAGCTTACACTAGTAAAGCAGAGAAGTAATTTATGGGGCAGAAGCTCAGATACGAGGTGAGGATGGTTCTCAAAGCAGGAAGTCAGACTGAAGGCCTGTTTAGGAAAGCAGCTAGCCCCCAGAGGCTCTCCCTTCCCTGGCCCTGGCTGCCAGCTGGAGCTCTATCTACCCTCTGGCAGGTTAAAGCAGAGGGTCTCTGGTCTGGGATGCACTACACATCTCCAAGGGCTGAGACACAATGACAAATGGAGACTGAGTTAAGGTTTATCTACTGCTCCCATCTCACTCACTATGACAGCAAACAGATGGACACAGGACCACTAGCAAGAGACTGGAGGCTTCTCTGTGACACTGCTCTGTCCAAGGGACCATAACTCAGGAACACTGACATCCAGGGTCCAACAGAGAGAAAATCCCCTTCCAGTGGAAGCCCCAGTCAGGAGGCCTTACCGATCGATGTCCAGGGAGTTCCCAAGCAGATTTTTGGGGCTCTAGTCTTAAAGATGAGGAAGGCATCTAATGTGAAAAGCAAAGACTAAAACAGACCAGTAACGAAGCAGAACAAAATTTTAAAAACCCAGGAAAATGTGACTTAAAACATAAGCTGTATACAAAGGAGAAACTTCAGTGATATCCCAAGACAAAATGATAGTACGTGCATGGAATAAGCACAGGATGCTATGAAAAAGAACATTTAGAAAGGCCCCAGAATGAGAGAAGCAAGAAATTAGAAGGGACAAAAAGCAAAGAAATAATTCAAGGAAATTTCCCCAAACCAAAGGATAGGATTGTCCTGATGGATGGCTGTGATATGCAGAACAATGGCTCACCAAGCTGTCCACGTCCCCATGGACCTGAGAATATGTTATGCTGTACAAGGGAAAAGGCACTTTGCAGGTGCGACTAAGGTTATGGACACTGAGGAGGGGAGAGCAGATTATCCAAGTTGGCCTCATATATCACAAGCCTTTAACCAGAGAACCTTTCTCGGCTGAAGTCAGAGAGAGTTCGAAGTGGATGGAGAGATTCAGAACATGAGAGAGACTAGATCTACTGTTTCTGGCTTTGAAAACAGAGGAAAGGGGCCACAAACCTCTTGAAGCTGGGAACAGCCCTCAGCTGGCAGTCAGCAAGGAAACTGGTACCTTGGTCTATAGATGCAGGAAAGTGAATTCTGCTGATGACCTGACTGTCTCTGGAAATAGATCCTTCCCTAGAGCTTCCAGTAAGGCACGCAGCAATCTAGCCACCACCTTCATTTTAGCCCAATGAGGCTTGTGTTGGACGCCTTGCTTTTGGGACAGTCAAGGTAATAAATTTGTGTTCTAAGTCTGTAATAATTTGTTACAGCAGCATAGAAAAACTAATGCAATGGGGTCCACTGAATATCCAGCATGATGGATGGAAGGTGACCTACTCCAAAGGCACTGTTTCAGGACAAAGAGACCCTCCTAGCCTCTACACCAGTGCTATCTAACAGCTATTAAGCACTTGGTTAGTGTAATTAAGGAAATGAATTTTAATTTTATTTAACTTGAATTAATTTAAACTTAACTAGTCACATGTGGCTAGTGGCTACCATACTGGACAGCTTAGCTCTAGACAGAAAAAAAGTTTTTTATAAAGGACCAAGCATCAGAATGACATTAGACTTCTCCAGAATTCTACTCCCAAACTATCAAATGGGAAAGTAGATATTTTCCTATATCTGTCTCAAAAAACTCACTCCCCCAAGCTCTTTTCTCCAGAAGCTACAGAAGCATGGCCTCTACTGAAATGAGGGAATAGACCAAAAATGACAACAGAGGTGCCAACATAATAAGTGAAAAGAGGAGATCTCATGACAATAGCTATGCAGTGGGCCTGGAAAGCAACTGGTCCAGGCCAGAGGAGGTCAGAAGCTTCCATGGAGGAAAAAGTGAAACTGAACATGATGAGAGAGTTATACAAGCAGGAGAATTTGGGAGAGACTCAGGAATGTGTGCACAGTGGACAAAGCAAATATGAAAATAAGACAATTATGAATTCCAAGGAAAACAAAATGGAATGTATGAAAAGAAGCTATAATATGATGCATTCATAGTTAAAATAACCCATGACCTAACCAAAACTATGGTAACAATACAAGGAAGATGAAGGAGCAGAAAAGGTGATAGAAAAGCTAATCCTTATCTTCTGAAGTGGGAAGCCAATAGATAATGTCTAAAATGAAAAAACGAAAAACAAAAACCAGGAAATAGCAACACAAATCTATTATCTACCGATACAGAGGTGAAAAATCAAAAGAATCCACTAGGAGTTGAAGCAGCAATGGTGTTAGTGATGAAGACAGCACCGGGGCACTGCTGCTTTTTAAAACAAGCTTTGTCCAGAGTCCCTGTTGTGGTGCAGTGGAAACAATCAGACTAGTATCCATGAGGATGTGGGTTCGACCCCTGACCTCGCTCAGTGGGTTAAGGATCCGGCATTACTGTGAGCTGTGGTGTATGTTGCAGACATAGTTTGGATCCTGTGCTGCTGTGGCTGTGGTGTAGGTCAGCAGCTGTAGCTCTGATTTGACCCCTAGCCTGGGATCTTCCATATGTCATGGGTGTGGGCCTAAAAAAAAAAAAAAAAAAAAGAAAAAAGAAAGCAAAATAAATAAATAAGCAAGCTTTGTGAAACTAACATTTTAAACTATTTGTCTTCAAGAAAATTTAGATTTTAAAGAAGAGTAAATAGGAGTCAGTATTTAACAAATGACAAAATACTTAAACTATTAGTTAACGGTAATTACTTCTGAAGGGTAAACTAGATGTAGAGAAGACAAAAAGACTTAAATTTTCAATTCATTGCCTTCAATATTGTTAGAATATATATATATAATACGTGAGTAGTTCTTTTTTTTTCTTTTTAGGGTCGCACCTGTGGCATATGGAAGTTCCCAGGCTAGGGGTCAAAACAGTTGCAGCTGCCAGACTACGCCACAGCCACAGCAATGTCAGATCTGAGCCACATCTGCGACCTACACCACAGCTTGCAGCAATGCTGAATCCTTAATCCACTGAGCGAGGCCACGGATAGAACTTGTATCCTCATGGACACTATGTCAGGTTCTTAACCCTCTGAGTCACAATGGGAATTCCTATATGTAGGTTTTTTTTAAAAAAAACCCATAAATACATGTTTACTTATGTTAAAGAAAAATAAAAAGACTATTAAAAACCAGTACACTGGAGTTCCCGTGGTGGCGCAGTGGTTAACGAATCCGACTAGGAACCATGAGGTTGCGGGTTCGGTCCCTGCCCTTGCTCAGTGGGTTAACGATCCGGCGTTGCCGTGAGCTGTGGTGTAGGTTGCAGACGCGGCTCGGATCCTGCGTTGCTGTGGCTCTGGCGTATGCCGGTGGCTACAGCTCCGATTGGACCCCTAGCCTGGGAACCTCCATATGCCGCGGGAGCGGCCCAAGAAATAGCAAAAAAATAAAATAAAAAAAAAATAAAAAATAAAATAAAATAAAATAAAATAAAAACCAGTAAACTACTACTTACAAAGCTTTAAAAATGCCTGCTCTGACTCATCTGTTACTAGATCCCACAATGTGAGATGCTGCAAAGCAACTTGGGTCAGAAACAATGTCACAGGAATGGAGGCACTGAGAATCTTGGGAAGGCTCACTGCTCAGCCACCAGCTTCCCGCCCTCCCGACAGGAGTCCTGCTCACCTGCTGTCATGGGAACGACGTCTGAACGCAAGAGTATCTGGATGCGGCCGGCTGGCTTGTTCCCAATCTTGATGTCCATGTATACTTGGGGGTTTGACCGGGCCTTTTTGGCAGTGGGCTCCCCCTGGACGCAGGAGAAATGGCCAGGTTAGAGACCTCCCTCACTCACTGGAGTGAATGTTCTTCTGGATCCACACTGGAACCCAACTGCAGCAAGCAGGCTGGGCAAAGTGCTGACAGGGAAGGCCCTGAGCCCTGACAGCGCTGCAGCGGGTAGAGGCCACAGCCACGGTCCCCAGCTGGACATCTAGTGACACAGAACCTCAGTACCCTCTGCCTGGAGCCCCACTTGCAGGCATGTTTTCTCATCACACCCTCTCAGCATGTCAGCTCGCTTCGCCATCACCCTCCCCTGCAATCACAGATCAGTAATTTTCTGGTCTACAACACAAAACTCTCAGCATCTTCAAACCCCTCTTAAAGCCCACCCCCCTTACTCCAGTTTAATGGACCCCTTTCTGTAACACCACCCCTTCCTTCTATGCTCAGCCCTGCATATCCACAGGCTGGCTGCAATGGAAGCAAGCAGGGCCTAAGTGCTCAGAGGACTGTGGAGGAGCCTGGGCCTTGCTTTATCCTCCAAGCAGACAAGGCTGGGCAGAGGAGACAGTTAATACAGCTGTCACAGTTGCTCCAAAGAGAAAAGTCAAGCGTCCTTAACTTGCTTGTGGTTCAGTTTAACTAACGCTGAGGTATCACACTGGGTACTGAGGGTACTGTGATGACTCTGCTGCTAACAAGGGCAGCAGCATAGCTGTAACAACAAATACTCACACAGCACTTGCCAGGTACAGGGAACTATTCGGAACATTGTATGTGATCTGTTCATCTTTATGACCACCTGTGAGATCAGTGCTACCATCATTCCCATTTTACAGGCGAGGAAACTGAGGTACAATGCAGTTCAGTAACCTGCCCAAAGTCACTCCCACTCCCAACCAAGTCCATTTTCTTAATCACATTATCCCACCTCACATTCCACATTTATATTAACAAGATGCACAGTACAAAGGCCCCTGTCCTCACAGAATTTACTGACAAGAAAGGGAAAGGCAATAAGCACTTGAGCAGCCTATACCAAAGCAAAGACATACAAGGAAATACAAAGACTGGTTTTACCAAGGGTGTAAAGTGTGGTCTGCAAGGTGAGAGGTGGGCAGGGTCAAGGCCTTTATCCCCTGGGACAGATGATGGGTAGCTATGGAAAAGTTCTCAGCAGGAAAGTCAGATGATCCATCTTATGCTTTAAAAAGATCTAGCTGCCCTTATGACAGATAGGAGGGGAGTAAAAGTGCAGCTAGAAGACCAGTTAGGAAGCTACTGCAATTACCCAGATGAGATGAGAAGCTGGGCGATGGAGTCAGGAAAGGAGGAGGGATTCAAGGAAGGTTTAAGAGAAAAACTCAGCAGAATACAATGCACCGACTCTACTTTAATGAGGGGTCTAGGGTGACCTAGGGTCTCTCCACTGACATTCTCTATGGGCCATTACTGTGCTCTGCTTTGCCACGGATGGTGGCAAATTAGTGAGCTTGAGAGCACAGGAAGAACAGGATCAGAGAAGGGAGGCATCCATTTTAGGTAGCTTTACGCTGCCTGTGAGACTCACAGCACAAATCTGAAGCTTGGCGGTTCCTATTGTGGCCCAGCGGTAATGAGCCTGACTAGCATCCATGAGGATGAAGGTTCCATCCCTGGCCTCACTCAGTGGTTAAGGATCCAGCATTGCCGTGAGCTATGGTGTAGGTCGCAGACACAGCTCAGATCCTGAGTTGCTGTGGCTGTGGTGTAGGCCAGCAGCTGTAGCTCCAATTCAACCCCTAGCCTGGAAACCTCCATGCACTCTGGGTGCGGCCCTAAAAATTGGGGGAAGGAAGGAAGGAAGGAAGGAAGGAAGGAAGGAGGAAAGAAATCTGAAGCTCAGGACTAGAAACAGAGTCCAAAAAAGTCAACAGCACAGAAGAGGTGGTGAAAAATCAGAGTGACTGCCCCTGTTTTGGTCAAGAGGGGAGACAGAGAGACTCCATGGGTCAAGAAAGAAATCCAGAAGAACATGAAGCAGAGGGGCAGCCTGAGAGGCAGTGGTGAGAGGCAGGCTGAGGATCAGAAGGTGCCACTGTGGGCTCTCAGGAGACCTGGACCAGTGCACAGGATGCAGGGAAGGACCCCAACCCTGTCCTGCCTTCCCTATGTCAGGACAGCAAGACTGTGAGCCTGGGACTTGATGCTTCGGGTAAAGAGGGAGAATGATGAGGAGGGGCACTGGGGTGGGCTCACTACCCTTCCTCACCTCAGCGTAATCACAGAACAGGACCCGAGCCTGGAAGCTCCTCACGCAGGCACAAGGACGAGGAGCCTAAAGCTCCTCTTTAGTTCACTCAACACCACCTCCAACAACACATAAAAGTTCAGTTTTCATTCTCTCTGCTTTTGTATATATGTTTGCAAATTTCCATAAAACCTTAAAAAACAAAGCCTCCTGTGAGACATGCCAGCCTGCAATCTCACCTCCTGGGTTTCTACTTTGGGAGGCTCTGAGCCTTCTTCTTCTTTATTCTCTTCAAGAGTCTTTCCAGAAAACTTCTTCAACCAGTCATCATCGGACCAAACTGAAAGGAAAGTGAGCAAAGATGAACAAATTCAACCCATCAGCCAACTGCTACTAAGCAGACCTTACTCTTTGGTATTTTTGCCTAGAAGACTCTGCCTTGGGAACTCCCAGGGGTAAGGTCAGTTCCCGCAGGGTCTGCCGCCCTGAAGTCCACCTCTTAGCAGGAAAAGCTCTGCCTCACGGAAAGGTGCAGCCTTTACCGGCCCTAACACTCAATGGCACACCCCAGCGTCAAGTGCTGAGAAAACTGGGACAGGTAAGAGATCAGGCAGGGTTCCTCTCTCGTAAGGGAAACAATTACCCTGGCTTTGCTGAGAAACTCAAACTCTTTTTATCCCCCTACAAAGATGGTACATATTCTTCACCAGCATAAACCACCCTCTACTCCTGACCACCAGAGTGCTATTCAGCTCCTACTTCCAAGAAAACAGGGACAGGAAGGCAACCAAAGCCAAAGGGGAAGATGTGAAGGGGAACCTGTGTTGCTCCCACTCACCTGGTCTGGAAGAGCCTTCCTTAATCCTCATTGGTTTTGCCAAATTGACACGAATTGTCCGTCCAAAGAGCTCAGATTCATTCTGAAAAGATTGAAAATCCAGCTGCTTAAACCGTTAGGTTGAAGTAAAATCAGACAGCTTTCTGTTTACTTCTGATACATCTGAGATAAGCTCATGATTTGTTCTCCCTTAATCCCTGAGCCCCTAACAGCAAGCTATGCACCTGCCACACAGCAGTCTCTGGGCAGGGAATTTCCTCCTTGGAGCCATCACACACATCCTTTCTTTCAATACCAGGAAGGACTTGTGCTACCAAAACTGACTCAAGATTCAGAGCACTCTGAAATTACGAGGATAAATGTGGTTTCTAAGTACACAAGTTCACCTCCAAGTCAAGATCAGCCTTGAAAGGGTAAGAAGTGAGAGATGAGGAACATGTTTGGTGAATAGGTAACAGAGAATAGGAATAAAAGAAAATTTTTGTATCCAAAGATAACTGATACCAGGAAAGGTCACTTAATGTGAATCCACTTGAAGCAGTGAAGAAAACATAACGGTAAAAATGTGAAGGGGAGGGAGTTCCCTTTGCAGCTCAGCAGTTAATGAACCCAACTAGGATCCAAGAGGATACTGGTTTGATCCCTGGCCTCACTCAGTGGGTTAAGGATCCAGTGTTGCCTTGAGCTGTGGTGTAGGTCACAGATGTGGCTCGGATCCCACGTTGTTATGGCTGTGGTGTAGGCCGGCAGCTGTAGCTCCAATTCAATCCCTAGCCTGGGAACCTCCATATGCCACAAGTATGGCCTGAAAAAGCAAAAAATAAATAAATAAATAAATAAATAAATAAATAAATAAGTGAAGGATAGGAGTTCCCTTGTGGTGCAATGGGTTAAGGATCCAGCATTGTTACTGCAATGGTTCGGTTCACTGCTATGGTGCAGGTTCGATCCCTGGTCTGGGAAATTTCACATGCCGCAGGTGCAGACAAAAAAAGAAAATACAGTTAAAATTCAGGTTTACGCACTAATTTGTAGAACAAAAATGTAATGGAAGCTGATTAATCCGCAGTATTTTCTTTCCAACAAAATACTATCAACGGTATGATATGATATCTTTGTGGTGAAAAATCATAAGCATCTCAAAGATGAAATAAATACTCAAGAGCTGCATCATTTCCCAAAAGGACCGCTCCAGGCTATTCCAATCATTTGCATCAGCTGCACACCCTATCATTCTCCTTACTGAATTTCCTAGTTGTTAACTTGTCCAACACATCATGAAATCCTGCCTCTTTTTACAAAATACACGATTTCATTGTACAATCTGTTTGCACTGGTTTGCAATTTCCTACCCTAGACAGGGTCAGCCAGTTAGAGTGGTCAACAAGGATGGTAAGGATTTACATTACTGTCAAATGGGGAAAGATGTTTGAGTAGGGACAATTTTTTAAAACTTAATTTAATTTTTTAAAAATGTAAGTATAGTTGATTTACAAAGTGTCAATTCTGCTGTCAGCTAAGAGATCCAAGCGAATATATATATATGTATATATACACACATACATACAATCTTTCCTCATATTATCTTGAGTAAGGATAATTTTACAAGTGATCAATACACAGTGAATTTTTTTTCTTTCTATGACCACACATATGGCACATGGAAGTTCCTGGGCTAGGGGTCGAATCAGAGCTGCAGCTGCAGGCCTACCCCACAGCCATAGCAACACCAGATCTGACCCACATCTGCAACCTATGCTGCAGCTTACGGCAATGCTAGATCCTTAACCCACTGAGCGAGGCCAGGAATTGAACCCCTCTCCTCGTGGAGGAGACTATATTGTGTTTTTAACCTGCTGAGCCACAATGGCAACTTCCACAGTGGATATTTTCACATGATGAAATTCTACTTCCCCATGCAACATTGTAACTTGGGAGGTTCTGCAAACCAGTTTATGAATAAAGACCTTCTGTACCATCAAAAAGTAACTTCTGTTAAGTATGAGGATTCTCAGCCATACCATGTTGTCAATAGCTGCTGCAGCATCCTGCCAAGGAAAGACAAGGACAAGTTTAGGCATGCAGCTCAATGCTTCCTGTGGTGTCTAGATACATGCTCAGTAGGAAAACAAAACAAAAACTAACCACCCCACCACTGCCAAAAAAAAAAAAAAAACCCAACAAGAAAGTTCTCTGTTGGTGGCAAAGCTATTTGCAAGAAAGTGGAAGGCAGAGAAATAATCGCCAGTACTGCCATGTAAGAATGTTCAATGAGCAGAGCTGCAGAATCTCTGCAGAGCAAGAGGAGCAGCACCTGACAGTCTCAGATGTTAACCACAGCCTCCAGTTTGATTAAGCAAGGAAAGCTTTCTTTCAAATAGCACTTTTGTCTCTCTGGAACCATCACCATGAGGCTCAGAAACCCAACCGAATGGCGAACAGCTCCCTTTGTAATCAGTAACAGTAATAACAGAAGCCAAAGACTTAACATAGGTAATAGAATTTTCTCACCTCGGCCAACTCAAACTCAACAAAAGCAAATCCTCGGTGCTTTTCTGAAAAGAAAAGAAAAAAAGAAAAAAAAAGTAAACAAAATCACAATTACCACGTGGGCAAAGGGAAGAAGCATGTGGTCATAAGGAAACTGAAGTCTGTCGTATGTCTTATCCATTCACTAGAAAATTCTATTCAATCACTATTTTGGAAAAAGGAATCATATTCTTTGGTTTTTCCTAGTTTAAACCACATTTCAAGCTATACTGAACTGTTCTGTAGTGAATATAGCTAAATAATAACTGTACTTTTAATCTTTAAAATAAGAATACAAGAAGTTCCCTTGGTGGAGCAACAAGTTAAGGATCCAGCATAGTCACTGCTGTGGCTTGAGTTGCAGCTGTGGTGTGGGTTCGAATCCTGACCTTGGAACTTCTGCATGCCATGGGTGTAGCCAGGGTGGGGGATGGGGGGAAGGATTCAGTTCTTCTTCCAAAGCTAAAGTAAAACTTTAACCTTTGCATGCAAGACAGCTGGAAAAATGAAGTCATTTAATCTATCAAATTATCCATTTCAAATACACATTCTGAACAACAACTTTGCATAAAACATGAATCCTAAAACCTGAGTAAGGACCTTTAGTCTTTACCCTCCACAAAATGGTAATCAAAATAGAAAGGCCAGGTGCCCAACAGTGTTAGTTAACCAATTAACCTTAGAGAGCCAATACAACCAAAGAAAATTTACCCAGATGTGCAGAGGCTAAGGCTCCACTCTTAGGGCTGGGCTTTCCTGCTACCCTGATTAATAGCACAGCTGCCAAAAAGGGGAGAGATGAGGTAGAGTACTTGGTAAGTAGTTTGAAACAACATATCTCCACGTAGCTCAAAACCAATCTTCCTACTGGCTAACTGATAACTGTCTTATCTCAAATACAACAGATAGGACTCTGCAAATTACAGCTCACAACTGCAAGCCTAAGAAGAGTCCTGCATTGAGATCACTGTCATGCTGCCCAAGGCATATCTCAAATGCACTGTGATATGACCTAAATGTTGTTTTTTGGTTTTTGTTTTTTTTTAAGTTCTCTTTCTAGCAGGAGAATTCTGAGCATGAGAAACATGCTCAGAAACATAAAAAGCCTCACCTGTTTCATAATCCAGAGGAATCTGGATATCTGTGATGTCTCCAAAAGGGATAAAAGCAGCATGAAGAACTTTGTCATCCACCTCCTCTGCAAGTCCACCTGCAAAGAAGCCAAAGGCCTTCTGAGTTACTGCCCTCCATTCTCTTGAAAAGTCCTTGCTATTCAGATAGCACGTGACCACCAAGTGGAGGGGGTCTTTCCATCCAGTCCTTTGGGTACACAAACACCCCTCTCATCTGCTCCCTCATGCCTACTTATGAAGCACACTCCTATCACCCTTCTTTAAGATTCTCATCTGGGAGTTCCCGTCGCAGCACAGCAGAAGCGCCCGTTGGGGCACAGCAGAAGCTAATCCGACTAGGAACCATGAAGTCGTGGGTTTGATCCCTGGCCTCGCTCAGTGGGTTAGGGATCTGGCATTGCCGTGAGCTGTGGTGTAGGTCGCAGAGGCGACTAGGATCTGGTGTTGCTGTTGGCTGTGGCATAGGCCGGTAGCAACAGCTCCAATTAGACCCCTAGCCTGAGAACCTCCATATGCCGTGGGTGCGGCCCTATAAAGACAGAAAAGACAAAAAAAAAAGAAAAAAAAGACTCTTATCTGAAGTAAGCCCCAGGATTACTGCAGTAACTTCATAAATAACCCCCACAAAACCAACCAGTAGTACCATCATGGAAACGTTCAGATTTTAACCCATCATTTCTCTGCTTAAACTACTTAGAAGGTTTCCCACTGTCCTCAGAATAACGTATAAACGCCTTAGCAGTGCACATAAGGTTTTTCACAAGGCCCCGCCCACCTCTTCGAGCCTCTCTCCCCTTGCCCCCAAGTATCAGGCTACTTTACACCTTTGGGCTTTTGCTTTATGCTCCCTTTTAGTAAACACACCTGCCCTACTTTGGCTGACTGACTGAGACTCATCAGCTCCAGCGTCACAGCATCCTATAAGTGTGCTCTAAACTCTCCAAATGGAGGGTCATTTCTTCCCGAACCCAGGCCCCTATCACCATTGTCCACCAAAGCGCTCATCAAACTACGCTAGTAACGTTATTCCCACTTTTACCCGGCTAGTCTGGGAACTCTTTCCTTAAAGGCAACAGGGGGGCTGAGCCATCTCTGCAAAGAATGTAAAGTGAATGGGCACGAGGATTCAGAGGTCCCTAATATTAAGCTAACACTGGCCTGGGCCCAAGAGGTGAAGAGGTTCCTGTGAGTTTAGCGGGCTTGGAAGAATTGAAGCGATCGTTGGGTCTCGGGGTCCCACCCTGAGGCCAAGCAATACCGCCATAGATGCGGCCTAGACAGCTGCTCGCCGGCCTCCGCGTCCGGAGACCTGTCCAGCTCCACGCCACGACCCACTCACGGCGAGGTTCGCCCAGACTCCACTTAGCACCCGCGCCTGCTCACCCACGTACAACACTCGCTTGGTAGTGGCCATCTTGCTCGCACGCTCTTCCGCCGGAAGCCCGCTCTCGGGCCCCGCCCCCGCGTTCGGCGCTCGCAGGCCCCGCCCATTTAGGCGTGGGCCTAAGTGGCTTCCTACTCGCGGTGATTCTCGCCGGCGTTGCGCAGGTGCATCTCGGTGGGTGAGGGAACCTGGTCCCCGCGCTGCCTTTGCGCTGTCGTGAGGAAAACAGTGCTGTGAGCAATCAGCTGGAGTCCGCAAATAATAAACTACCAATAAGCTACGGCCCGCGGTCCACCCTCGCCAGTTTGTTTTTGGACAACCCCGGAGCTACAAATAGTAGCTGAAAAAAAAAAATCCAAACAAGAATAATATTTCCTGACACATGAAAACCATATGAAGTTCAGGATTTCCCGTTATTGGCTCCGTAACTTAAGAATCTGACTAGTATCCCTGAGGTTGCAGGTTCCATCCCTGACCTTGCTCATTGGGTTAAGGATCCAGTGTCGCTGCAAGCAAGCAGCTGCCTAGATCACAGATGCGGCTGGGATCCTGCCTTGTGGTGGCTGTGCTCGCTGTGGCTGTGGTGTAGGCTGGCAGCTGCAGCTCTGATTTGACCCCTAGCCTGGGAACTTACATATGTCGCAGGTGTGACCCTAAAAAAGGAAAAAAAAAAACTGAAGTTCAATTTTCATACACAAAAATTTATTGGAACCCAGACATGCTCATTCCTTTAAGTATTGGTCTGTGACTGTTTTCACGCTGCAAGGGCAGACCTAGGGCCTACAAAGCTTGAAATATTTACCATCAGACTCTTTAGGAAAAACATTTGCCAACTCTTGGAATAAAACAACTAATACATAAATCACTGATCGACATAAGTTATACAAAATAATAGGGCCATCTACTTTAGATACAGCAGTGGGTTAAGATCTCCCTGAGGTCATATTTAAGCTGAAACCTGGAGGAAGAGGAGCCAGAGAGAGGAGGAAGTAGAGAAAACAGTTTCAGAGAGAGGAGACAGTGTCTGTGTGTTCAAGAAACTGAAAGGCCAGAGCATGGGGGTTAGGGAGGGGAGGGGCAGAAAACCTTAGGCAGGCAAGCTGGGCAGGGATCAGGTGATGCAGGGCCCTGTAAACCACGTGGAGGATTTATAAGTTTTGAGAAGCTACTGAAGGTTGTAATAGGGAGTTCCATGGTCACATTCATGTTCTAAAATAGTGCTCTGGGAGTTCCGTGGTGGCCTGGAAATTAAGGATTGTTGTCACTGCTGTGGCTTAGGTTCGATTCGTGGCTCAGGAATTTCCACATGCTCCTGATGCAGCAAAAACAAACACACAGACAAAACAAACAAACAAACCCCCCCCAGCACCTCCCCCCACCACCACTGAAGGAAATGAAAAAGCCAAACATACGGTTTGTCCTTGTCTAAGAGGTAGCAGCAGCAACAGCGCCCACCTTCTGGGCAGCTTCTTTCTTGGCATGATGAGCCTGTAGGACCGCTACAGCTTCATCCACCTGTGAGAGATCTCCAGGTGGTCAGTGACATCTGAGGAGAGTCCCTCCGTCCCTCCCTGGCGCCCAGGCCCAGCGGGGGCTTCTGGTGTTAACTGCTTTCTCACATGCCCACAGCACAGCAACCCTCGGATCGCAGGCGAGGCACAAGGAAGAGGTCATGGGGGCAGAAGACCCCCCCACACACATCCTGAGCCAAGTGAGCCGAAGTGACAGGGTCGGAGAACCAGCTCACCTTGGAGCGGAGAGACTCGGGGGACTCCAGCATGTGCAGCAGCTCTGAGTTGTCAATCTCCAGCAGCATCCCCGTAATCTTCCCAGCCAGGTTTGAGTGCATGGTCTGGATGAGCGGGAACAAACGTTCACCTGTGGGAAGGTACTCCATTAAAAACCCAGTAGGAGCCTGGATGCTGGTGTCCAGGTCAGTAACAGGCTCTGGCCCCCTCTTCTGCAAGCATGTGGGTCACTCACCCAGCATCTGCTTCTGTTGAGGGGTGGGGTGGGGTGTTGCGGCCGGCGTGGAGGTGGTCAGCTGCACGTGGACTACAGGCCTGGGAACCAGGAGAGGAAGAAACCAGGGAAAGGGCATATGATAGTTGTCATGGTTAGGACAGTCCAATCATTAAATACTTGAATGCTACCACTCAGAATTCCAGAAGAGGTGGAAAAGGGCTAATATTCCCTGAGCAAATTCAGTCCATTGAGAGGGGAATGGTGGGAATATAAACACTATATAGATTCCTCTGTACATATTCATGTATATATACAATGCAATACAGTCAGAAAAGGGAGGTGAAATGAACCCATACAGGACACACCTGCTCTGTGTTGGGCACCTGCTCTGTGTTGGGCCTAGTGCTAGGCAGCTATTTCCTCAGACATTTAGTCCTCACAATTTTTTTTTCCTTTTTTTTAGGGCTTCATGTGCAGCATATGGAATTTCCCAGCCTAGGGGTCAACTCTGAGCTGCAGCTGCTGGCCCATGCCACAGCCACACAGCAACTCAGGATCTGAGCTGTGTCTGTGACCTATACCGCAGCTCATGGCAATGCTGGATCCACGGATCGAGGCCAGGGATTGAACCCACCTCCTCGTGGAGACTAGTTGGGTTTGTTACTGCTGAGCCACAATGAGAAATCCAAAAATAGGAGTTCCCATTGTGGTGCAGTGGAAATGAATTCGACTAGGAAATGTGAGGTGGTGGGTTTGATCCCTGGCCTTGCTCAGTGGGTTAAGGATCCAGCGTTGCTGTGAGCTGTGGTGTAGGTCACAGACACGGCTCAGATCCTGCGTTGCTGTGGCTCTGGCATAGGCCAGTGGCTACAGCTCCAATTAGACCCCTAGCCTGGGAACCTCCATATGCCGTGGGTTAGACCCTAAAAAGACAAAAAAAAAAAAAAAGAAAGAAAGAAAAGAAAAAGAGAGAGAAATCCAAAAATATTCTTTGTATAACTTTAGAAATATTTTGTATTTTCCTTTGTAAATGTCTAGCACTTTTTTTTTTTTTTTTTGTGGCCATGACTGCGATATGCAGAAGTTCCCAGGCCAGGGACTGAACCTGAGCCACAGTGGTGACCGCTAGGTCACCAGGGAACTCCTCTAGCACACGTTTTATAGGATATATCCCTAGATACAGAATAGTTTTTACTGACATTGTGAATGGTATCTTTTTGCCTATTATATCTTTCAGTTTCTTATTCCTGCATTTGGTAATCTATTGATTTTTGTATGTTGATCTTATATCTAGTAGCCCTGCCAAACTCTTTTACTAGTTCAGATAGTTTTTCTCTAGATTTTCTCAAATTTTCTAAATTGATAGTAATATAAGTTGAAAATAGAGATGGTATTGTCTCTTCCCAATTTTTATCACTTACTATATTGCCTAGGAAGTCGGAATAATGGTGAATAGTAGGGTAACAGAGCGCAATCCTACCTGTTCCTGACTCAGTGGAAATGCTTCCAAACTTTCACCTTAAGTTTAAGTTTAGATTTGAGGTAGATACCTTGAAAAGTTCCCTTTGATTAATTTGCTGGGTTTTCTGTGTGTGTGTGTGTGTGTGTGTGTGTGTGTGTGTGTATGTGTTTTGTCTTTTGAGGGCCGCACTCGAGGCATATGGAGGTTCCCGGGCTAGGGGTCGAATCGGAGTTGTTGCCTCCGGCCTATGCCAGAGCCACAGCAGTGCCAGATCTGAGCCACGTCTGCAACCTACACCACAGCTCATGGCAGCGCCGAATCCTTAACCCACTAAGTGAGGCCTGGGATCGAACCTGCAACCTCATGGTTCCTAGTTGGATTAGTTTCCACTGGGCCACAACAGGAACTCCTGCTTTTATTTTTTTGGTTTTTTGTTTTTTAAATAAGGAAACTTATTAAAAAAATGTTTCAACAAAATGATTTTGTTGAAAGTTATTTCTGAATTTTTGAAAGGATGATCTGATTTTCTCCTTTACCAGTTAATTGACAAATCACAGTGATAGATTTTCTAATGTGAAGTAATCCTTCTGTGAGTAAAGGGAAAGTTGATGTCAGGCCTGGGCTGATGCAAGTCTGCCTGACAGTGACCTTGGTCTTCCAAATACTGTTTCCTTGGAAACAGCAGAGTTAAGATAAATGGGGGTCATCGGGTATGCCTCCTTTGTTGTGTGCATAAGTTTAGGGGAGTTGTCAGTGGGCTCACACAACCAGAATGGTGTATATGATTGGTGGGAAATAGGGGCTGCAGCTTCTATGAGTCAGGTGACCCACACACACCTTGGATCTCCTGTGGTGGCTGTTCATGACCTGTGGGTGAATGACAAAAGAACCTCTGTACTTGGGTAGCTGCGGGGCCTCCCAGGAAGATGAAAATGGCATCTGTCTATCTCCCGCTTTGTAGTCTAGATTCAAATCTGTTTCTGTCTCATGAGTCTGTTCATCAACTTGAACCCATAATCACGGTCATGGTACTATACCTCCCATTCCAGGAGTCATGATAGAGGATTTTTTAATATGCTGCCAGATTCTATACACCAGCATTTTATTTTAGGATTTTTGCAAATATATTCATGATTTGGGGCTAAATTTTCTTTTCTCATACTAGCATCCCAGACTGGTTTGGCATTAGTTACGGAAGTCCACAATTCTTATCTGCAATTCCAGAATTCAAAAGGTTCTGAAAAGTAGCAATAGGGTTTTTTTGGGGGAGGGGGTACCTTTTCAGCAAACTCATATGGCCGCTAAACCTGATCTGAACTAATGTGAGACTATACTTTTTATTTATCCCATTTGGTATATTTCATGGCAGAATATTAATATATTTGATTGTAAGAGACCGGTGCCACTTGTGCTGGGAGTGTCATACACAAGTTACACACTACATTATCTTTCTTAACTTCTAAACCCCAAAAAGTTTAAGATGAAGGATAGTGAACCTATTTTAGCCTAATAAAATAAACCAGTCAGAGTTCCTCTTTTGTTTTGTTTTGTTTTGCTTTAGGGGGAGTGGTATTTGAAGTAGTTTGCATAAGACAGGGATGGTTTGTTGTTTCTGAAGCCAGCTGGCCTTTATGGTTTTGTGTATGTGTGTGTGTTATTTGTGGTGGGAAACTTATTTTTCATGGCAATCAATTCTTTGGGGACATTCTGTTCTGCCTTACCTAGCTGGGCTAAGCCTTCCTGCTTCCCTCCGAGAAAGTCTGAAATTGCAGTTCAAAGAAATTTGAGACACTAAGGACCAGTTGTTATTGGGCCATTTGATTTGTAGAAACTGGCTCTTTGGCTGGACGGGGTTTGGAAGAAAAAGGCTTTCAGGGTTTGTGTTTGCTTGGTTATGAGGCCATGTTTTAATTTTACCTCTAGATGGCAGTCACGGATCATAAATTGGCAGGCTGTTTTAAAAACTGTTTTCTAGGTGTTCCTGTCATGGCTCAGTGATAACCAGAGCGACTAAAAACCTTGAGGATGTTGGTTGGGTTCCATCCCTAGCCCTGCTCAGTGTGTTAAAGATCCAGTGCTGCTGTGAGATGCAGGCAGCTGCAGCTCCAATTTGACCCCTAGCCTGGGAAATTCCATGTGCTGCACATGTAGCCCTAAAAAGCAAAAAACCAAAAAAACACCTATTACCTAAAATAAATGGAGTGCCAGTTTAGGTGTGCATTATTTTCCCCACTTTACAGATGAGGAAACTGAGTCTTAGAAAAACTGAGTAACTTGCTTATTTCATGGAAGTTGTAAGCAGCATAAAGTAGATCTGGGATTTTAACCCAGATCTATTTACCACTAAAATCCATGCTCTTAACAACACTGCATTCTCATTCTCTCTCTCTCTTTTACTTTTATTTTTAATTTATTTCTTTTATTTTTCTTATTACGGCCTCACTTGCCAATATGGAAGTTCCCATGGGTTGTTAAATCAGAGCTGCGGTCTAGACCACAGCCATAGCAACACCAGTTCTGAGCTACATCTGTGACCTACACTGCAGCTTGTGGCAACACCAGATCCTTAACCCCCTGAGTGAGGCCAGGGATTGAACCCATATCCTCACGGACACTATGTTGGGTTCTTAACCTGCTAAGCCACAATGGGAATTCCTCCCCGCCTCTGCCCCCCATAGAAGCAGTATACCAAACTGGTTAAATGTACCAACTCTTAACAGCCCTAAAGGTGACCTGCTTGATGAGGAAGGCGGGGCACACGTGAGTACCTGAAGGGCAGAATGACATCAGAAAATTGAGTCCTATGAAGAGTGAGTCACCTATAAAACCCCCCAGTGTCTGGCTCTATCACTTGCCAGCTGTGTGACCAGGGGAATGTTACTTAATTGCTCTGTGGCTCAGGTTTCTCTTCAGGAAAAATAAGGGGAGAAAGGAAATGTTTGCTAAGTCTTGAGCATATGCAGTGCATTGCATGACTCTCAACCTGTATTGGTAATAAAATGCAAGAAGGCCATCAGTCAGGGTCCCAGAGGAAGGAATCAAGGCAACACCCTCCTAGAGGACTGGTCAGAGTCAGCAGAAAACAGCACGAAACAAAATAACAACGAAATCAGCCTGATGCTGAACCTGTATTTGTGATCTGTGTCTCAGCTGTACTAGGTGGATTCAACCTAATGGACCTGTTGGATCAATAAAGTCCTAAAAAGGCCACAAATGGAATTGGAGCTCAGTTTCATTACAAACCAAACTGCTGTGCTGACAAACTAAAGACTTGTTTAAACCAGCCAGTTTAAACTTATAAACAGTGCCTTTTGCCCTTAGAAGGCCATTCTTTTTTTTTTTTTTTTTGTCTTTTGTAGAAGCCCATTCTTGTCTTTGGACTGGGGCCAGTCTTCAGGGCCTTGTTCTCCCTTGTATATTATTTATCTGAGAGTAAACCCTCCCTGCTTTAACTAATCATCTTGAGTTGTTTGGTAACATTTAATCAGAAGACCCTGTCTTTGTGGCCTGACTGCTATATTGGATCAAGTTTCCCCACCTTACCCAGCAGTATAGTCAGTTGAACACTCACTATATACCAGTATTTCTTCTTCTTTTATGTGTATGTGTGTGTGTATATATATATATATTTAGTCTTTTTAGGGCCCCACCCAAGGCATATGGAGGTTACCAGGCTAGGGTCGAATCGGAGTTGTTGCCTCCCGCCTATGCCAGAGCCACAGCAACATGGGATCCAAGCTGCGCCTGTGACCTACACCACAGCTCACCCCAAAGCCAGATCCTTAACCTGCTGAGCGAGGCCCGGGATTGAACCTGCCTTCTCGTGATTACTAGTCAGATTTGTTTCTGCTGAGCCACAAGAACTCCTCTTCTTCTTTTTATTAGGGATAAGAGTTCCTATCTCATGAGATTATTTTGATAATGAAATGAAATGATACATGTAGGACACTTTAGAACAAAGCCTGAGGTGGTAAGAACTCACTGCGTTATTGCTACAAACAAATATTTTTTTGAGTGCCAACAATGCCAGGCACTATTCTCCATTCAAAGGATGCTTTGAGAGTTCCTGCTGTGGCACAGTGGGTTAAGGATCTGGCATTGTCTCTGGGGCAGCTCAGGGTGCTGCTGAGATGTGGGTTCAATCCCTGGCCCAGGAAATTCCATATGCTGCAGGTTTGGCCAAGAAAAAAAGAAAAAGAAAACTTTGAACGGGGTGTGCATAAGGAAAATTCTGATCAAGAGATAGAAACCGCACTGGTTATTTGAGCAGAGAGTTTAAAGAATTGTTACCTCGGTATAAAGTTATTAACTGGTTAACTGACAACTCAAGAAAAAAACAGTGAGGGTGTTTTGGTGGCAGCAAATAAGGATGCCTCTATCGCCTCCTGGGCTGGGAGAACAAAGGGAAGATATTTAAGTTATTAAAACTCAAGGAGTTCCTGTCGTGGCTCAGTGGTTAACGAATCCGACTAGGAACCATGAGGTTTCGGGTTCGATCCCTGGCCTTACTCAGTGGGTTAAGGATCTGGCGTTGCCGTGAGCTGTGGTGTAGGTCGCAGATGTGGCTCGGATCCCACGTTGCTGTGGCTGTGGTGTAGGTTGGTGGCTATAGCTCCGATTAGACCCCTAGCCTGGGAACCTCCATATGCCGTGGGAGCGGCCATAAAAAAGGCAAAAAGACAAAACAACAAAAAACAAAAAAAAAAAAAACAAAAAAACTCAAGCTTAGCAGAGTGGCCCTGCTGAGATGAAACTCAAATTTAAAAAAAAATTTATTACAGTATAGCTGATTTACAATATTCTGTTGAAACTTAGATTTCTGCGAAGGGGGCACTGTTCAGCTGTCACTGGCTTTTCTGGGTGAAGCACAATAAGGCTGGTGTTTAAGTGTGGGAGAAACTGCCAAACTGGATTTAGCAGCCTCCCCAGAAAGGAAGTGCTGTGGCCAGGGTGAAGCAGTTGCTCATAAGGTCAGGAAGCTCAAGGGAAGAAATCACTTCCTTCTTCCTCCTCCCATCATAGATGCCCTCGCATACCACCTATTCATGGGTTTTTTTTCTTTCTCTCTCTCTCTCTCTCTTTTTTTTTTTTTTGGTCTTTTTAGGGCTGCACCCATGGCATATGGAGGTTCCCAGGCTAGGGGTCTAATGGGAGCTACAGCTGCTGGCCTACACCACAGCCACAGCAATTCCAGATCCAAGCTTCGTCTGTGACCTACACCACAGCTCACGGCAACACCAGATTTTTGACCCACTGAGCAAGGCCAGGAATTGAACCTGCAACCCCATGTTCCTAGTCAAATTCGTTTCTGCTGTGCCATGATGGGAACTCCACATACCACCTATTCACAGTGCCTAAGAGGAGCTTGCTTTTGGGGAAGCAGAAATACAGTTGCTCTGGTCCCTGCCCCAGCATCATGGTGCAGAATATAGAAGGGTGGGTTGGAGCTAATAGACCACAGGTTAATTAACAGCACAATTCATCTCTTTGGCTATTCAGCATCTCCATGTACCTTCTTCACATATAACTTCCCTAAGTCAAGAGAAACAACTCTATTTTTCTTTCTAACAAGATACAACTGTCCTTTCTTCAAATGAAGACCTCTATTCCTTTCCCCAATAATCATTGTATCGATATTTTTTAAAATATTTAAAAATTTTATTTATTTACTTTTGGCCATGCCCACAGCCTGTGGAAGTTCCAGGGCCAGAGAGCAAACCCATGCCACAGGAGTGACCTGAGCCACAGCAGTGGCCATGCCTGATCCTTAACCCACTGAGCCACCTGGGAACTCCATTGTATCCATCTTTGAGAGACATTCATACATCCATTTCTAAGATATGTTAATTACTGCTCAGATTCAGCCTTAATCGCAACTGATTATTCACTTGACCTTGTCATTTACTTTTTATACACACACAATCTAGGGTATTCAAAAGGATCCATCTCACATTAGGGTCCTTGTAGTCATCATTACCGCCATCAGGCCAAGTGAAACAGCCACTCTAACTGCACTACGGCACTTTCAGTAGGCACTTCATCACAATCAACCACAGGTGACAATCTGATCAGTCATTCCATGGATTGCTAGTATTTTCTATCGTTAAGGAGCTCAGGGTTGAGTTCAACTCCAAGAACACAACCAAAACAGTGTCCAAAAATTCCCCTTCTGAAAACTAATTTCTCAGTCAGCCTGGGTCCAAATCAGGAGCCAGACCCCCACCAGTTATTTGAACAGAGAGAACTGATTATAAATCATTGCTAACTGGGTATAAAGTTGTTAATGAGGTAACTAAAAGAGCAATTAAAAAAACCCCAGGAGTTCCCGTGGTGGCTCAGCAGGTTAAGAACCCAACTATTATTCATGAGGATTCGGGTTCAATCCCTGGCCTCGCTCAGTGGATTAAGGATCCGGCCTTGCTGTAGCTGTGGCATAGATCATGGATGAAGCCTGAATCTGATGTTGCTGTGGCTGTGGCATAGGGTGGCAGCTGCTCTGATTCGACCCCTAGCGTGGGAACCTCCATACGCCGTGGGTGCCATCCTAAAAACCAAAAACCTAAAACACATCAGCTTATCATAGATGTTGCAATTGGAGGAAGCAGCCACCACCCGCAGGGCTGAAGGGACTAAGAGAAACGGCGTGAACAGTCAAAACCTCTGAGTGTAGAGGAGCGGCAGTGCCAAGCTAAAACTCAGACCTCTGAGGATGAATCCCTGCCTCAATGATGCTGGTGTCTCTAAACCTGGAAGAAGGTCCTCTGGGGCTGGGACCCAGACTTCTTCAGGACAGGGCACTGGCTGACGGATGCTGGTATCTCAGAGAGGAGCAGGATGAGATGAGCTCTGCAAGTGATGGAAATTGTGACTAGATGCAGCTGCTACTATAGGAAGGAGTTACTGTTACTAGGGAGCAGAAGCATCGCTGGGGTGATACTTAGAAAATGTTAGCCATCAGAGAGCCATGGGAAACCAGAGCAAGTTTTTCCTTCTACCCCTGTCCTGGCATGTTCTCTCTCCCTATGTATTAATCATGTCTTTTAATTTTCTGTTATTTGATCCTTGGGCATCCTGGGCCTTACTGACCCTGGAGGGACTGCTTCTTCTGGGGCTAGCTAACATCCCCTTTAGAGACAGCAAACAACTTGCCTAAGAACATGCCTTTCGTGTGCAGACCAACTGATCCGGAGCCTGTGACCCCAACTGTCTCTTCTATTGGGCTCTCACACTCCAGGCCACTATCTGCCCGCCCTAATCACCCCAAGGCCAGGTACCAGATAATGAAGGTCAGTCTCTATACCCCAGAGTCCACTGAAATTCTTCAAACTAGCCAACCCTACATCTGCCTACCCTGCAGGCTTCCTTCCAGTGAAAGCCAGTAAAAGACCTGCTTAAAGACAATAAAGACTCTTGCCCACATTTTCCTCTTACTCCTTCTGCCTCCTGACCCACCCTGGTGTTGCCCCATGTAGCCCTGAGTGGTGTGCCGTGCTTCCGGTTTCTAGAAAACTGTAAGCAAACCTTTTTCTTTGGGACAGTCAATTCCATATCTGCATGCCTTACAGATTAAACAAATCCCAGGCCTGCTTAAAACACCCTGTAGCATCTCCTTGTGACAGAGCTTGACGGGATTCAGCTAGCAAAGCAGAAATGTGGGCTTCAGAGTCCCAGCTCCAGCCTCACAAAGCAGAGAACAGAAGAGAGGGTTTGGAGCAGAGAGATAACGGCGGATGCTCTGGCCAGTGTACAAGTTAAATATGGTCCATTTATTAAGGAGCTTCTAGTCTGGGACAAAACTCTTCACGACTGAACCATAACAGTAGAAATATACACCTTTGAGACACCCCTGAGGGAAGGCCAGCAGAGAGGGCCTGGGGAGTTGGGGGCTGGAGGAGGGCTTGCAACTTAAAATGTCAGAGAGGGCTCTATTGAAGTGACATTGAGCAAGATCCAAAGGATATGAGAGTTTGGGGTTAGTGGACACAAACTATTCCATTTAGAATGGGTAAGCAATGAGACCCTACTATATGGCACAGGGAACTGCATCCAATCTCTTGGGACAGAACATGATGCAAGATAATATGAGAAAAAGAATGTGTGTGTGTGTATATCTATCTATCTATCTATCTATCTATCTATCTATCTATCTATCTATCTAGATATAGATATGGCTGGGTCACTTTATTGTACAGCATAAGTTGGCAGAACATTGTAACTCAACTGTACGTTAACCAAAAAAAACCTCAAGGAGGTGAGGGAGCGAGCTGTGTAGATGCATAGGAGCCACCATATGGATGTCTGGGAGCAGAACACTGTGGGGGGAGAAGATTAAGGGCAAAGACCCTGAGAAAGGATGACCTTGTCTTCAAGGAATGACAAAGAGGCCATGTTCATTTTATGGGTCAACTTGGCTAGGTCATGGTGCCCGGTTTTTTGATCCAACACCAGTCCAGCTATTGCTATGAAGGCACTTGGGGATGTGATTGACAGTCTGAGTAGAGCAGATTATCCTCGATCATGTGAATCGGCCTCATTTAATCAACTGAAGGCCATAGGAGCAAAGACGAGGTCTCCCTGAGGAAGAAGGAATTCTGCCCCCAGACGACACAGAAATTCTGCTTAAGTTTTTAGCTCTCAGACTCAAGACCACGACATCAACGCTTGCCTGCATTTCCAGCCTGCTGGCCTGCCCCGTAGGTGTCAGAATTGCCTGCCCCTGCAATTGTGTGAGCCAGTTCCTTAAAATAAATCTCTCCCTCCAGATATACAACATGCATCGTCTTGGTTCTGTTTCTCTGAAGTGCTCTGACGAATACAGGCCAGGGAGCAGAAGAGGGTGAACAGTGAGGTGAGTGCTATGAAATGGGGCCAGAGCTGAGGTGTGGGACTGAGGAGCCAGTGGCCTTGGAGGGCCTTGTGCTAGCAGGAGGGCTTTGGCCTTTGGGCTGAGAGGTCATTGGAGGGTTCTGAGCCAAAGGGTGACCTCATCTGAGTGATGTGTTCAGAGCTTCCCCTGGCTGCTGTGAGGAGAATGGGCTGCAGGGCAAGGGTGGAGGCAGGGAGCCCAGCAGGGCCACTGCAGGGGTGGACACAAGGTGAGGATGTGGGGGGACAGGGGTCAGGAGGGCAGTGGGAGGTGGCAGTGCAGGTGGTGAGAAATGGAGAGATGCCTCTAAGCATTTGGCTGTTGCAAACACAAATCTGGACTTTAGGGGCCAGGACTGGAAATGGAATTCTGGCAGCATTGAGCCGGCCTCACCCATGACCACACAGGGAGGTGGCCCAGGACTCGGGCCTGTGGTCTCTTTAGCACCTCAAGCTGTGTCCTAGGGAGCCTGCTCCAGCCTCTGTACCTCCCCACGTGGGGTCTCCCCACAGAAGCTCCCACCTCCGTGCCCGAGGCAGGGTGGGTAACACCCAGCCCTCCTCCCCACTGTTCACCGCACTCAGTCATTGCACCACAGGCCACAGTTATTCACAGAAAACAGCCAAGAGCCTGGAAAACTCCAAACCTGGTTGCCTATTAACCCAGTTAAGCCAAGCAGGCAGGCCTGATTTTCTCACTAGAGCTGGTTATGGTTAGTCCAGGGAAGGGAAACAGGTTTCATCTCACATGCCAACCTTGATTAGTTAAGCTCGGCTCTGGATGGAGCTGTCTTGACGAGAGGGAAGGGGTATAGTGATCTGTCAGGAATGTCTCGGAGGGAGGCCCGAGAAAGGAGAAACTGCTTTTCAAATGCCCGACATGGGCATAACATTTAGCTCTGTCCTTCCCTCGGAGCAGCCCAGGTAGGGAATCTGAGGATTAGTGGGGCAGTAGAGACAGCGGGAGCAGCAGTGGTGCGAGGAGGGGGAGGCTTGTGTGGAGCCCATTTATTTACCCACCAAATAAGTTTTGTGTGCCTACACGCACCTGTCACTACTCTAAGTCTAAGGGATAAAAGAGTGGACACAAGCCTACTCTGTAAACCTGCCGTCTTTGTCAGCTTGGGCGGCCACAGCAAAACGCCATGGACTAGATGGCTTAAGCAACAGAAATTGATTTCTCACAGTTCTGGAGGCTGGAAGTCCAGGGTGAAGGTGCCAGCCAGTTTGGTTCCTAGTGAAAGATATCTTCCTGGCTTTTATTATTAATGCAACAACCTGGATGGACCTAGAGATTATCATACTAAGTGAAGTCAGAAAGAGAAAGAAAAAATCAGATGATACCACTGATCTGTGGAATCTAAAATATGATACAAAGGAACATACCTACAAAATAGAGACAGCCTCACAGACAGAGAACAGACTTGTGATAAGGGGGAGGGGGTGGGGAAGGGAAGGATTAGGCGTTTGGGATTAGCAGATGCAAACTATTATATAGAGAATAGATAAACAGCAAGGTCCTGCTATATACCACAGGGAACTGTATTCAATATTCTGTGATAAGCCATAATAGAAAAGGATATGAAACAGAACACATGTATGTATAACTGAGTCACTTTGCTGTGCAGCAGAAATTAACACTGCATTGTAAATCAACTATATTTCAATAAAATTTTAGAAAAAGTAGCGGTGCCACATATTGATATATGGGTGTCTGTGGGAGGCATGGATTTGGCAAGGTTAATTAAGAATTGTAATTTGAGGGAGTTCCTGTCATGGCTCAGTGGTTAATGAACACGACTAGTATCCATGAGGATTCGGGTTCGATCCCTGGCCTCACTCAGTGGGTTAGGGATCCAGTGTTGCCATGAGCTGTGGTATAGGTCACAGACATGGCTCGGATCCCTTGTTGCTGTGGCTGTGGTGTAGACTGGCAGCTACAGCTCTGACTTGACCCCTAGCCTGGGAACGTCCACATGCCGTGGGTGCCGCTCTAAAAAGACAAAAGACGAAAGACAAAAAAAAAAAATTATTTCTCATTCATGTCACCATCTGATGCAAGATGATGAGGGCTTTGCTCTGTATTAGTCATTCAGAGACCCGGATTCCTCCTACGTTAGGTTCTGCCTTTTAAACCCTTTGAGTCCTCTCCATTCAGCTGATAGAGAAAAGAATGGAAGAAGAAGTGAGGCGTATCACTTCCACCCACATTCCATAGGCCAGTTCTCAGTGACACGCCCACACCCCACCAACACTGGCATCAAGTGCCCCACATGTACGTGAAGATGTCTCCCAACGACTTGAACCCTCAGCTGTCAAACTTTCTCAATCAAGTCCCCAGACACTGAGGAACAGAGACACATTGTCCCCAACTCTGCCCGGGGACTGTGATTAATCCCACATCAGAGCAGAGGACACCAAGCCCTGAATGAACCCCTGCAATGGCATAAATTCTAACCCCTGAATAAATTCCTTTTCCTATATTATGTATCGTGTGGCTCTTTGGATGATTCAACCCTGATCAATATTGACCGTGAACTTGAGCTGAAGGTATAGCCATTCTGAGCGGTACAAGTGCCACACTAGTCGGTGCTGGAGCTTTTTAGAAAACAACATCCTGCTAGCTTACTTCTTAGACAAGTATTAGAACACACCCACAATAAATCCAAAGGGTAGACTATTTAGAACCACTAGCAAGTGAGTAATTCGAAGATAAAGATAAACTGACGATTCCTCTAAAGCACAGAGTTCTTCCTAAGGAGTGAGCAATGGGGCGTGTGCCGTCAGCAGGAATGTAGGCGAAGCAGCAGAGTGTTTCTCAGAAGAGGCTATTTTAGGAGACCATTTATCAATGCTCATGACAGCACCCAATAAACGAATGAACTTATGCTTACAAATCATTAATTATACTATTTATTGTTGCTACTTACCATTTGCCAACTAGTATCTTAATATTTCAATATTTCATCCACTGTCACATGCTTTGCACTGCTTATTGCCTAGCAGCCCCTTTAGCGCCTGCTGCTGTGGGAGGAAGAGGGCTGGTTGACCTGGTGATTTAGTTAAAAGTCTCCCCACCTGCACATTCTCCTCTCAGAATTCAAATTGTAGAAGCAATTCATTTGCTCTTTTTATTTTATTTATTTTTTTGCTAAATGGAGTGGCACATGGAGGTTCCCAGGCTAGGAGTCAAACTGGAGCTACAGCTGCCGGCCTACACAACAGCAACAGTACCTCCAGATATGAGCCGAGTCTGAGACCTGCATCACATGGAAACGCCAGATCCTTAACCCACAAAGTGAGGCCAAGGATCGAACCTACAACCTCATGGTTCCTAGTTGGATTTGTTTCTGCTGCGCCACGATGGGAACTCCCCATTTGCACATTTTAAACAAGAAAAACATTTCCCAGAGGCAGTCAAACCCTGTGTCCTCACCCCGTGTGAGCATCTGATTTATTCTGGGGCCCTTTGTTTCCCATCCATGCTCCTCCCCCAAAGGCACACACTACCCTGCTTTTATTTCTCCTCCTTTAGCCTCCAGTTTCCCTGAACTTAAAATAAATAACAAGGACAAGTCAGCCATTCTCAAATTTGAAAAAACAGAAAATTCAGATTCTGGGAGTCACCCCTGAATTTGCAATTTTGAGACAGTAAAATTTTCTCCAGGTCACTTTGAGCCCCATCCTTCTCTGGCCTTTGGCTACCTCTTTGCCTTCCAGACTGGCAGCCACGTTCTTTAGTCTGACCTCATGAAGCTGGATGACCCAAAGTATCCAGGCTCTGTCTGCAAATAAGGGAGAGTGAGTGAGGTTACAGACCCAGCCCAGATCACACAACCCCAGGCTGATCATCCCCTAGACTCAACCAGAAACCAGAGCTTTGTTAAGGCACTGAGAAACATTTTGGGGCCCTGCTATGGAGCCCCTGCTATGTCCGTGGAGCCTCTGCTATGTGCCCGACATGGTACTATGTATTTTTTCCTGCATCACCTCAGTTAATCCTGACAACAAATCTTATGAGCCCGGGACCCTGATTAATCCTGCTTCAGAGAGGAGGACAACAAGCATCGGTGTTGCCCCAGCAGGGAGTGTAGGGCAGATCTGGGATTCCATTCAGACCTGTTCTGGGTCCTCCTCACCCAAGAGTGGGCGCTGGAACTTAGATCTGAAAGTGACCCTGAAACTCAGTCTAGCTACCTGTTGTCTACCAAGAAGAGGGGAATAAACTTGGTGCTTTCCTCTCCATGGCTTGGCTCCCATCAGGCAGCCCCCTCCCCAGCATCCTAATGCAGAGACAGCTTCCCACTGAGAACCCTGAAGCCCCCAGTATCTGGAATGGGGGGCCAGGCTCTATATTCCAGGTGTGGGAGGTCAGGGGAGCAGACCTGCCTACTCTTTTCTTTGCCGACAGCTATCTGCTCACCTCTCTCCATCAGGTGCGAGAACTTCTGGTTCAGATCCCCATCCCTTCCACCACTCCAACTCTCAGGCCCCCAACCCATCCTACACTTAGAAGCCTGAGTGGTCTGTAAAAATGTAATTCATTTGTTCAAATAGCCAAGACATGGTAACAACCTAAATGTCCATTGACAGATGAATGGATTAAGAAGATGTGGTATTTATACACAATGGAATACTACTCAGCCATAAAAAAGAATGAAATAAAGCCATTTGCATCAACATAGATGGAACTAGAGACTCTCATACTGAGTGAAGTAAGTCAGAAAAAGAAAGACAAATACCATATGATATCACTTATATCTGGACTCTAATATACAGCACAAATGAACCTTTCCACAGAAAAGAAACTCATGGACTTGGAGAATAGACTTATGGTGGCCAACGAGTGGGGAGGGAGTGAGCTGGACTGGGAATTTGGGGTTAATAGGGTTAATAGATGCACACTATTGTTTTGGAATGGATAAGCAATGACAGCCTGCTGTATAGCACTGGGAATTATATCTAGTCACTTATAATGAAGCATGATGGAAGATAATATGAGAAAAAGCATATATATATATATATATATATATGTGACTGGGTCTCTTTGCTGTACAGCAGAAAATTGGCAGAACACTGTAAATCAGCTATAATGTAAAAAATAAAAATCATTAAAAAAAATATAACTCAGGTTGTTCCTGTTACCACAAACCTGTCTGATGGCACTTAGGTGACAATCCAAACTCCTGGCCACAGTCTTCTCTCAGCGAACTCAACCTGTCTCCAGCCGCAAAGGTCTCCTGTGACCTCGTGGAGACCCCTCTCTTCCTCACCTCAGGGCCTCTGTCCATGCAGTCTGTCAGCCTGGACGCACTCCCTCTTCCCTCACTCAGCGGACTCCTTCCAGTCCTTTCAAGGCCACCTTGGTGGAGGGACCCCCACACCTCCCATCTAGTGTGAAATTCCACACCCCCGTACTCCATCACAGCACCCTGTCATCTCCCTCTCTGCATAGTGTGACCACAATGTGTAATTACGTAATGATTGGTTTACCTTTTATGTCCATTGCTCTTGTTGGATGGTAAACTCTGCGAGGGGGGTGGCCATGTTGGTCTTTCTAATGGTTAATTTCATGTATTAACTTGACTGGCCCATAGGGTACCCCGAACATTATTCTGGGTGTGTCTGTGTTTGTGTTTCTGGATGAGAGTAGTATTTGAATCAGTGGACTCAGTAAAAAGACTGCCCTCTCCAGTGTGGGTGGGCCTCATCCTTTCCATTAAGACTTGAATAGAACAAAAAGCCAGGGAGAATTTGCTCTCTCTCCTGACTATCTCCTACCTGGGACATTGGTCTTCCTCTGCCTTCAGACTGGAACTAAGATTGGAATTTAAACCATCCACTTTCTTGGGTCCCCAGCTTGTTGCTGATCTTGGGATTTTTCAGCCTATATAATCATGGGAACCATCTCTCTCTCTCTATATATATGTATACACACACACATATATAAATAGATACATAGAGATATAAATATAGATCTGGCTCACATTTTTGTGTGCGTATGGTTTGTTTTTCTTTTTCTTTTTTTTCTATTTACAGCCACACTGTGGCATATGGAGGTTCCCAGGCTAGGGGTTGAATTGGAACTGTAGCTGCCAGCCTATACCATAGCCACAGCAACACTGGATCTGAGCCCCATTTCTGACCTATACCTTGCAGCAATGCTGGATCCTTAACCCATTGAGGAAGGCCCAGGATTGAGCCCACATCCTCACAGACAGTTTGTCAGGTTCTTAACCCACTCAGAAACTCCTACAGTCTGGCTCACACTTTTTGTTTTGTTTTCTCTTTTGCTACCTCTCAGCATGTGGAGTTCCCAGGCCAGAGGTCTGATAAGAACCTCAGTTTCAACCTACACTGCAGCTATGGCCTTGTGGGGTCCTTAACCCACTGTGCCAGGCCAGGGATCAAACCTGCATCCCAGCGCAGGTTTGATTCAGTTGTGCCACAGTGGGAAGTCCTTACATTTGTATCCCCAGAGCTTAGTACTTCCTATCAGTGCTTCTAATCCAATAAATAGTGTTTCAATGACTGAATGAATGGTGCAAGTTAAAAGAGGAATGCCTAAGGCTCACATGAAAGAGCCTAGGATTGTGGAGGCGGAGGGAGCTGAGTCTTCCCCATCTAGCCCCTCACTGAGCAGATGGCCTGCTTTACAAAGACTAGAAGCCTGTGTGAAGGGAGGAAGTCTCTCAACTTACACGCCTATCCCCAATTTTTCCAATGTTTGTCTTAATTTCTCTTCTCATCAGCTCAAAGAAGGGGTCTCCATTTCCCTTCTCCAGATTGTTCCTTTATTTTAAAAAAAATTTTTTTAGGGCTGCACCTGAGGCATATGGAAGTTCCCAGGCTAGGGGTTGAATCGGAGCTGCAGCTGATGGCCTACGCCACAGCCAACGCTGGATCCGAGCCAAGTCTGCAACCTACACCACAGCTCATGGAAATGCTGGATCCCCAACCCATTGAGCGAGGCCAGGGATCAAACTCGCGTCCTGATGGATACTAGTCAGATTCTTAACCTGCTGAGCCACAACGGGAACTCCTCCAGATTGTTCCTTTAAACTCAGAATATTCCTCCCACCTCTTCGCCTCCTCTTCTACATCAATGGCCCCCTGATAACATCGCTGTTCTCTAGAAGCATCTGAAGTCTGTTCAGGGCCCTCTTCTGTTGTTATTTGTCATTTTCTAGCTCTATCTTTAGCCCTTTTCTAAGAACCTAAGATGCATTGTTGCAGAGTCACAGACAGAGAAAAGAACCTAAGATTACCAAAGGTGAGAGAAGGGGCCAGGGATAAATTAGGAGTTTGGGATTAACAGATACACATCACTATATATAAAATAGATGAACAACAAGGATTTACTTTATAGCACAGTGAACTACTATAATATCTTGTAATAACCTATAATAAAAAAGAATCTGAAGGAATTCCCATCATGGCTCAGGAGAAACGAATCTGACTGGCATCCATGAGGACACAGGTTTGATCCCTGGCCTCACTCAGTGGGTTAAGTATCCAGTGTTGCCATGAGCTGTGGTGTAGGTTACAGATTTGGCTTGGATCTTACGTTGCTGTGGCTGTGGCATAGGCCAGCAGCTGCAGCTCTGATTTGAGCACTAGCCTGGGAACTTCCATGTGCTACAGGTGTGGCCCTAAAAAGCAAAAAAAAAAAAAAAAAAAAAAAGAATCTGAAAAAGAATATATATATATATATAACTGAATAACTGCTGTACACTGTAAACTAATACAATATTAGTTTTAAATATGACTGATTTATACTTCAATTTCTTAAAAAGATGCATTGTTGCATTTAATTCTCACAGCAACCTTGTCAGGTAGGTTCTAGTTTTATCTCAGTTTTACAAATAAAGAAACCAGAGAGGTTAGGTGACCCGCACAAGGTCACACAGTGAGTGAAGTGAATGATGTAGCTATGATTGGAACAGAGGCTCCAACTTTCCATCTTACCCTCTCCTCATAGGCCCTCCCTGTCCTTGCTATAATAAATACTTCAAGGAAGAGCCACCTGTCTTACCTTCAAAGGCCTCCAGAACTTTTGGGGGCCTCTCAAAGTGAGCCCAGAGCGCCCTCTGCTGGCAGCTGCTTCTCATTGCACCTCCTGTCTCTGACATTATCTGGCCTTCATTAGCTGAGCTTGGTTTGGCTGCAAGCCATAGAAAGCAGCTCTGGCTAACTTAAGGGGAAAAGGGCAGGAGGCAGGTGGGGTGAGCAGGGAATGAACTTCAGAAGGTTCAAGGGGTCACCCATGGATTCCAAGACAGGGTTGAACAGCCAAGAAATCACCACAGAAAGGCAGACCTAGAGCCCTCCACAGCACGAGATCACAGGGCTTTCTTCCTGGAGCACTGCCATCAATGTGCTTCGGCTCCACAGACACTGAGAGTCCTGTACTTCTCCATTCACAGCTCCAAATTTCCAGGAGACAATGTCTGATCAGCAGAACTTGAGACACGTATATCCACAAATAAAGACAGGGGCTGTGGGTCCACCATGGTAGCTCACTTCCTCCAATGGCCAGGCTAGCCCCTGGATGCCTTTTTTTTTTTTTAACTCTTCCAGTACACGAGCATGGTGTATCTTTCCATCTATTTGTGTCATCTTTGATTTCTTTCATCAGTGTCTTACAGTTTTCAGAGTACAGGTCTTTTGTCTCTTTACGTAGGTTTACTCCTAGGTATTTTATTCTTTTGGATGCGATGGTAAATGGGATTGCTTCCCTAATTTCTCTTCCTGAGCTTTCATTGTTAGTGTATAGAGATGCCATTGATTTCTGTGTATTCATTTTGTATCCTGCGACTTTGCCAAATTCATTGATGAGTTCTAACAGTTTTCTGGTAGAGTCTTTAGGATTCTCTAGGTATAGTATCATGTCATCTGCAAATAGGGATAGTTTTACTTCTTCCTTTCCAATTTGGATTCCTTTTATTTCTTTTACTTCTCTGATTGCTGTGGCTAGGACTTCCAGAACTATGTTGAAGAGTAGTGGTGAGAGCGGACATCCTTGTCTTGTTCCTGATCTCAGCGGGAATTCTTTCATCTTTTTACCATTGAGAATGATGTTAGCTGTGGGTTTGTCATACACGGCCTTTATTATGTTGAGGTAGGTTCCTGCTATGCCCACTTTCTGAAGGGTTTTTATCAGAAATAGGTGTTGGATTTTGTCAAAGGCTTTTTCTGCGTCTATTGAGAGGATCATATGGTTTTTATTCTTCAGTTTGTTGATGTGGTGTATCACACTGATGGATTTGCGGATATTGAAGAACCCTTACATCCCTGGGATAAATCCCACTTGATCATGATGTACAATCCTTTTAATGTATTGTTGGATGTGGTTTGCTAGTATTTTGTTGAGGATTTTTGCATCGATGTTCATCAGTGAAATTGGCCTGTAGTTTTCTTTTTTTGTGGAATCTTTGTCTGGTTTTGGTATCAGGGTGATGGTGGCCTCATAGAATGAGTTTGGGAGTATCCCTTCCTCTGCAATTTTTTGAAATAGTTTCAGAAGGATAGGTGTTAGCTCTTCTCTAAATGTTTGATAGAATTTGCCTGTGAAGCCATCTGGTCCTGGACTTTTGTTTGTTGGAAGTTGTTTTTGTTTTGTTTTTTTTTGCCATTTCTTGGGCCGATCCCGCGGCATGTGGAGGTTCCCAGGCTGGGGGTCTAATCGGAGCTGTAGCCACTGGCCTACACCAGGGCCACAGCAATGCGGGATCCGAGCCTCATCTTCAACCTACACCACAGCTCACGGCAACGCTGGATCCTTAACCCATTGAGCAAGACCAGGAATGGAACCTGCAACCTCATGGTTCCTAGTCAGATTCGTTAACCTCTGAGCCACGATGGAAACTCCTGTTCGTTGGAAGTTTTTTAATCACAGTTTCAATTTCAGTTCTTGTGATGGGTCCATTCATCTTTTCTATTTCATCTTGGTTTAGTCTTGGAAGATTGTACTTTTCTAAGAATTTGTCCATTTCTTCTAGGTTTTCTGTTTTATTGGCATATAGTTACATATAGTAGTCTCTTATGATCCTTTGTATTTCTGTGATGTCCATTGTTACTTCTCCTTTTTCATTTCTAATTTTATTGATTTGAGTCCTCTCTCTTTTTTTCTTGATAAGTCTGGCTAAGGGTTTATCAATTTTGTTGATCTTTTCAAAGAACCAGCTTTTCGTTTCATTGATCTTTTCTATGGTTTTCTTTATTTCTATTTCATTGATTTCTGCTCTGATCTTTATGATCTCTTTCCTTCTACTAACTTTAGGTCTTGTCTGTTCTTCTCTCTTGAGCTATTTTAGATGTAAAGTTAGCTTGTTTATTTGAACTTTTTCTTGTTTCCTGAGGTGGGCTTGTACTGCTATAACCTTTCCTCTTAGAACGGCTTCTGCTGCATCCCATAGGTTTTGGAGTGTCATATCTTCATTGTCATTTGCTTCTAGGTATTTTTTAATTTCCTTTTTGATTTCTTCAGTGATCCATTGGTTGTTTAGTAGCATGTTGTTTAGTCTCCACGTGTTTGTGTTTTTTGTAGTTTTTTTCTTGTTGTTGATTTCCAGTTGTATACAGCCCCTGGATACCTTGATCTGCTCTGGGAGAATCAAAGGCCCTTGGAAGTCTTAAGAGGCAACCAGGCATGCTAGTGAGTGTGTGTGTGTGTGTGTGTGTGTGTGTGTGTGTGTTTGTGTGTGTCCAAAGGACAGAGCCTGTCCTGGGCTCAGTGGCTGAGCATCCCAGGGCCAAGGAGCAGGAGGAGATGTGCCTGACATGGACAATGGCAGACAAGAGAAGCTTAGCACCTGGATCAGGGGAGATGATTCCTTGTACCTTCCCACTCATCCCTTCCCCAACCCTGAGCCCACCATGGCCATTGCTTTTATTTATTTATTTTTATTTTTTGCTTTTTATGGTCACAGTTGCAGCATATGGAAGTTCCCAGGCTAGGGGTCGAATCGGAGCTATAGCTGCCGGTCTACACCACAGCTGCAGCAACACAGATCTGAGCCACGTCTGCAACCTACACTCCAGCTCATGGCAACACCAGATCCTTAACCCACTAAGCAAGGCCGGGGATCAAACCTGCATCCTCATGGATACTAGTCGGGTTGGTTAACTGCTGAGCCACCAAGGGAACTCCTTGGCCATCACTTGGTTGAAATTCAATCAGTTAAAATTTCAGTTTTTACACTGGACTCAGAGCTCTTGCCCAGCCCCCACTGCATGAAGGGCAGGCCTAAGGGTGGGGGGCAGGGAGGGAGCTCTTAAACCCTCAACCCTTTCCTTGTGATTGCTTCTCTGGTGTGTTTCAGGGAGGAGGGAGAAAGGAAAAAACATTTCTCCTGTGACTGCCCATAGTGAGCTGGAGCAAGCCTCTTCCTGTGGATCAGAACCTCTCTTCCCCCGCACAAGTAACCACACAGCAGTTGCTGTGTCCTCAGTGTCCAGCATCAGGGGTGATGTTCCAAATATGTAACCACAGAATGTCACGGGCACCAACCCATCACAACAGCTGCTGGCCAGCCCCCGAAGCAGGGTCCCAAAGCCTCTCTGTTGTGCCAGGCTGGAGGTAGAGGGGCAGGGGTGGTTCCACTTGGTGATTTGAAAGTCCAGGGAGTCCTAGGGGTGGGGTATGGGCACAGTGGCTGGGATGGCAGTGGCACTTGGGAAAGTGGCTATTTCCCAACAGATGTGGAAATATTTCACTATCTTCACAATTGTTATGTTGTTCTGATGTGTTCTGGTTGAATTTCAGCCTCGCCACTATGAATCCAACTCACCGTTGGCAGCCTCAGAGCCAGCAGTGAGATTCCTACAGGCCTTGCTGGTGAGAGCCATTCTCTTGGACATCAATGGGCTCTTGAAACAGTCACATTTTTCTGCTGACCCCCAGCTGGCAGCCTACCATGTTTCTCTGTACTGGTCCCATCAAGCCAGTGGCTCCCAATCTTACCCAGTCTCCTTATCTCCAACGTCAGGTTCTACAGCTGGTGTTGTCCAATCTAATAAGCACAACTGTATGTGAATATTTAACTAAAAATTAATTACAATTAAATTAAAAATTTAAATTCAGTTCTTCATTCACACTAGCCACATTTTGAGTGCTCAGTGGTCACAAGTGCCCAGGCGCTACCATATCAACTAGCATAGATGTAGAATATTTTCATAGTTATGAAAACTCACTGGGTCAGCGCTGGCCTATGGGATCTGTCTTCTGTAACTCTCAGGAATTGACCGCTTCGGCGTACACTCTTTACTCTCTCTCCAATTGGCATTGACACTGCATCACCTCTCCCCAATGCTTTCTCCTACCTTGTGCTACCCCTGCTCTTGCAGCACTTATGGTTCCTCTGAGATAGAGCTGAGAAACGAGAGTCAACACAGGACTCTTCCTGAGTGCGATACTGTAATTTATAACAAGATATATAATATTTGGTCTTCCTTTCCAGTACAGTTTCCCAACGCTTGGAAGTTCCTCAGTGATGAGAGAGAAAGATGTCTTTTGTTTTATTAATGAGATGACTTTTGGAATGCCCTCAGGTCACCTATGCTCGCATGGGTACTAGTTGCCAGGGGAACTAACCCTTTGCTTTGTGGGTTGGAACTTTCCATCCCATCCCTTGACCCTCTGGGAGGGAAGAGGTGCTGGAGGTGGAATTGACCACCATTTATGTAGTCAATCATGCCTATGTAATGAAGCTTCCATAAAAACTCCCAAAGGAGACAATTCGGAGAATTTCCAAGTTTGTGAACACCTGGAGGTGCTGGGAGAGTGATGCACCTGGAGAGGACACGGAACCTTGCCCTGCGCATCTCTTCATCTGGCTGTTCATCTGTATCCTTTGTGATATCCTTTAATAAACTGGTAAATGTAAGTAAGTGTATCCCTGAGCTCTGTGTGTGGCTTAGCAAATTAAATGGATCCCAAGAAGTGGGGCATGGGAACCCCTGATTTGTAGCCAGGTTGGATAGAAATGGTGGGCAACCCGTGGCCTACTACTTGTGATTGGCATCTGAAGCAGGATAGGAGCAGTTTGTAGGACTGAGCCCTTAACCTGTGGGATCTTACAGGTTCTATCTCCAGGTAGATAGCATCAGAATTGACTTAAGTTTTGAGACACCTGGCTAGTGTCACAGAGAATTGCTTTGGTATGGGGACCAACAGGGTCAAAAGTGAAGTGTTGGAGTTCCTGTTGTGGCTCAGTGGGTTACGAACTCAACTAGTATCTGTGAGGATGCAGGTTTGATCCCTGGCTCCATTCAGTGGGTCAAGGATCTAGTGTTGCCATGAACTGTAGTGTAGGTTGCCGACATGGCTCGGATCCTGTGTTGCTGTGGCTGTGGCATAGGCCAGCCTGGGAACTTCCATGACCCCTGATCTGGGAATTGTCATGTGCCGCAGGTACGACCCTAAAAGCAAAAAAAGACACAGGAGGCAGAAAATTGAGGTTTTTCCTTTTTACTGAAGATACCCCAAAATTTCATTTTTAGGGTTTCCCTTGCAGAGCTATCAGGAAGGGAACCATCTGAATACACTCACAAGGACTGAGGGGAGAAGAGAGTCTGTTTCCCTTTTTAGAGTCTCCTCTGGTCTCAGTCCTCCTTCTAGAAATGTAGTGGGAGGGTAGTGAGCTTCTTGGGCTAGTTTTGAAGTTGAGCATCTCTCAGCAAACCCTGCCAGAAGGTGGCTGAAACTACAGTCTTCAGTACTCTGAATTTATAGTACCAGCCACTTACCTGCTTGCTCATAACTCTGTTTTCATCTTTCAATGCCCTCCTCTGTACACCAGGGGCTGGAAGCCTGTGAACTACATTTCTCAGACTCCTTTACCAATTGGCTTGCTGGTAGGTTTTGCCAATCAGAGGCAGTGGTGAAAGTTAGGAGGACAGAAGAGAGAAGCCTTTTTTTCCCCTTTCTCCAGAAGTAGTAGGAGCAGCAAAAACAATGAGTGGCTGCAGGTGCCTGTGTTCCTGCTCAAGCAGCACTCTTCCAGAGGTGATGGCAGTTGCTGTTCCTCCAGCACGTTTAGCAGACTGGAACTCTTGAACCCTGAGTCTGACAGTGACAACCACAGCAGCGAGTGACTTCAGCAAGTGTGTGGACACCTGGATACCAGCAGAGCATCAGTGGTGGTGGTTCTAGTGGTGACTTTGAGGTAGGAGGTAGATGGGCCCCTGGGCTGAGAATAGCTGGGACTTATTGGGCTGAGTAAATTGGACTTTGTTTCTCTTTGACACTTCAAGGATGCTAGTCAGATTCATTAACCACTGAGCCAAGATGGCAACTCCCACTTGTGTGTATTTTTATAATTTAGAATATCTGTTGTCCTTAGTAGGAACACTCTCCTTCTCTACTCTGGATATACTTTGGGAGGGATTGACGTTAATCTCCCAGTTCTACAGGTAGACAATTGACTTAGCCCTGGCCAACAAGAGCACTGCCTCCCCCTGTTTTCAGCAATTGATTCTGAGCTTAGCATGGATCCCAGATCAACCAAGGATGTTTGGTTTTTCGTTTTCGTTTGCTTTTAGGGCCGCACCTGAGGCATATGGAAGTTCCCAGGCTAGGGTTTGAATCGGAGTTGCAGCTGCCAGCCTACACCACAACCACAGAAATGCAGGATCCAAGTCTCATCTGCAACTTACACCACAGCTCACAGCAACATTTGGATCCTTAATCCATTGATCAAGGCCAGGGATAGAACCTGCATTCTCATGAATACTAGTCAGGTTCTCAATTAGTTGCGAACTCCACTATATTCTACTTTGGCTTAGCCCATTGTGGGCTAGATTTTCTGCCACTTGCCACCAGGAGTCATAACTGATGGAGAAATATGACAGACTCCTATGCATTTTCTGTAAGCAAACAGAAGTCACTTGCAGACAGCTTAAGTTAAAAAAAAAAAAGGAAGTGGAGTTCCCATTGTGGCTCAGTGGAAACAAATCTGACTAGCATCCATGAGGTTGCAGGTTCAATCCCTGGGCTCACTCAGTGGGTTAAGGATCCGGTGTTGCCTTGAGCTGTGGTGCAGTTTACAAACTCAGCTCGGATCTGGCATTGCTGTGGCTGTGGTGTAGGCTGGCAGCTGTAGCTCTGATTCAACCCCTAACCAGGGAACCTCCATGTGCCATGAGTGCTGCCCTAAAAAGCAAAAAAAAAAAAAAAAAAAAAAAGGAGAGAGAGACAGACTGTATACAATGTGCTAATTCCCCAAGGCAAAATCTCTTCTAAGTACTTTGCATATATTAACTCATTTTAATCCTTAGAGTAGTCATTTGAAGTAGGTACTGTTATTATCCCTATTTTACAGATAAGGAAATTGAGACACTGACAGATAAAGTAACTTGCCTGTGGTCACACCGCTGGAAAGTGCTAGAACTGGGATGCAAACCCAGACAGCCTAGCCCCAGAGTCTGTGTTTAACCCACTATATCACAGAGCTTCTCCTGTAGAAAGGGAATGAAGGCAGGCCTGGCCAAAATACCAGCTTCCCGGCAGGTAATGCTCAAGGAAGACCCTATGGGGAACTTCCACTCTCTCTGTATTATTTTTTTAGCTACCATGTATTAACTAGAAAAAAAAATAGCAGATTTCTATTTTGGAAATTATAAACGAAAATCCTGCTTTGGAGTTCCCGTCATGGCTCAGTGGTTAATGAACCCGACTAGCATCCATGAGGACTCGGGTTCCATCCCTGGCCTTGCTCAGTGGGTTAAGGATCTGGCGTTGTCATGAGCTGTGGTGTAGGTCGAAGAGATTCGGTTCGGATCCTGCGTTGCTGTGGCTGTGGCATAGGCCAGCAGCTATAGCTCTGATTCAACCCCTAGCCTGGGAACCTCCATATGCCCTAAAAAAGAAAAAAAAAAAAACCAAAAAAATCCTGCTTAGCCAATAGAGAAAAGGAAGGAACCCAAAGCTGGTGATCTCACTCTCTACCAGCCACTAAGAAGTCTATGAAATTTCTAGAGCCCAGGGGAATTCCAGCTGTCACCAGGCTGAGGAAACCCAGGGTGTCAGGAAGGCTTTATGCATCATAAAGGTGGTGTTTGGAACCAACAAGATGGGGTGGGGGGGTGCGTTGGTGAAGCAAATTGAAGTGGCCGCTGCCTGTAGACTTCTGCCCTCACTTGGTTCCTGCTGTGCCCCCGCTTTTGGGGTGGACCTCTCCCACAACCACACTCTTCCCTCCTCCGGGCAGTCCGCTCTGTCCTCTTCATTCTGCAGAGCCTGCTCCTTCAAATGTGGAACAAGTTTTACCAAGGCTCCAAGCCTGAGAACAGATAGGCCATAACAAAGCTCCAAACCTCCTTCTTCTGGCTCAGCCTTTAGCTACAGAACAGTGGAGGCAACGATGTTCTAGACACTATCCTTTTCTAGGAACGCTGGCCTTCCAGTTTGAAAGTATACGCACTGAAGTCAGACCTAGGTTTGAATTCCAACTCGGTCACTAATGGGCTGTGTTACAACGGGCAAGTGGTCTAACGTCTCTGAGCTGCCATCCACTGCCAGGAAATAAAGTAATGGTACCAGGGCTGAAGTTTAGTCCCTACACACTGATACAGCTGGTCGTTAAAGCATCAAAATACTTCCAAATTGATTGGGATTAGCCCTCGGGCCCCTACCACCCTAGCATCTTTCCTGCCCACTCCACTCTGCAGAACAGAGTCCTTGATCTAGGACCAAGGCCAGCATCCATTCCGGTTGGTAATGCTTGTGCCTAAATGAGTTGTTAGGTTTTTTTTTTGGTTTTTTTTTGTCTTTTTGTCATTTCTTGGGCCGCTCCCATGGCATATGGGGGTTCCCAGGCTTGGAGTCGAACTGGAGCTGTAGCCGCTGGCCTATGCCAGAGCCATAGTAACGCGGGGATCCAAGCTGCATCTGCGGCCTACACCAAAGCTCACGGCAACGCCAGATCCTTAACCCACTAAGCAAGGGCAGGGAACGAACCTGCGACCTCATGGTCCCTGGTCAGATTCATTAACCACTGAGCCACGATGGGAACTCCGAGTTGTTAGGTTTTTTTTTTTTTAATATCCACCCCTGGCAGTGGTCATCTCTGGGATGATGCAGACTTGGCAGAGTGTCTGGCACAGAGCAAAGCAACTCAGTCAATGTCAACTTCTATAGCTTTAAACACTGAACCTAAAGGGCAGAGGCAGGATCAAGATCAGAGCCTCATAAGCTGGTGAAGATGGGTTATGACTGGCAGATCAGGAACAATCAGAGGGAATGTGATGATTCATGGACAAGGCTGTGTGGGTGGGCTGGCCTGGTTTAAAAAGCCAGAGCAAGACCAATCTATTCTGCTGGGCTTTGCCTTTCTAATGCCTTGGGCGATCCAAGGAGAATATTCTAATCCGAGGTCCCTTGGGTTGAGGACTTGAAGGCCTTAAAGAGAGGTGGTATTTTGTGCTGGCTACAAGTGTAGGCGCTGGAGCCAGAATGCTTGGGTTCAAATCCCAGCTCAGTGGCTTTACTAGCTTTGTGAACATGCCCTGGTCATGTAACAGTTCTGTGCCTCGATGTCTCATCTGTTAAATGGGAGTGATAAAAGTACCTGCCTCAGAAAAATCTTATGAGGAACAAATTAGGTAATACATATAAAGTGTTAGAATAGCATTTGGCACAAAGTAAGGTCTCTATGTGTTAGTTATTATCAAGGAGGTCACAAATGTAGTGGAGCAGTCTAATTCGTGCCCACACAGGTCCGTCCACTTTTTTCTTCCCCTCCTAGTTGAAATTCTCCTCCTCCCCTAGGCCTCCTGTACCAGCTCCCACATTTTACAGACTGGGAAGCACAGAGTGAGAAGGATGCTGCCCATGGTCTTATGTGGGGTCATTGGCAAAGACGGGACTCCATTTTCAAATTCTAGAGACCACTTCCAGCATCTTATGCTGCCACTTCCACTTCCTCATGCTTTGGATTATGATATCAGTGAGCAGGGATGGGTCCCCAGGGCTAGAGGGGCGTGACGGAGTCAGGGCTTTCAAACACCTGTCCCTTGTCAGTCACCAAAGGGGACAGGGACGTGCCTACTTACTGGTGCGGCAGGTATGCTCTCATCCCACTAGGACGCCTGCAGCTAGGAGGAAGGGACAGCAAAACAGGTTCAAGAGGGACTGGGATGGTGCCTAAAGAAAAAGAGAGAACACCACTGACTTCTCCCCAGCGAGCCTGGCCCTGAAATTTCTGGGATCAGCAGAGAAACCAAGCCTTCGCTCTTGACCAGCTGGCCCCGCCCACCGCAACAATTGCGCTCTTGGGCAGAAGTCCCGCCTCTTCCCCTCCCACCTCATGGCTCTTTAGCATCCCAGCTCTGATTGGACTAATCCCAAAACGCCCCGCCCTACTTTTGACAGATGCTTAGCAGTCCCTCCCCTGCACGTGGCCCAGCCAGAGGCTGGCTGCTCCCCTTCCCTACTCGCCCCCCCACCTCCCCCAGCTTGGAGTAAAAAGGTTCCCTCTCGTCGCCTTGGGTCGGGAGCTCTCAGCTTCCATTGCAGCTGGGGCGGCCGGACAGGGCTTTGGGGAGACCCCCAAGTGCGGGAGGAGGTGTTCCCAGGGCCCTGAAACCTTCCAGACCTGTTCAGTGTAAACCGCCTCGGGCTTGTGTCAACATCCGAAGCCAGAGACTGGCGGCGGCTGGGGACAGACTTCGTCTAAGGAGACCGGAGGGTGGGGAATGGAGGGGTCCATAGGGTAGGCAGAGAGATCCCAGGAGGCTTCCTGAGACTGAGAAATAAGGAAAGTCTGTCTTGGGAGGGATCGGAATTAGAGGCTGTAAGGGGCCCAGGACTAGCGTGGGGCTAAGTGGAGCCTGGGTACTTCGCCATCCCCGCCCACTTGCCTGCTCTCAGATCCATGGCGAGAGGAGTGGTTGGGTTGGAAGGGGATGAGAAGGCGTGGGCTGCTGACTACCGCATCTTTTTCCTCCCTACTCAGTTCCTCCTCACCCTCCTCTGATTTGGGGTGAGATACGGGAGGAGGGTCACATCTTGTGACTCATCCCCTTTTCTGTCCCCACCCCCGCTGGGGCCCAAGAAGGAAAGGCTTAGAGACTCGACTGTGGCTCTCTCGTTTCCATAGCAACCGTGCGGTTGTTTTCGCGGATCCATATCAATCGTGGACACTTTTAACCCCTGAGGCCCGGGTCTGAGCCTCGGGGAGGGAGACAGATGGGGGTACAGCCCTCCCCCTTCCTCGCGACTCTGGGAAGGTCAGGGAGGGCAGGCGGGGCGCGTTCTTGTAGCCCAGCCTCACTGGCCACTCGGTCCCCACCTGAAACCCCGCCTGCCACTCCGCCTCAGCCGAGCCAATCAACGCCTAATCTGCCCAGAACGAGGCGGGGCTTATGCAAATCGTGTCGCCTCCGACAGACGCATAGTGATACAAGAGCTGGGAGGCGGCTCCGGCGCGGACCTTGGAGAACCTGGCGGCCGGCCCGCGAGCCAGTCTCGGTCCCCACGGCCCGCCGAGGCTCAGAGTCATCCAGCGACCCGGCGCTCGGCCTCAGGTAACGCGGGCAGGGCCGGGAGGAGGCCCTTGTCCCCTCCCCCTCCACTCTCCATTCCCATCCTCGTCTTCTGCCCCACTCTGATCCATCTCCCTGACCCCTGGTTCCACCATAGGAGGCAGTATATGGAGAGCCCGCCCCTGGCCAGAGGATTCCTTCCCACCCCCCCAGTCCATTCCAGATCCCACAGGTCCCAGGGAAGGAGGCAGAAGCGTGTCCTTACTCTCAGAGCAACCACTGCTTTGGCGCCCAACACACACACACACGCACATACACGCACACACACACACACACACCTGGGGTCGCAGTGTTGCTGGTGCCAACGAAGGAACCCATCACTCTCCCTCCTTTGGAAATGGGAGATCGCCCCAGCCCCATGGCAACCACCCACCTCCACAGGTAGCCCTCACCGCACACCATCCAACCCCACCAAGAGGTCACTGCACTTCACACCACAATGTCGCTGGCCCCCAAGACAGCCTCTGCCTCCACAGAGAGCCCACTCCCACTTCACGTTGTCGCCTCAGACTGTCCGCACCTCCAGCTCTCAAGCTGACAGAGCTCATAGCATACTTGTGGGAGGGAGGAGGCTCCCACATCCAGTTCTCTTCCTTGAGACACTCTCTCAACAGCCCCCCTGCCCAGGGTCTCAGTGTGAGGCGCAGGCCTCTTTTGCCTGGTGGGAGGATGAACCAGGGACAACACCCCCAACAGACCGTCAAGGTCCCACCCAGCCTCCTCCATTCCCCCAGCCCTCAGCCCTCACGGCCAAAGCACCAAGTCTTCTCATTCCACCTCTCAAATATCTAACTCATACCCTTCCTGGACTTCTGGCATCCAGCCGCTCCCTCTCCTATCTTCCTGTGGCTCCACAGGGACCATGACAAAGCTCCAGGTGTGCCTTGCCTAAGGCAGGCTGAACCTGGAGGGCAGAAGAGCCAGGCTCAGATCTTGCCTTTGCCTCAGTGGCTGTTTGACTTAGGCCAAGTCACTTTCTTCTCTGATCTTCCACCAAATGGGGAATTCAGGGGTGGGGTTGGTGTGGACAAGACAGAGTGTGGAGTTGATGAGATGATCTTGGACAGCTTTCCAGCACTGACATACTCTGGTTCTGTGGCTGATTATGAGAAAACAGGGCCCTTTTCCTCTTTCCCTGAACCTTTAGGACATTTGAGAGAGGAAGCCTCAGGGACTTTAGTCCTCACTGAAAGGACATTGCTTCTTTCCCAGGCCTGAGTATGGACCACCCCCTCCCACACACTTTCCAGACCCAGGCTTCTTCTCAGCTTTTAGGAGTCCCTCCTAGGTCATCAGCCCGCATGACATGGGCAGGTTCAGGGTAGAGGTATTCAACAGGACCTACCCTTTGTTTGTCATCCCCTGTTTCTCAATAATAAGGGGAAGGAGAAGACCTGACTGTTGCTGCTATGGCCGCTGCTTGGAGAAGAGCAAAGGAAGGAGAGGAAAGAGAAAAATCTCCTGACCAGGGAGCTGTTGTCACCATAGCAACAGTCTCAGCACCAGCTCCTCTGAAGCTGGGTGAGGGTGTGGGATTATTGCCTTCCTCAGTCCCTCCCACCCTTCCTGCCACCTCTCCCTCTGGAGCCCACACTCCTGGGCCCTGCCCTCTGAAAGTAGCTTCTGAGCCCAGAGGGACAGCGGCTTTGTGTATGGGGCAGTGCCAGCTCCTTCAAGGCTGGAGGGCAGCCCTCAAGAGGAGCCTGCCCATCTTCAGCATGGCGGCAGCTGCAACAGGACATGCCCCCAGTGGGTTCTGGCCTTCACCTTTCTGCTGACGGGCTCTACTTGACCTTGGGTGAACTCTTCCTTTCCCCATTGTCTCTAAGGTGCCATGGCAGGAGAACACAGATAAACAAACCAGCCAGCCATCATCCCAAGGAGAAAAAAGGGGGTTCTGCCTCTCCCATATAATCCATGAAGGGACATTCATTAAACATGTCTGTTCCAGACATGGCCTTTAGGTCTCTGCAGGGCAGTTCTGTCCCGTCACAGAGAGCAGAATGGAAACCTGTGCGGGGCAGCTACAAGAGGGCACGATAGGAACAGTGGGAGAAACACTTTTCTCACTGGCCCAGCTGCTCCCAAGAAGGCTGGGTTACATCAAGTAGGGATAAACTCTTTGCCATGGAGCAAAAGGTCTAGAGAACTTTTCCTGGCTCAGGCAAGAATTTAATGCAAAGGTCTCCCCCAAATCAGGCTCTATTCCCGAATTCTAGAGCGCCAGGTGAGGGTCAGAGGACCCTGGAGTCTATGCACGTGTGGGCTCAACTCCATGCCCAGAATGCCAAGTCCATGCTGCTGACTGTCTACTCTCCAAGCTGGAGGAGGCTGATCATAAGGCAGTGGGCTTCAGTCAGGCCCGAAGGCTGATTATAGCTGCATCAGCCCGGAAGGGCAGAAAGGCTATTAGGGAAGATGAAAACAGCCAAGCAATAGTTGAAATAGGTTCTGGCTTGAAAGTACGTAGTTGAGAGGGGAGCAGTGGGAGGTGAGGCTAGACAGGTAGGCACCTTGACATCAGATTCTAGAGGACTCTGGAGTTTGAGGGGGCCCATGGGCAAGGCCACCATCTATCTCTAGTTTATATTGTACTCTTGGGCAATAACAGAAAAAACATCCTCTTGGGACAGAGGAATCAGAAAGAAAGGCACTCCCTCCAAGGCAGTTGAGCTCAGGGGCATGGCTTGGCAAAGCAGTGCCCCAACTGGCTTTCAGCCCCCTCCACTGTGCCCCTGGCCCTGGCTATGACAGAGGACAGAGTGAAGGTTTCGGGAGCACTTCAAAAGGAAGAACACTAGGACTTATAGCAAGTTGGACTTAGAGATAAGGGAGAAATTAAAGGTAACTAGGAAAGAAGGAAGGGCCATGGAAAGAGAAGGATCATCACAGGTTGAGGGCGAGTCTGGTTGTGGATGTGCTGAATCAGAGGTGCTGGTGTGCCACCCCAAGGGATAGATATTTCCTGGGTATCAGATACCATGACCTAGAGCCAACAAGATGGTCCTATTAAGGCCAAGAGGAAGATCAGAGCTATGGCTTCCTTGGAGGGTGGGTGGAAGTCTTTGCTGGACAAGAGTAGCCATGACTTGGAGTGGGTAGTCCAGGCAGGTGATGTGGATTCAGCCTGGGTTCTCATCCCCTTCCACTAGCTTACTGTGTAAGTCTGAGCCAGCTTTCTCTTTTCTCTGAGTTCCAACTTTCACTAAAATACAGGGATGATCTTAAAAAGGGCATCTCCAGCTTTGGCTGGCAGTGCCCTTTAAGATCTAAGAGCAATAGAAGGAATGAGGCGAAATGAAGGAGGAGGCATAGTCTTGCTGGGCGTGGGGTCAAATAGGGGCCGAGAACACGTATGGCCCCAGGAGACAGAAAGTGGTTTGAAGGCAGCACGGGACAGGGAAGAGAAAAGGGGCAAAAGATGAGAGCCATACAGACACCATCACACACACACACACCCACACACACACTCCACGCGCACTCAGGCAGATTTGCAGTCTCATACACTGACGTGCTCCCACCCACACCCAGCTCCTTACACAGACACTCAGGCACATCCCACAGGAGACAGAGAGAGAAGCTCTGCCTCCCCCATCAGACACCTCCACCTCTGGGTTCATGAGCATCCTTGACTATATCCCGAGCCTTCTGTGTGCTTTGGACTGGAGGAAGGGGCGGCTGAGGATGGAGTCTGACTCCTGCCCAGGGGTGTTCCAGATGCATCCTTGACTCTGGCCCCAGGGCAGCTGCTTTGGTCCCCACAGTTCCAGGTTCCCAAAGACGGTGTGCCTCCCTTGGGAGCATATGGGATTCGTCATCCTCTGGGGGTGGTAAGTGGCAGAGGAAGTTGTTGCCCCCCCACTGGTCTCTGATCTTCCTCAAGGCCTGGCAGAGGAATCGGAGGCCCAGAGATATCCTGTAACTCACTTGAGGTCCCGCAGCAAGAGAGGGGGCATGGAAACAGCTGATCTCAGATCTCATTGTCTAGGACACTCTCACCAGTAAGGATGAGAAGCCACACTGGTGGAATTCCTGCTGTGGCACAACAGGATCAGCGGCGTCTTGGGAGCACTGGGACACAGGTTCCATCCTTGGCCTGGCACAGTGGGTTAAGCATCTGGCATTGCTGCAGCCATGGCTTAGTCTTGACTACAGCTTGGTTCAGATCCCTGGCCCGGGAACTCCATATGCTGCAGTGCAGCCAAAAAGGAAGGAAGGAAGGAAGGAAGGAAGGAAGGAAGGAAGGAGAGAGAGAGAGAGAGAGAGAGAGAGAGAGAGAGAGAGACAGAGAGAGAGAGAGAGAGAGAGAGAAAGAAAGAAAGAAAGAAAGAAAGAAAGAAAGAAAGAAAGAAAGAAAGAAAGAAAGAAAGAAAGAAAGAAAGAAAGAAAAAGAAAGACAGACACTGCACTGGCAAGCAGTGAGCCGTGCAAGTGGAATTCCTTCTGCCAGCCTGAGGGCTTCCTTTTCCAGAGTGCCTTTAGGACAGGCTACCCTGCAGCTGGGGTCTGGCCCCCTTCCAAAGAGATTCCAGGCAGGTCAAACTCACCTCCCAGGCCGCGTCCTGGGAAACTCAGTCTCTAGAGGGACAATCTTGCCAGGAAGGTCTGACAAGAATGTCCACCCAGGCTTCAGGGCCTGGCAGCCACTCCACCCAGGCTTCCTGGGGAGAGCGTGTACCTCCCTCTGCAAAAACTTCCCCAGGTGCCAGCCACCTGAGGGGCTTGTGTTCCCGCTGGGGACTGACCCTACATCCTCTCCAAAACTGCAGCTGCCTCAACCCCTCTGTCCCTCTCCCCGCACCCCCCCGTCTAGTTAGTCGGAAAGTCCTGTCAGTGCCCCCTCATCAGTCCATCCACATCCCTCCACAACCACTATCCTAGGGTCATTGTCCCTCCCCTGAACTATGGAGCAGGACCCTCTCTGCTCTCCCTCCCTGCCCCCACCCAGGTCATCTTGCACACGGTCGCCAAAGGAACACATTCCTTCTCTCTGGGTCCCCAGCACCTAGTTCAGGACCTACCATATTATAAACAATCTCTAAGCATTTGTGGAATGAATGTGGTCTTCCTACCCTTTGCTTTAAAACTCCAGGAGCTTTTGTCCTCTATGGTTAAAGGCCAAACTCCTCGGCATGGTGTGAAGGCCCTTTACAATCAGCCATCCACATCTTAGACCCAGTTATGAGTAAGTGAAAGTTGGTTCATGTCTGCTTTACCCCCCTCAGTAGCACAGGGCCTAGCACACCGTCAGCCTCAATAAGTGCTCAGGGAATGAATGAATGAATGAATGAATAAAAAACAGAATGCAGAGTTCCTGTTGTGGCTCAGCAGGAACAAACCTAACTAGTGTCCAGAGAATGAGGGTTCGATCCCTGGCCTCACTCAGTGGGTTAAAGATCTGGTGTTGCCATGAGCTGTGGTGTAGGTTGTAGATGTGGCTCAAATCCTGCATTGCTGTGGCTGTGGTGTAGGCCGGTAGCTAGCCTAGGAATTTCCATATGCTGCAGGTGCAGCCCTAAAAAGACAAAACAAACAAACAAACAAAGCCAGAATGCAATCAGGGTCATCAGTGCTTCTGGCTAGGCCTTCTATTTGAACAGAGGAAGAAGGGAGAGAAGCTTCTTATTGGGGTGGCCTGGAAGGCCCTGAGGAAGAACTTGGAGGAGAGAGCCAGGGGAGCACACGAGGACCTTGCCTGATAGGAGAGGAGCCTCTAGGGTGGGTAGGGGCTGAGTGCGGAAAGCGCTGAATAGCAAGGAGAGGACTGAGACTCTATTCTGTAGGCGTAGGGAGATGGAAGGTGTAAAGAGGGTCGAAGAGGATGAAGATGGGGGCACTTAGGCTGGTCAGGGAGGAGGGGGGAAGCTGAGACCTGGAAGCCTGGAGATCCCGGCTGTCAGGGGAGGAAATCTGCTGTAGAGAGAGGAGACCCTGTGATGAGGGAGTGTCCTGAGGGGAAGGCCCTCCACTTTGTGGGGAAGGGGGCAGGAGGGGAGGCAGGAGCTCCTGTAGGAAGGGGCGTGGTGAAAGGACAGAGCCCAGTTGTTGGAGGTGGGGGTTGTTGGGGGCAGGGGTGGTAAGAGCAGGGAGCCGGGAAGGGTCCTGGCTGTGAGAATGTGGAGTTTTTTTTTATGGGAGGCGGCTGCTATGAAGAAAGGGAACCCTTGTCCTACAGAGACTTGGGGAAAGGCTGCCGCGGTGAGGGCCTTGCCCCGGACCAAAGTGAGGGAGCCCCTTGTCCCCCAGGCCCTGCCATGGGGAAGACCAACAGCAAGCTGGCCCCAGAGGTGCTGGAAGACCTGGTTCAGAACACCGAGTTCAGCGAGCAGGAGCTGAAGCAGTGGTACAAGGGCTTCCTGAAGGACTGCCCCAGCGGCATCCTCAATCTGGAGGAGTTCCAGCAGCTCTACATCAAGGTGGGCGGGGCCCTGCTCAGGGGGGCGGAGCCAGACGCTCCAGGGGCGGGCCGGACAGGCGGGGGCGGGGCCAGGCATCCAGGGGGCGGGCTGGACCAGTAGGGTGGGCCAGGAGGGCTGGGCTGGCGCGGCGCTCTAACCCCGGCTGCGTTCCCGGCTTCAGTTCTTCCCGTACGGCGACGCCTCCAAGTTTGCGCAGCACGCTTTCCGCACCTTCGACAAGAATGGCGACGGCACCATCGATTTCCGGGAGTTCATCTGTGCCCTTTCGGTCACCTCCCGCGGCAGCTTCGAGCAGAAACTCAACTGGGCCTTTGAGATGTACGACTTAGACGGCGACGGGCGCATCACGCGCCTCGAGATGCTGGAGATCATCGAGGTGCGCTGGGGAGGAGCCGGGAGGCCGGAGTGCGCTGTGGTGACGCGCTCCGAGGCTTCGCAGTGTGTGGGGGCGAGTTCGGGGGGGGGGGGGGGGCGTCTCTGGCACTGCCCTCTCCAGCCACATCACTCAAGCCTCAGGAGCCCCTTCGCTGCCCTGCACCCTTCCTGGATCCAGTGGCTAGCATTGGTTAGCAGAGTAGGAGAGCTTTTGTGCTAAGTGCTTTATCCCACAATTCTAGGGGGAGGTAATGCTGGAAACCTCATTCTACAGATGAGGAAATGTTACCAAGTGGCGTTCGAGATTCCAGTCTAAGGAGTCTGATTCCGGAGTTCTTAACTCATTATTCTTTCAAGAAATATATATATAGAGTGCCTATGACGGACCTGGTCCTGTTTAAAGTTCCTGCTTACGGAATTCCCTTCGTGGCTCGGTGGAAACGCATCTGATTGGGATCCCTGAGGACGCAGGTTTGATCCCTCGCCTCGCTCAGTGGGTTAAGGATCCGGCGTTGCCGCGAGCTGTGGTGTAGGTCATCACAGACGAGGCTCAGATCCCTCGTTGCTGTGGCTATGGAGTAGGCTGGCGGCCACAGCTCCGATTCGACCCCTAGCCTGGGAACCTCTATATGCCGCAGGAACGGCCCTAGAAAAGGCAAAAAGACAAAAATAAAAATTAAAAAATTAAAAATAATAAAGTTCCTGCTTATGAAGTTCCCTTCGTGGCTCAGTGGAAACGCATCTGATTAGGATTCCTGAGGACGCAGTTTCGATCCCTGGCCTCCCTCAGTGGGTTAGGGATCTGGTGTTGCTGTGAGCTGTGGTGTAGGTCACAGACGAGGCCCAGATCTGGTGTTGCTGTAGCTGTAGTGTAGGCCAGCAGTTCAGCCCCTAGCCTGGGAACCTCCATGTGCCCTGCTTGTGGCCCTAAAAAAAGAGTCCAAAAAAAAAAAAAAAAGTTCCTGCTTACATGGGACATTCCTTATGGTGAGAAAATTTAACAATAGCAAAACCTATGCTATGTCAGCAGCAAGTGTTATGAAGAAGATAAGCAAAATGAAGTAGGAGAGAAAGTGATGGAGGAAAAGCAATTTTATATAAGGTGAAATGTGATCAGCAACCTGGATAAGGTGAGGGAGCTGACCTAGTAGGTGTCTGGAGGAAGGGTGGTCTCTGCATGGGGAACAATAAATGCAAAGACCCCTGAGGTTAGTTAGCCTGTGTATCCAGTGTTCAAGGAGTGTCCAGGAAGCCAGGGTGGAAGGATAGACGTGAGCAAGGAGAGAGTGATAGGAAGGGGGTCAGAAAAGTAGCCAGGAATCCGTCTGTCAGCATCATAGTCTGGGGTAGAAAGTTGACTTTCTCCTGAGTGAGATGGGAAGCCCTTAAGGTCTCTGTCTATACTCTGTGTGGAGAATAGACCGAGGGGGTGGAGAGCAACAGAAGCAGGGAGACCAGTTCAGAGACTTCTGCAACAGTCCATCGGGAGCGGGTAGAGGTGACAACCATGGAGGAGCAGGGGAGGTAGTAGGAAGAGGCTGGATATTGGACTTACTGCAAAATTATGGCTGACAGGATTTGCTGAAAGATTGGCTATGGGTGTGATAAAAGGGGAGTCAAGAAGAGTGTCATGGGTTTTGGCCCGAACATCCAGGAGAATGAATTTTCTATTTTCTGAGACAGAGCATGCTGGGGCAGGAGCAGTTGGGAGCAGATGAAGAGTTGGGTATTAGACATGTTTTGGTGTGAGATGCTCACTAAATACCCAGTCTTTTTTTTTTTTTTTTGTCTTTGTTGAGGGCCGCACCTGAAGCATATGGAGGTTCCCAGGCTAGGGGTCGAATCGGAGCTGTAGCCACCAGCCTACACCACAGCCACAGCAACGTGGGATCCAAGCCTCGTCTTCAACCTACACCATAGCTCACGGCAATGCTGGATCCTTAACCCGCTGAGCGAGGCCAGGGATCGAACCCGCAACCTCATGGCTCCTAGTCGGATTCGTTAACCACTGAGCCACGACGGGAATTCCTAAATACTCAGGCTTAATGAGCATTCATCACCTCCCAGTATCCTTGCCATCTCCCAGTGTCCTCCATGCCCACTGCGGGACGTCTTTCCTTCACCCCAAATTCTCCTAGCCCCCAGTGAGTGTTCATACCTCCCTCCTTGCCTCACCAGGCTATCTACAAGATGGTGGGCACCGTGATCATGATGCGCATGAACCAGGATGGGCTCACACCCCAGCAGCGTGTGGACAAGATCTTCAAGAAGATGGACCAGGACAAGGATGACCAGATTACACTGGAGGAGTTCAAGGAGGCGGCCAAGAGTGACCCGTCTATTGTGCTGCTGCTGCAGTGTGACATGCAGAAGTAGAGGCTGGTGAGGGGCAGGGCCCCTGGCCAGGAGGGGCGTGGCCACCTCCCAACCCAGTGACCTCTCTGGCTGGCCCTTCCTAGGGGGAGGGGGACTCCAGCCTCACTCTCTGGCCCACCCACCCCTCTGCCCAAGCCCTTGCTCCCCTCAGTCAAGATCCTTGAGGGACCACCTCACCCTGGAATCGAGACAGATCCTCAGGTATCCTATGGTCCAGCCCCAGCCCCAGTCTTGGCCCACAACTACCATCTACTGGGCATAGGGGAGTTTTTGCCCCAAAGTGTAGGGTAAAGGAGGGGGGGCTGGGTTCTGCTGTGAAATTCTGTTCTTCCTGGGATTGTGCTTTATAGGATGTGGTCCCACAGACCTCAGTTAAAGGGCCAAATTGGGTCTGTCCTTTGCTGAGGACCCAGATCCCTTCAAGGTGGTCTGTGCCCTCCCCCCACAATTCTACCTGGCCCCTCCGGCCCCCGCCTTTGGAGTGTTCATTCAGTCCTTTCTTCAGCTAACCTTTATCAAGCACCTGTTCAAGGCCAGGCACCTCTAGGTGCTAAGGCTGTGGTAGTTTACAAGACACATTCTGTGCCCTCTGGCAGCTCATAGGTAGTGGTCAGGGTCTCAGACAGGGATGTCAAACATGGGTGAGTAGAGGATGCAGTCAGGCTGGTTAGTTTGAGAAGAACTATTACATCTTTCCCTTCGGCTTCATGCAGAGCTATAGGAGGATGAAATGAGAAGTGTTTGGAAGTCTAAGAACCGTGTCAGTGGAAGTTTTAAGAAAAACTGAAATTTATGTAATCCTTATTTTTATAGTACCCTTTTAAAAGAACTAAAATCCTTTATTCATTGAGGATATTAAACATACTTTATATTACTGGGTTTCTTGTAAAATGATTAAATGAATATGGAAAATGCTAATTTTCAGGGGGAAAAAAAGAGCTGAGAAAAAAAGAGAAAATACAACCCAACTTACCAGATGACACTTTTTCTTATCAGGCTAAGCCCTGAGCTGTCACCATCAGCAGCTTCTGCTACTTCCTTTTTCATGATCTTTTTCAGTTCAGTGAGCAAGTCTCTACTGTGCACTTATTCTGGTTGGATGCTGACTTCAGAAACAGAAAATACAAGGTTTGCCGAGAGGGAGATGAGCGTAGTTCCCACAGCTGGATTTGGTCTAGTTTAAGGATGGGTTTATTCTTTCTCTGCTATTGAAGCAGAAGGAGCTAGAAGAGGACCAGCCGACCACTGTTCAGGCTGCCAGCATTTATGGACCAAATGCTTGAAAATGTGCTGGGCGTGCTCCACTTGAAAGGCTTTTTCTAATCCCAAATCCTAAATCTGCCAGGTATTTCATCATCTTCCAAATGCGCTGGCTTTGCTTTCCAATGTTTGCTTTCCAATTTTGGATCCACGAGCTATACAGCTGCATGCTTTGACTGCCAGAAAATTAATCCTGCTTCTTCATCAAGTCTTTCACATTACTTTCTTCTGTACTTGTAATCAGAAATTAGCTTTGATGCGCAGTGACTGTGGATTTCCTCTTGAACTACTGGGGAAAACAGTCTAGTACACAGGTGCCATCAGCCCAGGGTAGGAGCAGGGAATGATTGCTGGGTCGAGGGTGAGTGGTGGTCATGCAGGACTGTATGTGTAGGAAAGAGATGCAACATACCTCTTACTTCTGAGTGCGCACCTGTCCTCCCTCTCTGCAGGTGGAAACTCTTGGGGATGATGACCTTTGGTCTCAAACTCTATCAGACCTTCCTTCTTGCTGCCCCTGGAGGTAGCAAGTTCACTGAGTTGTCACCTTCTTTCTATCCCTCTGCCTATGACCAGCCACATGATAAGGCTGGGGAACTCACATCCTTGGGCAATAGCCAGCAGGCTTTTATTCAAGGGATAATATCTCAAGGGATGTTCCATTGCTCTCAGGAGCTGGCTGTTAGGTGTGTCTTATGCTCTCAGCACCAGGGATACATAGGGACTCAACTGCCCAGCTCAGCTGAGACTTCCAGTGGAAGGCTTTTTACAAAGTGGGGAAAAAACTACCCGTCAAACGTTGACTCTAACCTAATTCACAATCACACAGAACTTCATGGCTTTCCAAGGCTTCCCATCAACCACATCTCATTTTATCCTCCCATCCTAGGGAAATAGGGATTTTTCATTCCATTTCTCCAGACTTGGGAACCGAGGCACAGAATGAAGTTCCTTGTACACAAGCATGGTCAGGAGGTGGCACAGTGCCAAGACTTGAACCCAAGTCTCAGTGAGGGTTTCTTCCCCTCAGAGTCTCTTCCCTGCTCATTCCTCTGACTCTGAGTTGTGCAGAGGTTTGACTGCAGGGCAAGCTAAGTTGGTTTGGGTCTTTTACAAGCTTCCTGCTAAGACGATTCTGAGGGTGTAGTCTTCCAAAAAGAAATAGGAGCTTGGTTGCCGCTCCTACATTCTCAAGCATCTTATTTTCTGCTTCTGGGCAGCTCTGCTTACAGGTCAGTGCTGTCCTAGGAGGTCTCTGCCTCAACCCTGGGAGCATCTTGCACTGTCTTTACTGCCATCTTCCTCCTTAAGAGAATTTTTTTTTTCCCATCTGGTGGCAAAATTCTACCCATGAGGGCATGTTTGATTACTCCATGCTTCTGGACACATACCCATGGGTGATATTTGCTGGTCAGGCCAAAGATCCTCAGACATCCTAGCAGTGTGACCACATCATGCCAGGCTGGGAACTGGGACCACTGTGTTGCTGATGGGAGGAGCCACAGATGGGCCAGACCTTGCTCCCACATATTCCTGGATGTCCCAGGGACCATGTGCTTGGGAATTCCTGTGGTAGAGCACTGGCCCTGCCTTGAGAAGGGAGGCAGGCCTCCCATCCTGCCCCAGCTGAGAGGGACTTGCCATAGAGCATAAGATTAGCAGACACTGAAGTATGACTTGCACAGATACAAAAATATGCAGACAGTTAAAACGCTGATATAGCCAAACTCTCCTTTGAAGTTGTGCATCTTCTAGCAGCATCTCTGTGAATCACAAAGTCCCCAAATCTGCCTTCTGACTGTATTCTGTCCTCATTCATCCTTTTGGAGTAACCCCTTATTTCTTATCTCTAAAAATCATCAGCAAGGATGACTTCAGATGGCCTCTCTAGTTTTTTGAGCTGTAGTCAGGATTATATGGCTGACCTTTAAATCAAAAGGAAAAAGGAAGCCCGTAGGCAACAGAAGTGAATCTTCTCCAGACAATGGCAGAGTCTCTAGAGGTAGAAATTCACTCTGCTGCAGAGAGAAGAGGAGGGGAGAGAAGAGAGAGAGAGGGAGAATAAGGGAAGAAGCCAGGCAGGATAGTAAGCTGATACTGTAAATATTTTTACAGAAAAATTTACTAAAGCAACAAATATTTCCTGAAGCTCAACCCTGGGTGAGGCTTTGTGCTGTTTTAGAGATCACTGTGGGGCAAGAATACATTTCTTACATATCTTATTCATCAGTTTTGAGAAAAATAATTCAAATCTGTAATTGAAAAATCTCAGAAAAACATGGGATTTTTCTTTCTAAAATTTTCAGGGTTTTCTTTTACCTTCGCCAGAGTGTGGGGACAGGACTGGGCCTCCCAGGGGCTATAGCCCTTTCTGCTTGGTGAAGGCTGCAGGAGTGTGGAGGCCTGGAGAAGTAGGGGGCAGAGGGGGCCCTCCCAACTTGTTCTCCAGTGTGGCCCCTTGTCCCCTTCAGCTGTGCTGCTCCTGGCTGTGCCTGCAGTGACTGCCTCACTGTTCAACCTTGTGTTGTGTGGTGTGCTTATTTTTCACTGACAGTGAATAAAAGATGTGACCGTGCTGAGAACTCCCTCTTTTTTTTTTTTTTTTTGGTCTTTTTGCCTTTTCTAGGGCTGCACCTGTGGCGTATGGAGGTTCCCAGGCTAGGGGTCCACTTGGAGCTGTAGCCGCCAGCCTATGCCAGAGCCACAGCAATGCAGGATCTGAGCTGTGTCTGCGACCTACACCACAGCTCATGGCAACGCCAGGTCCTTAACCCACTGAGCAAGGCCAGGGATCGAACCCGAAACCTCATGGTTCCCAGTCAGATTTGTGAACCACCGCACCACAATGGGAACTCCAAGAGCTCCTTCTTTTCCCTAAGATGAGAAGGGGCTTGGAGATGGAGAAGAGGCCTGGGGGAGCTCACACACTGGGGGGAACTCCGCACCCTCCTAAGGTCAGTCCTCCTGTTCTAGCAAGGACTCCGATTGTATGGATCAGAGATCCACTGGAGCAAGTTCAAAGAAAGGGGTGAGCAGATTACAAGGGACCCTGAAGGTGGAAATACCAGAATGGCTGGCCCTCTAAAGATCAGGAACTCGCTGGAGTTCCTGTCATGGCTCAGTGGTTAATGAACCTGACTGGTATCCCTGAGGACGTGGGTTTGATCCTTGGCCTTGCTCAGTGGGTTAAGGATCTAGCGTTGCCATGAGCTGTGGTGTAGGTCAAAGACACGGTTCAGATCCCTCATTGCTGTGGCTGTGTTGTAGGCCGGCAGCTGCAGTTCCAATTCAACCCCTAGCGTGGGAACCTCCATATGGCATAGATATGGCCCTAAAAGCACACACACAAGAAAAGGAACAGGAACTGGCAATGGGGCCTCTTCCTGTTCATCCCTGGGCCTCATGGGCTCATCCTTTGGTGATATTCACATCTATGCTCTTTTCCTTGGTTTCTCTTCAGATGGCCTGGTTTCCTTGCCCTAAGTGTCTGCATCCCCAACTCTGTATCCAGAGTCACTAGCAACTGGCAACCCACTTCTGTGTCTCTTGATTCAGTTCTCAAGGGAAAGAATCTGATTGGTTCAACTTAGCTTTGGGTGGAAGCCCTTGGTCCATTCATCAGTGGTCAGACTGGATGCTAATCTGTGGGGCCTGTGGGCAGAGCAGTTCCCCCCAGAAGGGAGCCCGTGGCAGCAGACCTTGGACTCAGTTTCTCCCTCTGTCCAATGGAAGGCATCATAAGAGCCCGAGTGGACAATGGGCAGCAGGGAGAAAGGCTGAGAGCCAGGATTATAATTAGTCCATCTGCTGCCCTTTGCACAAATTAAGAAAAGCGCCCTCTCCCCTCTTTGAGTGGAAGCAGCCCCATAACTCTGCAGCTGAGCTAGTGGATGGCACCTTTGGGCTAATGAGAAAAAAAATACCCCTTTTCTTAACAAATACAGCCTTGTGGGACTACAGAGCACAGGTTGGCAGGTGGCCCACAGCCCGGATTTCAGCCCCTACCTGCCCTCCTGGTTAGGGGTATTATGTGGTACAGACCCTGTTCCACCATCCACAGGAGCCCAGAGCCCTGCGACCCCCTACCCCGACCCAAATGTGGGAACGGGTTGGTGGTGAAGGATTTTAATCAGAACACCCTCCAATAGCCAGAGAGGCACTCAGTGGCACCTGGAGGTGCCTGCTTCCTCCTGAAACACTCAATTACCTTTACAAGGGTTTTCTCAAGGACGCTCGGAGGGGGTCAGCTCCCTTGGCAGGAAGCAATTAGGACAGAGGAAGGAGGCTGACCTGGCCTCAGGGCATCCATGAACCTAAGGAGGTGACTCAGAAGCATGAGAATGGGGGCTGCTATTTCCAGCTGAAACCACCCTGTTCCTGCCTGTCTTGAGGTCACAGGGCAGTCCACCTCCTGCTTTCAAGCTTGCCTTCTGCGCCATCTGCCACAGAGGAACCAGAGTGATCTTCCTAAAGCACAAACCTGGCCATGTCAACACTCCCATGTCCCCCCTCTTCCCTCAGTATAATAAGCTTCTTCCCTGGCGGCCCTGCATGATCTGTCACCTACTGATCTCAGAAACCTGAGCTGCCCCCACCTCCTCCTCCTGCGCTTGAGTCCCCCTGAATTGTCCTCCATTTATCTAAGCCATCTTCTAGGTTCCATGGCTTGTGCACAAGCCACCACCCCTCCTTGGGCCCCCCATCCCCCTGTCTCAATGATCTCCTCCTCTGTGAAGCCATCCCAGACCTCAAACGATCTGCCCCTCATGGCTACACAGTCCGTCATAGTTACCAAACAGCTTCCTATGTGATTCCCTGTCAGCGGAGCCAAACACATATTTAAGTGTTTTTGTTTGTTTGTTTGTTTTTTTCTTTCAAAAAGACAAGGGAACGAAGGTTCAGATAACAGTAAAGCTGGGACTTGAACTCAGGTCTCCTGACTTCAAGGCCCCTTGAGGCGCTCTCATCTAAGGGAGCAAATCCAAATCAGAATGAGGAAAGACAGGTAACAAACCTTGAACTCTCAGCTTCAGAGGAGGGAGGGTCTTGCTTGGGAGGCCAGGAGGTGGAGGAGGAGAAGGGGAGGGGCAGGTAAGGGATGAAGGGAGGTTTCATAGAGGAGGGGGCTTCCACCTGTGGTCTTGCTAAAGACCAGCCAATAGGGCTGCCCAGGGGAGCAGTTCAAGTGTAGGAATCCCGAGTCCTCTGCAGGTGGGCATCTCCCATGCTCCCCCACCCGCCATGGGAAAAGACGGCTTCTCAGCTTACCTGGTCCCAAATGAGTAACTCCAGAGAAGAAGGAGCCAAATCTCCCAGCATCCCTCTATAAGAGTGCGGGACAGGGCCCAACTCAGGGCACATGCCCATCTTGGCTCAATCACTGTGTCCAAGGAAATAGAGTTCTACAATTAGGCAGGTCTCGTCACATGCCTATTCTTGTGACCAGGGAGATAGGGAGGCAACGACTGTTATAAGAAGAAGAGGGTAGGAAAGGTTGCTAGCCAAGCAAATCCAATAGCCACCAACTTTTGAGGGGCATTTGTTGAAGTGATATAGAAAATCTCATGCAAATTTAGAGATGGGTATCCCAGGAGTTCTCACTGTGGCTCAGTGGGTTAGGAACCTGACATGGTGTCTATGAGGATGTGTATTCAATCACTGGCCTTGCCCAGTGGGTTAAGGATCTGGTGTTGCCACAAGCTGTGGCATAGGTTGCAGATGTGGCTCAGATCAGGCGGTGCTGTGGCTATGGCATAGGCTGCAACTGGAGCTCTAATTTGACCCCTAGCCTCGGAACTTCCATGTGCTTCAGGTGTAGCCATAAAAAGAAAAGAAAAAAAAAAAAAAAAAAGAGATGGGCACTACAGCCAGGCTTTGATTAGGGACTTGGGAAACTGTCAGGACCAGAAGCAGCCCCCTTTCAGGGCAGATGTTTTCTCTTTCATGGAGTCTCTGCTGTCCTCTGCACTTTTTTTTCCATCTTTATCTGCTGATGGGCTCATTCTGCTCACACAGTTTCTGCTCCCTCTTAGCTTTACATAGTGTATTAATTGCAGCTTGGGAAAGCCCATCCAGGTCTCTTAGAAGCCAACAGTATCTATCTCATAGCATTCTTATCTTCTATTCCTGTGGTTGACTCTCCAGCCCATTTCCCAATTCCAAATTCCTGAGGAAGAAGTTGATTGGCCCAGATCATCTTTTCAACCCAGGCTGCAAAGGTCAAAGGTCACTGGACAGCATGAGGATGGTTTACCTTTGTGTCAGGTACTCACTCCCATCCAAATAATGACCCTATACATTCTCTCCTCTTCTCTGAGGCACCTGAGAATAACTGACTCCTTCTTAGAGTTTCATTATGTATTGCTATGTAACAAGCCACCCCCAAACTTCATGCTTAAAGCAGCAAAAATATCATTTATCATGAATCTGTGGATTGGCTGGGCTCAGCTGGGAGGTTTTACTGCATCATGTGTTTTACTGCTGGGGTCACTCACCCTGTCGCATCCCAGTAGAAGCTGGACTGGGGCTGGAACAGTAAGATGGCCTCACTCTGCTGACAGATGCTGACAATTGCCTAGGAAACCACTGTTCTCTCCTGGCTTCTTATCCTCCAGGGCCTCTCTGCCTCTCCCTGTGATCTTTCCAGAAGGTTAGTCCAGACTTCTTTACATAGTAGCTGGCTTCCAAGAGGACAAAAATAGAATCTGCAAGGCCTCTAAGGCTTAAGCTTGGAAACCACATAGCATCACTCCTACAGCAATCTGTTGGTCAAAGCAAGACTCTTGGTCAACTCAGATGCAACTCCACTTCTGGATGGGAGGAGTGGTCCAAGTCACATTGTCAAAGGGCAGGGAGGATGGGGGAGAGTTTGGGGCCACATAGGGAAACATCTATGGAAACAATCTTCCAGGCCAGAACAAGGGCAAGTCTCAACATTACATCCTAAAGCTTTTGATTATTATTTCCTCTTTCCTCCCACACAGGGTTTGTTTGGTTCCTCCCAGGACATGGTGGAGGCTGGGCAGACTCCTCCATTCTGTACCCCATCCCAGTCAGATGTCCTCCAGGCTGGGCCAGTATTTTCTCCTGCTGCTCCCACATACCTGTGGGCACCTGTAGACACACAGAGATGGCTCTCTGCTTCTTGGTCTGTGCCTTAGGATGGGTGGCATTAGTTTCTGCCACCCTGGGCTCTGCACCAAGGAAGGCAATGCCCTGGAACTCCAGGAGGATGGTCCAAGATTCTTTAGTTCCCAGGCTCCTTTTCTATCATCCTTTAATCTAGCCATTTCTGGGCCTGTCACTAACCAAGCTCAGCAGGTGGGACCTGGGAGTGTGCGCCCCCTGCTGCGCATCAAGGGGCCAGCCGGTATCGAGGTTCAGAATCCCTCCGAGTCTCTCCGGTCTGGGTCCCCAGCAAGGCGGAGGGGAACCTGGTCTCTCCACCGACTTCCGGAGCCCCTCCGCAGTGGAAGGAAAAGCTGCCCGTCTGGGCCTTCCACTGTGCGCCCGGCTAGGAGCAGGTGGCTCCTGCTTGTGGATGGAGCTGTCCATCCACCACCTCCTCCCTCTCCGCGGAACCGTCTGAGGGAAGGAGCCGCCGCTCTGTGTACCAGAATCCTGGAATCAGGGGGGAAAGAAGGCGATTGGCTAACTTTTCATTTTCTTCTTTGGGGATCGCCATCCTAGGGGGGAAAAAAGTTGTCAGACCTCCGATCTCTCGGCATCCTGGAGCGCCGGCGAAGAATACGAGCCTCGAAATGCCGAATCCGCAGCAGTCCGCAGGCCCGGTTTCAGGCCCCCTCCTCTGGCGAGCCTGAAGGTTCTACCCCCAGTTCACTTCGGGCGTGAAGCGGTCAGCACAGGAGAGCTCAGCCGTCCCAGCCACAGCAGCAACACCAGGGCAACCAACCGAGAGGTAGAGTTGAACACCCAGCGGCCCCCCCACCCCGGCCTCCGGCCGGCCCGCACGCGCACTCTCCCGTCGCTGCCCGCCCCCTTCTCACGCCCGGGACGCGCCTCCCTCCCGCAGCCCAGCCCCGCCAGCTCCTCTCTCCGCTGCCGCCACCCGCTCCGCTCGGGCCGGGTCCAGCCGGAGCATGGAACCGGAGGAGCCCCGGGAGCTCCGCGAGCCCGGGCCGGGGGCAGAGACCGCCGCGGCCCCGCGCTGGGAGGAAGCCAAGACTTTCTACGACAACCTCACTTCCAAGAAGAAACCCAAATCGGTAAAAGCTGGGCATGGGTATGGGGGAGGGCAGGGGGAAGGTCACCGCGGGAGGGAGCGTCTGTCCTCTGGAGGGGGTCCCAGGGTACCCCTCCGGAAAGGGACGCACTTCCTCAGCACCAGAATGCGCCAGGCCCTTGGCGCAGGCTCGGGTTTATTTTGGGAGCTCGGCTCCGGTGGTTTTTTTCCCCGGGGCTCGGGTTCCACGCCAGGATCCCCCTCCCCCATGCTGTCATCAGGGCCCAGCTCCGGGCCGCCGCCAGCCTCTCCCCGCGCGGGCAGCCTGGGGCCCGTGGACAGCACTTGTTGGCAAAGTCAGCGACATCTACAGAAGCGCCCCGGGCTCAGGTTACCTGACTCTGATAACCCGGCTCCTGGCTGTACCACCCCCCACCCTCCTAGTTTCTGCCATCTGGGCGCAGAGCTCCGGACCCGAGCCTCTGCATTTGAGATCCGGCTCGGGGCTCTGCGCGCTGTAACCGGGGTGCCGGGGCTCTTAAGAGAAGGGAGCTGCACTGGGATCTGCGCTTTGCGCTCAGGGCTCTGCGTCCCTGATTCTGGAGTCCAGACACTGGACTTTGAGCCCCAGCTCTGATCTCCGCTCCCCTCACAGGGGAGCCCTTGCTGGCATCAGCATCTTGGGGACCCTCGTGGTCTTCTCAGCCCTCCAGGATGCACTCAGAGGAGGATCCTTATTGGACAAGTTCATGGTTGGTCCTTGGGCCTTGCTCACCCCAGCTTCCCAGATCTCAGAGCTTGGGAAGAGGATGGAGGAGAGAAAAGCTGGCTCAGAGTATCCTCCAAAGTGCCCCAGCCTGACCTTAAAGCATCTTGCTGCTTCCCTCCCAAACCCCTCCCATGAGGCCACCCTGTCAACAGTTATTCCCCCAGCACCTCCAGGCCTGCTCGGCAGTGGGGATTGAAAGATGAATTAGTCTGAGTCCTGCCTCAGGAGCTCAGAGTCCCTGAACATGGTGAGTGCTCAGATGAAAGACCCTAGCAGTGGGGAACATAGGGGCGGGAGTGACTGTCAATGCAGGAAGGCCTTTAGAGGTGGCCTTTGAGATGATCTTAAAGGCTGAGTAGGTGGACTTTCCCAGACAGAGGGGGAAACAGGATGGGCAAAAGGCATGGAAGTGTATTTGAAACTGAGCGAGAAACTGCAGCATCTTTAGGAGAGTCGGAGAGACGCCAGAGACCCACGGAGGGGCTCAAGTGCCATATTATTATGGAGTCTGGACCTTATTCAGTGGAGTTAGGGGTCTTAGAACTAGGTGCCATGGAACCCATGTATCAGGGGGTCTACCCACATGTGAAGCAAATTCATTTTCTTTCTTCCTCAAACTATATTTAACACAAGTAAAAATACGTGATAAGGGAGTGCCCATTGTGCCCCAGCAGTAACAAACCCGACCAGTATCCATGAGGACACGGGTTCGATCCCTGGCCTTGCTCAGTGGGTAAAGGATCTGGTGTTGCCGTGAGCTAGGGTGACCTATGGTTTAGGTCACAGATGCGGCTCAGATCCCACGTTGCTGTGGCTGTGACATAGGCTGGCAGCTGTAGCTCCTCTTTGACCCCTAGGCTGCGAACTTCCATACGCCGTGGGTACAACCCTAAAAAGAAAAAAAAGTGATAAAAGTCAACTCACTCAAATGTGTTTTAGCACCTTGGAGACTGCCAGCATATTAACTTATGCTACAGGTTGAATTTTTTTTTTTTTAAGCAAACCTCAGAATAAAGCTTTTCTTTGGACTCTTTTAATAGAAGAGTATCTCGAGAATGCTGACAATTGTTGCTGAGTTTCCCGAGGCTTTTTGTTTAAAATGGAACAAAACAAAAAAGCCTGTTACCATTTGCAACCGCTTATTGGTATGAATCAGGACTTTCTCAATGCTCTGCAAAACCCCAAAAAACTGAAACAAACAGAAACAAAGGGACTAGAAGATGAAGCTTAAATCTGAAAAACTATATTGTTTTCATTGGTTGACATTATAACGAATATATGGTGAACATGTAATACATTTGAATTTGTGAAATGTATTTATACCAACAAATATGGCACTATATGGTTTACCTATTGGAGTTTCCCCAAGAGTTCATGTGGATAAAATGACAGCCTACTTTTTTTTTTTTTTTGTCTTTTTGCCATTTCTTGGGCCGCTCCCGTGGCATATGGAGGTTTCCAAGCTAGGAGTCAAATCGGAGCTGTAGCCCCCGGCCTACGCCAGAGCCACAGCAACGCGGGATCTGAGCCACGTCTGCAACCTATACCACAGCTCACAGCAACGCCGGATCATTAACCCACTGAGCAAGGGCAGGGACCAAACACGCAATCTCATGGTTCCTAGTCAGATTCGTTAACCACTGTGCCACGACGGGAACTCCCCTACTTTTTATTTTTATTGTTGGCTGTGCCCCAGGTACATCCCTGGCTAGGGGATCGAACCCGAGCTGTAGGAGTGACAATGCCGGATCTTTAACTCACTGAGCCACCATGGAACTCCATCAACCTACTTTTTTAAAAAAAAAAAGTATGAAAACCATTATGGAGCTGTTGCAGGATTTTTCAACACAGGCTTAACATGATGTATTTTCATTTTAGAAAGGTCACTCTGGGGCTACGTGGTGAATGGATTGGAGAAGGCATGACTGGCGGGAGGCAGATCCGTGAGGAGGCTGGTCCTTGCCTGAACAGACTAATGTCACAGCCTAGGGGATGGAAAAGAGAGGATGGATGCTGGGGACTAGGGAGGTGAGCAGATCCCATCAAGCATCGAGGAACCTGGGAGCTCAGGCCCAGTTGTCAGTAGTGACCTCTCATTCCTGCCCCTCTCTGTTCTCTGGGGGCAGAGACTGGTGGCTTCCCAGCCCCTTACTCCCTCTTGCGGGAACCCCACCCCCAAAGGCTATTTTGGAGAATTTCGGCCCCTGGTGGGTGAGGGCTTGGCCTAGGCTTATTCTCACCCCCAGGAGCGTTTGAGTGGGATCATTGACCTCTGAAGGCCTGTAGGAGGCCCTCACCCCATGAGTCCACACCTCTCTTGTTCCTCCCTCCTCCAGCAGCCCTTCTCCAAGTCCTTCTAGAAATAACAGCTTTTGGCTTTGTTCCTATCTTGGGCCTAACAGGCAGAATCGCCTGGGTCTAATGAGAGCGCCTCAGGCAGGCTGAGCAGGCTGGGTGGCCCTCCATTATTCCTCCACCCCTATCCCCCCAAGCAGGAATAATCAGCCCCCACCCCCACCCCATGCCCTGCCCAGGAGAAGGCAGAGAGCTGGCAGGGTGGCCCAGAGTTCCCAAGCTGAGTCCCTGGTCTTGGTCAGGGACTTTCTGACCCAAGTCCCCCTCTGGAATCTGGACTTCTTTTGGATTTCTGGAGGAACTGTCCCAAGGTGCACCTGACAGCACATGGGGTGGCCTCCCCTGCAGCGAGGTCCAGGAGGGCTCTAAGTGCTGAGCTTCTCCCCAGCTCTGACCAGCCCCCTCACCTGTTCCTTCAGCTCCACCTGGAGCTGGGTCAGGCTGCTCCTCTCTTCCAGCTGGGATCCATATTTCCCACAGCGGCTCATGCCCTCTAGGCCTTTACTTGTTATATTTATTTATTTATGCTTTTTAGGGCCACACCTGTGGCATATGAAAGTTCCCAGGCTAGGGGTCAAATCAGAGTTGCAGCTGCCAGCCTATGCCACAGCCACATAACACCAGGTCCGAGCTGCATCTGTAACCTACACCAGAGCTCATGGCAACACCAGATCCTTAACCCACTAAGTGAGGCTAAGGATCGAACCCACATCCTCATGGATCCTGGTCGGGTTCATAAGCGCTGAGCCACAACAGGAACGCCCCCTCTAGGCCTTTAGGCTCCACCTTGCTTGTGTAGTGTCAGAGCAGACTGAGTGGAGGGGCAGGGTCCTACTCTGAGGACCTTGGTTCTGGGAGGAAAGAGAGCCCTGTGCTTAGAAAACTCCATCTCCCAAATCTGGAAAGGGAGGCTATGGCCAGGGGTAGGGAAGTGTCCCAGGGAAGTGCTTCTAGTAGCAGGGGGTTGGGGTCTTCTGGGAATGATTGAGGAGGGGCATGGAATGGGGGGCGGAGGGCCTGCTATGTGGATGGAGGCCAGGCTAGAGGCCAGAGACTTAGGATCTTGTCCTGGCTCTGCCTTGACTTTGCTGTGTATAATACTCTATCCCTCTCGGGGCCTGTTTCCCCATCTGTAAAAGAGGGAAGCAGAGACTCTTGGGACCAAGGCAGCTGGGATATTTTTCTTGCAGTGGCCGGAGGTGGGATGGGATGGGGTCTGGACAGGTCAACTAGAGGAGACACAGAACGCGGCAGTCTGGCAGGGACTGTGGGACAGAAAGTGAGGAGCGAGACCTTGGCCGGCCGCCTGGGCTGGAGCAGTCGGCTTGGGAACCTGCCTGAAGGGGCTGGGAGGGCAGCTGGCTCTCTGTCCTTGAAGGGGTGATGGGCCTGTCCTTGGAGCAGTAAGCCCAGGGGGCGAGGCAAGCCCAGCCCCTGCCCTGAAGGCCAGCAGGCTTCCTGGGTTTATGCCCTTATCCTCCCTGGCCAACCCTCCATCACCTCTTTTCTTTAACTTTATGTTCCTTCCTTGAAGGTTCACAGTGGCTGAAGGGGTTGGGAGGTATACCCAGCCCTGGGACATACTGACCTCTGGGGGTGGTTGGCAGCTGGGAGAGGCACCTGAGCTGAGAGCCCCAGAGGACAGCCATCTGCCCTGCCAATGCCTTGCTCTCATCCTGCTGGCCCCACACACCATCCTGGTTGGGGTAAAAGTCAAATGCCAACTGAGGTCCACCTCATGAGTTTGAGGACCCTGGTCTTCTGTTCCTACTTTGAGGTTCTAAAGCTTCATTAGCTGTTAGCCATTTATAGCTACTTAATTTATTTTTTGTCATTTTAGGGCCGCACCGATGGCATATGGAGGTTCCCAGGCTACGGGTCTAATCAGAGCTGTCGTCACTGGCCTATGCCACAGCCACAGCAACGCCAGATCCGAGCCTCGTCTGCGACCTACACCACAGCTCACAGCAACACCAGATCCTTTTGAGCAAGGCCAGGGATTGAACCTGCATCCTCATGGATGCTAGTCAGATTCATTTCCACTGAGCCATGACAGGAACTCCATTAAATTTAAATTGATTAAAATTAAATACAATTAAAAATTCTGTTCCCCAATGGCCACATTTTAAGTTTCTCCCTAGCCACATGCAGCCACACAGAGAGCACCAGACTTTTCCATTTTTACAGAAAGGTCTCTCGGACAGTGCTCTTCCAAAGGATGCACAAATCTCTGCCTTAGGGATAGATCATAAGCTCCATGGGGGCAGGGATCACACCTGTGTGGTTTTCTGCCATGTCCCCAGCACAGTGCATGTCACAGGGTAATCACCCAGTCTTGTCAACTGATGGGGACCTAGGCTTGGCTCTAGAGAGAAGCAGTGGGATTGAGTGTGTGGCCTGCAGGGCTATCAGGCCAAAATTCAAGTCCATTTATGAGTCTTGCCCCACCTTGAAGCCCTGCTTCCTCATCTGTAAAGTGGGACTCATGGTCCCAGGAGTGGTCAAGTCACAGAAATGTGGTGGGACCCTTGGGGACCTACGTTCTGATCCCCCAAGAGATGATGAAGGCTCTAGCTGCTGCCTGTGGTGTCATTCCCCTCACCCTTCCCACTGGAGGTGCTGAAGGAGTGCTGAGGCCCTCTTAGGGCCCAGAAAGAAGGCCTAGTGCAATCTAGCACCTGCCTACTCTTCTGCCCCCTTGCACGCGTGCCTTGAACTCTGCCCACCTTTGTGAAGGCAGGGCCTCTTCCCCCTTCGAGGCTTTTCCAAAACATCTCCTCTCTTGGAGCTCCCGTCATGGCTCAGTGGTTAACGAATCCGACTAGGAACCATGACGTTGCGTGTTCGATCCCTGGCCTTGCTCAGTGGGTTAAGGATCCGGCATTGCCATGAGCTGTGGTGTAGGTTGCAGACGCGGCTTGGATCCCGAGTTGCTGTGGCTCTGGCATAGGCTGGCGGCTACAGCTCTGATTCGACCCCTAGCCTGGGAACCTCCACATGCCACGGGAACAGCCCAAGAAATGGCAAAAAGACAACAACAACAACAAAACTATCTCCTCTCCCACAGTAACTTCCTCGGAACCCTTGTCACCTAGACTTTGCTTTCACCTGTGTTCTAGCACTCATTTCAGTCCCCTCTGCATCTCTGTTTACCCATCTTTCTTGACTATCAGCATGTGACTCTGAGGGTAGGAGCCCAAGTCTCTACCAGGACCATTCCGAGGCAGAGCCCAGGTGCTGTGCACAAAGAACAAATAAATGTTTGTCAAATTCCCATCAACCAGAGCAAGAGTCTCTGAGCACCTACTATATTTTAAGCAGTATGAACAGGTGAGGGCACTGCGCTAGAGATACTTGTTCATGTTCAGTTTCTCAGGGCAAATACTGTTTCTCATTAAAATACATGGCTTAAAATTCCAGAGACATTAATATTTACTGAGCACCTACTATGTGCTAGACACCATTCTGAGCGCTAGAGATACAATAAATGAATAAGATAGTGCTGATTCCTGCTCCCTCAGAACTTAAGCATGGTTCCTGCTTCTAGAACTCTGTCTATGAGTTCCCATCATGGCTCAGCGGAAACAAATCTGACACAGTTTTGATTCCTGGCTTTGATCAGTGGGTCAGGGATCGGGCTTTGCCATGATCTGTGGTGTGGGTGGCAGACGCAGCTTGGATCCCGTGTTGCTGTGGCTGTGGTGTAGGCCACCAGCTACAGCTCTGATTCGACCCCTAGCCTGGGAACTATGTGCCAGGGGTGGGGCCCTAAAAAGACAAAAAAAAAAAAAAAAGAACTCTGTCTAGAAATAGAAATAGTTAAATAAGCAAGTATAACTTAGGGTTAAATTTTACTAAAAAAGGAAATCCATAGGAGAGGTAGCAAGCCCATGACTAGGGGAAGGCTTCCTAGAGGGGACATGTGGTTTGAGACCAGAAGGTTGGGTAGAAGTTAGCTGGAGGAAAGTCAAGGAACAGACAGATCAGGCAGAGAAGCAACATGGGCAAAGGCTCAGAGAAGGGAGCGGCAGTATGCAAAGCCAGGTATGGGAAGGTGACAGTGGAGAGAAAGGCAGGGGTCTGTCGTGAAAGGCTCCTGACTCCATACATCAGGCTGCCGCCCAGAATATCAGGAGAGTGGGTACCACTGAGAGAGGGTGCGGATGGACATGATCAGATCTGAATTTGAGAAAATTCCCCTGACAACATGTAGACCACAGCTTGAAAGTTATGAGAGATGTAATGGGGCTGGCCCATGGTAGGAAGACAGAAAGAAGTGCATGGGCTCTAGTAAAGTTGACAGATTTGGGTGACTAATTGATGGGGGAAGGGAATTGAGGAAGAGGGAAGAGCTGAGGGTGACTCTGGCCAAGGTGATGCGTGGATGGTGGTGCTGAGCCCTGAGACAAGGAAAGAGGGAGGGACCCGGTTTAGAGGTGGAGAGTTCAGCTTCGGGTATGATGAGTTTGAGTGTCTATTAGTCAACAGAAGCAGATATGTGAGTCTGGAGCTCAGGAGAAAGATCTGAGCTGGAGATAAATGTTCTTATATCATTGTCATGCTTCTGGGTACCGTTTCTTCCTAAGGGCGTGGAGCTCTCATTTTATAATGGAAACCATCTGGAGACCATCTTGAGCATCCGTTGTACTTGGCTGCCTACACCGTATCCATTTCTCTGCTGTGTCCAGATGGTGTCCAACTAGACTGCAGACTCCCTGAGGGCATGTGCCTCCCATCCCATTGCCCTCCCCGGTGGGGAGCCATCATCTCCCTCAGTCCCCAGCGGGGCCCTGCACAGAGCGGGTTCTGATCTAGGTCTGCCCAGGGCCGAGGTCCTTAGGGCAGAGGCTGGGTCTGGGTCTTCTCCGTGTCCCTAGTCCCCAGAGGGGCTGGCCCATGAGACCAGCCTCCGTGGAGTCTGAGGGTTGGCCCCTTCCCCGGCATCTCTGCAGCCCAAGCCTCAGAATGCAGTCACCATTGCTGTGTCCTCCCGGGCCCTGTTCCGCATGGACGAGGAGCAGCGGATCTACATGGAGCAGGGCGTGGAGGAGTACGTGCGCTACCAGCTGGAACACGAAAATGAGCCCTTCAGCCCCGGGCCGGCCTTTCCCTTTGTGAAGGTGAGGGGCTGTCGCACCCCTGCCCTTACGTGCCTTCGAGGGCATTAGATAACAGCACTTCCACACGTGTCTGAGTAAGGAAAAGGGGTCCCCTCTGGATAGATGCCACCCCACAGGAGCACAGCTTGCTCAGGGGACAGAGCCATTGTGGGAAGAAGAGGCCACCGTATTCTCTGGATTGGTGCAGCCCCACTCCAGGTAACCAGCCTGGTACATTATTGGGGCTAGATTTTGGCTCCCACTCACCGTTTTAGTGACATACCCCTGGGCAAAAATCTAATTGCACAATGGCAGAGACTAGGAAGAGATGTTCCATGCCTAGGGATCCCACCCTGAGCCTGGCCCCTGAGCTTCCCTCATCTCCCCCCATCGGATCCCAGCTCACCCTCCTCCCCAGCCCTGGCTACCACCTCCAGGCATCAGTCCCGGGGCTGGGGGTGGCAGTGGGAGAGGGTTTGAGCTGGAGGATCTCCTCTCCCATCCAGGCTCTGGAGGCTGTGAACAAGCGACTGCGGGAGCTGTACCCCGAGAGCGAGGACCTCTTTGACATCGTCCTTGTGACCAACAACCATGCTCAAGTGGGCGTCCGTCTCATCAATAGCATCAACCACTATGGTGAGCAGAAGGAGTTTGACCATGACCCTGCTGGACACACGGGGATGGGACCACACCTCTGCAGGGTGCACGTATACCCCCGGAACCTCAAGCCCAGTGTGGTGCTGGTAAACTGGCCCTTTCAAAGGTGTTGATGTCAAGCTATGAACCACTGAACAACTGGGGGAACTGGCTCCCCCAATCCCCCAATGTTTACTATTGGGATCTCACAAGCCATTACAAGCCAGCTCCAGCACACCCCTGCATGGGCCTCACTCCCTCTGTGACCAGGCAGGGCTCTTGCTGCCTGTGTGCCTCAGTGTCCCTCTCTGCAGTGGGGCTGATGGGTCTTACAAAGCTGCTGGGGGAAGCAGGCACAGTCATCGGAGTAAAGGGACTTCGTGTCTTGGTCCAAACTCTTATTTATTTATTTTTCTTTTTAGGGCCACACTCGCGGCATGTGGAGGTTCCCAGGCTAGGGGTCACATCGGAGCTACAGCTGCCGGCCCACACCACAGCCACAGCAACATGGGATCCGAGCTGCATCTGCAACCTACACCACAGCTCATGGCCACGCTGGATCCTTAACCCACTGAGTGAGGCCAGCAATCGAACCCGCAACCTCATCATCCCTAGGCAGATTCGTTTTCACTGGGCCACAATGGGAACTCCTGTCCAAACTCTTGAAAGAAATAGGATTGAAAGTAATAGACCCTCCAGGCTGGAGAGAATGATTTCTTATTAGGTTATGGAGTGTTTCTTGGAACCACAGGGAAGGAAGTAAAATTGGGCCCATAATGGCCTAAATCCAAATACTGGAAATCTCTCCAGGACTCTTCTTCTCTCTGAACCATGTGAGCCCTTATTTCTGCTCCTCTGAGCAAATCTGTTGCTTTTTTTTTTTTTCCTGTTTCTTCTTCTCTTTCCTCAAACCAGTTTTCTCTGCTTTTCCTGAATATGGCCAAAATGTATTAAGTCCTTGTTTTCAGCAACCAAGAGAATCTAGTTGGGTTTTGTTTTTTGTTTTTTGTTTTTTTTTTTTTGCTTTTTAGGGCCACACTCAGGGCACATGGAAGTTCCTAGGCTAGGAGTCGAATCAGAGCTGCATCTGCCAGCCCATGCCACAGCCACAGCAATGCCAGATCCTTAACCCATGGAGCCAGGCCAGGCACATCCTTTTAGATATTAACCTGGTTTGTTACTGCTGAGCCACAATAGGAACTCCCAGTTGGCATTTTTTTTTAATCCTAATTTAAAATTGCTGGGAGCAAGGATGATATTCAAAATATTTAACCAGCATTCCCATCAAGGTGCAGTGGAAACGAATCTGACTAGTCCATGAGGACACAGCTTTGACCCCTGGCCTCACTCAGCAGGCTAAGGATCCCACATTGCTGTGAACTATGGTGTAGGTCACAGACTTGCTCGGATCTGGCATTGCTGTGGCTGTGGTGTAGACCAGCAGCTACAGCTCTGATTTGACCCCTAGCTTGGGAAACTCCATATGCTGTAGGTCCGGCCCTAAAAAGACAAAAAAAAAAAAAAATTAACTATCTGGTGAACAAGCACTGAGGAATCAGGACTATGGTACTGGGGCAGGGTCCTGAAGGACCCCTGCTGTGCCCTCCTACTGTGGATTCTCCCATGTGAGGGGCTGGAGCAGTGATGGGGTAACTCAGTGGGCTCAGAGCGGAAGCTATTTACCAACATGCAAAGTTTTACAACCTGCGCCAACAGAGGTACTAGGTGACTATCAGCCTGGGATAGGAGAGAATCTGACTGGCCCAGCTTGGGTCAGGTGCCTACTCCTAGCCAATCAGCTATGACCAGAAGGGACCAAAAGCCTCATGGCTGGGGCTTCTGCACTGTGATTCTCCAAGGGGATATTACAGTGAGCCAGGCAACCCCTCCAGAGGTATGATCATCACATTTCATGACTGAAGGATGGAGGGCCTCAGAGAGGGGGAACACTGGCCTAAAATCACTCAAGAGACTCACTCTGCTGCCCAACCACTGCTCAGAACCAAGATGGCATCCATTGGACATGGAAGGACCACTCTGAGATGCTGGGGGTTGACCCAGGCATCATCTGGCTAATCTCTACCTCCTCCCCAGACCTGTTCATCGAGAGGTTCTGCATGACAGGAGGAAACAGCCCCATCTGCTACCTCAAGGCCTATCACACTAACCTCTATTTGTCGGCTGATGCAGAAAAAGTGCAGGAAGCCATTGATGAAGGTGAGTCAAACTGGGGAAGGAAGTGTGGGGAGTCTGGCAAAGGGGTCCCAGAGACACGAGATCCTAAAGCTCTGAGCAGGTGCTAGGGGTGGGGGTGGGGTTGCCATTGTAACCAGAAGGGGTGTACCTTCCTTAATTCCTATGACCTGGTCTCAAAACTCTAAGAACAAGGCCCTACCTCTTCCACTTATTGCCCATCTCTTCCACTCTCCCACCTCCTGCCCTGCCATGTTAAGAATGCTTTAATCAACACCACCCAGCCTTCTGTTTCCATGGGAACCCTCCTTACAACCCAGAAAGCTGCTTTCTTCTAAAAATCTTCCAGGTCAGTAGGAGTTCTGATTCCTGTGTGACAAAGGACAGCCTCTGTCCCTCTTTGGGCCAGTGAGAGGGACACACAGTACCTGGTCCAGCCTGAGCAGTGGGATCTGGGAAATGGCCAGCATTCCAGCAGCTGGGCTGGCCAATGCTGTGGTGAGGTTAGGAGACCCAGCTGCAAGGCTGATGAAAAGATTTCCTTGCATGTGTCTCTTTCATCCCCCCTCCCCCTTTTCTTTTTTAGGCATGTAGAAGTTCCCAGACTAGGGGTTGAATCAGGGCTGCATCTGCTGGCCTATGCCACAGCCACAGCAACACAGGATCTGAGTCACATCTGTGACCTACACCACAGCTCATGGCAATGCCGCATCCTTAACCCACTGAGCAAGGCCAGGGATTGAACCTGTGTCCTCATGGATACTAGTCAGATTTTTAACCCACTGAGCCACAGTGAGAACTCTCTCCATGTGTCCCTTTCAAGGGGCAGTTTTGGGGATGGTATGTATACATGGTCTCCCGACAGGGTGTGTTTCCCTATTGTTCAGGGCAGAAAACAGGCATGCAGGGAAGAAAAGACTGTCCCACTGCCTGGGAGGGCTCCCCAGGCTGAATGCTACTGGCAGATTCCTTTATCAACCAAAAATATATTTTCTCTTCCTCTTTCATGCTGGCTCCTGCTCAGAAGCCTGGCGTCTCTCTCCACTGATGCCTCACACCTCTAAGCTGCCTGGGGCTCCAAGAGGCTTTCTTATTATTATTATTATTATTATTATTATTATTATTATTATTATTATTATTTCTTTTTTGGCTCCCCAGCAGCATATGGAGTTCCCAGGCCAGGGATCAGATCTGAGCTGCTGTTGCAACCTATGGTGCAGCTATGGCAATGCTGGATCCTTTAATCTGCTATGTTGGGCCAGGAATCAAACTTACATCCCAGTGCTCCAGAGACACCACCGATCCTGGTGCGCTACAGCAAAAACTCCCAAGAGGCTTTCTTTAACCAGAAACCAGAAACCATTTCCCTAGGCAGATGTTACACCTTCTGGTTGGGGCCTTGGCATTGGCCAGCATACGTGCCTTTATATGTCTATAATTTAACCCCGGGCCAGGGAGCAGGGGAGGGTCAGGAGGAAGGCCCTGCCCAAGGTCAAGTGGTTCTGGTTCCTCTTGGCTCCCCAACTGCCAAAGCTAAGAAGGTGCCTGGTCTGATGTCCAGGGCCTATGCCTGCTTATAGCATCCTCAAGCTAGTGAGGCTGGCATCACTTGCTCTTCCCAAAGCTCTGCCCCTGCCCAGGCCTGCAGCAGCCTTTGGAGAGACGAAGAACAGCAGATGAACTGAGCCTGCTGCCTGTGTCTCTAGTCTCCTGGTACTGCTCTGTTGTCCAGTGAGCACTAGTCTGGAGTCGGGGTTCCCGACAGGCATCCTAGACCCTCTGGAGAAGCCCAGAGTCTGTGCACAAGGCCAAGTGTCACTAGGGCTCTCTCCCATGGCCATGCATGTTGCTCCAGGCAACCCTGCATGGCCAGGCTGCTCTGAGCAGGGCCTACCTGGTTGCCATTGTGTTAGACTGAGGGGGTGCCCACACCCACCCCACCCCAGACTGCAGTCGGGAATCTAAACAGAGATGAGCCACCTTCAATTCTACCTTGGTCCAGAAAGGGTGAGGACTTGCCAGAGTCAACAAGAGAGTACCTGACCCAGCCAAGTTCTACTTCAGGGGCCTGTGGAACTCCAGGAAGGACAGCAGTGGCCATGGGGACCCTCCCTTCCAGCCGGGACTGGTGTTTGGCTATCCATACCAGCATGTCCTTACTAGATATTAAAATATAGAAATTCCCCCATACTGACTGATAAATAGCTCCTCCCTGAGTCCCCCGAGTGTCCTCCCAACCCTCTCAAAACAGCAGCTAAGGGGAGTTCCCATTGTGGCTCAGCAGTAACGAACCTGACTAGTATCCATGAGGATATAGGTTCAATCCCTGGCCTCGTTCAGTGGGTTAACGATCCTGCATTGCTGTGAGCTGTGGTGTAGGTCACAGCTGTGGCTTGGATCCTGCGCTGGGGCTGTGCCTTAGGCTGGCAGCTGTAGCTCTGATTCGACCCAGGAACACCTATATGCTGCAGGTGCAGCCCTAAAAACAAAGCAAAACAAAAACCAGCATCTAAAGGGGAAACCCTGGAGCGAGCCAGGACCCTCAGAGCCCTACTCTGAGCAAAAGCCTAGTCCATTCTTACTGGCCGGTTTTGAAATATTCTGAATACTAACCCTCATTAGCCGGGCCCCGGGCCCTGGCTGAGGCACGTGCAGCAAGGAGAGCTTGAGTCAGCCCTTCTCTGGCCCCCAGGTAGCTGAAGCAGGTGTTGGGGGCCTCTTATACCTAGATGAAGGCAAACAGTGCTTGCCTCTCTCTGCGCAGGGATCGCAGCCGCCACCATCTTCAGCCCCAGCAGGGACGTGGCTGTTTCCCAGAGTCAGCTGCGCGTGGCCTTCGACGGGGATGCCGTGCTCTTCTCAGATGAGTCGGAGCGCATCGTGAAGGCCCACGGGCTGGACAGTTTCTTCGAGCACGAGAAGGCCCATGAGAACAAACCTCTGGCCCAGGTGCTCCACACACACCCCAGAACCCCTGGGCAGAGTAAGGCAGCTCCCCAGAAACTGCTCTTGGCTGGAACCTCCAGCCCAGAACCCAACCCCAAGCTCAGCCCAGAATCCAGCCAGGTCCCCTTCCTTAGGCCTCCAGCACTCCTCCCCTCCACCCAACCCCTAGCTCTCCTCTGTGAGCTTCTACCCCTTCTTTGAGCCCCCACCCCCTCACCGCATTCCCATGCCCCCGCTTTGAAGCCCCCATTCTCTCTTGATCTCATCTCTGAAGCCCCTACCTCTCCCTTGCAGCTGCTTTTTGAGGCTCCCATCGGCTCCCTGAAGCCCCTTTCCTCCCTCTCAGCTCTTATCCCTTCTCTGAAGCTGCCATCCCCTCTCTGGAAACCTTGTCCCCTCTCTGAGATGTGCCCACCCCTCTGAGAGGGCCCCCACCTTTTCACGAAGCCCCTGTATCCACCCCCTGGAAGCACCGGGCTAGTACCCCTCAGCAGGACAGGGAGGTCCAGCTGGCGTGGGGTCTGGGGCAGCTCATCAGCTCTGGGCCACCCCAGCCCTTCCCACCTTCTGCCATCCATCCCTTGGTGGGAGGTGGGAAGGGGGGGCTCTCAGGGACCTACACTCACCCTCCAACTGCGTGGAGTCTCCCAGGAGCAGAGCAGCTTGGAGTTTCCCCAGACTGGTGGAAATTCTGTGGGGTTGAGCTGTTGGGGTTCTCTAGCCCTCCTGGGAGCTCCTCTCCATGCTTTTAACAAAAATCTGGGCGCTCACTAACCGCAGAGCCCCCTCACCAAGAACGCAGAAGGCTTCGGTGGTGGCCCTTGACTTCATTTCATGTCCCCTCTCTTTGGTTCCCTCTGAAATCCTTAGGAATCCAGCCCAGGACAGCTTTTCCACGAAGGGGTAGGGAGAGCCCCAGGGGACCCCTGCACACTCCAGGTCACCCAAGAAGTGAGGGGGTCTTTAAGATTAGAAGCCCACCTTTCCCAATTTCCAGATGCTGCGGCAGTTTTCTTCATCATCATCTGGTTCTTTATTCACTCATCCTCGTGAAGCTTTGTCGTTCCAGACCCTGTAGAGAGAGGCCCCGTTCCTTTCCCTGACCCCGCAGAGCTGGAGCATGACATCCTGAGCCACCCATGTGCCCCAGGGACAGGGTCAATATTCAGCAGCCGCGACCCATTGGTCTGTCTGTCCCAGTTGCTTGCAGTTTGAGTTCCTTCTGACTGAAGGGTGCCCATGCCACAGTTACTAAATATTTTTAAAAAATCTTTATTGTTAGTAAATACTTTTAATATCCTTCCTGCCAATTAGCAGAAAGGCCAGACTTACAGAGCTGCAGGACAGACTCCCATGTACCTGGTGGGCACATAGCCACAGTGGCCCTGGTACAGTCATTCTGACACAGACACCCCCAATCACAGCCGTGTGGACACCCAGACCCACAGAGGTACCTCCAGCTTAATTGATGCATGCAGTGGCCAGAGCGGGCATAGCAGCACTGAGAGACTTGGGGATCCTGAGAAGCTTTCCTGCCCCAAATAGCAAGACGCTAGTGCTTTACAGGGGAGCCCAGCTGGAAAGGGGGCGAATGTTTGGGAGAGGGGTAAGCTCACTTGGTCTTTTGCCTTCTCCTAGGGCCCCTTAAAGGGTTTTCTGGAGGCGCTGGGCAGGCTGCAGAAGAAGTTCTACTCCAAGGGCCTGCGGCTGGAGTGTCCAATCCGCACCTACTTGGTGACGGCCCGCAGTGCAGCCAGTTCTGGGGCCCGGGCTCTCAAGACCCTACGCAGCTGGGGCCTGGAGACGGATGAGGCCCTGTTCCTGGCAGGAGCACCCAAGGGCCCCCTCCTGGAGAAGATCCGCCCGCACATCTTCTTTGACGACCAGATGTTCCACGTGGCTGGGGCTCAGGAGATGGGCACCGTGGCGGCCCATGTGCCTTATGGCGTGGCGCAGACCCCCCGGCGGACCACACCTACGAAGCAGGGCCCCTCTGCCCAGTAGCTGAGCCACCAGCTTCACTGACCACATGGCTCCAGGCATGGCTCCCTGTCACATGTGTCATCCAGTGGCCCCTTCCAGTTCCCCACCACCCTGCCTGTCTGCATGTCCGCCTGCATCGCTGAGAGTGAGGTACTTGTAGGAAATTATGCAGACTGAGCCGGCATTGTCACCAGCCCTCCTTTTAGGCAAACGCTGTGCCATGATCCTGGCTAGGAAAGTAAGACTGTGCAGAGTAGCTGGGTTTCAGGGGGAAGTTGATGGGCCTGAGAGTGGGAGGGTCAGAGCAGCCAGGATGCCTCAAAAGGGGGGTTATGAGACTAGCTCAGTGTAGTATAAAGAACGCTGCTTGGAGAAAAAAGGGATCTGGCTTCTAAGCTCTGTCTTGGCATTCAGTGCATGACCTTAAGTTCCCTTGCAAAGGACTCCAGGATGAGGTGACCTCTCCCTGTGGTGCACTGGCTAGCTCTCCACCCCTGCAGGAGCCCCTGCAACCTCTTTGTCACCACTTCCAGGGGAGAACTCTCACTGCTTGATGAGTCAGTTTCCCCATCTTTTAGGTGGTTTTCAAACTCTCCTTTAGCTACAGAAGCTTGGTTTTCTAAGATTACCCTCTTGGGAGGAAGCATTCTGGGCCAGGGCTGCTCCTGGTATATTGGCACCTTGGTACAAATTACAGAAGGACACTGTCTCCAGAATGATCATGAAAAGACGGCCCTTCCTCTGGGTGACCCAGACCATGCTGGGGTACCCAGCTTGGTTAGCAGGACATAGGCGAGATTTCAGCCCCTACTGACGCCTCAGCCCAGAGGCCTTTGTCAAATGGGCAAGACGCACGGTCATCCACAGCAACCTTCCCTACAATTTTACACGTTTGGAAACCACTGGACAAGATGACCTATCTGCTTCCTGCCATCCCCTCATCTGAGTCCTCAGGGGTCCGCTGCCTAGTGCGGGGTGGCGGGGGCGGGGGGATGTGGGGGGAATGGAAGAACTTAACCTGCATGCAAACTCTCCTCTGGCCACCAGGGGGCACTGCAGGCCCTCCCTGGGAAGGAGCTTTAGTGGGCCTGCTCAGTGCTTCCTCTGCTTTTGCTTTTCAGCCAAAGTTCAGTTGTTCCTGCCAGCCAACCCCCTCACCTCAACCCTCACTCCCTCGGTGACTGCACCCTGCTGGACTGCCAAGCAGCTCTGCTAGCGGGGGAGGGGGTAGAGACTTGGGGTTTACTGTTGTGAGCTCAAATGCAGGGGAAGAAAGCTCAGTGGCTGAAATGGGAGGTCGTTCAGGCTGAGCTCAAGGGAAGGGCTGCCTGGAGAGATAAAGGAGGCATGGGGAGGTCTGGTCTGAGGCAATGACCGCTTAGAGAGGAAGGAGCTGAAATGTGTGGAATTGTGGGTGACGGTAGTGAGCTGTTTGTCACTAGGATGCTGTGCCAGGGACTCCAGGAAGAGGTGACCTCCCCCTGCGGTGCATTGGCGAACTCTCCATCCCTGCAGGAGCCCCTGCAGCCCCTTTGTCACCACTTGCAGGGAAGGATTCTCACTGCTTGACAGCCTCCTCCTTTGCTGACCAGCCTGGCTCTCTCAGAGGGAGGCGGCTCCCTCAGGAAGACCCAAAGGGGTGAGCAGATGTCGTGACGGGATCGGATTGCCCAGTGCCCTTGGAGAGTCCTAGCTGTGACATCTGGTCCTAGCCGTGACATCTTGATGAAGAAAGCCAAAGTTATCATCGGAGGGGGCAGGAGCCTGGAGGTGTGTGCAGGGGAGCTGGAACATTGGCGGGGGACAGGAGAAGGGCTGACTGGCTACCTGGGGCCTGACCTGTGTTCTTTTGAGGACTCGGCCCAGGGTCTGAAGGGGCACAGGTTCTGGGCAGTGTAGGGCAGATGGTCGTGTCAGGAAGACAGTCCAGGAGGGAGAACAAAGCGAAATGAGCAACAGTTTGGGTGAGAAGAGTCCCTGGCTGGGCTTCCTCTGTCAGTGCTGGAGCCACCGAGAGGTTGGCTGTTGTGGTGGGCAAGGCTGTGCCGGGTGGCTGGACAAAGGCCGTGGCTGTGGACACCTTATCAGGGGAAGTGCAAGCGACAAGGATGCCTTTGCACAAGGCCATTGCCATCAACAGTCAGGACCCTTCTGGCCAACAGAGGAGGCCTCAGGCAGAGGGCCTGGCTGGGAGATCTTCCCTCTGCCAAAGCTCTAGGCTTGGCCAGAGATGCTGCAAGACTTAAGAAGAGCCTCGAGGAAATGAAAAGGAAGTGAGAGAGGAAACTCAACCCCTGGGGTGGACACATGCACTGTGAGGGCAGTACCAGATGTCACCTAATTAAGATGAATCCCAGAGATTCAGATACCAAGAGGTCCTGCCCCCAGGGGCCTCTCAAGAAACATCGTTGATTCTGCCGGCTGTCTCAGGAAGCAGGAGAGTATGATGTGGGAAGCAGCAAAATAAGGTGTAGCAAATCTGTGTATTTCACTGGAGCACTGTTAATAGATTTGGACAGCCCTGGGCCGTGAGAGACACCAGTGTCCAAACTCTATTATTGAAACCATAAATGAACATTTCAGCCCTGGGGGTGGGGGTGGGGGGGAAAGCTTTCAGTGGCTGGAATCAAAGGCCAGAAGTCCTGGGGGCAGGTGCAGGCAGCTGCCAGACACACCTTCTGATTGTTTCAAGTGGTGAGGAGGCGTCCTGGGGAGAAGGACATTGTTTATTGTATCAGCAGGCAAATGAAAAAACCAGAGGTGCACCAAAGTGCCAGGCCCAGCTGCAGACTGCAGCACTGGGGCAGAGGAGCCACCGCTCCTGACATGCTGAACCCAAAGCCTCGCACCGCAATGACTCCTGCACAACACGTCCCAGGAAATGCTTGCCAACCAAGTCCCAGACCCAATGGAAACTGCCACTTAGGAAAACAGAAGCCCTGTTACTATGCACTGAGACTGCCAAGGTCACTGCAAAACAGCCCCATCCCCTTCCTGAGAGCCCAATCAGAATGATGGGGAAGCAGCAGAAGATGCCAGAAGAAGTCAACACCAGCAAGAAGTTTAAATCCAAGATGGATCCAGCATTCTAATGCTATTCAACTGGTGTGCATCAGTCCAGCCAAATGAGTGATTAAAATATTGAAATGCCTCCATAATTGTTGTAAGTAGCGCTGGCTTGAGTCTCTGAGGACCCCCTACCCCCACAGCCTCAGCCAACCTGGCCCCTCCATCTTCCTACAACCCAGGAACAAAGGGCCTCCAGGAGGCCGTGCCAGCATGGTGGCCAGTGTCTGCTCTGTTTGGTGGTGCCCTGTGGCCATGCTGGTTGAGAGAGGTAACTTCAGTTGCCCAAAGTCACACAGCTAATAAGTGGCAGCAGGAGGACTCAAGCTCACGTGTGTCTGATGCTGAGACTCAGTTGCTCAACTCTTCCACCATATGGCCCATCCATGTGCAGAGAAGTGGCCAAAAGAGCTTCATAGCAAAGGTGTTCAGCTCACAGTCTCTCAACATGTTGACTTCTCGTATGTTAAAATGCTATGATAGACTTAAATGGGTACATCTTTGTTACCAGCTTCCTAAAGAGCTAAGAACTGAAACGAAGGCCAAACCTTTGCAGAGCCCTGAAGTACCTCCAGAAAACCCCAGTTTATACTGGGCTGATGCTGGGTTTGGCAAACTGTGGCTCCTTGGGCCAAATCAAGCCCACCCCTATCTTTGTAAAGAAGCTTTTATTGGAATATAGCCATGCCCATTTGTTTACATAGGTCTTGGGCTTTTGAATTCAGTGTCAGAGTTGAACTGTTTCAACAGAGACCAAGGAGCTGGGAATATTTCTCTGGCTCTTTGCGGAAAAAGTCTGCTGACCCCCTGGGTTAAGGCAAACATCCCCCACCTGTGGGGAAACCAGCTTCCATCCACCTAAACATTTGGAGGTAGAGGCTGGCTCAGCTGCAGAGGGGGCAGCATGAGGGGGTTCCGTGCCCATCTGCAGGCTGGGATTACAGGCACCAACTGAGAACCTTGATGCTAAACACAGCAGACCCTTGGTATCTGGGGATTGAAGATTTCAAGGTTTGATGGTGTTCAAGTGACCTGTGGCCCGTTGTAATTTGGAATGTTGATGCATGCATTTGATTTGAGTGTGCTCTCCCAAGCTGCTGGGTGAGGGGCAGGGAGTGGGACCCCTGGCGAGGGCTGAGCCTAGCATGCTGTCCAGCATCTGCTTGGCATGGCTCTGCTGTTCTCAGCTCGTCATTGCCCTCTCAGGGCCTCTTGGGAAGTAATATGTGCTTTTGGATGTGCCTTAGCTAAATATTAGTTTTGGATAAAGTGAAGTGCCCCATGTGGACTTACGGGCTCAGATCTGGGAGTTCCTGTTGTTAAGAACCCAACTAGTATCCATGAGGATTCCAGTTCCATCCCTGGCCTCACTCAGTGGGTTAAAGGATCCAACATTGCCGCGAGCTTTGGTGTAGTTGCGGATGCAGCTTGAATCTTGGCGTTGCTGTGGCTGTGGTGTAAGCTGGCACCTACAGCTCCAATTTGACCCCTAGCCTGGGAACTTCCACATGCCATGGATGCAGCCCAATAGACAAAAAAGAAAAAAAGGACTCAGATCTAACGTGTCATCCATATGCTCCCTATGGAAGCAAAAACAAGCTCTTCACGAATATGGTCCCAAAGGAAGACAGTAGCCGGCTCAGAAGTTATCGATCAAGTGAGAGGTAAAACTCTTGTAAAGTCAGAAATGGCAGCTTTCTTGTGCTGTGAGGGAGTGAGCAATAAACACATACCCCATCACGGTGGAAGTGTGGATCTGGAGAAATCAGATTTAGGGACTGGCACATGTAGAAGTAGTCCTGCCCACAGCCGTGGTGGCTGGCGCTGTTCCATCATGGCACTCTTCCATGTGAAGCCCAGAATTGCCCTCAGGATCCTCCTTGACCCAGCATTCCAGCCAGCCACTACTAGTGGGTTGGAGCTGGCATGAGAGACGAAAAGCCTATTTGCCGTCTCTGTTGGCGTTGGATATTGCTCTCCAGGGGCAGTGTGTGAGGCCCTGAAAATTCATTCTCCATTGCTGGGCTCCAACCCCGAGGATTCCAGGGTCTCACCCCACTCAGACAGAACACAAAGAGGAAGGAGAAGAGCATCTTGTTGGTGACTTCCTTAGAAGGAGCTGCCTGAGAAGCAATGTCCCAGGTTTCACCCAATCTTCAAGCAAAGTACAAAGTACCCCTCCTACCAGTAGGTGGCGCTGCAGGCCAAGGCTCAGCTGCTGGCTTCAGTAACAGTTATATTTCACTGGTTGTTATTTTTCTCTCCTTCCATGTTACTTGGTGCTGTGCTGGACGCCTGCAGGTAGCTTGGACAAAAAGGACTTTCGGTGCTCTGAAAATGTTTGCTAACATACCTGTGTGGTGAGCTGATTGCTCTTACCAACAATCACTGTGATTGCTTGTATGGGCACATTTCATATGAGTGTGCAACAGGGTAAAAACTGCATGTGTGCATGTTTTTGTGGGTGTGTGTAATAGGCAGATATCTCTGCTGATAACTCTGTGTGTGTGTGTGTGCGCGCGCGCGTGTGTGTGTGTGTGTGTGTGTGTGTGTGTGTGTGCAAGCACAGGACGGTTATCTCTGTTAACTAAGGGTCCTGGGTCCCACGTACTGATGGCCAGCCCTGCTTCCCGGGATTACTTCTGGCTCTTCCTATCATCTCATGGGCATTTACACATGTGCATTGTGGGGCCCTCTGAGGCCAGGCCCCTTTTCTATCTCTCCAGCTTTTAGTCTCTGGCCAGCAGGGTCTTGGCTTCTAACCCTCTGCCTTCCACCCCTCATCCCTGCAGCCTTGGGGACAAACTGGTAGAATCACTTTTGGCTGCACCTGCCTCACCATCTCTATTTGTTTCTTCCCTCCCTTTGACAGTCTTGGGGCCCACATGTACAGTTGAGCAGACAGTGCACTGTGCAAATGCAAATAGAGCCATATCAAGGAGGTGTGAGTGACACCTCCTTGGCACCTTTAAAACCTAACTGTACATAGCTGCCCTGGTCACCTCATGGCCATGCTAGGAAAGCTGCCTTCTTTCCTGCCCTCCTGGCCCAGCCCAGCCTAGACTGGGATTCCTTCCTCTGCTTGGGTGTTCTAGTCTGGCCCAGAAGTGACTTACCCTTGGCCTTGATCAGGAAGTATCTGCCTGATGAGCCATCCCCAAGAGGCCTCTGGGATTCAGTTTATGAAACTGAAATCGAACTGGCAAGTTTTCAGTTACTGTAAGATAAACCAAAACTCTGCAGATGGGACCCTTAGCTCCCACACTCCTGGCCTGCAGGTGAATGCACCTACATGGGCCAACTGTTAAGATGGGTCAGCTACAGAATTAGGGTAAAAGCCCCAAGGCTAGGCTTGTAGCTGCACCAGGTAGAAAATCATGAGATCCACATAGACTGGACACCCTGACCAGGCCACAAACTCTGGTGTCGGGCAGGAGACGTCAATGAGCAAAGAGGATTAGGTAAGGATAGTTGCAAAACAGACAACACACATGCTGTCGTCTGACACGGTTGCTGCCGTGTGGGAACGTGGGCTGCTGTTGCCGGATGTTCCACCCCGTTTTCCAAGAGAAGCTGGAAATCTGGACTTTTCAATGTTGGCAACTATTTTGAATTGAGAAAACACTGTGCATGCCAAATAAAACACATCTTGCAGGCTAAATCCAGCCTTTGAATTTCCAGTTTGCACCCTCTGGCCCAGGCCCAGTGAATCGGGTTTTTCAGACCCAAGCAACTCTGAGGGTGAGGATGTTACACTCAGACTCACAGAGTTTTGATCTTTTTGAGACCTTGGAGATAACCACGTTCATCCCCTGTTTTAAACTGTGTACAGACAAACTTCTTTATTAACCTAATAGCACACATGTCCTTAAGTTCAAGTTTCTACTGAAAAGCATCTTGGTACCCTCAATTTAGAACAGTATTTAAAATGAAGCCTCTGGAGTTCCCTGGTGGCCTTAGTGGTTAAGGATTCAGTGTTGTCACTGCTGTGGTGGGGGTTTGAAGTCCCGGGAACTTCTGCATGCATGGATATGGGGGAAAAAAAGTCCCCCCCCCAACAAAAAAACAAGTCAGATGAAACCTCTACACATTAATGTGCTTGTATCTACCTGTCAGAAGCCCTATTTTATACCATTTGCTCTACTTCTGTCTTTTATAAACATGGGCTGCCCTGGTTTTCCTTCTAATCTAGCTTCTCTGGGTTGCTCTCCACGGTAAACCTCTTAAGTGCCTCCTTAAGCAGGTGGAGCTTGTGCTTCTTCATCTAGGGACTTCCTTTGCCTGTGCTGAGACTGCCCATGCTTTTCCTAGCGTGTTCACCCAGTCCCATGACAAAGGGTGCTACGCGCTTGTCAGCGTGGATCCCTCTCACTGCTCATGCTTGTCCTACACCTCATGTTACAACCTGGCCTTCTGCTTCTTAAAAGCCATTCAAATAAATTGGAGACTTTTAAAATAAGCTTATGTTGTCTTCTTATCCCCCTTCACAAACTGGGTTAGGGTCCCTTCAAGAAATACCAATGGGGGGATATGGGGGGGAGTTCCCGTTGTGGCACAGTAGTTAACGAATCCAACTAGGAACCCTGAGGTTTCGGGTTTGATCCCTGGCCTCACTTAGTGGGTTAAGGATCTGGCGTTGCCATGAGCTGTGGTGTAGTTTGCAGATGCGGCTCAGATCCGGCGTTGCTGTTACTGTGGTGTAGACCCGCAGCTGTAGCTCTGATTGGACCCCTAGCCTGGGAACCTCTATATGCTGTGGGTGTGGCCTTAGAAAAAGCAAAAAGACAAAAAAAAAAAAAAGAAAAGAAAGAAAGAAATACCAGCGGGGACACATGGAGGGAGCAGGCCTGGGATCAGTGCCATCCATGGATGCCATTGTCTCTCTGTAGACCCTCCTCACCCACACGGAGACCACCTGGAGGGGAGATCCGGTGATGGATGGCAGCCTGAGTCCGTCAGAAAGCAGTGCTCCTGGCATGGCCACAAAACGTCCCCATGAGGAATTACCAAGGGGTAGGGGTGGGGAAGTGGGAGGAAGAGGAGGAACCAGGAAAGCACGTGAGACAGAGGAGGGAGGGGGTGACTCAGACGCCAGTGTCAGCCCTCCTGTGGCCCTTCCTCCTGCAGCTCAGCCCCTCCCCACAGCCCTCCCACCCCAGGACAAAAAGCTCTATTCCAGTCTGTCCACCACCTCACATCTGCTGAGACCCTCAAGGCTCATCTTAAACACAGCTCCCTCAGCTAGGCTCCCCCAAGAGTCTACATATCACGAGGGACAGATCACTTCCTCTCTTGAACAGTATTGAGGTCCATGGTTCTTTCTTCCATTCCCCAAGGGGGTGTCTCCATCTTCATCTTGAGTCTAAGTGGCTGTCAATCAACATGTCTGTAATTGCATGGTTGAATTCTGGGCCGATAGGACAAGGCCATCTCTTTGCAGTCAGTATCATTTCTTTATCCATCCTTCCTTCCTCCCTCCCTCTCTCTTTTCTTTTTAGGGCCAGCATTTAGAACTTCCCAGGCTAGGCATCAAATTGGAGCTGCAGCTGCCAGCCTACACCACAGCCACAGCAACAATGGATCCAAGCTGCATCCTCGACCCATGCCACAACTTGTGGCAGCTCCAGATCCTTAACCCATTGAGTGAGGCCAGGGATCGAACCTGCATCCTCATGGATACTAGTCAGGTTCAAAACCCACTAAGCCACAAGGGGAACTCCAAGGCTAACTTGCTTTAAGAACCTGTTCTTTGAAGTTCCCGTCATGGCTCAGTGGAAATGAATCTGACTAGTATCCATGAGGACGCAGGCTTGATCCCTGGCATTGCTCAGTGGGTTAGGGATCTGGCATTGCAAGGAGCTGTGGTGTAGGTCGCAGACATGGCTCAGATCCTGCATTGTTGTGGCTGTGGTATAGGTCACAGACACAGCTCAGATCCCACATTGCTGCGGCTGTGGCATAGGCCGGCAACTATAGCTCTGATTTGACTCCTAGCCTAGGAACCGCCATATGCTGGGGGTGTGGCCCTAAAAAAAAAAATTGTCTTTTTTATGACCTAGCCTCAGGAAGTGATATATTATCACTTCTACCATATTCTCTTGATCACAAAGACCAACCTTGTACAATGCAGGAGGAGACTACACAAGGGTATGAAACACCAAGAGGTGGAACTAATGGGGGAAGTCCTGGAGGTTGACTCCCACATATTATGATCAGCTGGTATAACTCAGAGCCTCTGAGTTTATCTTAATCATTCCCTGGCCTCTGGTTAGGCCTAGACTCAAATGCAAAACAGTAAATTAAATTTTAAAAAGATAACTTTAAAAAAACCCCAAACCTCCACTAGACCCATGGAGTTCCCACCGAAGCACAGTGGGTTAAGGATATGGCGTTGCCAAAGCAGTGGCATAGGTTGCAGCTTCATTTCCATTTCAGTTCCTAGCCTGGGAACTTCCATTTGCCATGGGTGCAGCCATGAAGCAAACAAAACAAAAAACCCACTAGACCCAAATGTGCCTCCTTGATTCTCCAACCTGAAGTCCCCCACTTCCCACTGGGTCACCAGGGCTACAAAGACATGTGACGGCCTTATACCTCCCACCACCCAGTGGATTATTTCAGGGGCCCTGGGGTCACCTCCTTGGGAACGTCATGGAAACTTTGTGTCCTGAGATGTCTTAGTCTCACTGTGAAGTTTTTATAATGTCCGAAAGGCCAGCTGTATCAGAGCTGCTTACACTGGTTTGTAGCCAATGGACCGTGTCTAAGGTGAGGGCAAGGGCAGAGGAGGTGGGGGGAGGAAGGGGGTGGGGGGGGAGGGGGGTGGCCCAACACCCTTTCCTGCTTGGACCTTGGATGAACAGACCCCTCTGGTGCCATAACTGAATCTCCTGTTTTCTGACAAGATCCTGGACTAGATTTGGAAGCAAAAAACACCGTAACATGGTAGGGATGTGACTGTGGCTTAGAATAGAAAAAGAAGGGGCAATGGGATGGAGAAGCTGGGGACACAATTATTTCTCCTCCTCTGTGCCCTTCCTTTTCCACTTATAAGCTTTTTTTTTTTTTTTTGTCTTTTTGCCTTTCCTAGGGCTGCATATGCAGTATATGGAGGTTCCCAGGCTAGGGGTCCAATCGGAGTTGTAGCCGCCGGCCTGCACCACAGTAACAGCAACGCCGGATCCGAGCTGCATCTGCAACCTACACCACAGCTCACCACAACACCGAATCCCCAGCCTACTGAGCAAGGCCAGGGATTAAACTCACATCCTCATGGATACTAGTCGGATTTGTTTCTGCTGTGCCACAGTGGGAACTCGGCAGAGCTTGATTTAAACCTGAGTTGTCTGGCTCCAGCCTGTGTATCTTAAGTAGTACCTGTACTGACTCGATCATGTATATTTTAAGATTAAACACACATAAGAAAAATTGAGCTTACATTGTTAGTTTGGGATATGCCCCCTGAACCTCCAGGTAGTACAAATAATTTTCTGCCATTTGGGTTACTCCAGGGGAAGTTTGAGGATTGGTCTTTAATGGGCACCTCAATAAGAAACCGAGCCATCTTTCCAAAGATAAGACTACTGGTTCCCCTTGCTCCATGGTTTTTGGATCTGGGCAGGAGCGGCATGGGTGAGGTACTTCCATCTACATCTTGAAAAAAGTGAAAACCCGTCTTAGAAACAAGAAGCAACGTGTCTGAGGACACACAACTGTAAATGCAAAAAGGAAATTTAATGCCGGGCTGTTGCTCTGAATTCGTGCAATTCCCTCTGAAACACCATAATTTCACCCATTTTCACCTAAATCTGCCTTCTTCCATTCATCTGGCAAAGTCGCCCTTAGAAGTTCTGTAAGGATCCAAGTGGTTTAAAACGTACCTCCATGTTAGGATAGTGCAGCCATGGCCCAGGCGTGTGAACTTGTCACCTGCTTGCTGGGCTGAGTGACCTTGCAAAGCACGTACCCTCTGCAGCTGCCAGGAGGGTACATCACTCATATCTGCCTTCAAGAGAACTGGCTGCATGTCTTCTTTGGAGAAAAGTCTACTTAGGAGTTCTGCCCATTTTTCGATTGGGTTGTTTGTTTTGTTGTTGAGTTGTATGAGTTGTTTGTATATCTTGGAGATTAAATCTTTGTCTGTTTAATCACTTGCAAAGATTTTCTCCCACTCTTTGTGTTGTCTTTTCATTTTTTTTTAATGGTTTCCTTTGCTGTGCAGAAGCTTTTGAGTTTCTTTTGTCTTCATTGGTTTTCTTTTGCCTTTATTGTCATTTTTCAGTGAGGTGGATCCAACAAGATGTTGTGATTTAGGTCAAAGAGCGTTCTGCCTATGTTTTCCTCTAGGAGTTTTATAGTATCTGGCCTTACATTTAGGTCTTTAATCCATTTTGAGTTTATTTTTGTGTATGGTATTAGAGAATGTTCTAATTTCATTCTCTTACATGCTGCTGTCCAGTTTTCCCAGCACCATTTATTGAAGAGACTATCTTTCCTCCACTGTATGTCCTTGCCTCCTTTGTCATAGATTAGTTGACCATAGGTGTTTGGGTTTATTTCTGGGCTTTCCATCCTGTTCCATTAATCTATATTTCTGTTTTTCCACCAGTATCATACTGTTTTGATCATTGTAGCTTTGTAGTATAGGCTGAAGCCAGGGAGCCTGATTCCTCCAATTTCATTTTTTCGTTTCAATATTGCTTTGGCTATCCAAGGTCCTTTGTGTTTCCATACTATTTTTAAAAATATTTTATTCTAGTTTTGTAAAGAATGTCATTGGTAATTTTATAGGGATTGCATTGAATCTGTAGATTGCCTTAGGCAGTATTGTCATTTTGACTATATTGATTCTTCTGATCCAAGAGCATGGTATATCTTTCCATCTGTTTGTGTCATCTTTTATTTCTTTCATCAGTGTCTTGGGGGCCTGCTTACAGTACAGGGAGCTGTATCTAGTCTCTTGGGTAAGAACCTGATGGGGGAAAAAAATGGGTTTGCAGGGGTGGCTGGTCACTTTGTTGTACAGAGAAAATTGAAGGAACATTGTAAATCAACTATAATAAATTTTTTTTAATAAAAAGAGAGAACTGGCTTCAAAGAAAGTCATTAACTCCTTCAGCTACTGTCCCTGTGGATCTTCGTATAGCGTGGGCTCCCCAGGCGGCTCCCATTGGGTACAGTGGGGGTACGGGAGCCTGGCTATTTCTGCCCTACATGGGGCTCCTCTAATGGATAGTCTTTACCTGGGCCTGCCCAAGCCTTTCTCAGAGCTGCATTGCAGTCTGAGGCTCTTCCTCCTCAGTCCTTCCTGCTCCCTCCCCTCACAGATGTCAGACCCCCCCATTGTGGTCAGAAGGCTCTCCCTGCTTAGTCTGCTCCCTCTCTTTACCCTTTTTCTTCAATAAATCTCTTGCATCTCTAATTCACCTTAGCATCTGTCTACTAGAAGACCTGAATATCACACCTCTCTGAGCCACAGGCCTCACACCTATCTGCCCCTCAGGATAGCTTGTGTCTGATGGTCTTAAAATTCTCCACTGAGAAGTTCCCATTGTGGCTCAGAAATAAGAAATCCTTCTAGTATCCATGAGGATGTGGGTTTGATCCCTGGCCTTGCTCAGTGGATTAAGGATTCAGCATTGCCGTGAGCTGTGGTGTAGGTGGCAGATGCAGCTTGAATCTGGCGTTGCTGTGGCTGTGCTATAGGCTGGCAGCAGTAGCTCTGATTCAATCCCTAATCTGGGGACTTCCATATGCCGTGGGTGTGGCCATAAAAAAAAAAATCCCCATTATTACTGAGAGATGGAATAGAAGTGTCATTCCCCTGTCACCGCCATGGACATGGTGAAATCCATTTCAAGTCAGCGCTCGTTTGAGGGATGGCTGCTTTCCAAGTCTAGCGCTTGCATACAACCCAGGCCTTTCCTTGACCCTGGCAACACTTCCCAGCCTCCAGATCCTCCGTCCAGGAAAAGGGCCTCAGGGCCTTGGATTCGGGGTAGGAGCCCAGAGCTCTGATCCAGTCTCGACCGCTAACTTCCTTCTCTAGGCTTCAGTGTTCCCCATCCATACAGGGGGGACTTTGGCTTTGCTGGCCTGAGTAGGGGAAGAGGGAAAGTGGCTGTTTTCTGGATTTAAGAAATGCCTTGGCAGCTGAGGAGGACTAAGCTCCTTCTTCTGCTTATTAAGACCAGGCCAGAGGGTACAGGTGGGAAGCTCTACCAGGAAGCATCAGGGCAGGGCCAGACCTAGAGCCATGTCTTGATTATGGTCTGACACCCACAGACTTTGGAGCACTGTGCCTGAGAGTGGCCATCCACCCAAGGAAGGACAGCTCCATGAGAAGCCACAGTCAGGGGAGGTGAGCAGACAGTAGTGTTATGGGGAGGTCCGGCTGCCACAGAGGGAACCATGGAAGTACATGGAGGCAGTACCAGCGCCCAAGGAAGCTGGATGGGCTTCCTAGCTGGGCTTTGAGGGATGAGTAAGAGTTTTCCAGATAGAAATGGGAAAGGTTTTCAAGATGGACAGAATAGGAGTTCCCGTCGTGGCGCAGTGGTTAACGAATCCGACTAGGAACCATGAGGTTGCGGGTTCTATCCCTGCCCTTGCTCAGTGGGTTAACGATCCAGTGTTGCCGTGAGCTGTGGTGTAGGTCGCAGACACGGCTCAGATCCCACATTGCTGTGGCTCTGGTGTAGGTTGGCAGCTACAGCTCCAATTAGACCCCTAGCCTGGGAACCTCCATATGCGAGGGAGTGGCCCAAGAAATGGCAAAAAAAAAAAAAACCAAAAAAAAAAAGAAAAATCAGACAAAAAAAAAAAAAAGAAGGAGTTCCCGTCGTGGCGCAGTGGTTAACGAATCGGACTAGGAACCATGAGGTTGCGGGTTCGGTCCCTGCCCTTGCTGAGTGGGTTAAGGTTAAGGATCCGGCGTTGCCGTGAGCTGTGGTGTAGGTTGCAGACGCGGCTCGGATCCTGCGTTGCTGTGGCTCTGGCGTAGGCTGGCAGCCACAGCTCCGATTAGACCCCTAGCCTGGGAACCTCCATATGCCGCAGGAGCGGCCCAAGAAAGAGCAAAAAAAAAAAGACAAAAAAAAAAGAAAAACGATGGACAGAATACAAAGATTCAGAAGCATGAACATATGTTTTGTGTTATAAAACATAAGAGAAATGGCAGGACTGGGGTGGAGGTCAGGAAAGTGGTGAGAGAGTGAACTATGCCCAGACCATGAAGGATCAACAACCAGCAAGGTTGAGGATTTTATAGCCTTTACATTGCCCCTGGAAGGTAGATGCTAGCTAGTCTCAGCTCCATTTTACAGATGAGGAAGTTGAGGCCCCCAGAGACATGAAGGGCTCTGATGGAATGCCCTGGGCAGTGTCAGGACACAGTCAGGCTTGGGAGCCAGAGGCCAAGCCATCCTCTCCTGATTGGGTGGACAGTCCCAAGGACCAGGCTCTCCCCCAGCCCGCTCCCTCCTGACTGTCTGACTTTAGGGAGCATGGCGTCCTCAGTACCTCCCCTCCTCCACTCCCAGTGTCCTTGTCCTACTGACATCATGTGCACATGGAGGAGAAATCTGTGGAGATTCCAGAAAGGCCAGAGTGTGGGAACCAGGACAGATGCTACTGGCGCTGCCCCAGCAGCAGAGCCTCTGGGCGCTGCCAAGGGGGCTTTGGGATGTGTCCGAGGCCTCTGGCTTCCTCTGTTGCAGGCCACTCTCCAGGGCCTGGGAAATCTAGGAAGGCTCTGATCACCCAGCCCGCCGTTCTGCCCCGGGGAAGCCTCTGTGGAGCTTTGTGCTGCCTGCACACAAGCGTGTGGCGGGGGGGGCGGGAGTACAGGCATCAAGACAGTTGGCCCGGCCCAGCCCATCCACTTGCAAGGGTCCCAAGCTGGGACCACCGGACCCCTGCAGATGGAGCGAGACCCTTGTGAACTTTGCAGTCCAGGGATGGAGAAGGGAACCAAAGCAATACTGTCACCACTTCCCCTGGACAAGGAGCTGTGGAGAGTGTGTGTGTGTGTGTGTGTGTGTGTGTGTGTGTTGTAGGCAGACAAACAGACACAGACAGATGGTCCCACTCTCCACCCCTGCCAGCCCCAGGGGTGGCTGTGCACCGCCTGTTCTGCACATGTGGCTCTCAGCAGCTGCACATTCCGTCAGCGACCAGCTGTGGTGGCAGCTGGGGAGGTGGGGAGCGAGCACTGATGGGTCCCAGGGGAGCAGGGGAGGAGGGCAAGGGGAGGACAGGAAGGGCCTGGAAGGAGCAGGAGTCGGGTGGTGGTGGTGGGGGGTGGGTAGGCAAGGAGGTTCAGATTGTTCTCAGGATGGAACACGGAGCAGGAAAGAGGTGATGGGGTCGCCTGACATGACATCTGGGCTGGAGGCCTTGGCAAAGAGAGCCTGGGGAGGTTCAGGGCAGGCCTGGCACACCCGGCTAGGTCTTGGCACATAGGTGAACCAACCCGAGTGTAAGGAGAAGACTGTGCTGGTGCAGGTGGATAGATGGGTCTGAAGTTCAGAAAATAGAGGTCTGCATGGGAGTTCCCTTTGTGGCTCAGCAGGTTAAGAACCCAACTAGTATCTCTGAGAATGTGGGTTCAGTCCCTGCCCTTGATCAGTGAGTTAAGGTTCTGGCATTGCTATGAGCTGTGGTGTAGGTCGCCGATGCAGCTTGGATCTGTGTTGCTGTGGCTGTGGTGTAGGCAGGCAGCTAAAGCTCTGATTCTCCCCCTAGCCTAGGAACTTCCATATGCTGAGGGTATGGCCCTAAAACGCAAAAAAAAAAAATCTGCATTACAGATGTAAACTGGAGAATCACTAGCTTAAAGGAGGTAAAGCCAGGAGAGCAGATGCGTCACTAGGGAAAAAATGCATGGAGACAGAGGCTGAGCCCAAACGCTAACACTACCAAGCGCTGACCTTAAACACCAGATACTGCATTAGGTGCCTTAGATCATCAAATCCTCACAACGAGCCTATGGAGTGAGCAGCTGTGTTATCATCCCATTTTACAGATGAGAAAATCAAGGCACAGGAAGTCCTTTCTTTTCCTGGCTCACCTCTTTCTTCCGTGTGTGGCCCTAGGATTGCGTCTGCCCCTCTCTGGGTCTCAGTGTTCATAGATACAAGGAGTGGGGCCAGGGCCTGTGGAGGGAGGGCTGAGAGGCACCCAGGTCCTCCAGCCCCTGCCCCCTTCCCTCACCTCTCCCCTGGTCCTGGGTGGGGATATTGCCCATTGCCACCCTGCTGTTTTCCTGGGGGCTGGACACCACCTCCACAGACAAGGTAGAGCCCTCCAGGAACCCCCCAGCTCCCCTCCACACCACTAGTCACTCATCAGTATTTACCAAACACTATGTGCCAAACCCTACTGGGCACAGGGAATCGATGGTGAGCAAACAGCCTGTTTTTGCCTTTATGTCCCAGAGACAGACATAAGTTGTGGCACAAATAATAACTACAAATGGCTGCCCTGAGCATCTCCGTGACAGTGATCCTCTCCTCTGGCACCCCCAATACCTCCGCCACTCAGCAGTTAGATGCTCAGTGCCTAGCCCAGCAGGGAGCTCTGGAACCCTATTCCAGCAAATGGCCTGCATGCAACCCAACCATTGGAGCTTGGGCCCAATAATCAGAATGCTGGTCCTGAGAGAAGATGGAGGGGGTGCTGAGCTAGCGTGTGATCCAGGATTGAGAAAATGTCACTGGAATTGAGACCTGCCCCTGAAAATCTCTTTCTGCTCTCTCCCTCTGGGGCAGGGGGACACAGGAAGTGAAGAGGGTAGAGTTTCCCTCTCTGCCTCCCCTCAGCCCTTCTCCACCTGCAAGCAAATTCCTCCTAAGGGCCTGGCGGTCTCTGCATTGCTTGTGGTGCCTTCTTTTAGGGACCCGGCCCTTCTTCAAACCTGCTTCTGCATCCTCCACAGACTTTTCCAGATCCCTGGAGGTACGGCCACTGTCTCTGCTTCTTCTATTTAGGCCAAGGTCTCTATGACCTCCTTTTGGCCAATCTTCCTCTTTAGAGCCTCTGGCCTGGCCACCGAGCCCTTGTTCTTGGCTCTCTCTGACCTTGGCCCCAGGTGCAATATTCTAGTTCAAGGTTCCACCTTCTCCCAGAGTTTCTCTGGCTGTGGTTCCGGGGGTTCTGTGCTAGTTTCTCCTCCTTCTTGCTCTGCACTGGCTCCCTGAGATCTCATGTACACTGTGGCTTCAGCTGCCGGTCCCCAAACCTCTACTCCAGCTCAGATGTCGGCCTGGGCTCTCCTCCTGGGTGCTCCCTGTCTCTCACAGCATGGCCACACTGAACTTCTTACCTTCTCCTAGGGTTCCCATGGGTGCCTATCACCTTCACCCACTCAGTCACCCAGGCAGGAGCCCAGCATTTCGTGGACGGGCTGGGCTTGTCCCCCACAAACCATTTCCTATTGCCCAGCCTATTGCAGGATTCTTCTTATTTTTCTTTTTTCTTTTTGTCTTTTTAGGGCTGCACCCATGGCATATGGACGTTCCCATGCTAGGGCTTGAATTGGAGCTGTAGCCACCAGCCTACACCACAGCCCACGGCAATGCTGGATCCTTAACCCACTGGGCGAAACCAGGGATCGAACCCACAACCTCATGGCTCCTAGTCAGATTTGTTTCTGCTACACCACGACAGGAACTCCAAGGGGCTCTTTTAGATAGAGGGTAATCCTCTCTGAGGATGTAACATTCGAGCCAACACTGAATGGAGGGAGAAAATCTGGGATGGTTGGGGGAAGAAGATTCTGGTAGAAGGAACAAACTCGAAGTCCTGCAGCAGCCTCAGGCAGGGACAGCAAGAAAGCTCTAGTGGCTGAGTGGTGAGCAAAGCAGGGCAGGGCCCAGGACTCAGAGTCACCCTACATCTGCTTCTCTCTGGACAGTCCTGTCACAGTTTTTTTTTGGGGTTTTTTTTTTTTGTCTTTTTGCCTTTTCTAGGGCAGCTCCTGCGGCATATGGAGGTTCCCAGGGGTTGAATCGGAGCTGTAGCTGACGGCCTACGCCAGAGCCACAGCAACGTGGGATCTGAGCCATGTCTGCGACCCACACCACAGCTCACGGCAACGCCGGATCCTTAACCCACTGAGCAAGGCCAGGGATCGAACCTGAAACCTCATGGTTCCCAGTCGGATTCGTTAACCACTGAGCCATGACGGGAACTCCCCTGCCACAGTTCTTAATGTTGCCTTCTTTCACTCTCAGAGATTCCCCAGGCTTAGATGATAAATTGTCGCACTATGGATAGGCCATGGTGAGCAGTAGGCGTGGTGTTCTGATGTGATAGGAAGCCTGTGGATGGCTTTAAGCAGGAAGTGACGTGATCTGACTACATTTTATCTTTTTTTGGGGGGGGGGGGCCACACCCACGGCAGACAGAATTTTCCAGGCTAGGGGTCAGATGAGAGCTGTAGCTGCCAGCCTTCGCCGCAGCCACAGCAATGCCAGATCTGAGCCTCGCCTGCCACCTACACTGAAGTTCACCAGATTCCTAGCCAGCTGAGTGAGGCCAGGGATCGAAGTCGAGTCCTCGTGGCTACTAGTCAGGCTTGTTACCACCAAGCCACAGTGGGAATTCCCTGACTGACATTTATTTTTTATTTTTATTTTTTGTCTTTTTAGTGCCACACTCATGACATATGGAGATTCCCAGGCTCAGGGTCGAATCGGAGCTGTAGCCACTGGCCTACGCCACAGCCATGGCCACACCAGATCCGAGCCCTGTCTGCAACCTACGCCACAGCTCATGGCAATGCCAGATCCTTAACCCACTGAGCGAGGCCAGGGATCGAACCTGTGTCCTCGCGGATGCTAGTCAGATTCCTTTCCACCAAGCCCCTGACTGACATTTTAAATGATCATGACCAAGGACTTGAAACACTCTCTGGCTCCTGTAACAGCCCTTCTTGTGTGTTTCCTCCACCTCCCAGCTCTTCCCTCTCAGTCTCCTCTGGTAGTGTTTCTCTTCTATTCAACATCTAAATCTTACAATTTCTCTAGACCAGTGGTTTTCAACTGGGGTGATTTCTCCCCCAGGGGACACCTCGCATTATCTAGAGACTTTTTTTTTTTTTTTGGTTCCTGGGCCAGGGATCAAACCTGTGCCACATCTTTGACCAGAGCCACAGCAATGACCACCTGGATCCTTAACCTGCTGTGCCATGAGGAAACTCCTAGAGACATTTCTAATTGTCACAACTGGGGCAGGTACTACTGGCACGCAGCGAGTAGAGATCAGGGCTGTTGCTAAACATCCTACAATGCACAGAATCCTACATGTATCCTATATGCATCCTATAACGCATATAATAGGAATAGCATATACAATTACAATTTTTCTAGTAGCTTCTTTAAAAAAAAACGAAAGAGAAAACAAGTGGAGTTAGTTTTAATAATATATTTTATTGGAGTTTTTGTGTGGCTCAGTGGGTTAAGGATCTGGTGTTATTGCAGTGGCTGGGGGCACTGCTGTGGCTCAGGTCGATCCTTGGCCTGGGAACTTCTACATGCTGCAGGCATGACCAATATATACATATGTATACAAGTCCTTGGTCGTGATCATTTATATATATATATATATATATATATATATATATATATATATATGTATATATATGTATATACACACACACACACACAATTTGATCCAATGTGTATAAAGCATTAATCTCAACATGTTATCAAGAGTTCCTGTTGTGGGTCGGCAGTAACGAACCTGACTAGTATCCATGAGGATGTGGGTTCAATCCCTGGCCTTGATCAGTGAGTTAAGCACCGCTTTGCCGTGAGCTGTGCTATGGGTCACAGATGCCGCTCAGATCGCTGTGGCTGTGGCATAGGCCAGCGGCTGCAGCTCCAATTTGACCCCTAGCCTGGGGACTTCCATATGCCATGGGTGCTGCCCTAAAAAAAGACCCCCAGGGAGTTCCCATCTTGGCACAATGGAAACAAATCTAAGAACCATGAGGTTGCGGGTTTGATCCCTGGCCTCATTCAGTGGGTTAAGGATCCGGCATTGCTGTGAGCTGAGGTGTAGGTCACAGACGAGGCTCAGATCTGGCGTTGCTGTGGCTGAGGTGTAGGCCAGCGGCTACAGCTCTGATTAGACCTCTATCCTGGGAACCTCCATATGCCATGGGTGCAGCCCTAAAAAGACAAAAGAGACAAAAAAAAAGACCCCCCAAAAGTTATCAATATTAAAAATATGAGAATTTCTTTCCTTCCTTCTTCTATTTTCTTTCTCTTTCCCTTCCTTCCTTTCTTTTCTTTCCTTCCCTCCTTTTCTTCCTTCCTTTCTTCCTTCTTTCCTTGAATCTGGCATGTATCTCACTCACACTTACTATACAAAGCAGTTCAGACCAGGCACACATTTCAAGGGCTTAGTGCCTACATGTAGCTCATAGCCATTGTGCTGATGGCACAGCTCTAGGTTCAGTACTTGATTTTATAGCCAGATGTGTAAGAGCAATACAGGAAGTCAAGCCTAGTGGTTTGGCACTGGAACCAAACTGCCTTGTTGAATTCCAGCTCTTCCATTTATCCTCTGTAGAGTCGCTCCACCTCTCTGTGCCTTTTTTCTTATGTGTCAAGTGAGGATGCTAATAAATAATATTACCACTTTATAGAGTTGTTGAGGATGAAGTCAGTTAATACTTATAAAATGGTTCCAGGTATTATAATAAGTGCTTACCAAATGATAGCTATTTCACTAGGCCCCTCCTCTGTCTCCACTCACACTTGCTCTCTGGGTAATCCGTCTACTCCTGCAGGTGTAAGTGCCACCGATTACCTAGTGACTTCCAAACTTAAATATCCAGCTTAGACCTCTTTTCTGAGCTCCAGGCCCCCTATTTATCTGTACACTCCATTTTGATGACCAGGTATCCCACACGAACATACCTACAACGGAATCCTTGACCTTCCTTGCAAGTCTGCTCTCACTGCCAGTCCCTGCAACCTTGGTCATTACACAGGGCAGATCTCTGGGCGGCCTTTCCAGGGAATGCAGAGTGCACGGATCAGGCAATAGCCACCCCATCAAACTCCCCTAATCGGACGTGTCTGCTGCGCCCAGAACCTCAGGAGGAGGGAGGAGCCGGTGAGTGGACCTCTGCAGAGCTGGGGCATCGCGGAGAGGCGCCTCCGCAGGCCGGTGGCGCCCCGGAGAGAACCAGGGACAGACGGGGACCCCCTGGCTTCTCCGGGGAGTCTCCAAGGGCACCTGTCCAAGGCCACCCAGCGCGCTGCGGCCAAGGCAGCGGAGCGGAGCCGGACCTCCCAGTCATCGGCGGGGGCGGCGACCGCCCGGGGCCTTCCCACGGCTCGGCCAGCGCGTCACGGCGGGGGCGAGGGGGCGCCCGGGGCTGCGGCGCAGGAAAGGGCCCTGGGAAAGGGCGGCGGCGGCGCCCCCGGGGCGGGGCCGGGGCGGGGCCCGACTTCCCGGCTCGGCGCCCGCGCCGCCCCGCGGAGACCCGCGCAGCCCGCGCTCGCCATGAAGCGGCCCCGGGAGCCGAGCAGCTCCGACAGCGAGTCCGACGGACCGATTGACGTGGGCCGCGAGGGCGAGCTGAGGTAAGACGGGATGGGGGCACCGGGCGCGCCGGGGCGAGCGGGCTTGGGGGGCAGCCGGACTGGCCGGCGAGCTCCGGGCAAGCGCTTGGGACCGCCCGGGAGACGCAGGTGCTGGATGCTGGGATGGAGGGAGAGTTCAGCTCCGGGTCTGCGGTACGTTTGGCGATCTCTTTCTGTCCAAGTGCCCGGTGAGGCTACTGGCCAGGACTTTTCCCTGAAGATCTTAGGAAACCCTCGTGGTCTGTTGGTATCACACCCCTGGTCCCGAATGCACTGCCTATGCAGAGTAACCATCCTTTCTTAATTTTTCCCTAGCTTGGGTGTACTTTTCATGTAGTACACACGCACACACACACACACACACACACACACCTTCCAGGGGAAGAAAAGCTCTCCGGAGCAAACCGGACTTTGGAATTAAGGTTTTGGTATTGAAGAAAATAATCGCTGACCAACCCATGGTCCATGCAAGGGCCTAGACTCCCATTCCAGCTCTTTTTCTACTGCACCACCCTGCTGCCAATGACTCTCAGCTCTCGGTTCATTTTCTGATCTTGCCTCAAACCTGTCGAGCAAATGCCTTGTATTTGTTTTGCTACTTCCCAGTTCTTTGAGCAATCTAAGCTTGTTTCCTCATCTGCAAAAATGGTTATAAAGGAGCTCCTGTTGTGGCACAGCAGAAACAAATCTGACTAGTATCCATGAGGATGCAGGTTTGATCCTTGGGCTTGCTCAGTGCGTCAGGGTCTGGAGTTGCTGTGAGCTGTGTTGTAGGTTGCAGATGCTGTTCAGATTCCACGTTGCTGTGGCTGTGGTGTAGGCTGGCAGCTGTAGCTCCAATTCGACCCCTAGCCTGGGAACCTCTATATGCTGCAGGTGCAGCCCTAAAAAAAAAAAAGGTATAAATGATGGAACTGACTGAAACCTATGTCAGCAGGGGCAGACTGGGAAGTTGCAGGCCTGAGTCCCAGCCCCAAACCTGCCACTAACTTCCCATGTGACCTTGGGCCACTACTTTCCCTTTGTGAGCCTCTTTCCACATCATTAAAATAAAGGAGGGAGTTCCTGTCATGGCACAGTGGAAATGAATCTGACTAGGAACCATGAGGTTGCGGGTTCGATCCCTGGGCTTGCTCAGTGGGTAAGGATCTGGCGTTGCCGTGAGCTGTGGCAGAGGTCACAGATGCGGCTCAGATCTGGTGTTGCTATGGCTGTGGCTCGGTGCTCGGCGGCTATAGCTCTGATGAGACCCCTAGCCTGAGAACCTCCATATGCCACTGGTGCGGCCCTAATAAGAAAAAAGACAAAATAATAAAATAAAATAAAATAAAATAAAGGAGAATAGTGAGTGAGAAAGGGAGGCCTTCCTGGTGCCTCCTCCTCTTTCCAACCTGACTCTCTAGAATAGGTTTGGAAGGGGGATTCGTTTCATTCTTGGGGATGTTTTTGTGGGCATTTCATAATTTCATTGGTCTCCAGTTTTCTGAGACCAGGGGATCCTGCCTCAATCACAGTCCCAGGAAAGCACCACCAGCTTCCAATTATTTCTAGCTTATAATAGAAGGTAATTTCCTGTACCTTAGGTTTGGGGTATATAATACAATTTCCTATGCGACTTACTGGCCTTTTAAAATTTTTTAGCAGAAACTGCTACTTAGAGAATCAGTTCTCTAAGTCCGTGCCTGCCAGAAGCAGGGGAAGGGCCCAGCGCCATGTGGTTGTGGTGGAGGGGGCAGGTGTCTCAAATTCAGTGTCACTGGGTCTTCCTGAGTCAGAGGCATGACATTGGTGTCAGAGAGCTAGGCTGATCTGAGCTGGCTTCTGTCCTCCAAGAATGTGCAGCCTGGTCCGTGACCTGACAAGTCACACAAAGACCTTAGATAGGATGGAAAATAGAAGGCAAGATGGACTGTGGGCTAGGAGGGCACCTAAGTGGGGAGAGGTCCCGCAGAGCCAGAGGTGGTAGGGAGGGCTTCCTGAAGGTGGTGGCACTTTGGACTATGGTCTAAAGGATCATTAGGCAGTTTTTTCCTCTCCAACATTTTGTTCTTTCAAGCAAAGCCCTTTTTTTTTTTTTTTTTTTGAGACTGTCTAGATTCTGAGGCAAGCACACCCCCTCAGAGGAGAGAAAGTGGTTGGACATCTGGCAGAGGCCGACTTATAGACCCCTCTTTGTCACACTCACCAAAAGGCCCTCCCCCCAGCAGACATCAATGCTTCAATTCAGGGAGCACTGAACGACCCCTGCTGTGACCTGGACCCTGGGTTGGGTGCGGGGGGCCCAGATGTGTCCTGTTCAGCCTCTGCCCTCAGGGAACTCTCAGAAGAGTTTCATGTACAAAGAAAGCCAGATAAACAGTGGCAAGGGCCACAGGACTGGAGCAGCCAGCCTCCCTAGGGTCAGAGGCAGGGCACAAATCCCCCACACCCAGAGACGTAAGAGTAAAGTGCAGGGGGTGTTCCATGGTCACTGTGGGCATCTTCCCAGATGTGGGAATCACCCTCCCAGCTCCTATCTGAACACAGCCCCCTGATACGTGTGGGTCTGAATTGAGAATATAACCTCCCCTCTCACCCTCTGCAAAAATTTAATGAGCACCTGCCACCCGCCAGGCACTGGCTCAGGGTCTGGGTGGTTCCTACATGATTTAAGGCACATGGTGTCTTTCGAAGTCAGACAGAACTGAATGTGACTCTCACCACCACTAGGGCGAGTGACAACCTCTTTCTGAACCTCAGTTTTCTCCTTGACAAAATAAGAATGTTAATACTTTTTCTCATAGAGTGAGGCTTTTATGAGGTGACGGACCGAAGGCACATTGCTGCCTGCTTTGGCACAAGGCAACTTCCAATTAACTTTTTTTTCTAGGGCTGCACCCACAACATATGGAGGTTCCCAGGCTAGGGGTCTAATCGGAGCTGTAGCTGCCGGCCTACACCACAGCCACAGCAACGCGGGATCTGAGTCTCGAGTCTCGTCTGCAACATACACCACAGCTCACAGCAATGCCAGATCCTTAACCCACTGAGTGAGGCCAGGGATCGAACCCACAACCTCATGGTTCCTAGTTGGATTCGTTAACCACTGAGCCACAACGGGAACTCCCGGACACTTCCAATTAAATCCGTTCTCTCATGAGTCACTATTCAGGTGGAGGGGGCTATACTCGTGAAGCAGCATGGTTTAATGAAAAGCATGCAAGTCTGAAGACTGGACTTGGTGGCGCTGTTATTCTAGCTAGCAAATGATTGTTTTTCCTAAGTGTGCAACGGCTCCAGTAATACTCCACGCGCAGGGCTCTTGTACAATATAAAGGAGGCAGGTGAACATGGACGTGGCGTCTAGGACGGAAAGTACTGGCTATGAAATATACAGAATGGGACGAGGACTGTACGCAGTGCACGAGGGAGAGCGCTGGATGAACAGCCAGGAGGCTTGGCTCCAGTTCTGGAATTTCCTCTAATTTGCTGTGTGGCATGGAGCAGATCGCTGCCCCTTTCTGAGTTTTCTCATTTTACGAGTGGGTCCGTGCTCTCGGAGAGCCCTTCATTGGAGCCACGGTGATTCTGCCTTTTGGTTGATGGAAAATGAATGGGGTCACCTGCAAGGGCGCCACCGGCGGGGGAGGGGGGTAGTTCCCAAAAAGGAACCGAGGGTGAGCGCTGGGGGTGGTCAGGACTGGCAGCCAGACCACCTAGAAAGTTGCCCCTCCCCTCAGAGACCACCTCCAGAATTCTGGCTAGGGACCCCTGGAGACCCACGGAGCAGATCTTGGGGGTCAACATATCTTTTCTGGGTCTATGAAAATCTGCCTTGTTTTCAGACTGTCAGACAAGAAGCTCTCACACTCTCTCCCAGTGTCAGGGCCAGATCACAGCCTGGAAGCAAGCTCGCTCTGGCTGAGCTCCTGGGAGCTTTAAGGCCAAGGGGACTGGAGGACTATTCAGACAGACAGGAAATGGGAATTAGGAGGGAAAACAATGCTGAATTTGGAGCCAGAAGACATGGATTCCCATGCTGGCTTTGCTCCTCCGCAGCTGTGTAGGCTGGGCAAGCTGCCTGAAGTCCCCGGTGTTCAGCATCCTCATCTGTAAAATGGGGCTTTCCCTCAAAGGAGGGAAATACACGGAGTGAGGCTGAGAAAGCTGTGAAGTGATGTTTGCCTGTGCGATACAGGAGTGGGGGGAGAAGGATGATACCACAGAGAACGGGGAGAGTGAGCAAAGGGCTGGCTGAGCTGCCGTGCTCTGAAAGGGGTGTGTCAGCCTCGAGCAGATGGTCCCTGAGGAGGAGTCAGGCTGAGAGGCAGTGACGTGTGCATTGCTAACCCAATACCCCTAGAGATGCCTTATCCAGCCTGGGGGGACAAAGGCCGTGTTTCTTAGGAGACCTTGGCTCCCGTAGCTTGTCCAGAGTTAAGCTTTGTAAACAAGCTGCCCATCAGATCTGGATCTGGCCATCTGAGCCCTGGACCTAACTTGCTGAGCCATCATCTCTCCCAGGAGCTCTCACAGGCCTCTTATATTCTTCTCCTGATGTTTGGATGGAGATATCCTTTTCCACATGTAGCTGGATGAAGCCAGGGGCAGAGCACTAGCTTTGACAAATGTTGCTCTGGTCTCCCCTGCAACCTTCTCTCTTTGACTAGTTGATGAAAATGATCTAACTTCTGGAGTTCCCTGGTGGCTCAGTCGGTTAAGGATCTGGTGTTGTCACTGCTGTGGCTTGGGTTGCTGCCATGGCACAGGTTCAATCCCTGGCCCCGGAACTTCTGCATGCTGTGGGTGCAGCACCTGCCTTGTGCCAAAGAAAAGAAAAGAAAAGAAATGATCCAACTTCTAATGCCAAGAGGGTCATCACATGGGCTGGGACTCTCCTGGTAAGCCACATATGTCCCCATTCCACAAAGGCCAAAGATGTAGATTTTATGGTGTCACCTCTGTGTTCTCCAGTGATGTCAAAGATGAGGGCAGGTGGAGTTGCTGTTGTGGCTCAGTGGTTAACGAATCCGACTAGGAACCATGAGGTTGCGGGTTTGATCCCTGGCCTTGCTCAGTGGGTTAAGGACCTGGCGTTGCTATGAACTGTGGTGTAGGTCCCAGATGCAGCTCAGATCCTGTGTTGCTGTGGCTCTGGTGTAGGCCAGCGGCTACAGCTCCGATTAGACCCCCAGCCTGGGAATCTCCATGTGCCGCAGGAGCGGCCCTAGGAAAAACAAAAAGACAAAAAAAAAAAAAGATGAGGGCAGGAGGAAGAGCTCAACCATGAGCTCTGTCATGTTCTAAGCACTTGCTGAGCCCTGGATACAGATCGAGATGGACATGGTTCATGGCCTCATGGAGCTTACAGGCTTGATGGAAAGACTGACATTACTCAAATAATCATACATATAAAACAACAAATGGGCATAAATGCTATGAATGCCAGATGCCAGGAGAGTGTAGAGCAGGGGTTATTAAGTAGGAGGGGTGATGTCAGAAAAGGCTCCCCCAGAAGGTGACATTTGAGTTGAGATGTGAAGGGTGGTAGAAGTTACTACACAAAGGGGCTAAGGCTTGGGAGATGGGGAGAGGGAGTGGACCAGAGAATTCTGGGCTAGGGAAACAGTATGTGTCACCACAGGAAGGAGTCAGTGCATTCACAGGCTGGAGCACAAAGAGCAGAAGAATCTAGGAGGTGACAGGGCCAGCTAGGCTACCTGCAAGCTGGTGGCCTTGATCTAAAAGCGTTGGGAAGCCCTTGAAGAGTTGTAATATAGTGACATGATCAGATTTACATTTAAATGATCACTCTGCCTGCTTGTAGGAGGTAAAGGGGGTGCAAAGGGACCCAACAATAGATTCCTGCAGGGGTCCAGGTGAAAGATGGAGGCTTTGTCTGAGATGGGCAGAGGAGATAAAGGAGAGAGACGCCAGAGGTATTTTAGACATGGAATGAGCAGGTTTTGATGGGATGGGTGAGGACAGAGGAGGAATCAAAGACAATGGTGAGTATTCACCTTGCAGAAGTGGGTGATGGGTGCCTTGGCTGAGATGGGAACCCAGGGGGGAGAGGAGCCCTATTAGGTGGAGACAAGCTCCTTGGTCCCTGTTCAGACGTGTGGCATTTTGCATTCTGAAATAGCAAGGGTGCCACCTTGTCTAAAGTTATTTGTGGTTGTGGTGTCTCCAGTGGGAACTGGATCTCCCGCTGGAACGTTCCCACTGATCCCCCGTGCAAGGCCCGCGAATCCCCTCCACTCCAAGAGAGCCTCTGAAGCAGGAAACCATTAAGAGGGTGAGCAGTTGGGCTGATGAGGAGTTGGGTCAGTCTGAGCAGGAAAAGCCCCAGAGGGCTGAGCCTCCTCTGCATGATGGGAACTCCTGGCGTGTGAGCAAATATCCATCCTTCAGCCAGGCCCGACGCGATGCGGGGCCGTGTCCCGAGAGTCCGAGAGGGGCCTGTGACCCAGATGGCGCCTCCCCCGCCCCTCGCCGCGGCCGCGCAGCGTGGGAGGCGGCGGCGGCAGCTGCAGGCCGGGCGGAGGGCGGGCGGTCGGCGCGCCCGGCCCGTGGGAAGCGGCGGCATCTGTTCTTTCCACGCTCGTTCCCAGCGGCTCCCTCTGAAACCCAATCCGCCGGCCCGGCCCCCGCCGCCGCCGCCCGTGCCCTCGCCCGCCCCGCCCTGGGGGGATAGGGTTGCAGGACCTGGACTGCCCGGCTGCGTTGCCTCGATGCCCAACCCGGGCTGCAGCGAGGGCCACGGGCAGGGGGCGAGGGCGCGGGGCAGGGGGCTAGGCGGAGCGGTCCGGTCCTGGCGAGAGCCTTAGCCGCATCCCCACCCGTGGCCCCCAGCAGCCTGCGACTCTGGGGCAGGAAACCCAGGGCAGGGGAGGACTTGGCCCCGGGGAGAAATGAGCCCCCAGGGAGAAGGGGAGAGAAAGCAGTCCCACCCACGCCTGCCCTGTGCCTCTTCCCCTCCTGGGAGGGCGCCGTGCCCGCCCACAGCCCAGCCTCCGAGGTTAGCCCAGGCCGGGAAGATGACCCTCTGAAAAATCAGCCTTTCTCTTCCTCTCCAGCCAGATGGCCCGGCCACTGTCCACCCCCAGCCCTTCACAGATGCAAGCCAGGAAGAAACGCAGAGGGGTGAGTGTCTGTTTCATTCAGCAGAGTTGCCTGTCAGAGGTTTGCCCTGAGTCCCTAGGAGAACCCTGGTCAGAAATACCATCAGGAAGCTAAGCTCCTTGGGTTCAAGTCCTGATTTCTGCCAGTACCTAGCATGGTGACCTTGGGCAAACCCCTTAACTTCTCTGTGTCTCAATTTCTCATCTCTGTAACCGAAATGATGGTGCTTCCTTCCTCAAACGGTTGGAGGTTTTTAATTTACTTTTCAAAATTTTTATGCAGCATATTCAAGTTCCCTGGCCAGGGATTAAATCCGAGCCTCTAGCAGCTGCAACTACGCCATTACTGTGGCACCTGCCAGGTCCTTTAACCCACTTTTCCAGGCCAGGGATGGAACCCAGGCCTTCACAGCGACCCAAGCTGCTGCAGTCAGGTCCTTAAACCCACTGCACCACGGTGGAAACTCCTCGGAGGTTGTTTCTTTTTTGTTTTGTCTTTTTTTCTATTTTTTTTGGGGGGGGGGCGTCCTCAGCATATGGAGTTCCTGGGCCAGGGATCAGGTCTGAGTTGAAGTCATAAACTAACCTGCAGCTGGAGCAACCCCGGATCCTTTAACCCACTGTGCTGGGCTGGGGATCAAACCTTTGTCCTAGTGCTCCTAAGATGCTGCCAATCCCATTATGCCACATCGGGAACTCCTCAAAGGATTGTTTTGAAATGAATTAATATAATGCACTCGGGATAGTACCTGACCCCCGGTTAGCCTTTATTATTTATTTCAGCCTTCCCCCCGATTCTCTCTGAGCCCAGAACTTTCATTTCTTCTCAGTGTGCTGAGGGGTGGGGAAGGGGGACAGAAGAAGACACCTCTCCTTGCTCTAGGCCCTACTTCCCCCCAGGATACAGCTGTGTTTCTGCACTGGGAGTCTAGAGACCCAGAATCTGGCAAAGACCAGCACTGCCATTCTCTAACCAAACTACTTCCAGCCAGCCCTCCTTTTCTTCATCAGTAAAATAGGAGTTATTCTGCTATCAGTATCGTGAGATGAGAATGAGCTAGTAGAAACGAAAGGCCTTCCCAGCTGGAGACAGCAATGCCTAGGACTCCTCCGACCTCATGACCCATTTACCGAGAGGGTCCAGTGCTGTGGCTGCTGTTTCTCTTCTAATTGGTAGGTGCCCTGCTGTACCAGTGGTTAAACACTTGAATATCACCCCTCAGATCAAGACAAGAGATTTGAGTTCTAGTCCCAGCCTTGCAACTTCCTTGCTGTGTGACCGTAAGCAAATCACTGCCCCTCTCTGAGCCTCATTTTCCTCCTCCATAATGTAAGAATGGATGTATCTCCCTCAGAGAAATACTAGCAAGGAAAATGAATCATTGTCTATCAAGCCATGTTGGAAATTGTGATGCTGTGCCTACTTGTAACTTCTCATTATTGGTTTTGTTTGTTTTATCATTGTTTTTTTAGATCATAGAGAAACGGCGCCGGGACCGCATTAACAGCAGCCTTTCTGAACTGCGGCGCTTGGTCCCCACTGCCTTTGAGAAGCAGGTATATGACGTTGCTCCTCATAGCATAAAGTTCACTCCTTATAGCATCTTATTGATTGGTGGAAGCTGCTTGAAGTGCCAGATATCATTTACTGATATCTATCAACAGCCAGGAATAAGGGGAATGGAAATTCATATTCACTGAGGTGTCTCAGGGGTGGCGGCTTTATGGCTTTCATCCCGCTGAATCCTCACAATGACCCTGAAGGGTAAGGATTATTATGCCCATTGCACAGGTAAGGAAACTGAAGCACAGAGAGGTGATGTAGCTCACACCAGATCACACAGCTAGTTAGCGGGAGAGCAGAACTGGAACACAGACCATGTGATCCTTAAAGTGCCCTGACCCTCTGCATTACTGACATTTCCAGAACTGTTTGAAAGTAGAACAGGCTTCTTGGGGAGTGAGGCCTCTGTCGTTGACCCTGCTGGGGTGGAGGGACTCCAGTAGGGAGTCAGTTAAAGCAATCATACACCCCCAAAGATTCTCCCTGTGTTCTCTGGGGAGAACAAGGCGGTCATTCCACTGATGATCACTCAAGCCTTCACATGCCCAGCCACGAATTATGCCTGGTACTTACCTTCAGGAGGCTCAAGGAAGAGCCTGATCATCAGGTTTCATCTGGGAGACCGGGTGATGCTGGAGGCTTCAGACACCTTCCCCGGGAGAGAGAAAGGTGGAAGAGCAGGTGCTTTGGGGTTAGACAAAGAGCTCAATCTTTTTTTTTTTTTCTGGTCTTTTTGCCATTTCTAGGGTTGCTCCCATGGCATATGGAGGTTCCCAGGCTAAGGGTCGAATCAGAGCTGTAGCCGTCAGTCTACGCCACAGCCACAGCAACACAGGATCCAAGCTGCATCTGCAACCTACACCACAGCTCATAGCAACGCCAGATCCTTAACCCACTGAGCAAGGCCAGGGATTGAACCCACAACCTCATCGTTCATAGTCGGATTTGTTAACCACCGAGCCATGTTGGGAACTCCAAGAGCTCAATCTTGAGTGCGTGTAGTGAGGGTAGAAGTTGGATCCCCGGGAAAGCCAGTCTCGGAGGCAGGGGGATATGCAGAAGTGACATTTGGCGATGGTGCATGAAGCCACGGAGGTAGAGGAGACCCTCTAGGGAGAGTACACAGAGCGAGAAAAATGAGCCATCAACCACTGAGAACACCACTGTCTTAAGGGACGGTTAGAGCAAGAGTCAAGATGAAAGGAGAACCCAGAAAAAGGGAGGAGGGTGTTGAGGAAGGATGGTCGGCTGTGTGGTGGGCAGGCGGCCAAAAGGGGAACTGAAGAGAACCTATGAGATCTGGAGGCTTTTGTCAAAGCAGAAGCCCACCGGCAGGCATCGGAGGAGCGAGAGGAGGAGGAAGTTGAGTGCTGGTAATGCTGCTCAGGGGAGGCGGAGGCCTTCACTCTTCTGTCTTCTGTGCACACAGGGCTCCTCCAAGCTGGAGAAAGCCGAGGTCCTGCAAATGACGGTAGACCACTTGAAAATGCTCCATGCCACTGGCGGGACAGGTACTGATGCTCTACTCTCCCAGCCAACATTTTGGGGTGGGGCCCTGGGGATACACTGGTCGGCAAAGTGGATGTGGTCCCTGCCCTCATGGAGCTTACAATCTGCAGAGGGGCTGAAGCAGATCCAGGGGGACCCTTCGAAAAACGTGCCCTGCTTCTCAGCATTGCTGTCTCTGCTTTCGCTGGCTCCGTGTGTCCTAGCCCTTTCCTCAACTCCACTCCTTCTGGCCTTGGATGGTGGAGGAGCTTAAGACTTCACAGACTGGAGTTCCTGCCGTGACTCAGCAGTTAGCAAACCCAACCAGCATCCATGAGGACGCAGGTTCGATCCCTGGCCTCACTCAGTGGGTTAAGGATCTGGTGTTGCCGTGAGCTGTGGTGTAGGTGGCAAATGCAGCTTGGATCCTGAGTTCCTGTGGCTGTGGTGTAGGCTGGCGGCTACAGCTCGGATTGGACCCCTAGCCTGGGAACCTCTGTATGCCACGGGTGTGGCCCTAAAAAGACAAAAAGACCAAAAAAAAACAAAAACAAAAACAAAAAACCCACAGACTATGGGTTCCCTCTCTAGGGCCTTGAGAAGCATTAGCCTGAATGAGCTCATTCTCACGGTGATCTCCGAGGGAGGGACCAGCCCGAGATTTTTAGCCACAGCAGTTTCCTGGTGTGCTAACCCCCTGCTCTAGGCTTCTGGGTTGTTGTGTCCTTGGCACTGCTGGCGGATAGGTCATGCTCGCAGCTGAAGCTCAGTAGATCAGACTGGGATTGTAGTAGAATGCAAATGTGACTCGTTCTGTTATTTTGAGCTGGCCCATTACAATAAAGTCACGGAACTGTAGCTTTTAAAAGACTTCTGGACAGGAGTTCCCACTGTGGCGCAACAGGATCGTTGGTGTCTCCGCAGCGCCAGGACGCAGGTTTCAACCCCCTCCACAGTGGGTTAAAGGATCAGCATCACTGCAGCGTGGCACAGGTCACAGCTGTGGCTTGGATCCCTGGCCGGGGAACTCCATTTACTGCATGGCAGCCAAGAAAGAAAAGAAAAAAGACTATATGCAGACAAATGGAAATTTTGTCTGCGTGAAGCCACCTTGTGTTTTGGTGATTTCACAATTGGGAAACCTTGAAAGTTCCATTAGACTTTGGCCACAAAGACTTAAGTCCTGAAACCTTAATTTGCTACCCCTCAAGGGGACAGTTGCATTTTAAGTGGCCCAGTCTAGTGCCTCTCAAGCCTCAGTGTGCAGTAAGGCTTATCACGCGGGGCTAGGCAGTGTCATGGGTCACTCCCCAGAGATCCCAAGGCAGTAGGTCTCAGTGGGAGTTTAGGAACCTGCAAGTTTAGTGAGCATGGCTGATGACCTCGATGCAGGGAGTCGCTTTGAGACCTTCTGCCAAATGAATTCTGTCTCTAATCAGCCACTGGAGGAGCTATTTCAAGCTACATTTATATCTATTCAATTAAAAGAAAAATAGTGACTAATATTTGGGCAGCATTTTATAGTTTTCAAAATGCTTTCTCTAATGCTATCTCGTTTGATTCTCACAAGAACCTGGAAGGTGGGTGTTGTTTGTCGTTACTGTTTTATGGCTGAGGAGTAACAGGAGGGCAGAAAATTGGGGTTTAGAGCACTGGCTTTGGATTTGAACCCTGGCTTTTTTTTGTTTGTTTGTTTGTGTTTGGTCTTTTGTCTTTTTAGGGCCACACCCGCGGCCTATGGAGGTTCCCAGGCGAGGGGTCAAATCAGAGCTGTAGCCACTGGCCTATACTACAGCCACAGCAACGCCAGATCCGAGCTGCATCTGCAACCTACAGCACAGCTCAAGCAATGCCAGATGCTTAACCCACTGAGCGAGGCCAGGGATCAAACCTGCAACCTCGTGGTTCCTAGTCAGATTCATTTCTGCTGTGCCACGATGGGAACTCCTAAACCCTGGTTTTACTACTGACTAGCTCTAAAGACCTTGTCCTAAGACCTTGGACATATGATTTCACTTCTTTATTCCTCAGTGTCCTCAGCTCGAAAATGGGAATATTGGCAGGTTTTTATGAGATTTAAATTAGATAATGCAAAGTAAGTGCTTAGGAAGAACTCAGCAAATGTTAGCTTAAAACATTTAAACAGAGAAAGTGAACAGAGAAAGGTGCTGGGATTTGCTCAAAGTTGCGCAACTAAGTGTACAGCAGAGCCAGGTTTCATTGCCATGGAGACCTGGCTCCAAACATCATCTCTGCCAAGCTGTCCCCCTATGGGGGCCTCAGCCATGAACCAGGGACCCCATAATTACTGCCATGATCATGAGGCCGGTGCTCACTGGGGCTCTTCTCTCTTTGCCCAGAAGGTGATGGAGAGAAAGGCAAGTGTGGAAAGGCAGTGAGAGTGTAAATACCTCTGTGGGCAGTTGCCCTGCTCATCTCACACCAAAATCAAGCCAGGGACAGGGTCCCAGGCCTGAGGGCGGCTGCTAAGGACCAGCGTGGGGTCCTGCGTCCTAGACTGCCCCTTGGGCAGGGAACAAATCTGAATGCCTATGGGGGCTTCACCTTCACAACTCTATGCAGCAGGTACTATTATATGCCCATTTCACAGCTAAGGTAATTGAAGCATGGAGAGATTAAAAGACTTGTCCCTAGGAGTTCCCGTTGTGGCTCAGTGGGTTAAGAACCTGACTAGTATCCATGAGAATGTGGATTCTACCCCTTGCCTCGCTCAGTGGGTTAAGGATCTGGTGTTGCTGCAAACTGCCATGTAGGTTGAAGATGCAGCTTGGATCTAGCATTGTGGTGGCTGTGGCATAGGCCAGCAGCTGAAGCTCTGATTTGACCCCAGCCCAGGAATTCCTATATGCTGTGGGCGTGGCCCTAAAAAAGAGAGAGAGAGAGAGAGAGAGAGAGGGACTTGTCCATAGTCAGGGAGCTAGTTAGGTCCACGGTCAAGCCACTGGTCTCCAAAGGCCTCGTCCTTCGCTGCTACACTGTGCTTCCCTCTCTGAAGAGTCTCCCAGCTCCAATGGCTGCCATTGGCACCTCCCAGCCTCTGCCCCCCTTGGCAGACAGGGTGGTCCTACACCACCTCCTGGTGCGTAGTCCCTTCACACCTGGCAAGGGTCTACTTAAATGAAGTTATCTTGGCCGCAGAGTTTCTTCTTTGAGTTAATCATGAATTATGATGAAAACAATACTTCACATTTTATGATGCTTGGCAGTTCAGTGAACTCATTTGATCCTCAGAGCCTAACCCCTCTACCTTCAATAGGGATGGATTATTTCCTCCTTATAGATGTGAAGATGGATCAGAGAGGTGAGGTGACATGCCCAGGGTCACACAGCGGGTGAGTGGGAAAGCCAGGTCCAGAACTCAGACAGTCTGACCCCAGGCTCAGTGCCTGACCCTCGCCTGGCAGGCCCTCATTGTGTCTCACTTTGCAGGATTCTTTGATGCCCGAGCCCTGGCAGTCGACTTCCGGAGCATCGGTTTTCGGGAGTGCCTCACCGAGGTCATCAGGTACCTGGGGGTCCTGGAAGGACCCAGCAGCCGTACGGACCCCGTGCGGATTCGCCTTCTCTCCCACCTCAACAGCTATGCAGCCGAGATGGAGCCTTCACCCACGCCTGCTGGCCCCTTGGCCTTCCCTGCCTGGCCTTGGTCCTTCTTCCATAGCTGCCCAGGGCTGTCTGCCCCCAGCAGCCAGCTCGCCATCCTAGGAAGAGTGCCCGGCCCTATCCTCCCCAGCGCCTCCTCTCTCGCTTACCCCATCCCGGCCTTCCGAACCGCTCCTTTGCGCAGAGCTGCTGCCACCATCCTGCCAGCTCGGAGGAATTTGCTGCCTGGTCGAGGGGTATCCTCTACCCGGAGGGCCCGCCCCCTGGAGAGGTTGGCTGCCCCCCCGCCCGTGGCTGCCAGCGGCAGGGCCGCCAGGAGTGGCCCCATGGCACCCCTCCTGCGATCTTCTTCCCCAGCCCCCATTGGGGTTGTGGGGTCTCCTGCTTACGGGGCTGTTCCTGCCCCCAGAGCCCCCTCCCCGGGGCCAGCTGGGAGGCCAGCAGGACCTGTGCTCTGCCACTCCTGGGTCTCTGAAATCACCGAAGTTGGGGCTTTTTGAGCTGATTTTGCCTCCAGGAATGAGAAGTTTTTTTTTTTCCAGTCCAGGAGGTCTAAAAATGGCATGGCCTTTTCTGCTCTGCTTCCTGGCCTGGTTCACAAATGAAGGTGTTTTCTTCACCTCTCGGACCCCCCCCCCTTCCCTTTTGGCCCATCTTCCCTCCCCACTCCTTGTCTTAGCTTCTCCTGGAGCTGTTCTGATCTCAGCGGCTTGGTCGTGTTTCTTTCCTGAGCAGAGAGTCCCAGGAGAGCCTCCAAAGGCTGTGCCCAGACCCCTCTCTTGGCCCAGGACGTGTGGGGACAGTAGGTACTAAACTCAGGTCTGGGAACAATGCTTTCACCTAAAAGGCTCAGTGGCCTAAGGCAAGCTGCTTCCCTAGAAAACAGACCCTGGCCAGCAGCAGTGACTGCCTGGCTGCAGCCTTCCCAAGCCCACGGGGCTGGAACATAGTGTCTGTCTCACTTCCTAAGAGAGTAACTATGCGGAAGCCACAACGAAGTCTCCAGGGAGCCCTATCTCCCACCCACCCCATCACAGTAAACCCCAGAACAGACCTGCCGTCCACCACAGCCAAGGCTGGGGATTGGGAGCCCAGCCCAGCCAGTTTCTGCCCTTGTCCCATCAGCAGACACCCACCCTCCAGCCGACCAACAGTTCCCAGCACACAGCTGGGAGGTTTCAGGCTCCAGGAGAGGGTGTCCTCACCACCAGGCCTCGAACAGTGCCCCCAGACAGGAGCCAGGCCCGGGCAACAGAGAACCAGCTCCCTGCCTCTCCCACGGTCACGATCTTCCAGGCGTGTGGTCCTGTCGGCTACACAGTGCGGAGGCCGTGTTCCCACATGATGGCGCCCCGGGAGGAATCCTCCTGGGATTCAGGACCAGACGTTTGTGCTGCCTGGTTTGCATCCGGCTCACGGAGCCCAGACTACAGAGACCGCCAAGGGCTGTCAGGCTGGACAAAAATAACTGCAAGGAGCGAGAGGAAGGACGGCCAGAGGCGGCTGGGCCCTTCAAGGTCATGCAGTGGGTCGAGGGCCTGAGATCCTGTCCACCTGGGATTCCGCACAGCTGGCTCTGCTCAAAGGCCATTGCATTACCCGGCTCCAGCCCAGGCCACTTTTCGTCTGACAGAGGGAAGACATGGCCCAGAGACCATTCCCAGCGAAACAGCAGAGACTGGGCAAGATGGGCAGACCAAGACTGATGCACAGCTGGCACTGTGTTGCCAGATGGTGGTTAAAATGTAGAAACACTTGTGTGCTCGTTGACAAATACCTGCTTTCCTGAGTGTCCCCACCACGTGGCTTCTCCCCCCGGGACCCCGTGCTGGTCAATGTCTGGCAGACCCAGGACTGTGGGGTCCTCCGGCTGGCACGTTGTTGGTGCTTATTCTGCACTGGTTGTTAAATGCTTCTAACGTCACTCCTGGAAGAGTCCCCCCACCCCCTTTGATGGAACTACCCTCCCCAGAGGCTGAATTGAGGAGACTCCAGGGACTCGAAAAGTAGAGTTTGCAAAAGCCCTGGGGAAAGAGGGCTCTTTCAGAGAAGTGGGTAGGAGGGCAGAGATCATTTAAATGACCCAGAAAACTCTTTTGAGAAGGAAATTCCTCAAGGAGGGATAGAGAACTAAAGTCATTCTTTCAGTTCTCAGTGGGAGTTAGCTGGATCAGATATTGCTGTCCTCCTGGACCCGTGTGTATGATGAACGGCAGTGAGGAGAGAGGTGTCATTTCAGGCAGTGGGTCACCGGCCAGGAGTGCCAGAGACAGAGGGAGGGCAGGGCAGTCAGCAGGCTCCCAGGAGCTGGGAGGGGGAACAGAGGAAGGTGGCAAAAGGCAAAGATCAACTTCACCTTTCTCACATGGGGGTGGGGGGCGGGAAGACAGCTCTCCCCTTCCCCTTCTTTCTCCTCCTCCTCCCTCTCCCTCCTCCTCCCTTTCTCCTCTTCCCCCTTCTTCTCTTCCCATCCTTCCTCCCCTCTCCTCTTCCCTCCTTCCCCCCTCCTCCCCACTCCTCCTCCCTCTCTTTCCCTTCTCTCCCCTCCTCCTCCTCCTCCCTCTTCCCTCTCCCCCCTCCTCCTCCTTCACCACCTCGGGTGGTGGCCCACTGCTCCCAGGATGCCAGGTCAGTGCTCCAGTCCTGCAGCTTGGCGACTTCCCACCCCAAGAATCCAACATTTATTCATGGTGGGACGGTGGAAAACACATTTTCATGTTTCAAAGACCCAACTCCAAAGAAACCCAGTTTGACACCATCGAATGAGGTGAAAATGGCCCAGAACTTTCAGCAACTTAGTTGCTCTTGGGTTCTTTCTCCCTGAGAGATTGTTGGGGGGCGGGGCCGGGGGGGGGGGGGGGAGACAACTCTATGTACTGGTTTCCATGGTTGAGGACTCGTATCTGTTTATATTCCCAAGCCTCTCTGGTGCTCCTTGACTCCCACCCTTTTGCTGGGGTTGTCGCAGATATTCAATAAAGTTTTTTTTAACTCTTCTGGAAACCTCTGCAAGGTTCTCTTTCTTTCTTTTTTTTTCTTTTTGCGGCCACACCTGTAAGACATACGGAAGTTCCCAGGCTAGGGGTTGAATCAGAGCTGTAGCTGCTGGCCTGCACCACAGCCACAGCAGTGATGGGTCCATGCTGTGTCTGTGACCTATGCCATACCTTGCAGCAGCTCTGGATCCTTAACCCACTGAGCAAGGCTAGGGATTGAACTCGCATTCTCACAGAGACAACATTGGGTCCTTAACCCACTGAGCCACAATGGGAACTCCAAGATTATACTTCCTGTCTTTTTTTTTTTTTAATCTTTTTAGGACCGCACCTGTGACATATGGAGGTTCCCAGGCTAGGGGCTGAATTGGAGCTGTAGCGTCTGGCCTACATCACAGCCACAGCAATGCCAGATCCGAGCCGTGTCTGCGACCTACACCACAGCTCATGGCAACGCCGGATCCTTAACCCACTGAGTGAGGCCAGGAATCGAACCTGCAACCTCACGGTTCCTAGTCGGATTTGTTTCCACTGTGCCACGACAGGAACTCTGGAGCCTGTCCACTTCTCTCTGAATCCACTGCCTTCACCCGGGTCTGGCTACATCACCTCTTCCTCGATCGATGCCCTCCAAAAGTCACCTTGCTTTGTTGAGCAGTTCCCAATGCAACCAGAGAGGGCTTTCGACACGCAAACTGTATCGTATCAACTGTGGCTTAAAATCCTTACTCTACTACCCTGTTATTCTAAAGATAAATTCTAAGCTCTTCTTTTTCTGGTCCCAACCTCACTTGCCAATCTTGTTCCGTGTGCTTCTACTACCCTGGCCTCCTTTCATTTCCCCCAGATTCCAGCCTCATTCTCACCTCCAGAACTTTGCATATACCGTTCCCTTAGCCCAATGCTCTTCCTCTGCCTTTCGCAGGCTCAGCTCTTCAGCCTCAGGCCTTGGCTTAAGTGTTACCTCATCCTAGAGGCCTTCTGTGACTGTCGTGCTTGACTAGTTAATTTATTTCAAAGTCCTCTACTCTTTTTTTTTTCTCGTATGGAAATTTCTGTTGCACATGCATCTGTGTGTTCACTTGTTGGTTGACTGTCTCCCCCACCAGTGCATAAGCTCCCTGAGGCCAGGCGACCATGCCTGGTCTGTTCTCCGCCTTGTATCCAATGCCCAGCACAGTGCCTGGCTCAAAGTCAGGGTTCAGTAAATATCTGTTTATTAAATGAACCGGGGAAGGTGAGGAATCCTCTGGACTCCTGTGTGGATGTTGCAGGCCCCTCTAAAGGTGAATCCCCGGCTGGCCATCATTGAGGGCTAGTGGCTGGAGAGCAAAGTGAGAGCTGGGGCCAGGGGACTGGAAGTTTTGGAAAATAGGGAAGGGACTCTGGCCAAAGAAAAGCACGAGCGTGCTTGCTCTGGAGCACATACCGACAGCTGAGACCAGGCAGGCCATCCCTGCCAGAAGGTCTTGTTCTCTGCTCTTGGCCCTGAGCTTGCTGATGGATTTGGCCCGCAAAGAATCCAGCAGTTGCAGAGGCTGCTGCATGCAGGCCAGGCATGGCAGAGTCAGAAGTGACGAGGAGGAGTTCCCGTTGCGGCTCAGCAGAAACAAATCTGACTAGTATCCATAAGGATGCAGGTTCGATTCCTGGCCTCGCTCAGTAGGTTAAGGATCCGGTGTTGCTGTGAGCTGTGGTGTAGGTGCACCCTCTGTCTGAGTGACAGTTTGGTGGGACAAGAGTGGAGAGATAAGATGTTGAGAAGGCTGAGCATCTGCCTCTGCCTGCGGGTGGGAGGGTCACGGGGAGGGGAGCACTGGGAGGAAGCCCTTCCTGGAGGAGGGAGGCCATCTAACTGGGAGGGAGCCTCCTTGAAGGCAGCTCTAGATTGTCAGCCTTGGTGAGCTCTGTCTTCAGTGACAGTGAAAGTCAGGTGAATCTGGGCCCTGAAGTCAAATTCTGGGTTCAGGACCCATCTCTGTTCACTTATCAGAGCTGTGGCTTTGGGCCAGTTACTTAACACCCCTGAAACTCAACCTTCTCATCTTTGGAGCAGGAATGATGCCGTACTAGCAACTCTAGCCAAGCAGGAACTATGTACCAGACACTGTGCTAAATGTTTTTCTTGGAATGTCCCCATCTGACAATAAGGAAACTGAGCCAAGACACAGTCTCCTGAGGTTAGGTAACAAGTGAATGGGATTATGCTATAAAGCCCTTGTACAATGCCTGGGTCATATGAAACACTCAGCAGGTCTTAGCCATTAGTGTCATTAATGGAATCCAAATTGTGAAAGGCAGAGTTCCAGTTGTGGCTCAGTGGATAACGAATCCGACTAGAAACCATGAGGTTGCGAGTTCGATCCCAGGCCTTGCTCAGTGGGTTAAGGATCCGGCGTTGCTGTGAGCTGTGGTGTAGGTAGCAGACGCAGCTTGGATCCCACATTGCTGTGGCTGTGGCATAGGTCGGTGGCTACAGCTCTGATTCGACCCCTAGCCTGGGAAGCTCCATATGCCGTGGGTGTGGCCCTAGAGAAGGTAAAAAAAAAAAAAAAAAATGCGGAAGGCCTCGAGCCCCTTGCAGAATTTGGGCTTCAGCCTGTAGGCAGTGGAAGCCGCAGAAGATTTTGCCAGATGAATGCCAAGGTCAAACCTTATTTAAGAAACTCCTGAGTTCCCGTTGCAGCTCAGCGGGTAAAAAACCCAACACAGTGTCCATGAGGATGTGGGTTTGATCCCTAGCCTCACTTAGTGGTTAAGGATCTGGCATTGCCACACACTGTGGTGTAGGTCGCAGTTGCAGCTCAGATCCGGTGTTGCTGTGACGATAACGTAGGCCTTCAGCTCCCATTTGATCCCTAGCCTGGGAACTTCCATATGCCTAAAAAGGTGGCAGAGCTCTTACCTGCAGTTCTACAGCCTACCAAGTGCTATATCTTCTGTGTCACCCCTTCCAGATGTCAGAGGAGGCGCCCAGGCTTCCATAACTGCTCTGGCTTACACCTCAAAGCTTTGGCCTCAGACCTGTCAGTATCAACTCAGCCAGCCTTCAGGACACAGAAACCAGCTCTGCCTGCCTTCATAAGAACACTCAGCACATATGCTAAAATTGGAACAATCTGAGAAAATTAGCATGGCCCCTGCACAAGGATGACACGCAAATTCATGAAACATTCCATATTTTTAATATACTGCACACATGAACATTTCCACAGAAAAGAAACTCATGGCCTTGGAGAACAGAATTGTGGTGGCCAAGGGGGAGGAGGTGGGATGGACTGGGAGTATGGGCTTAATAGATGCAAAACTCTTGCATCTGGAATGGATAAGCAATGAGATCCTGCTGTTATAGCACTGGGAACTATTTCTAGTCACTTATGATGGAGCATGATGGAGGATAATGTGAGAAAAGGAATGTATGAATGTATGTGTGACTGGGTCAATTTGACCCAGTAGAAAATTGACAGAACACTATAAACCAGCTATAATGGAAAAAATAAAAATCATTTTAAAAAAACAAAAAACACTCAGGGACCTCTGACTATATGCTGGGTACTCATCTAGATGCTGGAATTCAGTGGATAAAACATACCCCAGATTCCTGGAGCTGATGTTTCCAATGAGGGAGACAGACAATAAACACCTGGACAAAGACACACATGAAATGCTTGATGAGAAAGAAGAATAAGGTAGCTAAGGGGACAGAGCGTGATGGGGAAGAGGTGCTGTTTTGTAAAGGATGGACAGGGAAGGCCAGGGGTAGCAGTTTGAACAGACACTAGAGGGAGGGAGGGATCCATGAGGCCATCAGTGAGCAGGGCGTTCCGGGCCAGGAGCGTCAAGGGCTAGAACCAGGAGTTCCCATCGTGGCTCAGTGGTTAGCGAACCCAACTAGGAACCATGAGGTTGTGGGTTCGATCTCTGGCCTCTCTCATGGGTTAAGGATCCAGCATTGCCGTGAGCTGTGGTGTAGGTTGAAGACTCAGCTCAGATCATGCGTTGCTGTGGCTGTGGTGTAGGCTGGCAGCTATAGCTCCGATTCCACCCCTAGCCTGGGAACCTCCATATGCTGTGGGTGTGGCCCAAAGAAAGAAAGAAAGAAAGAAAAAGAAAATAGAAAGAATCCCTGGGGAGTTCCCTGGTGACTCAAAGGGTTAAGGATCCAGTGTTGTTACTGCTGTAGCTCGGGTTCAATCCCTGGTGGGGCCAGGGAGTGGGGGCGAGGGTGGGTAGCCAAAAAAAAAAGAAAAAAGAAAAGATCCTTGGGTTAGGAATCAATTAATTTAAATTCTGATTTCAAGAGTTCCCATCATGGCGCAGCAGAAATTAATCCAACTGGGAACCATGAGGTTGCAGTTTCGATCCCTGGCCTCGCTCAGTGGGTTAAGGATCTGGCATTGCCATGAGCTGTGATGTAGGTCAAAAATGCAACTCGGATCCTGTGTTGCTTGTGGCTGTGGCATAGGTTGGCAGCTGTAGCTCCAATTAGACCCCTAGCCTGGGAACCTCCATGTGCGGTGGGTACGGCCCTAAAAAAAGCAAAAAAAATAATAATAATAAATTCTAATTTCATCTTTGCTACCAATGGTTAAATATGCTAACTTTTGTACACTTCAATTTCCTTAAGCTTGAACTGAATGATTACTTACAGTCCTTTATAGCTGTAAAATGATGCTTCCTTTTACAGATACGACTTATTGGGAGGAAAAAAGGAGTCTGTCTTAGCCAACTGGAGAGAGAGGTCCCCCCAGCAGTCCTGACAAAGTAAGTGGCCACGTTGGAGCTGTGAGTGGCCTCTAGGGCCTCAGAGGCCTCCAGCTGACAGATAGCAAACAGCCAGGGCTCCATCATTCATCATAAATGAATTCTGCAAATAACCTAAATGAGTTTGAAAGTGGATTTTCGGTAGAGCCTCCAGAAGAGCCTGGCCAACACCATGATTGCAGCCTTCTAAGACACTGAGCAGGAGTTCCTGTAGTGGCTCAGCAGGTTGAGAATCTGACTACAATCCATGAGGATATGGGTTCGATCCCTGGTCTTGCTCAGTGGGTTAAGGATCAGGTATTGCACAAGCTGCTGTGTAGGTCACAGAGGCAGCTCAGATCTGGCATTGCTGCGGCTGTGGTGTAGGCCTGCAGCTGCAGCTCCGATTCAACCCCTAGCCTGGGAACTTCCATATGCAGCAGGTGCGGCCCTGAAAGGACAAAAATAATAAAAGGAAAAAAAGACACTGAGCAGAGGATCCAGCCAAACCATAGGACTCCTGACCCATAGAACCATGAGATAGTATAAGTGTGTATTTTTTTTTATTGTTTATTTTTTTGCTTTTTAGGGCTGCTCCCACGGCATATGGAGGTTCCCCGGCTAGAGGTCAAATTGGAGCTGTAGCTGTCAGCCCACACCACAGCCACAGCCTACACCACAGCCACAGCGACTTAACACCACAGCTCATGGCAATGCTGGCTCCTTAACCCACTGAGAGAGGCCAGAGATTGGACCAGCAATTTCATGGTTCCCAGTCAGATTCATTTCCACTGAGCCATGATGGGAACTCCATAAGTGTGGACTATTTAACGCTCTAAGTTTGTGGTCACAGATACACATAGATAATTAACACATCAGGCAAAACTTGAATCTTGGTTACAACCAACTTCCTGCCTGTCCTACGCTGGCTAGAAAAAAGTCATTCAACTGATTAGAAAACCCACTGGTTTGATTTGATTCCTAATCAGAAATCTCAAGTGGGGGGCGGGGTCCATTCTGCTTCTCCATCAGGCTGGCTTTCCAGCTTCCCAAGATAACTACATTATTCCTTGGCCCCTCTTCTGACAACCCATTCTCATTCCCAAATCATTCTCAGAAGATGACTCCTCCAAAACAAAGCAAAAAAAAAAAAGATCCTCCTTCATTCCTCATATTGGATATGGAGGTCTTGAGTGACCTTGAGAATAGCATTATTTTTCTAAATCAGCAGTATTGAAGGAGTTCCCTTCATGGCTCAGTGGTTAACGAACCCGACTAGGATCCATGACGACGTGGGTTTGATCTCTACCCTCACTGAGTGGGTTAAGGATTCGGTGTTGCCATGAGCTGCAGTTTAAGTTACAGACGTGGCTCAGATCTGGCCTTGCGGTGGCTATGGTGTAGACAGGCAGCTGTAGCTCTGATTTAACCCCTAGCCTGGGAACCTCCATATGCTGCAGGTGTGGCCCACCAAAAAAACAAAACAGCATTGAGGTGGGAGTTCCCTTGAGGCACAGTAGGTTAAAGATCTGCATTGTCACTGCAGAAGCTTGGGTCAATCACTGCTCTGGCTCAGGATCAGTAGTACCTGGTCTGGGAACTCCTGCATGCCACAAGTGCAGCCAAAAAAAAAAGGGGGGGGGGATTGAGGTGTAATTTACATACAATTAAAATTACCAATTCTAAATGTACAATGTAATGAGTCCCGACAATGCATACATGCGAGTAATCACCACAAATGCTATGTGGAACATTTCTGTGGCCCCCCCAAAGTTCCCTTCTACCAGAGTTTCCACTGTGGCTCAGCAGTAACCAACTGGACTAGAATCCATGAGGACGGGGGTTCCATCCCTGGCCTTGCTCAGTGGGTTAAGGATCTGGCGTTGCCATGAGCTGTGGTGTGGGTTGTAGACATGGCTTGGATCTGGTGTTGCTGGTTGGCAGCTATAGCTCTGATTAGACCCCTAGCCTGGGGACTTCCATATGCCACAGGTGTGGCCCTAAAAAGCAAAAAACGATGGAATCATAGAGTCTAACGTTTTGAGGCTGGCTCCCCTCACTTAGTGTTGTTTTTGTGCTTTAGAGGTCCATCAGGTTCTGTCAATCAAGTGTTTCTTCCTCTTTACTACTGAGCAGTATTCCACTGCATGGATGGACCACAATTTTTTAATTTCTGTCAGTGATCGTTTGGGTTGTTTTCTGAGGATGGTTTTTGAACACAAAAAGACTATTTAGAAGTTTATTTTGGAGTACACAATTTGTTTCTATTCATCAATGCTTCTGATTCAAAATGCTAGTTCGTTCTTTCTTTTTTTCTTTTGCATTTTTAGGGCCACACCCGAGGCATATGGAGGTTCCCAGGTTAGGGGTCTATTCTGAGCTGTAGCTACACCACAGCCATAGCAACGCCAGATCTGAGCCACATCTGTGACCTACACCACAGCTCACAGAAACACCAGATCCTCAACCCATTGATCAAGGCCGGGGATCAAGCCCACAACCTCATGGTTCCTAGTCAGATTTGTTTCCGCCGCAGCACGACAGGAACTCCCAACACTAGTTCTTTCTTAACCTTTAAAATTAAACTTACAAATCACATTTGAGAATCTAGCAGATTTTAGCACATGCTACTAAGGGAAATTTTACAAATTGCATCTTCAAACATTTTATTTATTTTTATTTTTTATTAAAGTATAGTTGGTTTACAATGTTGTGCCAGTGCATCTGCAAACTTTTTTTTTTTTTGTCTTTTTGCTATTTCTTGGGCCACTCCCGTGGCATATGGAGATTCCCAGGCTAGGGGTCGAATCGGAGCTGTAGCCGCCAGCCTACGCCAGAGCCACAGCAACTCGGGATCCGAGCCGCGTCTGCAACCTACACCACAGCTCATGGCAACTCCGGATAGTTAACCCACTGAGCAGGGGCAGGGATTGAACCCGAAACCTCATGGTTCCCAGTCGGAGTCGTTAACCGCTGCGCCACGACGGGAACTCCTGCAAACATTTTAAACTGCATTTAGTTTTTGTTTGTTTGTTTTTCTTTTCTTTTTAGGACCACACCCATGGCACATGGAGGTTCCCAGGCAAGGGGTCGAATCAGAGCTACAGCTGCCGGCCTACGCCACAGCCACAGCAATGCAATATCTGCGACGTATTTGCAACCTACACCACAGCTCATGGCAACGCTCTTTCTGTTTGATTCAACTAAGCAAGGCCAAGGATCAAACCCACATCCTCATGGATCCTAGTCAGGTCTGTTAACCACTGAACCAAGACGGGAACTCCCTAAAGTACATTTGTAAATGAATGGCTTTGATTTCTTTTTTCAGTACTTCACTTAACCAATATAACAAAACCTTCCTAAACGTTCATTCTAATAAAGCCAATAAATCCAACTTATACACACGGTGACCCTTAAGTTCTCTTTAAAATATGTTTGTGGAGTTTCTGTTGTGGCTCAACAGGTTAAGAACCTGACATAGTTCTGTGAGGATGTGGGTTCAATCCCTGGCCTTTCTCAGTGGGTTAAGGATCCAGCATTGCCCCAAGCTGTTGCACAGGTTGCAGATGCTGCTTGGATCCCAAGTTGCTGTGGCTGTAGTGTATGTAGTCTGGCAGCTGCAGCCCCAATTCGACCCCTGGCCTGGGAACTTCCATATGCCTCGGCGAGGTCGGAAAAATAAATAAATAAAATATATTTCCATAAAAAGCTAAACGGTTCGGAGTTCCCGTCGTGGCGCAGTGGTTAACGAATCCGACTAGGAACCATGAGGCTGTGGGTTCGGTCCCTGGCCTTGATCAGTGGGTTGTGGATCTGATGTTGCCGTGAGCTGTGGTGTAGGTCGCAGACGTGGCTCTGGCTGTGGTGTAGGCTGCCAGCTAAATCTCCTGTTGGACCCCTAACCTGGGAACCTCCATATGCCTCAGGTGCGGCCCTAAAAAGACAAAAAGGCAAAAAAAAAAAAAAAACCCACAACCATTGAGGTCACCTTGTTACAGACTCATTGACTCAAACCACCCACCTTTGCAGGCACGAGAATAGCCTCTTGCATGAGTTGTCTCACAATGGGAGGCCCCTCTAAGGAACACGGTGCTGCCCTGATAACTAACCAGAAGGATTTTGGAAGGGCCAATAGGAGGGAGGAGATAGCCAACCTCCCAGCATCCCTGGAATTGAAAATCCATCTTCACGCACTACCAAGAAGGCCCCCAAGTAGGACCAAATGTGAGCCAAGCAAGAAAATTGGCCAGAGACAATCCAGAAACTAACCCCCTTCCCATAAAACCTGAAGCTTCAAGCCACGTGGCAGAGCAGTTCTCTTGGGTCCCTCGCCCTGCTGCTCTCCACCCAGGCACCCTTTCCCAATAAAGTCCTTTGCTTTGTCAGCATGTGTGTCTCCTTGGACAGCTCATTTCCGAGTGTTAGACAAGAGCCCTCTTCTGGGCCCTGGAAGGGGTCCACCTTCCTCCAATAAAGTATCCACTAAGAAAGACATCCGTGAGACTGTGGTCACAGCCACATCCTCACCAGGGCCCCAGATTCTGTCTGTGAAGTTGAATCTTTGATTCAACCCAAAGGGCTACTGAGAGGCCCTTATTATTAGCTGGTGGGGTGAGGGAGACAGTGATAGATATTGGCTTTGGGGGCTCTTTCTGTTTGATTCAAGCTTCTCACTCAACCTGAGAATCTCAGGAAGCTGTCTGACTGATCACACTGTGACAGGCCCTCACAAACAAAAGCCTGTGAGTATGGGCAGGTTGATAAGGAATAACAAATATCTGGTATGTGAAAAACCATTCTTTGATCCTGTGCCCATGGCAGACATTACTAATCAATTACCACACCCCTTCCCCTGTTAAGACAGCACCACCCAGAGCCCCAAACCTAATTTATTGATGTTGGCATGTAAGATGCCTTCCCTCAACCAACCAGCTCTGGGGAGAAAATGAGGCCTGTCCACTTGGCTCTGAGTCAGGGCTAGATTAATAAGTAACTGAGTTCGGGGCTTGTTCTTGTTTTCTGTGAATAACTGTGGCCTGCAGTGCAATGACTGAGTGCTGTGAACAGTGGGGAGGAGGCCTGGGTGTTATCCACCCTGCCTCAGGCACAGATGCGGGAGCTTCTGTGAGGAGACCCTGCGTGGGGAGGTGCAGGGGCTGCAGCAGTCTCCCTAGGACACAGCCCACGCTTGAGATGCCGAGCGGCGAACACAGGCTTGCATCCTGGGCCGAGTTTCTCCACCTCCCTGTGTGGTTATGGGCAAGGCCAGCTCAAAGCTGCCAGAATTCCCTCTGCGGCCCAGGCCCCAGAAGTCCAGATTTGGATATCCAACAGCCAGATCTCCAAGAAGCATCCAAAACTAACAGGTCCAAAACTAAACTCCTGAATCCCACCCCACCCCTCTCCCTGACACGGTCCTCCCCCAATCCTCAGGTCTCAGGAAGTGACATCTCTGCCCTGCTAGTTGCTTAAATCCAATCGTGTCTTTTGTTGTTGTTGTTGTCCTTTTAGGGCCGCACCCACAGCATATGGAGGTTCCCAGGATAAGGGTCTAATCAGAGCTACAGCTGTGGGCGTATACCACAGCCACAGCAGTGCCAGATCTTTAACCCACTGAGTGAGGCCAGGGATCAAACCTGCAACCTCATGGTTCCTGGTCAGATTCGTTTCCGCTGCACCACGATAGGAACTCCAAATCCAATCAATTGTGGTAGAACATGATAAAAGATAAAATGAGAAAAAAAATATATATATATATATGTATGAGTGGGTCACTTTGCTGTACAGCAGAAATTGACAGAACTTGGTAAATCAACTACAATTTAAAAAATTAAAAATAGAGAGTTCCTGCTGTGGCTCAGCAGGTTACAAACCTGACTAGCATCCATGAGGACACAGATTCAATCCCCAGCCTCGCTCAGTGAGGTAAGAATCTGGCCTTACCATGAGCTGTGGTGTAGGTCACAAATGCGGCTCGGATCTGGCGTGGCTGGGGCTGTGGTGCAGCCCGGCAACTGTAGCTCCAATTCGACCCCTAGCCTGGGAACCTCCATGTGTCGCAGGTGTGGCCCTAAAAAGACAAATAATAATTAATAAATAAATAAAAGCAAGCCCTGGCATTGTCCTTGACATCTCTTTCTCTCACAGCTCAGAACCAGTCTTCAGCAAATCCTCTCAGGTCTGTCTTCAAAACAGATCCAGAATCTGGCCCCTTCTCACCACCAGCACCTTTGCCCTCCAGTCCAAGCCCTCAGCACCCATCCATCTTTCCTCGGGACCCCTGCAGCGGCCTCTTCCCTGGGCTCCCTGCCTCTACCTGCCCTGAAGTCCATTCCCTCACAGCAGCCACGGGAGCTTTGAACACATCCGGTGATGTCACTCTTTTGCTCAGAATCTTCCAATGACGTATAGCCCACAGAAAGGCCAGGGCCAGCCCCAGGCTACGAAGCCGTCACTGGCTCTCTATTCCACGCCTCACCTCCAGCTGCATGTCATCACCTGCACCTCACTACCCATCGGCCTCTGCTACCATGGCCTCTTTGCCATTTCTAGAAAGCAAGCATCATTCTGCCTCCGGGCTTTTACCCGTACTCCTCTCTCTGCCTGAGTGCTGGACATCCACACATCCATACGGCCCCTAGATATCCAGTAGTTCGCTCTCTCACCTCCTCTGGTTGCTTTTGGTTTTTTTTGTTTGTTTGTTTTTAGGGCTGCAGCTACGGCATATGGAGTTCCCAGGCCAGGGGATGAATCAGAGCTGTAGCCGTTGGCCTCCACCACAGCCACAGCCACAGCCACAGCCACAGTAACTCGGAATCTGAGCAGTGTCCGTGACATACACCACATCTCAGGGCAACACTGGATCCTTAACCCACGGAGCGAGGCCAGGGATCAAACCCTTGTCCTCATGGACACTAGTCGGGTTCGTTACCTCTGAGCCATAACGGGAACTCCCCCTCCCCTGGTTTTTGCTAAATGTCACTTCAATGAAGGCTTCTCTGGCAGCCCCCCCTTTCCTCCACGTTTTTTAAGTTGTATTGAAATATAGTTGATTTACAATGTTGTGATAATTTCTGCTGTACAACAATGGGATTCAGTTACACATATATCACACATACACACTTTTTCAGATTCTTTTCCAGATCCTTTTCCCATATAGGTTATCATAGAATATTGAGCAGAGCTCCCTGTGCAGCACAGCCGGTCCCTTATGCAAGAGTGTGCACCTGCCAATCCCAAACCCCCAATCCATTCCTCCCCCTGACCTTTTCCCTTTGATAACAAGTTTGAAGTCTGTGAGTCTGTTTCTGTTTTGTGAATAAGTAATTTTGTGTATATATATTTTTTAGATTCCATATATAAGTGATATCCTATGATGTTTGTCTTTCTCTGTCTGACTGACTTCACTTAGTATGATAATCTCTAAGTCCATCCATGTTGCTGCAAATGGCATTATTTCATTCTTTTTTTGGAGGGTTTTTTTTTGGTCTCTTTAGAGCTGCACCTGCGCGTGCGCAAAATCACATGGAGGTTCCCAGGCTAGGGGTGCAATCGGCCTCTGCCAGAGCCAACAGCAACTCGTGATCCGAGCCGAGTCTGCAACCTACACCACAGCTCACGGCAATGCCGGATCCTTAACCTACTGAGTGAGGCCAGGGATCGAACCTGCATCCTCATGGATGCCAGTCGTTTTTCTGTTAACCGCTGAGCCATGATAGGAGCTCCTATTTCATTCTTTTTTTGGCTTTATATAGCACTACATCATCTTTATCCAATCCTCTGTCCATGAACACGCAGGTTGTTTCCACATCTTGGCTGTTGTAAATAGTGCTGCAATGAATATTAGGGTGCATGTATCTTTTCTAATTATGGTCTTCTCCAAATATATGCCCAGGAGAGAGATTGCTGGAACGTATGGTAGTTTTATTTTAAGTTTTTTGAGGAACCTCCATCCTGTTTTTTGTTTTTGTTTTTCTTTATATGGAGGTTCCCAGTCGAGTGGTTGCATCAGAGCTGTAGCTACCAGCCTACACTACAGCCACAGCAATGCCAGATCCCAGCCGTGTCTTTGACCTACACCACAGCTCATGGCAATGCTGGATCCTAAACACATTGAGTGAGGCCAGGGATCAAACCTTCGTCCTCATGGATACTAGTCAGATTCATTTCCACTGAGCCACGACAGAAACTCTTCCACCCTCTTTTCCACAGTAGTTGTACCAATTTGCATTCCCACCAACAGTGCAGGAGGGTTGCCTTTTCTCTGTACCCTCTCCAACATTTATTGTTTGTGGAATTTTGATAATGGCCATTCTGAGCTGTGTGTCTGACAGCCCCATTTTAATTTTTTTCCTCTTTTGGCTGCCCCATGGCATATGGAGTTTCTGGGCCAGGGATCAGATCAGATCCAAGCTGCAGTTGTGACCTAAGTTGCAGCACAACTGTGCCGCTGAGGCAATGCCAGATCCCTAAGCCACTGTGCTAGGCCGGAGGTCGAACCTGTATCCCCACACACCCAAGATGCCGCCGATGCTGTTGCGGTACAGCAGGAACTCTTGACAGCCCCATTTTAAATTGTAAGTCTTTTAAACAACTACAGATGTGATAAATTCATTGAGTAATAAAAAAAAAAAAAAAAAAACCCTGTAAGTCCTCCTTCAGCCCCAGCACTCCCTGTCCCCTTCCATACTCTATTTTTGGCCATCTGTATTACTTACACTAAAACAAAATAAATCTTTTCTTATTTTTGATCTCCCTCCCTAGAATGTAAGCTGCAGGAGGCAGGGAGGTCTCTGTGTGTATTGTGTGTGTGTTGGGAGGGGGCGGTTGCTCTGTCCCAGTATCTACAATGGTGGTGGTATTCGAACACAGGAACCACTTAATAAATATTGCTTGAGTTAATAATAACAATAGCTCAAATGTGTTAAGTACTTACTAAGTGCCAGACGCTGTTCCAAAAGTACTTTGCATGTATCATCTCATTTCATGATACATGCAAAGCACTGTTGAGGTGAATGAGGTGAATCCTAATATCGCCATAGACAGATAGGGAAACTGAGGCACAGAGCACTTACAGTGCTTGCTAGTATGTGATAGGTCCAGAATTTTAATCCAGATGGCCGACTCCAGATATTGAATTCTTAGCCAGTCTGCTATATTGCTCTCAAATGAATGAATGAACGAACGAATGAAAGAAGGGTATTTATTGTACCCATACCAGAAGCAATAAAGTTTAGAATCAGACAGGACTAAGTTAAAATTCCAGATTCTCAATGTCAAGATTTGTTTAGGTTTCTTAGATTCTCTAAATCTCAGGGTCCTTACCGGCAAAAAAGGGAGGAAAAGTTTTTCCGTACAAAGTGTTTGTCTTTTCAGCAATTTTATTGTATTATGCCTGTTTTTTATCAAGTACTGTCCTCTAGTGGTCAGTTAAAATAACAACCCACACCTGCTTTGTGAAGTACAAAATCCCTAAACAGTGTAGCCCCAAAGTCAGCTGTTTCTGCAAATAAAATATCCCAGGGTTCTTGGTTCCTTTAGTCTCCTGGATCCTATTAGTCTTCAGGGGCTAAGTGAGGACCAGGTTTCCTCAAAGGGAAACAGGAAAGACTATCCCAGATGGGTCCCTGAAGGGCAGAATGGCTCCAAGGAACTGATTCTACAAAAAAATATGCTACACGACCTCCCCACCCAAACAAACACAAAAAATGATGACAGCAGGTCATAAGTAGGTTTCACAGTTGAGATCTTTCAAGAACATAGTCTCTTGGGAGTTCCCGTCGTGGCTCAGTGGTTAACAAATCTGACTAGGAACCACGAGGTTGCGGGTTCGATCCAGGCCTCACTCAGTGGGTTAAGGATCCAGTGTTGCCATGAGCTGTGGTGTAGGTCGCAGACGCAGCTCGGATCTTGTGTTGCTGTGGCTGTGGTGTAGGCCGGCAGCAACAGGTCCAATTAGACCCCTATCCTGAGAAGTTCTATCTGCCGTGGCTATGGCCCTCAAAAGACAAAAGGCGAAAAAATAAATAAATAAAATAAATAAAATATGAAGTCCAGGGGTTACCCAATGTTGCAGCAGGTTAAGCAGGTTAAAAATCTGGCACTGCTGTAGCTTGGGTTGCTGCTTTGGAGTGGGTTTGATGGCTGGCCCTGGCGTGGCCAAAAAAAAAAAAAAGTGCAGAAGTTCACGGGGCAGGGATGAACCACAGCAGTGACAACAGTAAATCAATAACCCAATGAGCCACCAGGGAACTCCCAAAAAGTAGGGGAAGGTGTTCCCATTGTGGCTCAGTGGGTTAAGAACCTGACTAGTATCCAAGAGGGCAAGGATTCAGTTTCAATCCCTGGCCTCACTCAGTGGGTTAAGGATCTGGCATTGCTGCAAGCTACAGCATAGGTCACAGATGTGGCTTGGATCTGGTGGTGGTGTGGCTGTGGTGTAGGGCGGCAGCTACACCTCTGATTTGACCCCTAGCCCAGGAACTTCCATATGCCACAGGCACAGCCACAGAAAGAAAATTAAATTAATTAATTAATTAATTAATAAAAAGTAAAGGAAGATTTCCACCAGGGAACTAGATTCCTGTGCCTTAGATTATCAATATACCATTGAGACAGCAAGGCTGACGTTATATTCTAAGGTCTGATTTCCTTGTCCTCGTGAAGTACAGCTGTACATTCTGTGGAATAGGATCATAGAGGTGCCAAAGACGAACTTATTTTTCAATAGTTTCAACATGTACTGACTTACCGTGCCATCATTCTGTTCCTCTGAGCAGAACAAGAGCGAAAATTTACCGAGCAATAGCATCAAGCCCAGTGTTAAATCCCATATGGGTTTTTTATCTCATTTAGAGCTTTGTTAAAATATAGTTTAAGAACATCTTTTATCATGAAAGAACTGTGCACCTGGTACAAGAAAGACCGGGAGTCCTGAACAAGATGAACCCAAACAGACATAAACCAAGACATATGGTAACTAAAGTGGAAAAAGTTAAAGATAAGGAAAGGATTCTGAAAGCAGTAAGAGAAAAAGAGGTGATCACAAAGGAACCCCCGTAAGGCTCTCAGCTGATTTCTCTACAGAAATGTGGCCAGTCAGAGGGGAGTGGCAAGATATAGTCAAGGCCCTGAAAGAGAAAAATCTGCAACCTAGGGTACTCTACCCAGCAAGATTATCATTTACAGGAGAGAGAAACCCATCCTAAAAGAAATATTGAAAGGTCTTCTCTAATAGAAAAGAAGTAAGAATCTACACAAAAACGGACTTCCTGTCATGGCTCAGCGGTAACGAACCCAGCTGGGACCCATGAGGACGTGGGTTCATTCCCTGGCCTCACTTGGTGGGTTAAGGGAGCAGGTGTTGCCATGAGCTGTGGTGTAGGTCACAGATTCGGCTCCGATCTGGCGTTGCAGCTATAGCTCCAATTCGGCCCCTAGTCTGGGAACCTCCATGTGCCAAGGGCAAGGCCCTAAAAAAAAGAAAAGAAAAGAAAAGAAAGAAAGAAAGAAAAAAGAAAAGAATCTATAGAAAGGGAAAATCACAATAGTAAAAGCAAATACAGAAAAGATTGTAGATTGCCTGGAGTTCCCGTCGTGGCTCAGTGGTTAATGAATCTGACTAGGAACAATGAGGTTGCAGGTTTGATCCCTGGTCTTGCTCAGGGGGTTAATGATCCGGCATTGCCATGAGCTGTGGTGTAGGTTGCAGACGTGGCTCAGATCCAGCGTTGCTGTGGCTCTGGCGTAGGCTTGGCAGCTATAGCTCCGATTAGACCCCTAGCCTGGGAACCTCCATATGCCATGAGTGCAGCCCTAGAAAAGACAAAAAGACCAAAAAAAAAAAAAAAAAGATTGTAGATTGCCTAAATAAGCCAGTACACAGATTAAAAAAAAAAAATGTGAAAGTAATTTTAACTACAATGAACAGCCAACAGATAAACATGAAGATGTAAATGCATCATCAACATCCAAACATGTGGCGTTCCTGCTGTGGTGCAGTGGGTTAAGAATCTGACTGTAGTGGCTCAGGTTGCTGCTGAGGCGCATGTCGGATCTCTGGCCCAGCACAGTGGGGTAAAGGATCTGGCGTTGCTTCAGCTGCATATATGCCATGGATGTGGGCACTATCAAAAAGAGTCTTAACATGTGGGGGAGCAAAGTAAGAAAATGCAGACTTTTTAAAAGAATGTGGTTGAGCTGGGGGGAGGGAGGGATAAGTGGGGAGATCAAGATTAACAGATACACACTAGCATCTTCGAAATGGATTAACAACAAGGTCCTACTGTTTTGCCCAGGAAACTACCTTCAATACCTGGTGGCGGCCTGTAACAGAGGGAACCCTGAAAAAGAGTGTGTGGCTGGATCGCTTTTCTGTGCACCAGAGGCTGACACTGCATTGTGGATTAACTATACTTCAATTTTTAAATAAAAATAAAAGAAAAAAGTAAAGATCTACATAAATAGATATTTATTCTTTGCTCATAAAGAGGAATATTTATTTATTTATTTATTTGCTTTTTAGGGCTGCACCTACAGCATAAGGAGGTTCCCAGGCTAGGGGTCTAATCAGAGCTACAGCTGCCAGCCTACACCACAGCCATATCAACACGGGATCCCAGCCACGTCTGTGACCTACACCACAGCTCACGGCAACACCGGATCCTTAACCCACTGAGCGAGACCAGGGATGGAACCAGCATGGTTCCTAGCTGGATTTGTTTCCGCTGCGCCACGACGGGAACTCCTAGAGGGGCATATTTATATAGCAATGATGTTAGGTAACCTACAAATAAATCTAAAATCTCAAAACTATTCCAATCAGAAATCTAACAAAGTTTGTCATGGAACTGGACCAACTGATTCCAATCCATATGGAAGTGTAAAGATCCCAGAATAGTCAAGAAAATACCAAAAAGGAAAGGAAAAAAGGAAGGAAGGAGGAAGGGAGGGAGGAAGGAAGGGAATCAAAAAAAGAAATAACTAGAAATAAAGGGAACACCAATGCAGATTAAAACTGTACCACCATCAGATAGGTTAAAATCAAAGTCAGATAACAAGTGTCAGTGTAAGAACCTGTGGAATCCACAAGCTGGGAGTATAATTGACACCACCACTTAGGGAGCAATTTGACAGTATTGTGAAAAGCTAAATTCCTACAACACAGCAAATATATACCTTCGAGAACTTCTCCCCAGATGTCCCCCAGAAGACATCGTCAAGGCTGTTTATGTGACCACTGCTGGTAGAAAAAAAAATGTATCACCTCTGATGCCCACCAGCAGAAAAATAAACCATAAACTAAGACATGTTCCTAATAAAAGACAAGCGAGCAGCTAAAATTAATGAACCAAACCTTCATATATCAATATCATGCTTTTTTTTTTTTTTGCTTTTCTTTCTTTTTAGGACCACACCTGCGGTATATGGAAGTTCCCAGGCTAGGGGTTGAATGGGGCAACAGGATCTGAGCCGTTTCTGCAACTTAACACCATAGTTCAATGCAACTAATCAAGGCCAGGGAATGAACCCACATCCTCATGGATACCAGTCAGGTTCTTAATCTGCTGAGCCACAACGGGAACACCTCAATATCATGGTAAGCGAGAAAAAAAAATTAATACATAAGAAAAAGAAAAAATTTAAAATTAAAAAAAAAATGTTAAAGAAGAAACAACAGAAGTCGTGGCGCAGTGGTTAACGAATCCGACTAGGAACCATGAGGTTGCGGGTTCGGTCCCTGCCCTTGCTCAGTGGGTTAACGATCCGGCGTTGCCGTGAGCTGTGGTGTAGGTTGCAGACACGGCTCGGATCCCGTGTTGCTGTGGCTCTGGCGTAGGCTGGCAGCTACAGTTCCGATTCGACCCCTAGCCTGGGAACATCCATATGCCGCAGGAGCGGCCCAAGAAATAGCAAAAAGACCAAAAAAAAAAAAAAAGAAGAAGAAGAAACAACAATAAAAACACAAAAATATCATGCTGAGTGAGTAAACAAAATGCAGAAATATAGCTGCAGTATGAAAGAACTTAGGAAAATATTTTAAAATCACATTCTTTTTATTTATTTATTTAATTTTTTAATTTTTATTTTTTTGCCTTTTCTAGGGCCACGCCCGCGGCATATGGCGGTTCCCAGGCTAGGGGTCTAATCGGAACTGTAGCTGCCGGCCTAGGCCAGAGCCACAGCAACACAGGATTTGAACTGCATCTGCGGCCTACACCACAGCTCATGGCAATGCCAGAACCGTAACCCACTGACCACATTCTTTTTTTTTTAAATTGAGATAAATTTCATGTAACATGGAGTTCCCTGGTGGCTCAGCAGGTTAAGGATCTAGTGTTGTCACAGCTGTGGCATGGGTTTGATCCTGGCCCCAGAATATCTGTATGCCGCTGGTATGGCCAAAAAAAAAAAAAAAAAAAAATTTCACCATTTTAACAATTTTAAAGTGAATATTTGGTGGGTTTTATTATATTTACAGAAGTATGCAACCATGGCTACCATCTAATTCCAGAACATTTTACCACCCCCCCCCAAAGAAGCTCCACACCCATGAAGAAGTCACTGTCACTCCTCCTTCATCCCCACCCAGCCTCTGGCAACCATTAATCTCTTTTCTGTGTTTTATCTGTGTCTATGGATTTGCCTGCGGATATGGAGTCATACAATAGGCGGCCTTTCAGGTGCAGCTTCTTTCACTTAAAGTATTTTCCACACTGGTCCATGTTAGCATGGTAGTCTTGCCTTTCTTCTTATTGCTTAATAATATTTCATCATATGGACATATCACATTTTGTGTGTTTGCTCAGCAGTTGATGGACATTTGGGTTGTTTGCATTGTTAGGCTATGAATAGTGCTTCTGTACATGCACATTCTGTTCTGTGCAAAGAAACAGATTAGAAGGATACACATCAGATTAATAATAACAACTCCGCCTGGGAATGAAAGGGAGGAAGAAGAACTGGACTGGGGAGAGGAAGACCTTCAGCTTTATCTTATATATGGAAAATGTTCATTGTTGGTCATGCAGGGGTGTTTGGGACCTTATTCTCGGGGCTTTTCTGAAAGAGTTTTAAACTTTTTAAATGAAAGTACATATTCTGGAGTTCCTTTTGTGGCTCAGCGGGTTAAGAACCCAACTAGTGTATCCCTGAGGGCACGGGATACCTCTAGAAGGGGTCTCCCCCCCCAATCCCATCCCCTGACGTTGCCACTTCAGTTTCCTCAACCCTCAGCTCCAGACCAGCTACATGATCTGTGAGGCCCAGAGCGCAATGGAAATGTGGGGTCCCTTGTTCGAAGGCTGGTGGGGGATGATTCTTAGCTCCCCAGGGGCAGCCCCAGCTGGGCGGTGTGGGCACACAGGAGCCTCTACGTCAAGTCACTGGGCTTATTCATTCGCTAAAACACACATTCTTTCATTCGCATGATTTCCTAGTAGAGCCTAGCACCATATTAGGCACTGGGCTTACCGTGATGCGTGAGACACAGTCCAGCTCCAAGAAGCTGGGGCTTCAGACTGAATCTCAGACACCAATAGGTCATCACCAAAGGCAGACAGTGCTGTGACGGAGAGAGTAAGGTGACCTGAAGTCTGGAACTTGCCATCAGCTTCTGCATGGAGTAAAACATGAGCCACTGCAGCTGTGGACCCACAGCACCCCCTGAGCAGAGCTCAGGCTGGAGACCAGCAGTGAGGCCCTCTGTGCTCTGGGAAAACTGGAAGAGACGGGTCTTCAGATAGGTAGGTATTTTTAGGATAAGATTTTATGAGCCCAATTCTTGCACCTCCTCATATCTAGAAAGGCACTAAAATCCCTCAGTGATGATGGATGTCTGACTAGGAGCAACCTTCGAGAGACCAGCAAGCAGAAAACTTCTGTGAAATGTGTACATGGCTGCGGGCACCGCCCCCTTCACCTTTATGACTTAGATCTTGATAGTCTCCCTTTCCTCTTTGGGGCAGCATTTCCGAGCTATCTGAAATACTGCCTCCTGGGCTGTAGTTCGTGGACAAAACAAAAGATATCATGGTCAAAAAAAAAAAAAAGAAAAAGAAGAGGGAGTTCCCGTCATGGCTCAGTGGTTAACGAATCCGACTAGAAACCATGAGGTTGCGGGTTCAATCCCTGGCCTTGCTCAGTGGGTTAAGGATCCAGTGTTACTGTGAGCTGTGGTGGAGGTTGCAAACGCGGCTCGGATCCTGTGTTGCTGTGGTGTAGGCTGGCAGCTACAGCTCTGATTAGACCCCTAGCCTGGGAACCTCCATATGCCGAAGGAGTGGCCCAAGAAATGGCGAAAAGACCAAAGAAAAGAAAAAGATGTCATGGTCACCTGTGAAAATGGCCACTCCCAAGGGTGGGCCAGTGAGCCCTGAGGAAACTCAGGAAAGAAACAAAGAAGACTGGCCCATAGCTGAGGTGCATATCAAAGGAAGGATTCCAGGGAGTTCCCATTATGTCACAGGAGAAACGAATCTGACTAGTATCCTTGAGGATGCGGGTTCGATCCCTGTCCTCCCTCAGTGGGTCAGGGATCCTGCGTGGCTGCAGCTGTGGTTTAGCTTCAATTCAACCCCTAGCCTGGGAACCTCCATATGCTGCAGGTGCGGCCCTAAAAAGTAAAAAAAAAAAACTGAGTGATTCCAGTAAGCCCAGACCTTTGCATCTTTCCGTTGTGTATATGCACCACGTCTTCTTGATCCAATCTTCTGTCCATGGACATTTAAGTTGTTTCCATGTCTTGGCTATTGTATAGAGTGCTGCAGTGAACATTGGAGTAGATGTATCTTTTTGAGTCTGGTTTCCTCTGGATAGATGCCCAGGAGTGGGGGTACTGAATCAAATGGTAATTTTTTTTTAGTTTTCTGAGGAATCTCCACACTGTTTTCCACAGTGGTTGCACCAATTTACATTACAACAGTGTAATAGGGTTGCTTTTCTCCTCTAAATCCTCTCCAGCATTTATTGTTTGTAGACTTTTTAATGATGGCCATTTGGCTGGTTAAGGTGGTACCTCATAATAGTGTTGATTTACCTTTCTCTAATAATTAGTGATGTTGATTTTTTGGGCCATCTGTTACTTTTTTTCCTATTATTTTTTTTTTCCTTTTTGGCCACCATCATGCAGAAGTTCCCTTGCCAGGGATAAAGCCCGAGTCACAGTAGCAACCCAAGCCACTGCAGAGATGACATTAGATCCTTAACCCTCTGCACCACAAGGGAACTCCCCTATTTTTTTTCTAATACAGTTGAAATTTTAAAAATTCCTGGAGTTCCCACCGTGGATCAGTGGATTAAGAACGAATGCAGTGGCTCAGATCGCAGCTGTGGCTTGGATTCAATACCTGGCCCAGGAATATCCACATGCCCTGGGTACAGCCATTTAAAAAAAAAGTGAGGAGGGGAGTTCCTGTTGTGGCTCAGTGGTAACGAACCCGACTAGTATTCATGAGGATGCAGGTTGGATCCCTGGCCCCACTCAGTGGGTTAAGGATCTAGTGTTGCTGTGAGCTGTGGTGTAGGTCGAAGATGCAGCTCGGATCTGGAGTGGCTGTGGCTGTGGCGTAGACCGGCAGCTGCAGCTCGGATTCAACCCTAACCTGGGAACTTCAATATGCCACAGGTGAGGCCCTAAAAAAAAAAAGTTCCTCTATGCCTCACCTAAAATTATCCCCCTTCCCACCTCAGTTTGGAAAATACTATTCTATTACCTGTTCGTCTTAGGAGCCATGGATTTAACAGGATTTCAGCTGGGTGAGGCCTGGGACATGGTCTCATTTACATTTTAAAAAATGACTCTGGCTGCCAAGTACAAGGTGGATGGCCGGGGGGTGGGGTAGGGGTGTGTGCCTGAGGTTCCGGCCTCCAAGGGCTGAGCCTTGGGGCTCTAGGGGGAGAGGGAGCTAAGCCTCCCCACCTGTGCCACACCAGCCCCGCCCTCCACCCAACCCAAAATCTTTTTTATCTCCCCCTGGCTGATTCAAGGTCTTTCCAGATAAGCAGATTCTTTGGTGATCCTCCCACCTCAGTATCAGCCCCAAGATTCCGGACAGAGGGACAGCTTGTGTGCCTCGCCCCTGAGAGCCCAGCTTCCCGGCCGGTTCAGGCTGGTCCCAGGTAGGACTTTGGGGTCACTTCTTAATCAGGTCCTCTGGCCTCCAGTCCAACCGCAAGGGCTCCTGGGAGTGACCACTCTGCTCACATTCAGGAACCAAGGGGTTTCCATGGTTTCAATCCCCTGGATGTTGATGACTCAGGCCCTGCCCTTTACCACAGGAGTTCCCACTGCTTCATGACCCCCCTCCTTGGCCTTCTACCTTCAGAAGCCTTGCCTCCCTCTGCCCTTGCCTCCCCCGGAGTCTGTGTGCTCACCTTCCCATCCCCCAGCCCTGTTACTGTTTCTATTACTCCTCCACTCTCAGCATGTGGAAGTTCCCCAGCTGGGGACTGAACCCGAGCCAAAGCAGTGACAATGCCAGATCCTTAACCGCTAGGCTACCAGGCTATCTCTCCACCTTTAAGGCTCCTATCAAACTGCCCTCCACGCCTCCAGCGCATCAGTTGTTTGATGAAGCAGTTTTGGAGGCAGGATGCTCGGTGCTGCTAGGTGCTAAATACCAGGAGTTCCAGGGTGAGCAAGACTGAACAACATCTCAACCCCCGGAGGGCGACTGGGGAGGAGGCCTTTCTAGGATAGCCACGTGAGAAAGGGAAGGGACAGAGTTCTGAGCTGAAGATTTGGGGGATTTGTCTTTGGTATTTTTTGCTTTTTAAGGGCCACACCTGCAGCATATGGAAGTTTCCAGGCTAGGGGTCAAATCAGAGCTGCAACTGCTGCAACTGCAGCGACCAGAGCTGCAGCTAGGGGTCGAATTGAGGCAGAATACTAACTCAGGTAGTCTACGTAGGAGCACGGGCTTGGATGCATTCTTTGATATGGCTATTGATTAACATTTGTGGCTTAAGGGCTCCAGGGAGTAACATCCCCACAGACCTCGTTTACTATAAGGAGTGTACCTGCGCCCAGATGGGACACTAATCCCTAATCCCCTGTGACTCAGTTTACAGGAAGAAAAGGACAAAGAAACCATAAAATTTACGGGAAATTTCCGCCCCTAAAACCCCTATTGGACAAGGACTGATATAGGTTAATTGGGCAAGGCCAATGGGAGAAAACCACATCTTTCTGGACCCCATGTTTGTACCCCCCCATCTTTAAGGGATATAAGCCCCTATAGGACGGTGGGGGGAGGGGCTCTCCTCCCCCCTCCCAGCAGCCCTGGGAGCTATTTGCTTTCCTTTAATAAAGACTTTGCTTGCTTGCTGCCTGTGTGTTCACGGAGTTCATTCTTCAACTGTGTGAACAAGAACCCAGACTCTGGTAACGTCTTTCCAGCATCAGAATCACAGCTGGTACAGGCTGTGGCCTATACCACAGCCACAGCAATGCCATATCCGAGCCTTGTCTGTGACCTACACCACAGCTCACGGCAATGCTGGATCCCCGACCCACTGAGCGAGGCCAGGAGTTGAAGCTGAGTTCTCATGGATACTAGTTGGGTTCTTAATCCATTGAGCCACAACAGGAACTCTTGAGCTGAAGATTTTGAAAAGGCTGGAGCTATACTATTGCAGGAAGGGGACCCCATCCAAAGCCTGAGCATAGGCTGTTGTCTAACACTCAGAAATGAATTGTTGAGGGGAGGGTACACACGTGCTGACAAAGCAAAAAACCTACCTAGGAAGGGATGCTAGGTCAGAGAGCCACAGGTTAAGGGAACCCAGGAGAACTGCTCTGCCACTTGGCTCACAGCTTCAGGTTTTATGGGAATGGGGTTAGTTTCTGGGCTGTCTCTGGCCAATTGTCTTGCTCAGCCCATATTTGGTCTGGCCCAGATAGTCCAGCACCAAGGATCCTGGGTGGTCAGATGTCTCTTCCCTCCTATTGGCCCCTCTCAAATCCTCCCTCAGTTTTCAGGGCAGCACCCTGTCCCTTATCAGGGCCTCCTGATGTGCGATAATTCATGCAAGCAGCTATTGCCTGCCTGGCGAAGGTGGGTGGTTTCAGTCAATGTTTCCCTAACAAGGCTGGAAGGTGGAGGGCAGCACTATGGATCAGGGTGAGAGGAGAGCAGAGGCAGACTTTGGACATTTAAAGTGTATTCTGAAGGTAAAGAAGAGTTGCTGAAGGGGTTTAGCAGGGGAGGGGTAGGATAGGATTTGCTCTTTGGCAAAATTGCGAAACAGGAGGGAAGGGGGCAGGGCACAACATTTAAAAGAATGACAGCCATGGAGGGGGCATATGGAAGTGCCCAGGCTAGGGGTTGAATCAGAGCTACAGCTGCTGGCCTACACCACAGCCCCAGCAATGCCAGTTCCATGCCACATTTGTGACTTACACCACAGCTCACGGTAACGCCGGATCCTTAACCCAGTGAGTAGGGTCAGGGATCCAAACCGAGTCCTCTATGATACTAGTTGGGTTTGTTACCACTGATTCACATTGGGAACTCCTCATAAATGTTCTTCTTACCTATCACTTTGCCTCTTGCTGAATTCTGTCTGTACTGAGATATAAAGAACCTAAACTTCGGTAAGCCCCGAGACCAGGTGTGTGATTTTAATTAAAAGAGAGTGGTTCAGAGTTCCGTCATGGCTCAATAGGGACAGATCTGACCTGTATCTATGAGGATGCAGGTTCTATCCCTGGCCTTGCTCAGTAGGTTAAGGATCTGGCGTTGTCGTGAGCTGCACTGTAGTTTGCAGACACGGCTCGGATCTGGTATTGCTGTGGCTGTGGTGTAGGCTAGCGGCTACAGCTCCAGACCCTGGGGGTCCGATCCCAGATCCCTGGCCTGGGCACCTCCATATGCCACAGATGCGGCCCTAAAAAAAAAAGAATGGGTTCAGGTCCCAATCTGATTTGTTCCCTTTCAGCAGCTCTCAGGGGTGGGGAGGAGCCCCAGGCTGAGAGCACAGCTGGAGTGCATGGGAGAGTCAGTAAATCTGGAGGCTCTACCAGGTGGGACCAGGGTCTGTGGCTTGGTAGTTGGCCGGAGGTGGTTGGGGGAGTGGAGTGGGAAGAAATGGGCTGATACCCACCTTCTTCTGATTTGTATAACAAGGTGAGCGGGAAGGGAGAAGGTACACCTGCTCTATTCAAGGAGCTGAAGACACAAGCATGAGCAAGACCTGCCAGGCCTGCCTCAGAGCTCACACTCCAGATGAATGAGTGCCTTCTAGACCTCCGTGTATTCTGGGAGGGTGATAAGGAGAATGTCAGGACAGACAATCACAGAGGCACCTGCTAGTGAAGCTGAGACAAGGAGAATGAGAAAGGTGCCCACCAGGGAAGGTGAGTCCCAGGAAAGGGTCTGGTTAATGCAAAGGTGCCGAACTGCAGAAGGGCCAGTGCAGCTGGGGTGTATGTAGGAAGCCGGGAAGAGTGCTTCCAGAAGAGCCTGAACCAGAACCCCATCCTCCCTTCCTAAGGACAGACAATGCAGGGATCCCATTTCTCTGTCCTAACCCCTCCATTGGAGCCCCAGGTCTCACCCCCTCCTCACAATTTGGGGACCTTCACTCATGATTCTTCACTCCACCTGGGATCTTCCATCTCTTCCACTGGCTCATCTCCTTCCCCAATGAACATCTCCAGTCACTACATCTTAGAAAGCCTCCCTGGAGCACCACCATCCCTGTTCTTGCCTCCTTGGATCCTCCTCAATCTCCTTCACTGCCCTTTCAATGTGGGCTCCCCAGGTTTCAATGTCCTACCTTCTCCCCTCCACTGGCTTCCTCCACCATATTTATACTGATGATTCACCATCTCATAGGGCCATTTTTTCATTCAACCCAAATGCATGGAAACCTACTCTAAGCCAGGGGAGATATGCTGGTGGACAAGACAGACACGGTTCCTTGACTTGGAGCAGGCCATCTAATAAGACGATCATACTAGCATTAACAGGCAGTGATATGGGATATGAAGGAAATTGGCAGAGTAAAGTGGTGGCCATGCTGCCTTAGACAAGATGGTCATTTGGGGCTGCATTCCACAGGCCTAGAAGACCTGTAGGTACCCATCTTCAAGACTGAGGAAAGAGCCTAGAGTCAGCAACAGAGACATCAATGGTTTCACGGACAGAGGGATCTTACACGTCTGCAGCAAGGTCCTGGAGTGACACCCCACAATGTGTGGTGGACAATGGGCACCACATGGCCATTGTCTTCCCTGGGGTTGGGGGTGGTGGGAAGGGAGATTGCTGGTTATAGGGAGGTTGGCTCATTAGTTACCAGGGAAACCAGCGGAGGGGCACAACCCTTGGATAGAACAATCACTAGCTGGCACCTGGGGCAAGTTCATAGGTCAGTCATGTGCTTAGAGTGTAGGTGAAGCAGTCATTGCTTGAGCAAGGGATGCACAAAGAACAAGAGAAGAGCCATCTTGAGCCATCTGACCATGTAACTATGAAGGGCCTTTGGGGGGAGATGGAATTAAGGGAGCACCTAAAGAATGCGAATGAGCCAGCAGGGAGGCCCTGGGGAAAGAAACTTCTGAGCCCAGGGGAGAGCAAGTGCAAAGACCCTGAATTGGGAAATGTTCTGGGAACAGAAAGAAAGGCTGTGGAGTTCTGCTTGTGGCTCAGTGGGAACAAACCTGACTAGTGTCCATGAGGATGCCGGTTTCATCCCTTGCCTTGCTCAGTGGGTTAAGGATCTGGCTTTGCTGTGGCTGTAGTGTAGGCCAGCTGCTGCAGCTCCAATTTGACCCATTAGCCTGGGAACTTCCACATGCCATAGGTGCAGCCCTAAAAAAGCAAAGAAAGAAAGAAAGCAGGAGGCCATGTGGCTGGAAAAATGTGAACAAGGCGTAAAGTGAAATGAGGTGGAGAGAAGGGCATTGATTAGCTTGTGCAGGGCCTTGTAAGCCATAGCAAGAGTCTGGATGTTATTTTAAGAGTAAAGAGGAGTTCCCATTGTGGCTCAGCAGGTTAAGAACCTGACTAGTGTCCATGAGTATGCAGGTTTGGCAGTTGCAAGCTGTCACAGATTCGGCTCAGATCTGGTGGTGTTGTGGCTGTGGTGTAGGCCCACAGCTGCAGCTCCAATTCAGTCCTTAGCCTGGGATCTTCCATATGCAGCAGGTGTGGCCCCAAAAAGAGAAAAAAAAAAAAAAGAGAGAGAGAGTGGATAAGCAATGAAATCCTGCTGTATAGCACAGGAAACTATATCCAGTCACTTGTGATGGAACATGATGGAGGATAATGTGAGAAAAAGAATGTATATACATGTATGACTGGGTCACTTTGCTGTACAGTAGAAATTGACAGAACACTGTAACTTAACTATAATAGAAAAAATAAAAATAACTAAAAATATTAAGAGCAATGAGAAATATTGAAGGGTTTTATGCAGGAAAAAAGGATTTTTTTTTTTTTTGCTTTTTAGGGCCACACTCACAGCATATGGAGGTTCCCAGGCTAGGGGTTGAATCAGAGCTGCAGCTGCCGTCCTACACCACAGCCACAGCAATGCCAGATCTAAGCCACATCTGTGACCTACACCGCAGCTCACGGTGATGCTGGATCCTTAACCCACTAAATGAAGCCAGGGATCGAACCCACAACCTCATGGTTCCTAGTTGGATTCGTTTCCACTGTGCCACAATGGGAACGCCTGAGAAAGGATTTATTAAAAGTCTACTCTGGCTGCTGTATGAAAATTGAATTGGGAAGAAACACAAGATGAAGCAGGCAGCCAGCTAAGAAACACTTGCATTGGTCCAGGTGAGCAACCTGTCTGCTGGGGGCCAGCCAGGCTTGTGTACCTAGCTCTTCACAGGAATCCCCTCTCCCTGCTAAGTCCCCCCCATTTCTCCAATACCCTAAGCTGGAAGTCTGGAGGTGTCTTTCTCACTCACCCTCCTTGCGTTTGTAGAGGAAGAAAATAATTTTATAACTACCCTTCTGAATTCTTGCTTGAGACCCCATAATAAAAGACAGGTTAAAAAAGGGAAAAACAGGGAGTTCCTGTCGTGGCTCAGTGGTTAACGAATCTGACTAGGAACCATGAGGTTGCAGGTTTGATCCCTGGTCTCGCTCAGTCGGTTAGGGATCAGTGGGTCAGGGATCCAGTGTTGCCGTGATCTGTGGTATAGGTTGAAGACACGGCTCGGACCCCAAGTTGCTGTGGCTGTGGCATAGGCCTGTAGCTACAGCTCCGATTCGACCCTTAGCCTCGGAACCTCCATATACCATGGGTGCAGCCCTAAAAAATAAAAAATAAAAAAATAAAATGGGAAAAACAAATAAGTTTATTAACATGTATACATCGGGGTTCCCATCAAGGTTCAGTGGTTATTGAATCTGACTAGGAACCATGAAGTTGAGGGTTCGATCTCTGGCCTTGCTCAGTGAGTTAAGGATCCAGCATTGCCGTGAGCTGTGGTGTAGGTTGCAGACATGGCTCAGATCCTGCATTCCTGTGGCTGTGGTGTAGGATGGCAGCTACAGCCCCGATTAGACCCCTAGCCTGGGAACCTCCATGTGCTGCAGGTGCAGCCCTAGAAAAGGCAAAAAGACAAAAAAAAATGTATACATCATGTACACACGGGAGGTACCCAGGAAAAATGAGCAACTCTCTGAAGTGGTTTAGAATTCAGGCTTAAATACCATCTTAATAGGGAAAGAGGAGGGGAGACAGACCTAGGCCTCTTAGACGAGAGAAAATGATGTCTAGGAAAGATGAGTGGGCCCTTAGAAGATGAGAGAAATAATCATTTGTGACGTGGTCTGTCTGAGCGTGGTATTGACATCTAGTCTCTTCTGTGAGAAGAGTCCATCTTTCCTGGGAGACCAAATGTTCAGGGAGTGGATTTTTGACAGTTCAGTTTCTTCAGGGAGATCTGTCTTTAGGTAGATAAGGGGAGTTCAGAGAAAGTCTCTCCCTGCACTTACAGTTTTTCAAGTGCCTAGAGCTCAAAATAACTAATGCGCCAACATGGCACATTCTGCCAGCCTCCACATTCAATCACCAACTCCTGCTGACTCCACATCTTAAATTTGTCTGGGATGCATCCTTTTTTGCCTCTCCCTGCTTCCACTCTCCTCATTTGGACTCCATTAAATAGCTTCTTCATGAGTACCCTTTCCCCATTCTTATGGGTTGAATTGTGCCCCCCCTTTCCCCCCAAAAAAGCTATGTTGAAGTCCTAATACCCAGTCCTTTCAGAACGTGCCCTTGGGAGTTCCCGTTGTGGTTCAGAGGTAACGAACCCAACTAGTATCCATGAAGATGCAGGTTCGATCCCTGGCCTTGCTCAGTGGGTTAAGGATCCTGTGTTGCCATGAGCTATGGTGTAGGTCACAGACAAGGCTTGGACCTCAAGTTGCTGTGGCTGTGGTGTAGGCCGGTGGCTACAGCTCCGATTTGACCCTTAGCCTGGGAACCTCCATATGCCGGGGGCAGCCCTAAAAAGCAAAAAAAAAAAAAAAAAAAGCAAAAGACAAAAAAATAAATACATAACAATGAAAATACAAAAAAAAAAAGAGAGAGAGAATGGGACTTGTTTGGAAATAGGGTCATTGCAGATGGGATTGGTTAAGATGAGGTCATGCTGGAACAGGTGGGCCCCTACTGCAGTATAATTGGTGTCCTTATAAGAAGAGGGAAGATGATATGAAGATGGAAACACAGGGAGAACGCTGTGTGGGGACAGGATTGGCGTAATACCTCTACAAGCCAAGGGAGGCCAAAGACTAGGCAACCACCAGAAGCTAGGAAGATGCATGTAGATTCCCCTGGAGCCTCCAGAACTGTGAGAAAAAAATATGTATGGGGGTTTTTTGTTTTGTTTTGTTTTTCTTTTTCTTTCGAGGGCCACAGCTGTGGCATATGGAAGTTCCCAGGCTAGGGGTTGAATTGGAGCTACAGCTACCAGCCACAGCCACAGCCATGTCTGATCCAAGCCGCATCTGCGACCCTCGCCACAACTTTTGGCAACATTGGATCCTTAACCCACTGAGCCAGGCCAGGAATCAAACATGCATCCTCACGGACGCTGTGTCAGCTTCTTCACCTGCTGAGCCACAACAGAAACTCCAAAAAAAAGGTCTGTTTTTCAAGCCACCCCTTTTGTGGCAGCTCTGGGACACAGATACACTCAACATTGCAAACTCCACAGTAGCCACCCAGGTTGAGGTGACTCTACCACCTAGGGGATAAAATCTAAGATCCCTGGGGGTATGGCATGAAGACATTTTATGATCTGGCCCTCTGTCCACATATCCAGTTTCATTTCCTGCTTTCCCTTCATTCTGTGACATTATCAACATTAAACTCCCCATCATTCCTTCCATAGACTTTCTCCTCTGGGCTCTCTGCACAGAATGTCTCCTGCTAAAGGTTCAAGTTGCTATTATTTTTTTCTAGGGCTGCCCCACAGCATATGGAAGTTCCCAGGCTGAATCGTAGCTACAGCTGCCAGCCTACACCACAGCCACAGCAACACCAGATCTGCAAGCTACATCACAGCTCATGGCAACACTGGATCCTTAACCCACTGAGCAAGGCCAGGGATCGAACCAAGTGGATACTAGTTGGGTTCGTCACCACTGTGCCACCACCAGAACTCCTCCATTTTCTTTATAAATGCCATCTGCTTGGGTTCAAGCCAGGCTCAGTCAACTCACAAAGACATGGAAGTGCCAATAACCATACGAAAATAGAGTCACCCTAGTAGCACAAACAGCACAACAAAGAGATATCATTTTTGACCTATCAGATTGAGGGAAATGTTTAAAACTGAGCTATCGGGGCTTTTCCTACATTTCCCTTGGGAGACTGATTTACAACAAACTTTTGGAAAACTCTGGTAGTGCCTCTTAAAATTTAAAAGTGCGTGTACTCATTGACCAGTATTATCCACTTTTGAGGCTCTATCCAGCCAAATTAAAAGCCCTGGTAATTAAGGTCAAGATGCTCATGGCAATATTTTATCTTGGCTCCAACCCAGAAACAGTGGGAGTGTCCATGAGAAGAGAATGTTTGAATGGATTATGGCACACCCTTATTGGCAAGGAACAAGTTAGATCTACCTGGGTTGACATAAATGCCTGCAGGTCACACATGACACAGTGCTAAGTGGATATACATTTGGTCTTTTTCTTTCTTTCTTTCCTTCCTTCTTTCCTTCCTTCAAGGGCTGCAAGCATGGCATATGGAAGTTCCCAGGCTAGGGGCTGAATTGAAGCTGTAGACGTTGGTCTACACCACAGCCACAACAACTTGGGATCTGAAACATGTCTGTGACTTACACCGCAGCTCATGGCAATGCTGGCTCCTTAACCCACTGAGCTAGGCCAGGGATCAAGCCCACATCCTCATGGATACGAGTTGGGTTCATTATCGCTGAGCCGCAACAGGAACTCCTAGATATCCATTTGTATGATCGCAGAGAAGTTTAGAAGAAAGCTACAAAACAGTGATTCCATGAGGGAGAGGGAAAATTGCCTGTATCTTTCTTCTCATCCTGAGAGGTTGGCTTGTTTCAATAAGCAAGCATTGCGTTTTAGTTTGAAAGGGAAAGTTATTAGAAACAAAGAGAAAGGTTCATATGTCCCCTTTTGGAGAGAACTTTTCTGGCCGTTTCAGTTAGTTCATTATACCCCCCGCCTCCAACTCGGACTTGCACTCTTTCCTCTCCAAAGCATTTACTGTGCTACGAAGGACCTTATATGTTTGCATGCCTCCCCCTCATGCTATTCATCTCTGCTCTACATATTCAGCATATAACAGGTGTCAAGCAATTATTGGTTAGATGGATGGATGGATGGATAGATGGATGAACAGGCAAGTTACTTTTCTCTCTTACCATCTGTCCAACATGTTATCTGCTCCTAATTTATTTATTTATTTAGTTGTTGTTTTTTGTCTTTTTGTCCTTTTTTAGGGCTGCACCCACGGCATATGGAGGTTCCCAGGCTAAGGGTCCCATCGGAGCTGTAGCCGCCTGCCTACACCACAGCCACAGCAACATGGGATCCGAGCTGTGTCTGTGACCTACACCACAGCTCATGGCAACACAGGATCCTTAACCCACTGAGCAAGGCCAGGGATCTAACCCGCAACCTCATGGTTCTTAGGATTTGTTAACCACTGCGCCACGACGGGAACTCCTGCACCTAATTTAGACAGCATTGTTCATTCATTTCTGGATTTTGGGTTACTTCTGCTTACGTCATTTCTTTCACAAGACTGTGCATCTGCTCCATGGTAGCTACTCTTGCAGAAGCAAGACTCTGCACACATGGTTTATTGAATTCTCACAACAATTCTTTGAGGCAGACCCTACCCTGGCAGGGTATAAATATTTATCAGCTTCATTAAGATATAATTCACAAGTCATACAATTCACCCATTTAAAGTATGAAATTCAATGGTTTTGAGTCTATTCATAGAGTTGTACAACCATCATCATGGTCAATTTTAGAACATTTTCATCCCCCCAAAATGAAACCCCCTATGCGGGGACTTCCTGTCACAGCTCAGCAGTAATAAACCTGACTGTATCCATGAGGATGTGGGTTCAATCCCTGGCCTCGCTCATTGGGTTAAAGGATCCGGTGAGCTGAGGTGTAGGTCACAGACGTGGCCTGGATCCCAAGTGGCTGTGGCTGTGGTCTAGGCTGCTACAGTTCCGATTCAACCCCTAGCCTGGGAAACTCCACATGCAACAGGTGGAGTGGCCCGCCCCTGCCAAAAACAAAGACAAAGAAACCCCCTATCCATTAGGACTCACTCCCCATTTCCTCCCAGCCTCCTCCCACCCCCAGCCCTAGGAACCAGCAGTTTACTTTCCGTCTCTATAGACTGCCTCTGCTGGACATTTCAAGTGGAAACCTGCGATAGGCTGTCTTTTGTGCCTGGCTCTTTCACTTAGTATGATGTTTTCAAGATTCATTGATGTTGTAGCGTGTACCAGTACATTGCTTTTACCTGAATAATATTGCATTGTATGGATATCACAACTGCCTGGGGGCTGGGCAGAGAAGAGTAGTGGTGAGTAGGGCTCAACAGAAGGGACCTTCTCAAACTGTTTGGGGATCATGATAAAATGCATATTCTAATTCAGTAGGCAGGGGGTGAGGCCTGAGATGCTGCATCGCTAAGAAGCTCCCAGGTGATGCTGAGAGATACAGGGGATTTCTACTGGAAGGGCAGGGAATGTGGCTCTTTCTCATAAAAGGCATCCACGTGGCTTTAACCCTGCAAGCTGCCACCTCTTTCTGGGTGGGTACGTTCTTTCCAGACATAAGAGATTTCCAGTGAGTCGTCAGCATGGCGAGTAAGAATTAGAGCAAGGGTAGCTGGCTGCTTTTGAGGGAGGATTTGGTCCAGCTCTGGGTACAGGCTGCTGAGGCTTCCTTCATTCCTCTGAGCCTGTTTCTGTGTCAGAGCCAGGCCATGGGTCTGGAAGCCAAGCTGCCAGTCTGTAAAGCTACCTGGGCAGCATCCACATGTCCACTCCTCCTGGGTGCCCATCTCCCCGCTCATGGCCACCAGACTTCCTGTTTCCAGATGCTCAGACACCAGATTGCTGAACATGCTTCTTGTTGACCTGAAATGATGAGTGTGTGTCAACGGCTTTGTCAAGCTCAAGGGCCATCCATAAGAAGCAAGATGGTTGAGAGTCTGCAGCACCTGGTTGGTGTGTTAGTCCTTCAAGAAGCCAAGATGGGATTGGGTGTGCAAGAGATTTATGAGGTAAGTGCCCAGGAAGGATAAAGGAGATGGGAGTGGAAGCAGGCAGGGAGAGCCTTCAGACCTTGATGCTGATTGGACATCTACTAGGAGAGCAGGAAAGAAGATTGGGTAGGAAGAGCTTCCCACTACAGTGTGGCGTTGAGAAAATCTTGACCAGGTAGATGGGGAGTCCTCAAGCCGAGGATATCCAGTAGGAGAGCCTCATGCCAGGCAGGACAAGGCTGGCATGCAGACCTCCACCATGCTCACCCCATGCGTGAACACAATGGCGGAGCCAAAGGAGCAGCAACTGTCCATCAAGTCCACCCCCACAGCAGGCTCTCTGGAAGGAGTAAGGATGGTACACTTCCAGCTCCCAGTGTCCCAGCTGTAGTGGCTACAGTGATCAGGCCACGAGCAAGTCACTCAACCTCTTAAGCCTTAGTTCCCTCATCTACAAAGTGATGATGGTACTGACTTTCCATGACTGTCACGGGGATTACGTGAAATAATGTGCATAAGCCTCAATCAACATTAGTTATCGGAGTTCCTGTCGTGGCGCAGTGGTTAACGAATCCAACTAGGAACCATGAGGTTGTGGATTCGGTCCCTGCCCTTGCTCAGTGGGTTAACGATCCGGCGTTGCCGTGAGCTGTGGTGTAGATTGCAGACGCGGCTTGGATCCCGCGTTGCTGTGGCTCTGGCGTAGGCCGGCGGCTACAGCTCCGATTGGACCCCTAGCCTGGGAACCTCCATATGCCGTGGGAGCGGCCCAAGAAATGGCAAAAAGACCAAAAAAAAAAAAAGTTTAAAAAACATTAGTTATCATTATTGGTACAGACAGACCTTGGAGATACTGTGCGTTGGGTTCCAAAGCACTGCAGAAAAGCAAATATCACAATAAAGCCAGTCACAAGAATGTGTTCGTTTCCCAGTGCATACAAAATTTATGTTTACAGCATACTGTCGTCAAATGTGCAAAGCATTATGTCTAAAAGAACAATGTACATACCTTAATTTAAAAATACTTCAGGGAGTTCCCGTTGTGGCTCAGTAGTTGAATCCAACTAAGAACCATGAGGTTGTGGGTTTGATCCCTGGCCTTGCTCAGTGGGTTAAGGATCCGGTGTGTCCGTGAGCTGTGGTGTAGGTCGCAGATGCGGCTCGGATCCCGCGTTGCTGTGGCTCTAGCATAGGCCAGTGGCTGCAGCTCCAATTGGACCCCTAGCCTGGGAACCTCCATATGCCACAGAAGTGGCCCCCAAAATGGCAAAAAGACAAAAATAAAAAAATAAAAAAATACTTCATTGCTAGAGTTCCCGCTATGGCACAATGAGTTAAAAATCTGATTGTAGAGGAGTTCCCATCAAGGCTCAGTGGAAACAAATCTGACTGGTAACCATGAGGATGCAGGTTTGATCCCTGGCCTCACTCAGTGGGTTAAGGATCCAGCGTTGTTGTGAGCTGTGGTGTAGGTCGCAGATGCGACTCGGGTCTGGCATTGCTGTGGCTGTGGTGTAGGCAGGCAGCTGCAGCTCTGATTTGCCCCCTAGCCTGGGAAACTCCATATGCTGCAGATGCGGCCCTAAAAAAGCAAAAAAAAAAAAAAGATCTGTCTGTAGAGACTTGTGTTATGCAGAGGCACAGGTTTGATCCCCAGCTGGGCACACAGGGTTAGAGGATCCAGCCTTGATGCAGTTGCAGCTTGGATTCAATCTCTGGCCTGGAAACTTCCACCTCGGGGGCGGCCATAAAATAATAATAGTAATAATAATAAAATAAAAATACTTTATTGCTAAAAAATGCTAATAATCATTTGAGCCTTCTGCATGTTGTACTCTTTTACCCATAATAACATCTAAGATCATTGATCACAGCTCACCGTAACAAATACAACAATGATGACAAATTTTGAATTGTTGCGAGAATTGCCAAAAGGTGACACAGAGACCCAAAGTGAGCAAAGGCTGTTGGAATAACGGAGCTGATGCAGTCTTGCCACAAAACTTCAGTTTGTAAAGAACACAGTATCTGCGAAAGCCAAGCACAAGAAAATGAGGCCTGCCAGCATTATTTTAGACAGCATGATATTTATTTATTTATTTATTTATTTATTTATCTTTTTAGGGCCGCATGTGCGGCGTACAAAGTTTCCCAAGCTAGGGGTTGAATTGGAGCTGTAGCTGCTGGCCTACAACACAGCCACAGCAACTTGGGATCTGAGCCATGTCTGTGACCTACACCACAGCTCATGGCAACGCTGGATCCTTAACCCACTGAGCGAGGCCAGGGATCAAACCCACATCCTCATGGATGCTAGTCAGATTCATTTCTGCTGAGCTATGATGGAAACTCCTATAGTGTATTTAGAGCAAGGAAAAACTTAAGCCTCAATCCACTCTTGCCAGCTTTGTGATCTCGGCCAGTTAGTCTACAGAGCGTAGTGTAGTGCCTAGTATGTAAGAAGCATTGTACAGTGTTAGCTATTAGTGTCCTTATTGCCGAATAATAGTATTGGATCAATTACTTCTGGGAAAAGGCACATTCTAGAACTCTAGAATGGCATTCAAGTTCTTCTGCAAGATTTAAACTCTACTTTGCGGTTTTCTTCCCCACTACACACACACACACACACACACACACACCCTTAAGTTCGAGGCTCATTGGGCCACTCAGAGCAACCCTGAAAATGTCATGTTATAATAATAGAGTATTGCATTATTCACTGCCTACGAAATGCTTATTGTATGCCTGGAACTGTGTAAAGGTTTATGTATTTTATCTCATATTGTTTCTATTCTACCAATGAGTAAAGTGAGGTTCAAGAGTGTAAAATGACTTACTAAGCTAATAAATGGTTTATCTGTCTCTGGACTTCTGTCTGTAGAATGGTCTAGCATTATCTATATAGTGCTTCTATTGCATTTCTACCTTCCGAGACACTGTCTTCTTTTCAAGGTCCAGCTGCATTGCTACCTCCTCCAGGAAGCTTGCCTTGATTCTCACCCTTAATAGAGAAAATGTTCCCTTTGTGCCAGGGGCTCCTGGACATTGGGTTGCAATAATTGATTTGGATGTCAGTTGTTCCTACCAGATCATGACTAGTTTCAGGGAAAGGATAATGTCTTGTCCATCTTTGCAGCCAGTATCCAGCCTGGGTCCCTGAACAGGAAGATGGCAGTTTTGCACCCCCTCATTTATACCACTTACCTCCGTAGATGATGAGGTTTTTAAGGTCAGGTCCAGGTTTTTAAGGTCAGGTTCAATTTCCATTACCCTGGCTTTGGTCAGGCCACACACCTGTTCATTCCTGCTTTGAGGTCTGCGAATAATGTCTAGTAGGTGCTTTTTATTTATTTATTTATTTTATATAGAAGTTCCCAGGCTAAGGGTTGAATCGGAGCTGCAGCTGCCAACTTATGCTACAGCCACAGCAACTCCGGATCTGAGCCACATTGGGGACCTACGCCACACCTTGCAGATACACCCGATCCCTGATCCTTAACCCACCAAGCAAGGCCAGGGATTGCACCCACATCCTCATGGATACTAGTCAGGTTCTTTTTTTTTTTTTTTTTTTTGCCATTTCTTGGGCTGCTCCCGAGGCGTATGGAGGTTCCCAGGCTAGGGGTCGAATCGGAGCTGTAGCCACCAGCCTACGCCAGAGCCACAGCAACGTGGTATCCGAGCCACATCTGCAACCTACACCACAGCTCACGGCAACGCTGGATCCTTTAACCCACTGAGCAAGGCCAGGGATTGAACCCGCAACCTCATGGTTCCTAGTCAGGTTCGTTAACAACTGCGCCACAACGGGAACTCCACTAGTCAGGTTCTTAACCTGTGGAGCCACAGTGGGAACTCTCAGTGGTTGCATAATAAATGGTTTATTTTTAGCATTTCTAACTAACTGTAAAAGTCAGCAAGCCGCTCTCAATGTAGGGAGGACAGGAAGGGAGGAACAGCTTCTCTCTCGCGGGCAGATACCAGGCCCCTCTTCCTTAAAGGGCTGACGGCACCCATGATACAGGCGGGAGAGGCCCAGAGATGGGACAATGGTCCAAAGCTGTGCGGTCTGTCCTTTGCCTGCACCGAACCTCCAAGATCTCAAAGACCCTGTCTGTGAACAAGGAAGGGTCTTCCTTCCTGAGGGGCAGGACCATTGTTGCTTATAGGAAATAGAGGTTTTGTAGGTAGAACTGACCTCCTGCTGGGAGGATGGGGCTGGGTTTCCCCTGCTCTCACCCTCACAAAGTCTCTAGATTCAAAGCACGTTTCACATGTTTCACACACACACACACACACGTGCACACTTGCTTGCTTGCTTTTTATCTCTCTCCTCCACAAGGGCAGGATGTTCCACGAATGTTTAGCTCACAGATCATCCCAGCACTAGGAGCAGAGAGAGCCTCTGACTCTTAGAAAGGCCACATAAAATTTGTTGAGGGGAGTTCCTGTTGTGGCTCAGTGGTTAACGAATCCGACTAGGAACCATGAGATTGCAGGTTAGATCCCTGGCCTTGCTCAGTGGGCTAAGGATCCAGCATTGCCATGAGCTGTGGTGTAGGTAGCAGACACACCTCGGATCCCACGTTGCTGTTGCTGTGGCTGTGGCGTAGGCCGGTGGCTAGAGCTCCAATTAGACCCTTAGCCTGGGAACCTCCATATGCCGTGGGAGTGGCCCTAGAAAAGGCACAAAGACCAAAAAAAAAAAAAAAAAAATTTGTTGAGGGAGTTCCAGTTGTGACGCAGTAGAAACGAATCTGACTAGTATCCTTGAGGATGCAGGTTGATCCCTGGCCTCGCTCAGTGTGTTCAGGATCTGGCCACGAGCTGTGGTGTAGGTCACAGGCATGGCTTGGATCCCACATTGCTGTGACTGTGGTGTAGGCTGGCAGCTGTAGATCCCATTCGACTTCTAGCCTGGGAATTTCCATATGCCTCAGGTGTAGCCCTAAAAAGCAATCAATCAATCAATCAATCAATCAATCAATATTTGTTGAATGACAAATGAATGGATCCAGAAAGCAAAGTTCTGACTTTCCTGCTTTATTGCAGAATCCTCAGCGGCAGAGACCTCACCAGCATCCAGGTCCTCACCATGAAGTTTTTTTTCCCTCCTCTCCCCAACCCCAGGCTTATTCTTTCTCTTACACATCATACCATCTATAGAGCACAGACCCATTGAGAGTAGGTTCCATTCCAGTGGGGGAAAAAATCACACACCTTCCCACCCCAGCAAAGCCTGATGTGTTCAGGCTTCCTTCCAGATCACTGCTCAGGTCATTTGTCCAGCCTCTTCCCACCCTCTCAGGCCCCAATTAAGGCCTGTTTGGATTTTGTAGGCCTGGAGTCCAGGTGGCTCCTTTGGTGGCTTTGCTCCCATCTAAGACTTAAGTGATATTCTTGTGCTGATATGTGGGGAATCTAAATTTTTTTTATTTTCCAGAAACTAGGGAACCACCTTTGACTCCTACTTTCCCACTTGCCATATCCAATTAATCACAAATCAGAGTAAATTTTTTTTTTGTCTTTTCTCCTTTTAGGGCCACACCCTCACCATACGGAGGTTCCCAGGCCAGGGGTCTAATCAGAGCTGTAGCCGCCCGCCTAGGCCACAGCCACAGCAATGCCAGATTTGAGCCCCATCTGTGACCTACACCACAGCTCACAGCAACACGGGATCCTGGACCCACTGAGCAAGGCCAGGGATCAAACCCGAAACCTCATGGTTCCTGGTCGGATTCGTTTCCCCTGCGCCATGACCGGAACTCCCAGACTAAATTTTTTTCACTCAAGTTACTTCTCCATCCCTTGGCCACCACCTTATCGGCCCTCCCTCCCAGGTCTCTTCCTTGCCTCCACTCTCTATGCTGCAGCTTTCAGCAACACCAGATCCTTAATCCACTGAGTGAGATCAGGGATCAAGCCCACCTCCTCATGGATACTGGTCAGGTTCTTAACCCTCTGAGCCACAATGGGAGCTCTGAAAAATGTGGGGTTTTTTGTTTGTTTGTTTGTTTTGCTTTTTAGGGCCAAACCCGCAACATATGGAGGCTAGGGGTCTAATAGGAGGTACAGCTGCCGGCCTATGCCACAGCCACAGCAACATCAGATCCAAGCCACGTCTGTGACCTATACCACAGCTCACGGCAACGCCGGATCCTTAACCCACTAAACGAGGCCAGGAATTAAACCAGCAACCTCATGGTTCCTAGTAGGATTCGTTTCGAAGTGCCATGATGGGAACTGTGATTTTTTTTTTTTAATGTAATTTGAGGAGTTCCTGTCATGGCTCACCGGTTAACAAACCCAACTAGTATCCATGAGGACTCCGGTTCAATCTCTGGCCTCTGTCAGGGTTTAAGCATCTGGCGTTGCCGTGAGCTGTGGTGTAGGTCGCTGACAAGACTCAGATCCCCCATTGCTGTGGCCGTGACATAGGCTGGCAGCTACAGCTCCGATTTGACCCCTAGCCTGGGAACCTTCACATGCCATGGATGCAGCCCTAAAAAAGACAAAAAGAAAGAAAGAAAGAAAGAAAGAAAGAAAGAAAGAAAGAAAGAAAGAAAGAAAGAAAGAAAGAAAGAAAGAAAGAAAGAAGGAAGGAAGGAAGGAAGGAAGGAAGGAAGGAAGGAAGGAAGGAAGGAAGGAAAGAAGGAAGGAAAGAAAGAGAGAAAGAGTGTAATTTGAGGAGTTTCCTGGTGCGATCTAGCATTTGTCACTGCTGTGGTGTGGGTTCAATCCCTAGCCAAGGAACTTTCACATGCCATGGAAGAAGCCAAAAAAGAAAAAAAAAAAGGTAATTTGAGCCAAGGCATCTCCCTCTGAAAATCCTTCAGCTCTGTTCTTTGACCTCAGGATAAAGTTCAAAGTGGTTCAAGTCTCCAAGAGCAGGCTGTCCTTCTCACCTCTCACAGCACCAGTGTCTTATAGACTCATCTCCAGCCCACTCCCCCTCAGGGCCTTTGCACATGCTGTTCTCTCTGCCTTCACTTAGGTAAATCTCCCCTATTCTCAGGACAAATGTAGCTTGATAACAATAACAATTATCATTTATATGAGTGATTTATGGGTATTTATGTGTATTAGGTTAGTTCTCACAAGAGCCCCACTAAGTACCTTTACTAGTTTACTTACAGATTGGAAATTTGAGAGTGAGAGATGTGACTTAGCTTGCTCAAGGTCACACAGGTAGGAAGTTCCCCAATAGACATGAGGGCAGGGACTGTGGGCTTTGCTTTTTTTTTTTTGTCTTTTTTGCTATTTCTTGGGCATCTCCCAAGGCATATGGAGGTTCCCAGGCTAGGGGTCTAATCGGAGCTGTAGCCGCCACCCTACGCCAGAGCCACAGCAATGAGGGATCCGAGCCACATCTGCAACCTACACCACAGCTCACGGCAACGCTGGATCGTCAACCCACTGAGCAAGGACAGGGATCGAACCCGCAACCTCATGGTTCCTAGTCAGGTTCGTTAACCACTGCGCCACGCCACGACGGGAACTCCTGTGGGCTTTGCTTATAGTAATTATTTAACAAATATTTATTGGAGTTCCCTTCGCGGCTCAGCAGTTAATGAACCGGACTAGTATCCATGAGGTTGCAGGTTCTATCCCTGAGCCCTCCTCAGTGGGTTAAGGATCCAGTGTTGCCATCAGCTATGGTGTAGGTTGAAGACACAGCTCGGATCCCCCGTTGCTGTGGCTCTGGCATAGGCTGGCAGCTACAATTCTTATTTGACACCTAGCCTGGGAACCTCTATATGCCGTGGGTGCGGCCCTAAAAATAGCAATATATATGTATATAATATTTAGTATGTGCCACATTGGCACTGCTCCAGCTTCCTGATCTCGTGAAGTTTACCTACCATAGGGAAAACACAGACACCAAACAGGCAAACATATACGAATGACATAATCTCAGGTAGTGAGCCTTGAAGATAAGCCAGGATCGTATGCTGAGATGAACAGTACTGTCGGGCTACTGTAAACCACTAGGTGGTCTGGGAAGGCTTCCGGGAGGAGGGGTTCTGTCTATAAATGGAGCGCTCCATAAATGTTTCTTGACTGAATATGTTAACTAGACTATCACCTTCACAAGAGGGAGAGGGACTTCCCCAACTTTGTCCACCATGGTATCCCCAGCACCTTGACCTGGTGTTGACATAGAGTGAGCCTAGATTAACTATTTCTTTCTTTTGTTGTTGTTTTTGTTTTGTTTTGTGAATGTTGGGGGGGGAAGGTGCTGGGCCACACCTGTGGCATGCGGAAATTCTGGGGCCAGGGATCCAACTTGAGCTACAGTAGTAACCAGAGCCACAGCAGTGACAACATACCGGATCCTCAGCCCACTGAGCCAGATAACTCCTCTTTGAATAAATATATAAATAGTAATATTTCTTCATTTAATCAAATCGGTGGTTTTCTTTCTTTCTTTCTTTTTTTTTTTTGGTCTTTTTTTTTAGGGCTGCACTCGAGGCACATGGAGGTTCCCAGGCTGGGGGTCTAATCGGAGGAGCAGCTGCCAGCCTACACCACATCTCACAGTAATGCCGGACCTTAACCCGCTGAGCGAGGCCAGGGATTTAGCCTGCAATCTTGTGGTTCCTAGTCAGATTCGTTAACCACTGAGCCACTATGGGAACTCCCTGTTTTTCCCTTTTTAACCATTTATTATGCAACCACTGAGAGTTCCCACTGTGGCTCCACAGTGGAATTCATTTCTGCTGTCCCATGATGGGAACTCCAAATCATTGGTTTTCAATGGGAGTATCTCTGTGCCTTTTAGTAATTTCTGTTTTGGGTCACAATGATGCTCAGGGTGGTTCTTGGCATTTATGCTGTCTCTGTATATCTTGCAACACATGGGGACAATCCCACTTGAGGTAGACTGGTCCCATGTACCACGTGACTTCCAAAGATCCTCATGCAAAGGAGAAATCTTTTTCTTTTTATTTATTTATTGTCTTTTTAGGGCCACATCTGAGGCATATGGAGGTTCCCAGGCTAGGAGTCAAATTGGAGCTGCAGCTACCACCCTACGCCACAGCCACAGCAACGGGGGATCTGAGTGGAGTCTGTGACCTGTGACCTACACCACAGCTCACAGCAACACCAGATCCTTAACCCACTGAGCGAGGTCAGGGATGGAACCTGCTTCCTCATGGATACTAGTCAGATTCCTTTCCACTGAGCCGAATGGGAACTCTAGGAGAAATATTTTTAAAACTAAGAGTCTAGACCCTCACTCCTTTTTTTTTTCTTTTTTATCTTTTTGCCATTTCTTGGGTCACTCCCGCGGCATATGGAGGTTCCCAGCCTATGGGTCGAATTGGAGCTGTAGCTGCCGGCCTATACCACAGCCACAGCAACACAGGATCCGAGCTGCGTCTGCGACCTACACCACAGCTCATGGCAATGCCAGATCCTTAACCCACTGAGCAAGGCCAGGGATCGAACCCTCAACCTCATGATTCCTAGTCAGATTCATTAACCACTGAGCCATAACGGAAACTCTGATCCTCACTCACTTTTACAGAGAAACAGAACTTTTGTTTTGGCCACGCCCTGGCAGCATGTGGACATTCTCAGGCCAGGCATCTAAACTGCCACCGTTGTGATTGGCACCACAGCTGCCATAATGCCTCATCCTTAACCTACTGCACCATAAGGGAACTTCCCAGGACATTTTTTTTTTTCTTTTTAGGGCCACACCTGTGGCATATGGAAGTTCCCGAGCTAGTGGTCCAAACGGAGTTGTAGCTGCCGGCCTATAACACAGCCACAGCAACACAGGATCTGAGCTGCATCTGACAGCAGCTTGTAGCACAGTTGGATCCTTAACTCATTGAGCAGGCCAGGGACTGAACCCGAATCCTCATTGATACTGGTGGGGTTCCTTGCCACTGAGCCACAATGACACTCCCCAGAACATATTTTAACATGAACTAAATTCCAGGGATACCACTACCATGTAAATAGAAGGATGACTGTATTTTGTTTAATTGAAGCTCTCCCAAAATTTGTTCATCTTTCTGGGGAATCCCATCACCAGCTACTACTGCGTTGGTAGCTGTCCTATTTGGGATGATTCCATCTTTAGGATCTAGTTTTCTAAAAACTTCAGAAAGTCTTCTTGATTTGGGCCCAATTGTTTGCATAGCGGAGCACCTATTATATGACTATAATTTATTTTGTGTCATCTTTATTTTACAGTTAGGCAAGACATTGATTATAAACATGATGCATGTGAGTGGGTCACACTATCCATGCGTTCTAGTCCCGGGGAGGCGGGTGGTTTACACTCTACCGATTCCACCAGCAGCAGGCAAAGCTACTCTTGGGTCCGGCGGAGGCCCCAGCGGGGCGGTCCTCCGCGCGCCAGGGGTCGCTGTGGCGCCGCGCGGCCGCGCCGGACGCTCTCGCGTGACCGCCCCGCCTCGGGCCCCCGGGCCGAGTGGGCGGGCACGACTGCGCCCAGGTCGCAAGGCGCCCTTCGACCAGCAGCGCCCGGGGCGGGCGGGTATAAATGGAGCGGTGGCTCCCCCGGCCGCCTCTCTCCGCCCCGGGTCGCCGTAGCCTTCGTCGCTTTCGGGCCTAGCAGCCTGAAGAAAAAAAAAAAAAGATAAAAAAAAACCCGAAAACGCTTTAAAACCTTAAAAAAAAAAAAAAAGAAAAGGAAAGAAAGAAAGAGAAAAAAAAGCGAATCCTCCTCGGAGAACCCGCGGGGAAGTCACTTTTGCGCGCTTCCGGCCTGCCCGCCGCCGCCGCACCTGGGCGTCCGTCGGTCCCAGTCCGTCGGTCAGGTGGTGAGCCGCCCGCGCGCCCGCGTCCACGCGCCTCCGCCCGCGCCCGGCCGCGCCGCGTGGCAGCCCCGCGCCCGCCGCCCTCGCCCCCCGCGCCCCGGCCTCCGCGCACCACGTGTCCGCGCTGCCCTTCGCCGGCCCGGCGTGGGAGGCGGCTGCGCGCTCCGGCTGCCCGGGGCTTGCCGAGTCGGCACCGACAAATATTTGGTTTCCCTCGTCCCCGGGCTGCTGTAATCTTAAACCGCCTGGAGCCGGAGGCCTATATTTATAGAGAAACGCGTGTCCCGGAGGCCGCTGTGGGCACCATTGGGTTGCCTCTTGAAGAATTTTTGTAATTTGGAGGGGATTCCCCGTTTTAATTTTTTTCCTTGGGTTGAAATTGGGAGCTTCGGACCAGGACAGCTGAAAATTACAAACTCCCAGGGAGGGCCATATTGTCTTTGAGAGCCTTTTGTCTGCGGTTTGGCAGTCTCTGGGCTGTCCCCGAACTCCTCTCTTGGGCCCTTGGAGCCCACTCCAGCTTCCCTGAGCTTCACTGCCACCTGTGAGCCGCGGCGCGGGCCACGGCTCGGAGCAGAGCCCCTTTTGTCCTGAGCGGGCCCTCTAAGAAGTCCTCCTGGCGGGGCTCGGGGTGGTGGGGGCTGGGGAGATGAACGCTGCGGCTAGCAGCTACCCCATGGCCTCCCTGTACGTGGGTGACCTGCACTCGGACGTCACCGAGGCCATGCTGTACGAAAAGTTCAGTCCTGCGGGGCCTGTGCTGTCCATCCGGGTCTGCCGCGATATGATCACCCGCCGCTCCCTGGGTTATGCCTACGTCAACTTCCAGCAGCCGGCTGACGGTGAGTAGAAGCTGTGGCCACAAATTCGTGGGCTCTGGAGGGACCCTGGGGGTCCTTCTCCATCCAGGTCCCCACCCCCCGTGGAGGGGGCTTTGCGACAGCCCGTGGCCACGGAAGCCATGGTGGGGGACAGGATGCAGGGGGTGGAGAAGACGGATTCCTGGCATCAGATGAATCCCAATCTTGCTTCCACCACTTGCTAACTGGGTGACCTTGGGCTTACATTGGGGGGGGGGGGGGTAGGAGCCCAAGGAGGTTGTAAAGGGGACCTGAGGGAAGTTGCTGTCATTCCATGCGTGTGGTGGGGACTGCTCCATTAGAGACCCTTGCCTGGTCACTGGCTGGGGCTCCTGCAGAAAGAGCAGGATGAATGATTGAAGCACAATTCCTTCAAAAATTTGAGGTGGCAAAGCTTCTGCCCCCCTCCCCTCACTTTACCCTGGGTTAAGAGTCTTCGATTCTGTGCTGATAAGCAGTCTTTCAGGGCAGGTAGGAAGCAGGGGGACAGTTTTGTGTGTTGGACTTGAGCAGGCACTTGTGCTAGCACTACCAGAACTGCATGTGCCAGGTCAGCTCCCTGGGCTGTGTTTTTGCCACTGGGGTGGAGGACTTCTTTTCCTGGACCAGCCCTGGGCTCTGGAGGAAGGTGCACAGGTAGTCCCGCGAAGCTCTGTTTGGAAATTTGCTAATTTGGTGGGGATTATCGCCTCACCTGTGAATAGTCCTTTAAACTTGTCATAACCCTTTTACTTCATCCCATGTGAAGAAACTAGGACTTCTGAGGAGGAAAAGTAGCTACAAAAGGTTGGAGGCTGAGCTGGGACTGGGTGCAGTGCTCTGCCAGCCCTGATTGGGGCCTGAGCCTGGAGCGCAGAGAGGTATGCTGCGGGCCTGTTGGGATTGAGGCCAGAGGAAACCCAATCAGGGGCCACACGTGACTCCAGAATAAAAGGGAACAACTGTAGAGACCATCACTGGGAGAAATAAGCCATTCTATGGCAGAGGATCTCCAGGTCTATATTTTTGTCCCCACTTTGTTCACTGTCCCTGAAGCACAGAGAATGTCACTTGCCCAAGATGCAGTTGAAACCAGAGAATCGGACTTGTTGAAGAGACACCAGGCACTGCTCGGGTCAGTTCAGTGAGCTCTGAGTTGTGTCTGGCCACAGCACAGAGAAGGTGCCTGAGAGCAGCCTTTTTAGGGGGGAGTAGTGGGCACGTTGGCTTGTTGTCTGCCTCCTTGAATCTTCTGCATGAAAGTCCTGTCACTTGGTGATAGTAGCAGAAGCCATTGGTTAGTGTGTCTGCCAACACATACCTCTGCAGGACCTCTCCCTGCTATAAATAAGTGCAGCCAGATTTGTCAGGCTAAGCCGACTTGCCTTGTGTAGCGCTGTCTGGAAATAGACCGGAGCTGGGTTGAAATGGGCTCCTTTGCTGCTAATTCATGAAACAGTTTGGGGTCCCAGGCTGGGGCTCATAGAGTCATCACAAATGAGCCCTTCTGTGTCGGACTTTCCCTGACCTCCCTTCTCACTGAAGGAGCCCCCCTGAGGAAAGTGGGAAAGCTGGTTGGGAAGAGTGAAAAGGAGATACTCTTCTGGCTGACTGGAGGGGCAGAATTAGGGAGGTGTGTCTGTGTTTTAAGTGAGAATGGTGCCTTGAGGCAGGAGAAACACTTCCCACCCCCCTCTCCCTTCCTGGAGGAGATTCTGAGTGATACCCATGATACTGATGTGTAAGTCTGGGAAACTGGGTCTGGGTCCTTGTTACTACCAGTTAGAGAAGTGTTCTGCTGGCTGGTGAGGATTACTGTAGCCTCTGGTTCTTTAAATGGTCTCCAAGGTGTATGTTTGGATTGGTTGTGAAGCTAGGGGAGCATCCCTAAGCACTTTGTTGGACACCAGGGCATTTGAAAGTCGTGGAATTCCATGGAGCTCAGATTAAGGCTTCAGATAGCCTGGAAACCATTACGAGCAGGGCCTGCCTGCACTGCCGACTTAGGCAGAAAGGTGTTGTAGTTTCTTCTTTCTTGTCCTCATAATACAAAGAACATTTCCATGTCATTTTGATGATTGAAACTTTTTTTGTCTGAATCAATTTCTGTTCTCAGAAGTTGAAAATGCAAGGAACTGGGCTGAATTCCGAGACCGCATGTTTTCCCCAATTGATAAGACGCCTTGTAAACTAAGTGACAGCTAGTTGATAATGCTGATGCAATACCTTACTGAAAAATAATCAGAAAGTCTGCCATTAGTTTTTTTGTTTTGGGTTTTTGGGGTTTTTTAAAAATCTTTTTAGGGCCACACCCGCGGCATATGGAAGATCCCAGGCTAGGGGTCGAATTGGAGCTACAGCTGCCAGCCTACACCAAAGCCCCAGCAACTTGGGATCCACGCTGCATCTGCAACCTACACGGAAGCTCACGGCAATGCCAAATCCTTAACCCACTGAGCGAGGCCAGGAATTGAACCCATATCCTCATGGATGCTAGTCAGGTTCATTAACCGCTAGGCCATGATGGGAAGTCTTGCTATTAATTTCTTAATCAGTAGTTAACTATACTGTGCAGCCATTCCAAAGATAAGTTTATCCATTTCGTAAGATGGACATATTACCTGTTCCACCTGCAGCCTGGTGGGAAGTAGGCTGCAAAGTCTTTTATAACTGATAAAGCTTAGTCAAATGTGAGGTCTTATTTGATCCTGGTGTCATAAACCCATTTTCTCTTTTTAGGCCCGTACCTGAGGCATATGGAGATTCCCAGGCTAGGGGTCAAATCAGAGCTACAGCTGCTGGCCTACACCACAGCCACAGCCTTGGGGGATCCGAGCAGCATCTGTGACCTACACCACAGCTCACAGCAATGCTGGGATCTTTAACACACTGAGGCCAGGGATTGAACCTGCAACCTCATGGTTCCTAATCCTATTTGTTTCTGCTGAGCCACACGAGAGCCTATTTGTTTCTGCTGAGCCACTCGAGAACGCCCATAAACCCATTTAGATTATCTTGCCTAACCATACGCAACAAGGATGCAGACCCAAGAGGGGTTGGGACTTCTGCCGTGAAGGAGGACGATTAGCTAGATTCCCAGGCTAGTGGAATCTGATGTCCTTTCATTTTAACAGAATTGCCCTTTATCAGAGTGCTTACCTTGAAAAGTTCTGGAGTTACCTGTTCCTGGGATGTCACCTACAGGAGGTAACATTTTATATCCTTGACCGAGTTGTGTTTCTCTTGTAGCTGAGCGGGCCTTGGATACCATGAACTTTGATGTGATTAAGGGAAAGCCAATCCGTATCATGTGGTCTCAGAGGGATCCCTCTTTGAGGAAATCTGGCGTGGGAAATGTCTTCATCAAGAACCTGGACAAATCAATAGATAACAAGGCACTTTATGATACTTTTTCTGCTTTTGGAAACATTCTGTCCTGCAAGGTAAACAATGATTGAAAGATTTCAACAGAATAATTACTGAATCATGAAAACACATACCAGGAGTTCCCTTCATGGCTCAGTGGTTAACGAACCCAGCTGGGATCCATGAGGATGCGGGTTTGCTCCCTGGCCTTGCTCAGTGGGTTCAGGATCCTGCGTTGCCATGAGCTGTGGTGTAGGTCACAAACGCAGTGCGGATCCTGTGTGGCTGTGGCTGTGGCATAGGCTGGCAGTTGTAGCTCCGATTAGACCCCTAACCTGGGAACTTCCATGTGCTTTGGTGTGGCCCTGAAAAGCAAAAAAAGAAAGAAACACATACCAAATGGGGAACTGCCTTGGAACTAGGCAACAGGGTGTGATAATTTTTTTTTAATGCGGGAAATGACTCTGAAGTCTAAAAGTTCCCTTAAGATAATCTCGTGCCGTAGCCCAGCATAAACTAGCAGGTGCTTCGTGTCTTTGTTTATTCTTCCCTCTGCCTGAAATATCCTTCCTGTTTCTTAGCTTTGGAAGGCATCAAAAGGTTACTGGGGGCTGGGGAGGGACGGGGGGGCAAAGTATCAGAGCAATGCCTCTGGTCTCCAGGAAGCTGTACTTAGTCATTTTAGAAGCATGCACTCTTTCTTCTCCTTGCACCTGTTTACGTGGAGCATTTTGTACAGCTTGTGTGGTGGTGGTTTACATGTCTGACTCCACACTGGATTATAATTCTATTGTGGGCTTAGGAAATGGTTTGTCTTTCTGTAGCCCGGTGTTCTTGACTCCCAGATAGCAAAATAGTTTTTTAGTGAAAAAAAGAAGACATTTGGAATAGAAGCAGCCTCATAGTGGCTGCCATTTGTAAGTGGAACATGACTAGGTACCCACTGTAGTCTCCTGCCTTTTGACTGTGGATGGGTTAGAGGCCTCTCATAGGTCCTGAGCACGAGCCCACACAGCTCTCAAGTTTCTGGGGCTGAACAGTGGTGCTGAATGGCCTGCCTTGTCTTTGACAGGTGGTGTGTGATGAGAACGGCTCTAAGGGTTATGCCTTTGTCCACTTCGAGACCCAAGAGGCTGCCGACAAGGCCATCGAGAAGATGAACGGCATGCTCCTCAATGACCGCAAAGTGTGAGTGTCCCAGTCCGGAGCAACAGCCATCGCATGAGCCAGCCGTGGCCCCACCTCGGTATTAACTGGCACACACAAGGCGGCTACTGGTTCTCTCGGCCCAAGAGTGGCCTGCTCCTACCTCTCCACTCCAGGGCTGGTGAGTCTCCCTGCCCGAGCTGTGGCAGCCCTTTGACTCGCCAAGGTGGGCTTCCTGCCCAAGCCATGGCCGGCCTGCCGCCTCTCCCTTAAAAGCATCTGTCTTTGGGTTTTGTGAGCATCTGGGGCTGGCTGGAAGGCAGCTCTAAGACCACTTAAGTAGGGGTCTTGGCCAGCGGCAGAGTGGAGAGGGCCCTGGACTGACCAGGAGCTTTATACTAGTCGTGTGACCTTGGCCTTCCTCTGACTCAGGTCTGTCCATGGGGTCACTTGCCAGGGATTGATGCCAAATTGTCCCCTCCACTTGGCTAACTTATGACTCAGTGGCCTTCAAATACAAGGCTGGCTCCACAGTACTGCTTAATTTGGTTATAATGGAAAATCCCATCTAGTTGCAGAACCCTATTCATAACAGACCTTGTTTGGTGTGGTTGCAGGACAGAGAGATGGGGTCTTAGTTAAGCCATGCAGGGAGAGGAGAAGGGACAATAAAAACAAATCCTGGCTATGACAAGGAAAGTCATTTCTGTCCTTTGATATTGAACAGACCAGGGGATCGGTTGTATTGATGATATGTATGTGTCTGGTGGTTAGGTCTTCTAAAGGTATCACTAGGAAGAAATCTAAAGATTCTTAATGTGTGGATACCTTTTCCTGCTAAGTGTAAACAGCACCAAAATGAATTAAGTGAAAAAACAAAGGCTCCCTCTTGGCTCACTCCAGCAACCTCACTCCTAGGCTTAACAGTGTTAACAGTTTGGTTTGTATCCTTCCAGACCTTTTCTATGCATTTACATAGATGCACAGAAATGAACGTTTTTAAAAACATGGTCATCAGGTTTCTTCACGAAGGCAGTGTGATGTGGTAGGAGGAGCCCTGGTCTGAGCCGGGGGCCCTGGGGCTGGCCCTTGCAGGACAGTCCTGCCTCTTTTCTTTTTCTGCTGGGGAGTTGGGGCATCTCTGAGCTTGCTCTTGGTGGTTGGATGGGGACATGTGTGTTTTAACCTCTCCTGTCGGCCTTTAACCTGCGTTGCCTTGGGCCCCTGGAAATCGAGTTCTGTTCCTCTGGGTGATCACTGTTTCCATGGTTTCTTTTTAGGTTTGTGGGTAGATTCAAGTCTCGGAAAGAGCGAGAAGCTGAGCTTGGAGCCAAAGCCAAGGAATTCACCAATGTTTATATCAAAAACTTTGGAGAAGAGGTGGATGATGAGAGTTTGAAAGAGCTCTTCAGCCAGTTTGGTAAGTTGAGGTCTTTTGCCCCATGTGTCCCTTTTCATAGTCCAGTAGACCTGGAATTTGTCTGTTTTTATTTACTTAAGAGATGGGGGCGCCTAGAGGCAGAAGTAAAATGCCTTGCATGACAAAGGCCACGGGGTAGATAGGAATAGACTCCAGGCTTCGGCTCTTGGCTTCATCCTACCTCGTCTTATCCCCAAGGCCCTCTCAGCAGCTTGATCAGAATTAGAAATTCAGGCATGCACTCAAAGGTGCCTCTTTCTTTGAGTCCATCTCAGTTCAGCAGGAGGGTGCTTCAAGTGGGCTCCTAGAGAAGCCTACTTTCCTTGAGCTGTGGTAGAGATGCTGTTACTAATAGTTCTGTCCTTTGGTAATAGGTAAGACCTTAAGTGTCAAGGTGATGAGAGATCCCAGTGGGAAATCCAAAGGCTTTGGCTTTGTGAGTTACGAAAAACACGAGGATGCCAATAAGGTGAGAGTACCACAAGGGTTGGGAAAAATTTGTAGGGAGTGGCCCCAGTGTGTGGGCAGGGCCTTGCTAGCACATAGTAGAGTGGAGCTGAATTGAATAGTAAAGTGGAGCTGAATTGTTTGAGTCCCTAGTGGTAATGTACAGTGTGCCCTGGGATTGTCTTCCTGAGGGATTTTGCATGTTAATACAAGTATTTTCAGGGTACTTGGCATATGCCTGTTAGCCAGGCTGTTGAAAGAATAGGGCAGGCATTTGGTCATAGGTGAGGGAACCAAGGGCCTGGAGTTGCTGATTCGATAACAGAACAGCATCCACTTATGGGTTAAGCATTGTGCTAGGCCTTCAGCATAGATGACTCAGTACCCACAAAAGAACCTGAGAAATTTCGTGACAGCCAGATGATCAACCTAGGCTCGTGTCTGCCATGCTTGTGTTTATACACCTGGACTATTCTTTTACTCACATCTGGACCAGTAGTCCATTTAAATACCAACCCCATTTTACTGATGAGGAAATTTGGGTTGGCTTAGCTGACTTCAGAGACGGGATGAGATTAGTTTTTAGCCCTATAGGGATGATTTCCTTCTCTCAGAATATTCAGTGGGACTTAATCAGACCTCCAGAGCAAGGCCCCTGCCTCCGCACCTTGATTTAAAGACATGTGTTTCCTCTTTAGGCCGTGGAAGAGATGAATGGAAAAGAAATCAGTGGGAAGGTCATTTTTGTCGGCCGTGCACAGAAGAAAGTGGAACGGCAGGCTGAGTTAAAGCGGAAATTTGAACAGCTGAAACAGGAGAGAATTAGTCGCTATCAGGTGAGAGGTTTTCTTGGCCCAGCCCGCCAGCAGGCCACGTACCACGAGATGTTGGCAAAAACAGGCTTAGTTTAGCAGGCTTCTTCCTCTTTGGGGACCTTGAGTCTGCTCTTCCTCATTTCTCCCAAGATTGTCAGGCTTAAAGGATATACGTACCAGATACAGCAGCAATTCTAGAACAAGGACAAGGGAGGTTTTTTCATTTTAGGGACTCTATTCTGGAAGCCTTAGTTTGTTCTTTTGGCGCTTTTTGTTTTTAGGGCCGCACTTAGGGCACATGGAAGTTCCTGAGCTAGGGGTCGAATAGGAGCTGTAGCTGCCTGCCTATGCCACAGCCATGACAATGCCACATCCTTAACGCATTGAGTGGGGCCAGGGATCGAACTCATGGATACTAGTCAGATTCTTAACCCACTGAGCCACAGTGGAAACTCCTGGGTTTTTTTGGCCACACCTGCAGCATGTGGAAATGGGCCAGGGATTGAATCTGACCTGAAGCTTCGACTAGGCCACAGCTGTGGCAGCACCAGATCTTTAACCCACCAAGCCACTGCAAAGATTGAACCCGAGCTGCTGCAGAGACAGTATGGATCCTTAACTTGCTGTGCCACAGTGGGAACTCCCAGTCTGTTGTTCTTAGTCCTGTGGGTTCCTTTTTTCTTAAATGATATGCTTTGTTTGGAATGGTGATAAGGAGGCCCTGCTGGGTCAGTGGTCAGCCAGGGCAGCTGTGAGGAATGCTGAGACTACATCGATGGTCCTGATAGTCTTAAGGTAGTAGTTTCTCAGATTCAGACTGCATCAGACTCCCCTGTAGGACTTGTTAAAACAGATTGCTGGGCCCCAAAATTTCTGATTCATTAGGTGCAGGTTTTGGCTTGAGAATTTATATTTCTAACAGGTACCCAAAGGTACCACTGCATGTCTGGGGATCATAGTTGGAGAATCATCGTCTTCAGGAATGTGTGAGGTATAGAAGTGCAATTAACCGTGATCTTTTTGCTTCAGGGGGTGAATCTCTACATTAAGAACTTGGATGACACCATTGATGATGAGAAGTTAAGGAAAGAGTTTTCTCCTTTTGGATCAATCACCAGTGCTAAGGTATTTTATACTGAGATTTTGGGGTTGAAGCAGACGTTGTAATCTATTTTAGAGGTTTATTGCATTTGTTTCATCTAAGAAGTAGGATCTAAAATTTTTTTTTTTATGGCCGCACTCGCGGCATGTGGAAGTTTGAGAATTGGAGCTGTAGCTGCAGACCTATACCACAGCCAACCAGATCCAAACTGCATCTGCGACCTACACCGCAGCTCACAGCAATGCCCGATCCTTAACCTACTGAGCGAGGCCAGGAATTGAACCCGCGTCCTCATGGATACCAGTTGGGTTCGTTTCTGCTGAGCCACAATAGGAGCTCCATAATCTAAATTTTGTCCGTTTCTGAGATTAGCTACTACATTAATCTAGCAAATTTCTCCTGGCTTTTCCAGTTACTCATCTGAGCATATACTCTGGAGAAATGATATTTTATTAGGTTAGCATTTCACTGTCTCCCAAGCACTGATGGGGGCAGGGGTGGAGATGAATCGGACTCAGTGTTTCCCAGAGCACCTGAATCTTTCCCATTCTTTGCTGCTTCGTGCTGGTGTGGGGACAGATGGTGCCACAGTATGAGCAGAGGAAATCCAGACGGGTTGTTTCCTGTTTGTCTTGGGACCTGTCTCTACACCTCTGCCACACTTCTTCGAGTGGAGGTATTTTGAGGATTTTGGAGCAGAGGTTGGGAACTTCCTGTCTGGTCTCATAAAGGAGGAGAGGGGAGGGGAAAGTTTGTTTTTCCATGTTTTGCAGTGTGCATTGTCTACTTGAGTTTTTTTGATAATCATATCAACTGAGTTAGCCGGGTGAGTGAGTATGAACCATCTTTTGAAGATGAAGCGTTTTCTCCTTGAGCAGGCTGCCGTGCGTCCTTAGTGCTTTGTGTGTGTGGTGGGAACTGACAGCATCTGAATATTTTGGGTCATAGCTGATGCAGACGCTATTCCTGCTCCTCAGAGGTGTGGCATGTGTCACAGAGCCCTTAGGGCAATGAGTGAGAAAGGAGGTCTGGTGGGCCAGTGGAGGCTTGATGGCCCTATCTTGCTTGGCCCTTAACCTGGGAGCACTATCGGCTGCAGCAGGGTGTTGGCCAGAACTGCCATCAGAAATTTCCTCAGTTCCTCACCCCCTCCCTTCTTCTTATCACCCCCTTGAGTCTCCAGCAGTGCAAGGAATGATAGTCTCGCCTAGCTGACCAGGACAGGAGGCAAGACAGCATTGGCCAAAAAAGAGCAAGAGAACCATATCTTGAGGTTTCCCAGGCACCACTTTTAGGATCATGGTGTCACATTACTTTCACACACCTTACTGATCCACCTCAATGGTAGTTAATTGTTGGGTTAATACACATCTTTACTCCGAAATCTTCACGTCAGGATGCTCTCCAGGCAGTGAGCTAAGACACAGATGGGATGGTGCCAGACACACATGGTCATATTGCTACCAGTGCTGGTAGGCCGGGGAAAGCAAGAAATGACCTTTTCAGGTGAGGAAAAAGCCTCCTGTGGATGACTTTGTATGTAGGAGACTGTCTGAACCCGTAGACATGTGGTTTTGTAGCTGTTTGCCTTGAAGTATATCCTGGACATTGATGCTCAGAGGGCAAGCCAGTGACTTCTCTTAAGGTAGAGATTCTGGAGCAGGATTAGAATCTAGCTGCCTGTCTGGTTGTTGTTCTGTGTTGTTCCTGTTGAAGTAATGGTGGCAGTCATTGGTTTCCTAACTCCTGCCCAATTGTGGTATTTCAAAAGCATGTCCTAACCTTGCTAAGAGCTATTAAAGTTTTGTTCGCCAAAGTCTTGAATGGATGAGTTCTACAAGTAAATTGCTTGACACGACTGTCTGGATCTCTTAGTTCCCAGAGATAGCTATACTTTTAGGTATCGGGAAACATCTTTGGGTTGCTGGTTCAACCATTAGCCATAGAGTCACCTGGGGAATCTAAAAAGAAAAACACTTAGGTCCTCCTTTTAGAGGTTGTGATTCAGTTAGTCTGGGGTCCCTTGTGGGACTGGGCTGAGAAGCCCTGACCTGGACTTGGTAACTATTGCGGTGGAACCCAGTTTTAACACATGGACACCTTTGTCCTAAGTGACTGGTCTTATTTTGTAGGTGATGCTGGAGGATGGGAGAAGCAAAGGGTTTGGCTTTGTTTGCTTCTCATCCCCTGAAGAGGCAACCAAAGCAGTCACTGAGATGAATGGACGCATCGTGGGCTCCAAGCCGCTCTATGTTGCCCTGGCCCAGAGAAAGGAAGAGAGAAAGGCTCACCTGACCAACCAGTACATGCAGCGGGTGGCCGGGATGAGAGCGCTCCCCGCCAATGCCATCCTAAATCAGTTCCAGCCTGCGGCAGGGGGCTACTTTGTGCCAGCAGTTCCACAGGTGGGTCTGCTGTACGCTTGTGTCCCTTTGGACCCTGCCTGCTGACAGCTGCTCCTGTAGTCCACAGTGGTGAGGGAGAGGGGTTTTAGGACGTTGGCGTTCTAGAATATCAGAGTAAAGATCCTGCAAGTAAAACAAGGAAGGGCTTAGAGTGGCACACAAACAGTGTCAGGGATAGAGTAAAAGAATCCCTATTAGCTGACTGTCCCTCCCCCAAGCTTTTGAGTCGAGAGCCTCTGTCCTGAATAACTAGCCCAGGGCCTGGTAGTGGGCTGAGATGAGATAATTCTCCAGTGTGGCTTCAGATCCTTAAATACGAGGGCTTGGGTGCTCTTTCTTTCAGGCTCAGGGAAGACCTCCATATTACACACCTAACCAGTTAGCACAGATGAGGCCTAATCCACGCTGGCAGCAAGGTGGGAGACCTCAAGGTAGGTGGTGGGGAGCAGTGATCTGAGCGCCCAGGGTGTAGCTGTCCTGGTCTCCCTGCCTACCTTCCCACCCCCTCTGAGGCGCAGCCTAGGGTCAGGTCCACACCGCTCATCAGTGACATGCAGTTTTTGTCTCTTCACTAGGCTTCCAAGGAATGCCAAGTGCTATACGCCAGTCTGGGCCTCGTCCAGCTCTTCGCCATCTGGCTCCAACTGGTAATGCTCCGGCCTCTCGCGGCCTCCCTACTACCGCTCAGAGAGTCGGTGAGCAAACTGGCCTTGAAGCGTGGCCCGGGGAGGAGGGAGTCAGGACCACTAGGCTCTGCCCAGGGTTGGTCAGTTCGTTGGGCTCATCGTGTTGTCCGGTCCTGGTTCTGTAATCTTAGCTGTGTGCTTAGGTAGGTACTTAAGGAGTAGAGAAACAAGTATGAGTTCCAAATGGTTGGTTTCCTTTTAGGATTTTTGCCTCATTGGTGACTTGTGAAAAAGGTTAATTGTAGGAATTTGTTAGCTGAATGACTGCAAAGGCAGCCTGTTCTTTAGGTAGGGTTGGGAGAGTCAGGGAACTTTTGCAGAATGTGTCTTGTATTCCAAGAGGTGGAAAGAGTTGTATGTTATCTGTTGGCTCCTCTTCGTAAATAGCAGTAATGGCCCCGTGTGTGTTGTGTGTTGTGTGAACATGCTTTGGAATTGCTCCTTCCGTGGGACGTGGCCAGTTGGACATCTGTCGCCAACACTGATGTGCATTTGCTGGTCTGTTGTAGGGTCTGAGTGCCCGGACCGCTTGGCTATGGACTTTGGTGGGGCTGGTGCCGCCCAGCAAGGGCTGACTGACAGCTGCCAGTCTGGAGGTGGTATTGGATGCACACAGAATGGGGAAAGATGGGATTTGACGGGTCTTTGCCCAGACTGATGGGCTTTAATTTTACTGTTCTTTTCCTAAGGTGTTCCCACAGCTGTGCAGAACTTAGCGCCTCGTGCTGCTGTTGCTACCGCTGCTCCTCGGGCTGTTGCACCTTACAAATACGCCTCCAGTGTCCGCAGCCCTCACCCTGCCATCCAGCCTCTGCAGGTGAGCACACACACCCCAACCCCACCCCCACCCCTCCCCGCCTTTCTACATGACTTAAACGCTGCCTTGCTTGGATTTCCTCAACAGGCATTAGGCGCCTGCTCTGTGGTGGAGCCTCCTGTGTGGCAACCCTGCCTTTGGAGGGGGTGGGGTTCTAGTGGGAGATACAGGGCTTGCAAGTGTTCTTCCTGATAACAGTTGACTCAGCAGTGCCCCACAGGAGACAGCGTGGTCCTGCTCTCCTTCCTCCCACATGCATGGGCTCACTCAGCTTTTTTTTTTTTTTTTCTTCTCTTTGCCATTTTTTGGGCCGCTCCTGCGGCGTATGGAGGTTCCCAGGCTAGGGGTCTAATCGGAGCTGTAGCCGCCTGCCTACACCACAGCCATAGCAATGCGGGATCTGAGCCATGTCTGTAACCTACACCACAGCTCACGGCAACACCGGATCCTTAACCCACTGAGCAAGGCCAGGGATTGAATCTGCAACCTCATGGTTCTTAGTTGGAATCGTTAACCACTGTGCGACGACGGGAACTCCCACTCAGCTCTTTGAGCATCCAGTTATTTCACTTTCACATCCATTGGCTGAATTGATGATCCTTAGCTGCTCTGCAAGGTGATTGGGTGGGAAAGGACATCTTGCAGATGAAAGGTTCGGCTTCAGAGGTATTATTAGGTTGGGCTGGGAGAACTGGACCCAGATCTCAGCTTTTCAAAGCTGGAACTGCTATCCTAGAGTTGTGTGCACCTCAGGCAGGCCAAGCAATGAGCTTGTGGCAGGACTCTGCAGTTTGCTTGGAGGAGCCGTGCTGGGCCTTGCTTCCTTCTGCTTGGTGTTATAAGTTGGAAATTCCTCAGAACTTGGCACTATGTGAAGTTGGTGTTTTGTTTTTTGTTTTTTGTTTTTTTGTTTTTTAATGGCTGCACCTGTGGCATGTGGAAGTTACTGGGCCAGGGATCGAATCTGAGCCACAGCTGTGGCAACATAGGATCCTTTAACCCACTGCCCCACAGCGGGAACTCCAAGAAATAATTTTTTGCCTGCAGGGACCTTTACTTGTAGGACTGATATTGACATTACATGTGGACGGTCCTCAAGCATTTGGGGCAGTAAAGGCGACACGGGATATAATTACAAGCGTTTTTGCTATTTACATCCTTCGACTCAGTCTCTACTTGGAATATACCCAAAAGGAAACTAATTTTGGGGAAAGGGAGTTCCCATCATGGCACAGCGGAAATGAATCCAGCTAGGACCCGTGAGGTTGCGGGTTTGATCCCTGGCCTCTCTCAGTGGGTTAAGGATCTGGTGTTGGCATGAGCTGTGTTGTAGGTCACAGATGAGGCTTGGATCTGGCATTACTGTGGCTGTGGAGTAGGCCAGCAGCTGTAGCTCCAGTTAGACCCCTAGCCTGGGAACCTTTGTATGCCTTGGGTGTGGCCCTCAAGAGACCAAAAATAAAAAACTTTCAGGAAAGGGCTGCACATATAAATGTTCACAGCATTTCATTAACAAGGCCTCAAAGCCTTGGGTAGCTATGGGTGAATTATGATCATTGTAACCTTGAGAAAATTAAAATCATTGGTAGATGACTGCCCAGCACCATAGGTTTATTTTCTTACTCATTTCCCTTCCGTTAGAATAGCATGCCATTTTAATTGTGGTTGGTTATGTTGTACGCTTACACCGCTCTATTCTTCCCCTTCAAGCCCCCGAGACTGAAATCAGTTCCTGGACAGCAAGGACAACTACTCCTTTCACTCAGTAGACTCTCACATGTTGAATGGTTGGGCTCACGACCACTATCACTGTCCTTTCTCTGGTGCTAACCTACTGCTTCTCCTGGTTCCCAGGCACCCCAGCCTGCAGTCCATGTGCAGGGGCAGGAGCCACTGACCGCATCCATGCTGGCCGCAGCACCCCCCCAGGAACAGAAGCAGATGCTAGGTGAGTGCTTGCAGAAGAGGGGGCCAGAGCCTGTTACTGACCTGGACACCAGCATCCAGGCTCCTACTGGGTTTTTAATGGAGTACCTTCCCACAGGTGAACGTTTGTTCCCGCTCATCCAGACCATGCACTCAAACCTGGCTGGGAAGATTACGGGGATGCTGCTGGAGATTGACAACTCAGAGCTGCTGCACATGCTGGAGTCCCCCGAGTCTCTCCGCTCCAAGGTGAGCTGGTTCTCCGACCCTGTCACTTCGGCTGACTTGGCTCAGGATGTGTGTGGGGGGGTCTTCTGCCCCCATGACCTCTTCCTTGTGCCTCGCCTGCAATCCGAGGGTTGCTGTGCTGTGGGCATGTGAGAAAGCAGTTAATACCAGAAGCCCCCGCTGGGCCTGGGCGCCAGGGAGGGACGGAGGGACTCTCCTCAGATGTCACTGACCACCTGGAGATCTCTCACAGGTGGATGAAGCTGTAGCGGTCCTACAGGCTCATCATGCCAAGAAAGAAGCTGCCCAGAAGGTGGGCGCTGTTGCTGCTGCTACCTCTTAGACAAGGACAAACCGTATGTTTGGCTATTTCTGTTTTCTGCAATGGTTTTGACTCATGAATATCTTCCTAAAAGGTTAGGGGCAGTGTATGTGTAGAGCCATGTTCCTGTCCCTAAATCTGATAATTTGGGCAGAGCTTTCTGTCATCTGGATGAATTAATGTGGAGAAAACAGTACCGGTTGTAAATTAGAAGAAGCAAACAATAGTTTTCTCCAGAAAGAGCCCCTGGTTAGATCTTTCTCAAGAATCACCTTGTAGGTGTGAAATAATGATGGATATACGAGGCACTGCCATAACCTGACCTCATGGCCTCACATCTATGAGCATCTCCCAGGTTTGGCTTGAGCTCGGTGAGGTCGGTTGTGTGTGTGTCTGCTGCTTAGCTCCGGCAACCCACTGGGCAGAGGCCTGGGTGTCAGAGTGAGAAACAGACATACCTGGCTTGCAGTGTGTGTTCCCATCAACTTGTAGATTGGGGGCTAGGGACTCAGGGCAGTGAAGCTTAACTGGGACCTCTGACAAGAACTGGTGGGTAATTGCACAGAGGAAGGAGAGAACAAGTGAACAGGGGCAGAGGCAGGGCAAAAGGGTGAGCGTATGGTAGAGCCAGAGCTGATGGGTTGGTAGGGCTTGACTTGGCATGGGCATGGCCCTTGTTAAGGGCCCAAGCCTTGTCATTTGGAGTTTAAGCAAGGGTGGCCAGGAGGAGTTGGTGGTGGGGCTCTACATACAGTAGCTAGCCTCAGAGGCACTAGTTCTTAACCCCAGCTCCTCCTCAGAGGGCATTTGACAGCATCTGGAGACATTTTTGCTTGTCAAAACTAGGAATGTGTTACTGCTGTCTAGTTGGGTAGAGGCCAGGGAAGCTGCTAAACCTCCTACAATGCAGGACAAGCCCCCACAGTAGGCACCAAGGCAGAGAAACCTTGCTCTACAGTAATTTTATCAACCAGAGAATTCAGTCTCTGAGGTTCTCTCTTTTTTTTTTTTTTTTTAAATGTATTTATTGTTCTGATGCTTTTCTTTTTAGGATTCAAAAGCCAAATAAACCCTCATGGAGTTCAGCTCAAGGTTTGAAGACTTCTTAGCTTGTCCTATGGACCTCAGTACCAAGAACCACAAATTGCAAATTTAATAGGTCATTTTGTATCAAAAGGTCAATTATGAAGCACCTAGAACTTTTCAATTAAAAGACTATATTCTCTGGGTTCTGGTATGGCCCAGACAGTGTTAACTTTTTTTTTCTATTGTGGGTTTTGGTCTTTTCTCCCCCAAATTGGTTTTATTTGATGTACCCAAGTCTTAAGTTTAATAAAGAAAAAAATCTCCATAAAATTGCCTCTGTTTTATTCTGACCAGTTTTCTTAATGTTTCAGTTTTCACTGAAGTAATTTTTGGATATAAATAGAGTCAAAGTTCTGTATAGCTTATCCTTTCCTGATGGGTCATAAGCAGACTACTTTAGGTTAACGAGGCTTGCAGGACTGTTGCATTGTATTCTTTTTGCTTTTTAGGGCCACACCCTTTGTGTATGGAGGGTCCCAGGCCAGGGGTCTAATTGGAGCTACAGCTGCCAACCTACACCACAGCCACGGGGATCCGAGCTGCCTCTGTGACCTACACTACAGCTCACGGCAACGCCAGATCCTTAACCCACCGAACGAGGCCAGGGATCAAACCTGCGACCTCATGGTTCCTAGTCAGATTCGTTTCCGCTGTGCCACAACTTGGGATCTCTCCTCTGTATCCTTTTATGAGAGAACTTTTATACTGGGAATAGGAGTCTAGTCTAGTCAGCACAGACCTTGGGTCTAGCACAGGAAAATCAGGTACAGGATAGGGTTGGTGTACTTCCCAAGGACAGGAGGTGACATGCGGGACCTAGCCCCTCCCTTGGACTGTTGCTTGGGGTTCACCAGTCCCCTGCTCTGTCTCCCATGGTCAGATTACCCTGTGTAGGTCCACTGGCCCAGATTCTGCAACTGGGGTTTCCACCAGCAAGTGGGAAAAGGCTCAGAGATCTGGGTGGCTGAAATCCTCAAAAAAGACCTTAACCTGCCCAAGGTCAAAACCACTCTACCTGCCCTCCCTGTCTCCCAGCAGCACTTTTTCCCCCTTCGTTGAAACTTGTCAGGCTGTCTTCCTCAGGTGGTTCCTGGAATATTCTTCCTTGGTTCGTGCCTCTTGGCAGGTGCCCTCTCCATTTCCTGACACCCAAGGTTAATGGGTATGTGCTCTCAACTGCTCTAGACCTAGCTCCCTGGGTGACGGGGTGGAGCTGTGTGCGGGGCCTGGGCTTCTGGCTGGGAACAAGATGGCCATGGGCCAGAGGGTCATTTATATGGGGTGAGCCTGAGCCTCGCATTGGGGGAGGCAGGGCTCCAGCTGAGTCCAGGTTGGGGGTAGTGTGGACTGGATGTAGACCCAGGGCCTCTGGTAGCATGTGGTGGCAGGGGCCAGGTCCTTCGTGGGGCTTTACACCCTTAGCTTGTGAATGGTGCCTGGGACCTAATGGCTTTACTGGTCCTAGTGCTGCTGAGCCCTTTCCCTTCTGATTCTGGACTCTTTGAAAGGTGAGGAGATGGGACATTGTGATCTTGCACTGCATCCCAAATTTTCATGCCCATTCCTTGAACTCTGCAGCTCCAGCCCTTTGGGTGAAGGAACTCCCAGAGTCCTTTGGGAATTAGGGAAATCAGCCTCACAGAGTGGGTTGGCGAGCTCTATGATGCTACTGTATGACAGTGCTGAAGAGAGTCCAGCTGGGGATTTCTGGAAAGGAGCACTCCATCCAGAGAGTTAAGGGCAAATTTCCTGGAGGCCCTGGGACCAGAACTGTTTCAAAGATTAGGAGTTAAGCAGCAGCTAAGATGGGAGCAACGTTGTTGCCTGAATGGAGAGCAGCAAGAGCTCCAGAGGGGCGAAGTAGTCTGGCACTTGGGAACAAGTAGTTTGGTTAAGGAAGCAAGAAGAGGCTGGAGAAGTGGGTTTAGGGCTCAGGACATGAAGGCCTTGCGTGCCATACTAAGAATTTTGGAAAATATTTAGCAGGGCAGTGATGTAATCGGACTTGCCCTTTCTTGAGTCGTGCTGACAATAGAAACTGGAAGCAGTCAGCTCATTTAAGAAACTCAAAATAACCAGGGTCTAGATGTCGGCCTGAAGAGGGATGGGAAGAGGAGTGTACCTGGCAAATCATCTTGTATACCCAAAAGACTAGGGATCCCTCCTTGCCCTCCTGGCAGCTGTCTTGCTGACAAGGTGTTGCAGTAGCCGTTCCAAGAGTGTGGAGGACATTGGTTCAAAAGTCCCTTGGTGTCTTTGCAGGTGGGCTGGCAAAGGAGGCAGACAACAAAGTTCTTCATGCTGTGTTTATTCAGTGTCTCTCATGTTCAGCTGCCTGATGCCAGGAAAAGAACTTGAGAAAAAATTGTAAGTTGTGTACATTCTGTGTATGGTTGGTATGTATTGAAGTTCAGGAGGATGTCCGTCTAGGGCACCACGGCTGGGATCTTGGTAATGAATGGAAAAGGAATGTTCTGAGGTCAACAGGACCAGGATGGTGGTGTGGCTACGGGCTGAAATTTACAGAGATGGATGATTTGTTGGACTTGAGAACAGGCTTTCTCTGCATTGGAAGCATTTGGGGGCTTTGATTTCTGATCATTTAATATATAACCTGTATAGTGAGAACCCAGTAGGAGGATAGTCATAGAAAAATCTGAAAAGATCTGGGTGTTGTTTCACACTACCTGCTCAGTCACTATACCCCACCACACCTTTTCAATAGCAGAGGGCAGCAGGGAAGCTCAGCCTCAACAGGGGAGCTTCAGCCTCTGCTCATCTGGGTGAGTTTTCCTTCAGTTGGTGTCATAGTTACATGCAAGTTTCTCTATGATCCTTTGATGTTATTTTCTTTCTATCTTTCTTTTTTGGTCTTTTTAGGGCCGCAACCATGGCATATGGAGGTTCCCAGGCTAGGGATCGAATCAGAGCTGTAGCTACCAGCCTACACCATAGCCATAGCAATACCAGATCCGAGCCATGTCTGCGACCTACACCACAGCTCACAGCATTGTCGGATCCTTATCCCACCGAGCAAGGCCAGGGATCGAACCTGCGTCCTTGTGAATGATAGATTTGTTTCTGCTGAGCCATGATGGGAACTCCTTTTGATGTTATTTTCTAAAATAGGAGGGTTTTTTGTAGTGGTTTTTTGCCATTTCTTGGGCCACTCCCGCGGCGTATGGAAGTTCCCAGGCTAGGGGTGGAATCGGAACTGTAGTCACCAGCCTACAGCACAGCCACAGCAACGTGGGATCCGAGCAGCATCTGCAGCCTGCACCACAGCTCACGGCAATGCCGATCCTTAACCCACTGAGCAAGACCAGGGGTCGAACCCACAATCTCATGGTTCCTAGTCGGATTCGTTAACCACTGAGCCATGACGGGAACTCCCTAAGATAGGAGTTTTAGACCCCACTCTGCCACTATTTATGACACTTAATTTCTCTGAGGCTTCATTGCTTCTATGCATAAATGAAAGGATAAGGCTGGCCTTTTGTTCCTTCTACTCCTGAGTTCTCTAAATTAGTAACTACTATTATTCTTGCTTTCTATCAGCTAAAATAACTTTTTAAAAAATTAAGCACTGTGCTTTTTATGGAGGTTCCCAGGCTAGGGATCGAATTGGAGCTGCAACTGCCGGCCTATACCACAGCCACAGCAATGCTGGATCTTAACCCACTGAGTGAGGCCAGAGACTGAACTCGAGTCCTCATGGATACTAGTCAGGTTCATTACCACTGAGCCACAATGGGAACTCCTAACTACCCATTTCTGCTGTTATAGAAAAGCACTGAGGATTTGCTTTTGTTGAATCTGAGTTGGCAGAGTCAAGAAATTTTCCCTGTTTAGTATTTGACCAGTGTTGCTGTTGTCATTGTTTGCAAATGACCTTTCTAGCATTCCTTGGCATTTTGGGGCTGGTAGCTGCATCACTCCAGTCTCTGCCCCCATCTTCACGTGGCCTTCTCCACTGCATGTGTCTCTGTGTGTCTTCTCTTCTTATAAGGACACTAGGCATTAATTCAGTATGATCTCATCTAAACTAATTACATCTGCATAGACTCTATTTTTTTTTTGCACTGTTAGGACACTATTCAACCCCCCATAGGAGCTTGGTGGTGACAATTGCCAAGAGTTAGGAAGTTGTGGTTGAAAGAAGACCCGCCAGGCTGGCTCAAAGTTCCCCTCGTGTAGTCAGAACGTGAAAGTTAGGTCCTGCAGTACCCCAAGCCTTCTGGCCTGGCGTTGCTGTTTCCTATTTCCCGGGTGTGTTCTGTCTCTGTAACCTGAGCACACACCTTTACACCATCAGCTCTAACAAGCAATTAGTACATGCTCCTTGTTAAATACACACAGTCTATGCAGTAGGAAGTGATCTTTTTTTTCCAGTGCTTGTGCTATTTAGTTTTCATTTGAGTGCTAATTACAAGAAAAGATGAACTGCAGTCATCAATCTTCTCGTGTTTTTCTTGTCGATACCACAGCAGCTGTTGACAACATAGTATGGCTGAGAAACTGGCTTTTACTGACGCAGTGATTGGTTGCCACTTCACAGTATGTGGGACCCTTACGCACATACTGTGTTTCCAGTTTCCACAGTTTCAAAGTTATAGAAGAAGCAAAAGTTGTCATTATTTGAAAGTATTCACTAGGAATGGACCACTTATACAATTAATTCTTACTCAGAAATCCCCCTCCCTTTAACATTTGCAGAAATAGTAGTTCCTGTTGTGGCGCAGTGGTTGATGAAAGCAACTAGGAACCACGAGGTGGTGGGTTCGATCCCTGGCCTTGCTCAGTGGGTTAAGGATCCAGCGTGGTCATGAGCTGTGGTGTAGGTCGCAGACACAGCTTGAATCGTGTGTTGCTGTGGCTCTGGCATAGGCCAGCGGCTACAGCTCTGATTAGACCCCTAGCCTGGGAACCTCCATATTGCCATGGGTGCGGCCCTAGGAAAGACCAAAAAAAAGACAAAGACATTTGCAAAAATACCAGCCATCTTTATGAGCCAGTTTCTCCCCGACATTTTTACATCTACAGCAGGGGTCAGCAAACTACAGTCTGTGGGCCAAATTGATTCTGCAGCCTGTTTTTGTAAGGCCTGTGGGCCAAATGGTTTTTATTTTATTTTTATTTTTATTTTACTTTTTTGTCTCTTTAGGAGCACACCTGCGGCATATGGAAATTCCCAGGCTAGGGGTTGAATCGGAGCCACAGCAACACCAGATCCCCACTGAGTGAGGCCAGGGTTCAAACCTGCATCCCTATGGATCCTAGTTGGGTTCGTTAACCACTGAGCCACGATGGGAACTCCCTATAGAGTGTAAGTTGATTGCAAGCGTAAATGGTGACTCTTGCATAAGAGGCAGGGTTTCATGAGTGTATGGAAGGGATTGTGGAAAACTGCTGTAGTTGGCTCTAGTCAAAAAAGTGAGGCTCTTGCTCAGTGGCTTAAGGATCTGGCATTGCTGCAACCTTGCAGATACAGCTCAGATCTGGTGTTGGCTCTAGTCAAAAAAATGAGGCTCTTGCTCAGTGGCTTAAGGATCTGGCATTGCTACAAACTTGCAGATAACCACATACAGAGGCTGTGGTGTATGTAGACTGCAGCTGTGACGCCAGTTTGACCCCTAGCCTGGGAACTTCCTTATGCTTCAAGTGCAGCCTTAAAAGAAAGAACAAAAAAGGAGTTCCCATCATGGCACAGTGGAAACGAATCCAACTAGGAACCGTGAGGTTGCAGGTTCAATCCCTGACCTTGCTCAGTGGGTTAAGGATCTGGTTTTGCAGTGAGTTGTGGTGTAGGTCGCAGACGAAGCTCGGATCTGTCGTTGCTGTGGCTCTGGAGTAGGCCAGCAGCTACAGGCCTGATTCGACCCCTCGCCTGGGAACCTCCATATGCCTTGGGTGAGGCCCTAAAAAGACAAAAGACAAAAAAAAGAAAATGAAAGAAGGCAAGACTCTTTAGATCTAGTCATTGGAAAGTTAGGCTATCATAAAGTTAAACCAATTAATAACTGAGAAAGAAATCCTACAAGGATTATGACAGGTAGGATGCTGTCATAATACTTTCTGAGTTCCCACTGTGGCACAGTGGGTTAAGAATCTCACGGCAGCTGCTCAGTGGCTGCAGAGGTGCATGCAGTTTCAACCCCTGGCCCAGCACAGTGGGTTAAAGGATCTGGCATTGCCATAGCTGCATGTCAGGTTGCAGCTGTGGCTCAGATTCAGTCCCTGGCCAAGGAACCTCCATAGTCTGTGGGTGCGTCCTTATAAAAAGCAAAAAATAGGAGTTTCCGTTGTGGCTCAGCAGGGAACCCAGCTGGTATCCATGAGGATGCGGGCTCAATCCCTGGCCTCACTCAGTGGGTTAAGGATCCAGCGTTGCCGTGAGCTATGGTGTGGGTTTTAGGCATGGCTCTGGTCTGGAGTTGCTGTTGCTGTGGCTGTGGTGTAGGATGGCAGCTGCAGCTCCCATTCAACCCCTAGGCTGGGAACTTCAATATGCCAGGGCTGTAGCCCTAAAAAGCAAATAAATAAATAAAATCACAGCCACAGCAACGCAGGATCTGAGCCACGTCTGTGACCTACACCACAACTCATAGCGATGCCGGATCCTTAATCCACTGAGTAAGGCCAGGGATCGAACCCACATCCTCATGGATACTAGTCAGATGTGTTTCTGCTGAGCCACAATAGGAACTCCCAGAAAATGATTTTGATTCCTATTGCTCAATTACTGCAAACTTGATGGCTTCAAAACAACACTAATGTATTATCACCTTACAGTTCTAGAAGTCAGAAGTCCAGAGTGGGTCTCACTGAGCTTAGTAAAGATTTCAGCAGAGCTGTGTTCCTTCTAGAGGCTCCAGGGGAGAATCTGTTTCTTGGCCTTTCCTGGGCTCTAGAGATTGACTGTTCCTTCTAGAGGCTCCAGGGGAGAATCTGTTTCTTGGCCTTTCCTTGGCTCTAGACCCCTTCTGTCTTCAAGCTGGCAGTGGCAGGGTGAGTTTTTTCCAGTGCATCACTCTGAAACTAATTCCTCTTTCGCCCTCTTCACAGGTAGAGGATCCTCGTGATTACATTGGCCCATCTGAATAATCCAGGATAATATCCTTATTTTAAGGTCAGCTGACTAATCAACCTTAATTCCTTCTTGCCATGTAATATAACATATTCATAGGTTCTGGGGAGTAAGCAGACACCTCTCTGCAGACCATGAGTTTGCCTACCACAAAACCCTTAATATTTTTGCCTTTTAAAAAAACTTGATGGGAATTCCCTTGTGGCTCAATGGGTTAAGGCATTGTCACTGCTGTGGCTCAGGTTGCTGCTATGGCACAGGTTTGATCCCTGGCCTGGGAACTTCCACATGCCCCAGGCCAAACAAAATAAAATAAAACACCCGAAGTTTATTTTTCTATTTTTATTTTGCTTGCTTTATAGGGCTGTACCCACAGCATATGGAGGTTCCCAGGCTAGGGGTCGAATCAGAGCTACAGCTGCCGGCCTACACCACAGCCACAGCAACGCAGGATCTGAGCTGCACTTGTGACCTACACCACAGCTCACGGCAACACCGGATCCTTAACCCACTGAAGGAGGCCAGGGATCAAACCTGCAACCTCACGGTTCCTAGTCGGAATTGTTTCCGCTGCGCCATTATAGGAACTCTGGTAATATGCATTTTTTTTTTTTTTAGGTTCTGAGATCTGGAAGTTTAACCATCAAATTAGATACTTTTAAATCGGGCACCTTTTCCTTTCTGGTCCCCAGAGAACTTCCGCTGCCTGTGCACCCACGAGAAGGGCTTTGGCTTCAAGGGCAGCAGCTTCCACCGCATCATCCCCCAGTTCATGTGCCAGGGCGGCGATTTCACCAACCACAATGGCACTGGGGGCAAGTCCATCTATGGGAAGAAGTTTGATGATGAAAACTGTATCCTCAAGCACACGGGACCAGGTGGGACACCATGGGCGGGTGGTGACAAGCGAGCCGGGCTGGGGCAGGATGGCTGCGCAGGGTGGGTGACAGGCCGTGGTTCTGGCTGAGGGGTCGGGGTCTGCAGGAGACCTGCCAGGTGAACAGAGAAGGGCTCAGCCTCACTAGAGCTTTAGGTTTCTGAAAGGTTTTTTGCTTTTTTAAAAATTTTTACTCATTTCTTATTGTTATAGTTAATTTACAGTGTTCCGTTGATTTCTGTTGTACAGCAAAGTGACCCAATCATACATGTGTATACCTTCTTTTCCTCATATTAGCTTCTATCATGTTCTATCACAAGTGATTGGATATAGTTCCCTGTGCTGTATTGCAGGACCCCATTGCTTATCCATTCTTTTTTTTTTTTTTTGCTATTTCTTTGGGCCGCTCCCGCGGCATATGGAGGTTCCCAGGCTAGGGGTCGAATCGGAGCTGTAGCCACCAGCCTACGCCAGAGCCACAGCAACGTGGGATCCGAGCCGCGTCTGCGACCTACACCACAGCTCACGGCAACACCGGATCGTTAACCCACTGAGCAAGGGCAGGGACCGAACCCGAAACCTCATGGTTCCTAATCGGATTCGTTAACCACTGCGCCACGACGGGAACTCCCTGCTTATCCATTCTAAGTGTGATTGTTTGCATCTCCTAACCCCCAATTCCCAGTCCATCCCATTCCCTCCCTCTCCCCCATTTTTTGCTTTTTATTTTGGCTCATTCAAGTTCACACCTGCCTCCTTTTAAGAGGAAGAGGCAAGGTCCTGGTCCTGCTGTTACAGTGATGTGTTGTTATTGTTTTTGTAACTTTTTATTTTATGTAACTTCAAGCTTACAGAAAATTTACAAGAACAAACAAGGAACCCCCATAAAGCTTTGTGTGCTTTGGCCCACATTCACCAGTTGTTTACTGGTGGCCATTGTTCCCCACTTAGTCTGGTCTCTTTCTGTATATATTTAAAGACAATGCCTGTTTGGGGAGAGCCATTGAAAAGTAAGTTGGAGGAGTTCCTGTTGTGGAGCAGCAGAAACGAATCTGACTAAGAACCATGAGGTTGTGGGTTCGATCCCTGGCTTCGCTCAATGGGTTAAGGATCCCGCATTGCTGTGAGCTGTGGTGTAGGTTGCAGATGCGGCTATAGCTTTAATTAGACCGCTAGCCTGGGAACCTCCACATGTCGTGAGTGCGGCCCTAAAAAGACAAAAGACAAGAAATAGAAAAGGAAAGAGAATGGAGACATTCACCACGAAAGTACTTCAGGGTGTTATTTCCTAAGAATAAGGCCTTTTTTTGTATTACCATTTTATATATTACCACAATTATCACAATCCGAAAAGTCACACTGATAACAATACTGTCACCTGGTGCATGTTCAAGTGTCCTCACAGTCACCGTACTGTCCTTTCCGAGGCATTTATAGTTCAAATGCATCATTTGCTCACACGGTTGTGGTCCAGCCCCCCACCCCACGTCCACACTGCCGTTTGCCTCCTCACACCCCAGGATCCTTCCCCAGGTGTGTTTCCCTCTCGCTTTCCCTCCAGCCCCACTGCCTCTCTCACGCGCTCTCCTACTCACCTGGTGCAAAATGCTGGCTGCCGAGGAAAAGCACAGGCCCGTGTACCTGATCCTGTTCACGCTGAAAACACAGGTCTTGAGGGCGCCTTGAGCGCAGCCCAGCAGTGCTCCCAGATCTCTGGTTGATCCACGTTCAAGGTCTAAGAAAACAGCCCCTTTCCTCGCTCCTCAACCCCCTAGCCTTGCCCCCCTCCCTCTCAGCTGATGGTTTTGCTTCTTATTCTACCAAGCAGTAGAAACAATCAGAAAGATCCGTTCCGTTCTCTCGGTTCTGGTCTGGGGCAGCCACTCCCCTAGGACTCGGGTCCTCCCCATCTCTCCTGCATCTTCCACTCCCCCTCACAGTGCAATACTGCCAACCTTTTTTTTTTTTTTGTCTTTTTGCCATTTCTTGGGCTGTGCCCATGGCATATGGAGGTTCCCAGGCTAGGGGTCTAATCGGAGCTGTAGCCGCTGGCCTACGCCAGAGCCACAGCAACAAGGGATCCAAGCTGCATCTTCGACCTACACCACAGCTCACAGCAACACCGGATCCTTAACCCACTGAGTGAGGCCGGGGATCGAACACTCAACCTCATGGTTCCTAGTCGGATTCGTTAACCACTGAGCCACGACGGGAACTCCAGTGTCCACTCTTAAAACTGATGCTTTACTATATGCTGAGGTGAAAGTCACAGCTAATATATCCTTTCAGCACATAATTTAAAAAAATAGTATTATGCCATAATTATACCATGAAGGAAAGTACTTTAGAATAAAAGAACTTGTATTTATTTAGCTGCACTTCTGCCCACAGCAGATTAGCAATGTGGACGGACCGACACTGCAGGATCACATCGCCGGAGTCACAGTAACATGATTTTCTGAAACAGTGAAAATCTCTTGGTAAGATTCTGAAGTAAAATAAATTGAATATTCCCTCAGTTTGTGTGGTAGGTCCATTTCCAAAAAAAATTGATGCAAACAATAAACTTCTGGATTTATGTGAAAATAGAGTTACGTTCTAGGCTCACATCCTTATAAAGAGAATTTTGTTATCTGCATGAATGTTTGTTGGGGCATTGAAAGTCTAAGAGGATTTAGAATAATTCTTGGAGACCTCTGGTGGCCTAGCAGTTAAGGACTCAGCATTGCTGCTGTGGCTCGGGTTTGATCCCTGGCCTGGGAACTTCCAGGGAAAAATAAAAGAATGCTTCATTAGGTAGAACCTGGTATTACTGATAACCAAAACCACACTTTGCAGTGTCCAAATAGCCTCGAGGGGGCAGTATTACCCTACTTAGAACCACTGCTCTGGCTAATCCCGACCTGTCCCATCCCCAGGCTTTCCATCCTTGTGTGTAGAACTTATCCTGCCCACATTGCAGTCTCCCTGCTGATCTCCCCACCCCGGGTCTGCTCTTGGACCTCCCAGCAGTGTCTCAGACCTCACTGCCAACCAGGTCTTTTTTTTTTTCAGGGCCGCAGCTACAGCATATGGAGGTTCCCAGGCTAGGTGTCTAACTGAAGCTACAGCTACTAGCCTGTGCCACAGCCACAGCAATGCCAGATCCGAGCTGCATCTGCGACCTACACCACAGCTTACAGCAACACTGGATCCTTAACCCACTGAGCAAAGCCAGGGATTGAACCCTCGTGCTCATGGATACTAGTCAGATTCATGAACCACTGAGCCATGACGGGAACTCCGCCAAACAGCTCTTGCTCTTCACCACTAAGCGCTTTCTCCCCGTCTCCTGTATTTCAGTCGGTGACCCCACCATCCACCTGGCTGCCTGGTCAGAGACTTAGGGCTCGTCCTTGCCCCCTCTCCTCTGTCCCCTGGGTGGCAGGTCCATCTGTCTTCAGTTTACCTGCTGGTCCAGCTGCCCTGCACCTTCCTCTACCACCACCACCATCCTCCAAGCTCTTCTCCCTCTTTCCACTTTGGCCTCTTCCCTCAGTCTCATCTCTGCAAGATGGTCCGAGCGGTCCTTTTTACACATAACTCTCACTATATCGCCCTCCTGCTGACAACCCTCCTGGTCCAAGTAGGAGCCCATCCGGCAGGGCACTGACCTGTGTCCTGGCACCTCTCGGACGTCTTGGACTATGCTGCTCGCCCTCTGTGCCCAGACCCCCAGAGCTCACCCCGCACAGGGTGGCAGCAGATGCCAGCTCCTCTCCTACAGCCTTGCTCTGCACCCGCAGGCTTCTCCCCTCCAGGACAGCACTCGGCTCACTTCATCCAGGAGGCCTGCTTTAACCTCTCTCTACCCTGCGCTTTCCTACCATCTTGCTCTTTTTTTTTTTTCTCTCCTCGATGTGCATGCAACACACAGAAGTTCCTTGCCCAGGGGTTGAGCCTACACCGCAGCGGTGATCACACAGGATCCTTCAACTGTTAGGCCATCGGGGAAGTGTTCCCCTTGTCTGTGAGTCTTAGATAACTGTCTCCTGTGTTCTCATTTGCTCGGCAAACGTCTGTGCCACTAGGCTTCTGAGCATAATTTTTTAAAGTTTCACTGAGAGAATTCGCATACCATTCAGTTCACCCATTTAAAGCATACATTGCAATGGTTTTTGATAAATTGATAGTTATGCAGCTATCACCACATATAATTTTAGAATGTTTTCATCATCCCAAAACAGACCCCACACTCTTCGTTTTATTTTATTTTTTGCTTTTTAGGGCTGCGCCTGCAGCATATGGAAGTGCCCAGGCTAGGGGTCGAATCAGAGCTGCAGCTGCCAGTCTATGCCAAGGTTACAGCAACGCAGGATCCAAGCTACACCACAGCTTACAGCAACACCAGATCCTTAACCTGCTGGGTGAGGCCAGGGATCAAATCTGCGTGGCTCAGTGTTTAGCAAATCCGACTAGGAGCCATGAGGTTGCGGATTTGATCCCTGGCCTTGTTCAGTGAGTTAAAGATCTGGTGTTGCCTTGAGCTGTGGTGTAGGTCGCAGATGCGGCTCGGATCCCGAGTTGCTGTGGCTCTGGCGTAGGGTGGTGGCTATAGCTCCGATGGGACCCCTAACCTGGGAACCTCCATATGCCGCAGGAGTGGCTCAAGAAATGGCAAAAAGACGAAAAAAAAAAATCTGCATCCTCACAGAGATGACATTGAGTCCTTAACCCTCTGAGCCACAACGGGAACTCCTGTCTTTTTATTATTGACTTATAAGAGTTCTTTAAGTATTCTAAATATAGGTCTCTCTTATCAGATATGTGATTTGCAAGTATTTTCTCTCACTCTGTATTGTCTTTTTACCTTATTTATGGTGTCTTTTGAAGCACAAAAGTTTTAAATTTTTATGATGTCTAATTTATCTCTTTTTTCTTTTGTTACTATACTTTTGGTATTGTAGCTAAGAAGGTTTTACCTAACCTAAGGTCATGAGGATTTACTCCCATATTCTCTTCTAGGAGGTTTTTGGCTTTAGCATAAATGGTCTTCAATTCATTTTGAATTAATTTGGGCGTATAGTGTGAGAGAAGGTGTTCATTTTCATTCTTTTGCATGTGGGTCTTCAGTTATCCCAGCACTGTTTTTGAAAAGGCTATTCTTTTCCTGTTTAATTATCTTGGGATCTTTGTTGAAAATCAGTAGACCAGGGAGTTCCTGTTGTGGCTCAACTTATTAAGAACCCGACCAGTATCTATGAGGATGTGGGTTTGATCCCTGCCCTTGCAGGTTAAGGATTTGGCATCGCCGTGAGCTGTGGTGTAGGTAGTAGACACAGCTCGGATCTGGTCTTGCTGCAGCTGTAGTGTAGGCCGGCAGCTACAGCTCCCATTCGACCTCTAGCCTGGGAACTCCCACATGCCTCAGGTGTGTCCTTAAAAAGACAAAAAAAAAAAAAAAAGAAAAAAAAATCAGTAGACCATAAATGTAAGGGTTTATTTCTGGACTTGTATTTCGTTCATCTATATATCTATCTTATGCCAGTACCACACTATCTTGTATTCTGTAATTCCATGGTAAATTTTGAATCCAAAAAGTGAGAGTCCTCTGACTTTTTCAAGGTTGTTTTGGCTATTATGGGCCTCTAGCATTTACCTATGAATTTTGGGATAAGTTTATCAATTTGTACAAAAAGTCCAGCTGGGATTTTGTTAGAGATTACACTGAATCTGTAGATTGATTTGGGAAGTGTTACCATGTCAACAATATTAAGTCTTCTAATTCATGAACATTGGATATATTTCCATTTATTTATTTATTTATTTTGTCTTTTTGCCTTTTTCTGGGGCCGCTCCCACAGCATATGGAGGTTCCCAGGCTAGGGGTCTAATCAGAGCTGTAGCTGCCAGCCTACGCCACAGCCACAGCAATGTGGGATCTGAGCCGCGTCTGGGACCTACACCACAGCTCACAGCAACGCTGGATCCTTAACCCACTGAGCGAGGCCAGGGATTGAACCCGCAACCTCATGGTTCCTAGTCGGAGTCATTAACAACTGAGCCACGACGGGAACTCCGATATCTTTCCATTTATTTAAGTCTTCTTCAGTTTCTTTCAGTGTGTTTTATGGTTATCAAGATATACATTTTATTCCTTTAAGTATTTTATTCTTTTTGATGCTATTGTAAGTGAAATTATTTTCTTTCTTTTTTTGGCCACACCCATGGCATACTGAAGTTTCTGGCCAGGGATTGAATCCGAGCCCCAGCAGTAACCTAGGTTACTGCAGTGACAGCCTGCTTTGCTATAAGGAGAAGGGAGCTCCCTGAAATTGTTTTCTTGATTTTGTTTTTCAGATTTTTCATTACTAGCATATAGAAATACAATTGATTTTTGTGTATCCTAGATTTCTTGTATCCTTCAACCTCGCTGAAATCATTGATTAGTTCTAATTTTCTAGTATATTCCTTAGGGTTTTGTAAGATTATGTCATCTACAGATAGAGATGGTTTTAACTTTCCAATTGGGTGATTTTTTTGTTTTGATTGGGGGAGCTAACTGCTCTGGCTAGAACCTCTAGTACAATGTTGAAGAAAAGTGGCACGGGCAGACGTCTTTGTCTTATTCCTGATCTTGGGGAAAAACATCTAGTCTTTTACTACGTGATTTGTTGTAGATACCCTTTATCAGCCTGAGGAAGTTCCCTATTATTCCTAGTTTGTTTTTATCATGAAAAGGTGTTGGGCTTTTTTTTTTTTTTTTGCATCTATTGAGATGATTATGTGGTTTTTATCCTTTAGACTCTGTATTAAACCAACCTTGCATTCCTGAGGTGACTCCATAGTTAACTTATGAGTGACTCTTTTCCCCTAGATTGTGGACTCCAGCAGCATTGGGACCAGTATCCCCAAGTGCCTGGTTGTGTCAGTGTTTGTTGAGTGAATGAATGAAAGGACGAACCCATATGAAATGATTGAAACAAGCCCACTCAGTGTTTCGTTGACTCTTCACTGTGTGGAAGACAAGGCATCCAAGACTGTCTGTCCCAGCGTCTGAGCCTGTCCGACTGAAAGGCAGAGAGCATCCGCACGAGACAGTCTCTGAGGGCCAGACATCTCAAATTGGAGGGAGCCGATGTGCGTTGCCCCCAGGCCTGCTCTCCATGGCCAACTCCGACCCAAACACCAATAGCTCCCTTCCTGACGTGTGACAAGACAGATTGGCTGGACGGCAAGCACGTCGTGTTCGGGGAGGTCACGGAAGGCCTGGACGTCTTGCGGCAGATTGAGGTGGGTGGCCGTGTGGGGGAGCAGGAGGGGGGCTCCAGGCCTGTAGGGAGAGGCCGGGTGGCGGCTGGGGTTGGGAGGGTGGGGCCGGGTGTCCCTGAGCCGCCTGGACCCTCCCTGCTCCCTCCCTGATTCGGCCTCTTCCGTTCTGCCCCGAAGGCCCAGGGCAGCAAGCAGAAGGTGATCATCTCCCACTGTGGGGAGTACGCCTGAGGCGCCAGAGGGCTCCTGTTGGCGGCAGCAGGGCCTTGTGTCCTGGCCCTTCCTCTGGTCATTGTGGAGCAGCTGGGTCCACTCCTGTGGCTGGGATCCACTGCCTGCAGTGTTCCTGGCAGGGGCCTCTCTGCTTAGTGTGATGTCCCTCTCACTGGTAGCCAGCTGTGGCTGTCAGGGCAGGCAGCGGTGAGGCCAGGACAGTGCCAGCCACTCGGCGCTGGTGTGATGTCCAGGAGATAAGGGGAATGTGTGTGAAGTACTCAGACTCAGGGTGGCTGGCACTGGAGGTGATGTAGGGACAGGGAACGGGCTGGCCTGAGGCCCCAGGAGGGAGATACTGGTCACAAGGGTGGCACGGGGGAACTGTCACTGTGCTTCCCTGATTGCCCTGGGATGGGGGTGTCAGAGAAGCTGGTCAGGGGCAACCACTGGGTCGTGATTGCTTACCCTGTCCTGTGCAAGGGCTTCCCCAGAAACTACCCCATGGTCATTACCCATGACCCTTGGACAGGAGGTGATCTGATCCGCAGAGCTGAGCTGCCTGGTCCAGGAGTTTTGGGCCGTGCACCCTGCAACCCGCCTTCCCGAGGCTGGGACAGCTGTGATTAACGGGGTCAGGGTTGGGAGCCTCACACCCACCTCTGGGAAGGAATAGTGAGCCCTGGTTTGTAAGTGACAAAAGGCAGAAGTCAAGGGATGGAATGCTACTGCAAATTATGTTCCCAAAGAATATTTAATAATAGAAATGCCCAAAATGTGTCATAGATTGAATACATCACCAAGCAGTGCACAGAGTATGATCCTAACTTTATAAAATACCCATATATTATATATAAAGGCAGATGGATACGTGCCAAGGAGAAAAGACTGGACAGAATTACTCACAATGGCTGTCTCTACATGGTGGGATTCTGTATTTGTATTCTGTTTTTTACTTTCAAGAGCGTCCCTGACACACGTGTAAATTAGAAAAACTTTTTTGTGTTTTTCAAAGAGGGTCAAATGCTTGGTCAGGGCTTCCCAGTAAGAACGGAAACCCCAGGAAGTTTCCCCTGGAGCTTCCTGAAGCCGAGGTGGGTGCTGTGCTGGCAGGCAGGGCCCTGGGAGGGGCGGGGGTGCGGCGCTGCCATGTCCTCGGCAGAGGCCCGGATCCCTGCAGTGGGTCACTGCCAGCTGGAACTCCCTCCACAGGGAGGGGAGGGCACAAGTCTCCTCACCTCAGGAGATTACCAAGTTTTTATTTTTTAGGAAAAGCACAGCTTCGAAGTAGATACAGCAGCACCTCCAAGGGCACATTCTGGGAAGAGTGGGTTTTACTAGGAGGGCACACAAGGGAGGCCCAAATGTGCAAATTCATTAAAAAAAAAAAAAAAAAAAATAAGGCCCCTAATGCTACTCATTGAGCACAGGTGTGCAGATCCAGTGCCAAGTGCTAGGGACAGACCTGACCCCACGCTGGCCTTGCCAGAGCAGAACCCATAGCCCCTTCTACAGAGGAAGGAGCCAGCCCTGAGGACACAGGGCGGTCAGGTCGGCGAGAGGCAGAGCCTGGACGTTGCCAGCAGGTCTGCCGGCTGCAGAACCTACCTCTCCTGCCACAGCCTCCTTTCCTGTGAAATTATAGGGGCTCTCTTGAAGCATCGCAGCCCCTTCCCTGCATAGCAGACCCCAAAGAATCAGGCTTTGCCCAATGAGCTGGCATCAGGGCCAGGACTGCACTGCGGTGGTGAGGGTGTGACCGGGTGGGCGGACAGCGGTGTGCCCCAGTGGCCTGAGCTGACTGCCCTTCTTTATGCTTCTCATGTGCAGCCTTGAAAGTGACCCAGACTGCCAGAGGCAACCAGATAAACGAGATGGCCCTGATGACCGACCATTGCCACCTCGTCGGCTTTGTGTCCTTAATCCCCTCCCTTCTCTGAAGCCTCTTCCCTTTGATGCCATCCGCTGGCCACCTGAACAGCTGAAGGTACCAGAAGTGTCAGGAAGGCCATGGCCACCAGGCTTTCGGCTTTGCGGCAAAAGGGAGTCGTATCACAATCCTTATGTTCCTGTCCCGCACCTCCGATGGGCAGGCTGGGCACGCATCTCCAAAACATTCATTTCACAAACGTTCCTGGCCCCTGACCATGCGAGGTTATGTGCTTAGGCACCGAACACACCTGACATTGACATTTGCCAACTGTTTCCAAGCCTCCACTGCCCTTGATGTTGGGAGCCGAGAGCTACTCACTAGGCCACAAGTGGCAGGCTTCATGTCCCAGGGCGGCTGGGCGCGTAGGCCCTGTCTCGGCTCTGTGAGGGGGAGGCCACAGTGCAAGCGAATCCTCTGGCTGGAAGGGACTTTGGAGACGTGAGTCCTGTGCATATCCCCACGCAGAGGCAGGAAACTGCAGCCCGGATCAGGAAGGGCAGCTCAGTGACTGAGTTGGAGCCAGAGTACAGGTCTCCTGACATTTGGGCCAGTGCCTATCCACTCACTGCCAGCCTGAGCTCAAAGTCCCTGGCTGATGGGAGCTCACCACCTTCCCTCCCAGGTCCAAGCGGAGGGGCAGGCAACTGGTCCCAAGTGAGGCCCAGTCTTCATTCCTGCTGCCAGACCTGCGCTCCCAGGGCCCAACCTTGGGACGCGCCTCCTGGGCTGTGCCCATGGGTTGGGGTGGGTCCTGGACCTGCTTTTAATGATAGGGTACTGCACAGTTTGGGCAGCTGCAGGTAAATTACAGGCTTAGCAAGTTAGAAATCAAATAAACACTGCAGCTGCCGGCGGCTGCTCCAAGGAGAACAGTGGTTTCCAGGAACCTCCCCAGCCAGCTCAGCCTAATTGCCGCCTGTCACTCCCCTGGGACAGGGGCCCTTTCTTTGGCTCACAGGCCCCAAGAAACAGGACAGGGCTCCTGGGCACACAAGGTGACGCAGACTTGGGTGACCAGCCTGTTCTTCCCTCCTGGACTCTGGCTGACACAGTGCCCACCCTCTCCCCGCAGCTGGCCAGAGGCGACCTGGGCACCATGCTGTCCTTGGTGTGGCAGGAGGGGGAAGCAGTGCATTGAACTCCGAACAGCTGCCGACTGCCTGGAGCTCTGTGCTGAGCGCTTCCAGGGCCTGTCCAAGGTCAGTGGAAGAAGTGTCCACAGGGGTGACTGATGGCCATGGGCAAGCGGACAGGCCGTGGTGGCATCTGTGCTGTGTCTGCCGGCCTGCAGCTATGTCCTTGCTTCTGCTAAGAGTTCGCTGTGTCTCAGTGCGAAGCGCCACACGGAGAGGTGGAGGGACGCGGCTGCCCCCAAGGTACATAGCTTCCCTGGGTGTGTCACATCTTCCCCAGGCAGGAGAAGGGCAGGCCCAGGGAGGGGAAGACACACCATGAGACATCCCCGCCAGCTCCGGCCGGAAGCAGGAGGCCCGTGGTCCTCTCCTAATGCGCCGACTGCCCGAAGGCCAAGTTAGGAGCCACTAACCCACTGCATCGAGGGTGTGTGTTCCTCTGACTGTGCCCCGGGAACGCCCAGTGTTGTGTTGGGAAGGGGCGGGCCCCCGGGAGCGGGGCACAGCCCAGCCTCCCGCCTTAGGCCCAGGGGCTCTCGGACAGTCCCTGGTTGGACACAGTGGGCGAGGGATGGCCAAGGACAGGTTCTAAGATGGGACTTCAGCATCACCCAGCAGGGTTGGGCGGGACCGACTGCCACACGCCCCAGGGGAGGGGCACGTACCCTAGGGGCCCTGGAGAGGACCGGCCCTGGCGGGATGTGGGCTGCCCCTGCCCGAGCTGTGACGGCGTTGGGGGGGTCCCAGCCTGTGGAGGGCTGACCAGGTGGAGGCCGGCGCTGAGGCCCGGCGTGGCCTCAGTGGCAGCCACAGGCCCGGACCACCATGTTGCGGTGCTTGCGCAGGATGACGTTGTTGCTGCTGTCGTAGTAGAGCACGGAGGTGGCGCTCAGCTTGGTGGGCGCGCAGCACGCCTTGGGGACCACGTCTGGCTTCATCAGGTGCACCTGGCGGGGGAGAGGGTGGCAGGCCGAGGCGTGAGACTTGTGGGCTCCTCCTGGGAACCCCCCCAGTTCCAGCCCCCAAGCTCTTGCCACTTGGGCTCTGACTGCTCAAGCTGCCTCGGCTCTATCTGCACCTGCGGCTGGGCAGGTAGGTGCAGGCATGGGCTCTGCCCCGACCCTGCCCTCCTTGACCTGTGCCCTGCCCACTGCCCTCAGGCCCAGCCTGGGCACCTGCCATACCCCCTCCCCTCAGACAGGACAACTCAGACCCTGCTTGTCCCCAGCACGTGTGCCGGCGCTTCTGCCTGGTGCCCCTGCAGCACTGCTCCCTGGGTCTCTGCTGCTCCCCTCTCTTCCCTGCATTTCTGTAATGTCCCTGATGTGTCTTGTCCACATCAGCTGTTTCTGGTCCATCTGCCCCTCCAGACTGAGAGCCGTGAATGTCCAAGCAACACCAGCTGACACCCAGACTTCCAGGCTCACCCTCGGGGTGTTGGACACTGTCGTTTCTCAACACAGCTTCACCCTTATAACAACGAGGGAGGGACTGTTCTGGGCAGAGGACCACTGAGGGCACAGGAGCCGCGTCACATGCACAGTCACATGGCTGACACCCAAGCTCGACTGGGACCCGGTGCAGGGATCCTGCTACCCTCCTCCAAAGGGCTCTGCCCCAAACCCAGCCCAACTGAGTCAGCTATGCAGCCTCCACACAAATATTTATCCAGAGACTTGGCAGGAAGAGCTGTAGTTCACACTGGACTCCGCACTGGGGCCCCCCGCAGAAGGGCCCTGAAGGCAGCCTCGCAGCCCATCAGGGGCTGGAGAGGAAAGGGAACCTGCTTCCACCCACCCCAACCTCCCAGCTGTCACAGAGCCTGCTGAGCAGGACCTGGACGAAGCTGTCTGATGGGGGGGGGGGTCCTGCCAGCAGCTTGGTCCCCGGTCCCCAGTGCCCAGACTTGTCCCAGAAGCCGCAGCTCGGAGCCAGCCTACTGCCAGGACCATTAGCCAATCACCAGGCTAGCTTGGGGCCCAGAGCCTCTCTGAGGCCCCTGGGGGAGCCAAGGCCTCTCTGGGGATGTCCAGCCAGACGGATGTGAGGCCCATGCTCCCCACCTCCCCATGTGGTGGCTGGGCTTGGCTTTCATAGACTAACGTGAAAGAAACCAGGCAACACTGCCCACCTGTACCAGCCAAGGGGTCTCTAAGTGGCTGGAATCTGGGGAGAGCCTCTTCTAGAATTGGGATCTGGAGAGCAGTCAGCACCACAGGGCATGGCCATTGTTTGAGTCCAGCCTAGAGCTTCACCAGGTTAGTGACAAAAAGAGGACGCCTTTTAACGAACTCAAATAGGATCCGTGAGGATGTGGGTTCGATCCCCGGCCTCGCTCAGTGGGTTAAAGATCTGGAGTTGCGTCAGCTGTGGTGTAAGTTGCAGATGCGGCTCAGATCCTGCATTGCTGTGGCTGTGGGGTAGGCCGGTGGCTACAGCTCCAATATGAACCCTAGCCTGGGAACCTCCATATGCCACGGGTGTGGCCCTAAAAAGCACACACACACAGACAAACAGACACACAAAAGAGGAAGCCTTTTGTTCTATCAAACAGGTCGATTTGAAGTGTAATGAGCCACTCCGTTCAATTCGCTCTTGAGCCAAATGAGAGACCAAATCAGAGGTTCTGTAACTTATTGGCTGTGCATCCTTGAGTAAAAAAATCATGTATCTGTGGGCCTCAGTTTTCTCTTCTGCCAAATGGGTATAATGGTACTTTTCTCACTTCCAACACAAACGTATCTCCGACACATATCTTGTGTCAGCCCTTCCCAGGGCTACTCCAGACATAGTCCCTGCTCTCATCCTCATCAGGAAGGGGAAGGAAAACAGAACAATTCAGTAAGTGGGCCCCACAAGAAGGATGCGACCATCACAGTAGTTCTCCAAGCCCTGGGAGCCTGAGCCCTGGAGCCCAAGCCTGCCTGGGATTGACCACAGAGGTGAGGCTGCAGAGTGAACAGGAGCTGGCTGGACCAGGACAGACCCCAGGAGCAAAGGCAGGGAGGTGAGGGCACTGGGACCTGGGCTGGGGGACAGAGGAGAGGTCGGCATATGGCCAGTGAGGAGCCCCGAGTCCCAGGCCAAGGGGATGGGAATTTCTTGGTCCAGAACAGGGTGGTCCAGTTTGTGCTTTAGTGCAGCCCCCTGGCTGCTGCATGGGGAATGTGGAGGGTGAGCCTGGATGGACCCACTTCCACCTCTCAGTCCCCAGGACACCTAGACCCCCCATCTCCCCCCGCCAAGGCTCCTCTTCCTACTCAGGCTGCTCATGGAGGAGCGCGGTCCTCACCCACCTCTCCTGCCTCCCTGTCTCCCCAGAGAATCTCATCTGTTTTCAGGACTCAGAGACCATGTGACCCTCTCAAATTCACAGACTCCAGACTTGCATCCACCCACCTGCCCCGCTTCCCAAGTGAGGTCTAGCAGGGCCTCACATGGCTGGGGGTGGAAGCAGAGCCACTGATTTCCTCTACCCTCTCCTCCAACCCAACACCATGGGGAGCAGCCTCCTGCACCCACTGTTCACACTGCCAGCCGGGTTCTCTGTCCTCCCGTAGGGACCGCAGCAGATGTCCTCCCTCCTCCTCTTCCCCTCTCCCTCCATGGTCCATCCTGCCACAGCTGCCCTTCTAGGAGTAAGTCAGATCCTGTACTGCTTCACTGAGCCCTGCACCGGCTTCTCAGTTTAACCTTGGATTGAATCTGCCACCTGACACCTTAGAAGGGACCCCAGGCCCAGTGTGAAAGGACCTGCCCACCCCCAACATCACTCCACCCCCCGCCAACGAAGCCTCCCCCCAAGCCAGCCCTGCCGGCCCTGAGCCCACCCAGGGGTGGGTCTGCAACCCACATCTGCAACCTACACCACAGCTCACAGCAACATCGGATCCTTAACCCACTGAGCAAGGCCAGGGATCGAACCTGCAACCTCATGGTTCCTAGTCGGATTCATCAACCACTGCACCATGACGGGAACTCCCAAGCTGCTTTCTTAATTCATTTACTCTCACTCCACGGTATCACCTTGATGCCACCTCTAACTAGAGTGTCTAGGTCAATATTCTAGAAAGAGCCTCAGCCCAAAATCCATGTAAGACACTTAAGCAACAAGCAGGAGCAACAGTGTTCCTATTAGAAAGGACTTTTCAGGGTTTAAAGTTACCCCAGACACTGGGGCATCAAAAGCTTTGCCATGCTTAGGAGCACAAAGAGCCAAGAGGGACACAGGAATAGGGTCCATGGGAGAGGAGCAGAAGGGGAAGCCAAAACCAGGAGGGCACAGGGCACCCAGTGACTCCTGCACAGGAAGAGGGGGAGAAGGCACACGCATCACCCACTCCGCTCCGAGGGCGTGTGTCACACGCAGGAGGCTGAATAAGCCAGTGAACACAGGCACCTGTGTGTTCCAGGCGCAGAGGTAGCTGTGAGGATGCACGTGCTGTGCCCTTGACCACCAGCAGGGGGCCCCTTATGAGTCCCGTACCTGCCACCAGTACCTGAGCGTCCCCCATGGGCCCGGGGAGTGCACACACATATGTGTGTGCACGTCAAGCAGCCAGGGTCTGGTGTCCTGAAGTTCAGGTGCCCCTCTGTGGCCACACGGGGACCCGATTCCCTCCTGGTGCGGAGTTCACTGCTCTGCGTGCACGGAGGTTTCCACGCAGGGAAAATCCCTGACACGAGCAGTGCTGCCGCCACCTCTTGGCTGCGCACGCCCCTCTCCCCTGTGAGGCCCTCCCCCAGTATCCAGGCAGGAGGGACGTGGTACTGACCAGGGACTGCAGGATGGCGTGGTTGGTGGCGTTCATGCAGGAGTCCAGCGGGAAGGAGCACTCCCCTTCACAGTAATAGGCTGAGTAGCCTTGGGGAGCAATGACCCAGTCCTGGGGTAAAGGGAGAAGGTGAGGCTCATCCACGTTCCCCTCCCAAGCCCCTGGGTCCAGCACCTGCCACAGCATGACTCAGGGCTGCCCCTCACCCTCCCTCAGCCTCAGGACCCCTCCCAGGGCAGTGTCCCCCTGAAGACTCTCAGCAGATGGGGGCTGGGCCCAACCTCTGCCCCCGTCATGTTCCAGCAGCACCCAGCTTCCTCCCCAGCCCGCCTCCAGTTACAGCAAAGGCCAGAGGCACCATCCTCCCTGGCCTCAGATTTCCTGTTGCAGATCTGACATTTTATGGCTGAGCATTCGGACTGTCCATTTTGCATGATTTTTTGTTTTGTTTTTGTTTTTGTCTTTTCAAGGCCATACCCGGGTCATATGGAGTTTCCCAGGCTAGGGGTCTAATCAGAGCTACAACTGCCAACCTACACCACAGCTCACAGCAATGCCAGATCCTTAACCCACTGATCAAGGCCAGGAATCCAACCCACAACCTCATGGTTCCTAGTCAGATTGTTTCCGCTGTGCCACGACAGGAACTCCCCGCATGGGTTTTCACAGAAAGGGACTTTTTGGGAGTTCCCACTGTGGATCAATGGTAATGAACCCAACTAGTAACCTTGAGAACATGGGTTTGATCCTTGACCTTGCTCAGTGGGTCAAGAATCTGGGGTTGCTATGAGCTGTGGTGTAGGTCGCAGACTCGGATCCTACATTGCTCTGACTGTGGCTGTGGCCAGTAGTTACAGCTCTAATTCAAGCACTAGCCTGGGAACTTCCATATGCCATAGATGCGGCCCTAAAAAGCAAAAGCAAGAAAAGGAATCAAGAAAGCACTTTTCACTGTAAAAGCAGCATAGTCTCCCTTTAGTCAATTTGCTGAACACAGAAGAAAATCAAATTCCCCCATAACTGGGCCTCCCCTTGGACAGACACTTGCCGGGGGGGAAGGAGAGGGAACGTTACCAGCCAGCCCAGGTCCTGGAAGCTGACATAGAGCTCGTGCCGACGGCACACCTGCCGGCCGTGGGAGCCATGGACGTCATCTGTGGGGGCAGACAAGGCAAGGTCATTGCTGGGGCTCCTGCTCTGTGCAGCTAGAGTTCCTGCTCTAAAGGGCATACTTGCTGAATAAATGAGAGGAGAAACTAACACATGGGGTCACATAAAGCCCATCCCTGCAGCTGCTGGTGACACGACACCTCAAGAACCTTCCATGGCTCCAGATAGCTCCCCACAGATACAGAGTCGCCCCACACTCAGCTCAGCCTCCCCTGACTCTCACCCTGTGGGCCTCCTGGGGGTCCAATAAATGGCCCAGGGACCCTCGGCCACCAGGGCTGGACCTCCTTTCCTCCAGAGACACCCCTGACCTCGTCCACCTTTCCTGCCTGTTCGTCCCGCGGGGCAAGGGCTCCCACTGAGGCCCAGAAAGGCCGACTCCCCGTGAGGGAAAGGAGGGCTCCTGGCGGGTCAGGCCCATCCTGGTCCCGAGGGGCTGGGTGGTGGGGACACCATCACATAAACACCGCATCCTGCAGGGCGCCTGGGACAGCACCGAGGGCCACCAGGGGCAGCTGACGCTGACGGAGCCCTGGGGGTGGGGGGGTGCCTGGTGGGCCTGGGAAGCCAGAGAAGGGACCTTGGGGCAGCAGGGACTTGAGGGCAGATGCTCAGAGCCCTGAAGGGGGCAGTGACCGGCGCCGAGGTACGGGGGCAGAGTGTCGGGAAAGGTGGCCAGGTGACTGTCGGCTTGACCCCCCGACCCCGAGCCAGGAGGGTGCCAGTCCCCCCAACCCCGGGCCCCAGGCTCACCGAAGATCCCAGGCAGTTTGTTCGGGGGCGGCAGCTCGTTGCTTCTCTTCGGCGGCCTCCTCCTCAGGGGTCTCACCGCCCGAGGGGCACGGACAGGGCCTGGGCTCGCCCTGAAAAAGGTGACCACGAAAGGCTGTTTGGAGCGTGGGGCCTGTCGCCCCAGCAGACCGGCCAGGCCAGGATCCACGCTGCGCCCTGAGACGGAGAGAGCAGAGAGGGCGGTCACTCGCGGGCGGGGACCTGCATGGGACACAGCGGGGACCCCCCTGTGGGCTGGCCGGGGGCAGGGAGGCTGAGGCTTCAGGGGACCCACTGTGCCTCGGTTTCCTCCTCTGAAGCCCCGAGTCCCACGTCCAGCCCCAGCTCCCAGCGGGTCTGCAGGGGACAGGGGAGGGGCCTCTCGAGCCCAGGACTGGGGGTTAATGATGGTCCCGGGCACTGCCAGTTGTGACAGCGCTTTGCAGCTTCCAGCCAGGTCATGTGGTGATCTCAGCCAGTCTTCACAGTGATGCCGGAGCCCACCCTTCACTAAGAAATGTCAGGGCCCCTCAGTGACGACCCAGAGCCTCGCTGCCAGGGACCCTCGGCACCAGGTCCCACGTCTCAGGGCTCCGAGGCCCGAGTTCCACCTTTCACCCCACACCTTCTGGGAGCAGGGTGGAATTTACAACCCCCAGCCACCAGGGCACTGCCAGGGCTTCATGCTTGCTCTGCTCAGCACCACCCGAGAGCAGGCCACTCACTGTCCCCTGATGCCCCCAAAGAGACTCCAGGCTCAGCGGGCAGAGACATTGGCCCCAAGTCCCTAACCTGGATTCAACCACCAAGGTGTAATTCTGGAGCCCAAGTTCTTATCCATTTAAGTTATTTTATTATTTTATTATTATTTTTCTTTTAAGGGCTGCACCCATGGCATATGGAAATTCCCAGGCTAAAGGTCAAAACAGAGCTATAGCTGCCGGCCTACGCCACAGCCACAGCCACGCCAGATCCAAGCCGCACCTGCAACCTAAGCTCATGGCAACAGTGGATCCTTAACCCACTCAACGAGGCCAGGGATCAAACCCACATCCTCATGGATACTAGTCAGGTTCTTAACCCGCTGAACTACAACAGGAGCTCCTCATTTGAGTTCTTAGCCACCAGGTTTGTGGTTTAAAAGGGAAGGGAGAGAAAAGGCTGTGGGCAGGGACATAACTGGGACCTCAGTCGAGGAACAGTGACGCTTGTAAAGGTAGAATTTTATCCACAGCCACTTAAAGACTGAGGACGCAGGAAAAACACACTGATTATCCCTGGAAAAGCTGACTCTACCAATAAAACTCTCTTCTTATACCTCTTGGTATTTCCAACAACCTCTTGTTTTTGTAATTGTCAAAGCAATATAACAACTGTAAGAAAACTTAGAAAAAATATCACCCGTAGACCCCCTCCCCGACTCAGAGATGCTTTTTCATTTGTCTGGATTAGTTTCACATGTCAATCTGAATTGTGAGCATAACAAAGTCTGTATTTTTTCTCAATTTTCCACGTAAACATTTTCTCATTAGCCTTAACTACGAACATTTCAAACATAAAATTCCTTTGAGTAGATAGGCCGTAATATTATTTATTTATTTTTGTCTTTTTGCCATTTTTATGGCCACTCCTGCGGTATATGGAGGTTCCCAGGCTAGGGGTCGAACTGGAACTGTAGCCACCGGCCTACGCCAGAGCCACAGCAACGCGGGATCCGTGTCTGCAACCTACACCACAGCTCATGGCAATGCCGGGTCCTTAACCCACTGAGCAAGGCCAGGGACCGAACCTGCAACCTCATGGTTCCTAGTCAGATTCGTTGACCACTGAGCCACGACGGGAACTCCAATAGGCCATAATACTTAGATGTTAGTGCATCTTTAGACATTTAGATTATTCCCCGGATTTCATCATAAAGATGAGAATCCGATGGAACCTCTTCATTTCCCTTCCCTGGGAATTTTCTCAGACTAGACAACAAGGACGTGACTGTGAACTCACCGTCATGTTCCCTAAAACACAGAGCCAAGCATCCCACTTCGAGCACATTTCACCCCAATGTTGCAACACGGATGCACACACACACACATACACATTTACATATGTTCCATTAGGGGCTTCGACATCCTCCACCGCACAGGTCACGGACGTGCCTGCCCCCCGCAGCTCTGCTCAAAGATCAGCCTCACACAGCTGTGCTTTAGCCCCGAGTCCAGGGGCCAGAGTGGACCCAACAACTAGTCAACCAGAGACGAACCTTCGACCTGTGACGTCACCTGCCACCAACATGCCCTGGACCCATTGCAGGCTCACCTCGGGGTGACCCTGCTGGGACGGGAGGTTGTCAGCTGCAGGAGCTGACACTGGAAGGGGCCCCGTTTGGGGAGTTTGGGTCGTGGCAAGTCAGGGTCACGAGGAAAAGCGAGCCATGAGGATGCGGAGCCACGGGACACACCGCAGCCCTGCCTGGAGCGATGCGGGCAGGAGGGCGGCTGTCATCCCCAGCGCACTGGAGTGGAGCTCCTCGCCCGGTGGACACGTGTGGCGGCCTCAGCCCGAAGCCCCCCAGGCCCGTGTGTGCTGCTGTCCTGTCCTGGGAGTCCCTGGAGAGCCCTGCGCCCCAGGGGCCAGGAAGACCTTCGGGGCCCCCAAAGCTGTGTTCATTGTGGGCCTTCCTTCGCGCAGCTGTCTGGTCAAGGATCATACTGGGGTCTCCGGAGCGCAGAGAGAGGGGGCATCAGGGGAGACCCGGGCTGTGCAGGGTGTGGCCCCGAGACGCCCAGCTCTGGCAGGACCCTTCCCAGAAAGCAGAGGCAGGAACCTCAGGAGACCTGACCTGTGAGGAGGCCACCAGGCCTGCTGTCCCCTTCCCAGGTGACAGGGGATGGGTGGCCCTGCCTCAAGATCGGGCCACACAGTGGCCTCCCCCTGCAGGCCTGGGTGAAGATGCTGCTGCTCTGGGCGGGTGGGCCCCCGACCACCTCCAGCCTCACCTGATTCTGAGTCAGCCCCATCAGGGCCCCGAGATTATAGGGAAGTCGGATGCTCACCTGCCCCATCCTGTCCCCGATATTCACGCCCCCACCCCCCAACCGGTGCCAGGCCAAGCTTGCTCCCGTCTCTTCCCAAGGCTTCTTTCTGCTCCGGGTGCCACCTGCCCCCTTCCCTGCATCCCCTGCCCGACCTCAGCCTGCAGTCGTGGGTGTAACTCTAGTGCCACGTGGAGGGGCAATCAGGACGCCAGGCCGAAAGCCCTGGAGGGCATCCCAGCTGGACCTGCTTCTGTCCCACAGGTGATTTCCTCACTGCACCCTGACAACTAGGAACTCAATCCCTTTCCTGCTACTGTTAACAGCCCTCTAACTTGTCTGCTTCTGGAAACCTCTGCCTCCCCCACGCGGCTGCTGGGAAACTTCTCCCGACACCCAGGGCCGCTCAGGCCCTTCTCCCCAGAAACCCCCAAAGGCGACAAGTGACCTTCATCCACTCTCCACCCGGTCGTGGTCCCGACACCCCTGGCTGGCCCTCGGGAGCACCGTCTCTCCACGCCGGGGCCTGGCCCTCCCGCTGGGGGCTGGGGCGAGGCTCCAGGGAGGCCTCTCGAAGGTTGTCCCTGACCTGCTGGACCTTCCTCTTCTTACCCACGATCCCCTGACCGCTGTGGGGGCCCCAGAGCGGCACTGAGAAAGCACGGGCTCCACAGCAGGCCTGGGTTTGGACTCTCCACACACACATGGGGGCACACACACACAGAGAGAAACTCAGGGTTTTTTCTGTGTGTATGTGTTGTTTATTTTTTTCCCCTAGGGCCACACCTGTGGCATATGGGGGTTCCCAGGCTAGGACTCGAATTGGAGCTGCAGCTGCCGGCCTACACCACAGCCACAGTAATGCTGGATCCAAGCTGTGTCTGAGACCTACACCACAGCTCACCGCAATGCCAGATCCTTAACCCACCGAGCGAGGCCAGGGATTGAACCCACATCCTCATGGATACTCGTCAGGTTCGGGACCCCTACCACGGAACCACAATGGGAGCTCCTCTGTCTGGTTTTTGCTGCCCCTCTTGAGTTTCAAGGGAGTATGAACAAGACGCCGGCTTGGGCTCCAGAACAGAGAGGAAGCGGCTAAGTGTCTGTCCTGGACGACACAGGAACGCTAGGGTTTGAGGTGAGCAAAGCCCTCTAAGGCCATCGGTCAGGTTTCTAGAACTCCTTCCGTCTTCGGCTGCGGCATTGGGCACACACAGAAGGACGGTTTATTCACAGAGGAGACTTCCCGGGGGAACATCGGTACCAACCGTCTCTCCCCCTTCAACTGCCCCCATTCCTGGTCCACTGGCCGCCTCGATGTCTTGCTTCCCTTCTAGAGACATCGATGTAGCCACGAGGAGGAGGAATGTGCGGGGTGGAGAAGGTGAGGCTACAGGGAAACAAAACTCAGTGACGAAATGAAGGGCCCCAGAGGGAAAGTCAGAAGGGCCAAAGGGAAAACATTCGTTGAGACATCATTTCTCCTGATCATAAATTCACATTTACGTGTGGTTTTCCTGGTTCTGGTACAACAGTGCCGTATGTAGACTCTGTTCCTCCCCCATCACTTTCCCCTACATTCCATGATTCACTCACAGGGAAAAGCACTTCAATGAAACCCTTCCAGCTGCATAGATTTTTTTTTCTTTTGGCCAGGGCCAGGATCGAACCCATGCCATAGCAGTGACAATGCTGGGTCCTAAACCTGCTTAGCCACCGGGGAACTCCCTCAAGTTGCACAGAATTTACCATAAGTATCACAGACAGTGAAGAGGATCATTGGAGCTGAGCTTTCTCAGAACTCACAGGACATACAAGGTCAACATCTCTGACTTCCTTGTTTTTCTCTTCTCTTTTTTTCTTTTTAGGGTCACACCCGAGGCATATGGAGGTTCCAAGGCTAGGGGTCCAATCGGAGCTACAGCTGCCACCCACAGCCACAGCAACGTGGGATCCAAGCAGAGTCTGCCACCTACACCACAACTCACAACAACACAGGATCCTTAACCCACTGAGTGGGGCCAGGGATCAAACCCACAGCCTCATGGTTCCTAGTCAGATTCGTTTCCACTGCACCACAACAGGAACTCCCCTTCTGTTTTTTAATTCAAGTCATATCCCTCTTGAGAGAACGAAGCCTATCCAGTGACAGCCAGTCTGAGATGTCAGGAGACAGCCAGCTAGATATTGGTGACACATAGGAATATGATTCTGGCTTCCCTGGGATGAAGTCCTGGCAGGTTCAAGTGAGAAGCACATGCCCTGGGACCAAGGTGCCCTTCCCATTAGGTTAGGGCCTCACCTGTGGCATATGGAGGTTGCCAGCCTAGGGGTCAAATCGCAGCTATAGCTCCCAGCCACAGCCACAGGACCTACACCGCAGCTCACAGCAACACCAGATCCTTAACCTTCTGAGCAAGGCCAGGGATGAAATCCGAGTCACAACAGGAACTTTTTTTTTGTCTTTTTAGAGCCACACCCACAGCACATGGAGGTTCCCAGGCCAGGGGTTGAATAGGAACTGTAGTGCCAGCCTACACTATAGCCACAGCAGCTCGGGATCTGATCCCCATCTGCATCCTACACCACAGCTCACAGCAATGCCAGATCCTTAACCCACTGAGAAAGGCCAGGGATTGAACCCAAGACCTCATGGATGCTAGTCAGATTCATTTCCACTGAGCCACGACGGGAACTCCTCCCCGTGCTCCTCTGCCGTCAGGCTGTCCCAGAGCTCAGTCAGGGTCAGTCCTGTCTTCTTGTGCACATCAAACACAGCCTTCTCCGTGATGATTCAGTCCCTCACCGCTTCCCAGTCATGGCATCGTGCATTTCTCCAAGATTTTGGGTTCGTTGGCCTTGGTGCAGTGCTCCAGGGTGGCCACCACTCTGGTCTTGCTACTGGACACCAGGTCCATCGCACCCCCCCATTCCTTTCACCTTCTTGCCGGGTATCACCCAGTTGGCTGGGTCCCCATATTTGGAAACCTGCACGGCTCCCAGCAGGGTTAGGTCGAGGCGACCCCTCGAATCATGGCAAATGATTCGTCACTGGAGAAAAAACAGCCCCGGGGGAAGAAGGGTGACTGTTTGCCCGCATCGATCAGATCTGCATCCGCCTCATCTTTCAATGGGAACAGACCCAAGCCCAGAATTCCATTTTCACTGTCAAGGTGAATGGTTATATTGGGGCTGATGTAGCTAGAGGCCAGGAGAGGGATTCCTATGCCCAAAGTGGCATACATGCCATCCTCAAATTCAAGAGCTGCCCGCTTGTTGATCTGTGTCCTTGTGTTCTCTGAAGACTGGCATATTTTATCTTCCTCTTTCCAGATCGTTAAATGCTCAATTCTTTTCTTGTATTTTTCCCCTGTATTACTCGATCTGCATAAATGTTAGGAACACGGATGTCTTCTGGGCAAACGACCCACATCCACAATTTCTTCAACCTCCACCACTGAGGTTCCCGTCAGCTTTGCATGTGGGCGTGTTGAAGTTCCCGGCGCTGGCCCTGAAGGTGATGTTTCCAGCGTGGTCAGCCTTCCACCCTTTCACCAAAGCACAATCCGCGGTGATGGCGTGCTCCAGAAGGTAGTGCTGCCTCCGAAACTCCCTCACCTCCCTGGGCTGCCTGAGGATGGCGATGTGGCAGATGGGTAAGTATCTGATGGGTGCGCCTCCCTCCTGGACCAGGGTTCCACAGGCCGTGGGGGTGTAGAAGGCAGGCACGCTGGCGCCCCCAACGCGGATGCGCTCGGCCAGGGTGCCCTGGGGTGTGAGCTCCAGCTCCAGCTCGCCCGCCAGGCACAGGTGCTCGCAGCGGGTGTTCGCCCCCAGGTACGAGCAGGTGATGCGAATGACCTGCTTGGTCTCCAGCAAAAGGCGCAGCCTGAAGTCCCCCACCCCCACGCTGCTGCCGACCACGGTCAAGTCCTTCACGCGGGTCTTGAGAAGCGCCCCAATCAGGTTCTCTGGGAGCCCACAGTGCTTGAAGCACCGCTCCCCCCCCCCCGCCCCGCGCCCCCCATGATCCTCCCGCTGTCAATGATGTCTCTTGCCGCGCTTGGGGGCGCTGTTGGAGAAGCCACACACGCGACCGGTCGCCAGCGCGGGCCCCAAGAGCCTAGCAGGGACCCGGCGCCCCAGCGCTGACGTCAGGAGCCGCGGGGCCGCCATCGTCCGCTCCGCTGGGACCTGGCAGGGACAGACCAGGCCGGCGGGGACGCGAGGCCGCCGTGCTCCCGCCGTGCGCCCCCGACCTCCGCGTCACAAACAGGGTCGCCTGGCGGTGACGCGCCCTCCTGCAGGTTCCCCGCTGCCCCGCTGGTCTCCACGCTCCAAGGACCCGAGGCGCGGAGCTTCCTGAGGCAGGAAGGCTGGAGGCGGGGATCGATCCGGAAGTCTGGCCAGAGGGAGGGAGGCGGCCCAGCGCGTGGGGGCCCTGGTCACCCCCGCTCCCCAACGTCACCCTCCCTCCCAAGCGCGCTACTCCCGTCCCCGTCCCCAAATTCACCTCCACGTTAGTGGTTCCAGCATCTGCGTCCCCAGCATTCACTGTCCTGTAACTTTTCCGTGGATGTCTACCAGGACCTCAAGAACACGCCTGCCGAACAGAGCAGGGCCCTGTGGAGCTCCTAAAAGCCTTTCTGTGTCTCCTATTTCTTGCTTTCAGGATATGGGTCTCATCAGCCTCCATGGCCTTCCCCGAGTTCCCAGGGGCAGGTTCAGGCAGTTGCTCATCAGGGAGGGAAGGGGATGCAAAGACCAGGGAGGACCAGTCAAGCAATAATAGTACAGCCTCGGGGCAGGGTCCTGGTTCCTTCTCACTGGATACACATAATGACATAGGCCTCTCACACACCCGAGAGAAAAGGTATATTCCTTCTGCTTCTTTTAGAAATGAATAAAATCGAACAGCTTGGAGCCCTTCCTTGCGCTTCTCTCTGGTTTAATTGCACCCTAACCACAATCACCTGTAGGCTGTAAGCTAACGATTAGGCCCCCTGAGTACACCATTGCCTGTGGGTTAAAGATTGTTAGCACATGATGTTTTTCAGGAACTTTCCTAGTCTGTTCTAATCTCTGATCAAGATGCCTTTCTCTCAAGTACTGTTATTCTAGGCAATAACCCAGAAGACCCCCATCACGATCACGCCAAGGTCTCTGATGTCAGTCTTGGTGACTAAGATTCCCCCAAAGGAAGAAGGAAGCATGTTTGGCCCAGTACTGATTCTTCGCTGAAACCCTCTTTTTCTCCTTTTAGATTATAAACCCCCCTGCAATTCTTCCCCGAAGGGGGGCACAGTCTTTAAGGCATTAGCCTGCTGTGGCCTCCTTTGCCTGGCAAAGCAATAAAAGTGATTTTTTTTCCTTCACGCAAAACTCTGCCTTCGCATTTCTATTTGGCACCAGTGGACAGAAGCCAAGCTGACTTCCTACTTCAAACCTGCCCCGCCTCTATTTTCCCAAACCCTGGCAAAACCAAACCAAAACAAAACCTGTTAAAATGATGCACTGTTAAAAAAAAAATTAAAAAAAAAAAAAGAGTTCCTGCTGTGGTGCAGTGGGTTGGGAACCTGATGGCAGCAGCTTGGGTCACTTCAGAGGAGTGGGTTTGATCCCACCGAGGGAGTGGGTTAAAGCATCCTGCTTTCCCACAGCTGTGGTGCAGGTCCCAGCTGTGGCTCGAATTCCCAGTCCCTGGCCTGGGAACTTTCATATGCATGAGTGCGACCATTTAAAAAAAAAAGACCCACTGGCTCAGTCCCTGTCCCCAAGTTTCCTTCCTGCACGTCCTCCATTTCTGCCGTGGGACAAGCCCCCTCAGCTCCGTCCCGGACCCTGTGAGTCTCCCAGGGCCTCTCTGACTTCACACCTGTCCCCTACAGCTTACTCTCCCCACTGAGGTCAGGGCATCTTTAGTTTGTACAAAAGATAAACACACTCTTTACGATAGTTGAGGTTTGTAGAAAATTGCTATATACCCAGAGTTCCGACGACGTACCCGGACTCGGTTTCCTCTGGAAAGCGTTAACACTTAAATGACTATGCTACATTCGTTACAATTCGTGAACCAATATTGGTATTTTATAATAATATTGGTGTCTTATTATTTACTGAACACCACGATTTGCTCATTTCACTGGTTTCCTTCAATGTCTTTCTCTTCCAGGATCCCATCCAGGGTCCCACCTGGCACCTAGTCATCACAACGCCTTAGGCACCTCTGGGCTGTCACAATTTCTCAGACTTTGCCTGTTGTTTTTTGTTTGTTTGTTTTTGCCACCCTGTGGCATGTGGAATTCCTGGGCCAGGGATCAGATCTGAGCCGTAGCTGCGACCTCAGCTTCAACCTGGCAACGCTGGATCCTTAATCTGCTATCCTGGGCCTGGGATGGAACCTGTGTCCCAGAGCCCTCAAGGTGCCTCCAATCCGATGTTGAAACATCGAGAACTCCAGACTTTCGCTGTTGTGATGACCTTGACAGTTCTGAGAAGTACTAGTCAGATATTCTGTCCTTCAACTTGGGTTTGTCTGGTGTTTTTCTCATCGTGCAACTGGGGCGCTGGGTTCTGGGGACAAAGACCATGAAGGTGAAGTCCTCCTCTCATCCCATCAGATCAAGGGTGTCCGGGAGCCACCTGATGCCCCCGGGAGCCCGAGTGCCCGGCAGAGGGGCTGCTGCTCAGACTCCCCACCGCAAAGTTACCCGTCACCCCGTCCACACTGCTGGGAAGCCAGTCACTAAGCGTAGCCCACACTCAAGGGCCGAGAGCTGCTACACCCCTTTGAGGGGGAGTGTCTCAGAGGGATGCTTTATAAAAAGCTGAATCTGACCAGGTTGCCCTCCACTGCTATTAAATAAAAGAACAGTTATTTTATTTCACATTGAATATTTTGCCCACCTCTCTCAGCCTCCTCTCCTCCCAGTCGCTCCCTGGCCCCCTGTGCTCCAGCCATGGCGCCCCCTTGCTGTGCCTCAGACACACCAGCCCCCGGTCCCCCTTGGGCCTTTCTACCCCCATTGCCGGGGCTGAGGGAGGGTGTCCCCCAGACACCTGCCGAATGAACGAATGGGTGGATCCTCACTCTACAAATGAGGAAGCCGAGGCTTGGAAAGGTAAGTAGCCTGTACGGGCGCCGAGTTAAAAGGCTGCAGAGCCAGGCTTCATGCCCTGGCCTCTGGCTCAGAGCCTGAGGGTGGGACCACGTCCCCTGGCCCTGCCCAGAAGGGGGACTCCTGGTCAGTAGGAGGTGGCTCCACAGAGTAAGAATCACCCCATTTCTTGGGGAGGGAAAGCATGGCCTCGCTCTTAGCACCTGCCGGTCCTGAGGAAGGAGAGGAGGCCGTCTTGGCTGGTAGGGGGCCTCCTGTGGTCCCGCACTGCGGGGACCTCACCCTCCTGTCCACTGAGCCCCCGCGGTGGGGACAGGACTCTCGCCCCAGCCACACAGCTCAGAAAGGCCAGGTCTCCGGGGCCAAATGGGGGGTCCAGCTGCACGTGCCGCCAGCAGCTTCCTCGGAGCAGCCCCCAGGGGAAGGTTCGCCGCTGGCTCGAGTCTTACCATCATCTGTTTCCACATAGAGCCGGAGTCCCAGGTCCTTGCTACGGTTCAAGAGCCAGCGGTCACTGGCTGCTGTCATGTCCAACACCAGCCAGCCCTCGTCCCCAGATCGGAGCGTCTGAAGATCCAAAAAGAACAAGTCAGACTCCCTGTGGACACGAAAGAACAATTAACCGAGGGCCGGCACCGCCTTGTCTTCCCAGGGCCCGCCTGGGGACCATTAGTGGGGGCATCTACCCCGCCTGGCTCTGGCCTGGGCGCCTTACGTGCCTTATGTCACTGAGTGGACAAAGGCATTACTGTGCCCGTGTACAGACGGGGAAACTGAGGCTCAGAAGCACAGTGACCTGGGCACCGTCCCACAGGCAGGACAGCAGGGAGGGGACTTGAAGCCAGGTGATGCTGGGCCTCTCCCCACGGTGACACGAGGCCTGGGGCCAAGCATCTTTCTTCTCTGAAGGTGGGCTGCTCCCCTCCTGTCCCCTGGGAAATGTCCCCCCAGGGCTGGGCCCGACACTCTGACAGAGGCGTGGGGGGGGGGGGCGGCACCTGTTGGACTGCTCGGGGACCACCTCGAACATGCTGACGTGGAGGGTCTGATTGAGCGGGTGGGTGCTGGGCAGCTTGTAAATCCGGAACTCCGCGGCTGTGACCGCCTCCCCCGCCGGGATCTGGGTCAGGTCAAAGCGGAACTCCTTCCAGTGGGGCTCCTGGTGGCTCAGGGCACGGTCCCGCTCCACTGAAAGACCAAGTGGGGCTGGTGGTCACACGTGGCTCCGGCTCTGGCTCCTGGATGGGCTGTGTGAGGTGGGAGCTGGGGACCTGGGCGGTCTGGGAGGGGAGGCCCCCTCCTCGTGAATGGCTTGTCCCTATTCTGCCTCCTGGGTGCCGAGAGGGCTCCGAGGCCGTGTCACAAGGGCAACATCCATGTCTGGTTTCCAAGCCCCACATCCAGCCTGCCTCGCTCAGCCCCCTGCTGCCTCTGGGACCCACAGATGCGGCAGAGAATGGTCCCTCCTCTGGGGAGATGGACATCAGACCCAAGGCAGAAAAGGGCCACACTGGTGGCAGGGACATAGCTGAGTGCACTTGAGTGGGACAGGGGCTCTCCCAGAGCCCGCGGTGTGTGGATGGCGGGGCGGGGCGGGGAGGATGGGCTTGCACCTGACTTTGGAGCCGGGCCTTGAGGGGAGAGAGTGGATTTGCCATGATGTCAGGGGAGAAAGACACCGCAGAGGAAGGGACCCGCGTGAACCCAGGTCCAGAGCTGAGGAAGGACGGCGCCAGGAGGGACCCGGCAGCCATAAAGCCCAGTGAAGGGCGGAGGGATGGCAGGACCATTATGGGAACAAGGCGAAGGAGGAAGGGAGGCTGGACGGAGACGTGGAAAGGACAGGGAAGAAGCAAGGAGGATGGCAGCTCCTGGAGATGCTGGGTCAAGTGCTGGGGATGTTGGAGGGTCCCTCGGAGTGACGGGCTGTGAGCAGGCTTCCCGGAGGAGGTGACACCTGAACTGCCCTGAAGGACAGGACAGAACCCTGGCAGGTGGAGAAGGTGGAAGGAAAGGTGTTCTAGGCAAAGGGGCACCTGTACGCTCAGGTGTGGGTGCCGAGGCTGCCCACCCACCATCCAGCTGTGTACAGCTGGGGCTGTGAGTCTGGTCTGACTGGGGAAGGGCTGGAATTCTGGCCTTGGGGCGGGGGCTGTGCTCTGGCCAGTGGAGGGCCAGGGTTCTGGGCAGCAGGGAGCATGGTTTGAGGGTGGAGTGGAAGCTATGTGTGGAGGCGAGGGTAAAGCCCAGGATGGCAGGGACTCGAGGTGGGGCTGGTCTAACGGTCTGGGCAAGAGACCGCAGGCGTGGAGTAAACCCCACATTTGCCCAGCTGCCCGGAAATGCCCAGGACAGTGTATTTAGGACATCTCACTTGAGCCTCCTGTCACTTTCAAACACTAAAAAATCTGTGTTTCTGTAAGGCAGGGGCGGGAGCCGCCCAGTGCCTCCCCCTAAACCAACACTGAGATTTTAATTACATGTCTATGAGTCTTTTTAAAACATCTCTCTCTGGCTACTGGGCTCAGGAACCACAAGTCCCCAGGCTGGTGGCAGAGGCGGATGTGGGAGCACTTCCTGTCCTGGTGGCGGGGACCTGGCCCAGTGATGCATGGGCAAACAGCTGTGCTGGGCGGGGCCCGTGGACGCACATTTGGGCAGGAGAGGAAACAGAAGGCCATGTGACAGGAACAATAGACCTGCAGCAAATGCCCACCCATGAGCCAGGCTGTTTCAGAGGCTGCGTGACACAGGCAGGGTGTGGCGGGCAGGGTTCTGGGCCTCTGCCCAGTGATGTTCGCCACGAGCATCACCACACGAGTCCCCGCCTCCCTGGAGACACACTCGCACACACAGCCTTGGGGACAATTTCCGTGCATTTGGTAGCAGCACAGAGCACCTCTGTGACGTGGCCAAGAAAACATCCCTGATCCCAGGATGAAACAGGTCCAGGCTGTTGGCTGTCACAGGGTGTGGCACAGACAGGGAAGAGGGGTCACTGGGTCGTGCCCCATGCCTGACCCCTCGCAAAGCGCCCTTAAGTGTATCTGCCCCCAAGGCACAGCAGGGGCTGACGGCTGGATCTCTGGGAACCTCTGTCTTAAGGCCCGATACTGACTCATGGTGGATGCAGGACTGAGGGACCAGCTGCGAACCAGCAGCTCCTGCGGGCACCAAGCGCTGCAGCCTCACTCCCTGGCTGAGCTGGGGGTCCGCCGTGCTGGGTCAAGAGAACCTGGTTCACCTGGACTGACCCCAGTCCAAGCGTCTGTCCTGCAGGTTTGTAAAATCAATACCCACCCCCACCCCCCAGGAGTTCCAGCACAGGAAACCTCCCGTCCAGCTGTTCCAGGCAAGCACTAGAGGCGGGACATTTTTAGGAGCATGGTTTTCATCAGAAATTGATAAAACTTCCTGACGCCACATTGAATTAGCCATTACTGTGACTGGACAAAGGAGAGTGGCCCTTTTCTTCACTGGAACCGTGTGGAGGTGCAGCTTTTCAGGGGTTGATCTGTGGCTTAGGAAATATGTTTGTCAAAAGTCGGTATTAAAGGAGTTCCCATCATGGCTCAGTGGTTAACGAACCTGACTAGGATCCATGAGGACGTGGGTTCGATCCCTGGCCTCTGTCAGTGGGTTAAGGGTCTGGCATAGCCATGAGCTGAGGCGCAGGCTGCCGACAGGGCTCAGATCCCACATTGCTGTGACTGCAGCACAGGCCAGCAGCTACAGCTCCAATTCCACCCCTGGCCTGGGAAACTCCACATGCTGCAGTTGCAGCCTTAAAAAGACAAAAAAAAAAAAAAAAAAAAAGAGTCAGTATTAAGGAACAGCTTTCACTGGGACCCAGATGTCCCCTATGGTAGTTCCTGGGCTTGCTGCCTCTGCTTTAGCCTCTAAAACAGCATTGAGAATTGCAGATGCTCTGATCTGCAGCTGGAGCTTCTGGTCCCAGCCCTGACAGCCGCCAGGCACTTTCCCTGGGTGGCCTCAATCTGCTCATCTGGGAAGTGAGGTTCCTGGGAGTCTCTCCACACAGGGCTACGAAAGGGCTTTGTAAAGGGCAGGGATCCAGGATAACAGCGACGCCCATTCCTTAGGGGCTTGGAGGGGTGTTGACCTCTAGTTTCCTAACTTCATCACCGCATCCAAGTAATATCCTGCCAGCACCGCCAGGAGTGTCATGTGTGAAATTCAAGAGCCATGGAAAAGGGAGACATTCTGTTTTCTTTTTTCTAAATAAAAGCAAGGAATGAAAGATTATATAACATGAAAATATATCAGTTCCAAGGAAAGGCATTTGGATGGCTTCCAGCTGCCTGGTCTTTGTCAAGACACTTGATCCTCTGGGCCTGGGAATCCACATCTGCAAAATGGCAATTTGATATGGGGTCAGATGAAAGTATAGAGAGCTCTGCACTGGTTATGGTCCAGCAAATGCTTCTAACCTATTCTTCAGGAGCATTTCCTTTTTGCTGCATATTCCTGTCCAGCCTCCACCTTCCCCAATAACCAAGGTCTGGAATCTCCCAAAGATGCCCAGGCCACATGTGAGAGGCAGCCCCTTGGCAACGCCGGTGGGGCCGTCCACTGCATTCCTGGACAGAAAGCAAAAACTGACCCTTTCTTTTTTTTTTCTTTTCCTTTCTTTCTTTCTTTTTCTTCTCCTTTCTTTCTTTTTCTTTTTTTTTCTTTTTTTTGTCTTTTTGCCTTTTTTAGGGCCGCTCCCGCGGCATATGGAGGTTCCCAGGCTAGGGGTCTAATCAGAGCTGTAGCCACCAGCCTACACCACAGCCACAGCAACGCCGGATCCTTAACCCACTGAGCAAGGCCAGGGATTGAACCCGAAACCTCATGGTTCCTAGTCAGATTCCTTAACCACTGAGCCATGACAGGAACTCCCATGACCCTTTCTTTTTAAAAAGTGCTGAAGGAGTTCCCCTTGTGGCGCAGTGGAAACAAATCCAACTGGTATGCATGAGGATGTGGGTTCAATCCCTGGCCTCGCTCAGTGGGTTAGGATCTGGCATTGCCGTGAGCTGTGGTGTAGGCTGGCAGCCGCAGCTCTAATTCGACCCCTAGCCTAGGAACCTCCATATACTGCGGTTGCAGCTCTATAAATAAATAAATAAATAATAAATACAATAAAAAGTGCTGAAGATTCCAGAGCAGCAGAGTTTACAGGACAGAGACCACCGCACAGAGTCTCCTCCAACATTTACGCACACAGAAGGGAACGTCAGTGACCTGGCTCCCATCTGGGCTCCTTCCACTGCAATGGCCCTCCACTGCCTGACACTGCAGAAGTGGCGTAAATCTCCCACCTCGGACTTCGAATTTTGCTGCTTCTCACCTGGCTGCTGCTGTGGGAGACTCCATAGAGGGGATTTAGGGGAAAGGTCAAGGTCTGCTCAGCGTGATGTCTTGGGTTTTCCCCGTACAAGCTGCTGCTAGTTGTGGGGTTGGGAAGTTCATTCCTTGGGTCCCCTGGGAAATTCAGACAGGCTGGGCGTGGGGTGGGCTGGGAAGAGGGTGCTTCTTGCCTGGCCTGTGTTCTGGATCCTGGCCATCTGAGATGTGAGCCACCGAGAATCCTTTCTCCGCTGTGGTCCACGGGACTGCTGATGTTTGGTGCAAGGTGTCAGGTAAGGAAATTAGTTCCCCCTTCTGCAGAATCTGGGGTAGGGATTCCTTATCTGGCAGGGGGGTGGGGGTCCCATTCATTTCCCTGTTGGGCACTAACTGCTGCCTTCTCATGCTCTGGGGTTTTTCTAAGCACACTCGCTTTTCCACCCATTTTTCCCAGGCACATCCAGGAACATTTGTCAGTTCCTTTTATGTCACGCATTTGAGAGCAGTGCTTATTGTACACAAGCCACTGTTTAGGCATTGGAGAAACTGCAGTCAATAAGATAGGCCAGCCCCTGCCCTGGTGGAGTTTATGGGCAGTGGGGAAGTCAGGAAGCAAACAAGACAGTGAACAAACAAGATCACTATACGCCACGAGCCCTGCGAAGGACACCAAGAGAGGGTGGATTGGGGATAATGCAGGAAGGATGTGTGGGGTCACTTTCTGTTTTTAACTTCATTTTGAAGTAATCTTAGATTGGTTAGAAAAACTGTTACAAGAATAGTAAGAGAGGCCTCGTATGCACTCTTTACCCTGCTACCCCTGATGGTAACATCCTACATACCCAAACCGCGGCATAAGGATCAAAACAGGAAGTTGATATTGATGCAATACTATTAACTGCAGACTTTCTTAAATTTTGCCAGTCTCCCCACTAACGTCCTTTTTCTCTTCCAGGATTCAATCCTGGATCCCACATCAGAGTTTGTTTTTAGGTCTCCCTGACCTGTAACAAGCACTAAGTCATTTCTGTCTTTCATGCTCTTGACACTTGTGAAAAGCACTGGTGAGGGATTTTGAAGACTGTCCCTCAATTGGGGTTTATCTGCTGTTTTCTTATTATTAACTTGAAGTTACGGATTTTGGAGAAGAATACTACAGAAGCGGTGCCCTTCCTTTTTTAGGGCTGCACCACAGCATATGGATGTTCCCTGGCTAGGGGTCCAATCAGAGGTACAGCTGCCAACCTAAGCCATGGCCTCATCAACGCCACACCCAAACCGCATTTGTGACCTACACCATAGCTCACGGCAACACCAGATCCTGAACCCACTGAGCAGGGCCAGAGATTGAACCCACATCCTCATGGATACTAGTCGAGTTCGTTACTGCTGAGTCACAGTGGGAACTCTGGTGTCCCCTTTTAAGAACATGAAATTGGACAACATAGTGTCAACATGTGTTATGACTACTGATGTTAATTAATTATTTGGTTAAGGGTTAAGGCAGTATCTTCACCATAATGTCATTTTCTTTCTTTCTTCTTTCTTTCTTTCTTTCTTTCTTTCTTTCTTTCTTTCTTTCTTTCTTTCTTTCTTTCTTTCTTTCTTCTTTCTTTCTTTCTTTCTTTCTTTCTTTCTTTCTTTCTTTCTTTCTTTCTTTCTTTCTTTCTTTCTTTCTTTCTTTCTTTCTTTCTTTCTTTCTTTCTTTCTTTCTTTCTTTCTTTCTTTCTTTCTTTCTTTCTTTCTTTCTTTCTTTCTTTCTTTCTTTTCTTTTTGCCTTTTCTAGGGCCGCTCCCGAGGCATATGGAGGTTCCCAGGCTAGGGGTCTAATCGGAGCTGTAGCCGCCACCCTACGCCAGAGCCACAGCAACGCCGGATCCGAGCCGAGTCTGCAACCTACACCACAGCTCACGGCAATGCTGGATCCTTAACCCAAGGCTTAAAGCAAGGCCAGGGGTTGAACCAGCAACCTCATGGTTCCTAGTCGGATTCGTTAACCACTGCGCCACGATGGGAACGCCATCATTATTTTTCTTTTGGAAACAATAAGTATCTTGGGGGTGAGACTTTGAGATTTATGTATATATCCTGTTTCTCAAACTTTTGCCTACTAATTTAAGCACTCATTAGTGGATCTAGCCTGTAGAAATTATTACTGTAATATCTGCAATAGTGATTTTCTTTTTTCTTTTTCTTTTTTATTTGTGTGTGCCTTTTTAGGGCCACACCTGGGCGTATGGAAGTTCCCAGGCTAGAGGTCAAATCAGAGCTACAGTCGCCAGCCTAAGCCACAGCACAACAACAACAGATCTGATCCACATCCGTGACCTACACCATAGTTCACGACAATGCCGGATCCTTAACCCACTGAACAGGGCTGGGAATCAAACCCTCATCCTCATGGATACCAGTCGGGTTCATTACCACTGAGCCACAAGGGAAACTACTAACTGCAGATTTTTTTTTTCTTTCGTCTTTTCTAGGGCCATACCCATGGCATATGGAGGTTCCCAGGCTAGGGGTCTAATTGGAGCTACAGCTGCCTACACCACAGCCATAGCAACGACAGATCTGAGCTGCGACTGCAACCTACACCACAGCTCATGGCAACGCTGGATCCTTAACCCACTGAGTAAGGGCAGGGATCGAACCCTCAACCTCATGGTTCCTAGTCGGTTTCGTTAACCACTGAGCCATGATGGGAACTCCCATAACTGCAGATTTTTAATCCCCTTCATTTATTTAGCCTCAGCTATTTTTTAATTAGTTTATTAGTTTGTAGTTTATCTCTCCATTTTAAAAATACAGTTACATCAAGTTCCTCCTGGTGATAGACATTTGGGTTGTTTCCAGTCTTTTCCCATAACAAATTACAAAACTGGGCTATAACAAATGGCCTTGTGTGTATACCTTTTTGTATTTCTGTGAGTGAATCTTTTGGACAATTTCTTAGAAGTGAGATATCTGGGTCAAAACATGTATAATTTTGCTAGATATGGCCAGATTCCCTTCCATAGAGATTATATCATTTTGCATTCCTGCCAGCAATGCATGAGTGCTTGATCTGGTCTTAGAGTGTCTTACTTGAAAGGTTTTCCCAAAATACCACATCTAAAGTAACCCCACACTGAACTGGAATTGGAGGTATAACTTCAATTTTTAATTTTGGAATGTTTGGAGTTCCTGTTGTGGCTCAGCGGTAATGAACCTGATTAGCATCCATGAAGATGAGGATTCGATCTCTGGCCTTGATCAGTGGGTTAAGGATCCAGTGTTGCTGTGAGCTGTGGTATAGGTCACAGACATGGCTCGAATCTGGATTATTGTGGCAGTGATATAGGCCGGCAGCTGCAGCTCCAATTTGACCCCTAGACTAGGAATTTCCATATGCCAGGGGTGTGGCCCTAAAAAGACAAAAAAAAAATTGCAGTTACATAATAAACAAGTAATGAGTATAATATACAGCATAAGGAATATAAATAATAATATTTTAATTACTTTGTATGGGGACAGATGGTTACCAGATTTATAGTGATTATTTTATATTGTATGCAAATGTCATATCACTATGTGGTACACCTGAAATGAACATATTTCAATTTGAAAAAAAGTACTTCTACCAGAGGAAGAGAACAGACAGTATAGGAGACAGGCCTGGAAGCCAGACTTCTCTGAATGTCCCTTGCTTTGTACATTTTGTAAAGATTTCACATAAGTATAAACCAAAATTAATTCAAAATACAAAAGCAAAGAGCAATATGTAAGGCTGAAATACAAAATAATGAATGGTGGGGGTATTGAGTTGGTCGCTCAACCACACAGTGAAGAATTATTTCAAGTAATTTTCAAATAGAGTAATTTGACTGAATATTACTGGTGAGATAGCTTTAGATTTATTAAAAATAAATCTTAATTCTTCAGTAATCATATTGCTATGATGACGTTATTATATATACAGTACATAACATATATCAATATACCTATACATATAGTTGTAGGATAAAGCAAACAACTATCATTTTAGTGGTGTTAGGACCAAGTTATTCAAATAGAAATATAAAATATTAAAACAAGAATTTAAGTAAAGCTTGAATTGGAAATATTAGTTTGAACTCATGATTGTTTTTTTCTCTTAGAAAATACATATTCCTGGGAGTTCCCGTCGTGGCTCAGTGGTTAATGGATCCGACTAGGAACCATGAGGTTGCAGGTTTGATCCCTGGCCTTGCTCAGTGGGTTAAGGATCCGGTGTTGTCGTGAGCTGTGGTGTAGGTTGCAGACTCGGCTTGGATCCCGAGTTGCTGTGGCCGGTGGCTACAGCTCCGATTTGACCCCTAGCCTGGGAACCCTCATATGCCGCAAGGAGCGGCCCAAGAAATGGCAAAAAGACAAAAGAAAAAAAAAAGAAAATACATCTTCCTTAGCCTTGTCCACTGAAAAAGCCTAGAAATGGTGGTCAACTGGGGGCAGTGGGGAGCTCTAATGTCCTGAGAGCAGTCTCAAATGATCAACCCCACCACAAGGTACCAGGGTTCTTGGAGAAATGGCTGATTTCTGACCCAGGCAGGAAACACATAAGCAGAGCCTGGAACACCTCATCCCAGAAGGCAGGGATGCTCTCTGAAACTCCTAGGAGACAATTAAAAGTACTGAGGCCAACCTGAAGAGGCTTCATAATGGCCAAGGAAGAGACTCTCTCTGAGAGCATCAGAGAGAATGACAACTGCACCAGCTTGAAAGCAGCACATATGTTAATATCCACCATCATCCTTGTCATAAAGCAATGGTCACTTTTGGATGGAACTTCTCAATCTTGGCACCACTGACATTCTAGACCAGATAACTCTTTGTGGTGGGCGACTGTCCCGTGTATGATAGAATATGCAGCAGCATCCGTGGCCTCTGCCCACTGGATGCCAGTGGCACCACCTTCTTCTCCCCAGGGGTGACAAAAAATGTCTTCAGATATTTCCAAATGGCTCCTGAGAAACGGAGAATGCTAGGAATCAGTTCACTATTCTGAAATCTGGTGAATGAGGGGAATAAATAGTCAAGTTCAGAGGAGAAAATACAGTCATGTGAAGAGGTGGTGGAAGAGCCTTCCAGGCAGAGGCAACCCCAAAGGCCAAACCTCCAAGAGGCCCACAGGGCTGGAATCTAGTGGACCAGGCGTCAGGTGTTCACGATGAGGCCGGAGTGTTCCTGTCATGGTGCAGCAGAAACGAATCCGACTAGGAACCACGAGGTTGCAGGTTCGATCCCTGGCCTTGCTCAGTGGGTTCAGGATCCGGCGTTGCCATGAGCTGTGGTGTAGGTTGCAGACGTGGCTCAGATCTCACATTGCTGTGGCTCTGGTGTAGGCTGGCGGCTACAGCTCCGATTAGACCCCTAGCCTGGGAACCTCCATATGCTTCGGGTTCAGCTCTGAAAAGACCAAAGACAGACAGACAGACAGACAGACAGAAAGAAAGAAAGAAAGAAAGAAAGAAAGAGGCTGGAGTGACAAGCAAGGCCAGTGCAGGTGTTAGAAATCCAGTTTCTCAGCCTTCAAGAATTCATTACAGTGATTCAAAAATACCCTGGGACCCAGCAAGAATGAAGTTCAACAGTTGCTGATGCTGTGATGCTCCATGACCCTGTGAAGTGGGTTGGAAGCCACCTGTGGTTTCCTGCAGCCCACAGAGACTCCTGACAGCCCCTTCCACTGAGACACCTGGGCTGGCGGGGCATGGGCCCAGCATTGGGGACATGCAATGCCACTGCTCCTTCCACAGGTACCTTTCTACAAACCTCCACTTGGGGAAGCAGTTCAGAGTGTTTACTTTCCTAACCTTCTGTTGTGGCTCCAGGAAAATAAGAAATCACAGGCTTTCAGCCTTCTCCTCTAGCCTCTGATAAAACTGTCTCCGGGAGGTCCCACTGTGGCGCAATGGGATCAGCGGTGTGTTGGGAGCTCTGGGACGCGGGTTCAGTTCCCGGCCTGGCACAGTGGGTTAAGGATCCAGCATTGCTGTGGTTGCAGCTTAGGTCTTGGCTGCAGCTAGGATCTGATCCCTGGCCTAGAAGCTCAAAAGTGAACCCCCCCCCCCCACCAAAACCCACCTCCAGATCCCACATTTGCTAGACTGGCCCACTGTGGGCAGGAGGGGGCCTCTGCCACCACAGCCACCATTGTTTCCACATCAAGGCCTTATATCCACCACTCACAGGCTAGATTTCCCAATGCCATGCCCTGCATTCACCAGCCCAGCACCAACAAAGGGCTATTTTTGTGCCCTGAACAAATTTTACTCACTTCGACAACCCCAGTCTGTCTTGTTTCTGCTTAAAATTTGTTTCAAAAGACACCCTCTTCCTCCAGTCCAGTGTGGCTGTTAAGAGACTAGAATCTGCTGCCCTGATGGTCCCTCCTGCCCTCAAACCCTCCCCCACAGGAGACTCTTAGGTTTGGATCTGCTTTCCAGGCCCCGAAAGCTGCTCATCCCCCCGGCCTCCTGGATCTTCTGGCTGCAAAAACCCTCCCCAGGCACACCCCCCCCCCCCGCCCCCCAGAAGCCGCTCTCTCCGGGTGCCCCCTCCAACGAACTACTTTCTTCTTGGTCCAGCTGTAAAAGTCCCCTTGCCCCCCTCCTCTGATCCCACACAGATCAGCGTGTGGTCTCTCCCCTCCCCATCCCAGGGGCTCCCTCAACCTGGTTCATCTGCCTTCTGGACAGGGACCATCCAGCCCCTCGTATCCCAGGGCCCCTCTTTCCATGGGTCCCTGGTCCCCAGGACAGCAGCTCAGCATCCAGCCCCGCAGCCCCTGGACTGGGGCGTCCTGCTGGTCTGGGAGTGGCTTCCACGTCCCTGCGGGCCGTCATCCAAAGCCACCCGTGTTCCCACTTTGCTGCGGGACTCACCTGTGTTCATGGCCCAGCCCTGAGGTGAAGCACAGGCTCCCCTGGGGTCCTGGAAGCCGATGGGCTGGGCCCAACTGGCTGGTCCCACCAGTAACAAGGCCAAGGGTCCTTGTGACCTAAGACAAGACCTGGGTCTCTTTGGCCACCCAGGTCCCCAGGGGACCTGCAGAATCCATCATCTACCGGTTCTGCCTCCTCCCACCCAGAAATCTCAGCGCTGCCAAGAGCAGGCCCCTGGCTTCATTTCTGGGGTATTTTTAGTCAGTTCTCATTACTGACTTTTTCAAGAGCTGTTTCCATAAATGGCTCTGCACTCATAATTACCCGTCCAGGCCTCAGACGGCTTCAGAGCCCAAATTAAAAGGGGACACCCGCACACTGCACCACATCAAGCCCGCCAAGGTCAAAAATAGATCCAAGAAGATGTGAGCAAGAAGGATGCGGTTCCTCCAGTTCAAATGGAGAAAGAACGGAACTGTGGGGTTTTCCAGAAAGTCGTGGTCACCGTGACACATCCCCTCTCTCCTGTGGGGGATGGCTTCCGGTGAGGAGGTGGCGGGTGTCCCTCCTGCCCTGTGCCCCACCCCTGGAGGAGCCCTGTCAGCGGGCAGGGAGGGCACACATCCTTTGGTGGGAGCGGACAGGGCTTTGCGGCAACCCTGCCTGGATGGGGAAACTGAGGCCCAGAGGGGCAGAGGCTGGCCGGGGTCACGAGTCAGGTCCGGGGCCGTTCGAGTGGACTTGAAGGCTTGCAGCCCATGTAGAATGAGCGGCCCTGGCCTTCCTCTGGGTGGTGATACTGGGTTGGGGGGGGTCACCTGCCCACAAGCTTCTTCCATCCACAGGTGCCTGAGAGGTGGCCCACTGAGGTCACTGTCCTCCAGGCAGGACCCTGCGGGGACTTGGGTCCCAAAGGAGGGCCCAGGGGAATCTGCAAAGACAATGAGGCTGGCCCTGCTTCTGTGCCACCCGACCAGGCCCAGCTCCTTCACCTGGCTCTTGGGCTCCCTGCCTCCCATGGCCTTCCTCTCCTTCAACTTTGCCAGCCTGCCCCGAGCACCTGCCACGTGGAGGCAGGGGACAGTGGGGGACGGTGTCATGAGAGTCAGATTTGGTCCCTATTCTTAGGTTGTTCATGGCTTCCTGAAGGGTAGCAGAAAGAGGGGCTAGATGTACCCCCAAACCAGACAGGCAGAATCCTAAGAAATAACAACTGACAGGATGAGGGCACTAATCATGGATGGAGTCTGTCTCTTTGGAGGAGTGTGGGTGGGAGGAGTGAGATTTATGGATACACCTGCTTATCCATTTTATTTTATCTTATTTATTTTATTTTATTTTATTTCACTTTTTGTTTTTTGGCAGTGTCACAGCATGTGGAAGTTCCCTGGCCAGGATTGGAACCCACGCCATAGCAGCAACACAAGCCACTATAGTGACAACACTAGATCCTTAACCCACTGAGCCATGAGGTAACTCCCTGCCCATCCCTTTTATTTTTATTATTATTTCTTTTTTTTATCTTTTTGTCTTGTTGTTGTTGCTATTTCTTGGGCCGCTCCCGCGGCATATGGAGGTTCCCAGGCTAGGGGTCGAATCGGAGCTGTAGCCACCGGCCTACGCTAGAGCCACAGCAACGCAGGATCCGAGCCGCGTCTGCAACCTACACCACAGCTCACGGCAACGCCGGATGGTTAACCCACTGAGCAAGGGCAGGTACCGAACCCGCAACCTCATGGTTCCTAGTCGGATTCGTTAACCACTGCGCCACCACGGGAACTCCTATTATTTCTTTTATATTTCTGCTTTTTAGGGCCACACATGTGGCATATGGAAGCTCCCAGGCTAGGGATCAGTTGGAGCTGCAGCTGCTGGCCTCTGTCACAGCCACTGCAATTCCAAATCCAAGCTGCATCTGTGACCTACACTGCACTCATGGCAACACTGGATCCTTAACCCACTGAGTGGGGCCAGGGATCAAACCCACGTCCTCATGGATACTAGTGAGTTCACTACTGCTGAGCCACAATGGGATCCCTGCCCATCCCTCTTAAAAACAGAAATGCACAAGCATACAAAATCTATGGGATACAGCAAAAGCAGTTCTTAGAGGCAAGTTCATAGCAATACTTTCTCAAAAAACAAGAAAAATTTCAAATAAACAACCTAACTTATCACCTAAAAGAAAGAATAAGAAAAACAAACAAAACCTAAAGTCAGCAGAAGGAAGGAAATAATAAAGATCAAAAAGGAAATAGAGATTAAAAAACAACAGGAGTTCCCTTGAGAGTTCCCGTTGTGGCACAGTATAAACAAATCTGACTAGGAGCCAAGAGGTTGCAGGTTCGATCCCTCGCTCAGTGGGTTAAAGCATTGCCATGAGCTGGGGTGTAGGTTGAAGACACAGCTCGGATTCTGTGTTGCTGTGACTGTGGCATAGGCCAGCAGCAGTAGCTCTGATTAGACCCCTAGCCTGGGAACCTCCATATGCCATGGGTGCAGACCTAAAAAGCAAAAAAAGAAAAATTAAAATTAAAAAAAAAACAACAATAGGAGTTCCCGTTGTGGTGCAGCAGAAATGAATCCAACTAGGAACCATGAAGTTTCGGGTTCATTCCTGGCCTCGTTCAGTGGGTTAAGGATCTGGCATTACCATGAGCTGTGGTGTAGGTCAAAGACACCGCTCAGATCCTGTGTTGCTGTGGCTGTGGCGTAGGCAGCAGATGTAGCTCCGATTAAACCCCTAGCCTAGGAACCTCCATATGCTGAGGGTTAGGCCCTAAAAAGAAAACAAACAAACAAACAAACAAACCAAAAAACCCCAAAACAACAACAACAAAAAAAACCCAGTAGAACAAAATCTACAGAATCAAGAGCTGACTCTTTAAAAGAGTAAACAAAACTGACAAACCTCCAGCCAGGCTCCCTAAGAAGAAAAGAGAAAGAACTCAAATAAACACAATAAGAAATGAGAAAGGAGGAGTTCCCGTGGTGGCACAGTGGTTAACGAATCCGACTAGGAACCATGAGGTTGCGGGTTCGGTCCCTGCCCTTGCTCAGTGGGTTAACGATCCGGCGTTGCTGTGGCTCTGGTGTAGGCCGGCAGCTACAGCTCCGATTCGACCCCTACCCTGGGAACCTCCATATGCCGCGGGAGCAGCCCAAGAAATAGCAAAAAGACAAAAAACAAACAAACAAACAAAAAATATATAAAGAAAGTTACAAAAACCACTAAAAAAAAAAAAGAAGAAATGAGAAAGGAGAGATAACAACCGATAAGGAAGAAATAAAAAAAGAGAGAGAATACTGTGAAAATTACATGCCAACAAATTTGACAATCCAGAAGAAATGGACAAATTTCTAGAAATATATAACCCACCAAAACAGAATCAAAAAGAACAGACTGGGAGTTCCCGTCGTGGCGCAGTGGTTAACGAATCCGACTAGGAACCATGAGGTTGCGGGTTCGGTACCTGCCCTTGCTCAGTGGGTTAACGATCCGGCGTTGCCGTGAGCTGTGGTGTAGGTTGCAGACGCGGCTCGGATCCTGCGTTGCTGTGGCTCTGGTGTAGGCCGGTGGCTACAGCTCCGATTCGACCCCTAGCCTGGGAACCTCCATATGCCGCGGGAGCGGCCCAAAGAAATAGCAAAAAAAAAAAAAAAAAAGAACAGACTGATACTAGAAGTGAAATAGAATCTGTGATTAAAAATTTTCTATGGACAAAAGTCCAGAACCGGATGGCTTTACAGGCAAATTCTACTAGACATACAAAAAAAAAAAAAAACTTATTCTGATCATTCTCAAACTCTTCCAGAAGATTGAAGAGGTAAGAATATTCCCAAAGACATTCTATGAAGCCACCATCGCCCTGACACCAAAACTAGTCAAAAACACTACCAAGAGTTGCCATTGTGGCACAGCAGAAACGAATCCAACTAGTAACCATGAGGTTGCAGGTTTGATCTCTGGTCTCAATCAGTGGGTTAAGGATCTGGCGTTGCTGTGAGCTGTGGTGTAGGTTGCAGACAAGGCTCAGATCCTTCGTTGCTGTGGCTATGGCTGTGGCTGGCAGCTGTAGCTATGATTCAATCCCTAGCCTGGGAACCTCCATATGCCGTGGGTGCAGCCCTAAGAAGAAGAAGGAAAAAAAAAAACACTACCAAAGAAGAAAACTATAGGCCAATATCTTTGATGAATATAGATGCAAAAATTCTCAAAAAATAGCAAATTGAATCCAAGAACGTAAAGAAGCTCACACACCATGACCAAGTAGGATTTCCCTCAGGTTCACAAGGATGTTTCAACATATGCAAATTTTTTTTTTTTTGGTCTTTTTAGGGCTGCACCCACAGCATATGGAGGTTCCCAGGCTAGGGGCCAAATCATAGATACAGCTGCCAGCTTACACCACAGCCATAGCAACATGGGATCTGAGCCACATCTGTGACCTATACCAATGCTCAGGGCAATGCTACCTCCTTAACCCACTGATCAAGGCCAGGGATCAAACCTGCATCTTCAAGGATGCTAGTCAGATTAATTTCTGCTGCGTCACAATGGGAACTCCTCCCAATATATGCAAATTAATTAGTGTCATACACCACATCAACAAAAGAAAAGAAAAAAACACACAAAGGAGTTCCTGTTGTGGCTGAGTGGTTAACGAATCTGACTAGGAACCATGAGGTTGCAGGTTCAATCCTGGGCCTTGCTCAGTGGGTTAAGGATCTGGCATTGCCGTGAGCTGTTGTGTAGGTCACAAACTCGGCTTGGATCCTGTGTTGCTGTAGCTCTGGCATAGGCCAGCAGCAGTAGCTCCAACTAGACCCCTAGCCTGGGAACCTCCATATGCCATGGGTGCAGCCCTTAGAAAAGACAAAAAGACAAAAAAAAGGAAAACAACCACACAATCATCATCTTAATAAATGCAGAAAAAGCATTTGATAAAATTCAACATCCATCCATGATAAAAAAAAAACTTACCAAAAGGAAGTATAGAGGGAACATATCTCAACATATGAAAAGTTATTTATGACAAACCCACAGCCAATATAATATTTAATGGTGAAAAGCTGAAAGCCTTCCTGCTAAAATCTGGAACAAGGACTCCCACTCCCACCACTTCTTTTCAACATATTGGAAGTCCTAACCACAACAATTAGACAAGAAAAAGGAAAAAAAGGTATCCAAAATGGAAGGGAAGAGGTAAAATTGTCATTATATGCAGATGACATGATACTCTATTTAGAAAACACTAAGGACTCCTCACAAAAACTATTAGAACTGATAAATGCATTTAGCAAGGTAGTAGGATACAAGATTAACATATAGGAATTGATTGCATTTCTTTACCCAAGTTCAGTCTTAGGAAGGGAATGTAAAAAAAAAAAAAAAAATCCATTTTAAAATTATACTCCCCAGGAGTTCCCATCATGGTGCAGCAGAAATGAATCTGACTATGAACCATGAGGCTGTGGGTTTGATCCCTGGCCTCACTCAGTGGGTTAAGGATCTGGCGTTGCCATGAGCTGTGGTGTAGGTTGCAGACATGCTCAGATCTGGCCATTGCTGTGGCTGTGGTGTAGGCTGGCAGCTGTAGCTCCAATTCGACCACTAGCCTGGGAACCTCCATATGCTGTGGGTGTGGCCCTAAAAAGAAAAAAAAATTGTACCCCCCAAAATAAAACACTTAGGAATAAACCTGACCAAGGAGGTGAAAGATTTATATGCTAAGAACTATAAAACATTAATAAAGAAAACTGAAGATGGTTCAAAGAAATGGAAAGATAACCCATTCTCTTGGACTGGAAGAATTAATATTGTTAAAATGGCCATACTATCTGAAGCAATCAACAGATTTAATGTGATCCCTATCAAACTACTCATGATATTTTCACAAAACTAGAATCAAATAATCCTAAAATTTATATGGAACCATAAAAAACCCAGAATTACTGAAGCAATCCTGAGGAAAAAGAACAAAGCAGGAGGCATAACCCTCCCAGACTTCAGACAATACCACAAAGCTACAGCAATCAAAACAGCATGGTACTGGCACAAAAACAGACACATGGGATCAATGTTTTAATCTTTGTACCCTATGCTCATAGCAGCACAACTCACAGAATAAAGAGCCCAGAAATAAACCCCACATGGCCAGTTCATCTTTGAATAAAGAGGCAAGAATATACAATGGGGAAAAGACAGTCCCTTCAGCAGGTGATGGTGGGAAACCTTGGACAGCGCATGTAAATCGATGAAGTTAGAAACTACCTCACACCATACAGAAAAATAAAACTGAAAATGGCTTAAGGAGTTATATATAAGACATGACCATAAGATTCCCAGAATAGAATGTAAGAGAACATAGGCAAAACATTCACTGACATAAATCATACCAATGGACATTAGAAATAAAAGTAAGACAATAGAAATGAAAGCAAAAATTAAAAAATGGAATGTAATCAAACTTACAAGCTTTTGTACAGCAAAGGAAACCATAAACAAAAGATCCTACAGAGTGGGAGAAAATATTTACAAATGATGCAACCGACAAGGGCTTAATTTCCAAAATATACAAACAGTTCATACAACTCACCACCAACAAAAACAAACAAACCAATCAGAAAGTGGGCAGAAGACCTAAATAGTCATTTCTCCAAAGAAGATATACAGAGAGTCAACAGGCACATGAAAAGATGCTCAGCATCATTAATTATTAGAGAAACGCAAATCAAAACTACAATGAGGTACCACCTCACACCGGTCAGAATGGCCATCATTAAAAAGTCTACAATAGCAAATGCTTGAGGGGGTGTGGAGAAAAGGGAACCCTCTACACTGATGGTGGGAATGTAAATTGGTGCAGCCATTATGGAAAACAGTATGAAGGTTTCTCAGAAAACTAAAAATAGAGTTTCCTTATGATCCAGCAATCCCACTCCTGGGCATAAATCTGGACAAAGTTTTAATTCAGAAAGATACATGTACCCTATGCTCATAGCAGCACAACTCACAACAGCCAAAACATAGAAATGACCTAAATGTCCATGGACAGATAAATGGATTAAAAAAATACAGTACCTATATACGAGGAATATTACTCATACCTTAAAAAGAATGAAATAAAGCCATTTGCAGCAACATGGATGGACCTAGAGATTATTATACTAAGTCAGAAAGAGAAAGAAATACCATATGATATCACTTACATGTGAAATCTAAAATATGACACAGGAGTTCTGGCTGAGGTGCAGTGGATTAAGGATCTGGCATTGCCACAGGTCGAAGCTACAGCTTGGATTCCATCCCTGGCCCAGGAACTTCCCCATGCTGAGGATGTGGCCAAAAAGTAAAATGACACAAAGGAACCTACCTATGAAATAGAAAGAGACTCACAGACATAGAGAACAGACTCGTGGTTGCCAAGGGAGGGTAGTGGGTGGGAGATGGAAGGACTGAGAGTTTGGGATTAGCAGATGCAAACTATTACATATAGGATGCATAAACAACAAAGTCCTACTCTATAGCACAGGGAACTGTATTCAACACCCTGTGATTAATCATAATGGAAAAGAATAAAAAAAAGAGAATATATATAAAACTGAGGCACTTCATTATACAGCAGAAATTAACATTATAAATCAACTATACTTCAATTTTTTTTTTAGGGCCACACCCACAGCACATGGAAGTTCCCAGGCTAGGAGTTGAATCGTAGCTACAGCTGCTGGCCTATGCCACAGCCACAACCATGCAGGATCCAAGCCATGTCTGCAACCTACACCACAGCTCATGACAACACCGGATCCTTAACCCACTGAGCGAGGCCAGGGATCAAACCCACATCCTCACGGATTCTAGTTGGTTTCCTTTCCGCTGAGCCACGACAGGAACTCCATATACTTCAATTTTAAAAAGGCAGAAATGGAGTTCCTGCTGTGGTGCAGTGGCTTGGGTTGCTGGGGAGGTGCGGGTTCAATCTCCACCCAGTACAGTGGCTTAAAGGATCTGGCATTATCACAGCTATGGCGTAGGTCATAGCTACAGCTTGGATTCAATCCCTGGCCTGCAAACTTCCATGTGCTATGGGTGCAGCCGTTTTAAAAAAAAAAAAAAAAAAAGGGCAGGAATTCCCATTGGGGTGCAGTGGAAATGAATACTCTGGGTCAAGTCTTTCACACTATGTAATTTTTTTGAGATTCACCCATGTTGGTATACCTGTAGTTCTTTTTTCATAAAAGTGAGTTGTAGCTCATTGCAAACCATTAAGGGACATTTAGGTGTTTTCCATTTGGAGTTATGCATGAAGCTGTCTGGACAGCCTTGTATATATCCTTCTGTGGATACAGTAAACCTGGATTTTAATCCTGACCGTGCCACTTGGGAGCTGTGAGACGTCACAGAGTTTCTTCTAAAGTCTCTGCGCCACATCTCACCTTTAAAACAAAGTTCACAAGGGCTACCCCCCCAGGGTTGTGTAGGACTAAGTGAAATATACAGTGAGGCCAGCTGCATGCCTGCCACACGGTAGAATCGTAATAAGTGGGAGCCAATATTTTATGTCCTACTTCTGTGCCTTTGCTCACATTAAACCCTAGAATATACGTATCTCCATTCCTGCCTTTTTATTTATTTATTTTGGTCTTTTTTGTCCTTTTAGGGCCACACCCACAGCACATGGAGGTTCCCAGGCTAGGGGTCTAATCAGAGCTGTTGCTGCTGGCCTACGCCAGAGCCACAGCAACGCCAGATCCGAGGCACATCTGCAACCTACATCACAGCTCACAGCAATGATTCCATTCACATGAAGTTCAAGAAGAGGCCAAAGGAATGCATGGTGATAGAAATCAGAAAGTGGCTGCCTGAGGGGACAGGCTGGTGGAGTAGGTTCCCAGGGACACTCATATTATATGTTCCTCTGTGGTCTGAATTTTGTATAAGGGGCATGTATTATCTGTAAACCCCCAAGCAACAAAGAACTTTAAAAACAGGATTCTCAGTTTACAATGTACAATTAATATAGTCCAGTTTGATAGCACATATAGCATGTAATGATGGGCCCTGGGCTGCGGGGAGAGGCAGCTTCTGTGTAGCAGGACATGCACGGGCAGGAAGGTGACCAGCTGTGCAGCCTTGGGAAAATCACCCAACTTCTCTGAGCCTCACATCATCTATTTAAACAGAGATGTGACAGTAAATGTGAGATGAAAGGACAGGCGGGGACGTCCTGGGCATGTGGTCATCTCTGGGTGTCACCTCACCCAATCCCTGAACAGCCCCTGGGGTGGGTACCATGAGCATCTCAATTTTACAGGGAGACAGAGGTTCCGTGAGGTAGACCAGAGAGCCCAGAATCACACAGCGAGGAGGGGGCAGAATCAAGATGCAAACCCCGAGTCCCAGGTTAGAACCCCCGGCCCCGTCCTGCCTGCCTCCCATTGTCCCTCCCCTCCTGGTTTCCGGACAGGGGTGTCACTGCCTAGACCTGGTGACAGTCACCTTGTGGCTGACATACTGTTATTTGTCTCCCACTAGAAGGTCACCTCCACAAGGGCAGGGACTTTGTTTCATCCCCGTTACATTCCAGTAACTGGAACTGAGCCTGGTTCAGAGCAGGTACCACACAACTATGTTGAGTGAATTCAAGAAAAAATGAAGGAATTCCCTAGTAAAGAACCAAAGAAGTGACCCTGGGTTCATGGAGGGTCACCCCTTCAAGGTCAGGGGCTGAGCAGGACCCGGGCTCAGGGCCCTGCCCCTCCCGAATCCAACAGCCTCAGCTCATCCCGACCCTGTCCTCAGCCACCCGGGACCACAGGGAGGAATCAGTCTGGTCCAGGAAGGGTCAGAACATCCACTTCTGGCTACACGGCGGCCAGCAGTGCTGTTTGGGCCTCGGTCTTTCAGTCTGGTCCCTGTCGCTCCGCTGAGCCAAGGGGGAGAAGGATTCAGGAGGAATAGGCAGAGTGGGTCTCTCCTGCCTCCTTTCTCCCTCAGGAGGGGCTGGGCCAGCACGAGGCCCTCAAGGTCCAGCCAGTGAGTCACACCCGCGCTCTGCGTAGGGACAGGTAGGGTGACAAGGTGCCCCAGACAAGAGCCACAGGGTCAGGGTTTTTTTTCTGACAAAAATTGCTGTAGCCTGGGTGGGAAAGCAGAGGCCCAGAGAACAGAAGGGATGTGGCCTGGGACGTGCAGGAAGGTACCAGAACCTGGGTGATGCCTCCAAGTTCAGGGTCTCTTCCCCCTGAGCTCAGGCGACAGCAGCGACAGGCTCTGTCTGCGCCTGGGGTACTGACCCCATTACTGTGTCCAGGCCAAGGGGAGCCAAGCGACCACAGGCAGAGACTGATTGGCAGGCTAGGGGACGCCTGGCTCCAACTGCAGCCCTGAACCCCAACATGGGCCCATCTGCGTGGACACAGCTCTGACCCCAGATGGGAGGCCTGACACCAGAACCCATGCCTCGGGGTCCTACAGGTGCCCCTGATGGTCAGGGGCCCAGCAAGCACCAGGCTTGGCTTCTCAGGAGCCAATGAGGCTGACAGCAGAGGTGGAGCTGGAGGCCATGGGTGTGGGAGCCTTGGCGTGGGCGCTGACGCCACAGCAACTCTGCTATTAGACTCCACAGAGGTTTGGGGGCTTGGGGCTGGGCCTCCAAAGAAGGAAGCACCCCTGGGAGGTGTCTAATCCCCCACATCAGCCTAGGTAATTGCCAGGTAAAACTAGTCCAGCTGAAGGAGTTTTACCAGTGCAATTAGTATATCAGGATAAAGAAGGACCTTCTGACAGCCGGCTGGGCCCACTCACAGACCAGGCTTCCACAGAACAAAGATCTGTTTGTTCATCCACAGCTCAGAGGCCTTAGATCTTCAAGGAACACACAGAGATGGTGTGGGAGGAAACTGGGATTTGGAATCCACAGCCTGGATGATGCCATGGTTGTGCTGTGTGTCCCTAGGCTGTTATTTAACCTCTCTGAGCCCATGAAATGAGGCTGGTAAGAGCTCCACATGTTTCTGCATCGATGAAACAAGGATTTCTAAGGCTATGTAACTTCAAATGCTAGTTTCTATTCTAAAAATAGAAACACCTCTGGTTGGCTTTTTAAACCTGTTTCTGGGTTTCACATGTCTGTAAGGCACATGGGGACACTTCCATCACATCCACACCAAGGACGGACAGCTGCTGAGAGGGACTGAGGTCGGGCCGAGGGCCAGGTTCACTCTAAAAAGGGGGCTGACTTTCTGCCCCTCCCCCTCTATCAACCAGTCACAGCACTCTGAGGATAGGTCACTAGCATACTCCTTTTACAAGGAGAGACTCAAGGCTCAGAGAGGGTAAGGGACTTGCCTAAGATCACACAGCAGAGGCAGGAAGGGAACAAGGTCCATCTCAGCTCAGGATGCTGCTCCATCCACAGCAGCAGCTCCCACCAGGGCTGTGCACCCCCTGCCCCAGGGATGCTGGGGGAAGGGGGACATGGGCTAGGCAGTGACTCACTCTGGTGGACAGCTCCTCTGGGGGCATTCTCAGGAGGACTGCATCCACAGCTCTTCTTGGTCCTGAACCCCAGGTCAGCTTGTCCCCAGCACAGAGCTCTGCCTCACTTCCACACAGGGTCACCTCTGTCCCCTGCCCTCTAACCAGGAAGGTGGCATCCAGAGCCCACCAGCCTGAGTCCTATGCCTGGCACTGGGCTCTCAGCAGAGATTAACGGCTGCTCCCTGCTGCTCAGTCCCCCACCTGAGCCCCCACCAGCTCTGAGTCGGGGGGACAGGCCTCCTTGATGTTCCCCTCTCCTTGCCCTACTGTAGGAAGCAAATGGCTGAAGGCCCCCGGGTTCCTCTGCCTAAACCCCTCCGAAAGCTCTATCCTGAAAGCCCGCCCTCCTGATGCAGAAATGTCACCTCCTCAGGAACTGGATGCAGGACCAAACAACCTGGGCCTGTCCTGGCCTGGCCACATAGAGGCCACGCTCTCCTGGCTGTGACATTGCCTCTGTCGGTCTCACTGTCCTCGTCCAGGACATGGTGTGATATCGGGTCTAACAGGGCTGATGGGAGGGTTAAGGGCGATGCTGTAGGTGAAGAGAGTCTGGTGGCCTTGGCAAGGGTCCTCTCCCTGTTCTGGGCCCAACAGGTGTCCCCACCCGGGGCTGAGATGCAGTCCTTGGGTCCCCAGGTCTATCCTGGTGTCTGTCTCGGCCCAGACTGCTGCCCCTTGCTGGCCGCAGACAGGAGGCCAAGCGGATGAGGTACACATGTTCCTGAATGTAGATGCAAGAGTTTAGGGCTGGAAAAGGTTCTATTTGAGGACGTTAAGGGTACATGGCTCCAGGATTTAGAGTATAATTTCTGCAGAGGGAAAGCTGGGCTTTGCTGGGAGAGCAAAGTGGGTCCAAGCTGCCCATCGTGTGATTCAAGGGGCCTGGACACTCATTCCTGACAAACCAAGTCCCAGGTGTGAGCCCAGGGTGACAAGACACAGCCCCTGCCCCGCCAAGCTCAGAGTCTAGCCTTCCCCACAGCCCCTGAAGCCCCCCATGTCAACATGCCCACCCCCAGGCTCTGGGGCTCTGGCCCAGGGAAGAGGCTGCTGGGGACTCAGAACATCCTGGTCCTCATCTCGGCTCTGGTCACTTTGATGCTGTGACCAGGGTTTTCCACGCTGAACTTTGTCCCTCTCTTCAGTACCGACCTTATCACCGTGACAGCATCACAGCTTCTGTTTACCCATCTGTCTCCCCACGACCGGACTGACTTCCTGGCACTGCCCAGGTCGCTCCCACAGTACATGGTTCTTAGCCTTGGGTGTGTTGGGAGCGGGTGAGGGTACACGGCCCTGGGACTCACATCCTCCTCTGTCCCACAGCTCTGCGACCCGCACACCCCTGGGCGCTTCCCCCTCCCTTGGGTCCTTGTCCACCACAAGATGACTCTCAACCCCCCCCACCCTCCCCCCGCTCCCGGCTCCTGGCAGCCCTGCCGGAGGTGGCGCACACGCCCCTGCAGCCTGCGTTCAGCCCGCCGTCCCCCACGCGCCTTCTCGCGGGGTCGCCGCCGCCCTCCGCGTGCCCGCTCTCACCCATGTTGACGAAGCTCATGACCAGGTCTGCCCGGCCCAGGCGCCGCTCGGGGGCCCCGCCGTCCTCGTCGTCGTCGCCGGCCATGGCGCGGTACAGGTCCAGCATGAAGAGCGGCGCGGACGCGGGCAGCCCGGCGCCGGCAGGCGGCGCGCGGGGCCGGGGCCGCCCGGGCAGCCCGAGCACCGCCAGGATCTCGCGCTGCAGGTCGCGACGCTCACGCGGGCCCAGGCGACTCTGAGGGCAGCCGGGTGGGGGTCGCGAGCCGGGACCGCAGCCGCTCAGCGTGCACAGCGCCAGGCCCAGCAGCCAGAGCGGCCCGCGGCATATGGCCATGGTGGGACCGGGGCTGCCTCACCGTGTGCGCATCCGTTCCCGGCCGGAGCTGAGGCCGCCCCAACGGCGAGCTGCGGGCCGGGGCGTCGAATGCTGCCGCGCTGCCAAAGGCAGAGGCTCCTCCGGGCACTGGGGACCGTCGGCTAATCTGTCTATACTGCCGTGCTGGCCAGTCCGGCTGCTGTCGAGGCCACTCAGCGTCGGGGTGAGGGTGAGCTCCCTTCGGGCTCGGGGAGGAGCGGACCCTCAGTCTGGGCAGCTCGCCTTGGGCTGAAGTTGCCTCTCACTGTCCTGCCGGTAGCCGTCGGGTTCCCGCCCCCTCCGGACCCGACCAATGGGGCACAGAGGCGGGGCCAAGGCGGGGGAGCGGAAGACACTGGCAGGCGCCGTGGTTGTTGTGAGGTGGCGACCCATAGATGCAACCCTCTGGTAGGTGGTAGGGTCAGGAGTCCAGAGCCCTGCGGTTGGGGGCCTAGCGGTCTTCCTGGGCTCCCCTCCCCGCCGCTGGCCGCGCTGTATGGGACGTAGGGCAGTGGCGCGGTGTGATAGCAGATTCTGCGCTCCCACGGGACAAATCCTTGAGCGCCCTGCCAGGGCTGGATCCCAACTCTCGGTACAGTCTACAGAGTGATCCATCAGCCCCGCCTTGTTGCACTGAGTGCCGCCCCAGTCGGGTCCAGAGGTACAGGGACTCCGCGGGTGCCATCCAGGAACGGAGAGTAGGGCTCATCCCTCTGCCATCATCAGCTGGGCCCAGGTTCCCCGCTACCGCAGCTCCTGGCCGGCTTCCTGGAGCCTTCCCCATAAGTTCCCTTGTGTGCGGTTGGGGACTCCTTCTCCCACACCTGACCCGGCTCAGTCGCTGCTCCGTGGCTCCCAGCCCCGCCTCTGGCGGACGGCCCCAGCTGCTCCCGCAGCGCCGCTCTCACCGCGGCTCTAGCTGTGCGCCCTTGGACTCAGGGGCACATCCAGCGGCTCGCGGGAGTTGCGCACCGGCCTCCAGCTTTCTGCTGGTAGAAGAGCTCGGGTGCCCTTGCTGAGCTTTTGCGCATCTTAGCTGTCACAGCCCTCAGCTCCTCAGGGAAACTCCCCCATTGACTCGTCCTCTTTTGCACAGCCTGCTCTTCTCGAGGCATTTTCAAACCGCATTTATTCATTTATAGTTAAGGGGCTAGGCTGGGAGAAAATGACACTTAGATTGAGCTCTGAAGACTGGAAGGCATCGGTTGGGAGGACAGGAAAGGTCAGTGGGAGGAAAGTGTTCCAGGCGGAGGAAGTAGCTTGTGTGAAGATGGAGACCCCAAGGAGCATAACAATGGTAGATGACAACTGGCACCGTCCATGTGCCAGCCACATTCTGTATTATTTTTTTCACTCACACACTGTTAGAGGGCAGATACCATTAACCGTGCCCTCACCCCCGTGGCTTTTAACAGATGAGGAGACTGAGGCACATGGGGGTTTAGGGACTACCCACAGGTCACAGAACAGTTGGGCTGAGCCACAGTAGCTGGGCACCTGCAGGTGAGCTGCTCAGTGAAGCCTGGAGAGCCTGGGGGGCAAATGACTGGGTGAGGGCTCTGAACAGCAATTATAGTGCCCCAATGTGGGTTCAAGATGAAACTTAAAAAATAAATGTATGCTGTCCAATAAAATTCATACTTCCCCACAAGCACTTCAGACTTTAAAAATATCAAATCTTGGAGTTCCCGTCGTGGCGCAGTGGTTAACGAATCTGACTAGGAACCATGAGGTTGCGGGTTCGATCCCTGGCCTTGCTCAGTGGGTTAAGGATCTGGCGTTGCTGTGAGCTGTGTAGGTCGCAGACGTGGCTCGGATCCTGTGTTGCTGTGGCTTTGGTGTAGGCCAGTGGCTACAGCTCTGATTAGACCCCTAACCTGGGAACCTCCATATGCCGAGGGAGCAGCCCTACAAAAGGCAAAAAGACCAAAAAATAAAAAAATCAAACCTTAATCATTTGCTGGTGTCTTAAGTCTGTGCCTAGTCTTTTTACCTACCCAGTAAATTTTCACAAGGCTGCTGAACCTGTGTAAGATGCTACAACATGGTAAATCAATTATAATTAAAAAAAAAACAAACAAACCCAAAAGAATGCTACAGATAAGCCACTGAACATGCCCAGGGCAAGGCCAGCCAGCTTGGATGCAGAGCGGCCTATGGGTTGGAGGGAGACTGGAGTTAAGGCCCACAGTTGGAGACAGGTACAGTCATGGGAGGGGTCAGGGGCCAATGACAGTGATCCTCCAATGGAGATGGGGTGGAGGGCAGAGAAGGCTGTTAGGAGACTGAATCCAGAGGGTTGGTGACTGGATGTAGAGGTAGGCAGCAGAGTCAAGGGGCTTCTCCTTGTCAGGCTTGGTCAGGGTCTCTGAATCTCCCGCCCCCTTCACTGTTCCTACGTCCCTGTGCATCCCTCTGCACTCCCCTTAGAGTCCACACCACATCACTGGGGGCCTCAGATCTAGCCTGCAATTGTCTGGTTGTGTATTATACAATACCCGTCTCCCAGCACGACTGTAAGCAGCCCAGTGCTGGTCTGGTTCTTATAATAGAAATTATCTTAATTTAGGATGAGTAGAGAGGGCTGTACTCTTTGAAGGACTTCACATTCCCATAAACCACTGGGGGCTGCTCTGCACTGTGCCCTCAGCCAGAAATGAAGCTGACCACTTCCTTGCCCCCATGAGTCATTCCCAGATGTGACCGCCAGGTGGACATACTATCTTCCAAAAGCAGAATGTGCTCTGATGGAGGCACCGGCAAAGTACCTGGGACGGCAGAGGAAATGGGGACAGGCCATCTGACTGGACTGGACTCCTGAAACTCCTAAACTGGACAGGCACTGATGCAGGGAAGGTCTCTTGGAGAAAGTGGTATCAAACAAGGGCTTCCCCAGCCACCTAGCAACTCCCGTGACCTTGGGCAAGTTACTTAACCTCTTTCAGGCTGTCTCTCATCTATAAATGAGGCTCATGACAGGATTGTGACGGGGATTACGGAACACTTAGCACAATGACTAATGCACAGTAAGCACTCAACACGTTAGCTATTGTTATGCAAGGCTTCAGGAACCTGCTCTCATTCTCTATCCTAGCAGACAACAAGTTTGTATTACCAGTGTTTAGCATTTGTATCAAAGAACTACGGTTTCAACCTTTTTCCTGCCATCCCTGTATTTCCCACATGGTCTTATATGCAGGGGTTCATGGAACGAAAACATACTTTCTGCAGACTACACTGCAAAGACTGAGGGAAAAATTGAATTGCTTGAAAAGTAAAACAAGTGACTATGGTTCAGACTCCTGGTTCAGATGCAGGCCAAGCTTTTAGCATGTTTCCAGAGTCAGGAGGCCTAGAGGGGAAAACAGATTTGGGTGAAAACATCCTACGCAAAGATCTGGTAACTTGAAGTTAATACCATGGAGAATAAAGTAAGCACTGCCTTTAGAATCCATCAGGCGGCAGATCCCCTTTAACTGGATATTTGGCCTCAAACAGCTTTGGCAAACATGCAACCATCCTACCAAATTTCCATATGGCAAGGGGAGTATGGCCTAATGATCAGGAACACAGGCAGCTGAGTTTAAACCCCTTACCTCTCCAGTTCTCTAGTTTTCCTAGTCTAACTGCTGTCATTAGAATTTGTTCATATTTGGCTGAATTATTAGCTTAATTATTGTAAAGCTAACCAGGCACCGGAGGGAACTGAACTGCCAGATTGGGATAAGGAGCTGGGGACTAAATTCAAGGTCCACTCCTGCCATTTCTTCATTATGTGATCTCAGGCAAATCACTTTCTTGCCACTTTCCCAATCCAGTTTTCTTCAACCATAATGCAAAGGAGCTAGATTTGATGACCAATTTTGTTTCCACCTCTGCCAATTCTATTCTACCACTTAACCAAAAATTTTTAGCAAACTGCGGGGAACTGGCCCCACTCTCTCAAACCCCAGGATCTGTGATTTCGAAAAGAAAAATCTTACATACTGGTATCTGTTTAATCACGTTAAATAGGGCAGATACCCCTAAGATTTACATTAACTATAGTCTGATTATTTCTTTGTTCCCTTGTTAAATAAAGTTAACGAGGACAAAACATACAAGAAAAAAAAATCTATTAATGAGCTCCATAATTTATCCATCAGGATATCTGGATTTGAACAATGCAGCGAAGTACCTACAACACAATCATATCCCAGAGTAGTATGTTATATATAAGGTGATGGTTGAGAAGAAAAGCAGGAAATACAAAATATTCATTACTGCAAGCAATTTTAATACAAAAGTGTGTCTTATTTTTAAACAGTTCATTGGTAGAGCTTCAGTTTCTGCCTCAATTAAAACCAATTGAGATAATCACACAGCAACGTGGTCGGAGCTGAAGAGGAACAGCAGCTAAAAAACAGGAGCCCCAGGCAGCCCCTCTTCAGGGTCACTTGGTCAGTGGACTTTATTACGCACAAAAAAAGACAAGCAAACGGGACTTGTTAACGAGTGTGCTGGTGATCTCCTTTAAAGGACGAGCGAGTGTTTCTGTCCACATTTTCAGAATAGGCTCGTGGAATTCATTCCTCAGTTTGTGGGAAGTTGATCGACCATTTCAAATAGCAAAAAAATGCAGATAAACGAATCTGTAATTCAAAACGCCACCAAGGAGTGTCCCCTTGCTGAAAGCCTGGGTCCCGGTGAGCACAGGCATTACTGGTGGCGTTATTGGTGGCCGGGCTGGGTAGGAAGTTACAAACCAGGACTCTTAAAAACCCCAATGTTCTGACGTGTTTTCTGAACAGTTACATTTACCCCTGATTTCTAGCAGCTATTTGTCCTTTAAACGCCCAGTATTGAAACAGTATTCAAAGACAGTATTGCAGTGAACTCCTTTTGCTGTATCATGTGCAAACAGTACCTAGATGAGGCGCCCTCTCCTCAGCTAAAATCACACACAACATTAAAAACAATGAAAAAGCACTCAGAAGTGCCCTCCCCTCAGTTCTTGCTAGTTGAGGTGTTTGTGATTTACAGAAAAAAAAAAAAAAAAAAGAGTTCCTTAAACACTGCAGGATTCTTATTTTTTAATATAATTTATCTTGCTGACATAGCAAGTCAAGTTTATAAAGAAGATGCATTTAGGAATAATCCTAAAAGATAAAGCAGGTTTACAACCCTGCACCGCGCAGAAACCCTATTTAGAGGCTTTTCTTTTCTTCTTTTTTTTTAATACACATTTGCGTCTTGACCTTTTTGCTTGTTTTTCTCAAATATTTCATTTCTGGGCCCCATCCATTACAGGGTTACCAGGAGGCAAAATTTATCTACATAAATATTCACATGAAAATAGTAACTTACAAAAAGAAAAAAAAATAAGGCAGCTTCATAACACAATTATTCTTTTACAATTTTAACAATATAACTTCTCCCTTTCAGAATAAATATACACCCAATGTATGGAGCAGGATCAACGTGGAGAGAGGCTGGGGGGTGCTTGTACAGTGTTATCGCTTGGGACCCGGAGTCCTGGGGGAGGCAGTGGTGGTCTTCTTAGACATGGTGGGGATTTTGGAAGGCTTGTTCAGCCCTCTCCTGGAGGTGCCCTGGCCCCCTGCGGCGCTACTCTCTGAAGTGTCTGAACAAGCTGACTGCGTCTCCAAAAGGTCAAAGTCAGAGGCATCACTCCCTCGCCGGCTGCTGGCCCGACTCCCGGCCCGACTCCCAGCTCGACTCCCAGGGCGACTGGCTGACTTTTTAGGGTCTGGAATTTAAGAATAAAGCAGCAGACTTAATAGAGACAGCATGGAGGCAGAAGAACAAGTGGCCAGAGGCCGGGGTTCTGGGCCTAATACCATCTGACACGCTGTGTGACCCTGGGCAAACCAGAGCCCGAACCCTAGTCCACTTGCCTACACGGAAGTTGCAGAAATCTTTTCTAGCTTTGTGCTTCTGAGAAGCCTCCTGAGGATTAGAAACCAGCTTCTATTGGCAGCACTGCTGCCTCACAGGCCCCCATCATCGAGCAGGGCTGCCCCACGGCCTTGGCACAGAAGATAGTGCCTGCTAGCTGCGCGGGGAGACTGAGAACCCGGGCAAAGCCACAGCGAACAGAGCAGGAAATGGAGGCCAAACCCCAGGTTCCCACAAGGAACATCAACAGGGGAACAGCTGTGATCCTTCCCGGACTTTCTTGGCTCCCCAGCAGTGATAATAAACACAGGGTGTTGGAAAAATTACTAGCAAACTGCCATGTTCAACACTGGCTGGGCTTCTGAGGGAGGCCTTTCTTCCCTCGACATCCTCTCAAACATGATCATTTCTGATCAACAACAGTGGGGCTGGCTTTGGCTGTGGGAGCATCTGCTCTCAGAAGGCAAGGTTCAAGCTGGATGTGCTGACAGGAGCAAAAGTCAAGGCCAGCAGGGAATCTGCTACTCACGATTTGCCCGGTGGGGAGTAGCCAGGCACAGCTGAGCGGCTGCTGTTGCCAAATCCCCAGCCTGGCCAGTCCCCTCCCCGTCATCCTGAGGGAGAATTGCAGGGGCAGGGACTTACCTGCCCGGTTAGTTTTGGCACCTGTGGAGGCTGGGGAAGAACTATTGCTGGTATCGCCAGCAAGGGATGTTCGGCTTGAATGAAAAGCTGGTGTCGGTCGTTTCAACTTGCTGCCTGTGGATGGAATAACCTTAAAAAGAAGAAAAAAAGTCGAATTTACCTGGTGAAATCTTTGGTTGAAGTTGCATTTTAAAAAGTCTAGTCAAGCCCTTCCTTATGTCCAATCAGTAGAAAAGCCCATTAAAAGTCCAGGAAAACAAAGATTTGTTGTTCATGTGTCCTAGGTCATGTATCTTGAGGATTCTCCAAGTAAAGGTTTCACATCCCAATTAAAAATTTCGAAGTGTCTTCCAACACCTTTTACCTACTGACAAATTTCTACTAGAAATACAAACACACACACAAACCCTCAGATGCTAACATTATAGTAGTTATAACAAACAAACAGAAACATGGTAAATGAATAAAGGAAAAAAATCCAAATACTCCCAAGTCTCCAAGTTTTGGAGACACATGAGTTCTAGCCCCAAGTATTTAACATGGAGATCCAAATATTATTTCAACCTCCACGAGACAGTGCAGCAACCTCAGTTAAAATCTATTTCCTCATTGGTAGGCTGCATATTAAATTACTTGACCCGATGACCGACTAAGCGACTAGAAGTACACAAGAGTGGCGATGTGATACCAAAACAAGGTTCTGACAGAGGGATCAGAGGTCTGGGCTGGGTCTGGGCTCCTGGCTTATCTAAACTGGCACCTGTGCCCTCACTTCTCCCTCTGGAAACCAGGGAAGGATCCTGCCTCTCCGACGTCACTCCCTCTCATTCAGTCCACCGCAGACTCTGCCCGCCTGGCTCTTCCTCTGACAGCCCAGGAAGGTTCCCTGTTTGTTGCCTGAATCTCCTGCATTAAAGCATAAACTCCATAAAAGCAGGGGCTTTGTTTTGTCTCCTGGCATGTCCTCAGCACCTAACACCGGTCTGGCACAGCAGAGTCATGTGTAGAAGCACTTTCCAAGCTGGAAAGGAGCTGGATAGATGAACGTTATCATAACTGCTGCCGGCAGGCGCTCCATTTCCCATTTGAGTGTATTTTTTTAAAAAAAGACTTAATTTGGAGTAAGAATGTTTTAAATTGGCTGTCAGTATCACTCATGCTACAGCATGCTATTCCAATTTTTCTTTGAAATCAACTGCGTAAATTGTTCTCCTGGACTTTTCAGATGTTTATACAAATAGAAGAGTAAAGCAACCCATTTCATTGTGTTCCTTGTACCTTTAATTTATAAAGAAAGAGCAAAAGCGACAGAAAGTGATGCACATTCAAGCACAAACTCTCCTGGCCCACACAGGAGGAAGAGCACCAGTTTCAGAGGCTATGTTCATGAGCACTGCTGCTGCGGAGACTGTGGCCCCAGGGACCCGGCTGGGCGTCCGCATCAGGACTCAGCCCGCCGAACACCAGTAGGCAAGGAAAGCTGAAGTCTCGAAAGGAAATGATACAAGGCAAAACCTTAAGACAAAACAAGGGAATTGGCACTTCGTAATTAAAACATTAAACATTTGAGAATTTCAGGGACTTTTAGAAAAGCAGGACAAGCAGTTTGAGTCTTGGGGTTTTAGTGGGTCCCCAGATCATGTTCTAAGCCAGATAAAACACTTCTGAAATTCTAGCTTCGAGCAGGATGAATGCCTAAAGCAGCAGTCCATCCATGGGCACTGGCTTCTTGTACCTCCTGCTTTCACTGGCTGAAGTGTCACATGACTAAAGGCAATACTATCTTTTGAGGCACTAGAACCCAGTATTTCCCAGGAGGAGCTAGAGTGCAAATTGTACTGCTATCAGACAAGCTGCTAGTCCACGTTTTATTTCTGAAACACTGCTCTTCCAAAAGTGCTTGGGCCTTTTAATGATTGCACTTGAACATGCTTAACTGCTGGCATGTGTATTCAAATCAAGGCTATAGAAACCAATGTGCCCAGGCCAAGGAATTCAGAAGCTAAAATCCAAGCCTCAGAGCAGCGTTCACTGATGCTGCGCTCGGCTGAAGGAGGCAGCACCCACGCCTCGGACCAGCGTGGCTACACCCACCACGCTGGGGATGTGGCTCCGGGCAGAGGAGTGCCAGCCGCTCTTCTGTCCTTAGCAAAGACAGAACACTGCTGAACATGCACTGTCGCCGAATTTCAAGTGTTCATAACTCGTTTGTGTCAGATAAGACGTTTGGAGACTCTAAGAGGCCTGACTATAAACAATATCAATAAACAAATCATGAGTGACAGTGTTTATCACCATGAACAAATATTTTAAAGATGAGAAAGTTGTTAAACAATCCAGGCTCAGGCATCTCTTATTTATCTCCAGTTTTGGTGAATCCGAGTTAGAAACCCCTGAAGAACATGGGACGAGATGAATCAGCTGTGAGAGCAAGCACCACAGAGATGGAGAAGAGCACTGGACTCATGTCAGGAGGAAGAGTCGGGCAAGTTCTCGGCATCAGCGAGGGCCTGGTCTCGAATGCGTCCTTAGTCAGCAAAGCCATACTCTACCTCGGGGCTGGGCAGCTGGAGGTCAGGACAGTGGCTGTCCCTGACAGGGGTGCCAGCTTTACTGTTTACCAACCAGGGTTTGTCATAACAGCGAGAGAACTGAAGTGGAGTCTGTGAAACGGAAATCCAAAGGCAAGGACGGGAACAATTGAAAATGGAACAGAAAGGGAATAAATTGGGAACATAAAAAAAAATAAATAAATAGAAGACACTAAATTTTAAAGAAACAAAAACAAAATAAAATGCCAATCAGTCCAACGGGAGGAAAGGGACCAGGCAGAAAGGCAACAGCATTCTTTATCCAAAACCCATCATAACCGCAAATTTCTCTGCTAGCTCCAGCTGCACAGATAGGGAGGGCCTGGATTTTCAACATTAGTAACTCTGGATGGGCTCAAACTCAAAACGGGAATAAGCGGAAAGAAGCGCTTTGGACGTAATTAATGAGTTCCTATTTTATTACGTCTTCTGCAGTCAGATCCTACCACTAGGGCCTGGCCAGCCTGCTCCGGGTAGAGCTGGTTTGTACGTCTTCGAGGTCCTCTCCTCACTGGGATCTTTCAGAGGCTACACTGAACAACGGACAGCTGCAGAGATGGGACGGGCAAGGTCAGGAGGGATGTCGTACGTACCTTGGTGCCACTGGCTGGGGTGGCTGGAGAAGACGGCATGGACGTGCAGCTGTGGTTACTCTGACTAGCGCTCGAGCTGGAGCGTGTAGGGGAGGCCGCCCGGGAAGATGGTTTGGACCTTCGACCCCGTGATCGGAATGGGGTCATTCCCTGGGATGCCCCCTCAGGCAGGATGAATTTCTCTCGAAGTTCAATGTTAGTTCTACCCCGTGCTAAAAAGGGAATGCACATACACACATACAATGAAAGTTAATCTTAGAAAAACATATCTTTGGTGGCCATACAGCTGCTTGACCCCACGATAACAGTTCTGTAAGTTATAGCTTTAGCACCATCTGTGGTCTCTTTTAAAGTAAGTGTGTTCATGACTCATCAGCCCTGTCATGATTCTTCCCCACAGCAGACATGTTAACTGATAAGCCCTTTGGTTTGCAGGAATCAACAAGTCCGTATACAAAGCACCGTCCCATGCTGTGGTCACGATCCTGCCTTGTCACTGTCCCCTGGGGTAAGCACACTGTAACTGGTCAAGAGAAAGCAGATGCAGCAGTTCACAAACCTCTCAGGTTAAATCAAAATCCGTCTTTTCTCTCTCATAGTACATGCGTACTTTTTGGTCAACTTTTGCAGGATACAGGGCAATGAAATAGTAGAGAAAAACATAGCATTAAAATTTATGTCGTCTAGATTCTTCTATTTGAATTCAGTCTATAATAATCCTAAAGGGGTCCAGGAACTCAGGATGGTAAAAAGATCTGGACTGAATCATTAGGAAGTAAACATGTGGGAGGAGAGAGAGAGATCAAGACCATGCCCAGAACGTGCCAGTGAGAAACCATTAAGTCAAAGGCCGAAAGCGGTGAGAAGCTGAGGGCACACCTGTGGGGGAAAGGGATGACCGGCTGGAGAGCCTGCCAGCAGCACTGTAGGACCACAGTGCTGCCCCGAGGCTGCCTGGAGCCTTTAGACTAGAACCCCCAATTTGGATTCAGTCGGAAGATACCAAGTACAGCCAACATGAACATTAAACGTGAAAGAAAGACACTACGAATTTAAAGGAAATAATTCCTCTGGCATGTGTTCTTAGATTATTCCTCACTGAAAGGTGCCATTCTGCAATAACCTTCTGTCTCTTCATTCATTCCCAAACTGCCCACTTTTTAGGAGGTGCTGGATAGATCTAAACAAACAGGACTGCTGCTAAAGCCTGGCAAAAGGGAACCATTATAAATAAAGCATTTGTTATTCTTTCCTGTATCAGATTGTTCACTTTGGCCAGAAACTGAAGATTAAAAGATTTTGGGGAGTTCCCGTTGTGGCTCAGTGCTTAACGAATCCGACTAGGAACCATGAGGTTGCGGGTTTGATCCCTGGCCTCGCTCAGTGGGTTGGGGATCCGGCGTTGCCATGAGCTGTGATGTAGGCTGCAGACACGGCTCGGAACTGGCGTTGCTGTGGCTGTGGCTGTGGCTCTGGTGTAGGCCGGTGGCTATAGCTCCGATTCAACCCCAGGCCTGGGAACCTCCATATGCCGTGGGAGCGGCCCTAGAAAAAGCAAAAAGACAAAAAAAAAAAAGAAAGAAAAAAGAAAATTTCGGGTAACTGTGCCCATCCTCTCCCCTGCCCAACCCCACACGTCCTCAAAAAATTTGAGGGATCTTGGTAGAATCAGATTTTAATCAGGTTGCATGGGTGTCCAAGCAGAGTGGTTCTAAATTCCTAAGTCAAATCCAAATTCTTCTCAATATACTAAGCTGACATATTAAAGCATCAGGTGAAAAGGACTAACTTGGATATTTAAACCTCTCAGTGGCAGCCCAGGCTCTGCCCCCAACTGAGATCCTTCCCTCCTGCTCTGGGCCTCAGTTTCTTCAGGCTCTCTAGATGTGATCAGTCAGGCAGACTGCCGTCTAAAGGTCTTTCTTGTCTGGACTGTCTAGGATTTTTGCTTCCTGTGGTGCTAAGCTGTCTCCCTCCTCAGGCCCCAACAGAACACCTCTTTCAGGGTTCATTCCTTGGCCCTTGGTTCTGGACTCATCCATTTCCCAGACTTCAGTGCTTTCCCTTCTGTCTACAGTAATGATTCTCAAAGAGAATTGCCTTGAGCACTAACTTGGGTACTTCAATAAGACTCCATGTCACTAGAAACCTATTTATCTTTTGTTTCCTAAAGTGCCCAGCCCAACAGCGGCACACAGCAGGCACTGAGAGAACACTGACAAAGGAAATCACTGCTTAGCTGAGGACACCTCAAAAGGACTGTTTTCGGCCGTAAGGCACAGAGAACTTTAGATGTATGGTTTAAACCTGGTAGAGATTTATTTAACAGTTCAACTGGGCCAACTCTTCCAGAAAATAACACCACAGTGATACAGTGGGAAGACTGAAATGGCATTGCAGATGAGGGGAATGACATTTAAAATGCAGTCATATAACAATAACATGTTCCCCATGCACTGTACAATTTTCAAACTGTGATCACGTGTCATGCTGCACTTGGCTATCACAGCGACCAGTCAGCATCCCCAAGTCACAGACAAAGGAACTGAAGCATTCTCAGAGGCCAAGATCAAGGAAAGCTGTGGCAGAACCGGGACTAAAACTGATGTCTTCCATCTCAACTACCCTCTGCCTGCCTCCAGCTCCTTGCCTATCAGCTGCACTAGTTCACCCCACTCAGGCTTCCATCCCACCACACCACGCCACTGCATCACTCTGGTCACTGACAACTTCTGCCTCAGGGGATGCTTTTAAATTGTAGAAAGGTTGAAATCTACAGAAAAGTACAAAGAGAATAAAAATTGCTTAATCTTACAACATAGGGAACAGCACTGTTAAAATGCTGCTGTCTTTATTCCTTTGCACAACCGTGCATGTGTCTGTGTGTATATAAATATAAAAGATAGAAAAATATCAAACATTCCTCTATGCTTGACATGTCTTGTATCACTGCAGCTACCTGCAAAATACTATTTCTTTATATGGCCATCAATTTATTTCACCATTTCTGTGTTGTATTTTTAATTTGTTTATAATTTTATTTTTTAAATTAAAAAAAAAAATTTTTTTTTTTGCTTTTTTTAACAGCTACACCCGCGGCATATGTAAGTTCCCAGGCTAGGGGTCAAATCGGAGCTACAGCTGCTGGCCTACTCCACAGCCGCATCTGTGACCTACACCACAGCTCACAGCAACTTAACCCACTGAGTGAGGCCAGGGATCGAACCCACACCTTCATGGATCCTAGTTGGATTTGTTTCCACTGCGCCACGATGGGAACTCCATCCTTGTTTAAAATTTTAAAACACTGTACACAATGCTGTGACAAATACTTATAAAATGTTTTTGTACCCATCTATGATGATTTCCTTAGGATTAATTTCTACAAGTGGATTTGCTGGGGAGAAAGGATGCAAACTTCAAGTTTTGATACCTGTCAACTGATCTACAACATTTTACACTAACGTATACTCTCAAAAATAATGTATGAAATATATTCAATTTACTTCACTTTGGCCAATGTTCTTTATATTAAGAGCGTGTACACATACATGTATGTGTACAGGTAAAAATTTGATAATTTGGCAGGTAAAAATACCTCTCTGCTGCTGTCACTTGCATGTGGAGTGTTACTGGCTCTTTTCTTCTAGAAACACTCTCTTCCCTGGGCTTCCAGGACCCCTGCTCTCCGGTCTCTCTTCCTTTTCCTGACTACTCCATCCCTCCCATTTCTTCTTCTTTTTTTTTTTTTTTTTGGCCACAGCATGTGGAAATTCCCAGACCAGGAATCCAACTTGCACCACAGCAGCAATAATGCTGGATCCTTAACCTGCTGAGTCACTAGGGAACTCCCATCCCTCCCACTACTTTTTGTTTGTTTTTTTGGTTTTTGGGTTTTAGGGCCACACCCTTGGCATATGGAGGTTCCCAGGCTAGGGGTCTAGTGAGAGCTACGGCTGCCGGTCTATACCACAGCCACAGCGACACCAGATCTGAGCCTCGTCTTTGACCCACACCACAGTTCACAGCAACACTGGATCTTTAACCCACTGAGCGAGGCCAGGGATCAAACCTTTAACCTCATGGTTCCTAGTTGGATTCGTTTCCACTGCGACAGGATGGGAACTCCCCACCCACTTCTTAAACACTGACTTTCCCCTGGTTCTGTCCACAGACCTGTTTTCCCTCTTAGACTTTTGACCTGGTGATGAACTCATCCCCCTTGACCTCAATGCCAGCATATGGTCACACCTGACTCTCAGACACATCCCAGCGCAGACCCTCTCCTGGAGGACATCCAAGGACTGATTAGACATGACTGAAGCGGGAGACCTGGTTGCCGACGTTCAGTCTAATACTGAGCCTGCCTCCTCTTGCCTCTTCAATTCCGCCCGGCCCCCCAGCCTTCCCTCGCCCCTTATGTGGTTCATGGAGCGGCTCCACCACCCTGGACCACTGTGACAGGCTTCCAGATGGTCTCCTGATTTCTCATTTTAACCCCATTCCTCCCTCACTCCTCATTCCCCAGACTGAATTTCTAAGCCTGACCTCTCTAAATGGCTCCAAATCCTACCATGGTCTTTCACTGCTTACAACAGAATTTCCCAAACTGTGGTTTTTGAGGAGTTTCCTACAAAGAGGTGTTCAATAAACACTGTATTCTACATTTCTCTCTCTAGTGCAATCAGCATTTTAAAGCTCTGAGAAGAAACCGGATAAGCTTTAACTCGGTGTGTTCCAAATGCATTTGACCATAATTTTTTTGTATTTGTTTTTCGAAGCTCACATCTTGGGGGACAAACTGTAAAGGCAGCCACTTCATGTGGTTCAGTTTTTCAACCACGAGAGACCATCACTTTCTAAGAGATGCAGGCTGGCCATCTGATGTTGGCTGGAACAGGCCTGTTAGTTAAAATTCCATTCCACTGTTAAATGGGTGGAGTTTTATGGTATAATGAGATGAAGAGTTCTGTGTTTGGGTGATTGTGATAGCAGCACAACAGTGTGAGTGTACATAATGCTACTGAACTGCACACTTAAAAATGGTCAGGATGGTAATAAGTTCTATGCTATGTGTATTTTACCATAAGAAAAACAAAAGTCAGTTCTAAGCCAAACTATGTCTTTTCAATCTTTATAAAGTTTTCCCAGTAAACTTTGCGGGAACTAGTCTGCCTAGAGCTCAGAAACATTCAGGGAACCCTGGTGCAAATGTGCCCCTATTCATTAGATAGATAGGGACAGTGCGAACATGATGCAAACGTGATGATTTCCTTTGCCATGGCTCAACTCAGAGAGTGAACTCTCCAATTCTGGCAGTACCAGGAACCTACCTAGTTGAATTCTTTTACTTTTGGCTAAAGAAATGTGCAGCCTAAGGTAGCATTCGTCTTCTTAAACAGCTGTGTAAAGGGAGATAACACGACTGCGCAAGATCAACATTATAACCCCGCCAGAAAATGTGTACCTTCCTCAAGAGAAACATTCTCTATGGTCCAGAGAGCCAAGGAAATGCAACACAAATGAATACAAAATCCACCTCAAGCAGCGCTTCTAGACGCCACAGTAATCCTCACAGAACCCTAGATGGCTTCAAGGATTTTTCTCCTTGTGATGTTCATGCCCTTCCAAGTCACTTGTTACATCCACTTGGGCCCTCAGGGGTCCCCTCCTGGCACAGTGTTTTATCTGAATAGATGGAGCTCATCCCCTGTCCCTCACTGGAGAGTTATGACATCTAAGATGTGGGGAGTTGACTCTGCAGTCACTGGAACTGGGATGGGGGTACTCCTGGAAAGGCATGGGGAGGGGAACGCCTTACCTTGTCTGCTCCAAGGGATGCCGAAAAAGGCTACTATGCTCTGCAGAAAATAGCTCCTAGAGGGCCCTCCCTAATTTCCTGGGGGTTCCAATTTCTAGCTAACAAGATAAGGACAAAGCAAGCAGTGTTCTCCTTGGCCAGCAGCACAATGTTATCATAAACAGAGCAAGTAGAGCAGGCAGCAAACAGGCAATCGAAGGTTCCAAAATGTCACATGCAGCATCTCTTTTGTTTAGTTCAATCACACATGACATGAAAGTTAAAACCTTATTAATAGATTTGGAAAGGAACACTATCGTTTTACTGAGTTACGGTTAAATTGATATCTATTGATTCTCATTTAAAACACTGAAAGGGGACTTTTCTATCAAAGAAATTGGTTTGCAATATAATTAAATTATAAAACTGATTTAAACCCTCTCTGGTTTTGATCAGAATAGGTGTTTTTTTAAAACTACTTTAAAAAAAGGACTGCTAATGAAAATGATCACTCGGATATTACTCTGCTTGTACCAGAGTAAAGGAAGAATAAGTTAGGAAAAAACTAGTTTATGAACACATCTGAATTCATGTAAGAACCTTTAGCTTTAAATACTTCAGATTATGACTGTAAATCACTTCCACAGCCATACTGTTAACATTCCTGCTGGGTTTATAAGTGAGCCTCATTCACTGATGTAGACAGAGCAAATGAAACACAGGTAACCGGGGTGGTGGGCACGGCGGCCTCCGAGACAGAGCAGGAGGGTCAGGAGCACATACTGGAGAGCCAGACTGCCTCGGGTTTGAATCCTGTCTCTGTCGTTTATTAGCTGTCTGTCCTCGGGCAAGTTATCTAACTTTTCTATGCTTTAACTTCCTATTCTGTAAAATGGAGATAATAATAGTACCTATACCTCCCAGAGGTGTAAATGTGCTACTATTTGTAAAGTGCTTATAATAGTATGTGGTATGTAAAGCTATAACTACTTGTTGAATAAACAGAAGGTCGTAACAAATTCCACAGGCACTGACTCCACAGGCACATTATACGTTCTGTCAACTTCCAGTAGTTAGAGAAGCTATGGTGGGGCTGTGTCAAAGCATTCATAAAGGCAGCAGATACCACAGAGCCAAGAGGCACTACAGTTTAAGCAGCAAAGCCATTCTCAACGGGCTGGGATGTGGGTAAGAGGGACGAAGCTGAAAAGCCAACCTATGGGAGACTGACTGGAAATCGAAGAGCTGGAATCAGAGCGCTTTATTTTACTCCCAGGATGGTGAACTAGAATAAAAAATATATAAACACAAAGAAACAGACAGAGCAGGAAACACAGAAACTGGTCAAAAAGACAAACCGGCAGACAGGGGGGGAGCCTGCTGTACACCCACATGCCGCTCGGCTACCAGGAAAGAGGGAAGGACGCAGCTGGAGGGGCAGCAGCACCTGGAGCCTGAGCACCCCCGCCTGCTGCGGCCCCACCCACTTCCAGCTGCAGGCGCCCCGGCTCACCTTAACCAGCAGACTGAGACCCTGTGGACTGGCTTAGGTGACTGTCTACCTGACAGGTGCCAAGGCTCACTGCTAGGTGTTCTTTAGCCCCCTCCTGGATAAGGGGGGTGCCCAGTCCTCTCCTGGCCCAATACCCTCCCCGAGTGTCAGACGCAGGAGTTACAAGCAAAGTCATCTGCAGCATTAACAGGGAACCTACAGGGCTCTACAGGCTTCTTTCTAGGCCAATGTTAATTTAACACCTCACACCAAAACATCCTATGACACCAGTAAATTCCCCAATTCTTGTCACTGTGCCCCCTTGAAGCCTGCCTCCCTGAGAGCATCAACCCTTCCCGCGTCCTCTCCCTGGTCTGCTCTGGCACCTCGGTTCTCATCTGTGCAGGTGGGATGACATCTGGGCAGCTTAACAACAGAATCAACCAACAGACCCCACCACCAGCACCCTGTGGAAGTACTAGAGGTCAGTGATGAGGGCGTAGCTGGAAAGTAATTTGTGCTCAGAACGGCTCCTTACCTCGGCAGGGGTCATTTTTCACGAGAAATTCATCCAGGGCCATCCATCCTCCACCAACACGGACCATCACTGTGCTGCGCAGGATGCGGACCAGCCGCAGCTGCTGGGAGTCCCCAAACTGCAGGGCCAAGGGGACACGGTGAGCGAGGTCCCGCACGCAGGGCTAGACCTTCCTTCCAAAGCAGACTGTATTCAGACGGAATGGCAGTTTCACGGTTTGAGGGGAATTTTAACTCTATTTTGCGTTTTTCACACAAAAAATTTAAAATATGGAAAAGCCAAAATATCAAGCTAAAGTCTGTTATCTTGACGAACTTTCTGTTGGGATAAATGGTCATGACCCTGCCCCAAAGAGGAGGGCAGAGGACAGACAAGGCATTAGCTCACTTTGATACTTTAAAAGAGTCTGCCCAAATTAAAACAGGTAATAAAGTTCTTTGTTATGCTAGTTTGTTTCCATATAAGCAAAGGCAGCCACAAGATGGATGTCAACTTCTGAATACAGTGCGCTCAAAAGTTACATGGAGAACAGCCTTAAGGAAACCCTCGCAAAGCATCATCATTATTACAAGCTTAGAAGGAAATCTCATTATCCACATCATTTGCAGAAAGAAAGCCCTAAGTCTTCTCTAATTGTGATGTCACCAGCAGAAAATTTTCTTCAGCTGACTGATTAGTGTTTATACTAAAATTTAGTTGAAGAAATTAAAATTTTAACCTACCATGCTTATTATAAATAGTTTTCAACAACCATTTTGGGATGTTAAAGCATGCATGACCTTCTGATATTTATTTTTCCTTTTTTTCTTATCTAATATTCCTACTTCCCAGCCCTGTCAACATTTGGAGTTTCCCGCTGCATAAATAAATTATTCTCTTCCCAAAATAAAGTGGCAATGAAAGAGCATTGTGCTGAGATCCTAAAAGAAAAATCAAACATACGGTTGGAGAAATGGAATACCTAAGATTATTTAATTCAAGGAGAATGTTGGGGGGGTGATAATATTTCATCACTTAGGATTTTCAAAGTTATAAAGGGGAACCATAACTTTGAAACAAGGCACAAAAATTAAAAATGCCAGAAAGGATGTTTGAGAAGGACCCATAATGAGCCTCCCTCAAAATCAACACTTGTGATTAATTCTCCACACTCCTTTGCACTGACTCAGGGCGTGGTTTATACAGGCAAGGTGACTGACAAAATATGATCCCCCACCCAAACCTTTTTTTCTTTGAAAACAAAATCAGTCCTACATCTTTCATCTCATGTGTTTTTTAGGTTTTTATATAAAGTGACTGTGACAACAGCACAGTGTGGGGTACGGGGCACTAAAATGGGGACCCAGAAATGTGAAGGAACAAACGTCCTGTCCCGGGAAGGAAGTGGCCCCTTCGGCCCCTGCAGGAGCTGCCCACAGACACTGGCCCAAGAAGTGGGAGTGGGGAGGTCCTTTGAGAGGAACTGAGGGGAAGAAGGAAATAAGGGCCTCTGTGGGATTCCAGAGGGAATCCAGAAGACATGCTTTAGTCTTACGTTACTATGCCCTGTGATTTATTTTGATTTCACTCCTTTTCCTCCCTTAATATCTTACTAAAACTCTAAAAGATTCTAACTTGCTTTTTTTGTCTGTTTTCCTTTGGGCTGCCCCTTGGCATATGGAGTTCCCAGGCCAGGGATCAGATCTGAGCCCCACCATGGTAACGTTGGATCCCTAACCCACTGTGCTAGGTTAAGGATTGAACCTGCACCCCAGCACTCCCAAGGCGCCTCCAATCCCGTTGTGCCACAGTAGGAACTCCCTAACTTGCTTTTACTGAGCTATTGGGAAAGGGAGGTTTGACCCAAGCCAGAGGACAAAGTGGCTGGGAAGCTGAGGCCAGAGTGATGAGTGTGGATGGGGTTACAGCAGCTCTAAAAACAGGGACCCACCCAAATCTGGCAGAGCTGGGTTGCCTAGGAGGCAAGACCTCTGAAGAGAATCTTAGGGGCAGTAGTAAGCTCTGTTTCCTTGTCCTAAATGGAAAATCCCTTCTGGTGACCCAGGTCTGATCTGCATTTGCTGTGTGACGGTTGGCAATGTGATCCTTATCGTCTCAGGTGCCTTGGGTAGAAAGTGAACTGTGTATTTCTGTTCCCAACACTGGCACTAACTCATCCTGGCTGGTCAGTGGAATAGAGGAGGACATCGGTGCCATTTCAAAGGGGCCCCTGGTGCCCACATGGAGTCGTTACCAAGAAGGCACAACTTTTAGGTACTACTTGGCAATCTTATACAATGTTTATTTAAAGCCAATTTGACTGTTCTTAAATTTCTTTCCATCCTTTGTTCTTCCCACTGGCTCAGAATGTTACTGTAGTTAGTGGTTAAAAAAGCAGTGCCTAGAACTTAACAGTGATTGAGGGCCTCAAATCAACTATTAGTGTTTCTGACTTTGTACCCCAAGACAATTTTACCCATGCAACTTGCTTCCATTTGAAGAAGTAGGACCCCCAGAGCTCTCAATAAGATCTAAAAGGTTAGAGTTACCAAGTGGAGTCAAAAGTATTCAATCTTCTTTGAGAGTCTAATTTGATCCCATTAGATTATGGCTGGCTTATTGGCAAACTTCAGGCTATGGCCAGATATGATTTCCATACCACACTTCTCACAGACAAGACTTTTTTGATTTAGTGTACTTTATAAAATTTGTGTTAGCTGTCAAAAGACTTGGGTGTAAATCAGAAATATGCTGTCTGTATGGTGACTTCCAAAACAGAAGGATAAGGCTGGGCTCTTTTTAGAAGTGGATGGATTGACGCCACAGCTTTAACTTTCCTTGAACTGTATGTACTACTTATAACTCAGCCCAGCATAAGATCATCATCTTCAGCCAATCTAACCTGGAATGGAAAATTTCACCTTCTTTAAAGAGACATATACATATACTTTTATCTCTTTGCTTGAGACAGCTTCACAACACCAGCCCTGTCAGCGGTTTCTCCACTTGGTAAGACAACCAGGTGTGACCCAGGCATGCTTTAAATTACATCCTCTTCCCACAGCAAAGAACAGGCATTAGCTACACAGACCATTTCCACCAAAAAGGAGAACGTTGCAAGGCACACTGTACCTGATTGCCGAGGAAGAACTATAGACAGTAAGAGTAAAGGATGAAGGGAAAAAAAAAAGAGAGAGAGAAAGAGAGAACATTTTGTCAAATTAACACTAAGGAATGAAAATCACATAATCATGTTACCAGTTTCAAGTATAACGACATACACCGACCATATTCTTACCAAGCTCCTGACACACGGATGTGGTTTTACACTCTATGTTGTTCCTGCTAACCCATTTTTCTTATTGGTAATTTAATACAGTAAAATGAAACCAAACCCAATAAGCAAGCATAAAACTGCTTGGAGCTTTATTAAGTCAAAGCTCTGGGCTGGATGGAAGGCAGAGCCACCCAATACTCTTGCTCCTTGGCCCAGAGTAGCAAAGTGTGGGTGGTTCTGGTATACTTTGAAGACGTTTTTGCTGTGCTAATGGAACCTCAATTTCCCTGTTTCTAACTCGGGTGCATGTGGGTGCCATCTGAAATGGCCATCTAAATCCTCTTTGCCAATCCTACATCTTCCTTAGGACTTCGAGAATCCTGACAAGCTGAGAATACATTTCAGGAATCCTGTCCCAGATCCCTTCTATGCCTCGACCTGGTCCCCCAAGAAGCGAAGACACAGCTCGGTTCACTGTCAGTTATGGCCTCTATGGGCAGGCTCCCCTGGGAAGATGGCTGAGCAGGCTGAGCATCCCCTGGGGCCTGGACACAGTTCCCACAGCCTCTTTGAGCCTGTGAGCCACTGAGGCGCACAATGACCAGCTCCCTGGGGGAAATGATCAGTCACTAGAAAACTGTTTCATCTTATGATAAAGGTACCTCCATTTCCTAATGACCTTGGTGAGCAGTGAAGAGAGGGTTCTGGAATGTCTCTAGACAGGGCACAATTTTCTAGATGGATCTATCTGGGGCACTAAAGCTTAGCCACAGGGCACCTCACATTTGGCACCTAGAGAAATAAGGGCCAGAGGCTGACTGCATCTCAAGTCCTACTGGCTCTGTCCCACGAGCATCAGTAGGGGAAGGTGGGATCAAGTCTGCTGTGCGTCAGGCTGCTTTCACCTGTAAGGGCTGCATGGGAGGAATGAACACCACAAAGGACTGCATTTCTCTTTCTTACCCGGTATTTATTCTCTCCAATCTGCTCCACCTGAAACCTTTTTGCACATTTGCACTGAGCCACTTGTCTTGTGACCTATTGATTACGGAAACCAAAAAAACAGAAAAGTGTAAAGGATAAAGTAAACAAAGATTTTTACATGTCTTCAGAGAAGCTCTTCATTTCGTATTGTTCAGGCGTTTCAGGCTTTTGACACATGTATTTATCTGCTATAGCGAGTCTTACTAACTGGGATACTCAGATGCTGAGTGTGAAACAAATTCCCAAGCAATGATACAATAGATTCTTCCAAGCTGCTTCAAAATTCCTTCAGAGAAAGGTGCTAATATGCATGCATTAATATCAACTGACTCATAAAGCAAACAATGAGCTGATGTGAATTTCAACCGAGGAGCCCAAGAGTTCCCAGAATTCAGCTCTGGGGTGCTCCAGCCACTCCCAAGACCAGGCCCACTGCCTCTCCCATCCCAGGGTCAACTCTATGTGCTACTTATAAAATTGCACTTTTCATTCTGATACAATTTTCAAGATGACGCCATTCTTAATTACACAGCAAGTTTGGTAGGTAAACCCCATCTTAAACATTACTTTATGTTTCATCCTTTATTGTTCCATATGAAACGCTCTCCTGGAGCCTGAAGGAGGATCTCAGGACTGAGAGACGAGTCTGTTCTATGCAGCACGGTGCCCTAGATATTCCCGGGGGCAATGCCATGCAAAAGGGGATCCCCAAACAGAAGCCCACCTCCCTACTCCCAACAGACACGCCGAAGGGCTGATAGGGTGACCGCACTCAACCACATTCAGGAAAATAGAAACCTATGGTCAAAATGTACTCAGAGTAATACAATTACTTCCCCTACCTCATCTTCAATTTTATCTGCGTCGGTTGTTGGTCGATAAGCATCCTTATTGGGATGGAGAGCAGCCACAAATTCATAGTAATCAATGTAACCATCCCCGTCACGGTCAAAAATGTCAGCGACAGCAGTCATCTCTAACTTGGTAGTAGGGAACTCTGGAGAAAATTAATCACATTTTGGAAACTTAACTAAGAAGGCTTACTTGGTTGGATAGGGGTTATATAAATACTTAAAAAAAAATGTATGTCTTGGAGTTCCTGTAGTGGCTCAGCAGTTAAAGATCCTGACTAGGATCCATGAGGATGTGGCTTCAATCCCTGGACTCCCACTGCTGTGAGCTGTGGTGTAGGTTACAAATGCTGCTGGGATCCCGCATTGTTGTGGCTGTGATGTAGGCCAGCAGCTGTAGTTGTAGATTCGACCCCCTAGGCTGGGAACCTCCATGTGCCACAGGTAGGACCCTAAAATGCAGGGAAAAAAAAAAAAAGGTATGTCAATTTTTTTTCTGAAAAACAATGCCTACTTTAGAAAACTTAGAAAATACAAAATATTATAAAGGATAAATATTACCCCAAAATGTAATACATAGAGCATGCTCAGTTTTTGGCATTTTCGCTTATAGAGTCATCCACCCTGAATGCAATTTAAAACCATAGACCTACCACCCCGTTTCCGAATTTACTTATCCACTCCACTATTGTTGCATATATTTAGATTACTTCAGATGAGTAAGAATTTGGAATTAACAGGATGAAGTTTTTCTGTGTTTAGATTACTGTCTTGGGTTCTGACAATTGTTTTCCAAAGGAAGTGTGGATATTTACAATAGCCAGAGTGGCTCATTAAAATGCAAATGGGACTATACCAACTCAGAAACCTCTGATGGCTGTACTGTCTCTAGAATAAGATCTGGTCCCTTCACAAAGGCCAATAAAGCCCCACATTAATGGATGCTTCCTACCCTTCCAACTTCACTCCTTACACCTTTGAGGTCATGACACTCCAGCCATGTTAATGTTTCCATTCCTGGAACAAGCAAGTTCATCCCCACCTCAGCACTGTGTACAGGTTCCTCTGCCTCTCTCTCTGCCCTGAAATACTGGTTGACATGGCTGGATCCTTATCACCACCTAGGTCTCAGCTCAAATATTCCCTCCAGACAGGCCTTCCTGGGCTACCATGTGAAGCAGCATGGCTGGGACATGTGCTTTGTGGTCTTGGCAAGTCACTTAACTACTCTGTGCCCCACTTATTCCTTCAGCTAAAAATAAATTAAACCATACATTTTGTAAGCTGTTAGAGAGGTGTCAGAAACGGGCATTATGAGGGATGTAAGGTACAACATGATAAATATAATTAATACTGCTGTATGTAATATAAGAAAAGCTGTTGAGAGAGTAAATCCTAAGAGTTCTCACCTTAAGAAAAAGTAGTATTTCATACTATTATATAATTAAATAGATAATTAACAAGGACTTACTGTATAGCACAGGACAATCTACTCAATATTCTGTAATAACCTATATGGAAAAGAATCTGAAAAAGAATGGCTATATATACATGTATGACTGATTCACTTTGCGGTACACCTGAAACTAACACGACACTGAAAATCAACTGTACTCCAATAAGATAAAAAAAAGTTTTTTTCTATTTCTTTGATTTGGTACCTATGAGATAATGTTCAAATCATTACGCTTAACCTTATACAGTGTTTTATGCCATTTACATCTCAATAAAACTGGAAGAAAAAAAGAATTACTAATGAAAAACTGATATTATGATTTTTAAATTTTCAAAATTTAAAAACCCTGATATTATGAAAAACTTACTTTTAAACGCTTTACAGGCATAGCTTGTTTTATTGTACTTCACAGATACTGCCTTTTATTTACCAATTTTTTTTAAACAAAGTTTGTGGCAACCCTGTGTCAAGGAAGTCCACTGGCACCATTTTTTTCAACAGCATTTGCTCACTCTGTGCTTCTGTGTCACATTGTGGTTATTCTTGCACTATTTCAAACTTTTTCATTATTGTATTTGTTATGGTGATCTGTGATCAATGATCTTTGCTGTGACTATTCCAAAAGGATTATGACTTGCTGAAGGCTCAGGTGATGGTCAGCATTTTTAAACTAAGATATCTACATTGTTTTAAAGATATAATGCTATTGCATACTTAATAGATTACAGTGTAGTATAAATGTAATTTTCATATGCATGGAGAAAGCAAAAAATTCTAATGGCTCACCTTATCGCAACATTTGCTTTATTGTGGTGGTCTGCAACTGAACCTGCACTATCTCCAAGGTATGGTGGTACTTAGAACCTTGTTAATCACAAAAGTTATCAGCTCCTTTTCTATGCCTTGAATGTGTTTTGCTTGCCATAATGTGTCAAACCAGACTTGCTTTTTTTATTCCCAGCAAAATGTTCTCTCCATCAAAACAACAGAACTCTTTTAGTACGTAGATACATTACTTCTTCCCTAAGACTATAGCTCTAACTTCAGAAAAACTATCTAGGCAGAATAGAGCCTGCTTCTACAGAATAAGTGCAAAGAATCCAGGTATGACCAGTGCCTGGAATTATGACTGGACTCACTGGATGCTAGGATGCCATCAATAAACTCCTGACGTGTTATCTTTCCATCCTGGTCCTTGTCAATTCGCCGGAAGAAATCCATCACCCGAGACTTCTTGTGATTCATCCAACGCATATACTTTTTCCTCCAGACATCAAAGTCAAAGTTGGCAAATTCCTTCAACTAGACAGAAACCAGAGGTGTCAACAAGACCCACTGTTGGGCCCTCACACCTGCCTGCAGCATTCCAAACTTTCAGACATCCAGCAAAGCCATGCGGGCCTTTGGAAGGGGACCAACGATGATACCTGTGTGTTGCCTCTTTTGTGAAGGAGCACTGTGGCTCCTTCACCTAACAAAGCCATGATTGTTTACACAAGCTGTGGTATAATGGAGCAGCGGGAGAAACAGTAACTGAACAACCACCATGGAGAGTACGGAGCACGCAGAACAAGAAAGGGTGGAGCCAGCTTTGCTTTCCTTGGCAATTTTTCAAAGGATCGTCCCCTTAGATATAAGGGCACGGATTCTGTCCCAGAAGAGAAGTCCTCAGCACTCCTCACTGAGGGGATATTGAAAGGAACTATGACCACACAGAGGCCTATGTTCTCAGGAGCTCATGTTTATCCCCCATCCTCTGAGACAGGGTGAGTTCCAGCTGGAAGCATCAAGGATCCAGTCCTGCACCCAAGCACGTTTCTTTGGGATGGTACCACAGGGAGCTAACTGCCCGCCCCACTGCCATGTGAAGCATGTGGCCCTGAGAGTCAGCAGCAGGCCAGTGCGGTGGGCAAGGCGATGGTGAGCTACTTGGACTATGTCAGTGACACAGACTCAGAATGACTTCAACAGTGCAGCAGTTTTCCCCCTGGTCTTTCAAACTCCAGAGTTGGAAGGAATGGGGAAAAAATAAAAAGCCAAAACCAAATATGCTTAAAACTCAACTGATCTACAGAAATAACAACAAAAAACACAGAACACTCACTTCTGGGCATAGCTGCTTTGATACGCACAAATAAAAAAAATATAAAAGATATTAGAGGTTTGTTTTAGAAACTAGGAAGTGAAGTACTGTATTTTTAGACTGGTTAATGATACTTCAAATAAATTTGTTTCTCATAACCTACTAAAGAGTATCTGAGTAATAGGACTATGAGAAATCACTCATTTCATAGTTGGGTAGCTTATATTTTTACATAAAGGGCTCAATAATGGTCATTTTTGTGATCAACTCCATACCTGGCAATAATTATGCTTCTGATTCTCAACCACAGCTAGGCGCTGAGGAGAGTCACACCCTAGGCTGGACCCCTCCTGGACTGGCTGGCTGCCTTCTCCCCACCACCGGGCACCAAGCCTGCTCTATTGGTTTCCTCACACCTGTCTTTTCTCCCAAGGGCCTGAAGGACAGAGTACTGACCTATACTGGTCTGTTCCTCCTTCTGAAGAAGTAGGTCAAGGCACACAGGTCATGTTCAAGGGGCCTCAGAAGGGCTGTCTTGACACAAATCCCTGCCCTGAGGGGAAGCCTACTTGGGGTGGGGGGGTAAGGGGCCTTACCTCCTCCAGCCGGTCCAGGGCATCGTTCAGCTTCCGCTGCCGCTCTAGTGCCAAGAGCCACACCTGCTGCCAGCGGGCAGAGAGCTGGTTGATCCGTGGATTTTTTGCTTCAGATTGTGAAAGGATTGGCATGGGAGGAGGTGTGGGCTGACTCAAGGACTTTCCTAAAAAGAAAAATAACCATGAGATTAGAAAAGCTTGCTTCATCGGTTCATAAGGAGAAGCTGCCATCTGTATCAACCTAGGAGAGCTTTATAATATCCAGCCAGAAACCTGGGACCTGGCAGCACTTAGCCCTGGAAGCACACTGCTCTCCAGGCTACGGATGTTCTTCCCCAGCTGACAGGGACCTGGCTCATATCGTCAATCAACTCTGTCCTACTTTAGTGATCCGAGGAACTGTCGATGGTTCTAGAGGAGCAGATTCATTTTATGATGAAATCAGTGCAGACCAAATGTAAACAGTCAGCACTGACAACCAAACAATGGAAAGGCCACTGCAACAGAATGTGCCTAACGACTCCAAAGTTTCATATCAATCTGGAAAACTGAGTCTAGTTACTGTCTGTCAGTGTAAGAAAAGTGAGTTTCAAAAGAAGATTTTTGTTCACATCCAACATGGTTTTTGAAAATAGTAAAGAAACTTCTGCAGGGCACTTGGGATGTGCCATCCTCAATGAGCAGGAAGGAAGAAACATCCTACACAGCAGGCTGAAACTTACGGCTGCCACCACGGGACTTCTCCATGAAAGGGGCATGGGCCGGCTCTATGATTTTCCTTTTGTACGTCTTGGTGACCCGGTCCACGTCAGGCTGTTTGCAAGTCATCTCCTCCATAAACGTCTATTAAACAAGAAAAACAGTTTAAGAGTTTTCTTGGACTAAGATGGAACCAGGCAACTTCTTACTAACAAGGCCCAAGCCCCTGACAGGTGGACCAACTGGAGATGCCTCTGTACAATGCCCCCCGACTCCTGCAATGAACACAGCCAAGCGAGACACCTGAAGGAATAAGACACGCCTCTGACTCCCAGGAGCTCGCAGTGCAGTGAGGAAATCAGGCAGTTAGGGCAATAAGCGGCACCCAGGGCCCCAAAGGCAGGCCTAGGATGGGTACCCACAGCCCCAGGTGGTGAGGAAGGCTGCTTAGAGGCTGGTGTCAGGGCAGGAGAAAAGGAGCCAAGAGCTGTGCTGAGGGATGTGCTGCAGGGCGCTCCCAGGGAAATCTGACAGTGGAGCGAGCCAGGGCCCTTCTACTTGCTGGCCAAGCTGAGGAAGCAGAGCAGAAGCAGGGGGAGGGCTGGAGAGGCAGGCATAAGAAAGACCCAGAAAGCCCTTGTGCTTGTGCCAGGCTAAGGGATTGGGACTTTATTTCAAGAGCAATGGGGGGTAGGGTGGGCAACCGAAGTCTTGTGATCCTGCGAAGAGACATGATCAGGTCTCTGCCTTAGAGCTATCGTTCTGGCCTCAGTGCAGGAGGCAGGTCATGGCGTGGGGTGCGAGTCAGGAAACCACTGCAGCAACTGAGGCAAAACATGGCGAGGGGCTGTGCCAGGGCAGGAGAAAAGGAGCCAAGAGGTGTCCTGAAAGTAGGACAGAGAAGACCTGATGACTGGCTCACTGTAAGGGACACAGAAAGAGGAGGAGATCAGGACACACATGAAAGGCTTCTGTGCTGGGTGACTGGGTGGATGAGGAGGGAGGAGGCAGGTGTGGAAGGAGCGGTGGGGTCGGGGCAAGGAGGAGCCGAGTTTGAGAGCTGCTGCTGGCCTCCTGCACGTCTGGATTTCAGGAGACGACGGTGCAGCAGCTGAGGCAGGAGAGGTAGAGGTCCTTGGTGTACGGGTGCTGGCTGGAGGTCAGACCAGACACAACCTCAGCGGTGCAAGGAGAGGGGCAAGAACGGAGCTTCGGGGAACAATAATATTAACAAGTGGAGAGAAGAGGAGGAATCAGCTAAGACCAAGAAGGAAGGGCCAGAGATGGGGGGAACACAAGGCAAGGGAGTGTGAAGGCACAAGGGGGAGCCACAGTGACAGAGGGAGAGGGACTGGCCTTGATGGAAGGAGATAACCTCTCAGGAGAGAAGGGGTCAGTGGAGGTAAACTCATTGGGAAGGGGGGGTACACATAGTTCCCACTATGCGTACTAATTATACACACTAAAAAAACCTTATATCCACAGTATAACTAAGCAAGATCCATGCCTGTATTCAATATAAATCATATGGTTAAAAGCCTCATCTGTCTCCTAAGGATAAATATATCGTGAAGATAGCTCAACTAAGGTTTCTTCCATTCAGTTTAGTTTGATGTATTATCTGGCCCATCTCTGGGTTCACATAAGAGATCTTCCTGAATCCAGGGGTAATGAGATCTTGCTCAGAGGCAAATCGATAAAAACAGGACGTGGCAGGCACATTTCTAAGCTGGGCCAAGACTTCCAGTGTACGTGTCCTCTGTAATCTCCCCCGGGAAAAGGACAGGCGGTCATTCCCAGGCTTATATTTTATTATAGAAGATCTGTCAGGGCAGGATGGAGGGCCTCCTGCAGGCTTTGAAGACAGAAGCTGCCAGAAGACAGAAACTGTGAGAGTGCTGTGTAGCTAAGACCCAAGGGTGGCCTCTAGGAGCTGAGAGTCAGGGAAAAAAGGGAGACCTTGGGCCTACACTGTAATGAAATGAGCTGCACCCACAACCCAGAAGTGCCTGGAGGTGACTGCAGTGTTGACCGATACCTCGATTTCAGCCTGGTAACTCCCTAGATGGGGACCCAGCTAACGCCTGCCCAGACACCCAGCCCATGGAAACTGTGAGACAGTAAGTGTGTTTTAAGCTGCTAAGTCTTAAAAGATGCTCAGCAGCCAATAAAACACAGACGCACAGGTTATAGGCAATGGGCTCCCGGGCCACGCAGGAGCCACACGAACCCACGACGCTGCGGGGTTACCTGATGCTCAGCGATAAGGGCTTTAACTCGGTCAATGTTCTGAGGGATGGGCTCCTGATCCCGCTGAATGAGGGTAGTCTCGGCCCACTGGATCCACGCCAGAAGTTCTTCCAAGAGCTCGGCATTGGCCACCAGTTCTGACAGGGCGGCTTCCAGACGCTGCTGGTGCTGTTTGGCCCATGTCAGGACCTGGCGGGAGGGAAACCATCAGCATCAGCCCTCAGTCCCGCACATCTCCAAGTGGTCAAAGCCCTTTTTATGTGATCCTAACAATGACTTTTGAGGGGAAAGACCACCCAAGCAGTCAAGAGGCTTCACTCTTACTCTTGGAGACAGAGCTGGAATAAGAAATCAGTGCTCCTGAAAGCAAAGGCGGCCTGTGACATCAGACACAGACCTTCTCTGGAAGGAGGGAGAAGACACAACGGGGCACTGGATGCACCAGCACAGACTTCCAGATCTGCACATCACCAAGAAAACTATCCCTACTAAACTGTTAACTTAGTTCTTGCTGAGGTATCCATAGGGAGTGCATGAGTCCCTCTAAGGGGGCTGGGGGAAGCTCTGCGGTACTTGACTGCTATAAACCCATCTGACAGGGCCTGTGCAGTCTTCCTCTAGAACTAGGAACCCACCTCCTCGAAGCGAGCTCGGATGATGGTGATCCAGTGTTTGATGGTAGTGATGCAGTCAGGGTGGCAGACGGCCAGGATCACCTCTCCCATGGCCACTGCGCTGGTAACATCCACTCGCTTCTCTTCCACTTTCTTCATAAATTCCTAAGCAAGATTTGCGACCAAAAACTTCAATCCTCTCTAGCAGTATTCTTAGTTTACACTGAGAGGGGAAAACAACTTCAGTGCTTTCTGACTCCCTATGTTGACATGGATCTCTAAAAGCCTGTATTTAGGGGTCTTTGGCATTTTCTTGCCAGTTCTAAAAGGTATGGGAAAGTGAGGGATTTACACAAGAATGAGTTTCTCTGCATGGATGATAAGGATTAGAGACACAGAGGCACGATCCATTTCCTGATCTGAATTAGCTTCTTTCCCTCTTTTCATAAATTCCTGTTTATATTCATTTCCATGTGTTAACAGTGTTGTTTTGAATGAATATAGGAACAGCTACAAAACACTATTTTTTTTTTTTTCTCTTTTTAGGGCCACACTCACAGCACATGGAAGTTCCTAGGCCAGGGGTCAAAATGGAGCTACAGCTGCTGGGCCTACACCACAGCCACAGTGATGCCAGATCTGAGCCGTGTCTGCGACCTACACGACAGCTCATAGCAATGCTGGATCCCCAACCCACTGAGCGAGGCCAGGGACTGAACCCAAATCCTCATGGATATTAGTCAGATTCATTACCGCTGCACAAGAACTCCCTATAGTATTTTAAAAATAACTACAACACAATTCGATGACAAAACCCGGATTAAAATCCCTTAGCGGGAGGAAGTTCCCATGCAGTGTGACTTAAAGTTTCAGCACTGCCACAGCTGTGGCACAGGGTGCAACTGCGGCTCAGGTTCAATCCCTTCCTCAAGGAACTGCCATGTGTCACGAGTGCACCCCCCACCCCCAAAAAAACTCTTAGTGGGAAACACAAAAATTAAAAAGGAAGCATTTCCCACCTCGTTATGCAGTCACACGGAGGCCCCAGGTGCTGCATTATATTCTGCAGCTTGGTAAGCAGTTCCGGGGGTGCAGATGGGGGCCTGGAACTGGCAACTAAGGAAAGTCACACAAGGCGTGTGCAGGTGGGGCGCAAAGGTGGAACAGCCCATGTTTCCCTCTAAGTAACACAGCTGTCTGACTTGTTTAAAACCAGCATGTACTATTTTTGTAAAAAACCACAAGACTGAGTAGTCCTTAAGGGGTCACAAAACCCACCAGTCACTTCCCTCTCAGTCCTGCTAAACCAGTAAGCTGGGCCCACTCTTGCTTTGTTCCTTTTCACATGAGATCTAAAGTTTCTAAGAAAAGGTTCCTTTCTGCTCGTGGCAGGGCTGCCCACACCGTGTGGGTGACAAGTGTCCCTGCACCCTGGGACTGGATTACCTTATGGGTGTCGATGAGAGACTGCAGGGCCTCTGTGTCATCAGGAAGTGCTCCCCGAAAGCGCAGTGTTTGCTCGGCTTCAGAAAGCCACTCCAACAGCATGTGGATTGTGTCCCGAAACTCTTCTGCCTGAAATAACCAAGCACAAGAGACTGAGCCTCCCTCTGGGCACAGGGGTGGCCGGAGGGGTCTGGCCTGAATCATTAGCATGTTGCGGGCACTCGAAGGCTCTATGCCACAAAATCATCTTTTGTGTAAAGACATTAACTTTGAAAACCAACTGAATCCATTATTTCCCTAATATAAACTTTGGTTTAAGTCTCAAAGAACATTTAGAACATGTCGTTGTGTTCTTTACAGGACTGGCTGGAGCTGATCTGATAAAGAGAAGAGGGTGGCTGTTCAGGGGCACCCCTCGGGCTGGCCACAAAGGCTCTGACCTGCTTCAAGGCCTGCTCAAGCCGGCTCTGTTTGGAGACGGAGAGTTTGCACACGGTGTCCCAGCGAGTGCTCAGTTCCTGGAGCTGCCCTTTCACCCACGTGGTGTCATCGCGACTGTTCTCAATCAGCTCCCGGCCTGACCGCTTTAGGACCTGAACGGTTCCTGTGCGCTTTCCCAGCTCCTTCTGGAAAACCTGGAAAAGAAAACACAAGAACTGGTTTGTCTTATGAATGGTTTGACCCAGGCAGGAAAACCAGAGAAAAAGAAGTCGTGGGTTCCAACCGCACGTCTCTCATGCACAGAGGGAGGCAGGGTGACAAGTAAGAAAGAAGCCCCCCCAGGACGTGGCTCTGAACAGGAGAGGCGTGACTGGTTAAGTGCTAACCAGAGTCCCACTCTCCTCATCTGTGAAATGGGAATTACTCTACATTAACATTTCCAGAATTGTGGCTGTTAGGAGCCCATCTGCCATACACATAATAAGAATTTGGTGTAACTTCAAGGTAAAGCTGAATACTTTGTGCTGAAGCAAGACGACGTTATGCAGCTCATGTACAGGAGTAGGTTACCCTAAATGTTGGGGTGCACAGTTCAGAAGTAGCTTAACAAGCTTCCATTTTAGGAATCAAGTGGAAATGGCTATCTTGAGGGGCTCCTGAATTTGAATTCATTTTTACTCAACTGAGAGATACAAGCAGGAAGTGGCGGGAGCCTCAAGTGATGTTTTACACATTGGCAAATCTGAATCCAACCAATTTTGGTAAATTCTTTGTGACTGATGCAGAATCCTGGCAACAGTGTGTTTACACACACACAGAGCAAGGAGCCGCCTCTCTTGACAAGCAGAGACACAGGCTCTTTGAGACCTTCTTTCAAGGAGAGCCCTAGCAGGGCAGCACGCACACAGTGAAGGACCCAACGGCTCTGCCCTCCGCACAGCCCGGATCTTGCCCCTACCTTGTGGGCATCCATGAGGTTCATGACAAGGTCCAGGTCCCCGTGCACTGGCTGGTCCTCAGCCAGCTGTGGCTCCACCTTGTACAACCAGTCGACCAGGGCCTGCAGAGCATCCATGAACTGGCCTGAAAACAGCAGGGCCTCCTCCAGCTTGTGCTGCCTGAGAAAAGCACACAAACATCACTGTTTACAGGGATTCTTTTATGAACTGCTCACTATTCTTTGAAAGGGAACACTGCTTGAACTTGATATAAGGAGGGACCGCCGTGTTAGAAATACTGTAAGGAGTGACTAAGATGTTGAGACATTTTAAACTCAAACCACTCTCTTGGAAAGATCATGCCTTATGCAGGTGACAGGTGCCCTTCTGGCACCTTTGAGTGCAGTTGTATCCAGCCGGACCTGCCCGACGGCCTGAGGTCTGTTCCATTTACATTATACACTCCAGCAGTGGGTGATGGTTCTGTTAATGGTCTGGAGCCAGGAGTTCAACTCCTAGCTCCCCTCCAACTGTGAGACTCTGGGTCGTCTCTTTACCTCCATAAACCTTAGTCACCTCATTTGAAAAATTGGGAGTACAAATAATACAGAGATGGCATAATGCTTCCATAGCATAATCGGTAGAAATGGATAAACGTACAACTCTTAGAACCAAATTGCCAGCTCTGGTGCTTAGGAGCTGAGTGAGTGTAAGGGAGGTAATAAGAAACCTCTTTATGACTGTTTCTTTCTTTCTATTTGTGTCTTTTTAGGGCTGCAACCAGAGCACATGGAGATTCCCAAGCTCAGGGTCGAATCGTAGCTGCAGCTACCGTTCTAACCGCCACAGCCTCAGCAACACCAGATCCAAGCTGCGTCTGTGACCTACACCACACCTCACGGCAACGCCAGATCCTTAACCCACTGAGCGAGGCCTGAGATTGAACCTGCGTCCTCATGGATCCTCAACAGATTTGTTTCTGCTAAGCCATGGTGGGAACTCCTATGACTGTTTCTTCATGTGTAAAAGAGGGAGAACAGTCCCCAAACCTCAGATGTTACGAGGATATAGTGATCCTCACAACGGTTAAATGAGATAATACATCAGAGCCTTTGTCCAGCTTCCAACACAAGAGACACTCGGTGAGACGGCTACTGGCATTACAAACCGGTGATTAACATAGAGAGTTACAGGTCGTCTCTTCCTTTTGGCTTGACTTTCTAGGTTTCTCTCTTTGTGACACAGTAAGGTTCAAGTTGAAAGTAAGATAATTTTTATATAGTCTATTCAAATTATTTCAGAACTCTCACTGAATTAACTGGAGACAGCAAGGTGCCACAAAACCTGTTACTGATGTACTGGCTTTATGACCATTCTATAGAATCCTGTCACCATCCTTGGTTACTTCTGAGATAACATACAGACACACAGAGGGGACACCATGCCCACCTCTCCACAGACTTGCCACAAACAGTATCCCATTTGTCTCTGACTTCACCCAGTAAGTTGTCAAGTTTCTGAGTGTCATCAGGAAGCAAGGTCTTTTCTTTCAAGGCTCTACCCGTTCGAATTGTGGTATCATACACTGGCTGCTTGCCACCAAGAGTTTTCTGGAACTCCTGTTTCCAGAAAAGAAGAAGAAGAAGAAAAAAAAAAAGCCAAAAGTTAGATGACACCGAGTTTTCTGGTGGGTATCCAGATATGGTATGAATGTCAATATTTCTTGAACTAAAATGAATTAACAGCTAACCCTGAAGAAATTTATAAGGTTTTGCTTGTGCCGCATACACCAATGGATGACTACTTCGAAAAGCCACAGTTTTCGCTGGCTACTCCCACAACCACTTTGTTTGAACTCTTACGCAAATGAGCAGGGGTCATGGTTAGACACTGTCTAGATACAAAATGGAAGCATGGCTTTCTGATCTTGACCGTTTAACATTAGCCCATTAGTTTTCTTTTGACCAGTTCTGGCATTTTCAGCAAGTGACAATCCTCTGTGAACACCAAGCTCAGGAGCTGAGAGTAGTGAACCGCACACCTTATGCTTGGAGAGCTGAAGTTTGATTTTGTCTGGGTCGTTGGATATCTCCAGTTCTGAGTCCAGGTGACTCTCTGCATCTTCTAGCCAGTCAATCAGTTTTTTCCAAGCTTCATGGAACTAAAATTACATAAGAAATAAGTTGTAACAGGAACGAACGTGCACACAACATGGCACTTTTACGTGAGCCAACAACTGTGACCCGGATGGTTCAGCACACCAGTATCTTTCTTTTACAACTTACTTGCTTTGCCCGCTTTCGGGCATCATCCAGGGAGCGTCCTCTTTCAATAGATCGCTGGACAACCTTCTCCCATCGAGACTGGACGCTAACCAACAAATTTTTGATCAGAACAACATCCTGTTTTTGGCTAAGGAACTTTAACTGATTCCCGGTTTGATCCAGCTCAATAATCTGGTCTCGATGAGCATTTACTTCATTAGCAAACACCTGAGGGGAAAATATTACTCTTTTTAAACTGGAGATAAGATAGAGGAGCATCTCATTCAATGGGTACTTTCAAAAAGAAGACGACATTGTAATGCCATTGTTACCTTGTGCTCCTCTATCTGGGAAAGGACTGTGTTTAGAATCAGGCTAGGAGGACAGGCGATGTTTAAACTCTGCTCTGCCAGAGTGAGCCAGTTGATAAATTCTTGCAGGGAATTCTGGAATTCTGTTGCCAGGTTGAGGGCTTCTTCCAGCTTTGACTAAATTTTAAGTAAAACACACACACACACGCAAAAGAAAAGTGCCAAATTCAGGAATTGTAGCTTCAAGGACAAAGGCATGAATTGTACACCAAATGAAATGACTTCCAAAAAGGAAGCCTCATTTAATCAACCCCTAAACATGCCTTGTTTGCAAAGAAGGGGAGATTTTAATGTTGGTGTCTGAAACTGAAACGACTGTGCAGGGAAAAGGAAAGAGCACAGGCTGCAGCTCATAAGTGGCTTTCTCTGCCATTCCCCACTTCCAGAGACACTCAAGAATAGGAATAAAGCCATTCAAGCCATTCAGTAAACGTAAGTGAACAGACTCTTCCGTGGTGACCTGCTTTGGCAAAGTCTTGATTTTCTTTAATGTCCTTTGAGTGGCATGAAAACAGCTAAATGAAAAGCACATCTCTGTGAGGATGGTGTTCACTGCAGTGCTCTCTAAATACGTTTTCAGAAAACATGGCACCTGAAAAAGTGCTACATCAGAATGGCAAAAAAGCAATGGCTCAGTCAGGGTGCATACTACTCTCTATGGGTACATCCCAACTCCAGAGTCTATAAGCTCCGTCCCGAGACCTCTGCCCCTGGCCCATCCACCAGGCAGGCAAAGCAGAGTAACAACAGGTTGTTCAAAACGAATATATGCAAAATATTCACAGAAAGAAACCCTATACGTATACTAAAAACGTTCATAGCTTTTTACTTTCCTTTTGGTGTTTTCAGGTTACTTTTAACCTAATCATAATGAATGTTACAAAAACCTACAGACTCAATCTAAACAAATCAAGTAGAAAAAATAAATCTACCTCAAATCTATTATAGAAATGCTAAGAATATACTGCAAGTTACTAGATGGCAGAAAATCTTTCCACATCATTTTATCTACATATTCTTTAAGAGAGCACCACACACACTTAAATGATTTTAGTGGTCCTGAAATGCAATGTTCTTGCAAAATCAGAAATAACTGTACTTGACAGCTAGCTAGCCCTTGCTCAATCAAGTTCAGCTGACCCTTGAATAACATGGGGTTACAAGAGTCGATCCTCCAGGAAGCTGAAAATCCATGTGTAACTTTACAGTCAGGCCACCGTATCCACTGTCCTGAATCCCAAGATTCAACCAAGTGGGGATTGTGTAATACTGCAGACAAATTTACTGGGAAAAAAAAAATACTGCAAATAAGTGGACCTGCACAATTGAAACCCAGTTGTTCAAGGGCCAAAACTGTATTTCTCGAAGCAACCTGCTCCACTGCTGGGAAAACTCTCTAGAAACTTTCTGATTACGTGTCAGAATCTCCCTCGATTTCTTTAATTAGTCTTAGTTCTCCATTCGGCAGGAATTATAGAGGAGCCTCATCAAAGAATTAGAACACAGCCATACTCTCAGGCCCTCTGCCCATTCTTTGTATAACAAAGTTACCAGATCCCACACTAGAAGAATTCTATCAAATTAATGCTCCTCTCAACATTTTTATGAGTATGTGGTTTATTTCCTTCTGCCCATTAAAAGTTCATGATGACACCGTTCATGCCTTTACTGCTTCCAGTGTACGCCTAGCATAGTGCCTGGTACATGCACGACTAGCATCTATCTGTTCAATGGATGTAGCCAATGGATTTGACCACGTATTTTACGTTTTATCTACCTAGTACAGAAACTCTGTGCTCATTAAAAAAAAGCAATGTTTTGGGGTAAATGCCTTGATCTCTGATTACTTTTCTTTTAAAGAGAATTTGATTTTTGAGGAAGAGTAGGAAGAAGCCATACAGTTTTCTACTTCTGAGTTTTAGTAAATTTTTATATTGCACTTACACTAGAAAGGAATTATTAGTGATACACCCTGTGTGCTGTTCCCAACCTCCCAAGTCACCAACTACCACAAAACCCGTTTTTAAGTAGGAACACAAATCAGTAATTAATATGGAATATACAGTCCATCACTGAGCAGTTACAGGCAGTAATGCTTTAACTGGTAGATGCAGAAAGGGAATGCAGTATTGTAAGAGCAAGTACTGGCAGAAACTAGTAGCATCAATGCAGCTTGACATGGATGGAAAAAAGAAATGAAATGGCAAGAAGATGGCTCGATTAGCACAAAGCCAATTCTGAGGATATTGGTTTTGCTAGCTTCTCTTACAATATAAGGGGGTCTTAACAAAATCTGCTATAGAAACTAGATGATAACTGCATGCAATCACTAAACCAACTACACTAACTCTGAATTTTGCAGTGATACCTTTCTTTCTTCCATCTTACTGCTGACCACATGCCACTTCTGTTCCAAGAGTGCCACGCTCTGTTCTGTCTTTGAGCCAGACCCAGAATCATCGCGGCTGAGAAGCATCAGCCTGCCCTTGTCCAGTAGCTGATTGTAAGTCTCCTCCTTGGCTTTGAGCTGGGAATAGAGTTCCTATAAGAAAAGGCAAGAACGACATCAATAATGCCAATTTCCTGAAAGACACCCATACACAGATTTAGGTCTCGTTTTGATGAAAATTCTTTCTTATGGATTCAATTCAACTACTGAACAATTACGGAATGAAACCCACCACTCCTCCCTAACATAAAAATAATTTTGTTACCAGAATTTTTTTAAGGATCAAAAATTTATTTCCTCTTTTCCTGAGGGATTTGCCTAGAAATTACATTGCCTTTATTGAAATACTGTCAGTTTCTACTGGATTTCCTTAAATCCTTCCTAAGTAGTCCTTTTCTTAAATACGACATCTGTTTTATTATGTATTTGTCATCTTGATGCTCTCACCGTCAAATCAATATTCCTGTGCAGTGAATCCAATTAACTAGAAATTTACCAGCTCACCAATGTATTTCTGGTCGACTCTTCCCTGTCGTTACTGCTGCCTATTGTAGGGTGTTAAAAGCCTGTACAGAGCAGCAATCCCCAAGTACTCAATTGTCAGTGAAAATGTACTACCTGGTTGACTCCCAGATACACGTATCTCTGTGGATTCAGAAAGGAGCTATGATTAAGGGATGCTCACGCTCAATTTCAAGAAAGCTATTACCATGTGTGTATCAAGCTGTTCCCTAGCAGTTTCTGGAAGTCCTCCTGTAGGCTTGGATGCTGAAAGTTGGGTCTCCATTCTAGTCAGTTCCAAGAGGAAATCTTCAATTTCACTGTGGAAACCCTGGGCCTTTTGAGAAAAGACATCGGGGAAAGTCAGTAGTCAATTTCAATGGTAAACTTTCTAAAGACCATATGAGGAATCTCTTGAGGGAGGAACTTTGGGCTGCTCTCAGGCAGGGTTGTTCTGGTGCTGGATGTGCAGGGGGCCAATATATTTACATATTTTTAGAATCAAGCAAAATCCTTCAGACCTCGCTGTAAGATACAGGTATCTGATATAACCTGATGAACTGACTGACTAAGGCACTTTGAGTATGGATCTGGAAGGACCTGACCTGATCCAAGAAATAACTGAAACGGTGACCAAGGTTTGTTACAACAAAGATCTACTAACTTTGAATAGCAGACAAAGGGACCAGGCTACCAACTAATTCAAAAAGGGAATTCCTGCTGTGGCTCAATGGTAAAGAACCTGACTAGTATCCATGAGGACGCAGGTTTGATCCCTGCCCTCACTCAGTGCTGTAAGTTGTAGTGTAGGTCATAGATGTGGCTCAGATCTGATGTGGCTATTGCTGTGGTTGCAGCAAAGGCCGGCACCTCCTGCTCCAATTTGACCCCTAGGCTGGGAACTTCCATACAAATGCCATGGGTGTGGCCCTAAAAACAAACAAACAAACACACACACACACAAAAGAGAGAGAAGACAAACTAATCCAAAAAGAACAACCCAACCAAAAGCTGTTCTTTCCAGACAAGTTCCAGCACAGAAATGACCTTCTCTCAATGCAGAGGGGGTTCTACCCTAAACCACTGTCCTTTCGTTGACTTAAGACAGGCTTTCTTCCGAAAATGCCATGTGCGTAGCTCTACCCATCTTGGACCGTGCATGTACCTGCTGCAGTGTCGACTGAAGCTGCTGCTCCCGCTCCTCTGTTTTTTGTAATACTGACTCCCAGCACTGGTTCATTGTTTCCAAACGGCTCCTTAAGCTGCTGGCATCATCTCCAGCGCTAGATTCAAGAAGCTCATTGCCAGCTTTATTGACTGTTTCCACCGTGGCTTGATGGGCCAAAACATCATTTTTTAGAACCTAAGAGATGTTGGGCAACATAATTTATCTTTAGAGATATCATTAAGCCTGGTTCCCTAAGGTGTGCACACCACCAAAACACTTTGGGTGGCAGTACCTGGTCTCAAACCTATAGGCTTAGAGATGAAAAATGAAAATACTTACGTGGTGCTTTGCGAGCTCAACTTCAATGACTTTTGGGTCTCCGCTTATCGGTCTCTGAGCATCTAGCAACTCTTCAGTGTGAGTCAGCCAACTCATTAGCTCCTCTAAGGCATGCTGGAACTGGCCAAGGGCCAAGAGAGCACCTTCCAGCTTATGCTACTCAGAAAATGAAATAAAGGGAACGCTTGTTAGGAAATGAGAAAACGGCAGACAGTAGTCCACTCATGTCCCCTCCCACGTGCCTTACCTGTCTGTGAGCAATTTTCTCACCCAGGTTCTCCCAGAGGTGTTTGAGTTCCGTCAAGGGTTCTCGTATAATGTCTCTGTCCGTTTCATCGGTAGCTTTCTTTAACATCAGTTCACCCTGGTGATTGAGTTTCTCCATCTCAATTTGCTGCTGGTAAACTTCCACTTTGAATTCCTGGCAACGACATACTGAATGTTAACATCAAGCCAAGTCTTTAAAAACTAAAGAGAAGCAACCCTTCTTCAAAAACCACTCCCAGGTACAAACCTTCATTTCATTTAACTGATCTTTAACAGTGTTGAGGTCAGTGCCGACAGGGGGCATTGTGCAGAGTTTAATCACAGTGTTATCTAGCCAGTCGAACATAGCCTAAAATAAAAATACAAATAAACAGTCAAAAACAAACACACGAGGACTCCGGAGACCATTAGCATGATCTCTGCTAATACAAGCAGAGATGAATACTGTCCAAAATAAACTACAATCTGGAAAAACTAAATATGAAAAAAAAGTTATATTTTCATGGCTAGCTAGCAAGGTCAGGGTGTGCCCTGGGTCCTGTGCCAAGCTGTGCTTCAAGATAACCTGGGTTTGGAACCTCCTAAAGCAACGACTTTGACAGCCAGGCCAGCCTCACTGTATAGCCACTGTGAGGATAAATATTATGAGAACATGATGAAAAACATGGCAAGCAGAGCAGAAATTCCAACGTTGGAACTTCTAGCACTGGAAGTGGAAAACTTTGGCTGGCAATACAGGAGCAGCAATGTCTTAAGTTTGGGAATGCTGTAGTCCTGTGAAGGTGACCCATTCTTATGCTGGATTCAGATAATGACAAAGAGACCACAGAACCTATATTTCCGTGGTGGTCACCTCGTGGCCTCTCACCTGAAGAGTGTCCTGATACTGCACAGCAGCTTGCATGGCATCCTCGAGCTTTTCCAGCCTCTCTCTCCATGTTTTGTTTAAGTTCTCCCAGGCATTATTCATCTAGGGGGAAAAGAGTCAATCACATTCTCCAACTAACACCACTCTTAGAGCGAGCCCACTAACATCCCCGTCTGAAGCCCCTGTCCGTTTCTCCACACCTCATCAATGCTCTTCTTCACTTCTGGCTTCTCAGTTTCTCCACAGGCAAAAATCAAATCTGCTCCAAGGATTCGAATAAACTCCAGCTCCTCATGCAGACCATCTGTCTCTTCCTTAATAGTCTGCATGTAAATGAAGAGAACATAAGCCAAAACAGAAAGCAGAACAGAACTTCCTAAACTTTGCAAATGTAATCCATATCCCCATCAATAGCAGATGTTGAACAGAACTGTCAATTTCATTAAAGCCTTTTTTTTTTTTTCCCGTGGCCACACCTACAGCACATGGAAATTCCTGGGCCAGAGATCGAATCCAAGCTACAGCTGTGACCTACGCCACACTTGCAGGAACATCAGATCTTTAACCCACTATGCTGGGCACTGAACCCACGCTGTTGGAGAGACAATGCTGGATCCTTAACCAGCTGTGTTACAGTGGGAACTCCACTGAAGTCTTTTGATGTTCTTAATACTTCACTCATGAAGCTTCTGGTTATTTTTCTCATATACATATATTTATACATTAATAATAAATATATAAAACAGTCTTGAGAAAGGTGCAATGAGCTTTAATAATTTACCAAAGGTCCAAGGAGATTACAATCTACCATCAGGAGTCTATTAAGAGAAGTATGTCTCAACATGGATAAGATAATACAAGTCACAATTTTTTTTTTGTCTTTTTAGCTATTTTTTGGGCCGCTCCCATGACATAAGGAGATTCCCAGGCTAGGGGTCGAATCGGAGCTGTAGCCACCGGCCTACGCCAGAGCCACAGCAACGCTGGATCCGAGCCATGTCTGCAACCTACACCACAGCTCACGGCAATGCCGGATCGTTAACCCACTGAGCAAGGGCAGGGACCAAACCCGCAACCTCATGGTTCCTAGTCGGATTCGTTAACCACTGCGCCACCACGGGAACTCCACAAGTCACAAATTTAAGAGCTGAGAGATGAGCATAACAGGAATACCAGGCTATATAATCTTAAAGAAAGTCAGTTCTGTGCCAGATCCTAAAAACTGGTGCATGGTCTGGCAATGACAGGGGTGGGGAAATGGAAAATAGTTAAAATACCAAGACTGTCTTGGCTTGCCCAAAATGGACAAGAGGCGATGAGACATGCATTTAGTAAAAATTGGGCTCCCCAAAAAGACTAGAAAAAGGTTAAGCCAAAGCAACAGTTGTTATTTCTGCATGATGAGTCCAGAATTTAATTTCTTTTCTACTTCCTATGTCTCTATATTAAAGAAATTTACTTGAGAAACAAGGTACATTATAGTGAGGACAAAATTCTGAAAGCAAAACTGGATTTTTTTGCTCCCCCCCCACCTCCCGGTTCAGGGCTGCATCCTTGGCATATAGAAGTTCCCAGGCAAGGGGTTGAATTGGAGCTACAGCTGCTGGCCTACACCACAGCCACAGCAACTCAGAATCAGATCCACATCTATGACCTACACCACAGCTCATGGCAACACTGGCTCTCAGACCCACTGAGCGAGGGCAGGGATGGAACACGCATCCTCATGAATACTAGCTGGATTTGTTTCTACTGCACCACAACAGGAACTCCAAAACTGGATTTTTAAAGCACATTCTACTAATCTGAATTGCTAAATTTAAAACTGATAACAGAATTACTTTTGGGTGATGGATCTGCTCTATATCACAGCTGGTGGGGGCTGTACATACTTTATACAAGTGGCAAAACTTGTACATTAAAATAAATCTACCATGATGACCAGCTGCCTTTTTTTTTTTTTTTTTTTTAAAGTGTAAAAAGGCTACTTAAAAGAAATTGAACTCTTAAGGCACGCAGTCTGGCTAAACAGATAACACAACACACTTGGACAAAGTGCTTTTCTAGAGGATGAACACAGGGTTTTGCTTCTTTCTTACCTCAGCAGCTTCGACCTGCTGCTTGATGATGGATGGGTCAATGCCGGGGCTTTCCAAGTCGTGGACAATGTCCTGGGTGTCTCTGATGGTGGTCAGGAGAGCTGCCATGTCATACCAGAACTTCTCCGCTAGCTCAAGGACATCAAGGAATTTAATTTCTCGCTCTTCAGCCCGAGCTTTGATGTCCTCCCAGAAGAACACCATTTGATCCAACTTGTCTTGGATTTCTGAGGGGGTAAAGAAGAGCGAACGGGACTTCTCTAAGGACTTGAAATCAGCCTCATTAAAAATTACATTTAATCCTCACATTTTCACAGAAATAATACTTAAAAAAGCTCTAAAAATTTATAACTGAAACATAGTTTTCCACCTTAGCTTTATTATTATCTTCATATTCTCATTTTCCACTTATGTGGGTCTCTCAAATAAAGCGATCACAGAGGTAATCTAGAAATGAGTGATCATCTGTTATAAAAGTACTGCTAAGACATAAAACCCCTCACTTACAAAAGGGGCTGAGATGAGGACTCTATTTCCAGTGTTCTGGGTTGAACCTGCTATGTTTCCCAATGGAGAGTGTTACAAAAGGTAGTTATGTTCTACCCACTATGGGTGCTGCAGTTTACTCATATTAGGGGGGTAAAGGAGCATTTGTTTTCTGGCCTGGGAATCTAACTACCAATTGTAACCTTGTTTCAATGGGGAGATGTGTTCTGAATTCTAAATGATTTCCTGGAATTCTCATTACTTGGGTACTGCCTTTGCAATCAGTGAAATACATTTGGTGGGATGCTGGAGGTAACCAGAGCCTAGAATTTATTCTTTTTTTTTTTTTTGGTCTTTTTAGGGCTACGCCTGCAGCATATGGATGTTTCCAGGCTAGGGGTTAAGTTGGAGCTGTAGCTGCTGGCCTATGCCAAAACCATAGCCATGCCAGATCTGAGCAGCATCTGTGACCTAAACTACAGCTCACGGCAATACCAGATCCTTAACCCACTGAGCAAGGCCAGGGATTAAACCTGTATCCTCATGGATACCAGTCAGATTTGTTTCCCCTGAGCCACAATGGGAAATCCAGAATTTATTGCATCGATTAAAAAAAAAAAAAAAAAAAGATTAATCAAGCACCTTTTGCAGCCAGATCCTTGTCGGCTCCCTGAGATCGCCCAATGAGCTCTTCTCCACGGCGCTTCAGGGCCTCGAAGGACGGCTGCAGCTTCTCCAGCTCCACCGTTGCACTCTTGTTGTCACTGATGCATTCCCTGATCTTGTCTACTTCAGCAGGGATCAGTGGTGGCATACGCAGGCGAGAGGAAAGATTCTCCAGAGTCTCCAACATGGGCTCGATTTTATCATGGAACTAAACACACGTCAGACCATTAGCCATCACAGCAGTACTTCCTCACACTTCCAAGATAAACGTTGGGGAGTAAGACCAACGTATAATCTACTACTGTTTAGGATAAAACCTGTGCTCAGCCTAGCCCAGTGGCTGCCAAGTGTTGGGTCTAGCTGAGAAACTACTTGGGGCATAGTACACCAGAGTTGGCCCATCAGAAAAAGTTCACTGTTTAAGAATCAATAAGATGTTACTTAACATACCAGAAATCAACTCAAATCATTAACGCTATTCCAACTAACATGATGAGAAAGGGACAAGACTATGAAACCAGTGAGAGTCAGTGTGTCAACACCTCAGATGACAGCTGCATGCAACAGATTAGACCAACAAGTTAGAGTTCCTCCACCAACTGTGCAAATGGATGGGGAACTCCATACACTACATGAAGTGGAGTTTAAAAGTATCAATGGCATGCAATTTGACAACCCATCAGATGTAATCGTGAGAACGAAAGTTGGCATGGTGAAAGGTAGTTAAGGAAGGTCAAAGCTAACCTTATTCTCAAAGAACAATCACCCTTTGTACTTTTCTGGTACTTTGAATAATGTGTCTATAATTGTAAAATTGTAATTTAAAATACGAAGCAGAGAGTGGAGAAAAAGAAGCAAAATAGTTAAGACTGCCCCCTAAAAAAGCTATCTAAAGCCAACTCTGGATTCATTCATTAGAATAAGGCTTACCAATTGTTAAATGTCCCATAGGAAATAACATGGTCAAATTTCCTTAACAAAATCCCTTCCCATCACGCCCTCATTTCAAGGTTTAGCCCCAAATGAAATTGGCATAATAAACTGCACTAATGAAATTTATTCCACTCAAGTTAAGGGACATTTCTTTATAAGTAATCCTTTCAAGTCTCAGCTTCATAAGAACACCCTAGTCCCAACAGGGGTAGGTTACCTTACCTCTGTAATCTGTAATGGTGGGCGCGGTCAACACAACAATGAAATGTGACGATGTGGGGAAGACAGGAGCAGGCAGCAACAACACAAAGTAACACATTCCACAATGTGAGTGAGAGATGGGACGGAAGGTGGGGGGAGAAACTTGAGTAAGTACAAATATTAACCAAGAAAACTGACTAAACATAGGAATAAAATACCCAGACATAACAGTAATATATTAGTTGAAAAGTATGTAGTTACATGCTGTAAACTCCACTGCTGGGGGTTTGTTTCTCCTTGGCTCTAACTTCTCTCTTAGTCAAGCATCTTTCTCTGAACTAGGAGTAAGCTGGTGGCCTCTTGAATAAGAGAACAAATGTGCTGTCTAAATCCCCAAAGCAACAGGCCCAATAGCCATCTGACTTTTCTTGAGGCTTTTGCTGCTTCAAGATGAATTTACCCAAAACTATCCCTGCTTAAAAGGTCATCACAACATAGAGTTTCCAAGGAAACCATCAATAGGTAACATATACTAGTCAAGATGCATTTCACCCTCCTCATAGTTGTCAGTAAACCAATGTTCCCTGGAATAAAACTGCAGAAGACAAAGGCTTCCAGTTGGCTGAGGATGGTGTTTCATCAGCATGCTGGTCTGGACATGCCTGAGCACAGGGGCATTCCAACACAGAGCCTCTTGCTTAGACTCAAAGACAGCTGAAGGTTATCTGAGTTTAAGACACACACGTACCTGAGCTGACTGGGAAACAGCCTCATCCAGGGCCAGGGCCCGCTGGCGCACCTCCTCTTTGATTTGGGCATATGTATTTTCTGCTTTCTGGTATTTTTCTTCCACCATTTCCCCCTCTTCAGGGTTTAACTCCTTTAGTTGGGGGCCTATCTTTAGCAGTTTATCAATATGAGGTTTGTGTTCAGCAATGGATTCCCTTAGTTGCTATGTGAAGAAATATGGGTTAAAATGAGCATTTTTATACCAGCTTGTCTGCTTAAAGTACTTTGATCAGAACTCATGCCAACTGAACAAACTGAATTACTGAAACCCAGGAAGTCCCAACATCTCACCATTTATGGAGGAGAAAAGAAAAAAAAAAATCGAAGTCTTGGGCTCTGACTCTAATTCTCTTAATTTTCAAAAGACAATTCAGATGATCTGCCACCCAGGAAGCCTTCCCAGACACATCCTCTCTCACTCTCAGCCTGCAATATGAATGTGTCCCAATGTTTTCTGTACTCATAAACACTTCCATGTACCACACTGCAATCTGCGTGCCTTAAGGTCTGTCTCCTGGGAGACACTGAGCAGGCCAAGCTATGAAGAACATTTCTGGTAATCCAACCACTCCTTAACTTTACTGCTCCCTACTTCCAGTTTACGTCCTTCCCTTTACAGGAATAGAGATAGGATAAGCACACGCCACAAACCACAAATAAAACAAACATTAAAAAGCTGTCTTTGATGGCAATAGCATCAGTTGGAGTGTCTAAAGATCTCCCTTTCATCTTAACTCTCTGCAGTGACTGCTTTCTGACATTCCTGAGTGGAGGCTCGCACTTCGGCAGGGGCCTAACCAAATGGAAAGGGCCCCCCAACCACATTCCAGTCCAATGACGCCCCACTGTCCCTGGGAAGAATGTTAAGCTCCCTTGATTTTCACGTGGTGTTGTTTACTTCTGCAATAACCAGCTTCCTGACATTTCCATAATCATACTCTCTAATTGATTCATATTAAAAAACAAAGGAAATAATCCCAATACGTATTTTTATTGTGCGAGGAAATTCTCATGGGTTAAGAATTTTATAACACAGACTTACACTCGGTGGGTACTGTTTTTGGATAAACCGTGGAGCCCATTTTCAGGTCTGCGATTAAATAAAGCGCAGCCTGCTCCTTACCCTCATTTCCTCCTGTTGATGCCTGAGCTGTTCGTGATCAATGGCCGGAGGAGGCAACTGTGCTATCAGTCCCCGAGTTTCCTCAATCCAGGGGCTGAGCTCCTCATAAGTTTCCCAAAACTGGTTCACCAAGACCTGTGCTCGCTCCAGGCGGGCGTAACGCTCTGAATTGAGCAGACTAATGGCTTCGTATTGCTGTATTAGAGACTCTGTCTTTTCCTATGACCAACAAAAAAGGGGTTAAGTATTACTACCAGTATGAATCCTGCTTTAAAGAAAAAAATGTAGTATATACACACTAAAAACGTTAAAGGAATACATACTAAAATCTAAAAAATATGGATTAATCTAGTAAGATTACAAGTGATTTTTATTTTCTTTGTATATAACTGAATTTTTAAACTTTCCTACCATACATATGTTTTTCTATAGTTTTTTAAAAAATGAAAGTAGTTTCAAAAACAGTAAAATAGGAGTTCCCGTTATGGCGAAGTGGTTAACAAATCTGACTAGGAACCATGAGGTTGCGGGTTCGATCCCTGCCCTTGCTCAGTGGGTTAATCATCCGGCGTTGCTGTGAGCTGTGGTGTAGGTCGCAGACGCGGCTCGGATCCAGCGTTGCTGTGGCTCTGGCGTAGGCTGGCAGCTACAGCTCCGATTCGACCCCTAGCCTGGGAACCTCCATATGCCGCGGGAACGGCCCAAGAAATGGCAAAAGGGAAAAAAAAAAACAAAAAAAAACCAGTAAAATAGCACAAGCACAACATAGCAGAATTAACCTTTCAGTGAATACCTTTTGCAATTTAGGCAGTATTATAACAAATCAGCTTGAATAAATATCTCAGGGACTATGATGACATATTTGCTCATCCAGTTTCATTTGGCTTTTTTCCTCTGATAAACATCTCCACAAAACTGGCACTTAAGCTTTGTATGTTTAAGATGAGTAGCTCAATTTATGAAGATTTCTGAGGAAATAGCGGTTACCCATACTGTTTGTAAAAAAGAAAAAATGGTATACAAACGGACTGTTGGCTGATTCTTTTAGGAAGGGGTAACGAGAGGAATTCTCATTGTAGCTCAGCAGAAACAAACCCAAGTATCATCCATAAGGATGTGGGTTCAATCCCTGGCCTTGCTCAGTAGGTTAAGGATACAGCGTTGCTGTGAGCTATGGCGCAGGTTGCAGATGCTGTTTAGATCTGGCATTGCTGTGGCTGTGGTGTAGGCTGGCAGCTGGAGCTCCGATTTGACCTTAGCCCAGGAACTTCCATATGCCAAAGGAGCAGCCCTAAAAAAAAAAGGAAAAAAGAAAGAAAAGAAAAAAGAAATGAGTAATGAGGAGTCCCCATTGTGGCACAGCAGGTTAAGAACCTGACTGTAGCAGCTCTGGTTGCTGCAGAAGTACAGGGTTGATCCTTGGCCTGGCACAGTGGGTGAAAGGATCCAGTGTTGCCACAGCTTGGATCCCTGGCCCAGGAATCTGCTGTGGTGTGGCCATCAGAAAAAAAAAAAAAAAAAAAAAAAAACACAGAAAAAAAAACACAGAAAAAAATGTGTAGTGATTGTTTAGAAGGACTTAGAGCAGGGATTAACATCTGCAGATGGTTTGAAAACTATCTATCTACCTGGAAAGGTAACCCAAAGATAACTCATTATAGATTGAGGATGAGCAGCAACTCCTCTGTGATAATGAAGGTGGGGAGAGTTCCCATTATGGTGCAAAGGAAACAAATCCAACCAGTATCCATGGGGATGTGGGTATGATTCCTGGTCTCACTTAGTGGTAAAAGGATCTGGCATTGCTGTGAGCTGTGATGCAGGTCACAGACTTGGGTTGGATCTGGCGTTGCTGTGGCTGTGGGGTAGGCCAGCAGCTGTAGCTCTGATTCAACCCCTAGCCTGGGAACCTCCATATGCCACAGGAGCAGCCCTAAAAACCAAAAAAAAAAAAAAAGAGAGAGAGAATGTGCAATGTATTTCACATTATTCACATTTCAGTATGGCTGTGAGGCTGCTTAGAGACATTTGTGAATGCAGGGTTAGGAGTTCTGAATTCCCCAGAACATCAAGTTGGACCTAAATATCACTATCAATAAGAGGGAAAAGGGAGTTCCTGTCATGGCTCAGTGGAAATGAATCTGACTAGCATCCATGAGGATGCAGGCTTGATCCTTGGCCCTGCTCAGTGTGTTCAGGATCTGGTGTTGCTGTGAGCTGTGGTGTAGGTGACAGACGCAGCTCGGCTCCCTTGTTGCTGTGGCTGTGGTGTAGGCTGGTGGTGACAGCTCCTATTTGGCCCCTACCCTGGGAACCTCTATATGCTTCAGGTGCAGCCCTAATAAGACAAAAATAAAAAAATTAAAAATAAAAAAAATAAGAGAGGAAAAAAACTTTCTTGAATTATTGTTTCACAATTATATTTCTAATTCACCATGATCAAGATAAGGACAGTATGATGAATTAGTAAGTGTAATTTACCTGTAATAGAGCTTTTTGCTCCTCTCCACATGTGCCAAAGATTTCACCACGATGACTGAAGAGTTCATCCATGGAATCTTTGTGTCGAATAATGTCAATGGAGAAAGCCTTTCAAAAGTAAACTGCAGTTAAGTCAAGGAGTACAAGACCCTGAGTCTGTGTTAGTGGAAAGTTAGACATCGCCTAGGAAAAATTCTTTGCTTTGATAAGGCCGTATCAAAAACTGTTCTTATAATGTCTGACACTTTTCCTACTTCATATCTGCAGTGCTTATCTTTAAGTAGCTTACAAAAATATCTTCCCTCCTGAAAAGCCAGCAGAAAACTGCTACCTGTTCTTTCCTGGATAAATGAGCCTATTCTTCCCTTTTCACAAGGCAAAAATCTCCTCCTTATCCTAACCAAGTATTTATAAAAGGAGTTTCTATACACCACCATGACACTTGCCTTGGGACAGTCAGAAACTCTCTCTTAGTCACTCTAAACTACTGATGATTCTTCTAGCTCAGGACACAGTGACAACACGTCGGTGTTACACTTACCTTCTGTACCTGCAGCTGAGCTGTGGTCTGGTCCTGTTCCAGGCGAATTGGACCCAGGGCCATCAGTTTCCGTTTTGTTTCAGCAACCCAAGCTAGCTCTGCGTCAGCAGCTTGCTCATACTAACAGACATATTGAAGAAAAATGGAAATAGTACAGCCAAGGTCGTCCTCCTTAGAATTCTAATTTATTCAATACAGAAAGGCCTAGATTTTCAGTAATACAGTTTACATCTCACCAAGCAAAGCCAAAATTGGTGAGAATTTTATAAAATCCCAAATCAAGATGCAGCCAGTTTAGAGTCGATTATTCTTCAACAAATATGAGTTGGTCCACTTTCAACTTCTTTAGAAAGACGTAAAAGAACCCAGTTAGTGGTTCTACAGCTAGAAACAATGGATACCAAGACCCTTCAAATGAAATATACTTCTAATGAGAGTGCTTTTAGGAGGCTATGCTCTCTTTCTGCTAATGCTCTTTTGCATACATACACAGTAGTTTTAGTCCCATATTTATATATCAACCTAACATGGCAGCAGACAGGGGCGTTAAGGTAACCTGGAAGTACTCGCTCAGCTGAAGAAGCATAAGACCCCAGAAGAACATCAAACCTTTAAATGGAATGCAATAGTATCAACAACAACAAAACCTAAGAACATGTTCTATGTGGCCGATGTTTAATGAGAGTTCCTCCATCTTTTATGTCTTCCCCTTCCACATTGCCAAATTACACTAATAGTTAAAGAAAAGTAAGTTCCCAGGCATGATATATGTCATAGCGAAATTATCTGGCCAAGGTCAGGATATTAATTATGATACACTGGGGGTGGACCTGGAGTCCGTCAGAGCAAACTTCTGTGTGGTTCAGAAAGCATTCACTTATCACTGTGAACCCAAGGAGTCATGTTATATTAATTTATTTTTTGCACCATGACACATTAGTAGGTGCAAATCTAGCTACAAAGAAAAAAAAAAAAAATAACTCTTCCAGAAAGCAAGGAAGAGAAAAGACTGAGGGAATGTGACACCTGTGTTTACCGGGGGGGTTCTATTTTGGATGGCTCTGCTATTCTGGTTAGCATATTTGATCGTAATTACAGTTCTTGGTTCAGTCCCTTCTTCCATTTAACAGATGATTATGTCAAACTAAGACTGTGATGCATTTGGACATTTGGATCTAGATATCACCCACCCCCATCACTACCTGCCCCTTTGCACGGCATTTGTGAGGAAAGGGCTCACACACACTCTTTTCCAAGCTCTTCTCTACTCAAAGGAGTCAAGTATTTTAGGTCACACCAAGATCCACCCTCACCCACCCTGACCTAATCACTTCCCACCACCGAAATAATTTGTTGCATCAGATAGAGCTTGACCTCCTTATTTCTATTTCTGAACCTGTGTTGATATGGGTCATAGTTTATACTTCACACACATATCCCCACTGCCTAAAATATTAATGCAGAGGTGTTTATAAAGATTACCTGTTGTGATCTCTGAATAGCAGCATCAATTTCATCCACCCTTTGTCCAACAGTGTCACTGACCAGCTTGTACTGCTCGTTGGCATCGGACACAAGTTTATCCAGCCCTTCTCTGGCTCTCCAGGGCACCAGCTCTAAGAGCGCATGGCTCACCTCATTCACCGTGTCCAACACCAGCCTGTGCTCCATGACCTCCTTCTTCAGCTCCTAAGGAGGGGAGAAAAGTTTTCAGGCCATCCCTTGCTAAATTAAGCCCATCAGCAGCTGTGCTGGGTGGAAATCGCTCTCTCTACCACACATCCCAGCAGGCCTCTGACCTCCTTCCTTCACTGATTTTTCTCTTGTCTCAGATTTTTCAATCACTGCACAGCCTGACTTTGGGCTCAGCTGCTGCTCAGAACTGTCTGCAAGACTTCTTGAGCCAGACTGTCTCTGGGTAACACGAATGGTGCTTCTTGCTTTTTTCTCCTAACTTCAACCAAAATGATAAATAACGTTCTAACCACAGGCATTTACCTCAACAAGTACTTAACACAGTATTTCTGTGCATCTGGAACTGCATAAGATCTTACAACAGAACAACATAACCATGAAGTACTCTTTTAGAGAATGAATTATGATGGTAAATTCTAAAATGTTACATATGCGGCCTAGCAGTTAAGGATTTGGCTTTGTCACTACTTTGGCTTGGGTTCGATCCCTGGCCTAGGAACTTCCTGCATGCTGCAGATGAGGCCAAAAAAAAAAAAAAAAAAGCTACATATGCAGCAAGCTTTCTAGGGTTTTGAGATTTTTCTTTTTTCTTCTTCAGATCATAACAAGGGCTCTTATATACGTCTGACTTTGTATCAAACCTTACTGTCCAAGAGTAAATAGGAAATGAGGCAGGCAGAAATTTTTGGTTTAGGAGATCCCATCATGGTTCAGCAGAAACAAATCTGACTGGTACTCATGAGGACGCAGGTTAGATCCCTGGCCTCGCTCAGCGGGTTAAAGATCTGGCATTGCCATGAGCTGTGCTGTAGGTTGCAGGTGTGGCTCGGATCTGGCATGGCTGTGGCTGTGGCGTAGGCCAGTGGCTGTAGCTCCAATTCGATCTCTAGCCTGGGAACCTCCACATGCCTTGGGTGTGGCCCTTAAAAAGCAAACAAAAAAGGAATTTCTGGTTTACATTGAAGGTAGAGATGGTGATAAAACTCAAGAATTTGAACTTCAGGATTCTAAGAGGAAAATTCTTCCCCTTTTCAGTGTGAAGTGACGGCTTACCTTCTGTCTCTGCTGAAACTGGGGTATCTGCTCCCCTGTGGGAGACTGTCCTCCACTGGCTGCCAGCTCCTCTTCCACCTCCCTCAGCCACCCGGTCAGTTCCTCATAAGTGGACTGGAACTTGGTGGCCAGCTGCCGGGCTTGCTCTAAGGTTCTGAGGGCCTTGGAGCTGGTGACTGTGATATCTGCGTAGCGAGTCTTTATGCCGTCCAGTTTCTCTTGGATGAGCAATACCTCCTCACCTGTGGAACAGCACACAATTATTCATTTTCAATAGGATATGAGGGAGCCCCTTCACTCCCTCTTTCTTCAAATCAGGGCTTAACTTTTATAAATGCTCTCTTGCTACGGCAGTGGTTTCAACCTAGCAGCCCACACACCAAGGGAGGTGGGAAATAAATCTTTAATCAATAGAAGAAGCCACTTCTGAGACTGTTAGGATTTGAGTTCGACTGCAGGTGTTTCTAGATGTCCCCAGCACCTTTCAGTAAACGCTGGCATTCAACACCCTGGAGGATAGGGATGAAGACATATTGTTCCTACGTCTTCGCCTCAGATCTGAGACACAATGTTTTAGTTTTCAAAAGATTTACAGGAACTAGGAACCCAGGCTACCAGCCTCCGGGAGCTGGTAATACAGTCAGTGAGTACTAAGCGCCTCCCACCTACGGAGAGCAGTGGCTAGTGCGGGGTGCTGATGTCACTGTCTGTGTGACCATTGGGGTGCTAAGAGATGTACTTTTCAAAGTACCTGTGGTCTGTTTTAGCAGAGCCTGGCCGTTTTTAATAGCTTGATCTACATTCTTTTTTCTATTAACAATTTCTTCATTTAAAGCCTGAAAGGAAAGAACACCATTAATCCTAAAACTATGGCACAGCAAAAGGAAAGAAATGTGAGCCCTTAAAGAGACCAACTTCAAAGTAAAGAGATGAATACAGTTTAAACATGAGGTATCTGATCCCTTCAATTTTTCTCTTTGGTTACCCCTTTAATTACTCAAAATAATGAAATCAGATACTTATAGGCAGGCTTTCTGTTGTACTGGATGTGAAGAGATTTAGGACTAAATCAGCTTTACTACTCTATTGGTACTAAACCTGAACCCAAGAAAGGTAGAAGTAAAGAATTGAGCAAAAATGTCTACTATGTCCAAAACAAAGGATAAGACAAAGTTCAAGAGAAGAAAGTCAGCAAGAACAGGCAAACTAAAATCAGGATCCTGGTTAAAAACTCTCCATATCTGAAGTTAATGAAGCAGAAGAATCTAAGATTATTAAAACCAAGAAAAATGATCTGCTGATTTTTACCACGCCCAAAGACATTTCACAAAAATATGAAATGAAAAAGGCACAGCGTTCTTTCTACTAAGATGACCCAGAATCCGTGGAATTTGAGCACATAAATTCTAGAAATATTTAAAAAGTTATGACTATATGAGCAAGCCCTGGGCACTATCTAGGCAATCTGGTTTTGTTAAAGTACCTTCGTCTTTGCATAACTGCTCAAGTAGGAACTGAATGATACATTCCTTAATGATATAAAACATGAGCTGGAATTGAGGTGGGCCCCGGGTTACACTCTGGATCACCTTCTAAAATGACTGATTCAGTTTATTAAGTACAAGTATTTCCATGGACTCACCAAAAAGTAGATTAGTCCTTAGCAACAAGTCTGTAACTATGTACTTGCATATAAAATAAAGTTGAAATGTTTGGAATTAAAAAAAAAATAGAGAAATGAAGAGAAACATGAATCGAAATTACAAAATAAGGCAGTAACATAACCAATAAGCATGGAAAACATGAATACCAGGTGGTCAGCATGCTGCTTCTGCAGGACATCCTGTCTGTAATCCTTTACGAACACTGTACTGAGCTTGTCCTCAACCTCAGCCAGCCAGTTGAGCACTTCCACCTCATCCTCCCCGAAGAGCCTAGCATTAGACAGCGCTTGTTCAAGCAGGGCTGCTTTCCGACAGCACCGGTCTTGAATCTCATTGAATCGGGCCTGCAAGGAGTCTAGCTTTTCTGACAGGACACCCTGCTCTGCACGACACGTCAGGGAGGAGAGGGACTGCCCAATTTTGACTGCCTGGTGCACATCTGCTGCATGGCTGTCTATTTCTTCTTCCAGAGCCTGGAAATCCACATGGAAAAAATGAATAACAGAAACAAAACAAATGAAAAGTAAACATGAAGCAATGAATCACAAATGATATAATAAATTAAATAATAACATAAAAGTTTACCTACTGAATGGCAAAAACAATCTAAAAACAGAGAACAAAAGCTGTTTTTTCTAATGGTAGCCTATGAGTCCATTTCTATTTTTACTTCAAGAATGTGACTAATCCAATTAATAATGACCATATTTTAAATTAGACTTATTCTTAAGAAATCCCACAAAAACACATCTTCTAGAATGCTGCAGGTAGTTTTCTAGGATTTCTGGTTCCAGTTTTGTGTTTCCATCTACCACAACTGCATCCTACCTTGTGCCGAATGATTTGCTGCTGTATTTTGGCAGTCTGAGTGCCAACAGGTTCTGAGTTAGCAAGCTTTTTCTCGGTGACAGATAAGAAGTCAGAAATAGGCTCAGCTGTCTCATGGAATTGTTTAGCCAGAACCAGGATATCTTCCAGCTGTTTTTGCCTACACAAATATATAGAACAAGCTGCTCAGGCAAAAAGTCACATTAAGACTGATAATAGCACTATATTCAGTAAAAGGTCAATCTTAACCAGGCACATCTGAAATATCAGCAGTAAACAGGAACACACATAAATAGCACGCTGCTGTTTTAAAGGCTTTCATAAGTAGTGCCTTATTGTGATTGTCATAATAATCACGTAAGACAGGCAGAATTACCCTACTACTTCAAAAGAGAAAGCCGACCCTGAAGCCTTGAAGAAAGATCTGTCCAAGTTGCCCACTGGGTAGCAATAGTACAATGAGGATTAGAATCAGACATTCTACTGCTCTTTCTGCTATGGAATGTAGCATGTGCATCCTCTGTACATGTGACCAAAATAAAGTTTAAAGGAGTTTAAAAAAAACAAAACAAAACCATCAGTGTTCATTTCTCTTTCTCTGTCATTGCTATCTTCACTTGTGAGTAGAGAGAAGAGAGAATTTGGAGAGCAAAGGCAGACAAAGCTTTGCATGAGAACTCCTTCCCATTTCCTCCTACCCAATCAGGCTTCTAGTAATTTCAAGCTCCAGAGCATAGCTCTGAATCGAGATTTAAGGGTGGGGGGGACCAAAACCTCAACTAGCTGAATTTGCAAGGTAAATGTCAGCTGAAAGAACTATAGACTTTATAGCTCTCCTGGAATCTTAAATCTTATTTAATACAACAGCTATACTAAGCTTGGATTTCAAATACCTTATAGATTAGATTCAGCAAATTACAAAGAAAGGAAGCCTGAATGAATGCTGGAGGCAGCCTGATTAGCAAAAGACAGAAAAATAACTACAGAACTGTATTCGCACACAGATTAATAATCAAAGGTCAAAATGCAGACTTTGATCATTAAGAACAGACTAAGTGTTATGTCTTTTGAAAAGGCCCTGGGGGTATGTAATGCACTTTTATTTCAGCAAACCTTACTGGATACCAGCTTTGCATCAGGTCCTATGCTGGGTACTCTGGACAAACTTATTTTAATAAGAAATAATTTAATATAAAAATCTGCCATTTAATTATCTGGAAATTCAATTATGTTTGAGTATAAAGAAAAATGTATTTCTAGATGCTACTTTTAAATGTCAATATAACCTACAGAATTTCCTTTCTTAATTTATGTCAGCTCTCAAAATACATCTTCAATTAATACAACTAAAACATACAATCTTAGATATTACTATTAATCAAGAATTTCATTTTAAGAAAATTGCCCCGAATTTCTATATCTGACTTACTTCTGATTTTGGCATCTGCAAGTTTGAAGAAATCAATATAACAGGATTTGGGGTAGCAAAGACAAGAGCTAAAATAATTTAAAGGTATCAAAAATCCAATATTAAAGAATCTAAATAAAAGTCTTAGTCTGTAACAAATGATGCTGCTCTTGGTATTTCTTTTTAAAATACTGGCCTAGGAGTTCCCGTCGTGGCTCAGTGGTTAACGAATCCGACTAGGAACCATGAGGTTGCAGGTTCGATTCCCGGCCTTGCTCAGTGGATTAAGGATCTGGCGTTGCCGTGAGCTGTGGTGTAGGTTGCAGACTGGCACTGCTGTGGCTCTGGCGTAGGCCAGTGGCTACAGTTCAGATTAGACCCCTAGCCTGGGAACCTCCATATGCTGCGGCAGCGGCCCAAGAAATGGCAAAAAGAAAAAAAAGAAAAAGAAAAAAATAAAGTAAAATAAAATACTGGCCTAGAAACTGTGTTAGGAGGATGGAAGCAAGCAGGGTAGAAGGACAGAGTTATAAAAAGATACATTAGAAACAAATCATGGAGTTCCCATCATGGCTCAGCAATAACCCAACTAGCATCCATGAGGATATGGGTTCAATCCTGGCCTTTCTCAGAGGGTTAAGGATCTGGTGTTGCCATGAGCTGCAGTGTAGATTGAAGAAGCGTCTCAGATCTGGTATTGCCATGGCCATTCAGCTCCCATTAGACCCCTAGCCTGGGAACTTCCATACGCTGTAGGTGCAGCCCTTAAAAAAAAAAAAAAAGAAAGAAAGAAAGAAATCAAAAAGAAACAAATCGTGACTGTAATCAGTTTATGGACCTAGGATATAAGTACATAAAATGATGGCTATAATACAGGTGCAGATGGAGAATTATGGCAGTTAAGAGGAAGGTGAAATTGTTCTATGCTTGGAGAATAAAGAAAAGCTTCATAAAAACAGAGGAGATGAACAAAAGTATTTCATGGAAGATGCAACACCATCAGCATAGGTAGAATTAGGAAACTGACAGAAGATACTGAAGAACAGAATATGGTTTATTCTACTCATGAGGAGAATACTGGCAACTAAAAAGGTAGGTTAGGGCCAACCAGTAGAAGGCTTTGAAAGTTGGGTTAAAGAGATTTTATTTTATAGGTAACAGGGAGTCGTTAAATGTCTGTGGGCTCACAAAGAGTGGAAGGCCTGAGAGTAGGTGGCAGGAGACTGCTGAGTGATTAGTTAGGTCACCTTGGGTGAGCCACAGCAGGGGAACTAGCCCAAGTGAGAGTTCATAAGTCATGACCTGAGGCTACTGAGAAATGGATAGACAGGAAAGACACTCTAGGAGTAAAATGAACAGAATTTAGCATCCTGATAGATATGGGACACAAAGAAGGGAGAAAAAAAGGCTAAAAAATGGGGCTGAGGTTTTAGGCCTAAGTAACTGGAAGGTTAACGGTGCTATTAGTGGAAAGGGATGGAGAGAGAGAAGAAAAAAGTGATGGAATTTGGAAATGAAAATAAACTGAACTCTTTCATTTGTTTCTCCCACTAATATATGCAAGCAAATACTCTTTAGCTCAGATGAGAAATAAGCAGGCCATGCACAGGCAGAAGTAAAGAGAATGAAGAAGGAGTTATCTGAAGACTGCTAGTGGCTACCTAGAAAACTGAAAGGATACAATAAATAATCAACTCTACGAATCTCATACTGATTTCTTTTTTTGCTTTTTAGGGCCACACCCACAGCATATGGAAGTTCCCAGGCTAGGGGCTGAATCAGAGCCACAGCCACAGTGACGCCAGATCTGAGCCATGTCTGCAACCTGCACCATAGCTCACGGCAATGCTGGTTCCTTTAACCCAATGAGCAAGGCTAAGGATTGAACCCGAATCCTCATGGGTACTAGTTGGGCTCGTTACTGCTGAGCCACAATGGGAACTTCCTCACACTGATTTCTGATTAGTTATCATTAAGTTTAAAAACTGGGGACAGTATAAGCTACAAGTAAAGACATAGTGTGACTTTTTAAGCTCAAGTGACTTTGAGGTAACTTACAGCTATGGAAGGAGAAAGCATTTCCTTGGAGGAAAAAAGTATACTGCCTGTCTTGTGACCATTTACTGAAGAAGTCTGTGCATCTCTTGAATGTTCATTTATTTCATGGAACTAAGGACTAGCTCTTAAATGTAAGATTATCTAATATTAGGATAAGCTAACAGAAAAGAAATATGACACATTTCAATTGCAAATATCAAAAAACATTATTTATAAATATGAATGGGAAAAAAAAAATCTGTTTCCAAAACTCAGAAAATAACTTGGCTGGATTATAGGAGTCTGCGTCTGTCACTTGGAACCATGACTATACTGCAACAGAACAACAACACAGAGCAATGAGTCTTCCAGGTCTCAGAAATGTATGAGGTGGCTGAGGCTCATTTCCTGAGAGTTATTCTGGTTATGAGGATCGTTTCTAAAACCCTATCCCTTTTCAAGATAAAAGCCGTTAAATACCTTCCAAAGCACTGTAAGAACGATCCGGGAACGTTCAGAGAACCTCAGTGATACAAGTCAGAAACCTTCTCTGACTCATTTATTCTTCAAAAGCCCTGTGGCCTTACCTGGCTGCTGCCTTGCTGAGGAGTCCAGTCCATCTACTTTCAAGACTCTCCAACTGTCCAGTGATTTTCTCTCTATCAGCCAGCTCAGCTGACTGGGCGATTCTGCCTCCTTCTGCTTGAAGCATGTCTACTGTGGCCTTTCGATCATCTAGGAGCCGCTGTAGCAACTGATGCACATGTTTAAAGAGAATGAAAAGCGACAGCGTGGGGTCACTTTACAGCTGGAAATAAGGAAAATAAACAAAATCCCAAAACAAAACCAAACCCCACCTCACCAAGCCCTAAGTTTAATTGAATAATGAAGGTTTTTTTTTTTTTTCCCCCATCCTGAGGCAAAAACATGAACTATAATGTAATTCCTACCACCCATATAAACTTATGGTGGTAAGTTTTTTTTAACGGCCACCCCAATGGCATATGGAAGTTCCTGGGCTGGGGACTGAATATGAGCCACAACTGTACCAATGCCAGATCCTCTAACCCACTGTGTAGGGCCAGGGATCGAACCTGCAACGTCACAAGGACCCGAGCTGCTGCAGTTGTTTGATTCTTAACCCACTGTACCACAGCGGGAACTCCTTAGGTTTTTAAATGGAGCAGTGACTGTCATCATGTGACTAATAGGGAGCCTACTTTGAACCAGGAGAAAAAGGCATTAAAATGGAAATTAAACCTACACACACACACACACACACAGATAGAAGCTTATACATGATAAAAATTATTTAGAATATTGCTGGCCCCCAAAACACCAAAAATCTCTTAAGATAAAGCTGTGACAAACACTGAAATAGGGTAAATGAACAAGTAAAATGGTTCAGTCTAATACGTGCCATGGTAAACTAGAAGATTATTAAGTAAGAAGATGAAAATCAATTTCCAACTTTCTTTTCAGATGACACAAGGTAGGTTAGGATTCTCCTGAAACCATAAGCAAATTGCTGTCTGCCATTCCCTACGGCTGTTACAGTTCACTGCCCCAACATTCTCACTTACCTTCTGTTCTTGGATCTGTGCTTTCACCACTTTATACTCAGCAGATGGAGGTTTCTGATTGGCTATGAGCTCCTCAGTGTCTGCCAACCAGCTGAGCAATGGCTCCAAGGCATCTTGGAACTTCCCACAATGCAACAAAGCCTCCTGCAGTTGGGCAATTCTTTGTGCAACCTGTATCACACACACAGAGGCTCATTAGGAGAAAGGAGAGAGCTTTTAAATGACTATACTCACTCCTCTTCCTAACTACACATTGCAACTGCTAGTTTTATTTGCATTCAGGTGCCAGGGAAACCTGAAATTTAGATGTCTCTTTTCTATGCCCCTCCATTCCCAGTACACTCACCTTTTTATTCAGTGTGTTCCACCGAGTGTTGATTTCTTCCATGTCATGTTCCAAACCCTGCACATCACAGTTTTTTCCAGCACTCTGAACCAATCCCTGGCCGAGTCCATTCACCTGCTGTAATTTCATCTGAAGAGGATCCACCTGTTCTTTCTGAAACATCTAGATAAGTGCAAGCCAGAGAAGATTTAATCAAAGGAAGTGAGATCCTCTATGCCACATTGTGACTGGTTATTCTTGGGAGATTTATTTATTATTTTTCCCTTTTTTGGCCGCACCTGTGGCATATGGAAGTTTCTGGGCCAGGGATCGAAACGGCACTGCCACAGAGACAAGGGGGATCATTAACCCACTGTACCACAGCAAGAACTCCTCTTGGGAGAGCTATGATTTGACAAAGGAGGGACAGGAATAACAAGCGAGAACAAGCCATCTGTACAGGAAAGTATTGAGGAAACGTGGTTTCACATTTCAATACATTCTTCTATAGACAAGTAATTTCAGAGAGTTATGGGACCACTGAAGCATTTAACCCAATGACTCATGGTTTGTTTTTACTTGTTTTTTAATCTGCTTGCTTAATTTTTAATGCAAACACATACAGAGAATAGAGAAGCATCAGCCTCAAGACATCATGAAAGTAAGTGTGATGCATATCAATCCTAAAAGGGAAGAGAGAGACACCAAATGACTAGTACTTAAGATTAAAAATACCCTTGGGAATAGCTTTAACTGACCACTGATACATGCAATGCTCTTCTGCCACTAGGACTAATAACTCAATTAGCCAAAACATATTAATGGTGTGAAGAACACCAGCCTCATAGCTTAATCCCCCCGTGGCCATTTTAACTCCATTCTGTTCCAAGGCCACAGACCACACACAGCCAATAATCTTGAAACAGTATTCCTCTGATTACAAAGGGAAATGGGTCAGTAATACTGGGAATGTCCTAACAACTTCAGACACATACTCTGAATAAGATGTAGATATACATAAAATATTTAAAAAAATGATACTGTATACCCATGTTCACCATGAAACAATGGAATTTTAAAACAACATAAACAAGTGTAACAAGCAATATGCATGTTTCTTTTTACTGCAGTCAAGGTCCATTATTACTAAGAAATTTCTAAAAGGAAACAGAATCAGAAGAGAAGATTACATTTTGTCACTCTAATGATTTTAAAGAAAATAATGAAATACATATTTGTCCCTAAGATCAGATTTCTTTCAATTATCAGAAGATAAAACCAGCCATATTCCACTAGTTTGGATCTATTTCCATCCTTTTTTCTTCCACAAAAAAGTTCCTTCAGTTTCAGTGAGACAGGTGAGTCAATTAAAGTTGAAGAATGACAGAAAATGGAAGAGGGCAAAACTAAATGTGAAAGAAAATTATAAGTTTGGGTAAAACTAATTTTGGCCTATGTGAAACCACAGATCACACTAGGATTAGGAAACCTGATTCCTGAAAGAATGGTCTGTGGCTGAAGAAGTGAGTCACCAGGGAGGAAAGGCCCTAGGGAACACTGGAAAAGGGAAGGTTATAAAGGTAATTACCAGTGGGCTTCATTTTATACTATAATTTGATTACACCATATTTTGTTAGGCAACACTACAAGGCAGTTCAGCTAAAAATGACTGTTTCTCCAACAACATGGCTCCCAGAGAAAGCAAGGGCTATGATACCATCTTGTATTAAAGACGTTTCCAGTGCAGAAAAATCAGAGGGAGGAAAAACAACTGCCATGGTTTAAGCTGCCTGGGTACAACAAGATGGCAGTGGGGCAGGGGCTAGAAAGGCAAGAAAGCAGAAAGCCAAAGGTACAGAGGCAAGATGCTAAGTCCACACCAAAGAGCCCCCTTTAATCCAGAAATTAAATCCTATCTCATGCTATGACTGACATTTAAATTTTTTTCTGCATTGTCCAACATGGCAGCCAGTAGCTACATGTGGTTATTTAAATTAATGAGAAATTCAGTTCCTCAACCACACCAGCCACACTTCATGAAATCAACAGCCATGGGTGGCAAGTGCCTAATGTTTTGGGGAACACAGGTAAAGGGTATTTCCATTTTGGCAAGAAGCTCTACTGGATATCAATGTAAATGACACAGAAAAGTAAAAATGTAACAGCTATTTTTTTTCTTAAAATTTGGATTTACTCTCTTCATGAACATTTCACATAGAAGCATTAGAGATTCCTTTGTTTCCCATATCCACCCTGCAGATTAAGTTGACAGGGAATGAGTATTTGTCCCATTTCCCCCCAGAATTTTAAAATATTTGAAAGCACCTCCAAATACTAAGTACTACTTAGATATTTATTTTGAACACAAGTGAACAGAAAGTAAATTTGAAAACACTTGCTCCTTTCTCTCAACTCCCAAATAAAGCTGTTCTGCAAAACCAGTGCTTTCAGATACACTTAAATCCCTATTCCTTAGTATCTCGATGGGACTATGCACGTTATTAACTAACCAGTGCTGGCAGACATTTCCCAGAACAGAACACTAGTAAAAATTATTGCAAGGCTGTAAGATGCAACAGGGACATAAACCAGAAAACTTCCCCCAAAACTTCTTATAGCACTTTTATCTTTGTCATCCCACATTCTCAGTTTTTATCCTGGCTGATCCTGTTTCTGATGTCCTTTGCTCTCTTCCTCTTTCTTAGATCTCCAAATGTTAGTCTTTGTGGAGAGAGAAAAGGGTAGGTTAGGATGCCTTCTTATGCTACATTCTCTTCTAGGAATCCAATCCATTCCTATGGCTTTAAATATTTACCATGGCAAATGCTTACTACTTTAAAACTTCAAATCTCTATACCTAGCTACTTTCTTTACATTGCCAAACAAATAAGTCACAGGCATCTTGAATCTACCCATTCCAAAACTGAACAGTATACCTCCTAATTTCCTTTCCCTGCAAATCTGTTCTTTCCTAAACAAGTTACTACTGCACCCACTGTATAGCTGTAAGCATAAATGACACCATCTTGAGCCCTTACAGTTCCTTCTGTCCTTCCCCTGACACTACCCAGGACTGTACTAATACAGTAAATCACTTCTCTGTCATTAATGGCTTTGTAGTTAATAGATATTGTTTAATAATCATAAGGATCAGGTAGTCTCTATGCTCTGTTAGTCCCCAAACAATGATGAAAACCTTTGCTGAGGTATATTCCTGGCGCCCATGAGACCAGCACCCATTCATAAATCTTGACTTAGGAATGCATGTCCCATTTCCAAGTACCTACCCCTTCACCCAGGTAAACTATAAAACTGTCCTAGTGGCCCTCAGTGGTGCAGAATGCAGCTACAAATGCTTCTGGATTGTCTGCCTGATCCCCATCCCACTCTGAGAGTAAGTTACCCTATAATGCTATAATGAACTGATCCACTGATTATATGGAGCTGCTTGCCTCGTTTTTTGGTCTCAAGATGCCTTCTCAGTTCAGGCACTTTTCGTTCCCTTCGTCCTCCAACACCTAGCCACTCAGTCGTGCATACTAGAACCTAGAAGCCATCCTTGATAACTCCCCCTCCCTCTTACCCAATATGAAAGCCATTATCAGGTCTTACTGATTCTACCTGGAAAATATATCTTGGATCCATCCAATGGTCTTCAAATCCAGTAACATCTCTCTGGTCCAAGCCGCTGGGACAAGTGCAATAATCTAGGCTTCTCTACTCTGTCCTTGGTCCCGTAAAATCTATTCTACACATAGTAGACAGTGTGATTTTTTTTTTAATTGCAAACCATTATCTTGTTTTCTGTATTCCATGTCAATTACTATAATACAAACTATTAAAATATAAGACTGAAGAAACATGAGATTTATAAGCCTCAGATAATGTTGAGAATGTTTCCTGACAGTGTGAACCAATTTTCTCTATCCTTAAGCTGAGTGTCATCTTTTAAAAACGCAAATGAAATCATTTCATTCTGCTACTTAAAATCTTTCAATAGCTTCTTATGGTTCTTAAGGTATAGATCCTTTTGAAGATTTCTTTCTCAGCCCCTGCAGGTTCCCTTCCCACCTCTCCAGGTTTAACACATGGCACTCTTCTGGAACCCTTGCTCACTGTGGTCTAGCCACTTAGTTTTCTTTTAGTTCTAACATGCCAAGCTCCTCCCAGTTTCCATTTCCTTTGTCTGAAATGTTCTTCCTTCTGACTCTGCCTAAGTAACTTCTATTTACTCTTCAGGTTGTAGTTTTAAAATCTTTTCCCTAACACCACAATTGATATTAAATACCCCTACTGTTTCTTATCAGAGCCTTTATTTTTTATGCATAGTATCTGCCACAATTTGTAACCATGTATTTGTGCCATTTTTACTTAATGCTTGTGTCCCCCACTATAGCATAAATTCCACAAGGGCAGGAATCATGCCAGTTCTATTCACTGCAGAAGCCCTAAGACCTGGCACAGAGTAGGTACATAACAAATATTTATCCAGTAAATTAATGAAAACTTGTATAGAAATGGCGCTAGAGAAAGCAAACAAATCCATGAAGGTTCTGCTGATCAGCTGAGTATTCAAACACTGAACTGAGACTGTGGGGCTTTTTTTCTTTTTTTTCCACTTTCTTTTTTTTCTTTTTTTTTTTTTTTTTTGCTATTTCTTTGGGCCGCTTCTGCGGCATATGGAGGTTCCCAGGCTAGGGGTCGAATCGGAGCCGTAGCCACCGGCCTATGCCAGAGCCACAGCAACGTGCCATCCGGGCCGCATCTGTAACCTACACCACAGCTCACGGCAACGCCGGATTGTTAACCCACTGAGCAGGGGCAGGGACCGAACCCGCAACCTCATGGTTCCTAGTCGGATTCGTTAACCACTGCGCCATGACGGGAACTCCTTTCTTCACTTTCTTAAGTAAAAGTGGGGCTTCCCAACTTTTACTTAAAAAGAGCTTCTTGGCAATTTATAGAACTTATACTTTATAAAAAAAGGGTTTTTCTTCCACTGAACCTGGGACTAGAAATAAGACTAAGGACGTCTATAAATGAGAAGAGGGCTTAAATAATCACAGATTACTCTCAGTCGGCTTAAGATCCCACCAGAGAAATAGCAAACAAGTTTTGCATTTTTCTCCCGAAACTTCTTGTCATTGCTATTAGAAAGCTTACATCTACTTTAAACACATATACATGTGTACATTTATATATACACACACACAGAGGATCTGAAGCAGTTTATTCTAAATCACTGTCCGGGTATGATCACTTGTCAAGTTCTAAGTGTTTATGTGTAAAAAAACAACAGGTTCAACTGCCTCTACAAACTTTTGGAAGAAATTAAATCCACCTATCTCTCATCTTGAAAATTTTTTTCTCAATATTTCACCAATTTAACAAAATCTGTATAGTCATGTTACCTCTATAATAGTACTATTTTGTTTCAATAAATACTTTCAAAATAGGCACTCTATGTTCTTACTGGTTAATGGTGCTGGCTGGAGGAGCGATGGCTCTATACACAAATGTAGGCATCTGCTGACTTCCAGATATTCCACAAAGTAACCACACTTCAAAGATGACAGACAACCTTGCAGCGGGGCTGCTATTTCCCTCTCCTGTCATTCACATCAAGCGATATTTCATAAAACAACTACCTCCTCTAGCTGAAACGACCCTTCAGGATTACCTAGCCCAATCTACCCATTTTGTAGATGGGGAAACAAAGATTCCAGAGTCTAATATTAAAAATTTCTTTATATATTCTTCCTTTATGCAGATTTGGCTGGCCCCTTATAATGTAATCCCTATGTTTCTTTGGTTATTGCTGTAGGCTTTATACTAGAAATATTCTACATAATCAAGAGTACCAGTGACTTTGGACAGGTTGCTGGGATCCCAGTGTCAATCCCAAATTCAGCAAAACTCAGAAAACAGAACCAATCCATCAGTCTGAAAGGTAATGCATTCTAATTTGATGAGATGCTACATTACGAAATAATTGGTGACGCCAAGGTGACACACATCACCTCTCAGCTAAGCAAGAGGATCTGTGGCAAAGCTGATGGCTTATGGCCTGCAACTAAAATGATTTTTTGTTGCTGGCAGCTGCATGTTTAATTGCTCCTCTAGCTGACTCAGGCTGCCCTGGAAGGTTCTGCAATGGGGTGGATGAGAGAACTCATCTTTCTTGCAGTATCCTTGGATATTCGGGAGACTAACTGCCATCCATTCAGTCAACAGGGAATGGGTACTACGAGGAACACACTTATCAAAACCACCTCCAGGGAGTTCCCATCGTGGCACAGTGGTTAAAGAATCTGACTAGGAACCATGAGGATGCAGGTTTGATCCCCGGCCTTGCTTAGTGGGTTAAGGACCCGGCGTTGCCGTGAGCTGTGGTGTAGGTTGCAGACGTGGCTCAGATCTGGTGTTGCTGTGGCTCTGGCGTAGGCCGGTGGCTACAGCTCCAATTAGACCCCTAGCCTGGGAACGTCCATATGCCGCGGGAAACAGCCCTAGAAAAGACAAAAACAAAACAAAACAAAACAACACCTCCGAACTCAGTAACTCCTGACTATTCAATTAAACTTCTAATTCCTTTACTCCTTACCAGTGACCAAATGATACCAAAACAGTGAACTACAGAAAGCTGCCTCTCTCAAATCCTTTGAGTAGGAGTGCACAAGGACAGGAAACTTGGGAACAGGGTTCACAACACATTCTGTTCTTTAACATTAGGAATCTCAGAATCTTGGCACTGAGAGAGATCCAAGAAGACAAGAGCCCAATTCCCTTATTTCATAGATTAAGAAACAAGAAGTCCAGGAAAGGAAAAGTGACTTGCTCCAAGACAAAAAGTTTGACAAGAAGACTAAAATACTTCTATTTTTCATAAACGTTATTGTGCCTTATTTGGCTTTAAAAAACACACATTAAAAAGTATTAAAAAGCTGTTATTCACATGTCTGTATTTGGCTTTGGTGTTTTATATCTTTATATATAAGCTTTATATCTGCTTTGGTGAATTCTTTCAACCAACCAATACATCTATTTGAAAGGGGAAGGGGGAGGATACTGACAGTAATTGAAATTTTATACACTTGATGCTTTGAATGGATTATCTCATTTTATCCTCACAACCCTCAGAGTTCTTCTGCCTTACCAAATGAGGAATTGGAGATGCAGGCCATTTAACTAATTTTCTCAGAGTGGTTAAGAAGAATCCAAGGTCTCAGTCCAAACTCCACACTCTAGCCTCCACCTGACTGCTGACACCACCGATGAATAAAGAGCCTCTTGATTTAGGAAAGAACATGCTTACTGCAAATTTCAAGAGCAGAATCACACTTTCTTGCTAATAAACTTTAAAAAAAAGGTAAACCCCAAACTATTTATATCCCTGTTTTTCTTGAGCTTTGTTTATATCTGAATTTAAAAGGGGGGGGGGGTGAATTAAGTTTTTCACCAGATGACATATTTTCCCCATAAATGCAATAAAAAGAACAACAACAAAAGCCCAGGCACCCCAAAAGGAACCAAAGAAAGAACTATCTGTGCCTTTTCTAACCACCAAGTCAGAGAACTTGCGAATCTTACTTTACTCTCCAGATCCTTCCCCAGCAAAATGAGCAACAATTACCTCATTTGAATTTAATCCATCAATTGCAGCCAGAGGCACTTTCCCATGCAGCTCTGTGTCAGTCACCTCTTTTATTCCAAATGCTGGGGAATCAAGGTCCTCCTTGATCCACACGGCAGTGGAGGAAGCCTCCTCTAGAACAGGGCTTTCTTCTGAGATAGGCACTGAATCAGTGTGGGCAGCATCTCCCAGGAAAGGTATGCCAGCAGGGAACACTTCCTCCACAGCAGGCACTGCAGCAGTTGGGATGGCAAGCTCCTCAGGGGTGGGTGCTCTAACAGCTGGGGCTGCAGGCTCCCCTGGGGAGGGCACTGCAGCAGCTGGTGTGGCAAGCCCCTCTGGGGTGGACACTGCAGCAGCTGGGGCTGCAGGCTCCTCAGAGGTGGCTGCTCTAAAAGCTGGGGCTGCAGGCTCCTCAGAGGTGGCTGCTCTAACAGCTGGGGCTGCAGGCTCCCCTGGGGTGGCTGCTCTAACAGCTGGGGTGGCAGGCCCCTCTGGGGTGGACACTGCAGCAGCTGGGGCTGCAGGCTCCTCAGGGACGGGTGCTCTAACAGTTGGGGCTGCAGGCTCCTCGGGGACGGGTGCTCTAACAGCTGGGGCTGCAGGTTCCTCAGGGGTGGCTGCTCTAACAGCTGGGGTGGCAGGCCCCTCTGGGGTGGACACTGCAGCAGCTGGGGCTGCAGGCTCCTCAGGGACGGGTGCTCTAACAGCTGGGGCTGCAGGCTCCTCGGGGACGGGTGCTCTAACAGCTGGGGCTGCAGGCTCCTCGGGGACGGGTGCTCTAACAGCTGGGGCTGCAGGCTTCTCAGGGGTGGGTGCTCTAACAGCTGGGGCTGCAGGCTCCTCAGGGGTGGACACTGAAGCAGCTGGGGCTGCAGGCTCCTCTGGTGGGGACACTGGAGCAGGTGAGGCTGTAGGCTCCTCTGGTGTGGACACTGCAGCAGCTGGGGTGGCAGGCTCCTCAGAACCGGACACCGTAGTAGGCTCCTCAGGTGTGGACACCGCAGCAGCTGGGGTGGCAGGCTCCTCTGGAGCAGGCAGTGCAGCAGCTGGGGTAAGAGGTCTCTGTGGGACATTATCCCCTGCGGTGAGCACCGCAGCAACTGGAGAGGTCCTCTCTGGGAAGGACTCTGCAACAGCTAGGACACCCTCCTCTGTGATGGCCACTGCAGCAGCTGGAGCAGTCCCCTCGGGAGCAGGCACTGCAACAGCTGGGGCAGCAGCTCTCTCTGCAGCTAATGCTGTAGCAGCTGGGACATCCTTCTTTATGGTGACCACTGAAGCAGCTGGCACATGCTCCTCTACAGTGGCCACTGAAACAACTGGTATGTTCTCTTCTAGGAAGGGCACTGTAACAGCAGCTACAGCAGTTCCTGCTGGGGCAGGCCCTGCAGCATCTAGGGCATCTTCTACAATGGGCACTGCGGCCACTGGAGCAGGCTTCTGTGGGCTTAGTATCCATTCCTTTAAAATTGGTTCTGTATGACTAGTCTTGGTAACTTGTTCCTCCAGAAAGATATTTAGCAATGATTCCGAGTCTCTCCATTCTGTCACCTCTCCCTCCAATGAGGCCACATTCAGCTTGGGCTTTATGTCCTTCACAGTTTGCACTCCATCTCTGCTATGTGCCAGTCCTCCAACCAGCAGATGCGGACTCAGGATCGCTGACTCCGGGGACCTTCTCTGGAGATCCGGGGAGAGCTGCTCTGGGCAGTCTCTACGAAGATGTGCTAGGGCTTGGCCCTCCAGCCTGGGTCCACAACCCAGCTCCTGGGCTTCACCAGCCTCATCATACCCTCGGTCCATGGACAAGTCACAAGGGTCGACATCTCCCAAGGAAGGCAGACTGTTAATTTCTTGATTAATAGCTCCTTTCTCACCTTCCCAATGAACCTCCTCTGTTAGGAAATGTGAATCATGTGATAACACCTCTACTTCTAATCCTGAGGGAACATCTGTTAGTTCACAGCTAACAGCAGAACGGAGGGGTGCCCTCTCCACACACTCCTTGGCCTTCCCCTCCACTTCACCACAGTCTACCTGGGACAAACTGCCATTTTCTTTGGCCAGCTCGGCTTCAAAGCCTGATACATTTTCTTCATGAGAAGCCCTGTGATCAGAATTGGACAATTCGCCTGGGTCCAGCTTTCCCCGTGACTCAAGATCGGCTGGGTGTCTAAACTGAAATTCCCCTGAAGTCTTGGGGCTTAAAGGCACTTTTTCACCCTCCTCCTCACTAACAGTGGAAGAGTCCCTCATGCTATCGGAGTAGGCAGTAAGGTCCACAGCATTAGGCACCTGAGAAGAATCCAGGGCATTAAAACAGTCACAATCCAATCCAGGATCAGAGTCCTTGGCCAGCACATTTAAAAGGCCTACATGTTCCTTTTCTAAGGCAGCCCCTGGAAAACAACTAATTACAAGTGAATTTTCTGCATCCTGGGATGGGGCCAGCCCTTCAGAAGAGGCTTGATTCTCCAGCTCAACTAGAGGAGTTCCCCCCTCTTCATATAAACACTCCTTTTCAAGTTCAAGAAACATCTGTACTGAATCTGTGTCAGAGAGTCGCTCTGAATCTGCAGGACCAACAGTGCACTCTAAATCTGAAACAAGATCCTCTAGCCTCTGAACAATTCTGCTTCTCAGCTCTCCTACAGCACTCTCACCTGTTAGAACACAACTGTAATCAAGAGGTGCATCCTTGAGAAGAGAAGCCAAACAACTCTTAGCCGGCTGTGGGTCATCAGAGCAACAGATGTGACCAAGAGTTAGGTGGTCAAAAGTCTCTAAGACAGCAACTGAGCAATTGGCTCCACCGTCCATCACTGCTACAGGGTCTGCTTGTTCTCTTTCTTCAAAAATATCTGCCAGGCTGTTCTTTTCCTCATCTGCCACTATAAAAGTCTTTTCTCGCTCTGACAGTTTCTCTTCCTCCCACTCCTCAGCCTCCATCATGATCCATCGCTCATCCTCTTCAAACTTTAGCTCAGACTCTGTTTTCTCCCTCAAGCTGGGAGTTAAGAGAATATGCAACTCTGGATCCAAAAGCTCTTCACTCAGGCAAGGGGAGAGAGGTGGCAATTCTACAGTGCAAGCTGTGGCCCCAAGGGGGTGCTGCTTCTCGCTGAAGCCTCCCTTAGCCAAACTTTTCAGGGCTCTGGGCCAGGTTGCACTTGAGAATCTGTGCTCCTGCATTACATCTGTGTTACCACTTGATGCTGCAGCTTCTGACGCTAGAGGCTGGAATTCACGAGGAGAGCTCTCACTGTGCTGCTGCAATCTGAAGTCTTGGCAGTCTCCACCTAAGTTCTTCACATCCTGCACTTCTGGAATACCTACGGATTTGGACACATGCTCCAGAGTTACTGACTCTGACTGAGGTTCCCTGTGATCCAAACGACCAGAACTTTCTGCTAATGCAGAAATGGATTCCTTCTTCTCTTGCAAGGAAGGATTTGAAGCACCAGCTTCGGAAACCTCACTGAGAGAGGCTTCCATCCTTTCTGCAAATTCTGGGAAATTGGGTGGCATGAAGGACTTCCACGATCTCCTGTTAACATTGTCTTTGCGTTCTGCATTTGGCCGCCTTCTGGGTGGCACAGGTGCTGACTTTTGCACATCACTGCTCAGCTTTAGGGCATCAAATATTATTCTCTCATCCAACTTTTTGCCTTCCGGTGCTCTGGATTCAAAAACATTGGATGCTGCTCCTAGTGTACCATTGCTGGATATAGTACTTCCTTCCATCTTTTCCATAGTGCTTTTTGAAGTCTGATTAAGCTTTGATCCCTGGTCAATTTGTTCATTTATTCTCATTGTATCATATATAGATCGCTGTGGGACATAGCAATCCTCTATATAGCCGTCTTCTTCCTCTCCTTTCCCCAGGCAGGTGGGGTTCCGCCTTAAACAGTCTGGCCTGCTGAGTGGCTTACCCATACTTTTTCAATCAAGATGAACCATCAACCTTTTAGAAGTTTCTTACGGTTTCCCCCAAAGTGCATTCTGCATAAGTTAAAAATCCTTTTACATGTTCATAACCTCAAACCAGCAATTGAATTTTCCCTCCAGAAAGGCCTGTAAGTCCCACTTTGAAATCATTCTCGGAGAAGCTCTAAAAGGAAAAGCTTTTTCCTCACAGGTTAGCAGCCTCATAGTTGCAGACAGATAAATGGTATAATGCAATCAACAAACAAAAATTTCTTTGTATGGCTTCTGCTTTTTTTTCTTTTAAAGAGCCCTGCTCTAATTGTCAGTTTTTAAAAAATCTGATATTGACAAGTCCTATTCAACATCTAGTTCCATTCACTTCTCACCTGAGCAGAGTAGGAAGCAGGGGATTTATATCGATTGTGTCCTTTAATAACAATGGCACAACCCCTCTCGTCTTCAAATGTGGCCCAAGCTCCTAAGAATTCCTTTCATTTTATCCTCAGTTCCAGCCCTGGAGAGTCCAGCTGGTCTGAATTAGCCATTCGTCCTCCCTAGTTCGGGTGTTTGCATTTGAACTGGGCTGGTCGGCGGATATTCCTGCAACTTTAAACACAGGAAGTCCTTCATTCGCGGCCAGCTTGGGGCTTCCTGTCTCCAAAACATCATGGCATTGTTGTGGCTCCCAGAGCAGCCCTGAGTCGTGGCCGCAAAACAAGGCGAGTGGAGCCCGGAGCCGGGCCTTTCAGAGGCCAGCAGGCTGCAGCGGCGGCCGAGGGTCAATCGGAAAGACTCGCTCAGCGCCGCTCGCTTCCCCGCGCCATGCCGCACTCCCCGAGGGCCAGGGTCGCCTCACCGTAGGTTGGCAGGTGGCTCCCGGCCGCGCCGGCCTCCAGTCCCGCGCTCAGGAAGTTAGTTTGTCCCTCCGGCAGCTGAGTCCCGCATGCTGTGGGCGCCGCCCCCCCGCCGCCGCCAGTCCCCGGCCCGCAGCCGCCGCGTCGTGGACTGCATGTCAAGCAGCAGCCCCTATTCTCCGCCGTCACCAGCCCCGCCGTCCTCCCCACCCGCAGCTGTCACGGTCCCGGCATGCAAACTTCTGCCTGGGAACAAAAGGCTCCGCTCGGGCCGGGCGGGGGCGAGCCCTCCTCCCTCGCGCCTCGCGGCCCGCTCGCCCGCCGCTCGCTGGAAGTGCTGGGCTGCCTGGCAGCTCTCCTCCCCCTTCCCCGCGCCGCCGAGACAAGCCGAGCAGAGCCGAGGCGAGCCGCGCCGCGCCGCCCCGCCTGGGCAGCCCCCTGGACGCCTGGGAGCGCTTCGCGGAGAGCAGGGGGAGGAGGGCGGGGGCGGAGCCGGGGCGAGGAGCGGGAGGGAGGGGGCGGCGGAGGGATTGGAGGCCGAGGCACGGAAGGAGGGGTTTCTGCGCGGCTCCGGGAGAGAGAGCCCGGGGTCGGCCGCTGGGCTCGGAGGCCCACGCCCACCGCGTCCCCGCCCCCCCACCCCCGGGCGGGAGAGAGAGCCGCGCCCCCCGGGCCGGAGGGAGAGCCCCGCCCCCCGAAGGCAATGGGCGGGGAGCGGCACCCGCGCGAGTCTCGGCCCGCGCAGCGCAAATCCCCTGACAAAGGAAAGCCCCGCCCTCCTGCCGTTAGCCCAGCCCCCGCAGCCCCCGCCGGGCTCCCAGCCCAAGGGCAAGCGAACCCAGAAGAGGCGAACCCACAAGAGGCGCCCCCGCCGCCGCGCAACCTGCCGGCTGTAGCAAGGACAACTCCGGGTCCCATCTGTCGGCAGGGTAGCGATGCCGCCCGCATCCCTCCTGGCTCCAGCTCTGCCACCGAAGGGTGTCCCTGGTCCTCCAATGTCACCTTTAGCGCGGCCGGCCGAGCCCAAAAATACGCCAGCCTGAAACCCCGCGGTTGATTTCGGACCAAGTTGTGGGATAAACTGCAGACACCTTCTCTCTGCCGCTCCTCAATAGTCAGGTCTTGGTCCATTTCCGCACCAGGATTTCTTTGCCCACAGACCTGAATGGTCTGGATGACTGAGGACCGAAATTGGGCACGGCGGCCGACGGTGGAGATGCAGTAGTGCCCTATGCCCAAACACCTGGGTTCCTTTATTGCTGGGCACATCCAAGGAAACCTGAGCTCTTTGAGGCCAGCTGAAAAGCCTGGGTCTTTATTTCAAGTCTCAAGATGGAAAATACTAGAGAAAAGTGGCCCACAATCCGTCTACAAAGCGTCCACAGCTTTTTGGCTTTTAGAAAAGCCATCTAGTCACCTGGTGACTGTTAAACAAAGAAAGTACAAAGGGCAACCCAGGAAACTGTCCACTGGAGACAGCTGTCTTTCCGAAGGGGTATAATACTCTGCTCCCTTTGTGATAGTCATTTTCTGATTTTATGAAATAAAAAATTTCTGAATCTCTGTTGAACCATGTGGTCAATTTAGATGGTAAAACTTACGGAAAAGTTATTTGTATCCTTTACACAAATAGTAAGTGAAGCCAATAGCTGGTATATGGAGATCTGGCAGTGAAACTCTGAGCTGAGCCTTAGGCTTACTTGAGCCAGAGAAGTCCTTGGCAAAATGAAGTGTCAGCTGAAGCCTGTGATCAGAATTAAGCAACTAAAAGAACTTTCACTGGCAAAATCATTTAAACTTAATTTCTCACTTGGACAGAGGCTGCTGATCAATTTCTGCTCACTCAAATCTGAAAGACTCTCCACCCATCTGAAAGCTGAAAGGGGGGTGTGCAGACTAGGCTGTGTCTTGACAACTTTTCTAACTTGAATACTCTAGTTCTAAAACTTAAAGCAGTGGCCACAGAACCCTGAGTCCTCCTGGTCCTATACTGCAAGATAGCAGAAACCCTATCCTTTGAGGAACAAACAGCAGAAAGAACCAAGAATGCCCGACCTAGAGAAGGTTCCAGGCAATATGATTAACATAAAGTATCTAAAGGGCTGGTATGTGGGAGGAAGGAAGCTTGTTGTGGATGTCTCCTTAAACTGGCACACTAAGATCCCAGGGCAGATTTCAAGTCAACAAAGAGCTTTCTCATAGCTATTCAAAGAATAGGGTATCCCCTAAAGGGATGAGTTTCCTGACCTTGGAGGTGTCTGAGCAAAAATTCAAGCAATCACTTGGCAGAGATTTGGGGAAAGAGATTTACAACTCTTCCATCAGTCTGTTGAAGATGAATTTTAGGGTTCTTTCTAACTCTAACACACTGTGATCGGAAGGCTTGATTCGCTTTCAGAACTGATACTTAACATTTCAGGGAACCTGGGTTTTAATTTTCTTTTAATTATTAAGTACAACTGGAAAAACCCAGGGAAGGCAAGATCAATTTCACTAGCAAGTCTCCCCAGCCAAATACACTCACTTATGTGTTCAGATATCATAACAGAGTGTTTAGTGTGCCAGGGGCCCTCTGGTTGGAAGAATCTGAGGAATTCTGGCTCTGGACTAAGGGTGGGTGGTTATTCTATTACAAAGAATGATCTCGATGTGGAATCACAAACTTCATGGCCAGAAATTCCTTTCCTGTTTCCTCACCAAGTCAGGTGCCAATCAGTTCAGTCTTTTCTTAATCCCTCTCCACACCTATCTGCCTTATTCTGGCCATTCTCACCAATGTGCCATATTATAATGTAAATAAATAAGTGGAGCATTTGAGCAACTATGAAGTTGAGATTCAAATTACTTATCAGCTTAAGTCTCACTCTCTCTGACTAGTGTATTAGGAGACTGTTGTTGAGAAATCTCCCCAAAGTTCAAACACAGCCTTGCAGAAGGATTACATCAAAGTTGAGCAATTATTCCCTTCCCCCTTGATTCCTGCTCCCCCACAAAAAGTGCTTTCCTTTTTTTTTTTTTTTTTTAAATCATCAGTTTGTGTTTAGAAAGAAAGGAGGTACAGGAGTTCCCATTGTGGCTCAGTGATTAACGAATCCAACTAGGAACCATGAAGTTGTGGGTTCGATCCCTGGCCTTGCTCAGTGGGTTAAGGATCTGGCATTGCTGTGAGCTGTGATGTAGGTCGCAGACATGGCTCGGATCCCACGTTGCTGTGGCTGTGGTGCAGGTTGGCGGCTACAGCTCCGATTGGACCCCTAGCCTGGGAACCTCCATATGCCATGGGAGCAGCCCTAGAAAAGACAAAAAAAAAAAGAAAAAAGAAAGGAGGTACAAAGTCTCTTTTCTCCATGTCTTATTTTTTATCTGTTCATGAGTTTCTCCCTAGTTTTGGTATGTGGAACTCTGCCAAAAGTCATCTTGGTGACTGAAATAAATACCTGATAGAGCTTTCGACCTCTTGTTACCCTGATAGCTCCAACAACAACAAAAATATCCATTCATTTCACTTGCTGTACATAAACTTTGAAAAAGAAAAGTACAGGGCGCTCCGGAGAACTTCTTTGGATGCTTCTCCCAATCGTGTAACACAAATATATGTGCTGATGCCAAATTTCAAATTAGTTTCCAGTTAGTTGATTATTGAGCTCAAAGAATTTTCTACTCATTTAGAAATTCCTAAGAACAGAATTTGAGTGTCAGATTTTCCTTTGGTGAACTTGGAAGAAAGAACAATCCTGGCCCTTCCTGATGTCTCCTAATTAAAACAGCAAGGTGGAGTCTCCTCACACCCTAATTTAGCACAGCTTCTTCTCCAAATTTTGGACCTGGCACTCTGCCTTTGTGTGCTCCAGACTTACACCACCAGCCTCCTAGGAAAATCTGGAGACCCCAGGGCCACGCCTCCTCAGATTCTACCATGCCTTTTCCTCCACCTCCACCACCTCTCTCTCGGAGGGTTAGTGCTGACTAGAGGAGGACACAGCGGACTGGCTAGATCTCCCACATTTAAAATCTGCAAAATGCCTTTCATCTTAGGATCTCTAGACTTTACAAGCGTTTGTTTGTTTGTTTGTTTGTTTGTTTATTTATTGTCTTTTTGCTATTTCTTTGCGCCGCTCCCGCGGCACTCGGAGGTTCCCAGGCTAGGGGTCGAAACGGAGCTGTAGCCACTGGCCTACGCCAGAGCCACAGCAACGTGGGATCTGAGCCGCGTCTGCAACCTACACCACAGCTCATGGCAACGCCGGATTCTTCACCCACTGAGCAAGGCCAGGGATTGAATCCGCAACCTCATGGTTCCTAGTCGGATTCGTTAACCACTGTGCCATGACGGGAACTCCACAAGCATTTATTTAGTGGCAAGTGGGAACTCCACAGGATTAGTCTGTACCTGTTGGGCATCAGTCACTACCATCTTTTTATTACAGAGAGATGGCTACAGAGTGGATCATTAAGCAACGCAGCATGGTGTGAAGCTTGTTTTAAGTGGAATACAAGGATTTTGATGAGATTTGAGCTCTCATGTATTCCTGAACCCATGAGAAAACTTTCCACATGCTCTGCAGGAACTCTCATGACCCTGTAAAGCCCTTTCCTGCTTGTAGACTTTCCAAAAGACAGAGTATTAATCCCTCTTTAGCCACTTCCCAAGACAATGGTGATGACAAAAACATAGGGCTTTGTAAGTCAGAAAAGACAGAAGAGTGGAAGGAAGTAAAGGAGGGGATTCTGGGGAAGAAGCAGATTTACTCATTAGGATTTGGATATACAGAGATGGTAAAGAGAACAGTTTCAAAGTGAAAGACTGGAGGCAGGAAACCTAGAGATAGGGACCCTAAAGAAGCAAATTCAACATTATCATGGTTAAGTTACAGGATGTACACAGGGGAAAAATGAAGGTCAGATAAGTAACTCAAGGCCAGTTCACTATGGCCCTTGAATGCCAAGCATGAATTTATGCTTTATTCAGAACACTATTACTACACCAAGACTTAAACTTATTTAACTTACCAGGGGGATCATGAGAGTGAGTGGTGTATGGAAGGTTTCCTAAGAATTTGAGACTGACCACTCATTCAACTGCCATTTAATATATGTTATTGAATTAAAAAAAAATCAAAATCCTTAATTTATGAGTGAAACTTGGGATGTTAAAAGTACTTTTCCTGGAGTTCCCATCATGGCTCAGCAGAAATGAATCTGACTAGCATCCATGAGGACACAGGTTCAATCCCTGGCCTCACTCAGTGGGTTAAGGATCCCGAGTTGCCATGAGCTGTGGTGTAGGTCACAGAGGTGGCTTGGATCTGGCATTGCTGTGGCTGTGGTGTAGGCTGGCAACTATAGCTCCGATTGACCCCTAGCCTGGAAACCTCCATATGCCAAGGGTGAGGTCCTAAAAAGACACACCCCCCCCCGCCCCGCAGAAAAAGTACTTTTCCAAAGGAACACAGCTATTAAACACCTAGTTCTTAAGATTTGAGCCTAGGTGTGCTGATACTGCACAGGTATTGAAATGTATAGACAGAGCATAGATGGTGAAGACTGAAGGTAGAACAATCAGCTGGGAGGATTACATGGTTTAGGCAACAGATGAAAAAACCTGGACACGTGAAAATGAGGAAGGGGGCTGTGAAAGAAATTGCAGAGGCAGGCTCTTTGGAGTTTACAACTGATTAGAAGGTAGAGATTGGGGGGAAAAGAAATCTAAAATAAAGCTATGGTATTACTCTTGGATGACTGGGGCATAGTAGTACTATAAAGCAGCAGCAGGGAGGAAGAAAATATTGAAGGAGAGAACTCATTCAATCTAGAGCATACGGAGTGTGAGGTACTCAAAGGCTACCCTTGGGGAGGTGTTCAGAAAGACTGAAGTTGTTGAGGGTAGAGATGCCGATGTGGAAACCTTCTCCCGTAGGACAGTGAGGGGTTGGACATCCTGGGGTTGAGTGTGGAGAGAGAAGAGAAGAGGAAAGATGACAGGAATTCAGGAACCACACGCTGGGGAGGTAGAAGGACAAACCAAAACAGAAAGCAGAAGAGCAGCCAGAGAAGAGAATGGAGAGAGCATAATGTCAGGAAAGTAAATGCACAGGAGGGTTTTAAGAAAGAAGATCTGATGTTAAATGCTGCACAACAAATGAGGAAGACAATGAGTTGGACAAGGCCACCAGACTTGGCAATAGGATGTCAGGGAGTATGTCCGAGAGAGGACATCTTCAATGCAGTGATGGGGGCTGAGCCAGATTATAGGGTGTCAAGGATAAGCAGCAGCGAGAAAGCAAGTACTGGTCCTCTCTTACTGCCACTCTTCCTTTGGCTGCCATGACACTGTGCTATCCAGATGCTACCTCTCTAGTCAGTCCTGCTTTGTGTCTTTGGGCTCCCTGCCCATCCTCATAAGGCAAGTAATTTCACAAGGTGCAGCCTTGATTCTTTTCATTTGTTCAACAGATATTTATTGGGGTCTACTATATGCCCTAAACTATGCCAGACACTAAGGGAGAGAGTGATGAGCAGGACGTGGTCAGGAGCCTACATTCTGGTAGAGGAGAAAGACATTTCATTCATTCTAATTCAATTGCAATAAGTACTCTGAAGGAAGAGCAACCAGTGCTATGAGAGCCTGTGTCAAGGGGCCCAATGTGGCCCGGAGGTTCAGGGGAGGCTTTCCTGAGAAAGTGGCCATGAGGGCTTTCACTTGGCACTGAGAGTAGGCTTTCCAATTCCAGGACTGCAGGATTTCATGAATTAGCAGCTTCACAAAGTTTGCTTTGCTGTTTCTATGAGATAGGTCCCTGGGTTGAATCTCTAAGGAATCTTGCTGTAGGGGTCCTCTCTCCAATATTAGAAAAGGAGGTAAAATAAGTAATACAGAGGCAAGAGATTTTTGAAAACTCTTTCATTTTGTTACTAAAGCAATTCTTATCATTAATCACAAAAAACTGGGTTTGAATTTAAAAAATTAGACCAAAATCAGGGCTCTCTCTCTGGGAGTGAACTGCAAGATGAGAGAGCTATTAAAATGGTTACTTGAATGGATGCAATAAATTCAAGCTAGAGAAGACCCAAGATAGGCTCAGTTTCTTTGAATTCTTATTATCTTCTTCCCTTCACTCATATATACACATAACCAAATATGAGAAACATGCATTTGCCAAAAACTTTTCTATAAAACATCTTGATCTAGTATATATGCTTGGCAGAGAGATTAAGTTTGTGCTTTTAAGCTGCTTTCTCTGAAATTAAGCTGATATTTTTCCCCCTCACATCTCGATGTTTTAATTAAACATTGATTAATATTAAGAAGTGTCTCTCTCAAAGATGCTGACTTGGTAGCTGCCGTTGTATGGCAAGAGAGGAAGATAACATGGTCTATGCTAAAAGCTAATTAGGCCAAGGACCCTGAGATCATTAAAGCTGATCTGCTGGGTAACTCTGAGTGACTGGGGAAGTCAATGAGCTGGTAATGGCTTCTGGTTAATTCTGGTTAATGATATGAAAATAATACTGATTTGTAGAGCACATAAGCCAAGGTCAAAATGGTCTCAGAGAAACTTGCTGGCTGTGGATTCTGACATGAACGAATGAATAAATTAATAACCAACTATATGCATGTATGTGTACATACAATATATTTAAAGCTGTGTTAAGGAGGCATGACCTAAACCTACCTGTGTATTGCTGGTCTAGGGTTAGAATTGAGCTCTATATTTGTTCCCCAGAAAAACTGCTCAGGAAGGCTGTTTGTCCATCTACCTGTTTCACTGCTGTCATCAAACTAATTTTATCTTCATAATTCAACAAGAAAAAGAGCTATCTAATCTGGTTCTGGGTCTTAGATCAAATCTTTCAGAGAATGACCAAAGGGAATAACTTTTCTTATTATTTTTCATAATATTCTAATTTGTCCGGATAAACTTTTGTCTTTTTGTCTTTTGTCTTTTTGTCTTTTGTTGTTGTTGTTGTTGCTGCTATTTCTTGGGCCGCTCCCGCGGCATATGGAGGTTCCCAGGCTAGGGGTTGAATCGGAGCTGTAGCCACCGGCCTACGCCAGAGCCACAGCAACGTGGGATCTGAGCCGCATCTGCAACCTACACCACAGCTCACGGCAACGCTGGATCGTTAACCCACTGAGCAAGGGCAGGGACCGAACCCGCAACCTCATGGTTCCTAGTCGGATTCGTCAACCACTGCGCCACGACGGGAACTCCCGGATAAACTTTTTTAAAATAAAAGGATATTATCATTTATTGAGCACTTAAAATATAATTTAGTGTTTTCATCTACATTACTTCATTTAATTCTCATAAAAACCCTAAAGGTAGGAGTTCCCACCGTGGCGCAGTGGTTAACGAATCCGACTAGGAACCATGAGGTTTCGGGTTCGGTTCCTGCCCTTGCTCAGTGGGTTAAGGATCCGGCGTTGCTGTGGTGTAGGTTGCAGACGTGGCTTGGATCCCGCGTTGCTGTGGCTCTGGCGTAGGCCGGTGGCTACAGCTCCGATTCGACCCCTAGCCTGGGAACCTCCATATGCCGAGGGAGCGGCCCAAGAAATAGCAAAAAGACAAAAACGAAAACAAAAACCCTGAAGGTAGAATTTACCATTGGTCACATTTTATAGTTGAAATAACTACACAGAGAGGTTAAGTAAATGCCCCCACAGTCACTCAGTTAGTAAATGTTAGAGTCAGAATTCAAACTGGATATTTCTGACTCAGAATCATATTCAATCTTCCTATGTTAAGCTGAATGAAGTATGAAGACTTTTCTTGCTATCAACCAGTTGAGTAAATGACAATTACTCCAAAGTAATGGGTAACTACAACACAGTATTTCAGGACCTGGCTTTCTTCAAGTGCATCCGAGGTAGCAAATTTCTTAGTTTTAGTTCAGCCTAATACTGAAATGAAACTGTGTTCCTTTAACATATGCTAACTAGTTGAGAAGGAAGGGATCCCAGAGGCAAGATGGAGAGGTGAGGAATCTGGGCCAGGATTAGAATTTCTCAGGACGCACAAGGATTTATCTCAAGTACTGCAGAGTAGATAGCATTTTGAGTCCTAGAGCTCACATGGCTTAATGAGAAGAGCATTCACCCAATCAAACATTCACTAATCTCCAACTATGTGTATACTCATGCTAATTACTTTGAAGGACACAAAAATGGACATACTGAGATAAGGGATGGAACAACGCATATAATCATTAAACACCAAAATTAGGCAATATTTGATAAAGGCCAAATGAGTTAAACATATTAAGTGATTTAGGAGAACAGACGAAGTAGTGAGCTGGTGTGGGGGTAGGGGAATCAAGAAGTTTTGAGGAGATATGGGACTTCAGCTACACCTTCAGATATGGGTAGAAATCAAATAGGTAAAATGAATAAGGAATATTTGGGATAAATGGATAGTGTGGATGGTTTATAATAGGAAACAAGACTGGATAGATAGCAAGGATCAAAAATGCAGTTTCTAAGACCCAAGGAAAAAAGAATGAAGGCACAGATATAGATCAGTTTTGAAAGATGCCATCATTTAATCCATCAGCTCAGATGGCTCCTGCATTGATCTGGGGGAAGGATAAGCACTCAGAGAAAGAAGAGTGAACAGAGACAGAAGCAAAGGGAAAACTACCTTGGAGGCACAAGTTTTAGAAGGCTACAGCATAATTTGTCTGTTTTTTTCCGTGGGAACCATGTGCGCACACGCTAGCTGTCCAATCACACTAGCTCTCTGCATTCCTAACAGAGGATCCTTTGTTCCAAATAGCAAGGCTCAAAAGAGATAGAGTCTGATAAAATCACACTGAGACCAGTACTCCCAGCTGGTGCAGGGCTGATGCCATTCCATAACACACCCTACAGGAAGCAGCTTGAGATACACAGCTGATTGATTTCCACAGCAGAAGCCTTCTGGCAATCAGGGTGGGGTGGGGACTGGTCAAGCATGGAGAGAATTCTTTGGCCACTGACTCAAATTAGTTCCCTAAGATCCTGACTTGATCCCACAGGTCTGTATAAGTCACTTTCAGAACCAGCACTGTTTCTCAATTAAATTTTGAAAAAAGGGAGGAAAACCATAAAGCTTCCCCAGGCAATGGAATTATTTCATCAGTTAACTCTTACTTGTCATGGAATCGGAAAATGGCAAAATATCAAAACCCCCATCTTTCCAAAAGTGACCCATCCTGTGTATTACAGGAAGTTTAGCAGCACTCACTCGATGCCAGTAGCAGCCTCCCCACTAGTGACAGTAAAAAACATCTCTAGACATCGTCAAATGTCCCCCAGGAGCCAAAACTGTTCCCCTTACCCCCAGTGGGAGCTACTGGTCAAGCACAAGCTCTGGTACCAAACAGACATTTTCAATCCCAGTTCTAACATTTGTTCACTATGTGGCTTGATTACTTAAAAGATTAACATCTTTTTTGTTGTTGTTGTTGGTCTTTTTAGGGCCGCACCCATGGCATATGGAAGTTCCCAGGCTAGGGGTTGAATCAGAGCTGCAGCTTCCAGCCTACACCACAGCCAGAGAAACATGAGATCTGAGCCGAGTCTGTGACTTATGCTGCAGCTTGTGACAATGCCGGATCCTTAACCTGCTGAGCAAGGCCAGGTATTGAACCCATGTCTCGTGAATACTAGTCAGGTTACCAGTGAGCCACAAGAGGAACTCCACATCTTTAAATCTCAGTTTTCTCATCTGCAACTGGGATTTTAAATGTCTGATTTGGCAGAGGGTGGGGGGTAATTAGGGCTGGAGATCATTTAGACTTAGGTCTCTCTTATTATTCTTTTTTTTTTCTTTCTTTTTTTTTTTTCCCCCAAGGGCTGTACCTGCGGCATATGGAGGTTCCCAGGCTAGGGGTCAGATCGGAGGTGCAGCCACAGCAACTGAGCTGTGTCTGCAACCTACCACAGGTGTCAGGGCAATGCCAGATCCCCAACCCACTGAACAAGGCCAGGGATCGAACCTGCATCCTCATGGGTATTAGTCCGGTTCACAACCTGCTGAGCCACAATGGGAACTCCTCTCTTACTATTCTTGCTACTGTATCATTTCTACCACAATCCTTTGCCTGTTTCTCATGCTACACTGTTAACAGAGACTAAGACCCCAGCTCTCACCACAAGGACTGCCACAGAGCAAGTGCTCAGTAACGATAGACTGAAAGGGATAGGGAGCCCCTTCCTCCTGGCCTCCGCAAAGGGATCCACTGTCCATTCCCTTGCAGCACTTATTCTCATCCCTAGCTGGCCAAAGTTCTGAAAGGCCCACATTTCAAATCACAGTAGTGGTGGTTGGAAAAGAGCTTGTGAAGGCCCAGGGGATAAGTATATCCATTAATCTTCCACAGCCAATACCAGAGACTGGTATTTGAAAAGCACTCAGTGGTGGCGGTGGCAAAGTTTTAAGGAAGGTGGGGCGTGAGTGCATTCTCCCCATAGCTAGGTTTCTCCAGCCGGGACAGCTGAGACTTGGGAAGAGTCCATCTGGCAGGAGACAGCCTTTTGCTGCAGTGATGCTTTGGTGCAGTGACCTGACATGACTTCCTGGAGGACTGATTTTATTCCTGGTAAACCAACCACCTCTAACAACAAAGTGCCCTTCAAACCAACTCATCACACTTCCTAGAGGCTCACGTGCCAGCCAGCTAGCAGCACGGTACCTAGGACGAGGCTCAGGCTGAGACCACTCACCATGCATTTCTAGACACAGCCATCAAGAGCCCTATTCTGCAAGTCTGTGTGCATCTCAACCATGTCCACCAATCAAAACTCAACAGTAAACACAAGTTCTGCAGAGGGTAAATTCTAGTTTTTTAGGGCACACGTTTCATATGACGATGAATCTTACTTGTAAATACTTTGCCACTACATGCAAAGAATTTCAGTAAACTCAAATGAAACTGCTCAGTCCTTTTTTTCTGATTGAGGATATATTCATATGTTGCTTTAAAATCTTCCCTTGTTATCAAAGTTTTCAGACAGATTTTTGTGGAATCCATCGACACTCTGGATCCCTTCCCTTTGATTATACTACTTTCACTGAGGCATGGGGCTCCTTTAAGATGATGTAAGGGCTGCAATCTTGGAATTTTGCTTGTGATGCTGATATTTAAAATACTAATGATAGCACTATTCACAATAGCCAAGACATGGAAACAACCCAAATGTCCATCGACAGATGATTGGATTCGGAAGATGTGGTATATATACACAATGGAATACTACTCAGCCATAAAAAAGAATGACATAATGCCATTTGCAGCAACATGGATGGAGCTAGAGAATCTCATACTGAGTGAAATGAGCCAGAAAGACAAAGACAAATACCATATGATATCACTTATAACTGGAATCTAATATCCAGCACAAATGAACATCTCCTCAGAAAAGAAAATCATGGACTTGGAGAAGAGACTTGTGGCTGCCTGATGGGAGGGGGAGGGAGTGGGAGAGATCGGGAGTTTGGGCTTATCAGACACAACTTAGAATAGATTTAGAAGGAGATCCTGCTGAATAGCATTGAGAACTTTCTCTAGATACTCATGTTGCAACAGAAGAAAGGCTGGGGGAAAAATGCAATTGTAATGTATACATGTAAGGATAACCTGACCCCCTTGCTGTACAGTGGGAAAAAAAAAATACTAATGATAATACTTTAAAATTATCAAAAGTATTAGGATAAGTTCAACCAGAAGTAAACTTAAAGATCTTAAAAGCTCCTTCACCTTCTCCCCACCCAGCTGCTGCAGTGGGGATGGAGAGGATTATTACAGAGCATTGGAATTTGGGGGGGGGGGGGCAGGCAGAGGCGGGTGGTCACACAATGGTTATAAATATCAGCAGCCGAACTGTGAGCTCCTGGGCTGAGGGAGAACAACTGACAGGCTGCAGTCTCCCCTTAAAGGCACAGAACAAGGAAGCTCCCTGAAGTATTTCCACAAAGGAAGTTCTTCTTCTCCACAGAAATGCTCCATCAACCAAACACCTGCATCAACAACTCCACGCCAAAGAAACTGCAGATGCCAGGAAAAGTGACGAGGAGATTTTTAAACCAGACACAGATTAGCACCAGCAAAAATAAAGAATTCAGGGCCTGGCCTAGAGGAAGGCTGTTTCACAGGCAGTTGTTGCTACTACACTACCACAATCAGATTACTAGGAGGCAGCTCACTATATAAACATTCACTTAATCGACAAACACCCTTTCCAACTTGAGTCCCAAATTTCCCACATACAGATGGTAATTTTCTTCTAGGGCAGCGGTCCTCAGTTGAGGGCGACTTTGCTTCTCAGGGGATATCTGGCCATGTCTAGAGGTACTTCTGGCTGTCACACTGGGGAAGGCGTGCTACTGGCATCTAGTGGGTAGAGAGCAGGGAGGTTGCTAAACATCCTATAATGCACAGGTCAGCTGCCCACAATAAAGCAGCAGCCAGCCCCAAATATCAAGAGTGTCCAGGTTAAGAACCCGATTCTAGAGCATTCTCTTTACTCCTTTGGACTCTAGCAGTTCCTATTGGCATAGCCTTGTTTAAGGCAGAAAGGAAGGGAGGGAGGGAGGGAAGGAACAGAAAGAAAAACCAAGACAGGCCAAGGGTCAGCACAAGGCAGAGGTGGAGGGTTAACTCATCTTATCTTGGCTGCTATGAAGCTGGAGACACCTAAACCTCCAGGTGACAGACAGGTCACAGCCAGTGTGATTTCCTTTCTCTCCAAGGGCAGGGAGAGAATGCTGACTTGATATGTTCTCTTCTCTGGTAAGTCTAACTGGCAACGACACAGATGAGCTGATACTGCCTTTGTAATTATTTGAAAGGAAAGAGAGAGTATCTGTGCAAATTGGCAGTCTCTCGGCTCCATGGCAGGCCCTGTTTTCCAAGAGTGCTCACATGTGCTTATAGGGAAGCCCTAAACTCGAGTTCCATGAGGCAAAAAAATCAAATGAAGAGGTTTATGGGGCTTTCTTGTTCTGACTGCATAGTACGGCAGAGGTCTCCTGACAGATGCTGCAAGTGTACACAGTGTCCCTGAGCCCGGGCCCTGCTCAACCAGAATTAGGACTGAGAACAGTGTGCCCCGCCCACAGCCCCCCAAAACCCAGTCCTCCACACAAATCCTGACTGAGGGTCAGCGTGGTTTGTGAGGAGGGTGCAAAGGAAGGAATTGGTGTAAGTGCCAAACGAGCTTGATTCTTGATTACAAAACCGCTAATAGAAAATTTCAAAATGAGGAAAATCTCCTGTTATCATCGGGCTTTATGGAGCTCTTCTCCAAACTTCAAGTCTTTTCCTTCCCCTCCCAGGAAGGTCATGCGGGGGGGGGGCGGAATTCTGTGGCTTAAGTTTCAGTGAAATAAAGGTTCCTCCTTTCTTGTTAGTCTCTAGTCATGTGCATATACAATTCCTTTTCCTCAACAATCAGAGACTCTCTCGTTCAAGAAAACGGAATTTCCTGAAGAGATTAGCCAAAGTCTTTTCCTTTGAGTTTTCTGAAAACATGCTGATCCTCTCATATCCTCTTTTGTGACTCCTGGACTGGCTTTTTCCTTCTACTTCCAAACGAGAGCTTGAACCCAGTCAAGTGCCTAACTCAGAAGGTTTGAGGTCTTTGCCTGCTTAGTGGGAAAGCACTCTCTTCCATTCCCATTTGATAGGTCCTCGCTGGCTGACCAGATTCTCAATTACTCAGAGGCAATCGAGGGAAAAGCCTTTCCTAGGAATAATGACTTTTGGTTTTTCACGTTCATTTAAAAAGGAAATAATTTTTCCCACAGGCTAACCGCTGTTCCGAGCATTCACTGGCACTACTGCAGGGTCCCCAGTAAGCCCAGGGTTCTCCACGGACCTGACTCATCTGTCTCTTCCGGCCATCCCCCGTGGAGTCAGGCCAGAGCACAGCCTCGCTTCCGCCTCACAGATTCATACCCTCTTCTCTTCAGTAGATTCTGTGCTGAGAGCATGATCCCATTATAAAAAGAGTTGAAAACTTAAAGCAAATGCTCTTTTTTAGTATTTCTCTTCATCTGTTTTTCCCTTATTAAAAACGATTTGAATCTGAAAGCAGAGTCAAGCTGTTTGCATCTGGCCTGCTGCTGGCGTGAGGGAAGATGAATTTATCACTGGACTGCAGAGCACATTAACACTGGACTCAAAGCTCAGATCGTGAAAATGACTCAGTCCTCAGAATGGGTCCAAAAGATCTTCCCTTTACTTAGCCTCTAAGGGACTTTTCCCCTCATTGTTTTCACTTCCCATGAGCTCAGAATGAGCTCAGCCAGGACTGAGCTCCTCCCCTCCTGACTCAAGAGCTTGTTTGGGAGGAGGCAAACTCTTCCCAAAGCCCTTGACTTTATAAGGTGGACCTGTGGAACCAGGCTTCTGATTTGCATCCCCAACTTGAGGAGGCCACAACACAGGGCCCCCAGCTTCACCTGCCTCCTCCCTCTCATCTTCAGGTCTTGCCTTGTCAATGCCAGTTCCCTGCAGTGAACACACTGGTCCCAGCCTTCACATCCATGGTGCTGGGGGTGGGAGGCTTCTTCTTAGAGCTCAGTGAAACACGTCTGCTGTACCAAGCGGCTAAGCAGCTACTGAACCCTGAGCACTGCTAGGCTACAAACTAGGATACAAATAAAATATGGCAACACCCCGTGATTTCTTAAAATGTGCCAGCAGCATCAAAATTCAGAATGTCTCTAGAAACCAAGGATTAAATGAAAAAGAAACAATGACTTCTCAAATCCAAACACTACACATGCCTGCCTGTGGACTCTTGTTTATATCCTAGGTCATATTTAATGCAATTTAAATAAGCTTGTTTACCTCGTTTTCTAGCTCACAGACGATCAGATGGAGGGGATAGACTGCTCAAGGCAGACCCAGTGATAGCAGTGAAAAGTAACAGCAGTAAGAAATAACACCCGATATCACAGTAATGGGGGAAAAAAACAGAAAATAAACCCCTTCCCCATATATATGTATACACATACATCCAATCCCACCAGCACAGCAATTGCAGGACCTAAACAAGAACTTCAATACAGAACTCAAACTGTGTGGTAATTTAAGCACATTTAATGCAAAGCAGCTTCAAGTGTCTCTAATGTCCTTGAGAATATCACCACAGTAGAGAACGGTATATCTTTTTCAGTAATGTTAACCTACACTCATAAAGAAAAACTTACAACGTAACGTTGAGAAAAACAGGGAAATACAAGTAAAAATAATTTCTATATAAACTAGAATCTAGTTTGATGAAACTATTTTGGAGCCTCAAGGGATAAGCTTTAGTTTTCTACAAAACTCATTTAATGTTGGTTAGACAGTTAATTCTAAGTAATTGGGACCCAAGTCCGAATTAGGATAAACGAGAAGTGTGCCTGTAGCAGAGCCTCTGCTTTCGAGGGGCTGACAGTGGCGGAGAGCAGAGAAGTGCACGAGGTGAAGCAAGAAAGGCCGCCCTGCCGCTGGCTGAGGGTGGGTGTTTCCCAGAGGAAAACACGTGGGCCTGTGAGTTTGAACTTCCTCTACCTGCCCAGGTACCCCAGAATCCCAGATTCGAGGACTTGCGTTACTCCACACTGCACTGTAAGGGGTTCTTCAGCTCGTGGCTCACCTGAGTGCTGAACATCCCCAAAGCTAGAGGGCCCTTCTGATACAGCCACCTTTCTGCACATGGATTATGTCTACAAACGGGTGACCTTTCTCAGACCATATGGCTCTGACCGGGCATCAATACCACCTTTCCATCCACGTTTTTAAAGGAAAGAATCCTGAGAGGCAGGGGCCCCGAGAGAACAAACAAAATCTTTTGGCAGAAGCATTATGGTGTAAATGGGAACTGTTACCACCTGGATGGCAGTAAAGCTCTGGCATCATCCTTTCCAAATCTGCTCCAGGCACCAAGAAGGAAAGATCCCCAAAAAGGCTTCCAGCAGGGGAGGGCAGCATTTTAGGTAAGTCCTAGAACGAAAGGCTCATGAGGTAAGAGCCAAGACCCCACAGACAGTCCTGGGTTCCAAGCCCGTACCAGCAAATTAGTACGTTTGAGTCAATTCCTCTCATCTTCCCCTGTTGTGCAAAATCTCAGGACTGGAAATTCTGACTCATGTAAAGAATCAAAACATCTTTGCAATTAAGGCAGTGCTTCCCAAACTCTCCAACAGGCAGAGAGGGCTTGTGCTCTTGAGGAGTCTGGGGCACAGGCTTTTTTTTTTTTTAAAGGGCTGCACCTGTGGCATATGGAAGTTTCCAGGCTAGGGGTTGAATGAGAGCTGTATCCACAGGCCTACGCCACAGCCACAGTAACTCGAGATCCGAGCCACGTCTGTGACCTACACCATAGCTCATGCAATGCTGGATCCTTGACCCGCTGAGCAAGGCCGGGGATCAAACCTGTGTCCTCATGGATACTAGTCAGATTTGTTTCCACTGAGCCATGAAGGGAATTCCTGCAGCACAGTCTTAAGCATTCCCTGTTCCATGTGGAAATGTCTTTAAAGTATCATGTTTTATCTTAATACTTGAGGAGAATTTTGCATATTTCATAACGCATCAATAATTTTCCCTTGAAATCTGCGAAAAAATACACACTTTAGCAAGAGGAGTCCATGTTTACCATGTCGATTCTCAGATCTCAGATTCAAAAACAGAGCCCTCAACATTCACTGCTGTTACAAACTCAGTTAACTTGAACCCTCAAGAAATCACAGGAGGAGATTCTTAGAGTGAGAATGAAAGTTTGGACATTCTTTCTATACCCTTAATTGGTTATAAACATTGAAATAAATTATAAACATTGAAGTAAATTTCTAGTGTCAGGCCAAGAAGGATTGAAAAATCTGATACAAGAAAAAATCTGATACAACAGAAAAAAATGTCCAAACCGGTTGCCCAGAAATCCAAGAGACTGTCTGGTCTCCAAACTGTGTGCTTTGATGGTGATGGAGGTGAGAATCATGAAACCAGGAGCAGAAGTTAAGATGAGTACTCAATCGGTTTCTGTATTAGACAAAAAGAGATTAAAAACAAGGGTAAGACTTACTTTGAAATCTGCCAGTTGCTGGTTGATGACATCCACCTCGGTCCCCACCACCCACTGGAGGGCCTCTCCTTCCTCTGCTGCTGTCGTCATGTCATTGAGGGCTTTCAACTTCCGATAGAAGTCCTCGACGCGGCCCAGGGTCAGCTCCAGCTGCTCCTGTCGAGCTTTACTCCTCTCCATCAGTTTGCCACACTGTTTGTTCAGGGCTTCCAGCTCCCTCTTGAGCCCCAACAGGTCCAGAGTCCCCTCTTCCTCCAGCATTTGTCGGCACTCTGCTTCCGAGGCCTCGATGTCTAACTTGAGGGCTTGGATTTTGCTAAGGAACAGCCGCACATCCTCGATCTGGGACTGGAGGCTGTCAGTGTCTCTGCCGATGGCACCCATGCAATCGAGCTCATCGTCCAGGTCTGCCAACTGAGAAAACATTTCTCGGACTCGGCAATGAAACTGGCCAATACCCTCCAGCTTGTTTTCCATCGCCATGCAACCACTGTTCACTCTTTGCTTCACTTCTAGGAAGTCCTGCTGGGTCACCTCCGCTTGACGCAGAAGCTGGGAAGCGTCAGACCCATCTGGGGCATCCTCCACCAGGCCCCGTGTGAAGTTCCTCAGGTAGTCCACCTGAGGCTCCAGGCTCTGCAGCACTTCCTGTTGGGCTCTCAGCTTCTCCAGGTTCTTGTTGCTGCAGGCTTGAGAGCCAAGAGCGTCAAAGATTTCAAGTTGGTGTTTGGCCCCTTCAACTTTCTTTTCAATGTTCTTAAAGCTTTCCTGGAACTCCTTGAGCCTCTGGGTCATTTCTTCAAGGGACCCTGTTTTGGCCTGTAGCTCTTCTGTAATGGAATCCATGTTCTGGTTGATGCCAGCCTTCTCGTCCCGGATGTCATCTTCATCCGTTTCCGAAGAGTTGATGAGAATGTCAGCAGCGCTGTTCAGTATTTCCAGCAGGGAGCGGCGCTTTTCCACCTCACTCAGCATAGCCTTTGACCTCAGGAGACTGGACTCCAGCTGCACTGGGTCCAGAGTGACCCGCAGGTCAGACATCTTGGCCTTACAGTCTTCTATCCATGGCACCAGGTCTTCCACATGCCACTGATATTTCTGAGCTTTCTGCAGACAGTCCTTGAGTCTGGACTGTCTGTCTGCAGTTTTTTTACTAAGCTCTTCCCAGTGGCTTTTGAGCTCAACCAGCTGGTTTTGTAAAGTCTTCTTCTCCTCTCCAGGAGGAACAGACAGAAGCAGAGATTCTCCTTCTGCCACAATCACCTCATAGGAACCACTGTGCTGGTTAAGACTCTTCTGAAACTCTTCGTTCTCCTGTAGCTGAGACTGTAGCCGCTCCAATTTCGCAGAGATGGGGCAGTTTTTCACTTGCTGGCTTTGTTTGTCATCCAACCAGGATCTCAGCTCATCAAACATTTGCTGGAACTGCTGGGTACTGGCAAGGGCTGCCTGGAGTCTGTTCATGCGATCCGCTGAAATGAAAAAATTGAATTTAAACCATCACATCTGAACATGGCATTTAAAATGGTTGATGAGTGTATATATGGTCTAATCTTAGGAAGAGGAAACTAATGCTCATTGAGGGCCTGCCCTAAAAGCAGCGCACAGCTAAGCTCCTTCATGTACTGTATCTCATTTAATCTTCACATCAACCTTGTAAGGTGATCTGAGTAACAGAAGTAGTCTTCAATTACTTCTGTTACTATAATTCTAATCTGGTAAAAAGCCATATGTTAATCTGTAATTCTCATCTGGTAAAAAGCTATACAGGTTTCTAGAAAAAGAGGAAACAAATTAATGACAAAATTTTACTTGTACAAGGCCATCATAAGACATCCAGAACATGTTCCAATTCTGTATATATGGGAGGGGTGTGTGTGTGTGTGTATCCATGGTATAAAGAAAGTGAGCATCTGTGGAAGTACATCTTTGAGCATGAATCTCTACCTGCTGGTACTCTTACTCCAGGATTATGGCATGTAAAGCTTCACGCACTGTGAGTGCCCCAGCAATGTCTCACAACCACGGCAGTCCTCACTGTAGCTAGATAAAGGGATAGGGTAATACTATTCTGAGTCCAAAAGCTATTTAAGGGTCACTGTGTATTCTTGGGATGACCACAAATCCACTCCTTCTTCTGGCTTGCCACTAATAATGGCAGCACTGTGTTCTCCACCCCAACTCACCTGCAAGGTCTTCTAAACCTTGGAGAGGCAGGGCAACTGTCTCCAGACGCTTCTTCAGCTCATCCTTGAGGTACTGCTCACCAATGAGCACTGAAAGTTCATCACAGAGGGCCTGTGCCTCCTTAATCTCATGGTCTAGCTGCTCTACGTCAGATCGAATCTCACTGGTCTCCTCCAATTGCTGCTTCACAGCCTCAGGTTGAGTGCTGATGGCTGACTGGCCACTCAGTCGCTGTCCAACTGCCTTCACTTTCTCTGACAAGTCCTGGAGCAGTTCCTGGTACTGGGTGCTTTTGACAATGGCTTGGTCAATTTGGCTGGAACGGGAATTGAGTTTGTTAGTCAGCTCAATCCACTTCTGATTGATGCTCTGGAGCTCCTTCTGTACCTGGCTGCTGGATGGAGAGACCTCTCCCGGGCCTGTTAGGATGCCCTGAGCCGCCTCGTTCAGCTGCTCATGCTGTTGCCTACGTGCTTCAAATTCCTTCAGCATAAACTGTAAGAGAAATGACACCAGACGTTTAGAGAGCAAATACAGATCTAAAAGCAGTGTCAAAACAAAAACTGACTTTGGACTGTGCCAAGTAGTGCCAACTCCTTTTGAAAATAAACCAGAAAATTCCAAGGACCACTCTCTCTGAGGAAAATGTATCACTTTTAATGACTGCTTAATAAAAACTTGTTTTTAAAGGACCACTGATTTTGTCTATTTTGTTTCTTCTCCTTATTTGTCCTATACTATTTCAACATCAGTTACCAAGTTTGGCTTTGGTTAGGAAACCAAGGTTTGTTTTCTGGATTGGCACCATCAGCTTTGCTAGGCAAAACCCAGGCCTCTGAATTGGGAGTTTGGAACCCTGGGCCCACAGTGGGCCATATTACTGGCTAGGCTTGCCATATCAACTCTCAATGCCTCTGTTTTTTTTTAGTTCCTTTCTTGAAATTCCAATAGCACATATAATTTGGACATTACAGTATAGCACAATTAGACAATTAACTTCTTTAAAGCTAAGTATCACTTCTTTTTATTCTTTCCTGTCCACTGTTTCACTCATCAAAGAAGTTAGGATTACAGGCTCTGGAGTCAGACTGCCTGGGTTCAAATTTGGCTCCACCACTCTCTAACTATATAAACTTGGGCAAGTTTTAAAAAGTTCTCCAAATCTCTCAGTTTCCTCATCTGTAAAATAAGTATTCACTTGGCTACTTTAAGGATTAAATAAGAAAATTTATAGAAAACATTGAGCACTTACACTGTATAAAAATGAATATGACATGACCTCAAGGAATAACAGATATGTAAATAACATAAGTAAAAATGATAAAATGTAATTGTGAACCTAGAACTGTGAAAACAAGAAGTAAAGGTGGTTAATTCCTCAGGGGAGACAAATGTAGAAGAGAGAAATCAGGAAAGGCTTCACAGATGACATGATAAAGAAAATGTGAATTCTCTAAGTGAACAGAAAGTCAGGCTGGTTATGAAGAGGGCCTTCGATTAGCAAAGGTACAGAGATTGTGAGATCTATGAGTACAGTGTGTTCAGGAAAGAACCCGATGGGAGTTTCCATCGTGGCGCAGTGGTTAACGAATCCGACTAGGAACCATGAGGTTGTGGGTTCGATCCCTGGCCTTGCTCAGTGGGTTAAGGATCCGGCGTTGCCGTGATCTGTGGTATAGGTTGCAGGCACGGCTCGGATCCTGAGTTGCTGTGGCTTTGGAGTAGGCTGGTGGCTACAGCTCCAATTCAAACCCTAGCCTGGGAACCTCCATATGCCGCAGGAGCAGCCCAAGAAAAATGGCAAAAAGACAAAAAAAATAAAAATAAAAACACACAAAAAAGGAAAGAACCCGTTATCCACTGTGGGAAGAAGCCCGGGTATGTGCGGGAAGAACCGGCAAGACAAACTGGAACCAGGCTGTGAAAAGCCTTAGGCACCACAGTAAGCAGGTATTTGAACTTTGTTCAATAGGCAGCCAAGAGCCACAGCAGCATTTTAATAGATTCAGATATATGTTGAGGGGATAATTTGATTACTGTGTAGAGCATAAACTAAACCAAGAAGCCCCATGGAGTTCCTGTTGTGGCACAGAGGAAACAAATCTGACTAGCAACCATGAGGTTGCGGGTTTGATCCCTGGCCTCACTCTGTGGGTTAAGCATCTGTTGTTACCGTGAGCTGTGGTGTAAGCTGGCAGCTGTAGCTCCAATTGGACCCCTAGCCTGGGAACCTCCATATGCCGAGAGTGCGGCCCTAAAAAGCAAAAACAAACAAACAAAACCCCAAGAAGCCCCTTAGCAGGCTATAGCAATGGAACAGGCCCTCGATTCAGCCTACTTAAGGCATTCAGAATGGAGAAGAAAAGATTAGAACAATGGTTCTCAAATTATGGTCTGGTGGCCCTCAGGAGTCCCAAGGCTCTTGCATGGGGTCAGTGAGGAAAAAACTTTTTTTTTTTTTGTCTTTTTGCTATTTCTTGGGCCGCTCCTGCAGCACATGGAGGTTCCCAGGCTAGGGGTCGAATCGGAGCTGCAGCCACCAGCCTACACCAGAGCCACAGCAACGCAGGATCCGAGCCGCGTCTGTAACCTACACCACAGCTCACGGCAATGCCGGATCGTCAACCCACTGAGCAAGGGCAGGGACCGAACCCGCAACCTCATGGTTCCTAGTCGGATTCGTTAACCACTGCGCCACGACGGGAACTCCCTATTTTCATAATAATACTAAGATGCTATTTGCCTTTTAAAATTCTTATCCTCTCACAAATCTTCAAAGAAGTTTTTTGAGAGACTTCAGGACATCTGACATCATAAAAAACTGAATGCAGATGCAGATATGAAAATCTGAGAACATTCTATTAAGCTAGACTTAAAGAGATTTGCAAAGATATAAATGCAGTGCCACTCCAATTTTTTTACATTTTGGAAAATGTTATTTTTTTCATAAAAATGTTAATCATTATTCTTTTAAAATTAATTAATAAATACATATTAAAAATTTCCTCAGTGTTTTAATACAGTTAACAATCAACAGGTATCAGATAAACACAAGCTTTTTGGGGTTCTCAATAATTCTTCAGCGTATATAAGGTTTTCGAGATCAAAAAGTTTGAAAACCATTGGATTAGAAAAATATTTGTAAGCAGACAAAATAGGACTTGATAATGAATTAGACACTGGGGCTAAAAGAAAGGGTCCTTTGACAAACTACTCTTAGATCTTAACTTAGGGAACTTTGTAGGTGAGGAAGAGAAACAGAACAAGTTTGAGAAAGGATATAAAAGAAGGTTCTAGGCAAAATTAACATTAGAAGTGCCATAACTGGACTAACCTAAATTTCTAGATGTTAGGCACTTAAATCAATTTTTTGAGGGTTGATCAGCAGAAAATCTTTAAATAGAAGTTCCCATCGTGGCTCAGCAGAAACAAATCTGACTGGTATCCATGAGGATGCAGGTTTGATCCCTGGCCTCACTCAGTGGGTTAAGGATTCGGCATTGCTGTGAACTGCGGTGTAGGCTGCAGACGCAGCTTGGATCTGGCATTGATATGGCTGCAGCATGGGCTGGCGGTTACAGCTCCAATTCGACCCCTAGCCTAGGAACCTCCATATGCTATGGGTGGGGCCCTAAAACAAGACCAAAAAAAGAAAATCTTTAAATAAAGCCAGCATATATAAGACATTGTACAAAGTAATGTGGATCACTGCCACTAGGCATTTAAACTATGATTCTATAATTTAGTTGAACATTCCCATTCTCATATCTGCCAATCTTACTACTTCAGTCAATAATATTAACAATACAGTTATTGAATGTCTGCTATTTGACAGGTACCATGATGAAGACCTTATAAACCTCTCATTTAAAGTGAGGAAGTAGAAGAATTCCTGTTGTGGCTCAGTGGTAACAAACCCAACTAGTGTCCATGAGGATGTGGGTTGGATACCTGGCCTCGCTCAGTGGGTTAATGATCCAACGTCACCACAAGCTGTGGGGTAGGTCGCAAGTGCAGCTCAGATCTTGTGTTGCTATGGCTGCAACACAGGCAGGTGACTACAGATCCAATTCAACTCCTAGCCTGGGAACCTCCATATGCCGCAGGTGTGGCCCTAAAAAGACAAGAAAATAAATAAAATACTTTAAAAGTGAGGAAATGGAGACACTGAGAAGTTAAATGACTTGTCCAAGGCCATGTAAACCTACTGTTCAAACCCGGTTCGTGTGACTCCGATTTCTTTGCTCTAAAGCATTCAGCCATACTGCTCACCTGGACCTGCTGCTTTTGTGCATTCAGCATGTTGGGGTCAATAGACAGGGGGCCCAGCACTCCCATCATCAGTTCCTTCTCCATCAGCCAGGGGCGGAGCTGGGATTCTGCAGCCTGGAAGCAGGCGAGATGACTTGCAGATTCCTCCAGCTGCCTTTGCCGAGCCATTGTCACCTCAGTGGCCCTTTCCCATCGGGAATCTGTAGAAAGGAAATGAGAGAATGTATTCCTTTACTCTCATCTGCCACTGGCCTGGTCCCTAAATTACGTTCCTAGTATACTACAGGAAATGACCCCTAGAGCATTATTGAAATATGTTTTGTTTTGTTTTGTCTTTTTCTAGGGCTGCATCCACGGCATATGGAGGTTCCCAGGCTAGGAGTCTAATCGGAGCTACAGCTGCTGGCCTACACCAGAGCCACAGCTATGCTAGATCTGAGCTGCATCTGCAACCTACACCACAGCTCACAGCAACACCGGATCCTTAACCCACTGAGCAAGGCCAGGGATCGAACCCACAACCTCATGGTTCCTAGTCAGATTCATTAACCACTGAGCCACGAAAGGAACTCTGAAATGTTTTTTAAGTTATAAATAACCTGCATTTAATTTTAACTAAAGTAACAAACAGTTCTGTATCTTGATTGTGGTGGTAGTTATATGAAACTACACGTGGGACAAAATTGCAAAGAACTATGTGCACAATGCATATAAAATATCTTATGCTGCATACATATTGTTTTATAGCCTGTTTTTAAACATACTATATTATGAACATCTTTCGTAAGTTTTTCTCATACCAATTAAGTTTTTTATACCAAATACACATTCATATACATCATTCATAGTTCAATATTATGAAAGCAGCATCATTTATCTAATTCTTTCACTGAATATTTAGACTATTTTCCATTTTTATCATGAATGTTCTCTTTGTCACAGAAAACTGTCAGACTTGCCCAGGAAACACAAACTTCTGACACTTTGACTGGAATCTCTAAATTTTTTCATAATCTGGATCATTCTCTAACCCTATACAGCCCTCTTGCTTCCTTATGAAAATTAACTAAAAATAATTCTCGTTTATTGAATGTGCTGAAATTCTGTATTTGCTTTGAAGACAAGTGATCTAGCGAATTTGTAACACCCCTGTAAAAACGTACTGAGCTCCTCTTGCATTTTCTTCCAGTTTTCTGCTTCTTGTGAGTTGGGATATGTCATCAGTAATGCAGTCAGGGCTTCCTTCACATTTTGGACTTTTGGAGAATTCTGTTCCAGTTCAGCCAGGAAGGCCTAGGAGGAAGAACATCACATGTGCTGTGAATTTCTGGACAGGAAACAAAGTTGAGAGTGTGGAGGAAATGACAGATGACTGGGCAGCAATAGGTTCTACGCTGATTCTATCAATGACTTCTCTCAAGATACTTAACCTTGCTGCTTCAATTTTTATTTAAAAGAAAAATCTAGATGGCAGGATCTGAATTTCTTTTATATACAACACATTAGTAATCCAATAAGAAAACTACTAATCTCTATAAACTAAAAGTGTCAAAATCCAACCATGCTGAAGATGGTGATGCTCATGCAGTTGTGGGAGGTGACATGCTGGGCTCAACTGGAATACAAACATTTTTGTTTCTATTTTTATTTTTTTGGATTTTTAGGGCTGCACCTGCGGCATGTGGAAGTTTCCAGCCCAGGGGTTGAATTGCAGCTACAGCCGCTGGCCTACGCCAGAGCCACAGCAACGCCAGAACCAAGCTGCATCTGCGACCTACACCACAGCTCATGGCAATGCCGGATCCTTAACCCACTGAGTGAGGCCAGGGATCGAACCAGAATCCTCATGGATACTAGTTGGGTTCATTACTGCTGAGCCATGATAAGAACTCCTAGAATATAAACATTTTTTTATGAAAAATTTTTATAGGATTTTCTGTGTGGTCTTACTTCTTTTGACATTTTTCCTGCTCCTACATGTCAATCTTAAGAATGAACTGTAATCACATCTACTTAGATCCTTCCAAGAGTTAGAGAGGTGTTTTGATGAGAAGGTCTAGCTTGCACCATCACACAGAAAACTAGATCCATTCTCAATGAATTGATGCTTTTTTTTTTGGTTTTCAAGGCCCACACCCATGGCATAAGGAGGTTCCCAGGTTGGGGGATCAAATCTGAGCTACAGCTGCTGGCCTGGGCCACAGCCACAGCAAAGCCAAATCCGAGCCATGTCTGTGACTTACACCAGAGCTCACGGCAATGCTGGATCCTTTAACCCACTGAGTGAGGCCAGGGATCGAACCCCACATCCTCATGGATACTAGTCGGATTCTGAATGCTGAGCCACAATGGGAACTCTGAACTGATGCTTCTGAGGAGGGCTGTTCTTCCACAAACAGATCTGCTTTCGTTTCTCATTCTGATTGATGACACTCTCTAATTTCATAAGTAAGAAGATTCTCTGGGAGAGCTTAGGCATATTAATCATTTGAAAGTCAAACTTGCTGGTCATCATGCCTGAGTGGGTGGCATGACGCACTCACAGGCCCGAGGCTCTGGCAGGAACGCTGGTACAATAGCCCTTGCTCTGAGTGCTTGGGATACAGCTAAGGCGAGCATAGTACCTTGTTAGACTCAGCTTGGGCTCTCACTGTCTCTGTCTTGGTTGGAGATGAAGAGGCATCCAAGCCTTTCAGGACTTCCTCTTTTGATTCCAGCCACTGGAGCACGGAGCTTGCCTCCTTCTGAACTTCCTGCACTCTGCTGAAGACAGCCTGAAGGCTTTCCTGGCGTTCCCGTAGCACTTCCCCGAGTTTCTCATATTTCAGGTTTACATCTGACATGTCACACTGGATCTCCGTCAGATCTAGCATCACAGAAACAGAAATCACACTGGGAATAGCTCTCCATGCATCCTCACTGGTTCCTCACTAAATTATTCAACAGGATTAAGTATCTCTCCTACTCTTTCTAGTAAGATAATCTTCCCGGTAAATCACATAAAAGCTCCTGTTTACAGACAAAAAGCAAAAGAGCTCTCATCAATCTGATTTCTGATTCTGGCATTACATATACTCAGATGTATAAATAAAATGCTACGTAAACATGGAAACAACAAAAATGAAGGGAGTAAAGGATCTGGTGCATTCTTCTGCTTCCTCTTCTTCAAACTACAGAGAAGAAAACTTAGCTGGGAGGCTGAGGGCTAGACTACCTCTAGTATGCCTTCTTTATAATTAAAATATTTGCTTATATTTTCTTTCAGGTCTGTCCTTACTGGGCTTAGCTAGTGGTCCAGTTTATTTGCTTAGTACCTTTATTTCACTGGCTGCCAAACTGTTTAGCCTTTAGCTGGCCACAAAGAGGCATCACAGTTGCTTCTCTCAGATTCTTATCCTCACACCTATCCTGGCAGCAGGCCTTCCACATATATGGAAACATACACAGATGCAAACATAAACACTGTCCTAACACACCCAACAAAGAGGCACCATTGAAATGGCATTCTCACCTTTGCAGGTGTGGTATCCGTTTACACTGCCTACAGAGCTTCCTACAGGGGGCAGTATGGAACCTGAGCAGAAGGACAGAGACAAACAGGGCAAGACAAACGTGTTAGGAATACATACAGGCACTGAAACTGTCCTTTGGCACTCACTTTAAGATCAGGTTATCAGGAAGTTAACACAGCACAAGACAACATACTCATGGAAAGAGACAAATCATTTTAGCTGCCAGGCAACAGTGTCACTTGAGGTATTTCTGCTCCTCAGCAGTAACGATTACCAATTTTTTCTAGAGGAAATCCAAACTGTCTTCTTAAATCTCCAATTTGGATTTTTTGGACACTGCCCTAATTTTGTGAAGCAAGTATAAGTAAAATGACTAAGTCTTTAGAATACTATTAGACATACTTTGGAATGATGACTTAAAATACAGCCCAAAAGGTTTTACTTTACTTATTTATTTTATAAGTTTGCTTATTTACTTATTTATTTTTTGGGGGCTGTGACATATGGAGGTTCTCAGGCTAGGGGTTGAATTAGAGCTGCAGCTGCCAGCCTATGCCACAGCCACAGCAACTCGGTATCTGAGCTGCATCTGCGACCTACACCACAACTCACGGCAACACTGTAGGTTAAGGGCAGGGATCAAACACGAATCCTCATGGATACTAGTCAGGTTCATTAACCAATGAGTCATGATGTGAACTCCCAAGAAGATTTAACTTTAACATCAATATTCTTCAATATAATAAAAGTGAATCAGTAAAATTAAGGACATAAAAAAAAGCAGCATCTTTTAGTAAAGACATTAAAACGAGCCTTTTTTAACACTGATTCAAAAGAGTCCCTGTCTTTTCTTTCATGACTTTCTACTCCTCTTTCCCCACCAGAAAACAGAAATTCAAAGCGTCAATAAATCTGGCTGATAAATATTTCCCTAAGTTTTGTTTAGGGCCTTTGCCTCTGTTTCTAATTACCACAGTTTCACCTATATTCTCCCCAAGTTGATTCCTTGTGTTTTAGGAGTAACCTGAGTAAAAACCACATCATTTAATTATAAAGATTATACAGAAATGTGAAGAATAGTCATAACATAATGTTACATTCAAAGGGCATAACAGGAGTTCCCTGGTGGCCTAATGGTTAGGATTCAGCATTTTCACTGCTGTCATCTCAGGTTCAATTCCTGGTTTAGGAACTTCCCCAAGCCACAGGTGTGGTCAAAATAAATAAATAAAAGTGATATTAAGAAGGGGGGCAGGGTTAGGGTTAGGGTTAGGGTTGTGTGCACTGACTGCACTGTGGAAAAAGTCATGTGCAAGGTTTTATCAGAAAATACTGTAAAACTTTTAAATGTTAACATGATTGCATTTTCAATTAAAAAATGGTATAGAAGTTCCTACTGTGGTGCAATGGGATGGGTAGCATCTCTGGAGTATTGCGACGCAGGTTCAATCCCTGGTCCCCGCACAGTGGGTTAAGGATCTGGCATTACCACAGGTGTGGCAACGGTCCAAACTGTGGCCTGGATATGATCCCTGGCCTGGGAACTCCATATGCAGCAGGGCAGCCAAAGAAGAAAAAAAAAATGGATCAAGTGGAAAGATCATATTCCACTGCAGTGTGGTGATGGCCAAAAAGAAACTGGACTAGTAATGTGGAGAAGACGGTCATAGCCAAGAGCGTCACTATCTCAGTACCTGAGCCTTAAGCTAGGACAGACCTCAGTATGTCCTCTGGGATAGGAGGATAATACTACCTATCTTGTCAGCTCTCATAGGGTTATTTGGGAGAGGTGGTGAGGTAGCATATGTGAAAGCACTTTAGGAAATCGGAAGAGCACAAATGCTAGAACACTCATGTGTTTTCAGAGACAGCTGAGAACTTTAAGAGCACTCAGGCTAGTGATCTTCAATTGGGTTTTTTTTTGTTTGTTTGTTTGTTTGTTTTTTTATTTTTTGTTTTTTGTCTGTCTTTTCAGGGCCGCACCCACAGCATATGGAGGTTCCCAGGCTAGGGGTCTAATCGGAGCTACAGATGCCGGCCTACGCCAGAGCCCCAGCAATGCCAGATCCAAGCCGAGTCTGCAACCTACACCACAGCTCACGGCAACGCTGGATCCCTAACCCACTGAACAAGGCCAGGGATTGAACCCGAAACGTCACGGTTCCCAGTCAGATTCGTTAACCACTGAGCCAAGATGGGAACTCCTCAAATTGGTTTTCAAAGCAACTTAAGGAGGTGGCTTTAGGGGCTCTGTAAATTTGGCTTTTTTGGGGGGTGGGGGGGCATGCCTGCAGAAGTTCCCAAGCCAAGGAATGGACTTAAAGCCACTGCAGTTGACAATGCCAGATCTTCACCTTATTTCGCCACATGAGAACTCCTACAAATGTCTGGTTTAACTTTAAAATTCAGAATATATTTCTAAGTGCTTAAACATTGCAATAAAACATACACATTCAGTTATGTGGAAACCACATTTTTTTTTTTTTTGTCTTTTTAGGGCTTCACCTGCACCCCATGGGGGTTCCCGGGCTGGGGGTCAAATCAGAGCTGTAGCCACTGGCCTACACCACAGCCACAGCAATGTGGGATCTGAGCTGTGTCTGTGACCTACATCACAGTTCATGGCAACGCCAGATCCTTCACCCACTGACTGAGACCTGAACACCACATCGTAACTCTGTAGATACGACCAATTTATTCGGCTTTGCAAGTGAAGAATAAAATAGCTCCTGCACCTCTATGCATATACTTAAATTTCTTTCTGGGAGTTCCCATCATCACACAGCGGAAACGAATCCAACTAAGAACCATGAGGTTGCAGGTTTGATCCCTGGCCTTGCTCAGTGGGTTAAGGATCCGGCATTGCCATGAGCTTCGGTGTAGGTCGAAGACACGGCTCGGATCTGGTATGGCTACGGTTGTGGCTGTGGCCGGCAGCTGTAGTTCTGAGTTGACTCCTAGCCTAGGAACCTCCAAATGCCGTGGGTACAGCCCTAAAAAGCAAAAAATAAAAAAAATAAAAAAATTTCTTTCTGAGTGTCACTGATGGGAAAAGTTGTAGTTCTTCACAGGCATTTTATAATATTCGAGCCTACACATGTCCACTCATGTACAATGAAAAACATCTACAGCACACGTGAATTACATTAAATAAAACAACAAAAAAAGGCTGAGGTATATCTACTCGGAGCAGGCTCTCATTAGGGTAGAACTATTTAACAATAGAAATGTCCATACTTGTAAAGTGAACTTTTAAAAACATTTGCAACTATTAATCTGTGTGAACCATATTTTCTGGATACAATCCAAGCAAAAAAAAAAAAAGAAAGACTGAGAAATAAATCATATAATGAAGTTGTCATCCAACAATCCTCTTTTTCAAAATTTTACATTTACTAAAATAGTCTCAATAGTCTCACTGATGGATTTCATAATAGCTAAATGCTATAAATTCACTTCTAAGGGAATTTTATGTCAACAAAATGTTTTTATTTGTTTTATATAGTAGAGTTCTACATGAGATTTAGTTTTAAAAAAGGATTCTAATACTCTAGAAAGCTTGAACAATCACTGATCTAGTCCAGAAATTAGAGTCAGAAGACTTTAGTCCATAGGCCAAACCTATTTCTATATATACAAAGCATTATTGGGACATAGCCCCACCCATTCATTTATATACCATCTATGACTGCTTTTCTGCTACAACAAGAGAGGTGTGACAGAAACCATATGGCTCACAATCCTAAAATATTTAGTATATGGCCCTTTATAGAAAAAGTTTGCTGAGTGATTCAAGTCATACACAGAAGTCACTAAATTTAGATTAAGTGTTGAAATATAAAAATCACCAATTCCCTGAAATGTTGTCACTTCTGGGTAGTTCCAAGAGATCTTTGAACTTCAGGATACAACAGGAAAGTAGTCATTCTCAGGAGGAAAAAAAGAAAGTAAATTTTCCCTTACTGTTTAAGTGACTACAGGGGTGTAGTAACATAGTCTGGCAATAAAACCTAGGAGATCCCAATCAACAACAGCAAGTGACTGTTGAGCTCATAATGCACTTTGTTCAAAAGACTTAATTTGCAGGCAGAGACCATTCACTTATCTGGGCACCATCTTCACATGCACTTTTAAAAAGTGTGCCGGTCCCTGGTATACCAATATTGACTCCTAAATACCTAGCCTCTTCCAAGATATCATGCTTTTACCCTCCAGGGCTGACCCCAATTTAAAGCTGATGCATAACCATCCCTTTCACATATTAAAAGAGAGAAATTCCTCAAGATAGAAAATCCTATTTTAATCCTTCTATGTTCATCTGACAGTTCTAAGTGGGCCAACTAGTCCCCTTACTATTTTCCCATCACGGTAAGGGATTCTGCAAAATGGAGCAATGTTATAAAGCAAGTGGGAAAACACATCAGATTGAGCACGAAGACTGCTTCTAGAAACCCTCTTTGTTCTCGTATCCAAACTTGATTCTGACTTTTATCAAATGAGGGGTCACCACCCAAGGCCAAAGGAAAGGATATTTATTCACCACATCTTTAAGAGCCTGCACTCACCTGTCTTTGCTTGGGAATCAGGTGCTGTGATCTCCATGATGAGATTTTCTAAAGAAGTGCCTTTGCAATTGATTTCTTCTACCAAAGTTCCCTTACTTGCCCAGTCATCTAGGAGACCCTGTTTCAAGAACACAATAGCAAAATGTAACATCTGGAGGCTTTCTCCTCATACGTAAGGACACCTGTTCTAGATATACTCTTTAAAGTTTTGACAAGTATTAAGCAACTATCCTCATTTACTCAGCCATTTCAAGACCTTGGTTTAGCCAGCCAAGGTGTGGGAGAATGATATTCTGGAATATTTAGGACCTTCTCTTTCACTCACTATCAATCAAATATTTTTTGAGTGTTTACTATAGGCCAGGCATGTGCCAAACACTGGGGATACAAAATGGGATTATGACACAGTTCCTAAAACCAAGATCTCAGATTATCAATTACATTATAATTTGATAAATGCTATTACAGTGATATGGACAGTCACTAGACTCTAAGAGCATAAAAGGAGACCAATCTAACTCTGTCTGGAGGAAAGAAGTCTTGGAGTTAAGAGTTTGCCAAGTGGACCAAGGGAACAGCATGTATGTAAAGAATAAAAAGGAAATCGTAGGAGTTCCCACTGTGGTCCAGCAAATTAAGGATCCAGCATTATCTCTGTGGTGGCTCTGGTTTGATTCCTGGCTTGGTGCAATGAGTTAAGGATCCAATCTTGCTGCAGTTGTGGTGTAGGTCGCAGCTGCAGCTCAGATTCAATCCCTGGCCCAGGAAATTCCATATGCTGTGGGTGTGGCCAAAAAAAAGGCGGGGGGAAGAAATGGTACTTGAGAGGTAAAATGAGGAGCTAGATATTGAGATGTAGAGAAACCTGCTCTAAGACAAAAGCTATCTGGTCATGCTGTCTCTAGGCTGTGAACTGCCTGCTGCAGAAGTAGAATTTTACTCCTTTAGAAGCAGGGACACAATCTTAGCCTTCAATCCCTTCCTCCACATTGAATTTCCTTGACAATCTTAATTTGCTTTTGACTTTAAGCTGCAGAGTAGCAGCAGAGAAAGACACAGAGCCATGAACATCTGGCAAGCTCATGCTGCCTAATTTCAAACTGAGCTTTGTCAATTCAGAGCTTGTCAATTTTTTTTTATTAGTTATTCTTGATTCCAAAGAGCCACAGTTCCCAAACTATGCACTGACTCACAGGATATTTTAAATTTTTGAGGGAAATACACTGACATCTGTTGGACGCCATGTGAACAACCACTGTTAAGCTATATGGACCTGACCACTTGACAAGTGAGGTTTTTTAGTTTGGGGGGATTTTCTTGAAACACAAAGGGCACCATGAACCAAGAACTTGGGGAAATCTCTATCCTGGGGAATTCCCCACAGCAAATGCTCCTGACATTCTCTCTGTGAAAGCAATCAAACTCTTTTCTTTTGTCTGCTCAAGATAAATGCTGTTATACTAAGAAAATAAGGGCAAACACATGAGAGTTAATTGAAGGCTGGTTTCAACAAAAATCAGAACCAAGTCAGAGGTGCAAACATTGAGGCTGGATGACTATGAATCCAAGAGAGAAGGGATTCTGTAGCAGATGGGAGAAAGGCTGATACTACCCTTGCAGATACCTTGCAACCACCTGGTTCTAACTTTTCCTTTAGTAGCCATAGTACTAGTTCTTCTCTCCTCAATTTCTTGATCATATATTTGGTCAACTGCTCACATATAATTGTCTAATTCTCAAACATACAATGAGAGTGTGAGCTTGAGACCTGACAACTGTCTTTTTCATAACCTGCTATAACATGACAGACTTGCTCCCAAATAGCTGAAACTTTATAGGTATCACTCCCAGATGACTGGGTTTTTTTTTGTTGTTGTTGTTGTTATTTATACAGGAGATGTTTTGGTGCTCAGTGCTTGGGTGGCGGTAGGTGGGAAACCACATGAAAATAATGGAGGAATTGCTGTTCTGATCCAGATGGCTACCTGGGATTTCTCCCACCACTTTCCCAAACGGCTGTCTAGACTGATTGCTCCTGGAGATCCTCTGTTCACCTACCTTCAGGTGTTCAATCTGCTTTTCCAGCTCTTTAGTACTCATGAAAGTCTCCGTAGGCGGAATGGTCCCTTCAGTTTCCTTCAGCCATTTCTGAAAAGTCCTAACCAGCTTCCGGAATTCATCTAACTGCTCCTGGCAAGACGATGCATCTTCCTCTCTGTCAATGGAGACATTTTGTTACTGGCCAGACTACGCTTTGTAAAGCAGTCATCTTGAACTAAAACTAGGTTCACTCTAGGACTCTAGGCATCAGTTTCCTAACAGGGCCTTTCCTTCCCATAATCTTTTCCATGGCAGCTTTGGCTAAACAATCACATATAATGTAGGAGAGCATCAAACTAAGGAATCTGTTGCCCTTGTTTGGACATTTCTGGAGAAAGGAGTCTTCAATCTTACTCCAGGCTAAAGTGAAAGTGAGAAAAACTAAAGAGAGCCTGCTATTTAGGTACTATGATACAATGGAAAGAATGCAGGCTTTGGATCTCAAGTTCAGCTCAGCTATTTTTTAGGTATTTGACTCTTCAAGGCCCAATTCAAATGCTAATTCCTTTAGCAAGGAAGATGCCAAAGCTGAGGCTCAGCGAGGTTAGGCTAAGCACATCAATGAGTAAAATAAATCAAAGAAGGAGGAGAATTCAGTCTTGAAATTAACTTTTGGAAATGGTCATGTCTATTAGACTTCGAGCCAGAGATCCTGGTTCTTCATAAAGCTAAAAGGCCTTCAACAGAGAGGAAGAAAAACAAAGCCTTCTTGGCCTCTGTTCTGTCCCGTTCCCCTGCACTAAATAACCTGCTGCTTACAGGGGTGATATGAGCAACTGCTTTCCCCGAAGTTATAGCCATCTGCTAAACAGAGATATTTATGGCTAAACCAAAGGAAGTTGTACGAAGCTTTAAACCCACGTGAGGGTTTCTCACGGGGGGACCACAGCTTTTCAACAGTGAGCTGATAATCTGAAGTCAGTCACCTTTGTTGTATTTTCCCACGTTTGCCTTAAAAGAAGAATCCAGAAACTCCTTCAAAACGCCTACTTAAATGTGGTCAAAACAAGCAGTATGGAGAGCCAACATAACCCTAAATTATGTCCGGGAAGTCTCTTCCAATTTTTCTCACTATTTCAAATCCTGCCACAATCCTACTTGCTGACACGATTTGTTCTGTTTGGTCCAGGTGTCCAGGGCTTTTCATGGTACAGAGGGGGAACCAGGCTCCACTACTGCGAAAGAACTCATAATTTAGTAACAGAAAGACACTAAGCATCAAATAGACTGAGTAGCTTTGAAAGAGGCACATTCCAATCTCCTATGGCTCAGTAGCAGAGTTTTGATGCCATCTTGTCTGATAAGGAAGGAAGAGAAAATCACGTCATTCTACAGCAAGAAAAAATTAGCTCCAAACATATGAAAACTCACCTTTCTTTAACTGTCTTCTGTAGCTCTGTGAAGTCCTTTTTGAGGTTCTGTACCCTGTTCTGGTGCTGGGACAGGTCCAGTGCAAAGCTGCAGGAGCTCAGGTCAGTGACCAGGTGCTCAAGAGTATCCAGGTTCTCCTGCTGGTCTTCCATTTCCAAATTGAGCTCCTGTCAAGCAGACAAGAAAATGTATTAATCCTTTCATCCTTATAAACCAATAGACTCTAAAGAATGAAATGTATCTAGATTAAAGCTTAGACAAGTTATCCCTAATCTGTAGAAAAAGAGGGAACAAAAAAAGAAGCATGTTTGGAATGGACAAGCAATGAGATCCTGCTGTTACAGCACTGGGAACTATATCTAGTCACTTATGATGGAGCATGATGGAGGATAATATGAGAAAAAGAATGTATATGTGTATGTGTGACTGGGTCACTTTGCTGTACAGTAGAAAACTGACAGAACACTGTAAACCAATTACAATGGAAAAAATAAAACTCATTTTAAAAAAGAAAAGAGAAGAGGTATGTTTACTGGGTCAACTTCTAGATCGTAACATAAAATATGTGGGATTTTTTCAATCCACCTGAAAGTGGCTAGGAGTTGCAAAGGAATCTATCTCCTTTAAAGAAATGTTCAGGAGTTCCCATTGTGGCTCAGCAGTAACAAATCCAACTAGCATAAACATGAGGATGCAGGTTTGATCCCTGGCCTTGATCAGCGGGTTAAGTATCCAGAGTTGCCATGAACTGTGGTGAAGGTTGCAGACATAGCTCAGATCCTGCATTGGTATGGCTGTGACATAGGCTGGCAGCTGCAGCTCTGATCTGACCCCTAGCCTGGGAACTTCCATATGCCTCAGATACAGCCTCATAAAAAAAAAAAAAGTATACTATGGTTAGTGAACAGAAAGATAGTGAAATAGAATAGAAAAATCAAGAAATAGACTTGAATACATTTGGAATTTTGTATTTGATAAAGATGTGTCCTCAAATTACTGGGTGAAGATAGACTTTTCAAAGAAATGATATTGGAAACAACGAGACAGAAAATTGGAAAAAGATAAACTTGTATTCATACCTCATACCATAATACCTCAGAATACATTTCAATTGTTAAAATAATCAAGTTAAAAAAAAATGAAACCATGCAAGTTCTAGAAGAAAGTGAGCATAAATTCCATCATAACCTGGGTGTGGCAAAAGGCTTTCAAACTATGACTAAAAATACATCTTCAATGAAAGAGTGATATCTCTGAGTTCAAGCTGTACTACAAAGACAGTAATCAAAACAGTAATGGTACTGGCACAAAAATAGACATATAAGTCAAAGGAATAGAATAGGGAGTCCAGCATAAAAATTCACATGGATAAAGAAGAAGTGATACACATACACACACAATGGAATATTTCTCAGCCCTAAAAAGTATGAAGTCTTGCCATTAGTGACAATATGGATAACTGTAGAGTGTATCAGGCTAAGTGAAATAAGTCAGAAAAAGACTAATACTGTATGATCTTACTTATATGTGAACTCTAAAAAACAAAATAAATTAATGAACAAGACAAAATGAAAACAGACTCATAAATACAGAGAACAAATAGGAGGTTGTCAGAGAGGAGAAGGCTGGAAGGATGGGTGAAATAAGTGAACAGATTAAGAGGTGCAAACCTCCCCTCATAAATTTAAGTCATAGGGATGTAAAATACAGCATAAGGAATATGGTCACAAATACTGTAGTAACTGGGGACAGATGCTTCCTAGCTTTACCATGGTAATCATTTTGTGATGTATTTAAATGTTGAGTCACTATGTTGTACATCTGAAACTAACATAAAATTGTATGTCAGCTATATTCAATTTTTAAAAAGAGGGATAAAATCTATTGTATAGAAATTTTTAAAACAACTTTTACATGGCCAAAAACACCATAAGCAAAGCGAAAGACAAAGGACAAACTGTGAGAAAATATTTCCAACACCTCACATATAAAGAACTAATTTCCCTAACATAGAACTCTTTTAAGTTGAAAGAAAAAAAAAAAAAGACCACACTTTTGACAGAAATGGCAAAAGATATGAACCCATAGTTTACAAATTATTATTTATAGTATAAAACTATAATTGACTTCACTGAGCGAAGAAATCAAAAATTACAATCACATTGAGATACCATGTTTTATCAATAAGATTAGCAAAAACTTAAATGCTTGACAATGTATTCTATTAGTGAGACTACAGGGGAAACAGGTACTCTCATACACTGCTGGTGGGAATGCAAAATGCTGAATTCCTCATGGAGGGAAATCTGACCATTACCTAACAAAACCACATAGCCATTCATCCTCTGTTGCCACAATTCCACTCTAGGAACTTATTCTGAATATATACTTTCAATAATATCAGTGAAATATACAAAGTTATCCACTGTGGTGTTATTCCTAATAGCACAATCCTGGTTAACAACCAGAATAAAAGTCTGGTGGAATAAATTATGGTTTATCCTCAAAATTAATGTACAGTTTTTTTGTTTTTTGTTTTTGTTTTGCTTGCTTTTTAGGGCCACACTGACAGCATATGTTAGTTCCCACGCTAGGGGTCGAATTGGAGCTGCAGCTGCCAGTCTATGTCACAGCCACAGCAATGCAGGATCCGAGCTGCATCTGCAACCTACAATGCAGCTTTTGGCAATGCCGGATCCTTACCCCACTGAGCGAGGTCAGGGATCAAACTTGCATTCTCATGGATACTAGTTGGATTCTTAACCTGCTGAACCACAATGGGAACTCCAAGTTTAAAAAAATAAAAAAGAGATCTAAGACCATTATGAATTACATGATTTCCAGCACATATTAAATAAAAAAGGAAAGCGCAAAAGATTATATAACGTACCCCTTTCTGTGTAAGGAAGAATGAGAAATGGTGTGTTTATTTTGGAAAAAAGAAATAGAATAAACCTGAAACCCATTACCTGTGGGGGTGAATGAGAATGGGATGGAAGAGACAGGGAAGAGAGTAAGAGTGCATCCTTATTCCCTTTGCTATACCTTGAGTGTAACTTTTTTTTTTGTCTTTTTGCTATTTCTTTGGGCCGCTCCCGCAGCATACAGAGGTTCCCAGGCTAGGGGTCGCATTGGAGCTGTAGCCACCGGCCTACGCCAGAGCCACAGCAATGCGGGATCCGAGCCGCGTCTGCAACCTACACCACAGCTCACGGCAACGCCGGATCGTTAACCCACTGAGCAAGGGCAGGGACCGAACCCGCAACCTCATGCATCCTAGGCAGATTCGTTAACCACTGCGCCATGACGGGAACTCCCCTTGAATGTAACTTTTAAAAAAAGTTATGAGCTATATTAATGTTTAAAAATAAAACTTAGGAGTTCCCGCTGTGGTGCAGTGGGTTAGGAATGTGACTGCAGTGGCTTGGGTCATTGTAAGAGGCGTGGGTTGATCCTCAGCCACACGCAGTGGGTTGAAGAATCTGGTGTTGCTGCAGCTATGGCATGGATCACAGCTGTGGGCATGGTTTGCAGTTAAAACAGTTAGCAATTGATGAAGCCAGGTGAAAAGTATACGGGTATTTATTGTACCATTCCTTTTACTTTGTTATATGTTTAAAATTTTTCCAAAAAAAGCAAAAAAGAGAGCAAACCAAAACAATGAGACTGCATATAGTGTGGAAAAAGTCAGATAGTTGGATAAACCTAAGGCAGCAATGTAGGGATAGAGCAAATGCTGAGGTACAACAGGCGGGAACGTGAGCAGGTGCAGCCACCTGGAGCTCAGGTTAGCCACTACTTGGTCAAATTAAGTACCCGCAACCCTACTCCTGGATAGACATCTATATCTTGGGAGGTAATAACCCTTTATCAAAGATTCCCAGCTCTGCACCTACTAGGCGTATGGTAGGGTTACCTTTCTCCACTCCACTGAAAGCCAGGGGTGGTCATGTGAAATATGTTTTGACCAATGAAATGTAAACAGATATGATATGCCCTCTTCCTCTTGCAGCAGTTAATTGTGAGAGCATATGTCAGGATGAAGTTTCTATCAACGTGAAAGACTGAGTGGCTATGAGCTAAGGATCCCTGCTGATCTGGGCTGAAGATGTGGAAAAACACATCTAGGCTATGTTTTCAAAAAATGGACAAACAAGGAGTTCCCACAGTGGCTCAGAGGAAATGAACCTGATTAGTATCTCGGAGGACCAAGGTTTGATCCCTGGCCTCGCTCAGCGGGTTAAGGATCCGGCGTTGCCATGAGATGTGGTGTAGGTCACAGATATGGCCGGGATCTGGTTTTGCTGTGGCTGTGGTGGAGGATGGCAGCTACAGCTCTAATTCAACCCTAGCCTGGGAACCTCTGTATGCCACAGGTGTGGCCTTAAAAAGGCAAAAAAAAGGGAGGGGGGGACAAACAATATCTAATTTACAGAATGGCTATTAGAATTCTTTAAGATAATGCAGGTAAAGTCTCTACTAGTACACTAACTGACACAGCATGTGCTCAGTAAATTTTTTTTTCCCTTGCCCTTCTTTTCCCTTTATTCTGCCAAATTGTTGGATATAGCCTCACCTGGATCTGCTGGAAGAAATGCGCAATATCTTGATCTGGCTGATTTCCAGAGGCCAGCATCCGACTTTTGTTTTCCATGAATTGCTGCAGCTTATCAGAGAGATGTTCAAACATCTCTGCCTGGGGCAGAAGCTTTTTTAGGGAGCTCTCCTTTTCTTGCTGCTGGAGACAGAGCTGTTCGAAGCGATGGCTCACCTCCGCCAGTTTACCCTGCAGCACTGCAGCCGTGGTGCTGTCTGCTGTCTCCATGAATCGGGTCACCATCTCACGGGTGGCCTCCAAGCTGCTCTTTTGCCGAGCAATGTCCTGCTTCAGTTTCTGTGGTCAAGAACATGTCTATCAGTTCTCGGCTCGCTTATTTTGGAATATCTGCGCCACAAACTGATAAACTTCAAGTAATCTCAAGGAGGGCTGGAGGAATGCAACAGAACCATCAGAACACCTTCCGTACCCTTAGCTCTCCAGCCTGGGCCACCAAGGACTTTGCTATCACCACTGTTCCTCAAGCTTACCAATGGCTTGAAAATTGGATAGACATACCTTTATGGGGATTAGTCATCATCTCTCTTATTAGAAGATTCACAGAAATGAATTCCTTTCCTGATACTTTTCCAAAGTGATGTCATTACAGAACATGGCAAATACACCCTCCATGCTAACTCTTGGGGCACAGGTCTCACCATGTTAGTGGCCAGGGCTTCCTGGATGACTCCTGATGACAGAGATGCCACCTGCTCCTCTTCCAGGTTGTTTTCAACTTCCCTGATGGACTGCAACAGGCTGTCCAGGCTTTCCTGCACGCTCTGAGACTGGGCAATTGCCTTCTGCAGGAGAGCAGAGCGCTCAGCCAGTCTGCTGGAGAGGCTTTGGAAATGGCTGAGTATGGAATCTGGAAAATCAAGGCCATGAGAAAAGAGAGTGGAAACTATTTTTGTGTTGTGCTTTCTAAAAAAAAGAATTTTTTTTTAGGGGATTCCCATTGTGGTGCAGCAGAAATGAATCTGTCTAGTATCCATGAGGATGCCGGTTCGGGTCAGGGGATCTGGTGTTGCCGCGAGCTGTGGTGTAGGTCGCAGGTTCAGCTTGGATCCCACATTGCTGTGGCTGTGGTACAGGGTGGCAGCTATAGCTCTGATTCGACCCCTAGCCTGGGAACTTCCATATGCCATGGACCGCCCCCACCCCCCCCAAAAAAAACCAAAGTCCTTCAAGAGAGCACAAGTAGAGGAAGGCACATCATAACTAATGATGAAAATAAATTCCCAAGTTCTCTATTTGTACTAGGAGTACTATAGTAGAGAAGCCCAGAGGAAGAATGATTTATCTTTTGCTTCTTTTGGGGGCCAGTGGTGGTCAGCACTTTACAAAAGAAGTAACTTCCTGGTTCCATCTCCACCACAAGCAAAATTTCATCATGCGTGGTAAGCACTCAATAAAAGGTTAGCAGCTAATAAGCAGCATGAAAAACTTCAGGGGTAAAGTAATGAGGAAATGACTAGATTACTTGGGAAAGGAAAAAAGTCGAGTGTGGCTAGAAGGCCACAAAAAAAGGGTTGAAGCCAGACCAAGAAGGCCTTCTATGGTGAAAGAATAAAATCCATTAGAGGGTGAACTATATTCTCAGCCCCTAGCCATCGCCACAGACACTTGTACAACACAACATGATACATGACAGAACCAGGAATTAGGGGAGGACTCTGGCTATTGCTGCTTCATACCTGTAGTTTCTTGAACATGCTTGCAATCTGGGGCCGGCTCCCCTTCAATTTCCATGAGGTCATGAGCAACTTTTTGGAGCTTTTCTACAGGTACTTCGTGCTCAGCTAGTTCCTCCTGCAACTGCTGCTTGTCCATGAAAAAGGATAGAAGAAAAACATCAGAGTGTGTAATCAAAGCTGGTTCTAGGAGTTAAGAGCTACTGAGTGGGATAATAATAGAATAATTATGTGTATCCAGAGCTGCAGACATTAGAACACAGTGTCTAGGAATCAGATCTTGTCCAAGGCCCCCCAACCGCTGCCTTTAACCTATGCAAGCATTTGGTTTGCTTTGAGGGTACTCTAAGCCATGCAGGCCAACAGCTTGTGCCCTGGCTCACCTTCGTTGTCGCAAGCTGCTGTTGTAGGACCCCAGGGTCAGAGGCAATGGTATCTGAGAGGAGCTTCTCCACACTGGCCTCACAAGCTTTCATCCAGGCCTGTAGGCTATCGGCGCTGCTCTGGAACTGCTGGTACTGGCCCAGCAGCGTATTCAGGTGAGTGCCCAATCGTGCACACTGTGCCAGAGAAGGAAGGAAAAGCAGGCTTCAGCAGGTCAGGTCAGAGGCAGCAGCTTCCTAGGCATAGTTCAAAGAGGCCTGGCTCTGCTACTGACTGTAACAAAGTCAAGGGCAGTGCTGGCCTCCCAGGACAGATAACAATCATTTTCTACAAGCAGGGTCCTGACTGCTTAATCCATACTATTCACCCCAACTCTATTATATACCCAGGAAGACTTAGTAAAAGTTGTAATGACATCCCCAAGGAGATACACATCGCGTTGCAGGCAAAGGTGGGGACTGGGAGATACAAAGCATGTTTCTTTGGGGGGGTGGTTAAAGGGGTTGCCAAAAAGTATGAGACAGGTAACGAACTGACTAGACTCTATACCTTGGGAGCTAAAGGGAGTTTTTGATGGGGAGGAAGATCAGGATTTACCCTAGACGCTCTGTCCAGGAAGAAAGACTGTGTACTTAGTTTGTTTCCCCTGTGCCGGGTCTGGGGAGCCCAGGCTTGTTGGTCAGGATCCATGATCCTTCACCACTGGAGAGAGATATACCCCAGATAGTGCTTGGATCAGGTGTAAGTGCAAGGGCTCCTATATCTTACATTTTTTCAGAGCCCATGAAGACTTTCTGCCCTTGGTCAAGCTTCAAATCGGCTTGCTCACTGTGTCCTGAGGTGCCTAATGTAAGCCCCAGAAACCATCCACAGCTGTGTAAGGCTGCCAGGAACCTGCGTACCTCTGAATGGAGAGCCGTGTATCTTTCTGTTGCATCCTTCAGCTTGTCCTTCACTAAGGTTCCACTTGCTGATGGCTCTTTGCCTTTCTCAAGGCTGTTTTCTGTGTCCAAGACTTTCTGTCCTGAGATCGTCACAAATCTCAGGTCTCCTTTGTGGGAAATCACATCCTCTGAGAAGCTCCCCTGCCGCTTCAGCAGGGCGGGAAGGGCTTCGGGGCTGCTGCCTCCCTTACGCATGTTCTCCAGCTCTTTCTCAGACCGTTCCAGCCAGTTCTCAAACTCTTGATGATCCTGCAGAAACTTTTGCAGCTCGTCCCGGAGAGTCTGCACCTGCTTCAGTTCTGCCTCTGACCGGGCCAGGGAAGTCGCATACTGCTCCTTCAGCTCTCCCAGCTTCTCCTGCAGCATCTGCTGTTCCTGGGGTGTGAGATTGTGGCCGTGCTGGTCCAGGAAGGCCTGAGCTGACTGAGTGGCCAGGATGAAATTTTGCTGCTGAGATAGCAGTTCTTGGTGATAAGCCTGGCCGAAAAATCCCCACAAACAAAGCACAATCAGTAGGGACACCACAATAACTTGGTTATGTCTACAGCTGGAAGAAGGAAGGGATCTCAGGAGGCCACTTTTCCAGCTGCTCAGAAAACACCAATCTCTCTCACCCTCTTAAGCATTATACCATATGCTAATCCCTGATGAATGGCCACAGCTAGGATCTTACCGTTTTCATGTATCATCTCATCTGACTTGTGGCACTATCTGCAAGGTAGGCAGACAATATAGTTCCTTTACCAAAGATGGAATAAGTCAAGACCAAAAAGGTGTTACATTTTTTGACGAAGGTCATGCAGATAGTTAAGGGACAAGCTGTAACTAGAACCTGACTCTACGAAACTGCCCCCGGTCTAAGACAAGGTACAAATGGCCAAGCAAAATTACCCACATTGATGGAAGGCAAGAGTCAGCTGGATAAATCATACAAATGGCAACATAAAAACTGCAAATATTCATTGTAAAACTATAAATGTAATAAAATTCATTGAGTAATAAAGAAAAAACAAACAAACAAAAAAAACCCTGCAAATACTAAGCTGTGAAATATGTCACCTTAAAGATTCTACTAGAAAAGATCCTGGAAAATTCATTCATTAAATAAACAATATGTATATTAGGAAAAACTATTTATGGATAGTATAGATAATCTGTAGCTTTTATTTGCATGTGCTCTATGTCTATGTGCAGACATGCGGATCTTTTTTCTATTTCAATGGAATATAAGTCCTTTTAGGACAATTGCAGTTGCTTTGTTTTGTTTCTAAAACATTCTTCCCGAGTCTAACAGAAAACAGCAGGAGCGCAGTCAGGGTTCTTGACTATCTATACTGTTTCCACAACTCCCTAGAGAGGGAGAAAAGCAACCTGATAGCTTTAGCTTCCAATGTCATCTCGGGGACGCTGGGGAGACTATCTATTATCTCTTCGAGCTGGATAAAATATATCCAGCTCGAAGAGATAGTTAGGGACAGTACTACGGCCTATCTGTATACCATCCAGAAGTCCCCACTCTCACCCATCCACAAGTAAGGCAGCTTCCTTCCTAGGACAGAGCTGCCAGCAAGCAGCATCAGGAAGCTCCTTGTGACAGAACTACCTCCACTCCATGCTAAGACTGCTGTGGCTTTAGGGTACACCCTACAATAGACCTTCCAAGCACTGCAGTAGCATGCAAGAGGCAGAAATCCTATTAATACCAAATAAGGCAATGGCCCACACAGGCAATTCAATAGAAGCATTCCAGCTAAACAAATTTGGTTTGCTATACGGGTGTCACTACTAACATATGTGATCCATGTGTTTTCTTAGGTCCCTAAATACATAATAGTCTTCAATCATGCCAAATAATATGGCGGCATATGCCAGTTAAAGTCTTGGAGACGGTGTATCTGGTTGGCTCATTGGTTTATCTCCAATTCCTGACGTACAGCAGGTGCTCAATACTTGCTGAATGAATAAAAGAGTAAGAAATGGTTTCCTGAGGGCAGCAGGGAACCATTAAAAGGGTTAAGCAGGAATACAGCATTTTAGAAAGATTACTTAGTGGTATGGGGACAGACTGGAGGGTAAAAGCCAAGAGGCAAGGAGACCAGTAGAAGCAACTAAAACACAAGTGAAAGTGGATAGCAGTCTGAACTGCAATAACATCTCACTGGAGATAAAAAGAAAGGTGGGTGACTTTAAAAGAGATATAAGAAGCACGGGATTTGATGACTGGTTCGATACTGGGATTTGATGACTAATTCGATATCGGATGAGGAGGGAGGGAAAGGATCTAGGGTGGTGTTTAGTCCTGGCAAGTAAGTGGGACTCTAGGAAGGAGAACATGTTTGATGAGGGAGGGGTATTATAGAAAACAGGAGGTCCATTTTTCAGGTCGAGGTACTTATGTTTCCAAGATGCAAACAGGCAGATGGATTTACAGACTGGTTTGAAGCTCAGGACAGGCATTTGGGCTGGAGACAAACATATACATGGAAATGTACAAATGGTAAGTGAAGTCTTGCGAGTGGATGAGATTACCCAAGGAAAGTATGTTCTGCAAGATGAGAAGAGGCCTAGGCTCCAACCTAGAGGTATATCAGTATTTCAAAAGCTGGCCAGAGGAAAGGGAGGAGGATTATCAGGGGGAAAACAAGGGGAGAGGCCCAGTGTCAAGGCTGCTGAGAAATTAAAGAAGCTATGAACTGAGAGGTACTCATTGGATTTAGGACAAGGAGGTTATGGTGACTGCCCAGGGAAGCAGAGAATCATGCAGCAGAGTGCGAACAAGCTAACATGCTCACCTTCATCTTCTCACATTGCTTGTCCAGCTTCTCTGGGGCTTGGTTCACCCCAGTGTGACCATCAGTTGTATCCAAGGCTCCTTTCCCCAGGTAACCTCCTGAAGGCTCCTCCATCCGTCCACCCGATGAGCCCACTGAAGTCACCCAATCCAAGAGAGCATCAATCTTACTCCTGTTCTCTGCCAGTTCCTTTGCTGCTTTACTCTGAAAGCCACAGGGGAGTCTAGTGAGAAGGCCTCAGACACTCAGCTACACAATCAAAGGTTAAGTAAAGGGGGAGATTTTTAGGCTAAAGAAAAAGAGAACCTCTAAGGTGAAATATAAAGTCTTGGCACCCACAAAGAAAAACAAGTATCTTCTAAGTCTATTAAAAAATAATGATTTAAGACAATCTCCAGATTTTATCTTATCTCGCTGCTTTTATTTGTTTATTCATTTTTGGACCACACTCATGGCATGCAGAAGTTCCTGGGCCAGAGATTGATCCTGCACCACAACAGTGACAATGCTGGATCCTTAACCTACTGAGCCACATGGGAACTCCTCTCACTGCTCCTAAAAAAGGGGCAGGAGGGCGGCAAATCCCAGGATTGAAAGGGCTTTATTTATTTAGGGCTGGCACCCCTCCAAGCTTTAGGGAATCCTTTCCAAGTAAGCAGAAGTGACATGTGGAGTGGGAGGATAGGAGATAGCACAGTCACACTCCACTGGCTGCTCTCCTTAAGGAAAATGCAGACAACTCCTACCCTTTTCTCTGCCAAACAGCACTGAACTCTGCAATTTGTCTCTCAAATTCTATTTTCCGACTCTTCAAGCATTTTAATTAATAAAATAGGCTATGCTAAGTGAAATATTCATTTATTTCAGAATCCATCTTCGGGTAACTTATTTCTCTTTTCCACAATCTTTACCTCCCTCATTAGAGTCCAAGTCCACAGCCGGACAAAGAACTCTACTTCAGTTAGCCAGTGCTGAGCGGAATGCACAAGACCATGAGACTTTACCTTCTTTTAGGCTTATCCCATTGCCATGATTTCCATGGTGCCATGAAACTATAGTGGCAGCATGAGGAGAGCTCGTGGCCCACTAAGACTGACCAGATATTTTCGTTGAACCCTTGATCTCCAGTCTAGATTCACGTCAGAAATATGCCATTTGCTTCTTCCTCCCCAAGGATGATGATGATGGTGGTGGTGAGGAGGATTTGGATCATAAACTTCCTACCAACTATTCCAGACTTAAAGTCCTTCGGGACTTTTCTTACAAAAATAAATACTGACTCACGGGCCAGCTCCTGAATTAACCCTTTTTTGTGAGTCTATGCTCTCTGTAAGGTCATTTCCCTTCATTACCTTTTATTTACATAGATACCAAAATTTTCCTTTTTGAAAACTACCAAGTATCACAGCAGTCTGGTTACCTTTTCAGTTTCCTGCTGTAAGGCCGAGGTCACTACTTCCTCGAGCTCCTTCTGGACCACTTTCGTCCTTTCCTGGAGAGCCTCATACTGCTCCTTAGCCTGATGAAGTTTTTCCCGTAGAACTGTCAACTCATGGGGGCTTAGCTTGGCCTGGTTCTCTTCCAGGAACCCTTCAATATCTTTGACAGCACTGGCGAATGAGGTGGCACGATTCTGAATGTCGTCCTGTAAATCCTTAACACATGAAAACAGGATGGCAGAGGCTTCAACTTCAGTACCTCTAAGACTCTCAAGAGCACAAGAACGGAATGGCTAGGATGACATTTACAGCAACTGATGTAAGTCTCTGGGTATAATGTGCTTTAAGGTTTAGGCCTACACCAATGTAGGTAGTCACATTTTTAATATTTTTTAATTAAGAAATTTTTAATATTTAATTTTCTAAGAAAAATTTAAATTTATACTCCTAAGCAAATATTTAGTGAAGATAAAAAAGGAGACTGCCCATAACATGATTTTTATTTTGCAGTGAATTATCCTCAAAGAGATCATTCTTCAATAAAGAGCTGACAACAGCATTCTAATGGAGTGGAGGCCTGGTTGGTCCTTTATAATTCCCTTAGTTATCACTTCTCAACCCTAATGTAGCCTTCAAGGCCCAGCGTGATATGGGGGGGCCTGTCTACTAGACAGTCTGACTGAATGAGCTTTCTTTCAGCTCTTGAATATGTTGTGCTCGATCTCATTCCCACCTCCAGACTAATGTGCAGGCCTCTGCCTGGCATATTCCCTTCCGCTTCACCCCTTCATGCATCCATCCCTATGTGTCCTTCATTTCTTTAAGGCAATCTTTTCTGATATTGAAGTCAAGATTGGGTCTCCCTGTTATATGTTCTCCTGCAACTTTTCCTTTATAACGGTGAATAAATTATATGTTCATTCTTGTGATTATGTAATATCTGTCTCTTCTACTATATTGTAAACTTCATGAGAGCAGAGATGTTTACAAGTACGTTGCTAGCACTAAGCACTGTGCCTGGCTCGCAGCAAACCTTTATAGATACTTGTTGAAGGAATGAAACAAATGAGCTAACTCTTACTGACCTTCAAGTCACTTTGGTTTTGCTGCAAAGCAGAGAGATCCTGCTGGGTGGCTCTATCTTGGTGGCCTGCCAATGCTCTTTCTGCCTGTCCCACCCAGCTGCAAAGATCCTCCAGTTTCTGGTGACAGGAATTTTGTTGTTTCTGCAGGGTCTAATTAAAACGCAAGGGGACCAAGAGACAATTAATAATTCTCATTTTATAAATACAAGATCGCTCCCTGAAATGTAAAACAGGAAGGTTAAAACTCAAGGATGGAAAAGTTGGTGAGAGATTAGAGCGGGAAAAGGCACAGAAATCATATTCAGAAAGCTCCACTCATTTGACTAGTCTGTTGATCTGGGTCTACGGTCTAGATTATAATCGGGGTAATATTGGGTGAGAATGATCCCAAGTTTTGGTTTGGAAGCTCCTTTATCAGACTGTTGTTATTATCCTTGGAAATAAAGAACAGAGAGCCCAGATGCTTACAATCCACAGATGATACTGGTGATGATAATAAATTAGTGGTTCTGATCATTTCCACCAGAAGTAGATGATGCGCTATATATTAAATCATAATACGGAGAATTAGGAAGATTGGGCTAGGATGAAAAAAAATCAAGAAACTGGATAATTTATGAGCTAATGGAGCTTCTTAGCAACTGAGCTGACTTTATATAAATCAAATGTCTCACAGATGCGGACACCCATTAAGTGGAATGATTACATGCCAGGCACGAGGGGCTTGGCTATTTTGAGAAGGGAGCTGACCAAGAATAGCAACGGGCTCAGTCCCTCAGGTGTCTACACCAATACCCAAGAGAAAAGCCAGCCCAAGGGGAGGAGGGCATATGCTTCTGTGCCTGATCCTTTCTCAGACCTCTCGGTCGCATGACACTGAAGCACCTGATTGAGCAATTGAGCATGATGTGTTCTCCTGACCATCCTTCTAGAACCATTTTCCACCAGTTTTTACATTCTGATGGTGTTTTAGTCACCTGCACTTACAAACAGGTGCCCAAATTGGCCCTCTCTCCCCCTCTTTAGGACAAATAGAAGGGCTCTGGAAGAGAACTCCTAAGAGCTCTTCAGCTGTAAAACGGGATCTTCATGGATTAGGATGGGTGCAGACTGAATCTGAAAAAGCAAAGCAAACAAGTTAACACACAGACATACACATGCATTTAGGGCAAATATAGAGAGAAGCAGAGCATTCCTGACAATAACAAGGTTAATAAACATTGTGGAATTAATTATACACTCAGAGAGAATTTTACATGCAAATGAATCACCTTCTGCAGCTCAGGAGCCTACCCTAGATCTGGGCTATACTTAAGATAGCCCAGACCAACCTATTTCATTAATTATCCATAAGCTACACCAGCCTAAATAAATTCCCAAGTGAGGACATTGCAAATTTCCTGATTTAGAAGGTAACCTAATATACTTCATCAGTATTTTGCTTCAGTTTCTATACAAACTACTAAGCAGCAATAAGAAACATACAGATTTGACTAACCTAACTTTAAGCCTACTGAAAAGCTCAATTCTACTCTGCACGATATTTAATAAAGGAGACCCTGAGATAGTTGTGCTGGTGAAAATGACAATTCTAATATCATCTTGCTGAACTCCAACTTATTATTCAAGCAGCAGAAATGGCAGAAGCATCATTCTTGGTATTACTCTAAGGTCAGGGTGTTACCATTCATATAATTATGTTGAGTTCTATAAGAAGAGGGTTGTGAGAGAAGGTTGTAGGATGGTTAGTTGTTTTTTTCTTTTTTTCCGAAACATATCAACAGTGCCCCTATAAACTTCTATAAACAGTGTTTTCCATAATTGAGTAAGCACTGGGCACTACAGTGTAAAGAAAGGTGCTGGAAAATACCAGTTTCAAAGATGCTAAAAATTCATAAAATTCTGATAAAAATTTGTCAGCTGTTTGAAGGTGGTCAAGGAATGTTATTGTTAATCATTTGAAAAGCCCAAGAATAAAACTGATTTCAGAACTATTCTTTTCAAGAGCTCAGAGTGCCTAAATGTGCCTAACAGTCCTTAAAAGAGTGCTGACGCAGAGCGCATGAGAAGTAAGGGCCAGAGATAACATTTTCATTTCAAAATCAGAGACATGAGACACAGTGACGGCAGAGTCACGCTACAAAGAAAACACCTGCACGTGTGCACATATTCTCTCTCATACACACAAACCCCAAAACACTGCAAGAAAAAAAGCCAGAACAGCTGCCTCCTGGACTAGAACCAAACTGGCCTGAACAATCAGAACTGGTAAAGGCAATCTCCTGGAATCATAACCAACAGAGGCAGGCCAGAAAACCCCAAGATAGAAGACATCCCAGAAACCAACTGAGCCCAGCTGCTGGTTCAGTCTGACCTTGACCTGGGCTGCCTGCTCCATTTGCTGAAGATGGCCCTGTAAGGCATCCATCTGGGCTGCGGTCTGTTCTACAAGGCTCTGGAAAGACCTCTGCAGTTCATTCAGAAGCCTTAGCATCTGCCGGTTCTGCTGAGGGGACAAGTCCTGGGCGTGCTCGGAGATAAAGAACTGAATGTCAAAGGCAAGTGCATCCAGATGAGATTTCCTCTCAGCCATGGGCTGTTTCAAATCCTAAGGTAAACAGGGAAAGGAAGAAAAAAGAAGAAAAGAAATTTCTATTTCTCTATAGAAGCAGAAGCTGTTAGTTCTAATTAAAAAATCAACATAATCAAACAGAGGTTAATTTCCTGTATTTTTATAATTGACACTGATAATTTCTAGGGCCAAACCACACTGGAAGTCTCTCTCTCTGGTCTCTCCAAACTCCCCACATATTACAGTTAGGTTCCCTTTACTAGATCTTGATTTCTAAATTCATTAAGCCTTCACTTATTTATGTTAACAGAATTACAGTACTGCTAATCCCAAATATCTATGAAAAAATTTTTAAGTTTTGGAAAGTATAACATGAATTTCTGGCCTGAAATAGATCTAATTGTATTTTCTTAGGTTCAAATATCTTTTTTTGTTTGTTTGTTTCTTTTTAGGGCTGCACCCACAGCATATGGAGATTCCCAGGCTAGGGACAGAATTGGAGCTACAGCTGTTGGCCTACACCACAGCCACAGCAAAGCGGGATCCGAGGCACGTCTTCAACCTACACCACGGCTCATGGCAATGCTGGATCCTTAACCCACTGAGCGAGGTGAGGGATCGAACCCACAACTTCACGGTTCCTAGTCGGATTTGTTTCCGCTGTGCCAGGATGGGAACTCCTAGTTCAAACATCTATTTATATTTGTGAAAGCCCTGAGTAGTATACCGGTAGGCCAGAAGTAAGAAAGTATTCAATTTAATGGTGATTCACTAAAATTTGACTTTCAGAGGAAATAGCATTGCTTACACATTTTAATATTGTAAAGGATTACAGTCAAACTTTTTAATATAAAAGTTATACTGCTCTATTAAAGCAGTAAAAACTGCCTAAATATTAGAATTTATCTGCATTCAGACAATTAAAAAGCATGCAATTTTTCCCACAAACATTTAGCGATCATCAGCTATGTTATACTAGATGTAATAAAAACAAGCAAGATAGCTACATGTCTATCATTTTGAATTTGAGGGTAGTCAGCAAACCTGCAAAAGCAGGCTGGGAGGGCTTCTTGGATATTTACCATAAGACTATGCTTTCTTCACCTGTGAACACATGGATTTGGGAAACCATCACCAGGAAAACGAGGGTTAGACTGCGGCTCTCTTCCCACAATAGAATTTGTCCTAAGTTATAACTAGGTGAGGACACCAGGGCATGATATGCCCCATGTTTTTATATCTCATACTATGTCAGAGGACTTTTTCTTACCCTTGATTTTTCTAATACTCTGTTTGTGAACAGATACAGTCTGCTACTCACTTCTCCAAAGATATATTTGGATAAAAGGATATGAAAGAAGACAGGTCAAAGAGGGGTGAGGTTGCACACAAGGAGCCTGACCACAGACGACCTTTAGGTCTGGACCTTTTAAGACTGAGGAAAAGGAATAGGATGGAATAGGAGAGAACTGCTAAAGCAGAGAGTGGATAAACCATGTGAATACCTTCTGATATCATCTTAAGTATAACCAAAAGAAGCAACAGTGCTGACAGGGGGAGGAATCCTTGGCTCATGTGTATCTCAGAATCTTTAATGTTCATTGACCTATTAAAATAGTCAATCAATTTGGGAGTTTCTGTCGTGGCGCAGTGGTTGACGAATCCGACTAGGAACCATGAGGTTGCAGGTTCGGTCCCTCGCCTTGCTCAGTGGGTTAAGGATCCGGCATTGCCGTAAGCTGTGGCTACATCTCTGATTCGACCCCTAGCCTGGGAACCTCCATATGCCACAGGAACGGCCCTAGAAAAGGCAAAAAGACAAAAAGACAAAAAAAAATCAATTTGGAGCTTAGGAAGAAGAAAAGCATTTCTCAAGATTAGAGGTTGGCAATCTACAGCCCTGGAGCCAAATCTGCCCGCCATCTGTTTTGTAAATAAAGTTTTATTGTAACATGTCCACAACCATTCGTTTATGTCCTGTCTATGACCCTTTTCATGTTTCAATAGCAGAGCTGAATGGCTGCCACAGAAAGAAGCCACCTACAAGGCCTAAAATATTTACTATCTGGTCTTTTACAGAGTAAGTTTGCCAAGCCATGCTCTAGATCACTAGTCAAAAATTCTCCTGAAATTGGTGTGTGTGTACAGGATTAGACCTTGAGCAAAATAGAAACAAGGGATGGATTCTAGATGCTCAGTTATAAAGAGATGAAGTTGATAATCATAGGCCATTCTGCAGACACTCAGAACAGCTTAAAGGAAAAATAATCATAAACACTGAGGCTCCAGAGGTACAATAACCCAAAAAACTAAACATAGCTGACTTTCTTCTTCTTTTTTATTTATTTTTGTCTTTTGTCTTTTTCAGGGCCGCACCCACGGCATATGGAGGTCCCAGGCTAGGGGTCTAATCGGAGCTACAGCTGCCGGCCTGCACCACAGCCACAGCAATGCCAGATCCGAGCCTCGTCTGCAACCTACACCACAGCAACACCAGATCCTTAACCCACTGAGCGAGGTCAGGGATGGAACCCGAAACCTCATGGCTCCTAGTCCGATTCGTTTCTGCTGCACCAAGACGGGACCTCCCTGACTTACTTTCTGAAATGGAAAGTCAGACCTTCTAAGAAAGTACAGATACTGGTTTGCCTAGTAGGAAAACAATTGATATAACTCAAAAGGACAAATAAAACACACTTGACAACCAATGGAGTGCTTACCTCACACTGTTGGAGACAGTGATTCAGGCTGCTGGCATCTGTTTCACTGTCATATTCTTTGCTATTCAGAATAAGATAGGTATCACCAATCCAGGCTCTCAGATCTTGAAGGTTGCCTTCTAGCTGCTTGTACTGATTTAACACTCTAGCCTAAGAAATAAATGGCAAATTAGATGATAAGACTCTCCAAGCCTGCCCAGACTCTGTGAGGCTTTGGGAATAACAAGAAGCTACCTTTTTCACTTCCACAGCAGTCTGGAGGTGGAGTAGTCTGGAACCCCAGGTGTCACTCACAGAGCTGAGGGATTTTTGAAGATTCTTGGCATCTTTCTCAAGAGCCTTCAGCAGTTGAGCTGGGACTTCTTGAGGCTGGCTGATGATAATCTGATTCACACACTCCAATTCCTGACTCACCACTGTGGACAGATCCTTCAATTCCCTGTCTAATGCCTGAGGGCATAAAGTGGAGTTACTCCCAAAACAAGGACTAGAAATTTTGCTGTCCTCGCATCAGCTATGAACACATTTTCCTGTCACCTCATACCTACACAGGATTTAGGGCTTATGTTTTTATAGACATTCAATAGTTTATTCAGTTCTCATGATCAATAATTCTCACAGTAGGCAGAACAGATATTATTAAACTGGAGTTACAGGAGAGACACTTCAGTGCTTAAAAATGTGAGCTTTTTCCTCCTGAGGTCGCCTGGCTGGTAAGCAACAGGGCCAAGATTTGCATTCAGATTTTCTGCCTCCGTGTAGTGTTCCTTCCACTACAGCTTGCTGCCTCTCCAATGCTCTGTATGCTTTAAGTGACTTTATGCAACGTAAGTCAGTCAAATAACAACTCTTTCACCCCAAAGTCCCAGGGAGCAGAACCAAAGAACATACAAATCTCTCAAAGCAGGCTTCCCACTCAGCTACTCTTCTATACTCTGATCCTCAGTAGAGAAGCCAGAAACAAGCTGAGGAAAAGCTTGGTGGTTCTGGGCATGGTCCTCACTTCCCCTCCAGCCACCCTGCCCAGGGCAAAGCTCTGGACATCCAGATAACGGGGAAACCTCTGCAATCTCCGTCCTCATGGTGACTCCAGTCCTCTGACAACTCTCAGCCTTCAGTTTCAGTGAAAAAGCTACTCTTCCTCCCTCTCGAGGCTGTCCAAGCCTATGTCTTTCCACGTCCTCGGGGAGCTCACTGTTAGCCATCACTTTCTCTCTCCTCCAACTTCAAGTTTTCCTTCTCTATTGTTTCTCCTCAGCCCCCCAAATCCACTCAAAACATTCCTCTTTCAGTCCACCTTTTCAGCTCACTGTCTTTGCCTGCACGACCATGCTTCTGGAAAGAATGACCTACATTAACTTTCAACCTTCTGTTTACTCTCACTGCAACCTAGTTTATATCCCACCACCCCATGTAACTATTTTTATCAAGGGCACCAGTGACTCTCAGGCCTGAAACCCCCTTCTAGTCTTCACTGTACTGGGTCTCCGCACTGTAATTAACACTGTCGACTACTCCCTGGGTCTCTCCTGCGTAGGTGTCTGTGAGACTAGTACCCCCTGGTGCTCCCCTCACGGATCTCCAGGTACACTTTTTCCAATCTGTTTTTGTCAATTAAATGATAGGGGTTTTGGGGGGTTGTTTTTTTGTTTTGTTTTGTCTTTTTAGGGCCGCACCTGTGGCATATGGAAGTTCCCAGGCTAGGGGTTGAATCCCAGTACAGCCACAGCAATGTGGGATCCAAGCCGTGTCTGTGACCTACACCACAGCTCAGGGAAATGCTGAGCCATGAAGGGGACTCTAAATGGTAGTGGTTTTGAACATGTTTTTCTTCCTGAACAGTCTCTATCTTCTCCAAGCTGCTGAGCCTGGAAGAAGTCTCTGGGAACCTACCTTGGCCTGACACAGCAGATCCTGTAGCTCTGCCAGGTTTAGCTCCAGAGGCTGAATCTGTTTGGTCCTCATTTCAATGTCTCGTAATAGAGACAGATAGGACACCAACTTCTCATCATGTTCTAGACAGAGCTGCCGGTTAAATACATTCTGTGGAGCCAAAAAGAAAACTCAGTCAAACCTGACATTCTCCTTTAAGTTGCTTTTTAAGCAGGTGGGGTCTTAATGATTGACAAATAGAAATTTTTACTATACATAGGGTGGGATGAAATAAAATGTTATTTGTCTAAGTTTTCTCAAATCAATAGGCAAAAAAATGATTTTCTCAACTTTCTCAGGGGGCAGAGACTCAAAATTATGAAGCATCATTTTAACAAAACTTCCAAAAGATATTCTGACTTCAGGTACCATAACCTTTTTTTCCTTTTTATTCCCCCACCCCCATTCTTTTTAGGGCGGTACCTACGGCACATGGAAGTTCCTGGGCTAGGAGTCAAATCAGAGTTGCAGCTGCCGGTCTATGCCACAGCCACAGCAATGCAGGATCCATGCCACACCTGGGACCTGCACCACAGTCTGTGGCAACGCCAGATCCTCAACCCACTGAGTAAGGCCAGGGATCGAACCCACATCCTCATAGGGGTTCTTAACCCATTGAACCACAACAGGAACTCCCCTCTCAGTATTTTAAATTAGCTTCAGTGTTCGTTTCTAACTTAAAACCCTTGCAAGTGTCAGAAAGACATTCAGAGCCATTGCCTTATTTTCAAACAACTATATTACAAACAGATGATGATAAACTAAATTATATCTTAGAGAATCATTTAGTGCCCTGAAATGTCTATACGCATACAATTACATATGTGACTGGATCTCAGTATCCAGTCAAGAGTTCTAGCATTAGATTAGCTCTAAAAAATACATGTGTTTTTATATATGCAAACCCACCACGTGGGAACTTACTGTAGTTGCTCTGTCAGGGCTCTCTCGGAGCCTCTCCTGTGGTGTCTTCTCACCCGTCTTCATCACGGGGCATGATGTCAGGGGCACCATCTCTTCTTCACTGATCTCTGGGACAAGACTAATGGTGGCATCCTGTTGCTCTGTAGTCTCTTTTCGAGAAACATCTTTGGACGGTTTCTCTGGAAGAAGGGACACTGAGATTCTGGGAGCTCCCTGGGTCTCTATGCCTTCAAAGGACCCTGCTTCTGCTGTAACTATAGGGTTTGACATTTTCACAATTTTCTCTCCCTTTATTTCCTGAGTTGTTACTATTGTAGACTCAAGAAATCTGCAATGCTCATGATCACTTTTGTTGTCTTCAGGAGGAAGATCCTTTCCGTCTGGGAATTCCAAATGTTGGCTGACCTCTTTGGAGTCTACTCTAATTTCTTCCAATTTAATAGCTCTTGTTGAGTCAAAAGGTACCTCTTGGTATGATTTTTCTTTACATTCATTAGATGAGAAAGTCATATCCTTGGTTTCTCTAGTCTTAAAAGTAACACAAGAGTTTTGGTAATACTTGGTCTCCTGCCTGGTGGTTCCTTGGAAAGACCTGTCTGCTGGGAAAATTTGGGATGTGTCTGCCACCTGGGCTTTTCTAACTGATTCCTGATAGTGCAATCCTTTAGGTTTTGCGGTCAAAGAAGAGAGTAGTTCACTCTGGACTATGACAGTAATTTCTTGAGGTAAATTTTCTTCAGGTTTTGAAGTCAAGGAGAGGCTTAAATTTTTGGCAGCTCCTTCACTGGCCTGATTAGAGTTGAAGAATGTTAAAGCATCTTCATTTCTTACCAAAATTCCATTCGGTGTCATTTGAGAAGAGTCTTCAGCTTCACAAACAACAGACAATCCTGGCTCTCTATCAGCTACCTTTCCTTTTTCACTTACGGTTATTTTCACAGGCTGACTCTCTATGTTGGAGTCATGGTCATCTCTAATGGCAGTTTCCTGATTCAGCTTCTCTTCTGGAAGAACTGCTGGTTGGCATGTTTTGACACTTTCTTCTACAGTCATCTCCTTCTTCTGCCTCTTACTTTTCTCCCTGGTATTCATTGCTTTCTGCATAACCTGCTGACTCAGCAATTTGCCTGAAGTGTCACCATCTGATTCTTGTACTTCAGAAATAATTCCACCTTGGTTTCCCCTTCTTCCTTTAGAATCCAGACCTGATACAAACTCTTTCGTATGAGAAATACTTTCTGTTTGTGCCACTATTTTTCCTTGCTCTTTATTTGCTTTTTTCCCCATGGTATTACAAGCCACCTCTTTGGGTTTAAAATCACAAATTTCTGACAGAGGGTGTGTTGCTGAACCTTGGCCCAAAGAGTTACTGTTACCATTACTAGGAATTATGATACTGACAGCTTCTTTAGCCTCTGGAGAAGATCTCTTCCTATCTTGATCTTTGCATTCCAGTTCCTTTAAGGAAACTTCTTGGCTCTCTTTTGCCTGCTCCTCATTGGAAACCCTCACTTGAACTTTTTTTTGTGCAGATTGGCTTTCAATTTGAAATAATTTCTCACTTTCTCCTTTACCACAACTCATTTCAGCAGTCGGACTGCAAGCAATTAACATTTCCTTTCTTAGAAATTCCTTCTTTAGTGCACATACTTCAGTTCCATCTTGCTTTTCAATCTGAGCCTGGAGACCACTGGGCTCTGAGGTATCTATTTGGATAACAGTTGCCAGTTCAGGGCTAATAAGTCTTTTCTCAACAGCTTCCTTTAAAGTTACTCTCTGACCATTAAATATGTCAATAATTCCTCCATCTAACACCTGATGGGATGCAATAATTCTGACCATGTTTTCATCCACTAGTTTCTGTTCCAAAGCTGATGCCAAGGTCAACTGTCTTCCCGTGGCAGTATCTATGATTCCCCCCGTATTTGCCTGAGCTTCTAGAACCTTGAGTGTAACCGCAAAATCTACTTTTCCAAGCTTAACTGCTTGAGGCAATGTAAGTATTTTATCACTTGCTCCATCTTTAATGTTTGAGAAGGGAATTACTTCTAGATATCTCTGTCCAGATTCAATATCAATCTTACACTTTTTCACTAATTCTGAATAGGGAACAATTCTGTAATTCTCAGGATCTATAATCCCATTCAACATTCCTGAAGACAATATTGCTTTATTAGTTAACAGCCCTTCTTTTTTAGCTTCTGCCAAGGTCAATGTCCGGCCAGAAACGAGATCTACAAAGCTTCCAGTCAAGGCCTGAATTTCCTGGATTTCTCTTTTCAAGTTCGGGGTAACAAGATCTAATTTTATGGCTTCAGGGAGGGAAATACTTTCCTTTGTTTCAGGATGAGAGAATTGATGGAGGCTTAGGTTCTCAACTTTTTTGAGTTGCTTGGCTAAATCTTCATCAATGATGCCATGTTTAAAGGCATTATCAACAGAAAGTCTCACGCCGGATATATGGTGAATGATACCTCCATCCACTACCTGCTTCGTTAACAACCGAATGGCCTCATCTCTCTCCAAAAGTCCTCTGGCAATGGACTGAGCAACCGTTAAAGGGGCTTTGCTGTCAGGGTTCATCATTCCAGTTGTTTCCATTTGTAAGCTAATTAATCTCTCCCTAACGGTTTTGTCAGCATCTCTGCCTTTGGAAGCTTTCTCCAGATTTATAAGCTCTGTCTGGCTAGCACTGTCCACCAAGCCAAGATTTGAAGCTAAAGTCACTGAAATCTTTTTGCCTCGTTTCAGGTCAATGATTCCACCAGTTACCACCTGCCCCTCTAAAATGCTGGTGGCTGTTTGTGTGTCAAGAAGTCCAAAGGCAACTGCTTCCTTCACAGAGCACAGTGTGTGGGTACGAGGATCTAAGACACCACTGATAGTTTTGTCTGCCATGAGGACATTATGCAACAGTTTTTCATCCATTAGACCTTCCTCAATGACTTCTTCAGTTGTCAAAGACTCGTGGGTCTGAGAGTCAAAGAAGCCCTGAAACATGTTCAGCTTTCCCATAAGTTTCACAGCAGTGTGACTGGGCACAAGACCCTGGGCTATTGCTTCATGTAGTAAGAGCTTCTGACCTGTCTGTTCATGAAAGATACCACCATCCAGTAACTGTGCAGATAATATATTTAAGGTAGCTTCTTCAGGCAATTCTGAAGGATGACTGCGTGACAGGGAAGCTTCACTGCCATTGGCTTCCTCAGCTGTCTTTTCTGATATCGCCATCCTGCCATCTGCCATGCTGTGACTTTCTGGACTCTGTTGATGGTCATCCCTACCCACAGAGGTTGTAACGGATGCCTTCTTTTTGCCCAGAGAATGAATATTCCTGTCCTTTTCAGACTTTCGTTCTGATTCTAAAACTAGAGTTTTCTCCACCTGAAGCTGGGACTTTCTGCTTTGGGGTTTTACAAGAGGTCTCCCAGTTTCACCTAGAGCTTCTTCTTCTTTCTGACACATAAAAGAAGCCTTTCTGAGAGTCTGTCGTTCTTCCTCTGGTGATCCAACAGAAAAAGGATCTTTGTTCTCCACCAAAGTCACATCCCCTGCTTCCTGAGAAGGTTCCCTAAGGAGAAATCCTCTGCTGACATTTTCTCTGGGAGACACTTCTATTTGGTCTACCTTTTTGGTACCTAACAACTGCCTTTTAAACTCTGATTTGACTTTATCTATGACCTTCAAAGTATCTCCATTTGGATTTTTCACTTTCTGTTGCCTTACAAATAGGTCCTTCTCAGGGCTCTCTACAGCAGAACCTTCTGTTTCTACAATGGTCTTTTTGCCTCTTGCTTCAGTGCAACTTGCCTGGTTGAGATCTTCTTTGTTTTGGGAGGAAAATTGGAACTCACATGGCCTCACAGTCAATCCATCATAGCCTTCTGTGATTTTCACATCAACCAATTCCTGTAATTTCTCAGGAGTTTCCAGTCTCTGATGCCCAATTCCAAATACTTCTGTACGACCTGCTTGATCACCTCTTGCTGTCAGTGCCTCTATCAGCTCACTGTCCATCAGGAGCAGCCTCTGTCCATTCCGCACATTAATATAGCTATGAGTCATCAGTTGAAACAACAGCTTCTCATCATGGCTTGCTATGCCCTCAGTTTGGCCCTTGCTGCATGGCAGACCTGCCGCCCCAAGATTCCCGTTCAATTTGCTTCGTTCTAAAGAGTCTGCTAATTGCATGTGGGGCATCACGTCAGGTATGCAAATTGATTTCAAGTTATTGGCAAGATCTTTGTCTAATAGACCATTTTCTATTGCTTTTCTCCAGGACCAAATCTCTGTGGTTGCTGGTAGAAATAGGGCTTTAATATGCTGTCGGTCACTAAGGATTTTATGAGCTAGTTCGGTAGACACAATACCTTGTTCCAGGGCATCTGTAATTGGGAGAATCTCTCCAGACTCTGGCCATAGCAGCCCCATGAATGACCAAAGGGACTCTAGGATCACAAGGGCAATCTTGGCAGCTACTAGGTCACTGCTCACTGCTTCATCTACTGTTAGCCTATGCCCAGTTACAGTGTCTATGATGCCTCCTGTCTGAAGCTGCCTTATGAGAAGAGCGCAGGCCATATCTTGGTCAATCAAATTATGTCTCACAGCCTCTTCCACTGTGAGTCTGTGTCCTGTCCTTGGATCTACTATGCCACCAGCAAAAAGCTGAGCTTCCAGCAGCCGGAGAGTGACCTGCCTGTCTATTAGCCCTTCCTGAACTGCACGGAAAATGCTAACCTTCCGGCCTGATCTCAAGCTCACCATCCCCCCTGCCAATTGCTTGACAGGCAGCAACTTCAAGCCTGATTCCTGTTGGACAATACATCTCTGCATCAGATCCAGCAAACCAATTTTATCAGCGGTGTTTGGGTCTATCAAGTTCTTGGATGATCGCAGGTGAGACTCTAACTCTGAGTGAAGCCGTGCAGAAATGAGGCCTTGGTGGAAAGCCTCCTCTAGGCTAATACAGTTCCCATCAGGGGGGAGACTGAAACCTCCAGTTGCCAGGTGAGCTTCTAAGATTTTCAGTCCAACTTTCTCGCTGATTATTTTCCTTTCAATTGCTTCCACCACAGAAAGAAGGCCTTTGTTCTCAGTAAGCCTGCTGATTAAGGACAGGGCATCCTGCAGCTCCCGGAGCTGCCGGTACATTTGGGAGTTAATGAGGTTTTGGGCTAGGCCCTCCTCCAAAGACAGCTTTTCACTGGTCTCAGGGGCAATGAGGCCAGACATGATAACCTGGGATTCCAGGAGCACAAGGCCTGTGTCTTGGTCAATGAGGCCCTTTTGCATGGCTCTGTAGATGGGAAATATCTCCACTGTGCCTAGGTCAATCACCCCAGCAACTGCTCTGCAGCCCTACAGGAAAAGATGAAAAAAACAAAACAAAAACACTGAATCAAGAGAAGCACACTGCTGAGAGGAGCCATTCAAAGAACTACAGCATATCAAATTCTGACCACAGGAAAAAACTAGCCTGGAATGAGCCCCAACCTGTAGGTAATATTCTGAAGTCTGGCAGTATTAATGTTAAAAAAAGAATTTCTCTAAACTGCAGAATGTTTAACATGGGCAGTGGTTCACAGATTACTCAACGGATGGTAGCATTAAGCACATCTAAGTGACAAGCTCTACAAAGTAGCAAGCAGTGAAAGTGAAGGGACAGTTATTTCTAAGTCTAAATCACCATAAAGGTTCTTACAGACACATACCAGTTCCCCCAACGTGAGAATTCAACCCCATAAAACAACTTCTCAGTGTTGCAACCCATGCAGAAGACTCTGGAGGTAGCACTTCCCTGCTGATGAGTTCAGCCAGACTGGTCCACAGGATGAGAAGAGAGATTTAGCAGCCCAAGAGCCACACAACAGCCATGCAGCTCAGTAAATGGCCCTGTGTACCATTCAGGTGGCTGTTTAGGACAGCCACACGCTCCATGGCCAAAGCTAGCATCTCCCTGGGAAATGGCTCTGAGTTAAATCAGTTCTAGGAATTGGAAGTAGCAATTAAGGAAGGAACAGACTAGGGACCCTGGACTCTGAAACCACCGGGAACTTCTCTTCTAGTCCAGCCTAGAATGGGGAGTACAATCATCATGACTACAGTTACTACTTGTTGGGCACTTAATATGTTTATTAAGCACTGACATTTAATTCTCACAACAATTCTACGAAAGCAACTATTTTTAATCTTTAGTTTGCAGATAAGACAATGAGGTACAGAGGTTAGGTGACTTGTCTAGGGTCACAAAACTAGTGAGTTCAAGAATCAAATAAAGGTCTGACACTAACTCTCAGGCTATTATACTGCCTCCCTGGTCAGATGCAGAAGAGCATGAGGATGAGGACAGGAGAGGTCTGTCAAGCGAGTTAGGTATTAAGGTCATGGGGTAAGGCAAGCCTTCCTCGTTGTCAAAATTACCCTTGCAAAAAAGCCTAAAAACAGCTTGTGAAGAATTCCTATTTTGAAGTCCCTTACCACAGAATGAATGAGGTTATTCAGAAATTAAATCATTCAAGGGCTTTACCACTTGGAATACCATTGTCATTACTTCATCATTATCTCCAGCTTTCTACTTCTTTTTCGTGTTCATTATCTTCATCTTCCATACATGGTTTCATCTGTCCCACTTGGGTCAGTATTACTTTTTGATCCTTATTTAACCCTTAACTTATTCATGGAGGATCTTACTGAAGCAAATGTCAATCTCTTCTTTGCCTCCTAAATAATGTCTTTCATTTTTGTCTCAGTGAGAGGTATGCTCCATAAGAGCAGGTACTTTGCCCATTTGATGTCTAGGAACGGTACCAGCAGTTCAATAAACATCTGATGAATAAATTAATAAATTGATAAATACTAAGAAAACCCTTAAAATCATTAACCTATTTTCCCCAGATTTTAAAAACATGCACAGAAGACTTCAAGCTTGATCAGTTGCAGACTACTGGAGATGCAAAATAGAGAGAGTAGCAAACGAGGGAACAGACCTTGGTCACAGCTTCATCTCACTGTATTTGTTCAAATAATGGAATACCTGAGAATGCTCCACGCTAGTTAAAATACTGTGTTATTCTTCATTCTCCCTTTGTTTCTGACCTTGAATGTAGAGTTTGACCTGTATAAGCTAAAGGTGTGCTATGTATATCTACGAATTTTCTAGTTTGTAGGGACTAAGGGAAAAATTGCACTGGCATGTGACTCTTTGAAATATATGAAAAATTCTTTTTACAAAATCCACGTGAAGACTATTCAGAAGCAGAGACTATGACAAAGAAAAAGATTCTTTGGGGGAACTTCTAGCTTCTTCTGTGAGCTCATGCAGTCTCACAAATACTGGTATTGAAAAAAGGCCTGGAATCTAGCCAAAGAGAAAAGTCTCTGCACTGTTCCTTCCAACACCCTTGTAACTGGGACAGGCAGGAATCACTGAGCTGGGAAATGATCCAGAGAAATCTATTTTGGCCCCACCAAACATGGGTATTCTGACCTAAACAAGCAGAAAAAGACAGAGGGAGAGGAGGAAAGAAAACATAAAAGGCTTCTACTTACCAGAGTTGCAGGGTGTGCCTTGGGCAGATAAGAGAGAGAGCCTTACGGAGCAGCTCAGCCGAATCGCACACACAGTGTAAGCTTGGTGTTAGCATCCAGCATGCGACTGTTTGTTTTTTTTTGCAAAAAAGAACCCCAAACAGGTCGTCCTCTTTTCCCTTTGTGCATTTGTGCTTAAACTCCAAAGGGTTAGTGAAACTTTGTAAGCAAGGATGTCAGTTAATCAGAACAATACTTCACATGAAACACACGAACGATAACAGGGGACACATCATGCTCAATGTAGTGGTGCTCAGCAGCTTGACTGTATTTCTTTCTTTCTCCTCTCTTTTAACCTTTCACAATGAGAACTGGATGTTCTCAGCAAGCAATTGTTAAAATTCTTCACGTACTCCCGTATATGGTGAAGCAACGAGCCTTAAGAAGTGGGCTACCTTACATAGAGAATGCTTAACCAGCAGGTTCCTTTTGGAAACTGCTCTCAAATAAATCATGGCTGGTTCTGCTTTGTAGCCTGTAAGCTCTGGCTCCTGCTGCACAAATGTCATACCCAAAGAGTCTAAGCAGGTTTTGTCTGAACATTATTTTGAGCATCATCTAGACCAAATCTGATTGCCACAGGAGCTTAAATTTTGGCCTGGCCCACAGAATTTGACCATTGCTCCACAATATAGGAAATAAGCAGGCAAACACACATATAAATCCCAGAGACACATGTATATAATATGGTAAGGTTACATATACACACAAATATCCAGGAAGAACTTAGGACAACCAGCAGGAACTTAATGACTTTCATGTGGTCTAGAAAATGAACATGAGTGGGAGCTGGTAAAGACGTCACATGATGGAGTGACTATGGGTAAGGGGAACCAGCGTCTCAGTCAGTGCGGCTAACCCACCAGCTTGTTTTTGAAATTAACATTCCTCATTTATTTAGTAGATGGGGAATAAAGTATGGGGGGGAAGAGGGTCATGGCCTTCTCTTCCCAATATTCAGAACTCTTGACTATCAACTTTTTTTTTTTTTGGCCATATCCGTGCCACGTAGAAGTTCCTTGGCCTGGAACAGACGTGTGCCATAGCAGTGATCCAAGCCACTGCAGTAACAATGCCGGATCCTTAACCCACTGAGCCACCACGGAGCTCCCTTGGCTATCTATTTTTGAGACAATGCCACGGAGTAATCGTACTGCCTTGTGATCAGATATAATACAGAATTTATGTTCTCCTTGACTGTGGTCTACCACTAAATGGAAGATCACAAAATGGTAAATGAAAAGAGTTAGCCTTCAGTGCCTTCTAGCGATTTTGACTGACCAACACATCGTGGAACCCCGGTAAAGAAACACAAGACAAATGGCTGCTACGGTGAGGTTAAAAATTAAGTCACACTGGTCATGGAAAGCTAGTGATCATGATTCTCAATCAGCAAAGCTGCCTTCATACCGTTCGAAAGATACCCTTCCAACATCTGCAGAGAAAAACTAAAAGTACCTTTTGCTCTGTCTGCTGGGCCAACTGGCTCTGAAGCTGCTGAAGCTGGTTTGCTGAACCATCACAAAGGTCATGGTAAGCCTTATTCAGGGCATTCAACTGCTCAGATATCTGTTCCTTCTCTTTTTCTGAGAGCCTAGAAGAAGAAGTATTAAAGCTCTTTTAAAACCTTTCCCCAAACTCTGCTATTGCATCAAGATGACTTTCCCACAATGGACAGTCTTCTTCTTCGTCCCTGTTCACTAAAGGCCATCTGGTCAGTCTTTCATACTCACTGAACACTCTGGCTTCTAGTCATAATTTTCCTGTCTATCTCACATCAAGTCACGATTCTGGATGATGTCAACGCTCATGTCACCAATTATCTAACAGTGATGCTTGCAGTACTCCAATGGTCTGGATCCAAATAGCCTCCCCTCCACTTCAGTCCCACCCACAGATGGCAAACTTGGACGCTGCCATCATTTAAAATTATCCCATTTATGACATTTTCTTTTCTTTTTTTTCAGTCTTTTTTCCCCCGCTCAAACAGGGATACCTCAAGAATCTATCATATGATGATGACTTCTGATTAAACTCCTACCTGACTTGCTTTCTTTTTTTTACTCCTATACCTCTTCTCTTAAAAAAAAAAAAAAGAAGAAAAAAAAAGAAAGAAAGAAATATTTTAAAGAGATACAGGAGAAGAATAATAACAAACTCTCATTTACCCATTACCCAACTATTCAACTTTACCAAATTTTAGTATTTTACCACATTTGCTTCAGACCCTTTTCTTAGAAAGAAGACATTACAGGCAGAATTAAAGTCCAGGGTGTATCTGTCACCAACCCCTTTCCTATCCATCTCTCCCCAGAGGTAAGCACTATCTTTTTTTTTTTCTTCCAGTAATCATGATTTAATGTAAATAGATTAAACTCTCAGTTAAAAGCAAGGGTTGTCATTTTTTTAAATCCAGGTATATGCTAACTACAAAAAAACAGAAACACAAAAGAATGCAGAGACACTGAAAGCAGAAGGATGAAGTCAGCCAAGCAAAAACTAATTAAAAGAAAACTGAGATATCATATCAGGCAAAAATACATCTTTAGGCAAAAGTAATATTATTTAGACTTTAAAAAAATAATTGCATATTGATACAAGGTTCTATTCACTAGAAAAGTATAATACTTATGAACTGTATGCCCCTATGAAGTAGGACTTGAAAAATAGAAGGCAAAAGTTGAAAGAACCTTGGGAAAATTGACCAACTCACCATCATAGAGGGAAATTTTACCGTTCCCAGTGATTGACAGATCAAAAGGCAAAAACATCACTGAGGATTGGTACATTTTCCCACTCAACATCTAATCTCTCTGTGGTACATCTTCCTCCACCGTGGGGCTGGAAATCTAACACTACATTTCCCAGGTTCCTTTGTATGACTCAGTTTTCCTGGGATACTCCTGATCTGTGCCCATTTTCCTGGTAATTATTAATAGCACCCCCTTTTTAATTCTTAAAAACATCTGCTGTGGTTAATAAATTACATTGTTACTCTACTTACATGTAAAATACCATAAAAGAAAAAGCTTTTTTCAAGTGTGTTGTATGGTGACCGAAATATCAAAAGCCACATTATTTTCAACAGTATGATTTTTCCAAAAGTAATCACTACATTGAGTCTGGTGAATTTGATTACATATTGCGTTTGTGAGACCAAACCCTGTGATTCATATTACAACTATCCACCAACTTAGAGAGATTTCCTGAACCTTCCATGACACCTCCATTTTCTCTTAATCCATCAGTCCTCTCTATTATCTTCAGTCTCTTCTCTTTAGAATTCAGACCCATGGCCCTCCATCTCAATTAGGCCCTCAGTATCACCTTTGCACTCTCTCCTCACCAATAAGGCTCCAGCCCCAGATCAACCAAACCACTGGACGTCTGTGTTCCCACATGCAGACTAAATCTATCTACTGGGGGGATTCCAAACTCATGGAGAACAGATGCTCCTGGTTTCCATCCTCTACTGGACTTCAGTGCCTTCTGACAATCCTCTTCGAGGCTCCTACTCCAACTTTCAGCAAACAGCCTCTCTGCCTATTTCAAAGAGAAAATATAGACCACTGGGCACTAATTCTCTCACTTTTTTGCTTCACTTTTGGAATACTTACCGGTACCCATACCTTCCAGCATCCTTTTCCTTAGACCTCAGAGGAAAAGCTGCCTCAACTCTGTTTAATGCTGCACTTTCTACCCATTGATGGTTTTTATCCTCTCTACATCCTTTGCAACCCCTCTCCTATGACTTCACTCTCCCTCTTCATTCTGGTCCTTAAGACTCAGTCCATAAACATAGCTAAGTCCCTCCAATCTTTTAAGAAAACAAAGCTCTTTCTTGATCATGAAATCTACTCTAAGTACTGTCTGTACTTTCTCTCTCCCTTCCCAGGGCCGAGCTCCTTGGCAGAGTAGCCTAATTTCACTATCGCCTTTCTCATCGCCCATGCTCCCCATTACTCTAAATCTGACATCCCCCCTACTTTTCACCAGAGTCACCCAAAACTTCCAACTTGCCAAACTTAATAGCAACTTCTCAGTCTTTCTAGACTTTTGACCACTCCCTTCTTTCTGGAACTCTGTTCTGTCTTGGGTTTAGAGGTGTCACTCATAATTTTCTCTTATTTCTCTAAGGCTTCCTTTATAAGCCAAGAAGCTCTTGAACCCTTGTAAGTGAATCCATTCATAGTTTCTACTGTGCTGATGATGAAAATCTCTATCACATCAGACTTCTCTCATTACTTCTAAATTTAACCATACAGCTGTCGACTGGACAACTTTAGGGGAGTTAAGTAAGGCATAAACAATGCATCAGGTACTTCTGCATACATACCAGAGAGTTATGCTCTAATGTCTTGTGACTTCGTCACACAAGAATGTCTGAAAACTAAAGCTGCCTCCTTCTCCCTCAACCTCCACCTTCTCCTGTATTCCTTATCTTGGTGAGTGGCATCATCCAATACCCAGTGGCCTAAGCCAGAAACCTGAGAGTTATATTTGATAATTTCCATTTGTCACCAAAGCCTCTAAGTTCATCATCCTTATCTTTCGACCCTGTCCCCTCTCTACCTCTCATCATTTTTTGTCTATATCATCAGATCAGCCTCTTTACTGGTCTCTCGGGCCTCTACTTTTGCTGCATGACTATCCATTCTCTATAAAACTATTCTAGAATCCTTTATAAACACAATCCAATCATGTTTAAAATCCCTCCCCACAGGTGACAGGTATGCAAACCCCTTAGCATAAACTACAAAACTTTTCACAATCTGGCTCTTGCCACCCTAAATTCTCCAGCCTGAATTCTCATCATGGCCCTAAGTTTTAGCCAGGTAGTTCCAGTCCCCCAGATGTGCTATAACCTCTCATTTAATACTCACTTATGACCGTGCTTGGCCAAGAAGATCTGTGAAGTTTTAATGGTCTCGGAGACTTGTTCCCTCTTGGTTGTCAGCTCCTCTGCCAGAACCTATGTAGTAGAAGCAAAGAGAAAAGCTTCAGAACTCAAGAAATCAAAAATCATTGGAAATAACTTTTTAAAAAATACTAGGAAAAAACCTAGCTTAGGTCATACTTATTATTACCAATGAACTATATATACAGTGACCTAGAAAGTAGAAGTACAAATAAGACGATGATTCTTCTTTTTTTCTTTTTTTTTGGCTTTTTAGGGCCACATCCAAGGAATATGGATATTCCCAGGCTAGGGATTGAATCAGAGCTGCAGCTGCTGGCCTGTACCACAGCCAGAAGAATGAAAAATCCAAGCTGTGTCTGCGACCTACACCACAGCTCACTGCAACGCTAGATCCTTAACCTACTGAGCAAGGCCAGGGATTGAATCCACATCCTCATGGATCCTAGTTGGTTCGTAACCACTGAGCCCTGACAGGAACTACCAAGATGACTTCTTAAGTGTCTTTAAGTCCTGAAAGTTAATATTTACTGAGATAATCATCATTCCTGGGTGGCCTATATGTGGCTTATATTATTCCACCTAATGAGTAATCATATATGATTCTACTCAGGAAATGAGAAGTGGACCTTCTGCTTACCTGCTGCTCTAAAATAGCTTTTTCAATGTCTGTTGATTCTTTGGTCTGGGGTGACGTAGCTTTGTCTTGTGTATTCTTTACTAGGGTAGACACCCAGCCCAAAAGTTCTTTAACTTTCTCCACATGTTCCTGTTTTTCCTCTTCTACCACTTTCTAGAAGAGGAAACAGAAAATCAGTATCTTAGTCAATGTCTTATTTGACTGGCCTGACTTGAGAGTTCCCAAAACAGAAATACAAAAGTGACCCTAAATCAGTAGCTAAAACAACCCCAAGTTAAATATAATTTACTTAGCCAACAGCATTACTCATCAGCACCTGTGTGATACTAATAGCAAAATTATTATATCTAATTTAGCACTTTTCCAAAAAAAAAAAAAAAGCACACTGTTTTCATATATGATGGGCATTCAATAATTACTGACTTCAGAGTGTTTTTTGTCTTGATTTTTGTTTGTTTTTGCTTTTTACGGCCGCACCCTCGGCATATGGAAGTTCCCAGGCTAGGGGCTGAATCAGAGCTGTAGCTGCCAGCCTATATTACAGCCACAGCAATGAAGAACCTGAGCCGCATCTGTGACCTACACCACAGCTCATGGCTAGATCCTTAACCCACTGATCAAGGCCAGGGATCGAACCTGTGTCCTCATGGATCCTAGTCAGGTTCATTAACTGCTGAGCCACGAAGAGAACTCCTACTTACTGATTTTAAAAAGCCCTTCACACAAGGCATCTTACATTCATAATTCTTAGATTTACAGGTGAAGAGATGGACATTTACAGAGGTTAAATAAGGTAGGTACTGACATAAAGGAAGTTTTTGCTACAAAAAAAAAATTATGAGCTAATGTTTCCAACAGAATTTCTTCTTTAAGAAATGTTGTATATGTAGAAACTTATTTTGCAAAGATATAGATGATTTTTATAATTACAATCAGATTGCATACTTTTTACAACAAATTCAAACCATCAGAAATATACAATGTATATCCCTTTAAATCTCATTTCCCTGGGAATTTGGTAAATTCCTACACTTGTTCGTATGCTCATATTGTGTCTCTGTGGTACACACAGTTTTGTTTTTACTGAAATCATAATTATACATAGTATTCCAACTTCCTTTTCTCTTCAAGTAATATAAGTATCTTTTCATGTCGATTCACTTTTATCTATTTCATTATTTTTAACAGTCTCATAGCATTCCATCACATGGAATTTGGATGTTTCCAATATTCTCCTTTAACAGATTGGGCTTTATTAAAGATCTCTGTTCACATCCCTTTCTTCATGCTTATAATGTTTCTATAGTAAGATTCTTGGAGGTGGGAGTGTTGGACATAAGACAGTCCTCAGTATTGACTGGAAGGTTGTGAAGTGCCTTGTGGAGAAAATGTATTTAATAAACTTTGCTCAGATGTGACTTACATTGCTTTTGACTATGAATTCAATGTTACTGAATCAACAAGATACATTAAATAACGTATTTTTGAACAAAAACACATAAGAAACAAGGTTATGCATAATCCATTGACAAAGACGTGACCAGAGGCTGGTAGGAACCCAACCCTGTGTTGCCGTGGGTGCGAGAATTCAGTATATGCTGGTGCAGTGCCCACAGCAACTTCACAGAACACAACCACTGTGAAAAGTGGACATGGGCTGTGTGTGCATTTTAAACCTTGAGAGATGACAGCCTGGATTTTTATTCTACTTTCTAGATGGTTTAGGACCCAGCTGTCCTCACCTCCTCCTCCTCCAGCCGCCGGAGAGCATCACTGATGTACTTCACGTGCTGCGTGGTTAAGGTCACCAGTGCTGTGTAGCGAGTCCTTAAGTCCATGAACTGTGGTTCAAAACAAACAAAAAAACTGAGATAAAAGTCAATTTAAACAGTAGACGATAAGAAGTAGTTTTCTTTCTTTCTTTCTTTTTTTTTTTTTTTTTTTTTTTTTTGCTTTTTAGAGCCGCACCCACAGCATGTGTAGGTTCTGAGGCTAGGTAGGGGTCTAATTGGAGCTACAGCTGCTGGACTATACCACAGCCACAGCGACGTCAGATTCTTGGTTTTTTTTTTTTTTTTGGTCTTTTTTTTGTCTTTTTGTCGTTTTAGAGCCGCTCCCACGGCATATGGAGGTTCCCAGGCTAGGGGTCGAATTGGAGCTGTAGCCACTGGCCTACGCCAGAGCCACAGCAACACAGGATCCGAGCCGTGTCTGCAACCTACACCACAGCTCACGGCAACGCTGAATCATTAACCCACTGAGCAAGGGCAGGGACCGAACCAGCAACCTCATGGTTCCTAGTTGGATTCGTTAACCACTGCGCCACGACGGGAACTCCCTGAGTTGGATTTGTTAACCACTGAGCCATGACGGGAACTCCAGCAACTGAGCTAGGCCAGGGGTAGAACCCGCAATCTTTTTTTTTTTTTGTCTTTTTTAGGGCTGCACCTGCAGCATATGGAGGGTCCCAGGTTAGGGGTCTAATTGAAGCCATAGCCACCAGTCTACACCACAGCCACAGCAACGCCAGATCGGAGCCGAGGCTACCACCTACACCACACCTCATGGCAATGCCGGATCCTTAACCCACTGAGCGAGGCCAGGAATTGAACCGGCAGCCTCATCATTCCTAGGTGGATTTGTTTCTGCTGCGCCATGACAGGAACCGCAAGAGGAAGTTTTCTTGAAGTCACTTGATAGTATCTAGCCAAAAGCCCCAACAAGTGAGTCTCCCCTCGAGGAAGGACGGCGCTCGCATCCCTTCCCCACCCTCTCACCTCTTGCGTGATGGCATCTGAAGAGGAAAGCATGCGGCGGCGCTTGCCGGGGGATTTCTGCTGTGATTCCACAAAGGCCTTGTATGTCATCAGCTGCAATTCATAGTCCTGGGGGAGGAAGACAACGAACCACATTTACGGAGGGTTCGTAGCTCATACACATCATGCAGGAGCATCGCAGCATTTCAACAGTGACAGGAGTTTTGAGGACCCTTTAGAATGGATGTTAGCAAACTTTTCCTGAAAAGGGCTCAACTATCTCAATCATAGCCACTCACTTCTGCAAGTGAGAGCAGCCAGAGACAGTAAGTAAATGAAAGAGCATGGCTGTGTGATGATAAACATGACTTAGAGACCCTGAAAGCTACTTTTCACGTGTTGTGAGGTAGTCTTCTTTTCATTTTTAAATCCATTTCTCATGGACCATATAAAACAGGTGTGCAGGCTGGTGCCAGCCTGTGGGTCACAGTTTGCTGACTCCTGACGTTACAGTTTATAGTGGGCTGACCCCACCCTTTCATCTCACACGCGGCAACTGAAGCCCAGAGACCGGAAGTGAGTTTCCCTAATTAACTCACTGGGTGAGCAACATAGGATTAGAATCTCAGTCTCTGTCCCTAAGCCAATGCTATCCTGTCACCCCCTCTGTCATCCTGAGAGTGTCGCCCTGGGCCAGGCCCTCTTTGTATCTCACTCTCCTGCTGAGTCTCAGCTCCAATCTATTTTCTATCCTGCTACTGGAGTAACTTTCCAAGACAAAAAGATGACCACCTCATTCCTCTGCCTGAACGTTTTTGGTGACCTAGAGCAGATCTTCTCAAATGTCAACATGCACCTGGGGATCCTGTTAAAATCCAGATCCCAACTCAGTAAGCTCAAGATTCTGCAGTTCTGACCAGCTCCCAGGTGATGCCGATGCTCCTGGTTCAAAGACCACATTTTGAGGAGCAAGAATAGACAGTAAAGACAAGGAAACTGAACAAGGCCTTTCATAGGTTGGCCTCAACCACCCCTCTCATTTTTCATAATCACTGTTTCTATGTATCATAGAGCTTCTAGGTATACCAGAATATTTGCTATTTCCTCATATAATTGTTGTATTTTTTTCCTCTAACCTTTTGATTATGCAGTTCTTTGGCACAGAATGTCCTGCTTTCTGCTGTCAACTTAGAAAGTTCTAGGCAGGAGGAAAATACCATATGAGTTCCTTAAGCAGTCTATTTAAAAAAAATAATAGAGGGGCTAAGTGTTTCCTCAAAGTCTTAAGCATAGAAAATGGTAAAGCTAGGATTTAAACTCATTTCTTTGTGACACCAAGCCTTCTGCTATTAACAGAAGAAATGTATTCATCAAAAACAATTTGTTAAGCATCTGCTATGTACTCGTCATTGTTCTGAGTACTAGACACATAGCAAGGAAAAACCTTGCTCCCCTGTAACTTACATTCTAGTGGGAAGGCACATGATAAACAAATAAATGTGTAATCTCAGGTCATTTTTATTTAAAGACCTTATCAGAGAAACAGGGAGTGAAGAGCCAGATCTTGCACAGCCTCATAAACCATAAGAGGATTTAGAATTTGGGGAGTTCCCTGGTGGCCTAGTTAGTGTTAAGGATTTGAGGTGGTCACTGCTGTGTTTGACCCCTGGCCTAGGAGCTTCTGCATGCTGCAGGCACAGCCAAACAAACAAACAAAATAAAATATTTAGAACTGTACTAGGAGTACGATACGCAACCAATGGACAGTTCTGAGCAGGAGCGTGACATAATTTATCACGTTTCAGCAATGCTAAGGTACATGTTTCCCTCACATTTCAGTATCTCCAAAAGTGGATTATGTCTTATGCAGCATTTGCATGATTGGCCGAGTTTCTCCCTTGTTGGTAGTGCAGAAAATAATGTGGCTTATAATCGATGGTGTCTGAAGTTCTGCAATGTGCAGTATGTTCTAAAAAAGTGAGTCCGGCTGCTGTGCGGGAAAATAGCCTATGGGGGCAGGAGCAGAAGCAGAAGCAGATCAGCTCAGAGGTACTGGAGTAGCTTTGGAAGAGTCTCCACTTAGATGTGAGCCAGGGAAATGGGGGGAGGGGAGACATTGGTGGGGGAGTCAGATCCAGGACACACTGGAAGGTGAAACCAACTTGTTTCCAGACTTTTGTTAAACATAAAGTTTAGGAGTTCCCGCTGTGGAGCAGTGGGTTAGGAATCCGACTGTAGTGGCTTGGGTCACCGTGGAGTCGCAGGTTTGATCCCCAGCCCGGCACAGTGGTTTAAAGGATCTGACATTGCCACAGCTGTGGTGTGGATCATAGCTGCAACTCAGATTCAGTCGCTGGCCAGGGAACCTCCATATGCCGCAGGTGCAGCCATGAAAACAAACAACAAAATGAAACCCCCATAATGTTTAAGGCACAGAGAAGGGATGACTCTTGGGGTTTTTTGCCTCAGCAGCTAGAAAAGTGGTGACACTATTTCTTAAGATAGGCAAAACAGTGAGAAGTGTATTTGAGAAGAAAACTCAAACATCCGGCTTTTTTACATGGTAAGTTTTAGAGGCCTGTGCATCATCCATATGGAGACTCCTTGAATCTCAGCTGATGTCTGGTACCTCTCTAAGCATCCTCAAGTATGTGGCCACAACAGGCCATCTGCATTAACTTGAGGACAGGGCAGAAGAGAAATGCTTACCTGTCTAGAAACAAAACTACAGTGACATGCAGATCTTTCTAAGTTGGAGATCACTTATGGTCCCTTTGTTATACGATAGCGTTACCTTTACAATAGTGGAATACTGCTGGGAAAATTTTTGACATTGGTCCAGTTTTGTCTGATTTCTCTCGATCTCTGCAAACAGCTCCTAGGAACCAAAATATAGCAAACTTATTGTCATTATCATTATTGAGATGGTTGAGTATTTATTATGTTCTAAATCTGAGCTGTGTCAGAATCACCTAGAACACTGGATAAAGCTTAGATGGCTGAGCCCCACCTCCAGAGTTTCTGATTTGATAGGTTTGGGTTCACATCTGAGAACCTGCATTTCTAACATGATCCCATGTGATGATGCTGCTGTTGCTGCTGCTGCTGCTGCTGCTGCTGCTGCTGCTGCTCTAGTTGTCTGGATTTTGAAAACCACTGTGCTAAGTATTTTACACATTCATTTTGTTTAATCCTAACTATAATAACCTTATGAGGGCAGCTGAACAAATAATGGACTATGTCCATTTTTACTGCTAAGAAAAGTAGAATGCTGAGAGATTAAATAATTTGCTCAAGTTCTCATAGTAAATGAGGGGGCCAGGACTGGAATCCAGGCAATCTAATCCAGACACACACTTAACCTTAATGCTAAACAAAACAACAAACAAAAAACCCCCAAAATACCAACAAATAACAACTGCTTTGAATAAAATAATTTTCTTCCAGTCACAGCTTTCTTGGGGTTTTTATTCCCCCATATTCTAATCTTAGCAAAATAAAAATATAACATCAAGAAACAAAATAAGGGAGTTCCCATTGTGACGCAGCAGAAACAAACCCGACTAGGAACCATGAGGTTGCGGGTTCGATCCCTGGCCTCACTCAGTGGGTTAAGGATCTGGCGTTGCCGTGAGCTGTGGTGTAGGTCACAGACGTGGCTCAGATCTGGTGTGGCTGTGGCTGTGGTATAGGCTGGCGGCTACAGCTCTGATTTGACCCCTAGCCTGGGAACCTCCATATGCTGTGGGTGTGGCTGTAAAAAGACAAAAACAAACCAACCCCCAAAAAACCAAAACAGGAGACATATTTGTCAATGAGCACAAAAAAAGAAACAAAATAAGGAGATCCTGCTGTGGCACAGTGGGTTAAGGATCTGGCACTGTCTCTGTGATGGTGTGGGTTCAATCCCTGGCCCAGCACAGTGGGTTAAGGATTCGGCATTGCTGCAGCTGTAGTGCAGGTCACAGCTGTAGCCTGGATTCGATCCCTGGCCTGGGAAATAATTCCATATGCTGTGGGGGCAGCCATAAAGAAAAAAAAATTAAAAAAATAAAACAAAATAATTTTACTCTGCTCATCTAGTACTTTCAATATATACTTACAGAAACTCAGGATTTGAAGGAACCTGATAGGTTATCTGGCCTAAATGCAAAACCTTGAGCACATCCTTCTTGAATCCTTTTCAGAAGAGGGCTCAGAATGTCTTGCTATTTGGGAGAAGCTAACTGCTAGCATATCATCTTCTTCGATGATGAGCTAGCTTCAGCTCCCCACCCCAACCCCTGTCCCATCCCCACACTTTCACTGGGCTACAGCTGCACCCACCGTCTGCTGGCTGAGCTGCTCGGAAAGCACTCTGCTATCCTCGGCCTGGCCTGGCTTCATCATTTCCTGCTGGGCAGTGGTTTCCTCAATCCATTTGATGAGAGTTCCATGGCAGGCTCGGTAATCTCCCAGAACTTCCTGGATACTTTCTAGCTCAGATTGGCTGGAGAAGCAAAGGGAAACTGCCATCAGATATCTTGGTATAAAAACAATTAAGTCAATGAGGTAATTCCCTCCTCAGTCCACACCTTTGGTCGGGCTTGACTACAGAGGGTACACCTTTATTTTGAGGGAACAGAAATCCAACATTGAGTGGGAGCTATGTACGTACCCAGTACCTTATGGGGTGTAAAATGAGCAGAAACCAGACATGCCCTGCTAGGCCTGGAAACTGCTTTGGGGCCTGGCATCCCATGATAATCCTTGTCAAATTTGCCATCTATGCTGCCAAGGGTTACAGGGTTGCCAAGAAGGTGGTACTGCCTATACAGTTCTGTCCCCTGAGGACAGAGTACCTGTCAGAGTACCCCAGTTACGATTTATGAATCACTGTAATTTCTTGGGGGGGGGGAGTACATGAAAAAAAAGTAGTTATTGACTGTTAATTCCTGTCTCAGCTTCTTATACCACTTTTGTTAATCTAACTAGCCTTGGGATAGTAAAGCATATATAGAGAATCAATCTAAACTTACATGAGTCTCTATAACCCCTTTTCTTACGTATTTTCCTAACTTGCCAGCCTCAGACAGGTAGTTGTCTGTCTTTTCTATTTAAATCAGTCATCAGAAGCAGGACCTCAAGTAACACAAAAAACCCACTAAATTAGCAAATGAAAAGGAAGCAAGAAATTCTGCAAAGCCCCATTATGAATAATGGGGCTAGTTAAAACAAGAGCTAGAACTCTGGTTTTGTCCTTGAGAAAAGAACGCTCGGTCACCTTTCCAGTCCATATTCTAGGACACCATTGTCATCACTGCTGGCCTGGGTAAGACCTGGGACATAGGAGGGGCACCATCACTGCAACCCAAAAGGAAGCCTCTGAACTGCTTTGGGGTTGGTGATCCCAACTTCCTGTCACTTGTCTTGGCCAAAATGTACACTGTCACTTAATTTCTACCCCTCCCTTTCATCTCCTACCTTTAAATGAGCATACACAGAAATAACTGTTTTTGATAAAACCTAGTTCTTGAATCCTAAGAGAAGAAAAGGGTGGGGCCACTACTCACCGGGTCTCGAGCTGGGCAATGACCCGGTGCCAACGCTCCTGCAGCTGGGAGCCTTTCTCCTGACAGCGCTCCAAGTCCAGGTTTCGCTCTGGGGTCAGACGACTCAGCTGCTCTGCCACTACCTTGGCCTTGGCAATTTCCTCATCCAGGACTGAAAACATGGAATTCTTGTTCTTCGCATCACTGAGCCAGTGCTATAAAAACCCAAGCACAGCAACAGGTTAAATACGATCCACGCTGAAGAGGACGCAGACCAAGGATGCTGTCTATAGCTGGCTCACGTTGTATCTGTGCTTCAGAAGCTAGACAGACCTATGCTAGACATGGGGCAGCCAGGGTAGGCAGTGCAGTACAGACACACATGCAAAGAACTTGTGTGTAAAACCTGGCTCTACTGCTTATAAGCTATAGAACCATTAGAAGTCACTTAGCCAATCTGAAGCTTGGTACTCTATCTGTAAATAGAGATAAAAATCCCTTCTCCAGTCACATCACAGAGTTGTTTGTGAGAATCAAATGACATAATAGATGAGTGATTTATGAATTTATAGTATAACCACTGATTGTATCCAGTTAAACTATGATTTTACTAGGGAGGAATGGGAAAAAAATAAATAGAAAAGCATAGTCCTTTAACTCCCCTTTATAGCTAGACATATTTCTCAATTCTTTCCTCTTTAGATCCATATCAAAAGATGTTAAATATGATAATCTGCCTAATTGGAATGCACTCTTAAATCAGCATTATGCCATCCAAAACTGCATTTCTCCACTAACCCCAAACACTGGATATGTTAAGTCAACCTAAGAACTCAGAACAACCAACCTGTAATGTAGACCGATGGGACTCCAGCGCTGAGAGATCAGCTGGTACTGCTTCTTCTTGACTCAGCTTGATTTCATAACCTTTCACTAAGAGTTCAGCATCCTGGATGCTACGCACTATGACATCGATTGTCTTTAGCCTGTGAAGATAAATTCATGTTTTTTAACACACGCATTTAAAGAGCTGGGGTACAGATCTGGAGGTTCACAAAACCTAACTGCCAAAATCAACTTCACCATTACTAGATGGGGACAGGGTTTCATAAAAACAAGAAAGCATGGTATTTGTGCTGTCAATTTAAGCCAATTAAAAATAAAGTTCTGGATGGATTGAGACAGACGCATACACGGTGGTCTCATGGGAGAAAGAGCACTCAGTACAATGAAGACTCTAAGATGTTTCTCCTCAGAGTCATGGGTGGGGATGGGTAGGTAAAAGGATGACTCTCAAACACTAATATTTAGTTTAGATAAAAAAAAATTTTTTTTTATTCTTCAGATACTGTTTTTAAAAAAGAAAAAGGGACACTAACCAAACAGAAATGAGGTTCCAAAGAGTTCTATAACTATAAATCAACTCCCCTTCTGTATCCCTCGTATTTGTTCGCTGAAGCCCAAATGAACCCACTCTGTGTTATTTGAAACTAAATCAAGGTCTTTTTTCATGAGTACAAGTCATCAAGACCTGCAGGCTCCCTGAATTGTTCCTGAAACACGCCAGACACTTTCTCTTTTCATTCAGATGTAAAACATTGCCCTCTGGACTCCAATTCTCAGGTCACTCACTTGTTCAAGTACACAGTGGAGAGCCCATACACATGGTCCATTTTCTCCACCAGCAGATTGAGTTCTGAGCGCAGAGTTGGAACACTTGAACCAGTTGGGGACTGATGGAGAAAGCTGTTGCATTTTATGGAAACAGCATCCAAGTCTGATCTCAGTTGCTGCAAATCCTCCTGGGTGTGCTGTCAGGAACATGACACACAACAAAAAAAGACACAGAATGGAACAAAGGAGTTAGAAACAAGTCCTTGTTTATAATAGCAAAATATTGGAAAGAAACCAAATGCCAGGTATAGGAGAGTAACTTAATAAACTAGGGAACAGCAATGAAGGGGAGCAGGAAAAGAATACACAAGTGATTTCTGAACACAGTATTGACTATGGACATACCTTTAGCCTAAAGACAAAGAGAATTACATTAAACTCTAGTTAGTAGGTTTGCTTTTTGAAATAGTATGAGTTAGCAGTTCTGAAACCACTATATGTACACACTAGAACTGAGCAACAAGTAAATTTACTGTGGATAATATGAAGGAGGTTTTTCAGTCTTAGGGAAGGGAGTTGTAAATATGGAAAAGAGGAAAAAATAGAATACACCCTGTTGTATTAGTTTGGAACTGAATGGAAATAGATACATATGAATTTGTAACACCTATGGTCAATTAATCTTCAACAAAGGAGGCAAGAATATAAAATGGGAAAAAATTTCCTCAGCAAGTGGTGTTGGGAGAACTGGACAGCTGCATGTAAATCAATTAAACTAGAACACACCCTCAGACCATGCACAAAAATAAACTCAAAATGGCTTAAAGACTTAAACATAAGACAAGACACCATCAAACTCCTGGAAGAGAAGATAAACAAAACATTCTCTGACATCAACTGTAGAATGTTTTCCTAGGTCAGTCTCCCAAGGCAACAGAAATAAAAACTAAACCAATGGGACCTAATGAAACTCACAAATCAAACTTTTCATTTGCACAGTTAAGGAAACCATAAAAAACAAAAAGACAACCTATGGAATAGGAAAAAAATAGTTGTAAATGATACAACCCATACGGGCTTAATCTCCAAAACATACAAACAACTCATACAACTCTCAATAGCAAAAAACAGAAACAAAAACAAAAAACAAACACCCAATTGAAAAATGGGTAGGAGACCTAAATAGACATTTCTCCAAAGAAGACATATGGATGGTCAGTAGGCACATGAAAAAATACTCAACATCACTAATTATTAGAGAAATGCAAATCAAAACTACAATGAGGTACCACCTCAAACTGGTCAGAATGGCCAACACTAATAAGTCTACAAATAACAAAGGCTGGAGAGGGGGTGGCAAAAAGGAAATCTTCCTACACTGCTGGTGGGAATGTAAACTGGTACAGCCACTATGGAAAACAACATGGAGGTTCCCCAGAAAACTAAAAATAGAACTACTGGAATTCCTGTCATGGCTCAGCGGAAACGAAATCTGACAAGCATCCATGAGGATGCAGGTTTGATCCTTGCCCTCGCTCAGTGGGTTAAGGATCTGGCGCTGCCATGATATATATGACTGGTCACTCTGCCGTACAGCAGAAATTGGCAAAACATTGTAAATCAATTATAATTTATAAAAAAATGAATTTTTAGGCATGTGCATGTTCCACCTGCTGAGCAGGCCTAGAAGTAGACATCCCAACAAAAATGAGCACATTCAGCACCCAATCTTGGTCTCTAAATAAGGAACCTAAAGGAAGCAGGACTCCCTGAAGAAATGGCTGATTCCAGGGCTGGGGCTGGTAAAGGCAAGAGTGATGAGGACACATTAAAATGACACGGGAGCCAGTTTGAAGGGGCTCCCAGTGGCTAAATTTGGGAAATTTTGAACATCAAAATATAGACAGTAACAAATTACAAACCACTGAATTAAAATAAAAATCTAGGAGTTCCCGCTGTGGTGAAACAGGATCAGCAATGTCTTGAGAGCGCTGGGATGCAGGTTCGATACCCAGCCCAGGATAGTGGGTTAAGGATCCAGCAACTATGGATCTGATCTCTGGCCTGGGGGAACTTCACATGCCATGGAGGTCAGCCAAAAAAAAAAAAAAAAATTTATACACACACACACACGTATCTAAGTCCACACTGACATAATGAAGGAAGAAAGGGGGGAGTGAAGAAGGAAAGTTCTTCCCTTTTGATAGCATAGAAAATTTTGAATATAAAAGGAAAGACAGATTTAGAAATGGATGCACTGGAGTTCTGTTATGGCTCATTGGGGTAAATACCTGACTAGTATCTGTGAGGATCCCAGTTTAATCCCTGGCCTTGCTAAGTGGGTCAAGGATCTGGCATTGCCATGAGCTGTGGTGTAGGTCAGCATCTGTAGCTCCAATTGGACTCCTAGCCTGGGAACCTCCATATGCCTTGGGTGAGGCCCTAAAAAGATACACACACACACACACAAAAGAAATCCACCTTTTGGCAAAAGTCACACTAATGATTAATTCAGGCAAGAATCAACAACAGATGGTATAACAAGTTGGTGAAGGTTTGATATAAAACAGGATGTTTACAGCGTCTCAATGTTTCTCCTCACAGGATACTCTGCAATCACAATGGGGAAAATAGCAACAAGTGATAACAGCTATCACCAGTAAGGGGCAAATCAACGTCACACGCCTCCTGACATGATGCACTAAGGACATGTCACTCCTGCAGTATTCCTGCCAAAAACGTGTGACCTATATCTTATCTTGGAGACGCCTCAGACAAACATAAATAGAGGGACATTTTATAAAATAAATGAGCTGCACTCCTCAAAAATGTTAAGGTCATGACAGATGATGAAAATTAAGAAATTGCTTCAGGTTAAGAAATCTAAAGAGAGACTACAACTAAATGCAATGTGGGATACTGTACTGAATCTGTATCAAAAAAAATTTTTTTTTCAGGGGATTATGGGGTTGGGTGTGGAGGGCTACTCAAGAAAGCATTTATTAGGTCAACTGATGAAATTACGGTCTTAGATAACAGTATTATGTCAGTGTTCATGTCTTGATTTTAATCGCTGTGCTGTGGTTATGTAAAAGACTATCCTTGTTTTTGGAAAAGCACACTCAAGTATAGAGGGGTAAAGGAGCATCATGTCTGGAAGTTACTCTCAGAAAAAAAAGATTATTATGTATACATATGCAGAAGAAAATGATAAAGCAAATGCAGAAAAATGTTAACACTTTGTGGAATCAAGGTGAAGGCCATGTGAGAATAAAAACTTTTCTGTTTATCTGAAACAATCTCAAAATAAATTTTTTTTTTTAAAAAAGAAAGGTCTTTTAGAAGAACTGAGTATTAACCTGATTTCTTTGAATGTTCTATTTTGCAGGGACAAACAGATTTTGAATGACTACACCAAAGTTAAAAAATGTTAGCATGAGACTCCCAGGTTCACATGACATCCCTCATGCAGATGTATTACATCCTCTCGACCATAACACATGACACTGGGCTCTCCTCCTCCTTTTCAGGCTTAGGAATAACTGAGAAAGCTGACAAAACACATCCTCCTCATTAGGCATTCTTTTCCAGCCCCTTCAGGCTCTCAGATCAAATCTAATATTCTTCATGGACCTCTCTCACCCCACCCCAAATAGAAATATTCCAGTAATACTCTAAATTCCTACAGCAATGTCTGCTTGGAAATCTGGAAGTACACTAGATACTATCTTATGACATTTCTTACACTAAAGTCTTTAATTGTGACTTTAACCTTTTATTCTTCTTTAACTACACTATAAGCCAAAAGCAAGGACCTTTGGCTTACTCGCTTTGCGTGCCCATGAGTACTTACTATCTGCTGCTCTTACGTCAAAAATACTACCCTCCATTTTTATAGCACTTTACTTTGTCAGGAAGCTCATGATATATATGTACTACACCACTTGATTTTCAAAACAACTTCTGTGATTGATACATTATTATCTCCATTTTATAAGAAAGGAAACTGAGGATGAGAATCAATTTGCTCAAAGTCATAGAGAAAGGGCCATCGAAGCCCACTAGAATCTGAGTCTTTCCTTACTACCTTGAAGCCACGTAACTGACAGTAACCATGTCACAGAATATAATACATACCTGTATTATACAGAGAGCAATATCTCTACTAAGCCTCTTAAAATAAGTCGTCCCAACACAGCACTTTGAACAACTTGCCTGTGTCTGCCTTCCCAACTGTGTAGGAAACTCATCAACATTCAGCATTACCCTGGGAGCTGAAACCCTGCTCCTCCACAGGCTGCAGGGAAGAATTCTGGAGTAGGACTGCCACGAGCGTGCTGCCTTATTCCTTAGGATCCATATTCTCTTGCCCTCCAATTCATTCGGAATCATTTACTCTGCACCCAACACCCACCTCGCCCTCAGGGCTTACCTCTTGCTCTGCGATCCTTAATGCATTGTCCTGCCGGGCATCTTTGTCAGTCCTAGAGCTGGCTGGGGACTGAATTCGTCTGACTAGCCTCTGTTCACACTCCTCCAGGCGCAGCCGGATATTCTTCAGCTCTGAAATATACATCTTGGCCACAGTTTCCTCTTTGTCCTCTGTGAACACCCAAGCACAGAAGACCATTAAACCCTACAGCACAGATGAGCAAACCTGAGAACAGGAGATTCACCCTTAGACAGAAGGCACCACTGGTCCTGGCAGACCTGACAATCCATGTGTGAGAGCAAGGCCTTATTTGGGGAAACTTCTGCCTGTTCCTAAATCCTCTGCATTTTATATTCATCTTTAAGGACCCAAACATGTAAATTCCACAAGAAAATGTGATAGATTGATTAGCAATAATGACTGAAATATGGCCTCTTATTGCATGATCTGATTTTGAGAATTCATTTTGACAAGTGTTTCTCTACCTCAAGTCTTTTAGCAACTCAAATGGTAAAAAGGTGATGATGGCACTTCCTAGTTTATATGAAGGGTCTAGCAGCACCCCCTCGGAGCTTTCAATCCACCCTTCCTCTCTTCTCCCCAGGCACACACCATTCTCCATGGACTTCATCAGGTGCTGGAAGTGGGTTTTACAAGCCTCCACCTCCTCTTCCAAGCGCAGTCGATCAGCCACGGAGAAGAGTGCCGAGTCACGGCTCTCCTGCAGAAAGTCTTCGTAGTGGGTTTGCAGATTCTTCATAACCTGGTGGCATTCTCCTGGTGCTGAGGAGCGGAGCTGCAGAGAAAAGGCCAGAGCAAGTTTCAATAGAATGGGAATGTAAGACAAAATAGTGCACAAAACGTAACTATAAACATGCTGATTTTTCACAAACTGAATTTGTCCACGAAATCAGCATCCAGATCAAGACACAGAAAATTGTGAGCAACTCAGAAACACTCTTTGCACCTCCTGGATGTAAACCTTAATGATGGTTAATTCACCAGGATTTCCCCCACTCCACACACTTATGAAAAAGTTTCTAATTCCTAAGATCCTGAGGCCTCTAACCCTCAACAATATCCCTGACTCCAGTTTACACCAGTTGGGTGGGTGGGAGCCTCACAGTAATGGAAAAATATTCCTTCTGAAAATAACTTGCTAATAGGATGTGAGCCTAGGGTAAAGCTGTCATAATTACCTTCTCCAGGTTCCAGGTCTTTACAAGATCCAGGTCCTTCCTCAGATAGTTCCAGGAGATAAGGCTTTTGGTGTTAACATGTAGCTGATGCCAAAGGGCCATCACCTTCTGGTAAGACTGCTCCACCCTAGGGGACAACACAGAAGCTGATTATAGTTTTCTAAGACTGGAGTTCCACGTCAGAAGCTTCTAAGGAGAAAGTGATTGCCTGCTCAGAACTGGGCTTTTCTGCTGAGCAGAGAAAGGCAGCAAGTCAAGATACTAACAACACAGGATCCTTACCTAAATTAACTGAGAGTCAGAAGCAATCTGCTACACTATCATTTTTTTATGTCAGCACATATTTATCAATCTCACAAATGTTACCTGAATATGATACAACTATGAGGAGTTGAAGACAGGCATAACCAAGGAGAGCAATGAGAGAGAGAAACAGGGATAAAATAACTCCATGTGAAACTGTTGAAAAATGAACACATCACTGCTTAAAACGTGATTTGCAGTGGTACTGAATAGTTTGATACTGGAACTTTTTTTTTTTCCCCCCCGCTTTTTAGGGCCACACCTTCGGCACATCGAAGTTGCTAGGCTAGGGGTTGAAACGGAGTCACAGCTTCCAGCTGATACCACAGCCACAGCAACATCAGATCCGAGCTGTGTCTGTACCATGACTGTGGTGGAGGACACACGATTCTATTCATTTGTGAAAACCACAGTACTGCTCACTGCAAAGGGGGATTTTTACAGTTATAGAAACTTTAAAAAAAGAAAGGTAAAGAATAAAATAGTACTGCACTCCTCAATAACAAACCCAGGAAGCTAGGAAGTTGTGGGACGGTACCTTCAAGATTTAGAGTGAAAAGAATTTCCAGAAGAATTCTATAACTGACCAACTCATTATGAAGGAAAAAGAAAGAAATTTTTAGATATGAGAGGACTCACATTTACTTCTCATGCACTTTTTTCACCAGGCTACTAGAGAGTATACTCTCCCAAACCAGGGAATAAACCAATGAATAAGACTTGCAGTCTAGGAACCAGAGGGTCCAACATAGAAGAGAGATAAAGGGAATCTTCAGTGTGAAGACAAAGGAAAATGCCAGGGAAGCAGCACTGAAGTCGGCCTACAGAGCAGGTCTAGACAGGAAAAGGAAGACAGGATAGTCCAAAAGAGATGTTTCCAAGAGAAAATAAAACTGAGCAATTACCTAGTATCTGGCTATATTAAGAAGCATTTTACAGTAAAGTAGGAGAGTTTGGGAATAAATTTATAGCATACAAATAGGCAACTAAGCAAACTTAAAAACAATTATCAACTCCAAGGAAACAAAGTTTTACAAGAAAGTAAACAAAATAATTTGTTCATGCATATATGCAATCACCTATCTCATTCATTCTTTTTTTAACAACCATTTATTGAATACCCACTAAATGTCAGGAATGGTTCTAGGTGATGGGGATACAGAGGTAAACAAAACAGACAAAACCCTCTATCCTTTTGGAACTTCTAATGGGAGGGAGAAGGCAATAAACAAAAGTATAATCTTTCGGGAAGTATTAAGTGCCCTGGAGAAAGATAAAGATGAGTAAAGGAGATGGAGAGTCAAAGGCACTGAGTCGGGGTGATGGTGCATAAAGGTGATAAGATGAACTAAAGAAGTAAGGGAGTGAACCATGTTAATATATGAAGCAAGCAGAGGAAGTGCAAAGGCCCTGAGGCAAGAATATACCTGTGGTGCGTGAAAAACTAGAGCCCAGCGCAATCAAGGAGAACAGCAGAGGATGAGTTCAGAGAGATTAAGACATGATTAAGGCTTGCAATAATGCCCTAGAGTGCTATACAGTTCAGCTGCAAACAACTTAAGGTAAAAATAAACAAAATTGTGTGGCTTGGTCACTGCTGTAACGTAGGTTCAACCCCTGGCCCAGAAACTTCTGCATGCCACAGGTGCAGCACTGCCCTTCCAAAACAAACAAAACAAAACAAAACAAAAAACAAAAAACCCCACAAAAACTGATTTAAACAGTTTGGAAGATGGGTAAAGGAGAAGTATATTGCAGATGTGTGTGTAGAAAACTAATTGATAATTTCCTAGAGTAGGAAGTCACTAGATAATTTCCAAAGTTGAAAAAAAAAATTAAGAAATAATAGGGGAGGAGTTCCCATCATGGCTCAGCAGTTAACGAACCCAACTAGTATCCATGAGGATGCGGGTTCAATCCCTGGCCTTGCTCAGTAGGTTAAGGATCCGGCATTGCCGTGAGCTGTGGTGTAGGTCGTAGACACGGCTCGGATCTGGTATTGCTATGGCTATGGTGTGACTACAGCTTTGATTTGGAACTTCCATATTGCAGGTGTGGCCCTAAAAAGGCAAAAAAAGAAGAAAGAAATATTAGGGGAAAAAATCACATTATTTAGAAATTTGATATTAAAAACAAGAAAAATCTGCTCAAAGAGTTGAAAACAGTTAACTCTGGGAAGCAGAACTCTGGGGTGGGGGAGGTGATTTCTAGTTTTTATTATAAGCTTTGTGTTATAAATCAATTTTTAAAAATCTTTAAACAACACATCTTTATTAAATCTATACTTCAATAAAATATAAATTTAAAGAGGAAAGTTACCTATCAGTACAAAGATCAACTTCTCAGAGTAAACTGTTTATAACCAAGAATTCTTTAAAAAGAATTATCACTGTGTACATCTCAACTGAAGGTAAACATTTACTGAAAATCTACTATGTGGCTGGCAGTGCAAGACTTGATTCCTAACAGGAGTGTTTCCCAAATGAATCTTCAAAACTTGGTCTCTCTGTTCAGAATCACAAAAGCAGATTCATGCCTCCATCTGTCCACCCAGCCAAAAAGCAGCGGTGGCAGCAGAGTGGCAGTGGAGCTGAGTTACCTGCTGGCCATCTCAATGGCATCCTTATTGGGTGGGGGGATGAGGAAGCAGACTGATGGCACCATTGCCTCATTCCCTGTGGGGCTGATCACTTTCCACTTGGTCCGCTGTGAATTGTCTTCCAACACACACTCATCATTCTTGCAAATAGTAATCTGAAGAGACAAGTTTACAAATCAATGCTAATGGATAAAGCAACAACCTGGTGCCTATCTCAAGGCGATGAAATCCTCAAGGAAAAATCATTTTGGAGATCTTCCATCACTTAGTGAGAGTTCCTAACTTTAACAAAAAGATAACGAGTCTAAATATACAACCCAGGAAAGGTTGCGACATCATACAAATCGAGGGTTTATTACATGTCTGGTCCATGTCAAGTAACTCGGTGTATGAAAGTTATAAGGAGACTGTTAAGGCCTCCAAGAGCAATCTCTGTACCTACTATCCATAGGGTACACATGAAAGGGACATGAACACTCACAGCTTTGCTTTTGTGATACTTCCTCCTCCTCCCTTCCTATCACCCCACCCAAATCCCTGAAAACGTTTAAGCATTTGAAATCACCAATTCTTTCTCTTGGGAGACAACATTATCATCTCTATTTTATAGACAGAAATACCGAGACAAAGAAAAGTGTAGGAAAAGTTCCTTTATTCTTTTGTATAACAAATATTTACTTGTCCTGCTATGTGCTTGGAAGTGTGCTAGGCCACTAGAGGTGAAAACAGTAAAACGATATGTCTATATTCCACATATTCTGATGGGGTATCTGGTTAAACACTATGTGACAAATGTCATTTACCAGGGAATGCGTGGAAGACACAAGACCTGGTCTTGGTTAGAGAGGTAAAGAGATTGATTATTCAGGACTTTGAAGCCACATTATGGAATTCAGGCTTTCTACACAGAAATGGGGAATAACTGTAGGACTTAAGCAAGGGAGTGATTTTTTTTTTTTTTTAAGATCATGTTGGTGGTAGGATAGAAAAATGCACTCAATGGTGAGACTGATGCAATATTCCAAGTAACAAAACTTATGGTCTAACTTAGTAGCAGCAGGGACAGAAAGATGTGCAGTTGAGGGATATTTATTCACAAGCCTGTTATTGACGTGATAGTCCTACTAGTTGTGTGGATAAAAGGACAGGAGTCAAGGATCTCTCCTGGGGGCTACAAAGCACCATTTCTATCCACACCTAGGCAACGGGGTGGATAATGATCCCAATCGATGAGGCAGGGAGCAGGTCAAGATTGCACAGTTGAGGCTTATTTTATAAACGATACAAGAGATTTGAGCACGCTTAAATTCTAGTGCCAGAACCCTATCATCTGACCTCTCCTTATTATCAAAACCCGAACTGAAGCCTTCCCTTCTCCCTTGCTGCCTCTGGAGAGGGAGATACTCCTTCCTCCTCCTCACCTCGATTTGCCTGTAATCACAGATGGCCTTCACGGAAATGGTGCTCTTTAGCACGTGGTCGGGACTGCGAGGCTTTAGCTGAACAATGGCTTTTGATCTCCCAACAAGACTGGCAACGGAACTCTTGGATTGTATAAGCTGCTCCTTTTCATCCTACAAAATGGGAAGAAAACCAAAAAGACATTAATGTTGCTCCTTGGGAGGACTTGGTCAACCAAAAAAAACTGAATGCTCCACTCCCTCCGAGAATGTCACTTCTCAGTTAAGTAGGGATCCCCTGGTGGAGCCATTTTACAAACACAGGGATAAAGAAAACGGGAGAGGATGCTTCTGTCTGCTATCAAGTGCTTTTTACTCAAATTTTGCACCTTGAGAAAGGTGTCCTTTTCAATGAACCATAAAGCCACATGCAAAAATAAATTAATACGTAAATAAAACAAAAAAGAATTTCTAGCTGTCAAATACAGCTCTACAGCTAACAAAGGTTTCTCCAAATAAGGTTCAGAGAAAATGGAAGTTAAATACAATAATAATAACGAGGTTGTGGTTGTTATTATTATTATCCAATTTCTCACTGGTGGAAGCCAGCTCTTGTCTCTGCTTAGGAGAAGCTAGAGTTATGCTTTTTTAATTTTTTTTTTAATAATGATATCTCCCAAGCTCTACTACAGATATTTTACTTTCTTAAAGTGAATCAAACTTTCTGGAGAAAGATCTTAGCTCTTCAACCAACAATCTAGAAACCAATGCTGTTGGTGAAGGCATCGTGACAGATGATTTAGGGTTTACCTTTTAGAGTCTTGCTGTGCTGTATTTATATAAATTTGATTGGTTTGAAAGAAGTCTCATGCAAAATTGAAACTCTCAAGTCTCTGCAAACCCAATTTTCTTAAAAACGAATGAACTTCCTGTTAACAAAATTGGTAGCAGTCTACTACCAATTCCATTAGAGAGTAAAAGATAACCTTTATTAACGAGGATGTTTCTAGCCCATTTTGAGGTATAACAAGTCCCCAGAAGAGGGCTTTCTTAGGATGGAAGTAGATGTGATGAGAGTAAAGAGTTAATAATGTTAAGAAATGCCATTAAAGAATTAAGAATATGCAAGTAAAGAAAAAGAAATGCTTAAATAAACTACCTGTGCCTGTCCCCGGGAGCATGATTGGAAGAAATACAACTTTAACTTATTAAAGAAAGAGGAATGGACTATGTCAGGGAGACAGCCATGCTGCTCCGTCTTGAGAGCTGGTCTACCCACTTCAGTTTCCTTGCAATAAAGATGTCAATTTCTGTCTAACCCACAGCCAAACATCTCAGGCTCCAGAGACCAAGTGCTCGGCGTGGTCAAAGTTCTGAAAAGGACCAGAAGCCAGGACAGATGCTCCCGAACCTGACGGACAAGCTGAGGACAAGCTGAGGAGCAGGCCCAGGTGACTCCATGGCCCGATGACGCCGCCAACCCGATGCCCCTGACCTGGAGAGGAGGGAACAGAGCAGCGACCCTCGAGAAGAGAAGATATGACACAATTGCAGAGGAGTTACCCTACGACAGGAAGGTACTCTGTGGGAGGGAGGAGATAATAGCCAAGGATTATTAGATTCCTCCTTCATGCCTGAAGTACCTCCAAGAGAGACATTCTAGAGACAACATCGGAAAAGTCAGGCCTTCACCCTTCATTCCAAATTGGTTACATCAACAGATTATTTGCCCAGGTGGAACAGTTGAATCTAAACCCATTCTTAGCTTTACAGTACCTGAAAGTGGCTTTTTTGTTTTTGGTTTTTTTTTTTGTAAATCAACTCATGTTCACAAATGCCCAAGTTTCACTCATGAAAAAAAAAAATGACATTGTTTTAGATTATTCTGGTTCTCTTATTTATAATTTTTTACAGAAATATGAGACTTTCCTGGCTTCTCATACAGGAAGAGTAATTTCCTACTACATACACATTTCTACTTTAATTTGAGATGTAGCTTGATCCCTGTCTTGCCAACTCTGTGTAATACACACTCAATAAACATATGCAGTTCTGCTGCTGATTTTACTAGCAGCACACCTGAAGGAACAGTTCGCTAGAGAAAATAAATGTAAGATTATTTGGATTAAATACTGGACACAAATCTTTTTAAAAAGTTAATAATGCTACAATAGCAAATTGGACAAATACTGCATTACATCTAAATAAGATCTAAATATCCTTAATTAAAATCCATTTTCAAATATGTCCTTCTTATCAAAAGAAAACTCCCAAGGAGAAAAAACTTGGCTCAGGTCTACTTCCTTGATGTTTTGTTTTAATTCTCTTTGCATGACAGAGTGAAAAAGAAGCTAGTGTCAGCTCATCCTGTCAACCCCTGTTTTTCATGTTCTACACCCCACCTTTGGCTCCAACTATTGAATAAAAATAGGAGCACTGCAAAAGAAATTATGATGAGCACTACGTGGCTCAGGGACATGTGGCTAGGCCCTTATTTCAACAGCATAGCCAAAGGACTCTTATTAGCAATTTAAAGAAAAAAAGGAAAAAGAACAAAACTGACTAAACTCTAATTAAATGTGAGCCAAACTTTCCAACGATGACCCACAGCCCTAGAGTGTTCAAGGATATAAACAGCAGCAGCTGATAAGGTTACTCTGTTTCTCAGAAGCAATCACCCCGCTGATGCAACACCCACCATGGAGTCCTGCAGCAGGTCTTCCAGGCGGGATAAGCTGGTGCTGTGGTCACAGGAGTACTTTCGTTTGATGGAGTCTTGGAGGTTCCTCAAGAATGACTCCAGGTCTCTGGCATCACTGAAGAACTGCAGGGATAGAGTGATATGTTTAGTGATAATAATCACTAAATGACTGTTGTTGTTTTAAGCAACTCAGATTTTGGGGGTTCTTTTCTTTTCTTTTTTTTTTTTTTTTCTTTTTAGGGCCACACGTACAGCATATGGAAGTTTCCAGGCTAGGGGTCGAATTGGAGCTGCAGCTGCCAGCCTACACCAGAGCCACAGCAACATGGGATCCAAGCCATGTCTGTGACCTACACCACAGCTCATGGCAACACCAGATCCTTAATCCACTGAGAGAGGCCAGGCATCAAACCCTTGCTCATCCTCATGGATACTAGTTGGGTTTGTTACCGCTGAGCCACAAGGGGAACTCTGGCAACTCAGTTTTGGGGTGGTGGTTTATACAGTAAAGGTTAACCGACAGAGACGTGTTTTTAACCTCACCTTTCTATGTGCGTGCCTGCAGGCACATGCTAACACGCACGGTCACACACACAATCTCTTGCCCGAATGAAAAACGTTATCCTCCTTATCCTCTCTGTTGCACTCACATACTCACACATGTATACACACTCAAATACACACAGACACACAAACTCAAAGCCCACATACCTGAAAGTAAGCAGCATTCTCCTTTACATGCTGCTCCACACACAAGCACAGCTGCTTCATCCACTGCAATTGGGACTGGACAGCGGCACTGTAGGCCTGCAGCAACCAAGCACATGGGGGGGGGGGGTCAACAGCCCTGCTACACAAGGTGCAACACACTCTTCAGCTACACCACTGCCAGGGCCAGAGAGGCCAACAGAAGACAGACAGAGATACTTGACTGGCAACGGCTCAATGCTTCCATGGGAAAGAGGCATAATTTTTTATCCAAAGTGGTTTTGGTAGAAGGTGTGACATAGAAAGGGGCTCTTCCACACTCAGTTGCAACTAAATGATCTGTCAGCAAAACCCCGGTGTAAACAAATCCCTCCCGGCTTCCTCCACTGCTTCTCTTCTCTAGGCACAGGCTCCACTCCAAGACCCAGGGACTGTCTAGGTAGTTAGTTGAAAATGTATGGTTCAAGTCACTCTCCCCAGGAATACAGGAGTCAGCACCACTTCTGCTGTTTCTCCTTAGACTACCACCAAAACTGTCTGTAGTCTTTGGGGGAGGGGGTGAAAAGGGAGAAGACCCAAGAACCATGATCCTGATATGTCCTCCAAGCTGCTCAGCAGGACTAGGTCTGAATACATTTACAGTGACCCCCCCACTCCTGTCCCAGCACTTGACCTCACATCGTCCCATGTCACACACCTCTACTGTCTGCTTGGCTGGGTGGTTCTCCAGTGACAGCAGCTCGGCTGTATCTTGTAGAGACCGGAACACGTCCTGTTTCTCCTCTAGTTCCATTGTCAACTCCTGAAAATTGAATTCAGTTTTATCCAACAGGTGCTATAAAGGGAGGAGTAGCAACGAAGAAAAAGCTGTGTTCCTCGCTCTACTCTGAAGGAGCCCACAACCCAAGGTTAGTGCCAATATGAGATGCACAGACAGACATGCCAGAGGATTTCAGAGAAGAGCAAAATGCTAGAATTGCTGGTGAAAGATTCACAAAGGATACGGGACCTGAGCAAGAGGAAGAACATGGGATGAGACTGAAGGAAGGGAAGGAGGGAGCGCGCCTGGAGTGGGCCATTCACAGCAGCACCCACCAAACTCAGCACTTGAACCACATATCTGACTGGCTGGCTTGCTCAGACTACCCCCTCAGCCTGTAGTGCCCTCCTCTGGCCCTCCTTTCTGTTAACACTGTAGGGCCCTCGGTTTAGATGCCAGCCCTTCTGTGCAGCTGGCTACTGATCCTCACGACCAGATCCGATCCCTTCTTGAGCACTTGATTCCTCTCTAAGCATTTTCTTTTTTGGTTTGTTTTTTGGGCCGCACCCGCAGCCAATGGAAGTTCCCAAGATAAGGGTCGAATTGGGACTACTCTGCTGGCCCACGCCACAGCCACAGCAATGCTGGATCTGAGCCACGTCTGTGACCTACACCACAGCTCATCGCAACTCAGATCCCCAACCCACTGAGCGATCGATGCTAGGGATCAAACCCGCATCCTCATGGATACTAGTTGGATTTATTTCTGGTGTGCCATGACAGGAACTCCCTCTGAGCACTTTCTTTATAACAGCCTAATTTCTGTTCTCATACAAACTATTTATTGTATTATAGTATCTTTCTTCTTTACTTCAGAAGAATCATACACCACTGTCTAATGAAGTAAACATTATTAAACGTCTTCCTAGGAGTTCCCTCCGTGGCTCAGAGGAAATGAATCTGACTAGTATCTATGAGGACGCAGGTTTGATCCCTGGCCTTGCTCAGTGGGTTAAGGAGACGTGGGCTGTGGTGTAAGTCACAGATGAGGCTCAGATCTGGTGTTGCTGTGGCTGTGGCATAGGCCAGAAGCTGTAGCTCTAATTCGACCCCTACCCTGGGAGTCTGCAATATGGAAATACTAAAAACAGCAAAAAAAAAAAAAATCCTACATATATATATATACATATCTTTCATTGAAAAGAATAAAAAGCACTGTCCCATTGTCCAATGCTGAATTTTCCTTCCCATTTTACAAACCAAGAGATTGAGGCCAAAACATTATTATTATTATTATTATCATTATTATTTTGTCTTTTTAGGGCCACAATCGCAGCATAGGGAGGTTCCCAGGCTAGGGGTCTAATCAGAGCTATAGCCACTGGCCCACACCACAGCCACGCCAGATCCTTAACCCACTGAGTGAGGCCAGGGATCGAACCTGCAACCTCATGGTTTCTACTTGGATTCATTTCCGCTGCGCCACGACAGGAACGCCCCAAAACATTACTGAATAAGTTAAAGAGAACTCGGAATTTGTGAGAGGCCGAGAATATACCTCAGTTAAAAACAATATTAAGTCCTATACTACGTGCCTTGCTATATTCACTTACTAAATCTTAGCCTTTTACACAATGCTTTGAAGTGGTCTATTATCCCATTTTACAGAGGTTTAGGGAGATTAGATGATTTACCAAGGTCATGGAGCTAATAAGTGGAGGAATAAGAATTTGATGTTAGATCTACCTCATTCCAAAGCCTATAATCTTGACCACAAAGTTATATCGCCTCTGAAATGATTCACTTTTCAGAGTGCTGCTCTCTTCACCCACAATACTGCCTTTCTAAAGGCATTCTAAATAAATTCATTCTAGAGCTTAATTTCCCCTCTCTCCATGCACACTTCTCACATCAACAGATGCGTTAAGCAGGGTCCCTATTTCCATCTAGCAAAATACAAATCCAGAAACCCAAGCTCTCAGCAGACCAGCCCCTCAGCTCCTTCTGCTGCTATTACAAAATAGGACAGGTCTGTCATGCTCGACTCACAGAGAAGTAATTTTTCTTGGCTGGGATATTGGGATTGTTGTCACTCCAGTCATATGCTAGTTCTTCTTCCTCCTTCTCATTCAACCAGATCAACTCAGCTGTAGCTCTAGAGACAAATTTATGCAGGCTCTGAAGGTGCCTCATCCGGAAGCTAGAAGTTTCCTAGACAAAGGGAGGATTAACAAGGTTAGGCTGCCAGCCTTTCATCTGAAGATGGCACATTTGACATCAAAGCAAAGAATAGCTGAGGAAATAAATTTAGCCTTGCTTCTTAATCCCTAGGTGCTTCTCCGCAGACTTAAATTTAGTACAAGTTAGGTATAGGGCTCCCAGAGAGACCCTGTCAATCCTCGCTAGAAGTGAGAACTCGTTAGGCCTTTGTGGTGCTCCCTAGATAAAGAATGACCCTGGGCCTGTCCTGTTCTGGTCAATCTTGAAAGACAGGAGTCCCCTCCCTGTCAACCTCAAGCTTTCAGTGTTGATGTCTTGGAGGACACGAGAGCCACTGCTTAAGTGAAGTGTGATAATCAGGATAAGCTCAACTTACTTCAAACTTTCTGGGGCAGTGGTTTCTGATGTATTAAGAGAACTGAGAAAATATTATAATACATATGAACAACTGCACAGTAAACCATATAATCTATCAGACAGAAAACCAAAACAGGGCCAAACCAAGAACTTCCTGAATTAGGGATCCAGGTTCTCCATGAACAGAACAAAAGACAGTCAAAACTCACCTTCAATTTACAATACTGTGTCTCCAACTTTCCAAGAGTTTCAACATAACTGGTATGGAAATTTTGGGACATTTTTCCCTGATAAGAAAGGAATGAATTAAAAATATATTAGAGACAGAGTAAATAAACTACATCTATGGTATGATTTCAGCTATGTAAATGTTACGTCTGCACAGACATAGAGATTGGTTACTCTGAGAAAACAAAACACTTGACCAGCACACTTCCGGGTGAGATTTCATAGCTCAGAGCAACACTGAGCGAGGAACAGTTTAGCAGGGCAAGCACACTTGACAGACCTCCTGGTCTTGTGTTTCCAGAAATTCTGGGAGGTTTCCAAGCAAAACCCAGACCTCAAAGTATTCAGTTGACTTTTTTTTTTTTTTCTTTTTGCTCTTTAGGGGCACACTTGCAGCATATAGAAGTTCCCAGGCTAGGGGTTGAATTAGAGCTGCAGCTGCCGGCCCACGCCACAGCCACAGCAATGCTAGATTCGAGCCAAGTCTGTGACCTACACCATAGCTCACAGCAATGCTGGATCCTTAACCCACTGAGCAGGGCCAGGGATCGAACTCACATCTAGTCGGGTTTGTTACCTCTAAGCCACAACGGGAACTCCTAATCAATTGATTTTTGGAGAGGAAGGTCAAAATTTTGAGTGAGGAAGAGGAGAGACTGTTTAGTTTCTCTTACCAGCTCTCTATTGCAAGAAGACAGTGAAGTGGAAAAAGCATGAATTTCTGGAGCAGAGGGCCTAAGTTTGGAAACTGCATTCATGACTTACTAATTTTGACCTTAACTTTCAGTATCACTATTCTTTTTTAATAAAAAGGGGCTAATAAAAAAAACCTTTCTGGAGTTCCCATCTTGGCTCAGTGGTTAATGAACCCAACTAGCATCCATGAGGATGTGGGTTCAACCCCTGGCCTGGCTCAGTGGGTCAAGGATCTGGCATTGCCGTGAGCTATGGTATAAGGTTGCAGACGTGGCTTGGATCCCACGTTGCTGTGGCTGTGGTATAGGCTGGCGGCTGCAGCTCCAATTTGACCCCTAGCCTGGGAAGTTCCATATGTTGCGGGTGCGGCCCTACAAAGCAAAAAAACAAAACAAACAAACAAACAAAAAAGACACCTTTCTCACAAAGTTATTTCAAAGAGTAAGAGACACTTCATGTGAAAAGGGGATTTGAGGTCAAGTGTGGCTCATGGGTAGCCCCCTTTCCCTGAGGGAGAGGTACACCACGCATGGCCTCATCGTGCACACTCCCCCCGCCCCCCATAATGGAGTCTGAATGCCCCACACCTCATAGAGCCTGGCCTCTTTGACACTCGAGCCCAGTTCTTCCACACTGGCATGGATGTGCTGCTGTGTTTCCAGCTGCAGCTCCACACTAGGCAGGTCATTGCCCCACTCTGCTCGTTCCAATTTCATCTAAAAAAAGAAAAATACGAATATAATTTATTGCTAAGTTGTCAGAAGAAGAAAACTGTCAGAATCAATGTTTGGACAAGGGGGCTAGGGATGGGGGTTGAGGAAAAAAGGACATCTAAACCATCTCCACTTTGGGCTCTTACAGGAAAGCAGGCCATAACCACCCCCAAGGAGCTGGAGACAAAACCTCAGCCACTATAGAAGCAAGAGTGGTCTTTTGCTGCTGCATCATCGGAACACATCCTTGAATTTACCAACCAGAAAGGTGTGCCCACAGGCTGCAATGCTTAACTCTGTAGTTGAGGCATTTCCCATCATGGGATCTCTGCATTTCATAATCAGAATGGAGATGAGAAATACGTATCTGTAGATACTATGCTTCATTCATGCCATCAACTATTCGTCAATGGAGGATAATCATAAAACAGTTAACTTGTCTTTGAACGGCTTTATTTATTGGTACAGGGGAATCTGATTATCAGGAGTTGGGAAGAATTTAATACAAAAGGGTTAGAAGGATAAGAGGACAATATTGAACTTGAACCATTATCCCAGACACATGTAAATGGTGCCCCTTATAATTCTGATGCACAGCAGGCTTGGTCTTACACTTAAGAGCAAAGACAAAAACAGCAGTGAAGTAGGAGCTCCTCTGCCACTTCAGGAAGGATGACCGAGATTTATAGATTCTGCAACTTCTCCCACTAGCTCCCACTTATAGCACAATTAGCTGAAGGGAACAGATTCCTGAAGGGCTTCACATTAGAAAAGCCTATGCCATTTAGTATGGGATTTCAAGGCTCTGATCTGATCCAAATCATTTTAAAATTTAGTAGAGGGGGGCTTGGGTCCTAGGAAGCATCAATAACTAGGGAAATCTATACAAGGGGCACAGAGCAACGGGCCCTCGTAGATGAGCTGCTGGATCCAGTAAACCTCCGTGTGCTGCACAAGCATCCGGAAGGTACACCCACCTGCATTTCTTCCACCCAAGATAGCAGTTCATACACAAATCGCAGATTGCCTTCATCTTCAGAGGAGGAAATAGACACAAGTTCAGCCCGAGCCATGGGCTTGCGGAACCAGGAGGCAGAAGAATGGGTTCCTTTGGTCAGGGGTTCTGCCTTCAGATGAGTAGTGGTTAAAGTAGAGGGTGGAACCAATTCAAGTGAAGTGAAGTGGCCCTTCCGGTACAAGTTTGTGCACTCCAGACGCAAGGTGACCAGCTCATCCTGCAGACGCATGACCCTGAAAAGAAGAGATTAAATCTGTAACATGGTTTTTTAAGGTAAAATCTTCCCTATCTATTTGACAAGGAAGAGGTAAAAATAAAAATGAGATCACATCAGGAAAAGTGTTCTGAGAAAGAAAAAGTGTTATGTGAATGCTATTAACATCTTCATCGTTCAGAGTCGTCTTTGAGGCAAATGCTAAATTACAGTGTTAATTGGAAGGAAGTAAATCAACCCCAGTTTGTCTAACTCCTGGACGACAGAACAGAATAAACTATGGAACAGAAGTCCAAGGATGTGGCTCTTCATCTTGGCTCCATACAAAGATCCTCATCCCCTCTGTGGGGGTTGGTTTCCTCCTCTATGAAATATTGCACTGAATCACCCCAGCAATTCTAAAGCTGATGTGCTGCCACACCACTGCAGGCCCCCCTGAAATCTGTGGGGGTATAAGATGCTACAAAGATTAGGGAGTCCTACAAGAGCTGATTGGGCAGGGCCTGCCATAAAGGAAAACTATCCTCTACCATGAGAATTCTCCTGCCTAAAACTATCCTCTACCATGAGAATTTTCCTGCCTATAGTAAAGGGTGCTTTACTATATAGTATCCTACTGAGACACGGTCCTCTAATGTCCATATCACAAGATTCAATAACCAACTCTTTTTCCTTTTTTGGCTGTACCTGTGGCATGTAGATGGGCCAGGGATGGAAACCACACCACAGCTATAACCTAAGCCACAGAGGTAACAATGACAGATTCTTAACCTGCTGAGCCCCCAGGGAACTCTCAGTTCTCAACTTTTGATCCTTGGGCCTCAGCACCAGGCAAGCACTCTGTTGGAGTCCCACGTTCCTCACCTAAAAGCCAGCTCTTCCAGCTGGTAATAATTCTCATCCCGCAGGATCTGGAGATCCACCTGCAGCTGTCTGATGAGACCTTCGCACTCCTGAATGTACATGATGACATCTGACTCGCACTGTACTGGTTGCCCTGATTCCAGGTGAGCAGCATCCTGAGAGAGAAAGAGAGAATAAGAAGGGAAACTCCCATCGCTCCCACCCACTAGGACCAAGGGAGCCAAGGGGTCACTGCCATTCCAAGAGAAAGGAAGCTGGATCCCTCTGCTGTTGATGTCCATCCACCCTTAGAGCACAGGGTAAGAGGTGGAAAACATGCGCCATAAGAGGTGAGACAAAACAGTCAGACTTACAGCCTGCAGTGTATTCTTAGCTAGTGTCAGTTTTTCTTCACAGTTCAAAGCACCATTCTGGATTTTGTTTGCAATCTGTAGCAGCAATTCCAGCCTAAAAATAAGATCATAACCACAGTCATGTGCAGGGCTCAAAGCAGCCCAGGAAGCAATGCCAGATGACCTTCCGGTTCTGGACCCACCTCTCTACAGCTGGCCGAAGCGATTTCTCTCGCTCTAGCATCTCAATGATGAGTTTTCCCCACTCTTCTTCCACATCATTAGGGTGATAACCCTGAGGCAGTTTAATTCGGCCAAATTCAATCCATACCTTAAAAAGATAAAAAAACAAAAACAAAAACAGAGAAACTCTTAGTCCAAAAATACATGCCCTCAGGCCCCAGTTTTAATTTATTCTTCATCCATGACTCCTTGCTTCTTTACCCAGCCATTGAACAGTTTTTCCCACTGTCTAATAAGAGAAAATAACTAAATATTTTAGCAGCACTTCACCTTCAGGTAAGAGCAAAAAAGTCACCTCCAAAATACAGAGACCACCTGCTTGAAAACCTTCCATTCCTTCTAAATTTTCCATAAATTCTCCTGCCCTCCCTATAACCCCCACTGTGGAGAGGTTAAATGCCCATCTCTGCAGGTTCAAATTCTCTAGGAATCAAATGTGAAGGAAAGTCTCTTTTCTTCCTTTCCTAGGGAGAGAATTAGCTTCCCTCTGAAAAAAAGGAAAACATCCATACAACTCAGGATTTCTGAATAAACATAAATATGCCATGTTTCAACAGCCCCTTAAAAAATAGAGGTGATTGATTCTTCCCCTTCACCTGAACTTGTCAAGTGCAGCCTAAGAGTGATGCTCAATATGTGACCCTGAGAATATTGCTATTAAAGCAAGTTAGAGAGAAGATGCAACGAATCGGTCTAAAAAGAGCAAACAGCAAACCTCAAGGCTCAGCAAAGGATAAGCTTCCTTACCTCTAATAATTTATACAATTCTTCAATTCTTCCTTTTTCTCTCTCCTTGGCCAGAATTTCTGTTTCTTTGAAGTGTATATATTGATTATAAAGTGCCTACAAAGATCAATATTTGGTGAATATTGAGCAACCTGGCCCAGTTTTTCATACCACCTCACCCAGGTACCAGGAGCAACAAGCTCTGAGACTTACTTACTCCCCAGAGTGAATTCATAAAAAAAACAATTTAAGTTCATGACTTTACCTTTAGTTCAACAGGGTTCTGGGGAAAGGATTTATCTGACATCAGTATTGTATGCTGTTTGATCCAGGGAATGAGGGAGTCCACTCGGCTTTGGTATTCTTGCCACCTGGAGTCTACTTCCTATTGCCAAAGGGTAAATATCACACACCTTCTGGTTAGCGGTATGCAAGACACGCACAGGAGAAAGCAGCTCAGGCCACCCCAAACCACATAAAGTCCCTTCCACTAATTGCCTATATAGATGCAGCCATGCAGTTTATGCTCAGAGGCCCAGTTTCAGAGCTCCTCAAGGATTCTCAGGATGGGATTCAATTTCCTGACACCTAGAATAGCCTATGCTGGATGCTACACAATTAGTGATATCTGGACTCACTCCCAGGGACCAAGGACAAGAACTATGTATAAAGATGATGTATAAAGATAAAAGTGCACTGTAGACAGTGAGTGCTAAAGAAAGCTAGTCTAATCAGTACATTACTCCACCCAAACAAATCAAAGCCAGAAGGTATTTTAGGAAAGTGTTCTTTTACCGTAGCACTGATCCCTTCTCCACCCTCAGGGACTTTAGGGAAAGCATCATAAATCGAAGACACATAAGTGATTACAGACTTTTCATCTGGAGATGGCACATCCACATCTGAGAGACAAAGGACAAGAAATTTCTTAGAACAAAGGAACCTGCTGGGGAACGAATAATGAATACCTGCCAAACAGAATCAACTTTGGCCAGCTCTCACCTTCTGCATCCAGTAACCGGGTGACGCCCAGTCTTTCTGCTACTTCGAAAGCCTGTTCCAGATTCTCTCGGTTGCTCTGGATCTGTACCCTCTCCATATCTACCAGATCGGGTCTGTAAAAGTCCATCAAGGCACATGACAGGCACCCAGCTACACACCACACAGGAGTTCACACAAAGAACCCTTCTTAAAAGTACTCACAGCTAAAAAACACTGAGTTAGAGAGAGAGAGGAGGTTTAGAGGAGCACTAATCCTATTTTTTATTACACTCTAGGAGCCCAGTGCTCCCTAATTCTAAACTTACATGATGGTAGGTTTGTTGGATTTCAAGGGAAAGGGCATGTTTATGACCAATAACAGTATAACGATTTTGATTTCTGTCATTCAAAATTCTTGTCTTCCTCACCCACTCCAAGTGAGCCCCCCCTTCAGGTGCTTTGCACTTGTTTCCTCCAAGTGAAACACACTGACCCCCGAGGGCTGCGTGGCCCACTCCTCATCCATGGCTCTGCTCCACTTTCTCATCAGACAGGCCACCTCTGACCACCTGCCACTCTCCCTCCACTGCACGAGTTCAATACATATTACTTTTTTTTTCTTTTTAGGGCCGCACCTGCAGCATATGGAAGTTCCTGGGCTAGGGTTCAAATTGGAGCTGCAGCTACTGGTCTACAGCACAGCCAAAGCAATGCCAGATCTGAGCGGCATCTGTGACCTACGCCACAGCTCACAGCAATGCTGGGCCCTTAATTCACTGGGCGAGGCCGATCTAATTCACATCCTCATGGATACTTGTCAGGCTCTTAATCCACTGAGCCACGATGGGAATGCTACACATTCCTTTTTTAAATAAATAAAGTGAACCAGAGCCTGGGTTGTTAGTTGAGGGGAAATGTGGCATTATAGCTAATTACAAAGAAGAGATAGGACGACTCCAAACCCACCCAAACTCCGCTGTGTTTACCTGTACCGGTGAATAAGTGCATTGAACATCTTCCCATCACTCCAGCAGGAGGAAAAGTTGGTGCATTTGATTCCTGTGTAACCAGCTGTCACCTTTTGGGTCCACAGGAGCAGCTTCTCCTTAGCTGACATGTCCCCTGATTCTCCACTAATATAGATGTCAGAGATCTGCCAAAAAACAGGACGTGAGTAATTTAACCTTCTCTGCATACGTTATGGCCCTTCAAAGAGGGAGATCCGAGCCTGGCAGCACTTCAGATGACAACGCCAACATACTACTCTATGTGGTAGTTAAAGAAACGCAAATTAAAACTAGAAAAGGTCATTTTTTACCTAATTACCAAATTAGGAAAGTCTTTTTTTTTAGTGATACTATTCAGTATGGGAAAGAATACGTAAAATTGGGTATTCTCATACACTGCCACTGGTGAGAGTATAGAGGACATAAATTCTCTGGAGGGCAGTTTTTAATAAGTTTTAAAATATACATACACTTGATAGGAAATCATCAGAGAAATGTACCAGAACTTTTATATAAGAATGTATACCATAAGTATCTAGTCACTTATGGTAGAGCATGATAATGTGAGAAAAAGGAATGTATATGTGTGTATGTGACTGGGTCACCTTGCCGTACAGTAGAAAATTGACAGAACACTGTAAACCAGCTGTAATGGAAAAAAAAAAATCATAAATAAATAAATAAAAAGCAATGAAAAAAAATGTAAACCAGCACCAAAAGCAAAAGCAACAAAAGCAAAACAAAAATGGGACTACATCAAACTAAAAGGCTTCTGCACAGCGAAGGAGATCACCAGTAAAACGAAAAGGTAACCTATGGGATGGGGGGAAATGTTTGTATATTATATATCCGAAAAAGGATTAATATCCAAAACATATAAAGAACTCATTCAACTCAACATCAAAAAAACAAACAATCTGATTTAAAACTGAGCAGAAGATCTGAATAAACAATTTTCTAAAGAAGACATACAGGGAGTTCCTGTTGTGGCTCAGCGGAAACAAGCTGACTAGGATCCATGAGGATGCAGGTTCAATCCCTGGCCTCACTCAGTGGGTTAAGGATCCAGTGTTGCCATGAGCTGTGGTGTAGGTCACAGATGTGGCTGTGTTGCTGTGGCTGTGGTGTAGACTGGTAACTACAGCTCCGATTCAACCCCTAGCCTGGGAACCTCCATATGCCGGGTGCAGCCCTAAAAAAAAAAAAAAATACAAATGGCCATCGGGTATTATGGAAAGGTGTTCAACATCACTAATCATTAGAAAAATACAAATAAAAACCATAATGACTTATCATCTCACACCTGTTAGAATGCCTGTCATCATAAAGACAAGAGATAAGTGTTGGTGAAAACATGGAGCAAAGGGAACCCTTGTGCATTTGTGGTGGGAATATAAACTGGTATTGTCCGTATGGAAAACAGTACGGCAATTCCTCAAAAAATTAAAAATAGAACTACTACAGGATCTAGCAATCTCACTTCTGGGTATACATCCAAAGGAAATGAAAACAGGACATTGAAGAGATACCTGCAGTCCTACATTCACTGCAGCATTATTCACAACAGCCAAGATATGGAAACAACCTACGTGTCCATCAATGGATAGATGGATAAAGATGTGGTATTCAGCCACAAAAAGGAAACTCTGCCATTTGTGACAACATGGATGAACCTTGAGTGCATTATGCTGAGGATAAATAAGCCAGACAGAGAAAGACAAATACTATGTGGTATCACTTATACATGGAATTCTTTAAAAAGTCAAAGTCACAGAAACAGCATAATAGTGGTTACCAGGGACTGGGGTGGGTGAAATAGGAAAAGGATCGAAAAAGGATAAAACTTTCAGTTGTAAGTTGAATAAGATATGAGGATCTAATGTAAAACATGATCACTATAGTTGATAATGCCATGCTATGTAAGTGAAATTTCGTAAGAGTTTAGAACTTCAATGTTCTCACTAAATAAGTGAGGTGGTGGACATGTGAGTTAACCAGACAGTGGGAATCCTTTCTCAATATATACATACAGGTACACCTTGGAGACACTCAGGGTGGGTTCCAGATCATAGCAATAAAGGGAATATCAATCACAATAAAGTGTGTCACACACGATTTGGTTTCCCAGTGCATGTAAAAGCCATGTTTACAGTATAGTATAGTAAATTATATGTACAATAACATTATGCCAAAAAAAAAACCCTAATTTAAAAATACTTTATTGCTAAAAATGCTAAACATCATCTGAGCCTTCAGGGAATAGTAATCTTTTTGCTGGCAGAGGGTTTGAAATATTGCAAGAATTACCAAAATGTGACACAGAGCCAGAAGTGAGCAAATGCTGTTGGAAAAGTGATGCTGAGTCTTGATTGACATATGGCTGCCACAAAACTTCAATTTGTGAAAAACACAGTTATCTGTGAAGTACAATAAAACGAGGTATGCCTGTATATCAAATTGCCAAGATGTATGCTTTGAATATCACAATTTTGTCAATTACACTTCAATAAAGCTAAAATAAAAAAGAATTTTTACTAAAATATGATATTTTGTAGCAAAAAGCTATAAAGAGCTTAAACCCTAAATAATAGTCACATATATACATAATGTAATAAATGCACATATGTGTATAGGTAATACACCAAACTAGTGGTAGTAATATAGGTGATTTTTATATTTACCAAGTTTTCTACATTATGTATATTTTTATTTTTTTGCTTTTTATGGCCGCACATGCAGCATATGGGAATTCCCAGGCTAGGGGTCGAATTGGAGCTGTAGCTGCCAGCCTATGCCACAGCCACAGTCACGCAGGATCCAAGCCACATCTGCGACCTACACTGCATCTCACAGCAACACCAGATCTTTAACCCATTGAGCGAGGCCAGGGATTGAACGTACGTCCTCATGGATACTGGATGGGTTCGTTACCTCTGAGCCGCAACAGGAATTCCCTATGTATATTTTTATACTGAGAAAAAAGGTTGTTTAAAGAAATCTCCAAAAATCTAGCACAGAACCTACTTTAGAGAAATGGCAATGTGAGAGAGAAGGAAGTGCGTGCCTTTGATTCCACGCTGACCAAGATTTGAATCTCAACTTCAACTGTAGCTGGGCCTCAGTTATAGCATCTGTAAAGGGGGAATCATACCTACTACCTTTCAGGATTGCTGTGATAATCAATGAGATTGCCTAACTCCCACAGCACTGACAGTCTGTATCATCACTTAATTAAATGTTTTATCTTGCATTATTGGCTATTATTTGATATTAGCTGATCTTGATCATCTCCCTACAACTAGCTTTCCTGAGGTACTGATACCACAACTTAACAATTGGAATGATCTAAAATCAAATAGCAGCTGCTATGAAGGAGAGCTCCTCAACACAGGATATGTCCCAGCAGATGCTGGGATGCTGAGGAAGAAATAACCTCCAGCTCTGAGACTCGGTGATCACAGTCCTTCCGTATTATCACCCAGTGCACCTGGTGTTGTGAGGGTCATACAGTGGACACAATGTGCTTTAATTAATATTTACTTGGTTAATAAGCAAAATAATAAAAATAAACAAATAAAGGTATGTGGGGATAAGACCGATCTAGAATCCTGAGACATTACTTTTTTGACAGCAAACTTACTTAGCAAATAAGGTAGAGTGTATAATCAAACAAGCCAAGGACTGAATAACAGATCTCGGTGCCCAAGCCATCATCCTGTGAGTCCAGTGTAACACCCCTTCACTAGTACCAATTCTATTCCAGTTCTCCTTAACATTTCTAGCTGTTTATTTCAGTGGCTAAGTGCCATTCACACTGACATAACCCAGCTCTTTGACTACAGGGCTTCACATGCTTATTAAGGCAAAAGATTGCTGGGAACAGGAAATAGATTTGCTGAAGTGAAAAGGAATAGAATCTGAATAAGCAAAATGAAATGTGAATATTTGGATTCTTTATCCCAAAAGGAAATTCCAGTTAGTCAACTGATAGTGCATATACACAATAGCAGAGTCAATATCTCTGATGGCATCTCTCATCTGCCAATCACAGTATCTTTGTATATTGCATTGGAAGCAGCCTGATGAACAGCTGGACTTCAGATTCTCCACATAGCTATAATGAGACAGGGAAATGTTTAGATCCCTCAGGGAAAGGAAAAATACCCTGTTTGGATTAGGGCCTTTCCTAGACTGTGATCTGGATGAAAAAAATGGGATTATCATCACAATCATCTCAGTAATTAAATTTGGCTTTTGTCCATCTCTTCACGTAATACTCACATGTGACTGCACGGTGCTGTCCTTTGGGCTATGCAGAAGCTTTTACCTTAATCTCCCTAATGCAGAATTCCAGCTTCAGTATCAAGGAGCTTTCTCCCTCATCTGGGTATTTAAAAGGATGCCATTTGGAGAGGGAGCCTCATTACCATCTCAGAGACTAAGCCTGTCTACTTGAATTCTCTTTCAAGCACACTCCCCATGGCTTGATTAATCCTTTCTCTGAAGCATACCTAGAAACGTAATATGTTCTAATAACCCAATAAATATTTATTGAATATCTCATCTGTGCCCCATTCTATGCCAGGCACCATATGCCAGGCACCACAGAGAAGAACACAAAAAAGTCAATCACCATGTATTCATTCTGCTGTGATTTTTTTGAGCAACAACTATGTTCCAGGAGCTGTGTTCAAGTTCTTGGTGTCTCGAGACAAAAGCAAAACCTCAGGCCTCAAGCTCAAGCAATTTAGTAGGGGAGACGATATACCACACGTAAAGATCAATGCTGTGACAGAGACAAGCAAGTAACCCAAACTAGCAGTGCCAGGGAACTCCCGAACAAGATAGCACCTATGTTGAGTTTTAAGATCTAAGCTGGAGGGAGTTTCCATTGTGGAACTGTAGAAACGAATCCAACTAGTATCCATGAGGATACGGGTTCGATCAGTGGGTTGGGGATCTGGCATTGCTGTGGCTGTGGCGTAGGTCAGCAGTTGTAGCTCTGATTTGATCCCTATGCCACACGAGTGTGGCCCTAAAAAAAAGCAAAAAAAAAAAAGATCTAAGCAGGAGTCTCCCAGGTGAAAAAGGGAGAAACAAAAAAAAAAATAGACAAAGCACTGGGAACTATACCTAGTCACTTATGATGGAGCTTGATGGAGGATGATGTGAGAAAAAGAATGTACACATGTATGTGTGACTGAGTCTCTCTGCTGTACCACAGAAAATTTACAGAACACTATAAACTACCTATAATGGAAAAAATAAAAATATTTAAAAAAAGACAAGCTTGCCCTGAAAGAACTTAATTTTGACACGCCATATCTGCCTAAAATAAGGCTACTTCAACTATAAGGCAGTCCCAAATCTTCACAAATGACAACAGATGAATGGAAGAGAACTAGAGGAAGGGAAGGTTTGTGGCCCCTTAACTATATAAACTTTTAGAAGGTGATTTACACATATGCATATATTTAAAATAATGAACTTATTTACAAAGCAGAAAGAGACTCACAGACACAGAAAACAAACTTAGAGCTACCAAAGGGGAAAGTTGGGTGGGGATAAACTAGGAGTTTGGGATTAGCAGATACAAACTACTATGTAACAAATAGATAAACAAGGTCACTGTACAGCACAGGGAACTATATTCAGTATCTTGTAATAAACCATAATGAAAAAGAATATGAAAAAGTATACATAAGTGTACATATATATACACACAAACACACAAAACTGAATCACTTTGCTCTACACCAGGAACCAACACAACACTGCAAGCTCTACTTCAATAAATAAAAAAAATAAACAGTATGTCTAATGCATTTCATATTCATGCTTCTTTTTACCTTTATATTTCATGGAATTATGTTATTCAAATTCTTCACATGCATCTTTGTCATTAATGTTTTTCATTAATAAATCCACTTAAAAATAACAAAGCTACTTTTTGAATAAATTTTCTAGAAAATACCATCTACATTTCAAGAATTCTGAGATATAAGAGCAATTTTCTGAATCCATACTGTCCCTGGAAATTTCATCCCCAGCCATAAGAATCCAACTGCATAACATTAGATTAGTTTTCTTTCTTTCTTTTTTTTTTCTTTTGCTTTTTAGGGTTGTACCCACAGCATATGGAAGTTCCCAGGCTAGGGGTCAAATTGGAGCTACAGCTGCTGGCCTATGCCACAGCCACACCAATGTAGGATCCAAGCCATGTCTGCAAGCTACTCCACTGCTCATGGCAATGCCGGATCCCTGATCCACTAAGCAGGGATTGAACCTGCATCCTCTTGGATACTAGTCAGATTCCTCATGGATACCAGTTTCTGCTGTACCACAATGGGAACTCCCTGGATTAGTTTTCCTTTTTTCCATTCATTCAATAGTATTTGTTCATAATTTCCATAATGTGATCACCTGCTCTGTGTGTTTTATAAGTGATATGGGTGATGTTTTTAAATTTTTTAATGTGATCAAGACATACAATCATTACATACAACATTTCAAATTAGGAGGTTATATTCTCAAGAACAACAGCTAAAACTTAAGATTTCTAGTCATTCTTATTTAACCAATTATGTTAGTTCATCTATACCAAAATTGGTATTGACTGAACTGGCATACAGTGACACAAATTTATTCATCCTTTTTCAAGTACTGACTATAAGTTCAGTAACAAGAAAGATTTTATAAAAAGTCAAATACAAAGACAACCCTTTTTTTTTTAAAGGCTAATTTCTGAAGAAAAAAAATCTTACCTTATATTTAGTCATATGTGGTAAAGTCACATGAAAGAGTTCCACATAATTTAAGGCCCCAAAAGAGCAACAACAACATAGTAATATTCAACAGCGGATCTCAGAATGAAAAATTATATAGGCTGGAGTGCTAAAAATACTTCTTAGAGTTCCTATTGTAGCTTAGCCGTAACCAACCTGACTGGTATCCATGAGGACACAGGTTCAATCCCTGGCCCCAATCTGTAGGTTAAGGTTCCAATACTGCTGTGGTGAGCTGCAGTGTAGGTTGCAGACTCGGCTCAGATGTGGTGTTGCTGTGGCTGTGGTGTAGGCCTGCAGCTGCAGTTCTGATTCAACCCCTAGCCTGGGAACTTGCATATGCCATGGGTGTGGCCCTGAAAAAGCAAAAAACAAACAAAAACAAAAAAACAAAAAAAAACAAAAACAAACAAACAAAAAACCCTTAAGTATGATTTAAACTTATCCTTGAAGGATGTTATAGAACAGACAAAGGGAAAGAAGAAAAGAATTCTAGGTAGAGAGTGGATACAAACAAAGATTAGAAGCTGAAACAGGAGTAGCAGATGGTTAAGGGACAGACCTGTTAAAAGGAAACTGGGAACTGATATAGGAGAAAAGATTAGAGAGATCATGGGGGCGGTGGAATGCTGGACTGAGGAGTTTGGACTCTGTAAGTCTATATAAGTCTCAGGGAATGGACTAGGTGTAATGAGCTGTTAGGTACCTGATTCACACATCCTAAAGGTCCTAGCTGACTTCATTCCACTGCAGTGAAGGCATCAGACTTTCATTCAAGAATCAGGTCCCGGCACAACACAAATTACATTTGTTCATTACAAATGCCTGGCTAGAGGGATCATTGTGCAGCTATGTTTATTATCAACAGAAGAGTTAGATAAAGATCAAGGGTGTCCTTTCAATACTCAAGTTGAGTCATAGAGGTTTCTCTAGGGACTGTAAGTAGAATGGAAATTCTGGGTCACAGAATTATGGACATTTTAAAATTCTCCCAGGAGTTCCCGTCGTGGCTCAGTAGTAACAAACCCAACTAATATCCATGAGGACACAGGTTCCATCCCTGGCCTCGCTCAGGGGGTTAAGGATCTGGCATTGCTGTTAGCTGTGGTGTACTTTGCAGACAGGGCTCGATCCCATGTTGCTGAGGCTGCAGTCTAGGCTGGCAGCTTTGGCTGTAATGTGACCCCTAGCCTGGGAACTTTCATATGCTGCAGGTTTGGCCCTAAAAAGGCCAAAAAAAAAATTCTCCTAAATATTGTCAAAGTGCTGTCGAAATAACAGTACCAATTTAAACTTCTATCCGCAAGGGTCTGAAGAGAGTTTTACATCACTATATGTATATCTTTGCTTACTTTTTTTTTTTGTCTTTTGTTGTTGTTGTTGTTGTTGCTATTTCTTGGGCCGCTCCCGCGGCATATGGAGGTTCCCAGGCCAGGGGGTGAATCGGAGCCGTAGCCACCGGCCTACGCCAGAGCCACAGCAACGCGGGATCCGAGCCTCGTCTGCAACCTACACCACAGCTCACGGCAACACCGGATCCTTAATCCACTGAGCAAGGGCAGGGACCGAACCCGCAACCTCATGGTTCCTAGTCGGATTCGTTAACCACTGCGCCACGACGGGAACTCCTGCTTACGTTTTATATTTTCAGATTTTTTTTTGTCTTCTGCCAGTCTGGTGGGTATAAAATGGCATCTTGCTGTATTTTTGACAGCCGAGAAGAATGCCTATATATGCGGCATCTGGGTTTTTCCCTTTTTTGTGAATTGCTTATTCCTGGGCTTTTCCCTATTTTTCTGTTAGGGTGTTATCCCTTTTCTTTCTTTCTTTTTTTTTTTTTTTAGTATTTAAATAATATCAATAATTAACACTATGTTTTACTTGTATTAACTCATAATTCTCACAACAGCCCTACAAAGTATATACTATCTTATCCTCAATTTACAAATGAGGAAATTGTGTCACAGAGAAGTTAAGTAACTTGCCGTGCTAGTAAACAGTAGAGCTGGAATTCAAACTCAGCTAACCTGGCTCTATACTCTAAACCACTTCACGTCATATATTCTGGACATTAAGTCTTTTTCAGTATGTGCACTGTATAATAACTCTACCATTATTTTTCTTAACTTTTCACCTCAAGGAACTAGAAAAAGAAGAAAAATGAAACCCAAAGTTAGTAGAAGATCAGAGCAGAAACAAGTGAAACAAAGACCAAACAGATAACAGAAAAGATCAACAAAACTAAGACTGAATCATGATGAAACAGAAAATCTGAACAGACTGATTACTGTTAAGGAGAGATTGACTTAGTAATCAAAAACACCTCAACAAACAAAAGTCCAGGATCTAAGCGTTTCACCGATGGACTCTATCAAACATTCAAAGAAGAATTAATACCAACACTTCTCATCCTCTTCCAAAAAACAGAAGAGGAAGGAAGGAACTCTTCCAAACTCATTTCATGAGACTACTCATTTCATCACTTTGATAACAAAACTACACAAAGACACTTCAAGAAAAGAAAATTACAGTATTCCTGATGAACATAGATGCAAAAATCCTTAAAAAAAAAAAAAAGAAGAAGAAGTTCCTGTTGTGACTTAGTGGAAACAACCTGACTAGTAGCTGTGAGGATGGAAGTTTGATCCCTGGCCTCACTCAGTAGGTCAAGGATCCAGCACTGCCACAAGGTTCAGTGTAAGCATAGGCTGCAGACACGGCTTGGATCTGGCCTTGCTATGGCTGTGGTGAAGACCAGCAGCTGTAGCTCCAACTCAGTCCCTAGCCTGGGAACTTCCTTATGCTGCCAGTGAAAAAAAAGTTAGCAAACTGAATTCAACAGTACGTTAAAGTAGGAGCTCCCATTGTGGTGCAGTGGGTTGGGGATCCTTCATTGCCATGAGCTGTGGTATTATAGGTTGTGGACACGGCTCAGATCCTGCATTGCTATGGCTATAGTGTTGGCCATTGGTTTACAGCTCTGATTTGACCCCTAGGCTGGAAATTTCCATATACTGCAGTGCAGCCCTGAAAAGACAAAAGGAGTATTTGTTCTAAGTCAACTATATTCCAACAATTTTTTTCTTTTTTTTTTTTTTTGCCATTTCTAGGGCCGCTCCCTTGGCATATGGAAGGTCCCAGGCTAGGGATCTAATCCGAGCTGTAGCTGCTGGCCTACACCAGAGCCACTGCAACGCCAGATCCGAGCCACATCTGCAACCTACACCACAGCTCACGGCAACGCCAGATCCTTAACCCACTGAGCAAGGCCAGGGATTGAACCCGCAACCTCATGGTTCCTAGTCGGATTCATTAACCACTGAGCCACGACGGGAACTCCTAATTTTTTTTTTTTTAATTCTCAACAAAGTAGGTATAGATTAAACCTACTTCATCATAATAAAGGCCACAGCTAATACCACACTTAATGATAAAAAGCTGAAACCCTTTCCTCTCAGATCAGGAACAAGAAAAGGATGCCCCCTCTAGCCACTTTTATTCAGCATAATATTGGAAGTCCTAGCCAGGGCAATTAGGCAAGAAAAGAAAAGGCACCCAAGTTGGAAAGGAAGAAGGAAAACTGCCACTTTGCAGATAACAGGATATTATATGTAGAAAACTACAAAGATTGCTAAAGACATAAAAAAAAGTTAGAGTAAACAAATTCAATAAAGTTGCAGGTTACAAAATTGATAGGCAAAAATCTGTTCCATTTTTATATACTAATAACAAACTATCAGAAAGAGAAATAAAGAGAATAATCCCATTTACGATTTCATCAAAAAGAATACAATACTTAAGAATAATTTTTTCATTTTAATTTTTTTTTCATTTTTAAAGTTTTATTGAAGTATAGTTGATTTACAATGTTGTTACCTAGGAATAAATTTAACCAAGGAGGGGAGAGACCTGTATACTGAAAACTATAAGGCATCAATGAAAGAAATTTTAGATACAATTAAATGGAAAGATATTCTGAGCTCATGTACTAGAAGAATCTATACTGTTAAAATGTCCATAATACTCAAAGCAATCTAGATTCAGTGCAATCTCTATCAAAATTCTAATGTGGAATTCCTGTAGTGGCTCAATGGTTAACAAATCTGTCTAGGAACCATGAGGTTGTAGGTTCGATCCCTGGCCTTGCTCAGTGGGTTAAGGATCTGGTGTTGCCGTGAGCTGTGGTGTAGGCTAGCAGCTATAGCTCCAATTAGACCCCTATCCTGGGAACCTCCATATGCTGTGGGTGCAGCACTAGAAAAGATTTTTAAAAAATTGCAATGGCACTTTTCAAAAAAATAGAACAACTAGCCCTAAAATTTGTATGGAACCACAAACACACACACAGACACAAACACAAACTGATTAGCCAAGGCAATCTTGAGAAAAGAACAAAGCTGTAGGCATCATGCTCCCTGATTTCAAACAACATTATAAAGCTGTAGTAATTAAAACAGTGTGGCATTTGGCATAAAAACAGACACATAGACAAATGGAACAGAATAGAAAGGCCAGAAATAAAACCATTTATATGTGGTCAATTAATTCACCAAAAAGAAGCCAAAAATACTTAATGGGAAAAAGATGGTCTCTTCAATAAGCAGTGTTGGGAAAACTAGACAATCAAATGCAAAAAGAATGAACTTCAACGACTATCTGACACCATACACAAAAATTAACTGAGGCGTTCCCACTTGTGGCACAATGGGATTGATGGCATCTCTAGAGTGCTGGGATACAGATTCAATCCCTGGCCTGGCACAGTGGGTTAAGGACCTAGCACTGTTAAAGCTGCAGCAGAGCACTGGTCACAACTGTGGCTGGGATCTGATCCTTGGCCCAGGAATTCCATATGCCAAGGAGCAGCGAAAAAAACAAAACCGAAAAATGAAAACAGAGTTCTCTTGTGGCACAGCAGGTTAGGGATATGGTGTTGTTACTGCAGCAGCTTGGGTCACTGCTGTGGCATAGGTTTGATCCCTGGCCCGGGAACTTCCACATGCCGCAGGCATGGCCAAAAAATAAACTGAAAATGGATTAAAGACTTAACCATAAGACATAAAAATCATAAAATTCCTAGGTTAAAACATAGGCAGCAAGATCTTTGACATAGATCTTGGCAATGGTGTATTTAATCTGACATCAAAAGCAAAAAAACAAAAAACAAAAAACAAAAAAAACCAAGTGGGACTACGTCATACTAAACACCTTCTACACAGCAAAGGAAACCATCAACAAAATGAAAAGGCAACCCACAGAATGGGAGAAACTATCTACTAATCATATATCATAATAAGTTAACATCCAAAGTACATAAATAATTTATACAACTCAAAAGTAAAAACACAAACAATCCAATTTAAAAATTGGCGGGGAGTTCCTGTCATGGCTCAGTGGTTAATGAATCCAACTAGGAACCATGAGGTTGCCGGTTCAATCCCTGGCCTTGCCCAGTGGGTTAAGGGTCCACCATTGCTGTGAGCTGTGGTGTAGGTTGCAGACGTGGCTTGGATCTGGCTTGGCTGTGGCATAGGCCGACAGCTGTAGCTCTGATTCAACCCCTAGACTGGGAACATCCATATGCCATGGATGCAGCCCTAAAAATAAATAAATAAAAATTGGCAGAAGATCTGAATAGTCATTTTTACAAAGAAGTCATCCAGATGGCCAACAGGTATATCAAAAGATGCTCAACATGACTAATCATCAAGGGAATGAAAACCCAAACCACAGGAGTTCCCGTCGTGGCGCAGTGGTTAACGAATCTGACTAGGAACCATGAGGTTGCGGGTTCGATCCCTGGCCTTGCTCAGTGGGTTAAGGATCCGGCGTTGCCGTGAGCTATGGTGTAGGTTGCAGACGCGGCTCGGATCCTGCGTTGCTGTGGCTCTGGTGTAGGCTGGTGGCTACGGCTCCGATTAGACCCCCTAGCCTGGGAATCTCCATATGCTGCGGAAGCAGCCCTAGAAAAGGCAAAAAGACAAAAAAAAAAAAAAGAAAAGAAAAGAAAATCCAAACCACAGTGATATACTGCCTCACACCTATTAGAATGGCTGTTATCAAAAAAGACAAGAAACAACACATATTGAAAAGGATGTGGAGAAAAAAGAACATTGTGCACTTTTGGTGGGAATGTAAATTGGTGCAGCCACTATGGAGAACAGTATGACGGTTCCTCAAAAAATTAAGAATGGAACTACCTTATGATGAAGCAATTCCACTTCTGGATATTTATCCAAAGAAAGTGAAAACACTAACTTGAAAAGATACATGCACTCCTACATTCACTGCAGCTTTATTTACAATAGCCAAGATATGGAAACAACTGAAGTGTCCATTGATAGATGAATAGATAAAGAAAGTGTGGCATATACGCACAATGCAACATTATTCAGCCATTAAAAAGAATGAAATCTTGCCATCTGGGACAACATGGGTGGACCTCAAGGGCATTATGCTAAGTGAAAAAAGTCAGACAGAGAAAGACAAATACTGTGTGATTCTTTCTATACATGGAATCTTTAAAAAAAAAAAAAAAAAAAGCTCATAGATACAGAGAACAGATGGTTGTTGCCAGAGGTATGAAAGGGATAGCATTTTTTAAAAAGATAATTAACTTACTACATGTTAACATAAATAACACAATTTGACCCCCAAAAATACAAATTAGTGAGAAGAGCAGCAAAAAGCAAATCAAACCAAACTCAGAAAAACTCTCCATCTGAAATGGAAAATATCAACTATTACCAAAAAAGAAAGAATGGTAAAATGAATTCCTAGGTACCCATCACCCAGTTTCAACAATTATCAGCTCATAGTTAATCTTGTTTCATCTACATTCTGCCCACTTCACCCCTCCCCTATTATTCTGAAGCAAGTCCCACACTATCATTTCCTCCAAAAACACTGCAATGTGTATCTTTAAAAGAACTATTAAAAAAAAATAACCACAATACCATTGTTATACCTGAAAAATAATGGCGAGTCTTTGGTAATATTTTTCAATAAATTAAAATTTTTTGAAAATGAAAAAAGTCCTCTCTTAAAGCTCTAACTGTAACTTTAGCTACATTCCTCCAACAGTATCATCTGGTTAATTTTGCTTTCTCCTTGTAATACAAAGCCAGTATTAGTAAAACAACTTTCCCTATAATTAAATAGGAGAAATGAGAAAGGGAGACTCTTTAAAAAGGCTCAGCCCAGAAAATAACATACCAACTGATTTCATTTTCATCTTCTCTAGCTCCAATGTTATCTGACTGTTTACTCAAAATTGTAGGGACGCTAAGGGTTTATGGCACACACAAAGGTAGAGGGCCAAATTCTTTATTCAACAGAATCCACTAACAGTGGGCAGGAGGTTGGCTGTGGGAGCCAAGACAGAGAGAAGAAAGGGATGTTCGACAGTTTTCCTTGTTCCATGAAGCGAGGTATTATGACTATTGATGGCAGCTGGAGTGGGGAGTCCTCCTGAGAGATGGAATAGGCTCGAGAAGGCCTTTGTCTGACATCAAAGTACAATTGCTATTAACTCGCTCCCATCCAGCTCCAAATCCTAGTCTACTTATCATTCTGAAAACCATTTTTTCCCTCCTGGCCCCTGTCATCCTGTTTCCATTGTTAACTCTTTCCTGACAGGAGAAGACTCAATCAGCATCACCAGGTGAAAAGAAAAGCAGACCATTTGTCTTCTATTACCTAAAGCCGGCACTCAGCAAGAATCAGGATCAGTTCTCAGTTCTATCTTGAAAAGAAACAACCCATTGCCAAGTTTCAGTGCGGCCACAGCCTGGCCCTACTCCCATCACCATGTCCTGGACTGATCAACAAGAGACAATGTGGCCGGAATTAGGCCAAGGACAGACACCACTCTGGAGCTCGAATTGTTTCTGAGGAGGGTTACTACCCTGACATGTCAAAGACAAAACAAAACAAGCACCAGCCAACCAGCAGCTGCCTGCTGTCTCCTCTGTAGGAAGGAGCTGGTGTGCGATGAGCAGCAGCTGCTCTCCTGACCCCAGCGTCCTCCCAGGGCTCTCACACTCCAGTCAGAGGCTCTCGCCTTGAGGCTCAGCCCACATTTCAGGGGAGGTCTGCACTGTGGGAACATGCTGCCTGTCTCTCTGGCTGCCACCGGCCGCAGGCCTTGTAACAGGCTGCCAGCGAGGGGACAGCTTCCTGAAGACAATGCCTGCAGAGACCAGTGAGGATTTGAGACCCTCGTGACCTTAAGGACTTTCATCCCAAGGGAGTTCACACTTATCTTGAGAAATCACTTCTTATCTGGCACACAGAATGGTCCTTCTGTGTTCCCTGCACCACACGATAGACACAGAACCTCATAGCTGACTTTCAGTCACCTAGTTTTTCGGCCCAAGCTACACCTCAGCAGTTGTGTGTCTGCCGGCAAGGGGTAGCTGGGATGGGATGGAGAGCTGAGCTGCCCAGAAAATGCATATACTGAACAGCCCGAGCATCACGCTGCTATCTGTCAAACTACAGATCACGGTCCAAAGGTTTCTTCCACCAATCTCCTTTCTTCTTTTTACAGCTGCACCTGCAGCATACGGAAGTTCCCAGACCAGGGAGTCAAATCAGAGCTGCAGCTGCCGGCCTACACCACAGCCACAGCAATGCTGAATCTGAGCCACATCTGTGACCTATGCCGAAGCTTGGGGCAACACCAGACCCTTAACCCACTGAGCGAGGCCAGGGGTTGAACCCACCTCATGGACACTGTGTCGAATTCTTAACCCACTGAGCCACAACAGGAACTCCCCACAAATCTTTTCTTGAAGACTCTTCACAGAGGGGTCCAGAAGCTTCCCGCCCCAGTGTGGACATCCCGTACCAAAGTGCCACGGTCACCTCTGGGCCATTACCTAGACCTGATCTCCACTAGGAGTCCCTTAACATTTTACACTCCAAACTTTCTGACGATCTCACACCTACCTATGAGCACGTATCCTAAATCTTGTGACGCCTCCACAACTTCAGCTTTAATGCCAGGGAAATCAAAGGAGCAATCAGTTCAGCAATCGGTGCTGCTGCAACTACTCAACATCCACTCTGTACAAGGATAAAAGCTGACTTTGACATTTCCTCTTATCTGATGAAACTCAAATACACCCCGTCCCAGCAGCCTCACTCTCTCCCTTCCCACCTTAACACACACACGCACACAAACACACTTACTTTTACATGGAAAAGCCCAAGGAGGCCTCTTGCCAACCACATACTAAATGTTTTTCAGAGTTCCCTTGTGGCTCAGTGGATTAAGAAACCAGCATTGTCACTGCTGCGGCACGGGTTCAATCCCTGGCTTCCCTATGCTGCAGGCCATTTTTCAATGGCTATTTTTTCCCTCCAACTGCTGGGACTCTCCATACTCTGTAATAACAAAGGGCGCTGAAATGGGCCTATCCGTGGGGAAAATTCATCACCCAAAAGGACATTTTTAAGCACAGATCAGTTTAAAATATGCATCTCTCGGAGTTCCCGTCGTGGCGCAGTGGTTAATGAATCCGACTAGGAACCATGAGGTTGCGGGTTCGGTCCCTGCCCTTGCTCAGTGGGTTAAGGATCCAGCGTTGCCGTGAGCTGTGGTGTAGGTTGCAGACGCGCCTCGGATCCTGTGTTGCTGTGGCTCTGGCGTAGGCCAGTGGCTACAGCTCCGATTAGACCCCTAGCCTGGGAACCTCCATATGCCACGGGAGTGGCCCAAAGAAATAGCAAAAAGACAAAAAAAAAAAATGCATCTCTCCCCATTCTCATTGTTGGCAATAAGCCAGCCACCAGTAGTTGGACCATACCATCTGCTCCGAAGACATCAGGGCAGCTGTCCACAGCCCAGCAAGGAAAACGCTCTGCTCTGTCTTCCACCTCTTGCTGCTCTGGGACCTAAAGTTTTTATTTCTGCTGCAGAGACTGATGTGCCCACAAAAGTTCTGCAGTCACTGATGAATTATAACCTCAGTCACCTACACAATCACACCTGTATATGCCAGACCAGACCTGTGCCACCCAGGGTCTTGCTGAGTCCCCTCCCCTCTCAGTAGCCAGAGCTCCTGAAGTCTCACTCATTCCCTGACCCCTAAAAACATTCATAGCACTCAACACCTATCACTACCACCACCTCCACTTATAGAAAATACCTCACAAAAAAAAGAATGTTAGGGCCATAAACAAATCCAATCAGAAAACAAACTTTTTCTGGCCTTGAACCTTCAAACTGCCCTAACCCCCCTTCTGTACCCCTCCCGGCTCTGGACTCATCTCCGGATGAATCCATGCCCCTCTCCTCATTAGGAATTAGGAACCACAAGAGGCTTAGCTGCTCCACCTGCACAAACGCTGAATGGGTGCTGTCATTAGCAGTGTTCCCTTGGGAGAGGGATTACATCAGCTCCAGTAAGAGCATCACCCTCTGGGGGAGGAGCAATCACAATGAAGACAGTGGCTCACCCCTCACCCCCTCGACACTCCGACCACCCCCCCAACTTTGACACCCATTTCAGAGGTTCAGCTGGGCCTCTTGGTGCCACACCACTTCTTATAGCAAGGAAGCTGATCAATAGACCTGCTAAAGAGTTAAGTATTACCTAGCACTGCACCTTGAGAGATAACCCCAACCACATAGCTCGAGCAATTATGTGGCATGGTTACCTGGAGTCAGGGATTCCCCAGGGACACAAGATGGTTTCAAGCATCAAGGGGCAGACCTGAAATAGAATCTGCTTGCCTAGCACAACAGCTACTAACTCCCAGCACCTGACATCCAAGTAAAGTTGGGAAGAAGCACTAAGATCCTCACTGTTCACTGTGTTCCACTTTCCTAAGTTGGTGGCCAGTAATGCAAACCACTCTTAGACCAGCCCTTGAATGTGCCTGCCCACCTCCTCCAGACCCCATAAGGGGGAGGCTTGCCTCCAAAGAAAGGGTGCCATCCTCTTCTGAGAAGGATGTGGAGCTCTTTTCAGGCTCTGTATCTTTAGGCTGGACCCCACGTAAGTGCAGCCCATCGCTGCCATAGCCGGAGGAAGAAGGCAAGATGTTCACAGTCATGCCACTGATGGATAAATCACTCTGAGAGGTAGGCGGTCTGGGGAGCTGGCGGGGCACTTGACCCACACGAGCAGGCTCTGTGCGGCTCTGGACCCTCGATCGGTCCAGCAGTGATGAAGGAACAGAACCTTCTGCAATCCAGGAACCTGACTGAGGGCTACTTAAAATACTCTTGGTTCCTCCCCCCACACTCCAGCACTCAGAAAGATGGTCTTGATTTCCTGTATCAGTGGAGTAGTCTGTCCTGTGGAAAGTGCTGCTCCCAAATCCAAGCTGAGTATCTCCTTTCTCCACTGCAGTCCCTCCTTGCAAAGGCAGTAGCACAGCCCTGCTGCTGCAGGATGCTGTCCTCGGAAATTCCACCAGTTGGCTCACTGACTTCTCACAGTTCTTTTCTGCTGGGTTATCAAGCAGGCGAGCGATGACCATCATCCCCTCTCCCAGGGAATCCCAGACCCCTCCGGCGACTGATGACTCATTCTCCGACAAAAGGTGAGCGGTCTGGATCTCCTCTTGGAACCTCTCTTTCACCTGCACGATCATCCCCTGATCTCCCACGCCTGAGTTGGGGGCCGAGTCCCCGGGCAGTAAAATGTCTGGGGGAGCTGGCTCTACCCCTCCCACTCCTTCCTCCTTTTGGAGACTCACTGTTAACTTCGTCAGGGCTTCAGCCTCTTCAACGGCTCCAGTTCCTTGCAAGGGTTCTTGCTCACGAGGTGCCTCTGGAGTAGGGGTTTTCTTCCCCCTCCACTTCCTTTTGAACCGAACCCTTTTCTTAGGAGATATGGGAGCCTTCTCAGGAATAGCTATTGAATCTTTCGGCTCTTTAACGCAGCCCAGTGAATTTCCCATTGCTTTCCTTCCTAATCTTGGCAAAAAACGCAGCTAAGCCAGTCCTGGGGTCCCAGAGAAATCCCAACCTTGGCTTCATCGGATTAGATGCACATTTAAAAACACGCACTGTGCCGGCGATCCCTCCAATTCTTCCTCCCTCCCTCCCCGCCTCTCTCTGTCTCTTCCAGCCGCTGCCGATTCAGACAGCCATCTTACAGGCTGGGAGCTGCAACAAGACAAATTCAAAGCATCTCACTGCAGTTCAGAAATCACTTGACCTAAAAGCAGACAGAAACCGGATTGGCTACAGCTTCCTCTCTCCAAATATGAGGTAATTGGAGCACTGCCCTCAGAAACACAAACAGAAAGCAAAAAGGAGCTGGAAACCATGGGAGGGAAGGATTTAGGGAGGGCGGGAGGGAGGGAGGGGATGTAAGAGTAAATGAAAAAGGGAGGGGAAAGAAGAGAGGCCACGAGAGAAGGTAACGTGAAGAAGGAGGAGGAGAAAGAGGGGGAAAGCAAACCAACGGCTGGTACCAATCAGGAAGAGAAGGGCTGAGAAGCACCAGGGCTGAGGACGCCACAGTTATGGCCCCCAGACTGTGAAGGGAAATAGCTTCCAACGGCTGCACCAGGATGTCCAAAAGAAAATAGCAAGCAGGAGTAACAACCTCAGTTTTTTCAGGGCAGAAACGAGAGCCTAATCCTCTAGTTACAAAAAGAAATACAAACTTTAAAGATCTAGCCTCCTGTAGCATTTATTTCCCTCCTTTTTAGAGAATTCTGTTAATTCTGCTGGAGGAGAAACCTGGAAAACGGTTTTGAGTGTATGGATGCTCAGTAAAAAGGATACCATTTCCAAAGTCAACAGAGAAGCAGCATTTCTGCTGAAAGAGTTGACATGAATGTTTAACAGTAATTATTGCTGCTGCTGACAGCTAACACTTTTTTAGCATTTGTTATGTGCCTTACCTTGTGCTAAGCTATGAATTGTCTCATTTAATTCTGACAGTAACCAAGTGAGGTCAAACTATTATTTCACACTTTACAGGTAAATAAACGGAAGTCTCAGAAAGTTGATTCATTTGCTCAAGGCCACACAGCTTGTAAGTGCCAAAGCCAGAACATGAACTCCTGTTTAAAACTTGTAACTTCAACCCCTCATTACACTGCCTTCTAACTGCAGCAGAGATGGGAGCCTGTACTCAGTTACGTGAAAGAGGAAGAAATCCCACTGTTCTGAATTGGCAACTAGACTCACACTGACCCAGGACTCAAACAAAACAATAACTCTTGCCACTTGGGAATAAGATAGGAAGTCTCTGAAATGAGGCCCAGATGGTTTTTACTCAAATTGCAGAGGGAAGGAAGTCTGAATTAAAGATCTAAAAAATTGGACTCGAAAACTACCCTGCTGTGCCAGTGGGCTCTGCCCACTCCCATTTTTTAGTATGGCGACTGGCAGGTGAGATAACACCACAGCCTGAAGGGCTCCAAATGAAGTGGAAGGTCAGTTGAAGCTATTTATTCTATACCAAAAGGATCCAGACTGAACCACAGAGAGAAATAGCCTGCATAAGCCTACCCACCTCCCCTGGAGACCTGCAAAATGCCCACCCCAAAGGGAAGGCACTAAGAAGCCCTAAAGTCTCGGCTCCTGCGCAGTGCTTCTGAGACCCTGCTGATGCCCCAATTAGCCTCACAACTGCAGGCGGGCTTCTTTCTCCCCTAAGTCTTTCCCAAGGCTGACGGTGAAGCTGCAGCACCATCTTATGGCCATCGTAAACCACAGCAAGAAATACAACAAGGTGGTTAGCGTGGGAGAGAAACCCAATCACACTCCAGGAAATCAGTTTATCAGCAAAAAATCTGACAACACACTATAATTTTCCAAGCAAGCACCAGGCCTGCACTTCTCCCATGAAGAGTGTGAGAACTACGACACTTTTCAGATGCATACCTCAATGCTGAAGCTTGAATTCCGTCCCTGAAATACAAACACATCAAATTCTTGAAAACAATCAACCCTAACTCACGGGCAAGAGAGTCAGCCTCTGGATATGACCGGGGCTGCTGCAGGCTTCCCTTATGGAGAGGCCTGACAGCTGAGCAGATGTACTTCTTTTGGCCTTGCTCTCGGCATGCAGAAGTTCCCAGACTAGGGGTCAAACCCAAGCCACGGCAGTGACAACTCCAGATTCTTAACCCACCCAAGCAGATTTGGTTCCAGGAGCCTTTTCTTTCTTAATTTTCTACATATGTTGGGTGAATTGGGCTTTCATTTCCTTCTGCTCCAAAGGAAAATTGGTCTAGGAGTGGAGGAAGGTAGACCTAGGTTCAAATTCCCAGTTCTGTTAACTTAGTATCTAAGTAACTAACTTGCTAGGCGTCTCAGTCTCCTTACCTATAAAATGTGGATACTGCCACCAACTTCATGGGGTTGGGAGGGGGTTCATGGGATGGTGTCCATAAAGTGCTTGGCTCTGTGCCTGGTCCACAGTAAGCCCCCTTCCTCCCCATCTACCACCGGAGCTAAGAGCTGTGAGGCGCTCCACCACCAGCAGGGTCCTAATGTGATCTTTTCCTTGATTGGGCTCTATGGAGAGTAGCTATGTTCCAAGATCCAAAGTTTAGGTGCTTATTTTCTCTATAGGGGCTTCCACTAAGTTACCCCCGGAACATCTTCTCACCTAGCCTGAGCTCTTCACATATGGCCCGCTGCCTTCCGGGAAAGCAGGATTTCAGGGGCCACCTATTCTTCATGTCTTCTCCTTTGGCTTTTTCTTCTTAACTGTTTACTGCCCACGGGTCTCCCACAGAGACAGCAGGAGTGAAAGCATCCAGAGTGATAGAGCTCATTCATTCATTCCACAAACATAAATGCCGCCGCATCTTCGTGCCAAGCACTAAGTGGCATAAGGCTTGAGTCTCCCCAGCTCAGACCACTCTTGACCTGACTTTTCGGACTTTTAAATTTTCAGAGCACTCCACATACACTACTATTTAATAAACATTTGAAAGTTGGAAAGCTAATTTTGTCAGACTCTGATTTACAAGAACTTATCGTTTAGAAAAACTGTAAATCCTAACATGTACCTTAAAATAGGCTTGAACAAAACCAAGAGATAAGAAATCCTTTTATTTGTAACTCGATGTGTACCCTAAGAAAGTCAGCTGGTCTCTGCACTTCAGTTTGCTCCTCTGAACAATGGGCATAGGAAAATAGACATTACAGTCTACTTATCTGGTCTACCTACCCCACAGCTTTGAGAAAATCATACAATATCTATTCATTTAACAAATATTTATATGACAGGCAAAGAAATAAACAAGAGACAAAGTCCCTGATGTTATTAAGCTCGCATCCTGCTGCAGGATCCAGAAAACAAACACATGAGACAACGGTAGGTGTCACACAACACTGCACACATCATACTGTGCTTCTGAGAATGACCAGCAAAAAGAAAAGTATACAGAAAAAAGAAAAAGGCATACAGTATAGCAATTCCAGTCCAGGTATCCATCCTCAAACCCCCACTTTCCTACAGGCAAGAGGACAGATGTTTACTGCAGCAGTGAATGCCTTCCTCATAGAATGTAACAGTAGACTGCAAATAATCACAGCCGTGTTGCTCAGCGGCATGGGGACCCACTCACATTATAGGCTGCAAATTAGGTATGATGAACAAATCAGGTCCTCCTCCTTTATCAACATAGTTAACATCAAAAACATAGGTTTTTTTTTTTTTTTTAAAGAAAACAGGATATATAGAAGATACTATTTGTGTCTAATATAAAAACAGCAGCCCATACTGCTCATGAATACCTGATCTGTCATAAAGGTACAGAGCATATTTGACAATGACATACACCAACTTCAGGACAGTATTTACCTGGAGGGTAAGAGAACAGAGGAACAAGAAAATTGGCTGTATCTGAAATGTTTTCTTCAGAGTTCCTGTCATGGCTCAGTGGTTAACAAACCCAACTAGTATCCAGGAGGATGCAGGTCCGATCCCTGGCCTCGCTCAGTGGGTTAAGGATCCAGAGTTGCCGTGAGCTGTGCTGTAGGTCACAGATGCAGCTCAGATCTGGCATCGCTGTGGCTGTGGCACAGGCCTGCAGCTGTAGCTCTGATTTAGCCCCTAGCCTGGGAGCTTCCATATGCCGCAGGTGTGGCCCTAAAAAGCTAAAAAACAAAAAATGAAAAACTGAAATGTTTTCTTTTTTTTAAAGAGAAAGAAAAAAAAAAAAAAAGAAACCAAAGCAAATATAAAATTAACGTCTGTTTAATTTTGAAAGTGACTACACACATGAAGATCTGTTATACACTTTTCTGTATTTTCCTGGGTAATTAAAATTTTCATAACTAAAAACTCAAAATAAAAAGAATCCCTCCCATTTAGTTCCCAGTTAGTACATGTCTTTTTAGTTTGTGATAAAATGCACTGGAGGAGTTCCCATTGTGGCTCAGGTTATCATGATTCCTGGCCTCACTCTGTGGGTTAAGGATCTGGTGTTGCCGTGAGCTGTGGTGTAGATCACAGACGAGGCTCGGATCTGGCATTGCTGTGGCGTAGGCCAGCAGCTGTAACTCCAATTGGACCCTTAGCCTGGGAACTTTCATATGCCTCGGCCCTAAAATTAAAAAAATAAATAATAAAATGCACTGGAAACCATAAATCTCCCTATAAGTTACCAGTCTAATCAACAGTATCAAATTTCTAATCTGGAACCAGGCTCTCCTTCAACCAAATAGATCCTCAGGATGACAACCACCACCTACATCTGTATCTACACCATTGTTCTATTTCATTAGTACCAATAACAGAGATGAGCTGTAAGGACTATTTTACTGATCCCCTAACATGTGATAGTTCTCTGCATTTCTATTTGGCTTTATATAGCATGTGCTCTTGGTGGGAATAGCTAATACAGTGACGTTCGCTCAGTAATAAAAGACTAGAAGACCATCACACCCTATCTCAAGTAAGACAAGGAAGATGGAGGTTCTACATGATCCCTTATGAGCCAACCAAAGCACTGCAAGCAGGGGGCTGTTCCCCACATTCCCAAACACTGAGCTAATTAGCAGGCAAATACCAAGACTTCCAGAACAGCAAAGAAAAGTAATTAGTAGTTGGTTGCACTTGGGAAAATACTCTGGCAGCAGAAATTCCCTCTGCAAGAGGACAAACTAGTCATTTAGCTATGCTAAAATAGCAAACAGAGAAAAGTGGGTAGCCAATATACATCTGAAGACAGATTGGGCCAAATCCGTTTATACCTTTCTGTAAAATTAGTAAAACGGCAGACAACAGTGGGCTAGGTCAAAAGCCCTTGAAGTCACAAGGTCTGTTAATAATTATAACAGGTTGCTTCCAATAACTGAGTGCAGACTGTGTACCATCTCCCTTTCCCATACCTCCCTCATTCTATAAATCTCTATCAAGTTTTTTTGTTTGTTTGTTTGTTTGTTTTTGGTCTTTTTGCCACTTCTTGGGCCACTCCCGTGGCACGTGGAGGTTCCCAGGCTAGGGGTCAAATCTCAGCTATAGCCGCTGGCCTACACCAGAGCCACAGCAGCACAGGATCCGAGCCGCGTCTGCGACCTTCACCACAGCTCACAGCAACGCCAGATTGTTAACCCACTGAGCAAGGGCAGGGATCGAACCCGCAATCTCATCGTTCCTAGTTGGATTCGTTAACTACTGCGCCACCACGGGAACTCCCTATCAAGTTATTTTACAGCTTGTCTCTTCTCACTCCCCCAAACTACAGAGTCGAACTGGATTGAATCTCTATCTAGTTCAATTTTGCATCTTCCACAAATTCTACTTAAGACCTTGCTCATAGCTGGACTTCAGTAAATATTTGTGGAATTCAGTTAAACAATACATTCTCCTGCAAACTAAAGCCACAAGAAGATACCACTTCACACCCACTGTGATGTCTATAATCTAAAAGACAGACAATAACAAGGATATGGAAAAACAGGAACCCACATTCACTGTGCTGGTGGGAATGTAAAACGCTTCAGCCATTTTGGAAGACAGTTTGACGATTTCTTTGAAAGTTATACATAAACCTATCATATAACCCAGTAATTCCACCCATAGGTATATATTTGAGAGAAATGAAAACATATGTCCACACAAATATTCATAAACATTATCTATAATAGCCCCCAAATGAAAACAACACCAATGTCCATTAACTGCTGAATAGATAAAATATATGATATATCCATACAACAGAATACTCTTCAGCAATAAAGGAATTAAGCACTGATACAAGCTACAACATGGATGAACCTCAAGAATATTATGCTAAGGGAATGAAGCCAGACACACAAAAAAGCATATATTATATTCCATTTAAATGAAATATCTGGAATAGGCAAGTCTATAGAAACAAAAAAGATTAATGGTTGCCTGAGGCTGTGGATGGGAATGGAGCATAACAATGAATGGCCAAGGAGGATCTCTCCGGGATGATGAAAATGTTCTAAAATTGGATTATGGTGATGATTGTTCAACCCATAAAAATCACTGAATTATACAGTGAAAATGGGTCAATTTTATGGTACGTAAATTGTACCTCAATAAAGTTGATTTTTAAAAAGAATGTATTTTCTTAAACAACAGAATGATAACCAAATGATGTTTTAAAACTGTTAGCTAACTATATGGAAAAGGAAGAAACAGGCTAGAGGGGGCAGAGATGAAAGCTAGACTTCACTGAGCATACCTTGTACTCGTGTTTTAAAATTTCTCTTTCAACCAATGTATATGGTCTATATAATGTAAAATAAAGTTGAAAGAGAACAAGAGCAATCCTTAAAAACTGAAGGAATGTAATAGATTAACAACACAGAAGTTATTTCAAAGGACTTTTTTTTTTTTTTTTTTAAGCTGTACCCATGGCACATGTAAGTCTCTGGTCCAGGGATCCAATCTGAGCCAGAGTTGCAACCTACTTATTAACCCACTGTGCCACAGCAAGAACTCCTTAAATCACTTCAAAAATAAAATTATTTGGGAGTTCCCGTCGTGGCGCAGTGGTTAACGAATCCGACTAGGAACCATGAGGTTGCGGGTTCGGTCCCTGCCCTTGCTCAGTGGGTTAAGGATTCAGCGTTGCCATGAGCTGTGGTGTAGGTTGCAGACGCGGCTCAGATCCCGAGTTGCTGTGGCTCTGGCGTAGGCCGGTGGCTACAGCTCCGATTCGACCCCTAGCCTGGGAACCTCCATATGCCGCGGGAGCGGCCCAAGAAGTAGCAACAACAACAACAACAACAACAACAACAAAAAGACAAAAAAAAAAGTAGCTCTCAAAATAAAATTTGTACATCCTTAGGAGATATACACAAAGGTCAAAAAGAACTGCAAAAAAAAAAAAATCACAAACTTTTCAGTAATGTTGTTAATAATAACACTGTCGTTGTTTTGAATCAAATATATTACACATAATATATACAACTTTGTATAAAAGCTATTATATATACATGATTTTATATGTATGTGCATCCATGTGTTTGTGTATGTGTGGAAAAGGGAATAAGTAATATGCAATACTTGGTTAGGATAAAGATTTTCAGCATAAGAAAAAAAGGATACAAATATAAAATCAAAGAAGTTGAATAAAACTCTGTAATTCTAAATTTGAATCAGAATTACATTATAAATTCTTGATTTTTTTTTTAAAGAGAAAAATGAAAGTGTTGACTAGCTCTGTCCACACAAACTGCCTAAAAATGGTAACAACCCAGTAGCATTCAGATGTTGGTAATAAAGAATTTCAGTTCCTTGGAGAAAGGTGCCATCATGGCTCAGCAGTAACAACCTGACTAGTACCCATGAGTATGTGGGTTTGATCCCTGACCTTGCTCAGTAGGTTAAGGATCCGGTGTTGCTATGAGCTGTGGTGTAGGGTGGAAGGCGTGGCTCAGATGCCACACCTCTATGGCTGTGGCTATGGTGTAGGCCGGCAGCTGTAGCTCTGATTCAGCCCCTAGCCTGGAAACCTCCATATGCTGCAGATACGGCCCTAAAAAGAAAAAAAAAAAAAAATCAGTTCCTTGGAGAAATTGTTATTCCCAGGCCTGAAACAGGAAATATTTTTTAAAAATGTTTGGAACAGCTCAACACCCAAGAAATAAAGGACATTATCAAAGACCATGGGGGTCATGACAAAGAACCCAGTATCAACTTGAAAAAAACGCACTGGCCAGTAATGGAGCTATCTGAGTAATAGGAAGAATGACAGCTGTATTTAATTGATACACAGTTAAGTCTGCTAAAAATCCATGAGTCAGGGGGGATGTGCCTGGGCTGTGGGATGGAAATCCTGTGAAATCAGATTGTTATGATCATTATACAACTACAGATGTGATAAATTCATTTGAGTAATTAAAAAAATGAAAAAAATAATTAAAAAAATAAAATAAAAAAATAAAAATCCATGAGTCACAATGATACTAAGGGGAAAAAATGTCAACAAAGAAACTTTCATTGGTCTTTGGAGAATCTTAGAAAATCAACTAATTATTCTGAAAACTGGTAAAACAGAGGGAAAGATGGAAGCATTTATCTTTTCATCTTGCCTTTCCCATAGGAGCTGTTTCTCAATGTTATGGATGAGGTAAGGTTCTGCTATTCCAGCTAAGTAAAGAAAAAAGAATTACAGAATTTGAATATCAACATCTTGCAACTTCTAATGAAATAATAGAAGCAGCAATGATGATCAGTAGCTGCTAGACTTTTAGGTGAAGAGCAACTAGTGAGTGCAAAATGGATGGATCAGGCTGATGAAACCTGAACCCACTAGTCAAGCCTAACATCATGAGAAGACAGACAAAAAACATTATGTACCTTCTGATGTGTGGCAATAAAAGTATGGAATTAAACATCATCATCCTTGCCTGCCCACCCCGCAAAAGGGAACCTGAAAAGTGATCCAGCCTCAGGTTGAGACCTAAAGCACCAACTGACAGGCAATATGAGAGGGGGATGGAGGACACTGCTAGAAAACACCCAAGAGATGCCACCAGCACCTTTACACAAACCTTATAGGACAAAAGACCTGATTTATTCAACAAACCGTAAGGAGAGAAAAAGAGGAGGGGAAATCTAACACAATGTGTGGACTTCGGATTCTGATTCAAAAAAGCTAATTTTTTTTTTAAATGAGATAACGGGGGACATATTACTACTGCTCAGATATTTTAAGATTTTAAGAAATTACTGTTTTGTTTTGTTTTTTAAAGGGCCACACCCACAGCACATGGAAGTTCCCAGGCTAGGGGTTAAATCAGAGCTGCAGCTGCCGGCCTACACCACAGCCACAGCAATGCCAGATCCGAGCCATATCTGCAACCTATACCACAGCTCACAGTAATGCCAGATCCTTAACCCACTGAGGGAAGCCAGGGTCGAACCTGCATCCTCATGGATACTAGTTGGGTTATTTATCACTGAGCTGCAGTGGGAACTCAGAAATTACTGATTTTTACAGTGTTACAATATCATGGTTTGCTTTAGATGAAGAGTCTTTTTTTATTATTATTACTATTTTTTGCTTTTTAGGGATGCACCCTCAGCACATGGAGATTCCCAGGCTAAGGGTCTAATCAGAGCTACAGCGGCCGGCCTACGCCACAGCCGCAGCTACACCAGATCCAAGCCATGCCTGCAATCTACACCACAGCTCATGGCAACGCCAGATCCTTAACCCACTGAGCAAGGCCAGGGATCAAACCTGAAACCTCATGGGTCCTAGTCGGATTCGCTTCCACTGAGCCACGATGGGAACTCCTGTCCCAGGAAAATTTTAATTAGCCAACTCAGTTTTCACTCTGTGGCCCCTGACTTTCCCTTTGTTGAGAGATTTAGTTGTAGTCAGGGGAAACAGACTCAGTGGACAGATTCCTCTGACCTCACACCTACAAGGAGACCATTGGTCTCCCAAAGTGAGGGCAGGTTTGTGGCAAAAATACAAACAACCTCTCTAAGAACCCCTTAGTTCATAAGGGTGCTGAGGGGATAGCTTCATGAAGGCTCAACAAAGTTTTTGTTCCTACCCTGCTAAGGCATATTTGCCAAATTCACATTCCTGGATATCCCTACATCTGAAGCATGCCTGAGGACATGCTGTGGTTCCACAACAATACACGTTACCTCCACACTTTCCTAAGCCTACTTACACTGCAGATTGCCAACACTGGCTCCAAACCAGAGCCCTGAGAAATAAACCCTGAGCACTCAGAATTGCTCACATTTTCAAGAATCCTGGGACACCTGCTGTTCCGCCGTCACCCAGCAGGTGGCAACGACTCCCCAACTAGGACATCACTGAAGCCACAGCCTCTTTTCCCACCTGCTCAAGAAGGGCTCCCTCTAATCTGTCAGCCTTGTGCACAGCAGTTGGGTACAGGAAAGCTGTCTGAGAAGTAGTTTTGTTTAGCTAAAATGATTCAATAGTAATCCAGACTTGAAAATGATTTGCCTATTTAGTGGGGAACAATAGGAAGGCTTTGTGACCATGTGAACACTACCAAGATGCCATTCTTCTTGGCTGTGATGAGTGCTGCATACAAACCAAGCTACCAAGGTGCTTGCTACAGACTGAATGTTCATGTCCCCTCAAAATTCACATATTGAGCCCTAAGCCTGATGGGATGGTATCTGGAGGTGGGGCCTTTGGGAGGTAATTAGCTTTAGATGAGGTCATGAGAGTGGAGCCCCCATAATGGGATTAATGCCCTTATAAAAAGATGAAGAGACACAAGATCTCTTTCTCTGCGTGCCACCCCAAGGGAAGGTCGTGTGAGGACACAGCAGGAAGATGGCCCTGACCAAGAGGCCAATCATGCTGGCCCCCTGATCTCAGACTTCCAGTCTCCAGAACTGTGAGCAATGGATGGTTGTTGTTTAAGCAGCCCAGCCTATGGTGTTTCATTTCAGCAGCCCAAACTGACTAAGACAGTGCTACAATTAACGAGGCTTATTTAGGGTCATTAGGGACCAGGAAAAGTCTACATCAAAGCAGGATTATAAGCTTTCACTCCACTCTTCAAGAGCATCAAAACCAACATCTCTTCCCATCCCTTACATTCTGAGTCCCTAAAGAGCCAGTTTTGACTCAGTTGAGCAGACTGCTAATAACCAGACTGCCAATGACAGGGCCAAAGCACAAACAACTGAGGAAAAAAAAAAATCCCATTTCATCATGCAAATGATGAGGAAGTTCTGGGTTTACACCGCAACAGTTCTGTCTCCAGGCCAATCCTAATCTTCCTTTCCAGCTCCCACTCTGACCCTCAATCACATCCAAATACGGAGAAGGAAGGCTCAGGGTGCGGGAGGAAGGCAGAGCAGCCTCTAGTTCTTTCCAGGCCACGTCCAAACCAAGCAACAGGGACCCCAAACTGCACAGGCCCTACCTGGAAGTGCAAAATAATGGTCCAGATCAGGCCCAGGGTCAGCTTGGGGTTGCCATCTGTGATGTCATCATTGCGAATATTCACTAGTTTCACCTGAAAAAGAAACACAAGCTGGTACTTCAGAACTGTGTGACTTTTTGTTTTGATTTCATTGTTACAGATTTTCATTACTTACATGCAGTTAAGTGGGTTTTTGGGGGTGTGCAGTTCTGACACATGAATAGATCTGTGTAACTACCACCACAATCAGGATAACAGAAAAGGCACATCAGCCCAAAAAGGTGATTTTGTACTGCCCCTTTGTAGTCAAACCCTGCCCCTTCCCACTAAATCCTGGCAACCACTGATCTGTTTCCAGTTTTGCTTTTTCCAGAATGTCATATAAATGGAATCACACAGTATGTGATCTTTTGATACCGGCTTTTTTTCACTCAGTATGACTGTGAGATACCCATCCAAGTTGCCGCATGTAGCAATAGTTTGCTCCTTTTCGTTGTGGAGGAGTATTCTATTATACCCACACATTACACTGTAGTTACCCACTCATCTACTGAAGGACATTTGGGTTGCTGCCAGTTTGGGGCAATTATGAATAAAGCTCCCATATTCACGTACAGTTTCTTATGTGAGCATATGTTTTCATTTCTCTATGGCAAATTCCTAAGAGTGGGATTGCTGGGTCACATGGCATATGTTTAGCTTTATAATAAACTGCCAAACAATTTTCCAGCATGATCACACCATTTTGCAATCCCACCAGCAAAGCAACCTTGCAGGCACATAGTATTGTGAGTTGCTTTTCAATTAAGTCATCACAGCCCTGACTTCTTTTTTTTTCCCCCTCCAAGGTTAAGAGAGAGACCTTCGCCTTGTCCCTCACTGATCTCTGGCCTGCTCCCACCTCTGTTTGTGCTCCTTTGTCGCAGACATCCCCACCTTCCCAGGCCTTCCACAGCATCTCCTTTACTAATAAAATCTCATTCCAACAACATGATGTACAGAGACACACAGGACCTCCCCCTACTGGGTGAGCAACCATCCCTGTGTGCTAGAAACGGAGGGGTTTCCTGAGATGTGGGCCTTTCAGGGCTAAAACCAAGAGTGTCCTAGGAAAACCAGCCTGTTTCCACCTCCACCCCTGTGAGCCTCTGTGGTACCCTCCCAGAGTTCTTGGTCAAGTGTAGCAAGCTGTCCTTAAGCTATCCTCTTTTTTTTTTTTTTTTTGTCTTTTTGCCATTTTCTTGGGCCCCTCCCGCGGCATATGGAGGTTCCCAGGCCAGGGGTCGAATCGGAGCTGTAGCCACCGGCCTACGCCAGAGCCACAGCAACGCGGGATCCGAGCCACGTCTGCGACCTACACCACAGCTCACGGCAACGCCGGATCGTTAACCCACTGAGCAAGGGCAGGGACCGAACCCGCAACCTCATGGTTCCTAGTCGGATTCGTTAACCACTGTGCCACAACGGGAACTCCGAGCTATCCTCCTTTTAACTCTTCAACTGAACTGAAATCTTCATGTACTAAAGAACCAACAACCTCAAACAGACACCTCACTTCTTCCTTACACTACCGGGACCAGTGCTGTAGCCTGAATGCCTGTGTCTCTCCAAAATTCATGTTAAATCCTAACACCCTATCTGAAGGGAAGTGGAGGTGGGACCTTTTGGGGGTGATTAGTTGTTGAAGGATGGGATTTGAATCTTTATAATTGAGACCCGGGAGTGCCCGTCGTGGCGCAGTGGTTAACGAATCCGACTAGGAACCATGAGGTTGCAGGTTTGATCCCTGGCTTTGCTCAGTGGGTTAAGGTTCCGGCGTTGCCGTGAGCTGTGGTATAGGTCGCAGATGTGGCTTGGATCCCTCGTTGCTGTGGCTCTGGTGTAGGCCGGTGGCTACAGATCCGATTCGACCCCTAGCCTGGGAACCTCCATATGCTGCGCGGGAGAGGCCCTAGAAAAAAAAAAAGGCAAAAAGACAAAAAATAAAATATAATTGAGACCCGGAAAGCTCCCTTAACCTTTCCATCACGTGAGGATACAGCTAAAAGGTATCTGAACCAGAACCTCACCAGACACTAAATCTGCCTCAATCATTTTTGTTTTCTGTTTTTTTTTTTTGTTGTTGTTGTTGTTGTTGTTTATTTGGCCACCACTGGCATATGAAGTTCCTGGGCCAGGGATCAGATCCGAGCCACAGTCGGGACCTAAACCACAGTTGCAACAACGCTGGATCTTTAATCCACTGTGCCTGGCTGGGGATCAAACCTGCGTCCCAATGCTTGCAACACGCCACCGATCCCATTGAGCCACAGCAGGAACTCCGATCATTTCTGGGGTTTTTGTTTTTTGTCTTTTTCTTTTTTTAGGGCCGCGCCCATGGCACATGGAGATTTCCAGGCTAGGGATCAAATCAGAGCTGTACCCTCCAGCCTACGCCAGAGCCACAGCAACGCAAGATTGGAGCCGCATCTGCAGCCTACACCACAGCTCATGGCAACGCCAGATCCTTAACCCACTGAGCAAGGCCAGGGATCGAACCCACATCCTCATGGATACTAGTCAGATTCATTTCTGCTGAGCCACAATGGGAGCTCCCATTTCTGTTTTTTATAAGTCACCTGGGCTGTGATATTTTGTCACAGCATCCTGAATGGCCAAGAACCAGGGCAAGTCCCTGCCCTCTTTTGTATGTCAGTCTATTGTGTACACTGGCAGTGGGAGATGCTGCCTTCTGGTCTCTGTGCAGGCTCGCTAATCACTAATGGCACAGACCTGGGAGTGAGCAATCTCAGCCAAGCCCGCCCTCAGTCCCACCTCTGAAAACAGCTTTTCCCTTGTGTTGTAAAGCCAGCCTTCCTTGCCCAAGCCACCCTCCAAACTCTGCCAACCATTCCCTGGTGACTTCATACCTAACCCCTCCCTTTTCTACCTCATCTTCTACGGGCTTTCTTGGCAATTTCAGCACTCATCCTGATGATCCAACTATCACCCCATCTGCATAATTTGTCTGCCTTCCAGAATCTGATGGCTTTCACTTTCACTCTGCTTTAGACACCCACACAGCCACACATTGGACCTCACCATTGCCATGAGCTGCTCCAGAGTTCTCTCTGCCCTTCTCTGTGCCCACTGTTCATAACTGCTCACATTTTTATTCTATCCTAGTAACCAATCTATCTCTATCGTTATTTTGATTTCTAGCTAATCAATTCTTCTCAGTTCACCTTGCCCATTAAGGCTCTCTGCTTTCCTCTAACTCTACACACACAGATTTCAATGCTTCTTCCTCTAATACTTTAAACACTTTGGCCTCCAATTCTCCTACCACTTTTCATTTCTCAATTTATTTCAACAAATGTAATTAAGTACCAATTATGGACCATTCATTACGACAGGTGATGAAAATAAAAGTGTTAAGTAAGATCACATTTCCTGTCCTCATGGGACTTATGATGCATTGGAGCAAACAGAGAAATAACAACAAAAGTAACAAGTATTATATATAAGCAAACTGCTTTGGGAGCACAAAAAAAGAGAACTTCCCAAGTTAATGAGAATTACTGATAAGAGCGACAAAAATGAACTAACTCCAAAACTATGCATACCATTTCATGTCATTTTGACCGGTGCTGTTGCCTGGCAACTAGAACTGTACCACATCTTTTCCATACAGCTCTCTAAGCAAATGAACTCTGACCCCCTCATCCATCTTCCTCTCTACCACAAACTCTCTCTGTATCTTTAACCCTCCCGGGATCTAAGAGGCATTTTTCTTTTCTTTTTCCAAAGAAACTACACAGGCCGTGCTCTGGGTCTCAGCCCTCACTGGACCTGGTTCCATCAACTAGGAATCAGTAGGGGGAAGGAAGGTGTGTGGGAAGCAGCATGGAAGGAGCATTGCACAAATGTGAGGGCACCTGGTTCATGGAAGTCTCAGCTTCGATGTGATTCGGGGCAGGTCATTTCTGGGTTTCCTTTCACATGAAATGTGAAGGCTGGACCAGCCATCTCTAAGGCGTCTTCCAGGGCAAACACACTCTGACTCGAGCTCCTCCTCACTCCCATTCTCAGCTTTTCCCTCTTCACTGGCTTCTCCTCCCATGTCTAAAAATGAGTTGCCTTCCTTCCTCATCTAGGGAGGGAAACATCTTTACTATGTTCTAAATACTCTTCTGCTCCATGGGGACTGTTCTCTTAAGTCACAGCTGAGACCTTCCCCTCGGCCCTGACGTGTCACTTAACAACCCTGACCATCCCCTCACCCAGTTCTCACGATGATGAGCACTGGTTTTCCCTCTTCCTGGACGACGTTCCTTTTCCCCACCTCCTGGGCTGGTTTATTTTGCCTCTTCCCTTGGACCTCCACCTAAGGTGAGTCACTCTTCTGCATCTTCTCTTCTCTAGGGCTCCCCCTCTCGGGCCACAAGCTCCATGTGAGGATTTCTAAATGATCTGCCCACAACACAACTGCTCACTAGCAATCAAGACTCAGAACTGTCAGCCAGATTTACCAAGGACTCACCAGGGGCGCTGAGACCATCCCTAAATAGGGACCCGAAGCCAACATTCCCTGGCAGGATGGGGAACACACAGGACACCCTTACCTGTCGCTGCTTTAGGAAGTCCAGGGCAATCTGCACGTTCTGCAGCCTGTGAAATCGCATCCTGCCCTTCTCCCGGGGCTGTAAACAAACACAACGAAAGGGATGTTAATTGCAGCCATACCAGTTTACAAACCCCTTTCCTCTTTCTTTTCCAGGACTAAGAGACTACAAAGATTTCCTCTTGGTTGAAGCCAGCTGTGGGAGCATGACACAAAGCACCCCTCAAGGGCAGGGCCTGTGTGTGTTTTCACCATGCTTGTCGAGGCCCCACCAGGATCCCCGTGAACACATAGCACCTTTGGCTACAACACTGAATTAGTGCCACAGTGTCTCTACAGGTGCTTCTGCATCCATACATGGCTTGATTCTGCATGTGAGGTTCATGGAGATGAAGACTTGGCTCTCTGGCTCCCAGAATCACAGGTAAATGCTACTGTAAGGGAAGGGTAGAAAGTCCTAAATTCATATTGCATAGGAATGGACAGAGCCAACCTTACTATAAACCTGGCAAAAGAAGCTTGAGGTAGCTGATTTTAAAATAGGGAAAGAGGAGTTACACATGCTCAATAAGCAAGTGAAAAGATCTAAAATGGGAGGCAGAAACCAGCAATAAACCTATTTTCTAGGAAGACAGGTGTCAATGTAAGAAAGCTACCCTTTACCCCAGTATGAAATACCCAAAGCAGACAAGACCTTGACAGTGTGGGGCTATTCGACATAGTACTCCGAAGAAAGGTATTTCCTCTAGTCGCTCGCCCTTGGATAACATACAAGCCATGCGGAAGGCCCACCTCCACCCAGGGCCTCCAGTGGCCCCTGCCCATGGCTCAAGTCCTACCCAACCAAACGTGCATCAAGTTTCCCCAGTGAGTACAGGCAGGGATGACTATCTACCCGGGAATGTTTTCCCTGCTCGCTTTCCAATATTGTTTTTCATTTTACTAAAATTGGGACTAAAACATCACTCTCACTAGATTACACCCAATTCATTTGTAAAGGTCAAGTTGGTACCAATTAAAGGCTGATAAAATACAAGACAGCTCCGTTGTGCTTACATGCACAGAGGAAACTGCCCCAGACAGTAACAGGTAAAAAATAACCCAATGCATGGAAAGACAAGGGTGGAAGCATCTCTCTGTGGTCTCCCAACACTTCTAAATAACCCTCCCAAACCAGGGTCAGCTACAGATGGGTTGAGGCCTCACTGTGTAACAGGATAACTTTATAAGTCATACTTTAGGAAAAATCTTTTTAGCAACAACCTCATCTCAGTCATTGCAGCTAAACTAATTGTGAGTATGGCTTAGAAGATGACAGGGCCTGTGAGAAACTAAACATTCTAAGGCAATGAGGAGGGAAATCAATGGAGTGAAAAGATGACTTTGGACACAGAGAATGGGAATACTCCCTAACCCTTATTTCTGAAGAAAGATCAGAGGCTCTAGTTTAGAGTCTGTAAGCAGAAAACGGCCCTTGTACCCACTCTATCTTTGCTCCTATGTACTTCCCACCAAAAATACCCTTAAGAACATGCAAGTTAAACCTCTGTCCTCTACAGCACCTAGAGGTGTTATTGACCAAGGCAGAGAATTTCCATGCAGTGAGTGGTTTGCAAACAACAGGCTGTTTTGAAAGCAAATGACATGGTGTGTGGTGACAACCTAGAGGCCAGAAAGGCGGAGAGAGAGTCCCTGTTAGTCTGCAGTGTGGAGTCAAGAGCAATTAACTGTCATGCTGTCGCGACTAAGCTTTCACAATTCTGCAGTCTGGACTCAGACAACACAGCAAGGCCACCAGAAAGTCATGGGTCTCTAGGTCACAAAGGGACCTGACACTGCCAAACACCAATCTTCGTTCTGTGCTAGCCACTCTCAGATAAGCAAAACAATTCCCACTCCAGGATCATCTAACAGTGGCAAGAGGCACAATTAGTTTTAACCACTTTCTTTGGGATCCAAATTCCCAGGTAGACAAGGAAGAAGGCAATTGGTAACCGAGCTCCTTGGAGACCAAGAGAACCCCAAACTCTCTGGTGGCCCTGCAGTGAGGCTGGGATGCTGGTGTCCCCAGGAGGACCTACTACATCATCATCATCTTCCTCCTCCTGCTCCTCGCTGTGTGTGTGGCGCCAGGAGGGCATGCTCACCAGACGGAGGGTCTTCAGCCCTGCTGGCTCCTTTGACCACCAACCAAGACAAAGACACGGCAGAGTAACAGGAAGTTCGCAACACAAAAATGAAAAGGAAATGAATGCAGAAAAAAAAAGGTGAAAATAAATATGAAAATACCCTCCCACCTCCACAAAGATGCAAAACCAAATCAAGACCACAGCAGATGGTTGTACTGAACACTTCTTATGTTGAAACACAGCTTCAGTTCTTCTTGGCCACCCACCTTCTCTCTCTGCTTTTGTGAACCAACTCAGGGAGAAAGGGTGATAATAACCATGAAAGTGATATTTGGATGGTTTCTGGTGAAAAGATAATATTCCATGACTATCCCCATAAACACCTATAAGTTTTCAAAGGCTAGGAAAAGAAATTAGACTGCACTGGTTTTAACCTGTTATAAGCAATATCATTGAAAAGATTTTTATTTTTCATTGAAAAGATTTGTATCTTTTCAATACAAAATCACTACATTCAACAAATATACCAGCCAAATTGCCCAAAATATAACTTTGTGGGCATTGAAAAGTAAAGTTCAGCACAAGTGAAATTCTGATTACTTAAGAGATTTATAAAAGAGGACCAGAGAAGAACTAGAATTTATATGTACTGGCTGTGTTAATAAAGGCATCTATTAATTTTAGGCCATTAAAAATTATAAAATTAATTCTATTTCTAGGCCCAAAAATGTGAAACCAAAACAAAGGGCCCAGGGGAAGCCAAGCCCCAAACCTAGAAGAAGCTATCACTTATAGAGTGAAATCCAATATGCCAAATTCTGCTCTTGAAACATGACAAACATGACAAACTGAGAATTCACCAAGGCAGCAAGTGTGCTGGCTCCATGGGCTCCTGGTGCTGGGGCCTCTCCAGGGCACTCCTCCCTCACAGGCGTTTCCAGGAGGCAGCCCTGGCCTCTTCTAAATGAAGAGCATGGTGTCTGCGAGGCTCCAGACAGAGTGGGTGCTGCACAGGAGCACCTGCTCCCATTAGGCTCACGTACATGAACAACGAGCCCACAGTGGGGTTGTGCTGATCCCTCACACAAAGGGAGGATAAGGACTATCATCCGAGGAGCCCTCAAATAGGTAGGTGCTTCCACAGCCATGCCTAATACATTTGGGGAGGAGGCAGGTATAGCTGATTATCCAAGGAGCCCACATGTACTGCATCTGAGGCTATGATCAGACATCACCTTCAGCACTTCTCCAAATCTGCGAGAGACAGTGAATCACAGCAGGGAGAAAGTGAGGTGATTTGGGGGAAAAAATGACTAAACACCTGGGCTTTTAAAGGTAAACTTCAGGTCTTTACTAAATACAGAAAATAAAACAATTCACAGAAGGAAAAACAGAAGGAATCTATACAGACTGACATAAAGCTGTAAGAAGAAAAATACATCTTATTCAAAAATCTTTAGGAGTTCCCATCGTGATGCAGTGGAAAGAATCTGACTAGGAACCATGAGGTTGCGGGTTCGATCCCTGGCCTCTCTCAGTGGGTTAAGGATCTGGTATTGCCATGAGCTGTGGTGTAGGTCGCAGACCTGGCTTGGATCTGACATTGTTGTGGCTGTGGCATAGGCCAGCAGCTACTGATCTAATTAGACCCCTAGCCTGGGAACCTCCATATGCTGTGGGTGTGGCCCCAAAAAGATGAAAAGACGAAAAAAAAAAAAAAAACTTTAAATGTGAATCTACTATTCCAGAAATACTAGCATCTATAAATAAAGATCAAGTGAGGAGAAAATATGCAGGTATGAAAGGAACAGAAATGATATCTGATTCCATCGAGAAATAAGAACATACTGGAGTTGTAGTCATGGCTCTGCAGAAACAAATCTGACTAGTACCCATGAGGATGCAGGTTTGTTCCCTGGCTTGCTCAGTGGGTTAAGGATCCGGCATTGCCATGAGCTGTGGTATAAGTTGGCAGCTATAGCTCTGATTGGACCCCTAGCCTGGGAACCTCCATATGCCTCGGGTTTGGCCCTAAAAAGACAAAAGACAAAAAAAAATTATATATATATATATATATGGTACATCAATTTAAGATGGAAAGGAATCATATCATTCTTAACCTGTTAGTCTGAGTTAGAAACAGAGTCCACCAATCACCTCTTCCACTTTTTCTTCCCATATAACACAGGGAGCAGTGACAACCACTGCCCTAACACTCAACAGGATGGACCCCCAAGTCATTAACAGGGCCACCCTGGGAGACCACTCATTAGGAAGAGAGAGAAGCTCACCAGTTTGATGCCTGAGAGGACCTCCAGGAGGGAGATCAGGTTATGGCCATCCCGCAGATCTTCATAAAGATCATTGATGTGCTTGCGGACCTGTGCAGGAGAGCAAAACAGACCAGTTTTAGTTGATCCTGAATTACTTTATTATCTACACAACCATCTCTAGTTCTAGGTAAACACAAATTAAAGAATTTGAAACTGGAAACAATCATAAAATTCAGGAATTTTCAGGTTGGAGTATAATACATATGAAATGGTAGCACTTAAACAGAAGTTTATGTGCGTTTTTTTAAACTGAAACCAGATCACACACTCCAGCCAACCCTGAGCACTAGTCCAGCCAAGAGGATGAGAAGTCTTTATCATCCTGGAACATCTCAGGAATTATTATGGACCAAAATGTGATACCAGAGCCAGTGCTGGGCAGATGAGACAAGCCCAAGTTGGAAAAGCCTTCCAGAGCGCTACAAAGGAAACAGAGATGCTAGCTACCCAGCATCCCATAGGCTATACCTCTAATTTAACCCCTTTCTTACAAATCCTTCTCCTAGTGAATTTAAGAACTATTTTCTTTTGGGGAAAAAAATAAATCCAATTTTATAATTGAAACTATGGAAAAGCAAGTATCACTTGAGAAAAATGTGTGATTAATGTCAAACTGTGCTAAATGCTTTAAATGTTATCTCATCTATCCCTCGCACCTTGAAGATAGGTATTATTATTCCTATTTTACAAATGAGGAAACAAGGTATAAAGACGTTAAGTAACTTGCCCAAGGTCACAAATGGTAAAACTGGCCCCAGTTTAGTCTTCCTGATTTTCAGTCTTTGCCATTACTACTATGCTTTATAATCAGCCATAATCTCATTTTATTTATTTAATCCAAATAACTGCCCTGTAAAGTTTACTGCCCCAATTCCATAGGAGAAACTAAGATTGTATAGCTTCAGGAAGTGGCTTAAGTGACGGATGCACTCCAAGTGTAGTCATAACTTCATTGAGTGACACTCAAACACAGGATCAGAAGACTAGTGGAAATTACAAGGAAGAAGATTTCTTTTCAACATACGTAATTTTCTAGACAACAATAGGGTTACTCTCAGAAATAGTGAATTTCTAGTCACTGGAGTTTTTCGAGCAGAGGCTGGGATACTGGAACTTTTACATTCAAGTGGAAGACTGAACATAAATCTGCTCCAATTGTAATCTTCTAGCATTCTAAACAGATCAGGAATCAAGAAAGACAAAGACTGGAAACACTTCAGTAAACTTCCCAGAAGAGAAAGGACTTGAAGGATTAGAAAATACTTTGATAGAAAGAAAGAGGATGATGGAGTTCCCATAATGGCTCGGAGGAAATGAATCTGACTGGTATCCATGAGGACAGATTCAGTCCACAGCCTCCCTCGGTGGGTTAAGGATCCGGCATTCCCGTGAGCTGTGGTGTAGGTCGCAGACATGGCTCGGATCTGGCATTGGTGTGACTGTGTTGTAGGCTGGCAGCTACAGCTCCGATTTGACCTATAGCCTGGGAATTTCCTTATGCCTCAGGTGTGACCCTAAAAGACAAAAAAAAAAAAAAAGAAAGAGAATGGTAAAACCACATAAGACTAGGTATAGAGGTGGAAATATATAAGATATGCATGTTTGTATATGTGTGTGAAGGAATAAGATGACAGGTAGATAACCTAATTGGAGAAAATGGTTCATGATGAATTAGATAATAGCTTTGAGGTATTTAAAGAGTAATTCTTCAAGGGAACCCTCCTATACTGTTGGCAGGAATGTAACTGGTACAACCACAATGGAGAACAGTATGGAGGTTCCTTAAAAAAACTAAATAAAGAACTCTCAAATGACCCAGCAATCCCACTCCTGGGTATATATCCAAAGAAAACCACAATTCAAAAAGTTACATGCATCCCACTGTTCACACTAGTACTATTTACAGTAGCCAAGACATGGAAACAACCTAAATATCCACTGACAGAGGAATGGATAAAGAAGATGTGGTACAGGAGTTCCCGTTGTGGCACAGCAGAAATGAATCTGACTAGGAACCATGACATTTTGGGTTCAATCCCTGGCCTCGCTCAGTGGGTTAAGGATCTGGCCGTGAGCTGTGGTGTAGGTCACAGAGGTGGCTCGGATCTGGCTTTGCTGTGGCTGTGATGAAGGCTGGGAGCTGTGGCTCCAATTTGAACCCTAGCCTGGGACCCTCCATATGCCGTGGGTACAGCCCTAAAAAGCACCAAAAAAAAAAAAAAAGATATGGTACATATATACAATGAAGTATTACTCAGCCATCAGAATGAAATAATGCCATTTGTAGCAACATGGATGGACCTAGAGATTATCATACTAGGTGAAGTCAGACAAAGAAAGATAAATATCATATGATATCACTTATATGTAGAATCTAATTTTTAAAAATGATAAAAATGAATTTATTTACAAAACAGAAACAGAAATCATAGATTTCAAAATCAACCTGATGGTTACCAAAGAGAAATGTGGAGGAGAGGGATAAATTAGGAATTTGGGATTAATACATAAATACTACTATATATAAAATGGATAACAAGGACCTACTGCATAGTATAGGGAAATCTACTCGATATTCTGTAATAATCTATATGGGAAAAGAATCTGAAAGAGAATGCATATATATAACTGAATCACTTTGCTGTACACTTGAAACTAACACAACATTGTAAATCAACTATACTCTAATAAATTTTTTTAAAAAGAATATTTCTTCAATTTTTCTGTGCTATTCACAATGACATGATACACTTTTTAGTTTAATTTACAATATTAACATATTCCCTCTCGCTTCCTTTTTTTTTTTTTCTTTTTGACCACACCCACAGCATGCGGAAGTTCCTGGGCCAGGGCCTGAACCTAGACCATAGCAGTGATCCCAGCCACTGCAGTGACAACACAAGATCCTTAATCTGCTGCACCACAAGAGAATTCCTCCCATCATTTTCTTAAGTTTAGACGATGAATAAAGCAAAACACTTATCTCAGACTCCTATGATTTGCTGACTTCCACAGTGTAAATACTCTTACCAGTTTCAAGCTATTAATATAATATCACTAAAAGCAATGTTGGGAAAAAATGCACAGTAGCATACCAACATATAGCTATTTCCATCAGAGAGATACAACAGACATAATTAATCACAAGAGTATAGATGATAATAACATGAAGTAAAATAACTACAAAGTGAGAAGTTTTGAATATTTTAAATGTAATTTACTTAATAAGCTTTTATAATTTAATTTTTAAATTTTGTTTTGTTTTGTCTTTTGTCTTTTCAGGGCCACACCTGCAGCATATAGAGGTTCCCAGGCTAGGGGTCTAATCAGAGCCATAGCAGCCGGCCTACGCCAGAGCCATAGAATGCCAGATCCAAGCCACATCTGCAACCTACACCACAGGTCACGGCAATGCCGGATCCTTAATCCACTGAGAGAGGCCAGGGATCGAACCCGCAACCTCATGGTTTCTAGTCGGATTCGTTTCTGCTGTGCCACAATAGGAGCTCCTAATTTAATTTTTTTAAATGACAGTGCTTAGCAAACATCTCATAAAATTCTTGGAAAATTTAATATTTGGCTCTCATGAGCCCATAAAAGTTGGCTCCAGTGCAACAGTGGCTCCAAAATTTCAAGACCCTCAGGTGGGTCCAAGGGTTCAAGCTTGGGTCTGGGACAACCACAGAGCACCTCTAACAGAAATTAGCAGGTCATAAGGGTTGGAAAGGGAATTGATTTGATAAGTTCAATTTTAAATATGCTGAATTTAAAACAGCAGCAAAGGAGCTCAAATGGAAATGTTCTTGAAGCAGCTGGAAATACCAGAATTCAATTTGGGTCAGCTGAGAATTTAAGTTCAGCAGTCATATGCATAGAGGTGCTAGCTAAAGACATGGGAAATGTTGGGCTTTCTGGGTTGGGACAAGAAAAAGAGCAGAGCGCTAAGGACCGAGCCTGAGGGAATAGCCAAAATTAGAAGGCAGGAGATGGGAAAGCAATTAACAAGAACAGGGGGCGCAAAAGGCAGTGAAAGAGGTAGGGAACAAACTGCGAAAATCTAATCAAGGAAGAGATGGTCGCCAGTATCAAATTCTATAGGACAAAGAGATGAGGACTAAGAAAGGGTTTTTGAGTTTTTCTACAAATAAGAGTGTTCTGGGTGAGAATAATTTTCCAAAGAGTGGTGAAATGGAAATCAGATTATAAATGAAAGGGAGGTTTAAAAAAGTCAGAAATTGGGAGTTCCCATTGTGAAGCAGCAGACACAAACCCAGCTAGTATCCATGAGGATGCAGGTTTGATCCCCGGCCTCACTCAGTGGGTCAGTGATCTGGCAATACTGTGGCTGTGGTGTGGGCTGGCAGGTGTAGCACTGATTCAACCCCTAGCCTGGGAACTTCCTTATGTCTCGGGTATGGCCCTAAAAAGCAAAAACAAACAAACAAATAAATAAAGTTGGAAATTATTAAATACGTGATTTTAAGGGTTAAGAAGAGACTCTAATGAGGGATTTATTTTTGATGCCTAAGACCTGAACACAGGGTATAAAAATTGGGAGTGACTATCGAATAATTGTTGAGCAAGTGAGATCATGTTATCACCAGGATACTAAACACCACAGAGGGCTGCAAAGAAAAGGCAGCACTTTGAAATGTAAAGTCAGTTTCACATCCAGGCCCCAATATCTCCCGAAAATTCCAGTTATGTTTTACACCTATGAATAGCAAAATTCAACCACCTTACAAGAGATTTAAATGAGAACTAGTTCACTTTGTTTCTCAGTCTCTGTGTGATTATAATAACCAAACAACTATGAAAACCAGCAGAGAGATAGAGACAAAGGGGAAGGGAGTGTAATGGGATTTCTCTTTTCTGGAAAATTTTCAACAGAGAACAGTAGTCTGTTTCTGAAGCATACCGGACACAGCTCTGCAAAGAAAAGCATAAAAAAACTAGCTAACAATTACCTGTGCTTTTACATCAGAAAATTTTCAAATGCAGGATGGGTTTGGATAGGGCTCAGTTAACATTCCACAATCATGCTGCTAGCAAATGGCCAGGCCCATCAAATCCAGGTCGGCCCCATTCTTTTAAGTCTTGACCTCTTCTGAACATACCAACTTGCCTCTAAAGTTTTCCACAAATGTCTTAAGAAAAAGTCCAGTGGATTAAGCACCAGAAGTATCAGAGGCAACTGAATGAAGCCAGGAGTACTCAGGAATCACCCATATATGTTTCTTTCCAACAAATAATCATGCTACTCTGTCAAGAAGATGAGAGAAAAACTTCAAGGTCCTTGCCTGTTTGCAATCTCTGTGAAAGTCACTATCAAAATTAATTCTCTAGAACTCTCCAAAGAGTATGAACAAATGGCTGAAAAATTCATGAAAAGATTCTCAATATCATTAGCCATAAAGAAAGTGTAAATCAAAACTACAGTGAGATACCACTTCACAAAACCCACTAGGATGGCAACAATCAAAAAGACAGATAACAGATGTTGATGAGGCCATAGAGAAACTGGAACCCTCATACACTCTGGGTGAGAATGGAAAATGGTGCAGCTGCTTTGGAAAACAGTCTGACAGTTCCTCAAAACGCTAAACACAAGTTACCACATGACCCAGTAATTTCACTCCTACGTATATACCCAAGAGAATTAAAAACATATGTCCAGGAAAAAAAACTTGTACATGAATGAATGTTTATAGCAGTATTCATTGTTCACAATAGCCAAAAATTGAAAATAATCCAAATGTCTAAATATTATGCTGAGAGAAGCCAAAGAACCACATATTATATGATTCCATTTATATGAGATATCAGAACAGGCAAACCTACAGACTGGCGGTTGCCCAGGACTAGGGGAGGACATGGGGGATGGTTAGGGGTAATGACTAAAAAGAAGGTTTTTTTTTGGGGGGTGAGGAAAATTTTCTAAAATTGATTGTGATGACAGTTGTGCAATTCTGTGAATATAATAAAAGCCATTGACTTGTATACTCTAAATGGGTGAATTACATGTTATATGAATTAAATCTCAACAAAGCTATTTTTAAAAATTAATGAATGACTAAATTTTGAGACCAGGCCAATCCTCTCGAATCACCATGCATTAATAAGCCAAGGAAAGCTCTGCTCTCCCAATTTTTAAAAGATTGGCTTGAAGTTATAGAAAAAAACAGCTTCCCCCAATTTCTGAGTGGCTTTAACAAAGGGAATAAATTGCACTTCAGTGTTCAGAATCAGAATCTGAGCCCAAAGGGACTTTAAAGATTACTTAATTTCTAATGTTCTTAGTTTACAGAAGAGATAAGTATTGTCTAGAGAAGTTAAGTAACTTTGTACCATCATTTAGCTGGAAAATGTCAGCTCATTGTCTCCTGACTCTGAGTCCAATGCTCTTTCCCTTCACAAGGCTTCCACAGAATGAAGGGTAGAAATGACATATTATCAATAGTATTAAATTATAAGAGGAAGCCCCCCCAGTTCCAAAAGAACCAAGGATTGTCATGTAGAATTCATTAAGACCTACTGAAAACATGAACTAGAAAAACTTTCCTCTAAGACTGTTAAAACACAAGCAGCTCAATTTCCTTGATCCACACTATGCTTGAGGAGCAATAAACAGGTGAGAAGAGAAAGTTTCAAAGAGAAGAACATGTTATTTACGCTCATCTACACTTACTAAAACATACAGGGAAAGGACAGGTGAGCCTGGTGACTTTGGATAGATTTCTCGACTTATAGATTTTTAGACTATAAGAGGGGAATTGCATATTGATTTAACAGCCAAACTGATCTTCCAGGAAAAGCCTAATACTAAAAAAAAAAAAAAAAAAAAAACAACAACAACAACAACAAAACCCACATTCCAGTTGTCACAGACTTTTCTTTCACTCTAGAGAGAACTGTGTTCAAATGCAAGGAATAAGAGCAGGGGCTGGGAATCTCAGTTGGAGTAAGCAGAGTGAGACGGGGAGCAAAAGTGTGAGGCTCTCTGCAGATAAGAATTCCATTGTCTCTGTTTGTCTCTGTTTCGAGAGTTCCTTAAGTTGTGAGGAATCTAACAGTAGCACCAGCCAAGCCAGATTAACAAAGATTCTCTGAGGATGGGGGTGGCTCTAAAGTCCATAAAGGGTAGCTTTACTTAACAAACAGGCACTGATGCTCAGGGAACAGGGCCTTTAAATCCAAGTGTAAGAACCAAAACTTGCAGTGGGGGTTGCGATGCATTCGGGGTGAAATCAAGCTCTGAAAACTCAGGTCCAGGCAGAGGCAGTCACAAACCACCACCATATGGTCACAGTTGGGCAACAAAGGCAACACTCCTCAGCATCTGACCAGCACTACTCTGTCAAGCTCTTAAATTAAACTCTACTGCCAGTCTCCTTCTGACCTTTCTCACAGACATGAATAAGCAAAGGGGTGTGAAAGTACACGCAGTGTTTAGGGAGCAGTGAGCTGTCTCACGTGCCCGCAGCACAGAGGCTGCGGCACTGGAAAGAGCATCCGGAACCATTAGAGCTACTTCCCACCCTATGTTCAGCTAGAGAGCCTCAAAGAGATGGAGAAAAATTGAGAACAATAGTGAAAATGTGGATAAAACTTTTGCTGGTTTTTCTGTTTTTTTTTTTTTTTTTTGTGGCCAAACCCATGGCATGTATAAGTTTCCAGTCCAGAGATCGAACCTGTGCCACAGCAAAGACTGGTGCCACAACAGTGACAATACCAGATTCTTAACCCACTGCACCACTAGGAAACTCCTTGGGATTCTTCATTAGGAGAAGGCCAGTGGCTTCTACATTGTATACATGAATAAAAATGGAAAGAATTATTCCATCTGTTAAATACTTTCCTCTCTATGCACTAACCTCCACCATCAATAGGAACCGACCAGAGAAAGCATTTCTCTTCCTTCTCAGAAGCTCATGCTCTAGGTTCTATCTCATCCTCTCCGTTTTTCTTAAGTTCTCTTTGGGGGAGGGGAATACACTTTTATCAGCTACCAATACCTAGAGGTATGGCAAGGAAAATGTAAATAAAACCTCACTTAAAACTCTAGATTTTTTTTTTCTTTTTTTTTTTTTTGCTTTTTAGGGCCACCCCTAAGGCATATGGAAGTTCCCAGGCTAGGGGTAGAATCAAAGCTGCAGCTACTGGCTATACCACAGTTACAGCAACTCAGGATCCAAGCCATGTCTGCAACCTATACCACAGCTCATGGCAACACTGGATCCTTAATCCACTGAGCAGGGTCAGGGATCAAATCCACATCCTCATGAATACTAGTTGGGTTCATTACCACTGAGTCACAATTCCCACAGATTTCTCTTTTTGATGCTTTAGGCATATGAGGAGAACTCTTCGGTTTTTAGGACTTGTGTTCTAAAAATTAGGTTATTTATATATTTCAGATGCTTACTTTTAAAAATCTTTTTAAAGACTGGATAAAGAGTGTTCTCAACTAATAAAGAGGAATTAATTTGCTTATTCTAGAGCAAACTGTTTCCTAAAGAGACATTTGGAGATCCAAGATATTCTATGTCAACTAAATCTAGAACTTGAGAGGCTTGGTTGTTTGGACCTAACATCATCTACTTGCTAATGGCAACATTAGTGTGGCACATGTGTACTTGGGGGGCAAAGCAAAGGATGCTTGAGTTACACAGAACAGATCTTGATCCCTAATTCTCAGCCCAAAGTTCAGAGAATTCCATCATGGAGCAATGATTGTGGTGGGCATATATCTCTGTGAAATATTCCAAGATGACAAAATGCCACTGGAACTGTAAGGCTAGGGCCAGAGAAGAGATGAAAAAATTGCCAGGGATTTAAGTAAAGCTCTGGCTGGCTTCCAGTTTCTAACAATGCTATGAAGTGTTCGTCTAGTTTCTCCCTCCCTGGGCCTCCTGTCATCACACAGCACTAAGGCAGAGGTCCAACAGGCAACATCAGCTACAAATAAAGAGCACAGAGCCAGAGCATTTGCATTCAACTACAAAATTTAGGGGAACAAGCTGGAGGCAGGATAAATTCAGTTCTATTTGTTAAGAGATGAAGTATGAAAGCAGAGCAAAGTAGGGCATGTTTAAGAGAAACAACTTACTTAATTACTTAATTTTGGTCAGAAGACTCATGATTGGTCCTTAGCTCTATCCTTTGCTAGCTGTGTGTTCTTAGGAAAGTCACTTCATCCTTCTAATTCTCACTTTCTTTAGGTGTTAAAATTGAAAGGATAAAAACACCTTTACCTCCTTCTGGGTGACTGTAAGGATCAAGTCAGATGAGAATGCACTTTGTAAGCTAAAAAGATTACTGAGATATAATTTACTCAAGGTAACAAACCCTTACTGGACACCCCTCACGTTCCTGATGCGGTACGTGGTAGAGACAGCAACACAAGCCCTGGCCCCCAGTGAGCACCGCCAGAGGACAGCAATATGTGAACACTACCACAGTGGTGTAGAATGAAGATGGAGTTGCAATAATTTAGTCCAAGGGAGGGAGGTCAGAGTCTCCGTGAGGGGCTATTGGACCTGGGCCCTGAAAAGTAAGTGGTGATGCCCAGGGCAGAGGAGGCCAGATGTGCATTTAAGGGAGAGAGAAATGAATGAGCAAGGAGGTGCGAAAGTACAGAGTGTGTAGGAAGCAGAGAGTTGTTTCATGTGGCTACAGCACAGGCGACACTGTGGACAGTGCCTGGTTGGAAACAGGTTGTGAAGGGCTCTGCATCCTGGCAAAGCTAGGTATCACCAAACTAGAGGCGACTGGTAAACGCTCAAGAAATTACAGGAAAATAGCACTTCTGTCTTCCTGTCTCTCCCCCTTCCTTCTTTGTCCTAACTAAAAAAATCAGATATAACATCAATCCTTCAAGTTGTAATCTTGCAGAAAGACAAATGCTGCAAGTGCTAGGACAGACACACACAAGGACTACCGGGAGGGCACAGAGGAAAGGGCAGGCAGTCAATTCCATGAGGGAGCCGCAGGAAAATATTTATTGAAGAGAAGTTGTTCAGGCAAAACAGAGCTGAGGAGGTAATCCACACAGAGGGAGCCCCATAGGCAAAGATATGGGGTCATAAAAGAGCATGACAAACAGCTGAGCAGGAGCTTAAGGTGTGTGGGGAACTAGACACTATAAGCCTGGAAGGGGAAGTAGACCAGAGCCAGAGCTGCAGAGGTTAAAAGCACGAGTGCTAGGCTTTAGGTTCCCTGAGTTCTAGTATTTCAGCTCTATCTCCTTCTAGTGGTGTGACCTTGAGCACGTTATCTAACCTCTCTAAACCTCATTGATAAACTGGGATTATTAATAGAATCTCTAGATAACATCACTGAAGAATTAAATGAGACGAACCATATAAAGAACTGAGTACAGAAAGTCTGATTTACTGTAAGCACTCAAAAGACCACTACAACTGGAGTTCCTATTGTGGCTCAGTGGTTAATGAATCCGACTAGGAACCATGAGGTTGCGGGTTCGATCCCTGGCCTTGCTCAGTGGGTTAAGTATCCGGCGATGCCATGAGCTGTGGTATGGTTGGATCCTGCACTGCTGTGGCTCCAGCGTAGGCCGGCAGCTAGATCCGACTGGACCTCTAGCCTGGGAGCCTCCATATGCCTCAGGAAGCGGCCCAAGAAATGGCAAAAAACAAACAAACAAACAAACAAAAACAAAAAAAACCCCACTACAATTATCATTACACTTGTTCTTACAGAAAACTTTATTAGGACACTATTATAGTGGCCAGGTCAAGAGAAGAAGAGGCCCTGATCAGAGCAAAGGTTATGGGGATGGAGAAAAGAAGTCAGATGCAAGCATCTCTCTGAGTTGGAAGTGACTGGCTAGAATTGGTGACAGGGCAGGACTAAATACAGGATGATGCCAGGTTCCTAACGAGGACAGCTGGGTACACAAGCACAAATATTTAGCAATCTGGGATGTGCTGAATATAGACTATGTCTAGTAACACGCAGATGATACATGGATACAGGTCCTTGGCTTAGGAAACAATGCAGGAAAAGGCTCCCTCGTTACTGCCTTATCTATAGTTTGTAGCTTGAAAATCACCCTTACCTGCACTTAAACCAACGGCCCTAAGGAGCCAAGTCTGATTTTTGTAACCATCTCCCCAACTGCAGTTTACTGAACCACAGAGACAGACACCTGACCCATGGAGGAGGAGAAAAACCCAGCCAACCAGACTGTGTTTGTGTCTTTAGAATCAAGAAGCTGCAGGAACTTAAACCACCATTTGATGGAGAGCTGCCAGGGCTCATACACAAGCAGTGGGAGAAATGAAGAGAAGCGAATGTAGGAGACTTATAGAAAGAAACAAAAATGAAGAAATACAAGGCCTCATAAAGAGAGACAGCAAGAGTAGCTGCCCTATAAAGTTTAGTTTTCATAAAGCTCGGTCACAGCCAGACACCAGATTCTGGAGGTCACCCTGTAGCCTCTTCTACTTGTGCTTCCTTGCATTCTATACAACCAAATGATCCCTGTGGCTCACACAGATGAGGCTGCCAAGGAATACAGAGCGAAACAAGAGAGTGGCCAAGGTTAGGATCTGAAGAACGTCAACCTGGAGGACTCATTCAGAGGAAGAAAAGCCAATGAAAGAGGCAAGAAAGGAGTTCCTTTCATGGCTCAGTGGTTAACGAACCCAACTAGGAGCCATGAGCATGCGGGTTTGATCCCTGGCCTCGCTCAGTGGGTTAAGGATCCGGTGTTGCTGTGGGCTGTGGTGTAGGTTGCAGATGTGGCTCAGATCCTGCGTTGCTGTGGCTGTGCCAGTGGCTACAGCTCCGATTAGACCCCTAGCCTAGGAACCTCCATATGCCATGGGTACAGACTTGGACAAAAAAAAAAAAAAAAAAGGCCACACAGAGAAATCAAATGGCAGGAAGATAAAACTCGGCTACTGGATACAGCAATTAAAGGGTCACCGGTGACATTTCCCAGAGCAGTAATTACCATAACTCACAACTGTAACTTAAAAACTTAGTTTTCAAATCTGCCTGCCACATTAGTCACACTGTTTATCCTTAGGTGAGTTTGTTGATGTTGCTGTTGTTGTTTTGGTCTTTTTAGGGCTGAACCCATGGCACGGAGGTCCCCAGGCTAGGGGTAGAGTTGGAGTTGTAACTGCTGACCTGAACCATGACGGAACTCCCTAGGTGAGTTTTAATATGCCTCTGCCTTGGGTTTTCCTCTATTTAAAAATAACAGTAAGATCTCCCTACAACCCTAGCCATTCTGGAAGTGCTCTGTATTTTAAACTATATGGGGGTTACACGTGTGTATACATATTAAAAAAAATCATTAAACTGCTCATTCAAGATTTATGATGTACTTTAAGGGAGAGAGGTCAAAATCCCCTCTGCCCCATCTTTTTTTTTTTTTTTTTTTGGTCTTTTTGCCATTTCTTGGGCCGCTCCTGCGGCACATGGAGGTTCCCAGGCTAGGGGTCGAATCGGAGCTGTAGCCACTGGCCTACGCCAGAGCCACAGCAACGCGGGATCCGAGCCTCGTCTGCAACCTACACCACAGCTCACAGCAACGCCGGATCCTTAACCCACTGAGCAAGGCTGGAGATCGACCCACAACCTCATGGTTCCTAGTCGGATTCGTTAACCACTGCGCCACAACGGGAACTCCCCCTCTGCCCCATCTTTTACACAGTAAACAGATTAAGAAATTTAAAAAGAAAGAGGCTTATAAAATAATATGTTAAGTTTGTTGCAAAGTGTCCTTGGAATCCCAGGAATCGCCCCAGATATCCTTAACCTCAAGCTCCTTAGGCAGTGGCAGAGGTTACTGTCCTCACCAAGAAACTGGTCAGTGAAAGTTTCCACACTATTAGGACTATGTTACATATTAACAACAAAAAGTGGTGTGTATTTCTATCAACAGGAGCATGTGGCCAGAAGTCTGAACTGTCTGAGAGAAGGGATGGACAGATCTGGACCAGGAGCAGCTGGAGGGGCCAGGGGGCATCCACGAAGGGGTCCTACCTTCATCAGGTGCTTGTTGACCCACTTGGTGAACGTCTTCTTCTGCACGCGGTCCCGTTCATCTGTGAGGAAACAAGGAGAAGGCACTAATTCAGCTCGACCCAGCAACAAGTTTGCCTGCCACTGCCTTGCCCACACCCAGCTTCTCCAGGGCAGTAGAGACAGCATCTTGTTGTTGGGACCTGTCTGAACTTTTTCTGTTCTGACCATGCTGTCACTTCACACCTTAGAAAGAATCATGTCATGGCCAAGTCCCCGCTGCATCACAATCCTCTGGGGGGCACAGTAATTCCTTGCTCCACCCCCTACCTCCCAAACCAAGCAAGCTCCAAAAAGCCATATGAAAACAAGCTCCATGTGAAAACCACCAGCAGAAGGGTGGTGTGGCCTTGACATTCAGGCCACCCACTGTGCAGTGGGTAAATCTCACCCTCCACACACCGGTCCCCTTGGTCAATGCTCTCCTCCCTCATCCAGCTTCCTCCCCAGCCAAAGCCACCCCCTTTGCCCCCCTGCACATGTCTCCCTCCCTTCCTTCTCCCAAGTCTGACAGAGCCCCAGACTCTCCCTCATTCTCAATTATTTTCACCACTTTAACAGAAACATTACTGTCAACACTCGACAGACGACTGCACCAGAGGCCTGACCTGCGGAGGACTCACTTTCCACCACCAGCACCTCCAGACCACTGAGCCATCAGTCGCCCTCCTTTTCTATTTATTCAAAGTCCATGCCCTCCCCTAAACCATCTTGTTCAAATCCTTCTTGCCTCCCACCCCCCTCCCCGTGGCAAACCCACCTTAACCTCCCCTGACAACTTGGTTTGCACTTACTGTCTCCATGGGTGTCCTCTGACATCACCCTCAAATCACTTCAACACCTACACTGACAAGGCCCCTGCGCCAGCTTCGTCCTGACCTTCATCTCCAATTCATGTCCAGCCACCACCACGCCACTCTCTGGGCCTCAATCCTTCTCCAAACATACCTTTAGCTGTCATCTTTATCCGTCTTTCATACCTCCTCATCATTCTCAACCTTCAGTCACGCCACTCTTATTTTACCCTATTTGTTAAGAACATCTAAGAATATCCCAGTCTCTGCTAGACAACATGGTTAAGCAATTTTATGGGTTTTTTTAGGATCCTGCATTACAGGCCAATCAATTACATGAACATTCCCTCCTGACTTAAGCATTAGGATGAGAGAACACTGCAGTGTCTGGATTTAAGACGTTAATGCTTTAGCATGGAAACTCATTAGGGAAGACGAAGAGGAACTTCATTACGCAGACCAGCAGATTCCAAACAGCTCAGACGCTGAAAGTTTAAGTTTTAGGTATGATTCTCTACACGTAAATCCTTCATTTAATTCCAGGACCAGCAAAGACTGTTCTACCTGAGCCAGAAGGTAGAATTTTAAGAAGGTACCCTTATGTGAGAAGAAAACAATCACAGGAAAGGTGATATTCTTTTAGATGCTTCTTATAAACTCAGCCCCACTAAAGGCTATGAACTGACAACAAAGAACCCAACAGCTCACAGGGAAATTCTTAGCCAGAACATATTGAGGCATCGATTAATCATATGAGGGTTGCTTAATTAGAAGGATTTAATACTTGTTTTCAACTTTATTAAGACGACTACTGGGGAGTTCCTGTTGTGGCTCAGTACGTTAAGAACCTGACATAGTGTCTGTAAGGACGTGGGTTCAATCCCTGGCCTCACTCAGTGGGCTAAGGATCCAGCGTTGCCACATGTTGTGGTGTAGGTCACAGATGTGGCTTAGATCCGGTGTTTCCATGGCTGTGGTCTAGGCCAGCACCTGGAGTTTCAATTCAACCCCTAGCCTGGGAACTTCCACATGCTGCAGGTGCAGCCAAAAAAAAACAGAAAACAAACATATGAAAAACAAAAAACACAACTACTGGTCACCAAGTTACCAATGCCTACCCTCCTTATCTTCAGTCTGACTAGCAGAGATGTCCCTTCCTGTAACCTAGGCAAGTTCTTCCACCACAAATATGGATCCCATTTCTTCCCTTCTCCTTGAGAAGCTTCACCCAACAATCACCCCCAGCTTGCATATCTTTACTCCCTCTCTTTTCCACTTAGCTTCCTGAACAAGTGTGATGCTGGTGCTCCCTGCTCCACTTCCTCACCTCCGGTTCCACCATGAGACCTGGCTTCCAGCCCTACAAACTCACTGCAACTGCTCTCCCCACAATCACCTAACTGCCGACCCAGAAGACACTGCTGAAGCACTCCTTTATCTTTTAAACCCACTCTCCTTCTTGAATCTGCGACTCCATTCTACCCTGGTTTTCCTCCTTTCCCTTTGATTGTTCCTTCCCTTCTGCTCACCATGTAAATGTCACTCACTCATCCTTAGCCCTCCTGCCTTTCATTTGTATTTTATGATATCCATGGCTCTAAACTGGGGTTTCATAAGCCACCTAAAGTTCCATGCAAAATTTTTTTGGGGTTATAAACATCATGGGATGAAAAAAAAACTATAGATTTTCCAAAAAAAAGTTATTAATAGCTGATCTCTATGTTCTCCCAGAATCATTTAATCTACTTCCATGGTTTCAACTGTAACCTCTACATGACAATTCCCAAATCCTTATCTTCAGCTCAGGCTTTTATCCTAAATATCACTCTCACATGTCCAATTGACTTCTAAAAATCTCATGCTCATTTCAAACTCAACTTGTCTAAAAACAAACTCTTGTCTCCTTCCCTGCTTATAATATTTTTCCCAGCTACAGTCCACCCGTTATGATCTGAATGTTAGTGTCCCCCTAAAATTCATATGTTGAAAGTCTACCACCCAGTGTGACAGAATTAGGAGGTGAGACTTTGGGAGGAGACTAAGTCATGAGGGTGGAGCTCTCATAAGTGGAATTAGTGTCCCCACAAAGGGACCCCAGAGAGCTCTCTAGCTCTTATGCCACCATGTGAGGGTACAGTGAGAAGACAGCTAGCTGTCTATGAACCAGGAAGAGGGTCCTCATAAGACACCAAATCTGTAGGGCCTTGACTGTGGACTTCCCCACCTCCAGAACTGAGAAATCAATGTCCATTGTTTAAGCCCCTCAGTCTACGGTTTTGTTACAGAAACCCAAACTGACCAAGAGCATCCTCCTCAAGGCTGCCAGCAATCTTTCTGACAAGAATGATCTTGTTGGAATTCCCCTTGTGGCACAGCGGAAACAAATCTGACTAGCATCCATAAGGATACAGGTTCGATCCCTGGCCTTGCTCAGTGGGTTAAGGATCCGGCGTTGCTGTGAGCTGTGGTGTGGGTCGCAGATGCGCCTTGGATCCTGCATTGCTGTGGCTGTGGTGTAGGCTGGCAGCTATACCTCCAAGTGGACCCCTAGCCTGGGAACCTCCATGTGCCACTGGTGCAGCCCTAAAAAGACCAAAAAAAAAAAAAAAAGAATGATCTTGTTACTGTCCACATTAAAACCCTTCAGTGACTCCTTATTTTCCTAATAAGTGTTAACAGTTAATAGTTACCAAGCATCTATTTATATGCCAAGTACTTTACATATTTGGTTCCAATGCTAAACAACCTGAGAGACATTATTTTACTGGAAAGATAAAGCCCAGAGAAGCTAAGTAACTTGCCCAAGATCACAAGGTAAGCTGAAGTCAACTGGGTTTCCAAAGCTTGATGCCTCCACTCAGGATAACATTTAAACTTTTTAGCTTGGTATCTAAGACCCCTTATGATGTGGCCACTCTTCTAACTTCAGACTTGCTGAATGTACAGTTTTGCCCCAGTGAGGCATGTGTCCTCACACTTCCATACTTTGCATTTGCTGTTCTGTGTGGAATGTAGCTCCTCCCTTCCCTGACTGCTCATTCTTCAGCATTCAACTCCACTCTCACCTCCTCCATCCCTCACACACACTGGTTGAGGTGATCTCCCTCTTGCACTTATTACAAGGTATCATAGTTTGCTGGTCTGTCTGTCCTACTCTTCTGGGAGCAACTTAAGACTAGGCCTAGCGTTGGAATGAAAGCCTGTATTTGAGGCACAAGTTCGGTATTCTGACCCAACATAGCTGACAACACAGTCCCAGTGCATCATGAATCATTAAAAAGGCAAATGAGCGAAGAGACTCTGCTTATTTCCCTGAGGCCCACAGAAAAGTGACAAGTAATTCAAGAAGCACCAACCATCTAGAAGTCTTAAAATGAGAGACCTGAGCTGACAGAAAAGGGAACTAAATATGTGGAGAGTGGGAATAGGTCTGGTTCCCTGACCGCATGAAATTTACAATCCAGTGGCAGAGACCAGTATGTAAGCAACTAACAGTAACACCAAGCAAATAACAAACCAGATACAAGCTATACAAAATCATGCTGATAAACAAAGTTAGTTAATTCTGACAGAGGAATAGAAGAGTTCACAAAAGGTGTGGTATTTGAACTAAACCTTCAATGAAAAGTATGATTTTGACAGCCCCAAAAGAGGTTAAGGAATTCCAAAGTGAAGAACAAGCATGTGCAGTGCTGTGGACACAGGATGTGTTGAGGCAATGGTGTGACTACACACAGTGTACAGTTAGCAATGCAATGAGAAAGGAAGGCAGGCAAGGTCGCCTGAGATGGCATCACTCCAGAGAGCCGGCATGAGGAGCATGTACTTTAATTCAGTAGACAAAAGGATACCACTGAAATTTTCTGAACCAGGAGTTCCTGTTGTGGCTCAGCAGAAAAGAGCATCCATGAGGATGCAGGTTTGATCCCTGGCCTTGCTCGGTAGGTTAAGGATCTGGCGTTGCTGAGGCTGTGGTATAGGCCAGCAGCTACAGCTCCGATTCGACCCCTAGCCTAGAAACCTCCATATGCCCTGGGTGCAGCCCTTAAAAAAAAAAAAAAAAAAAAAAAAAGGAAGAAAGAAAAAGAAAGAAGAAATTTTCTGAACCAGAGGGCATTCCGAAAAGATTAATTGGCCCTGGACTGAAGGCCAGAGTGCAGGAGACACACTAAGGTAGAAGACACTAAGATAGAGGCCTACTGTGACAGACCAAGAAATCTAAGAGCAGCAATTGGGCAGAGGCAGCTGGAATATAAAAGGGCAGGCAGATCCCCACGACAACATAGAGGAAGAAACAATAGCTCTTAACTACTGACTAGATGTTAAGGAAAGAAAGTGTTCTAGATAATTTTAAAGTTTCCAGTCACAGTAACTGGGAGGAGTGGTACCTGAGCTAAGGAACACCAGAGGCACAGACTGGGTGAAGGTGGGCTGGGTAAAGGGGGAAGAAAATGAGCTCTTAGCAGGACTTTCTTGCAGACAGTTGGAACCCTAGGTCTAGAGTTCAGAAGAGCAGTCAGAATTAAGGATAGATTTGATGCTAACAGTTGATAACTAAGGCTGTGGGAGGTAGAAGAGCCCACCTATTTCAACAAATCTTCCTAAATCACCACTTTGCTCATATCACCCTTCTATTCAAAATCATCTAGTGTCTATCAGAAGACCAGAGGCTCAAACCCAAGGCCTTTGTCTGCACTGTCCTCTACAACCCTCTGAAATTCAAGTCTAGTTTGGGGGGGGGGGTTGTTTTTTTTTTTTTTTTTTTTGTCTTTCTCTCTTTTTAGGGCCACACTCAAGGCATATGGAGGTTCCCAGGCTAGGGGTCCAATCGGAGCTGTAGCCACCAGCCACAGCCACAGCAACTTGGGATCCGAGCCACATCTGTGACCTACACCACAGCTCACGGCAACACTGGATCCTTAATCCACTGAGAGAGGCCAGGGATTGAACCTGTGTCCTCATGGATGCCAGTCAGGTTCCTTAACAGCTGAGCCAGGAACTCCTCAAGTCTGGTTTTTATTCACTATGTGTTAGGTGGCTGGAAGAGATAAAGATAAGACAATGCCTCTGACCTGAAGGAATTTACAGTCTATCTACTCTTCCAATTTTATCTTTAGACTCACTCTCCCCTGCATGACTCAACTGCAACCATTCTGATCTCACTGTTTCCAAACATACCTCACAAATTCTTGCCTTTGTTCATCCATTTACCCTCCTGGAATATCTAATTTAAAGCCTCCATTCAAGGTCCAGCTGGAGTCTCATTTCTCCCTTTACATCTTTCTGGTTATGCCACCCCTAGATGCCTACAGATGCCCGCGTTTATTTAATTTACTTGGCGCCCTGAGCATATAAAACCTACTATTAGGTATCTCTATATGTAAATCACATTTCTCTATCTGCACTTTAGCTCTTTGTAGTCAAGAACCATCTTTTAAATCTCATTAACTATCCAACATTTAGGACAACAGTAAGCACTCATTCATTTAATAAAGTATATTACAAGAGAGAAACCACTATGTGCCAACTTTGTATCTATAAGAATACTTTATGATGGCATTTTCAAAGTCAGACTAAGAAATATTCTCAAGTGACAATTAAAAGACTGCTTTTCAGTGGGGAGCCGAGATCTCCATTCGGATGTCTCTTCTAGAGTTAACAACTTTTCTAAATTCTTCTTGCCACACACAGACCCAAGAGACTTCACACCCCTTAATGTGAGCTCAAAGAAAATGCCATGGGGAGTTCCCTTCGTGGCTCAGTGGTTAACGAAACTGACTAGGATCCATGAGGATGCGGGTTCAATTCCCGACCTAGCTCAGTGGGTTAAGGATCTGGCACTGCTGTGAGCTGTGGTGTAGGTCGCAGATGCAGCTAGGATCCCAAGTTGCTATGGCTGTGGTGTAGGCTGACGGCTGTGGCTCCCATTGGACCCCTAGCCTGGGAACCTCCATGGGTGTGGCCCTTAAAGGAGAAAAAGACAAAAAAAATAATAATAATTCATCTGAAGTCACATGGTTAATAAGTAGTAGAATTGAGATTCAAATCCAAGTCTGTCGTGAACTTTAACCACCACATTCTAGTGTCCCCATGAAATTACTAGAAGGCAACACAATATAGTCCTATATAATGCAGGGAAGAGGTAAACTAGAACTATAATAGGGACTCACAAGAAGCATCTGTCGCCAAAGGTTGCTGAAGGCTTAGAATGTCTCAATGAGGACTAAGACTTGAGGATTTAGGGAAGTAATAAGAGATTTAGGGAACTCGAGAGATTTCAGCACAAAATTAAAATTTTATGTTATTTCTTATGAAAACCTGAACTCTGTTACTGATAATTCTTTGTATTACTGGGAATCAAAGAATACACGACAGAAGTTAGGAAAAGAAATAAGCCAGGAGTAAACCTGGTGGCAAAAGAAAAGAGCCACAGAGATGGAGGGAGAGGCTTATGAGAAGGGAAGAGGGAGAAAAATACAATAGCTTCTATAGTGTTTAATGGAGTATTACATCCAGAAGAAATTATATACCCCACAGATATAATGAGATACAGAAGTTAACTATCCTCAAAACATCACCTTAGGAGTTCTTGTCATGGCTCAGTGGTTAACGAATCCGACTAGGAACCATGAGGTTTTGGGTTCGATCCCTGGTCTCACTCAGTGGGTTAAGGATCCAGTGTTGCCATGAGCTGTGGTGTAGGTGGCAGACGCAGCTCGGATCCCGTGTTGCTGTGGCTCGATTAGACCCCTAGCCTGGGAACCTCCATGTGCCATGGGTGCAGCCCCAGAAAAGACAAAAAAAAATAAAATCATCTTAAAGATGAAAGAAATTGAATCCCAGATTTAAGAATTTAGTTAAGGTTACACAGGGGCAGAATGAGGTCTATAACTTGGATTTCCTGGCCTCTGCTTTGTGGTTCTTTCATTATAAGACACTCATCTCCCCTTTTAGAGCTTGAGTTTCACCTATTAAATGAAGAGTCTGGACTAGATCAATGGTTCCCAAACATCAGTCTGTGAACCAACCATGTCAAAATCAGAAGGGGAGCCAGGGTTGGGCTAAGTGCTTTAATAGCATAATGACTGTATGAGTTAGGGTCTTTTTTAATCTCCTTTTAACAAATGAGGAAACTGAGGCATAGAAAGTCAAGCTATTTTCTAGTTCTTGCAGCTGCTAAGTGACAGAGCAGGAGCCCCACACAGACAGTTGATACCAAAGTCCATTTTCTTTACTATTAGGCCACATGGTAATTCCAAGGAATTAAATGGAATACAAGGAGCTAAAAAACGCTTTTGCCTGAAACTTTCAATAAAGATTCTAGACTTCCTTATACTTTTCTGTTGATTATAGAAAAGGGGCTCTTTTATCTCTAAGCATTTTTAGATGCAGAAGCATTTTTCTCTAGATCTCAGGGAGGAAATCTCAATGATACCAGAAAGATAAAAAGCTAGACTACATGGCAATAACTGACTAACCATACCACTCCTTCTCCCCCAAACATTACTATGGTACCAGCTTAGCTTGTCAGGAAGCACTCAACTATGTGGCAGTCCTGGCCCAGCAGTCAGGAGACAGGATCCAAACCCTGGCTCTGCTACTCCCCTTCTGAGATTTCTTTGGTGAGACACTTGAGACTCTTGATCAAACCAGGAATCTCAATTTCAGTGAAAATCTGCCTCTTTGGGAACTGAGACTACAAATCCAAAAGATATCAGTAGTATTATCAACACTGTAGTCCCTAAACTTTCACAAATGATTTCACAAATGAGTGCCTTGTTCCAAAATAAATTAGAAAGCCTAACATAAAGTCGTTAGCTTTTTATTTTGCTAAATAAAGACATCTTAAAAACAAACTACCACCTGACAACAATTCTTTCATAAAATAATGGATATTTTAACATCAAAAAAGTAGGAAAAGCAATTTTAGAATAAAGGACAGTTCTTTAAATAAGTTTGGCTTTATGAAAGGCATGCTACATTTTCCTTATCTTCTTCATTTTACCAAGGATTGATGACCTGATGCTTCATTCTAGCATCAGTCTGTGCACCCTACAGTTTGGAAGCCAAGGAAATCTAAGGCCAAAAAGGCTAGGCCACTTGCTCAAGGTCACAGAACATTATTTAAATGAACTCCTCTCCTTTATCAAGAGAGAGCTAAGCTGATTAAGACTTTTCCCAGCCTCCACCTCTCTTTAAGGTCCCCATCCCCAGACCACCTTCAAGCGTTTTTCCCTCCTCGAGGCTGGCAAAAGATAGTATATGTAAGAGAATTAGCAATCAGCCCCAAAGAGGAAACTTGGGCCAAGACTCCACCCTGCCCCCCTCCCACAATCCTGTCTGCTCAGACAGAGGTGGACTCCAGAACCAACTGACTTCTCCTAAAAATATGCCCCGGACTTTCAGAACTATGTGACATAATTTAAAAGTGGTTTCCTGATACAGACAGACTCTTGAGCATGAATTCAGTCTCTATAAAAAGTTCCACACCCAAAGCTTAGGCTCTTAACTGCCAGTCATTACAAGCTTAAGAAGTTCCCCAGGAAGTCGGGCACTCGGTCTCTCCCATTGCACAGTTTAACAAGCCCAAAGGCTGTAACGCCTCCAAGGCTTCAGAGCCCATGTGCTCCTATGAGTCAGTGAGAGCAAGGGCTATTTGGGATCCTCAGGCCCAGGCAAGGAAAAAAAACTTCACATACTAACCCATACAGCACATGCGGCAAATCAGGTGGGTGTTGAACTCGTGCTCATCTTGGTAGCAGGGCCACATGTCACCCAGCGTCTGCTGACCCCGCCTAAAAGGAAGGTGTCCCAAAGAACTTCCAGCTAGGAGCTTTGTGCACCCCTGTAGCGCCTCACAAAAAGGCTGCGAGGTGAACAGGGCCGTGCGATGAACACAGAGGCAGCAGAAGTAGAGAAGTGGCTCCACCCACCACTTCCTACTGACCTCCTCCCTCCCCTTGAGGTCAGAGAGGAAGCTCCTCCCAGGGGCACTTCCAAACTGGGTCCAGGTCTTCATGCAAAAAGCATCCTATTCAAAAGTGGCACCAACTCAGTATTTTCAGACCAACAGCAGCATGAGAGGCGGGCGCTTTGGATACGAAAGTCTAGCTGAGTTATTAAATGTGTAAGCCTGGGCAGGTAGAAGCCGGTCTCTGGGTTACCCTTCACTTGCGGAGCAGAGGCTTGTGACTGGTGAATCTGAGACAGTTGCAGGAGAGCTGGTGAGGTAAAATGGCTCACTGCCAAGTCAGGAACAGTGCATCCATTGCCCAATGACCTATTCCTCAGGCTTGCCCCTCCTCAGACTGAAGTCTTTGTCAAGTATTGACTGAGAAGTCCCCACAAACAGAGCAAGGCCATACACTGTCTGCTGCCAATGGATTCCCAGATTCCAAAGGAAGCTTCATGTCCCAAAACTTACAGCTGCCCAAAAAATCACAGTCTCTCCCCAGTGGTTCCACCTACAGCACAGCCCCAGCCAGCCACTAGGTGGATAAAGCACAGCAGATTTCATCAGCTTCAAAAATACTGTTTGCTTGTGGCTCCATCCTTTCTCCTCATCCAGCCAGGAATGTCATCCCAAAGTCCCTTACCTCTTCCCAGACCCTCCCATTTTGTCTCTGCGGTCAATGTACTTAACTCAGCTTGCCAGAAATCCCTTTATCCTTCAGTGGAAGTCTGCTTGCTTGTTTGTCCAACTTGTTTTCTGAGTCTTGCCTAATTGTACCAGACACTGGAATGTTGAAGGAACACAATGAAAGGCTTTTTCATTCAGATGGCCCAGCCCATCAGTGCTTCTTCTCAATTCTGACACAACCAACCAGGGGACAGAAAAAGCCAAGCCTCTGTCGATGTCAGGACAGACGCTCCGATCCGTCCCCACACCACTCAGAAAGGCCCCACTGCAGATAAGGGCCTAATCACTGGCCCTCTGCTCTAGCTCCCTAAATAGAACAACTTCTTCAGGCTAATGCTACTTCCAATCCTGTTCCTGAAGACAGGGAGGGAGGGGTAGCACCCAGGAAAGCAAGTTTCCAGAGAACAGCCCAAAAGACTGCATGTGGGGAAAAAAAAAAAAAAAAAAAAAGATAAACACAAGTTTACCTAGCAGGCCACTCAGTTTAAACAAGCCCTGTGACCTGCCTCAGTTCCCTGACAGCTTCCTTACCCCCTACTGGGCATCACTTCCACCTACAAACTGGTAATAATCCTGTTACCACTTACTAATAACGCAACAGCTGACTTGATCCCTCCTGGACTAAGCTCCCAGTCACTCCGATAACCTGTGACAGCTCTACTCAGTTGATTCCTCTTATGAGGGTCAGGGTCCTCCTAGAATTTATCTGGTCCAAGGAAAAGAAATGTATAAGAAATAAGGAAGAGAGAAGAAAAGGGAATAAAGATCTTCTGATTCATATTTAGTAAACTTTTCCTTTATCAGATTTAAACCTCTTGGGTGGTGGGACTATCTTTTGTCTTCCTATCACAGTCTCTGACACATTTAGAAGGCACACAAATAACCCAAGCTAAAATTACTAAGCAATAACTACATTGAAATTAGTTCACTAGCAATGTGCTAAACACTTTAAATATCATTTTAATCCCAACAATTCTCTAAGAATTGTACTATCATTTCCATTTTAGAGATGAACTTACTTTTAAAAGGTTAAATAACTTGACCAAGATGATATATCCATCTGTCCTGCTCCTAAGCTAGGCCTCCTGCTATACCCTGCCATCTTAGGGCCCTAACCCAGAATAGCTAAACTGGGGTGAGGAAGCTGTATACGGAAGGAGGTAGAATGTTCTTAGGAAGTTATTAAGTATAAACACTTAACTATGGCCAACTGAAGATGTAGGGCGTATCCCAAATGCATATATAAGGCAACCTCTAGAAATACTAAATGATTTAGCAGTCTCCAAAAACCCAAATAATCACTGGGTAAGGTCTGAGGAAGGTGAACCAAAGCCTGCCTTTTTCTTAAACCCCTGACATCCAAGCAGAACTTATTTCCCCTGAAGGTAGTGCAGACTGAAGAAAGCTGGAGGGCGTTTTGGGAACAATGCCAGCCTAGCCACCAGGGGAGAGGCCTTCACTTTAGGATCCTAGGAGGTCCTGAGCCTTGAAAGGGATGCTGCTACTAACAGAAAAGAGAGGACCCTGATGAAGACAGTTGGCTCTTAATCACCCAGAAGAAACCAGCTTGCACGGTGATCATCCAGGCTATTCCCTTCCTTTTTGTCCAGTGTTTAGACATTTCATAGTTCACCAGATGTCCAGAGATTTGAGAGGCAGGAGAAGGTGAATCTGGCAGATCATTAAAATGTTGAATGGAGGGAAGAGATTCAAGCCAATATTTCCACATATGGCTAGAAGTTATTTGAGAATTTACAGGTACTGGCTTTCTGACAATAGCACAAAAAACTGAAGCTATACAATAATTTATTTCCTAAAACATGAAAGTAAACACTATTGAGGATAGTAAAGCAGATGTAGTCTTTCCTAATGTGTTAGACAATGATTCATAATATGTCACTAAATTTTTATACACTTCCACATTGGCTCCTATTCCTTTTGTTTTGTTTTGTTTTGTTTTTTTAGTGCTACACCCATAGCATAATGGAGGTTCCCAGGCTAGGGGTCGAAATGGAGTTATAGCTGCTGGCTTACACCACAGCCACAGCAATGCCAGGTCCAGCCGCATCTGCGACCTACACCACAGCTCACAGCAACGCTGGATCCTTAACCCACTGAGCAAGGCCAGGGATTGAACCTGAAACCACATGGTTACTAGTTGGATTTGTTTCCACTGAGCCACTAGGGGAACTCCTCCTATCACATTTTTAATGATGCAACTATAAAGACAAACATTTATATTTTGTCCCAGGAGCCCATAGGAAAGTGCTGTCTTCAATGACATCTTTTGTTAAGGGGTAAAAAAAGTGTAATAATGATAGCAAACAATTATATAGTCTTTTCATGTACAGAATATATTCTAAGAACTCAAAACAACCATGCATTTTACAGATGAGAAAACAGAAGCTCAGAAAGATTAATGTCACTCTGTTACCAGGGAAAGAGCTAAGATGAAAACACATGCAGTCTGACCCCAGACTCTCAAAAAGCTCTCAACCATAATGCCACATCCAAGTATGGGCCAGATGGTCACACTGACAGAAAATTAGAGACCTTAGTCTTTTTTCCCTTCTCATCCCAATTAGAAATTTGAAGTCCAGAGGAATTAGGTGATCTGTCCAATATTATATAGTAATAAGCAGAAAAGCCAGGACTTAGAACCCAGATCTTCTGACTCCAAGTTTAGGAGTCTTCCTACACGATGCACAATTTAAGAAAAAACAAAAACAAAAACAAAAACCTGGAGTTCCTGTCGTGGCTCAGTGGTTAACGAATCTGACTAGAAACCATGAGGTTGCGGGTTCAATCCCTGGCCTTGCTCAGTGGGTTAAGGATTCAGCGTTGCCGTGAGCTGTGGTGTAGGTCGCAGACGCGGCTCAGATCCTGCGTTGCTGTGGCTCTGGTGTAGGCCAGTGGCTACAGATCCGATTCGACCCCTAGCCTGGGAATCTGCATATGCCGCAGGAGTGGCCCTAGAAAAGGCAAAAACAACAACAACAACAAAAACCCTAAATAAAGAAAAGGAGAAAGACTACATCTTTTTTTTTTATCTCTTTTTTAGGGCCACACCCATAGCATATGGAAGTTCCCAGGTTAGGGGTCAAATTGGAGCTGAAGCTGCCTGCCTACACCACAGCCACAGCAATGCCAAATCGGAGCCACATCCGCAATCTACACCATAGCTTACAATAATGCTGAATCCTTTAAGCCACTGAGCAAGGCCAGGGATTGAACCCATACCCTCAAGGAGGCTACCCTGGGTTTTTCTTTTTTTTTTTTTTTTAATTTTAATTTTTATTTTTTAATGGTTATTTCCCCAATACAATTTTTTTTCTACTGTACAGCATGGTGACCCAGTTACACATACATGTATACATTCTATTTTCGCACATTATCATGCTCCGTCATAAGTGACTAGACATAGTTCCCAGTGCTACACAGCAGGATCTCATTGCTAATCCATTCCAAAGGCAACAGTTTGTATCTATTAACCCCAAGCTCCCCAACCACCCCCCCCCCTCCCCCTTGGCAACCACAAGTCTATTCTGCAAGTTCATGATTTTCTTTTCTGTGGAAAGGTTTGTTTGTGCTTTATGTTAGATTCCAGATATAAGTGATATCATATGGTATTTGTCTTTCCCTTTCTGACTCACTTCACTCAGCATGAGAGTCTCTAGTTCCATCCATGCTGCTGCAAATGGCATTATTTCGTTCTTTTTTATGGCTGAGTAGTATTCCATTGTGTATATATACCACATCTTCCTAATCCAGTCGTCTCTTGATGGACATCTGGGTTGTTTCCAATGTCTTGGCTGTTGTGAATAGAGCTGCAATGAACATGCGGGTGCATGTGTCTTTTTTAAGGAAAGTTTTGTCCAGATATATGCCCAAGAGTGGGATTGCTGGGTCATATGGTAGTTGTATGTATAGATTTCTAAGGTATCTCCATACTGATCTCCATAGTGGTTGTACCAGCTTACATTCTCACCAACAGTGCAGGAGGGTTCCCTTTTCTCCACATCCCCTCCAGGATTTGTTATTTATGGACTTATTAATGATAGCCATTCTGACTGGTGTGAGGTGGTATCTTGTGGTAGTTTTGATTTGCATTTCTCTAATAATCAGGGATGTTGAGCATTTTTTCATGTGCTTGTTGGCCATCTGCACATCTTCCTTGGAAAAATGTCTATTCAGGTCTTTTGCCGATTTTTCAGTTGTAGCCCAGGTTCTTAAATTGCTGAGCCACAAGAGGAACTCCTGAGAAAGACTACATCTTGATTAAAATGCCTAATGCTTTAGTTATTTGAGCAAAAATATATTAGTCATGTGATCATTTGTTTAAATATTTGAGTGTCTATTACATGCTTTGCAAAATTTTATGTACTACAAATGGAGAATGCACAGCTAAGTCATTAATGGAGAAATCAAAATTCAAAACAATCTCAAAACCCTACATCAAATCTCACAGGACAAAATTTAACTAGGATAACTAGGTTAACTTTAAGTGATATGCTGAAGTTTAAGAAAACCAAAGGAACACCAGTCTCTTGGAAAGGAGAAAACCACAGTTCACGTGTGGGGTTTGACCATTTTATAACTTATCTTAGGTTTAATGAGACTCAATAGTGTGATGGATATGCTTTAAAAAAAGGGGCGGAGGACATGGTACATTCCTAGGTTGTACTTCATGTGGTCCAGATGCAGGGATTATAGTTAGTCTTCCTGGTGGAATGCTGAAAGTGGAGAGACCCTTAAGAGATTGAACTGTCCAACCCTTTCATTTTATAGATAAAGAAAACAAGACCTGAAGGGAAAAAAATCTATCTGTTCACAAACACAAAAATTCAAATTTTCTTCTCAAGTGCATAAATAAAGCCCTTTTCCTGTTTACACTACCACTACATGGATATTAATAAACTAAAGCACAGGGCAACTCTATTCAGTTCACTTATACTAAGCACCCACTTTGGACCATACATCAAGCTAAGTCAAGCCCTGTAAACATACAAATGAACAGGACATGGTTCCTGTTAGAACTTAATCTAACCATACCTTAATTCCCTCATTTATTTGTTCAAGTAACACTTACTGACATCTATTTTGTCATAGACACTTGAGAAACTGAGATGAGTAAGAGTTCCTGTTCTTAAAGATCTTACAATCTAACAGAATCTAATTAGTGGGGAAAGAAACAAGCTCAACAAGATGACAACACAGATATGAATAAGAAGTATCAACCGAATGCTACTGGAGCACAGAAGAGGAACTCTTCTTTCAATCAAAGAAAGCTCACTAGAGGTGGTACCTACTTACCTCGAAGGACAAGCATCAGGTGGTCCAGTTGAAAAGAATGCACAGGCATTTCAGGTAGAGATCTACAAGTTTTTTAAATGGTGTTTGAGTACTGAGTGCTTATAAGGCCAAGATAGGAAGTGAAACTAGGGAAATAGGCTGGGGCAGATCATCAACACTCTTATCTCATGCTGAAGAGTTCGAACTTTCCTTTAAAAGCAGAAAGAAAGCTTTAACAGACTGTAAGCAGGAGAGTGACAGAGACAGTTCTGTAGTTTAGAAAGGCCAGTCCGGAGTTCCCGCTGTGGCACAGTGGAAACGAATCTGACTAGGAATCATGAGGTTGCCGGTTCTATCCCTGGCCTCGCTCAGTGGGTTAAGGATCCAGCATTGCCGTGAGCTTTGGTGTAGGTCACAGATGGCTTGGATCAGGTGTGGCTGTGGCGTAGGCCAGCAGCTTTAGCTCCGATTCAACCCCTAGCCTGGGAACCTCCATATGCCATGGGTGCGGCTCTAAAACATCAAAAAAGGCCAGTCTGGCCACAGTTAGAAGACAGACTACGGGTGAGGGGGCAGTGGAGAAGGAGAGCATAGAGAATGTGTGAAACATATTATTTCAACAGACCAGGAAATAAAAAATGAAGATGCAAGCTGTAACAGTAGGAAGTTTAGGGAACAGTGAGATAATACATGTGAATGCAACTGTGGACAGGGCATACTAAAAACTAAAGTTCTAAGTGCTAAGTGAGTTTGTACAGATATAGTACGAACTGTGTATTCCTATATCTTGTTTCCATCTACTGAAGAGATGGTGACTTGGGACACAGTTATAGAAGCCTATATATCTCACCAATGGACTCAACCCCTAGAAAAATCAGCCAAGGAAAGCTAAGGAGTAGTAATTAGTGATTCCTGCCCCATGTTTCTGCTGTACTCCCTTCACCTCTCTACACACATGGCCATGACATTTTCAAAGCAAAAATAATCAGTTTAACTCTCCAAGGGGAATACTAGAATGATAAGGAGTTAGGAAATTGTACAAGGTAATGGAAAGGGAAGTATCTAGTCTAGTGAGGACAGCCTTCAAATATACGCAAGCCTGACACCTAGAAGAGGGAGTACACATCTTCCTTACCGTGCAGTTACATCCTGTTAAACCCAGCATAGGTTAAAAATACCCTAAGTCAAAAATATATTTAATACCAAATAATAGCTTAGCGTAGCCTAGCCTCCCTTAAATGTGCTCAAACACTTAGATTAGCCTACAGTTGGGCAAAATCATCAACGCAAAACCTATTTCATAATAAAGTGCTGAACATCTCATATAATTGATTGAATACTGTACTGAAAGTGAAAGACAGTATGGGTACAGGATGGTGTAAGGGTAACAGTTGTTTACCCTGTGATCACGTGGCTGAATGGGCGCTGCAGCTGCCGCCACTGCTCAGCATCAGAAGAGAGTATATTACTAACGTCACCGGGCTGGGAAAGGATCAAACTTCAAAATGCAAAGAATGATTTCTACTGAATGCATATTGCTTTCAAACCATCATTAAAGTTGAAAAATCTAAGTTGAACCATTGTACCTTGGGGTCTATCTGTATACTTGATCTTCACCAGCCAAAATGTGGCTGATGGGCATAAGTTACAAAAAGACAGCTTCAACTTAAAAAAGAACTTCTCCGTTACCAACATAATGAATAGTCCCTAGGTTGTATGTTCTACAGAGACCTCAAGCAAAAGAAGATTAACTTCTGACAAGGGTAGGACTAGGTAAGAGGCTGAGCTGGTTAATATGTAATGTCCCTTCCAATTCTAAGAGCAATATTTAACCAATTTTAAGAATGGAAGAATTCAGAAATCTATGCAACCATGCTGAAGACCTATTTACTAGAACATGGTATCTTAGAACTGCAGCACTAAAAGGAATCCAGTGGTTTTCAGCTCTGACGGAGCACTTTTCCAAACAAATCTTTCATGGAACTCAACATATGGAACATATAATAATCTGTAGCATAAATCAATTTTATACATTCAAATTTATGTTACTTATTTTAAAGCCAAATGACATAACCAATTGGGTAATTTTTATTGAAACTGGAGATTACTTAATTACAGTTACATCAGCCTCAGGATCTGGTTTACTTCTGTGCTTTGTTGTATTGCAGGGAACCATTTTTTTTTTAATGGTTTATACAAACAATAACAGTTTTACAGTTTGCCTGTAATCTCGGGATAGTACTCAAATAAACTGATAGAAGAGCATGAAAGAATAGCAGAAATATTTGTTTCAAAGTCAAACACCTTCAATATCTAAAAACTATGTACATTCTTATATACACATGACTAGAAAAGTGGGACAAGAAGCACAAAAACTTAGAGTCCACACTAAGCCTATATTACAATATTATCACTTAACAATGTGTTACCCACTCTCTATTATGGACTGAACACCTGGGCTTTGCCTAGAATTTATCAGGCACAGGATCTATGTCTGCACTATGTTCTGCAGTCGTGTACACATTTCCTATTGGGGGAAAAAAGAAGACCAGGCTAGAAGGACAATCTTCATCTTTTTAATCAAGTATACATTTATAAGCAACATAAATATATATACAGAGATAATGGAGAAACTATATATCGGTGATGTCCAACTGGCAGGTAGTACTTTAGAATGTACATGTCATTTTAAACTACATTTTAATGGATAAAATACATCTTAAAATTGAAGTTAAAATGGGTAGAGAACCTCTTAAGTACTTCTATAAAAGTCTTAGAGTCTATACTCTTCAACTGAAAAAAACCACTGCCCTGTTTTTACAGATAAACTAAACAGAGCACATTCCCTATATAACTATTATGTCCTAGAATCAAAGATGTTTCATAAAAATAAAAAACACAATGTATTTTCTTCCTATTCCAATGTATTTATATAGCCATTTATGAAATTAATATTTCTGAAAGCTAAAAAAGAAAGCACTTCAAAGATAGGGCTATGATTTCTAAATTTAATAGCAAATCCTAACTGAAGATGAACTTTTTACAATAGTAATCAACTAGCAGTTTAGAATTGCCATTATCAAAATGCACAGGAAAATGAAAGCAACAGCTTCTGCCTAAAAAATATTTACTTTCTCATTACAATAACATAGTATATAGCGCTAAATAACTCATGCCTGCCTATTCCATTCTTTCTAAGCTAAAATACAGACTTAAATTTCAGGAAAGCCACTTCAGGCTATCTTTTCAAACACACCACTACACGAGCAAACATCTTTCTAAGTGTCTGTCTGCTTTTGCTGATATAGACACATGTTGGGATCTGAATATTTAGTCACAAGCTTTTCTGGGACTTAGTGAAAAGGACTACTAGGGAGTGACTGAATCTAATTCTAATTCTGTCAAGCATTCATGAAGTTCTAATAGAAAGTTAAGTAACAAGTCCCCAAATCTCCAATTTAACTGTAAGATACAAAGAAACAAGTATCTCAACAGGCTGCCTTGAAGGCAGTAAGCAAGTCACAAAGACAGTACTAAAGATGCTAAGATCCAAGGAAGCACAAGCTGGACTTCCCTAGTCCTCAGCTGTGGAGATTCAGAATCAGCTGCACACAGGGCTGATCCAGGCACTAGGTATTTAGAAATCAAAGGAATATAATGTAACGAACAGTCATATGGGAAGATAGATCTGCTACCTTTTTTTTACAAAATTAAATTAAATACCAGGGCCCAAATGCCTGAGGAGAACAGTTAACTTCTTTCTACTCATTGGGATGGCTTGGATACACAGATTAAGTTGTGTAGCTGCTGAGGGGAAAGGAACAGTCTCGAGCCTATCAAAGAGAAGAGAGGCACCTCCTTGTGCCAAGATGCTCCTCAGCAAGAACACCGTGCGACCCTTTCCTCTCACTGACCTTTCCTCCTCTGCCTTTTCTCACCAGAGTACACACCAAGTCCAGAAACTTCTCTAATCCCACAGTTTTCCCACATGTATGCCTAGAGGAGGACAACAGAGTTAGGTAATTTTTGGTAAAAAGAAAGAAAAAAAAAACCCACAAAGATCTAGAAACCACTTGGAGACTTAGAAAGTAAGGCTTGATTCTCTGAGGAAGGACATAAGTTGGCACAGTTGCCACTTCCCTTAGCGTCCAGCCCAGACATCACCTCATCAAACCAGTACCCTGCAGTCAGACAAGCCTCACAGAACAGGAAAGGGTCTAGGCCCCAAACTGGCCCTTAGGGGATCCCATACAGGCTCAGGTCTGACAGCACCCAGCCCGAGTGCTGGCCCTTTAAGGAAACCAACTGGAAGCCCTCGTCATCCACCCCACCCTCAAAAGCCCCACAGCAGATTTCAAGAATCTCTGGCACCCATTACCTGCTCTGCCTCTGGCATATCGCTTCCAGTACACAACACCGGCAATTCCAAGAATGTGAGTCAAAATAAAGATGGCTGGTGGCAAATAAGATGAATCTAAGAGAGGCATTTCCAGGCCCGTCCTTTCTCCTCCCCTGAGTTAGCCACAAGCCCACAGCTCGGCGCAGCCTCTAGATGCCTTTCTCCTGAGGTTACTGCTGTCCCGCACTATCAGCACAGAGGCAGAGGCCCACGGCTCAGTGTTGTCAGAAACTTCCTGGCGGCTTCTCCTCCATCTCGCCTCTGCTGTTCAGCAGGCAGTAGTGGACCGGGACGAAAACTGTACAGTGTGTCTCAGACAAAGCCCAGGAAACAACTGGCCAGAGGGGGAGGGGGAAGGGAAGGAGGAACCAGGAGAGTGAAAAGAGGCGCCTAAGCTAGTGCTGAGCTGACTCAAAGTCTATCTTTGGCATCCTCTGTTCAGCTTACACAAACAAGCCTCAGACCCTTCTACAAGAAGGGAGGCTGTCAGAGGACGTCACACTCTTAACTTTCCATTCCCAGCCTGGCTGGGATGCAGCCAGAAGGAAAACGTCACAGAAGCCCTCAGGAACCATTTGCAGGGAGGAGGCAAAGTACACAAGGATATATGTAAGTCCACGAGTTCCCTGGCACAGTCGGAAGGCAACCCTTCCACACCCCCAACCCGGGAGAAGGAGGTAAAGGAACACCCCTAAAGACAGCATGACATGCAGAACAAGCTCCATGAGACAGCCCTGATGTTAGGTGCGATGAAGATCAGCAAGAAGAGCAAAACTGCTCCAGAAGTGTGTTTTTCAAGAGTCGAAAAATCCACCTGATTTCTACTGGTTGCCCCGGAGGCCATCGGGACACCCAGTGACAGCAGAAAGCAATGCCTTCCACAAAACTAAGGCCTGCCGGCAAATGAAAACTTCACAGGACATTGGAGCAGCGACTGAAAACACTTGAACACTTACCCCATAGAGAGACTAAAACCAAAAAGATTGATAATACCAAGTCCGGGCGAGATGTAAAGCAACTGGAACTCTCAGGTACTGCTAATGGGGGCGTAAACTGGCCACTCTCGAAGCTTCTCTAGAAAACAGTCAGACACATACCAGCGTGACCGAGCAATATCACTCCTAGGTACTGACCCAAGAAAAATGAAAATGTGTCCACACAAAAACCTGTGTGTATGGAGTTCCCCTCGTGGCACAGCGGAAACGAATTCCACTAGGAACCATGAGGCTCCGGGTTCGATCCCTGGCCTCGCTCAGTGGGTTAAGGATCCGGCATTGCCATGAGCCATGGTGTAGGCCGCAGATGCGGCTTGGATCCCACGTTGCTGTAGTTGTGGCCTAGGCCAGCCGCTACAGCTTTGATTAGACCCCTATCCTGGGAACCTGCATATGCTGCGGGTGCAGCCATAAAAAGACAAAAAGATCAAAAAACAAAACAAAACACCTGTGTTTACATGTTTATAGCAGCTTTATTCAAAATACCTAAAAACTTGGAAACAACCCATATGTCCATCAACTGGTGAACTAACAAAGTGTGGTGCATCCTCACAATGGACTCCAACACAGCAATGAAAAAGGAAGAAATTTCTGATACATGCAACAGCGTGGATGAATCTCAAAAGCATTATGCCACACAAAAGAAGGCAAACACAAAAGGCTACATACTGTGTGATTCCACTTACATGACAATCTGAAAAAGCAAAACTATAGGGGCAGAAATCAGATAAGTAGTTGCTGGGAGCTCAGGGTGAGGAAAGGGAACTGATTACCAAGGAACATGAGAAAACTTTCTGGGTGATGGACGTATTCTGTACGCTAATTGTGGTGATGGATCCATGATTGTATACATTTGTCAAAACTCACAACATTGTAGACCTGAAAGGGTGAATTTTACTGTATATAAATTGTATTTCAAGAAACCTAACACATTCAAAGGCTAGAAAGAAATTTGTATAACCTAAGACAAATATGCAAAGTTCTTACTGTACCACTGCCCTCTCCTCATCTACTTTCCTATGAAGAGATAATTTACAAATTGAAGTGTGGACACACAATAACACACAAGACCCAATGGCCAAGAGTACATCTAACATCCAGCACCCTTCACTCAGAGAACAGACACAGCCGCATCTTTCTACCAATCTAGCTCTTTATTTATTTCTAGAGTGCCTTTTACATTATGGTATACAAACACAGTGTATTAGCACAAATAAGCTTTAAAAATGCAAATTCCCTGAATATCTGTAAAGATACCCCCCCTTTTTTTTTTAAGTAAGAGGGAAGGATTTTAGATTTGAACAATGTACTAACCAGAAAGATAATAAAGGGCCCTTGATGGGGGAAGTAATACAATACGAATGCTTTAATCTGGGATCAAGACCATCTATTATTTTGTGCTCACCTACATTTCATTCATCAAATATTTATTGTGTATTATGTGCCAGGCCTGTTCTAGGCACATAGTAGTGACCAAACAAAGACCTTGCTCTCACAGGGCTCATACTAGTAGGAGAACAGAGGAAAAGAGAAAATAAATACAAACAAGTAAATATAAACTAAAGGAGATGAAGAGAAGGGGGCGTCAGAAAGGGTAAGTTTACAGTTATATGTACAGGATGGTCAGAGACAGCTTCTCTAATGAGATGACATTTAAGGAGACCTAAGATTAGGAGTCAACAAGTTATGCTGCCATCTAGAGAAAGGACAAGCCAAAGAAGAAAATGGCAAGTGCAAAGTCCCTGAGGTAGAAGTTGGCTTGGGGTTCAGGGAACATCAAGGAAACTAGAATGGCTGAAGCTGAAAAAGAGAAGGGGAGTGTTAGCAGCTAAGGCCAGAGAGGGGCTGTACGGGCCATTTGTAAAGACTGTGGCTTTTATTCTAAGTGAAATAGGAGACTTTTGGAGGGTTTTGTGTAAGAAAGTAATATAATTTAACTTTGGTTTTGAAAGGATCACTGTTGCTGTTATATTGGAAACAGACTATTGAGAAGCAAGAGTGAGCACAGAGAAACTAGTTATAATGCCTTTAAAATAATCCAAGTGAAAATTGGCGGCTGAGAAATGAGAACTGAGACCAAGGCGTTGTGGTAAAGATGGTGAGATGTAGTCATTATTCTGGACAAATTATAAAGAAAGAGTCCTCAGGATCTGCTGATAAGATTGGATGTGGGTGCGCAAGGAAAGAACAGAGGTGAGAATGACTTCCAGGTTTAAGGCCTGAGAAATTCAAAGGACAGAATTGCTATCTCCTGAGTTGGGGAAGAATACCAGAGAAGCAGAGGGTTTGGGGTTGGGGGGCGCTGGAGAGAAACCCTTTTGGATACATTAACTTTGAAATGCCTAGTGAACTTTGACTATGCCATTGAATACATGAATCCAGAGTTCCAGGAGAGACCCAGACTGTTATTTTAAAGACAGGAAACTAGATGAGATCACTTAGAGGGTAAACACAGAGAGAGAAGAGGTCAAGTTCAAGAACTGAACCCTAGAAACTCTCCAACATTAGATACGGAAGAGGATGAACCACCAAAAGAGGCTAAAAAAAAAGAGAGAACCCAGTGGATCAGGAGAAGAACCAAAAGTGCAAGCTGCCCCAGAAGCCTGGTGCAGGATGTGCTTGAAGAAGTCTTAACTAAGTTGTTAATGTGTCATGATGAGGACCGAGAATTGACCATTGAATTTAACAATGTGGAGGCTGCTACACACTTTAAAACAAGGGCAATTTTAATGGCGTGGCGGAGAAAAGGCCTAACTGGAGTGATTCAAGAGAAAATGGGAGGAATTGGTGACAAAAATAAAAACAACTTTTAGGAAGGAATTTTACTGTAAAAGGGAATAGAGAGAGGGATGTAGGATCAAAAGAAAATTTTTCTTGGCTTGTGAAATGTGATTTTTTTTGCCGAAGATAATAAGCATTAAGGAGGAAAAATTGATGATGCAACCCAGTGGAGACAAAGCCAGAGCTCCCTCTGCAGTAGGGCTTTCTTGTGAAACAGAGCACTTCATTCATTCATTCAATTAAAAATATGGAGCATTATGCTGGACACAGTGGACACAAAGATGACACACCTCTTACTGTAGAGAAGCTCCTGAGCTATGACAGTCAAAGACAGACTTGCTTGGAAGGGAAACTGATACTTATTGAGCAGCTACTAGAAAGCACCTTCACATCTGTTACTTCAATGTAATCCCTCTAATATCCCCTAAAATAATCCCTATTTTATAAAAGAAGAATTGGAGGCTTAGAAAATTCAAGTTAGGAGTTCCCTGTGGCACAGCAGGTTAAGGATCCAGCGTTATCACTGCAGTGGCTCAGGTCACTGCTATGGCACAGGTTCAATCCCTGGCCCAGGAACTTTCACATGCCACAGGTGCGGCAAAAAAAAAAGGAAAGAAGATTCAAATTATTATGCACTTTTTTTTTTAGGGCCACACGTGCAGCATATGTAAGTTCCCAGACCAGCGGTCGGAATTGGAGCTGCAGCTGCGCCTATGCTACAGCCATAGCAACAAGGGATCCAAGCCGAATCTGTGACCTACACCACAGCTCATGGCAACGCTAGATTCTTAACCTACTGAGGGATGCCAGGGATCAAACCTGAATCCTCATGGATACTAGTTGGGTTCATTATTGTTGAGCTACGATGGGAACTCCAAGACACATTCTGAATCTGCTGTTAGAGAAGACGATGAAACTATCCAAAGTAATTTACTCTTCATAAGATCTTTATAAGATGACTCACTATACCTTGGATACACCATTTTTCTACATGTGACAGGTAAAAAGTTTGTTTCCAGCTTTTGTATGTATGCATGTTGAAAAGTAGGACGGGGAGACTGCCTTGTGAAAATAATTTTTTCACTCAGAAAAACTAAGATGGATCTGTGTGCTGTCATTTACAGGAAGTGGTTAGAAGTTGGCAGAGAGAGTGACTAGTTTTCTTTTAGAGATCATTTATTATACAAAAAATAGGCCATCAAAGTCATATTTAGCACCCTCCAGGATATCCCTTGCTAACAGCGAATAATAAGGGCCCCAAACCATCAAAAAGCCTTGGAGAAGCAAGACTCTGAACTTTATTAAGACTTTGGGACCTGCCTTTCTATCAGATTATTGTACTCACAAGAATTTAGGATGGTTACCCACAACCTTTACCCACAAGAAATTTCAAAACAAGGCAATACCTCATAATCACTTTAGTGTCTGCAACTGAGATGAAAGCAAGCCTGTGAAAAAGAAGGCTGTGTGTTTTATTCAAACTGTAATGGAGTTATACTTGTTCTCAAAAATAACTGATACCCATAAGAATCAGAACTTAATTAGGAGTTCTCATTGTGGCTCAGTGGTTAACGAATCCGACTAGGAACCATGAGGTTGCGGGTTCAATCCCTGCCCTCGCTCAGTGGGTTAAGGATCCGGCATTGCCATGAGCTGTGGTGTAGGTTGCAGACGCGGCTTGGATCCTGCATTGCTGTGGCTGTGGTGTAGGCCGGCGGCTACAGCTCTGATTTGACCCCTAGCCTGGGAACCTCCATATGCCGTGGAAGCAGCCCTAGAAATGGCAAAAAGACCAGAAAAAAAAAAAAAGGAACTTAATTAGACACGGACTGAAAACTTAAGACCCATCACAATTAAAATAAAAGACTGAAATCTAGAAAAATAATGCTTACAGAGACACTTTTTTATTTTTTATTTATTTTTTGTCTTTTTGCTATTTCTTGGGCCGCTCCCGCGGCATATGGAGGTTCCCAGGCTAGGGGTCGAATCGGAGCTGTAGCCTCCAGCCTACACCAGAGCCACAGCAACGCAGGATCCGAGCTGCATCTGCAACCTACACCACAGCTCACGGCAACGCTGGATCCTTAACCCACTGAGCAAGGGCAGGGACCCAACCCGCAACCTCATGGTTCCTAGTCGGATTCGTTAACCACTGCACCACGACGGGAACTCCGAGAGACACTTTTTTAAAGAAACAACAAATATAACAGATTTAAATCTTGATGGAGAGATTAATGTATGACTAATAGGACTGAAGCCCTTGGGCTTCTGGGTATGGCAGGTCCAGGCACTGAAACCTGGCCCTGAGGCTTGACATTTGTTTTCTCCCATGAGTCCAGAAGGCAGAGGATGTGGGCTTCATTGAAGCTAATCAGGAGACATGACTTCTATCTCTAAGATTTAGAAATATGGTATTCAGACAACAGACATGCAAAGGCTCAGAATGCGTACAAACAAATTTCTACACACCCAAGAGTCACCAGAATACAATAAAGTTAGGAAAATATCCAAATTGCTTGCTCAATAACCTAGATGCCACAGTACCCGTGGCTCAGTGGAAAGGAATCTGACTAGGAACCATGAGGTTGTGGGTTCGATCTCTGGCCGTGCTCAATGGGTTAAGGATCCGGCGTTGCCGTGAGCTGTGGTGTAGATTGCAGATGCAGCTCAGATCCCGAGTTGCTGTGGCTGCAGTGTCGGCCGGCAGCTACAGCTCTGATTAGACCCCAAGCTGTGGGAGCCTCCATATGCCGCAGAAGCGGCCCTAGAGAAGACAAAAATAAGTCAATAAATAAATACATATATACACACACACACATATATATAAATAATAATAATATCTGTCTTACAGCGTTATAGTGAGGATCAAATGAGTTAATGCATTTAAGGTGTTTAGATAATGGCTGGCATACAATATCTGTGCTCAATAAATACTGCAAATTATCCAGCAAAAAACTACATCTGAGCACAAGACTTCCAAATACTGCTCAGACTGTACAAAACCTTGGTAAACTGATAATTTACCCAACCTATCACCAAAACTACTGAATCTAATTTACCTAATCCCAGTCTCCAACCTGCCAATCCTTCCCTCATTCACCCTGAGATTAATCTCCATAAAGCATGCATAATGACTGGTACATCTTAAATGCTCAATACATGGTCGTCTGCAATTTAATTCTGAAACTTTCAATTCTCCACAGTCAGCAAATTAAGTCCAAAACTCTCTGGCTTTATAGCATTTCCCTCGCTTACCCTGGATGTCAAAGTCCCACTCCTAGGGGTCAGTTTAAACAAGCACTTCCACAGAAGTTTCCCTAGTGACTCCCTCCATCCCAGCCTGAAGTAAACATCTCCCTTGACCTTACGCTTTACATGTTTCTCTCTCATGACAATTAGCACTTTCTACTTTGTAATATAATTGTGTATTTTTACTCCTTCACCAGAGTTTTGAAGCTGGATGAATGTCTGCTCACCTATATAAAATCTCATCACTAAATAACTATTTGTGGAATGAGTAAGTGAATGAATGAATGAACAAACAAAAGAGCAAGAGGATGGGAGGGCCAGGAGTAATGGGGAGCATACTAGAAAGAGCAAAACCGGGTCCCACAAATCATGACGATTCAAGAAACACAGGCATTCCTTGAGAATGCATCTATTTTGACCACAAATACATACACCAGGGTGCAAGTGACTGGAAACTATTCACCTTTTGGTAGGAATAGCTCAATGTGCTCCTCTAGACAGGCCCAGCAGATAACATACACTAACAACAGGTCGGGCCACTTTTAACAGTGAGCTTCCAAATCTACCTTAGAATTTAAGAGAAAAAGTTAAATTATTGATTTAGAAATTCCACTTCTAGAAGTCTCTCCAGATATGGATTCTGTCCAACAGCCAAACTCCCCCCACGGCCCATTCTTCTCTCTTTTTCCCTCTTCCCCCTCCTTCCAGAACTCTACACCTCATATAATCTGTTAGCCAAACCAAGCCTCAAATTGTGACTTCATGGTTTCTAGCTATATCTCTGAACAATTACTTAATCTCTTTAATCTTCAATTTCCCTACCTTTAAAATGGGGATAATAAAATTACCTCTTCACAGTGTTAAAGTGAGGATTAGGTGAGGAAATGCATGGACTATTCAGCACACAGTAAGGACTAAATGTTATCCATTTTTTAAAAAATTAAAACAGGCCCTCATTGCTAATTATTATCATTGTTCCTGAGGCTGAAGATTCCCAGACTGTTACTTGAAAAAGTGTGTCGATAACTATTTTCTACATGAATTGATTATCGCCCCATATAAAGGAAATATAGTTAAAAACTGAAGAATAGGAAAGTCAATTCAATACGTGGTAATTTTTGTTAGTTTGCAGTCTTCATCTGTCTTTGGTTTGTATGTATGCGCTAGCTAAATAAGATCTTATTAAAGATAAGTGGAAACACCAAAAAAAAAATAATAATAATAATTGTTATCATTGTTCCTACCCTAGAGCATTCGTGCCCTAGCAGAGCATCAAGTCATATTTAGTGGCCAATGCAAGGAGGTAAGTCAAAGTAAAGTGTGTGGTATTCAACAGATCTAAACCACCAACTCAATGAATAAAACAAAGAGGGCTTCAGTGGCACAGCTTCAGAAAGGAAAAAGAGGAGTTCCTGCTATAGCTCAGCAGGTTAAGAATCTGATATAGTCTCCAGGAGGATTCGGGTTCAATTCCTGGCCTTGCTCTGTGGGTTAAGGATCTGGCGTTGCAACAAGCTGCAGCATAGGTCACAGGCTTGGATCTGGTGTTGCTGTGGCTGTGGTATAGGCTGGCAGCTGCAGCACTGATTCAATCCCTAGCCTGGGAACTTCCATATGCCTTAGGTGTGGCACTAAAAAGAAAAAAAAAAAGAAAGAGACAAGAATATTTAGTCAATCTTTATCCATTTTACCATTTTTTTCCCCAGTCTTTTTAGGGCTGTACCCACGGCATAAGGAGGTTCCCAGGCTAGGGGTCTAACCGGAGCTGTAGCTACCAGCCTACGCCAGAGCCACAGCAACACAGGATCCGAGGCGCATCTGCGACCTACACCACAGCTCACGGCAATGCCAGATCCTTAACCCACTGAGCAAGGGCAGGGATCGAACCCAAAACCTCATGGTTCCTAGTAGGATTCGTTAACCACTGTGCCACAACAGGAACTCCATTTTTTTTTTTTTGTCTTGTTACCATTTTAATATCACCTCTCTGGGATTCTGACCATTTCCCCTGACAAAAATAAAAATAATAAAATCTATTAAACTTTTTCCAGGATACTCTGAGATTCAGTATCTTAAATAAATGGCGAAAAGAAGATATTAGGATAAGAAGGCCCATATACGGGGGTTGCTTCTGAATTTTGCCAAGGTTGTTATTTTTATCCAGAAATATCTGTCATTCCAAATGAATGCACATTGAAGGAGAGTTAGCATCTTACTCATATCCCATCTAAACACATTTTTAAAGGCTTTTCCAAATAAAACCAAAACAAAAAAATGGTCTCGATGGGAAATGTCTTTTAGTGTGGTCTGGCTAAGAAATACATGATCAACTTCAGTTTTCCAGAGACACCCTGAATATAAGAACAGAGAATGGGCCCACAGCTTACAGAAGGGTCAGGAGCTCAACAACAAGGTGTGCAGGCAGGCCTGAGAATGCCGACCGCAAAATTCAAGGCTCAGAGGAAGAGTCCAGCCAAGATAAGAGGTAGGTAAGAGAGGCCAACTTAAACTATTTACCCATGGAAACCAAGCTTTACACACAAACAAAGAGCTTATTTTAGATCTCTGGGAGACCGTTTTCCAGATCCTGGCGGTAGCTCTAAATGAAAGAGGTGGAACTTGTCCCCTGAAGACAGAGACAGACTTGTCAGCTTCTTTCCACTTGTAGACCCTTGGAGCCTGCTCCGAACCCTAATTCAACACAAGAATCATTTTAATTCATCTCAGGAGAGTCTACCATCAAGCTCTGCTTACCTTCTAAGAAAACCTTCTGTTCTCATGACCCTTTACCAGGGTCCAAGGACCAAAGTCAAACACAACGTGCCTGATAGGATTTCTCCTGGTCATATCACTTCATAATTATGTGACCCTATGGAAGCCACTTAATGTTTCTAAACTTTGGGTTCCTAACATGTACAATATGTATATAAATACCTGTTTCTTAGCATTAAGACTAAATAAGGAATATATTTAAAATATGTAGGGAGTTCCCATCATGGCTCAGCAGTTAATGAACCCAACTAGTATCCATGAGGACACAGGTTCGATCCCTGGCCTCGCTCAGTGGGTTAAGGATCCCACATTGCCATGAGCTGTGGTGTAGGTTGCAGACCCTGCTTGGATCCCCCATTGCTGTAGCTCTGGTGTAGCCCAGCAGCTACAGCTCAGATTGGACCCCTAGCCTGGGAACCTCCATATGCTGTGGGTGCAGCCCTAAAAAAAATAATAATAAAATTTAAAAAAATAAACTATGTAGTACACATCATCTTAGTAAACAGTTTTCTTCCTCAGTCTCACTTTCCTTAAAAATTGCTCCTTAAATCTTACTCATAAACAAATTCCATCTCAGCCTTGGGGATTTTTTTGTTTTGTTTTTTCTTTTTTTTTTTTTTTTTTGCTTTTTAGAGCTGTATCCACGGCACATGGAAGTTCCCAGGCTAGGGGTCCAATCGGAGCTATAGCTGCCGGCCTACACCACAACTGCAGCCACAGCAGTGCGGGATCTGAGCCTCGACCTACACCACAGCTCATGGCAACGCCAGATCCTTAACCCACTGAGCAAGGCCAGGGATCGAACCCAAATCCTCATGGATTCTAGTCAGGTTTGTTAACCGCTGAGCCACAAAGGGAACTCCCAAGCCTTGGTTCCTTTTTTTTTTTTTTTTTGTCTTTTGTTGTTGTTATTGTTGTTGTTGTTGTTGCTATTTCTTGGGCCACTCCCTCGGCATATGGAGGTTCCCAGGCTAGGGGTTGAATCGGAGCTGTAGCCACCGGCCTACGCCAGAGCCACAGCAACGCAGGATCCGAGCCGCGTCTGCAACCTACACCACAGCTCACGGCAACGCCGGATCGTTAACCCACTGAGCAAGGGCAGGGACCGAACCCGCAACCTCATGGTTCCTAGTCGGATTCGTTAACCACTGCACCATGACGGGAACTCCAAGCCTTGGTTTCTTGATTCACCCTGCATTTGCAGTAACCTGCTCTTCAAATACTCAGTAGATCCAAAGTTCTTGATACAAGTTCTTATCTTTTGTTTCTGCTCTAATATATTAAAAAAAAAAGATAGTATTCAATGCACAAAGGTTCACAATAAAGACAAGGGATCTGATTGGTCTATCGGGATTAGTGACAGTTTTCCTCACTTAGAGTTTAATACCCCAGTGACCCCTACTGGACAAAGATAGATGCAGAAGACGGAATGTTACAACCAAGACAAAGAGATTCTGTGCTTTATTGTGGTGAAATTCTCACACACAGGACTTTATTATATAAGCTTGCCTCAAACCCCTTAGACACCAATGGCACAGAAGACAACAATGCTAAGTTTGGTCACCTCATTCCTTTCACAGGAAGTATCATCACCACAAACTGGTTGCCCCAACAGGATGCCCAGTATTCACAGCTTTGTGATGAGTCCTTATAGAGAAAAGAGCAGGCAGGGAAGGGATAGTCACTGGCACACAGCCTCTACCCTCCACCACCCTGCAATTTTTCCATTCCCTGAGCTGACTCACTCTCAGCTCAGACCAGGCGTCCCACCAGCAGTCAGGGCCACTGTGTGTGCCTGGTGAGTAATGCACCCTCCCAACTGCCTCTGACTTAATGAGTAATAAAAGGAAATCTGGGTAGCAGTTTCAATGGAAGAGAACACACACCCCATCCTGGAAACAGACAGTTCCTCTCACCCCCCTGCAGGGACTCTGACTGAATTCCCTCCAACAGCAGCCAGGTGGCAATGAAGGAACAGGCAAAGGCAGACACACCAATGAGTACATAGTAAATCCTTACTCTCTAAAATCTGGGGACCGCAGTTTCTATTCTGGATAAAACCAAAAGTATAGGCACGATGCAGAGCCCAACCCAGCCTACTGGTCACCACAGACTGCTTCTCTAGCAACAGCTCTGCCCAATGGAGACCGCAAGCCAGTCCCCGTATCAGGTCATCTGCTATCATGCAGCTTTATATCGTGATGCAAAGCACTGATGAAAACCAAATCTCAGAGGAAGAGGCACCTCTTAAGTACCTGCCCATCCACCCTCAAGTGCCCAAAGTAGGGAGTGAGGAATAGGACAGTACTGGCTTTTCTGATTAGTGACCAGCACACTTCATATTCAACAACTTCTAAACAGACAATAGTTATAGTTCAGCTTTCTCCTAAAGATAATCCCTGAGCTTCTAACCTCTCAGACATGATGAATCTATGGAACTGTCTTAAACATGCTGGAAATGAAAGGTGCCCTCTGGTTAACTGTGGATTAACCAGAATACTTAATTAAGCATATATTGGATTTTATCACTGCATTTAGCAGTGTGAGAGCTAGACAATGAGGTTAAAGTTCCAGTTCTGCCCCTAGCTTATTATATGACTCTAGCATCATTTAATCACACTGGATTGGTTTGTTTATTCATAAAATGAGTTAACATTCTAGATCTCTAAATTCTTTTCCAGCTACAAAATTCCATAGTTCTGTGAAATATCTAATGCCTAGATTCTACATTAATTGCTGTCAACAACAAACAATTTACAAACCAGTCCCATACTATCCTCTAAGTGATCACAGCTAACTAGGGAAGTGGTATATGTATAAGTAATTATAGCATAAGGCAGTGTATGGTTTGGGAGACATAAAAGCTGGACCTGGAAGAATATGCAGGATTCCACCATCAGAAGTGAGACAAGTAGACACGCTAGGAGGAGAGATGGCACAAGGAAGAAAATGGAAAAAAGAAAAGTAGAAGAGTACAAGTAAAGCTAGAGCACAGGGTTTGTGTATTTGAGAGAGAGAGGGATAAGTTAGGAAGAGTCACTTCTGTTCACCTCAGGTCAAGCACGCAGACTTAAAACATGCACACTATCTCCATTCCTTTCTGAAACCTCAAAAAAAGGATCGTAAAGGAATAAAAATGGCACAAAACCACAGGGGAAAAAAAAGAATGAAAATATCAACAGACATGTGATAAAATGGAGAGTGGAAAAGTAAATGGTCGCTAATTTAAATTTCAGCTTTTTCTTTCTGCTAAGTGCCTGTGCGGGCCTGGGGTCCAGGTAACCGGTGCTAACAAGGACTCCAGAAAGGCTTAGAAACCAGAAGGCTTGGGGGAGGGGAGGCAGAGCTGCAGGGTGAGGCAGAACACAAGCTGGCTGAAGGTCTTCAGGCCAGCCTGAGGTCACCAGTGAGGTGCCTCACTGGAAACAGGAGTATGAAGTGAAGTCTGACAGAATGAATAACAAGACTCTCCCCTTGCTCTGTTGCCCTGATTGGCATCCCCAGATCTCTGGCTGCCAGGCTAATGAGCTCCGGATAGAAGACAGGTCAGTTGGCAACAAACCCCACCAGCCAGCTTTTTAGGCTTCCAATCAGCTTTTTTAGGGGCTAACTCTTAATCATGAAGATCACCCAGAAATATCAGATATGAGAGAATCTCTAACATGAAAGAAAGAAACTAAATGAACAAACAGAGGATCTTGAAACAAAGAGAGACGATACTGGAAGCAGAGGACAACATTGAAGGGGAGTGGTAATTAATATCCTCAGAGAGCCCTAAAGGCAATATTGCCATAAAACCAGAGCAAGTATATTAAAAGGAATATTCAGAGAATAAGAGGGAAACACTTAGAAATAAAAAACATGACAGGAGTTCCTGTTGTGGCGCAGTGGTCAACGAATCCGACTAGGGACCATGAGGTTAGATCCCTGGCCTCACTCAGTGGGTTAAGGATCCGAGGCGTTGCCGTGAGCTGTGGTGTAGGTCACAGACGCAGTTCGCAGTTCGGATCCTGCGTTGCTGTGGCTCTGGCGCAGGCCAGTGGCTACAGCTCTGATTAGACCCCTAGCCTGGGAACCTCCATATGCCGTGGGTGCAGCCCTAGAAAAGACAAAAAAAAAAAAAAAGAAAAACAACAACCCAGAAATAAAAAATATGACAGCAAAAAATAAATAATTCAAAGAAAGTTGAAAGATAGAGCTGATGGTCTTCACCATAAATCAGAACAAAAAAAGAGACAGAGAAAACATAGAGCAGGAGAGAAAGGACCTAAGATCAACCAATGGAGTCCAACATCCAACCAAGAGAAGTACCAGAAGGAGAAAATGCAACAGAAGAAATTATCAAAGAACTAGTGAATGAAACGTGTGTTTTCAAATAAAGAAGACCCACAGAAAACTCAACTCAGCAAATTAAAAAAGATCCTAATCAATGCACATCATCGTAACATTTCAGAATACCAGGGATAAAAATAAAATCCTAAAAGCCATCAAAAAAACAAAACAAAACAAAAAAACAGATCAGAGACAAAAGTGAGGAACCAGAATGACACTGGACTTCTCAACAGAAACACGGAAAGCCAAAAGGAGGAACACCTTCAAAATTCTGATGGAAAGTCACTTGTAACCTAGAACTCTGTATCAAAACTCTTCATCGAATGAAAAGCAGAACTGAAACATTTTCAAATAAGAAAAGTCTCAAAAATGTTAACTCTCATGTATCCTTTCTCAAGAAGCTATTCTAGGATATATTCCAGTGAAGAGATGGCGTAAACCAAGAAAGATGACTGCATGAGATCCTGGAAACACAGCATCCAATACAGAAGGAGGGTGAAGGAATTTCCCAGGATGAGGGTAAAGCCTTACTAAAGTCTAGAACTGAAGAACAGAAAGCTCTTGGACAATATCTTCAAAGAAAATGTTGAACAAAAAGATTATGTAATATGTTCCAACATTCTGAGTGTTGTCTTATTAGAGTTCCCATAGGGAAGCATGTAGATAGGTATACAGAACAATAAACAGATATAAAATAGGACAATTATTAATTCCAGGGAAAATTTTTTAAATTTGGTCAAGAAAGTGAGTTCCCATTGTGGCACAGCAGAAACGTATCCGACTAGGAACAATGAGGTTGTGGGTTCAATCCCTGGCCTCGCTCAGTGGGTTAAGGATCCAGCATTGCCATGAGCTGTGGTGTAGGTCGCAGATGTGGCTTGGATCTGGTGTTGCTGTGGCTCTGGTGTAGGCCGGCAGCTGCAGCTCTGATTCGACCCTAGTCTGGCAACCTCCATATGCCGTGGCCTTAAAAAGATGAGGAAAAAAAAAAAGAAGTACAGTGGAAAACACTAAAAGAAGGAGCTAAAGGACTTGGAAGAAGTTCACAGAGGTAGGGAGGGACAGAACAGGAGATTATTTTTGTTATAAGCCTTACAGTAATATTTGACCAATATTTGACCTTTTAAGATAAAAAGTATCATTTGGATAAGAGGAGTTCATGGACAGTTGGGCTGGATTATGAAAGTTATTTTTTGGTTTTTGTTTTTTGGGATTTTGTTTTTTGGGAGTATTTTTGGTCACATTCACAGCATGCAGAAGTTCCCAGGGCAAGGACTGAACCCTCACAACAGTGAAAATGTCAGATCCTTATTAACCACTAGGCCACCAAGGAACTCCTGAAAGGTCTTCAATGACAAGATGAGTTTGAATTTTATTCTACAGGTGATAATGAGCCCCTAAAAAGTCTTTCTCCTTCTTTACCAAAAAAAATCAAAGAGATGTCTGGAATCTCAGCTCTCGCATTGATTCTCCTAGCATTCTGGTTAGTTGGAGTGTTAGAAGAGTTCTCTCTTCTCACTACTCAACTTCATGGTTAAAGGTCTTGAGCTCCTAACCAAAGAGAGAGAGGACCCGTACATATTATGGGGTGGGTACAAAGAACATGGTCAGGTCAAGACTACTGCTTCTGCTCAGTGAGTCAGGTGGTGACTTCTCAAGCAGTGTCATCACAAATTATCCTCCTGAGGTTCCCAAATCAAACTCACCCTAGAGAACATAGCCCACTGAGTTCGTTGGCACTTCAGGTTAAAAGACTCTGCTAATGATTTGTTATTTCATGGAGAGATACAGAGAGAAGTGCCACAAGGAGGGAGGAGAAATAGTGCCAATGAGGGCCCTGGGAAGCCCAGCACCTTCCTCTAAGAAACAAGTTGTGTGATTCATGTCCTCTGTACCCCATCCCAAAGATCACTTTTACTTCCACAGTGTACCCAGTAGTATCATCCAAAAACAGAGGTTGCAACAATTAAAGGCAGAACCAAATAATACATAAAGCTTTCCTCCCTCCTTTTCTAATTTCAGGGGTTTTGTCTGTTTGTTTGGCTTGTTGCTTGTTTGTTACATTTTCTTCTTGCTTATGATATATCTTAAAGAGAAGCAGTATCTCCTCTTCTTGGCAGAGTCTTATACTATCTAAAAGTCCCTATTTCCACCCCACTTTCAGATGAATGATTCATAAAGCATAAAAGCAGCAACTGATACTGTTAAGCCATCTCTCCCTGATATTTTGTGAGACCTGAATCCTAAGGCAGAATACTAGCAATAAATATCTTCTCTTTTACCTTCTGTAAACTGATTTAGCCTCCAACCTCACAATAACACAGACCCTGGTAGGTGTTAAAACACAGCGATGACCAGGAGCACTCCTCACAGTCGTAACATAAATGGGAGCCTCAACACCTAACCAATTTGAGTGCTTTGCAACATGAAAAGATACCAGCGCTTAACTATCCTTCCCCCTGACTCTTAAGTTTCCCCCACTTATCAGCTTCATCCATACACACCAAGGAAGGGCACTCAACTCAAAGAAAAAAAGAAAAAAAAAAGGAAACTTAACTAAGATTAGAGCAAAGACCCAGCTCTTGCCAAAACACTGGAGGGAAGCAGTACTTGTGGCAATAAGGTGAAGTCCCTGGGATCCGACCCTCTAGTATCTAGGCAAGCTCTTGTATCTAACACACCAGGGGAAATGAGCCACCATGAATGTGTGATTTTCCACTCTCAGATACAGACCCTGCGAGCCATGGAGCTGATGCACAGAGTGCAGGAACCCATACACACAACGCATGTGAAATAAATCTACAACTGGCACAGAATGTCATGAGATGTCTCACCCAGATACAAACACAGTACACCCAAGACAGGCACAGGCTTGACCACATGCACTGAAGGCACTGAACAGCACACACCAGGGCTCAGGAGAAAGGAACTGAAAAACAGGTGACGCTTCCTGTGATCCATGCCAGTCAGCCATTCTGACTACCCAGGCAACCATACTATCTAGCACCTCCCTCAGCCCCTCAGTCAAGGTTCCTGTCTCCACCTGCTCCTGTGACATCGTCCTATCATTACATTTTCTTTGAAATTCCTTTGATGAAAAATGAGTCACCTCTTCCTGCCAACATAGGACTAAGGCTTTTCCAGGAAAGTCATTCTCATCTGTCAATCCTCTGGGGGCAGGGCGCCACCCAGCGGCTCCTCCAGCTACCTCCACACCTCCTAGGAAAGAATGCCTCAGAGCACGGTCAACAGCCTGGAGGAAAAATATAAGAAATGAAAAGAAGTAAGGTTCTTGGTGGAGCCAGGAATGGGGTTTGGGACCCAAAACATAATCTATTCCAGGAGATACACAGTTGAAGGGATAAATAAGAAGTACCAGGGCAGGGCAAGGACAGTCACACTTAAAACTTGGAATGGCTTCAACCTCAGAGCACCCATCTTAAAAGGTTTGGTTCCTGATACAAAGCGCCATCAACTATTCCGTAAGAAGTAACTGCAAACCCACATTTCTTACCTTGAGGCTTTGGGGCAACAGTAATCTACCCAGTGCTCAAGACAGTGATGCTCTAACTTTGAGATTCATGGTGGCATAGATAAGGAGTCAAGTTTAAACTGACAAAATCCTAGTTAGACATACAAATCACCCTAAATTTGGGGGGTAAAAGCTTTACTGAACTTCATTCACATAACACCTAATCCATCCTTTTAAAGTATATCATTCAGTGGATCTTAGAATATTCACAGAGTTGGGCAACCATCACCATCATGTAATGTTAGAACATTTCATCACCCCAAAAAGAAACCCTATGTCCATTAGCAGTAACTTCCTAACCCACCTTCCCCTAAACTCTGGCAACCACTAATCTACTGTCTCTATGAATCTGCCTATTCTGTATAATGGAATCATACATACAGTATGTGGTCTCTGGTGTCAGGCTCCTTTCACTTAGAGCAGAATGTTTTCAAGTTGGCTCCTTTTGCTTAGCATAATATCTAATGTGATCCATGTTAGTATCAATTATTATTTCATTTCTTCTCATTGCCGAATAAATATTCCATTGTATGGATATGCCATATTTTGTTTATCCTTTCATCAACTGATGGATATTTAGGTTGTTTCTACTTCTGAGCTATTATGAATAATGCTGCCATGTGCATCTGTGTACAAGTTTTGTTGGATGTATATTTTCATTTCTTTGGATATATGCTTAGTAGAATTGCTGGATCATGTGGCAACTCCAACTTTTTGAGGAAGCACCAAATTGTTTTCCAAAGCAGTTCTACAGTTTTACATTCCCACCACCAATGTAGGAGGGTTCCAATTTCTCCATATCTTCATGTGCCTTTTCGATTACAGTAACTATTCTGGTGGGTATGAAGTGGTAGCTCAGTGTGGCACTGATTATGTTTCCCTAATGACTAATGATGTTGAGCATCTTTTCATATACTCATTGGACATTTATGTATCTTCTTTTTTTTCTTTTTTTGTCTTTTGTCTTTTTAGGGCTGCACCTACGGCCTATGGAGGTTTCCAGGCCAGGGGTCTAATCGGAGCTATAGCTGCCAGCCTACACCAGAGCCACAGCCACACCAGATCTGAGCCACGTCTGCGACCTAGACCACAGCTCACAGCAATGCTGGATCCTTAACCCACTGAGTGTGGCCAGAGATTGAACCTGCAACCTCATGGCTCCTAGTCAGATTCATTTCCACTGCACCACAACAGGAACTCCAATTCTAATCAAATTTATCTATTTTCTTTTGTTGTTTGTGCTTCTGACATCATAGTCAAGAAACCATATCTTTCCTTTTTTTTTTCTTTTGCCTTTTTAGGGCTGCACTCATAACATATGGAAGTCCCAGGCTAGGGGTCGAATCAGAGCTTCAGCTGCCAGCCTACACCACGCCAGATCCAAGCCACATCTGTAACCTACACCACAGCTCACAGCAATGCCAAATCCTTAACCCACTGAGCAAGGCCAGGGATCGAACCCACATCCTCATGGATATTAGTCAGGTTTGTTACCGCTAAGCCACAATGGGAACTCCCAAGAAACCATTTCTAATCCAAGGTCATAAAGATTTAGTTCCTAAGTTTTCTTCTTCTTCTTTTTAAGGTACTATTTATTTACTTATTTATTTATTTTTGTCCTTTTTTTTTAGGTCCACACCTGCAGTGGCATATGGAGGTTCCCAGGCTAGGGGTCCAATCAGAGCTGTAGTTGCCAGCCTACACCACAGCCAGAGCAATGCCAGATCTGAGCCACATCCATGACCTTCACCACAGCTCATGGCAATACCAGATCCTTGACCCACTGAGCAAGGTCAGGGGTTGAACCCACATCCTCATGGACACTAGTTGGGCTCATTAACCACTAAGTTTTCTTCTAATAGTTTTATAGTTTTAGCTCTTACACTTAGGTCTATGAGCCTTTTTGATTTAACTTAAAATGTCTCATAAACCAATATGGTGTGAGGTAGGGGTCCAATTTCATTTTGTGGCATACAGACATCCAGCTGTCCTAGTATAATTTGTTGGAAATTCAATCTGAATTTCAAATTCAATTCAAATTGAACTGTCTTGGCATCTTTGTCAAGAATCAATGACCATAAATATAGGGGATTGGAGTTCCCATCATGGCTCGGTGGTTAACGAATCCGACTAGGAACCATGAGGTTTCGGGTTCAATCCCTGCCCTTGCTCAGTGGGTTGAGGATCCAGTGTTGCTGTGAGCTGTGGTGTAAGTCACAGACATGGCTCGGATCCCGCGTTACTGTGGCTCTAGTGTAGGCCGGTGGCTACAGCTCCAAAAATGGGATTACTTTTGGACTCTCAATTCTATTCCATTGATATATCTATCTATTCTTATGCCTTTACCACACTATCCTGATTACTGTAGTTTTATGGTAAGTTTTCAAATTGAGAAGTATGAGTCCTTCAATCTGTTCTTTTCAAGGTTATTTTTGCTATTATGGGTCCCTTGCATTTCTATATGAATTTCAAGATCAGCTTGTCAATTTACGTTAAAAAAAAAAAAAAAGCCAGCAGAGATTTTGGTAGGGACTGCTGGGGGTGGGGGGGTGTGACTACCATTTTAACAATATTAAGTCCTCTAATTCATGAACCTACAAAACAAAAAGCAATCTGAGCCACTGTTTTCAAATACTTTGAGACAAAACTACTCAAATTTCCTTATGCTCTATCAAATACTAATCCCACTAAAGACATGATTTTGAGGATTCTTCCCTAAGAAAAGTGACACGCTAGCAGATGCTGATTATAAAACCACATGTTATCTTCTGGAGTTCCCTGGTGGCTCAGCCGGGTAAGGATCCTGCACCATCACTCCTGTGGCTCTGGTTACTGCTGTGGCACAAGTTCAATCCCTGGCCTAGGAACTTCTGCCTGCCACGGATGTTGCCCCCACTCTCCACCACAAAAAAAACCCCCCAGAGTGTCGTCATACTGCAAAGCAACACACCATGCTTTATAACAAGTTTCTAAAACAGCTGAGCACTCGAAGTCCTAAGACCCAGGGATTTAGTCAAGCATAACTAGGGCTGAAGGAATAGCAAGGGCCCTGTGCTCTTACCAGGTCTTGGTTCATTCTACTTCAGTAAAGGATCCATTTTTTCTTTACCACAAATGCCTCTAATATGACAAGATAAAAGGAGTTAGGAAATTAACTTACATCTTTGCATCAGTACCAGAGTACGGAAACAGAAAATTTTATGTAAAATGGACTTGTATGTAGCAATCTAGTTGGAAGAAGAAGAGTAATCATAGTAAGTCTTAATGCTGTATTTATATAATATGCTCTTTTCACTTAAATTTGTTTATTTGGAGTGACTGGGTCAGGAATTGTGAGGAAGAATATGGTGGGGAATGTCTGGCTAAAGGCCCTCCTAGCTCTCCTTTGGGGGGTTACTACAGTTACTAGGTAGAAATAAAAGCAAAGAACAGCATAACTGCATACTGTAATACATAAACTATACAATTAACATGTAGTGAAATAGGCAAAAAGCTAACCAAAGGCAGTCAAAACCCTACCATTAACTCTTACCTCTTCAATCACATGGCAAAGCTCCCACTTTCAAACACAATTAAACGCCTACTGTGTGTGCCAGGCAATGACCTTTACATGCATAACTAATCCTCCCTAATTCCTACTCTTTCAGGTAGGAATTATCACCCCCATTTTATAGAGGAGGAAACTGAGATTTACAAAGATTAAGCTTATTTGAAATTATACAGCTAATAAGTAGCAGAGCTGGGATTCAAACTCAGGCATCTTCAATTCCTTATCTGCTGCTTTGCCCTCTAGTCCAGGGGCTTTTCCAAATATCCCAACTCTCCCATCTAAGCTTCATCCCAAGGCTTTCAAGGAAGAGAAGTCACTGAAGGGCAGCTGAGTCCCACTCCAACTGTTCTGAGTGGAATGGGTTTTCTCAGACCAATTAAAGCAACACGGGGTGTGGGGAGAGGCAGAAGTAAGTGGAGAAGAGAGAGAGAAGGGGGAAAGGGAAGAGGGAGAAATAAGACCAAAGACAATGATGGACATCAGTAAAGAAGTGTGTGTGGGGGTTCACCTCACAGCTGAAAATGAAACTGGGCAGGCAAACCCTGGACAACAAAGATAAGATGACTTCGGTCAAAACTATAAACAAGTTTCCATGTGGTGCAGTGGGTTAAGGATCCGGCGTTGCTGCAGCTGTGGCACAGGCTCGATCCCTGGCCTGGAAATTTCTACATGTCACAGGTGTGGCCAAAAATAATAATAACAACTCCAAATCTTTCTCCTGAAGATTTCCATTTCTCGCCTGTAAAAAGAAGTTAAAATATCACTTAATGCTGTTTAATTATTCTCCACAAGTTCAGTGCAGTTTAACTCTGTATATTCTGACAGCCTCCAGCATGCTCCTAGAAAACCTGGGAAGGAAACTAAAGGATGGCTAAAGCTAAAAAGAAAGCAAAAGGAAATGTTCAGCAAGCGTAAGACTCCAAAACCACTTTAGCAGGCCGGAAGTATTACATTATATTAAGCTCACAGGCCACCTGTTCCTTCAGCTTTCCAACCTGACACCTAATTCATGCCATGGCCATGGCTCATGAGTGAGACGCCAGGGCTTTAAGACTGCTGGAATGTGCCCCATAAGGACGTGGGGTGTCTGGGCAGCTGAAAGCCCCACGGGGAATTCGGTACGGACAACTGCTTTCCCTCAGCCTGAGGTTATGAGTTTAAAAATAAATCCTGGTGACCATCATGCCTTAAGAATCATTTGGGAAAAACTGCTGAATCCAACAACTATTTGTCCCATTGGGATTAATGAAAGAGAGGGGAAAAAGAAATGTTCTTAGCACCCCTGTCAGGAGTCTGATAGGACACAGGAATGAGGGAAATCCCCAGTTGGCTTCCTCAAGGACAAAAGCAGATAGACCACAGTGTATTTCTACATTTCTTGTACTTTTAGGTTTAGGAAGGATGTTAATACATGTGCACCATCTGTGAGATACTAAGATACTGCTCAGTATGGAAGGTATTTTTTTACCTTCCATACTGAGTGTAAGGCAGGAGCGGCTGGCCCCGTGGACTGCCTGTCTTGCTGAGGACTGGGATACAGCCTTAGGCCTCATGCTCCTCTCCTGGAATCTGTAAAAAGAAGGCAGTGGGGAGTAACTGTTTCCCTGACAGCCTGGATACTGCGGAAATCCCCTTCTCAATGATCCCATTTCTCAACTTGATTAAAAAAACTACCACCCAGATTCTTGGAAATTGCCATTTTCCTTATTCAACTGGGAGCTTTATCGCCATGGCAGTGTAGCTTTTCTTTTGAGCCAAACAGCTACAGGATCTCGGCATTATTCTCACCCAAATGCTTCTGAAGACTTGAGGGTCACTGGGAACAGCCCGAGGGACTTTAGAAGGCAAAGGCTCGCCCATTCACTACAGCTGCTGGTAGAGATAGCAAAGTAAGCAGGGCACAGAGCAGAACTGAGCTGTCCACAAAGGCACCTCGTGGAGCGGACTCTGAGCGCTGCACTGCTGATGCCAATTAAACTGGGCATGGGGCGTGCAGACCTACTTTAATCTAGGCACGCGAACACTCCCGCCACCACCCCCACGCCCCACCTCCGGGTGAGCAATAAAAACATGATGAATGTCACGTGGACTGGCTCCTGGGCCCCTCTCTCATGTTCCCTTCTTGAACAGCAAAATGTGACAGCCCGGGCCTGATATAGTTACTTGTACATTAGTCATCAATCTGGAAAACTCCTGTATAAGAAGCCCTGTTAGGTGGTCTACCATCTGAGCCTCCACAAGTCAATCACGGCTGATGAAGTTTTTGTTTTATTGAAGGCTTTAATTCATGTTTTATTTATTTTTGTTTTACAGTTTTTCTGAAGCAAAGAAGAAACATGTAGCTGAAAATAACCCATTTTCCTTCCTTAGGGTTAAAAATGTAAGGACTACAGCTTTGAACTTTGTTACAATGTGATTTTTTAAAGCAACAAAAGCTGGAGAAGCCAGGCATCACTTAAGGGACAGGCTGGGGCAGGGCTGCAAATACCAGAACAACTGTGTACTCCTCCCAGCCAGAAGCTCCTACTGCCTCAATGTCTGAAAACACTTCATAACTTCCCCCAGGCCTGAGGAATTGCTTGATTTACATGCTGCAAAGGCTATCTTTTGCAAATCAAATAATCATTATCTTATTTCTTAGTTTGTTTTTTTTTTCTGATAGTCCCTCACTGCTCAATGCTTAGCAATAGCTCCTAGAAGGAAGAACACTGAGAAGAAAACGGAGGAAAGGGGATAAAGAATCCCCTTTAAGAATCCTGAACACTGAACATAATTAAGGATATGACAAGTACACAGAGTTTGGATAAGAAAATAATGCAGAGAGCTATAAAACAGGTTTAGAATAAATAAGAAAAAGAGAAAGCACAAATGAAGGATACAGGGGAATCTCAGCCCACTTGCAATGAACTATAGAAACTTGGCCAGAAAGAAAGAAATGATTTAAACACGTGCAGAGGTTTACTCATGCTTCCACTCAATGAGCTTTCACACGCAGGTGAGGTTATGCACAAGGGGAACATGAGGTGACAGGACCTGAATCTGAGACCTCAGCAAGTCTCCACTCTGGTGAACCTTTCACCCTGTGAGCACCCTGAATCCTGAATGTGATCCTGGTGTTGGAGAATACTTATCCTGTCATATAAACTGTCCCCTAGTTACAGGCCAACTAGTTAGAGCTTAAAGTGTTCCAACTCTGTCCTGGCATATACACAAAACTGGGTTAATAACCTTGAATTTAGGGGTCATTTGAGATATGTTTCAAGGATAATTTTGATTATTTGGGATCTTCATCTCATGCGCCAACTTTAGAAACCAAGTTCCTGCAGAAGGTAAGATGAGACTTCACCTTGGGCGGGGAGGCAACAGAATGCAGACATAGAAATCCTTCCTAATAGCTAAGTTCAGTAAACAGACAACAAACTTAAATTTCTGTGTCACTTCCTTAGCCATGCCCAGCAATCTGGGAAAGGAGGTGACAGTTAAAAAAAACAGCTCAGAGGCTTAGGGTGGGTCATTCAGCAGGTCTCTTACATATTTTTTATTTTATTATTATTATTATCACTATTGGCTTTTTAGGGCTGCTTCCAAGGCATATGGAGGTTCCCAGGCTAGGGCTCCAATCGGAGCTACAGCTGCTGGTCTACACCACAGCCACAGCAACTCAGGATCCAAGCCGCATCTGCCACCTACATCATAGCTCATGGCAATGCCAGATCCTTAACTCACTGAGCAAGGCCAGGAATCAAACCTGCAACCTCATGGTTTCTAATCAGATTCGTTTCTGCTGCTTCATGACAGGAACTCCAGGTCTCTTACATATTGACCAAGGAAATGCAGAAGCCAGGCACTTGCTGGGAGCCTCCATTAAGGACATTCCCCAGACCTAGTAATAAAGTCCCAGGGACCAGCCCAGCCCTGAGGACGCCCCCTTTCCGCTACTGACATTCCTCCTGCTTCTCCCACTGCTGTATATTTGGAAGACCAGAAGCCCCTCCTCTATAGCTTGGTGCAGGCTTTCCTGGGGCAAATGAAACCTCACTATCCTCAGACGAAGATGGAGAAAGTAAACATCCTGCTGAAGTCATGACCCACTCCCACCCCACAAACAGGAACTGCTTTTGCCAAAGAGTAGTAAGCTTCTCCTAATAGATTCCCTTGCTGACATTCAATTAAGGAGACATGGAGCCTCTAAGATGTCTCCACACGGAAAATAAATCTTTCCCTTTGCCTTTTGACTGATAAAAAGATCATGCCCAATGGGAATGTTTGCCTCCTTTTCATTCTACAAAGACAAAGGCCCGACTCTGACAGCCCTAGCAAGCCACAACTCGAATCAGGAAAATAAACCTACACTCAGCATTTGCCACAGATAGGAGTAGTAATATTTACTGAGATAGTTGTCAATATTTACTGAGCACTTACTATGTGCCAAGCACCATTATAAGTACTTTCTACATATTACCTCATTCAATTCTCATCACAACTCTGTGAAAAGAGCACTCTTATAATCCTCAATTTATAGCTAAGAAATAATCATCTAAAGAGAAAGATTAAGTAACTAGCCCAATGTCACTTTAAGTGATAGTATAAGATTCAAGGTCATCTGTAGGTTAAGTCCTTGGGGAACTACTGTTTTGGGTGGATTTCATAAAAGACGGGAAGAAAGGAGTTCCCATCATGGCACAGTGGTTAACGAATCCGACTGGGAACCATGAGGTTGCGGGTTCGATCTCTGGCCTTGCTCAGTGGGTTAAGGATCTGGAGTGCCCATGAGCTGTGGTGTAGGTTGCAGATGCAGCTCGGATTCCGCGTTGCTGTGGCTGTAGTGTAGGCCGGTGGCTACAGCTCTGATTACACCCCTAGCCTAGGAACCTCCATATGCCGTGGGAGCGGCCCAAGAAATGGCAAAAAGACAAAAAAAAAAAAAAAAGACAGGAAGAAAGAAAGGCTGGTAAAAGCAATCACCAAAAATTGGACCGATTTTGTTATTTCTTTTTTTCCCCCCATCTCTGCACAAATGGGTGACAGAGCACAATTAAGACTGTCCTGGTTCTTAATTTAGCTAGCTTTCTTCTCCCAAGCACAGCACCTTCAGAGGCTCTGAAGTCTTCTCACAGCAGCTTAAGGAAAAGGAAAGAAAAAGAAAATGAGAAGACGGCCTTAATCAAAAGCCCTTTTCTTCTTGCAAACAAAAGGCCTTGGTATTTCTACAGACAGACTGGTTATTCTTAACCCTAACCAAAGATTCTTTGGCAGAGAAAGAAATATGAAAATGTTAGGCTTGTGGGAATGGCCTGTGCTTTGGGTTTTGTGTCCCACTCAGTAAAGCCAGCCCACTAAAACACAAACACAGCAGCCCCTCACTAACTCTCGTCCATTCCTGTTAACTCCATGGTCTAGGGAGAGAGAGCGAGAGCAGAGTCTCCATTTCTCATAGGCTAGCACCTTTCTCCTCTACCCTCTCCCTGAGAGGGGAGTGTTCAACAGTTTGGAAAGGACACTAGGAAAAAATAACTGAAGATACAGACACATAGAAAATCAAATTCTGACAGTGAAAGTAAAGCAAAGGTGGTAGGTAGGGAGTTCCCATCGTGGCTCAGCGGTAATGAATCCAACTAGTGTCCATGAGGATGCAGGTTCGACGACCCCTGGCCTCGCTCAGCGGGTTAAGGATCTGGAGTTCCCATGGGCTGTGGTGTAGGTCGCAGACTCGGCTCGCATCTGGCATTGCTGTGGCTTCGGTGTAGGCCGGCAGCTGCAGCTCTGATTTGACCCCTAGCCTAGGAACCTCCATATGCAGAGGGTGGAGCCCTTAAAAAAAAAAAAAAAAAAAAACATGGTAGGTAGAAGGGGGCAGAGATCAGGCCTGACTCTGGGTGCTCTCACCAAACTCTGCGCTCTTTCCCCAAGTTAACAATTCAGTTTGAGTATTTTCCTAAGTGTAATTATTAGGATCTGACCTTTATTTCAGTGCTTTCTCCACTCACACTGGATTTTAAAGACACAGAGTGGCCCTGAATGGTTTTAAGTGGTAGACATTTTCCCAGCAGGGTAGAGGGAAATTAAGACTTTTATAAAATGGATCAGTAAGGGGGAAAGGGGGGCTGGGGGGGCCAGTCTGCCAGAAGACAAGAAGGTTCCAGCAGCACAAATCCCAGATCCAGCTGGACTATAAACTCAGAATCTGTGACACTCCATGCTTTGCATGAACATGGTCACTTAACACTGCAATAAGGCCACTGAAGCCTTCGGACCCCAGCAACAGCACCTTTCCTTGCAGCTTTGCCCAGGGTATTGTCAACAAAACCTAAACCACTCTGAGGCCACAGGCCCAACGGCACTTCTCTAGCAGCCAGATCTCTTCAAAGTGGGAAACAAGAGTAGCCATGTATGAGAGGTCTCAGCCTGGTCGTGAAATCCCGGGAGTGAGCAGTCCAAATTAACGTGTGATTATTATCTATAATGGTACCAAACCTTGAGGTGTTAAACCATGAGGTAATAAGGCCCCATGTGGCTCAAGAATCTGAATCCCGGAGTTCCCGTCGTGGCGCAGTGGTTAACGAATCCGACTAGGAACCATGAGGTTGCGGGTTCGGTCCCTGCCCTTGCTCGGTGGGTTAACGATCCAGCGTTGCCGTGAGCTGTGGTGTAGGTTGCAGATGCGGCTCGGATCCTGCGTTGCTGTGGCTCTGGCGTAGGCCGGTGGCTACAGCTCCGATTCAACCCCTAGCCTGGGAACCTCCGTATGCCGCGGGAGCGGCCCAAGAAATAGCAACAAACAACAACAACAACAAAAAGACAAAAGACAAAAAAAAAAGAATCTGAATCCCCTTGATTGCCCTGGAAGCAGTTCTAAGTCTTGCTCCCAAGCAGTACCAAAGGCCAGTAGAGTAAAAGGTACTGCTCAGACAGGCTCAACCCACTGGCAAGTCTTAAATGTCTGGAACATAGTAGACTCTCAAATATCTGTTGAATGAATACATGAATAAAACATTTCATCTTCAACTGCTATACTTAGTTCCTTCCTACACCCAAGGGGGGTGAGGGACTGTCAGAGGAGGATTTTAGACAGTAAGGGGAAAAAAAAAACCAAACCTTTCTTTTCCCTGCCATTCCCTGGTGATCAAGCTCTTCTGTTGCAAAGTATAATGCTCCCTTCTATATAAAAATCATTCCTCAACTGTTCTCCCAGAGAAATGTGTAACAGGCCACACTATCCTAATCAAGGACAATGGCTCTTCTGCAGCTGCGGGCAGAAGCACAGAGTCCTCTGAAAGATGACAGAGCTACAGCCAGCAAGCTGGCCACTGTAGCAATTTTGATAACAGCAACAATTTGGAAGCAATCCAAATAGTCAACTTTTAAAATAATGGCTCAGTGAAACCATTATCAACATTATAACATAAAATTATAACGACTATGAGGAAATACTAAAGAAATACTTATGTTACATGCAAAAGGCATACATATGTACCTGCTAAGTGAAAGAAGCCAGATACAAAAGGCCACTTGTTATATGATTCCACTTACACGAAATAGCAAGAACAGGCACGTAAGCAAGCAAATAAGTGGTTGCCAGGGGTTGGAGGAGGGAAGGGCGGGGGGAGTGACTGCTCAATGGGTATGGGATTTCCATAGGGGGCCATGATAGTCATGATGGTTGCTCAATATGTAGATGAACTTAATGTCAATGAACTATATACTATTTTTTTTAACTTGTTAAGGCCTCATCCGCAGCATATGGAAGTTTCCAGGCTAGGGATCGAATTGGAGCTACAGCTACTGGCCTACATCATAGCTCAAGGCAACACCAGATCCTTAACCCACTGAGAGAGGCCAGGGATCGAACCCGTGTCCTCGTGGATACGTTTCTGTTGTGCCACAACAGGAACTCCCAAATGTACACTTTAAAACTGTTAGAATGGTAAATTTTACGTTATGTGTGTCTTACCACAATAAAAATTTTGGATTAAAAAATACATGTATATAGACCAGGATTACAATTATGTAAAAGTAAACATAAATCAGAAAGGAACACAGATAAGTCTCAACATCTGTTAAATTAGAAAATTGGAAAAAAAGAAGAAAGAAAAAAGAAAATTGGACTTCACTTACGTTGGACAACAAATAAAAATCAGGAAAGGAAAATAAAAATGCCAGAAGCATACAGTCAACCCTAAAGCCAGAATCACAAGCCTGCAAGTAAGTAGTTACCCAAGTGGGAGACAAGTTACACAGCTCACCAGGCGCCAGAACAGCAGGTGTGTGTGCTAAGGGGTGAGGGAGAGAGGTCTCAGGCCCTCCTCAGCCCAGTCCTCTAATCCCCCTTAAAAACACTCCCTAGGGCAGAGGAACCATCTGTTCCAACAAAGCCTAGAGCCCTACAAGCATATTAACTGCTTCACTGCTGACCTCCAGCAGATGGGCTTCACCCAGTATCACGCACTTTTCCCTTGAAAGATAAATGCCTATAAATGTTACAATATAAGCCCTACCAAGAAAGGGACTTGGCCTTGTCCTCGATATAGCCCTGATACCCAGAATAAACTGATATAAGTGGACACTCAGTAAACAATTGCTCAATGAATCCATTAAACACCTTTTTCCTGCAGTAATTGTTTCACTTAATGCCTTGTTTTCTGAAGTCTCCTTCTTCCTATAATTTTTCCTCACTTAAGAGTCTGACCTGGTTTTCTCAAATTCAGTTGACCAACCAAATGCTGCCTGATTCCACTTACACCAGGTTTTTAAAGTATCTGGTCTGCTTATATAGAGTAAACTAGTCTCCTCACCGTGTGGGTTACTGCTGGATCCCAGTGCCTAGCCCAGCATGCGTGGCAGGTGCTCAGACATATTTCTCAAATGAAAGAAGGATTCATTCACTTTGGTCACCACACCTCACAAAGGCTCAATAATGAACACTTAAACTTGGCTAGGTATGAGCTAGGTGGCGTGGGAGTTATGGAAATACGAACTCTATAAAACAGACCCCGCAAAAAGCTTACAGTTTCAACAGGCAGACAAAACTAAGGTGTGGAAGAGTGACACATCAGTGTGGACAGTTATAGAGGCGTTTCTTCCTGGGGACTAAAGGCCTAAAGTGGGGCTGAAGGAATGGCTGGATTTCAGTGAAGAATAAAGAAGGGGGCGCTCCAGGTAAAGAGAACAGCATAGAAGGGGCAAGAGGAGACAATGGATGAAGCTCTTTTAGGCACAATGAGTATGTGGATCTGTCTGGGGCTGAACGAGTGTTCCAGGAAATCATGTGAGATAAGCGTGGAAAGGAGGAAGGGAGTCAGAGCAAAAAAGGCTCTCTTACTTTGGGTAACAGAAAACACCAGGAAGTAGCTGGCAGTGTTAACTGGAAGGGAGAGACAGGACACAGGAAACAAAATATGAGGCTGTCGCAGTAATTCAGGCATGGGGTGACGAGTGACTGACCCAGAGTCTTGGCAAAGGGAATGAGGAGGAAAAGGCAAATTTAGGAGAAACTCTGAAGGAACAAAAGAACTTGATGACAGTTTGAAAATGGGGGTTGATGAAAAGAGAAGAGTCAAAGATGTCTCCAGGGTTTCTCATCTCAGAGACTGGAGAATGTGAGCACAGTTGTCCAAAACAGGGCAGAGGCAGCGAGGCCAAAGTCTAAGCTTGGTTTGGAAAATACTGAGCTCAAGGTGATATCCAAGCACTGATGTCCTGTATGCAGTTGAGAAAAAAAAGATTTTAGAACATTAAGAGATTTTAGATAATGGAATATTATTCAGCCTTAAAAAGGAAGTAAATCTCCATATGCTAAACATGAATGAAGCTTGAGGATGTTATGTGAAGTGAAATAAGCCAGTTACAGAAGGACAAATGCTGCCTGATTCCACTTACACCAGGTTTTTTAAGTAGTCAAACTCAAAGCAGAAAGTAGAACAATGGTTTTCCAGGGGATGGAGAAATGCAGAGTAGCTGTTCAAACAGTATGATTTCAGTCCTGAAAGATGAAATAGTTCTTGGGAGTTCCCATCATGGCACAGCAGAAATGAATCCAACTAGGAACCATGAGGTTGCGGGTTTGATCCCTGGCCTTGCCATGATCGGGTATTGCCATGAGCTATGGTGTAAGTCACAGATGTGGCTCGGATCCTGCATTGCTGTGGCTGTGGTGCAGGCCAACAGCTATAGCTCTGACTAGATCTCTAGCCTGGGACCCCCCATATGCCTCAGGGGTGGCCCTAAAAAAAAAGAAAAGAAAAAAAATAGTTCTAGAGACCTCCTGTATAACAAATGGTCATATAGCTAACAATACTGTGCATGTAATAATTTGTTAAGAGGGTAGATTTCATGTTAAATGGTTTTTATTATGATTTTAAACTTTTTTTTCAGAGGCTTTAATTAGTAGAAGACAGATGTGGGAGTGTGCAATTTAAAAGAAAAGCTGAAGCCAGAAGAACTGGCTAGAACAAAAAAAAGTCAAGAGCAGACTAATAATAATGCCAGCTATGTTTGTGTCAGGTATTTGTGCGTTAGCCCTGTGTTAGGAGCTTTACCTATGCTGTTAATTTGGCCCTCGTAATGCTGTATGGGAGATATTATTATCCCTGTCTCACAGATGAAAAATTTGAAGCTCAAAGTGAGTAGCTTGCCTAAGTCACTCAGCTGATAAATGCTGAAACTTGGATTTTAACCCAACCCAGCCTAGAGCCAAAGCCCATGTTCTCAGTGGGTTAAGAATCCAACTAGTATCCATGAGGATGCAGGTTCAAGTGGGTTAAGGGTCTGGCATTGCCACAAGCTGCAACATAGGTCACAGATGCAGCTTGGATCTGCACTGCTGTGGTGAAGGCTGGCAGCTGCAGCTCCAATTCGATCCCTAGCCTGGAAACTTCCATATGCTGCAGGTGCGGCCCGAAAAAGAAAAGAGCAAAACCCACGTTCTTCCCACTTCCCCCCACTGCCTTACTCCTTAGGAACTGCGAGAGGGTGTCAGAAGAAGGGAAAGATCCAGCAAAGGCAGACAAACCGCAATCACACAGGTAAAGGAAAACCAAGACTTGCCCTTGTTGAAGCTAACGGAAGAGATTATTTTAAGCAGGCAGGGATGAGATCAATGGTGTCAAATGAAGTCAACACATCAACTCTCTCTGCAGAGTCATGTAAAGATGAAGCCCTGCAGCCCAGAGAATTTCAAAGAAACAAAAGTCCCACCCAGACCTAAATGGGCTTCTTCTCCCCCTCTTATCACTGACAGACACCTGGGGCTGCCGGTCACTGGCTAGTCAAGAGGCCTCATGCTGAGGTGCATCATCTGGCACTTCAGTCCCAGGAAATACACCAACCTGAGCACAGAGCATTGTACAACCGAGGGCCAGGTTCAACTTGAGCTGTGGGAGAAAGAGGATCTCCACGCTGGCTACAGTTAACATAAAATCTGTTTCTAAAACCGAACTCTCTTTTAGAAGGACTTCACACACCTGCTCTCTTCTCTTATCCTTGACAAAATCAGGTACATACAGCCCCACTTCAGCTGCAGCCTTACTCCCTCATAAATGACCTTCCACTGTTCCGCCAGAGTTATACTTCTCCACCAAAAACAAAACAAAACCCCTGAGCATTTATATCATTCCTCTTAAAAATACCTAGTGCTCCCTCTTTTTTTTTTTTTTAAGGGCTGCACCCTTGGCATATGGAGGTTCCCAGGCTAGGGGTCTAATCGGAGCTAAGCTGCCGACCTACAACACAGCCACAGCAATGCCAGATCCAAGCCACATCTGCAACCTACACCACAGCTCACGGCAACGCTGGATCCTTAATCCACTGAGCAAGGCCAGGGATCGAACCCACAACCTCATGGTTCCTAGTCAGATTCATTTCTGTTGCGCCACATCAGGAACTCCCTCTAGTGCCCCCACTACCTACATTATTCCTTAGCCTTTTATAACAGACTCAACTGTCCATTCCAGCCAAAACAACTACCCCCCATCTCCAGCTTCCTACTTTGTGACACTTCTCACCTCCCCGAGAAGAAAGAGCTTTGTGAGTCTATTTCTTTGCACACCCTGTTGTCTCCCCACAGCATCCTTTCTCCCTTTTTGACTGGTAAGCTCCTCCTAACTCAAAAACCAATTCCACTGGAAAGTCTTCTCAATCATCCACTATGCTGCCCCCAGAAATGACTCAACCTCTGTCTGTTCTCACAGCACTTGTCCATATTTCTCTAATAGCACCTGCTCCACCCCCATTAGGCTGTGTACAGGACTGAGAACCTCTTAAGGACAGGGACTGTCATATCCTCAGAGCCTTGTACAGGGTCTGGCATAGAGAAGGTTCTCAGTGAAAGGAAGGAAGGAGGCGGATATGGGGGACTTCCAGTCAAAGAGACAGGATGCATGAAACACTATCAGAGAGCAAAGTAGTGAGTTGATAAATTGTAAAACAATGATCTTCAAAATACATCAAACCAGGAAGTCTAAAAGGTTCCTGCCACCCCTCAATGAGCAAAAGATGCTGTTTAGCAATGGGTATTCATTCAGAGGGACCATCCCCACTGTGAGGACACACCCAATTAGGACGACAAGCCTGGGGTTTCTAAAGGAAAGGAGCCAAAAGAAACTGTGGGAGAATAGTGCAGACAAGAACCTTACCTTTCAGTACTGCCAATTTCCACAAAACATAAGACAAAGGATGGAGGGAGAATAATAATTTATATTTTGTTAGCAGACAGGCTCGCTCTTTGAGAAAGGGGGAGAATATAACACTCATCTCCAGTTGTAACAAAAACAAAAAACAAAACAAAGCCACAGAACTATCCCTACACATTTGAGAGTCTAAAGTGCTATTACACCATGGAACCCCCTATTCACCACATTACAAACCAGCAGCACAAAATGCTCCTCTCCAGCCCAGAGATATGTAGTAAGCCTAAAAAACATACAATTAAGGAGGGGATGAACTTTCACAGTACAGAACTGCCAAGCATCCAAAAAGCATAGGAAACACTGAGGGTCTAGTAGGTGCACAGTGCTATAAAACATACTGACAAGCCTCACCCTAGAAGTATGCAGACTCCCAGATGCCTTGCAGAGAAGAGAACCACCTCATTGTGATAGATTTGCTTAAGGGCTCTGGGAATGGGAGAGGCAGACAGTTCTCACTGGGAAGGATGCAATCCTGTAGGTGACTCAAGCCATTTCCCATATCCTAGATGCTGTCAGGATGTTCTCATTGGCCCCTGAGCACAAAGCCCCACATGTGTCTTCCTCCTCTCTGTCCTCAAGCTAATGTCCAAACACCCCCAGGCTATCATCAGTTGTCTGCTCCAAGATGTCAACTCCAAGTCAGAAACAAGATTGTACTCTCATCACGTCCAGAATAATCCTAAGGGTGGTCAGTCCCAAGGAACAGAAGCTGATGTGCACCTGACTATAATATGTTGATTTAAACCCACAGCACCATTTAAGTTTCTCCCTGAGGCAGACACCTCCCACAAGCAATGGCGATGACAAAGTAGAGTTTGTCAACCTATTATATCAGGTGAAGCTAGCCCAATTTACCAGCTAGATGCTATCTCAGTAACAACAGGTAAAGAAAAAGAGAATCTCAACCTTGCACCAATCTGGGGTTCCAATGTGGGATTTCTATACAGTATCAATTAGGTCATTCTTGGTACTACAGTTTCCAGATCAACATTATGGATCTCTCCTGAAACAAAACAAAAAGGTATTAGGGTTGGGAGAATCAATGAAGCCATTTATCAATGAAGCCTGAGGCTGCTGGGGAAAAAGCTTCAGAGTAAGACAGTGCAGTGATGTGATGATGACATGTGGGAGCTGCTGACTCAGTGAAAGAGACACTTGGCGCCTGTCCCAAGATGGAATTAAGTGGATAATAAAACATCTGAACCAGCTGGTAATGAAGCCTGAAGACAGGGCTGTCCCCAGAGGGCAAGGGCCAATAACTATCAGAGGGGCATTCAAAGACTTACAGGTATCCTCAGTAGCTTTTAAAAGTGAAATAAGTTAAAAACAATATCCAGAGCACTGGATGTATTAAGACCAGTAATTCCACTTCTAGAAATATATCCTAAAAATATAATCAGAGATGCACAGAAAAGTGTATTTACAAGCATGTTCATTATCTTTTATGGCACTGAAAAATTAGAAATGTGCACACCCCACGATTGGGAAGTATTAAAACAACAATCTTTACATTTGACGAAATGCCATAAAGCTGTTAAGAAATGCTATTGTAGATAAATAGTTAAAGGCATAAAAAACACTCACAAAATAATAAAGTGCTGGACAGAGAACCACATTACAGTTACAGCAAACATATAAAAACACAACATTTTCTTTCCCTTTTTAAGGCTTAGGGAAGTTCCTGGGCTAGGGGTTGAATTTGAGCTACAGCTGCCAGCCTACACCACAGCCACAGCAACACCAGATCCAAGCTGCATCTGCAGCTTAACCCTTAACCCACTGAGTGAGGTCAGGGATCAAATCCACATCCTCACGGATACCAGTCGGATCCCCAACCCGCTGAGCCACAATAGAAACTTCAAAAAACACATTATATGAGGAGAGAAAAAGACTAGGCGGAAATACAACAAAATATGAACAAAGTAATCTGTAGGTGATAGGATTTTGGTGACCTTTGGTTTTTGATTCTTTATGCTTTCCTTATATAAGGCAACAGTGCATCAATTTAATGACAGGGGAAAATCTACGTTTTTTCCTACAGTTCTTTTCAGCTACATTGAAGAGGGGGGATAAAAGCCTCCCCCCAACAAGGCCACTTTGGGAAGGGCATATGTCAGGGTATAAGGGCTTATCCTGCTAGCCCATACATGCCAACAGGGAACAGGCTTCTAGGCTGGTCAACTGAGTGGGTGCCCAAAGTAAAGATGTAATGAGAAAGATGACTTGACAAATCAGAACTAAAAGAACCAGGGGTTCCCATTGTGGCTCAGTGGTCACCAACCCAATTAGTATCCATGAGGATGCGAGTTTGATCCCTGGCCTTGCTCAGTAGGTTAAAGATCTGGTGTTGCCGTGGCTGTGGTGTAGGTTGCAGACACAGCTTGGGTCTGCTGTTGCTGTTGTGGTGGTCTATGTAGGCTGGCAGCTCCAGCTCCAATTCGACCCCTAGCCTGGGAACTTCCATATGCCAAGGATGCAGCCCTAAAGATACAAAAAAAAAAAAAAAAGAATTAAGAGAACCAAAGATGAGTGTGTGCCTTCTCAGGAGTCACCTCAACCTCATTCCCTTATTCAACAATGTTACCACTGCCCCCAAATACAGGTGGAACCCCTTCTCTGTAACTGCCTGCAGACTAGTAGTACCATCTTTCTAATGTCCTCCAGAGCAGTACATTTCATTCTTTGAGACGGGATTTAATGTTTCAAAAGAATCAAACTTGGATAATGTCATTTTTTGACCAAAAATTAGTTATGAATATAAAATGAGTGTGAAGGTTCTTAGGGAAATCATCATCTGGTGCTGACAGAAAAACTACAAAAAGGATTTCATAAATGTTTAGAGCATGGGCATCATTTTCTGAGTACTTTTTTTTTTTTTTTAACTTCCTGGAGTGACTACTGAAGGACATTTAGATACATGAGTCTAGTTCAATTCGGTTCTTCACATATTTCTTTAATGCTTAATTTCTGCCAGGTACCATGCTGGTCAAGAAGATACAAGAATAAACAAGACAGAATTCTGATCTTTAGCAATGGCAGAGCTAACATCTAGATTCTTACTCTATGCCAGACGTTAACATTTACTATCTCGTTTATCTAGTGAGGTAATAAAGTCTATTATCATCTCCATTTTACAAATGGAAAAAACCAAGGCTTACAGAAGTTACAGGAAACTTGCCCAAGAAGTAAAGACTAGCAAGAAAATCAAAGGTTTGATAAAATAACTATCCCATAATCTGATACCCTTAAAATAAGTACGTTTAAAGTGCTGAGGCAACACAGACAAGGAAAAAAGAATACTAATATGTATGAGAGAAGGGAGGAAGAGAGGGAGGAGAAAAAAAGAAAAAAAAAAACCTATGAAGGAAAGGAAGATTGGCACTGAAGGATGAACAGAAGTTCAACACAAGGAGAAAAGGACAGTGGTACTCCAGGCAGAGGGAACAGGATAGCATATATACGCACAGGAAGAGAAGGGGGAAGGTACATGGGCATGCTGGGGTATGTTTATTTTAAAAAAATTAAGCAAAGGCTAAAGTACCACTTTCTCATTACTTCACCTACCTCTCTGCCTCCCTAATTAATCCCTAATTACCAGTCACAGCACAGGCCTGGGCTCTGCCAAGGTTGGGCCAATAATTCAACCTGTCATGCCCATAGAAGAGGTCCATCTGGGCAGTAATCATTCAATGGCTGTAGCTTTTGGCAAGCTTGACAAATAAAGGTTAAAGCTTTTCAGAGGAAACAGCAGTAATGCAATATATTGCACCCCAACCCTGGCATCAATGCATCAAAGATTCACAGGAAATTAGAGACGGGAACTTCAAGACTTACACAATGTCTCTATTCTGCCTCTGGGCTCCCCTCAACAGCTACCCACTAAATGGAAGGATGGCTGCAAGCCGAACTATGTCAAGAAAAAGTCAGTAGTAAATGAAGAGGGGAGTCAATTACCTGCTTCTGTCAGCCCCTCTGGAATAGACAAAGATACCAGGGAAATGAAGAAGGGATGGAGCCAGTGACTATCATCAGGGGACACAGTAAAATTCAACCCATAGAGGGTTTGACAAAGGCCATGGTTTGTGTCTAAATGTTGGCCTGGCAACTCGGAGTTGAAGGAATATCTGTCTAAGACCTACAGCAACGCTCCAGAAATGATTACAAGATTAAACCGAAGCAATCACATGTCCTCTTTCCAGGCACCTCTTCCACCTGAAAAAGATTCAGGTTCCGGGAGAGAAGGGAGGTAATCAGATGCTTTCTTTGAATGAACAGGACAAACTGCTGTATATTATACATTTTCTGCTATAAAGACTATTATTCAGTGTATAAAAGCGAATGAAGGATTAGGAAAGAGAACACAGCTCAAGGAGGCTAGTGTGGAGAAAAAAGGTCTATTAGCCTCACTCCAAAGCACCACACTGCAGCTCTCCCTCAGAGGAAGGTGCCCAAGCGTGTCCCACACCTACACCGGTCAGACTTGGGTATTGTCTCCTACTTCGAATGGCCCCCAGCATCAGATGGCTTTACGATATAGCCATCTTGCCTGCTTGCTGTACTTCCAGGCACTGTTATTCTACTTAGCAGGACAGATGGCGCTGTTCTCAGGCCACAAGTGCCTATACTATGGAAGAACTGTAAGAGCTATGTGGATATTAATATACATGCACGTGCTCAGAACAGTGCCTAGTCCATAACTAACATTCGCTGAGTGCATAACATTTTTAATAACACTAGTGTTATTAGTGCTAAGACTGGTTTGTCTTCCAGTCTCAACTATCATAACTGACCTACAGTGGAATCAAGTAAGACCTGAAGCCAAGCATGTGGATGCGTGACTAGGGCTACAACCTGCCAGTCAGAAGGTAACTTGATCCAGATCATCCTGGACCAGCACAAGCATAAGGACTCACTGGATTCAAAGTCGTCTCTGGGAGAGACAGGAGAAAGAAGAGGTAGAACATTTGGTGAATTCTGACCACATACCAGACACTGAACTAAGTGTTTATGCCCTCTTACTTAATATCCATAGGAGTAAGTGCTTCTGAGCTCATCTTGGACCCAAAATAACACGGCAGAGAGCCCCAGAGTCTGGGATGGAAGAGGGGAGAGGGAGCTGCTGCCGCTATGGCCATTTCTCTTTTCTGATTTCAGCCCCACACTGGACACTCCCTGTGACAGGTACATCTAGTCTGTCACTCATTCATCCCTAGCCATGTTATTCATTCATCCCTAGTAAAGACAGGGCAAAGGAAGGAGGGAAAAAAACGACTTTATAGGCGAACTGAGAAAACAAATGATTGCCAAGCTGGTGTCAATATAACGTCTTCCAAAAGCAGAAATAACCTTTTGTACATAGGGTGCAACTTCAAACCCCGACAGCCCTGAAAGGATCAAATCAAGAGCTACTTGTTCTATTAGCCCCACTGAGAAAGTCAGGGGAGTTAGAGGAACCTGGGGACCAAAACCACTCCTATTTCGGGAGTGAAAAAGGCCTTCTTCCTCCAAGCATGTTGCACGGGAGGAAATCAGGAAGTGCCCCCACCAGTCACACCTACGCTTTGTTCCTAAGACACATACAGCAGAGGAGGACAGAGCCAAGAGAGGTGTGGTCTCCTGACAACCTCAGGAGTCCACTTAGGTCACTGTTAAACCTGATCCACATACGCTGTGGCCATCCCACTGTGGTTTACTGCTCCTCTAAAACACTGACAAAGAGGGAACCAGAAGGAAAAGTTACATTCACCTCCTACAGTTTCCCTCCACCACCCACCCATCGTTAGAAAGCTCTGGCCTTTTATCAGAAGAATCATGCTAAGGATGATAGGGGGTAAAACTATACTAAGAAGCTCAGCATCCAAGGAGAGGCCTAGGGTTCCTACTCTGAGCCTTTTCTCCTGAAGGAACAAGGTTAACTAAATTGGACAATCTTTCTGTGAGTTTTGTAAACAGAGGAGGGAAGAGGCTCCTGCTGTTGGTGAGCATCATATACCCAGGAAGAGAGAAGCAAAGTGGGCAAGAAAGGGGGCTCTTGTATGGGATAAGGGTACATTTCTGCACCCTTCCATCATCCAGTCCCCAACGAGGCCCAGGAACTGGAAGAGCCACTGGTTTCTGTCCCCACTTGCCATCTCTTCCTCATGAGTCTGGATGAAGAAGTCCAGACTCCGTCTGTCCTCTCAACACTTCCTCTGACAGGGAAGCAACAGTTGATGTTGCTCATTCTTGCTGGGACCTGTCTGATGTGGGATGAGCTTGCAGAGCTCCGAACCTAAAAGGGCTTGGCTCCAGCTGTCAGAAGTTCTGAAAAAAAAAAAAAGTCTGGCATGGGGGAGAGAAAAGGGAAGAGAAGATAGAGATTAACGGAAAAATGCTTTATAGCTGTATATCCCTTTGCAGCATACAAAGCTCTTCATGTATATAATCTCTTAGAAAATGTTCTACAGATAACAAAAGTAACATATCTATAGGCCCTGGCAGGATCTCCTGCCATTCCCCCAACCCTGAAAAAAGCCACTTTACCCTTTTCCTCTGTCTCCCTATACTCTCTCCATACCCCATGGTTGCTGTGGGTCCAAAATCCTGACTGCTGATGAAAGAGGGACGGTTTGAGCACCTTCCCAGGCATATGGAAATAAAATCACCTATTAATGGGGAGTAAAAAGATTTCATTCACTTTCCTCATAAATAGCCAAAAAGAGTCTTGCATTATCACATCTGAGAACGTTTTTCTCATCTCCCTATGATCAGTGTAGAGTTTACCAACCATGCAAAGCAAACACTACTCCCTTTAAATGTTATTTTCATGAAAACTCACCTCCTTTAAAGTCATTGACTTACTCTTTTCCATGGCATCTCTGGCCTATCAGCCTGCTTTCCTCCTTCCCCCACAATCATTCCCGACTCCCTCTTCTCTCCAGATGGGCTCTGACTCACTGTAGACACAGGCACCTGGCAAACCTGGCCCAGGAACCCAGCTACACCTAGGTAAGGCCACAGGGCCGTGGCAAGAGCCCTTCGCCCACCCTGCCAGAGAGTGCCCTGACCTCGAGAGGCCAGATGTGGCTTCACTGCTCATTCACGCAGAAGAACAGGCTGTGGCTGAAGTAGCTGAGAGGATTCCCTCTGATCACCCACTATCGCATTTACAAACTCTATCCCTTCTATGTAGTTGCCTAAACACAGAAAAAAAAATATGGCCAGCTCCAAGTCAGAGGGCTTTCTAAGTCCCAAAGGGACCGATGGAGTGTAAAGACCCCGTACAACACACCCCACAGCAAGTGTTCACACAGCCAGCAAGGACAAAAGGCCGGGAGCCGGAAGCCTTGGAATACCTCTCAGGTTGTTGAGTCCCTCCAGGAACTTCTGGTACTTATAAGCGTTCATGCCCGGCCCAGCCTCATCAGCTCAGTGGCTGCAAGTAGGCACCATGGCGCAGTGACAGCTGAGAAGGGAGAGCGCGAGCCAGGAGCTCCACTGCTCTCCTAGCCCCCAAGAGCTGGACTTTGACCACACATGCAAGTGACGTCGCCAGAGGAGCCTCATTACATTACAGCCCTTTGTGCGGCCTCATTTGCTGCAATGAGCGGAAATACCTCCCCAGGAGAGGCCAGCCCCTCCTTTGTGCAAATGAGGCGGGAGACCACAGCAGCCCCTGCCTATCATCTGCCACCTCATCTGCCACCTTCTCTTCAGACCCCAGCCCAGGCTCCACTGGGATTACTGCTCCTCTGGTTTAAACTCTAGAGAGAGGCTTAAATGCTTCTCGGGACACCAGTTAGGGGCTCATCTAGCATTCGAGAATGAAACCTTTAAAGGGCCACACTCACGACAAGAATGTTACCACAACAGGAGCTCTTGGGCAAATATCACATGGCAATGAGACAGGTTTTACAAAATAAACAAGCAATGCTGCACTCTCCTCAGAGCAGTCATGTTTAGAGACTGGAATACAGCCACCCACAGAGGAGACGCTGCCTACGAACACGGTCCAAGGCACAGAGAAGAGAGCGCCAGAAACTGTCAAGCCCACTCCCCAAGTGCTAAAAGCACAATTCAGGGGGGCAAGGCCTTCCCCAAAAATAACGAGGGAGAACAGAGCCCAGACACCACCCTCGTGCTTCCACTCTGGGGCACTATTTCACTCAGATGATTTGTTTTCCATTTGCTTTGCTTTAGTGATGTCAGTAGCTGTGCAAATTTCCTTCTACTCCTGCAGCCTCAAAAAGATGGACACCCTCCCCCCAGTTGTCACAGGCTCTTAGGATAAATTACACAGATTATAATTAGGGGATAAAAAAGAACCCTCAAATTTCTGTAGCATCTTTGTTGAAAGGAATCCAAAGTGGTTCATCCACATTGTTATACTCATCTTTGAAAATGATTTTATGAAAGTAACTGTAAATGTTCACTTACAGATGGGAAAAAGACAGACATTAAGCAATCTGTCCCAAAATCACACATCAGGCGAATGAAATAGCATGGAAAGAACCTATGTTTCCCAAACCCAAGCTCAGTACCCAGGAGCAACAACCGGATCAGACTCCACTGAACAACCCCTCCTAAGAGAGACACTCCTGTCCCAGGTCTGAAGTTTTTCAGAGTGACCTGGTAGAACTGGGATGTAGGGGGAGAAACTAAGTAGCACTGTGGAAACAGAGAGGAAAGGGAGTAGGCTAAATAATAAGAATGACTGCTAAGGTAATGGAAAGGGAAAATCTGTGGACAATAAAATAACCAACCCAAGCTTTCGTGCCCTCCACTGTTACTCGTCAATCAACAGCACAAACAAGGTAGCCAGCCTCCGTGCAGACCTAAGTTTTAGGAGTCATGAGAGACAGAACACATGACTTCTTTTCTTAAAGAACCATTTAATGTGCAAGGTTAAAAGGGAGTTTAATGTTTACAGAGCATAACAGACAGTGGGATACAGTAAACACATGTACACATAAAACCAAATGTAGATTCTACGACTCACTACAGTGAGAGCCAAAGCACCTCGGAGGTCAACAGACCAGGTGCCTTGGATTCATCTGTGAAATGAAGCTGTGGATGAGAAAAGCAAACATTAAATAACAGTTCAGATCATGCGTGTCTGGTTCCTGGCTTTATTCTACTTTATCTCCTGGAAGAGTATGGATAAGAGAGTACACTGGAAAAGAGCTTTGGATATACAGTTAAGAGACCTGGATTCCAGAGTTTATCTCAAGATCCAACTTTGCCACTAAATAGATATGTGAGCAGAAGCTCGAAATTCCCTAAAATGCTAGTTCTTGTTTTTTGCCCCCCCACCCCTTTTTAAGGTCACAAACTACAGAGAGAATCTGAGGAAAACCATGGATACCATCCCTAGGCAAAGGCACATATTCACCTACTTATAAACTTTTGTTCACAAATGGATAGGGGTCAATGAATCACAGGTAAAGAACCTCTGGACTGATTTCTAAGACCTCATCTGTGTCATGATCCTGAGAGCAGTCAACACAGTACAATCCGAATGTAAGTACTGAAAAGAACAAGGTGTAAAAGAGTCAGGGAAATCAGCCAGGGACGAGCAGGGCCCCTTCCCTTAAAGCCCCTGTAAAACTCTATCAGAGCCTCCTCCCACCTGAGGGAGGAGTGTAGCCCAGACAGCAGGAATCTAACAGTAGGAACAACTGACTTTTAAAATAGCCACTTGAACTAAGTGCATTTAAAAGACAACACATGCTAGTCTGTCATTTCCTCTGTATGTTTCACCACCGAAATTGTTTAATAACATTTTATCAGATAAAAGTTAAACAAAAACAGGATGTTTAAAATTATGAAGTGAGTGATGGTTCCAACTCTGAGGCTCTTGGCGGGGGGGGGGTGCATTGGCCTGGGGCCGCTCTCCGGAATCAGAGCATTTCAAAGCACCAGAGTCCAACGCCTCTATGTGCTCTTCGTGGCTGCTCATCTTTTCTCCTCAGAGGTTCCACAATGGCGAACCAAGAGGTAACCTTGGGTGGTAAGAGAGATTCTGCCCTACGTTCCAGACAGAGGCAGACAGAAGGCTCAGGGCCTGGCAGTCTAATGGACACTCTCTGGCCAGCTGCTGACAAAGGGGAAAAAAGCCTTGCTGTCTCCAACAGCCTTCCCAAAGGCACAGACACCTAAGGGCTGAGTGAGACTTGACTGAAGGCAGGCAGATCAGCAAGTCCAGACCACAGTGCATGAGGTGTGGTCCTCAGGCCTTCTGACGCTATGGTGTCAGGATGACAGTTTAAAAGGAGTACCTGCCCTGCCCTCGAGTGGGCTCAGGAACGCTGGAGCCCAGGTGGAGAGAAGGCCTGAGTCAGGCTCAGGGTATTACTCCTGAAACAAGAAGCCAAGTCTGCCAACAGACTTTCAGCTGAGGAGAAAGTTCTTGGCCCAGAAGGAGAGAACAAGTCCTATCTTGAAGTTCACACAGTCCCCAAAACCCTCTAGAAATCAATACCTTCTATATTCCTTTGAGGCAACCTTTCTCTTAAAAAACAAAGGTCATCCTCACACGGCCCAATGCTCACATTATCAGGGTCAGTGACACTAAATCTACACAGCCAGTTTAAAGAAATCGCCCCCTACACCCGGCCTGATCTACGTGCCGGGAACATAGATCTAATGACAGAGCAGAAGGAAAAAGGAAGGAACTGTCTCCCCAGACTGGGAGAAGTGAAGGCCCAGCTGCGCAGTCTCAATACCAGTCCTGAAGACAAAAGGTGTAGAGATATAAAAGGGAGCACTCCTTAAATACATCACCTTCTTTGAGGCAGAACTGACACCCTGACAGCCAGTTGCCACTGTTACCCCAAAGCAGCTGCTGACCCAGGAAGACAGCAAAAATGTCTCCAGTGACTTAAGAAGCCAGTAACAAAAGCAGGTGCCAGGTTCATGGTTCTATTCAGGGAGCAAGAAAGATCACTTTCTTCATTGTCTCCCCTGGCAGCAGTGTCTGGTGGAGCGAGGGGTCGAATTACACCTTGTCCCTCTGGACCGCTACAGAGAAAATGAGTTTGCCATCTGAACAAGGATTGTCCCCAGGGCCAAGGCAGCCTTTGCAGGGCCAAGGAACAGAAGACAAAGGAAGTCAGTCCTCATGCTTAGAGGGAAAAGACTGAACTGGCAAGACTAATGGAGGCTTCAATAAGAATTAAGTGTGGGTCCAAGGAGACCCTATGCTTGCCCAGGGTCTGGAGAGATGCTTTGTGTGGATCAGACCTATACTACAGGCCCCAACCACAAGTTTAAAAGGGGCTTGTGCTTTAGGCCACTGACCCTCAAGCCAGCTCCCTCTCCTTGATCCTTTTCTGTTTGGCTGTGTGGTCTAGGGAGAAATGGATGAATCCTATGCATCCTCTTCTCCCTACGACGATTAGGTAATACTGTAAGACCAAACAGGGTAAAAAGGCCTAAGCAACTGGAAGAGAAGGTAAAAATAACTGCTTTTAGGATGAATCTGCACCTGCGTGATCTCAGATTCTAGCCTGCCTAAGACTATGTTCCCCTCTAAGTTTATAAAGTCATAAGCTACTGTAAAAGCCTCACTGCTGGGTATCTGAGGACCTAAGAAAAAGATTAGAGGCAAGAGCCACCTACCACTGGAACAAGGTTACAGATCTTCAGCAGAGAGATGGGAGGGTAAGAAATTTATTCCAACAAAAGTCCACTGAAACAGCTACAGGTTTCCTAGTGTTATGGAGATCAATAGCTTCCCCTCTCCTGGAAGACGTTTCTCTCATCAACTCCATGAGGACCCAGACCAAGGTCTCGGCTCCCCCACCAAGTCAGGGATAGGCACCTGCTAAGGAGAATTGCATCTTTTTTTGGGGGGGGGGGGTCTTTTGTCCTTTTAGGGCCGCACCTGCGGCATATGGAGGTTCCCAGGCTAGGGGTCTAATCAGAGCTGTTGCTGCTAGCCTACGCCAAAGCCACAGCCACAGCCACGCAGGATCTAAGCCATGTCTGCGACCTACACCACAGCTCATGGCAATGCCGAATCCTTAAACCAGTGAGCGAGGCAAGAGATCGAACCTGCAACCTCATGCTTCCTATGAATTCCTCCACTGATTAGTTTCCGCTGAGCCACAATGGGAACTCCAGAGAACCACACTGAGTTATTTTGACAACGGGGGTGTGCTGTGCTCCTGGCTCAATTTTCCTGGGTTCCTTCACCAGCAAATAAAAAACAAGTCTCCAAAAGGACAGGCTCCCAACTTGCGATAGCATTTCTTTGTTGCTTTTAAGCAAAGGAAGGAGGAAAAATAAACATTTTTGAGAGTCAGAGTCCAGACACTAAAAATAACACAATGGAATTTTCCTCTGAAGCTGCCCTTTGCTAACAATGAGATTTTTTAATATGTGTGTGTATATATATATATATATATATATTTTTTTTTTTTAAGGCTTAAGATAGACTGCTTAGTGGTGATTCCAGGATGGCAGGGTATGAGTTCCAGGAAATTTTTACTCTTGAGTCTAAGATGGCATTCTGTTGGAATGCCTTACAAAGTTAAGGAGGTACTATATAATAGGGAGTTCCTGTCGTGGCGCAGTGGTTAATGAATCCGACTAGGAACCATGAGGTTGCGGGTTCGATCCCTGGCCTTGCTCAGTGGGTTAAGGATCCAGCGTTGCTGTGAGCTGTGGTGTAGGTCGCAGACACGGCTTGGATCCCACATTGCTATGGCTCTGGCATAGGCCAGTGGCTACAGCTCCGATTAGATTCCTAGCCTGGGAACCTCCATATGCTGCGGGAAGTGGCCCTAGAAAAGGCAAAAAGCCAAAATAAATAAATAAATAAATAAAAATAGAAAAAAATAAAAGCACCTAATAGGCAGAGCCTCAACGAAGGTGTCAACGCCTGTTAAATGAGTAGTGGGCACATATACATATGCTACAGTATTATCTGTATGTATCTATAAGCTTGATTTAGTCGTAATAAAAAACTAAAGCACATGATATGTGTGCGGCTAAAAAAAAAAGTTAAAGCAATGGATGAAACTAGCCATCAAATTTACAAATATCATATCCATAACCAGCATTTTCACACATAAGAATTTTTCCTAAAGATATACATATGTAAAATAACAACAAAGTTTTTCATTACAGTATTTTGTAACAGCGAAAGATTGGCAACACCCTAAATGTCCATCAATAGGGAACTGGCTAAATAAGTTGACGGGACACCCATGCAATGAAATAATAGGCACAGAGGAAGAAAAGGTCTTTATGTGCTGATACGGATTAATCTTCAAGACAGAGTAAAACAAAACGTCGAAACAGTATGTGTGTTACCTCTCATCTATGTTACATTAAAAAGGAAGGAAAGACTGTAAAGAATTTACATTCCACAAAGGCAAGGATTTTTATCTGTTTTGTTCATTGTTTATCCCCAGAGTATAGCACAGAACCTGGCACATGCTAGGTACTCAATAAATATTTGAACTAATTCCTTAATTCATGAGATACATGACTAAGTAAGTGCACATATCATGTCTGTAAGGAAGCACAAGAAACTGATAATACTGACTGCCTTCAGGAAGAGGAAAAGGATGGCTGGAGTTAAAAAAAAAAAAAAAAAGATTTTTCGCTGTTTTGTTTTTTTTTACCTTTTAAATAGTAAATTTGTGAAAATGCTACCTATCCAAAAAATAAATGAGTGTTAGAGTTCCCGTCATGGCACAGCGGAAAAGAATCCGCCTAGGAACCAAGAGGAATTACGGGTTCAATTCCTAGCCTCGCTCAGTGGGTTAAGGATCCCGAGTTGCCATGAACTGTGGTGCAGGTCACAGAGGTGGCTTGGATCTGGCGTTGCTATGGCTGTGGCATAGGCTGGCAGCAGAAACTCGGATTAGACCCCTAGCCTGGGAACCTCCATATGCCATGGGTGGGGCCCTAAAAAAAGACAAAAATAAAAAAATAAATGAGTGTTTAAAAGCCAAGAATTTGAGATTATGAATCCTGATCTCAGCACTGCTGCTGATCACATACCCTTCTGACACTATCATTCATATATACAACAAGCCTATCCTGTGCCAAATTGGTAGAGCACTGAGGATGGAGGGGAAGAGCTTGGAGTCTCTTCTCTCAAACAGCCTACAATCCAGGGAGGGAGTCAAGCAAGTGAACCAAGACACCACACAGTGCAGCTGATGCTGATGAAGATGTGTGGAAGCAAACAGAAGAGGAAGCACGAAAGCCTGGGGAAGGCTTCCTGGAAGAGATGATGCTGAAACTAGAACTTCAGGGCCATAGAGAATTAGATTGATGGGGACAGGAGTGTCGCTGACAGAGGAAAAGGAAAAACGTGAGAGAACACCATGTGTTTAAGGAACTTAAAATAGGTTGATATGGATAGCATGCAGGGTACACTCTACCCTGGAAGAATGACAGTGGGACATGAGAGCTTTGCATGCTGTGCTAGAGAAACCATCTCTCACCCCAAAGACAATGGAGAGCCATTGAAAGGGCTTAGTCTTGGGAGAAAATTTTTTTAATGATCTTTTAATCTTAGAGTATTATTCTAGCATTATTGAAAAGAAGGGGACCAAGATCGAAGGGAGGGAGAGTTAGGACAGTATTATGGTTACATGCTGAGAAAGTATGGAATCTGAACTAAGACAGCAGTACTGGAGATGGGAAGAAAGGAAGGGATGTGAGACCTGAAGAAGAATTACACAGGAGTTCCCATCATGGCTCAGTGGAAAAGAACCTGACTAGCATCCATGAGGTTGCAGGTTCAATCCCTGGCATCACTCAGTGGGTTAGGATCTGGCATTGCTGTGAGCTGTGGTGTAGGTCGCAGACAAGTCTTGGATCTGACGTTGCTGTGGCTGTGGTGTACGCTGTCAGCTGTAGCTCTGAATCGACCCCTAGCCTGGGAACGTCCATATGCTGTGGGTGTGGCCCTAAAAAGCACGAAAAAAAATTTAACCCCGCCCCCCAAAAATAGCCATCTTTAAAAGAAAGAATTACACAGCATTTGATCACTTTTATTTGAGTTGGTGGGGGGCAGGTAGATAGACCAAGAGAGGGAAGATTCTCAAGTCACTTGTGTGACTGGGCAGAAGACAGTGCCTTATGGGGGAAAGGAAAGAATAGCAGGCTTCCTGGGAAGAAGATGAAGAGTTCACTGTGGAACACGTTGAGTAAAAGATACCCAGACAATATCAAAAGAAGTTCTCCAGTACTCAGAGACAAGTGTCTGGAGCTCAGCTGAGGGATCAGGCCCACCGGTTGAAACCATGAGTATAAATAAGGTCTCATGAAAGAACTACGTAGAGGGCCAAGGACAAAATCCTAGGAAGCACCTTTATTAATGGAAGATGAACCTGTAAATGAAGGAAGGTAATTAGGGGAGGGCGAGGTCATAAAAGGTTAGAGAAGGAGAACCTTTCAAGGAGGATGGAGGGCCTCGTTTCATAGTGTCGAGTACCACAGAAAGGTCAGGTAAGGTCGGGGCTGAAAATTTACCATTGGATTTGGCAATTAGGAGGTGACTGGTGACCTTGACACAACAGCAAATTTCAGGAGAGAAGATATATATTACTCTTACGAATCTTGAGGGAAACAAAGAACAAGTGAAAGGGGAGTCTCACTTAACATCTTATGTTTTCCACTTTCCCTCCCATAATATGAGAATTATTTTAAGAAAAATAAGTAGGAAAATGCACATAGTGTTAGGCATTAGGTGTAGAATGTTAATAATCCAGTGTATTACTACTACCACATTAAAGCTGGTTCCATTTACTCCATAAACCACCAAACGTTTTTGGACACTTATGTGCAAAATACAGAGCTGGCAATGTTGGAAATAAAAAGTTTACAATACAATCCTCAACCTCTAGAAGCTTCCAATCTTGTGGAAGAAAATAATGCTTATATACAAACAGGATGTTAAAGTACAATATAAATGATACTAAAAAAAAAAAAATGACCATTAGCATTGAGGAAACTAGTAACTAACTTCCAATGGGGTGACTGGAGAAGGTTTCCTAGAGGACTCTGAAGTAGGTGGTGAACAATGAGTAAGATGCTCTTCGGCAGACCCAGTGAGTGACGGCGCTCCAGCAGAAGTCTTGTCTGGCTTAGCTGTGAGGAGACGGATGGAGAGGATGCTGGCAAGGATATTTTGGAGGGCTTTAAACATCAGGCTGAGGAGACAGTCCTGCCTCTCTTCTGACTGCTGCTCTCTGGTGCCAAGTGCCTGTGGGGTGTTTCCACCTGAGCCCGCCACAGCAACTAGACTCAAGTTATTAAAAGCGAATCCACATCTTTCCTCCTCAAGTCAGTGCCTCCCTTGAAATTCCTGCTGTGAGTAATGGCAGCAGCCTTCACCCAACCCACCTATCATTTCTTCCAAATACCTCTCATAGTCACCTTCTCCTTCATTCAATAGTTAGCCTCTTCTGTCTAAACCTCATTCCTTTTCACCTGGATTGCTAAAATAGCCTCAAAAAAATGGGCTTCCATTCTTCTCACTCAGCCCATGTTGTACATGCTGGATCAATCTTCCTAAAACACAGCCCTAATTCAATCATTCCAATACATAAAAACAGTAACATGAAAACTACCATAGAGGGAAAAAAATCTCAGAGAAATGTAAAAACTCAACCACATGATACAGCTTTTACGGAGAGGGGTTTAGCAAAATGTACCTAGGAGTTCCTAGTGTGGTCTATCAGGTTAAGGATCGAGGGTTCGATCCCTGGCCTGGCGCAGTGGGTTAAGCATCTCATGTTGCCACAGCTGTGGTGTAGATTGGATTTAATCCATGGCCCAGGAATTTCCACATGCCATGGGTGCAGTTGAAAAAGGGGAAAAAAAAAAAAAAAGTACAATTCTTTTAAGTGTCTAATGACTTTTTTTTTTGCCTGTTTTTTTGTTTTTTGCCCATGCCCACAGCATGTGAAAGTTCCTGGACCAAGGATCAAACCTGCACACAGCAGCAACCTGAGCCACTGCAGTGACAACACCGGACCCTTAACCCACTGCTCCATGAGAGAACTCCTTTTAAGTGTCTAATGACTTCTGACACAGCAATTTCACGCCTCAGAATTTATTGACTAAAAGAAATTTAGTTAAATGTGCAAATACACAAACACACAATACATTCATCTCATTTTTTATAACATCAAACAATGCAAAATTACCTAAAAGTCCAAAAATCAGGGGCCGCCTCAAGTGCACTGCACCGCACACGGGAATGCTGATAGCCATATAAGGAAATGTTTTTTTTGACACTGATTTTCACTGTACAATAAGTGAAAAAAAAAAAACAAGTTACAAACAGCATATGTTTGCAAACCATGTTACATGCATGTATTTGCAGAAGAAAATGTCTGAAAGAAAATGCAGCAAAATATCTACAGTGGTTATCCAAAAATGGTGGGATTTTCGGTGACTTTAATTTTACAGTTTTATTGTTTTATAATTTTAATACAATAAATATGGTCTTCTTGTGAAATAAAAAGAATAAGGCAGATTCTATCAGAAGTAATATCAAACAGTGGCATAGCTCTTTTAGACTTTACAAACATCCTTTATCTGGAGATAGCAGAAACCCAAGAATTCAACCAACTGTCACAGTACCAAAAAAGCAAAGATGAAGAAGGCACAGTCTGCCATCATGGAACTCGTGATCCAGAGGAGCCAGACAATTAAACAGACAACTGAAAAAGAAGAGGGTAAGTACTATTACAAAGGGATAAAGTACCATGAAAACTCAGGTGAGCAGGTAAGTTAAATTTTTCCTGGATGGGGTAAAAGGAAAGAAGCTAGAACAAGAGAAAAAGTGAGTTCATTTAAGCTGGGATGAAAGATTACTTAACAGTGTGAAGAGGAGTTTGTGAGGCTGATAAAAAGAGAGAACATCCAAGGCAGGAAACAGCATAAACAAGGACAACAACTGAGAGTCATACTCATGCCAACTCTGACCTCTACCTTATAGAGAAACAGAAGGTAGTGAATGCTGGCGTTTTTAAGAAGAGATAGGGCATGATCACTGACAGCAAGCCAAAGACAATATGAGTGTCTAAAATAGGGCAGTGGGTCCTGCCAGGATGGATGGATGGGAAAGGAGGGAGGTTGAAATGTTTCTGAGTGAGAACAAAGAGAACATAGTGTCCAATCAGATGTGGAGAACAAAGGAAGACAAAAAACAAATCCGAATTTCCCAGCTTGGGCAAACAGATGGAGAGTGATATTGGTACCTGAGACAGGGTATATAGCAAGAGAAGCAGGTTTGGGCAGGGGGGAAAAGAAGGGGGATGAGGATAAGCTTGGTTTAGGATATGTTACATTAGAATTTCTATCGACTTAAAAGTTCTCAACAAATGAACCCAACTAGCAACCATGAGGACGCAGGTTTGATCCCTGGCCTTGCTCAGTGGGTTAAGGATCTGGCATTGCCGTGAGCTGTAGGTCATAGATGCAACTCGGATCCTGCATGGCTGTGGCGTATACAGAGGCAGCTACAGCTCTGATTCGACCCCTGGCCTGGGAGCTTCCATGTGCCATACATGTAGCCCTAAAAAGTGCAAAAGAAAAAAAGAGAGAATTTCTATTCACTTTAAAGTGAAAAAGGGCAGTAGTCATATGTCAATATAAGTTTGGACCTCGGGGGAAAGTTCACATTCAGAGATTTTGATTTGAGAGTCATGGTACACACAGACAGCGCTGATAAATGAAACCACCAGAGTAGGTTAAACTCATCCAGAGAGAGCACACAATGAGGGAGAAAAAGAGGCCCAAACACAGTGTCAATAGCTGTAACAAGGTCAAATATGAGAACTGAAAAGAAACCACTGAAGTCTGCAAGCAGGTTAGAGCGATTTCAGCTGGGCTGGTGGGCACAAAATCCATTCTCTAGAGGGTCAGGATGACCAAAGGAATACAAGAAAGGCTATTAAAGACATTTAGTGCTTTTTTTATTTTTTATTTTTTTGTCTTTTTGCCTTTTTTGGGCCACTCCTGTGGCATATGGAGGTTCCCAGGCTAGGGGTCTAATCGGAGCTGTAGCCACCAGCCTACACCACAGCCACAGCAACATGGGGTCCAAGCCACGTCTTCGACTCACAGCAATGCCGGATCCTTAACCCACTGAGCAAGGCCAGGGATCGAACCCGCAACCTTATGGTTCCTAGTCAGATTTGTTAACTACTGCACCACGATGGGAACTCCATTTGGTGCTTTTTAAAACATTTTTTAAAAAGTTAGTTCAAAGAAGAGACAAGCTTAAAAGATTTTCTTTTTCTTAGGATGGTGAAAACCTGAACATACTTATGAAGAGTCACTTCCCACCTAATATGACTAAGGTGGAAAGAGGCTAAGAATACAAACTGTGCACATACCCGGAGGCCTGGCTCTGAAAAAGGAGGGAACGAGGTGAGGACTGGGGAAGAGAGAGAACATAAACTGAGAGGCAGAGCTGTGGAAAGTAAAAGGCCAAATGGCTTGTTCAGAGTTTACAAGGTGGGTTGGAGTCGCAAGTTGGAGGAGAGTGGTGAAAGTCTGGAAGGGCTGCTGTAAGGAAAAGGAAGGGGAGTCACCCAGGAGAGAACAGAGATTTCAGGGCAGGGTTGAGAGTCAAGCTGGGGCTGGGCTCATAAATCTGCAAAGGAGCCGTCAGCACAATGCTATGCAGCAGGACCCAGCAGCTCGGTGGGGAAGTGAACATGGGTCCCGCTCTGGGAAGAGAACAGGCAGGTGTGGCAGGTCCCTTTCTCCCCTAAGAAAGCCAGGACAAGAGTGGCCATGTAGAGGAGGTTAACCACTGCACCACGGGGACCACGAAGAGACTGGGAAATAAGCCAAGACCAGGTTTTCTGAGCAGAAAGGGAGAGAAGTGAAAGAGGCTGTGCCCAGATTCTGGGGAGCCTAGGAGGCAGGGAGCAACTTCAGGTGTCCTCAAATATTCTGCCCCAAGAATCTTAGCCCCATCTACAAGACCAACAGTGATGCTCTGCTGCCTTCCAAGCCCCGCTCTCTGAAAAGCAAACTGGGTCTTCATATGGGGCTGGCACCTCCAAGGCTGTTAGAAGGAATTCCAGTGAGAGAGCGGCAGGGTGGAGTTCTTCTAAGCATCTTCCTTCCTAGACTTTAAGTTCTGATCTGGATCTCTCGGTGCAGTATCAGTAACTTTTCTTTTTATTAACAGGAAGATCTGGGGGGTTGTCATGTGCGTGGAGTTGCTGAAAATAAAAGTTTAAGAAACTGCCTAATTGCAAGTTCAGCAACTCCCTCAGGGTCCTGGAGCCTGCTGATGTAGAACAAGAGTCACTGGACCCTCCCCCAGTGCTAACATACAACAGTAAGGGTGACAACTCGAGCATAATAATTATATTCAACAGGGAAGCAGAAGTTGGGGTCTGCTAATAAGGTAAGTGACATCTAGGAAAGAAGTGGGAAAGTGAGCTCACTTCTTTTCATGCAAAAACTGAATCTAAACCTTGTCTCACAAGGACAGGAAAACCTAAACAAGCTACTCACTCGTTCCCTAAAGATCTGGGCTCCCATCCAGCTTATTATCCCAGTCTGTACAAAAAGAGAGATTCGAATCCTCTCAGAGGGGCTACAAATGAACCAGAACATTGCCACCAGAGGGGCTGCGGCTTAGAGGGCTGACTCACTGTAAGAGCCCTGACTCCCTTTCAAACCTTCCCCTCTTTCCCAAAAGACAAAGGGCACAGTGACTATAAAAGGTAATTTCTAACATCAAGCACATGGATGGAAGAAGTGAGAATCCAAGGGCTGGGTGGCTCTCTGCTAAGTGTCTGGAATTTGGCCCCCACATCAGCCTGGTCAGCCCTTCCGCTTGGACTGAGGTGGGCTCTGCCATGTGCGACAAGAAAAGTAACTCCCAATGTTTGTTTAATTCGGCTCTGTTCACCTTCACTCGGGTCACCGCCTTCTTCTGCTCACAAACACTTAATTGTCTCTGAAAAGTAGGTCATCGCTTGCGGAACAAGCTGGAGGGGGAGCTAAGACCCAGCCTATCGCTCCAACAGGCCTGGAGAGGCCCAAGCCGTGTCTAGGAGACCAAGACCAGTCAACAATGCACTGTGCCAAGAGCGCTCCAGGTGCTTCAGGCAGCAACCTGGTTACTGCCATTCCTAAGTGGTGATTCAGCGGGCTGGCAGAGCAGAAGACGCCCAGGATGTGAGGGTGAGGCTCGAGTCAGTCCAAGAAACACTTGTCCCATTCTGATGGCTAATGAGGTATCCCTAATCATCCCTGAATGGAGGGAGCAAGAGGGGAAGAGCAGAAGGCTAAGCTCTTCCCCACTGTCCATATGGTCCCTCTGTAGAATACCAAGCATTGCTCAACCATAAATGGAACTGTGTGAGCTTCTCCCTACTCCTTCTCCCAAATATTTCCTTCAGGACACCCAGAAATAAACACTGCTTCCTACCCATGAACTAAAGGTACATTCTTAGCACTGTAAACTGTCCTCTGAGCATGTCCAGCAAAGAAGGGGTTAAGGTTTTTCAGCAGGATACATCTTGTTCCTAGGCCCAAATGCTCCTCCATCCAGAATTCTAAGGTGGGACAGAGTTCCCCTCAATCCTCCTCCAACCTCTAACTGGTGAGTTCACTAAATATAGGATATTGCTTCAAAGTCAAAAAGAAGGGGCCCAGGGAGATGAGGTGACAGAGGGCTGGCAGTTTGAGAAATAGCTACCAGAGGGTCAGCTGTCCAGCTGGCTCCGGAATCTGAAAACTTCCAAATCTAACAACTGCCTTTCTCAGCAAGAATCAAAAGTATGTGAATCAGCTGTGGAGGATAAAGGCTACAGAGCCCAGTTTCAGAAGCCAGTAGCAAACCACTTCCTCAGCCACTGTTCTCCACAAAGAGCAAACTGCCAGGAACTTCACCTTCAGACCAGATACCAGCTCTAAGAAGAGGAATGGAAAAAGGAGTTAGTTATTTCTTTGGCAAATAGAGTGCACGCAACTCTCTCTCGCTCAATGTGTGTGAGTGTGTGTCTCTCTCTCCTCAACCTCCTCAGCCCCTCCAATTCTCTGGTTATAAAACCAAAATTGTTGACAACCCCAACCTTTCTAAATTCTGACCATATAATTTTCCACTATCTTCTAGTCTCTTCTTTTTTTTTTTTTTTTGTCTTTTTGCCATTTCTTGGGCCGCTCCCACGGCATATGGAGGTTCCCAGGCTAGGGGTCTAATCAGAGCTGTAGCTGCCAGCCTACGCCAGAGCCACAGCAACATGGGATCTGAGCCGCATCTGCGAACTACACCACAGCTCACGGCAAGGCCGGATCCTTAACCCACTAAGTAAGGGCAGGGATCGAACCCTCAACCTCATGGTTCCTAGTCGGATTCGTTAACCACTGCGCCACAACGGGAACTCCCTTCTAGTCCCTTCTGATCCCTCACTGCTTCTCCTGCCCCACAACATACACACACTTTAAGGCACTTCAGAGTCAGAACTACATGAACTAATACTGAATTTCACATTATTTTTACCATTTATCATTAGATTTTATCATTAGATTTGAGTCTATATGTAACTGGTTGCAAACTCCGCAAAGGCAGGAACCATGTCTTATCACCATTATTGTGGCTAACACTGCATGTTTACTATGAGTCAAGCATCATTCTAGTATATTACACGTGTTATTTCATTCATTCTCCACCAGAATCCTATGACGAAGGTGCCATCAGTAGATACCTTAGAGATGAGGACTGAAGTTCAGAAAGGTTTAAGAACTTGCCCAAGTTCATGGTAAATAGCAGAGCTGAGATTCAAACCCTGGAACTTAACCCCAGAGTCCATACTCTCAACCCCTATACTGTACACAAGTGGTCCCAGACCAGCAGCATCTCCTGGGAACTTGTTTAGAAACAGATTCTGAAGCCCCATCCCAGACTTACTGAATCAGAAGCTGGGAGTGGGACCCAGGAATCTACGGCTTAATAGCCCTCCAGGTGATTGTGATGGAGGCTCAAACTTGAGAACCATGGTTCTACGATACATTCACATGTTTCTCCTTTTTTTTTTTAAGGGCCGCATCCACAGCATATGGAAGTTCCCAGGCTAAGGGTCAAACTTGAAGCTACAGCTGCCAGCCTACACCACAGCCACAGAAATGCCAGATCTGAGCTGCGTCTGCGACCTACACCACAGCTCAAGGCAACACCTGATCCTCCGACCCACAGAGCGAGGCCAGGGATCGAACCCGCATCCTCACAGATACTAGTTGAGTTGGTTTCTGCTGCACCATAACAGGAACTCCCTACTTCTGCTTTTCTTTATCTGAGCCACACCCAAGACAGAAAGGAGCCTGGGAGGAACTTAACAGTGTAAAAATATACCGAACAACTGATTGTGGCATCATGGTTAAGAGTGCGTGAGGATTCTAGGGCCAACTGTCTGTCAGTGTAAAGCCCAGCTCTGCTGCTTACCACCTGTGTGACCTCAGGCACATCACTTAGCCTTCCCGATGCTCAGTTTCATCAAGCGTAAAATGGAAATAACAGTACCCGCCTCATTTAGCTGCTGTGAGGGATTAAATGAGTTGGTATCATGCAAAGTATTTACAATAGTGTGTGGCACTTAGTATCATACAAGCTGTTATTAAGTATGGTCTTTGATCCATTTCACAATTAAATGCAACAAATATATATTAGGCATCTATATGCCAGACACTGTGCCAGGTACATGCAGTCATCAACATCTCCCCAACTCATCATCAGCCTTTCAAATATTGACTGATGCCTTATTACATGCAGTACCCTGTGCTTGGGGACACGTGGTCCATAAAGAACAGGGCGCTAACCCTTCAAGGACAGCTTAAAGCAGTGCACCAGACATGGCATTTACACAAGTAACTGCAACACATAGCAGCAAGTGATAAGAATCAGAAGATAGCATTCTTTGATGGAAAGAACACTGGGTTTGAGGTCATAAGATTTAGATTCAGTTCTAGCTATATGTGACCTCAGGCACGTCACTTCACCTCCTCGAGCCTATGTTTCCACGGCTGTCAAGCAAAAATAACAATTGAGCTGTGAGGCATAAAAGAGCTAATACATGTGAAAGCATTCTGTAAAAGGCTGTATGAATGTGAGTTGTCAGTTGTTACTATTGCTTTAAAGTGAATTTATTTCAATAATTTTATGTAAGCTCAGAAAGATGATATGACTAAAGGAACTAGGAAATGTTGCACCAAAAAAAGTGACATTTGAGATGGATGTGGAAGAACAAGATGTAGGAAGGAAAAGAAAAGCCAAGTAGAGGAAAGAGTTTAAACAAAGGCATAAAAATACAGGGCATGTATGGGGAGGGCACTAGTTCATTCCAGCTGTGAACAGTTATGAGAAGTAACATTTAAAAGGTAGGAAAAGGGCAAATACGGGGGGGGGGGGGGGGCAAGAATTTGTTCACTTTTCCCCCATAAGCATCTTTGGTAATCCAAGTAGGAGTAAATGATGAAACAGTGAGTTAAAATTAGTTTCAGGATTTATCTGCAAGTTTGAAGTATTCAGCACACCTCCTCTGCTCTGTTTTCTGAGGTTAAGAGCCAGCTACACTGTATGTATGGAAAATGAAATACCTATAATTATGTAGTTTGTGCAGGGGCCAGTTTGAAAACGATACTGTTATTCCTCATCAAAGCTGCTCATCAGGAATTCAGAAGAGAGACAGCTTGCAAAGACTTTGGGCCTTTTGGACCTTTCGACATCATTATTCAAATAAGAGAAACCTTTGTTCACCTACACCAGCTACAAAATGAAGTTGAAATGGTTCAACCCTCTTAGCCCTTTTCAAGCGTTTGTTGGTATCTCTGTTTAAATACAACAAAGTACTTTTGTTTTATTTTGGTTTTCTGTTTTATTTTCACTCATTATTTTTGTATGAGAAAGCATTTCAATAAGATCCTTAAGTGACAGGTAAGTACATAATCTAGAGAAGCATAAATGTGTTGATATCGATATTGAGACTTCTGAAGGATTGTTTCAGACAAATTTTTAAGGCTTTATATGTTGTTACAGTTGAATGAAATAACATAATTTTAATCTAGTAATTCTTGCTTGCTAAGGAGTACCTGAAAGTAAGAAACCAAATTTAACAAACTTTGGAGAAAGTCCATGTGAGTTGACGAGGAGTAAACATAACTTGTTGATCAGGCCAAATATCTTCATATTTAAAGTTGAACTGTCAGTTTTACTTAAAGAAAACTGACTAAGGAAAAAATATTAACTTTCCAAGGAACAAGTTAAAGTTCAAAAATCAAACTGAACACTCCCGTGCTTGTCTTTTCTCCACTGTCATACAAGTGCCCCCTACTGTCTCATATTTAATGTTTCTCTAAATAGATTTCTTTTGATTTTAAGATCCTTTCCTGTAGCAGCCTTCACAAAGCACAAACATAATGCTTTAGTCATGTGTACTTATACAACCAGAACTGAATACTAAATGTGGTCTTCATTGACTTAATAGAGACTTAGTTCACCCATAATATACTGACAATATAACATCATCCTGTAGTTCCTTTGTGGCACAGCAGGTTAGGGATCCAGATCTGTCACTGCCAAAGGCTCTGGCTGCTGCTGTGGAGTTAGTTTGAACCCTGGCCCAGGAACTTCCACATGCCACAGGTGAGGCCAAAATAAACTAGTTACTTAAATCACCCTGAAGAGCTTTTGAAAGACAGAGTGTATCTAGGCAATGGAGGTACGAAGCAGGAAACGTGCAGGTAGACCAATGTGGGTGAAGAGGGCACTAAGGGAATGTGTCCCTGTATCCCTGCCACAATGGGGCAAACAACCCCAATGACACTGCTATTCCCTTAAGCACAGAAAGGGACTGGGTACAAATCAGTACAAACCATCCTTTAACCCCTATAAACAACCATCAGAATCCGCACAGGTAGATCCAGGGGTCTGGGGAGACTCCCTCTCCTTCTCAGCCCCCATCCTTGAAGTCCAGCATAAGAGCAGGGTTCAGAAGCCTGAGCTCTTGGACTTTTCCAGGTGTAACTCAAGCCTGATGATGGGCAAAGAAGTCAGGGTTATAGAGTACTCTCTTCAGAATGTTGGTAGAAACTGCAAGAACCTAAGCTGTCAAGACCATTCTGCTAAGATTCTCTGTGCTTCAATCCCCTTGGAGACCTCTCCCATCATCCTGGGACACCCTGCTGTCAATGCACACATTCTGGTGGTGAGCTGGAAGCCAGAGGAGAGCATGCAGCTTCTACAATGCGTCAACTGTCAGTGACAGGATATCCTCGTGCATATACATAAACACACACATATATATGTACACCAACATGTGTGTATATTTCCAACCAAACCTACAACCCAGGCTGACAAACACCTGGCCATTCATTGTGCTCACCACTCCATGGCTGCACAATTCTCCTCAGGCCCTGGCCTGTGTAAAACATATTAGAGTCTAGGTATTACAAAAGCAAGAGTCCCATTCACAGTAAGAGCAGAAGAGGGAGGGAGGCAAGGCTAGTAAGCTACGGGCACTGCAAACAGTCTATCCTTGGGGGAAAGTGTACCTTGCTTAGGCTAAGAAGCAATATTTTCCTCCTAGAGTTCTGCCAAGCCTGGGCCCTCTATATGAGCTCCAATCAGAATGGGCTCCATCATTTTTCAGACTCCTATCAAAATAGGTCCTGCAACCAAAACCCAGAGAGATGAAGTTAACACACAAACAATGGTGTCCTTCTTTACTTCATTCTCTTCCTCCCAGCTTTGGGAGCTCTAACTGTAGAGATCAATCCAAACAATATTGCTACTAAAAACAATCCTATTGTCAGCAACCAAAGTGTCAACAATGGATGAATAAATAAACAAAATGTGGTACATACATACAAAGGAATATAGATAGTTTTAGGGCTACACTCGTGGCACGTGTAATTTCCCAGGCTAGGGGTCGAATCCCAGCTACAGCTGCCGGCCTACGCCACAGCCACAGCAATGAGGGATCTGTGCCATGTCTGTGACCTACACCAGAGCTCACAGCAATGCCGGATCCTTAACCCACTGAGTAAGGCCAAGGAGCAAACCCACATCCTCATGGATACTAGTTGGGTTCGTTACCGGTGAGCCACAAGGGGAACTCCACAAAGGAATACTATTCAGCTTTAAAAGAAATAAAATTCTGACACATAGTACAATATAGATGAACTTTAGAGAATTATGCTAAGTGAAATAAGCCAACCACAAAAGTATCAATAGGAGTTCCCATCGTGGCTCAGTGGTTAAAGAATCCGAATAGGAACCATGAGGTTGCAGGTTCAATCCCTGGCCTTGCTCTGTAGGTTAAGGATCCGGCACTGCCATGAGCTGTGGTGTAGGTCACAGATGCAGCTTGGATCCCGAGTTGCTGTGGCTGTGGCATAGGCCAGAGCTACAGCTCCAATTAGACCCCTAGCCTGGGAACTTCCATATGCTGCAGGTGCAGCCCTAGAAAAGACAAAAAAGAAAAAAAAAAGACAAAACTATAAATATTGTGTGAGTCTACTTACATGAAGAATCTAGAACAGTCAAACTCATAGAGACAGAAAACAGAATTGTGGTTGCCAGGGACTGGGGGGAGGGGGAATGGGAATTAGTGTCCAATGGGTATGAAATTTAAGTTTGGTAAATTCTGCAGATGGACAGCGGAAACGGTTACACAACAGTGTGAATGTACTTAATGCCTCTGAACTGTATACTTAAAAATGATTAAAATGGTAAATTTTACACATTATGTAATTTTATCACAATAAAAAAGCATATTGTTGTTGTGACTCTTACTAGCAAAAAGAAACTGTAATTACATAACTTCTATGTGCCAAACAAAATGCTTTATATATATTAATTCATTTGACCTTTACAGAAACTATGCAAAATAGTTACCACCAACATTTTACAAATGAGGAATTAGAAAACTCACAGCTCAGAGTGGTTAAGTGACTGTCCAAGGTCACAGTGCACATAAGTACCAGAAGCAGGATCCCAACATCTACACCCTTTCCACTGTAAAATGCTGCTCTCCACCCTAGAGAAGAAATTTCTCTAATACTACAAAAGAGCCACAAAAGAGAAATCCCCTAGAGCAAGGAGAAGGATACATGGTCAGCAACAGAGGTAAAAGGAAGAATTTACTATTAAAAGTCAGGGCATACTCCCTAATTCCACTTTTAAGGCTGTTCTTCCTCTGATGACCTCTGAGAACTTTAAATACACCAATAACCTAGTCACATAAACCCTGGCAAGCCAGGAAAAGCTGTTTGTGTTACACATAAAACCCCATGATGACATTTCTCATAACCTACAAAGAAATGCCCTATTTTGTAAGAATTTTTAAGGCTGTCTCTAAGGTCAAGAAAAAAAGTCTAAGAGTGTATTGCAAAATTAAACCCTGGTCCCCAAACGCTAAGCAGAACTGAGCTATAAGCAAAGGGAATCACAAGGACTTCCTCCCCATTTCTCTCTTCTACCTTCTGCTCTCACTCCAGATGGATGAGGAGCAGTCAGTCTGGGCTGGCAGGCAGCTCCTGGTCAGGAACGGAACTGCTGCGCGGGCCCACAGGTGGCACTGCTTATAAACAAGCAGCTCCCATGCCACCAGAGGAAGCTGTAGGGTCTGCTTCTGAGGACAGAGGGCAGGAAATCTGGACAGCCAGATTCCAGTCCCCGCTTGTGTCAGTCACACAGTCACTCAGGGCTCAGGGGGGCATCCTGCCAGGTTCCATTCCAAGAATGGTGTCACTTCCACCAGGGACTAACAGTTGCTCCCTGGGAGATTCAGGCACCAAAAGGGCTGACCAGAGGATGTGGCAAGAGTGGAATCCACAGCATGTAGGTCCCCGTGAAGGACCAGTCTTTTTGTGGCCTAAGTGGGAGAAGGGGCTCTACTACCATAGGTCAAGTAGGCACAGCTCAGAAAAGGATTCAAAGCAATCCCTTTGGGTCATGTGTCTCTCCAAGGGGTACAAGGAAGTTTGGGTTCATGTATATATATATCCCTCAAGTGAAAGCCATTCTGCTGAAAGCAAAAGCAGCCTCCTTCCCACCCCCATAACCCAACTGATTTACAGTCAACAAGTGTCTCCGGGTACTCAGAAAATATGCTGTCAAACAGGAAATGAAAAAAATATCCACTTCTTCCAGAAGGAAGGGGGAGGAATCACATCCCTATAGAGACAGGAAGGAAATCAGCTGACCAGTATCCCAGCCTTGTCAGGGAAATGACTCTTCCCTTCTCCATGCAGGGGGTTATAAAATCCCAGTTCTTCTCAAGCTTCAGTCACTACCTAGGTAAAAATTTCCAAGCCTAAGGCTGTATTGTTATAGCTATTGACTAGGTTGGATATTTACTAGTTAAAAGGGGAAAATGAAGGTCCCTCATGCCCTAATGCCAACCAAAAGCACGACTCCACAAACTTCGTACTTTTTCCTGATGAATAGATGGAAGAGAGTCAAAAAGCAATGTCTGTACAATACTCAGACAAACCACAAGGGGCACTGGCCAATAGGTACAGGTGACCCCAATATTTAAAGTTTGCATCCACCCAATCTGAGGTTGTGACTGGTTGTGGGATACAAACCAAAGAGGCTGAGACTTTTTGTCTGCCGGTAGCAACCATCATAATAACAGCTTTAGATTCCTACGGTGCCTGGTTAGCAGGGTCTCGAGGCCTTCCCCCCCACTCGAAATCTAATCCTGATCCCCTCCCTTTGCTGAATCCCTCCATTTGAGAGGGACAGGCATGTATCTTTAGTTCCTGCTGAAAAGAACGTCAGTGACCAGAAGCCTTACCCAAGGTCATCAGTTAGTCAGACAGAACTAATGGTCAACTTCTAAACGCTTCCTCGCATAAAGGAAGACTGCAAAACAACTGTTTTGTTCTTAGGCAACAAAAATTCTCTAGGTCCTATCCACAAAAATTCCTTGATTTAATCTCTCTCCTATCTCCACTTTCTACCAATGCCTCCCAGCTCAATAGGCCAAGCATCTGCTGGCATACAATGCATTTAAGCCTCCCTCCGTTGTTCAACTCAACATACATTTATACACACTTACTTTGAGCTGAGCACTGTAATAAACTTTGGGGACAAAGAGCTGGATGAGATGCTATCTCAGCTCCCAAGATGCGCAGTCTCATGGGGCATAGAAAGAAATGAATAACTGTTATTCAGAGCCATCGGTGACGTTAGAAAGGAAGAATGAATGCTTAGAATGCTTCAGTTCTCAAGCCACAGCATCTAGGGAGACTTGGTTTGCCCAAAAAAAGGAACCTTTCTGTCAAGGAATCTCTAAAAATATTTTTATTTCCTCATTCCCAACTTGACACCTCTGAACGATGCTGCCCCAAATGCCCAGGCTATAAATTGGTATGATATGTAACAAGAACGCTATGACAATGGAAGATAACTCTTGAGTCAGCTCTCAGAGGAAGCTCTGCAGAACCACACCCAGGAAACAACCTGCATATAGTGAGATGAATAAACTAACTTTTCCCCACTGTCCACCCACTCCCAGAGCCAGAGAAAGGAACATGGAACTTTGGTCTACATCCCTGTGAACCAAAACTCTCCACACCAAGACAGGCTCAGTAACATCACAACTGGGCTGTTGTGATGACATAAAAGCCATTTAGGGAGTTCCCTGGTGGCCTAGCCACTAAGGATCTGGCATTGCGATTGCTGTGGCTCAAGTATCTCTGGCCCGGGAACTTCTACATGCCTCTGGCACAGCCAAAAAAAAAAAGGCATTTAGTATTGTTATTCCCTCCAGATTAATCTGCAACTAAAACATTCCATAAAATGTAGGGAGACATCTAACCTAAAACAACGTACCCCCCCCCTTTTTTTTTTGCTTTTTCGGGTCGCACCTGTGACATATGAAATTTCCAGGCTAGGGGTCGAATCAGAGCTACAGCCGCTGGCCTATGCCACAGCCACAGCAATGCCATATCCAAGCCAAATCTGCAACTTACACTGCAGCTCATGGCTACGCCAGATCCCTAACCCACTGAGCAAAGCCAGGGCTCAAACTCGCATTCTCATGGATACTAGTTGGATTTGTCTCCACTTAGCCACAATAAGAACTCTCTAAAACGATGTACTTTAAAAAGGTGTTTTTAAAACCAACACCCAACCATTATAAATGTATTAGGAGAGTTCCCATCGTGGCTCAGTGGTTAACAAATCCGGCTAGGAACCATGAGGTTGCGGGTTCGATCCCTGGCCTTGCTCAGTGGGTTAAGGATCTGGCGTTGCCTTGAGCTGTGGTGTAGGTCGCAGATGTGGCTCGGATCCCGTGTTGCTGTGGCTCTGGCGTAGGCCAGCGGCTACAGCTCCAATTTCACCCCTAGCCTGGGAACCACCATATGCTGTGGATGCGGCCCTAGAAAAGGCAAAAAGACCAAAAAAAAAAAAAAAAGAAGTATTAGCCTATTAGCTATATTTATACTGTTAGACTCTATACTCTCAAAGCACCATTAATTTTCATCTTCCGATAATGAGAAATCACTAATGGAAAAAAAAATCAAGTTGAAGAGTGGCCTTCTCCCCTTCAGGAGCAGTATCAAACCCTCAACACAAGATTCTTCTAGGTTCACATTACTCACAGAAAAATAACGAAGAATGACATGAAGCCTTCCTATCAACAAAAGAATAGATTCTCATATTAAGAGACCCCAAGACCCCTAAATCAAGCAATCAGAACATTCTGCCTTCTAAGCCACAGAAGAGTTTAAACTATCACTCTATATCCTTTTTCCTACTTTCCTACCATGTGGGGAGGGTGGAGGAATGGAGAATAGAAAGAGAGATTACACCGAAGGCCTGGGCAGCCAAGAGCAGAATGTCCACTATACACCTGGGCACCAGAAATGAGAATGAAAACTGATCCAGTGTGTGTGGTGGGAGGGCATCAGTGAAGGAGGAAAGAAAGATGGACAAAAGAAAGTAATAAAGGTAGAAAAAAGGAGGTTTTATACTACTTCAGTAGCAACCCTACCAGAAAACTCGAGGAGATCCTGGCAAGCCCTCGGGTCTTGGGCTGGTAGGGAAAATGAAAGGAATATCCCCACCCCTTGGCCTATTCTGACTATCCTGCATCTCTCTTGGATTTCCTAATATTAAACTAAACCACTGGAGTTCCCACCATGGTGCAGTGGATTAAGGATCTGACTGCAGGGACTCAGGTTGCTGCCGAGGTGCAGGTTCAACCCCTGGGCCGGTACAGTGGGTTAAAGGATCTGGCATTGCCACAGGTGCAGTATGGGTTGCAGCTGTGGCTCAGATTCAATTTCTGGATGGGAACTTCCATGTGCCACGGGTGTGGCTGTTTAAAAAAAAAAAAAAAAAAAAAAAAACTGAACTAAACCCTTTCTCTAGACTCACCCTAATGAGAAAGCAAGTAGCTGGGTGGTACAGTTTTATTGCAAAGAAAATGAATGGCAATTAATAACTGGTTTGCACCAGAGAAGCTGGTTTGTCTAATTGGCCTACTGGTTCCAGGAGGCTTCTCTCTGCATTACACCATCCTTTGATTTATGTTTTTAATAAAGCTACATCCCCATGTCTAACAATGTAGCATCCTCCCTTCTATCCCCTTGTCAGCCTTCCTCCTACACCTACTATCTCTCTTCCCCAATGCGAAGTCTGAATCCCATTCATTACAGGAGGAAACATAACCTGCTGCACAGGTATTTCATCTGCCGCCACTCCTCAGTGGCACACGCCCCTCATGACAGGCAGCCAAGATGATGTCATCAGATTAATGCTCCCTCAGGCTTCCGGCTGTGAGCACCTGATCTTGAACAGGGTGAAGTACTAAGAAAATTTCCAATCACATCAACATCTGGCAAATACCTGCTAAATGTGGGGCACTGTGCTAGGCAAAACGACAAATAGAAGGAAAAATAAATCATAATCTGTGAGTCCCAGGAGCACAACCTAATTAGGCAAGTATGTGGGAAGTTATATAACAAATGATAAATTACAAGTGATGACATACAGCATTATATGGTCAACTGGCCAATGAGTAAAAGAAATTAATGCTGTTGAGTTCCTATTGTGGCTCAGGAGTAACAAACCCGACTAGGTTCCATGAGGATACGGGTTTGATGTGGGGTCTCAGTGAGCTAAGGATCTGGTTGTTGCCATGAGCTGTGGTGTAGGCCGGCAACTGTAGCTCTGATTCAACCCCTAGCCTGGAAACTTCCATATGCCAAGGGTTTGGCCCTAAAAAGACAAAAAAAGAAAGAAATTAACACTATAAGTTCAGAAGCAGAGTTATCAAAGGTTAGTGTGTTTTTGCAAAGGATTAATGGGAAAGGGCGGACTCAAGCTGAGCTCCAAAGACAAGAAGGATTTCACTAGGAGAGATGGGAAAAGACCTTACAGAAAAGGGGGTGACTCTAGCAGAGGCACAAGTCCTAAGTACCAAATGAAGGCCTTGAAGCCAGATATATGGCAATAAAAATAAATAAGAGCTAAATATAAGCTAAGAGAGTCCATTACCCTGCAGGCCATACTACAGAATCCTAGTACAGGAAGTTCTGGAAGCAGAAGGAAAACTATCTTAAATCGAAAACTGCTAGGAGAAAGGAAAAGCAATTTTTAAAAAAGGTAAATATTTTGTAAATCCAAATGATACTGTCTGCATAAAGCAATAACAATAACAAGCTTTTTATTTACTTAATAAACATAACGAAATATACTAAAATATTTACATTAAAAACAAATATGAGGAGTTCCCATCATGGCGCAGTGGAAACAAATCCGACTAGGAACCATGAGGTTGTGGGTTCGATCCCTGGCCTTGTTCAGTAGATGAAGGATCTGGTGTTGCCGTGAGCTGTGGTGTAGGTCACAGATGCAGCTTGGATCCCGAGTTGCTGTGGCTGTGGCATAGGCTGGAGGCTACAGCTCCAATTCGACCCCTAGCCTGGGAAGCTCCATATGCCTCGGGTGCGGCCCTAAAAAGACAAAAAACAAACAAACAAAAACAAATATGATAAAAATAAATATATGCATGCATGAAATACTAAAGCAGAGAAAAGAGAGTGGCTAATTCACTGACTTAAAAGAGCTCAAAAGTCATCATTAAGAATATAACATTTGGGAGTTCCCGTTGTGGCTCAGCAGTAACAACCCCGACTTATCCATAAGGACCAGGGTTCGATTCCTGGCCTTGTTCAGTAGGTTAAAGGATCTGGTGCTGCTGTGAGCTGCAGTGTAGGTCACAGATGTGGCTCGGATCTTGCTATGGCTGTGGCACAGGCCAGCAGTTGCAGCTCCGACTTGACTCCTAGCCTGGGAACTTCCATATGCCACGGTTTCAGCCCTAAAAAAACAAAACAACAACAACAACAAAAAAAAACAGAAGAAGAAAAATTTTGGCCTTGCGCTACACTGGCATATAATCTATAGGCTATAGATATAACCCTTCCCAATAAAAGACTGCTTTTTACAGGACATGAGGTGAGTGTCACCTTTAGAAAATAAGTAAATAGATAACATAGATACAAAGAAAACAGAGGTTAGGCTTTGAGACAAGAGGAGACATAACCAACATGAAGGAGTAAAGGAGGGAGAGGGGCATTTCCAAAGTAAGGCTGGCAATAAAAAAGAATGAAATAATGCCATCTGCAGCAACATGAATGGAACTAGAGATTATCATACTAAGGAAAGTAAGTGAGAAAGCGAAAGAAAAATACTATATGATAGCACTTTTATGTGGAATCTAAAATATGATACAGAGAAACTAAAAATAAAATAAACTCTAAAAAATAAAAAATAAAATATGATACAAATAACCTTATTTACAAACAGAAATAAACTGGCAGACATAGAAAACAAATTTGTGGCTACCAAAAAGGAAAGGGAGTAAGAGAAGGATAAACTAGGAGTTTGGGATTAACAGATACAAACTACTATATAAAATAGATAAACAACAAGGATATACACTGTATAGCACAGGGAATTATATTCACTATCCTATAATAAACCATAATGGAATTAAAAAAAAATACACACACATAACTGCATCGCTTTATTGTACACCAGAAACTAACTCAACACTATAAATCATCTACACTGCAATTAAAATGAGGGAATTCCCATGGTGGCTCAGCACAACAGTCAAGAACCTGACTAGTATTCATGAGGATAAGGGTTCGACCCCAGGCCTCACTTAATGGGTTAAAGGACCCAGCATTGCATCAAGCTGTGGTGTAGGCTGCAGACATGGCTCAGATCTGGCATTGCTATGACTATGGTGAAGGCTAGCAGCTGCAGCTTCAATTCATCCCCTAGCCGGGTAACTTCCATATGCCGCAGGTATGGCCCTAAAAAGACAAAGTAATTAATTAATTAATTAAAATAAAAACAGTCAGTCTGGCAAAAAAAAAAAAAATGCCAGAAGAATACAAACTAAACAAACACCAGTTATCCTGACCAGTGGGACTAGAAAAGAGAACTTTATTTTTTCCTTTGTACTGCTTAAATTTATAATAATAAACACATGTAATTTTGTGGTAATAATTAGAAAGAGAGTTAGACAAACATAGCGGGCCTGTGTTTTTTCCACTTCAGTAACAGAGCAGTATTTTTTGCTTTAAAGTAACTTGCAATGTCCCACACCTGAACAGGGCCTCTTGGCAAGACTTAAACCACTAGGTACAAAGTGCCAACTAAAGTCACACTCCCCTTCCTACTCACAAACAATAAGAGCTCCCAAGAATGCGTGTAAAAGTCACCTCCCTGACCCTTCAGTCAGCGTGCTTCCAGAACTAGGAGTTTTTAGAGAAAAGAAGGAGACTTGGGCCGGACAATTCTAGTCAAGGAAGTGAAGGGAAGTATAATACAGTGGTTAATGGCAGGAGTTCTTAGTCCTTCAGAGTTAGACTTGAATGCCTGCTCTACTGTTCACTAGATGTGAAGTTATTTCACTGGCTTGAGTCTTACTTTTATCCTCTGTAAAATGATAATAATATCTACCTCACGAGGTTGTTATGACAATTAAATGGCCTAGTATGTATAAAGTGCTTAACATAGTCCCTGGCATACAGTAAAAATTCAACTAATGGTAGCTGCTGTTATTACTATTATTATTATTATTATTATTATTAATCCAGTCAGCTCAGAAGAGGGAGACACCTCGCACCAATGCCACATACCAGGTCCATTTCAGCTCTGTTTCTAAATGATGCCAAAACCAAAGTGCAGAATTAGCAGTTCTTCCTGTGCCCCAACCAAAATTATCTTAGTGTGAAGTCCTAAAAGAGAAGCAAAAGTTAATTTCAAACATACTCTTCTCTCATGGTGGGAAGTAGCTAAACTATCTGTTAGAGGCTGAACTGTGCTCTCCAAAAGATGCTAAAGTTCTAACTCCTGGTACCTGTGAACGTGATTCTATTTGGAAATAGGGTCTTTACAAATGATCAAGTTAAGATGAGGTCATCAGGGTGGATTCTAATCCAGTGTGACTGTTGTGATTACCAAAAGGGAAAATTGGGAGTTCTTGCCGTGGCTCAGCAGAAATGAACCCGACTAGTATCCATGAGAATGTGGGTCCGATCCCTGGCCTTGCTCAGTGGGTTAAGGATCAGGCATTGCCGTAAGCTGTGGTGTAGGCCCGTGGCTACAGCTCTGATTTGACCACTAGCCTGAGAACTTCCATATGCTGCAGATGTGGCCCTAAAAAAAAAAAAAAAAAAAAAAAAGAGAGAGAGAGAGAGAGAAATTTAGATACAGAGACAGACACATACAAATGATATGAAAGCACACAGAGAAAAGCCATCTCCAAGCCAAAGAATCAGCCTGAAGATAGCAGAAGCTGGGCAAAAGGCCTGGAGCAGATTCTCCCTCACAGCCCTCAAAAGACATCAACACTGCTGACACCTTGATTTCAGACATCTAGCTCCCAGAACTGTAAGACAAAAAATTTTGTTGTTTAAGCCACCCAGCTTGTGGTACTTTGTTATGGCAGCTCAGGAAAGTAATACACCATGGTTCTTTTTTTTTAATTGGCATTTATCCAATTATAAACCATATATATTTTTTAAAGGAATTTTAACTTAAAAATCAAAAGGTGGGTTATTTTAAAATGACAGGACCTGGCTATTTGCACATTTTTTTCACTACTAATTCTCATCTCCCAACAATGAAAACACCATTGCCAGAAAAAGACATTAGGATTCTCACTCCTTTTAAATCTGGTATATCTGCTTCCTAACTATCCCTGGATGAAAAGAAGGAGAGAACTCTTGTATACTGAATATTCACTGTGTGCTTCACATATGTTAGGTTCTAATACACATTATCTTATTAAATGTCACAATATTCCTGCAAGGTATCAATGATTACCCTCATTACTAGTGAGGAAATCAATGTTTAGAAAAGTTGCCAAGTATCATACAGCCAGGAAGTAGCTGAGCCAAGATTCAAACTCCTTGTTTTTAATTAAACAAACCTGCTTGAACAAGTGCTTTGGAACCAATTCCCTAGATAGGATTTTTTACCAAACTTTTGATTTCAATCACTATATGTTGAGTGAATCAATGAAGAGATCTTATAAATCCTATCTAATTCTCCCATTTTTACAGTAAGGAAATTAGTCCAAAGAAGTAAAATGACTTGACCAAGGTCACAAATAAACTAATGGCAGAATCAAGTCTCCTGACTTCCAGTACATCACGTAAGTTTGAGCATGAATATAGAGACCATGGGGAGTTCCTGTTGTGGTGCAGCAGCAACGAATCCAACTAGGAACCATGAGGTTGCAGGTTCGATCCCTGGCCTTGCTCAGTGGGTTAAGGATCTGGCATTGCTGTGCTGTGGTGTAGGTCGTAGAAGTGGCTTGGATCCCAAGTTGCTGTGGCTGTAGCTTCAGCTGGCAGCTGTAGCTCCAATTTGACCCCTAGCCTGGGAACCTCTACATGCCAAAGAGTGCAGCCCTTAAAAAAAAAAAAGGAAGAAAAGAAAATAGAGAACAATGCACTTCCCTGATGTTGTCGCTGCTCTGGCTCAGGTTCAATCCCTGGCCCAGGAACTTCTGCATGCTGCAGGCATGGCCAAAAAGAGGGGGAAAAAAAAGAGAGAGAGAGAGAGAGCGAGCGAGCATGGACACTAAAATCTGACTACCTCAGTTCAAACCTTGGCTCTGTAATTTACCAGCTCTGTGATCTTGGGCCAGTCACTTAACTTCTCTGTTCTGCTTCCTTATCTGAAAATGGAGATAGTAATATCTATCTCACATGATTGCCCCAAGAACTGAATGAATAAATATATACATAAAGTACTTAAAATAGTGTCTGGCACATTAATCAGTGCTGTATTTGTTAACTATCTCTACCGCAACTATTACCAAATAATGCTAAGCAAAGCAGCAAAGCATATACACATAGTAACTACAGTTTTATAAACTGCAGACAAATGTACTTAATGAAAGAGAAGAAAAACAGAGATGCTCTTCCTGTAAATTTGCCTGACTTAATTATTAATACTAACATTTATTATTTACTCTGTACCAGGCTCAGAATTTGGTGTATTAGAGACATTACCAGATTTCTTTAAATCTAAGACACCATCAATTGCAGAATGCACCAATATTTCATTTACTCTCCCAACAGCTCAATGAAGTAGAGTTCCCCTACTCTGCAGAAAAGAAATTGAGGCACAGAGAGATGAAACAATCCATCCAAGGTCACACAGCTAGTCAATGGTCAAACCAGCTTCCTAACACAGATCTGTCAGACTCCAAAACCCCTTACACTGAGCCACTTTATCACCAATTCAGTGCCGTTCAAACTTTAATGTGCATGGAATCACCTGAGAATCTTGCTAAAATAAAAACTGACTGAGCAGATCTGGAGTGAGGCCTAACACTCTGCATTTCTAACAAGCTCCCAGGTGCTCCAGATGCTGCTGGTCCTAAGATCACCACTGAATGTCTAACTACTCTGCTTCCATCACTGCAGCTCCTCCTCCTCTTCCTGGGTCTCCACCCCATCTCAGCCATCAGCTAATGAAAAGGACTAACTCCCAAAGGACAGTGGAACCTCCTAATTAAGCCTTTGTTTCTCTGCCACCTACACTAGTCCTTCTTCTCCCCTCCTGGGCCCCCTCAGCTTGGTCCCCATACTCCTTTTTAGAAAGGTGGGCTATGTAACACCATGGAGAGGAAGCTAATAGGGAGCCCAAAACGAATGGCTGCAGTATCGAAGGGAACCTCTAACGAAAAGAATCTTAACCTTATGCTTTGGATGATTTGGAGTGACAAGGTGCCACCTCAAGGTCCACATTGACTACCGTGACTCTGAATGGTGAGTGGATGCTTCTGGGGTTAACTGAAAACTAAGGGTTATTTACTCCCACCATTTCTCCAAGGGTAATGGGTGTGACCTCTCCCCACCCCCATTCTCAGCTCAGGTCTCTGAGCAACACAGGTAATTATGGTCTGCCTACTTACAGAAAGAAACAGCTAGCTTCGATAGGGTTCAGTCCTCTCCTGTTCTACCTGTCCTACATTTTAGGCATTGTCTTTGCACTCTCAGTGCTTAAGAGCTCTACCAAACACACTCAGAAATGCTGCACTGCACAAGCCTTTCTATAGTTGTCCTGGATGCCCTGGTTAGAACACAAGTCTGAAATTCAATTAGATGTGATATAACTGAGTGGGGGAATACAGCACCACCCACAGCACAGGACTGTTTTTTCCGATCAAAAGTCCTACAGACTCCTCTCTACTACCATGACCTCACTGTTCCATGAGGTTGTCTTAAGGTAAACAATTCCTGCAACTCTACTTGAACAGTCCAAATACCATTTACAAGAGTAGTCTGACTTGAAAGTCTTAAAGCAACCAAGGCTACAAATTCAAAATTTGTAGTGCACCTTAAGGTAAGAGGGTCTACTGTCCAGTGGAATTCATCAGGCCTGGGGTCACAAGCTGGTTCAATCACTTACCAGCTGTGTGACCCTTCGGGATGTTATTTAGGTTCCTATAAGCTTCAGTTTCCTTGTTTTCCTTGTCTGTAAGATATACCAATGTCATTGGACTGTCACCGGATGCTACTTGTGATGATTAAATGAGATAAAGTAGTTGGCATTTAGTAAGGGCTCAATACACATTAGTTTCCTCTCCCCACCCCTGCTCACAGGAATATTCAGTTAAGCCCATAATGCCTATCAGTATCAAATCACATAAAGGAACTGTGATTAAGCATGGTTTCATAAAAAAACACCACTCACCTGGTAAAATCTTCCAGCACTAATTACTTAACGTGACCTTGAGCAAGTTACTGCAACTTTCCATGCCTCATTTCATTTACTTCCAAGGAACAAGACTGAGCTGAACTGATCATTTTCAGTTCACTCATGCAACAATATTTATTGAGCACCTACTATATGCCAGACCCTCTTCTGGGTGCTAGGGGTACAAGAGTTAATAAACACAAGAATGCAGGGCCTTTTAGCTCTGCTCTCAGACAAATATGCAGACAAAGGAAAACAGCTATTAACAGCAACAAATATTTTCCTGCTGCTATTAGCTCCCTTGAAACTGCCCCCACGCTTTCTCTTACTAACATACTACCAGATGTGATTAAGGTTGCACTTCTAGAAGGTTTTTCTTCAGGTAGGAGTTTGGAAGAGAGTGACACTAGAATAGTTGAGAGCCATAAACAGCAGTCCCAGTAAGAGATAATAAAGCCCTGAATTCACACATTAGCCAAAGGGCTGGAGAAGATGACAGGTGGAAAGAAATGTAGGAGAATCCACAGGACCTGCTGAAAGACTGGCCACCTGGGCAGGATGAAGGAGAGGAAGGGGAAATGCATGAAGCGCAGGTTCCTGGCTTGACAACTGCAGGTGATGAAGGCACTCTCTGAGCTCAGGGACCCAGGAAGAGAAGCAGGTCTAAGGGCAGGGAGAGGGACAATGAGGTCCATTTGGGACATATTAAGTTTGAGATGTCTGTGGACCAATCCTATGGAAAAATCCATTGTGAAGGGTGCCACAAAAAAAAAAAAAAAAAAAAAATATATATATATATATATATATATATATATATATAACCACCACTACCACCATTTGCAAAGTGGTTCCGTTCACAACATACATCACATGCATCTCCTTTGACACAACCTACACCTCAACAAGATCACAATTAGATTAAGTTTAAACAAATATACACACAAAGTTAATTAAAAAAATAACAAGAAATGCTACAAGGCAGTTTGGGTTTATGATGAACTGCAAGAGAAACACTTGTTATACTTAAACACCATAATCAAATTACCACTCAGCTTTCTAATCTCTGGAACTTTTATTCAACTTTCCGTATCATCATAAGCCCTTTTGCTGAAGGTATTATACATCTTTAAATGTCAGAAAATGAGATGTAATCAAGAAAAGGAAGAGGAAAGAATGCAGGGGTTTCTGGCTCTGCTCTTTAGACAGCCTATGTAGACAAAGGCAGTTACAGACAGCAACAAAAATTATATGCTGCCTTATCAGCCCCCTGAACACCGCCCCACACCTACCTGCTCTTATTAACATATCTCCTGTGCCCCAGCTACCTCGGGCACTGCCCCTTATCCCTTCTCAACTTATTCTCCACACCTCACCCTTCCCAGGAGCCACCCACAGGATGATCTGTGAGAGGAGGCCTGAGAGCTGGGAATCTAGTGCTTCTCTTTCTCTCCTACAGCGGGGGTGAAGGGAAATTCCAGCCCCTCACAGATCCCCATTCTTCCTAATAAAGACAGTACCAAGTGAATACTGTTGTTATAGTAATTAAAAATAACAATGAAAACAATCAGAGTTCCCGCTGTGGCACAGAAGAAACAAATCTGACTATTATCCATGAGGATTAGGTTCAATTTCTGGCCTCGCTCAGTGTGTCGGGGATCCGGCATTGCTCTGAGCTCCAGCATAGGCCGCAGACGAGGCTCTGATCCTGGGTTGCTAGTTGCTGTGGCTGCAGCGTAGGCGGGCAGCTGTGGCTCCAATTCGATCCCCTAGGCTGGGAACTTCCATATGCCATGAGTGCAGCCCTAGAAAGCAAAAGCAAGAAAAAAGGAAAAAAAAAAAAAAACAATAAAAGCAATGAGCCAGTCCTCTGGGAGAGGTGAGGATCTCAAAGAACTCCGCCTAAACTAGTCTGGTCTCTGTCCTCCATCTGGGAAACTAACCAACAGAGGCTGGGATGAATCCTACATTCTTAGCCCCAGAAGTGCCCCAGACCAGGCCAGACTGACCAGCTTCTTTCCAACCCACCACGGACCTCCGTGGCTCATTTGTGGTGTTTGCGGTAGGTCTGGGATAATCTTCCTCATGTCACCTCTGTACAGAGGTCCCAAGCCTTCCCGGTGTTCTCCTGCCTACTCCAGGTCCCGGAGAGTAAGGGTTCATTAGGATCCTGACCCGGCTCTGTGGTCCTGCAGGACTAAAAAGGACAAGGAGAGAAACTGCCTGGTGCCAAAGGGCCATGGATGGCAGTTCCCTGTTACGCTGGTGGTGACAGAAGATGAGCTTGACTTGGGTCAGTCCCCTTTCCCTCTGGACTAGGTCCCTTTTCAGGATACCCTCTCCTTGGAAAATGACAGCTAAATGAGATGTAACCACCTATATCTGTTCAACTGCTTACACATTCTTTATTGTCTTTTGTCATCTGTAATGTCTCTTGTGTACTGTAAACTCCCAGAGGGCACACAGAGGGTTTATAACTCTGTTTATTCAGTGTCAGATACGATACCACATTCAGAGAGGCTCATAACAGAGGCCTTTTTGCTGATGGTGATGACAGCGATAAATAGAGGGTGTCCATACAGGCAAAGCAGCACCCTCTGAACTAGATCACATACTGCACTTTGTGAAACCAGAGGCAAGGGACACACAAGCATGTGCACACATCTCATGTAGGAAATTGTACCAGATAAGCCAAACCTTGGACTGAAACAAGATCAAAGATACGACAAATTAGTGAGGACACACCTTCCACTCCCAGGGGTAATTCACATCAGCTTCACCCGATATGGAGTCCAAATTTACAAAACAAAGAAAACTAGCCACAATGTGGAGAACACAACAGTTAATAATGAAAACATGCCGAGTAGGTCAAACGGTAAAACCTAGGCCAGTTCTGGAGGGGACCTAATACACTAGGAAATATCCTCTACACTAGACCAAGGAAACAGGAAGAACCTAAGCAAACAGAGGACAAAGGAGAGTGTAACCAATGCTCCTTTCAGATATAAAGGTCAGATAAACTGAAGGACACCATCATGATTCTGAAAGGCAGTGATTACACTGAACCTGCTAAGGTAAAGCAGAAAAGGTTCTGAGTCACACAAATGAATCCATCATGTTTGCTGCCCGCCTGCCAAAACTAACAAGGAGGAGGCTGCATCCTCTACAATAGCCACTCTGTCTGGTCTTGCAAAGAACTCAGCCTTCACAAGCGTGGACCAAGTAGAATAGGGAACACTAATCCCACCGTCTTCGTGGAAATCACAAATGTTCCTAAGCTTGACTGCCCTGGGGAGATTAAGTGAAGCTAGCCTGTGAGATGTACATCAATGCTAAGCCTGGAATTCATTCTCAAATCAATGACTCCTGCACCCCAGACAGAGATGAAGGTTAAAGACCACAGGGGAGAAAAGCCTCTCTGTCAAGAGTTAAGATGCCCATGGCCACAAAAGTCAGATTAAGTCAACGAACACAGAAAAATCAATTTCTGCCCTGCACTTTACTAAAGGATATAATAAAAGAATACAAAAGTTACATATGTGGTTCCTGTCCTAGAAGAGGTTACAATTTTGCTGGGGGGACCAAATAGAAGCCACTCAGAGAACAATACAAACAACGGATAACCAAGCAGATGTTACTTTTTTTTTTTTCAGAAAGATCTCTCATTCTGCGAGAACCACTTATTCTTTCATCAGACCTATAGTAGAAACCCTGGATCCTCGATCAATCCACCTGTCTGCCTTCTCAATTTCTACACCTAGGTTGTTGAGTGCCTCTGGGGCTGGAGGGAAAGAGCATACGCACACGCACACAGAGCCCCTACTCCTGGCAGATAACCTCACCCCCCACTTCTAGATGGAATGGGAGTCATCAGGGGAGACTCCCTCAGCTTCCCTCACCTCTATCAACCAACTCGACCACCTGCATTCTCCCCTTCCTCCCTCTTGTCTTCTTCATCAGACATCCCTCTTCTGGCTCTGGATCCCAGGCTTCCAGGGATTATTCTCTCCCTCCGTTGAATTTTATCCTCTCACTCTTCTACTGACGCTTTCCAAATGACGTTTAAACACACTGAAGTCTCTTCTATGTTAAACAATTAACAAAATGCCCTCCACCCTATTTCCCTCCACAGTCACACCTTTCTCTTCTTTTCCTTCAAAGTCTAGGTTTCAAAAACGCACCAACTCCACTTCTCACTCACTTCCCAACCCACTGCTTTCTAGACTGCATGTCCCACAATGCCACTGAAAACACTCCAGGAAAGGTGACCTTTCTGTTAGAGCCTGAAGTCCTTATCTTGCTTGACCTCTACATAATCTGACACTGTGTGTGACACACCTTCCTTCTTAAACTCACTTCTCTCCTCTTCGTCCTACATCTCTGTCCACTCCCTTCCAGTGGACAAGCTCCTTCAAGGGATCCACAAAAAAGGGGGGGGGGCTTCCTGTTGTGGCTCAGCAGGTTAAGAACCTGACATAGTGTCCGTGAAGATGCAGGTTCAAACCCTGGCCTCACTCAGTGGGTTAAGGGTCTGGTGTTGCCACAAGCTGTGGCACAGGTTGCAGATGTGGCTCGAATCTGGCGTTGCTGTGGCTGTGGTGTAGGCTGGCAGCTGCAGCTCCAATTTGACCTCTGGCCCATGAACTTCCATATGCCAAGGGTGCGGCTGTAAAAAGAAAAAAGAAAAAAAAGAAAAGAAAGGAAAAAAAGGGATCCACTTCCTCTGTTCCCAAAACCACCCTCCCCTTGGAGTTCCCCAGAGTTTTGTCTCCAACCTCTTCTCGCTGTCACACCTTCCCTCAGCAACCTCCTGGCCCTCTCGTGCGGCTGACTCCACAAGCCGACGGCTGCCTCAGCTAGTGGTCTCCTGAGCCCCGCATTCTATACAACCACCTAGTGCAAGACACCTCTGCCCAGCACCCACAGAAACCTTAACTCAGTGCAACCAAAGCTGAACTCAGTAGCTTCCCTGCATCAGCACTGCCACCACGTCCCCGCAAATAACCTTCCTCCTCATTTCTACTCCCAGTTTTGGATAACACCACCCACCACGCAAAAACCTGCAAGTCATCCTAGGTTCTTCCCTCTCCCCTCACACAGCACAATTAGTCATCCAAACACATGCCCTTCACCCCCTAACATTTCTCGATTTGTCCACTCTACATGACTACATCCACATCCTTAGTTTAAGCACTCTGACATTACTGTAACAGCCCCCTAACTGCTCTGTCACTAGCCCTGCCCCTCTCCGATCCTCCTTCACGGGGCAGCCAGGGCAGATATTTCTAAAACATAAATCCATCCCTAGTCTTCCTCGCCTAAGATCCGTCCTGACACCCCAAAGACAGGAGGATGAAGTCCAAACTCTCTGCAGCATGAAACACAAAGCCAGTCAGCATTCAAGTCCTCCCCACTTTCCCTACTCATCTTATTTCTCCTTCCTCACATCAACACTCCAACCTTACTGAGACCCTGCTGCCTGCCCTCAGGCTCTCGTGTCCCTTCTTTATGCGGCCCAGCACACTCTTTACCTGAACTTTTTGCCCAGAGTCCCAAATCCTTTGGGTGACACCTCAGTCATTTCCCTTGGATGCCTTCCCTGGCTGGCCCTTTCCACCCTGGCCGTGGTGGGTGACCCTCTTCACCACCAGGGCACCAGGTCACCTATACAATAGCACTCCCGACAGGGGACAGGAATTGTCAGTTTACCGATGTTCTCCCCATTAAAGTGTAAAATCACAGAGATGCAAGGACAGTATCTTTCTTTCCTCAGCACCCTGACTACTGCCTGGTTCAGAGGAGGCATTCAATAAATGATTACTGATTAAATGAATAACTGGATCCTCCAAACAACTGCCCTGACACCTTGGGAGATTAGCACTTCAAAATATAATGGAAGATTTTAGAAGGGATTTAAGAGGATTTCTTATGCAATTCTCAGCAGGTATTCTTGGAAGCATACAATGAAGGTTGTCCAGAGAATGGGTAGAATTGGTGTTCTGGGGCACTCAGCATTGCTAATTTAAATGAAAAGACTAGGAAACACAACCTTGAGTCGTGGTTCAAAGGCACAGCCTTATCTAACAAGTTCAGAATGGAGTAAAACCTTTTAGGGTTTTTTGTTTGTTTTGTTTTGGGGGCCGTGCCCACAACATGCAAAACTTCCTGGGCCAGGGTTGAACCCGCACCGCAGCAGTTACAATGCCAAATCTGTAACTGTCAAGTTATCAGGGAATTCCTGGAGTGAATTTTTTTGTTGTTGTCATTGCCTTTTCTAGGGCCGCTCCCATGGCATATGGAGATTCCCAGGCTTGGGGGTCTAATCGGAGTTTTAGTCACCGGCCTATGCCAGAGCCACAGCAACGTGGGATCCCAGCCGCGTCTGCGACCTACACCACAGCTCACGGCAATGCCGGATCCTCAACCCACAGAGCAAGGCCAGGGATCAAACCCGCAACCTCATGGTTTCTAGACGGATTCATTAACCACTGCGCCACGACAGGAACTCCCCTGGAGTGAAATTTTTAAAAGAAGGGCTTTTTGGGTTTGTTTGTTTTTTAATGGCTGCCACCTGCTGCATATGGAAATTCCCAGGCCAGGGATTGAAAGTGAGCTGCAGCTGCAACCTATACCAGAGCTGCAGCAACACCAGATCCTTTAAAGCACTGCACTGGGCTGGGGATCGAACCCCACAGCGACCTGAACCGCTGCATTCAGATTCTTAACCCACTGCACCACGGCGGAAATTCCTAAAAGAGTTTTATACAAGAAAGAAGATTTTTGTTTTGGAATAGCCCTGGCATGAGGGGTAGTTCATTTTTTTTTTTTTCAAGGCAAAATCTTCTAGAAAAGAGTTAGCAATGTGAGTACAGTATCTAAATGTAAGTCCCTGTACCTGTCCAAAATGTCTCGCAAATATGCCTCTCCCTCTTTAACATCCCTTAATCTAACCTCCTGACCCAATTACAACAGAGACCTCCTCCAAGGGTCAGTCTCCACTCTCATCCATCACTTACACAGCCATGACATTAATCCTGACCACTGCATAAAACTCAGGCTCCCCATGTGAACCTTCGGGATCTTCTTGCCCTCTACCCCTAATCTTAATATACTTTTTTTCAATGCTCCTTAGAGCCCCCCATCTCCCCACAAACACATTCCCCAACACAGTATCTGCTTATAGCCACTGGTACAATGTGGTATACAAAGTGAGCTTACAAAGTGTTGCTGACTAAAAAACTCAGCCAAAAAAAAAAAAATCCCCCCCTATATATCTCAATCCAACATGCTCCTATGGGGTTGAAACCATCTGAACTCCAAAAGACACTTGAAGCAAGTTTGTTCTTTTCATCAACACAAAGGAATTGTATTTACCTTTCTGAATAAAAATCATGAGAAATTTGCTACAGTAAGAGGGAATCCAGCAGTACAGCTGGCAAAGCCCTTGCCCAAAAGAAAGACGCTGACTGACCAATTAATTAACTTGTCCTAGGCAACGACCCAAATCATCCCTGATAACTGGCACATCCTTGATGACTGACACATGGTCATGCAGAAGAAAGCAGTTTTGAACAGAGACAGAAAAATAAGTGCTTGTGCCCACTGAAAGCAGACTCACAATGTAACACATTTATAGAGCCAAACCAAGCTGAGGGCATCGGATCGCAGGATGGCCAAAAAGGACCTATCCTTGAGAGCTGCATTCTCTCCAGCCAAATAGCCAGCCTGTCTCTCCACTCTCCCCTACACACACACACACACACACACACACACACACACAAACAGAAGGCATATTATCTAAAGCTCTCTACACTGTTGTGTATTTGTTACAACTTTCTACATTAAACAAATATTACTTTTATAATATAAAAAAAATTACTTTAGGATGTTTCCCTGGTGGCACAGTGGGTTAAGTTGTCACTGCTGCAGTGAGGGTTCAAGCCCTGGCCCGGAAACTTCTATACGCTGAAAGTGTTGGAGGGGGCAGGAAAAAAAAAAAGGAAAACTATTTCTAAATGACTTAAAAGTGCTGCTATGATTGCACTTTCTCTTGAGAGAAATTCCCTGCCAAATGACCACATGCAAAAGAAGCATAAAAAGTCCTTAACGCTGTAAAAGTATAAAACCTCATCAGGAAAACAATTCTAAGAGATGTGAATCGATGCAAGAATAACACAAAACGTATACAGTTAAAAAGCAAATTATGAGGCAGACATAGTAAGAGACCTGTGAAGGGAGAGATCAATGTCTGCCAGAGGAAAGGGAGAAAGATGCATGAGGACACAGGTCTCAGCTTAGCTTTAATAGGAAAAAAGAGATGAGATTTGAATAATCAGAGAGAAAGGGAGCAACTGCCATTACTGTTAGAGAGAACACAGAGGCAGGTATGAGGACCCAGGGGACAGGATTACCGAGACCTGCCTAAATGAAGCCAAGAGTCTCACTGGGCAATCACAGTGGATATAGTTAAGTATGCAGAATACGTCAAATTATGGAAGGTCCTGAAAGCTGGAGACAAAGAATCAGAAAGTCAGAGTAATTTATTCCAGGAACTAAGAAGTTCTGGAAGGAAAAATAATATTTTACTAGAAGTAGCAAATGAAGTCGGAATAAACATTTTTAAATACTATAAATCAAGCCAATGGCCCTGAAAGGGCTCCTCCAGGCCAGGAAATCAGTTAGCACCCCTAGAAGAAGCAAAAGAACTGTGGCTTAAACTCTGATCAAAACCACGAACAGCAAAAGCAAGAGCTTTAGCACACCACACAACCTAGTTGCAATGTGGCTCAACATATAATTACTAGAAGCTGAAAGGGCCAGCCTTATTTAGTAAAAGGAGGGCCAGGGTGTTTTCAAGATCATTAAGAAAATACTACCAACTCATTGTGCAACCCATAATTGTTAACCTGTGACTTTGATCCTGTTCCCAGATGTACATGCTGAAGTATTCTCTCTACCATGGTCTTTAAAACCTGAAATTGACACTGCAAAGTACTAGGACAATAAGGCCTCAGCTGATGCATTTCCTGGCATGTATTATGTCACTTGCCAAGCAAGCCCAAGACAGCAGCAAGCAAGCAGTAGCTCTCACAAGCACTGTTAGCACATGCACACGTTTTATGATTTCAACAGTGTGAATGTGGCCAAAGCTTATGATTTCCCAGCAGACGGACTTGACTCACTTTCTGAATTAACAGTGTCCATGTCCAGAAGTAGCAATTACTCTATTGTTCTGTCTAGAAGCTATCCACTCCAATTCATAGCTTGTGTTCTAAAAAGGAACTTAAAAACTGAGTGTACATTTAACCAAGTGTTGCTTCAGAGTGTCGCTTAGGTAAACAATACCAAATCCTAAGCCTATATTTTCCAACCACAGTGTTAACAAAACTTTATCGCTTTGCACTACATTGCTTTTGTATAAAACTTTCAAAGTGATTTATATACCATGAAACCTCTCCCATAATAAGAGGAAAAGAAAGTTTTCACAGTTCAGAGATTCGGAAATGTAGGCCACATAAGGTGTATGACTGTGGTTCAGAGGCTAAACACTGATATTAACATACGATGATACTAACAACCAAAGCGTTTTCACAATTACCTCATTTCACCCAGTCCATTGCTCTGATTTTTAAATTTCCTTCTGTAATACAACATGAAGCCTTCAACTAGAAGTCTGGATCCTCTGGCTCTTGGACAGTAATTTAAGTCTCTATGTCTAAATTTACCCATGTGTATAATACTTTCCCTACAGGATATTATGAAGATCAAATAAGATGATGAATAGGAAAGCGCTTTGTTAAATACAAAATATTATACACATTAAGATTTTTCTAAACATTAATGGCCTAATACATGCCAATAGCTTATGTTTACATTCTCATGAACCATAAGGAGTTAGTATTATCATCCCTATTTTAACAGGTAAGAAACCCAGAGATCAGAGGTTAGACAAGATCACACGGCAGAAGTTAAGTGGCAAAACTAGAACTGGAGAAATTCAAAGCCTCATCTTTTTCTACTACATCCTGCTGCCTCGCTGGTTTTGTGTTTTGTTTTGTTTTTGTTTTTTTTTTTTTTGGTCTTTTTGCTATTTCTTTGGGCCGCTCCCGCGGCATATGGAGGTTGCCAGGCTAGGGGTTGAATCAGAGCTGTAGCTGCCAGCCTACGCCAGAGCCACAGCAAAGCAGGATCCAAGCCTCGTCAGCAACCTACACCACAGCTCACGGCAACGCTGGATCCTTAACCCACTGAGCAAGGCCAGGGATCGAACCCGCAACCTCATGGTTCCTAGTCGGATTCGTTAACCACTGCGCCATGACGGGAACTCCGGTTTTGTATGTTAAATAGTATGCAGACTCCTTCGCTCCTAAGTCCTTTTTCTGTGACAGGATAAACAGAAATCAGTCCTAACTAGCTTCATATAGCCCCTGGCTCCTAGTGAGAACACTGAAGTTAAACTACCAGATTGTCCATGTCACTAATGTTGAAATGTGAATGTTCTCTTTTATTCCTAGCCAGCCAGGCACGTAGATTCTTTAGTCTTCAGGGCTTTATGAAAACAGAATCTAATTCCTCCTGAACCAACTTATGTATCACCCTTTCTACTTAACCAATCACCACAAACCCAGATTGTGTGTGTTTCTTTTTTGGCTGTGCCTGTGGTATGTGCAAGTTCCTGGGCCAGGGATGGAACCTGAGCCACAGCAACAACCTGAGCCCCTGAAGTGACAACACCAGATCCTTAATCCACTGCACCACAAGGGAACTCAGACTGCGTTTGTTTTTAAAACCTCCTCTCTAGGAGTTCCCGTTGTAGCTCAGTGGTAATGAACCCGACTAGCATCCATGAGGACTCAGGTTTGATCCCTGACCTCACTCAGTGGGTTAAGGGTCAGGCATTGCTGTGAGCTGTGGTATAGGTCACAGACACGGCTCAGACCCCACATTGCTGTGGCTGTGGTGTAGGCCAGCAGCTACAGCTCTGATTTGACCCCTGGCCTGGGAACTTCCACATGCTGCAGGTGCGGCCCTAAAAAAAAGTCAAAAAAAATAAATAAATAAAACCCTCCTCTCTAAAACCATGCCCATATGTGGTCTAGGATAGACTTTATCTCACAGTAGGAAAAGAATCTGATCCTGGTTCTTCCTAGTTTCTGTTGGTGTTCATAAGGACCTCGACTTACAGAGAGGAAAACTTTGTGATTGGCCCATCATCCGCATGAAATATTCCTCAAAACAATGCACCTCTCTTTTCTTTGTTTTCATGTTTACCAAGCAACCATCTGATAACAAGCTTCACGAGCACTGTGGTGCAAGGAAAAGGGTGCTCCAGACAGCAATGCAAGTATTCCAACCACTCGACAGGTATGTCCTCTAGTATGAAGTAATAAAACTGGCATACAGATAGCTGTTTGTTTTTAAACTGTCAATGGCTAAAGGCCCCCACTGCCCATGGAATAAAGCTATGAAAGAATCTTCACAAGCTGAACTCGGAATCCTTTACAGTTATCATCTTCTCCCACAAAACTCTAGCCCTTTAGTCACACCAAACTACTCCCAGTCTTCAAACTCCTCCATTCCCGTTCATCTCGTCATGTCTTTACATGTGTTATTTATTCCCTCTTCCCTAAAGGCTCACTCAAGTGTCACCACCTTTGTCAAATCTCCCAGTGAACACCAGGTGGAGATACTCATCCCTCCACTTCCACAGTGCTTTATACATACCTCTGTTCTACCACTTATCACAGTATTATAATTACTTGTTTGCATATATATTTCCCCTTACTAGATGTTTATAACCAAGAGCAGGAAGCAGATCTCATTCACAATCTGGCATCTCCAGTGCCTAACACTGTGCTAAATAACTCTAATAGATATTTAACAATTGTTTCAGGATTGGAAGAATGAATAACCCACCCTCTGTCGGGTTGCTGCCTACTCTGAAATGTTAGGACCCAGAGTTATTATCTAATACCTCCTGTTTGCTGGCAGTCAGGCTCTTAAAGAGCCTTTGGGATATTTAGGAAATGAGTGTGTTTATGCCCATGCTGAATCATCTAATCCTGCCAAAACCATGCTCACTATCAACAGAGGGAAATGGTTGCCAGGCACAATTGTGAAAAACCCATGCTTGACAAGCATCCCTAATACAGCTGCAATACATCCTGCCCTACTCCCTTCACACTGCAAATGCATCACTTCCCTTCTCATCTTTGCCCCTTCCAGGGGCCATTTAAGGCAGCTGAAAACTTGAGCTCTTCTTCTGAATACAAAAATCCTGTTTCATTTGCAGAATGATGTGACTACAAATTAACGGCAGCAGAAAGAGAAAGCCAAGTAATTTAATGGCCAACCAATGAGAGTCTAAGACCCCATCATCATCAATATCTCTTTCCCCAAGTCTCTCTAAAACTAATTCCTGGCTTTAACTTCACAAACTACCTCCCCCACTCACTTTATTGATTTCAGCTTAGGCAAACAGTTCCCCAATAAGGCAGAGAGGGGATTTCTAAGTCTGGAAAATGCAGGAATTCCATACAGCAAAGTAACAAAGGCTCGGATGCTAATCCACCCTGACATCCCAGTAAGAATGGTTCAATGAGGGAAAGAGAAATTCTTCTGCACCTATCATAAGGCAGACTGCACAACAATCTCCCATACAGCTCTGACCAGCCATTTTTGACTCATTCCTCCCCTCAAGAAAAAGATCTGTATCTGGGAAGGATCAAATTCCTATACACCTGACCGAAGTCCTTCAGAGGAACGCCAAAGTGAGTGAGACAGCTAAAAGGACTGGACACAGGAGCCTCTTCTGGAACAAGCCCTACTTCCCCCTTCTTTCCCAGTTTTGTTTGCCAGCAATCCAACTTCCTTTCAGCTGGAGGCCACCTGCAATACGATCCAGCATCCAGCGAGGTACTGAGATTTCTTCACCTATCTTTATTTTACTTCTGCCGGTTTTTAAAGCTGTCACAGCCCACGGCAGACCCAGAGTGTCCTCCCTCTGAAGAGTGCAGAGCTGCTCAAAAGCCTGCAAAGAAAACTTAATGAAACATCCGCTTAGCAGCATTATTGTCAAAGAAGTTCAGCAGCACAATCTAACCTCTTTGTGCTCTGAAATGAACCCTGTTCCTTAGAAGAAAGACCACGGGGGTGCTGACAGAAAACTTGCCGCAGGCAGGAAAACCTGGACAGCTTACAGGAGCTGATGCAGAAGGGGACAGGCAGAACTCCCAAGCAGGTCCATTTCAGCATTCTCTCCCTCCTCCCCCACCCCCCCTGCTGCATTTTCCCAGCAGAGCTCTAATGCCAAAAGGGTTGGGGGGAAAGAGCATTTTACAGCTTTTTCATTAGTTTCCCTTCACTGGGTAGGTGTCGTAAACAAGCATGCTGGACCCGGTCATAAGAGCTGAAGTTTCCTCTCCTTCACATGAAAAGAAACTAAAGGCCCAATCACAAGGGCCGCAGCTGAATAAAACAGGAGAAAGTGCTGCCCATGTAGTTTCTGGGAAAATCTCCACGTCTGTGGAAAGCACAACTGCCACACAAAGCCAAACCCCAGAACTGGATGTTAAAGATCAGAGCCGGGGGGGCCTCCTAAGGCCACTGCATCCCTGGCTTCCACGTAAGGGGCACCTACACCAGTTAGGGAAATGCGGTCCACCGAGCCTCTGGGCCTGTCAAAACTTTCTCTGCAGGGTTTGGATGAAGCATTAACTTGCAGAACTTCTTAGCAAGAGAGCTTCCAGGACCGGAAATCCGAGCTCCAAAACAAATCTTTATTTGGGGGTGGGAGGTAAAAAGCAGTAGACCCCCGCCTCATCAGGCTCGAAGCCCAGGGGCTGGGGGTGGGAGGAGGCCTCGTCACCAAAACTGCACACTCACGGACCCCGGCGGATGCTCGCCCGCTGCCCCCCGACCCCCAAGTGACCGAGGTGGTTCACAGCCTCGGCTGCCATGAGACTGATCGGAGACCGAAGGAGACAAAAGGGGGCGAGGGACCCTTGGCGGGCACGCGGAGGTCCGAGCCTCTCCAAGGACGGGTGGTTTCTCCCGCCCCGGCTCCTCCTCCTCCCCGCACTCCCCGCACTCCCCGCCGCGTTAGGTCTCCGAGCAGCGCCCGGCCTCGCCTCCTTCCAGCGGGGGCCAGATAACAGGGCACATAATGTAACTAGTGCTGTGAAGGCGCCGTCCCAGGTGGGAGAGGGCTCGGCGGCTCATCTCAACTCTGGAAACGAGCGGGCCCCGGCCCACGGCCGCTCCGGCCCGGCCCCAGCGCCGGTGGGCGCCACCCCGCCCGCCGCCCCACCTGCCGCGGGCCCGGCTCTGGCCAGTCCCCGGCCCCGGCCGCCCGCCGCCGCACCTTTGTAGCGCTCCAGCACATCCTCGTACGCCTGCACGAACTCCTTCTCCTGGCTGCGGTTGGCCGGCTGCTGACCCGGCACGTAGCCGGCCATGGCCGCCCGCGCCGCGCTCTCCCGGGGCCCCGGCGGACGCCGCTTCCAGGCCCGCGCGCTGAGGCGGCGGCGGCAGCTGCCCCAGCCTCGGCCCTTTGTGCGGCCCGGGGGCGGCGGCGGCGCCCCGACTCTCGGCTCTCCGCTTCGCGCTCGCCTCGCCCGGCCTGCCGCTCGCTCCTGAGCCCGCTCGCCCGGCTGCTCGCGCTCCGCCGCCGGTCCCGCTGGCGTTTCCGCCTCCCCACCCCTCGGCTGCGCTCCTCCCTCAGCCCGCCCCGCCGGCGGCGGCGGCGGCGACGGCGGCGTCTCCTCCCGTCGGGAGCGCCAGGCCCGGCCCGCTCCCCGCCCCTCTCCCCGCCGCCCCCGCGGCCCGGCGCGTCGTCGGCCCCGGGGCTGCCCACCCGGGTGCCCCCCACCCGGGGCTGCGGACCCCCGTCCGACCCGGACCGGAGGCCGGCCCCCGCGGGGGCGTTCCGCCGGAGCCCGGCCGGGTGGGAGGCCCCTGGCCGGTGGGATGAAAGGCCCGGCCGGCCGCAGCGGCGGGGAGAGGCCCGGGCCCACTCGGCAGGGCTGGCGGGTGGCCCAGGCGGCGCGGACCCGCACCCCGAGCCGGGACAAAGGAGGGAGCCCCCTGGCTGAAGAGAAACCGAGCTGGGCCTGTGCGGCGGCTGGAGAAGGACCCAGCGAACCTGTAGGGAAGGGAGAGCCGAAGACCTAGATAGATCCCCAGGCTAGACAGGGTCAGAATGAGGCCGGGGGAGGCCAAGGGAACACTCAGACCACAAAGAACCCCAGGAACAAAGGGTTTTCCAGAAACTGAACTCGAAATGAGAGGGCAGACCCAGCTCCATGAAGTAAACCAGGCCAAGTATGAGGAGCCAGGGCCTGAGAAATGACACCTGAGGGAATGAAAACAGGATTCTGATTGCACGACGGGGTGCATGAGACAGGAGGACACAAATCTATAGGGAAGAGATGCAACAGGATTATTACACTGTGACAGCCATGGGAACAGAGAGGCTTAGATCAAAAGGGAGAGATGTGGGAACCTGAGGCTGAAGCAGGACTTCTAGGGAACAAAGAAAAGGGTTCTGGAGCATAGCTGGGAAAGGAAGGAAAAGGGAAGCCAATTTTCCTCTGCCATCAGGGAAAAGGAAAGAGTGAAGAAAGGACTCTGGTAAATACCGTTAGGGAGGTACTGGGGACCACTTTGAGGCGGGAGTTCCCAACGTGCTCTGCTCCTCCAGTCAGTTCTGTATCCTTCAGTCCCAGAGTCATGGAGGGCACTGGGGCCAAGAGCAGTGATTGAGGAACTCCCGTAAATGCAGGTGATCTTTTTGCCACATCTACCCCCATCCAGCCATTATCCTACCCAGCTGCGACAAGTCTATTGACTTGATTTGGGGAGGGGGGGTGCAGGTTAAAAGGCTGGCTGACCTCATAATAACAGCACTTTAGCAAGTAAAAAAAGAATTCATGTGATACTGAGCAGAGGAAATTGGGGCTCAGGCTTCCATTTCAGTTTCCATTCTTAAGATTTTTAAGAGAGCTTCTCACCCCCAGGGCAAGGCCTGCATGCATCTCTGTGTGCTAGGAGGAGTGCCAAGGATTTGGTCAATGCCCAGCAAGCACATTAATAACAAGAGATGATGCTTTTCACTAATAGGTGCACAACGGTTGTTTCCACATCATACCATGATCAGAAATCGGGTGAGCAAGTCATTAATCATATCTTTTTCCATCAAGTTTTGCAGGCCTGCCCAAGTTCTAGGCCTGGAGATCATATAGGGAAGGGCCTGAAAGGGGACAGATAGGGAGGAGCCTTGGACAAATGGCTGGTTTCCTTCCAGTTTAATCCTATATGCTCAAAAAAAGCTAGTTCACAGTTTGGACTCAGCTTCTAAAGAGCACAGTTTAAAAAAAGGAAGAGAAGAAGCTTGAGGTTTATTCTTTTTAAAATAAATAGAAGGCTTTTAGTAGAAAATGTAGGATGAAGGAGTCAGTGATTGATGACATAAGCACATTTTTTGTAAACAGCGGAGAATATAGAAATGCTAACTCCAGGGATCTCGACTGTATCAGTGCTGAGTCATCTGCATTTCCTATATTATTTTATACCAGTAGGGCAAGGACGGCCCAGACACAAACATACACCTCCACCCTCACCCCCAAACAGACATCTGCCTCCTCATTTTCACCACGGTAAATAGGAAAGTCCCTCCATCCCCTCCTGTGAGCAGGTTCTTCAAGAGTTGTGACAATTTTGCCAAAGGTGAGGAAGAACAAGGGCAGAGGGAATGAGAATATGCTCTGGGAAACAGGCTTTGTTGGGAGGGGGAGGTTGGGGGGGGCAAGGAGTTGAGATGTCTATTAAGAAACATGGTGGGAGTTCCCGTCGTGGCGCAGGGGAAACAATCTGACTAGGAACCATGAGGTTGCAGGTTTGATCCCTGGCCTCACTTCAGTGGGTTAAGGATCTGGTGTTGCCGTGAGCTGCGATGTAGGTCACAGACGCCGCTCGGATCCTGCGTTGCTGTGGCTGTGGCGTAGGGCAGCAGCTGTAGCCCGATTAGACCCCTAGCCTGGGAACTTCCATATGCTGCGGGTGCGGCCCTTAAAAAAAAAAACGAAAGAAAGAAAGAAAAGAAACATGGTAACCAAGGAAGAAAGTTCTGGTAGGGTGGTGGCTAAAAGGGCTTCTCAGAATCAAGTAGCTTTCTGGACAAGATTTGCATTTAAATGCTCCCAAGAGGTTTTGAAGTAATGCAGTCTACTAATGAATGAAAGCGGGGAAGGCCACATGTTTGGCTGATGTTCCTGTTTTATACAGAGAAAATTTTACAAGGATAGAGGAACAAAGCGGCTGCTGGGGGGATGGAAAGAAGGAAGCCTAGGAAAGGGAGGTTTTTGGTTTTTTCCAAGCAACAGTCTAAATTTATAGCCAGACCACACAATTGGGACAGCTCTGAGACTTTCTCCTTTTGGTCTATGATTTTCCTTCGCTCCAATGGTGAGACTGCTGTTGCATTTCTAAAGAGGCTGCAATGGGGCAGCAGGAGGAGGCAAGATGTACTCAGAAGGACATCTAGTGGGGGGAAAGGGTAGTACAAGTAACTAAAACCCTATTTTCTCTCCGTGTCTTCCCCAACTTAAGCCTCATCAGGTGCCTCTCCCCCTAAGGTCCAGCTACTTTCAACTTCTTTCAGCAAATCCTACAGACAGCATCTCCCACGTCAGGGCCTTCCCACCTGCTTCCCTCCTGGGCCAGAACCCTTCCCTGCTCTCCCCTTTTGGCCTGGCTCACTCCTACTCAGGTCTCTGCTGAAACTCCCACAGAGAAGCCTGCCTTCATCCCCCAGATTAGTAGGCACTCCTGCCCCTCTCCTCCCCTTTGGAAATATCCATCCCTTTGAAGCTATGGGTTCACTGTCTTTCATGCTTACTAAATCACTAGATCCCTGAGGGCTTGGGCTGTTGTGTGTCTCGTCCACCACGGGATCCTTAGCACTTAGCAAATGACCTGGCACATACAGGACACTCATTAAAGATTTCTTTGGGGTTTTTTTTGTTTTTTGGTGTTTTTGTTTGTTTGTTTTGTCTTTTTGTCATTTCTTGGGCCGCTCCCGCGGCATATGGAGGTTCCCAGGCTAGGGGTCTAATCGGAGCTGTAGCTGCCAGCCTACGCCAGAGCCACAGCAATGCCAGATCCGAGCCGCATCTGTGACCTACACCACAGCTCACAGCAACGCCGGATCCTTAACCTACTGAGCAAGGCCAGGGATCGAACCTGAAACCTCATGGTTCCTAGTCGGATTCGTTAACCACTGAGCCATAATGGGAACTCCTAAAGATTTCTTTTAAATTTTGATTAAATCATAGATGACTGAACCAGATGATCCAAAAATACTCACTCAGCTGTTTCTGGCTTATGAATAGCTAGAAGGCCAGCGTATTGAAGAAGAGAGTAGGCTGGCCTCACAGCATCCCTTCTCTGTGACTGGCATTCAAAGTCCTCCATATTTTGACATCTACTTTCCTTTACAGACTGATCTCCTTTTATAACCTCACATGCAGCATCTTCCCCTATAATCAAACTCTGAGCCTTTACCTGGAATGTCCTCCACCCCCCAACTCCACCTACTAAAGTCCTACCCATCTTGAATGCTCACCTGAAATGACTAGAAATTATTTTTAATCACCCAGGTAGAAGAGGCTCTTCTCAAAGTCCCAGCTACATTTTCTTTCCCCCATCCCTGGGGGAACCACATGTGTTGTGTGGGTCTGTGTCGCTGCCTCCTTAACTGCTTGGTTCATAAGCTCTTTGAGGCAGAGATATCTAATTCATCTTTCTTCATCATAGGGCCTAACACAATGTTTTGCATCTAGTAGGTGTTCAATAAATGCTGAAGGCATGATGCCTCATTGAAGATGTACGGGGATGGGTGTGTGGGCTAGATCTGCATTTCAGGATGATTGAGAGTCCAGTGTCCACTCAGTGGCTAAGAGCTAAGGGCGTTTTATGCGCAGAAAGCAAAGAGGGAAGTGAAAATCACTTCTCCTGCTAGTGCTCCTCCTCCAACTTCTAGAAGGTTTACTCAAGCACTTCTTCAGCTTGGCTCATGCTGCATTATTTTACATGTGTTAACTGATGCTTTATAAATACACTCTTTGCTAGTAGGGCACACGAATGTGTGTGTGTGTGTGTGTGTGTGTGTGTGTGTGTGTTCTCTGCTCCTCTTTGCAGGGGTAGACTGTCTCCAGTGCCCTAAATAGTAGCCAGAGTCAGACAGCCAGACACTGAAGGGGCTGCCCCAAGCCCTATCCTTTGGCCAACTCTTGGAAGAAAATCTTCCCATTCTAAGCTTAGAAGACCTGCCTCCGGGCCCAGCCCCACCATCTTTTCAGACACCAGCTTTAGCCAATCCCAGCCAGAGCTCCCTTGGGCCCAGGCCCTGGAAGCCATACTAAACTTTGCTTCCCGTTCCCAAATCTGTTCTGGGGTAGGAAGGCTTTACCCACTATCATACTGCCCTCTTCTGTTCAGAAAGTGCAACACTGCTAATTTAAGAGGCCTGAATGGTGCCAGCCACCCAGGAAGACAAGATCCCAGCTACCCCGCAGCCCATCACCCCGTCACCATAGCAACCCTCAAAATGGTTACTCAGCCATCTGGGTTACCATAGCAACTGGCCAACTCTCTCCACCTCAGCCTCTCCCTGGGCCTTTTCCCCTGGCTTGTCAGAGCCTATACCAAAGACTCTCCAATCCTTACTGGGGGAAATGAGCAGAAGCTGGACCCCTGACAGGCAGCTGTCCCAAAGGGGCGTGGACTGCCTTGCCTGCCCAGGGCTTCCTGAGGCTCAGTGGAGATAATGGGTTTAAGGCACTCTGTGAACCTTGAAGTGCCTCACAGATGTTAGCTATTATTAAACTACTGTTCCCTGTAATGGGGGAGGCCGTGGGTTGCACTAGGCAGAGCTAGTGCCATTCCCAGCGTGGTCCCTTACTGGCTGGGAGGCCTTGAGCAAGTTACCCAACTCTCTGGGCTTCTGTTTCCTCTACTATAGCAAATCTGCCTCCTAGAGTTATTTTGAGGATTAGGTCAAAGCCTGAAAGATGTTATGCACAAAGCCGGGCATTTGGGACATACTGATGGTGGCTGGGAAAGGTACTGGCCCCTCTCCTGTCTCCCAGACTCTCCGTGAATACACCTGTTTTATTTTCTCATTTTAAGGAATCAGGCCAACTTGAGCGTCATTTGCTCAAACACACCCAATCTTCCTTCCTGCCCCGAGGCAGGGGAGGGTCTCACCCTGTGTGGGGCCTCTGAAGTTACTACCAAACAGGGCTGCAGACAGTCTGTACTCTTTGGGGAATTGGGAGGCTCCCCAAACTAGGAGGTATGGCTCATTACCTATGACACACCCCTCCACTTGAAACAGTATCTCCCTAACCAGTGCAACTCAGGCATTAGAGTGGTGGCTGCTGCTCTTCCCTAAGATCAGAGTCACCTGGAATTCCCATCATGGTTCAGCGGAAACAAATCTGACTAGCACCCATGAGGACACAGGTTCAAACCCTGGCCTCGCTCAATGGGTTAAGCATCTGGCGTTGCTGTGGCTCTGGCATACGCTGGTGGCTACAGCTCCAATTAGACCCCTAGCCTGGGAACCTCCATATGCTGCAGCAGTGGCCCAAGGAATGGCAAAAAGACCAAAAAAAAAAAAAAACTGAATCCTAGAAATCCATTTTGGGGGTATTTTCTTTTGGGGATACTTTCCAAGTACATTGGCAGGGTCCTGAATCAAAGTAAGGTCGGTGTATTTGGAGGGTTTTAAGCAAAACACAGATACCATCCTCAGAAAATTTCAGACACAGAACGAGGTATGTTCCAGCCTAGCCCTATGTGTTCTGGGAGTAGGGCATGGACTTCAAGCTACAAAGACCTGAAGATCAGACAAGCAACACTGAAATACCCCTGGGGCTCCAGCATTTGGGAGTCAGAATTCCTCATGATACTTCTGCAAACTGGGTCAGTGGAAAACTTGATCAGACTTCAGATAAGACTACTGAGCCGATAAACTGATATATTTCCTACCAGGGGAAAGGAAATAGAATATTTGGGTTTTTTCTTTTTCCATTTTTGGCTGCCTTGTGGCTTATGGAGTTCCTGGCCCAGGGATCATCAGATCTGAGCCGCAGTCTCCACCTAAGCCGTAGTTGTGGCAATGCCAGATCCTTAACCCACTGTGCCAGGCTGGGGATCGAACCTGTGTCCCATTGCTCCCAAGATGCCACCGATCCTGTTGTGCCATAGTGGGAACTCCAAAGGAAATGTACTATAATAGTTTAAAACCGTGGGAGATGAAAATACAAGATTTTTGTACTTTCTGTCTATACAACTTCTATCTGTGTAATTGGGGAGGCAGAATTGGGGTACGTATGATAAAAGATTGGCCATGAAAGGAGTTCCGGTCGTGGCTCAGCGGTTAACAAATCCAACTGGGAACCAAGAGGTCGCGGGTTTAATCCCTGGCCTTGCTCAGTAGGTTAAGGATCCCGCGTTGCCATGAGCTGTGGTGTAGGTTGCAGACGAGGCTCGGATCCCTGAGTTGCTGTGGCTCTGGCTAGGCTGGTGGCTACAGCTCGGATTCAATCCCTAGCCTGGGGGCCTCCATATGCTGCGGGAGTGGCCCAAGAAATGGCAAAAAAAGACAAAAAAAAATGGCCATGAATATAATGGGTGACGAGGGTTCATTGTCTTCTCACTCCTTTAGTATATGTTTGAAATTTTTTGTTTTGTTTTGTTTTTTCGTTTTTTTTAGGGCCACACCCTCGGCGTTTGGAGGTACCTAGGCTAGGGGTCTAATCAGAGCTGTAGCCACCAGCCTACGCCAGAGCCACAGCAACGTGGGATCCGAGCCATATCTGCAACCTACACCACAGCTCATGGCAATGCTGGATCCTTAACTCACTGAGCAAGGCCAGGGATCAAACCCGCAACCTCATGGTTCCCAGTTGGATTTGTTAACCACTGAGCCACAATGGGACCTTGAAATGTTTTAAAGAAAGCAGGGGATTTGAAGCTTAGGCCAACCTGAACCCCAGCAATGAACACCTCCAAAGGGCATGTGCCAGTGCTGTGTTCTAGGGCACGCCGTGAACATTCAGCCGTGCTGAATCCCAGCCCCACTTCCCACCAACAGTAGGACTTCAGACAAGTTCCTTAACTTTTCCTCTTCTGTAAACAGGGAGAATAGCAACCAGTTCCCAGGATTCCATGCAGATTAAATGGTAGATGTAAAATGCCTGGCACACATTTCAGTGCACAGTAGCTTTTCCAACTACTATTTACTAGGGGATCCCAGGTGGCGTCAGCTCTCAGGAGCTCCTGGCCTGAGTTCAGAGTTCAACTCCCGAAACCAACCCTCTGGATTCTTTCATTCCTGTCTCCCACCAGCTGTTCTCACTTCAGTTCCCTTCCTTCCTTTCTACTGAGGTCAAAGAAAGGAGAGAAGAATAAAAACAAGCAACAGGGACATGCCCTCTCTCTTCAGGTTGTCCGGGCAAATTCCTGTTTCTTTTCCAAGTCCCAGATGAAATACCATCATTGCTCTACTGTAGGAGGCAGGGCAGAGGTAGGAGGACACCCGTCCTCACAACTCCGGGCTTGCAGTGTGTACAGCTCGCACTGCAGCCTAGACGCCTTCACCTCTGGGAGTTGGCGGTGGCACTCTTGCTCCCCCTTTTTCACCATAAGAAAGTAAGGCTCAGTGAAGTTAGTAACTTCTCAGGGTCACCCAACCAATGAAGTGATGGAATTGGAACTCCAGCTGACTCCCAAATCCACTCCCTTGAGTGAATGAATGGAAGATTTAGGAAAAGAGGAAAGAAGGGAATGAGAAGGGAAGAGAATGCCTAGAGACAGGCCCTCTGAGGCTCCAGGCAAAATCCTCCCCTTGACCACAAAGGCCTGGTACCTTCTGGGGTAGGGGTGGGACACAACTGAGAACAGAAAGTTTATCCCATAATCACTCTTCAAGATACAGGGCTTCCAGACCTTCTCTGTAGCAGCATCTTAAGTCTGGGGCTAGATTCCAGCGAGAGCATCAGTTCTGCTCTTGCAGGAAAGCCAAAGCAGAGCCAGGAAGCTGGCTTCTACCCGCCAGGTGGCAACAGGCAGACCCAGGGCCAAATCATACAAGGTCCTAGCCACCGCAACTGGCCAGGCTCAGGACAGCACTTTGGTGGGGATGCGTTTTTTGTTGTTTTTGTTTTCTTTTGTTTTGTTTTTAGGGCACCCATGGCATATGGAAGTTCCCAGGCTAGGGGTCGAATCGTAGCTATAGCCTATGCCACAGCCACAGCAACGCCAGATCCAAGCCACGTCTGTGACCTACACGACAACTCACGGCAATGCCAGATGTTTAACTCACTTAGTGAAGCCAGGAATCAAATCTGAGTCTTCATGGATACTAGTCAGATTCGTTATTGCTGAGCCATGACAGGAACTCTGAGAATGGGTTCTTAGTACTCAGACCCAGGAGTTCCCACTGTGGATCAGCGGGTTATAAACCCAACTAGTATCCATAAGGATGCAGGCTGGATCCCTGGCCCTGCTCAGTGGGTTAAGAATCCTGTGTTGCAATGAGCTAAGGTATAGGTTGCAGACGTGGCTTGGATCTGGTGTTGCTGTGGCTGTGGTGTAGGCTGGCAGCTGTAGCTCCAATTCAACTCCTAGCCTGGGAACTTCCATATGCTGCAAGTGCGGCCCTAAAAAAAAAAAAGCAAAAAAACCCATTCACAGCTGGTTGTGTTCACAGACCTTTCCCCAGGGGGAAGGTGGCTGGAATAAAAGACAAGTGCAGCCCTAAGTCCTGCTGCACTGTCAGCACCTCTGGAGGCAACAAATCCCTAACCCCATGGGGCTGAGGAATGACAGCTTTCCACAGCCCCAAAATTAACTGATCCTTCCTCCGCATTCCTAACCTCAGCCTAAGCTACTCCAGAACAGAAAGGCATGAGTCAGACTGCCATTCGAAACCTGTCTCTGTGTCACCCAGAAAGTCACTGGAGAAACATGATGGGAATCCAGCGGCATAGAGACGGCACCTTGCATTGGGACAACCACCTTCCCTCGCCAGCGGGGGTCCCACAGGGACCCCGAGCCTCAAGAGAGAGGTCAGCTTGGCTGTCTTTGCTGCTGCTGCTGCACAGAATTCTGCCCACGTGGTCGTTTTCCATCCCTGCAGCTAATGTGACCCAGATTTACTTTCAAAGAACTGGAGCCGAGCTGGGGGTGTGTAGCTACAATCCATTCTGCCCCACTTTCAGGGACTCTCTCCTGTTCATCTCTCCTGCTACTGAAACAGAGCTCCAGGACAGGGCCAGGCACTCTGAGGATACTGCCAGGAAGAGGTAGTAAAGCTGGAAAGGAGGGGGAGCCTCCTTGGGCTCAAAGCTCGAAAGCGTCAGGGCAAGAAAGGTCGCTCACTCAGGCGTAGGGATTCTCAATGGAATTATTTTTAGGGCTCCATCCTCCATCTCCCACCCCTGCATCCTCTTCTGCCCATCATGGCTTGACTAGAAACACACACACACACACACTTCCATCTGTTCTCTGAGAAAGCTCTAGAGTGAACAAAAGAAAGGGAGAAAACTAAGAGGCATGGTACCCCTTCCTTGCTCACCTGAGAAACTGCTGGCTTCCTGGGTCCCCACTGCCCTTCTAGTTGCCCAGGGAAGACACAAGGAAGGACACGCTAAGTCCTGGTTAACGAGGAGGGCAGACCCCCGTGTTAACCCATCTTTGTCTAGCATGTTCTAACTCTCATCCTGTGATCATTTGAAGCAGCTGTCATCATCTCCCTTTTACAGAGAAGGAAACTGAGGCCCTAAGAAGTCAAGACATTTGCCCAAGTTTTCTGACTGCAGATCCACTTGTCTCCACAGTGCCTGGCACATCGCTGGGACTAAACCCATTTTTTAATTGAATGAATGAATGAACAAGCAGAGAGGCACCTTCTCAGAGTTTCCACCCTGGAGGAGGGACCATGGGCACAGAGTGAGCAGGTGCCTTCCTCTACCAGGCATGAGCTCTCAAGCCTGTCTCCCCAGGGGTGAGCTCTTGAGTGTCTCCAGCAGCTAAGCTTAGGCTCTGAAAACAGGAGCAAACACCAACAAGCGAGATGCGTTTCACAGCCCTCACTGAACCTCTAGCTTCGAGAGCCTATGCTCTAAGAGTGAGACCCCGGGGCAATACCAGGAAGGATGAGATGGGCTTCCTGACTACAGGGAGCTCTAGAGCTGGCCGGGGGTGGGGTGAAAACAATGAGCTCTAATATAAGGCCAGCTGAAACAGGGGCTGGGTAGAGGTACCATTGCTGTCGGAATGGAGAAATCGGGGAAGGCTTCCTGGCAGAGGCCACACTGGCGCAGATGCTGGGGATGAGTTCACCAGCACCTGCCAAGAAGCTCCTGAGAACAGATCCTATAGATGCTTTCTCCTGGTTAACGAGGAGGCCAGTCCTCGGCCCTAAGTCACTGGGCTCCCTACTTTCACAGTACATACAGGAATGCAACGATTTTTTTTTCCCTTCCGTCCTCTCAACTAGGCTGAGTCCCATGAAGAAGGGATCACATTTTCAGTCATCTTCAAGCATCAATGCCAACAACAGGGAGGGTTCTGAATATGTGAAGTTAGATGGATAAATACCTCATTGCTAGGTAGGTGAGGAATCCCCCCTCACCGCCCCGACCCCTACACCTAGCCCAGCCCCTAGCCCAAACTAGGTCCCTTCTTCCAGACACTTTACTGCTGACTGCAGAAAACTTGTCACAATAAGTACACATCTACCATGAGAAAGAATGGCGCCCCCTAGAGTCATGCCGTGTACAACCATGAACCACTGTTCTGCCTGTGGTTTTTTCCTCCCGCTCCTCAAAAGCCCCAAGCTTCTCTCCTCTCCCCTCTGCTGCCCTGTGGGGTTGCGTTCCTTTAACCCTCCCCAGCTCCGGCCTTCCATGTCAGCCCTCCGCCCCCGCCCCCCCAATGAATAAGGATATTCCTATTGCTGTTTAATAACAGCTAAAAGACTTCAAAGAGGCAAAGCTTACTAGATCTTTGCTTCTGCCTTTTTCTACAGGTCAGGATATTGCAGCCTCTCCCAGAAGTGACCAGAAGGACTCTCTGGTGAGTCTGGAGACCAAGTCAGCGATTTAGATTGTCACCTGCAGAAGATCTGGGCTGGCCTGGTTGCCAGGGATTGCCTAAGGGAATGGAAATAGCAATGTACCTGGATTTAGATCTGGGTCTACCAGTCCTGTGTGACTCTAGGCAAGTCCCTTAAACCCTCTAGGCTTCAGATCCTAACACGTGTCCTACCCACCACACTGTTATATGAAATCTCTCTGTAAACCATAACACTGATCAACAAAAAGCCTTTCTCATTAATGACCATTGGTCCACTTCAGCGTGGCTGGGCTTAAGGAGTTGAGAATAGGGTTGGCAAAGAAGAGAGAGAAAATGGAGGGAAAGGACGATGCTGGGAAGAATTGGGTTACACATGCATGGAGCCCCTAGAATCTGTTTTGATTCTGTAGACTGAGATCAGCATTTTTCTCGCCCCGACATGCCTCTCCATCTGAACAGCAGGGGGATGCTGCTGGGGTCCCCCATCAGGCCCCTCCAGCATGCAGGAGGCCCTGAGACCCGTGCATGACACCGAACTGGGCCAGGGACGGGGGAGGTCTGTGTACTTGGTAAGACTGACTCAGACACCCCCACTTGGCTTCAGAACCCAGGCCCATGGGGAAGCCACAACTGGCTTCCAGGGCAAGACTGACTTCATTTCCTCCCAGAATGTAAGTTCTAACTTCAGAGAGCTTCAGAGCACACGGGGGTCTCCCAGACATGCTCTTCCTGCACCTGGCAGGAAGCAGTCCCCGAAGAAAGAAGACTGCCTTTTCTAATCACTCTGGTAGAACCCCCACGACGTTCTAAAATCACGGGACGATTTCAGCCAGGCCCTGAAGTCACAGTCCTGCCCCTTCTCTGCTGCCTCTCTTCTCTCCTGCTAACGAAACACGCCCAGCTGCAGCACCCAAGTTATTTTTAACCATGGCAGAATCCCCATTTTCAGCCTCAATGGCCCAGCCCCCTCCTCAGTCACGCGGCAGTGTCAGGATGTAAAGAAGATCAGCCGAGGATGCAGGAAACAGCACAGCCCCGGCCATCCCTTCGCTCAGCAGACCCGGCAGCATCCTTCGGGATTAAGCCCCCTCGAGTCCACTCCATTTCTGTTCTAGACAGAATATTAAACAGCAGGCAAATGATCCCTTGGGGCTCTTCAGAGAAGACTGGAAGGGGGATTCATCACAAAGGGATCTATAAGTACAGTCATCTGTCGCTATGTTTGGGGGATTGGTTCCAGAACCCCAACGGATACCAAAATCCACAGATGCTCAAGTCCCTCATGTATAAAATCATGCAGTGCGGCGGGCGCTCCACAACCACGGGTTCCACATCTGTGAAGACGGAAGGCCCACTGTGTGCACGCGGGCTGGAGGATGGGGCTGAAGGGTATAAGGAAGGAAGAAGGAGGCCTCCTTTCTGCTGCCTTCAGGAGCATGAGGGGTTTGTGAGTCCAGAGTCCCCTGGGTGGGGGCCCTTCAAGTCGATGACAAATAAGGCCCTTCCTGCATGGGAGGGTCAGCCTGAGGCTCCCCTGACTGGCTCATGCCACAGACCCAAAGGTCTTGAGAAGGACTAAAGGGTCTTTCCTCCAAGGGCTTACTGCTCACCAGGAGGAGTTCAGAGTCTCCAGACTGTCTTCTAAGTCTCCTCCCTTGAAGCTGACTCCCTAGAAAATGCTTCCTGATTCCTTGAGCCCACATAACCCTCGCCCCATCCAGCTTTCCATTACAGCCCACTGCCTGTTCCTGGATCACAATCTGTCACATGTTATCCTCTGAGCACTCCCTGCCTTCATTCATTCAATCCTGGTTGATCTCCAACATGCACAAGGCCCTGTGCCAGGAGCTGGGGGTAAAAACATAAACAAGACACAGTCCGGAATTGCTCACAGTCCTGCGGGAGTGACGGGCACCCCGTGGGATAACTGCTCTGCAGAACCAGGGAACACAGAGAAGAGACAAGTATGAATGTGAGAGCAGAGGAGGGAGCTCCGGATACCTTTGGGGGCATTAGGGACAGAGGAGATGGCGCTCACAAGAGGAGGAGGGACGCCTGGCATCTCACAGAGAAGAAAGTTCAGGACTGGAGCTCTGATCTTGCAAGACACACACCTGTGGGGGTGGAGGTACAGCCACGTGTGGCAGGGTGTCTGGGGGCAGGGCAGGGGTGACTGTGATGGGTGTTCATGCTATAGCCTTTATTCCACAGGAGATCAAGGGCCAGAGGAGGTTTATGAGTTGCTGAGTGACAAGGATCAGGTTTGCATTTTTGAACAAAATACTCTGTCAGTCATGTGGACGAAGGGGGGTCAAGACCGGAAGGAGAACTATTACGTGGTGGCTGGAAGGTCCAGGTGAGAGATGATGAAGCAGAGGAGGGCAAGGTGCATTGTTTGAGGGACACAAAAGAGGCAGCAGGACAGGCCTTGGTGATGGATTCAAACAGGGTGATGTCACTGAATGTGCTGCAAGCACTGCTTTGTCTGTCTTTCTATCTGCACCCTGGCACCAACACCTGCTGAGATGCTGAGCACAGCCCACGGAGGAAGCTCTGGATGCCTTCGGTGGAAGCAGCGAAGAGAGAGCACTTTCCCTTTACAGAGCCAAGAACCGTGCCAAGAGCTTTACATACATTATCTCAACTAGTCCTCCCAACAGCCCTGCACAGGAAGCATTTCCCAAGATGAGGAAAGTGAGGTTCAGACAGGGTGAGGGACTTGCCCAGAATCACACAGCTGGTTGGTGGCGGGGCCACAGTCCAGCACCTCTCCTGTCTGGCTCCAAAGTCTGGGCTGAAGACCACTGCGCCGCACTGCTCTGCTGCTTGGCAAAGGGGCAGCAGCCCCAGCCCTCGCCCTGCAGAAGGGTAAACGCGGACCACATTTTAGAAAGCAGATTGAGTGAAACTGCCTTCTCAGAGGACTTTATTCCAAGGAAATAACTCAACAGAAGTCAAGCATTGTTATTGATGAAGACGACTGCTGCAGCACTGTCTATTACAGCAAAAAAAAAAAAAAAAAAAAAAAGGTAAACAGTGAGTAGGATTTTAAAATCATGAAATATTATATAGCCTTTAAAAATGGTAACTATGAAGTCTAAGATATAATACGGAAAATCTTTTCGAAGTAAAGGTAAGTGAAAAAGTCAGATCCAGAATGGTACATGAGCCATGAAAGCAACTACGTGGAAAATATAACTGCATGGGGACAAAGCAGGGAAGAAGATTAAAAAAAAAAAAAAGAACAACGGGTCTCGTGGTCTCATTTACATACAGGGATTAGGAGTGGCAGACTTTCCTCGTTCAAATTTGTCTTTAATGTTTTTTCATCATCTTTCCAGTAGTAATAATATCACACTGGATTCCAACTGGCTTGTCAGAGAGCCCTGGGCGGGCCCCTCCACTGCCCCCCGCCCCCGGCCAGCGCACCCAGGGCACCCGGCTCACTGGGGGCCTCTCTTACCAGCGACTCTGACCACAGCACGCTCTGCAGGGTCCAGCACCGAGTCCTGGCTTTTCCGCTTTTTCTGCTCATGCAGTGGCAGGTTCCAGGGTAAGGTGTCCCCCGGGGGACAGGGAGACAGGCTCCCTGACCGCTCACTCCTGTAAGACCGCTCGCTGCGACAGGACCGCTCGCTCCGGCAGGACCGCTCACTGAGCGTTTCTTCATCGGAGGAAGACATGGCCCAGGCAGGGGCTGCGGCAGGAGGGCCTGGGGGCCCAGGGAGAGGTGATCTGTAGGAGAGAGGAGTGCACGTGAACAGACCGAAGGGGGTGGCAAAAGGAACACTGGGACTTGGGGGGCAGAGATTCTAGTCCTGGTTCTGCATTGACTTGATCTCTTTATCTCTCTGAACCTCAGTTTCCTCATCTGGATAATGGGGATAATGATACTACAGGACAAAACTAATTCATAGGGTTTGAGGGAAATCACGGGAGGTAATATATGTGAAGGTGTTTATAACCCTTAAAACACTATGGTTTTTTGGGGGGTTTTTTTTGTTTGTTTTTTTCTTTTTAGGGCCACACCTGTGGCATATGGAGGTTCCCAGGCTAGGGATCAATTCGGAGCTGTAGCTGCCGGCCTACACCACAGCCACAGCAACGTGGGATCTGAGCTGCATCTGCAACCTACACCACAGCTCACGGCAACACCAGATCCTTAACCCTCTGAGCTAGGCCAGGGATCGAACCTACATTCTCAAAGATGCTAGTCAGATCTGTTAACCGCTGAGCCACGACGGGAACTCCAAAACACTATGTATTTTTATTTTTATTTGTTTTATTTTTTTGGCCACATCCTCGGCATACAGAAGTTCCCTGGCCAGGGATGGAACCCGAGCCACAGCAGTGACCTTAGTCTCTGCAGTAACAATGCTGGATCGTTAACATACTACACCAAAAGGGAATTCCAAGGAGTTCCCATTGTGGTGCAGCAGAAACAAATCCGACTAGTAACCATGAGATTGCAGGTTCAATTCCTGGCCTTACTCAGTGGGTTAAGGATCTGGCATTGCCATGAGCTGTGGTATAGGTTGCAGACACGGCTTGGATCCTGTGTTGCTATGGCTGTGGTATAGGCTGGCGGCTATAGCTCCGATTCAACCCCTAGCCTGGGAACCTCCATATGGAGCAAGTGCAGCCCTAAAAAGCAAACAAAAAACAAACAAACAAAAAAAATAGGGAACTCCAAAACACTATATAAAAATAGCTCCTATTACTAGTAACCACTATTACTGTTACCTGGTACATTTGAAGGATTAGGCCTACACGTCCCACAGAGAGAAAGATATGGATTCAAATTCTACCCCACCATTTACTAAATGTGTGACCCTGGGGAAGAAGCCAGTTAACCTCTTCGAGCCTTAACATCCTCATCTATAAAATGGGGGTGATAATAGCACCTAACTTCACAGGGTTGTTTGCAAGGAATAAATGAGATCCTACAGGTAAAACATTAACAATGCCTGGTGTTCAATAAGCACTTAATAAACAGCATCTATTATTACATTCCTGTTCTACTTACCTCCCAGGAATGTTATAAGGATAAAATGGGGCAACAGATGGGAAGCATCTTCAAAAAGCTAAAGCACAATCTCAATGGCAGGCATGAAATAAAGCATGAGCTAGAACAGGCAGAAATTCTTTATTTCTCTTATACTGTCTCTGCCAAATACATTAGAAACAGCACTAAATTTGAAGACAGACAGACCTCCATACAGCTTCTGGTTTGGCCACTTAAAATTGGTGTGATTTGGGGCAAGTCACTTCACTTCTCTGAGACTCAGTTTCCGCATCTACAAAATGGGGGTCATATTCCAACTTCTAAATTGATGTTTTAAGAACATAGTGAAATGCAAATGTAAAAAACTGGCTGGTATCATGCACGGCACACAACAGGCATTAGGTAAAATGTTCATTTGCCTATTCTAAGGACTGTTGTGGAAATAAGTGGCGTGGGGAGGTGGTAGAGAAAATAAGTTTTTCTGGTCAGTTTAGCTAGTAGAGGGATCAGAGTGGAATACAATCACTCTGGGGCCAGCTGGGCTCCACCAGACAGACTGGGCAGCCTTCCCTGGGCCAGACCAAGCTCACTTCCCAGAACCATCTGCTACACATGGCCCACCGCCTGAAGGCCTCATCAGAGTCAGGGAGGTACATGCCTTCAGCTACCAGCCTCCCTGCAGTTCCCAAATCCAGCCCCAGTATCCAGCTTTCACTTTGGCCCCAGGGTCCAGAGAGGGCAGATGACTGTTGACTTTCCCTATGGGGAATGCCTGCACACAGGGCTGTGTGGAGACAGGGGCGTGGCCTAAATGGCTGGACACCATGGGTCTCTGGGCACAGCTCCTCCTGGATTCTGGGACTATCAGCCTGGAGGCAGTAAAGGGCAGAGGGCCCCCCCCCCCCCCCCCCGGTCACTGGCAGATCCCCAGCACAGACACAGAAAGACAAGAGATAACAAAAGAAACATCAAATGGTGCAGGAGGCCTCTAGGCAGTCTCCGGCAAGCAGAACAACCCTGCCAGCAGCATTTGGGCCTTCTTCCCATGTAAGATCAAGAAGGAACCCAGCCCCGGAAGGCAGAAAGGCAAGGACCCAGGTCCTCCTGGCACAGCCTTGCCTTTTATCCTAGCATGAAACCCCCATTACCTTCAAGGGCCCGCCTCCCACCTCTTCTAGCCAAGTCAGGTGCAGAAACTACCGCCCCCACCTCGGGGAGATTCAGCAGTGCTTCCATCCCTACCCTCAGCCCAGGGCAGGAAAACGCCCCTCCTGTCGGACCACCTGCTTCTCCCAGAACCGCCCATTCCTCCCCGGACGCCCATTTTACTACAAAGGCCGGTTCATCCAAGGCCTCCTCCCTGAGAAACCGTCCCTCCTAGGCTTTACCAGGTCAGGTTCCCGACCCCCGCAAACACCTGGATGACCTCGGGGCTCTCGTCCCACCCCTCGGTCACCTAAGCCACTTCATCAATCCCCGATTCACAGGAGCGCGCGCCCACGCCCCTAACCCACCTCGAAGGTCGCAGGCCAGGTTGGCGACAGGCACCTCACCTGGAGCTTTCCCGTGGCGGGCCTACCCCCTCGCCCCTAACCCTTACCCCATGCTGGGGGAGGGGCGCACCGTGAGCCAGGGGAGACGCGGGTGGGTCCGCGTGCCCGCCGCGCGCGTCTGACAAAGAGCGGGGCCGCGCCATGCGGACGCGCGACCAAGGACCGAGCCGGCGCCGGGGCCAGCGGCCGAGACCTGGGGCCGGGAAGCCACATTCCCCGTTCGGCCTTGCCCGGCCCGCGAAGGCTCGATGTCCCATTTTCCCGGAGAACACGCCTCCCTTTGGCCCGGGCAGCGCTCGCCTGGGGAACCACGGGTCCGCGCGCTCGGTGCTGCCCGCCGCTTGCCGCCCGCCGGCGGGGCTGCAGGTGCGAGGCCCGGACGGCCGCGATGCCCGCGCCTGTCAACCCGCCTTCGCGATGCCGTCCGCTACCCAGGCTCGGGCGCGGCCGCCCCACGCGATCAGGCACCGCGCCCCGGCCGCCTCCACGAACCCCGTGCAGCCGAGCGGGGAGCCTGCTGCAGCCCCGCGCCTTACCCTGGGAGCCGGAGAGGCGGAGAACCGGCGGCGGCCGCGGCAGCAGCAAAGGCGGCGGCAGTGGCGGGGCGCGCCCCGGGCGGGAGCGCAGCGGAGGGGAGCGCCGCCGAGCCGAGGGGAGCGGCTCCCACAATGGCCGAGCTCGCGGCGCCGAGCCCCCCGCCCCCCGCGCCCTAGCGGCGGCGGCTGAAGCGGAGCCGGCGCAGCCGCCCAACCCGCTCCCCCACCCCCGGCGCCGACGCCGCCCCCCGCCCCCCGATGCGCGCTCCTCGCCTTGCACCCCACCCGCGGCCCCTTCCGAGTGCCCTCCGCACTGACCCCGCGTCTCTCGCTGCCCCCAGGTCCTCTCTCTCGGTCCTTACCCCCGTGACTCCTCCCCTGCGGCCGCGCGTGTTCTCGAGGCCAACTCACACCCCCACAGTCCCCGCCCTCGGCTCCGGCGCCCTCTCTGTCCCGGCCCCGCGGCCTCTCGCTGACCTGGGCCGGGCTCACCCGGCCCGCCCCCTTGGAGCTCCTCACCCTGGATCCCTGGGTCGCTGTCCCAGGCTTGGGACCCAGTTCTCTACCTGCCCCCCTTTTGCCTGCTTCCCCTAAACCCATATTCCCTCCCTGTTCCTGGGGCTCCTGCTCCCACTCACTAGAGCGCCCTGCCGGTCCACTTACCCGCAGGGTTTTGGGAACAGAATGTAGGAGGGACCAGAAGGAGGCCCCATCTTCCCCGAGGGGTAAAGAGCAGAAGGAAACCAGGCCTCAAGAAGAAACTCAGACGCTGGTTTAGACAAGAGTGGCCCCATTCTGAGCCTCGGAAGAGCCTTCGCCCCCTGAGAAAACATTTACTGAGCTCCTTCTGTATGCTTTGCCTAGTAATACAGTAATGTAAGAGCCAGGAGTGCCTTCAGTGCAATCCTAGTACAGATCTATGACTATGTCCAGAAGGGAGGGTGTTTGCCTAGGGATCTGCACAGCAACAACTACCATTTGGGCGGCCCCCCTGGGGACTGTGCAAGGTGCTTCACTTGCGACCTGCCACATCTCATCCTCACTATGCTGTTTATTCATTCATTCGTTCATTCAACAAATCGGTACCCTTGCTAAGCCCTGTGTGGGGTGCTGAGGATATAGTGATGAGAAAGATGCATATGGTCCCTGCCCACTGGCTGCAATGGGCTTAGCAGTAAAGATGGACAAGTAGTTATAAATCATAGCACATCCCATGAGGCAGTATTAAGATCAATACTCGAATTTCTGGATATATATAGAAAGAGATTAGATGATTTACTCAGTCATCTGGAAAGGGAGTAGCCAGTCCAGCACTGGAATCCACGTCTTTATAGACCCCGTCCTGTGTTCTTTCCACCATAACTGTGGGGAAATGTGGGTTGGACCAACTTACAGAGACCCTTGACCTTCAAGCTAAGAAATTTGCTCTAAATTATGAGCAGCCAAGGAAGGTGAAAAGCAAAAGAGTTAGAGAAACCAAGGACAGGTTCAAAATAGGTGTGGATAGTTATGCTGAGTGGCTACTGCAATAGTCTCAGCAAACGGTAAAGAAGCTTGGATCCCAGGAAGGGATGATTTCCATTCACTGAAACCTTCTAGAATTTCTGTTTGCATGCATTCTCCCCCATTAAATTATGGAGAGAAACTCCCATTTACTAAACTCCTACTAAAGACTAGACAATGCCCTGGGTATTTAGTGTATATTATCTTGTTAAAACCTCCCCATAACCTTGTGCAGTGGGTGCCGTTGTTATCCTCATTTTGCAAATAAGGAAACAGAGACTGGAGTTCCCGTCGTGGTGTAGTGGTTAACGAATCTGACTAGGAACCATGAAGTTGCGGGTTCGGTCCCTGCCCTTGCTCAGTGGGTTAACGATCCGGCGTTGCCGTGAGCTGTGGTGTAGGTTGCAGACGCGGCTCAGATCCCGCGTTGCCGTGGCTCTGGCGTAGGCCGGTGGCTGTAGCTCTGATTCGACCCCTAGCCTGGGAACCTCCATATGCCGCGGGAGCGGCCCAAGAAATAGCAAAAAAAAAAAAAGGAAACAGAGACTTTGAGAGGTTAAATAGCTTATGAAAGCCCACAAAGCAAACTAGTGTTAAGGTTTGGGTTAGAGGCAGGCCTGCCTCCAAACCTCACACTCTAACCATCAATCTGCACTATTCTGAAGCCAAGGAAAAGAACCCAAGTCCCTTGACTCAGTCAAGGAAGGTTTCTTTTCTTTTGGACCGCAGGTACTGATTACACTTCCAGAGAAAGGTCAGGGGTCCACAGTTGTAACCTAAATGGTACCTGGGCCGGTGGTGCAGGTCCCTGTGTAGGAGGTCTCTCCACAGAAGCCTGCAGAGGCCTCCGCCCAAGAGAATTCTCCAGCCCGATTCCAAAGCTCCTTTATGCCTTGAGGCATAAAGCTGAAGAGGCCATAAAGGAATCATTCTTAGCTTAGAAATGAGTACAAAAGCCTTTCCTTGGTGAGAGGGGAACATGGGTGTCAAGGGGGAAGAGAAGCTGAAAGCATAGCAAGAGTGTGGGGAATCTGGGTTGGAAGCTGAGTCTCCACAGGGGCTGGTGGGTGGGGGGGAGGGTCTGTGGGCAGGGCCTTGGGAGATGGGGTCCAGCTGAGTGAAGAGAGCTCATGGGGGAGGGCTGTCAAGTCCCCCAGGAAGCCTGTAGCCCCAGCTTCTCTGGCTAGAGAGCATCTAAAGGTTTTCCTCCTCTCCGACCTCAATGTCCTACCGAATCTGACCAACAGTCCTGTCCTGAATTATTCATGCTGTGGGCTGTGAGAAGGTGGAGCTTCCGGAAGCTTCTGCACTTGGGACTTAGGACGTTCAGTTGTGTCTCCCTGGGGCTCCAGCTCCAGCAGTGCCACCCTGGGACTGAGCTGCTGGTGGGAATGTGCCAAGCTTTTTGCAGCTGGCCGCTGGCCAGTAACCCTGGGCTACTGGGCTTTGATTCATTTCAGCAGTTTTTTATTGAAGAATACTATGTGCTGGGGACAGTTTTGAGTTCTGTTGGGAACACGGACGTGAATCCAATCAGGGCTTTGTCCTTGAGGATTCACAGGATGATAAAGGAAGCAGGCACTTGGAAATTCTTCCCTTCTGAAATGTCCTCTGAGCCTGATAAGGATTCCCCTCTACTGTCCCTTATTTCACCAACTGAAGATCTCTGCCAATTCCTTCCAGAAGTTAGTGGCCTTACAACTAGGAACCTCCTACCCTGTACACCTGAGCGGGGTTCTTTCCTTGGAGAGGTGCCAGAACAACTTCTCATGCACGGGCCTATTTGAAGTTCCGAACTGGGTTCCCAGATTGCTGCTTGGGCCACCAGCTCTCCAGACACATCAGAAGAATGACACACTCTCTAACCCATCCATTCGGCAAACACTATTAAGCATCCACGCAGTGCCAAGCACTAAACTGTGTGCTGATACCTTTAAAAAAATTTTTTTTAATTTATCTTTTATTTAAGTATAGTTGATTTACATGTACTGATTCATTTTTAAAATGAACTAGAGGAGTTCCCATCATGGCGCAGCAGAAAAGAATCCCACTAGGAACCATGAGGTTGTAGGTTTGCTCCCTGGCCTTGCTCAGTGGGTTAAGGATCTGGCATTGCTGTGAGCTGTGGTGTAGGTCGCAGACGCAGCTCGGATATGGCATTGCTGTGGCAGCAACAGCTCCAACTGGACCCCCAGCCTGGGAAACTCCATATGCCGTGGGTGGGCCCTAAAAGGACAAAAAAGACAAAAAAAAATAAAATAAAATGAACTAGAAAATGTGGTGTTGCTCACAGTCTAGGTGGGAGACGACAAGCAAAAGGGCAATTTTAGTTCCACTGATTCATGCTGCGATAGGGAAAGTACAGGATGCCCTGTGAGGCAGCACAGAGAAGGGACACTTTTTAGAAGCTTCACAGAAAACCTTGCTCTTCCATACTGGCTTTTCCTTCCACGATACTCCTCTCTTCCCACCTGTTCCTCTGGACCCTCTGGAATAGGACAGGAGTCTGACCAAAAGTGAAGATGATGAAACATGGGCATGGGTAGACTGGAGCCCTGTAAAGGACGTGTATCCAAACACAGGGAATAGCACAGAATCCCCAAGCTGAGAGGGACCTTATGGATTTCTAAGCTCCGCCTAGAGCATTATCCTCCCACCTTTCTCTGATTCCTCCCATCCATACACCGATGCCGTCCAGGCTTATATCTCATCTCTCTCTCCAGCTCTCATCTCTCTCCTCCCAGCTCCAGACTCACACCTCCTTGACATCCCCATCCCCACCTGGATGTCTATTAGCACCTGAAATTCAAAATGGCCCACAGAAAACTCTTTTTTTTTTTTTTTTTTTTTAGGGCTGAACTTGTGGCATACGGGGGTTCCCAGGCTAAGGGTGAAATCAGACCTGCAGCTGCCAGCCTCCACCACACCCACAGCAACGCCAGATTCCATCCATGTCTGCCACAGCTCACAGCAATGCTGGATCCTTAACCCATTAAGCAAGGCCAGGGATCAAACCCACATCCTCATGGATACTAGTCAGGTTCATTACCACTGAGCCATGACAGGACCTGCATCCTCATGGCTGCTAGTCAAATTAGTCTCCACTGAGCCACGATGGGAACTTAGAACTCCTGATATCTGCCCCCTACCACCCACAAAACCATTCCCCTCCCCCGTCTTGGCCATCTCCAAAAACAGCCCCACCCTATGCCCATTTACTCGTTAAAGATCTAGTAGTTACTCTTGATTTTTCTTCCCCTCTTTCCCCTCATCCCCGACAGAAAGATCTGACAAACTGTCTCCATCATGTATCCTAAATTCATCTATTTCTTTCATTTCTCTATTCCTCCCTCAGTCCGTCACTCACCTGAACAACTGCATGAGCCTTCTGAATCATCTCCATTTCCACTCTTGCTCCCACTTCATTTCAATCCACAAAGCAGCCAAAAGTGAATCTTTTAAAACATACAATCATATCATGTCATGCACAGTTTCAATTTGTACTTAGAATAAAAACTTGTGGAGTTCCCATTGTGGCTCAGCAGTAATGAACCTGACTAGTATCCATGAGGATGCAGGTTTGATCCCTGGCCTTGCTCAGTGAGTTAAGGATCTGGGGTTGCCGTGAGCTGTAGTGTAGACCACAGGTGCAGCTCAGATTCTGAGTTGCTGTAGCTGTGACATAGGTCGGCAGCTGAAGCTCCAATTCAACCCCTAGCCTGGGAACTCTCATATGCAACATGTGCAGCCCTAAAAAAAAAGAAAGAAAAGAAAAGAAAAAAAGAAAGAAACATAAAAAAGAAAAGGAAACTCATGATAATGGTCCATGATGCTTTACATGATCCAGCCCTTGCCTCAATAATCTCAAGCTCTCTTGGTCTCTGGATTTCAGCAAATCAGACCTTCTTCCTGCTCCTTTAATAAACTAATCTCATCCTCATTTTAGGATTTTGCAAAGCTATTCTAGCAGCCTGGAATTTCCCTCCCTAAAATCTTTGCATAATTGCTGCCCTTTTCATCATCCAAGACTCAGCTTCCAAGACACCTTCACGAAGAGGCCTTTGTGGACCTATCTAAACTAGCCACTTCCTTTAAACTTTGTTTTATTTCGTTCATAACATTTATCATTTTGCCGTCATCTTGCTTATGTATTGACTTGTTTATTTTCTGTTTCCCCCACCAGGATGCTTCATGAGAGTGAGGACCCTGCTATATCCCTACAGTGCCTGGCACATGGTAGGCTTTCCACAGATACTTGTCAAAAGGAATAAAAGCTTAAATAAATGAATCAAGGCAGTGAGGACAGCAAAGGAAGAGACTTACCAGAAGAGAGATCAGTGAGTACAAAGACCTGAGGTTGAGAAGGTAGGGTGCTCAAGAAATTGGCAGCAAGAGCAGACAGCTTAATGGGTACATTGCCCAAAATGAGGCTGGAGGAGTTCCCATTGTGGCTCAGTGGGTTAAGGACCCAAACTCTCTGTGAGGATACAGCTTCAATCCCTGGCCTCGCTCAGTGAGTTAAGGATCAAGCTTTGCCGCAAGCTGTAGTGCAGGTCGAAGATGCAGCTCAGATATGGTGTTGCTGTGGCTGTGGTATAAGCCAAAGCTTTAGCTCTGATTTGACCCTAGGAACTTCTATACTCCACAGGCACAGCCATACAAAGGAAAAAAAAAAATGTAAAATAAAATGAGGTTGGAGAAGTAGCCAGGAGAGATAATGGAGAATGTTGGGTTTCACACTCTCCCAGGACCTCATTGTATGACAGCAGCTCATCTGACTCCAGACTCTCTCCCAGATTCCATCTGGAGCCATTGAAGAGTTGATTTTTTTCAGTCATACTGAGGTTTATTTGACATATAAAATTGTAACATATTTTAAGTGTACATCATGGTGATTTGGTACAATATACATTGAGAAAGGATTCCCCCACCCATCTATTTAATTAACATACCCATCATCTCACACACTTATCTTTTTATTTTTTGGAGGGGTGAGAACATTTTAAGTACTACTCACTTGGAAAATTTCCATTACATAACACACTGTTATCAACTATAGTCATCATATTTTATATTTGATTTTCAGAACTTGTTCATCTTATAGATGAAAGTTTGTACCCTTTTACCAACCTCTCCTTGCTTCCCTCACCACCCTTTCCCAGCCCCTGGCAATTACTTTTCTACTCTCTCTTTCTAGAGTTTGACTTTTTTCCCTAGATTCCACACATAAATGATGTCACACAGTATTTGCCTTTCTCTGTCTGGCTTATTTCACTTATCATAATGCCCTTAAGGTCCCTCCATGTTGTCATAAACAGCAGATTTCCGTTCGTTCTTATGGCTGAATAATATTCCCTTGAATAGATATACCACAACTTCTTTATCCATTCATCTACTGATGGGCATTCAGATTGTTTCCAGATCTGGCTACAATAAATAATGCTACAGTGAACATGGAAGTGAAGATATCTCTTATATTCTGTTTTTGTTACCTTTGGATGTATACCTAGAAGTGAGATTGCTGCATCATATGGTAGTTCCATTTTTATTTATTTTATTTTTTGCTTTTTTTAGGGCTGCACCTGCAGCATATGGAGGCTAGGGGTCTAATCAGAGCCACAGCTGCCAGCCTACACCACAGCCACAGTAACTCCAGATCTGAGACCCACCGAGCAAGGCCAGGGATTGAATCCGCAACCTCACAGTTCCTAGTCAGATTTGTTTCCACTGTGCCATGACGGAAAATCCTACTTTTAATTTTTTGAGGGAATTTCATTCTATTTTTCATAATGGTTGCATCAATTTACATTCCCATCAACCGTGCACAAGAGTTCATTTTCTCCACATCCTCACTAACATTTGTTATCATTTGACTCTTTTTTTGCCACACCCATGGCATGCAGAAGTTCCCAGGCCAGGGATCAAACTCCAGCCACAGTAGTAACTACACTGAATCCTTAACCACTAGGCCACCAGGGACCTTCTTACTTGTCCTTTTGATGATAGCCATTCTAACATTTTAATCAGGAAAGGGACTTCATCCAATATGCATTCTAGAATAAAAAAATCAATCTAGGTGCTCTAGGAGAAGAGACTACGGGGAGGCTAAACTGACTGTGAGAAAGCCACTGATAGGTGCCAGTTAGAAGACATTTAAACTTGTCCTGGCAAGATTGGATTAGGTCTTGGACAAGAGTGGTAGTGGTGAAGGTGGGGAGAAGTGCATAGCATCAAAGGTATATAGAAGGGCGTAAACAGGAAGTTCCCGTTGTGGGTCAGCAGTTAACAAACCCGACTACTCTCCATGAGGATACGGGTTCAATCCCTGGCCTGGCTCTGGGGATCCATCATTTCTGTGAGCTGATGTATAGGTCACAGACGCAGCTGGGATCCCGAGTTGCTGTGGCTGTGGCATAGGCCAGCAGCCGAAGCTCTGATTTGACCCCTAGCCTGGGAATCTCCACATGCCACAGATATGGGCCTAAAAAAGAAGGAAACAAAAAAAAAAGGTCATAAATAGGACTTAAGGATGAACTAGATTTGGAGGGTGAGGGAGAAGAGGTGCCAAGAATGACTTCCAGATTTCTGTCTCTGGCAGATTAATGGTGTCATTCTCGAAGGTTACATAGAAGGAGGAGCAGGTTTGAGAGAAAGACGCTGTGTTCATTTTTAGACATGTTCCCTTTGAAGTGCCCTTAGGCTTCCCAATGGAGATAGCCAGGTCTGGAGCTCAGGAGAAAGGCCAGGGCTGGACATAGATTTGGGAGTTGTCTGCATAAGGAGAAAGTGAATCCACGTTGCCTTCACCCAGGGCAAGTATGAAGAGTGAGGAGAGAAGAGAACTGAGGACAGAGCCCTGAGCTGTGCCAACAGTTAAAGGGTAGGTGGAAGAGAAGAACCCAGAGAGGCAGGAGAAAAATCAGGAGAGTCAAGGAACAATGGAGAAGCCACATTCAGTAAGGAGGGGAGTGGTTGAAAAGTTGAACACGGAAAGGAATGAAATTGACATTAACTAAGCCAGTCAGTGATGGCTTTTCCTCTGGTCATGAGGACCCGGGACCACTTCAGACCAGAGAGAGAAGATTGGTTAAGATTCTTTACTCTCCTGGAGTTCCCTGGTGGTCTAGTGGCTAGTATTCAGCACTTTTACCAGTGTGGTCTGGGTTCGATCCCTGGTCTAGGAACTGATATCTCACATCAAACTATGGCACGCTGTGGGCTTACTCTCAAAAGATTCCTTACTCTCAAGACTCCTTACACTCAAAAGAGTGACAAGGAGACATGTAGGCTATTGCTTTGCTTATTATTGTCATCATCACTGCTGTCATTTCAGCTACTTGACACAAGAGACCTTTGGATTTTGTTGACAATGAAACTTATTAATTAATTAAACAAGTACTTATTGGAGCCTGTCGTGTGCTAGGTATTGTTAAAGATACAGTGATGAAAAGACCAAAGAAGTATCTGCCCTCATAAAACTTAAACTCAGGGAGTTCCCATCATGGCTCAATGGAAACAAATCTGAATACTATCCATGAAGATGTAGGTTTGATCTCTGGCCTCATTCAGTAGGTTAAGAATCTGGCATTGCCGTGAGCTATGGTGTAGGTCGCAGACGTGGCTCGGATCCTGTGTTGCTGTGGCTGTGGCATAAGCCAGCCAACAATAAATAAATAAATAAATAAAACTTAAATTCTAATAAGGGATACAGATATTGAGCAAATAACTAAATTTGCACTGTAATGCAGTTATTAATAATTTTTTTGTTGTCTTTTTAGAGCCGCTCCTGTGGTATATGGATATTCCCAGGCTAGGGTTGAAGTGGAGCTAGCCTATGCCAGAGCCACAGCAACTCAGGATCCAAACTGCATCTAAGACCTACACCACAGCTCACGGCAACGCCAGATCCTTAACCCACTGAGCAAGGCCAGGGGTCGAACCTGTATCCTCATGGACACTAGTCAGATTCCTTTCTGCTGAGCTATGACGAGAACTCCGAGTTATTAATAATTGATAGGAGGAAGAATAAAGTAGAAAGGAAGATATGACGGCGAGAACTGCTATTTTATGGTATTTATTTGTTTATTTATTTATTTTGTCCTTTTAGGGCTGCACTTGCAGCATATGGAGGTTCCCATGCTAGGGGTCCAATTGGAGCTGTAGCTGCCAGCCTACACCACAGCCATGGCAACGCCAGATCCAAGCTGTGTCTGTGACCTATACTACAGCTCAAGGCAACGCCAGATCCTTAACCCACTGAGCAAGGCCAGGTATCAAACCCGCATCCTCATGGATCCTAGTTGGGTTCGTTAACCACTGAGCCATGACGGGAACGCCCACACATGCAATTTTAAATTTCCTGGTGTCCACATTAAACAGATAAAAAAGCAAAGTAGTTGCCAGGGGTTATGGGCGAGGGAGGGAAGCATAGGCAGAGCACAGGAGATTTTTAGGCAGTGAAACTATTCTGTATGGTGGACACACATCATTACACATTTATCAAAACTCCCAGAAGGTACAACACTAAAAGTAAACCTGCAAAGTTCACTGGTGGCTCAGTGGGTTAGGATCTGATGTTATCACTGTTATGATGTGGGTCTGATCCCTGGCCTAGGAGCTTCCATGTGCGAGGGTGTGGCCAAAAAAAAAAAATGAACTTTCATGTAAACTAAGGACTTTGGATGATAAAAATGTGTTAGTGTAAGTTCATGGCAGGTAATGGGGTATGGGATGTTGATAGTCAGGGAGGTTGTGCGTTTATGGGGGAAGGTTGTATATGGGAACCCTCTGTAGTTTCCATTCAGTTTTGCTATGAACCTAAAACTGTTCTAAAAAGAAAGTCTTTTTTTTTTTTTTTTCTGTCTTTTTAGGGCCATACCCTTGGCATATGGAGGTTCCCAGGCTAGGGGTCGAATCAGAGCTGCAGCCACCGGCCTACGCCACAGCCACAGCAACATGGGATCTGAGCCGCGTCTGCGACCTACACCAGAGCTCACGGCAATGCGGGATCCTTAACCCACTGAGTAGGGCCAGGGATGGAACCTGTGTCCTCATGGATGCTAGTCGAGTTTGTTAACCACTCAGCCATGACGGGAACTCCAGAAAGTCTTTTTTTTTTTTTTTTTAAGTAAAAAGCAACAGATAAAATTAACTTTAACTATATATTTCAATAATATATTTCAAATATTGGTATATTCTGTCTTCACAACAATCCTACATATCTGACACGCCCCAAAATCACCTCTTCAGAATGTAATCGGTATAAAAAATATTACTTACAAGTTCCCGTTGTGGTTCAGCAGAAACGAATTTGACTAGTATCCATGAGGATGTGGTTTCAATCTCTGGCCTTGATAAGTGGGTTAAAGATTCATTGTTGTCATGATCTGTGTGGCGTAGGTCACAGAAGTGGCTCGATTCCCAAGTTGCTGTGGCTGTGGTATAGGCTGGTAGCTGCAGCTCTGATTCACCCCCTATCCTGGTAACTTCCATATGACGCTGGGTGTGACCCTAAAAAGACAGGCGCGCGCGCGCACGCACACACACACACACACACACACACACACACTACTTAAATGTTTAAAATTCTTTTATTGTGAACTGAGTCCTCAGAATCTCATGTGTGTTGTACATGTATAGCCCATCTCAATTTGGAGGAGCCATGTAGAGTAGATTCTGCACTGGACAGAGTAGAGGAAAAACGTTTCAGGCAGAGGAAACAGTAGAGGTGGCAAGGCCGGAATGGCAAGGATAAGTTTTGTGTGTTTGAGGAGAGCCAGGAGGGGCCAGAAAAGAGTGAGGGGTGGGTGGCATGGTAAATGATGAGGCTGATTGAAAGCTCCCCAAACTATGTTCTGTAATGCTGCACTGTCTTTTAGGTGTCAGGATTAAAGCCAGTTGCTTTGCAGCTCTTTTTCATTTGGGCAATGGGCTGTGGACATAAGCAGCAGAAAATGGAGCTCAGCCACAGGGATTGGTTCCAAGAGAGACAGTAAGCTCTACCAAGCAATGTGTGAGTTTGGTCACTGCTATATCCCTCGTCTCCGGAATACTATCCAGCCCATAATGCTCAATAATGAATGAATGAATTACTAAATGAATGAATGAACTCTAGCCTCTGAGAGGGTTGGTCAAAACCCTGATGAAATCAGACAGTAGTGTCAGGCAGGGACCAAATGCCTAGACCTGGCCCAAGATAAAGCTCGGTTAATTACAAAGAGAAAAAGGTCCAGGATTCAAGCTCTGGACTTGTTCTCCACCCCAGTGGGAGGGATCTTGTAATCGAAGCCTAAGCCAATCAAGACATCAAATTTCTTTCATTTTTTTCTTTTCTTTTCTTTTTTTTTTTTTTTTTTTTTTGCATATGGAAGTTCCCAGACCAGGGGTCAATTGGAGCCATGGCTGTGGTCTACACCATAGCTACGGCAATACCAGAACCTTAACTCACTGGGGAAGGCCAGGGATCAAACCCACATCCTCACAGAGACAATGCCAATGCCAATGCAAGGTCCTTACTTGGCTGAGCCATAATGGGAACTCCTGTTGTTACTTTTAAATTTTGCTTGGTTTTGGTTTTGTTTCAGCTTTTGATTACTTGAAAACATTTCATTTTTTCTTCTTTTTTTTTTTTTTGTCTTTTTGCCTTTTCTAGGGCCGCTCCCTTGGCATATGGAGGTTCCCAGGCTCGCAGCATGTGGAGGTTCCCAGGCTAGGGGTCTAATCAGAGCTGTAGCCACTGGCCTACACCAGAGCCATAGCAATGTGGGATCTGAGCTGCGTTTTTGCGACCTACACCACAGCTCACGGCAACGCCGGATCCTTAACCCACTGAGCGGGGCCAGGGATTAAACCGGAAACCTCTTGGTTCCTAGTCAGGAAACCTCTTGGTTCCTGAGCCACAACGGGAACTCCGAAAATGCTTCATTTTTTAAATTTAGCTTTCTGACTTTGTGCTCGTGCCTTCAACACTTTCACAACAATTTTCTGCTCCTCAATAAGGAAAGCAGGCTCGGCCCCATCATGAACACATTTAGCACACATGAAACTCCCTGATGACATATTTTTTGTTTAGACAAGCTCCTAAGAACTTTACCTCTCACCACTCGAACTCCTTTAAGTTGGCCTGGGCACCTGCCATAGGTAGATTTCAGTGCTTTCCCAACCTTCTCAGTAGAGAGGTAAACAATTCTATTACCAGGAGTTCAGGATGGCCTAGCTTTGTTAGAGGATGAACTGTAGGAGAACCTTTGATAGTATGTCAAATGCTGAACCCTTCTGAAGGCCTCTAGATGCTGTCTCTAGAAGAGAAAAAAACTTGTTTTTCAACTTAAAATACCCCAACTTTACTGAAGTGTCATTTACAAGCAAATAACATGTACCCATTTTAAGGGTCTGGTTAGAGTTTTGAGAGTTGTATTCACCCCTGTAACCACTACTACAATAAAAATACATAACATGGAGTTCCCATCATGGCTCAGTGGTTAACGAATCTGACTAGCATCCACAAGGATGCAGGTTCGATCCCTGGTCTTGGTCAGTGGGTTAAAGATCCATGACCTGTGGTGTAGGTCGCAGACACGGTTCCGACCTGGCATTGCTGTGGCTATGGCGTAGGCCGCAACAGCTCCAATTTGACCCCTAGCCGGGGAACCTCCATATGCCGTGGGTGAGGCCCTAAAAAGCAGGAAAAAAAAAAAACTGACCAAAAAACAGAACATATTGTATATCACCCCCAAAAGCTCCCTCAGGCTATCAAACTTTTAAAAAACTTGTTATTTTGAAATAATTACAGATTTACAGGAAGTTGCAAAGGCAGTTCAGAAGGGTTGCGTGTTCTCTCAGTTTTCCCCAGTGATTACATCTTACATAATCATAGTACAATATCATGAACAGGAAATGTACACATGTGATGTAAATAGATAGTTCTGTGTCCTTTGATCACCTTTAGAGTCAGATAACCTCCACTGCCATCAAGGTATAGAGTGTTCTATCACCACAAAGAGCTCCCTCTGTTACCCCTTTGCAGTCACACTTTCCCCCCATCATTCCTATCTCCTGGCAGCCACTAATGTTTTCCATTTCTAAAATTTTTTTTTTTTTGTCTTTTTGCCTTTTCTAGGGCCGCTCCCTTGGCATATGGAGGTTCCCAGGCTAGGGGTCGAATCGGAGCTGTAGCCACCGGCCTACACCAGAGCCACAGCAACTCGGGATCCGAGCCGCGTCTGCAACCTACACCACAGCTCACAGCAACGCTGGATCCTTAACCCACTGAGCAAGGCCGGGGATTGAACCTGCAACTTCATGGTTCCTAGTTGGATTCGTTAACCACTGCGCCATGACGGGAACTCCCATTTCTACAATTTTGACTGTCAGGAATGCTATGTAAGTGGAATTGCACAGTATGTGACCTTTCGAGATGGTTTTTTACCCCTCAGCCCTTGAGATCCATCTAAGTTGCTGCTGGATCAAGTTTGCTCCCTGCCTTTGCTGCACAGTATTCCACGGCATATTTGTTTCCTAGAGCTGCCATAAGAAATTAGCACAAACTTGGAGGCTAAAAGCAACAGAAATTTATTCTCTCATAGTTCTGGAGGCCAGAAGTGCCAAATCAAGGTGTCACGCTCCCCACAAAGGCTCTAAAGGAGAATCCTTCCTTGCTTCTGTTGGCTCTGGCCGCTCCTCGGCTGGTGGTTGCCTAACTCTAATCTCCACCTCCACTTTAAGACAGCCTTCTCCACTATGTCTGTGTCTTCTCTTCTGTCTCTTATTATGACGCTTGCCATTGGATTTAGGGCCCACTCAGATAATCCAGAATGATCTTATCTGGAGATCCTTAACTTAATCACACTACAAAGAACATTTTCCCAAATAAGGTCACGTTCACAGGTCTGGGAGTCAGGAGGTGGACATGTCTCTTAGTGGAGGGGGCATTTAGCCCACTACACATGATATGGATATAGCACACTTTGTTTAACTGTTCACCTAATTGAGACATATTTTGGTTGTGTCCAGGTTTGGTTATTACAAATAAAGCTGCTGAGAACAATCACTTATGGGTTTTCATGTGGACATAATTTTTCTTTTCTTTTTCTTTCTTTCTTTCTTTTTTTTGTCTTTTTAGGGCCACACTGGCAGCATTTGGAAGTTCCCAGGCTAGGGGTCGAATTGGAGCTGTAGCCACTGGCCTATGCCACAGCCATAGCAACACCAAATCCAAGCCTCGTCTGCGACCTACACCACAGCTCACGGCAACGCTGGATCCTTAACCACTGAGCAAGGCCAGGGATTGGACCTGCATCCTCATGGTTACTAGTCAGATTCATTTCTGCTGAGCCACGACAGAAACTCTCATAATTTTTCTTTTTGTTTCTTGCCGCATCGTGGCATATGGAAGTTCCCCCACCAGGGATTGAATTTGAGCCACAGCTTCGACCTAAGCCACAGCTTCTGAGATGCCAGGTCCTTTAACCCACTATGCCAGGCTGGGGATTGAACCAGGGCTTCCCCAGTGACCTGAGACACTGCAGGCAGATTCTCAATCCACTGCACTACAGTGGGAACTCCAAGTCTTCTTTTATCTGCGATAAATATCCAAGAGTGCACTTTCTGGATTATATGGCAAATGTGTGCTTAACTTTTTAAGAAAACATCAAGGGAGTTCCCATCGTGGCTCAGCGGTAAAGAACCCAACTAGTATCCATGAGGACTCAAGTTCAACACCTGGCCTCACTCAGAGGGTTAAGGATCTGGCATTGTGCACTGTGGTATAGGCTGGCAGCGACAGGTCTGATTTGACCCCTAGCCTGGGAACTTCCATATACCGTGGGTGTGGCCCTAAAAAGACAAAAAAAAAGTCAAACTATTTTACAAAGTGGCAGTCATTTTACATGAGATTCAGTTTTTCCACATCCTCACCAGCATTTGATATTATTACTTTTTTTTTTTTGTCTTTTTAGGCCTGTGCCTGCAGCATATGGAGGTTCCCAGTCTCAGGGTTGAATCCGAGCTGTAGCCACCAGCCTATGCCACAGTGGCATCTACAACCTACACCACAGCTCACGGCAACGCCAGATCCTTAACCCACTGAGGGAGGCCAGGGATCGAACCCGAGTCCTCATGGATGCTAGTCGGATACGTTAACTGCTGAGCCACGATAGGAACTCAGGTCACTACTTTTTATTTAGCTGTTCTCATAATGTGCAGTGACAATGCCTTCATCACCACAAAGAGCTCCCTGTCTTAGCACTTTGCAGTTGCACCCTCTCCCCATCATTCCTATCCCCTGGCAGCCACTGATCTGGATGGTCTTAATTTACATTGTTCTAGTGGCTAGTGATGTTGAACATTGTTTCATATGCTAATTTGCCATCTGGATTCTCTTTGGTAAAATGTCCCATCAAGACTTTTGTCTCTTTTCTAATTAGATTTTTTTGGGAGTTTTTACTGTTAAGTTTCGAGTGTTCTTTATATATTCTAGATTAGGGTCACCGGTCAGATATATGGTTTGCAAATATTTTTTCCCACTGGTATTTTCTCTTTTTATCCTCTTAACAGGATCTTTCACAGAGCAAAAGTTTTTTTAATTTTGATGAAGTCCACTTTATTTATTTATTTATTTATTTTATTTTTTATTTATTTTTTGTCTTTTTGCTATTTCTTTGGGCCGCTCCCGCGGCATATGGAGATTCCCAGGCTAGAGGTCGAATCGGAGCTGTAGCCACCGGCCTACGCCAGAGCCACAGCAACGCAGGATCCAAGCCGCGTCTGCAACCTACACCACAGCTCACGGTAACGCCGGATGGTTAACCCACTGAGCAAGGGCAGGGACCAAACCCGCAACCTCATGGTTCCTAGTCGGATTCGTTAACCACTGCGCCACGATGGGAACTCCCCACTTTATTTATTAATTTTCTTTTATGGAAATGCTTTGGGTGTCATGCCTGAGAACTCTTCTCTGAGCCCTTGGGTACTAAGGGTATTCTCCTATGTTGACTTCTAAAGTTTTTATAATTTTATATGTAAGTCTGTGATCATTTTGAGACAATTTTTGTATAAAATGTGAGGTTTGATTGGAGGAGTTGCATGTTTTGATGTCTCCCCCCCCCCAATTCCTTTCTCTATTGAACTGCATGCCGCTATTTCTGGATTCTCTATTCTGGTACATTGATTTGTGTATCCCACCATCTGCCAATACTGCATAGCCTGATCACTGCAGCTATACGATCATTCTTTAAATTGGGTACAGGGTTTCCTCCCACCTTCTTTTTCTTTTTTTAAATTGTTTTAGCTATGCTAGTACCTTTGACTTTCCTTATACAATTCATTTATTTATTTATTGCTTTTCAGAGCCACACTCTTGGCATGTGGAGTTCCCCAGGTTAGTGCTCGAATCGGAGCTACAGCTGCCTTAACTGTTAAGGAATCCTTAACCCACTGAGCAAGGCCAGGGATCAAACCTGAGTCCTCATGGATACTAGTTAGATTCGTTCCCACTGAACCACGACAGGAACTCCTTCTTACACAATTTAGAATAATGTTGTGGAGTTCCCGTCGTGGCTCAGTGGTTAACGAATCCGACTAGGAACCATGAGGTTGGGGGTTCGGTCCCTGCCCTTGCTTAGTGGGTTAACGATCCGGCGTTGCCGTGAGCTGTGGTGTAGGTTGCAGACTCGGCTTGGATCCTGCGTTGCTGTGGCTCTGGCGTAGGCCGGTGGCTACAGCTCCGATTCAACCCCTAGCCTGGGAACCTCCATATGCCGCGGGAGCGGCCCAAGAAATAGCAAAAAAAGACAAAAAAAAAAAAGAAGAATGTTCTTTATACCTACAAAAAAAATCTGTGCTGGGATTTTGATAGGAATTTCATTAATCTTGCATACTGACTTGAGGAAAATTGACATCTTTACTATGATGAGCCTTCTAAACCATAGACATGGAATGTCTCTCCATTTATTTAAATATTCTTTTATTTCTTTCAAAAGCATTTTGTGGATTTCACCAGGTTTTATTTGACTTGCCTCATAGTGTTATTTTTTTTTAGGTATTTTAAGTGGAATTGTATTATTTATTTATTTTTTTGCTTTTTAGGGCCACACCAGCAACATATAGAAGTTCCTGGGCTGGGGGTTGAATCAGAGCTACAGCTGCCAGCCTATGCCACAGCCACAGCAACGTCAGATCCAAGTCGCATCTGTGACCTACACCACAGCTCATGGAAATGCTGGATCCTTAACCCACTGAGTGAGGCCAGGGATCAAACCCGTGTCATCATGGATCCTATTGGGTTCATTACCTGCTGAGCTGTGAAGGGAACTCCAGTGTAACTGTATTTTTAATTTAATTTTGGTGTCCATGTGTTCATTACTAATACATAAAAATAAAATTGATTTTTGTATCTTGACCTTGTATCCTGGGACTTTGCCAAACTCATTTATTAGTTCTAGGAGTTTTGTTTTTTTGCCTTTTTTTTTTTTAAGGACCGCACTTGTGGAAACGGAAGTTCCCAGCGTAGGGGTTGAATCAGAGCTGCGGCTGCTGGCCTACACCGCAGCAACACCAGATCTGTAGGTCACTGTGTCTGTGACCTTCACCCAGGTGAGGTGGTGCTGGATCCTTAACCCACTGAGCAAGCCCAGGGATTGAACCTGCATCCTTATGAATACTAGTCAAGTTCATAACCCACTGAGACACAATGGGAACTCCCAGTTCTAGGAATTTGTTTAGCTCCTTGGGATTTTCTTTGTTTCTTTTTTCTTTTTGGCCACACCTGCAGCATGTGGGAGTTCCTGGGTCAGGGACTGAAACTGTGCCACATTTGGGACCTGCACCACAGCAACACTGAATCCTTAACCCACTGAGCCACAAGGGAGCTTCTGGGATTTTCTATATAGATTGTGATGTCATCTACAAACAGGGACAGGCTTAGTTCTTCCTTTTCAATTTGTACGCCCTTTATTCCCTTTCCTATTCTTATTGCATTGGCTAGAATTTCCAGCACTGTTGAATAAGATTGGTCAGAGTGGACATCCTTACTTTGTTGCCATTCTTAGGGGGAAAGCATTTGGGTTTTCACCATTAAGTATGATGTTAGCTATAGATTTTTGTAGATACTCCTTGTCAAGTTGAGGAAATTCCCTCTATTCCTAGTTTTCTGAGAGTTTCTATCATAAGTGGGTATTGAATCTTGTCAAGTGTTTTCTCTGTATCAGTTTATTTTTCTTTACTCTGCTAATGTGTTGGACTAAATTAACTGATTTTTAAAAAATTTTTATTGGGGTATTATTGATTTATGATGTTGTATAAATTGATTTTTGAATGTTGAACTAGCCTTGCATCCCCGGAATAAACCCCATTAGGTCATGGTGTATAATCTTTTTATGTATTGCTGAATTCTACTTTCCAGTAATTTGTAAATAATTTTTGTACCCATATCCATATTGAAAGATATTGGTCTGTAACTGCCTTTTTAAATTATTATTAAAGTATACTTGATTTGCAATGTCGTGCCAATTTCTGCTGTACAGCCAAATGAGCCAGTCATACCTACATCTACATTCTTTTTCTCACATTATCTTGCATCATGTTCTATCCAAGGAGACTGGATATAGTTCCCTCTGCTATAGAGTAGGATGTCATTGCTTATCCACTCTAAATGTAATAGTTTGCATCTACTAACCCCAAACTCCCTGTCCATCCCTCTCCCTCCCCCCTACTTTGGCAAACACAAGTCTGTTGTCCACGTCTGTAAGTCTGTTTCTGTTCTGTAGATAGGTTCATTTGTGCCATATCTTAGGTTCCACACATGTGACATCATATGGTACTTGTCTTTCTCTTTCTTTTTCTTTCTAGGGCCGCACCCATGGCATATGGAGGTTCCCAGGCTAGGGGTCAAATCAGAGTTGGAACTGCCTGCCTACACCACGGCCACAGCAATGTGGGATCCGAGCCGCATCTGTGACCTACACCACAGGTCATGGCAATGCCGGATCCTTAACCCAAGGAGCAAGGCCAGGGATTGAACCCACAACCTCATGGATCCTAGTCGGATTCATTAACCAATAAGCCCTGTCAGGAACTCCTTGTCTTTCTCTTTCTGACTTACTTCACTTAGCATGAGAATCTCTGGTTGCATCCATGTTGCTGCAAATGGCATTTTTTCATTACTTTTTATGGCTGAGTAGTGTATATATATGTGTGTGAGTGTGTGTGTGTGTATGTATATATGTATATATATATTCCTCCTCCCCCCGCCCCCCGAGCGCCTGTGGCATGTGGAAGTTTCTGGGCCAGGGATAAAACCCGTACTGCCATTGCTACCTGTGCTGCAACACCAGATCCTTAACCTACTGTGCCATACGGGAATTTCCTGTAATTGCCTTTTTTTTTTTTTTAAACAGTCTTTTACTAGTTTTATCATCAGGTAGTAGTGGTCTCATAAAATGAGTCAGGAAAAATTTCCTCTTTTTTATTTTCTGGATAAGATTGCACAGAATTGGTGTTAATTCTTCTTGAGATGTTTTGTAGAATTCTGCACCAAAACCATCTGGCCATGGGAATTTCTTTTTTGGTAATTTTAAAATTATAAATTCAATTTTCTTAATAGTTACAACACTATTCAAATTATCTACTTCAAATTGGGTGGGTTGCAGTAGCTTGTGTTTTTTGAAGAATGGTCCATTTCACCTAAGCTGTCAAATGTATGTGTGTAACACTGTTCATAGTATTCCCTTATTTATCTTTTCATATCTGCAGAATCGGTAATGATAGCCTCTGTTTTATTCCTGATATTAAGAATTCCTATCTTGGAGTTTCCGTTGTGGCTCAGAGGAAACAAATCTAACTAGTATTCACGAGGACACAGGTTCAATCCCTGGCCTCGCTCAGTGGGTTAAGGATCCAGTGTTGCCATGAGCTGTGGTGTAGGTCACAGATGTGGTTCTGATCTGGAGAAGCTGTGGCTATGGTGTAAGCCAGTGGCTACAGCTCCAATTCGACCCCTAGCCTAGGTCCACATGCCATGAGTGCGGCCCTAAAAAGACAAAAAAAAAAAAATCCTATCTTCTCTGTTTTTTTTTTTTTGTTAGTCTTGCTATAGATTTGTGGGGTTTTTTGTTTTGTTGTTGTTATTGTTTTTAGGGCCACACCTGCGGCATATGGAATTTCCAGGGCTAAGGGTTGAATCAGAGCTGCAGCTGCCAGCCTACACCACAGCCATAGCAATGTAGGATGTGAGCCGCATCTGCAAAACTACACCTCAGCTTGTGGCAACACTGGATCCTTAACCCACTGAGCGAGGATGGAATCGCATCTTCACAGACACTTATGTCAAGTTCTTAAGCTGCTGAGCCTTAAGTGAACTCCCGTTAACTTTTTGATCTTTCCAAAAAAGTAGCTTTTTATTTCACTGATTCTCCATATTGTTTTCCAATTTTATGGATTTCTGCTCTTTATTATTTCCTTCTGTTTTTTTGTTTACTTTGTTCTTTTCTACTTTCTTGAGGTGAGAGCTTAGATTTTTTTGTGTGTGGTCATTTTTTTAATTTACTCTCAAAAAGCCCCCAAGCAAATGTTAAGTTTCAATTTTGTGATGAAATGTCTGGAGCAGCTATATCAATTTTCTTTAGGTGTATAAGTTTATGACCAGGAGCTTAGTTTTTGTTGTTGTTATTTGTTTGTTTTTGCTTTTTAGGGCCTCACCTGTGGCATAGGGAAGTTCCCAGGCTAAGGGTCAAAACAGAGCTACTGCTGCCGGTCACAGCCACAGCCAAGCAACGAGGGATCCGAGCCTCGTCTGTAACCTACACCACGCCTCATGGCAACACCAGATCCTTAACCCCTGAGCCATGAAGGGAACTCCAGGAGCCTAGTTTATTGATTTGAGAACTTTTTCGTTATCATATTCAAGACTTTTTCTTATTTCAGAAAAATAGAAGCTTTTAGGGGTATAATTTCTCCCTCAGCATTGCCTTTGCTGCGTCTCAAATTTTTTGAAATGCTGTATTTTCAATTTCAGCCAGTCCAAATTTCTAGTTTGAGCCCACTATAGTCATATATTCTGTATCACTTCAATTCTTTTAAATTTGTTGAAGTTCATTTTATAACACAGGGTATAGTTGGTCTTGGTATATGTTGCATGGGTGCTTGAAGAGAATGTGTATTCTGCTATTATTGGGTAGAGTGTTCTATAAATATCGATTACATCCTGTTGGTTAATGGTGGTGTTGAGTTTTGCATCCTTATTGATTTTCTGTCTAATAGTTTTATCAATTGCTGAGAGAGAGGTGTTGAAGTCACCACCTATAATTGTAAATTTGTCTGTTTCTCCTTTATCCTATCCATTTTTTGGTTCACATTTTGCAGCTCTTTTGTATGATGCATACACATTTAGGTTTGCTTTGTGTTCTTGATGAATTGGCCTTTCATTATGTATCATCCCTCTCTTGCCTTCGTGATTTTCAACGCTCTGAAGTCTATTATTTCATCTTAGTATAACCACTCCTGCTCCTTATGATTAACGTTTGCGTGATATACCTTTCCATTCTTATGCTTTCGATCTATCTATATCATTATGTTTAAAGGGAATTTACTTTGGACAGCACAGAGTTAATCTTTTTTCCTTCTTACGGCTGCATATGGAAGTTCCCAGGCTAGGGGCTGAATCAAAGCTGCAGCTGCTGGCCTACGCCATAGCCACAGAAATGCTAGATATGACCTGTATCTTTTTTTTTTTTTAATGGGTAGGAATGAGCTTCCCTATTCTTTTTGTTTGTTGTTTGTCTTTTTAGGGCTGAGCCTGTGGCATATGGAGGTTCCCAGGCTAGGGGTCAAATTGGAGCTATAGCTGCTGGCCACAGGCACAGCACAGCAACATCAGATCCAAGCCGTGTCTGCAACCTACACCACGGCTCATGGCAATGCTGGATCCTTAACCCACTGGGTGAGGCCAGGGATTGAACCCACATCTAATGGATGCTATGTTGGGTTCTTAACACACTAAGCCACAATAGGAACTCTTGAATATCTTTTTTTTTTTTCTTTTTTTAGGGCTGCAATGCATCATATATAAGTTTCCAGGCTAGGGTGAACTGGAGCTGCAGCTGCCAGCCTATGCCACAGCCATGGTTATACTGGATCGAAGTCACACCTTCAATATATGCTGCAGCTTGTGGTAATGCCAGATCCTTGACCCACTGAGCAAGGCCAGGGATCAAACTTGCATTCTCATGGACACTAGTCAGGTTAACGTGCTAAGCCATAACAGGAATTCCCACAATACTGTTTTTCATAGTGTCTGCACCAATTTACAATCCCACAAAGAGTACGCTAGGGTTCCCTTTTCTCCACATCCTCCCAACATTTGTTATTTGTAGACTTATTGATAATGGCCATTTTGATAGGTGTGAGGGAGCAACTCATTGTGGTTTTGATTTGCATTTCTCTAATTATTAGTGATGCTGAGCGTTTTTTCAGATGCCTGTTGGTCATCTATATGTTTTCTTTGGAAAAGTGTCTATTCAAGCCTTCTGCCCATTTTCTAATTGGGTTGTTTTTGTTTTGTTTTTTTGATGTTGACTTGTATGAACCAGTCTGTCTATTTTTTTTTTTTTTTTGGCTACACCTGTGGCATGCAGAAATTCCTGGGTCAGGAATTGAACCCATACCGCAGCAGTGACCCAAGCCACAGCAGTGACAGTGCCAGATCCTTAAGCCCCTGTGCCACCAGGGAACTCCAATAATGTCCAGATTTTTATCTGTGCTTAATAGGAGGTATAGGGAAAAGTATATTTATTCCATCTTTCCAGAAGTAGAAGTTGTTTTACATCCTTTCAAAAATTACAGGTGGAGTTCTTTTGTGGCTCAGTGGGTTAGGGATTTGGTGCTGTCACTGCAGTGGCTCAGGTTCCTGCAATGGCTCAGCTTGCTGCTTTGCCACAGGTTGAATCCCTGGCCCAGGAACTTCCATGTGCCATGGATGCGGCCAACAAAGAAAAAAATAAATAAAATAATAAAAAATTAAAGGTGATATTTGAAAATCACATATTTCCCGTAAAAATGTAGACTTCTGGTTTCTCATGAAACATGAGAAGGTAAGTCATCCTGGCCTGTGCTTCTGCTTGGTGACAAGTGGCTGGAGCTGGGCATCCCCCGCCCCTGTGAGGAGCTTATGTAATGACAGTGTAATGAGCTGACCATAGGTCTTGCTCCTCTTTCAACGGCTATATTTAAACTGACAGAAGGCTTGTATTGCTAGTGACAAGCCTTATTACATTGCCATAGGATTCTCACTTGCTATCTCAGTTTCAGAACTTGCATTTGATCTCCAAGAAGTGATGGCCACAACAAAGATGGGAAATGACACCAGAAAGAGAGCCCATCATTGCAGAAATGTTCTCTCTCTCCCAGCACAAAACTCTGCCTTAGCAGACTGTTCCGAGCAGTTACAGTAAAAACAAACAAATAAATAAAACAAAAAATTCCCCTCTGTCATCTCAGGAAACAGCTAGCTCATTCCTTCTCTTAAGAAACCCCTAATCAAGACATGGCCCACAGCTCAGCTCCCAGGCCATTCTTGCGGAAGCCCTGCAGAGTGAGCCAGTTGGCCCACAGAAACACATAAGTCAGCAAAAGCCTTGGATGCTCAGTGGCTGTAAAGCAAAGCCCCGAGGGGAAGCAGCTTTGCGTTCTAAACAGCCAAGAGTGCTGCATTGGTGACTCCAGCCAGACTGGTGATCCCAGTAACATGGAAGTTTCAGTAGGTCCAAGGAGAGGCCTAAAAATTCTGTAATTCTCATAGATTCAAAGAAGTAGTTCTGGATTCAAACAAGAGCCTGGTCAGCTCTGCCATTTCAGTGCCCAAACCTGCCAGTGCCAGTGGAGCAGCAGAATCACTCTCAAGGAAGATGTTTTCAAACTTCTGAGTTCCATGACCCCTGTGAGGGGCAGGAGGCCTCATGGGTCCCTGGACTCTTGGATACACTGCACTCTGGCTTCTTCTCCGAGGGACCTATCAAGAGGAAGCCCCCTGGTCTTCGGTTGCCTGAATCCTCACTCCCTGCCCCCAGCTCATGATTTCTATGTGCAGGAACAGCCACCAGACCTGAGGGCTGATGAGAACCTCTTTCTTATTTGGATAAAGCAAAGCCTGAGAGTTGACAGGAGGCATCGCTTCCTTCGAGAGGCTTGACTTCCCTTAGGTTTATCAATTATTTAAACAACAATTTGGTTTATCAACCAGGAGCCCAGCTCAATACATCTTGCAGGTGTGTTTGATCCGGGATTGTATCATCCTCCCTGGTCTCAGTGCCCTGTGCCTGGCCCTCCGTACCATAAGCAAACAAAAGCACTGGTGTCAGACTAGGAGGAAGCTCAACTCAAAGAGACCCTTCAGGAGGCCTGGCCACATATAGCGTGTTAGAAAGGAGGAGGTGGGGGCAAGAGAACAGGCAGCAGCAATTACCATTTGTCTAGTATCTAATGTGTACAAAGTAGTTCTAGGTTAGATGTCAGTGTGTGTGTGTGTGTGTATCACTTAATTTTCAGGGAAATTCTGTGAAGTAAAAAGAATGATCTCTACTTCGCAGCTGAAGAAACTGCAGCTCAGAGAGGGTATGTGACTTGCTAAAGGTCACACAGCAGGGGTTTGAATCCAGATTGCTCTGCAGGATATGTTCCAGTGGTCCCTCTAGTTCTGCTCTTCACTCTTCTGCTCCATGCCCAAGAGCTGATAAAAAAACATCGATGGACTCCTTTGTCCTTTGCCTGTTTGGGTTTGGCCAGGGAAGTGTCAGGTGGGTGGATGGGAGATCAGGGAGAGAGAGGAGTGTGAAGCCAGGGTCCTTCTTCCCCAGCCCTCTCCCTCCCTGCCAGGCAGCTGCAGGTTGACTGCTTCCTGCAGGTCCTCTCTGCCCAGCTCCGTGTGCCTCTGGCTTTCAGAAGCAGATTCTTCCCTGTGCCTCTTCAGGCTCCAAGGTGCTATGTCCTCCTCTGTTTCTCTATATCCCGTCCACATCGTTGTAAACAGAAAGTTTGCTAAACCTTTTTCTAATCATCCTACATCGTTTGTGCCACGTGTTTCCTGTTGGGACCCTTTGAGCACAGCTCATAGCCAGCACCACAGACTCAGCTTTTAGGTTCAGTCTCATCATTCCTTCTGAGCCCCAACTAGGACACAGGGCTCAGTGGTTAACAAATCTGACTAGCACCCATGAGGACGTAGGTTTGATCCCTGGCCTTGCTCAGTGGGTTAAGGATCCAGTATTGCTGTGAACCGTGGTGTAGTTTGCAGACAAGTCTCGGATCCTGCATTGCTATGGCTATGGTGTAGGCTGGTGGCTACAGCTCCGATTCAGCCCCTAGTCTGGGAACCTCCATATGCCGTGGATGCAAACACAAACAAACCAAAAAAACAAAAACACAAGCAAAACACAAACAAACCAAAAAAATCACAGGGCAGCATGATGGGTGGTATCCTCGGCACTGACAGCTTCATTCTGCCTGGAGAAGGGGAACAGGGCTTGGAGCTATGGAGCTGCTCCTCTTAACAGTTATCACCAGACTCTCTCCACTGTCTGGGCTGGCAGGACACTTCACTCAGGCCTTGATTTTGGAACTGGTCCTGGGCTAGAGACCTGATCCTGGTAGTATCCACGTCACTCTGGGTATAACTGACCAGGACTGGGATGAAGGATGCCTGATGTTAGAATGCAAGTGACATGTTTAGACCTTGAGGCTCTGTATGGGCTCCTGTCACTCTGAGTTCTCCCCATCTCATTTATGCTGGGGGATTCCCTGGGCAGGGAGAGCCACAGCCATCCGCAGTTGATCTGGTCCTTAGCAAGGGCTGGCAGATAGGTGTCTCCAAATGATATGCAGATTAATAATAAGTAACAGTGGCCTGCGTTGTTTCTGCTCAGATCCTCTGTGATCTGCAAGTGACAGGTGCCAATCCTAGGAATCTGAGTAGTCACTGGAATGAGGTGAGTCCTCTGGGTGCCTGGGCTGGGTAGTGGGGTGAGGACACCTCTCAACTGATGCCAGTTGGGGACTCCAGGGCTGCCCACCCTTCACCTCCATGGAGTCTCCCTTCCACCCCCTCCTCTGCATTTTCTCTCTCACTGTCTAGGCCTAGACTCTGTCCTTGCAGTGGTCTCCACTACTCTCCCTGCTTCCTCCAAGCAAGAGATGGTAGGGCCAACGTGGGCTTCCTAAGAGACACAGATCTAGCTTTTTCCATCTTTTCACCCACCCCTCAGAGGCCACCTGATTGATTTTCTGAAGCTCTGATCACATCATCCCTTTGCTCCTGCACCTTCAGACGCTGCCAATGCCATCGGCAAACTCTTGGCTCATCTCCTCTATACTATCAGATCTCTCTCTTTGCTCCCCCTTGGACACTCCACTTTGGGCCCCATGTTTCTTAAATTGTGTGGGTTTTTTGTTTGGTCGGCTGGTTGCACAGAATGCTGACACATAAACCATTTCATGATGGAGGAGTTCTGCTTGATGAATAAATAAGGCACTTGCCAATAAGCCCTTCTCTTCGTTTGAAAACCATGGCTTGAACCAAATGATTTGATTGCAGTTGCTCCCAAACATGTCTTTACCTTTGCTTGGGCATATCATCTGCCTGTAATGTTTGGCATTTCTCCATGTCCAAATCTTATCTGTCCTTTAGGGCTCAACATGAGTGCCACAAAGCCTCTAGCTCATCCCTTCTCCCCTCCCCCCAAAACGTCCACTCTCTTACCCCACAAGGCTTTCTCTCTTGTCTGGACTCACACAGGATCTGTGTTTCTCTCACAGAACTTAGAAGTACTTTCCACCATAAACTGATGACTTTGTCCATATTTTATCTTTCTCTGTACTCTAAGCTCCATGAGGGTAAGGACCATGGCTCTATCATCTTTAACTCTTCCAGAAAGCCCAGCAGAGTATCTTGTACTTGATTTCATGCTTAATGCCATGCCTTGAATAAAAACAATGTTAGACACATGAAAGTATGTGGGCCAATTTCTTTTTTATCCTTGTTGATAAGAAATTTCTATCCCTTTACTTTCCAAACTGTGTACCACAGAACACTGGGCCAGGAGATGCTTCAACAAAAATGGGATCTATCATTAAATACAATAGGCCCGGAGTTCCTGTTGTGGCCCAGTGGAGGTGAATCTGACTAGTATCCATGAGCATGTAGGTTTGATCCCTGGCCTTGCTCAGTGAGTTAAGGATCCAGCATGGCCATGAACTGGGGTGTAGGTTGCAGACACGGCTTGGATCCCACATTGCTGTGGCTGTGGCCTTGGCCGGCAGCTGTAGCTCTGATTTGACCCCTAGCCTGGAACCTCCATGTGCCGCAGGTAGTGCCCTAAAAAGCAAAAAACAAAACAAAACAAAAAAAATGCATAGGCCAACAATGTATATTCTATCCTTTCCTTGGAGATTCATAATTATTAGTATAGTGAAGGTCCTAAGTTCTAGAGTTAAAAAATAATAACTTGGCTTATTTGGCATTTCTGTTTTTGATGTCTTCCAACTTCCCCAAGAATACGCATTGACATGTCATAGAAGTAGTGCTCGATAGCATACTTAGGAAGTGCTGTTCCGCATTTCTTTTGAAAGCCGAATCCTCATGCTCTCCTTCACATGACCAAGAACATCTAGGAACCTGCTCTGATGTTAAGAAAGACTGCTTAACATCAGATCTGCAACCGCCTTCCACAGGTAAGCACTAAGAGGAACATGCATTTAGGAAGGACTACATTTACTGCCTGTTTGCCTTCATTCTGCTGCCCCCTCTTTTCCAGATATTTCGGGAACCCCGTACTCCTAGGTAAGATTCTTCAGCCTGGTAGTCACAGCCCCTGTTGACTCCCACCCACATTTTTCATTTCCTCCACACTGCTTCCCAGCACACATCTAACCTTCACTCTGAAGTTGGGGCTCTTGCTCTTCTCTGGGCAGAGCGTGTGCTTCCAGTGACTACATCGTTGCCCAGGTGAGGCTCTGCCTGAATTGCCGTTCTCACGACTCTACCAGTGATCTTGCGAAGCCTCAATGGAACCTGCGTTAAATGAGCTGAAGTTCATAGATCCATGACCTTTAGTGTTGGAAGAAAATTTAGACATAATCCATTCCCAAACCGTTCATGTTTGCACCTCATTCAGATAAGCTTCAGTGACTTATTCAGGTGATGAAACTTAATAGAGGTTAATTCAGGAAAGAACTCCTCTTCCCAGACTTTATTTTTTCTTTTTAGGGTCACACCTGTGGCATATGGAAGTTCCCAGGCTAGGGGCTGAATCTGAGTTGTAGCCGCCAGTCTACACCACAGCCACAGCAATGCAGGATCCGAGATGCATCTGCAACCCACACCACAGCTCACAGCAACGCCGGATCCTTAACCCACTGAGGGAGGCCAGGGATCGAACCTGCATACTCATGGATCCCAGTCATGTTCTTTAACCGCTGAGCCACAAAGGGAAGTCCCACTCTCAGAGACTTTTAAAGTGCCTTTCCAGGTGTATTCATTCTATTGGGCTTTGAGTATTAGTCTTTTTATTTATTTATTTATTTATTTATTTTGTCTTTTTGCCATTTCTTTGGGCTGCTCCCGCAGCATATGGAGGTTCCCAGGCTAGGGGTCGAATCGGAGCTGTAGCCACCGGCCTACGCCAGAGCCACAGCAACTCGGGATCCGAGCAGCGTCTGCAACCTACACCACAGCTCACGGCAACGCCGGATGCCGGATCGTTAACCCACTGAGCAAGGCCAGGGACCGAACCCGCAACCTCATGGTTCCTAGTCGGATTCGTTAACCACTGCGCCACGACGGGAACTCCTGGGTTTTGAATTATAGTTAAACTAGAAGTCCCTCAAGGGACAGGATTTTTTATTTCCACTGATCATCAAAAGACATTATTATTATTATTTGTCCTTTTAGGGCCACACCTGAGGCATATTAAAGTTCCTGGGCTAGGGGTTGAATCAGAGCTGTGGCCACTGGCCTATGCTACAGCCACAGCAATGACAGATCTAAGTTACATCTGCAACCTACATGGCAGCTCACAGCAATGCCAGATTCTTAACCCACTGAGCAAGGCCAGGGATCTAACCTGCATCCTCAAGGATATTAATCCGGTTCATTACTGCTGAGCCACAATGGGAACTCCCAATTGAGCCATGACGGGAATTCCGGCAGTCACGCTATTTAGTGTGTAGGTCCTGTCTTAATTCTATGGGCTGTCATTCCAAACAAGATTTCATTTTCAGAGTGCTTGAGTACTACTCTGATCTGCTTTGTTTGTGTGCTACCAGAGATGAATCTGAAAACCTGAGTGATATTCCACATTATAATTCAGTTATACTTGCCTTATTGATTCTATTCAGTTTGACATATTGGTCACACAGGAGTCTGCCTTAGACTTCGTGTACAGGTTTAAAAACCCCTTTCATCAGTTTCTTCTCTTCCAAAATCCTCCTCAGGATGGATGAGAGTCACCTTATTATTGCTGGGTGGTGGCTGGAGGAAGCGGGTATTAAAAGTCCTAGGCAGTTAAAACACAGCAGCTTGCTTCTTCACAGTGAGTGAGAAGAGCGAGGGAGAGTGAAAGAGAGAAAGCCAGACAGATGGAAGTTTTTGTTTGTTTGTTTTCTGGCTGCACATTCAGAAATTCCTGGGCCTGGGATCAAATCTGAGCCACAGCAGTGACAATGCTGAATCCTTAACCACTAGGCCATCAGGGAACTCCAAGATGGAAGTAAACATTCATTTGTAAACTAATCTCAGAAGTGACATCCCATCACTTGTGCCATGTTGTCTGTTAGGAGCAAGTCACTAAGTTGAATCTACACACAACAAAAGGCATCTACTGGGACATGCATATGAGGGGCTGGGAATCAATGGGAGTCATTTTAGAAGCAGCCTACCACAGTCTTCTTTAATTTCTCTCTTGTTTTATAGTTTTCAGAAACATTAAAGAAAAAAAACTTTTTACATTTACTCATATATTTGCCATTTCTTAATTATTAACATGCTTGTGTTTAAATATACCACTTTACTTTTTCTTTCCTATTTAATCTGTTTTTTGTTCTATTCTTTTTTTCCTGCCTTCTTTTAGGTTAATTCCAGTCTTAGTGAAATACACAGCTCTTAAGTGCACAATTTCAAGAGTTTTGATGACTGTGCACATACATGTAATCATCACTATGCTCAAGATACAGAAACTTTCCATCACCTGAGAAAGTTCTCGTGTTTTTTCCCATCTAATCCACATCCAATTGCTTCTTCAGCCAATTACTGTTTTGTTTTCCATCGCCAGAGATTAGTTGGCTTGTTCTTGGATTTCCTATGAATAGAATCATGTGGTGCATAAACTCTCGTGTCTGAATTCATGTGACCGACTTTGAAATTCCCTTGCATTTTTTGCTATTCCTTCTTGACCTATCTTCAGCATTACCGAACCTTTCTCTTACTGCCTTCAATTTGTTTTTATGCTCACCTAACAATCTTTAAATTTTAGATACAGTAATTTTGTCTTCTAAAACTTCATTTGGTTCTTTTTCTTCGTTTTTATTTCTCCTCTAAGATTTCCCATCTGTTGATGTGCTATGAAATTTTTTTTTTTTACTTAAAAAAACTTTTTTTTTTTGTTTTTGGTCTTTTTGCCATTTCTTGGGCTGCTCCCGCGGCATGTGGAGGTTCCCAGGCTAGGGGTCGACTCGGAGCTGTAGCTGCCAGCCTATGCCAGGGCCACAGCAACGCAGGATCCGAGCCGCGTCTGCGACCTACACCACAGCTCACAGCAATGCCGGATCCTTAACCCACTGAGCAAGGCCAGGGATCGAACCTGCAACCTCATGGTTCCTAGTCGGATTCGTTAACCACTGTGCCACGACGGGAACTCCCCCAAAAAACTTTTAAGGCCACACCTGCAACATATGGAAGTTCCCAGGCTAGGGGATGAATCAGAGCTGCAGCTGCCACCTACACCACAGCCACAACAATGCAGGATTTGAGCCACACCTGCGACCTACACTGCATCTTGAAGGAACTCCAGAGCCTTAACCCACTGAGCGAGGTCAGGGAATGAATCTGAATCCTCCCGGACACTATGGCAGATTCTTAAATCACTGAACCACAGTGTGAACTCCTGAACATACTTTTAATAAGTGCTTTTAAGTCCCTGTCTGCTAATTGTACTTCTGAGTCATCTTGGGGTCTGTTTCTGTCGACTGCTCTTTTCCTTTATTATTGATGTTTCCTGTTTACAGTAAACATGTCTACATATTGAACATTGTGAATAATAAAAGTTGTAGAGGGGTTCCTGTCATGGCACAGTGGGAATGAATCCAACTAGGAACCATGAGGTTGCAGGTTTGATCCCTGGCCTCGCTCAGCGGGTAAAAGATCCGGCGTTGCCATGAGCTGTGGTGTAGGTCACAGACGCGGCTCAGATGTGGCATTGGTGTGGCTGTGGTATAAGCTGGTGGCTACAGCTCTGATTTAACCCCTAGCCTGGGAACCTCCATATGCCACAGGTGTGGCCTTAAAAAGACAACAACAACAAAAAAGTTGTAGAGTCTATGACTTCTGTTATTATTTCCTGAAGTTGATTTTTGTCCTGTTAGGCAATTATATTACCAGTTGAATTCCTTGAATTTGTGGAAACTCGATTTTATCCAATGCTAGAATGGGCCTGTGGAAAGACAATCTAATCTGTATACAGTAAGTAGGAATCCAATTTCACCTTTTACATATGGATTATCCAGTTGTCTTGGCACCATCTGTTAAAAAGACTATTTTTTCCCCATTAAATGGTCTTGGTACTCTTGTCAAAACTCAGGTGACCATAGATATGTGGGTTAATTTCTGGACTTTCAATTCTATTCCATTTATCTAAATGTCCATCCTATAAACAAACAAACAAACAAACAAACAAACAAACAGGAGTTCCCGTCGTGGTGCAGCAGAAACGAATCTGAATAGGAACTATGAGTTGTCGGGTTTGATCCCTGGCCTCGCTCAGTGGGTTAAGGATCCGGCGTTGCCATGAGCTGAGGTGTAGGTCACAGACATGGCTCGGATCTGCATTGCTGTGGCTCTTGCATAGGCCAGCAGCTCCAGCTCTGATTAGACCCCTAGCCTGGGAACATCCACATGCTGCAGGTGCAGCCCTAAAAAGATAGAATAAATAAATGAATAAATGTCGATCCTTAAACCAATACCACACTATCTTTTGTTTGTTTTTTGATTTTTAGGGTGGTACCATAGCATATGAAAATCCCCAAGCTGGGGGTCGAATTGGAGCTACAGCTGCCAGCCTTCGCCACAGCCACAGCAACACCAGATCTGAGCCGCATCTGCAACCTACACCTCAGCTCACGGCAATGCCAGATCTTTAACCCACTGAGCATGGGGAGGAATCAAACCCACGTCCTCATGGATATTAGTCGGATTCATTTCCACTGCACCATAACTCCCACACTATCTTGATTACTGTCCTTTTGTGCTAAGTTTTGAAAATGCAAGGGAAAAATCCTCCAACTTTTTTTTTTTGACTACAGCTGCGACACATGGAAGTTCCCAGGCTCTGGGTTAAATCAGAGCTGTAGCTACAACATGGCCACAGCAAAGCCAGATCTGAGCATCATGTGCAACCTATGCTGCAGCTTGCAACACCAAATCCTCAAGCCACTGAGTGAGGCCAGGGATTGAACCTGAATCTTCGTGGATACTAGTCAGATTCTTAACCCACTGAGCCACAAGAAGTCCCAACGCCGGATCCTTAACTCACTGTGCTGGGTCGGGGATTGAACCTGCATCCCAGAGCTCCCAAGACACTGCCAATCCCACAGTGGGAATTCCTACAGTTGGATACTTAACCCTCTGCACCACAGTGGGAACTCTGAGAGTCCTCCAACTTTGTTTCCTATTTTCAAGATTGTTTAGGCTATTCTGGATCTCTTATAATTCCATATGAATTTTAGGATCAGTTCAGTTTGTTGATTTCTACAAAGAAGCGGACAGATTCTGACAGGGATTAAGCTGAATATGTAGATCAATTTGAGAAGTATTGCCATTCTAACAATATTGTCTTCTGATCCATGAACTGCTTTTACATTTTTAAGATTTTCTTTAATTTTCTTCACTACTGTTTTGTAGCTTAATTGAAGAGTATAAGGCTTTATACTTCTTTTGTTAAATTTGTTTTATTATTTTTGAGTCTATTTTCTTTTTTTTCTTTCTTTGTTTTTTTAGAGCCACACATGTGGCACATGGAGGTTGCCAGGCTAGGGGTTGAATTGGAGCTGCAGCTGCTGATCTACACCACAGCCACAGCAATGCCAGATTTGAGCCACATCTGTGACCTACACCACAGCTCACAGCAATGCTGGATCCTTAACCCACTGAACAAGGCCAGGGATTGAACCTACAACCTCATGGTTCTTAGATTTGTTTCTGCTGCACCACAACAGGAACTCCTGAAATTATTTTAATTAAACTTTCAGATTGTTTCTAAATATGTCATATGATGTATTTTCTCTCTTCCTTTTGAGACTCCAATTATATGTAGACTGCTTTATATTATTCTATGTATAACTGATATTCTTTTTTCTCCAATTTTTGCTATCTCTACTTTACTTCTGATTTTTATTGAACTGTCTTTATATTAATGATCCTTTCTTCTACAGTGGTTAATCTACTGTTAAGCTAATTCAATAAATTTATTTGATACACTGTATTTTTCAGTTCCAGATTTTTCATTTGTTCATAATAACAAGTTTCTTTTTATTTACAAGAATTTGGTGGATTTTTTTTTTTTTTTTTTTTTTACTTTTTAGGGTGGCACCTACAGCATATGGAAGTTCCCAGGCTAGGGTGGAAATGGAGCTGCAGCTGACACAACTTGGGATCCAAGCTGTGTCTACGACCTACAACACAGCTCATGGCAAATGCCAGATCCTTAACCCATTGAGCAAGGCCAGTGATCAAACCCATATCTTCTCAGATACTAGCTGGGTTCATAACTCACAACGGGAACTCCCTAGTTGATTTTTTCTCCTTGATTATAGGTAACAATTTTCTTAAATTTTCAAACACTTTCTTGCTTTTTTTGCATGTCTCATAATTTCATATTGTATTTCAGATACTACTTATAGAAGAACAAAGCTAATAAAGTATAACACTTATTTCCCCCAAAGTAGAAACCATTAGAGGAAGTGATCATTCAGATCATCATCTAGCATAGGGCTGGAGCTGAGTCGTAGCTTTAATTAGACTGGTTTCACCTGTGATTAACCCAAATTCCAACCTTCACAAGTGCTATCTTTTTGATCTTCTTAGGGTTTAAGCTGGGAATGTGCTGGTTGCAATTCTAGGTATTTGGGGCTCTCCTTTAGAGTCAATTCTGGCAAAGTCCCAGAATGTATTCACCCAGAAGAATGTACACAACTGCATTATTTATGCTTGTCAGCATAAATAATAAACCTTCTCAGCATTAAATCCAGAGGAAATATCTTTCCTTTCTTCCAGGATTCCAAGCAAGAGTCATTCATTGGCTTCAATTGGATCATGTGCCTGATATGGATTATTCTTGAAAATTTAGCTAAGGATAGAAAGCAAAATGCATGAACCATTTGTTTTAAAAAGGGCAAAGAAAAACATAAGTAGGTATGCATAGACACAGAATTTCTAGGATACTCAAAACACTGGTTGCCTCTGGAGGAGGGGAACTGGATGATGCCTGGAAAGATTTTTCATTATATATCCTTTGTACTATTTTATTTTGAACCACATAAATTACCTATTCAAGAAAAAATTAAATGAGGAAGTTCCCTCATGGTAGTCTAGTGGTTAGGATTTGATGTTTGCACCACTGCAGCCTGAGTGCAATCTTTGGTCTGGTAACTGAGATCCCACAGCAAGTCACTGCATGCGGTGGCCAATAAAGTAAATGAAAAACTATAATGCAGTTGCCAAAATATTCAGTGGTTTCCCTTGTGGCAGTCAGCATTAAAAAGCACAGCCAGGAGTTCCCGTCGTGGCGCAGTGGTTAACGAATCCGACTAGGAACCATGAGGTTGCGGGTTCGGTCCCTGCCCTTGCTCAGTGGGTTAACGATCCGGCGTTGCCGTGAGCTGTGGTGTAGTGGGTTAACGATCCGGCGTTGCCGTGAGCTGTGGTGTAGGTTGCAGACGCGGCTCGGATCCCACGTTGCTGTGGCTCTGGTGTAGGCCGGTGGCTTCAACCCCTAGCCTGGGAACCTCCATATGCCGCAGGAGCGGCCCAAGAAATAGCAACAAACAACAACAACAACAACAACAACAAAAAGACAAAAGACAAAAAAAAAAAAAAAAAGCACAGCCAGGAATTCCCTGGTGGCTCAGTGGGTTAAAGATCAGGCATTGTCAGTGCTGTGGCAGGGGTTCGATCCCTGACCTGGGAACCGTCACATGTCATGGGTGTGGCAAAGAAACAAAAACCAAAACCCAAACAAACAAAAAAGCACAGGCCAAAAAAGTTATGAGTCTCATTTACCAGACTGAAGGGAGAGAGCAAGGTCAGCAAGTATAAGTCACTTGGTGGTTTGGTTTTGCTGTTTTTCGGCCATGCCTGCGGCACATGGAAGTTTCTAGGTCAGGGTCAAACCTAAACGATAGCAGTGGAAATGCTCAATCCTTAACCATTAGGACACAAGAGAATTCCAACTTAGTGTGTAATATCAATAGCAAAGAACCTCACAGATTTCTAACCTTTGCCCCCCAACCTCAGTTCTATTCTTTTTTTTTTTTGTCTTTTCTAGGGCTGCTCCCTCAGCATATGGAGGTTGCCAGGCTAGGGGTCTCATTGGAGCTATAGCCACCAGCCTACACCAGAGCCACAGCAATGTGGGATCTGAGCTGCGTCTGGGACCTACACCACAGCTCACATATCTTTAACCCACTGAGCAAGGCCAGGGATTGAACCCACAACCTCATGGTTCCTAGTCGGATTCGTTAACCACTGAGCCACGATGGGAACTCCCTCAGTTCTATTCCATACCAGTCTAGTTGGTCAAAAATACACAGTCCTGGGAGTTCCCACTGAGGTGCAGCAGAAACAAATCCCACTAGTATCCACAAGGATGCAGGTTCAATCCCTGGCCTTGCTCAGTGGGTCTGGTGTTGCCATGAGCTGTGGTGTAGGTCACAAACACAGCTCGGATCCCACATTCCTGTGGCTGTGGCGTAGGCCAGCAGCTGCAGCTCTGAATCGACTCCTAGCTTGGGAACTTCCATATGTCACAGGTGAAGCCCTAAAAAGAAAAAAGAAAAAAAAAATACACAGTCCTAACTGTGCTTGTTCTTATTCAAATGCTTAAGGAAAAGGAGTCTAGGAGCTGGTTCCTTGCTTTCACCAGCTCCTAACATTGCTGTCCTACTTTCTCAAAGAAGCAATTAAGGCACAAAGTTGGCCAAATACGCAAAGACAAGAGGCAGGGTTGCTCGTCCCAGAGCTGTTTATGGGTATCTGATGTAAATGAAAGCTTTCGATATCTTATAAACACATCAAGGCAATGCTTTCCAACAAAGACAATTAAGTATTTTCTGTCATTATTTTTTACCTTTAGGTAAACACAATCTCATGGGATTTGCTTTCCCTTCTTTCTACAACCCAGAGGTCAGGAAGATAACTTTGAATGAAAGGTTATTTACCTACATTAAGCCTCGATTGATATTCTGCTTGCCTCTCTGGCATTTCCAATTGGCCTCTGCTTTTCCACAAAATATGTATGCACTTAAAGTCATTTGATACCTTAAATATTCAGAAAAGTTTGTGGTTTTTTTTTTTTTTTTTGCTATTTCTTGGGCCGCTCCTAGCCTGGAGGTTCCCAGGCTAGGGGTCGAGTCGGAGCTGTGGCCACCGGCCTGCGCCAGAGCCACAGCAACGCGGGATCCAAGCCGCGTCTGCAACCTACACCACAGCTCACGGCAACGCCGGATCGTTAACCCACTGAGCAAGCGCAGGGATCGAACCCGCAACCTCATGGTTCCTAGTCGGATTCGTTAACCACTGCGCCACGACGGGAACTCCAAGTTTGTATGTTTAGAGCACAATAAAACAACCTAATATAGGGGCCCAGCACGGGATCTTGCCAGAAAGACTTCAGCTTTCTTCTCCATTGTGAATGATTAATAATTAGTTTAAGAAAACATTGCTTGGAATAAGCAAGACCCTGCTCAAATGCCAAATCCCCTATTTCCAATTTTGAGACTAGGACACAATGTACTTTCTCTTTTGAGGAGAACCTTATATTCAAGCCCTACAGCTGATACTTATGACTCAAAATCCTGCAAGACTAACAAAGAAACAGTCTGAAAATTGCAAAAACAATTCCATTTAAAATAGTATCTAAAGAAATACTTAGGAATTAACTTGATTAAGGAGGTGAAAGATTTGTACAATGAAAACTACAAAACATTGCTGAAAGGAATTAAAGACAAATAAATGGAGAGAAATCTCATGTTCATGGACTGGAAGATTATTAAGATATCGATACTACCCAAATGATCTACAGATTTAAGGTTACCTTATCAAAATCCCAGTGCTTTTGCAGAAACAGAAAAATGCCCCTTAAGAGTCATACAGAATCTTAAGGGACTCTGAATAGCCAGAACAATCCTAAAAAAGAACAAATCTGGAGGACTTAAATCAGGAGGACTCTTGATTTTATTTTATTTATTTTTGGCCATGCTCACAGTATTCAGAAGTTCCTGGGCCAGAGATCAAATCTGTGCCACAGCAGTGACATGCCAGATCCCTAACCTGCCAAATCACCAGAGAAAGAGCCCCACCCATTTTTACCCTTTGTTTTAAAACTTCACTACAAAGCTACAGTAATCAAAACAGTGTGGAACTGACATAAAGACAGACATATGGACCAACAGAATAAAAGCCCAGAAATAAACCCTCACACATATGGCCAAATGATGAGAGTGCCAAGACCACTCAACGAGGAAAGACAGTCTTTTTGACAAATGGTGCTGGAAAATTTGGATATCCATATGCAAAAGAATGAAGTTGAACCCTTACCTAACACTATATTTAAAAAATAATTCAAAACAGACCCATGCCCTTAAACCAAAAAACATGGGAAAACACAGGGCAAAAGCTTCACAGTATTGGGTGTGGCAATGATTTCTTGGCATGATATCAAAGGCAACAAAAGAAAAATTGAAAACTGGACTGCCAGACTTCATGAAAATTTTAAAAATGTGACATCAAGGAGTTCCCGTGGTGGCGCAGTGGTTAACAAATCTGACTAGGAACCATGAGGTTGCGGGTTCAATCCCTGGCCTTGCTCAGTGGGTTAAGGATCCAGCGTTGCAGTGAGCTGTGGTGTAGGTCGCAGACGCAGCTCGGATCCCGTGTTGCTGTGGCTCTGGTGTAGGCTGGCGGCTACAGCTCTGATTCGACCCCTAGCCTAGGAACCTCCATATGCTGCAGGTGCAGCCCTAGAAAAGGCAAAAAGACAAAAAAAAAAGTGACAACAAGACATTATCAGCAGGAGTTTCCTGGTGGCTCAGTGGGTTATGGTTTTGGCGTTGTCACTGCTGTGGCTTGGGTCATTGCATGGGTTAGGAACTTCCATATGCCACAAGTATGGCAAAAAAAAAAAAAAAGACCTCATCAGCAGAGGGAAGAGGCAATCCACAAAGTGGGGGAAAATATTTGCAAATTACATATCTGATAAGAAACCAGTACCCCAAATAGTAGAAAACTCCTAAAACTCAATAACAAAAAAACCCAACTCAATTCAAAAATGGGCAAAGGACTTAACAGACATATACTTCAAGAAGATATATAGATGCCCAATAAGCATATGAAAATATGCAACATCAATCATTAGGGAAATGCAGATGAAAACTACAATGCGATACCTCACTTCCATTAGATGGCTACTATCAAAAACAAACAAATAGGGAGTTCCCATTGTGGTGCAGTGGTTAACAATTCCGACTAGGAACCATGAGGTTGCAGGTTTGATCCCTGGCCTCGCTCAGTAGGTTAAGGATCCGGCATCACCATGAGCTGTGGTATAGGTTGCAGACACGGCTCGTATCCCACATTGCTGTTGCTGTGGCTGTGGAGTAGGCCAGCAGCTAGAGCTCTGATTTTTTTTTTTTTTTTGGTCTTTTTCTAGGGCTGCACTTGCAGCATATGGAGGTTCTCAGGCTAGGGGTCTAATCGGAACTATAGCCGCCGGCCTAGGCCAGAGCTACAGCAATGCCAGATCCAAGCTGTGTCTGTGACCTACACAACTCACAGCAACACTGGATCCTTAACCTACTGAGCAAGGCCAGGGATTGAACCTACAACCTCATGGTTCCTAGTTGGATTCATTAACCACTGCGCCACGATGGGAACTCCTAGAGCTCTGCTTTGACCCCTAGCCTGGGAACCTCCATATGCTGCAGATGTGGCCCTAAAATAGCGAAAAAAAAGACAAATACTTTATGATTTCACTTATAATAAAGTACTTAGAACAGTCAAAATCATAGAGATACAAAGTAGAATAGTGGTTGCTGGGGGGCGGGTGCTGGGGGTTCAGGAGGATGGGGGATTATTATTTAATAGATACAGTTTCAGTTTTCCAAGATGAAAAGAGATGAATGATAGTGATGGCTGCACAATAATATGAATATACTTAATACCACTGAAATATACTACTAAAAAGAGTTAAGATGGTACTTTCATGTTATGTGTATTTTAACACAACTTTTTAAGTTAAAAATTGCTACAGGCTATCTGAGGTTTCAATTATATTCTCAACACTAATTTTCTTTCTTTTTTTTTTTTTGTCTTTTTGCCATTTCTTGGGCCACTCCCACAGCATATGGAGGTTCCCAGGCTAGGGGTCGAATCGGAGCTGTAGCCAGCCACCGGCCTATGCCAGAGCCACAGCAACGCGGGATCCGAGCTGCGTCTGCGACCTACGCCACAGCTCACGGCAACGCCGAATCCTTAACCCACTGAGCAAGGCCAGGGATTGAACCTGCAACCTCATGGTTCCTAGTCGGATTCGTTAACCACTGAGCCACGACAGGAACTCCAACAACACTAATTTTCTATTAAGGTTCATACCTTTCCTTCTACGTCTGAATTTTATCTTTTAAAAACATGTTTCTAAACATGTCAATTAGAAGTATGAGTATACCAGGGTTCCCACTGTGGCTCAGTGGAAACAAACCTGACTATCCATGAGGATGCAGGTTCGATCCCTGGCCTTGCTCACTGGGTTAAGGATCCAGCATTGCTATGAGCTGCTGCAGAGGTCACAGATGCAGCGCAGATCCCTCGCTGCTGTCGCTGTGGCATAGGTCGGCACATGCAGCTCCAATTCGACCTCTAGCCTGGAAACTTCCATATACCATAAATGCAGCCCTAAAAAGAAAAAAGTACTAGCATACCACCGATATAAGATTGCAAATTAAAACAGCAGCATTGTTTCTTCAAAATGAAGTTATCTGAACTCGTCATTTTCTTACCCTTAAAGTTAGACTTCACAGAACTTAGTAGTAAGCACACAACCACTCTCTCTACTGCCTCTCCCCCAGAGCCCAAGTTGATGCTTTACAGAAAATAAACCAGAAACACTAAGGAACATGGCAACTTCTTACATGAGTCACCATGTTTAAAGTACTTCATACCTAGTAAGCATTCATTAAATGCTGCTTTTTATTCCCAAGAGGCTAACTTTTAAGGCACAGGCAGCAGCCTTTTTTCCAAACTTGAAAAATAGGTTGCAGCCTCATTATACCGGAGTATGATCCAAGAGAAAATCAGAACAAATAGGACGGAGCAATCCTTTATTTTTAGATACCTTCGCAAAGGGGCTTTCAGTATGCAAACTTTCCAGCAGGGAAGAGGGATGGCGAAAATCAGCCTCCAGCCACGGGCAGCTGCTTTGCTCAGGGCCGAGGATCCTCCTTGCCCAAGTGATGAGGTGGAGGCGTGTACTTCCCTTCCTTTATTAGCTTATCCCGCTGCCTCTTGATGGCACTCAGACGTTTCATCTGTCAATGGAGGAAAAGTATTTAAACTGGGGGAGATAGATATGTACCAGAAAGTGAGGGCTGGAGAAGCTGAATGAAAATTGGTTTCATTTTTATTTATTTATTTATTTTTATTTTTTTGTCTTTTGTCCTTTTAGGCCTGCACCCTCAGCGTATGGAGGTTCCCAGGCTAGGGGTCGAATCAGAGCTGTAGCCACTGGCCTATGCCACAGCCACAGCAATGCCAGATCCGAGTTGCATCTGTGACCTACACCACAGCTCAAGGCAATGCCACATCCTTAACCCACTGATCGAGGTCAGGGATCAAACCCGCAACCTCGTGGTTCCCAGGTGGATTCGTTTCTGCTGTGCCATGATGGGAACTCCTGGCTTCATTTTTAAACAATGGGAGCTTTTCATCTCAGAGGGCCTCTGAGATTTATCCCATCTTTAAAGAACTAATTTGAAATCATCCCCAAACTTTTAACAATTAAATTTCTGATATATATAATACCATCTCCTTGAAAACTCGTAACTAAAATGTTCCTACTATATATAGGAATAAGTGTATCTACAAAAGCAGGAGTTCCTGTTATGTCTCAGCGGTAACGAATCCATGAAGATACAGGTTCTGTCCCTGGCCTCATTCAGTGAGTTAAGGATTAGGTGTTGCTGTGAGCTGTGGTGTAGGTTGCAGCTACGGCTCTGATCTGACTCCTAGCCTGGGAACTTCCATATGCCGCAGCTGCGGCCTTGAAAAGACAAAAACAAAACAAAACACAGAAACAATAACAAAAACAATATAGATCTAAAACCTTTACTAGCCATATGTGAGCATACTGAAGTATTTAAAATACTAAAAGCTGCAATTGCCTCACAGCTCACACATTCCTGATCTCTCTAGGTGAAGGTGGCACTGCTGCTGGTGACTCATGAAGGAGAAATAGTCAATGTGAGGTCCCCTGTCCCGAGTTAAAGATGTGATACGTGCTCAGCTACTAGGCTCTCAGATAGGCACTGAGCTCCTCCTCAGATAGGACATTCCCAACACATGAAAGCCATGCTATTCAAGACTGTGTCAAAGCCACAGTTCATGGATTCTGTGACATTTCTGACACAGTTCATGGAGTCTGTGACAGTTCATGGATTCAGTTCATGGATTCTGTGACATGGAAAATTTTACTACACCTGAGTGCATTATTCCTCTGCTTAGAACCCAATGACTTCCATCCTACTGAGAGGAAAAGCTGAATCCTTCCTTATAATGACTGAGAAGGTCAACATCTCCAACTTTATGTCCAATAGCCCTCCCCAGCTCTCTCTGCTCCAGATCACAGACCTTTCCACTTGCTGTTTCCTCTGCCCAGAAACATTCTTCCCTCATATGCACATAGTTCACTGTCTCAAAGTCTCTGCCCAAATGTCTTCTATCACTGAGCTGTCCTTAGACAGCCCTACTTGATTTTTTTTTTTTTTTGGCCGTGCCCGTGGCATATTAAAGTTCCTGAGACAGCGAACGAACCCACGCCACAGCAGTGTCCCAAGCCACTGCAGTGACGATGCTGGACTCTTAACCTACTGAGCCACAAGGGAACTCCTAGACCGCCCTACTTAAAAGAGCATCCACTTTAGCTTCCACATCCAGGGCTTTGTAACCTCCTGTTTATTGCCCCCACTGCACTTATCAATACCTGACACACTATTTCTTACCTTGTCTATTAATTTTCTCTATCTCCCCTGCCCCAATACCCTGCACATTAGCTCAGTTAGGGAAGGGACTTTTTCTTTTTGCTTTTTAGGGCCCCACTCGCAGCATATGGAGGTTCCCAGGCTAGGAGTCTAATTGGAGCTACAGCTGTCATCCTCCACCACAGCCACAGCAACACCAGATCCGAGCCACATCTGCGACCTACACCACAGCTCATGGCAACACCAGGTCCTTAACCCACTGAGCAAGGCCAGGGATCGAACCTGCAACCTCATGGTTCCTAGTCGGATTCATTTCCGCTGCTCCATAACAGGAACTCCAGGGCAGGGACTTTTTGTTGTTATGTTTACTGCTATATTTCCAGTGCCTAGAATAGTTCCTGACATAATAGATGATCCCATCAATATTTTTTGAATGAATAAGTTTTCACAAAGGCACTGAAGAGGTAGTATATTCAATTAAACAACCCATTAACTTTAAAGAACTAGGATAAACTTCAGTAGAAAAAACTCTAGGTATCCTAGATACCAATACATACATTAACCATTTTTAAAACTGTATTCTTAACATTTCTCTCTTAAAGATTATCCCAGCAGAGGATTAATCATGGTGGACTTATTACAACAACATATGTCAAATCTTTCTCCCAGCTAGAACCAATCACTACTTGTTCTGGATAAAGCACAGGGTATAGTACCAGCACTGCCAAGCTCAAATCCCATTTCCCTATTACTGGCCATATTACCTTAGGCAATGGCCTTATTCACTTGCCTCAACTTTCAGAAATGTACATTGGGGGAGTTCCTGTTGTGGCTCAGCGGTAATGAACCCAACTAGTATCCATGAGGATGTGGGTTCGATCCCTGACCTCCCTCAGTGGGTTAAGGATCCAGCGTTGGTGTGAGCTGTGGTGCCAGGTCGCAGACATGGTTCAGATTTGGCGTTGCTGTGGCACAGGCCGATGGCTACAGCCCTGATTCAGCCCCTAGCCTAGGCACTTCCGTATGCCCTGAAAAGAAAAAAAAAAAAAAAAGAAACATATGTACAGTGTGGAAAATAATTGTAAAGCATCTCACAGGTCTTTTGCGAGAAATATATGCATTATTACACTCTAAGCTTAATTCTAATTCCTTGATTCACTAGCTTCCTCACCTAGAGGGAAATATCTAGTCATTTACGGTGACCTCCAAAATGATAACATTTCTATACATAGACTCACAGGATGAGAAAGTGACCTTAGAGCAACATTTTAATATTTCCAGATAAGGAAACCTAGACTTGAGGGGAAATGTGACTCGAAGTCACAAAAACAGAGAGGTGGCAAAACCAGCATCAAACCCAACTCTCTCACCTCCCAAACTAAGGTTTTTTCCACTTCATCCTCTTGGTATGAATTTTTCATAATACATAAAGTCTTAATCTGAGCAAAGAATAACTGGTTCAATGTAATAGATCAGCAGGGTTTTAATCTTCTCCAACGAGGGTTGAATGAATGTGAAATACATTCATACAAAGATTTTCGAGGACAAATACCCAAGGCTAGTTGATGTTCTTTACTTTCTGGCCTACTGCAAAAATGGAAAGGATATGTATGCAATTTCTAACCTGGTGGCTGCAGCAGGGTACAATGTTAAGGAAAATATGTAAGAATGTGAGAGAGAACACTGAGGAACAATAGGCCCGTCTCAGATCTGAAGGCATTTAACTTCTTTGACATGATACCTAAGTAGAGAAGGCGGTTTTGCCAGTTTAAACTGGGCAAGTCGGATTTCCACGTGGCTCAGTGGAAACGAATCTGACTGATATCCACGAGGACACAGGTTCGATCCCTGGCCTCACACAGTGGGTTAAGGATCCGGTGTTGCCGTGAGCTGTGGTGTAGGCCAGCAGCTACAGCTCTGATTCAGCCCTTAGCCTGGGAAACTCTATATGCCGTGGGTGCAGCACTAAAAAGACAAAAAATTAAAAAATAAATAAAATAAACTGGGCAAGCCAACGACCAATGACCAATGAAAAGCACTAAAAGTAGCCCCAAAGAAAGAAGTCATTCAGTTCCTGTCTCCATCACTTCCTCACCGTTTTCTGCCGAAGTAGACACTCTACAAAATCATCAAATTCTATCTTGCACTCCTTCTCTGCACGGATACCACCGATTCCATGTGCACACTCTATCCATTCTTTTTCAAACGCGTGGCATCGACCTGGAATCTTGTGAGGCTGCTCAGCACTCTGGATTGTCATCCAGCGGTCTAAGTCAAGGCCTAGTCTTTTCTGCACATCAAAGAAAGGCATGGCTGAAATGGAAGGGAGGGAAGAAAAAGAAATGATACTACATAAGTGCAATCAAATGAGATATTTCTAAGAAAAATTAGGTAATTATGATAGTCTTCTAGAAAGAGGTTTTTTTACTCTTCTCCCTATTTCTTCTCACCAACTTTTTCATTACAAAGGTTCTTTCACTTTACAGTAAGTGAGCACTTTTTGTGCTTTCACGAAACTCAAGGAAAAGAGAACCAGAACTAAGGAGTTCCCTTCATGGCTCAGTGGAAACAAATCTGACTAGTATCCATGAGGAGGAGGTTCGATCCCTGGCCTTGATAAGTGAGTTAAGGATCTGGTGTTGCTGTGAGCTGTGGTGTAGGTATTCGATGTGGCTCGGATCCCGAGTTGCTGTGGCTCTACCATAGGCCAGTGGCTACAGCTCCTACTCAACCCCTAGTCTGGGAACCTCCACATGCCGTGGGTGAGGCCCTAAAAAGACAAAAAAAAAAAAAAAAAAAGACAAAAAGAAAAAAAGAAAGAGAGAGAACTGGAACCAAAACCCAACAGATGAAGAGTTCCCATCATAGCTCAGGAGAAATGAATCTGACTAGCATCCCTGAGGATGGAAGTTCAATCCCTGGCCTCGATCAGTGGGTTAAAGATCCAGTGTTACCATGAGCTATGGTGTAGGTTGCAGATGAGGCTTGGATCCTGTGTTGCTGTGGCTGTGGTACAGGCCAGCAGCTACAGCTCTCCTTGGAACCCAAGCCTGGGAACTTCCATATGCCATGGGTGTGGCCCTAAAAAACACCAAAAAAGAAAAAAAAAAAAGGCATTAAAATCCTCTATAATGATAAAATCATTTTTATTCAAAGTAAAAAAGTGTTTATATTTTGACTGGGTAATCCCAATTCTTTGAGAGCAATCTGAAGAAATAACTCAAATTTTTTTAAAAAGCACAAGCTGGAGTTCCCATCCTGGCTCAGTGGTTAACAAATCCGATTAGGAACCATGAGGTTGCAGGTTCGTTCCCTGGCCTCACTCAGTGGGTTAAGAATCCGGTGTTGCCGTGAGCTGTGGTGTAGGTCGCAGATGTGGCTCAGATCTGGTGTTGCTGTGTCTCTGGTGGAGGCTGACAGCTGCAGCTCTGATTAGACCCCTGGCCTGGGAACCTCCATATGCCGAAGGAGTGGCCAAGAAATGGCAAAAAGACAAAAAATAAATAATAAATAAATAAATAAAAAGCACAAGCACAAGAACATTTACATTTTTCGATCCGTATCAACTTAGATGACACTTCTGAGATGCCATCCTGAAACAGTGTGTCCCTCCTGTGTTAATACAACATTCTTGACTTCTCATAGTACTTTGTATGCCCCTGTAATGGACTATTCACTTGAATGTCTCCCCTACTGAACAATAAGTGCCTTGCAGTTAAGGACCAGGTAGGAGTTCAGTAAAAATTATTGAAGAAAAAAAAAAAATTCAGGAGTTTCCATCATGGCTCAGCGATTAACGAATCCGACTAGGAACCATGAGGTTGCGGGTTCGATCCCTGCCCTTGCTCAGTGGGTTGGGGATCTGGTGTTGCCATGAGCTGTGGTGTAGGTCGCAGACACAGCTCGGATACCGTGTTGCTGTAACTCTGGCGTAGGCCGGCAGCAACAGCTCCGATTAGACCCTTAGCCTGGGAATCATATGCTGTGGATGCGGTCCTAGAAAAGATTAAAAAAAAAAAAATCAAACAACTTAAAAATGCAACAATAGAGAAATGGATAATTAAATCTGCTACCCATTTAGTAGAATGTAGGGGAAGAGAGAAGAATAATATACATGGAACATACACTTTAATGTTAAATGAAAAAAAAAAAGTGGGGGAATACAATAATGCCAAGAAAAATCGCAAAAGAAGACCGGAAGGAAGCACAAAAAAGTTCAACAGCTATGTATGAGTGATAGATTTACAGGTGAATTTAATTTTAAAATTTTCTATCCACTCTCAGTCATTTACTGGGTAATGACGTTCCAGACACAGGATGGAGTGGGGGATCAGTTGCAACTTAAGCACTAGGATGGGGACATACACAGGGAGTTTGGAAGCCAATGGAAGGTACACAAGAAGTAAGAACTCCAAGGAGGAAACACCAATTCTGCCCATGAGACTTGAAAATGCATTTAAGATGGGTTGCGTTTGCCAAGTGAAGGGCTGTGAGCAGAGAATTTCAGTTGGGCACACACGACACGAGTTACAGCTGGCGGTGCTTGGTATGACTGGGGGACACAGGACACCCTGATGCGGCTGGAGCGCAGAGTGCAAGTCGGGAAGAAGGACGAAAGGAGCTGAAGAGTCTGGTGGGGCCCAAATTCCACACGGCCATGTAAACCTGGACAAGGACCGCGGACTTCAGGTTAAGAAACAGAAAGCCACAGCATGAGTCCAGCAGAAGCTAAGTTAACCTGGAAAGAGAGGCACGGACTGCAGGATTCAGTGACATTGGCTGTATGGACCATGAGGCCTAGAAAAGCAGAAAGCACGCCCGGGGTTGGAGCCAGGGAGAAGAGACATCCAGCAAGTCAAGAGGAAATCTGTTAAAGAAATCTCGAAGGAAGCGCCTTAGGTCCAATCGCTCTACGGACCTAGGCAGCCCCTACCTTCTGGACGCGATGTCCTTGTCTCTTCGCCGGGCGCTGCTACTTACAGGACGAACCTCAGGCGACACGGAGGCCTGCCGCAAAGGAGGCCCGCAGCGCGACGTTTGCAGCGCGACACCAGGAGCCAACCTTCCGCCTTCGCTCCCCGGAAACCATAGAAACCAACCCATCTGTCTGCGCCTGCGCGACCGTCTGCGCTGGGCCCTCGAGATTGCAGAGTGGCGATACTAACCTGGGCAGACGTTTGGGAGTCACCTTAGGAGTTGGTGGTTTTCTGCTTCCTCCTCGCACTATGCCTCTCACGATTGGTGAGGGTCTTGACCAAGGAAGGCCGCGAGAGAAAAAAAAGCTACCTCCATTCCCCTCCAGTAGTAAGTAGTTAAACTGAAGTGTGGACCTACTCAGAGTGGGTTCCAATTCTGGCCCCGCCTCTGTCACCCTGGTAAAGATTCTTAACCTTGCTATGTCTCGGTTTCATCTTATGATAAAAATATCTTAAAAGATAATGATAGTATGTACAGCATAGGGTTGATTTGGGGATTAAATAACTTAAAAGGATTAAATAATTTAAAGGCAGTTTGTGACACCAGTTTTTGGAAAGCACTTTAAGGTAATCGCAGTTCTTGTACGTCTCAGCTTTTAAAATTTGTGGGGAGTTCCTGTTGTGTCTCAGCGGATTACGACCCGGGTTAGTATCCATGAGGTTACGGGTTCAAATCCCTGGCTTCCCTCAGTGGGTTAAGGATCTGGGGTTGCCACAAGCTGCTGCCTATGTTTCCGATGCCGTTAGAATCTGGCGTGGCTGTGGCTGTCGAGGATTGAGACTGTGCCCGTCCTTTGTTTCAGACCCTCCCAAGACTCCTTTTGATTATAGCAGTGGCTCAGAGGTTGGGTGTGTGGGGCCAAGAAGTGGGTGGGGGAAGTTGGGGGGGTGGTGGGAAGAGAATACTAGAATATGTCTAATTTTTGTCTTTTTTGGTTTCTTTTTGTGTGTAAATGTTTACGAACTATTACTTGTAAATAAATATTTATTTACTGGGGTTTGGGCTGAAAACTTATTTTTAAGTGATGTGCTGTCAAGACTGTATAGAGAAGTCCAGTGTTCCAGCCTTCCCAGCCTCATTGTCCAACATCCCCTGCCTAATGCCCCAACCAAGAGTTTGCTGTTCCATTGTATTCCAGGAAAAGTCCTTCCATCTAGTCTCTTTGATTTTTTGTTTGTTTTTTTACCTCCTTTCCCCTGGGATGACACTTACTCCCCCATCTCCCATCTCCATTTTTTTTTTTTTTTCCTCTTTAGGGCTGTACCCGAGGCACATGGAGGGTCCCAGGCTAGGGGTCCAATCAGAGCTGTAGCTGACAGCCTACATCACAGCCACAGCAACACAGGATCCGAGCCATGTCTTCGACCTACACCACCACTCACTGCAACGCTGGATCTTAATCCACTGAGCAAGGCCAGGAATGGAACCCACAACCTCATGGTTCCTAGGCAGATTTGTTTCCACTGCGCCATGATGGGAACTCCCCCCATCTCCATTTTTGCATGCCAGATTCCTGCTCTGCTTTAGGACTTTTGCGTATCTCCAAAATGGATTAACTATCCCCAAAGCCCAGATCATCCACTCTGGAGATAATTCCTAAGGTTCCCACAGCTGTATATACTGGTTTCATTCAGGCATACCAATTCGCCCTTCCTCCCAGCCTCTTCAGATATATACCCCACCTGAGAACAGTTTCACTTCAACTAAAATTTCCTGAGTACCTAATGCGTGTCCAGCACAATACTAGAGGATTATGGAATTGGTAGCTCATGACCCTTGCCCACAAAATGCTAAAGGTAGCAAGGTAGTGATCACCACCACCCTTCCTACTTCTCCTTTCTTATATTGGTGATATCACCTTTCCTGACATTCAGGTAGGAAACTCAGAAGTTGTATTTTGGCTTCTCCTCATCTTTCATCCAATATTTAATTACTGGCCAAATGAAACAAAATGGGGAGGGGGTTGTCATTCATATTGCTTGGGCTATTTGTGAGGTGAATTCAAGAAAAGGTCCAGGAGGAGTTCCTGTCGTGGCACAGTGGAAACGAATCCAACTAGGAACGATGAGGTTGTGGGTTCAATCCCTGGCCTCGCTCAGTAGGTTAAGGATCCGGTATTGCTGTGAGCTGTGGTGTAGGTCGCAAACGGATCTGGTGGTGCTGTGGCTCTGGCGTAGGCCAGTGGCTGCAGCCCCGATTAGACCCCTAAACTGGGAACCTCCATAAGCCGAGGGTTCGGCCCTAAAAAGACAAAAGACCAGAAAAAAAGAAAGAAAAGGTCCAGGAGTTCCCGTCGTGGCTCAGCAGAGACAAATCCGACTAGGAACCATGAGGTTGCGGGTTCAACCCCTGGCCTTGCTCAGTGGATTAAGGAACAGGCATTGCAGTGAACTGTGGTGTAGGTTGCAGACTGGCTCGGATCCAGCGTTGCTGTAGCTATGGTGTAGGCTGGCACATGTAACTCCAATTCCATCCCTAGCCTGGGAACCTCCATATGCTGAGGGTGCGGCCCTTACAAAAAAGAAAAGGTCCAAAGTCTTGGGTTTGGCATTCAGGACCCTTCAGGATCTGACTTCCTCACACCTCGTTTCTCACCAACCTGCACTCAACCTCCTGGTGTTCTCAGCCACCCAGAATTGCTCTCGTGCTTCCAAACTCTGTAGAAGCCTTTTCTTCTCTGCCTGTACTGATCCCATCTACTTGCTACCTTCCCACGGTCTCCCAGGCGAATGCTTAATCCGTCCGCATCTTTTATGGCAGTTTTTGGTGAAAGGTTCCCAAATTCCTGAGCATTTACTAGGCCTCTGTTGAGGTCCCAGCAGTCCTGTTATGTATCGATTCCTATCACAAAATTTGTTAACTGTTGTCCGGCGACCCCCTCCACTGTACCATGCCTAGGGCCCCGTGTCTGCGTGGGTGTGCAAGGATGTCGGTGACCTGTCTGCCTCGCCAGCAAACATCAGGAAACTACAATTCCCAGAACCTCAACGTAACTGCGCCTGCACCATTGCTATGGTGACCACAGGCGCCCGCTAGGATTCTTGCGCTTTGCGTCATTCGTGATGCTACGTTGAGGGAGCGTAGGTACCTCCTCTCTGTCCGTCCTTTATCTTCTTCTTCCCTTGACCTGCGGTCCTCTACTTCGTGAAAGTGTAGTTTCACAGCAGAATCAAATAATTTTATGGGCAGAGACGCAAGCCGTTCACGTTCTTCCATTCTAGATTCGGGAAGCCTAGGCTCGGAGACCGGGTGGAACACGACTAGGCGTTCGTCGCTGCGTGGCGGCCATCTGTTCTCCCGCAACAAAGCCTTGTTCCCTTCTTCAAAGTTTGAAAGGGTGGCTCGATGTTAAACGAAGGCCCCCGTCCCCACTCCTCCGAAAATTAGCCTCAGCCGCTGCGTGAGGTAGTTTAACAACCCCCCCTTCCCACCGCCCCGGGTCTCCATTCTCGGGACTTCTGTATTCGACGTATAGGATTTCCTCGTGTTTACAAGTCTCAGTCATAACCTGAGAATAGCTTTAACGCTACCCTTCTACAGATAGGCCATCTATAAATACGCATATTGGGAACTTTAGGCCTGTGTCAGATACCATTGTCACGCAGATTTGAATAAACTGGGTAACCCGAGGATCCTAGCACATTTGGGGAAGGCAGTGAGAGTTTAGAAACTTAACCCTACCTTTACCCCACGCCCCCACAAAAGCCCAGAGGTATATTAAGCTGAAAGAGAAAGTAATGGATCCCAAGGCCTGAAATATAATGGAAATCAGAGTGATTGCTTAAAAAAGAACTTGCTGTTTGGGAGTAGATAAAATAGCAAGTTGAAGATGCAACAGAACCAAAGAATCACTGAAGCAAACAAGTGCCAGGCTTATGGTGGTAGGGGTAACCTAATGTAAACACTCCATCCCTAGAATTATACTCCCCTCATTCTGTGTAAGGTCTCTTGACTTTAATTAGGCTTCCCAAATGGTACACAAAGAAGACACACTCTAAAGCCAATGGGGCAGGCTACTGCACCTGACATTTCTTACCATTAACTCACTGGAGTCTGGCTTTATAGATCAATATAGCTTTACTAGTGAGTCAACCTTCCTGAGTACAGATCAGGATTATTAAACTACCTTGAGAAAAGCTGCCAAGAGTGGCCTTTTCAAGGAAACACTCTGCTCTGTCAGGGTGCACAGAATTCTTATCAAAGCAAGTTTTATCACATTTCTGCCCAGTGACTAGGATAAAGACTGCATCTTTCTTACCCTGGCTGCAAGGAGACAACCTGCAGAAGGCTTCAAGCTATCTCATCTGAGGGTTGAGAGTTTCAGATAGTGTGCTGACTACTGCGAAAGGGGTGGAGGAGCCACATAATTCCTTTAGTCACTCATTTAAGAGCCAAGAATAGGAGTTCCCACTGTGGCACAGCGGGTTAAGGATCCAGCATTGTCTCTTCAGCAGCGCTGGTTCAGTCTCCAGCCTGGTGCAGTGGTTTAAGGATCTGGCTTTGCTGTAGCTGTGGCATGGATTGCAGCTGTGGCTCAGATTGGATCCCTGGACTGGGAACTCACGTATGCTGTGTGAGGGGGACCAAAAAAAAAAAAAAAAAAGAATAGACAATAGCTCAAGAGCTCAGTGTGGTAGAAGAGTCATGTAGACACACAAATGCATCACACAACTTTATAAAGGCATGAAATGAATAGCTAAAATAGTGTGTAAGAAGTACACCTTCCTCAGAAAGCTTTTCCTTACCATCCAATTTAGGTATCAGGTATCATTCCCATCTTATTTTCTTCGCTTTTAAATTTTGGATTAAATTGTTTACTAGTTTGCCTATCTTGCCTCACAAGACTGTAAGCACCATAGATGCAGTGGCCTTAACTGTCCAGCTCAGTGTTATATTCCTAGTGCTCAGAAAAGCACTTGGCAACAGTAGGTGTTCAATAAACATGCATCAAATGACGATCTTTTTGCTGCCTTCAAGAAGGGAGCAGAAAGACAAGTGCCACTAGAGTAGGCCATCTGTCAAGTGAGAAGGGATTTAATTCCAGGCATAAGAAAATTAGGAGCACCATGAAAAATGGACAGTTTGAGAGGAAAATTTAGTAATCCATGCAAGTGCTAACCAGAACCTTTAAGAATAAGTAGACTTGGAGTTCTCTGGTGGCTCAGTGGGCTAAGGATCTGGTACTGTCATTGCTGTGGTGCAGGTTCAATCCTTGGCCAGGGAATTTCTGCCTGCCATGGGTGCAGTCCAAAAAAAAAAAAAAAGAGATGCAGGAGTTCCTGTTGTGGCTCAGTGGTAACAAACTCAACTAGTATTCATAAGGATGTGGGTTCAATTGCTGGCCTCACTCAGTGGGTTAAATATTCAGCACTGCTGTGAGCTGTGGCGTAGGTTACAGACACAGCTTGGATCTGGCATTGCTGTAGCTGTGGTGTAGGCTGGCAGCTACATCTCCAATAGCCTGGGAACTTCCATATGCCTTAGGTGCCACCCTAAAAAGATCAAAAAAAAAAAAAGTGTATTTAAGAGATTCTGTGAAAAATAAAACCCATCAAGAGCAATAGAATTGGGCTGGATTAGTTCAATAAGGGGCACAGCCAAGCCAAACCAAAAGAAAAAGGATCTTTGAAAATGTGCCTATGGTAGTGTGCCATGCTCTTCTTAGCCAGGTGAAGCCAGAGCCATGTTTAATTACCCTCCTCAGTCAATGTTCAGGCTTTTATCTCCAACTAGACAAAAAAAAAACAAAGGCCCTTAACTGGTCAATCTGTCCCTTGTTTGGTATTTGCCCTTGTCTTCTACTTGCCCAAGTTAGTTTCCCCAAAACTCTTTGGATGCCTACAGAGGAAGGGTCAAACTCCTGGTAGTCAAGGCCCTTCATTATCTAGCCCCTACCTACTACCTAGCTTCGATTTCTTGTCCCACCATCTACACAAGTATTCTACTCTAGCTGAAACAAGAACGTTGTCCCTGTACACCACCACCGATTTCCCACCACGCAGCCCTTACTTATTTCAAGCCCCCATTCCTACTGTTGCCTGAGCTCTATTCACCCTTTGAAACCTCACTTCAACTTGACCACCCTGAATGAAGCCTTCTCTGATCCCTACTCCCACTTAGAACCATCTCTTCTTTTCCTTGGCCCACCACCCGTTCCATTCACACAACACTTAGCAAATTTTACCTGGCCTATTTAAATTCCTGGCTAGACTGAGTCCCTTCTCAGAGGTCAAGATCTGCCTGACTAAATATTTAATTCTGAGTTAGATACCAAGGATTTAAGACAGACTAGGGCTACTTAACAGAACTTGTAGGGCTTTTAAATCTCATGTGTCTATCTACTACAAATAAAGAACTCTGAAGGCTTGCTGAATGACTGAAAAACACTCAAAGCCAATATAAACATGTCTTTCCCTACTTTTCTCCCATTAATATGAAGGCATACTGAGTATCATGCTTCAGGAAATGTGGGTCAACCTACTGCTAGGACCATCTAAAATATAGCTGAGTTCCAGTGTGGCTCAGCTGGTTAAGTATCTATCCAGTGTTGGCGCTGAAGTGGCTCTGGCTGCTTCTGTGGTGCAGTTTTTGTTTTGTCTTTTTAGGGCTATACCTGTGGCATATGACCTATGGCTTATGTTAGACATGGCCACAGCAATGCCAGATCCAAGCCACGTCTGTGACCCACAACACAGCTCACAGCAACACCCGATCCCTAACCCACTGAGTGGAGCCAGGGATCAAACCTGCATCCTCATGGATACTAGTTGGGTTCATTACCACTGAGTCACGACGGGAACTCCTGTGGGGCAGGTTTGATCATTGGCCTGGGAACTTCCACATGCCACAGGCACGGCCAAAAAATAATGTTGAAATATAGGAGTTCCTGCTAGGGTTCAACCACATCTGAGGCTTCTCTGCAGCACCAGGACACAGGTTTGTTCCCCAGCCTGGCACAGCAGGCTAAAGGATCCAGCACTGTCGCAGGTGTGGCATAGGTTGATCCCTGGCCTGGGAACTCCATATGCTGCAAGGTAGCCAAAAAAGGCAGTGGGGGTGGAAAGTTGAAATATAGAAATCTTAAAATCATAAAAAGGCTAAGTAATGAGAAATCAATGAACCAAAATCTAACAAACCAAAGCCAAAATCTGAGAACCCAGAGAGCGTGGAACTCAAAGCTGCTCTTTCTCTTCAGGCATCTGCCCATCTGGAAAATGTGGAAAAAGCCACTGGCTGCCTGAGCTACACTTTTAGGTGTCTCATGGACTGAAGGGGACAAAAATCAAAATGGAAGCCCAGCTAAAGGTGGGAACCTCCTACCACAGACACCTTAAACTGAGATTCCAAAGTTTACACTTTTAACATATGGGTGAAACAAAAGTAAACCAGTCCTCACATGGACCTGACACTTGGCTGTGTGTCCTCTGGATGATGCAGGGAACCTCCATCTTCAACCTCAAGTAAGGTTTGGTAATATCCTAGACATAGGCAACCAGATACCCTTCCTAGATGTAAATGCCTCATCCTTGTCCTAGTTACTCCTACAAATCATTTTTCAAATATTCTGTCCAGCTCACAGATACCCTGGCACATAAAGAGATGACACTATAAACAATCAGTAAAAACAAAGGACCAATGAAGAATACAGATACTGAAATTCCAAAGTTCCACACCCTTCCCACACTGAACTTGATAATCATTAATATGGAAGTGTGGTTAGGGGATGGGACCTAGAGACTTTTCTCTTGTTAAACTTGTTTTCTCTCTTAACGTGTCATCATTCCAGGGTCCAGGTTTAACTGTAGCTTCAAAGCTACACACACCTGAAGGTGTTTTCAAGGAAAGACTCACCAGGGTAGCAGAGACGTCACTGTTCTTTAATATCATTTAACAAACCCATGCTAACTTCTGATAAAATTCTCACACCCACTTCTCAAGATTAAATGTGCTGAGGACAAAATAACTGGTCATTCTAAACAGCATGTGCTCCCTGTCCTCATCCTAGAGAAGCACTGCTCTAAAAAGCTCACTAGCTTTTCCTGTAAGATACTTTCAGTCTACATCAGTAAGCAGAGGAATTTTTCATTGCACCTTAACCCGAGGCATGACTCACCTGTGGCGATGCTCCAGGTGTGCCTTGTTTGCGAGCTTTCTTAATGTCCATCAGTGCTCCAGTATATGGGCCCACACACTTTTCTGCAAAGGGCTAGAGAGTATTTTCAACTCTGTGGTTCATAGTGTGTCTGTCTCTAGACTGCAGTGTGAAAGCAGCCACAGAGGCAAATAGGTGTGGCAGTGTTCCAGCATAACTTTATCTACAAAAAACAGGCCAGTTTGCTGACCCCTGCTAAGTAACAAAATACAGATTCACTGAAAGGCATTACTTAATTCATTTGTCATTCACCTTTTATTTTTTTAGTCAAACACTTAAGTACAAATGCTACTAAGAGAATGTAAGCTTTGATGTTAACAAGGGGCTATCCATTCTGGAAAGGTGAGAATCACTGCTGCCGAAGGAAAAGGTTTTGGTCTACAGATCTAATAAAGACCACTGTGAAGAAACCTGCTAGTATTTTCAAGCGTATATTCAGTCCCAAACTGTGCTAAATACTTTCTTTACATGGATTATTTAGTTCATCTCACATTTGAAAACAAAACCCAATGATGTACATACAATTGACCCTCACTTCACAGATAAGGACACTATGGCTCAGCAAGTTCATGGAGTTCCCATAGTGGCACAGTGGAAATGAATCTGACTAGGAATCATAAGGTTGTGGGTTTGATTCCTGGCCTTGCTCAGCAGGTTAACGATCCGGCATTGTTGTGGCTGTGGGATAGGCCGGCAGCTATAGCTCCAATTAGACCCCTAGCCTGGGAATCTCCACAAGCTGTGGGAATAGGCTGTGGGTGCGGCCCTAAAAAGCCAAAAAAGAAAAAAAAAGAAAGTTCAGTAGCTTGGCAAGGCTCACATAGCTAATTAGTGGCAGAGCAGACTTAGCTCCAAGGCTGCAAACATACAAAGGCCATTAAGACAGTAGCCAACCAATCCTCCCTGGTGGGCAGAGATCTACCATGTATGGAAGCTTGGCCAAGTTCTCCTTGGGAGCTATGACTGCCTCATAAACTGCAATCTCCGCTGTCCTCCTCTAACCTAGGAATGGACACTAAAGGTGAAAACTTTACTAAAAGATAGCAAATGGAATTAAAACCAAGAATTTTTAACTAGTTCACTAGATGTGGTTCTTCTGAGACCACATATCTTGGCCCATCCTTACAGGTTTCTATAGGTTGACTTTTTCCTGGGTCATGACCTAATTCCAAGGGACAAAGACACTTGACTACCTAGGAATGCCCCTAAGTTCAAGGCCTAGAAGTCAAGATCTAGGGAAAAGCCCCTTTCACTAGTTTAAGGCTTACTTTCGAGTCCCCATTTTCTGACTTGGGAGTCATCTTCTTTGCATAAAACATTAAACAAACATGTCTAATCCCTTTTGAGGAGGTTCCAAAACCCAGCCATGGTGGTATGGTCTTACCCTGTGGCCTGAAGGGCAACCATATCATAATACAATAGTCTAACTACACTGGGTGTGGTGAGAAGGTATCTGTCATTTTCCTTATAGAAACCTACTCCACTTCCCAATCAGAAGCCATTGAGTAGGAGTGGGGCTGACACTTGCAGTAGTGAGTGAGAACATCTCACTGATTCTATAACAAGACTTCAGTGAGGCACTGTCCCCTAATCCTGGCCCTTCACTTCAGGACTTTTGATGCCCCCATAGCTGTCCTTCCCTTGTTTTGGTGTGACTATCCCTCTGTAAGGCCACTCCCATTATAGACTCTGCTATGTTCCTCTTCTAGACACAAGTGACTACCCTGGAAAAAGAAGAGATGAAACAAACTGCCCTTCAAATAAGAGGTAAAAATAATTCTTTAATTATTAAAAGATCACTGCTGCGCTTTAAAAAGTCTTTAAATCTTATATGTGATGTTGAACTGGGGAAATGGGTATATAGCAGCCTCACATAAATTACTTGAATAAACATTATCACAGTATTAAGAAGGCAAGGTAAACAAATAGCTTAAGTATTTTATTTGTTTGCAACTAAGCTTGTTAACACTATATAATGAAAATGTACAAAGAATAATGTTGCAGTTTTTGGTTAGATTTAAGTCAAAGACATTCATTAATAAGGAATCTTCGAATGTGAATATTCCAGAAATTTCTCTAAGCCATCTGATCAGGACAATTGTCTCTGAATATTACCTTACTTTGGAAGGTACTGGCATACATTTGAATTAAACTCAGAGTTTTTCAAAATAAGCCCTAATTAAAAAAACTACTCTATATTCAAACTAAAACAATTTTAATAGAACTTTTCTTTCCAGAAACAATAATAAAGGAAACAAGGCATTTTGTAAAATGTGGTCCTGAACAAGTCACAGTAAAAAATAAATGTATACTTAACTTCCACCTCCTCAAAACAGAGGCTACTTTCTGTTCCTCAACCTTGGAAACAAGGTAAAGAACAGTCTGTAAGCAACTTCAGGCAGGGGGTTGCCAAAACAAAGCTCAAGCAGTTGAACATGGACACCTCTTAAAAGAATTTGGGGGAACCTGACCAAAGGATCCAAATTCTATTTTTAATAACTGGTACAAAGGTTAAGTGGCTCCTCCCAAGTAGCAGTGTCTCTGGGGCCTGGCCCAGCCCCGTGCTCACCTGTTATGCTCCCAAGCATAACCCTGATGCTCCCGCTCCAGAAGACTTTTTCTTCTTAGAGGTTCAGTGTCCCGGGAGCTCCTTGTGTGAATGAGGTGAGCACAGACTCCATGTGGGTATTTTAAGGCTTGGAGTCAAAGTAGTTTTCTAACACGGCTAGGCAGAGTCATGTATCAAATGGCCTATCTCTGGTTTGTTCTAACAACTTACCACGCATTTGTAGACCTAGGACCACAGACCTTTGCTATGTCATCATAATCACATCTAATGTCCATCCTAACTTATGATTCATGTTCTGTGCCTGGAAACAGTCCCTGTATTTAACAATAATACCTACACATTAAACAATCCACTGTTACAACTTATATGGTCACAAAACATTAATGATCTTCTGTAGACCAAGCAAATGTTTTTAACCATAATTGTCGTGCATCAAATTCACAGCCAGAATCCCCAAGATCAAAAAAATTTGCACGATACAAATAATAACTTAAAATACACATACATACATATACACACACTCTCACACACACTTCTTACAGAACTGTGCTTGGGGAAACTCCATTTGTTGAGTGCCACTGAGGGCATATTTTGCTAAACTGCTGCTCCAGGTATTTTTGTTTGGAAAATCTATCACAGTAGGGCACAGCTGTTTATTAGATGAGCAGAAAAGAAAGATATGCTTGTGGCAACCAGAAAGTTTTAAGGTCTTTCAAGTTGTATAAAATGGACCTGCAGAAACGTTTAAGTGTTCTCAGGATGCAAAGTTGGAGCTGAAATGTGATATCAAACCAGTTGCAAAAAGTGTACAGCAGCCATCTCTTGAGGTCAAACCTGGTACCCAGATATGCAAGAAAGCTTCAGGACACATCTATAAATTAGGAATAAAAAACAAAAGAGTATAAGAATACTATTTAACATGAACTAACGGTAAATGTGAGAAACAGTATGGAGGATATGAATCACCACTCAAGAAGTCCTAAATTCACAAGAATTTTAAAAACCTGACTCACATTCAGTTTACATATATACCTATAATTTAGGTTTTGAATAGCTGGTAGTTGCAAGATGTTCAGAATTAAATTAATGACTAAGGAGTTCCTGCTGTGGCACAACAGGATTGGCAGTGCTTATGGAACAATTGGACGCAAGTTTGATCCCTGGCCTGACACAGGGGGTTAAGGATCCAGCATTGCCGCAGCTGTGGCATAGTTTGCAATTGCCGCTTGAATCTGATCCCTGGCCTGAGAACTCCATATGTTGCAGTGCAGCCAGGAAACAAAATAAATAAATAAAAATGTCCTAAAAAGAAAAGAAATAAACCAACAATTGAAAAATACCTTTTTGGAGTTCCCTTCATGGTGTAGTGGAAACGAATCCGACTAGGAACCATGAGGTTTCAGGTTTGATCCCTGACCTCGCTCTGTGGGTTAAGGATCTGGCATTGCCATGACTGTGGTGTAGGCCAACAGCTATAGCTCTGATTAGACCCTTAGCCTGGGAACCTCCATATGCCGCTAGTGCCGCCCTAAAGAGCAAAAAAAGAAAAAGAAAAAAAAAAGAAAAAGAAAATACCTTTCCAAGGAAAAAGCCAGGTAATAAACAAACTGGCACCAAAATCAGACTATCTGGGTTTCAATCCCTGAACCACTAGCTACATGAGCCTGGACAAATTATTTAACTTCTTTAAGTGCTATCCTTACCTATAAAATGGGACTAACAATAGTTCCTCCCCCATAGGGTAACTGTGGATAAAATAAATTTCCTGAGGATTTAAAGGGCTTATTAGCACAGTGTCAGGCATATAAGTATTCTTTAAATGTTATTTATTTTAGAGTTCCCACTGTGGCTCAGCAGGTTACAAACCCGACCAGTACCCATGAGGATGCAGATTCGATCGCTGGCCTCGCTCAGTGGGTTAAGGAGCTGGCATTGCTGTAAGCTGCAGTGTAAGTTGCAGATGCAGCCCAGATCCAGCACTGCTGTGGCTGTGGTGTAGGCCAGCAGCTGTAGCTCCAATTCGAACCCTAGTCTGGTAACTTCCATATGTGACAGATGCATCCCTAAAACAAAAAGTTATCTATTTTACTTCACTGGGGCTTTTTACTCTCAGGAGACAAGGTACTCAGTGTCAAAAATCTTGCTCTTGGAAATTAAAAAATTCAGTGAAAAACTTGGCAATACTTACAGCTTGTAGGCCTTGTCCCATATCGTCGCATAATCTGATCATGTGTGAATTTCACAAAAGATTCATATTGTTCTGTGAGGGGAAAGACAGTATATACTACCCCCAGAAACTCTCCCCTGGTTTTTCAAGAATCAAGTGTCAGGATCACAACCAGCTTCCCAATTTATATTATCCACTCAGGCCCTCCTTATAATGGGTCACTCTGAGATCTGTTCCTTTTTCGTAGGTCCCAAAGCCAAATCCCTGGCTCCTAGGTTTGATTGCTGATCATCTCTAGCATTCTCCTAATAATCACGCCTGCTGTAACTCCATCTCCCACTAATGACTTCCCAGGACAGAGAGCTGTGCTCACTACTACAAGCCAGCAAATTTTAGTTTTCTCTATTGACACGAAGCTTGAAAGCTCTTTTCTGCAATTCTATCCTTGCTGTAAGTTTCAACATACGCAATGAGTCATAGAGGTGGGATGGCTAGAAAGCTAAAAAAAATGCCATACAACCCAAATGCAGACAGTTCCACAGAAGAATCTTCTGAAGGGAAACTCAGTAGAAAGACAGAAGGTAGTCTGACATCCATGAACACAGAAGTGACTTAGAGCCAGCTAGTCTAAATAATCTTGGGGTCAGGGTAGAAGAGGGGAATGACACACTATACAGCTTATTCTTATAACACACAATATTGGAGTTCCTGTCGTGGCTCAGCAGTTAACCAATCTGACTAGCATCCACGAGGACAAAGGTTCAATCCTGGGCCTTGCTCAGTGGGCTAAGGATCCGGCATTGCCATGACTGTGGTGTAGGCCAGCAGCTACAGCTCCGATTAGACCCCCTAGCCTGGGAACCTCCATATGCCGCTGGTTCGGCCCTAAAAAGCAAATAAAACACTCCCACAGTATTAGTGTATCAAAGGATCAAAAAAGTTCTACTATAAAGAAACCCATTTAACTCTGTTAACCCAACAGTTCTCAAATTGAAAGCCAATCTATTAACATTCTGTGGTGTGGGTCACCAGATGAGGAAACAGTACTGTTACAGGAAGTTGCTGCCTAAAAATCTGACTGAACAGGTACTCCATTCTATCCCTGATTTAGATCTCTTCCTTTCACAAAAGGCTCTAATTACTGCCATCACTAATCACTCTCTTTGTTCTAGCCTGAGCTGTGCTTTTCAGACTTTAAAGCACCTCTAAATCACAGGATGCCTGACTTGACTCCCACGAGGAAGTATGAATATGTTGACTATACTCTGCTCCTCCCAGACACCTGTTGGGAGGTTAGCAGGATCCCAACCACCTGTTTATCCACCAGCTACCCTGAATAACCTACTCAATGCCTTTATTCAGATGGAAAATTCTTAAAAGAAAAACTTGGCTCATCTTGTTTCTGAAATGTAAATGAGAAAGTCCTTCTGTAGGATGTATACATAAAATGTTTAGAATCCAAAAGAGAAACATAGTACTTACAATTCATTAAAACTTCTTCATGAAGTCTTAAGCTTTTTCTAAGTTACTATTTACTTAACTGGGGTTAATCCTTACTGAACCCTATCAACAACGGCATAGCCACGGCCTCGGCCTACCTGCTAGTTTGGTATTGAGGATTTGCTCATACTCCTCCCGAATTTTATCTTCATAGTCTTTTAAGAGACGCTCACATATTATCCCAACCTGTCGGAGGGTAAAGGTGGGCTGGTCCTTCTTCATCCAGGAGGAACCTGGCCAAAAGACAAATCTAGTTTATATAATACATTCTAGCTCTATGGTTCTGAATTAGTAACTATGCAAAACCCTAGGATATAAAAGCTGTTTTTTAATAAAATATTTTCCAGAGTTCCCGTCAAGGCTTAGTGGTTAACGAATCCTGGCCTCGCTCAGTGGGTTAAGGATCTGGCGTTGCCATGTGCTGTGGTATAGGTTGCAGATGCGGCTCAGATCCAGAGTTGCTGTGGCTGTGGTGCAGGCCAGCAGCTGTAGCTCTGATTCAACCCCTAGCCTGGGGAACCTCCATATGCTGCAGATGTGGCCCTAAAAAGACTATATATATATATATATATATATATATACACACACACACACACACACATATATTTTCCACTATTCTACATGGAATAATTCCACCAATTTTTCTGAGATTCTGACATTTGTTTTACAAAGCAAGGCCAAAAGTAAACTGAGAAGGAGGAAAAGTGTATCTAGGTGTGCTATCTGATACACACACAGAAAAACAGTTCTGCTGACCTAACAATCTGAGCCCATGTTCACCTGGTAACGGACAATAACCAAAATGTTAAAGCTGATATAAAGCTTCTAGTCTGGATTAGAGAAAGCAGATTCACAGTATGAGAGCTACCTATATCCTTGAAGATCATTTAGACCTATTTAATCAAGATGGTGGATCATAATTAACAACAAAAATATACATATTTTGCTTTAATTCTGGGGTAGGGCTTGGTGATTTTGATAAGAAATAGGAGTTTGACACTTAGGAGACTAAGTGACTTATCCAATATAAAAAACCATTAGCCAAGTCATTGCCGTATGAATGAAGGAGATAATTAGGCACAGCATGTCTCATCCTTTGTCCCTTTTGAAACTAGGTTGAGAAAAATGCAATGTTTGTAAAATTATAGCTGGAAACCAAAATATCCACTGAGATGCCAGAAAACATGGAAATTAGCTTCCTGATCATGATAAAAAACAGTAGCTCCATTGGTGGCCCAGTTCTGTTTTACTCAAAGCTCAGCCTGGTATCTGTTTCTTCAGCCGTCTTAGTCTACAAACCAGTTAATACCCTGAAACAAATCATTTCTTGCTTATATCAATTTTTTTCTCTACAAATGAAACCCGCAAAACATCTAGCCAGTAATTATTTGTAATTGTTTCTCTACCCTTAACATATTTCATTACTTCAAAATGATATTACTAAAATCCCAAGAGAATGCTAAGGAGACATTTGCTAGATATAACCACTGAAAGATCTCTCACTTATGTATGTGCAACAGCAATGAATCAGAAAGGGTTTTGTTCCCTAAGCCAAGACCTTTGGGTTATGACAATTAAAAAAAAAATTATTTGGGGAGTTCCCACGTGGCACAATGGGTTAATGGTCTGGCTTCTCTCTCTGGAGGCGAAGATTCAATCCTCAGCCTGATGCACTGGGTTTAGGATCTGGTGTTGTTGCAGCTGTGGAGCAGGTTGCAGCTTCTGCTTGGATTTGATCCCTGGCCTGGGAACTTTCGCATGCCATGGGCATGGCCCAGAACAAAAAAATTATTTGAGCTGAAGTTCACATAAAATGAATCATTTTACTTTTTTTTTTTTGGTCTTTTTGCTATTTCTTGGGCCGCTCCCACGGCATATGGAGGTTCCCAGGCTAGGGGTCGAATCGGAGCTGTAGCCACCGGCCTACACCAGAGCCACAGCAACTCGGGATCCGAGCCGCGTCTGCAACCTACACCACAGCTCACGGCAACGCCAGATCGTTAACCCACTGAGCAAGGGCAGGGACCAAACCCGCAACCTCATGGTTCCTAGTCGGATTCGTTAACCACTGCGCCATGACGGGAACTCCCCATTTTACTTATTTTTAATTATTTTTTATTTTTTGCTTTTTAGGGCAGCACCTGCAGCATATGGAAGTTCCCAGACCAGGGGTCAAATCATCCGAGCTATAGCTGCCGGCTATAGCTGTGGCCACAGCCACAGCCACAGCCACAAGAGATCCAAGCCATGTCTGTGACCTACGCCACAGGCTCACAGCAATGACTGATCACTGACCCACTGAGCAAGAACCAGGGATCAAACCCGCAATCTCATGGATACTAGTCAGATTTGTTTCCAAAATGAATCATTTTAAAAGCGAACAATTCATGGCATTTAGCATAGTCACAGTGTTGTACAACCACCACCTCTATCTAGTTTCAAAATACTTCCACCACTCCAAAGTAACACCCCTTACCCATTAAGCAGTTTTTCCCCATACCCCACTCCCCTAGCTCCTGGTCAATGTCAGTTTGTGTTCCGTAAGAGGACAAGTTTTAACCAGGGTGATTTTTAATTCTTAGAACTGTTATAAAGTAGAATATTCTATGAGGAAATAAACTCTTTTACTGTTAAAGCAGACAGAGTTCACCACAGTGGCAATATTTGAGCCTTGGTCTGTTGACTATTTGTAGGGATATGGCAGGCAAGACTTGTGGCTGAACTATTTTTGAGCACATCCCTTCTGACCACCTGTCAATGTTATGGAGCAAGGCTTCTCCACTGATGGAAACGTTACATAGTGCTAATACAACAATTACATGTGGCTACTAAGCATTTGGAATTTGGCTAATGCAACTGAGAATTACATTAAAATTTTATTAAATCGAAGTATTTTAACATTAAATAGCTACATATGGCTAGTGCCTATGGTGGTATTAGATATTGCAGTTATACAAAATATTCTTAAATGGGATGGACAGATGCCCAATTAAATCTAAGGTTTTTTGTAATTTCATGACTATGGTTTTAAAAGTACCTGTAAGGAGTAATACAATACACACACTTTACCAATTTTATTACTTTAGATGAAATCAATTCTGGTTTAGGAAACTATCATTTTAATTACCATTAACAAACTCTTAAATGGATGTGCACACTAAACCATGCTTACCTGGAGAACTAGGTGCTGTAAGTGCTGAGGAGTGAGGCTGACTTTCCGAAGTACAAGCTTCACTCTGATTAAGAACAACTTCTAAATGTCTCCACCTTTGATAACGACTATATTCTTGTTTTATGTTCTGAAAAATTTGCTCTAGTAAAAAAGAAAAACACTTGAGCATTCACTTTGTGTCATTTCTTCAAGCTTCTTGTCCCTCCTCCCATGTTATGTTAACAAGAAAAGTGTTTATATGGGAATAAACACTCCTATAACCCGCAAAGTCTTTCTTCCTATTGCCATTATTTCAACAATACAGAAGGTAGCTGCTACGTTGGCATAAGCCACCCTTTGCTTGTTTTCCTGTGAGAATGAAGACCAGATTTGCAGTTTGCTGTAGGATTAACTAGGACAACTTAGAGTAACAAACAAACAAAACCATCCTTCACCTAATAAGGTGCTATTTTTTTATCTCCTTTGCGTTGCACAATTTCACAAACTAGGGTATTAGGAATGAGTCTCTTACCACCCAAAGTCTTTTAACAATGAAATTCTTGTCCCATTTGGGATTCAAGATCTTTGGGGAAGAGGACAGCAGAAACTGTACTGTTCACAGCCTGGACATTGACCAAGGGAAGATTATTGCTTGGAATTGATAGTTAGGACTTTAAAAAGGATTTTCTGACTCTTCATACAAGAGGCAATATTTGGCAGCATTCAGAGTACTATTCTGTGTAAAGATAAAAATAAACCAAATTTGCTAATGCTATTAAAGGGAGTCCAGGACCTGCAAATCACTAAACCTTGCAGGCCACTCCTAGGGACAACACAAAATCTGGAAGGATGTGGTTTTGAAGTTCTTTGGATTTTTTTGTGATGTATTCACTTTCCAGATTAATAAGGTCTCCTTATAAAAAAAAAAAAACCAAAAAACAGGTAATTGTATCACTCCCCACACACACACACTATACTGATGTATAGTTCGCTATAATCGTACACACACACACACACACACACACACACACACACACACACACACACACACGTCTTTTGTCTTTTTAGGGCCATACCCGTGGCATATAGAGGTTCCCAGGCTAGGGGTCTAATCAGAGCTACAGCTGCTGGCCTATACCATAACCACTGCAACTCAGGATCCAAGCTGGGTCTGAGACCTACACCACAGCTCACGGCAACGCTGGATCCTTAACCCACTGAGTGAGGGGCCAGGGATCGAACCTGCGTCCTCATGGATGTTAGTTTTGTTAACTGCAGAGCCACAAAGGGAACGCCCTATAACTATATTGTTTAAAATGGGCGAGGGAAGTGTTAATTAATAATGCTATTTTGCTTCTTCCTAGCTATGTGACTATGACCTTGTGAAGTCATTTGGGATCTTCAGTCTAAAACAAATGTTCAGGAGTTCCTGTCGTGGCACAGTGGTTAACGAATCCAACTAGGAACCATGAGGTTTCGGGTTTGATCCCTGCCCTTGCTCAGTGGGTTAACGATCTGGCGTTGCCATGGCTGTGGTGTAGGCCGGTGGCTACAGCTCCAATTAGACCCCTAGCCTGGGAACCTCCATGTGCCGCGGGAGCAGCCCAAGAAATGGCAAAAGGACAAAAAAAAAAAAAAGTGTTAAAACAAATGTTCAATGCTTATACAATAAAGTTGTGAGGATCAACACCAAAAATATTAACAATGCCAAAACAAGTGATGGTACAGCCCAGGGGCTCATATGAACTCAAAGTAGCTCTACACATAGCTAACTCCAGAACACTCAGCCTGAACACTGGAACCATGACGGATTAGCAAAGCTTTCCTTTCAGAATGCTAGGAAGCCCATATTTTAGATTCCTGAATTTATGAAGTCTCTGCTTTATCTTTAAAATGTATTCTTCTCCAAGCACATACTTGCCAGAATCAATACAAGGATGTTAGAAACTGCAAAGACTTGAAACAAGAAAGGACAAGTATGAGGACAATGCTCATGAGAACAGAAGGTCTTTGATAAACTTCTGCCTCCGGTACAGCTAAGTGAACAAATGGAAAGATACAACTTTAAACCTGGTAGAAGTACTAGCAAGTCCAAGAATCTAAGCATAGTATGCACAGGAAAAAAATAAAGTAGCTGTGATTTTCTTCCTAAGAAGGCCACATAAAACATTAAAATGCAAATTTCTTTAACAGCGAATAATTTTAATCTTGCCTCCCGTTATTAGAGTTTGTGCTTCCAGATTTTATCAGACTAAACCCATCCTTAAAATTCTACAATGGTACCTAGCTGCTACAGACTAAATTTAAACTTTTGAGGATGGTATTCCATGCCTTCCAAAACTCAGCCCCAAATTATTTTTCCAGTTCCATTTCCCACTACAACCTTTTCCTTAACCTGTGTTTTTCTGGCCTGCTCAAGCAGTTTTTCTTTGCTTGAACAAGGGCTATCTCTTCCCCAACATTTGTTTTTTTTTTTTTTGTCTTTGCTATTTCTTTGGGCTGCTCCCGCAGCATATGGAGATTCCCAGGCTAGGGGTCGAATCGGAGCTGTAGCCAGCCACTGGCCTACGCCAGAGCCACAGCCACGCGGGATCCAAGCCGCGTCTGCAACCTACACCACAGCTCACCGCAACGCCAGATCGTTAACCCACTGAGCAAGGGCAGGGACCGAACCCGCAACCTCATGGTTCCTAGTCGGATTCGTTAACCACTGCGCCACAATGGGAACTCCTCTTCCCCAACATTTTTAAAGACCCAACTAAAATGCTACCTCTTTCTGGAAGTTATTCTCCATCCCTCAAGTCATGCTCAATTAACTGCTTTGCATCTACATTCACTCCATATTTACAAATATCTCCCAGAGGTCAGCAGGCCCCTTCCATGCCTGGTATCCACCTGGCTCCTTTAAGCAATAAAAGGGTTAATTTTTTTTATAGGCTCTTTCACAAAAAGTGCTATGATGCATATCTTTTTTTTTTTAAGTGACATAAAAACAGGAGTTTCTTGACCATTTCTGAGAGAACTTTACAACTCTTAACAACTAGGATATTATAAAGTCACTGATTTTTAAATTCGTTTATCTATTAATTGGCTTTATTCTATTTGTACAGCAACTAATATTTCCTCCTCATTCTTCCTTTAAATACAGAAAACATCTTTCACTTAAGCCAAAGCATCAATTCACTGCTTCTTTCATGACAGAACTATAATCCAGTCACCATTATGAAACATAAACGATCAATCTTTACAAAGAATATTTTAAATAAATTATTTTCACATAAAATGACCAGGAAATCTAAGCAAAAATTAAATCTTAAGGTAAAAAACCCAGCAACCCCATTTCAGCATTCTGCCATATTGGCTTCCAGATACATTCAAGAGTCACTTATTAAGCGTTTGCTGTATTGTGAACCACCAGAGAATTAGCCTAGAAGATTGTATAGGAAGAAATAAAATCCAATTTTTTACCAAAAAATCCATCAAGATAGATGGGGCAAGTGTTAATTCTATTTTGCAGGAGAGGAGTGATTATTAATATTATTTTTTGCAGATTATTATGTGACTATCCTTGGGTATCTATAGGAGCAGTGAAGAAAAAAAATATATCATTTTGAGAAGACATCTACATCTCCTGCTTTTGAAAGGCTCTTTACAAAGAGCTTTTGCAAACATTATTTCACTCAGTACATAAGGCTTTGTAACATTAAGTGGTCAGGGAATATGAAGTAGAACAGAGTTCCTCATGGGGAAAGGTTAGGTGATGATGGAAGACTTTAAGAAATGACTGTATTTGGATAAGCAAACAGTAGATGAAAACACCGTGATGAAAGCCAAGGATACAGGCACAGCCAAGTGGATAAGGGGGAAAAAAAGTAAAGGCATGATTTGAAAAAAAAAAAAAAGTATAAAAGACTGACTAGGTAAGAAATGGTTATAGTTGATAGAACCTTTGAATGTCAGGATAAAGAGGAGGTAAACATGAGTAAGAATACACGCCTCGGAGAGAGCCTTGCTGGCAAATGCAGGGATCTGGCGTGAGAGGATGAGGGCCAGATAGCTGCATTGTGAATATGCAAAGGGAGGAGGAAATAATGGCTAAAGACACTGGTAACTGAAATGTGTTAAGTAAAGAATGATTTTAAGGCAGTCCCCAGGTTTTGCTAACGCTAGAGAAAGTACGCAAAAAAGAAATGACTTTGCCAAAGTCCAGTTTTGAGCACCCCCCCTATTTCCGGGAACCCTTTTGAAAACTGCTAAATATTCGTTCTGATGCACTTTCCCCTCTACTCCTGCACAATAGTTAGGGGTTTTTTTCCTTCTTCTTCTTCTTTTTTACTTTATTGGGACACCAGTCTCCCCTTTCCTCGGCCATTGTGGAATCCCTTATTGAAGGAGAGAATCTCTCTGTTCCGGATAGTTAAATTCTTGCTTCCGGAACTTTAGTATGTTTAAGGATTCTCAAATTCTAGCTAACGACCTACAGATCTCAAGCCACATATAGTACAAGACAATAGCCATACAATAAAAGAACGTGGCCAGTCTCTTAGAAACAGGTTGAAATCGGATTCCGCGACTTCGGCGGCGGCCTGTGGTCCCTGAAGACTTCTGGTTCTCCCTGCAAGCGACCCAACAGCGCTGCACAGCACGCACTCAGGCCCCTTCCCCGTAACCCGCCCCCAACCCCCACACCCTCAAGGCCGGGTTCGTGAGCAGAATCCAATTTTCCACGGCCCACTGGATCTGCAGGGCGTCTCAGTGCAGGAGCGGAGGCAGGAGGGGCTTCGGGGACCGGCAGGCCCCCAGCGGTCGGGGTTACTCCCATCTTCCTCCTGCTGCCCACCCCTCTAGGCTCTCCAGCTCCAGGAAAACCGAAAACTGACACTGTGGCCCCACTACCCCTCCCGGCTGTCTCCCATCCCCGGAAGCGACCAGGCCCAGGGGCACCCCAGTTCCCTTTTCTCAGGGCAAAGAAGGGGTCCGCGAGTGAATTAGCCTAGCGTCCATGACCTTCCTCCCCATCCCCCCAAATGCCTGGGCCTGGCTTCCTGCCAAACCCGCAGCGTAGGTTACCCGGGGTTGGAAGGCGCCGCTCGCTGCCGGGAGGGGCGGGCTGCTGCAGAGTCGGCAGCTGGGTCTGGGTCTGAAGCAGCGGCGGCGGTGGTTCGGCGTCCGGGGGCCTGAGGCCCGGAGTGGGGCCGGGGAGAGGGGCGCAGCGCCGACGCTTCGGGGAGCCCGGGCTCAGCAGCGCCGCTTCGAACTCCATGGGCCGCTTCAACGTCGCCCCGCACGCCATGCCGCGGAGGGACCAGGAACCGCGAGCCGACGCGGCTGTAACTGCGGCCCAACCTCCGGCTCCTCAGCGGAGCTTGCAAGCCTAGCCGGCTCCAATGGCGCCTCCAGCACCCGGCAGCCGTGATGGCCCCGCCTCCTGTGACGTCACAGGCATTCGCCACCACTCAGCGGAGGGGAGGAAGCCGGACGAGGGCCGCTCTGGGAAGCCAGTCAGCAAGGTTCCGGCCCGCGGTGCCCCCTGCTGAGGAAATGGAACGGTCTGGGCGGAGAGATTGGTCACCAAGCAACCTCGGGAAGGCCCCCACCCCCGCCTCTGCCGCTCCGGTGGTCCCATCCTCCCCCCACCTTCCTGAGCTCTAGAGCCGAATGGCCCCTTAGGTTTTCGCACCTGCGCGCACGGGCCTGGGGGGGAGGGGAGAGCTGGGAGGAGCCTCTCGTGAGGTGGTGGGGGTAGGTGTCTCCCGGCCCGATAACTTCCTTACATCCAGGCCGCTCTTGTCCTCGTGATAAGAGGAAAGGTGATTCGGAAAGGTCTGCAAGGGCATTTTCCCAAGTCCGGAAGGTCTTCACCAGAACTGAGGATCTGAGGATGGAGTGGGAAATCCACCAACCCCATGGAAATATGTGCAAATTGTGTGTGTGTGTGTGTGTGAATGTATTTGGGGGTAGATGACCCATGTCTTTATTAGCTCATCAGGGTGGTCTGTTACTCAAAATAGTTAAACAGAAAACAATCTTCTGGCTTAAATCATCCAAGAATGATGCCAGAGTTAAGAACTTCAGCTGGTATCTGAATTAACAGTCTCTCCATCCTACCCGGCAGCCCAGGTGCTCAGGTCTATCTGAATTCTTTACAGCAGTGCTAGCTGTAAAGTGCTTTTGATATTCTGGAAAGATAAATAGGTAACAGGAGGATTTTGCTTTCAGGGGCTGTATGTGCGTGTATATTACTGGGAATCAGGTCAAATGCTTTGAAGAGATCATCAAAGGGATCCGTCCTCCAAAAAAAACTAAAACCTTTATATAACTCTTCTTATATATTAAATAATGGCCATGACTCCTGGGATCTGTCTACCTAAACTTATCTCTGGGATTTTCCAAAACAGTCCAAATTTCAGATACTCTCTTCTAATAATAGACCTCATGCCAGATAGGTGGGTGCCCCAATATTTGAGTTGGAGAATGTCCCATTCTTTGTCCCTCTTCTGTTGCTTTTCTCTTTCCTCCAATTTCTCCAAATTTTATTAAGGTCCAAACATTGATTAAGTTTTTGCATTTATCTTTGAAAAGTAGCAGAAATAATTCTAAAATGATTGAGAATACCAAATGTTAAGTTTATTTTATACCAATTCTTTTCTACAAGGACATAAAGAAGGTTTACAATAGGCTAAAAAACTAGAAATAGAACATCAGGGCCAAAGAAAAGGAGACCACTTCTTCTGGGGTTAAACGTGCCTGAATTTGAAATTTAATTCTCGGTTTCCTGGCTGCCAAGGCAAAAATGAAAACACAGTACATGTTGAGTAGATCTTGTCATCTGAAAGGAATCAATTCATCAGAGGAGACAGACCATAGTTGTTTTTTTCATAACACTACATTCAAAGGTACTTTCTCATGTGACTTTATTAGAAACCAATGAATGGGAGTTCCCTTCGTGGCGCAGTGGTTAACGAATCCAACTAGGAACCATGAGGTTGTGGGTTCGGTCCCTGCCCTTGCTCAGTGGGTTAACGATCTGGCGTTGCCGTGAGCTGTGGTGTAGGTTGCAGATGCGGCTCGGATCCCGAGTTGCTGTGGATCTGGCGTAGGCCGGTGGCTACAGCTCCGATTGGACCCCTGGCCTGGGAACCTCCGTATGCCGTGGGAGCGGCCCAAGAAATAGCAACAACAACAACAACAACAACAAACAAAAAAAAAGACAAAAGAAACCAATGAATGATGTAATAAAGTAATTAGGAAGGTTTGAACAAATGCAAACGCACTGTTTAAATGGACATTTCTTGTTATGTCCAATAAAAGCCAAGGACGTAAGAGCAACCTAGGGATGGTTATTTTATAAGGGGCTTGTCTAATATGGTCCAAGCAAATTGCTTTCTTGTGGTTTAAAATGGCCCAAAGTTAGAGCTTAGAAGGTTTGAAAATTGTGTCCCTGGGTCATCATTCTAAATAGCACTTCTTCTAGCCAGGGTTTTACTAAGTGCTTTGATAGTCACTGTCTTCTCCGTGATCCCTTTTTTTTTTTTTTTTTTTTTTTAGCGCCACACCTGCAGCATAGAGGTTCCCAGGTTAGGGGTCCAATCGGAAATACAGCCTACACCATAGCCGTAGCCAGATCCAAGCTTCGTCTGCAACCTATACCACAGCTCTGGCAACGCCAGATCCTCAACCCACTGAGCGAGGCCAGGAATTGAACTAGTATCATGGATACTAGTCAGGTTTGTTAACCACTGAGTCACGACAGAAACTCCTGTGATCCTTTAAACTTTGATCATGAGTTATAATATTGGTGTTTTAAAACAGGAAGTTATAATTCGTTTACATATTTGACTGTACTTCAAAACTGTAAATTCCTTGAGAATAATAACCAGGCCTCATTAATTTATGTTTCCCCATCCTGGGCACAGTGTTTGAATACATTAGGGGTGGGCACAGAATAAATATTGTTCAAGTGAATAAATGGTCATTATTTCAGTCCCTGGAAGCTGATAGTCCACATTGCTGAATGAGGGTGGATTCAGATGATTCAGAAACCAAACAAGTAGGTGGTATATCTTATTATAAGCTGCAGTTGACAGTGGCCCAACCACAGACAAGTACTTGAGGGAAGCAGATGAGCTGTTCTGACTGCTGCGTAGTATGATGTCTCCTTATGAGGTCACCACAGTCCAGGTCTGCTTTGCTTTGCCTATGCAGACATTTGATCCATCACACACGTACACATACATTATGAATTGCCTTCCATGTACTAGGCACTGTGGTATGTATCATGGTTGAAGATACTATGGTACAAAAAGAAATACGGGAGTTCCCATTGTGGCTCAGTGGTAACGAATCTGACTAATATCCACAAGGATGTGTGTTCCATCCCTGGCCCCACTCAATGGTTTAAGGATCCGGGTTGCTGTGAGCTGCAGTGTAGGTCTCAGACAAGGTTTAGATCTGGCATTGCTGTGGTTGTGGCTTAGGCTGGCAGCTACATCTCCAATTCCATCCCTAGCCTGGAAACTTCCGTATGCTGCAGGTGGGGCCCTAAAAAGAAAAAAAAAGAGAGAGAGATGGTTCCTGCCTTCCTAGGGCTTCTAGTCTGTTAGAGATGGCAGACATTAAATCATAATGATAGAAAATATATTATTATTATTATTATTAGTCTTTTTAGGGCTGCATCCAGGGCATATGGAAGTTTCCAGGCTAGCAGTCGAATCAGACCTGAGCTGCTGGCCACAGCCACAACCATAACAATGCAGGATCTGAGCTGCATCTGTGATCTACGCTGCAGCTCAGGGCAGCTGGATCCTTTAACCCACTGAACAAGGCCAGGGATCAAAGCCACATCCTCATGGATACTAGTCTGATTCTTAACCCGCTGAGCCACCACGGGAACTCCAACAAATGTATAATCACAAAACTGTGACAAATACTGTGAAGAAAAAGACAAAATATTATAAGAGTGCTGCGGAGATTTTAACCTGTCTTGGAGAACAATGAAGACTTCTCTGAAGAGACATTTGGGATAGGAATTAACTAAGCAAAGAGAAAATGGAACATCCCAAACCAAGGGGATGGTAGGTTCGATGTCAAGTTAACGTGTTTGAAGAATCAAAAGAAGCTTCCAGTGGCTGTGGGACAGAGCAGGAATGCAGAGTGAGGGGAGAAAAAAACTGATGTGGAAAGCAGGAGCCTGATCATTTAATGCCTGTAGGCGCTGAGATTTTTTACCTTGATCTTAAGAACAGTGGGAAGCCACTTCAGGGATTACGGTGACCACAAAAGAGTTTACATATGATTTACAGAGTTCCCGTTGTGGCTCAGCAGGTTATGAACCTGACTAGTATCCATGACGATGAGGGCTTAATCCCGGACCTCGCTCTGTGAGTTAAGGATCCGGCGTTGCCATGAGCTTCGGTGTAGTTTGCAGATGTGGCTCAGATCCTGCATTGCTGTGGCTGTGGTGTAAGCTGGCAGCTGCAGGTCCAATTCAACCCTTAGCCTGTGTGTGTGTGTGTGTGTGTGTGTGTGTGTGTGTGTGTGTGTGTGTGTGATTTGTGTGTATGATTTGTGTTTGAAAAGATTCTAGGCTTTCTAGGCTGTTGTTTGGAGAACAGGTTGGAGGGTGGATAGAGGAGGTTAATAAAGAGGTTATTGTATCTGTCCAGATGCATGCCTTGCAGTATTAGTTTTATAATACTACAAGGAAGCTCCCAGCACACACAGATTCTTTCATATCCCCACCTGACGATGTTTCTATGATAGTTTACCTTGTGGAAGCTCAGCAATAGTTCCAAGGCTCTGTTTACTAGTGCCAGTGTGTTTTTTTGTTTGTTTGTTTGTTTGCTTTTTAAGACTGCACCCGTGGTATATGGAGGTTCCCAGGCTAGGGGTCCAATCGGAGCTACAGCTGCTGGCCTACACCACAGCCACAGCAGCATCAGATCTGAGCCACGTCTGTGACCTATACGACAGCTCATGGCAACGCCAGATCCTTAACTCACGGAGCGAGGCCAGGGATCAAACCCTCAGAGTTCCCAGTTGGATTCATTTCCGCTGCACTGTGATGGGAACTCCACTGGTGCCAGTGTTATCAAACAAAGTTCCTGGGAGGTCAAACAAACTGAAACACCTGAGTTTAGAGCAGAGAAAGGTTTATTTCAAGGCCAAGTGAGAAGAATGGGTGGTTCATGCTCAAAAAACCTGAACTCCCCAATGGTTTAGGGGGAAAAGGTTTTATAGGCAAAATTTGGGGTGAGGGGCTAGAGGGTGTGTGTGACTTTCTTCTGGTTGGTTGGTGGTGAGGTAGCAGGGTGGTGCTCCAGGAATCTTGTGCTCAGCCTGAAGTTACCATCCTCCACCTGGATGGGGGGCTTAGTTCTGCAGAAGAGCTCAAAAATACTGTTATGTGTATTCCTTGAGGAAGAACCAGGACCCTGCCTCAAGGCTGCACTGTTGTTTCTTTTTTTGGGGGGGGAGAGAGGTCTCTTTTTTTTTTTAGGGCCACGCCCATGGCATATGGAAGTTCCCAGGCTAGGGGTCGAATCAGAGCTGCAGCTGCCAGCCTATACTACAGCCGCAGCAACACCAGATCCAACCCACGTCTGTGACCTACACCACAGCTCATGACAATGCCGGATCCTTAACCCACTGGGTGGGGCCAGGGGTCAAACTTGAGTCCTCTTGAATACTAGTAGGGTTCATTAGTGCTGAGCCACAACAGAAACTCCTGCACTGTTGTTTGTTGATTGCTCCTCCCATGTTTCTGCATTGTCTCCCTTCCCTGAGTGGCAACTGTTTGAACTTGCCCTTTGGAATTCATGGAAGGTCAAGAAGTCTGAATGAAGCCTCTTTCCTACAAACAAGAAGTGGGGGGGCACAGAAAGGCTTTGTACCCAGATATCTCACAGGGTCTTTCTCAGAAAGGATTTGCACCTGGGTGCCCCACAGGGTCCTGCTCAGTTTCTCCAGCATTTGTCTGACCCAGGAGCATGATTAGGGGTGGGAATGAAAGGATAGAAGGATACCATCTTCTTTGACATTCTGGGATTCTTTGCCCAAATTTTTCAAAGGAGTGGTCTATATTGGCTATCCCCCATCCACCATCCATCAATCCACACCAATCTGATTTCACCCTTCCCATTCCACTAAAACAGGTAACACACCAATGATCTCCATGCTATGGAAAGAAGTAGATGGACATGAGCCAAGTTTAGAAGATAAAATGAACACATCTTGGTGAGGATTAGCTACGGAGGTAAGAAAGAAAGACTCAAATGTGACTCCTAGACTTCTGGCTTTCTCACCACCGTTTTCTTTCTTTTCTTCTTTCTTTTTTTTTTTTTTTTGGTCTTTTTGCTATTTCTTGGGCTGCTCCCTCGGCATATGGAGGTTCCCAGGCTATGGGTCGAATGGGAGCTATAGCCACCGGTCTACGCCAGAGCCACAGCAACACGGGATCCGAGCTGCATCTGCAACCTACACCACAGCTCATGACAACGCCGGATTGTTAACCCACTGAGCAAGGGCAGGGACCGAACCCGCAACCTCATGGTTCCTAGTCAGATTCGTTAACCACTGCGCCACGATGGGAACTCCTTTTTTTTTTTGTCTTTTTCTAGGGCTGCTCCTGTGGCCTATGGAGGTTCCCAGGCTAGGTGTCCAATCAGAGCTGTAGCCGCCAACCTAAACCACAGCTCACGGCAACGCTGGATCCTTAACCCACTGAGCAAGGCCAGGGATCGAACCCGAAATCTCATGGTTCCTAGTCGAATTTGTTAACCACTGTGCCACGATGGGTACTCCTCACCACTGTTTTCTGAGAAAGATTTCATTTGGGTGAGAATTAGACTGGGAGGAAGGTATAAGTGTGGTTTTGGAAATGTTGAGTTAGAGGTTTCTTTACAGCAGTACTTGGAAGCTAGAAGGGGAGTTGTGGCTGCAGGACTGGTGGGGAAAATGACAGTGGAGGTGATGGCAGAAAGTGCCTTTAAATTTCAAAGTTGCTGGATCAGTGTGAAAACCAGGAGCTGGAGGCTCCAGGAGGAATTGCTACACCCCAGTGTATAGTTTGCTTCTAGCTTTTTTTGGCCCACACATGGAATTTCCTGGACCAGGGTCAAACCCATGCCATGGCAGTGACAATGCAGAATCTTTAACCTGGTGAGCCACAAGGGAACTCCGAGCTTCTGGATTTGTATATACTCCATAATGACATGAATAGTGCAAGGTGTCTTTGGAAAAGAATGCAACCTGCTATAAAATCTGCAAATTCTGAACCTGGGGGAATTTGGTCAGTTGGACAAAGAATCGGGTGGTGAGATTTCCCTGGGATCTACACCACCATCAACTCTCACCAGTGGTTTGAAATTGTCCAGCCAATGATGGAAGCACTACTTAGAGAGGCAACCTGGAGGCAAGCATATACCTCCATCATTGCAGACCATTTCACAGCCTTTGTTGGACTTCCCGTGAAAGAGGCCATGAAAGGTATGCTAGAGCAAGGATGTCAAGCTGACTCCACCACAAGGACGGGTTAAGAACCGGATTAGTATCCATGAGGATATGGGTTCAATCCCTGGCCTTGCTCAGTGGGTTAGGGATCTGGCATTGCCGCAAGCCGTGGTGTAGGTCACAGATGCAGCTCAGATCCGGCATTGCTGTGACTGTGGTGTAGGCCGGTGGCTGCAGCTCCAATTTGACCCCTGGCCTGAGAACCTCCATATGCTGCAGAAGCAGCCCTAAAAAGGAAAAAGAAAAAAAAAGGAGGGCAAAGGACTTGAATAGACATATCTCCAAAGAATGTATATGAATGATCAATAAGCACATAAAAAGATGTTCATTAGGGAAATGCAAATCAAAACTACAATGAGATAACACCTCACACTCATTAAGGTGGCCACTGTAAAAAATAGAATATAATAAATGTTAATGAGTATGTAGAGGAATTAGAACTCTATGCACTATTGCTAGGAATATAAAATGATATAGCAATTGAGGAAAACAGTATGGCAGATGCTCAAAAAGTTAAAAACAGAATTACCATATGATCCAGCAATTCCACTTCTGAGTATACCCTCAAAATAATTAAAAGCAGGATCTTGAAGAAATATTCATGCACTCATATTCATAGCAGCATTTTTCACAATGGCTAGAACATGGAAACAACCCAAGTGTTCACTGACTGATAAATGGATAAGCAAAATGTAGTATATACAAACAATGAAATGTTTTTCAGCCTTCAGAGGGAAGAAAATTCTGCAATATGCTACAGCAGCATGTGGGTATTATGCTATGTGAAAGAAGCCAGTCACAAAAAGACAAATACTGTAAGATTCCACTTATATGAGGTACTTAAGACTAGTCAAATAATAGAGATAAAAAGTAGAATAGTAATAGCCAAGGGCTGGGGGGAAGGAGGAAATGGGGAGTTACTGCTTAAAGGAGGTCGTTTTAGTTTTCCAAGACTTTTGAGGATGGATGGTGGTGATGGTTGCATAGCAATGTGAATGTACTTAATGTCACTTCATCACTCAACTGTACACGTAAAAATGGTTACAGTGGTAAATTGTGTTATGTGTACTTTGCCATAACAAAAAAGGAAAGAAAAAAACACTCTAGGAACCAAGTTGGGGGTCTACAAAGCCCAGTTCTGGGTAGACATCTTATAAAAGAAAAGCACTGGAATATATTTACCAGGATGTTTCTTGCTGCATGGTTCATGATGGCCAACCTGGGATTAAAGAGAATGTTCAGGAGTTCCCGTCATGGCGCAGTGGTTAACGAACCCGACTAGGAACCATGAGGTTGCGGGTTCGGTCCCTGCCCTTGCTCAGTGGGTTAACGATCCAGCGTTGCCGTGAGCTGTGGTGTAGGTTGCAGACGCGGCTCGGATCCTGTGTTGCTGTGGCTCTGGCGTAGGCCGGCGGCTACAGCTCCGATTGGACCCCTAGCCTGGGAACCTCCATATGCCGAGGGAGTGGCCCAAGAAATAGCAAAAAGACCAAAAAAAAAAAAAAGAGAGAATGTTCATCATTCAAGCCGTGACCATTCAAGCTGTGAAGTATGGTACATTTAAAGCAGCTATTAGGATAGCTCAGGAGAATGCAAATTCACATGGTAGGATTTTTAAAAAGGAAACTAAAGTATGGAGAATTTATGTAAGTCATCTGAGATCACATGGCTCATAAAGAGTTAGGGCCAGGATTCAAAAAGTCTGGGTTAAAGTCCATGAAGTCAGCCACCTATACTGTGTTACTTCTGAAGGGGAATGAAGAGAAAGTTGGTGGAGGCTGATAAATGAAAGGGAGAAAAAGAGAGAGCTAAATACCATGAATTATTAAAGGAGGAGTTCCCACCGTGGCACAATGGGATTGGCAGCATCTGGAGTGCTGGAACACAGGGGCAGGTTCAATCCTGGTCTGGTGTAGGTCGCAACTGTGACTCAGATCTGATCCCTGGGGGGAACTCCATATGCTGTGGGGCAGCCAAAAAAATAAATAAATAAAAATAAAGAATGTTAAAGGAGCATGGAAAAAAGCAGGTAAAAATTATCTGGCAGCAATGTGGTTACCAGAGGTCACTCTGGCTTTGTTGGGTTATAGAAATTGTTGAATCTTGGCAACAGATGCCACAGTGCTTTGGGTCTTCTTACCATCCCCTCCAAGCTGATCCTGTGTCTCTTCTCTGTTGGTGTGGCTCTGACTGTCCCCTGCTGCAGGCTACTGCTGTGCAGCTATTACCATTCCCAGAGATAGGAGGCAGTGGAGGTCTTTCTTCCCTCTGCCATGTAGTAGAGTGATGTGGTTAAAACACAGACCTGGGGACCCAGCAGTTGTGGGTTCAAATCTCAGCTCTGTTATTGACCACTTGGTGTTAGCCTAGTCCAGTTACAACCTCCCTAAGTGTCATTTTGCCCACCTGTGAAATGAACATATATCACTGATTATTGTCAGAATGAACTGAGATAATGCATCGCAAATGCTTGGCACAGCTCTTACTGATAAAGTTCGAAAACTTCCCTTGGTTCTGGTGGTTTTCCTTTTCCTTATATTTCAGGGTTGCTCTTTGCCACAATCTTTCTTTCCAGCATTTGCTATGGAATTCCCACAGAGAAAGAAGGTGGGCAATGAGCCAACTGTTTTGCTTATGTATCTTCTAAGACAATTTTGAAAAATTGTGTACTCCTGTGTATATGTTTAAGTTGCCATTTAGCATTTTTTTGTCTTTTTAGGGCTGCACCTGTGGCATATGGATGTTCCCAGGCTAGGGGTCAAATCTGAGCTGTAGCCGCTGGCCTACGCTACAACCAAGCAACACAGGATCCGAGCCGTGTCTGCAAACTACACCACAATTCACAGCAACGCCAGATCCTTAACCCACTGAATGAGGCCAGGGATCGAACCCACACCCTCATAGTTCCTAGTCGGATTCATTTCCGCTGCGTCACAACAGCAGCCCTGCTATTTACATTTTTTTTCACTCTAAGATTAAATATTGCAAAGGATAGGATTTTCAACATATTGCAATTATCAACATTTTAAACGTAAAGAACTATTATATAACTCTTTTGAATATACTGAGTAGACTCTCAACACTATGAAGTGGTACAGAATCAGAGTTTTGACCAATAAGGGCTTGACCAAGCTAAACCTATCCATTTTTTGGAAGTATAGCTGATTTACAATATTATGTTAATTTCTGCTGTACAGCAGAGTGATTTAGTTGCATATATTCTTTTCCAATATGGCTTTCATAGGATATTGTATATATTTCTCTGTGCTGTACAGTAGGACACCTTGTTGTTTATCCATTCTATATATAATAGTTTGCATCTGCTAACCTCACACTTCTACTCCATCCGTCCCCCATCTCACCTTTGCCCTGATGACAACCACAAGTCTGTTTTCTATGTCTGTGAGTCTGTTTCTGTTTCATAATAAGTTTATCTGTTTCGTAGACAAGTGACATCCAGGAGAAAGAAGAAATCAAGAGGGAGATAGGAGAATAGGGAGGAGTTCCCATTGTGGCGCAGAGGAAACGAATCCGACTGGGAATCGTGAGGTTGCAGGTTCGATCCCTGGCCTCACTCAGTGGGTTAAGAATCTGGCATTGCTGTGAGCGGTGGTGTAGGTCGCAGGTGTGGCTCAGATCTGGCATTGTTGTGGCTCTGGCGTAGGCAGGAGGCAACAGCTCTGTTTAGACCCCTAGCCTGGTAACCGCCACATGCTATGGGTGAGGCCCTAAAAAGACAAAAGACAAAAAAAAGAAAAAAAAGAAAAAAAGACTATGTTGCCTGTCTACAGAACAGAAACAGACTCACAGACATGGAGAACAGACTCGTGGTTGCCAAGAGGTGGGGGAGGGAGAGGGATGGACTGGGAGTTTGGGGTTAGTAGATGCAAACTATTGCATTCATTAAGAACGGATAAGGAATGAGGGTCTACTGTATAGCACAGGGAACTATATCCAATCTCTTGTGATAGAACATGATGGAAGATAACATGAGAAAAAGAATGTAGAAATAGGTATGACTGGGTCACTTCTCTGTACAGCCGAAATTGACATTGTAAATCAACTATACTTTAATAAAAAATTTTTAAAAATAAAAATAGATTGGAACAAAAAAAAAAAAAAAATGATCCGGCGTTGCTGTGAGCTGTGGTGTAGGTCGCAGACACGGCTCGGATCCCGCGTTGCTGTGGTTCTGGCGTAGGCCGGTGGCTACAGCTCCGATTCAACCCCTAGCCTGGGAACCTCCATATGCCAGGGGAGCGGCCCAAGAAATAGCAACAACAACAACAACAACAAAGACAAAAGACAAAAAAAAAATAGATTGGAAAAAATAGTCTATTTTGTGCTCTATATATGTGAAACAAAAAGGGAGAAAAAACATTTACATATCCATAGATTATCTTTGGAATGATAAACAGGAAACTGGTGAAAGTCAATGATTCTTGGGAGGAAAACTGGGGGATTGGAGAATAGAGACAGGTGAGAGGTTTACTTTCCATTGTATACTGTTAACAATGCTTGAGTTTTTTCCTATGTGACTGTATTGCCTATTAGAAATAATTTAGAAATAATTTAGGAGTTACTGTCATGGTGCAGTGGTTAACGAATCCGACTAGGAACCATGAGGTTGCGGGTTCGGTCCCTGCCCTTGCTCAGTGGGTTAATGATCTGGCGTTGCCGTGAACTGTGGTATAGGTCACAGACGCAGCTCGGATCCCGCGTTGCTGTGGCTCTGGTGTAGGCCGGTGGCTGGCTACAGCTCCGATTAGACCCCTAGCCTGGGAACGTCCATATGCCGAGGGAGCGGCCCAAGAAATGGCAAAAAGACAAAATAATAATAATAATAATAATAATTTAGGAGTTCCCGTCATGGCTCAGTGGTTAACGAACCCGACTAGGGTCCAAGAGGACATAGGTTTGATCCCTGACCTCACTCAGTGGGTTAATGATCCGGCGTTGCTATGAGCTGTGGTGTAGGTCACAGATGCAGCTCAGATCCCGAGTTGCTGTTGCTCTGGTGTAGGCCGGTGGCTATAGCTCCAATTCAAGCCCTAGCCTGGGAACCTCCATATGCCGCAGAATCAGTCCTAAAATGACAAAAAGACAAAATAATAGTAATAATTTAAAATTTTTTCAAGTGTACAGCAAAGTGATTCAGTTATACATATATACATTCTTTCTCAGATTCTTTTCCACTATATGTTTTTTGGTTTTTTTCTCTTTTGTCCTTTTTAGGGCCACACCTGTGGCATATGGAGGTTCCCAGGCTAGGGGTCTAATCGGAGCTGTAGCCACCAGCCTATGCCACAGCCACAGCAACGCCAGATTCAAGCCGTGTCTGCAACCTACACCGCAGCTCATGGCAATGCCAGATCCTTAATCCACTGAGCAAGGCCAGGGATCGAACCCTCAACCTCATGGTTCCTAGTCAGATTCATTTCCACTGCACCGCGACAGGAATGCCCACTATATGTCATTGCAAGATATTGAGGCGTTCCTTGGTGGAGGAGCAGATTAAGGATCTGGTGTTGTCACTGCTGTGGCTTGGGTCCCTGCTGTGGTACAGGTTTCATCCCTGGCCCAAGAACTTCTGCATGCCTTGGGTGTGGCCAAAAAACAAGCAAAAAAACCCGTAGATACAGAATATATTTCCCTGTGCTCTACAGTGAATCCTTGTGGTTTACCTATTTTGTATATGGCATTTTGTATATGTCTATCCCATACTCCTAATTTATCTCTCGCTCTCCTTTCGTAGGTGGTGGATGCAGCTTCGATGTGGTGTTGCTGTGGCTGTGGCATAGACCCTGGCTGCAGCTCAGATTCTACTCCTAGCCCGGGACCGTCCATATGTGGCAGGTGTGGCTGTAAATAGAAAAAAAAAAAAAAAGAAAGAAAAGAAAACAAAGTTACAGTTACCAAAGTGGAAAAGGGGGGAAAGGATAAATTAGGAGTATGAAATTAACAGATATACCACTCTATACAAAATAGATATAAGAGTTCCCACCGTACTTCAGTGGGTGAAGAATCCTACTGCAGCAAGTTGGGTTGTTGTGGAGGTGGGTTAAATCTCCAGCTTGGTACAGTGGGTTAGAGGACTGGGCATATCTGCAGCTGCAGCATAGGTCATAACTGTAGCTCTGATTCAATCCCTGTCCCTGGAACTTCCATGTGCCTCAGGTGTGGCCCTAAAAAAAAAAAAAAAAAAAAAAGTAAAACAATAAGGATTTACTGTTTAACACAGGGAATTACATTCAAAATCTTCTAATAACTTATCATGGAAAAGAATGTGAAAAAAATTTACGTATATAACTGAATCACTTTGCTGTACCCCTAAAACTAACACAGTATTCTAAACTAACAATATTTTTTGTCTTTTTTTTTAGGGCCATGCCCGTGGCTTATGGAGGTTTCCAGGCTAGGGGGTGAATCAGAGCTGTAGCCCCAGGCCTACACCACAGCAGTGCCTGATCCAAGCTGCGTCTGCCACCTACACCACAGCTCACAGCAATGCCGGATCCTGAACCCACTGAGCGAGGCCGGGAATCGAACCTGCATTGTCATGGATGCTAGTCAGATTCGTTTCCACTGAGCCATGACAGGAACTCCTAAACTAACAATATTTTAATAACATTTTTTAAATGGGCTTACAAGAAGAGAAAATTTGGACACAGACATGTCCAGAAGGAAAATACAGGGAGATGGTGGTCATCTCTAAGCCAAGGAAAGAGCCTCAGGAAAAACAAAAACAAAAACAACGCAAAACTTTACTAACACTTCGATCTCAGACATCTGGCCTCCAGAACTGTGAGAAAATAAATTTCTGTTGTTTAAGCCATTTAGTCAGTGGTATTTTGTTATTAATACAGACATCAATTAATCTTCCATTTAAAGGGGGGAGGGATAAGATGCAACATACATACATATTCCAAGCCCTAATAAAATAGAGTAAGACTGACACATTTCATTGATGTTCATTCATTAACTCATTTTCCTGATGAAGTCACCACATTTACACCTCTAGAAGGTACCATTCACATGATAGCAGGTGTGCCGTGCAGCTCTATATAGAGGTCAGTTCCTTGCAGTTGGTGAATTCCTGGGTTAAAGAATCTGGTCACCCTGGGTTATGGCCACTGAGAGATTTTTTTGTCTAGGATCCTTCAGAGCTGCTCCTTGGGAGGGGGATAGGAGAGAGTTCTTTCACAGAGAATGGTTCTAGTTCAGTGTTGCTCCTTGTACTGGTAAAATAGTTGGGACTGGAGAGGGCCTTAGCGCCCCTATTTTTGTTTTGTTTGTTCCTGTTTTCCTGGCAATACAATTTCCATAAGACTTAAGTTGACTGGTTGTCATTTAACTTCATGTTGGGGGAATTCTATTATTGTTGACTTTTTTTTTTAGGGTCGCATATGGAGGTTCCCAGGCTAGGAGTTGAATCAGAGCTGAAGCTGCCGGCCTATGCCACAGCCACAGCAACACTGAATCTTTTGACCCACTGAGCAAGGCCAGGGATTGGACCTGCATCCTCATGCATAGGAGTTGGTTTCGTTACCGCTGAGCTATGACGGGAACTCCTATTGTCAACTCTTTTGATTATCTATTGCTCTATAAGAAATGCTTCATAAACTTAGTGACTTAAAACAACGACCATACAAACGCGCCCTAAGGTATATGGAATGATTGGCCAATGGGGGCCTGCTGTATAGCATAGAGAACCCTACCCAGTATTCTGTGATAATCTATGCAGGAAAAGAATCTGAGAGAGAATGGATATGTGTATATGTATGACTGGGTCACTTTGTTGTACAGCAGAAATTATCATAGCCTTGTAAATTAACTATATTTCAATAAAACAACAAAAAAAATGAAATGGGGGAGTTCCTGTCGTGGCGCAGTGGTTAACGATTCCAACTAGGAACCATGGGGTTTCGGGTTCGATGCCTGCCCTTGCTCAGTGGGTTAACGATCCAGCGTTGCCATGAGCTGTGGTGTAGGTTGCTGACGAGGCTCGGATCCTGCGTTGCTGTGGCTCTGGCATAGGCTGGTGGCTACGGCTCCGATTCGACCCCTAGCCTAGGAACCTCCATATGCCATGGGAGCGGGCCCAGAGAAATAGCAAAAAGACAAAAAAAAAAAAAGAAAGAAAGAAATGGGGAGTTCCCGTCGTGGCTCAGTGGTTAACAAACCTGACTAGCATCCATGAGGACTTGGGTTTGATCCCTGTCCTTCCTCAGTGGGTTAAGGATCTGGCGTTGCCATGAGCTGTGGTGTAGGTCGAAGACGTGGCTCAGATCCCGAGTTGCTGTGGCTCTGGCGTAGGCTGATAGCTACAGCTCTGATTCGACAACCAGCCTGGGAATTTCTTTTTTTTTTTTTTTGTGATGTTGGGTTATTTATTTTGTGCATCTCTGGCAATAAATGAGATCTCAGTGGTGGTATGGATTTGATCTCTGCAACTGTGCATGGCAAGAGGCCTGGAAAATGACATCCAGATCCTGGTAAGGGGTGCAGAGGACAAAGAGAGCTGGACACCTGGGCTGGCAGAGACATCAAAGCTTAGGAAGGAAGGGGTAAGAGTGCAGCACAAGGGGACAAACCTCCATCTCTTTGCTCCCTCACTTTTCCTTCTTCTCCTGGGGATCCAGCCCCTGGGACCCTGATAGCTTGGGAATTTCTCTATGCCACCGGTGTAGCCCTAAAAGAAAAAAAAAGGACAAAAAAAAAAAAAGAAATGGTAGAAGTTACAACTGACCACAGAAATACAAAAGAGCATAAGAGACAACTCAAAAAAAAAAAAACAAAAAAACAAAAAAACAACTCACCAAAAAACAACCACCATAGCTATTGCTTATCTCACAATTCTGTGAGTTGACTGTGCTCAGCTGGGCAGCTCCTCTCTTCTTGGTCATATTAGCTGGGGCTTCAGCAATTATCCTAGGTTCCAGTGGGCTAGAACATCTGAAGATGGCGCCCTCACCTGACTGGCACTTGGTGCCAGCACTTGGCTGGGAGCTCAACACCTGGGGCTGTTGACCAGAGTTCCTCAGTTATCCTTCACATGGTCTCTCCACAAGGCTTGAGATTCTCACAGCATATGCCAGCTGGGTTCCAAGAGGAAGTGTTCCAAGTACTGGAAAGTAGATGCTATAGATTTCTCACAGCCCTGAATCAAAAGTTAAACAGCATCAGAGTTCCTGCTGTGGCACAGTAGGTTAAGGATCTGACTGCAGCTGCTTGGGTCACTGCAGGGGTGCGGATTCATCACCCAGTGGATTAAGGATCCAGTGTGTCTGCAGCTGTGGCAAAGGTCATAGCTGTGGCTCAGATTTGGTCTCTGGCTGCAGGTGCAGCCATAAAAAAACAACAACAAGTTAAACAGCATCAAGCCCCCCAAATTCTTTCAGTCAAAGCAAATTACAGAGCCAGCCCAGGTTCAAGGGGAAAGGAAATAGATTAACCTCTCAATGGGAACAGTGACAAGAATTTGTAGCCTTCTTTAATTGACCATAGCAACCGATGTTTTGTATATAAAACATATCTGAAAACCTTTGATCAACACTTCGCTGAGTGGACGCAGGATCTGGTGCCAGATTAATCTTGAGTTCTGCCGTTCACCAGCTAGGATCACTTAATCGCTCTATATCTAGGATTTATGCATAAATGTGTATGTGAAACACTTAGGGCAGTGCCCAACACAAAATACGTATTATATAAGTGCTTGTGATTGTTATTAAGGAGGAAACTCAATGATCTTTAAATGAAATAAACATAAGGTAATTAGGTTTATGGACTGGAAAATCTTTTTTTTTTAAATTTTATTTTTTGTCTTTTTGCCTTTTCTAGGGCCACTCCCATGGCATACGGAGGTTCCTAGGCTAGGGGTCGAATCGGAGCTGTAGTCACTGGACTATGCCAGAGCCACAGCAACGCGGGATCCGAGCCGTGTCTGCGATCTACACCACAGCTCATGGTAACGGCGGATCCTTAACTCATTGAGTGAGGCCAGGGATTCGAACCTCAACGAGCCTAGTCAGATTTGTTAACCACTGAGCCACGACAGGAACTCCTGGAAAACATTTTTGAAGGTAACAGACAAAATTCCAAGTTCATTCAGATGAGACAAAAATCTGTGGAGTTAGGAGTTCCCTCCATGGCTCAGTGGTTAACGAACCTGACTAGGATCCATGAGGATTTGGGTTCGATCCCCGGCCTTGCTCAGAGGGTTAAGAATCCAGCATTGCTGTGAGCTGTGGTGTAGGTCGAAAACATGGTTTGAATCCTGCGTGGCTGTGGCTGTGGCTGGTAGCTGTAGCTCTGATTCTACCCTTAGCCACAGGTGTGGCCCTAAAAAGCAAAAGCAAAACAAACAAACAAATCTGTGGAGTTAAAATAAATAAGTGGGTGAGGATCTGAGTAGGTCAGTCAGAACAATCTGAAGCTTCTTCAACCAATGGTCCTCAGTTTTTTACTTCCCTTAATATTTAAGTAATATATTATTTAAGCAAGTGATATAATATTTAATAATAACAATTTAATAATATTTAAGCAAGTGATATAAATGGGAGAATGTTATTAGGGCTCTTCCAGAAAAAAATTATAAAAAATCATTGCAATTGGCCTTGATCTACACTTTTTTTTTGGCTTTTTGGGCCTCACCCTCGGCATATGGAGGTTCCCATGCTAGGTGTCGAATTGGAGCTACAGCTGCTGGCCTACGCCATAGCCACAGCAATGCAGGATCTGAGCTGCATCTGTGACCTACGCCACAGCTCACGGCAACACTGGATCCTTAACCCACTGAAGGAGGCCGGGGACTAAACCCCTAACCTCATGGTTCCTAGTAGGTTTCCACTGCACCACGACGGGAGCTCCTGTACTTAATTTTTAAAAAAAAAAACGCACAAGCACAGAGTTTCCTACAAGGAAGGATTATTAGGCTTAATTTGCTTGCAAACATTGAGGTATTGATAAACTTTAAATTCCTGGGTAACATCTACTGTGTTCTGTTTTGCATGTAACTTGCATACCATGAATCTAGTAAAATTCTTTTTGTTTTGTTCTGTTTTTGGTTTTTGCATCAACTATGAACTTGAAGGATAAGGTTCACATTTGCCCAAAGGTGGTAGGATAGAGACCCCATTTTGCTTATGAATAAACTTTTGATGGAAAGTGAGGGCAGGAGTTCCTGTCATGGCTCAGCTGTTACAAACCCAACTAGTATCCATGAGGATGAGGGTTCGATCCCTGACCTCCCTTAGTGGGTTAAGGATCGGCATTGCCGTGAACTGGCATAGTTTGTAGACTCTGCTCGCATCTGGCATTGCTGTGGCTATGGTGTAGGCCAGCAGGTGCAGCTCTGATTTAACACCTAGCCTGGGAAATTCCATATGCCACTGATGCGGCCTTAAAAAGAAAAAAAAAAGGAGTTCATCTCTGTGGTAGCCTGCCTTCAAGATGGTACCCAATGATCTTCTGTGTGGTGTTTTTTTTTTTTTTTTTTGCTTGTTTTACTTTTTAGGGTCACACCCGAGGCATATGGAGGTTCCCAGGCTAGGGGTCTAATCAGAGCTACAGTTGCTGGCCTATGCCACAACCATTGCAACTCGGGATCTGAGCCAGGTCTTCTGCCTACACCATGGCTCACGGCAATGCTGGAGCCATAACCCACTGAGCAAGGCCAGGGATCAAACCTGCGTCCTCAAGGATACTAGTCACATTAGGTTCCCCTGAGCCACAACAAGAACTAATCTTCTGTATGGTTAAATAACAACGTATTCATGTTCTGTCTGCTCACTGACCCCTAGGTCAGCCAATCTGATCAAAGACTCCTTGGCAACAGGCTCTGTCAACATGAGCTACAAGATGAGTTTTCTCTCGCCTTTTTGAAAGAAAATAAAGTATTTTTTTCACGGAAATAGCTGAAAACTCTGGATAAGAATAGACTCTACAGACAAATAAGAAATGCTGCCAATCTGATATATTAAAGTGAATAGTTTTTCTGTAGGAGTTAATAGCAATGACAGTAGTCTCGGCAAATAATAGAGATCCTAAACATTCTGGATATTGTCCCTTGTTTAATTTCACTAGAGAGGAGTTCCTGTTGTGGTGCAGCAGAAACGAATCTGACTAGGAACCCTGAGGTTGTGGGTTTGATCCCTGGCCTCCCTCAGTGGGTTAAAGATCCAGTGTTGCTGTGGCTGTGGCATGGGCTGGCAGCTGTAGCTCCGTTTAGACCCTAGCCTGGGAAACTCCATATGCCTCGGGTGCAGCCTTAAAAAGCAAATAAATAAATAAATAATTTCGCTAGAGAAGTGTAGGAATCCTTGAAGTTCCCATTGCAGCTCAGCAGTAACGAACCTGACTAATATCAGTGAGGGCTTGGGTCCAATCCCTGGCTTCGCTCAGTGGGTTAAGGATCCAGTGTTGCTGTGAACTGTGATATAGGTCACAGGTGCGGCTTGGATCCTACACTGTTGTGGCTACAGTATAGGCCGGCAGCTACAACTCTGATTCAACCCCCTAGCCTGGGATCTTTCATGCTGTGTGGGTTTGGCCCTAAGAAGCAAAAAAGAAAGCAAAAGCAAAAGCAAAAACAAACCAACAAAAAATTTTAGGAACGCTTGAATTGCCAGAAAACCAACAGCAGGGTAAATGGAAGGATTAGTACATGGGGTGGGCTGCCTGGCTGAGATCGAAGTACTGAATTTCACCAATTGCAAGTTACAGAGATTGCTGAAGGTTTTAATTTGGAACTGCTGCCCTTTCTAAGTTTCTCAGAAGCTTTTTTGTGTAAGATATATATAATATTAAATTTACCGTCCTTAACCATCTTTAAGTATACAATCCAGTGGACTCTCATTGCTTTTGTTTTGTTTGTTTGTTTGTTTTTTGTCTTTTGGCCTTTTCTAGGGCCACTCCCATGGCATATGTAGGTTCCCAGGCTAGGGGTGGAATCAGAGCCGTAGCCACCAGACTATTCCAGAGCCACAGCAACGCGGGATCCGAGCCGTGTCTGCGATCTACACCATAGCTCATGGCAACGCCTGATCCTTAACCCACTGAGCGGGGCCAGGGATCGAACCTGCAACCTCATGGTTCCTAGTCGGATTTGTTAAACACTGAGTCACGGGAACTCCTACTTTCTGCTTCCTTTAGGCTCAGTCTTCCTCCCCTCCATGGCCCATGAAAACACAGATGCTGGATCACTAGGAATCTGTACATACCGCTGGGGCCAATATGTCTCTCACAATCACTTACTCCTATTTTCTCTTAGGAATTCCTCATATTCCAATCAAAGTCAGTAACACATTAAAAAGATTTTCTTTATTTTTTTTCTAGTTTTTTTTTTTTTTTGTCTTTTTGCCATTTCTTGGGCCGCTCCTGCGGCATATGGAGGTTCCCAGGCTAGGGGTCAAATCGGAGCTGTAGCCGCTGGCCTACACCACAGCCACAGCAACGTGGGATCCGAGCCGTGTCTGCAACCTACACCACAGCTCACGGCAATGCCGGATCGTTAACCCACTGAGCAAGGGCAGGGACCGAACCCGCAACCTCATGGTTCCTGGTCCGATTCGTTAACCACTGTGCCATGACGGGAACTCCTTTCCTAGTTTTTAATAGTTCTGCTGTATTAGGTTTTCTGTGGATGGTTGGTCTGTCTTTTTTCATAAACGGTATCTTTTTTTTTTTTTTTGTCTTTTTAGTGCCACACCCTAGCATATGGAGGTTCCCAAGGTCGAATTGGAGCTGTAGCTGCTGGCCTATGCCACAGCCACAGCAACACCAGAACTGAGCCGTGTCTGTGATCTACACCGCAGCTCGCGGCAATGCTGGATACTTAACCTACTGAACGAGGCCAGGGATCGAACCTGTGTCCCCATGGATGCTAGCTAGATTTGTTTCTGCTGAGCCATGACAGGAACTCAATAAACAATATCTTATTAATAATTTGTTTTTCCTTTAGACATGTAATGCTAAAACCCATAAGAAAAGCTAATTTAATAGGATGTGTGTATTTATATATGGCTGCACCTATGACATGCAAAAGTTCCCTGGTCAGGGATCAAACCCGGGGCCATAGTAGTGACAATGCAGGATCCTTAACCCCTAGGCCACTAGGGAACTCCAACTGGGATACTTATTTTTGCAGTTCATCTAACACATTTAGGAAAGACATTGGTATTTGGGGACCACGATCCAGGGAATTTGGAAGAATCCAATGAGTAACTTGTTGCAGCTTAGATTATGCTGCTTTCTGTTAAAGCCCAGCCTGGGGCCTTAGAGCTCCAAGTGCTCACCCTGCACACCTCCAGCCACTCACTGGTAGTTTTACCACCCACTATGGATCAGACAAGAAGCCTCGAGGCCAGAAGCCACAGAGACACGTTCTGACACCTGCTGGTGGCTGAGGGAGCTGTCACCTGGGAAAAGTGGGAATTCATGCTCCCCAATTCAAAAGTCCAACAAATATTCATTGTTTCATACTTTGTGTCAGATTTTGGTCATAATTGTATGGATATAAGGATGACTCAGTGAAGGTTACTGTTTTTTTTGGTGTGTCTTTTTAGGGCTGCACCCTTGGCACATGGAGTTCCCTAGGCTAGGGGTGGAATGGGAACTATAGCTGTCAGCCTACGCCAGAGCCACAGCAATGCCACATCTGAGCCATGTCTGCGACCGACACCTCAGCTCATGGCAAACTCGATCCTTAACCCACTGATCGAGGCCAGGGATTAAACCTTCGCCCTCATGGATGCTAGTCAGATTCCTTTCCACTGAGCCATGACGGGAACTCCAAGGTTACTGTTCTTGAAGAGCTCATCATCCGAGGGCATGCCCTTTAGATGGGAAGGAGAAAGACACATGTGTGTGAGATAATTGAACATATACATTGGTCTCTGCACCCAGTTCCTGGCACAGAGCTCCTAAAACCCTTGCCAGTTCCTAAGTAATAAGGGCGACTCTGAGTAGGCTCCTGGGTAGGGGCTGGTTATGAGAAAGACCCGATGATTAGAAGCTTGAAAATTTCAGCCCTGTCCCCCTGCCCCCAACTTCTCTAGTGAGGACAGAGAGGTTGGAAATGGAATTAGTAACTGATTATGCTTACATGAGTAAGACTCCATAAAATACCAATAGCACTGGATTCTTTTTTGCATTTTAGAGCCACACCTGTGGCATATGGAAGTTCCCAGGGTAGGGGATGAGTCGGAGCTGGAGCTTCTGGCCTGTACCACAGCCACAGCAATGCCAGATCTGAGCCGCAGTCTGCGACCTACACCACAGCTCACAGCAACGCCATATCCTTTAGCCCACTGAGTGAGGCCAGGGATGGAACTCGCACCCTCATGAATACTAATCCAGTTTGTAACCCACTGAGCCACAACCGGAACTCCCAGATAGCACTGGGTTCTGAGAGCTTTCAGATTGGTGGACACAGCCACTTACTGGGAAGGTATGCACACTAACTCCATGAGGACAGATGCTCCTGATCTTGGGACCCTTCCAGACCTCATCCTATATATCTTGACTTGCCTATTTATTTGTCTCCTTTATCATATTTTTTATTAAACTGGTAAATGTGGAGTTCCCATCATGGTGTAGCGGAAACAAATCTGACTAGGAACCATGAGGTTGCAGGTTTGATCCCTGGCCTTGCTCAGTGGGTTAAGATCTGGCATTGCTGTGATCTGTGATGTAGGTCGAAGAGGCAGTTCAGATCTGACGTTTCCGTGGCTGCGGTGTAGGCTAGTAGCTGTAGCGCCAATTGGACCCCTAGCCTGGGAACCTCCATATGCTGCGGGTGTGGCTCTAAAAAGAAAAAAAAAAAAAAACCAAAAAACAAAACTGGTAAATGTCAGTGTTTACCTGAGTTCTGTGAGCCACTCTAGCAAATTAATCAAACCCGAGTACGGGAACGTGGGAATTCTGACCCCTAAACTGGGAACCTCCATATGTCGTGGGTGTGGTCTTAAAAAGACAAAAAAAAAAAAAATAAGAAATAAAAAGGGGTTATTGGGAGTTCCCTGCTGGCTCAGTGAGTTAAGGATTCGGTGTTATCACTGCTGTGGCTCTGATCACTGCTATGGTGCAGGTTCAGTCCCTGGCCTGGGAACTTCTACATACCAGGAGTGCGGCCAAAAAAAAAAAAAAAAAGTGGGGTATGATCTTGGTGAATTCATCACAGTCCAGGATCAGGCTCTGAATTTTGCAAGCTTAGAAACATGAGCTTGATTTCAGAACTGACATGATTTGTAGGGGCTGATTCACATGGCTGGGGTTCAACAGCAATTCATGCATAAATCCTGAATGAGGGTTTATTAATTTAAAAAATGTGTTTAAGGGTGTATCAGCTCTCCCCAGATCTGTTTTTCAAATACCTTTTTGAACCCCAACTCAATGCTAAACCCTGTGCTTGGGTGCTGGGGACACAGAGATAAATTAAATACATGCTTTTCCTTCTAAGAGCTGCCTAAGTTACGTGTGGGATGACTATAGACAAACACCTTCACTCTGAAATCATCTGGCTTGGGAAACCAAATTGCAATTAGAAAGCAGCTTGTTGAGGATGAAATAAGAGCAAGGGAGGCTGGCTGGAGGCTTGATTGCTCAGTGGATCTCTGACAGCCTGAGTCCTACTTTACTTGGTGGGGAGGCTTGAGTACCAGAGTGGACCTGGTACCGCCACTGTCCCTGCACAGTTCCGCCATCCAGCACTGTCACTGTTGGCCTCAGGTGCTCTTTGAATGCCTGTGACTGTCCATCATCACTTTTTTTTTTTTTGGTCTTTTTAGGGCATATGGAAGTTCCCAGGTTAGGGGTAGAATCGATGCTACAGCTGCCGGCCTACACCACAGCCATAGCCACAGCAATGCCTGATCTGAGCCAGACCTATGACCTACAACATAGCTCACGGGAATGCAGATCCTTAACCCACCAAGAAAGGCCAGGGTTCAAACTTGAGTTCTCATGGATACTAGCCAGGTTCTTTACCTCTGAGCCATGATGGGAACTCCTGCCCATGGTCCTTTTGAGTAGGACCATCTTTCTGTAGACACTTCCCATCTTATGTGAAAGCGCCTTCCAGTCTTGGCAGCTGAATGGTGTTGGTGGCATTCCCCAGGAGTCTCGTCCATTTCACATTCCTCTGACTGTCACATAACTCAGGGCAGGACTGCTTGCCCTGGTTTCTCACTCCCTGAGGGCCCCTCAAGCTTGCCTCCTTGTTAACCTGTGTCATTCTGATTGGGTTTTCAACACCCCTCTGTGAGCCTGTGTGTTACTTCCTTTCGTCATGTTTCTCTCTTCCCAATTGTTTTTTCAAACATTTGACAATTTCCTTCCAACCTCTACCCCTCTAACTCCTAACAGGTGAGCTCTCCAGGAGTTTTCTCTTCCTTCCTTCCTTCCTTCCCTCCTTCCCTTTCTTCCTTTCTCTATTTATTTTACTTTCTATTTTTTAAATTACTCAATGAATTTTATCACATTTATAGTTGTACAATGATCATCACAACCAAATTTTACAGCATTTCCATCCCAAACCCTCAGTGCATCCCTCCACCCCCCAACCTGTCTCATTTGGAAACCATAAGTTTTTCAAGGTCTGTGAGTCAGTATCTGTTCTGCAAAGTTCATTGTGTTCTTTTTTTAGTTTCTACCTGTAACTGAGAGCATTTGATGTTGGTGTCTCACTGTCTGACTGACTTCACTTAGCATGATAATTTCGAGGTCCATCCATGTTGCTGCAAAAGCCGTTATTTCTTTCCCTTTTTTTAAAAAAAATCTTTTTAGGGCCACACCCACGGCATATGGAGTTCCCAGGCTAAGGGCCAAATCAGAGTTGTAGCTGCTGGCCTACGCCACAGCCACAGCAATGCCAGATCCAAGTTGTGTCTGAGACCTACATCGAAGCTCATGGCAACATTGGATCCTTAACCCACTGAGCAAAGCCAGGGATTGAACCCACAACCTCATGGTTTCTAGTCAGATTCATTTCTACTCTGCCACAACGGGAACTCCTATTTCTTTCCTTTTAATGGCTGAGTAATATTCCATTGGGTATGTGTACCACATCTTCTTTATACACTCCTCAGTTGATGGACATTTAGGCTGTTTCCATGTCTTGGCTACTGTATACAGTGCTGCAGTGAACACTGGAGTACATGTATCTTTTTGAGTCATGGTTTTCTCTGGATAGATGCCCAGGAGTGGGATTGCTGGATCAAATGGTAATTCTATTTTTAGTTTTCTGAGGAATCTCCATACTGTTTTCCACAGTGATTGCACCAATTTACATTCCCACCAATAGTGTAATAGAGTTCCCTTTTCTCCACACCCTCTCCAGTATTTATTGTTTGTAGACTTTTTGATGATGGCCATTCTGGCCAGTATAAGGTGGTACCTCATAGTGGTTTTGATTTGCATTTCTCTACTAATTAGTGATGTTGAACATCTTTCCATGTGTTTTTTTTGTGGCCATCTGTATGTCTTTTTTGGAGAATTGTCTGTTTAGATCTTCTGCCCATTTATTAATTGGGTTGTTTGTTTTTTTGGTATTGAGCTGCAAAAGGTGTTTAGCCAGGAGTTTTCTATCTAAACATTTTATTAATTTACAAAATGTGTTAGATAGAAAGCAGGGGTGGAGTTCAACGCCCTTAAGCCCCTGATAAAAAGCACACCTACCCCTCTCTAGAGCTTCTTCGTCTTCTTTTTTTCAGCTGTGCAGGTGGCATGCAGAAGTTCCCTGGCCAGGGACTGAACCTGCACCATGGCAGTGACCTGAGCCATGGCAGTGATGATGTTGGATCCTTAACCATTGAGCCACAAGTGAACTCCCTCCTCTGCTTTCATGGCATCTGAGTCTTGGTTTCCTGCTCAATCCCTACAGTAGATGTTGTGCCTCGTGCTACAGACTGAATTGTTTTCCCTCAGGTGTTGAAGCCCTAAGCCGCCATAGGATGGTGCTGGACATGGAGCCTCTGGGGGGTAATTAGGCCATGAGGGTGGAGCCCTCATGATGGGATGAGCGCCCTTCTAAGAAGAGACACCGGAGAGTTTGCTTCTCTCTCTGCTCTCTACCTTGTGAGGCCATGCCAAGAAGGTGGCCATCTGCAAACCAGGAAGAGGGTGTTCACCAGACACTGACCTGCCAGTTCTTTGATCCTGGACTTCCCAGCATCCAGAGCTGTGAAAAATGAATGTTTGTTGTCTAATCTACCCAGTTTATAGTATTTTGTTACAGCAGCCCAAACTGACTCAAACCCTTGGCTCTCACTTTGGACTTCCTTGTTCTTTCCCTGCTCCAGGCTCTGCATGTTCCTTGTTGGTGTTTCCCAGAGTCCTGTCCTGAATTCCTTTTTCTCCTTTCTCTGGTTTGTCTCCCTGAATGGCTTCATCCCCTCCCAGGGCTTCAGTTGCTATTTCTGTGCAACTCCTAGATATCTCTTTTCCCCAGCTGTTTGCCTCCCCTATGTGAGATAATAGAAAAAAAATATATAAAGTTCTCTGCCCTTCATTTCTTGGCACAGAACTCCTAAAATTCTTGTAATTTCCTAGTGATAAGAACACTGGGAACATCTTTTTGTTTGAGTACTTGTTCTTTGACTCTGTCCCTGACAGGGCTTTAAAAACCCTTGTAAATTCCTAAGTGATAAAAGCACTGAGGCATCTTTTGTTCTAATGAGGCCACTTGGCCTCTGAATGGGAACCAGTCACTAAAAAGACCAAGCCATGATTAGAAGATGGGGAGTTTCAGTCCTGCTCCTTCCACTCCTTTAGAGAGGATAGAGGGGCTGGAAATGGAGTTAATAATTGATCATGCCTATGTGAGGAAGCCTCCATAAAATCCCAATAGTAGAGGGTTCCAGAACATTCCATGTTGGTGAACACATGCACCTCAAGTTAGGGTGGTGAATCTCAACTCCACGGGGACATAAACTCCTGTGCTTGGGACTCTCCCAGACCTCCCCTTACATATCTCTTCATCTGTCTCTTCATCTGTATCTTTCATCATCATGTTTTAAAAATAAGCTGGTAAGTGTAAATAAGGGCTTTCCTGAGTCCATGAGCCACTCTAGCAAATTAAACCTGAGGAAGAGGAGTTCCCGTTGTGGTGCAGCAGAAATAAATCCCACTAGGGACCATGATGTTGCGGGTTCCATCCCTGGCCTTGCTCAGTGGGTTAAGGATCCGGTGTTGCCATGAGCTGTGGTGTGGGTTGCAGATGAGGTTCGGATCCTGCATTGCTGTGGCTGTGGCTGTGGCATAGGCCAGCAGCTGCAGCTCTGAATCAACCCCTAGCCTGGGAACCTCCATATTCTGTGGGTGCGGCTCTAAAATAGCAAAACAAAACAAAACAAAACAAAAACCCACAAAAAACTCTGTCATAAACCTGAGGAAGAAAACATAGGAACTTCTGGTTTGTAGCTAAGTTAAACAGAGGTTGTGGGTAACCTGGGGACCTACTACTTGCAACTGGCTTTTGAAGTAGGGAGCAGTCTTGTGAGATTGTGAAGTAGGGAGCAGTCTCCTTCAGCCCTTCAGCCCTTCGATCGAGTTTAATTGTGGGACACCCAGCTGGTGGTGTAGAATTGCTTGGTGTGGGGAGAACCCACATGGCTGGTGTCAGAAGTTAGAATATCAGAGTAAAGGAAAAACAGGTGGGAAGACTAGGATTTTTCCTACACCCCCTCCCGCCATCCATTCTCTACCCAACTCTGCCTTGCTCTGCGCCTTGGGGCGCTGATCCCTGCGCACTGCAGCAGTGAGCCCTCTTGAGTAGAGCCAGTGAGAGGAATCAGGAAATGGGAAGGTGGGAAAAGAAAGGAGGCTTCCAGCTGAGGTCTTCCTCCAGAGAGCTGAGAACAGCGGGCAGGAGACCCAGGAGGGCAGGAGGATTGGCCTTCAGGGCCAAGGCCAAGAAGAAAGAGCAGAGAGGTGGTCACAGGCGCCCTGGCTCAGACCCAGGCAGGCGGAGCAGGCGACTCATTCATCCAGGGCCAGCCCAGGGCTGAGACTGCCGAGCTGGCTGGCCCGGCCCAGACCCGGATTGGGCTGGGAGAGGATCTCTTTGGGCTCCCTCCCCTGGGGCTGGGCAGGCAGGCGGGGCGGGAACTTGTCCGGAGGATTTTAACTTGGGGAGGGGCCTAGGAGTGCCCGGCGGCAGGGCGGGAACTCCGGGGCAGCTCAGGCAGCCCCTTGACCCAGGACGTCTGGAACTCAAGGAGCAGCCAGTTCTGCCTGGGACACCCTTTGGCCTCCTGAGGTAAGCGTGGGAGCCGGGAGCAGGGGGACTGGCCCTCTGTGGGGAGCAGCCGGCAGAGCCCGAGGCCCCGGGCCAGCTGTGGGACACTCCCTTGGTAACCTCCTTCCGGAGCAGCTTTTAGGAGGCGCTGCTTGGGATTCTGTTACTTTCTTTTTTAAAATGTGGGGCCAGCAGGTAGGGGGCTGTCTTTGGCTCCCCCTCCACAGGTCCAGGGCGCAGGGACCAGGTAACCCACTGCTCTTCCCAGCCCTGGTCAATCATTGGCCTTCCTTCTCTCCCTTCCTCCCATTCTCCCCAGGAACCTGCCCCCAACTCCTGCCCCCCAGTTTTTTTTTTTTTTTGGCCCTCCAGCTGAGCCATTCCTCCTGGGCTGCCTGATCTGTGTCCCTGGAGACCACAGCCCTGGCAGACAGTTTGGCTTCTTCCTGCAAGTCGAGTTTCCAGGGTTATGTGTTTTCTCCTTCCTGGTACCGGTGTCTGAGGGATTATGTTAACTTTTCATTTTCTATTGTTTGTTTGTTGGTTGAGAATGAGCCTGGATTATCTGTGTGGGGTTAGGGGTGGGACACATGATTTCCGTTCTTCCTGGGGATAAGAAAACCGAAATTTATTTCACAAAGGGGCACTAATTATCTGTAAGCTGGTGGACAGCATGGCAGAGTGGAAACTCATTTCCGAGTCATGGAGACACTCGGATGCCTATCCCACCTCTTCCTGAGCCTGAGTTTCCTCATCTGTAAATGGTACTGTTATGAAGGTGACATGAGATGACACATGACGAGCACCAAGCCGGGTGCTAGGCACACCGTGGAGTCTCAGTAAACATCTGTGTTCTTCTCTTCTTTCACCCCCTTCCTGCCCGGCCCCTCTGAAACCGCTACCTTCCCGTCCATCCGCAGGTGGAGGTATGGGACCACCCTGGCCTTGAAGGCTCTTGGGTGGGCCTGTAAACGCTGAGCCAGGAGTGAAGGGGGAGGTGGTGAAGGGCGGGGGCTGAATGGGGAAAGCGCCTCCTACCAGTTGGAGGTGAGAACGAGGACTGGGTTGGGACCTCCAGTTGGAGAGAACTGGAGGCTGTCCAGCTGTATTTTTTGTTTGCTCGTTTGTTTTTTGTCTTTTCTAGGGCTGCACCCATGGCATATGGAAGTTCTCAGGCTAGGGGTCTAATTGGAGTTGCAGCAACGACAATGCCAGATCCGAGCTGCATCTGTGAGCTACACCATAGCTCATGGCAATGCTGGATCCCTAATGCACTGAGCAAGGCCAGGGATTGAACCTGCAACCTCATGGTTCCTAGTTGGATTCGTTAACCACAGAGCCATGACGGGAACTCCTTGTCCAGCTGCATTTTTGAATTTGCATACTCACATCTAGCAAATGATGGGAACTACCAATTCCAAAAACCAGACTCTGCCTGGCCTCAAGCTACAGGTTTTACATGCAGAATCTCATTTACTCGCAACCCTGTGCAATTATTATTAGGCTCATTTTACAGATCAGGAAATGAAGATAGAAATAGATGAGGGCATGTGCCTAAGGTCACATGGTGAAAAAGTAGTGGGTGGATCCAGAATTCAAATCTAGGTCAGACTCCATGTGCTTTGTTCACCTCCTTGCTGTCCTTCAAGTTTCTCTGTATCTCTTTTGTATCTTTCGAACAAAAGGGCATCATCATTGCCCCCATCTCTGAGACATGGGCTTCTCACTTCCTGTGCATCTCCTGCTCTGGGCTGCTTCACCCAAGTGGGAAAGAGCACACTTCTGTCTTTTTTTTAGGGCCGCACCTGATGCATACGGAGATTCCCAGGCCAGGGGTAGAATTGGCGCTACAGCTGCCAGCCTATGCCACAGCCACAGCAACACCAGATTGGAGCTGTGTCTGTGACCTACACCACAGCTCATGGCAATACCGTGTCCTTAATCCACTGAGCGGGGCCAGGGGTCTGCATCCTCATGGATACTAGTCAGATTGATTTCCCTTGAGCCACGACGGGAACTCCAAGAGGGGCATTTAATTCTACTATATCTGCTTTGTTCGTCACTGTTTATCCCGTGCCTAGCACGGTGGCAGGCACAGGGTAGGTGTCCAATAAGGCTATGCAGAGGAGGTGTTAGGACTTTAGCAGAACAAATTAGGGAGGTGAGATATTCTAGGAGAGGGAGATGCGTGTGAAAAGACCTAGAGGAGAGTGGGAGCTAGAATTGCTAGTGGCTCAGTGTGGCTGACACTAGTGGTTACCAATGGGGTGAGGTTGGGGAGTGGCAAGGTGAGGGAGGATATCAATGTTCAGACTACTATGTGTTCAATAAGGTACAAGGATCTATTGTACAGCACAGGGAATCTAGGCACTATTTTATAACCTGGAGTTCCCTGGTGGCCTGGTAGGTTAAGGACCTGGCATTGTCACTGCTGTGTGACCCCTGACTGGGAAACTTCCACATACCGTGGGTGTGGCCACAAAAATGGAGTATAATCTATAGAAATTTGAATCACTGTTGTACACCTCAAATATAATACTGTAAATCAATGTATACCTCAATAAAAAATTAATGACTTGGGAGTTCCTGTCGTGGCTCATTGGAAACAAATCTGACTAACATCCATGAGGATGAAGTTTCCATCCCTGGCCCCGCTCAGTGGGTTAAAGATTCGGCATTGCTGTGAGCCGCGGTGTAGGTCGCAGAACTGCCTTGAATCCTGCATTGCTGTGGCTGTGGTGTAGGCTGGCAGCTGTAGCTCTGATTCGACCCCTAGCCTGGGACCCTCCATATGCCTCAGGTGTGCCAAAAAAAAAAAAAAAAAATTAATGACTTAAAGGCAACAAGGAAAAATAATGAAGGTAAATTCAGTCATAGACAGAAAATTATTCTGGTTTGGCTGATTGGGTTGACAGTGAGGACTTGTGACAACTGGATTATATTGTAAACATTTTCCATAAACTGAACAAACTAAATTTGTAGCTCCAAGGTTTGGAAGAAAATATATCTAAAGCATGTCTCTAATAAAGACTATGCCAAAAAGTTCTGTCTTGGAACGAATTTTAATTTGTAAAAAGTAATTTCAGTTATTGACTTAAAAATGTGTGAGAGTCACACAGCTTTTCCAAAATCTTGTGGGGATTCATGAACAACAAGTGTGAAGATTACAGGTGTGTGGCGTCACTATGTGTGTGCCGTATGGTGGGGACGAGAATCCCGACAGGTGAGGTGAAGTGGCATGCTGGGAGGTAAGCAGGGCAGAACTGGAGCATGAACCGGGGTTTTCTTTATTTTTTTTAATTAAAATTTTTTTTTAATTTTCAGATTTTTTAAATGATGTTTATATTTATATTTTCCACAGAGGGTAGTTACACATTTGAAAATTAAGCTTATAGTTTGCGATTCATTTATTCTGCTAATTGAGTTACTACGTAGCTGCCAAATTAAGCTAGAAAGCTACCATTATTGGTGCTCCCGCTGTGGCTCAAGGGCATCAGTGGTGTCTTGGGAGCCACTGGGTGGCAGGCTCCATACCCCGCCCAGCGCAGTGGGTTAGGGATCCTGGGGCGCCAAAAATGGCCAAAAAAGAAAAAAAAGCAATGTCATGAAATTGCTGGCCTGCAGAGGACATCACAGAAAAGCTTAATGAAATCAGAAGCTTTTTTTTTTCTCCCAGATAAAATTTGGTGAATTGCCAGAGCAGGGTTCACCTTATCTAGGAAGACCTAATGCCGTGGTTTTTACTCCTGCTGTTCTTAGTCTTCTTATTTAGCATGGCCCATGTCCCAGGTCTCAGATAAAAATGCTCCAATTTAGCTGCTGCATTATGTGATGCATGGCATCGTTTACAATTTCTCTTATGTGATGGCATTTAATGATTGGTTTAGAAAAAATCAGCATGACATGAAACATGCAACGTCTACTTTGGACAACATACCTACGTTAGAGTAAATTAGTAAAATGGTCACAAAACAGATCAGGGCTCTCTGCAGTAATGTCATTGCAATTACTCCAACCTTCCTCCTTCCTTCCTTCTTCCACTCATTGGTGGTTTATTCAGCAGACACCTAATAAGCACTTTTTTTTTTTTTTTTGGTCTTTTTAGGGCCACACCTGCAGCATATGGAAGTTCTCAGACCAGGGTTTATATTAGTCAGGTTCCTTACCACTGAGCCATGACAGGAACTCCCAATAAGCCCCTTTAGACGGAGTAAAAAGCGTTTCCTACTTTCCTGAAGCTTATATTCTAGTGGGAAGAGGCAGATGACAAATAAATAAACTAGATACTTTTAGGCAGTGGTAAGCACCGAAAGTGAGAAAGCAGGGGGATGTGATAGCATATATGGGATGGGCCAAGGCTGGGCCACCACCTTGGAGAGGCCAGAAAAGGCCTCACGCACAGTTTGTTATGAAGGAGCTAGCCCTGAGTGTCTGTGTTGGGGTTTGGGTTGGGGGGTGGAGGAGAAATGTTAGGCAGAGAGAACAGCAGGTGCAAAGACCCCAAGGCAGGAGAGAGCTTGGTGTGTGCCTCAGAAAGAAGGCTCCGGGTTGTCCCCTGGAGATATTACAGGAAAGTGGTAGAAGGCTACAAAGAGGCAGGAGCTAGGGCATGCAGGACTTACCAGTCATTGCAAGGATCCTGTATTTATCCTGAAGAAAATGGGAAGTCATTGGAGGACTATATATATTTTTAGGGCCGCACTTGTGACATATGAGGTTCCCAGGCTAGGGGTTGAATTGGAGCTGTAGCTGCTGGTCTATGCCACAGCCCCAGCAACTACACCACAGCTCACAGCAATGCCAGATCCTTAACCCATTGCGTGAGGCCAGGGATGGAACCTGCATCCTCGTGAACACTAGTTGGGTTTGTTAACCACCGAGTCGCAACAGGAACTCCTCACTGAAGGATTCTTAAGCTGAGAGTTGAGGTACTCAGACGCATGGCTGTGTTTTGTTTTGTACTGGAGGCGGGGCAGGAACGGAAACAGAGATGGAGACTAACTGGGAGGCTGTTTCAGGTGAGACATCTGCAGTCTGCTCTGCTGAGGGCCGTGAAGATGAACAATGTCACCCAAAATGCAGAATGGTCTGGGATGTCATGTTTTCTTCTAGTTCTCACGAGGTGTGGCGGTAGCTGTTGCTGTGTGACAAATCACTATAGAATACGGTAGTTCACAACGGCAACCTTGTTATTTTGCCATGATTCTGTGGGTCTGCAATTTGGGTTCAGCTGAGCAGTTCTGCCGAGTGTGGTGTCAGCTGGGGTCATTCCCTTGGATGTGTCCAGTTGGTGGATGAGTTGGGCTGGAGGGGCCGAGAAGGCTTCACTCACAGGTCTAGCACCTTGGTGCTCTTCTACGAGGCCTCTCTCCCCGTAAGAGAAGCTTGGGCTTCCTCAGCACATGGTGGCCTCAGAGTAGGTCAACCTTCTTGGTTGGTGTCAGACGTCAAAGAGGGAGCATTCCAAGAGGAACAAAAGTGGGGCTGCCTGGGAGGCACCCAACACTACTTCTGCTGTGTCGAAGAGCTGGCCCAGATTCAAAGAGAGGGAAACAAACTCACCTTTTAGTGGAGGAATGGCGGGTAATATGCTCTGTCTTTAATTGACCACACTGGGATTCTGGAAACCGAATGACCACAACTGCCTTGATGATGCTGACCCATTTCTAAATCTAAACCACAGTTCATTCGACCCCCCTCACCTGCGGTTTTGCTTTCCCTCATTTCAGTTACCCGAGGTCAACCTTGGTCTGAAAACGTTAAATGGAAAATTCCAGAAATGAACAATTCATAAGTTTTAAATTGTGCACTGTTCTGAGTAGCGTGATGGAATCTTGAGCTGTCCAGCTTTGTCCCTCCCAGAGCTGTGAATCATCTCTTTGTCCGATGTATCCTGCCTGATCTCCCAGGAGCAGACTCAGTTATCAGTCTCAGTATCTCAGTGCTTGTGATCAAGTCATCCTTATTTTTCTCCATAATGGCCCCAAAGCACAAGAATAGTGGTGCTGGTGGTTCAGATATACCACTGAGAAGCTGTAAAGGGCTTCCAGTACGTGAAAATGGGAACACGCTTGACTTAATAAGGAAAGGAAAAAAAAATTTGTATGTTGAGGTTGTTAAGATCTACAGTAAGGACAAATCTATCTGTGAAAATGTGAAGCAGGAACAAGAAATTGGTGCTAGTTTTGCTGTCACACCTTGAACTGCCAAAGTTAGAGTCAGTGCATGGTGTTTAGTCAGTGCCTGGTGTTTAGTTATTGCATTTGTACAACAAAAGACATTTTGAGAGAGAGTGAGAGACTCTGTTCACAGAATTTTTATTTTATTTTATTTTATTGCTTTGCTTTTTAGGGCCACACCCACAGCATATGGAGGTTCCCAGGCTAGGGGTCTAATCAGAGCTACAGCTGCCAGCCTACACCACAGCCACAGCAAAGCGGGATCAAGCCACATCTGCAACCTACACCATAGCTTACAGCAACACCAGATCCTTAATCCACTGAGCAAGGCTAGGGATCGAACCTGCAATCTCATAGTTACTAGTCAGATTCATTTCCGCTGAGTCACACTGGGAATTCCTTATTACAGTATATTTAAATTATTCTATTTTATTATTAGTTTTTGTTGTTAGTGTCTTACTATGCCTAACTTATAAATTAAACTTTTTTTTTTCTTTCTGTTTTTGGCCGCACTCTCGATATATGGAAGTTCCCTGGCCTGGGACTGAATCTGAGCCATATCTGTGGAAGCTGCAGCAAAGCCAGATAGATCCTTAACCCATTGTGCTGGGCTGGGAATCGAACTGGCAATACCACAGAGATGAGCCGGATCATTAGCCCACTATGGCGGAGCAGGAACTCCTATAAATTAAACTTTATCATAGATATGTACGTATAGGAAAAATGTAGCGTATATAGCATTTGGTGTTCTCTGCAGTTTCAGGAATCCACTGGGGCACTTGGAACATATCCCCTAGGGTTGGGGGGGAGCGCCTATACATAGTGTTGGAACAGTTTATAGGTCTTTGTTCCCCATTGGATAGGGAGGGCCTGGGGAACAGGAAATAGCTTTGCTTTTCTTTTGTTTTGTTTTTTGCATGCGTGCATGTGTGTTTCCAGAGCCTAACATATATAAGACATTCAGGGCATGCTTGTCCAATGACTATGCACATCACATCAGAATTCATTGGTTATTGGAGTTCCCATCATGGCTCACTGGTTAACAAACCTGACTAGTATCCACGAGGATGCCAGTTTGTCTTTTCTAGGGCCGCACCTGCGGCATATGGAGGTTCCCAGGCTAGGGGTCTAATCGGAGCTGTAGCTGCCGGCCACAGCCACAGCCACAGCTATGTGGGGTCCGAGCCTTGTCTGCGACCTACACCACAGCTCACGGCAACGCTGGATCCTTAACCCACTGATCAAGGCAGGGATCGAACCCTCAACCTCATGGTTCCCAGTAGGGTTCATCAACCACTGAGCCACGAAGGGAACTCCTTTTTGTTGTTTTTTTGTTTTTTGTTTCATTTTTTAATGAGAGTTGCAATATTTGTTCAGGTTCTTTCTTTCTTTTTTGCCACATAGGCAGTATGTGAGAATTCCTGGGCCAGGGATCGAACCTACACCACACAGCAGCAACCAGAGCCACACCCGTGAGACTGCAGGAGCCATCAGAGAACCCACTAGGCCATCAGAGAACTCCCACAATGCTGTTTTACAGTCTCCTCTGATAATCCTGAAGTGTACCAGGGTTGAGAACCACTTTCTTAGTGTTAGAACCCGCCATCCTGGAGTTCCCGTTGTGTCGCAGTGGTTAACGAATCCGACTAGGAACCATGAGGTTGCGGGTTCGATCCCTGGCCTTGCTCAGTGGGTTAAGGATCCGGTGTTGCCGTGAACTGTGGTGCAGGTTGCAGTCGCGGCTCGGATCCCGAGTTGCTGTGGCTCTCGCGTAGGCCAGTGACTAAAGTTCTGAGTCGACCCCTAGCCTGGGAACCTCCATATGTCATGGGAAGTGGCCCTCGAAAAGGCAAAAAAGACAAAAAGACAAAAAAAAAAAAAAAAAGAACCCGCCATCCTCACCTGACTTCTCCAGATGATTTAGGTGCAAGTGGTCTATGACAGGGTGACCGGCTGTCCTTGGTTTGTCCAGAACTGTCCTGATTTTAGCACCTTAAGTCCCACACCCCAAGAAATCCCTAGTCCCATGCAAATCAGCACAGTTGGTCATTATCAATGGACCATTATTTAAGAAATATTGTAGAGGAGGCAGTGAAAGCCATTTTGGAAAGTACCAACAACTATCTAATGAAAGCAATGATTCTGCCTTCTTACTTAAGGGACTGAAATGCTATCAAACAGAGCCAACTTGGGAGTTCCTGTTGTGACTCAGGGGTTAACAAACCTGACTAGCATCCATGAGGACACGGTTTGATCCCTCAGTGGGTCAAGTATCCAGCGTTGCCCTGAGTTGTGGTGTAGGTCACAGACGTGGCCGGATCTGTTGCTGTGGCTATGGTGTAGGTCAGTGGCTACAGCTTCTGATTCAGCCCCTCACCTGGGAACTTCCATATGCTGCGGGTGTGGCCCTAAAAAAAAAGACAAAAACAAACAAATAAAAAACAACAGAGCCAACTCCTTGAGTTAAGGAGAGTCAGAATTTTCCTTAGTCCTGTGCTCTGATGTGCTTGGTCTATTAACCTAGGTAGCGTGGCTGTCTTTGGGAGTTCTTCCAGACCCTTCCTTGGTGTGCACGAGGCAGCTTTGAAAGCCCAACTACAGAGTTCCCTGGTAGCATAGCAGGTTAAGGATCCAACGTTGTTACTGCAGTGGCTTGGGTCACTGCTGTGGTGCTTGTTCAATCCCTGGCCTGGGAACTTTTGCATGCTGTGGGTGCAGCCAAAAAAAAAAAAAAAAGGTGGGGGAGTTCCTGTTGTGGCTCAGAGGGTTAAGAACCCAACATAGTGTCTGTGGGGATGTGGGTTTGATCCCTGGCCTTGCTCAGTGGGTTAAGGATCTGGTGTGGCTGTGAACTGTGGTGTAGGTTGCAGACATGGCTCGGCTCGGATCTGGCATTTCTGTGGCTGTGGGGTAGGCCTGCAGCGGCAGCTCCAGTTCAACCCCTAGCCTGGGAACTTCCATATGCTGTAGGTGTGGCCTTAAAAAGAAAAAAAAAAAAAAGAACAAAAGCTAAACCCAACACTCAAGGATGATGTGTTGAGGAGGATGGTATGAGACACAGAAATTTTTGTGTCTCTACACCAGTGTGTATTTTTATTACTATTTATTATTACTACTATTCATATTACAGTAGAGTACAAAAATATATATTATATATAATATCTTAAAAAGCCCCATGGAGAGTCAGTATGGTATAGTCGAGTGGCCCAGGATCTGGCCTCAGAAGATGGGGCTGTGCTCTGGCTTTGCTGTGAGTAGGTATGTACCCATGGGTGCCTCTTTTTGCCTGAGTCATTCATCTATAAAATGGGAATAAAAGTGGTATCTTCTTCACATGGCAGCTGGGAGGAGTCATCAGAATAATACAAGTGAAAGTGATTCTGTAGACTGAGCAGGGGCTATAATGCTTGTCTTCGGATGGGAGAGATACAAAGAAATTATTTCCCTGAGAGGACTTGTACATGACCAAGGCCCTGGTCCCCCCACCCCGAAGCAGAGCCACAGTTGTGGGATTTCCAGGAAGAAGCTTTTAACACAGAGTGGGCATGCAGGCACCTCCGGAAGCAGTGTCTCCACTGTGGTTGCCTTCATGATTGAGGGCAAATGTGCTTTGCTTTAGAAAGAAGGAAAACTTTGGGGAAAATGAGTTTGCAAAGGCATTTTTTTTTTTGGTCGTCGTTTTGTTTTAAAATCTTTTGCCTATTTATTTCAAGTGTATTCTCAGAGATGTAGCGAAAAGAAAACCACCACCACCATCAACCATACATTTGAAAAGCTGGTTCTTAATTTCTGTAGCTAAAAAAGCCCTCTTTCAGGCTATAACCACAGAGAGACTGCTGCAGTCCCCTGGAATGGGGCATAATGATGGTTTGCAGTGTGATGAAGGAGGCTATTAGTCTCTGTGGCCCAGAAGCCCAATCTGTGGCCTCTCCAATTACTCCGGTTGCCTAGCAACACCACCAAAATCCTCCCCACCAGGCCCAGCTGGGCAGCAATTGGGTACACCCAGCTCAGCCTGCCGCCCAGCCTCCTGTGCACCCTGGCCACATCAAGGCTGGACTCAGCCTCTGCAAGGGCCCGCCTGGTACCAATGAATGGGTGGGGCCAGCTGTTAAAAAAAAAACAATTCAGATATTTGAAACCTACTTGTTGCAATGCAGCTAGGAAAGCAGCACAAGCTAATGACTGAAAAGCTCTTCTGCCAAAGAAGGGTTGCCCTGAGGTTGGTGGTCTTGGCAGTTCTCTCCTGGTGAGATGAAGAAGCGAAGGTGAGCCTGACTTAGTCTTGGGGTTTTCAGAGAAGCAAATCCTTTTCCTTCCCTGTTTGCCTGTCTCCCTCTTGACTCCCTGTGGCAGCAGTGGGAGAGGTAGGGATTCTTGGACCCACCCTTAGGGCTGGAGACCTGCCATTTCTTTTATAGCTCCCATCTGGGGACTTCCAGGGTCTAGTCTGGGTCTGTTTGGGAAGCTGGAGGAAGAGGAGGGAGGTTAAGGAAGAGGGAAGGATAGGATGAAAATAATCAACATAAATATGCACACTTCCTGAGCGTTGTTATGCAGAGATCACAGGCATAGAAATAACACAGGGCCTTTGGAGTCAGACACCTCCAGAGACTCCCGTTCCAGCCTTCTCCTCACCAGCTGTATGACCTTGAGAAAGTTACACTGGAAGCCTGAGCTTCCTTATCCAAAAAGTGGGGATGTTATTATTCCACCTTACAAGGTTGTTGCAAGAGGCAATGAAGAGAATGCTCATAAAGGAGTTTGGCTAGAACCTGGCACACAGTGAGTGCTCACTATTATGGCAACTTGTACAATTTCACTTGATTCATACAATAATTCTGTAAGATATATATATTTTTGTCTTTTCTAGGGCCGCACCCTTGGTATATGGAGGTTCCCAGGCTAGGGGTCTAATCGGAGCTGTAACCACCAGCCTAAGACAGAGCCACAGCAACGTGTGATCCGAGCCACATCTGTGACCTACACCACAGCTCATGGCAATGCTGGATCCTTAACCCACTGAGCGAGGCCAGGGATCGAACTGGCAACCTCATGGTTCCTAGTCGGATTCGTTAACGACTGAGCCGTGATGGGAACTCCTAATTCTGTAAGATATTGAGGGGAGTAGAACTGGGGTCTTCACAGTGCCAACCACAGGGAATGGTGCTCCTGAAAGAATGGTGACAAGCCTGTTTGTTACCATTACAGCTTGGGGGCTCTGCAGGTCTCCTCTGACATCTCAGTGATGGGAGAATGATCAGGGCAGGGGGGTGCAGAAGAAAAGGCTGGGGAGGGTTTTTTTTTAGAGGCAAATGACAGTTCTGGGTAAAGGAGCATAGCCCTGCCCTTTCTAGTGCTTGGTCAACACACTAGCTCCATGATTCATTACACAGGCCATGCTTATAGCAGGAAGAGTCAGAAGTAGGACAGTTCTTGCCACTCTTCCTTTTCTTAAGAAGAGTTGCAAACCATGAAGGGAAGGTCTTTGGATCTTAGTGTGCAGATGGAACATCTCCATTTTTAAGCAGAAGGCTATGGGTCTTTTCTACTCTTACAACATTTTTTTTTTTTTTTGCTTTTTAGGGCTGCACCCACAGCATATGGAAGTTTCCAGGCCAGGGGTCAAGTCGGAGCTGCAGCTGCCGGCCTACGCCACAGCCACAGCAACGTGGGATCCGAGCCATGTCTGTGACCTACACCACAGCTCACGGCAACACTGGATCCTTAACCCACTGAGCAAGGCCAGGGATCGAACCCGCAACCTCATGGTTTCTAGTCAGATTCGTTTCCGCTGCGCCACGACAGGAACTCCATCTTCCAACATTCTTTATAACAATCTACTCCAGTTTTTCCCTAAGAGGAGGATGAGAACATTTCAGAGCGGTGCCACCCAGTTTTGATCTGAATGTGTGTGTGTGCGCGCGCGCGCGCGCATGCTTTCAACGAAGAGCTGGCAGCCACTTGCTGCAGATACGAGGAGGAGGTGAAACAGAACATCAAATCAAGTCAACATGAAAACTAGCTCAAGAAACCTGCATGATCTTTGCTTAATGAGCAAGAAAGTAGTCAGTACAGCAAATAATTTCACTCAGTGAGTAACACTGATGAGAGTGATCATGTAAATAATTTGATAGCTGTGGGTGTTTTTATATCTCTGAGACTATAGTGTGTTGTAACCATTCCTGACTTGTTTTGAGGCTCTTGCTCTATCTAACTGGGCCTCCGAAAATTCTGGTAATCTAAAGTGTGCTTTCAGATACTCTATCCCAACTTTGACCTGTAGAACCCATGGAGTATATGGGCCACACCTGCACAGTTAATGACTTGACTTTAGATTAGACTTGCTTTATGAAGCCTTAGGGAGGGAAACCTTGGATCCAGGAGTGGAAGTGTTGGTGAGCAGATTTCAACACAGTGTAAGGACAAACTACCTAAGAAGTAGAACTACCAGAAAATGCAACAACTTGATTCAAATTCCCTCAGGTTCTTTGCAATTTTTCATGACTGTAAATAGTTCTGCATTTAACATCTCTGAAACACAACCTGGGGTACTGGCTCAAGTACATTTGTAGCATAGATTTCTAGAAGTAGAATGGTTCTGTTGGAGTTCCTATTGTGGCTCAGTAGTAATGAACCAGACTAGTATCCATGAGGACTCAGGCTTGATCCCTGGCCTTGCTCAGGGGGTTAAGGATCCTGAGTTGCTTCAAGCTGCAGTGTAGGTCACAGGCTTGGATCCAGAATGGCTGTGGCGTAGGCCAGCAGCTGTAGCTCCAATTGGATCCCTAGACTGGGAGCCTCCATATGCCGTGTCCCACTGGTGTGGCGCTAAAAAGACAAAAAAAAAAAAAAAGAAAAGAAAAGAAAAAAAACGTTCTGTTGAAAGGTATATGCCTTTCATATTTTATAGATACTGAGCAATTGTCTTCCAAAAAGCATGCATCAATTTACATGAACTCATAAACTGCACCCACTTCCACGCAGTTGGAATTTTATTGTTGTCAATCTGATCAGTAACGAGTCCATCACTCCGAAGCGGTGAATTGTGCTCAGGAATTCAGGTGTGGGAGCAGAAGAGAAACAGGGGTGGGAGGGACGGGGAACGTCACCCGAGAAGCAGCACTGTGAGCATCAAACACCGGACGTCGGAAGTGAGATGAATCAGAGGGAGGCTTCAGTCCTGAAGGAACAGGCACACGGAAGGATACAGAAGTCAGATTGTGATTGTGTTTGACAGAGAAGAGAGGTAAAAACAAAATGCCACAATCACTACCAACACGTTAACCTGTTTCTAGAATCTATAGTAATCACATTCCTTTACTGCACACACCAGGGTGGGGTGGCCGAAACTGTCCACCGGTGCAGGATAGAAACTCGGAGACAGAGTTTTGGACGAAGGAGAAAAAAATAGCTTTATTGATTTGCCAGGCAAAGAAAGTCACAGCAGTTTCATGCCCTAAAGACTGCCTTCCTTTTGGAGAGATTAGAAGAAGGTGGTTCTATAGTTTGGGAGTGAAAAACAGGGCCACAGATAAGGATCTGGGTAAATGCAAGCTTTCATTTTTCTTCGAAGTTGTTGTTTAGTGGCTCCGGGACTGGTTCTGGTGGTCCTCCTCTCTGGCTTTCATTTCTTGGGGGTTTTAGGTCTGCAGAAAATCTCAAAGACATTGTTGTGTATATTCCTTAAAGAGGAACCAGGACTCTGCCCCTAGGCTGCACCAGAGTTTCTTGAGGGCTTCTGCCCCGTCTCTGCATCCCCTCCCTTCCCTGATTAGCAACTGTTTGAACCTGTCCTTTGGAACTCATGGAAGTTGGTGGAGGCTGAAGTTTAATCCCTAAAAACAAGAAATGGGGAACACAGACAGTCTTGTGTGCCCTGGATCCCCGCAGGGTCCTGCTTGGTTTCACCGGGGAAGAAAGCAGACACCCAGTGAGTCTTGGCTAAACTGGATAGGTCCAAATACCTTTGCAGCACAGGAAATATATTTTCTTAAAATATATAACATGATGGGCTTGAAGTTGTAAAATTTCTGGAAATTTTGAAATTTGAAAAAAAAAGAAAAATTAAGGGGAAATGTAATTCTTGTTTTTCTAGCTTCTTTTATAGATAGAAAGTTGCATTATTTTTATTTTATTTTTTTTTGTCTTTTTGCCATTTCGTGGGCCACTCCCGAGGCATATGGAGGTTCCCAGGCTAGGGGTCGAATCGGAGCTGTAGCTGCCAGCCTACAACTAGGGCCACAGCAACGCGGGATCCGAGCCTTGTCTGTGACCTACACCACAGCCCATGGCAACGCCGGATCCTCAATCCACTGAGCAAGGCCAGGGATTGAACCAGCAACCTCATGGTTCCTAGTTGGATTCGTTAACCACTGAGCGACGACGGGAACTCCAGAAAGTTGCGTTATTTAACAAGGTGGAATTTTATTTGCTTGTGAAAGGATCATATTTGGTATTTAAATTTACAGTAGGGGATATTGACACAATGTTAATCACTCCTAATTGAACGTATTTTTATTTCTTTATTTATCTTTTTTTGGCTGCACCTATGTCATGCAAAAGTTTTCAGGCCAGAGATTGAATCTGTACCACAGTAGCAACCTAAGTCACTGCAGGGACAGCACTCGATCCTTAACCCGCTGTAACACAAGGGAACTCCTAACTGAACTTTTTATCCTTTTTTTTTCTTTTTTTCTTTTTAGGGCCACACCAATAGCATATGGAAGTTTCCAGGCTAGGGGTTGAACTGGAGCTACAGCTGCCAGCCTATGCCACAGCCACAGCAATGCCAGATCTGAGCTGAAACTGCAAACTATGTCACAGCTTGTGGCCACACAGGATCCTTAACTCACTGAGCAAGGCCAGAGATTGAACCTGAGTCCTCATGGATACTAGTTGGCTTTGTTACTACTGAGTCACAACGGGAATTCCTAAACTTATTCTTTCTTTCTTTCTTTCTTTTTTTTTGCTTTTTAGGGCCGCACTTGCAGCATATGGAAGTTCCCAGGCTAGGAGTCTAATCTGAGCTACAGCTGCTGGTCTATACCACAGCCATAGCAATGTCGGATCCAAGCTGCATCTGTGACCTACACCATGGCTCATGGCAACAGCGGATCCTTTTCCCACTGAGCAAGGCCAGAGGTTGAACCTGCAACCTCACGGTTCCTAGTCATATTCGTTAACCACTGTGCCACGATGGGAACTCCTTATTTATCTTATAATTAGAAGTTTTCACCTTTGGACTGCCTTTATCTAATTTCCCCTCCCACTCACACCTTTGGAAGCCACAATTCTGATTTCTTTTTCTATGAGTTTGTTTGTTGTTTTTGAAGCATAATTGTTCCTGGTACATAGCAAAGTGATTCAAAATAACCACCATTTGTCACCATACAAAAGCTATTATGTAATTGTTGGAGTTCCTGTCATGGCGCAGTGGTTAATGAATCCGACTAGGAACCATGAGGTTGTGGGTTCGGTCCCTGCCCTTGCTCAGTGGGTTAACAATCCGGCGTTGCCGTGAGCTGTGGTGTAGGTTGCAGACACGGCTCGGATCCCGAGTTGCCGTGGCTCTGGTGTAGGCCGGTGGCTACAGCTCCGATTAGACCCCTAGCCTGGGAATCTCCATATGCCGTGGGAGCGGCCCAAGAAATAGCAAAAAGACAAAAAAAAAAAAAGAAAGAAATCAAATTAAAGTAGTTCTCACATGTCAAAAAAAAAAAAGCTATTATGTAATTGTTGACTGTATTTCCCATATTGTATGTTTCATACCTGTGACTCGTTTTGTAACTGAAAGTTTGCAACTCTTGATCTCCCTCTCCTTTTTCTCTTCCCCCCTACTCCCTTCCCCTCTGACAGCTACTGTTTTTGTTTATTCTGTTTGTTTTCTGTATCTATGCTGTTTGTGTTTGGTTGTGTTTATTCATTTGTTTTGTTTTTTAGGTTCTACATATAAGTGAATTCAAACAGTATTTGTCATTGTCTCTCTGACTTACTTCTCTTAGCATAATACCTTCTAGGTTTATCCATGTTGTTGCAAATGGTAAGATTTCATTTTTTTCCTGACTAAGTAATATTCCATCTCTCTCTCTCTCTCTCTCTCTCTCTTCCTCTCTCTCTGTCTCTCTCTCACACACCCACACACCACATCTTCTTTATCCATTCATCTATCAATGGGCACTTAGGTTGCTTCCATATCTTTAGATAAATACCCAGAAGTGGAATTTCTGGATCATATAGTAGTACTATTTTTAATTTTTTTGAGGAATCTCCAAATTGTTTTCCATAGTGGCTGCATCAATTTACAATCCCACCACCAACAGTGCACGAGGGCTCTCTTTTTCTCCATATTCTCACCAACACTTGTAATTTTTTACCTTTTTTTTTTTTTGGCTTTTTAGGGTCACACCTGCAGTATATAGAGGTTCCCAGGCAAGGGGTCAAACCGGAGCTACAGCTGCTGGCCCACACCACAGCCACAGCAACGCCAGATCTGAGCCACGTCCACGACCTATACCACAGCTCATGGCAATGCCAGATCCTTAACCCACTGAGCAAGGCCAGGGATCAAACCCGCAACCTCATGGTTCTTAGTCGGATTCGTTAACCACTGAGCCACGACGGGAGCTCCCAGGAATGGCCTTCTTAACTCAAGTATACAACAGAATGGGCAGTGGTGGCATTTTTGATAGGACACTGATAATTTAAAAAGAGAAGATGTGGGTTTAAAAGATTTTTGAGGAGTTCGCGTTGTGACGCAGTGGTTAACGAATCCGAGTAGGAACCATGAGGTTGCGGGTTCGATCCCTGGCCTTGCTCAGTGGGTTAACGATCTGGCGTTGCCATGAGCTGTGGTGTAGGTTGCAGATGCGGCTCGGATCCCGAGTTGCTGTGGCTCTGGCGTAGGCTGGCAGCTACAGCTCCGATTAGACCCCTAGCCTGGGAACCTCCATATGCCACAGGAGCGGCCCAAGAAATGGCAAACAGACCAAAAAAAAAAAATTTTTTTTTTGAGAGGGGAATGGCAGGCTAATTCTTTATCCTATAATGGGGCCCCCAGTGTTGTACTTGATACACAGGAGATACTCGTAAATAATTTTTGTTTCTGAATCAGAAACCAGAGATGCACATTTGGCTTGGGAGTAGAAGCGAGATGAAACTAAGAAGGAAAAGTAGACTATTCACTGAAGTTAGACCAAGCTGAGTTCAGTTAGGCAGTGTATGCATGGCTTGGGCTCTGATATGCCTTAACTCACGGCTGACCTATTTCTCACACTAGTGGTTGACTCGAGAGTCAGTGGCAGAGGGGAGGGAACAGGTATATGAGGTACAGTTGCCATTCCAAAGTTCCAGTCCTTCCTTTGAGTGATGACAGCAGGGATCCAGAAGTGACTCCTGGGGAGTCCTTTCCCTCAACTGGAGAGACCCTAGCACTTTTTTACAATTACACGCTGATGACGCAGGTATGGATATTGTATGTATTGGGCACCAGATCCTCAGCAGCCTTCTATTAACTCCCAGGAAAGGCACTGGAAACCAGTAGATCCTTGGAGATCCTTAGAGCCCAGGAAAGAGCCATGTTCTGAAGACCATAGGGTCATCTGTTTTTCCCTGACATTCACGTCCCTTTTAGGCAGAGGGAGGACCCAGGACGATGGCTGCCGCTCATGATGTGGAGATAGAGGAGGATGCGAGTCTGAATATGGATAGAGAGCTGAAAGACGAGCTGGAAGAAGAGAAGAGAATGAGAGAGGACAGGGCAGGTAAAGAGCCCTTCAAGCATAACAAGGTCCACAGGATCGTCTCAAAGTGGATGCTTCCTGAACCCGTGCGAGGAACGTACCTGGAAAGAGCTAACTGCCTCCCGCCCCCTGTGTTCATCATCTCCATCAGCCTCGCCGAGGTAAACACACAGGGTGGTGGGTACTGGTGAAAGGGCCCCGGGGGGCTGCAAACATGCTGGGGCTTCAGATTAGATCTAGATAAGAGACTGGAAAACATATAAGAAGAGGGCCTGGTGGTGGCAAGGACAACACACAGAGAACTGGACCTCACCCCCTCCAGAGCTCCCGTCTCACCTTTTCCTTACATTCCCAGACATTTTCAGTCAAGGGTTGAGTTTTATTTGTCAAGCAACTCCCCTGTCTGACAGTGACCACAATTTGAGTGGCTTCATTTTGTTCTAGTTGGTGGGGGCTTTAGAAACCAAGGAATCATGGGGTTGCAATTTGGTTTGGTCTCATGAACCAACTTTGATTGATTGATAAGGTCTGTCTCGAGCCAAATGGTTAGAAGAGTTATAGGTTGCCTCCAAATTTCAGTAGGAAAAAAAAAAATGGGATCCTTGGAGTTCCTGCTATGGTGCAATGGATTAATGATTGGCTTCTCTCTGTGGTGGTGCCAGTTCAATCCTTGGCCCAACAAAATCGGGTTAAGGATCCGTGTTGCTTCAATGGTGGTGTTGGCTGCAGCTGTGGCTCATGTTCAGTCTCTGGCCTGGGAACTTCCATATGCTGTGGGTGTGGACAAAAAAGAAAAAAAAAAAATAGGATCCTTTCATGATGCCTACTATGGGCAGCATGTAGTGAGTTTCAGACTCTGATCTAGTCAGCCCTTTTGTTTTCCAGAAAAGAGTGCAAGGCCTGGAGAGGTGGGGTGACTTGCCCAAGGCCACATACTTGGTGATTCGCCCAAGACTAGGCTTTTCCTGAGCATAACCTTACTCAAGATTTTTCTCCTACACCATGATATCTCATAAGGCAATTGGCAGAGGATGGCTGTTTGTGGGGTGTGACTTTAGTGGCATTGGAAAGTCCCTAATATCCTCTTAATTTCCACTGATGCCTCAACTTCCTTATCAGGGACTATATTAGTCAGGGTTCTTTGAAGAAGCAGAACCAATAGGATGTACACACACGTACAGTGTCTGTCTATCTATCTGTCTGTATCTATCTATCTATCTATCTATCTATCTATCTATCTATCTATCTATCTATCTATCTATGTGTCATCTATCTATACACACGTATATTGACAGAGAGTCATTTCTTTTAAGGAGTTGGCTCATGGAATTGTGGAGGCTTGGCAAGTTCAAAATCTGCAGGGTAAGCCAGCAGATTGGAGACCTAGGGGTATGATTTACAGTTGAAATCCAAAGACCATTTGCTGGCACCATTCCTTCTTACTCAGAGGAGGTCAGTCTTTGTTCTATTAAGCCTTCAACTGGTTGGATGAGGCTCACCCACATTTTGGAGGGTGGTCTGCTTTATTCAAAGTCACAGAAACATCTAGAATGATGTTGGACCAAATATCTGAGCATTGTGGTTTAGCCAGGTTGATGTATAAAATTAACTGTCATGGGAACCTAGCCTTTTATGGCTCAGATAAAGATAAGGCTCCTGTGTAAATATTCCCGAAGGAAGACAAAGGCTGTTTGGGTTGTGGGGGAAGGGACATAGCTCTAGGGGTTATCTTTTATTTTTTATTTTTATTTATTTATTATCTCAAAGGGTTTTATCTTTTATTTTTATTTATTTATTATTGCTTTTTAGGGCTGCACCTGCGGCATATGAACGTTGTCAGGCTAGGGGTCATATCGGAGCTGTAGCTGCAGGCCTAGGCCACAGCCACAGCCACAGCCATGCAGGATCCAAGCAGCATCTGTGACCTATGCCACAGCTCACAACAACCTGGATGCTTAACCCACTGAGCGAGGCCAGGGATCGAACCCGTGTCCTCATGGATGGTAGTCGGGTTCATTACAGCTGAGCCATGACGGGAACTCCTCTCAAGGGGTTTTATTGTGAAACAGCCTGCAGACAGGAAGCCATCGGAATTCTTTCTACTTCTCAGCATCCTGCCTCATGTTATCCTTCCAGCCTGTGGATTGGCTGCCCTGCCCTTGCTCCAATCAGCTATGCATGTGGCGGAGAAGATGAATGGGCTGAAGTCACACGGGACAAAATAGGACTGCCATCATCGGTGCTATGGAAAGGGAAGTTTTCCATAGAAGGGTCATGGAGCAAGTGCTGGGAGATCTACCTCTCACAGAAAGATCAGTGTGTTCTTTTTTGACCACACCTGCGGCATGTAGAAGTTCCCGGGACAGGGACTGAACCTACGCCACAGCAGTGACAATGCCAGATCCTTAACCTGCTGAGCCACCAAGGAACTCTCACACTGTGTTTAGTTGTCACATCTCTCCAGTCTACTATGGTCTGTGACAGTTTCTCAGTCTTTGTTTTTCATGGCTTGGATCATCTTGAGCACTGGCCAGGAATCCTGCAGCATGTCCCCCAGTCTTGGTTTGTCTCATGTTTGTCTCATGATTAGACTGGAGTCATGGGTCTTGGGGGAAGAACCCCACAGAGGTGAAGTGCCCTTCTCATCCCATCACTGCAGAGAGTCGGTGACATCCACATGACATGGATGGTGACATTAGCCTTCTTGACTTGGTTAAGGTCATGTTGGCCAGGTTTTTCCCACTGTAAAGTTACCATATTTCTGCTTCCCTACTCTGTTCTCCAGAAGCCAGCAGTGACTTAATGTCATATTAAGTTGTACATCAGTAGGAGTTCCTGTTGTGGCGCAGCAGAAACGAACCTGACTAGCATCCATGAGGATGTGGGTTCAATCCTTGGCCTCACTCAGTGGGTCAGGGATCCATTATTGCCGTGAGTGGTGGCGTAGGTGCAGACGTGGCTCAGATCCCGAGTTGCTGTGGTTGTGGTGTAGGCCGGCAGATTCGACCCCTAGCCTGGGAACTTCCATGTGGGTGTGTGACCCTAAAAAGCAAACAAACAAACAAAAGATGTTGTACATGAGCGACCAAATGGTGAGGGTGGAACGATGAGGGCAGTGGATATTTAAGAGGGGAAAGTACGTTCAGAAAGAGTTGTCTTTACACTTAGGTCCAGGGCAGCTCCTAACCTCTGAAGGAAGTAGGATACACCCAGGGTTATCTGGTCAGATATACGGCAGGGAATTGCATTCCTGTCCTCTTCTGAGCACATGCTACGGAGTGGCCTTCTTGAGAAACAGGTCGTTGCGCTCACGGGCTCTAATAGGGTCACTCTCTGCAGAAGGTGTGGTTAACGCTCGTGTCTGCCCCTCCCTGGCAGCTGGCGGTGTTTATTTACTATGCTGTGTGGAAGCCTCAGAAACAGTGGATCACCTTGGACACAGGCATCTTGGAGAGTCCCTTCATCTACACTCCCGAGAAGAGGGAGGAAGCCTGGAGGTTTATCTCATACATGCTGGTCCATGCTGGGTAAGGAAGGATAGTTAAGTCACTGGCCTAAGAAGTGACTGTGAGTAATTGCAACCCCGAACATTGGTTTGGTGCTTCATTATTATTTTTATTTTTGTCTTTTTTGGGGCTGCACCCATGACATATAGAAGTTCCCAGGCTAGGGGGCGAAGCAGAGCTGCAGCAACCCTAGGAGGCAGGTATGAGTCCCACTGTGTCATGTCTGAAGTTTAGGGGATGTAGTCACTTGCTCCGTGTCACACAGCTAAGTTGTAGAGCTAGAATCTCAACCCATTAGTGCTAACTCAGTCCAGTGTACCTTGCATTGCATTGTAACTGCCTAATATTGGTATTTATATAGGAATAGTCATGAGAAGAGGCCTACTCATTACTAAATTAAAAGTGTATTCCCTGAACTATGTGATGTTAAATGCTTCCTTGAAGATGCAAATCATCAGTGCCTCCTCCCTACCTCTGCCAGATACTTAAAAAAAAAAATTAATTCATGAGCATTTTTAAATTTTTTATTTTTTTGCCTTTTAGGGCCATACCCGCAGGATATGGAGGTTCCCAGGCTAAGCGTTGAATCCGAGCTGTAGCTGCTGTTCTATGCCACAACCACAGCAACTCCAGATCCAAGCCGAGTCTGCAACCTCTACCACAGGTCATAGCAACACCGGATCCTTAACCCACAGAGTGAGGCCAGGGATCAAACCCACAATCTCATGGTTCCTAGTTGGATTCGTTTCCGCTGCGCCATGATGGGAACTCCTAATTCATGAGCATTTTGATGAGTGTATAATATTGTTGTTCATCTAGAATAATACAAGCAATAGGTGATACAATGCCTGCCTTTTAGCTTTTTTAAAAAATTATTATGCAAACTATTGCATTCGGAATGGTTAAGCTATGAGATCCTGCTGTTTAGCTCTGGGAACTATATCTAGTCACTTGAGATGGAGCATGATGGAAGATAAGTGAGGAAAAGAAGGTATACATATATGTGTGACTGGGTCACTTTGCTGTATAGTGGCACATTGACAGAACACTGTAAACCAAGTATAATGGAAAAAATAAAAAATCATTAAAAAATAAAAAAACACAACCCCCCCCAAAAATTGTTAAAGTATATTTGGCTTACTATGTTGTGCCAATTTCTGCTGTACAGCAAAGTGACCCAGTCATACACACACACACACACACACACACACACATATATATATACATATACATTCCCTTTCTCATATTATCTTCCATCATGGTCTATCCCAAAAGACTAGATAAAGCTTCCTGTGTTTATAGTAGGACCTCATTGCTTATCCATTCTAAATATAACAGTTTGCTGCCTTAAAAGGCTTACAGTTTATTAAACGCCAATAGCCTTTTATGATCTCACTCAGAATCTGTGATTCACCACGCCCACCGCGGACAGTGAGCAGCTGGCTGCTGGCCTCACCTCTTTGGTGGAGTCTGGGGGTTTCAGATGAGGCCAGCCTCATCCATGCTACCTACCCGGCCCTAGACCTTGAAAGATGATGACTGGGCCAGTGGCTAAATAGGTGATCCATGGTAGGACACAGAGATCAAGAGGCTTGACAGGTGAGGGACTAAATCCCCAATTTCCAGTTTCTGTGGATACTTTCACACTTTACTTTTCCATTTAACAAGTATACTCTAACCAAATGTGGCTCCTGCACTCAAGGACTTTAAAATTATAAGGGGGAGGAGTTCCTGTCGTGGCACAGGGGAAACGAATCCGACTAGGAACCATGAAGTTGTGGGTTCAATCCCTGGCCTCACTTACAGGGTTGAGGATCTGGCGTTGCCATGAACTGTGGTGTAGGTTGCAGACTCAGCTCGGATCTGGCGTTGCTGTGGCTGTGGTGTAGGCTGGCAGCTGTAGCTCTGATTCAACTCCTAGCCTGGGAACCTCCGTATGTTGTGGGTGCGACCCTCAAAAGACAAAAAGACAAAAAAAAAGAAAAACAATTCCCTCTATAGCAGCATCAAAAAAAAAAACAAAAAACAAAAAACAACAAGACAAAACAGAACCCAATAAAATTATAGGGGGGAATAGTTAATAATAATGCAGGGCCGTATAATATTATAGTCTACTATTGTTATTTAACCTCTTTGTGCCTCAGTTTCCCATGTGTAAAATGGTATAACAGTACTTACCTCATAAGGTTGCTATGATTAAAGGAGACAACGGTTATGACAATTTTTACAGTGCCTGACACATATAGTAAGGCACCCAAGAATTCATAAGTCTGTGTAGGACATGTCATATGTGGGGTTGTATAAATTAGGGATGTTTCTGGATGCAAGTAATGAAAAAAGGTAACAGGGTCTTAAACAAATGGAGGTTAATTTTTTTTTCCATACAAGAAACCCAGAGGTAGCTGGTTGCTCTATCAGTTTAATGAAGTCAGGACTCTTGGTGCTGGCATCTCTGCTTTTCCCTTGGTCTTTCATGGTTTCAAGGCAGCTGCTGAAGCTATGCATTCAAGGCTGGAAGGGGCAAGAGGGAGGACCAAGTACTGGTGACAGTCATCCCCTTTGTCAAGACAGAAGATCTCTTTTTCTTTCCTTCCTTCCTTTCTTCCTCCCCTCCTTCCTTCTCTTTTTAGGACTGCACCCAGGGCATACGGAAATTCCCAGGTTAGGGGTCAAATTGGAATTGCAGCCGCCGGCCTACATCACAGCCACAGCAATGCCAGATCTGAGCCACATCTGAGACCTATGTGGCAGCTTGTGGCAATGGCAGATCCTTAACCCACTGAATGAGGTCAGGGATTGAACCCGCACCCTCATGGATGCTAGTTGGGTTCTTAATCTGCCTAGCCACAACAGGAACTCCAAGACAGAAGCTCTCTTAAAAGTCTCCTAACAGTGAGAAAAAATCTACATCCAGACCTGCATCTCATTAGCCAGGACTGTGTGACACAGCTACCCCTAGTTAAGGGAGGTTGGGAAAATCCACAGTAGCTCTTCCAGCCTCACTAGAGGAGGCAGACAAGGGGTAAGGAAACGGATGTTGGATTAGTGACGGTAACATAAACGGAGAGAGGGGAGGGTCAGGATGGGGACGGCTTCACAGGCGACATGGATTCAAGTTAGAACTTGAAGGGTAGATAAGATTTGGATGAAAAAAAGCTAGTATCTCTCTTTCAGGTTTATCATAGGATTTCAACTTTATGCCACTTCTACTCTGGCTGTTGAGCAGCAGAAAGAATGCTTGAGGTGATTCTTTGGGGGTTTTGTGCTATTAGTCACTTTGTCCTCACTTTGACCTTCTTGTTCAAATTCACAGGTACGCACAAAAACCTCTTGGAGTTCCCATCATGGCCCAGTGGTTAAGGACCTGACACTGTCTCCCTGAGGATGTGGATTCGATCCCTGGCCTTACTCAGTGGGTTAAGGATCCGGTGTTGCACTAAACTGTGGCTTAGGTCACAGATGCGAATTGGATCTGGTGTTGCAGTGGCTGCATCGTAGGCTGCAGATGCTCTGATTCAACCCCTAGCCTGGGAACTTCCATATGCTGAGGGTGTGGCCATCAAAGAAAAGAAAAAAAATGCTTTATATGTTGAAGCTCCATATAGTATTTTATTTTTAAAAAAAGTCATGTGAAAAACATTAGAAAATGGAATTCAAGTTAAGCAAGTTCTTACTAGAAACAACACATAAAAGACCATTAATCTCCAAAGATATTTGACAGCTGTGTTTGTCTCCGCAGAGTTCAGCACATCCTGGGGAACCTTGTGATGCAGCTTGTTTTGGGGATCCCCTTGGAGATGGTTCATAAAGGCCTCCGGGTGGGGCTGGTGTACCTGGCGGGAGTGATTGCAGGTAAGTGTTCTGAATGTAACACAGAATCAATGTCTCTGGACTCTAGGAGGTAATAAACAAAGCAAAGGTAATACAACATTAATTAAAAAAATTTTTTTTTAAATTTTTTGCTTTTTAGGGACGTACCTGTGGCCTATGGAGGTTCCCAGGCTAGGGGTCCAACTGGAGCTACAACTGCTGGCCTACACCACAGCCACAGTAATATCAGTTCCGAGCCGAGTCTTCAACCTACATCACAGCTCATGGCAACTCAGGATCCTTAACCCACTGAGCAAGGGCAGGGATCGAACCCGCAACCTCATGGTTCCTAGTCGGATTCGTTAACCACTGAGCCATGACGGGAACTCCCCAACATACCTTTTTCGAGATACATTCTGACTCATGGTGGTGCTCAAAATTTTACCCATCACTACTGTGCCTGCCTCCTACAGCAGTGGGGATGGAGTGCAGAAAGCAGTCCTGAGAGGCGGTGAAGAGATAGATTGTCAAGGCTCAGTGATGCAGATCCCCATCCTACTTCCCTCCTACTTTTGTCAATCCTGTTCTTCCACCTCTCCTTCTGTTTCTGCACACACCCATTTTTGCTGGCTCCAACATCTATTCCTGTTTCTCCAACAGCTGGATTTCAATCAGCTCACCCCAGTTTCAGAGTAGAGAGAGAGGAGAGAGCGTGAATAACCTGTTTACGTCCTCTGACTATTTTTGCAATAGCTTTTGGCAGGTATCTCTTTGCCATTCCGGTCTCTCCTTCACAGTGCTGCTGGGTCAAGCTCCTCAAACACAGATTAGATCACATTGCATCCTTCCTAAAACATTTACAGTGGCCAGAAGAAAACTGAAACATCCAAGATTGCTCTTCATTACCCTCCACTGTCTAGCTCCACTGCCTTCCTTTCTCCCTTCCTTCCTTCATGTTCTGGGGCTAGAGATCAAATCAAAGCCACAGCAGTAACCAGAGCCACAGCAGTAACAATGCCAGATCCTTAACCCACTGAACCACCAAGGAACTCCTTTTTCTTTTTTCCATTCTTCCTTCCCTCCTTCCTTCCTTTCTTCTTTTTTATTTACAGAATATTGAATATAGTTCCCTGTGCTATGAAGTAGGACCTTGTTGTTTTTCCATTTTATATATAGGGCTAATCCCAAACTCCTAATTTATCCCTCCACCCCTTCTCCCTTTGGTAATCATAAATTTGTTTTCTATGTCTGTGAGTCTGTTTCTGTTTTGTAAGTTTATTTGTATCATAGTTTAGATTCCATATATAAGTGATATCATATGATACTTGTCTTTGTCTGGCTTATTTCATTTAGTATTATAATTTCTAGGTCCATCCATGTTGCTGCAAATGGCATTATTTTATTCTTTTTGATGGCTGAGTAGTATTCCATTTTATATAGATACCACATCTTCTTTATCCATTCATCTGTTGATAGACAATTAGGTTGCTTCCATGCCTTGGCTATTGTTCAGAGTGCTGCTCTGAACAAAGGGGTGCATGTACTCTTTTGAATTAGAGTTTTCTCTGTATATATGCTCAGGAGTGGGATTGCTGGATCATATGGTAACTCTATCCTTAGTTTTCTGAGGAGCCTCCATATTGTTTGTCACAGTGGCTGCACCAATTTACATTCCCACCAAGAGTGTAGGTGGGTTCCCAAAGGGCATGAATCTTTGCACAAATGTCCACCAGAGAGCATTCACTGCAGAAGAGTCACAAACAACCAAATGGCTGGGACAACTCAGCTAGTAGATGTCAGTCAGCCTCTGTCCTCAGCAACATATATGCTGTAAAGTATCACCACCCACTGCGTTTCTTTCTTTTCTTTCTTTTTCGTCTTCCTTTTTTTTTTAAGAATAAACTTTTTTTTTTTTTTTTTTACTATGTTTTAAAAAAGAAATTACTGGAGTTCCTGTTGCTCAGCAGGTTAAGAACCTGACTAATATCCTTGAGGATGTGGGTTCGATCCCTGGCCTTGCTCAGTGGGTTAAGGATCTGGCGTGGCCACAAGCTACAGTGTAGGTTGCAGACATAGCTCGGATCCCATGTTGCTATGGCTGTGGTATAGGCCAGAAGTTGCAGCTCCAATTAGACCCCTAGCCTGGGTACTTCCATATGTCACCTGTGCAGTCCTCAAAAAATAAATAAATTGGGAGTTCCTGTTGTGCGTGGCTCAGTGGAAAGGAGTCTGACTAGTATCCATGAGGATGCAGGTTGGATCCTTGGCCTTGCTCAATAGGTTAAGGATCTGGCATGGCCGTGAGCTGTGGTATAGGTCGCAGACATGACTCGGATCTGGAATTGTGTGGCTGTGGCTGTGGCTGTGGCTGGTGGCTGTAGCTCTGATTTGAACCCTAGCCTGGGAACATCCACATGGCATGGGTGCGGCCCTAAAAAGACGAAAAAAAAATTAAAAAAATAAAAAAATTATTTATGAAGAGGTTAGAGGGAGATGATGTAAGACTTTTATTTTATTTTATTTTTTTGTCTTTTATCCTTCTAGGGCCACACCTGCAGCATGTGGAGGTTCCCAGGCAAGGGGTCTCATCAGAGCTGTACCTGCCAGCCTACACCAGAGCCGCAGCAGTGCCAGATCTGAGCCGTGTCTGTGACCTATACCACAGCTTATGGCAATGCCAGATCCTTAACCCTGTGAGAGAGGCCAGGGATCAAACCCGCAACCTCATGGTTTCTAGTTGGATTTGTTTCCGCTGTGCCATGATGGGAACTCCCTATTTTTTATATTTTTGATCATGCCGTAGCATGTGGAAGTTCCCTGGGTCAGGAATCAAACTCATACCAGAGCAGGGTCCTGAGCCGCTGCAGTGACCATGCTGGATCCTTGAACGAGGGAACTTCTTTGTCAAAATCTTAAAGTCTTCAGAGTTTAATCAAAAAGCTATTTCCCTCCTCTCAAAGTAGCAGGGCCTCCACCTCTCTGCTGAGAAAGTCATTCTTTCCTAAGTGCTTGCATAGCAAATTCATTACATTAAAAATCATAGTAGTTGTTTTATTCTGCATTTTATGATAATTGTTTCCTCATCCATTTGTAAGATTCCTAAGGTCAGATACTTTGTCTTTTTTGCACAAAGTATACATATTGTATTATAATGTATCCTAAGGAATGAAGGAAAATGCTAAAGGCAAGAGAATAAGTAATAGAACTAAGCAGTACAGAGGGAACAACTCAGAGTTTGTACAAGGTGGTATTAAAGCCTTGTTTTGGTTCAGAAAATTGAAGATTGGATTAGCAAATAGGCTTCTTGCTTGGTGAATTTGATTGAACGGTGTGGTGAAAAGGATTCTGAGACCACATCTTGGCTCCATGAGAATGCTAGCCCTTAGATAATAAAATATTGGAGTGTCTCAGGTATTTTGGTAGTTTTGGCTAAACCTGAAGTATATTTTGAAATAATAGCTAAGGAGTAGGAGTTTCTGTTGTGGCTCAGTGGAAACAAACTAGTATCCATGAGGATGCGAGTGTGGGTTAAGGATCTGGGGTTGCTGTGAGCTGTGGTGTAGGTCACAGATGCAGCTCGGATCTAGCGTTGCTGTGGCTGTGGTGCAGGCTAGCAGCTGCAGCTCCTTCGACCCTCAGCCTGGGAACTTTCGTAAGCCACAGATGTGGCCCTAAAAAGAAAAAAAAAAAAAAAGCTAACGAGTGTATAATAAATGTCAGGCAGTGTTTTAAGCATGATGAACACATAAACTCATTTACTTCCCCTGACAATCCATTAAGGTGAGTTCTATGAAGACTGTCACTTTGCTAGAGTTCCTTTCATGGCTCAGCGGTTAATGAACCCGACTAGGATCAATGAGGATGCGGGCTCCATCCCTGGCCTTGCTCAGTGGGTTAAGGATCTGGCATTGCCGTGAGCTGTGGTATATACAGGTTGCAGATGCGGCTTGGATCTGGCGTTGCTGTGGCTGTGGTGTAGGCCAGTAGTTGTAGCTCTGATTCGACCCCTAGCATGGGAACTTGCATATACCGCAGGTGCAGCCCTAAACAGACAAAAAAATTTAAAAAATTAAAAAGACTATCAATTTGCAGATAGGGAGACTAAGGCACAGAGACATTAAGAACCTTGCTCAGGTCACACAGTTGGTAATTCTGGCTCCAGAGCCTGTGTTTTTTTGGTCACTGCTGTACTGTCTTCATAATGAACATTTAATGTTTCATAAAAATTGAGGGGAGTAGCCCACATAGTTATACTTTTCTAGTATGGAAGGGACAAAGTGAATTTGTTGCTTGGTAATGTAATGGTCCAAGCTTCCTTGACTTTTACCTGAGATTAGAAAGATTTATCCTTCATGATTTTGATAGTCATGTCTGATTCTTTGTGTTTTTCTCTTTAGGATCCCTTGCCAGCTCCATCTTTGACCCACTCAAATCTCTTGTGGGTGCTTCAGGAGGAGTTTATGCTCTGATGGGAGGCTATTTCATGAATGTTCTGGTGGTAAGAACTTTGGGAATGGAATCTATGGACCTCTAAATTTTTATTTTATTTATTTTTAAAGTAGAATTTTTATTTATTTATTTATTTATTTTTGTCTTTTTAGGGCTGCACCTGCAGCATACGGAGATTTCCAGGCCAGGGGTCTAATTGGAGCTGTAGCCACTGGCCCATGCCTCAGCTACAGCAACACCAGATCTGAGCCATGTCTGTGACCTACACCACAGCTCATGGCAACAATGGATCCTTAACCCACTGAGCGAGGCCAGGGTTTGAACCTGCGTCCTCATGGATGCTAGTCAGACTCGTTTCTGCTGAGCCATGACAGGAACTCCTAAAGTTGTTTTTTTTAAAATAATTACTGGTATTTGGTTCAGGGACTCTTCATTTATCAATATTTTCTGGAGTTCTCTTGTGGTGTCTAAGCACTCATCTTCCAGCCACAAGAGTTTTCCTTTCATATTTTTTTCCTCTGATTTCAAAATAATAAATATTAAGTAAAATATAAAATTGAAAAGTAGAAAGTCAAAGTTCACAATTTAGTATCTGTTAATAGTTTGATATATATCCTTTCAGACATTTTCTTTTTTTTTGTCTTTTTGTTATTTCTTGGGCCGCTCCCGCGGCACATGGAGGTTCCCAGGCTAGGGGTCCAATCGGAGCTGTAGCCACCGACCTACGCCAGGGCCACAGCAACGCAGGATCCGAGCCGCGTCTGCAACCTACACCACAGTTCATGGCAACGCCGGATCCTTAACCCACTGAGCAAGGGCAGGGACCGAACCCACAACCTCATGGTTCCTAGTTGGATTCGTTAACCACTGCGCCACGACGGGAACTCCCAGACATTTTCTATACGTATTCAAAATTCTACCAATAGTAATATTACTACACTGTTAAGCATCTTAACCTAAAGTATCCTGACTCATGTCAGCGCAGGGAAATCCACTTCAATCTTTTCAAGTGTTCCACTGCACCCTTTTACAAAGCTGTATCCCAGCTGAATCCTTCATTGAAGAAAATCTGGGGTGATTACATCTTGTCACATTTACAAATAATGCTGTAAGGAATGTTCTTTCACATTTATCTCTTTGCATTTGTGTCATTCTTTTTGTAGGTAAATTCCTAGAAGTGGATTTACTGGATGAAGGCTTTACATTTTCCTAGGTGTATGCCTCCAAAGTTGTGCATACATGCCCATGATATAGTATGTGAGAGGCCAGCCACTTTTTAAAACAGGCTAAAATCCTGATGAAATTAACCATTTAACCATGTAGGTATGCTTTAAAAACACTCTAGGAGGGAAAATATGAAGCCATTATAAAACTCTAGAAAAACCTTTTCCAAAGTTTGCATGGCAGCCCATTAGGGGTTGTGAGCTCAGCTGAAGGCATTGTGACCAAAAATTAAACAAAAATTTCAATATGCATCACGTGTAGTAAGGGCAAGTGTGGTTTGATTTGTATACTGGATTGTTATGTAAATGATTTTTTACTGTAGGTCATGGTCACAACAGTTAGAAAATAATTCATTTAGAATAAAGACAGCTATTTTGGCATCTCTACTCTCTGGGAAGAGAGTTAATAACCTGAAGGGGAAGAGGAGGTAACTCAGGCTAAAGTGAGTCTCCTCAGTCCTCTAGGAACACACAAGAGTACTGCAAGCTGGTCTGAAATTTTTCAAAGCGAAAATCAAACTGGGTGTTTTGTTTTTGTTTTTGCTTTTGTCTTTTTGCCTTTTCTAGGGCCGCTCCCGAGGCATATGGAGGTTCCCAGGCTAGGGGTTGAATCGGAGCTGTAGCCGCCAGCCTACACCAGAGCCACAGCAACGCCAGATCCGAGCCTCATCTGCGACTTACACCACAGCTCACAGCAACGCCGGATCCTTAACCCACTGAGCAAGGCCAGGGATCAAACCCGCAACCTCATGGTTCCTAGTTGGATTCGTTAACCACTGAGCCACGACGGGAACTCCCAAACTGGGTTTTTTTGGACCAACATTTTAAACAGTTTTGAAGTTATCTTAAAAAATTAAGGTAATAGTCAAGCTTTAGTTAGGTCTTTGCTAACTCTTACTTAGAAAGAAGATGAAGATGTATCAAATGAATATTAACCAAAAAAACTTGGAAATATTTCATCAGATTTAGTTTGACAGTATGTATCTGTCTATCTATCTATGACATGTTATGTGGTGATTTTATATTCCTTGTATTTAGATTATTTCCTGCTAAAAAAGTTGTGTCTAGTTTATGTCATGGAATTAAATATCATATTTCATTTTGTTCTCCAAAGTACACCAGCACTGTACTTCCCAAATACATGTGAAAACTGGGCTATTACACCAATACTTTGTTTTGCAAATATTTGGCACTCTTTTATTTTACTTTATTTTTTTAAGTTTTTATAATCATTTTTATTTAATGTTTTTTTTCATTATAGATGGTTTACCGTATTCTGTCAATTTTCTACTGTATAGCAAGGTGACCCAGTCACACATACACACACTTTTTTCTTACATTATCATGCTCCATCATAAGTGACTAGATATAGTTCCCAGTGCTATACAGCAGGATCTCATTGCTTATCTCAACTTTTGTTTTAAATGAAAAAGCAGATGAAGAGGGAGTACAGTTGAGGTTTCATTTGCCAAAGGATAGCTTATGTTATTATTTTTCTCTTTGCAAGAATTTTCGAGAAATGATTCCTGCCTTTGGAATTGTCAGACTGCTGATCATCATCCTTATAAGTAAGTGTGTTTTTCGAACACTTCATATCTTCAGTTTTATGGGTTCAACTTTCAGATGGCCGTCTCACATTTCCCAAATGTTACATTTAAGATGACCATCAGCCTAGAGGTGTAAAGAATGGTCAGCTCCATAGCCCTAAGCAGAAAGGTGTAATGGAGTTTTCACAAACCCTGGTGGGTAGTTCTTAGAGTGCCTTTCTGTTTCTTTCTGGGGTGGGGTGGAGTCAAGAGAGTCGGGCTCAAGGCGCTCCATCTACTTCAACCACAATACCTTCATTTATGTTTTATATGCTGGATTTCTCTCGTTCATACACTGGATTCTATATATGATTTTGTCTGAAGTGGAAAAGCTTGAAAACCATTGACATAATGTATTTCCTCCCTTCCCTCCGTCCCTTTCACTTTTTAGGGCTGCACCCTTGGCATAAGGATGTTCCTAGGCTAGGAGCTGGATTGGAGCTGCAGCTGCCGGTCTACAGCACAGCCACAGCATCGTGGGATCCAAGCCCAAGCCGTGTCTGTAACCTACACCATAGCCCATGGCAACACCAGATCCCTAAACTGCCTTGTGAGGCCAGGGATGGAACCCACATCCTCATGGATCCTAGTCGGGTTTGTTATCGCTGAGCCATGATGGGAACTCTGGTAAATATTCTTCTTCTTCTTCTTCTTCTTCTTTTTTTTTTTTAAGGGCCGCACTTGCAGCATATGGAGGTTCCCAGGCTAGGGGTCCAATCAGAGCTGTAGCCGCCAGCCTATGCCAGGGCCACAGCAAAACAGGATCTGAGCTGCATCTTCAACGACATCACAGCTCACAGCAATGCCGGATCCTTAACGCACTGAGTGAGGCCAGTGATCTAACCTGCATCCTCATGGATGCTAGTCGGGTTCAATAACTGCTGAGCCACGGTGGGAACTCCTATTATTCTTAATTGTGAAATACGATTAACTTTAAGGATGTTCCTTCATTAAGCATTATTTGTTAGATGTGTTTTCTGACAAAGCAACTGAGCTTCCCTAGAAAAAGTTCAGGAAATCTCACATTTTCATCCTTCCAAAAAATCTATATATTGAGTTCCCATTGTGGCTCAGTAGGTTACAAACTCAACTAGTATCCCCGAGGATGCGGGTTCCATCCCTGGCCTCAATCAGTGGGTTAAGGATCCAGCGTTGCCATGAACTGTATGTAGGTCCTGCGGTTACACCTGTGGCTGTGGTGTAGGCTGGCAGTTGCAGCTCCCACTTGACCCCCAGCCTGGGAACTTCCATATGCATGTGCAGCCCTAAAAAGCATTAAAAAAAAAAAAAAAAAGGGTCCATATAAAGGAATGCCCTTAAAATGAGTGTCAAATTTTATTGAGGACAATGATTTGATTTATTGGAATAAGGACTCCTTTTCTGGTGAGAAGACAGGTATCAGTTTAAAAACTGCAGCACCTTGAAGTAAACTCCCCTTGGAAGCAGAAAGGGCCAGAGATTAAGTCTGAAGGGGCCAAAACAAGAGAGAAACAGAGGAGTTCCCTGGTGGCCTGGTGGTTAAGGATCTGGTTGTCACCGCTGTGGCTCAGGTCACTGCTGTGACACAGGTTCGATCGCTGGCCCAGGAACGTAAATGAAATGGAGAAACTAACATGCTAAGGATTACAAAGAGTTTTGCAAAGAAGGCCTCCTCCTGTGGACCAAAGTAACTCTTTCCCGTAACTCAGCCCTGTTCTCCAGCAGTGATTTTCTTATAATTTTCTAGTCCTGTCTGTTATATACACTGGATCAGGGAAGGCAGATGACTGAAAATACAACACAGCCACATTTATCCAGCATTTTGTGTGATAGTCATTTACAATTAAATTAATATTGACTACTTCATTGACCTCAATTCCTATCCAGGGACTTTAATGTCAATATTGTATTGAAAGGGAAAGTAGCCAGAACACAGGGTCCTGATGCCATTTCCCCAAAGGCAAGGACTAGGTCTTTCCATCTCCTAGGACGCTCACTAAGTGGAGCACAGGCAATTGGGGGATGGGTGTGGAACGTTACAGCTGCAGATGTTTCCAAGCACACATTTAAGGCAGAGTTCTTCTAGGCCGAGGAAAACAGAAGCTCTTTTAGCATCACAGATTTGACTTATTTTAGGAACATCTAAATTCTGGCTCTCACTGTTCTATTAAAGAAGGTGGACTCATTCCTTCTTGGCCCATCTTCTGTAATCATGACAATGATTAGAGGCAATTAGTGTGGTGGGTGAGAGTGGAACCTCCCCTCCCTCGCCAGGTCAGACCGTTTAAGATTCAAATCCTGCCACTGCCTCTGAGTTGTGTGGCCTTGGGCTAGTGCTTAACCTCTGTGTCTTGATTTATTTATGTATAAAAATAGCACCGTCATTATTCCTCACTGGGGTCGCTGCAATAGTAGTAATTAGCTGGTCTTCCTGCTCCTGTCTTTGCTCCCTCAGAGTCTGCTTCCTGTCTAGCAGCCAGAACCATCTTTTAAAAACCTAAGTCAGGAGTTCACGTTGTGGCTCAGGGGTTAAGAATCCAACTAGGAACCATGAAGTTGTGGGTTCGATCCCTGGCCTTGCTCAGTGGGTTAAGGATCCGGCATTGCCATGAGCTGTGGTGTAGGTTGCAGACGCGGCTCGGATCCCGCATTGCTGTGGCTCTGGTGTAGGCTGGTGGCTACAGCTCCGATTCGACCCCTAGCCTGGGAACCTCCATATGCCACAGGAGCGGCCTAAGAAATGGCAAAAAAGACAAAAAAAACCCAAAACAAAACAAACAAAAAAAAACCAACAAAAAAACCTAAGTCAGATATGCACTCCTGTGCTCAAAGGCTTTTGAAGGGTAAAAGCCAAAGTCCTTACAGTGGTCCATGGGGCCTCTAGGTGATCTATCCTCTGTACTGTTCCATCTCATCACCTACTACTTTATCCTTAACCTTAGTCCAGAATCACCCGAAGGTCTTGTTAAGACCCAGAGTGCTGAGCACTAGCTTTAGAGTTTCTGGTTCAGAAAGTCTGAGGTGAGCCTGAAAATTTTCCTTTTTTTCTTTCCTCCCTCCCTTCCCTTCTTTTTATGGCATATCTGTGGCATATGGAAGATCCTGGGTCAGGGGTCAGATCAGAGCTGCAGCTGAAGCCTATGCCACAGCCACAGCAACATGGGATCCAAGCTGCATCTGTGACCTACACAATGGATTATGGCAATGCCAGATCCTTAACCCACTGGGTAAGGCCAGGGATCGAACTTGCATCCTCACAGAGACAACACCAGGTCCTTAGCCCTCTGAGCCACAATGGCAATTCCAGAATTGGAATTTCTAATAAGTTCCTAGGTAATGGTGAGATCCCCAGCTGGGGAGGGAACCATCCTTTGAAAACCACCTATGCAGCCAGATCAACTGCTTTGGAATTCCTCAAACATTCCAGGCACCATCTTGCCTCAAGGACCTTGCACTTCCCTCTGCCTAGAAGACTCTTACTTCAGAAGTCAGCATGGCTTGTTCCCTTATCTCCATCAAATACCACATGCTCATTGAATTCCCCTCTCTTGTAAAAAATCACTCCCTACTCCCAGCATTCCCTAATTCTCCTTCCTCTCATTGTATGTTCTCTGTAGCACAAAGCACCTTTGGATAATACTGTATCTTTTACTTATTCACCTTCCTGAACTGGACTTTCAGCTCCATGAGGCTGTCTGATCTGTTCATTGCAGTATCTCCATCACCTAGAATTGTGCCTGGCACATGGGAGATAATCAATAAATACTTGCTGGAAGAATACAGCTAGACCATGGGATAATGATCGTATCCCTTCCATGGGACTGCTGTGAGAATTACTGATACAAGGTTAGTACAGGTGGAGCTTGTAGAACAGTTCCTGGCACAGAGTCGGTCTCAATAAATGTTGGCTGCTACCATCCTTAGGGGGGAACCAGAAGCAACTGGAGTGGTGGTGTGGAGATCCTGGGGCTTCATCAGGCTGTTTTCCCTTCTAGTTGCGTTGGACATGGGATTTGCTCTCTACAGAAGGTTCTTTGTCCCTGCAAACGGGTCTCCGGTAAGTTCAGTTTATTATTTGCTCAATGAAAATTTGTTTACCTATCATATCGATAGCTAAAAAGGGTCACCAAATAGGGGCAACAATTTTGAGATGGAGGGCAGTCAAATTTCCTTTTGGAAGTTAAGAAAATTTCAAAGGAAATCAGCCATTTGGACTGTCCTGTTTACTTCTCTCTCTCATCGCCTTGACAACTCTCTCTGCACCTGCCATACTGTACCTCTTCCAAAATGGGAGAGAAGGGACTTCACTGTCCACAGAGAGTATAATGAAGATTGGAAAGCAGGAATAATATGGGCCTAGGTGAATTTACAATGTCAAGAAAACTAAGATTTCCAGTTTATTGGAATTGGCCATTGAGTTTGGTAGTCTCCATTTAGTATTTGTGTGTATGTATTACCTGCGTTTTAATTGAGACGTTCCATTTATGTCGTATCAGACTCTGCTCCTATAGAGATCCCTCAGGGCACCTCGACTTTTGCTCCCTTGGTTGGTATTACACAGAACCATCCTAAATGCAATGATGACCAAGAGGAAAGAGAAATGATGGCTCTTTTATATCAGTCAGTGAAATGACATTTTTTTTTTATTAAAGCATAGTTGATTTAGGAGTTCCTGTTGTGGCACAGTGGAAACGAATCCGACTAGGAACCATGAGGTTTCGGGTTCAATCCCTGGCCTCGCTCAGTGGGTTAAAGGATCCAGCATTGCCATGGCTGTGGTGTAGGCTGGCAGCTGTCACTCTGATTGGACCCCTAGCCTGGGAACCTCCATATGCCGGGGTGTGGCCCTAAAAAGCCAAAAAAAAAAAAAAAGTTTAGTTGATTTACGATGTTGATTTCTGCTATACAGCAAGTTGACCCAGTCATGCATATAGATATACATACATTCTTTTGTTTACATTATTTTCTATCATGGTCTGTCCCAGGAGATTGGATATAGTTCCTCGAGCTGTACAGTAGGACCTCATCGCTTATCCATTCTGAATGTAATAGTTTGCATCTACTAAGTCCAAACTCCCAGTCCATCACAGTCCCTCCCTCCTCCCCCTTGGCAACCACAAGTCTGTTCTCTATGTCTGTGAGTCTGTCTCTGTCCTATAGATAGGCTCATTTATGCTATATTTTAGATTCCACATATAATTGATATCACATGGTATTTGTCTTTCTCTTTCTGACTTACTTTACTTAATGTGATAATCTCCAGTTGCATAAAATGACATTATCTTTTAGTTTTGCATGTATTGGAATATCTCCTCTCTGTATACATGGAGTTTTGTGTCTCTTTTGCCTCATTACTTGCTCTTCAGACTTTTAAGGCTTTTTAAAAAATTGAAGTCAGTGATTTACAATATTGTGTTAGTTCCAGGTGTACAGCAAAGTGATTCAGTTATACATAAATATATATTTTCAGATTATTTTCCATTATAGGTTATTATAAGATATTGAATATTATTCCTGTGTTATGCAGTTGCTTACCTATTATCCTTGCTGCTAATCTATTTTATACATAGTAGAATGTATTTGTTAATCCTACACTCATAATTCATCCTCCTCCTTCCCCTTTGGTAACCCTAAGTTTGTTTTCTATGGTTTCTGTGAGTCTGTTTCTATTTTGTATATGGATTCATATGTATTTTTTTTTTAGATTCCACATATAAGTGATATATAATATTTGTCTTTGAGACTTTTGAGACTCTTGTTTCACTGGGATGGCATTTGTTTTTTGTAAGAGTGATGCAGCTGAAATACGCAGTAGCACTTTTTTTTTTCACTTATTTCCCCTTTTCTTGCTTTTCTCCTAAGGTGTCTTTTGCAGCTCACATTGCAGGTGGATTTGCTGGAATGTCCATAGGCTACACCGTGTTCAGCTGCTTTGATAAGGCACTCCTGAAAGATCCAAGGTTTTGGGTAGCAATTGCAGCTTATTTAGCTTGCGTCTTATTTGCTGTGTTTTTCAACATTTTCCTATCCCCAGCGAACTGACTTGCCCCTAACACGAACCGATGAATGAGTAATGCCATCTGGGGAAAAAAAAAAACAAAACTAGAATTCTATGAAGAAACAGAGAAGTTCCAGCAAATGCTAACAATTTTATAAAAAGGCCGAAACACCCCTGAAGTCATTGGTTTCAAAGGCTGCTTACAAAAGGAGTTATGGTTTAAGGAAGGGGCTCCTCTGAGTGTAAAGGGGAGGAAGAGGAAGAGAGAAAAGGGAAGGGAAGTGAGAGAGAGAGATGGGCTTTCTCCTAAGCATGTGGTGTGTGGGTCTGTATCCTCTAAAAGAGATTTGCTCTCTTGGGAGGATATAGTGTAGAGACTGCTTGATAGAATCCACAAAAAATGTACTATGCTGATAATAAAACCTTTCATATCTGTCAGACTATTGATTATCACTTTCCATCTGGTTCGAGTTGATAGGTCACTGTTTATATGCATTATTGCTAATCTTTTTTGTTTGTTTTTTAGGCGGCACCTGCGGCATATGGAAGGTCCCAGGCCAGGGGTCAAATCAGAGCTGCAGCTGCTGGTCTGGTCTACGCCACAGCCACAGCAATGCCAGATCCCAGTCACATCTGTGACCTACAGCTCATGGCAACGATGGGACCCTTAACCCACTGGGTGAGGCCAGGGATCAAACCCACATCCTCATGGATACTAGTCAGGTTTATAAGCTGCTAAGCCACAACAGGAACTCCTATTTGCTAATCTTTTTAACAACATGAAAGACAGCTACTTCTCTATATCTTAGAGAGGAAAATATGCAAACTCTTCCAAAAAAAAAAAAAATCAAGCAACTTGTCTAAGAGGGGGCAGATTTAAAGGTTGACTTGACAGCCCATGCTCTCCTGCCTATCCCTACTGTGTTCCCCAAATACCGAAAGTTAATGAGATCACAGGAGTATGGGAATAAGCATTTCTGTGGGTGCACCAGGAATGGTAGAAATACCTTATAATAAGAAGACTGATAATTCTCTTGGCAGCTAGTTTAAGAGCTGAACAGTGTGTCTAGAGTCCCAAGGAACTTGGAATTGTATTCCTGGCGCACACTATGTACCTGGATTCTTTGGAGTTTCATGTATAAGATTCTCATCCTTCACATGGCTGGTGGCTCTCCTATGATACCTGGGTAGGATTTTTTTACAAAAGGCAAAATGTCATATCTGAAAGCTGAGATGCCTGTGTCCTTTTCCTGTAGAGCACCCACACTGTTGGCCATTCTTTGTCCAAAATAGTAGTTTTAGGTCATCTGAATGTAGGAAATACATTTTTGTTCCTCTTTCATCATCAATATGTTTTATTTATAAACACTTACCTTAACATGTTGCTGTATTCTGAAAGGAGCATATATTGCTTAATTAGATATACTGAGAAAAGCAGTATTTTAGAATTTGGGGAAAAGCTGATCTGGGATTTGTTTAAAGTTTTCTTTTAAATTTTATTGGAATTTAGCTGATTTACAATATTGTATTGGTTTCAGGTGTATAGCAAAATGAATCAGTTGTACATATCTATTCCTTTTCCCAGAGAGGTGATTACAGAACCTATTGAGTAGACCTCCCTGTGCTATATAGTGGGTCCTTGTTATTATCTATTTTATATATAGTAGTGTGTATGTGTTAATCTCATCCTTCCAATTTACCCCTCCCCCTCTACAGTTTCCCCTTTGGTAACCATGAGTTTCATTTTGAAATCTGTAAGATTTTTTTAATAAATAAGTTCGTTTTTATTATATTCCACATGTAAGTGATATCCTATTTGCTTTTCTCTGACTCACCTCACTTAGTGTGATAATCTCTAGTTGCATCCAAGTTGCTGCAGATGGCATTACTTCATTCTTTTTTTCTGTCTGAGTAATGTTCCATCACATATATATGTACCATATCTTCTTTATCCATTCGTCTGTTTATGGACATTTAGGTTGCTTCCATGCTTGGCTATTGTAAGTGGTGATGCAATAAACATTGGGGTGTATGTATCTTTTCAAATTATGGTTTTCTCTGGATAGATGCCCAGGTGTGGGATTGCTGGATCATATAGTAGTTCTCTATATTTAGTTTTTTAAGAAAACTCCATAGTGTTTTCCATAGTGGTTTTACCAATTTACATTCCCACTAACAGTGTAGGAAGGTTCCTAAATTTTTTTTTGAAATTTGAGTATGAAAACACAACTATGTTCTTGGTTAAACAAAGATTTTTATAAGAACTTAAAAGATAAGAACCTTTTTAACTTACTACCCCAAACCTACTCTTTTTTCTGGTGATGACCATTGTCAAGAGTTGGGTGTGTGTATACTCTCAAACTTTTTCTACCCAGGATGAGCAGAAAAGGAAATGGGTTTTAGCTGATAGCAGACTCACTCATGGCACTGAACTACACTGAGTCTGTTGTATACCCCAAAGGGATATTTTCAGAGAACAAGTTGAAGATGACTATAGTATAACTTCTTGAAGCATGATTTGCTTCTCAGATTTACACAAACTAAGAAAGGTTTGGGTTAATACCACTGTTTTAACTATTTAAATACATATATATGAAAAGTAGGTTTTTAACAGGATAAATGAGATCAAACTACATCTATTTCTGTAACTTGTAGAATATGACTCAGGATCTTTCTTTTAGTTCACAGAGATCATTATTCTTTGAATTGATGAATGATAAAGATGCACTATAGTTTATTTAGCCATTCCTCTATTGAACACTTAAGTTGTTGATTTTGTACTAACGGTGCTATGTGAATATCCTAGTATGTGCAGTGTGTCTTTCAGAATGAATGAATTAATATTTCAAGCAGCCAGAAGCAGAAATCTTATGTTAATTTTGCTAGATTTAATCTGCTTTTTGTTTTATTTTATTTTTTTAGGGCCACACCCATGGCATATGGAAGTTCCCAGGCTAGGGGTCCAGTTGGTGCTGCAGCTGCCAGCCTACGCCACAGCCACAGCAATGCTAGATCCAGGTCACCTCTGCAACCTACACCGCAGCTCATGGCAATGCCAGATCCTTAACTCACTGAGCAGGGCCAGGGATCAAACATGCATCCTCATGGATACTAGTTTGTTTCCACTGAGCCACAGTGGGAACTCCCTAATTTTTATATATATATATATATATATTTTTTTTTTTTTTTGCTTTTTAGGGCTACACCTGTGGCATATAGAAATTCCCAGGCTAGGGTTGAATTGGAGCTGCAGCTACGGGCCTATAGCACAGCCACATCAACATCAGATTTGAGCCATGTCTGCAATCTACACCGCAGTTTGCAACAATGCAGGATCCTTAACCCACTGATCAGGGCCAGGAATTGAACCCACATCTTCATGGATACCAATTGAGTTCATTACTGCTGAGCGACAGTGGGAAGTCCAAATAATACTTTAATTTGTATTTCTCTGATTACTTAGTGCTTTTAAATTTAATTATAATTTATATATTACACATACTATGTAATTTACATAATCACATAAACATGTAAAAATATGAATATATATAAGTAAACATTTTTCCCTGATGAAAAGGTTGCATTTAATCTGAAAAGTAGTTATTATTTGGCAAAGAAGCACAGGGAAAAAGTATTCATCTGCTGTCACCAACCCACCAGGTCAATAGCTCTGAAGAGAGATCTTTAATGACCTAAAGTGCTGTTATTGTTGATAACAGAAAGCTAGACAGAGAAATAGGATTCATCTAACTATGAAATCGGACATGACTCATTGATTATTAAGACCGATGATAAAGAAGTTATTATCTAGTTAGATTTTTTTTTTTTTTTTTGGTGTGAGAAAAACTATTTACATTACCAAAAACGTGATATCTTACTGGGTTCCCCAGGGGGCAAAATTACCATTAAAAAGGCATGTAAACATCTGATGTTTTAAATCTGACATCTCTGAATTATGGAGGAACCATTTATTCAGCTTAATTTGGGGCTCACAATTTCAGTCTCCTAAACTGTGCTGTATTACTAGAAATTTTGGAAATATTCTTTATCCATGCTGTCCAATAAAGTAGCCACTAGGCCCATGTAGCTCTTTAAGTTTAATTAAAATTAAATAAAATAATTAATTAAAATAAAACAAAAATCAGTTCTTCTGTTACACAAGCCACATTGCAAGTGCTCAATACTGTGTGTTACTAGTAGCCACCTTATTGGATGGTGCAGATAGAGTCCATGCCAGCATCACTGCAAAAAGTTCTATTGGATAGAGCTGTTTAGAAGCAAGAATAAGAGAGGGAAATGGATTTTAGCCGATGGCTGACTCACCACATTGAACCAAAGTGAATTTGCTCTGCATCTGCAAAGGGACACATTCAGAGAATAAGGTGAAGATGGCTGTGGTATAACTTTTAAGCATGATCTGCTTCAGATTTACCTAAACCACAAAGAAAGGTTTGTGTTAATTTGTCTTAGCTAATTAAGAGTAATCTGAATTTTTTTCTTTCACTTTTGAATTCTATAGTACTGTATCTATGTTTACCAGTACTCATGTCATTTTCTATGAAATCTTTAGAACCTAAAATTTGAATCTAAATACTACTACTTCGTTCAGGAAATACCATGCTCTTGTCCTTTAAAGAAAAAAAAAATCTTTTCTTTTTGTGATTATAAAAGTAGAGTGCTGATGGTAAAAAAAAAATTAAAATATATATAATTAGAAAATATTAAGTCAATTGTTATCATACTACCCAGAGATAATTATAGTATTTTGATGGAGATCTCTTCTAGGCTTTTTTGTATGTATCTCTACAAATATATAAATTTACAATAATAGGGCCATACTATTCTGTTTTAGAAGCTGAATGTTACTGAAATAGTATATCAAATGTCTTTTTATTTTAGTATATATTTATTATTTCTACTGGATTCATAGTACCACACTGTGGACATACTACTATTTATATGTACAATACAGTCTTTCTTGATAATTATTTTGGATGTTTTCAAGGTATGATTGTTATAAACAACAACAAAAAGAATAGCTTTGCTTACACTTTAAAGTACTTTGGGTTGTTGGGTCAAAGAGTATACTACCATTAACATAATAAAGTCAAATATAAATTTTCTCTATCTCAGGAATACGACTAAATTTTAGGTTGATGCTTTTGCAAGTCTTTTAAACTATATAAATCTTTAAAAAAGGAACTCAAGACTCTAGAACCTGTGACTTAAAAAGTCAGAATGTTCATTGTTTGACATACCTAATTTAAATAATTAAACTTTTAAGAGAAAAAGTAATGTCCTAATATTTCTTTCATGAAAGTTTCGAGTGTGCTTGAAGAGGAAAAAAATAACAGTTTAGTAAAACAGGTAAGAGCTGACTTCAGAGCCATATTGACTGAGTCTGAATGCCAGTTCTAGCTGTGTGATCTTGGGTAACTTAAGGTGTGCCTCAGTTTCCTCATCTGTAAAATGGGGAAACATACATAACTCATAGGATTTTTTTGATAAACGTATCTTGTGGCTATAACATCCCAGTATGTTGTCTGACTGTGTAATATTTCCCTTTCTATAAGGGATATAGGACATACATTTATATATTAAATGAAAGTGAATGAAAATATTCACTCTTTTTTCCTTTGGGATTTATTTCCTCTTAGATATCATAGGATATCAACTCTAATATGAAACCTACTGGCTGATAATCCAAGTATCTAAATTATAACTCTCCCTGCTGCTCCCTCCACAAAGCAAGCTACATATCCTAACAAGGTCAAATATTGTTACAATGAAAATGTCTATAATGCTACCACTATACCAATGATCCATTTATTTCAAGTAATATCTAATAACATCCGGGTAGCATATAATAGTTGAGAATTTCTGGGGTTTAAGATAATAAAAATTCACAAAAATTTTTATGCCAAAGTATAGTAATAACTTTATAAATATTCACAGATATATTACTGAAATGATTTCTGAAAATGCTCAAAAACTGCCAGAAGGAAACTAGAATTTAGACATTCAGATGTGGATTAAAAGAACTAATCTAAATTCTTATAGCAAGAGCCAGATCTATTTCCTTTAGTTTCATTTGATGCTATAAGCTTGCTGGATTACAAAATGAAACACATGAATTTTCCTGTGTGCATAAATAAGAATTAAAAATCATTGACTTTGGGTTTCGCTTTTATATGAAATAATCTTAATAAATAGGTTTGTAAGATCAAGTTGGTAATTTTAGGAACCTCTCCAAAAGTTCTCAGATAAAAAAAATAAAACAACAACAAACTTCAGCCAAGCAAGAAGATACCTTTTTTACAGGGACTCCTACAATTCTACTCTTCATAGAGAATATATACAACCCCCCCAGGTATTTTTTTTTTTCTCCCATTGCATTATAAGGTCTAAACATAAATGATTTAAAATTACTGATATCTTGCACATATCCTTGATAACAGATTATTACAACTTTCTAGGGAAAAAGTACAGAAACCAGCATGCTGAAACAGTGATGCTTTGTTCATATTTTGGCTATAGGTTTGGCTTAAGAACTAGCACACCCTTCAGAATGGAAGAATTAATCTGCCTCCTATTTGATGGGGTTCAGAGCTAAGAAGGCTAACTAAGCATGGGGGACTGGAATTTCCTTGGGGGCATTCTGGAGGAAGTTCACATCCACTCCACCATGATTGGAAAGATCTGGCTCAGCATCCTGTTCATATTTCGAATGCTTGTTCTGGGTGTAGCAGCTGAAGATGTCTGGAATGATGAGCAGTCTGGCTTCATCTGTAATACAGAACAACCTGGCTGCAGAAATGTGTGTTATGATCAGGCTTTTCCTATATCCCTCATTAGATACTGGGTTTTGCAGGTGATATTTGTGTCTTCACCATCCCTGGTCTACATGGGCCATGCTTTGTACCGACTGAGGGTTCTGGAGAAGGAGAGGCAGATGAAGAAAGCTCAACTGAGAGGAGAACTGGAGGGGGTAGAGCTTGAAATGCCTGGGGACCGGAAGAGACTGGAGCAAGAACTTTATCAACTGGAGCAATGGAAACTAAATAAAGCTCCGCTCAGAGGAACCTTGCTTTGCACTTACGTGATACACATTTTCACTCGATCTGTGGTTGAAGTTGGGTTCATGATTGGACAGTATCTTCTATATGGATTTCATTTAGAGCCTTTATATAAATGCCAGGGCCATCCGTGTCCAAATATAATTGATTGTTTTGTCTCTAGACCTACAGAAAAGACGATATTTTTATTATTTATGCAGTCCATAGCTACTGTCTCAGTTTTCTTAAATGTTCTAGAAATTTGCCACCTAGGTTTTAAAAAGATTAAAAGAGGGATTTGGGGACAATATAAATTGAAGGACAAGCAAAATGAATTCTGTACAAACAAGTCAAAACAAAACCTTGCTAAATATCAAAACACATCTGCAAATTCACTGAAGCGACTCTCTTCTGCACCTGATTACAGTCTGTTAGTGGAGAAGCAAACACACAGAGCAGTGTACCCTAGTTTAAATTCATCTGTATATCAGACAGATCCTGATAGTCACCGTGGAAATGATGAGAGAGGCATTTCGAATGAACAGGAAACTGTACTTTCCAACAAGATGTGCACACTTAGTACTGCCTGTAGTCATCTTCAAAACGTCAGCTCAAGTAATAAAGAAGACACTCATAAAATCTCTGGAAAAGAAGTTAATGGTAACCAGGTGAGGGGAAAAAGAGAAAGTGATGGCGAAGACAGCAAAAGGAACCACTACCCTAGAGGTTACCATTCTATTCCAGGTGATGCTATAGATCTGAATGATCATACCGGACAGTCACCCCAAACAGCTTTCTCTTTGCCTGCTAACTGCACCTGGAAACCAAAGTGGTTTTGTGCTACATGGGGTCCCTCTGCAGAAAATGAAAATCAGGCATTACCTCCTAAAGGTAACCTCAAGGGCCAGCTCAGAGAGAATCCAGTCAGAACCCTTCCTCCTTCACCGGGAGACTTCCAACCACCTGACATTCCAGACACTCCTGATTCTTTGGGAGTGTTGTCCTTTGAATCTGAGTTGGTCAGAACCTGTGACAACCCTGCTGCGAGTCCTCCACAACATTCTGTGTCACTGACAAACAACCTCATTAGTAGGCGGGCTCCCACCGACCTTCAAATCTGAATGGCTGTTGGCTTTTAGACATTCTACATATTACATTATTACAGAAGTAGCCTAGTGACCGTGAAGCAGACAGAACAGATAAGAGCAGCTAGGAAGACCAGATGTTTAGCCAGACAACTGCAAACCCATTTAAAAAAGGGAAAATGGCTCTAATTCTGAACTGGGAAAGGAGTAGTTTCAAGTGCAAACACAGTTACCAAATTGGGATTACTTTTTCACGGGCTCTCTTCAAAATATGTGATAACTAATTTTGGGAAAAATCACATGTTCAGAATCGAAGCTAAATGGAACCAGGTTTTTCCTTGAAGGGAGCACAGCATTCAGAGATTGTTCTTGATGTATGTAATACCCTCTTTTAGTTATTCATCTTTTATTTCTGGATACCAGTTAAATCTTGCCCCTGGGACTGTAGTCTATAGTTTCCTTAGAGACTGCAACCTAATGTGTCTTGAATATAATCATAATGTTGCTATCTAGTAAATAAAAACTTAAAAAGATTGGTTGTTTTCTTTCACCAGTTTATAGCATCGTGATTCCATGCCAGGATCAGAGTCTTGGCTCTACAACTCACTGGTCATCTAACCTCGCCATTTTACTAACAGAACCTACCTTACAGGGAAGGTGTGAGGATTAAAATAAGAAACATAGGTGTTTAATGCACTGCGGGGCACACAGTAAACGCTCTAAAGCCTAGCTCTTATTAGCAATATTAATGCTCATCCTCCGTAGGCCCACGTCCAGCGGGCACAAAACAAGGAAACTCCAAGGATAAAATCTGGAGCCGAAACATACGATTCTAAGCAGTCTTCAAGCCATTGGATGCAAGGGTTGCCCTCGTCAGTCGCGTGCAATTTTTCTAGACGAGTCGACAAGCCAGCAGAGATAGGCTGCCGCAGCACTTCCGAGGTCCCATTTGAGACAGGTCCGCCCACTCTCGGTGTCCAGAGACCCTCCTCTCAGGAACCAGTCCTAGAGCGCCAGGGCTCCGCAGGCCCCGCCCCCTGGCGCCACGCCTATCTTTAGCCCCACCTGGACACCAGCTCTTTTCCAAAACCTAGCCTCCCGCTAAGCAACGGAATCTCTGGGAGACCGGAAGAGGAAGGAGAGGTGCTGCTTCATTAGCCAGAAGGGCGGGCGTACGCAGCCTCGTTCGGCTCAGCCCACCATGGGGCATTCAGAGCGTCCTGGTCGCCATGAAAACAGGCCACACCCCGGCGATCCCAGACCGTGCTTCGCAAGTGCGCAGGCGCATCCGCTCTTCCGCGCATGAGCAGTGCTGCTCCGAGCCCGCCAGCCACGGTCTCGGGCGCCAGCTACGCCGCTGCCGCTGTCACTATGGCCCATTACAAAGTGAGGGGGGCGCGGCGTGGCTGGGGGCGTGCGGGCGGTAGCCAGCCGCTGGTCGGCTCGGGTGGGAGTGGGGGTGCGCGCGCAGGTTTTGGGGGCTCGAGGTAGCGAGGCGGAGGCGGGGTTGCCGGACCCCCAGCGCCTTCTTCCTGCTCCGGCCCCCCGGCTTTGGCCACTGACCCGCCGTGTCTTCTCAGGCCGCCGACTCGAAACGCGAGCAGTTCCGGAGGTACTTGGAGAAGTCGGGGGTGCTGGACACGCTGACCAAGGGTGAGCATGGGCCAGGAGAGGGTTCCTCGTGCCCTAGTCGTGCTTCTCGGCGCTGCGTCCCTGTCGGGCCATGGCGTGGGGAAGGAGGGGAACAGGTGGGACCCGTCGAGGTCCGGAAAGGTGGGCCTCGGGGTTCAGCGGGGACCGACGCATGTCTGGTTGTAGGACGCCGCCCGGGTAGGGTAGCCGTGCTCACGCTACCGCTCTCCCCGCGGGGAGTGAAACTCTTGCAGCTGTTGCAAAGTCCCTCCAACTTCCGTTGCTTTGCCTCGAGCAGCCGCAGTGAGCCTGTTTGCTAAAGACCTTGAGCGCCCAACTCCCCCCTGACAGTTTTTGCGGAGTCTTCAAAATCCTGTACAGAAGCACTTTCTGTCGAACAAAGGGCAGGTGGGAAAATAACGATTTGAAAGCAGGCTATAAAGTAGTTAAGTGCACCTAATACTCAAAAGTAGCGGTTTGGTTGTGGTTTTTCAAATCAACCCCATTTCGTACTACATATAAATTCCTACTGTGTGCAGACTTCATAATTAAAGTAGAATTAGTTTAAAGAGCTCGAAGGCATATCAAAATGTTTATACTGTTTTCACTTTTTAAAATGGAAGCTGTTAAACTGTATCTCTTACTCTCGGGTTCATGATCCAAGTAGATGAATAAGGTGCTTGAAACCAGACGGTTCCAAGAAATAGCGATTTCATTAGCTAAGCAGAAATGATAATGCCTGTTATGGCTCCCTCAGCTTATTGGCTGGGCCTTTAAAGAGTGCAGGAGAGAAGATTTGGCAGGGATGATGATCTGAGTCCATATGAGAGGTAGAGTAAAACTATCTGGGAAATAATTTGATAACTGTTCTTTGGCCGGAAACAAAGGTTTAGGAAAAATTCTGGGAGAATAACTCCTCTAGGTCTTCGGAGAAAGCACGGCTTTTAATTCCCAAGGATGGGCTGGTAGTGTTGAATTGCTACCTACCTTAGGATCAGGTACTGTTTTCCTACGTCTTTGCAAATAAATTTCAGTAAACATAAAGGAACTACATGAAAGCACTGTGCTGTCATCCTGGGAAGTACCAGAGACTCTTGGAATTTCATCGACCTCCCCCTCTCCTCAATAAACTCCATAAGCTCATTTTTTTCATTTGTTTAACCATTTTATTCAGGTCTTTGTGTTAGGCACTAGGGATACAACAGTGGGAAAACAATAAGTCCCTGCTCTCAATGAGCTTATTTCCTAGTTGGGGGAGACAGATAACACATAGCGTCAGCCAGTGGCAAGTTATGAACAAAAATTAGCAAGGGGGATAAAGAGGGATGAGTGTGCCTTTTTTATATAGAGGGGCAGGGGGAAGGCCTGTCTTTAACAGTTGAGCAGGGACTTGAATGTAGCGTGATGTCAAGAGTTTTAGGAAGTGTATGGAGGCCAGAATGGCTGGATAGAGTGAATAGCACTGGTAAAGGGCAAAGAAGTGACTGTTTCCGGAGGTAAATGAAGATATTTAGATATTTGTGGCCATACAAGGATTTTCCTGCGTGAGAGATTAGAAACCACTGGAGTCTTCTTTTGCCTTGCTGACATCTATTGTATTCCCTCAACCTCCCTAGATTTCCAGTCTCCTAAATAATATCAGACAGAAGAGTATCTATTAATATGAGCTTTTTAAAGCCTGATTCTGTGTACTTCATACAGATTTAATTTATAATCCAGCTTATTTCCAAGACAATTTGGAACTACTAACATTAAAACGATCAGGAAGTGTTCCTGTTGTGGTGCAGTGGAAACAAATCCGACTAGGAACCATGAGGTTGCAGGTTGGATCTCTGGCCTCGCTCAGTGGGTTAAGGATCTGGCGTTGCTGTGGGCTGTGGTGTAGGTCACAGACGCCGCTCGGATTCTGCGTTGCTGTGGTGTAGGCCAGCAGCTGTAGCTCCGATTGGACCCCTAGCCTGGGAACCTCCATATGCGGTTTGTTGCGGCCCTAAAAAGCAAAAAAACAAAAAACAAACAAACAAAAAAACTGATAAGGAGGGGTAAAGATAAAGATTTAAGTCATTTGGAAGAAGAGGCATTTTAGTTATTTTGAGCACTATATCAGCCTCTAAAAATCCTGGCTGCTAAGGCAGAAAGGGAAACACTGGGTAGAGAGTTCTTGTCTGTTTAAAAGGAAGTATATTTCATCTACAGAAAAGCACAGGAAACTTGACATGTTCTGTAATTATCACCCTTGTAAGTACCACTGATAGAAATTGAGAAGCTAAAAGAAAGGGTAGGGGGAGAAGAGGAAAAGAGGGTTTTAAGAGTATTCTTGTCTTATAAAATTAGGATTTGGTAGAGATCATGGAAGAAACAGAGGTTTGAATATATAGTTTGAAGAAAAAGGTAATAGTAGAGGGATTAAAGTATATTGTAACATTGAGAGAAAACAGAAGGAGAGGAGAGGGAAATAGTGTGAATACACCAATTACTCAAAAATACCGCTCTAAGTACATTTAGAAGAGCAACTATCAGAACTTAATGTAAGTTGTTAGTAGCAGTTTTCCATTTAATTTTTTATACTGTCTGTATTATTTTACTGAATCATTAAAACTTAAATAAAAGGGAAGTATGTAAATTGGTCTACCATAGCAGTTCTTAATTTGGTGTCGAGATATGCATATTTTTTGTGTGTGTAGTTTTTGTCTTTTTCGGGTTTTTCAAAGAGGTCCATGCACAAAAAAATGAGCAATGGTTTAGAGAGATTTTTATCTAAATAGTGCATCTAAATAGTGTAATAGGAATTTGTTTGGTATAAGATGAAAAAGGTAGTGCTGACGTGAACTACTGGATATGAAACCACTAAAGTATTTAATATTGATTTGAGCACACTGATTACCGGTAAAGTTTTTGGTTGGTGGTTATTTAGCATGTTATGTGTGAAACTTCATTATTGAAGAACATTTTTGAAGTCAAAGGTTCCTCCTTCCAGTAATTAACCATAGCCTTCCAGAATTTTTCTCCACTGTACCTACCTTGTTTTCATCCCTCTATCACTTTAGTGCAGATCACTAACTTTTAATTAAAAAAAAATTTTTTTTTGCTTTTTTTTTAGGGCTGCACCTGCAGCATATGGAGGGTCACAGGCTAGGGGTCTAATTAGAGCTACAGCTGCCAGCCTACGCCACAGCCACGCCAGATCCAAGCCCTGTCTTTGACCTCCATCACAGCTCATCGCAACACCAGATCCTTAACCCACTGAGCAAGGCCAGGGGTCGAACCTGCAACCTCATGGTTCCTAGTCGGATTTGTTTCCACTGTGCCACAATGGGAACTCCAATTGTGTTCCTGCTTTCATTTATTTATTTTTTTGTTTCTGTTTTTGCTTTTTAGGGCCAAACCTGGGGCATAAGGAAGTTCCCAGCTAGGGGTGGAATCAGATCCAAGGCTGCCAGCCTGCACCACAGCTCACAGCAATGCTGGGTCCTTAACCCACTGAGCAAGGCCACAGATTGAACCTGAATCCTCAGGGATATCATATCAGTTGGGTTCGTAACCTGATGAGCCACAACAGGAACTCTGCTTTCCTGCCTTTAGATCCTTGTCCCACCTGTCAGTCTTCCACACAGGAGTCAAGAGTGATCCTGTCATTCCACTGCTTAAAACTGTTAATTACCTGCCTTTTTGTCCTTAGGTTCAAGGGCTGACTGAACTTGCAGGATCCTGCAGTCTCCCCACACCTCAGTTTTCCAGCTTCCTTTCCTGCTCCGCCCCCTGTTCACAACACCATCTAGCCATACTTGAATTTTCAGTTCCTTAATATGCTGTCTTTTGCCCCTGGCCTTCCCTTTTTATCTGAAACCTTCATTGCCTAGGTTTCAGGTCTTATTTCCCTTCCTTGGGGAAGGCTTCCCTGCTGCCCTAGGCCGAGGTAGGCATTCTTCCAATGTGCTCCCATAACCCATTATCCTATATTGCTGCTTGATAACTTTTTTTTGGTCTAGTTCCTTGCTTATCTCTTGCACAAGACTTTAAATTCACTGAGAGCAAGGACCTTGTCTGTCTTGTTCACCATGGTATGGACAGTCCTGGCAGTGTGCATGGTGTATAATAGGCACTTCATATTTACTGGGTTATGGAATATAATTTCAAACATTTAAAGACTTTAATTGTTGTTTTTTCTGCTTTTTGATTTGCAGTATTGGTAGCCTTATATGAAGAACCTGAGAAACCTAATAGTGCTTTGGAGTATCCTTTTCACCTTCCAAGTCAGAAAAAGGCCTTCATTTTTTTTTAACTCTGATTTTTAAACATAGATAATAACTTTTAAAATACTTTCAATTTTTGAAAAAATTTGAGTATTTGGATTTTGATCTCTGGGTAAATATTGGTGGCAGGGTGGGGTGACTCTCATCAGAGTTATTTCAGAGGGCTATTTCACTAGTTTCATTCAGCTCAAGTAAATTCTTAACTTGATATTAGTTTTTTAAAGCATCACTTAGGAGCTGCTACCCCAGAAAACCCAGAAATAGAGCTGCTTCGCCTAGAATTGGCAGAAATGAAAGAGAAATATGAAGCTATTGTAGAAGAAAATAAAAAACTGAAAACAAAGGTAACATTTTTGAAAGAATTCATGTTAAAAATAAGTTCACCTTTAGTGATCATATGATCGCAACCTCACTAAAATGGACAGTAGGGGAGGGAGGAGGGTGAATATCAATCTCAGTTAGTTGCAAGGCCAAGCTGACACCCTGTCGAGAAAACCACAGGCAAAGTGTAAATAGGATGAGCAAAGTGTGGTCAAGAAAAGGTTCTTGGGAACCTTCAACCAAAAGATGAGAATATTGGTTTATAGGTAAACAGAGATTTCTCAGAGTCTTAGGCAGCTGGTTTAAGTAGGACAGTACAAGGCCCCTGCTTTGTGAATGTCACCTTAGACTGGGCAGTGCATGCAGTGCACAGTCATATGTGGTGGCCCTGTAATGGTAACTCTGTAAACTTGTCTGCCCTTAAGTCTCTGTAAACTGGTTTGCACTCTTTGCCTAGTGCTGAAGTTTTTTCTTTGTTTAAACTCCTGTGAGAATTTTCATAAACTTCAAATGAATCAACTTAAAGTCTTTGAGGTTTTACTGCATTCTGAATCACATAATGCATTTCACCTGACTCCAGGCATTTCTCATAATGTGTCTGATCTTCTCAACAAGTTTGTGAGATAAGTGAAACAGGCACACAGACTGTTTTATAGGTGAGGAAACTAAAGCGCAGTGAAGTCTAACTTCTCGAATCCCACAGCTAATTGGAATAACTCAAATCTTAGTTTTTGCAGGGAACCACAACTCAGCAAAGAATATGCATGCATTACTTTAAATTGTCCACAACGTGTAAATGCCAGATAACTTTTTCACATCCTTTAAGTCAAAGATGTTAGCTGCTCTTGACTGGCTAGATTTTTTTTTTCTGTTTTTTTTTAGGGCCATATCCATGGCATATGGAGGTTCCCAGACTAGGGGTCAAATCGGCGCTGTAGCCACTGGCCTACACCACAGCCATAGCAATACCAGATTTGAGCTGCTTCTGTGACCTACACCACAGCTCACGGCAACACCAGATCCTGAACCCACTGAGCGAGGCCAGGGATTGAACGTCCTCATGGATACAAGTCACATTCATTTCCGCTGAGCCATGACGAGAACGCCAACTGGCTAGATTAATATATGTCACATGATTCTTTTCTACTTTTTAGGAGAAAGTTCAGTAAACATACGGTGGAGAGGAAGAAAATACTATAAGCTACAACATCTTTTGGAAAGATATAGATTACTGGACATCAAGTATTTGTGCAGTGCAGTCATGACTGGCAATTAAATTTTAGTTTCCCAGTAATTTTAAAGGCTTAAATAAAAAGAGCTTTCATTAGGTTTAAACCATCACTGGGTGGTTTAAAAAGGATAGGATTTTAGTATAAACTCACTGATTCAGTAGTTAAATTGAATATAGTAGTTAGCTCATTTTGTTACTTTTAAGCTTTTTAAGTTTTTAAGTTCTTTACCCAATTTAGAATAAAATTCACCTAAACTCCTCTGTCTTTGCCCCATAGCTTGCTCAGTATGAACCACCTCAGGAGGAGAAGCGTGCTGAATAGGATTCTTCTCAGTTGAAAAGACCCTGAAAAATGGTTTTGTATGACTTGAATAGTTTGTATAGTCTATAATCTTTTCTGAACAGATGCTATAGCACTCTTTTAATATGTTAAATTCACCTATCACACTTTAACTGTTATAAACACATATACTTAGAATCACCAATAAAAACTCAATATAACTTTCTTTGGGTCTTAAAAGCAGGAGAATCAAAAGTGAATCCTGGAAAAACAAAAAACAAAAACAGAACAGAGCCATCTAATTCATTACCTTAAAAGACATTCTGTTTATTAGTCTGACTAGGAATGATGGTACTGGTTGTACTTTAGCCAAGGAAGTTTAGCATGGAGCAGTTCCTTGGTTTAGCTCAGGATATGAGCACAGGTACGGTCATTCTTTAAAACGAAGATGCCGCTGTTGTTTATCTTCTCCATAGGCAGCTGGAGAGATCTGTGTGACATTGATGCTGTTGCATGGGGTCTCATGAATCTTCTGCTCTAGTTTATAGTATGTGGAACAAATGACTCTTCTTTGCCACCACTTTGCCTTAGATAACTGTGTGTGTGCCAGTGTGGACTCTGACACCACCTTTCCTTCTATGCAATCATGCCCTATCTGATAATGTTGCCTTGCTTTGCTGTGTGCTTCAGCGGGTCCCAGTTGCACCTTGGCCTTTCTGTGTTGTTCAATTTGCTGTCATAGCAGTTACCCTGATTGTAATTTATATAACTTTAAAAGAGGATCACACTGTTCCCCTGCCTTACTTAGTTGCTTAGTTGAACACAGAACAGAGGCAATATAAAATTCTGAGTTCATGCACAAGCTGGGATGAGAAGGGGAATGAGCCATATAATGTGGAAAATTATAGTTTGTGGGTATAATTATATAGTGCTTTTTTCCCTCAAAGTATTTTTCTAGCCTTGAATTCATTTTATCTTCATTATCCCTGTGAAGTAGGTAGGCAAGTATGAGGGGAGGTTGGGTGCTGAGTTTTTAGGCCAAAGACTGATATGAATACAAATTATTTGCTAACTGTAGAACCTTGGGCCCATCAGTTAATTGCTCTGAGATTCACTTTCCTCATCTGTTAAATAAGAATAATATCTGTGCTGCCTACCTCACAGGGTTGTTGTGAGGGTCAAATGGAATGTATGTGTAAGATTTGTAAATGGTAAAGCACTATATTCTTATTTGTTAGTCCTTTTTCCTTTCTTGGAAGACCTATAGTCAGATGTTTTGTGTAATACGGATCACTTAACTTTTCTTATTGGTTGACTGGCATTATGAAGAAGTACTCCTACTTCATGTATTGTGTCCCTGTTGTTAGAGAACTGCTTTTATTTTTTGGTCAAAACAAATGCAGAATACAAAACAATCCAATGAAAGCTGGTTTAACTAGCAAAAGCCTCAGCACCTGATGGAAGCTGTGACTAAGCCAATTATAAGAGCATTTCAATCAGTCATGTTGGCAGGATTGTGGCAATGGTCTGTGCCTCTTCTAGTCACAAGTTTGTTTTTGGAGGGGAGCCAGATACTGTTGGAAGAACATTCACCTGAATTTTGGTTTATCTTTTACCAGTTTGAGTGCCTCCTGCATGGACAGCAGTGGGCTGAGTGCTAGGTGTTATAAAGATGAATGACTTGAAGTTAGTCATAAGACATGTATATAACCAATTACAATGTAGCATAGGATATAAATAACAATAAAACATGGCCCCATGGGGGTTTTGGAAGAGAGGGATACTTGGCTTCTTTAAGCAATTGGTAATGACAGTCCCTTTGTGGATACAGGCAAGTAGAAACTTTTTCTGGCAACCAACCCTCATTTGCTTTTTTCCGCCAATGGGATTGCCATTAGTATTTATGTAAGTCAGGTGACTGTTTCTTGAATGATCCTTTTGAACAGAATGGCAACCTGTGGGTTGGATAATCAGACTTAGGGGGAACTGACCTGCTTAAACTCCTTAAACCAGTCAGTGCTATATGTAAGAATTCAGGGTCAGCCTGGCCTCTGGAGGCCCTCTTCAACATTTCTGTCAAGGATCTGGATGAAGATAGTGTACAAGAAGATATTCAGTGGAGAAAAAAGGATCCGATCCATTCAGTTCCTGCTGTGCTTCAGCTGTCTTATCTATAAAATGTAGATTTCATGTCTTGCCTACCTCACAAGGTGTTATAAGGATCAAATTAAATATTACGGATGTAAACAGTACCTTGCAAATTGTGAAGGTCTACATATGGGTCAGATGGTAGTAATGCCAATTCTGTAACTGCCGCATGGATTGAAATGAGCTTGGAGGTATTAACAACTTAGAGCACTTAAACTTCTTCATGGCCTAAACCAAAAAAGTTGAAATATCAAGTCTTATATTTAGGTTAAAAAATGCAGCTATACAAGTTTAGGCACTAAGATTGGTGACACAGTGCTACTAGATGCAGTGATAACCAGTGTGAACCCCTTATAATCTGGATATTTAAAAAAAAATTCGGAGTTCCCGTCGTGACGCAGTGGTTAATGAATCCAACTGGGAACCATGAGGTTGCGGGTTCGATCCCTGGCCTTGCTCAGTGGGTTAACAATCCGGCGTTGCCGTGAGCTGTGGTGTAGGTCGCAGATGCGGCTCGGATCCCGCGTTGCTGTGGCTCTGGCGTAGGTCGGTGGCTACAGCTCCGATTAGACCCCTAGCCTGGGAATCTCCATGTGCCGTGGGAGCGGCCTAAGAAATAGCAAAAAGACCAAAAAAAAAAAAAAAATTCCGTTTGGGAAAACATTGATAGAAACATTGCCCAGCTGCTAAGCAGTCACCCTGAAAGCTGTATTGGTTAGTACTGTGTTGTAGATGTCAGACATTTCATGATATTGATGAGCTGAACTGCATATAAAGGAGAGTACATTTGAAAATAGAAGGCTGGAGTTCCCATCGTGGCCCAGTGGTTAACGAATCCAACTAGGAACCATGAGGTTGCGGGTTCGATCCCTGCCCTTACTCAGTGGGTTAACGATCCGGTGTTGCCGTGAGCTGTGGTGTAGGTTGCAGATGCGGCTCGGATCCCGCGTTGCTGTGGCTCTGGCATAGGCTGGCAGCTACAGCTCCGATTAGACCCCTAGCCTGGGAACCTCCATATGCCACGGGAGCGGCCCAAGAAATGGCAAAAAAACAAAAAAAGAAAATAGAAGGCTGTGCTGTCCATTATAGTAGCCACTAGCCACATTTGGCAACTAAAATTAAATGCCATTAAAAATTCAGTTCCTCAGTCACACTAGCAACATTTCCAGTGCTCAATCCACATTGGCTACTATGTTCAACAGTGTGGAGGTAGAACTTTTCTGATATAGAAAGTGCTACGGGTCATTACTGTAGAAGGAATGGCCGAAGGAATTGAGTATGGAATGTGGAACAGAAAACTTAGTGGGTAATGAAGACTGTAATATCTGAGATGCTGTCATGAAAAGGATGAAGCCCAGTGCTTCTACATTCCAGTGTTTCAGTGGCAGAGAGTGTAATTTGGGGCCTCAATAAGAGACAGACAAAATTTTACCACAGTGGAATTGACTGACTGCCCATTGAGATAGTGAGCTCTCTTCCCTTGGAACTACTGAAGTGTATGCTGCATAATATCCATCAGTCAGAGGCTGTGGAGTGGATTCTCTAGGTGAGAGGTTGGACAAGATGACCTCTACGGATGTGTCCCATCTTTAACTTGTAGATTCAGACATAACCAAGTCCCAAATTTGCATACATGCTTTCCTTTCATAATCAAGAAGTTAGTTTCCTTGGAACACCAGCATCACCACCCCCGCCCCCTTTAAGAGGAAGATCCTCTTTTGACAAATTTCCAGTTCTAAAGTCTGACTGAAAATTCCTCCCTCTAGCTTTCCCAAACATATTTGGTGACAAGCATTTGCTCTGGTTTGCTTTCATTATTCTTTCCTTTGGTCTCCCATCTGAACGAGGTCATAGAAGGGGCGGTGTTCTGTGGGAGGATAGAGTTAATGAAGAAGTAGACTTTGACTAAGTGAGAAGCAGAGGGAATTAGGTCCTGTTCTTGAAGTGGCAGCAGTATTCATTGCCAGTGATTTGCTGAAGAAAGAGGATAAAACATTCTAGCTTGCTTGCGTGTGCTTTCCTATCAGGGTCAGGGTACCTGCTAAAACGAACTATCTCACTCTGGACTGCCTTGGTTGAGGCTGTGCCCACATTCTGTCAGGTTCCTCCTCTATACTTTTGCATACCCCAACCAGATCCACCCTTTTAGACCAGTTCAGACGCCAGCTCCTAAGAGACGTTTTCACCCACCCAACTCCCCGAGCTGTTTTATCTGTACCTTTGACCTTCCCAGTTCATACCTAGTACTGAAGGTACTTACGCAGAGGCCCAGGCTCTATTAATCTTGGAGCAACTTGAGGACAGGCAGGGTCCGAGTCGGTTCCAGTTTTGTGCCCCAGGACTTCGCGGGCATCAATAAATACTGGTTGGGCGAGCACAATAGTAGGAGGAGGGCAATCATTTTTTTCTCCCAAGTGTCCAGAGAGCATCTGCTATTGCGATGGCCTCTGGAGCCCGAGGCAGGCAGGGGAACGGTGAGAAGCAAGGCTGGGCAGGACCGAGGTGCGCGTTGGGGCGGAGGGCAGCGGGCTCGGCCCGGGCCGAGCCACCCTCCTCGTGACTCCTCCTCCCCCCTCCACAGCTCCGAGTCAGGTGATTCCGGGCACGTGACGGGCACCACCTACCCTGCTGCTCCCGAGTGGCAGCTCGGGTAGCCAATGAGAGGCTGGGCCCGGGCGCGGAGCCTATGAGAGCCGGGCTCCGGGGGGCGGGCCGCACGGCTGTGGCGGCTGCCGGGGGCGGCGGCGGCGGCAGCGGACTGGGGAGGCGGCGGCCTGGCTTGGCCTGGCCTGGCCTGTCAGGGCGCGGGCGGCGGCGGCTCCGGCTCCGGCTCCGGCACCATGTCCCTGCAGTACGGGGCAGAGGAGACGCCCCTCGCCGGCAGTTACGGCGCGGCGGACTCGTTCCCAAAGGACTTCGGCTACGGCGTGGAGGAGGAGGAAGAGGAGGCTGCAGCCGGGGGTGGCGGGGTTGGGGCGGGGGCCGGTGGAGGCTGTGGCCCGGGGGGTGCTGACAGCTCCAAGCCGAGGATTCTGCTCATGGGGCTCCGGCGCAGCGGCAAGTCTTCCATCCAGAAGGTGAGTGGGGCCGCGGCGGCCCCTCCGCCCCTCCCCCCTCCCCTCCCCTCCCCGGGGGCGCGGGTGGCCGCAGGGCGGGGAGGCCCCGAGGAGGGCGTAGGCCGGGGTGGCCGGCTGGGCTGTCCCAGCGCGCTTTCTCTTCTCTTCTGGGAGCAGAGCCCGGGCGCGGCCGCAGCGGGGACCCCAGTCTCAGAGTCCACGCCCAGGTCTGCCGAGGCCGAGTGGGTCCCGTATTCCCCGAGTGGCCAGAGCGAGGCAGGTGCCCGTGGCTCCGCCCGGGATCTCGCCTCCTGGGACCCAGCCCCTCTTCCATTCACGAAACTGAGACGTGCTCCATGGTTCTAACTTGGAGAACTTCCCGGACTCCCTCCCTGGCCCTGGTTGAGTGTTCCTCTCACTTCAGGTGACCTCAGTTTGCAAGGGCTTCCCAGGTGAGCCCCAGGGAGCAGCGTCAGAAAGAGTTGTGACTAACTCCCTAGCCCTTGTAATGCCCGCTCTTGTTACTAGTACGAAGGAGACTTTACTGTGACGTTAGTGGGAGTTGGGGGCACTTTTCCCACCTATTTTAGTATCTGTGGCCCGGTGAGCATAATTACTAGTGATGTTGCCCGTTTGTATGTGGCTACAGGAATTTTCTGAGACCTGGAGAACATCTGCAGACCTATGCCAACTTTCACTTGGGGTCTGTCAGGAACGGATGCTATGCACTTTTTGGTCAGGAGGATGTAGGGGCAGGATTGAGCTCTCAGCTATTCCTCTTACACACAAAGTGAGCTGGTAGTAAAATGCTAGATCCCTGGTCTTTTGCCCTTTCCACTCTGTTGCAAAGGTCTCTCCAAAATAAAGGTCTCTGCGTGATACTATGTAGACATGATGTTTTTTAAAAATAGCCTTCCGAATTGACTGAATTACTGTTTTATCTTGTCACCTTTATAGAGAAATCTGAGTACATTTTATGGTAGGTTTTTAGCAAAGTGATTTTAATTCTTTTCACTTGTTGCTCACTGCCTAAACCTTGGGAGTAACTATCTGTTTTTCTTTTCTAGAAAGTAACAGTGAGGGGAAAATTAGTTTTGTGTTAGAATTGTATGGACTGTGATTATTTTAATTAACAGTTACCTTTACCATTTCTTTTCTCATGGGAGCTGTCTTTTCCCTGTCAACTCCCAAACTTAGCCCCTCCCAAATATATTCCTCCTCCTCCAGTTTTTGTTTTTGTTTTTGTTTTGTTTTCATTTTCGGTTGCCCCTGGACATATGGAGCTCCTGGTCTAGGGATCAGAGCTGAGCCACGGTCTTGACCTGAGCTGCAGTTGAGGCAGTGTTGGGGGGTCTTTAACCCACTGTGCGGGATTGGGGATTGAACCCATGTTTCAGCACTCCCAAGATGCTGATACCATTGCGCCACAGCCAGGGCTCCCCTCCTCCCCCAGTAATGTCACTTTTTACTTGGTATAATTTGCCCTAGTTTTATTTTCTTCCACAAGACTGCAAATCCATTGAGGGCAGGAGTCTCGTCAGTTTCATTTCTGATTATTCCTCAGAGCCTGAAAGTTTTCAATGAACAAAACTTTTTCAACTTTAGCTACATACTTTGGTAATCTTAAAGTAGATTTAATGCAGACTTAATGCAGTTTAACAGGAAAAAAAATTGAACTGAGACGAGAGACGTTGCTTCTGCTAGTATCAAATACAGAGAAAATAGCAGAGAAGTTTCAGCTTTCCTGGTGATTTCGTTTCATATTTTGGTGTCTTCTGTTGCAAGTTAAAGGATAATAAGTACTAGTGGATACACCATTCACTTTTTACTCCTTTTATCTTACTACTATTTTTTATGGCCGCATCTGTAGCATACAGAAGTTTCTGGGCTGGGGATTGAATCTGAGCTGCAGCTGCAGCCTATGCCAGATCCTTAACCTACTATGCTGGGGCTGGAGATTGAACCTGTGTTTCAGCAGTAACCCAAGCTGCTGCAGTTGGATTCTTAACCCACTGAGCCACAGCGGGGCCTCCACTTTTTACCTCTTTTAAAATTTTTGCTTTAGGATGAAATTCTTTAAATTATGTTAATTCAGGGTGGAATTTTGTACTTTAAATACAAAGTTGGGTAGCCGTTAAATTGTCTTCTTTCTTTTAACAGGTGGTGTTTCATAAAATGTCGCCCAATGAGACCCTCTTTTTGGAAAGTACCAACAAGATTTACAAAGATGACATTTCTAATAGCTCCTTTGTGAATTTCCAAATATGGGATTTTCCTGGGCAAATGGACTTTTTTGACCCAACTTTTGACTATGAGATGATCTTCAGGGGAACAGGAGCATTGATATATGTCATTGATGCACAGGTAGTTAGAAATGATGATGTTTACTTCTCTGGTGGCAGAAGATATAGGAACAAAGGAACGTTGTTTCTCGTCTTTGTCATGCGCTTCTTGCAGCTTATTTTTTTGCCAGTAGGTTCCCTAACAGTGTGAGAGATGTACCTGCACAGGTGCTTAGGGAACAGGTGTGCCATTGTTTAAGTAAGGAATATCAAATGATTAGGGATATGGCTTACATCCCTGAGTTCCAGTGAATGGGTAGCCTTCCATTTTTGTTAGTGGTAGATATTGCTGTACTCTCTTAACTTCACCACATTGATGTCAGTCACTGAAGAGGTCTCATCAGTGCCCATGATAAAAGGAGGAATGTGAGAACCAAGTCCATAAATGTTAAAGTGCATAGTTTCTTTAATTGCCCAAATTGAGTTGAGTTTAACGAGCACTTGTTGAGGGCCTAGCCTTTGGCAGGCACTCAGACAAACGGGACATGTCTCTGTCCTTAAGAATCTTAACGTTTTCTGAGCTTAAGCATTAGTTAGAAATGCTTTCTGAGTGACAGGCTCTGTAATGGGTGCTTTCACATACATGGTGTATTTACTTTCTTCTTCACAATACTGTGAGGTAGGTACTGTAATTCCAATTTTATGTTCGAGTAAACAGATCAGAGTCTAAGCAACCTGCTGAAAGTCACACATCTAATAAATGGCAGAGCTGGGATTACTTAAAAAAAATTCTAATGGGAAGAAATGTCCATTCCCCATTTCCTTTCCTTATATTATCCGTTTAAAAAATTACAAGTATTAACTTGGTAGTTGAATTTTTTTATCTTGAGAGATTGAGGATTTAGTGGTATAAGTTAATGTGTTTGGATGTTTGAATATTTCTGAATAATTAGGATAATATATTTTCTGTGGTTGGGGAAAGAGGTGGTTTGAGGCTTTCTTAATGCAAGATTTCTTTTTAAAAAATATTTTGTTCTGACTTACAGGATGACTACATGGAGGCTTTAACAAGACTTCACATTACTGTTTCTAAAGCCTACAAAGTTAACCCAGACATGAATTTTGAGGTTTTTATTCACAAAGTTGATGGTCTGTCTGATGATCACAAAATAGAAACACAGAGGGACATTCATCAAAGGGCCAATGATGACCTTGCAGATGCTGGGCTAGAAAAACTCCACCTTAGGTAACAACCTGTGTGTTTGATATGAGAGCCCTGAAAAGTGTGTAAATGTATTCCCATCTCTGTCATTACAAACACGTAGCTCTCTGTTACCCGTATACCCTCCCCAGATCTATGATGTTTTTGATCTTTTCTTTGTTGAATTCAAGCGGTTTTGGGAGCCCGATGTTACTGAAAAGTTATTTTTCCACTTTTTTGTATTTTCCCAGAGGTTGAAGTCACGTGAAGTGTTTCTCTTGGTGCGTTTACAAATTCATCTCAAGAGACTGGAGTCAGGCTGTTTCCTCATGGTGTAAATCTGCTTTGGGACTCCCCTCTCTTGGTTTCATCATTTTTTTTTTCCCTTCTTGCTTCAGTTCAGGGAATCTCTGTCTCGTTGATTGGAGAACTCTGTAGCTTGAATTTTCACAGTATCTCTTTCAGTAGGAAGAACCTTTTAAAGAGGGTACAGTTTTAAGTCTGGATTCTAATGTATCTGGTTTATGTTTTTGAAAACATTGTCTGCTTTTATGCATCTCTAAAAATTGGGTTAGGAGAATGTGTCCTATAAATCTGCTTAGGGCTGCTATGAAGTTTAAAGAACTGCTGATTCATAATTAAATGTCATTAAGAAATTTATTATTAAACCATATCTGCTAGAGAGATTTGATGATTTGTGTACTTGCATTCTAAAAGTGTGTGAGGAATATCTCCTACATCCTTTGTATTTACTTTTATGGTTTAGGTAGAAATGAGTAATAAAAAGTACCTAAGAAAGTGTTCTTTTGATGATATAAACAGCTTAAAGGGGAAGCAGTGGAGAGGCAAACCATAGCTATTTCCTTATCCCTGGTCTGTTACAATGACTTCCCTATATAGACTCAAGCCAAGCCCCATCCCTACCCCTAATATTCTCTAGGGCCCCTGGCTCAAGAGCTTTCTGTTATTCTCTTAGGAAACCACATGGAAAAGCTCATTGACCTCTTGTTTGCCTGTATTAAACTATGTACAAGTAATTCATGCTTTAAAAAAATTCAGCAATATTTGTAAGAGGAAGTGAGAGTACCTTCCCATAAAATTCCTCAGTCTTGTTTTTTCCCACCATGAATAATGGATTTTAAGCCATGGTTGTGCTGTTCCCCAGAGCCCATGGGAACCCTTCTGATCCTCCCTAAACCTCATCTGTGTCTCTTCCTGGGGCATCCCACCTCAGTGGTACACACCATCCCTTCCCCCCAGTTCTTTATGGGGCTCCAGGCCATGTTAGTTTTGCATTAAGCTTTTATTAATTACCAGCAGGCTTATGGATGAGGCTTGAGTCGATTTTCAGTTTCCAGAAACTCAGCTTACTAAAATGCCCTGTGCCTTGGAGGTTCTTCCTGGTCCCCGTCCACCTCCAAGCTGCACATTTCCTGCAGGACCGTCTTGCATTGCTCGTCTAAAATATTCCTTTGTCCTTAGTGTCTGAGGGGAGATCATTTTTGGTCTCACCTGTCCTGTTGTTCTAACATCTAGATTAGAGCCCCATCCAGGTTGGGTTTTTAGGTGTGCTCTTTGAAAGTATCTTTAAATTACCCATGAAGTGTGATATAAACAGTTCTATGTCTCTGACTTTGTAATGCGTGTTTTAATTACATCATGGATACAACTATGGATGAAGAGTATACTTCCTGAGTGACAAGGCAGGTAGAATTAGCCACGCTATTTAAACTGTTAAAGGCCTCTCTCGTTTAAATATGTGTTTTGTTAAATCTACAAAATTTACTTCGCTGTATATCCTTTTCAGGCCTCCAGATAGCTGTTCCATTCTCTGTAGAGTCTCAACTCCCATCTTCCTTAATGTGTTATTTACGTAAAATTCTAAGCACCAATTTAATTTTTCATTTGTTTATTCAGCAGATGTTTATGAGCACTCTTTAGGGCAGTGGGGCTGCAGCTGTGAGCAAGGCCACCAAAGTTTCTGCCCTCATGGAGCTTACATTCTGAAGAATGTGACAGCTCAAAAACACTTACAGATAAATGTATAGTAGGGAGTTCCCATTATGGCTCAGTGGGTTATGGAACCTGACTGGTATCCATGAGGATGTGGGTTTGATCCCTGGCCTTGCTCAGTGGGTTAAGGATCCAGCGTTGCCATGAGCTTTTGATGTAGGTCGCAGGTGTGGCTCAGGCGTTGCCCATGAGCTGTAGTGTAGCTTGCAGATGTAGCTTGGATCCTACATTGCTGTGTCTGTTGCTTAGGCCCGTAGCTGCAGCTCCAATGCGACCCCTAGCCTGGGAACTTCTGTATGCTGCAGCTGTGGCCCTAAAAAGAAAAAAAAAAAAAATGTATAGCGTCATTTTAAGTTCTTAGTGCTATGAAAAAAAAACAAGCCAGGGGAAAGGGGCTGAAGGCACTGGGTACAGGGGTAGTATTTTAGGTGAGGGAATCAGGAAAGAATGTTCTGAGGAGGTAACATTTTAGTAGAAACCTGAATAATACTCTTATGTAGTAAATATTATCTATCTCCTCTGAGCTTTCTCTTGGGTTTCGTCAGTGATGGGCTTAAGAAATCAAGCTTTTTGGATCAGATTGTAAAGACTTAGGTGAATATTCAGGTTTTTGCACCTGAAAATGCGTTCCTAGGTACCACCTCAGTTACCCTCAGTTTGAATGCAATAAAGGGAGGGAGAGCTACAGGCCAGGTGGGGAAACTGCATTTGTCATCTTGAATGTTGCGGATGGTGCACAGGAAAAGAGGCTTCATTTGAACTTGATGAAATCAAATGTTAAGAAATTTAAGCTTTTATATGTTAATGATAATTGTCACTGGACTTAAGATAGTTTTCAAATTAATCAAACTATTGTGTTTTTCAGCTTTTATTTGACTAGTATCTATGACCATTCAATATTTGAAGCCTTCAGTAAGGTGGTGCAGAAACTTATTCCACAACTGCCAACCCTGGAAAACCTATTAAATATCTTTATATCAGTAAGTGAGCTATTTACTTCACTGTAGTTACTGATTCCGTTTTTGCCGAGCTGTATTCGTATTATCAAAGTCTCCAAAAAAAAAAAAAGGGCTTGAATTAGTCTGAATCAAGCTTAAAGACTAATGATACACTTAAATGTAAAGTAATAAAAACAGTTAAAAAAGGGCTTGCTTGAGTTATTTTCTGCATTTTCCTTAGTAGTCCCTTCCCCCCCCTTTTTGTCTTAAAATGACCTGGTGAAGAATTTCCTTCTGTTTTCCTAATTGACAATGTCTTCATGATACATGTTTACTGAAGGAAGAGTAGAAACTGGAAGAGACAGGGTTTTGGGAATTCGGCTCAGCTTAATCTCTGCCTTATTGGAAGTCACATTGAAAAATTGATCCCTTCCTTGTTAACTGTAATCTCGGTGTCATTTTTCACATTTCGTATTTTGAGGATTCAGCTTAATAAAAAAGGATAGTCCTACAATAAATTTAGCATTCTGCCAGTCTATTTTCCAAACATTGCTTTGAAGGATTCAATGTGTAGTGATCCCCAATTCTCTGGGCTTTTGGCTTATGTTAGATGTTGTTGTCAAACCATTCTTTTATGGTTTGCTAATTGCCACATAAAGCCTTTGTGGTAGCAGGTCATTCGAACTGGAGATTGATTATTGCCACAAAAAAAGGATTGTTGAAAATGTAGCATGGCTTGATTCCGCCCCCCCCCGGAGGATTTTTTGGGTAGTTTTCGGTGGTGTCTTAAAAGTTAATTCATTTTAAGTAAATAGGAGGAAGGAAAAAACAAGTGCGACTGGTACAGTTTTGTCAGTAAATCAGAGCAGAGAAGTAATTCCACATTTATTCTTGAGTTAAGAGAACTGTCCCCTAACCAAGTACTATTTGCTTTTTTGGTATTCAGTTGTATAATCAGTATGTTAATCAGTGATTCAAGATCTTTGATAAGTTTCCAAATTGTGATTCTTAAAAAAAACTGAACAGTTCCTTAATTTTGTTTTTTCAAGAATTCAGGTATTGAAAAAGCTTTTCTCTTCGATGTTGTCAGCAAAATCTACATTGCAACCGACAGTTCTCCTGTGGATATGCAGTCTTATGAACTTTGCTGTGACATGATTGATGTTGTAATTGATGTGTCTTGTATATATGGGTAAGTGGTACCTATATTTCTGCAAGATCTCAGACAAGTGGAAAACTTACCAGCTTGATTTGTCCTGGGGATTCATTTCTGAGGCATCTGTCAAGTACTGTATGAAGAATTGTTCTGACCATAGTACTTCAACTTGGAGATGGTTTCTCTGTAGGTATGCTGCTGGGTCCTCCTCCTTCAGACTGGATGGATAAGAGCAGCTGAAAAAGTGTGACTAGTGCCAGACTTAGCACTGGAAGTTTTGCCTGCTGTTATTTGGGAAGTTTGTATTATGTCTTCTCACCACTGCAACTTAGATCTAAAACATTCTCAATTACAAAGTATGTACTGGTCCCTAATTTGACCTTAGGCTTTATGGGATTGAAGGATCCTTAACCTTTCGGAGAGCTCAGAAACAAAGAAATCAGAATTCTGGATATCATGAGGTCCCACAGTGGCACAACTGGATCAGCAGCGTCTTGGGAGCGCTGGGATACAGGTTCGATCCCCAGCCCGGCATAGTGAGTTAAGCATCTGGTGTTGCCACAGTTGTGGCTTAGGTCTCGACTGTGGCTTGGATCTGCTCCCTGGCCTGGGAACTCCATAAGCTGCAAGGTGGCCAGAAAGGGGGGAAAAAAAAATCCTGGGTGTTAGATGAACTTAGATTGGATGCTACTGCATAGCACAGGAAACTATATCTAGTCACTTGTGATGGAACATGATGGAGGATAATGTGAGAAAAAGAATATTGTATACATGATTAGGTCACTTTGCTATAAAGTAGAAATTTGACAGCTCTGTAAATCATCTATAATGGAAAAAATAAAAATCATAAAAGATTTGACCCATACATCTACATTTCCAAAATAAGTCTCTGAAATATAAACTCTTCTTTTATGTAAATTCACCAAACTCTATACAGAAATTTGTAAAAGCTAGCAAAGAAGTGATTTTGTAGAAAAGTCCAAAGGACAGGTGGAAACTTTGTAAAACTTATTGGTATTTCAAAAGCCAGTAACCTCTGCAGCCTCTCATAGCTCTGATTCATCTCATATTTTAATGCCAGCACTCTCAAGGCACTTTTTTTTTCTTTTTTCTTTTTGCTTTTTAGGGCTGCATCTGTGGCATATGGAAGTTCCCAGGTTGGGGGCTGAATCAGAGCTGCAGCTGCTGGCCTACCCCACAGCCACAACCACTTGGGATCCGAGCTACCTCTGAGACCTACATCGCAGCTTTTGGCAACACCAGAGCCTTAACCCACTGAGCGAACCCAAGGATCGAACCCACATCCTCATGGATACTAGTTGGGTGTCAGAATGCATAATCATAAGAGTGAAAAATAGGCATGGAAGAGAGGAACAGACAGGTAACAAACAGGTAAAACAAATGCATTTTCCTACTCAGAGGCAGCTGGAGAGAAACACTGACAAATTAGGCAGAAAAACCAAGGTGAAGGGTAGGGACAGAGAGATGAGAGGACTTTTGACTAGGTGGAGCAGAGAGGAACAACAGATAAAGGAGAAAGGTTTCAGAAAGCAAAGGTAATGTCAGAGCATCAAGAAAAGCTTGCTCCTTCTTCCCTCCCTCCCTTCTTTCCTTCCTTCCCTCCATCCTTCACCCCCCTCTCTTTTCTTTTCTTTTTAAGGCTGCACCTGCTGCATACAGAAGTTCCCAGGCTAGGGGTTGAATTGGAGTTGCAGCTGCCAGCAGCCACGACTACACCAAATCTGAGCTGCATCTGCAACCTACATGCGGTTGTGGCAATACAGGATCCTTAACCCACTGAGTGAGGCCAGGGATTGAACCTGCATCCTCAAGGACACTGTGCTGGATTCTTAACCTACTGAGCACAGTGGGAACTCCCAGAACATTTGCTTTTTCTTTAAAACAAATCAAAATTGTATAAACCAGTTTTTATAATTAAAAAATTAAACTTAGTTGTAAAGTTTATTTTCAGTATAAGATACATTGAAACCACATTTTACATTATAAAGTACAATATTAAGGAGTTGTTGCTCAGTGGGTCAAGAAACTGACGTAGTGTCTATGAGGATGTGGGTTCAATCCCTGGCCTCACTCAGGTGGATGAAGGTTTTGGACTGCTGCAGGCTGTGGCATAGGACACAGATGTGGCTCAATCCCGTGTTGCTGTGGCTGGGGCCTAGGCCTCAGCTGCAGCTCTGATTCCATCCCTAGCCCAGGAATTTCAAGTACAAAAGGGAGAAATAGCCATCACTTCACTGTTCTTAATGCAGTCTACATATGCAGTTTGGTGTGCTTTATTGAAGTTCAGTTTGCTTCTTACTTGACTCTTGTTTTACATTTTTTAAAGGAGGACTCTGTGTAATTCAGACAATTCTAGTCTAATAAATGAAATAGTTTTCAGACTCTGTATGGTTCACTTTGCAGCCATGAGATTTTCACAGGCTCTTTGGTAGACTGTATTTGTTTTAGTTTGTGTACTTATGCCTTTTTCACTAATGGTGGTTTTCATATTTGGGGTCGTTTCTTATTGGGAGATGGTGTCAGCACAGCTGAATATGAGGGAAGATTGGAAGCCTGCTGTGTTCCATGCATCCTAGTAAACAGGATGGTGTGAACACATGGAATACTGCAGCAGAGTTTGGACACCTGTACCTAAACCCGATTTCTGTTCCACTGTGGCTGAGTCAGCATTCTTCTTTCTCAAAAGATGTTCAGGAAACTGGGTGGAAAGATTTGTCATTGTGCAAACGTGACAAAATGCCTAATTGGGAAACCTCTAACGACCGGTACTTTGTTTTAAAACAGGTTAAAGGAAGATGGAAGTGGAAGTGCTTATGACAAAGAATCTATGGCCATCATCAAGCTGAATAATACAACTGTTCTTTATTTAAAGGAGGTGACTAAATTTTTGGCACTGGTCTGCATTCTTAGGGAAGAAAGTTTTGAACGAAAAGGTAATGGCATTTGAAAAAAAAAAGTTTTTAGGATTTCCCTGGTGGCTTGGTGGGTGAAGGGTCTGGTGTTGTCGCTGCTGTGGCTTGGGTCACTGCTGTGATGTGGGTTTGATCCCTGGTCTGGGAACTTCTGCATGCTGCAGGTGTGGCCAAAAAGCTGTTTTTTTATATAAGGTCTTTGTCATAATTTCTTAGGTTCTTGAAAACAAGAGAAAATAATACTGCAGAGGCTTTACCAGCTCAAACTACGTTGGCGCCTTTTCATCCATGTAGAGTCCAGACTTTCTCCGTCTTTCTTTGGTCTTTTACTTTAAATCAAGTTTTTTATTCCATCCTCTCTCATTTCAGACCCTTCTGATACCTGTCTAACTGCCCGTGGTTTGGTTTCCACCTGAACCAGTCTGCTGAGACTGTTTGAGAGGTTTCCAGGTCGCTGTCCTGCTGCCTTCTGTGGCCTCTCCAGCCTTCCAAAGTGTGACCCTGTCAGTCCCGCCTTCTTAAAGCTTTCCTCTCTCTTTGCTTCCCTGAAATGAAACTCTCTGGGTTCTTCTATGTATTTGTGTCTCTGGCCACCTGTCCCATAGTTTCCATTTTCCTTTTGCCCAATTCTGAGTGTCCTTCAGAGCCAGGTCTCCCACTCACTTTTTCACTTGCTGTCCTGGTCAGTGCACTTCACCAGGTTTTGTTTAATCTCCTCTGTGGAGTTGATTGAAATAGTCACACCTCCAGCTCTGACTTGGACCAGTTTCCCCACTGGGATCTCTTAGTAAGACATCTTCGCTTAAATGTTTGATTGCTCTCTTGTCCATGGTGTCACAAACCGATGAATATTTTCCACTTTCACGACTCGCCTGGCTGCCCTACTTCTGTTACTAGTTATGCTGTATTTCTAGTGTCCAAGCTGGGATATGTGGTAGTCAGGTAATTGTGTGGTATAATTGCTCAAGAGGCTCTTGTTGATGATTTCAAAGTGGGGGTTCTGTGTTGCCCTTTTCCCATTCTTTTAATTTTAACCAAATCTTTTTTTTTTTTTTTTTTGGCGTTTTAGGGGCACTCACACATATGGAAATTCCCGGGCTAGGGATCGAATTGGAACTGCAGCTGTTGGCCTGTGCCATAGCCACAGCAATGCGGGATCTGAGCCGAGTCTGCAACGTACACCACAGCTCACAGCAACTTGGGATCTTTAGCCCACTGAGCAAGGCCAGAGATCAAACCTGCATCCTCATGGATACTAGTTGGGTTCATAACCTGCTGAGCCACGATGGGAATGCCTAACCAGATATTACCGTTTTTTTCTTGTTTCTCGGGTTTCCTTTCTATTTCCTCTGTCAGTGACTCCAGGTCCTCCTCCCTCCAGGCCTGTGGTACTGCATTCATTGCATATATTGAGGGCTCAGTATGTGTCACCTTTTATTCTAAGGGCAGTCTCCTGTTCAGAAAGTTACTTTTACCATGTTTTTAACTACTCAAGGACCTACAGTAGCCCTCTTGTGTTCACCGCAACCAGCCCCTGCTCTTTTGCCTGGTTGTAATATTAATATTATATGAATTAGTAGTATTTCACTAATGTTGATAGGAACAAAGTATTCCAGATATACACAGTTCTTTGGGTTGAAATAATGTGTGTGTTCATCTTTCAGCTTAAGAATTGAAACATGACAAATACACATTTGTCCACTGTGTGTTTCTCAGTTGAAATCCCCTCTTGCGCTCTGTTGAATGCGGTGTTTTGTTTTTCCTGTGCATGGTTTAGTCTTTTACTTCATATCTGTCCTTAAACAATATAAGGTATTGTGTATCTTTGTGTAAATGATGTCAGGTTGTAAATCGTCTTCAGCTTACTCGTTCTTCTTCCCTGGAGGTTGCTTTTGATATTGTTCTATGTCCATAGCATGTAGCTCTGGTTCATTCATTTTCACTGCCCCACAGTATTCTGTGGATTGCATATACCACAGTTTATTTTCTTCTTGCTGGACATTTAGATGATTTTTAAGTTACAAATAGTTTTGCAAGAAATGCCCATGTACCAGCTTGTCTTTGCACATACGGAGTCTTTCTCTAGAGTAAGCATTTAGGAGTGGAATTTAGAGAAGACATACATCTTCCACTTTATTAGGCATGATTGAATTGCTCTCCAAAGTGGCTTTATCATTTTCATCCCTGGCACTGCTGCTGTTCTCATTACTTCACGTCCTTCATAATGTTTGATACTGTTAGACCTTTTAGTTGTCATAAGTGTGGCAGGCATGAAATGGTATCTCATTTGGTTCTGATTTTTACTTTAATTGCTGTTTAGAGCAAAAGTCTTTTTCATTGCACGAACCTTTTATGCCAGTTTAGGTGTTTTCTCTGGTGATTTGCTTGTTCACATATTTTTTATCTCTTTTGTACTCTCTCTTTTCCGTACTTCCTAGGAGTTCTTTGTCTCCATTTCTAATTTTTAAAAATTTTACAAACTTTTGGTTGTGGAAATTTCCGAATATATACAAAAGTAGACCAGCACAGTGACTCTCCATGTACCTATCTCCCTGCTTCAACAGTCAGCAGCATGTGGTCAGTCTTGTGTGTCCTGTATATCTTCCCCACAACTGAATTGTTTTTTTTTTTTCTCTTTAGGGCCACAACTGCAGCATATGGAAATTTCCAGGCTAGGGGTCAAATTGGAGCTACAGCTGTCCACCAGCTACAGTTGGCTCCAAGCTGTGTCTGTGACCTACACCACAGGTCATGGCAACACCAGATCCTTAACCCACTAAGCAAGGCCAGGGATCGAACCTGCATCCTCATGGATACTAGTTGAGTTCCTTACTGCTTACCACAATGGGAACTTCCACACAACTGAATTGTTATCTTCTACTCTATTGTTGTAGAAACTATCTAGCATATAAAAAACTAGAGAAAATAATGTAACAAACCCCTTTTTACCTATCACCCAGATTGAGCAGTTACCAGAATCCTAGCCATTCTTATTTCATCTCTATACCTTTTTTCCTACTGGGTTATTTTGAAGCAGATTTCTGATATCAAATCATTTTGTCTATACAGATTTCAGCAGATATCTCTAGAAGTAGTGCTCTTTTTTAAGCATAACTATGACCATTAAAAAACATAACATTGATGGTGATTTCATGATATCACATGTCCAGCCAGTGTTCAAGTTTTTGTTTTTTTTATCTTTTGTCTGTTTAGGGCTGCACCCTTGGAAGTTGCAGGCTAAGGGTTGAATTGGAGCTGTAGCTGCTGGCCTACGCCACAGCAATTCGGGATCTGAGCTGCATCTGTGACCTCCACCACGGCTCATGGCAACGCCAGATCTGTAACCTACTGAGCGAGGCCAAGGATTGAACCCATGTCCTTGTGGATCCTAGTCGGGTTCGTTAACCACTGAGCCACGACGGGAACTCCTCAAGTTTTTCTGATTGACAATTTAATTTTACCATTTGCATAAAAGTCAGTGTGGTTGAATTTATCAACACTTTAATTTTTCCCTGAATCTGAAGGACCTCCTTAACTTGACTCTAACTTGCTTATTCAGACTCTATTCCCAGTACGTAATCCCAATAATTCTCTTCTCCTATCTGCAGTCAGACCAGTTTCTTTCCTGTCTTCCACCTGTGTGCTGTGTTCTCCTTGCCAGCTCCCTGCTGTTTTGTGACTTTGGTCCTCTTTCCTGCCTGATTAAATCTTGCCTGTATCCTCAAAGTCCTGCCTCACCCCTGACGCTTTCCTTGCTGTTTTCACGCTGCACTTGGCTCTTCCACCTCTGGCTTTCTTTCACGTCTGTAGTAGATTTAACCTCAGGTTATTGTAATTTGTTTCTTGTGTTAATGTCTTTATGTCCCAATGTCGTTGAGGATGTAGGTGCGTTTCTTTTCTGCTCTGCCGTTCTCAGCACTGGCTGTTATTCTCGAGTTCACCTTATGGTCTGGAATGGCTCCTGGAGCTCCAGTCATCTTAGCCATGTTCTGGCCATTAAGGAGGAATGGGGTGGAGAAAAGAATAGATCCCCTTCCTTACGGAAGTTGCATACACTTGCATGTATCTCCGGGTCCAGAATTGGTCGTGTGTCACTACGTACCTGCAAGGAACCCTTTGTTTGACCAGAATCTTCTTTGGGAGTCAGTTCCTAAAACAGATGAAGAAGGAGTTGCCCTGCCTGAAGTGGGGAGCAGGCTTCCTGAGGCCCTGCCTGATGGGCCTCCCTGACCCCTCCCAAGCCCAGGGCTCTGCTGAGCAGTTTGCCAGACTATTGTTCTAGCTGTTTCCTTCAGCTTTTCGTTGGCTGCCCTGGAGATGTGTAAAAGGGAGAAGCTTGCGAAATCAAAAAGTATTTTGCTTTCTCCTTAGGTTTCATTGTAAATTTTCTTAGCAAATTTGTCTTCCCAATTGCTTTTTTATTTACCCTCTTCACTCCCAGGCCCCAGAGGTAACCGGTGTTAAAACTTGGGTATAGGAGTTCCCGTCATGGCGCAGTGGTTAACGAATCCGACTAGGAACCATGAGGTTGCGAGTTCGGTCCCTGCCCTTGCTCAGTGGGTTAACGATCCGGCGTTGCCATGAGCTGTGGTGTAGGTTGCAGACGCGGCTCGGATCCCCCGTTGCTGTGGCTCTGGCGTAGGCTGGTGGCTTACAGCTCCGATTCGATCCCTAGCCTGGGAACCTCCATATGCCGCGGGAGTGGCCCAAGAAATAGCAAAAAAGACAAAAAAAAAAATTGGGTATATGCTTTTCATGTTTCCAGCATAAAGAATTCCTCAGTTGGATATATGTTTTTTAATACATATCAATTATTTTTTTCTGTCACCAAATGTCCACTAGTAGGTAGTTTCAAGATTGACAGTCTTTTTCTCTCCTGTGCAGGTTTAATAGACTACAACTTCCACTGTTTCCGTAAAGCTATTCATGAGGTTTTTGAGGTCGGTGTGACTTCTCACAGGAGCTGTGGTCACCAGAGCAGTGCCCCCAGCCTGAAAGCGTTGACGCACAACGGCACACCGCGAAATGCCATCTAGCCTGAATGCCAGCGGTCAGGGCTCCATGCTGGCTTATTCTTCACTCCAGGGTCAGAGGCCATGTGCTACAGGACATGGAAGTTGCCGCTTGTGGGAATCTGGTGCCTGTCCCACTAGAGACAAGGGGTAGAGTTTCTCATTCGGATGAAAACTCCTTCAACCAGTGGTGTGCAACTGAAGATACTCTCTCTCTCTTTTTTTTTTTTTTTAAAAAAAGAAAAGGCAAAAAAGAATTCTAGACACCACAGAACTGAAGTGTGTTTTTCTCCTCTTTGGTGGCCTACTTTAAGTAGTTTGGGATGTTTTGGACCTGGAGATAACACCGCTTACCTGTCCTTACCAGGGAATGTTACCAGTTGAAAATAATAGAACTGAAGTTTTCTATGTTTTGCTTAGATTTTCATTTGAATAGTCGCTCAAAATTCTGCCTTGCTTAAGTTCTAACCCTGCCTCCCAGAGTTCAGTTTTGGACCTTGCACACCTCAGACCTTCGAAGTGCATTTGCTCGCTAATTCAGAGGACACGTGGTCTGACTGCAGCAAAGGACAGTCCTGTATGTTTCTGCAGAAATGAGAAAATTTTACGCTGCATCAAGTCGAGAGCAAGGCTCAACAGTGGCTGCTGCATTAGGTTCCCTTGGAAGTATCGGGAACAAACTTTTGAAACAAGAAATTTTTGCACCTGTGTTTTGGGTACCACATACCTGGGTTCTTTCTCATTTATTAGATAAATGATTCTGATCACTGTAACAAAGGAAATTAAAAAAAATTGTTTTCCCCACAGTCTCCTCCTAGGAGAGAAACTCATGTCATTGAAATACTTAGCTCACTTTTCTTTAAAACTTGTTACCAGTTGCCACATACTTTTTTATTCTGAGCTATCGAGATCCTTTCAGAATTGCTGTCCTGTTGACCGTGAGTGACCCTAAGGCACTGGCGGACTGTCCGCTGGATGTGGCGCCGTGACTTGTGTCGTTAAAACCTTCTTCATCTCCAGTATTCAGATGCCAAGTGTCAGCTGTGGTACTTTCTTCACCTAGGATATTAATTCATAATTGTTTCTTTTTGTTGAAAGTTGATACCCTCCCCATCGGTTTAAACTTCCATGTTATTTTTACTTCACATGCCCAGTAGTCCTATCTTCCAAAGCCACTGGACCACTTGAGTACATAAGTGCCACTGTTTAATGAAATATGTATATTCAGGTCTGTAAACCTAACTGTGTGACTTGGAGTGCTTCCTGCAGACGATTCTGACTGTTGAGTATTTACATGGACCATGGTGATATCCAAAAGAGAAGTGCTTTTATATTTATAGATTATTTCATTGAACTATATGAAATGGGTATCAATAAATGTATTTACTCCAGAATCAGTTTTTTTTTTTTTTTTTAACCTAAATTACAGGAGGTTGGGGTGATGAAACGTTATCTTGTCCCACTGTCATTATCCATTTCCAAATGCCTTATGTTTTAGGACCTGTTGCAGGAATTTCATGCCCTGTGTGCAGGCATCTCTCCTGGCACGTTTCTGTCTAGGGTAGAAGGTCTAGGCCTGGGTAAAAATGGGTGTTTTGGCTGTGGTGTTTCCTACCAACAGATCTCACTATGGTGGGGAATATCTTGGGTCAGGTGCATCCAAGCCAGGAAGCAGGTGAGGAGATGAGTCAAGTACCATTATACAGAATATGTACCAATCCCAGCTTGTTTTTCATTTCTTCTGATTTCTGAGATACTCATTACTAACCCTTAAATAAGGTCAGTTCTGCCTTATTTAGGTTGGTCTCAACTGGTTGGAGTAAAGTATACATTAGTCTATAGAAAGGAGGGAGGTAGAGGTTGAAAGATTTTTAATTTTGCTATTGGACTAATTTTATTTCATTTTATTTTTTGCCTTTTCTAGGGCCACTCCCACGGCATATGGAGTTCCCAGGCTAGGAGTCTAATCGGAGCTGTAGCTGCCAGCCTACACCAGAGCCATAGCAACGAGGGCTCCGAGCCGCGTCTGCAACCACAGCTCACAGTAACGCCAGATCCTTAACCCACTGAGCAAGGCCAGGGATCAAACCTGCAACCTCATGGTTCCTAGTTGGATTCGTTAACCACTGCACCATGATGGGAACTCCTAGACTAATTTAGAAGTTAAATTTTGAAACTGAAATGAAAGTCATAGAAACAGATTAAAAAAAAAAAAACCCTCTTAAAATACCGTGCAATCCCATATCCTTTTTCGAATTATGGAAACTGAAGTCCAGGGGAATAAAAAGCCTTGTCTAGGGTTATAGATGGGATTCTTAAACCCTGAACCAGGATACTGTTGAGAGTGGAGGAGATGCTGTTAATGGCTATGCCAGAGCAGTGGCTCTAAACCATGCTGTTCTGGGTATACCAGGTGGCCAGCCCATTCGTAGATCTAGTTGATAGTGAAGGGGGGGGCCTGTGCTCCAGGCCTGGCAGCCCAGTGCTGCCTGCCTTCATCTCCAGCATCAGGCACCCATTGGCCCAGTGGAGATGATGCCTCAAGATGAGTGTACCCTGACCCATATGTGACCAAGAAATATTTTTTTCTACTATTACGGAAAATTATAAATTCAGGGAATGATTAAAGAGAACAGGCGAAATGAAGTAAAGTTAATGAGGAAGGGACAATTCAGGAAAAGGAAATAGAAAAATCAGAAAACGGTAAAGGGTTTGCCTGAAATGTTTTTCATCTGAATGGATGTGTATCTGTACCAGGCTACCTCCCAGAGCTGGGTGAGGTGGTAAAGTAAAACCCTTAAAATCTTTTGCAGCAAAGTGAGCTGTTTCCCATACCTTGCCTCTCCTGTTTACACACATCCGTACGTACACATGTTCACATATGTGCCCATGCGTATACACAGACATGTATGTAATGTCCCAACACAAAATGCTCAAAGTATTTGTTAATTTACCTTCTCCATGTACACAGAAAATTTTAAAGATAAAATTATGATGATCACAAGCTTAATGTGTATTATTTGTGGGCTTTGTTAAGCTTCTCTGTGTCCTGTTTTGCAGATGCTGTAAAGCTCTCCCACTTATATCCAAAAGAGGTTAGTGAATATCATTATTGTTTTTCATCTAAGCAAAGTCAATTTAAACACTCCCCTCCTTTCCCCCAGAGATCTTGAACACAGTTTTTTTTGTTTGTTTGTTTGTTTTTTGCCTTTTAGGGCTGTACTTGAGGTGTATGGAGGTTCCCAGCCTAGGGGTCTAATCGGACCTGTAGCCACCGGCCCATGCCACAGCCACAGCAATGCCAGATCCGAGCTGCTTATGTGACCTACAACACAGCTCACGGCAATGTCAGATCCTTAGCCCACTGAGCAAGGCCAGGGATCAAACCTGCGTCTTCATGGATCCTGGTTGGATTTGTTAACCGCTGAGCTATGATGGGAACTCCTTGAACACAGTTTTCTAAGGCAATGTAGGTGGCAGCTGGAGTGTGTTTCTGTTAATAGCATCTTCCTTGAACTGTTCCTATGGGGCTGAAAGACTGGACATAAAGAGCATGCAGGAAGGATATGAAGGGACAGCAACTTCTACTGATTATTTTCGGTGGTTTCTGTGTTTATTACCTCACTCAATCCTCACGATACCGGGGAGAGGTAGGCCCGCTATTCCTATTTGCAAATGGGGAAGCTGAGCCCTGGAGAGGCGCAATTGTCAGTGGTGGCGCTAGAATTGGAATCTATGCAGTTTGATTCTAGAATCTGCATTCTTAAACCGCTGATCTTGCTTCCTTAGTAGGGAGGGATGGTTTTCTCATGAGGTGTTTTGCAGAAAACAAATTCTAACAGTTAAATTTTGGAAACGGCATTCTGCAGTCTCTACTTGGAGGTTTACTATGTACAGTCAAACATTAAATTCTTTGAGAAGACCTGCAATAGAGAAGTCTGTTTGCCTTGGTTTATATCCCACGTTCCTAAGTTTATTAGACTCCTTTCTTTAAGAAATGCTTATTTGAGCAGAATATAATAAAAATACACTGAAGGACACTTCACTGGAACATTTTCAGTGGGATTGGAAATATGATTTTTATTTCTTTTTCCAAGTGTCTTAAAACACTTGTAGTGAACAACCTGTAGTGAACTGGTGGTGAAATAAGAGTAAAGCTTGTACGTGTTCACATTTGAGATTAATAGCTCATGCTGTTCCTTCAGCTTGGATTCTCCTTCCCTTGGCTTGTAGAAATTCTGTTCATCCCCCCAAGGTCAGCTTAAATGTCATATCTTCTACAAAAGCCCTCTAACCACTCTCCCTCCCCAGGACCTTGACATTGTGTGTGGGAAGGGCTGTTCTCTGTTCCCATTCTTGGTGACGTGCTCAGCACCTGTCCTTGAAGGTAGTGATGGGGGAAGCATATTTTCTGTGCTGTAGCATTTCTCCAATATTCTGTATCCTGAGGAAAACTTGTGCTCATTTAAATGTCTCTCATTGCACTTTGATGCAAAGGCAGTGATGCTTTTCTGATCTGGGCTTTTCACCTAGTGCAGTTGCAGCGTCCAATTCCTTAGTGCTTGACCTCTAGGTGGCGGTGTTGTACTATTTAAATTCCAGCTTTCTGGCTCCCTGCAGTTGTCTGTTCTGAAAGTTTAAACTGCCTCTATCACCCTCGTGTATGTGTAACTTAGCCAGAGATTGAAGTTACTTCCCCTGAAGTCATTCATATTCGATGCTGATTTGAGGCATTGTTTTGGAAGCGAAGCAGTTTGTGATTTTTACTTTTTCTATTCACTATCAGCTTTTAAGCAAGGGGTTGGATAGGATGAAGATTGTAATAGCCTTTGCTTCATAAATTATGGGTTGCAAGGGGGCCTTAAGAAGACCATGCTATCTTCATGCAGAGCGACTTGCTCCCTAAGCCATCTGCTGTAGATGTGTGTGCTCTTAAAGACACCCATGGAAGGAAGGGAATGCCACATATTTGAATGATAATATCTGCTTTCATCACTTCCTTTTGCCTCAGATGAGGTTTGTTGTAATTATTTCCCACTTGAGAGCTAAAACACTGCAAAGGAAAAGGAGGCAGCACATTATCCTTCCATGGGCACATCATCTCACGATTCCCAGCTGTGACTTTGTTCTGCAAAGACACATTTTAATGTAAAATGAACTAGATACATCAATGCATCTTCAGAACTGTGTAAAAGATAACTGAGAAACTAGCTATAATGCAAAAAATAAAAATCATTTAAAATAAAAATTCAAAAAAAGTAATTTGGAAAAAAAAAGATAATTGAGAAAATTGCAAAAGGACAGTTACAATGAGGAACTGAGTGGTAGGGAACTAGTACTTCCCCACCCCGACCCCCAGTGACCATTACTGCCAAAGTATTGCCCGAAAAGTGCTGTAACTTCCACTTTAAGATCCTTATACTTTTAAAAGCATCTTTTTGCTCATTATTGCTAGTTATTAGAGACATGCAAATCAAAACTATAATGAAGTATCACCTCACACCGGTCAGAATGGCCATCATCAAAAAGTCTACAAGTAATAAGTGTGGGAGAGGGTGTGGAGAAAAGGAAACCTGCCTACGCTATTAGCGGGAATGTAAATTGGTGCAGCCACTATGGAAAACAATATGGAGTGTCTTTAAAAACTAAAAATAGAGCTATCCTATGATCCAGCAATCCCACTCCTGGGCATACATCGGGAAAAGATGAAAACTCTAATTCAAAAAGACACATGCACCCCAGTGTTCATTGCAGCACTATTTACAATAGCCTAGACATGGAATCAACCTAAATGTCCATCAACAGATGAATAGATAAAGATGCGGTATGTGTAAACAATGGGATATTAGCCATAAAAATGAATGAAATAATGCCATTTGCAGAAACATGAATGGACCTAGAGATTTTCATACTAAGTCAGAAAGAGAAAGACAAAATACTGCATGATAACACTTATATGTGAAATCTAAAAAAATGATACAAATGAATTTGCTTACAAAACAGAAACAGAATCAATCACCGACTTAGAAAACAATCTTATGGTTAACAAAGGGGAAGGAGGGAGAGGAATAAATTTGGAATTTGGGATTAACAGAGACACACTATTATATGTCAAATAGATAAAGAACTGTGTGTATATATATATATATATGTATATAGCACAGGGAACTATATTCAATATCTTATAATAACCTATAATGGAAAAGAATATATATAAAACTGAAATACTTTGCTCTACACCTGAAACTATTACAACATTGTAAATCAACTATACTTCACTTTTTTTTTTTTTTTTTAAAAGCATCTTCTGGGATTTCCCTGGTGGCCAACTGGTTAGGACCTGGCCCTTTCACTGCCGAGGCCCAGGTTTTAATCCCTGGTCTGGGAACTAAGATCTCACGTGGAGCTGTTGCATGCCTCAGCCAATAAATAATTAAATAAATAAATAAGTACATTTTAAAAGAGCATCTCTTGAAACAAAGTGATCAAATATCAGAAGGCATGTGGTAGACAATTAATTTGGTTTAGTACATCACCTGCAGAACACACAGAAGCTTGGGCTGTAAAAAGTGAATATTAGTGGTCTACGGATTTTTTTTTTGTCTTTTTGTCTTTTTAGGGCCACACTCAGGGCATATGGAGGTTCCCAGGCTAGGGGTCAAATCGGAGCTGTAGCTGCCGGCCTACGCCAGAGCCACAGCAATGTCAGATCCAAGCCGAGTCTGCGCCTACACCACAGCTCACAGCAACGCTGGATCCTTAACCCACTGAGTGAGGCCAGGGATCGAACCCGCAGCCTCACGGTTCCTAGTCAGATTTGTTTCCGCTGCGCCATGTTGAGAACTCCTATTTTTGTTTTTTTAAGAGAGGTGTTGGTACACTCATTTTGGTCGCTTGTATATATTCCTTCCTTTCCTTCTCCTGTCTTTACTCAAATAGGCATGCAAACTTGATGTTCCAGGTAATGAGTCAGCTGAGAAGGGAATGTTAATTTACTTGTGTCTATCTTACTCTAAAAAGCGATGCTGGAACTCTCTGTACTGAGGCCTTGCCCTAGAAAAGACACTGTCTTTACAGTTTTGTAAGGTGAACTAAGAAGCGAGCCCAGAGACCTACTGGCTATCTCCCTAATATCTGCCTTTTTTTTTTTTTTTGTCTTTTTAGGGCTGCACCTGCAGCATGTGGAAGTTCCCAGGCTAGGGGTTGAATTGGAACTGCAGCTGCTGGCCTGCACCATAGCCACAACGACTTGGTATCCGAGCTGCATCTGCAACCTATACCACAGCTCACAGCAATGCCAGATCCTTAACCTGCTGAGAGAGGCCAGGGACCAAACCCATGTCCTCATGGATACTGGCCAGATTTATTATCACTGAACCAGGATGGGAACACCACCATCTCCATGCTAGGGGATGCTTTTTTTCTACATGGTATCTCTTCCTGGTGGGATGTCTAAGACTGAAGGTTCTTTGGGCTCTGTTTCCTGACTGCATGACCCCTGTGTCGGCGTATAAATGGAAATGGGATAATTGAGAAAGGCAGGCTTTTTGACAAAAAGGAACACAGTTGGGTGTCAGAAGTACTGGGATCTTAGTGGAAATGTTCTCTGAACCACTTGAGTGATGAGGCTGGAAGGAGGGGAAGGAGGCTGAGCTGAAGGTGGAGAGAACGCGCTCAGGGGGTGGGGGCAGAGCGGAGTGAAGGCCAGGGCCCATCAGTTGAAGGAGAGCTGGGAAAGAGGTCAGAACCATCCTTGTAGCGAGAAGACTAGGAATGTGCAAAGCAGTGAGAGACCTGCAAGATGAGAACGAACAGACCTTAATTTTGCCTAGGAGTGCTGGGGACTTTGAGAGCCTCTGAAGTGGAGAACTGGACCATTTTCTACTTCTAAATGTCCTTCTCTCTCCTCTCCCAATGTATTATTTAAATTTAAAAAATTTTCTTTTTAGGGCTGCACCCAAGGCATATGGAATTTCCTGGGCTAGGGGTCAAATTGGAGCTGCAGCTGCTGGCCCACTCCACAGCCAAGCCACAGCAAAATGGGATAGCAGCTTTATCTGCAAACTATGCTGCAGCTTGTGGCAACAAGGGATCCTTAATCCATTGAGCGGGGCCAGAGATCAAGCCTGCAACCTCAAGGATACTAGTTGGGTTCTTAATCCACTGATCCACAATGGTAACTCCCCAGTGTATTATTAAATCCTGAAATGATTTGTTCTCGATTGCTTTCAGATTCAAGATAATGATTATAAGAGTGCTTGTTGAACACTGGTATTCTTTTTTATTTTACTCCAGGCCAGACCCTTATCACATTTTATCTCAATTCTTACACACAGCTTGAGGCTCCTCTCTTAGATTCTTTTCTTCATTTTCAAAATCTGAACTAGCCTAGATTTCCCATTGTGGTGCAGCGGAAACGAATCTAAGAACCATGAGGTTGAGGGTTTGATCCCTGGCCTCACTCTGTGGGTTAAGGATTCGGCTTTGCCATGAGCTGTGGTGTAGGTCGCAGACACGGCTTGGATCTGGCATTGCTGTGGCTGTGGCATAGGCCGTCAGATGTAGCTCCGATCAGACCCCTAGCCTGGGAACCTCCACATGCTGTGAGAGTGGCCCTAAAAGGACAAAAAAAAAAAAAAAAAAAAAAAATCTGGACTAGCCTGTAATAATAATAATAGCACTATTTTTGTTATAACTATTATTAGCAGTAGCACTGGTCTTAGACTCTTTGACTGCTTACAACTTGCCAGCCATTGCAACATAAGGGCTTTATTTGGGCCTTCTCATTAATCCACCAATGTCATGAGGTTGAAGCTATTGTTGTGGTCCATTTTACAGATGAGAAAACTGAGGCACAGAGAGGAACTTCCAAGAACATATTAGTGACAGGCAGAGCTTGGACTTGAAGTCCCATCTGTCTGAGGCCTGAGCAAAGGCCTGCCTTCTTGGTAGAGCAGAGCTCCTTAGAGGCTGAGTCTATGAAAGGAGGAAGGGAAATGGCTAATGGGGACTCCAAACAGCTTGCCCAAGATCTCTTTCAGAGATGCTGTAGATATCCACTGTGGCAGACACAGAATTCCTCTTCCCCCAATAGGCCTTCTCTTCTTGGACTCAGGGACAATATTTTCAGACACCCTTGCAATTAGGGATGGTGACATGATTGAATTGCAGCCCTAAGAATGTGAGTGCTGTGGTAAGTAGAGAGCTCCAGGCCTGGCCCATAAATTCCTTTCATGCATCATTCTTTTCTTCCACCAGATTGCTGCCAGTGAGCACAGCAACAATGCTGAAAATGCAGAGCCTTGGAGCTCCTACTGTGGCTCAGCAGGTTAAGAACCTGACATAACGTCTGTGAGGATGCAGGTTTGATCCCTGGCCTCATTCAGTGGGTTAAGGATCTGGTGTTGCCGTGTGCTGTGGTGTAGATTGCAGATGTGGCTTGGATCTGGTGTTGCCAGTGGCTGTGGCTGTGGTGTAGGCTGGTGGCTATAGATCCGATACGACCCCTAGCCTGGGGACTTCCATATGTCACCGGCGTGACTGTATAAAGGGAAAAACAAAGAAAAAAAGAAAAAGAAACTGCAGAGCCTTGATGTGGAAGGAACCTGGGTTCCCAGATACTCTGTGGAAAGCTCATCTGATGACCAGAAATAGTGGCACTGGAAGGTCACACAAGCTGTGGATAAATGTCTCTGATGTGAAGTCTTTTAAGATTATGGACTCGAGTTGTTACAGCAGCTGATGTTATCCTAATTTATACAACTACACATTCTGGGGGTCAGGATTCTCAGCTAGGAGCTCAGGCAGGTTATGAGCAAGAAAGGAAATCATCTCTGGAAAGAAGTGAGCCAGAGGGAGCCAGATTTTGCGGCCAGTCAAAAAATGCCAAAAATGCTGTTTTTCAGGCCAAGGAGATTGTAATGATTGCAGAATTTGAAGTCTGGGGTTTGCTGGATACTCTTTGAGGCAAATTTCTTTTTTTGGGGGTGGGGGCACCCACGGCATATAGTGTTTCCCAGGCTAAGGGTCGAATCAGAGCTGTAGCTGAGGGCCTATGCCACAGCCACAGCAACGCCAGATCTGAGCCGCGTCTGCAACCTACACCACAGCTCATGGCAATGCCGGATCCTTAACCCACTGAATGAGGCCAGGGGTTGAACTTGCATCCTCATGGTTACTAGTCAGATTCATTTCTGCTGAGCCACAACAGGAACTCCTGCTTTTCCCTTCTTGATCTCACTTCTCCAGCTCCCATTCTGGACCATCTCATCTCTCCTCTTTCAGTTATTTTGTGTGTATCATGAAACTCTTCAAGGGCCGTCACTAAGCTGAAGGCAGAGTCTGCATTAGCCCCCTTTCCTATCTACCAGGGATGCTCAGAACAGGCCTGTCCTCATGTTACACTCAGTACATACCTTACTGTGCTGGGGAATGTGGGACAAATGGAAACAGCAGGACTAGAAGATGCAAATGTTGACCCTTTAAAGACAGTGCTGTTGGGGCTTGCTGTGGGGGACCCATGTACACTGACTGCCTGCTCTGGGCTAGGATCCGAGCCAGATGCTTAGTCACTCATTTAACAAATATTTATTGAGTGCCTACTGCATACCAGCCTCTGTTCTAGGTTCTAAGAGCTAGTGAACAAGATGGCAAAGTTCTTGCCATTATAGTGGTGACTGAATTTCTTTGTGTGTGTGTGTGTTTTAGGGCTGCATATGGGGGTTCCCAGGCTGGGGCTCAAATCAGAGCTGCAGCTGCCAGCCTATGCCACAGCCACAGCAACACTGCATCCAAGCTGCATGTATGACCTACACCACAGCTCATGGCAATGCTGGACCCTTAACCCACTGAGCGAGGCCAGGGATCGAACCCAAATCCTCATTGTTCCTAGTTGGGTTTGTCACTGCTTAGCCATGACGGGAACTCCAGTGGTGTCTGAATTTCATCCTGACCAAAGCTGGGATGAAGATGAAGGAAAATAGAGTCTCAAAGAAGTGAGGTCAGGTGCCCATAATGACATAGCCATGGGTGAAGGTTGATCTTTTGATTCCGAGTTCTGGGGTGGCGGAGGGTAGGAAGGAGAGGTATGAAAGATATTAGGGAAAATTTAACAAAGAGTTCTGTTTATTATTCTCACCCCTCCTACGGATAGAAAGCTTCTTTAGGTCAAAATGTACTATAAACAAGAGACACCAGGAAAAACGTTTGCTTAAACAAAGTTAGTATCCCTAATATGATTTTACAAATCCGTAAGAAACACATTCCAAAATAAAATGAGGCAAAAAAAGGAGTTCTTGTCGTGGCACGGCGGAAACAATCTGACTAGTATCCATGAGGACGCAGGTTCGATGATCCCTGGCCTCACTCAGTGGGTTAAGGATCCAGTGTTGCGTATGCTGTGGTGTAGGTCGCAGACAAGGCTCAGATCCCAAGTGGCTGTGGTGTAGGCCGGCAGCTATAGCTCCTCTTCAACCCCTATCCTGGGAACCTCCAAACGCCAAGGGTGCAGCCCTAAAAAGACAAATAAAAATAAAATACCCTATAGAAATTGAAGGGAGAATGAGGAGGAGAAATTCATTGATTTTTAATAAGCAGTAGAGCATGGTGCTAGACTCAGTAGGGGACCAAATTTATGCCTGCAGTTTCCAGTGCATCAAATTGCCCTTCTTTTTTGCATTCTCACCTAGCCTGTTTGTGGCTCTTTTTTTGGCAGTGCCCGAGGATGCAGACATTCCCAGTTAGGAATCAAACCTGCACCACAGCAGTAACTTGAGTCACAGCAGTGACAATGCCAGACTCTTAACAGCTAAGCCACCAGGAAACTCCTTTTTTTTTGTGGTTCCCTTCCTTTCTGCTCCTACTTAGAGTCTGATTATCAAGTCTTCCAACTCTCATCATGATCTGCGTGGTTTCTATTGTTAAGCTGTTGGACTTTCGTTTTGTTTTGTTTGTCTTTTCTAGGGCTGCACCCTTGGCACGTGGAGGTTCCCAGGCTAGGGGTCAAATTGGAGCTGCAGTTGCTGTGACCTACACCACAGCTCACGGCAACACTCGATCCTCAACCCACTGATTGAGGCCAGGGATTGAAGCTTCATCCTCATGGATACTAGTCAGGTTCGTTTCCGCTGAGCCATGATGGGAACGCCACTGTGGGCCTTTTTAGCAGTGTTTGGGTTTTTTTTTTTCACGTTTGGCTCTGCAGCATATGAAGCTTCTGGGCCAGGGATCCGATTTGAGCCACAGTCCAAATCTAAGCCACAGCTGCAGTAACACCAGAGCCTTACCCCACTGTGCTGGGTGGGGGATTGAATGCAAATCCCAGCACTCCCAAGATGCACCTGATCCTGTTGCACCACAGTGGGAGCTCCTTAGCAGTGCTTCGGAACCCTAGCTACCCTCTAGAATCACTTGGAGCTGATTTTAAAAAATAGTGATACCAGGTCCTTCCCAAACTAATTACACAAGGCCATTCCCATGTGACTCACTGTCAGCGGTGTTGTTGAGACCCACCACTGTATCTAACCACACCTAGTTACTTGGTGTGCCCAGGCCTAGGTCATGAGCATAATATACACTCAAATTGTGTTAAATAGGCTTGGTCTCCCAGCTCCAATCAAAGAATTCTGATTTTCGCCACTTTTTTTTTTTTTTTCTGATGCTAAGCCAAAGAGTCAATAGAGGTACAGGAGAGGTGTCAGATAGATATCTGTTAGTTGGTACACTTTTCTTTTTTTTTCTAAATTCCCGGGTTGTAGTAGCTCAACCTATCTGCATTTAGTACCAGGTTTATTCAAAATTTCAAAGCAAGATGCATTTTGATTCCCTTGGTCAAACAAATGTTGCATCGCACCATTTGATGGAAGCAATAGGGTTGTGACTATACGTATTCATCTCTGGTGCCCAGTAAATAGAGGATGAATGAGTGAATGAATGAATGACAAAACTGAAACCAGGGAAGTACAGTGTCTCTATACCTGTCTCTTATAAGAGTCTCTAGGAGTTCCCTGGTGTGTGTCAGGTTAAGGACTCAGCATGGTCACTGCTTTGGCTCAGATCACTGCTGTGGCCAGGGTTCAATCCCTGGCCTGGGAACTTCGGCATGCTGTGGGCTCAGTCAAAAAAAAAAAAAGGGTCTACTCCCAGGTTAATCGAACCCTTTTCACCACTAAATTATTATTTTGGAATTTCAGTTGAATATTATTGCATTGGTGATGTTTACCCCAAACAACTTTAAAGCACTAAAAACTCTTCAGAGGAGACCAGTTGTGAGCTAGGACAATGCTCGAGAACATTCTTTCCAGAACCGGGGCTCTGGGAGAGAGCCTGTCATTTTCTCAAAGGCTGGCTGAAGACTCTGGAACACAGGTAGGAGCCGCACCAAACTTCTCTTGTTGCATCTGCTCCGTCGGCAGACACGGTACTGTGAAAGCAAATGTCACTGCAGCAGCCATAATTTAAGACGTCCTTTTAAAAAATTCCAATTTCATCATTTCACAGAAGAATAGATCAATATTTCTACAGTTAAGAGTTTAGTTAAAAACCCTGCTGTGCAATGAAATAATGCATCTGCTATTGGCGTAGAGCGACTGGGATGTTAATTCCCTGGTTTTGTGTCAGTTAAGGGCAAATTAGCCTTCCAGCACCAGTCATGACTCATTATGTCATTATGTAGAAGGCACTTACTGTACCTCCACTACTATGCAATTTAGATCCAATAAAAATTGTGACAGCGTTTTTATCCACTTCATTAAGCTACTAATTTCTTGTAAAAAAATGTACATTAATCTTTTTATAGCTTCATGCAGAGTGGCATATTTTTAGACTCTAACATTGATTAGGTCCTGGTTAAGAATAATTTTCACAGTACTTTTAAGAAATGTAAATAAAGTTACAATAATTTAATTTTTCAACATAGTTATGACAGTATTGATCTTAAAATGAACATGTTGGCTGAATTAAATGTGGAGCCCAAATGAAATACCGACTGAATATTTAAACATGCAACAAATTACAAAGCATGGCTTAACAATACCCTGCAAACAGAATGAAGAGAGGGAGCGTGAACCTCTGTGGAAAATATTAATTGCTCATATTTTAAAAAATGTAAATGGGGATTTTTTTTTGACATCTGACTTTTCTTACCCAAATGTTTAAAAAATATAGTAAAAAATCGTCTTCCTCCTTTGATTTTTCATTCCTTGTGAAGTATTAATGACTCCTCTGCCTGAATGCATTATGGAAAAGTAGGAAAGGGAAAAGTTCCTTCTGTCAAGGTTGTAATATGAGTAGTTGGAGTCAGAGAAGAGGCGTCCAAGGTTTTCAAAAGGTCCAGGGGTCCAGTGGTCAAGGTCAGGACTTTGGCACCCAAGTACTTGGTGGCAGGAGTTGCTCCGGTTCACTCCAAGCACCCATCCTACCCAGGTCTCTTTTGCACAGGGCTGACCAAGTCACAAGCCACGTCCTTACTGGCTGTGAAGGTGAACTCTAAATGCTTCTTGGCACTTGATGCCATTACACAGATTTCCCATTAGATCCTGACCTGCCGCGCTGGACTTATCTGTGTGCTCGGGACTCTGGGCTGCATTCTGACTTTGCTTCCCTCCAGCAGTGATGTCTCCTGCCTTCCTAGGCGAGCGGCTCCAGCTCAGTCCTGGTTTCCGAACCCACCCCATCCTAGCCTTTGACAAGTGTCCACCACTCTGAGATGGGGAGTGAGAGGGGAAATAGGACCATTTGACTTCACCATAAGAGCTATGCAGAGAGTGAACCGTACTGTATTTGGTGTCAAAGGCTTAGATTCTTCCAGAAAATAGCTGTGTCCCCTCTCCTAGTCTGTCTCGGTCTCTGATATGAGGGCTTTTTGCTGGGTGTTTGCAAAGGGTGATTATAGAACTAAATGTCTAGGAGAGAAGACCTCCCTCTCAAAGAAGGGGTTCCTTCCTGGGACACCCCTGGTGGGCTGTGCAAGGATGCTGCCAATGCTGGAGAGCTCATTTCTTTTTTAAATTATTATTATTTTTTCTTTTTAAGGCGGCATTCGTGGCATATGGAAGTTCCTGGGCTAGCGATGGAATCAGAACTGTAGCCTACACCACAGCCACAGTCACAGCAATGCTGCATCTGAGCTGCATCTGTGACCTATGCTGCAGCTTGTGGCAATGCTGACTGCCATGAGAAAGGCCATAGGTCAAACCTGCGTCCTCATGGACTACTAACTATGTCGGGTTCTTAACCTGCTGAGTCACAATGGGAGCTCCCTTTTTTAAAAAGAATTTATTGAAGTATAGTTGATTTATAGTGTTGTGTTAATTTCTGCTGTATGGCAAAGCAAGTTGGTTTTTAAATATGCACGTAATATATACATATATAATATATATATATTCTTTTTCATTACGGCTTATCATAGGATATTGAATATAGTTCCCTGTGCTCTACAGTAGGACCTAGTTGTTTATCCCTGTCCTATATATACTAGTTTGCATCCCATACTCCCTTCCCTCTGCCATCCCCCACCCTCTTGACCATCACAAGCCTGTTCTCCATGTCTGGGAAGCTCACTCTTTTTTCGTTTTGTTTTTTGAATTTAGTGAATCCTGAGTCTCTCCCAAAAGGATTTAAACTGTGGTTAGAAAAGAGCTTCCTGGAGTTCCTGTTGTAGCTCAGCAGCAATGAACCTGACTAATATTTATAAGGATGGGGTTTGATCCCTGGCCTGGCTCGGTAGGTTAAGGATCCAGCGTTGCCATGAGTTGTGGTGTAGGTCATATACACGGCTTGGATGTGGTGTTGCTGTGGCTGTGGCTGTGGCCAGCAGCTGCAGCTCTGATTCCAGCCCTAGCCTGGGAACTTCCACACGCTGTGGATGCGGCCCTAAAAAAAAAACAAAACAAAACCAAAAGCTTCCTGAGTTAATGACCTTTTCCACTTTCACTGCGAAAGTACCAGTCAGAGCAATTCTAAGCGCTGTGACCAGCCAGTCACATCTCAGCATGGACGATGCTGCAGCTGCAGCTAAAGGTAATTAATTATGTTCCTGTCACCAGGGTCCAGTTCCCTGGTTAGGGAAGTGTGTTGTCCCCGATAGGCTTGCGTGGGGCCAAAGGCCTGTCCTTAGCCTGTAGCCCAGCTTGCATCTTTCCAGCCTTTGGCTGCTATCTCAAGAGCCCACAGTGGCTGGAAATAGTCCTTCTGCTTTTTGGCTTTCTCACACCCTGGGCTCAAACACAGCCTCTTCTCTGGTGCTTCCCCAAAGCCACTTTTCTTTGCAGTTGTTGCTGCCGCTTCCCAAATGTTGACTGCTGGTCCACGCTGCTCTCCAAGGAGCGAGGCTGGTTGTGGCTGCCCTTTTCATCTGTGCAGTGTTTTACCCACTAGAAAGAGCAGTTCAACTCAGACCTCATCTCCTAAGAGCATCACTGCCACTCTGTAAGGCAGGCAGACAAACTGAGACCCAGAGAGGCAATGTGACCCACCCAAGGTCGCAGCTAGGAATCGGCAGAGCCAGGACTGGAACCCTGGCCTTCTAACTCAAGATCCTGTGCTTGGTGTATCAGAGCTTGCAGAATTTTGGGGGGAGTAGGGGCAGGATACCGGTCAAGCACTTGGGCACTAGAGTTGGGTAGATTTGGTCTCAAACTCCAGCTTTCCCGTTTACTAGTTTACTTAGCTTGGATAAACTTACATAGCTTACCTAACTTCTCTGAACCTCTGTTTCATCTTGTTTAAAATGGAGATCAATCCCTTTTTTTTTTAGGGTCTCACCTGTGGCATATGGAAGTTCCCAGGCTAGGGGTCGACAAAGAGCGACAGCTACCAGCCTACACCACAGCCACAGCAACGTGGGATCTGAGCCACATCTGTGACCCATACCCCAGCTCACAGCAATGCCGGATCCTTAATCCACTGAGTAAGGCCAGGAATTGAACCCGTATCCTCATGGAGCCTAGTCGGGTTCATTACTGCTGAGCCATTACGGGAACTCCTAGAGACCAAAACTGTTTAACCTCACATGGTTGTGGTGAAGATTAAATGAGATAAAATGTGAAGCATTCAGCCTTGTACCTGGCACGTAGTAAACTCAACAAATATAAGATAGGGAATATATATATACGATTGGATCACTTTGCTGTATAGCAGAAATTGGCACAATATTGCAAATCAACAATACTTTAATAAAAATTCAAATTCCTCCCAAAATAAATTCAACAAACGGTAGCCACCATTATCATCACCTCCACCACAATCATCACCTCCACCACCATATCACCACCATCATCACCACTATCACCTCCACCACCATCATCATCACCTCCACCACCATCATCACCACCATCATCACCACTATCACCTCTACCACCATCATCATCACCTCCACCACAATCATCACCTCCACCACCATCATCATCACTAAATTTTCACTTGAAATCTCACCATGCCCATGCAGCAGGTATGTATGGATTCATTTATAGATATTTATAATGCTAACAGCTATGGTTGAGAGGGAAAGATGAGGCTAGGCATGGTTTGTGAGAATCTCCTTGGAGGCTTCTCCTGTATTTCTTTCTGCCCATGCTCAGCACCACTTTGACAAGCCCATACCTACCCGGCTCCTGCCTTCTCCCTTTCCTTCACATGCCCACACTCAGGGATGATGGCCTCCTGGCCAGGTGACCCCTGGTTCTCAGGAGGCCACCCAGTGACACGAATGCAGCAGCTGGGGAAACAGGATCCAGCCCAGAGGAGGAGTTGAGCTGTGCCCCAGGCACCCAGGCTCTCTCTCTAGGAAGAACTTGTGTTCTGGGGTCACCTAATTACTCCTTGCAGAAAGCTCTTTCTACTTAAGTATAGGGTTCTGGATGTGACGCTGTCTGCAAGGCAACCCTGAGGACCGGTAGGCGGATAAGTTCTCTTTCTCTTCAAAGCAATGATTCCTTCGAGCTTTGTATAAATACTCAATCCTCAATCAGTTTCCTATTATGACAATGCAAAGGAGCAGTTAGTTGCATCTTCATAATTAAGACTTGGAGTCAACAGCAGTGAATAAATTAAACTTCCTGTCCTGCTCATCCTCTCCCGGGGCCCCGGATTCCCAGGCAGTTCTGTCCTGAGCATGAGGCTGGGAGAAGGGGAGGGCTGGGGGCTGCCCTCTCCCCACCAGGCTGCCAAGTCCCAGAGTAGGAGGAGTTTAGGTTAGCAGCCTCCTTTGCCAGATGGCATTTGATACGAATATTGACATTAATGGCGTTTAGATAATGACGCTGTCTGTGGCAGGGGCTTTATTGCTTTTATGAACGGCGTGTCCTGGAGGGAACCATTCAGATTAGTTACCTTTGTGTGTGAGTTGCAAATGTTTAACAGACAATTATCAGGAGACGGTGTTCTAGGGGATTTGGGTGATTCCTGGATTCTCAGGCAGGTTCTGCTGTCAGTCTGTGCCCTGGAGCTCAGCATCTTGGAGGAGTCAGTGGGGGCCGCTGGAGATCACTGCCTTCCGTGCAGAAGCCAGTCACCCCAACCTTTCCCATTTGTCCTCCAACGAGCCTTTCACATCCTCGGGGGTCCTGCTTTGTTGCAACCTCTCCAGATCAGACACATCAAAACCTTACCTTTTACACTTCCTGGGGGAGTTTGAGCCTCTTCCTATTAAAAATGAATAATAAAATCCTCCGCTTTCATCCTAATGGGGTTAGTAGGAGGTGTTTAGCTTTTTATAGCTACCTAGATGATGGAAGGAGGCAGATGAAGCCATCACAAAATTAAGGAAGAGGTCATCATTAGAAGACCAGGGACCGAAGTCTTTTAAAAGCATTTCTGGTCTTAATTCAAAGCATCTCTCTGGAGAGCTTCAGTGAGCAGAGGCTGTGGGTTTCCTCTGTTGGAACCAAAGCTTTGGCAAGGTGGGGTCCAAGGGTAACAGGCTGCTCTGCAAGTCCTGAGGAAGGACCAGGAGCAAATGGATTCAAGGATTATCGGATGGAGAGTTAGAGCTGTTTCCCTATATTAGGCAAAAGCCTTCTGCCCTTGCGAGAAACGAATGAATGAATAAATGAATGGGAACTTAGGTATCCTGGGGGTCCAGGGAAATGGTTTCAGAGGCCAGGCTGGCTGTTGCAATGGACCAGATGCTCCTGGGATCTTAGCTATAAGGCAAAGTGGGAAATCAGGAGGTTGAACTGAAGTTCTGGAAACAGCATAAAAATGGATTGTTGTGTGTGCTCCCAGTGCAGTTCTAAATCTGAATACAAAATAGAGATGATGCTCCTTTGCTCCTTTCAGACTAATGATTTTGTCCTTTTTCCCTCTCCTCCTCGTTTTATTTCTTCATCTATAACATCTGCAAGAGGGCAGCCAGACTAATAAAACTGTGCTAAGCTCGCCTAATGCCAGCCATTGATCCAAGGGTGGGACCCAATTAATCAATGTGGAATTTTAGCCGTGTTCACGTCCTCAAGGGACATCAGGCCCAAACACAGCTCCGGCTGCCACCAAGGGGAGGCATCTGAAAACCGACGTCGCTGTGATTCTCTGGGTGTGACTTCTGCGAGGTGGTGAGGGATGGGGTGTCTGCCCCCCAGGAATAGCCTCTGTGGATGGCCACCTTGGGTGTTTGATGGCCTTGTTTTTGGAGATGCTCTCTGACTTCCCCTGAGTATGACGTCACTGCAGGATTTGCTGGGCTCCATGTCCTGCAGGAGATGGAAGGGGGTTTCTAGAACAGAGAAAACCTCACCCAACATACAAGGTACTTCTCAAGTAACTGCAGGCCTGGAAGATCATGTCCTCTAATCCACTCCTTGTACACTAGAGGAAACAGGCCCAGAGAGGGAAGGGACGTCCCCAAGGTCACGGAGCGAAGTCGTTATGCTGCAGAACTAGAATTCATGTCTCCTGGGCCAAGCTCGTCTCCATCCCTATACCTAGAAAGCTGAGTCAGGATTAGAACTTGCTGCAGTCACACGAGAGCATCAAAGTGTTGATACAGCAGTTGCAGAGGATTTAGGCAGGGTCGAGACACCCAAACTGAAGAATTCAGTTTGAAAAAATGGTAATACCTTAAAAAAATAGGCCGGATATTCTTTTTCTTCCTTTTTCTTGAACATGTTTTTTTAATTGTGAGCTATTACATACATATGGACACGTGTATACAACAAACACAGACATGATTTGACAAATAACTTTTTTTGTCTTTTTAGGGCTGCACCTGTGGCATATGGAGGTTCCCAGGCTAGGGGTTGAATTGGAACTATAGCTGCCGGCCTAGGCCACAGCCCCAGCAATGCCAGATCCAAGCCCTGTCTGCGACCTACACCACAGCTCATGGCAAAGCTGGATCCTTAACCCACTGAGTGAGGACAGGGATCGAACCTGCTTTCTGGATGCTAGTCAGATTCGTTTCCGGTAAGCCATGGCTGGAACTCCAGACAAATAATTTATTATAAAGCAAATACCTTTGCAACCACATTTCAGGTTAAGAAACAGAATATTGCCAACTCCCCCAAAGCCCACTGTGTGCCCCCCTTATCTCAACCCCCTCCCTCCTAGAAGTCATCCCTATCTAGACCATTTCCTTGCCTTTCTTCATAATTTCCCCATCCACATAGCTTACTGCTGCCTGCTTTTTAACCTTTGCATATATGGAATCATCTTATATGTGTGTGTTCTTTTGTGTCTTGTTTCTAGGTTCCATCATTGTGAGTCCACATTGTTTCCTCTAGCTGGATTTCATTCATTTGCTGGCTTTTTGTTTTGCTTGTTTTTTTTTTTTTTTTTTTTTTTTGCTCTTTAGGGCCGCACTTGAGGTATATGGAGGTTGCCAGGTTAGGGGTTGAATCAGAGCTGCAGCTGCCGGCCTACACCACAGCCACAGCAACATCAGATCCAAGCCGCGTCTGCAACCTCCACCACAGCTCACAGCAATACCATATCCTTAACCCACTGAGCAAGGCCAGGGATCGAACCTGCAACCTCAGGGTTCCTAGTCGGATTCATATCTGCTACGCCACAATGAGAACTCCTTCTTCTTGTTTTTTTTTTTAACATGAAAATTATCTTAAAGAAATGTATTAGAATCCCGCCCTATGAAATAAAACGTGATCCTTGACATAGCTCAGACTATAGGTGTTGGAACCAGGGTGCCCCAGAGAGGCTGCTTTTTGGACTTTGGTTCTCAACCCCCTGATCAAATGCCATCTTCTTTTTATAGCTTAGGTAGGGCCTGATTTTTTATGAATCCCTTCCAACATGTATGAATTTAAGGGACACAGAATTGTGCTGGGGTCCAGATCTCCCCACAGCCAGGTTAGGGGAGGGAATCCCAGAGTTCCTTGCTTTGCAAATGAGGAGCCTGACCTAGACCGTGAGCCCCCTGGGGGCAGGCGCTGTGTTACCTTACATCCCTACAACCCAGTATAGATCAGTCCACAGTAGATCAGTAACATCTGTCCACCAAAGGACAGAGTAAAGGTCATTCAGAAGAGCCCTCCGCAGGATGCCTGTATTTTCTCAACAAGATGGTCTTCAGTGACCAGAGGAACCATTTCCTTAGTGGGCCGACGGAGGCCCCCCACCAAAGGCAAAAAACCAGTTTAGTGACAGAGGCAGGAATCTTGATTATCTTCAGCACATCTGTGTCTTATATTCAAAAAGACCTTAGAGAGGGCTGGGTTAACCAGACACGCACCATTTCTCAAGAAATTACATAAAAGGGAGTGTGGGAAGAGAGGACTTATTAAAAACAAATACAGCCTGCAAATGTGCTTTTGCAGGGAGCTCTGGAGAGCTGGGTGGGGCTGCTCTAGGTCTCTTGCTTTGAGGTGTAGGGTTTGTATTTACTGAAGCGTCTTCAGCTGGCCTCCTGCTTTGTCGGGAGAAGGAGCTGATAGCGGGGCTGTCTCTGCTGCTTCGTGGGCTGGGCTGGCTGGACAGCACTTTGAGAGGCCTTCTGTGCTCTCCTCTTCCACGTGGGAGTGCTCAGTGACCCTCACCTTACCCAGCCAGGTCAGGCATCAGAATGGCTACCATGGCAGCAGCGATGCCTATGCATATACATTGTTGAATTTTTCTTAAGTGTTTTTTTTTTTTAAGTTCTTCTGTTGAAGAAATATCTTAAAATATTTAGGACACTCAAGGCATATTACAGGATCAACCCCCAGCCCCACCCCCCAGACACCCTGGAAGCTTCCAGAACTTTTATGGAACCCATCCTGGAAGTTAAAAATCTCTACTTTTCTTCCTCCCTTCCTTTCTTTTTCTCTTTCTTCCTCCCTTTCGTTCTTTCTCCCCTTCCCTTCTATCTTTTGGCAGCACGCACTGTAATTTGCATGGATTTATTTCTGAGATTGTTCCTGATGCCAGCCTTCCCCAACCAGATGTGAATTCTACCTTGTTTGGATCACCAGTATTCAGCTAAGGGCTTGGTAGGTACTTGGTGATGGGTAAATATTTGTTGAATAATGAATGATGGGTGAATCCTGAGGGTCTGCCTTAGTCGTGGACTAAAGGATAAAAGACCAGTCCTTGAACCTGGTCCAGGTCTCAGTCAAGGGCAGTTCGGAGCTCTCCACCGAGAACGACCGCCTGTAAGCCCCCAGAGAGCCCTGGAAGGCGCCGCGGGGAGGCCCGCCTTCCTGGAAAGCTCCGCTTGGAATTGTCTTCAAAAGCTGCGACGCAGCCCCCGGAGTTTGAGCACGAATAAATCATTAGCATTTTATTTACAATTCTGGGTTTACAATTCCTAGAAAAGGATCCTGCTGTTCAGTGCGGATTCCTGCTTTGCTGGCTTTTCGCGGCGCCGCCTTCTTCTCTCGTCTTTGGGGGACAGGGTTTGCTCAAGGCTCACTTGGGCACGAGTGGGGTGTGGAACGGCCGTGCGGAGGGGCTGGCCTGGAGGAAGGGGGATGCTCCTCTCTCCCCGTCGCGTTTCCCGACGACCTTGAATGGAGAAGTCGTACCCTCTCCGTTTCACCGGGAAAGCAGGTTTGATTCAAAGAGGGCTGGGGACTTGTCCAAAGTTACACAGCTCGTGCAGAAGTTTGCAGGTCTTTGGAGCTCTAAACCCGGCCAGGCTGAGGCAGACCCTGGGAACCTTCTGCTCCCCCGCCCGGCTCTGGTCCCCCACGGCGACCGCCCGCCGCGGCCGCTAGATGGCAGCCTTGGTCTCCGCCGGGCGGCCCGCAAGGGCTCCGCGGGCGCCGTGGCCACGCTCTGGAGGGTCAAGCCGGTGGCCCCACGGGCTGCTCCTGGGGAGGCCCTGCCATTGGCACCCAAGCCCGAGATGATTGGGTCCAAGTGACCAAAAGAAGAAGGTTTCTGGAAGCAGTCCAGGCTCCCCTGCCTGGAACGAGCAGGGTCTTGTTTGGGCTTTCATGGCGTGGGGTCCGAGGGCTCCGGGATCTCTGTAGGGTGGCGATGCTTTCAGCCCTGGCGACTTGGGACGCCCGCGCAGGGCCTGCAGAGGCGGCGCGGGGTGAAATCGCTGCGGGAGGCCTGTTCTGTCATGTCCCTTAGGTCGAGACCCATGGTTAAGCCTCCTCTCGTCTCTCTGCTCCAGACTTGGGTGTTCTGAGCCTCTCACTAGGGACGTGGTGACACTGGGTCAGTCACTGACGGCCTCTTAGCCACAGTGATGCTATCCCACCCAAGACCCGCAATGACTGGCCTTACCACTCCCCTGCCCGCCCATCCCCATGACACCTTTGGGAAGCCACCAGTGACTGGCACACTCGGAGCACTAGGCCCAGCCACTGGTGAGATGTTGGTTTGTGTAGGGAAGGTGGCCATGGTCATAGGCAGACAAATACTGTTCCTCCCAGAGTAGGGAGAGGTGGGGGAGGGGGCCGAGGCTGGGACAGTCCTGTTGTCTCTGGAGTGTATGATATGAATCGTTTTATTGATCTTTTTCTTTGGGCTTCAAGTCTCAGGGTCTCCACGTTCAAGGGTGCTGAGTTACTCTGTTGGGACCTGCTTCCTAGGAAGGTGAGATTTACAAACACCCTCTCACTTCCCTTCTCAAGTTCCTTCTCTCCAGGTGGCTTCTCTTCTTTCTAGAGGAAGGGGCTCCACCTGTATTTGTTTTGCCCTAGGGACCATCTCTGTGCAGGGACAGCCCTGATCTGCTTTAGTTTCTGAGAAATTAGGTTCTGAGAATTTTCATGGCACTTGGAGCTGGGGATACTGAGGATCCCTGGGGAAGGCCTTTGTCAAGGTTACTCCCAGGCACCCAGGTGTCTGACATCATGACTCTTGTGTCTGCAAGACCTGCTCAAAAGATTTTTCTTGACGTTTCCATTGTGGCTCAGTGGTAATAAACCCGACTAGTATCCATGAGGTTGTGGGTTCAATCCCTGGCCCCGCTCAGTGGGTTAAGGATCTGGTGTTGCTGTGAGCTGCAGTATAGGTCGAAGACGTGGGTCAGATCTGGCATTGCTTTGGCTGTGCCTTAGGCCAGCAGCTGCAGCTCTGATTCCACCCCTCGCCTGGGAACTTCCCTATGCCTCAGGTGTGGCCCTAAAAAAAAAAAAAAAAAAAAAAGACCAAAAAAAATTTTTTTTTCCTACTTTAGATCTGAGAGTCCTTGTAAAATTCTGCAGTTTGCATTGGTTTTGAGAAGCATCTGAGGGTTCCTGGTAGAATGCATGGGTCCTTTGTCCCTAGGGCTTGGGTCAGGCATTGAAGGGACATTGTGTCCCCTCACTGTGGGTCTCCAGGCCGTGCCTTCCCCAGTCCAGGCTCTGCAGGTCAAATCCAATGAGGACAGGTCTGTGGAGTTGGGAATGGCTGTGTGAACATCCCCTGATCCCATCAGTCACACAGTCACTGCCAGGCAGTGTAGGTGGGTGTGAGTAATTGGTATCCACCACATACCCCTCTGTTAAGATCACAATTTCCATGACAGAGCAGCTCTCTAATGGAGCCTGTCAACTCGGCTTAGGCCGCAATGGCTCAGAGCACAGCCGCCCCAGAGCCTTGCGGATGTGGGATCCCAGGCGTTAACCGTGCCTTGCCCACGGCCGGACTCAGAAGGCGGCGCAATTCGATTTCGAGGAGGACCCGGACCCGGCACCTCTCAGGCCCGCCGTCAAATTACTCGGTAATCATTCCGCACAGCCGTGCAGTGGGGGTCGCCGGCGTGCCCGCCAGCAGAGAGAAGGGGAAGAGTGTCCCAGAGGCCCCAGCCCTCGTTCTGGGCGCAGAGGGCCTCTCCGAACCCGCTGGATAAGGCCCCCTTTGGCCGTGTGCCTGGGTCTAGAGCCCCGGTCTTCATTGGCAGCCGGAGAGGCTGTTTGGGGAAATGGAAAAACTTGTGTCGGCGGCGTCTATCTTGCAAAGGGGTAGCCAAGCAGTTTGCAGCGCGTTGCGTTCCTCGCGCGGCCGCCACCGCCTCGGCTCCTCGGAGCCTGCTGGGGAGGGGAGAAGCGGAGGAGGTGACCGAGTTCACGTCCCCACCGCTGCCTCTGCTGGAGTGATGGATGGCTGTCTACTCCGGCGGGGGAGCGCCTGCACAGCTCCCTCTGCAGGGAGCCGCGCTCAGCCTCCCACACCCGGCGCTGCGGCTCCGGCAAACTCCCTTTCCCAAAATGCTGGGGGAATCCGGGCTCTGGGTCAGTTACCTCGACCGGTTACTTTGCATTAATGAGGCCGTCCTTTTCGGTGTCTTTCCGACCTGGGATCTTTCACAAACGTCCGTCTCTTCCTCCGGCCGCTCCTGACCCCACCCTTTACAACAAACCCACGTGGGTCTTCCTCCTTCAGATGTTCCAGGCTCAGGAGGTGCCCGGACTCCCCCGAGTTTCCTTCAAGTGGCACTTTGCCCTTGGGCTGGGGAACAACTCACCTCTGAGAAGACGGATCTGAGTCCGTGGGTATCCATTCCTGTCTTCTTGAAAAGATCCCATTAATCGAAAGCTCTAGTTAATCAGTTAATCACAGGAATAGACTCTATTTTGTCTTCCTTTTCTCCCTACCCCACAACGGCCTTAGTATATCTTCAGTAGCTGGGAATTTTGAGATCAAAACCTGTGTGAGTGTGTTTGTGGGGGGCAGTGAGGGGAAACTCTTCCTGTTAGAGGGGGCATTTATTTTGCAGTTTGCCACGGATCAGGGGATCCTTGGGTCTAGTTCATGATGCAAAACCAAATCCCAGCTGTTGGCTTCTGGACAGGATGTGTGCCTGCTACTGCATCTGGGGACTGAGGTACTTCAGAAATGATCTCACCAACAATAATGACGATGCAAATAATAATAGGAGGCAGCTAACATTTCTTGGGCACCTAGTAGGTGTCAGGCATTGTGTACTGTGTTTCCACTGTCTTATTTAATCTCCAGAGCAGACCTATGATATAGGTGCTATCGTTATCCCCATTTGGCCAGGGAGGAAATCGGGGCTCAGACAGGTTAATGAACTTGCTTATGGTGACACAGCTGGAAAGGAACAGAGGCAGAATTCAGCCTAAGTCCTCCTGATGTCAAAACCCTGGACTTAATCACTCTGCTCTATTGTTAAAGAAACCTGAGGTTATTTTGCTGCAAAGCACATTTGTATGTTGGGAAATACCCTTTAAAATTATTTTACAGTTTTGCAATGAGTGGCTGTTTGGTTTTGCTGTTTCTCTTTCTCTCTCTCTTTTTTCAAAAATAGAGTGAAAAACAAAAACAAAAAATCCCCAGCTCTTACTTTCCAGTGGGTCAGCCAGATCAAAGGAGGAAGAAACTGCTGAGTTTCATTGTTGGCTTATGAAAAAGAGAAGTTGCCTTAGAATGATTTGTCTTAAAAAGTGATCCATTAATTTAACTAATACTTAATGCACTTACTGTGAAGTCTTAGGGAGTGTCTTCCTCTGGCCGCTGTGCCCTCTTCCCAGCATGCCCAGCTGGAGCTGGACAAATTGTCCTCCCTGGGTACCCACTGTATTTCCCCTTCATCCTCTCTGAGGATGGAGAGCGCTACCCAGTGAGAAACCTCTGCCCAAGCTGCTCAGCTGAGTTGGCTGTGAGTTGGCCCAGAGCCAGGGAGAGTGAGACACTTTCAAATTTCAAAACTGCCCTGGGCCGATTTAATCAACTTCTGCCACCTCCATCCTTTCCACATTTTTGAATTCTCAAAAATTCACTCCCATCTAAGATGCGTACAGGAGTGGAAGGATTTTTGGAATGTTAATAATGCAGACTTTTACAGCACAGCAAGGTGAATTCTCAAGGGGTCGTGGTTAACATCTGCCTTCTCTTTTCCCAAGATAACAATGGGGCAGCCTGTGCTCTGTGCGCACACATGCCAAGCCAGGATTGGGAGGGCTGAGTTTTTCTCCCTCTCAGCTGAGAGGTAAATGGTCCCCAGATCCGGCACTAGGAACAATAACCGGAAAACTTGGATGGAGCAAGAGTGACAGTGATAGGAAAAAAAATAAAATAAAACACAGCCAAATCTCTCACGGGGCTGTGAACAAGACCCTTTCTTGCAGGGGGTCTGAACGATGGCAAGAAACTCTCTGCTTCCTCCCAGTGGGGCAATTCTTAGCAATCAGCATCAGAGCCTTGGTCCTGACATGTCCCCTGGGAAGCAGCAGGATGTTTCGTATCAGGAAACAAACCGAGAAAGCTCAGCCTCTGGTTCTAGATACAGGGTCTGGGGCATTCCTTGGGGTGGGGGTGGGGGTGGGGGTGGGGTCTTGTGCTTGTCTTCTTTGAGGGTTTCTGTGCTTTTGCCAGCATCTCTGCTTTCCACAGTAAAGGGTAGTGGCCACCAGTAAGCTCTGTAAACAGAAGAACCTGGCTCCCAGTGATCTGCTCGTGTGAACAAGTGACATTTCTGAGCTTCAGTCTTCTCATTTGCAAAATGGGGATAATTATACTAGCCCAGTGGGTTGCGGGTTGCTTAGCACAGAGTATGGCTCAGGACATGGTGACTGTTTTGTTTGTTTGTTTGTTTGTTTCTTAAAAAAAACACAGCGAGTTCCTGTCATGGCTTAGCAGAAACAAATCTGAATATTTTCCATGAGGATGCAGGTTTGATCCCTGGCCTTGCTTGGTGGGTTAAGGATCTGGTGTTGCCATGAGCTGTGGTGTAGGGTGCAGAGGCAGCTCAGATCTGGCATGGCTGTGGCTGTGGCATAGGCCAGTGGCTACAGCTCTGATTTGACTCCTAGCCTGGGAACCTCCATATGCCTCGGGTGTAGCCCTAAAAAAAAAAGAATAGCAAAAAAGACAAGTAAATAAATAACATATAAATAGCTGCAGTCCGCACTTGTTTTCTAAGACCCATTTCACACCCTTTGAGCTGCTTATTTTAGGAAGTAAAATGTTCTGTAACTTGGAAGGAACCAGGTGACCCAGAATATAATATCTGATCTGGCCTCACCCTATAGATTCACTCCAATAGCTGTATGGAAACGATCCAGAGTTGAATCTAGAAGTAGTGCAGACATCCTTTTTTAAGGGAATCTCTTGGTTAGTTTTATCAGTTAAAAAAAAAAAATGACCCAGAAGTTATTTTTAAAAATGAAAGGTGCCAACCTTGTGTTTGCAGCTACCTAGGGATTTTTATCACGGGATTTCGGGGCTGAAACAAATGTTCTTATATGTTGCAGCAGCATCTTGCAGCTCAGAGAAATGTGAAGAAATGGTCAGGCTTCTTGTACAGATGCCATCTTCGCCGAATATGGGAAGCCCTGAGCTGGTGCATGGCTTCTCGGCTTCTTTCTTTTGCTTGCATAATGCAATTTAAATCCCTTGTTAATTTCCAGGTCGAGTTTCATTCATGAGGATAATCTTTAATTGATGTTAAATATAGGGATCAAGTTAAGTGCATTATTTCTTTTTTACAAAGTGCTAATTGTTCATGTTCTCATAAATTATTTTCTCTTCTCATGTAGCAGGTTTTATGAAAGAACTTTGCAGCCAGTGCTTTTAACCTCATTGTATGAATATTATCCTGTAATCAGCAGGTCGTTCAGATCCTTCCTGTGCTGATGATCTCCATGTCACCCTTCAGAGCAGAAAGGAGAAGAAAAATGAGCTCATTTGGAGCATATGTATATATGGGTGGCTCGCACACACCAACACAATATACAATACATTTTGAGTATAAAATACTCAAACATTTTAAACTTTAAACGCATCAGTGCAACTTTTCAGCTGCTCTGTTCCTGCTGAAACCCTTGATGGATTCAGCTTAAGTCTACTACTTATAAAGGTCTGAACATGTAATTGATTTTATTTTATTTTATTTAGTTTTCATTGTGGTAAAATATACATAACATAAAATTTGCTATCTTCACCATTTTTAGGTGTACAATTCAATAGTATTAAGTATATTCACATTGTTGTGCCATCGATTTCGGGAATGCTTTCTATTTTGCAAAACTGAAACTGTATCCATTAAACCACTCCCCATTCCTCCCTCCCCTCCTCCCTAGGCACCACCATTTCCCCTTCCATTTCTACGGATTTGACCACTCTAGGTACCTTGTATAAGTGGAATCATAGGGTTGTTTTTGCGACTTATTGCACTTAGCATAATGGTTCACCCATCCATATGTCAGAATTTCCTACCTTTTTGAGGTTGAGTAATATTCTATGTAAATACCACATTTTGTTTATCCATTTATCTCTTGATGGACACTTGGGCTGCTTCCATCTTTTGGCTGTTGTGAATAATGCTGCTAGGAACATAGGTATACAGCCTGAAACAACTTCTTTTTGTTGTTTTGTTTATTTTAAAAATGTTTAACCATGTTCAGGAAGGACCCTGTGCTGAATTGTAAGGAGATGAGACAGATGCTATGTCTGCCCTCAAGGAGCTTGCATAAAAAGAAAGGCAAAAATAATGCAAACTATTTATTGAGCTCTTACATGCAGCATTTTATTTAATCTTCACCATGACCCTCTGGGGGGAGATGCTGTGTTATTCCTGTTTTACGGGTGAGGAAAGTGCAATTCAGAACCATTACGTCACTTGTCCATGATCACCACAGTCTGGGGAACTGGGATTTGAACCTCGGTCTGTTTGACTCAAAACCTGCGCCCTTAACCCAAACAATACTGTACATCTTGCAATGGCATTAAACCCCATAGAAAGAAGGGACAGCCACAGATATTGCTTGAGGAGACATCCGAGGGGATGGGATGGCTTCTTGGGATCCCAGCAGGCTTCCTGGAGGAAGTGATGTTTGGGCTGGAGCTGGGAGTACAAGGAGAATTTGGGTGGGCAGAGATGGGAGGGAAGAAGGTTTTGCAGGAAGGGACATCACGAACAAAGAGCTGGGGGAGACAACACAGGAGGATTCGGGACAAGGCGAGTATGAAGGGACTTCCTGGGAGATGAGGCCATGGTGTCAAGCCATTGGACCTGGAAATGCTGAGAGATGCAGATGCTGATTTCAAAGAGGAGGAAGCCAAGTTCCCAGGAAGAAAACAAAGCTCAGATGGCCAGACTCCAGACCAGTGCTTGTCCCACAGCAGACTGCAAAATCCAGGGGACCTGCTTGTGGGGGTGATGCAAGAGTCTTGAAGATGTTTGAGCAGAAGTATGACATGGTTTGAACCACCCGGGCCTGTGATTTTATAGTCTGAGGCCCAGAACCTGCAGGGAAGAGACATGAGGGCCGATCACACACACCAGCGCTGCTGTGACTCAGGGCTTACTGGTTCTCTGTGGGCCAGTGCTGTGTGCTCAGGGCAGCCCCTCTCCCCAGACTCCTACTAGGAGCCAATAATTGTCTCCCTGCGAAGCTGCTGAGTTAGCTTCGTCCCATGATGGATACATGTCTAGATTTATTGTGCATGTGTCTTTTTAGGGCTGCAGGCTCGGCATTTGGAAGTTCCCAGGCTAGGGGTCGAATAGGAGCGGTAGCTGCTGCCCTACACCACAGCTTTCGACAGTGCTGGATCCTTAACCCAGTGAGTGAGGCCAGGGATTGAACCCACAACCTCATGGTTCCTAGTTGGATTCGTTTCTGCTGCGCCACGACAGGAACTCCCTGGTTTGCTCAGTTTAAAAAGAAGAACATGTAGGGCTCTCCTGCGGATTAAGTGAAACATCATATGGAAGAAAGGATGGTGCCAGCACGTGGATGCACTAGTTCGTTCAATGTCAGGATAAGGTGGGTATTCCCAGAATGGCTCAGCAAGATGTTTTCCCCCCTAAGTAGCAGCCTAGGTGGGGCAGTCAGCACTGGCACTCAGGCTGCAGAACCTACACTTGATCTAGAACTACAGAGAAATCAAAGTGAGCCCAAAGGTCTCAATGTCAGGTGTCAAGTGTCTGATTTTCAGATTTTTTTTTTTTTTTTTGGTGGCACGTGTGGCATGTGACATTTCCTGGGCCAGGGATGAAACCTGCACCGTAGCAGGGACCTGAGCCACTGCTGGGACAATGCTGGATCCTTAACCTGCTACACCACAAGGGAACTCCTGAGTTTTGGATGTTGAAGGCCCTACTTATATCAGAAAAGCTTGCTGCTTGGGATTGAAGAAGCCAGAGCTTTCTCTTCTTTCATTCCCTTCCACAAATTATTATTTGTGAATGTCCTACCATAGCAGGTATTTCCCACATGACGTCCCCACGTGGAGGTAACCGAAGCCCTGCTCAGGCTGTGTAACCCCTACCTTAGGCCCTTCACAGTCATCTAGAGCTTTTTGGTGCATTTGTGCGACAGGATCTATTTTTGACATATGAGTGTGTTTTGCTTTTTTATTTTATTTTTTTTCTGTTCCCCAATCCTATGCTGCAAGCCGATAGCCTGGCCCTTCCAATTGCTCTGCCTCAGGGATCCTTGCACGGGGCAAAACAGGAGTTGATGGAAGAGGGGGCTCTTGTTCTGTAAAAGCCAAAGCCCCTTGAATAAAAGATGTGGGGTATCTTGGAGAATAGGGAGGGCCTTGGAAAGTACACAGAGAGAGAAGACAGAAGCTTCGTGAACCTGGAATAGGAGAGGGGAGTGAGTTCCTCCAAGAGGATCTTGGGAATCCATTTCTAGGAGAGAGAACCTGGCCTCAGAAGGCTGGCTGTGTGACATGGGGGTAGCAGAGCTGTCTGGCCGATGGGACTGCGAGGCTAGGCCTCCCGGGCATGTGCTTTGGAACAAGTAGGGCAGATCGTGACCAGAGGGCCTCTCTGAGGCTTGGTGCTGCTCAAGACCCTTAGATCCTGGAGCAACCCTGGGGCAAGGAGGAGCCCCAGTATTGCCTGATTATATTTCCCATGGTTTGGAGAGCTGGGTCTTCAGAGCTGGACTTAAGTGTATTCAAAGAAAATAAAAATATTCCTTGGCCATTTGAGGTTGATGAGTGCACCTAACACCTGCCACATTCTATTTGGGTCACACGGCCCTGGAAAGGGAAGTGGGCAGGGACTGATGACTACGAGACAGATGAGTAAGCCTGTCCCAAGAGGGGAGTGCCAGCTGGTGAAGGAGCCAGGGTTCCTTCTGCAGTGACTGTGCTGCTTCAGTGTAGGGCCTAGCGTGTGCCTAGAGATGTTTTCCAGGGACCCAGGGGAATGTGGCTGGAGAGCTTTCAGCTGAAGTCATTTGGTCCCTCCATTTGGTCACTTGTTCAACAAGAAGACAGAGTACTTCTTATATGTGGGAACAGTGCTGGCTGAATATTTCAATATGATAGCCCTTGTTTTGTTTTTCCATTCATTAATTGATGGACATTTGGGTTTTTCTACATTTTAGCTCTTACGAATAATGCTGCTGTGAACACTGATATACAAGTTTGGGTGTAGACCTATGTTTTCAGTTCTCTTCAGCATATATCTAAGAGTAGAGTTGCTGAGTCATATAGTAACTCTGTGTTTAACTGTTTTCCAATGGCTGTACCATTTTGCATTTCTACCAGTGGTCTATAAGGGCTCCAGTTTCTCTACATCTTGTCTGTTTGGCTCTAGCCATTCTAGTGGGTATGAGGTGGTAGCTCCTTCTATTGGTTTTCTTTTCTTTTTTTTTTTTGTCTTTTGTCCTTTTTAGGGCCACACCCGTGGCATATGGAGGCTCCCAGGCTAGGGGTCTAATGGGAGCTGTTGCTGCTGGCCTACACGAGAGGCACAGCAACATCTGATCTGAGCCCTGTCTGCAACCTATACCACAGCTCACAGCAATGCCGGATCCTTAACCCACTGAGAGAGGCCAGGGATTGAACCCTCAACCTTATGGTTCCTAGTCAGATTTGTTTCCGCTGTGCCACGGTGGAAATCCTCATCGTATTTTTGATTTGCATTTCCCTAATGAATGATGTCAAAATCCTTTCATGTGCTTATTGGCTATTTGTGTATCTCTTTATCTCATTAAAAAAAACAGGGTGTGTGTCTTTTTATTACTGAGTTGTAAGAGTTCTTTATATATTCTAGATACAAGTTCCTTACTAGAGACATGATATGCAAATATTTTCTCCTATTGGGGGACTGCCTTTTCATTTTTCTTTTCTAAAGTGTAAACATTTTAAATTTTCATGTAGTTCAGTTTTTCTTTTTTGGGAGTTCCCACTGTGGTGCAATGGGATCGGGGTGTTTTGGGAATGCTGGGATGAAGGTTTGATCCCCAGCCTGGCACAGTGGGTTAAGGATCCGGCATTGCTGCAGCTGCAGCTTAAGTCACAACTTCAGCTCAGATCTGATCCCTGGCTTGGGAACTCCATTTGCTGAGAGGTGGCCAAAAAAAAAAAAAAATTTTTTTCTTTTTTGGTGTGTGTGCATGTGCATGCTTTTGGTGTCATATCTAAGAAACATGGCCTAACACAGGCTACAAAGATTTGCTACTGTGTTTTCTTCTAAGAATTCTATAGTTTTAGCTTTTACATTTAGGCCTATGATCTATTTTCAGTTAATTTTTGTGTATGGTGATGTTGCTATCTATTTGTACTAGATAGCATTTGTTGAAAGGACTAGTCTTTCCCCATCAAATTGTCTTGACACTTTTGTCAAAAATCAGTCGACAATAAATGTAAAGGCTTGTTTCTGGACTCTCATCCTATTTCATTGATCTCTATCATTAAGCCAATGCCACACGGTCTTGATGACTATAGCTTTGTAGTAGGTTTTGCTCCCCCTCCCCCCCCAGGCAATTGCAGGTGCTCAGCATATACTTGGTGCATGAATGGTGGAAAGCAGCAGGCACTCCTTTAGACTAATGCTGGGGCATCAGTTTCCTGGATAGGTACGCTTCAAGCACAGGGGTTCTTAGAGCCTTTTAAAAAGGTGCCACTGTAAGCATAGCCTTCTTCTCCAGCCTCCTCGTTGGAATTCATTTATCCCTGATCCTTTTCCTGGGCCAGAAAACTAGTCTGTGCAATGTACACACATCTCAGTCTACCTTGGAGACAAATACTTCTGCTCTTGGCTGCTTCCTCCAGCACTGGGTAGCTCCCTGGCTGTCAAGACCTCTGCCACTTCACCCCTCTGAGCCCCATTTACTTTGACAGAATTAATACCCACCTCTCAGGCTTGTTGAAGAATAAATTAGATAAAGTGTCAGGCACTAAGATAAGTGCTTTACAAGCATTTACTCTTATGAGATATGTACTCAGCTTCAGTTATACAAGTGGGGAAATCGAGGCACCTAGAAAAGAGATTGTAGACCCGGGCCCCTCACGGTTCTGCTGCAGAGCCAGCATTCCATCCACGCCAGTCTTGCTCCAGAGCCTGTGCGCCCGCTGGCCTGGGCGGCAGCTGCAGGGACCGTGGCGAGGAGCTTTCCCGGGAGAAGTGCCCACTCGGGGCAAATTTTGGGGCGAAGCCTGCCCTTCCCCGGTTCCCTTCCCAGCCTCTTCTTCCCTGGCAGGCCGTCCCCAAGGAGGTCTGACCGGGCAGAGCGGGAGGCAGGATTTCCCCGGAGGCGTCTTAAACCCGGACAGCCGCGTTCTGTCTCGGTGGCCCCGCTGCTAAGGACGCAGCCTGCTTGGGATGTGCCAAGCATTCGGGCAGGAAAATGAGCACGAACGAGCAAACAGGAAGGCCTCGAAATGCTAATGCGGCGCCCGCGCGGCTGGCGGCGGCGCAGCCCGGGGCCGCGGTCACGGCGCTCTGGCTCATTATTGCTGCCGGGGGCCCGCGGCCGCGAGCAGCGGGGGACACGCGGCCGCACGCGGCGCGGCTGATGGCGGCGCTGATGGCGCGGCGGCGAGGCCCGCGGGCTCAGCGGGCGCCCGGGCCGCCGGCGCTGTGCGCTTCGGGGCCCTCCGCCCCCCGCGTCCTCCGCGGCTCCGTGTTCCCCCGCGACCCCTGCGGCCCCCGCTCCTCCCGAGGCTTCCCGCCGCCCCTCGCATCCCCCAGGGGCCGCAGCAGGCTGGCCGGGGGCGGGATGGTGTGGGTGCGGAGAACTGGGAGTGGGCGGCTTGCTCACCCGGTCCCGGCTCGCTGCTGCGGAGATGTGCCCCTGATTTAATTCCCATTGGTCTTCAAAGTTTTTACTTCTTTTAAAATAAAATTAAAAAAGAAGTGATCAATGCCAGTTGCGAAAAGCTCCAACAACACAGCGAGGCATAAAGTAAAAAGCCAAAGTCCCTCGAACCCTTCCTTCCCTAAACCTCCTCTCCAGAGATAACCACCGTTTACAGATTGGTATGGAGCCTTCCAGACTCTTTAATACTCATAGCAATATGATTAAAAAAATTCAAAATCAAAATATAGTATAGATTCCATGCCCCACCCCCGTTGCAATGCTGTTATACATTCTGGTCTCTCACTTGCTTTCTTCACCTAAGAATGTGCCTGGAAATCTTTCCATGCTACCTGGCATAGCCCTATCTAATTCTTTTCAAAAGCCATATCATAATCTCCCAGAGTACCAGGGTACAATAATTAATTTAACCTTTCTCCTGTTACTACTAATTAAATGCTTGCTACACGCCAGGACTTTAAGCACCTTACCTGTATCGTGTCATTTAATCATCGTAACAGAAGGCAAGTGTAATAATTCCTTTTTCAAGGAAGGAAGAAACAGGCTCAGCAAAGTGAAGGAACTTGCCTGAGGTCACACAGCCTACCAAGTGGCAGAGTCAGAATTCAAACGCAGGAGGACTTGACTCTGAAGTCTTGAGCTTCTCCCAAAGCTCAGGGCCCAGCCAGACGTATCATTCAGGTCATTGACTATTAGCAGGGGTCTGATTCCCTACCCTGCTAGTTCCTTCACACACACACACACACTCTCTCTCTCTCTCTCTCTGTTATTTTTCTGTAGAATTCTGCCAGTTTCATCCTGGTGATTGTAGCACAATGATTTTCATCTGAGGATTAAATAAGTGAAATTGTACTGTATTTATTTTTTAAAAAACAAGTATGAGTGGGTATGAAATGAAAAGTAATTTCAGATTTCTAGCCTCTTCTGAGGAAACCCTTGTTAGCAGTTTCTTACGTATCTTTCTAGACATTGTCAGCACGTATACTTTCCCACATAAATGGTGGCATACTTGACTGGCTTCTGAATCTTGCTTTTTTTTCCATTTATGTTGTATTTAGAGATTGTTTTGTATTGGCGTATACAGATCGATCTCATTCGTTTTCTTGGTGGTGGTATTGTTTTTTAAATTCAGTTCTGTTTTTGGAATAAGTAATACATTCCAAAGAGTCAAAAATCAGAAGAGTAGAAACAGGGATACAGGGAGAAGTTTTTACTCCATCACGATCTCCCCCGTGGGTGTTCCTCTTCCACCTTGGGCATTTGCTTTTTTGTTTCGTTTTGCTTTTTGTTTTGTTTTGCTTCTTAGGGCTGCATCCGCAGCACATGGAGGATCCCAGGCTAGGGGTCAAACTGGAGCTATAGGTGCTGGCTTACGCCATAGCCACAGCAACACCAGATCTGAGCCACGACTGCGACCTGCGCCACAGCTCACGGCAACACTGGATCCTTAATCCACTGAGCGAGGCCAGGGACCAAACCCATAACCTCATGGTTCCTAGTCGGATTCATTTCCACTGCAAATACAACAGTACACCTGTAAGAAAAATTCTTACAGGTTAAAATTGGTGGCTCAAAGAATATGCAGGTTAAAAATGTGAAACTTATTGGCAATTTGTCCTTCGAAGAAGTTGCACTAATTTATACTCCTACACGAGCATGCTGGCATCTTCATATCTTTGCCTCTACTAGGTATTGTTACATTTTTTTATCTTTGTCAATCTGCTAGATAAAAAAAAAACAATAATTCATTGTTTTAATGACTGAGGTAGAACATCTTTTCAAAACTTTAAAAGTCATTTGTGTTTTGTTTTTGTTCTGTCACCATTTTTTTTATTTTTATTTTTTACAGCCGCACCTACAGCATATGGAACTTCCCAGGCTAGGGGTCCAGTTGGAGCTGTATTTTCCAGTTTACACCATAGCCACACCATGGCCAGATCCGAGCCTCATCTTCGCGATGTACACCACAGCTCCCGGCAACGCCGGATCCTTTAACCCATTGAGCTGAGGCCAGGGATCAAATCTGCATCCTCATGGATACTGGTTGGATTCTTAACCCGATAAGCCACAATGGGAACTCCTCAACACTGTTTATTAAATAATCAAAAATGTCCCCCTTGTTTTGAAATGCTATCTTTATTGTATACCAAATCCTGAAATATATTCGTATCTATTTCTAGATCTTCTGTTCTTTCTACTGATTAGTTTGTCTGTTGATGGTTTACTACCAAATTGTTTTAATTACTGATGCTTTGTTATATGTTTTAATGTGTAGTAGGGCCAGTCCTCATACCATTACTCTTTTTCTTCCCCCAGAATTTTTCTGGCTATACTTATATGTTTATTTTTACATATAAACTTAAGATTTACTTGTCTTGTTCCAAGAAACATTCTTTTGGTATTTTAACTGGGATTACATTACATGTATGGCATAAATTAGGAAGAATTGATATCTTTTTTGTCTGTTATATTGAGATCATAATTTGACTTTCTATATGGTGGGACAGAAATAGCAAATGCTCAGCAAGTATTTCATTTGTTCTTCTACATTTTGCAGCTTTTCAGAGATGGCAGGGCTAAAAAACTGGTTCTGGCCAGTGAAATATGAGTAGAAGTGACATATGATACTTTGGAACTATAATATGCATGATTCTCTATGTTTTCTTCCTTTGCTTTATTGATCATGGAATCATGAAGTGTTGCAGGATTAAAGCAAGCCTATTGCTGGAATACACAGGAGGATGGCTGCTTTGAACCCTTGCCCAGAAGCACGACTGATTTCCTGTGAGAAAAAAGAGGCTCGTATTGCGTTTAGCCACTGAGACTTTGGTGCTGGTTGTTTCTGCAACATCATTTAGCCTGTACTGGCTGATACACCTTCAGTAGAGTTTTAAAGCTTTAGTCTCATAGATCCAGTGCATTTTTTTGTTGGGTGTCTTTTTTTTATTGCTGTTGTGAATGATTTTTTTCCTTCCTGTATGTTTTCTAATGGCTCGTGATTTATATAAAGCTATCAATGTTTATATATTACATCTGTAGTCAGTCATCTTACTGAAATGCTTAGATTTTCTAATAGAATTTCAGTTGATTACCTTGGATTTACATTTCCTTTAAAATTTTCATTAAAGTTTTTTTTTTGTTGAGGTATAGTTGATTTACAATATTATATTAGTTTCAGGTGTGTAGCATAGTGATTCAGCATTTTTACAGACTGTACTCCATTAAAAATTACGAAGTAATGGCTATAATTCCCTGTGCTATACGATGTATCTTATTGCTTATCTATTTTTACATAGCAGTTTGTATCTCTTAATCCCATATCCCTATTTTGCCACTCTCTCCCTTTTGGTAGCCACTAGTTTTTTTTTTTTTTTCTTTTTAGGGCCACACCTGTGGCATATGGAAGTTCCCAGGCTAGGGGTCAAACTAGAGCTACAGCTGCCAGCCAACGCCACAGCCACAACAGTGCTGGATCTGAGCCGCGTCTGTGACCTACACCACAGCTCAGGCAACACCAGATCTTTAAGGCACTGAGCGAGGTCAGGGATCAAATCTGTGTCCTCATGAATACTAGTCAGGTTCATTAGCCACTGGGCCAAGATGGGAACTCCCACTAGTCTGTTTTCTGTGTCTGTGAGTCTGTTTCTGTTTTGCATATACATTCACTTGTACTGTTGTTTAGATTCCGCTTATAAGTGACGTTGCCATTTTACCTTTTTATTAACTACTTGCCAGTCTGGAAGTTGTTAGCCAAGTGCTCTAGGGCCAGGTGTATTTTCCGTATTTGTAAAACAATTAAACCATCTTTAAAAAAAAATGAGAGTTTTCACACAGCACAAAACTAGAATTCCAGCTTCATGTGAAATTTTAGGTAATGAGACCACACTGGGCTGGTATTCCTGTAGGAGAAAATGCACTGGAACACAGGAACTGCTGCCCTAAGATGGGTCAGGACTCCGAGTTTAAACAGTCTCTCTCTTTTTTTTTTTTCTGCTGTGCCCATGGCATGCAGAAATTCCCAGGCCAGAGATGGAACCCACACCACAGCAGTGACCCCAGCCATAGCAGTGATAGCATGGATCCTTAACCCGCTAGGCCACCAGGGAACCCCAGTCCCTGTTTTTTAAACCTAATATTCTTTCCTTTTTAAAACATTACCTGCATGGCCCCTTGATGGCGGTTGAGTGTGCCACCTTGCTGGTACTTTCAGAAAGAAATTAAGTTAATACTGGCGATAGTGCGTACACTTGACTTATTTCTGAATTGAATGGAAATGCTTCTAATATTTATGCTGTTAAATCTGAAGCTGGCTTTTTCCTCTAACATTTTATTATTATTATTATTATTTTTAAGGCTGCACCTGCGGCATGTGGAAGTTCCTGGGCAAGGGGTCAAATTGGAGCTAGAGCAGCTGGCCTAGGTTGCAGCCACAGCAACGCCAGATCTGAGCCTCATCTGAGACCTACGCCACAGCTGATGGCAACACTGGATCCTTAACGCATTGAGGTCAGGAAACCCGCATCTTCATGGATATTAGCCGTGTTCTTAACTCTCTGAGCCACAGCAGGAACTCCTCTATCATTTCATTATGAAAAATTTCAAACACGTAGAAAAGTGGAAAGAATTGTATATAGCAAAACATTCACATACCCAGCATCTAGTTGCTACAATTAATGATTTATTACACTTGTTTGTATTACATATTTATCCATTTAACCTTTCCTTCATCCATCCATCAATCCATCTGATTTTTTTGGATGCATTTCAAAGTGAGTTCAAGACATTGGTACACTTAAAAAAATTTCCGCATGCATATCATTAGAATACAATATTTGATATGGTTCCTTTTTGGGGGGAGGTAAAATTTATATACAATTCAATGCACAGATCCTAGTTTTACCGTTTTGTGAGTTTAGATGAATTCATACACCTGCATAACTCAAACTCCTAACAAGATAGAGGATAGAAAACAAAAAACAAAAACAAAACAAAACAAACCTGGGAGTTCCTGTCATGGCTCGGTGGAAACGAATTCGACCAAGAACCATGAGGTTGTGGGTTTGATCCCTGGCCTCGCTCAGTGGGTTAAGGATCTGGCGTTGCCATGAGCTGTGGTGTAGGTCACAGACGTGGCTCGGATCTGGTGTTGCTGTGGCTGTGGCATAGGCCGGCAGCTACAGCTCCGATTGGACCCCTAGCCTGGGGATGTCCATATGTGGTGGGTGCGGCCCTAAAAAGCAAAAAAAAAAAAAAAAAAAGGATAGTACTATAATTCCAGAAAGTTCTATTGTATCCATCCCTAGCTCAATTCCCATCCCTCTACCTCTGACAATCACGGCTGTGATTTTTTTTTTTTTTTTTGTCCTTTTACCATTTCTTGGGCTGCTCCCACAGCATATGGAGGTTCCCAGGCTAGGGGTCTAATCAGAGCTGTAGCCGCTGGCCTACACCAGAGCCACAGCAATGTGGGATCCCAGCCACGTCTGTGACCTACACCACAGCTCATGGCAATGCCGGATCCTTAACCCACTGAGCAAGCCCAGGGATCAAACCTGCAACCTCATGGTTCCTAGTCGGATTCATTAACCGCTGAGCCACAATGGGAACTCCAACGGCTGTGATTTTTTTTTTTTTCCTACCAAGATTAGTTTGACCTATTCCAGAACTGCTTGTAAAATGATTCATACTCTTGTGTAAATCTTCTCTCACAGATCACGTTGTCTTTGAGATTCATCTTTGTTGCTGCAGATGTTGGCAGTCCTTTTAATTGCTGAGTCTTGTTTCATTGTTATGAACTGAATGTTGTGTGCCCACCTCCCATTCATATGTTAAAGCCTGAACCCCCAGTGGGATTATTTGGAGATGGGGCCTTTGGGAGGCAATTAGGGTTAGATAGGCCATCAGTGTGGAGCCCTGGTCTAGTGGGATTAGTGCCCTTATAAGAAGAGATACTGGGGAGCCCTCTCTCTCTCCTCCATGTGTGGACCCAGAGAGAAGGTGGCCACCTGCAACCCAAGGAGACAGCCTTCACCAGAACCGGACCATACTGGCACCTTCATTTGGGACTTTTCAGCCTCAGAACTGTGAGAAAATAGATTTCAATTGTTTAAGCCACCCAGTCTATGTTACTTTGTTATGGCAACCCGAGCAGACTAAGATGTTCATTATATGAATATACTACAGTTGGCTTACCTATTATCCTGTTGATGAATACCCAGATCCTTTCCAGTTTCAGGCTAATATGAATAAAGGTGTTATGAACATTTATTTGAAAGTCATTTTGGGGACATTTGCTTTCATTACTTTGCCTGTAGTCACAATATACGGAGGCAGTGTGTCTCGTGAAACCCAGTGGTGTCAAATTCCAGCTGTGCCACTTGCTAGTGGCATAGGGCGACTGAGGCTCAGGTGCAAATGACTGAGTCAGAGCACAGAGATAAAGAAGGCTTTTAGATCATCACCTATAAAACAGGGACAATAATGGTATCTGCATCCCAGGGTAGTGAGAAGATGCAGTGACAGGTAAAGATACTAGCAGAGGTCCCGGTACACCATAAGCTTGTGAGAGACATTACAGCAAAGCTGGTTCCAACGCCTTAGTTCAGTTGCATCCGTCAAACTGTTGCATTTCTCTGCTAATTCACAAAATTTGTGGCAGTGTTTTTTTTTTTTTTCTCCTAGACACAGTGTAAGGATGTGATAAAAGCCTATCCAAGTTTCCCTGGACTTTCAGCTGGGTTGATGACAGAAGCCATCTCCTAGATGGATCCAGCTGCACTCACTCAAACCCATGGAGACTGGGTACCAGGAATGACATCTCCATCACCTACTCCCTTCTCTTGTTCTATTTTTCCTTGATGCAGGGTAATTGATGAGTACTTTGGAGCAGGCTAGTTTCCTGGCTGTTGCTATAATATCCTTTTTTTTTTTTTCTCCTTTGTTTGGAATGATTGTTTCTAATTTTAATTTTTTTCTTTTTACTGCTGCACCTGTGGCATATGGAGGTTCCCAGGCCAGAAGTCGAATCTGAGCTGTAGCTGTACCCTACACCACAGCCGTGGCAACACCAGATCTGAGCCTCATCCATGACTCATGCTGTAGCTTGTGGCAGTGTCACTAGGAGTGGGCATGGTTGTGTGTTTGGGTGGTTTCTGTTATATTTGTTTTCATTGGCTACTCTTGCCAAATTCCGTGAATTAGATATGGGAGCACACTGAGATGTCCATTTGGCAAAATGACCTTCCTTGGACAAGAAATGGAGCTGCCTTGCCACTTTCTGTGGCCCCCCAGGAGAGTCAGATTTGAGTGTTAATTTTCTTGCGCTGAAAAAAAAATGCAATTGAATACCAGTGCAAACTGCTACATTTTTCAGTGTTTAGCTCACAGTTCATGATGCAAAAATTTCCGAGAGGAAAGATTTGGAGTTTTGAAGTAGAAGCCTGTTTTGAGGTTTGATGGTTAAATGTTATGTTCTAGAAGTACAAGATGTAATAATAATTTTTTTCAGGGGGGGACTTTCCCTATAACGGCAGATGGAGATTAAAATGCATTTGGGGACATTTCCAAATACCTGAACAGAGTGGATGAACGCAATCACTGGGGTGGTGGAATGCTTATCGCTACTTATAGGCTGTGGGATTATCAGTGAAGTGGCATTAAGGGTGGGGTGGCGGCAGTGGGCTTTGTACCATATGATGCAGCCCCCTCTCTCTCCCCTTGCCTCCTCCCCACTCCCCTTGTCACTGCCTCCCCCCCTGTCTTTTTAGGCCCACACCTGTGGCACATGGAAGTTCCCAGGCTAGGGTCACATTGGAGCTGCAGCTGAGGCCTAAGCCACAGCCACAGAAACGCTGCATCCCAGCGGCATCTGTGACCTACACCACAGTTTTTGGCAATGGTGCATCCTTAACCCATAGAGTGAGGCCAGGGATCAAACCCTCGTCCTCACTGACACTATGTTGGGTTCTTAACCTGCTCAGCCACAATAGCAGCTCTGCCACTCCCTTCTTTATTGATTCTACTGTAACTCACTAAAGGCTCAGAGTGAATGGATTTCTGGTGGACACGAGTCAAGGGGCTGAACTTTGCATCTGGGGTGATATAGGGCGGAACAAAGACATTGCGGGGTAGCAGATTCTAGACCACAAGTGTGTGACCACATCCTAGCCCCTATGTACACTCCCCAAGCTGGGGTTACATCTGCCTGACATTATCAACACCCTCATTTATAGCGGAGGAATCTGAACCTTGAGCGGTCATTGAATGGCTGGTCAAGCGCTTTGGTTCTTTTTTCACCTAGATCTTTAGATCCTGAGAGCAACACTCTAACCTGATTCTCCTGAAATCTCTCCTGCCTGGAGAGAGAACCCATCTGCCACTGGGGGCCAAGTGGAGACCCACTGAGAGTTGAGCTGTGGAAGCAGGGGGCAGGTGGTCCAGGCAGCAGAACATTGCTAAGGGGTTAAGCCACTCAACCTATGATCTCTGAGGCTTTTGGAGGCTGCTTTTGGGGAGCTTGAAAACACCCCCAAACCTCTTTGTTCCTGGCTTGTCAAAGGCTAGACCATCTTGTGCAGCAGCCCCTGACTCCCCTCCATTGCTCTGAACCCTGGGCCCTGGACTCTGGAGGTCAGCTTCCCACCCCAGCATCCTCGCCAGCCTTATATGTACACATTTCAGCACGAACTACAACAGCACTAGAGAAAAGGGGACTCTTTTCTCTAGAGCATTTATTATGAGGGGCCAATGGTACCTGGAGAAAAAACACCGACTTCCAAATTCTGCACTGGAAACCAAACCTAATTTAGAGAAGTACAATGTGCTGAAGAAAGATTGCCTCTTAATTTTAGATTCATACAGAATGTAGGCAGGAAGGCAGAATCCCTTAACATAACACAGGCTTTTTGGTGGTATAACAGAATAATAAATCCTTGAGGAATTCCCCAAGCAAGGTAAAGTAGGATAATATACATTTCTTAATATTGCAGAAGTTTCCTTAATCTTATTGTTTAAACTTTTCAATAAACCGTAATGTTTATTAGTAGTTTTTCATTTCCAACTGTCAGATAATTCCTTTTGCTAAGTTGGGATAAACAGGGCCCTCCCCAGTGCCTCTGGTTTCAGTTTTGTGTGATATATATCTGACCAGACACTTGATGTAATAGAGAAGTATTGTGTTTTCCATTGTGGTGAACTCAGAGGTTCAAGTGTGTTAATGCAATTGAATTGATTGTAATATTTTATAAAAGTTTCTCCAAACGGAAATATCGTTAGCAATTTGAGTTGTCAGAGGTTATGAGAGCACAGATAGAGGCTCGCCTGCAGAGCTGGAGGATTCTGGTAAAGGACTGGGTGCAGAGCAGGACAAGGTTGCTGCGGGCTGGGGAGCTCCTTTCCCCCTTTGCTGGAGAGAGACTCATCAGAAGGAAGGGCAGCCAGGCTTTTTCCAGAAGGGTCTGCAGGAGGGACAAAATGCATTTCTGTTTTGTAAGGGGTATGCATTTGCCCATAGTGAGCACGACACAGCTGGTTCCACATAAAATCTCCTTTGCCCAGTGCCCCAAGCTGGGACGGTGACGAGGCTACACCAAGCTGGAGATTGGACTGAAGAATTCCAGGTCTCTTTTGCAGGAAAGAGGTGGGGAGATGGCAACGTTAATCACCACCTAGAGAGAACTTTTAAAAAATTGTTTTATTGGACTATAGTTGACTTACATGCTGTATTAGTTTCTGGTGTGCAGCAGAGTGAATCAGTTATACATATACGTATATCCATTCTTTTTTCCCATATAGGTTATTATGGAATATTGAGTAGATTTCCCTGTGCTATACAGTGGGTCCTTGTTAGTTATCTATTTTATATACAGTAGTGTGTATATGTTATTCCCATCCTCCTCATTCATCTCTGCCCCTAGAGAGAACCTTTTATTTATCGAATCCCCTTGAAGGACGGTTTTTCTTTGCAGTCATCCCACAGGGGAAAATACTATCTTCAGTGATGAGCACCAGTGATGAAGAAATTCATTTTTACCCTCTCCCTGACTCCTTTCTAATTGATTTTTCCCCCCTCTCGGAAATGGCAAATAATTTAACATTGTTACAAAATTCCTTCCGCTCAATAGCAGAGGGGGGAGGAAAAAACCCGCAACCACAGTAAGGAAAAGGGTAAAAATCCCACCCGCTAATGAGGTCTATAACTGAGCCATTAGTTCTGCTTGAAGCCCCTGTCAGCCCCAGATTAAGCTGATGGCCGGCTCTGGTGTTTTCGGATTCCTTCTGTAGCGCTCTCTGCATACCCTTTCGGCACTGCTGGGTGGCTCCGACATTCTGCTCTTTCAGAATTAAAAGACAAAAAAAATTGGCCTGAGATGTTTTCTGCTTTCTGGGCAGGTGCCTGGATGATGGAGAGGGTGCTCAAGGCAGAAGCCTGTTGGGTTTTCTGATGCTGAATTCCAGCTCCTTGGCCTTCTAATATTTAGCAAGAGAAGCGGTCTGAATATAATTTTTCAGAAAAGCCTGGATTGAATAGAGCAATCAGTAGAGAAGGGTTCTGAGCTCACCTTTTGTAATTTCTTCTTTCCTCTTCTTTAAATGATGCTCCAAGCTAGTCAGGACCTGGGGGTCCGGAGACACAGAGGTGAGCCTGTCTTCTGTAGGGTTGTCCTTGAGCCTCAGATCTCTGCTCTGTCTTAGAATTAAGACCTGCCCTGAGGCTCCAGAATAGAATCTGTGCTGTCCAAATGCGGTAGCAACTAGCCACATGTGGCTATTTAAATTTAAGTTGGAGTTCCCCTTGTGGCTCAGTGGTAATGGACCGGACTAGTATCCATGAGGACTCCGGTTCGATCTCTGGCCTCGATGAGTGGGTTAAGGATCTGGCATTGCTGTGAGCTGTGCGTAGGCTGCAGACGTGGCTCAAGATCCTCTGTTGCTGTGGCTGTGGCCTAGGCTGGCAGCTGCAGTTCCGATTCAGCCCCTAGCCTGGGACCTTCCATATGCCTCAGGTGCGGCTCTAAAAGTAAATAAATAAATAAATAAGACACAAAAAAATTTAAGGTGAAGTGAGTTAAACAAAGTAAAAATTATGATTTAGTTCCTTGGTTCCACTGGCCACATGTTCAGTGCTCAGTAGCCACGTGTGGCTGATAGCTACTGAACTGGATAAAGCAGAACATTTCTAGAAAGTTCTATTGGACAGTGGCTGCGTGAGGCCTGGGTCTAGTTACCCAAGCTGGAGGGCTTGATTATACGTGGGGCATAAATCTGGAAAGCCCACAGAATTTGATGTTGTTTAGGCAGCAAGGCTTACCAGTTCTTAACAAAAAAAATTTAAAATGAAGTATAACTGACATGAAACATAGTAATTTCAACATAATGATCCGATATTTGTATATATTGTGAAACAGTTGCCAAAGTAAGTTTAGTTAACATCCAGAACCGTGCGTAGAAGGCTGGCTGTTTATTGGCAGAGAGCAGAAAGGAACCCATGTACAGGAAGCCTGGAGAGGAAAAAACAAATGAAGGTGGGCTCTACTGAGCCACGGGCTAGAGTCAAGAGGGACCCTGCCATGTGACTCTGCCAAGTGACCTGAGGGTTCTCAGCAGAGGAAATGAAATAGGAGAATGGCACATTCCAGGCATTGGAGGCAGCGCTCATGCTAAGAAACTGGTGGTGATGGAACCCACTGTGTGCAGAGGCTGGGCGTGATGTCCAGGTTGCACCCTCGAGACCCCTCCCCACTCAGAGGTCCAGAGGGTCTATGGGTGACCTTCGTATGAGGTCCCAGGTTTCACACTCTCTCCCAGAGCGGAGCCAGGAGATGGTGTCATTCTGACTTCCAGCCTCCAGGACCGTGCACAGGGAGGGAGTGGCAGATTGCCATTTCCAACCTAAAGTGTGTGTTCTCCACTAAAATACAAACCGCTCTCGCGCTTCTTAACAATGTGTGGTTGATCCTCTCCTTGAACCTGGATGGACCTTTGTAACTGTCTTGACCAAGAGATTGAGGAGGAAGTTAAGCTGTGTGACTTTGGAGGTTAGATTACAGAAGGTGATAGGTGGCCTCTCTTCCCTGTCCCCTCTGCTATCCTTCCCTCCTCTCCCCTCCCTGACCTCTCCATGCCCTTGGGAGCCCTGGGCTGCCATGGGAACCATCTGACTACCTTCAAGCTTATATACTGGAGAGAGCGTGTAAAGAGGCCACATGGAGAAAAGATGCTTGAGAAGCCTCTACTGGTTTAGCATCTAGTGGGGCTCCAGATATCGTGGAGCAGAGACATCCCATCCCTGCCGTACCCTGCCCAAATTCCTGACTGGCAGGACCCACATACCTAATAAATGAATGTGTTATGTCTCTTCGTTTCGGGATCATTTGTTGCACAGCCATTGTAACTGGAACAGTGGGTCCAGAGGGATCCTTGGAGCTTGGGAGAGGTGCTGGCTTTTCATCCTGGGTGGCCTAGAGCATCCTTGGCAGGTGGTGTAAGCAGTAGGGTGTTTTGCAAATGCAGTCAGATTTTATGATTTGAGAATTTGGAATTTGGTTTGGTTTCTAATCAAGGTTGGGCTAGAACTCCCCAGAGCAGCTTCCTTGGAGAAAGAGTTTGTGAAAGCAAATAGGTATGGCAACCAAGTGAGGGGGAGTGCTTTAGTTACCTAAGAGGACAACTGATTTTGAAGAGACCCAGCCAAGTGTGCATTACTGTTTACACACAAATGATTGATATGCTTACCACAATTCCTTGTCAATCCACCAAAGCAGGCCCTTAAGGACCTAGTTATGGGAAATACAACTAGGTTTGTTAGACTTAGAGGCTGGCTAATGTCAATCTAGTCACTGGCACTTAAAAAAATAATAATTGATGAGCATCTCTCAATGGTTCTTAAAACCCAGTTTTTTACTTTTGGAGATCAGATCAGCCCCCTACCCTTGTCTGGTGTATACAATTATTTATTGAGAGCTTCAAATGGGCCAGGCAGGCACTATGCTGGGTACTTTCACCTGGAATATTCTCACTTAAATCTTGCGGCACATGCCTTTGAGGAAGGGTCTTGAATTATCCTTGTTTTGCAGATGAGGAAATCATGGCTCAGAGAGGTACAGTGACTTATCCAGGGTCGCCCAGCAGTTGGACTCCAGAGCATAACTGGATGCCACCATGCTGATTCAGCCTCTCCAAGGGAGCCTTGTCCATCTTCTCTAACTGCCTGGTGGAGGGCAGCTGGTGTGGCATCCAGGAATGCCTGAGCTCACGGGTGAGAATTCTCCTTGGGGGTGCCAGTGCAGTGGGCTGTGTGACCTTGGGCAAGTCATGTCCCACTCTGGGGGAGATTGCCTGGAAGATCTCAAAGCCTTCTTCCTACTCTTGTCACGAAGACGCTCTCTGAACCCAAGGCAGCAAATATCCCCTTAGGTTGCAGCTCCTGTTTGCAAAGCCTGCTGCAGACGCCTTAATTAATTATTCAGGCTGACATCTCCAGCTCCAAAATCAGAGGGTTGAGGAAAGATCATAGGAATATAATCAATATGAACTTGACTGATAATCGCTGGTCCCAGGGTGGTGTGAAGAGAAGAAAACCCTCCAAATTGGTCTTCTCTTACACTTTGGCCCTGGTTCTGCCAGCGGCCAAGATAAAACCATCCTGCCTCAATAATTAATGAGCAGGAGCGCCCCCGGCCTGGGCCCCTGGAGGAGGCCCCTCACCGTGGCTGTGCCTCTCGAAGCCCCCCCTCCACCCAGTGCGCGTGCGCGTGCGCATCCACGTGTGGCAGCCGGTCTCGAGCGCGAACACTGAGTCACCGCGGCTGACCCAGCAAAGTGCTGGGAGTGTGACCGGAATGAAGGGTTGCTCTGTCTGTCTCCGAGGTGGCGTGGCAGATCAAATCACAGCGGATCAGGCGCCGAGATGTTGCCTTGCTCTGAGTGACAGAAGTTAATAATTAGTGACAATGATTGACAGATACACTCCATCTGCTGCTCCGACGCCTAGGAGCAGTTATTCCACAACTGTCTGCGGGCACAATGAACTCCCCCGGGAGCGCGGGCTGGCCCGTGATTGACAGCTGCCTCCAAGAGAGACAGGCCACTGACGGGAAAGTCGCTGTCAGCAGAAGCACTCCGGTCCCCCCGTGTTCCCGAGGAGGCTCACTCTGCTGTATACATTTATTCTGTTTCATTTATCATGTCAGCCGCGGTTTTAAATAGATTACTAGCCAGCCTGTTTTTTAACTAGAGAGTTTTCTATCGGTAAATTAGAAATATCCACGTCTGTTGACTACTTCCCGGGATGCTGATCTTTCTCTGGTTTGTTCTCTGGATAGATGCAGGAGAGGAGGTAGAAGCTTGCTCGGGTTGCAGATTTAACTGATTTTCCCATTAAAATCAAAATGGCATCTTTAACCAGAAGCCCTAAAAAACGGTACTGAGCATTCCTTGGTAAACTTGGGCTCCACAGTCCAGATTAAAGCAGGAGAACCCTTTTTTCTTTTCCCCCCAAGAAATAAACATGTTTCTGAGAGTGTCCTTAGATGACATAGCTTGTAACAATTGCTCCTTAAATAATCTTTGCATTTTTAGACATGAGAAGAATTCCTTCACAATTCAGAACCCCAGCTTTCTCAGGGTGAACTGTTTTTTACCTTGTGGTTTTGTGGTCAAAATCTGGAACTAACTAGCTGGGTAATCCTAAGCGTGCCTTACAGTTCTTTCTAGACCAAAGTCCCTGCCCCCCCACCCCCCACCACATTTCTTCTCTGAATATTTTTATCCTAAATCAAAGCCCCACTTCAAACCAGCCCACATACAACTGGAGGACTCTGACACCTTCTTCTAGCTCTATTATAAATAGGAAAACAAATATATATATATATACTTTTTACTAGAGGCATTGTCATCACCTAATTGTTTCTACTTATAATTTGTTTGGCTTTCTGGAAAAATGCATTTTAATTTTGCTTCATTTAGGATCCGGCAGATAGGCTTTCTGGACCATCACTTACTCCTCGCTCTCCTTTTGTCCCCCTGATGCTTCAGCATGATTTAAGGGACTGTCCATCCTGTTATGAATAAAAGCCTACTTAAATCCTGCTGTTTAAAATACAGTGAACCCTGTTTATATTGATCTCGTTCAGAATGTTTTCCCGCATATGATGTCCATCTTTTAAAGGATGGGTCATGTTTCCTCTTAAGATGTTTTCTTATCTTATTCCCCTAAAATGATATAAACAGTTTCAGTATTCTTGATAATTAGGTATGCGGGTAACAGAAAGACATCCTGTTCTTTTTCAAGTTTTTTAAATGATCCGGATACCAGAAAATGAAGTCATAGGGAGTACAAATGTTTGCCTCTCCTCCAGGGGTAGGAGACACTAGGACGCAAGACAGTACGGCATCTTCGCCTACCCCTAGGGCGAATAAGTGTTGTTGCAGATGGCCCTAGCTGTCCAGCCCCAAAGGTTCAGAATGAGAGTAGGATGGGTGGGGCTGGGTATGGGAGAGGAAATGTGTATGACTGTCCCTCCCACCCTTGCCTCCCCAGCCCCGAGTTAAATGTACCTGTGTGTCCTGCAGTTTGTGCAGTCGGTGTCTCTCATACCTTTTCTGGAGGGACTTGGAAGCAGGTGCATTAGGATGGAGATCGTTGGAGGATCTGTTCCTTTTTGGTTCATCGCTTGGAACGTCACCATCCTCTGTCTTCCTACTTAGAACCTGCCCCTCCGCAGAGCTACAATGGCCTCGAAGAGCCAAACACTCTGCCAGTCCCAGGAATGCAGTGGCAGCAGAAAGACATCCTCAATGGTTTACCACTTATTGAGGGCTGGACCAGCAAACAGGATCTGTACCACTTCGTGACTGTACTGGAGAAAGGGCAAGGCTGAGGGTGCCTGGGAGAGAGGTGGCTCCTGGACCTTTGGGGGTCAAGGAAGCTTTCCAGAAGAACCCTAATGAAAGGGTGAGGGGGTTAGGCAACAGCAAGGGTGTTTCAAGCAATGAGAATGATGCATGGGGAGGATCTGAACAAAGTTCAGGGGGGTGGCCTTGTAAACTGGGGAAGGAATTGGCAGTCACATCACTTGGGCCTTATCGTCATATTGAAGAGTCTGGACTTGATGGTGAGGTTTTGCACTTTTTTTTTTTTTTTTTTAACCATACCCACGGCATGTGGAAGTGCACAGGCCAGGGATCAAGCAACCTTTACCACTGCAATGATCGCCACTGCAGTAACAACGCCAGACCCTTAACCTGCTGAGCCACCAAGGTATGCTGCGGTTTTGCACTTTAAGAAAGTCACTCTTGGAGTTCCCATCGTGGTGTAGCGAAACGAATTTGGCTAGGAACCATGAGGTTGAGTGTTCAATCCCTGGCCTCGCTCAGTGGGTTAAGGATCCGGTGTTGCCGTGAGCTGTGGTGTAGGTCAGAGATGTGGTTTGGATCTGGCATTGCTGTGGCATAGGCTGGTGGCTGTAGCTCCAATTAGACCCCTGGCCTGAGAACCTCCATATGTCATGGGTGCGGCCCTAAAAAGCAAAAAAAAAAAAAAAAAAGGTCACTCTTCATTGATCTGCAGAATGGTTTGGAGAGGAGGAAGACAGGAGGCAGGGGTGTGGTTAGAAGGCTGTCGTAGTGATGACCCTGGCCAGGGTGAAGGGAGCAACAGAGAGAAAGGAGAGGCAGAGAGGGATGGTAGAGGCCTCTGGGGAGTGGATTTACTAGGCCTGGGTCATGGGATGGGGCAAAGGGCTACAGTCTACCTTGAATGACTGGGTGGACGGAGCACTGGTCTCTGAGACGAGGAACTTAGGAGGAGGAGCCCACTGAGATGGGAGAGAAGTGATGGGCTGAATCTTGGATATGCTGAGTTAGAAATGTCTGCAGTCAAGGCTTTGGGGGTGTGTGCTCTGGGGGTTCGCCCTGTGCTCTGAAGGGTTCTGTGCTCCGTTTAGTGCTCTGCTGTCGCCGTCTTGAAATTCCTAATAATGTTTGCCTAAGGAAATGTTACCTGTGTTTTCATCTCGCACAGGTTCTATGAACAGTTCATCTGAGTGGAAAGGTCAGGTAAGCAGCTTATTATCCGGCTGGAAGTCAGGGCCGGGGTGGGTCAGCACAGACAGGGGTTCTTCAACCCAGGGAGAGGGTGGGCTCCTGAGGGAGATCAAGGGGACTGGGCAGAGAAGAGGGTCAAGAGGAGGACCCCTGAGACACACTTTTTTGTCTTTTTGAGGTGGAGTGAGTTCTCCTGGGACTAGAAGGCATGAGTCAAGCAGCCAAATGCACCTGATACTGAACTTGATTAAGGCTCAGAGCTAAAGACTTTGATAAGGTGCTTGACTGGTTCAAAGGGACTTTGCGGCTGAATGAAGCAGAAAGCTACAAAGCCCTGGGAGAATCTCTCACTGTCCTCTGGGCTGTGACGTCCCTCTTCTCAGGGGTTTTATGCATCCCCATCAGATGCACGATCTGTGTGAGGTTTTCTTGGGTTTCACTGTCATCAAAAGGGCCAGGAGGATTATTGCCTTGAAATCATCATAACAGTACCACTTCCTGAGTGCTCCTGTGTGGGGACTGGCTGAGAGCTTTATGTAATTGCCTCCTTTAATCCTCATAAGAGCTGGAGGAGATAGAGATAGGTAGAGCCTGTGAAGCCAGTACAATTTTAATCCCCTAATTCTCATGAGACAAGTTGGAGATTTGCGTAGAGGGCTTGGGTGACTGGCGAAGGGTCATAGTTTCTAAGTGGAAGAGTTGGAATTCGAACCCAGTAAAGACTGCCATCTTAGCTGCCATGCTATAAGACCTGCCATAGAATTCAGAGGCACTTCTGAAGTCGCTGAGGCTAACTGAGGCCAGGGCAGGGCAGGGATCTGCTTGAAGTCCAGGAACAAGCTACTGGTGAGAACTGAAGTGTCCTGCTGAGAACGCACCTGTGGGTGTCACGGGGGAGGGGGTTGGGGGAGGGATGGAGTGGGAGCTTGAGATTAGCCAATGCTAACTATTTTTGTTTTTGTTTTTGTCTTTTTGCCTTTTTTCTAAGGCTGCTCCTGTGGCATATGGAGGTTCCCAGGCTAGGGGTCTAATCAGAGCTGGAGCTGCCAGCCTACGCCAGAGCCACAGCAATGCAGGATCCGAGCCGCACCTGCAACCTACACCACAGCTCACTGCAACACTGGATCCTTAACCCACTGAGCAAGGGCAGGGACCGAACCCGCAACCTCATAGTTGCTAGTTGGATTCATTAACCACTGAGCCACGACAGGAACTCTGTAACTATTATATATGGTGTGGACCAACATCCATGGACCAAGGTCCTACTACATAGCACAGGGAACTATATTCAATATCCTGTGATAAACCATCATGGAAAATAATATTTAAAAAGTTATATATATATATATATATATGAATCACTTTGCTGTGCAGCAGAAATGAACACAACATTGTAACTCAACTATACTTCAATTTAAAAAAAAGATTTGAAGTGTCCTGACTCTTCATCTAGCTCGCTTTCAACATCCCGGCGAGCTTTTGAGCAACTTATTCTGCCAGGGATTCCTAAAACTGTCCCAGAGGAAAAATTGATGAGTGTTCTATTCCTAAAACACTTCCCCAACTCAATGTACAATTAGCTGTTATTACTCAGAGAGCCTGGCTTCAGCCTGCCCATGGGCCTGTATTTTTCAGCTGCTGTCGGTGACCTCATCCCCAGCTTCATGAGTTCATCCTTGTTGAGGGACAGTAGCGTGCTCAGCCAGTAAACCTTCCACCCTTAACCCATCATGCCATCCCCATGGCAGGTCTCTTTGGGGCTCCAGAGACTAAGCCCTGAGATGTGGTTATAAAATAGGCCACCAGTACTGCATGGCTTTGTCATGGTGAATGTACACACTGCTCAGAGGAGCCAGCGTTGACTAGGGGTTGACTGTGTGCCCAGCTCGCTATAGAATTTGGCTCATTTTGGAGTTCCCATCATGGCTCAGTGGAAACGAATCTGACTCGTATCCATGAGGAGGCAGGTTCAATTCCTGACCTTACTCAGGGGGTTAAGGATCATGGCATTGCCGTGAGCCGTGGTGTAGGTCACAGATGAGGTGCGGGTCTGGCATTGCTGAGGCTGTGGCGTAGGCTGGTGGCTACAGCTTCCATTTGACCCCTAGCCTAGGAACCTCCATATGCTGTGGGTGCAACCCTAAAAAGACAGACAAAAAATTTGGCTCATTTCATCTTTATAGCTGCCTTTGGAAGAAGTATTCTTTTTGAATCCCATTTTATAGATGAAGAATATCAAGCCCAGAGAAGTAAAGAGACCTGCCCTAGACCATGTCCAAGAAGTGAAGGTGTCAGGAATTAAGCCTCTGGGGTTTGTGTGATCCAAGGTTCTGTGCTTTGCTCCATGACTCCTCACTATATTTTGGGGAAGCTTATCCCACATCGTGGAGGGGAACCTAAGGAGACATTTTTCTTGCACGTGGTTTGCCTTGTTTTTGCAAGTGGACCCAAGGACAAGCCCTTGAACAAGGACAAGCTGGTGAGCCTGAGAATTGCCGTCTTGAGGCCCGAGGATGATCTAACTGGACCACCAAGCCCATGCTCCAGCATCTCAGTTAAAGGACCTTCTGTCTTCTGCTTGCACATCCAGCAGCTACTTTTTTTTCTTTGTTTATAGCCGCACCTGTGGCATATGGAAGTTCCCAAGTAAGGCTTGAATTGGAGCTACAGCTGCCAGTCTGCACAACAGCCACAGCAACATGGGATCCCAGCTGCATCTGTGACCTACACCACAGCTCCTGGCAATGCTGGATCTTTAACCCACTGAGCGAGGATAGGGACCGAACCCGCATCTTCATGGATACTAGTCAGGTTCATTACCACTGAGCCACAATGGGAACTCCTTTTTATCTATTTTATATATGATAGTGTGTATCTGCTAATCCCAAACTCCTAATTTATCCCTCCTCTGCTTCCCCTTTGGTAACCATAAGTTTGTTTTCTATGTCTGTGAGTCGGTTTCTGCTTTATAAATAAGTTCATTTGTGTCATATTTTAGATTTCACATATAAATGATATCATATGATATTTGTTTTCCTTTGTTTGACTTAATTCACTTAGTATGATATTTTCTAAGTCCATTCATGTTGCCGCAAATGGCATTATTTCATTCTTTTTGATGGCTGACTAATGTTCCATTATATATACCACATCTTCTTTATCTATTCATCTGTTAAAGGACACTTAGATTGCTTCCATGTCTATGCTATTTTAAATAGCACTGCAGTGAACATTGCAGTGCATGTAATTTTTGAATTAGTTTTTATCTTTTCTGGCTATATGCCTAGGAGTGGGATTGCTGGATCATATGGTAACTCTTTTTTCAGTTTTTTAAGGAACCATGATACTGTTTTCCATAGTGGTTGTACCAATTTACATTCCCACCCCAGTGTAGGAGGTTTCCTTTTCTTCACACCCTCAGCATTTATCATTTGTAGATTTTTTGATGTTGGCCATGCTGACTGGTGTGATGTGGCACCTCATAGTAGTTTTGATTTGAATTTCTCTAATAATTAGCAATGTTGAACATCTTTTCATGTGCCTGTTGGACATCTATATGTCTTCTTTGGAGAAGTGTCTATTTAGGTCTTCTGTCCATTTTTTGGTGGGGTTGTTTGTATTTTTTATATTGAGCTGTATGCGTTGTTTGTATATTTTGGAAGTTAAGCCCTCATTGGTTGCATCATTTGCAGATATTTTCTCCCAATTTGTAGATTATCTTTTCATTTTGTTTATGGTTTTCTGTTCAGCAGCTATTTTTAAAATGAATTAATTTATTTTTTACTGTTATTTCCCCAATACATTTTTTTCTCCTGTACAGCATGGTGATCTAGTTACATATACATGTATACATTCTTTTTTCTCCCATTTTCATGCTCCATCATACGTGACTAGATATAGTGCTCAGTGCTACACAGCAGGATCTCATTGCTAATGCATTCCAAAAGCAATAGTTTCAGCAGCTATTTTTTAAACTCCTTGCTTGTGTCAGGTATTGGATCAGTTATTGGGGATGGTGACAGGATTCATGCTTCCTCCTTCTCTCACCTCATGGTCTAGTGTGGAAGACAGTGAAACCAGTAATTACAGTGTCGTGGGGTGAGTACAACAATGGGGCAAGTACAGAGTACTGGGAGGCACCCACCGGGGGCATGGAACCCAGCCTAGGGGCTGCCATCAGGGAAGGCTTCCTGGAAGAGGTGAGGTTGAAGCTCTTTCCTAAAGAAAAAATTGGTGTGTGTTGGACAAAGAAGAGGTGGAAGGATGAAATAGGCAAAAAATTGAGGTGAAAGAGAGAAGATGGGGGGTACCTTCCAAGACAGCCCATTCCATCCTGGCTGTATCTTCCTTTCAAGATGGGAAAAGATTTTTGAGAAGATAAAGAGATGACCAAGAGGTCATTCGCCTAGGAAGTAAAGGTGTTTGACTCGAGAGAGACAGTGCTCTGAGCCTCTCCTCTACGTTCCCTGTTCCCTTTCTTCCTCTGGACAGTGTTGAGCTGGATGTGATGCCTGGAATTGTTGCCACCATCTCAGCACCAGGAGGGGAGCCAGCCTGAGGGCAGTGCTGATTCACGGAGGCTGCACAGTGGAGAGATGTACAGAAGCTGAGTGCTTGGTGACATCGTGCAGCTTCGGAATCAGCCAGCCCTGGAATCAGGCTTGCCCCTAGTGCTCTTAAATGATAAAGTGTCTGAGAGCATAGCGTTGAGCCCTGCCTCTCAGAGGTCATGTGACTTTGGGTAGGGTAACTTCAGAGTCTTGGCTTCCTCATCTATAAGATAGGGATAACGATAATTGCTGATAACTGTACTTCCTCAGCGAGTGAGGTGGTGGGGATTACATGTGTTAATGCGTGTCACGAGTGTACAATAATGCCTGGCCTTCGAAGTGCCAACAGACAGAAGCTATTATCATTGCCAACACACATTTCCGGAGTCGGCTCACACTCTCAGCTCTCAATTAATAACAGAGAGGCTCTGGCTAATCACAGCGCAGGTCGATCAGCCCTGTGATAGAACCCTGAGCGGGAAGCAGTTAACTTTTACAGGGGGAGCCGGTGAAGGTTCATGGAGGCCCTGTGTTTGGGCAAGGAATGAAAACACAAGTGGAAGTGTGAGGGCACGGAGGAGGAGGAAACGCTTTCTTGGCAGTGAGAGCAGCCTGAGCACGGCATGAACATGTTCCAAGTGCTTCGTGAAGGTCAAGTGGCTGGTGGGGTTAGGATTTCAGGTGAGGGTGCCTGTGTGTGAAAGGAAGGTGGTGAGGCTGGAATTATGGGTTGGCGCCAGGTGTGGAATCCAGACTTAGGGGTTTGCTGTACGTCTGGAAGGTGTTCATGGACCCACAGACCTGAGGTTGAGACTGGGATTCCATGGTGGTCAATTCAGGTACGGAGATGCTGCGATATTGTAGTTCAGGCAAAGACCAGTACATGTGAGCATAATAAGGGCTCTGATAAGTCCTGCAGGAGCAAAACCTGTTTACTTTGGTTGACCCCAGTGTTTTACAAACTTATTCACTGCAAGGAGCCCTTTGTTGACCTAACATCCCTTCTTGTGTGTCACAGCTTGGGGGGAAAGTTTTCTAGGCATTGGGGGGCTTTCAAAAGGTTTGAAGCAGAGGCGTGAAGGATTGGTTCTGTGTTTTCCAGAGACACCTTCTAATTATTTAAACAATAAGGGATCATATTAAGTTGCAGATAAGCTATTCCAAAGGCTTGTCTTGTTCAGCTGAGGAACTTTCATTTGAAATGGGCGGCTTCCCTTGGCTGTGACCCTCTCTGAGAGTCGTCTAACTCTCAAGTATCTGAAGCTGAGAGACTTCTTGCAAACGTACTGCCGTTTTCCTTCTGACCTTTTTGCCGTGGCTCTTTAAAGCTGAAGGTTAGATAATTCAGGCTCAGCACTTGGATTGACACTTGAAAGCTACGCTGGGGCTTTTTGGGGGTTAAAGGTTAGAGTCACTGGAGCTGCAGTTGGACTTGAAAAATTTTTTGAAGTTTTTTCTTTTCATTCTTTTTCTGTTTTCTCTCCCTCCCTTCCCGTCTGTCTCTCTCTCTTAAACAAGCAGGGCCAGTTTAAAATGATGCATTTCAATTTGGCAAATCCTGCTAAAGGTGGAATATGAGATAAGCAGGCTCCTTTAGAAGGTTTTGGCAAAAGGTGGAATTGCTCAATCACCTGAAAGTGGGAGGGGGAGGGGACATACGAGAAATACAGATTCCAGGGAATCTGCTTCTTGGGTGATATGGATGCGCAGTAAAGTTTGAAGACTCCAGGCCTGGGAACCTTCAGATTTTATGCCTCCCACTTACAGATACTCATGAGGTGGGAACCCTTACCCATCTCCCTACAGTGCTGCTCATTCCTGCCAGTCCCCAGCCCCAAGGTGCTCCCGCAGGGTTCAGAGCAGGCTCCAACCCAGGCCATAGTGACCCTGGCCCCGCCATCTGAATCTTCACTTCCATTCCCTGCTGTCGCCCCCACCCCTGTGGCCACTGTTCCTGCTGGGATGGCGAGGATTGGGGCCCAGGGGCAGCAGTGAGGACTTGGGGGTGATGGAGGTGGTAGGGAGCCTTCTCTGGGATCAATGCCACCTTACTGGTTCAGCCCCATAGTGCTGTGAGTGGTCCCACTTTGTGGCTATCTGATTTCCATGCAGCTCTTGCTGTACCAGGGAAATGCGGGGAAATTTGCTTTGTTTGGGGTCCCAGGGGCTCCTCCTTCCTTCTGGCTGCGTTCATCTCCCCTACCTTTTTTTTTTTTTAACCTCTTCCTCATTGGAACTTTGCCTCTGTCTTCTGTGCTGTGACAGATCACTTCCCAGGGCTCAGTCTTTGGTGCAGTCCTGCTGGTTACAAACCTTTTTGTCTGTTCTCATCCCCCAACTCCAATTCTGCTCTTAAAGGAAACATCCCATCTCTGACCACACCGGGATTCCCACTTAGGAGGTCCTATTTTACACCATATTCTGGAGAACTATCCCAGCTCTTGGGAGAAAATGCTTCAGGTTGAGCTAATTATCCAAGAGATCAGTAATTGCTTCCCTGCTGGGAGCTGTCGCTGCCCTGGAGGTTTTGGTTTCTGTCTTAAGCAGCTTGGGCTTTCACAACAAAATACCATAGACTGGGTGGCTTAAACAATAGGGAGTTATTTTTCATCGTTCTGGGGGCCGGAACGTCCAAGATGTAGGTGCCAGCAGGACAGGTGTCTGGGGAGGCCTCTCTTTGGGTGGTGGATAGCCACCTTCTTTCTTTTTTTTTTAATTAGGGCCACACCCGAGGCATACGGAAGTTCCCAGGCTAGGGATCCAATCAGAGCTACAGCTGCCGGCCTACACCACAGCCACAGCAATGCAGGATCCCAGCTGCATCTTCAACCTACACCACGGCTCATGGCAACACCAGATCCTTAACCCACCGACTGAAGCCAGGGATCAAACCTGCAACATCATGCTTTCTAGTCGGATTTATTTCCGCTGAGCCACGACGGCAGCTCTGGATGGCCACCTTGCTATGTCTTCATCACGGCCCTTCCTTAGTGTGTGCACATGGAGGGAAAGAGAAGAAGCAATGTCTGGTGTCTCTTCTTATAAGGGCACTGATCTCATTGTAAGGGCATCATCCTCATGACCTCATCTAAATCCAGGTACCTCCCCGAGGCCCTGTCTTAGCTACTGTCATACTGGGGAGTAGGGTTTTGACATGAATCTCTTGGGACAGGACACAGTTCAGTCTGTAGCTATCTCCAAGTCTGTGTTCCCAATACAGCTCATCTATTAGAGAACTCATTCCCCTCTCCATCCTTCTTTTTCTATACTGTTGCCCTGAATGGTCTCAACCAGCCCCATGACCTTAAATACTTTATGTATTAGTCAGGGTTCCTGATGGTGAGCAACAGAAAGAAACTCTGGCTGCTGCAAGCAAAAAGGTAAGTCCATTGAAAAGCTATTGGTGTGCTCCCAGGCAATATGGGAGCAGGGAGACCAGGCCTTAAAAAGAGGTGGTGACCTGGCAGCTGCAGTGTAGGTCACAGATGTAGCTTGGATCTGGCGTGGCTGTGGTGTTGGTTGGCAGCTGCAGCTCCAACTTAACCCCTAACCTAGGAACGTCTGTATACTGTGGATATGGCCCTAAAAAAAAAAAAAGCAACACGTGTACACACATGCATTCTTTTTCAGATTCTTTCCCCATGGAAATTATCCATGGGAAAAGTATTGGGTAGGGTTCCCTGTGCTAAGCAGCCAGTCCCCATTGGCCAGTCATGGAACGCCCTTCTTGGCATGGCTCCTTTTCACTGCATAGATCTAGACTCAGTTGTTACCTCCTCTGAAAGACTTCCTCTGGCCACCCAGCCAAAGGCTCTCCGCTTCTGTACTCTCTATCATATTACTGATCTATTGCCTGTACAGCACTTATTATCTGAAATTGTCTTGTTCATTTATGGCTTACTTTGATTCTCGGTCTCTTCTTATTAAAATATAAACTCACCAAGAGCAGCGTTCTTGTCTGTTCACTGCTGCGTCCCCACTGCCTGGGCCAGTGTCTGGCATATGGTGGGTGCTCAGTGGCTATTGGCTCTTCGTGAATGATGGTCACTGATGCTGGTGGTCTGGGACCCTCCAAACCCAGCATCCCACTTAGAGCCAAGCCCTCATGAATGTGAGGGGAGAGGGGATATGGCAGCAGCCTGGAGGCTGGAGCTTCAGCCTCTATCCAGCTGTGTACCCAACAGCCCCATGTGGGCACCGTCCGCTTGGTGCTCCTGTGCCAGTGACTGGCCTGATGGTCTCCAGGTTGGCCCAAGCCTAAGACCAGGTGTGACTTTTAATTCTCTGGACTTCTACATCCCCCACATCCAATCGATCAGCAAGCTGTAAAAATCAATACAAAAAAGGGACAAATAACCCAACAGAAAATCAGACCAAAGCTGTAAACAGGCAGATCACGGAAGAGAAATACAAACGGCTATAAACATATGCAAAGATACTCCACCTCATGAGAAAGAGGTCAGCAAAATGAAACTTCTTTTCCCCCTTTAGACTGATAGATATCTAGTAGTAGGAAGGGATGAAGAAGTGAGAAAATTATAAATATGGGAAACATATCTTGTAGTAGGAAGGGATGAAGAAAAAAGTGCTCTTATGCACTGTTGGTGGTAACATGAGTTGGTTGAGTTTCTTTGGACAGCCAGTTAGCAGCATCCATCAAATATCAAAATGCACATACCCTAAAACCCCCTCCCCACCCCCATGCCACCTGTAGTTATCTAGCCCAGAGAAATACTCACATGAGTAATCAAGAGCAAGGATGATGGTTGTAACATGGTTTATAAAAACAAAAATCAGGCACAACCTAAGTGCTCACCAACAGGGGAAGAGTTAAATGAGATGGTATTTCCCTCTTTTTTTTTTGGCCTTGCCCATGGATTGTGGAAGTTCCAGGACCACAGCTGCGGCAACACCAGATCCTTAACCCACTGCACCACATGGGAACTTCCTGGGTCCTTCCTTCTTAAGGTTCAGTGCAGTGAGCCAGTGGCACAGTGGTTCAAAAAGAGCAAGACGCATTGTTAAACATTACTGTGAAAATACCTCCAGAAATGCGAGACACATTAAGTAAAAAACTGAAGTTGCAGAATATTGAGAGTAAAATCTTAAGTAAAAATAACAGTACAATGTATATTTATAATAATAGCTAATATTTTTAAATATATTAAATAGTATGAAATAGTGTAAATAAAAAGTAATAATAATAGCTCATGGGTACACAGTTCTGACTGTGTTACCAGGTACTCACTCATTTAAGTCATTTAGGTATATTAGCTCATTTGATCCTTATAATAATTCTGTGAGGTAGATACAATTATGGTCTTCAGCCCCATTAATAGATGAGATTAAGGCACAGAGAAGTTAAGCAACTTGTCCAAGACTTTACAGCTAATAGGTAATAGAACCAGGATTCAAAAATCACATTGATTGTGTCTTTTAACTATGGCACAGATGTGAACTACTTGCTATACTTTTATTGACTTATCCTATTTTTACAGATAAGGAAACTGAGCTATAGAGAGGTAAAATAATTCATCTAGAGTCACCTGGTTGGTAAGTAGAGAAGTCAGAGCTGAACCCAGGTGTCTTACATTAGCACCTGAGCTCTTTTTTAAATTTTAATTTTATTCTTTTCCATTATGGTTTATTACAGGGTATTGAATATAGTTCTCTGTTAATTCCCTGTACTATATAGTACATTATTATTATTTTTTTTTCTTTTTAGGGCCACACTCATGGCATATGGAGGTTCCCAGGTGAGGGGTCAAATCGGAGCTGCAGGCCTACGGCAGAGCCACAGCAACACTAGATCTGAGCCACGTCTGGGACCCCACACCACTGCTCATGGCAACGCCGGATCCTTAACCCACTGAGTGAGGGGCCGGGGATGGAACCCGCAACCTCATGGTTCCTAGCTGGATTTATTTCCGCTGCACCATGACGGGAACTCCTCTACTTTATGTATGGTGATGTATATCTGCTAATCCCAAACTCCTAATTTATCCCTCCCCTGCTTCCCCTTTCGTAACCATGAGTTTGTTTTCTTTTTTTTTTTTCCTTTGTCTTTTTGTGTTTTCTTGAGCCGCTCCCTTGACATATGGAGGTTCCCAGGCTAGAAGTCTAATCGGAGCTGTAGCCGCCAGCCCATGAGGCCGGGGATCGAACCTGCAACCTCATGGTTCCTGGTCGGATTCGTTAATCACTGCACCATGACAGGAACTCCACCATGAGGTTGTTTTCTATGTCTGTGAGTTTGTTGCTGCTTTGTAAATAAGTTCATTTGTACCATATTTTAGATTCCGAAAATAAGTGATATAGGATATTTTTCTCTTCCTCACGTACTTCAATTAGTATGATAATCTCTAAGTCCATCCGTGTTGCTACAAATGGCCTTATTTCACTTTTTTTTAATAGCTGAGTAATATTCCGTTGTATACATGTACCACATCTTCTTTATCCATTGATCTGTTGATGGACATTTAGGTTGTTTCCATGTCTGGGGAATTATTGTAAATAGTGCTGCTATGAACACTGGGAATGCTTGTGCTCTTAATCACTGTTCTCTCTTACTATTTATATAGATTTGGAGTTCCTGTTGTGACTCAGCCTGGTAAGAATCCAATACAGAAGTTCCCGTCGTGGCGAAGTGGTTAACGAATCCGACTAGGAACCATGAAGTTGCGGGTTCAATCCCTGGCCTTGCTCAGTGGGTTAAGGATCCAGCGTTGCCGTGAGCTGTGGTGTAGGTTGCAGACGCGGCTCGGATCCTGCATTGCTGTGGCTCTGGTGTAGGCTGGAGGCTACAGCTCCGATTCAACCCCTAGGCTGGGAACCTCCATATGCTGCGGGAATCGGCAAAAAGACAAAAAAAAAAAAAAGAATCCAATACAGTGTCAGTGAGGATGAGGGTTCAATCCCTGGCCTCACTCAGTGGGTTAAGGATCCAGTGTCGCTCCAAGCTGTGGTGTAGGTCACAGGTATGGCCTGGATCTGGTGTTGCCACAGCTGTGGCTGTGGCTGTGGCACAGGCCTGCAGCTCCAGCTCCAATCTGACTCCTAGCCCAGGAAGTTCCATATGCTGCAGGTGCAGCCATACAAAGAAACTATACATAAAAAGTATTTATAAAGATTTATGGCCTAACTTCCAAAGGTAAAAAGAGATTGTCTCCTTTTTCTCCTCCCCACTCTCACTCTCTGCCCTGGACTTGTGGGGGAAGCCTTGCCAGGCAAGACAGCCATTTGCCAACTCAGCCTGGCAGAGGTGGGGCTGGGGCTAGGACTGGAGGCTGGGGTTGGAGTCCTGGTGGCCCCCACAGTGGGAGGGGCCTCATCTGTGTGATTGGAGCAGCGGAGGACCAGCCAGGTTGGGCAGATGGCAGAATGTCCCACAGAAGTGTTGTGGGACCCTAGGAGGTGGGGGGCCTGGTCGCAGGTGCTGGGATGTGGAGCAGTCCCTGTGATGTTCTGTGTGTGCTCTGAGCTCACTGGTCCCAGAGCACAAGTGAGACTGCCTGGTGTGGCTTCGAAGAGGTCTCTAGGGAGACCAGTGAAGGCTGTTGTGCCTGAGCTCGGCAGAAGTTGGGACAAGAGGCCACAGCTTCTGACCCAGCCTCATGAAGACATCTACAGGCACTTGGCACAGGAGGGATTTTTCCATGGAGCTTTGCACAAATGAGCCAGAGTCACCTCTACAAACACTAAGTGACCCCCCAGGCCCCTAGGGGAAGGCAGAGGCTTGAGTCAGACACATGAGCTGCTCAAAGTCTGGTGTCTAAGCCTTGGGTGATCCAGCTGGCAGGGCCAGCGAGGAGTGTGTGAAGGTACCTGATGGCTCACTGTAAGGGCCCTGAGCTGGACAGTCTGGGACTGAAGCCTGGTGCTGCCACTCACCAGGGTGAGTGAAATGCTGGGGAAGCTACTCTGTCTGCTGATCTCAGTTTCCCCACCTGTGAAATGGAGATGATGAAACCAGAGTAACTTCCCATCGGGTTACCCTGAAGATTTAAGAAATGAGATAATGAGTATGAGGTGCACAGATAGCTGAGTAGGCACTCAATGTTAGCTATTACTTATTTTAAAGTTCACTGCTGGGAGTTTCCCTCATGGCTCAGCTCTAAAGAACCCAACTAGCATCCAAGAGGACACGGGTTTGTCATCCCTGGCCTCGCTCAGTGGGTTAAGGATCTGGAATTGCTGTGAGCTGTGGTGTAGGTCGCAGATGAGGCTCAGATCCTGTGTTGCTGTGGCTCTTGTGTGGGCTAGCCCCTACAGCTCCACCTTTTTTTTTTTTTTTGTCTTTTTGCCTTTTATAGGGCCACTCCCTCGGCATATAGAGTTCCCAGGCTAGGGGTCTAATCGGAACTGTAGCCACCCACCTACGCCTACGCCACAGCAATGCCAGATCTGAACCATGTCTGCGACCTACCCAACAGCTCACCACAACGCCGGATCCTTAACCCACTGAGCGAGGCCAGGGATTGAACCTGCAACCTCATGGTTCCTAGTCGGATTCATTAACCACTGCGCCACAACGGGAACTCATACAGCTCCACTTTGACCTGTAGCCTGGGAACTTCCATATGCCACAGGTGCAGCCCTAAAAAGACAAAAATAAATAAAAGCCTCACTGTCTCTTTTTAAGCAGATTTCATGGTTTGCATTCCCTTCGTGATCCTTAATTTTTTTTAATTGCGATATACTTGATTTACAGTTTTTAAAGATTATGCTCCATTTATAGTTATTGCAAAATATTGGCTCTATTCCCTGTGCTGTACAATATATATGTGGGTTATTTATTTTAAACTTAGTCATTTGTATTGTTCCCCTTATCTCGCCCCCACCCCACTCCTTCATGATCCTTTGCAGTCTGGCTCTTGGCTTTTTTATTCCCTGAAACTGTTCTCCCCTGGGGGGCACCCCTGACTTCCAATGTCCAAATCCAACAGCACCTCTTCTGTGTTCATCTTTACGTCTCATCTCTGCAGCCGTGGCTACCTGGGACGACGCCTCTCATCTTGAACATCCCTGTGTTGCCTGTGATTCTGCAGTCACTGCATTTTCTTCCAGTCTTTCCAGTGGCGGCTCCAGGTCTGCCTTCATGATGTCCTCATCTCCTCTCCCCTCCTGGGCTCTGTCCTCTTCCCATTGTGCTTCTCACTCCATGCTCTCACTCTTAAGGCCCCATTTTAAGCCACCATTTATATGCGATGCTCTCCAATCTTTGGGTCCATTTCTGGAGGCTTCCCTGAGCTCTGGACTTGAATACTCACATTGCATGGCATACAGGACCCGTCCAAAATTAGGCTTCTCCTCTCTGCCCTCAACTTTGCTGATGGAGGCACCCACCGCTGGATGGCAGCCCAAGCCAGAAACCCTTGGGCCCTCCTGGACACCTCCCTTCTCTTCAATTAACACAATCCCATTAATTGTCCAGTTCTCTCAGTATAGCCCAGTGGTAGGCTGAATAGTGGCCTACATTCCAGGTCTGTCCATGTGACCAATCTCCTGCCTGTGGCTCCAATTGCATCTCCTGCCTCTTCCACACTCTCCCTCTGTGCCTCAGTGCAGCCATTCTTAACCTGAGGTCTGCATACTGGCTTGTTTCCTTCTTCCCAGATTTTTGTGGTTGGGCTTCAGATAGTGTGTGATCTCCTGAAATTCAGGTTAAAACTTGTCATGCACAAATTGTACACTGTTGGCGGGAATGTAAATTGGTGTAGCTGCTGTGGAAAACCGTATGGAGGTTTTGCAAAAACTAAATATAGAACTACCATATGACTCAGCAATTCCACTCCTGAATGTATACCCCCTAAACCCACAAAACACTAATTTAAAGATACATGCCCTCCAATATTCATAGCAACATTATTTACAATTGTCAAGATATGGAAGCAACCTAAGTGTCCATTGACAGAAGAATGGATAAAGAAAATGTACACACACACACACACATACACACACACGCGCATGCATACACGCACACTGGAATACCACTCAGTCATAAAAAAGAATGACATTTTGCATTTGCAGCAACATAGATGGACTTGGAGGGCATTATGGTAAATGAAATAAGTCAGACAGGGGAAGACAAATACTATATGATATCCCTTATATGTGGAAACTGAAAACATAAAACAAATTCGTGAATATAACAAAAAAGAAGCAGAGTCACAGATACCGAGAACAAACTAGTGGTTACCGGTCGGGAAGAGCAATGTAGGGGTGGAGGAATGGCAGGTGTAAACTCTTAGGTGTAGGACAGGCTCAAGGATGTATTGGACAACATGGGGAATACAGCCAATATTTTTTAGTCATTGTAGATGGAAGGTCACTTTTAAACATTGTTGGAAGATAATGTGAGAAAAAGAATGTATGTATGTATGTGCACCTGGGTCCCTTTGCTATTCAGTAGAAAATTGACAGAACACTGTAGACCAACTGTAATGGAAAAAATAAAAATCATTTTAAAAATTGCATATAAAAAAGAACTTGTGCATGTGTGCTTGTGTGTGTTCCTGGAGATAATGAGATCCACAGGTGGCCCTAAGCAGCACCTACGGAATACTGCATGCTAGTGGCAGCTTCTGGTTCCCTGTACCCAGCCCACTGCCCTGCTGCTTCTGCCCAGCACGCCCTCACCCTGTGTCCCATCCACCTGGAATGCATCCCCCCCATTCCATTCACGTCCCTACTCTGGGCCATCTCCCCGGAAAGGACCCTGGGGATGCATCTATTAAGGCAGACACTCCCTCCCTCACATTCCCCACCTTCCCACTCTGGACCGCACAGAAGCACCCCCCTCGCCTCCCTCTTGAATCTGTGAACCCCAAGGGAGGGACTTGGGGGCTCGAGTTCAAGGTATTTTCCCAAAGGACAACATTTTCCTTCCTAAGAGAAATTCGGGTGTCAGCCGTTAGATAATAATTTCCCCACCTCATTACCTAAACCACGAACCTGGAAGAAATAAATGTTATAATGCTGGTCTTAGCGCTATGCTTTGGAGGCGAAGAGAATTGGGTGATTAATTCCAACCTGGAGGATTATGGCAACTCCACAGAAGAACTGTCATTGGAGCCATTTGTCACTAAAGAATGAGGAGGATTTGATAAGGGGGATAGAGAAAGAAATGGGAGAAAGAAATGCGTGGAGGTAGGAGAGCAGCGCTTGGTGTGGGGGACAGCAACTTGTGCCGTTTGAACCTGTGTCTGGGCAGAGCTATGGCCAAAGAAGTTAATTTGAAGAGGTTAATTCATCAGGAAAGGCCCTGCCTGGAGTGCTAAGAATGGACTCCCTCGTGTGGGCAGTGGAGAGCCACCAAAATTTGTTTGTTTGTTTGTTTTTTTCTTTGTCTTTTTAGGGCCACACATGTGGGATATGGAAGTTCCCAGGCAAGGGGTCTAATCGGAGCTATAGCCTACACCACAGCCACAGCAATGCCAGATCTGAGCCACGTCTACAACCTACACTGCAGATCACGGCAACAATGTATCCCTAACCCACTGAGTGAGGTCAGGGATCGAACCCTCATCCTCATGGATACCAGTTGGGTTCGTTACAGCTGAGCCACAACGGGAACTCCTATTTATGATATTTCCTTAAAGGGTTTTTGAATAAGAGAATGTTTTAACCAGCTCTCTGGCTTCTTTCCATTTGTATTCTCAGCACCAGCGTACATGGCACACGGTAAGGCACAAAAGATGCATTTGCACAAAGAGGCAGATGTGTATTAGAAGATTGACCCTGGAGGGACACATCGGGTTTAGAAGAGCCTGAGAAAGTGGGGGACCCCATGAAGTATTTTTCCAGTTCAGAGTGGGAGGAGGAGGCTGCTCCAGGCTGGGGCGCTGGGGTGGAGGGCAAGGGGCTTAGAGGGTTGTTACGAGGAAAGGTTGACTGGGCTCATGGCTCGGGAGGTGGGGGAGGGGCAGGAGAAAGGGAATGTTTAGGGGACACTGAGGTCTGTGACCTACAAGAGGCGGATAGTGGCATCATTCACCAAATGGAAACCCTAGGAAGAGGAGCAGGTTTAGGGGTGGAAGGATGGATAAGAAAACAAGTCTCCGAGGAGGCTGGTCTTGTGCGATCTCTCAGGGGCTGGTTTCATGGGTCAGGGGTGGGGAATCAGGGAGGTGACATGGAAAGTTTTACAACGGATCTGGGTTACGCATGCTCCCCCCACGCCAGTTGTCTCCCCAGAGAGAGAACTCTGCTCAGAGCTTCCCCAAGGACAGGGACCACATTTGTTCTACCTCAGAACAAACCAGCCCTGAAACCTGCTCGAAGCAGCCATTTTTCATTGCTGTCTTGAGCCACCAGCACCTCCCGGGAGCCCTCACCCGTTATCGCTCAGCTTGGCATAGCCATCAGTTTGCCTGGGACATGGCACGGTATCTCTTGATTTCCCTGATATGCTATCAGCAATGGGCTTCCACGTCCAGTCACAGAGTTTCTAAACGCCCACAAGAAGACCAGCCCAGCCTGATGGAATGTTAATTATTTGGAGATCTTGAAGGTATTTCTAGATCATAGTTAAACTATAGGGTACCCCTAGTCCCTTATCCAAAGATGCCCCAGTCACTTTGTTGTACAGCAGAAACTGATAGAACATTGTAAATCAACTATAATAAAAAAATTAAAACAAAAAAACAACAAAAAAACCCAAAGATGCCCAAAAAGCCCTGAAGGGAGAGGTGCATATGGAAAGGTTATGGCCATTTTAGGGCAGGGATAAGGCATCCTGGGGGCCACTTGGGGTCCTGGGGTTGAAACAGTTTCCCTGGGGTATGCCTGGATATGAGGTAGTGACTTGATTCTATTTCCATCCATCCATCCATCCATCCATCCATCCATTCCTCCATCAATCCATCCATCCATCCATACATCCATCCACCCACCCACTTACCCTTTCATTTCACAGATAGTCATAATAGGCTCGTGCTAGGTGCTTAGAGTGTAAAGGTCAGCAAAATAGATTTGTGTATTTTGTTGCTTGGGTTGGGGAGTAAACAGGCATTTAAAATCCTGAGTGCTGGAGTTCCCGTCGTGGCTCAGTGGTTAACGAGTCCGACCAGGAACCGTGAGCTTGCCAGTTCAATCCCTGGCCCTGCTCAGTGGGTTAAGGACCTCGCGATGCCGTGAGCTGTGGTGTAGGTTGCAAACACAAACACAGCTCAGATCTCGTGTTGCTGTGGCTATGGTGTAGGCCGGCTGGCGGCTACAGCTCTGATTAGACCTCTAACTTGGGAACCTCCATATGACATGGGTGCAGCTCTAAAAAAGACAAAAAAATAAAATAAAATAAATAAAATAAAATCCTAAGTGCCAAAAGTTCAGGTGTGACCTGGTATGAGAAGAAGAGGTAGCTAGGTTAAAAAAAGGGTTAAGTATGTTTCAGAAATGGCTGCAGCTGATGCAAAGGGCTTGAGGTGTGAGAGGAGAAGGTGTGATGAGTTCAGGAACTCAAGTGTTTCAATAGACCCGAGTGTAATGTGTGTGTGCACATGCATGTGTGCATGTATACACATGCACAAACATATTCGTGCATGGCAGTGTGATTGTAGTGTGATGGTACATGCATGTATGCATATATATGAACATGAATGCACACACATGTGCATGTACACACACACACACTCACACACACACACTCACACACACACACACACACACACGCTTTGTGGGGGACTGGGGAGAGATGAAGCTGGAAAATGTGGGTGGGGAGAGAATTACAGACTCTCTTCTTCAAAGAGTTGGGGGTTTAAGAAACAAAAACCGGAGTTCCTGTCGTGGCGCAGTGGTGAACGAATCTGACTAGGAACCATGAGGTTGCGGGTTCGGTCCCTGCCCTTGCCCAGTGGGTTAACGATCCGGCGTTGCCATGAGCTGTGGTGTAGGTTGCAGACGCAGCTCGGATCCTATGTTGTTGTGGCTCTGGCATAGGCCGGAGGCTACAGCTCCGATTCGATCCCTAGCCTGGGAACCTCCATATGCCATGGTAGCGGCCCAAGAAACAGCAAAAAGACAAAAAAAAAAAAAAAAAATAAAATAAATAAAAATAAAATAAAAAAATAAAAGTTAAAAAAAAAAAAACCACGACGGGAACTGTTTCACAGGCAACTTCTGCCTCCTTTCTGGACCTCTTGTCCTTAAACCAACCTCCCCAAGGAGAGGAGGCATGGAACAGCCTGGCTGCCTCCATGGCGCTCATCCAAGGTGGGCCCAGGGAGAAGACTCAAGTCTTTTTCTTTTTTTTTCTTTTAATTTTAAAAAATTTTAGTTATAAAGTATAGCTGATTTACAATGTTGAGCCAATTTCTGCTGTACAGCAAAGTGACCCCGTCATATATAAACACACACACACATATTGCCTGTGTTATCTTCCATCAAAGTCTATCCCAAAAGACTAGATAGAGTTCCCTGTGCTGTACAGCAGGACCTCATTGCTTATCCATTCTAAAGGTAACAGTTGGCGTCTACTAACCCCAAACTCCCAGTCCATCCCACTTGCTCCCCCCTCCCCCTTGGCAACCACAAGTCGGTTCCCTACAGAGAAGACTCAAGACTTAACCACTTGATACAGTACCCTGCCCCACACCCCTATTATGATTGCAAGAGGAAAGACTTAAGCTATTCCAGGCCCTAATTTCTTTTTTCTTTTTCTTTTTGTCTTTTTGCCTTTTCTAGGGCCGCTCTCGCTCCCGCAGCATATGGAGAGTCCCAGGCTAGGGGTCTAATTGGAGCTGTAGCCGCTGGCCTAAGCCAGAGCCACAGCAACGCAGGATCCGAGCCGCATCTGCAACCTACACCACAGCTCACGGCAATGCCGGATCCTTAATCCACTGAGCAAGGCCAGGGATCGAACCTGCAACCTCATGGTAGCTAGTCGGATTCGTTAACCACTGAGCCACAGTGGGAACTCCCAGGTCCTAATTTCTACCCTTGCTCTTCTTCGGTTAACTGAAGAGGCATTGAGCGGCACTCAGGGAGCAAAGGTGTGTCCAGTCTCTGCCTGGGCTGATTCTCCCGGCAGTAGATTGTGATGTCGCTAAATGGGCATTTTCCAGGCCAGTGGCTGACAACCTAGTCATGCATTTGGGCAGAGGAAGAAATGTAGACCGAGCTCCTACTCTGCTCCAAATGTGGCTCCTGTGCATGAAGTTAATTGTTGGTGAGGGGTATTTCTTCCAGAAGACTGGCATCCTATCAGGGTGCAGGAGTGGGGGGTCATGTGGCTGAGCCTCCCCTGCCCAGCCCAGTAGGTTGACCATAGCTTGTCTTGGGCCACCTGTGAAGCCTGGACACATCCCATCTACCTCCCCATCTACCTGAGAGTCAGAGTCCTGGGATCCACCCCCCAAAGCTGTACCCTGGCCTCCAGGAGCCGCAAGGCCTGGCTCTTACTCAGCCTTTCCCAGACCATCTCCTGGGAGCTTACTTTATGCCAGGCCCCATAGGAGGCCTGGGCGCTACTTTCTTTGAAGAGATGGGGGAAGAGACCCACAAATTAAGAAACCCATAAATTAAGACCCATAAATTAATGTAAGAAATGCCATAGTGGAGGAATGCTAAGGTACCTACAAGCGAAAACGTTCAGTGTAAATATTAACACATAGTCGGAGCTTAGATAAGTGTTTAATTCAAAAATTTAGGGTGTTGTGGAGAAGAGCATGAACTTTGGATTCAGATCCTGGTTCTAGCTGGGTGGCCCATAGACACGTCCTTCAATCGCTCCAGGTCTCAATTTCAACTCTGTCCTCTGAGGAAAACAGTTACAATAGCAGCAACAGAACAGGGCTGCTGGGAATCGGGGCGGGGTGCTGTGTGTGAACTCTAGGTCCTGTGCCTGGCACGTGGTGGGTCTCAGGACACATGTCTATCTCCTTTCCTGGTCACTGGAGGACTCAAGTGGAGGCTTTTGTGATTCTGGCAGCTCGTCCTTGGTGACCTCTGTGGTCTCTGCCACCTCTGCAAGGAGGAGACCAGAGGCCCCTGGGCTCAGCCCACCCTCCACCCCGGCCCCTCTTGGAGTCACAGCTTATCTGATTCTCCTCTGCTGGCACTTGGGCCTCGACTTCCCCTGTGGCTTCTGCTCCTGGGGTTCCAGAGTCTCTGGTGAGGTCTCCCCAAGCTCCCCTGGATGCCATGAGGTCCTGCTGGGTCAGACTAGCCCTCCCCCAAGTACCCAGAGCTGGATGATGGGTGGGGCAGCTGGGGAGCTGGCAGTTGGGTAGGGGGTGTCATTGGACCTGGAACCTGATAAAGAAAATGGCATTTTCTAGAAATCCTCTTGGGAAGAGAAAATAAAGGAATACTTTGGGAAGTTGCTTGTTGGTGGGGGCTGAGACCCCAAGAAGCCTGCTGAAGGAATGAGAGATGGTCTCCAGACCACCTTCTAAGGAGGCCTGGCCTGGGCATCTGGAGTGAGGAATACGGGCTTGGGGCTGGTACAGGGTTGCTCATGAACAACAGAGCACTGCCGTTGGGCTTCCCTCTCTTCTGTCTCTCTCTCATGTGATATCTGACTTCATGAGGGTTGGAGAGAAGGGACGAGAGAGCATTCTTGGTTGAGGGATGGGTATAAGCAAAGGCAAAGGCATGGCCCGAGGTGGAGCTCTCCCAACAGATGGAAACCCACTGGAGCTAGTGGGGGACATCAGCATAGTCCCCTCTCTCTCAGTGATGGCTTAGGACCTAAGACCATTGAAGAGTTGTTTTTCTGAAAAAGTTGCCAGAGTGCTATGTCATTTCCCTCCCTGGCCCCATTCACCGAGTGGATCCTAAGCCTAAAAAGAGGACCTATGTTTCCCAAGGAGTTTAAGACACACAGTGGAGTGGTGTCCAGCATGGGCTCAAATACAGTCTGCAGCCGAGAGGCTGGCAGAAGTGATTATGGCCAAATTGAACTTCTGCCGGGCAGAGGGGTGTGAACAAGAGCCTCTGGACCAGTGGACCCGTGTCAGTTTGAAATAGATACCACTGGAATTCCCTTTGTAGCTCAGTGGGTTACGAACCCGACTAGTATCCATGAGGATGCAGATTCGATCCCTGGCCTCGCTCACTGGGTTAAGGATCCAGTGTAGCCATGAGCTGTGGTGTAGGTCACAGACGCGGCTCAGATCCCGCTTTGCTGTGGCTCTGGTGTAGGCCGGCGGCTACAGCTCCGATTGGACCCCTAGCCTGAGAATCTCCATATGCCATGGGAGTGGCCTAGAAAAGGCAAAAAGACAATGAATAAATAAATAAATAAATAAATAAACAAAATATTCTGCAGCGGATGGCCTTTGGACTTGACCGGCAACACTGGCTTTTCCTGGGTCTCCAGTTTGCCAGCCCACCCTGCAGACTCTGGACTTGCCAGCCTCCAAAAAATCGTGTGAACCAATTTCTTTTATTTTTCTTTTTAGGGCCAGACTACAGCATATGAAAGTTCCCACCTAGGCTAGGGGTCAAATTGGAGCTGCAGCTGCCAGCCTATATCACAGCCACAGCAATGCAGGATCTGAGCTGAGTCTACGAACTATATTGCAGCTTGAGGCAACACTCGATCCTTAACCCACTGAGTGGGGCCAGGGATTGAACCAGCATCCTTATGTATACTAGTTGGGTTTGTTACCCCGAGCCACAACGGAAACTCCTGTGAACTAATTTCTTAAAATAAATCTCTTTATATAGGTAGGTAGGTAGATAGATACAGATAGAAACAATTGGATGTGTTTCTCTCGAGAACCCCAAGTAATATACCATGCAGAGGGCTTCCTGTTGGAGCGAGGCAACAGCAGAAAGAGGCTGGAAGGTTACTCCTGGACGGAGATGTGGGAGGAAGCAGTCACATGGGCCATCCATATGGCATCCACTGGGTGACCAGTGGGATGGCAGATCTTGCCTACATTGAGGGGTTTTCTGTTTTGTGTTCCCAGGGAGAGTATTTTCAAGTAACCCACAAAAGCTATGTAGTCCTAATATTTCATGAAAGAAATAACTCATCAGGATATAGGGGTACCTCACAGGCTCCAGGAGGAGACAGCCCAGTGAGGAGTCTCAAGACAGATGCAGGGACCCAGGCCCATCCTCTCCATCTGCATCCCATGGCCTCCTGTGTTGTTCTTTCTATGGGGTGACTCTCTTTGCTGGCTCACCATTACCGATTGCCTCATAATGTCTTCCCCATCCATAGGTTCAAGACTACTACCCACCAACTACCATCAGTATCTCCTAGTTCAAATTTTCAAGAGAAATCTAATTGGCGGGTGGCTAGCCAATGGACTACCTCCCTGGAACAGGTGCTCTCCTCTCCCTCAACAATAAGCTGGGGCTTGGCGAAGGGGTGTCCTGGTAACCCATGGTATCGGAGCAGCTCCTTACCAGGGCTGCGAGTGGAAGTTAAGTGTGCAGGAAGATTACCAACAGTAATCAGAGGGCTGGTGTGGCTACAGCCTGCAAAACTCAGTGTGGTACTGAAAGATGAGGCTGTAAAGGGCATTTGGAGCTAGATCATGGAGGGTCTTGAATGCCATGTCAAGGAGATTCGTAACGTTCAGCAGCAGTGCCATCCCTTCAGCAAGGTGGCTCATTTACCTGGCTAAGTAGTACGACTGAAAAGTGGCAGATAGCTAGGGAATGCTCTGAAGAACGTGTCTTTTTTGATGGACGCCTGAAATGATGCTCAGGCTTTGGAATGATTCACTTCAAGGACTCTTGGCTTTTGTATGTTTCAACTCTCAATTGCAACACTACTCTAATGTGGTTTTCTGCATTGAATTAAAATTAATCTAATACTTGACAACTCTGGCTGGACGCCTGCCAAATATGGAGACTGGAGATGCTTCCTGTAAATTCTGCCACAGAGGATTCTTACGATTCAGGGAACATCTCATTTATCTCACTGCTATGCACTCCTGACCCTAATTCTCTGGAGATTCCTTCCGTAAGATCCTCTTGCATAAACGTGAGCATGTTCCACGGCAGTTACTTTTTCAAATCTGTATCATCTCTGGGGACCAAGATCATCTGAGGTGCAGGAGAAGGGTCATTTAGATGAACTAACTCTGCTCAAAGTCAGTCTTGGATTTTTTCCAGTAATAATCTCTTTCGTCATTAATGGCCTGCTGGGTGAATCTTATTATATCTCCTTAAAATAATTTAGATGCTAATATCGCCCAGTGACCATTATGTGGGGAACGCAGGGCTGGAGGTGGTGGTGGGCACTGAAAGCTGTCTTCATTCTATGCTCCTTTTCACAGCTGGAGACCCTCATCCGATGGACTTAGAAAAGCTGCCCTAGCAACCAGGATTTTCATGCCTTTGCCCTCAAAATGCCTTTGATTGGTATCCCAAAATTCTTCTTTCTGAATGAGGAGCCAGGATTTTGGACAAGCAACCCCAAGGGATTCTGGGTGAATATTCCAAGGGAATTCTGGGTAAACAGTGGAAAGGCAATTGTATTTTTGATCAGGGGTGAGCTTGGGGGTGGGCTAAGGGAGGCATAAAGAAAAGGGGGGATCTGGCAGTCAGAAGTTAGAATTCTGTTCTAGGTGTGTTACAACCAGCCAACTTCCTCCCTCCTTCCTTCCTTCCTTTCTCCCTTTATTCAGCAGCTATTGATGCTACTCTGTCTGGTCCTGTGCTGGTTCTAAGAGAACGGAGACAGAGAAGCTATCATTCCTGCTTCGAGGAGATCACAGCTTGTGAGTGACTTTCTCATTCTCTAGCCTCAGTTTCCTTATCTGTAGGGAGAGGGGGTTGGAGTAGAAGTTCTTGGGTCGGGTGGCGGCGGGGGAGGCTCTTCCAGAGTCTGTGCTCTGGGACCATAAAAGCCTTGATATGTGGCATCTTTGCTTTGATCTCATTCATTAAACTCCACCTTGTGGACCAGGGATGCTTGCAATCAGCATCCTGCCCTTGAGGAGTTCAGGGTCAGTTGGGGCAGAAACACACATGAGCTGGTGGTAAATGGGCCAGTGCATGTTTGTTCAGAGCCCTATGGGACAGCTGAGGAGGGAACAAACAGTTCTGCTTGGGGATGCTGATTGTGAAGCTGGGGGCTCCCCAAATTTCATGGGTTCCAATCTCTGAGACTCCCCAGGAAAAAATCCCAGCCTGATTCCAGCTGACTGTTTAACTGCTTTAACAGGACAAAGGGTTGTGTGGCTCTTTTCTAACTCTTGGAACCTTGTTTCTGATTCAACCCCTGGGGAATCATGTAGAAAGACAAGCTGAGTCTGCACTGAGGTTCTGATTTGGAGCACTAGGGAGTGTGCCACCACTTAAAAACAAAGTGTTTTTTTTTTAATGCTGTTGACATTTTAACAGAAATATTTCTTGTTGGATGCTGGAGAGTATGCCAATGTTGTTTTCTTAGAACAGGAGGAAGTGTGAGGTGTGAGTACAGAGCTTGATTGTGTAGCATAGGTGCCCTGTTAGCCAGGGGAGGGGTCTAAATGACATCCTGATTATTGTTGTAAAGATGCTATGTCCTTAGCTCTGTCTCAGTCAACCCACGGGGACTCTTAACTTGAGCTGATTCATCCCCACAGGTCCTGGCGGTTGCTGGCTATCTTGGTTTGGGTTCTTCCAGAAGCAGAATCTGAGACAAGGTGTATTGGTGAGGATTCAATCAGAGAAGTGAGGCTGACACTAGGAAGAAGCAAGACCACCATGCATGTCTCCTAGTAGGGTTTGCTTGAACCCTGACTAATACTTTAATTTCAACTTTTGTCTCTGATTTTTCTTTGGGAGAGTATGTATCCACACTTAAGGGATTTGTTAGAAGGATTAACCTTTACACACTGTGGGAGTCTCTGTAAGGCTGTGGTCACAGTGCCTGATACTAGAGGTTGATGTCTGATGAAGGGGCAGGAAGTTGGGGAGGGAAGGTGGATGGAAAGGGAGGAAGGACAAGGATAATCTGGACGGTGCACAGATGAGCTGGGACCCCACGAGGATGCTCTGAAATCGGAGTCTGTTGCATTTGTTTGTTTGTTTGTTTGTTGTTTGCTTTTTAGGGCCATACCTGCAGCATATGGAAGTTCCCGGGCTAGGGGTCGAATCAGAGCTACGGCTGCTGACGACAGCCACAGTCACAACAACACGGAATCCGAGCCATGTCTGCAACCTACCCCACAGCTCACAGCAACACCAGATCCCAGACCCATGGAAGGAGGCCATAGAATGAACAGGCATCCTCGTGGATACTAGTCAGATTCGTTTCTGCTGTGCCACAACGGGAACTCCCTGGAGTCTGTTCTTGTTTCCTCTGATGGTATGGAGTGTTCCTTCTCACAGAGCTAAACACGTCTACCTGACCTGGCCATCAGAGAAGTGAAGGAAGGGGAGAGTGGAGCAGGGGTGGACCTTGGGGCAGGAGGCGAGTCTGCCCCTCAGCCACAGTGTGTGCCAGCCACAGAACAGCAGCTGTGTCCCATTCCAAAATCACCAAACAGGGAGTTTCCGCCGTGGCTCATTGGTTTACGAACCCAACTAGTATCCATGAGGATGCGGGTTTGATCTGTGGCCTCGTTCAATGGGTTAAGGATTCGGTGCTGCCACAAGCTGTGGCATAGGTCGAAGACATCATTTGGATCTAGTGTTGCTGTGGCTGTGGTGTAGGTCTGCAGCAGCAGTTCCGATTGGACCCCTAGCCTGGGAACTTCCATGTGCTGCAGGTGTGGCCCTAAAAAGCCAAAAAAAAAAAAAAAATTCACCAAACAAGGACTCAGGTCCCAGCGATTTATTGGGCAGCTGATAGTAGGACTCATCGGTAGGGGAGTGAGGAAGAACAAGGAAGGGAAGAAACAAGTCCCACTGGGCGAATCCACTATGGTCACTTGGAGCGTGATCCCCCGGGGAACACTGGGAAGCAGCCTGAACATGTCTCAGAGTTATTTTACCCAAGGGCTGAAGAAGCTGGGGTATTGCTGGCTGAAAGTTGCTTCCATCCTGAGAGCTGTGTTCAGGCAGGAAGTTGTAGCCTTTGGGCAGGGGGCGGGGGTGGGGGTGGGGTGGGGGGTGGATAGGGGTTCAGGGGGCAGTGCTGAAAGAATTCCTCCTACAAGGGGGCATCACTTACATGATCTCAGCTACCAAGTGTGCCACTGTTTTCTCCAGCTCTTGCTTTGGCTACAGTGGTGGCAGCTCCTTCTGTCTCCTGTGATCACTTTTTTAAAACTATTTTTTATTAAACCATAGTTGATTTACAATGTTCTGTCAATTTCTGCTGCACAGCAAAGTGATCAAATCATACATATATATACATTCTTGTTCTCATATTATCTTCCATCATGGTCTATCCTGTTGATAGGAATGCAGCAGGCACAGTTTTAGAAGTCCCAATAAAAGACCACAGATAAGGAGGGAAACTTAGGGAACATCGGGAGATCAGGAGATCACTGTGGGTAAATAAATTGCTCAAAAAAGCCACCTGAACAAGGCAGCTTTGCCTCATTAATGGAGCCTTGAGAATTGCCGCAGGTCGTGGGGTGGGGATGGGATGAGGTCTGCATTCAGATTCAGACCAAGGGCAAGAGTTTGAGGACCCTCCTTCTGCGGATTTGAATACGCACCTTACCGAATACTAAGGAGGAGCTAGTACTCCCAGAAAGGAGGAGGTGGGCTTTTCCAACCCCCCACTACCCTTGGCTGATGAAAACTGTAGTCTGCCAGATCCTGGGGCAGAGCTTCCGTGCCTGCCCGCTTGCATCTCTCACAAGCGTCCGATCTTAATAAATCTATTTCTTCCCTATCGCTTTGTCTCTCGCTGAATTCCTTCTGCGTGGAGGTGTGAAGAGCCTGAACCTCAGTGAGTCCAGACCCTGGGTGAGTGATTCTAATTTAAAACTGTGGGTTCAAGTGCCAATGTGGATTCTGGCGAGGTTCAGGCCGTTAATGCTGTCAGTTTCACTGTGATCACTTTATGTGGACAGAACCATTTAATGGGATCCCAGATTGTCAGAATCCACAGCCAGTTAATTTTCCCTTATGTCGTGCTCTGTGCCAGGACAAAGTATCTGGGTGGCTGCTCTATCTACAGGGACCTTGTCATAAGCAGTTGAGGAATCTCTTTCGTGTATGACTTTGAGCTTGTTTCAAATCCTGGCGTAAAGGTGCCCTCAGAGACAGTCCCTCCGAGTGAGAAGAGCACAGACTTCAGACTGGGTTCGAATTTCGGCTGATCTGTTATGTGACTTTGGGAAAATGACTTAACCTGTGTGCCCCACTTCCTCACCTGAAAAAAGAGGAAAATAAAACTTATCTCTGAGGGTCATTGTACAGGCGAAATGTGCCAGTACCTAGAACACAGCGCAGCAACTGTTCAGTAAGTAGTCATGTGGTGATTATTGTCATTGTCATCGTTGCTATCAAGGCCATTTTCCTCCACTGCAGGGGCAGCCGATCACGCTGCCTGTATAAGTCTGTCTAATTCAGGGGTTTGATTTTAGGAAGCCCATTGTTTCTGCACATCTAAGCCCCTCTTTCAGCCCTGCCAGTATGAGTAATTAAATTGATGCCTTTTTTTTTTTTTCTTTTTATGGCCTCACTTTTTATAGCATATGGAGGTTCCCAGGCTAGGGGTTGAATTGGAGCTGCAGCCGCCCGCCTGCACCATAGCCACAGCAATGCCAGATCTGACCCGAGTCTGTGACCTATACCACAGCTCCTGGCAATGCCGGATCCTTAACCCACTGATGAGCAGAGCCAGGGATCGAACCCACCCTCATGGATACCAGTTGGGTTCTTTACCTGCTGAGCCACAAGGGGAAGTCCTAAAATTGATGCTTCCACCTCTGCCTGCCTTACTCTTTTTGTATTCTTTTCAGTTAGTTCAGCGCCTGGATGGGGAAACCAGAAGTGTTTATTGAGCCTGCTCAAACCCTGGTAATTTTCAGTGTGGACATGACGAAAATTCAGAGAAGAAAAAATTTCCCTGAAATAAACTTCTTAAGCTTTTTCTATGTGTATATATGTATTTTAACCAAAGTTGTATTTTGTTGTGCATTTTATTGCACTCTTCCACTGAAAGATAGTATGAATTCTCTTTTAATAAATACTTTTTCTCAACCTGATTTTTAATGGCTGAATGTTTTTCAATTGTAGGAACAGTCTATAATTCACGGAACTAGTCTCCTATTGGTGATGTGCCAGGTATTTTTTGGTTTGCTTTCAGATCCACTTTTCACCCTTAGCAATGGGTCGAAACTTCCATGGATCCATCAACAGGATGGATGCACTGTGGGTTACCTGCTGGCGGATCCTGATAAGGAAGAGACAGACAGACTGGGCTATGCCAGGCATTTCTGCCAGGGTGGGGAGGGAAAAGGACCCAGCAAAAAAAACAAGTGTTTATAGACAAACTTCCTCCCTGTGGACCCAAAAGGAGTGAGGAAGAAAAAAAGGCCATGTCAAAAAATTGAAAATACCATCACATACCTTGTCTTGTTTAATCATCGCAGCTGACCTGTGAGGCAGGTAACGCTAATGATTCCTACTTTATCAGACTGAAGTTCAGACAAGTTAAGTCATTTGCCCAAAGTCACACAGCCAGTGAATCACGATGCTTGGACCAGAAGCCGTGCATGGCTCCTGCCCCCAATTTCCCTTCTCTGCATAGATTCTGAATTTTAAAAAAAATTAAATTATAGATTGAGGCATTCCTGTCATGGCCCAGTGGTTAATGAACCTGATTAGCATCCATGAGCACTCGGGTTTGATCCCTGGCCTTGCTCAGTGGGTTAAGGATCCAGCGTTGCTGTGAGCTGTGGTGTAGGCCGAAGACACAGCTCAGATCCCACGTTGCTGTGGTCCTGGCATAGGCCAGCGGCTACAGCTCCAATCTGACCCCTAGTGTGGCTACACTCCACATGCCATGGGTGTGGCCCTAAAAAGACAAAAAGACAAAAAAAAAGTGTATGTTGATTTACAGTGTTGTGCCAATTTCTGAAATATAGCAAAGTGACCCAGTCCTTCATATATATATATTCTGTTTCTTATATTATCTTCCATTATGGTCTATCCCAAGACTGAATGTTTTTAAATGTTTGAACTAAGGCTTTCAGAGTGTGGTAGCCCAGGCTCTTGGACATTCTAAGGCCAGGCTGCTGGAGAACACAGTGAGAAGGAAGAGGAGCGGAGTGAGCAGAGCTGCAACTCTCCCTGAGAATCTGTGAGTGTTGCCATCGGAAACTCACAGCAGCCACTGCCCTCATCGCAAGCCCCCGACTTATGTCTCCCAGTTTCCCCACATGCCCCTGTGCTCCGTCCACCTCTGTGCCTTTGCACATGCTTTTTTCTCTTCCCAGAATGCTCTCTCTACCTAGCATCCCTTATGGAAAATTTCTGTCCTGGATGGAACAGTGAAAATGTCCTCCTCTCCCACAAAGCCTGTCTTGACCCCTACGAGTGAGTGCGCTCTCTCCTTCCTCCGAATCTCCACTCTCTTTGATTTCCCCGTGGAATTAGACCACGAGCCCCACGGGAGCCTCCGGCAGCCCTTCCCCCGGGCTTCAACAGCAGCGACTTGCCCTTAGAGGGTGTGCAGCTGTTTGTCAAATCACATCAGAAGCGAGGAGTTTTGCCTTTTGACATGGCCCCATGCATTTCAAGATTCAGGGGCTCAGGTTCTGCTCAGAGTCTGCAGAAGCTCTTCTAGGGAGCCCTCCCCCCAACACACACACACACACACATATACACACACACACACACACACACACATGCACACACACTAGCTGCAGGCCCGCCACTGTGCATATACTTTGTACACTCATCATGATGGTTTTCTGCTGACCCTCATAATCAGCCCTCTCCTTCCACACCTCTGCACCCCTCCAGACATCAGTTAGCTATTGCTGTGAAACGAAGCACATCCAAACCCAGTGGCTTAACATGACAGCTCTGTGGGCTGATGGGGTTCAGCCGAGGGGCTCTGCTCGCCATACTGGAACGTAGGCCACTCCTGTGGCTGCATCCCAGTGCCCAAGATGGTCAGTGGTCTAGTTTGAGCTTTTCTACATGGCAGCTGGCTTTCAGCAGGAAAGGTGCCAACTCTTAAAAAGCCACAGTCTGTGGTCAAAGTAAATCACAGTTCCACCCACATTCAGGGGGAGGGGAGCTACTCTCCACCTCTTGCTTGATATGCAGAGAGGGATGGGAGGAACTGCTGGCAGCCAGCTGTGGAGACTCTCTCCTTTCCCCTCCCCTGCCTCAGGCTCGGCTTCTGTTGCAGCAACCTCCTAACAGTTCTGCCCTTCTCCTCCACTCCGTTCCCTAGCCAGAGGGATCCCTCCAGGATGCAAATCTTAGCATGAAACCACCTTACTGTCCTTCTGTGGCTCCCGTTGCCCGTAGACTTAAGTTCAAGCTTCTCAGCCTAACATACGCATCTTCCAAAGAATCCTTGAAGCCTCAGAGTCTGTTAATTTCCTCCCGCTTAAGCCGCACCCAAGTATGGACTGTTTGCTGGGGTGCCTTGATTCTTCACGCTTCCCTAAATGGTGCAGGCTGTTCCTTCAGCCAAGAATATCCTCCCCTTGCTCTATGGTACCTTCCTCCTTACGCTTCAGGCTACAGCTCAAAGGCCGGCTCAGCCAGAAACGGCAAGAATCAGTTCTTCCTCCAGTTCCTAGAATGACATAAATCTGGGGGTTCCCATTGTGGCTCAGAGGTAACGAACCTGACTAGTATCCATGAGGATGAAGGTCCGATCTCTGGCCTTGCTCAGTGGGTTAAGGATCAGGTGTCGCCGTGACCTGTGGTGTAGGTCGCAGACATGGCTTGGATCTGGCATTGCTGTGGCTGTGGTGTAGATCAGCAGCTGTAGCTCTGGTCAACCTAGGGGTTGCCTAGGAACTTCATATGTTACAGGTGCGGCCCTAAAAAAAAAGCCAAAAAAACCCCCCAAATAGACAAAGGATGGCATAAATCTAGTTAGCCCAGATCACACGGTAATTGCTAAATCACTGTAGTTCATTACTTCTGAGCTTTCCTAAGTGTTCACATCCCCACAATCCAGATGCATTTTCAGCAGGCATTACCTTGTCACAATTGCTCTTGGAGGGGTAATGGTTGTGGCGTGGCTGTGCCTGTGTGCCAGCAGGGGATCGCTGTTCCTGGTGACTTGTCTAGACGACACCAGCCCCTCCAACGTTCCTGTCACGAACCAGTTAGGAGCCATTGGAGGAAGGGATACGAGTCTGGGTTCTGGTCAGTAGGTCTTCTGTTCACACCTTCTACCAAGACCAAGAAGGTCCAGAGTTGTTTTTTTTTTTTTTTTTGGTCTTTTTGTCCTTTTTAGGGCCGCACCCGCCGCATGTGGAGGTTCCCAGGCTAGGGGTCTAATCGGAGCTGTAGCCGCTGGCCTACATCACAGCCACAGCAACGCGGGATCCGAGCAGCGTCTGCGACCCAGACCACAGCTCATGGCAACGCCGGATCCTTAACCCAATGAGCAAGGCCAGGGATCGAACCCGCAACCTCATGGTACTTAGTTGGATTCATTAACCACTGAGCCACAACGGGAACTCCAAAAAAGGTCCAGAGTTGAATGCAAAACAGATCAGAGACTTGGAAGACAAACCCAGAGACGGTAGCAGAACCCTCTTTGAAGGGATGCAGCATGGAAACCAAAACACCTCTGACTTGAACAGCCAAAACCCAGATTGGGGCTTGCACCCATGGTTCTTTAATGAGAATCACTCACTGGTGTCTGGACTTACTGACATTCAGGGTCTTTGTGCCTTAGCTCAGAAGGAATTCAGCCAGAGGCAAAGTGATAGGCAAGAAATAGATTTATTAAGATAGGACACTTGTGAGTGATACAAGTAGGCAGGTGAGGAGGCTCTGCCCGGAGGATTAGGTGAGCTACAGTTTTATGATCCAAGGAAAGTGGGGGAGGGGAAAAGACTTCGCATTCTTGGAGCAGATGTCAGGTGTATATCACTAGCTCCTTCTTCATATCAGGTAAGAGAGTATTGGGTAAGAGAGGTGAAACCAGGACTATCGTTGTGCTTTTATTTATAGTTTTACAGTTAAGCAAGCCTGCTTCATTCCATGACATTTTTTTTTTCCTTTTGTCTTTTTAGGGCCGCACCATGGCATATGGAGGTTCCCAGGCTAGGGGTCGAATTGGAGCTGTTGCCCCGGCCTACACCACAGCCACAGCAACACCAGATCTGAGCTGCGTCGGTGACCCACACCACAGTTCACGGCAAAGCCAGATCCTTAGCCCTCTGAGCAAGGCCAGGGATCATACCCACAACCTCATGGTTTCTAGTTGGATTCATTTCTGCTGTGCCACGAGGGGAACTCCCCATTCCATGACATTCTGATAGATTTCTTGAGCAACCATTAACTTACAGTAGTCTCGCAAAGGTCCCTAGGGTTCTCGCTCTGTCTCTGGTCCTCTACTGGGACTTCTACAGCTATCTGTGTAACTATCCTGCTCCATCCCTATCAGCATCATCTACGCTCTTGGTGTCACAGAGGGCGATGTGTATGAAAAAAAAAAAAAAGAAACGTAGCCAAAATCACTCTAGGTAGAAAAGTGATTCAGAAGATCTGGACTCTGAATGTGAAGAAATTTGAGAGACCTTAACCAATTAATTTTGCTGATGGCTTTCTTTTTATGTGTATGCCCAAGAGTGATATATGATTTAAAAAAATATTTACTTAAGTGGAATAGAGTGAATTTGATGAAAATAAAATAAATATTCTGTAATAAGAAGCATTGTATCTTAGTTTCACTTGCACCATTTTTCTTTCTTATGAGTGTAAAAAATAATGATGCATCTAATAATGGATGCTATTATATATTAATGGAAGTATGGTAGTTATCTGGGCAAGTGTCAGGATTCTCCTATCAGATCAAATCCCTCCAGGGACAGAGACCATGCCATTCGTCTTTGTAGCTTCTGGGCTAGGCATCCATAAATATCTGTTGAGCGAATGAGTTTAATTCTGTTCCTACAGGAAGAGATGAGGAAGCTAGCACTAGAGAGTTCTGAGGACTTGCCCAAAGTCACGCTGCAGAATTAGAATTTGAACTTAAATCTACTTGAACTTCAGGATCAGTGTTTTTCCCACAGCACGTATCAATTAGGTTACTTTCAGTGATGAAAAATAGAAAGCCTGACCCCCCAAATTTAGGCAACAGAGGAGTTTAATGTTCCATAATGAGAAATCTGGAGTCAGGGCAATTCCAGGGTTGGTTATTTCTGCCCTCTACTGAACGCATCTGGGATTCAAGTTTGTTTTTGTTTTTGTTTTTGTTTCATGTCTCCTGAGCTATTTTCCTCATGGTCACAAAATGGCTGCAACAGCTCCAGGCATCTCTCTTTAAGATCAAAGATCCCAGAAGTCCTCCAGCATACAACTTCCATCCCCACCCCTATGTCTCAATGGCTAGAATTACATTCTATCCCCATTCCTAAACAGTCATTGACTGGAGAGGTAGAATGACCTCAATTGCCTTAGACCAATCAAAATCCACTTGCACGATGTTGTGACCTTCTGATGCCAAAAAGAAAACTGGGCTTCTGTAAGCCAGGGAGAGCTGGGATGACTTTAGGTAGTCGACCCAAAGAGAATGCCACACCATGCCCAGACTTACTATGCACCTAGGAGGGCTCAGACCCTTGAGAAAGAACAGAAAATGTTGCATAGTTAGAGGCCTTTCCCATCTTCTCTGCTTTCCTTCTTATCCAGGGAGGCCTGGTTTGGCCAGGCCAGTGGACTGAGGTGCCATTTTCCCAGCTCACCTCCTGGGAATAGGGAGAGGAAGGCTCTTTCTGCTCTTGGGCCCAAACATCTTAAGAGTGAAATCTTCATTTCTCTTGGATCTGCCCTGCAGCCATGGAGGTCACACTCATTTCTAACCTTCTTTCTCTCCCCAGCGTATCCCCTTGTCAAGTGAGGATTTTCCTTTCCTTCTCTGGCTCAGATAACCGGTGATATGTGAGGGCTGGCATCTTAAAGAGCCATTGGTTCAGGCTTTATGAGAATATATTTTAAGAGTTTCAAGATTAAACTTTTCCTCCTTTCACATAATTCACTTTCAAGGGGCAGCTTCATGTCTATTTTATTTCGTAGCAAGTGCAGTCCGGCACACAGAAGATCTTACCGCCTAAACGCCGGTTTTGGAGCTTCCCAGGAGGCCATGAACTGTACTGGTGAAAAGCCCAGTCTCTGGGCTCAGACCTTGAATCAATTTCCAATGTTGCCACTTGTTAGCTGTGTGACCTTGGGCAAATTGCGTCAGCTCTCTGATTCTCAGCTTCTTCAATGGCACCAATGATGGTCTTCACCTCATAGCTTTGTTGTGAGGAGTAAATGAGTCACCTTAAGGTTACCATAAAGAAGTGCCAGGAGTTCCCCATTGTGGCACAGCAGAAATGAATCCGACTAGGAGCCATGAAGTTGAGGGTTCAATCCTTGGCCTCACTCAGTGGGTTAAGGATCCGGCATTGCTGTGAGCTGTGGTGTAGGTTGAAGATGTGGCTCGGATCCTGCGCTGCTGTGGCTGTGGTGAGAGCAGCAGCTGTAGTTCTGAATCAACCCCTAGCCTGGGAACCTCCATGTGCCACAGGTGCGGCCCTAAAAAGCAAACCAAAAAAAAAAAAAAAAAAGAAGTGCCGTGTTCCTCTGTAGAGCTACTGAAGGCAGTTTTAAAGAATCAAAAAAAAAATTTTTTTAAATTAAAGGTTTATTGACATATAGTGGATTTATAATGTTGTGATCATGTCTGCTGTACAACAAGACAGTTTTCTCAGTTGGCTTGGCTCAGAGAGGGGGGCGGCTCTTACAGGACTGGGCCTTCTCCTTCCCTCTTTTTTCTACTTTCTTCATCGAATATTTATTGACCTCTGTTATGAACGAGACACTGTGCTTGGAGTTAGGAATGCAACACAGAGACGAACAAGCCACCTGGCAGCCTCTGCCTCCTGGAGCTTACAGTCTAGCAAGCAAGAAAGCCACAGAGAGGAAAAGAATTTAAGAACAAGGGTGATAAGGATTCCACAGGAAAATGTAGGTGTGACATACAACGTAGAAGATAAAACATGGACCTTGTCTGGGGCCCAGAATGGGTGAGTGATGAGTAGGGAAGGCCACTTAGGGGCAGTCATATTTATTTATTTTATTTTTTTAAATTTATTTTTTGTTTTTTTAGGGCGGCACCCGTGGCATATGGAGGTTCCCAGGCTCGGGGTTGAATAGGAGCTGTAGACACTGGTCTACACCACAGCCACAGCAATACCAGATCTGAGCCATGTCTGTAACCTACACCACATGCTCATGGCAAGGCCAGATCCTTAACCCACTGAGCGAGGCCAGGGATCGAACTTGCTGCCTCATAGTTACTCAGATTTGTTTCTGCTAAGGCACAACGGGAAGTCCATGGGGTAGTGATATTTAAACTGAGCCTTAAAGGATTACGGAAGTTAGTAGGCAGTTGGGAACAGTGTTCTAGGCAGAGGGAACAACATGAGCGTGCATCCAGAGGTAAGAGGGTGGGGCATGTTTAGACCAACTGAAAGAAATCCAGTATGGCTCAGGGGGAGGGGGGCATGACCCAGTCAGGGAGGGCTCTGTGGGTCATGAAGGAGTCCAATTATTTTCTAAAGTGATGGGGAGCTTGTAAAGAGTTTTCAGCAGGAACACAGCTGGTAGGCACGCAACAGCTTTCTCCTGGTTGCCTCACGGAGAAGAGATGAAGGGAGGGATGGTGATAACTGGAAAAGGGGAGAGAAGAGAGGCGGCTGTTATGGAGGTTTGGGTGAGAAATGAAGGGTGTGTGGCCTAGGAGGGGGACACGCTGAGCTGTCACCTGAGTTCAGGTGAGTTACGGTGAGGGCAGTCAGGTAACAGGGGACCTGGAATTGGAGCCTCGGTGCCCCTTCCATAGCATCCTGTCCCTGACCTGTGGTTTGCCTCGCTCGCCCCATTTCCAGACCTGAAAAATCCTCATGTGATTCCAAGACTCAGTCCCTGGGTTAGGCCTGGTCTCCCAGGTCTGGTGGAGGGAAGAGGTTCCTGAGGCCATATTTGCCTCTGAGGATGGGCGAGGTTGGCGTGGGGCTGTGGTAATCCCAGTGTGTGTGCCCATTTCTTTGTCTGAGTGATTGATGCTCACTGTATAGCAAGTAAGACCAGCCACCTCCAGTCTTATGTCCCTCCTATGGGAAATGGGTGTAGTCACAGTGCCACCACTTGGGGGTCCCACGAGGATGGAGAGAAGTAATGCTGGTTCAGAGCTGGTACCCAGCGGGGCTGTTATTAGTTCTGCAGTTATAATGGTGGATGCTCTAGCTGAGTTTTATGTGTCTGTGTGTTGGGGGTGCTGGGATGACACCCACTCTTTTATTTTGATTTCTTTTTAATTTTTAAAATTAAGGTATAGCTGACTTACAATGTTCTGTCAATTTCTGCTGTATAGCAAAACGATCCAGTCATACGTATACATACATTCTTTTCCTCATATAATCTTCTATCATGTTCTACCACAAGTGAATGGATATAGTTCCCGGTGCTATACAGCAGGCTCTCATGGCTTATCCATTCTAAATGTAAGACACTCACTTTTTTCTTAGTGCCACTATCAGAAAGAAATTTTGTTCTGGGAGCTTGTGGTGGTCAAAAGATAGACTCCAGCGAGTTCCTGTGGCAGCAGAGTGGAAACGAATTTGACTAGTATCCATGAGTTTGTGGGTTCAATCCCTGGCCTCGCTCCGTGGGTTATGGATCTGGCATTGCTGTGGCTTGGGTGTCGGCCTGCAGCTGCAGCTCTGATTGGACCACTAGCCTGGGAACTTCCATGTACCACACATGCAGCCCTAAAAACAAAACTAAGAACAGAGATTTATTAAAGATCTTAAAAAAAAGATAGATTCCAGCCCACAGCGGTTAGGGGATATGGAGGGCCTTAGTAGACAGATCATTAATCAGGGGTCAGGAGCCTGATGTTCTGGTCTAACAGCAGAACTAATAAGATCCGTTCTGTGACTTATAGTAAGTTTTGTCCTTGTCTGGTTTCAGGTCCCTCCTCTGAGTAATGGGACCGAGAACTCTGGCCTGGCTGTGTACACTACCTGTTTAGTTTGGTCTCTCCCTCCTCTGAGCAGACGAGAGACTGTGTTGGGGTAGAGGTGAGGAAGCTGGTGTCCCCGAGGTGTGAGGCAGGTTTGAGAGGGAAGAGCAGCAGTGCTGTGGTGCCCTGTCCGGCTCTCACTTCCAGACTTCCTCGGAACTCGTTGGGCTGATAGCAGGTCACTCTGGAGTCTCTGCCGCGAGTGATGGGTGCAGCTCTGGGAGTTGGGGTGCCTTTGCAAGGTGTCCAAAGGAGGAGGGAGAGGCGGCCTCGACACCATCACCTGTCTAGGTTTGGGTGTCAATCAAACTGAGCGATGGCCTCCATCACTTCACAGCCCACCTCCATCTGCCCGCCACCCGAGGTCCTTTCCCAGGTGAGACGCTCCGTGTTCCGGCTCCACGGAAGACTAGGGGCCTCCCCCTGCCAGCCTTTGCTCAGGCTCTTCTCACTGCCGGGCTTGCTCTTCCTCCAGCATCACCTCATGAGCTCCTACTCATCTTCAAGGCCCAACTCAAACACCACCTCCCCTCAGAAGCCCTCCTTGACTCACCCAGGGAGCAGGCATCGCTCCCTCTCTGCTCTCTCACAGTCAGGGCTTTAGGCAGAGACACGGGAGCATTTACTGCAATCTTTGGTTCATCTGCCATCACCTCCACTGGGGTGGAGAACAGAAACGGTGAAGGACGCATGCCTTTATTCCCCGGATGCAGGACTGGGGCCACAATGGGTGCCACCTAGAGCTAGACCCAGATGTCCCTGGACTTGCAGGCTTTGGGTACAGATGAGGCCCTCTTTCTGTGTAGACCCGGCTTTCCTGGGCCCCTGACTGCAGAACAACAAGAACTCCGACCCTGTCCTTTCCAGACCTCCAGGGGCTTCAGCAGATTTCAGGATGTCCCACTGTATCCTATGCATGACATCCTCTAGCTTTTTCTAACCACGGTGCTGTGGCACCTGCTAATTCTGCCCCTATCCCAACCCCATCTGGATAGACCACAGCCCTGGGGCCTCCGCTACGAGGGCCCTGCTCTGAGCCCTTCTCACACTCTTCTCTGGAGACTATCGTCCCTGCCCCCTCAGGCTGTACTTGTCACTCTCAGTGGGGAATTTTGTCCCCTTTGTCATATTTGGCATTTCGAGAGGGGCCCCAAAGCAGGGGTGCTTGGGTGTCAGGGTGCCCCAGCTCCTGTGGTTTTATGCTTCGTGGCCTTTCTCTCTCCTTGGGTTGGCTAGGTGGGGGCAGGTGGGAGAAGCAGCCACCCGGAAGCCCTCCTCCCTGGTCCATAGGCCCTTGACATGTCAGACTCTTTTTTTAAATTTTTTTTTGAGGAGTTTTATTGAAGGATAGTTGATTTACAATGTTGTGATAATTTTTACTGTACAGCAAAGCGATTCAGTTATACATGTACACACATCCATTCTTTTTCAGATTCTTTTCCCATATAGAGCATCACAGATTATTGGGTAGCATTCTCTGTTGGCCAGTCATTCCAAATACCATAGTGTGCATTTTAATGCTAATGCGACATACCCCAGCGTATGGTGTTTAAGGCCATAGACTGTATTCTGCTCTTGGCCCTGACAACGACTTGCTGTGTGACCTCAGGCATGTTACTTTACCTCTCTGTGCTTCAGTTTCCATTTATTGACATGCCAGACTCTTTCTGGGGTGGATCCTCTCCCTGGACCCCCAGGCACCCAACTTCTGCACCAGCTCCCAGACGTGTCTGCCTACAGCCTGCATACGTCTGTGCCCTCCACACTGACGTCCTTTGAGTTCTTTTTCCAGAAGTCTCCTTAGCTGCTCTGTAAATCAGCTAATAGAAAGGTGAGAGAGAAAGTGTGTGTGTGTGTGTGTGTGTGTGTGTTTAAGATTTCTGGATCACACCCAGGCTCTGCTTAGGGTCTGCTGGAACATCCTCTTGAGTGAACACACTGGTCCTGCCCTGGCTTCTCCAAGATGCAGAATCTGAGTGAATAGCTGGTGTGTGGGCGCCAGGGGGGGCGGTGGGGGGGGATGGAGGTTTTGACTGGTTTTATTATTTATGTATTTATTTAAGGCCGCAACCGTGGCCTATGCCACAGTCTCAGCAATGCCAGATCCGAACTGCATCTGGAAATGACACCTCAGCTCACAGCGATGCTGGATCCTCAACGCACTGAGCGGGGCAAGGGATCAAATCTGCTTCCCCGTGAATACTAGTAGAGTTTGGGCCATATGGGAACTCGGGTTTTTACCGGATTTACTTGACGCTTTTAAGGCAGGCTCTGTTAACGTTCTTTCTGGCACTTACTATCCGGGTCAACGTGGGCCCATTGCATAACCTCTTTGTGCCTTGGTCTCTCCTGTGTACAATAAATGAACAAAAAGCATGGCGTGTGCAGACTTTGTGGTGGCTTATGATACCCTGCTTACGTTCTAGAGTTGTGGCCGAGAGAATATGGGATGCCGTGGGGCCAGAGGTTTCCTGTTGAAACATAAGCTTTGCACGGAGAGGTCTGGCTTTGGGACAAAATGTGGAGCCAGGAAGAGAGAGGATGACACTGAGGCAAGAGGTCAAAGAGAGGATCCTATGGCATCACCGTAGGGATCTGTCCCCATCAGCTGCCTCCCAGTAGCAGATGGAGGTGAATGAGAAACAGAGGGCGTGGTTTCTCCTGGAGGGGGTGCTATAGCCTCAGGCTGTTCCAGGGCACCTCCTTAAGGTGGCAGCCCTCTCCGGAGGCTGCTTGAGAGGGCCTGTCGCCTGCTCTCACCTCCCCACCCCTCCCGTTCCCGTTCTGTGGTCCTCAGCTAACCCCCTGGCTACGCCAGTAGAGGGAACCACGTTGTTGGCAGTGACTGGGGGAAGTGCTGCAGATTATTTTGGGGGACTTTGGTCTAACTCTCCTCATTGATCAAAACCAATTTTTCCTCATTTAGTCAGATGACTTCCTTAAGAACATTCGTGTTTCTACAAATGAATACATTCGCATCATCTATTCCATTGTGAAGTCCCCACCTCCCCACACCTGCCCCACGCGCACCCACCCCTGTCCGCCTCCAGGAAGCCACACCGCTTCCGGGCTAGTTTGATCAAGACGAGTCAAAGCAAAACCATCTGCTTTCCTTGGACGGCTGATTCCAGCATGGATGTTGTAAAAGACCTGTCTTCCAGGTGGGCTCGCGATTGGTGGTGGTGGGGGAGGTCCTCCTTTGCAGAGATGAAAGGACTCAGCCTGCTACAGAATGCCTCCTCGCCAGCATCAAGCTTCCAGTGAATCGCATCAAAGTCCTCCCTGGCACTGCTGGCCCCTTCCAGCTGGGGGAAAACGGGCTCATTAGAGGCAGGAAGAGTACACTGTTTATAAGAGGCGGTGCTGATTTCCAAGCGTGGAGCTGCCATCTCCCCCTCACCTCGCGCTCCGGGCTCTGGAGAGCCCTCCGCTTGTCCGCATGGCTCCTTTGAAGGTGCGCAGCCTCCTGAAAAAGAGCGTCGTGACTGCCCCGCTCCCTCCCCGCTCTCCTTCCTCCTCTAATTAGGTTGTTACCAATTGAGCAATATCTGGGGCTTGGGTAGAGACTAGCAGGCAGACTGTCGGCAAAGACCTCTGCATAATTGTGTTGATTAAGAGGTACAAGCCTAGAAATGTTGTCTTCCTTCAAGATCAAGTCCCTGCGCTTGTGGGAACCTTGATTTTCTGGGCCAATTTGTTTGTGTTGGCCTAATTGCTCAGGAAGGGCATTTTTCACAGAAGTTTCAGCCTAGATGGTTTGGTGTAGTTCTGTAGCCCAGGGCCCAGGTCTCCCAGAGGGGAAGTGGGAGGAGGTCACCGGTCTGGTTGTCCATCCTGGAGATGGGTGGGAGAGGGAGTAGGGGGTTGGTGGTGGCAGGGGAGCCCTGTCCTTGAGTCAGTGTCTCAGGGTGGGGAAAGTCTGGTGCCAAGCTGGGATTTGATTGGAGGGACAAACTGGGTGGTATTTCTTCATGGCGAGATAATGAAAATGACCCCCAGGTTCCTGGGTTGGGACCTCCCCCGCTCTAAAAGCCATGGCCCTGCATGGTCCTGCAGAAAATTCAAAGAAAGGAAGAACTCTGGCTCCAAGACTATTTGGAGATTTTTTGATTTCATGTGGCTGACAGCAGTTGGTGCTCATTGATTATCTATCTATATGCCCTCTTGAATTTCCCAGGCTCCCTTGCAGTTGGGTCGGGGCCATGTGATTATGTCTGGCCAATAAACTTTGAGCTGAAATGACAGGTGTCACCATGGGGGTCAGGCGATCAAAAGCTGGTGTGCTTCCTCCAGCTTTCTTTTGGCCCCAGCCACAGAGAACTTGGAGACAAATATTCTAGACAAAGGTGGGCAGTCTGAGCCACACCTGATTTTTCGTAAGAAATAAATCTTGGCGTTCCTGTTGTCGCTCAGCAGGTTAAGAAACCTATAGAGTGTCTGTGAGGGTGCAGGTTTGATCCCTGGCCTCCCTTAGCGGGTTAAGGATCTGGCGTTGCTGCAAGTAGTGGCACAGGTCACAGATGCGGCTCAGATCCAGTGGTGATGTGGCTGTGACACAGGTCACAGCTGCCACTCCAATTGGACTCCTAACCTGAGAACTTCCATATGCCACAGGTATGGCTGTAAACAAAAAACAAAAAAACCCAAAAACAACAAAAAAGAAATCTTTATTGTGTTAGGCCTCTGAGATTTCATGGTTAAGACTTCCTGCAGCCTAGGATAGTCTGTCCTAAGATACTGCCCCACCAAACACTACCAGGACCAGGGAAATGGCCATCTCCTATCTGCCCTGAGAGATGTTCTGAGCATGGCTCAAGTAAGAAAGAAAAAACCCTTTCCCTAACTTGCCATGGTGCCTTTCACCTTTACCATGGATAAATTTATCCTGGCTCAGGCTTCTTCCTGGACAAATGTGAGAGGATGCCTGCTTGGGTTATGTGCCCACACCTCCACCAATCACAGAGCCTAGTGGGATTGGGGCCTTTTGATTGGCCAACCTGGGCTGGGTAGGTGGGGCCATGTGATTGACAGTCTCAACTGTTATGGTTGGGGCAGTCTTGGGAAAGAAAAAATTCTAAGTAGCTTGAAAATGTCTATTGCAAATGCTCTTCATGGGACCAACATGAGCCAGAGAGTTAGAATGGCCCAGATACTTCAAGAAGACCTTATTGTGAAGGCCCCAGGAAAGCTGTCTGGCCAGGTATGAAGAAGGTGTGTAAGGTGGGGTGGGGGGTGGGGAGGGTGAAACATGATCTAACTGACTTACCCTGTCTGCTTGTGGCTACAGAAGTGGAAGGAATGCTTCCTGAGAGAGGATTTCATTTGCTTTGATGGTTGAATGGCTTGAAAATGAGTGGCAGGAACCCTGGAATTGAAGGCACATCTGTAGTGGCCCTGGGTGCCAGGGATGGGAAGGGTGTGAGGCATTGTCTGGTGCTTTTGTGGGGATGATGGGGCGGTTCCACCCAGCTTTACCCCAAGAGCCGAGCCTCGTGACCTTTTCTCCCTGCAGGGCTTCTTCCTTCTCTTTCTCCACCACCTGGCTTCTGTTCACATGTCTCTTTGCACAAGGCCCATTGTGATTCCTTCAACTTGGTGGGAGCATCAGGCCAGAGTCTCCTGCCCTCTCAGCTGCCCTCCCACCATGGGCTCTGTGGCTTTAGGAGGAAATGGTCTGATGGGCCCAGCTTGGCTCAAGTGCCCACCTGCGGCCAGTCAGCCATGGATGTGGACCCGTGGCACTGCAGGCTGCCCCTGCGAGGGCTGTGAGTGTAGCCAGTTGTTGTAAAAGGGGCTCCAGAGAGGGGCCATTATTGGCATCCTTTGTGTAGACCAAATGTACGGCTTTGGACTCCATATCCTGGGCTTTGATAAATGGAGAGGAAGCTAAGACCTGGGCTCCAAAAAAAAAATGGAGTGTGAGACAGCTGAGCCTCTGACCCAGCCACACCCCATGTTGGCACAGGCAGCAGCTTTTTTAGTTCACTGACATCTTCGGGAGCCTAGAAGGGGCCCCCAGTGTCCCCTCAATGCTGGAGTGTTCTTGACGGAATGCCCTTGTCTCCCCAGGAGATTTCTGAGCAGACAGAGTTTAGCTCCTTTCTCAACTTGGCAAAGTTTTGGACAATAGTTACTTTGGACAATAGTTACTCCAGAGGCTAGAGTCTGCTGTCTTTGGTCACATATACTTTGCTTACCCTGTGGCATGTGTTCTATCCCTGGCCAGGGAACTTCCACATGCCATGGATGTGGCCAACAACAACAACAAAAACCAGAATCAAACTCACAGATTTCAAAATCAAACGTATGGTCACCCCTGAGGAAACCATGGTGGGAGGGATATTAGGAGGACGGGAATAGCGTATACACACTACTGTGCATAAAATAGTTAACTAACAGGACCTACTGTATAGCACAGGGAAATGTACTCAATAATCTGTAATAACCTATATGGGAAAAAAGAATAGATGTGTGTATAACTGATTTACTTTGCTGTACATCTGAAACTAATACAACATTGCAAGTCAGCTATACTCCTGTTTAAAAAAAACAAACTCAAATCTATTGTTTTAAAAGATAAATTTCCCTGGAGTCTCTGCTATAGACTTGGGATTGTGTTCTTTTTTTTTTGTTGTTGTTGTTGTTTTCTTGCTTTTTAGGACCACACGCATGGCATATAGAAGTTCCCAGGCTAGGGTTTTAATCAGAGCTGCAGCTGCCAGCCTGCACCACAGCCACAGCAATGCAGGATCTGAGCCATGTCTGTGAGCTACACACAGCTTGCAGTAACGCCAGATCCTAAACCCACTGAGTGAGGCCAGGGATCGAACCTTCATCCTCATGGATACTAATTAGGTTTGTAACCTGCTGAGTTACAACAGGAACTCTGAGATTGTGTCCTTAACCATGATGTCCTTTGGAGGGTGAAATTTGGATTTGGAGGAGGGCTGGGGAGAAAGGGAGAATGCCAGGATAGAAATCCACCGTGGTCTTCTAGTTCGAGAGGGCACAGAGATGATGTATGGGGAACTTGTGCAAAGGCATGGCTGGTGAGGAGGCAACTGGGCCCCGGCCAAGTGGCCAGTGACCCAAAACCCTGGGTCAAAGTATGACTGCTTGATAGGACACTGGCCCTTGTGGTCTTGGGAGGGCTAGTGGGTTGGGTGGCAGGAATGCAGGTGATGAGCGACCTGGGACTTCTGTAGGTGGCTGTCGGCCTTTGAAGCCCTGTCTAGATGTGACTGTGTGTGGCCCATGGTCAAGATTGCCTCCTGTGGTCAGGAGACCAATAGGAAGGATTCAAGGCTGGGCCAGTCTCAGGCCACCAGCATGTAATCACAGTGCTGGGGCAAGAAACTCAGAAGTTTTAGGTCAGACAATAGGCTGGTCTCTGAGGCCTGAGAGGGGCCAGGGTGGGGTGAGTGGGAGCAGGAGGGGATCTGGGCTCCATGGATTCAGGACTTGCTCCTGGAACTCTGAGTAGCAGTGGAGCCCAGCGATTATGGCTGAGCCACTAGGACCAGAGCAAAGTGGGGTGACGAGTATTGGCTTTATTCCAGCTCCGATAGGAGGCTGGGGCTACCTGAAACACCCATCCCAGCCAGGATGCTGCAGGGACCAGAAGCTGGAGGAGGATGAGGTAGAAGTGGGAGCCCCAGTGAGCCCAGCTGTGAAGCAGAGGGAGAAGGTGAACCGGAGATTGACGGCTGAAGAACAACTGAAAGTGGCAATTCCAGCAAAGACACAGGGCTTGTGCTGGGATGTCAGAGGTCAGGGCCAGCATTAAAAGTATCCCAGGGCACCTGGCATTAGGGGCAGACATACTTTCGCTCCTCCCAAACCACTGATGGTCTCAGCATCAACACCCACTTTCATCCATTGAATGTTGGTTATGAATGGTCACTGTGGACCATCGTTATGCCAAGAAAGCACTATATGTGTGTTAGGATTAACCCTGACATTGACCTAGAGACATAGGGAGTACCCCTTGTTTTGTGTGTTTGATGAGATACGCTAAGAGAGGTAAAGTCACCTACTCAGATCACACAGCTGATCACACACCTGGTGGTTGGTAGAACTGGGATTTGAATCTAAGACTGGCTGGCTCCAGAGCACAGGCTTTTAACTGATGCTCTCTGGCCCCAGCAGCCCCGTCTGTATTGCTCTTGCCCTTGGTCACAACTCTCCAGCCATGTTTCTTCTTTTTCCACTCAGTGACCACCTGAAAGGCTCTTCCATCCTAGGGCCTTGACACATGCCCTGCCTTAGCCTCCCACACTCCATCCCTCCCATCCTGTGGGTTCCAACCCAATGCTCCTTCCCTGTGGAAGTCTCAGCCCCAGTCTGACCCAGATCTCCTGGCTGTGACTTCTCAGAACATCCTCTCTTTTCCTTGGAGTTGTCTTTTTAGAGCCACACCCATGCCATATAGAAGTTTCCAGGCTCGGGGTTGAATCAGAGCTTCAGCTGCTGGCCTACGCCACAGCCACGGCAATGCTGGATCCTTAACCCACTGAGTGAGGCCAAGAGTTGAACCCTCATCCTCATGAATACTAGTTGGGTTCTTAACCTGCTGAGCCACAAAGGGAGCTCCTGTAATTACTCTTTCTTCCTTTCTTTCTTTCTTTCTTTCTTTCTTTCTTTCTTTCTTTCTTTCTTTCTTTCTTTCTTTCTTTCTTTCTTTCTTTCTTTCTTTCTTTCTTTCTTTCCTTTTTAGGGCCACACCTGTGGCATATGGAGGTTCCCAGGCTAGGGGTAGAATTGGAGCTGTAGCTGCCAGCCACAGCCACAGCAATGTGGGATCCAAGATGTATCTGTGACCTAAACCACAGCTCACAGCAACGCCGGATCCTTAACCCACTGAGTGAGGCCAGGGGTTGAACCTGCGTCCTGGATGCTAGTCAGATTTGATTCCACCCTACCACCACCACAGGAACTCCACATATCTTTATTTGTAGTTGTTTATCTCTTTCACCTGCAGGCTATGAAGTGTGGCGGGCAGGGATGGGGGCTTTAACTACACCTAGATCCCAGTACTGAGGGCGGAAGCCCCTTGCATATTTGTTCCCTCAGCTCTGGTACCCAGTTCTGCCCTTGCTGGCTCTGGGAGCCTCCCTGAAGCCCTGGCATCTCAGCTTCTTGCTCACAAGGGTCTTCTGCTGACCGGTGGGTCAGGCAGCAGCCCTGCAGCTCCAGGGCTTGGGAGAAGCAGACCTTTGAACTGTTGCGACAGCTTGCATTTCCTCTGGACTCCTTCCCTGGAGCAGAGGCCTGGGGCTTGGGCAGGCACATTCCCTCCCCCCCCCCCCAGGCCCCCCGTGTCTTGGAGACACAGATGCATTGGCCTGGCAAGAAAGAAACTGTGCTGACACTTTGCACCACGAAGGTCTCTGCCGGGCTCCGACAAGAGACACTAATGTTATTAAGTCAGTTTTTAAACTGGACAACATTCTTGACATTTTGGCTGAGATGCCTGAGCATGAAAAGCTTCTCCCCTCCTGTTGTGCATCTCCAAACAGTAACTCCAGAGCAATATGACTTGACTGAAGAGCCCGGGGCCGTTTGCTCATAATTCTAATAACCATCCAGAATGAGATCACTTCACATTCACCTTATTTCTTCCCTCATTCATCTTCCAGTCAGGTCATTAGCAACTCCCTGATTCTCCCCACAACCTCGACACTCTATTATTTATATATTATACACATTCCTCTGTAGAGTCCCTGGAAGATGGTGAAATAGCCACAGAGGATGGAGCTTTCTCCTCTGATGACAGCCTGGGAAATCATCTTTTCTTCGTCATCCATTGATCCATTTTAATCCATCGGAATTTGCAAACTTTCAACTAAAAATATTGCCACAGAGAGTTCCCTTGTGGCTCAGCGGTAATGATCCCAACTAGTAATCACGAGGACACCGCTTCTATCCCTGGCTCCACTCAGTGGGTTAAGGATCTGGTGTTGCCGTGAGCTGTGGTGTAGGTTGCAGTGCCACTTGGATCTGGAGTTGCTGTGGCTGTGGTGTAGGCAGCTGTAGCTCCCATTCAACCCCTAGCCTGGGAGCTTCCGTATGCCAAGGGTGTGGCCCTAAAAAGACAAAAACATTTTTATGTATATAGTGCTGCAGGGCTTCTTCCTGGGTTCCCGGTGAGCTTGGGACAGGTCAGGGGGGTGAGCTGGTGACCACAGCTTGGCAGGAGGGTGAAAGGCACAGTGCTACTCAGCTTCCTCTGAGGCCCTAATCAGGGCTGTTTGTTATTTTGTGGAAAGAGAGGTTTTCACTTGCTCCTATGAGCTTGGTTTGACAAGTTGGAAAATTTCCACTTAAAGATGACATTTATCTTTGCTGTTTGCTGGGATTTCCTGATGACAAAAGAAAGAGTTGCTTGTTGAAGACAATTCAAATCTTACAAAAATATATAATGTAGAAAGCAATTGTCTGGATGTTCCCGTGGTGGCTAGTGGAAACGAATCTGGCTAGTATCCATGAGGACACAGGTTCGATCCCTGGCCTTGATAAGTGAGTTAAAGATCTGGTGTTGCTGTGGCTGTGGTGTAGGCCAGCGGCTACAGCTCCAATTCGACCCCTAGCCTGGGAACTCCATATGCCACGGGGGTGGCCTTAAAAAGACAAAAAAAAAAAAAAAAAAGAAAGTGATTGTCCCTTATAATCCTTCCACTCCTAGAGATGACAGTACTCTGGGTTATACCTTAGATTTTTTTCCCATATGCATATACACACATAAGTAAGAATATATAATTGTTGGAGTTCCTGTTATGGCTCAGTGGGTTAAGAACCCGATTAGGATGTGATAAATTCATTTGAGTAATAAAAAAAAAGTGGGAAAAAAAAAACTCCATTAGTATCCATGAGGATTTGGGTTTTGAACGTTGGCCTTGATCAGTGGATTAAGGATCCCGCATCACCACAAGCTGTGGTGTAGGGGTCTCAGATGTGCCTGGGATCTGGCGTTGCTATGGCTGTGGTGTAGGCCAGTGGCTATGGCTCTGATTCTACCCCTAGCTTGGGAAATTCCATATGTTACAGGTGTGGCCCTAAAAAGACAAAAAAAAAAAAAAAGAAAGAAAGAAAGAAAGAAAAAGAAAAGAAAAAAGAATATATAGTTGCACACAATTATTTATTTATTTATTTTTTGTTTTTGTTTTTGTTTTTTTGTTTTTTTGCTATTTCTTGGGCCGCTCCCTCTGCATATGGAGGTTCCCAGGCTAGGGGTCCATCGGAGCTGTAGCCACCAGCCTACGCCAGAGCCACAGCAACATGATGCACACAATTATTTTGTTATGTAAAAACGTGTACCACAGACTTTCTGGATCCATGCTTCATTTCTGATGACTCAGTTTCACTAAATTCTTGGGGCTAAGAGCTGGGATTAAGGTTGAGAATTAGGGAAGCATGCCCGTCACCCACGACCCACTATGCAGGTGAAAAAGGAGATGAAATATTAATGGCTTTTATTTTGTGTGTTAACTTATTTTCCTCGGCATGCAGAAGTTTCTAGGCCAGGGATTGAACCTGAGCCACAGCCGTGACAATGCCAAATCCTTAAACACTAGGCCACCAGGGAACTCCTGGCTTGTGTTTCGGCCCATGTCAAAATATCCTTTTGTCCAGAGGCCAAATCAGAAATGCCTCATCTCCTGCTGGCCCCTTCTGTCTCCCATGGGTGCCACCCTTACTCCATGCTTCTTTCTCCATATGGGGAATTTTGGCTTCCAATCTCAAGGTCCACCAGTATCAAAATGTCACCTCTTTCAGGGAGGTCCCTTGGATCCCCCCACCTAGACCCAGCTGTCAGCTTCTGAAGTCCAGGAAAAGACAAAACAGGAAGAGCAAGGTGCCTCTTGAGATTTAGCACCACGCTACAATTTCCTGAGTTCCACCTCTTTCCTTTGAGATTTTATCCTCTGCTGCGTGCTTGTGTGGTCTGCATGCTTATGTAATCAACCCCCACCCCATGCATATGCTGAAATCCTAAACCCCACAATGCGATGGCATTAGGAGGTGGGGCCTTGGGAAGTGATCATGCCATGAGATTGGCTCAGGATGGGACTCTTGTCTTATAAAACGAGGCCTGTCGCCCTGAATCACTTTGCTGTACACCTGAAACTAACACAACGTTGTAGATATATTTCAATAAAAATTAGAAAAAGAATAAAATAAGCCCTGAGAGAGACCCTCTCCCCTTCCACTGTGGGAGGATGCAGGGAGAAGATGCTGGCTATGAACCCCTATACTGGTGCCTTGATCTTGGACTTCCAGACTCCAGAACGGTGAGAAGATGAATTTCTGTTGTTTATAAGCCACCCCATCTGTGGTATTTTCTTATGGTGCCCCAACAGAGTAAGACAGTCCCCCAAACAATGCGATAAATACTTTTGTTTCCAAGGAACTTCAAAGTCGCATTTTCAAAGAGTCTTCCTTAATATGCGTTAAGATGAATGGCATTTGGTTTTGGCTGCAAGGACCAGATTTTTCACCTCTACATTTTAGTCCATGCATCGAGATATTAATTTAATACATCGAGGGGCAGAACAGACGAGCCCGGCCAGCAGTATCTCCGGGAGAGAAAAGTATTAACTGCAACAAAATAAGACAAATGGTGTGTGGATCCGTACGTTTATGAAGTGCAGAGACTAACGATTGTGGTAGCCCATCCTCTTCTCATAATGCGTTACTCAAGTGGGAGACATTTGTTGTCAGCATTTCACAGCATCAGACCACAAGCAGGTAGTTCCAAGTAGCAGAAAGGGCTCTTGAGTCCGTTTGGCAAGTTAGTGACTCTCTCTGAGCCTCAGTTTTCTTGTTGGTTTGATGGAGAATAGAGGCTGCTCTGCCTCCTTCTCAGGGTTCTTGTGGAAGTCGAGCCGAGTAAGAAAGGTCACGGGTGTGTATGGGAGATATCTGTCCTCTGGGATTGCCTAGTTGCCAAATACTCTTCCTATTTGGGAGGCGAGTGGGAGGGAAAGTCCTGCCTCCCCTGTAAGAAGGGAAGGGGCCCAGGTACCCATGTGCGTGGGCATGTGGTCCATGCTTGGCCAAACCAGTGCCCTGGCTCAGTGTGGTGGTTCTTAGAGTGAGTGATGCCTAGAGGTAGGAAACAGATCAGAACACATCCTGGGAGTTCCCTGGTGGCCTAGCGGGTTAAGGATCTGGCATTGTCACTGCTGTGGCAAGTGTTCCATCTCTGGCCAGGGAAATTGTGCATACTGCAGGCGCAGCCAAAAAAAAAAAAAACAGGGAGGGGAGGAGAAGAAGAAGCCATCCTGGTGGCCATGGGGCTAGCAGGTGACAGGGCTCCAGGAGGGGCTGTGGTGTGTTCTGCCTGGACACCTGGCTTCCTGGGCTTCTCTCTGCTTTTGAGCCTGCTTCTCCCCATCAGTGCTGTGAGCTACCAGACGGTCTTCCTCTGCTGCTTATGTCACCTCCAGTTGGCTTCAGTCATTTTCAGTGAAGAGTCCTCCGTGAGCTGTGCCCCTGTGAAGGATTTCTGTGTGGGATGTGGCGGTTCTCCTCCCTGGAGGGCTAAAAAAATACGGATGCCTGGGCCCTGCCCCCCAAGATTCCAAAGCAGCCAATCAAGGGGAGTTTTGACTTAGGTGGTTCTTCAAGTTGAACGGGACTCAGAAGGCACAGTCCTGATCCTGCCTCATAATCTATCCTGGGCACAAAGGCAGTGCCTTTTAGAAAACAGGCACGGGGAGTTCGTGTTGTGGCTCAGCGGTTAAAGAACCCGACTAGCATCCATGAGGACTCGGGTTTGATTCCTGGCCTCGTTCAGTGGGTTAAGGATCTGGCATTGCCATGAGGTGTGGTATGGGTTGCAGACATGGCTTGGATCCCATGTTGCGGCGGCTGTGGCATAGGCCGGCAGCTGCAGCTCCGATGTGACCCCTAGCCTGGGAACCTCCATATGCCATGAATGCAGCCTTAAAGAAGCAAAAGACAAAAAAAAAAGGGGGCACAGGTGTGTCCATTATCTCCCTCATTTGCTTGTCCCTCAATTCCTCCGGCTAGTTAACCTGCCGTGTGGAGACAGCTTATGCACAGGGAGAATCACTGCAGCACTGTGTGTAATTTAATGAGATGGAGACACCCCTGATTTGTCCCAAACAGGCTAATGGTTACATAAGCCATGGCTCAGCTACATGAAGGAATATTATGCAACTGCTAAAAGGGATGTTTGGGAAGAGGTCTTTAGGACCATGAGGAAATATTTATTAAGTTAAATCTGCATCAAGAAAAAGACACAAGAAAACCTGCCAAAATAGTTATAGTGCAGTGCAAATTAAAAAAACAAACAAACAAACCCAAATGCAGCTTTCTTCTCAATTCAGTCAAACTGGTTTGTGTGTGTAGAGGATTTCCATTGAGGTAGTTACGGGGACAGAGTTCCCTTGTGGCACAGTGGGTTAAGTATCTGGCATGTCACTGCAGCGGCTTGGGTTGCTGCTATGTCCCTGGCCTGGGAATTTCCATATGCTGTAGGCACAGACCAAAAAACGGGGGGGGGGGGTTACTCATTATGGGGAAAGGTTGACTGAAAGGGGAGTGGCAATTTTGAGGCCAAACATAATAAAGTGTGAAATAGTCACAAGCGAAATACTTCCCTCTGGCTTTCTGCCTCCCTCGGGGTGACAGCATGGCTTGCTGTGAAGGTTGAAAGGCCAGCCTTGCCCTGAACTCTGAGAATGTCAGGCTCTACAACAGGATCTGGTTACTTTACGATTTCCCTCTGTAACTTTTTTATCAAAATGAAACCCATGTTTGAAATGAACTGTTTTCCAGCTGGAAATAATACGGATCAAGGAAATACTGAGAAATTCTTAGGGAAAGTGTAATATCTCTATTCATTAAGAAATTATATGTTTCTAGTCTTAACTCTTTTTTAAAAATTGCCATAAATAGGTAGAAAGGATTCATGTATGAGTTCGTTCATTGAATCCTCATTCATGCAGTGTGTTTCCTGAGAACAGAGCTGCTAACACCCTTCGTTCACTTACGTCGCTTCCCAACGTCAGAGCTTCTTGTTCAGGTTCAGTTTAGCTCCCAGAGGCTTTGGGACTTTGGTCTTCTCCCAAGTGTCCCAGAGGTTTTTTGTCCATTGAAGGCTTTTTATCCTCTCTTCTCCTGGTGCTTAGCTGCAACAGCAGCTAAAGTGTCATCCTCCCAGAAGCCCTGGGCACACATTCCTGCCCATCTACCCTTGGTCTGTGTGGGGGCATGGGGCAAGTTCTGCCACCCCCTCCCCCACTCTTTCAGGTCTGTACATTAGGTGGGTTCTAAAGAATAGGGAGTTCTTGGAGTTCTTGTAGCGGCGCAGCAGAAACGAACCCCACTAGTATCCATGAGGATGTGGGTTCGATCCCTGGCCTCTATCACTGGGTCAAGGATCTGGTGTTGCCATGAGCTGTGGTGTAGGTCGCAGATGTGGCTCAGATCTGGCGTTGCTGTGGTTGTGGTGTAGGCTGGCAGCTGTAGATCTGATGCGACCCCTAGCCTGGGAACTTTCCTATGCTGTAGGTGCGGCCCTAAAAAGCAAAAAAAAAAAAAAGGGGGGGGGTCTGTTGTGTTGCATTTCAGTCTATTCCAGTTCAGCCCTTTAAACACAAATGTTACAAAAAAGATGGAAATATCGTCATTTGGTACAACATGGGTGAATCTTGACAGTTCTATGATAAATGTAATAAGTCAGACAAATACCGCATGATCTCTCACTTATATGCAGAATCTAATAAACAAACAAATACCAGCAACAACAAAACCAAACCAAAACAAACTCATGGGTAAGAAGTCAGATCTGTAGTTACCAGAGGCAGAGGGTGGGGGTTAGGGGAATTAGAGGAAGGGGGTCAAAAGATGCAATCTTCCTGTTATAAGGCGAGTAAGTACTGGGAATTTTAAGGTACAATGTGGCGACTGTAGTCAGCTCTGCTGGATGACATATTTGAAAGTTGTTAAGAGAGTATATCCTAAGGATTCTCATTGCAAGAAAAAAACCTTTTTTTTTGGTATCCTTTTTTTTGTCTTTTTAGGCCCCACCCACGGCATATGGAAGTTCCCAGGCTAGGGATTGAATCAGAGCCTCAGCTGCCCCCCCATGCCACAGCCACAGCAACAGTGGATCTGAGCCACATCTGCCACCTCTACTGCAGTTTCTGGCAATGCTGGATCCTTAACCTACTGAGCAAGGCCAGGGATCGAACCTGCACCCTCACGGACACTAGTCAGGTTCTTAACCCTCTGAGCCACAATGGGAATTCCTTTTTTTTGGTATCTTAATGAGATGATGAAAGTTAACTAAACTTGCTGTGCAATCATTTCCTATTTTAGAGGTAAATCAAATTCTTAGGCTTTATACCTTAAACATATCTCATGCTGTATGTCAGTTATAGCTCAATAAAACTGAAAAAAAATGTAGGTTTGGAGGCAAGATAAACACAAAGTAGCCCAATTCTAGGAAACCCTCCCGAGGACATTGTATTGTATCATCCCTCTCCCCCCTGCCCTCCCCTCCCTGCCAGCTTGCTGTTGCCACTCCTGGTGGGTGGTTGTCATTCAGTCATTCTTTATTTTTTCCACACACCTACCCTTTCTTTTTTTTTTAGGGACGCACCTTCTGCATTTGGAGTTTCCCAGGCTAGGGGTTGAATCGGAGCTACAGCTGCCGGCCACAGCCACAGCCACAGCAGCGCAGGATCCAAGCCACGTCTGCGACCTACACCACAGCTCGCAGCAATGCTGGATCCTTAACCCACTGAGCGAGGCCAGGGATTGAACCCGTAACCTCATGGTTCCTGGTCAGATTTGTTTCTGCTGCACCATGACGGGAACTCCAAAAGACTTGTTTATCCTTCAAACCCCAACTCATGTAACAAATCATGGAGAAACTCCCCCACTTCATTCGCTCTTTCACTCACTCATTCGTTCAGCTCTTTAGAGGGTGGCCATTATATGCCAGGCATGGTGCCAGACATGTGATGTAAAGCCAGTATGGTACCTGTTCTCATAGAGCTTCAAGCCGAGGGGATTATACATTGTGGTAAGCAGTTGGAAGAAGCTGAAATTGGGGTGCTCTCAGAGAGGGTCACTAGGGCTCCTCTCTCAGAATGTTGTGACAGCTGCAAGGTATCAACCCCTACTGGGTGCCAGCCTCTCATCCTGAGGGGATGGGCTGACCATACGTACAGTGGGAACCACCTGGCTCTTTGTGTTAGGCTAGTTCCGTCACTTCTGGCTGTGACAATACAATCCTTCACTGGCTACATTCTGGGAGATCCTGCCCAGATCACAGGGATCTTCTTGAATTGCTCCTGGCTACAAAACCCATCCTTGGCGACAAAACCCATCCTTGGCGACAAAACCCCACTGTGTGTCTGTACCATGTGGCTTCTTCCTCAGCCATGATCGGATGTATTAGAACAGATACCCGACCCATGTTTGGTGATTCAGACTCTTTCTCCTCAGAATCTGAGGCTCAAAGATTCAAGCCCAGGCTGGAATGGTCTTTAAAATAAGCCAGTGGGAACATGGGAGCAAGAGATGGCCATGTCCTTCCGCCTTGTGATCTGAGAAGCAGACGTGCTGCAGAGCACAGAAATGAGTTACAGACCAACGTCTTGTGCCCTCGAGTCTGGCAAACCAACCTGGAGCCTTTGAATGAATTCCTCTTGGCTGCCTCAGCTGAGCTTAGGTTGGTCCTTCTTTCTTGCAGCTTATGAATCCCAACTGCAAATCCAAGCTGTAGAAACAGCCAATCATCAATGCAGGCAAGGGGAAGAAAAATCAGTCACCTCAGCAAGGGCTTGGATGGAGCCACTCAAGACACATCAATCAATGGATGGGATTGGTGGCTTCTTGGCTGACCTTGAGCTGTTTCATGGGTAGTTCTGGCATCTTGTGCGCCCCACGTCTCCTCCAAAGTGAGACTGTCCAGAGAGCTGTTAACAAACCCATTTGTCTGTCCAGTTCTAATGGTTAGTACCTGCCTATATATCTCCCGTGTTCACCTTGGTGGAACCTTCTGGTTTGGGGGAGGAAGGGTTACCTCTGCAGGGTATATACGGTCTTGGTCTAAATCCTATAGGGATATTGGCATTCTGTAGATGCCTTGTTTGCCAGGCCAGATTTGTCTTTTCCAGTTTCTTTCCTTTTTAAAAAACAAACAAAAAAATTCCCCTCCTGTATCACAAAGAAAATGTTTTTATTGTTGTTGTTTTTCTGATTGGATTTTTAATGGACTTTCAGGATGAAAATTAGCTGCTTTTGACTTTTGGGATTTACTCTCCTCTTGGGTTAATTTTAGCTAGTTGGTGGCAAAACAAGTCTCTTAGAAATCACACTTCTTTCCACAGCCTCGAAAAATAAATGAAAAAAGAGATCCTATTTAAGTGACCGTGTTATTTTTCCTACTTGATTTGCACAGCCTTAGTCTTCCACTTTCGTCCATACAAACCTAACACAAAGGTCACAAAAATCCCTTGACTTATTTAAATGTGGTAAGAGCATCATTGATGCAAACATGGGGTTAACCCAAATATTTCATAGTTTGGAGGTTTTCAACTAATAAGAGGAATCAAGCAATGTATTTGGGGAAAGATTAAGGTCACTGGCCCTCATTTGAGTTGATTGGTCTCTTGAAATGAGATGCTAATTGTGAAATTGATAGGCAGCTTTCCATTTGATTTTACCCCCAATAGTTTATGTTTATAATTAAAATAATAAAAATGGAAAATGTCCAGTTCCATCAGCATAATCTCCCATCTATTCTCAAGCAGTGTAACTGAAGTGAGATGCATCTATGCGTGTAAGTTGAAAATTCCTTTTACTTTGCCTCTGCTGGCTGGAGGGAAGGGGAGGAATAAATTGCTTAGAATTTAGATATGTTGACATCTCTTCAAAAACCAGAGAGGAACAACCACAATGTTAGCATAAAAAGAAAAGCCCCCAAATGAACTACAGCCACTTTTATAGAAAAAACAGAAAATTCCTATTGTTTGCAATTAAAGTTATGACATGATTCATCCATGCAAGCAATACTTACTGGGTACCAACTCTGTGCCAGACACAGTTGTAGGCACTAGGAATACAGAGATGAATATGAAAGCTGGGTCCCAGATCTTAGGGAGCTTACTTACATTCTGTCAGGGGAGGATTTTAATTAGGGGCTGGTGTGACCTGATCCTGTTTCTAGTGGCTGCTCACCCTGACTGCTCTGTAGAGAAGGCATTGAAGGGGAGCATGAGTATAGCAAGAAGACTAGTTAGGAGACCCTTGCAGTGGTCCGGATGAGAGATGACAATCATTTAGACAAGGTGGTGACAGTGATGAAGGCAAGAAGTGATGGACTTATTCTGTTTTGGAATTAGAGTAGAAAGAACTTGCTGACAGGTGAGATGTGGCGGGGGTGGGTGGAGGGGAAGAATAGAGAAGAATAGACATTTTCCACCTACCTGAATAGATGGTGATGCCATGCTGCAGGTGGGAAGACTTGGGAGGAATTAGATGCTCCATGTTGACTATCTTGGTTATGGGATGCATCCAAGTTGATTGACAGGTTCCTAGTGACCTGGTCTCCAGACGGGTCTGGGGAGCTCAGTCCTTGATAAGGCCTTTCCCCCAACGACAAGGGAGGCAAACTCATCCTAGCTGTGGGGAGAACTAGAAAATGATTTTTCTTCGGTTTTTTTTTTTTTTGGCTGCCCAATGGCATACACAGTTCCCAGGTGAGGGATCAGATCTCAGCCGCAGCTGTGACCTAAGCCTGCATCCCAGTGCTCCCAGGATGCCTCCAATCCTCACTTGTGCCACAGCAGGAACTCCTAGAAAATGATTTGCATGACAAGTTAGAGTGGAAAAAAAATCTTGGCCAGTAAGTACATTGGGAAGACCTAAAAAAATGATTTCATTGAGGACAAATGAAAGATTCTAAACCTAAAGACAGAACAGAGATGGAGAGGTGGTGAGGGAGACACGGCTACTTTGCATTATAAAAGGACGGGTTTGGGGAAGAGTAAACTTCACAGGAGCTGAATATGAAGAGGATGACAAAATGCTGAAGAGGATGACAAAATGCATGTGTCCTTGGGCTGCCTCCATAGTGGAAAGAGTCCTGACTTGGGAGTCAGACAAATCTGAGTTCTAATTCAGATGCCATCACTTACGAGCTCTGTGTTCAGGCATGTGATAATGTCCTTGTACACATACTTTGAAAAAGTATGGAAATTCCTGGGCAAGGGTCGAATCAGAGCAGCAGATGGCAACATCAGGGCAGATACAACACAGCCATGGCAACGCCAGATCCGAGCTGCCTCTTCGACCTTCAATGCCGGATCCTTAACCCACTAAGCAAGGCCAGGGATGGAATCCATCTTCATGGACACCATGTCAATTTCTTAACCTACTGAGCCAAAATAACAACTCCAATACTTTGAAAAATTTTTGTCTCCCCGCAACACTGAAGTTGTTAAGTAAAAACTAATTTGTTTTCCCATTTTGTGTTGAGCAAGAATATATCAAACTGCAGCTTGAAATGTCAGGTCAGCTTGAGAGAGTGTGACCACATGAATTGAAATAATTGCAGCCAAAAGCAAAGGCAGCTTTCTTTAGGCATAGGTCTTATCTTGCATGAATGGGTCATTTCAGCTGTGATTTTTAAAACCTTGAGACAGCTTTTGTACCCTTGAGGCTGGCTTCTCAGATGCCAGAGTGGGGACCAATGGGTCATTTCTCAGGAGTCTCCCAGGTGATAAACTCAGGGATGTCCAGTAACCTTGACTATATCTGTGATTGAGAAGGGATCAAAGGAAACGGAGGTCTGGTCCTTCTAAGAATTAAAAGACCTTCACGGCAAAGGCAACAGAAACAAAAATAAAGTGAGACCATGTCAAACTAAAATGCTTCACACAGCAGAGGAAACGATCCACAAAATGAAAAGACAACCTACAGGATGGGAGAAAATATTTGCAAATCATAAAAGTCTTATAAGGGGTTAATATCCAAACTATATAAAGAACTCACATGACTCAATAGCAGCTCCGCCCCAACAATCTGATTAAAAACTTGGCAGAGGAACTGAATAGACATTTTTTCAAAGAAGGTATAAAAATGGCCAACAAGTACATGAAAAGGTGCTCAATATCACTAATCATCAGGGAAATGCAAACCCAAACCACAATGAAATGTCACCATGCACTTGTTGGAATGGCTGACATCAAAAAGACAAAAGATAACAAGTGTCGGCCAGAATGTAGAGGAAGGGCATCCTGGGTGCTGTTGGTGGAAGTGGAACTTGGTGCAGCTACTGTAGAAAACTATAGAATTTCCTCAAAAATTTAAAAATAAAACTACTATATGATCCAAAGATTGCGTTCCTGGGTGTACATCCAAAGGCAATGAAAATAGGCCATCAAAGAGTTTTCTGCACTCCTGTGTTCATTGCAGCGTTATTCATAAAAGCCAAGATATGGGAACAGCTAAGGTGTCCATCAATAGATGATGGATAAAGAAGATGTGATATATATTTTGGGTGTGGGTGTGTATGTGTGTGTGTAAAATTATTCAGCCATGAGAAAGAAGGGAATTCTACTATCTGGGACATAGATGGACCTTGAGGACATTCTGCTAAGGGAATAAGCCAGATAGAAAAAGGCAAATATTGCATGGTATTGATAATGTTGTGCTGAATAATTGAAATTGGGTAAGAGAGTGGACCTTAACTGTTTACACACATGTGCACACACACGCAAAAGAGCTAAGTATGTGAGATGGTAGGTGTGTTCATGACCTAGATGAGGGGAATCCTTTCAAAAAGTATATGGGTATCAAGTCACCACAATGTACACTTTAAATATCCTACAATTTTATATGCTGATTTTACTTCAATGAAGCTCAAATTAGAAAAAAAAAAAAGACCACATTTTAGGAAGAGGTATGCAATGCTTTCCATGTCCACATTCTAGGAATGCCTTTAGCGAAGAATATTGCTCATCCTTCCATACCTATCCATTTTTACATCCTGTTAGGAATAGGGAGATATTTTTTGTTGTGGGAACGCTCTTGGATGATGTTTGTGTGATGTTACAGCATCGAAACCTAATTCCAAATCCAGCTGTTTGGTCCACAGGATGCCAACTAGTGCTTGATACTTTTTTCACCGCTGGATTTTCTGGCTGGCTGGCCCCTGCATGGACACAGGCCATGATGAATCGGCCACATTTCCCTAGGTGGGTACTGTAGACCACTGCTTCTTGAGCTTTGCCGGGCACATCAACCACCGGGGCATCTTGTTAACATGCACACTCTGATCTGGCACGTCTAGGTGGGGTCCCAGGTTTTGCATTTCTAACTGGCCTCCAGGGGATGCCTGATCTTGCTGGTCTGGGAATCACGCTGAGCAGCAACGTTGTAGAACCCTAGCCTCTTAAGCGAGCAGGACCCTATGAGGCTTTCCCAGGGTAGACCGCCACTCATGTCCCCTGCCTGCGTTTTTTCCATAGAAGACCTCTAGTCAAAGAATCAGTTCAATCGGAGAAGTGAGAAAACGCAGAGAAAAAAAAAAACCAGTCAAGCAAGACATAATAATAATAATTTAGCCATTCAATGATATTATATACCAACAATATTATAGAACAACTATAGACAATATTCTGAGCCATGTCCTTGGAGCTGTTTTGCAGGCACTGAGGCCCCTGCCAGGTGGAAGAATTTAACTGTATGCTGCCCATAGGCGCATAAGCCCCAGACGGGTTGCAACCGGAAGGTTGATGACATTGACTCCCAATGACCTCACCACCAGCCAATCAGGAAAATGTCCATGAGCTAAGCATGCCCTGTGCTTTGAACACTGTAAGATTGCTCACTACCCCCTCCTGAGGGGCACCATCCTTGAGGCACTAGCTTGCTGTGTTCCCTCTTTGCCTGGCAATTAAAACTACATTTTCTGTCTCCTCCAACTGTCTCTGTTCTATTTGGCATCAGTGTACAGAGGTAACTGATATTTTGGCAACAGTCTGTTAGTGGAACACAAGTAGCTCAAGAAAAAAGAAAGGGGGTGGCCTATGTACAGATAGTTTTGGGGAGAACTATACACTCTATCCTCTCTTATAGATTCAAATTATGGCTTATTCACATCTTAAAGGATTGCAGAAGTCCTGGAGTTAGGAAAGAAACTGTTTTTTTTTTTTTTTGTCTTTTTGTCTTTTTAGAGCCGTACCTGTGGCACATGGAGGTTCCCAGGCTAGGGGTCTAATCGGAGCTACAGCTGCCGGCCTACGCCAGAGCCACAGCAACACGGGATCCGAACCACGTCTGCGACCTACACCACAGCTCATGGCGACGCCAGATCCTTAATCTACTGAGCGAGGCCAGGGATCAATCCTACAACTTCATGGTTCCCAGTTGGATTTGTTTCTGCTGCGCCAAGACGGTAACTCCTGTTTACTTGTTTTATTCAAGGTTAAATTCGTTTGATTACAAAACTTTTTTTTTTTAATGAAATATATTAACATTCAGTAGAATTAGTGTTTTTGCTTTTTTTGTTTTTTGTTTTTTTTGGTCTTTTCAGGGCCGCACCCTCTGCATATGGAAGTTCCCAGGCTAGGGGTTGAATCAGAGCCTTAGCTGCCAGCCTACACCACAACCACGGCAACACCAGATCTGAGCCACATCCAAGACCTATACCGCCGCTCACAGTGAACGAGGCCAGGGATCAAACCCTCATCCTTGTGGATACTAGACAGGTCAGAACTGCTAAGCCACAATGGGAACTCTGAATTAGTGTTCTTTGTACCAAATTTTGGAAAACATTTTGAGGCCCCAGGGACACAGATTGTCCTGCACATGTTGATCCTAAACAGTAACAAGGCAGTCACCCAGGAAAATGCTCCACCATGGGATAATTAGGAATAGAGAAATCGAGCGGAAACCCGAGTTTGAATCTTGGCTTCTCACTTAGAGCTGTGTGACTGTGGGTCAGCCCGACAACTACTCTGGGCCTCGAGGAGACTGTGAGTGGATGCCGCTATTATAGTTGCCTGGGTTGGCAAGACAGATGATGTTGGGCAGCTTGGCCAGAGTGAAAAGTGCTCAGGCCAGAGAAAAGGTGAAAGAACAGTAAGACAGGAAGGAAAGGAAGTCTGAGCATGAAGGGCCCCTGGATATGGTCTGATGCAGAACCCTCATGTTATAGATGGGGAACAGGTCCCCCAGTGGAAATAATTCACCCAAGGTCAGAAGCAGAGATCAGGCCAGGTCCTGCAGCTCTGACCTGAGTCCCCTGCATCCTCTATCCCATCATGCCAGCACGACTTCAGGTTAACCCCTTCAGTTTCCTTGTAAGGAACCACCTTTGTATCAACGTTTCCACCTTTGGGAGGAAAACCTTGTTTTTGTGGGCAAAGGAGAATCATTATTCTTCTCTCAGCACTGAGTGTTTGCAGCTGCGGCCCAGAGGGGGCGGAAATAAAGATAAAGATTCCGCCTGTCAGCACCTTTCCCCCTGAGGAGCCAGGTGGGGGCCCTCGTGGCAGGTGGATTAGAATCTTTGGCTGACCAGGGCCATGGAGAAAGTGGTGGGGACACCTCCAGAAAGGCAGTGGGGTCTGCAGGACCAGGTGCAGCCTGTGAGGGCCCCTGCAGAGCCTGGGACAATTTACACTGTAGAGACCAGGGGCCCCAGGGCTCTGTTCCATGGTGAGGGATGAGGCTGGAGGGTGGGGGGGGGGGGCTGCATGCAAAAAAAAAAAAAATGACAAGACGTATGGGACTTCAAGGCCCCTTCTAGGAAATAGAACTCAAAGCCTCTGGCCAAGACAGGAATTACCAGACCCTCATCATCACCCCACCTATCTCATTGTAATGCTCCTTCTCCCACCTTGAGCCCCCTGGCCCACTCTTTCCTACCCCTACTAGGAAAGGTATGTGGCCCACCCCTTACCCTGCCCTCAACCAACCAGCAAGTGTATCATAAGCCCCCTCTTCCCCCAATCAATCAGCCGGTTAGCAGGTATATCACAAGACCTCTCCCCTCCCTGGGCTATAAAAACAGACACGACCACATGCACAGGCTCGGCTCTTCCTGATGATCAGGAAGTCATCCCACTGTGATGGCAGTGTCTCTTATCTCAATAAACTCCTCTTTCTCTTCACCCTGCTACAAGTCTGGGAATTCTTCTTTTGACCCTGGTGCATGGGCCATGACAAGAAGTCAACAAATGGCTCACATTTTACAGTTGCTCAAGATTTTCCATCAGCTTTCTACTTTGAGTCTCAGAGCATACTGGAAGATGTTTTTCATTGTTGGTGTTCCTACTTGAGGGTGACAAAAAGACCCAGGGAGCAGATGGCTGGTCCCAGGGAGACCCATGGGGAGGCAGGAACTTGATGGCCGTCTCCAAACGACTCAGATGGTCTGACAGTGGAGGGCTGTTACCTCCTAAGTGGTTTCCTGAAAAGACATTTATTCCTTATCCCTCTCACTTCCGGTGGTGGTGGTGGTGGCAGTGGGTGGGGAGGGCGTGCTGGGCAGAACCCTGGGGGCAGGATGAGCTGCTCCATCGCCAACATCCTTTTTGACTGAAACAAATATCTATGACCTAAAAGTTGAGAGTTCACTTTTATTTGGGGCAAAATGAGGACGAAAGCCTGGGAGGCAGCATTTCAGATAGCTCTGAAATACTGCTCCAAAGAATGGGGGATGTCAGTATAAAGGTGATTTTGGTGAAAGGGGAGGTACCTGCAGCCATGCACATATTTAACAGAAGTTTGCTGTTCCTCCTGTGAAGGTTTCTACGAGTCACAAGGAGCAGATGTCACCATGAAGGATTTTGGTGCTTTTCAAGATACGAGGAGATACACGAATTGGGCTCATAACAAGTTCTCCTGAAAATGTCTAACTATCTGAAGACCTGTTCTGCCAGGTTTCCCAGAGCACAGGAGCCTCACTCCTGGTCTCCACCCTGAGCTCCTTTTAGGGGATATTGAAGGTCAGCAGTTGCAGTGGCTCATGGTTCAATCCATGCAGAGGCCAATGGCAAGTGCTGGTCTCCAGTTCACATCCTCATCACTTAACGCTCCCATGGCAGGGAGCTTAGCAAGTTCTTTCACATGTCCTTTCTCCTTTCTTCCTTATGATGGCCTGTGAGTGGACAGGGCAGGGTTGTGACTCTTCTTTTTACAGCTAAGAGGACTCAGGCTTAGAGCTGGCAATGATCGCTCCATAGCAAGTTTGCAGGGGAGCTGGCCCTCGAACGCAGGGCTCCGGGTTGGTCCAAGACCCGCCAGGAGCTGGACTAGAGGTCACCTGCCTGGCCCGAATGCCTCTGCTACTGCCACATCCAGGAAAAACCGTGTCCCTGCAACAGCTGTGCCAAATGGGAGGAAGCGTGAGTTTTAAGAATCCTGCTGCAGCCCAGGGCTCAGCCTGACCAACAGTCAACCTTCGTGTGTTTGTGTGTGTGTGTGTGTGTGTGTGTGTGTGTGTGTAGGGGTGGGCAGAAAGAGCCCTGGGCTCTGTGCCCAGTCCCAGCATTTCCCAAGAGGGAAGCTGGCCTCCAGGCAGAAAGCCAGGAGCCTCCCTCATCGCTCCAGCAAATGGGTCCTGGAGGAGTTGTCCCCCCTCCCTGCTGCTGATGGCTAGCGTGGGGGCGAGGAGAAAGGGCACGCTGTGTCCCTCGAGGGCCCCCACCGAATCCAGGAGGAAGCCCGCGTATTTGTCTTATTTCCTGTGCACCATTTGGACTTATTTTCCTGGTCCAAAGAAAGCGCTTCAGTGTAAACTAAGGCTCCGTTCTAGGGGGCCTGTTGGCTCCCGGGAGTCTGTAATTGGGGCATTGAAAGGATACGAAAAAGAAAAAAAGCCCACAGAGGAGTGGATGATCTTTTATACTTAAAGTTCCCCCCTCTATAAAAGCGACATATTACAAACCTCTTTCTCCTCTCGAACATTTCTTGCTAAGTGCATTCTGATGCCACATTGAAACGCAAAATAGCTGGAATCAAGCAGGCACCGAAGGCTATTTATATGCTAATCTCTATTTCCCAAGCTGAAGCAGGAACCTGGAGCTGGGTGCTGCTTCTAATGATGGCTCGGCTTTAACCTCTCTGGAAGAAAGAAAAGTATTTTCCTTAAGAAAACAACTCAGTTTCTTTAAGATGAAATGTAATTATCTATTATCAGATGTCCCTTAAAATGCAAGGCCTATTAAAGCTGCTAAAAATATTGAAGCCCTAATTTCACCATAATAGCATTTTAATTTCAGCAAATCACGGCTCTATTGTTACAGGACATTTTGCGGTAGGAATGTGGTAAGAGGTCCATCTTAGCTTTTTTCTTAACATTTTCCTTTCTTTGAGAAGTACAATTAAATCATCGCCATCATCTAACCTTGCTCGACACAAAATTTTACTTATCAAGTGCGAAAACAATGGTCATTAGCATTTAAAAGAATTTGTTTTAAAAGTAGCTAAAGTTTAATTGCTTTAAATATTCTTGTTGGAATGTGCAGCCGCTGTTGGTTCAACGTTCATATTAAAGAGAGCCGGTGTTTAATTGATCGCTGAATTTCATTGAAAAATATTTACTTTCTTTCTGGGCAAAGTATGAAAGAGACGTCTTGATGGCCCCTCAAGGAGGAATGGTTTGGGGAGAAGTGACTGAGTGTGGCTGCACTTGCGGCAAATGACCGCCCGATGTGCTCACCCCGTGTTGGTTGCATTCTTGCAGCTTTTGTAAATTTCTAAAATGAACCTTCCCTCCCCAAATTGTTTTTTAATAGACTGCAATAAGAAACATCTCTGCTCTACTGCAAAACCCTGGAACTTGTATTTTTTTAAACGTTTTTTTTTTCTGGATAATTTTTAAAAATTAGATTTGATTTACATTGTCATACCAATTTCTGCTGTGCAGCAAAGTGACCCAGTCATACATATATATATACCTTCCCTTTCTTATATTACCTTCCATCACGGTCTATCCCAAGAGACTGGATATAGTTCCCTGTGCTATAGTGTAGGACTTTGTTGCTTATCCATTCTGAATGGAACAGTTTGCGTCTACTAACCCCAGACTCCAGTCCATCCCACTTCACGCCCTCCTCCCCCCTTTGGCAACCACTAATCTGTTCTCTATGTCTGCAAGGGTGTTTCTATTTTGTAGATAGGTTCCTTTGTGCCATATTTAATTTTTTAATTTTTTAATTTTTTTTGTCTTTTTAGGGCCTCACCCACGGCACATGGAGGTTCCCAGGCTAGGGGTCCGATCGGAGCTGTAGCCGCCAGACTTCGCCAGAGCCACAGCAATGTGGGATCCGAGCTGCGTCTGCAACCTACACCACAGCTCACGGCAACGCCGGATCCTTAACCCACTGAGCAAGGCCAGGGATCGAACCTGCAACCTCATGGTTCCTAGTCAGAATCGTTAACCACTGCACTACAACGGGAAGTCCTATGCCATATTTTAGATTCCACATATAAGTGATATGATATTGCTAGGGATGGAGTAGGCACAAGTAGCTGTAGAAGTCCCAGGAAGGGACCATAGATAGAGAGGGAAACCTAGGGGGCTTTGGGAGACCCCTGTAAGTTGGTGACTGCTCAAAAGAACCATCAGAACAAGGCAGGCTTGCTTCACTAGTGGAGGCATGAGATTTGCTTCAGGTCATTGGGTGGGGGATGGGATGAGGCCACCATTCAGGTTCAGCCCAAGGGCAGATGTTTAAGGACTGCCCTTCCACTGATTTGAATACCAGATACCCAGGAGGAGCTACTACTCCCAGAAAGAAAGAGGGGGTCTTTTCCGACCCCCACACCCCTTGGATGATAAAACTGTGGCCCACACGGTCCTGGGGGCAGAGCCTCCTTGCCTGTCGGCTTGCATCTCTCACAAATGTTCTATCTTAATACGTCTATTTCTTGCCTCTTCGCCTATTTTGTCTTTCACTGAATTCCTTCTGCGCAGAGGCATGAAGAATCTGAACCTCAGCAAGTCCAGACACAGGGTGAATACTTCTAATTTAAAGCTGCGGGTTCAAATCCAAATCTGAGTTTAGGCTGGGTTCGAGTCCCAATCTGGGTTGAGGCAGGGTTTGAGTCCTGGCAAGTCCCAGTCTGTGTTCTGCCTTGGTTCAGGCCATTAGTGCTGCCAGTTTAAATATAGTATTTGTCTTTCTCTTTCTGACTTACTTCACTTTGTACGAGAATTTCTGGTTGCATCCACGTTGCTGCAAGTGGCATCAGTTCATTCTTGGACCGTGTGTGTTCTTGTTTTTCAGACACCCGTGGCTATTGAGGACAGTGAAGAGGGACCACTTCTGAGGGGGGCTTACCTTTACCTTGTCACATAGGAGGGGAGATGGGGCCACTCTCCGCTGGGGCTGTTGCACACACCTGTTGGTGAAAACAAACTCAGACCAACCCACTTCTCCCTCCTCTCTTATTTAAGATGACATTTTAGGCCATCTCAGTGGGGCTATGTCACTCCCACTGTGCAGAATTTCTGAGTTCCAGGGAGAGGCTCTGACAGGCAGGAAGAACAGGGATGACGGAGCAGGGTGGGGTACTGGGGGAGGGGGCAGCACAGTAGGTTCCTGATTGGGACTGGCCCCAAAGGTGTAATTGGAACCCTAGACAGCAGTGCTTTTTACCGAGGGCTTACTATGCGCCAGGTGCTGTGCTAAATTCTTTATTTGCATCATTTCTCTTCATCCTCACAATAATTCTCCAAGGGCAGCTTTTATCTCCATTTTCCAAATGTGGAAACTGAGGCTCAGAGGGTTTAATGTGTTCAAGCTTAGGCAGCCTGTGGGAGGCAGAACCCCTCATCAACCTGAGGTGCACCTGGCAGCAACTTCCCTGCTAAGTGGCCTCCTTTGAATAGTTTCTATCTTCAGTCATCACCTTAAGTCAGGCCTCCAGCCAGACCCAGAGTTCTCATGACTCCATGCTGCTTCTTTCCTGTCCCCTTTACCTTGGGAACGTCTAGGCTCATGTACGTGTGGAATTTGAAAAGTCTCCCCCATTCGTTCCCTTTTTGGTCTCAGTTTGCTACCTGTAAAAGGAGACCCTTGGACAACCCAGTCTTTAAGAGCTCCCTAGGTCCAAGTTGGTATGGTTTCAGTTCATGTGTCCAGGAGGGAATGAGTACTTTCGCTGGGCCAGGCCAGTGTGGGCCTGGGCTGGGCAGAGATGGTAGCCTGGGCCCCTGCCCTCCCGAGGAACGCTCCCAGCAGCCAGCTCAGTGAAGCTTGTGGGACTTTAAGACCCCTCCAGGGAGACTGAACTCAAAGCCTCTGGCCAAGACAAGAATCACCAGACCCTCATCATCTGGTCTTATCACCAGACCCCACCTGTCACATCGTAATGCCCCCTGGCCCACTTCCTCTTACCCCTACTAGCCACCCCTTACCCTGTCCCCAACCAAGTGTATCATAAGACCAGTCTTTTCCCAACCAATCAGCAGCTCAGCAAGTGTATCTCAAGACCTCTCCTCTCTTCCTGGGCCATAGTCGGCTCTCCCTGATTATCAGGAAGTCATCCCACTGCACTAGCAATGTCTCTTATCTCAAAAACCCTTCTTTCTCTTCATCTGGATATGCTGGGAAATTCTTTTTCTGACCCGTGAGCATAACCACGACAAAGGTGACTGTCTTCCTGCTCCTGTCATGGACAATGGCAGCTGCATCCAGCACAGCACAGGTTGGGTCATTCAGGGGCCCAGGGCAATCAGGTGTTGCCTAGTGTTTCCCTTTGATTCGTAGACAAACTCTTGCTTCTCTTTCAATATCCAGCGCATGAGTTAACCTCTTCTGGGGAGACTTTTGACCCTTTTGGATCCCTCTTCAAGCCCAGAAATCTGGGTCTTCAAGGATCTCTTTCTGATAGCATCTGCAATAGAAATGTAAGAATGGAGCCCAGGTTAATTTTCGGGCTCTACTACTTAGCAGTGGGTGATCTCAGGTAAGTCCACTAGTCTCACTAAGCTGGTGTCTTCATCCATACAGCGAAGGAATAATACTGTCTATTTCCCTCTCTGTTCAAGTAAATACCAAATGAGATATGTATAGAGTTCCTAAAACTGTGTCTGGCACATGCCAGCACTTAATACGCTTTGCTTTTCCTTTATGTAGTAAAGGGACTTACTTATGGGCATGTGTTAGAGCCAGGCTGTGTGCTCTGTTGGTGTTCCTCGTCTCTCTGTCACCAGTACAGAGATTGCTGCATAGCAGAGAGTCCCGAATAGTGGCCAAGGGCAGGTGTTCAGATCCATGTCATGCCAATGACAAGCTGTGCGACCTTGGCTAGATTCCCTGACTCCTCTGGCCTTAGTTTCTTCATTTGTAAATGGAGATGTGTGCTTACATCCCTCATCCCCATTTTCCTTCTTTTTTTTTGCCCACCCCGCAGCAGATGGAATTCCCAGGCCAGGGATCGGATCTGAGCTGCTGTTGCATCAGCTGCAGCAATGCCAGATCCTTAACTCACTGTGCTCAGCCAGGGATTGAACCTATATCCCAGCACTCCAGAAATGCCAATTCCATTGCACTACAGTGTGAACTCCTTACAGGGACCCTTTCAATAAGATTATTGGGACAGAGTGTATGTCGTGGCTCAGCGAAACAAATCTGACTAGTGTCCATGAGGATGCAGGTTCAATTCCTGGCCTTGCTCAGTGGGTTAAAGTTCTGGGGTTGCTGTGAACTCTGGTGTAAGCCAGCAGCTACAGCTCCAATTTGACCCCTAGCCCTGGAACCTCCATATGCCATGGATGCGGCCCTAAAAAGACCAAAAAAAAAAAAAAAAAGTGACTCCTCTTTCAGCGTTCCCGTCGTGGCATAGCAGAAAAAAATCCAACTAGGAACAATGAGTTTTCAGGTTTGATTCCTGGCCTCGCTCAGTGGGTTAAAGATCTGGCGTTGCCATGAGCTGTGGTGTAGGTTGAAAAGGCAGCTTGGATCCTGCATTGCTGTGGCTGTGGTGTAGGCTGGCAGCTACAGCTCCGATTAGACCCCTAGCCTGGGAACTTCCATATGCCGTGGGTGAGGCCCTGAAAAGCCAGAAAAGACAAAAAAAAAAAGATTATTGGGAGGATGAAAGGCGACCAACTAGGTGAAGTTAAGTCCTTGTCCAGTTTGGATGCAACATCTCAACCTGTGGTATCTATTAGGCTAACAGACTCATTAATAACTGTCATCTGTATTCCACTTTCACATTTGTATCCTATTTAATCTTCACAACAATTCTGGGAGGGGCCTTTGGTTCATCAAGATCTAGTCCATGAAGATCTTACAGCTGGTAAGAGGCAGGTCCCCTGAGCTCACCCTCCCTCCCCCACTGGCCACCCCATGACATCTCATATCCTGAAGATGGATGAGGAAAGGATTCTCAAATAGGCCAATAATCTTCCATAAAAGTTAGGTGGGGCTCAGACTTGTGGCCTGTTAAGAATTCCAGCTAAATTGATTTTATGTTGGTGGGTGCTGGATTGACACCTCCAACAGGAAGCTGCACTTGGCTGTGGCTTTTTGTACTCTTCAGGGGCTGTTATAAATTCGATTCTATCTGAAATAGCAGATTTCAAGGTGAAGTCCCCTTTGTCCACTCTGGAAGTCAGATTTATTTCTATGAGACCAGTGCAATTTTCTTATCTTTGTTACAAATTACTACAGTCTGGGTTAATCTCATACAGCAATAAAGCTGTTTGCCTAAGAAGCTTCCTGCAGTGTCAGAGCTGATGAATGGCTCCCTCTGGCTATAATAATTCAGTCTAGAACATTGAGAAACTCCACCAGTGTGTTTGGCTGATCAGAAGGTTAGAGATCAGAGGTTGTCCTCTGGGTCAGAATATCGGGACCTTTGAGCCTATGATCCTGAGGTGGTGCTCCATGATGAAATGGCAGAGCACATCACCCCTCTACTTGGTAAAGAATACAGTCCTGTTGGAGTTTTCTGAGAGCGGCTGTGGATCAGGTGACTATAGCAGAACTCAGAATAGGGAGTAGGGGAGTTCCCATTGTGGCTCAGCAGAAATGAACCTGACTAGCATCCATGAGGATGTGGGTTTGACCCCTGGCCCCGCTTAAGGACCAGTGCTGCTGTAAGCTGTGGTGTAGGTTGCAGACACAGCTCAGATCTGGTGTGCCTGTGGCTGTGGTGTATGTTGGCAGCTGTAGTTCTGATTCAACCTCTGGCCTGGAAACTTTCATATGCTGCACCTGCCGCCCTGGGGGAAAAAAAAAAAAGAACAGGGTGTGGGTACCAACAGGATGCTCTAAGGACAAGGGAGTGAGTGGGCTGGTCTCAGGACAGAAAAGAATGGGTGTAGAGGAAGGAGCAGAAGGCTTATGTTTCCTTCCACAATTACTATAGTTTTAAAAATCTGACACATACCATTTATTAGAACATGAACAAATTATTGACTTAATAAAAACACTTTTTGGTGAGTTGGAGGGAAGGAAACCACAACCACTTTCAATGAACATATTGATTTTAAGATCCTATGTTGGAGGCCATCTAGGGAGGTTGAGATCGGAAGGAGTAAGAGATAGGGTGTGTGTGTGTGTGTGTGTGTGTGTGTGTGTTTGTGTGTGTGTGTGTGCATGTGACTTCTGAGCAGTTGGGGATGTTTGGGAGAAAGAACATTTGGGTGGAGAGATGAGCATGGCCAAAGCCCTTGAGTCAGGGGGCTTGCTCAAGAAACCGATGGGGGAGGAGGCTGTAGGAAGATGAAGCTGAGGTCAGTTGGGGACATCTCATGCAAGACCTTGTAGGCTAGCTAAAGGGCTTAGATATTATTCTGGGGACAAAGTTATTAAAGAGTTTTAAGTAGAGGATTGACGTGTCCTGTATCTAGAGTCCAAGGAAGGCAAAGCAAAGTCAGCTTGGGAAGACAGCCGAATCGTGGGGAAGTTGGTGCTGGGAAAAAGCACTGTGACTCCCTGCCACCCCCCTGACCCTTCAAGACAAGCACTAGCTTACTGAGCTTCAGGAAGTACCTCCATAAGATACACGTAAAGTAAAACTCAAGAGTTCTTCTTAATTCTGTAAGACAGAATGAACTTGTTCTGAGTGCCCATTACCTAGGCAGGCAATGTCAAGTCTTCGATTGGGTTTCTTTCTAATCGGAGGGGTCTAATCAGAGCCGTACTGCCAGCCTATGCCACAGCAATGCCAGATCTGAGCCAAATCTGTGACCTACACTGCAGCTTGTGGCAAAGCTGGGTCTTTAACCACTGAGCAAGACAAGGGATCAAATTTGCATCCTCATGGATACTAATTGGGTTCTTAACTCGCTGAGCCATGATGGGAACTCCTTCAACTGGGTTTCTGTTCCTAACCTCCCCTCTGCTGCTGAGTAGTTCAAACATCCTGGAGGGTCTTACCCAGTCCCTCTGGTTTTCACTTGGTTTTAGCTTATTGCCCAGTCCTGCTTGGTGTTTAGAAGTTGGAGTGCTCTTCAGCCCTTCTGCCACACTTGGTCCCAGGAGTCTTTTCATGTGGGTCCAAAGGCCACAGATCTTAGTGTTCAGTTACCTCCCTGCACCTTCTCATCATAGCAACTCTCCATCATGGGTGCTCTGTGCCAACTGGTTTCTCCCCCACTTGGAAACCTCCCAAAACCCCAGCCTTTCTTTTCTTTCTCTCCTTAATGGCCCATTTTTGTTTTATTATATTCTAAGCATTCTCTGTTATTCTTTCCTCATCTGAGATAATCTGGTAGATAAAAACAGGAGTGGGTGATTTTTTCTGCCTAGGAATTTCAAGTTTTGTCCCTTCAACATCAAAGCCCTGAAGGTATGGGAACACAAAGCCTTAGTCCCTCTCTTCCTTTTTCCTTTTGAACTTCAAGGAATTGGTCAAAGTTGTGATTTAGCTGATAGAGTCTTTTGCCGTGGAATAGGCTGAGCAAAGAGGAGATGGCATTGTCAAATTTCTTCCCATTCACTCATCCATCCATCCACCTATTCATCCATGCATCCGTGCATCCATACATCCACCCAGTCATCCATCCAGCCACCTAGTCATCCATCCATCCATGCATCCATCCAACCACCTATTCATATCCACTGATCCATCCATCCATCCATTACTTTGAGCAGGAGTAAGGAGTTTTTAAGGGTACTGTTTCTTTCACAATTGCCCACTTCTGAGGATGAATTCCCCACAGGGCTGTGCCCATTATTCACAATGTCCAAGACCAATACAGTATAATGTTAAAAGTCTGGGCTCTGGAGTCAGACGCCCTGGGTTTATGCCCTGGCTTCTTCCATTGTCAGCTGTGTGAATTCAGTCACAGAAAGCAGTTTTTTGTTATAGTACTTAACCTCACCTGTAAAATGAGGCTAACCATAACATCCACCACAAAAGCTTGTGTGAGGATTAAATGGGTTAATATACATGTAAGCCTTTAGAGAGGTACCTGAGACTTGGACAGTGCTCCGTAAGTGCTGTATATCATGAGTGCTCTTGGATCAGGGGTGAACATCTGACACAAGCTTGGTCGATATGATTCTTTCTCCTCACCTTGACATTTGGAATCAAGACTGGAGTATGTCTGGGTCACTCAAATCCGCTGAATTGGACTGAGATGTTGTAGGAAGGCTGTTCTGGACCTTTTGCAAGAAGAAGCTTGTCTGTAGAGAGGAAAGGAATGTCTGGAAAGGAGACAGATGGTCTGATGGATCTGAGGAAGGGAGAGGGAGGGAGGGGCAAAGGAGGAGAAGTGGAGGGCGGGGGAGGAAGGGGAGGGGAAGGGGAGGAAGGAGGGGAGGAGGGGAGGAGGAGAGGAGGGGGAGAAGCTTAAAAATGCTTAAGTCCTTGGGTTCCGAATCCCAATCTTGCTCACAGTGGTCAGTTTTCTTGTTGTGTCCAGGTAATTCCCCATTTGCTTGATTGTTTTCTGCTTTAGTTACTTTAGAATGGGTTTCTGATGGGGAATGAAAGAAACAGAAGCAAAGACAAACAGATCACATCTTGACCTCAGGGAATTTGCCATTGCTATAGACCAAAAGTTTGCGTTCACCCCCTCCCCAATTCCTAGGTTGAAACCTGAACCTCAGTGTGATGATATTAGGAGGTGGGAGGTGATTAGGTCACGGGGCAAGGCTCTCACCAATGGGACTGGGGCCCTTCTGAAAGAGAGCCCAGAGAGGTCCCTTGCCCCTCCTGCTATATGAGGATGCAGTGAGAAGACAGCTGTCTATGGACCAGGGTGTGGGCCCTTATCAGACATCAAATCTGTTGGCACCTTGATCTTGGACTTCCCAGGGCTCCAGAATAGTGAGAAATAAATGCCTTTTGTTTAAGCATCCAGTCTATGGCATTTTTGATAGAGCAGCCTGAATGGGCTAAGACAGCCCTCTAGCAAGTAAGTATTGGAGATAAGATATGATTGCAATGAACTGAGTAATGAGTGTGGATGGGGTTTAAGAGAGCATGAAGAAGGAATGTGTTAGCACTGAGGAGGAAGCTCTCCATTAGGGATGGAGTTGGTGGAGGGCTTGATGGAGGAGGTGGCAATGGCATTAGTTCTTGGGGAAGAGAGTTTGTCATACCTCTTGTTTGGAGCTGATTTGTGTCTACTGCTTTCTACCATAAAACCCTATTGGGACCGTGGACAGAAGAAGCAGCCAGACTCTGCGAAAGAGACTCTGACAGTAAGGCTTCCTGGTAAGACACTGGTACCCTTCTTCCCACCCCAGTTGTCAGGACTTTCTAGCTGACAAGGCATTGATTAGTGCTCTGGGGTTCTAAATGGGATGGGCTTATTTTTTAGCATCCTCTCAAGGATGTTAAAAGTCAGTGCTAAGGGAGAAGCTTTATAATTTAAATGCCCCTCCCCCCCCCAATCAGGCCATGTTGAATATTAGCTTTAATGAGAAGGCAAGGGACTTAGTGGTGAGACCTATGGATCAGGCTCATCCTGGAATTAGATCAGCTGCCCAGGGTGGCCAGATCTACCACCCATGAACCTAGTGGGACGAGTTGCTGTTCCCCAAATCCAGTCTGGATGAAATTCTCCACTTTCAGACCTTTGCTTGTGCTGTTACCCCACCTGGAAAACCCCTCCCCATGTGCCCCCTTCTGTGTCTACCCATGAGAACACTACCCACTCTTTCCCCCCATCTCCACTTGTGCCTTTCCAAGACTCCCAGAATGTGGCTCCTTACCTTCCCAGATCTGGTATAGCTCTGTCCCGAGCTCCCGCAGATTCCGAGCTTCATGGTAACACTAAGCAATTGTTTTACTCTTCGTGTTTAGCCCCCACCTGAGTAAGCCCTCCTCAAGGCCCAGACCTGCAGTTTGTCTACTCTTGCCTCTGCAGAGCCTCCATAGATGTCGATGGACTGCATAATCAGACTTTCTAGTGCTTTAGAGTTATTGATAAACTGCAACTAGAAATATGTGTTGCTAATCATATGCTAGAAATTGGACCAAGATGGATCATTTCATGTCATTCTAATGCCAACCCAGTAGGTAGCTGGCACCATCATCACCACTTTACTGATGAAAAGGCTGGAAGGGACCAGAGAGAATGAAGTAAGGAAACATATGTAGCTCATTAAACGATAACTATATTTTCAACACCAGCCTCTTTGAGACCAAAGCTTTTTACTCAGAAAATAACAGGATGCTCTCACCCTTCTCAGGGATACCCTCCTCCCTCGAAACAAATTAGAACAACAAAGAGGTGTCCATTGATGGGTGAGTAGATGAAGAAAATGTGATATATACATATATATTGTATTACTATACATACATATATACATATATATTATTATACATACATATACATAAAATATATGTGATATTTTTCAGCCATAAAAAGAAGAAAATCATTGCCATTTGCAACAACATGGATGAACTTTGAAGATACGTTAGGTGAAAAAAGCCAGAGAAAGACAAAGGCCAAATGAACTCATTTGTATGTAGAATCTAAAAATAAACCAACAAGTAAACAAACAAAACTGAGCTCAGAGCTTCAGAGAACAGATTGGTAGTTGCCAGGGGCAGAGGAGAGGAGGGTGAGTGAAATGGGTGAAGAGAGTTAGAGGTATAAGCTTCCAGTTATAAAATAAATCATTCCTCAGGATGTAATGTGCATTATGGTGACTGTCCTTAATAATACTGTATTGCCTATCTGAAAATTGCTAAGAGTAAATCTTTTTTTTTTTCTTTTTTGTCTTTTTGCCTTTCCTGGGGCGGCGCCCATGGCATACGGAGGTTCCCAGGCTAGGGGTCTAATGGGAGCTGTAGCCGCCGGCCTACGCCAGAGCCACAGCAACGCGGGATCCGAGCCGCGTCTGCAACCTACACCACAGCTCACGGCAATGCCGGATCCTTAACCCACTGAGCAAGGCCAGGGATCGAACCTGCAACCTCATTGTTCCTAGTTGGATTTGTTAACCACTGCGCAACGATGGGAACTCCCTAAGAGTAAGTCTTAAAAGTTCTCATCAAAAGAAAAAAGTTGTAACTATGAAGAGTGACAGATGTTAACTAGACTTATTGTGGTGATGATTTCATAGTATATACATATATCAAATATTATGTTATACCACTGAAACGAATATAGTGATATATGTCAATTATACCTCAATAAAAAAAAAAAACCCAAAACAGAGATATCTTTTTATTTACCCAGTAAGTGAGGATAGAAAGATAATATCAGTGTTGGCAGTGTTGCTGTGGCATTAACGTCGAGTCAAAAAACTTGGCCCCTTTGACCCAGAGGTTGTTTTTACTTTGGAAAGTTATCGTAAAGAAATCGCAAAGATTGGGGAAGAAAACAGTAAATTCAAAGTTGCTCATTGCATGTAAAATGTGTGAATCACTGTATTGTACACCTGTAATTTATACACTAAATGTCAATATACTTCAATTTAAAAAAAGATGTTCATTGCAGCATTACTTAGGCCAGTGACAAGCTCATCAATTGAAATGCTAAGCAAATGATGGCACAAGTCCGTGGACTACTAGGTGGTCACCGAAATGACAGTTCTGGAGGTTGCGTGTGATACCCAAAAATGTTTAGGATGTAATTTTAGGCCACAAAAAAATTTGGATACACAATAGCAAGAGTACCACATTTACAATGAGTTAAAACCCGGAGCTTAGGAAAGAGGAAACACACTCAGAATGCTAACAGTGGTTGTGTCAGGTCGAATGAATTATAGCTTATTTTTGTTTCTTTTTTTTCCATTTCTCAATTCTTCTGTGACATAGTTATATTATTTTTTATGATGAAAATGATGTATTTTTTTAAGCGGATGAATAATTCCATAGCCGAGGCTTATTAGCAGCCAAAGGTGACCTTGTCAAGAGAAGATGTCCCCTGACTCTTGGATGGAGGCCAGGAGGGCCAGGCAGCATGTGGCAAGGGCCCCAGGGATGTGGGAATGGTGGACACTTGGCATGTCCTGCTACACTGGAAAACTGCCAACCAGGGACTGACCCCAGGGAGGTGCACACCTGGAGCTGACCTGGTTGGGTAACAGGCACCCGGACCTCCCTCTTCTCTCTGCAGCATCCATGCTTCTACACGTGGTTGGGCACCCCACTGGCTCTAGACAAAGCCGGGTAGCAAGTTTGGAAGCTCAGGGAGGAAAAAAATTGGAGACGGCATTTCTTTCCACTGTTAATTAAAAGAGAAAACCAGCAATGAAAACGAAAGCTGGAGACTACGTAAGGATGTGATGGATGGTTTGGAATGTTTTTATTATTGGCCCAGCTAGTTGATAATGGCTCTGTGGTTTCCAACCACCTTCAAGGCGATGGTGGTTTCTGACTTTCAGCCATTCTCAGGGCTCCTCAGTTTACGGAGCTCTTTGAAAAGTTAAGCACGAAATGAAGGTGATGGGCTCATAAAACTGCCTCAGATTCCCCTCTGGTTTGTGTTCTTCATGTTGCCCTCAGGGGGAGGGGGTGAGTGGAAAAGTTAAACCCAGGAGGCAAGACGGTGGGCTTCAGAATTAGACACAGTTGGGTTTGAATCCGGTTTTTGCTACATTCTAATTGTGGCTACCTTATTCGGGCAAATGCCTGCATCTCATCAAGGCTCAGCTTTCTTACCTGTAAAACGGATGATCAGGATGGCACCTGCCATCTTGAGAGATGTGCGGTGAAGTTGAAAATGAATTAAGGTATACACGCAGAGTGTAGGCCCGACGTCTTAGTGCTTGATAAATGCCAACCTTCATTATTATTGTTACCATTGCTATTTAAATGAACATGCCTTCCTTTGCTTTTTCAAAAAGAACCTAACTGAGGGAGAAAGAAACAGCAATGGTAACAGAAGAGGGAGAGCAACCCCAAGACTTCCAATGCCCTTAAGTTCCCCAGCCTCAGACTCTGTCTCTGCAAGAATTGTCTTTCGAAAACATTGCTAGGTCTTCCCAGGTCTTTGGTTTGTCTTCCTGGTGACACCCTCCTGGACAGCTTTCTTTCCCACCAAGAATCGTTAACCTTCTGGGCGTTGCCTCCTTTCTGCCCAGGACTTAAGACCACAGATTATTGTATACAAGGCACTGGGCTAAGGGCGCTACATGCAATTTCCAATTTAATTCTCACAACCTCTGAAGCAGTACTGTTTTGTTTTGTTTTTTCCTTTTCTAGAGCCACTCCCGTAGCATATGGAGGTTCCCAGGCTAGGAGTCCAATTGGAGCTGTAGCCACCGGCCTCACCACAGCCACAGCAACGCGGGATCCGAGCCGCGTCTGCAACCTACACCACAGCTCACGGCAATGCCGGATCCTTAACCCACTGAGCAAGGCCAGGGATTGAACCTGCAACCTTATGGTTCCTAGTTGGATTCATTAACCACTGCGTGGCAGTACTGTTATTATCACCCATTTTAAAGTCAAGGAAATGGAGGCTCAGAGAGGATAAATAACTTTTCCAAGGTCACACTACTAGGATGAGGCAGAATGAAGATTCTAATCTAGATCCATCTGATCATGAGCCCTTGTTCTTAACCCCTGCAAGCTATGAGACAGTGACACGAATGTCATTGTCCAGGAGGTTGTTGGGGATCGTTAACGAGTGTGAGAAGTGCACCCTACTTCTTCTTCTTTTTTTTTTGTCTTTTGTCTTTTTTGTTGTTGTTGTTGCTATTTCTTGGGCCGCTCCCGCAGCATATGGAGGTTCCCAGGCTAGGGGTTGAATCGGAGCTGTAGCCACCGGCCTACGCCAGAGCCACAGCAACGCAGGATCCGAGCCGTGTCTGCAACCTACACCACAGCTCAGGGCAACGCCGGATCGTTAACCCACTGAGCAAGGGCAGGGACCGAACCCGCAACCTCATGGTTCCTAGTCGGATTTGTTAACCACTGCGCCACTACGGGAACTCCTGCACCCTTACTTCTAATGCTCCGGGCAAAGACAATGGTGTCACGATGTGCAACAACACAGACAGGAGAAGTGCCGCACTGGGCTTATAAGCGTCCATTCATTCTGCTCCATCACTTTTGAGCTTTTATCATGTAGGTGGCCTTGGGCCATCCATGGAATGTTTGCAAGCCTCAGTTTCTTTTTCTGCAAAATGGCACTACAGTACAGGGTTGGGATGGCAAATGTGGTAGGATGAGTAAAGCCCATAAAACAATGTCTGGCGTATAATCAACGATAGATAAGAAAGACTCCAGAATGTGACCTCCATGATGGCAGAGAACCCTGCCTCTTCTGTTCATGACTGTGTATCTAGGGCCTAGACCAGCATCTGGTACATGCTATGTGCTTGAAAAATCTCTGCCTCATGAACGAATGGCTGTGGTCCTAATTGTTGTCACCACAATGTCATTAGTGTGGCCTGGCTATTTCGGAATCCTATGAGGCGCCAGCACGGACTCTGTCATTTCAGCAAACAATTTGATGGCTGGCTCAGGGCAGCTGATAGACACCATGGCATGAGTCTCCTGATCTAGGGGCAGGACGTAGGGACAATCACATTGACACCCCAAGGGTTGCTTCTTCCTGAGATTTCATCATTGCCCCCTGAGTTAAGTCCATCCAGGAGTGGCTTGTCAAAATTTATTGTCTGGAGTCAAAGGGAAGACCCTCATCAGATTAGGATTACATAGGGCTGGGGAGATGGCTGGGGCTTGGGCCACCCTGTGGCCCTGCGTGGGGCCTCCTACCCCTGTCCCCTCCCTAATAGGAGGCCATGAGTAGTTAGAATTCAATTAAGCTCTGGTGAAGGGAGTCTTCCAGCAGAGCTGGGGCAGGCCCATGTCTGGGCTAAACAGAACAACCGATTTAAGCTAAATCAACGCCTACTTAAGTGAGCCGTAATAAGCATTCTGGGGGCAACGCCAGCCTGGGGGTGTCATTTATCACCGGGTAATAGAAAACCGTAATGAATAATAACTTGGGTCCTCCGCTGGAGCGCGCATACATTACTGGGTTCCAGCAGCCGCTGTCCACCCAGCCCAGAGGGTGGGGTCTGAGGCCTGGGTGCTGGGGTTTGCATATTGAATTCTGCAGCTTGCAGCAAGGCCTCTGTTGTACAGGAAAGCCGCTGATCTCACACCTGCTTTGCCAGGCTTGCCCTTGGTGTGGGAAACACACAGTATATTTGCTTGTATTGCACCATGAGGGGACAAGAGGACCCTGAGGAGACGCCTGTTGTTGAGAGAGGCTGGTTTCAGCGTCTGCCTTGGCCAATGTATGAGAACACCGATAGCCAGTCAGCTCTCCTCTGTGGCCTGATTCCAGGGTCCCATTGCCTCTGAATGGCAGCTGCCTTGCCAACAACAGTCTCTGAGCACCAGTGATGCCCATGGTTCTGTGCTAGGCAGTGGTGGAGGTTTGGGGAAACTCCTGAGGTCCGGTATGTAAAATTCCTGCTCCAGCACGATCTCAGTGGATTTCTACGCACTGCTCTCGAGATAAATGTGCCCATTTTATAGACAGGAGAATGGAGAGTCACAGGGGTCAAATGGCTTGCACACACAGCCAGGAAGTGAGGGCCCTGCAATTTGAATCTGGGCCCTCAGATGTAAATTCTGAATCCTTTTTCTTCCACCACTTTCCCTCTCAGGCAAAACAGAATCTCACACCTCAGCATCTGTTCTGATCCCATCCTCCTCTGGCTCTGGGTCAGTGAAGGCTTGTTACTGCCTCATCCCTGTTGTGTCCTGGGAGCCCACTCCTGCCTTTGGGAAATTCTTGTACCTTCCATCATATGCCTTCTGCCCATTCACTTTGCCTCCTCGGGGGATAATACTTACGTCTTACCACTGTCGTAAGAATGATGCATCGATTTGTACTAAGCAAGATTCTTCTGGCCCCCTTAGCACGGGGGTGAGAGAAGACCCCTAGAGTAATTAAAAAAAAAAAAAAACCAATGTCTGCCTAACTCAGACTCCACCATAGGTTTATTCCTAATCCTTCCCCTTGTGTTCTTTAAGAATTGCTGACTTTTTTTTTTTTTTTTTTTTGGCACACCCTCAGCACATGGAGGTTCCGGGGCCAGGGATCAAACCTGCACCACAGCAGGGACCTGAGCCACTGCAGTGACAATGCCAGATCCTTAACCTACTGAGTCACCAGGGAATTCCTCTTGCTGACCTCTTTTGCTGCTTCCAGGGAGTCTCCAGCTTTTCCTTCTTCCCATGCCGTGGCCCCGTTCAGTGTGGACCTCTTCCCCTGCCTCCAATGCTGGCTTCTAGGGTCTGGGTTTTTGCAGGTTGTCCTTGATCCCACTTGACTGGGGTTGGTTTCTGTTTTATTCTCCCAAAGTCCCCTCTGACGGAGGGGGAGGTGGTCTTCTAGCACATTCACTAATGCATTCAACAAACATTTATGAAACTTCTAGTAGTTGGGAATTCAAGAGGATTTGGACCCCGTCCTTCTTAGCCAGGCAGATGCCTTCCTCAGGGGCTACCCTCCTTGCTCACCATCCTCTGTCGTGTTTACTCCGTATTTCAGTTTTTGTGCTACAGAGTCCCATGGCTTTGTTTTTCCGGAAGAATCTGATGCTGTTTGTTTTTGTTCTCTTGACTGGCTCTTGACCATAATAAATGCAGCTCTTCAGGGCCCGTAATGAATTCATAGATGCCTGGAGCAAAGCTCGAAGATGTGAGCCATGCTGGGCCCCGACTTCCCTGCCTTCTAACCTCAGCCACTGTTCTCAGACCAAGATTAGGCCTGGGCTTGAATTTTCACTGGCATCTTGGATTGAACAATAGAGTTCAGGAAATGATCTTAGTAGCTTTCCTCATAAACCATTAGAAATAAAGCAAAGTTGTTGTGGCTTAGTGGTCACAAACTCAACTAGTAACCATGAGGATGCAGGTTCAATCCCTGGCCTTTCTCAGTGGGTTGAGTATCAGTGTTGCTGAGAGCTGTGGTGTAGGTTGCAGATGAGGCTTGGATCCTGTGTGGTTGTGGCTGTGGCTGTGCTGTAGACCTGCAGCTGCAGCTCTGATTGGACACCTAGCCTGGGAACTTCCATATGCCACAGGTGCAGCCCTAGAAATACAAAAAAAAAAAAAAAAAAAAAAAAAAAAGAAAGCAAAAAAAAAAAACCCAAAAAAACCCAACTTGCCTTACTTAACCATCAGTTGATAAAACCAAACAATGCCATAAGAAAACAAAAAGAAGTGTTGCAATTCTTATTTAAGTTGTAATAGCTCTGCTTTAACCTACGATTTCCTAGATTATTCTCAGCTATTTCAGCCTGGTCATTCCTTTACCATCCATTCAGTAAATCCTCTGAGAACGGAGCTCCTTTATGGTGAAATCAGCCATATGATGGTGGCCATTGGAGGTGGGTCCCTGAGCCTTCTTTCCCTTCAAAAGAGCCACTCTGCATGGAGCTGACTGCTGGGCTCCTTGTGCTGTACCTTTGGACCTGCCGTGATGTTCAGCTGAGGCCATATTCTCCCAGGGCTGCTCCGGGCCCATGGCTGACACCGCAAAGATACCAGTGCTGGCCCATTTCTGCCTGTTGCAGGACTCCTCTGATGGGCAGTCTTTCCTCCAATTCTCCCCAGTGGCCTGAGCATGACATTCTCAGAGCTGCACTGCAGTTTGTGGCCCTTTCTGCCTGATCCTCCTTGCTTCCCACTCTCCCAGCACAGGGGACAGATCCGTTCTGAAGACAAAAAAAGTTCCTTGCTCACTCCTGCTTCCTCTCCCCTTTATCCTTCACAGGCATTTCCTTATGCTAAACACCTTGCACTTCTAATTCTGTCCTAGCATCTGCTTCCTGGAGGAACTGGGCTGACCGACATGCTTAAGAGAAGCAAACAAAATGTATTTATGAAGCATACAACATTTAAGGTGGCTTCAGGGGACCAGATAGAGGCATCATGAAGGATGGTGCTCTAAGCATCCCCTTGGAGTCCCCTGTAGTTTCTAGCATGAGTCTAGCTATTGGCTCCATGAGTGAGGGACACTGGGACCCTTCCAGCTAGACTGCACTCAGTATAAGCCTATGGTGTTCAGGGGGCAGAGCTGAGAAACCGACTGCTTTGGCTTGCCCTGCTCAACTTCCCTTCCTATGCTGTTTTCGCCAATGTCAGTCATTGCCATTAAAGTGGTTGCCTTATGCTGGTGAGGGTTCCTTGGACCTCAGGAAGGATCCTCAAGAACAACCTGCCAATTCCAACTTCCAGAAGACCCTGACCTCTGAGGCCTGAGGCACCTGTTGGTCCTCACACCCTGGGAACCTGCCACTTTACTCTCTATACCTCCATTCCCCATCTTCAAGAAAGTCAATAGTTCAATTCGGAGGGCAGGACTGCTCAAAGTCTGTCCCAACCTTGGGATATGCTGTGACCTGAATGACAGCTGTGGTAGGAGGTAGCTGAGTGGGGTGGCCAATTGGCTGAAATTGGGAAGCAGGTTATGTGGCCAGAGAAGTTGTGAAGGAACCACAGGAATACCTAGGTGGCAGAGAGATACTGATTCTGGAAAGTAGGGACGTTGACATGCCATGTCGCTAAATCCAATGGTGACGTCTCCATCCTCCTTTCTTTCCTCACTTCTCTGCAGCATTCCACACAATCGGCACCCTCTCCTTCTCGTTAAAGATTTTTGTGTCTATATTCATGAGGGATATTTTGTCTAGGTTGTTTTTTTTAAATTTTTTTTTTTGCCTTTGTCTGGTTTTGGTATCAGACTCATGTTTACCTCGTGAAATGAGTTAGGAAAAGTTTCCCTCCTTTTCTATTTTCTGGAAGAGCTTATATAGAAGAGTTAGTATTTCTTTCTTTCATGTTTGTTAGAATTCAGCCATGATGACTTGGGGAAGTGGAGTTTTCTTTGCAGGAAGGTTTTAAATTATGAATTCAATTTCTTTAACAGATTTAAGACTATTCAGGTTATCTACTTCTGGAATGAACTTTGGTAACTGTGTCTTTAAGAAATTTGTCCTTTTCATTTAGGTTGTAGAACTGATTAGCATGAAAACGTTCATACCATTTTATTTCCTAACATAATTTTCCTTGTTATTCTTTTCAAATCCGTAGGATCTGTAGTGATGTACTCACATTAATTCCTGATATTGGTAATTGGTGTTTTGTCCCTTTTTCCCCCTGTCTTGTAAGAGGTTTATGAATTTTATTGATCTTTTCAGGGAACCAGCTTTTGGTTTCATTGATGGACTTTCCTGTTTTTCTGTTTTCCATTATATTGATTTCAGTTCTTAACTAATTTGTCTTTTATGTTTATTTTGGGTTTAATTTGCTCTACCTTTCCTAATTACTTAGAGTGGAAGCTTAGATCACTGATTCGAGACTTTCTGGGTTTCTAATATAAACATTTAATGCTATGTATTTTCTTCTAGGTATTGCTCTAGCTACATTCCACACAATTTGAGTGTGTTGTGCTTTAATTTTTGTTTAGTTCAAAATATTTATAATTTCTCTCCTGTTTTCTTTAGATCCATGTGTTCTTTAGAAGCATGTTGTTTAATTTTCAAATATCTGAGGAATTTTAGATAAATACACTTTTCCGTTATTGATTTCTAGTTTAAAATCATTGTGGTCAGTGAGCATAATTTGCATGATTTTAATGATCTTAAATTTACTTGAGTCTTGTTTGTTGCCCCAATATTATGTTAGTTAATGTCTTATGTGGACTTGAAAAAAATGAGTATTCTGGTTTGAGTGGTGTAGTCTATAAGTTTGTGATTTTTCTGATCATCTGTTATGAATGTAGCCACTCCAGATTTCTTTTCATTAGTGTTAGCTTGGCATAGTTTATAAATGTCATTTAACTTTCAGCCTATATGGGTCCTTATATTTAAACTGGATCTCTTGTAGAAAGCATATAGATGGATTCAGTCTGACAACTTCTGCCTTTTAATTGTGTTGTTTAACTACTTACATTTAATAAAGTTATTGATATGGTTAGGCTTAAATCCTCCATTTTGCTATTTCTTTTCTACTTTCCCATATGCTCTTTGTTCTTTTTTCCTCTCTTTCCATGCCTTTTTTTTAAAAAATAATAAATGTGTTTTAAAAAATGATTTCATTTTGGAGTTCCCGTCATGGCTCAGTGGTTAACAAACCTGACTAGGATCCATGAGAATGTGGGTTTGATCCCTGGCCTCACTCAGTGGATTAAGGATCCAGCATTGTTGTGAGCTGTGGTGTATGTTGCAGACGTGGATCCAATCTGGTGTTGCTGTGGCTGTGGCTGGCAGCTCTGATTTGACCCCTAGCCTGGGAACTTCCACATGCTTCAGGTGAGGTCCTAAAAAGCAAAAAAAAAAAAAAAAAAGATTTCATTTCATCCTCAGTCTTGGCTATATATTAACTATATCTCCTTTTTGTATTTTTTAATGGTTGGCTTTGCATTTATATGGGCATCTTTAACTTCTGACAATCAAGCTTCAAACAATATTACACCACTTCAGGAAGTATAAGAACCTTATAACAGTATACTTCCATTTCCCCCTCCTCCCCTTTTGGCTATTGTTTTCATAAATTTTACTTGTACCCGTAAAGTCCCAAAAGCATTATTATTTTTTATTTAAACTGTCAATTAAAGAGATTCAACACGAGAAAGAAAGTCTTTTTTATTTACCCATATGTTTGCCCTGCTGGTGTGCTTCATTTTTTGCATTGATCAAAACCACCTGGTATCAGCTTCCTTTTTCCTGAACTTCCTTTATCATTTCTTGTAGTACAGGTCTTCTCGTGATAAACTGTCTGAGCTTTTGCTTACCTAAAAATTCTTTCACAGGTATACCCATTTTATTGCACTTCATTTTATTGCTCTTTGCAAATATTACGCTTTGTATAAATGGAAGTTTTTTGGCACCCCTGCATTGAGCAAATCTATCGAGGCCATTTTTTCCAACAGGATTTGCCCACTTCGTGTCTCTGTGCCACATTTTGGTATTCTTGAAATATTTCAAACTTTCCAGCTATTATTATATTTGTTGTAGTGATCGGTGGTTAGTGATCTTTGATGTTACTATTGCAGTTGTTTTGGGGGTACCAAGAATTGCACCCAGATAAGATGGCAAACTTAATTAATACATGTTTTATATGTTCTGACTGGTCCACTGACTGGCTGTTTGCTCATCTCGTCCTCTCTCCTCAGGCCTCTCTATTCCTGAGACACAGTAACCTTGAAATTAGGTGAATTAATAACCCTACAATGGGTTCTAATTGTTCAAGTGAAAGCAAGAGTTCGCATCTCTCACTTTTTGGTGGTGGTAGTCGGGGGGTGAAGTAGAAAAGAATGGATTTACTGCTTTGCCAGACAAAGGGGGCCACAGTGGGCTAATGCACTCAAAACTCTGTGTCCCTGTATGTCTCTCACTTTAAATCAAATGCTAGAAATTATTAAGCTTAGTGAGAAGGGCATATAGAAAGCTAAGAGAGTCTGAAAGCTAATCCTCTTTTGCTAAGCAGTTAGCTAAGTAGTGAATACAAAATAAAGGTTCTTGAGGGACATTAGAAGAGCTACTCCAGTTAACACATGCATGATAAGAAAGCAAAAGAGTCTTACTGATGATATGAGGAGAATTTTAGTGGTCTGGAAGTAAGACCACAACCAGCCACAACATTCCCTTCAGCCAAAGCCTAATCCAGGAAAAGCCCTAACTCTCCTAAATTCTATGAAGCCTGAGAGAGGTGAAGAAGCTGCAGAAGAAAAGTTTGAAACTAGTAGGGGTTTGTTCATGAGGTTTAAGGAATGAAACTGCCTCCATAACATCAAAGTGCAAGGCGAAGCAGCAAGCGCTGATGAAGAAGGTATAGCAGGTTATCAAGGAGAGGGAGCTATGATAATTAATGAAGGTGGCCAAACCGAACAAGAGATTGTCAGTGTGGATGAAACAGTCTTCTACTGGAAAAAGATGCCATCTAGGACTTTCATAGCTAGAGAGGAGAAGTCAGTGTCTGATTTCAAGGCTTCAAAGGGCAGGCAGACTCTCGTTAGAGGCTAATGCAGCTGGTTGAGACCAATGCTCATTTACCATTTTGAAAATCCCAGGGTCCTTAAGAATTATGCTGAGTCCACCCTGTCTGTCCTCTCTACAAATGGAACAACAAAGCCTGGATGACAGCAAATTTATTTACAACATCATTGACTGAATATTTTAAAATCATTGTTGAGACATATGGCCCAGAAAAAAGGATTCCTTTCAAAATATTACTGGTCAGGGGTTCCCACCATGGCTCAGCGGTTAATGAATCTGATTAGCATCCATGAGGACACAGGTTTGATCCCTGGCCTTGTTCAGTGGGTTAAGGATCTGGCATTGCTATGAGCTGTGGTGTGGGTCTCAGACTCAGCTTGGATCCTGCGTTGCTGTGGCTGTGGTGTAGGTGTAGGCTGGCAGCTATAGTTCTGATTTGACCCCCTAGCCTGGGAACTTCCATATGCCACAGGTGCGGCCGTAAAAAGCAAAAAAAAAAAAAAAAAAAAAAAAATTTCTGGTCACCCAGGAACTCTGATGGAAATGTACAAGATTAATGTTGTTTTCTTGCCTTCTAACACAACATCCATTCTGCAGCCCATGGATCAAGGAATAATTTTGACTTTCATGTCTTATTATTTAAGAAATACATTTTATAGACAGTGATTCCTCTGATGGATCTGAGCAAAGTAAATTAAAAATATTCTGGAAAGAATTTACCATTCTAGATGCCATTAAGAACACTCATAATTCATGGGAAGAGGTCAAACTCTCAACATTAACAGGCATTTGGAAGAAGTTGATTCCAACTTTCAAGTGACTTCAAGAGGTTCAAGACTTCAGTGGAGAAAGTATCTACAGATGTGGTGGAAAGAGCAAAAGAACTAGAATTAGAAATGGAGCCTGAAGATGTGACTGAATTGCTGCAATCTTGTGATAAAACTTTAATGCATGAGGGAGTGCTTCTTATGGATGGAGCAAAAAAGAGTGTTTCTTGAGATGGAAACTACTGCTGAAGATGCTGTGCAGAATGTTGAAATGACAGTAAAGGATTTAAAATATTACATAAACTTAAGTGATAAAGCAGTGGAAGGATTTGAGAGGACTGGCTCCAATTTTGAAAGAAGTTCTACTGTAAAATGCTATCAAAAGTCTTGATACAAGCTACAAAGAAATTGTTCATGAAAAGATGAGTCAATCGATGTGGAAAACTCCTCTGTTGTCTTACTTTAAGATTTTGCCATGGCCACCCCAATCTTCACTTTTGGCCACTTGGCCTGGAGCCGTGGCCTGTTCATTGCACAGCTGAGCTACTGCAGAAGGTGCTGACCAGCCTCGAGGAGGAGTAGCACATGGAGCTTAATGCCCTCTCCATGCTTGTGGTAGATGAGTGTTACCACATGCACAGAGATGTCAACTGCACATGATCAGTCAGCAATCATCAACATCGAGGCAAGACCCTACACCAGAAAGAAGATTATGACTCTCTGAAGGCTCGGATAATGCTTAGCATTTTTAGCAATAAAGTATTTTAAAGTTAAGGTATGTAATTTTTTTTAGGCATAATGCTATTGCACACTTAATAGACTACAGTATAGTGTAAATATAAATTTAACATAAACTGAGAAATAAAAAATTCATATTACTTTGGTGCCGTATATTCACTTGACTGCAGTAGTCTGGAACTGAATCTGCAATATCTCTGGGGCGAGGCTATATTCCATCTTCAGATTTGAAAGATGTTTTTGTTAGGTGAAAGAATTCTAGGTTGACTGTTTTTTCTCTTTAGTGTCTCAATAATGTCTTTCTATTTTCTTCTGATTTGCATATTTTCTGACACGAAGTTTGCTGTCTTTTTGGTCTTTATTTTTCTGTATATAATGTGTCTAGCAGTCTTAAAATTTTTCTTTTTTTTAATTGTGATTTTAAGGATTTTGATTATGACGTACCTTGAATTTTTTAAGGTTTGTTAAACTTGGAGATCATTGAAATTCTTGAATTTGTGGGATTATAATTTCACCAGATTTGAAAAAAAAATCTTCATCTTTTTTCTCCAAATGTTGTATCTGCCAGTCTTCTCCTCCTTTTAAATGGAAATCCAATTACATGTAAACTGCTTGCGTTTTTTTTTTTTCTTTCTGTATTGATGATCTGCATCTAATGATCCAATTTTTTCCCAGTATCTTTTCTCTCAATGCTTCATTTTGAATAGTTTCTACTGCTATCTTTTCAAGGTCACTGATCTTTTCTTTGGCAGTGTCAAACATTCTGGTGATACCAACTAGTGTATTTTTCATTTCATATACTGTATTTTTTTTAATCTCTAGAATTTGCTTTTGCTTCTTTTTTTTTATCTTCTATTTTTTTCTTATCATGGCCAGGTTTTTCTCTACCTTCTTGAAAAATGGAATATATTTATAGTGGCTGTTTTACTGCCCTTGCCTGCTTGTTCCATCATTTGTGGCTCTGTTTCTACTGATTGACTTTTCTTCTTATTATGGAGAAAATTGTTTTTCTATTTTTTGCCATGTCTGGTAATTTCTGATTAGATAATAGATATTATTATTTTTACATATCTCTTGAAGATAAGTTGGTTTTTTTTCCTGATGCAGTTACTCAGCATCAATTGGATCTTTTCAACCTTGTTAAGCTTTTTAAAAAATGATAGATCCAAAGCAACTTTTAGTATAGGAATAATTTAGCACTAATACTAAGGCAATTCCCCTTTGCCCTATGTATTATGAAGTTTATTCTCAGTCCTGCGTGAGCTCTGGCTATTGTTTTGCCTATTTTTTTCTGATGGTTCTTTCTCCATCTTTGATAGTTTTTGCTTATGCATGTGCAGATCAGTATTCAGCCACAGATTTGAGGGGATACCTCTGCAGATCTCTGAAACTCTCTCTTTGTGTAGGTCCTTCTTCTCTGGTTCTCAGTCTTGTAAATTCTAGCCGCCAGGGCCTCCCTGAACTTTCATCTCTAACTTCTCAGATTGCTAGGTTCTGTTATGGTCTCCATTCCCTTTTTTAAGTTCTAGAAAATACCTCTAGCAATACCTCTGGTACAATTGAATGGTTTACCTTGCTTATCTACCTCCTTTCAGGGATCAAATTTCAGTGCTGCTTTTTGCACAATGCTTAAAATTTGTTATTTATGAAATAGTATTTTTGTTTTCTAGTAATTTAAGATATAAGAGTATCTGGTTCCTGTTAGTCCATCTTGGCTGGAAGCAGAAGTGATCACTCCCTCCTTGAAGCATTTCTTTTTCTTTTTTGTTTTCTTGCTTTAATGGTCACTTTTTTCCCCCAATGGCTGCACCCATGGCATGTGGAAGTTCTGGGGCCAGCCGTGGGCAAATGAGGGCTTCTGAACCTCTAGAAATTGACGATGTTGTTTGTGGGGAAAAGATCTTGATGATGTGGCTGATATACTGAGAAAAAAAGGTGCTGGTGGGTCAAGGGGCCCCTGGAGCCTCTGGGGAAGGAAGGAAATGAGGCTTAGAATCGTGGCGAAACAGAGAACATACGAAGAGGACTGACTTCCGATGTGTGACTAGAGCAAAGCATGAACAGGAGAAGCAACTTCCCAAAGAGAAGTAACTTCCTGTCTCTTACCAAAGGTGAGAATTCCTAGAGCTGGGGGTTAGGGAGCTACTGGGGGACCAACCAAGGGATAGTGGGGATCAGATTGAAATTTTTTCCAGCCATTTGTCCAAAGTGCTTCTCCCAGCTTAGAGTTTGAAAAATGATTATTGTTCTGCCAAGAAGCTTAAAGGAAGATGTGGTCAGTCCTGAGCCTGGGTAGGCCACACCTCTGTGCATCCATCCATATGCATGAGTTGAGTGGCCGGAGGCAAGGCTCCTGAGTGGGGCTCTGGAGCTCCTGAGTGGGAGCTGTTTTCAAACTTGGTTGAAGGCACAGGCAGTATAGGGGACAGGAGTGCCTTCCTGCCTTTACAGGGAGCATGATGTGGCCTCAGGTTAGGAGGGACCATGGATGGGGGTTCTGCAAGGGGGAGGATGTTCTTCTTGAGGGCAGTGGTGGGGGCCCGGATGGCCCTGAAGATGCTGGGGCAGAAAAAAGAGAGCACTGTCTGAGAGTGCAGGTGAGTCTGTTTTATCCTTGGACATTTCCATATGTAAAAACGGTGACGTTTAAGGGGGCTGGAGTGTGCTGGAGGCAGGTGGAGGGATGTGGATGTGGCTTGGAGAAACCTGAACACTCTGTTATGTGACCTCAGTGAAGCCACAGCCCTGCTGCTGCTCATACATCCGGGTTATTTTGTCTTTATTTCCAAACTGGTCCCTGATCAATGACAGCAGGTAAGCCAAACACAGCTTTCCTGCAGACTCTTCCCTCCTGTTCTTCCCAGAGGTTGCCCCTTTTACTCTCTCTGCCTTGTGGGTTGGGAGGTGGGTAGGTTTTACACAGGAGCAGAGCTATGGAAAGGCTCTGGGCCATCCTGGTCATTGGGGAACAGCTCTGCTCTCAGAAATATAGGAGGAGTTCTTGTTGTGGCTCAGCAGGTTAAGAACCTGACTAGAATCCATGAGGATGCAGGTTTGAGTCCTGCCTTGCTCAGTGGGTTAAGGATCTGGTGGTTCCATGAGCTGGGATATAGGTCGCAGATGCAGCTTGGATCCCTTGTTGCTGTGGCTGTGCTGTAGGCTGGCAGCTACAGCTCTGATTTGACCCCTAGCCTGGAACCTCCATATGCCCCAGGTGTGGCTGTAAAAAGAGAAAAGGAAATCCAAGAATGGCTCATGGGGAAGTTACCTGGAGGAGGGAATTTGACCATCTGGGTTGGGAAAGCCGAGTTCAATTAGCCAAAGGCTTGGGCTGGAGGAATGGCATTCTGGGCAGAAGAAACTGCATGAGCCAAGCCAGGGATATGGGGAAACTGAGAAGTGCTGAGAAGCTGGCTGAGGCCAGTGTGCTGGTTAATTTCCTGTGTCAACTTGACTGGGCCACAGGGTGCCCAGATATTTGGTTAAAACATTATCCTGGGTGGACCTATGAGGGTGTTTCTAGATGGGAGTAACATCTGAATTGGTAGACTGAGTGAAGGAGGTTGTCCTTTCTGATGTGAAGGAGCCTCATTCAGTCTGTTGAAGGCCTGAACAGAACAAAGAGGCTGAGCTGGAGGGGGAACTTCTGCTGGTCTCCTGCCTTTGGACTTGGACTAGGACTGAACTTGCATAAGGGCTCTTCTGGTTCTCAGGCCTTTGGATTAAGACTAGAATTACCACTGGCTCTCCTGGGTCTCTAGCTTGCTAACTACCAATACTGGGACCATTTAGCCTCCATAATCTCTTGAGAAAATTCTTTATAATAAATCTTTTTATATCTATCTATCTATCTATCACCTATCCATTCATCCATCAATCATCTATCAATTCTATCTCTACATATTTATCTATCTGTATATCCAACATCTTCATCTATCCATCCATCATTTTCTTTCTACTCTTTATCTTCCTATCTATCTATCTATCTATCGATCTATCTATCTATCCATCCATCCATCCATCCATCCATCCATCTATCCTCCATCTACCATATCTTTCTATCTGTTTATCTCTATCTCTGTGTCCTATTGGTTCTGCTTCTCTGGAGAACCCTGACTTCCAACCAGAGTGGTGGTTCTCACCCATGACTGCACATCCTCATCACGTGGGACACTTCAAAAAGGATGACTCCCTGGGCTTCACCCCCAGAGGCTCTGATTCTGTTGGTCTGGGGTCAGGCCTGGGCATCTCTATTTTTTTAAAGCACTCCAGGGACGCTTTTGTTCTTTTGGGGAGGACAAGTGCTGAGCTGGGGAACAGGGCATTCAAAGGAGAGGAAGGAAGGGATATGAACTCATTCAGGGCATCTGGGCTGCAGGCACTTGCTTGCTGAATAGCATTCAGACAGCCCCCAACAGCAGCAGTGTTGATTCTCCCGGTTTTTCAGGTAAGGAGTCCAGTGGCTCAGTGAGTGAGTGGATGACTCGAGGTCCCAAGGCTAGTAAGTGGCAGAGCTGAGAGTCACACTATAATGTGGAAGATAAGCTTGGAAAGTTTGGCTCCAAAGAGGCATTTGCCTTCTACTCTGGGAACATGGAGACAGTGGAAGATGAGACTTCCCCCCACCCACAAAGGTCAGATCTCTCGTCCATAACCCCACCCTCCTGCTTGGAAGGAGATCTTCAAGCTTGGGGAGGTTGCAGGATTTAGGAGTCTCTTGCCAATGTCTTATGCTTTTTGGTGTCATATTAGTGGAATATTAGTGTTGGACCAGACCTCGGAAATCTGAGCATCCTCCTGCCTTCCTTCCAGTTATTGCGATGGTGTTGCATTCATTTCTTTATTTAAAAAAATTATTATTTTTTGGCCACACCTGTTGCCTGCAGAAGTTCCTGGGCCAGGGATCAAACTCACACCACAGCATTGACCCAAGTCACAACAGTGACAACGCTACATCCTAAATTGCTAGGTAGGCCACCAGGGAACTCCACATTCATTTCTTTATTCTCTTGACAGTCATGCTTGGTATTCAGTAGATCCCCAATTAATGTTTATGGAATGGAAATAAATGGTTTAAAAGGTCACAAAATTGATGCAGCAAATGCTCAGGAAAGTTTAATTGTCTTTCCCACACAGAGTGAGCTATAGCAGAACCGGGACTAAAATCAGTTCTTCTGATCCCAGCCCTGTGGTCTCTCCAGGCTGTTATTGTTGTCTTCGGAGTCACAGCCTTTGAGGGCTGGGTGTACCTGAAAAAAAAAGATTTATACAGCATATAAAAACAGTCTTCATCTTCTGGATCCGTTCCAACTCAGTAACTGTGGCTCTCTACAAGGCTATGTGGAGAAAGATGCTGAGGTTCATGAGGAAAGGGTGCTACCATCGATTAGTGATGTCTACCATGCACATGGGAATGGTTAGTGGCTGCATGAGTGACAGATTTTTGCTGTTTCTGATTTCATCCAAATCCTTTACTTCATGGTTAAGAAAATCAAGGCCCTTTAGGTTGTCCATAAAATTATATAACAACGGGAGACATATAAATAATGAGTGAACCTTTTCACAAATCCCAGTCATTCTATATTCTCCTTAAGGAAAGGCAGCTTTGGGGTTACGGCAAAAATTTTGGACTTGAAGTTGGATGAAGAGGTTGATGACACTCTTACACTTAATGACAGTGTGATCTCAGGTGCATGTCTTCTTTCTGAGTTACAGTTTCTTTGTCTGTAAAGTGGGGATATAATCATTGCTTCCTAGGGTTGTTATAAAGAGTAAATCAAGGAAAGTGTGAAAAATGTCCCATCAACCATGGAGGAGCCATTCCTTTTGTAGACTTGCATTATGAGCCCCAATACTTTACCTTTCCATGGATCTATGCCCTTTGCAAGATGACTTGGCAGTTCTTTCTATAAGGGAAACTGTATTTCCCTGGACCTTTACTTTAGGCTTTGCTGTGTGACTTGATTCTGTCAATGGAAAGGGACAGAAGCCATAGGGTGCCTGCATGGGTTAGGCCTTTAGGGGCATGTTATGTTTCCATTTGCTCTCTCATGCCTCTTTGTCTTGGGAAGAACATGCCCCAGCTGGCCCACTGGACCAAGGACAATGAGAGAAATGGGGAGCAGACTCAGACCCAACCTCCAGCTTATTGCTACCCCACTGAGCCCAGCCTGGATCACCTGACCCTCAGTTAACCTGCATATACTGATTGAGGTTTGTGACTGGGATTGTTATGCAGCAATAGCTGACTGGGGCACCTCTAAAGGCCATTCCTGGTAAGAAGGAGCTCTCTTTCTTCAGGGTGACAGTTTCATGGTGGAGTGAGTAAAAGACAACATGCTACTGGGCACTTTGTCACAGATTGATCTGCTCCCCACCCCCACTTTTGCGAGGAGCCAAGGGGCTCCTGGATGCTGCAGACATTGAAATATGCAACAGCTTATGTGAGAACTTCTTAGCTGAGATCTGGCTCTGTGGCCTCTTGCAGTCCAGCAGCTCAAAGCAGAACCTTGGTTGCTTTGGTTTCGTTGCATGAGCTTTTCGAATCATTGCTTTTCCCCAACCACATTGCACCTGTGAACCCCTCTTCTGGGGTTCTCACTGCCTATTCTCGGCTTCCTACTCCTTTCTGCATCCCACTTTGGGCTGGACTTTGACTCTCTGCAGGAGGAGGGGAGGGTGTATGGGAAGGGCAGCTGCCCCAGTTAGCTGTGGAGAGAATGGGCCTCAGCCTCAACCAGGGAGCAGGGCTGGTCTTTGGGGGGCAATTCAAGGGCAAAGAGTCCAGGAGAATATGCAAAACTCTGCAGTGAAGGGGCAAAGGCGCAGCTCTCTGGGTCCTTTGCTCTCAAGTTCAAGCAGAAAATGTGAGAATTGATATGCTAAATGGATGCAAAGAGAGATTCTTCCAGCGGGTCCCGGGTCTGAGAATTGCCCCCTAGATGAAGGAAAGAAAGGTGATGTGTGCTCTGAAGCAATTTGAACCAATATTTCTCAGAGGAAGAGACTGTTTGACCTTGAGATCAGTTGGTTGAGAGAAAGAAACTGGGGCCAGAGAGGGGTGCAGACTTGTCTAAGGTGGCACAGAGATTTTGGGGCACAGCAGGTCTGGGCCCAGGTGTGCTAGGTCCTGAATGGGCTCTTGCTCAGAGCCAACCTGGTTCAAGATCAGGGCAAGGTCACCACCACCACGTAGTTCAATTGTCACTTATCTTCTTGCTGGAAAATACTTCTCTTCAAGGTGTTCTCACAGCAGAGTCCTGCTTTTGTGTGTCCAGAGCATTCCCGATGGTAGTTCACACTGCTGATGTAGGGCAATGTGCATGTGCGCACACACACATGCTCACTACACTACCTTCCTGCACTGCTGGTACCTGGGCTGCTTTGGCCCCTGATGCTGCTGATAAAGTGTGAAGGCTGGCTGCCCTCCCTCTTGGGCCCGTCTCGAATGATCTTGGCAAGATCATCACAAACTGGTCCAATATTGATCTCTTTCTGAGGGTTGTGCCTTCCTCTCAGTTTTATCTATGGTCACTTTATTATGTCTGGTAATAAATGGGAAACTGAGGCCCAGAGAGTGTAAGGGGCTTGCCTGAGGTCACGCTGCCAGCCACTGTTAGCATGGAAGAGTTATAGGCTAAATATTTATGTCCCCCACCAAGAACTCGTAGGTGGAAACCTGGTCCCCCAGTGCCATGGTATTAGAAGGTGGGGCTTTGGGGACTGATTAGGTTTAGATGAGGTCACAAGGGTGATGCCCTCGTGATAGGAGTAGCACCCTTGTAGGAAGAGGGAGAAACACACCGAGGAAATGCCACGTGGGCACACAGGGAGAAGGGGGCCTTCTGCAGGCCAGGAGGTGGACTCTCCCAGACACTAAATCTGCTGGCACCTTGAGCTTGGACTTCCCAGATTCCAGAACTGTGAGGATTTAATGTTTGCTGTTTAAGCCTGTGTACGGTAGCCTGAACAGACTATGACGTGAGGTGAGAAGCAGTCCTTCTGACCTCCAGCCCAATGTGTCTTCTCTACCCCAGTGTCTTTGGGGAGGATGAACTGTGCACCATGCCTATGATAATCTGAGGTTTTGTTTATCTGACCCCTCACTGAATGGTGAATTTCATTCTGGCCTCCTGCAGGGGACGATGGGGTGGGTTTAGTAAGATGTCAGCCGCAGTGACACCAAGTTGGAAAAATGTATTTCTCTACGAACACTAGCAAGAGAACAGGAGCAGACATCTTGCTGTCCAGCAAGCGAGGTAATTAATATTCCATTAACAAGGCCATTACAACTCCTGAATGGAAGTAATGCTTCATCTTAAGGTGCGAAGCCCACTTCTAAGTGAGGTGTAACAGCTGAATAAGCATACCTGCTGATTTATGTCCATAAAACTTAATTTATTAGCTGCGTCTTAATTGTGATGGTGCGTACAGTCCCGGAGCCATTAGCAAAATCCTCTAAAAGCCACTGACGAGAATAATATGCCCAATAAATGAGATGAGTAGCACTTTTTTCTGCTTCTGAGGCTATAGACTTGCTAATAAGGGTGGGCTGGTCTTTAATGGAGTGGCCGAGTGGGTGGGGGAGCCCCTGGTGGATGTGATGGAGGGTGGCCTCATCCGCGCTGCCCTGGGACCAGCCCCTCAGCTGCATCTGGAAGGATGGGTGGTGTGTGGACCAGTGGAGATGCTGGGTCAAGTGGAGGGGACAAGAGAGGGCTCTCTAAGGCAAAGCAAGTGTGGCAAAGATGTGGAGGGGGCAGCATGTGAGTACAGTGGGCTCTTTGGCTGGAGAATAACCAAGTGACTTCATGTATTGCCCTCCTCTCCCTCCCTTCTCTCATCTTTCCTCCTGGCGCTGCCAAGAGCTTGGCCCCATATTGAGCACACAGTACCTTAGTATTTGGATATCAGGATGAATGCCAAGAAGTGGAGCCTGATGCCCTTCTCACATGGATTCAGACCGGGTGCCAACAGCAGAAGTCCAGAAGAGCCCCTAACTCACAGGCTTTGAAGGGCACATTATTTTGCCACTGCAATATCCAGTGAATTTAGGTTGCCAAGCAGACCTGTTTCTCCCCTCTGGGAATGCTAATGATTAAAGAACAATCATGTTCCTTCCTTGCTCTGCTTTTTCTTCATAGGGCAAGAGAGGCATTAGAAGCCTCCTGATTAGGGGAAGCAATTCCAGTGGCTGCTGACAGAGTCTGAGCCCCAGTAGTCCATCCCCATTCCTTTCAGGGACACTGTTTTCTGAAAAGGATGCAAGGAAAAAATAGTTTGAATAGGAACGCTTCCAGCCTGTCCAGGTGGCACGCTTGCTACCCAGCTTCCCATTTACTTCCGTTCCTTGTTACCCAGCATCGCCTTCCATCGCTGTCCCTGACAAGGGCCCAGGGTCTCAACGCTTGTGGAATGGGAGGCACCAGAGTCTCACAGAGCGGTCTTACTACCAGGCCTCCCCTAGGTTCTTGTGCAAATAGCCCAACTTCTTTTCTTAAACTACTTTGAATTGGAGTTCTGTTACTTAAAACCAAAGAAATCGTGATGGATATAGGCTGTTATATATTGCCCAATACGTCTCTTACTGAGTAATGCAAGGGGGGCGGAAAATGCAAGAAAAGACCTTGTAATAGAATATATGGAAAAGATATCGGTTTTGAGAAGCTGTTAAAATTCTGTTCTCATGCTTTAAAAAAAAATCAATTTTAGGATGGACGTAGAGATTATCATACTAAGCGAAGTAAGTCAGAAAGAGGAAGGACAAATACCATATGATATCACTTATATGTGAAATCTAAAATATGACACAAACGAAACAGACTCACAGACAGAACAGCCTTGTGGTTCCCAAGGGGGCACAGGGGGTGGGGGAGGGAAGGATTGGGAGTTTGTTTGGGATTAGCAGATGCAAACTATTATATCTATGCATAACGGAGTCAATTTGCTGTACACCAGAGACTAACATTGTAAATCAACTGTACTTCAAAAAATTAAAGATGTAATTGTTGAGATGTAATTTATGTATAATAATATTCACATATTTTAAGCATACAGCTTGATATCTTTTGAGATAGGTATGTACCCACATAACTGCCACCCCAATTAAGATATAGAATATTTCCATCTCCTCAAAAAGTTTCCTGGTGACCCTATGCTAAATTGCTGCCAGTCAGGCATGGCTGTGATTTCTATCATTCTTGACTAATTTCGCTGACTCTAGTTGTATAAACGGGGGCCAGTAAATAATACCATGTGTAAATCATATTCCTTTTTGTCTGACTTCTTTTACTCAGCATAATTATTTTGAGATTCATCCTGTTGTCGAATGTATCAGCAGTTCGTTTTTATTGCAGAGTAGTGGTCCATTGTCTGAATACAACATAATTTGTTTATCTGTTCATCTTTTGATGAATATTTGGGCTGTTTCCAGAGTTTGGGGCTACTATGAATACAAGAGTTATGGACATTTATGTACGAGTATTTTATATATGTATATGTATATATGCATAAAATTTATATTGTATATGTAACTTATATGTATATAAACTTACATACCAGTATATATATTATGAATACATGAATACACATGTATATATAATTTCTCTCAGATAAATATGTAGGAGTAGAATTTCTGGGTTATATAAGTACGTGTTTAACTTTGTAGAAAACTGACAAAATTTTTCCAAAGCGGTTGTACCATTATATATGCTCATCAAGAGTGTATGACAATTCCAGTTCCTCCACAGCCCCATCATGTGATCTCAGAATTGTCTGCCTTTTAAACATTTTTCGTTTATGTATTTTTTGGCCACACCCACCAGCATGTGGAAGTTCCCTGGCCAGGGATCGAAACTGTGCCCCAGCAGTGAGCTGAGCCTGCAGTGACAGCACCAGATCCTTAAGCTACTGAGTCACACAGGAACCCCTGTCTGTCTTTAAAATTTTAGCCATTCCAGTGGGTATGCAATGGTGGTAGCTCATAGTGGTTTAACTTTACATTTCTCTGTTGACTAATGTTGAATAGCTTTTCATGTGTTTATTGGATTTTTGTGTATCTTCTTTTGTGAAATGTCTGTTCAAAGTTTGCCCATTTGAAAACATTGAGCAGTTTGTCATCTTATTATTGAGCCAAGTATTTTTTATGTATTCTGGATACAAGCTCCTTGACAAATACAAGTGATGCAAATATTTTCTCCTGGTCTGTGGTTTGCCTTTTCTTGACTGTGTCTTTTAGAGAGCAGAAGTGTCTTATTTTGATGAGGTCTAATTTATCTTTTTTCTCTTACCACTAATGCTTTGTCTTTCCTGTCTCAGAAATCATTGCCTAATCTTGAACTGCAAAGATTTTTCTCCTATGACTTCTAAACAACTTGTAATTTCAGGTTTTATGTTTGTGTTTATGATCTATTTCAAACTACTTTTTGTGTAGGGTATGAGGTAGAGGTTGAGTTTCCCTTTCTTTTAGAGGATTATCCAGCTGTTCTAAAACCATTTGCTTAAAACACTGTCTTTTCCTCACTGTTGGTACCTATGTTGTTGAAAATCAACTGACCATATAGACAGTGGCTTATTTCTGGACTCTCTAGTTTATTCAGTTGATGCGTACATTTATTTTCTTATCCCAATATCATTCTGTCTTCAAAACTAGAGGTTTATAATATAAATCTTGGAATCAGCTAGCATAAATCTTCCAGTTTTTCACTTTTCCCCCTGTTCTACTTTTCTTTCTTTCTTTCTTTCTTTCTTCTTTCTTTCTTTCTTTTCTTTCTTTCTCTCTCTCTCTCTCTCTTCTTTCTTCTTTTCTTTCTTTCCTCTTTTTTCTTTCTTTTCTTTCCTCCTTCCTTACTTCTTTCTTTCTTTCTTTCTCTTTTATTTCTTTCTTCTCTTTCTTTCTTTTCTTTCTTTCTTTCTTTCTTTCTTTCTTTCTTTTTCTTCTTTCTTCTCTTTCTTTCTTTCTTTCTTTCTTTGTCTTTTGTCTTTATAGGGCCGCACCCACAGCATATGGAAGTTCTCAGGCTAGGGGTCTAATTGGAGCTGTTGCTCCTGGCCCTATTCTATTTCAGATATGCCAGGTCCTTCCACTTAGTTTTAGAATCATTCTGTTGATTTGTACCAAAAAAAAAAAAAAAAAAGAAAAAGAAAAAAAATCTCTCTAGGATTTCAATTGTGATTATGTTGAATTTACAGATCAGTTTCGGGGAAAGGAACAACTTAACAATATTGACTCTTCTAATCTATGACTATGGTATGTCTCTCCATTTATTTAGCTCTTTTAAAATTTCTCCCAGTAATATTTTATTGTTGTCAGTGTAGAGATATTACAATCCTTTTTCAATTTATTCTAAGCAGTTTTTTTTTTTATTTGACACTGTTGCAAATCATCTCATTTAAAAAGATGTTCATTTTCCTGTTGTTTGCTACCAGGACCTAAAAATACAATTGCTTTTTATACATTAATCTTTTATTCTGTGATTTTGCTAATTATTATTATTTGCTCATTCAATGTTTTTGGTAGATTCCTTAGAATTTTCTATACTTTTGTCATTGACAAAAAATACCATTTAACTTCTACCCTTCTAATCTTTATGCTTTCTATTTTAATTCTCTCTTTTTTTCTGGTTGTACTGGGCAGAACTTTTTTTTTTGTCTTTTTGCCTTTTCTGGGGCCACTCCCGCGGCATATGGAGGTTCCCAGGCTAGGGGTCAAATCGGAGATGTAGCCACTGGCCTACTACGCCAGAGACACAGTGACGTGGGATCTGAGCTGCGTCTGCAACCTACACCACAGCTCACGGCAACGCTGGATCCTTAACCCACTGAGCAAGGCCAGGGCTCCAACCCGAAACCTCATGGTTCTCAGTCGGATTCATTTACCACTGCGCCACGAAGGGAACTCTCTGGGCAGGACTTTTAATATATGTTGTATAGAAATGGAAAGGATGATGTCTTTACCTTATTCCTTATATTAGCAGAAAAACATTAAATGTGATGTTAATCAAATTTTTGATGGCTTGTTTGTTTGTTTTGCATAGATGCCCTTTACCAGGTTGAGAAATTTCCTTCTATTCCTGATTTGCTGAGAGTTTCTTTTTTGGTCATAAATTTTTGCAGTATAATCCTACATGCATATTAATTTAGGCAATTTCCTATATACGACAATTAATAAATATTACACCAAGAGAAATTTTGGAGGGAAAAATGTAAAAATTAAATTTAAGGATAACTGAAAGGCAGCATGAAAAAAAATCTATCTTTCATAATTTAATGATGTGAAAGTCCTCTCTAAATATGACCCTGAAAGAAGAAACCATGAAGAAAAAAGTCATTAGATTAGACTATCCAAAAATTGTCAATTGCTGTTCTAAAAGTGTTATAAACAAATGTAGAAGACTAATTATCACCTGGCTAAAAATGTATGCAACATACATGATAGATGGAGGGTTGTTATTTCTTATATGTAAAGAGTTAATACACATAAAGAGGAAACTATCTCATAAATGGGCAAAGGGCATGAACACGCAATTTACTAAAGAAATACAAGTACCTAAGAAAAACGTGAAACGTTATTCCATCTCAGCAGTAACAAAATAAATCTAAATTAAACAACAGATGTTATTTGGCAGATTAGGTTAATAGGTTGATAATATTCAGTGACAAAGAGGGTGTAAGGAAATTTTCATATTGTTGATGGGAGAGCAAATTGTCATAATATCATTGGAGGACATTTTCTAATATTTATCAAAAGTCTTAAAAGTGTACATATCCCTGGACCCCACAATTCCAGTTCTAGGACTTTATTCTAAAGTACTAATTGAACAAATGAGAAAAGATTTATGGATAAGAATGTTTATTACAAATTTATTGATAACATCACATTTTGGATACAACCTGAATATCCATCAGGAGGAACTCGATTATCTAAATTATACTTTAGCCATTCAGTGGAATACAATGAAGCTATTTAAATGGATTGTGTGGATGTATATTAGTTGAAATGGAAATATGTGCCTTGTTAAGGATGGTTTGTGTATATTAAGATCCCTTTTTTAGTTAAAAAAATATGTATATATATATGCCCAACACAATGATTGGCACACAATAGGCACTCAACAAATGTCAATTGGATGGATATCCAAATTAAAAAGAAAAGTCCAGGAGTTCCCATCATGGCACAGCAGAAACGGATCCAGCTAGGTAGCATGAGGTTGGGGGTTTGATCCCTGGCCTCACTCAGTGGGTTAAGGATCTGGGGTTGCCATGAGCTGTGGTGTAGGTCTCAGACGTTGCTCAGATCCTGCGTAGCTGTGGCTGTGGCGTAGGCTGGCAGCTGTAGCTCCAATTCGACCCCTAACCTGGGAACTTCCATATGCCATGGGTGCAGCCCTCAAAAAAAAAAAAAAAAAAAGAAAAGTCTAAATGTGGGTACAGTATATCAAATATTAACAATGACTATCTATGGATGGAGGATATTAGGTGATTTTTACCTCCTTCCCTGTTTATTTCCGTACCATTTAAGAAATTTTAACAAGTGTGCATTCATTTTATAATCAGAAATAGCAAAAGATCTATTTGTTTTCTAGAAAATAAAAGACCCAATAGGACTTGATTGTTTGACAATGGGGCATGAAGCTAATGGAGCTGATGAGGATAGTGGCCCATATTCTGGCTTGTGTGACTGCCTTTAGGGATCTGTCTCCTTTCAAGACAGGGAGATCAGCAGGAGAAGAAGGAGGAATGAGCGTGTGTGTGTATGTATGTATGTGAGTGTGTTTGTGTTTGTTGTTCAGTTTTCCACCTATTGTGTTTGCAGTGCCAGTGGGCACCCAGTTGGATGTAAGCTTTGGAGCTCTGCAAAAGAGACCGGATCACAAGTCAATTACTATCAATCATGTTACGAGTCAGGAGCCAATGTGTGGTAGTTACAGTCACAGCCCTGATCGCTGCTGCTCAGCCGAGATGGCAGAGTAAGGAGGGGGCAAGGGCAGAGTCCTGCAAACCACTATTATCTTCAGGGAGGGCAGGAAGATTTTCCAGAAGGGAGCCAGAGGAGGAATTGGGAGTTAGGGAGGAAGAGAACCAGCAGAGGGAGAGATGGCCTGAAGTATGGGAACAGGTGCAGCTGAGAGGTCAAGTTAGGTGAAGGATGAACGATGCTCAGTGGATGTGGTCATTAGCAGGGCATCCATGACCATGGTGGGAATGGTCTCACTGGACCAGTGGGGCAGTAAGTGTATTCAATTCTTACATGAGATACTTGGATGAAAGAGTAAGACGAGACCTAGGATGATAGCTGGAGGGAGATGGAAGGTCAAGAAAGATGAAAGACAAAGATATATATATATGTATAGTTCTCACCATGGCTCATCAGAAACGAATCTGACTAGTTCCAAATCTGACCATGAGGATGAAGATTCAATCCCTGGCCACACTCAGTGGGTTAAGGATCCTGCATTGCCGTGAGCAGTGGTGTAGTTTGCAGATGCAGCTTGGATCTGGCATTTCTGTGGCTGTGGTGTAGGCCAGCAGCTACAGTTCTGATTGGACCCCTAGCCTGGGAACCTCCACATGCCGCAAGGGTGGCCCTAAAAAGACCAAAAAAAGAGAGATATGTATAACACATATATTTAATATTATATTAATATATAATATTATTATATCTATTAAATATGTCTATTTAACCAGGATGGGAGGGATTTGATCGCAGTCATAGACCAAAGGGAAGGAGCCAGCTGAAGGGGAGCCATTAAAGACACAAGAGAAGGGGGTCAGAAGGAGTGAGAAGGGGCAGATCTAAAAGCAGGAGAAGGATGGTGCTGCAGAAGAGGATGGATGTGGGCGCAGTGGCAGCTGTAGGGTGGGAGGCAATAGTTAGGGGTGGGTTGTGCCTGATTTTCTCTGGGAGGCAAAAGATGTCTTCCCTCTGGATGGCGTTTTATCACCTCACTACCCAGAAAGACCGCAGTTTTAAGGTTCCCGCTTGATGAAGTTGGTTTGACGCAAAGCAATAATGAAAGTTGCCAATGGAGAATGTGGCAGGAATCGGCCGGGGTGTCAAATTCACTCAGCTCCTCTGTGCAAATAGATAATTACGAGGCCTCTCCACCAGTGGAAGGGAATGGATCAAGATTCTTCTCATGTGTAAGCCGGCACATGTTTAAGATTTCCAGAATACAGATTTCCGAAATAATGATTCTAATAAACAGTGGTTATCTTAACTTTATTTTCAGGCCGTAAAACACATCCTTTGATAAATTATTTCGCCGTCTATCCCAAGTGCACCTCTCCGTGCAAAGCCTCCCCTCCCCCGGCCGGCAGCCGCCCGAACGGCAGTTCCATATATTATTCATTCCAATCAAATAAGACACAGTGGTGCCTCAGTAAACTTGCTTTTCATATCAGAATTGCTCTTATTGAGTAATACACACTGCAGACCCCAGCTTCCAGCACCAGGCCTGAAATGAGCAATTCTCTCATTGTAATAATGTGCCTCTGTCATCTCCTTATTATCAGCATGATAAAAGATGAAATATTCACAGATGCTGCCCTCCTAACCTGATCACAGCTTGATATTTGAGCTTTGGAAATGAGTTTTATAAGCTTTAATATACTCCTTGGCGGAGTGACCCCTGAAATTAAACATTATTACAGAGCGGATATTTAAAAAGCTGGGGCCGCAAATTACATCAAAATGAAAATATTAAGGAGTATTACGAATATACCAAGTGGGAGCTCACAGCTCTGGAAGCTGTGAACGCCGGAGAACTCCACACGCGGGTGTCAAAAACATCAGAAAAAATAATAACAGCAGAGACACCTTGACTTCGGTTATTTTATACTTAGGACTAAACGAAATTATTTGAATGGATTTTTTTTTTTTTTCTTCTCCTGTAGGCTAGCTTTCCAGGAGGGAAAAAAAAAGCCCATTATTCTCAACTTTAGGTTCCTAATACATTTCACGCTTGGTTTAAAGAGGCACCTTCCTCTTTTTTTTTTTTTTTCCTGGTGCATGGATAAATAAAAGAAATACCTAAATATAATGAAACCAAAGATCATGCTAAGAAAAAAGTGAGCAAACACGACTAGAAAGTGCCTCTGGATTCAATTTCCCCCACGACTGGCACTCTGATGGACAGGCTCTCAGCAACATCAAGGCTGCAGGAAACCAAGGTGGGGAGAGTAAGGGGGGTCACCTGCCTGCTGCAGGGCTGTGACAGCTTCCACAAGGGGACCTGGAGGTGCTTGGGAGCTTAGCACTCTCTGTAAGAGCTTCACATAGGCTTTCTCTTTGTCTGACGGTGGGATCTGGAGTTGGGTACTGTGGATTCGGACCAGTGATGACTGGTTTAATGACTGCCTCTTCTGCTAGAATGAAAGCTTCATGAGGACAGAAACTGTGTCTGGTGTCCTAGCTCTAATTTTTTTTTTTTTTTTGATATTTCTTGGGCCGCTCCCCCGGCATATGGAGGTTCCCAGGCTAGGGGTCTAATCGGAGCTGTAGCCACCAGGCCAACGCCAGAGCCACAGCAACGCAGGATCCGAGCCGCGTCTGCAACCTACACCATAGCTCACGGCAACGCTGGATCCTTAACCCACTGAGCAAGGGCAGGGACCCAACCCGCAACCTCATGGTTCCTAGTCGAATTTGTTACCCACTGCGCCACTATGGGAACTCCCTGGTTTCCTAGCTCTAATTCCAACATTAACTCCAGGACTCATAGGTGGCCCTTAATAAATACCGTATTGATTAAATGAATGCAGACATGCATGCATGCAAAAGAGCAAATGACTTCCCAAATCTTTTCTTTCCCAGCCCCCATGAAGAACTCCATGGAGGGGTTTTTCGTCTTCATGGGCCTGCAGGGAACACACAAGGAACATTTCCAAAGCTTCATCTTTTTGTATTTACCTGGGGCTGTAAAGCTAAGTGGCAAATTATGTTTGGAAACTATTCCAATTTTTAAAAAAACTCGATATACACATTTTGCTATTCTGCTTGCCATGGAAAACTCCTTTTTTTTTTTTTTTTTTTTTGTTCATTGCTTGTTTATATTCATCTCTGAGCCTCAGTTTCCTCAGCTGCTGAACTGGGACACTCAACTTGCTGGTTGCCGTTAAGATGGAATGAGCAAACATGTGGGAAAAAATATGGTAGTTCTCTTCCCCCTTTAGTTCTTTTCCTGGCTCAAGGATGGTGCAAATGTATTGACCAATTCAAAATAATTTATTTTTTCTTTAAAAGAAACAAGGAAATGAAAATCCTTCTCCTCAATGGCAGACCAATGTTTTTATGTGCCAAGATTTTCTTTTGCAAACCTCAAGCTTATTTGTGTAATGGGAAGGGAAAAGAAATCCATAGCATGGGGGATAAAAGCATGGATTTTGTAATGGCAAGACTGGGGTTTGAATCCTGACTTTGTATATATTTCTAGCTGTGAGACTTTAAACAAGTTACTTAACCTCTCTGAGACTCAGTTTCCTCATTTGTAAAAATAGGAATAATGATAAAACTTACCCAATTGCCAGGTTCATGCCACGATATAGATGTTAAAAAATTAAATACAAAGTTTAAGGACTAGGAGGGAAGAAGCAAGCATAGCTATTATTTGCAGATCTATGATTGACTATGTAGAAAACCCCAAAGAAACTGTAGCTAAATTATTAGAATCAAAATGAGACTTCAGCAGGGTTGCTGGATACACAATGAATATACGAAAGTCAATTGAATTTCTATATGCCCATAGCAATCAGTTGGAAAAATTAATTAAAAATGATTTTGTAATATAAAAAAATTAACGTAGTGGTTTCATTCACTTTAGTGACAAAAATATAAAACTACCTAGGAGTAAATTTAACAAAAGCTATGAAATTTTTTATGGAGAAAATCATAAAATCTTATTGAAATATGTTAAATTAAGACCTAAATAAATAGATACATCATATCCTTGGACAATATGCCCAATATTGTGAAGGTATAAATTTCCCAAACTGCTCTTTTGATTCAGTGCAAGTCCAATTAGATTTGCAATAAGTTGGGAACTTGAGAAGCTAATTCTTACATTTATATAGTGTAGCAAAGGACCAAGATCTCTCTAAAGAGGAATAAGTTGGGGGAATTTTCTAGTACTGGATGGCAAGATTTACTATAAAGCTATAGTAATCAAGGCAGGGAGAGATAAATAGGACAATGGAACAGTAGAAAGAGCCCAGAAACAAATCATACATACATGGAATCTTGACTCTCGATGGAATGGACATTGCAAATTAGTGGGAAAGGAATGGAATGTGCAATTCACAGTGCTGGGAAAACTGATAATTCTTACTGAAAAAAACCCCTCTCTTTTGTAAGATGTATTTTATAATGGAAAACAAAGAAAGGGACAAGCTCAGAGGTGAGACATGACTTGCTCAGAGCAAGGATTTAAATTATTGTCTTCAGGTTGGTGTCTGTTTCTGAAGCATCTGGGTTTTGCCCCCAATCTACACAAAGATAAATTCTACGTGGATTAAGTCACTGAAAACAAATGGAAAAACTAGAAAATGTTCAGAACCCAATATAGGAGAATGTCTTCATAACTTCGAGGTCATGAAACAGGCACACTGTAAAGACAAAGATTAATAAATTTGACTACATTAGAATTGAGAAGGTATTTATCACAAGACACAAGAGAGTGAGAAGACAAGTCACACCCTGGGAAAAGACATTTATAACACACATAACCAACAAAGGATTAATATGTAGAACATATTAAGAATGATTGCAATGTGTAAAAATAATACATTTGTGACAGACTAGTGAGCAAAAACATAAGCAGATATTTTCTACAAGAGGAAACATGAATGTGCAATAAACATGAAAAGATGCTCAAATTCACTGACAATTAGGAAATGGCAAATTAAAACCACTGTGATATTATTACATATCCATCAGATTACCTCCCCCCTCCCCCAAATAATACTGACAGTACCAAGATTTGGTAAGGATGTGGAGTAACAGAGACTCTTATCTACTTCTGTTGGGAATGTAAATTTGTGACAACTACTGTGGAAAACTGGAATTATCTAGGAAAGCCGAACACTTGCTATGATCCAACAAATCCATTCCCAGAATATACCCTAAGAAAACTCTTGTATATGTGTACCAGCAATGTGTACAAAGGTGTTCCTAGCATCATTTTCTTAATAGCAAAGATAATGGACTTAACCAAAGTGCCTATCAATAGTATAATGGCTGATGAAACCATGTCAAACTTATACAATGGGATACAATTTTAAAATAAAAATGAACATATTACTACTGTAATAAATTAACTAGGGTGAACTTACAAATAAATGTGGAGTGATGAAGGAAGTCATAGAAGAATACTTATACTATGATTCTATTTATAGACAGCTCATAAACAGGTTATGTAAAATAATATTTTGCTTAGGGATCCATAGATAGATGGTAAAACTATAGAGAAAACCTAAGGCATGACTAAAACAAATAGAAGTTACCTTAGGGTGTGGGTGAGGGGACATGTAGGAAGGGGTATAAGTCAGGTAACGAGGACATAGGGGCTTCTAAGATGCCAACACTATTCAGTTTCTTAACCAGGGTTGTGTGTACCTAGATTTTCATTTCATTATTATTCTTCCAACTGTACACATGTGTTTTAAGCCCTATTTTGTACGATATATTCTCTAATGGAAAACAAAGATAAAACAAGCTCAGAGGTGAGATATCACTTGCTCAGAGTAAGGGTTAGAGCATGGATTTAAATCATGGTTTGCAGACTGGTGTCAGTTTCTGAAGCATTTACAGGCAACCCTCGGCCTTCCCTCTACTGTGGCTCTTCCTCTCCAGTGTATCTACATGCTCCCTGGCCCCTATGGTTCTTTCTTCCAATGGGTAGGCCTCCCTCATGGGACAAGAAGTAAGTCATGAGGCCATATTTCTAATCAGGACTGTATGTTTTCTTTCAGTCTGTCATTAGGAGACAACCTTGAAACCCAAATACCAGATATGTCAGTCCTCAGCAAAAGGGCCGGTTTGCAAGTCGAGTTTCTTGAGGCTTTATAACTGCCAGACCTTCCTGACAGATGTTGGCAAGGAGTTGCCAGAAAAGCGGACTTCAGAAAGGACTTTGGGGGATAACATTGTCCAGGCTCCTCATCTTATTCAGGAGGATGCTGAGGCCAAGAGGGACCTAGAAGCTTACCCAAGGCCGCGGAGCCAGGAGACGGTGGACCAGGGACTACATGGCCCGACACCTCTGCTCAGTAGTAGGATGCTGCTTTCTATGACCCAGGGTCAGCAACAGTGTCCTGCTGACTTATCTGAGCACGTTCAGAACCTGAAGAGCAAATGGGATTAACTAGTGCCTTTGTCTGTTTACACACTGGTTCCCATGATTATGACCTTTGAGTGGCAATAATGTAAAGGATCTTCCGAACCACCCGAGAAATACCCCAGAATGTTGTGAATCATTTTGGTGTTAACCGCATTCTAGAATCTGCAATCAAGGGTATTCCAAAATCTTGGCCGATAAGGCTCTTTATTGATTCAGCAGATATTTCCTTTTGCAAAACACATGCAAAAACGGAATTTGTATGTGCAGGGTTGAGGGAGGCAGGTGGAAGCAAAGAAGAGAGAGGCTTAAGAACTGAGGCCTTTATAGAGTTGGATGGAGAAAGGTGAATCAAGATATTCCGGAGTTCCTATAATCCTCAGCGGGTTAAGAACCTGACCTAGTGTCTATGAAGATGGGGGTTTGATCCCTGGCCTCACTCAGTGGGTTACAGATCTGGTGTTGCCACAAGCTGTGGCATAGGCCTTAGATGCAGCTCCAATTTGACCCTAGCCCAGGGAACTTCCAGATGCCTCAGGTGTGGCCCTAAAAAGAAAAAAAAAAGACATTCCTGAAAAGTTGGTGTACTACATTTAATTTCTGTTATAACGAATTACCACAAAATTAGTAGCTTTGAACTATACACATTTATTATTATTATTTAGCGGAGCCTGTGGCATGTGAAGTTCCCAGGCTAATGATTGAACCTGAGTCACAGCAGTGACTATGCTGGATCCTTAACCCCTTGAGTCACCAAGGAACTCCTAAGCAATACACATTTATTACTTTACATTTCTGTACGTCAGAAATCAGACGTGGATCTCACGGGGCTAAAACCAAGATGTTGGTTACACTGCATTGCTTTCTGAAGGTTCTAGTGGAAAATCATTTTCTCGCTTCTTCTATCTTTTAGAGATCACCTGTATCCCTTAGCTCATCAATCTTTAAAGCCAGAAATATTGTACCTATTTGACCATCCTTCCATAGTCACATTTTCCTCTGATTTTCCTGCCTCCCTCTTCTACTTTTATAAACCATTCAGATTATGAGGGACCCACCAGGATAATCCAGGATTATCTCCTTATCAAATGATTAGCAACCTTATCTCCATCTGCAATGTCAATTCTTCTTTGCCATTTTGACATACCATGTTTACAGATTCTGGTGATTAAGGAGTGGACAACTTTGGGGGCCATTATTTTGTATACCAACAATGGTACAATGATATGCATGGCAACTTACCATAACCAAATTTCTCGATTAAGCTGCATTTCCTGGAAGAACAGAGCTCAATTCTAAAAAGTGCACCTAGGAAGTCCTCTAAATGATTTACTTTTATTTTTATTTTTTTTAGGGCTGCAGGTGCAGCATATAGAAGTCCCTAGGTTAGGGGTCAAATTGGAGGTACAGCTGCCTGCTTACACCACAGCTATAGCAACTAGCTGCATCTGTGACCTACAATGTAGCTTGCAGCAACAGAGGATCCTTAACCCACTGAGTGGGGATCGAACCTGCATCCTCATGGCTACTAGTTGGGTTCGTTTCCACTGAGCTACAACAGGAACTCCCTAAATGTGTCTATTCTTGTTTCCAACTCACAGATTTGCCTAGTACAGCCTTCCAGGTTTCCTCTCTCATAAGCCCTACATAGAAAGATTATCAGCACACGGGTGGCAGGACAATATACACATGGGAGGTACAGATGAATAAAACATGACTTCTGCCCTTGAAGAGCCCACAACCAAGCAAGCCCATGTTGCGGTAGGAATAGGTGCACAACAATGACCTCAAATTGCAGTGGGGTAAAACTACAACCCTTTTATTGTGCTCATGACTTTGTGAATCAGGAATCTGGAGCAGGCTTTGCTCACTTGGGGTCATCTGAGTGGTTTCAGTGAAGGCTCAAATGGACTGGACACAAAGATGGCCCCTTTATGTGCCTGGCAGTTGATGCTGGCTGTCCGCCGGAGCAACAGGATGTGGCCTATCTGAGCAGGTGGACTTCTTCCATGGTGGCTGGCGTGGACAAGTACCCAGAAAATCAGGCAGAAACTGCTTGACCTTTTATGACCTAGTCTCAGAAGTTATATAGCAGTACTTTCATGATACCTTTGTTGGTTGAAATACTCATAAGCCCTCTTAGATTCAAGAGGAGGGAACATTGCCCTCACCTCTCAATGGGAAAAATGCAAAGAATTTGTGGCCGTTTTAAAAAATATTTTTAATATTATTTTTTATCATGGTCTATCCCAGGAGGTTGAATGTAATTCCCTGTGTTATACAGCAGGACCTTATTGTCTATCCATTCTAAATATGATAGTTTGCATCTATCAACCCAAACTCCTTGTCCCTACTTCTCCTGCCTTGGCAACCAAAAGTCTATCCTCCATGTCTGTGAGTCTGTTTCTGTGTTATAGATAGGTTCTTTTGTGCCATATTTTTAGATTCCACATGTGTGATATCATATGGTATTTGTGTTTCTCTTCCTGACTTACTTCACTTAGTATGAGAATCTTTAGTTTTATTCATGTTGTTCCAAATGGCATTATTTCATTCTTTTTTTTTACAGCTGAGTAGTATGCTGTTGTATATATGCATCACATCTTTTTTTTTTTTTTTGTCTTTTTGCCTTTTCTAGGGCCGCACCCATGGCATATGGAGGTTCCCAGGCTAGGGGTCTAATCAGAGCTGTAGCCACCCGCCTACGCCACAGCCACAGCAACTCAGGATCTGAGCCGCGTCTGTGACCTACATCACAGCTCACAGCAACGCTGGATCCTTGACCCACTGAGCGAGGCCAGGGATCGAACCTGCAACCTCATGGTTCCTAGTCGGATTCGTTAACCACTGAGCCATGACGGGCTATGCATAGAGTCCAGTAGGACTCCTGGTAGCTGAGCAAGCCCCTGTGGGAGCTAAGGGGACCAAGTGGGGAGTCAGAGGAGAGGCAGGAAGTGTTTCAGAGGGGCTGCATCTTCAAGGGGGAATTTTTGAGAGTGGGGGTGCAGAGAGAACATCTTAGGAAAAGCATCAGCATGAACAAAAGTCTGGGTTGATGAAAAAGTGAGTTAAGTTTCCTGGGAAGTCCAGTGGGCTGTATGTAGATGTCAAGAGGGAGAAGAGGCGGTTGGGGAGGTAGGTAGCCCAACTCCCCAGATCTGGAGTATCATGATGAAGAAGCTTAGCCTTGAACCTGGAGGAATTGGAAACTCATGATGGTTTTGAAAAGTCCCTTTGGCCTTGTAATAGATGGGCAGGCTAGCAGGGAGAAGGAAGTCCCTCTAAAGGCAGCCTCCTTTCTCTGTGCCCAAGTATGTCTGCATGGTGGTGAGCAGAGCCTGAATAACAGATGGCATTGGGGTCTTTATCTTTTTTTTTTGTCTTTTTGGGTCCATACCCACGGCATGCGGAGGTTCCCAGGCCAGGGGTCCAATCGGAGCCATAACTACCAGCCTACGCCACAGCCACAGCCACAGGCACAGCCACACCAGATCCAAGCCATGTCTGTGACCTATACCACAGCTCATGGCAACGCCAGATCCTTAATCCACTGAGCAAGGCCAGGGATCGAACCTGCAATCTCATGGTTCCTAGTTGGATTCGGTTCCACTGTGCCATGACAGGAACTCCTCTGGCATTGGGGTCTTTAAAAGGGATGTTTGAGGATGAAGGTCCCACAGGGAAAGGAAATAGGGGGTGGCAACAAATTTTGGGAACCATTTGGTGCCTCATTGGATTCCACTGCAATCTTGGGAACAAGGGAATATTGTCCTTATTCGAAAGATGAGAAAACTGAATCCCAATGGAAAAGTGACTTGCTTATGGTCATAGGCAGGTAGGTAGTATAAGATTAAAATGTAAATATGCCTGGCCCTGAGGCCTGTGAGTCTACTCAGCTTAGACCACTGGGTGACCACTCTGAGCTTCCCTGCTCCATCTCCATCTTCCGACCAGCCCCAAAGGCAGGAATCTCAGAGAGAAGCATTATGCCTACACTGACCACAGAACTGGCTGGGCTCAGAGCACAATGAAAATGGGAGGCCTCTTGTTAAAAATTATTAATGCTTTCAAGACAATAGCAGAGCATTAAATTGAGCATGGGCCCTTCTGAGGCCAATTACATAGCACGGGCCCTGGGTGACTTGCACAGGACACAGGCCCATGAAGCTGACCCTGGCCACACAGAAGTCAGACTTGGCTGCTCTGGCTCTGGCTTTATCCTCCACCAAAGCTCAGGACAGCTCAGAATCTTTTCAGCTGGGCTGAGGAGCTTCTGGGCAATTGGGACACCTAATTCCACTGTCTGTTCCCCTCTTGGTTTAATGGATTGGATCTTTGATAAGACGTCCTCTTGCTAAAAGGCCTCTGTTAGTGTCAAAAGGTTTGGAAACTACTGCGGTCTCACTGACAGGCATTGATATCTTACCTTGCTCTCTTATGTTGGGTACCTTATAGTATCTTCCATTTAGCTGTTCTCACCCCATTGTTCACTATGTGGATTACTTTAAAGTGACAATTTGATGACATCATTCTGAAGATGCCAGTTCATTCCCAGCCACCTAATTGGCTGTGAAATATCAATGAAAGGCAATTCCAAAGTCACCCGGCCCTGGACACAGCATGCTCTGGCCAGCTGTGGGGCTGGTAAGTGGACCTCCCCAGAAACTGAAGCCTTCTGTCTGAGTGGCACTCATGGAAACCAGTGCCTACCCCAACACCCCAGTACGCATACATACACCAGTGACCCCTGCTGAACAGTGTCCATACCCCCCTCACCTCACCCACCAACACAGATCAGACTAATGGCAAGTGTACTAATATTAGCAAATATTTATTGAGCACCTACTGTGTGCTAGGCACTATTGTTAGCACTTTTATCTAATTCTTCCTATAGCCCCCAAGGATAGTGTTATTATTCCACATTATTCCCCTGGATCTGGGTTCAAACCCAGCTGGGCTGACTTCAGAGCCTTGGTCATGCTGTATCCATTTGACTATTATGTGCCTACTGTATTCAGGTATGTTAGATCAGTGGTGGGCGAAGCAGATGCAGTCTTTGCCATTATGGTGACAGTCCATTGGGAAGGCAGGCACTGGTCGCTTACCCCAAAATTGAAATCACTCAGAGTTCCCTGGTGGTGCAGTAGGTTAAGGATCTGGTGTTGTCACTGCTGTGGCTCTGGTCGCTGTTGTGACATGGGTTCGATCCCTGGCCCCGGGAACTTCTGCATGCCAGGAGCATGGCCAAAAAAGAAACAAACAAACAAAAAAGTCACAAATGGTAGTAAGGCTGTAGAGGAAAGCTATAGGGAGCTACGAGAACATATGTTGGGGGGCACTGTCCAGGTTGGGAGAGTCAGGGAGAACTTCACCAGTAGGTGACATTTGGGATGAAGGCTGAGTGGGCATTAACTAGCTTGGGGATTTCATTTTGACACTGAAAAAGGTGGGTATAGGACAGAGGGAGTCCGGGACAGTGCAGAGGGAGGAGACAAGCCTCTAGGACAATAAGGGTTAGAGAGAGAGGATGACAGCACTGTTTCCCCAAGAGACTTCATGTTAGCAGATAGCCCCAGAGTTAGCAAGAGACGAAGGGCAGCTGGAGAAACACTCAAACGCACTGGTGGGCTTTAGCATTAAACATGCCCCGTCTTGGGGCAGCAGCCTGTTTATTTGGGAAGACACAATGGAAATCCTCTCTTTCCAGTTTCCTGCCTGAGCTCGGAGGAGGGGGGGACCTCCTTTCAGCATCTGGCTTTCTCCTCCTGGATGGAGGTGGCTGCTTTGGGACCACGGCTAACTTATTTTTTGCATCTGGCATCAGGAGCTTGTTAACTCAGGAAGCCAAGAAATTCAACCAGGTCCCAGTGTCATCCAGACAAGGAAGGTCTGTGGCTGTGACAGGGACTCTGTCCTTGGTGTCCCCATTTTGTTTCCATCAGAAATAGGGTCTGTGTCTCCTTGGCCTCTCTCTCTCAAAGCTGCTCCTTTGTGATTTTTTTCTCTCTGAATTAAAACCAAGGCTTTCAAATGTTATAAACTCAGGTGGAGCTGGCAAAAATGGGGGTTATTGCAAGGATGTTGGAGTGTTGTACAAAATCCAAAGACGGAAATGAGGCTGAACCTCAGAAACAAACGTGCAGGTGGATCTCTCTCTGAAGCTGATGGTGAAGATGAGGGCTCTCACTCTCTCAGTCATGGGTAGAACCAAGAGAGCTTAGGGAAGAGCTAGGCTTGCTCAAGGAGCAGAAACAAAGCCCAAGGGCTTTCTTCTTCTTCTTCTTCTTCTTCTTTTTTTTGGTCTTTTTAGGACTGTACCCATGGCATGTGGAAGTTCCCAGGCTAGGGGTTGAATCGGAGCCACAGCAACGCAATATCTGAGTCGCGTCTGTGACCTATACTGCAGCTCACAGCAACGCCGGATCTTTAACCCACTGAGCGAGGCCAGGGATCGAACGTTCCTAGTTGGATTCGTTTCCACTGAGCTACAACGGGAACTCCCCCATCAAGAGAATTAAGTGCAGGGATTTCCAGAGGAGGGGGAGTGTTGATAGAGCAGTTCCATTTATGACCTGAGTCGGAAATATGAGGCAGAGAGAAGACTTCCCCCAGAACTGGTAAAATGAGTGGGGTCTCAAAAAGTCACCTAACCAGCAAGACACATGCAGCGGCCCTCGAATAGGTCTGGATCTCATTCTCTTTAATCTCCTGCTCCGATGCCAGATGCGGCCCATCTTCCCCTTGTGGCTACGTTAGAAGGGGAAAGTGACTTCCCTTGGTTCAGGCGCTCCCAACATTGCCCAGCAGAAGTGACAGTCCAGCTGCTCACTGGTCAGCAACTTCTGTCTTTCTCAGTACATCAAAATATAGTCGTGCTGGAAATGATCACGTTTGCAGCAGCATTTGCCAGAAGACCTAAAGTTCCCTTTTGCTTTCTTATCTCAGCTCTTGAAGAACATGAGTATGCCCACGATTTCATGTTTTTCTTTATCCAGAGGTAAGAGATCATGAACAAAATTTTAACAAAACTGTTGCTGACACATTTTTAGGCTTTAGGTCCAGAGGTGACATGGGGTTGGAAAGAGGGCCATTCCTTCTGCCTCTGCCTGGGACACTCCCAGACCCTCCCCATGAAGTCCTATGGGGAGTTCCCATCGTGGAGCACTGGTTGACGAATCTGACTAGGAACCATGAGGTTTCGGATTCGATCCCTGGCCTTGCTCAGTGGGTTAAGGATCTGGTGTTGCCGTGAGCTGTGGTGTAGGTTGCAGAGGCAGCTTGGATCAGGCATTGCTGTGGCTCTGGCGTAGGCCGGTGGCTACAGCTCAGATTAGATCCCTAAACTGGGAATCTCCATATGCCGAGGGAGTGGCCCTAGGAAAGTGAAAAAGACAAAAAAAAAAAAAGTTCTGCATCTCAGCACAGGAGGTGAGGGGGTAGGGCTCTTCCTTGGGGGCTGTATTCTCAGCACTTGGGTAGTCATGGCTGCTGCTCATAGCTGCTACTCCAATATTCTTTAGGGTTCTCTTTACCTACCCTTTGTTGTTCTCATAACAAACTCTTGTTATGTCTGTTATAGTTACTGTTCTGTTTTGTTTTGTATTCCAATTTTATTAAAAAAAATTTTTTTTTGGCCATGCCCATAGCATGTGGAAGTTCCCAGGCTAGGGGTTGACCTGGAGTTGTAGCTGCTTGCCTATATCACAGCCACAGCAATGCCAGATCTGAGACACGTCTGCGACCTACACGGTAGCTTGCGGCAATGCTGAGTGAGGCCAGGGATCAAACCTGTGTCCTTATGGATGCTGGTCAGGTTTGTTACCACTGAGCCACAATGGGACCTCCTAAAATTATTTTTTATTGAGGTAAAATTAACATATAACTTTGTATTAGTTTCAGGTGTATAACAATGATTCAATATTGGTGTATATTGCTAAATGATGACCAAATAAGTCTAGGTAACATCCGTCTCCATGCATAGTTACAAAACAAATTTTTTTTTCTGATGAGGGCTTTTAAAATCTGCTCTCTTAGCAACTTTCAACTATGCCATCCAGTATTACTAACTATTGTCATCATGCTGTATGTTACAGACCCAGGACTGACTTTACAGCTGGAGGTTTGGGCTTTTTGACCCTCTTCACCCATTTTGCCCACCTCTACCTCCTATCTCTGGCGACCACCAGTCTCTTCTCTATACCTGTGTGCTTAGGTTTGTTTGTTTGTTTTTTAGAGTCCACATACAAAATCATAAAGTCGTTGTCTTTCTCTGAGTTATTTCACTTAGCATAATGCCCTCAAGGTCCACCCATATTGTTGCAAACAGCAAAATTTCATTTTTTAAATACCTGAATCAACAGTATGTTCCATTGCATACATATACACCGTCTTCTTTATCCATTCATCTCTTGATGGGCATTTAAGTTGTTTCTATAGCTTAGTCATTGTAAGTAATGCCGCCGTGAACAGAGGGTGCATATGTCTTTTTGAATTAGTATTTTTGTTTTCTTTGGATAAATACCCAGAAGTGGAATTGCTGGTAATTCTATTTTTAATTTTTTTGAGAAATCTCCATGCTGTTTTCCACAGTGGCTGCACCAATTTACATTCCCACCAACAGTGCACGAGGGTTCCCTTTTTTTCAATGTCTTTGCCAACTCTTGTTACCTCTTGTTTTTTTGATAACAGCCATTCTAACAGGTGTGAGTTGATACGTACTGTGGTTTTGATTTGCATTTCCCTGATGACTAGTGATGTTGAGCATCTTTTCATGTAACTATTGGCCATATGTACATCTTCTTGGGAAAAATGTCTATTCAGATCCTCTGCCTACTTTTTTAATCGGATTTTTTAACTGTTGTGTTTTATGAGCTCTTGTATCTTTGGGATATTAACCCTTTATTAACATAAGTGATTTGCAAATATTTTCTCCTTCCAGTAGGTTGCCTTTTCATTTTGTTGATGATTTCCTTTGCAAAACCTTTTTAGTTTGATATAGTCCCACTTGCTATAGTTACTAATTCTTGCATTAAACTTACCCTGTTTAAATTACCCTGTGTTGGGAGTTCCTGCTCTGGTGCAATGGGATCAGTGGCGTCTCTGCAGCACCAGAACACAGGTTCAATCCCCAGCCTGGCATTACCATGGCTGCAGTGTAGGTTGCAACTCTGGCTCAAATCTGATCCCTGGCCTGGGAATTTCATATGCCAAGAGGTGGTCAAAAATGAAAAAAAAAAAAAAAGTTACCATGCGTTTTCTCCTTCCTGATTGGAACTAGATTAATACACCCAGGTGGAAGACATTACATCAAAGAATAGAAATATAAAATTTCAAATTAGGTTTTATCATTCCCATTTCACAGATGGGGAACTGAGACTAAAGGGGATACATTTTCTGCAACAGATATTTTGGGTACTTTGTCCATTTCACCTTGCATGTACCATTTCAGCCCACTTACCTCAACTCACATCCGCCACAACCCGTTATTTCTGTGCCTGGGGGCTTTCCCTGGTGGTCAAACTCACTTTTTCCATCTTGGCAGCAGGCAAATGTGCCTCGGGAGTTCTGGGCTCTTCTGGAGCATCTCTCAACCAATGACTGATCAGAGTCGGTTCGTAAACATTGCAGTCTCCTTGCTCCTGGAGGATGGATCACTCTGACTGCACGTTTCCCTGGACCACCAGAGTTTCCTTTGTGGAAACTGCCTCGATCATGCATCCTTTATCGTTTGCCTTCCCTTCCCTGTTTCACTCCCCAACACCGCTGCCAGTGTTTCCTTCACCTTCCAAACAAACTGCTTGCTCTTGGACCCCTTTCTTGGTGTCTGCTTCTGGGAGAATCCAACCAAGACACTTATCCAAGGTCACACAATGAGACAGGGTAGAAAAGGGACTGGAACCCAGTTCTCTTACTCTTAGACCAGGTTCTATGCGCCGCACTGCCCAGCCCCTCTGTCTTTAGCAAGCCCTGTTTCAAATAAGACTCGACACTTGAACTGGTGGCTGTTTCTCAGCTAATTCTCAAACTGACAGCTTTCTTTCTACCTGGTTGAAACTGTTGGATATGTCAGTCATGACTTTCCCAGATGTGCACTTTTTTTCCAAAGAAGCCTCAGGCTCCTGCTCAGAGAGCGTCTGAGTGCCCTGTTTGTGATAACATGGTGGCCCTTCACTGGCATTTCCCAGTATTGGAGAAACGTTGCTAAGACCTTACTTGCACTGGCTTGTGCAACTGCAGCACAATCTTGTGTGATATGCCAAGACTCATAATTCCTTGATTCTAAGACACACTATCCTCTTATTATTTGGGGTGGGGAGGGTTGATCACATTAAATGCAGGCATCAATTGTAAGGCACATCCCAATTTCAGAATACTAAAGTGTCAAAAAGTGCAAGATTATCCTCACTTAACAAGGCATTGGAGACTCAAAAAAGATTAAGTTGTGCAGCCAACTCAAGCTGGGATCCCTAAAACTCATGGTAATGAGAAGTAACCCTGTCCTTTCTCCCCTCTTTTCTCCTGCCCTCCTCCCTGCCCCCGACCCATAGCTGGCAGGTCCAGGGTTCATACATGATCTGCTGCTTTTTCAAGCATTGTCTTTCTCCCAGGAAGGAAGCATTCATGCTCAAAGAGACTGACTCTGCCTGGGGCGGCTTCACTAGGAAACCTGGGAGGGTCAGGGCCATGGCTGTCGCAGACCAGGACAGGGTGGAGGATGGGGAGCAGACACTGCCAATGGAAGGAGTCAGTTTGAGGCGGGAAGTGAATGCGGCAGCTGAGGCGGTGAGGTGGAAGTCCCAGCTGCTGTGATGTCCTCACTCTCCTTCCTTCCTCCAGGAGGGTTCTGGAACATTCTCTTGGATAAAAAATTATTGGCCTGCCAGTATTTATTTGTGCTGACAAAGAAATCTTTTTTTTTTTTAAATTTAATTAAAAAAATTTTTTTTTGGTGGTGTCTGCAGCATACTGAAGTTTCCGGGCCAGGGATCAGACCCACACCAACAACAGTAGCTAGAGCTACAGCAGTGACAACACTGGATCCTTAACCCGATGAGCCACCAGGGAACTCCCACACACATCTTTTCATGCTCAACCTCACATCACTTCCAGTAAGCCTTGGCTGTGTTCAGCCTTTACAGTCATGATCTCGGGTCACCTCCCTGATGACTTTATGGTAAGTTCTATTCTCACCCCATTTGAGGGTGAGGACATGGGCTCAGAGAAGGGATCTGCCCGTCTCAATATCACAGCTGGAAGGTGTCAGAACTGGCTTTGTATCCATGGGGTCTCTGTCTGGAGCTGTGCTTCTCCACTACACAATCTTACTTTGGGGCCATTGGAAACCATAACAACAAACAAACAAAAATCCCAAGCCACCTTTTATTCACGCTGGTTTGCATGAGTGATCTGTGGCACTAGGCAATCGCGACTAGAACAGAAGTTTTCACAAAGGGTTTTGTTTTCCCCTCTGGGTTTACCCTGTTTGACTGTGGTATCAATGACAACATCTGCTTTGTATTTTTACAGAATCTTTTTCAAAGCCTGTACTTGAAGCATGACTGAGTGTTTGGTTTGGGGGCTGAGTGAATGTTTTCTTTCTCTGATAATGCACATCTCTTGGGCACACGGTGACTGAACCGTCCAGATTGTTTGATGCATCTGAGCAGTCTACATCCCAAACTCAGGTTTTTACCACCTTTGCTCCACTCCCTTGATGGTTGAATCCTTTTGAATGGGGTTTTACACTTTCCACATAATTTATTTACTAATCTATGTGTTCATTCAGCAATCAGGCAAGTACCAAGCTTCTATCCTTACCTAGACATTGTGCTCGCCACGAGAGATGTCAAGTGACAGTGTCGCTGCTTCAGGGAGGTAGGTCCCAGAGTGGGGCTGGGGGAGGAAGGTGGGAAGGAAGAAGGTCACTGATGGCCCCCCAGCATCCTGGGTTCTATCATGGAGGTTAGCACAGGGGTGATGAGACTCTCCCAAAGCAGCAAGTGCATTAGACGGGCGTTCTAATAAGGCTCTCAAGTGAGTTGGTCGTTGCGTTAAGAACGGGTAGGTGTTAACTCCATAGAGAAGGAGTGGGAGGTGGCAACGTTGAATAAGAGACAATAGCAAGTATCAAAGGCAGGAGGAAAGTCGGGAGAACTGCAGGTCAACTGAGGTTGCAAAAGCATGGGTGAGTGGGCTATGGGCAGAATGATCTGAGGATCACCCTGGAGAGGCCCCCGGGGACTCACCGAGGAGGAATATTACCAGCAAGTGAAGGAATATTCTGGAAGGGTTTAAGCAGGGGAGTGTTGCAGCAGTGGGGGGGTGGGGTGGGGTGGATGGGCTGGAGAAGCAGTCTTCACTGTCAGAAAATCCAGTGGAGATGCAGGTGTTCTATTCTAGGATGGGTGTAGGAGAGAAAACAAATTGGAGAGTCATTTGGGAGGTGGAACCGGACGAACTTGAGGATTGAGTGGAGCAGTGGGTGAAGGAGAAGGAGGCATCCCCCATTCTTAGGTCAGTGGCTTGGGTGACCGTGGGGTGGTCCTTTTAATGAGATGGTGATGGAGGTGGAGGAGCAGGCATCGGGGCTGGCTTGGGCTGGAGCGATAAATATGAATGTACTGAAATAGATATGCCTGTGGGACCTAGGAGGATGTTGGGGATTTGACAGTAGAGAGGGGTCAGGACCAGAGGGACTTATGCTTATCATCCTACAGCTGCCCTGGGAGTAAGATGGGATGATGGTGGAAGGGAAACTCTTTCCCTTATCTTAGGCATCCTGAATTTTTTCTTACAAGTTTTTTTTTTTTTTTTGTCTTTTTAGGGCCATACCTGTGGCATATGCAAGTTCCTAGCCTAGGGGTTGAATTGGAGCTACAGCTGCTAGCCTGCGCTACAGCCACAGCAACACCAGATCAGAGCAGCATCTGCGACCTACACCACAGCTCACGGCAACACTAGATCCTTATCCCGCTGAGTCAGGCCAGGGATTGAACCCACATCCTAGTAGATACTAGATGGGTTCATAACCTGCTAAGCCACAGTGGGAACTCCCACAAGTGTTTTTTTTTTTTTTTAATTTGGAAAATTCCCAGTCTGTTTTTGGGATGTGTAGTCAAATGGTAAAGTTGGCACACCCAACATGGACCATTTCCCTGGAGAGACCTATCTTCCCACCCGTCTGGATGTAGCACGTTGGAGTAGATGTGGAGGGGTCTGCTCCCTTGCGGTCCATTGATACATTCCTTGCATTAGGTATCCATCGTCCTCTGGCCATCACCAAGTCCACGGGATTCTAATATTCCTTTCCCTGATCCAACCAAAGCTCTTTGTAAATTGGACTCAGCAGGAGTAAGTCCAGTGACCTCATAAATAGTGGAAATGATTGCAAATCAGAATTCATATGTGTTCCCAACTCAGTGGGTATCCTTCTCCCCCACAAAGGAAGCAATCATCGCTTTCAAATTTCTGTTTGCCCTTTCACTCAGCTATGTTGGAAGAAAATAGAGAGAGAGAGATTTTCCTGTATAAGCCTGAGAGGTCCACTTCCTTCAACCTGAAAAAATAAAAGTCCTATGTCTTGGCCTTGTATGGTCAGGTGGTCCCTCTTGGGAAATCACCCAGGGGTATGAGGGGACTGCCTGGGGGCTCAAAGGGAGGGTCATCCATGCGCACCAGGGAAAATATTTCACACTCAAAGAGACCCTTAAAAATGTGTGATGGAGACAGCTAATACTCCATCAACATCTGTGTTTGCCCCTCCCCCCATAGCTTACATTCCTTGACATGGAGCTGGGGCCATGTGATTCCTTTTGGCCAAGGGAACACGGATGGAAGTGATTATGCTGTTTCCAGGCTTGGCCCCTCCTGAGACCCTCCACATCCTCTTTCTCCCTGGTTTTCTGGCTTTCATAGTGATCCAGTGGAGGATGCTAAGTCTCCAAGAAGTGATGGAGCAGCCAGAGAGAAGGAGCTCAAGTCCCTGCATGACTGCATGGAGCAGAGTTCTATCCACTGACCTGCACTGAACTACAACTGGAACAGGAAATAAACCTTTCTCATACTTAAACACTGAGATTTGGGGTTGTCTGATGGGGGAATTAGATGATCCATTCTGATACATATGTCTTCTCTGAGAATTATTTCTGGAGCTCCGCTTGGATTTGCATGGAAAAGGCTGCTTCTTTCCCCTTCCTACCTTGCCCAGTCTCCCCTTGCTTTTCCCTATACGGATAGGTCAATCAGTAAATTCTCATGCAGATGCATCAAAGGTACCTAAAGTAGTGTGAGAGGCAAGGGACTGATTGGGAGAGAGTACAAATAGTCTTACATTCGCATCCTGCCTGTGGCTTTTACTAGCCAATAAATCATATAATTTTGTCCAAGCTCAGTTTCCCAACTTGTGAAATGGGCATGTATGAATGAGAAGAATTGCTGGGAGGCTTTGATGAGATTATGTACGTGAAGACACTTTACAAACTGTAAAAAGAGATATGCCTGTGGGTGGGAATCAGGGAAGCAGGGTGATGTTCGAACATTCCTGAGATGTCTTCACTCCCACTGTTCTCTCACCTTTCCTCTGCATCCACCTTCCTTTGATGTTGGGCCCCCAGGTCTATCAGGTTGCATGGGTGGAAATATTCCTTGGGTAGTGTTTATGCAAAGTTAAGTGTACTTTTGCTCACTTTCAATGCTTTTTTCTTTTTTCTTTTCTTTTCTTTTTTTTAGGCTGTTGCTAGATTTATAGAAGGAGAATTCATAACAGAGTTAATAAGTCAATTAAATTTCATGTGGTTTACCAAAAACCCCTCATTTTCAAACCGCCCAAGAAACAAAACTACATCTATTCATACAAATTGCAGCTCTTTTCTCTGAATAAACAGTTTCTATGTTTTATTGTCTCTATGTCCTAAAAGGACAGAGAGATCCACCCGTTCTGGAGTTTCCATAATTTAAGAGCAATCATTTGCTTTTTCTAATTTGTCCTAATGAGCCCACATTTTTTCTTTATCAGCTCCATTTTCTCTGGCAAAAGGTCATCACGGGCAATCATCCATGTCTGCCGGGTATAAATTGTTTTCATAACAATTTTCATTTGCCTTGGAAAATGCGCCAGGGTGAAAACATGGCCACTTTGTATCTGTGACAGCACAGCATCCTACTTTCCCCACTTAGTTTGGAATATCAACCTTCCAAAGAATAATAAGCCATGGAGTTAGGAATGTGAGCTGATATGGAGGCAGACAAGACTCCCTGCCTGAAGGTTTTGCTTCCAGACCCTGCCTACCAGATGTACAAAATAGTTATATCTCCTCTCTGTGGCTCATTCATGAATCTAGGTCCCATTATTTCTCACCTCCCACCACCTTGGTGAGCTTTCTGGCTGCCTTTGCCTAGGACAAGGGCACCAGTTACCCCATCCCTCTGGGCCTCTGGCTGAAGCCTGATCAGACCTACTCTCACCCCCAGTCTCAGCTCTTAGATGTAATGGACTGAGCCCTGGGACCCTGTGATAGTCAGAGGATGGGAGGGACTCAAAAAACACATTTAATTTTTTTTTTTTGACACAAGAAGATAGCATCATTCCTTTTTAAAAAATTTATTGGCCTTCCCTTCCTGGCTCAGCAGTTAACCTACCCAACTAGGATCCATGAGGACATGAATTCAATTCCTGGCCTCGCTCAGTGGGTTAATGATCTGGTGTTGCTGTGAGCTGTGGTGTAGGTCGCAGACATGGCTTGGATCCTGCATTGCTGCAGCTGTGGCATAGGCCAGCAGCTGTAGCTCTGATTCAGCCGCTAGACCGGGAACTTCCATATGTCTCAGGTGTGGCCATAAAAAGCAGAAAAAAAATATTTATTTTTATTAAAGTATAGTTGATCATAGGAAATCCTGTCGTGGCTCAGTAGAAACGAATCTGACTAGTATCCATGAGGATGCAGGTTTGATGGCTGGCCCCTCTCAGTGGGTTAAGGATCTGGCATTGCCATGAGCTGTAGTGCAGGTTGCAGATGCAGCTCAGATCTGGCATTGCTGTGGCTGAGGCATAGGCCAGTGGTTATAGCTCCAATTCGACCCCTAGCCTGGGAACCTCCATATGCCACAGGTACAGCCCTAAAAAGACCAAGTGTGTGTGTGTGTGTATATATATATATTTGATCATCATTATTTTTACTACTGGTAGAAAACAGATAAGTCTATGGTGGTATGCTCATAATGGGATACTAAACAGCAGTTAAAATAAAGGTAAGCTGCATATAGCAACATGGATAAAACTTAGAAGCATCATTTTGAGTGAAGAAAGCAATCTAGAAAAGGATTTGTATGGTAGGATATCATTGTATTTGCATATATGTCTGTAAGGTTTTGGTGCTTTTTTAAAAATTGAAGTACAGTTGATTTATAATGTGTTAGTGTCAGATGTACAGCAATATGATTCAGTTATACACACACACACATATACACACACTTTTCCAGATTTATTTCTCACAGTTCTTGAGTCTGGAAGTCCAAGATCAAGGTGCCCTCTTTCAAGCTGCAAACTGCCAACTTCTTCTCATATCCTCACAGGGTGAGAAATAAGGGGAGAGAATTTCTGGGGTTCCTTCTGTAAAGGCACTAATTCCGCTCATGAGGCCTCTAACTTCATGACCTAATTTCCTCCCAAAGGTCCCACCTCCTAATACCATCACACTGAGGATTAGATTTCAACATAAAATATTTGGGGCAGGGGACACAAATGTTCAGTCCACAACAGCTGCTACAAACATTTGGGTACATGCTTTTTTGGAAAACATCAATTTTCATTTCTCTAAGATAAACATCCATACCTAAGAGTAGGATGGCTGGGGTATATATGGCAAGCGCACACTTATCTTTATAAGGAACTGACAAACCTTTTCCCAGGGTGGTTGTATCATTTTGCATTCCCAGCAGCAATTTATGAAAGTGCCAGTTGCTCCTCATCCTCACCAGCACTTGGTATTGTTGATATTTTTTTCATCTTTTTGCCTTTTCCAGGGCCGCTCCCACGACATGTGGAGGTTCTCAGGCTAGGGGTCGAATCAGAGCTGTAGCCACCGCCTACGCCAGAGCCACAGCAACGTGGGATCCGAGCCACATCTGCAACCTACACCACAGCTCACGGCAACGCCAGATCCTTGACCCACTGAGCAAGGCCAGGGATTGAACCTGCAACCTCATGGTTCCTAGCTGGATTTGTTAACCACTGAGCCACGACGGGAACTCTGATGTTTTTATTTTAGCCATTCTAATGGGTATGAAGTGGTATCTATTGTGGTTTTAGTTTGCATTTCCCCAATCACTAGCGATGTTGGACATATTTTCATGTGCTTATTTGACTCCGTTATATCCTTTTCGGTGAAGTGTTTATTCAAGTTTCTTTGCCAGTTTCTTATCTTTTGAGTATTCTTTGTATATTCTGGATACAAATTCCATTTCAGATAAGTGGCTTAAAAATATTTTTTCCTGGTCTGTAGCTTACCTCAAGTCTCTTGTTAGTGTCTTATGCTGAGTAAAAATTTTAAATTTTTATGAAGTCCAATTTATCATTTTTTTTTTTTTTAAATTAGGGCTGCACCCAAGGCATACAGAAGTTTCCAGGCCAGGGGTCGAATCAGAGCTGTAGCTGCTGGCCTACACCTCAGCCACAGTCACAGCCACAGCATTGCCAGATCCAAGCTGCGTCTATGACCTACACCACAGCTCATGGTAATGCCAGATTCTTAACCTACCAAGGGAGGCCAGGGATCGAACCTGAGTCCTCACAGATAATAGTCAGGTTCATTACCTCTGAGCCACAATGGGAAATTCCAATTTATCAATATTTTTTATGGATTATGCTTTTGATTTCATTTCTTAAGCACACCATGCATTTAAAATTTTCTAATAGCCGTTTAAAAAAAAGTAAGGAGTTCTCGTCATGGCACAGCGGAAACGAATCCGACTAGGAACCATGAGGCAGGTTTGATCCCTGGCCTCGCTCAGTGGGTTAAAGATCCAGCTTTGCTGTGAGCTGCAGTGTAGGTTGCAGACGTGACTCAGATCTGGCATTGTTGTGGCTCTGGCATAGGCCGGCAGCAAGAGTTCTGATTAGACCCCTAGCCTGGGAACTTCCATATGCCGCAGGAGCAGCCCTAGAAAAGAAAAAAAAGACAAAATAAAAAGACAAAAGACAAAATAGAAATACAAATAAGTAAAAGGAAAGGCAAAATTATTTCTAATTATATATTTTATTTAACCCAATATTTCCAAAATACTGTAATTTCAACGTCATCCTTTAAAAATCATTAAGGAGATATTTTACCTTTTTTGGGACTCAGTCTTCAAAACGCATTGTGTATTTTCTACTTACAAGCCATCTCAATTCCAAATGGCTGCCTTTCAGGTGCGCAATAGCTGCATGTGGCTAGAAGCTACTGTACTGGAAAGCTCAGAGCTGAACCACATGAAAAATTTTCAAAGGTGATGGCTGGTAAGTCTTGAACTCCTCACCCACACTGAGGGTACAAAGAGGAGGAATTTTGGAGAGAGTTTGTGGAAAGAATTTCTTCAGAGAAAGCCTTGTTGTAAGTTCTATCCTCCTTCCCCAGAGGGGTGGGATCGGCATCTTAAACCTAAACCAGATGCGAAGGACCACAAAGAGAGGGAGATGCGGGGGAAAGGAGCTTTGGGAAGAGACGAGGCTGTGCTGCAAGCCCCAAGGGGAGGGGAGGACTGTGGGATCCCTACCTCTTGCCTCAACCTTGAAAAAGAGCTTATAGGGTCCCTTGGAGACCCATCCCCTCTAGTTTGAGAGATACAGTCACCTGGTGTTTGATTCACACCTGAGAAATCTAAACGTCGAGAGACTGACTGCAGCAGCCTGTGGGAGCCCAGTAGAAGCTGTTGCATTTGGAAGCTCTGCACTCCCATCTATTGGGATAAAAATTACAAGGAGGTTTCCTGAGAATGGACAAGGGAGAAAGCCAGTGGGAGGTCCTGTCCAGGAGGGTCACTGGCCACCGGACCTCAGCAGAGGGAAGATACAGGTGTCACTCAAAGCCTTGAGCTAAAGAAGGGCAAGTGATGGCCTTGGGCAGAGATACATTGGCCCTCATCAAGGGGATAGCAACCGAGAGAGAACAGGGTCCCCAAAGCACCCAAGAGAGCAAGGTCAGAGCACAGCACTGCTAGATCTCCATGTACTGGTCAAAAAAGAAATTTCTGGTTCCTTTTGACCCAATTTGCATTTCGTCTCTGGAGGAGTCAGAAAGGTAGATAGAAAATGGGAAAGGAAGAGATGCATAGATGAGGAAAAAGAAGAGTCTACCATGTCCCTCTGCTCTGATGACAGGCTTCTGACTACAATAGGCTGGAGAGGGCAAAGTGGAAAAGCTTCCATTTTAAATCCAGTGTAGAGGTTTAATTATTATACAGGGCAGGACATTTAAATTACTGATGTAAATTATTGTGTGACTAAATGTGTTAGGTGAATGCTGTAAGACTGTACTTCTCACCTGCTTGATGTCTTGATCTCAAGTTTCTAGGTTTCCATTTGCTCCCTCTGTGATCCCTCCTGCTCCCTGACTCTGGGTGTAGCCTGCTGAATTGCAACTCTGATCAAGCCACACTCCTTCTCGCAAGCCTGTCATGTGCAAACCTCCAAAGGCTCTCCATTGCATAGAAGATGCTTCTTCCACTCAGTCCAAAGGCAACATTGTGGTGGATGTGGTAGGTGGTTGATGGGGGCAGTGGTGGGATAAGGAAGAGCAGAGAACACAGTGTCTCAGGTGCACCTGGAGTCCAGACCAGAAAGTCCAGATAGAGTTTAAATTTAGCTAGCTTGCAATGGGGATCGATTGCAATCAAGCATATCGGTAAGTGAAATTGATCAACTGGAAATGTTGACATATCATTACATTGTAATTGAGTAAAAATAAACCACTTAACCATCAATCATCAAATGGGTTTAGACTAGATCGGGGGAGGGATTATTAATTCAAGAACTATTTATTAGAAGTCCTTTGCAGCTCAGTAGGTTAAAGATCCAGCATTGTCATTGCTGTGGCTCAGATTTCTGCTGTGGCTTGGGTTCGATCCCTGGCCTGGGAACTTCTGCTTGCGTGTGCATGGCCAAAAAAAGAGAGAGAGAGAGAGAGAATGATTTACTGAGCCAGGCACCATGCTAAGGAGCTACAACTTGCTAGGAATACAACAATCATAGCTCCCACCCTCATGGGATTTGCAGTTTATTAGCTGAGATATTTGCAGGAAATTACAATGAGGTGTGAGGATTGATAAGGCAGAGGAAGAGCTGGGTGCTTTGGATGCCCATGGCAAGGACACAATTGTAAGGTCTAAAATCTTATACTTTGAGGCTTCCGTCATTCTGGATCACATCTACAACCATATATAGACCTGGAAAGGAAACAAGTGTCAGAGGGCCCTAGCCCCCAAGACAAATGGAAAAAGAACTAGCCTTATTGGGTAGGAACACAATTAGGAAGGCAAAGGTAAGAAAAGGGCTGAACTGTCCAAGGATAAATGGAAAAACAGTATGATACAATTATGGAAGAAGAAAAGGGACCAAAGAATTATAATTTGCTTCTTAAATCATTTATTGATCGCCTACAATGGGTATAAGACACTCGTAGCTTCCAGATAATGGTTAAAAATGGAGGTCAGTTTGAGGCAACCTTTCTGTGATGGCTGTGAGAATGCACTTCTCAGATTTCTGGAGGCTGGGGATGTAACTGATCAGCAGCCCCTTTGCTGAGCCTGGAAATCCTTCCTGTGCTCTCTGGGGCCATGCTTCCTATAGACCGTCCCCAGCAGATGACAGAACATTGAGGGGATATGAAGGCAGTCTTGTTCCTAGGAGACAGGGGGCCCTTCTTTTTTTTTTTTTTTTCTTTTTACCATTTCTAGGGCCGCTTCTGCAGCATATGGAGGTTCCCAGCCTAGGGGTCTAACCGGAGCTGTAGACGCCGGCCTACACCACATCCACAGCAGCGTGGGATCCGAGCCGCATCTGTGACCTATACCACAGCTCATGGCAACGCCGGATCCTTAACCCACTGAGCAAGGCCAGGGATCGAACCCACAACCTCGTGGTTCCTATCAGATTCGTTAACCACTGAGCCACGACGGGATCTCCGACAGGGGGCCCTTCTGATGGGTGACTTTGGCTTGACCAACTCTTGGACAGTGTTTTGCACTCTCCTTGAACTCTCACTGCAGTCCAGAATGTTTCCACTCAAACTTCCTTCTCTCCTTTACTGAGGGTTAAACGCATGTCCCAGCCTTTCCTAGCACCCTTCCCGCTTTCTTTCACAGATTCTTCCCTTAGGAAATTTGCGTGCATCTAATCTCGGAAGACCTGGCATAACACATCTTCTCAAAAGAGTGTGCCAGAGAAAATGAATAGGTGTTTGTTGGAGTCATCTATTTACCTAGGAACAGTCGGGAGCTGTCAGGGTGGGTGCAAGAGGGGAGGGGCACAAGCCAGGCCAGGTGGCATCACACACACCTGGAGCAAAACTTGGCTCTTCCACTTCAGGGTGAGTGATGGGGCCAGTTACCTATTCTCTGCTACCTTCTGTTTCCTCATCTGTATAATGCAATACTCGTTTTTCCCTCACAGGCTTTTCGTGGGGATTAATTGAGATAATGTATGTAAAGGCCTTAACACAGTCTCTGGAAAATATTTGGGCCGGCTTCTGAGGGCTTCATCCCCTTTCTCCTTCACACGCATCCTCTGTAGGAGAAGGAAGGAAACTCAAGGGCATTTGGCCCTCTCTCATATAAGGAGCCTTGAGGTGCTATCCTTGTAATACAGCTTCAGCAAGGCCCTACCTCTCCAGGAAGCCACCTGTGGCATAGCCCTGGGATTGATGTCTTTTGCTTCTTTCTCTGATGTCCTCTTAGCGTTCCACTTTTGATTCTAATTGTGTGGGACCCGGTGTTGTTTGCAGGGGATCACTCCAGCCCCTCTTTTCTGGGAACATCCTCCACAACCATAACCTGTAATTCTGATGCACTATAATTCTGTCCCTGGATACAGTCAACTGTCTCGGGGATGGTACCTGTTTTTTTTTTTTTTTAATTTTGTTTATTGAAGTATAGTTGGTTTACCATGTTCCTCCAATTTCTGTTGTATAGCAAAGTAACCCAGCCACCCATATACCACCCTTATCCTCCCCATTTTCCAAGAGACTGGACACAGTTCCCTGTGCTATATAGCAGGACCCCATCACCCATCCATTTTAAATGTAACAGTCTGCATCTACTAATCCCAAACTCCCCATCAGTGCCCCTTTCTCCTCTCTCTCTCATGGCAAACACAAGTCTGCCTTCCATATCCATGATCTCTTTCTGTTTTGTAGATAGATCACTCGTGCCACATTTTAGACTGCATTTATAAGCTATATCATATGGTGTTTGTCTTTCTCTTTCTGACTTACTTCACTTAGTATGAGAGTCTCTAGTTCCATCCATGTTGCTGCAAATGGCATTATTTTGTCCTTTTTTATGGCTAAGTAGTATTCCATTGTATATATGCACCACATCTTAGTCCATTCATCTGTCCATGGACATTTGGGTTGTTTCCATGCTTTTGGCTATTGTGACTAGTGCTGCAATGAACATAGGGGTGCATGTAGCTTTGTGAATGAAAATTTTGTCTGTATATATGCCCAGGAGTGGGATTGCTGGATCATATGGTAATTCTATATTTAGTTTACTGAGGTTCTCCTTACTGTTTTCCATAGTGGTTGTACCAATTTACATTCCCACCAACAGTGAAGGAGGCTTCCCTTTTCTCCACACTCTCTCCAGCATTTGTTGTTTGCTGACTTGTTAATGATGGCCACTCCAGCTGCTGTGAGGTGGTAGGCACCTGTCTTGAAATAAGGCATTAATGCCTTCCCTCAGAATTTTGGCTTCAGAACGAGGAATGTCAGACTTATCTCTCTCTCTAGGGGCAACTGAGGTCATCTGAAGCTCTGAAGCTACTGGCAGCCCAGCCATATGTTCTACTGTGTGTGTATGTGTGTGTGTGTATAGCCAGGCTACAAGGAGATGAAAGAACATTGTTGTCGTGCGAGAGAGGGAGATAAAGAGAAGGACAAAATATCCATCTGTACACAAGTCCCGGGTTCTGTTTATTCTTCAGGTTCTATGGGGCATCTCAACATTCTCCTAATCCTTGCTTAAGCTAGTTTGATTAGGGCATCTGTCGCTTATAGCCCAAAGAGTAATAAAGGTGTGTCATTGTTCCATGTGTCTACCCGGCCTTTCCACCTTGACCCTGAGCCTCCCAGGACAGAGACTACGCCCCTCCCTCTGCTTCTGCCCCCCTGTGCCCAGAATACTACTTGGTTCATGCAGCTGTTCCAGACAGATGTGTGGTCGACTACAAGGCTAAATCAAATATTCTGCTCATGGCAGGTTTCTATATATTCCACGTATGATGTCACAGGACCACTTTAATCTATGCTCTAAATGCTGGTTTAAATGTGCTAAAAATGTCTTGTGGCAAGGACTTTGGAAGCTGGTGGAAAAGAGCTCCTGGCAGGTATTTTGCATGAGGCATGATGGAGTTTCAGGTTAACAGGTGTTGCTGGGAGAATCACTGTATTTAAAATGAAGCTGTGGAGTTCCCATCATGGCTCAGTGGAAATGAATCTGACTAGCATCCATGAGGACCCAGGTTCGACCCCTAGCCTTGCTTGGTGGGTTAAGGATCCTGCATTGCTGTGGCTGTGGTATAGCCCAGTGGCTACAGCTCCGATTTGACCCCAAGCCTGGGAACCTCCATATGCCCTAAAAAGACCAAAAAAAAAAAAAAATGAAGCTGTGTTACCACCCACCCCACCCCAGGCTCCCCTACTCCCCCTTCCCACCTCTGCTCCGCTAAGCAGTCAATTTAAAACTGCAAGTATTGAGGACACAGGCCACAATCTGGCTTCTCTGTGGTTGTAGATATGCAGAGGTTTTGATTCATTATCAGGATTCTTTGCACATGTGATTCCATTTAACTCTTCATTAAGGTGTAACATTCACAAGGACAGAAATTTGATTTTGTATTTCATAAACAATATAGCCTGGGCTGGGTTATTCAGTAAACATTTTGGACTCAGATCCTTGACTATATTTATTATATGCCTCCATAAGCCTGGGCTTGAAGTCTTTCTCATGTGCTCTCTCATTTAGCCCAGGAACCCCGTGACCCAGGACTTGTGGCAATTCCCATTGTCCAGATAAGCAAGCAGACACAGAGAGGTCAAGCAACTTGTGCCAGCTCACACAGCTAGCTGTCAGTGACTGAACTAGGACTCCATTCCATGTCTAGTGCTATTTCCACAGTGACAAGGGGGTTAATAAATGATGGAGGAGCTTCAAGGGTGAGCTGTTCTTTCAAAAAGAGGAGAGTTGGAAAATGAGTCCCACAAGTTGGGGGAAAATTAGTGCCAGGTGGGGCTCCTCTTCCTGATTCTGCAACATGTGCAGGATTGGGATCTGGGTGAGCTGAGTGGACCCTCATCTCAAAGAAAAACTTAAGGGGGTGCCAAAAGACCCAGCTGTCAAGAGAAATAATATTTTAATACGGTACTTTAAAAAGTCAAAAATTAATTTTAAAAATTTATGATGAACCAAAATATCAACATCTGTTAAAGATGGGCTCTGTTGACAGGGCCAAGAGAAGGGAGAAGTGAGATGAACTACGCGGGTGCGAAGATGGACCTTGGTGGTATGGAAGACCTGGCTCCAAATTCACCAAAAGCCATCTGTCATCCTTCTTGGCTTAAGAGATGACTTATGTCTCATTCTCCTTTGCAGTCAAGTGTGGCTCTGTGACAAAGTTCTAGCCAATGGAAAGTCAATGGCATTGACATGAGCCACTGCAGACTGGCTATAAGACTTTCTAGCACCCAATTCTCCACATTCTCCCTCTCTCCTGGCTTGAAGCCAATGAACAGTGGGACCTCAGAAGACAAGGACTGAAAATGACAGAACTGGAGTTCCTGTTGTGGCTCAATAGGTTAAGAACCCAACATATGGGGTTTGGGGTTTGATCCCTGGCCTCACTCAGTGGGTTAAGGATCTATTGTTGTTGCAAGCTGCATTGCAGGTTGCAAATGTGGCTCAGATCTGGTGTTGCTGTGGCTGTGGCATAGGTCAGTAGCTGCAGCTCCAATTTAACCCCTAGCCTGGGAACTTCCATGTGTTATGGGTATGGCCCTAAAAAGACAAAAAAAAATTTTTTTGACAGAACTTCTAGATGAAAATAACCTGGGAGGTGAAGTCATTAGTGGAGGAGAGCAGCCTACTGAGGGTCAGACTAAGACCCCCTTTTCAGACTTCAAGGAAAATTTTTAAAAATTAGCATTATATTTTTAAAAGCCTTATATCTGTTAAACCACTAAAGTTTTGAGGGCTTTATGCTCCAGCAGCTGGTATTACCTTAACTAATACCGAATTTGGTACCAGAAGTGGGATACAGCTATTATAAAAACCCAAAATATGTGACACTGCCTTGGTCAGGTGGAGATATGCAGAAAGGAAACTGTGGAGTTGGAAAACATGGAGACCCATGGTATACAGGGAAAAATGTCACCTGTGGTAACTTGGAAGGCAGACCACATGCCTCCTGAGCCTGTTGTTCTAGGGGACGCAGTGGGAGAGAGTCCAAGCGACACTGTGTTGGATTTACTCCCTGCTTTTGGCAGTGTATTACAAGAAAGAGATGAGCTCAAGAGAGATTTGGTTGGTAAACCTTAAATCAACTCCTGAGTCCCTGACCTTGCATAGGAAGAAAGCAGCTGCAGAAGTCACACAGGCTTCAAGGAGAGAACATCCTTCAACACACACTTCAGATTGTGGCCACAGAAGGTAGTGGACTGGGAAGGATCTCAGAGCCCAGAGTCAGGAGCCACAAAAAGGAACACATATGGCAGATTCACCCAGAGAGTAGAGTCAGCATCTAAGGAAGGAAATGTCCCCATCTGCAGGGGCAGACACATTTCTCCTTACTCCTCTAAATTGTGCTGGTGGATTATTTATCTGGGCCTCTCTCATCTCACCCTCACTGGGCGCTATGCTCATGATGCCTGGAGTGGTGTATAACCTGTTGATGAGAGTATGATGAAATTAGCATTTCCTATACCATTGGCAATCAGCAGAAATTTTCTGGAACGCAATGTACACCAGCAGCCTTGAAAAGGCTTATATTCTCTAGAACCAAATTCCATGTTTAGGAATCTAGTCCAAGGAAATAATCTGACGTGTAAATAAAGATTTCAATACAATGTATCCAACATGGTGTTATTTAAAGGATTAAAAATAACCTGGAGACCACCTCAAACCCAACAGCAAATTAAGTACATGATTTAGTTAATTTATAGCATATTTATAAAGTGGAATAGTCCTCATCCATTAACTTTTTTTGGTATACGGCAAGTTTTTAATGACTTGGGGTAATGCTTCTGATGCAAAATTTTATACTTGCTGATGCTTCAACCATGTCAAAGATATCTGTGCACAGAAAAAAAGCCTGAAAGGGGGAGTTCCCGTCGTGGCGCAGTGGTTAACGAATCCGACTAGGAACCATGAGGTTGCGGGTTCAGTCCCTGCCCTTGCTCAGTGGGTTAACGATCTGGCATTGCCCTGAGCTGTGGTGTAGGTTGCAGACGCGGCTCGGATCCTGTGTTGCTGTGGCTCTGGCGGAGGCTGGCGGCCACAGCTCCGATTGGACCCCTAGCCTGGGAACCTCCATATGCCGCGGGAGCGGCCCAAGAAATAGCAAAAAAGACAAAAAAAAAAAGCCTGAAAGGGAAGATGTTAAAATGTTACTGGTGACTTTATGGGGGAAGCACAAGGTTTACCAGAGATAATATCTTAGAGTTTGGGGTAATATACAGATTTTCCACTAAAGGCAGAGATTGCTTTTATAATAAGGGGGAAACAACATCCTCTGAAAGAGAAACAATTGATGGTGTATTGATGTCTTCTTCCTACTATTCTTCCTATTCCAACAACTAGTTTGATGTGCTGAAGACAACATTCGTCTGAGAATCAGAAGCCCCAGGTTCTAGATTAATTTGCTATGTGATCTCAGCCTTGCTTGGGCCTCTTCTCCTATTCGTGCTAAGAAGGGGCTGCAGGGGACAATGCCGAACCGGCCTTTCCAGTTCAAAAAGTTTGTATACAAATGTGCTGAATCACCCCCCTAGTTTTATCATTCCTTTTCATTCCTTGAGGTAAAACCAACTCCAAATCTTGGAGTCTGACAGACTCTGAAATTGGCCCTCATTTTAATTCTCAAGTTCTTAGCATGAGAGCAACATTCAATATGGTTCTGAAATATCTCATGCAAAAAAAGTGCCAGAGTCATAGACTGAAATATTTATTTGAATATAAATGAACTCAGATTTGCCAAAATACGTTCCCCCTGTTGTCATGGACACAAATGCCTGACTTTCTGATTTGCATTTCTTTTCTAATGGGTACAATATGTTTCAGCTCCTCATTGGTGCCGGGGTTGGATATGAGAAACTCGCCATTCTGTGAGCTCCCCAAAATGTCAGCCAGTGGGGGAACTTTCGTGCCTTGGATTCTGCTTCACGTGGCCAGATGGAAGGATGTTTGCGTCCCTCTGGGGTCAGGACAGCCTCTCATAAGACTCCTGACGCCTCCCTGCCAGTCCCCATGGAGCGGATTTTGGAGCTGCCTGGGTGCCTACTGCCCCTCTTGGTCTCTTTTCCAGCTCAACCCCTCCCTCCTCTTGGGCAGCTCACCTTTGCTTTCTTGTTCTTGAATAGTGAGGGTGGCAGGCATTCTCGTGTGGAAATCCCTGGCCCCTGCTAACCTCTGCTCCTTCTCCAAAGTGTTCCCTCTTGCTCCGAGGTTGTCAACTGTCCCTCCCTCCAAGCTCAGATCCTCAAACAGCCACCAAATCCTCCCCATTCTCACTCCTCTGGACCCCTCTGCTTTCACTGAACATCCTTCCCATATGCTTTGCATGTAAGAGGGAGAAAAGTTCTTTCCAAAATACTCGCAGGATCTTGTTTATCTTCTTTCTTAAAATCTTTTAATGGTTTGATCCTGAGGGTGTGATACAGTCCCCAATCCTTCCCATGGCTTTCGAGGCCCTGTCCTGCCTCCCTTTTCAATCTCCTCTCAAGCCACCTTCTCCTGTGCTTGCTGTATTCTGGGCACCTCTGCTGGTTTTCTGCTGTGCCGTGCTCCCTCCTGCCCCATGGCCTTTGCACATGCCGTTTCTTCACTTGTAACACTTTTCTCCTGTCCCTTGAGCAGATGCTTCTCAGTTTTCAGGTCTTATCTTACATGCCACTTTGTTCAGGGAAGGCTTCTCCTATTCCCAAGTAGATTATATAACCCCTGGCTGTGTATACGCCTCGTTCTCTGGGCTGGCCCTCCATAGACTTGTCACAATCAGGATGAAGTACTTAGCCAAGGTCTCTCTGCTGCCAGTCCACGGGCTCAGTGACCCATTTGGTTCACAGTTCTTTGTGGGGTGTCAGGGATATGGTAGGTACCCCAGCGACTGTCAGAATCAATTTCTGAATCACAAATAGGACCATCCAAGCTTCCAATCCACAACTCTCCCCTCTCCCAACTAAACCAAGATACTCGACTTATCCCTGGAGTAAGAAGCCAAGCTTGCTAGCATCACATTCGGCCTGATACAGTTTGACTCCTGTCCATCATCTTCCCAACCCCTTCTTCTTTTCTTTTTCTTTTTCTTTTTTTTTTTTTTGCTTTTCAGGGCTGCATCTGCAGCATATGGAAGTTCCCAGGCTAGGGGTCAAATCAGAGCTACATCTGCTGGCCTACACCACAGACACAACAAGGTGGGGTCCAAACCGCCTCTGTGACCTACACCACAGCTCAGGGCAATGCTGGATCCCTGACCCACTGATCGAAGCCAGGGATCCAGCTGGCATCCTGATGGATACTAGTCGGATTTGTTTCCACTGCACCAAGGCAGGAACTCCCTCCAGCCCCCTTCTTCATCCTCCTCAAGCCCCAGACACATCATCTCCTGACCCGCCTGGGGCTTCTTTGCCTTTGCTGCTGGATTCTTCCTACCTCTTCTCTGGGTGGAGAACTTCAACGCGCCCTTCAAAATCCAGCTGGGATGAAGGAACCGAGACCTGCCCCCTTCTACAGGAAGCCCCTCCCACCCCTTAACCGGCGCCCCAGTCTTGCTGGGCTGTGTTATTCCTGTGCAAGTTTTCGATTTCACCCTCGTGTGCGTCCTGGTGTGATGGGAACCTCGTCTTGTTCTGGCGTCACCTGTGCCCAGAGTGGGGTCTGGCCTAGGGCACCATGAGGGCTTGTTTCCTCTCTGCTCTTAGATAAGAAAGCTCTGCTCCTCCCTTCACTCCTGGGAAGGGGCCCCTTCCAATCCCTTCCTAACTGTGCACCTCCCATCACATGTTGATCATCCGGTCAGAGTAAGGACGTTCTTTAGAACAAGTTGTACCAGTGGGTGGGGTGTCTGCGTCTTCAACTTAGGAACAGAGCCTCTGCGCCTCCTCCGCCTGTTAATCCCGTCACACACCCGCCCGCCATCCTCCTCTCTGTGCAGCTACTGTGTCTGAGCCCAGGAGGAAGTTGTGCGGGCGGCTGGGAGGGGCTTCAGGCGTGCGGAGGAAGGAAGCCTTGCTTAGGCCACCTGGCAGAGCTTTCCTCCCTTCCTGGGGGTCCCCATGCAGTCCTGTATGTGAAGGGGTGAGGAAGGGATGTGGGATTCTGTGGCTCAGTGGTGCCCTGGGTGTGTGTTCCCCCAGCCAGGCCCCAAGAACCATGCTGACTCTCTCTTATGTGTTTTCCATAAGGGATGGGTGGGTTCAAATCCCAGCCCCACCACTAACGACTTTGGACAAATGACTAGGCCTCTACTTCCTCACTGAAAAAACAGGGACAACAAATGGGACCTCATTAAATTTAAAATCTTTTGTGTAGCAAAGGAAAACACTGACAAAATGAAAAGATGACCTACTGAATAGGAGAAAATATCTGCAAATGATATGACCTGGAAGAGATTCATATCCAACATATATAAACAGCTCATGCAACTCAACCTCAAAAAAATCAAACAGCTCTATTAAAAAATGGGCAGAAGAACTAAATAGACATTTCTCTAAAGAGGAAATGCAGAGGCCAACAGGCACATGAAAATATGTTCAATATTGCTAATCACCAAGGAAATACAAATTAAATCAAAACCACAATGAGATACCACCTCATACCTGTCAGGATGCCTGTCATCAAAAAGGAAACAAATAGCAAATATTGGCGAGGATGTGGAGAAAAGGGAGCCCTTCTACCCTATTGGTGGGAATGTAAATTGGTGCAGTCACTGTGGAAAACAGTATGGAGGCTTCTCAAAAAACTAAAAATAGAACTACCATAAGACCCAGCAATCCCACTCCTGGATATATATCCAAAAAAAACCCCCAAAGACACTAATTTGAAAATATACATAAGGAAGCAACCTAAGTGCCCATCCACAGATGCGTGCATAAAGATGTTACACACACACACACAAATATATACACAATGAAATACCACTCGGCTATAAAAAAGAACAGTTTTGCCATTTGCAGCAACATGGATGGACTTGTAGGGCATTATGCTAAGTGAAATAAGTCAGAGAAAGAGAAATACTGTGTGATATCACTTAGATATCACAGAAAACTGGTAAATATAACAACAACAAAAGAAGAAGCAGATTCACAGTTATAGAGAACAAACTAATGGTTACCAGTGAGGTAAGGGGGTGGGAAGTATAAACTATTGGATATAAGATGGGCTCAAGGATGTAACGTACAACATGGAGAATATAGCCAATATTTTGCAATAATTGTAAGCATTGTGATACCTTTAAAATTGTATAAAAATAATTAAAGATTTTTTAAAAAGAAAAAAAAAATGGAGACATCGGTAGTATTGATCTCTTAGGGCTCTTTTGAGGATTAAGTGAGAGATTAATGCCTTGTACTCAGGAAGCATCAAATAGCACTTAGGGAATCCTTCTTAGGGCAGGAATGTGATGTGTCTTTCTTGCTCAGGACTGTATCTGTCACACCTGGAGCTGAGCCTGAGTTCAGCTTGTGCTCAGCAAGTGCTTCTTGTATGGATTATTATTGTTGCTATTGTTCATAACGTGTAGGAGGTACTCAATGAAGCTTCTGAAAAGAATGAGTGGATGGATGCCTGAATGTCTAAAGCCAGTCTCCAGGAACAGACTCACTGCAAGATACAGAACAGGCTGTTTTAATAAAGTGAAGTATAAGGATATGGACCAGGGAGACCTCTATTTTGCAGTTATCTGAAATGTCAGCAGAATTTTCTAGGTTTGAAGGGCACTGGCATTTTGGAAGAGTCACATGATGGGAACAGTGTCCGTGGTTTATTCCACTGGACTCACTGAGCTCGCCTCTGTCCCAAGTTCTGCTCTGGCTCCCAAGGACACAGATGAACCCGGCACTTGTCCCTGTTTCACGGAGCTCCAGGCTCACATGTGAGAGTCTGGGCACTACCTGGGGGTGGACTCGGGTGCCTACCATGTGTGGTTTCAGCTCCAGCTCCCCAGAAGATGCCCCTTCCTCTCTCTGGACCTTTTATGATGGGTTTGGACTAGGTCAGCCCTTTTCACTCTTTCTAGCAGAGGAACCCTTTGTTACAGTGAAAATGCTACGTGGAAAGTAAGGATAAAAAGCAGATGAAAAGGGAGTCGGTAAGGGAGGGAAGGGCAGTTCTGCCTACACCCTTGGTCGCTGACTTCCATCCCTCATTATCCCCCATACTCAAGAGCAAAGAACCCCCCCCCTCTCCCCCCCCCCGCCCCCGCCACCAGGCATTATTCATGATTCTGAGGTCTTGTGACAGAAGCAGGTCTGTCCTAGACTATCAAAGGAGATTTTCTTTTTTTGGGTTTTATTTGTTTGTGTGTGTGTGTGTGTGTCTCTCTCTCTCTCTCTCTCTTTTTTTTTTCTTTTTTTTCTTTTTTTAAGAGCTGCAGATGTGGCTCATGGAATTTCCCAGGCTAGGGATTGAATCCAAGCTGCTGGCCTCCGCTGCAGCCATAGCAATGCAGGATCTGAGTTTGAGTCTTTGATCTACACCATAGCTCAAGGCAATGCCGGATCCTTAACCCACTGAGCAAGGCCAGGGATGGGAACCTGCACCCTCACGGATAAGAGTCGGGTTCATTACTGCTGAGCTACAACAGAAACTCCAGGTTTTGATTTTTACATGAACTTTTATTTTAAATAGTTTCAGAATTAGAGAAAAAGTCTGAAGATAGTACAGAGAGTTCCCACATAACCCACACCTAGTTTTCCTATCCCCTGCCATTAACATTGTACATGAGTGAGGTACATTGATCAAAAGTAATGAACAAATACTGATACATTTTTATTAACTGAAGACCATGCTTCATTCAAACTTAGTTTTTCCCTAGTGCCCCTATCTTATTCCTGGGCTCCACCTAGGAGTCCCACATTATGTTTAGTATCATGTCTCCTTAGGCTCCTCTTGGCTGTAACAATTTCCTAGATCATCCTTTTTTGATGACCTTGACTGGTGTGAGGAGTTGTCAGGGATTTTGAAGAATGTCCCTCGGTTGAGATTTGTCTTATATCTTTCTCATGATTAGCCTGGGGTTATAGGTTTGGGGGAGGAAGATCCCAGAGATGAGATGCCACTTTCATCCTATCATGTCAAGTGTATATACAATCCACACAACTTGCCATGTTGATATGATCACCTGGCTGAGGTTGCGTTGGTCAGGTTTCTCCAGTGAACAGTTACCTTTACGTGCACTTTCCATACTGTCCTCTTTGGAAGGGTGTCACTAGGCACAACCTCCACATAAGCGTGGGGAGTTATCCCCCACTTCCTCAAGGGCAGAGCATCTACATAAATTATTTAGAATTCTTCTGCATGGGAGACTGGTCCCTTCTTCCCCTTTATTTACCTATGCACTCATTTATTTATCCCTGTATGGACTCCTTGATATTTTATACTTTGGAATATATCCAATACTATTTACTTATTTATTTTTTCAAATTGTATCCAGAGGTTTTGACTTCAGAAGGACTTGAATATGGGATGGTCCTGCCCCAGGAAAGAACACCATGGCTGGGAGACAGAGTTTTGTGTAGGAGGAAGGATTGGGGCCTCTTGGTTATGGGAGGCCTCTACTCCATCTGTTTTCTGCATTGCAGTTGGGTCCCTGGCAGCTGTTGCCGATAACATTTTGGGGAAGTGGGAGAAGTGGAGGCACCCTCCACCCTTACTCACCACCCTTGAATTATAAAAGGACTAAAAAGCTAAAGAAAGTTGGACCTTGAATGGAGCCCACACTTTGCTCCCCTGAAATTTTTTTAAATGGCTGTACCCATGGCATATGGAGGTTTCCAGGCCAGGGATTGAATCTGCACTGCAGCTGTGACCTATAGAAATGCCAGGTCCTTTAACTCACTGCATCAGGCTGGGGATAGAACTTGCACCACTGCAGTCAGATTCTTAACCCACTGTGCCACAGTGGCAACTCACCAAATGGTTTTGATTATAGGATTAGAAGGGGCAGCCACGTGTAAACATACCATCTCTGGTTATTGGTGTCACATATTGAAAACTGGTGAGCAAAGGAAAAGGAAAACTTTGATGGTTTCACCTGCGCATATACCTTAAAGCAATACTGCCTTAGTGGGGGAAAACATAATTGGGGTATGTGTTTGTGTGTGTGTGAAGACTGGTCCTGAGGATTCACAGTATCTTCAGAGGGAATGGTAGGACCCAAGTATGAGAATTTAGTGGCTGGAGGGGGAGCCATTGGAGTAGGAAATTGGAGTTCCACTGCTTGCACCATCATCCACTAGCCACATGATACTGCAGGATGCCTTACATCATACATCTCTGGGTCTTGGTTTCCTCATCTGTAAAATGTGGTAGTTAGAAGCAAAGAGTATAAGACAACAGGAACAAGGCCAGTGATAATAATGTCTTCCATTAGGTTTTTACTGTGTAGCAGATGCTGCATTAAGTGCTTTACATATATCATCTCCTTTTATCCCTGCAATAAACCTGAGAGGCCAGCAACATTGTCCCCATTTTACAGATGTGGAAACGGTTTTAGATACAGTGAGGTCAGTAGATCAGGGAACAACTGCCATTAAAAAGGTAGTTCATTATTCAGAGTTCCCAAGAGATGGGGGCATACCATGCCATGCAGGGCCACATGGAGAAGCACCAGGGCTGGTCAGGCATGCTTTCTAGAGAACACAGTTGATGGCAGAGATGGAATTCAAATTTTCTCTCCAGGACTGGGCTCTTCATGACTGTAAATGCAGCTGCAGGGGCAGATTCCCTGGGTTTGAATGCTGTGCAACTCAGGCACTTTGAATCTGCCTTTTGCGCCTCCACTTTCCCATCTGTAAACAGGATCAGTGATAGAATTTGCCAAGAGGAAGGAGACTGTCATCTGAGAGATGGTCCTTGAAGGAAAGCCAGTGTAGGGGGCCCTGAGACAGCTTCAGAATGCAAATTCATGCAGTTCAGGCTTCAGTGGTTTCCAGTCTAGGACAATTTGAAGCTAGTAAAAATCAGGCTTCTTTTTCACTATTAATAAGAATGTAAACAAGATTAGATGGAGAATGCAGGGAAACTAAGGTAGGCCATTGTTATCATGATATTGCAAGGGACTGTTCATTGACACAAGCAAGCAAACTATTTTCAATTACTCTGAGGCTGCTGTTTACACATGACAGTGTCCCTCTTCCTCAACGCAGCTTTGGGTCCACTGTTAACTTTTAGTGGGAGAGTCTTTTGCATTTGAAGGTAGTTAACCTGCTTTTCTTTGAAGATAGTCTGCAATTCAGACTTTTCACTTTACCTTGGCATTCACCCATCATGTGAGGGTCCTTGAGATTCAGGGAGGTTGCACGCAGAGGATGATGAATTGGGGAGAACTGCAGAGAGCTTTGGGACATGGAAGTGTCCAAGTCTCCTCAGGAGAAGAGAGGGTTGACTTGGGTCTTGAAAGATGATGGGTTTGGTTTGATTGGGACCTGTTCCTCAGGTCATGCCCCTCTCAACATGTCCTCTGCACCCCACCTGTCTGTTTAGCCCCATTTTTCTTAACATGCTCTACTGCCAGATTAGAGCCCAAGGACCAGCCCCTGTGGGTAGGCACCACTCCTTGGGAGATGTGGCTGGGTTGTGTGGAAATGGAAAGCCCTAGGAATTGTCCCTCCTTTGAACTCTTAGGACAAGATATTAGGACAGGATGAGGGAGTAGTAGTTCTGAAATCTAGTTGCACAGTAGAATCACTGGTGAGGCAATAAAAAAATCAGATTCCCACGTGCTACTGCAGACGAATTAAATCGGTAGGGTAGAGAACCATAGTTGTCGGGTTTATCACTTACACTACTCAAAGTGGTGCTTAATCCCCCTGTGTTGTATGTGGCTTTTGGATTCCTCTGTGTGTTTTCCTTGCTTCTCTATCGTTGATGAGCATAACTAATTCATTACTTAAGTCAACCAGTCTTTACTGAGTGTTCCTTTTGTACCCAACAATTCCTGGTTGAACTGACTTTCAGCGTACTGTCCCTCAGCCCTCTCTAAAGCCAGATGGATACAAAAAGAGCAGCTGAGGCTTTCGGCCAGTGGTAGGGTCAGCAGAACTGCACTTGGTTCTGTTGGGAAGAGTTACACTGTGATTCCAAGGCACAGAGGGCATCAGTCTTGGTGACTTCAGGGGTTCCCATGGTCATTGATTGAATGTCATTGATTTGGAGCAACAAACCCACTCATTTTGGTACCAGCTTTAAGTCCCTGTCCCCCCCGCCCTCCACCTCAAATGCCCAGTTTCTCTGAGGTTGTCCATGGTAGGGATACTGTGTGCATGTATCATTTGTAAGAATGACATTCCCGTGGAAGAGCTAAAAGATGGCTTTTAAAAGGCAAGAGCTCTGACCTTTGCTTTGGGTGGACCCCATCTGTCTCTTCATGCCAGAAGGAAGTGACCTGCTTATAGGGCAGGAGGGGTAGGGCGGTCTCAGGAGGCAGAGTCAAACTGCTCTTTAGCACCCTTCAGGGGGTCCTTTGTAATTCCTAAGACTGGTTTCGAGGGATAAGGACCACTTAGTATTATAGCAGAGCTGAAGTGGAAATCTATAATCACATACTTTACTCTGACAAAAGTTAAGACTTGTTTAACAACAAAAGTCTCTGGGAATCTTCTCTCGAAGAGATAAATGCACTTAATGGAGGAATAGGATCAGTCTACGTTAAACACGAAGGGGATGAGAGAATTAATTAAAGGGAAGGGGCCAGATTGATCTCTGTTCGTGAAGCCTTAAGCCTTGGTTTGACACATCCCCGACAGCCTGATGTTTGAGCTGTGATGCACCTAGGAATGTGTTTTCTCTGCTCAATGCAATGGAGAAATGAGACTGGGAGGATCATCATAGGCACCAATGGACTATAGTTCTGATGTAGGGCCAATCTAAATGGCACCTAGATGGGAGCTAGAGAAAGGAGCCCCTTCTGCAAGGCGTCAGCCCCAGGGTGCCTGGCGTGGCAAGTAATGGGAGGTGAATTTCTTTTGTCCTGTTGCTCCATTGGCCAGCCGCCTTTGTGAAAGCTGCACCCCGTGCCTAGCAGCCTTGTTTACAAGGGTTCTGTGGTTGAGGCTAGGGCCTTTGAGTAGATACTACTCTTTTAGGGGGGAAATTGGAGCTGTCCTGGGAGCCAGATAGACATGTGTTTGATCCTGGCTCTGTCAGTCGCTGGCTTTGCTCCCTCTTGTGTAAATGGAGAGTGGTCAGCACCTGCCTCACACACTGCTGAGGATCAGAGTGATAGCGCAGGAAGAAGGCTGAGCTCAGCACCTATCACTCAGGGAGTACTCAGGCAAAGTAGCATTAGCAGAATGCACTGGGGGAGTTCAGAGAGGTGCTATTTTAGCATGTAGGCTTTATTGTTATTCAGGTATGGTGAGGCCATCAGATCAGCACACAATCGCCATTGAAAAGATAGTGTAGGAGTTCCTATCATAGCGCAGTGGTTAACGAATCGGAATCCGAGGTTGCGGGTTTGGTCCCTGGCCTTGCTCAGTGGGTTAAGGATCCGGCGTTGCCATGAGCTGTGGTGTAGGTCACAGACGTGGCTCGGATCCTGCGTTGCTGTGGCTCTGGTGTAGGCCAGGGGCTACAGCTCCTATTAGACCCCTAGCCTGTGAAACTCCATATGCCGTGGGAGTGGCCCAAGAAATGGCAAAAAGACAAAAAAAAAAAAAAGAGAGAGAGTGTACACACTATTCCCTGAGTAGGGGGTTGATGGGGACAGGCCAAGCCTTGCATGGCCAAATGGGGGAAGCACCAGGTCAGTCAGAAAGCAGGAATGGGAGCAAACAGGGCAAGAGACTTTATTGTGGTTTCTGAGGGAAGAAACGGGCAGGGTAGAGTAAGCAGGCTTCGGATTAGTGAGATTGAATAACTTCAATGGGGTCTGGGGTGCAGGGGCTGTCCTGAGGTATCTGGTACCTGGCCCTTGGTGATTCTGGCCTCCAGTGTACAAGTCCCGAGAGAGCCCAAACGAGGAGATTGGGTGTTGGGCTGGGTGGGTTTGTTCCATCTGAAAGTCTCCCTTGCAGGAGAGACCTTTGCTGCCTCTAGGGATTAGCAAGCCCTTGGGAGAGGCAGTCTCTCCCCTGTGAGCAAGGCCCTAGTATATATGAAAGCGTGGTTAATGCACAAGTGAAGAAGACACATGGAAAAGTAGGTGATTCCCGGACACAGTGGTGAGGGCTGTGTTCTGGTGCTGGACATGGGGAAATGGTTACACGGGGAAGGGTCTTAGCAGAGGCTGTGGCCTGAGCCCAGGCTTGAAAGAGGGCACAGGGCAGGGCTTTTTCAGCTGAGGAGTAGCATGTCTGAAGCCCAGAACTGCAAGCAGAGCAGATGGAAAATAATCATGGAATGTGTTAAGGCAAGAGGAAGTGCGGTGTGGAATTGGGGGACAAGGTCTGATGGGGCCCGTTCATGGAAGGCCTTGGGTGCTGTGACCAGGGGTCAGGAACTGATGCTATTGAAAGCTGTGTGTGTGTGTGTGTGTGTGTGTGTATGTGTGTGTGTGTGTGTGTGTTGCAATGAAATATTCTGAGAAGGTACTCATCCTGGCCTGAGTCCTCAGATTCATGTGATGGTGGGTATGGGTCTAGAGCTGTGGTTCTCAGCCCTGCTTACATGTTTGACTCACTTGAGAAGCTCTGCATAAATACTGATGAGCAGGCTCCTCCTAGACTAATGACAGCAGAATCTCTGGAGGAAGGAATGTTTGTATGTTTTAAAAAGTTCCCAGACAACTGCTAAGTCCTACTTGAAAACCTCTACCTAGAGGCAGAGAGACCAGTGATGGGGGTGGGGACGGGGAGGTGGGGGAGCTTTTGCAATTGTTTAAAAGCAGTGGGCTGAGAAATCACTTTAATGAGGAGTTCTCGTTGTGGCTCAGCAGGTTAAGAACCTGACCAGCATCCATGAGGATGTGGTTAAGATCCCTGGCCTCACTCAGTGTCTTGCTGCAAGCTACGGTGTAGGTCACAGATGTGGCTCAGATCTGGTGTTGCTGTGGATATGGCATAGGCTGGCAGCTGCAGCTCTGATGCGACCCCTAGCCTGGTAAGTTCTGTATATCACAGGTGCCACCCTAAAAAAAAGAAGTCACTGTAATGTATTGGGACCAAGATTTTTACAGCAAAATATAGTAGAATAAAACATAATCAGAATGTATCACATGTACTAAGTGCCGTCTGGCAAAGACTTTAGTTCTAAACACATACATGTACACACAAATGTGTGGATTGGGTAGTGGTGTAAAATATATTTGGGTGGATCTTGGTCGAAAACCTGGAAGGGAGAAGGTGAAGTCAGTCCTACGTGGTGCCCCGGGCTATCGAGCATGATCAGATTCTCCATGCTCTCAGGTGCCTCCTTTTCTGAAGGGTAGGGACTCCGCCTTGGTCCTCTCTTTCTCCCTCTGTCTCAGCCTGGAACAACCACATGGACAGGAGCAGCAGGGGCAAGAGGAGGTAGAATTTGTGGCCAGCCAGAGGTACATCATTACGTTCTTCCCCCAGGTCTGCCTGCAAGAAGCCATGGGAATTAGCTACCAAAGAGACCTCCTTGAGATGCCCCCCAGGACCTGACACTGGTAGCCACACCAGAGAATCATCCGGAGATACTTCTTACATGCCAGGGGTTATCCTACAAACTAGACACCCAGCCAGGCCATGTGTTTAGTTTCCCATTTCTGCTGTCACACATCACCACAAATTTAGTGACAAAGCAAATTTATTCTTTTCCAGTCCTAGAAGTCAAAAGTCCAAAATGGGCTCTATTTGCCTAAAGTCAAGGTGTTGGCAGAACTGCATTTCTCTAGAGGCTCTTCAGGAGCATCCACTTCCCTGCCTTTTCTAGGTATTTCTTAGCTCACAGCCCCTTCCTTCATCTCCAAAGCCTGGAGTGTAGCATCTTTAAATCTCTCCCTTTGACTCTGACCTTCTGGTCTCCCTCTTAAAAGGACCCCTGTGATTATAATAACCTGGATAGTCTGGAATTATCTCCCCATCTCAAGATCCTTAACTAAATCACATCCACAGAGCACTCTTTGCCATGTAAAGTAACACATTCACAAATTCCCAGACACAGGACCAAGATGTGGACCTCTTTGGGGGACCGTTGTTCTGCCTTCCACAATGCCTATATGTTGTCATTTTTTTGTTTGTAATGTCTTTATCTCCATTAGACTGTGAGTTTCTTAAGAACGGAATTTTATAAGGTTTGTATCCTCGACATGTAGCACATTGCTCAAAATGGCAGCTGTTGTCAAAGAATAGTTTTTTGAATAAATACATCCTGAACTCTTCACCTTATGGATACAATCACTGAAGACTAGAGTGGAGAGGGGCTTGTTCAAGGCTATGCAGATCTAGGGCAGAGCTGGATTCAGAACCCAGGTCATCTGAGTCTTGCCACTTTCACACTAAATAGAAAATGGCCCAAAATCTCTGTGCACAAGATATTTTACCCTAGTCCCCTGGGGTGACAATGGTATTTCTCCCAACCCTTTGGGCTGGGGTTGTTTAGAAGGATATGACTTATCCATAGGAGTATAAGAAAGAGTCCAAGCTACAAAACCTGTAAGACCTAGGTTTATATGCTGTTTCCATTTTGTATCAGTTAGTTATTGCTGCATAACAAACCACTCCATAATCTAGTGGCTTAAAATAGCATAATTTATAACTTCCCATTAGTCTACAGGTTGGTGGAGGGTTATGTTGATCTAGGCTTTACTTAGCTGATGTTGGCTGTGTTTGCTCATGTGTCTGTGGTCACCTCTTGGGTCAGCTGGGGGGCTGGATGATCTAGAATGGCCTGAGCAAGGACAAATCAGCTTGGCTTCACATAGTCTCTTATCCTTCAATGTATAAGCCTGGGCTTGTTGTCATGGTGATGGAAGGGTTCTGAGTGAGAGTAAAAGCACACAAGCTCAGAATGGCACATTGTCACTTTTGCTGCATCCTCTTGACCAAACCAAGTCAGAGATTGGATTTAAGAGGTGTGGAAATGTCCCCGGTTCTTTATGGAAGGACCTACAAAGTCACATTGTTGCAAGGAGGGGTGGAAAATTGGCTCCAGTTGTAAAATTAATCTACTCCATGATGGGTCAAGTTTCTTAATTTCTCTAATCCCTATTTCCTCATCCATAAAAAGGGGAATGTTAATAATACCACACTGTGGTGAGGATTACGTGAGATAAGACATGCAAAATCCTGAGCAGCGCCTGACACAGTTCTGCAAAAGGACAGCAGTTGCCGTGTTCAATAAGATCAGCAGTTACTAAGATTACAGTTGTTATTATTTTTATTACATAATCATTGTTCCTATTATTATAGTTATGACAACCATGGTCCTGATAAGAGATAACAGATGCTGGCATGGCAAACCTCTTTGGTGGGAAAAGGAGGCCAAAGCATTGCCACTTTCCAGCACCCATTAAACTCAACCATTATTGAGCAACTGTCATCTCTGTCTTCCATTTCATAAGGAGGTGATTTTTGTTAGAGATAAATACAAAAACAGCATTTGGGGATGGTATGGGACTAAATTCCAGAGAACTGAGATCAAAAGCCAGTTCTTCCTCTTATTAGCTGTGAAAATTTGAGGAAATTCTTTACCTCTCTGAATTTCAATTTCTTTATCTACAAAATGGTGATAATAGTACCTACTTCACAAGTCTGTTGCATGAATCGAATCAATTGATATAGTTTTTAAAAAAAGCTTTGTAAGCAGGAAAGTGCTAGGCAAATGTTAGTTATTATAATCAGTCCTCTTCTTTTCGTCATTTGTATCTGTACCCTCAAAATTTCATACTGTCTCCGGTTGATGGAGCTTTAAGAAGATGATGAAAGTTGCTTGGTGCTCTTGTTATCTGTGGTGCAGAAAACACTTTAACTCAGGTGATTTTCCAACAGTTATCCAAGCTTAAAAGTTTTCATAAAAAGGGACAAATTTCAAATATGCAACCTTCTAAAATCAAAAGGAATGACTCACAGGTCATTAGCATCCCTGGAACATAGTGGCTTCTGTTTTATTGCTATTAAGTAGGATTTAGCTCTATTTTATTAAGGCAATTTTTACAGTCATGTGAGAGGTTAATGCATTTCGCACATAATCCACTGCCTAGCTCACTAAATGCTGAACCCATTAAAGCCAAGCCAGTCAGGGGAAGGTTTCAAGACAGAGTGACAAATTATGAGTGGTGAGGAAGGAGTGACTGAATGTATCTGAGGGTGTGGGTTTTTTTTTGTTTTTTTTTTTCCTAAATTTAAAATTGTTCTCAAGCAGGAAAATAACAGGGCTGTCCTAACAAAAATAATTTTGGGAGTTCCTGCCATGGTGCAGTGGCTTAAGAATCTGACTGCAGTGGCTTGGGTCTTTGAAGAGGTGCAGGTTCGATCCCCAACACTGTGCAGTGGGTTAAAGAATCCTGCGTTGCCACAGCTGTGTTGTAGGCTGCAGCTTTGGTTGGGATTCCATCCCTGTGGATTCAAACCCTGGCCCAGGAAGTTGCACATGCCTCAGGTTTGCTTTTTTAGGTCTGCACAGAATCATATAGAAGCTCCCAGACTAGGGGTTGAAATGGAGCTGCAGCTGCCAGCCTACACCACATCCATAGCAATTTGGGATCCAAGCCAAGTCTGTGACCTACATCACAGTTCATGGCAACACAGGATCCCCCAACCCACTGAATAAGACCAGGAATCTAACCTGCATCCTCATGGATACTAGTCAGATTTGTTTCTGCTGTGCCACAAGGGGAACTGCCTCCCTCCCCCAAAAATACTTTTTTAGGAAGATCTTGCTACAGTGGATAAGCTCAGCTGGACATTGATGGGCTAATGTCTACGTGTTAAAGCTGGAGGCACTCAGCATCCTTTTTTCAGCCCTTCCTAGCCCTCTGGCCCGTTGGGTCTCCTTTTATTATTTCTCTACATCCCAGGACCTGAAAGACAGTATCTGCCAAGACTACTACGTTTATTAAGCAGTAATGGCCCTCCCCTCCCACGGTACTCTCTTCATCAAAGACATAACTGGTTGGAGTTCTGAGCAGTAGTGCTCCCAGGGCTCTGACGGACTTCTGAAGCCTGAAGAAGAAGGCAGTGGCCAGATTGTGAAAGACTTTTTTTTTTCTTTCAGAATTGGAGCTTTATCCTTTAAGACATAGGACACAGGACACTTTTTTTTAAAAAAAAATCAACTTTACTGAGGTATGTAACACACAGTAAAAGGCCACACATCCATTGTAAGGTACAGTTTGATGTCACAAAGGACTATCCAAAGTGAACTGCCTGTAAACATCAGCAGCAAGTGTGAGTAAAAGGCAAAAAGCTGCTGCTTTTGTGAAAAGACTTAGCAATTCAAAGACAGGGGCAGAGGGACCAGTCTGAACATTCAGCACAAATTGCATCCAGCAAAAGAAATATTTTCAGGAAGTGGGGAGGAACTTTAAAAAGCTTTTACTTGTATTTTTAGTGAGAGTCGAAATGCTGTTATGTTGATTTAAAAAGATCCATCTGAAAATAATAAAGAATTCTTTAAAAGGAAGTGCATGATTTCATTTCTTTCTACCCCATCAAGGCTATGCAGAGTTGAATGGAAAATTCAGAAACCAACCTGATTACTTGGAAAACCATTTGAGGAATTCTCCCAAAACTCAGATGAAGATTATTAGGAGGAGGAACAGAAATGTTAAAGGAAAAGGAAAGAACTTTAGAAAGAATAGGGAAATTTAACCAAAAATAGGCAAGGGGCCAGATCCAGGGAATTCACCACCCATTTAATGGAAGTTCCAGAAGCAAAGGACCTTATAGATGTGAAACTGTGATTGAAGAAACACTAGAAGAAAATGTCCTTGAGTTGAAAAATTAACACATCTTCGAATAAAAGTATGCACCAAGGATTGGGAAGAAACACCTAAGGAAGTTCCAAACTTAAGAGCTTATCCTTCAAGCATCAGACAGAAAAAGCAACAAGAAAAGAGGGTTAGATTGTTGTTTGATTTATCTTCAAAGGACACTCAAATATAATGGAAAATATTTATAAAATTCTGAGGAAAAAATAATTGTGACCCTATATTTTCCCTTTAAAAACAAGCTATTACAATAATAATAGCTTGGTTACTTACTATGTGTCAGGCACTGTTCAAAGTGCGTTTTTTGAATTATTTCATGTAACACTCCTGCACACCCATAAGAGTAGTAATATCATCCTTTTTACAGATAAGGACATTGAGATGCAGAAAGTTTAAGTAACTTGCCCAAGGTCACACAGTATATGTAGAAAAAACAGATTATGGACTCAGCTCATGCTCTTAACCACCACACTACACAGCTTCTTAAAATAAGATTAGAAATCTCAATTTCCTAGTAGGGGAAACAGGCTTTAATCAAACACTCCCACATATACATGGTAGGGTGCAACTATAATAAGTGTCATTAGGGGGTGCTATGGAATTTTTATGCTTGGGAATCCAATTTATCATTTTACAGATCAATGACATATAGTTACAATATATTGAAAGGTACTGGATACTGAGTGTCACCTAAAGGGAAAAACTAAAGGGAAGGACCTGGGTGACAATTTTCCACCTGCATGGAGCACAGAGAAACTCAGACCTGGGGAGGACCATGCCTATCAGAGGAGAGAGCTGTCTTCAAGCTATCGTGTCTGCTCACAAACCCCATCGAAGTGGAGCTCAATTCCTGCTGCAGGACTCGATGTCTTCATTGGACACCTTGGTCCCTAACAGTCCTGACTTCAAATCTGAGGTTGTCTTTGAAGGTCTGAGATAGAAATTGATCATGAACTCTTGGCTAGTTTACATTAAAGCAAAAGGAACAATGTGCTTATCTCCCATTATAAGCTGTCTTCCTAAAGGGCAGATTGTGCTTGTAATAAGAAAGGAAGTGTTTACAGAGACTGCGATGCAGGAGTTCTCTTGTGGTGTATTGGGTTAAGGATCTGGTATTGTCATTGCAGTGGCTGGGGTAGCTGCTATTGCCCAAGTTCAATCCCTGCCCAGGAACTTCCACTTGCCACAGGCATAGCCAAAACAAAACAAAATTTCAGTACAATTTCCCAGGGGCTTATCTTGCAGGCATGCCTCCTGGATATCTGAAGAATCCTTGAGGGCTCAATAGGTCTCCTCATTTCACAATTCACTTATGTACTCATTCATCCTTTCCTTCATGGATTTTTTTTTTTTTTTGCTACACCCATGGCATGTGCAAGTCCCCAGGCCAGAGATGGAATCTAGGCTGTGGCTGTGACCTATGCCACAACTGCCCCAATGCTGGATCATTAGCCCACTGTGCTGGGTTGTAGATCGAATCCAGCCTGAATCGCTGCAGAGAAAACACCACAGTGGGAACTCCCATTCACTGATTTTTTTTCCCCACACATCCATTCATTTGATCCACCATGCATTTGTTCAGCAGGCATTTGCTAGGACCCTGATGACTTATGTGCAAGACAGGAAACGGGATCCCTCTTTGGGAGGTTCTGCCAAGTATATGCTCAGACTCAAGTTGCTGACTATGAAAACACCTGCAAATTCCCAAAGTGTGCGGGGTGTGTGAGGGTGGGGACGGCTCCCAGCACCCAACTAGAGAAGCAGAACAGTGAACTGAGGGGCAAGGCCCGAGCACACGTCATGAATTCTTTAGCCCTGCTGTTCCATCCTAGAGAAGCAATTCATTGGAGAAACGTGGCCATAAATGCTTATGAATAAATAAAAAAGCACTTGAGTTTTCCACCTAGTTCACATTTGATAATGAGGATCCAGGCTCAGGTCACATTTTCCTGCGCTACTCTCTGAAAACAAGGTATGGTCTCACATTAGTGCATGTCGACAATGTAAGGGGACAATTAATTAGGAATCTGTTTGAAATCATTTACACTCTAACTAAATTTACAATTTTAATATCTTAAGCCAGACATAACTGGGGAGAAAGAGAGGGAGCCAGAACTAGGAGAATATTCTGTGTGGTTTTAATGTAGTCTAGAGGAGGAAAGGAAGGCAGGATACATCTTGCAAGACAGAGGATGCTTAGTCAAGGGTCAGGGTTAGGGCCAAAGATGCGCAGATTGGAAGATGGAGAGAGAGTAAAACATGAAGAGTAAGCAACACTCAACCCAGAGATTTTGCTAGAATCTCGCAAATGGTTTACTTCAGGGTTGGCTTGATAGCAACCACACCTTCTCCAGGTACATCTTTATGGAGCTCCTGCCTGTGCCTCTTACCACCACCTGAGTGTCCCCCAAGGTAGGGATTCCTAGGTCTTTAGGAGCAGCACATAGCACAAGGAACTTCCCATGGAAGGTATAGGGGGCCAGGTCTACGAGTGACCACTCTGATAGACATTTCTCCCTCTCTCTAGCTCTCTTTCCTTTTCTTTTTCTCACTCCTTCTCTCTTTCTGCCTTTTTTGCAGTTTTTTTTCCGAGTCCCTTCTTTTCCCTTTCCATCGATCTGCTCTTTCCTCCCACCAGTGTTCATTTTACAACATCGCAACCAATAAGAATCAATGCCTTCTAGCTGCCAGATGCCAGAGGAACAGAGATGAAAGAGTCAGGGACCCCCACTGTGAAGCCACTTAGAGGGAAGGCACACAAGGGCATTGCCAAGTTAGGAGGAAGGTCAAGGTGCAGTGAGAGCACAGAGGAGGGAGTGATGATTATCAGTGGGTATCGGGGGTGGGGTGAACGTGGGAGATCAGGGAGGGCCACGAAGAAGGAGTGGCACTTGGGATGGGCATTGACCGAGGACCAGGAGCTCACAGGTGGATGAGGGAAGCATATGTCAAAAGCTTGGCAACAGGAAGAGCCTAGTGGTTCAATGAGTCTGGATCTTAACGGGTGCAGACTTGGTGGGAAGCAACTGATCATGGATGCCGGCAATAACAACCCCATTGCTTTATCTGAACAAAATCATTCTGCTCAAGTTCAGGCCCCTGGCCAGGAGGAACTTGGGAGAGATTCCCCCCTTCACTCTCTAGTTGGAGGAAGCCGATGAGATGTGAACAGATGGGAGATAGAGGCTGGGTGCCAGGCTGCCTGACACCCACTGCCAGGACTTGCCCTGCCTTGTCCTGGGACTGTCAGCTGTGGGGAGGAAGGGAAGCAATGGGAATTGCAGAAAAGATCAAATGTTTGCAAATCGCTCAGCAGCTGAGATTCACTGGGCTTATCTGCCCATTGGTTGTTTAGGGTAAGACAGGGGCAAATCTTGGAGCAAAAATTTGGGGCCAGAAGCCTCATGGGCAACTGGGCTTCTTGTGCCCCTGTGCAGCTTGAGTGAGGCCTCGTCTGGCGGTAGGGCTTTCATGGCAAAACAATCGGCAGCAGGAGTTCCCGTGGTGGTGCAGTGGTTAATGAATCTGACTAGGAATCATGAGGTTGCGGGTTCGATCCCTGGCCTTGCTCAGTGGGTTAAGGATCTGGCGTTGCCATGAGCTGTGGTGTAGGTCACAGACGCGGCTTGGATCCCGCGTTGCTGTGGCTCTGGTGTAGGCTGGTGGCTACAGCTCTGATTAGACCCGTAGCCTGGGAACCTCCATATGCTGCAGGAGCTGCTCAAGAAAAGGCAAAAAGACAAAAAGACAAAAAAACAAAACAAAACAAAACAATTGGTGGCAGAGTAGACAGGACCAGGCTCTGTAGACCTCTGTATCTCCCTGTGAAGCCAAGCCCAGCAGAGGCCCTTCAGGAGCAACAGAAGGGCTTGCACAGGGTCCAGGCGCCTGGGGCAGGATTCACTGCAACAGGCTTGGAACCCTGTGGTCTGGCTGCATGCTGGTGCTGGATCCCTTCCCATGTGGGTCCCTGGGGTTGGGGCCGGGGGCGGGGGGTGCTTCTCTCTGGATACTGGAAGGGATGGTCTTCCCACGGTGCCCCTGTGCTGCACCCACTGTGCCATGTAGCCAGCTGTACAAATTGCTGCTCAGCCCTGCAGCCCGGAGCTGAGGCCTTTCAGCTCTTCTGGAACTTGGCACAGTTACTAGTATTCCTCAAAGTCATAATTACCACCACTTAGCCTGGGTTAGTGATCTGGAGCAGGGAGCAGCCCAGCCTGCGCTGCCTCCTGCTGCCAGCAGACTGGCTACTGGTGATAGCCTCGTGGTTCATAATAATAATAATGATGATAATAGCTGTCATTTATTGGACACTCGCTGTGGACCCGGCTCGGGGCTAGGTGTTTTACATGCATAACAGGACCTACTCCTGCTCCTCCTCCAATCCCTCCAGCCACCTCCCCCCACCCTGGGTCTGGCTCATAACCACTGATTTCCAGGGCGGCTTTTGTTTAGAGCAGAGGAGGGGAGGGCTGTCCCAGGCTCCAGGTTGGAGAGGATGACATGCTTTGTTTCCTGACCAGCCCCTCCTGTGGCCTGGGCTTGAGCATTTGGGTCATGAGGAAAAAGCCAGGAATGGACAGGACTCTTTTCTTGTGGGATTCTGGGACAGAAATACAGGGAGACTTTGTGATACTCTGGCAAAGCAAAGCTGCCTTGGAGGGAGAACTTCTCCCCATCTCTGCCTGAACCCTAAAGTTTGGAAACAGTCAGAAGCAGCCTAGTGGGCACAGACAATAACCACCTTCTTTTTCCCCCCTTTCTTTTCTTTTCTTTTCCTTTTTCTTTCCTTTCTTTCCTTCTTTCCTTCTTTCCTTCTTTCCTTCCTTCCTTCCTTCCTTCCTTCCTTCCTTCCTTCCTTCCTTCCTTCCTTCCTTCCTTCCTTCCTTCCTTCCTTCTTTCTTTCTTTCTTTCTTTCTTTCTTTCTTTCTTTCTTTCTTTCTTTCTTTCTTTCTTTCTTTCTTTCTTTCTTTCTTTCTTTCTTTCTCTTCCTTCCTTCTTTCCTTTCTTTCTCTCCCTCTTTTCTTCTTTCTTTTTATGGCAGCGCCCACGGCATACGGAAGTTCCCAGGCCAGGGGTCAAATAAGAGCTGTTGCTGCCGGCCTACACCACAGCCACAGCCACACCAGATCTGAGCCACATCTGCGACCTACACCACAGCTTGCAGCAATGCCAGATCCTTAACCCACTGAGTAAGGACAGGGATGGAACCTGCATCTTCATGGACACTATGTTAGGTTCTTAACCCCCTGAGTGACAATGGGATCTCCACAATGGCCACCTTCCGACGGCCAAGGTAGGGGTGAGGCTCTTGTTGCAAGTTTCGGGTTCTCAGCTCCAGAAGCAGATGCCGATGACCAGATGTTCTGAGGGAACCACACTTCTGGAGGAGAGGAGTTGCAAGAAGGATTGGGTGGGGCTTGGGGAAGAAGCTCAACTCTGGTGCAAGCCCAGCCAGGCCTCAGCCACCCTGATGGGGGACTTTGAGATGAGTTCGTTCAGTGCAGTATCCACATCTGCTAGAAATGGGCAACCTCATACCCCCTCCTCGCTCACACCCTTAGATGCAGGAGCTGAGGCGGTTGCTGACTGCACTCCCTGTGGCTGGGATTCCCCAGGTAGCTGCGTGATGGTGGCGGGGGAGTGGGGATGGGAAAGAGGAGGAACCGGGCCAGCACCAAATGGTGAGGGTAGCTGTCTGGTTTTGTGAGAAGGTGTGAGATTCCCTTTGGCAACTTCTAGAAAAGCATCATGGGACACTCCCAGAAAACTAGTTTCCATCAGCAGAGCTGGTACGGCCTGGAGCCACCATCATTTGGTCATGAGAAGTCAAGGTCACCTTGTCTTCTAGTCAGAGGTTGATGAGAGTACACATATGGGATCTCTTGATCCCCTACACGAATCCCACTTTATAGATGAGACAGAGTCCCCGTGGGTGAAGCAGCGCAGGTGACTGGGTAATCCTGGAGGCAGGACTTGAACTGTCTGGTGGTTTCCAAAGCTCGTGCATGTCTGGGTTGTTCTGCTGCCTCTGCTCATTGGTGCAGGGAGCCGGCCCCTCAGGCGAAGCTGCCCCAGGTGGAGTCTCTTCACCATTAGCTCTGTTTCAGAATCTGGAGAGCAGGATAATATTTGTTTTCTCGGGCTGCCTTAACAACATACCCAAACTGAAGGGCTTAAGTGACAGAAATGTAATTGTCACACAGTTCTGGAAGCCGGAAGTCCAAAGTCAAGGTGCAGCAAGGTAGGCTCCTTCTGAGAGCTCTAAAGGAGAATCTGTTCCCTGCCTCTCTAGTTTCAGGTAGTCTCAGGCATTCCTTGGTTTACAGATGCATCACATCAACCCCCTGCCATCACAAGGTGACCCCACTGGAGGTCTTCACATGGCCATCTTCTTATTAGGACACCAGTCATACTGGATTAAGGACCTGCCCTCCTCCAATAGGACCTCCTCTAAACTAGTTACATCAGCAACCACCTTATTGAGAAATAAGGTCCCATTCTGAGGTATTAGTATTTCTAGGACTTTAACATATCTTTCGGGGGACACAATTCAATCCAGAGCAAGGACTTATAAAAGCTCTAGCTCCAGAGTGCCCACTGTGGTGCAGTGGGTTAAGAATCCAATTGCAGTGGCTCTGGTTGCTGCAGAGGTTTGATCCCCAGCCCAGTGCAGCAGCTTAAAGGATCTGGCATTGACCCAGCTGTGGCATAGGTCCGAGCTGCAGCTTGGATCCAATTCCTGGCCTGGAACTTCCATATGCTATGGATGTGGCCATTAAACAAAGAAACAAAAAACAAAATCCTAGCTCCCATCTACCTTCCCCCAATCCATCAGTTAATTCCTCCATGCCCTTGGTTCAATTTGCCAAGAAAGCAAGGTGATATTTTGGGGTTCAGCTGCAAGGTAAATGGCACCATGCTGGACCCCTCCTTGCTGGAGGACACAATTTCCTCCCAAACCAAGGGTACTTATGGCATTGTAAAGTATCATAAGAGAACCTCACTAGAGAGGCAAACTAAACCCTGAGTCCCCAGATAGCAGCAGCTGAGATTCGTGTTTCTTAGTGCCCACCACAGTGCTTGGCACCTGCAGAGCTTGAGAGCTGGAAAGAATTCTCATTAAATTGACCAGCCACGTAAAATGTGGCCCAGCGTCTGGTAAAACAAGGCATGAAAAGGTGACTCTCATGGGATAGCCCATGATGGAAGATAATATAAGAAAGGAAATGTATACATATGTATGACGGGGTCACTTTGCTGTACAGCAGAAATTGACACATTGGAAATCAGCTATACCCTAATAAAAAAGGTGAAAAAAAAAGAAAAGGTGACCATCAGACTTGACAGGGTGGGGGCCACTGGCGAATTGGGGAGAGCAGTTTTGTGCAGGCAGAGAATCAGAAGTTGTGTTGCTGTGGGTTCAAAAATCAGCTGGCACGAGGGAGTGACCAGGACGGTGAGGGTAGACAATTCTTTGGGGGAGTTTCATTGGGACTAAGACAATTTAGACAATAGCTGGAGGTTTGGAAGGGGGGCTGTGGACTAAAGTGAGGTACTTTTTTGTCTTTTTTCTTTTCCTTAGGATTTGGGCCGCACCCACGACACATGGAAGTTCCCAGGCTAGGGGTCGAATTGGAGCTACAGCTGCTGGCCTACACCACAGACGCAGCAACACGGGATCCGAGCCCCATCTGTGACCTATCCCTCAGCTTGTGGCAACACTGGATCCTTAACCCACTGAGCAGAGGCAGGACTCGAACCCCCATCCTCATGGACACTGTGTTGGGTTCTTAACCCGCTGAGGTACAATGGGAGCTCCAAGCAAGGTATTTTTAAGAAGGGACAACATGCCCTAGCAAGTGCTGGGTGTGAGGGAGCTTGAAGGTGCAGGCAGGAGAAAGGAGCACACCTGGCTGAGGCTGGAAGATTTTCCTACCTCTGCATTTCTCAAATCCATACCATCTAGAGATGTAATCCCAAATTCAACAACAGCCTGGTATCCTTGGCAGGGACACATGGGGAGGCGACAGGGTCCCTGCTTGCTTTTTTGGTCCCAGGGCAGGGACTGGGGACCCTGCATCCTGTCAGATGACACCTTCTCCCTCCTTGGGCTGAGTATGATACTCACAGTGAAATGTGTGTGGTTTAGTTACCCACCCTCCTCTGTGAGTCTGTCAATTTCTAGGCCCTCAATCAATGTTTGCTGAATGGTGAATGAATGGATGGAGCCCAAGGACAGGGTTACCGTGGAGCTCCCGAGCATTTATCTTGAATCTGGAAAATGCAAGAAAAATTGGCCCATCTGTTTCTGTATTATATCGGGATAGCAAAAAGCCACAGAACTTAACTGTAGCCAACTCAATCATGTGTGACAACCTAGTGGTAACGCAGGATGCGTTGTGTACAACACTGTGTATGTGCGAGTGCAGCTGCCAGGGTTGAGTGCGGTTGCATGTAAAATCACGTCTGTGTAAGAGTGTGCATGTCTGAGCACGTGTGAATGATGGTGCATGCCAGTGTTTGTGTGATTGTCTACGTGTGTGTTTCCAAATGAGCAGATAGATAGATGCAGGATTGCATGTGTGTGAGTTCATGTGTACACATACGTATTCAGATGAGCAGGTAGCTTGCAAGCTGCCATCTGGTTGTGCCCATGCATTATGTCCCCTCCTCAAATCCTCTTGCTACCAAGCTCCTGGTGTCTAGATGTATCAGAACTACCCCACCGTACTCACTCAGACTAATCTGAGCTGAGCCAGAATAAATTGGTTAAAAACCCAGAATTATTGAACATAGATATCTCCAGAGAAAGACAGATGGAGTTCCCATCATGAATCAATAGGTTAAGAAGCCAACTAGTGTCCATGAGGTTCAATCCCTGGCCTCACTCAGAGGGTTATGGATCTGGCATTGCTATAAGCTGTGGCATGAGCTGCAGATGCGGCTTGGATCTGGCTTTACTGTGGCTGTGGTGTAGGCCGGCAGCTGCAGCTCTGATTTGACCCCTAGCCTTTCATATGCCACAGGTGAGGCCCCAAAAAGAAAAAAGGAAAAGAAAGACTGTCAATTTTTCCTCTCTCGCTCTCATTCTCTCTCTTTCTCCACTCCCGCTGTCCTCCAGCTGAGCACGAGCAAATCGCCAACTCATGTTTGCACGAGGGATTAATTTCTCCCCAATGGAGGTTCAATTGGTGATATAACGCAGCTACTATCACTACCCTCCCTTCCCCTACCCTTTGCATGCCCTTGTGAGCTTGCTATTCCAGAGCCTGGATTGCTTAGTGAGTTCCCTGGCGGTCTAGTGGTTAGGACTCAGCACTTTCACTGCTGCAGCCTAGGTGCAATCCCTGGGAACTGAGATCCCACATCAAGCTTCTGCATCCCACAGCCAAAAAAGAAAAAAAAAAGAAAAAAAAAAACTAAACAAACAGAAGCGGAAAAACCCAGAGCCTGGGTTGAAAGCCTGGGTTGTTCAAAAGACGCTCGGTCGCCAAACGCACATGATGGAAAGGACAGGATTTCTGAATAGAAAGGGGACTCTATTATTTGAAGCACACTTTTCTCAGGCTCATCTCACCAGTAGGTCCCAGTCAGAGAGGGGAGGTGTCCACATTCCTATTGACCTAGTGGCCTTGCTATGTCAGCTGAGATGGAACAGGAAATCTGCCAGAAGAACTCCTCTGTCTCTCGCATCGGCTGCTCTTTCTCTGCAGACGCACCAACCCATCTCTGGGCAGTTGGTGTGGCTCAACATGCGTGCATGACCCCATGCGAATCACCTCTGGTGAACTCCCTGTGCCTCAGTTACTTCGCCTATAAAATGGGAGTGATATTAAGACCTATGGTACCCACCTCACAGGGTTGTGGATGAGCAAAACAGCTGTGACATACTTAGACACACAATAAAGTCTAAATAGATGTCAGGATCAATATTGACATTGTTACTTTAAATCCTTATTTCATCTGGTTAGAATGATGATTGATCAGTTAGTTAAGATGAGTTGTTTAATTAAAGATACTATCAATGACTCTTCTCTTTTTTTGTACTTTAAGTAAAAGACTGTGAAGTTGATACCCATGGCAGTTTATGAATATCTTTATATGCCATACCTATGGTTAAGTCTATAATTTAATAGTTTTACTTTTTTTTTTGTCTTTTTAGGGCTGCACCTGTGGCATATGGAGGTTCCCAAGCTAGGGGTCGAATCAGGAGCTTCAGCTGCTGGCCTACACCACAGCCACAGCAACGCCAGATCCAAGCCGCATCTGTGACCTACACCACAGCTCTTGGCAACGCTGAATCCTTAACCCACTGTGCAAGGCCGGGGATTGAACCCACATCCTCATGGCTACTAGTTGGGTTCATTAACCACTGAGCCAAGATGGGAATTCCTAGTTTTACATTTCTTAAAATCATGGACTCCTTTATTTAATGGAAGCTCAAAATGTATAACAGATGTAAACAGAGTTTCTCCGGGTGAAGGGAAAGTGGGACTTTAAGACCCTTCTTGCCCAAGCTGTCCTTCCATTGGGTTTTTTTGGGGGAAAGCCCTGGGCTCCAGGAGTATCCTTTAAAATCAAGAAAATTTTGCTTGAAGGAATGTCATTTACATCCTCAATTCTGCTTCACATTGGGATCAGGCAACATGGGTCATTTCATTACTTCATTACTTTTTTCTTCTTCTTTTTTATGGCCATACCCACAGCATATGGAGGTTCCCAGGCTAAGGGTCTAATCGGAGCTGCAGCTTGCGGCCTACACCAAAGCTGCAGCAACACAGATCTGAGTAACCTCTGTGATCTATGCTGCAGCTTGCAGCAACACCGGATCCTTGACCCACTGATCAAGGCCAGGGATCGAACCTGCATTCTCATGGACACTATGTTAGGTTCTTAACAAGCTCAGCCACAATGGGAACTCCTACTTTGTTACTTTAAATGTGCTAGTTAATGATGTTGGTTGGCTTCATTTTCATGCCTTTTCTCCCTCCTAGACTGGAGGCTTCAGGCACTGTTTTTCATTGTTTTGCAGCATCCCCTGCCCCAAACCCTTCAGAGAATTTGACTTTTAACTTCTGAGGGCCAAAGTTCCTCCTGCAAGGAGGTTTATGGGCACTCAATGGGGATGTTGCCCTATCCGGGGTTCCCCTGGGTTCATAAATGCTCCCCCCTCCCACCCCAGTATCCTGAGTTTCAACCACAAGGGACAAAGCTGGGGTCTTCCTTTCCTTTCAGCAGCCTGCTGCTGAAAAGGCCAGGTGCAAAATAGGCACTCGCTAAATATCTGCTGAATGAGAGATTTTCTTAGGCAAGTGCAAGAGTCAGAAGACCCTTGTTGAATTCTTGTTATATCTCTGTGACTCCGGGCAAGTCCCCTTGAACTCTCTGAGCCTCGGTTTCCTCTTCTGTAGCATAGGAGCAGGTATTCTGCCTAAGGCTGATGTAAGGAGTACATGAGTGAGAGAGGTGGTCCTCATAGGAAGGGATGTGCATGAGAGGACTGGTATTATTCCATCCACAGAGAGCAACTTTGGCCTGGGGAGCCTTCTGGGCTCCCTTCTGGGGCTGAACAACAAGGATGGATTCATACGCAGAAAACATTTGCTAATTATGGTCTGGTTTGAATAATTATCTGGGGATCCTGGAAACAGCCCTTCCCACGGATCAAACTGTCACATCTGCAGCCGACCTTTAAGTAATCTGAGTGGGGGTAATTACAAAGGGCTGGTTTCCTCTAAATATAGCTGTTCCCCAGCTAAAGGTCAGCTCAAGGGAGCACAGTTTGATAATTGCATGTGGTTTGATAATGAATTGGGGCAAATATTCCCAGGGGTGCAGTCGGTGGTTTCCTCTTACACAGACCAGGGTGTGGATGCCCTGATGGGAAGGACCTGGCTTTCTGACCCCAGCTGGAGAAATGCAAGGTTCCCACTTGATCAAAGGTCCAGCCATAAAGTGCTATCATTATGGGAAGGTGATCATAGTGAAAACTTTTGTAGGGGATGAGCTTAGCCCTTCTGCCCCTTCTGCCTTGGCGTTCCAGAGCCCTTGCAGACTTGGTGTTCTGATGTGTTCTACTGGTTGTTTCCTAGCCGCAAGTCCTAGCTCTCTGGTGGGAGTTTTTGCTCCTCCATGGCTGAGACCACTACACTCAAACAATGGAAGGTCTAAGATCAGAGAAGAGCTTGGTGTGAGTCCTAGCCCTGCCAGGATTCCTTGGGTGCAGAGAGCCTTTGGATAAATCATTTCCTTCATTGAGCTCAACTGTCATCGTCTATAAAATGGGGCTTTGTGAATGACTGTCCTGTCTTCCAGGACAGATCATAGGGAGATCCAATAAAGAAATTACTGGGAAAGTGCTTTGCAAGCCTCAAAGTCCTCAGTAGATGCTAGAGGAGATCAAGACAAACACATTCTGTCTCCTTCCCTTGGTATTAAGCTCCTCTGGGGTGGGTTCCCTTGCTACTGTCCCCTCTCCTCCCCTTCTCTCCCTACCTGATGCTTAAAATCAATTTAAAAAATCAAGGAGAGGGAGTTGAAATGAAAGAGGGGGAATAGGAGGATTCAAGTGAAGGCAGGTGACTGCCTGGCAGAATGTGTGGCTTGGTGGCTACGTGCTGAGGGTCAAAGGCCCTACCTCACTTCTCATGTTCCCTTTTACTCACTAGACTTATGTTCTTCTCCCACCCCTCCTCTATGCCCATCCCCAGGCTCCCTCTTAAGTCTGTGTGTTAGATCCAGAAAAATTTCTCCTATGCACCTATTATGGGTTGGATGGTGGCCCCCCAAAAAATAAGTCACCCAGAACCTGTGAATATGCCCTATTTGGATAAAGAGTCTTACAGATGCAATTAAGCTAAGACTCTTAAGATGAGATTGTCCTGGATTCTCCAGGTGGATCCTAAATCCAATGACAAGAGGCCTTATAAGAAGAGGAGAAGACATAGACAGAGCTGGAAGGCACTCACAGTGGAAGGCCATGCAAATACGGAGGCAGAGGTCAGAGGAATGCCTGGAGCTGGCAGGAGCTGGAAGTGGCAAGGAAGGATTCTCCTCTAGAGGCTTCATAGTGTGTGGTCCTGCTGACACCTTGATTTCAAGCGTCTAGCCTCCGGAATTGTGAAAGAACAAATCTGTGTTGTTTTAAGATTCCCCCACTCCAAAATCCCAACCCTATCACTTACAGTATCTGGAAAAACACCCCCTCCTCCTTTTGTATAAGCAGTGTTTAATAGAGTTGGGCTGTAATATCCCCCTTGCCAGCAGATGTCACCATTAAGCACACAGTGGGCTCATTCATTCAACACTTTTATTGAGACTACCATCAGCAGGACCCACTTCCAGGCATTACAGGGGCATTACAGGTGCAATAGTGAACAAAACAGACATCAGAGTTCCTGTTGTGGCTCAGCAGGTTAAGGACCTGATATAGTTCCTGTGATGGTGCAGGTTCAATTCCTGGCCTCTCTCAGCAGGTTAAGGATCCAGCATAGGTCACAGATGCGGCTTGGATCCCACATTGCTGTGGCTGTGGCTAGACCAGGCAGCTGCAGCTCTGATTTGACCCCTAGCCTGGGAACTTCCATATGCTGCAGGTGCAGCCATAAGCAAAACAAAACAAAACAAAACGGACAACATCCCTGCCCTCATGAGTAAGGACAATGACTAAACAAACACTTAGGTATCTAAAGCAATGTCAGGCAATGATGGATGCTAGAGAGAAAGGGCAGGCTAAAAGGATAGAGTCTGATGGAGAATGAAGGCCTTTGAGAAGGTGATATAAAAATGCTTAAGGTCACAGATGCCATCATGTGTGACCATTCATGCATGTAAGGCATTTAAACTTAAAATTATTCAATTGAATTTTTGACTTTGAACCCTTATTTCATAGAGCTGGAGGGAGTAGGAACCAACCTGAGTCTTCCTTAGGAATTCCCACTTGCAGGGAAGAGCTGCAGTCCTTGGCTGTTCGGCAGAGCCTCAGCCCCAGGAGGGAGAGTGAAGGAACAGGCCACCTACCCCTGGTCCTTGGTCCCTACAACATTCTCTTCAGCGGCTTCCTCTGTGGTCCAGTGGCCCTTGGCCACTACCAGGTGTGCTGGAGGTGGGGAATGGTTTATGAGCCCTTCTCAGTTCTAGCTGCCTGGGTGACCCTCCTGGGGGTGGACTGATGAGAACAGGTTGGGAGAGTCCCCGGGGTTTCCATCTGGTCCTCTGAGGAGGGGACAGAGGGTAAAGCCCAGCTTTCCTCCTGCCCCTGTCCAGGATGCTTGTCCAGGCCTGAGAAGTCCCCTTCCCCCATGGCACCCAAAGGCTATTTGCAGCTATTTCTGTGCATGCCCTGCTGCATCTCTCCCCTGAGGGAGCAAGCACGATGCTGCCTACTTGCTCGGGGGTGGAAGTGAGCTGGGAAAAAGGAGGGGAACGAGACCACAGATGGGATAGATTCATGTCTCAAAATCTCCTCTCAGCCACACCTGTTAAAGACATTCCGGCCTTCCCTCCTCCATCACCTCCCCAAGTTCAATATTTTATGTGTTGCATGTACCTTAAAGGAGGGTCACGGGACAGCTGTATGTTTGTGCCCACAGGGTTGTTCAAATCCATGCCTGCTCCCTCTACCGCGAGTCTGGTTTCTTCCAGTCAAAGGGTGGGAAAAAAATGAAACATTATTAATGTTTTTTTTCTGCCCCCCCCCCCCCCCAAATGAACAGTGGTGCTGCCAGGCAAAAGGCAACACAAAGCCTTTCATGAGCTTTTGGGTGACTTGGAAACTCTTGTCTAAAAATACGGACAAGCAGGCATGTGAAAGAGTGTGTAGGAGGCCTGTCCCTGCAGCTCTCCGCAGGCAGGACAACCGGGGCCACTTGTGGGAAATGTGCCAAAATGTCCCCGCTTAGGGCCTCTTTTAAAAGAAGCTCCCCTCCCATCCCGAGTTTTCCAGGAAACTTCTCAGCAGATGTGGGCAATTTTCTCCAAGCCCTTGAAACAGAAGACAAAGGCAGCTGAGTGACAAGGCATCAGGAGGCGGAGAAAGGGACTGTCGGGCAGGCCGGACCAATTAGCTGCCGTCTGCCCCTTGGCTCTCTGCGGTGGTCTCCGGGTGTTTGGTGGGGAGGTGAGGGGAGCCGGTGGGCCCTGGCGTGCTTGACACCCAATTAGTGTTCATTCACCAGCTGACCGGCCGGCCTGCTCCCTTCCAGCTGCTCAGCAGCCGTCTCAGTCGGCATCTCCACGAACAGAGGGTGCTAATTGGATGCTGAAACCCAGATGCCTCTCCATCAGCCCTGTACAGGCCCGGGCTGTCTTGGCCGAGCTCCTGTCTCTGGTTCTGTCACCAGCTCGTCCTCCCTGGGAAAATGCCGTGCCTCTCAAGTGGCAACAGACGAGCTGGCCCAGCAGCTTCTGCCAGGATTCTTGAAGAGTCCATGTCAGGACAGAGGCAAGGTCAGTGGAGGATTGAGTGAGGGAGGAGGACCTGGGAGACCTTCGGACCATCGGGATCCCTAGGGTGCTGAGAAAGCATTGAGGTGGGAGGCCGAGAGCCCTGCCATTGACCTTCTGTGGAGCTTTTCCTTTCTTGGCCTCAGTTTCCCCATCTGCACACAAGGGGGTCCAAAGAGAGACCCCCATATGCTCCTTTCCTGGCCTGGATGGTGTGGAGCCTCTGGACCAAAACTGCGGGGTGTCTGGCAGATCCCGCCAAAGAGGTGGGCAGTGAACACCTTTGACCTTGAGTCCTCTGAGTCCTTTTGGAGCCTGCTGAGGCTCTGGATCTGGAGGATAAGGGCCTGAGCTTACCTCCTAGAAGTCTGGGTTCTCCAGAATGAGTCAAGATTCTTGGGGCACAGACATGGGTCTTGCAAATCCAGATGCTCAAGTTGTTCTACTGTTTCAGTGATTCTGAGGAGGTCATGGGGTCACAGTGGGTCACAGGGGGGGTCACATGTACTCTCCAGAAGGAACCACACCCCCCCCATTCTCATGGTAGCCCCAGATGTGCACAGAGTCACAGCCTCTGTGTCAGCCTCACTGCTCATCTCGCGTGTGCCAGGATGTCCTGCTGCAAACGTAGGAATGGGGGTCCCAGCAGGAACCTAAATAATGCGGTCTTTGTGGCTCCAATTCCTTAGTCCCTCCTGGGTTAGAATGACACATCCCCACCCTTAGCTGTGTGACTTTGCAGCTTCTGCAACCACAGCGGGCAACGTATATTTCTCTGCCCCACTGGTGACCAATGAGCACAATCAGATGACTTGCTTTGGCCATTGGAAAATGGAGAATAGTGATCATATGCCAGTTTGGAGCTGAGACCTAGGACACAGCCCTGTCTGTCCTCAGCCTTCTTGTGCTTCTGTCATCTCTGTGGAAAGAGCATGCTCTGGGCTGCTGTCACCCCTTCAGCCTGGGCCCCAGAATGGGACATGTTCAGAAGAATTGAATCCAACCCCAAGCCTGGGTCCAGCCTTGTCTGTGTGAACTTGTTTTAGATCAGCCAAACCTTGGTCAACCTGTAGACCCATGGATTTGAAAAGAAATGTGTGTTGTCAGAAAAGAAAATCATGGACTTGGAGAATAGACTTGTGGTTGCCAAGGGGGAAGGGGAGGGACTGGGAGGGACTCGGAGCTTGGGGTAAATAGATGCAGAATGTTGCCTTCAGGATGGATTATCAATGGGATCCTGCTGTGTAGCACTGGAACTCTGTCTAGTCACTTATGATGGAACATGTAATATGAGAAAAAAAGAATGTATACATGTAAGTGTAACTGGGTAACCATGCTGTATAGTAGAAAAATGTATATATAAATAAAAGAGAAAAGAGAAAAAAAAAAGAAATATGTGTTGTGATAAAACCACTGTGATTCTCAGGTTGCTTTGTGACAAAAGACTGACTGATATACCAAGGAAGATGAGAAACCGCCAGGAAAGGGCCAAGAACAAGCACCTTACAGGTGTCCAGGAGCTGGGTATGCTAGAGAACCCATCACACTGTCAAGGTCAGGGGCATAGGATGCCCTATCTCACAGTATGCTGATCATGGGTACACAGGAGCTGCATTCTTATACCACCCAGGCCAACCATAGCTTCAGAGGGACCCCACAACCCTGAATGTCCTGTTTCATCAGAACTTCCCCAAGAGGAGGCCTGAAAGTAGTGGATACTGCTGTTCCCCAGGTAATAGCTATGAACAAACCTGGTCATAGGGGAAGAAGGTAGAAACAAAATCCTAGGACTGCCCAAGAGCCTCTGGGAGGATCCTGGAAGAGTAAAGGTCCATGTGGATTTGGAAGCCTGGCCGGCAAACCTCCTTGCTGCTGAGATTCAGAAATGACGCTGAAACAGAGAAAGTGATTCCTAATCAGTTTAACGGGACGACAGATGACTCTTTCCTGGGAGTCTGCGGCACTGAGAATTGCTGTAATTGCAGGCGCTTGGCAGAGAAATCAGGCGCCTGCCTGAGTCCCTTAGGCTGCAGCCCCTGGGGACCTCCCGTTCAGAGACCTGGCTCCCTGGCTGAGCCAAGCCCTGGGTGGATGTTGATCGAAGCCTGTTTGCACAGGGCTTGAATTTGGGGTCGGGGCTTTCTAATTACAGCCTGATTTGTCATTTAAAATATGCACAGAAATTAGGATGCACATGGACTTTTGAATCTAGCATCTCTTTGTGTTTGGAGAGACAAGGCTTCTGCCTTCTTCCAGGGAAGTTTGCAGAATATGCTATACAAGGAACCTCTGTGGCTTTTTAGGAGTTTCAGTTACTGGGCAAGAGATGGCAACTGGGCCTAAATGTCACTAGATTGCATTCCTGTCCTGGCTCTGCCACCAAAGTCTGTGGGACTTTGGGCAAGACTGGCCATGACATTGCATGTCAGGTTCACACTCTGAAACATGGGGCTGGTCAAAACCAGCCCTGGAGGGTGGTTGTGAAGACCGCATGAGATAATGCCAGTAAATGCTTATCAACATGTCTGGCATCAAATACCATGGTATTATGGAATGTGGTACCTATACGGCAGCATCTGACTCTTTTTTTCTTTTTGGCCACACCATGGCATATGGAATTCCTGGGCCAGGAATCCGATCCGAGCCACAGCTGTGACTTACAATGCAGCTGTGGCAACGCTGGATCCTTAACCCACTGTGTTGAGCCAGAGATCGAACCTGCATCCCAGCGCTTCAGAGATTCCACCAATCCCGTAGTGCCACAGCAGGAATTCCTTCTTCTTTTTTTTTGGGGGGGGGGGCTATACCCAAGGCATAAGGAAGCTCCTGGGCCAGGGATCAAACCCACACCACAGCAGTGACCCGAGCCACTGCAGTGAAAATGTTGGATCCTTAACCTGCTGTGCCACAGGAGAACTCCATCATTATTTTTAATAATAACGAAGTGCTTAGCATACAGTTAAGTATTCCATCAATAGGTAGAACTATTATTGTTGTTACCATTATTAAACCAGATCTGGTCACATGTGTCTCAGGTCTGAAATCCCTCATTAATCCTCATGCCCTCAGAAGTGGTTTTCCTTTCTTTTTCTTCTCTTTTTAGGATATGGAAGCTTCCAGGCTAGGAATCAAATCAGAGTCGCAGCTGCCAACCTACTTCACGGCCACAGGCATGCCAGGTCAGAGTTGCATCTGCGACCTATGCCTCAGCTCACACTAATGCTGGATCCTTAACCCACTGAGCGAGGCCAGGGATCGAACCTTCATCCTCATGGATACTAGTCAGATTCTTAACCCGCTGAGCCACAAGGGGAACTCCAGAAGTGGTTTTCAAATGTACTTACTGTTTGGTGCCCTAGGAGTTCTGAGGCTGAGAACTCGTTTTCTGTTTGATGTTTAGGAAACTGAAGCTCGGAGAAGTCCCTAACTGTCCCAGGTCACTCTGATATGAAGTGACAAAACCAGGAAGCCAATCTGAGCCCCTCACTTTCCTCCCAAGATGCCTCCTAGTCGAGGCATGCTGGACTTCCCTCCTTTCCTAGAGATCCCGGCAGCTTCATATTTACGCTGCTTTGCACAAATCATTTCCTTGCCTGGAAACCTCTTTCCACTTCTCTGCTTGTCCAAAATATCTCCTGGTCTGGAAACCTCCCCAAGCCCCTTGGGCAGTCACTGCTTCCCGCTAGGTGTCTCTGTTGGAGGAGGATCCTGGGCTGTAGAGGTCTGTTTGCCTTGGGCTGTGACCGCCCCAGGTCCCCGGGCCTGGCTCAACTCCTCCCTGTTATCCCAACTTCATCATCTTCCAAGTGTATTATGAGCCAAACTGAGGCTGATACTAGGCGAATTGTAAGTGCACCAGGAGGGCTTAGGTGAGACCTCTTGGTCCCTGAATCTTCATGACCTGAGCTCACATGCACGAGGAGAGGGGCAGTGGGACAGCCAGAGTCCTGTAGCAACCCAAGTCCTGTGCATAGTAGCTTTGCATCAGGCACCCCAATAGGGCTGCCAGATAAAATACATAATAAAACTCAGATAACGCCTCCTCTTTTTTTACTATAAGAATATTCCCATGGAGTTCCCATTGTGGCTTATCAGGTTAAAGACCCGATGTAGTCTCAGATGCACAGGTCACAGATGAGGCTTGGATCTGGTGTTGCTGTGGCTGTGGTGTAGAACGGCAGCTGCAGCTCCAATTCGACCCCTAGCCCAGGAACGTCCATATACTGCAGGTGTGGCTGTAAAAAGAAAAAAAAATTCTTTGTGCTTATAATATTCCTTGATATATATTAACAATTCCTTAAGTAACAATTCATTTGCTAACACTTTGAATAGTAGACAGCAAAAATCTAAAATGATGAGAAAGCACTGGGTCACAGCACTTTTCCTTTCCTAGGAAGATATGAAACAAGGATTCCCTTCATGATCTTAGATTGGATGAAATGGAGGTAGTTGAATTCAGTTAAGCCAGCTGTCAGGAAACTTAGACTAATTGACTTAAATTTAAAGGAACCCAGGAGGTCATGAACCTTTCCCTTGTGAGATGGCCTCTGTAGTGATGGATCTTGATAGATAATCATTTTTCAGGAAAATCAGGTTCTTTGTATGAGGACGGTGTGTGTGTAGGGGGGGAAGTTGGAGGGGGGGAAGCTAGTGGCTTTGGAGGGGGCCCTTCTTCATTATGTGGGAGTATTTGGTGCATTACAGGGTGTCAGCATCATTGGTTTCTACCAGGTTTTTTTTTTTTTGTTTGTTTGTTTGTTTGTTTGTTTTTTTTGCTTTTTAGGGCAGATCCTGCAGCATATGGAAGTTCCTAGGCTAGAGGTCATTAGAAGCTTCAGCTGCCAGCCTATGCCACAGCCATAGCAATGCCAGACCCCAGTTGCATCTGCAACTGACACCGAAGCTTATGGCAATGCAGGATCCTTAACCCACTGATTGAGGCCAGGCATTGAATTCACGTCCTCATGGATGCTAGTCAGGTTTGTTACCTCTGAGTCACATGGGAATTCCAGTTTCTACCAAGTTCCATAGTGCCTCTGGTCATTACAACAACAAGGTCTCCATGCATTCCGGACGCACCTTGGGGGAGTAGTATCACTCCTGGTGGAGCCCACTGGGCTATGGGATGCAGGATGCAAAGTGTCAGACTCGGGCCTGCTGTCCCTTGGCACAGCGCCACCCTCCCTGCTGCAGCCTCACGCGCTCATCTTCCAAGAAGTCAGAGCCCTGCCAGGATTATTCAGGTCCAAGGTGTGTGCTCAGTCTGGCTTGGAGGGGTTGGGGGCACAGCCCTGGGCATGTCTGCCTCCCGCATCAGGCCCCAACTGGCCCTGCTCTGCCCTGTGTCCTGCCAGGAGCATTTTCTCTGCATTCCTCCAGGCAGCCTCAGAGAGAGAGCACGTCGCCTCCTTTTCATTTACATGGGGATTACTGGAGACCAGAAAAGCGCTTTAAAATGATATAATGTCTCTGCACCTCATCAAACCCTTCCCCTTCCACCAATTTCTGCCTGATTTACAGTTAATACTGCACACTCCCATCACCCTGCCAGAGAAGCGGTGATTATTTCTCCATTGCCATAAAGAATGTAAAGGAGATGGGAAAAATCAGGTGAATTCAGAGAAAGTTTAGTGTAAAAAAAAAAAAAAAAAAGGTGCTGGGGGAGGGGGTGTCAGGGAAGGCAGCAGAATAATGGGAGCAGAAGTATTCCTGGAACCAATTTCAGAGTCAAGTGATTCCTCCTGGCCTCGCAGGGGAGCCCCCAGGCATTGGCCCGCTGGTGTGTTTGACAAATGCTTGGGGCCAGGGTCAAGGCCTGTCCTGGTGTGGAGGTTCGCCTGGGTGTTCAGGCGGGGGGGGGGTCTGGTCTGGATAAAGGACCCACCAAAGAGTCAGCCCCCCCTCAGGAGGGTGAGAGGACCACCGGTCCTTTCCCACTTGCCCTGGACAAGAGGCTCTGAAATGGTTCAGGCTTTGAGAAGCAGAAGGGGGCCCTGAATTCAGGGTTCCTGGATAGCGACATGTTTCTCCTGCTTGATTTCATTGGACATGCACAGCCCAAACGTGGGGTCCAGGTTCCAATCCCAGTCCTGACCAAGTATTGGTTATAAATCCCAGGGCAGTCCTTTCCCATCCCCGAGCTTTAGTCTTATCATCTGTAAAATGGGAAAAGCTGGCATTTGCTAAGTGTGAATAAAAAAAGGTGGCTCCAACTGTCTGTACCCACCATTAACTGGTCTCTGACCCCGACTGTCTGTACCCACACCCACCAATCAGCACTTAGCAACGGGCTTGCATCCCGGTCCCCCAGCAGGTGAGTGCATGTGACTGTCTTCTTTCAAGTGTGCTGTTGGTGGCCCTTTGCTGGGTATCAGTATCATTTGTGACTCTTTAGAGGAAAGAGATACTCCATGTCTCCTGCATCACCCATCAGCCAGGGAAGGATGGAACCCACCAGACTGACTTAGTGTTACTGTATTAGCCCAGTATTTCAGTTATCTATCACTGCATCACAAACTACCCTAAAATGTAATGACTTACAAACAGCCATTTTACTATTATTATTATTATTATTTTGCTTTTTAGGGCTGCTCCCATGGCATATGGGAGTTGCCAGGCCAAGTGTCGAATTGGAGCTATAGCTGTCAGCTCACGCCACAGCCACGCAGGATCTGAGCTGCATCTTTGACCTCCACCACAGCTCACGGCAATGCCAGATCCCCACCCACTGAGCGAGGCCAGGGATGGAACCTATGTCCTCATGGATTCTAGTTGGATTCATTTCTGCCTCGACACAAAGGGAACATCCCAGCCGTTTCATTATTTGCTCCTCATCCTTGCTTCTCACTCTGGTCTGAGTGCCTCTGTTCTCCGTGTGGCCTCTCCTGGTGGTCAGCTGGGGCATCCTCGTAGCAGCGAGCAGGCCTCAGGCTAGTCAGACCTCTCACTCAGTGGCTGGCGTCCCTGAGAGCAGACAAAAATGAAAGCTGCCGGGACTTCTTAATGCGTGGCTTCCCAATGGGCCCTTCCACCACATTCTATGGGTTAGAACAGGTCATGGGGCCAGTCCAGGATCAGGGTGAGGTAGGCAGACCAGGGTGTGAAACCGAGTGGTTCATCGTGGACCATTCAAGTAGTAGTTTACACCCTCATGTCTTTGGTATCACTATTTTTTCTTTCTTCCATAATAATTTGCCTTTAAAGTTTTGCTTCTATGCTCACCATTTATTGCACAATGATCTTTATTGCAAGTGACCCCAAATCAAATTTCCCCCTCCCCTTTTTTTGAATTTGGCAAGAGATCAATAAAGAAGCATGGGTGTTTTGTGGCCATACCTGCCTGCTTGGCTCCCCAGCTTTCTCGGCTCTTCTTCCTATTCCTGCAGCTGCTCACTCAGTCCATGAGCATCTTTCCCTGGCTCTTGAATCATCTTTATCTGTTCTTATTTCTGTATCTCCCATCTTTGTCTGAGACTGTTTCTCCCTTCCTGCTTCTGTATTTAGCTCTACCTCTCTCTGTTCTGTGCACATTTTTCTGTCTTTATTTCTGGTGGTCTCTCTGTCTCTCTTTCCCTAGCCATCATTTGCTTTTTCTCTTGCTCTCCCGCCATAGTCATTTCAGACAGAGAATTAGTCCTGTGGTTGTTGTAAAACGTAGCCTTCGCACTGGTACCGCCAGAGAAATTCTCATTCTGTCTTTGGCTGAGGGTCCAGGGATTTCCTGAGTTGGAGAGGCCCAGCCTACCCCAGGGGCTAGTCGTACATGGAGAAGGCATCTGGGGATTTCTTTCTTTCCTCTCTTCTCAGCATCTGGCCTCTGGAGCCTGAGAATTGTCTGGACCCCAAAGCCTTCCCAAACCTGTATGGATGAACACCTCCACCTGCAGTGTCTCTTGGGGAGCAGAGAGATGGAGAGGAGGCAGTGGGTGGGGGCAAGGCAGGGCTGTGATGAAGGAAGTGGAGATAAACCTCTCGGTCCCAGCCTTTGAGGAGCTGTAAAAGGAAGTGGGTATTGGGTTTGGGGAAGAAGGATGTGCCCACTTCTGCAGGGCTGTCCTGGGATAGAGGGAGTTGCAGGCCTGAGCAGCTGCTGAGGCAGAAAGAGGATGCTGAGGCAGAACGAATGGGGCTATGCCTCTCCTCTGCTGTGGCGGGAGTCCAGGAGGGTGCAGACCTCGTCCCACACTCCCTTGGACCCCAGGACCTGGCCTTGTGTGGGGCACGAGGTGGGGCAGGAAAAGCTGAATGCCTTGCTCCTTAACAGCTATCCAGTAGGAACTGGTGGCTTCAGAAGGTAGTGAGTTGCTTTTCCCTGGATTTATGCAAGCCAAGGCAGAACAACCACTGGGACATGGTTTAACCAGCTGTCTCATCAAAAGAGGATATAATCCTGTATTTCTTTTTTCCTTTTTTTGTCAATTTTTAGGGCCATGCCAGCGGTATATGGAGGTTCTCATGCTAGAGGTCGAATTAGAGCTGAAGCTGCTGGCCTATGCCACAGCCACAGCAACATCAGATCTGAGCCGCATCTGCGACCTACACCACAGCTCACGGCAACGCCAGATCCTTAACCCACTGAGGGAGGCCCGGGGTTGAACCGCATCCTCAGGGACACTAGTCAGACTAATTTCCACTGAGCCACAGTGAGAACTTCTGATCCTGTATTTCTTATTTGGAGATACTCAACCTGGGTATGGAATTACAAACCAAAGTCCCTTTGAAGCAGAGCAGGAGGGTTCAGGGCTCCCACCCTGGCCCTGGCCTTACAGTCCTGGCCAAGCCCTCCCTCCCCCGTCCCCAGGACTCTCTCCCTTTTCCCTGGAACCTGCTGACAGAGGTGAGTACAGGCTGGGCAGGGCCAGGGCCAAGGCAGGGATGGAGGTACCCATACCCAGCCTGCTGGCAGTGGCATCTCTGAGAGGCTCATCTGGAAGTGACCTTCCCCTGACCTTCAGCACCAGATCACATGCAGGCTGCACCGGGTTTCACATAGCATCTCTCTTAGCTGCCATGGGCAGCTTTCTGAACTGCCAAAACAAAAAGGGAAATATTACAGGGGTTAGGGAACAACAAATCAGTTTTTCCACTTTCAAAAACTACTTTTCTTCTGAGTCTTGGTGCAGAACTTGACTCTGCAAAGCAGCTCTGCTAACTCCAGGGCTTTCTAGGTCTCCCATCTCAGCTAGAGGTGCACGGAGCAGAATAGAGCCCTGGGCGGGGGCGGGGGGGAGATGTGCAGTCCTGGGCACCAACACAGCCGCAGACACCAATGCGTAACTAAGCCGGTGCACCTGCTTTCTAAACCACTTTCAGCTGCAAGAGCAAATGCTCAAGGTCACACACACACAATGAGAAAGCATAAGAAAGCATACCTGCACCCCTGACACATGGGTATGGGTAGGTGCAGCTACACCAACAAGCTCATCCTTATGTATGTGCACATGTAAACACACACACCAGTGCCTGTGTGCACGCCTGCACCTATGAGAGGACACACACCTAAAATAACACAGCTGGAGGCTCATGTGTGCATACGTCCACAAAAAGCAAGTACACAGGTACTCAACAAAAACCTCATGTAAAAGCAGCACGCATATACACACACACTCATCTGCGTACATGTACTCTGGTGCACCTGCATGTACACACCTATGCATGGCATATCCACTAATATATATGCAGTGCATTGTATTCACCCACCTCTCCCTCCTTCCCTCCCTCTCTCCCTCCTTCCTTTCCACAAATGTCAGATGCAGCATAGCAAAGTGATGAAGACTGCTCCAGACTTAGGGCCTGCCACTTTCTAGCTCCGTGTGACCTTGAATAAGTTATTCAATGTCTCCAAATGTCAGCATCTTCATCTATAAAATGGAGATAATGGAGTTCCCTTGTGGCACAGAGTTAAGGAGCTGGCCTTGTCACTGCAGTGGCTTGGGTTGCTGCTGTGGTGTGGGTTCATTCCCTGGCCCTGGAACTTCCACATGCCATAAGCACAGCCAAAAAAAAATAAATAATTTTTTTAAAAATGGGGGTAAGGATAGTACCTCCCTGGAAAGATTTTTGTTAAAAGATTTTTTGTATAAAGCTCTCGGGACAGTGTCTAGCATAGGGTAAGCTCTCCTGGGGTTGTCTCCACTGTGGAAGCTGAGCAAGAGGACAGAGGGCACAGGGTTTGTGGTCAGAAGTCTCAAGTTTGATTCCTGGCATTGTCATTTAGGCCTCTGTAACTCTGGCCTCAAACTTTATTTCTTTGTGCCTCAGTTTCCTCCCTATGGCTGGGGATTGGTGGCCTTGGGCTGGCTGCCTTCTGAGGCTCAGGTGAGAGGCAGCCCTTCAGGAGATGTCCAGCAGTGATGATGCTTGAAAGAATTTTACCTGGTGGAGAACCACTGGGGCCTGGTGATGGCTTAGGGGTGGCTGATGTGTGGGCTGGAGCCCCAGCACCTGGTGCTCTCACCATCAGAGTCACCCATGTGGATTTAGGTTGCTGTGTGTACTGTGGGCCAGTGCTGTTTGGAAGGGAAAATACTGCAGAAATTGCACATGGAAGCTTGGAAATTCCAGCAGGAAAGCACAGCTGCTGGATCCACTGGACCACGGGGGCTTGTCCTCCTCTTTGAAGATGTGATTGTGGGGTGGGGCCGTGCAAAATGGGAACAAGAGACCCACGTGCATTCAGGTGGGCCAGCTCTACAGGCTGGGCCCTGGAACCATTGGAGAGATAACATCAGATCATGAGCCCTTCCGCCCCCACCCCAAGGAATATTTAGGGTCTCCTGATATCCTTAGAAGAAACTCCCTACCCCTCCTCCAGTCCTTCAAGGCCCTCCATGAGCTGCCTCTTTCCACCTCACCTCCCTCCTTCATTCTTCTCTAGAGAGGCAGACTTTTTTCTGTTTCAAGCCTGATCCTGTTTAAGATCCGACCCCTGCAGGTCCCTTTGCCTGGAACGCTCCTCCGGACATGCATGGCTTATCCCTCGCATTCCAAGATCCAACTTCAAGACTCCTCAAAGAAGTCTACCCTGATGTGTGTCCTCCCACTCAGTCTGTGGAAATGCTTTATTTCCATCAAATGGAGTGCATTTATCTTTTAAAAATATATTTTATTTATTTCCTTTCTCTCCCTCCTCCCACACTAGAACATGGACCCTTGAGAACAAGCTCTTCCCAGTGCCTGGCACATAGTAGATGCTCAACTAATATGCTACACAAATAGCTGACTGGCTTACCATTCTTACCCACTGCCTTATAATTCAGCAGTTCTTGTTAGTAGGAGGTACCACAGGCATTTGCAGTGAAGAATATAGTACCAGGGCTGTGGGTAATTTATTAAAAAAAAAGATACCAAAAAAAAAAAAATACAAAAAAGGAGTTCCTGTCATGGCGCAGTGGTTAACAAATCCGACTAGGAACCATGAGGTTGTGGGTTCGATCCCTGGCCTTGCTCAGTGGGTTAAGGATCTGGTGTTGCCGTGAGCTGTGGTGTAGGTTGCAGACGCAGCTTGGATCCGGCATTGCTGTGGCTCTGGCATAGGCTGGTGGCTACAGCTCCGATTAGACCCCTAGCCTGGGAATCTCCATATGCTGCAGAAGAGGCCCTGGAAATGGCAAAAAGACAAAAAAAAAAAAATTCGCAGTCCTCACCATCCTGATAACACTCTCACTTTCTCAAATTCCAACATGGTTTCTAAATGAAAGAGACAGGAATTGTGGCAACTAGGGAAATGGGAATTGTGTTCCCAGAACCATCTCTACCTCCGCTTCCCAGAAATAATAGCCACTGAAACACTGTTAACAAAGTTACAAACTCATATAATGCTTCAGTGTCCTGAAAACATTTTTGGTATCATCAGAATCTGGGTGTGTGTGTGAGAGAGTATAGTATTCAGGTGAACTTCCCATATATTTGGGAAGATAAAATGATAAGGATCTCTGCTGATATAAATGATAAGGTAGGAGGTGAGGCAGTGGCCACAGAAACCAATCTTCAGACCTGGGGGAGAAGTATATGCTTGCTGTTATAAGCCACTGAAATTTGGGGGTTATTTGTTATGCAGCAGCATCATAGTAGCAGCTGACTAATATACTGGACATGCAAATAAATCTGCTGTGCTAGGAAGAAAGTTCTTGGCCAAATGTCTATGACATAAGGTCCAGAGGACCATTTTGGGTAGAGTGACCCTAATGGTATTCACGGTGTTGGACTCTTCTAATTTGCCTGTCTTTTTAATTTTAATTAAGTTCTTGTCCTAGCCCAGGGCCTGATATACTGTTGGTGTTTTAAAGTGATTTTCTCTAATAAGGACTGATGAGATAAATGAGTGGCAGGCCTAAAAGTCAGCTGAACAAGAAGTATTACATTTCTTACTTAAAAAAATTGATATATAATTAACATATATAATCTGTTGGTTTCAGGTGTGCAACATTAATGGTTTGATATTTGTAACTATTGAAAAATGATCACCCAGTAAGTCTGGTTAATATCCATCATACATAGTTACAGACTTTTTTTCAAGTGATAAGAATTTTTAAGACCTATTCTCTTAGCAACTTTCAAATATGCAATATAGTATTATTAACTATAGTCACCATGCTGTATACATTTCTTATTTTTAAAAAATCAGATTAACTTCTAATGTGAGCCCTTCTCCTGGAAGTATTTCTGGGAGGAAACTGGGAGTAAGAAAGCTCTGTGAGAGAAGTCAATCTTCTCTTCCATTTTTCCTGCCTCCAAGGACATAGGATGGACCAGTGGGAAAAACACAAAACTTGGGTCAATGTGATCTGAGTTCAGATCCTGGTTCTGCACTTCCCACTCATGTGACCTTGGGTAATTCATCCATTTGAGTCTCTACATTCTCACCTGTAAAATGGGACTAATGATTCCTTCCTCCAAGGTGGTTGTGGGGATAAATAGGAGGAGGCAAAGTCCTCAGGGCAGTGCCTGTCATAGGAAAAGGGCCAGGAAATGGATACCCTTTGGCCCCTAAGGTGTCAACCAGGTCACTTCATCATATAAATGTAGAAAGAACCTCCAACTAGCATGGTCACCAGCTCATGGTCACTCTCATTGAACTTAGGGCCTCCCCCATGCCCCCACCCCCACCTGAGATGATGTCGAAGCAAATCCTAAAATCAACATATTTATTTTCTCTTCTCAATATGTTCAAAATTTTACATAATAAAAAATAACAAAGTGAGGGTGGCAGGAGACAATTTATGCGTCATGCCTGGTACTCAGCAGGGTTTTATTCCAACCTGGGATGGGGAAGGGTTTCCAAAATAAAGCAACATCCAAAATAGGAAACAGAGTTAAAGGTTTTACACATTTCAGGAAGTAATCTAAACACAATTGAAAGCAACCCCCCCAAAAAAACCCAAAAACTAAAAAAAACCCAAGATTTTCAACAAGTATAACTAAAAAATTCATATCCCTATTATCTACTGAGAGTTCTGACAATTCATTATCTGTACCACTTCAATTACAAAAAGGGGAAAATAACATAAAAAATTCACAGAAGATGGAAATATAAATAGTCAGTGTACATGTGAAAAGAAGTTCTACTTTATCAGTAATCAAAGAAACACATTAAGGCAAAACAGCATTTTTATCTACCAAATCAGCAAATATTTAAGGGTAATGCCCATTGCCAGCAAAGATGACACAACGTAGCACTCTATTCTATTGCAGGTAACTTAAATCGGCATCTCTCTTCTGGAAAACATGTTGGGACTAGGTATTGAAAACTTAGAATACTAGTTGGAACTATGTATTAAAACCTTGAGGAGTTCCTGCTGTGGCTCAGTGGAAATGAACCTGACTAGTAACCATGAGGTTGAAGGTTCGATCCCTGGTCTCACACAGCGGTGCAGTTTGCAGATGCAGCTTGGATCTGGCATTGCTGTGGCTGTGGCATAGGCCAACGGCTACAGCTCTAATTCGACCCCTAGCTTGGTAACTGTCATACGCCTTGGGTGCAGCCTTAAAAAGCAAAACAAACAAACAAACAAAAAACCCATATCCTTCAGGGCTAAGATTCTGCCTCTTGAAACACTCAGAATTTCAGGCCAAAAGTTATACACAATGACATTCATCATTTATAATTGAGCTTTTTTTTTTTTTTTAATTTTAAAAAGGAAACAATCTAAATAGTCCACAGTCAGAGAGTGGTTAAATAAAACCGTGGTACATCTTTATGATATAATATTCCCTAACCATTACTAATTATATTTTCTAAGAATTTTTAATGATGTGGAAAAATACTCACTCTGTAATGTTAGAGATCCTGAACTATACGTTGTCAAGCTGTATAATCTCAATAAATAAATAAATAGACATGTAGAAGGGTGATCAGTGAGGCAGAACAAAAATCCTGTAGAGGGATATTGCAGGTTCGAAAAGTTCCTATCTGTCTCTGGTGTTAAAGACAGAAGTCACCTTGGAAAAATGGTTCTTGGCTTTGGAGGTTCTTCAGTTAGAGAAATGCAGGACAGCTATCCATTCAATGGTCTTGGCAGGGGGTGATACTGAGTGTGGGAAGATACTCAAAGACAGTTGGTGAAACTCAGAAATGAAATATTCTATTATTATTATTAACTTTCAGAAGACAAGACTGCTTCATGGTTGCCTGCATATATCTCTGAGAGAGAACTTTCTGATCTTAACAGATTTTTTTTTTCTTATTGTAGGGGAAGAACAGTGGTGAAATCTTGATAAAATGATCTAATTCATTCATTCATTCGATGAAGTATGATTGTCTACCACATGTCAAGCACCGTCCGTCAAGGTGAGGTCCCAGGTTTCATGGGGGCTTACTCTAGTAGGGGAGATAGACAGCAAATCAACACGAGTATAACTTTTCATTACACTTGTGATACTTGCACAAGTGATATGTGCTATTGGAAGTAAAGAGGACAAAGAGCTAGAGAATTATGGGGTAGGTGTTATTTTATGTCAGGGGTGGGAGTGGAGGGGTGCTGGGCCAAAGCCATCCATGCTGGTAGGTAGCTCTTGAACAGAGATCTGAAGGAGGTGAGGGAGTGAGTCATGTAGGCATCTGCAGGGAGAGCATGGTGGGTGGTGGGGACATCAAGGGCCAAGCCCTGAAGAGGGGAATGTGCTTGAATGATGTGAAGAATAGCAGGGAGGCTGGTATGGTCAGAAAAAAGGAGAAAGGGGGAAAGACATGGGAGAAGTGGGGGAGGGAAAGGGGGTCAGATTGCTTAGGCATGGTGAGCACTTTGGACTTTTTTCTAATTGTGTAAATTATTTCTTATTTTATTTTACTTATTTTGGATTTTTTAAAAAGCAGCCTTACTGAGATTTAACTTATATGCAATAAAATTAACCCATTTTAAGTGTTCCTTTGATGGGTTTGACAAATGTCTACACCCAAGGAACTACCACCACAATCCAGATATAGGACATTTCCATCATCACCCTCATTTTCCTTTGTCATCAATCCCTGCCCACTCAGTGGGCAGCCACCAATCTGACTTCTGTCACCATCCTCTCATAACATGCATGCTTGTCTAATTTCTTTTGCTCATTAATCCACATTGTGGGTATTCATATTTTGCCCCTTTTTATTGCTGAGTGGTTCTCCCTTGTAGTTTATACGCAAGGTGTTCATCCATTTTCCTGTTGACATTTGGAGTTTTCTAGTTTGGGTCTCTAATGAATAGAGCTGCTATGAACATTCTTGTCTACTTGTGTGGTCATTTCTCTTGGGGAAAAACCTAAGAGTGGAATTGTGGATCCTGGGTGAGCATGTGTTTCAATTCATTAGAAAGGGTTGGTCTTCCAAAGCAGCTGTGCTATTTCACACTTACACCAACAGCATGTCCTTCACCAACCCTTGGTATGTTGAGCCTTTTTAATTGTCCCATTCCATGGATGTGCAGAGGTTTCTCATGTTTTACTTTGCTAGCAGCATGATCTCAGGCCATGTAGTTAAGTTCCCTGAACTTTGGTTTCTGTGTCTGTAAATGGGAACAATTCAGCTTCCACCTCACAGGTATGCTATGAGGATTAAATGGGATGATGCAGGTGAAGCATTAGCTCAGAACTGGGCACGTAGCCAGTGCTCAATGGTGATGAGCTAGTTATGTTATCTCTTGGCAGATGGGATGCTCTCCCTGTCCCCAAACTCAACCACCTCTCTTTTGTCAGCAGCCTTCTACTGCGTTACTGGAGCCCACTGGCTTCCTTTGGTGAGGTTCTTTCGCTCCTGTCCCCTGACCTCTAGCTCCTAAAAGAGGAAGCCTCCGAAGGCCTAAACCGCCCATCCTATCTGCTGGGTCTCACCTTCTATACCAAGTATCTCTGCAAGGCATTACCCCAATGAATTTAATTTTTGCCTGAGAAGAATCCTGAGGATGGCCATTAAGATAATAGGAATTTTCATTGATCACCTCGAGCCCTGCCAGGGTTAATTCTGAAGAGAATGAGGGATCTCCCAGGGAAGGCTGGGGTAGCTGCAGGGCTGACGCCAGTACCAGGCAGGCCTTGAAGGAGAAGGACTTTTGTCCTCCACCCAGCAGCCATGACGATCCCAATCCCCCTTCTCTCTGCCCGTGCTCCCTCAAGGAGATCTTGAATATTTATCATGTATTAGGTGAAAAAAGAAGTGGAACAGGAGGAAATTGTGTTACTGCATATGAAATTTGCCTGAAAAGTTTCCACTTTCCTCTAGTTGGGAAAGAGTTTTGATTTGCAATATGAAGCTTCTCTCCAACTTATTATCTCAGAGACGAGAATGGAAAACAAGGCTCCTTGGGTTTCAGGTGGAGCCTCCGGAGGTGGTGGGCGTGTGCGGGCACCTCGGATTGTCTGTAGAAATTGCCCCTTGTGCATCAAAATTGCAAATTTCCTTTTTTATCCTCTTGCTGCTTCCCTCACTAAAATTTGCCTGCAGCTCATGGCGAGGGGTGGGGGCAGTGAATGGAGAGGAGGCGCTTGTAGGAGGCAGCAGGGTCCCTGCATCAGACAGAACACCCAGGCTCCTTTCATCCTGGACGCAGATTTGAATGGAACAGGCTTTGGTCCATCTCCTTCAGGTCCAGGCTGGAAGAGATTTCTTAGGCTTAAGAGGCCAATACCCTCTCCTGCAGATATTCTGTGCTTCTCTGGGTCACTGCTCCTTTGAGACTCAGAAGACAGCTGAGGATCCACACTCCAGAAAAGCAAAACATACACACCAACTTGTGTGCGCACCTTCAAGAGGATCGAGGGAGTGGATTCCTTAAATTTAATCCATAGGACACCTTCAGGTCAAGAACACTCTACCATGACATTATGAACACCACAACAAAATTATGATAGGTGCCATTTATTGAACACTTAGGTACCAGTCTCTACACTCAGCATCTCTAAATGAGTTAACACAAGTGCTTAGAGGAGTGCCTGGCACCTAGTAAGTGCTCTTACAATTGCAATTCTCATGTCATTCTCACAACAGCCCTCGCTGCTCTATTATCCCTGTGCTATACGTGAGTATCCTAAGGCTCAGAAATTTTAAATAATTTGCCAAAGGTCACCAACCGTAAGCAGCAAGAAGAGGTCTTTCTGACTCTGAACTTGGGCTCTTAATATTCACGATGCGGGTAGTTCTTGCCTCTCCTTCCACACTTCCAGTGGCAGGGCCCCTACAACCCCTCAAACTGGGTGCCTTTCCAGGTTTGGATTGCTCTGACTCTTAGAAAGGCTTTCCTTCTCCTGAGGCCCAAACTTGTCCCCTGATCTTAGCTCTGTCCTTAGCGGCCACATGCAATGTAGGTGCTACCTGTGTTTTACAACAACTCTGCAAAGGTTTGAATCCCCTCATGCTTTCTCCCAGCTAAGTTCCTTAGGGGCCCACCAGTATCCCAGGATGATCTCATCTCTAGGCCCTTAATTAATTATCCCTGCGAAGACATTTTTCTCAACTTAGGTTACACTTACAAGTTCCTGGTGGACATTCTTTTTTTTTTGGCAGGGATGGGAGGCACCATTTAACCCACTACATTAGGCTTGGCTGTCTCCAAAGCTTTGTGCTCGACCTATGCCCTAACGAAGAAACACTGTGATGCCATATCACAGGCTGGATGCGACCCACAGGTATATTTGATTGGGTCTTATAGTCTCTGAAGGGCAATTTAAGTTGATCTCTATTACTTAGACATTGGAAGAGACTCCTGATATGTGGTTGTGTAAAACAGCACTTACCCTTCTCCCCTGGAAAGTGTTGCCAAAGTCTGTAAACTCTTTCTTCTTCTTTTTTTGGGGGGTCGGGGAGGCTGCACCTGTGGCATGTGGAAGTTCCCAAGCTAGGCATAGAATCGAAGCTCTAGCTGCCAGCCTACACCACAGCCACAGCAATGCTGGATTCTTAACATACTGAGCAAGGCCAGGGATTGAACCCATGTCCTCATGGATACTAGTTGGGTTTGTTATGTCTGAGCCACAATGGGAACTCCCTGTAAACTTCGCTTTTAGTGAAACTAGAGGGAGGTCTTTTTCTTTTTTCTTCTTCTTTTTTTTTTTTTTTCTTTGTCTTTTTGCCATCTCTTGGGCCGCTCCAGCGGCATATGGAAGTTCCCAGACTAGGGGTTGAATCGGAGCTGTAGCCGCTGGCCTATGCCAGAGCCACAGCAACGCAAGATCTGAGCTGCGTCTGCAACCTACACCACAGCTCAGGGCAACCCCAGATCGTCAACCCACTGAGCAAGGGCAGGGACCGAACCCGCAACCTCATGATTCCTAGTCGGATTCGTTAACCATTGTGCCACGACAGGAACTCCAAGGTCTTTTTCTTTTTCTTTTCTTTTCTTTTTCTTTTTAGGGCATGTGGAGCATGTTGCAGCATGTGGAGTTTCCCAGCCTAGGGATTGAATTGGAGCTGCAGCTGCCGACCTACACCACAGCCACAGCAACTTGGGATCTGAGCTACATCTACAACAGTATGTCAGGTTCTTAATGCACTGAGCAATAACAGGAACTTTTAGAAGGGAAGTTTAATCCAGACTCTACTGGATGTAAAGTGAGGGCTGCCTAAGCCAGGTGAGGCCAAGCAAGATCTCAGGGAAGAAGAGAATACCAAACACAGAACAGAAAAATCTTAGGAGTGAGAGGACTCATGGTTGAGATCTCAAAAAGTCTTCTGAAAGATGGTCATGCGGATGGGCCCGGATCCAATAAGGTGGTGTCCTTATCAAAAGGGGAAGTTAGGGTACAGAGACAGACACACACACACACACAGAGAAGATGGCGTGAAGACACACAGCGAGAAGACAACTGGGTGGATGAAGTGATGCATCTATAACCCAAGGAAGGCCAAGGATTTTTTGCAAACACTGGAGGCCAGAAGAGGCAAGGAAGAATCTTCCCCTAGAGTGTCAGAGAGCATGTGGAATCCTAGCACCTTGACTTCAGACTTCTGGCCTCCAGAGCTGTGAGATAATGCATTCTGTTGTTTGAAGCCCCCAGTTTATGGTACTCTGCTACTGTAGCCCTAAAAATACTAATACCAGTGGGAAGGCAGAGATGCTTGGATTGCCATCTTAATATTGGCTAAAGTAGAAATTCACAATGAAAGTCATTCCATGAGACAAAGAAGAGAACTTTCTCCTTTTTTTTTTTTTTGCTATTTAGGGCTGCATCTGAGGCATGTAAAATTCCCAGGCTAGGGTCAAGTGTCAAATTGGAGCTGTAGCTGCCGGCCTAAACCACAGCCACAGCAACACCAGATCTGAGCTGCTTCTGCGACATACACCACAGATCATGGCAACCCTGGATCCTTAACCCACTGAATAAGGCCAAGGATCGAACCTTCATCCTCATGGATACTAGTCAGATTCGTTTCCCCTGAGCCATGCTGGGAACTCCAAGAAGAGAAGTTTCTAATTCTAATAATATAATGTGTACTTATGTATATACTAATAATATTACATGAATGTTATATACCTAACTTCAATGAAAGTTATGGACTATCTAGGTACCAAGTAAAGTAGCCACATGCAAAACAACAAAATTTATGAGAAATACAAGGACTAGAGTTCCCATTGTGGCTCTGTGGGTTAAGAACTCAACATAGTATCCATGAAAATGCAGGTTCAATCCCTGGCCTTGCTCAGTGGGTTAAGGATCTGGTGTTGACACAAGCTGTTGAGTAGGTAACAGATGTGGTTCCGATCCAGCATTGCTATGGCTGTGGCACAGGCTTCAGCTGCAGCTCTGATTTGACCCTTAGCCTTGGTGCAGCTATAAAAACAATAAAATAAAATAAAGAGAGAGAGAGAGAAATACCAGGAGAAAGAGAAACACATGAATAGTAGAAGACTTGACTTTATTTTCTGTTTGACAGATTAAGTATATAAAATGTATGTATGACTAAATAACACCTAAATAATATAATTAATGAAGTTGGCACATATATGATAAAAATAAACAGAGAGAACTCCTCTGCTACAGTTTTCCTTTAAGTGTCATGAGACAGTTCCAAAAATTGACCTTGTATAAGGATACACATTAAACCTCAATAAATGTCCTCTTCAAATAAAAATAGTAAGGACATCATTTTCAGTATATGTGTTTCTGAAATGAGCACCCAACATAAGTTTCAGATCATAATATAGTGATATAGAAAATAACAACAAAAGCAGAAAACAAAAAAAATCCCTGCTGTGTGGGGGTGAAGGGACAGTGGGAACAGTCTAGAAGTGCCAGAGAAAAATGTATAGCTTTAAATGCTCCAACTTAAATTCAATAAACAAGAATGAGAACAAAGCATCTAACCCATGAAGTTAGAATAGAATAAAAAAATAAAATGAAGGAGAGCAGAAGGAAAAGGTAACATAGCAATTTGAAAGAATAATTTAATGATTTAGAAAATAGGATAACTGTAGATAATTAAGATCCAAAAACGATTTAAAAGAAACAGCAAATGGATAAATTTACAGCTCTACTGAAGAACAAATTTAGAAGGCAAATATACACAGTCAGAAATAATAAAGAGGAACCAACATAAAGACAAAATTAACCACTAAAACCATTTGCTTAACTCTATGAAAACAAACTTGAAAACTAGAATGACTGGAATTTTCTGGTTTCAAGAGACAGAAAACATTCTAAATGTAAGAACATCTGCGGAAAAATGGAGGAAGTTTTCAAAAAGTTTATCCCCAAAGGAACTAGGCCAAATGGTTTCACAGAAGAATTTTACCTGCTTTAAAAATCAATAATTCCAATATTCCAATATTCATTATTCTTTTCTCAAAATTGAAAAAAGGAAAAAAAATCCTAATTAAATAAATCAAGAAGTCTATTGAAACTAAACCTTAGTGAAAACTGAACATAAAAAGAAAATGCTAAAATAAATGTGTTTATGAATATTAATTTTAAAATACTAAATAAAACATAGCAAACAGAATTAACACTGACAAGTATAATAAAGTATATCCAAGTAGATTTATTCTTGGAATGCAAGGATGGCTTAACGTTAAGAAACCAATTAAATGATTCATCATATTGAAATAATTTATCTATGAAAAAGAATGATCTATTCTTGATTTTAAAAACTCAATAAAATAAGATTATATGGATATTTTCTTAAGATGAAAAAAATCTATCTCTGCATCATAAATAATGGGAAAATGCTAGAAGATTTCTTATGAATGTCAGGAGCAAGAGAAGAAGTCTCACTTTCAGTACTACTATTTGATATTGTACCTGTGGCAGGTGTCAATGAAATTAGATGAGAAAGAAATTAGAAGTATGAATATTGTAAAAGGGGAAATAAAATTACAGTTCTCAGAAGATATTATTGTATATCTGGAAAACCTAGAAAGATACATTTTGGAACTACTGCAAAAATAAGAAAATTCAATAAAGCAGCAGCATACAAGATTAATACACAGTATCATTATACATATACACACAGAACCACATGGATAGATATATAGGTAGGTAGATAGATTCAGCCAGTTATAGGATAATGGAAGAAATGAGCTTTTTTATAATATCAACAAAAAGATAAAATACCTAGTAATAAATTTAACAAGAAAGGTTTAAGGCATACATGAAAACAAACAAACAAAAATATTTAACCATCTCTGAAGGATATTGAAAGTATCTTGGACAAATGGAAAGTCTCTCTATATTCCTGGATGGGAAAACTTGACTTTATAACTATTTCATTTCTCCTAAGTTATTTTCTTTCCTAAGTTAATATTTAAGCTTAACACAATCCTAATAAAAATGTCAATAGTTCTTATCGGGGGGGTGGAGAAAGGGAAAATGGGTAACCAGATGAGGTGTTTATAGAATTCATACGAAAAATAAACAAGTATAATTTTTCAGAAATTTATTTCTTTATATCCCAAATTAAAAAATGTATCTATATTAATACATCATCCATTCCAAAATCTGCATAATACTTTTCTGTTGTATGAAATCATTATAATTTATTAGTTCCCTTGTTGATGGATATTCAGGTTGTTTTCTGGGTTGTAGAATGCCCTTAATGGTTCAAATCATCCTCTGTGTATGTGTGTGTGTGTGTGTGTGTGTGTCGGGGGTAGGGGTGGAGCAGTGGAGGGGAGAGCATCTTGAGGCTTGGGGCTCCTGTACCACCCGGGAATATAAATTCAGACCTGCACATGACAGTCACCTGGGAATTTGAATTTTCACAGACAACTTAGAATTTGTTCCCATCCATAGTTCCAGCAATTTGCCAGATGCTTCCTTGGGCTGATGAAAGAAGCTTTTCTTGACCCTTCATGACAGCTTTATGCTCTCCACCTGCACAGGCTGGAGGTCATGTGCTGCCTTGTGAGTATTAAAATCCCAGCCCCCAAGTCACTGGGTCCAAGACCCTTGTGGACCATCATAGTATCAGTTTCTGCTTCCGGCTTTGGCTTTGAGGTCCCTTGTTTTAGCTGACTGCTAGGAATTCCAATTCTTCCTTTTAAGCTAGACAAAGGCTAGTATTTGTCATCTTTCTGTTGTGCTTTATTTATTTCCATGCGGCTGTGGGAGGTGGGAGGCCCCTTTGCGTCAGCTCTGTTCACTGCATTGCCAGGAGTCCAGGGCCCAAAATGGACCCCAGGACATTGCATCTTGTCTGGTTTCTCCAGCCAGTGGGTTCTGCTTCTGGCTCCTAGGTCCTGCTGTGTCCGCCCTGGATGCCTTTATTCACGTCCTAGAGGGATAGAATCTGTGGAAGTGCTGTGCATAGCACCCAGCACAGAGGCTGCCCACACCCCACTCCCTGCCAAAAAAAAACCTGTGTGCTGATTTAGGACATAAACAACAGATTTTAAGAGAAGTGTTCAAACTGTTCTGCAGGTTAGCACTAACCCATGAATCGATCTGGACAGTCAATTATTTTCCACCCTATGGGATTACATTACCAACCAGGCTGTGTGCCTAGCAGCCACCCTGGGCATCTAGAACCTCTGTGTTGGAGGCTGGAGGGATGGAGGTTGTGGGGAGTGGGAAGAAAGCAAGGCCCATCCAAGGCTGGGGAAATTAATTAACTCTTCTCTGACATGCCCTAAGGAATCATAACCCACAGGCCAGGGGGAAAGCAGATATGCTGTGACCAGCAGAGCCTTCAAAGGGCTCTGGTCTGGGGGTTGACTCATAATCAGTGAGGTCTCTGGGCCAGAGTCTTTCCTTTTTTTTTTTTTTTTTGGTCTTTTTGCCTTTTCTAGGGCTGCTCCTGCGGCAAATGGAGGTTCCCAGACTAGAGGTCTAATCAGAGCTTTTGCTGCTGGCCTACACCAGAGCCACAGCAAAGCAGGATCTGAGCCCCGTCTGAGACCTACGCCACGTTCACGGCAACACCAGTTCCTTAGCCCACTGAGCAGGTCAGGGATCGAACCCACAACCTCATGGTTTTTAGTCGGATTCGTTAACCACTGAGCCACGACGGGAACTCCAAAGGGCCAGAGTCTTTCCTATCACAAATGGCTTCGCAGAAAAATGTTTAGAGTAATCCATGTAAATGGAGGTTGGGAAGAGCCCCCCAGACAGACTCAAGACGGGGCTCCATCCGAGGGACCTAGGGGCAGAGGGTAGCAAAGCAGGTCCCTGAGAGCCTGTCACAGACCACACAGCCACACAACTACTTGCATCTTCTGTCTGCTGGTAGGAGGGATGGGTGGGGTTTCTGGTACACAGCCAGGCAGTTTCCCAGTGTGAGAGGTGAGGGCAAAGTGTGTGAGTGATGGGGGTGGGAAGTACTGATGTATTTGGACTATGCCACTGGCTCAGAAGGACTCAGTGGAGCAGGGGACTCCATAAAATGCTGGGTGACCTTGAGGAGTCATGGAAGGGTGCTCATTCTCTTCTAGAGTACCGCTTACAGACAAAGATGGAGCAGAGATCCAGCAATGACATCAGTCTTTGACACAAATATCAGTCTTAGAAAACTAAAGACATTTAAGGGATTCGGGGGATGCTTTAGGTGGTTTGTCAAAATTTATCCTAATATTAGTTGCCTAACCTGCCCACAGGTTGGATCCCAGGGTATCTGGCCACAGTAGAGCCTCCTGACTGCAAGGGGCAGCCAAGAGCAGTTCAGGGCACAGAGGACAGAAAGGGATGGATCACTGGTCCATGAACCCAGGTGGGGAAGGATGGGGAAGCATGCAAGCAAGTATCTGAGAAGAGAGTGAATCGGAGGAGGCAACATCCCAAATGCCTTTGGAGATTCTAGGACTGCCTGCCTTCTACACACTGATGCCACCTTGGAAGTCCAGGGGGTGATGCTATGCCAGGAGGATGCTAAGAAAAGAGACCTACAGTTTTTACTGGTTTAGCCTATACTGTAGCACAAAGGAGGAGGCAAGGGTTCCCTGTGATTCCTATGATTTGAAACATCTTCCTTCCCAGTTTAGGGGAAATAGCCAATCCCCAAGTTGGACAATCTCCACAAGGTCCCTCCTCTATCTTTTTTTTTTTTTGATAATCTAGAACAGTGATTCTCAATGGAGGGGTAATTTTGCCCCCAGGGGACATTTGGCAAAGTCTGGAGACATTTGGTTGTCACCTCTGTGGGGGCTGGGAGGGATGAATAATGTTCCCTGCATCTATGGGCCAGGGATGCTGCTAAACATCCTACAACACACAGGAGAGGCCCTCATGGCAAAGAACCAGCCATCCCCAAATGTCAACAGTGCTGAGGTTGAGAAATTGAGATCTAGAATCATCTTCTCACCAAGTTTATGTTTTTACAAAGGCAGGTGCCAAGCTTCAGGCTACATTTGCTTTCAGCCCAGCCAACACCATGTCCCTGAGGCAAGGGATCTTGTTTTTTTCCCCTAGAATTGGTGAGGAAAAATTACAGAGAATAAAATACTCATAGTTCTCAGCTTCTCCTACATCAGGAAAACAAAATATATATTCAATTTTCAATCCATTATTCTGCCGCACCTTCAACCTGCCAAGCTCTGAGATGCCTGAGGACTTCCAAATCCACAGTTTCACTTTTCTTTCTCTTTTTCTCCCCCCTCCCGCACTTTATGCTTCTTGCATCTTTGTGGGGATGCAAGTCCAAAGTGTGGGAGTGGATGTGATTACTCATAGAGGATGCTCTCCGCAGAGGGGGGGAGTGGAGGAGCAAGGACAGGACCCCAAGGAATGCAAACAAAGGATCAGGGGCTAAAGAGAGGCAGGACATCTGTCAGGGAGCAGAGCAAGGAGCCATGAAGGAGACAGGAGGAGGATTTCATCCAAACGCATCACACATTTTAAAGCACTAACTCTATGCCAGGCACTGTGCTGGAATTCAGAGATGCTGGTGTGATTCAAGAAAAGGAGAGATCTGAGAGTTCTCACTGGGGCTTAGCAGGTTTAGGATCTGACATTGCATCCGTGAGGATGCAGATTCTATCCCTGGCCTCACTCAGTGGATTAAGGATCCGTCATTGCTGCAGGATGTGGTGTAGATCACAGATGCAGCTTGGATCCGTGTTGCTGTGGCTGTGGCATAGGCTGACAGCTACAGCTCCAATTGGACCCCTATCCCAGGAACTTCCTTATGCCCCAGGTACAGCCATAAAAAGAAAAAAAAGAAAAGAAAATATTAAAAATGAGAGATCTGCTCAGTCATTCATTCCCTCATTCATCCAGTCAACAGCTATTTTTTGAGGGTCTATTATATGTCAGATGCTGTGCTGGATACAGAGGTCTGTTAGGTGAGGAAAACACTGGAAAAAAGGGGAAGAAATGTCACCAAAGAGGTTAATCAGATGAAGGTTGAAAAGAGGCTGTTTCATCTGCCTTCCACGGTGAACCACAGAGAGTAGTTCTGGGGGATGGATGGATGCCATGCCTGGTGGAAAATGGCCCAGCGCAGGGACAGAGGAAGGTCCAGCATACAGTAGCCTTCAGCCTATGTTGGACCAACCAGCCAGTTTCTGGGTCACAGCCTAGAAATAGTCCCAACCTCCTTCCCCAGCGATTTATCGAAGCTGCTGTTGCAGCCTCTGTGCTTTTTCTGAAAAGTTTTGTGGAAAGCAAGAAAGACAAAGTGCCGGAGTCCTAGATTTCAGAAAGGGGGAAGGAGGTATTTATTATTCCTTTAGTATAAGACAAGGCACAGCACCAGGAAAGGAATAATCAAAGTTGACAGCTCAGAGGAGATGACAGGAAATGGTTCGGAGGAGTCTCCTTTGGTCACGAGCGCTAAGAGAATTTGTGCCAAACCAGGGACTTAACTGTGAGAGATTTTGCCTCAAAAACATGTCTAATTTCATTTTTTAAATTCTGCTAGTAGAGGTGAACTGGGCTTGTGTCTGTGGATTATACCACCCCGGGAGGGCTTCATAATAGACATGAAAATAAATGAGTTATGACAGTCACTTCCTAAAGTCGGCAATGCTAGTTCTCACTTGAGGTCCGGTGGCCATCTGAGCTGCAGTGAAAGGAGTTTCTGAAAGCATTTATGTGGGTGTGTTTTAGGGCCTGGCATCAAAGACAGTGCTAGAAAGTCCATGACGATGCTAAGACCTCCGCATATGAAGAGAACAAGAGTTGTTCCTTGAGGGCTTGTTTGAAAAAGAAAAAAAAAAAAGGATCTTGATACCAAACCTTGATGAGATTTGATGTTCACACCAGATCTGGAGCCAGGAGGCCTGTGACTATAGTTATATGACCACTCTTGAACCCTCTGAGCTTCTGCAAAAACAGGGGATTGAAAACTACCATGAGGTACCATCTCACACTGGTCAGAAGGGCTAGCATTAATAAGTCTACAAATCCTGGAGAGGGTGTGGAGAAAAGGGAACCCTTCTACAGTGTTGGTGGGAATATAAATTGGTACAGTCACTATGGAAAACCGTGTGGAGGTTTCTCAGAAAACTAAATATAGAACTACCAGATGATCCAGCAATCTTACTCCTGGGCATATATCTGGACAAAATTTTCATTCAAAAAGATACATGCACCCCTATGTTCATTGCAGCACTATTCATAAGAGCCAAGATATGGAAACAACCTAAATGTCCATTGACAGATGAGTGGATTCAGAAGATGTGGTATAGGGGAAATAACTATTAACAAAATAATAATAATAACAAAAATACAAAAAGAACATGTGGTATATATACACAATGGAATACTACTCACCCATAAAAAAGAACGAAATAATGCCATCTGCAGCAAGATGGACACAATGAGAGATTCTCATAGTCACAGAAGTAAGTAAGTAAGAAAGAGAAAGACAAATACTATATGATATCATTTATATGTAGAATCTAAAATTTGGCACAAGTGAACTTATCTACAGAACAGAAACAGATTTGCAGACATGAAGAATGGACTTGTGGTTGCCAAGGGGCAGAGGGAAGGAGTGGGATGAACTGGGAGTTTGGGGTTAGTAGATGCAAACTATTACACTTAGAATGGATAAGCAGTGAGGTCCTACTCTACAGCACTACATCCAGTCTCTTGGGCGAGACCATGATGGAAGATAGTATAAGAAAAGGAATGTATGTATATGTGTAACAAGATCACTTTGCTGTACAGCAGAAATTTATAGAGCATTGTAAATCAACTATAATAAAAATAATAAAAATAAAATAAACAGGGGATTGGACCCATGATCTGTATAGTTCTGATCTCATTTGTGCCTGTTCAACAGCCATCATTGTTTGTCTGGTAAAAGCATGTCCATTTCCCATTGGTCATCCCACTGCCCAACATGGACACTGTCCATGAGCTTGTCAGTCAGTCCTCCTCATCTTCCCTGACTGAGGGGAGTCATCTCTGCTCCTCCTCTTCTCTGAAGCCTGGTTCTCCACCCTTGCCTTCAATCTTGCCCACCAGTCCATTCCTTCCATTGAATTTTCTTTTGGCCTTCATTAGCAGGCATTTTTTCTTTTGCTTGCAACCAGTGAATCCAAAAATGGCATGATGGCCCTTTGAACTTTGAAATCTAGGGGGGAAGTAATCCCACCTCACAGCATTGTTGTAGAGATGAAATGAAACAATATATATGAAGCCCCTGACCCAGTGCCTGGTGGGGCAAGTGCCCAGTCAAGGTAAACTCCCTCTCCTTTCATGTCTTCATGGCTTGTCCATTGAATCCGCCATTGGCCATGGATGTTTCTCTGCTACATCCTTCCATGAGAAGATTTTGTAGGAATTAAATTGAGCAATGGTTATTGTGGAGAATAAATGAGATCATTTATCTCTTCATTTGGTATATATTTAATGAGCACCTAATACGTGCTAGGCCTTTCTAGACAATGGAGATACAGTAGTGAGTAAGACCAAGGTCCTGCTCATAAGGAATTTACATTATAGTGGGAGAACCAGGCAATAAACAAATAGACAGATATCAGGTTTAAATGGGGTGGTCAGGGAATGTGTCTCTCTGGAGAATGGCAGATGGGCAGAAATATGACTGAAGCAAGGAAGGGAGACATAGCCGTATCTAGGGGAGGAGCTTTCTAGGCAAAGGGGACAGCAAGTGCAAAGGCCCTGAGGCAGGTGTGGCTGGGAAATAGCAAGGAGTCCAGTGTGGCTGGAACACAGGGAGTAGGCAGGAGAATGGTAGGAAAGGAGGCCAGATAAGTAGCAAGACTCAACGGCATCCCTGCCAAGGGGTCAGTCCTGCCTTTGCTTGCATGCCTCAAGGGATGGGGAGCTTAATCTCACCCATATCAGGACAGGCTTGACTTTCAGTATTTCTTCCTTACTGTAAAGTTCCAACCATCAGCCCTATTTTGCCCCTCGAAGAGCCCATCTGTCCTTGCCTCTCTTGGCCAATCACTCAGAGATCTGAGGATCTTAATCTTATTCCCTTGAGATATTGGTCATATGATATCATTTGGAGTCTCTCTGAAATTCATCAGGACTTTCCCCCTTTGTTCTAGGCACAATACTGCTCTTATTTTTTATTTTTTTATTTTTGTCCTTTTGCCTTTTCTAGGGCCACTCCCGCGGCATGTGGAGGTTCCCAGGCTAAGGGTCTAATCGGAGCTTTTGCTGCTGGCCTACGCCAGAGCCACAGCAACACGGGATTCAAGTCGTATCTGTGACCTACAGCACAGCTCATGGCAATGCCTGATCCTTAGCCCACTGAGCAAGGCCAGGGATTGAACCTGCAACCTCATGATTCCTAGTCGGATTCATTAACCACTGTGCCACGACGGGAACTCTGCACAATACTGCTGTTAATTCTGCCTCAGACGACATTTTCGGCAGCCTGCTGTGCACTTGTCAGTCTCCACTGCATCAGGCTTTTCTGTTACATAAGCAACTGCTCTCGCTCTGGCTCCTCTCCTATGCTGAGGCCACTGGTTTGAAATACAGGTGCAGGACATGACATTTATTCTGTTACGTGGACTGTCCTCTTATTGGATTAAGCCACCGATCCAACAAGTCAGACCTCTGGAGATCCTGATTCCATCACCCAACCATTCACTCTTTCTCTACTTTGTGTCACACATGTCTCACCCCAAAGCCACCTGTGTCTCATCTGCACACTGACGATCCCTCTGTGCTGGGTTCTGACTGCAGGCGCAGAGACTCCCTTGGGAAACCTACAAGTGAGTTTGGTGGAGGACGTGAAAACAGGTAATTACAGCCCAGGGGTGTGGGTTCCGTAGGAGCCTGGTAGGGGTGGGTCTTGGGAAATGCTGGCAGAGGTGACATGGAGCAGGTACTTGTGACGAGGCCAGCAGGCAGAAGAGGTGTTCTGGGGAGAAGGCGAAGGCAAGGAGACAGGAAAGTCAATGTCATGCTCGAGGGAACCCTCGTAGCCTGGGGCGTTTAGTGCGTGTAGCTGAGTCCTTGGAAGATCTGTCCAGCTGGACCAAGTAGGTAAACAGGGTGTCTGTGTCTTGAGTGTTTCCCAAGACCAGCTGAATCTAGGGGACTTGAAGTTTTCAGTGTAAACACACCCTGTGTGATTTCTGCAGGGGCCCTGGTGGGCACATGGCACTCATTCAGCAGGACTACCCTGTGAAACTGCCACAGACAAGACGGTCCCCTCTGGGTGGTTTCCCTGTGAACCCCAGCCAGGACAGGACTGGCTTGACCTCTGGGCTGGTGGCAGCTGGTCAGGTGCATTCAATGCTCACCCCACACCCTCCAGGCTCTTGATCGAAATTTGCCCCAGTCTTTCCACCTTCCCTGTGGCGCTCGGCCTGTCCCTGTAAGATCCTTGAAATTCTGGGGGCCCAGAATGACTTATGTTCTGAATTTAGCACCTTAGCCCAGCAGCATTCTGTCTTGCAAAACTACCACTCTGCCAGCTTCACATGAAGGGCCCGTTTAATATGCAGCTGAGAAACAGCCCTACAAAGCAAGGAAGATAAGGTGGGAATGTTGAATATTCATTTTTGTGGTTAGAGGGTGTTTTTCCTATGATTCTGTTATTCAAATTAGCTTGGATTGTAACTTTCATTTCAACAACAAATGCTTAAAGGAACACAACAGGATAAACCCCAGTGCATTCTCCTGAGATCTCCTCCAGAGTGACCTGCTCCCCAGACAACTCCACCTTGAAGGCAGGGACCACAGCTGATCACTTCCTGCACCCTCACGGGCCTAACATGACAGCCAGGAGGAGGATGGATGGCAGCTTACTGGCCTCTGGTCCTAGGGTCGGTGCCCACAGTTCCAAGATCTGTCAGCTGATCTATAGTCTTTGATAGGGTAGTGGGTTGGCCTGACCCCCAACTTAGCTTAGGAAACAACTGGGCAGGAGGTAAGCTGATGATCTCTGGGAGCCACTGTCCCATGGAATTGTCCCAGTGGAACTGGTGAAACCCATTCTACTAGACTTGGAAACTGAGTTCGAGACTGGATGCCACTGATCAGCGATGAAAAAGTGAGCTGCAGTCTGCATTTCTTTCCTGATAAACTAGATTTGAATCCATCTGTGTCTTTCCATCTCCTATGCCTTCTAACAACTTCCTGCTTGCACTCTCTCTCCTCTCCAATCTCTACCTGGCAGCCGGAGTGATTTTTGAGAGTGTAAATTGAGATTGCGTTACTTCTGCTTGAAAGCCTTCTGTGACTTCCTATTGAGCTTAGGATAGCATCCATGGCTTACATGGCCCAATGGGGTGCCTGTTTCTCTGAACCCCTCTTTTGCCACTGTTCCTCCATTTCCTGTGCTGCTGTTACCAACTCCTAGAATGTGCCAAATTCTTTTCTGCCTCAGGGCCTTTGCACTGGCTGTCCTCCCTCTAGGGACACGATTCCCAGTTCCTCTCCAGGTTAGCTCCATCTCATCTTTCAGTTTCAGTATCACTTCCTCCAAGAGGCCTTGCCAGATCTCCTCTTAGAGCCAGTTTCTATGAATCTATTAGAGCTTTTTTTTTTTTTTTTTTTTTTTTCTCATAGCCACATCTGCAGCATATGGAGGTTCCCAGGCTAGGAGTTGACTTGGAGCCACGGCTGCAAGCCTATACCACAGCCACAAGCCTATATCACCATCTGCAGCATGCACCAGATCCAAGTCATATCTGCAACCGACACCTACACATTTTGCAGATACTGGGGCTCAAACCCACATCCTCATGGAGACTACACTGGTTTCTTAATCCACTGAGCCACAATGGGAACTCCCAGAGAACTTTCTTCATTTTGCTGCCTAACCTTCCTGGACACAATCTATGAGTGGTTTACTTGTTGTCTGTTTCCCCATTGAAAGGCAAGTTCTCCTAGGGCAGAGGCCTGCTCTGTCTTAGTCATCACTACACCTGCAAAACCCAGCCCAGTGCTCCATAAGTACTGACAAAATGAATTTACTGAGTGCCAACTATGCGTCAGGCTCCTCATACACTTTCTCTTGTTTAATCTTCACAGTCACGTGGTGGAGCCGTTCAATGTTCCCTATCATAGAGAGCTAAAGCAACTCTTGCAACATCACAAGGTGGCAGAACAAGACACTGAGCCGCATCTACCTGACCCCACAGTCCCCTACTTTCCACTGTTGCCTCTGCACCCCAAGACCTAACTATTATTTTGCTGCTTACCACCTATGGGACCTAGGGCAAAGCCCCAGCTCTTTGAATTTCCTTTCCCTCATCAGTAATATGTTAATAAAATAAGCCCTTATAGTTTAGCTTGGACTCTAGAACCAAATTGTCAGGCTTCATCAACCAGCTACAATCCGTGTGACCTTGGATGAGTAACTCGACTGTCCCGCGCCTCAATTTTATAATCCGTAAAATGGGCATAAGTGGAGTGATTGAGAGGAATACACCAACAAATGTACATAAAGTCCAAAATGGTACCAGGCATTTGCTTACATAGTTGGAAAAGGGTTAGCTATTATCATTTTAACATCATTGTTAGAATTTATCAACTTTATTGCTTTTCAAACCCTTTCCCGTTTCAGTCTCTCGAAAGCTCTTTGAGGTAAACAGGAAAGGCTTTCTTTTCCTGTTTTATAGATGAGAAAACAGAGGCTCAGGAGGTCTCCTTCTGTCTCCCCCCCTGCAGCTGGAAGCCCCAGGACCAGAGCCCAGCATCCTTTCCTCTGCGCCTCTGTGGCTTTTTTCCCTGACTTCATCCCAGTGCCCTTGCTCCCCCTCCTGTCCCACCTGTCTTGCCTCTGCTGATCTGTCTTCTGCTCCATTAGGCAGGGACACTTGGCCCTCACAGGCCCCCATGCCCTTCTTGCACTCCAGCTGCCTGCCCCCGCCAGAGGGGTGACTGCAAAATGAATTAGCGAGCAGCCCAGGGCCCAGGGGCGCCAAGGTGCTGGGCAGCTCCACAAGCACAGCACTTCCCTGCCTGCTATTTGCACAAAGTGCTCTCAGGGCCTCTTTGCATTTGCACTTGCCAGTGGGGTTAACGTTTCAGCAAGTGCGACTTCTCCAAAGGGCGTTGGCATCCCATTTTTGAGGAACCAAGGCAGAGACCAACTTTGCCTCTCTTGTCTCCTGTTCCAGGCCAGCTCTCACTGCCTCCCTCCTCCTCTCCAGCTCTCTCTCCATCCTGATCCTGATCCTCTCTCTCTCTGGGTATTTTGCATCTGTCTCCCTCCAGTTCACTCCATCTTTTTCCTTCCCCTTATCTCCTTCCATTCTGTCCTCTCTCCATCCATCTCTCTCCTGAGTCCAGCTCTCCATCACTCTCCCCATCTCTGTTTCTTTTTTTGAAGCTTCCTCTTTCCCTCTCCACTCGGTCCCCTCCTACCCTCTGCCCCCCCTCCACTTCCTTCCCAGTTTTTTTCACCTCCTCTCCTTCCACAGGAACATTAAAGATGCAGGTCTCAGCTCATGCCCTTCATTCCTATGACTGGTGCCTCCATGGTGGTTTGGACCTGATGCTCCATCCCAGTGTACTTTCAGGTCCTTTCAAATGGTCCTTGGGGCCCTAGGAGCATTGAAGTGGAAGGGCTCTTGGATCTCACCTGCACCAAGCCCCCATCATCCTTGTGGTTTTGGGGACAACCAGTGTAGGCTGAACATTCCAATGGCATTAGCTCAGGGCACTATCCCTGTTGGCTTTTTTCTCCACTCGCCTCCCTTAGGGTTCTTTCTCCCAGTCATAGCAGTCCACCACTAATCCAAAGCTGGCTGAGAATTCTTCAAAAATCTAGACTTTCCAGCCTCTCTTAGCAGGTGGGAATGCTAAGCCAGAGCTGTTCATTTGATCTGCCAGGAAACACCGTCCCCTATCTGCCCCCACCCTCAGAGTAGCCAAGTGTTCCTGGAGCATCTGGAAGTCACCAGCTGGTGGGCTCTAGCAAGGAGGACCCTCGTCTGGAGTTCCTTGGAAAGCTTTGAGGGATGGGACTCTGAGGTTCCCAAGAGGCCGGCAGGCTGGAACGGGCTAGGTGTGGTCAGGAGGAGTTCTCTACCTGTACCTCTACTACATCTATCGATTTTGGAGTAGCTTCCTGTCCAGGGTGGACAAGGGGCCCTGTGGAGTAGCTGGAGTTTGTGTTTCGGGTGCCCAAGGTGTCCCCAGCCCAGAGTGAGGTCAGGGTAGCTGGGGACAGGAGAGTGGTGAATACCAGGCCATGACCTTGGATCTCTGTTTCACCAACATTTGGATATTTCTGTCCTTACTTGACTGCTTTGCCCTTCTAGAGGCATCCAAGCTCTCAGTAGGCTGACTGCTCTCGCAATGCATGCCTGGTTTGCAGAATAGAGCTGCGTCATTTTGAAATATTTGTGTGAAAAAATTCGATTAGATCCTGCATCCATTTGCTTTAGTGCAAGAAATTCCAACATTACTTTTGTCGATAAAGAAAAGACCTCTTTGATTCTGTAAATTCAATGGCTGTGTTGAATACTTGTTTAAAATGATTTAAAATATTTCATCGCTTACACGTGAGAACCGACTCTCTTGCTGATGGTAACTCTCAAGAATTTGAAAAGATCCTCATTAAAATCTTGATTATTTGTGTGGAGTCATTGGATCAATTTTGTGTAATCATTTCCAGTTTTATACCTAATATTAAAAAAAATTGGTTTCCAGGAGCAAACTCAAATTTCTCATTACACATTTGAAAGGATTTCTTTGGATGTTATATACCACTCAGCATTTACTGTTTTCCCTAGTATTTTGTATTTTATTCTTTTTCTTACCCATAATTATATTTTTATGAAGAAAGTGTAATTAATTTTAGATGCCTCCCAGTGGATCAGCATGCCTTCCCATGGAGCAGAAGAACTGATCTTTTTGTGGGACGGTGGCAGCAAATGGGGAATTTCTGGCAATCCTGCTGCACGGAGGTCAGAAGGTTTTTTCAGGGAAGGGAAGTTGTTTTCAGTCATGAGGGACCTTGGCTTTGGGGGCCCAGCTGCGCTTCTCAATGAAGAGATTAGACTCCCTGATTCAGCACCAAGAGGCTGGATTCCCACCCCCGGTTGGAGATGCTGCTTTTGTTTCCAGCAGAAATGCACCTTGCAGCTGCCTTCTTCCAGCCCTGCTGCTGCAAGATAGTGGTCTACAGGGGCTGTGGAAGGGTTTGCTCCTGGTGGAAACTTCTTTGGGGTGCTCCTGAGCATTACAGACTTCAGGCAGGAAATGACTGTCCCCCAAACCTGCTTTCCTGGGGATGGAACCACTAGGGGGCATGAGGAAACACGGGTGCCTTGTCACCCCAGATGCCAGGTACGATACGGGCCCCGGGGAATTTTTATGCACTGTGGGGTATGGGGTGGGGAGGAGCAGAGCTTAGAAGGCTCCACCCTTGCCAGCAGCATGATCTTGACCTCCACCTCTCTCTAGGCCCCAGTTTATTCGTCAGTTACTAGGAGGCATTAATACTTGCCTTGCAGAAGTGTAAGGAGAAAATGAAGAAGTGTATGCAAAATTGCTTTGTAAACTGTAAAGTGCTATGTACATAGAGGGGTTGTGATCATTGCTGTTAGCAAAAATAGCACCACTGTGATTTCTACTGAACCACGGATGGTCATAGCAAACTCCTTAAGAGCAATTCTATGCTTAGAAGCATTTCTGAGGCTCCAGGGACAATGGCTGGGTGGGGAGGGGGACTTGGTTGGCAGGGCATGAATTCTGCTCCAAGACTCAGCTCAAATTAGTCTCTGGTAACACACTAGAGCCCTGTTCTTTCAATCACTAAACAAACAATTACTTGTTTATTTTTAAATAGCTTTTCATTTTTTCCCTTTCCATAAGTAGTACATGCTCATTTAGAAAACTTAGAAAGACAGATGTACTGAAACAAGAAAATAAGAGTTACCCCAAAGGCTGTTGCTGTGAATGAAAATCTCAGGCCCACACACATCTCCCTACACTCTTTCAAATACATTTTAGAAAAATGTTATATCAGGTGTTCCCGTTGCGGCTCAGTGGTAATGAACCCGACTAGTATCCTGGCCTGGATCAATGGGTTAAGGATCCGGTATTGCCATGAGGTCTGGTGTAGGTCTCAGATGAGACTTGGATCTGGCCTTGCTGTGGCTGTTGTGTAGGCTGGCAGCTGCAGCTTGGATTTGACCCCTAGTCCGGGAAATTCTATATGTTGCAGCTCTAAAAGTAAAAACAAACCAAAAAATGCTGTATCATAGGATACTTGCTGTCTTGTGACAAGCTTTTTAAAAAATATGACAATAATTTGTGAATATTTGCTAGGTCATAAACTATTTTTCTTTCTTTTCCTTTTAAAGACAGTCGCACCTGTAGCACATGGAAGTTCCCAGGCTAGGGGTCCAATCAGAGCTGTAGCTGCCAGCCTACACCATAGCTTGTGGCAACTCCAGATCCTTAACCCACTGAATGAAGCCAGGCATTGAACCCACATCCTCATGGAGACTATGTCAGGTTCTTAACCTGCTGAGCCTCAACAGGAACTCCATAAACTATCTTTCTAAAGATCACTACCTAACTGACCAGACCATTAAACATTCAGTGGTGTCTACTGTGTGCAGAGCCCCAAGTGAGCTCCTTGCTGGGAGAGAGGGCTGAGTAGAATCATTCTTATCTGCCCTCTGGGAACTCACCACCCTGCAAAGGAAACCAGATCACCCCAGGGAGACAGGACTTGCTAAAATGCAAGATAGGAGGTGTTTAACTCTACAGGAGGGAGAAGATATTTCCCAGAGAGGGAGCAGCAGAGGTATCCTGAAGGAGAGGACTGGCTGATCTGCATTTAAACAGGTGAAAATGTGAAGGAATTCTGGGTGGCAGGAAGAACATGAGTGCTGGGAGGACGTGAACTCACACATCTTCTGAAAAAAACTGGTAAAATCACCACCTGTTCTCTGTGTTTTTATGGAATCTAGTAAAAAGGGTGGACTTTTGCACCAGCATTGCTGAACTCAAACCTGTTATCCCACCAAGAGATGGGGAGCATGTCCAGTGGGGTTGTATCAGTGACCTCGAGCAAGTTATGTAACCTCAAAAAGTTAAAACAGGAAAGGTTCTATGACCTCTTTCAACTTTGCATTTCAAAGAAGAGAATTGAGGCCCAGAACAGAGGGCAACTTACCTAAAATGACGCAGCAACTGTAGGAATTGATGTTAGGAGCATGGACTACCTCAAGTTCAAGGACCAAGTTGTTTACAAAAGCCCACTCACCTCTTGGCACTGACCTGCACAGGAACACTCCAGGACAGAGTCATTAAATTAAACTGAGCTACCATGGTTTTGATAACCAGCCCAGTCTTCTAGCACTGTCTTGGGAAAGACCACGAGAAGGAACGAATATGCCATGCTTCCTAAGATGCACCATCAAGAGGAGAGTACCAGCTCCTTCCCATCCCTCAACTTGGGAGGAGGGCTCCTCAATCAGACTCTTTAGAAGAAACAAAGATTCATGCAAACTGTCCCAAATAGGAGGGAGTTGATTGTGAAGGTATGTAAAATTCTTGTGGGAATCAGAAGATGGGAACCATAGGGTAGTCTGGCCTCATGGGAATTGGATCTGAGACCTGCAAATCAATTAGAAGTCAAAGCAGCTCTATCTTCTCCTGGGACACCAAACTCTCAGGCTAAAGATGCATCTGCCTAAGCATGCATCCAACCCCTCCATCTATCCAACTATCTGTTCCATGATCCATCAATCCTTCCGTCCGTCCATCCATCCATTGGCAATTCAAATATTACATGAGTTTCTGCCCTCCTGTGAGCCTCTGCCCTGCTCTTCACACACTGTGGTGGAGACAGAAATAATCAAGAACAGTCTTTGCTCCCAAGGAGTTCACTGTCATGTTTATTCATTCCCTTGGCCTTCAGTAAGCATTCCCACGTGCCAGGTTGCGACTGGGGGAGGCAGAGTGGAATGAGGCACCCACATCTCTCTCTAAGAGCTAAGAGTCCAGGGAGGGGACCCATGGATATAATCATAATACAATCTGATTGATGCTAAAAAGAGAAATTGATCAACTGAATCACTGATATTCTGCCTTATTCTGCGAAAGAGTTAAGATTTAAAGATATGTAGATTAAAGACTGTGGGATGTGTATCAATGTGGGACTATTTTGCGATTGTATTGTTGGGGTCAGAGGGCCAGAGCATCTCCTTGTGGATGGGAGTGGGGTTTTCACAAAAGGAAATGAAAATGCCCATTGTCAGTCTTCTAAGAAAGATGTCATTCGTGCTGCAGGAAATGAGGACTTCGGCAAGCAAGCCTTAGATGGGGGTGAGGAAAAGACTTTCTGTCTGTGATACGAGGTGTGGCAAACTCTGGCACATTCCTAGAGGAGGTGGGGTGGGTGTAGGGCAGAAGATGAGCTTCTCTGGACCCCTTAGGAGCAGCCAAGAGAAAGGCCTCCAGCCTGTCCTGAAAGGGACTTGGGCAGGTCTGGGCGTCTGCTGGCCTCCTCTCTATGGTACTTTTTCCCCTATTACGAGGTGACCGCACAATTGATAGTTCACATTGGCACCCCATAGAGAGGGAAAGGGGAGCTATTAATAATTATGCTTAGGCTGCAAGAATAAATGGGAGCACAGAACCACTTGCTTATCATTAACCCTTCAGGAAAGTGTCTTTCAAAGTTCTAGACTGGTCTGTCATCTGGGGAGCAATAGGGAAGGGCCTGTGCGCATGCTTGAAGCCCATGCAGATGTCTGAATCCTGAAAGAAGTGACTATTGGCCCCAAAATGTGAAAAGAAAAAGGCAGGAGGCAAAAAATAATAGGTGTTTAATTAAATGACTATAAAACATTAGGTCAACTTTGTCAATGGCTAAATTCGTAAAAGCCGCTTTACATTTGAAACCCATTTATAGCCCCGATTCTCTCTTTTCTTCAGAATACTCCAGCATGACTGTTGAGAAATCATAGCCAAACATAAATCAGTTTCTCATAGACAAATTATAAAAAACTTTTCAAAATATTTTCATAGCAAGAAATTATATTAACTGAAGACCACGGGTGAGTTTTTATGTGGGGTGAGGCCTTTGAAAGTCAGAATATCCAGAATCGGTGGAAGTCTCTAAAAGGCCCAGCATAGGCAGGGCCGCTGTGGTGCACAGGAGCGCTATTCATATGGTCTACATGAATGGCATCTTAGAGTTGTGCAGTGCACGGCCTGCACAGCTGTACGGGGCTATCATGGACACAAGGTTGGGCAGGGGAACAGTGGGTGGGGCAGACTCCAGAAGAAGGACAGTTATATCCAGGAAGCAGTGCAGTGATGAGACGAGAAGACAGAGCAAATACATTCGGTGCACAAGAGCCAAGTTTTGGTTCTCTGTTTGCTAGTGGTCCAGCAGGGGAGACAGCCCTGCACATGAAGAACTGGGGTCAGAGGTGGTGGCTGTGACAAAGGCCACAGCAGTGGCCAGAGAGAGTGCAATGGGGAACAAGGGAAAGAGAGAGAAGGTAATCCCAAATGAAGGGACTGGGGGCTGTGTAAATAAATCTTGATTCGCACTGAGCCTTAGAACAGAGCAAGGATTCATTCAGGCAGAGAACCAGGGGTGGCAAGCACAGGATACAGGGTGCCCTGGGGAATCCCTGGGGAAATCACCGGCCTGCTCTTCTGGCCCTTTCTCTGCCAAAAGATGTCTGCCATCAGATGCTGTTAAATTCCAGCTGGACAAAGCCCACCGGACAGGAGGGAGGGGTGTGACTTGGCTGGAAGCAAAGGTGCTCAGATGGGCTCAACCTTTTTCCTGACACCAGCGCCAGTCTTGGCAGAGCCCGTGGCTGCCGGGGAGGCGGGGGTATCGGGGTATCCTGGAACTGCCTCCTCCTTGTACTTTATTCTGGGTCCTCCTGGCCAAAGATGATTTTCTTTTTTCTTCTTGCCGTAAAACATCTTCCTTGTTTACTGTAAATCCATAATACTGCTCCCGGTGGGGGACGAAGTGCGCAGGTGATATTTAGAGGCTATCCAAGGAGGACGGGTATTTGAAAGCAGAATTGCCCACCCAGCTTCAGAACTGGACAGGGCCAGGTCCTCATCTCAGGGGTAGAGAAACTATTATTAGCCCCTTCCTACCGACCAGGAAACGAAGGCAAAGAGGTTAACTGCCTTGTCCGTGGTCGCTCCGCAATTATTCGAACAAGCATCTGGATCCTCGTCTGTCTGGCATAGCAGTGGAGGTGACAGTTGAGCTAGATTTTAATGCTGAGAAGACGGGAATGTATAAGGGTGGGGAGGGAAACATTCTGGGCTAAGGGGTCAGCTGAACAGAGGTGGGAAGACGATGACAGCACAGTCACCCTGCATTAAAAAGATCTGACACTTTTTTAGCCGGGTGGGATTTTTAAGCGCTTTACATGTACTAACACACCTACTCCTTACAACATTAAGTTGGGGGGGGGTGGCACAGTGTGGATTGGGAGTTTGAAGTTAGCAGATGCAAACTATTATATATAGAACAGATAAACAAGGTTTTGCTGTATAGCATAGGGAACTATCATCAATACCCTGTAATAAACCGTAATGGGAAAGAATGTGAAAAAGAAAAAAACATGTTATCAAGTAGGTGTGATGCATCCCGTTTTATGGATGATAAAACCTAAGGACACAGAGCTATGAAGCGTCAGAGCTGGGACCTGAGCCTGGGCAGCCTTGCTGCTGGGTCCCCCTGCTTAGCCACTAGGTAGTGGGGCCACTCACAGGTTGAACACCTGCAGCGGTGCTGCCACGTGCCTCGCCAAGTGCTTTTTATGCACCGTCAACATGTCTTCATCACGACTCCAAAGGCAAGGGTGATTATTATGACCATTTCACGGATGCAGACACTGAGGTTCAGACAGGATAAGCATCTTGCCTGAGGTCACACTCTGCCTTCCATCCTGGGAGTTGTTTCCGACAAGCTCCGACTTCATTGAGAAAAGCCTTGCACTCCCCATAATTCCCCATTCCCAGATCAATCGCTCCCGGCTTGCCACGGAGCCCCGTGTCGCCACTAGATCAGTTTTAAGGTTTTCAATAATTCTGTGAGGAGACAGAGCCGCATAAAGCTAAGCTAAAAATATCATTTTTCTGTAGCTGTCATAACAACATTTGGGCTAATTGATTCTCAATAGAATAATGACATCCAGTATGTAGTGAGAAATATTCATGAAGAGATCTGTGAAATCCTCGAGGTGCCGGGCCGTGCTGGCAGCCCAGGACAACTCAGGAAGGTGGCCGTGTGGCCGGTGCGGGTGCCAGGCCTGCCACGCGAGGGGTGGGTGAGGCCGGACTGCCGGCCAGTGCTGTGCCTTGGGCCCGAGTTTGGACATCAAAGCATTTTAGTTGAGGATTGTGGTTCCCAACCCCCAGGCTGCTTTAATCAGAGAAAGGTGATGAAAAGATTAGAGGGTATGATTTATGGAGAGAGATTAGCATCAGAGGAGTCAAGGGGGAGAAAAGAGAGCTCTCTTAAAGTAGTTGAGATAACAAAGGCTGCGGTGAGCAATGGGGGAAGGTGGGGAAGCAGCTGCGAGGCTGGAGCCTTGAAGGAGTCCTGTTGGGATGGGCAGGAGGGGAGGCAAGCCCCTCTGGGTCCGAGGCCGCCCAGCCCAGCCCCCATCGGCAGAGCTGCTCCTGGGCAGCATCTGGGGGCTCAGGCTCCCGGGCAATCCTGGCAAATCTGCCTTCCAGAGCTGCCCCCCACCCCCACCCTGCCAGAGAAGGGAGGCCAGACTCTCGGTCTTTGGGGTGGTGTGCGTGGCAGTATCCTGGCCCTCTGGGATGGTCTTCTAGGTTGGACACCACGATGCTCAGGGCAGTGTGTGTTGTGTGTTCTGTGTGATGGGTAGCAGGCACAGGTTCCACAGAGGGCCGTATCGTCAGGACTCATGGGGTGTATGCCTGCTGAGTGCACGGTGGGGGGCTCAGCGTGTGCGGCTGTGTGCTTTAAACATGCCTGTGATCTTCAGGAAGGCCGTGCCCAGGGGGCATAAAATGTCCCTTCCTGAGGATGGAGCAGCCATTCTGCACTTTGTCCACCCCCACCCCCGTCTCTCTGGCTCTTAGGTGATCATGTGCCCCTTCAACCAGCAGAGCCCTAAGTTCACTCCCTCCTGTAGACCGTCTGCCCCTTTACCATCTCACCCATCCTTTCCGGAAGCCCCCCTGGGGCTCGAAAACTGTCCTTTGATGTTCTGCTCCTCCAAACTCCTCCGCGAGTGACTGCAGCCTGGACCTGGTCCAGGAGGGCATGTCCTCCTGTCTGTGCTGCTGGGTCCCTCCCCTCTCACCAGAGACCTGTAGGATTCACCCCCACGGAGGTGCCTCACAGTGGGGATGCAGGCCCAGAGGCACCCCCAGGCTGTGTGTGCCCTGAGGGCAGGGCTGTGTCTCCCGTTCATCACGCAATCCTCAGTGCCAAGCACAGGCCAGGGAACATAATAGTGGCTTAGTAAAATAGATTTCAGATTCCCTTGGCATGTTGCGGCACTACACTGTCCTTTGTCGCCCTTTGTGGCCCGGGTACCCCAGAATGGCTTCTGCGCTTGCATTCCACCTGCTGCCAGCTCCTCAGCTGGGCTCAGGCACCAGGCAGTCCCTTGGATCAACACAGGACATTATCCTATTTCCCGTCTCCTTCCTCTAGTCAAAATCTCATGCAAATCAGTTCCTACCAGACTTGTCCGCCAGTTCATTGGCAAAATTAATACTGGCTAATAATTAATGGGCAACGTTTATTGAGTCCTGGTTAAGTGCCAGACACTGTGCTAAGCTGTGAATGTAAATGATCTCCTTTCGTCGCAGAGCAGCCCCGCGAGTTAGGTACTATTTTTATCCTTACTTTGTGGGTAAAGAATATGAAGCTTAGAGGTGGTAAGTAACTTTCCCAGAGACACAGTTGATGGATAGGAGCAGGAGCTGGGAGTGGAACCCAGGTGATGAGACCTTAAAACTTGCTGTCAACTGCTGTGTGGCATGACCTCCAAAGTGGTCTGAATTCCAGCTAAACAATGTCTGAGACCTCAGCCGCACGTGTCATTAATGTCATGTCAGCAAACCTTTGATGTGAGGGTTATGATCCTGATTTGACTGATGAAGAAATTGAGCTCAGTTAAATGACTTAACAGTCAGCCAAGGATTAAAGAGGCTGGGCTAGATTTGAATCCAGATCATTCCCTATGCTGCGCCTTCCCTCCAGGGGACTGGGGACAGTCTTTGTCCACAGGCGAATGGGTGGGAAGAAGGAGTTAAGGAAGTGGGGGTGGTATTCAGCCAGTGGTGTGCAGTTCAGAATTGGGTGGCAAGGTCCTGGAAGAAAAGAGAAATTCCAGCACCCCAAGAGACCTGGGCAGAGGGGGCAGGGAGGTGACTTGGCATCTGTAAGGGGACATTTGGAGTTGCTCCCACCAGCATCACAGACCTTCAGCAGAGAGCCTCCAAATTTATTTCCCAACCGCAAGTTACCAGGACACCGCCCCCTGGCCTCTCACCGGTCTGGGATGGACAGGGCTCCCCACCATAACTGGATGCCTATTATGAACAGAATGGAATCTCTAACCAGAGATCGTCTGTGATTAAACAGAAAGAGAAGACAGGAGTTCCAGTCTTGGCTCAGTGGTTAACAAACCCAACTAGCATCCATGAGGACCCAGCTTCCATCCTGACCTTGCTCAGTGGGTTAAGGATCTGGCGTTGCTGTGAGCTGTGGTAGGTCACAGACGCGGCTCAGACCCCACGTTGCTATGGCTGTGGCTGGCAGCTACAGCTCCGATTCAACGCCTAAGCTGGGAACCTCCATATGCTGTGGGTGCAGCCCTAAAATAACAAAACAAACAAACAAACAAAAAAGACAAAGCAAGTTTCGGCTCATACAAATCCAGGCCCTGATGTTCAGCAGCTGTGTGACCACGGGCCGGACACATGCCTCTTTGAGCCTCAGGTTCTGTATGTGTAAAGTGGGGATATTAATGTTTGCCCTTCCTGCCTGGCAGGGCTCCAGGGTGAAATTTCTGCTCCTGTTGCCAAAGCAGGTGTGCTCCATACGATGCATCAGAATGGAAGGCGTCTGGTAGAGAAGGCAACTTCGGGGAGCAAGGGAATGGAGATGGCCTGGGGACAGTGAGATGATCCATTAGTGGCTTCTAACCTATGCGGTCAGGTAGGTCAAAAATGGGAATCCTGGGAGTTCCCGTCATGGCGCAGTGGTTAACGAATCCTACTAGGAACCATGAGGTTGAGGGTTCGATCCCTGCCCTTGCTCAGTGGGTTAACGATCCGGCGTTGCTGTGAGCTGTGGTGTAGGTCGCAGACACGGCTTGGATCCCACGTTGCTGTGGCTCTGGCGTAGGCTGGCAGCTACAGCTTTGATTAGACCCCTAGCCTGGGAACCTCCATATGCCACAGGAGTGGCCCCCAAAATGGCAAAAAGACAAAAAAAAAAAAAAAAAAAGGAATCCTCACTCCAGTATGTCTGAAGTCCAGGAATCTAGCACTTCTGTACCAGCAAAATAGAGATGTTTAATTTCCCTATATTGTAGTTTCCCAATTTTGTAGTTCATTCATTCATATATCTAGTCTTTGAAACAGTGTTTATTGATGGGGTTGCTTGGGAGATATTGGCCCGCAGAGGTGAAATAGACAAGGACTTATCCCTTGAGGACTTCATGGCATATTTGGGGAGATAAGCATACACTTACTTAATATGATACAAAGTATTGAGTGGCCTTGGCGATCGGAAGGGTACAGATAAGGTACTGGGGGGGGGCAGTGCGCATAGTTGGAGGGTATCATTTCCTGCCAAGGCAATCAGAGAAAGCCTCCTGGAGGAAGTGGCGTTTAGAATGCCGACGACATAGCCCTGAAGGATGTAAATATAATGTAACGCACAGGATGAGTCTTCTGGGGCAATTGCACTTCGAGGAATTGAATTCAACCATGTCTGTGCACACAGCATCATAATAATAACAATAAGAACAATAACAACGAAGAGCTGTATGGAGAATAAAATGGGGGTTCCCAGCCCCATTTCACCCAAGGAGCTGCGCGCCAAACAAGCACGAGATGGGGAGGGGTGGATCCTGCAGTTTCCCCGAGGGCTTTCAGTTTTCTGTGCCTCTTTTCCTGTGAAGTACCACCCTGAGGGTGATTCCAGTGTTTTAAGACATGCATCTTTCCTATAACGTGGCCCCTCAAATCAAGCCAACAACCTCATCCAGTGCTTAACCCAAAGAAAAGCGATTTGTTCCAACACAGAAGCAAAGCCCGCTGTGCCGGACTTACAGCAATGGCACATTGGTCTCCCTCCTGAGGGATTTGTAAGGGTAATTCTGTCCATGCCTGGCTTCTACGCCGGCTTGAAACACCGTCTCTACATCCCACAGACTACTGTCACGGGAGCTGTGTGGCACGGACCTGGCGGTGGGGATGGCTGAGCCGTGCAGGGAGCGTAATTAGGGGGCTCTGTGACTGCTAAGGGCCCATCAGATTCCAAGAGCTGGAGAGTCGGCTGCAATCTTTGGAATCCTCATTAGAAATTCTCTCCAGAGCCCGGGGCATATGCTTTTGCTCGTCCTTAATAATGGCAAATCTCATGCTTTGAGGTTGGATTTGATTTCGGGAAACAACCACAAGAGGCATTTGGAGCCCAGCCTGGTGGAGGAACAAGCTGGAAAATGTGCTTCTGGTTAAATGGGAGGTGTGACTCTAATTGGCACAGGGGAATGCCAAGTTCAGGTAGAAGCCAGAGCAAGAAGCTCCAGGGAAAGCTCCAGAGTTGCTGCAGGGGCTGCCAGCCTGGGGGCAGGTGGAGAGGGAATTCTGCCTGGCTTATCCATGTTTGTACCCCACCAGCTGGACTGGACTCTGTCTCCCTCCAACAGTGCAGTTAGAGACTCAGCGCTACAAATGGTTTAGAGCCCAATGTCTGCGCCCAGTAGAAGCCAGAAAGTGTAAAGTGACGGCAGAGTCTGCTCTGTGTCACAGAGACCTTGACTTGGGGCAGAGTGGGACCTCTAGGACTATCTCTGAGCTGACTCTGGCACTGCAAGACCTCGGCGGCCATCCAGTAAGGAGACCTCTCTGGACCTTGTCAGCCCAATTGCTGGAGGTTGGTCAGAAGAAAACCCGGCGACTATGTCTTATGCCTTCAGACAGAAGGTCGCCTGCCAGACCCCACCCAGGGCTCAGCCTCCCCAGGATAAAGGATCCTCGGCAACCCTGCCAAGCTGCCTCATTGTCCTGCAAACTTCCTTGTGGCCCCTGGGCACAGCAATGGGAGGCTCTGGGTCCCCCAGAGAATTGGCATACCTGCTTCTCCCTCCCCTACCTCTGCCATCTGGGACTATCAGTCTGATTTCACCTGGGCATTTCTGGGCTCACATCCCAAACTTATCAGGTGATGGGCCTTCTCTTCTGGGTGACTTGATCACTGACCTCAAAGACACTTCCCAGAAATCAACTCCAAAACTTTGGGGCATGTCCTGAGCTTGCAGCGGGAATCTCTTTGTTTAAAAATATATATTTATTTATTTATTTACTTATTGCTTTTTTTAAGGGTCACACCAGCGGCATATGGAAGTTCCCAAGCTAGGGGTCAAATCAGAGCTGTAGCTACCAGTCCGCGACCTACACAACAATTCATGACAATGCGGGATCCTTGATGCACTGAGAGAGGCCAGGGACGGAGGCCACATCCTCATGGATACTGGTAGGGTCTGTTACCACTGAGCCACAACGGGAACTCCAAAAAAATTAATTTTTATACAACTTTTAAGGATTACTTTCCATTTATAGTTATTACAGAATATTCTATATTCCTCGTGTGGTAAATACATCCTTGTAGCCTCATACCCATAGTTTCTGCCTCCCCCACCCCCAGCCCTTCCCCCTTCCCCTCTCCCCACTGGTAACCGCTAGTTTGTTCTCTATATCTATGAGTTGGCTTCTTGTTTTATTAGAGTCACTTTGTTGTATTTTTTAGACTGGGGGAGCCTTTTTTGAGGGAGACTGAGCAGGTTTGTTTAAAGGTGTTTGTTTCATAGGCCTCCCCAAATGGTCTGCAAGTGGGGAGCCATTCAGTCTTGCTGTCCTAAGAGGTTGAACTCCAGAGCTCTGAAGACAAGGTGCTGAGTGATCCACCAGGGAAGGGAGGATACCGGAGACGCACACCACACATGCCACACATCGCACCCCCACCCAACAGGCTCTCATGCCTCGATAACACTCCACACGCTCACCCTCGCCCAGCCCATACGCATGCACACTGCACCGCTGAGACACAGCCCCACCACTTGCAAACGCCCGCACGTTGTACTCCCGCGCATGCGCATACCTTCCTGCACCTGGAGGACCGTGACCAAGGAGGACATCTGAGGGCACCTTATAAATGCCCTAACTCTAACCCCCCACCATGATCTTATTTTAAGCAAGACGTTATAAGAGGAAAAGTACAATATCATAGTCTGATGAGTTGGGCTCAAGGCCTGGAATTGCCACATGTGAACCGCGTCATCCTGGCCCGATCACTTTAGTGCCTTACTCTCCAAGTCTGTAAAGTGGGCGTGGTAATGACTCCTCCCGCCACAGCCGTGATGAAGATAATATGGCTCATGGAGGAGCTCACTTTACTGTGTGCCCTGCAGAGTACAAAAAAATGCTCACCACCAGATTCCGCATCGGGATTTCCAACTTATTTCCAACAGAGGAATAAGCCATACTCAGATTAAATGGACAGTCCTCAGCCAGCCCGTCCAAAGTCAAGTGGGCCATGCGAGTCCATCTCAGATGGGTAGAGCCATTCGACCCCACTACCTGCCAGGCCATCTGGGGCTGAGTTCCCTCCCCCAGCCCCTGGCTCAGGTGGTTTGACACTCCTGACCCAGGAGATTCGAGATGTGTGTTGGAGGTGGACCTGGTCAGTGAGGACCCAGAAATGGCCAGACGATTCCCAAAAGAACTTTACATAATCAATGCAGCATCTATTACAAAACATCTATATGCAAAGATGACTCTTGCCCCAGCAGATGAAAAAGTGACTATTGGCAAGTCCCTGACAAATGTTTCTGGGATGTGAGGGCTTTAGGGAAGGTAAAAAGGGGATCAGAACGGAGCGATCTGCAGCCCCTTCAGGTTGTGGGGATCAAGGCCTGAACGTCCAGGGAGCAAGAGGGGTGGGAGGGGATCCAAGGAGCAGCTGAGCAGAGCACCGCTTCAGAAAAGCTCCCGGGAAGGTGACTTAGGGTCACCGATGGCTGGAGGGACACACACTTGAATGATGCATAGATTATGCTACCAAGGAGTGGACAGACCACCATGTGCCATGGGCTTCCTGTAACTGCTTGAGAAGCAAACAGTTCCAATAAGAGAGAAGGGGTGGGGTGGGGTGATGCACATATAGTGGTTGGAAACTCAAAGAGAAAAACAGTTCTGCCTTCCAATGATGCGAACTTTCCAGATGGGAGTGAACAGATGAGATTGGGAAGCAGGATTTAGGTAGCGTGCTTTTGACGTAACGAGTAAGAGAGCAATGGCAGGTGGAGGTGGGACCCCCCGCCCCAGTCTCCAGTCCTTACAGGGGAGACAGAGGCCCAGAGGGGTGAGGGCTGTGCCTGCATTTCACAGTGAGTGAGGTGGTGGTGCGGGTCCTCAAGATAGATGGAGCCGAAGGTGGATGTGTCTGCTCATGCTGAAATGGTATGACAGTGTGCATATTATGTGCATTTTTCCAAAGCAAAGGACGGCAGCTTTCATCATATTTCCAAAGGGTTTTAAGACTTCAAACATGTCAAGAAGTATAATTGAAGGCCACATTGCCAAGGTTCAAAGCCCTGCCCTGCCCCTTTCTAAAATGTGTGACTCTGGACAAGTTATCAGCCCACTCACACCTCACTGTCCTCATCTGTACAATGGGGATAATAAGAGCCCCAGTTTGTAGGGTTATTGAGAGCGTTAATTAGATAAAATCATATCAAGTGTTTAGCAAAATGCCTTGCCTATAGTTACATCCAGATATAGTAGCTATTGAGATTCAGGCTACTCTAAGAATTCCATTATTATCCCGAAGATGGGGGCGGGGGAAGGCACTTCTTGCACTTGGGCACAATGCGTCCTGGTGGGTGAGTGGTGAATCCAGCCAGGTCAGGCCCACGGAACCTGGGTTGCAGAGCCGGGGGTGCCGAGGGCAGGAGGGCTGGGAGGCAGCCCCACACCCGCTGGGCGGTTTGTATGCAGCAGCTGTTGTGAGAGTGTGTCCCAGGGAGGGGAGGGCTGCTCCATAAGACTGATTTGTTGCTGCTGAACCTCATTAATCAAATCTTACCGGAGAGAGCCTCCTGCAGCTGCTGGCAGGTCAGCGTCGGGGAGATAAGTGATGTAGCCAGACCCAGCAAGGGGGAGAGACGCAGCGGCCATAAGTCTTGACAGTGGCAGGCTCTGAGCAGGAACTCCGAGCAGGCGCGGCCTCGGCGCCGGGGGCAAATCTCCGAGTCAGGACAAAGTTCTTCCTCACAAGGGATGCTGCGGAGGGATGGGGAGCTGGGATGTGTCTGGAGCAGCCCCTGAGAAGCAGGGGATGTGTTTGGAGTCTGCAGTGACCCATAACATCACTGGAGTCATGGTTCTGCAGCCCACGGGGCTCCCCACCCAGACAGCCCAGTGCACCCACACCCCATTCAAATTCAACATTGCTGGCATTGGCCTCATTTAGTGCTGCTGGAGGGAGAGTCACCCTGCTGCTCTGAACCTCAATTTCCTCGCTGGGAACAGCAACCACAGCACTGAGAACCCTCCTTGCCACACTTCATCCTCATGGACGAGCCTACAATGTAGCTGCCATGATCTCCCCATTTTACAGAAGGAGAAACTGAGACCACTCAAAGCCACTGAGCTGATCTTTGTCACTCTGCTTGCAGCAGTCACTTGTCTAGTGGTGGCCTGCTTTGTAGGGGTGGTCAGGGAATGAAGGGTGGTGGTTCGGGGGGGGCTTGCTCTGGTTGTTGGTGGGGCTTCTGCCCCTAATGAGCTTACAGCTGATTTGATGATCTTCTTGATCTGGTTCTTCTGGACCAAAGATGTTTCTGCTCTTTCCCTCCCTGGGTACAATTTTTTTTTTTTCTTTCTCTGCAACACGCTGCCCCCTGGCACCAAGACCTATGTTTGAAGAGGCAGTAAAGTGAACAAGATCTGGAGCTGACTGCCTGGGTTGGCGTTCCAGCCCCATCACTCCCTGTCTAGCTCTGTGACCTTGGGCCTTAACTTCTATGAGCCTCCTAAATTCCTAATCAAAATTAACACTACCACTTCCATGAGCTGTTTTGTTTGTTTATTTGTGGGTTTTTTTGGTTTTTTTTTTTGGTCTTTTTAGGGCTGCACCAATGGCATATGGAGTTTCCCAGGCTAGGGGTTGAATCAGAGCTGTAGCTGCTGGCCTACACCACAGCCACAGCAACTCGGGATCTGAGTGGCATCTGCAACCTACACCACTGCTCATGGCAATGCTGGATCCTTAACCTACTGAGCGAGGCCAGGGATCAAACCTGTGTCCTCACGGATACTAGTCTGGTTTGAGCCACAACAGAAACTCCCCCATTAGCAGTTTTGAGGCTTGTGTGGCGGAAAAAAAAAAAAAAATGCATAGCATTTAGAACAGTGGCAGGCATTCGGTAAGCCCTTAATAATTGCTGTTGTTACTGGGACCCAGAGGAAGCTGCCCGCTTGCTTCCCCAAGAACCCGCCTGCACCTCCCCTGCCATAGTGGTGTAAGTCCTCTGCCTCCTGGAGTCTCCCTTCCTTCTCTCCAGGCTCTCTGCTCTTCTCATCCACCCCAGGCTTCTCTTCCTACTCTGCTCACCTCATTCCTGGGACCGCAGTTTATCCTCAGCCCCTTGAAAGAGATGGTTGGACATCCACCTCCATGCACAGCATGCTCTGTAACTCAGAAGCTGAAAAATGAGAAAATTCACCCCCACTGCCCCTGTCGATGTGCAGATAACTACAGTTACTTTGCATACTTAGTATGTGCTGGGCATTGTGCTCCATGCTCTGCAAGCATTAGCTCACGTAGTCCTGGCAACAACCTGTGAGTTCGGTTCTAGGGCAGGTCTGTTTTACAGCAGAGGAAACCGAAGCTCAGGCAGGATGAGGAGCTGACCCAAGATCACCCAGGGGGTGAGTGGCAGAGGTAGGCTTCAGAGCCTGGCTGGCTAATTGCAAAGACCATGCTCTTACCTTAACCCTGACCGGAAGTTTAAGCCCCAGCGCCGAAAGCTAGGCCTGCCTGAGGTACTGAGCAAATGCTGGTACCCTCCCTCCTCACCCCACCCTGCGTTGGAGAAGCCTCCACATTTAGAGGGTTGGCTGGGCCCGAGTTTGGAAGTTGTTAACTTCTTAGTAGTTCTTTCTTTGCCTCGTTATGGGGTAAAACTGCATTTGGTTTTTAAAATTCCCTTTTTATTTAGTCGCTGTGAATGTTCAGAACTGCCAGTACTGGAAGCTGAGATCCCATCCATATGCCAGGTTTTAAATAGCAGACTAGAAACAAGTTTACACAGGAAGATCAAACTCATCCCAAACATGCAGCTACTGCACTGTTCAGACAAGAAACCCGTGCCCCCCGCCTGCCCCGCCCGCACGCCCCTGCCTTCCCACTTCAAACGATTTCAGAGAGTAATCTTTCTTGTTTTAGAAAAACATTTCTGAATTCCGTCTGCTCCTCCTCATGCATGAAGAAGAAGTGGTGACCCAGTCACTACAAGGTGTGCGCTGGGTTTGGTTTTTTCCTCAGCAGATAATCTGTCCCCGGAAGCGGTGGCCACCTGCCTGGACCCAGAGGGGTCCCCTCCCTGCCCTGAGCAGCAGCAGGATGACGCTGCATGCAGAGAAAATGCTGGACTTGACTTTCTCACTCTGCAGAAACTGCACAGTGACCTTGGGCAATGACTTGGTCCCTCCAACATTCAATTCCCTTGTCTGTAACATAGACGTAGCCCACCTAGAGTCCAGGTGGAGTTGCCTGGACTCTAGCATCACGCTGCCAGTGTTCACATTCTTCAGTCCTACAGGAGTTCCCTGGTGGTCCGACGGTTAAGGATTCGGGGGGAGTTCTCACTGCAGTGGCTTGGGTTTGATCCCTGACCCGGAAACTTCCACACTCCATGGGTGTGCCCCCCCAAAAAACTTCACCCCCTGCATCTTTCTGGGTAACCTTGAACAAGTCCTCTCTGAGCCTCACCTTCACTCCCTGGAAAGTGAAGATCCTATTAGAGCCTGCCTCCTATGGTACTTGGCTGTGAGGGTTCAGAGGATTAAGATGCTGCAGAGCACTGGGTGCAGGGCCTGGCCCAAGGTGAATGGTACCAAATGTCAGTTAGGGTCAGCAGAGCCCTGGACTGTCCGCCTTACGAGGTCCTTGCAGGACGGCAGAGATTCTGTGTGTGAGAGTCTGGAGCTGAGGAGGTGGCACTTGCTCCCCAAACTCATCACTGCCATCTAACCTGACATGGACCTCCACGGAGGGCAGTCGACAGAAGATGTGGTCCTCACCCACCCATTTTTCACCAGCCTGAACTCCCTCGGGCCTGTCCAGGCTGCAGGGAGGGGGCGGGGTTGATCTATGGGCCGGGTAACCTGCCTGGGGGAAGAGAGGGGGCCTCTGACCCAGGGGTAAATCATGGGCTTTCCCAAGGGCCCGTCAGTTCCCCAGGAAGGAAGCCCGGGGCATTTGTTATCTCAATGTTCCCCCTGAGGGGCTGACCACATGATTCATTTCACTCACACTAATTGGATGTAAATTAGATGAGAAATCAGTAATTTGTCCAAAGACGTGTCATTCGAGTGCCTTTCCAGGCAGAGCACAGCGTTCGGCCAACGACGGGCTATAGAAGATGCCCCCAGCTGTAAGGGAGGGCGAGCCTGGGTTTTAGGAGAGGAGAAGCTTTTCCTCTGTGACTTCTATGTTTGCAGTTTTTTAAAAGGATGGAGCTAAGGTGGAGAGAGAGATGGAGATGGAGCGGGAGGAGGTGCAGATGAAGGAGAGACAGAAGGTGAACATCAGAGGGGAGAGGAAGAGCAGGCAAGAGGACCAGAAAAAAAAGAGGGGGGAGAGCAGGGGAGGAGAAGAGGGGGGAGCAGAAGTTTGGGAAAGAGGAGCCAAGGACCAAGGAGTGGAGGGAGGAGAGTGTTTGTTGTTTCTCTGGCTGCCTTTGGCCGCCTGGCCTCGGGGAGCCAGCAGGTAAGGCTATTTACTGTCAATAGGAAAAAGGATGCTCCGAACCTCCTTCCCCACAACAATATGCTAATCAACCCCTCGGGCTGCAGCTCAGGTCTGGGAAGCCAGGCAGCTGCCTCTGTCGGCTCCAGGGGGTGACGGCCACTGACTTAATGAGGAGGGCACAGAATGGCCCAGGAGTGGGGTCAGGAAGCCTGGGGTGGGGGGGGGGAGTCTGATGAGGGAGCCTCTTTGGCAAGGACCAAAGCAGCCTGGGCTCCCTGAGACGCCCCCCTACCCCAGTGCCGCTCCAGGGTGGGGCACCAGGAGCAACTCATGTTCTATTTATTAGGGAGAGAGTCCCCAAAAAAGGTGGAGATGTAAATATTTTTTTCAAGGGAATCTGAGACCTGGAAAGGAGCGGAAGGCAGTGCAGTGGGTTGCAGGAGAGGGTGGCAGGTAGAAAAAATGGAAAGGGGTCACCAGCCTGGAGACCCCTCGGGGGTATTTGGATCCTAATTGTAATGGACATAAAAATCCCAGCTCAGAGCTGTGAAGGCCAAGGTGAGATCCCTGCCCAGCCTGCCAGGAGAGAGGCCTCGGAGTCACTGCTGAGGAAGGAGGCAGCTGTTCTGGTTTCCAGGGAGGCGGCAGAGCAGGTAGAGAGCCAGCGGGTGGAGGCCCTGGACACAGGGGCTTGGGAAGCGTATAAGGTCAAGGAAGGGGTCTGAGGTCTTGAGACCTTGCACTTGGAAAGACTCACTGATACACGCTCCCTCATTCATCGACCTTTGACACCTATTTCTGAAACTTGTCCTGTCTGCCAGGCATGCCACGAGGTGCAGGAGGAGCCCAGCACACTTGGTCCCCCAGGCTCTGAAGCAGCTGGCCTAGGAGGGGAGGCAAATGCTAATCAAATAAACGTGCACATCCATGTGTGGTGATGAACTAGGCCAAGGGCCGTGCAAGAGAGGATCACGGGCTTTGACAGCATGTAGCAGCAGAGGAACTGGACCTCGTGGGGGTGGGAGGGGGTGGGTGGGGGCGGGAGGCAGGAGAAAATAATGCTAAGATAATCAATTCAAAGTGATAAAAGGGTAACTGCTTTTGATTCGCACAAGGAGAAGCGTTGACCTTGGCCGCTCAGACCTCGTTGGGTATGCATGTGGATGTGTGGAGGGCGTGCAAGGGAGCATTTGAAAATGCCTGGAGAGGGTGCGTGCCCTGTACTTGTGATCGCATATCCGTGGGAGTCTCAGGTGCGGTGCGGGATGTGCTCTTCTAGAAGACACGAACTGATTGTTTGGGAGTTTCTATTTTATTTTTTATTTTATTTTATTTTATTTATTTTGCCATGCTGGTGGCAAGTAGAAATTCCAGGGCCAGGGATCTAACCCACGCCCCAGCAGTGATCTGGCCGCAGCAGTGACAACACCGGATCACTAGGCCACCAGGGAACTCCTTGGAGTATATTTTAAAGCAACATAAGCCACAGCAACTGGAATCTGGGGGTAGCCTGAAAACGATCCCCGTCTCTGTCTCATAGCTTTACGTCTCTAAATTTGAGAATAAAAAAGAGGAAGCAGCCCTGTCTCTCGGCTTCCGTGACAAACTTTCCCATGATTCTGGGTATGTTCCTGGTGGAAATGCCTGGTCCGTGCTGAGCGAGGGTTCCATCCGATTTCCTTCCCCACCTTCCTACAACTTTTCATTTCTCTCTCCTTTCCTCTCTCCCTTTTTGTTTAATACTTAGGTTTTATTGAATGCCTCTTAAGTACTCTGCGACATCTCGAGCCCTTCAAATAAACAATTTCATCGGGTCCTATTAAAAACAAGACAATGTGTCCAAAATGGAGTCGCTTATGTTAAGTCCCAAATCACCGAACTGAGATTTAATTACAGCTTTGTCTTTCTGAGAAATGGAATCTTAAATTAGTCAACCGGCACTGAGAGCCCCTTTACCATCCCCTGAAGAAAGGAACCTTGCAATAACCAACCCAATTTTTTTTTTTTTTTGCCATGTGTAACTTCCTTGCTCCCACTCTCTCTTCTACCTGTCAAAGTCTTGCCTTTTGTACAGCTCCCTGGAGCTCCTTTCTACCTGCTGGATGGGGTGTTGCCCGATTCATGAGTTGTTGAATAGAGCCAATAAGATCTTTACAAGGTACTCAGTTGAATTTTTGTTTTTAAACCATCCTCATCTTAACTCTGTGAGTAGGTCTTTTTATCCTCATTTTACAGATGAGGACATTGAAGCTGAGAGAGCTCAAGTGACTTGTCCAAGTTCATGCTGCCAGGGAAGGGAAAAGCAAACACAAACTCAAGGCGTCTGACCCCAGAGCACCTGCTCTGAACCACTTACACTCTCTTGTCCTTCTTGTCCTCCTCTGCTCCTTCTCTCTCCCTTCCTGACCTCTGTAAACATCCACAAGTTCACGATGAATTTGAGGCTGGTTAGTCACACTCTGCCCTTACCCTTTATACCACGTGGTCTCCCAACAAGGATCTGATTTATACACGACTTTTTTTTGGATTATTTATTTTTTTAAATTTTTAATTAAAGTATAGTTGATATACCAAGTTATGTCAATTTCTGCTGTACTGGAAAGTGACCCAGTCATATATATATGAGGAACAGAATGTATATATATGCACATTCTGTTCCTCATATTTATCTTCCATTATGTTCTGTCCCAAGAGATTGGATACAATTCCCTGTGCTGTACAGTAGGATCTCATTGCCTCTCCATTCTGCACATTTGGAGGACATCTATGTCCAGGTAACATTGCCAAGCTCCCTGGCCAATGTTAGGCTGTTGAGGGAGAATCATGGACGTCTCGAAGCCTGACGTGCCCCCTTCTCTTACCACACAGATGAAACAAGGAGGCCCTGTGAGGAGAGAGGTGAAGAGTCTTGTTAAGGACAAGGTGGGTTGCCAGCAAGAGTGAAGACTAGAGGCCAGGATATCCCTTCTGGTTCCTACCATGTTCCAGTCAGCACCCTGGCCTATTCTGGGAAATCAGAGCATCCTTTAGAAGATGATGGTACCCCCAGGGACGGCAATAAAAAGGATTCCTCAAATCCATGTAGAACCTGGACTGCTGGGGGCAAGTTCTAAGACCAACCATTCTAAAAGTTCTGAAGAACAACTCCCAGGGCTTAGGCTGCCAAAGGGAGTTTTCTCTCTTCAGACACATAACCTTTTATCCCAGCTGTCAAGGAGGATGCCATTCATACTCAAAAGTGTCATCTCATCTTTCTACCCTGTTCATTAGAGGACAGGGGAGCCCAAGATAGATAAACAACCCCCCACCCCTTGCCCTCGCTTCCTCTCTCCTCTCCCTAGCCCCCATGCTGGTTGCTGGTGGTGTGTGTGTGTGTGTGTGTGTGTGTGTGTGTGTGTGTGTGTGTGTGTGTGTGTGCCTGTAAGAGTATCAGCTGTCATTTCCATGGACATTCTTCAGGGTCACTGGCTGATAGTAGAGGCTGAGACTCCGGAGTCAGGCAGACTTCAGTTCAAACCAGGTCCTGATATTTAAGTCTCTGTTTCCCCATCTGTAAAATGGGAATGAAAGCCCCTCCATATGTTTCTCAGGGTTGTTGGGAGAATCAGCCAGAGTTGAGATAAGCACAAGGAAAGGGGTGTCGTGCCTGGCAAAGTGTGAGAATTTAATGAGAGAAGTAACTCAAAGACCCATCACTGCTCCTGGCGCCTCTGAGGAGTGATCACAGTAAGTTCCTCCTGCTTCTCCTTTCTCAGGCTAGGCCCTGGACCTCCGTGATTAGAAAAAGAAACTGGGGGTCACTTGCTGCCTCCTCTTTTGAGTAGAGCTCTGAGTTTCTTATAAATCACTAAAGTCATTTTTCTAAACCAAATTTTAAAAACTCAAAAATACCTAGGGCATGGAACGGTTTTTTAAAAAGTTGAGGTCAAATTCGCATAACCTAAAATTAACTATTTTATTTTCTCTTTTGGCCACTCCTACATCATGCAGAAGTTCCTGGAGCAGGAATCAAACCCCTGCCACAGCAGTGACAATGCCAGATCATTTCCCACTGTGCCACCAGGAAACTCCTTAAATTTAACTATTTTGAAGTCTACACCTGGGTGGGTGGCATTTACTACATTCACAATGTTGTGCAACCACCACTACATTAAGTTCTAAAACACTTTTGTCAACCCCCAAAGAAATCCTGGACCATTCAGGAGTCACTCCTATCCTTCCTTTCCCCCTAGATTCTGGCAACTCTCAGACTGCTTTTGGTGCAGATTTGACTCTTCTGGATATTTTAAATAAATGGAATCAGATAGTATGTGACTGTTTATGTCTAGCTGCATTCGCTGAGTATAATGTTTTCAAGGACCATCTACATTGTAGCAGGTATCAGGACTTCATTTTCTTTTATGGCCAAATCATATTCCATTGCATGTTTGTGTCACAGTTTGTCCATGTGTTGGTGGATGTTTGGGTTGTTTCCATCTTTCACTTTTGTGCATAGTGCTGCTGTGAACATTTGGCACAAGATTTGAGTGCCTGTTTTCAATGTTTTGGGATATATACCTGGGAGTAGAATTGCTGGGCTTTATGGAAATTCTGTAGAGTGCTTCTCTGGGTGGTTGGGAGAATCTATCTGAGTTGGGATGTGCTTCTTTGCTTGGAAACCAGGAGATGCTCAAGAAATGGACAGTGCCTTCCCTCCTTTCTTTTCTTTCTTTCTTTCGGGCTGCAGGTGCAGCATATGGAATTTTCCAGGCTAGTGGGAAATCACCACAGCCACAGCAATGCCAGATCCGAGCTGTGTCTGCAACCTACATCGCAACTCATGGGAATGCCAGATCCTTATCCCACTGAATGAGGCCAGGGATGGAACCCACATCCTCATGGATATTAGTCAGGTTCCTTTCCGCTGAGCCACAATGGGAAAGCCTCCTCTTCCCTCCTTTCTAACTTCTCCTCTCATCCAACCTCCTCTTTCCCTCCCCTCCTTCTTTATCTGAGCTCATGGACACGTATGGAGGTCAGTGGGGCTGGCTGGGGAGGAACCACAACAAGATGCTGCAGACTCAGATGTCATCTGGAGACTGGAAAGATTGGTACCCAGAGTCTGACTGTTGGTGTGGAGAATGGGACATCTGGAATTGCAGGTGGGGGAAGCAGGAAGTACTCCAGGTCTTTCTGCCAGTTCGGTTACCAGCCATGGGTTCACGAAAGGGGCTGAAACCAATTGCACATTACATGTTACTCTTCAGACTTCTACTCAGAAACTGATGCTTTGCCTGCCAACCAACACAAAATCCAAGTGCAGAGCTTCTCGACCAACAGCTGGATTGACTTGATCAGCAGATTAGACATTTGTTGGTCCAGATTAGGTCTTAGGCTCTTGCCAAGAAAATTGAATTCTAGACTTAGGAAATTTGTGACAGTTATTTCTCTTTTCCTTCTTTTGGTCTTATCTTTGATTCTATGCTTCAAACTTAAAATGATTGTATATATATATGATGATATTTAGCCTCTATTGAGTGCCTATCATATACCAGGCCCATTACATATGTTAACTCAGTCAATCCTCATACCGACCTTATTGCTATGAACTGAACTGTGTTCCCCAAAAGTTCATGTATTAAAGCCCTAACCTTCCATGTGACTAGAGAGAGGGGCTTTAAGAAGGTGATTAATGTTAAATGAGATCTGGCGTTACCTGGTGACCTAGTGGGTTAAGGATCCTAGGTTGTCACTGCTGTGGCTTTGGTTTGATTCTTGGCCCATGAACTTCCACCTGCCAAGGGCACAGCCAGAAAAAAAGGTTAAGTGAGGTCATAAGGGTGGAGCTCTGATCCTAAAGAAATGATGCCTTTATAAGAAGAGGGGCCAAAGCTCTCTCTCCAGCATGTGAGGACACAGCCAATGTATTCATATGCCAGCCAGAAGAGAGTCCCCACCAGAACGTGGCCAGGCCAGCACCCTGATCTTGGACGTCCAGCACCCAAAACTGAGAAAATAAACTTTTGTTGTTTAAGCCCCTGAGTCTATGGTATTTAGTCATGGTGTCCCAAGCTAAGGCACCTCTGAAGTATTTATGTTTACTCTCCCTACCTTACATCTTTGACAGGTTAAGTCACTTGGCCAAAGCTGCACAGCTGATGAGTGGCAAGGCCTGAATTTGGACCCTTGGTGTCTGGCAAGAGCCCAGATCTTCACCCTGAGGCCACAGTCCACAGTCACCGGAAGAGCACACCGCAGGGGAGCTAGTCAAAGGATCAAAGTCCATATCTTCCTTACCTGCAACTGTGATGTTAGCTCCCGCTTAAAATCTTTTGACCAGAAGAAGTGGAGGAGAAAAGAGATAGGGTGACTTGCCAGTTATTCCCACACATACCATGAGTGCTGTGTGACAGTCAGCAGGAGTGCCAGCTTCTGAGGGCCAGTTCTGTTCATCTTTTCCCAACTCTGTATTTGGGGACATCATGTGGGTAGGTTGAAATCCACCACGGTGGGAGTATTTACACCACAGAAATTGGCAAACACTACCAATCAGAGCTTTTTCACTGGAGAGCCAGTTGTTAAACATTTACCAGCACTCTGCTTCATTCTGCATCAAAACACAGAGACAGGGTGGGGATAGCCAAACTCTTTGGCAGCATGGACCTTGCCTGCTGACCATCCTATTTGATTCTCTTTTGATAGAATCAGAGACCTTCAGGGTGTTGAAGATGGAAAGGCCCTTAGAGGTTGTCAAGTCCAGTTTCTCATGTTGCAGGTGGATTGCCAGAGCCCAGAAAGGGGAAGTGATTGGCTTAAGGTCACACACCCTATACATATCATAACGATTCATGTCAGTTTCCATCCATTTAGTCCAAGCCTGTAGATCGAGTTGGGGGAGAATGCCAGAGGTTTCCTGGCATAGACTAGACGTGGGTGCTGCTATTTGAGGAACTATTCTGTGAGGATGGGGGTAGTGTTTTCCGGATTTCCTGGCTGTTCCCTCCTCCTGCACTTCCCTACCCCACGGGGTGTAGTAGAGAAATAAGCAAGCTGCGCACACTGTCATCAATAATGCAGCCTCTTCTGTCTCTGAGTGGAGTCCGTAGCAGTCGATGCAAATAGCACAGCTTGTAAATGTGCAGATTGGATCGGAGCCCCAAAGTGCACCCTAGAAAACACGGCTGCGTGTTCTTCATCTACAGCTAATTATAACTTTATTCATTACAGTCTGGCTCATAAGATTATAGACCTAAATCAGGAATAGAATATGTGTTACATATATATTTTTGTAATACTTTCCCTCCGTCAGAAGTGAGTTTCTGCCTCTATCGGGAGGCGTGAAGTCGGAGCCCCATCCTCAAGTCAGGCATCTGCAAGGTGGCATTTTCTGTCGCCGCCCCACACTTTTGCTCTCAGCAAGGTGGAGGTATTCATCAACTCGAAAAAACCCCACCCCACCAATCCCGCCCGACACATCAGAGCAACTGTCAAAGGAAGATGTAAAAGTAGTTATTAATCTTGGGGGCCAAATGTCTTTAATTATGTACATACAGTATTCAAATGAAGTTAAAAATGGTCTCACGGGTTCGCTTTTTCCCTCTGTGGTTTATCCTGCAGGGCGGCAGGGCAGGCGGTGTGAACAGAGAAGGCCCCTTTAGGAATTTTCTTCTTCCAGAAGGCTTAACTTCTAAATGTCGGGTTACCCTAAGGTTCAGCCCTTGGACCGCCTCTTCTATTTCTCCCCCTAAGAGGCAGCCCATTCCTTGCCTTTAAATATCATCTAGACGCCAAAGACATCAGAGTTTATATCCATAGCCCTTTTCTGCACACTCGGCTCCAGTGTCAGAGAACAAACACCCTTGATGTGTATTCTGTTGAGGCTTGATGTCTCTCCTTGGATATTTCCTGGGCATCTCTAACTTAAATGCTCAGAGTAAAACTCTGTTTTGTTTCATTTTCTCCATCAAAACATGGCCTGCTCTGAGATGCCCCTAGTAATAGCAAATCTCCTCTATTACTCTTTAAAGAGCACTGTCCATCTACTTGCTTCACCTACACACCCAGGAGTCACCCTGGATTCTTCTTTCCCTCGCCTCTCACATCAGTGAGCAAGTCCCATGGCCATTCCCTGTAAATGGCATCTGGACGCCAACTCCTTCCTTCCCATGTCAGGGATACATCCGGTAGCTCAGGGATGCAGGGTCCCAGTTATCATCGTCTTTTCCTGGGCCTCAGCAAGATCCCCCTTGTTAGTTTCCCTGCTTCCTATCTGGCCTCTTCCTTCACAGGCCACTCTCCCCCCAGCAGCCAGAGAGATACCTTAAAAAATAAGCCATCACACCCCATCCTCCTGCTGATAACCCTGTAATGGTTTCAGACTCCCATACCCTTGCAATGCCTTCAAGGCCTGATGGAACCTCCAGCCCACCATTCTGCTTGGCCTCTGTTATTCATACCATCCTCTGGGCTCCTTGAACTTTCTGAGTTCATTCCCAACTCAGGCCTTTCGATTTACTGTTCCTGAAAGACTCTTCCTCCTGTTCTGAACCTAGATTGAATCCTCCAAATGTCCCTCCTTGGTGAGGACTTTCAAGAGGGGCTGAGCCTGGGCAGGGAAAGGGGCGACAAAGACCCCCCTATTTCTTGAAGAGAGGTGTGTTCTCTCTCCAAACAACTATTCATAAAGGAGGGAATTCTTTTAGGAAACCCAAGAGCTGCAGGGAAGTGGGGTCTGACTGCTGACAGCCCCCACATGTCAAGAGTGGCATGCAGGAATTTCCGCTGTGGCTCAGCCTGTTAAGAACCCGACATAGTATCTGTGAAGATGCGAGTTCCATCCATGGCCTCACTCAGTAGGTCAAAGATCTGGTGTTGCTGCAAGCTACAGTGTAGTTGCAGATGTGGCTCAGATCCAGCATTGCTGTGGCTGTGGCATAGGCCTGTAGCTGTAGCTTCAATTTGACCCCTGCCCTGTGAACTTCCATATGCTGCCAGTATGGCCATAAGAAGAAAAGAAAAAAACAAACAAACAAAAAGAGTGGCCTACAGTGGCTCTAAGTCCAAAGGGAACGAATCTCAGTGAGTCAATGGTAACAACCCCCAGATCACAAGTTGCCTTGTGACTTTGGGTCCTAGTCCAAACCATGGCCCTGTGTTGAATTTTACTGTTCTTTTAAGATCTTTTCAAACTCACTTTCTCTTGTTCCCAGTTAGAAGTTCTCTCTCATTCCACAGAGTTCCTAAAACACTTGGGCTCTGATCTTCCTAAGGACAAAAGGTACCTTCTTGTTTTTCTCTCTTCCATGCTTAGCACTGAGCCTGGCACATAGCTGACACTCTGTAAAGCAGTGGTGAAAGACTGTTGGTTGTTTGCATGATTGTCTTGTGACAGTAAAGATTTGCCTTCCTTCAGGGACTTGACTCATCCCCACACTCTTAGATGCTGAATGCACTGAGGTCAAGACAGGGTCTTACGTTTTTAGGCATCCTTACAGTACCTGGAACAGTGCTGAGCATTTCATGAGCTCTTGGTACATTTCTGCAGAACTGAACTCACTGCTAAAAGGAACAATCCACAGTCATCTCAGCTTAATGAAAAAGACCAATGGTGATCAATGCCAGGTCTTTGCCTCCCAGCAACCTGCAGTCACAGTGACTAAGGAGGTAGGTATGGTCTTCTGACATTTTGGGAGAAACCACAGGGACAGTGGATATGGTACTGAGGTCTCCTTTGGGGTTTCCTCTGGAGAAAAGAGAGTTTTCCCCCTTTTACTGAAGATGCCAAATGAGGCCTGGCATGAAACATGGATTCATATGGTTTTTTGTGTGCAAACAATATATCCATTATAGAACAGTTTTATATTTCCTCATCTGACTTGAAAGGGTGGCGCTTTGTATAAACCACATTGTTTGAGCTGAAAATTGTATTCTGCAGATTTCATTTTGATAAGCGAATTCTGGCTTTGTTGCCAACCAACATTTTAAGAAGTCACATAAAGAAGCAATGCCTTGAAAATGCATTTTCTTAGCACGCTAATTCTGGTAGGTACCATCATTCTCCACAGTTCCTTTACTTGTTGCATTCTAAACATTTTTTGTTTAACCGGAAGTGCGTGTCTTGGAATAAATACCACTTCCCCTCTTTTGTGTCAGCTTCCATGGAAGTATTACTCAGGCGATGTCAGTGATGCCCAATCAGCATCACCACCCTCACCATCATCATCGTCTTCACATTCATTGAGATTTTCCTACATGCTCAGCATCTTGCACCTCCTATGCATTATCTTGTTTAATCTTCAAATAGCCTTATGGAATAGGTCCTATTGTTATCCCCATTTTATAGATGGAGCAAAAGAAGGCTTAAAAGAAGAGGTTAAATAGCTTGTCCAACATCATAGGGTTGGTGAAAGGTGGAGCTGCCTGGGGAATGCAAAGACTGCACCCTTGTGTGCTTCAAGGTGCATAATATTGTGATGGATGCTGCCTATTCCCTGGGGGCTTTCAATATTCTGAATTCACTTCAGAGCGCATCTTGGCATGGCAGAAAGTCAGGCAGACCCCTAAAGTCTGCCTAACCCCAGCACAATTACCTATCAGTTAGGTGACCTCTGGCATGTTTTTAATTTATCTGAGCTTCACTCTCCTCATTCTTGAAAGGAAGATAAGAATCATATTGGTGAAGTACCAAGCAAGTGCCTGCAATACACTACATATCCAGAGAACACTAATATTTTAACAGTTATTAGGCACCTGCGCCAGGCTAAGAACTTTATTTTCACGGACTATCTCATTTAATCCCCAAAACTACTCCACGAGATCAGGACTTTTGTTTTGTCTCTATTTTATGGGTGGGTAAATTACGGCTTTGAGAGATTAAATGACTCAAGAGATGCCAGTTTTGGAGCCAGAGGAAACTGCCTGTGAAACAGTACTCTTCCAACTAACTGTTCCTTGACCTTGGAAAAATCCCCGAGTGTCTCCGAAGTTTGGTGTCCACAACTGATACCTGAAACACCAGTTCATGAGGGTGTGGTAGACGTGGAGCGACAAAAGATAGGTCACAATCACACATGTTCTTTCTTCCCCTTTCCTCTCCTGGATCCGTAGCCACATCACACTCCTCTAAATTTCCATGATGTGTTGTTTCTTTCTTATGAATTACACCTGTGTACACTTGTGTAAGCAAGTGTCTCAAATGTTGGGTCGCAGCCTCCTAAGCAGCAAAGTGATGTGGTCTTTGTCTTTGGGTCCCTCCTCACACCTTTCCCAGCAACTGACTCACGGCAAGCATTAACTAATGAGGTGCCAATAAATGGATGAGTGAACAAAGGAATAAGGTGGCTCCCCCAACAGGAGGCTCCGTGGCTGAGCCCTCAGTGGGATGTCTCAGGAGCTAGTATCTCTGGAGCTGGCAGCTTTGGCTCATCACACGGGCAGTGCAGGGGACAGAAACCTGTCTCTTCATTGCTGCAGCTGTCCCCTTCCAGCAAGGGGAAATTCTAGCCAGTCGCTCTCAGATCTGAAGCAGAGAGAAAGCCTGGGAGTCCATGTGCCAGAGGAGAAATGATTCACAGTCAGCGCGCTGTGTAGGAAGGACGAACTGGGAGGCAAACTGCTAGCATGCTCCAGGGTTTGCCTCTCGGTAATGTGAGCTTTGCAGTCTGGCCAGGAGTGAGCTTTTCACCATAAACATTCAGGGCATGCTGCTTATGTTTTAAAAGTGACGTGTTTTAATTTCCAGCCAAAAATACTATATGTTTGGATTGCAGTTTCTCAAGTTGCTAAAAAATTATTCAGAGGAGATGAAAACCTGCCATGCGGTAGAGGAAGCAGCCTGATGTTTAATGCAAAGGCTAAATCAGTTCTCTGGGAAGCATGGTCTTCTCTTGAAGCCAGGCCATGCCATGGACGATGTAGAGCTAGGACATTTCTAATCTCCTATGAAGTGGTGTCATTGATGGCAGACACAGATTCTTTGGGGCATAGAACAACATGAGGACTGTTGGTTTGGTTTTTCATCTGTTAGGGGTGGATCAGACGAAATAGGTTAAATGCAATAACCACACTCAAATTCTTTTTTTTACAGTTTTTTATTATAGTTGATTTATAATGTTCTGCCAATTTTTGCTGTACAGCAAAGTGACCCAGTCATACCTATACTTATATACACTCTTTATCTCACATTATCCTTCATCAAGTTCCATCACAAGTGACGGCATACAGTCCCCTGTGCTATACAGCAGGGCCTCATTGCTTATCCACTCCAAATGCAATAGTTTGTATCTACTAACCCCAAACTCCCAGCCCACCCCACTCCCACCCCCTGCCCCTTGGCAACCATGAGTTTCTTCTCCAAGTCAATGAACAACTCTCAGATTCTAATGACTTACGATAATAAGTTACTTTCTTGCTCACCCACGTTGCTCATAGGTCAGCAAGAGGCTCTGCTCTGTGTTGCCTCTTGAGGGACTTGGTCTGCATGATGGACCAGCCACTACCTTGAACCCTGCCTGTCCCCCCAACAGCATAGAATTCTGGAAGACTTGCGGAGGCAGCTAAACTTTTAAATGCTCTGGCCCAGAAGCAACATGTGTCACCCCCGCTGACCCCTCACTGATGAGATCTGGTCACCTGTTGGCATTCAGTCACAAAGAGTCAGGAAATGTAATCTTATTATGTGTCTGGAAGGAAAACCAGATATCAGCAAGCAGCACCATCAAGTTCCACATTGGGTATTTGATGCACATGAAACCATTGGAAGAAAAGAAGAGAGGAATCGTAATCATATCTCAGGGGAAGAGAAACTTGACTCAGATTTTTTTTTTTTAATCCATTCTGAGCAGGATACAAGATTTTTTTCTCCCTCCTTTAACTTCTAAGGAATTGTTTATAAATTCTCTCTGTACTTGAAAAACAAGTAAAACATTAGAGTTGAGAAGGGTTCTCTGGTGTGTGTGTGTGTGTGTGTGTGTGTGTATGTGTGTGTGTGTGTAGCATAGTGTAGTGTAGTGCAGGGTAGGGAGTAGAACAGAAGAAAAAGACCAAAAGTGCTTTAGTTTAGTGTCATCCAAAACCTTTCCTGAGCTACTCAAGTGCTTAGAAGTTGTTTGAAACCTGGAGAATCTTCAATGTCCAGTCCAAAGATTTGGTTTTGAATCAGCTCATGAGAGACTTTGTGAAATAGAGAAGACCTTGGGGGTATAAGTTGCCTCCTTTCTTTACAATAGTGTCCAGGTAAGATTTCAAGGCAGGCAAGTTCATGCACCACAGTCCCCTTCTCAGGACAAAGAGTGCCAAGGCCAAGGAACACCAGAAATCACAAGAAATACAAGCCCTCTCATCTGTATGTACTGTATGTACTCTTCAGTTTTCTAAAGGGTGGTGTACAGAGTTGGGGTTTGTGCCTAGGATTTTTGTGTGTGTGTGTCTTTTTGCCTTTTCTAGGGCTGCACCCTTGGCATATGGAGGTTCCCAGGCTAGGGGTCTAATTGGAGCCGTAGCCACCAGCCTATACCACAGCTCACGGCCACGCCAGATCCTTAACCCACTGAGCAAGGCCAGGGATTGTGCCTAGGATCTGGTATTTGATTGTCTGGATTCAGTCCCCAGCTACACACACACACACACACACACACACACACACACACACACACTTCTCCACTATAGCCCTCTGGGGGTTTAAAGGCAGTCCAATCCAAGAGTAATGAACTTATCCTTCACTGGCTCTGGTCTTCACCTCTTATTTTAGGCTCCTCAGCCTCTCAGACATCCCCACCCCTCAAATTATTTCTGGACACCTTACATGTGCTCAAGAACAACTTAAGTCACTTGGAGGTGGTGTCTACCTGTTTCTTTCTTCTCTGATGTCCATGCTAAAGGGGTTGCTAATTGAAGTGTTTTGAGTACCAAGTAGAGTGTCTGACACACAACAGGCATATTAGGGTTCTAACAGAACCAAGAGGATGGAGACACAGATATATAAAGAATCCTTATTTTTAAGGACTTGTCCACCTTATTAAGGAGGCTGAGAAGTCCCAAGATCTGCAGTCAGTACACTGGCAACCCAGGAGACGCAATGCTGCAAGCTCCAGTCTGAGACAGAAGATCCATGTCCCAGCTCAACAAGTCAGGAAGGTGAAGGTCCCTCTCACTTAGCCTTTTTGTTCCCTTCATGTTGTCAAGTAATTGGATGAGACCTTGCCATGTTAGGAGGGCCTTCTGCTTTGTTGAGTCTAACAACTGAAATGTTAATCTCAGGAGTTCCCATTGTGGCTCAGCAGGTTACAAACCCAACTAATATCCATGAGGATGTGGGATCGATCCCTGGTCTTATTCAGTGGGTTAAGGATCCCCCATATGTGGATCAGATCCCACACTGCTGTGGCTGTGGCATAGGCTGGCAGCTGCAGCTCCAGTTTGACCTCTAGCCTGGACACTTCCATATGCTGTAGGTGTAGCCCTAAAAAAAGCAAACAAAAAAAAAAAGAAGAAGAAGAAAAGTAAAGAAATATTAATCTCATCCCCAAACACCATCACAGACACACGCAGAGTAAAGTTTGACCAAATGCCTGGGTAGCCAGTGGCCCAGTCAAGTTGACATAAAATTAGCAATCACAATAGTTAGTCCTTAAATAACATTTCATTAATTAGTTAATTTATTAATGAGTGAAAATGTTATTGTTGCAAGGCTGCTTATCACCATAGGCACAGGCTCCTGTTGAAGGTCCTAAAATTGTCCTGGGCCAGCTTCATGCTGTATAGACACTACCCTGGTAAAGTGAGGAGAGTATTTTCTTCCCCACAGTCCTTTGGCCCAATGTCACCAGCTGCACTGTTTGTGACGAGCCCAAAGAACGCCGTCCAGGACTTCCAGCATCTCACTGAGATCCTCTCTGCGAAGCCCATTTTAAGTTCTTCCTGTTGCGTGTCTCTCTCAGACTGAGACCTGCATGGGTGAGGGCTGCCTGGGCACCCATCTACAAGCCTGGTCCCCTTCCATTCAGGGGCACATTGCCCCCACTCCCCACCCCTCCAGGATTCTGTAGTGAATCCCTTTAACAATTTAGTTTGTGCGAAATAACCCCCAAGCTTTCCATAGGTACACACGGAACATATGAATCTAACACCAGCAGTATCCTCAGCAGCCAGACTTTTCTGCATTTTCTTCGGCACCCCCCCTCCCCTGTGGTGCTTATGGGTTCACTGCCACCCCTTGTGTGGGCACAGTGATGGCGCCTACTGAGTGCCTTGTTCTCATCACCTCTGCAGGTCACTGCTAGGGAATGAGCCTTCTCTGTTCATCTCTACTGGACCAAGGCTACACCATTCCTGGCAACCAGCTTGGTGACTTTCATTGGATACAGTGTCATCAGGTACATGAGGCTGCTCCCCAGACTCCAGAAATGGTGGTGAGGTGCTATATACTGGATATTTGTGTGCCCCCTGAAATTCGCATGTTGAAACCTTATCCCCAGTGTGATGGTATTTAGAGCTGGGGCCTTTGGGAGGTGATTAGGTCATGAGGGTGGAGCCTCCATGAAAGGGATTCGTGCCCTCATAAATGACACCCCAGAGAGATCCTTTGCACTCTCTGCTACATGAGGACACGGTGAGAAGACAGTGGTCTATGAAATAGGAAGGGGGCCTGGGGTTCACCAGACACCAAATCTGCCAGTGCCTTGATTTTGGACTTCCAGCCTCCAAAACTGTGAGAAATAAATTCTGTTGTTTATAAGTCATACAGTCTGTGGTACTTTCGTTACAGCAGTCTGAGTGGACTAAGACAGGATGGATTCCTCTGAAAGGCACTCTGACTCATCGCAGAAAGCAGCACATTGTGAGCCCCAGAGATGCCCACAGCTCTCCCCACATCTCAAGGCTTGCATCTGCTTTACAGCGTCTTTACCATGCAGTAAGTCTTTGAACCTCTGTTTACACGTGTCTGGGGTTGGGATGCTTGTTACTACCTAAGGCAGCATGCCACGTTGCCCAATCACCCTGGCAATAATAGTAATAGTACCACCATGATAATAATAATTATTACAGATAGCATTTATAAAGCACTTTCATATGCCAAATGCAAAGCACTTTACATGGATTATGTCATAATCTTCTGAAGAACTCTGCAAGCTAGAGCTCTGCAAGCTCTGCAAGCTTTTATTATTCCTGTTTTATAGACAAGGAAGCTGACATGTCGAGGGGTTAAGTAACAGCTAAGTGGTGATTCAAATCTAGGATGTCTAACTCCAGAGCTTGGGCATTTAGATACATTATTTGGGTTCCTCTTTCTCCCCGCCCCCCGTCTCTCGTCTCTTTGGCTCTAGGTTTGTTCTTTCAGACCCACAAGCCAAGTCTTCTCTCTCTTTCTCATGATGGCCCTTCAGAGTTTTGCAAACAATTGTCATGTCCCCTGAATCATGCACTGTTCCTTTCTTAAGAGTCTCTGTTCAGATCCTTCCCTCTTCTCCTATGACATGGCTCAACCCTCTCCCCATCAGCATCGGGAGCCTCCTTAAGGGCTCCAGTGGTTGTGCCCCCTTTGAAGTGGTAGAGTTCAGAAGTGAGCCTAGGCTTAGATAAGACAGATAAAAACAGGATCCTTGACTCTGGGAAACTTGCATTAATACAGCCCCATAGCATCTGGGAAACAACAGCCAGAACGCTGACTCCTTCTCAGCTCCGTTGCCGTGAAAATCCCCACAGGGAATCTCTCATTGGTTGTGGCTAAGTCTTCCCTTCCCTGTCTTGGACTGGAGCAGTTATCTTTTTGAACTTGAGAGCTGGACCTGACAATTGTGTCTATTAAGGATCTTAAGTAATGACAGTCCCACTAGGGATTAGACGCACAAATCAAAGTAAAGCACTTACTGTCTGGAAGTGACTGCTAGTTTCTCACTGGCCTTAGTTGGCAAAGTCATCAGCTCTGTCTCAGAAAGCAGAGACGCACAGGAAAAAGGTGAGCTGTGGAGTCCAAAGATGTGGGTTCTACTCCCAGGCTTGGACCTGCTAAACTAGCCGGGTGATGCTCGGCCAGATGCTTTACCTTCCACCTGCACACAATACCATTTATTACTTTTAGGTTACATTTAGCAGCGTCTGGAGATGCACAGACCCTACAGTCCGACTCCTGGGTTGGCATCCTGGCTCTGGCACTAATAATCTCTGTGACCTTGGGCAGGTTACACAATCTCTCTTTGACTCAGTTTCCCTATCTACAGAGTGGGAATTTTAGGAGCACCTACTTGAAGGGTTGTTTCAAGGATCTGCAGAGTTAATAGACGACCATGCCTGGTATGAAGGAAAAGAAGTATTAGATTATTGCTCGCACTTATAATTTTACTATAATTATAATACAATAATTGTACAAAATAAGAAGAGACAGAATAAACTCCACTGCATTCTGTGTAGGTTATTTCTTTGAATTAAATAATTTGGTATATGTATAATAGGACATGTGATGCAACATATGATCAGAACAAAGGAGTCAAATTTTTTTGGGGGGGAGGGGCATGTGAAAGTTCTTAGGCCAGGAATCAAACCTGTGCCACAGCAGCCACCCCGAGCCATTGCAGTGACAATGTCAGACCCTTAACCAGCTGTGCCACAAAGAAACTCCAAGAGAGTCAAATTCTTGAGGTTATAATTACAAAAACAGAAAATGATTTAGAAACATATGAGATTGATCAGAGTCAGTTTTTGTTTCGATTTGGTTTTTTTCCCTGCAAACACACACCTCCCTCATTAGATAAAATTTACTGGATGGAAGTGGTGGTGGGGGGATAAAGGGGAAGTGCAACTGAGAGAAGAGAGGAAAAGTGAAATCGTTCAATGATCAAGTGGTGGAAGGAACCCTGTGCCATGCCCTTTGTCCCACCCAGACCCCCAGCAGGAGCGCTGCAGTGTAGGGGAGACAGACACTCCTGACAGGCTTTGGAGCTGCAAGGACATAGACTTCTTTTGCCTCTGAGCAGAGCCTAGCAGGAGGCAAGCCTTGCAGAATTTTCCTGCATGGTAGGAAGCAGCTGACTAGAGGTGGCTGCCTGGGGAGACAGGTGGCAGGGGTGGGAGGTGGGGGGACAGGGCTGAGAGCGTCTCCCGGAGTTCGCCCCACCCTGTCCAGGCAAGGAGCATGTAGAAGGGACCAGTGTGGAGAGGAACTGTGTGACATCAGTGGACACAGGCCTCCATTCACTGGTGGCTTGGCACTTTGTAAGCCCCCAGTGACCTGATCTAAATAGAATTATGTATCTACCCCAAAAGAAGGAAGGGCTAGAAGTAAAAATTAAACACACTTATGTGAAAATTAAGAAAGTAACATTGCTTAAACATCTGAGTTTGTTGATTGAAATTAATACTACCTATATGCTCAATGCTAAAAAAATGAGAAAATGTTAGCAAGTCAAAAAAAACCTAAATCACCTGTAATTTAAATCTCCCATAGACAACCACTGCTAATATTTTCACACATACACACACACACACACACACACACACACAGGTGCACACACACACACATGCACATCACAGATTAGATACCTAGAAGGTCCAGAATCTGGCTTATTTTAAATTAACAGCATTTCTGGGATTTAGATTCTTAATTTCAAGGGAGCACGGTGATGGCAAGCTATATTAGAATGGAAGATATGGTATATAGTATTCGATAGGAAATAAATGTACTAATGTGATTTTATTTATTTAATATAATTATGTCCTGTGAACGTATTGAAGTATGGATTACAAATGTCCTATTTTATCCATTGAAAATGTCTCCTTTTACCTAAAAGTGGGGGAAAAAAGCTTACATAAAACCTTATATATTTAATGAGACAATACTGCATTTTCTTTATGAATTTTCACACTGACTTCTTTGGGAAAAAAAAGATTGATGTCTTATTGCACAAATTTAATGCCTTTTCCAACTTTTTTTTTTTCCACAGCATGCAACAACTTGATGTGGAATCTGTTCCCAGACCAGGGATTGAACCCCGGCTACAGCAGTGAAGGCACCACATCTTAACCACAAGAACACCAGGGAACTCCCACAGAAAACATTTTTAAAAGAGCATTATATAATAAGAAATTGCTTATTAAAATTTTATTTATAAGAAAATCCTTCCTCATCTATAGATGGGGTTGTAGCAAAACGTTATTTGTCATTAGGATTTTTTGTAGTAGCTTTGGAGAAACAGTAGCTCTTTTGTTAAGCTTCAGCAGCAAGAACTCCTTGCTCTGAACACGTTTTTCCTGTCAAATTTCCTTTTACTTGGGGCATCTGGACACCCTTCAGTGGGGTGGTAAGTGACCTTCCTCCCAGGAGACACGGTTCTCACTGCACAAAATGACCTCCATCAAGGTCATTTGAGCTACCTGTGATAACCTTCTCCATCTGGTCCAAGAAAGTCTGTGACCTACAGGCTGCACATCAACCTCTGGGTAGTTGGTAGGACCTTCCTCCACTTCCTCCAATAGGGTTATGTCCTGATAATCTCATTATAAACTGAAAATATCATAAGTCAAAAATGCATTTAATACACCTGACCTGCTGGACAGCATCGCTTAGCCTAGCCTACATTAATGTGCTCAGAACACTTCCATTAGCCTACTGTTGGGCAACAATCATCAAACGCAAAGCCTATTTTATTACAAAACGTTGCATATCTCATGTGATTTGTTGAATACTATACTGAAAGTGGGAAACAGAATGGCTGTCTGGGTACAGAATAGTTATAAGCGCATCAGTTATTTACTCTCATGATCACATGGCTGAATGGACGCTGAGGATGCCACCACTGCCCAGAATCAGAAGAGGGTATGGTACGGAATATCATCAGCCCAGAAAAAGTCAAAATTCAGAATTCAAAGTGTGGTTTCTTTCTACTAAATATGTATTAGACCAATGTCAAGTCAAAAAATTCTAAGTTGAACCATTGTAAGTCAGGGACCATCTCTAACTTGTCATTAATGAGTACAGGAATAGGATTTTTAAAAGAATTGTAAAAAAAAACCTTTTAGAATAAAACTTTCTATTCTATAAAGATTTTAGATCCTCCATCTGTGTCCTATGTTCCAGTATTTAGATGCTTCTAGTTTTAGACTCACAGATAAAATATCTCTTACCATTTCTGTATATGTGTGTGTCATATATATAATACATACATCTTTTTCTTTTGTGAACTGCTTTTATAACTAAGCAGTGTGTCATTCAATTTTTTATATATCTATACTCTCTTTATAAACAGTTGCATGGAACTCCATTATATGGAACCACCACAATTTACTTAACCAACCACCTACTGTTGTATAATTGATTGTTTCTAATTTTCACTATTACCAAAAAAAATTGCAATGGATATCCTTGAACATATAATTTTGCATGATATTCAAATTATTTCCTTAGACTAAATTTTAAGAAGTGAATCAAATGCAATGTATATTTTAAAAATCATGATTCTTATTGCTAAATTATCCCCTGGAGAGTTGGTAGCAATCTACACTTAATCCAGCTGAGCATAAGAATGTGAGTTTTGATGTTGTTGTTCTTGTTGCCGTTTTTGGCCACACCCTGTTGCATGCAAAAGTTCCAGGGCCAGGGATCCAACCTGTGCCACAGCAGTGACAACACAGAGTCCTTAAGCCACTGAGCCACGAGGGAACTCCAACTGTAAGTTTTTACACACCATCTCCAACCCTAAGTACTATCATCCCTTCTATTCCTTACCTATCTGACAGGTAAAATCAGGGTATCACACTCAATATAATTTTATATTTATTACCGTTTCTCTTTCTCATGGTTTAGGAAATGCTTCATGTCTTAAGTTCATTTATTTTCTACAAAGAAGCTCCTTATTTTTCTTACTAATTTATATGAATGTATGGATATATGCTTCTTAACTGTCAAATGGGTTGCAAATATGTTTTCTGCATATTCTTTAATTGTATTTATATTGCATTTTGGAGAATTTAAATTCTTTTAAATAATTTTATTAGCCAAATCTATGAATTTTTTCATGTATGAATTTTTGGGCAGTTTTATCATACTGACTGGTGACTAGATAAGAGGTTTTGGACAGTAACTGTGAGCTTCATAAATCTCAGTCTCTCCCAAACACCTTACTATTAGCTGAGAGGGTCTCCTTTGTTAGTTTAAACATTAACAAGGATCCCTTGACTCACACAAATGAGAAGATGAGAGGTAGGTTGCATAAACTTCAGGCACATTTTTCAGGGATCCACCTCTTTCTCTGCTCTATCCTCACCTCTGTCCTCTTCCATGTGTTGGCTCCACTCAGTATGGCCCTGCCATGAGGAAGAGTTACCATGTCTTGATGCTCTCCCACATTTACAAAGGAAGAAAAATCCTTCCATGGTCAGAAGAGAATTTGGAGCATCTCTCTGATTAGATCACCCAAATAAGTGGTGCACGTGAACCAATCACCATAGAAGGGGATGAGGTCATCCAGACTGGTTTAGACCAATCCCTCCTGGAGCTCAGGGTGGAGTCAAATCACAGCTATTTCACAAGGAAGATAGGTACACTGGGCATTGTAGTGCTAAGCACGAAGTCTGATGTGCTTGGTTCTATGCCATGAGTTGGGGGTTGGGTATGATTTAGTGGTTAAGGTGGGCTTTGCAGTCAGGAAAACCTAGGTTTGATTTTTTTTGCTTCAGGGGTAATAATACCAACCTCCCTTAGTCAGAAGCTGAAACACCATGCCTGACCTACCAGCAAGAGCTTAAACATAGCAGCTCTCAATCTTTTTGTTCCTCGATTGTAACCTGCCTGAGTGCATCTTTGAGTCCTCAGAGCTCAGCCAGGTGCCTGGTGTGGGGGAGGTCTTTAGAAATTGCTTGTTTGTGGGTATGAAATGTACACTGTGAGAAATACAGTCAAGAGCTATGTAATATCTTTGTCTGGTGACCTATTGTAACTAGACTTGCTGTGGTGATCAGCTTGAGGTATATAGAAATATAGAATCACTATGTTCTATAGCAGAGACTAACATAGTGTTGTTGGTCAATTGTATTTCAAAAGCAAACAAACTCAGACGAAAAGAGATCAGATTGGTGGTTACCAGAGATGGGGCGGGGGGAGGGAATTGGATGAAGGCAGCCAAAAGGTCCAAGGTTCCAGTTAAAAGCTAAATAACTGCTGGTGATAGAATGCTCAACATGATGTATAAAATTAACACTGCAGTGTGTTATATAGGAAAATTGTTAAGAGAAAAAATTCTATGTGTTCTCCCCCCAAGGAAAAAAAATGTTTTTTAAATTTCTTCAATTTGGTATCTATATGAGATGATGTTCTCTAAACTTGTGATAACCACTTCATGATGTATATAAACAAATCATTCTGCCAAGCGAGAGGCACTGTCCTAGGCCCTTTATGTGTATCCATAAGAAAGGCTAGTTATGCATGTCATGACCAAGGGGCAATGGTAGTTCAGCACATAGACACCTTAAGCAGTGCTGTATGTCAATTATATCTCAGTAAAACTGGAAGGAAAAAAAAGGAAAATGTATGTCTGATGAACAAGTCAACAGTTGCAGCCCCTCTCTTACTCAGAGGGGTATCACTGACCAACAAGACCCCGCTCTCTCAGGCAATGGGGCCCTCGTGTTCTTTCTCACTGGTGAGTCCTTCACGGTTCTGTGTCTGGGAAGCTTCCAGAAGAGATAGCTCTGGGCACAGGTAGAGTGCTTGTATGGGAAGTGGGCATAATAATAACATCTACTCATTAGGCTGCCTTGATGATTCAGTAAATAAGTGGATATGCACAAAGGGCTTAGGACAGGGCCTGGCTCACGGTGAACCCACAAGAAGGGTTAGTTATGCATGTCATAACCAAGGGGCAATGGTAGTTCAGCACAAAGACTCTGGAGCCAGTGTGGTTGGGTTTGAATCTCAGGTCTGCCATGAGAAATTTGGGCAGACCACTTAACCCCCTTGCACTTCAGTTTTTTAAACTTGAAATGGGGATAACAGAGTCTACTTCATAGGACTGTGAAAATTCAACGAGTGAAGATGTGTGAAGCAATTAAAATGGTGCCTGGCATCTAGGAAATGCTTCCTATTAAAAAGTTTTTTGTTTTGTTTTGTTTTACTACTGAAATGGGTTTTGTAAGTATAGCAGCCTTGAAAGTATCCTCCCCAGGAATGAAAAGGCCTCGATACCTGAGGCCTGTTGGGCAAAGGAGAGCCCTCCTAGGATCACGCTGGAGGGACCAAGAGGATGGATGATCCCTTCCTGCTCAGGGCTTCAGGGAGGGGGATGGGTCTTGGGAAGTCGCTCAGACATTTTCCCACTTGCCTTAGTGTCTTGCTGGCTCAGTCGTAATAGAGCTGGGGAGAGCCAAGGTTTCTTTCAGCCCACCAGCCTCTGAGGCTGCAGCCACGTTTCCTCCAGGGAAATCCACTCTAACACAGGCTGGGAGTGGGCCAAGCCCTAATGCGGTGTCCTTTGAAGGCGAGTCCAGCTTCACCATTTCAAATGCAATATGCTTATTGCTGGTCTGATTTTTATTGGGAAAAAGCAGTGGTGTACTTTCCAGGTCCCTGGGGTCTGAATTAAAATAAAGGAAGTACTTTAAAAAATCAAATCCAAATAGCAGGACTTGGACGCCTGCTGTTAAGCAAGAGTATCACAGACCTCGGAAGACAAAGCCCCCTGGTAATTGCATTTGCAGGTCCCAGAGGCATTGGTAATGGGGCCAAGCTTCTCTCAGAGTCCTGGCTGCTTCGAGATGCAGATCAATGACAAAAGCTACAGCTCATGGCTACCCACTGAGTGCCGAGTCCTGTGCCATAGCATATACACCTATGAGATGGTCACCAAATATCTTTGTTTTATAGATGAGGAAACTGAAGATCAGGTTTCATTTTGTTTTGTTTTAAAAGCAAGCCAATAATAACACCACCACCACCACCACCTTCCCTATAGTTACACAGGTAGTAAGTGGCAGAGGTAAGCTCTGATTCCAGGGTTTTGTTGTTTTTTTTTTTAACATCAAAATCTATCTGCTTTCCATTGGGCCAATGTTTTTCAAATTGCCAAGTCCTGAGACCCAGAAGTGAGTCATTAAATCATTTTAGTGTGTTGCAACCAGCATTTTCAGAAGTGAAATAGAGTAGAATGGAAAATACAACTGCATTGCTTGGGTCCAGATAACTAGTATTTAATGAAATATACATATATATACGTACACACACACACATATATACATATACATATATATATATATACACATATACATATATATATATATACACATATACATATATATATATATATATATATACACACACACGTGTAACACATATGTTTGTATGTTCTGGGTGATGATGGAAAACATTTTATTTTTGAAGATATATTTCTTACCATGACTCACAGTCAAAAAATTTGAGAAACTCCTCTAGGACATACAGCTTTCCAGCTAGTGAGAGCTAACATTTACTGATTTCACTATGTGTTGGGAATGTTTTCTATATATGGGCTTAGTTCATCATTACAACAGCACTATGAGGTGGGTGGTACCAATAACATCATCCCTACTTAGAGATAACAAGACGGTTACTGATGTTCAGAGGGATTAAGTAATTTTCCCAAGGTCACAAAGTTAATCTGTAGCAAAGCTTGGACCTGAACCATATTGCCCAGCATAAGCATCTGTGTACTTGATCTTGACCTCTTGACCTCCAACACCACTCAGTCCCATGGATGGGTCCTGAGAAATCTGATGCCCATGGGAATAACTGGCTGTCACCGTCTTCCACCTCCTCAGTCTCTCACGTCTCCGTATTTTCATTGTCAAGCCAGGCTTACAGATCCCTCTGTTGAATCTGTAGCTTCAAATTTCTCTCATCCTCCTCTATTTTAGATTAATTAACCTCCTAATTATTTAGACATTCATTCACCAACTTGTGTGCAATTCAAATCTATTACACTTCAGGGGACGTGTCTATATCATGTGTATCCTGCTGCAAATCCCACGTGGTCAGGAGAGAGGAGGAGGGGGGAGATTTGTAGAATCAATTTTTAAAAATTCTGATGCATTTCTGAGGCATCTGAAGTGCTGATGAGATAGCTGGGGTTCTTGGGTGCTTGACTTTTAAATTCACATTTCTGAAAAGCAAGATACAAAATTGATTATACAGTATGATCTCAACTGTGTTAAAAATGTATATAGAAAGGATTGGAAGGAAGTGAACAGTGGTTGCCTCTAGGTGGTGGGGTGATGGGTGATTTTGATTTTCTCTTTTCGCTTGTCCCCCCACCCCCGACTCTCCAAATTTCCTGCAATCAATAGTGGGGCTTTAAAAATTCACTAAGTAAAACTTAATTTCCAAGGTAGAATGTGGACTTGGATGTAATTTTAAGGGGAGTGCAGTTTGTAAGACAAACGCATCAGAATTTTGATGCAAATTAGCAAGTGTCAGAGTAGCTCACGGTAGGGTCTAAGTCACATGACATGCCTGGTACGATGCCCCTGCTCACGTGGCTGCTACCCACTCTTCTCCTGCTGCCTCAGTCTGATTTGGGGAGCAGGCAGGCCAGAGCCCAGATTCTGCATCTGACACCCAATCCCATGGGTAGGGTTAGGAACCAAAGCTCAACAGCAAGCCACTGCAGAGTCTGACATTCCACTAGAGTGTACCTTTGCCCCTGGGCTAACCTCTTGTCTTATTCATCTTTGTACTTTATAGGGCCATGCACTGGACCTGGCCCAGGAAGGATGATGGATGTTTGAGAAATGAATGTGTGTGTGTTCATTGGCTTCTATAGTAAGCATATATTTGAGACGCGACTTAATTTAGAAGGGCAAAATGGGTTTGGCTTCTGTATTTACTTTAAATAATGGAACTGCGTAACGCTGGAAATAATTGCTTCTCCTGAGCTGCCTTACAGGGAGGTGCAAATTTCCCTCCTGACCAATGGGCAGGAGGCAGCATAGTAGGATATTCAAGCAAGTGGACTTTGGAGTTAGAATCCTTTTGGTTTTCTAACTGAAAAAACTGTTTGCTACCATGGGTTGTCCTGAAGCCTGAATGAGATAATACATAGAAACCTTTCAGAACAGTGCTTGCCCCTTGCTAAGGGCTCAGATAATATGGCTGGTGGTGGTGATGAAGGTGACAATGATACCTGAATTGCTTCTGGGGACTGTGACCCTGTGATTGGCTGGACCAGACTCAGATGTGTACCCCTGAAGTGGAGGGAGTGACAATGTCTGGGCCATCTGGGCTGAAAAGGGAGGAGGAGTTGTTTCCCGAGGACATCCAGCCTGGTCTGCCTAGAAGATGAATGAAGTGGTCCTGATGGAGTGGTGTGGGAGGATGGGGTGGTGAGGTGGATGAAAACGAGTTCATTCTCATGGAAAGAAGAGGACATAGGCTATAAAAGCGCTGAAGGACCAGCCTTGGAGGCCTAACTCTCCCATGTACTGCCTGTGTAAGTCACATAACTCTGAGCCTCTTGCCTTCTGGGCAGGCTTAACATTCGCCCATGTTCCCTTTTCCTAAAGAATTCACTCTAATTTCTTATCCTGGTGTGCAAGGCTTTCCCCCGTCTGAGCCTCGGCTTTCCCTACTTCACATGGAGTCTATAATCTAGACACAGTGGTTCCTTTCAGTTCCCCTAATACTTCTTATATTTTCACACCACTGTGCTTTTGCATATGCTGATTCTTTTTTTTAAATTTAAGTTTTTGGGGGTTTTTTTTTCTGTATTTTTAGGGTTGCACCCAAGGCATATAGAAGTTCCCAGGCTAGGGGTTGAAATGGAGCTGTAGCTGCCGGCCTACACCACAGTTCACGGCAATGCCGGATACTTAATGCACTGAGCGAGGTCAGGGATGGAACCCCTGTCCTCATGGATACTAGTCTGGTTCATTACTGCTGAGCCAAGATGGGAACTCCTAGATTTAAGTATTGTTAGTTTATGACGTTTTATTAGTTTCAGATGTATAGCAAAGTGATTAACTAGATAGATGGATGGATGGATAGACAGATAAATAAATAGAGATAGGGATAGAGATATTCTTTTTCAGATTCTTTTCCTTTGTAGATTATTACAGGATATTGAGTTTAGTTCCCTGTGCTATAAGCAGGTCCTTGATGGTTAGCTAGTTCATATTTTTTTGTGTATATATGTTAATCCCAAACTCCTAATTTATCCCTGCCCCACTTTCCCCCCCTTTTTTTTCTCTGTGAATCTATTTCTGTTTTGTAAATAAGTTCATTTGTGTTATTTTTTTAGGTTCCACGTATAAGCAATCAGATTTATCTTTCTCTGTCTGGCTTATTTCACTTAGTATGAGAATCACAAGGTCCATCTATGTTGCTGCAAATGGCATTATTTCATTCTTTTTTATGGCCGAATAATATTCCATAATATAGCATATGCATAAATGTGTATATGTGTATTTATCATATTTACTGGAATATTACCCAGCCATAAAAAGAATGAAATTATATAACATCTTTTTTCCATACCTTTGTAAACTATGCTGATTCTTTTGATTAGACTATATTTTAATCTTTTACACCTAAAATCCACGGCTCTTTTTTCAAGATAATAATGGTCAATACTTACTGAGGACTTGCTATATACCAGGTTCATTTTTAAGCACTTTACGTATGTTAAATTATTTAATATTCACAGCAAAGCTAGGAGGTAGGTACTATTATTATCTTTATTTTATGGATGGGGAAAGAGGCAAAAATCATTTAAGTAATTTCTCAAGATCACACAACTAGTAAGCAACAGAACTGAGACTCAAAACTATGCAATATGGCAATATAATATCCTTTTTAGCCATTGCACTGCACTGCTTCTCTGGCTTTAAGACATTGTTGAAATTCAGGGCCAACCACAGGAGACCCAGAAGGCCATTTGGCTCCCAGACCTCCAATCACAGAGAGCAACAAATTTAAATTTTTGTCATTATCTCCAAGTGAAAACTTTCACCCAGTCACAGAGATACGCTGATAGGACTGAAAGAGGAAGATAATTGTCATGCAGCCTTAGTCTCTGTCCTGTTATTGGACACAGGAAAGTCCCGTTACCTGAAATGCATAATGAATCTATACTTCTGTAACCTTGGGATTATCTTGTGACTAGCACAATTACATTGCATCATATCACATATGCATTACAATCATCTGTTAACCATAAGCATTTAAAATATACCAAAATTCTGTAACTTTGACTTTACATGTTTATTTCAGCATACCAAAGTCTTAAAAATATAAATGATGTGGGCTTTAGGGCTCTCAACGAGCCTGTTTAAGTTGCTTCTTGCCCTAGATTCTCCCATTCTCTGCTTTACCATTCCCCTTCACTCCAATAGAAAGGTAGGCATTTCTAAGTTGGTACTTAACATGTCACATTGGGCTTGATTAGAAGAAACCATGCTAAGATCCCCAGGAAGCTGTAAAGTATGGGATGGGTGTTCATTTTCTTTCCTACCCCACACTTCTAGACATGTGCCTTGTTGACAAAGATGCTTACTTAATTCAGGCCCTCTCATGGACCGCACTGAGGAGTAAGGCTAAGCAGGAAAGCATTGAACAACCACCTCCTAGAAGGTACATACTGACCAATCACCACCAGTCAGGTGCATACTAACCAATCACCACTAGGCAGGTAGATACTGACCAATCATGACCAAGCAGGCAGGTGCTGACCAACTACCACCAAGCAGGAAGGTGCTGACCAATCCCCAGCCTGCATAGGCTATTTTGACTGGTTGCCAGCACAGGGGATGCTGATTAATACCTTTGAGATGAACGCACCTGAAGCCATGAGGCCCAGATCCAGACCTGCCTGTGGCTCATTCACTGCCTCCTGGGAAGCATAGACCCTGTGCCCAGGAACTGGAGGGCTTGGGAGGAGAGAGGTCTGGTCCTCAGCCGGGGGCTTGGCCACCCTTGAGTTGAGGATGCCCTCTAGGAGGAGAGGTTGCTACGGTGACAAGCATTCACCCATCATGCGGTCGTGGGAGTTACCATCCTCCTTCATTTTTAAGGGCCCAGCACTGCCAGAGTAACATCCCTGACACACCCCATTCCCCACTTGTTTACGGCATCCTAGGCTGCCCCTGCTCTATTGCATGAGAAAGAATCTAGGAGACCTGTGAAATCACCAGAGGCTTTTATCATGTTTGGTACAGATCTGTGTTCTGTGTGGAGGCGAAATTCCAATCAGACCCAGGTCCTGATGAATGGTGTATTGGAGCCAGGAGGGGGCAAGGGAGCATAGGCTAACTTCGGGTAATGAATTCCAGAAGTGCCTGCTTATTGTACCCTCTTTTAAATTAATAAATTAATTTTTTTTCTGTTTTTTTAGGGCAGCACCTGAGGCATATGGAGGTTCCCATCTAGGAGTCAAATGGAAGCTGTAGCCACTGGCCTGCACTACAGCCAGAACAACACCAGATCTGAGCCACGTCTGCAACCTACACCACAACTCATGGCAACGCTGGATCCTTAACCCACTGAGCAAGGCCAGGGATTGAGTCTGAGTCCTCATAGATGCTAGTCAGATTCTTTTCCACTGAGCCACAATGGGAACTCCCTAAATTAATTAATATTATTTTTTTAATGGTCACACCCATGGCACATGGAAGTTCCCAGGCCAGGGAATGAATTCGAGCTGCAGCTGTGACCTGTGTCAAACGTGTGGCAACACAGGATCTTTTAGCCCACTGCTCTGGGCCAGGGATCAAACCCGTGCCTCTGCAGCAACCTGAGTCACTATAGGTGGATTCTTGACCCACGGTGCCACAGCTGGGGACTCCTTATTGTACCCTCTTGAATTATGTTTCTAACAATGTCTATGTGTGTCTTCTGACCTGATCTTTCTTTCCTTGTAGGCACAATGCTCACAGCTCCATTTGCTTCATCTTGGGGTTGATGCCAGCAGGGATCCACAGCATGCCTGGAATGGAAACGTGCAAGGTCTCACAAGCTCTGCAAACCTGGTTGGATTGGAGGGGACTTGTGACCCCCTGTGGCTTTGAAAAAGCCTGTTACGATGTGTGACTTTCCCTCTCATCTTAGAGATTCATTAATTCAAATCTCAGATAATTGGTTGAAGTAATTTATTCCTTCAGTCACTGGTTCTGAGAACCCACCACAAATGTGAGGTGGGCACTGGAGTTCACAAGAGTGAGAAAGACAGAGTGCCCCTGAGAGCCTGGGGGCTGCCACCTAGAGGGAGAGGCAACTCTATCATACTAATTCTAACCAAGTGCCAGATAAGACAAGTACTAATCGCTGGAATAAATAGTTTTTCATTTTATTTTGTTTTTTCTTTGTATGGCTGCACCTGCTTATACGGAAGTTTCTGGGCCAGGGGTCAAATCGGACCTGCAGCTGCAGCCTACAGCACAGCCATGGCAACACTGGATCCAAGCTCCATCTTTGACCTACACCACAGCTCGCTGGCAATGCTGGATCCTTAACCCATTGAGCGAGGCCAGGGATCAAACCAGCATCCTCACAGATACAACATCGGGTCTTTTACCCACTAAGCCACAACAGGAACTCTAGGAATAAATAGTTTAAGAGCATTGCTATGGGAGCGAATGCTGTTGAAAAAAGAGCTAGAAGTCAGGGAGACCATGTAGAGAAGAACTTCTATGAAATAGACTTTGAAAGATGAGGAGGATTTCAATAAAACAAGGATGGAAAGGAAAACATTACCAGAATAATTTTAAGACAAGAGGAAAAACAATTATGGGCTAGTTTCCTTATCATTATTTGTAGAGTACTTTGTTGGACATGGTGGTGGATTAAGAAAATCCATTAAGGCATGGCCCCATCTCTGAGGACAGGAGAAGGGAGAAGGAATAACTGCTCAACGCAGAGCCAGCCGTGCTGGAGCTGTAATCACAGCACAAATGAAATATTCTGAGACTATGGAGAAGGGAGATGATCACATGTCACAAAATAGTTGACATTTGGCTATATTTCTCTTTTTAGTTTCTGCTTAGTTCATGATTTCCTGGAAAATGTCATCTCCTTCCTTCCCTCCGTCCCCTAATCTTCATGCCACTGTCTTTTCTACAGATGGACTAGAAGGCAATTAGTCCATCTCACGCTAATGAAAATAGCTGCCACTTACGGACTGGCTATCAGTCCTCAATATCACAGTATCAGATATCTATCATGGCATAACAGATTACCCCAAAACTTAGTGGACAAAACAATAACTGCTTGCTATCTCACAGTTTCTGTGAGTTGGGAATCTGCATGTGGCTCGGGTCTCAGACAAGCTGCAGTCAAGGTGTTGGCCAGGCGGCAGTCAGATTCAGTCTTGACTTGGTGAAGGATCTGCTTCCAAGTTGCTTTATAGGGTGGTTGGCAGGATTCAGCTCCTTGGGAGCTGTTGGACTAAGGGCCTCAGTTCCATGCTGGCTATTGACTGGAGGCTGCCCTCTCTTCCGGGCCACGGGGACCACTCCATAGGGCCATTCATAGCCAGGGAGATGAAGCGGGGGTGGGGCGGGGCATATTCTTTGTAACATAATCTCAGAAGCACATCTCATCACTTTTGCCCTATTCTATTTGTCACGAGGTACAACACACACTGGAGAGGAGATTACATGAGGCCATGGACACCGAGAGATGGGACCATTTTAGAAACTTACTCCCACAACCACTCTATATAATAGGGTTCTCTCCTTTTTAAGAAAAGGAATCTGAAACTCAGGCTCACACATTAAGTGGCAGAAGTGGAATCTGAGCCCATCTTCCTCCCCTGCTCCTTCCCACCATCTTACGCTACCTCCCGTGGCTGGATAAACTCCCTCAGGACAGACATGAGGACATCCCATCCACAGAGTCACCTGGCTTTGTGACATCTGCTGCGCCTTGCACTGTGGCTTAGACTGCAAAGCCTGCCCACATTTTCTGTTCTCCCTGATCCAGAGGGTATTTTTTCCCATGCCAGGTTTAGGCAAGCAGTGAGGCCCAGGAAAGGCCACATATGTGATGCTGTCTGAGCAGCTCCTTTCTTAAAAGCCTCTGTGCTAACCGCCCAGAGTCTTGTTGAAAGCACTTGAGTGAGAACATGCACCTTGCAGTAATGTACTTTATCCACAGATGATTAATCAGGAGCGTCCCCGGATGGTTTGGCACAGATGGAGGTAAGGGAGAGAGCCAGATCGTAAATCCAAATAAATTTATAGCCTCACCATCCATCCCATTATTACATCAGGAAGCCTGTGTTTCCCTTTAGTGCTAGAAGATGGGGAAGAGGTTTTGCATAACGAGGGCTCAGTACAGAGAGACTAAATCCACCAGGCAGGTTTTTGGTGGACAGTAACCAAATGGGACAGTGTTTTGGACAGACTTAGGGATCTTGCCTTTGCTAAGAGGAGCAGCAACATAGCAGTTTCACAAGATTCTCTCTTTTTCTTTTTTTTTTGTCTTTTTTTGCTATTTCTTGGGCCGCTTCCGCGGCATATGGAGATTCCCAGGCTAGGGGTCAAATCGGAGCCGTAGCCACCGGCCTACGCCAGAGCCACAGCAACTCGGGATCCGGGCGGCGTCTGCAACCTACGCCGCAGCTCACGGCAACACCGGATTGTTAACCCACTGAGCAAGGGCAGGGACCGAACCCGCAACCTCATGGTTCCTAGTCGGATTCGTTAACCACTGCGCCACGACGGAAACTCCTCACAAGACTCTCTTAAGGCACGTGGTACATGATGATTTAAACTGTGGTTCTTTCTTGTTTCCTCATTTTCCCCGTGTTTTGAAACTTCTCAAATATTACTAACTTTATATGTGCACATGTCCTAACACACCCTGTCTGTAATAAGTACCTAATGACTTCTTTTGAGAGACCTTGTAACTGTCTCCTAAGTGAATTTAAGCAGCCACCTTTACACCAGTTTCGGCTCAGTTGCTTCTTTTTCCGAAATCTGGAGTGATGGCACCAGTTCCCTGTATTTGTAGCAATTCACGTCTACAGTGCTTTACATCATCTATCTGGCCAGGAGGTGGTGTGCCCCAATTTGCTATTGCACATTTAAGGCTTTTATAATTACCGGAGAAACGTTCTGATGAGACTGTGGCAGCTTCGAATCTGTCCCCGGTTCTTGAAAATATTTGCCCTTATTTCTGTCTGCCTTACACAGAATTCTTACTCTCTCTGCCATCATTTCCCTCTTTGTCCAAGGTAGAGAACTGTAAGCCATCTCTCGTTCAGGATGTGTGCAGTCAGACACATTTCTTAGTAAAAGAAAGTTAGCCCAGGGACCAGATCTCTGTGTAAAATTTGCCTTGTTTCTGATACTGTCCCTTTTAAGGGATGTGGAAAAAACACTAATCTGCCACTTCTGGCCACATGGCATTGGTCCAGTAAGATACATTCTGCATCTAATGTATCCCTATAATTATACTGTTTTTTGTTTTGTTTTGTTTTGCTTTGCCTTTTAGGGCCTCACTTGCAGCGTATGGAGATTCCCACAGCCACAGCCACAGCCCCAGCAACGTCAGATCTGAGCCACGTCTGTGACCTATACCACGGCTCATGACAATGCTGGATCCTTAACCTACTGAGTGAGGCCAGGGATCGAACCTACGTCCTCATGGATGCTAGTCAGATTCGCTTCCACTGAGCCATGATGGGAACTCCAAGACTGTTTTTACCTCATGAAGTTAAGGTGGGATCACAGGAAATAATGGATATAAACCACTCTGTGTTATGTTATTAGTGATGATGGTATAGTTGCAATAGCTCTCGTGTATCAGTCACTCTGTGTCAAAAAGCTTTAGATGATTTATCTTCTTTAATCCTCATAACAATCCTGTGAAGTAGATATTATAATCCCATTTTACAGATGAGGAAACTGAGGGCTAGAAAAGTTAAATGACTTGCCCAAGGTTATATAACTTATAATTGATAAATTATGTTATGAAGCCAGGATTCAAACCCAGGCAATACAACTCCCAAACTCATGAATTGTCTAACTGACACAAAACTACCTCACAACAGGAGTTCCTGTCATGGCTCAGCGGTTAATAAACATGACCAGCAACCATGAGGATGCAGGTTCCATCCCTGGCCTCCATCTGTGGGTTAAGGATCCTGCGTTGGCCATGAGCTATGGTGTAGGTCGCAGATGTAGCTCAGATCCCGCATTGCTGTGACTGTGGCCAGCTGGTACAGCTCCGATTCAACCCCTAGCCTGAGAACCTCTAAATGCCACAGTTGTGGCCCTAGAAAGACAAAACAAAAAACAAAAAACAAACAAAAAAAAACCTACCTCACAACATAAAGCACTGTATAAATATAAGATTATATTTCCCCTCCTCCATTACACAAATACAGTTTTCATTTACCCACAGAGGACCTTGAAATCTGTTGTCTTTCACAATATAAAAAAGCATGTAAGATTGTCTACATGGACACCAAGACCATCCAGTAGGGAAAGGTACATCTTTTCAAAAAATGGTTCTGGGAAAACTGAATATCTATGCAAAAGAATGAAGTTATATATTTATCTTACATCATGCAAAAAATTAACTCAAAGTGGGCTAAAGACCTAAACATCAGACTTAAACTATAGAACTTTTTGAAAGAAAAGTAGGAGAAAATCTTCACAACATTGGATTTGGCAATGACTTCTTGGATATAAAAGCATAGCAACAAAAGAAAAAATTAGGTAAACTGGACTTCATCAAAATTTAAAATTTTTGTCTGATGAAAGATACATCAAGAGAGTGAAAAGAAAATCCACAGAAAGAAAAAATATTTGCAAATCATATTTTTGATAAGGCATTAATATCCAGAATATTCAAAGAACTCCTACAACTAAACAGTAAGAAAAATCCAATTTCTCCAAGATATGCAAATGGCAACAAGCACATGAAAAGATGCTCTGCATTAATCATTAGAGAAATGCAAATGCAAATCAAAACCACAGTGAGGATTTTGGAACCATGAGGTCGCCGGTTCGATCCCTGGCCTCGCTCAGCTGATTAAGGATCCAGTGTTGCCGTGAGCTGTGGTGTAAGTCGTAGACGTGGCTCGGATCCCGAGTTACTGTGGCTCTGGTGTAGGCTGGCAGCTGTAGCTATGATCTGACCCCTAGCCTGGGAACCTCCATATGCTGCAGGTGTGGCCCCAAAAAACAAAAACAAACAAACCACAATGAGATCCCACTTCACATAAAGATGCCTATCATTTAAAAAAAAAAATAACAAGCATTGACAAGGATGTGGAGAAGTTGGAAACTTGTGCATTGCAGGTGTAAATATAAAATGGCACAACTGCTGTGGAAAACTGTAGAAGTTCATCAGAAAGTTAAAGAGCAATTCCACTTCGAGGTATATATCCCCCCCAAATTGAAAGCAAAGACTCGAATAGACTCTTGTGCACCAGTGTTCATGGAGGCACTATTTACAATAGACAAAAGGTGGAAATATCCTAAATGTCCATCGATAGATGTTACTTGTGTAAATTAAGTATACTTCAGTTAAAAGAAAGAAAGAAAACCACTGAACTACCCCCTAAAAATTCAGAATATTATTCAACTTTAAAAAAGGATGACATTCTGATCCACACGACACCATGGATAATCCTTGAGAACATTATGCTAAGTGGAATAAGTCGGACACAAAAGGACAAATATCGTAGGATTCCACTACAAGGAACTTAGAACAGGCAAATTCAGAGAGACAGAAAGTAGAATAGAGGTTATAGGAGTGGGAGGAGGGGGGAATGGAGAGTTACTGTCTAATTGGTACAGAGTTTCTGTTTGAGAATACAAAAAATTTCTAGAAACAGATGGTGGTGATGGTTGTACAACATTGTAATGTACTAAATGCCACTGAATTGTACACTTAACAATGGTTAAAATGGTAAAGTTTGTGTTATGTATATTTTAGCACACATTAAAAACTTTTTTTAAAAAACAAGCAGTAAGAAATCTTACCTTAGGATATTTAGATCTTGTTAATTTGATTTTTTTTGTCATAAAATAACTTATTTTTCACTACTTAAAAAAAAAGCACATTTCCTCGTAGAAAATGTAGAAGATGCAATTAAACCAAAAGGGGAAAGTTAAAACATTCCTTCCTCATCCTAGAGATAGCCACATTAAAATCTTAGCATCCTTCCACACACCCCCCCCCCCCGCCCCCATGTCTCATTTTCCTTCTTTTTTCCCTTTTTTGAGGCAGCTCTGCACCCTTCCATTCTTCAGGAACTTTGAGGTCACTTTCCTTTGTGAGTTCTCATCTAGATCAGAGTTTGGTCTTCCCTGTCCGATGGGTGGAAAAACACTTTCTAAAACCAAAAGAAGTGATAAAACACTGAAGCGAAGCCAAGAAATGTGTGATCAGAATGCTCTGATTCATGCTGAGACCATTTGGAAGTTGCATTGGAAAGGACAACTTTCAACACACTATGCCCGGAAGTCTCTGAAGACCTGTGGCCAAGGGAATAGTCCACCTCGTAGAAGCAAATAATGTGTTTTGGCTCCTGCCTGTCCTCCATTCCAGCCTTTTTACTGGGTTGTAGGGCAGAGGCAAAAAGTGCTGAGCAGTGTTATTGGTCAACAGATAATATTTATGGGCAGAAAGGAAAGTCCCTCACCTTCCCAAGCAGGAGCTGCCTTACCACTATTCTTACCTTTCAGATTATGCCCAGGGTCCTATCCAACTAGTTGCGGAATGTGAATTTCTGTTATCCTCTCTTTACCCTAATATAAAGGTGAACTGATGGCTTCCTGTTCAAGGAGTAAATGTGCTCAGTAGGGGACGCCCTTCCTGTTGCGCTTCAGAGGATCTGCCAAGGTCAGAAGCTCTGGACATGGTTCCCTCCAGGAAGTTTTGCCACCATGGTTCTAGTTTCTCCTGCTCCCTTGGGTTTTTGGAAAGCAGGAACCACCACTGGCATTTCAAGTTTGCTTCCAGGGTCAGGAAGAGTGAAAGAGAACCTGGTTTCTAGGGACAAGGGAACTGTGTTGCTGCTTTGGTAATGTCCCTTCTACGGCTATTTGCCTCACTTCTCAAACAGTTTCAATAATGCGGTGGAACCCCAGTCCAGAATCCCTATTTCCATTACTATAAGTTTTCTTCAGCACATCCAATAATTTCCATTTCCTCTTGGCTCTCTGGTTCCATTCCACAGAGTTTTGTCCACTTGTGCTCCTGGGCCATGAGGCCCACTTGGACTGCTTTTCCTTTGCTTCTATTGCTCACCCTTAAATGTTGCCCATGTGGGTTTTTCTGGAGCCAACACACAGTTTGGTGTGTGTCCTTCCCTGGGGAACATTCCAGATGGTCGTCAAGTTTACCCTGATCGTCTCCACAGTTCTGCTCAGCTCTTAAAGCTATTGTAATGCTTTCTCCAAATAATGCTTAAAGATTCATTCATTAGTTCACTCATTCAACAAATATTTATTAAGCTCTCATAGTCTAGGGCCTCTATTAAGCATAGGATATATTTATAAATGAGAAAATCCCTATCTTTTAGTTCAGCTGAAATGAAGATAGTTAGGTTTTCAGCTCTCATCACATAATTCCTTGAGATGGTTCTTAGGTTGTGCATATGACGTCAGTGTCCTGGGAACACAGAATGTGTAAGGATGACCCCTGTTCTCCCTTTCTTCTCTTTTGCTCCTCAGACGTCATGAACCTACTTATCTTCCTGCCTCTCTGACCAACTATTAAATGTTGGTGTTAATCAGGATTCTATCCTAAGTTCTCTCTTTTTTCTTTTACTTTCTTTCTTTTTTGTCTTTTTAGGGCTGCACCCGTGGCATATGGAAGTTTCTAGGCTAGGGATCAAATCGGTAGCCTATACCACAGCCACAGCAATGTGGGATCTGAGCTGCATCTGCAACCTACACCACAGCTCATGGCAATGCCAGATCCTTAACCCACTGATTGAGGCCAATGATCGTACTCACATCCTCATGGATACTAGTCAGTTTTGTTACCTCAGAGCTACGACAGGAACTCCCTCTCTCCTTTTTTCTTATATTATTTTTGTTTTAGTTTGGCTCCTTCTGGGTTTTTTCTCTTTCCCCTGAACCTGTTACCCACCAGTTACTGATGAACTCTTCATTAATTTCTCCAGGTGAGACTGGAAGATTCTCCCCTGGTCTTCCTCTGCCCTCTCTCCCCCTGCCTACCTGGGATGTGCCTACACACTCTTACAATTCAGCCTTTGGAAGACTTCATTTTTTCTCCAAAGCCTGCTTCTCCTGTCTCCATCATCTTCCTCCCAGGCCTTCAAACCAGGAACGTAGAACACTAGCAACTATTCTAGTAACTTTCTCTTATTTACACTCAGCTGAGAAGCTGATTCCTAACTTCCTGCATAGCTCATCTCCTCTCTAGACTCTCATTAGTACCCTTTCCTGAACAGCTAGGCCAGCAGCTTTCAAAGTGTTTTACTCAAGTCCTTTCAGATGCTTCTGAGGTTGGAATGGAAGGAGATTTCGATAGGCAAGACTTGGGGTTTCTCATTCCTGATTCAACTAGAGCAATTGCATGTCTATATGTTTTGCATATTGTTTGAGGAGCATTCAATAGCCAAAAGTTTGAAAACTAGTGGTCTAAAATCCATATCATTTCTTTCCTGGATTTTTGTGGGGCTGCAGAAGATCATGTGCTCTGTTCTTTCATCTATCCAGTGGTTTTTAACCATCTCTTGACTGTGATGCAAGGAAGGGTGATGCTAGCATGCTGGGTATGCTTCCTGTTTTAGGTATAAATACCTGGTGTACAGTAAAGCAATTAGAATGCAAGTCAATGAGTGTGGTGCTATTATAAGCATAACCTTGAATTCACTGTAATTTATTAAAGTAAGTAAATCCTCTTTGGTCTTTACCTATACCTATTATCTGTGATAAACGACTTGTAGCACATCTCACACAAGATCTCCTCTCTGCTCTAAGCCACTCTCTACAATGCTGCCGCCCTCCACACGTGGAAAATCTCAGTTACTCTCCTGCTTGCTTGACAATTTCCATAACTCCCAATAAGTTCTCAGAAGGGGTTTAAGCCCCTTCGTGTGGCTGGCAAGTTCGGCTGTGATCTGCCCCTTGCTAACCTTTCCAAATGCTACCCTGGCTCCAATTCTCCATGCACCAGCCAGGCCCACCCAGCACACACTCGGGCTGGCCGAGCTTCTGGGCTTTTGCTCAGTCTTTTCCTATGCATCACTGCTTCTTCCCTTCTCCCCTTTCAACCTGCACATTGAACTCCAGATATTTTTTTTTTTAGATGAAATAGTTTCATTTCTCCCAGTAACTGCCACCTTGGTATTCTAGCAACCTCTTCTTCTTTTCTTGCTAATAGTCACATTTTAATCCAATAATTTTTCAGTCTATTTATTTCTTAAATGACTCATTCCTGTTCATATTCTGCCCTGGTCTTTTTTAGCTATTCATTTTGAAAAAAAAAAAATTCAAAATATGTATGGAAAAGTTGCAATAACAGTATGCCTTCTAACATCTTTCACCTGTCTTTACCAATTATCAGTATTTTGCCATACTTGCTAGTCTTTTTCCCCTTTTCTTTCTCTTTCTATTATGTGTATGCCTTTTAAGGCACAAACACACTCTTCTTGTAATTATTTGCTTAACCATGTCAAGGTAAATTGTAAACAACAGTACCCTTTACTCCTAAAGACTTCAGTAAATGACATCCTAGAACTTTCTTTAAACATATCCGTGATATAATAATCACATCTGGACAGTTAACATTGATAGCAATTCGTTATCTAGTAGAGAGTTCACATCCATATTTGCAGTTGTCTGAATAGTGCTCTTTATAGCAAATACTTTTACCCAGTCCAGGACCACCAATGTCAAAGACTTACTCTAGATGCTCCCTGAAGCCTTTTTAATTGCCCTTTTGCTGGTGGTACTCAACACTCCCTCCTTTGTTCTCCATTTGGCCTCTTCAGTCTTCCACTATGACATGCATGACCCTTTACCTTGCGTGCCTCCGGTGTTTTGGTGTTCCTCTCCAAACTGAAAACAGAGGCCTTATTTTATTAATCCTTGTCTCTCCAGTGTCTATTATCTAAATGAATTCAGTACTGAGCCCCTAAGGAATAGCCTGGACATTGGGAAACCTAGATTCTTGGTGACACTTTTCTTATTCGATGGTATCTCCTCCTATGAGGGTAAACTGGCCAGGATGGTGGAGCAACATACATTGCACAAAGCATGAGGAGACCCTGATCCTAATTCCGGTTCTGTTTCTAACCAACGAGGTAGCGTGGGGCAAATTGCTTCATCTTTGTGAATTTCAGTTTCTTCTGCATTTTGAGGTTAATATTTCTTGCTTTGCTTACCTCACTGGGGTGTTGGATAGATCAAATGAGAAGATGAGTGTAAAAATATTTGGAAAAGGTGATGTCATTTCAGAGGCAATAGGGTGGTCTGCCTGCTGGGAATGTTTTGGGTTCAAGTTTGTCAGTATCACTGTGCTGCTATACCCCAGACAGACCCCAGGGCTCTCACTCTACTTTCTAAGATGCTAAAAGAGCTGGGTTTGGTGCATGAGGCATAGAGACCAGCACTTGGTATAGGCTCCTCTAGCAGGGTTAATGTACTGGATTGAATAATGTTTCTCCATGACTACCTCAAATCATGCTGACCTCAAATGTCAGAAATGTGGTCTTATTTGGAAATGGGGTCTTTGCAGATTGAATTTTAAGCTAAGGTCATACTGGATCAGGGTAAATCTAAATCTAATGACTGCTGCCCTTATATGAAGGTCATATGCGCACACTCAGGGATGAAAGTCATGTGATGACAGAGGCAGAGATTGAAGTAACTCAGCTACAAGCCAGAGAACACCAAGGATTGACAGCCATCACCAAAGCTAGGAACAGGCAAGGAGGGAGCTTCCCTAGAGCCTCCAGAGGGAACAAGGCCCTGCTGACACCTTGATTTTGTACTGCTAACCTCTAGAAATGGGAGAAAATCATTTACGTGTTTTAAGTTATTCAGTTTGTAAAAGAAGCCGTAGGAAACAAATGCAATGACTTTCTCCTCTCCATCTCCATGGCAATGTTGTGAGCAGAACTTTCCTGCTGGCCTTGAGCCAGTGGATGAGAGAAGGTAGGAAGGGGTGGAAACAGGTCACTGAGGACACTCAGTGCCCTCCTGTGCCTCTCTAACCCCCTGTGTGGTTTATAGTCCTATGGGGGGGGGCGGTCTGTGGTCTGCTGGGGACAGAGCAGGAAGGGCTCTTGTTGGCCCCAGGCATATGCCCATCTTTCTTCAGTCATCTCAGGGGAAATGCTCTTAGGTAAGGGTGTGTAGAGCCGGAGTTCCCCACCCTGGACCCCTACACCTCAGGGTGGGCTTCCTGGATAGTTCCATTGGTGGCTTTAGCTTGTGAGCTCACTGAGCATTGGGAGGGCTTGTTATGGCCTCAAGGGCTTGGCAGAGTTACTGGTGACGTCTGGAGTTTGGAGCCTGTGCCTGCCGGTGCTGTTTGATGCCGAAGGAGATACTGCATCTGCCATGAGAGCTTCCTCTTCTCTGCCAAGGCATGTCCTCACCAGGGCTGCTCTTCCCTAATGCAGGGAAAACACCATACTCCCCAAGGTGCCCTAGTGAGGCACTGGCCGTTTGCCTGTCTTCTCTGGGGAAACAGCCTCTGGAAGGGTGTCACTGCCCTTAGCCCTGGCTTGTGGGGGTTAGAGAAGAGGAGTGAAGCAGGGAAGGAGAATGGGAGGACACGCAGCTAAGCGTCTCCCTCAAACTGGAACAAGGTCCAGGGTCCATGCTACCCCCATGGTTATGATGTCACAGAAAGGAGCAGCACAGCCGAAGTGGAAGAGATTTATGAAGTCATCTGGCCCATTGCCCTCTTCATCTTCCATGCCACCAGGGTGGCAGAGATTGGCACATGTTCTTGGAAGCTGAGCTGTTGAATACCCAAGGCCACACAGAGGCAAAGTCAAGAGACCAGTTTATTGGACTGATGCCCAGCTGCTCACCTGGGAAGTTCTACTGAGTTCTCACCTATAATCAGCAAACCCAGATTCCTCACCTTCAGGACTATCAGACCAAGCTTCTCTTGTGATCACTGAAGATGGCTGATAATGAATGTGAAAAATGACTCATGTCATATTTAAGCAAGATTCTGGGTGTGCGTGTGAATGGGAACTGCTCAAAATCAGGTTGTGGTACTGCTGATTATATCAAAACTTCTCCATGTGGGGGGGGAGACAAAATGTAATTGCAAATTTTAATACTAAGGAACTTTCTAGAGAATAATGATGTGTGGTCATGGTTGGTTCTGCCTTCAGATCCTCTGGAAAATACTTTGTTGTTTTCAAAGTTCTATAGGGAGAAAGAGAGACTTACCTTAGCTTTACATAATGATCAAATGCAGCACAATAAAACAGTCAAAGCTAACATGGACCAGAGGTCCTCTCAATAGAGGAAGAAGGAGCAGAAATCTAGCCCAGCTCCTACCTCTTCCCTTACACAGTGGGGGGAGTGGTGGGGGTGGTTAGTACAGTGTCAAATTCCTACTTCATCCTAGTCCAAAAACTCAGCAGAAGATGGCCATGTGGTTGATCTGTTAGAAGAGTTTAAGGGTACCACCAGTGCTGTTTTGTTTTGAGAGCCACTCCAGCCAATGACAGTGGGATTCTTTTTGTTTCAAGACCATGATGCCTCCTGTTGGCAAAACCTGAGGGAGGCAACCAGAGTCATACATACAGTTTAGTTAGTAACCTCATTCTTTTCTCCTTTGGGGGAAAAGGATGAGTCAGATGTAGAAGTGGGCTAAGTGGTTCCATGTTTCTTTTCCATCAAAAATGAAGGGATGTTCTGACTTTGTGTTGATGGTGATAGCCACCCCTCCTCCCAAAGCCAAGAGTAAAGTTTTCCCAATTTTTTAGGAGAAAACATATTGTGGTAGATTAGAATTTAATCTGAGAGGGCAAGGTATTGATTCCATCCAGGCCAAATCATAGCCCTCTATTTCTAGCTGACACCTTGGAAAGCCTCACATATCCAGCATTTTAGAGACTTTTAAAAGCAGAATGGGAACAATCCGATGTACAAGTTTTATGGTTACATAAGGAAGGCAAAAGGTAAAACCTCCTTATAAGCACACATTCCCAGAAGCTACAGATCAAAGGTAAATGCCAGAAGCTTGTTTCCCTGGAGACAAGCTGGGAGCAGCAGCTCTGGGACAAAGAACACAAATATAGAGCTTGAAATAAAAAATCCTGGGTCCAAGCCCCAGCTTTTCTATATACTACTAGCCGTGGGATCTTAGGCATGTCATTTCACCAAGCTTTCCTCTTAGGTAAAAAGGAAGTAATAATCCCATTAAAAATTGTTTTAAGGATCGATCAAGAAATGCATTTGAAAGTATTTTAAGTGTTGCAGAGTGCTGCGCAGGATGGAGTGTGGTGATTTCCACTGTGGCTCTGAAAGTGGAATGCAAAAGGGCCATGGTTGTGTTCACATCACAAACAGTCAAGAAACTTGGGTGGTTATGAGCACCAGGTTTAATTATAAGATCTGCTCTTTTCTGAGAGCAAAATGGAGTATTTTTACTTGTAGGTGACTAGGGATTCTTTTTCTTAGAACTTTTTATCTAAGCAGTATTCCATCTTACGTTACTATCCACTGAAATTCCCTGGTCAACTCTGCCCACCCATCTCAGCCTTTGTCTCTTCATCCTTGAAATGAATGGGCCAAATAGATTTCCTTAATTGTCCTTTTCTGTTCTAAAGGTGTATGATTTTACAGACTTGGAGGAAAGCTTTTGGTTGAGTCAAAATAGCTTTATGGAACAAAAGTTACATCCAAGGAAGCCTGCTGAGCTTGGTAGGAGGACACCAGTCTTTGGTTGCCTAGAACCTAAGCTGACAAACTAGTGAGGACACCTGTGCCCAGGTAACTGGTGCTGCTCAGTGAGCATGTACACACCACTTCAGAGTGTCCACAGGATTTCATGGGAGTTCAGATACGGAGGCATCACCCAGTGTAGAAGGGAGAGGAGACAGAGATGCATGGAAGGAAGAGGCATTGAGGGGGCTCTTACCTGATAAGAATATCTTGCATATATAGCATAATATACAAGTGAACAGCTTGTGCGGTGACTTCGAGGTGGGCAATGGGAGGTAGCATACTCTGTTATTCACTAAATCTTAACAAAAAGGAAAACCATGTAGGTCCTGAAGCTAGAGCATTGCTCTTATGCTCTGGGTCCAATATCTGACCCAGGGAAATCAGTGCATGATGGCTTGACTCGATCCCTTCTGCTCTCTTCATTGGCAAGTAGACTGGTGTGCCAAGCATCATCCTGTAGGACTGGGTGTCCACACCCTGCATGCAAGTCTCCCTGGGTGGAGGCAACTTTCCTGTCTGGGCACCACCACTTTCCACCCCCCTCACACACTGGTGTTTTGACATGTTAGTGCCTGGCTTGTTAACACAGGGTAATGAGAGAGTGCCCACAGGCTCCTGAGCTGACACTTGGCCAGGGCAGCCTGGGTTAGCTCCTTTCCCTGGGGTGGGAGGAAGGCAGCCTACTTCGTAGTTCTCACTCCTCTGACTGCTTCCAAAACAGACTCTCTCCAAACATCAGGGAAAAGAGTTTACAACTTCATCCTTTTACGATGCATCTTTAAGTCCAATTATTTCCAAAGCTAATAATCCAAATATCTCATTAAATTAGGCATTGGTAAGAGAAAATATACATTTTAAAATCCGTGACATTACAAGCAGATAGAGTGACTCAACATGTTGGGTGTGTGCATTGTAGTCTCTGGTTATTATCAATATTAATAAGAATTTATTCACACACACACACACACACACACACACACACACACACACACGCCCCTGGGGCACTGGGCAGAGCTCACCAGGGACAAAGCCTCTGTCCTCAGGGATCCATAGAAGGCTGTCTTGAAGACACTGTAGTAAATCATATGAGTATTGTCACTGTCAAGGTTTTAAATACCTAAAAATCAGCACTATCATTAGCAATCAGTAATCACTGTTATAGAAGAATAAATCTTGTAATCTCCAAATTACCTGTTTGCACCAATTAGAGTTCAACTGATGAAACATACCAATCAAAGGGGAATTTACTTGAGGCACCCAGGCTTATCTAGGTTTTTTTTTTTTTTTTTTTTTTAAAAAAGGAAACCTGCTGAGCTCCCAAACTGTTGTTTCTCAGCTCAATCTCTGCTGGGAGGATTTTTTAGAAGCAGAGCTGACAAAGCCTGTGATAGTACCCTAGGGCAGGAGAGAGTCCGTTATTCATTTATTTGTTTATTTATTCATTTATTCCCTGCCTGCCTACCAAAAGGATTTGAGGTAGGTCACAATCAAAACCCATACATCATAAGACAGTTTTTTTTAAAAAATCAGAAGGAAGGTTGGCAATCTTAGGATGGAGGTAGGGGGCCCTGGGCTTTTGAACATTTAACTTCCACAAATCTTCTGTGAGTTCCTTTGCTAAATACTGTGCTAGGCTCTGTAGGAGTGAAGGGAGAAATACATCCTTCCTCTCGCCTGTAAGGAACTCATAACCTGGGGTGAGACACAAACACTGCATTAAGTTCAGAGCTTCTTAGAAGGCAATGCACAGATAAATCTGGTGCTTGGCATGCAACAAAGGAAGAGGAGAGGTAGATTTTTTTTTTCCTTTTTGTAAATACTAAAGAAATATTGAAGGGACACGGTGGGGGGAAAAATTCAGTGTTCTTTGTGAATTTCCCAGAGATGTGGTCATTTCTTGGCTGAGATGAAAATGTAGATCCACTGAGCCTTCCCTGGCTTGGTCCATAGCTTCTGAGAACCTGGATCTGGTGTTTGAGGCTGGGGCAAATCCAGGGAGTGGGGGCTGGGAGGAAGAGGGGAATGGGAGCTGACAGTGACCTACAAGGAAGAGCAGTCCCCTAGGAGATCTGACTCTCGTATTGGGAAATGAAATCAACATCTAAAGCTGGGCAACTTCTCTTAGCAGCCTCACTCAGCCCTGTGCCATGTGCCAGGCTCCCCCTGAGGTGCCTCTACATATTCTGCTGCTAGAATAGACCCAGCATCCTGGTCCTGGACCATCCCTGGATCTAAGTCACATCATCATTTTCCAAGCCCCTTCCTGGGTTTATAGCTTGTCCCATATGGTTCTGCTTTCTACTTTAGCTTCAGGGAATTATGTCATTGTCATAGTAGGGCTCACTTTGTCTTTTGGCTTTTGTTTTCAGGTTACTATGTGTTCACTTCGCTTTCTGCCTTTGAACATGATACAGTTGTTATAATGGCAGAACGGGTTAGATGGTATCTGACAATATTTTGACTCCATGCCCTCAGTTGGTGGGCAGCCCCCATGATGCCCCCTGGTACTCATGCTCTCATGTGGTCCCCTCCCACACGGACTCAGTTGGTCTGTGTGATCAGTAGAATACCATCGTGCTAGACACTATGCCAGGTGCTAGGGGCAAAGAGCAGGGTCTTTGACCTTGAGCATACGGAGCTTGCAATATGCAAAAAGGAGAGCATGGACTTTGACACTAGATGGAACTGGCAGCATCTCGGCAACTCCACTAGGCTTTGTGACATGGAACTAGTTAGTTAACCTCTCTGAGCCTCTGTTACCTTATCTTGAAAACAAGCAAAGTCATATTCACTTTAGAGAGTTTGTTGAGCATTAAAGGTGATGGTGTGTATAAAGTATTTAGCACATGTTTAGCTAAACACTTATTTAGCTCCTTTAACACTTGTTTGGTGGCTCCTCCATAAACAGTATTCCTTCAAGAATATTATGATGAATGAGAGGTCATCTCTGCCCTCAGGGGGCTCAGCACCCAATGGACGGGACAGGTGTATCCTCAGATAAGTTCAAAGCAGACTGACAAATGCTGCAATAGAGGTAAAGAGGGCAGTGGGAACCCAAAGAAAGGCATAGCAAAAGCTTCACAGAGACTGAGTGACAAGTCTTAGAGGGTAAGTGAAATTTTCATCCTTGGAGCACGGCACAAGCATCACAGCTAGGCAGAGAAAACCCTGAGAAATCACAAGGTATAAAAAATGGTGAAAGTGCCCTAGCTGAGTGCGCTCTTGGTCCGCCTGCTTCCTTATTGATCTCTTGATCTGTAACCTGCAGCTGTTGAACTAGATAGTGAATGTTCCTTCCAGCTCACATATTCCAGGAGAGCGGGGAGTATTGCTTTATTCATTACCAATTTCCAGCTTCCAACACATGGCAGGCACTCAATAAATATTTATTAAATGAGTAGGTATAATTATACGTGTAAGCAGCTTGTCCCAAATGAGAAACTCAAGGAAGTCTTTTTTTCCATCTATTTGCTGTAAGTCATTTCCCCGGGGTACGTGTGTGGTGGCAATGAACCCAACTACATCATGTCACTATGTTTTGTCCAAGTCCCTCTTCCATTCAGCGCCTCGGATTGCCTGGCTGTGCCTTCTGTTTCCTCCCTCAATTCCCGAGTCTCGTTGTGGGATCCTGTTCAAACTTTAAAGTTACTGACATTTCCCTGGAGATTTCTTTAGCACTCAGCACCATGTCATCAGGCCTGGCGGGGCAGACCCAGCCAACTTTGAAGGCACTGTGCATGTTTTCCTTCACTGAGCTGCCATTTTGCTTTTGGAGTCTCTGCAACAGGAATAACTTGGAAACCAGGGTTCAGCAGAAGAACTGTGCAGAGTTGTTGAACTAGACAAGGGCTAGCTGGTGGTGAAACTGTGCAGTAAGAGTCCCCCACCTCACTCTGTTTTGACTCTGCTCCCCTCCCCAGACCTAGGCTTAATCCATTTCTTGTCCACTGCAAGGTCCCTTATACATCGTCCCTGGACTCTGCCCCGAGTCTTTCCATATCACCCTAGCTCTTTCAAAGCTCATCCCAGGTTCCATTTCCTCTGACATCTGTTGTCTCCTCTGTGCTTGGTACAATTTGATACACATTTGATGCCTATCATGTGCCTTGATCACTACTAAGCTAGGAGGATACAGAGATGAATGAAACGCCATTCTTGGCCCCCGATCTAGCTTTGCAGGATGACAGTCACCCAAGATGACAAACGAAACTCTACAGAATTAATGATGGACAGTCCCTTTCAGGTAATAGATTTGCATTTTACCAGGAGCTTTTTGAAGACAGCGACTTACCTTCAAAGCATATTTTTTGTTAAAAAAAAAAAAAGAAACTTCAAAAAAAATTTTTTTTTACCTTGAGAGCTGTAAAGCAGACTTATTAATCGCAGAAAACTCAGAAAGTAAAGAAAAATACAAAGTAGGGGACAAAACTCTTCAATGCTCACTATCCAGAGGCCGGTTGGCCTTGACCTGTGTTCCCTGTCTTGTCTTCTCTGCATTTGAGGTCCTCTGTTTACATAATTTTGCAGGCCACTTTGTGCACTGAGCACTATATCCCAACCACTTCTCGATGCTATAAAACACACTGAAGCGTGATTCTAATGGTAGGAGTTTGTCAGGGAGTGGGAGTGCTGGATTTATTGGCACAGAGACTTGGGGTGGTCTTTAATAATACTCCATTTTTTGCCGGCTTCTAAGACAAGCCCTAGCTCCCATGCAAGTACCTCCAGAAGGTATTTGTAACTCAGCTGATCTGCTCAGCCCTTCTCTGAAGAAAACAGCATCCAGGACTGTAAAGGTGTGAGTGTTTCCAGTCTTCAGATCCTCCAACTCCTCCCTTCCCCCACTCCAATTGCCCGTCTCCAGTAAGCGATAATATCTTTCATCTGAGCCTCTCTCCCTGCCTCCAATGACTGCCTCCCCTGATGAATTCTCTCTGGGTGACTTTGGCATTTGCATATTTCTTCGCTTGGATATTCTGAGATGTTGGAACCAGAGAGCAGGTTGACGCGATCAGGTACTTAGCTGAATGAGGCTTCCTCGGGAACTGCACAAATATTTGGAGTCGGGTGTGTGCCAATAGGCAATTAATTGAAATGTGGACACAGCAAGCTTCTGGAAGAAGGAAACCGAAGTTGAGAAATTAGCTGTGGGAAGCGATCCTCCTCAAGATACAAAACAGTAAATGGGGAATTTGCTTTACCTCAAACTGAAATTGATTTGGTACAGAGAGAGGAAAAAAACCAACCAACCAACCAAAACAAAGAACAAGTGTAAGATCAAAGTGGACTCCTGCGTCACTAGAGGGGGAAGGTGTTCTCAGAGAACACTGGTCTGACCCTCTTGGAGATGGAGCAGAGCCCAAGGTCAATGGCAAGTCAAGACAAATGCAGGACCAGAAGCAAGAAGTCCTGACTTCAGCCTGAACACTTTCCATTTTATAAGCTGACTCTCTACCTGGAGACCTGGATTCTCATACCAGGAGCAAAAGGGCAAGGATTGCAACTTAAGCATTTCTCCATCACCAATGACTCTGGGAATATATTTAGTAAAATCCGTAACAAAACCAAGGTACTTACTGACTGTTGCCTTAACTCAAGAACAGAAGCGCATCTGGGCTGCTTCTGCCCCATGTCTGGCTGCCTGTAAAGCTCTGGGGATGGAGGCGATTACCAAACTGTCCCTGTTCCATGCCATGTATTGTTGGCCTAATCCCAGGTGAGGTCCTTGCCTCATGACTATCCTTTCCCAAAATGTGAAGCCTCTGTGCCCACCTATATTGCTCCATCTTCCAGGAGAATGGACCCAGAACTATAAAATGTGTTAGAGGAGTTCCCTCTGTGACTCACTGGGTTAAGAATGCAACTAATATCCATGAGGATGCAGGTTCAATCCCTGGCCTCGCTCACTGGGTTAAGGATCTGTTGTTGCTACAAGCTGCAGCGTATGTCGCAGATGCGGCTCGGATCCAGTGTTGCTGTGGCTATGGTGTAGGCCTGCAGCTACAGCTCAGATTCAGCCTCTAGCCTGGGAACTTCCATGTGCTGCAGGTGCGGCCCTAAGGAAGAAAAAAATAAAGCAATAAAATGTGTAAGAAAAGAGGAGCTTGAACCGTTTCTTTAAGAGTTGAGTTGTTTTAAGGTGATGTCAAAATCCCCTCTTGGTTGCTTAGGAACACGGGGACCAGAATGATCATTTTTAGGTGTCCCCTAGGGTATGGTTTTCAAGGGATGGTCCCTGGAACAGAGGCAATCAAACCACCAAGGAACTTGTTAGAAATGCATATTCTCAGGTTCCACACCAGCTCTATTGAATCAGAATCTCTGGTAGGGCCCAGCAATTTATGTTTTCACAAGCCCTCCAGGGGATTCTGAGGCAACATTTGAAAACCATTGCCCTAGAAAATGATAATTTGGAAATCCAGACTGTCTGAACTCCAGCAGCAGGGAAGTGATCATTTTTGATTATTGGCTCCTTACGAATAAACTCTTCATTTCAAAATGCCCAGGTGAACTCTTTCTACACATTGCTGAGTGTTAAAAAGGAAACAGGTTTGCAAATGAGTCTTCAAAATGTCACTGACCAGCCCAGTCAGACACAATTCTGGTAACCCATCATTTTTTCCAGTAAGTACAATATTTTCATACTTCAAAGTTTCATGGAATGACTGAATAAGCTAATCAATTGCTTAATCTGCTATTTTTAGAATATCACTTCCTTACCTCATGTGAAAGTTTATTCAAAATTCAAGTGGGAACATTGTATTACCCCAAAATGTTTTCCTGTATACTTTTAACATGTTACTAAGGAAACCAGTGGCAACATTGCAGGGATATTGTGTCACTAACAAATTAAGGATTCAGCAATGTATATGCCACACTAGATGTTTTTTCCCCTCTCTCTTGAAAATTTCACACGTATTGAATTTCTACATTTATAACACAGGACATTGGAAGACACGAGAGTAAAGCTGTAAGGAGAAACTGGATCCCAGAGTGACAAGCGATCTCCCAGGGATGTTTGGTGTGGAATCAGGGGACGTTTGTATCCTGCATTAGGAGCCCCCCTGCGCAGGGAAGCTGAGTTAGAGAGCGGCCACCTCACCAAGGACACTTTGGTGTCATGGCTTGAGGGGCTCTAAACTGGTGAGCAGCTCTGGGAAGGACTAAAACGGGGTGTGGGGTGCAAAGTGTGTGCTAATCACACATTTAAGGAATCAAAGGACATCAAAGCAGGAGATGGCGCACGAGCAACTGAGATGGCACAGGGGCTACAGCACTGTGGGAGGTCTCCTGCTTTTTCTTTACTGATGGGAGGGAGGAGAGGTTATTAATGATGGGATGGATTAGAACAGATGGGTACTTTTGACACATTTCCCCATGTTGTTGTTTTCCAATTTCCCATCTTCCCACCCCCAGTCATGTGCCTTGCTCTTGGTGAGGAGTGAAAGCGTGTGACTTTTTAAAGGAAAGCCTCAGGAAGGGAAGGTAGAGGTGGAGATATTGCCATATCACTCCGAGGGCACTCTGGGCCCATCCTGGAAGTCTTCCTGGAGCTTTTGCTGGGAGGGGCACGCATGCTTTGGACGGCTGTGTTCAAAGGCAAGCACTTTGACTTTCCCCTGGGCTCCGTCTCAGCCCCACTCCAGCCTGGCAGCCGTCACTCCCTGATTCCCTGTACCTTTCTGCAGCCTGGAGATTTGCATTGTAAATGGTGTTTGTTAGGCCCCTGAAATAATATTAATCATTGTAAAACAATTATGTTGCATAATTTGTACGTAAAAAAGAAAGAATGAACCTTTTGCTTGAATTAATATTTCATCCCCACAATAATGAAACCCTTGTCTGCCCTTCCAGGTGAGGACGGCTCTGGAAAAGTCAAGCCATCTTCATTCGGTTTCCTTTTTTTTTTTTTCCTTTTTAGGGGCGCAGCCACAGCATATGGAAGTTCCCAGGCTATGGGTTGAATTGGAGCTGCAGCTGCCAGCCTATGCCACAGCCGCAGCAACGCCAGATCCAAGTCGTATATGTAACCTACACCACGGCTCATGGCAACACCAGATCCTTAACCCACTGAGTGAGGCCAGGGATTGAATCCACATCCTCATGGATACTAGTCGGATTCTTACCGCACTGTCTCATGATGGGAACTCTACATATGGCTTCTTGAAATGAGGCCCATTAAGTCCAGAGCCAGGCAGTGTACATGATTTGGGGTGGAATGGCCAGGGGTTCTGGGGCAGTGGCCATCTCATCATCCTACCGCTAAATTCTTGTGAGAGGAGGGAGAAAAGAATGGGAACCATGGGAGTGGACAAGGGGAAGCTCTGAGAAGCAGAGCGATGAAGCAGCAACAAGTCCCTCTGCCTATACACACTTGTATCCACTTGTGGACAAATAGCCAGTAGTGAAGAGACACCTTGGGGAACTGGGACCCACCCTCCACACCCACTGTTCTGGATTAGATAGTGTTCCCACCAAAGATATGTCCATGTCCTAAACTCTGGAACCTGTGAAGAGGACTTTATTTGCAAAAGGGGTCTTTGCGGATGCGATTAAGTGAAAGATGTTGAGATGAGGTTATCGTGGATTATTCTGGGGAGCCCGAAATCTAACGACAAGGGTCTTTTATGAGACAGAGGGAGGAGAGAGGCACAGGAAGATAAAAATGGAAGGCCTTGTGAAGATGGAGGCAGGCATCGCAATTATACAGCCACAAGCTCGGGCATGCCTCAAGCCACAGAACCTGGAAGAGTCCAGAGCCTTCTGGGGAAGCTGGGCCCTGCTGACACCTTGACTTCAGACTTCTGAACTCCAGAACTGTGGCAGAATATATTTTTGTTGTTTGAAGCCGCAAAGTTTGTAGTAATTGTTACAACAGCCCCTAGGAATCCATACACACACCATGCCCTACCCCTTTCCACATTCTCCCCCGGAGGTTCACTGCCTCACATTTTAAGTGGCTGATAATATTCTCTGGCTCTGCAACTGGAACCCTGGCTGGAGGAGCACACCTGAGCTTGTCAGATTGCTGCGATGTGCTGCATCTGAGTCTCGGGTGACTTTTTCCAGGAAGGGTCTCTCTCCCCGGAACTCAGATGCCAAGGCTTGAGAATGGAGAATTTCAGTATCAGCTCACCCTGACACACAATTTAGAACTAGAAACAAGGGCCCGACTATGAGGCAGGATTGGTGAGGCTTCTCTAGCTACCATTTTGGATTCTGCCTTTTTATCAAATCTCATCAGCCAGTGACTAGATTTAGCACCCTGTGGTCCAGGGCAAAATATATTAAAAAAAAAAAAATCGTACTATAAATCAAGCACATACGTGCCAGGCACTGCGTTAAGAATTTTATATTCATTATTCCATCTATCCTTGCAGCCATCCTGGAGGGCATGTAGGTGTGCTTATCCTGATTTTACAGATGAGGAAACTGAGTTCCAGGGACATGAGGAAATATTTCCAAAGTCAGGAGGCCAATGTACTGCAGAACCAGCATTTGGACCTGGGGTGTCTTTGACGTCACAGCCCACACTCTCAAGCACTTTAAGACCCCTTTACTCTTTGAAGCTTAAGGCTGGGACACACATCTATGCCTACTTTGGGCACTGACCCTCCAAGAACTATGAGTATTTTGTGCTTAAGGTCATTCAGCTTGGGCAGTTCCCTCACAGTGCACATTTTCTGTCAAGCATTCAGGGAGCATTTGGGGACAGATTCCCACTGGAGCCGTACCCTCCAAAATGGTGATCTCTGGTTTGTTAGAGTTCTGCATTCTTGCTCAAGCTCAGATACTTGATATTGTGTATGGAGCTTTTCATGGTCTGGCCCCTACCAGCCTCTCCAATCTCATCTCCCTTAAAGCCCTTCTTTCCACCTCTTGCAGTCAATGTAGCAGCTATTCTAAGCTGCTTTAAGTTTCTCTTGTGTCTCTTCCTCTCATTAGACTCCAGGTCCTTTTCACAAGCTTGGAAAATGTTTTGCCTCCACTTGGAATTCAACCTCCCCCCCACCCCGCCCCCACTGCCCTCTCTCCTGCCACTCCATCTCTAGACTTTCGCTAGTATCAACTACTCCAAGAAGAATTCCTGGATCATTCACAGGCTCTCACAGCATCCTTTATCCTGATGGCCAAACACAGCACTGTGTTCTAGAATTGTACTGTTTTGCATCACTGACTTTGCTGCAGGTTGAGGGCTGGAACTGTGTCTGTATTGGTCACCGCGGCATTCCCAGCATCCAGGGCACAGAATGGGCATTCAGTAAGGATTTGGACATCAATGAGTTAAGAAAACCAGAGATTCCTTCCTGGATCATTAGGCTCAGAATTATATTATTAATTAGGACATTGAAGAATGTCGTATTAAAGAGCATAGCTATCTGACCAGTTGTCAATTCAAAGGTTCAGGATGTTCTCCAAATATTCCAGATCGTTTTGTAAGTTACTACCCACAACTTCATCTAAATCATTTGGAAAAATTTTAGCATCAAAGGAGATGGTAGTATTTGATGTCTTCAGTTCTGTTCTTCTTTGTGACTATACTTTTAGTAGACCACTTAGAGTAATGAATTGCAAAAGTTGACCACCTGCTGCATAGGGTAACAATTTCAATGTCATTTCAGAATTGACTCTTCCAAGTTCAAAGGGAGTCCCCAAGTACCTAAGGTTGGCTGAGGGTGGCCTTTTACTAAGTCCCTTAATGACTGTGCATTTGGACCCTGTCTCTTCTGAACCTTCTGACCATGCTGAGTAGGGGCCACTTCTCCCTGTCCCCTGCTCTTCCTCTAATCAATGCAAAGTCATTATCACCATCCTTTAGATTCTTTCTGGTCTTCTTTAAGGGCAGTGACTTTGTTTGGGATGGCAGAGACTTATTGGAGGTGCTGGCCTTTGAAAACTGTTTTACTTGGTGACATAAAGGCCGATGCTTTGTGGCCAGTGCAGGAGAAGGAGCCCTGGATTAGGAGTCAGAAAACCTGGGTTCTTGTCTGGCTCCTCCTTGTGGCCTCTCTGGGCTCCAGTCTCTAAGTGAGCAAAGTTAGGATAACCACATATGCCTCATAGTTTGTTGTCAGAATCAGAAGAAATAAGAGATGTGAGGGTCCTTGATAAACTGAAAGTGTTCAGGTGTGAGGGTGACCAGAACCTGATCAGTACTTAGTGTCTGCTGAAGGGATGTCTATGGATGGTTTTGTATCCATTCCTGTGCACCCCTTGACTTTTTGAGGGTGTGGAGAGCAGGACCCCTCTCCCTCCCTTCATCTTGGCTTCTGTCTTCCCTCTCCCACCCTAAAACAGTCTGAACAAAGGGCACATTCAATGGCATTGTCAAAATGCCATTCCAATGGACTCGTTCCTTTTTTTTTGTCGTCTTGGCAGAAGACTTGCCTTCAACCAACACCAAAATATCCTTGCGAACAGAGAAAATGAGGAGTCTGCAATTGCAGGTAATGGTGACAGATGAGAATGATTGAGTCAGAGGAAGGAAGGCAGGAAGGGAAGGAAGGTGGGGGGAGGACATAAGGAGAGAGAGAGAGAAGATGCATGGAGTTAATCATTGGATTTAAGTCAATGACTGTAAACCCAGTTTGGGTCTTCTCAGTTGGAGGAGTGACTGTCTCCATATGGGGTGAATGCAGATTGAAACCACAGAAAGCTTAATAACCTCTTCTCTCCCTCTTGTTTCTGCTGGGTCTTTGTAGCAGCCATGTCTGCAGTGTGTATATGAGTTTGGGGTCTCCTCCTTCAGGCTCGTGAGGTTGGTATAGAACAAGAACTGGAGAACAGTGCCAAAAAGGCTCCCATGGCAGCCTCTGCAGAGGCTTCCCCACCCAGGTCCACCAGGTCCTGCCTGCCACAGAAGCTGCCTTGCTTTGTGAAAAGCAAAACAGTGGTCCTTGGTGGGAGGCTCTTATTTCCTGAAAGATATGAAAGGATGGGCCAGCCTGAAAGGGGTCAGGGGTGCTGAGGGGGATGCAGGTCCTATAGAATTGGGGAGGGCAGGCTCTCAGGCACTTACTGGGTTCTTTATCAGGAGGCTGGTGCACAGCTCTGACTTTCCCTTCAAACAGAACCTGCAGGAAGAGCCTGGCGGGGCTGGTTCCTGGGCACTGGGGGTCACTCTTAGCTCACTGTAGGGCCATTGCAGGGCCCTTCTGGGGGCCTGGAGGAGACTTTAAGGGGAGACCTTGGGCTAGTGGCAGAGAGCTCCTCTGGGGCCTTGGCCAGGGCTGTACCAGGCCCTAGCGCTTCTTCCAACGGAGCCTCGGGCTAAGGGCTGCAGGGTATGTGCTTCCTGCCCAGAATAGGGTTGACTAGCTGAGCCATGCCTGGTCCCTGGGGCTTTAGAAAGAGTTGTTCTGGCTGTAGGAGGCCAAATTATGAAGTCACTCTTTCTGGGCTTGGTGGGGGAGTCTCTTCTTCCCTCCCTAACACTATCTCGGTGGTATTTCAAGCCTTATCATTTCTTGCCAGTGCTATTGTGAAAGCCACTTAAATGGGTCTTCCTGGCTTGGGTTGCTTCTCCTCCCCTCTTTGCTCAGCACTGTTGCTCAATCTGTTGAATGCCAACATCGTGTTGGACATTGGTAACTGGTAACACAGAGCCTGAGCCCCAGAAGCTGGTGATCAGGTAGGGGAGCTAGACTGTGCCAGCTGGTGACAACAAGGTATCTTTAGTACTGGAAGAGCAGTGTGCTAACACTGCTGCAGAAGCATAAACAAGTCACAACAGATCCAGCTAGTGACATTGGGGCTGAACTATAAAAGACAGGTGGGTGTTTGCCTGACAATAAGGTAAGAAGGAGATTTCAGGCAAGCAAGTTCCTGAGAGCACTGACCTGCATGTCTGGTGCCCCCAGGACGGTGGAGAGAAAAAGCAGACTTGGTGCTGGGCTAGCAGCTGGGCAGTGACCACCCTAGGCAAGGCCTTGGATGCCCTACTGAATTGGCTGGAAGTTTTGCTAAAATCAAAGTCTAATCATCTTACTCCCTGCTTATAAACCTTAAATGTCACGAGGCAGAGCACACATGACATGTGGGCTGTGTGCTCTTTCTCTGCTCTTGTCTTCTCCCTGACCACCTTTGCTTTCCCCAAACCCACCTGTTGAATTCTGACCCATCCTTCGACCATGATCTCAAACCCGACCACCTCTGTGATTTTTTTCCCAAGTTCCTCTTGACTGAACAGGATCTTGCCTTCTTTGTTTTTGTTTTTGTTTTTGTTTTTAGGGCCATACTTGCAGCATATGGAAGTTCCCAGGCTAGGGGTCAAATCACCCCTACAGCCACAGCCATGTCAGATCTGAGCTGCATCTGTGATGTATACCAACAGCCCATGGCAACGCAGGATCCTTAATCCACTGAGCGAGGCCAAGGATAGAACCTGTGTCCTCATGGATAATAGTCAGGTTCGTTACCTCTGAGCCGCAACGGGAACTCTGGATCATGCCTTATTTGAACCCTCACAGCGCCAAGGGCCTTTTGAGGACCTTTCCTTCTGCACTTCTCTATCACATCTGATTCATTCTTTCCCTGTAGAGACCTGCACACAGCCAGGCCCAGAGTAGTGGTCAAAGATTTGCTGAACTAAGACTCTGCTTTTAATGCCTCTTTTGGGTTGAATTACCCACCCTGCTCCAAAGATATGTTCCAATCCTAACTCCTGGTACTGCTCTCGTGAATGTGACCCTATTTGGGCAAAGGGGGTTTGCAGATGTCATCAAGCTAAGACGAGGTCATTGTGGAGTTGGGTGGGCCCCGCTCCAATAGGACCGATGCCCTTATAAGAAGAGAAGAAGCAGAAATAACAGGGAAGATGATGTGAAGACACAGAGGAAAACTGGCCTCGTGAAGATGGGGACAGAGACTGGAGTGAAGTGGCCACAGCTGTGGAAAGACTCTCCTATGAGAAGCTGGAAGATGCAAAGAAGGACCTTCCATAAAAACTTTGTATGGAGCATGGGCCTGCTCAGACTCCTGGCCTCCACAGCTGTAAGACAATCACTTTCTGTTGTTTAAAGCCCCATTTGTGGTCCTTTGTTACGGCAGTCCTAGAGAGCTCAGACGATGCCCTTACTTCTCCACTTCCCTTCTTCCCCTCTTGTGCCACTGCTCCCTGGCTCACTTGGCCCTGACAGCCACACCTGGGCTGCTCCCTCCAGCTGGGTTCCTCCCTGACTCACCTGCCACCACCACCACACCCATCACTTGGCCTTTTCTCAAGGCCTCACTTAATGATAGTTGGCCATTCTGCTAGGCCATTGCTTGCTCTTGCATTAGTGTACTCTTGCTTGAGTGATAGATGTGAATTTTAACCTGAGCTTTCTGGAGATTTAAAGCTATCACTCCCAGGAGTAACTCTAAATGTGGGGCTAGCCAACATCACAGAAGGGCAAGGCTGGAAGGGCAGAGATGGATACACTATGGCTCAGCAGATATTTAGTTATAGAGCACCTACTCTGGGCCAGGAGTGGGATGTATAATAGTGATTTTTGGGGGGGGGTCTTTTTCTTTTGGACCACACCAGTGGCATATGGAAGTTCCCAGGCTAGGGGATGAATCATAGCCATAGCTGCCAGCATATGCCACAGCCACGGCAATGCCAGATCTTGACCTACACCGAAGCTTTGCAACAATGCCCGATCCTTAACCTGCTGAGTGAGGTCAGGGATCGGAATCCTTATGGATACTAGTTGGGTTCTTAACCCACTGAGCCACAATGGAACTCCCTAATAGTGATTTAAAAAAAGAATTATGAATAAATAAATAAAAATAGGGAATTCCTTTGTGGCCTAGTGGTTAAGGACCCTGCGTTGTTACTGCCGTGGCTCTGATTCAATCCCTGGCGTGGGAACTTCTGCAGGCATGGCCAAAGAAAGAAAAAAGAAAGACAACTAGGAGTTCCTATTGTGGCTCAGTAGAAATGAATCTGACTAGCATCCATGCGGACGCAGGTTCAATCCCTGGCCTTGCTCAGTGGGTTAAGAATCCGGCATTGCCATGAGCTGTGGCATAGGTTGCAGACCTGGCTTGGATCTTGCATTGCTGTGGCTGTGGTATAGGCTGGCAGCTGTAGATCCAATTAGAGCCCTAGCCTGGGAACTTCCATATGCCATGGGTGTGGCCCTTAAAAAAAAAAAAAAGACAACTAAACAGGAACTCATAGATCCTATGAGTCAGTGCAGGAAGTGGCTACTAGCTATTAATCAAAAAATAACCTACTTAGATGCAAAATTATAATGTGATATTTAGGAGGGAGGCACAAGTTGCTATGAAATCAGACACTGGACAGTGTTGTGGGCTAGACATTTGGGATTGGGCTGAGAACTTTCATCACTTGTGCAGTCAGACCTTTGCTTTCATGGCTGGGAAGTGTACCTTGCCTGTGTGTTAGGCTCTCTGTGTGCAAAGGAAGAAATGATCTCACAAGTCTACTCTCCCAACATGTAAAAGTCCCTAAAAGGACCACACACTTCTTATAATTTTACTTATTCCTCTATTCATTCCCTTATGCGAACATTCAACAAAACCATTTAGGGAGTCCCTTCTATGTACCTGGTACCAGCTAAATGCTATAGACACATATTCATGTCCCTTATTCTCAAAAGACATACTGCCTAGCCAGGAAGACAAACAGATGAACAAACAGCTGTAATCTACTGTAATAATGATAACACAGATAGAGATAGGTTCAACGTGCCTGCCTCTGCAGGAAGATAATCCTATAGAGAAAGGGATTCGGGTTCGACCTTGAAGGATGAGGCCGACTGCTATGCAAAGAACTAAAAAGAGATGCAAGCCCAGGAGGGAAATCCAGCCAGAGGGAACCACAGGGCAGAGACATGGGGATGTGAAGTTCCATGGCCCATTCGGGAAGTGACAAGTGAATGCCCTGTGGCCAGGATGTACAGCCCAAGCGACAAGGGTGCTGGAAGGCCGGTGCCAAGACACCCAGTTTCCATTTTTCCTGTTAACCCCTTTCCCTGCGGTTACTTGGGTGAGACCTGCAGCCATTTCTCACTGTCAAACCCAAACCAGCTTTCAAGATTTTCAAACTATGTTTAGCTAAATGCTGTTCTTTTCCTTAAATAAGCCAAACTTAAGGCATGACGGGGTGGGACCCACACCTGTGTCTCTCCTTTTGTCCCACATCCTAAGATAACATAGGGAACAAAATATGGACTGTTAAGTAAAACAGACCTGGCTTTGGAGGTTGCCTCTGCTGTTGACTTGTTCTTTGGTTAAGGCAAGTTATTTATGCTCTCTAAGCCTCAGTTTCCTCATCTGTATAACGGGGACAAAAATCTTTGCATGGTAGGATCCAGAAAAGTACCAGACACAGAGTAGGTACGCAAAACAACTTTTCTCACTGAGATCTGTCACTGGAGAGGCCACCAAGAATGGACCAACTGCTTCTCCAAAGGCAGGAGGTGGTGGCTGCCAGGTGCAGGCTGAAGAACATCAATTACCTTTTCTTTTAAAGTATCTTTAGAATGAGCCAATTCAATGGCTTTCCAGTGAGATCCCTTTACATGGAACACGGCTAAGTCTTTGATTAGCACCCAAACCTCATTTTTCACTTTTCACCGGTCCTTCCCTTTTTAACACTGGTGCTCTCGAGATGTTCTTTGTTTCTGTTGCAAAATGTGTGTGTGTGTGTGTGTATGTGTGTCTGTGTGTGTGTTGGAGGGAAGGGGGTACAAAGAGGCAGAGATGAGGTGTATTTTTAGAGCTATAGAGGAGCTGGCAGAAATGGAAAATAAGGTTTTCAAGTTCACATGTTTATGCTTTAGAAGGGATGTAGAAGGAACAGCTCAGTGGCGGTCTGTGTGTCCTGTTCAATATCTAAGAAGCTTTCTGCGACATGCCTTCCAGCATTCTGATTAAAAAGCCTTCCTGCCCGTTTCCGGCTGCCTCCCTTCCTCTCCCCCTCCCCTCAGCAGGGGCCCGGCTGTATCAGGTGGGTAGCAGAGCATCAGGACCACGCGCTTTTTGTGCAAGCCTCATGCCTGAATAAGAAACCTGCTTTCCCGGGTTCGCAGGGCCCTACAACCCGAGCAGATTAATCCCAAGAGGTGGCCGGTGCACAATTAACATTTCTGCCTCTTATTTTAATTAAGAAGGGCCAGGGGATAGGGTGTTAGCACGTCTAATGGGACCCCACGGCAGGTGCCGACTGCCGGAGGAGTTTCGGTTATTAGCACTTGTTGAAGACTTTCTAGATAATTAAATACCACATGAATCATGGCTCCAAATGGACACAGAATTTTATTTCTCATCTTGACTCCCCACCAGCAGAAGGGAAAGGGGCTCCAGGACCTGGTGGTACCTCAGCATCGGGGCAGGAGCTTATCCCGCAGCGAGCCCACGTCCAGGGATTTTGTGGAAAAGAAAAGATTCTCCCAGACATCCGCCTTCGCGGTTCTGACAGCTGAAGCTCTCTTCACAGGCACATTAACATGACCTCATTAGTTTGTGCATCTACTCTCCTAACCACATAAAACGGAGTGCAGTAGGAGCCAATCATGCTAATTACATCAGATTGGTTTGCATATTCATAAACCATTTTCTGTTTTATGGACAGCAAAAATAAACACAGTATCTCTTTAATAATTTTAAGTGGGTCACTTTCAGGACTGTATCTGTTTTAAATAAATTATCATATTGTTAAAGGCCACAGTCAAAAGCTATTTTTTGAGCCGCCTGAGAGGTGAGGGTGGGGGGCAGGGCGTGTGGAGGGGACCTGGGGAGTCAACAGGATTCACCAAGGGGTCAGTTTCCAAGGTCTCCTCTGCCAAAGGAAATCCAAACTTGAAACACCTCCCTGATTTAGGGAACAGGTGCAGTGCAGCCTCTGACTAATGACAAAACATATTCTTGTCAGAAATCAGAGAGGCGCTAAATCACAGTCTGAAGCGGTGGGAGTGACACCCAGGAACATAACCATTCCTGTGTTTTCTTGGAAGTGTGGAATTTTAGGGGCCAAGTTGGACATTTTGTCTTTTCGCAGGCGGGATGAAGAATTGGCAGAACAGTCAGAAGTAGCATCAAACCTGCAGAGACAGACATTTCCGGTGTCCCACCTGTGCCCACCCAAGGCTCCCTGTTCTGTGGCGGTCCTTCCAATCAAGGACCAGTAACCACCAACACTGAAGCCAGGTTACAGATGTCCTTTGCTTCAGGGTGAAAAAAGAAGAAAGAAAAAAGCTTTACAAAACAAAGATACACAAGATTTTTCAGAGAGAGAAAGAGGGAGTGCTTAACCTAGTTAAGAGAATAAACTGTTTTCAAGATTACCCAAAGACCTAGTTACAGGAGACAATTGATTTGGTAATTACAAACCATTCCTATTCATTCATTAAAGTAGGTCCTAAAGGACTAATATCGTCCTAATCTGATTGAGTGTGCTGTGTATTTTAAGGTAACAAGACAGCATTTCTTTATTTAAAAAGCATCCAGGGATACAAGCTGATCTATTTTGTAACCCCTGTTCAATAGAGAGGGGGTTCAGCGTTTACGTGCAGCTACATCACCATGTTTATTTCCAGCTCAAGATCTTGCTTCCTTTTCTCTTTGTTGTAAAAACTCCTGGGAGAATTAATGTGGCACTTCTTAGTGGTAGTTCAGGCTATCCCCATCTTATTGTTGTTTTTGAAATGCTGCTTCCGATGGAGTAGGCGGAGAAGCTGGGAAAGGCTCTCATTTTCTTTAATGCAGAGGTTCCCTGACTCAGAGCTTCTTGGGGACTTTCTGATCAACCTCCAAAAATGTTTGCATTTATTCACCTTCACCTTGATTCCTGACTAGGATAGTAGACTCCGAGCACAGATGGCTGCCCTGTGTTATTATCTGAACCAGAGCTGACGCTTTTGTGTGTCAGCTGCACTGATTTTGAAATACCCTATTATTTGTGCAATATACCTTGGAATTACGGTTTATAATTTCATGAAAGCCTAACATATCTGAATGTTTACAAGTTCTATCCCTTGGGGAAATATATAGTGTTCATTTCTTTTGTTTAGTCTATTTAAAGTAGGACTAGATACAAAGCAGGAGTGATTGACAAATTAATGCTCTCAGCTCCTACTCCAAAGTACTTGAATTATTAGTACAAAAAGCATGTTACAAACTGTAATAATTTTAACTCCATTTCATTGCTAAAAGCTAATAATAATGAAAACAAATGAAAATAGTAATGCAATCTAGTGCTAGCCAGAATGGAAGCAGTCATAGAGTTGGGACTCTGCAATCAGATAATTAGTTCCATTAAAACTCAGGAACGGGTGAGTCTGTTCATTTATTTGGGAATCAGTTTTGTGGGGGGAAGAAAAAGAGGAAAAAGAATAGCCCCGGTGCGATATAAATCACATTCCTTTCGACCTCCTCCCCTCCGCAGCCCAGGACTGCATTTCCAGGGTGATGCTACCCTCCCACAGCCGAGGAGAGGGAGCAGGGGAGCTAACAGGGGCACCAAGTGAGTGGAAAGTCACTGCTGATTGCAATTAGAACAAAGGAGTCTGGAAGGCTCCAGTCCCACCTGCAGACTGTCACCGCCATCTTGGGGGGAGGGGGAGAACGGTGGGCGCTCAGGGGAGCCAGAGAAGCAGAGGAGCAGAGAATACCCGGTAGCAGGAAACTTGGGGCTTTGGCCGGGGTTCTCCGGAGAAACAGAACCAAAGAGATATACATCGTTTATGCACCTATTACATTTACATATATAGCAGTATATAATTTCTAGTATGTTTTTCTAGCATATTATATACTATTTTCTAGTATCTAATAATAAATAAAATTATATATATATATATATATATATATATAGTCTTTCGAGGGCCACACTTGCAGCATAGGGACGTTCCCAGGCTAGGGGTCAAATCGGAGCTGCAGCTGCCAGCCTATACCACAGTCACACCGATGCCAGATCTATGCTATGTCTGTGACCTACACCGCAGCTCAGGGCAACACCAGATCCTTAACCCACTGAGCAAGGCCAGGGATCAAACCCATATCCTCATGGATACTGTCAGGTTGGTTACCACTGAGCCACAATGGGAACTCCCTAAATACAATACAGTCTATTTCTATTTCTATCTACCAAGAGATTTATGATTAGGAATTGGCTTACCTGAGACAGAGGCCAAGAAGTCCCAAGATCTGCAGCTGGCACACTGGAGACCCAGGGGAGCTGGTGCTCTAAGTTCTAGTCCAGTCTCAGGGACTGAGTACCAGGAAAGCCAAGGGTGTTCCAGGCTGAGGGCAGGAGGAGGCCACTGTCCCAACTCAAAGGAAGAGGCCAAATTCCCTCTGACTCAACCTTTCCATCCTCGCCAGGTCTTCATTTGATTGGCTCAGGCCCACCTATGTTCGGGAAGCCTGTCTGCTTTTCTCAGTCTAGCCATTTAGATATGCTCCCCTCCCTCACAGACACACCCACAATAATGTTCAACCTAGTGTCTGGGCAGCCGGTGGTCCAGACACATGAGATAAACCATCACACTTGGGATCCCTAGTCCGAGTTCATCTTGGTCAGGGTATCACTTATTATCTATGGATGCAGAACAAACCCTCAGCGCAGTCCCTCTTCTCCGGACTGTGAGGCTGATCCCTGCCGAGCTCACTCCTGCAGCTGTGGTGAGGGGCTGGCTGGACCATGGCCGAATGGTGGAGGATGGCTTCATCCATGTGTCTGGGGGTTCATAGACTCTCAGCTGGGAGAATGGGCTGTGGGCCTCTCATCATGCTGCGGGTACACTGGGTGTCCTTCCACAGTGGCAGGTGCAGGGCTCCAAGTGCAAACGCTTTCAAGTCTCTGCTGGCATCGCACTAGTTACTGTCCCTTTGGCCAGTGCAAGTCACATGGGCAAGTGTGACTGAGTCAGTGCAGGAAAGAACTACTCAAGGGTGTGGATACAGGGAAGTGCAGACAAATTGGAGGCGATTCTGGAACAGTTTGTCACAGGCATTACCAGGTCCCCCGGTTGCTCTTTCTGACTGAGGCACAGAGAGGTAGGTGTAGGCAGACGCACATGTTCTGCCCAGTTTTCCTTCCCAGGTTCTCAGGGATTCCGTGCCCCCAGCTCACCTACTAAAGGCTGGTATTTGCTAAGATTCTGTCTTTGGCTCCCTGTAGTGAGGGTCCTGTTGGGACCCTAACCTGCACACCCAACCGGGAAACTCTAGAACCTCAGAGCAGTTACTAGAGTGTAACATGCACCTGAGCTTCAAGGTCCTTTGAAGGGGACACCCTGAAATACAATGTGGTCCAGCTCCCTTGAGAAACAAACCCCTTCTAAACCTCACAGCAGAACGAAAGGATCAGAGATGTCTTAGGAGTTCTAAAAGGAGCTGTCCTCATCTGACAATTAAATTATTGTTAATCATTTAAGGACTTAAAATAGTGTCAGGTCAGGTCACCCATGCCCAGAAGCTCTACCCTGTTTCTCACCACAGCTGGACCTCACCTTGATGAAAATACTGCACGAAGGGCAGCCTCCATGGTACAAAGAGAAAAATCACTCTGGCTGTTTAGGGAGGAGCTGAAGCCATCTCAGGGGCAAGGATGGAGTGGAAGGATTTTGAGGTCCTGCTAACTAGACCAGGAAGTGACTTTGGGTCAAAGACTGTCACCCATGCTCAGGAGTGTGGCATCTTGGGCAAGGGGAACCAGCCTGCCTCTACACTTTTGGAAGTGGCAATGAACTGAGTCTTCCCAAGATGTGGAACATCTGGGACCAGATGTCCCAGGAATCTTGCTTTACCCTTTTGGCCCCAGAAACCCTAACACAGCCTGGTGGCCCAGTTGAGCCGGGTGGGTTCCAAGACTTTGTTATAGGTACGGGGTGGGAATCCGCGCACAGCCGACAGCAGCCAAGAGGAGCCGCCCACAGTTCCTTCCTAGTGTGTTGTGCTGCTTCTGCCTTCAGAATTAAAATATTGTGCAGAAATGCAGGTTTATTGTTATCAATCCCATCTCTTGAAACTTGACAAATGTATTCTTATGCAGATAATTAAGAGATAATGTCAACCGAACAAAGCTTTGTCACTGAAATAATGGCTTCCCACTGTGAAGTTTATGCCTCAGCAAAGTCAAGGTGTTGGTTCCCAAAGTCTGAGTCCCCATCCCTTTGAACGACTGTCTGTGACATCCGTCCTCACCCCCTTACCCCCTCTCCCACCCCTGAGTCACTCTAAGAGTAGAGCCAAATTCTGGGGACACAGTCTGGGGATGAGAATTCCCTCCAGAAGACTGAGCTGGAAGAACTCTGGGCTTCCGGCACAGGCTTTTCGGCTTCCCTCTGTGGAATTCTCCTCAGGCAAAACTTCCCTCCTCACTCTGCCTTTATTTTCCCTCTTTTAACCTGCAAAGAAGAACTCCTGGCCCGGATTGCCAAGCTGAATGGGAAGTACCTGGATAACTTGTACTCTTAGCAGGATATCCACATAATGGAGTCCTTGAGTCTCATTTTTGCCCCATACAGGTTGTATTTCCAAGAGCAAAGATGCAAATGAGCCTGTGGAATAAGTTAAAATCGATTTTGAGAGCATTGGAATTGGGCTTCAATGAAAACATCTAAAGAAGCTGTGTCACGTATGTTCTCTCTCGGGCTTTTCCTTTGTGTGGTCCAATAAGAGGTTAAGTAAGCATATTATCTCCAGGGCCAGGGTAAGAAATAGCCCTGGAATTACTGCTATAATGAGGCTGGAGGGCACCTCTTCATCAGGCAGGTGTGGACATTTTACTAGAAAAGGATAAGCCATGCTCCCCCTATAGCAGGTGTCCACAGCAGTGCACGGAGAAGGGTGGGCTGGTGGGCTGCCTGGAAGATGCACCACTAAGGAGGCAGGAGGCTTAGCATCAGGTACTTCATGCACAAGAAGGCCATCTCCAAAAGGGGAAAGTCGTGGCTTCTTGCATAGATGGAAGGAATGTTGTCAAGGTTCCAAGTCCATCTGCTCCAAATCCTTCATAGCTTTTTATTTCTAAGTGTCCTTTTATTACCGAATAGAATTTCATTATCATAGGCCACGAGAGAAGGTGAAAACTCCAGTTTCTGCTCTGATGTTCTGGGTTTGGTTTGTTTTTTTAAAGCAGAACCTGACACCAGGCATGAAAAGAGGAAGGCACAGGGCTGGATTGAGACCTCATGCTAGTCCCTGCCTGCCCCTCACTCCCTATGTGGCCTTGGGAGACATTTGAACCAGGCCTTAAAAAAGGAGGGGGTTTCTAAACTATTCCCCCATTCCACATTTCATTATCCTGATACTTAAGATTAGAGATGATTGTCTAGCAGAACAGTGTTATTGATCACATGCTTGAAATATGTTTTTAGAATTATATCAAAATGTACTTTTCCTTAAATTTACATTTCTCCCCACACTTGTCATGTGTATTTGAGTAATCATTGGAAAGGAAGCCATAATTCCTCAAAGCTGATTACTAGAAAAGATCTCTTTCTGTCAAGAGAATCAGTGGAGATTGCTCTTGATTTCTTAGCTTTCCCTCATTTTTCTCTTAATTTAAGGGGAAGAGGAGGAATGGAAATCAATGATGCGGGTTGAGACTAACTTATGCCTCTATTACAAAGCTTAATGTGGTAACATTAATTTTGGAGAGCAGAGGTTGTAGCATGTTTTTGAACACGGAACTTAACCGGGGTGAGTCCTTAGAATAATTATATTTAGAAAAAGACATTTGGGGGAATGTCAACTGTAGGCACACTTGTCACATGTAGGCATCACTGAGAATTATTTTTTAGGTTTTTATTTTGTGGCAGGAAGGATGGGGGCAATAAGAAGGTTTGGGTTTTTCAGGACTTCAAAGAATCATTCACGTACTTTTAAGTTGGCTTCTTCTATGTTGCAGAAAGAGGTATATCTTCTGGAGATAGAAGACATATGCAAAGAAACAGTTCAACTGAAACTGGACAGTGGGGGAGTTCCCACGGTGGCACAGTGGGTTAAGGATCCGTTGTTGCCACAGCTGTGGCATAGGTCAAAGCCACAGATCGAATTCGATCCCTGGCCTGGGAACTTCCATATGCCATGGGTGCAGCCAACAAAAAAAATTAGGTGGTAGAAGTTGGAAAGAACCATGACATTCCACATAATAAAATGGGAGAAAGGGGATGCTCCTGGGAGATAAAGGATAGAGAAGAGAAGGGGAGGGGACCAGGGAAGGGGGAGGAGGGGAAGGGACAAAGGAATTAAATGGGAGCCCATTAAGAAAAAGATTTCTAGGGAGTTTCCATTGTGGCTCAGCAGTAACAAACCCCTGCTAGTATCCATGAGGATTCAAGTTTGATTCCTGGCTTCACTCTATGGGTTAAGGATCTGGTGCTGCTGTGAGCTATGATGTAGGTCACAGATGAGGCTTGGATAATGCATTGCTGTGGCTGTGGCTGTGGCTGTGGCTGTGGCTGGCAGCTGCAGCTCCGATTCGACCCCTAGCCTGGAAACTTCCATATGCTTCAAGTGCAGCCCTAAAAAGCAAAAAAAAAAAAAAAAAATTCTAATAATGAATTAGAATTTGTTAGCTTTGTAGGAATGTAAACCCATTCCAACTACCTGGCCTTCTGTCCAAGTTCTGGTTCTCTGCATGGAGAGCATCATCTTATTTCCTATCATCTAGAACCAACCTTATCCCACCACCATGCATTCCACCCAGAAGCATAACAGTCTTTCCTTTTGCCCCGTCCTTCTTGTGCTTGGGACTTGGAGAGCAAAAGTGATGGACAGAGGACTATCCCAGTATTCCTAGATCAAATGACCAGTTTAATCTACCCCCTTGGCACTTAATATGAACAATATCATATGTGACTTATACGAAAGCTACAAAGCACTTCATCAGTTGTCATAACAATCCCACAAGAGATATGTTATTATCTGCATTTTACAGATAAGGATCCCAAGGTTGTAACAGTTGATGGCTCTGGGCAGTAACTATTTGCAAGGCATTGTGCTATGTGCCATAAACAAGATATTTCAATTCTCATTATCCACATGACAGGGTACTACTCTTCCCCACCCCCTGCACCTGTGGCTTGCGGAAGTTCCAGGGCCAGGGATGAAACCTGCACCAAAGCAGTGGCCTGAGCCGCAGCAAGACAACGCTGGATCCTTAACCCACTAAGCCACACAGGAATTCCAACAGAGTACTACTGTTATCCCCTTCACAAATGAGGAAACTGAGGCTAATCGTGGGCATAGATCTTGTTCAAGTTCATGCAGCTAGTAAGTGATGAAGCTGGGATGCTAACCTGAGCACAGAGTCCAGAGCCCACCAGGCTGTTTCTTCATTTACATGAAGAGAATCACTCAAGGTCACAAGAATCGAACAATAGGATGGAAACCAGAGGTCAAAATATGACATCATTGTTTGTTGCCCACAGATATTTTATCCATTGGCATTGCCTTTTAATAAACATTTCTTTCTAATGAACAGTCCCTTATTCCTTTGGGTTGGAAGGACAATAAAGGCTTATAATCAATCAAGCAATAAAAAAATTGCATAGACTTAGTATTAATTCTAGGGGCAGATTGACATGCTATATGGAATTCCATATGTAACTTTACGTGCTGCAAATTTACAGATTAAGTAGGGATGGTCTGAGAATATGATTATTATAAGGGTAACTCAGGGGAAAGATCCCGTCCTCAGAACCAGGGTTTTGATCTCAGCTTCAACACTATGACAAAGACTCCTGGAGCAAACTTTAGGCAGGCTTCTCGAGCGCTCTTCTAATTTAAGGTCTTGACCTTGCCTTTCCCAGTCTGTCCCTGCACTGCTAAGTTTTAGCAAAAATCCTGCTAAGTCAGTTTGGAGAGAATCCCCCACCTTTGGTATCTGATCAAGTTCTTTATCCCCCACCTTTTTTCTTTTTCTTTTTGTCTTTTTAGGGCTGCACCGGTGGTACATGGACGTTACCAGGCTAGGAGTCACATCAGAGCTACAACTGCCCGCCTACACCACAGCCACAGCAATGCAGAATCCGAGGCATGTCTATGACCCACACCGCAGTTCATGGCAATGCCGGATCCTTTAACCAACGGAGCGAGGCCAGGGATTGAACCCGTGTCCTCATAGATACTAATAGGGTTCCTTACCACTGAGCCACAAGACGGGAATTCCTATCCCTCACCTTTGATGTTGAAGTCCTCAGTCTGTCTTTAGCAAGAATCCCCCCTCCCCTTGAATCACCTCTTAGTAATTTCTCATCCACTGATCCCTCGGAGAGTTTTAAATGCTCAGCTATCTTTGCTGAGTTTGGAATTGAGCCCGATCTCTCTCTCCTATTGTGGTAATCCTGAATAAAGTTTTAAATAAGCGCCAAAATGATTTTTCCTTTAACACTTGATACTGTGTGACCAGGCATCACTCATTCTTAGCGTCCGCCTCCCCAACTCGCCTCCCAGGACAGAACTTCCCTAAAAGACTCCAAACAAACATCTCTCCTGATGGAGAAAACTCTGTATATTTAACAAATCGTTTGACTTTTTTGCCCTTCGTTTTTTCCCCTCTAAAATAGGGTGTATAATTCCTGTTGGGACCCCTCCCAGTGCCTCAGGGAGAAGCAAATGGGATAAGAAATAGAAGTATTGTGTGCAAACTGTCAAACATTGAGCAAACCTATGTACTATCTTCAATAAAACTAACAAGAGCCACAGATTTACGCTGTGCTCGGTTGAGGGCCTTCCCCAGGCTGTGCGGGAGGGTTCCAGAAAGGATCTGGCAAAATAGGAACTAGGTGAACTGTGCCAAAACACCAAACTCCACACAGGATGCTTGGAAAGCTCCTGTACCCTCTTCATGTGCGAATTGTTGCAGTTCCCAAATCAAGAAGGATTTCACTGCCTCCAAAAGCGAGGTGTGATTTTGCACATTTTCCACACGGCTTCTGACTGCAGGCACCATGCAGGCTGCTGAGTGGGTGGGTGTGCCTGTGTGTGTGTGTGTGCGTGTGTGTGTTTGTACTTGGAGAGAGTGTCTGTGAAATCTAAAGGGCCATATTCTACACAACAGCCAGCGCCGGTTGGGGAACCCCATTCTGTATTGACACACTGGATGTGGTACCAGATAGCATTCTGGAATTAACATGTGAATTTGTTTGGGGTAGGTTAGGAGAGAAGTTTGCTAGCTTTCTAAGATTTCAGGAACAGTAGCCAAGCATAAGATTGCTGGAATCACCATTTACATTAGCTTGGCCAGGGCACAATCACCTAGCCAGGAAGCATTTTTGAGAAAGTTGCTTTAAGAATCATAATATTGGAGTTCCCACTGTGGCTCAGTGGGTTAAGAACCTGACATAGTCTCCATGAGGATGCAGGTTCGCTCCCTGGCCTCACTCAGTGGGTTAAGGGTCTAGTGTTGCTGCAGGCTGTGGCACAGATGCGGCTCGGATCCGGTGTTGCTGTGGCTGTGGCATAGGCCTGTGGCTGCAGCTCCTCAGATTCAACTCCTACCTGGGAACTTTCACATGGCTTCAGCTGTGCCCATAATAAATAAATAAATAAACAAACAAATAAATGATAGTAACATTTGAGTCCATTGGGTTTATTACTATAGTAATAATTAGTAGTAATATTGTAAGTGTGTTTTGGCAACTGTTTTATCTTACTCAGTAAAGCTTTTACAAATAAGACTAATTTAAGAATCCGAGATAAGGAGACGAGGTGATTTGTCCCTGCTTCTTTCTTTGCCTTTCGTGTCTCGACTTGTTCACTCTCTTTTTTCCCCAAAATATACTTGATTTCAGATTCTTTCTTTAGGTTAAAGGGCCCAAACCGTATCTGAGTACTAAACTGGGACAAGGCTGTGGAGCATCAGCTAATTCAACTATTCCTAAGTATGTTCAAAAACTAGAAGAGTGAGCCATAGAAACGGGTTTGTGAGCCAAGACTTTGGATGGAAAAGGAAAGTGATACACTGGTGCTGGGCCACAAGCCCCCAGATGCTGGGAACAAGGCCCACAATTAGCCCCACAGGCATCGTGGGGGAGTGGCAAGACAGTCCCCCTAGTTTTGTCGCTGCTTTTGTGATTTCTTTGTGTCCAAGCTGAGGACCCTGGGAAACACTAGTTACACATCTCCCGGCAGAGGCTGCTGAGGTGGGCTTTAGAGATGCTAATTGTGTAATGGATTGACAGGCAGTAGGACAATAAACCCTGGAACTGTGAATGAACCGGGCTTGAGCTGAGGCTGGAGGGCCTCAGGGATGGAGGAATTGTAGGTTTCTCTCTAGTTTTACAGAAGGGTTCCACGTTTCCCAGCTACCATGCGAATATCTGCAGGGAGAACTCGGCAAATCAGAACTAAATAATTCAGACTTCTAAAAACTGGGGGGTCCCTGGATGAGCTTCTAGAGGTGCCTGAAATGAAATCCGTGTTTCATGTATGGGTGACTTTTTCTGGAGAGAAGACTATCACTGTAGTTAGATTGTCAAAGTCATTTGGGACCCGGGAATGTTTTTAAAAACACAGGACTCCATGTCTCCAGGGAGTGAACTCTCTGGGAAGGAACAGGTCTGAACTGAAATTCGGATGCGTGCGAGACCATTCAACACTCCACTCAGTCTGCACCCCCACCCCATGCCCCCAGTCTCCTACTGGCCAGATTCACTGTCACCTTTTTAGTGCTTAAGTCATTTGACACCTTGACGACTCTTCTCTGGAAACCCCCTCTCTCCTCCGTCTCAGTGACACTAAGCTTCTAGATTTCTTTTTGCTTCTCTGATTTTCTGGGATCATCTCTTAAATGTCAGCCCCCTCCTCTGTTCCCTCTCCTGATCCGATTCACATGCTCTGAGAGACCCTATCCTCAATTCCATTCCATTAAGATTCCATATCACAGCATCCACAACTTTCCCTGGCCTTTGGCCTTTCTATCCTGTCCCATCCAGCCAAGCGTTTAATATTAGTAAAATTTATTATATTTTTTCATTTTTATTATTATTTAATTTTTTTTTTTTTTTAGGGCTGCACCTGAAGCATATGGAGTTTGCCAGGCAAGGGGTCAAATCAGAGCTGCAGCTGCCAGCCTACACCACAGCCGCAGCAACGTCAGATCCGAGCTGCATCTGCGACCCACACCACAGCTCATGGCAATGCGGGATCCTTAACCCACTGAGCGAGGCCAGGAATCAAACCCATGTCCTCATGGATACTAGTCAGGCTTGTTACCACTGAATCACAGCAGGAACTCCCTTAAATGCTTTTTATGTATAGGAACTGAAGCCAGTTTTCAGCTCAGATGCTTGTTGGGGGAGGGAGCAGAAATGACAAGTGGGTCACTCACCCTTGATGGGGATCCTGGGAAGGAAAGTAGATGAGGAACAGATAACATTGCCCAGGTGTTAACATTTCATTCATATTTCATTATTTACAGGATATAATACTGATACACGCCATTCATAATAACAGCAACAGCAACAATAGCTGACTTCCCTGAAGAGCTTTCCATGAGCCAGGCAGGGTTCTGTGCATTTCTTATATATTATATGTTATGACAATCCTATGCAAAGATCCTGTTATTATCCCCACTTTACAGCTGAGAAAATTGAGGCAGAGAGAGTGAGTGTTCCTGTCTTGGTTGGCAAGTTTTCTTCTTTTTCCATCACTCATGCAATTTCCTAGGTTTGTTGTGTGCACAGCATGTAGCATACTCGAACATGTCACACTGACCTGCAGCTGACAATGCTGAAATCCTCCCAAAACGTCTGTCCCTAAAGCCCTCACAGCATCTCTGTGAGGCTGGGTATTTTAGTTCCACTGAATGGTTGAGAAAATCAAGGCTCAGAGGAGTCTTGTCCATCACAGAGCTTTGAAGTGATAAGCGCTGAAACTCCAACAAGAATCTCCAAACTCCCAGCTCCTCCTCCTAACTCATCACACGTCTCCAAATGAGGACAGGGTCCCAGGGGTGCACAGTCATTTTCAACGTCCTGCACATCTGTATTTCCTCCTTTTCTAAGATAGTAGGACAGGTACCTTGGCTCTGTTGTCATAAGTGTTAAGAGCAGTGAGATTGGGCCTAAGACATAGGTGTTCTAGCTTCATACCCAGGGATTTCCAAAGACCCTTTGACTTATGCCAGCACCAGCAAGGAAGAGTGTGGCACTAGGTATATCCAGAGTCTCTGCCGGGGCATGGGACCAGTGTAAGTGCTGAGAGATGCTGAGCTTTGCCCTTCGAGCACTCCATCATCCAGTCCTCAGACCTGCTTCCCCTTATGCCCTGGTGCCCTGGGCTGGCCTGGCCTTCCCTAAATCCTCTAGGAAATCGCCACATGGAGCACAGGGATGGCTTGAGAGTCATAGAGAGGGCCTTGAGACCTGCCCCTCAAGTTCCTCTTTCATTCCCGACCTTCTGTGAACATGGAAAAGTAGTTTACTGTTCTTGTGCGTTACATTTCTCAGAGCTGAGACAAAGCTCATAACCTGCCTTTCTCACAGGGCTGTCAGGAGGCTCAAATGGGATAAAATATTCATTTGTTTACTCATCGACTCATTCATTCATTCAACAGACAGGCATTGTCCACTAGGGGCCAGGCACTGTTAGAGGCTGAGGGTACAGTCCCATCTTTATGGAGCCTCTGTTCCAGCTTCTATTCTGGAGGGGGCTACAGTTGACAAGCACACAGAGAAGAGAAAATAAAGTGGGATATGGGGATACAATGTGACAGGGGTGCTATTTTATAAAGCGTGGTCTGAGAAGACTTCTGTGAGGTTACACCTGAGCAAAGTAAGGTGAGGGAGCCAGCCTTGTGACTAAGGTGAGAACCATCCCAGCCACAGAAGAGCACGTGCAAAGGCCCTGAGGTAGGACCATGCTTGGGTTCTAGGACCCCCAGGAAGCCAGCATAGCCTGACTGGAATGAAGGAAGGTGGGAATGGTAGGGGATGCAGTCAGAAAGAAAGCCTGGGGCCTGATCCTATAAACCCTAATAGCTCAGGGGATTATCTTCATGTAGGAATGATCTGAAGCCCATGCCACCCTTGGAACACTGGGTTCCTGCCACTCAGACCAGCCCAGTCTAGAGTTCAGAAAACTATGGTCAAAGAGGGATGGGACCCTTGGGGTGACTTGGAAATGTAGGTCAAGACCCCGGATGCATCCACAGCAACTAATCACACAGAGAAGTGGGGCCCAGGACAAAGTTGGAAAGTTCAGGGGCTTGGCTTAGGAATCTAGGGGGTGACCCATGGCCTGGAAGCAGTCTTAAACCAGGTCCAGCTCCTGTGGCCCCAAGCCAGTCACCGGAATAGGCCTGCCCTGGGAAACCCAGAGCCCTTCTCTAGCAGGGCTGTGACTGGGATCTAGGGAGGCTGCCCACCCCAGGTGTGATTGCAGAGCCACAAAGTGAGTGGAAGAATCTCTTCTTGGAATTTCAAGGCTCCATCTGGCCCAATCTGATGAAAGAAATCAAAGGTACATGTATGTGATGCAGGGAGGTCCCTGCTCAGGATCACTCTGCTCCGGGAATTCTGGCCTGAGCCCTGTGCTTCTGACTCAACACCGCTGGCCTCCCGGTATGTGCTGGCTTTCCAGGGAGGCTTGCTTGTACCTGCCCAATTCTCCCTTCTTAGAGAGTTCAGCAGACCTAGAAATCATATTCCCCATTCCCTTCTGGAGAGCCATGGAGACACAGATGCTCCAGGTAGGCTCCTAGGGTGGCTACAGTGGCCAGCTCATCCTGGTGAACTGCTGGCAGAAAGGCTGAAAGGAGCTTCAGGAAAGTGGCTGATGAGCATTCTGGAGTCCTATGTAATACATAGAGCTTCCTGCTCCTGCTAGAGAAATCATATTGTCTGTGGCACTTTACAACTTGCAGAACTTCTCACATGCATTAAAAAACAAACATACAAACAAACAAACAAAAAAACATAGAGTTCCCATTGCCGTTCAGCGGAAACGAATCTGACTAGTATCCATGAGGATGCAGGTTCCATCCCTGGCCTTGCTCAGTGGATTGAGGATCCGTCGTTGCTGTGAGCTGTGCTGTAGGTCTTGGATCTGGCGTTGCTGTGGCTGTGGTGTAGGCTGACAGGTACAGCTTCGATTGGACCCACTAGCCTGGGAACTTCCATATGCCATGGGTGTGGCCCTAAAATAAAAAAGACAAAAAACCCCCAACAGTAACTGAGGCGTAATTCACATACCATAAAATTCATCCTTTTTAAGTGTACAATCCAGTGTTTTTTAGTATAGTCTCAAGGCTGTGCATCCATCGCTTCTAATTCTAGAATATTCTCCCCACCCTAAAAAGAAACTCTGTATCTTTCACAGTCACTACTCATTTACCCTTTCCCCAGCCCCTGGCAACCTCACTAATCTGCTTTATGCCTCTATGGATTTGCCTATTTTGGACATTTTGTATTAATAGAAGCGTATAATATATGGCCTTTTGTGTCTTGCTCATGACATGTACAGTACTTCATTCCTTCTTATGACTAAATAATGTTCCAGTGTATGGACATACCACACTGTGCTTATCCATTTGTCAGCTGATGGACATTTGGGTTATTTACACTTTTTGGCTATCATGAATAATGCTGCTGTGAAAGTCTATATCCAAGTTTCTATGAGGACATATGTTTCCAATTCTCTGGAGTGCAATTGCTAGATCATATGGTAACCCTATGTTTAACTTTTTGGGGACATGCCAAACTGTTTTCCATAATGGCTGCACCATTTTACACTTCCATTGGCAATCTACAAGTGTTCCAATTTCTCCATATCCTTGCCAATACTTTTCATTGTCTGTCTTTTTGATTCTTGCCATGTTGGTGGGTGTAAAGTGGTATCTCACTGTGATTTTGACTTGAATTTCATTAATGACTAATGATGTTGAGCATCTTTTCATTTGCTTATTGGTCATTTGTATATTTTCTTTAGCAAAATGTCTATTTAAATCCTTTGTTCCTTTTTAAATTTAGTTTTTTGTCTTTTTATTGTTGAGTTCTATGATCTAGACACTAGACCTTTATTAGGTATATGATACGTAAATCGTTGCACTCATTCTGTGGGTTGCCTTTTTACTTTCTTTCTTTTATTTTTTTGGCCATACCTGTGCATGCAGAAGTTCTGAGGCCAGGGATCAAATCCACGCCATAACATAGACCCAAACCACAACAGTGACAATGCTGGATACTTAACCCATTGACCTACCAGGGAACTCCAACACTTTTATGTTTTTGATACCATCCTTTGAAGCATAAAAACGTTAAATTTTGATTAAGTCCAATTTATCTATTTTTTTCTTTTGTTGCCTGTGTTTTTTTGGTGTCATATCTAAGAAGCCACTGCCTAAACTATGGTCTTAAAGATTTATACCTAAGCTTTCTTCCAAGAGTTTTATAGTCTTAGCTCTTATATGTCTGCTTGGTCTATTTTGAGGTAATTTTTGTATATGGTGTGAGGTAGGGAATCAAATTAATTGAATTAATTCTTTTGCATGAGATACCCAGTTGTTCTACCATCCTTTGTTGAAAAGACTATCCTTTGCCTACTGAATTATCTTGATACCCTTGTCAAAACCAACTCATGAGCATTTTTTAAGGTGTTGGATCATCACTTAATTGTGAATTAACTTTTGGGGTCAAAATTATCCTATGACTTTGTATACCCAGAATACAGCACAGGCCCTGGCACAGAGTAGCTGAATGTAAGTGTTGACTTTAGCCAAACTGAGTAAACTTGGTAGATAGGTATATTCAGTTATGATTTGAGTCCTTCTGTATCCACAGAACCCATGAGACAGAGTAAAGTGATTGTTCTCTCTGGTTCCTGCTCTGTAACTGACCCTGCTGAGCATCACCATTTCTACCAACCACATTTCTGATTTATCATGCAGTTGTGATTCTGTGTCTGCCTTCTGGGAACTCAGCAAGCTGGCAAGACTTAGCTCCTTCTTTAGACCTGAGGAATTTGCTCTGACACTCTGATCCACATCCTTGGTGAGGATGCACAGTGCTGCAGGCTGGTGTGTACATCTCTCTGCAGGTTACGGGGGTGGCCTTTTATGTTCAACCTTGTATGTACACGGGTGCTTTCCAGCATTCCCAGACCCTGTCTTGACAATGCAATGTGATGACATTAAAGATAGGCTTGCAAAGTGAAACACATTGAAACTCCCACTCCCCAAAACAAGTGGTACCATTCTTCCAGTGGCCCTTTCTAGTCCTTTGCTGCATGCAGACATGTTTTTTCTCTTTGAAGGTAGAATGCAAATATGATTTTTTTTTTGTCTTTTGTCTTTTTAGGGCTGCACCCCATGGCATATGGAGGTTCCCAGGCTAGGGGTGGAATCAGAACTACAGCTGCCCACCTACACCATAGCCACAGCAACACCAGATCCGAGCTGCGTCTACCACCTACACCACAGCTCCCAGCAATGCTGGATCCTTAACCCACTGAGTGAGGCCAGGGATTGAACCTGCAACCTCATGGTTCCTAGTCGGATTTGTTTCCGCTGCGCCACGATGGGAACTCCTCTGAAAATATGATTTCATGCTCTGATTTTTTACTTTCTTTTCACAATATTTTCCATTTCCTCACTTGGCCCTCATGTCACACATTTATAAGACTTTATTGGGTCAATAGGCCAATCTCCTTTATCGACCATTTAGGCTTTTAAGAAACTTTTTTTTTTTTTCTGGCTGCACCTGCAGCATGTGGATGTTCCTAAGCCAGGGCTTAAACCTGTGCCATAGCAGTGACCAGAACTGTTGCAGTGACAACAATGGATTCCCTAACGTGCTAGGTCACATGGGAACTCTAAGAAACAAATTTTAAAATACAAGAACCACAGTTCCTATTAAAATAAACCCCGCAAGTCTTGGTGTTCAGAGGATGAATGGAGCCCAAATAACTAGAGACTGATTCAAAGAAGGACATGCATGAAAAGTCATCTGACCTCACGGTGTTTCCATGAAATATGAGATTAAGCAGTTTGCTCATGTGACTTAAACTCTTCCTACTCTTAGTAACGAAATCAGGGGCATTGGTAATTAAAGATAGCCTGTTGTGAAAATCTGAGCTGCATGGAAAAAGATGAAGGTAGGAAATTAGAGGAGGAAAAGAACACAGGCAAGCAAGGAGCCATCCCCACGGTGAGGGGAACATTGCCAACAACTCTGCTGGGTGTCTTCAGGTGATCATTTGGTGCTTTGAAGAAAACCCTATAATGACAAGGAGGTGAATCTAGGAATAGCTGGCATCCAGGCTCATCAACTGAGCACTGGACCAGGTCCTGGAGAAATCCTCTCAGAAGAAAAAATACACCTACCCCGTTCCCAGAGATTCTTCTGGAAGCCGAAGGAGTGGAGTGAGAACACACGCAGAAAGATGCAGTGGGCCTGCCAGAGAAACTCATTTGGCCGTGGCCATGTTCCATTGACTTTCTTTACCCAGCTAATGTCCCCACATCCAGCTAAACTCTCTCCCAGCTAGGTCTGCAGGGAGCTGGGAGGGCTGGGGACCAACCATTGTGCCCCAGGCAATTAAACAAGAATGCTGGGTTCTGACAGTTCCACTGTGAAAGTTTTCAAATAGTGTTTGGAATGTTTACATAATTGTTCAAAAGAGGCTTTTTCAATGTACCTGTTTACACTCTTTACTTTTGGAAATTCTTTCAGCAATCAGGCCCTGGAGGGCTCTCAGCCTGTACTTGCCACCCTTGATTGCCGAGGGGGGAATGAAAGGCCTGTCAGTGAATCGCTGGGAAAACATTCCCAAACAAACGCCCTCTAATGAGGGGGTGCTGAGAGCAGAGGGGGAGAGCTGGGGGCCAGGGAGCAGGGAAGGTCGGGGGTTTTGTTGTGAACAGTTTGGTGAAGGGAGCGCCAGACACCCTGCCTTTGTGTGCAAATTTCCCACCAGGGCCAAGCGACTTTCCACAATTTAATTAAGTGCCTTTAGAGTCCCGGAGTTGGCCTAACAAGCTACTCTTCATGAATGAAAGATTTGTCCTCAGCAGTGGGGGCCCCCCGGCTGGAAACAAAGTGGGCAGCAGTTATGGCTGGCTCCGGTCGAGTTAACTGCTCACACAGCCGCCCAGCCGGGAAGAGCGGCTGGGGAAGGCTGCGCACGAGGGCTGGCGCGGTCCTTCTGGGATGTATCTCACCTAGCTCGCAGCAAATATGCCATCCATATGCCCAGGATCACAACCGAATCAGCTCCATCAGGCCTGGCAAAGAGGCATTTAAATTGCTAATATTGTACTGGAGAGCAGCGACAGCCCTGCCAAGGATCAGCTCTGTAGGATCCAGGAGACAAACCTGGGGTGGGGGTGGGGGGCAGTTCAGCAGGAGCCCCGTTGAGAAATGCTAAGTTAGCTGTTAGGAGGCAGGAGAAGTGGGGATCCTTAGGAGAGAGACATCAAGAGAAACCAAGGCAGGAATGGGGCTTTGGAGCTGCTAGGCTGCCTCTGGGCCGTTTCTCCTCCGTTATTTCTGATAAGGGGCCAGCTGGAGTTTCCATCAAGTCTACTCTATAGGGAGGGAAATGCATCTCCCTCACCTTAGAACAAGACAGGTTTTCTAGAATGACGCCCCCATTCCACCCCCCAAAAAATTGGATTTCTGGCTGGTTAGAAAAGGGGCAGCCAGGTGTATCTGTAGAGTATTCCCTCAGCAGTGGATGTTGAGTATCCTTGCCTTTGGCTGTGGTCTAGGGAGTAAGCTGGGGATCTGGGGTCTTTGGCAGCCACTTTCCAGTGGAGGGTTCACTGAGTGTTTTTCTCTGACTGTATTTTTAGAAAAAATTATGATGACAGTTGTTAGGTCTCAGGCAGGCAGGCAGCACATTCCATTACAAAGTTAGCATGAAATCAATATGTAAATAACCCTTTCTAACTGGCAGCTATTTTTGAAGGCAGAATGCACCTGATGTTGCAGGTTTGTTCCAGTTCACTCTAAATACCTCTCTGTCCTCTGGGTCTGTGAATCTGCTCACATTCAGAAGATCCGTTCCTCCTTTTCATCTGATCTTTGCATCATGCCAGAGAGTGCTAATGCCACCCTCAGCCTCGTCCTCGAACCTCCTCCATCATTTAAAAATCAGATTGACAAGACCTGCTGCAGGCTGGGAGTGTTAGTTCCTTGTAGGCATGGTCATTTTTCAAACACATGACTGCTCCAGTAACAGAAGGGTTGGCAGAAACCTTGGCTGTCCATGGAAGGAATTGGAGGAGGGAGAAACCCTGAGAGGCTGAGATCAGGGTTGAATCAGAAATTCAGTCACTGCCAAAACACACAGTAGTCATTACCAGGACATAAAAGGTCAGAGGATCCCAGCCCTTGGTTAAAACTAGCTGCAGCTCTATGGGAAAAAAAGGGTGTTAAGCTACTCCAGAGTGAGCAGGGTCTCTGACTAGTCCTTCCTCCATACTGACTTGTTTTTACAGTTTGATTTTTAACTAGCCACGCTAGTTGCCTCTCTATGAAAAACAGAAATGCTTCTAGAATGTTCTGTACTAGGCATGGATCATGCCAGAAAGCCCAGTGTGGCATGTGACATGTGTGTATGTTTGTGTTTAGTTTCTGGGTGTGGGATATATCTTTTTTTGGTAGTTTCTAGGTTTTTTTGGTGGTTGGTTGTTCAGCAGTTAGTTGTCATCTTGATATTGTCATGAGAGGAAATGAACTTGAGTCCTTTTACTCCGCCATCTTGTCTCTACCCTGTTTTCTGAATTCAAGGGGGGTGAAGAAGTTCAAGCTGGGACCTGATAATAACAAGGATTGATACACTTTATTGAGCACCATATGTCATATGTCACTTACCATTCTGTGAGTTTTTATGTGCTTGAACATTTCTAAAGTCTTTTCTTAAATTTTTAAATTATAGTTGATTTACAATGTTCTGTCAATTTCTGCTGCATAGCAAAGTGACCCAGTCACTTTGGGTATATATACATTCTTTCTTTCACACTGTCCTCCATCACGTTCCATCAAAGTGATTAGATACAATTTCCTGTGCTATCCAGCGGGATCTCATTGCTTATCCATTCCAAATGCAATAGTTGGCATCTACTAATCCCAGACTCCCCAGTCTATGCTCCTGCCCTTTGGCAACCACAAGTCTGTTCTCCATGTCCATGAGTTTATTTCTTTTCTTTAGACAGGTTCATTTGTGCCACATATTAGATTCCAGATATAAGTGATATCACAAGGTATTTGTCTTTCTCTTTCTAACTACTTCACTTAGTGTGAGAGTCTCTAGTTCCATCCATTCTGCTGCAAATAGCATTATTTTGTTCTTTTTTATGGCTGAGTAGTATTCTATTTTGTACATGCACCACATCTTCTTAATCCATTCGTCTGTAAATGGACATTCAGGTTGTTTCCATGTCTTGGCTATTGTGAATAGGTGCTGCTCTGAACACAGGGGTGCATGTATCATTTCTTTTTTTTTAATATAATGATTTTTATTTTTTCCATTATATCTGGTTTACAGTGTTCTGTCAATTTTCTACTGCCCAGCAAGTGACCCAGTCACACATACATGTATACATTGTTTTTTCTCACATTATCATGCTCCATCACAAGTGACCAGCATAGTTCCCAGTGCTATACAGCAGGATCCCATTGCTTATCCATTCCAAAGGCAATAGTTTGCATCTATTAACCCCAGATTCCCAGTACATCCCACTCCCTCCCCCTCCCCCTTGGCAACCACAAATCTGTTCTCCATATCCATGATTTTCTTTTCTGTGGAAAGGTTCATTTGTGCCATATATTAGATTCCAGATGTAAGTGTCTTTTCTTATAACTGAGCTGAACCCGCCTTCCCATGGACTTACCCCCAATGCTTCCTCTTCCATAGAACAGTCCGCAAGGCAGGTGGTATCTCTCTCTGAGACTTCTCTGCTCCAGGCTGCGTCTTGCTGTTCTTGGATTATCACAGTCCCCTCCCCAAGGAGACTCCATGACGCCCATTTGCTGCCTCCATGTTCTTGCCGTTTGGTGAATCTCTCGAAGGAATCAAGGTCAGCCATTTCTTTTGAAACTTTTTAGTGTGTGTCTAAATGCAATAGGAGTATTTCCTGGCTGGGAAAGATGCATTGGGTGTAGGGCTTTAAATTTCCTAGTGCACAGAGCTCTGTGTTTTTTCCAATAAAGGTTATTACAAACTATAGAGTAGATTTACCTGTGCTATACAGTACGTTCTTATTAATCATCTATTTTGTACAATAGTGTGTATATGTTATTCCTATCCTCCTAGTTCCTCCCCCCAATCATGGTTTCCCCTATGGTAACCACAAGATTGGTTTTGAAATCTGTGAGTTTGTTTCTATTTTATAAATAAGTTCTTTTGCATCATTTTTCAAAATTAGATTCTGTGTATAAGTGATATCATATATTTGTCTTTCTTTGTCTGATTTACTTCACTTAGTAGGAAAGTCTCTAGGTCCATCCATGTTGCTGCAAATGGCATTATTTTATTCTTTTTTATGACTGAGTAGTATTCCTTTGTATATATGTACTACATCTTCTTTATCCATTCCTCTTTGATGGAAATTTAGGTTGCTTTTTTGTCTTGGCTATTGTGAATAGTGATGCGGTGAACATTGGTGTGCACATATCTTTTTGAATTACGGACTTTTTTCCAGATATATACCCAGGAGTGGGGTTGCTGGATCAAATAGTAGTTCTATATTTAGTTTGCTAAGGAACCTCCATACTGTCTTCCATTATGGTTGCACCGATTTACATCCCCACCAACAGTGTAGGAGGGTTCCCTTTTCTCCACACCCTCTTTAGCATTTGTTATTTGTAGTCTTATGAATGATGGCCATTCTGACTGGTGTGAGGTGGTACCTCACTGTAGTTTTGATTTGCATTTCTCTAATAATTAAATTAGTGATGTTGAGCATCTTTTCATGTGACTACTGATCATCTGTATGTCTTCTTTGAAGAAATATCTATTTAGGTCTTTGGACCATTTTTCAATTGGGTCATTTGGGTTTTTGTTATGGAGTTGTATGAGTTATTTGTATATTTTAGAGATTATGGCTTTGTTGGTTGCATCATTTGCAACTATTTTCTCCCACTCTGTAGGTTGTCTTTTAGTTTTGCTCTTATGTTTAGGTCTTTGATCCATTTTGAGTTAATTTCTGTGTAAAATGATGTAAGGTAAGGGTCCATCTTTGTTCTTTTGCATGTAGATATCAATTTTCCTAACATTATTTGTTGAAGAAACTGTTCTTTCCCATTGGTAGCCTCTTGGTATCCCTGTTGAAAATTATCTGACCATACATATGAGGATTTATTTCTGGGCTTTCTATTCTATTCCATTGCCCTATATGTCTGTCTTTGTGCTAGTACTACACTGTTTTAATTATTGTGTCTTGGTAGTCAGTTTTGAAGGCAGGATGTGTGAGACTTCCAATTTTGTTCTTCTTTTTCTAGATTATTGTGCCTATCTGGTGTCCTTTAGATTCCATATGAATTTTAAGATAAAGGAACTAATATTTATTGCATATGTATTATCTTCTAAACATTGTTAGTAATGCAAATATAGGGTAGGGAAAAAGCAACCCTTGCCCTCTAAGAGATTACAGTATTTTAAGAAAAGGTAAGATATAACAAATAAATGTGGAACAGAAGTGGATAGGTGCCTTAAGCAGGTATATATTATGAAAGGGTAGAACAGAGACAAAAAAACTAAAGGAGAATGTTCTAGCCTATTTCTTGGAGGAGGTGCCACACCCACAGCGTGTAGAAGTTCCCAGGCCAGGGACCAAACTCTCACCACAGCAGTGACAATACCAAATCCTTAACCTGATAGGCCACCAGGGAATTCTTCCAGCCTATTTTTAGAAAGAAATGTTGTGGTAATGTCTTTGATTTATTGTTTGTTAAAATCATTACAATGTTTTTACCGGATATGGAGAAATGGACCATACTAAGATAACCAAGTCTTATCTCTCAGTTCCTCCTCTCCTCTTTTATTAACCTGATGGTTCTTGGCTGTCCCTGATGACATTTAATTCATTCAACAAATATTACTATCTACTATGTGCTAGACACTGGGATACAGTGATCAAAAATAAACTCAGCTCACGGAGTGTACATCTAGTTGGGGAGACAGACGTCAAATAGTTATATATGGGAGTTTCTGTTGTGGTTCAGTGGGTTAAGAACCTGACATGGTGTCCATAAGGATGTGGGTTTGATCCCTGGCCTTGCTCAGTGGGTTAAGGATCTGGTATTGCCACAAGCTGCAATGTAGGCCACAGATGCTGCTCAGATCCAGTGTTGCTCTGGCTGTGGCATTGGCCTGCAGCTGCAGCTCTGATTCAACCCCTAGCCAAGGAACTTCTATATGCCACAGGAGCAGCCATAAAAAGGAAAAAAAATAGTTATATGTGTACACATAGTTATAATCTGATCAATGCAATGAAGAGAAATTTCAGGAAATAAGAATATATACTAGGGAGGACTGACCTGGTTGGAGAGGAAATATCAGGGAAGGCTTTCCCAAGGGAATGACATTTTGCACTGAGATGATAAAGATGAGTAGGAGTCAGCCCTGTGAAGGAGGCTTTCCAGGCAAAGGGGAACAACATGTGCTAAAACATAATGGGTAAACCAAATCTACTCTTAATATCAAAAAGAACAAATAGCCAAGCAAGCCTAGGCCTACAAATGGATCCTCTGGTTCCAAAAGTTACCCAGAACCAAGGAAAGTTGAGGATTTCACTAATCGAAGCACTCAAATGTTGTTATATGTGCGATTTAAACAGAAACATGCTGCTATTGCTGCCATTTGGACCCATGCCATTGAAAAGTTTAGTCAAAACCATCCATGGCTCCACAGCCTACTTGGCACTATGTGGGTCCATGAACTTGCTGCCAGGAAGATATGACTAGAGTGATGAGTGATGTTCAGTGTGCAGGTTCAGTCTTCCTCAGTGAGCAACAGTCGGTTGCACTCCTGGCCTTTTGCAGCTCTATGCGTATGATAGCTTGTCTCCAACAGCAGTCATTTAAACACTGAGTACATCATGAGTGGATTAAATATTCAAGGCTGCTTTATCTGTATCAGCAGAATAAAAAAAACTGCTCAAAAATAGAGCAATGGCAAAAGTCATTATGGTCATTGACTCAGTGGAATACTATACAGCAACTAAAATGATAATTTCAATGAAAATATAAAATTGGAAAAATATCTACAGCATAATAGCAAATGAAAAAAGAAACACACAGAATTGTAAATACACCAGGACTACAATGGTGTGAGAATATGCTTGCATTTGGATAAGGACTGAGAAGGTAAGGATATACATTGGGAATGGTGGTTATTTAAGAGGAGAGATGATGAGTAAGGGTTTCTTTTCATAAGATTAATGTTATTACATTTTATTTTTATTTTTAAGAAAGAGTAGTCTTTAAAAATTAACTTATTTATTTTGTTCTCTTTTGATGGCCACGCTTTCGGCATATGGAAGTTCCCAGGCTAGGGGTTGAATTGGAGCTGTAGTAGCTGGCATAGCCAGATCTGAGCTGCATCTGTGAGCTCACAGAAACACTGAATCTTTAATCCAATGAACGAGGCCAGGGATTAAACCTGCATCCTCATGGATACTAGTTGGGTTCATTACTGCTGAGCCACCATGGGAACTCCCAAGAAAGAGTGGGCTTTTTAAAATCAAAAATTTTCTTGGAAACAAAAGAATAAACACAATGAAATTTCCTATTGTGGCTCAGTAGATTAAGAACCTGACTAGTATCCATGAGGATGAGGGTTTGAACCTTGGCCTTGCTCAGTGAATTAAGGATACAGCATTGCCACAAGATGCAGCATAGTTTGCAGATGTGGCTCAGATCTGGCACTGCTATGGCTGTGGCATCGGCTGGTGGCTGCAGTTTTATTCGACCCCTAGCCTAGAAACTTCCACATGCCACAGGTGCAACCCTAAAAAGGAAAAAAACAGTAAACACAATGTCTTCGGGCTAAACCAATAGGATTTGGAGGCCCCAGTAGAAAAAAAATCTCAGTCAGTTATGTGACCAAACCATTTGGTTGAGAAAAGTCATCATAACTAGAATAATGGTAGGAATCAAATATGAAAATATGTCTTCTGGATGTCAAAAAGTGTAGTTTTAATATAGAGAGTTTTATGACTGTTTTATGGTAGGTAGTACTGATCCTATAAAATCTTGGTTATAATTTGTTTTCCTTGTATTTAAAGTTATTCTTTATATATAATTTTAGTTTTAATTGTGGTTTAAAAACATAAAATTTACTATCTTTACACATTTTTAAGTTCCTAGTGTTAAGTTACATCACACATTGTACAATGGATGTCCAGAACTTTTTCATCTTGCAAAACTGAAACTCTTTGCTTCCTAAACAATAGCTCACCATTGCCCCACCCCTGCAGCCCCTGGCTACTACTACTACTCTATTTTCTGTTTCTATGAAATTGACAACTTTAGATATGAGTACTCATACAGTATATTTGTAACTGGTTTATTTCACTTAGTATAAAGTCCTCAAAGTTCATCAATGTTGTAGCATGCGTCAGAATTCCTTTCCTTTTTAAAGCTGAATATTATTCCTTTGGATATATACCACATTTTATTTATCCACTCATCCACTGATAGACAGTTGGGTGCTCTCACCTCTTGGCTATTGTATATAATGTTGTTATGGACATAGATGTGCAGCTGTCTCTTTGACATAAAGCTATGTTATAATGCTTCGGATCCTCTTTGAGAAAGCACATAGTTCCATTTGCCTGCAGCTCACTCCTCTATGTCTAGAAATTTGGAGGCTCTGAAAATTTTCTTTAGTTAATCCCTGCCCTTCAAGAGGTGAAAGTTTGTTCTCGTTGGTGAGAGCTGATATTTAACTTCAGAGTCAGAAGTTATCTCCTACCTGGTGACCACCTATTTATAGTCATTCTTTAAGAAGTCTTTCTCAATGCTACCACCAATACCTGAAGAAGGTGCTAGTTTCTTGGAATAAATGTATGGCCTCGAAATAGCTTTATGTTTCCCAAGTGTCATTTGGGATGGTGGCTAATCTATCCTACCCTTGTCATATATTCAAATGTGATTCCACCCCTTAATAACTGGGTTTTCAGTGATTTGGGATGTGTGATAATTCAGCTGGGGCAAGACTGATATTTATTTTTATACAGTTAATAAATTAAGAGGCTTCTAAACAAAATAGTCCTATAAACAAAATTACCTCGCAGGACAACTTTGTTGTCCGCTTTCAACAGCTTAAGGGGACAAAACATATCCAAGGATATTGGCAGGGTAATTTGCATATAACTGATATTCTAATTATAGATAAGTTTGCCTACTAATTAAAGTAACATTATTAAAACTCCTCCTTAGAAATATTGCTTAACAAAGTAAAGACTTGAATTTGGAAAAATTATATTTCTTTTCCTTTGCAATTTAAATATGAAAAAGTTCCCCTTTTCTATACAAGTCCCTAGAAGAATTACAGAATGAGTTATTATAAAGTAGATCATATTTACCAATAAGAATTATGTAAATTATTTGTCCAAAAAACATTTTATTGAGCCCCTACCATGTACCAGACATTGTACAAGGCACCAAATGGAATATAACAGTGACCATGGCAGAATAATATCACTGTTCTCCTAAAGCTTACCTCTATGTGGATTAGAGAAGGACAGTTCTAGGAAAATAATAGCTTAATATATAACCTAATTTCAGTTAATGAGAAGCATTTTGGAGGCAGTAAAACAGGGTGAAGCACAAGTGGGGAGCTTCCTCCTTTAGATTAGTAGGTCAAGGGAGGTCTATTTGAAGAGGTGACATTTGAGCTGATACTGGAAATATGGAAAAGAATGAATGATGTGAAAAACTAGGTACAGAACATTCTAAGGCAAATGCTCTAGAATTGCAGAGGAAGAGCAAGACATACCACAAAAAACAGCAGGTGCAAAGACCAAGAGGGCTGGTATGGCTGGAGCACGGTAAGAAAGAAGGAGAATGGTGTGTGATGAAGTCGACATGGGCAGGGATCAGCTAAGAGACAAAGCCATGGTGAGGGAGATTTCATTCTAAATGCATTGGAAACCATTGTATGGGTTTAGGCAAGGCAACAATATAATCCATTTGTGTCTTAAAAAGATATTCTCCACAACTGGAACAAATAATCCTAGAATTTATATGGAACTACCAAAGACCCAGAATTACCAAAGCAATCCTGAGGAAAAAGAACAAAGCTGGAGGAATAACCCTCCTAGCCTCTGACAATACTGCAAAGCTATAGTAATCAAAACAGCATGGGTATTGGCACAAAAACAGACGTATAGATGAATGGAACAGAATGGAGAGCCCAGAAATAAATCCACACATCTACAGTCAACTAATTTCAACAAAGGAGGCAAGAATACACTATGGAGAAAAGATAATATCTCCAGCAAGTGGTGTTGAGAAAGCTGCACAGGTACATGTAAATCAATGAAGTTAGAACACATCCTTATATCATACACAAAAATAAACGTAAAATGGCTTAAAGACTTAAATATAACACGATACCATAAAACTCTCAGAAGAGAACATAGGCAAAACTTCCCCTCGCATAAATCACTGAAATGATTTCTTAGGTCACTCTCCCAAGGCAATAGGAATAAAAGAAAAAAGTAAACAAACGGGACCTAATCAAATTATAAGCTTTTTAACAGCAGAGAAAACCATAAACAGAACAAAAAGACAACCTATGGACTTGGAGAAAAGTGACATGACTGACAAGGGCTTAATTTCCAAATATACAAACAGCTCATACAACTCAATAATAACAACAAAAAACCCAAGCCTGTCAAAAAATGGGCAGAAGACCTAAATGGATATTTCTCCAAAGAAAACATACAGATGGCCAACAGGCACTTTAAAAGATGTTCAATGTCATTAATTATTGGAGAAATGAAAATGAAAATTACAATATGGCATCGTCTCATACCAGTCAGAATGGCCGTCATCAAAAAGTCTACAAATAATAAATACTGAAGAGGGTATGGAGAAAAGGGAACCCTCCTATACTGTTGGACAGAATATAAATTGGTTCAGTCATTATGTAAAACAGCATGGAGTTTCCTCAAAAAACTAAAAATACAGTTGCCATATGATCCAGCAATCCTACTTGTGGGCATATATCTGGAGGAAACTATAATTTGAAAAGATACATGCACCCCTATGTTCATAGCAGCACTATCTGCAATAGCCAAGACATAGAAGCAACATACATGTCTATCAATAGATGAATGGATAAAGGAGATGTGGTAGACATATACTGCAATGGAATACTATTCAGCTGTTAAAAAAGAATGAAGTAATGACATTTACAGTAACAAGGATGAACTTAGAAATTATTATACTAAGTCAGTCAGAAAGAGAATGACAAATACCATATGAGGTCACTTATATGTGGAATCTAAAATACGACACAAATGAAACTTATTTACAAAACAGAAACAGACTCACAGACATAGAAAATAAACTATGGGAGTTCCCCTTGTGGTACAGCAAAAACAAATCTGACTAGTAACCACAAGGTTGCGAGTGCAATCCCTGGCCTCACTCAGTGGGTTAAGGATCCATCATTGCCGTGAGCTGTGGTGTTGGTCAGAGATGTGGCTTGGATCCCGTGTTGCTGTGGTTGTGGAGTAGGCCAGCAGTTACAGCTCCAATTGGACCCCTAACCTGGGAACCTCCATATATTGTGGGTGTGGCCCTAAAAAAGCAAAAAAAAAAAAGAAAGAAAGAAAAACAAAACAAACAAAACAAAACAAATTTATGGTTACCAAAGGGAATAATGGGGGAGGGGTGGAGATAAATTAGGAATTTAGGATTAGCAGATAGAAACTACTATATATAATAGATAAACAAGATCCTATACTGTATAGCACAAGGAACTCTATTCAATATCTTGTAATAAACTATAACAGAAAAAATTTGAAAAAGAATGTGTGTGTAATGGAATCACTCTGCTGTATACCAGAAACTAATACAATATTGTAAATCAACTATACTTCAATAATAGAAGGAAAAAGATAATCTCAGAGCTTTGCAGAGTGAGCAGTTGAGGGGCAAGAGAAGAAGCAGATCTTGCACCTGATCCAGGACAGGTTCATGGGCTAGAGTCTGGAGCATGTGGAGACTAAGAGTAATTCTGATCTTTTTTATGTATCTTCTTTTATCCCTCTCTCTCTCTCCCTCTTCTCTGCTTCTTTCTGAGCCCAACATACCTTAGGGTGGAGGTTCTTAAGCTAGAGTTTACATCAGAATCACCTGGGGCACTACTTCTAAGAATGGTGCCCAGGATCAACAGAGGAGATTCTAGTCTTGGGAGAAGTTTGATCATGTTTGTTGGTTGGTTTCATCTACACAGGTGGTTGTGTTGGGGACTGAAAGAAGTTCCAAGTAGCAAACAGTGGTGACAGGTGGGGTGTTGTATAGAAAGAAGGGAAGGGAGGAGCAAACACACTCTTTTCCCTAAGGGACTATCAATACCATAGTGAAGATGAGACATTGAATACAATTGTTGAATGGAATTAATTATGGTACTAACTATGAAGAAATTGAGGTAAATGCTGATGGGAGGAGAGCTTCTGACAAAAGCTTCCTGGTGTTCAGAGGAGGGAGAGATCCTTGATAGTTAGGAGGAGTCAAGGCTAAATTAAGAGGATTTTAGCCCCAGAGCTTTGTGCATGAAAGGAAGCCCTTCACCCCCTCAACTGGCTGCCCAGGGCCCCACAAGCCATAGATTGGGAGAATGGGTAGAAAAAGTCCTCTGGAGAACATGGGTTTCCCAGAGGCTGCAGGAGACAGGGGAGGCTTTGAGTCAGGACTTCACTAATTCGGATACACTTTTTCTGTCTCCCACCCCTACCGTGTCTGGATGAGTGAACATGTATTCTGGCTAAGTCATCAATAAAATAGGAGCAGTTCTCTGGATTTGTGGGCAAGCTAAAAAACAAAAACTCAAATTCATCTCCCAGACAGTCATTTGCTATATTAATCTTCAGTAATACAACCCCCCAGAGTAGGTGACTTGGGGAGTTCATAGAGGATCTGAGTTCTTCTCATGGAGATTTTGTCATGTATTGAGGACAAAATACAGCTCGGGGTGGGGAAAAAAGGGGGGGCATAGAAGTGAGAATAATGGGTTTTGTCTATCTGCACTGCTTCACTCAGTTTCTTTAAACACACACACACACACACACACACACACACACATACACACTGAATGTATGAAGAGATCAACCAAGGGGTATTGCCTTATGGAAGGATTCCCTAAGGAGTTTCTTCAAATTACACAGTCTCTCTAGAGCCTTCATTATTATGAACCATTAAATGGAAAAGACAGAGTTCATATTAGGACTTTGGGAGCCACTGGTAGCCAAGCACCCATCCCAGGTCAAGTCCAGTGCTCAGCTTTCATGGTCTGTGTGGAATATGGGTCATCCAGTTGAGTTCCTGCTTTCTCTGAGCTATTTCCGAGCTCCAGCTACTACTGTTGGCCTCCTCATTTGGCCTCTGCATCTTGTGGAAGATGCCAAAGCACTTGACATTTAAAATTTATCAGCAAAGTTTAAAAAAACATCTAATGTGAATTAAATGGGATTTTTAATCCCTTCAACTGTTGCCATCAGTATAATCACTTGCAGAATGAAATCAGAATCAGTGGAGGAAAATATTAATCATACATTTGCATCTATTAAATATAATGCAAGAGAGAGTAGGTTGGATGCTGAGGGGTGATTTTCTAGCATTTGTGAGGTAGGCAGCTGTGGGTCACTGGAAGAGTAGGATAAATGCTCCTAAGTGTCTGCCCCTTCCTCACTAGCTCTTGTGCTGTTAAAGTCCATAGAGGTCCAACCTGCTTAAGGGTGACTTGGTTTGGATCATACAGGAACTTGTGGGGAGACTTCATGACTTGGAGTCTGTTTCAAAAAGTGAGGGGTACAGAGTAGTTCCCCACTGGGCTGAGATTTCATCTCTGAACCTCTGAAATAAATCCAACCTGGAGGAATGAATCAGATAGCAAGCAACTGCAAGCCAGGAGTGGGGGAAGACAGTAGGTCTTTGGGGATACTGCCTTCAGTGAAAGACTTGTCAATGCATGAACTTTGCATTGACATAGACCTACCTCTTATTAGCGGTACAGCTGGGAAAGTTATTTAAGTTCAGCTTCAATTTCCTCATCATCACCTCACCTCATCTCACCTCACATATGATTTCAACCTCTAACAGCCTGAGAACCCTGGTCTCCACATCTCTCATCTGCATTCCAGACCCAAATGTGTTCTAAACAGGATCCACAGATGCCTCAAACCCAAGTCCACAAGTAAATTCCCCCAAATTTGATCCTCCTCTGGCTTCTAATGGATAAAGGGTACCACTCTCCCTCCAGTCAAGCTGGACAACTGGAGGGGATCTTCATCCTCAACCTTAACTTCACCACCTAAATCAGATTATGTTGTAGCTTGTCAATACTACAAGAAAAGTAGATCTCAAGTCCTTTTCTCCCCCTTCCCAACAACTTCCAAACCTAGATCTCCAGATTTATCTTCTAAATTCAATCCACCAGAGGGTCTGCAGATCATCTACCTCACCATTTCTGTTCTGCCTACAACTGTCTGTTGGTTTATAAAGGAGAATCTAGTCTCCTTGGCTTGGATACAAGACCCTTCCTGGCTTGTTCTTGCTACCCTTCCAGTCTCATCTCTTGCTGATTCCCCTTCCTCACTCTGGATTCCTTTGGGAAAAATAAAGACATGAGTCTAGTCCTGAGTGTTTTGTAAATTAGAGTTTAAAACTTTGGAATTTTGGAGTTCCTGCCATGGCGCAGTGGTTAACAAATCCGACTAGGAACCATGAGGTTGCAGGTTCAGTCCCTGCCCTTGCTCAATGGGTTAACCATCCAGCATTGCCGTGAGCTGTGGTGTAGGTTGCAGACGCGGCTCGGATCCCGCGTTGCTGTGGCTCTGGCGTAGGCCGGTGGCTGCAGCTCCTATTCGATCCCTAGCCTGGGAACCTCCATATGCCGCGGGAGCGGCCCAATAAATAGCAAAAAGACAAAAAAAAAAAAGTTTGGAATTTTATAGCTAGATTTTTTTAAATTAAAACAAGTACAATAAGGGGAGTTCCTATTGTGGCACAGTGGAAATGAATACAACTAGTATCCACAAGGAAGCAGGTTTGATCTCTGACCTTGTTCAGTGGGTGGGGGATCCAGCATTGCCGTGAGCTATGGTGTAGGTCACAGACACAGCTTGGATCCTACATTGCTATGGCTGTAGCATAGGCCCACAGCCACAGCTCCAATTCTACCCCTAGACTGGGATCTTCCATAAGCAGTGGGTGTGGCCCTAAAAAGCAAAAAAAAAAAAAAAAAGGTACAATAATGTATTAGTTTATTCACCATTTCAATGAGTAGTTGAGTACCTACTATGTTCGAGGCATTATTCTTATGCTGTAAATACAGTAATAGTATAAAAGAACATCCCTTTCCTCATGGATGTTACTACTGTTGCAGGACCCCATAAACAGATCAATGGAACTGAATAGAAAATCCAAATATATTGGTTTAAGTATACAAAATATACTTGAATACTATAAAAACAACATTTAAAAACAGTGGATAAACATGGGTAATTCAGTAGGAGATATTAGAATAATTTGCTTGCTCTTTGGGAAAAATATTAGGTTGGATCCCTGCCTCACACCATATACTGATAGATTCCTAAATGAATTAAAGGTCTAAATGTTGGGGACTGGCTTTTATCTTTAGCTCCATAAATTGTAGTCAACCTCCAATTTCTGCCTTTGTCCTCTTTCCACACCAGAGGTCACAAACTCAGATGCTGATGAGGACCACGGGAAAGTCCTTCAAATAAAAAAAGGTACAATAATGAAATAATCCTTCAGGGGCTGGATAAACTGGAAAGCAATTGCTCCAAGATAAATACCTAATAATCACAATCACAATCATAGTCATAATAGCAGCAGCTAATATTTGTAGAGCCAGGCACTTTTCTAATCACTTCACATGGATTTACTAATTGAATCCTTACAACGATCCTATGCGGCATGTACTATTATTACAAATAAATAAATTGAGTCACAGGGGAGTTAAGCAACTTGCTCAAAGTCACACAGCTGGTAAACGTTGACCTGGAATCCAGGTAGTCTGATTCCAGAACCTGAGTTCTTAACCCCTATATTTTAGCCAGTTACTAGACCAAACAAAACATAGGCATGTGCCAGACCCGATGCATATGTTGCCAGTTTTCAACCTATGACCTGGATCCTTTTAGAAGGTCCACCCACTCTTGTCATTTAGTTATCTCCTATCTGCTGACAGCTGCATATCTCTAACTCAAACTCAACCTAGACTTATTTCCTGAACTCCATAGTGTTTATAATTTTTTTTTCTGGATCCACCTGGATTTCCCCTGGGACCCTCAAACTTATCAGGGTCAAGCAGTCCTCGTCTTCCCATCTTCCTAAACCTGCTCCTCCCTGGTAGCTTTCTCCCATGACTTCTGTGCTTTCCTCCCTTCCTTGGGTCTTTCCCAAATATCATCTTCCCATGCATACTCCTTCACATATTCCTGCCCACACGCTATTGCCTTTCCTTCCCTGGCTTATTTTTCTTCATACCACTTCTAGCCACCCAACATGCCCCTACATTTTTCTCATTTTGTTTGTGGTCTATCTCCCATTATGAAAAGGTCAGCTCCACGAAGGCAATGGTTTTTGTTTTGTTCACTGTTGCATCTTCAGAGCTTGGCATAGAGGAATTTCACTGAAAGCTGGAATAAATGAATGAATTGTGCTTTCATCTTGTACAACAATGACACTTCCTTGAGGTCTGAATTTTTATCTTTCAAAGGAATTCTGATCTCTCATTCTATTCTCTACATAATATATTCGATTTTATTTTAATAGTAAAAGACCTTTTATACTGTTGCCCTATCCCCCATCCAAATCTTCAGGTAAGATCAATGCTCCCTGTTATCCTGTGGCCTCCTGTACCCTGGGAAATACCATCACACCTCCCACCTGTTCTTTGTCTTGCGCTTGCTTTGGCTTTCCCAACAGCAAATGAAGAGACCAGCTGTTCCAGTGAAAGGCCTCTGGGAGTGAGTTGCCTGCAAGTTCAGTAAGAGAGACCATGGAATGCCTTGAAGCCAAGGGCATCTCAGGCTTCAGGAATAGGCAGACTGAGGTTGCAGGCAAGGACTATTTTTTTATTCTTTATTCCTCTATCTGCCTTTAAAATTTTTTTATTTTTCCATTCTTTCTCTTTCTTTTCCATTTAAATAATGATATCACTCATTCCTTTGTTAAATAAATAGGCATGGAGTGCCTTCAAGTTGGCAGGCCATGTGCTGGGCTCTGAGGATAAATCAGTGGACATGGTCTTGTCAGGTACACAGGAAAACACAAACTGTGCCATCTGGGGTGATTGTCACTGACAGGGAACTGTGAGATGCTGGGAGGGCACCCATAAAAGCACCAAATCCGGATTTGGGAATTTGAGGCAGTGTCCCCAAAGGAAGTGATGTTCGGGCTGATAACCAAGGATGATGAGTACAAGCAACTCAGGCCACTGGGAGGAGGGGCTCATCCTGGTGCCTGCATTTTATTAGAAACTCTGTACAACCAAAATAGGTGGGGGAGGAGACAACTAGTGTGTGTGTGTGTGTGTGTGTGTGTGTGTGTGTATCTGTGTGTGTGTCTGTATATATCCCTGGGTGTATCTGCCCACGTGTGTATATGTGTCTGTGTAGATACCACCTTACACAGTTTGGATTTGGAAGCTGGTGGGGTTTTTTTCCCCTGAGGAAGAGCAGACTCAGACTCCCTCAGGTATTTGAAAGACTGACATATAAAAATGGATTGGGCTTTATTCTCAGTGGCTCCAGAAGGCAAGGTAATAGCACTGGGTAGGTGTTGGAAGCAGGCAAAGCTTTCAAACAGCTGCACCCAAATGTAGTGACGACCAAGGGAGGCTATAAGTGCATTATTGCTGGAGAGACCAAGAATTTGCTGGAAGGCGAGTGCAGTGATACTTGCCAGGGAATTGGGCTGAATCCTTGATGGAAACTCCTGCCAGATGTTCTATGACTCTGGGCAATTTTCCTCCAAGAGGGGCTTTGTGAAGGAGAGGCTGGGGCATATTTGGACACTGCCTTGCTCTTGGCTGGTAGAGAAGTAGCACACTTGTGCCTTGCCCATGGAGCTCACATACCCATCCATGGGAGAAACACATGCAAGGCTGCAGGTATTTCAGACTCACAGGTGAATTTGTGGGGTAGATCATAGGAGTAAGAGAAGTTGAATGAAGGAGTGATGGGCCAGCCTGGAGCAATGCAATGAGATACAATGGAGTGGTGTGAAGAGCCCCATTTGAAGTCAGTGGCCTTGGATTCAAGTCCCAATTCTGCCCAAGACAGAATGGGGTGTCCTCAGGCCCATCATTTCCCTCCTTTGTTGGCTCTTCTGTGAAATTAGAAGTCCCATTTGAATTCTAACATTGTAGGCTTCTGTGACCAGCATCCTGTAATGACCATTTTAATAGCTGACAGCTGAGAAAATAAAGGAGCATTCATTCATTTATTTATTCATTCATTCATTCATTCATTCATTCCACAAGTACTTGTAGAAGTCTCCCCATAGGCTTGATGCCTGGAGAAGGAGCAAGAGGCAAACAGAAAGATGATTGAGGTGGTACATAAGAAGACACATGCGCAGGTGTTCACTGCAGCCTTGTTTGCAATGCAAACAATTAAAAATCCATCAGTAGGAAAATGGCCAAGTAATGGGACTTATTCATATGAAAGAATAATATTCCTCACTTAAAAGAACAAACTAGGTCTCTCTGTACCAAATGGATAGATCTCAAAAACAAAATATTGCATGAACAAAGTAAGATGCAGAACAAAATATGTTTGGCCATTAAGTGGCAGGTACCATTTGTAATGTCCCTTGTTGCCTCCTCAGTATCTATTCCTTTCTCTTGATATAGTGTTTTGCAGGTTTCCACAGCAGCCTGTGCAGCCTGTGTGCTTTGGAAGAGGACAACACGCCTCTCCTCTTACTGTGGGGGATGTGAAAAAAACCAAGGCTGACTGGTAGGATCCCACCCTCTGGCCATGGTGTCTGGTTCAGGGATGGTTGTGTGGACCATTTTAGTCCTGAGAAGTGAGAAGACTGTTGGGGCTTCCGTGGAAGAAGCTTCCTTTCTCTTCTTAAGCACTTCCTGACTGATCCTCTCTCCCTGGATGGGGACAAGTAGACATGCAGTTGGGGTGGCTGGGAACCATATTACAGCCCTGAGAAGGAGCCATGCCTAGGCTTAAGCTCAGAAAAGGAAAAGCCATGAGGCAAAAGAAGTGGGGTCCTTAAGGACGTTGTTGAGCTGATAAATCAACCTGGAAATCCTCCTTGCCACTAAACTTTTCAGCCATGGGCGCTAGTAAATCCTTCTTAATGTTTAAGTCAGAGTTGGGCTCTCTGTGTGTGCATCTCAAAGGAAGCGAACCAATACGGTGCTTACGTAAATTAAATACTATATATTTTTCTTGGATATATACACATGGAAGTAAAAGTACAAAGCAGGGATTGAAAGCATATATCCTCCACCTATGATATGGTTGACTCTGTTGGATGGTAGATGGAGCACTGAAAAAGAGGTCTGTGGGTGGAAGACAATTTAACCAGCACTTATGGAGCTGCGGACTATGTGCCAGGCAAGAGCTGTTCTCAGACCATTACATGTATTAGCTTATTGAAATTTCATGACAGCATTCCACAGCCATTTTCAGATGTGGAAACTGAGGCACAGAGGGTGAAGCAACTTATCCATAATCACCAGGCTTATAAATGGCAGAAGTGGCATTTGAATCCAGAGTCTCAAGCTCCAGAGCCTCTTATGAGTTTTACATTCCTAGATAACTATGCTAATGTTACATCAACTTTATCTATCCATATTTTCCCTTTTTTTTAAAAAAAAGTGTGGAGTTCCCATCATGGCTCAGTGGAAATTAATCCAACTAGTAACCATGAGGTTGTGGGTTCAAACCCTGGTCTCGCTCAGTGGGTTAATGATCCAGCATTGCCATGAGCTGTAGTATAGGTCACAGACATGGCTCAGATCCTGTGTTGCTGTGGCTGTGGTGTAGGCCAGCAGCTACAACTCTGATTTGACCCCTAGCATGGGGACGTCCATGTGTCACAGGAGCAGCCATAAAAGACAAAAGAAAAAAAAAAGTGGAGTTCCCTGGCAGCTCAGCAGCTTGAAAATCTGGCATTGTCACTGCTGTGGCTTGGGGCACTGCTGTGGCATGTGTTCGATCCCTGGCCCAGGAACTTCTGCATGCTATGGGTAGAGCCAAAAATTAAATAAATAAATACATACATACATAAACAGATATTTTAAAATAAATAAAATTTTTAAAAGTGAAGAAAATATAACAAAAATGTAACAGTCATTTTCTTGGGTAGGCGGTTACACAGGGGATGGTCATATTACTCTCCATCCTTTTGTGTAATTTTTCACATTTCTTTTCTTTTCTTTTTTTTTTTTTTTGTCTTTTTGGCATTTCTTGGGCTGCTCCCGCAGCATATGGAGGTTCCCAGGCTAGGGGTCGAATCGGAGCTGTAGCCACCGGCCTATGCCAGAGCCACAGCAACACAGGATCAGAGCCGCGTCTGCAACCTACACCACAGCTCACGGCAACGCCGGATCGTTAACCCACTGAGCAAGGGCAGGGTTCGAACCCGCAACCTCATGGTTCCTAGTCGGATTTGTTAACCACTGCGCCACGACGGGAACTCCTTTTTTTTTTTTTTTTTTTCACATTTCTTAAAGGAAAAATAAAGCTGAAGACAGCTCCTGTTCTCAAGGAGTTCTCGGTGCACTGGACACCTGGCTGCAGCCCAGGCTAAGTGCTGGGAGGACTGTGGGAATAAGTAGAATAAGATGTCATGCTTGGGTGAACATGGAGGCTTTGTGGCAGCCGTGGTGTCAGAAGCTGGGCCTGGGAATGAGATCCAGAGAAAGTTTGGATGTGCAGTGTTAAGATCAAATGAGCCACCAGACAGAGAAGAGGAAAATACATGACCAGAGTTGCTTATTTGGTTGGCACTGAGGACACATGATGGGGGGGGGGGGTGAGACAGTTGCTAGAATGAACTGAAGTTGGATGATTGGCGGGCTTGTTCTCCTTTCCCCACCCCCAGCTTCCCACCCCAAAGGATGGCCTTTTGTTTGTTCGGGGGCTTGCTGGTGCTTACAGCGCTGGCCTCCCCTCCATCTTTGCTGTTCTCACGAGATGCCCATCTGGCTGTTTTTGCTGCATCTCCAGATGTTCTCGGGGCTCCTGCCATGAATTATCTGCTGACCCAGCAGTAGCCCTTTTCCAAGCACCCGGGGTGTTTTCAATGTAAAACACACAGCCACATTTAAACCGGCGAGACCTTGTCTGCCTGGGAAGCCATATTCAGACCCATCTGAGTGGACTCTATTCTGGGCTCTGAGCCTGCTCAGGGTCACCTGCACAGGAGCATCCTGGGGCCATCCACGATGGCTCCTGACAGCCACAGGAGGGACACAGATGCAGGCTAGCATGTAATTAGTGCCAGGAACGCAGCTCTCTGATCACTTTCCCCCAAGAACGTGCCTCTCTGGCTGAGAGGCAGATAATGGACAATCACGGAAGATCCTTGATTATGGCTTGATTGAGCTTATGGGAGCTCCAGACGGCTAATGCAATTGTGGCTTCCAAACCATTCAGTGGAGGGCATTTCCATATGGACAGGGAATTAAATAAAGCTGTCCTGAACAGTTTCCTGGGCTTGTGCCTCCAGTGCCTGTCCGGATACAATCTTCCGCTTCAAGTGACCTCAACAGAGACTGTGGGGAGTGGTCATGACCCAGGACAAGAAGGCCAGCTTCCTCCCTAATTACTGTCACATTTCCCCTTAAGGGCTCTTGACCCGCCTGGCATTAGCTTTTTGCTCCCTTTCCTGGAGCCAGAGATCCACTCCCTGCCTTCAGCCCTGAGTCGGCACCACAGCTCCGGCCCTTGGGCTTTTCCAGACATCTTGACTTTCAGTAAGCAGGGGATCATCCTGGACACGCTTTCTGCAGAGAGATGACTCACTGGTCTGGTGGCGATGAGCCAAGGCAAAGCTTGGGAGGGAAGGTCTCTCAGATCGAGGCCTCTGGGGTTGGTCCCAGATCCTCCCTGACCCATGCTTTGCCAAGTCCTTTCCCTTTCTGGACCTCAGGCTCTCATCAACAGCATAAAGCTAGATGATTTCTAAACTCTGGGAATTAAACTCATTACCCTCATCTACAAAAGCAATCATGTAGGTGAAATAGGATGCTGAATTTGCTCTCAAGACAACATCTGCTGTCTTGAAATGTTAGCAAAGGCACCAAAGACGGAGAGAGTAGCTGGCAGCTGCCCTCTCTGGGTGCTTCCTGAAAGAGAGCTGATACTGGTCCCCAGTCTTTTGTGCATCATTCATCTTCAGCCCATATAGATGAAAGAATTAGACCTCATTGAAGGTGGGGATTTGGAAGAGTAGTGAGCTGTTGGCTTGGTGAGTAGCTGTGTTGTTCTCCCCTCTGCCCTATGGTGAAGACAAAGGGGGTATCCTCCTACCCAAAGCCAAGGGACAGAAATTCCAGGGGAATTATTCAGAGCCTGAAGTGCCAGCAATAGTGCAAATGGACATTTTATGCACCAGCTGGATAACTGCTAGGTGGCAGAAATTTCTAAGACTGCGCAGCAGTGGAGCACAGTGGGAGAGCTTGGGAGAGCTTGGCATGTGTTCCCTGGAATGTATGGAAACAGGTGCTTGAAGAATTCTGGAGACAAGTGGTGGCTAGAGTCATTTGTGAAGCCAAAGGTAGGACAATGGATGGTCAGCCTGTACATCATGGTTGAACATGGCAAGGACACACAGGTATCTCACAAGGGAAGGGGGTGCTCTTGAGGATAGCCAGGTTTAGGTAGTATTAGGTGGAGAAGACACTCTGCCTTCTAGGCAAGGCAACTCCATCAGTAGAGGCCAGAGGGCACATTGTTGCATCAAGAGATTACTCAGAAGGAGCTTCCCAATGAGAGATCCAATATTTGAAGGTCCGTTACATCAAGGACATCTATGCCAACAGCATTTACTAAGAGAATATAGAACCAGCTAAGTTAGAGAAAAGACTTCTTTCCTTCCTTCTAATCCCCGCTCCTCTTGTCCTGATTCTAAAGTAGCCAAGAACATCAGAGAGATGAGAATGAGAAGGGGAAGAGCAAGAAGTGAAAGAACAGACCACACTGGCTTCTCCATGGTCAGTAGACCACACCCCTTCCCCATAGCCAGTAGTCGACACCCTCTTCTCAGACCCAGGGATGAGTCCTGAGCTGGAAAACAGGAAGTACCTTCGCGTCACATGCAATATTGAAGCCCCAATTTGGGTGGTTTTGATTTAGATAGCTTTGGACATTTTTTTTTAACTGAAGTATAGATGATTTAAAATACTGTGTTACTATCTGCTGCATAGCACAGTGACTCAGTTATGCATACATATATTCTTTTTCATATTCTTTTCCATTATGATTTATTATAGGATATTGAATAAAGCACCCCATCCCTATTACAGGATATTGAATTAAGTGCCCTGTATACAGTAGGTACTTGTTTATCCATCCTATGTGTACTATTTTTTTTCTTTTTTTTAATTTATTTTTTTCCCACTGTACAGCAAGGGGATCAAGTTATCCTTACATGTATACATTTTTTCCCCCACCCTTTGTTCTGTTGCAATATGAGTATCTAGACATAGTTCTCAATGCTACTCAGCAGGATCTCCTTGTTATTTTTTTTTTCTTTTTGGGCCATACCTGTGGCACTTGGAAGTTCCCAGGCTAGGGGTCGAATTGTAGCTGTAGCTGCCAGCCTATGCCACAGCCACAGCAATGAAGGATCTGAACCGTGTCTGCGATCTACTCTGCAGCTCACAGAAATGCCTGATCCTTAACCCACTGAGCGAGGCCAGGGATTGAATCTGAGTGCTGTTGGTTACTAGTTGGGTTCGTTACCGCTGAGCCACAGGGGAATTCCCTATGTATACTCTTTTGTATCTGTTATTCCCAAATGCCCATTCCTTTCCTCCCCCATCCCTCTCCCTCTTGGCAACCGTAAGTCTGTTCTCTATATCTGTGAGTCTGCTTTTTTTTCATAGATATGTTTGTGTCATATTTTAGATTACACATATAAGTGATATAATATGGTATTATTTCATTATTTCTAATGGATGAATAATATTTCTTTGTGACACATCTTCTTTATCCATTCCTCTGTCAATAAGTATTTAGGTATTTCCATGCTTTGGCTATTATAAACAGTGCTGCCTTGAACATAGGGGTGCATGTATCTTATTGAATTATAGCTTTGTTCAGGTATATGCCCATAGGAGTGGGATTTCTGGATCATATGGCAATGCTACTGTTAGTTTTCTGAGCAACCTCCATACTGCTTTCCATAGCAGCTGCCTCAATTCATATTCCCACTATCAGTGTAGAAGGGTTCCCTTTTCTCCACACCCTCTCCAGAATTTATTATTTGTAGACTTTTAATGATGGTTATTATAACTGGTATGAGGTGATACCTTATTGTAGTTTTCCTTTGCATTTCTCTAATAATTAGTGATGATGAGCATCTTTTCATGTGTCTATTGGCCATCTGTATGCCTTCTTTGGAGAAATGTCTATTTAGATCTTCCCACTTTTAAATTGGGTTATTTGTTTTTGCTATTGAGTAGTATGAGCTATTAGCATATTTTGGAAATTAAGCCCTTGTTGGTCACATTATTTGCAATTATTTTCTCCCACTCCGTAGGTTGTCTTTTAGCTTTGGACTTTTTTTTTTTTTTAAGAATGCTCAGTATTTATTTTATTTTAATTTAATTTTATTTTTTTGGTCTTTTTGCTATTTCTTGGGCCACTCCCGCGGCATATGGAGGTTCCCAGGCTACAGGTCAAATCGGAGCTGTAGCCACCGGCCTACGCCAGAGCCACAGCAATGCGGGATCCAAGCCGCGTCTGCAACTTACACCACAGCTCACGGCAACGCCGGATCGTTAACCCACTGAGCAAGGGCGGGGACCGAACCCGCAACCTCATGGCTCCCAGTCGGATTCGTTAACCACTGCGCCACAACGGGAACTCCTAGCTTTGGACTTTTTAACACCTGGAAATAAGTCTTAAAATTATCAAACACATATACACACGACTATATGTAAAATAGATAACCAAAAAGGACCTACTGTATAGCACACGGAGCACTACTCAATATTCTGTAATAACCTACATGAGAAAAGAATATGAAAAAGAATGGATATATAAATATATGTAAAACTCAATCACTTTGCTGTACACCTGAAACTAACATAACGTTGTAAATCAACTCTACACCTATATACATTTTTTTTTAAATTACCAAACAGAGAATATTCTCTTGACTATAAGAGAGAAGACAGCTCTGAGTTCTGCCTGAGAGGGTGTCCAGGGACAGGGAGGGGAAATCAGAAAGAAAGAGTGGGTTTAAAGGCAGTGGTTGAAGAAAAATTAAAAAAATAAGAAAAAATAAAATAAATAAATAAATAAATAATTTATATGCCATCAATTTCAGACTCTTTAATATGCAGCTTTCATAACTAATTCTCTGGTTCAATCTGTTACCATCTTTAGTTTGGTTTAGTATTGGAAATGAAAAGGTGAAATGCACAGGATTCACACCTCTAGCTGGGCAAATACTGCCTCAAAAGTGCAAACCGCCTGTCCTTGCCCCCCAGTCAACTTTTCCTGGCATCCCAGAGAGCTAGAGGCCTCCATGCTCCCTCCCACAGCCCATCTTGTAGGGCCCACCATCCAGGGGCTTTCCATTTTTGCATTTGGTCTGTCTCCCTCTAGATATCATGCTCCGCAAGAGCAGAAACTGTATCTCTAATGCTTAGTCTAGAGTAGCTCTCAGCAAATACAGTTGGTTTATGTGTTTCTGCCTCTGATCTTACCTTCCTGCCCAGTCCTGGATTGTGGGGGGCCTCAGTTTTTTCATCTGCAAAATGGCACATGGAACTGGATGCTTTTATGGGTCCTTCTAAGGCCAGATATCTTGGACTAACAACACAGGGCTTTTGGTCTATTTCCACCCTGGGAAACAGTCTGACAACCAGCTGTTGAGTTTTCAGTGCCGGATTGCTTTGAGGGCACGGTCTGAATGGGCCACAGGGACAACCCACCTCTGTGCTGACCATACACTGTGCGATGTTTTGCATTGGAATGTGACAGGGTGTACACTGGGTCTCTGCAGCAGGACTGGCAGTACCCCCAACCCCCAGCCCTCCTGATCCACTCTGCAAGGCAGAAGAGAGGTTTGTTCTCAGGTGGCTTCTGATCTGAGTTTCACTAGGACTACAGTCCCTGGAAGAGAGAGGAAAAACAAGCTGGACCCCAGTCCAAGTGGTTTTGTTGTGGTAAACACAACTATACAGGCAGCCCAGGCACAGGAAGCAAAGCATGAGCCCAGCTAAAAACCAGGAACCAGGGTCAAAGCCTGACTCACCAAGGATGCTGATGCTGAGTTCCAAGTGCTAGCTAGAGGTTCTTAAGTTCCAGCTGCCTGAGCTCAGGATTAGGCCTCTTAAAAGGAGGCAGGGATGCTGAGGATACCAAAGAGGACTAGTGTTGCCATTAAAATACAAGGAAGGCATAGATCTTGACAGCTTCCCAACTAACTTCTCAGATTTCCAAATAGTTCCATTTGTGGTTTGTACTTCAAGGTTATATGTTGTAAAGAGAATGACTTCTGCATACTTGTCCACAAAAGCACCGAGTTCATACAAGGGGGAATGAGAAGGGGTTGCCTCAAACACTGGATCTGGAATATTTCCAGGATCTTGGGCATACTTGCAGGTGCTCAGCTGGGCTGGGAGAGCCTCCTGAATTTGAGGAAGGGCCAGATAGAGGGGTTTTGTGAGCCTTGAGCTGTGGAATTCTGAACCCACCTCAATCTTCTCAATAGACCCTCTTTTGCATATATGTTTTATATATATATATATATATATATATATATATAAACACTTACATAATTAGCACAGCCAAGGCTGATCAGAGTGCAAGGGTCTCCTGTGCCTCCATCTCCTCATACGTGCCCAGGCTATGTATCCCAGCACCACCCCCAGGGCCTCTGTCCCTTGGGATAACTTTCAGCAGCGGAGGCGCTGCACCAAGGCCAGAGAGCTCTTGGGAGGGTGGCTGCTGAAGAGAAGAGGGAAGGGAGTGAGCACAGAGCTGCCATCCTGACCCCCGCTGTCTCCTTGGGGTTGTTTGACTTACATGAAGTGTGACTTCACAGAGAACTTCAAACCCCGGCCAGTGGGACAGCTGGCTCCATCCTTCCCACACAGCGATGACTCAGGCAGGCCAGCCCCACTGGAGGCAGGCAGCTTTTTCATGGCTTGCTGAAAGAATGCTGCGTTTCCTGGTCTGATTTCTTTAGGGTCTAACCTAAGCCCTCTTAGGAATGCACTAGTGATTCTAAGCCAGGCCTCCTTGGGGTGTCTTGAGCATATTTGGTTTATCCCAGTGACAGAAGGAGGCTGTTTCAGGAAAAAAACAAACAAACAAACAAACAAAAAACACCTTAACACAGGGGCTAGGTTGGGCCAGCACAAGGGAGAAATGATCTACTTTCCAACAGAAGGACGCTCTGAAGCATCTTAATCCTTTTAGGGTTTTAATTATAAAATTAAGCAAATGTATGGGAGAAAAATAAACGTTAAATTAAGTTTGATTTATGGCTCACTTCTGTTGCAAGGAATAACCCTTATCAAGCCATCATGAACTCAGAGGGGAATATTGGGAGGAAAATTGCCTTGGAATATATGGACACAAAAGTAGGATTCTAGGAACGGCTCAGCAGGTTAAGGACCTGATATCGTCTCTGTGAGAATGCAGGTTTGATCCCTGGCCTTTCTCAGTGGGTTAAGGATCCGGTGTTGCCACAAGCTGAGGCATAGGACACAGATACAGCTCAGATCTGACATTGCTGTGGTTGTGCTGTAGGCTGGCAGCTGCAACTCCCACTCAACCCCTAGCCTAAGAACTTCCATATGCTGAGGGTGTGGCCATAAAAAAGAAAAAAAAGTAGGATTCTTGGGAATTCCCATGCAGCAGGTTAAAGATCCAGCATTGTCCCTTTTTTCAAGGGTTCAATCCCCAGCCCAGCACAGTGGATTAAGGCTCCAGCATTGCCACAGCTGTGTCACAGGCTCAGATTCGATCCCTGGCCCAGGAACTTCCATGTACTGCAGGTGTGACCATTAAAAAAATATAGTAGGATTCTTGCAGGGACTGCTGATGGCTCAGCCTTCTGCAGCTGGAGGGAGGAGGAGCTATAAGTTGAGGGTGCCTCTAGGGACCTCAGAGGTGGGTGCCCATGGGCCTTCTCTGCCATATCATCGTGGCCGACTGTTGTGGGTTGAATTGTGTTTCCCTCCCCCCGCTAAAAAAAGGTATGTTGAAGTCCTAACCTTTGGTAGTTATGAATGTGCCCTTTTGGAAACAGAGTATTTGCTGATGCAGTCAAGGGGAAATGCAGTCGTGCTGAATTGAGTTGGGCCCTAAATTTAATCCCTGGTGTCCTTACAAGAAAAGTCGCAGTGACACATAGAATACATGGAGGCCGTGTGAAGATAGAGACAGAAATTGGAGTGATGCAGTCAGAAGTCAAGCATCACCAGCAGCCACCAGCAGCCACCAGCAGCACGGAAGTACAGAAAAATTCTCCCCTCAGGCCATCCAAGGGAGCGTGGGCCTGCTGACACCTTGATTTTGGACCTCTAGCTTCCAGAACTGTGAGGGAATAAATTTCTGTTGTTTTAAGCCACTAGTTGGTGGTACTGTATTACAGATGCCCTAGGAAATGAATACACACCCAGCTACTTTCCATGACCCTGCTAGCAACCAGCATCCCCTTCCTTTATTTCCTGTTCAAGTTCCTGATACAAAAGGAATCTGGCCCCAGGCATCTTTTGTGGCTGTCCTAGGCCAGGTCATTTTAACCCAATGAGTTGGGATCACATGGACTCCTTAAGCCCAAAAGGCCAGAGAGGTCCAGCCTCCTAAGCATGTCCATCATACCCAGGTGGCTGGTTCTAGAGCCCCTCTGAATGCAGCCAGAGCCTGCAGGAAATTTTCTTGGGCACTGTGATCCTCTTCTTTCACACTCTCCCCTTTCCCTCTCCATACCAATAATCTAGTTCCTATTTTTCAGTACTAACCGCTGGACCTAAAAGAAGATAATTTTTATTAACGGAGTTTCTGTGGAAAATACAGGGACTTGGGTCCTGGATTCAGATTCGGAGTCCTGAGTTTAAAGCTAGATTTTGGAACTTACTGGGCAAACATTTCCACTTTCCTGAGCTTCCATATCCCTCCTGTGAAATGGGGTCAGCGCCAGAGACCTGCTTAGAATGCAATCAAGTAAGATCGCGGATGTGAACCTTCTTTGATCTTGTGGAAGCTCCACCCCACTTGGAATCCTGCAGTCGAGGAGCAGCCCCCCACACCCCCCCCCCAGTTCAGGGTGGGCTCCACGCAGAAGCTGGGATGTGCAGGCTGAGGGCTCCACACAGAAGCTGGGACGGGCAGATTGAGGAACAGGCTCGGGGATGGGGTGCCAGCTGGCCGCCTGCTTTTCCTTTGTCTTTTTCGATAATGCTAATTTGGTTACTCTTAGTAACAGCTATTCCCCATTACTATTACTCATTGCAGGCTCTGAATCATTCTGATGGATACAACTTGACATCAACCAATTTGCCTAATTCATCACCTTTGCATTTCTTTAATACTTAAGACAAAGTAGGAAGATTTTCCAACTGGCTTTGCAATTTTCTTTTCTCCTCTCCTCCAGCACCAGGGGGGATGCAGAAAAGGGTTCCTCAGAAGGGCTGTTGGGTGGGGAAATCCACTGGCCATTCCATGTGTGGCCTCCATCAAGCGTGGGATGACCATGGCTTGGCCATGTCCTTGACTTTCAGGCCCCAGGGCTGGCTGTTGGGCAGCCATTCATTTTTCTGTCTGTGATTAAGCCCAGCCCAGCTGGGGCTGACTGCAATCCCGGCGGCCTTGCCCTTGTGCAAGCTCAGCCATGGCCCAAAGGTTGGAGCTCTCATTCCATGGCTCAGCCCAGATTCTCCCCACGCTCAATTTGGAAGGGCCTAGGTGGAAGCTTCCTTTCAAGTCCAGCCCTGACATCTTTTCCGTGGAGGAAGAATTCTGCCACAAACTCCCACATCCCTTCTCCTATTCCTTCATTAGGACTTTTAATCCTTTCTTACACATTATAAAATAAAAGTGCTCACTGTAACAACTCAAACAATATAGAAATAAGGAAGGGAAAAATTAATATTTTCCCCATTCTCCCTCTTCTGTTTCACCCTCACATTTGCATCCCTTTTGGGATAAGGAATGTTATATTTTGTCTCCATCTTCCAACGCCTTCCAGCATATACTCACACTAACATAGTCATCCCTAAATTCACAGATACAGCGTTTTTCTTCTCATTTTTAAACAGGATCATATTACATATATACATAGCTCCTTTTTTTAACTTGACAATATATTGCCAACTATCCTTCATGCTAATTCACATCTTTGTAATTCATTTTAATGGTTTTATAATATTCCTTATCTTTATTCAACCCTTGTTGTTTTCTGTTCTGCAGTCTTTGTACATGCATCTCTCCTTTTTTTTTTTTTTTTTGGTAAGTTTTTTGTTTGTTCATTTGTTTTTTGGTCTTTTTAGGGCTGCACTGGTGGCATATGGAAGTTCCAGCCAGGGGTAACATTTGAGCTATAGCTGCCAGCCTACACCACAACAATAGCAACACCAGATCCTTAACCCACCAAGCAAGGCCAGGGATCAAACCCGCATCCTCATGGATACTAGTCAGGTTCATTACTGCTGAGCTACCACAGGAACTCCTGTACACATATCTTTTAATGCTGGGGCTTTTGTTTCTCTAGGAAAGATTCACAAATGTATAACTTCTTGGTCTAAGGATTTGACATACTTAATTCCTGTAGTTACGACCAAAAGGAAGTAGTAATAGCATGGGGTTGTCTGTTGCCTCACACCGTTACCAGCTTTTGGATGTTAAGTGTAAATATTTTCCATTTGTGTGTATCTTCTGGATGACAAATGGCATTTTATTCCTTTAACTTGCATTTCCCTAAATACTAGTGAGTTTGAGCATCTTTTTATATTTCTTGGCCATTTGCATTTCTCTTCCTATGAATTCCGGTTCAAATCCTTTGCCTATTTTTTTTATTGTATCCTTTAACACTGAATGCCTGATATCACAGTTATCTTGTATTCATCCAACATGTTCCATAATAATAGCTAACATTTATATAGCATATAAAAGCACTTTTCAGATCCGTTAGCTCATTATGTTCTCCATAGGGTTTTCTTAGTTTCTTAGTCTCTTAGTTTTAGGAAACTGAAGTTCAAAGATCTGCTCGAGGCACTTGGGCTCTTAGTGGCAGAGCTGAGACCCCAGTAATCTTCCACAGGACCACTAGAAGGATCCACTGGTGATTTTTTCTCCCATAAGTGTCTTGCACATAGGCCTCATATTAGGGAGTAGTGGCAGATGGGGTAGAGAGACATATGGTGGTGGCACTGAGGGAGGAGCTCATGGATAGATAAAAAGATGGAGATCAACTTCCCAACTTAATCTCCTTCCCCGCCTTTTGTCTCCTGGACAAGAGACACCCTTCTCCTTATTCATTATCATTGCCAAGCACAGTCTTGAGGCCATGCTGTGGAAGACTATAGGCTTCTCCTCCTATAGTGAGGGATCTCTGGACCATGCATGGAAAACTGCCCCTTGCCTCAGGTGAACATCATTCCGAGAGTGCAGAATGACAGTTCTCAGCTGGAGGTGATATTTCTCCCCACTCCCTAGAACATTTGGCAATGTCTGGAGACAGTTTTGGTGTCACAACTGGGGGAGGAGATGCTAGTGGCATCTAGTGGGTTGAAACCAGGAATGTCACTAAACATTCTTCAATGCAAGTGCCCACAGCAAAGAATTAACCTACCCCAAATATCGAGAGCACCACTCTTGAAGCGTCCTAGCTTCAAGTCACAGCAAGCCCTTGAGAAGCAGTATGATGAAAAGGAAGGATAGAGCATTTGCAAGCTCAAGGGACTTGGCTTTGGAGATTAAGGTGCCTGCACCCTAGCTGTATGATCTTGGACAAGTCATTCAGCCTCCCTAAGCCTAAGTTTTCTCCCATGACAAATGGAGATAATCGTATCTTCCTTGAGAAGCTATTGGGAAGATGCAGTAGAATAACATTTGTGAAAGGGTGGCAGTCAAGGTCATTGGAAAGCATTTAGAAAAGTCTCCCATTTCTCTGGAGGTGAGTTGGAAGGAGCCCAGCTTGTGCTCTCTCAGATTCTGGACTGACTGTGTGTAAGGTCTTTGGATGTGAAAATGCAGGTGTTTGTGGTTTAGAGTCCAAAAGACGAGCTGAATGCTAATCTCCCAGTGTCCTTGTTTGCTCCTCTGGAAACTTCTCAGGTGGACAGCTAATCAATGGGCGGAAATGATGACTCCTGCATTGTGCACATGCCGACTAGCAGCCCGTGGCTGAGCCCCAGGCCTCAAGAACACACTCTTTCTCTTGAAGGAAGGCAGTGCAGGCAACCGTGGTGGAATTCCCAATCCTGGGTCTGGTTGGCTGGGAGCCAAGGCCAGCCCTTTAAGGGCATCAAACAAGGTGGCAAAGGAAAGAGGGAGATATGAGGCACAGTGCTGAAATCAGGGCCTGGAAAATCAAGACGAACTAAAAGGGCAAAGAGAGGGAAGCAGGAGGAAGTCTTGAGGAATTTGGGATCCTGAGAGCAGATGCTCAGAGAAGCATTTTATAGTCTCAGTCTTGGGATGGGAAAGTGATTTTCCTAGTCAGCCCTTTCCACATTATCCCAACCCTGATCTCACCCTCCACACTGACCACATTTGCAGTCCCAGACTGCAATTTCTGCTCTGTCCAAATTCAGACCATGTCCCCTCTTCTCTCTTCTCCCCATGCCTAGACCACCAACCCTTCCTTCAGCCTCACTGCTCTGACTGGAATCCTATCCACCGTCCTTGGCTCCATCCATCACATTGACTTTGGTGGGAAAAGAGAAAGGAAGAGGGCTTAGGAGAGGGGCTGGTTGGTTTTAAACCCAGGGAATGAGATTTCCCCAGCCTACTTTCAACTTATTCTGCCCCAAAGACTAGCAAGACAGTCTTTTCCTTAATATTCTGGGGGCTTGAACCAGCCTAAGCACAAATAACATGTGATCTTTTTGGGGTCATAAATGGTGGTTCATGTGCATCTTTTATAGTTTCTTCAATTCACAGCTTGGATGCAGACTCAGCTCAGGATTCAGGCTCTGCATCTTCCCAGCATGAGTGGCCCTGAATCCACTGGCCTTCTTGTTCTTCTGGAACTCTTAAGCTAGGGTTGCCCTCAGCTCATAAGAAGGTTCTGTGAGGGTGGAAGAGAGGAGCAGATAAAAGTCAAGGATGTCAGGGTAGCTTGTAAGGTGATTCAAACCCTAGTTTCAGGAAGGAGGAACCCAGGGAAATTCCTTTATCAGTGTTTTTCATTCAGCAGTAGTAGCAGGCGGGGTGGAGGGGACACAGTCTGCCTGTCTCCCCAGGTGGGGACCAGCCCCTGGGGAACCCTGGGCTGCCTCCAGCCTGGCTGGGTGGGGCGGGGCTGGCGGGGGCTGGTGTGGCAGCTGTGGGCTGCGCGGAGGCCTGTCAGGGAGGAATGATTAATGAACAGCCGCACCAGCTGAGGCTAACCTTTGGAGAGCCGGGCAGGACATCTGCAGAACTGTCAGCGCTCTGACAAGGACAGAGCTGAACAACCAATTATGCCGCCATCACTAAGGTGGGCTGTCACTTTAATCCCAGCCATTCACTTAGGCAAGGACAGGGAAATTTCTCCTTTGCAGAGGCATGTGCCTTGGCCACCTTAACTATTTCAGTCCAGGGCAGGGCCCTCAATGGGTGCTGTTCCAGCAGCTGCTCCTAAGGAGTCTCTCCCCCTTCTGGGCTTTTCTCCTGGTTTCCAGTCTCCATCTCATACTGACCATAGGAGCCAAATCCCAAAACCACATAGATGCTTCCCATTCCATTCAGCTGCTTTTCATGTCTTGGAGGATAAAGTCTGAATTGCTTAGCCTGGCATCAAAGATTTTCAGTCCATTGGTTCACTCCATCATTTATCTGATAAGCAATAACCTATTGAGAATTTGGTATGGAGTAGGCTGTCTGCTCTCTCTCAGGCAGGGTAATTAAATACAAGAGAGTTTTTACCCTTTAGAAGCTTGTGATCTCAGAGTAGAGGCAGATAAGTCAGCCCCTGAGCAGAGTATAAGATCTCTCATAGAGGTAGTAATAGAAAGCTGTGGGAGGTCAGAGGAGACACCACAGACAGATTGGTGGGGCAGGGGGCAAGGATAATCTTGGGCTTCATCTAAAGTGCTGAGCACACATTAGTCAGACAGAGATGTGGATACAAAAAAAAAAGCAGATACAAAGACACAAAAGTGAAAAATATTCCAGCAATGGCAAGTCATTCCAACTGTCTAGAATGCCAGGTACATGAGAATGGGCCAAGAAATAAGGAAGAGAGGACACTAAGTGGTGAAAGGTTTTGAATGCCAGATAAAGTAATTTAGATTTTTATCCTGCTTCTTGGAAAGGAATAGATTTGGGACATGCCTTCCTACCTATGTTTTTGACATCCTCTATGACTCTACCATATATCCTAGATTCCAGCTACAGTGGGATGGACTATTTGTTATTCCCTGAACCTGCCATATTTCCATACCTCCACATTTTTGCTCTTGCTATTTTCTCAATCTGAAATATCCCTCCCCCTTTTTTTGCTATAAAGCTGGGGATTGTGTTTAGCTGTTGATAATAGAGAACCCCCCCAAAAAAAAGGGCATATTAAGCTAAATAGAGGTTTATTTTTCTTCCATGTAACATATGGTTGTCTGATGAGTAATTCAGTAATAGGACAACAGTATCAGCAGGTACCCAGGCTCCTTCCATTTTTCTGTTCCATCATTCTTAGTGTGGTTTCCATCCTCAACGTTACCTCATGGTCACAAGACGGATGCTAGATCTGCAGCTATTATATCCTCATTTCAGAAAAGAAGAATAGGCAAAAAGAATATCCTTTTCAACTAGGTCAGCCTCTTTGAGGTTTTTAGAAATTTTCCTGAATATAAAAGAGAATAATGTAATATAATCATCCTTTTAAAACTCTAAAGAAAATGAAGCATGAAGTTGGAAGAAGAGAACATTAAAAAATGTTTAGCTATCTTAAATAAAAAGATCTCAAAAGATTTCATATGACAAGTAGAAGGATGTAAATTAAGAGTTATTTTTGAAAAATATTAAGTCAGGGATATTGAAGTTAGAGCCAACATTTATCTTCTAATACATTGGAGACAATAAATGCAAAGAAACTAGAATCCAACTATCAATAGACAGGTAAAAAAGAAAAATAGTTAATACAAGATGATAAGACAAACCAAAACAACTAGTTATAACAATGTGTATAAATGTATTAAAATACTCTATTAAGCTATAAAGGCTCTCAGATTTTATAAAAAGTAAAGTTCAACTATATTCTACTTATAAGACAGTCAACTAAAACAAAGTTAGGAAAAATAATTTTTTAAAGGGATGGGCAAATGCACAGGCAAACACAAAAGAAATCAGGGACCACACTATTAACTGGACCAAGTATAAGTCAGAAGAATAAAGAATTAAACAAGAGGGAGTTCCTGTTGTGGCTCAGTGGAAACAAATGTGACTAGTATCCATGAGGTTGCAGGTTTGATCCCAGACCTCACTTAGTGGGTTAAAGATCCAGCTTTGCTATGAGCTATGGTGTAGGTTGCAGATGCGCCTCAGATCTGGTGTTGCTGTGGTTGTGGCACAGGCTGGCAACTACAGCTCCAATTTGACCCCTAGCCTGGGAACTTCTATATGTCCTGGGTACAGCCCTAAAAAGTCAAAAAAGAAGAAAAAGATAAAACAAGAAAAAGACTCTTGATTCATGCAGAGGGAATCCCAGTTTTAGTTTGAGTAGGACTCAAAAATCTCTATTTCTTTTGGGATACCATAAATCTATGTGAAGAGAGGCTGAAGGGTCTCTTGGAAGAGACCTCAAGTTGTGTTCACTGCAGAGGGTGAGATATGGCTTGGTATGGCTTATGAGATGATGGGTCTTCCTGTGCCCAAAGTCTTTTTGCCTGCGATTTTAGAAGGCTCATTATTAGGAATAAAAATTAAATGCTGTGAGTGCAACTTGGGAAATAAATCTTAGTCACCAGAGGTAAGTAATTCTTAGGACAATGTGGTATCCATTATTGGGATTGTCTTTGGGCCCATTCTTTGTAATTAAAGAGTTAAATGATTAGTTTCCCTAAAAGGTGGTAAAAGACAGGAAGGAAGGAAGGGAGGAAGGAAGGAAGGAAGGAGGGAAGGAAGGGAGGAGGGAAGGAAGGAAGGGAAGAGAAAGAAGCCAGCAGTATGTCCTTGAGATCTCTGTAACAGGGAATAATGCAAAAGGTAAAGAGAGCTATTCATTCATTTCTGCTTTGCATGTGATGCCATGTGACTTGATTGGTGTTTGGGAGACATTACTCTGGTACCTACCCTCTCCCCCAAACAAGGGTGCTTAACAAACAAATGCATTATTATATCTCATGGATGCCTGGAGCAGTGGGCTTCTATTTGTGATCATTATAGAATAACTGAGATCTGACTTCCCATCTGCTGTAAACAAATAGAAGTTTACACAAATGATATGAAATAACTGTTTTCAAACATTAGACAGTGGTAGTGCAGGGCTGTGCTTCTTAAAGAAGGGGAACAAACAAGGTAAGCTTGACGGTTACTCCATCTTTCCTCCTGAAGGTGTTTTCTAGATCACAGTTCCATGAAAGGAAATGCAAATCTTGCAGTGTTGAATAAAGAGATATTAGACAGAGAGATGCTGAAGTAATTATAATTTTCAGGGAAGAATACTAGAGAAAAAGAAGCTAAACACTAAAAACACTCCAGATATCTGCATGGAATTCCCTTTAAATCTGTTGCTGAATCCTCAGCTACCCAAAGCTAGGCAAAGAATGACCAAAGAGTTTTAAGCTGAAAAATTCCCAGAACACACACAAGGCTAGGATAAACTAGAGTTCTGAGCTTTCAGGTTGGAGAGGCCCTATAAATATTTCAGATATTTAGTAGAGACCACAGAAATCTTTGCCTTAGTAATAGGGCTAACTAGCCCTAGAATAAAGTTTATTACAGACCTGTGCTAATGAAGCTTTTTTTTTTGCTTTTTAGGGCCTCACTGGCAGCATATGAAAGTTCCCAGGCTAGGGGTCAAATTGGAGCTACAGCTGCCAGCCTACACCACAGCCACAGCAACATCGGATTTGAGCTGACTCTGCAACCTACACCCAGCTCACGGCAATGCTGGATTCTTAACCTGCTGAGCAAGGCCAGGGATTGAACCCACAACCTCATGGTTCCTAGTAGATTCATTTCCACTGCACCATGACAGGAACTCTCCCAAAGCTTCAATCTTGAAAGAATCAAGCTGGTTTGCAAAAACCTCATTTGCGTGTCACAACAAACTTTAACATTCCTCAAGGGAAGACAACAAAGTTCAGAATTCAACAATGTAACACTCACCATTTTAAGCATGCAATATAAGTTACTAGATAATCTAAGAAGTGGGATAATGTGACCCATAACCAGGAGAAAATCAACCATTAAAAGCAAAACTAGAAATGACAGAGATAAAAGAATTAGCAGATAATAACTTTAAAATAGCTATGAATTTGTGAATATGCTAATAGATCTGAAGAAAAACATGACTAGAATGAGGAGATAAATGAAAGGATTTTTTTTCCTTACAAAAGAGCCAGATGGAACTTCTATAGGTCAAAAATACAATTATCTTAAATGAAATATTCACTGAATGGGATTAACAACAGATTAGAAACTACAGAAGAAAGCACTAGTGAACTGAAGCCATAACAATGGAAATTATCGAAATTGAAGCATAAGAAGAAAATATTGAAAAAAATTGAACAGAGGCTTAATGGGGCAATATGAAATTTAACATTCATGTAATGAGAGTCTCAGAAAAGGTGAGGGGGGGATATTTGAAGGAATATATTTGAAGAAATATTGTCAAATCTTTCCAATTTGACAAACCTATAGACCCTAGAAACTCAACCATCTTTAAGTAGGATAAACACAAAGATAACTACACCAAGGTACATCAAAATCAAATTGCTGAAGAAGAGTAATATAAAAATCTTAAAAGCTGTCGGAGCATAAAAACACATACAGGTGAACCCTTATAAGAATAGCTAAAAACTTCTCTTCAGAAACTTACCAGAAGACAATGGAATGACACTTTATGTCATCAGCCACTGGCCAAGCCTATCAACCTAGAATTCTGTATCCAGTGAAGAGCTTTCAAAAATAAGAGGGAAATAAAGGTTTTTATTAGATAAACAAAAGCTGACAGAATTTGTTGCCAGCATAACTATTAAAGAAATTTCTTTTGGAGTTCCTGTCATGGCTCAGTGGAAACAAATCTGACTAGTATCCATGAGGACACAGATTCGATCCCTGACCTCACTTAGTGTGTTAAGGATCCAGTATTGCCATGAGCTGTGGTGTAGGTTGCTGGTATGGCTCAGATCTGGTATAGCTGTGGCTGTGGCATAGGCCAGTGGCTACAGCTCTGATTCAACCCCTAGCCTGAGAACCTCCATATGCTGCTGGTGTGGCCCTAAAAATCAAAACAAAACAAAGAATAAAAAGGTAGTTGGAAAGTCCCCCAAATATTGGGAAATTAAACAATGCACTACTAAATAGTACATGAGCTAAATAAGAAATCACAAGGAAAATGAGAAAATATTCTGAGCTGAATGGAAATGAAAACATGACATGTTAAAATGGGTAGGATGCAGCTAAAGCAGTGCTTAGAGAAATATTTATAGTTTTAAATGCTTTTATTAGAAAGGAAGAAAGCCTATCTCAATTAACTTCAACCTAAGAAGCTAAAAGAAGAAAAGCAAATTAAACCTAAGATAAACAGAACTAGGGAAACCAAAAGGTGAAAATCAGTAAAATCAAAAATAAACAATAGAAAAAAATTGATGGGAGTTCCCATCATGGCTCAGCTGAAATGAATCTGACTGGTATCCGTGAGGACGCACGCAGGTTTGATCCCTGGTCTCACTCAGTGGGTGAAGGATCCAGCACTGGCAGGAGCTGTTGTGTAGGTTGCAGATGTGGCTCAGATCTGGCATTGCTGTGGCTGTGGCATAGGCCTGCAGCTACAGCTCCCATTCAATCCCTAGCCTGTGAACTTCTCTATGCCACAGTTGTGGCCCTAAAAAGACAAAAAGAGAAAAGAAAAAAATTGATGAAACCAAAAGCTGATTATTTTAAAAGGTGAACCAAAATTATAAACCTCTAGCTAGACTAACCAAGAATAAAAGAGTAAAGATACAAATGATCAATATTATGAAAGAAAAAGGACATCTCTGCAGACCCAACAAATATTAAGGGAGAGGAATTTCAACAACATTATACCAATAAATACAACAACATAGATGAAATGGACACATTCATTGAAAGACAAAATTTGGTTTTTACTTTTTGTAATATTTCCGCTTTTCTTGGTTTTTAGAATGTTTTTAATTGATGGATAGTTGATGTACAATATTATATGTTGCAGGTATACATAGTTATGCTCCATTTAGAGTGATTATAAAATATTGTACAATATATTCTTAAGCTTAATTTATACACAAAAGTTTACACCTGTTAACATTCTACTCTATTTCCCCTCCTCCCTTCCCTCTCTCTGCTGGTAAACACTAACCAGTGTTTTTAGATTCCACATATAAGTGAACTCATAAGGTATTTGTCCTTCTCTGTCTGACTTATTTCACTTAGCATAATACCCTTTAGGTCTGTCCATTTGTTGCAAATGGCAACAGTTTTTTCTTTTTTATGGCTGAGTCGTATTCCATTGTATATATACACCATGTATTCTTTATCCACCCATTGATGGACACTTAGGTTACTTCCATGTCTTGACTATTGCAAACAGTGCTGCCATGAATATTGGGGTGCATGAACCTTTTTAAATTAGTGTTTTTGTTAAAAGACACAATTTGAAACTGACTGAAGGGGAGTTCTTGTTGTGCTCAGCAGTAATGAACCCAACTAGTCTCCATGAGGATGCGGGTTCACTCCCTAGCCCCTGCTTAGTGGGTTAAGGATCCTACATTGCTGTGGCTGTGGCGTAAGCAGCAGATGTAGCTCTGATTGGACCCCAAGGGAAAATTCCACATGCCGCAAGTGCAGGCCCCAAATAAATTTTTTTTAAGAAATTTTAAAAAATAAAAAGACTTTGACGGCAGTGGCTTGGGTCACTGTGGAAGGGCTGGTTCATTCCCCAGCCCAGCACAGTGGGTTAAAGGATCCAGAGTTGCTGCAGCTGAGGCATAGCTCACCCCTGTGGCTCAGATCCAGTCCCCGGCCTGGGAATTTCCATATGCAGATTGGGGGAAAAAAAAAAAGTAAACCATAGTTCAATATCACTTATGACCCTAGAAAAAAGGCAGTGATGCCAGGTAGACAGACTTGTCAGTCCTCGACAGAATTTTCGTGAAAAGTTATGGTAGTAGAAGTTATGCAAGTGACTAGCAAGTGGACATCTGGTGGGGCAGAGGGGACAGTCCAGGGGAAAGAACTTGTTAATAAGCAAATGTAAACCCGTCACCTGAGTACTGCTAAATATAACATCAAGGAACTGTGAGGAAGCCGATAGAACCTACCTGAGTGGGTGGGAGAAGAGCTAGCGAAAGTGTGGTGTCATTTGTCACCACGTGCTAATAAGTTCCTGGAAACTTGGGTTTCATTGGCACAATGCACACTGTACAATGAAAGTATAATTTCAAGCACTCAGGCACAAAATAATTTTGCATCCAAACACATAGAGCAAAAGCTATTAGAAGTAGAAGAATAAATAATCAGCAATACGACTCTCCCAAGAGACCTGAATATTCCTAAATAAATTCCTAAATATCCAATACATTTTGTTTATTTTTATTCATACCTCGGTGAACCTTTCGATCTATAGTCCACCTTTAATTATGGCTCAGAAAGCTTTGTTTTTATTCTTTTCTTTTTGGCAATTATGTCTTTGATTATGGCTTCTGTTATTGATATTCTATAGACATCTTTAATTTTTCAGTTGAATTTTCTTTTTCCCTTTTGTCCTCCATATTTATTTTTGCCCACTGCTTAATCCTTGCTTTTTCTTTTTATTTAGGGTTTTTTTTTTAAACTCCATTCCCAAGTCCCCCACATTAGTTTTTTTAAAACACTATTCTTATTGTTGTTATTCTTGTGATTCTTATTGTATTACTAGTTCTATTCTACAAGTCTTTTCAATCCATCTTTCACTTAAGCCAGAAATATGGGTGCAATCTTTGATTTTATCCTTATTTCTTCCTCCTCCCATTTTCAATGCATCATCAGGTCCTATAGCTTTAATCTTCAAAAGATGTCTTGGAACCACCTTATCTCTATTCTCACAGCTATTCCTTTGTTTGGTTCTTCATCATTTCTCTTCAGGGTTATTACAAAAGCTTTCTAGCTGATCTCGACTCCAGCATTTTAGGACAATAGCCTGATTCCTTAGCTAACCTAAGAAACTCCTTATAATTTTGCCCTTGTCTTCCTCTACAAATACATCTCTTACTCTCCCTTCTCTTTGATGCCAATGTAATTAGCATTCCTGAACTGGCCGGGCATCCTCACATCTTTGTGATTTTACATGTGCTGCCTAGACTCTACTGCCAGTGTCCCCGTGGCCAGCACCAATTCATGATTCAGTTCAAACATCACATATCCTGGGACGCTTTCTTTCGCTCCAGTCACCCCTCCTCAAGTCTGTCAGGTGGGGTTCCCCAGACCCCACATTTTCCTCTATCACAGCACACATCACATGATACTGTAATCCTCTCTTTATTCATCCATCTCACCCACCACCAGATTGAGAGCTCCTTGGTAACAGGAATGATCTTATTCATCTTTATTTCCCTAGCACTCAGCACAAGATCTAGTATAAAGTGTTTCTGATGAATAAGAAACCTCAAATGGTGACCCTAATAATTCCAAGTCCTAGATGAACAGTACTCACCTTCTGCTTCATGCTGCTTTAAGCTAGCTCCTGGACCCTGATGCAAGCCACAGAAAAGCCAGCCGCTAAATAAGCTGAGCCTCTAGCTCTGGGCACAGGGTTTGGCATACAGTGGATATTCAACAGACATTTCTCTGAACTTGACCTCAGTATATTATTCTGTCCTAAACTGGACCTGTGCATGAAGCAAGGGGCTGGAAGTCAGTGATGAAATGCTATTTAACTGCATCCAAGCCAGTCTCCACAGGGATTGTATGATTTTGTTTTATATGGGGAAGTGAGAGGACTGCGGAATAAAATAAATCCAGTGCTGCTGCTCATTGGAAGAGCTGTGATGACAAAAGACGTGGTGACTTATAGCAAGAAGATATCCACTGTGGGGTATTTCTGAAGTTAGCCAAATTCAGTGTGATGGGCAACAACATTGCAATCTCCTGCCCATTCACGGGGAGGGGGGGGGGTGTATCTAGCAGATGGAAATCAGAGTTTGAGTGAAATCATGGTTGCAGGACAAATAAATAACAGGGCAACAGCTTCCTCCACCCTGCTCCCTTAACACCTAGATGCTGTGATGGAGGCTGGATATTACCAGCCAATAGTACCTACAACTAAGAAGCTAATTTGGGGCAAACCAGAAGAAGGAGACTCAGAAGCAGATGCAATAGGATGGCGATGCTGCCCTACGCAGCTGCTGGTGCATCCAGCTGGATCAGGGCATTGGGTTCCGAGGGGCCATGCCCAAGGGCCATTTTAAGAAGTAATGATAAGATCTAATCAATTATTTTGCAGGAGAGGGAGAGAGAAGTGGTAAGCAATAAATCTTTTCTTAAGCCCTCCTCACTAAAATCTCAAATTACAGAAGAAAGCATTTATTTCTCTTACCTTTTGGTTCAATTTTAATTTAATGATTTTTTTTTTAACTGAGCACCACCTTGCCTCTGGCAACTGTTGTAGGAGTCAAGGAGCCAAAGAATGATGAGCCACAGTCTCTGCCATCTTGGAGTTCAGTGTGCCCAGATGGTTGGGAGACAGAGGGAGAGCTCTTGGCTGGCCTGGGGTCTGACACAAGCAGGACTGCCCAAGAGGGAGACCCAGGGCTTATAATGGGCAGAGAACTCCCCTGAAGGGTGCACAGGGGGCTGAGCAAGTCCCAAAGAAGCTGAAATTCCTCCCCCACCACCACCACACACACACACACACACACACACACACACACACACACACATACACACACACCAGGGGCAGAGTCGTGTAAGGCAGTGGATGGCAGCTCTGAGAATAAGAACCAGGCAACCAGAAACGGCGTAAGTAAGGCTGCTGTGTGGGAAGCTGAGGGAAGAAAGCAAAGACCTAAAATTAACCCCAAATTGTTCAGATCTGAAAGTACTCAGAGCATCCAAGGAGCTAGAAGAAAAGGATCACTCCTGCTGCCTTTGGTCCCCTGTAACCTCTTTCAGTGTTTCCATCCCAGGTACTAAATGCCCATGACCTGGCTTCTGTCCCAGTGTAGTGGGGAGAGACACACAAACTCCCCAGGGTTAAAACATTTTAGGTGAACGAGGAGCACCAGGGGCTGGGGGGCAGAGGAGGAGGGCTCAGGACAGGCTCCTGGAAGTGAGAACATTTGACTGAAGCCTCCAGGAAGGGTCAGGGCAAGCTTGGCCTTGGCGCACTCCCCAGAGAAACCGCCCTCCCAGCGCTGGACTGGCAGTTCTGCTTCGCTCCTTTCCTGAAATTCCATCTCCACCAACTGTTCCGGGGCTGGAACATTGAGATTCTGCGAAGCAGTGAGTCTATTGGAATGCACGGGAGGCAGCAGCCTGCCTGCCATCTCCTCTTCTTTCCTTGGGCTCTGTTCCCAGGGAAGGCGCGAACCTTCTTTTCCGTGTCTCCTGGGTGGAACATTTGAATTCCCCTGGGAAACCCCCACGAATTCAAAACCCAATGATTCAGAATCTTGATATCTTATGAATAGGGACATGGATTAACTTGTTCTTTGAACTTGATGTGAAGGATGGATTTTTCTAATGACATAAATAGGGCAAGATTGCATGGGTCGGGATGGATTTTAAAGTTATTTTTCAAAACCTTTAGGAGAAATTAGAGTCACAGAAGAAGAGATCCTGGGCCATTCAGCTCAATCACAGGTAGGTTTGGTACCCAACTTCTGCCTGCATCATTACATGTGCCCCATCACGGGGAACTCACTCCCTTCTAGAAGAGTGGATTCCATGTTTAGGCAAGTTGATTACAAGGGTCTTTTATTTTTTTTAATTTTTATTTTTATTTTGGCTGTGCCTGCAGTACTTGGAAGTTCCCACACCACAGCAGTGACTCGAGCCACAGCAGTGACAACGCTGGATCCTTAACTCACTGAGCCACCGAGCAACTCTAAGGACAGTTTTTCTTATACTGAAATATCTCTGCATAGCCCCTAATCACTGGTCATGTGTCTAGTCTCTGGACCTGCACAGAAAGGGTTTGTGCTGCAAGGCTGCCCATTAGAGGCATAGGATGAGCTCCGCAGGTCTTGTCTGCTTAGACCGACAGGAACAGGCCTCAAAGCTTCAAACCTCAGGGAGAGATGGCAGACTTTCCCGGTGAGAAACACCCTCGGGGTTGGACAGCAGCCACAAAGGCCTGGCCTGGAAATTTTAGGCCAGGGAAGGAATAGGGTACAAGAGGGGATTCCAAGTCAGCCATGCCCTGATACCAGGCTCATGGAGGAGGCTGAACAGCTAAAGTAGGAGGCATGGAGCCCTGGAACAAAGAACTTTTGAAGAATGTTGACTTCAGGGAACAGGCACCGGGCAGTAGGGTTAACTGAATGCTCTTCTCTCCTGCCCTCTCTTTCCCTGGATCCTCACTCCTCCCTTTCTTCATGCTCTTCTTTTCTCTCCAATTACGATTTCCAGCTGGCATCCCCATCCCTCACACCCTTCTCTCTTGTCGTTCAGCCTCTCAACCTCTTTGTTTCCTAGTCTTTCTATTTTGCGCTCTTTCTTTCTGTCTTTGTACTCCACTCTCTTTTCCTGCCCTTTTGCCTCCATCACTGTTTCTGTGAGCCTCTCTCCCTGCCTAAGACATATTCAAAGAGAATATATTATATACGCAAACCATGCTCAACGAAAGCTACCTGTGAACTGGGCTTCATTTGCCTGTTATCTTGAGTGCTTTCTGTAGGGCAGTGACCCTCTCTTGAAATAAAATTCTCTTCCGTGCTTCTGAGTGATGGTTTCTGCCTCCACGTTGGGATCTTTGAGAACAGATAATTTCTGCAGCAGGCAAACAGGAGAAACAGATGAAAATCCAGATTCACAAATACAAAATGATGTGCTTCAGGAGTTATTTAAATAACCAGTGCATCTACAGTGTGATTCAATTTACAAACATTAGCTTCACATGCAACCTCTATGTAACTTTCCTCTTATGTATGGTGAGTTCCTATCTGAGTCTTCAATAAATTTTTTTTTTTAAATCGGCAAAATGTTTGGCAGCCTGAGTCCATGTTCCTTGGGGCAATTGATGGAAGAAAAGTCTTTTTGTGAAGGCAACTTGACATTTAAAAGACAGATTTTAAATCCTGGTTCCTTGATCCTCTAGGCCTAGGAAGGTTTAGACTCTCTGAGCCTCTATTTTCTCATCTCTAAAGTAGGGACAATGAAACAAGATCTGGAAGCAAGATTATTGCAAGGAAGAAATGACTTGATATTTTTAACTCATGACCTTTGAAGCTGGTAGGATTACTGAGCGTTGAGAAGCAAGTGCATCTGGGGTCTTTCTCGGCATTTTCTGATCATAGTTAGCAAAACCATAATGATCTGGAGACTGTATTTAGGAAGGCCATGGTTCTTTGCAGTAAACCCTACCAGAAGAAACATATCAATTCCTGGGAATGAAAGGGAAGCATTTTTGGCACTGACATGAGAAGACAGCACTGTATCATTCTGTTATTGCTTGTTTGGGTTAACAGGTTATGTTTGAAATGGTCTGTTTGGAAGATTATATTCCTTAGAGGCAATAGTTAGGCATGAACTTAAGATTCGGAAATTCTAGGCTCTGCGCCAAAAAGAAGTAGTATCCAGTGATACAAAAGGAGATCCAAATTTCAATAATAAATAGGAAAGGCAAAGTCTTGAATTAATTCATACCAATAAAGAGGAACAAAGAGGTGAATAGGTTAGTAACCAGGAGGGACCCCTCTGTGGAGAATAGGGCTTTGGTCTAGATGTGTGGGGGCTGCAAGGTACTTAATCAGCTTCTTTGTGAACTAAGAGAGGGAAACGCTAGAAACTGAGTGGCAAGAGACAGCCAGGGGGCTTCAGAAGACTCCCCCAAAGGCAGTGTCCAGCCAGCCCTGGAGGAGACCATTAAAGCTTTTGACACCAAGCTGACTTTGAATCCAGAGTCCATGGAATGAGTGAAGGACTCAGGATCGATGAAAAGTATTTTACTTGGTTCTGGGACTATATCCAGGCCAGGTCGGTTTAAATAGTCATAGCTACTAGTTAATGATTAGAACAGAATGGAAAGAACAGAATGGAAGCAAACTACTGATTTCCTTCAGTCTTACACTAAATGTCCTAAAAAAAAAAATTCTTTTAAAACAAATTTCAAGTTGCTTTGTTCATGCCCTCAGTTTATATCCTTTTCTCGTCCCTGCCAGTTGAAGCTCTTCCCCACCTCTCCACCAAGACTGCTTGTTGAGGTCACTAGTGGCCACCATGCTGCTAAATCCAGTGGCCACTTTTCCAGTCTTGTTTGATTTGACCTGTCAGCAATATTCAGCACGGTTGACCACCACCTCCTTTTCCCCTATCTCTCTCTCTCTCTCTCTTTTTTTTTTTTTTTAGGGCCACATCTGTGAAATATGGATGTTCCCAGGCTAGGGGTCAAATCAGAGCTACAACTGCCAGCCTATGCCACAGCCACAGCAACACAGGATCCAAGCTGTACCTGTGACCTACACCACAGTTCATGGCAATGATAGATCCCCAACCCACTGATCGAGGTGAGGGATCAAACCCACATCCTCACAAATTCGTTTCCACTGTGCCACAATAGGAACTCCGACTTTTTTTTTAATAGCCATACCTGCAGCATATGGAAGTTCCCAGGCTAGGGGTTGAATAGAAGCTGCAGCTGAGGCCTGCACCATAGCCACAGCAACATTGGATCCAAGTTGTATCTTCAACCTATGCCACAGCTTGCCAGCAATGTTGGATTCTTAACCCATTGAGCAAGGCCGGGGGTTGAACCCACATCCTCACAGAGACAATATTGGGTCCTTAGCCTGCTGAGCCACAATGGGAACCTCCCTTTTCCCCCATATCTTAAACATTTATATTAAAATTTTTCAAACCCATAGAAATTTGCAAAGAATATTCTAACAAACACTTACCTATTGTTTAGCATTTTATCATTTGTGATAGCTTTCTCTCCATAAAATTCAACATATTATTATTGCTGATATTTTTGTGAAACCATTTAAGGAATTGTTGCAGACATCACAACCTTTCACTTCTAAATATTTATGCATGTATCTCCCGAGACCAAGGTAATATGTATCATTGATACAATACATCTAAAAGATAGTCCATATTCTACTTTTTCCTATTGTCTCAATAATTGATCTTTACAACAACAGCAATCAAATTTCCAATCCAGGATCCAAACCATGAGTATACATTGCATTTAGTTGTCATGTTAATTTTGTTTCCTTTAATCTGGAACTGTCCTTCAGCCTTTCTTTGCCTCACAACATTGACATTTTTGATGAGCCCAGAGCAATTCTTTTGTAGACTGTCGGACGCCTCCTCACAGTTAGATTCAGATAATCCTTCCTAGTAGAAATATGATGTGTTCACAAAGTCATGTTGTGTTCTTCTCTCCACCTCACATTACAAGTCCCTGATGTTGTCCCAGCATTGGTGACAGTCACTTTGATCACTCAGGTAAGGTGGAATCCACGAGGTTCCCCCACTGTAAGGGGATTTTTTACCCTTTGAATTTGGTAGATGAACTGTGTGGAGGTCCTCAGACTGTATTCCTGGTGAAAGATTTTTAGATCCATTAATGATTTTCAGCTGATCAAATTATGGCAAAATGTTGAACTTTTTAACTCTATCATTCTCTCTGGTCTTTTTATTTGTCATTCTACTGTAAAGAAGACTTTTTTCCTTCTCCTCCACTTTATTTATTTATTTGATTGGTTTATTGCTTGTTTTGTAACAGTATGAATTTATTACCCAGATCTTGGTTTCTAAATACCATTCTCCAACAAAAAGAACTAGGGCTCCTTGGAGAAATGGCAAATGCTAGGACTGGGGCAGGAAAATACAAGATGAGCCTTGTAATAGCAGAAAGTTATGAAGAGCTAAGAGAGAGATAGAGAGATGGAGAAAGAGAAAAGGTAAGAAAAATGATAGGAACATGTCAAAAGGACATAGGAATTAATCTGAATGAGCTCCCAGTGGCCAAAGTTGGGACAATTTAGGCAACAGAATATTTTACAATAATATTGGATTATAACTCCTCAAATAAAATGAATTTCCATTAGAGTGTACCGACATACATAAATATTGAAGAAATAAATAAATAGGAGAGAAGACAAACTCTTCATGCGGAAATCCAAATAATTTATGCAGATATTTCCTACTCAAGGAGGTAGAGCATAAACTCCCACCCTTTAAGTTAGGACTGCGCATATGACCCTCCAAAGAATACAGTAGGAAAGGGGGGAGGGGAAGGTAACTCCAGGTGGAGAAACTGACAGTCACAGCTTCATTCAGGTGATCAAGGTCAATACCACCAGCGATTAGTCATGTGGATAGTAGGAACACTTGAGATGAGGTGATGAAAATGTCCTTTACCTCTGTGGTCTTCATCCCCACAACGCATAAAACCACAATCTAATTATGAGATAAACATCAGAAAAATCCCAAGGAAGGACATTCTACAAAATACCTAGTCAGTACTCCTTAAAACTATCAAGATCTTCAAAAACAAGGAAAGCCTGAGAAACTTTCATAGCCAGGAGGAGCCTAAGGAGATATGATAACTTAATGTAATGTGATTTCCAGGATGAGATCCTGGAACAGAAGAAAGATATAAAGTAAAAGCCAAGGAAACCTGCTTATAGTATGGACTTTATTAATAATATGTCAAAATTGGTTCATTGATTGAAACAAATGTACCATGCTAATTTAAGATGTTAATCATAGGGAAACTGGGAACAGAGTATATGGGAACTCTCTGTACTCTCTTTGCCATTTTTCTGAAAATCTATAAGTGTTCTAAAATTAAAAACAGTCTTTATAAAAAGCTCACTTAGTATTTTAAAATGTGTAAATTTTATTGGATTAAAAATAATACCTTAATTTTTTAAATAAAAAAAAAATTATTGAGGAACTTTCCCCAGCATAGCTAGTAAGTGGTGAAACTGAAATGAGAATTCAAATTGCCTTATTCTAAACTCATACTACCTGCTGGGAACTGAATTGTGCCTCCCCAAAAATTTGTATGTGAAGCCCTAACCCTGAATGTGACTGCATTTGGAAAGGGGCCTTTAGGAAATAGTTAAGATTAAGTGAGGCTATCAGGGTGAGGCTCTAATCCAATAAGAATGGTGGCCTTATAAGAAGAGATCTCTCTCCCTATCCCCCACCCACACACCCACCTCATGCACACATTGATGAAAGGCCATGTGAGGACAAAGCAGCCATCTGCAAGGCAGGTAGAGAGGGCTCTCACCATGAACTGAACCCAGCAGGGCCTTGATCTTGGACCTTCCAGCTCCAAAATGTTGAGAAAATAAATTTCTGTTGTTTACGTCACCCAGTCAGTGGCATTTTGTTACAGCAGCCAGAGTAGATTAATACACTGCCTTTAAAAAGAATAATACTGGAGTTCCCATTTGTGGCTCAGCAGTAATGAACCCAACAGTATCCATGAGGATGCAGGTTCGATCCCTGGCCTAGCTCAGTGGGTTAATGATCCAGCGTTGCCATGAGTTGTGGTGTAGGTTGAAGATGCAGCTCAGATCTGGCATTGCTGTGGCTGTGGTGTAAGCCGACAGCTGCAGCTCCAATTTGACCCCTGGCCTGGGAACTTCCATATGCCATGGGTGTGGCCTTAAAAGGATATAAATAAGTAAATAAATAGAATAATACAGTCATTTATGGAGTTCTACATCCCAAGCACTGTTCTGAGATCTTTACAGATGGTCAATCCTCACAGCAGCTATGACAGCTCTTACTTCCCCATTTTGGAGATGAGAAACCTGATGTTTAAGAGGGTAACTTGCCTGAGGTCACACAGCTAAGAAAATTGAGAGGTGGGACTCCCACTCCTGATTATTTGCTATTGAAGCCCAAACTCTCTCAGCCACCATCCAGGGCTCCTTCTTGGGGAAGTAGGAAATTATGCACCAGCTCCTGGAGGACAGAGTATCAGTACAAATTATCTGGAACTCTTCTGTATGGGAAATTGGTCTCTTCTGCCCCACCTATTAATTTTTCCAACCATTTATTTATATCAGTATGGACAGGTAGATATTTATTTTATACATTGGGTTATAATCGAATGCTACGTCATTTATTTTGTCATCCAAATTGTTCCAGTGTTGGCCACTGAGAGCTCTTTCAGTGGTTCCTGTGTCCCATTGATATATCCCCATTGTTGTGTTTTTGTTTTTGCTTTTTTTGAGCCCTTCCTTACTTCCTAACATGATAAGATACTCCAGGATCATTGTGTGTATTTTCTGCTACAGCCCTACAATCCACCATTTTTCCAAAGAGCCCTGGTTCCTTTTATTGGAGAACAGTATTAGAAACCAAGATGTGGGCATTAGGTGTGGTCATTGCTACTGATCTCTCCTTGTTTCTAGGCCCTCTCTGCTGATAGAGCAAAAAAACGCTTGTACACACTAATCTATGTATAGATACCTATCTATAAACATTTCTGTATGAAACTATTTGTATCTATACAAAGCTAAGCATGAGTTCATGTTATGTCTCCCACTCTACTCCATTACCACACAGGTCACTCTAGCTCCTCCCTTTGCTTGTTTGTAACCTCCCACTCCAATAGCGAGAAGCCTCACCCCCAGCATCTGCCATCCATTTACTTCATTGATCGATTCCAGGGTGCATGCTTAATGCTGTCAGAATTGTTAACTCATACCCCCAGGGAAACAACTTTATCTGCTAGAGTCCTTCGCTGATTTACAAGTTATCTTTTTGTTTGTTTGTTTGTTTACCTTTAGTTATATACATTCCACTCATTTCCCAAACTACTTAAGTAGGGACATTTCCCCCCCTCCCCACTCCCTTCAGTGAGGTTCTTCCATACATTTGTAATACGTTAGATTTTTTTTTCACATTCTCTCCTAGACCTTGACGTCTTAAAGGATTTGTTTTAATTTGAATACATTAAGGTTAACTTTTTGTGCTGTAAAGTTCTACAGGTTTTGATAAATGCAGGTTGTCATGTATCTATCATTACAATGTCATCCAGAATAGGCCTAAAAACTCTTTTGTGCTTCACCCATTCAACCCTCTTCCCAAACTCCTAGCAACTACTGATTTTTTCTACCCTTGCTATGTTTTTTGCTTTTCCAGAGTGTTGTATAATCAGAATCAGATAGTATGGAGCCTTTTCAGACTGACTACTTTCACTTACCAATATGCAAATATGCGCTTAGGATTCATTCAGATCTTTTCATGGTCTGAAAACTCATTTATTTTTATCACTGAATAATATTTCATTGTTATGGATGTACCATAGTTCGTTTATCCATTTACCTATGAAAGCAAGACATCTTGGTTGTTTCCAGGTTTTAAAAATTATAAAAAAAAAAACCTACTATAAACATTTGTGCACTGATTTTATTGTGGACTTTATTGTTTTCAAATCATTAAGGAAAATAAGTAGGAGCAGAGTCGCTGAAGCACAGGGTAAGACTATATATAGCTTTGTTTAAATTTGTTGTATGATTTTGCTTTTCCATCACCAATTAATGGGAGTTCCTGCTGCTCCATATCCTCATTAACAATTGATATTGTCAGATTTTTTTAGCCATTCTAATAGGTGTGTAATGGTATCATTTTTGTTTTAATTTGGAGTTCCTAGTGATAAAGGCTGTTGAGCATCTTTTCATATGCTTATTTGCCCTCTGTATCATCTTCTTTGGTGCAATGTCTCATCAGATATTTTGCCCATTTTTAACTGAGTAAGTCAGTGTTACTATTGCGTTTTAAGAGTTCTTTGTACATTTTAGATACTAGTCTTTTATGAGATATATGTTTTTCAAATATTTTCTCCCAGTCTGTGGCTTGTCTTTCATTCTCATAACAATATCTGTCACAGAACTGAAGTTTTAAATTTTAATGGAAACTTACTTTTTTTTTATTTCATGGACCATGCTTCTGGTGTTATAGCTGAAAACTCACCACCAAACCAAGGTCACAGATTTTTCTCTCATTTAATCATTTTTTAAAAATATATACACTCACATGGTACAGATTGTGTTGTGACTTCAAGAAATGTTAAAGTCCTAACTCCTGATGCCTGCGAATGTGACCTTACTTGAAAATTAGGTCTTTGCCAATGTAATCAAGTTAAGAGGAGATGTGGGCCTTATTTATTTGTTTATTTATTTATTTATTTAGTCTTTTTGTCTTTTTAGGGCCACACCTGCAGCATATGAAGTTCCCAGGCTAGGGGTCAAATCAGAGCTGTAGCTGCTGGTCTACACCACAGCCACAAAAACATGGGATCTGAGTCACGTCTGTGACCTACACCACAGTTCATGGCAACTGACAGATCCTTAACCCACTGAGCAAGGCCAGGGATTGAACCTGTGTCCTCTTGGATGCTAGTTGGGTTTGTTACCCCTGAGCCATGATGGGAACTCCAAGGAGGAGTGAGTCTTAATCCAATATGATGAGGGTCCTTATGAGAAGAGGTATATTTGGACACAGAGATACAAGGAGAATGGAAAGATGGAGGTTGAGATTGGAGTGATGCAACTACAAGGAAGGAACTCCAAAGAGTCCAACCATCACCTGAAGCTAGAAAAGAGGCATAGAACAAGTTCTCCCTCAGAGCCCTCAGAAGGAACTGACACTCCCCACATATTGATTTTGGACTTCAAGACTCAGGAGGTGTTACAGAATAAATTTCTGTTGTTTTAAGCTGCATGGTTTATGTTATTTTGTTGTGACCGTCCTAGGAAACTAACACATTATATATGACCACTACCTCAATAAATATATAGACTCTTTCTGTCACCCCAAAACATTCCTTCAGACTCAGTTCCAGTCTATTCCTCTCTTAAAGGTAACCACTACTCTGGTTTCTATCAACATAGTTTACTTAAGTTGCCTGTTCTAGAACATCTTATAAACATAATCATGATTTTTTCTCAAGCTCCTTTCACCCAACATAATTCTTTTGTATTTATCATGTTGCCACACATATTAGCAGCTTCTTTTATTTATTGCTAAGTAGTAGCACATTAACATGTTGCAATATATTTCTCCATTCATCTATGAAGGGGCAACTGGATTGTTTCCAGTTTGTAGCTATTGAGAATAAAGCTGCTATGAATATTCTCACACAAATCTGTTGCGAATATGTGTTTAAATACTTAGGAGTAGAATTGCTGGGCCATAGTGGAGGTATGTTTAAATTTAGAAGAAACACTCTTTTTCCCATAGTGCATGTAACATTTTACATTCTCACCAGTAATGTCTGAGAGTGTGAGTTGTTCTGTATCTTCACCAGCATTTGGTATCATGAGTCATTGTCGGTGATGATCATTAAGATTGTCAATAAGATTATTTTTCTATGTTTTTTTTTTGTCTTTTTGCCATTTCTTGGGCCACTACCGCAGCATGTGGAGGTTCCCAGGCTAGGGGTCTAATTGGAGCTGTAGCTGCCAGCCTACACCAGAGCCAGAGCAATGCAGGATCCGTGCCGTGTCTGCGACCTACACCACAGCTCACGGAAACACCAGATCGTTAACCCACTGAGCAGGGGCAGGGATGGAACCCGCAACCTCATGGTTCCTAGTCGGATTCGTTAACCACTGAGCCACAACGGGAACTCCTTTTTTTTTTCCTATGGTTTTAATTTACATTTCCCTGATGACCAATGATATCAAGCATCTTTTCATGTCCTTAGTAGCCGTTCATCTATCTTCTTTTTATAATGAATGTGTGAAAATCTTTTGCTCATTTCTTTTTGAATTGTTTGACTTTTTGCTATTGAATTATAGAAATTCTTTATATATTTGGGATAAAAGTATTTTATCAGATTTTATAAAAATGGTATAAGTCCTTTATAAGACTTACGCATTAGTAGGGTTTTCTGGGTCAAGTGAATAGTGAATCATTTTCAGAGATCACCTCAGGCTGCTAACAGGAAGAGTTGTTTTCTTATTAAGTTTTGAGAGTTCTTTATATATTCTGAATATAAGTCCTTTATTACATACATGATTTGCAAATATTTTCTCCAAGTCTGTGGCTTGTCTTTTCACCCTCTTAATAGTATCCTTCAAAGAGCAGAGAGTCTTAATTTTGAAGAATTACAATTTTTGAATTTGTTTTCTTTTATAAACAGTGCTTTTGATGTTATACTGAAAAAGTCTTTGCATAAGCCAGGGTGACAAAGATTTTCTCCTATAGTTTCTCTCATAAGCGTTAGAGTTGTAAGCTTTATATTTAGATCTATAGTTTATCTTTGGTAATTTTTGTATTTGGTGCAAGGTATAGATCAAAATTAATTTCTTTTTTTTTTTTTGCCTAAGGCTATCCAATTGTCCAAGAACCATTTGTTTAAAAGAGTGTCCTTTCTCCACTGAACTGCTTTTGTACTTATGTTGAAATTCAATTGCTTATATTCTGTGTAGGTCTATTTCTGAACTCTCTATCCTGTCCCATTTATTTATCTATCTTGAAGCCAATGCCATATTACCTTTATTACAATAGCTTTGTAATAGGTCTTGCAATCAGATAGTGTAAGTCTGTCCACATAGTTCTTCATTTCCAAAGTTGTTTTGCCTAGTCTATGTTCTTTGTACTTCCATATAACTTATACAATCTGTTTGCTAATTTCTAAAAAAAAAATCCTGAATGTTGACAGGGATTCACTTGGAATCTGTAGATCCATTTGAAGAGATTTAAAATCTTAATAGGTGTTCCCGTTGTGACTCAGCAGAAATGAATCTAATATCCATGAGGACATGGGTTCAGTCCCTGGCCTCGCTCAGTGGGTTAAGGATGCAGAATTGCTGTGAGCTGTGGTGTAGGTCGCAGACACAGAGCAGATCCCTTGTGACTGTGGCTGTGGTGCAGGTCAGTGGCTACAGCTAAGATTCGATCCCTAGCCTGCGAACTTCCATATGCCACAGATGCGACCCTAAAAAGGAAAAAAATAAAATAAAACACAGGAGGTGCTGCGCAGGCTGCTCCTAGTTGCATAGTCCTGGGAAGTGACAGTGATCAGGTGTGTGTGGGGGGGGGATTGGAATGGACTGGGAATTTGGGGTTAATAGATGCAAACTATTGCCTTTGGAATGGGTAAGCAATGAAATCCTGCTGTAGAGCACTGGGAACTATATGTAGTCATTTATGATGGAGCATGATAATGTGAGAAAAAAGAACGTATGTATGTTATGTGTGACTGGGTCACCTTGCTGTACAGTAGAAAATTGACAGAACACTGTAAACCAGCTATAATGGAAAAAATAAAAATCACTTAAAATAAAAATAAATAATAAAATAAAAAATCAAATCAAATCTTAATAATATCAATTTTTCCAATACATGAATATGGCATATCTCTCTATTTACATCTTCTTTAATTTTTCTCAAAAAAAATATTTTACTGTTTTCAAGTACAAAGATATTAAATCTTTTGTCAGATTTATCCTTATCTCTTATTTTTGGTGCAATTCTATTTCTCTTTTTGTGAATGCTGTTATTTCAACTTTAACTTTTAATTTTGTGTTGCTGATATATTAGTATATTGTTTTTTATATCGTGCAATCCTGCTAAGCTCATTTACTGGTTCTAGGTTTTTGTTTGCTTTTGCATTCCATAGGATTTTGTACATAGACATTTTGTAATTTTTTTCTGCATCTAGTGAGAAAATCACATAGGTTTTAGTTTATTATTACAGTATATTACATCTGCTGATTTGATAATGTCAAATTAAACTTTTATTCCAGGGATTAAACCACGTTTGGTCATAATTTATTATTATTTTCATGTATTGTTTGGATCTGAATTGCTAAAATTTTGATTTTTAGCATTTATGTTCATAATGAGTAGTTCTTGTTGTAGCTCAGCGGTAACAAAGCCGACTAGTAGTCATGAAGGTGCAGATTCATCCCGAGCCTTGCATCCTTGGGCTAAGGATCTGGCATTGTCATGAGCTATGGTGTAGGTCACAGACACGCTCAGATCCCACATTGCTGTGGCTGTGGTATAGGCCAATAGACCGATTTGACCCATAGCCAGGGGACTTCCATATGCTGAGGGTGCAGCCCTTAAAAAAAAGAAGAAAAAGAAGAATGTTCATGATGAAAATTGACCTTTAGTGTCCTTTCCTTAATGTTTGACTGGTTTCAATATCAGAATAAAATGGACCTTATAGATTGAGAATGCTTTAACCTTTCTGGAAGAGTTTATATAGAATTGGTATTATTTCTTCCAAAAATGTTTGCTATAATTCACCAGAAACATTGTCTGGGCCTGCAGTTTTTCTGTGAGAAGTTTTCAGCTATGAATTCAATTTCTTCCATAAATACAGGACTAGTCACATCATCAGTTTCTTCTTGAGAAAGATTTGGAAGATCAAGCTTTTTAAGAAATTTGTTCATTTCATCTAACATTTAGAATTTATTGGTATAAAATTGTCCTTATATTTCCCTGCTACAATTTTAAAATCTGTGGACTCCGTACTGATTTCACCTTTATAATTCCAGATATTGGTAATTTGTGTCTTCTCTCTCTCTTTTATTTTTTCCTATTTAGTCAGCATGGAAGTTGAACAATTTTAGCGATACTCTCAAAGAACTTCTCTTGGTTTCATCTATTTTCTCTATTGTTTTGTCTTTTCTATTTTATTACTTTCTAATCTGATATTTATTTCCTTTTTCCTGCTTACTTGGGGCTTGACTTGCTCTTCTTTTTCTCATTTTTTAGAGTGAAAGATTATGTCATTGATTTGATACCTTTCTTCTTTCCCAGTATAGGGGAATAAATTTCCCTCTAAGTACTACTTTGGCTACATTCCACATACTTCAAAATACTGTGTTTTCACTTTAATTCAAGCCAAAATACTTTCTAATTTAGCTTTTGAGTATTTTTGTGACAGAAGGGTTATTTAGAACGGGTTTTATGGTTTCCAAATATATGGGAATTTTCTAGATATGTTTCCGTTATTGATTTCTAACATAATTCCATCATGGTCACAGAATATACTTTTATGACTCAAATAATTTTAAATTTATTGAGACATTTTATGGTCCAGACATATCTTATGTTCTATGTTTTGTTTTATGTGTACTTGAAAAAAATTGCATATTGCTGTTGTTGGATGGTGTGTTCCACAAATGTCAAATAGGTCAAATTGGGTGATAGTGTCGTTCATGTCTTCTATATACTTATTTGTTTTATAAATAATCGAGAGAGAAGAGTTGAAATCACCAACCACATTTGTGGTTTTTCCAATTTCTCCCTGCAGTTCTCAGTTTCTACTTCATGTGTTTTGAAGATCTGTCATTAGGTGCATACATATTTCAGATTGTTATGTCCTCTCAACGAGTCAACCCCTTTATAATTATGAAATTACCATCCTTGGAGTTTCTGTTGTGGCTCAGCAGTAACAAACCTGACTAATATTCATGAGGATAAGTGTTCGATCCCTGGTCTCACTCAGTGGCTTAAGTATCCAGCATTGCCATGAGCTGTGGTGTAGGTCACAGACGCAGCTCAGATCCTGCATTGCTGTGGCATAGGCTGTCAGCTACAGCTCTGATTTGACCCCTAGCTTGGGAACGTCCATATGGCACAGGTGCAGCCTTGAAAAGAAAAATTAATTACCATCCTTACCCCTTATAATGTTTTTGTGATGAAATTTACTTTGATTTTAATGTAGCCACTTTAGTTTTCTTTTGATTAGTGCTAGGATGGTTCCTTTTATTTTCAACTTAAGTATGTTGTTCTTAAACTTATCTATATTTTTAACCCACATTCAAGTGGATTTCTTGTAAGTAGCACACAGACATATCTTATTTTATTGTACTTCACTTCATTATACTTCACAGATACTGCATTTTTTACAAATTGAAGATTTGTAAAATCCTGCATGGAGCAGGTCTGTTAGTGCTATTTTTCCAACATTTCTTTTGGCTGCACCCATTCTTTTGGCATACAGAAGTCCCCGGGCCAGGGATCGAACCTGTGCCCCAGCAGTGACAATGCTGCATCCCCAACTGCTAGGCCACCAGGGACCTTCATTATCTTTAATTAAGTTATGTAATTTTTTTTTTAGATATAGTGCTATGTGATATTGTATACTATGTTGACATAACTTTTATATGCATTAGGAAACCAAAATATTTGTGTGACTTGCTTTATTATGACATTCACTTTATTGCGGTGTTCTGAAACATAACCTGCAGTATCTTAAAGGTATGCATGTACTTTGATACTGCTTTTTTAATCTAATCTGATCATGCTTACCTTTTAATTGAAGTGTATAGACCATTTACATTTAATGTGATTATCAATATGACTGTATTTAAATATACCATCTGCTATTTGTTTTGTATTTTTACTAGTGGCCCTTTGCTCCTCTTTTCCTACTTCTTTTAGTTTGAGTATTTTCTTTTATCTCATTTTATTTCTTTTGTTGGACTGCTAGTTACACATCTTTGTTGTGTTTTTAGTAGTTACTCCAGGGTTTCTTAGTATATATATCTTCTACTAACCACAGTCTAAATATTTTACAACTTTCTGTATAGTATAAGAATCTTACAAGTATACTTTTATTCTCTCCTACCAGTCTTAGTGTATTATTATCATATATTTAACTTATTTATTTATTTATTTATTTATTTATTTATTTTTATTTTCCCACTGTACAGCAAGGGGGTCAGGTTATCCTTACATGTATACATTACAATTACATTTTTCCCCCAGCCTTTCTTCTGTTGCAACATGAGTATCTAGAGAAAGTTCTCAATGCTATTCAACAGGATCTCCTTGTAAATCTATTCTAAGTTGTATCTGATAAGCCCAAGCTCCCGATCCCTCCCACTCCCTCCCCCTCCCATCAGGCAGCCACAAGTCTCTTCTCCAAGTCCATGATTTTCTTTTCTGAGGAGACGTTCATTTGTGCTGGATATTAGATTCCAGTTATAAGTGATATCATATGGTATTTGTCTTTGTCTTTCTGGCTCATTTCACTCAGTATGAGATTCTCTAGCTCCATCCATGTTGCTGCAAATGGCATTATGTCACTCTTTTTTATGGCTGGGTAGTATTCCATTGTGTATATAAACAACATCTTCCGAATCCGAATCCAATCCTCTGTCAATGGACATTTGGGTTGTTTCCATGTCTTGGCTATTGTGAATAGTGCTGCAATGAACATGTGGGTGCATGTGTCTCTTTTAAGTAGAGTTTTGTCCGGATAGATGCCCAAGAGTGGGATTGCGGGGTCATATGGAAGTTCTATCTATAGATTTCTAAGGTATCTCCAAACTGTTCTCCATAGTGGCTGTACCAGTTTCCATTCCCACCAACAGTGTAGGAGGGTTCCCTTTTCTCCACACCCCCTCCAGCACTTGTTATTTGTGGATTTATTAATGATGGCCATTCTGACTAGTGTGAGGTGATATCTCATGGTAGTTTTGATTTGCATTTCTCTTATAATCAGTGATGTTGAGCATTTTTTCATGTGTTTGTTGGCCATCTGTATATCTTCTTTGGATAAATGTCTATTCAGGTCTTTTGCCCATTTTTCCATTGATTGATTGGCTTTTTTGCTGTTGGGTTGTATAAGTTGTTTATATATTCTAGAGATTAAGCCCTTGTCCGTTGCATCATTTGAAACTATTTCCTCCCATTCTGTAAGTTGTCTTTTTGTTTTCTTTTGGGTTTCCTTTGCTGTGCAAAAGCTTTTCAGTTTGATGAGGTCCCATGGGTTTATTTTTGCTCTAATTTCGATTGCTTTGGGAGACAGACCTGAGAAAATATTCATGATGTTGATGTCAGAGAGTGTTTTGCCTATGTTTTCTTCTAGGAGTTTGATGGTGTCCTGTCGTCTATTTAAGTCTTTCAGCCATTTGGAGTTTATTTTTGTGCATGGTGTGAGGGTGTGTTCTAGTTTCATTGCTTTGCATGCAGCTGTCCAGGTTTCCCAGCAATGCTTGCTGAATAGACTTTCTTTTTCCCATTTGATGTTCTTGCCTCCCTTGTCAAAGATGAATTGACCATAGGTGTCAGGGTTTATTTCCGGATTCTCTATTCTGTTCCATTGGTCTGTCTGTCTGTTTTGATACCAGTACCACACTGTTTTGATGACTGTGGCTTTGTAGTATTTCTTGAAGTCTGGGAGAGTTATGCCTCCTGCTTGGTTTTTGTTTCTCAGGATTGCTTTGGTGATTCTGGGTCTTTTGTTGTTCCATATAAATGTTTGGATTGTTTGTTCTAGTTCTGTGAAAAATGTCATGGGTAATTTGATAGGGATTGCATTGAATCTGTAGATTGCTTTGGGTAGTATGGCCATTTTTACAATATTGATTTTCCCAATCCAGGAACATGGAATAGCTTTCCATTTCTTTACATCTTCTTTGATTTCTTTGATTAAAGTTTTATAGTTCTCGGCATATAGGTCCTTTACCTCCTTGGTCAGGTGTATTCCGAGGTATTTGATTTTGTGAGGTGCAATTTTAAAAGGAATCGTATTTTTGTATTCCTTTTCTAATATTTCATTGCTGGTATACAGAAATGCAACTGACTTCTGAACGTTAATCTTATAGCCTGCTACTTTGCTGAATTTATTAATCAGTTCAAGGAGTTTTGGGGTTGAGTCCTTAGGGTTTTCTATGTATAGTATCATGTCATCTGCATACAGTGACAGTTTGATCTCTTCTCTTCCTATATGGATGCCTTTTATTTCTTTTGTTTGTCTAATTGCTGTGGCTAGGACTTCCAAAACGATGTTGAAGAGCAGTGGTGAGAGTGGGCATCCCTGTCTTGTTCCAGATTTGAGTGAGAAGGCTTTCAGTTTTTCCCCATTGAGGATTATATTTGCTGTGGGTTTCTCATAAATGGCTTTGATTATGTTCAGGAATATTCCCTCTATACCCACTTTGGCGAGGGTCTTGATCATGAATGGATGTTGGACTTTGTCAAATGCTTTTTCTGCGTCTATTGAGATGATCATATGATTTTTGACTTTTTTTTGTTAATGTGGTGTATGATGATGATTGATTTGCGTATGTTGAACCATCCTTGTGAACCTGGGATGAACCCAACTGGTCATGGTGTATAATTTTTTTTGGTATGTTGTTGGATTCGGTTGGCTAAGATTTTGTTGAGAATTTTTGCATCTATATTCATCAATGATATTATTGGGCGATAGTTTTCTTTTTTGGTGGTATCTCTGTCTGGTTTTGGAATGAGGGTGATGGTGGCATCATAGAATGTCTTTGGGAGTATTCCTTCTTCTTCAACCTTTTGAAAGAGTTTAAGGAGGATGGGCACCAATTCCTCTTTATATGTTTGCTAAAATTCACCTGTGAAGCCATCTGGTCCTGGACTTTTATTTGTAGGGAGTGATTTTATGACTCTTCAATTTCATTTCTAATGATTGGTCTGTTCAGTTGGTCTGTTTCTACTTGATTCAGTTTTTGGCAGGCTGTAAGATTCTAGAAAATTGTCCATTTCTTCCAGATTGTCAAACTTGTTGCCATATAGTTGTTCATAGTATTCTCTTATGGTTTTTTGTATTTCTGCTGTATCCGTTGTGATTTCCCCTTTTTCATTTATAATTTTGGTTATTTGGGTTCTTTCTCTCCTCTTTTTAGTGAGTCTGGCCAGGGGTTTTTCAATTTTGTTTACCTTTTCAAAGAACAGCTCTTGGTTTTATTAATTTCTCTATTGTTTTTGAGTCTCTATTTTATTGATTTCTTCTTTGATCTTATAATTTCCTTCCTTCTGCTGACTTTAGGACTTTTTGTTCTTCTTTTTCTAATTCGCTTAGGTGGAGGGTTAAGTTGTCAATTTGGGATCTTTCTTCTTTTTTGAGAAAGGCCTGTATTGCTATAAATTCCCTCTGAGCACTGCTTTCGCAGCATCCATAGATTTGGGGTTGTGTCTTCATTATCATTTGTTTCAAGGTAGTTTTTAATTTCTTCTTGATTTCCTCTTTGACCCATTGGTTTTTTAGTAGCATGTTGTTTAGTCTCCATGCAGTAGGTTTTTTCTCTTTCCTTTTCCCATGGTTGATTTCTAATTTCATGGCATTGTGGTCAGAGAAGATACTTGAGATAATTTCTATGCTCCTAAATTTATTGAGATTCGCTTTGTGTCCCAATATGTGGTCGATTCTTGAGAAGGTTCCATGAGCATTTGAGAGAATGTGTATTCTGCTTTTTTTGGATGTAGGGTCCTGAAGATAAATTAAGTCTAACTTTTCTATTGTTTCCTTAGGATCTCTGTTGCTTTATTGGTTTTCTGTCTAGAGGATTGTCCATTGATGTGAGGGGGGTATTAAGGTCTCCTACTATGATTGTACTCTCATCAATATCTCCCTTTATGTCTGTAATATTTGTTGTATGTATCGGGTGCTCCTGTATTTGGGGCATATATGTTGACGATAGTAACATCCTCTCCTTGGATGGATCCCTTAATCATTAAGTAGTGTTCTTCTTTGTCTTCTTTACGTCTTTGTTTTAAAGTCTATTTTGTCTGATATGAGCGTGCGACTCCTGCTTTTCTGTCATGTCTATTGGCATGAAATATTTTTCCCCACCCTTTCACTTTCAATCTATATGTATCTTTTGTCCTAAGGTGAGTTTCTGTAGGTAGCATATTGAAGGTTTTTGCCTTTTATCCACTCAGCCACTCTGTGTCTTTTGATTGGGGTGTTCAGTCCATTGACATTTAAGGTGATAATTGATAGATGATTATTTATTGCCATTTGAACCTCATGTACCAGTTGATTCTATGGTTCTCCATTCTTCCTTTCTTTTTTTTTTTTTTTTTGGTTGGATGGTCTCCTGTTATTATCTGCTTGAGTGTATTTTTTTTCATTTTTTCAAATGCAATATTTGGTTTTGGCTTGTGGTTGCCCTGTTTTTTAAGTATGCTAACCCTTCCCATAATTGTGTTTTAGCCTGATGGTCCTGTAAGTTCAAACACTTCATTACTATATTAAAATTAAGAAGAGAAACATACAAACAAACAAAAAGAGTTATTTACTTCCTAACATCCCTTGCCCACATTTTATGGTTTTGATGACTCTTTTTATTTTTTTCTTTTAATTTATTTTGTTTGAAGCATGTTCATGATTAAATCTGTATGCTGGCTTATTGAGTGACTGCTCTCTGATTGCAGTTTCCTCAGTCCTAGTCTTCCTCTCTTCTTTTTTTTTTCTTTTCTTTTTTCTTCCCTTTCTTCCTTTCTTTTGGTTTAGAGAAGCCCTTTCAATATTTCCTTAACCTGGGTTTTGTGTTGCTGTATTCTTTAATTTTTGTTTGGTTGGAAAAAATTTTATTTCCCCTTCTATTTTAAATGATATTCTTGCTGGATAGAGTATTCTAGGTTGCATATTTTTTTCCTTTTTTAGCACTTTAAATATCTTTGCCATTCCCTCCTGGCCTGTAGTGTTCTGTAGAGAAGTCAGCTGATAACCTTATGGGGGTTCCCTGTAGGTAACATTCTGTTTTTTCTTGCTGCCTTTAGGATCCTTCTTTATCACTAACTTTTGCCATTTTATTATGATGTGTCTTGGTGTGGGTCTGTTTGGGTTCAGTTGTTTGGGGCCCTCTGTGCTTCTTGTATCTTGAACCCAGCATCCTTTAGATTTGGGAAGTTTCCAGTGATAATTTCTTCAAATATATTTTCCATCCCTTATCTTTTTCTACTCCTTCTGGAATTCCTATTATGCGTAGATTGGCTGCTTTATTTATCCCATAGGTCTCTTATCTTGCTTTCCAGTTTTTGATTCGGTTTTCTGTCTGTTGACCGGATTGAGTTTTTCCATTATTCTATCTTCCATATCACTGATTCATTCTTCTGCATTATTCATTCTGGTTTTTACTGCCCTTAGTTCAGTTGCATCTCTGCAAATGAATGTTCTAGTTTTTCTTGGCTCCTCCTTATATTTTCTAGTTCCTTTCTGAGGGTATCTGCATTACTGTTCATATCTTCTCTTAATTCCTTCAGTATTTTCATTATTTCTCTTTTGATCTCCAGGTCTGTCAGACTGCAGAGATCTGTTTCATTGTTGATGTTTTAGGTGAGTTCTCCTGTTGGTTTGACTGGGGGTGGTTTCTGCTTCTTCATCTTGCTTGTGTTTTCTTTCTCTGAGGGAGTTGTACTCTCCGTTATCGGGCAGTGTTTGCCTTGTCACTGCCGTGGAATATTTCCTGAGGGCTGGCGTTGTTGGTCAATCTTTTTTGAGGCAGTGTGGCTTTTCTGGAGTGTTGATGGGGCTAACAGTGTTTCTTTGAAGCAAAGAAGGACTTCCTGAGGGCAGACAGGACTGGGAGGTCCACACCACGATGGTAGCAGATTTCACTTGGTCATGCAGAGCTTGCTCTGGTGTTTTTAGGCTGTGGGGTTCTTGCAGGGGTTGGCGTGTGGGCAGCTGTTCCTCAGGAGTGCAGCACCCCCTGGGGGCTGGAGCAGCTATCTGGGTCACTGAGAACCAAAGAGGCTCCTCCCTGGGGCAGAACGACTCAGAAAGACGGCCTGAGATCTTTTCCCAGCTTGGCCAACCTTGTTGCAGCTTTTCTGGGCTGCAGGGGGTCCTGCCTGGAGCTGGCAGTCCTATACAGCTGATCCACTAGGGCACCCCCTGGGGGCTTGGGCGGGTAGCAGGGCCGTTGGAAACCAAAGAGGCTCCTCCCCGGGGCAGCCCAACTCAGAAAAACCGTCCGGGAATTAGGCAGATCTATTCACTGCCTGGCTAGGCTTGTTCTAGCTTTTTTGGGCTGCAGGCCTTTTCTCGGGGGCTGGTGGTGTTTGGTGCTACTCTGCGGAAGTGTAGCCCCTCAAAAGGGCAAGCAGGCCTGTGCAGGGACAGCCCCTGCAGTGGTAGGCTTCAGGCAATTGTTGAGGCCAGCCCTCCTGGATGGCAGGCAGCCCCAGGTTCGGCGAGAGCATAGGGGGTGGTGGGTGTGGGGGGAGGGGATGCACTGGGAAGCACAGCTTTCAGCTAGCTAGCGGGCCTGTAAGCTTGCTGTGGCGTGGGGGGTATTCTATGGGGACCCACCCCATCTTCTCGCCCCTCCCCAGCACAGGTGCAGACCAGGCTCTTTTCCTAGGTTCCCTCTGATGCGGCTTTCCACTTCCCTGCCCCTAGAGTATTGCTCCCTTCCTCTGCGACAGCTTTGTTTTCTAGTCTCCCAGGCAGTCTCTGCCCCGTCAAATGGTTTCTAGACCTCCCAAGCAGTTTCCGCTCTGCCCCACCCCCCCAGCCCGGGGGGACTAACCTCTGGAGCCTAGGTCTCAGTGCCCAGCCCCCACCCAGGCGTCCCCCGGCCCTTTCTCGGGGACCAACCCTCGGAGGCGAGGTCTAGGTGCCCAGCCCCCACCCAGGCATCCCCCGGCCCTTTCTCAGGGACTAACCTCTGGAGCTGAGGTCTCGGTGCCCAGCCCCCACCCAGGCGTCTCAATTTTTGGTGACTGTGCCCGTAGTTCAGATGGTCCGTTCGGTTCTTGATCGGCTTTTCCGTACTCCAACTTACTGCTACACTCTTCTCTGCATCTGGAGATTCCTCCAGTTCGTTTGATCTTTCCCCCGTGTAGGTGACTATTCCAGGGTGCGGGATCCCTTTCTCCTCCTCAGTTCCCTTTCGGGAGCGCCTGTCCCCCTCGGATTCACCTTCTCTCACTCTCCTCTTTTCTACTGTTCTGCCCCGTAATGTCACGAACTTCTTGCCGTTATTGGAGTTTAGGTTCTTCTGCCAGCGATTGGTTGCTGTTCTGTGCAAGTCATTTATTCTGTAGATGTGCTTTTTTTTGTTGTGTTTGTGGGAGAGGGTGAGCGTGTCCCCCTACTCCTCCGCCATCATGTGCAAATCTTAACTTCTATTTATGTATCTTTTTTTTTTGTCTTTCTGCCATTTCTTGGGCCTCTCCCATGGCTAGGGGTAGAATCAGAGCTGTAGCTGCCAGCCTATGCCAGAGCCACAGCAACGCAGCATCCAAGCCAAGTCTGCAACCTACACCACAGCTCGGCAACACCAAATCGTTAACCCACTGAGCAAAGGCAGGGATCGAACCCGCAACCTCAGGGTTCCTAGTCGGATTCATTAACCACTGCGCCAGGACGGGAACTCCCTATTTATGTATCTTATAATAAGTTGTTATTATGCTTTAAACAGTTGATTATTTTTTAATATATTTACATGATAATTTAAAAGTTATTTTATTTACTTGTGTAATGCTTTTTCCACAAAGTTACCAGTATCCTTTATTCCTTCCTTTAGATCTGACTTTCCATATAATCTCATTTCTCTTCAACTTGAAGAACTTTCTTCAGCTTTTCTCATAGTTAGGTATTCTTGATGACGTATTATCCTGTCTTTCATTTATCTGAAATTATCTTTATTTTATCCCATTTTTGTAAGGTATTTTCACTTGATATAGAATTTTAAGTTCATGGGTGTTTTTTGCTTTTTTTCTTTTAGCTTTTGAATGATGGTTTCTGCCCTCAATTGTTTCTGATGAGAAATCAGCTATCTCTGGCTGCTTATTTGCTTACTTTCTGTTTATTTTTTATTTTGGAGGAATTTAACTTTGATGTGCCTATTTGTGATTTTTTTTTTATATTTAACTTGATAGAGGTATGCTGAACTTTCCGAATCTGTGGATTTCCTTTTTTGATCAAATTTGGAAAATACTTGGCCAGTATTTCTCCAAATATTTTTTCTGCCACATTCTCCCCTCTCCTTCTGGGATGGCAGTTGCTCATTTGTTCAGCCACTTGATGCTGTCTCACAAATCACTGAGGCTCTGTTAATTGTTTTTCAACCTTTTTTCCCCCTCTGTGCTTCAGTTTGGATGATTTCTATTGAACTGTCTTCCAGTTCACTGATCCTGTCCTCTTCTTTATCCAATCTACTATAAAATCTAAATGAATATTTTTAAATTTCTGATATTGCATTTTTCAGTTTGAGAATCTCCTTCTGTTTTTTTAATAGTATTCATATTCCATCTCAAATTCCTCATCTCTTTATACATTAACTACACATTTTCTCAGAGATTTGTTATCACATTTATCATAGTTATTTTGATGTTCCCGTCTGCTAATTTGGGTATCAGGTTCATTTGTCACTTTGTTTTTATAAACTGTTTTTTCTCTTCACTGGGTTACATTTTTCTATCTCTTCAGGTCTAACATTTTTTGTTAAAATTTTGTGTGTATGTCTGTTTATGCTACTCTTTGTATTTTATTGGGCAGGAGTTCATCTCCAATTATATAATAGATTTTCTCTCTCAGAGTTAAGCCAGCATTAAGTGTGATCCCTATAATTAAATATACAAAATAGTAACTATAAAACTATTGAAAATTGACTAAACTTTCTGACCAGCATTCACCTAATTAATGAACCACAAAAACATCCCAAAAATCAGCTATACCAGTTGTTAATATAGAGTAGCCTTTTCAAGAAGAAAAAACAATTTTTTCCCTCAGAATTTCAGCTATTGTTTTCCATCATGGACTTCTTGGAGTCTCACTCATCATTTCAGGGTTTAATGGTCAGCCAAGGACTGGAGTGGGAGCTCTTCTCGCTACAGCTCCTTTCTTTCTGGGATTTCCCCCTTCGATTTCCAATCACTCTGGCAGGTCCAATATTCATCCTTTTCCTCCTCAAGCCATTCTGACTTCTGTTTTCTGCCTGAGCTCTCTCTGAAATGCCCCAGCAAACCACTCAAACTAGAGACCACCCTCACACGAAAAGCTGGATAAAGGGATACCGCTTTTTGTGGTTCCCTTCCTTCAAGAGTCAAATAAATCCCCTCTAGTTTCTGCCTGATTTGGGTCATTTTCTAGTATCTTCAAAAAGTTCTTTTTTCCTATTTAGCACAGAGTTTATAATTAGTATTGGTAAGAGCACAAAACAATTTACTCTACCATTACCCTAAGTTGGAAGTCTCCCAGTTGTTTGTTTTTAAATGAGGATAATATCTACTAGATTTTTTTTTCTCTGTGCAAGAATTAAATAGGAATATACATGTCAAATGCCTAGTGTAGATAAACATTCAAGAAATTTTGGCTTCCTTTTCTTTATGTTGAATTGGCATCTTCCCCCCATTAGCCCTTTCTTCACTCTCTGACTCCAACCTATATTGAATAATTTCTTTCCCAGTCTCCTTTATCTTCAGGCCAATACCCCCAATTCTTCCTGCCATTTCTCAGGCCATAGTTTTTTCTCTAGGAAACTTGGGGTCTCTTTATCCACTCTATTTCTTCACTGAGGAATCTTCTAAATTCAAGGCCCTGCCATTTATATCTATAATTTAAGCAAGTCAACTTGTCTTCTGAGATTCAATATCCCCAGCTGGGAAATAGCATGATAATCCCTATCCAGCTTGTGCCTTACAAACTCAGACACCTGAAACTTTAGCTACTGTTGACGGGAGAGTCTGAGGCAAGGTCTCCACTGCCCAGGTTCCTGCTGGCACTGACAGAGTGGCCTGGGTTCCCTTCCACTGATTGTCTTGGTTGTGGGGAAGAAGAGGAGAAAGGGGATATTAAAACCATAATTTAAAAAAAAAACCATAATTAAGTCTCTCTCCACCAGTGAGGCCTGTGACTAGTTTTCTCTTGAATTACTAAAGGCAATCACATCCTCCTTTTGCAAGTTTCACTTTTCTTCCAAAGACCATACAGCACAATCTCACCTGAGAAATGTATCTTCTTCCTGTGATTATAATTTTGACTCTTTTTTTTACAAAACAATACTGGTCTTATTATGCCATAGAAGTATTTTCTTCTCCCGACTCTGTTTCAAATACCAGGATCAAATAATACATCTCCCTAAATTTGCCTCTGACCCCAATTTTCTTTGGAAGGAAAGGAAATGGTAGTGATTTGATTTTTCTCCAAATGGCAGAAAGCAACAGCAAAAGTGTAACAACTCCTTTATGAAGTCCTCATACCCATGAGTAGGCTAATTGTAAGTTGGATAATTTTTTTAATGCAAAGCAGGATACTTCTAAGAGAAAAGGGGCATTTTCAATAAGTATGCCATGACTGTCTCAGGAAAATTAGAACGTATATGGCATTGTGCTATTACTTGCCATAGAGTCTGACTTCCTATGAAACTTCGAGATGGTAAGGGAAATGTTAGGCAACTGAATCACCAAAAAATGCAGATATACAACCCTTTCCTCCATCCCTCTTTAGCAACTTCCTTTCTCAGGAACTTCTTCATTGGGGATTTCACCTTAGTAGTGTGGGAGACTTAGACATGATCACCTGTGCAGATGTGCAGAGCCACCAGAGAAAAGGAGTGATGAGGTCACATTTGTCTGAAGCATGGTATCAGCTGTAGAGGCAAAGACTTGAGCTCAAATCACCTTCTTGCAAGTCAAGGACTCACTGCCCCTCATTGAGCTGCGTCCTGCCTGGCTAATATTTGTTTACTCACTCAGCTTCTGCATAAGGTCACTGCCTTCCCCCAGAAGTGCTGGTTTGCATGTAATGGAGCTGCAAAGTGACCCTCCTCTCCTCTAGCTCAGTTCAGCCCTTGTCCCAGCCCAAGTCTAAGTCCCCAAAAGAATATTCAAGAAATACACTTTACATTCATTTTGCTATTTTCCAAACAAGGCATGTTTTTTCATGTCTTGCACCTTTCCAACTGTTATATTGTGTCTAGAATGACTTCATCCTTTCTAATCTTTCTATCTGCTAAGATTCTACTAATTTTCAAGTCCCAACTCAAATAGCATGTGCTCTATGAAGTCTTTGTTGACACATCTCACCTCTACTAATCTGGTCAGGTGTCAGAATTCATTAGGATTTGCTTCTGCTAATGTAATAAAGAAAAATTTAGGCATGACAGTAGTTTAAACAAGATAGGACTCTATTTCACTTTCACATAATAGAAGTCAGAAGGTCGACAGTCCAAGGCTGATATGGTAGCTCCTTGTTGTTATGAGGGATTTAGGTTCCTACCTTTCTGCTTTGCGATCTTCAGAGAATTGCTTTCCATTCACGGTCACCTCATGGTTCAAGAAAGCTGCTACAGCTATAGCTGCATGTCCATATGACAGCTGGAGGAAGAAACAGTAAAAGGCCAAAAATGGATTTTCCAAGTTAATTGGGTCCTTTTTATGTTAATGTTATAAGATACATGGAAAAAAATTTTCCTTATGTTAAACCAACCTTGAATTCCTGGAATTAATCCAACTTGGCCAAATGTTTTCTCATTTATACATATTGCTGCTTGCCACTTGCTAATGCTTTAAGATTTTTACACCTGTGTTTCATGAGTGAGAATGATCTGTAATTTACCTTTCTCATGCAGTCTTTGTCAAGTTTTGGTATTATGATTGTGCTAACTTCATAAAGCAGGTGGAAACTGGTCCTCCTTTTTTTGACACTTTGGAATGCTTATGTAAGATTGGAATTATTTATTCCCCTGAATGTTCAATAGAACTAACTAATAAAACCTCTGGACCTGGAGTTTTCTTTATAGGAAGACTTTTAACTATTCACTCATATTTCTTTAATGATTATAGGACTATTCAAGTCTTCTATTTCTTCTTGATAAGTTATGCTTTCTAGGTAGATGTGCATTCATCTAAGTTTTCTTTAATATATTCTATCTTTTCCTCTCATTCTTCCATCTACTGTTTCTGCTGCATTACAAATAATATCTTCAGTTGTGTCTTTTGTTTACTGATTTTCTTATTTTTAGGTTTTTCTTTGATTCTTCTAATCTACTTGCTCTTTTCTGATATTTTCTTGTATTTCTCATATTTATTGAGTTGCAACTGACATAAAATAAATGACACATTTTTATATGATTTTTATTTTTTCCATTAGAGTTGATTGATTTACAGAGTTATGTCAGTTTCTTCCGTACAAAGTGACCCAGTCATATATATACATATATACTATATATATATGTATTCTTTTTCTCACATTCCTCCATCATGTTGCATCACAAGTGACTAGATATAGTTTCCTGTGCCATACAGCAGGATCTCATTGTTTATCCACTCCAAATGCAATAGTTTGCATCTATTAACCCCAAACTCCTAGTCCACCCCACTCCCTCCCCCCACCCTCGGCAACCACAAGTCTATTCTCCAAATCTGTGAGTTTCTTTTCTGTGGAAAGGTTCATTTGTGTCATATATTAGATTCCAGATATAAGTGATGTCATATGGTATTTGTCTTTCTCTTTTTGACTTACTTAACTCAGTATGAGACTCTCTAGTTCCATCCATGTTGCTGCAAATGGCATTATTTTGTTCCTTTTTATGGATGAGTAGTATTCCATTGTGTATCTATACCACATCTTCTTAATCCATTCATCTGTCAATGGACATTTAGGTTGTTTCCATATCTTGGCTATTGTGAATAGTGCTGCAATAACGTATGGGTACATGTATCTTTTTCAATGAAAGTTTTGTCTGGATAGCCCAAGAGTAGGATTGCTGGGTCAGAAATGACACCTTCTTTTTTTGGCTTTTGGGCAGTCCCAGGCCAGGGATCAAACCCATGCCACTGTAGTAACCAGAGAGACTGTGGTGACAGCACCAGATTCTTAACCCACTAAGCCACAAGTGAACCATAGTGAATGTATATTCTTCTGTTATTGGGTGGAATGTTTCATAAATGTCAATAAGCTTGTTGATAGAGCTGTTCAAGTCCTCATTTAATTATTGATTTTCTGTCTATTGTCCTAATAATTATTGAGAGAGGAGTACTGAAATCTTTGACTATTATTGTGCATTTGTCTATTTCTCCTTGAAATTCTGTCTGTTTTTTCTTTAAGTATTTTTTGCTTTGTTATTAAGTGCATAAATATTTAGGTTTGCTATGTCTCCTTGATAAATTGCTTCTATTATCATTATTAAATAGTGCTCTTTATTCCTAGTAATATTTTTTGCTTTGAAATGTACTTTGGTATTGGGAGTTCCCATTGTGGTGCAGTAGCAACAAATCCGACTAGGAACCATGAGCTTTCGAGTTCAATCCCTGGCCTTGCTCAGTGGGTTGAGAATCTGGCATTTTCATGAGCTGTGGTGTAGGTTACAGATGGGTCTTGGGTCTGTTGTGGCTGTGGCTGTGGCATAGGCTGGCAGCAACAGCTCTGATTAGACCCCTAGCCTGGGAACCTCCATATGCCCTAGGTGCAGCCCTAAAAGGACAAAAAGACCAAAAAAAAAAAAAGAAAGAAAAGAAATGTACTTTGATATTAATGTACCCACTTCAACTTTCTTTTGATTAGTGTATCTTTTTCTATCATTTTATTTTATTTTATCTTATTTTATTTTTTAGGGCACCACCTGTAACATATGCAAGTTCTGGTTCTATGGGTCAAATCTGAGCTGCAAGTGCAGGCCTACACCACAGCCAGAGCAACACCAGATCCAGAGATCAAACACATCCTCAAGGACACTGTGTTGTGTTCTTAAGCCACTGAGCCACAACAGGGATTTCTCTATCCTTTTGTTTTTAATACATTTTGTCTTCATATATAAAGTGGGTTTCCCATAGACAATTGAATCTTAGTTTTATATCTCATCTGAAAAATCTCTGCCTTTTAATTGGAGTCTGTAGACAATTTATAAATTTAGTGCTTTTATTTACATGACTGGGTTTAAATCTATTATCTATTTTGTTTTCTATTTATCCCAGCTATTCTTCATTCCCTTGTTCTTCTATTTCTGCCTTCTTTTAAAGTAACTGAGCATGTTTTTATGATTTCTTTTATCCCCTTTGTTGGTTTATTAGCTGTAACTCTTTGTTGTGTTTATTAGGACAGGCACACCTGCATACCTCATTTTATTACACCTTGTTTTCTTGCACATCACAGATGCATTTTTTATGAATTGAAAATTTGGGGAAACCCTGTAAAGCAAGTCTATTGGAATCATTTTTCCAACAGCTTTTTCTCACTTTGTGTCTCTGTCACGTATTGGTAATTCTCACCATATTTCAAATTTTTTCAATATTACTGCATTTGTTACAGGGATCCTGTGATCAGTGATTGCTGATGTTATTACTACAACTCATTGAAGGTTCAGGTGATGGTTAGCATTTTCTAGCAATAAAGTACTTTTTAAATTAAAGTATGTACATTATTTTTAGATATAATGTTATTGCATACTTAATCGGTTACAGTATAATGTAAACATAGCTTTTACATGCACTGGGGGAAAAAATTCATGTGACTCGTGTTTTTGTGATATTTGCTTAGTGTAGAGGTCTGGAAGTGAACTTACAATATCTCTACAGGTCTGTCTGTTGTTGATTTAAAGTTTACAGCATACATCTTTAAAATCACATTCTACCCTCAAGAGCTATACTACACACATAGAATAAGAACCTTACAAATATACTTCCATATCCCCCATCCCAGCTTTTGTGCTACTCTTGTCATATATTTTACTTCTATAACATGCCTCACAATGTTGTTTGTTTGTTTTGCTTTAAAAAGTCAATTATCTTTTTAAAAATTTAAATAATAGTAGTTATTGATCGACACCTCTTGCTAGAGTTTCCTTTCAGGTCATTTTTTGGCTATTCTGTAGTTCTTTCTCCATGCTGCCCTGAGATTTCTTCACTGCTTTGCCCCAAGCCTAGACACAAAACCTTCCATTAATTCCTCCAAAGAACACGCAGCACAGTAAGTAATGAGGAATGTCAGGAGTGGGGAAGCACATGTGTAAGGCTAACAAAAGTAAAGGAAAATTACAGCTGGATATTATATATATCTATTCCTAGGGTCTGCCAATTATATCCTCCATTGTGGTCATCCATGACTACTTCTTGCCTCTCATGCCAGAACTACTTCCATGTTCTGGGCCAACTTACCTTCCCAGATGGGAGGCTCCTTTGACCATGTCTTTCTCCATGGACTTCGGGCCCTGGTAATACTGTGAGATCCTCTTTTACCCCAATCCGAGCCTCACCTTATTTCCTTCCCCGGGTATTGGCAGTGAGAACCTCCAGCTCTTACAGACTAAATACCTCCCTCCATCCCCAGAGTGAGGTTGGGCCCTATGGCCTGGTAGTCAGTAGTATATATATTTCCCACTAGATCCCCTCCACTTCCACATCACAATTCTTCATCTCCCATGTGGGAAGAAAAGAACATCCGCCATGTACATCCCTCCTAGTTGAATATAATAGGCTCATAATCTCAATAACATATACATGAAAAAGTTATGCACACTTCCCCCCAAGAAATAAATGAAGACATTATTATGTAGAACTTGAAATTTTTACTTTCAAAATAATAATCTCTCTGCAAAGGCCTGGTCCTGCTAAAGACACAGCTGATCCACTACACTGAATGGAACACTCAACATCTCAGTGTGCATTTGGACCAAGGTACCAGTTGAACAGTGGAGCATATCTACCAACCCTGCATCTGCAATATAGTGTTGTGGCTGAAGAGTATAGACTGAAAGACCTCCCTTTAATGGCTTTTCTCAGAATGAAAGGAGGGTCTTCTCAAAAAAAAAAATTCTTTTTTCCCTCTAGAAGCAGACACTGTGCATGACTTCCAAAACGAAAGTTCTCTTGCCCTACCAATTTCAAATATAGAACAAATTCTAGGTAAACTTTCTGCCAGTAACCTTAAAATAACTGAGTATCTCCACTGTATGGAGGTTTGAGACAGAATATTATAAAACCTCAAATCATCATCACCACCAAAACCACACAGGAACTGGAACACATCATCACTTGCCTTGCCCAGAGCACAACCTCAAAAGGGCTAGCCCATGTTCTGCATTTTCTTGCCTTTCCTTTTCCCCAACATGTGTTTGGACGAGGTCTGGACACTTGTCCCAAGGCCAGTCATGGGCCAATCAAACCATCTTACCCCAAAATGTATATAAGACTCAATACTTGGTAGGTAGTGATGGGAATCTGAGTTGAAATGTACAGCAGGTTATAGAGTAAGTTCCATATGCAATATCCCACACACTTTGAAGTTATAGGGAGCAAAAATCACCAAGGCAACAGAAGAAACAGTCTAATAGGAGAGAAGATCATGGCAAGAACCATGTGTCCCCTTGAAAAGAGGGGAGGAGAGAGAGGCTGCCTCCATCTCTAATATCACTCACCCTAGTTGCAGGCTTAGCTGTTTTCTTTCCCTGGATACTGTGACATCCCTCCATGTGGTGAGACTGTTATTTTCCCATCCAAACTCCACTCTCCCATTCTTGGTTTTATTCCGTGTGGTAATGTGCAAAGCAAGAAGATGACATCCCCTTACAGTAAGAATAGCCTTAGCCTAAGTCCTGGCCAATGAGGCTTAAGTGGAAATTGTTGGGTGGAACTTCCTGGAAAGCTTTTAGAACTGCTCTAAATGCGGTCAGAATGCACATTTGTGCCCTCCCTACTTTCCTTCTAACTGCCACCAGGAGTGCAGAGTTGATGGCTAAATCTCCAGTTTAAGGATGGATTCCTTAGCTAAGAAGGGATGAGCGAATTGTCATCTCTCATGACAATCAAGCTGCTATACTAGCCGGAGATTGCCTCCCTCTTAATTTATTTTATTGAGAGAAAAAGAAACTGTTCATGCCAACTTTTCTCCATTGAGAGCTAGAGGCAGTCAGCAATACAGGTCCTTTGCAGAGCCAGAACTCATTCAGCAAATGGTCCGTGCTAAGCATAGGTTGGTGGCCCATAAGCTGAGATGTGGGCCCTCCCTCACTATGGTCACTGCCTTCCAAGGTCCCATGTCCAGAGAAGGGGTGACCACCTAGAACAAAAACAGAGCTGCTTTGTGGAGTGGCTACGCAAGAGCGTCGGGGTAGATCTGTGGGGCAGCCCTCTTCCGGACCACCAGATGGTCGTGAGAGGAATCCCTTCCTGGAGCCTCAAGTTGGCATTCATCTTTATGGGCAACAACTCCACTATTCATGAGTTTTTAAACTGCATCCGGGAATGGTTTTCTGTAAGGGTCGCCAAGACTTCCTTCACTGGTTTATAGGTAAAGGGATGGTTAGGGTGGAATTCACAAAATTCTAAAATGACATGATGACCTGGGTGTTGTAATACCTGCACTATGAAGAAACTATAGCTAATGATGGAGAAGAAACTTTTATGGATGATGAGGAAACCATCAGTGAATAAAGGGGTATTCCATTCTGAATAACTATGGTATTTCTTTAACTCTTTATTTGTTTATTTATTTTGTCTTTTTTTAGGGCTGCACCTGCAGCTTTTAGAGGTTCCAAGGCTGGGGGTCCAATCAGAGCTGTAGCCGCCGGCCTATGCCACAGCCACAGCAACGTGAGATCCTTAACCCACTGAGCAAGGCCAGGGATTGAACCCGTGTCCTCATGGATAATAGTCAGGTTCATTAATTGATGAGCCTCGATGGGACTCCTTTTTAACTCTTCATAACTGAAGGCTTGAACATCTTCAAACTTACTGACTCACATGTTTCTAAATAAGTTTGTGTAGGGCTCTCAAAGACATGACAGAATTGTAATAGCAGCCATAGCCATCTGGAGAATAGAAGCTACACTAAAATAGCAAGAAATTGCAATTCACCAGATTATAAGGTGACTTTCTACTACAGGACTTGAAAGATCTGGTTGACCATAAAAGGCTAAATAAATAAGCTTTATTTTCCATTAAGTGTTCAGCCATGTGTAAGGTTTAGCATGGAGTGTAGTTAGAATAATTAGTGATGTTTCATCCTTTTTGATGAAACCCTGAAGTTGTACAGGAATATCATGACTTAAATGTGTAATATTGGAGTTCCTGTTGTGGCTTAGCTGTAATGAACCTGACTAGTATCCATTAGGATGTGGGTTCAATCCCTGGCCTCGCTTAGTGGGTTAAGGATCCGGCACTGCCATGAGCTGGGGTGTAGGTCACAGACACAGCTCAGATCTGGCATTGCTATGGCTGTGGCCTAGGCCAGCAGCTGCAGCTCCAATTCAACCCCTATCCTGGGAACTTCCATATGCCATGGGTGTGACCCTAAAAAGACAAAAATAAAAACAAAAATATGCAATAAGTTTTGAAACAATCTTTTCACAATAAAATATTAAAAATAGTAAAACGAAATTTACTTTAAAAAAAGTTAACTGGTATTATCTCTTAGGGCTGAAAGTATGCACACCCTAAAATCATATAACTCCTTCATAAGCATTTCTCCTAGAGCAGGGATCAGCAAACTTTTTCTGAAAATGGTGAGATAGTAAATGTTGTCAGGTTTGCAGGCCATGTAGTCTATGTTGCTATTATTCAACTCTGCATTAATAGCATTAAAAACAGCCCTAGACCATATGTAAATAAATGCAAGTGGCTACATTCCAATAAAAATTAACAAAATCAAGTAATAGGCCAGATTTGGACCAAGGGTGGTAGTGTGTCAATTCCTACTAGAAAAACTCTTGCAGAGGTAAACCAAAATATAGGGTTAAGAATATTAATGCAGTATTGTTTATAATAGCCCCCAACTAGAAACAACCCCAACCCAAGTGTCCATCAACAAGAAACTCAATAAATAAATCATAGTGTATGTATTGATGGAATATCAACAGCAAATCAAATGATCTCTGTGTATATATAACAATATTTTTTTCAAGATTCATGAGTGCATCTTAAATGTTGAGCAAGAATGGCCAGACACAAAGGAATACATGCTGTATGTCTGATTTGGTGAAATTAAACTATATTGCCTAGGAATGCTGTCACATAAAGCAAACAAGCAACTACAATGAAAGTCCGAAGGCAGGAAGCAATGGTGACCAGGAACATGTTCATAGTGGAATTTTGAGTGTTTGCACCACCCTACTTCTTGAGTTATCTGATGGTTACACAGATTGTCACTATTCAAACTTTTATAGAAGTTGTGCATTTAGGGTTTTATATATTGTTTTGTATGTGCGTAAATTCCATTAAAAATGTGAGTTTTTTTAGTACTTTCCATCTATAAAATGCTATAGATATGACAAGTGTTAATAATACAATGTCTGAATCTCACTGGAATCGAAGGAGCTATTCACAGTTTTCATCTTTTGGGTAAGAGCAGGGTCCTGTCTTGTTCTATGGGCTGGGTGCTGAGGTGGACCAGCAGTTCAAACCAAACAGGAGCATAATTAGCCAGGCCTCCATATCTATGTCTTTCCACGTGTGTGTAACATAATGTCTTAGTAGTTCTTATGCCTCTCATTTTCTAATTTGCAAAATACTAATGTGCACACTCTTGAGAACATCTGCATTGTTCCTGTACGTGAAATCAGACATCGACTACATGGTATTTGGGAGTACTTGGGGGTCTGCAGTTGTCTTCCCTATTTTACTCTGAAAAATATTATGAAATTGAGAAGTGCTACCTTTGATGGTGTCTCCTGGGAGCAGAGCACGTGATGAACAGACTTCCACTGTGGAAGAGATGGGTGAGGAGGTTAAGTAAATTTTCTTTGTGTAGTTTCCATTAAACTTCAATCAGAGTTACAGAAAGAAATTTCCTCCAGGCGGCTGCGAATACAGGTATTGGTTTGACTTTAATAAAAGTCATAACTGATCTGTCTGAGGTCTCTCGTGGAATGAGCTCAGCAGAATTCAGGCAGGTCCTTCAGAGGGAAAGCGCCCACTTAAACATTGCATTATCCTAATAATCCCATTCCAGAGCTGCCGTCCCATTATTTTAAAGGTCTTCATTTGCAAATTGTGGTATTTGAAAGTTTTCTTTTTACATTATTGCAGAAAGCAGGGGTGGATCTTTCTGGGGGCCCTACACCTGTTTATACACTCCCTCTGCTTCCAGGCTTGTATAAGATGGCATTGTGGGTCATCCAGGCTGCCAGGAATCTTTGCATGGTCACTTTGATGAAACCACCTGTTTAAAGTGACACCGATTTTGGAGGTAAGACTGATTTTTATTGAGATTTGTTAAGAAAGAGAAAAAAAAGTTCTCTCATTGCTAAGAATAGCCCTGGTCAGGATGGAGAGCAGGAGTAACATTGTCATAAGACTTGAATTACCATCCATTCAGTAGTTATCCAACAAATCTTTTCAGGGCACATACTGTGTGTTTGGTGCTATTCTAGACACTAGAATGAAGCAGATATCAAAGTAGAAAGGTTTTCACAATCCAGTAAGGAAGATAACACAGTGAACATGTGAAAAGTCAGTATCATAATTTCAGACATAAGAAGACGTAAAGAAAGTAAGATTGGATAACAGGCTAAGTAACCACTGGGATTACCTAGACATAAGAAGACGTAAAGAAAGTAAGATTGGATAACAGGCTAGGTAACCACTGGGATTACCTAGAAGGACAGGACACGCCCCCCCCCCCAGAAGGTAGCATGTGAGTTAACAACTAACTGATGAGAAGGAACCATCCATACAAATATTCCAGGGGAAGAGGTTTCCAAGGAGAGGGTATAGCAAGTGTCCATTACTTAAGGGGAGATGGGAAGAAATTCAGAGCTGCTGGAATGTCCTGATTGGGAAAAGAAGGCTATGAGATGCATTGGGAAAGGTGGGCCAGGGCAGAGCCTTCTAGGCTGCAAAAAGATGTTAGATTTTATGTACCTGAGAAATCTTTTTGCTCTTTGAATATGTAAGTAAGTATTCCTTAGGATAAAGGCTAACTTTTGGGGATGCAGAGGTACTTATGCGGGTGTGAGGGAAAATGCAAAGTGGTTCTGAATTTTGGCTTTGCCACAGGATTTCTGCACAACCTTGAGTAAGTGTCCCCTGCCTCTCCAAGCCCCATCTGTAAAATGGGGATAAATGCCCCCACTTCATGGCCATCATGAGTATCAAATATTTGTGAAAATACCCAGTGTATATACCAGCAGGCATTAGATAATTTTCAGTGGAATTTTAATCTGAGAATCCAGGGGCCTGCTGAGCATCTGTGGAAGTCTTTTCAGTAAAAGCCCATTGTTTAAGATAAGGTCAAGCTAGTGATAATGCATCAAGGAAAAATCTGAAGATATTAACAGATCTCAGGCCGGCAGCCTTGGTATGGTGAGTGAGGCACCGGGTTCTGGTTCTCAGCTCTGCTGATCACTCACCAAACAGTCTCAGGAAACTGTGCCTCAGTCTCCAAATCTGGAAAACAGGAATACTCGCCATCATCATTCTGGCCCTGGCCACCTGTTATGAGGGTTTCTGAGGTGATGGATGTAAGTCATGAGGGCTTTGCACAGGTTCGGGTGAATTTAGCCTCCTGGAAAACTTTGCTATCACTTCTCCATCCATCCTGGAAGTAGGGGGCAAATTTAAGACCTCTGAGTAAGTGGATGAGGCAGTCCTGGGAGCTGGAGGAGGGAGCAAGCCACCTCCTTTAAGACTTCCCTCAAGAGTTCCTGCTGTAGTTCAGCGGGCTCAGAACCTGACTGGTATCCATGAGGATGTGGGTTCCAACCCTGGCATCCAGTATTGGCGGGCAGCTGCAGCTCCAATTCAACCCCTAGCCTAGGAACTTCCATTAGCTGAAGGTGTGCCCCTAAAGAGAAATTTTTTTTTAATTTTTAAATTAAAAAAAAAAAGACTTCCCTCAGTCTTATCATGCGCTAAAATGAAAGGAATTCATTTATGGGTTTTCTCGGGACATTCTGTCTTTTATGCTCTTTATCAGATTTAGAATGATTTTAATCTAATTCCTTGGTCAAAAGTCCCCTCTCTTTGAGACGGTCCTAACACAGAAGCTTCCTACCCACCTTCTCCTTACTCCCCTTCCCCTTCTCTCTCCTATCTCCTTTCGCTGAAGCAGAGCCAATAGACCAACTTTCACTCAGGAAATCTCATCAGGAAGACTTAACAACCCCGGTCAGCAGAGTTGACAAAGCAAGCCCAGCAGTGTTGCAGAGATTCCAGCCTCTCTAGTGAGAAGGCATCCTCTAGGTTCAGAATTGCACCAGAAGCTCTAGCCTCACTTCACTTCTGCCATGTCCCTTAAGCAAAGGGTCTCAGGTAAGAAGGCATGGCCAGGACCAGGCGGGAATAAGGGGCTATTGGGAGCGGGCAAGGCTGGGCTCAGCGTCATACAGGAGTTGAAAGGCAGACAATGATGACAAAGCTGGAAATTGGAGAAAAGAACGGCTCCAACTCGACATCAACAAACACATGTATTTCTATGCCTAAACTGAGACGGGGACCCAAAGGGACAAACACAGACATGGGCACTTGAGTACAATGCAGAAGGAGAGGTGGGATGTAAACATAGAACCAGCTGGTCTGGGGGTTTGTTTCGGTTATTTTCAATGCTTGCTGGCTTGGATAAGTCTGCTTCTAGAAGTTCCAGAAATGATGATGACGGAGGTTTGGGGCAGGGGGGGGTTGCAGAAGGAGACAGGGGTCTTTCCTCCAGGGAAGCCTGGTAACACACATTCTTCTATTTGATAATCAGTTGATATCTATCGAATAGGGTGGGACTGATCATTATTCCCATTTGCAGGTGAGAAAACTGTGTCCAAAGGGACTTATACTTAAGTCAGCTGGCTCCTGGGCCTATGGACCAGCCAGAACTCTTACAACGGACCTTTTGTCCACCCTCAACTCCAGCCCCAGCTTCTCCACCGTGGCCCTGCACCCAGGAGGGAAAAGTGAAAAATCAGAGCCCCAGAAAGGATGCTGACTGCCCATTAACTGGACCCACAGCTGCTTAAAGGAACAATTTGTACTGATTAGGAAAGGCCTTTGTTCAAGTCTGCAAACCCTTTTAAGAAGTAGAATCCACTTCTATGATGAAAAGGCCTGTGCTCAGAGCTTCTAACTGATGGTAATTATTAGTCAATTACTCTTTTGTGAAGCCCTAGAGCCCAGCAAAGCACCTTGAGAGGGTGGTGCCTGCAGGCCCAAATCTGCCCAGCCCAGCTCCTCCATCATCTCTCATTAGGAACCAGAAACCAAGCTGCTGGGCTCCAAGAAAGACACGAGAGTGGGTCCTATATTTTTTTCCCATATAAAATAGGTGGGATGGTTGGAACCTACTTAACTAAAAAAAAAAAAATGTGTGTTGTTTATCTGAAATTAAAATTAAATTAAAATTTAACTGGGCATCCTGTATTTTAATTTGCTAATTCTGGCCATCCTACATGCTACCCACCCCTTTCCCAAGATCCCTGTCTCCCAGCACCTTCAAATCTTGAATGTGTAAAGTAAAAATGCCTTTTCTCCCCTGAACTGTCCATGGCTTGGGCTCCCCATGGTTTGGGCCCAAAATACAGACTAATCTGTGGGGGCTGGGGGCACAAATATAGAATAATGCCTACTATGTGCCAGGCTCCCTTGGGTCTCAACAAATTTGCCCCCTGTGTCCTGGGTTTCTTTTTCCATGTTTGTTACCCATAGTCAACCATAGTCTGAAAATATTAAATGGAAAATTCCAGAAATAAACAACTCATAAGTTTTAAATTGCACACCGTTCTGAGTCATGTGATGAAATCTCTTGCTGTCCTGCTCCATCCAGCCAGAGTGCGAGTCATTCCTTTGTCCAGCGTAGCCCATTTTGTTAGTCACTCAGTAGCTACCTTGGTTTTCAGATAGACTGTCGTGGTACCACAGTGCCTGTGGTCAAGCCATCCTTCTTTTAATTAAAATGGCCCCAGAGCACCAGAGTAGCAATGCTGGCGATTCAGATATGCCACAGAGAAGCCCTAAAGTGCTTCCTTTAAGTGGAAGGATGAACATCCTCAACTTAATAAGGCAAGACAAAAGATTGTATGCTGAGGTCATTAAGCGCTAAGGCAAGAACGAACAATCTGTGAGGTTGTAAAGAAGGAAAAAGAAAGAAAAAGAAATCTGCGCTAGTTTTTCTGTTATGCTGCAAAACTGCAAACATCACAGCCGTAGTGCACGAGGTCTCAGTTAAGATGGAAAAGACATGAAATTGATTAAGATATTTTGAAAGAGAGACCACATTCATATAAGTTTAATGACAGTATGTGGTTATAATGGTTCTGTTTTATTATTAGTTATTGTTGTTAATCTCTTACTGTGCCTAATTTATTAGGTATGTTATGTATAGGAAGAACATAGCACATACAGAATTTGGTACTATCAGCAGTTTGAGGCATCTACTGGGGGGTCTCATATCTTCTGTGGATAAGAGGGGACTACCATGTCCTACTTCATTTTAATCCCCATCACAGTCCTCTGAGGTATGTATTCTTAGCAGGTTTCACAGCTGAGGAATTGGGGCATCAAAGATTTTTCTTAATTTACTCCCTTTGAGAGGGGTCAGACCAAGATTTGAATCATGTCTATGGATTCCAAGAAGAGAGTAGGCTCTACTCTTACTCCTTAGAGAGTAGGCTCTCTAAGCCTCTGTGTCCTCCATGCAGTGGGAAACGGTCCATCATACCTGCCTCACACAGAGGATTAAATGAGACACTGTATTGACATTCAAGGGCCTTGCATGTAGTTAAGGCTCAGTGCTTGAGGATGGTTTTTGGGCTCATCTGAAGTTTCCATCTGCATAGATCCAAGGCTGTCCAGTTCCCATGGCAAGGCAGCGTGTCCTCCAAAATTCCTTTAGGAGAAGCAACAACTTTAGGGACAGAACTGAAGCCCAAGAAGACTTTCATCTCTGCCCTAGCTCTGGGTCCCCAGATGCTTCAACTCTAAGCACCTGCTTTGTGGTCCATAAATGAGAGGTGATTGTGCTCAAAGCCACAGTGTGCAGACTGATGAGTGAATGGTTCAAAGGGGCCTTTGAAATCCCACACCCATAGCAAGTCCAAGGTCATCAACCCCCTGGGCATCTCCCAAGCTGTGCCCTGACTGCCAACAGATGACCCATTAGAGGTTCTGGGAGGTGAGACCTTGTCCAGAGGGAAGGACACTGTTCTTCAGTGTCCCAGGTAGTACTGGATACAGCCCGCTTGAACGTAGTTCTGCTCCCACTTCTGCTATGACCTGTTATCTGCCTAAACTTCCTTTGAAAATTTGCACTTGGCTCTTCCAGGTAAGTCTCCAGTAGGGTCAGCTTCTAGGAGCACATCAGTTTGGGTCATGCTCAGTGGGGTCCCAAGATAACACAGGTGAGCTGTCAGAAAAAGTTCCAGGAACTGGTGTTCTCAAATGCCTTCTTCAGCCCTCTGTAGAAACACATAGAAGGCAAGGTTTGAGAAGAGGGTTAAAAAAATTCTGTGCTTAAGATGTGTGCCTCAGAGTGCTTCCAATGCTTCTTTCACTGTAGTAACTAGGCATCTGGTTGCTGGAGACATGATGCGGGCAGAAGATGTAAAGCCAAGGGCTTCCCTGGTCTCACCTGAATGATTAGCAGGTTAAACTACAAATGGCGTGGCACTAGGTATACAGGTAGGCAGGTAGACAAGTGCTTTCTTAGCACAAGTGTCCAGAGGAAGCTTAAGCTCTGAGAGGGCTGTGATTATGGCTGTCTTGGTCACTGTTCTATCTCTTGCAACTGGATCAGTATCTTGCACATGGTGGTTTCTCAGCAAATATTTAATGATGGATGGATGGATAGCTTCCAACATTCAGGTAGAAGAAAAGAGTTTAACCAAAAAAAAAAGCCAATGACATTCTAGAAGGAAGTTAAGAGTAGTAGTTCAAGAGGTGGCAGCTCATTGGGGTCACCCTGTGTAGGCCTGGTGGGGAAGGATTTAGATGGAGGGATTTTGGCCTGGAATCAGAGCCATAAAATAGAGACCCAGTATGTCGGTGCTTTCAACTTTCAGTTAACATCTAGACCCATGTTCCATTCTCTTCCATTTTGAAAAGCCATAATGTTGGTACATTCTTGACTCCTTTCTCCCTTCATACCCTACATCCAGTGTATCATCAGATCCTGTTAGTTCTACTTTAAAAGTACATCCTATCATTCCCATTGTGGCTCAGTGGTAACAAAACTGACTAGTATCCATGAGGATACAAGTTGATCCCTGGCCCTGCTCAGTGGGTTAAGGATCCAACATTGCCATGGGCTGCAGTGTAGTTTGCAGATGCATCTTGGATCCTGCGTTGCTGTGGCTGTGGTGTAGGCTAGCAGGTGCACCTCCAATTCATCCCCTAACCAACCTGGAAACTTCCATATGCAGCGGGTGCAGCCCAAAAAGACAAAAAAAAAGTACATCCTGAATGTAATTGCTTCTCTGTAATCATGGGTTCCATCTTGATTCAAGCCATAACATCTCTCATCTCAATAGTCTCCATAGCTACTGTCTCCCTGCTTCTGCTCTGGCCCTAGCACCTATGCCCTGTGTAGCAGCCACAGTGAGTCCTTTAAAAAGTCAGGTTATGTCATGTCACTCCTCTGCTCAGAACCCTTCAATGCTTCCCACCCCCAACTCATTCAGAGTAAAAGGAAAAAGTCTTTGCAGTGGCCTATAAGGCCCCACACCTCTGGACCTCGCTGTTACTGACCAGTGTCTCCCTGACTCACTGTTCTGCTGACCAGCTGGAGCCTGCTCACTATTCCTCAAGCACATGGATGTGTTCTCACCTCAGGGCTTTTCACTTGCTCTTCCTTCTCCCTGGGAATTTCTAGGGCCTGGCCCACCTTTGAGATCAGTTGGAAATGAGTATTATACTTGAAGTTTCTGCTTTGCCATCATGAAACTTCTTTTTCTAGCTAACTGGTCTCTTGGACCCCAAGCTGGCTCTTTTCCTTTCCAGTCCTGCCTATAGCTTGTTCGGGTCTTCCCAGGAGAAAAAGCCAGTGACATTCAGCGACTCAGCCCTTGTAGTAAGGAATTTGAGAATTAGACATGTATGGTTGTATGGGTTGTAGACTGCACAAGGGCACAAATCAACATGGCCAAAAGGGACTGGAAGCCAGCCTATGCACTGCTGGCCAGACTTTCAAGTGGTACATCCCCAGGCAGGATGGCAGTCTCCCAAAGGAAGAAATGACCTGCTTAGGAAGCTGATCCAGCTAATAGGGCTGGCTGGATGGAAGGCAGATGACATTCAAGTGAGAGGCCTAGAAGGCAGGTGCTGTAGCCTGAGTCCTGATCCTAGAAAGAGTGAGTGCTGAGTGGGCCTAGCAGTGGGAAACCAGCAAGAAGCAAATGCTAGGCAGCTAGGTGGTGAGAAAGCCCTTGACTCTCTCTTCCTCTCCAACTAGTTGTAGTTTCCAAATAGGCCAAGGGTAGGCCAGCCTCAAATTTGCTCAGAATTAATGAAAGCTGCAGATGCTTCAGCAGAAAAGAACTCTCTCTCTCTCTCTCTCTCTCTCTCTCTCTCTCTCTCTCTCACACACACACACACACACACACACACACACACACACCCTGTAAATTTTGCACACAATTTCTGGGGACCTACACTACCCATCTACTCTACTTCTTATTGGACGCTATTAAGTCAAGTACCCCTGATAATCCATGCTGTTTCCAAGAGTCCTCTCAGCTCAGATGCAAAATCTAAGCAGCATCTAAACACTCCAAGGAAGCACCTGCTCATGGCAGCTGCCTCTACAGCCCTGGCAGCTGTGCTGGGGGGTTGGGGCTGCAGGGAAACACAGAGATTTTGGAAAAACATAAGGGATGGTGGCCCCAAGTTGCTGAACCCTGCTTGACCTGTATGACCAGGAAACTTGGAAGAAAGTTCCTCCTCCTCTCCCTCCCAACCCCAGAAACCCTGTTCTATCCCTTTTCCTTCCAAGAGGAGCAGGCAGAGCCCTGACCTCCTCTTCCTCAGCACAGACAGCCCCATCACTGAAGGGCCCAGACAATTAATTACCCACCATCATGGTGCGCTGTTTAGCCTTCAATTTTCCTGACGACCACAAGGATTAACTCAATCTGTGAGACTTCACTGGGCCATTTAAAGAAGCATCATAACTCTTTCTGTTCCCCAGAAATTGTAACCAGGACTCGGTTTTGTAATGCTAATTGCCTTATCTTCATAAATTCTACAGTCTTACATAATTTACCCGCATTGTAGCAGGATTTCCCAAGAATAAAAAAGCAGGTGCCGTCAATGGTAATTTGAATAAGAAAAGACATGTTAAGTGGTTCTTCTCTCACTAGTAATAGAAATTAATTAGCTTTGAGCGGCTTTGGAGGTTTTTGCATTTTTTTGCTGTAACCTGTTATGTTTTCTAATTGTATGGAAAGAAGGTTTGATTTGATCATATTATTTGGTGACGGAGAGGCCTCTGTTTGGAGTCAAAGGTACAGGAAGGGTGGCAGCCAGAAGTGTGGGAAGCTGCGGGAGGTGTGCAGAGAGTCTGGGCTTTGCAGTCAGATAAACATGATTTCTGAGTGAAGGTGAACCACTTGCTGGCTCCATGACCCTGGACAAATCACTTCCCTTATTTACACTTCAGCTTTCTCATTGGTAAGACAAGGGTCACCAACTCCAGCTGGAAGGGAGGGGGTATAGAGCTGCACCATTGGAACATTTGCTCTGGAGCTGGACACACTCAGTTTCAGACCCCAGGTCCACCTACTGACTTGTTCTGTGACTTTACCAGTTAGGATGCCTTTAATGTCAAAAAATATCAAATGCCATTTAAACTGGCTTAAACCATATGAACACATATTTGATTGCTAGACCAAGATCATCAAATATCCAGGTCTGCTTTTTCTCTTCACTCTGCTTTATCCTAACGCTGGTCCTCCCCTCTTTGGGCAGTGAATCTAAGTTTCCTGGTTCACATCTAGCAGAAGAGGGAGTGAGCCTCTCCCTCTAACATGGGATAGAGATTTTTTCCCCTTCAGTGTGACTGAGCCCTTTAGTTTACCCCTCTATCCCTGGAGTAATAATTGACTCTGGCAGAAGGCCTCCCATGGATGGGTTGTTATACTAATGAAGATCCATGCCCAAAGATCTGGGATGGGTGTTGTTGTCCATATGTTGGTTAGAAAAAGAATTTTCAGACTCATAGTGAGGTGAGGAGAAAGAAGAGTTTATTAAGATAAAAAATACTGCTAGCACAGCAGGATGACCTCCTTATAACCTGTGAGAGCCGACCCAGAGTGTGTGGTCCTGTCTGTTTTTAAGGCCTAGGGAGAGAGGAGAGGTCTGTGAGATACCTGCTCATTGGCTGGGGAAAGAGAGATCTTACAATGTACTTGCTAGTTGGTTGGAGGTGTATAAGGTTCCTATAGGGGTACAGTGAGAAGTGGGCCACATATCTTTCTTAGTAGGGGGCAGGAAGGATTATGCCAGGTTGTTCAAGGGGGCAGAGGGGTTCGAGGACTTTGTAGCCATTACAGTGAGATGGGTGGGGGCAATAAGAGTCTGGTAATTCTTATCTTGGCCAGAGGCTTTTTGAGTTTCATCTCCTTGGAGAGGCCTTGAAGTCCCACAATGAGGTCAACTTCCTTAAATTGTGTGTCCACAACTGGTGTGGATTATATACTGGTGTATAATTACCACTACTGTACTGTAGTGGTAATTATTAGCAACTTTGGCAAATTACTTATTCCCTTTAAGCTCAATTTCCTTGCCTATAAAATGGGAACAACAAGAGTACCACTCCTAAGTTTGTTATGAGGATTCATAATACAGATCTGTAAACTATGGCAGGGCCTCCCAACATTCTAGTTTCTTCCTCCTTCTTTCTTTTCTGTTTCCTTAAGAGCTTTCCTGGATTTCCTTGAAAGAAATCCTCCATCAGCTTATTTAAAGGGACTCTTGGGCTTTGGAAGAACTAAAAGCAAAGGAAGAGAGAGAGGAGAAATAGTTTCCTTGACTATATCCTCCAAAGTAGCCCCTTTTCAACCCTAAGAAGACTATAGTTAAAGGAGTTCCCATCTTGGCTCAGCAGAAACAAATCTGACTAGCATCCATGAAGACACGGGTTCAATCCCTGGCCTTGCTCAGTGGGTTAAGGATCCGGTGTTGCCATGAGCTGTGGTGAAGGTGGCAGATGTGGCTCAGATCCCTCATTGCTGTGGCTGTGGTGTAGGCCAGCAGCTGCAGCTCTGATTTGACCCCTAGCCTGAGAACCTCCATATTCCATGGGTTCAGCCCTAAAAAGAAAAAGAAAGGAAAAGAAAAGAAAGAAAATTATAATTAAGGAATATGTTGCCAAAAATAAAATTAAGGGAATATGACTCTGATGAGAAGAAACTTATGAAAGTAAGACATGAAAAATGAAGAATATATCCAAAGACTGATCTGTTCTTTTACGCACTTATCCAATCAACCACAAGCCCCACCCCTCCTCACTCCCCTCAGATGGTTCACATTAAGTGCTGGCTCCAAATGAGGTGACAAGTGAGGTGACAAGTAGGTTCCTTACTTAAGGAATAGAGTTGGGGTCTCTTACCCTATTAATCAGAGTCATAGAGATGGAAGCTGAAAGGCAACTCTCCCATCAGCTGGTTGAAGTTCCTCATTGTATAGCTTTACAAAATCTTAAGCCCACTTATTATCAGACTGGATAAAAATGCAAGATCCAACTATTTACTTTCCATTAAAAAATGCGTTTTGTTTTTATCTGTTTGTTTGTTTTTGTAGCAAAGAAATGTTTATTGCAGAGCCAAGCAAGGAGAATGGGCAGCTCACACTCAAATGCCCCAAACTCAAAAAGTGTATTTTACATATAAAGACCCAGATAGGTTGAAAGGAAAAAGACAGGGAAAGATAAACCATGTTCTTTCTTGTGCAAACAGTTAGTACATGGAAGCTGTTGCAGCTATATTAATATCAGACAAATTAGACTTTAAGATAAGGAGTGTTATCAGAGATAAAGAGGGATATTTCATAATGATGAAAGGGTTAATTCATTATAAAGACATGAGTATCATAAATGTGTATGTATCTATTAATGGATCCTCAAAAGAAATGAAACCAACATTGGCTAGCATAGCTATTCTTTCAGTAACAGAACAACTAGACAAAAAAAAGTCTGTAAGGATATAGAACATTTGAACAACACTATTAACCAACTTTACCTAGTGTACATTTGTACTCAATATCTGCAGAATATACATTCTTTTCAAGTGTACATGGAATGTTCACCAAGATAAGCCATATATAGGACCACAAAAATATGTTCCAATAAATTACAGAAGATTGAAAACTTACTGGGTGTGTTCTCTGACTGTGGACTTAAAAATCAATTTTCAAAAATCAATAATATTAAGATATCTGGAAAAACTCCAAACAATTGGTGATTAAACTTCTAAATAACCAATGCATAACAGAAGAAATCACAAAGGAAATTTCAAAATATTCTTTTTGTTGTTGTCGTCTTTTTGCATTTTCTAGTGTCGCTCCCGTGGCATATGGAGGTTCCCAGGCTAGGGGTCTAATCGGAGCTACAGCTGCTGGCCTATGCCAGAGCCTCAGCAACACAGGATCCAAGCCGCATCTGTGACCTACACCACAGCTCACAGAAACACTGGATCCTTAACCCACTGAGCAAGGCCAGGGATTGAACCCTCAACCTCATGGTTCCTAGTCGGATTCATTAATCACCATGCCACAAAGGGAACTACTTATAAAATATTCTTAACTGAATGATGATAAAAGTACAACATGTCAAAACCTGTGGGATGAAGTCAAAGCAGTGCTCAAAAGGAAATTTATGTGTATGTTTGTGTGTATTTAAATGCTTATTTGGGGGGAATTCCCATCATGGCTCAATGGTAATGAACTAACTGGTATCCATGAGGACGCAGGTTCAACCCCTGGCTTCCCTCAGTGGGTTAAGGATTGGTGTTGCTGTGAGGTATGGTGTACATTGCAGGCCTGGCTCAGATCTGATATTGCTGTGGCTGTGTCATAGGCCAGCAGCTGCAGCTGCAATTGAACCCCTTGCCTGGGAACTTCCATATACAAAGGTAAGTCCCTAAAATTTAAAAAAAAAAAAGTTTATTTTGAGACAAGAGAAAGATTTTAAAATAAGCAATCTAAGTTCTGCCTCAAGAAACTAGAAAAGGAAAAAATTAAATAAGTGAAATAGAAAAAAAACAAAGGTGAGAGAAAAGTTAACAAACTCAAATTTCTCTGTTTGGAAAGATTAATAAAATTGAAAAATCCATGGCAAGACTGATCAAAAAGAGAAAGAAAAAGAAATCAAGAGATCAAGAGCTAGAGTGTGTGTGAGAGAGAGAGAGAAGACATAATATCAGGAATAAAAGAGTATCATAACAGATGCTATAGACACTAAAAGAAAAATAGGCAATATTTTGCCAAGAAATTTGGCAACTTAGATAAAATGGAAAAATTCCTTTAAAATACACACTCAAATACATCTTATCAAAACTGACACAAGAAGAAATAGATGATTAGAATAGGTCTTTGTTTGTTAAATAATTCAAATTTATAATTTAAAAAACTTTCCCATAAAGAAAACTCTAGACCCAGATGATTGCCCTTGCGAGTTCAATTAAATTCTTAATGAAAAATAACATCACTCTTACACAAATTCTTTAGAAAATAGAGGATGGAACAATTCTTAACTCATTTAAAAAGCCAGCCTAACCCTGATGCCACAGCTGGACAATGATATTGAAAAGTAAAGAAAGACATGTGGCAACATTTTTCATCAAGATGGGTGTAAAAATCCTGAACAAAAAATTAATAAAATGAGCCTAGAAATACCGAAGAAGAAGGCTATAAAATGCCAGGAAAGCAAGGCTAACTTAACATTTGAAAATCAATGTTTAAAATACAAAAATAAAAGGAGAAAAATAACCTTAATAGATGCAGAAAAATCATCTATTGACTGATGAATTTGAGAAATTCAGCATCCATTCAGCCCACAGAAAACTCCCTCATGGAAAAGACATGACAGAAATGAACTTCAGCCCTGACTCCACCATACACAGAAATTAACTTGAATGGATAATAGACCTAAATGTGACTGCTTAAACATTCAAGTGTATAGAAGACAATCTTTGGAATACTGGGTGGTAGGTAAATATTTTTTTAGGATGTAAAAAGTAGTAATCATAAACTGATAAATTAGACTTCATCAAAATTTTGAAATTGTCCTGCCGTTACTAAAATAAAAATGACACAGACCGAGAGAAAACATTCTCAATATGTATGCCTCTCTAGCTTATAAAGAAGTCCTAGAAGTCAACAATTAAAAGACAAAACACCCAATAAAAATAAGAGAAATACTTGAACATACACCTCACAAAATAATGTATGTGAGTATAAGCACATGAAAAGTTGCTCAATAACATTAGTTACTAGGGAAATGCTCTAAAGCTACACTGTGCTGCCACTTTACACACACCAAATGGATAGAATTAAAAAGATAGAAAGTACTAAGTTTTTTTGACACAGATGTGGAGACCTTGGAATTGCTAGTGGGAGTGTGAATTGGAGAACTGTTTGGTAGTATTTAAATGCAACTTACCATACGATCCAGATATTATACCCATAAGTAGTTACCCTAGAGAAATGAAAACATGTTATCTTCCAAAAGACTCATATGTGAATATCCTTAGCAGCATTGTTCATAATAATCCCCAAACTAGAAACAACCCAAATATCTATTAACAGGTAAATTGATAAATAGTGGTATATTCATACTCTCCAATTGAATACTCTCCAGCAATAAACAAGATTGAACTACTGATGCATGTTACAGCATGGATGAATCTCAAAAACACATTGAGCAGAACAATCCTGATAAATTAATCTCTGGTAATAGAAATCGGAACAGTGACTGCCTTTAGTGGGTAGAGATTGACCAGATGGGGAAAATGTGGGGACTTTTTAGTGATGAATATGTCTTGTATCTTAATAGGAGCAGTGGTTACATGGGTATATACAGTTGTCAAAAATCATCAGAATCTGTGCAGTTCACTGTGGCTAATTTTAGCTTTGAAAAAAAAATGATCTGGTTCTTGAGAATGGACTTGAGGAAGTGTAGAGTGAATTCTGGGGGAACAGTCAGGAGGCTGTTCTGTAGACCAGGTGGGAGATGATGGCCCTTGGAATACAGTGGTGGTAGAGGAGTCAAAGAGAGGTGAACAATATTATGAGGTATTGAGGAGGTGAGAGAGCCGAGCCTTGGTGATTAGAGGAAGAACGTCTGTCTTGGATTACTCTCATTCACTGAGATGGAAAACTCAAAGGAGCACCTGATTTGTAAGATAAGCTCACAATGCACAAGTGTTAACTTTCTAGGATGAAGCTCTGACCATGGCCGTTCTCTACTTTTCCTTTTAGCAGGTGACGTCTGCCTACAAAACACAGTCCAAGCTTCTTAAACACATGAGACTCTACATGATCTGGACCCTGTGGCTTCTCCCTGTGACTCAAGTCCCCTAACTCACCTTCCTTCTCTCCCTTCAGTCCTATGCTACATCCATTTCCAGAGGTGTTATTTCTTTTCATGCCCTTATCCATTTGCATTAGCTGAACTCTCTGCTCAGAAAATTCCTCAGCTTGAGTGATGTATCATCCTTTCTTTTGCTGTTGTTCTTTTTTATTTATTTTTAGGGCCACACCCATGGCATATAGAAGTTCCCAGGCTAGGGGTCAAATTGGAGCTTCAGCTCCCGGCCTACACTACAGCCACAGCAATGCTGGATCCAAACCGCATCTGCCATCTACACCACAGCTCATGGCAATGCCGGACAATTTAACCCTCTGAGCGAGGCCAAGGATCAAACCCGCATCCTCATGGATACTAGTTGGGTTCATTACTGCTGAGACACAAGGGGAACTCTCTCGATCCTTTCTTTTGGAGTCTCAGATTGTCCAGTGCATGCCTCTGGTGTAGCAATCTTCTGCTGCAAATTTTCCTTTACATATCTGTTTCTCAACAGATTGTGAATGCCTTGAAAGTAAACTATTTCTCATTTTACCCTGTTGTGCCCTATGCCTAGTGTCAGTAAGATTGAAAGACTAGGTGGTGAAAAGTCAAGATTTCTATCTTTGTACTTACTATTTATTCTATGAGGTCTTGTTAAGTGAGGTCCAAGTAAGTTCTCTGCAGAAAAGGTGAAAAAACTAAATCCTTTAGGTGGTGGCTGATGATACAGTAAGTGGCACTTGACCAGAAAGACTCTATAGGTATGATGTCACTGAAGCCCTTCTCTGAGACTCTATAAAATGAAAACAGTCACAGTTGTCCCCAAGAAAGCAAGACTACCATGCAATGTCCTTGGGAAAGGAAGGATACCCTCCAAAACAGAGAATCTGTTTATAGCGACATCATTAGCAAGGCAATACTAAAACCAAGTTAGTGAGTCAACTTTGTTAGAGTTTTGAACACAAGGGAAGAGTCCGCTAGAATATTTCCATTCTTAAAGATCTTTAAGAGTAGAAGTGTTATCTTACTGGATGTTCTACTTTCTGCTTCCAAATCACAAATTACTTTCCTCTCTATCTCCCATGTTTCTCCTTTGGTTCAAGCTCTTATAATCTCTTGCCTGAACTACTGCAGTAGCCTTCCAGGTCTCCCTGCCTCCGAAGCTCCAGTATCTCCAATCCATTCTAGGCTCTGGCCACCAGAGCAATCTTTTTCTAATACAAAACTAACTATATCACCCTCTCCTAAAACTCCACCCCATCTATATCCTACTGGAGAAAACCCAAGCACCTCAACATGATCCAAGAGGCCCTTCATGTTGATGGCCCTGTCTCCTTCTGCAACCTAATTTTCTGCATTGCTATCAGTGGCCACTGTTTCTAATAGAATATGTACCATATGGGAAAAAAGATTGAAAAACATTCTGGCCACCCTGCTTTTTCTGCCATTCTTTTTATATGTTGCATTCATTTTTATTGCTCAATAACAAATTACCACAAAATTAGCAGCTTAAAATAGCATACATGTATTACCTCAGAGTTTCTACAGGTCAGGAGTCCAGGCATGATTTAGTTGGGTTCCCTGCTTCAGAATACAACCAGTTTGCAACCAAGGTGTTACTGGGCTGCATTCTCATCTTGAAGTTTGACTGGGGAAGGGTCCACTTTGAGGCTCACTAAGGTTGTCAGCAAAGTTCAATTCCTTGGAGCTGAAGGACTGTGACCCTCAGCTCCAACAAGCAACCTGCAGCTCTTTGCCACATGGGTCCCTCCACAGGAAGTTCACAGCATGGGTAATTGCTTCTTCAAAACCAGCAGAAGAAAGAGAGCAAGATGCTAGCCAGATGGAGTCTTATCAATGTAATGTAACCATGGGTGTGACATCCTATCAACTTTGTTTGTTGAAAACAAGTCAGAGCTCTCCGTCAAGCTCAGGGCATAAACGCCAGAAAGCAGAGATCATAGGGATCACCTTAAGCTCTGCCTGCCAGAAACTCAGACTGTCAAGATTCTGAGCGTTTGTTCATGCCATTCCCTTTCTCTAATATGCCTATCTCCTGATCTCCTGCCACTAGTGTGGAACAAGCATTGCACTTGAGTTACCCACTGCTGGTTCCAGACCCACTTCTGCAGGATGTAACTGGACAGACAACCTCTGAGAAGACAGATGGAAAAGCTTTGGTTCAAGTCTGCCTCTGTCACTTAACCTGTTACTTGACTTGACTTTTGAGGAGATACTGATCCTCCCTCAGCCTCAATTGCATCATTGCTAAAATGAAAAAAGAAAGAAAGAAAAAAAAAAGATACAACCCACCTCCTAGGGTGGTTGTGAGGATTAGATGAAGTGATATATGTAAAGTGTCTGTGGAGTGCCTGGTACGCAGGAAGCCAACAGGAAGTCAGTAAGGGTTGTGCCCTATTGGAGTTCCCACAGAAGAAATGAATCTGACTGGGAACCATGAGGACAAGGGTTCAATCCCTGGCCTTGCTCAGTGGGTTAAGGAACTGGCATTGCCATGAGCTGTGGTGTAGGTTGCAGACATGGCTTGGATCCTGCATTGCTGTGACTGTGGCATAGGCCAGCAGCTGTAGCTCCGATTTGCTCCCTAGCCTGGGAACCTCCATATGCCGCAGGTATGGCCCCAAAAAGCAAAAACAAAAAAAACAAAAAAAAGAGTTGTGCCCTAATGAAGACAATTCCTGGGTTCAGCTGCTCTGAGCTATGTCCCAGTGAGTCCGTGATAACATGGGAGCTTGGATAGGGACACTGTCACTAGATGGGGGCTCCCACTCCTCTCTGCATGTCCTATCCTGTGTGGCTTACAGAAATGACTTATCCTGAACAGCATCTTTATCCTGCAATACCTCTCCACCTAAGCCTGCCCCTCTGGAACCTCAGCAGCAGTCAGCACTACGGACAGAGGCCAGGATCTCAGCAGCTGATTCTTAGGGGAAGAGAGAGCACTCAGCATAGCCCCTGAGACAAGTATAGAGCCTGCCACAGCTCGCAAAGCCCTACTCCCTGGGCGCAGAAGGGGGGCACCATCCACCTTTTCCAGGGCTGCCTCTGAGTACTTTGAATTTCATTAGGGCAATTATTTCAAATGGAATTAAAAGGGTTTAAAATTAGACCCTAAACTCTTAACAATTAGTGACGCAGCGACCTGCCATCCACAGAGCCACAATAGACCTATGTCGATTGGTACACCAGCACAATGCCAGTCTCCAGATTTGCATGCACTCTTACAATAAACGGCTTTTAATAAAATGAATATTCTTAATTACCACCGCATTAATAAGCTGCAAATTAGTCATCATTAAAGGTCCCACAGTCCCTCTCCACCTCTCTGAGAGTCACTGGTGGGCTTCACCAGCTCAACTGCTTCTGCAAACTCTCCAGTTTTCTGGTGGCCTCTTAGGAGGGGCCCAGTTGGGAGGAATAAACCCCAGATTGGCCTCGGGCCAGAAGTTTGAATACTGGGTGGGGCCTCTAGGATCCTTCTGGCTGCCCTAACTGGAGGCTTCTAGTGTTTCCTATGCCTGGGAAGCACTATGCCAGCTTAGGACTCTCAAACACCTTGGCCCATCATTTATTCACCCCATTACCCATTCATTTGTTTGTCAGGCACCTGTTAGGGATACTGACTAAGAAGGTATCCAGTATCTGCTTGAACTTCTCTAGGAGCTGGGGGCAGCCCTGCTAAAAGGGGCTAAGACCTGCCTGAACTGACTTCTGGGGCACAAAATGCTACCCACCCACACACCCCAGGAAGTTCTCTTGGGTAAGAGTTCTAGACTCACAGGTCTGGAATCTGCCTGCAAGTCCCTGGGGGAGATTGGACAAGTCATTTGCCCTCCTGGGCCTCAGTTTCCCACCTGCATAGCAGAGGCACTGGTCTAAATCAAGAGTCAGCACTATTTTTTTTCTGCAAAGAGCCAGATAATAAGGTTTTTAGGCTTTGTGGGTCTTTGTCATAAACTGAGAAACAACTCAGAAGCTTGCAGGGACAGAATTTTGTCCCTGGGCTATATGTAGTTAGCTCACCTTTGCCTTAATTGAGTAATAAAAGCCCTTTTAGGAGCTCCCACTGTGGCACAGCAGAAACGGCAGTGTCTTGGGAGCCACTGGGATGCAGGTTTGATCCCTGGCCAGGCACAATGGTTAGGGATCCAGAGTTGCCAGAGTTGTAGCTTAGGTGGCAATTCTGACTCTGATCCCTGGCCCGGAAACTCCATATGCCACGAGGCTGCCAAAAATGACACACACACCCCCAAAAAAACCTCTTGTAACCCTTGTGTTCTATGAATCTGTAGAAGGACTACTGTTTTGTTTTTAAGAAATTTTATTGAAGTATAATTGACTTAGACAGCTGTGTTAGTTTCAGGTGTATAGCAAAGCATTGAGTAGATTTCTGCTATACAGTAGGCCCTTGTTACCTATCTATTTTATATATAGCAGTATGTATATATCAATCCCAACCCCCTGAAAAAGGGTGGGGGGGTGCTATTCTTCCACTAGGAAGTTAAGGAAAACTTTGAGCAAGTTTTCATGAAAGCCATTTGGATTGAATTATAGGATGTTTGGCTTAAAAATGCGATGTGGGACAGAAGATGTGCTTTTCTTTGCTTTTTTTTTTTTTGCCTTATAGCATCACACCTGTGGCATATGGAGGTTCCCAGGTTAGGGGCCGAATCGGAGCTACAGCTGCCAGCCTACACCACAGCCACAGCAATGCCAGATCCAAGCCACATCTGTGACCTACACCACAGCTCATGGCAATGCCAAAGAGAATGTGCTTTTCTTTCCTGTTCCATGGTACACCCACCAATACACACACATACACACACACACACACACACACACACACAGACATACACTGCAGTAGGCTACATGATGATAGCAGATCCCATGAGATAGCAGATTCTAATTTCTGGAACCTGTGAATGTTACATGTATGATAAAATTTTGCAGCTGTAGTTAAGGATCTTGAGAGGAAGAGATTATGCTGGATTAACCAGATGAGCCCCAAGTGCCATCACAAATGTCCTCATGAAGGAAAGGCAGAGGAAAAGGAGACAGAAGAGGAGGCAGCAATGTGAAGTTGGAGGCAGAGATTGGACCACTGTGTCCACAGCATGAGGACTGCCAGCAGCCTTCAGAAGCTAAAAGAATCAAGGCCCAGATTCTCCCCTAGAAACTTCAGAGCAAGTACAGCATTGACGATACCTCAATTTCAGTCTAGTGGAAATGATTTCAGACTTCTGGCTCCAAAACTGTGAGAATACATTTTTGTTGCTTTAAGTCACCAAGTTGAAGTCATTTGTTACAGAAACCATAGGAAACTAAAACACACATCTTTTCTCCTATAGGAACCACTGACATTCTTCATGCCTCTATATCTATATTTTGGCTAAAAGGAGAAATAATAGTAATGATAATCCTTTCCATGAATTCCTGCACTCCACACAACACACTCTGTGGTTTACATCAATATAACTTCCAGGTACACACAGCAGCCCTATGAGGAAAATGTTAGAGTCTCTATTCCATAGGGGAAGAACTAGAATCCAAAATGTGAAAGGCTTTGCCTAAAGTCACTCTATTAGTAGATGTCAGAGCCAGAATTTGAACCCAGATCTTTTGATTTCAAGTCTACACTGCAGTCCAAGCTGAAGACTGGGCTAAACACACCAGCTTCAGGGAACCAACTATGGGAGTATTGGAATCAAACTGCAGTTTAGGAAAGCAGTCCCTTGGGAATGGAAAGATACTGCTTGTGTCTCCAATAATGCTGACTGAACTACAGGCTCTGATGAGGATTTATTGTGTATTAAGTGGCCAAGCAGCTGGAAGATCCCAGCTGAGGGCTGCTCCTGGCTGGGCACCAGCAGATCTACTGGACCCATCCAGGAGCCAGGACTTCTTTGTGCCCTGAAGACAGCTCATTGATTTATGTCTTTTCAAGTCATTTGTGAACATCCAAAACAGCACTGAAGCAGTTGCCGGAGAGGGAGCTCTGCAACCAGCCACTCCAGTGTCCTTTCCACCACACCGTGGCTGGAGAAACCAGACCACAGATGTGCTGATGCCCTTGGATGTGCCAGTGTGATCGGGAGCCAGAAATCTACATTGTTAAAAAGCAATAACCTGTAAGGAAAGCTGGTTACCTAGTTTGCAACCAGAACCATGATTGCTATAGCAGAAAATGTCACGAGTCCAGATCCTTATTCATTGCAAAATCTGAATGAGTACTTTATCTCAGCATTCTCAGAAAACCACATTATTGACTGAGAATGATTGAACAACCCACACTACAAAAGGATAATTTATACAATTTATTATACTTTAATTCAAGTACATTTATTTCTAGTAATCACAAATGATAAATAGTCTGGCATTCTAAAGTTGGAGAACTTATACTACCTGACTTCAAGATCTATTATAAAGCTATAGAAATCAAGACAATGTGTTTATTCACATAAGAATATACAGATAAGTCAATGCAACAGAATAGCGTTGAGAAGTAGATCTATAGCTAGGTGTTCAGTTGACTTCTGCCAAAAATGTTAAGATGATTCAATGAGGAAAGGGGTAGTCTTTCAACAAATGATGATGGAATAACTAGGTATACTTATGGGAAAAGAAAAAAACTTTCAACCCCTACCTCACACCATACCAAAAAAAATAATAATAATAATAATTTGATCATAGACCTAAACATATAGCCCAAAACTATAAACCATAAAACAGAACACAAAACAGTACTTTGTCCTTTGTTTTACATGTAGTATTAATTAGGGTTCTCCAGAGATGTATTATAGGAATTGGCTCACACAGTTATAGAGGCCATTCACTCACACCATTACAGAGACTAAGAAGTTCCACTGTCTGCCATCTGCAAGCTGGAGAGTCAGGAAAGCCACTGGTATAATTCAGTTCAAGCCCAGCTGACTTTAATTTCAGTTTAAAGGGCTGAAACCAGGGGAATGGTGGTGTATAAGTCCCACAGTCTAAAGGCCAAGTATTAAGATTTGCAATGTCTGAGGGCAGGAGAAGATGGGGTCCCAGCTCAAAAAGAGAGAGAGAATTCACCCTTCTTTTACCTTTTTCTTCCACTTGGGCCCCCAATAGATTGAGTGATACCCACTCATATTGATCTCTTTACTAAAATGTTAATCTCTTCCAGAAACACCCTCACAGACACCCCAGAAGTAATGTTTACCAGCTACCTGGGCATCCCTAAGGCTGGACAATTTAACAAAGTTAACCACCATATATATAATATTTTTTAAATGAGTAAAATATTTGATCAGACATTTTGCAAAAGAAGGTACATTTATGGCTAATCATCACATTAAAATGTGCTCAGCATCATTAACCACCAAGGAAATGCAAATTAAAACCTTAATGAAGGATTGCTCAAGACTCACTCCAATGGCTAAAACTAAAAGATTGACAATACTAAGTGTCATTACATAGGGCAACTAGAGCACTTATATTTCTGATGGAGGCTGAAAAATTGTACATGTGGCTCAGATCTGGCATAGCTGTGGCTCTGGCATAGGCCAGAAGCTGTAGCTCCGATTGGACCCCTAGTCTGGGAACCTCCATATGCCTTGGGTGAGGCCCTCAAAAGACAAAAGACAAAAAAAGAAAAAGAAAAAGAAAAAAGTTCTGCAATTTCTTATAAATGTAAGTATATACTTACTTTATGACACAGCAATGCCTAGGTATTTACCCAAGAAAAATGTGTGGTCACAGAAAGACTTATATATAAATACACCAGCCTAAAACTGAAAACTATCCAAATTTCCATCTATGGGTAAATGGATAAACTGTGGTATATTCATATGGTGGAATACTACTCAGCAATGAAAAAGATAAACTAACCTGCTATGACATGGATGAACCAAACTCAAGAGAAAGTATACTGTGTGAATCCGTGTATACAATGTTCTAGAACAGAAAAAATTAACCTATAATGATGGAGATTACATCAACAATTGCCTGGGGGAGGGAAATTTTGGAGAATTGACTGAGAAGGGACACAAGGGCACTCTGGGGGGAGATGAAAATATTCTTCTATATATTGATAAGTGTGGTGGTTACACAAGTGTATTCATTTGTCAAAACTCAAGAGGGTTCACTTATTGAATGTGATTAATTATCTCAATAAAATGTATTTTAAAAATACATATATACATGTTGTGGGGTTCTGATAATTAATTTCCATATTCTCCCCCAATGAAACTGCTAAAAACTCACACTCAGATTTGGATGTGAAGACAAATTCAGCCCAGATTTTTCTTTTTCTTATGTTGTCCACATATAAAAATCCTCTAGGATGGGTTCTACCCAGTGCCTATCTCCCACTGGCTTGGATAAGGACCTTTATCTAGTTCTGAAAACTCCCAGCCTCAACTTAGGACAGCTTTTGGGTTTGGCAGAGTGAGAGTCACATTCTACTCTGAGTATTAAATCAACTGAGAAGGAGATGCTAGAATCAGACAGACAGGGCTTTGCTAAAGCTGATAAAAATTTAGCTCAGTGGTCAGCTGAGGCTCCTAATATTTCTCCCTCCATGTAGTCACTGGCCTACTAGACAGTCTAGGACTTTTTCAGAAGTGCAGACCTACCCCTGAAGTTGACCCCATGGAGGAAGCAAGAACTCTGAGTCCTGAGTAGAGCTGCTCCATAGAGAGAAGACCTGGAAAGGACTGAGCTATATTCAGTCCTCATTCCAAAGTACCCAGATTTAAGTAAATCCTGGGGTGGAGGGGGAAGAATGAATGGGGAGAGGCCAAGAATGGGAAGTTCTGCCATCTATGAAATACAAGGAGTCGGAGTTGCCTTCATGGCTCAGTGGAAATGAATCCGGCTAGCACCCATGAGGATGGAGTTTTGATGCCTGGCCTTGCTCAGTGGATTAAGGATCCAGCATTGCCGTGAGCTGTGGTGTAGGTCGCAGACGAGGCTCGGATCTGGCGTGGATGTGGCTGTGGCATAGGCTGGCAGCAACAGCTCTGATTCAACCCCTAGCCTGAGAACCTCCATATGCCACAGGTACGGCCCTAAAAAGACAAAAATTAATTAATTAATTAATTTAGTTAAATACAAGGAGTCATGGTAAGGGGAACAGGGAGATAAGCCAGCAGCTATGTCTATCACTATGGTGACCCCACATTCTCTTCTTTCAACGACAATCTCAATTTAAGCCTGCTGTCGTGTAATAATTACCAGTGGCGCTCCTTATACCTTCAAAAGTGCTCCTGTTTGAACAATTAATGATATGGTCATGCCGCCTACCAATGTTATGGAAAGGGGGTTGCTTTCTTCCAATGCTGATTGCAAGTGCCTCTGCCTCTCGCCAATTACTTTCTTATTTTTGAGGCCCAGAACTCTTCCTCTCTGGGCATTCAATCTACTGTCTCCAGGTCCTGCACATACTGCAGGCTCAGGAAAGATTTGTGAGTCTTATTTTAACCAGTCATATAAGGTCCTTTGGCAAATTGGATCCAAGCTGAATATTAGTGATCTACTGGGCAAATTCACAACCACCTTGATCTTTCTTTTTTTATTTTTATTTATTATTATTTTTAGGGCCACACCCACAGCATATGGAAGTTCCCAGACTATGGGTTGAATCTGCCACAGCTGATTATGTGGGTTGAATCTATGGGTCGAATCTGCCATAGCTCTACAGCTGCCAGCCTACACCACACCCACAGCAACATGGGATCCAAGCCACATCTGTGACCTACACCATAGCTCACAGAAACGCTGGATCCTTAACCCACTGTGCAAAGCCATGTATCGAGCCCACATCCTCATGGATACTTGTCAGATTTGTTTCTGCCATGCCACAATGGGAACTCCTCTTTCTTTTTTTAATTGAAATATGGTTGACATACAACATTATGTTAGTTTCAGGTGTAAGGATTTGACATTTGCATACATTATGAAATGATCACTACAATAAGCCTCTTGATCTTTCTTGAGCATTATCACAAAATGATTCTCCGCCCATGGTTTTGCTATTTTACTTTTTCCCTTTGCTGTGAGGAGGGCTTCCCTGGAGGAGGCACAGGGATGGGATGTATGTGACAGGGTTCTGTCCTGCAGAGCTTCTAACCTGGACCATTGTGGCAACTCAGTGTAATTCATACATAGTGGGCAACTCAACAGAGCTCAGAGAAGGAGGTTCTACCAGTGAATGTGGAGAAGCAGCATGAGGTCACAGTACCTGGGCGGGACCTGAGAGGTAAGAAGGCTTTCTAGAAGCAAGGACCAGGGAGAGGCCTCTCAGCTCATGCACGCAGTATCATGGCAGCCCATTGAGGCTTCCCTGCTCCCCTTATCCTAGTCCAGGACTTCAGCCCCTCTCATAAGACATACTCCAACAATCCAAAGTGCCATCCTCTTGTCCATTCTCTGACTGCTGCCAGAGCTATCTCCCTAAAACCCAACTCTGGACAGTCTACTCTGCAGCTCAAGAACTTGCAATGGCTTCCCTTGCCTACAACCTGGCAAAATCCATGTTCCTCCTTTCAGGAGTTTGCATCTCCAGTTAAAGAAGCCCTCACTCTCTAAGAATCAGTTCAAACTCTCCCTTCTCTCTGCAGCCTACTCTGATTCCTCCCGGCTGTAGGACCCTCAAGCTTTCCTGTTCCCTTGTTGCACTGAAGTCATGCTTGTGCTTGGAGGCCTCACAGGGCTGATTTGTTCTGTAATTCATTGGGGTGGGGTGCTTCCCACCTCTACCCCAGAATGCAATACCCGGTAGAGTAGGAACTGTGTCCTTCATCTTTTCATCCCCACGGTCCAGCCCAAGGCAGGGCTCAGAGCAGGCAATTAGAAATTTCTGCTTCGTCATGTGGAAAGGACACCATGGGACAGCTGCCCACTGCCGCCCCCTTGAACTGTGCCCCATCCAGGCCCAAGATCCCAGGAGGTGCCATCAATGACCAGCCAGTTCTTTCACTGGGGGAGTTTGCAGGGGAGCCACCTGGCCCTCCAGTCATCTTTATGTCCTTTGGGTGGAACTAGAGGGGAAAAAATATAAAGAATATTAGTTTACTGCTTGATCTTTGCTCCCCTTAAGCAGAGCCAAATCTAAAGTGAATATTGATGACTTGACAAAGCCCAGTGTTTGGTATTCGCTGAAAACCATTGTGTATTCCCTAAATAGTTCGTTTTGTTTTCAAAAGTTCTAAAAAACTCACTGTATTGAAATGCATGTTGTTGCATCGATTTTTCTAAAATACACCTTGTTATCTTTTCTTTGGTAATTGGTGACTGGTAATGACTTTGGCAATTTAACATGTTCTCGCAGACACTTTTTCCATTCCCCTTGATAACTGAAGTCAGGAGCGAGGGCCTGTCTGTCAATCTCTGACGCCTGTCAGCCGGCATGATTGACGGCTTTTGGTCCCACAATAGAGACCATTTTTGCAGCCCCCGTTCTGTTATTTTCCCCTCCTTTAATACTTGTGGGGGATGGTGTTTGCTTTATAATCTGCGTTTAAAATCCAACTTGGAATGAGGCCAGCTCCAGAGAAATTATCACAATGTCTTGTTAGCTTTGCATCAGAAAAATTCTCCTGAGGGTTCCTTAAGCTATGATTCCACCTTCTGAAATTACCTCTGCTCAAAAATCTAAGCTTCAGCCTTCACCCTGATCCCTTCAAATTCCTGGAGAAAGGCCGAGGGGTCTGCCCAGCAGTGCTCTAATAGAGGGCATGACCAGGGGGAGCATGAGCATCTGGAGCCAAGTCGGGCCAGCCTTCTCTCCCGGGGCCTCCGTGTATAAGCCTCCACATAATGAATGTGGGTCTGAGTAGCAGAGCTCAGCAGAATGGAGTCTGCTGGGCAATTAGATTCCTCAAAAGCCAGAGCAGCCAGGAGCCTTTCCCAACCAAGGTGAAGCCGGCCTCGGTTCAGCTTGACACCACCAGGTCCCAGAATTGTCTGAACCTTTCAGAGAAGCAACAAGAGAGGAAGATCCATGAGGGTCAAGGATTTAAGTGATGATGTGTCTCTCAGTGGTTGTGACCAGTTTGGGGTTCACAAGTCCCTCTTAGAAAACTATGGCCTCTGTCCCTAGAGAAAAAAACACATCCTTTCATGCTCAAATCTTGCCTATAATTTCACTAGAAGGTACACCTCCTCCAGGGTCTATGACCGACTCAGTTTAGGTCTCCCGCTCTATGTGAAGGTAGCTGGTGATCTCAGATAGAGAGTTCCATGACTTGGAGTTCCCATCGTAGTGCAGCGGAAATGAATCCAATTAGGAACCATGAGGTTGTGGGTTCTATCCCTGGCCTTGCTCAGTGGGTTAAGGACCCAGCTTTGCCATGAGCTGTGGTGTAGGTTGCAGATGTAGCTCAGATCTGGAATCGCTGTGGCTGTGGCATATGCCGGCAGCTGTAGCTCTGATTCGACCCCTAGCTGGGAACCTCTGTATGCCACAGATGCAGCCCTAAATAGCCAAAAAAAAAAAAGAGAGAGAGAGAGAGAGAGAGAGTTCCATGACTCTGCAATGTTGGGGTCTGATCCAGGGGTTGGTTCCCAGAGCAAAGTCTGTATGTGGCCAACTTTTGTTGGAAGCTGCCTTTGAGCATGCCCTTGGTGGAAGCTGCCTGTGAGTGTGCATGTGGCTGGTGGGGGAGGGCACGGTTTGGGGCAGACCTGTAAAGTCCACTGTTGGGTTATCAGTCTTTAGAAGAGTCTGGGCAGGTAGGAGAGCACCAATCAGATTCTACACAGCAAAGAAGGAAGACTGGAAATTTGGTCAAACTGAAAACCAAACCAGTGCTGAGGAACCAGGGTAGGTCAGAGGATGGCCAGTTTCTGTGTCCCTTATAGAAGGACAACTTCTATAGAAAGAACTAACTTGGCAAATACCTTCTGGGTCCAGGCCTCTGTCTTCTATGTGGTCCCACACATCTTGGGAAGAGATGGCAAGTCATTATCAAAGAGACTGAGCCTCATTGTTAAAAAAAAAAAAAGTCCCGGGCGTTCCCATCATGGCGCAGTGGTTAACGAATCCGACTAGGAACCATGAGGTTGCGGGTTCGGTCCCTGCCCTTGCTCAGTGGGTTAACGATCCGGCGTTGCCACGAGCTGTGGTGTAGGTTGCAGACGCGGCTCGGATCCCGCGTTGCTGTGGCTCTGGTGTAGGCCGGTGGCTACAGCTCCGATTAGACCCCTAGCCTGGGAACCTCCATATGCCGCGGGAGCGGCCCAAGAAATAGCAACAACAACAACAAAAGACAAAAAAAAAAAAAAGTCCCAAATTTAGTATCTTTCCCTTCCTTGCTTTCCATCCCAGCCAAACTACTGTCTGTATGTCACTCTGGGGTTAAAATACCCAGATGTTTAGCTGGGAAGTTTTTCTGGGAAATGGATCTCCATTTACTTCCCATACTTCCTAGGATGAGGCTCAAGCTTCTTGATGCAGATTCAGAACTCTCTATAAGAAGTGGTCATACCGAGCAGGTACAACATGCCAGGCATTTAATCTTCATAACATGAAGCATGTAGGGTGGTGGGCAGGATGATGACCCCACAAATGTATCCACTTTCTATCCGCAAAATTTGTAACCTATTACCTTAAGTGACAAGAGGGACTTTGAAGATGTGATTTAGTTAAGCCACATCTGAACTGAGACGCAGAGATTATCGTCATTGTCTGGGGGGACACAATACCATCTCCACAGCCCTCACAAGAAGGAGGCAGACGGGCCAGAGTCAAAGAAGGATTTGAGATGATGGGAGCAGAGGTTAGAATAGTGTGGCTGTAAGCTGAGAAATTTGGACAGCTAAATAGATAAGGATGGAATTCCCCCCTGGAGCTTCTAGAAGGGACAGCTCTGCCCATATCTTGATTTTAGCCTCTTGAGATCCATTTTGGACTCCTGAACTGTATGATAATAAATACATGCTGTGTTAAGCCACTATGTCTGTGGTCACTTGTCATAGCAACAATAGAAATCTAATACAATTTGATAACACCCCTCACCTCCTCTCCTGTTCTTTATCCCCCAGTTGCAGAGATCAGGCCTCATGAGGGTATATGACTTGGCCTGGAGTTTTGGTGCTTCAAAATTCTTTATTAGGTTCTAAGTCTTTCTGTTTCTAAAATTCATAGCCTTAACCACCAACCACCCTGCCTGAGTGGGCTCCGAGCTCATCGTCAACTGCGTCTCCCACCACCTCCTCCCCTACCCTCTGTACTCCAGCCAAGTTCCCATCTTTCCTCCCTCCATTCTATCTGCCAAGACACCCTTCCCTGCTCACCTTTACAGTGTTGACATCTCTGAGCCAGACTATGACCACTCTGCCACTTCACAGTGAACCACACACTTCTCTCTTTTACGTACTTCATCAGAGCCCAGGTTACATTAGTGTCAGACCGGGGGGGGGGGGGGGGCCCTCCAAATCAGGTATCTCCAGGGTGTGGCTCTGATATCTTCATTTTTATGTGCTAGAATGTAAGAACCATGAGTGGTTATTTGCCTCCCTGCTAGAATATGAATTTCACAAGGGCAAGGTCTCTCATTTTTAGTTCTTCTCTTCACTGGCCTATTGTGATAGATAATCTTACATTTGGAATTGTCTAGGCCACAGTACCCAGGTGTTTAGTTGGTCAAACATCATTCCATGAAAGTGGTTTTGGGACAAGATGAACATTTAAGTCAGTGGACTTTGAGTAAAGCAGATTACCCTCCATAATGTGTGGGCCTCATCTGATCAGTTGGTGGCCTTAATAGAAAAAAACTGACTTCCCCTGAATAAGAAGGAACTCTGCCAGCAGACAGCCTTTAGACTTAAACCGCAACTCCCTTGGGTCTCCTGTCTGATGGGCCATCCTGCAGGTTTTTGACTTCCCAAGCCTCCACAATCATGTGAGCCAATTCCTTAAAATAAACCTTTTTAACTAGATCGATATATCTATATATAACTATAGATATCTACATACATATACCCACGGCTATAGCTATAGATACCTACATACATATATACACTCTGTTGGTTCTCTTTCAAAGAACCCTGATATACCATTAATGAGTGTTTGTAGTATGAGTTCAGGAAGGGATTCATAGATGGCCTTTGTAAAAAAGCTTTAGTAAAATTTTCTTTTAGACCCCAAAAACTAGCAAAAATTATTTCCCATCCTGTTGTATAGCACAGGGAACTATTTCTAATCACTTGTGATGGAACATGATGGAGGATAAGTGAAAAAAAGAATGTATATAAATGTATCACTGGTTCACATTGCTGCACAGCAGAAATTGACAGAACATTGCAAATCAACTATAATAAAAATTAATTAATTAATTTAAAAAGAAACAGTGATGTATTGTATAGCACAAAGTATTATCACCATTATCTTATAATAACTTTTAACAGCGCATAGCCTGTAAAAATGCTGAACCACTACGCTGTACACGTGAAACTAATATAATACTGTAAATCAACTATACACCAATAAAAAATTTCTGTTTTATAAATTTAAAAAAAAAAAGAATTATTTCACAGAGGGTCTGGGAGCCCAGAGTAGATGGGCACTTTCTCCCAAATCAGGATTCCTGAAAAAATATGTTTCTTTCACAGACAGGAGGCATCTGCAAACCAGGGAAAAGCTGGAGGCAGACACTTGAGGCTGTGAGTGCCTCTAGGGGGGCTCAAAAATGAGGGAGAATTCTTTCTGTGTGCATGCGCTAGCACCAGAGTCCACTGGGGCAGCAAAGCCTTGGGTCTGAGACACTCAGACTTACAAAGCCTGAGGAACCCTGGCCAAATACCATCCCAACAATACATTTCAGAGTTTCTAATGATGCTTTCTGAATGGCTGCTCAAAAACTAGAGCTGCAGGCACCCTGAGAGGCCACCTCAGGTTTCTGGTATACCTGGGAGCATTTCATTCATTGCATCAATGAGATGTTTATGTGCCTCCTATAAGGCAAGCACTAGGAATACAGAGGCGAACCATACCAAAAAGGTCCTTTCCTCCATGGATCTTATTTTCTAGGTGGGTGGAAATGGGGAAGAAACAACAGATAACAAACAAGTCAAAAAATACATAATTAAGCCAAGTTCAGATCCTATAAGTCTCACAGATACCATGATGGTATGGCAGGTAGCATTTTCCAAAAAAGGGCAACATCAGTATCTCTGGTCTTCTAGAAGCTTGCCACATCCTCATGAAGAATTAGAGTCTGAGTCCCCTCCCCTTGAATGTGGGAAGGCTGGTAACTCACTCGTAGCCAATAGAATGTGGCAAAAGGGAAGCTGCATGACTCCCAAGTCTAGCCATAAAGATATACTGCTACTATCTTGTGTGATGAATCATTTGCCTTGGAGCCCTGAGCATCATGAAAGCAGACTAAATACCCTGAGGCCACCATATTGTAAGGGAGCCCAAGTCAGCCTCCCTTGAGAGACCCCAGGAAGAGGCCCTCAGATTACATAAAGAGAGAGAGGAGGATGCCCAGCCAGTCTCCAGCTGCTCCTGCCCTCCATGGTTCCAGCTGCATGCATCATTACTGCAACTGCATGAGGGGTCCTTAGCCAGACTGCCCAGCCTAGTCCCTCCCAAGTTCCTGACTTACAGAAACCATAAGAAATAACAAAATGAGCACTGTTATTTTAAGCCACTAAATGTTGGGTTGACTAGCAATAGCTAACCAGAACAGACAGTGACTGGAGGCAAGGGACTACCTTATATAAGGAGGTTAGAAAAGCCTTCCTTGGAAGATGATGGGTAAGCTTTGACCTGAATGATAAGTAACTGCATGAAGATATGGGGAAAGAGCATTCCAGGCAGAGGGTATGCAAAAGTCCTGGAGTCTTCACAGAAGAGCAAGAAGGGCATAGGAACTGAGGAAGAGCGGATGGAGAGAAGTTAAGAGAGGTAAGGAGAGGCAGATCACAAAGGACTATTAGGCAGGGTGACCTTATGTTCCAGTTTGCCTGGGATAGAACTGGCTTAATCTTGTTGTTCTAGCATAATTACATGGCCACTCAGCTACTAGGCCATGGTAAAGAGCTTAGACACTTAATATAATGTATTTGCTTATTCTCCCCAGGCTCTGGGCTGATTCTTGTCCTTTCCCACCCAGACCCTCACACACTCCACCGTGAACCTAAGACACAGCTCTTTCCCTCTCGTGTGCCCCTCTCCCAATCTTGCTATTATCCCCCTTTCTTCTTGTCTACTTTGGAAACAGCTAAGCCTGTTTCTTCCATGATCCCAGACAGACCACCGTGCCTTAAACTTAATAATGGGAGGTATGAAGTGACTGACTGGAGGGGCCATGTGGAGTCCATGATCTGGGTTCAAGTTCTGGACCTGCCATGCCTGGCCTGTGTGATCTTTAGGTACTCTGTTCTACCTTCTTGGGCTTCAAGATTCTTATCTATTTTGTGAAATTTTTAAATGTCTATTTGACAAGGTTATTGCCAAAAAAACCCAGGTGACTATCAATTGTTGGTTTCGAGTTTGAGGAAGGCTAACGAACAAAAGGGATTTTTTTTTCAATTTGATTTCATTTTTTATATTGGAGTATACCTGATTTACAACGTTGTGTTAGTTTCAGATGTACAGCAAGGGAATTTAGTTACACATATACATATATTGATTTTTTTCAGATTCTTTTCCCATATAGGTTATTACAGAATATAGAGTTCTCTGTGCTATACAGTAGGTCCTTGTTGATTATCTACTTTATATGCAGTAGCATGTATGTTAATTCCAAACAAAAAAGGTCATGACTATACACAAAGAGAAAATGGCTGCCATTTGGGGGATGGGATAAAGCCATTGGAGTGATGAATGGATGGTTCATCCCACCATGTTCAAGATGAGAACAGCTCACTGCATCTCTGGAGGGCAGTCTATACTGCTGATCTAAGGGATGGTGTCTGGAGCAGATGATCTCAAGACCCTTTCTGTGTGTGAATAAGTCCATAAGTTCTGAATTTGAATACCAGTTCTCTCATTTGTTGACTTTGGACAAGTACTGCCTCAGTTTTCTCATCTGTGAAATGGGAAACCATAGTACCTATTCTTGGGAGGTTCTGGGAGGTTTAACAAGAATAAAAATAACATTGGGCATTCCCTTCATGGCTCAGCAGTTAATAAACCTGACTAGGATCCATGAGGAGGTGGGTTTGATCCCTGGCCTTGCTCAGTGGGTTAAGGATCTGGCATTGCTGTGAGCTGTGGTGTAGGTCGCAGATGTGGCTTGGATCCTGCGTTGCTGTGGCTGTGATGTAGGCCAGCAACTGCAGCTCTGCTTAGACCCCTAGCCTGGGAACTTCCATATGCCATGGGTGTGGCCATAAAAGGCAAAAAAAAAAAAAAAAGGGACTAAAATAACATGAAGCCCCGTATGTCACACATCTAAGGGCTACACAGTTGTTAGCATGATTTTTCCTGCTTACAATGTACCGGGCCCGGGGTTATATTCTGAGCAGGGGTCAGGGAGAGAAGTACAAATATGAAAGTATTTCCAGTGTAGTCATGGAGCTGAATCAGGTGCTATGCATTGGTTGCCATCACACGTGGAAACTAATGAGAGGGTTGCCGTAGGAAGGCAGGTTCCCACTGGAAGATGGAGAGTCACTCTCAACCCTTCATGATGTCCCAGGACACAGCTTCAAGTCCCATGAGGTCTGGCTGACATGATCCTTCTGACACCTCCATGTCTTTACAATAGCCACCATCCCACTGCCTTCTTTGAGCTGGTTTTCTGCTCCCTATAACCAGTGATCCCTGAAGAATGCAAAAATGTTAGAAAGCCATCAACATGTTTAGGGAGCCCCAGGGCAGGGGAAATGGATTACTTCCTGTTGGTACTGAGGGAGGGTGGGAGCCAGGAACTTAAAGCTTAGGTAGGCCCTGGACTTACATTGTTTGGGGTGATAGTGCTATGAAGTAAAGAGCCTGGCCAAAAGGATGGAAGCTAGGAAATGAAGGTACATGTTCAAAAACTGAGAAGTGGTGCAATCCTTCAGGAATCTGGGAGGTGTGAAAGAGAGTGGGGAGCCCCGGGTTGGAGATAGAAGCAGGAGCCAGGTCCTGTGGTAATAAATGGCAGATTGAAAAGATAGAAGTTTATTCTTAGGAAGCAGGGCATCTCCATGGATGACTTTGAGGCATGAGCAGGACAGAGTTAGGGACGGTGAGTCTGGATGAGCACTTCCCAGCCCTGGATGCAGAGACAGCAGAGACGAGGCTGTGCCGGTGGTCTGGGCAGAGATGAGGCGCCTAGAGCTAGTACAGGAGCAGTGGACATGGACTGTGGAAACTGATGGGGTTATCGCCAAGGCCAGCAGGAAGTGGTGCTCTGATAGGCCACGTGGTCTTGACTCTCAGACCCCTCACCCACTACCAGGGGTGGTGAGGCATCAGGGCCGTCCCCCAGGATCACATGCAAGGAGGGGGAAGTTTCCCAAAGGAACCAGAAGGAAAATAGTAGAAACACGTGCTAGGCAAAAACCAAAAACAAACTAGCTTTGTCAGAAATTCTGCTTGAACAGCAAAATTTGGGGCAGGCTTGGGACAGGTGAAAGAGAGAGAAACGGCATAACAGCTCAAGGTCACAGAGGTGTTCATTCTAGCATTGTTTGAGTAGGAAAAACTGGAAGTCACTGGAACGTCCAGTAGCAAGAATCATGTTAAACAAATTGGGGACCAGCCCCTTCAATGGAGCTGTCCCCTAGACCTTTCAAGGATAGGGTAGATTTGAATGCACAGGCCTAAAAAGGCATCCATGAGATAGCAGAGTGTGGGGAAAAAAAAAAAAAAAAAGGTTCTCTGAACAATGTGTGTACAACATGATCCTATTTATGCCATAGAGAGATGTAGGCATTTTTCCCTTAAAAATCCCAGGAGAGCTGAGCCTTACCAGAAATGCTGTCACAGAAGAACAACACTTTCCGAGAGCCGTACTTGGGGTGAGGAGCCCCGTGTTGATAGAGTTCAGGAGGGCACAGCCCAAAGAAAGAAGGGATGAGTGGGAGGGAGCGAGAAGAGATTTTTCGCAGCTGCGGGGAGTGAGACACGGGGGAGAAGGAGAGATGTCTGAAGCTGACTCTTTCAAAGCTGTAAAAAGCCCTGGCGCTACTTTTTAAGGAAACCAGTAATATAGTTTCACATTATTCTTCAGGCTTCTGGAGTCCGATTTGGGTTATTTTGGATGCACTGCTGGGCAGAGAATGGCCTTTAAGGCTTCTTAGGTATATTTGGGTCACATTCACGTATATTTATACAAGCATTTTTTTAAAAAGGTCTGAAAGGATATACACCAGACTGTCAACAGTGGTTATCTCTGAAGGATGAAATATCAAGAGATTTTTATTTCCTCTGCATTGTTTATTTAAAAAAATTTTTTACCTGATCCTGCATTATTAGAACAAACAATACAGATATAAAGAAAGGAAAGAGGGGAAATCTACTGAAATCAGACAAAGTACACAGTAAATAAATACATGTTAACTACAAGCATACTCAGTAAACAGTAATTACGTGACAAATGAAATAAAACTAGTAAGAGAGATCAAAATGATGAAACTCCAAAGCAATGGGAGAACTCCCTCTCCACCCCCTAGCAATGCCAAGCTGGGCCTGGGTGGCTGGGGCAAAGCCTGGGGTTCCACTTCCAGGAGGAGACTTAGGGTGGAAAGTCTTTAACCCACAGGCTATACTATGTTCCAGAAAAAGTCTTCCAGGAAAGAAGCCCCAGGGCAGAGTCCCCAGATGCAAGAGATGGTGATGCTGGTACTTGGCCTTCTCTCCTCCGCCCTCCTCCTCCCCGCCATCTATCTCAGTTCAGTTCAGCAAGAGTTAACTCAGAGTTCCCATTGCGGCTCAGCAGTAATGACCCCAACTAGCATCCTTGAGGATTCGGGTTCCATCCCTGGCCTCACTCAGTGGGTTAAGGATCTGGAGTTGCCATGAGCTGTGGTGTAGGTTGCAGATGCGGCTCGGATCTGGCATTGCTGTGGCTGAGGCGTAGGCCTGCAGCTGCAGCTCTGATTTGACCTCTAGCCCGGGAACTTCCATATGCAGTGGGTACAGCCTCAAGAAGACCAAAAAAAAAAAGTTAACTCGATATGAGACCCCACCACTCTCGGGGTGAGTAGCTGTCATAGTATAAGGGAAACCAGGAGAAACACATTTGTCTTTAAGGAACCCCCAGTCCAAAGGGGAGAGAGGCTGGACAAAGGCTCCAGGCAGCCAGATCTATGGGACAAGGAAAGTGCCCCTAGAGTGGTCTGAAAGTAAAATATAGTCAATAACCCTCCCTGGGGGCCAGGGATACACTGGAGCGAAGAAGGGGAATGTGGCAAGTCCATGGCAGACAGATAACATGGTGGGATGTGGGATGGGTGGCAAGGAGCAGCAGGACCCAAGCCCCAAGGTGAAGGGCCTCGAATGTCTGGCTACAGGGACCAAGCGGGGAGGGGATCTTTCTGACTGGAAGAACTAGTAAGGATTTGAGAAAGGTGACAACAATACCTGAAGCAAAAACGAAGAGAGAAAGAGGCTGCCGGTGGGCATGGCATCTGAGAGTGAGACAAAAACTGAGGGACAGAGAACCCCCAGAGGCCAGAGGTCTGGGGTCAGAGGTTAGAGACTGGTTTGGGGAACAACCCCAGTCCCTGGAGTTTGGGGAACAGAATGGCCCATGGAAACCACGGTGAAATGGAGCCTGTCCCTGGGTGCTGGGCACATGTATGAGTTTCTTTACACGCCCGCATGAAATATCAAAGCACAAGGACTTGTAACCAAAGGAAACACCCACTAATCATAGTTTTCGCCAGGAACACCCTAACTGACATTTTAATTAACAAGCTGTTCTCCCCCCACCCCCAACTCCATTTTTAATATAAGGACTTCTTGTTGCTTTAAATCTAAAATTAATTAAGTGAGAGTTCTCCACTAGAGTGGAGTGTATGGCTCATGCTAAACGGACGGGAGTGATAAGGTAAGATCTATGGCTGCAAGGGGGGCGGGCCTCCGCGGGCCAGGCAAAGCCAACCAGCCCCAGCCCATCTACTCCCTGAGGACCTGGGGATCCTGGACTTCTTCCAAGAAATATTCCATTTGAATCTGCAGCCCAGCTAAGACCTAGGTTTACAGAAGCTCAAAGCACGGTTACAAATGATCTGGCCCCTGCCTGCCTCTCTGACCTTCATCTCACCACCTCCCACCTCCCCAGGCCCAGCCACACCGGCCTTGCTGTTCCCCAAGCTCCAGGCCTGTGTGGCTGCTCGTTCCTGTGCTTGGGATGCTCTTTGGCACAATTCACATGGCAGGTCTCAGGGGACAGGTCCTCTCTCTCCATACCTTTTCTAACTGCCCTCTTCCCACTCTGTTCCCTGATTTATTATCTTCATGGCACACATCGTGGCTCATTTTCATGTTCACTCTCCCTCCACTAGAAGGGAAGCCCTAAGAAAGGAGGGTTGTGTGCCTCAGTCACTGCTGTTGAATCCATGGAGGGAAGGATGCTATTCCCTCTGTTTACAATGCTCCACCCACCGCCTCCTCTTCTCTCTCCCCAGCTTTGCGGGCTCCTGACTCATGCTCATTCTTCCAGTTTCAGGTCAACTATTTGCTGACCCTTCGAGACTAGACCAAGCCCCTCTCTGATACACTCCTTTACAGCATTCATCATAACCCAAATTAAAAATGATTATAACCGGTTATTTAATGCCTACCTAGAATTTTGTTGTTGTTGTTGTTGTTTGTTTTGTCTTTTTTTTTGCTATTTCTTGGGCCGCTCCCGCAGCATATGGAGGTTCCCAGGCTAGGGGTCAAATCGGAGCTGTAGCCACCGGCCTACGCCAGAGCCACAGCAACGTGGGATCCGAGCTGTGCCTGCAACCTACACCACAACTCACGGCAATGCCAGATCGTTAACCCACTGAGCAAGGGCAGGGACTGAACCCGCAACCTCATGGTTCCTAGTCGGATTCGTTAACCACTGCACCACGATGGGACCTCCAATCTAGAATATTAAATTATTAAATATAAGCTTTGTGAGGCAAGGGGATGGTGAAACACTCCATACTTAATAGCTGCTATTTTAATTTGGGAGGGGCCACCCCCACAGCATGCGGAAGTTCCTGAGCCAGGAATTGAACCCGAGCCAGGGATCAAGATCTAACCCAAGCCACAGCAGTGACAATGCTGAATCCTTAACCAATAGGCCACTAGGGAACTCCTGCTTAATATTCTTTTCATCATCATCTTGATGCAGGATCTTTCTGATCGAGGCAAACAGAAGGAAGATCTTCCAAGACAGCATCAGACACAGCCGTGGGAAGGTGTTGGGGGGCAGCAGGGGAGAGACCCGTGTGATCTGAATTAAGGTCTGTGGTATGGACTTTGGCACAAGCATCCTTCAGCAGGTGCACCAATGAGGCCCCTTCTTATTATCGAAATTTGTTCCTCCAGACGAGTCAGCTTGGAGGATTTCATCTTTTTGAATATAACATATTTTATTTATCTATTCTTCTCTTGATGGACATTTTAGGCTGTCCCTAATTTTTTGCTGTGACAAATAATTCAGTCACTATCCCTTTACTCTCCTGCACCATCAGATTGCTTCTTCTCTCCCAGATTCTTCCCACCAGCCAACAAACACACAGTCATTTCTCTCATCTTAAAAAAAAAATCGTAATAAAAAAATCTTGGTCTCCCCACATCCTGTTCCAGCCAGCATCCCATTTCTCTGTCCCTCTTTAGAGCAAAACTCCTCCAAAAGTTGCTTTTACTCAGTGCCTCCACATTTCTCTCCTTCACCATGTAACCACATCCAACAGGCAGCTCCCAGACCCACTGGTCCTCCTTAATGCTCTGTGTCACATGGTGTATCAGATCCTTACCTCTCTCCTGAAAACTCTGTTCACCTCCTTTCTTCTTGGTCCTTTTCTAAGAAAGGACATTTCTTCTCAATCTCCTTTTCTTATTTGTCCCTAACTTCCTTGGGCTCCAAACCGCAGCTGGTTCCAGGACCCACTCCTGAGACGTCTCTTTACCACTTTCTGGTTCTCTGGGTGATACCTCTGCCCCTACAGCTCTCCATACGTACTAGCCACATGCTGCTGACTCTTGGGTTTCTATCACCCAGCCAGTCCCTCATCTCCAGCCGTGTAAGTGCAGTGGCCTTCTTGACACCATCACTCGAATGTCTAATAAGCTTATTAAAGGCAATGTGGGAGTTGTGGCTTAGCATTGACAAACCCGACTAGGATCCATGAGGATACAGGTTCGATCCCTTGCCTCACTCAGTGAGTTAAGGATCCGGTGTTGCCGTGAGCTATGGTGTCAGCAGCAGATGCAGCTCTGATTCCACCCCTAGCCTGGGAACTTCCATATGCCATGGGCGCAGCTCTCAAAAGACAAAAAAAAGTAATGTGTACACGTATGCACATACATGCACACACTCTCACACCCAAGTCCTGTTACCTGCACAGTCTCTCCCACCTTCACAAGTGGCATGTCTGTTTTGCAGGTGCTCAGGCCAAAAGCCATGGGGTCAGCCTGACCCCTTGTTGTCCTCTCATACTCCAGGTCAGTCCTCCAGCCAATCCTATCACCTCCGAAACATATCCAGCTTTGAATCTGGATACAGCTCCGCAACAAGCCTCATCATCCCTCCCCTGAATTGTTGTAACAGTCACCTCATCTTGCTCTCTCCCGAGTTTAATTCCTCCTTAGTCTAACAGCCACAGCAGCCAGAGTGACCTTTACATAATGAAATTCCCCAAGGGCTCCACAAGGGCTCAGCAAGTAAAAACCCAAATCCTTACAGTACCTGACAGGGCTCTCCATGAGCTGGCCTGACTCCCCCTCCCATTCAGCTCTCACTATGCTTGCCCCCACCTTCTGTGTTTCAGCCGCCCTGACCTACTTGCTGTTCCTTAAACTCCCCATGCCCACTCCCACCCCAGGGCCTTTGCACGGGCTGGTCCCACTGCCCAGACATTCCCCTTCCCCACACAGCCATGTCCACATGCTTCACTCTGCCCAGATGTCCCCCCATCAGAGAGGCCTTCCTTAACTTCCCAACACAGAATGGCAGGGCTCCAGGGCTCCCTTCCCACCTTACTTTCACTTTAACTTCCCTCCATAGCCCTTAGCACCATCTGACCAACTCTTTATTTATCCGTTGACTGATTATCGCCAGTCTCTCCCCAAGAAGACTCTAAGCTGCATGAAGGAAGGGTCTCTTGGGCATTTTGTTTACTGTTCTCTCTCCAGTACATAGACCCCACGCAGGTGCATATTAAACATTTGTGGAATGAATGGATGGTCATCTGCATGTGCGTCACTGTGCATACTCAGCTTTCTCCTGGTCAGAGCAGGAGTAGAACAGCTCATTGATGGACTGCATGCTTTTTCAGCTTCGCTGGCTATAGCTGAGTCGCTGTCCAAAGTCCTGGCGGTGAATGTGCCATTTTCCCAGATCCTCTCCAACACTTTAAACGTCTGCCGAACAAATGGGTAAAAGTGGTACCATGTTGTTTTCATGTGTATGCCCCTGGTTATTAGTGAAGTTGAGTGCCTCTTCTTCTTTCCTATGACCTGCCTTTCTTCCATCAGGTTGGTCTCTCTGGGCCTCAGTGCCCTTCTGACAACTGAAAAAGTTTGGATGCTCCCCAAGGTCCAGGCCAGCCGTGTTCTCTGATGTAATTCAATTGCAATTATTTATCAAGCAATCCCATGGGCCAGGCCATTGTCTAGGCCCTCAGGCTGTTCTGTGAACAACAGAGACAAAGGCTTACTCTCACGAAGCTCATGTTCTCAGAAGGTGAGGCAGAAAATGAACAAGGGCACAAGTAAATGATACAGATTCAGCATGCACTCATGCTGGGAAGAAGATTGACAGGTGGGAGGGGTTGTGGCCAAAACATCCTGAGGAGAGGACGATGAGATGAAGCCAGTGGGGAAAGACCAGGGAAATGCAATCCAGGTAGAGGAAACAGAGCACAGAGGACCCAGGATAAGCTTGGCAATTTTGAGGGAAAGGAACAAGGCTGGGGAAGCTAACTGAAGGAGCTTGACGGGCAAAAATCTGGGGAAGAACATTCCAGTGGAAGAAACAGTGGGTCCACAGGGCATCAGGAGTTTGGAGCCAATAAGGCTGGTTTTAGGGACCAAAAGGGACCTCTGATGCTGGAGCAGAGGAAAGAGGAGGCCAGGGCATGTGGGGGGTTGGGAAGGGAGGAGGGCCAGTGTTACAGAGCTTTGTAGGGCATTGAAAAGGTTCTGGACTTCGTCCTAGAAACTACAGGCAGAGAATGAAGGCTTTTATGCTAGGAGCCATGTCTTCAGATTTGCTTCTTTAAGAGAAGCCACATGAAGCAGGAACTGGAGGAAGTCAAAGGAGGTTGAAGGAGACAGGTTAGGAGGCTGGGGTAGACACTGGCTACATCTATGGACCTATGAAAGCCCTTCTCAGATTTGGGGACCTACCATGGTGAGCCCTGTGGGGAGGCAGGGCCAGTTCTGCTAAAACAACAGGGATGTGAAAGCAATGAGGCGATGAGCCAGGACAGCCACCACAGCTCCTGCCTGGGGTTTGGGTCTGGAGCCAGTGCCACAGAGTAACCAGGGCCATTTGGAATTCATTCTACTGTGGAGGTGGTGGTGTATGGTAGCATTCACAGTGGCTGTCAGAGAAGGTGCTGCTCTGTTCAAATGTAGGTGTGGGTTGGAAGACACCAGAGGGTTTGGGAAGGCGTGGCCCCATCCAAAGGGGCAACCACTGCTTAGCCCCAGGGATTTGGAGCCAGGTTGGAAATCAAGCCCAGTGTGACCAGATCTTTCAATTTCCCAGAAGAAGCTAGAAAGCCAAAATTTTATGTAAATCTCCTGGTTTTTATGCTGATTACAAATCAAAATTTTAAAACCTCTTGCAGGTTAGAGCAAAAAGGTCAGATATAACTTGCCAGTGACCAGTTGATAACCTCTCCTAATGTTTTATCCCTTTGAGATCAGGAAGTCCTTCATTCTACTGAACAAGGTGAAGGGGGGGTACATTTTAGCAGAGGGCTGAGAAGCAGGCAGCTGAAGAGAGAAGTTTCTTTGTTAAAAGGAAGCAGCTGAGCTTCTGCTACTCCCTAAAGTACGAAGTCCAAGGGCAGAGGCTGAGCAGAAGTCAGAGAAAAGATAGTTGTGGCAGCTTTAGATTAAAGTAGCATCACAGCAGAAGGCCAAGGGCAGGGGCTGGGGGGAGGAAGCAAATAGCCAGGGAGGCAGCCCTCATCCTTGGGTGGCTCTGCCCATCCATTATCGTGGTTTCTCTGGAGAGAAGAAGGCAGCATCAGGCAAGAGGAGGCAACAGCCCACAACCAGGGCTTTGCCACCTATGCATCAAATGACCCTGGGCTTGTGGTCAGCCTCCCTGGACCTATTCATCCCTCTGCCCCATGAGAGGGTGGGATAGACGAGCCCTAGGAACACACCCAGCCCTGCCACTTTATGCTACTGGGATCTCCCTACCCCAATAGCTGTAGGATGAGCAGCCTCTCCAGAGATGCCCCAGGGAGATCGGAGGTGGGGGAGGGATGCAGCAAAAGCATGCTGAGACCTCCCCCCTCCCCACGCACTGAGCAATCATTTCTGGAATAACTTCAGATTCAAGCAGCTTTGGTAAACTGCCCCGTTTAAATTAAAACAAATCAATATGCTTTCTAAAATTTAGTCTCAGCTAAACAGCTGTGACAGTTCATAGCAACCTGAACTTGAAATGAACCCACCCTACGTATAAATAAAGCCTTTGATGTCTTCATTAGTTTCTCACATGCCATTTTTTCACAGTCTATCAGGCTAAGTGCTTTGCAACTTATATATATTTTTGCAGGAGGAGTATTTAACCTTCTGATTAGTCACTGCAAGCGGCACAATGACAGAAACCCTGATTTTGCACACAATGAATTTATTGATAGATTTAGCCCATTAGCTGTATTTACCTGTCAGTTCTATGGACACTAATGAGTTGTTTTTCAAGGACTAATGAGAACTGTAATGGCTAATGGATGTTTACAGCTTCACCGCGCCGCACCATGTGATGCTGTGAGCACCCGCTCCCGTCCCTCCGAGTCTTTAATTGGCACCATCAGAGGACTCTTTAATTACATTTGAGCAGACAATAAAGATCCCGGCCAAATCAATGGGAGGAAGGCAGCAGGATTCTGCAGGAGGCTGGTCACTCCAATGGGCACCAGCCCAGCACTCCAGCCAGGACTGTGACTTCCCCTGTAATAATCTTGGGGAGGAGGAAGTGTTCCAAATGTCCAAGCAGGATGTGTCTCTACAGATCTGTCTCCCAGCTCAGATCATTGTCCTGCCTGGAGAGCATCATCCACAAAGTGGGGACCCCTCCATGCTTGAGGAAATAATGCCCTCTTGGATTTAAAATTTTGCACTCATCAAAGACATGTCTTCTAATGTGACACCTAAAGACTGGCCCTAAGATTTGTATCCATTTTAGTGTTAGTAGGGGAGAATTGGCTAAAGAGAAACTGACGAAGAACAATCTGATATTTGCAATAGCTATTCACTTATTCACACATCTATCCACTTATTCAGCATTTAGCAAGTATTCCCTGAAGATAAAATGCACCCAAAAAGGTAAAAGTACAGTGACATCTCAAAAAGTAAGTGAATAAAGAGAAAGAGCACCAAAATTTACAGAATGCTTTTAAAGTGTACTACATGAGGGAGTTCCCATTGTGGCTCAGCAGATTATGAACCCAACTAGTATCCATGAGGATGCGGGTTCGATGCCTGACCTCGCTCAGTGGACTAAGGATCCAGTGTTGCTGCCATGAGCAGTGTTGTAGGTCACAGACACAGCTTGGATCCTGTGTTGCTGGACTGTGATGTAGGCCAGAAGCTGCAGCTCCAATTCTACCTAAGCCTGGGAACTTCCGTGTGCCTTGGGTGTAGCCCTCAAAAAAATAAAAAAGGAAAGGGGGGGAAATAAGTGTACCCTATGAATTTCCATTGCATTAAAAATCATTACGAAGAAAATATTACTCTACCAAGATCTTATACTTGCTGAACCTACTGACACACATTTCTGATTAGAGTCAATAGGCCAGATGGCTTAAGGGCACCTTGTTCTTTTTAGTAGATTAAGCTGCTGTTGACCAGATCTCCACAGAATGGGCTGGGACCGGCATGGCTTATCAATCACATCTTCCATCCAATGACGTTGGTGAGAATGGGAGGAGCCTGTGGTTTGTTTCATAACAAGAACAGGTCATGGGTATGTTAAGGAATGGAGGCTGTTAAGCCTAGAGTAGAATGAACAGGCATGATGGGGGGTTGGGGAGCTATCACAGAGAGAGGACATCTGTTTGTTTACCCAATGGAATCACACAAAGACCACTGTATGTCCAGCATAGAAGGGGCAGCTATTTGAAGACCAACTTACCTGTAGGTGAATCTACTGCTAGATGGGCTCTCCTACCAGCCTTGACTTTGCCCAGTGCCCTAGCCAATCCCAGGACTGAGGCGGCACCTTTCTCAATATTTCCTATGGGCCATGAAAACATTCAATTTGGTGATGAGGATGCTGTTCAAGAAATTAGAAGAGCAGTTTCCATAGAGAAGTGGGGGCGGAAGCCAGATTGCACACGGATGAAGGAAGGAGTGGGTGGTGAGGAAGTGGCAGCAGTGACAAGTTGAATGATGGAGAGAGATAGAGCAGTCACTCAAGGGGGTCAGGAGGACCCGAGCACATTTATAAGATTCTTGGAAGATGTCAACTGAAAGGGAAAGATTGGAAATGCAAGAAAGGGTAAGGTCTCAGGAGTGGAGTGAGAACAGATTAGCAGAAAGAGGAAGAGGAATTGGCCTCAGAATAAGAGAGGGACCCTACTGCCAATAGCAAAGGGAAAGAAATGAAGATGCTGCATATCTTTGAAGTGAAAAAAAGAGAGAAATGGAGGATGCTTCAGCCTCTCTGCCTTTCGTTCTCTGAGAAGACCCAGATCTCACTCATTTCAGCCCAGAGGAGAGTAGAGAAGATTTGGAGCAGCCTCCTAGGCTCTCAACAAGAGGTGACTCAGAATAAATGGATTGGTTCTCCCAATAACCATCTTCAGGAGAACCAATCAGCAAGGCTGCCTGGCTCTGCCCAGGAAGGAAAAGAACTAGCAGAATGGTTTTCCCAGAGTTCAGAATTAGCAGGGAGTCATGGGCAGTCAAGGGCACAATGGATGCTTGGAGACTGTGAGACCCTTGATGGAAAATCTGAGGATGGGGTGAAGGTTGAGATTCTAGAGGAGGAGGATGGATGAAGAGAATCAAGAAAAATAGCCTGATGAGGATGAAGAGAATATTTGGGAGGAATGAGTTAGGATAAGGGACAGCCAAGGGAATTGGGGGTTCAGTAGGATTTCAGGATTGGCCCCACTGAGGCTGGCTCAGTGACTAACAACAGCCCCTTTTCCGGGGATGGGTTCCTCTAAGTCCCTGAGAACCATCATGATTGGGGAAGGTGGGTCACATGCACCTTTTCCTTTCACATAGTAGGCAGGGGTCAGAGTTAGTTGTGCTGCCATGTTAGACCAAATATCTGGTGTTCCTGGGTGAATTTCTGGCTCCCTTGTGCCCCTAAGTCACAACCTTCCTCCAAGTTATGGCAGAGCTCCCAGTTCATGACCAACACCCTGAGTCTTGGTTGGAACAGAAGAATTCTCTGATCCCAACCTGTAGAAATAAACTTCCCCTGACCCTTTCTTTGCCTGGATCTTGTGAGTCCTTCCCTTAGGGAGATGGATCATATGTTGGATCCTCTCAGGCAAACACCAGAAAGACCCAAGACCATTGACCAAGTTGTATGAGCTCCTGGACAGGACCTTTCCATAGTGATGTCCTCAGTAGCACCAAGCCAGGGTCCAATCCCCTTTGGTTATGAAAAGTCCATGCAGGGATTACAAAGCCATGAAGGGCCAGGCTGGAGCCATTGGGGAGGAAACCTGAGTTAGGAGATGTCACTGAGGAAACAGGAGGATAGTGGGCATGAGGAGAAGGGGGCTTGGGACGGGTCATGTGCAGAACTTCATTCACTCAACAAGCATTTATTGAGCAAATACTACTGGGTGGCAAATTCTGTGCTTAGCATGGAGGTGGGGTACCTAGACAAATCAGACACACACAGCTCTGAAGAAAAGAACAAACTATACAATGTGGGTGCTGTGGTAATGAAGAGAAAGTGTGCTATGGGCAGAGTGGGTGGGCCATGACCCAGCCCATGAGGTCAGGGGAAAACAAGTGGAAGAGAACTCTCCAGAAGAAAAGACAAGGTAATAGTCACTCATTTACTCACTGGCTCTCTCTCTGGGAGGCACTATTCTAGGGTCTGGAGATATGACAGTGAACAAAAGGAGCCTCCAATCCCAGTCTTCCTTCAGCTTATACTCTAGGGTAAGGGCAACCCTGCTGTGGTCAGGAGATGGACAGATTTCCAACAAAATTAGAACCAAAGTTCTGAAAATGTGAGTGACAATAGACAAGAGGGAAGGCTGAAGTTGTAGGGACCTTGTATTCCATGATGGGGCATTTGGGGCTCACTCTGAAAGCAAGAAAAGGCTCTTTGAAGAATTTCATACCAATAGACTTGCATTTTAACTAGGCAAGAGTCAGAAAGGTATAAGGTAGAGTAGGACATGACATTGGGGACCAGTTAAAAAGCAGTCAGACTCACAGTGAGAAACAAGAGGGGCTGCAATGGGGAGAGAGAGAAGTTGATGAATTTGAGGGATTTTCAAGAGGTAGCATCAATAGAAGTGCATGGTCTGTTGGAGAAGAGAAAGAGGAATCTGGGATAACTCCTGGGTTTCTGATGTGGGCACCTGGAGGGATGCTGGTGCTGAACAGAATTTAGAAGGATGTGGAGATTCAATGGGAAACACTAATTTTTCAGATTTATTGAGTTGAAGGTGCTGAGTGTCACGGAGGGGCCATGTTGGTCTGAAGCTCAAGAGAGACACCAGAGTTCTTGAGTTATTAGAGCATCAGGTGGGCAGAGGTCCTGGGAGCAAGGGGAGGAGAATGCTCAGGAGTGGGTATGGTGCAGAGAGAGGAAGGCTAAGGGCGGTGCCTTGAGGGCCACTCACATGGAAGGAGTAGGAAGGACTGAGGCAGAGAAGCCTGGAAAGGACCAGTCTACACAAGAGGAAATCCAACGGCAATGGACACAAGGCAAGAGAAGGTGACCAGGTATCAGGTAGCTCAGAGATGCCCTGGAAAGGCTGAAAATAGCCTTTGGACTCAAAACAACATGGAGACCTTCACACAATGGGTTTCCATGGGAGGGAAGATGAAGGAGAGCAGAGAGTGAGGTGAGGACACAGAGACAGGCCAGCCCCTCCAAGAATCTGGCCCTGAAAAGGAGAGAAAATAGGCAATGGGGAAAAATAATCATTGGGCCGAGGGAGGAAGGTTTTATTTTTAAATGAAAAATGTTCAGTGTATTCATAATCCAAGAAGAAATATCCAGGAGAGAGGGAGGGGAAGTGTGAGGTTGGTGCTAAGAGGCAGAGAGGAGATGACTGGCAGAGCAGGGCAGGTGGGGGGCCAAGCGGGGGCTGGATGCAGGGCCCACATGCATGCCTAGAGAGGTGAGCAGGACAGACTGCTCTGCGTCCTGGATGGAAGGAGGGAAGCTGGCCTTGGGATTGGGCATAGATATGTTTATGATTGAGAAGCTGGAGGGGAGGGGACTTGGAAGGAAGTCCCCAGCCACACCATGCTGAGCATGGGTCTCCAGCAGCCAACCTCTGGACCTGGAAGAAGCCCTAGAATGCCTCTTCTTGTGCCTGGGCATCATGGTGGCAGCCATAGGGGTGCCTCAAGGTGGGGGTGCACCAGTGGGCTTTGGGAAGCAGGAATGAGGCTGTGGGTGCTCTTGGCTCCTTATCCTTCAGTTTTTTTGGTTTCTCCTACTTTCTCTCCCCTCTGGTTTTGAAGCCTCTTGAAGCCTCCTGAATCCCCCTGCAGTGCCACAGAATCCTGCCAGCTGGAAAGAAGCTCCAAGTTGCCCCCAGCAGGGGAAAGACTGTGGACCAAGAAACCAAAGCTGCCGTCTCCAGAGGGAAGCAACATGTGCCCTGTCAGCCTGGAGGACAAAGGAGAATTTTGATTGGGTGGAGGAGCGGAGGGAAGGAGCATAGGAGGGCGGGTGAAGGAGAGAGGAAGAGAGGAAGAAACCTCCACCTCACTCACACTTATGGTGGGAAACACCATGTTGGGTGCTTTGAGAATAGTCACATGTTTAATTCTCAGACCAAGAACCTGTGTAAGGTGTATAAGGTGTTATCCCTACTGCAGTGATGGGAAATCCAAGGCTCTAGGTGGTTGCACAAGCGCTGACAGGTGGTGAAGAGCTGGGCTTTTGATCCAGGCCCTTCTTCCCTCCGTGCCGGGTGCCCCTCCCATAGCACATGCTGCTTCCTCCAGCTCCTACCTCTGCCACCAGCCTTAGGGCCCAAAGCCACCTGCACCATGACTGCAGCCACAGGGCAGTCCCTCCATTACATCGCTCAGCTGAAGGCCTTCTATCCACCTGGCCTGGAAGGGAACAGCAATGGGGCCACACTGCTAAACCCCAAAATGAAAAATGAAATAGGAAAGCACTTGTCTTGGAGCTATGGACATGGGTGAGCTAAGTTTCTGGCTTGAAGATCCACCAGCTGCAAGCTTGGAGATTTCACCCTTTACAGAACAAGAACTCCTGCCTTACTGGGTCATCAGAAGGGTCATTAGGGGTGTGCTGATAAAAGGTTATCAACCAGCTTTCAAGAACAAAATAAAGCCCAGATCGGTACCATTGGCCCATTTCCCTGGTAGAGGTACTCCCATCACAGTGGACTTCGAGCACCAACGGGACAGCACTCCACACGCAGTTGGGAAGAGATGTGGGGTAATGCACTGCTGAGGAGTACTTCCTCCAAAGAGATGGAGTAGACAGAAAGAGCCTCCGGGGTACTATTTCTAGAGCAGAGATGGTAATAAAAGAATTAGAAAGTGATGTCAGTTTTAGTGTTGATTGCCTTTGTTTTAAACATAATTTATTTCATTGTAAGTTTATATAATTTAATCTTAAATGATGGCTGTGTTGAACAACTGGTTCACAAAATTCCTAAAATGTCACCAGCAGCTCTCATGAGCCAACTCCCACATACCACTGATTAGAGTGGCTATACTGGTGCTGCGAAAAGGAGTGGTGTTGGGATTCAAACCCAGGTCTGGTTGACTCCAGAGTCCCCCCTCCCACCACCACCATCACCAGCTTCCCACCTGCACTGCAAGGTAGGGATCTGGATGCCTAGAATTGCCAATCAGCCCAGGCCCTGGAAGACGGGGGCTGGTGGGGGAGGAGGCTGATTCAGAGGCACTGCATCAAAGAGACTTGGCAGGGCCTCCTTCTTGCTGCTGCATAGGGCTTAGGGTCAGCTTAGGGAGTGGCCTCTTTCCCTGCTTCTTATCAAGGCCAGTAGAAGCTTTTGTAAAAAGACTGTAATAAATCCTATTTCTGGAACCCCGCACTTTTTTGTTCTTCCCCAGAGTCAGACCACCGAGTCCCTCCATCTGTCTCAAAATCCCAGAGCCTCAATTTCCTATCAACATGAGCAGGTTGGACCAACTAACCTTAAAGTCCTTTCCAGATCTGAAGTCCTTGGACTTGACTCCAGACATAAGTGATGCAGGCAGTTTCAGAGCCAAGAGTGACAAGACCATGGCTGGAGCCCAAGGATGGGCTAAAGGGGGTTAGATGGGAGACAGAGACCAGATAGGGAGAAACTGCTGGTTTTCTTGAGTTGTTTCAAAGAGGTGGCTGAAAGGGCCACAAGGGACCTACTGGGTGACAGTGGAACCATGCTTGCTTGGGAGTGAGCTGACTCCCTTGGTCCTCCCACTAGGACATCTGCAATGATGGTCACTCCCTTCTCTGACAGGCACTTCCCTCCCTCATCTATAAAGTGAAGAGTTTGAGGCATCTTTACCAGGGGAGAAAGTCCCAAATATGGGTAAGGAGATGGAGAGGAGGGGATGGTATGGGACACGGGGCTACAGGCCTAAATGGGAGAGGAGGAGGGCCCAGCAGCTCAGTACTCTCAGTCTCAAGAGTGGTAAGAGGGTGAGAAGAATTGTGTGTGTGGCGGGGGAGGGGGTCAATTTAACTTTGGAAGCCAGTCTGCATGGGATTGGCCATACCTCCAGTATCTAAATAGTGCCCCAGTCCTGCGGTCATCCTGGGCCCTGGGCACCAGGGTGAGTGCTGCCTGAAGATGCTGGAAGGATGTGGGGCTGATCTCCACAGTGTTGCCATGGAACCCCAGGAGAACTGCAGGCTGGAAAATGACTGCTGGGTGCAGCTCCATCTCGATGGAGCCTGCATCACGCCTTTAGCAGAATATCAGGTGGGAGTCTCAGTACACAATGAGCTATTGTTCTTTGAGGCTTTACACAAAATCTGTTTCCAAGGTTTTATGAATCATTTTGCTGCTGATCTTTAAAAAATAATAATATACAATTCTCCGCGGAGGAAGCCTTCAGCTTCTTTTCTCCGAGAGAGGGACATGAACTTGGGAAGAATTTTTTTTGCCTCATCTTGCCTACACAGACACTTGATCTTCCCCACAACTGTCAGAAAAGCCTCTTTGAAGACTGTGATGCTGCCTGTGGCACAGGCCACCTCGGCATTGAGCCTCTCCTTCCAGGAAGAAAAGCCTGGATCTTGAGAAGGGAACAAAAAAGTACACAGGCTTGGGGACCGCCAGGAAAAATGGATGACAAGCCACTCATGCTAAGGCCAGGCAGCTGCTGTGTGACCTGGGCAGTCCCCACACAGGCCTGAGCCTTCAGGAAGTCCAGCTTAGCAGGGACAGCCTCTGCAGGAGAGTGGTTCAGACCTCCCAGCTGTTGGTTTTGCCTTAATGTAATAAAGTTCTCCCTAAGTTCGCCAAGAACCCGATTTCCAGAATGCACAAGCAATTCATGGCCAAGTGATTACTTATTTATTCTCACTCATCTGCCGACTTGCCCACTGTCCTTCTGTCTGTCCTTTGAGGTTTCTCTTTGAAAGTCAGACTCCAGAAGGTCATGTGGGAACAACCTTGGATGCCAGTTACCAATGGTTCGTTGGCTGTGCCACTTAAGACGCCCCCTGCTCCCAAGCAGAAGCTAGAGCTCTGGGTCCCTCTCAGGACAAATACCCACCCCTCACCTTTATGGCAGGTCTTATTAGCAATTTGATGAACCATCTGCCAAGAGGTGGAATCCACAGCCAACAGTGGTCCATGGCAAGTGCTCACTCATAGGCTAGTCTTTCTTGGTTTTGTTTTTCCAAATGGAAAATTGCAGGGGGGAGGGAGGGGCTTGTCTAGAGCTTGTTTGTCTCTGCCACCATTAGTGGTTTGGACCCTGGCATCCAACTACTGTTCTCCAGCAAGGGCTGCAACCCTTCAGCTGGCCCAATTCTTGACCTGTACATGCACCAGCTTTTGCTCCCGCCTCCTTCTGGGCTCAAGCCCTGCCTCAGTTTCTCCCCTCTCCCCCAGAGTAGGGACTAAAACATGTCCCAGCCCCAGCCCCAGCTGATGCTCTCCTCAGTCCCTGCCTCCTCCTACTGCCGAACTCCTTCTTACAGATGGTTCCAGCACCGGTTATTATTTAAGCGAGCTGCTTCTGGCTCACATGTTAATTAAAACTCGCTGTCCAAAATCTCTTGGTACAATTTGCAGTGTAATCTGTAGCCTCTAGTGCATCATTGTATCTCTATTAAAAGGGATTCTCTGTAATGATGCGGGGATTTAATTAGTTTCTTTGCCAATGTTGTAAAACACAGTGATAAACGAGCCAACAGGTCCGTGGATCATTATTCTCCTCAAGATGAGCTTATTAGCTGATTATGAATCATTAACAAAGTCTACACGGGATTTTCTTATCTAATTCAACACAATTTTTAACATTCAATGCTCAGCATCCATTTCTCTCCACTAGCAACCTTGGGTGGTGATTGCAATCCGTATGTATGGCTTCCTATTCTCAGCTTGGGTTTTCCCTCTCTTAGTATTTAATTTTAGAAATATTGAGGGAGAAACTCCATGTACAGTCTCCAAATTTAGATCTACATCGGACACCATATTGTGATGAATTCAGGGACCCACTTTCTGGAGGGAAACAGCCACTGTGATCTGGGAGTGTGTGTGTTAGTGTGTGCACATTTATATATGTGTGTCTGTCTGTAGTAAAGGAACTGCGTGGGGCTGTCTAAGTTCCTGTGTGCATGTGCATGTGTACACTGTGTGGCGTGTCCACAAGCCTGTGGACAGTGTTTGCTTGTTCATTATGCACCCTGTGTTATCTGTCCATACGAACGCATGTATGCATGTGTGCACACAGAACATGCACATAAAGGAGAGCTTAAGGAAAGAGAAAATTTTGGATGGGCTTTCAGACTGACGCTATTTGACCACTCCATGGAGATATCAGTATCCCCCAAATTTGAGCCCCTCTTATCTTCCCAGATTGGGGTTATGCTCCTTTCAGTCAGCACGTGTATTGGTCTTGATGTGAAGAGAAGAAAAGTAAGCATTTTGACTTCAAAATTGCAATGACTAAGAGATTCTACCTCGAGGACGATCTTCATGTGAGCTCAACTGTCATAGATCAGGTAGCTTGAAGACCCATCAAGCTCAGACCTCAAACACAGAGGCCAGCCGGAGACAAGAAACACTAAATCTGAGCATGAAGGGTGTTATGGAGAGAATCATGCGCTCCCAAAGTTCATATGTTGAAGTTCTAACCCCAGTACTTCAAAGTGTGACTGTATTTGGAGATAGGATATTTAAAGTAATTAAGTTAAAATGAAGTCATTATGGGAGGCCCAAATCCAATGTGATTGTGTCCTTAGACAAAGAGGCTATTTAGACACAGACACAATGAGAAAGGACCAAGTGAAGACACAGGGAGAAGACAGCCATCTATAAGCTGAGGAAAAAGGTCTCATAAAAAAACATCCCTGGAGTTCCCACTGTGGTACAGTGGGTTAAGAATCCAACTGCAGCAGCTGGGGTCACTGCAGAGGTGCAAGTTCAAGCTCCAGCCCAGTGCAGTGGATTAAGAATCAGGGTTATCACAGCTGAGCATAGGTCACAGCTGAGACTTGGGTTCTATCCCTGGCCTGGGAACTTCAGTGCGCTGTGAGTACAGTCATTAAAAATAAATAAATAAATAAATTTAAAGAAGAAGAAGATAGTGAAGAAGAGGAAGAGGAAGAAGGAGAAAAGGAAGAGGAAGTGGAAGGAGAACAAGAAGAGGAAGCAGCAGCACCAGTGGAGAAAGGGGAAGGAGAAGGAGGAGGGGAAACCAACCCTGCCAACACCTTGATCTCAGATTTGTAGCCTTCAGAATTTTGAAAAAATTAATTTCTCTTGTTGAAGCCACTCAGCCTGAGGTACTTTGTTATTACAGCCCCAGCATACTAATACAGGAAGCAAACCCTTAAAGAAGAGAACTCTACATCCAGCTGTCAATGTAGTGTCCAAAGGAAGGCAATAAACAGATGCCTTCTTCAGACCAGTGTCCACTCGTCACCAAGCAGATACAGGGTGACCAGGTTGGCAAAGCAGCAGACAGCTAGGAGATAAGTGATGCTCCAGATGAGGTATAGTGATTCCAGTGATTCATCCATTCAAAGACAGAAACCAGCAGATTTCCCATCATAGTTTGGTGGTTAATGAATCCAACTAGCCTCCATGAGGACGTGAGTTCAATCCCTGGCCTTGCTCAGTGGGTTAAGGATCCGGTGTTGCTGTGAGCTGTGGTGTAGGTCACAGATGTGGCTAGGATCCCACATTGATGTGGCTCTGGCTTAGGCCAGCAGCTACAGCTCTGATTAGATCCCTAGCCTGGGAACCTCCATAGGCCATGGGTACAGCCTTAAAAGACAAAACAAAAAACAACAACAACAAAAAAAACAGAAAACATCAAGTGGAGGCACTGAAAAGAATTTAGCAGGGGTCAGGGCCCAGCTAAGCCAATGGGGCCTTAGGGTATCTCATATCCCAGTAGGGATATGAAGTTCTGGATAAGGGCACAGAGGTCGAATCTTGGTCATGCCAATAGAACCAATACAGTGATATATAGGAAAAGGCTTTTTCAGGCCCACAGGAGCGGAGCAGTTGCCCCACAAATTTTGTTGAATTATTGAGCATACGTTAGCTACTCTTTCTAGATCAGTTAGCTCTTGCTACATAACAAGGCATCCCAAAACTTAGCTTAAAACAACAATCATTTATTATTACTCATAATCTGTAGATCCAGCTAGGTTTTCTGTTTATTTGAGACTACTTTCTGCCAACCCGGGCCAGGCTTGTCTAAACCTAGCTGGACTTATTCTTGCATCTGGCAGTGGGCTGGGGGCTGGATGTTATAGGATGGTTTCATCTGGAACAACACAGGACTCCTATATCTGTCTCATATATCCCTCCAATAGGGCAGCCCAAGTATCTTTTCAAGTCAGAAGCAGGGGTCAAGACAAGAGAGATAAGAAATATCATGATGAGAGAGAGATAGTCATTGACAAGGTCTAAAACACTAATCTGCTCATCATGGGGAAGACAGAGGTGCAAGAGGGGACACTGAAACCTTCAAACACTTTTCCAACCTTTCCTGTATCATATTTGCAAACACCACATTGGCTACAGCATGTCATGAGGCCAAGGCCAGCATTTGAATAGGAAGGGACTGCAAAGTTATAGGGCAAAGAGTTTGGACACCAGGAAGGCCATTCATTGGAGCCATTGGTGTCATTATTCTACCATGGTAGTGAGTTTAAAAATGTTTAAAGCAGGAGTTCCCGTCGTGGTGCAGTGGTTAAGAATCCGACTAGGAACCACGAGGTTGCGGATTCGGTCCCTGCCCTTGCTCAGTGGGTTAATGATCTGGTGTTGCCATGAGCTGTGGTGTAGGTTGCAGACGCAGCTTGGATCTCGCGTTGCTGTGGCTCTGGCGTGGGCCGGTGGCTACAGCTCTGATTCGACCCCTAGCCTGGGAACCTCCATATGCTGCGGGAGCGGCCCAAGAAATAGCAAAAAGACAAAAAAAAATGTTTAAAGCAAAAGTTAATGGGACTAAAACTAAATCCAAACTCACTTGCTAGTGAGGCCACTCCAGGACTGACTCAAAGGCAGTAAGAACTGAGTCTGACCCTCTGTTGCTCTGAAAATAACCTCTTCTGGACGCCCCCTGAGACTACACATAGCCCCAGCAGTATAGAGGTGAAGTGCCACTAAACTTTGTGGAGGAATCTGAAAATATCAGGGTCTTCAGAGTGCCCTGGGCACTCTTCTCATTCTGTACTCTCTCCCTGGATAATCATTTGGATTATCCATCAGTGGATAATACTCTCACCATTTCAACCATTTTTCTCCTGCCCTGACACAGCTAAGAACCCATCAGTAGCAGTGGTCCTACAGAACAAGCCCTTTTAATTGGGAACTAGGGACAAAGTGGGAAAAAATATCTCCTGGTGGGCATTGAAGTAGATATCAGACCCTGAAATATGCTGTGAGAATTTAGAAGCTTCTCCCAGGAAGTTCTAATATATATTGCACCCCATCAATGTTGAAAATTACAGATCCACATAAGTAGATGATTTACAAATCTAAACCTCCAGCCTAGATTTTTCTCTTGAGAAACAAACCCATAAATCCAGTTTTCTATGCATATCTCCACTTGGATGTCCCATAGGTAATCAGAACAAAAAAGAAGTAATGCTCATCAAATTCTCTTCCTATGCTCTTTATCTGGAAGCCACCCTCAATTTCTCCCTCACTAATCCAAAGCCACCCCATATTGCCATATCAACAAAATTTTTTGTCATTTCAATATTCTGCAGCAGCCTGAGAGATATTTTAGAAAATTAAATCTATTGCACTCCTTTGCATACATCTCTTCTGTGGCTACACATTGCCCCAATATCTTCACACTACTCAAACACCTTATAGGACCTGACCCCCTGCATAGCTCTCCAGCCTCAACTCTCCCCACTCTCCTGAATGAATTTTATCTTCTCCATCCCTTTTAGTTCTTTAGCGGCATTGTGACTTCCCCCCAAGGCTTTTGCATAGACTCTTTCTTCTGCTAGAAATACACAATAACCCTCATGTTGCCAAATTGCATTTTGTGCTTCAAATCTCAGCACAGATGTCTCTTTCTCAGAGAAGACATAGTTTACTCCAATAGTTTAGTTCATGTCTTTTTCAATGATATCCCCTTTGCAGACTTGTCATGTTGTATTTTATGCCTCTTTGCATCTCTGTGTCCTCTACTAGACTATAAGCTCCTTGGAAGTAGAAACCATGTCTTGATCCCCAGTTTAATTACTGCATATAGTAAAGTAGTGAACACAAAGTGAACATATAGTGAATTATTGTTTAATAAATGAATGAAGTCCAGATGAATCACATAGCGTTAATTTACATACTCTTGGGAATTTCCAAGCTGCTTGCATGAACTCTCTTTGTAAGATGCCAGTAGTCACCTCAGTTAAGGGTTTTTTTAATCTGTGGCTTGATTTAAACAAGAAAATCTCAAAAAGCAGGAAGGCATTCAACTAGGAAACCCATTCCCTGATTTCTGTTTATAGAAGAATCCTAAACCAGGTTCCCAATGAACTCTTCTAGAATTATTCATTAAAATTTAGATATTGATCTGCTTTTCAAACTTCCTATTACTATATTGAAATAGGTCACTACACAGTGAATGGTAGCATTCACTGTAACATATTTACATTTCCGAAGACCTATATTTGTGGTGGTTAACATAAAGAAAGGGGGGAGAGTAAAGCTTCATCTCTGTCTTCAAATATCTCAAAAGATTTTTGGAGTCAAATTTGAATGAGTGTCTTTGTAGGACAGATGAAGACTAGGGGAGTTTTGGCTCAACAGAACACTTTTCTCATGGACAAAAGCAGCATAATGGGATAAACTCTAAAATGGACACATTCAAAAAGAGAATTAATGAAATATCATGCTAAAGAGTTTCTCAAGAACATAAAACAAAGAGACTTGAATATGTAAAAGAGCCATTTAGAGACATGAAGGATAGATTGAGAAGCTAATACTAATCTAATGGAGCTTCATAGAAGGGAAATGAAGATAATGATAGAAATACAACATTTGAAAATATTAGAACTGAGAATTTTTCGGAATTAAAGGAAATAGAATCCACCATATCAAAAATATATTAAATGAAGATAATTCTACACCTTGAGACATATCATGGAAAGCTCACAAAATATTAAGGAAAAAATAAAACCTTAAAAATTGCCAGAAGAAGAGACAAATAATTTACAAAAAAAATGATATTTAAAGTGACAGCAATATCCTTGGCAGCAACAATATACGGTAAAAAGACAGTAAATTAGTAGCTTCAAAGTGTTAAATGGAAATTGCTGGCAATCACAAATTTTATACCCAGATAAATTATAATTCAAAGTGAGGGAAAAATACCTTTTCAAACATAAAAATGCTATGAGTTTCCCAACTCATAAAAAGAACAATTAGAGACCAGCAGTAGCAGTTACATCTCCAATATATAAAATTGAAACTTCCACCCCTACAACAACAACAACAACAACAACAACAAAAACTGAACAAACTGAAAATCAATGATTTTCTTGGACCCACTAAATAATTAAGATCAAAGAACAAACTATGCTGAAATCTGGAGAGACAAGTGACTGCAAAGAATCCCAGCCAAGATTAGCTTCCCTGGAGCAAAATCTACCAGAGCCATAAACTGGTAGGAACCCTTAAACCCTTAAAGTAATTTTGTCAAGTCACTGGAGATAGAATGTAAAATAATGCATGCAAGAAACCCTTCAGAGCTGCAGGCATAGGAGACCTCTCAGTTCCATGGGTTTTACTCCCAGGAACTCCACAAAGTTGTTGGGGTGAAGAGTAAAGACAAAAATTCCATTTTTCTGGCAGGAGGGAGAGATAGTACTCATTTTGAAATAATGCCTAGCATTTTCTTTTTAACAAAGACCTACTCATCAAGGGAAAGCACTTTAAAAGACCTTTATCTGATGGGGAGTAGGGCAAAGAGAACTATCCAATTCTCACTTAAAGGGGAAAAAAAGCGAGATATACTTGTGAGGATCACAGCTCAGAGACAGGGGCTCAACTAAAGACTGAGACTTAATAATAGGATTATAGAAATTTCTTCTCTCCCCACATCTTACCTCTCACTGCAGTATAACAGTGGATCACAGCAAAAATAGCTGTAAGACTCAGACTCTCTTTAAGAAGAGGCTTTTAGGAAAATCCAAAGGCAATAGGGGAGACATTCAACAAGGAATATTCAGGTAGAAATTTTAAATAACTATGACCAATATGTTAAGGACCCTAATGGAAAAAGTAGACACCATGCAAAAAAACAGATGGGCAATGTAAGCAAAAACATATAAATTCTTTAAAAGAATTAAAAGGAAATGCTAGGAATAAAAAAAAACATTGTAACATCATATTTGCCAAAACTTAGAAGCAACCAAGATGTCCTTCAGTAGATGACTGGATAAATGAACTGCGGTTCATCCAGAAATGGACTTTTATTCAGTACCAAAAAGAAATGAGTTAATAAGCTCACCCCCCCCCCAAAAAAAAAAAGACCTGGAGGGATCTTACATGCATATTACTGAGTGAAAGAAGCCAATCTGAAAAGTCTAAATACCATATGATTCCAACTATATGGCATTCTGGAAGAGGCAAAACTATGGAGACGATAAAATGATCAGTGGTTGCCAGGGATTGTAGAAGTGAGGATGAATAAGGGAAGGAGAGAAGATTTTTAGAGCAGTGAAAATAGTCTGTATTTTGCAAGAATGATGGATACATGTCATTTTGCATTTGTCTAAACCCACATAGTACAAACACCAAGAGCAAACCCAAATGCAAAGTACTGACTTTGGATGATTATGATATGTCAGTGTGGGTTCATCAATTATAACAAATACACCACTCTGGTGGGAGATGTTAATAATAGGGGAAGTTGTATATATGTGAGGGCAGAAGAGAACATGAAAAATCTCTCTACCTTCTTCTTAATTTTGCTTTGAATCTAAAACTTTTCTTTAAAAATAATCATTTTTTAAAAATTGTAACAAAAATAAAGAATATCTTTCATGGATTCATCAATAGATAGGTCAAGTAAAAAAAATCAGTGATGAAGATTTTTAAAAGGTGTGACATATGTGTAACTGAAATACCAGAAGATGGATTTCCGGTCATGGCTCAATGGAAACAAATCCGATTAGAAACCATGAAGTTGTGGGTTCAATCCTTAGCCTCACTCAGTGGGTTAAGGATCTGGCATTGCTGTGGCTGTGGTGTAGGCCAACAGCTGCAGCTCTGATTAGATCCCTAGCCTGGGAACCTCCATATACCATGGGTGCAGCCCTAAAAAGCAAAAAAAAAAAAAAAAGAAAAAAAGAAAGAAAAAGCTGAAGATAAAAGAGAGGACAAAATAAATATTTGAAGTAGTAATGGTAAGGAATTTTCCAAAATTAATGACAGATATCAAAATATAGATCCAGGAAGCTCAGAGAATACCAAGCAGAATAAATAATAACAAAAAAAATCTATCCCTCAGCATATCCTATTCAAACTTCAAAAAACAAATGACAAGAGAAAATATTTAAAGCAATAGAGGAAAAAATATATTTTACTTATGAGAACAAGAATAAGAATTACATTAGATTTCTCATCAGAAACCATATAAGACAGAAGAAAGTGAAGGGATGTATTTAAATCGTTGAAAGAAAAAGACCACCAACCTAGAGTTCTGTATCCTATAAAATTATTCTTCAAAAATGAAGGAGTAAACTTTCTCAGATGAATAAAACTTTAGAAAATTCATCACAAGTATACCTGCTTTGCAAGCTATGTCTAAAAAAGGTCTTCAGAGAGAAGAAAATTGTAGGTCAGAAATTCAGATCTACATAGGGAAAGAAAGATCATCAGAGAAGGAATAAATGAAGGTAAAATAAAATATTTTCTTTTTCTTATTGTAAATTTATCTAATAGGTTATTGTTCAAAGTAATAATAGTAACAATATATTAAGTGATTACAGTATATGGATAAGTGAAATACATGACAGCAATGTAATAAAGAATGGGAGGGAGGAATTGGAAATAATCTATTATAAGCTACTTTTACTACCTATGAAGCAGTATAGAGTTGAGACTAGACTTAAACTGGTTATAAATGCATACTGCAAATTCTGTGGAAATCACTACAATTTTTTCCCTTTTTATTACTCAAATCAATTTATCACATCTGTAGTTGTATAATGATCATAACAATCTGATTTCACAGGATTTCCATGCCACAGCCCAAGCACAGCCCCTCACCCCCCAAAATGTCTCCTCCGGAGACCATAAGTTTTTCAATGTCTATGAGTCAGTATCTGTTCTGCAAAGAAGTTCAGCCTGTCCTTTTTTCAGATTCCACATGTCAGTGAAAGCATTTGATGTTGGTGTCTCATTGTATGGCTGACTTACTTAGCATGATAATTTCTAGGCCCATCCTTGTTGCAAAAAATGCCAGTATTTCGTTCTTTTTGATGGCTGAGTAATATTCCACTGTGTATATGTACCACATCTTCCTGATCCACTCCTCTGTCAATGGACATTTAGGTTGTTTCCATGTATTGGCTACTGTAAATAGTGCTGCAGTGAACATTGGAATACATGTGTCTTTGCGAGTCATGGTTTTCTCTGGATAGAAGCCCAGGAGGGAGATTGCTGGATCAAATAGTAGTTCTATGTTTAGTTTTCTGAGGAATCTCCATACTGCTTTCCACAGTGGTTGCACCAATTTACAATCCCACCAACAGTGTAATAGGGTTCCTTTTTCTCCACAACCTCTCCAGCATTTATTGTTTGTAGACTTTTGGATGATGGCCATTCTGGCTGGTGTAAGGTGGTACCTCATAGTGGTTTTGACTTGCGTTTCTCTAATAATGAGTGATGTTTAACATCTTTTCATGTGTTTTTTGGCCATCTGTATGTCTTCTTTGGAGAATTGTCTGTTTAGATCTTCTGCCCATTTTTTGATGGGGTTGTTTGTTTTTTTGGTATAGAGCTGCAGAAGGTATTTATAAATGTTGGAGATTAATCCCTTGTCAGTTGATTCACTTGCAAAGATTTTCTCCCATTCTGTGGGTTGTCTTTTCGTTTTGTTTAGGGTTTCCTTTGCTGTGCAGAAACTTTGAAGTTTGATTGGGTCCCATTTGTTTATTTTTCTTTTTATTGTCAATACTCTAAGAGGTGGATCTGAGAAGATGTTGCTGTCATTTATGTCAGAGAGTGTTTGGCCTATGTTTTCCTCTAAGAGTTTTATAGTGTCTGGTCTTATATCTAGATCTTTAATCCATTTGGAGTTTATTTTTGTGTATGGTGTTTGGGAGTGTTCTAATTTCATTCTTTTCCATATGGCTGTCCAATTTTCCCAGCACCACTTATTGAACAAGCTGTCCTCTCTCCATTGTGTATCCTTGCCTCCTTTGTCATAGGTTAGTTGGCTGTAGGTGCATGGGTTTAATTCTGGGCTTTCTATCCTATTCTACTGATCTATATTTCTGTCTTTGTGCCAGTACCATATGGTTTTGATGACTGTTGTTTTGTAGTATAGTCTGAAGTCCGGGAGCCTGATTCCTCCAGCTCCATTTTTCTTTTTCAGGATGTCTTTGGCTATTCTGGGTCTTTTGTGCCTCCAAAAAAACTTTAAGATATTTTGTTCAAGTTATATGAAAAATGTCCTTGGTAATTTGATAGGGATTGCATTGAATCTGAGGATTGCCTTAGGTAGTATAGTCATTTTGATAATATTAACTCTTCCAATCCACAAGCATGGTATATATTTCCATCTATTTGTGTCATCTTTTGATTTCTTTCATCAGTGTCTTATAGTTTTCAGAGTACAGGTCTTTGTCTCTTTAGGTAGGTTTACTCCTAGGTATTTTATTCTTTTTGATGCAATGGTAAATGGGATTGCTTCCCTAATTTCTTTTTCTGCTCTTTCATTGTTAGTGTATAGAAATGCCATCAATTTCTGTGTATTAATTTTGTATCCTGCGACTTTGCCAAATTCATGGATGAGCTCTAACAGTTTTCTGGTAGAGTCTTTAGGATTCTCTAGGTATAGTATCATGTCATCTGCAAATAGTGATAGTTTTACTTCTTCCTTTCCAATTTGGATTCCTTTTATCTTTTACTTCTCTGATTGCTGTGGCTAGGACTTCCAAAACTATGTTGAAGAGTAGTAGCAAGAGCGGACATCCTTGTCTTGTTCCTGATCTCAATGGGAATTCTTTCAGCTTTTCACCATTGAGAATGAGGTTCACTGTGGGTTTGTCATATATGGCCTTTATCATGTTGAGGTAGATTCCCGCTATATCCACTTTCTGAAGGGTTTTTATCAGAACTGAGTGTTGGATTTTGTCAAAGGCTTTTTCCACATCTATTGAGAGGATCATGTGGTTTTTATTCTTCAGTTTGTTAATGTGGTGTATCACACTGATGGACTTGCGGATATTGAAGAACCCTTGCATCCCTGGGATAAATCCCACTTGATCATGATGTACAATCCTTGGAATGTATTGTTGGATTTGGTTTGCTAGTATTTTGTTGAGGATTTTTGCATCAATGTTCATCAGTGAAATTGGCCTGTAGTTTTCTTTTTTTGTGGAATCTTTGTCTGGTTTTGGTATCAGGGTGATGGTGGCCTCATAGAATGAGTTTGGGAGTATCCCTTCCTCTGCAATTTATTGGAATAGTTTCAAAGGGAGAGGTGTTAGCTCTTCTCTAAATGTTTGATAGAATTCACCTGTGAAGCCATCTGGTCCTGGACTTTTGTTTGTTGGAAGCTTTTTAATTACAGTTTCAATTTCAGTTCTTGTGATAGGTCCATTCATCTTTTCTATTTCATCTTGGTTTAGTCTTGGAAGATTGTACCTTTCTAAGAATTTGTCCATTTCTTCTAGGTTTTCTGTTGTATTGGCATATAGTTGCATATAGTAGTCTCTTATGATCCTTTGTATTTCTGTGATGTCCATTGTTACTTCTGCTTTTTCATTTCTAATTTTATTGATTTGAGTCCTCTCTCTTTTTTGCTTGATAAGTCTGGCTAGGGGTTTATCAATTTTGTTGATCTTTTCAAAGAACCAGCTTTCGTTTCATTGATCTTTTCTATGGTTTTCTTTGTTTCTATTTCATTGATTTCTGCTCTGATCTTTATGATTTCTTTCCTTCTACTAACTTTAGGTCTTGTCTGTTCTTCTCTCTCAAGCTGCTTTAGATGTAAAGTTAGCTTGTTTATTTGAGCCTTTTCTTGTTTCCTGAGGTGGGTTTGTATTGCTATAAACTTTCCTCTTAGAACTGCTTTTGCTGTATCCCATAGGTTTTGGAGTGTTGTATCTTCATTGTCATTTGCTGCTAGGTATTTTTTAATTTCCTCTTTAATTTCTTCAGTGACCCATTGGTTGTTTAGTAGCATGTTGTTTAGTCTCCACATGTTTGTGTTTTTTGCAGTTTTTTTCTTGTTGTTGATTTCTAGTCGTATAGTGTCATGGTCAGAAAAGATGCTTGATATGATTTCAATTTTCTTAAAGTTACCGAGGTTGGACATGTAGCCCAGGATGTGATCAATCTTAGAGAATGTTCCATGTGCACTTGAGAAGAATGTGTATTCCGTTGCTTTTGGATGGAATGTCCTATAAATATCTATTAGGTCCATCTGGTTTAATGCATCATTCAGGGCCTGTGTTTCCTTATTGATTTTCTGTCTGGTTGATCTGTCCATTGTTATAAGTGGGGTGTTAAAGTCCCTGACTATGATTGTGTTATTGTTGATTTCTCCTTTTAAAGTTGTTAGAAGTTGCCTTACATATTGTGGGCAACTTAACATATACATATGTTGGGTGTATAGATGTTTAAAATTGTTATATCTTCTTCTTGGATTGATCCTTTGATCATTACATAATGTCCTTCTTTGTCCCTTAAAATATTCTTCATTTTAAAGTCTATTTTGTCTGATATGATTATTGCTACTCCAGCTTTCTTTTGTTCCTCGTTTGTGTGAAATATTTTCTTCCATCCTCTCACTTTCAATTTTTATGTGTCCCTAGAAGTGAAGTGGGTCTCTTGAAGACAGCATATATATGGGTCTTGTTTTTGTATCCATTCAGCCAGGCTATGCCTTTTGGTTGGGGCGTTTAGTCCATTCACATTTAAGGTAATTATTGATATGAATGTTCTTATTGCCATTTTATTAACTGCTTTGGATTTGTTTTTGTTTCTCTTCTTTCTTTCAAACTTCTCTTATTCTTTTCTTTTTTTAGGTGGGGGAGGGAGGGGGGGGGGGGGGGAGGGTGGAGGGAGAGGGTGGGGGGGGAAGGGGGAGGAAAGGGGGGGAGGAGGACAGGAGGAGGAGGGGGAGGGAAAAGGAGAGGAGGGGAGGAAGAGAGACCTCTCTTATTCTTTTCTGCCTAGAGAAGTTCCTTTAGTATCTGTTGTAAGGCTGGTTTAGTGTGGCTGAATTCTCTCAGCTTTTGCTTATCTGTGAAGGTTTTGATTTCTCCTTCAAATCTGAATGAGAGCCTTGCTGGGTAGAGTAATCTTGGTTGGAGGTTTTTTCCTTTCATCACATTAAGTATATCATGCCACTCCCTTCTAGCCTGCAGAGTTTCTGCTGAAAAATCTGCTGATAATCTTATTGGGGTTCCCTTGTATGTTATTTGTTTCTTTTCCCTATCTGCTTTCAAGATTTTCTCCTTGTCTTTAATTTTGGTCAGTTTGATTAATATGTGTCTCGGTGTATTCCTCCTTGGGTTTATTTTATATGGTACTTATTGTGCTTCCTGGATTTGAGTGAGTGATTCCTTTCCCATGTTAGGGAAGTTTTCGGCTCTTATCTCTTGGAATATTTTTTCTGTCTCCTTCTCTCTCTCTCTCTTCTCCTTCTGGCACTCCTATAATATGGATGTTGGTGTATTTAACATTGTCCCAGAGTTCTCTGAGACTCTCTTCTTTTCTTTTCAATCTTCTTTCTCTTTTTGGTTCCGCATCCATGATTTCCACTAATCTCTCCTCTGCCTCACTTATTCATTCTTCTGCCTCCTGTATTCTGCTGTTAGCTGCTTCTAGTGAATTTTTTATTTCAGTTATTGTGTTTTGCATCTCTTCTGGTTTAAGTTTTATATCTTGTATCTCTGGTCAGTGTTTCCTGTAAGTTATCCATCTTTGCCTCCAGTTTATTTCCAATGTCTTGCATCATCTTCAGCATCAATAGTCTAAAGTCTTTTTCCTGGAGGCTGAGAATCTCCTCATCGCTTAGCTGATTTTCTGGAGTTTTTCCTTTCTCCCTCATCTGAGTTATAGTTCTCTGTCTTTTCATTTTTATAGGTTTTTGGTGTGGTGACCTTTTTACAGATAATAGAGTTGTAGCCTCTCTTACTTCTGATGTCTGCCCCCCTGTGGCTGAAGTCGGTATGGGGGGCTTGCTGTAGGCTTCCTGATGGGAGGGGCTAATGCCTGCCCACTGGTGGGTGGAGCCAATTCTAATCCCTCTGGTGAGTGGGGCTAGTCTCTGGATGAGTTTAGAGGCAGCTGTGTGCCTGAGGGGTCTTTAGGTAGCCTGTTTACTGAGGGGCGGGGCTGTGATCCCACCTGGATTGTTGTTTGCCCTGGAGCTTCTCAGCCAGACTGATGGGCGGGGCCAGATTATGGCCACCTCCAGAAAAAGGCGCGGCTGCTAAATATTCCTGAGAGCTTTGCTTTCAATGTCCTTCCCTCACAACAGGCCACATTCACCCCTGTTTTCCCAGGATGTCCTCCAGGAACTGCAGTCATGTTTGACCCAGATTCATATGGAGACTTTGCTTTGCCCTGGGACCCAGTGCATGTGTGCCTTTTAAGAATGGGGTCTCCATTTCCCCCAGTCCCATGGAGCTCCTTCGCACAAGCCCCACTAGCCCTCAATGCCAGATGCTCCAGGGGCGCTTTCTCCCAGTGCCAGATCCCCACAAATGAGAGTTTGATGTGGGGCTCAGAACTCTCACACCTGTAGGTGAGTCTCTGTGAACCAGTTAGTTTCCAGTCTGTGGAGCTTCCCACCCGGGAGGTATGGGGTTATTTATATCATGAAATTGCCCCTCATACCTCTTGTTGTGTCCTCCTCTTTTACTTCTGGAGTAGGATATCTTTTTTAAGGTTTCCAGTCCATTTGGGTGAAGAATGCTCAGTCTTTAGTTGTGAATTTTGTTGTTTTTAGGAGAGAAGTTGAGCTCCAGTCCTTCTATTCCACCATCTTAATCCTGTCTACCTGGAAACCACTACAATTTTTTAAAAATTTTTAATTGATATGTTAAGAGAGAAAAGAGAATCATATAAAATGCTCCATTAAAACCAGAGGGACATTAATAGTTCTTGGGAGTTCCCATTGTAGATTGATGGGTTATGAACCCGACTAGTATCCATGAGGATGTAAGTTCAATCCCTGGCCTTGCTCAGTGGGTTAAGGATCTGGCACTGCTGTGAGTTGTGGTATAGGTTAGAGATGTGGTTCAGATCCTGTGTTGCTGGCTGAGGTGTAGGACAGCAGCTGCAGCTCCAATTTGATCCCTAGCCTGGGAATTTCCATATGCTGCAGGTGTGGCCCTAAAAAGCAAAAAAGGGAAGTCTTAACATGTATCTACCTCGTAATAGTCCATCAAAGTATGTGAGACAAAAACCAGTAGAACTGGAGGAAAATAGAAAAAATCCACGATTATAGTTGAAGTTTTCAACATCCATTGTGTAGTAATTGATAGATAAAGCAGAGGGAGAATAAGTACAGACATGGCTGAACTTAATAGCAGTATCGATCAATTGGATATAATTGACATCTATCGACCACTTCACCCAACAATAGCAGAATACACATTCTTTTCAATCTCATGGAACATTCACCATGATAGACTACATCCTGGGCCATAAAGCACACCACAAATTTAAAATAACAGAAATCACACAATATCTACTCCAGACAACAATGAAATTGAACTATAAATCAATGACAGCAAGATGGGTGGAAAATCCCAAAATACTTGGAGATTAAACAACACAATTCTAAATAACACATTGATCAAAAAAGAAATCTCAAAATAAATTTTTAGTATTTTGAACTAAATGAAAATATAACATCAAAATTTGTGGAATGCCATTAAAGCATTGTTTAGAGAGTTTAGTGTATATAGCATTGAATGCATGTATTAGGGGAAAAAAGAAATCTAAAAATCAACAATCTAAGCTTTCACCTTAGAAAATTAGAGAAAGAATATTAATTTAAGCTAAAGAAAGTATTAAAAAAGAAGTTATAATTAGAGCATAAGTCAGTGAAATTGAAAGCAGAAAAATAAAGAAACTCAACAAAACCAAAAGCTGGTGTTTCAAACAGATCAGTAAAATTGATAAAACTCTCCATCCAAATCAGAAAAGAAAAAGTTAAATTTTCTCTGTTTGCAGATAACTTGGTCTTTACATAAAAAACTCTAAAGATTCTACCAAAAACTGTTAAAACTAATAAATGAATTCAGTAAAGTTGTAAGATGCAAAATTAGCATACAAAAATCACTTGTGTTTCTATACACTAACAATGAACTATCCAAAAAAGGAATTAAGAAAACATTCTCATTTACAATAGCATCAAAAAGAATAAAATACTTAGGAGTAAATTTAACCAAGGAGGTGAAAGATCTGTACACTGAAAAGTATAAAACAGCAATGAAAGATATTGAAAAAGACATAAATAAATGGAAAAAAAATCCATGTTCATGAACAAAAATAATTAATATTATTAAAAACATTCATTCTATCCAAAGTGACCTACAGATTCAATGCAATCTCAAACAAAATTCCAATGGAATTTTTCACAAAAATAGAAAAAAAAATCTTAAAATTTGTATGGAACCCCAAAAGATCCTGAGTAATTAAAGCAAACTTGAGTAAGAAGAAGAAAACTGGAAGCATCACACTTCCTAATTTCAAATTATATTACAAAACTATAGTAATCGAAACAGTGTGCTGCTGGCATAAAAACGGACATATAGATAAATGAAACAGAATGGGGAGTATAGAAATAAACCCTCACTTTTATAGTCAACAAATCTTTGACAAAGAAGCCGAAAATATACAATGGGGATAATACAGTTTCTTCAATAAATGGTGAAGGGAAAACTGGACATTCACATGCAAAAGAGAAACATTGGACCCTTATCTTACACTATACATAAAAATCAACTCATAATGGGTTAAAGACTTAAAGACCTGAAACCAAAAAATTCCTAGGAAAAAAAAAATAGAAGAGAAAGCTCCTTGACATTCACTGGTCTTGGTAATGATTTTTTTGGATTTGACACTAAAAGCAAAGGCAAAAATTAGAAAATGAACAGGTGAGACTACATCAAACTAAGAAGTTTCTGTGCAGAAAAGGAAACAATTAATAAAATGAAAAGGCAGCCTATGGAATGAGAGACAATATTTGCAAACTATATATCTGAAAAAAAGAGTTAATATATAAGGAACACAAATAACTCAATAATATAATAAATAAATAAATAAATAAATAAATAACCTGGTTAAAAATAGGCAAGGGACCTGAACTAACATTTTTCCAGAAAAGATATAGAAATAGTCAACAGGTATATGAAAAGATGCTCAACATCAGCAATCACAGGGAAATGGAAATCAAAACCAAAATTTAACCTATGGACATTAATCTTTGATTATGGAAGCAAGGAAGCAAGAATATACAATGGGGAAAAGACAGTCTGTTCAGCAGGTAGTGCTGGAAAAGTTGGACAGCTGCATGTAAATCAATGAAATTAGAAAACACCCTCATAACATATACAAAAATAAACTCAAAATGACTTAAAGACTTAAATATAAGACATGACATCATAAAACTACTAGAAGAGAACATAGGCAAAACATTCTCTGACATAAATAGTATCAATGTTTTCTTAGGTCAGTCTCCCAAAGCAATGAAAATAAAAGCAAAAATAAACCAAGGTGACCTAATCAAATTTATAAGTTTTGCACAACAAAGGAAACCATAAACAAATGAAAAAACAACACACAGACTGGGAGAAAATATTTGCAAATGATGCAACCAACAAGGGCTTAAATTTCCAAAATATACAAATAGCTCATACAACTCAATAACAAGGGGAAAAAAAAAAAAAACATCAAAAATGGGCAGAAGACCTACGGAGTTCCCGTCATGGTGCAGCGGTTAACGAATCCGACTATGAACCATGAGGTTGCAGGTTCGATCCCTGCCCCTGCTCAGTGGGTTAATGATCCGGCATTGTCGTGAGCTGTGGTGTACGTTGCAGACGCGGCTCGGATCCCGCATTGCTGTGGCTCTGGCATAGGCCAGTGGCTACAGCTCCGATTAGACCCCTAGCCTGGGAATCTCCATATGCCATGGGAGTGGCCCAAAGAAATAGCAAAAAGACAAAAAAAAAGGGGGGGGGGCGAAGACCTAAATAGAAATTTCTCCAAAGAAAACAACAGATAGCAAATAGGCACGTGAAAAAAGATGCTTATCATCACTAATTATTAGAGAAATGCAAATCAAAACTACAGTGAGATACCACCTCACACCAGTCAAAATGGGCATCATTAAAAAGTCTACAAATAATAAAAGTTGGAGAGGGTGTGGAGAAAAGGGAACCCACTTACACTGTTGGTGGGAATGTAAATTGGTGCAGCCATTATGGAAAACAGCATGGAGGTTCCTCAAAAAAACTAAAAATAGAGTTGCCATATGATCCAGCAGTCCCACTCCTGGACATATTAAGAGATAAAACTATATTTCAAAAAATATAGGGACTTCCCGTCATGGTAGAGGGGAAATGAATCCAACTAGTATCCATGAGGATGTGTATTCAACCCCTGGCCTTGCTCAGTGGTCAGAGATCCAGCGTTGCCCTGAGCTGCAGTGTAGGTCACAGATGTATCTTGGATCCTGAATTTCTGTGGCTGTGGCATAAGCCAGCAGCCATAGTTCTGATTCTACCCCTAGCCTGGGAACCTCCATATGCTATGGAAGCAGCCCTAAAAAGCAAAAAAAAAAAAAAAAAAAGATATATCCACCACTATGTTCACAGCAGCACTATTTACAATATCCAAGACATGGAAACAACCTAAATCATTGACAGATGAGTAAATAAAGAAGATATACATGTGAATATTATTCAGCCATAAAAAAGAATGAAATAATACTATTTGCAGCAACATAGATACACCTAGAAATTATCATACTATGTGAAGGTAGAAAAAGAAAGATAAATACCATATGATATCACTTACATGTGGAATCTAAAATATGATGCAAATGAATACATCTACAAACAAAAACAGACTCACAGACATGGAGAACAGACTTGAGGTTGCCAAGGAGGTGGGAGATTAGGGGAGGGAGGGATTGGGAGTTTGAGATTAGCATATTCAAAATATTATATATAGGATGGATAAACAAGTTCCTACTATAAAACACAGGGAACTATATTCAATATCCTGTGATAAACCATAGTGGAAAAGAATATAAAAAAGACTAAATATAAGGATATAGATATAGGTATACCTGAGTCAGTTTGCTATAGAGTAGAAATTAACACAGCATTTTAAATCAACTATACTTGAAAAAAATTTTTCTTTTAAATCGAAAGTTTAGATATCATCTTAAATGTTAGGAGGGCTATTATCAAAATGCCAAAAGAGGGAGTTCCCACAATGGCACAGTGAATTAATGATCTGCCTTTCCTCTGTGGAGGCACTAGTTCAGTGGGTTAAGGATCCAGCATTGCTGCTGCTGTGGCATAAGTCACAGATGCAGCTCAGATTTGAGCCCTGGCCCAGGACCTTCCACATGCCTGGGTGCGGCCAAAAATTGGGGGGGGGGGGGTGATGCCAAAATATAACGTGTTGATAAGGATGTGGACAAAAGGAACGCTTGTACACTGTTGGTGGAAATGTAAACAGGTACAGCCTAAGGGAAAACTGTATGGTGTTTCCTCAAAAATGAAAAATACACTGGAGTTCCCATTGTGGCTCAGTGGTTAACAAATCTGACTAGGAACCATAAGGTTGCAGGTTCGATCCCTGCCCCTGCTCAGTGGGTTAAGGATATGGCGTTGCCGTGAGCTGTGGTGTAGGTTGCAGACGCGGCTTGGACCCCATGTTGCTGTGGCTCTGGCATAGGCTGGCGGCTGCAGCTCCAATTCGACCCCTAGCCTTGGAACCTCCATATGCTGCAGGAGCAGCCCAAGAAATGGCAAAAAGACAAAAAAAAAAAAATACGCCTACCGTATGATTCAACGATCCCACTTCTGGGTGTATAGCCAAAGAAAATAAAGTCAATGTCTTAAAGAGATATCTGCACTCCCATGTTCATTGCACCATTATTCACTGTTGCCAACATTTGGAAACATCCTAGGTAACCATCAACAGATGAATGGACAAAGAAACACACCCATATGTACATACACACACCAAGGAAATTCTGCCATTTGCAACAAAATGGACGAATTTGAAGGACATTATGCTAAGTGAAATAAGCCAGACATAAACAAATATTGCATGATCTCACTTACATGTGAAATCTCTTTTTAAAAATGTTAAACTCATAGTAACAGAGAATAGAATGGTATCTGCCAGAGTTTGGGGAGAGGAATGAAGGGGAGCAATTGATTAAAGGTTTAAAACTTTCTGTTTGTATAAGTTGTGGAAATCTAATGTACAGCATGTTGACTATAGTTAATAAAAATATACTGTATATTTGAAAATGCTAAGAGAGGAGAACACGTGTTCTCACACTAAAAAAATGGTAACTATGTGAGGTGACAAATATGTTAATTAGCTTCATTGTTTTAATCATTTCATAATATATATCTATATCAAAACATCACCTTAAATATATACAATTTTATTTGTCAATAATACCTCAATAAATCTGGAAAAATTTTTAACTTAAAAGCTTATTGTTCTTGGGAGCTTTAAAAATCAGTTAATTTAAAAGTCCCATTGTGGTGCAGCAGAAATGAATCTGACTAGGAACCATGAGGTTGCAGGATTGATTCCTGGCCTCGCTCAGTGGGTTAGGGATCCGGTGTTGCTGTGAGCTGTGGTGTAGGTCATAGATGTGACTCGGATCTGGCATTGCTGTGGCTGTGGCATAGGCTGGCAGCTAGAGCTGTGATTGGACCCCTAGCCTGGGAACCTCCATATACAGCAGGTGCAGCCCTAAAAATGACAAAAGACCAAAAAAAAAGTTTAGTGTTCTCAGAAAAATTGAGATATAAGTGGCTTATAAATATATTCATGTATGCTCACCTATATTAATAAATATAAACTAAGAAAATGAGAACAAAACTGTTTTTTGGTAAAACTCTAGCCAGGCTAATAAAAAAACAGAGAAGACCCAAAATAATAATATTAGAAATGAAAGAACACTCATCCCTACTGATCCCATGGATATCAAAGGAATGGATAGCAAAGGAATATCATGATAATCTACCTGCAAACTTGATAACTTAGATGAATAGAAAAATTCCTTGAAAGACACAAACTATCAAAGGTTATGAAATGAGAAATAGATAATATGAATATGCCTATATCTATTAAAGAACTTAAATTAACAATTAATATCCTTTAAAAAAAAAACTACGCTCAGGTAATTTTGTTGCTAAATTCTACCATACATTTATGAAAGAAATAATACCAATTCTCTACAGTCTCCTCCAGAAAACAGAAGCAGAATTGACACTTCTCAATTTATTCTATGAGGCCAGCATTATCCTAATAACAAAACTGGATAAATACAATTCAAGAAAGAAAAGCTGTAGGCCAATATCTCTCATGAACATGGATGGAAAAATCCCCAACAATGTATTAGTAAGTTGAATCCAGCAATGCATTAAAAAGAATTGTACACAACAACTAAGTAGGATTTATTCCAGGGTGCAAGGCTGATTCAATACTTAAAAATCAATTCATTTAACACACTATCAGTAAGCTAAAGAATATCATATCAACTGCTGCAGGAAAAAAGAATTGACAAAATCCAACATCCATTGATGATTTTTTTAAAAACTCATCAAATCAAGAATAGAGAGGAACTTTCTCAACTTGATTTTTTCAACTGCAAAAAATAAAAACCATATGGCTAACATCATACTTCATGTTGGAAAATTGAATTTTTTCACCTAAGATTATGAAAAAGGCAATTATGTTTCTTCTCATCACTTATACTAGAAGTCCTAGCTAATGCAATAAGACAAGAAAAGGAAAAAAAATAAACAGTATACGAATTGGGAAGGAAGAAAGAAAACTATCTGTTTTTGCAGATGATATGTTTGTGTAGAAAATTTTAAAACTCTTGGAATTAATAATCTAACTAATTATTTTAAGGATTATTAATAATTAATGAGATTATGGCAAATTTACAAGATATAAGGCTAATGTGCAAAAATCAATGGTTTCTTTATATACCATCAATGAATAATTGAAATTTGAAAATTAAAACACAATATAATTTTCAATAGTATAAAAAATGAAATACTGAGATATAAAACTAACATAATATTCTTGGGATCTATATAAGAAAAACTATAAAATTCTGATGAAATAAATCAAAGAAGATCTAAATAAATGGAGAGGTATTCCATGTCCACAGATAGCAAGACACAAAATTGTTAAGGTGTCAATTCTTTCCAACTTGAGCTGTAGATTCTACACAATCCCAATCAAAATCCAAAGAGCTATTTTGTGGGTATTGGAAAACTGAGTCTACAGTTTATATGGAAAAACAAAAGACTCAGAGTAGCAACTTGAAGAATAACAAGGTTGTGGGGCTGACAGTAGTCAACTTCAAGACTTATTATAAATCTATACCAGTCAAGATAGCATAGTATTAAAGAAAGAATAGGCATATAGATTGATGGAACAAAATAGAGATCCCAGAAGAAAACCCACATGAACATAGCCAACTGCTCTTTGAAAAAGGGAGCAAAGGAAATTCAATGGAGAAAGAATAGCCTTTTCAATAAATGGTGCTAAAACAATTGAATTTCCAATTTAAAAAAAAATCTAGATTCAGATCTTACACTTTTCAGAAAAATTAACTCAAAATGAATCATAAGCATAAATATAAAATGCAATTCTATAAAATTTCTAGAAAAAAACACAGATCTATGTGACAAACAAAATCTATGTGATGCTGGTTTGGCAGTGAAATTTTATATACCACTTCAAAAGCATAATCCATGAAGGAAAAAACTGATCTATTAAACTTTATTAAAATTAAAAATTCTGTTATCTGAAATATACTGCTAAGGGAATCAAAACACGGGCCACATATTGGGAGAAAATATTTGCAAATCATACCTATGTATATAAAGAACTCTCAAAACTCTATGATAAGAACAAATATAACCTAATTAAAAGTGGACAAAATCTTAACAGACATCTCACCAAAGAAGATACACAAATGACAAATAATGTACAGTGAAATATGTTTAATATGATTTGTCATCAGAGAACTGCAAATTAAAACAATGAGATACCACTATACACTTATTAGTATGATTAAATTTTTCAAAAACTTAAACATGACACATCAAATGTTAATGAGGATGTGAGCAACAGAAACTTTCATCCTGTTGATAGTGGAAATGCAAAATGGTAGTTACTTTAGAAGACAGTTAGGCAGTCTCTTACAAAGCTAAAAATTGCCTTATTAAATAATCTAGCAATCACACTCCTAGGTATGTACTCTATTGATTTGAAAATTTATATTCACACAAAAACTTGCATGTGAATGTTTATAGCAGTTTTTTTTATAATCTCCAAAAATCAGAAGCAACCAAGATATTCCTCAATAGATGAATGGATAAACAAACTGTGGTATATCCATACAATGGAATATTATTTAACAATTAAAAAGAAATAAGCTATTAAGCCACAAAATGACTTGGATGAAATTTGAACACACATTGCTAAATGAAAGAAGACAATGTGAAAAAGCTACATACTTAGGATTCCAATTATATGCCATCCTGGAAAAGGAAAAATTATAAAGATAGCAAAATGATCAATGGTTGTCAGAGGCTTGGGGGTTGAGGAAAGCCATGAATAAATAAAGCACAGGGCTATTTTAGGGCAGTGAAACCATACTGTATGATACTGTAAGGGTGGATACAGGACAATATGCATTTTTCAAACCTATAAAACTTTATAACATGAGTGAATCTTAATGTATGTAAATTTTTAAAGTCAATTAGGAAGTCCAAGATCTCAGGAAGGAAGCAATGGCAAAAGACTCTAACACTATTACAAATGTATGAGACAATCTCACTGAAAGAGGTGGGGGAAAAGGTGTTGACCTAAGTAGCTTTGTAAATCAGTGGAATCTATTAGACTAAAGGCAAAAGTAACTTCATTTAAGTGCCCTGCTTGATAAAGTGGTTTCAGACAAAGCATTGCTTCATGACTTATTGTGAAGTCCTTACATCCGCTTTCCCTTCTCCCTGCCCCACCCCCCCTTTCTCTTTCTCTTAAAGCTCTGGAATTGCTTCAGGCACTCTTATTAAGACAAATGTGAAAAAAACAAAGTCTACCTACTAAAATAGATTATAAGATTACATTTAAATTCAACAAAATACCTACAAGAGACATACCTGAAATGAAATTAGTTAGAAATGTCAAAATAAAGACATAGGAAAAAATACACCCTGCAATCACCAACAGCAACAACAGCAAAAAATGGTGTAGCAATACTAATATCAAAATTAAGGTATAATATGTTGTGTAATTTATTGTATATATATAATTATGATTACATATCATTTAAAGAAAACAATCCACCAAGGAAATGAAATATAGAAAAAAATATATGTCATAAATTCTATATAAATATATTTGTAATACAGTCATAATTATATGTTATATTATTTAAAGCAATTTAATATGTAATTATATATTGTTTAAACCAAACAATCCACCAAGGAAATAAAGCAATAATATATTTATATGCACCTAGCAAAGTTATCTTAAAGTATACAACACAGAAACAGACAGAATTACAAAGAAAAAAATTAGTAATATAGAAACATAGTGACAGGTTTTAAGTTTCTATTAGAAACTGTATATCAAGCAGACAAAATATTATTAACGTGTAAAAGTTTTGAACAACTAAATCAACACGTCTTCTAATAAATTTAGACAGAGACTTCAACCAGTAAATAGAGAAAATGCATTCTTTCCTAGTACATATAAATTGTTTGTAAAAAAATGACCACATATAACAGGAAATCTCAACATCAAAGAATCAATATCATATAGACCATTTCTCTTGTGACAATAAAATTAAATTAGAAAGCAACCATAAAAGTTAATTCAAAACAAAGCAAACATGCGGAAAACTTTAAAATGTATTCCTAAATAACTCATGGTGAAAGAGGACATAATAGAAATTACAGAGTATTTATAATATATATCTGAAGGTTGCATATTAAAATGATGTAGCTAGGAGAGTACTTAGAAAAGACTTTGTAACTGCAAATGAGCTGCTTAAAATAAGAGAAAGAGGAGTTCCCGTCGTGGTACAGTGGCTAACGAATCCGATTAGGAACCATGAGGTTGCAGGTTCAATCCCTGGCCTTGCTCAGTGGGTTAAGGATCCGGCGTTGCTGTGAGCTGTGGTGTAGGTTGCAGACATGGCTCAGATCCTGAGTTGCTCTGGCTCTGGCATAGGCCAGCGGCTATAGCTCTGATTAGACCCCTAGCCTGAGAACCTCCATATGCTCCAGGAAGCGGCCCCAGAAAAGACCAAAAAAAAAAGAGAGAAAGAAATAAATGAGCATTTCTCAACTCAAGAACCAATAAAAGATCAAAAACAGAAATAAGATACAAAAAACAAGATATTAAAATTAAAAGTAGAAATTAATGAAATTGAGTTTAAAATCAACAGAGACAAAAGCAATGGCTTTAAAAAAAAAAAAAGAAAAAGAAAAACTAATGAAATAGACTTCCAACAAGACAGAAAGACTGAACAAGGAAACAAAGAGAAGAGGCATAAATATCCAAAATTAGGACTAAAGAGAGAATATAATTAAATTAGAGACTTTAAATATCAGAGTAGTATGTGATCAACTTCATATTTTTAAATTTGAAAGCTGAAAGAAATTTCATATTTCTAGAAAATAAAAATTACCAAAATTAGCTCCAGAAGAAATAGGAAACCTGAATGAATCAAGCTACCAAAGAAATAAAATAATAAAAGTAAAATGATCCACTCAAATGGAAACTTGATATGTGACAGATGTGATATCACAAGCCAACATGAAAATGATGACTTCTTCAATAAACAGCACCGAGACAACTGTCCATCCCCAGATGCCAACATTTTCATCATACATGAAAATTATTTCCAGGTAGATTAAGAACCTAAACAGAAATGCCAAAACTTTACAATGTCCAGGTTGGGGGTGGCGGGGAGAGATAGAGAAATGTCTTCAGGGCAGAGAAGGATTTCTTAAAGCACTGTAAGAAAATACAGATAAATTTGACTGCTTTTTAATTAAAAACTTTATTCAACAATAGCTACCATAAGCAAAGTGAAAAACAAGCTACAACAGCCACTTAGGAAAATAGTTTGGCACTCTAATAAACCTAAAGATACTTGTGACTGGTGACTGAGAAATTCCTCTCCTAGGTATAGTCTCTGAAGCAACTCTTATATGTATGCACCAAAAGATATGTGCAAGAATGTTCATAGTGGTATTGTTTGAAATATTCAAAAACTGGAGGGGAAAGAAAACAGTGGTAGAATGGATAAATTATGAAATATTCATTTGATAAAATACCATTAGCGTAAACGAGGAACTATAGCTACCCATCACAAGGATTAATCTTACAAACACATGTTGAGTCAAAGAAACAAGGCATAAAAGAAAAACTACCGAGTTCCCATTGTGGTTCAATGGGTCAAGAACCTGACATAATGTCTGTGAGGAGCAGGTTCAATCTCTGTCCTCACTCAGTGGGTTAAGGATCTGGTATTGCTGCAAGCTTCAGCGTAGGTCTCAGATGCAGCTCAGATCCCCCTCATTGCTGTGGCTGTGGTGTAGGCTGGCAGCTGTAGCTCCAATTCGACCTTTAGCCTAGAAACTTCCATGTGCCACAGGTGTGGCCATAAAAAGAAAGAAAGAAAAACTACAAAATATGAGTTCACTTAAAACTACAAAACGATTTCACTTTCGTGAAGTTCAAACCTACAGAGTTTAGGGATGCCTATATAGGTAGCAAAACTATATAAAGAAGCAAGAACGTGATAAATAAAAATCAAGACAGTGGTTACATCCAAGAGAGGGATAATAAACCTTATTAGGGAAAGATGAGAGGGATTTCTGGAGCTGGCAACTTTCTACTTCTTGAACTGAGTGGTAATTTCCATAAGTATTCATTTTGTAATTATAGTGAATATTTCTGTCTTAAGCTCAAGCCACAGACGAGGAGACTATCTTTGCAATGCATGTGACCTATAAATGATTAGCATTCAGAATAAACACACACACATATTTTAAGTCTTCAAATCAATAGGAAAAAGAGCAAAAGATACGAATATATAAACAGCATGTGGTGATAGAAAGATAAACAGATGATTGTTAGACATTCTATAAATAGACATTCTATAGATATACAGAGATACATATTACATGTACATATATGATTCTCAATCTCAGTAATAACTTGGGGCACTTCAAATTATAACGATGATGAAATATCATTTTATAACCATCAGACCAGCATACATTGAAAGCCTGGCAACACCAAGCATTAGAACATATATGGAAAAACAGCCACTTACACTTCCAGGAGTGTGATTGAGGGAGCAGTTTGGCCAACACTGAGAAGGGCATCTTCTATGGTCCAACAAGGCAGATTTGCATTGTGCAGAACAAATCTTTTATAAGAATATCTATCTGTGCCATTGTTTGCAATAGCTAAAATTTAAAATTAACGTTAGTATTCCTAAGCAAAGGAAGGAATAAATTGTGGGATAGTAGCACAACACAATGTCATATAGCAACTTGATGAACTAGAGCTTTGAGTATCAAAATGGAAAAGCCAATTGTAGAATATGCATAGTAAGACACATTTTATATAAACTTTGAAAACATGCAAAACAACACCACATATTGTTTATGATACATACATATGTAGCAATCGTATGAAAATATGCAGGAGAATGATAAACACGGAATTTAGGGTGGTATTTGCCTGGAGGGAGGAAGGCAAAAAATGAGATCAATGCAGAGCACACAGAGCTTTAATTATATCTGAAATATTTTACTCAATTTAAAAAGAGTAGAAGCAAAAAAGAAAAGAAAATCTATCATTTTTATTCACCAGATTAATGAGTTCAAGTTGGAAAACCACATGATCGTGTCAATAAATTTAGAAAAAGCTTTTGATAAAATTCAACAACACTAATTCATGATTTTTAAAAACCATTTAACAAGCTAGAAAGGAAACCTTAAGCTGATAAGAGTTATCTACAAAAACCAACAAATATCATACATAACAGTGAAATGTTGGAAGTATCTCTTTTAAAGTCAAGAACATACAAAGATGGCTGCAGGTCCTAGTAAATGTCATACGGGAACTAGAGGAGAGAAGAAAGAGAGAAAGAGAAAGGAAGGAAGGAAGCAAGGGAGGAAGGAAGGGAGGAAGGGAAGGGAAGGAAGGAAGAAAGGAAGGAAGAAGAAAGAAAAGAGGACGAGAGGGAGGAAGGAAGGGAGGAAGGAAGGAGGAAGGAAGGAGGAATGGAGGAAAGTAGATATAACACTGAAATAACTTCATGCTTAACAGCTTTGCAAAAATCAGAATGGCTGATAAAACCACATATTTTAGAGGAAGAGGAAGAAAGAGCTCGCACTGTTGGTGAGGCTATAAGTGGGCAGAGCACATTGAAAAGTAAATTGTTTATGTCCAATAAAGTTGAAGGCGTGTACATAATATGATCCCACTGGATCATAACATGATTGCACCTTTAGATACTTTGATAGAGAAAAATTAGGAAGCAACCTAAATGCCCACAAATAGAGAGTAAATAAATAAAGTGCAGCTCATTCATACAACGAACATTGCATAACTACAGAAGCAAATGAACTAAATTTTCACGCATTAACATGGTTAAGTCTCAAAAATATAACATTAAGTGAAAAACCTCAGCAGCAAAAGTTGTATAATAACAATTGGGTTAATTTTAAGAACACAAAAAGCAATACTACCTGTTGTTTACGGTTACATATATGTGCGCTAAATGTATGAAAACTGGTATAGACCATTTTTTAAAAAAAGAACTTTAGGCTAACAGATACCTCTGTGGAGGAAAGAAAATGTAGAGACTTTAGCTATGTGTCTGTGATTTTTCTTCCTTAGAAAAAGAGAGGGCTACAGCAAATATAGCAAAATGTTAATCTCAATGTTGTGTGTTTGTTTTTTAATTTTTACAGCTGCACCTGCGGCATATGGAAGTTCCCAGACCAGGAGTCAAATTGGAGCTGCAGCTGCAGCCTATGCCACAGTCACAGCAACACTGGATCTGAGCTGCCTCTGCAACCTACAGTGCAGCTTGCTGCAACACTGGATTCTTAACCCACCGAATGAGGCAAAGGATCGAACCGGCATTCTCTTAGAGGCAACGTCGGGTCTTTAACCAGTCAAGCCACAATGGGAACTCCTAATCTCTTAATTCTGAATGGTGAGTTATGAGTGTCTCAAATTATTTTCACCTTCATTTCCTCATGTTTGAAATATTTTGTTAAAATGATTAACATTTTAAAAGATGAAAGATCATGGCACAAGGGAATCTTAGAAAACTCAGAAGTCAATTTATCAGCTGCACCATTTCTCAAGAGTCCTTACATGCCCCCTGATAATGGGAAGCTCACTACCTCCAGGCAGCCCACTTCAGCTCTGGACAGGTTTGCATGTTAAATTGCAATCTTCATATCAAGCTAAAAATCTGCCTCCTTTTACTTTCTCTGACTCCAGCATCAGGGTTATAGCTTTGCCCTCACATACTCAACCCTTGGACCCTGGTCCTAGTTCTGCCATGACCTCCTAAGTAGGAGTTTCCAGTCTTTTGTTGTCATCTCTCCGTTTATCAATTGCATGATTTGAACAGTCACTCTAGGCTCTGAAATCTGAGAATTCTGTAAGATAAATGTAATTCCAAAACTTTGAATCAGTAGAAACTTTGCTAAAACATAACCATTCATTTAATAAAGTTTACCTTCTTAAAAAGCATGCACATTTCTTAAAACAAGGTTTAACCTTCTGTCCTAGGATTTGCCTAGCAAGTCTGCTCCATTCAGCAAACCTGAAAATACAGTGCACACACAGACAAAGAGAAACCCTGGCCGGAGCAGCAGAGTAGAGCTACTCCAGAGACAAAAAGCCAGCTTCCCTGTGGTAAGGCTAGCGGTTTCCTGACAGCCATGTGCCTTCCACCTCTGGAAGTCTGTCCTTCATTCAAGACCCAAACAGCTGCCCCCAGCTCTCTGAGAGGGGCCCCCAGGTCCTACAAGAGAGGAGCCCCCAGGTCTCTCTCCACAGGCTTTATATTTCTGATAGGCACTGCACACTTCTGCTTAACAAATTCTCATGTCTTGCTTTCGTATCTTGCTTACTAGATACCAGGCACACTTCTAAGTACTTTACATATGCTGGCTTATTTTGGTGGTTGTTATGCATCCTCATTTTACAGTCGAGGAAACCAAGACACAGAGAGGTGGAGGCACCTAGCCAAGCTCACATAGCTAAGTTTTAGCAGAGCTGGGGTTTGAACCCAATCAGTCTGGTTTTGGAGTCTGCGCTTTCTTTCTCCTATGGTACTAGGCTGCCTGGAGTCCTGAGTTTCCTTTGTACATGACTTTATCACCTCCAGCACTTCATCCATTTTTTACCTGCTTTTCCTCATGTAGCACTTTATCATGTGCATCCACCCATACCATTAAATATCACAGGCATATACCTCATGTTATTATACTTTGCTTTACTGTGCTTCACAGATGGTCCTTTTTTTTTTTTTTTTTTTTTTTTACAAATCAAAGGTTTGTGGCCACCCTGCATGAGCAAGTCTATTTTTCCAACAGTATTTGCTCACTTTGTGTCTCTGTCCTATTTTGCTAATTCTTGCCATATTTCAAACTTCTCCATCACTGTATTTGTTATGGTGATCTGTGATCCATGATCGCTGATGTTACTGTTGCAAAAAGACCACAACCCACTCAAGGTTTAGCTAGTTAGCACTGCTTAGCAATAAAGCGTTTTTAAATTAAGGTACATACATTGTTTTTAGGCATAATGCTATTGCACACTTATTAGACTACAGTATGATATAAATATAACTTTTACATGCACTGGGAAATGAAGAATTTGTGTGACTCGCTTTATTGCAACATTTCCTTTTTGCGTTGGTCTGGAACCAAACCAGTAATATCTCCAAGGGGTCTCTATGTTACACAGCATTAGTTTTAATGACTACCTAGTTATCCACTGTGATATGTAACCAGCTTGATAGTCAAGACACTAAATAGCTTTCGCTTCTTTACTAGCATCAACAATGTTTTGGTAAATATACTTATAATTAAATCTCTGTGTTACATCCTTGACTGTTTCTTTAGGATCTGTTCCAGAAGGAACTGCTGGATGAAAGCACCTGCAAATTTTTAAGGCTTCCGATTCATATTGCCAAATTACCCCTGGAAAGACTCACCAGCAGTGAATGGCGGACACTGTTCCTTGGGGCTTTGCCAACCCAAGTTACAATCAAACACTAGGAAAATAAGCAGTTGGCTTTTGCTACAAGAGGAAAAAAGGCATATTCTTTTTTTAACTTAATGTTTCTTTATTTATAAGTAAAGTAAAAGTTTTATTTCCTTAATGATTGTTTGTAGTTCATCTTCTGTGAATATCCTTTGCTATTATTTAAATCATCTTGCTCTTTTCCTTACTGGTTTGCAAGAAAAGACAGAGAGAGAGAGACAGAAGCAGGGGGCAGGGGGGCAAACACTTAGGAGATAAAAACCCACACTTTGTCCCTACTCTAGGGACAGACACAGGACCTAATAAAAATGTAATATGCACTTGCACACTTTTATCAGAAGTTTTAGCAAAAATCAACTTTAGCAAGTCCCCCACCCCTCCCGACTTCCAGAGTCTGGGTGGCAGGGATGTCCCAGGCTACAACCCTACCCTGTGGTGGGTGTGCACCCAAATACAAGCATCAGACCACGACCCAGGTCCAAATCCCAGCCCTACCACTCACGACCATGGGATCTTGAGCAAGTAAGATGTGAGAGTTTGTTAAGCAAGAATTTAACCTCTCTCTGCCTCCATTTCTCCACGTAGAATAGGAATAATTCTTTATTTGGCTATTTTGAGGATCACATAAACTCACACATAAAGCGCTTAAACCACTTGGCATGTAGTAAACAACAAATAAATATCAACTGTTATTACCATTATTATTACTATTGTCATTACTATTGTTATCTTTACTTTGTTTAGGATTTTCTCCATCCAGAAATATCTCTATATAGCTACCCTGGTCCCCACTCTTCCATAATTCACATTAAAGGAGGACTTTCTTTGGATGCATTATAGGTTTTTCCTCTGCAGAGAAAAGCAATTATTTGAGCTTTCTCATTCATTCACTCAGCATATTTGAGCCCTATTATGTATCAGGACCCATGCTGGATATTGGGGATAAAAATATAGTTCCAGTCTTTGAGGCCTCCCCAGATTAGACAAAACAATATGTACATAAAAACTGTAATAGCAGGTAGGCTGGAAGGAGGGTCATGTGTCAGACACCTCTCAGGTGCCACTTCAAAACATCTTGGCAGTCCTGTCACTCCACCCACCTCAGAGTGATCAGTTCTGCCCAGACTTTGACTGGTTTCTTGCAGGTGTAACTTGACAGAACCAAGTCTCAAGCTGTAACACATGTCTCTCATTTCCTGCCTTGGTCTTATGATGTCATGGGGAGTGGTAATAAGCTCAGGACACACATGAGCCACCTGGAAGGCAGAGTAGTTAATACCTGTGGGGCCTCCTTTCGTTTCCCTAGGCAGACAACCCAAAGACTAATTCCTTAAGACTCAGAATGGTGGCTGACTCAGCAACCCATCCTTGTGTTGGCTTCTTTCCCTTTCCCATTTCACTCCCCTGAACCCTCACATCTGCTCACTGGCACCACTTTGCAAATATATTAAACACACCCAAGACTGTTACTCAGGCTCTGCTTTTAGGGACACCCAAGCTAAGAGAGGTCCTAAGTGGCTGTTTAGAAGTTCAGAGGACAATCTAGGTGGTCTCCCTGGAAAAGGTGGCATTCGGGTGGAACTTTGAATCCTGGTCATGCATTGATGGAAGGAAAAGCATGGAAGCAGAAATGCCCAGGGCACAAATGAGACAAGAGGACCTTAGATTCCCTGAAACATTGTGTGGATGAAAGAAGCTCAGGGGAGAGAAGGAGAAGATGGGAGGGATAAGCAAGAGTCATACCTCGAAGTCATGCCTTGAATGTTGGGTAAGGAGTGTGGATTTCCCCTGAAGGCAACAGTGGCAAAGAGGTAAGTTCTGGTCTTAGAAGAACCATACGTCTGTGATGTGGGAGATGGTAAATCCTCTTCTCTGAATGTAGAGAGAAAAGCCTAGTCCAGAGGCTCTTGGGTGGTTCTGTTGAGAGATGAGAGGGACTAACCCATGGCTGGGCAATGGAGATGGAGAGAAGACAAATGGGAAAGCCAGAGGTGGCATCTATAGGACTTAATGGGGCAAAGGTTGAGGGAAAGAGTAACATTTACCTGTCTAATGTAATTTGTCAAAGGCTATCATCTGCCCACTTTAATTAAAATGCCTTGTATTGAGTAATGTCATTTCTGTCCATGAGCAAAGAATCTTCATGTTGCTTGATGGTACAAATCTCAGTCTGTTTAATCTAACAAAATGATGCCTTTCATGATGATGTGAACTGATTCCCAAACTCGTCTCCACAGCCAAACCATGGATTCCTGGGAATTGCTGGGCCTGGGTGGCTGTGCACACATGGTATGAGGCTACATGGCCAGGAAACTCTACTTTTAACAAATAGATGTTGAAGCCAAGACATGGGAGCAACCCAAATGTCCATCAACAGGTGAAGGGATAAAGATGTGGATAAAGATGTGGAATGCATAAGCAGATATATATATGGGGGAATACTACTCAGCCATAAAAAAGAACAAAATAAGCCATTTGCAACAATGTGGATGGACCTAGAGATTATCATACTAAGTGAAGTAAGGTGGACAAAGACAAATATCATATGCTATCACTTATATGTGGAATCTTTTAAAATGATACAAGTGAACTGATATACAAGACAGAAATAGACCCACAGACATAGAAAAAAAAACTTATGGTTACAGAAGGTTAAAGGAACAGGGAGGGATAAGTAAGGAGTTTGGGATTAATGGATACACACTACTATAGGTAAAATAGGTAACCCACAAGAACCTACTGTATAGCACAGGGCACTACACTAAATATTTTGTAATAACTTATAGGGGAGAAGAATCTGAAAAGGAATTTTTATATATATCTGAACTACTTTGTTGTACACCTGAAACTAACATTGATTGTAAATCGACTATACTTCAATAAAAAATAAAATCAATTTTAACAAAACAAAGACATGTTGAGGCAAAGCAATAAATCAGTCAACTAATACTAGATGCTAAAATAAGCATTCCTAAAATATCAGTGGCTTAACAAAGAAAGAGTTTATGTGACCCTCATGGAGAGTCCAATGTAGAACTTCCCATTCATCTCTCCGGGGGTGGGGGGACAGAGAGCAGCCTCAGGAATTCAGGGTGCTCCTGTCTAGTGCCTCCTCAGAATCCTTCCCCAGACCCTTTGCATCTGGTGGATGAATGAGGAAGAGAGAGCCTGTGAAGGATTGGGTGCCCCCTTACTTAACCACTTTGGGCCAGAAGGCCACAGATTGCTTCCACTGATATCTCACTGCCAAAGGTAGTCACACAGATGGAAGGCTGGGATGCACAGCTCCTACCTGGGCAGATGCCTCCCAAAAAAAGCTCTGTGTTATGTGAATCTTTGGTCTTTGGCAGTGAACACCACTGCTGCCCTCCAAGAGCTTACATCCTGGTGGGAAACACAGACAAGAGGCTAGAAGAAAGAATGTGCTAGAGAAAGTGCCATTAGGGTGGCTGGGCCTGCAGACAGTGAGCTCAGAGAAGGCTTCTTGGAAGAAGTGATATCTGAGCTAAGACCAAAGAGGGCATGGATGCAACCAGGAAGAAGTGGAGGGGAGTGTTCCAAGCAAAGGAGCCAGGATGGGCAAATCACACATTTGCCGAGGAACTAAAAAAGAAATTGAGAGAAAACTATAGGGAGAGGGAAGCAAGAATTGGAGTTGGAGAGATAGGCAGGGGCCAGACCATCTGCTCCCTCTACCAACAAATGTCTACTGAGTGTCTGGTCTATGCCAGCCACTGTTCTAGGCAACAAGGACATGGTCGTGGATCAAACAGTCCCAAGGTCATGAAGGCTTTTTGAGCCAGGGGAAGGAGGCTGGACTTGGGCCTGAGGGCAAGGAAAGCCCCTGAGTGGATCCAGATTTGGGTCCCTCCTGTCGAGACCTTAGGTGCAGGGCTGGGGTGAGCCTGCACCCTGCCACCCGCTGCATCCCACAGAGCACGATGGAACCATCAGGGCCACCATCTCGAATTGGCAGCTGTGTGTGGATCCAATTTCCGGCATTTGGGCAGGTGCCCTTTGCTGTGGATGGATTGTTTACTCTGCCATTTGTTGTAATCATTTCTGATCTTTTGCTTATTGTGTCAAAGATAAACATCGCTTGGCTGATCCCCCGGGAGCAGGACGCCTGTTCCACAGGGCTTTGTGAGCCATCACTCCGCACTCCAAACAACCTGTTATTTCCTCTCTTGAAAGAGGCTCATAAAATGATAGATGAATCTCCAGTAACTATAATACCTTCCTAATGGTTAGAGGAACTGGAGCCATACAGCAGGAGCGCAGTCTGGAAGAAAAATAGGAGAGTTGGAAAGACAAGCTTTAAAATATAATGGTGTCGTAATGGGCAAAATGAAACACATGGATGCTATTAGAATTCTGTCCGATGCATCTTGAGCACGACATTAGCTGGAGAGCAGCCCTCTCTGCCAAGAGCGCCTGCTTTCCCCAGGGTGGTTGTCGTAATAGTGTTTGTTGAATGACTGAACAATGATAGCATTTGCTGAATGACAAAATCCACAAGCACTGTTTATAGTGCACATGATAGATCCTATCACAGAGTGATAACATAGTGTGGGCCCCCTGAAGGCTCTGGAGAAAGGCCCATGGATTAAATAAGCAGATGATTCTAAATGCTCAGCCCACAGGGAACTCAAAATCATGGGTATTTACCAGGCTTCAGGCCCTGTAATAGTTCATTGACCTCCAAAGCCACTTAGCTAGTGGCTGATACATGTGGTCCTCACAACAGATAAACATTAAGATTAACAAAACTCATCCCCAAAATGTGTACACGTGCAAAATAATGTCCCAAGGAAAACAGGAGCACTAGCATTGCTTTCCCCAGACTGCAACCCCCTTTAACATGTCCTATAATGATGACTGCAAGGTGTCCCTTTGAATTCTATCTAGCTCAGGATTGACAGGTTGCATTTTTCAAAAAGATGGCCACAACAATGGCCCACCTCCCACCTGCTCTTCTCCAGTGTGGCTTGGTCTCTGCCCCATTAAAAGGTGAGTGGAGCTAAATCCCCCTCCCCTTGTATCCAAGTGCATTTGTGACTATGTCCACCAATGGTATAAAAGGGATATGATGTAGAGTTCCCATTGTGGCTCAGCAGGCTAAGAACCCAACTAGTATCCATGAGGATGTGGGCTTGATCTCTGGCCTCGCTCAGTGGATTAAGGATCCAGCATTGCCTCAGCTGAGGTGTAGGTCTCAGATGCAACTTGAATCTGGTGTTGCTGTGGCTGTGGTGTAGGCCATCAGCTATAGCTCAGATTCAAACCCTTGCCTGGGAACCTCCATATGCCATAGATGCAGCCCTAAAAAGACAAAAAAAGTGGGGGTAAAGCGGGAAGACCCTAAAGCTGCATACTAAAACATAACGAAGCTCCACCTCTTTCACTAGAATATTTGCTTTCAGAGCCCTGAGCCACCAGGTCAGAAGCCCAACTCCTGGAAGACCACCATGCTGGAAGACCACCATACCTGGAAAAGTTCTTCCAGTCCCGATCCCAGTCTTTGTGGCATCCCAGTCCCCATGCTAGACCTGGGAGTGAATAAGCCTTCAGAGGATTCCAGCCCCCAGCTTTTGACTGTCCTACCTGAGGTCCAAGATATTGTGCAGCAGAGATATGTCCATCCCACAGCATCCTGCCCAACATCCTGACCTGCAGAACCCAGGAACAAAATAAAACTGCTGCTTTAAGCTGTTAAGTTTGGAAGTAATTTTGTTACATGCTGTTATAAGCTGAGTTGTGTCCCCAGAAAGCCATAGGTTGAAATCCTAACTCCTGAAAGCCATAGGTTGAAATCCTAACTCCTGATACCTCCAAATGTGACTGTATTTGGAGGTGATTAAGGCAAAATTAGATCATTACCCTGGCCCCTAATCCAATATGACTGGTGTCCTATAAGAAGAGGTGAGGAGTTCCCACTGTGGTGCAGAGGGTTAAGATCTGGTTTGTCTCTGTGGCAGCATGAGTTCGATCCCCAGCCCAACGCAGTGGGTTCAGGATCTGGCATAACCACAGCTGCAGTGTAGGTCACAGCAGTGGCTTGAATTTGATCCCTGGCCCCGGAATTTCCATATGCTGCAAGTGTGGCCAAAAAAAAAAATAAAGAGAGAGAGAGACAATTAGACCACAGTCACAAACAGAAGAAGGATCGTGTGAGAGACACAGGGAGAAGGCAGCCATCCATGCATCAAAGAGAGAGGCCTCCGAAGAAACCAACCCTGCCAGCACCTTGATCTCAGACTTCCAGCCTCCTCCACTGTGGAACAAGAAATCTCTGTTGCTGAAGCCGCTCAGTCTGTGGTGCTTTGTTACAGCAGCCCTAACCAATGGCTAGACACAGGTGTTGGAAGTGGAACATCCATGTACACTTAGTGGTCTCTACTCCTGACCTGCAGGCCCTCACCTGGATTCAGAGAGATGCTCCCCTTATCTATAGGAACCCTCCGTGGAAAGGGGGATCTAAAGTGCATAAGGAGAGGGGCGAGCCTGAATGCCAGGTGTGGTCTGGCTGCCAACTGGAGAGAAGGGCAGATGGGTCTGGAGGGGTAGGGGATGCTTCAGGAAGAGGTGAGGTTTGAGCCGGGCCTTAAAGGAGGTTCACCAGGCAGAGAGCGGAGAAAGGAAATCCAGGCAGGGGACGGTGCTAAGCCAAAGCACAGCATTGTGACAGGGTCTGGAGGTGAGGGCAGAGCAAAGAAGCTCCATGCGGTTCCTGGGCAGAGTCCATGGAGGTGCTGCGCAGATGAGGCCAGGGAAACTCACAAAGGGCCTTGGATGCCGTGCCCAGGACTTTTCCGGGTATGTTTGCGGGATCCCCAGAGCTGGCAGGCGTGGAGAATGCTAACAGGAGGGTTGTGAAGGGACACTAGGGCTTGAAATCTATAAAAGCGGGACAGCACCGAGTCCCAGGAAGAGGTGGGCAGTGGAAGAACCACATCCTCTCGCCTCCAACCCTCTTCCAGGGCTGCCCAGGCGGGTCAGCGGGCTGGCGGGGAGCCGGGGGTGGAGCCCCATGAATATACATGATCCCGCCCTGGAAGCCCGGCTTCCCGCGGAGCATTTACCAAGCTTTATCTTGACAAGGTGATGTCCTTCAGCAGAGGACATTATATGGCTCTTAGTTCAGCACTTCTGTCAAGTCCGAGGCAGGCGTTTGATTTCCGCTTCATACATATGCTTAGGTGCTGGGAAAAGGCAGCGAGGAGAGGAGCCGCGAGGCCAGGGAGGGAGGTCAGCCCCAAGGAGGACGGCTGGGGCTCTCGTCGGGCTGCGGCCGGCTCTGACTTACAGCTGACTTTGGTCACACTGGCCGTGGGCTGCATTTTAACAGCCTGACACTCTGCACATCAATTGGGGCAAGTGAGGGCCAGGGATACTCTTCACTGGGCTCTGCCCCTGGCCTGCTGGGTGACCCCAGAGAAGTCGCTTTCCCTCTCTGGGTCACAGATCCTTCCTCTGACAGTTGGCGGAATTGCACTAGTGGTCAGCAAACTCAAACAGATCGTGGTAAAAGTGCCCTGATTGAAAGAGAGGATGAGCAGATTGACCCTTCTCCTCCCCTCTCCACGGTTTCTGAGGCCCCCACAGGATCCCCAGGATGCACAGAGCTCCAGTGGAGAACCCCTCTGGGGTGGTAAGAACCCCTTGTCAATTTCAGAACGTGTCACTGACCCCACCCAGAAGGGTAATTGTACTTTGAGCAGCCCCCTTCCCCATCAAGAACACTAATGTTGAATAAAAACGATGGTGGGGGGCAAGTTCCCTTGTGGCGCAGTGGGTTAAGGACCCAGCTAAGGATCACTACAGCAGCTTTGGGTCACTGCTGTGACATGGGTTTGATCCCTGGCCCTGGAACTTCTGCATGGCCCAGGTGCAGCCAAAAAAAAAAAAAAAACACTACTGTGGGATTTTGGCAACAATTCAAGTAAATTTATATTTTGTTTATTACATATCAATTTTTAAATAGCAGTTCATGGAAGTTAAAGATGTATTTGTTCCACAGCAACCTGCCCCAAAGTGTCCTTTCTCAGAATGTGATTCATTCTAGGAGAGTGGTTCTAAAAGCTTAGTGGCCTCTAGAATCATCTGGTGCTGGAGCAAATGACAGATCTCTAGAGATTCCCCCCATCAGGGAGCTTCGGATGCAGGATCTGAGGGTGGGTGGGGACCAAACCTGCATTTTTAAGAAGCTCCCTGGGTAGTTCTGATGCAGGTGGTTTGGGAACCCATGCTGTGAGAAACTCTTGAGTTTAGATGTTCTGGTTTTTTTTTTAAAGGAAACAAAAAGAAGCCTTCTTTGGTTAAATAAGATTAGAAAACTGCATCTTCCCACCCCTCTTGGGGCTCACAAGAGCACAATGAAGGACCTGAAGAGTCCTGCAGTTCCTAAACGTATCTAACCACAGAATGTTTTCTCCCAAGAAACACTGTTTGATTCTGGCATTTGCTTCAAAAGGTGCTGATGTTTAACAAGGCTGGATGATATACGTGTAAATTAGGGGTCCTTTGCAATAATTTCTTGATCTGTTCAGTATACGTTAATTCCACATTCTCTGTCAGCTCTTCAATGGTTCCAAACCAAGACAGCTCATGGGGAAAGGAGAAGGCCACTGGCAAACATGTCTCTTTTCTTTCTCCAGCAAGAGGCCCAGGGCCCTTCCTTAAATATATACAACATTCATGGATCCTTCCATATCCCTCATCAGGCTGATACCCTGTCAGGGAGGCACATTAAAAAGCCTCTCCCTGGTTCTACAGTGAGACTGGCAGTATATCAGTGATGGAGCATGACAACTTTGGAGTCCAGTGGATTAGGGTCCAAATCCACTTAATACCACCCGTGTGGCAGTGGGCAGACACTCTACCTCTGAGAGCTTTCATTGCCTTGTCTATAAAACAAAGATCATGCCTCAGTCATAACTCTGTTAGGGAGATCCAATGGCAGAACAGAAGCAGAGCATTCAACACAGTGTCTGGATAACAATAAACACTCGATAACGATAGTGATGTGTCTATTACTTACAGCGTCAGTAACCATATGAGTGCATGTATATGGGCAGATGAGAATGGGCACTGGTAGAGGTGAACCAAACCACCTGGAGATGCCTGGATCAAGGCAGCAGGTCCTGAAACCCCTGTTATATGTTTGTGCTTTCTATCCAGGCTGGTCATTCTCAAACTTGACTGCCTGTGAAATCACCTGCAGCTCAGACCAATTAAATCAGAATCTCTGGAGTGGAACCCAAGCAAGCATGAAGATTTTTAAATTTTCAGCTCTAACTTTTCTTCTAAGTTTGAGGCCCACATATCTGTCTATTTCACATCTCTCTTGGATAGAGCATTCTCAACATATCCAAGACTATCCTGGGCTTCACTCCAAATCTGGACCCCTTCCAGTGTTCCTGCTTCCAATTAATGGCACCAGCCAGCCAGTTCCAAAAGTCAGACTCATAAGAGTCCTCCTTGATCCCTCCCTTCCAATTGCAGGCTCCTGCTGAGGGTTGAATGTTTCAACATCTCTTGTCCTCACCATCATCTATCAACCTGCCCAGCTACCAGGATCTCTCACCTGGACCACTGCAAAATCTATTTGACTGGTTTATACATATCCACTCAGGTTCCCCTCCAACTCACTCTAGCTGCAGCCTTCTGGTCATTCTTGACCTTGTCTAAACACAAACTCAATCACGTTGTATACACACACACACACACACACACACACTCCAGTTTCCATGGCTTGTAAGAAAAGCACCAGACTCTGTGTTTCTTTCCTTCTTTATCCTTTTTTTTTTTTTTTTTATGGCCACACCTGTGGCATATAGAAGTTTCCAGCCAGGGGTCAAATCAGAGCTGCAGGCTGAGGCCTGCTCCATAGCCACAGGCAGCCGGATCCGAGCCACATCTGCATGCCACCTACACTGCAGCTTGTGGCAACACCAGATCCTTAACCCATTGAGCAAAGCCATGAATAAAACCTACCTCCTCAGAGATGCCAGGTCCTTAACCTGACCAGCCACAAAAGGAACTCCCAGACTCCATGTTTCCATGCTCTCTTTGCTCCCTGCTATCCAATACTGGCCTTTAACCCATCCTGCTGGCCATGCTCCCTCCCTCACCAGAGATTTGTAGATGCTATTCCCTCTGTTTGAATCACCTTCTCATCCCTCTTTCTCTGGAGAGCTCCTACTTGAACTTCAAAACTCAGCTCAAGCAGCCACCTTGACTCCCATGACCAAGTTGAATTCTCCTCCTCTGGGGTCTTCTGAGCACCTACCTGCACTTCACTGCACTGTCAGAGATCAGAGTAACTTTTGCCTGTGTGACTACTAGACTCCTCTCCATACATAAATCCCCCACCAGACTGTATGTTCCTTGAAGGCAAGGTTTACTTCTGTCTTGCTTGATATGGTTTTAAGTACACAGTAGGCACTGAATAAATGTTTGAGTCCATTCCTGCAATTCCACTACAAACCACTTTCCCTTTCCGGGGAATTTTCCCATCTGCATTCTTGCTGGTGGGCTTTATAATGAGGATTCCCAAAGAATCTGGAGTCCTAGGTATGAGTTTTAATTAACTCCAATAGGCATTTAATGTAGATTTAATAAGACAGTTATTGTATGTTAATTAAATGTCAACTGATTGCTAAAAGGTTTTTGCAATTATTGAAGTTTACTAATTATCTAATAGATAAATCAGTTTCCCATGTAAATAACTAGCATCTACATAAGCAATAAATATGCCATTAGATGCCACGCATTAACATATTGAAATTAGAGGTTAGCCCCTCGGGGAATTCTAGAAACCGGTGTCCAATTCAGAGAAGGAAGGTACCGATCATCTCATAGTTATGCCCCATCCTGTGGGAGACGGTGAGAAATCTGGTTGCAAAGATGAGCCTGCTCAGAGCTGGAGCCAGTTTTAGGAATGCTTCCTTCCCATGCTTTCTGAAAGCTGAGAACTGGGAGCAGTTTGGATCTGCTCTAGAAAAGTCCCTTCATGCCCTTGAGGCTCTGTCCTGTCTACCGTAAAATGGGGGCCCTGGGAGTTTCCGTCGCAGCTCATGGGTTAACGAACATGACCAGTATCCATGAGGACACAAGTTCAATCCCTGGCCTCGCTCAGTGGGTTAAGGATCTGGCACTGCTGTGAGTTGTGGTGTAGGTCGCAGATGCAGTTCAGATCCCATGTGGTGTAGGCTGGCAGCTGCAGCTCTGATTAGACCTGGGCACTTCCATATGCCATGGGTGTGGCCCTAAAAAGACAAAAAAAAAATGGGGGCCCTGTAAGTTTCTCTGTCCCCCGGTATCTGTGAGCCCTGATGGCTAATATATGAACACCAAGCACAGAGGGAATGTACAGTGAGCAGGAGCGCCCCTCTGCTCCTGTCTTCATCAACTCCCAGCCCAGCTCTTTCGCCAGGTTCCCTGTGTGACCTTGGAGAAATGAGCCTCAGTTTCCCAATCTGGAAAACCCATCTCCCATGGTCACACAGATGAAATGAGGCAGGAACCTGAATGAGGAGTAGAGAGAGAAGGAAGGGGTGACAACTGAAAGCAGTGGGGACGTTTTAGAAGCAAAACTGGAAAGCTGTCAGCTCTCTACCAGGTGCTGGGTCCCTCAGGAAATACTGTCAGTTATTTTCTCCTTTGATTTTTTTCGTCTTTGCAGCCCGAGGTAGTTCAAATCATCCCCATTTTAGAGACGAGGAAAGAGGCACAGAGAGGCTAAGGAGTTTGCAAAAGGTTACACAGCCAGAGAGTGGCAGAGCCTGGAGCTCAACTGCAATTACTGGGTCCCTCCTGACCGTTCCACCTCCACCCTTGCCCTGCCGCCTAAGGTCACTGGATTCCTTCTAAGCATAGCCCTTCTGAAATGGAGGGAAGAAGTAAACCCAGCATTTCCTCTGTTCCAGGCAGTATTTCTAAGCACTTTATATGTATAATCTCTCTTAATTCTTGCAATAAATAACCTTCTGATGTAAATGCTTTATTTTACAGATGAAATAGATGGCACAGAGGGATTGAGTAACTTACTCGAGATCACAGAGCTGATAAGGGTCAAATCCAGAATCTGAACCCAGGCAGGCAGTCGGCTCCAGACACTGAGCTAGGGCCAGCCACCCCCTGATATCCACCAGGTCCCCAGTGGGAATACAAGTGGAGGCCCACATACCATGTGCCCAAACATTAAAACTTATCACTATGTTGAATGAAATACCTTGACACATGAATGCTCACAAGGACCTGGAAGGCCAAATTTGCATTTAGATTCTCAGACTCAAAGCCACAGCCCAGCTGCCTCCATCACCCAGGCACAGCATCCAACAGCCCCAGCAGCTGCCTTTCAACCACACCTCACAGGTTGGCCTGCCCTGCAGTGTGGACCCAGGGAACAGGTCCACACAGGCCTTGGGAGTGGGTATGGGGCCCTAGGGAGAGGGCATTCTGGGGTCCCAGGTACCTGGAACACAATCTTCCTCTACAGGAGGAGGAGGTCACCTAGGTGGGCACATCCCCATGGATTCCTCACCCCAGAGGAGGGTCAGAGCAGCTCCCTTGAAAGCATGGGCTATGGCGTTCCAGTCACAGCAGCAATGAGTTCAACCAGTATCCATGAGAATGTGGGTTTGATTCCTGGCCTCACTCAGCTCAGTGGGTTAAGGATCCCACCTTGCTGTGAGCTATGGTGTAGGTCACAGACCTAGCTCATATCCCACAATGCTGTGGCTGTGGTGTAGACCGGCAGCTGTATCTCTGACTCACCCCCTAATCTGGGAACTTGCATCTGCTGCAGGGGGTGCCCTAAAAAGACACGTGCATGCGCGCATGTGCGCGCGCACGCACACACACACACACACAGCATGGGACTCTGGGCAATGGCCTCTTTTTCTCAAGTCTTGGGGCGGGAGGGGGGAGCAGTACTGCCCTTCAGCCCCCCATCCCCCACCAGACTGCCCATGCTAAGTGGTAGAACTGGATCTGAGACCAGGCGATCTGACTCCAGAGCCTAAGCGCTTAGCACCTACACTCAAAGGCCCTGGAAGGTGGCCCAGCCTGTACCTGGAGTCCTTCCTGGTCTCGGGGGTGAGCCAGGGGTGGGAGGAATCAGACCAGCCCGCAGCCCAGGAGCTCTGCCTTTGAAGTCAGACACAGTCACAGGCCGCCACAGTCAGCTCCTGATTACAAACACCAAGGTGTGGAGCAACTCCATCCGAGCATCAGCTTTCTTGTTTCTAAAGTGGGGATGATCTCAGCTACTCGGTTTTGAAAAGTTGTTGTGGCAGAAAGTGACAAAATGTTTGTAAAACACAGAGTACAATACCGGGCATATAGTAAATTCTCAATAAATATCAGAGGGAGAGACGCATCTCTCTGTGTCCCAGGTAAGACCATCACAGGCCAGTCTTTCTGCAGCTGCAGATTCTCTCCAGCTGGGAACCCTGAGGAGCTCTGCTCTGTCTTTAGGTTCCCATCTGGCCTCCCCAGCACCCTCTCCCCTACACACACCAACCCGTCCCCAGGGTCCGGAAAGCAGAGGTCCTGCAGCCGCAGCACAGCCGGGCATGCCAGCCCTGTGGGCACCTCCCCAGCTCTTGGGGGGGTGGGGTTCGGAGCCAATTCTCTTCCTTCCCAAGAAAGGGGCTTCTTTGGGAAATCCTCTTCCTTTCAGAGTCCTGGAGAAGAGAGGGGTTTTCAGCCAATGAAAACTCACAGAGTAAATAAAGGGGGGCCAACCCCCCAAAGAGCTCCCAGGACCCCTGGGGTCAGAAGCCAGGCGCTGCATTTATGTGCAAATGGAGCCGGATTAGGGATTAGGGATTATCAGAGTCCCGAATTACATGCAGCTGCCCGATCTCTTTGTCCGGAGGGATCAGGGAGATTTCTCCGTCTCCCCCTGCTCTCCCCTCCCCTCCCCTTTCCTGCGCTGCCTGCCCGCCGTCAGAGGCAGAAGGCTAGAGGGGCTGCTCGCTGCCTGGTGGGGGAGGGCCAAGGAAGGGGTGGGGAGAGGCAGGCTTCTAATCGATGGGCAGTCCACCACGTGGCCCAGCTGCCGGTGGGATCGATGCCCCTTCCTGCTGATTCCTGCACATCCCTGAGGCAGGGTCAGCAGCAGGCTCAGCACCTTGCCCAAGCCCTGGCCTTTGCCCTGGCAGCACCCAGCCCTGAGAAGGGGGCCCTTCCAGACATACACCCTCTGGTGTAGCAGTCCCCATGACCCCTTTCCTCCTTCGGACCGATTACAGTGGCTTCAAGTCCACTCTGCAGATTTGAGCAGGGTCCCTGCCCAAGGTGACTCAGCACCAAGAGCAGGAATGAGAATGTGGGTCTTGTGACTCCCAGTCCAGACTTCCAGTCCTACATAGGGACGTTGGCACTTTGCGTCCAGTGGAAACTCAAGCCAGAAACTCACATCGCATGAATTTATCTCTACTACATGCTCATACAGAACCAGAATTTTCTTATATATGGTTATGCTTATCCCCCATTTTAAAGCTGAGGAAGCTGAGGTTCAGAAGAGTTTGGGGGGTTTGCCCAAGGTCACCCAGCAAGGTGACAGCATCAGGACCTTGCTGCCCTGGGCCCGAGGATTCTGTAGCCAGGTCAACAGCACTGCAGCCTGCAGAGAAGTGGGGACAACCCCAGGCTGGGAGCTGTGGGTGCCCTGTGATGGACACACAGCATCTAGGCCCCATGCGCCTTGGGGTCACTGCTCCCCAGAACAACTCCCAGGAAGGAGTCACCACGGTGAAACATCCCTGGGTGTTTCGGGGGATGAGGCCGGGGACAACCAGGGCCAAAACAGCCTTCACAAAGCAGCCAGGACCTCTCTCCACGGACACTGATCCCCTTCCTGACCCCCTCAGGGGCCCAGATTAGAGACCCCTGCTGAGGCCTATGGGGAGAGAGCACAAGGCTTTTAGTGCCTTAGACTTGGTGAAAATTCACCTGCAAAATCACAGCAGAATAGTGTAAACCAGGGGTCAGGAAAATGTCACTGTAAAGTAAAACTTTTGCCAGACAGTAAATATTTTAGGCTCTGCAGGCCACATGCAGTCTCTGTCACATCCTCCTGTTTGTTGTTTTTTATAACCCTTTCAAAAGGTGAAAGCTACTCTTACCTCGTGGACCAGGAAAAGGCTGGAATGGACCCTCTGGCCCCACAGTGTACAAGCCCTGGTTTAACCTGTCCGGTCACTGGGGCTGAGGCAGGGGTCTGGGCTTCTGTCCCAGCCATTTCTAGCTCTATTTCCTTGGTGTCGATCTCCTGGATCTGAACTGCTTCACGCAGCTGCTCTAAAAGAAAGGGTGGATAGACAAGTATGTCTAACTGAGCACACAGACTAGGGTAGGCACCGGGGGGCAGGGGCTGGGAATAGGCTGGGGGCAGGAGCCAGGAATAGGCTGGGGGCAGGAGCCAGAGCGGGCGAGGGGCCGAGGCTGGGGCTGAGAGCAGGCTGGGCAGCAGCCCGGGTGCAGCTCTAACGGAGCCAGACCAGATCCCTACACTCTCCCCTCTGCTCGAATCAATACCTATTTGAATTTCTTTCATCTGAGTGGGGATAGCAACACAGGCAGACACAGAAAAGGGAAAAGGCATTGATCCTCCCCAGCTGCCGCTGACCCCTCCCCAGTGTTCTCACCGCTCCGCATCCTGCCATCTGGCCTCCCCTCCCCCAGGCCTCTCCGTCGCCGACAGAAGCTCAAGGTCCCACACTCAGACACCCACGGGACCTCCGAGGCAGCCAGCCAGGCGAGGATGTTTGGGTCCCAAAAACAACCTGGACCCTCCAATTGGTATACAGAGGGCCCCACCTCTCAGTCTGCCCAGAGACCCGATCTGCCTGGGCTTGGCTGGGTGAACCCCCACCTCTCGGCCTGGCTGTTATCCCCTGCGCCCACTCCCCCACCCTGCTAGCTTCAGGAATCCATTTTCATATTCATGAATTGGAGAGACAAGGCAGGTATCTCATGATCGGCTTCTCAGGCAGAGTGTGATTGCAGATTCAGCCAACATCGGAGTGGTTCCCTGAGGTGTTAGATAATGGATTTCGTGGGGAGAGACCGGAGGCAGGGAGCGTGGTTATGGGGAATGAAGCAGAGGGACTGATGGGAGATGATGGAGGTCTGAAAATAAGGTACGAAGGAGAAGAGGGGATGGATGGAAATATACTTGCCATGTAAAGTTAGTAGGATGTCATGAGAGGATGAGGGAGAAGGAGGACTCTAAGATGACCCCCAGGTTGCTGGTCTGGGTGAGTGGGTGGCAGGTCATTTACCAAGAGAGGCAACTGGAGGGGAGATGGGTTTGCAGGGAAATATGAGGAACCTGGCCTCGGATATGTTGGGTTGGAAATGCCAAGATATCGTGAAATGCAAAGGTCTCAAGGGTCATTATGTGAGTCTAAATCTCAAAGGGCAGCCTGCACTGTAAATATTAGGCTGGGTGTCCTCATTTCCCCCTCCTCTCCTTGGGAACGCCTCGCTCCTTTGAGACCCATGCCATCTGTCTATATTGCCCTCTCTCTCATTCCAGTTCTCAGTTGACCCCTCTTCCTCATTTATCAGGGAAGCCTCCAAACCCTGGACCCCAGTCATGTTTCTATCCAACTCATGCTCAAAGTCTTGACTGTCCAGATGGGACATGCCAGCTTGATATTTCTTGATTTCCTCATCTCCACTTTCTTCTCCATCACACTTGCCCCTCTTTGTGCCTTGTCACCACCAGGAACTGCACCACCTCTAAAACCACTAATTAAACATGCCCACTGCCAACCAGAATGTATGACCATTCTAGTTTCTTCCCACAAGTACCCTTGAGACTTCAAGCCACTGGTCCTTCCCCTTCCTTCCTACCCTTCAGCTCCTTATATAACTTAGAAGTTTTCAGCTACATGTAATGGAAATCCAACCATAGTAGCTAAACCAAATAGGAATCTATTTTTCCTTTCCTACCAAGATTTGGCTGCTTGAGGACGTGACTGAATTCCTTTTTGTTTTCTGGTCGGCCATGTTTTGAGGATAGCTTTCCTCTCCATTGCAATAGATTGCACTGTTTTGTTTTGTTTTTTGTTTGTTTGTTTGTTTGTTTTGTCTTTTTAGGGCCACACCCACGGCATATGAAAGTTCCCAGGCTACCGGTCAAATTGGAGCTGTAATTGCTGTCCTGCGCCACAGCCACACCAACACCAGATATGAGCTGCGTCTGCAACCTACAGCACAGCTCACGGCAATGCTGGATCCTTAACCCACTGAGTGAGGCCAGGGATTGAACCTGCATCCTCATGGGTACTAGTCAGATTCGTTTGCACTGAGTCAAATGGGAACTCCAGATTCCACTGTTGACACCAGTGCTTTGCCCTTCCCTATAGCCACAGTGTTTGTTGTGTGACTTTGCAGTTCTTCCCACTAAAGGAGAAAAATACGTCCCCACCTCTTGGCTTTGGGTTGCCATGTTGGCCAACAGGATGAGGCAGAAACTGACTCTGTGCCACTTCTAAACCTAAGCCTTAAGAGCTTTGTACATTTCAGTTTGCTCTCTTGGGCTTCTTCCATTACCCTTGAAAAGAACCTGTCCCAGAAGGAGGATAAGATACCCTTGGAGCAACACCACTCCAGTTATCTGAAGCAAAATGGCCAACCCAGCCCCACTTGGGTTGTTAGCTGAATTGTTAGAACTGCAAACAACCAGGTGACTCATGAGACAAGTTTTGGGTGCTTTGTTTTGCAACATGATCGTGGCAATAGTTAACAAATACACTCATGATTCAAACAGTAGCTTTAGGAGTTCCCGTCGTGGCACAGCAGAAATGAACCCAACTAGGAACCCTGAGGTTGTAGGTTCAATCCCTGGCCTCGCTCAGTGGGTTAAGGATCTGGCGTTGCCATGAGCTGTGGTGTAGGTTGCAAGCACAGCTTGAATCTGGCATTGCTGTGGTTGTGGCATAGGCTGGCAACTGCAGCCCTGATTCGCCCCCTAGCCTGGGCACCTCCATTTGCTGCAAGTGCAGCCCTAAAAAAAAAAAAAATTGGTAGCATCACCTCCAGCCTCTTCAGTCTCATTCAAGAAGGTCAAAAGCAGAAGGCACATCCCTGATGAGGTTTTCCTCTTTAAAAAGCCCATATTAAGGCTTCACTCAGAAGCTTCCACCTACATTTCACTGGCCAGTACTCTTTCACATGGCCACTCTAAATGAAAGAGTGGGTAGGGAATTGAGTGTTTTTGACTCAGCGCATTGCTGTCCCAAGCCAAATGAAGGTGCTTTTGGTACCTGACTACTTTCCTACTCATCTAGCTTAGATTCCATAATTTGTCATTAGAGTCCCTCTTTTCAAAAGTCCTCACCTCCCTTGCCCCTCCCTCCAGCCATTTATAAGATAAAAGCCATTTACAAGATAAAAGCCCAACCTTGAATGAACCCAACTATCCCCTTCTTTACGACTTGAGCCAGGAGGCTAAATGTACTGAACAAATCACACAGCTATGCAGCCCGGAGTTACCATGAATCAATGACCACCTACCTCCAAAAGCAATGCCTGGAAATCTAACTACTTTTAAGCTCACCCCTACGCTCCCCCACACTCTTTATATCTTCATCTCTTTCTTAAAACTCTAAATCTCCCCTTTACACCCTTCCTCTCAGCAAATAAACTACGCTTAGACTTTCTACAGAGGCAGAATCCATCAGATTGGAAATTCCCTCAACTTCTCACCACCAGATCTTCTAATCTGCTGATACTTGAGCTTGATTTATTAACTTTTGCTCATGGCTCCTTCGTGAATAAACCTGAATGTCTCTTTACTGAGGGCTTCCCAAGACTCCCAATCTCAACTAGATTCGATTTCCTGGATTTACATACTCATAGCATCCCATATTCCCCTATTATAGCACTTATCATCATTATAATTACATTAACATTTGTGTAGCTCCTGCTTATTGTCTCTTTATGCCATTTATGCACTCATTTGCCAAACTGTGCCAGATAAGTGTTGAGTATCTGGCATTGTTTTAGATGCTGGAAAGGCAGCAATGAACATGAAGTGTGCATTCTAATCCATGAGCTCCAAGATGGCAAGGACCATGCTTGTCTTTCTCACCCGTGTTTCCAAGTGCCTGACACCTACTAGGAGCCCTGTGATTAGCTGTTGAATCACATGGTAAGGAGGTAGTTAAAACCATGAAGTTAGATGAGCAGATAGTTAAGTCCACGCCATATTCCTAAAGGAGCACTAATATTTACAAATAAGGAGAAAGAAACAGTAGAGTACCAATGACAGGGAAAAGGAACAGTCAGACAATCAAGGGGAGAACCAGTCATATGCAAAGTCTCAGAAGCCAAGGGGAGAAAGAGTTCATGAGAGAAGGAGTAATTAATTGCAGCAAAGGCAACTGACCTGTCTCCAGTGATGTAAGGACTGAAGCTGGACTTTTCTTAAGGAGAACATTGATTGCCTATACCAAGGAAAAGTAATGGCAGCCAAAGTCAAACCGCTGTCAGGTGGGGAATGCACAGGATTCAGGAAGTAAACCCAACAGGTGTGAAACGATAGCTTTCTCAAGAAGCTTGTCCAGTTTGCTGAGGGGTAAGTTGGAGAGAAGACCTCACTCAGACTCATAGGATCACAGAGCTACATCACTCCAGTTATCAAGCAAAATGGCCAACCCAGCCCCACTTGGGTTGTCAGTTGAATTGGATGGGTGAAAATATAGATATGGAGATCAGCTGAACAGAATAGTGTCTAGCAATAGATGTCTATATGTATGGTTAATTGATTTTTGACAAAGATGCAATGGTAAATCATTGGGAAAGGATAACACCATAAATATTGTTAAAATAATTGCACATCCACATGCAAGAAGGAAGGAAGGGAGGAAGGAAGGAAGGGAGGAAGGAAGGAAATTGATCCATACTTTGTACCATATATAAAAATGAACACAAAATGAATCGTAGACCTCATAAAATTTCTAGAAAAAAAACAAAGGAGAAGATCTTGGGGTTAGGAAAAGATTTCACAAGTGTGACACCAAAATCATGATCCATAAAAGAAAAAATAATCAATTGTACTTCAACAAAATTAAAACCTTCTGCTTTTTGAAAGACACCATTAAGAAATGGAAAGGTAAGACACAGACTGGGAGAAAAATATTTGCAAAGCACATATCCGATAAAGAACATGAAAAGAACTAAAGAAAGAACTTTTTAATATTTTATTTTATTTTATTTTTGCTTTTTAGGGCCACACCCACGGCACATGGAGGTTCCCAGGCTAGGGATCGAATCGGAGCTACAGCTGCCAGCCTATGCCACATCCATAGCAACAAAGGATCCAAGCCCTGTCTATGACCTACACCACAGCTCACAGCAATGCCCAGCACTTAACCCACTGAGTAAGGCCAGGGATCAAACTCGCATGCTCACAGAGACTGGGTCAGGTCCTTAACCTTGTGAGCCACAAGGGGAATTCCAAAATGGATACAAATTTTAAACAGACACTTTGCCAAAGAAGACACATGGATGGAAACACACACACAAAATACCATTATTCGTCATTAGGCAAATGTAAATTAAAACTGCAATTGAGATACCATCACATACCTAGTGGAATGGCTAAAATTTATTTTAAAACAGTCAATACCAAGTGCCAACAAGGATGCAAAGCAACTGGAGCTCTCATACATTGCTGATGGGAAGGCAAAATGGTACAGCGGCTTTGAAAAACATTTTGGCACTTCCTTACAAAATTAAATATAACTTGCCATATAAACCAGCTATCTCACATCTAAGTATTTACCCTTGAGAAATGAAAATGCTTTGATAAAAATGTACCTGTATGCAAGTGTTTACAGCAAATTTATGCCTAATTGCTAAAAAATGGAAACCATCTAGACATCCTTCAATGAGTGAGTGGGTAAACAACTTGTGGTATATCCATACAAAGGAATCTTACTCTGTAATAAACATAAATATACTACTGATACATCGACCCACCAGGAGGAATCTCAAATGCATGAATCTGAGTTAAAGAAGCCAGACTCAGGAGTTCCTGTCATGGCACAGTGGAAATGAATCTGACTAGGGTCCATGAGGACACAGGTTCTATCCTTGGCCTCACTCAGTGGGTTAAGGATCTGGCATTGCCATTAGCTGTGATGTAGGTCATAGATGTGGCTTGGATTTGGGGTTGCTGTGGCTGTGGGGTAGGCTGGCGGCTGCAGCTCTGATTCGACCCCTAGCCCGGGAACCTCTGTACGCCATGGGTTCAGCCCTAAAAAAGTACCCCCCCCCAAAAAAAAAAACAGACTCGAAAGGCTACATGCTTTTTGATGCTGTTTATAATTCATTCTAGAAAGGCAACATTATAAGGAAAGAAAATAGATTAATAGCTATTAAAGGGCTGACAATAAGGGGAGTGGTTGACTACAAAGGAACTCAAGAGATTTGGGACAGATAAGATGATGGAAATGTTCTATATCTTGATTGTGGCAATGGCTACACAATTACATGCAATTGTCACAACTCATCAAACTACATCCTTAATAGGGTGTATTTTACTGCATGTAAATTATACCTTAATAGACTTGACTTTTAAAAAATGATTTCTAGGTTTCCAGATCATTTCAACCAAATTCTAGCATCCAAAACAAGTTGGTTTCATGAAGAAAGGAGGAAGGGAAAGAAGGAAGTAGATGGATAAATACATGGGAAAATTGATTGATTGATGAATGGTGGATGGCTGACTAGCTGACCAGATGGCTAGACAGACAGATGGACCGACAGCAAAGTGGAGAGATGGATGGGGCTGGACAGGACAGGAGGCTGCAGAGGACAAGGAGCTGGGGCAATGGCAAGAGTGCTCACTGGACCCAGAGTTAGACTGCTTGGGTTCCAGCCCCAGGTGTGTGACCTGGGCAAATCCTTATTTCCTATCATGTAAATGGGAATAGTAATCGCCCTCTCCCAATTGACCATAGTTATTCACCTGACAAGCATTTACTTAGCACCAGCTCTGAGCCAGGAATTCCTCTAAGTGCTTCCCCTAGTTCATATCATTCAGACAGCACTTTCTTTTCTATTGAACTATAGTTGATTGACAATGTTGTGTTAGTTTCTGGTATATAGCAAAGTGATTTCGTTTTATATATATATATGTTCATATACATTCCTTTTCAGATTCTTATCCAATACAGGGTATTATAAGATGTTGAATATAGTTCCCTGTACTATACAGTAAGATCTCGTTGTGTATCTGTTTTATATATGGTAGTGCACATCTGTTAATCCCAAACTCCTAATTTATGCCTTCCCCCGCTCCTTTCCCCCTTGGTGACCAGATGTTTGTTTTCTACGTCCACACAACACTTTGAGGTTTCTGTTTCACAGAGACAAGTTGAGTAACTTGCCCAAGGCGACCCAGGGAACAAGTGCTCAACCCTCAGCACTCTCCCACTGCCCCACCCTAACACGAGGGTCATCACACCCATTGATATTGGGTCAAACCAGATGAAATTACTGATATTTGTCCACCTGCGACTTACAAGATTGACATTTTCATCTGGTTCAACCTCATAATACTATGAGTAACCATTGTTTGTGAGTATGTCCCATAGGCCAACTGTGTCCCTAGCACTTTGCGTGCATTATCTTATTTCATGCTCTCAAAAAACACTCCTAAGCAAGAGTGTTCCCATCTCACAGATGGGGAAACCGAGGTTTAGAGAGGCAAGGACCTTAGTTCCTGGAAGTCCTTGAGTCTACACTTAGTCCTTGCCCCACCATGTGCACTGCCCAGAGGACTCCTAGATAAAGGAGAGACAAGATAGCAGGCAGAAGCTATTGGGCTTCTTCTTCTTTTTTTTTTTTTTTTTTTTAGAAACTTAGGAGTTTCTGAATTCTTTGACCCCATCCACATTTCAGGGCCTGATAGGTCCAGGGCTACAGCCTCCTTCCTCCTTTTCCCCTTCCAGACAGGCTTCTCCACCACTTCCTCCAGGGGTCTGTGGGCTCTCCAAGGCCAGCCTCCTATGCCAGCCTGGTGATGAAAGGTTTAAGCATCTAGGCAGCCCTGTTTCAGCAGCTGGGTCCTCAAGTCCCGGCCCCAGCCCTGGCCCTTGGCTGCTACCAGCCCAGTTTTGGATGGTGGCAAGAAGGCGCCCTTGATGACTGCCAACTCCTTGTTCCTCTACAGGCACATTGCTGGGGGTCTCACTGACTCAGACCCCCCACACATAGGGATGACCTCTGCTCCCAGCTTCACAGGGCCCGCCCAGGCCCAGCTGAGCTGCTGCCCCAGGCTCAGAGCTGGAGGAAATGGCTGAGGCTGCTATGGCAACAAGGCTTTGTACTGTCTGCCCAGAACAAAGAGGGTTTTCTTGTCCCTCTTTGGGTCCCAGGATGGCAGAGCTGCTGCTTTAGGGTGGGGGCTGGAAGGATGCCCTATATGCATACCCAGCATACTGTGAGCACCAAACAGCTAAGAACAGTCACTCCCTGCCAGCTAGCCACTTTAGCTTCTCAGGAGCTGGGAGTGACAAATCTCCAGCACTCTGCGGAACTCCAAGTAGCACTTTCCATCCAGGGCATAGGGATGCCTCTTTTCCTTAAGGTAGTTGTGCAAAAGAGAAGACAGAGATAACAGAATGCAGCCCTTTTCTCTAGTCTGGAGAATCAAAGGTGTGTGCGCTGGAAGGAATCCTCATCCAGCCCCCTCAACATCAGAGAGGGCAGGCCTTTTCCTCAAGCCACACAGCTGATGTTTATCAGGCTAGAACTGGCCACCGTTTCTATTGCCTCTCAGTCCAGTTCTCAGCCCAAACACACTACCCTTTCCCGCCAGGCACTAAAACCTGTGATTCAGCTTCAGTGTGCTTCCTTTCATTGTCACAGCAACCAGGTGGCTTCTGGGCACTCATCCTAGTATCAGAGGTCCCTGAGAGGCTCAGGGTGCTAGATTTGGAGCCAAATGATACCCTCCAAGCATCCTGCATGGGCCCATCTTTGGAAAGCCATCAAGGTTAGACAGCAGAGATTCCTAATCCAAGAATTTCTTGGATACAAAGAGTCATAGAGGCCAAAGGATAAAAGCTAAGAGTCACATTTAAAATTGAAGACTGAAGGAGGGACAAGATCCAGAACTGGAGGAGGAGGAGGTCAGCCCTGGCAGATGCCCACGTGAGCTGAGAGCATCTGGGTCTGAGGCAGGCTGCTGTCACCTCCAGACATTACCTGGTTGCACCTGCCGCCCACCGCCCCCAGCCACTGATGGGCGATGCTGCTTCCTTTTGGCACCAATGGATAAAACTCTGCAGGGAAGCCCTGTAAGTGTCTAATTTTAAATGCATGGTCAGGAATTGATCCTCTTCTATGATGTTTCTCTGTTGTTTCTAAGTAAACAGCACAGTGAGAAGTTTTCCTGAGCTCTTGTAAAAATAGCAGACCATTGTGTGCCAGGAGAGCGTGGTGCCTGCAGTGTCCTGTGTCCACTGCAGTCCCACTGGCTCTTCCACCCACTTGCTTGGTGACCTTGGACTAGCCAATTCTCCCCTGGGCCTCATTTTCCTCATCTGTTAAATGCAAGCATTAAGCCCAGAGATAGCTTAGCTCCCTCTCAACTCTGTCCCAACTCGGAAATTCTATGGGGTCAAGATTCCAATTGTTTTATTTGCTGTTAAAATTTAAATAACTTGGATTAGAGAACAGACTTGTGGTTGCCAAGGGGGAGGGGCAGTAGCTGGAGTGGGGGGCTGGATTGGCAAATGCACACGAGTATATACAGGCTAGATAAACAACAAAGTCCTACTGTATAGCACAGGGAACTATAGTCAATATTCTGTAATAAACCATATTGAAAAAGAATATGAAAACGAGTGTGTATAGATGTATACCTGAATTACTTTCCTATAGGCAGAAATTAACACAACATTGTAAATCAACTACACTTCAATAAAATTTTAAAACAATTTTAACGATTTGGGTTTGTTTGGGGACCAGTGTGTTAGTATTTAGCTAGGCTGTCTCAAATATTTGCATAGGCCCGAGCTTTAGAAACAGAAATTATACAAACACACATACACACACATATACCTCTTCTCTCAGAGTCAAGAGCCCATTGGCTCTGAAGTCTGAGACCTGACGCCACTGCTTTCTGGATGCATGACCTTGGGCAAAACACTTTCTGACCTCTCTGGGCCTCAGTTTCCTCATCTCACAGAGGTAATACTGATAATAGTACCTCTCTGAAGGGGCGATGGTGTTTTGAACGTAGTAGGGTATATAAAGGACTCCGTGCAGTGTTTGGAAGATAGTAAACACTCACTAAACAAGAGCACATGTTTAATAAATCCGTGAGTGAATGAAAGAATGAATGAGTGAATTGGTGAGTTAGTAAGCACTCACTAAAGAAGCGTGTGCTAATTAGCACATGTTTAATAAATCTGTGAGTAAATGAATGAGTGAGTGAGTATGGGGTGGAAGTGCTTTGTTTCTAGCCCCCAGCTCCTGAAGCTCAGCTCAGGTAGGTCTGACTCTGGGGTGGAATTTCCTCTGGGAAGCTTCCCTGAGGGATCAGACCAAAGCCACCCTCTGTGAATTCTGCCCAGAATCACACCCTGGGGTGGTTCCCTCCCCTCCTTTGACCCGATTCCCCCTTCCTTTCCTAAAGAGCTCAGGCCTGCTTCTGGATTCTCTAACCCAAGACTCTTGGCTTAAGGGGTGTCCTCAAGCTGCAAACCCAGAGCAGTGCTCAGAGGGAGAACCACGCAAGGCCCCAAAGGAGGAGGACATAGGGAATAGATGGGTTGTGTGGGGTCACAGAAGTCCATGTAGGGAAAAGAAAATCCTTTTCTCATCGCCCTGTGAGCGGGCCACAAACATTGACCCGAGGGGCGGTCACGTGACCCACACTCAGCCAGCTGTTCTGGTCCCTGGGAATTGGGGCTTGGGGGTGAGGGCCAGCCAATCAGTTTCTTCGCCTGTCTGGAACTCTAAAGTGGGCAAAGGCACATCAGACAGGGATCCAACCGGATGGTCAGCAGGGGTTCTGGACTGAGCAGTGAAAAATAGATTCAGGTCCGGACCTCAACACTTGGACAGAGGATCAAGGGCAGGATCCTGCGACTGGGAAGGAGACACGGGCTGCAGACAGGGAGGCCAGCGGGGACAGAGAGACAAGGCAGATCTCCACGATAGTACTGGGAGGAAATGCCTGCCATGTTCAAGAGCCTGGGGACTCAGGCTGGGACCCAAGGAGAGCTGGGGAGGCCCCGGTGCTTGAGTGCTGGTACCAACCTCTGGACAGATGGCTGCTGACCCTGTCCTGGGGCAAAGCCCAGAGCATGGCGGAGTCTGTGAGGGGGGCTGGGGGTGGGGGTGGGGGCAGAGGGCAGGGGCAGAGCAGCCTCTGGTGCGGAGAGGGGGCTCCCAGGCCAGGTTAGGCAGGGAGGTTGAGAGCCACGCCGTCCAGAAATGAACGTGACTTCCTGGCCGCTCTGTTCAGGCTGCCTCCTCGGCCCTCTGGGGTCCTCAGCCCAACAGCCTCGAATTATCCTGCCATTAGTGGTGATCCATCCCTTCTGAGTACCGTGCCATTTCATCACACCATCTCAGCATCCAACATTAGGAGATAACTGCGCTCCCAACATATGTCATTACTCATTAAGGGACTTTTTCTGGATTATGGCTGGGGCTTAATGACTTGTTAAAGATGTTTAACACTTACAATTTTGTTTTTAATTTAGGAAGCAGCATGATCAAACTGCGCCCTGAGACTCTCTTCGATTTGGTGAAATCTGGAGATGGGCCGGCTCCGAGGCTGTCTGTGTAGGGGAGGTGATCTTAAATTGAATTGCAGCCCTCCGAGGGGTGTTTGCCCCGTCAGCCGCTGCCAGGATCTGACATGTTAATGGGGCTGAGGAAACAATGGGTTTCAGAGGTAATTGCTGAAGCAATGACTTCCAGGCAACATTTGACTTAAAAAAGAAGTGTTACTGCTGCTGGGAGGGGCGGGGTGGAGGGCTCTGCGGCGGCACAGCGGGCCTGTCTCCAGATTCCAGCCAGGTTCGCTCACCTGCAGAGCTCAGGTGGGCCCACACCCCAGGCAGCTCTGGGTGCTCATGGTTTCCTTTCTCACCAGCCCGCTTTGTTCTGCCCGTTGTCTACACTGAGAGTTGTTCCTCTGGGGGCTGCCAAGCAGAGGATTGGAAGATAAGTTTCCTGATTAAGCACAGATAAAAAGACGGACTGTAGAGTGAAGAGCAGCTGGGTCCACCCTTGTCCCCACCTTGCAAGAGCTGTCCTCAGGGTTTGGGATAAGCTCTGTTGTCTCTCAAGGCCTCAATGGACTCACCTATACAACACTATAGATTTGTCATGAGAATCCATGCAACGCTCCAGTAAAACGTTTAATCTGAGATCTGGCCCATTGTAAATACACAGCAAATGATAGCAATGGCCAGCCTTGAGTGAGCACTGTCTGGTTCCCAAAGTCATTAAATCCACCCAACAACTCTCAGGAGGTAGACCTATTATGTCCATTTTACAGATGAGGAAACTGAGGCTCCGAGAGCTGAAGTATTAGATCCAGAATCCAAATGTGCGCAACTGAATTCCACATTCTCAGCCAGCACCTTAGAGCCATTGCTGTCCAGTCACTGCTTCCTGGGCAAGTCACTTTGTCTACACTTTGAGACAATGACTATACCACAAGCCAGTTCTGCTTGTCGTCAGGATGCAGCTGAGATTTGTATAGAGTTCTGGGCCTGCCAGGAACAACAGACCGTCTACATGGAAGAACAATCTGAGGTCCCCCAAGCCTTTTTACTCATTTTTTTAAAAACCTGGGGAATCGCATAAGAAATTTTAGAAAAGGTGCTGCTGCTGCTTCTGCAATAGGAAATAGGTCAGAGGTATATTCTGGCATGGGTAAGTTTAACTTTAGCCCTGGACACAGAGGTGGGAAAGAAGAATGAATCCTAAGCCTGGGTCCTTAGAAAGGACAAGCCAGGCTCAAGTTCAAAGATGCAGACTGGGTTGAGATGGAGGCTCTGAATAACACCTGAGGCTCATCGAAGAGACTGAGGAAAGGTTCATTAAGTCATCCACATACGCATATATGCATGAATGCCTTCAATAAATATTCACCCAAGCACCTGCTAAGTATGTGGCTCTGTACTGGGCACTGGCAGAAAGACAGAGGTGCCTGCACATCTGTAGCACAGAGCTGCCATCAACCAGTGCTTAGTAAGTGCCAAACTCCAGTACAGCCTTCTTCTGACCCTTTATTCTGAGCCAGCCAGAGGCCTCCTTCTTGTTGCACTGACCATGGATTTTGCTGGTCTTAGGTCCCCTCACTACCCAGAAGAGGAGAAAGTTACTGCTCCATCATTATGGCAGCCACTTCCCAGGGCTCAGGGCCAGGCTGGAGAAGAAAGGAGGTCACCTGCCCAGGGCCCTCTTTTACTACAGAGAAGCCTTTAAGAGCATCAAGGCTGGGACCAGGTTCCAGAGGCCTCTGGGTGTGCCCTGAGCCATTGGCTGTTGGGTTGGGGGAGACCCGGGAGGCAGGCAGCCCGCATCCACAGAGGATTGGGTCCCCAAGCTGGCCCAGCGCCACTGCTGTGGGAGCTACCAGGTCAGGGATGGCCCAGCCCATTCTTGATGAATCCAAAAGAATTCTCCCAGGTCTCAGAAGACACTGCTAAGTGAAACTTTCTGTGACAAGAATCATGAATGGTGTCTGCATGTGGCCTGAAAATGCTAAGCACCTAGTGTGGGTGCACAGCGGCCCCTAGAGAAGGAAGTCCAAAGGAGGGAAGTCTAACCCCTGCCATCTGGTACAAGGACAGAAAAGGTCCTAAGGCCATGGCCAAGGCCTCCAAGGAACAGCGTCCCCTCTGTTGATGGGCTTGTTTCAACAATGGGGAAATGACTATAGGAACCCAAACAGAGCAGAGCTTCCTAAAGCAAAGGAGAAGACTGTCCCCATCAATAGTCCCACTTCTTCAGGCCTATCTCCCCCCCCCCACACACACACACAGACCCGTGCATGTGCGCCCGCGGCCAAATGCACAAGCTTGACCTCCATGCCTTTGTACCTGATTTTCTTTCTTCGCAGGAAGCTTCACCACCCCCTCCCAACCACGCATCCCTCCAGCCACAGCTCAGGGTCACCTTCTCTGTGAAGCCTCCCATCTCTCCCTCCTCTGGGTTTTCATTTTTTTATTTTTGTCTTTTTAGGGCCCCACCCACAGCATATGGAAGTTCCCAGGCTAGGAGTCCAATCAGAGCTACAGCTGCCGGTCTACACCACAGACACAGCAACTTGGGATCTGAGCCACATCTGCAACTCACATCACAGCTCACAGCAACAGCAGATCCTTAACCCACTGAGTGAGGCCAGGGATCGAACCCACCTCCTCATGGATACTAGTCAGGTTCATTACTGCTGAGCCATGACTGGAACTCCGGTTTTCATCAAACTTTGCTTACATATCTATTATAGGATGTGGCTGTTCGTTCCCAAGCATGCTCTCCCGCATAAGACTAAAGCTCTTTAAGATTAAAGCTCTTATCTTGTTTGTCTCTGTATTCTAAGCATCAAGTAGAAGGTAGGGCATCTCAAGTGTTCAAATGTATTTGAAGAAAGAGAGAAAGGGAGGAAAGATTGATGGAAGGGAAGAAGGGAAGGAAGGAGAAGAGGGAGGGGAAGAGAGAGGAGGGAAGAGGAATGAGACAGAGAAAAGGCAGAGAAGGGAGGGGAAGGGAAAGGATGGGATGGGATGGGATGGGATGGGATGGGATGGGATGGAAAAACAGGGAAATGTAAACAGCCCGCTGTAACCATCTCCTGCTGTGGAGGTCTACATACCATTAGCTCAGGATATAATAACAACCTGCTACTTTCTCTCTTTTATGCAGAAGGAAAAGCCAGGTACCCTCGTCACTCTTCATGGTTCCTGTTCTAGTTCCTGGTGACTCCTGTTCAGCCACTCGCCGTTTTGCGTAGTTTTTTGGGTTTTACTTTTACTTTCCATCTCGATGAGAAAAGAATAACATTTATCCTGTCACCGACCAGACAGAACTATGACTTCAGTGTCACCAGGTTTTTGAGTGTGTTACATTTTAGAGGCAAAAAGTTTATTGAAATTTGACACTTGACAACAACAATGCATCCTCAAAGGAAAAAAAAAAATGCCTTCGTTAAGCACACCTTCGTTAGGAAAACATCAGCACTGTGGTGGCAAGCTTTTCGACAAGACAAAATTGTCCCCATCTCTATCTTCTTGCTCTTTTCCTGAGTCTTCCTTACTAACTGTTCAAATCATCTGTTTCACTCTTTATGAAGCAAATTTCTTCTTTCGTTCTGTTGCTTTCACACCATTACAGGTTTTTTTCCTCCAGGAATCTGCAGGGCAGGCATGGACCCGTGCTTCCCCACAGCCCAGTCTTACACGGTGTTTACGGCTGGACTGACACAGAAAACAAGGGCCCCCAGGGGTATCTTCTCCCTGGACTTCTGATGGACAAGAGCAAGGTACCAGGGAGGGACTCAAAGGCTCCAGACCCTGTCTTTCCTCCCAGCATCACCCTTCTTTCTCCCCAGGGAGCCAAAGCCAGCATCTGAAATGAGGCAGAGACTTCAGGGAGGAGCCAGAACATTCACTGGCTGAATGAGAGAAGGAGTGGATATGGTGCTGGCAGTAGTGGGGGTGTTTAATTACATTAATTCATCTCCCCCAAATAACCCACTTCTACAGATGAAAAAGCCAAGCCTCATAGAGATTAAGAAATGTTAATCATTCAATAAATGCATTTGATGTCCCATACGGACAGGCACTGTTCCTGTGGGACAGACATTCTAGCTGCTATCTATCGATACATGAAAGGAACTTAGAAAGGGATTGGTGCTGAGAGTGGGCATGCTCTTGTTGCTCAGATCTTGTTGCAATGGCCATGGATTTTGCTGGTCTTAGGTCCCCCCGCTGACCAGAAGAGGAGGAAGTTACTGCTGCATCATTGTGGAAGCCACTTCCCATGGCTCAGGCCCAGGCTGGAGAAGAAAGGTGGTGAGGGGAATGCGAATACCTGAGTTGGGGCTGGGGGACCTAAAATAGCAGGGCCAAGGTAGACCCCACCAAAAAGGTGACTTGACAGAGGTGAGCGTGCGATCTCTGTGGATATTTGGGGAAGGGCATTCTGAGCACTGGGGTATGAGGTACAAAGGCCCTGTGGCTGAGGTGGTGAACGAGGGGCACAGTCTCTAGAGAGGTGGTCAGGGAGGTCAGGAGGAATACTGACCGTGGCGGTCTTCAAGTCCATTGCAAACTCTGGCTTTTACTCTTCCTGAAACAGGGGAGCCACGGCCAAGTTTTTTGAGCACAGGGTGTTATGATGTGAATTGTATCTTTAAGGCTCTCTCTGGCTGCTGGGTTGATTTACACCGTGTAAGGCAAGGCTAGAACAGGCACCATCAGTTAAGAAGGCAGTTGCCACAGTCTAGGTGAGATAGGTTGGGTGACTTGGACCAGGGACACCTCCTGGGTTTCTCCAGCATGGAGAAGAGGAGTGTTCCAGGCAGCAGACGTGGTGAGAAGTGGTCAGATCCTGGATGTATTTGGAAGGGAGACACAGCAAGCTTCCCCAATTGATCAGATGTGGCAGATGAGAGAAACACGGGGTCAGGGAATCTCCAAGTCTTTTCAGCCTGAGCATCTGGCAGCACTTGTCCATTTGAGATGCCATTAGACACTCAAAGAGATCTGGGGGGCAATTAGATGCAAGAGTCTGGGGTTAGGGGAGAGTTAAGGATGGAGGTGGGCATTGGGAAGTCATGAGTCCAAGATGGTGCTTAAAACCATGAGACTGGAAGAGATCACCGCCAGGGTGGGGGAGGGGGGCAAACAGAGATACGGGAGGAGCCCCGGCTGTGGTGCTCCACGGGCAGAGGCTGCAGAGAAGAGGGTGAAGCTGCAAAGAAGATCCAGGAAGGGTGGCCAGTGAGGCAAGAGAAAAGCCAGGAAACTGTGATGTCCAGGAAGTCAAGTGGAAGAAGCCGTGTGGAAGAGGAGAAGGAGGACATGGCCAACTCTGTCCAGAGCTGGGAGAATGACCCGCTGAGCTAGGAAATGACTGTAAGCTTGAACTGGGGGCTCAGGGTCACCTGCCAGAGAGGGACGGAGCTGGGATGCAAATCCAGGAGACCAGAGTCAGGCGGCAGGGCTTTCCAGAGAAAGCCTCCTTCCTCACTCATGAGATGCTCTCACTCATGGCTGGAGAGGGATCTCGACATTTTAGCTGGACACCCAGGTGGCTGTTTAACATAAAAAGCATGAGTTCCCCTTGTGCTCAGTGGAAGAAAACCCGACTAGTATCCATGAGGATCCAGGTTCAATTGCTGGCCTCCCTCAGAGGGTTAAGGATCCCATGTTGCCGTGAGTGTAGTGTAAGTCACAGATGCCTTCGGATCCGGCGTTGCTATGGCTGTGATGTAGGCTGGCAGCTGTAGCTCACCTGGGAACCTCCATGTGCCACAGGTTTGACTCTAAAAAGACAAAAAAAAAAAACAGTAATAATAATAATATAAAGAGCAGACTTTAGGATCTGGGCCCTACTGCTCACCACCATGGGACCTCAGGCCAGTCACTTCACCTCTCTGAGCCTGGGTCTCTCCACTGGTAAACAGGGATGATCAGCTATAGCCACCCCTCCGGTGGCACAAAATACTTAGCACGGCGTCCAGGCACAGCCCCATCCAGGCAGACAGAACAGCTGATGGGCCCCAGGGCATCCCCCATCATCAGCAAACTGGGTCCCCCTCTCCTGCCCTCCCTTCGTGGGATGAGGAGCCCTCTTACTTCCACGTCAACACCACAGTCACTCTTGAAGAGCGTGGTGGCCACGAGGTGTTCCCCAAGGGCCTGTCCTGATCAAGGCACACAGCGCTGGGGCCCAGGGGCAGTGGCGGGCCACGCCCAGAAAGGACCTATGGACCACGGACAGGCCATGCAGAGATTTATCTTCAAACCAGGTCTGGACGGTCACTTTAGGAGGGTGGCAGTGAGTGACACTGGTGTGCACTTCCCCAAGGGGACAGTGGCAGAAAAGGCTTGGGCCCCTGTTCCCAGGGAAACACGGCATGCTGAGGTCGCCCCCTTACCCCCTGTGTTATTCAGGGCTGTGGGTGGTGGTCTTTGTTTTCCGAGGGCAGTTCCAGCCTGAGTGCTGAGTGTCAGAGCAGATAAAGACGTGCATGTGAGTGTGTGTTTTTACACATGCACAGTGTGGGGCATGGAGAGTGCAGCACATCCCTATGACCGGTCACAGGCACTCATGCATGTGCAAGTGTCCCCAAGTGAGCATAGGTGTGTGCTGTGTGTACTCTAAGGGCTATTTCTTGAACAGGCTAGGATCTAGAAGAAGTGATGGGCAAAGGCCAGTGGTGTGAGGCCACAACCCCAGCCCCAGCGGACTGGAGATCCTGGGAGAAGTAAAGTCCCCAAGGACTCTGCTGGCTGGGCTGTCTGTCGCTTCATCCACCCACCCCACCTAGGACAGCAGGGTGTCAGCAGAAGGTTCCCACCTTGGTTTCCATGACCAAGCCCCAGAAGGTCTTTCTCTGTCCCAACCTTGTGACAGCATCACAGTCTTCACATTGAGGACACAGAGTTAGGATGAATGGGAAATGCTGGGCCACACCCTGGTGCCAACCAAGGCCACCAAGCCAGGGACTTCTTTTCTCCCGACAAGCCTCCCTCTGCCATAAAACAAAGTCACGGCTGCCCAGCTTCTGCCCTTGGAAATGAATCATTGAAGATCCCCCTCTCATTCCAGAACCTCTCAAACCGCCTCGTGATCTGTGCGCATGTCTCCCCAGGTAGAATTTAAGGCAGCTGCAAAATGCCTCGATATTTTCAGAGGCCTTATTGTACTTAAACTCGTTAGAGAGGCCATGGAGTTAATTAGTATATAGATTTTTCCATAGAAAGCTAATTTTCAGAATGATTTGCAGCCACTGGGTCTGTAGCAGACTGCAATCTATTTTCTTCTCAACTTTTTTTTTTTCCCGGAGAAAAGCCTAAATTGTGGGGACCAGATGACTTCCATACCTCTGTCCCAGCCCACCTTCACAGGGACCCAGAGCCCCCAAAGCCTGGCTGCTTCCCCACAATCCTGTCCAACTCCCCAGTTCGAAGCCTGTCATCTCTGTTCATCATAGACGCCAGCGCTGGCTGATGGAGCCAGGGCTGAGCAAGGGGTGCAGAGCAGGTAGGCCAAGGGTTCTTGCCATGGAGCAAAGTACTAGGGTTAAGTGCATGAACCTGGGGTCAGAAAGACCTCGGGACAACCCAGGCTCTGACCTTCCAGCAAGTTATTTCACCTCTCTGTACTTCATCTCCTTCATCTGTAAAATGAGGAGAGGGCTCACTACATCATAAAGAATATCATCAGAATCATTATTAACATTGATTTTTTAAGGCAACATTTATTGGTGCTTCTGGTGTTCTAAGCCCTGTGCTAAAAGTACTTTATATCATCTCATTAAATTCTGATTACCTCTTTATTTCATGGGAAGAAACGCAGGCCCAGAGAGGTTATGCACCTTGCCCAAGGTTACACAGCTAATCTGGGAGACAACAGGTTTCTGAATGCACGTCTGCCTGATTCCAGAGATAAAAAGAGATGAAGTGACTCATGGAAAGTGGGAGTTGCTATGATGATGAAGAAGAATACAGCTACTCCTATTACTTTTTTTTTTTCTTTTTAGGGCTGCACCCATGGCATGTGGAGGTTCCCAGGCTAGGGGTCCAATCAGAGCCATAGCTGCTGGCCTTTAGGCCACAGCCACAGCAACATGAGATCTGAGCTGAGTCTGCGACACACCACAGCTCACATCAATGCTGGATCCTTAACCCACTGAGCGAGGCCAGGGATCGAACCCACACTGCATGGTTCCTAGTCAGATTCTTTTCTGCTGCGCCACGACAGGCACTCCATATTCCTATTACTTTTTTCCCCAGGATCCTGAGCCCTCCCTTACCCTTCACAGCAATGAGATTCTGCGTCCTGCAGAAAAGTAAGAGAATCAGATTCTTGGAGCCAGAAAGTCCCTTAGAAGTTGTGGAGTCATCCCTCTCCCGTTGGACAGGTGCGGGAGTTGAGGCACAGAGAGGTTAACAGAGCCACCAAAGTCACCCACGGAGAGCACGAGACTGCTGCTGATGGTGCCCACTGACGCTCTTCATCCGCACAGAGCCTGCTGCTCTGCCACACCAGGACTCGGGGCCCCTCAGAGCGCCTCTCAAATTGCAAAGCCAGGGGATGAGCTGACGCCTGACAGCCGGGTGATGGTTTGGATGGTTTCTGAAGCCCTCTGCTGAGTGAAGGCAATATTAGTCATCAGAGATCCACGTGCGCCTGAGAATCCTTGTCAGAAAATGTGATGACTTAGTGGACTGAAAATGTATTTCCCTGCCTTATCACACATCTGGAGTTCCAGCAGAGCAGCCCCTGGGCAGGGGAGGCAGTCAGCCTCAGGAATTTGCACAGATATTGGTGTTTATCAGAAGGAGCCCAAATGGAGGCTGAGCCGGGAGGGTGACGGGGAGTAATAGCTTGAGAACATGCCGATGGTGATAAGGAAACAGTATCTGCTCATTACCCCAGAGACCTCTCCCACCACCTCAAATCTGCAGTCCTGCCTGCCCCCCACTTTAGGAGTTGATTCCATTTGCTCTTCAATGACCAGTAGTGAAGGTAGGGAAAGTATTGGCTTCTTTGGGGAGAAGCCAGAAGCTTTTCCCAGAACTGGGCTTCCATCCCATTTCCATTTAGCAAATATTGACTGAGCACCCAAGAGCCAGGTCCTGGGATGGGTGAGTTCCCGAGATGTGCCAAGTTCCATGAGTGCATCCTTGGAGCCACGACTTAAGATGGGGTATCGCCCACATACACTGGGACCCCTGCTAGGTAGGCACCTACTGTGTGTGGGACCCCAGAGTGGTGTCCCTGCCCCCATGTGGAGTGGGCACCTCCAAACCTGCCATTAGTGCTGAGTGCTGGTATGTAAAACTCCATTGGGGGTGTTTCTGCCCTGAAGGCATTTGCAGGACCCAGCAGCCAAACTGCCCTCTGAGCCATCTTTTACCTGTTGGCTTACAAAGTCCTATTGGAACATAGTCCTGAGAAATTCATTCTGCATGTGGCCCTCAGCTTCCTGAGAAAGTCACCTTTGAGGGGGACCTGGAAGGATGAGCTGGCGTTTGCCAGGTAGACAATGAGGCCAGAGCATTCTAGGAGAGGGAGCAGCTTGAAGAAAGGCTGAGAAGAGGAACAGTCCATGGCATGCGTGGAGAGTGGTGAGCTGGCCAGTGGTAGGGAGAGAGGGGGCATGGGTGAGGGGACTGCAGGAGATGATGCTGCAACGGAAGGCCAAGGCCACCTCATGAGGGCTCGTCCACACTCTAAGTGTTATGCGCTGACGAGGAAGCTTAGGGGGGAGGTCCTGGGGACCCCAACCACACTTCCACCAGATGAGTTTCACCTTTATTTAGTGCCTATCTTTGGCATCTGTGTAAGAGCACACTTGAAAACAGGATGTGGCAGCTAAAATAGAAGGGAAGGAAGGATGGGACAAAGGGATGGAGGGGAGGGGATAGGTGGAAAAGATAAGCAGTGTTAAGTTCAAATTCCAAAATACGTAAAGATGAGGAATCTTAGGCCCTGAGAGGTTAATTGAGCCAAACAGGGTCACACGGGGAATTCAGGGCCAAGCCAGGGATAGAACCTAGATCTACCATCTTCCAGTTACTGCCGTCTTCCAGTTACCCAGCACTGGCCTTGAACCTGGCCATGAGTAGAGCCCAAGACAAGCTTCTGCTGACCATGGATGCCCACAACCTTCAAGGATGCAACAATGGCCACCTCACCCAAGTCCAAGGAAGCACTAAGCCAATGGACAGAAGGCTCCCACTTACAATAGTCTTGCCATGAAAGTCTCTTTCGCCTTTGTCTGGACTTTGCTCTGCTCTCAGGCAGGCCTGATGGAGATCACAGGCTGAGTTTTCCTGGGGTCTCAAGTAGTCATTTCCAGCTACTCCGTCATTTTCAGGTGAGGAATCTGAGACCCAGAGGGGAGAGCTATCCTATCCAAGGTTCCGCTGTGGCCAGTGCAGAACCAAGGCTAGTCCCCTGGTCTATGTGCCTGCCCCCAGGCTTCCTCCCTGCACCTGCCTTCATCAAGCCCTGGGACAAGTGCTAGTGATCATGACAGTGACTATGGCTCACCCTTGCTGCACAGCACAGCTCCACTGAACCCTTGTGTAAGTACCTGCTAGGTACAAATCAGGCCTGAACCAGACACATGAGCATTTGGGGCAAGTCAGAATTTTTTGCCTTTTTCTTTTTTTATTGATTTTATTTTTATTTTGCCTTTTTAGGGCCACACCTGTGGCATATGGAAGTTCCCAGACTAGGGGTGGAATCAGAACTGTAGCTGCCAGTCACAGCCACAGCCACAGCAACACCAGATCTGCGACCTACACCACAGCTCATGGCAATGAAGGATCCCCGACCCCCTGAGTGAGGTCAGGGATCGAACCTGCATCCTCATGGATACTTGTCAGGTTCATTGTCACTGAGCCACCACCAGAACTTTTTTATTTTATTTTATTTTATTTTTTATTTTATTGGTGTATAGTCAATTTACAATGTGTGATTATTTCTGCTGTACAACAAAGTGATTCAGTTATGCATGTACAGGTATCCATTCTCCTTCCGATTCTTTCCCCACATAGATTATCACAGAATATTGCATCGAATTTTCTGTGCTATACAGCAGGTCCCTATTGGCTGACCATTCTATATACCTCAGTGTGCATATGCCAATCCCAAACCCCCAGTCCATCCCTCCCACCTGTCCCCTGGGTAACCATAGTTTTTCAGAGTCTGTGTGTGTGTTTCTGTTTTGCAAATAAGTTCATTTGTATCCTTTGCAAGTTAGAATTTGACCCCCTCTCCATCTGATAGACTTGAAGGATTCGTTCAGCATTTATCTGGGGGAGAAAATAAGGCAGATACCTGGCCTCTTCCACTTTGTGCCATCTCTTTCCTGGTCCCAGCAAGTCCACTCGGCCCCAACCTTGCATACCTCCACCTAGCAAAGCAAAAGCCCTGCATTCGACTGACCCACTCTCCTTAGAAGGCAGTTTAAAAGTCACCTATTTTTCCTTTGGTCTGGGAGTGCAGGCGGGAATGTGTACAAGGAGACATCTTACCCCTGCCCGAAGCACTGGTCAGCCATATCCTGAGACAAGTGTCCTTCCTGAGACCAGTCCCAGCAAATATAGCTATCTGCATTTTACTATATCTCCAGTGTTCTGGGTGCCCCTGCCTTGGCCAGTAGGAACTACCATGGCAAGGTTGAGTGACCCCTGACCTCAGGAATGAACATTTATTGAGCACCTACTATGTGCCAGGCACTGGTCAGCAGCTTTCCCATCAGTTCTCTCTTCAAACTCTCACAACAGCCCCAAGGTGTAGTGTTGTCACCTTCATTTCACAGATGAAGAAACCAAGGCTCAGAAAGATGCCATCACTTGCCTGAGGTCTCACAGTTCAGGACCTGGGTTCACTCCCAGTCCTGCCATTTCTCAGCAGAGGGTGGATTCCTTTCTTCCTCCCACTTCCAAATGTGCTCTGTGGGTATAGACCTGGCTTTGAATCCCTGGTTATTTAGAAAACCCATCCCTTCTTCCAAGGTCACTTGAAAACCCTGGGATGGGGGTGCAGCCCTTGCAAGCACAGCTTATGCCTGCTTTCTGGAAGCCTCTGCCCTACAAGCCTCAGCTCCCGGCATAACAGAGCCCCTCCATTCCAGAGAGTAGCTCCCTCACTCCCTCACTGCTATTTAGCCATTCCCCCCAAGGGTTAAAAAATGGGAACCAAATAATTTATTTCAAGATCTTCAAAAACAAATTCAAATTTTTTTTAATTATGTCAAATTAAGGCCATTAAAAGTTAAGCTGTGTACCGAGAGCATTTTGCTGGGAAAGGTGCTGTAACATCATTATTTCTCCCCAAAACGCACTTACTGTACATTTCTCAAAGCCATCAGCCTTGATTGAAGGCTAATGAAAAAGCTGTCCTGCGTCAGTTTATTCCTTGTATCCATTAAGAATAATTACGGCTGAACAATTTTTGATGCCTGTAACCTTCGAAAGCGTTGCTAATGGCATTATAAATTGCTCCTTGTCCAATGACTACAGCGAGATGCTTAATTCAAAGGCGCTCTGTCAACAGGACTGATTTGTGTGGCTAATGAGTGCGTTTAAAACAACAGCCTCGGCTCATGCATCCGAATGTCAATAAGAGGACGAGGTTCAATAAGGAGGCTTGTCCGTAATAATTAGCAGGGACAAGCGCTGTGGATCAAGCCCATTGCGGCTTTCACAGCCCTGTTCTCAAGACGCCACCAGCATCCCCACGGCCTGGACACAACTCTTCACTCCTGGGTTGAGCTTGGACCCAGAACCCAGAAGACCAGGGCAGAGAAGGAGGTGTTGACCAGAAAGAATGTTCAAGGCAGTGATACCTAGAAGACCAGCTACCATGTACCAAGCACTTATCAATCCTGTACACATGTATTGAGCACCTTCTGTGTGCAGGTGCTGAGGGATACACGGGTAAATAGGACAAACACTGACCCTGGCCTGCCTGAGGTTACCAGCTGGTGGACCCAGCCGACCATGAACTAAGCCATAACCAGCGAGGTTGTAGGAGTTGCAGCGAGGGAGGCAAAGGATGCAGTGAGAACAGTAAGCCGGGTGCCAGAACCAGCCTGGATCCGGGTGTGGGGGAGGTGCTATTTAAAATGAGACTGAAGGATCACTAGAGTAAGTCAGGCAAGGAGGGAGAGCATCCTGCTACCAGAGGAAACAATCCCTTGGGAGGAAAAGTCACAATGAAAAAACTATAGGAAGCCGCACCTGCTAGCGAGATGGGAGGTCAAAGAGCAAGCTCTGCAGAAGCCCAGAGAGCAAGGGCTGGGGGACATGGGATGTGGGTGGGGAGGGACCAGAGAGATGGAAGCATTTTAATGTACATGTTCTCCCCAGAACACCCTCTCATTTCCCAGTCCTTAAAAGGTTCAGTGCCAACACCATCTCCCCCAGGAAGTCTGCTCTGATTTCTTCTTATTTTCTTGTCAAGCTACAGCCTTCAGCCAGCATCCAGGCTGTACTTGTTAGCAACTCCTGCATATCATATAGACTCTCATCTCCTTAGGAATAAAGACAGAGTGTCTTCATTCTTTCTTGCCCCAAAGGGCCAACCACAAATTTTTATCAATAGATGACTCTCAGTCAGGGCTTGTTAGCTGCTCAGTTTAGTTTTTCCTGGTATTACCACCTCTCCTGCTATTCCCACGGTTATCTTTTATTGCACAAACATTAATTGGAAATTAGGATGGGGTGAGGAGGGGGAGGAGGAGAGAAGATGCCAGAGCTGGAGAACTTGGAGGATTGGGGGAAGTACTCAGAGATGAGACGGAGGTGAGGGGGGCTGGGCTCCAAGGTCAGTGTGAGGGAGGAGGAGAGGTGAGGCCCCAGAGGTCCAGCGAAGGCATTTGGCTTTTACTATGCAACTGAAGGAAAGCCAACATGTAGCTTTAAGCTGGAGGGTGACATAGGCAGACAAGGAATATACGGAGACACCTCCGCAAGACATGAGGAATGCATTGGAAAGAAGATGATCACAGGGAGAGAAAGTGGCCAAGGGCTCAGAACCCAGCTGCCTCAGTTCAAATCCCAGCCCTGCCACTTACAACCTGTGAGATTTCGAGCAAGAGTTACTTACTCCCTGTAGCCTCAGTTTCCTCCCATGTAAAATGGGAGTAATAACCAAGCCCACCTTATGGGGTCGTGGTGAGGATTAAATGAGAAAATGTGTCTACAGTGTTTTGCAATATCCCTGGCACTTAATTAGTCCTGTTATTGCTATAGTTGTGGCATATCAGGCATCTTAAAAAAAAAATACAGATCCTCATGTTATCAAATAAGGAAACAAATATGCAAAAAAGGTGAAATAACTGGCACACTTAGCTAATATGAAGTATGAGGGGTTGGATCCCAAATCAGCTCAGTTTCTTCTACCCCTGCTGCCTCCCTGGCACAGTGGCAGCAGCCAGGGGTATGCATCTGTGTGTGTGTGCACGCGCATGTGTGTGCAAGGATGTGTGTCTGCAGGTAGCAGGGTGCAGCCACGCACCGTATGGCTGTCAGGTGTGGGGCTTTGTCCTGGGACAGCCCTGGGCCTGCCAAGAAGGCTCCAGGTGTTTGCCTGTAGGAGCCGAGGGGAGCAGACGCAGTGGGGGCCGCGCCCCCGCCCACCGGCTCACGGAGCCTCCCGGGGCTCTGCAGGTGCGGAGGCAGCGGGCAGGTTTCAGAGGACAGGCTGTCATGATCTGTCTCCCCACTTCTAATGACAAGCCTCAGATTTCTATCTCAGCAGAGAGGTGCTAGGAAAATCCCGGGAGGAAGTGATAAACGGGATGTTTGTTCCAATCCATCTCCAAAGAGATATTTCGTTCAGAAAGCCCTCCGCTTCTCCTCCTGCCAAGAGATAATGAGGAAGCCAATGCAATGCTGAAATCCATGCTTGTCTTCCGTTTTCTCTAGGATGGCGGGTCTGTTCTCTGCCTCGGTGAATGAGGACAATTTTGAGTCATCGTCTTAGTGGACTTCTGCAGCATCCGACGCTTCTAACCTTAAAACCTCCTCTTCCTCTGCTTCCGTAGCAACTCTTCTGAGTTTCCTCCAAGATCTCTGATCAATCCTCTTGGTTTCCCAGACAGGGATCTTCTTTCCTCTGCCTTCTCTTAACTTCCACGTTCCTTTCACCTCCATCCTGTGTTCTCTTCTAACTCCACACCTTCCTTGGGTACATCCTTCTGTGCCCCTTCATGTGTCACCTAAAGGCCACTGGTCTTCCAATCTCTCCCTCCAGCCCAAGCTCATCTAACCTAGAAGAGTCAACCACGCTTTGAACACCTTTGTTCGTAGGATTTACAAGTAACACGTAGTCAACATGTCCAAAGCCAATGTCACCATCGTCGTCCTTCCCAACTACCTCTCTTCTTGTGTCCTCCACCTCATTAAAGGGTACCACCATCCATCCAATCAGCCAAGCAAAAAATCAGGATGCAAAAAGTCTGGCTTTAAATCTAGGCTCTGCCACTTACCAGCTGTGTGACTTTTGCAAGTTACTTAACTTCTCTGAGCCTCAGCTTCCTCAACTGCAAAATGGGGATGATAATGGCCCCCACCTCATGAGTTTTTGTGAACCATAAGTAAGTTAATACATGTAAAGTTAGAAGAGCAATCTCCATATCCAATTAGGAACTACTTGGATCAGTTCTACCCCCCTAAATGTTTCCTAAGTCTTCATTTCTTCCACCATATTGTCAACACTTCTAAGTTCAGGACTCACTTAAAAAATCACCTAACTCGGAGTTCCTGTCCTGGTGCAGCGGAAACAAATCCAACTAGGAACCATGAGGTTGTAGGTTCGATCCCTGGCCTCGCTCAGTGGGTTAAGGATCTGGTGTTGCTGTGACCTGTGGTGTAGGTCGCAGACACGGCTCAGATCTGATGTTGCCGTGACTGGCGCAGGCCAGCGGCAGCACCTCTAATTAGACCCCTAGCCTGGGAACCTCCATGTGCCGCAGGTGCGGCCCTAAAAAGACAAAAAGACCAAAAAAAAAAATCACCTAACTCTTCTGCCTCCCATGGATCTCACCCTGCTTCATTATTCAACTAGAGCAGGTCTACAGGATGAATGATGTCATAACCCCTTCATGGCTCCTCATTGCCATGGCGACAAAGTCCAAATTTCTTACCTTGGTTTTGTCAAACAAGGCCCTTTTGCCTGCTGCCTACTTACCCAGCCTCTTCTATTACAACCCTCTCTAAGCTCTGGGCTTGAGTCACCTCACTTGCTCTTTTCCAAAAAGTAGGGCCACTGGGCCCTGGCCAGGCAATTTCTATTACCCCACCCATTGCCTCTGAATCACTGAGGTTCATCCCTCCAGTCTGGGCAGAGGCATCAGCCCTCTGGGAGGCCTCCTATGGGAGATGCTGGGGTGCATCACCCAGAACCCCTCTCAGGACTGAGGCACTCATTCCCCAGTTACTGGGTGCAGGAGCACAGGCTGCACCCTCGGGTGATATCCCTCCCTGGGTATCCCACAGCCAGTGACTGGTCAATGTGAGGCATAGAGGGCCAGCTCCCTTGCCTAACACTGGACGACTCCAGCCTTTCCAGCCCTGGGGATCCCTGTGGGATTGGCTGAGGCCTCTGGTACCATGCTTTGCCCTTAGACCTCTCCCTCTGCCAGGCCTGCTTCTCCCCCTTCCTTATAGGTGTGGTTCCCGAGAACACTCCCCTGGAAACTTGCCCCGCCCAAACCTCCAACTCCAAGTCTGTCTCCAGAGACCCTGGCCCACGATGCCTCTTAGAATGCGCCTGCATCCTAGGTTGGGTTAGATCCCCTTTCTTGGAGCCCAAAGCCCCTCTCCTCCCCTCCGCCAAAGTTCCCACAGGGGAGATGAAGCTCTGTGTCTTTGCCCATCCCCCACTAAGTGGAAGTTTCCTGAAAAGGATCACACTTACTCATCTCTATCTCTCCAGCATCTGGCTTGGTGCCTGCAGTGGTCCCCTGATACACAGACCTAGAGGTTTTTATGTAGCTGTATCAATCAGGGGTTTTGATGGGCCTTATACACATCATGGGGCATTCCACACTGTTATAACCAAATAATGGATAAGATAGACATCCCAGAGCTTCATTCCATCTCTGAGCCTGAAGGATGGAGGAGGCTTGGGGATAAGAGATGGGAGAAACCAGTGCAGGAAATGAGGGAAGAGAAGGGGTTTAGTGGGCAATGGCCACTAGCCACAGGAATAGAAAATCCACCTTTCACTGGGAGTGCCCATTGTGGCTCCGAGGGTTATGAGCCCTACTAGTATGCATGAGGACATAGGTTCAATCCCTGGCCTCGCTCAGTGGGTTAAGGATGGGGTGCTACTGCGGCTGTGGTGTAGGCCGGCAGCTGTAACTCCAATTCGATCCCTAGCCTGGGAACTTCCATATGCTGCAGGGTGCGGCCCTAGAAAGAAAAATAAATAAATAAAGTCGAAAGATCAATGATCAGGATGACGTTGAAGTTTTGATTTTTCATTCGCAAGTGTGCACTTCTTAATTCATAAAGCATGTGGGGGTGCCAGGAGAGTGAGGTGTGTGTGTATACACACACGTGGGCATGCACACGTGAGCACGGGCGGCTAGATGCACCTTGGCTGTGACGCCTAGATCTTGAGTTCCCCAAGGGCAGGGGCCATGTCTTCTTTCCTGTCCCCCGCACAGAGCCTGGCACATGACTGATGTTCAATAATTACTTGTTGAGTGAAAGAAAGTGAAGACAGTCGGTCAATACGAAAGAGCTGATGTAGCAACCTTCCCCTGGACAGCGTCTTGATGGGCCGTGACCTTCTGTCAGTTACCAGCAGTGGGGTTGGGGCAGGGGAAAGAAAGGGCCTGAATTGCTAATGCAACGATTCTGCAAAGTACAGGAACGGTTTCCCAGGGTTGTCACTGCTGCCCCCCCCCGACCCTATCGGAGGTTGGTATCCTCTCAAACTCCCCCACTCACCACACACACACACACACACACATGCACACATATATACATTCACACATACACATACATGCATGCACATATGCAAATACACACATACACACAGAGACACACATAGACATACACACAAATGCATATGTGCACACATGCACACACATACACATCTACACACATACACACATGCACACACATGCACACAGAGCCACTCCTCTGAGGGCCTGATCCACCTCTGACCTTCCTGATGCCATTGTCTACAGGCTCTATGTCACTCCCCCTCACTCTCCAAGGACCTTAGGACTTGGATCTGGGTCTACATCCAAAGTTATTCGATAAGGGAACTATCGAACCCGAGGACTTTCAGGGCTGTAATTGTGCTAGATCGGAAAATGGCCACACTTCTTTCCAGCTCCTCCCAGCAAGGGGAGGACTTCATTTCTCTACTCTTGACTCGGGGCAAGCCTCATGAATCACTTTGGCTCATAGGAGGCAGAAGAGGTGATGCTGCACTTGTTCTCCGTCTGGGCCGGGGCTGGGGGAGGAAAGACACAATGTCTGGCCACCCCCAACGCCTTGGCCAAGAGCCCGTCAAGCCCCAGACAGGTGAGTGGGGTCAGCTCAGACCAGCCACTGCCAGGCAGCGTGCCGCTAACTTAGGACATGTGAGGAAGACCAGCCAAGACCAACCAAGACCAGCAGAACCTCCCAGCTGACTCCAGACTCGGGGAATAATAAACCATTGTTGTTTTAAGCCACCAGGTCTGTGAGTGGTTGGTTACACTTTAGTGACCCCCCACCCTGCACCTCAGCCTCTGTTCCGTGACCCTTGCACTGCCACTACCCAGAACGACAGGCCTCCAAAGCGGGCACTTCTGCCCACCTACTCACTGACCTGAGCCCCTCCCCTTCTCACTGTCACCACACCTGTTCTTTGGTTTCTTCCCCTCTAATATCTCCCCACCTGCCCTTCCTGCCTCCTTTACCTTCCCAACCCCAGCAAGAGCCTCTGGTCTATTCCTTTATCCACCCTTTTGCCAAAGCCTTCGATTCCTTTGGTGTTTGTTCTTCTATCGCAGCCTCAGTGAAATCTCCACTTTGGGGTCAGTCCGACTGGCCATCTTCTAAGCGTCAGCACTAGGCTGCCCAACACTGATGCAGGAAATTGTCCAGCCTCCCGGGCAGCCCTCGTGGTCATGGTCATGACATGGCCAGTGGGCCTCCAGCATTTGCCAGATTGGCTCTCTGCACACAACCCTCAGAGATCTGTCCAAGCCTTCACACTTCCTCCTCCCCACACATGCCCACTTCACCAAGAAACGGGGCCACCAGCATCCTGCAGCCACCTGTAAACTTGCCTGCCTCCCATGCTTCTCTTCCTCTGGCTTTGCACCATCAGAAAGCCTCCCCCTTCCTCCCTGATGTTACTCCAGGACAGTCAGTGTGACAAGTGTCAAGCGTGCGGAGTACAGATTCCAGTGTCAGCCGGTCTGGGTGGATAGAAAGTTCTCTGTCCACGTGGCCTGGCTCTGCAATGACCAATGGCTGGAAGGGCTACGAGCTGAAGGACCACCCCTCTTCCCACTGAGCATCTCCTGTCTCTCCCTCTTCCTCTGCTCTGTTTCTCTAGGTAAATGTGTCTGCCCTCAGCTTCTCAGTCTCTGTGTGTGTGTGTCTGTGTGTGTATGTTTCTCTCTCCCTCTCCCTCTCCACACATACTCTCTCTCTCTCTCTCTCTCTGTTGAGTGGAGCCAGGAGAGTGAAGAGAGATGAGTTTGGAGAGGTGGACAAGGACCCATTCGGGGCCTAGCATGTCTCGATATGGATTAATCCTGAGGGCAGTGGGAGCCTTGAAGGATTTTAAGCCAGGGAAGGACATAGTCCAATTTGCATTTTAGATAAATTGCTGTGAGAGCAGAGTAGAGAATGGGGCGAGACTGGAGACAAAGGGACAGGCTTGGGGCTGTTACAGGGATCCCAGCAAGAGATGACAGAGAGTGAGGCAGGGGGGCAGAGAGAGTGGGCAGGTTGGGGGGATGCCGGGGAAGGGGAGAGAGAGCAGAGATGGAGAGACGGGGAGAGATGCATAAGAAGGGACAGAAAGAAGAGAGAAAAATGTACAGAGAACGAGAGAGGGCCCACAGGGGACAGAGAACAGAGAGAAAAACAAAAACAGACAAATGGGAGTTCCCGTCGTGGCTCAGTGGAAATGAATCTGACTAGGAACCGTGAGGTTGTGGGTTCGATCCCTGGCCCCTCTCAGTGGGTTAAGGATCCGGCATTGCTGTGAGCTGTGGTATAGGTCCCAGATGCGGCTCGGATCTGGTGTTGCTGTGGCTGTGGCATTGGCCGGCAGCAACAGCTCGGATTCGACCCCTAGCCTGGGAACTTTCATATGCCATGGGTGTGGCCCTAAAAAGACAAAGACCAAAAAAAAAATAAAATAAAATAAACAGACAAATGGAGAGAGGGAGAGAAAGACAGAACTCTATCCCCGTGAGGAACATGTCCCAGAGGAAGCCAACAGGAAGCGTGGAGGGCAAGACTGCAGGACGGTTGGCCCTCCCCCTCGCGGGATCCTCAGTGCCAGCCCTCAGGTGCCCAGCCCGAGGGAGAGAGGGAGGCGGGGGGTGGAAGGTGGGAGAGAAGAGAAGAGCTGCGGAGAGGGATGGGGTGCACACGAGGTGGGGGGTGGGGGGAGGGCCAGGAAGCCCAGTGGCCACAGGCTCAGCCCAGCCCCTTAGCCCACACCTGCCACTCCAGCCTTTCCCTGTCTGGCGACAGATTCATAACCAGGAGCATATTGGAGTTTATCAAGCAGAGGAGCCAGGCAGAGTTGGATATTTCTCATTTGGGTTGTCCCCAGAGACTTGGAGTCTCCATTAGTGAACTGGAGAAAATTATGGGGGATTGATTTCCTTCCTGGGAAAGGGGTGGGAGAAAAAGCTGAAGGAGAGAGATGCTCGCCTCGGAGAACAGCGCAAAAATTCAGCTGGAATCAGGCTGCCCAGTTCTAGAGAGGAAGCCATCCATCCAGCTGGGGCCAATGACAAGGACCCCTTCCTGCATTCCCATACACCCTCACCAGCAAGGCTTGGCCTCCTCGGCTCTCCTCCCTCCGAAGAGAGGAGAGAGACACCAGTCCCAGCTCTCACCGACTCTCTGCTCCTCAGAGAAGCCACAGAGGCCAGGCCCTCCTCCAGGGCTGCAGTAAAGCTGTACCTGAGGTCAGGCCAGGTCTGCAGGCTCACTCTGCCTTCCACTTACTGGGTGACCACAGGCAAGTCCCTTGGCTTCCCCCTGCATTGAATTTTCTTCATCTCTAAGAGAAAGATAAAACTTCACAATTGGACCCGGAAGTACCACACACCAAATGCCTCTGCTGAAGTCGTCTTTGTGGAAAAGTCCCTGTAACTGTTAGGCGACCATTGACTGAAACTGCCCACCTTGGCCAGGTATAATAAAAGCCTCCTGCATGAGCTGTCTCACAACAGGGGGCCCCCTCTAAGGAACACGGTGCTGCCCTGGAAACTAACCAGGAGGATTGGGGAGGAGCCAATAGAAGGGACGATTCATACAACCTCCCAGGATCCTTGGCTCTGGAATCCATCTTGGCAGATAGGTGCCCGCGCCATAAGAAAGACCCTGGGCCAGACCAAGTACAGGCTGAGCAAGATGATTGGCCAGAGACAACTCAGAAATTAACCCCAATCCCATAAAACCGGAGACTGCGAGCCACATGGCAGAATGGTTCTCCCGGGTTCCCTCCCGCTGCTGCTCTTCGCCCAGGCGCCCCTTCCCAATAAAGTCTTTGCTTTGTCAGCACGTGTGTCTCCTCAGACAATCCTTTCTGAGTGTTAGACGAGAGCCCCTTCTCAGGCCCTGGAAGGGGTCCCCCTTCCTGCAACATAACTGAAGGGTGGAGGGCACATGTGATGTGTCCAGGACATAACAGGGCCCGTCCTCCAGCAGTGTGGCCACCTCATCCCCTGAAATGCACACCCAGGCTATCGGACCTCGCCCTGGCCCCTGGGTCTCGTCTCCACTTGTTTTCTGTGTGTGTGTGTGTGTGTGTGTGTGTGTGTGTGTGTGTCTTGTCTTTCTGCACAGCTAGATAGATAGAGGGTCGAGGCTCAGGGAGAAAGCCCAGAGACTGGGGAGCAGATGTACATTCAAGCTGCCTCTCAAAGAGCAGCGCAAGTCAGCAGCCTTCTGCCAGGCCCGTGCCGGGGCTGGAGTCTGGAAACTGATGGCAGCGGGGTTTGGGGACACTCCCCAGAAGAAACCAAGTGACAGACACCTGCCTGGGAAGAACCTGGACCATTTCACAGAGAAGGGTGAGACTTGAGAACATCCACTTGGAGGAGCATTTAACTGAGGGCCTCTGGACAGACTCCCAAGAGCAACAGCAGCCAAGAAAGCAGACCAGGCTGGTGATTGGAGGTCCTCGCTCAGCTGGGAGGCCAGGCGGCTCATGGCACCCCCCTCACCAGGTTCTCAACAACAAAAGGAACCCACGGGCCACGTTTGTGCCTAGTGGGCAGGCGCAGAAGGCCTGAGCCCCCAAGTGTGAGGAGGAGCACTGGATTCTGTCCATAAACATCTCAATAGCGTGATTAACTGAGCATCGCAAATTGTAACCCTTTCCTTTAATGCACTTTCCCTGAATTACCGCGAGGAGCCGGCGGCCGAGGAGCCCGTACAAATTGCTGGAATGGGCAGTTAAGCGAGGAGGTCGGAGGTTAAATGAACACGGTTGTTTATGAAGACACAGCCCGAATCCATTTGCATTTTAATATTCTCTCAGTGAGACGGAAAGCCACTTTTGAGGACAGCTTGTTTGGAAATCCCATTAACGGGTTATTTATGGGGCTCGTGGCTGCGTGACCCTTGCCCTTGTTTTGTTAAACATGAACCAGACATGAATCAGACGGGCAGCGGACTAGCTGCTATTGTTTCCCGTAGCACGAAATGTCATCCGATTCAATTATTCTGAGGCTGACACTTTCTGAATTATCACCCTCATAATGCTCAATTTTCCCTTTTTTCCCCTTTGGTCAACCTGATTATTTCTGTCTTTGTAGAAAGCTGACTCTCGGAGCAGCCCTTTTCCCTGCCATCAGCTGTCAAGGGGGCAGGGGATGCCTTCGTCCAGGGCTGGACAAGGCCCCGAGAGGCTGCCAGCCCGAGAGATGGACCATTCAGGTGGCCCTCGGAAGGAACCTGCCCACCCTGGACAGCGGGTGGCCCCTGCACCCTACCTTCAGGTCTAGGGACCAGCTCTGGTACCCTGCATTTCCTTGAGAACTGAATTCTTGGGCTCTGTCACCCAGGTCTCTGAAAAACCTTTTGGATCCACATTAAAATTAGTTTCTTTGGAGTTCTTGTCGTGGCTCAGCCAAAACGAATCCAACTGGTATCCTTGAGGACTAAGGTTCGAGGCCTGCCCTCGCTCAGTGGGTTAAGGATCTGGCATTGCCAAGAGCTGTGGTATAGATCGCAGACGTGGTTTGGATCCCTCATTGCTGTGGCTGTGGTGTAGGCCAGCAGCTGTAGCTCCGATTCGACCCCTAGCCTGGAAACCTCCATATGTCACAGGTGTGGCCCTAAAAAGACAAAAGACAAAAGACAAAAAGAAAGTTTCTTTGAAAAAAAAAAATGAGCTAGACACATCGTAAAAAGTGGGGGGAGGGCAGAGAAGCCAAGGAATATTCTGGCACTCAGGGTTTCTTGGGGAAAATTTCAGTGGATTAAAAAGGCAGAGAATTCTTTAAACCTGTGCCATATGATGGGGACACAGAGCATCAGAAAAGTAGGGAAATGCCTGGTCCCGTGGAGATGAATTCATCAGGTCTCTGACGGATTCGCCTTAAATGGATATCATTTTAAAAATTAAAGGGGGGAGTTCCTGCTGTGGCTCAGTGGGTTAAGGAGCCAGCATTGTCTCTGAGGTGGTTTGGGTTTTACCACCAGCCCGGCACAGTGGGTTAAGGAGCCGGCATTGCTGCAGCTCTGGTGTAGGTCACAGCCGCGGCTCAGATTCGATCCCTGGCCTGGGAAGTTCCATATGCCACAGGTGCAACAGAAAAAAGAAAAAAAAAAATGTTTTAAAATAAAAAGGAATCCTGGTGTGCTGGTTCCCAAGGTTAGGCCTGCATAGAGCTCCCTTAGTGGCTCAGCAGAAACGAGCCCGACTAGTATCCATGAGGATGCAGGTTCGATGCCTGGCCTCGTTCAGTGGGTTAAGGATCCAGTAAGCTGTGATATAAGTGGCAGACGAGGCTCAGATCCCTCTTTGCTGTGGCTGCGGTGTAGGCTGGCAGCTGTAACTCCAATTCAACCCCTTAGCCTGGGCACCTCCATATGCTGCAGGTGCAGCCCTAAAAAGACAAAAAAAAAAAATTAGGCCTGTGGTCCTGAGCCATCTCCCCCCATCATTTTGTGGACCCCCCACGGAGCACTCAAGAGCCAACAGGACCACTCCATAGGCCTGGAACCAGTGGAAGGAGGAAGGCTTCTCTCTGCTTCAGGAAGTCAAGAGCCTGTCCATCTGGCCAGAGCTCTACTTTCAGCCCCATGGAGCACAATCCAGCTCCACACAGTGAAGTTTCGAGGCCCAAGAGGCAGAGCTGGGTGCTGGAAAAGGTAAGGAAATGGGCACCCATCCCCCTCCCCCCATCTCAGCCATTATTTCAGAGCAAGGAAGGACCACTAAAGAAATCCCCAAACACGTGGGGACATTGTGACCCAGAGAAAGGGACAGAAAGAGCTCAAGTTTACAGTTCGCCAGGGAAAGAGATGAGACCAGAACACAGAGCTTATCTGCTTGACATGGTCCCTGGGGTGACAGGCAGCTGGCATGCCACCTGTCTTTCCTGCATAAATAAATTCCAGAGCCCAAGGAAGAGCCCTGAGTTGGGCTGGGAATAGCAATGCCAGGAGCAGGGCAGCAGAGGCCCGTGTCCTTTTCCCTTGACTCTCCGTGTCCCAGTGGACTTTTCTTGCTCCAGGGTTTTCTCTGGTCCCTGAAGCTCATTTTGATACCTTCAGGTAGAGGTCAGAAACACCCAGCAATTAAAACCACCCGGAGCCACCTTGAAGGGATGACTCTTGGAGTGGGGGATATACATACCCCAGCTGCCTCCCCTTCATTCTATGCTGCTCCCAGAGTTGCCCCCAGAGGCAGCTGCCTTGCCCTTGTGCCTTTCATATCCTCATCCTCACTCCTCCCCCTTCCCCTTGTCTCAGGATCCTCATCCTTGCCTCAGGATCCTCTTCTGAGGGATCTCAAAATAAGACACTGGAGTTCCTGTAGTGGCTTAATGGTTAACGAATCCGACTAGTATCCATGAGGATGTGGGTTTGATCCCTGGCCTCGATCAATGGGTTAAGGATCCAGTGTTGCTGTGAGCTGTGGTCACAGATGTGGCTCTGTTCCTGTGTTGCTGCGGCTGTGGCATAGGCTGGCAGCTGTAGCTCCGATTTGACCGCAAGCCTCGGAACCTCCATATGCCGCAGGTGCAGCCCTAAAAAAATATATATATAGTTGGCCTCAGGAGGGCTTCCTGCATGCCAGCCTCTTTCTGTGCATCTCCTTTCAAATGATCCACAAAATAGGTGCTAGTATTTCTCCATTTGCAGATGACAGGACTGAGGGTAGGAAGTGAAGCTCTTGTTCCAGGGTCACAGAGCTGTTTGGGGACAGGACTGGGATCTAATAGAAGGAGCAGGACCCCCAAACCTGGGCATCTAACCATCTTGCTAGACACTAAATGCAGGGTCCCCAGACTTGAAGGGGGTGGACCCTATTGCCTGGGGCCATCTGACCTCAGCAGTTAGACCACTCAAGGATGGACCCAACATGGGGGTCAACTCAGGCCCACTCACCCCTCCAGGCCCAGGTGCAGGAAAGCTTGTCAGAGCACCTGCATCTCCCGAGGGACTCTCTTCCCACCACTTTCTGCAAAAGCATTTCGACCAAGTTTAAAATAGATTTCTCCTTATGAATTGGCCGTCTGAGGAATTCTCCTCCAGTGGTTAATTCAATCTTAATAGAAGCTGATTTTTTTCTCCCAGAAGAAAAGGGAACAATACATCTTTAGAACGGGTTTATAAGTGTCATGATTTTTCTACTAATTTACCCTGCATTCTCCGCTTTAAAATGTGAAATTACCTCATTGTGTCTCTGAATATCCTCCGTGCTTGGGCCTGAAATTAAGCTCGCCATAGAGAAGCCTAAATGACCACAATTTGCTGTGTGAAATGCCCTGATTGCGAGCGCAATCCCCAGCAATCCAGCCCCAGCACGGCCCGGCTCCTCTCACTTACTGATTGGCCTTCCCCAGAGGCTCTGCCAGACACACCTGGGGCTACCTGCCGTGTGGGGGAGGGGATGAGGAGAAATTGTGCCCCCCACCCCACCCCCTGCCCCCAGCCACCTCCCAGAAACCAAAGAGCACAGGCTTCCTGCTCAGCCACCAAAACTTGTGTTGGGTAAACAGGGTGGCCCGCAGATCCCCAGGGCACGCCTCACCCGAATCTTAAATCCAGCACAAGTTTCTCAAACCATCGATGCCATCATGATGGCCCTTCATCCTCTCTGGCTTGCTCTGTGGGCCCCAGCTCCCAGCCTCTCATGAGAAGACTCAGTGGCACTGGGTACCAGGCCCCTGAGGGTACTAGCCCTTGGGCACTCTACCCAAGGGGGTCTGGAATCAGTCTCCCCAAGTTCAAATCCAAGCAGTACCACTTGCTGTCTGTGAAACACTGGCTAAGTCTCTTCACTTCTCTGTGTCTCAGTTTTCCTCATCTGTAGAATGGGGACAGTAATAACACATACAGTAACAGAGTCATCAGTAAGATTAATTCATGGAGTTAATACATGTCTGGCTATGATGGATGCTCAGTCAAAATTCATGGGGCTGTATTTTAGGCCACATATTCAAGTGTGCAAGCATTTTTATTTTTCTATAATGCACACTAATGTCTGCCTCAAATGGATCAGCTCCCGTGTTATTTATTTCCCTTCTCCATTGGAGGTAAACACATTGACCTGGAAGAGTCAAGAAGCTGAGATTGACCCAGCCCATGGACCTTGTCCAGTCTGTCCAGAAGTAGACACCCAACCCTGCTCCCCACTCCAGGTTTCCAGGTACGAGTTCCAGGACCTTCATTCTGAGACATAGCTGTCCCTAAACTTGGGACCAGACCTCTGCCTGGGCCCCTGTACTTGGAGCAGCAGCCTCTCCTCCACCCAACTATTCCCAAAAACCAGCCGTTCCCTCTGGGCTCCTGGGCTTTTTTCACCATTTTAGTTTCCGAAACAAAGACAGCCTATGGCTTCAGCTCCAAGATCCTAGAGCAGCAAAGAGCAGATTTCCTGGCCCCCCTGCAGGGGTTCTGTCCCAGTTGGTACCCATGGCTGCATCCTCGAATCACAGGCTCAGGAAGCATCAGAGCAGGAGAGGCTTTAGCTGATGTGTTTTTCCTAGAGATACTGTAGCAAAGTACCACAGACTAAGTGGCTTAGACAACAGAAATTTGTTGTCACAGTTGGGGAGACTGAAAGTCCAAGATCAAGGTGCCACCAGAGATGGTTCCTTCTGAGGGCTGTCAAAGAAGGATCTGTTCCAGGCCTCTCTCCTAGCTTCTGGTGGTCTGCTGGAAATATTTGGTATCCCTTAACTTGTAGATGCACCACCGCTTGCCTTCATCTTCACATGATGTTCTCCTTGTATGCACATCTGTGTCCAAATCCCCCCTTTCTATGAGGCACCCATCACGATGGATGAGGACCCACTGATGACCTCATTTTAACTTGATTACCTCTGGAAAAGCCCTATTTCCAAATAAGGCCACATTCCAAGCTACTACTGGATCGAAGACTTCAACGTACAAATTTCAGGGTAATGCAGCTGAACCCATAACCACTAGTCCTCCCTCTTTCTTCATAGGCGAGGAGGCTGATGGCCAAGAGGGGAAGGGTTTGCCCCGCACGATCAACAGCTTGGTTACAGAAGTGAGATTCTGGGCTCTTATAGGCATGTTTTCTCTCTGACCTTTTGACAGCATGGGCCCAGGGAGGTTTGAGAGGCCTGGAGGAATACATTTGGCCATGACCCAAGAGGACTGACAGCGACAACATCTCTGATGGGGCCCATTCAGACCCAGAAGCTGGGCACACGCCTCCCAGCTCCAAGCTGAGTGTTCCTAATGGTCAATCAGGGCGCAGCAAAGAGCTTTTTAACAAACATCATTCATCTTATTCTGATGCCAGTGATGGCACCGGCTCACATGCAGGGAACACAAACCCTGAATGCAGCATTAAAATGATTTTAATGCTCACCGCCGAGCACCAGCATCGGGGTCTCCTGTCTCCACCGCAGCCCATTCTTGACGTGGGAGTTGGGCTCGTGAAAGGCAATTTTGTTGATGCTACTGGGAGGGGCATGCAGGTCTGGAAACTCATCCATCATCCTACGCGCTTCGGGATGGACTGGGAAGATAAAGCTTTCATCTTCTCTACCAGGCGGAGCCTCTTCAATTAGGCTCTGCGGGATGAAGGGGAGGCTGGGAGCAGGGACGGCACCCTGAGGGTGGAGAGAAGGGAAGGAAGGAGATGGAAATTCTTCCTGCGCAGAAAAGCCTAGATCTTAGGAGGACGCCTCCTCCATCCTATAAAGTAAGGAAGCACAATACGGAAAATGAGGGGCAGGATCTGCTTCCCTACCCCTTCTCTGGTGGGTCTGAGTTTTAGAGCAGCCCTGGGAAGCTGAGCAGAGGAGACAGGAAATGGTAACGTGGGGGACATGCCTGTCTTCAAAACACCCAGAGTAGAGTTCCCTTGTGGCTCAGCAGGTTATGAACCGGGCTAGGGTCCATGAGGAGGCCAGTTCCATCTCTGGCCTCTGGGTTAAGGATCCGGCATTGCCATGAGCTATGGTGTAGCTCACAGACGTGCCTCGGTTCCTGTATTGCTGTGGCTGTGGCTGTGGCCGGCAGCTGCAGCTCCAATTCGACCCCTCGCCTGGGAACCTCCACAGGCCGTGGGCGTGGCCCTAAAAAACAAAAATAAATAAAACCAAATAACATTTTAAACAGATAACAAAAAAAATAAACAAATAACATTTAAAAAATAAAAAAAATTAAAAACACCCAGAGTTTACTGGGGCCCCTCCCCTTGCAGAAACAGAGGGTTCTGCCTTAGGAAAACCACTGGCTCCCCATCTTAGCCCCCTTAGAGATGTCTCTAGCCCCAAAGAGGAGTCCCATTCTGCCCAGAGGCAGCACTGGGCAAGGGGAACAGCCCAGAGTCTCTCTGCTGAAGGGGGTACCGGCTGCCTGGCTACAGAGGAGGACATCATAGGCCACGGGGTTCAGATGGAGAGGTGATGGATTATAGCAACAGGGCTTGATGGCATGTTCATGTTCCCCTTACCTGTGTCATTCGTCCCTCAGCTCACAGACCTGCAGGAGGAGCCCCAGTCCTTACGCAGTTCATAATTGCCTGCCTAGGCAGCCAGGGTGTCAGTCCACCCCACCCAAGAGTATCATCCTCACCTCACCCCCAGGGAGTCCCCAGGACTCCCACAGAAAGGCAAGAACAGACCCTTTCTCCTTCTTTTCTTCACACAGCAACTCTTGTCCCTCTTGGTGGCAGCCCCCTCACCAGGACGTGGACAAGGAGAGGTCACAGCTCTGCCATGAAGAGAAGCCCCCAGAATCCAAGCTCCCCAGAGCAGGCTGTAGAAGGGCCTGGAGGAATCCAAGAGGACTTCCTCAGAGAAGGGGTTACGTAGAAAGCTAAGCTTACCTGAACTTGGACTTAGGGTAAGGGGTTCACACTGCCACTTATGTCTTTATCTTGACACATTGTCACCTGCCATGGCTGGACTCTCCCAGAGTCAATTGATTATTGATCAAGTTGCCAATAAATCAACTAGGGATTCACTGAGCCATATCCACTTGGGGCTTAATGGGCCTTGCCCTGTGCCAGTCAGACAAGAAACATTTATTGAAACTATCCAGTAATAATAATAATAGTAGTAGTAATGATAATCATGGCAGCTACTATTTATTGAGCACTTACTGTGTATTCTAGATGCTTTACATGTTTAATTCATTGCCTATCTCGCCTGCTCCATCTCCCATCTTTCCCTGATTTCTGCTTTAAGCATATTTATCTTCCTACCGTATTGTTGCATATTTCACACTCATGCTGCTTCCCTGCCCAGAGTGCCTTGCCCATCCTTCTTCAGCTGACCAGCCTCTACCCATTCCACAGATGTGTGCTCCAGGTCACCTCCCCAGGAGACTCACCTGAGCCCCGAGGTGAGCCCAGAGTCCCTCCTTCTTATTTCCAACTGAGAAGGCAAATGGTGTCTTGACCTTCTTCCTATGGCTTCACCCATGGCAGACATTACTAATGGATCACAGTACTTTCTGAGAACTTTTCAGAGCATGGCAGGAAATGCCTGCCATGAAAGTATACAGTGGGGATGAAATGAGACAATGCCTGTGCCTTGCCCCCCGCGCCACTTTCTTAGCATGGGTGAAAAAGAAGGACCTAATAGAAAAGAACAGAACAAGAAGAGAGGGCCATTTCTAGAGCAGGATGTGACCTAATAAAGCAGGAGAACAATGGCCTGTGCCAGCAACGAGGGGCAGGTGCCTACATGTGCCCAGCTCAGAACAAGAGAAGGGTTGTCTTGGAAGGAGGGGAGAGGAGGCCTGGAGGAGGCATGTGGTTGAGCTTTTCTGTTTCCTAAACCTCAATTACATAACAACCATGTACGAATTCTACATCCTCTACTCAGCACAGCACAAATCACCTTACACACATGTACTCACTTGATGGAGCTGATACTATTCCCATTTTACCAGCAGGGAAACTGAGGCCTCAAAGGAGTCGTGCCAAGCATGGCCTTGGGATGTGGATATGGGGTCCTGGACTCCAAAGCCCCTCCTCTTCCCCACAGCACATCCTGCCTTTCTGCATTCACCAAGATCCCAAGATCCCAAGTTTCTGAAATAAAAGCTGGATCATATTGGGGGTGTAGGGATCACAGGGCAACAATGGGGATTGGGCAGAGTGGAAAAAGAGGCCCTAAAATTTTCACAGGGGCCTATGAAGATAAGAAATAAAATTGGGAGTTCCCATCGTGGCTCAGTGGTTGACGAATCTGACTAGGAACCCATGAGGTTGCGGGTTCGATTTCTGACCTTGCTAAGTGGGTTAAGGATCTGGCGTTGCCAGGAGCTGTGGTGTAGTAGGTTTCAGTCGCAGCTTGGATCCCTCGTTGCTGTGGCTGTGGTATAGGTCGGTGGGTACGGTTCTGATTAGACCCCTGGCCTGGGAACCTCCATATGCCGCGGGTGCGGCCCTTGGGAAAAAAACAAAAAGGCAAAAAAAAAAGAAAAAGAAAAAGAAATAAAATTGTTCTAAAAAATGAACAGATAAATAAATGCAGACAACTAAATAGCATCTGCCTGCCCAGCACCTCGTTTCTTTTGGTTCAGCCTGACTTCACCCTCCCCCATCCCCCCTCCTAGCCAGACAGCCCATTCAGAGTCACCTAGAAAGAGGGAGAAAGGGCAGAAGCCTCCCTAATCTCAGAGTCCACCCTGTCTAGGTGACCAGGAGTCTCCTTTTTCTGAAGACAGAAGCTGTTCCCTGGCGTTCTATGTAAATGAGCTGTTGGAAATGTGCATCCATAATGGGGGACCTGTCAGGTCAGGCTGGGGATTGGCTGGGATGGAGGAGGACAATAGATTCCGTGCTCTGGGGTCAGGCCTGGGGGGAGGGGACTGTGGAGCTCCGGAGGGGAGGCGGGAGAGAAGGAGCTGGGGAGGGAAGGGATGGGCCCCCGAGCTGGGTCCCCAGAGAGGAGGGAGGTTGTTGCGGCCCAAGCCAGAGCCGCGCTGAGACCTAGAGCCTCGGGCACAGAGGTGACAAGGAACAGGGAGCCGGTGGTGACAGCTGGGATGTGGCAGGGGGTGGGGGAGTGCCATGTGCCAGGGTGAGGAGGAGAGGCCTGAGGCTCTGGGGCAGCTGGGGCACCCCCTGGGTGCCAGGAACAGGCCCCGGGGCAGCCTCAGAGCAGCTGCATTGGAAATGGGGGCGGAAGACTTCCCTGCACCCAGGGCTGTGCCCATGCTCCCTGTGGCTCCATGTGTGACCCAGTGGCCCCGCATGGCCTGTGCCGGCAGGGAGGGGCCTGCCCAGGTCCCACAGAGCATGATAAGCTTCAGCACAACTCCTGATACGTCTGGAAAGGCTCCTAAATGGTAGGGCTGATATTTAAGACTTTCATTGCAAATAAAATTAAAATGACTCCAGCGAAGCAGAAAGGAAAAATTTATTATAGGGTCCTGGAGTCTCGCTGGGACCCCAGGGGGGTATAGAGGCAGCACAGGCCTCTCTCCATTCCCTGCAGGGCCCCCTAAATCTCCTCTTTCTGCCAACCAGCTCCTCTGGCTTCTTTGTCACTTGGTGTCGCTTGGCACCCTGCAGCCCCTGAATTCACAGGACTGAGTTTCTGCCCCTTGTAGAACCTCTCCAGCTCTCAAACCCAGGTCCAAATTACCTAGAGAGAAAGATCTGATTGGCTCAGCTGAGATCAAGGGTTCTTTCTGGTCTTTCCCTCATGGCCAGGGGAATGGAGATCATGTAAATACGCATTCATCCACTTACTCATTCATTCAACGGAAAATTTGTGGAGCGCTTACAATGTGTCAGGCAAAACAGAAAAAGGCCTGCCCTCGGGGAGTTGACATTGCAGTTCAGAGAAGACAGACGAGAAACAGCCAACGAAAGGTGTAAGATGTCAGGATAACACGGCAGGGTGGAGGGAAGAGGGGGGCAGGAAATCAAGTGCCCTCTTATATAAGGTGGCCAGGGAAGTCCTCTCGGATAAAGTGACATCTGATAGGAGACCAGAAGGGAATTAAGGAGGCAGGAGACCGATAGGAGGTCCTGCTGTGGCACAATGGGATCCATGGCATCACAGCATCACCACGACACAGGTTCAATTCCCAGCCCAGCACTATGGATTAAAGGATCCGGCGTTGCTGCTGGGAACTCCATATGCTTCAGGGTGGCCAAAAAAGAAGGGAAAAAAGGGATAAGGGGGGCATCCCACTGGGGAGGGCCTAGTGGGCCTCTGAGGGGTGAGAAGTCATGGGGGGACCTGGGTCTAGGAATGGCATAATCTGACTTCGTTTCCCAGGCTGTCTCAGAACCTCCTGTGTGGCCTCAAACCCTCTTGGCCTTGCCATCTCCAGTGTCTTTGACTTCTTGTTTTGCCCCAGCTGGCACCATAGTGACCAACTCTCCAGGTGGGCCAGGCTCCAGTGCAGCTTCAGGAACCTGGCCATTCTGCAAGCCGAGACCCCCTCCAGGGCTCCGGTCCCACAAAACTTGACAAGACTGGACGCCGTTCCCCGTGTGCATCTATAGTGATGCTCCATAACCGGCAGGGGGCAAGAATCCTCTGGATCCTCCCTCCACTTCTGCCCCCAGGGAAAAACAGCACACCTGAAGGCATGACTTCTGATTTCTTCAGGGTCACTGAAGAGGTGGGTGACACAATCCAGAAGTGCAGGAGAGTTGACATCCCGCAGGGGCAAATTTGGGCAGGACATGAGAGGAAGCCTGAGGATGGAGTCTGTTCTAACCTCCTCCATCACTAGACATCTGCCAGTCTATTCGGATGGCAGGCAGGGTCCTATACCCAAGACAGTTCACCTGAGACCAGTCATTCCCTGCACTTGGTACAAAACGGCTTTTCTGTGAAGCTCAGGATTGCATTTCCCTGTCCCTGTCTCATTCTCCACCTCTCTCACTCTTGCTGCCCTGAGATTGCACGCGCTGGTCACTCATTCGTGTGATCATCGAAGCTCTTGTCTCAGGCTCTGAGACTAGGCAGGATCCTAGAGAGCAGACCTTCAAGATGGGATTGAGGAGTTGGATTGCCTCCTTCTGAAGACAGTAGGGACCCCATTGGTGGGGGGCAGTGAAGTGATGATAACCTCTGGGAGGCAGGGCTTCACAAATAGCACTAAACTTTAACCTGTGGTTAATGAGATCAGGTACCGAAAAAAGGGGAAGCATTGGGATAGCCAGTGTGTGGGAGGGCTCCATCAGTCTGGAGGAGGTTATGATGACAAGGATTGTGGTAAGAGCTAGCTGCTTTTGATAGCCTTGCAAACCTTGTAAAAAATAAAATGGTGGGAGTTCCCGTGGTGGCACAGAAGTAACGAACCCAACTAGTATCCACGAGGATGCGGGTTTGATGCCTGGCCTCATGCAGTGGGTTAAGGATCCAGTGTTGCTGTGGCTGTGGTGTAGGTCAGCAGCTGCAGCTCCAATTGACCCCTAGCCTGGGAACTTCCATATGCCACGGTGCAGCCCTAAAGAGACAAAATAAAATAAAATAAAATAAAAGGGTGGGCACAGGGAAGCCAAACAGCAACTTAAGACACTCTTTGAAAGCCAGAGCTCCCATGGCATCTTTAGAGGAAATTCAGCTCCTGCTGCTACAGGGCTGAAAACTGCACCCAGGATTTGAACTAATAATTTGATCACTAAAAGGGAGATCTGCAGATAAAATTAATGCATAGCCTTATGGGTGTCCTTAAGGTCGGTCCCAGGTAAAGAGGAGAACTTTGACATATGGCATGAGGACATTTGGGGAGACAAGCCTGAAAATCTTGAACCTCAAATTCCCTCTGAGCCTTCTGTCCCAGAAGAAGCAGCACCCTCACCTCTATCCTTTGCCAGGGGAGAGCAGCCTCCTCTCACCTGGAGACCACACAACAACAATACCCAAAGCAGAATGAGCTGCAAAAATAAGATGGTATTCAGAAAGTAGGATGCCTGAGATTTTGGAGGGGAGACAGTTATTGTTAAAGGTAAGCACTAATGTGGGACCTTAGGACTGAAAGATAGAGATACCCTGGAAGAGAGGAAGGAGGTCAGGGACCTGGGAGGCCAGGCTGTTCGAAGGATCATCTCTATGTACATTGAAATCACCAAGAATCGTGATGGGCCATTGGTAAGTCTACAAATAACAAATGCTGGGCCATTGGTAAGTCTACAAATAACAAATGTGGAGAAAAGGGAACCCTCCTGCATTGTTGGTGGAAATATAAATTGGGACAACCACTATGGAAAACAGTATGGAGTTTTCTCCAAAAACTAAATAGAACTATCATACGATCCCACAAGCCCACTCCTGAGCATATATCCAAACAAAACCACAATTCAAAAAGATACATGCATTCCTGTGTTGGTAGCATCACTATTCACAATAACCAAGACATGGAGACAATGTAAATGCCCATCAACAGAGGATTGGATTAAGAAGATGTGGTACATATACGCAATGGAATACTACTTATCCATAAAAAAGAATGAAGTAATGCCATTTGCAGCAACATGGATGCAACTAGAGGTTCTCATACTGAGTGAGGGACTATGAGGTTTTGGGTTCAATCCCTGGCCTCGTCCAGTGGGTAAAGGATCTTGTGTTGCCATGAGCTGTGGTGTAAGTCAAAGGCATGGCTTGGATCCTGCATTGCTGTGGCTATGGCATAGGCTGGCAGATGTAGCTCCAATTCGATCCCTAGCCTAGGAATTTCCATATGCCTCAGGTGTGGCCCTAAAAAAAGAAAAAAAAAAGAATCTGTGAAATAGAATTGTAAGAGCTTCTTTATTAAAGCATTAAATAGTAAGATCTTAAAGCAACTATAATTTTTAGGTAGTTTAAATGATATTTCATGATATTAGTTACAACTCATATCTGTGATTTCTCTTGATGAACAAGTTGTGGCACTAATTCCGCTGTGGTTTGTTGCCTACATTCTTAATGGAAGGAAATACTGTATTAGTTGGTGAAAATAAAGATTTAATTGTTTTTCTCATGCCTATTCACAAACCCCATGGATTTTTCCACGGACCCCAGTGTAATGATCTTTGTAGAGGGAGTAGAATATTATATAGCTAGCTGTCAAGAAGTTAAACTTTGGACTCAAACAGATTGGCTTCAAATCTCATGCTCTGACACTTATTTTATCACCTTTCTTTCTTTTTTTACTTTTTTTTTTGTCCTTTTAGGGCCACACCCACATGGCATATGGAGCTTCCCAGGCTAGGGTTCTAATCAGAGCTGTAGCTGCCAGCCTACACCACAACCACAGCAACACCAGATCCAGGCTGCGTCTGCAACCTACACCACAGCTCACGGCAACACTGGATCCTTAACCCACTGAGCAAGGCCAGGGATCGAACCTGCATCCTCATGGTTACTAGTCAGATTCATTTCCACTGAGCCATAATGGGAACTCCTCATCACCTTTCTTTCTTTCTTTCTTCCTCCCTTCTTTTCTTTCTTTCTTTCCTTCCTTCCTTCCTTTTTTCTTTCCTTCTTTCCTTCTTTCTTTTTTTCTTCTTTTTATGGTTGCACCTGCTTCATATGGAATTTCCTGGGCCAGGGGTCAAATCAGAGCTGCAGCCTACACCACAGCCATGGCAGCACCAGATCCAAGCTGTATCTACAACCTATGCCACAGCTTGTGGCCACTCCGAATCCTTAACTCACTAAGCAAGGCCAGGAATCAAACCCACATCCTCACAGAGACAACACTGGATCCTTAACCCACTGAGTCACAACAGGAACTCCTGTTGTGACCTTTCTAAGTGACAGTCTCCTCATCTGGAAAATGAGAAGATAACCCAATATGCCTCAATTGTCCTGAGGAGGAAAGGAGTACTCTTTGTAGGCCCCTTAGCCCAGTGCGTGGAACTTCACATGTGCTCAATAGACAACTGTTCCAGTAACACAGACATAAGTAATACTGAGTCAGTCCATGCTGCAAACTGGGTTTCAGGCAAGGAAGTGTCACTGCCTCTCTCTTCTCCATGGTGCAGTGAAGATATCTCAGCAACTTCCTGACCCAGAGAGATAATTTTCTCGTTCTGAATCCTAAAGTCTGGCCAGAGGCCCAGGGTCCATGCCTAGAAACAGAAAGCAGAAGGGGAAAGCCAGCCCCAAGGGAGGAGGGTCCCTTAGCAACACACTGGTCAGTGGTTGGGGGAACAGGAAGAGTGGCAAAGGCAGGGACTGGCCAGCTCCGAAAGGTGCTCTCAGAGGCTGACACAGGACACTTACATACATGGACACCAGAAGTAGAGATGGTGGTTAAGGTCAGGTGTTAGAATTACAAGGATGTTTTCCCCATTTATAAATACTTTTGCCAATAATCCTTAATGCCCCCATCTCACCCCCTGCAGAATAAAGTCTGTTCTCCTTAGAGTGATGGTTAAGACCCCTTGAGATCTAGCCTCTGCCTCCCTCTCCAGCCCCCCTCACCATTTTCTCCAGCACACACTCTGAACTTCTACGAAAGGATATTGGTAGGATGTCCCAACACACTCTCCCTGTGATCCCCTCCAGGATTTTTACTCTCATTGGTCTCCCTGCCTGAGTATATTCCCCCCGCCTCACTCCATGACCTTCTCAGTCCACGCAGATGACCTTCTTCCAAGAATCACTCTGTCCTCATCTGAGCGCCCCAGCTGTGCCTGTCCATGGTCCTGATCCCACTCCACGTTACCCTACTCTGCAACCGAGCCTGTGTCCCAGCTCAAGTGAATACCTCTTGGGAGGAGGAGGCAACAGTTCCTCAGATGTCCCCCAGCAGCCTCTCAAAAGGCAAAGACATACTCAGGGAAGGCTGACTGAAGGGACCTCTCCAAAGGGCCCTAAAACCCCAGGCACCTGGCTGGCCCTGCCCATCCAATAGGCCTCTTGGTCATCCATTCACATATTCCCTCACTCAACGAATGATTACTGCATGCGTACTTGGTGTCAGGCACTGTTCTTGGAAATGCAGCAGTGACTAAAACAAAGTCCTGCTGGTTTTGGAACCCACATTCAAATGAGGGGAGGAAATAAGTAAGCAAAATAAATCAGTAGACTATGGTGAGTCAACCAACTATCAAGTTCTCTGGAGGTGGAAAAATGGAGGAGGGGGAGAGGGGGTCCCAGGGTGTTCTCCCAAACAGAGTAGTTAGGGAAAGCCTTACTGAGAGCATGACAAATATTTGAGCAAAATCCTAGAGGAGGGAAAGGGAGCAGCCGTTCAGCCACCTGGGGGAGGAGCATTTCAGACAGAAGGAGCATTTCCGATTATTTCTGTAAACACACACACACACACGCAATTAGTGGCTTGAAACAAGAGTTTATTCTCTAATGGTTTTGGAGACCATAAGTCAAAAATGAGTCTTCCAGAACTAAAATTGAAGTGTCATCAACTGGTTCCTTCTGGCAGCTCCAGGGGTGAATCCACTCCTTTTTTTTCTAGCTGCTGGCAGTACCAGCATTCTTTGGCATTCCTTGGCCCATGGCCTCATCCCTTCCATCTCTGCTTCCATCACCTCACTGCCTTCTCCTCTTCTGTAGTTAAATCTTCCTCTGCCTCCCTTTATGAGGATGTTTAGGATTGCATGGAGGGTCCACCAAGATGACTCAAGATAATCTCTCCATCTCAAGATTCTCAAGTCAATCACATTGGCAAGGTCCCTTCTGACATAAGGTGACATTTCTGAGGAATTAGGACATGAATATCTTTTGGAAGGGCAGGGGGAGGAACGACTCAGCCTACTGCAAACAGCAAGTGCAAAGGCCCTGAGGCAGGAACATAGCTGTGGACAAGTATGGCTTGTGTGGAGGGAATTCAAGGGAGAGCAGTGGGAGATGAGGTGGAACGTGTGGCAGAGGCCAGAACTAACTGAGCCTTTGTATTGGATGAGGTCAACACTCACTGCTGTGTCACAAACTCCTCTGAAGTGTCACAGGCATACAGAATAAAAGTGTGTCTCTGCTCACATCATAGTCTGACATAGGCTCAACTTATCCTTCTAGTGATTCCTGGATCCTGTTCAGAGTGCTCCCATATCCAGCTGGCAATATGGAAGGAAAGAAGCAGTGCAGCTGTCTCTAGAAATGTTAGGCCATGGGCATCATTTTTATTCATTCTCCAGTGGCCACAGCTACTCACATGGCCCCACTTAGATGCAAGAACAGTAAAAAACTTGGCCTTCTTTTCTGCAGGAGGAAAATGAAATTGTTTGGTAAACGTGTAGCTTTTCATTTGCCGCAGCAAAGACATTGTAAGAATTTTGACTTCTTACAATAGCCAAGACAGAAGCAACCTAAAAGTGTCCAACAAGAGATGAATGGATACAGAAAATGTGGTGTATATATAAACACAATGGAATATTACTCAGCCATAAAAAAGAATGAAATATGCCATTTGTGGCAACATGAATGGACCTAGAGATTATCATATTAAGTGAAAATTTAGACAAAGGCAAGTACCATGTGATATCACTTATAAGTGGAGTCTTTTAAAATGATACAAATGAATGCATTTACAGAAGAGAAATAGATTCTCAGACAAGGAAAGCAAACTTTTTAAGCGAAAGGGGAAAGTTAGGGAGAGATAAATTAGGAGTCTAGGATTAGGAGATAAACACAACTGTACATAAAATAGATAAACAAGGACCTATTGTATAGCACAGGGAACTAAACTCAATATCTTATAGTAACCCACAATGGAAAAGAATCTGAAAAGGAATATACATATATATATTCATATGTGTATGAATAATTGAATTGCTTTGCTGTATACTTGAAACTAACACATAATATTATAAAGTATGCTTCGAAAATTTTTAATATTAAAAAAAGAATTTTGCCTTTTACTTAAAGGAGGTGGGGACCCTTAGAAAATGTTGAATAGAACGGTGACATGATTTAACTGAAAAATTTTAAAGCACACACACTCAGGGAAATATTCCATATCTTCATTGCAGTGATGATGAACCTGACCACCTACATTTGTCCAAACTCATTGAACTGTATGCTTAAAGTGAATGAATTTTATTGTATGCAAACTAAACCTCCATAGAGCTGATTCTTAAAGAAAAAGATCACACAAGCTACTATTTTGAGAATAAAATATAGCAGAGAGGTACAAGCATAAAAACAGAGAGACTGGTTGTCAGGCTACGGCAATAATCTTGGCCCAGGAGGTAGCTGCGGAAGTGGCAAGAAGTTGGGTTTGCAGTGTGGTTTTCAGGTAGCAACAAAAAGGATTTGCAGACCTGATAGATACATACAGCAAAGGGGGTTAAGGCACAGGCCTTACATTCACAGTTCTTAGAGCTGAATTGTGGCTCCACCACTTAGTTGTGATCTCGGACAAGTAAGTTAGTACCTCTGAACCTTGTTTCCTCCTCTGCAAAATGGGAATAATAATAGAAACACCTTCACAGAGTTCAGGAGGGTTAAAATGAGGTCATATATGAAAAGTACTGAGCAGAGGGCCTGGTAAAAAGTGAGTACTTGATATATTGCAATGGAGAGAGTAGCCACCCCTGGATTGAGGGCGTACAAGCCAGGTAATACATCAATTCTTTACACTCCCTATCTCATAGTTTGATGGCTAAAGGGCTGGTGTCTATGCCTTTTTGGCCCCAGGCTGGAGTGACCAGCGCTGGCGGCTTCACCGCTCACAACCTGGGGGTCAGGGTGCCCAGCTTATACCCCATAAAGGCCTTATTATAGAAATACCTCCAGAGAGATTCAGACCCCTTGCCAAGGACATAATTCAGACCATCTGCCCAGCAAAGAGGGCCAGAGCATTTCCTTGTAGGGAAAACACAAATTTACAACAAATTCTTAAAGGTTTTTTTTTTTAAAAAAAAAAAAAATCCTGTGAGAGAGTAGGAATTTGTCACTTTGATTGCTTAGACAAGACTATCTCTTTGTTTCTCATCAGTCCCTGGATTTTCCAGAAATGGCTAGGTGGGAAGGCAGCCTTTAGCATTCTCTGAGCACCTGCTGTGTTCCAGGCAGTACATAAGGTGCTCGCCCAAAACTTCAGCCTCAAAAGAGTCTCATCTGGTAAATATCATTATTCCTGTTATCTGGCAAGAAAGCCACAGTTCAGAGAGGGTGGGTGACTTGCCTGAGATCACACAGTTGATAGGCTGTAAGGGTGGATTTGCCATACTTTTCCAACATGATGAAGTAAATGGCAGGTGTTACAGTGGTTGGGAGCATGGACTCTGGAGCCACATTGCCTGGGCTTGCAGCCCAGCTGCACCTCTTACCTGCTGCACAAACCTCTATGAGCTAGTCTTCCTGGGTCTTAGCAGCCTCGTGTGTAAAATGGGAAGAGTAACCACATTGGTACCCAGTTTATAAGATTGTTTCATGAGAATTAAAGGAGTCAGTATATATAAGGAGCTTGGAAAGGTGACTGGCACAAAGAATCATGTAAGAATGGACTCATTATTATTCATTACAGCAGGCCCTGGTACCAGTACTCAATCCAGCACAGAGAGTAAAGAACTAAGAAGAGAATTGTAAAGTTTCTAATTGGAAGAGCCTAGAACAGGGTTGGCAAATCCTGACCTGCCCCAGCCCTCTGCCTGTTTTTGTAAGTAAATTTTTCTCAGAACACAGCCATACTTAGGCGCTTGCAAGGTGCCTTTGGCTGCACCTGCTCTCTAACAGTAGAGCTGAATAGTTGGGAGCCCAAAAGAGTCACTTTTTGATCCTTTAGAGAAAAAGTGTGCTGACCCAACTAGAAGAGAGTGAGCGTAATTCCTTATCTAAATCATCTCCACAATCGGTCTTGATTGAACACTCCTAGGAATGGGCCATTCTCTCCTTCCAAGGCAGGCAGCTCGGCCATTTTTTTCAGATAACTCTAATCTTTAGAAGGGTCTTCCTTAAATTGATGTAATCCATCTCCCTGAAACTAAAATCAGAGACCATTCCAAGGCCAACCTCTCAGGGGGAGAGCAGGAGGCTTGCCCAAGGTACACAGTCTCAGGCATCCCAGCCAGGATCCTAACTCACTTCTCCTGTTTTATCTCCCCTGTTAGACTACAGATTCCTCCCATCAGAGCTGAGTCTGGAAACCAGCTCTGAGTCACCCAAAAAAGTTAAAATGTTCAGTACCCTCTGTTTCTCAAGACAGAGAAGTAATTCATAGACTTGAGGGAAAAACTTTCTTTCTCCAAAATTATTTGTTTGCAATTTTAATGCTATTGGAGTAAAATTTCTGCTACTGGTAATCTCTCAAGAATGACTCATTCAAAAAAAATAAGAGGTCAGAATGACCATCATTAGTATATCTACAAATAACAAATGCTGGAGAGGGTGTGGAGAAAAGGGAACCCTCCGACACTGTTGGTGGGAATGTAAACTGGTACAACCACTATGGAAAACAGTATGGAGTTTCCTCAAAATACTAAATATAGAACTACCATATGATCCAGCAATCCCACACTTGGGCATAAATCTGGACAAAACTTTCGTTGAGAAAGACACATGCACCTCTATATTCATTGCAGCACTATTCACAACAGCCAAGACATGGAAACAACCTAAATGTCCACTGACAGATAATCGGATTAAGAAGATGTGGTACATAAACACAATGGAATAATACTCAGCCGTAAAAATGAAATAATGCCCTTTGCAGCAACATGGATGGAACTAGAGACTCTCATACTAAGTGAAGAAAGTCAGAAAGAAAAAGACAAATATCATATGATATCACCTACATTTGGAATCTAATATATGGCACAAATGAAACTTTCCACAGAAAGGACTTGGAGAATAGACTTGTGGTTGCCAAGGGGGAGGAGGAAGGAGTGGGGTGGACTGGGAGTTTGGCGTTAGAAAATGCAAACTATTGCATTGGAAGTGGAGAAGCAATAAGATCCTGCTGTGTAGATAGCACAGAGAACTATATCTAATCACTTGTGACAGAATATGATGGAAGATAATATGAGAAAAACAATGTGTGTGTGTGTGTGTGTGTATAACTGGGTCAATTTGCTGTACCGCAGAAATTGACAGAACATTGTAAATCAACTATAATAATTTTTTTATTTATGCCAATATAAATAATAAATAAAATAAATTTTAAAAAGACTATTTTCTAAAAAGGTAGCTAGAGATAACAGATAGATTTAGTAATTAAGAGCTGGAGCTAAGAAGTCAGACAAAAAATATGAGGCTGTGAGTAATTATCTTCCCTGAGCCTCAGTTTTGTCATCTGTTAATAGGGATCACGAGAACGAAAGTAAGACCATATAACATAGGCAAAGCAAAGCATTTAGCATGGTCCTGGCGCTAAGCATCTGCTCAATAAATATTTCTATTATTACACTTGAAAATGTACCATATGGCTTGCTCTGGACTTCTGTCTTTCTGCTCTCCTTCCCTTCCCAGAGTCGGCATGAAAATTTTTCGTTTCCTTGCCTCCAATTAGATATTGATTAGAGTATCTGATTGAGAATGAGCACTTAATAAAAGTAAATAAGTTCTGACATTTTATTTTTACTCTTGAATAAAAATGCTCACCATCCTCCTGAAAATGAGCCGTCACATTTTATTTAACAGCAGAAAAGATTTGTACATTTGGCCCTGCAGGAGCTGAGGAATCTATTTTCATTATAACAAACATTGATTTTGCATTAAAAAGTCTCATTATTTGAGATAATGACTGCTGGGCTCCTTAGTTATTCTTTTGGTTCCTAAATCATTAAAAACTCTAACATTTAAAGAGCTAGTGGGACTGCGGTGGCTCCCAAATTATTGCCAAGGAGTCATTGCCTCTGCGCCCTAGTCACGGAGGAGCTTCAAGACCAGGAGAGACGCCAAAACACACAAGGCCAAGTCCACTGCTTCCTCTTGCAGTTCCAGAATCCCCAAATCCAACTCAGACTTGGTTCCTTTGAAACCTGTTTACTAAATCAAAAGAGAAGCAAATAAACAAACAAAAGCTCTGGTCTCCTCGTTCATGTTCAGTCAGCTCTTTGAACAAATCCTGAGGCTAAAGGAGCTAGAAAGAAGGAAGCAGTGCCTGATCCCAGGACAGGGAGCTGGATGGCATATTAGGTGGCCATGGTGGTGGCAGAAATAGGTGGTATGACTAACTTCCACCACCAGCAGGATAAATAATTGACTCTGGGAATATTCTCTAGTGGATGGTTTTCCACGGTTATACTCTCTGATCCTGGGCATTTATGCTGCAAGAGACCGGCTGGACACCTCATTGGCAAGCCACGTGCGCTCCAACTGAGTTTTGCAGAATTTCAACCACATGCACCGATTTGGATAATGTATTCTTTCAGAAGCCAGGGCTGAGCTTTAAACAAAGCATAATCCTGCCTGCATATCAATTTCCCCAGGACGGTGAGAAGGGAAAGGAAAAAAAAAAAATACCCAGAACCCCGATGCCTTCAGCAGCAACATTTCCACCGGGGGCTTAGCAGTGGGGACGGCCCAAGCAGGATACAGTCTGCAGGTTCATTAACAGGAGCACAAAGAAGGAAGGGGGGAAAGGTGGGGGGCAAATCATAAAATATGAAAGGACTTCCCTGGAAATTGGCATCAATGTGATTTATTCAATCCAGACCCAAGCTCAACTATTTGAAAATAATTGAATAGTTGATACCCACTGCCACTTACAAGTGACGGGAACATGGGCTGGGGGTATAATGAAGGGAGGTGCTGGAAGGAATATAAGAAGTCCCGGATCTCAGCCCTGCCTGCCCAGCCTTCTGGAGAAGGAAAAAGAACCCTCCCTGGACCCCACCCTAATCACCAGCCGCGGCATGTGGGAAGCTCCTTCTTACTCTATTCCTTTCCTCCCAGATGTAGGTTTCTGTAGAGTTGTAACCACTGTATATAAACAATTTCGCATCCTACCATTTGTATTTGACATTGTGTGGTAAGCATTTTCGCTTTGTAAAAATGACTGATTTTTTTTTAATTATGTAAGCAACATATGCTCATGGTAAGAAATTAAAACAACACAGAAATACATTATAGAAATAAATTATAAATGTATTTTTAATAAATTAGAGAAAGAGAAAAGGAACCTTTCCCCACACATAACTATCCCATCCTCTAAGAGCGACACCTCACATTTAAAAGGCTTGGATGGGGTAGGGGTAAATTAGAAGTGTGGGATTAACAGCATCACAGTATTATACATAAAATAGATAAACAACAAGGACCTACAGCACAGGGAACTATATTCAATATCTTGTAATAGCCTATAATGGAAAAGAATCTGAAAAAGTATGTACATGTATATACATTATATATAGAGAGAAAGAACCGAATCACTTTGCTGTAAACTTGAAATTAACACAACTTTGAAAATCAACTCTACTTCAAATAAATAAAGAGGCAAAAAAGTTTAAGGTTTGTCCTTCCGGATAGTTTTCTGTATCTCGAAATACATGCGTGCGCACACACACAGGCACCCACTTGCACGCGCACTGTAGAACTTTTTTATGAGAAAATATATAGAAATTCTGTTTTGCAACTTTGTCTGTGGAACGATGTTGTGGCTATTTCCAAGTCAGTGTATATGGAGATATGCTTCTCTCTTTTCATCTCCTCAGTACATGCCATTGCTTATTTTACTCATCCCTCCATCGCCAGACAATTAAGGTATCTCCAATGTTTATGACAAGCGGTGCCGCCATACATATAATTCATACATCTGTACAAATGTTTCTGTAGAGTTGATTCCCAGAAAGGAGCATGCAGGATCTTTGCGTGTGACCTACAAGCTTTCTCCATATTGTTTCATGCATCCCAATGATCATTTTTAATATCTGCAGAACCACCTTTCGAATCCAACTGAGCCAACTCACATAGCAAGAGGAAAAAAATACATAAATCTCTCTAAAGCCATCCTGTCTGCAAGAGCCTTCCTGGAAGAGAAGGAAAATAATGTGATGAGTCTATTAGGGTGTCAAATACGAAACCCCTCCCCCCTCCCAGGGCACGTTCTGGAAAGTTTTAGTAAAGCTGAGAGAGTTGAATTGTGTGTGGGATTTAAAGTTTCCCAGAGAATCTGGGAGAGGTGGGAATGTCCCAGGACTTTAGAGAAAGAGAAGAATGCCAGCAACATGGCGGAAAACTTGGGATCCTAACACTTACACAATGGAGTTTGCACTGAGCTGTCATCATTGGTGTGTTGGCCAAGGGTCAACACCAACTGATCTGCTTACTGATTTCCCTAGCATGAATACTCCTTCCAAGGTGCAGGCTGGTCCAGGGCACTGATAAGTCTCCCACAGTGCCCTATACATGGCTGAAATTTACACCACCCAACAGCCTTGGACCAGTGGAACTCTCCAGAAGCAGGAGAGATCAGACAGGGTCTACCTTAAAGTGAAGAGCTCAACAAGTGGGGACAGGTGCTGCAGAGTCCAGGGCTGAGTTCAGAAGCCAGCTGCAGTGTAGACTGAAAGAAGGCATACTAAGCTCCCCTTGGGAATCCATGGGGATGCTTAGAGGGACTTCATGATGGGGAAGGAGTTTGAGTTATATTTTTTAGATGTGAAAGAATGACCCCAGAAAGTCATGGACCTGAGGACCCCTGGGGCCTCATTTTGGGTTACACTACACTCTCTTTTGGCTAATACTGTGTGAGCAACTTTAGCTAGATTCCACCATGCCCCCTCCTCTTCTTACCGACACACCCCCTGCTCCATTGCACCATACCCCGTCTCAGTTCCCAAATGATCACTGCACTCTCCCAACTCTGGACATTTGCCCAGCCTGGTCCTCTCCCCAAGGCTCTTCCCCTCCACCCAGCCTAACTCAGCCAAATCCATTCCTCAACTCAGATTCACCCGCTTCCTCCTCTACAAGCCTTTGCAGGCAGAATATGGCTCCTCCTCCCTCCAAACCCCACAAATTTGGGTATAAGTGACTTCCATAGCACGAACCCCCTTGTCTCCCCACAGGCTGGAGAGCTTCCTGGAGGAGGAGACCAGGATGTAACCACCTCCATCACCGCTCCTCCACCACCACACCTCCATTCTCAGCATGGCACAGCAGTTCCAACAGAGCTGGCACTGATCTGGCGTCACCATCTAAGAAGCCTCTCAGATGCTCTGAGTCTTACCTGAGCCTCTGACGATATCTACCTGATGTTTCTACCCAAAAGGTAAAAAAAAAACTCTCCTTATTACACAGGTGGAGAAACCAAGGTGCAGAAGGACTCAGTACCTCATTGGTCTCCCAGGGACCAAGCTAGGGCTCAGGTCTTCTGACTGTCAGCCCTGCCTTATTTCTGCTCACTCCCTCTGTCAGAGGGAGGAAGAATCTGCAAGATGATATAGCCCAGGTGCTCCTACCTGGGGCCTTGGAGTTCTAAGGATCTGCAGAGCGATTTCAAGGAGACCTTACATCCACTTGCACACAAAGGGTAAAGGAGGAAATCCATGCCTCTTTTTGTTTGTTTGCGTTTAATTTTGGTTTGGGGAGAGTTTTTGCATTAGAGAGGAACCACTGAATGGTCCATCCCCTCATTCTACAGGTGAATAAACTGAGACTCACACAGTGAGTGTGGGGCCTTTGTACTGTGGCAACCTAGCATAGCCAGAACTACATTTCCCAGAATCCTTTTCACTGCATGGTCCAGGGTTAGGCGGAGCCACAGAGAAATTTGCAGGCGATCTGGAGGGTGGAAGTAGAGCAGCAGCCACTTTTGCAACTCAACTCATGTGGGATCAGGTAATGCCACAGCTCATGAAATTGCCACCCACCAGCTGGCTCACCTTCTTGCCTTGGGCCACCAGCCAGACCTGTGCAACTCCAGAGCCCACGATTTCCTCCTTCTGCTTCCCCGAACTCTGGGCCACACCTGTGTGCAGAGTCATGGTGAAACCAGCTGGTTCCTCTGCAGAACACCCATATCATCACCATACCCTCACATCACCCGTATCGTCAATTAAAGGGTTGGAGGCAGCGGGAAATCAACCAGGTCCCAGAAGAGATAGGTATGGGTCCGGTGTTCCCTCCTGGGGGGTTTTAAGTCATCCTTTCAGGTTCTACTTTGTCCTTGCTCACCTCCTCTTTCCGCCATCTTCCCTTCCTGACTGCCAGCCCTACCAATCTCCAGACATATGGGCACAGACTAATGTCACTGCCCACCAGCTGCCATGATCCCAGAAGGCCTCATTCCCAGCAGAAAATCCTAGAATCAGGAGTTCCTATTGTGGCGCAGTGGAAGCAAATCTGACTAATATCCATGATGGTGCAGGTTCTATCCCTGGCCTCTCTCAGTGGGTTAAGGATATGGCATTGCCATGAGCTGTGGTGTAGGTTGCAGACGCAGCTCGGATCCCGTATTGCTGTGGTTGTGGGGTAGGCCAGCAGCTATAGCTCCAATTCGACCCCCAGCCTGGGAACTTCCATATGCTGCGGGTGCAGCCCTAAAAAAGGCAAAAAAAGGAAAGAAAGTCCTCAGATCACTCACAGTGGATCTGCTTCTCTGATGGACCCCTAACTGCCACAGTGAGTGAACTCACTGCAGTTGAGAGCCAGGGCTCCTGCCCTGGTTCCTGGCTCCTTGCTCCTCCCAGGAGCTGTAAAGGTGGCCTGAGCTCCAGGCCCTCTCCATCAAGATCACCACCTCCATCCCCACAGCTGAATCATTCAGAGATCTTTCCCCCTGGTCAGTGGCCCACGGAGAGACTTACATCTGGCAGGTGCCCCCGACCATCCACCTGTCCCTAGCAGACTCCAGAGATGTACGGGTGTGCTACTCTCCTTGTTTGGTGTCAGCCCTAAGGGAGAGGTACCTCGCCTTGACTTCTCACCCTCCTACCCCTGGTTGGGAACTTCAAAGGCTATTTATTTCTTCTGGTCCCCAGGTCCATAACCTCAGAGCTGCCTCGGATGCCTGCGGTCCCCAGGGCTCTATTAATCAGACAGTAAAGATGTCACACTGCCAGCTTGGGCCATTGCCCAAGCAAGCCCTGGGCTGGCCCTTCCTCACAGTCACTTCCTCCTGCATGCTGAGCTGGGACTTACTGCTGCTCACCACATCCAGGACTGCCGCCTTCTGCGTGGGGACAGAATTTGTCTGCACAGTGACACTGGGCGAGCCATTTCAGGTCAGGCGTTCTCTCTTGTTCTCATCAGTCCTTCTTCCTCAGGAAGGTCTCCAGTAGCCCAGGGACTCTCCTTTTTCAGAAGCTTCTTCCTGAGAGAAAAGGTCAATTGGTGAAGCTAGGGAAACAAATGGATCTGGCTTCAAGCTTCTCACTGGCACTTACTAGCTGTGTGACCTTGGAAAAATCATATAACCTCTCTGAGCCTTAGGTGCCTTGTTCATAAAATTGGGATAATAATATTCCCCTCATAGGAATGTTGTGAGGATTAAATAAGGTACTGCCTGGACAGCACACGGTCCAGGCTCTGGCACATGAAAACATACTCTGTAAATGGAAGCCATTATTGGTACTATTATTGCTACAGTTTCTTATCATTATAGCCATTAAACTGTGTGTTCCCATAAGGATGGGAATGTCGAAATTGTTCTCACCAATACCCAGAAGTGCAGTGTTGGGTGAATAAATAAGTAGATGTTTATGGGCCAGGGCCAGTGTATGCCACAGATAAAGCACCTAGGACTAAAGAACATTTAGAGATTTCACTAGGTAAGGTTCTGTTAGAGCTACTTGTGTCAAGTCTAACCATCTGTGTCTTTGTTGAGCTTTCTTTTGACAAGCAGCTGACCCCCAACCCACAGACAGTAACTGCATTGGATTCCCCCGCAGGCAAGAAACTCTGCACCTACAAGGGTTCCAGACCACAGCAACACCTCCAGGCACTACACCCACAACTAGAGCAGCTCTGACCCAGAATGCAGCTCTCCTTCACAGCAAAATGCAAAGGGGTCCAGTCCAAGCAAAAGGCAGATCCTATTAATATCCTCCATTTAACAGATGAGGAAATTGAGGCACAGAAGTAACTTGCCCAAAGTCATGTGGCTAGAAAATGCTGAAAGAAGGATTCAGACTTACCTACTGCTTCTCAGATATAGATTATATATACAGATCTCATATACTCTATAAGGTAGTTATGAATATCTTCACATAGGAAATAGGCTCAGAGAGGGTGAGTAATTTGCCCAAAGCTGCAGAGCTAGTGAATTGTCATCTTATATGGGCAACAGAATCTAAAATTGGTGCATAGGCAAAAGTTGCACAGATTTCCAATTGCTCTTACAATCCCCTAAATTGTTGACATGGGTTTTCTTTTCATATATACTGTCATTTTTACACACACATACTCAAGTTCGAGAACCTAATGAGCTGGGCTGAAGGAAGGACCAGAGGAAAGTCTGTGCGTGAAGATGTCAGGACATTAAATCATTAAAGCATTTAGCCAGTTAGATCATTATTAGGCCCCTGGCCCAAAGGAGGCTGCAGAGAAGATTCTGAGTGTTCCTGCCAGATTCACTCCATTGCAATGCAATGCCCGTGCCCTTTGGTCTTAATGTCTGTGAACAGACTTCACTGCGGAACTGTTCAATGAGTAACACTTATAAAAGCTTCTGCACAGGGACTGGCAGAGTAGGTACTCAATGCAAGTTTTAGATTTGAATCTAAAGTCATTCATTCATGGATTTCCCATCATGGCGCAGCGGAAATGAATCCAACTAGGAACCATGAGGTTGCAGGTTTGATCCCTGGCCCCGTTCAGTGGGTTAAGGATCGGCATTGCCAAGAGCTGTGGTGTAGGTCACAGATGCGTCTCAGATCTGGCGTTGCTGTGGCTGTGGTGTAGGCCAGCGGCGACAGCTCCGATTCGACCCCTAGCCTGGGAACCTCCATATGCCGCGTTTGGCCCTCAAAAGACAAAACACAAAATAAATAAAATAAAATAAAATAATTCATTCAGGAGTTTCTGTTGTGGCTCAGTGGGTTACAAACCCAACCAGTATCCATGAGGATGCAGGTTTGATCCCTGGCCTCACTCAGTAAGTTAAGGATCCCACATTGCCGTCAGCTTGGATCTGGCATTGCTATGGCTACAGCTTCAATTCAACCCCTAGCCTGGGAACTTCCATATGCCACAGCTGTGGCTCCCCAAAAATAATAATAATAATGCAAAATAATAATAATAATATTCAAATATTCATTCGTTCAAGAAGCATGGGTCCTATTTCTATCAGGTGCTAGGTACGATATTGGGCATCAGGATAACAGCTATGAAGCTGACATTCTGGCCACGGAGATGCATAATAAGCAAGTAAACCAACAGGTATATAAGATGTCAGGTGGTACCCGGTGATAGGAACAAAAATTAAACCAGATGGGGGAATGGAGGGTGAGAAGGGCAATTTTAGATAGCGAAGGGAAGGCCTCTCTGAGGATGTGACAATTGAGCCAAGAACTGGTTTGGCCCAGGCAAACCAGCGCATGAACCCACACCTTTCTCCATCAAATACAAAACCTGGTTACCCGCTGCCTGCCTTTCCAAATTAGCATTGTATATGGCGGCCTCCACCAACTAGCCATCATTGCCAGGCTCTTAAGCGTTGGGCTCCTGATTCCTCATCACGTGAGGGAGGTGTGCAGGGAGGCCGATAAGGTTGCTTTAGGCTGAATGTGACTCCTCTGGGCAGGTGCCCCCAGTCCTCCTGACTCCAGGACCCATGATATCTGTGTGCCACAACAGAGCTCCTGTGCCAGAAAAAAAAAAAAAAAAATCTACCTTTAGCCATAGAGCTGAAACATAGTAATGATTTAAATCAGAATAGTTGACTCTAGAATCTCATGATGCTTCTGTTTCTTGGAACCTAGAACCAGCAAGGGTCCTCAGACATACTCAGCAGGTACAGTCACTAAGTGATAGTATTCATCGCCTCACTTGATTGCATCCATTCTCCTACAGGGAAGGAAACTGAGGCCCAGAGGCCCCAGGACTCTCCCCAAACCAGAGAGAATCAACAGTAAAAGAGCTTAGAACTCAGATCCCCCTCCCAGTCTGGTGCCCTTCCTGCCTCGAAACTGCACCTTGCAGTTCCGGTTTACAGGTGTTATCTGATCTGGAGTCACCTACCCAGCAGATGCCCAGGGCTCAGTGGGACCTGGTTCTCCAGGGGAACACGCTTATGATGGAGAAGAAGATGGAGAATGGCCTAGGGGCTGAAGACACACTGGAGAGAGGGGGCGGGATGGTCAGGTGTGAGGACAGAGCCCAGAAAACTGATATCAGCAGAGGTGGGGCCCTGATAGGCAAAGTTTCCTGCAGCGACAGCAGGGCTGAAAAGGGGACCACCGGAGGCCACTGCATTGTCCCCTAGCTTTGCCTCTGCACCGCGTGCGTCCCACACTCCATGCCTAACTCTGGCACTGCAGGGTGCACGTGCGCGTGTGGATGGGTAGGGGTTGGGGGGGCAACTGGCGATGAGGGGTGGTCTTCACTTCTCAGGGCATTTCTCCCACCTCTTTCATGTCATCCACACCACAACCCCACAACTTGGTAACTCTTGGCCCCATTTTACAGATGGGGCCCAAGGCTTAATGTGGGGCAGCTTGCTTACACCCCACTGCCCTCACTCAGTGGCTCAGCTGAGAGTCCAGGCCCATCTGGCCAGAGCGGAAGCCAGGCTTGGTAAGGTGTGGTCTAGTGTGTGACCCGCGGGGTGGCCCTCCTCCAGGCGGACAGGGCCACACCAGGATATCTGGAATGATGGTGAGTCCCCCCCATCCTGTAACCTCCTCCCTGCCAGGCCTGTGCCCGCTGCTCGGATGCAGGCGGGGAGTGAGGCTGGGCGCTAATTTACACTTGTTTAACTACAGCTGCCGCCCTCCTGCCATGTGTCTCCCCACCATTTATTGCGCTTTCCAAAGCCCTGCCCGGCACTCAGGGGCATTTCCTGCCTGCGCTAATGGAGGAGAATAGACGCATTATATGTGAATAATGGATTATGATGATACAATTTGGGTCTCTTAGCTCTCACGGAGCCTAGGCTGGCCTTGCATTATTGATAACTTACACACACCTTCCCGAGCGTGTTTATGTAAATATTTAATAGGAAAAGCAAGTTAACCCATTGGTTTCAGCCATTTCCAGAGACTTGGAAGTAAAGGCTGTGAGGGCAACTGGGGAACCCCCAACAAAAGAAGACGACGAGTCAGGTCCCTCTGGAAAAGCCGGAAACTTCCCCAGATGCTCATTTGGTCACAAGAAGTGTGTGGCCTCAACGTTCATGGCTTTCCAAGAAGGTTAGGTCCACTGTCACCACGGGAAGATGCACTTGGGGTCAAGAAGACCAGTGGCCATTGGAGGCAGAGTGAGCGAGAACTGGGGGTGGGGGGGTGGGCAGGCCCAGATTACAGGCCTGCGGCAGTGGTGGCTCTCCCCACTGAATGACTGGGGCCATTGCTTCCCATTTCATGGGACCGATTTCCTCTTCTTTCACACAGTTTCCACATTTCACACTCCATTTCCTGTTGTGTGTTTAAGACGATGCTTAAGAGAGTGCCTGTGGTGCAGTCTGGGCTCCACCGCTACCAACTGGATGGAGGGTTATTTACAGTTGTCACATCTGTAAAATGGGGAAACAATGCACTTATCTCATAGGTGCTCGTGGTTGCTGTAAGACTCCAAGGAGATAATGTGCCTGAAGTGGCTTGTACAGTACCCAGCACACAGGAAGGGCTCAGTACTCCCCCGTGATCCTATAGCAGAGACTTCAAGACGCACACGTTTTCACATAGGTCTGAAAATAAATGCCATGATGTACATCACTTGGCAGTGTTTCTTAGGAATATGGAGAATAGTTGTGCATCTTACACGTGTCAAACTACCGTCATTATTTTGCTAATATTGTGATTCTGCCAATCAGACCACTTTCTACCCTCTACGAAGTCATGAGAGGGGGCATGTGCCCCATGTGCTAATTCAGAGGGTAGAAGACCAGGCAGAATCAGGAGACCTCCCTCCCGCCCCCCACCACCAGCACCCTGGCCCCAGGGACCACCCCCTTTGGGGCTCATCTCACCACATCGTGCCCCTTCCCAGGTTGCCGTTGACATGCTGCCATTCTCCACGACACTTCCTGGAGCTGCCAGGGCTTCACACGTGCTGTCTCCTCTACCTCAATTCCCTTCTCTTCAGGATGTGGTCCAGTCTCACCTCCGCCATAAAACCTTCCCTGACTCTTGACCAAGGTTCTCTTAAAACTGATATGGCCAGTGTTCTTCTGCCTGCCCTCCCCCCTTGCAGGTCCAAGGTCCCCAGAGGCCGGGCTGTGACCAACCACTCATGCAGTTGCCACCTCTCCTACCTGGGGCCCTGTGCTGGGGGCTATGGGAAGGTAGCTGTGCACAAAATGGTAACAGTCTGTGTGCTCTAGACAGTAACACAGGAGACAAGAAGCTATAACATGTGGGAGTTCCCGTCGTGGCGCAGTGGTTAACAAATCCGACTAGGAACCATGAGGTTGCGGGTTCAATCTCTGCCCTTGCTCAGTGGGTTAAGGATCCGGCATTGCCGTGAGCTGTGGTGTAGGTCGCAGACGCGGCTCGGATCCCGCGTTGCTGTGGCTCTGGTGTAGGCCGGTGGCTACAGCTCCGATTAGACCCCTAGCCTGGGAACCTCCATATGCCGCAGGAGCGGCTCCAGAAAAGGCAAAAAGACAAAAATAAATAAATAAATAAATAAGCTATAACATGTAACAAGCTGGTAAGCAGGATCGGGGAGGGCCAGAGCAAAAAGGAATATTGAAAGGGGATGTCCTTTTAAATAGGATGGTCAGACTCTGCCTCCCTAAGCAGGTGACATCTAAACAGAGGTCTGAGGGGAGTGAGGGAGTGAGCCGCGGATATCCAAGGAGAAGAGTGAACAGCCGGGACAAAACCCTGACCTGTGAGGGTACAGAAGTTCAAGGAAGCAACCAACTGGATGTGGTTGGCAAAGAGAGAGGGCGGGCTTAGCAAGGGGTGGGGGGGTTCCATTGTGTGAACCTTGGTGGCCTTGGTAAAGACTTGCCCCCTTGCTACAGGAAGACAGGGAGCTGCTGAAGGATTTTTTTTTTTTTTTGTCTTTTCCAGGGCTGCACCCATGGTATATGGAGGTTCCTAGGCTAGGGGTCCAATCGGAGCTGTAGCCGCCAGCCTATGCCAGACCCACAGCAACACGGGATCCGAGCCGTGTCTGCAACCTACACCACAGCTCATGGCAACGCCGGATCCTTAACCCACTGAGCAAGGCTGGGGATTGAACCCGCAACCTCATGATTCCTAGTCAGATTCATTAACCACTGCACCATGACGGGAGCCCCTGCTGAAGGATTCTGAGCAGAGGAGTGATAGGGTCTGATTTGTTTTAAGCGGTTCATGTGGTGCATAGAGCAGAGGGGGTCAAGTCCCAGGGCCTGGACACCCATAAAGAGATCATAAGGATTCAGGCAAAACAAGATGCTGCCTTGTTCCAGGACAAGAGCAAGGGGAGATGGGGAGAGATGGAACTGATCACATTTCCTGATGGTTTGGGCATTTGATATGAAAGAAAGAGCAGAATCAAGGACGACTCCAAGATGCATCACCGACCGGAAGGATGGCGTTGCCATTAACCAAGGTGGGGAAGACAGTGGGCAAGGCAGCTTTGTGGGAGGAAAATCAGGAATTCTGTTTGGGTTGTGATCTTAGACATACTAGATCTGGCATGTCTCTAAGACCTCTCAGGGGAGGGTGGGAATGGGCCACTGGACCTAGGCATCTGGATTTTAAGTGAGCAGCCCAAGCTAGACTTATAAATATGAGAGTCAACAGCATACAGACAGATGAGGTCTCAGGGGAGAAAGTATGAAGAAAAAAGGAGATGCCAAGGCTTGACCCCGGGCACTGCTGTGAGTGGAGGTGGGGAAGGAAGGAGAACCAGCAAAGGAGGCAGAGAAGAAGTGACTTGGGGGTAGGAGGGAAATTTGGGGGTTGAAATGTCAGTGCATTGGAGTTGCGATAAACAATTGTAATCAAATAGCTGTCATTAATTGAACACTTACTTTACCAGACACTTCAGGTATAGTTTCTCTCTTGATCCTGAGATTTAGGAATTCTCATTCCCACTTTACAGATAAGGAAACTGAGGCTCAGGAAGGTAAAGCTGACCAAGATCTCAGCTGATGATTACATGGCCGTGATAAACCCCAAGCTTCGGCTTGGCTCAGCTAACATTTCTTTTTAACGCCTAAGAACTGGGTGCGCCTGATAGACATTATTTGATTTAACACTCTGGGTGCCCTCATGCTGCCAAGCAGAGGTCATTTCCGCCCATTTTACAGATGTGGAAACTGAGGCTTAGCATCTCATCAAGTGACCTACTCAAAACTACCCAAGGAGGAAACAGCTGGCAGTGATTTGAATGAGGGTCTCCTATCTTCCATGGACACTTGGAATTCTCCCAAGCCTGCATTTGGGGAAAGGAAACAGAGTTGAGAGACTAACGGTGGCTTCTCAGCTAGAAATACTCGGCCTCTTCCAGGGACCAGATGTCAAGCTGGTGCAGCGGGACCCTCTGCTGAGCCGTAGGCTGGGAGCCAAAAGGGAGGGTCTCTGTTACCAGAGCCCAGGCTGAGTGCTCCCAGGGAGTCCCCTTCCTCCCCACCTGCCCGGCATCTGCCCTCTGCCAGCCCCTGCCTGGCTGCCAGATGTGCCAGCTGTGGCTCTTCTCCATGGAGAGCCTCACGTATTAATTAACGTGAACGCCAAGGGGGCAACTTCTCAGGCCCAGCCTCAGAGCAGTTCTTGGCACATTTTTCAGACTTTGTTTAATAATTTATCATCTTTTAATCATAAAAATAATTAGCACAAGAGCGATAATCTGTGCTCTACCGAGAGCAGACAGGCGGAGGAGTTCTCAGACGCTGCCAGAGCCCCAAGAGCTGAGCTTTGGCAGAGGGGAGAGGGACAGGCTGGCACAGAGCCCATTGTCCACTCCAGGGCTGGCCTCGGGGAGGTAGGGTGCCAGGGATGCCACCTGGCTTTGCGAAGGACTCGGGGACCTATGTTGCTTTCCTAGGAGTTGTGTCTCCTGTTCCTCTCTGATTTGATTCACTGGCCACTCTTCTGGGAAGCTCCTTCTCCGCTTTGGGTCTTAATTTTCCCATCTGTAAAATGGGAGTTAGACGAGCTGGTCCCCAAGAGCCCTTTTGTTCAACATGCCATGGCCTGATGAGGCAGCAAACGTAGAGGCAGCTTAGAGTGAGCTGGAGAGCCCGAGGGGCTGTGAAGCCTTCCATGGCATCCTCTGCATCCCCCAGCTGCTCATGGAGCCCTGAGAACAGGACTCAGCTCCGCCAAGCACGAGCTGTGTGCCTGGAAGCAAATCCCTTCCCATCGCTGAGTTTCGCCACCTGAAGAGTGAGAGTGATCATTCACATTCCGCCAGGTTCCCAGTGGAGATCCAAGCGAGGGTGAAACAAGGGTCACCCCTCAGACACACTGATCCCATACTGGCCTGGATCTAACTGCCACTGCCTGTCCAGGCTGCAGGTCCTGGGGGCAGTCGGGGCTGCCCCTCCTCTGTGCCTGATACACCCCCTCCCCTGGGTAGGAACGACCTACATGTCCTGCCAATTCCAGGGACCTACCTAGAGGTTGTTTGACCTGTGCAGACAGACGTGTCCTCCCCCAGGTGACAGCAGGGTCTGGTGGCTCTGGGAAAGCCCTCAGCATTTGGGAAGGCAGCTCTGCTCCTCCTTGTGGGGCCAGGCACACGCTGCTTGGCCTCTAGGTGCCTCAGTCTCTTCATCTGTGAAACAGGAGACCTGTCTGAAGTTAGGGGCCCCAGAAGGAGATGCTGATTCAAGAATCTGAGAACAAGTCATCTCTTTGGAATGAGATCCAGACACTCCCGTAGGGAGGAGAGAAGGGAGACGGGGAAGGAGTGGAGGCCAACAAAGGGCAGGTCAGTGAGCTGATGACCACTGTGCGCCCCTGGGGCTCAGTCCCATTGGGGACATCTCGGGGGTCTCTAAGTTGCAGACCTCCTGCCTTCTGATTTTGTAAATCAAGTTCTAGTGGAGTCCACACAGCCAGGCCCATTCATTTACGTGTCATCTGTGACGGCTTTTTTTGCCGAAACAAGAGAATTGAATAGTTGCAACAGAGACCATATGTCCTAAAACTATCTGGCCCTTTGCAGGAAAATGTTTGCCAGCCCCTGGTCCAGAATGGAGTGCAGAACTCATCTCAGAGCTGTCTGCCCCGAAGGAGGGGACCATGGGCTATTTATCCACCTACCCCAGGCCGGGGTTGGCTGCTCCTGAGGGCCCCCAAAACACACACACACACATATATACAAACACGGTTCTTGGGCAACACACTCTGCAGCCAGAGGGACCCCCTCAGGAAGAATCAAGGATGAAGGAGAGACAGGGGTGGGATGGGAGGCTGGGACAAGCTTCTGCCCCAGTACCTCCCTGAGCCATGGGGAGGACTAGATAACACTTGGAGTGCTAAGAACAGGGAGGGCCCCCCAACATTAGGCAACTTTGATCACCACTACCAGCCACTAACCCATCATTCCTGGCTCATTCTAAAATCAGTTGCCTTGGAGTTCCCCTCGTGGCTCAGCAGAAACGAATCCGACTAGGAACCACGAGGTTTCGGGTTCGATCCCTGGCCTCACTCAGTGGGTTAAAGATCCAGCATTGCCGTGAGCTGTGGTGTAGCTCAGATCTGGCATTGCTGTGGCTCTGGCGTAGGCCAGTGGCTACAGCTCCGATTAGACCCCTGCCTGGGAACCTCCATATGCCACAGGAGTAGCCCTCAAAAAGACAAAAAATAAAATAAAATAAAATCAGTTGCCTTTACCTCCTTGCTTGGCCTCTGCCTGCAGCTAATCTCCAAGCCCCCAGTTGCCCTGGGCCTGGGTAGAGAGTTCTTCCCCAGGCCCAGTTCGATCTGTCCAGTAAGAACTGCACCAATGACTAGGTCACTTTGCTGTACAGCAGAAATTGACAAAACAATGTAAATCCACTATAGTAGAAAAAATAAAAAGCTAATAAAAAAAAATAAAGATCAGCAAAAGAAAAAAAAAAAAGCTGCACCAGCATTGACCCCTCAGGAAGCTCTGCCTTTCTAGCTTCTCCCCAAGGCCGTCTGTGCTTCTGCCTCCCCAGACCTGGTAAGCCCATGCTCTCAGGCTCTGGCCCCAGACCTTAGTTTCAGACCAGCCCTGGGAAGACAGCCCTCTGGTCTCTGTCCCAGAGGCACCTCCTTTCTCCCCTGGTCAGTATGTGCCACCCGCAGACTCCCCAGTACCCATGGTCCTTGCTACCTTGGCTGTCCTATGCCTTCCAGAGGCTGTCAGTCCCAGCTGGACTCTCTCCTTCCTGGGGAGTATTCTCCAAGTGGTCAGCTCTGGGCTCCTTCCTGAGAGGAACATAGGCAACTGGGTTTGGAAAGAAGGCAGTTGGAATGATCAGGGATCAGTGGGGGTAGGGATCAGGGCTCAGCCTGGGGTCATGGTCAAGGCTCAGTCTGCTCAGTCTAAGACCAGTTTCAGGGCCCAGCAGAGTGGCAGCCAGAGTTGATCCCCAGTCTGAGTTCCTGTTCAGGGTTCAGTCTGAGGAGTCAAGGAAAAGCCCAAGGTCAGGGTCAGGGCTGTCCAGGGCCGAGATCCAGCGGTCAGTCTAACCACAAAACACAACAGGCCCATCTGGTTTATCCAACAACCCAGCCAAGGCCACAGCACCCAGCCCTCGGCTCACCACCCTGGCCCTCTCTGGGAGCCTGCAGCCGGTCCCTCCCCGCGGGGGCGCCCACATTCCTGTGCATGTGTACACCCTCCTGGCCAGGCGGTGAGGATCCCCAAGTCCATCTGTCTGCTGAGCTGTTGTGGGAACCGAGCTCAGCGAATGGGCCCGAGCCCGTCTCCCTCCGGAGCCTGCCTCCAGACTGTTGGCGTTCACGGCTCTGCCTCGCAGCCTCCGAGCTGGGCTGGCGCTGCCGAGTCCAAAAGCCGTCCACTGCTCAGTTCCAGCCAGCCACCAAGCACTCCCCAGATGGGCAGGGACCGCACCATGCCTGCCTGCCTCCTGCCTCAGGCACTGCTCGCTCCCTGCCAGGGGCCCAGAGGAGGTGCCCACTCCCCAGGCTCACAGCCCAGCAGCCCAGGCGAGGCCGGGGAAGGGCAGGGAACCCCCCCCCCAATCGCCAGCCCCAGGGCTCCAAGGTCATCTAAGCAGTGATTCCCTCCAGCCCTGACCTTGACCCTGGCCCTGGTGAGACCTGGCCTTTCTCCCACCTAGTTCCTGTCAGCCTCCGTCCTCTGACCACATAACGGCTCAAAGGACTTGGGGCCCCAAGCTGAGTCATGGTCAGTGGACTCCCCCAGGGGATCTGCTTGAGAAGCTCCAGGCAACATGGAGTTTCAAAATTAGGCAAACCTTCAAATTGTGAGAACTTAGAGAAATCACTCTGTGCCTTCATTTCCTCATTTAGGAGTTCCCGTTGTGGCTCAGCAGGTTACAAACCTGACTAGCATCCATGAGGATGCAAGTTTGATCCCTGGCCTTGCTTAGTGGCTTAAGAATCCAGAATTGCCGTGGACTGTGGTGTAGATTGCATACGCAGCTCAGAGCCAATATTGCTGTGGCTGTGGCTGTGGCCAGCAGCACCAGCTCCGTTTTGACCCCTAGACTGGGAACGTCCATAAGCCACAGGTGCAACTGTAAAAACAAAACAAAACAAAACAAAACAATTCCTTATTTATAAATGGGCATAGTAATCCCCAGCTTACAGCTTGTAGTAAGAGATGAATAAATTAAAAGTTGTAAAGCCCCTGGCACAGGAAAAATCTGGGAGTGACATCTGTGCTATTTGTCTGCTAAGCATCCTTGGCCTTCCTCTTCTGGTCTCATCACTGCCTTCCTACACTGACCCAGCCCTTCTCCACAACACATGGGTCTGATGGGGCAGCCAAACCCGGCTCCCGGTCCCTGTGGCCGAAGAGTGGGCACAAGCCAACTCACAGAAGGAAGCAGGACAAATGCTATCCTGTTGACATCATTCAGAACCTCTGGAATCCCAGAGACCAGATCCCACCCAGAACCACCCAGTCACTATTTATTGAGCCAATAAATCCCTTTTAGATGAAGCTGTTGGACTTGGCCTTCTGCCCCTGGCAACAAGGTTCAGAAACAAGAGCCTTGACCTGAAGCCAGACTATTGGGGTTCTAATCTTAGCTCTGCCATTCATTAGCGGTGTCACCTCAGGTAAGTTACCCAACCTCATGGCAGTCAATTTCAACATCTGTAAAATGGGGGTGATACTGGTACCTACCTCCCAGAATTGTTGTGAGTATTCAACAAATGACTTTTTTTTTTTTTCTCTTTTTAAGGCTGCAGCAAATGTGGCATATGGAAGTTCCTGGACTAGGGGTTGAATCAGAGCTGCAGCTGCCGGCCTACACCACAGCCACAGCAACATGGGATCCAAGACACATCTGCGACCTACACTTGATCTCTCAGCAGCTTGCAACAATGCCAGATCCCTAACCCACTGAGCAAGGCCAGGGATCAAACCTGCATCTTCATGGAGACTATGTCTTAACCCACTGAGCTGCCACAGGAACGCCTCAACAAGTTATTTTGCATAAAACGCTTAGAACAATTTCTGGCACATACTGAATGCTGTAAAAGTATTTGCTGGTATATTATTGTTATTTAATTCCCTGCTCAACCCCTCTCTCCAATCTGCGGGACAGAATCAAATTCCCAACACATGTTGAATGAGTCCCTATTCTGGGCTCTACACTGATACACTGGTGCATAAGGCTGATGTGGGTTCTGTCCTTCAGGAGCTCACCTCTAGTGGGGGGAGTGACCAAGGGGCTACTGCCCAAGGACCCCTGAGATAAATCTGCCCCCTCCCCAGCACCCACTGGACACCTGCTGCACAAGTAGGTGCCTTTCCAAGCTAGGGGTCAAATCAGAGCTGTAGCTGCTGGTCTGTGACTATACCACAGCTCACGGCAACACTGGATTCTTAACCCACTGAGCAGGGTCAGGGATGGAACCCGCATCCTCATGAATACTGGTCAGATTCATTTCCACTGTGCCACAACAGGAACTCCTGTGCCTTTGTTTTCTTATCTGTAAAATGGGAATGATGGAATAACGCCCCCCCCCCGACCTCACAAAGTTTTTACCCCAAATTCTTCCCCCTCCAGCTTCACAAACTCAAGCACCCATTCTCTGACTATAGCTTCCTCTTCTTTGCCAGCTTCCATTATGGTCCTTCTTTAGCTTCACCAAGACCTCACATCCATCAACCCCTTTAGCTTTCTTCCAATCTGTCAGCCCTCTCTTCACTTCCCCCTCTATCCATTCCATAGATTTCATCGTTTTACTAACATTTGTGCCAATATCCCAGACGCCCCTCCCCAGTGTCTTCTCTATACTCGGTTATCAAAACCCCAATCTCAGATGAAGCCAACCTTCTGCTGTCTCCGTGCTACACACAAACCTACAAATTCATTATCACCCACTTTCCATGACACTTTAACCTCTCTCCATCATCTTCCTCTTCTGCTCTCTGCGACTGTTTCAAACTTCCCCAATCTCCTCAAAGCTCTGAGATACTTTCCTCCTCCCCATCATCAGATGACCTCACCTCCCCTTTCTCAGAACGAGGAGAAAACGGAAGTCATCAGAAAGGAATTCCAGGAGTTCCTGTTGTGGCTCAGCAGGTTAAGAACCCAACTAGTATCCATGAGCATGCGGGTTCAATCCCTGGCCTTGCTCAGCGGGTTAAGGATCTGCTGTTGCCGTAAGCTGTGGTGTAGGTTGCAGAAGAAGCTCAGATCCCGCGTTGCTGTGGCTGTGGTGTAGGCCGCCAGCTGCAGCTCTGACTTGACCCCTAGCCTGGGAATCTCCATGTGCTGTGGGTGCGGCCCTAAAAAGACAACAACAAAAAAAGGAATTCCACCTACAAACCTATCTACTTTTTCCCCTCCTGTGCTGGAGGAGGGGTGCTTCTGCCCAGCAACCCCATATTTTGGAGCCCACTCTCCCTCACCTTCTCGGGAATCCCACTTTCTCCATTATTCCTTCTCTTTCTTCCGTATCCACATACTTCCTCTTAAGAGGATGTTTCCTATGACATTTAAGGTTTAAGTGTCTCGATCTGAGGATAGACCCTCCCGGACACACATCTACCTCTGGTTACAAGTCTATACCTCTCCTCATCTTCAAAACCAAATTGCTTCAAAGAGTTGTCTTTAGGTATTTCTTCAGGATAAGTTAATGTTTAGGAATATGGGCACTGGGGACAGACTGCTTGAGTCTGAATTCTGGCTCCACTCCTTACCAGCTGTGTGACCTCAGGCAAATTACCTAATCTCTCTGAGCCCCAGTTTCCTCATCATTAAAATGGAAATCAATGTACCTACTTCAAAGAGTTGTGAGGATTCAAAGTAGAGGCTGAGAACAGGGCCTGCCCAGGGTAAGAGTTTACTTCCTACTCACCATTGTTTGCTATTGTTACTGTTACTCTGATTGTTCCCTCACCTCCTGTTCATTTCTCCGCCTGCTAATCTGGCCTCTGCCTCTTTACTCCACCCAAACAGCTCTGGCTGAAGATGCTAAAGATCTTCTCTCTAAATCCAGAGGACTCCTTTTGGTCTTCTTACTTGACCTCTTAGTAAGTTGACTGTTCCTTCCTTTCTTTAAACTGTCTTCTCCTTCAACTTCTCTGAGGATTCCTTTTCAGTTTCCTTTGAACTTTTATCCAGTTTGGGTGACATTGCTGTGGGCCACTCATTACCCGCCATAAACCAATGTCTCCCCAGTATATGTCTCCAACCCAAGGCTGTCATCTGATCTTACAGGCAGTCTCCTACTCAACACTTTGTAACTGAGCAAGTGCCCTGTGGGGCTCCTGGGCACCTAAGCCTGTGTCCTCCATTTCTTGTCTTTAGGGAATAAGCCTCAGCCTCTGTGACCTTCCCTGAGTTCCAAAGGGCAGTTGCTCATCAGCGAAAGGAGGGGATGCAGAGACCAGGGCAGGAGCAGTCAAGAGGCCAAAGTGCAGCCTTGGAGAAGAGCCCTGGTTTCTCCTCAATGAATATACATAACAATATCTTTGAGCCTTTCTGCAGAACCAAAACCCCCAAGAAATGGAAGAACGACTAGATGAAGCAGTCTTCATTCAGGGAAGAAGGAGGACCACAAGAGCCAGTCCTAGGGCCACTAAACACCAGCTTCTAAAAACAATACAAGCTTGCCTCTACCCTGATCCTTATCTGTGGCCCCATTTTCCACTGCCCAAACTATAAAACCACCTCCTAATCCCTTCCAAAGGGGGTCCAGTCTTTAAGGCATTAGCCTGCTGTGGCCCCTTTTGCCTGGCAAAGCAATAAAGCTATCTTTTGCTCCTTCACCCCAAACTCTGTCTCCACATTTCCATTCAGCAATGGCAGACAGAGGCTGAGTTTCAGCACAAATTTCCACTTAGATTTCTCAACAGTTCATAAAATCCCATAAAACCAAAATGAACTCATGCCATCTTCTATCCCATCCCACAAAAACAAACTCATCTTCTTTCAGAGATCATCACCATCCACCCAATTTTGCAAGCCAGAAATCTGGGCACCATCCTTTATCCCTCTCTCTTCTTCATCCCCACTAATCACTCTCCAGGCAACCACTACCTCCTAGACAGCCCTCATCATCTTTACTACCGTCTCTCCAATCCAAGAAACTCTCATCTCTTTCTAATACTTGTTTCCTAACTGGTTTCCAGGCTGGACCCCTCTTCTAATTCCAATTTCCCCTTGGCAACCAGACTGATCTTTTCAAAAGAAAAGCCTTGTTTTTTATCTGCCTCTTGGCTCTGACCTCTTCCATGTTGACTTCTTCTTGGTCTCCATGTGGTGGTGGTGGCAAAGTGGCTGTCACAGCTCCAAACGTCACATCCTCTGCCTTTGAATCCAAGCGTCTCTTGTCCAGAACTCCCCACAAAGTCCCATAGCATCAGTAGCTCTGATCAGACCATCTGCCTATCCTCAAACCAATCACTGTGGCCAGGGAGATGCAATGTGATGAGTGGTTTGGCATGGGTTATGTGCCCACTCTTGGAATTGAGAAATAGACTCCAACTAAACCATAGGCACTAAAAAATGGGGGAGGGATGGTTTCCCAATGACTGTTTCTGCAAGGAGAATCAATGGCTACTAAACACCAAAAAACAGGTGGCGTCCACTACAGTCACCAGTATAATCAATCATGGTGTATCAGTATATCCCAGAGTGTGTTCAGTTGAATGCTAACCTCTCAGAATCCTCCAGGATAGGGACTAGGAGAGAAAAAGATATTCATGGGTAAATACGTGTGGGAAAAATTGAATTCTATCCCCATTGCCCTTAGGGATGCACAGTGCATATTAGCATCTTAAGGGCACTGAAATCTCCTACAGCAAAGAAACCTGTCTGGCTTTATTTAACCCAGGATTTCCTAAATATATTTTTGTGTACACCCTTTTCCCCATTTATGCTAGAAAATTAACTTTGAAAAATCTCACCGTGTTGGGTTCTTTCTTCTGTTTTTCTCTCTCCCCTTACTTTCAGCTGTGGTTAACCTCCTGCTGTTCTGGGTGCCTTTGCTTGGAGAAGCCTCTCTGTCCCTCCTCTTTCTACTTCTAAAGTCTCTGTCGGCTGCACAGACAATAATAGGGACCGCCAAAATTATTTGTAAAATAAGAGAAAGGAACTGTGAGCGAGGTTCTGATGCACCCTCCTGTGAATCAAGTGTGTTGGTTCTGTGGTAATTTTGTCTTTGTGATTCTGATTCTCTCATCTCCTGATCCTTGACTATGTTATGGAAAGATGGAGCTGCGGGAGGATTGATTTCTGGGTGCAAGACGGCCCTCTTCCATTGACCCCGATTTGTATTACAGTTCTCAGGGCCAGGAGACAGGCTAGCCCTTCAGGGCAGAGAGACAGCAGTGCTCACCTGTACACCTAGGTAGCAGCCAGAACAACCCCAGGACACACAGCCAAGCTGAACTCTAAATACCAAAAATGAATTTCAACCAGAGACCCCTCGGTCATGCTCAAGAGAGATTTATCTGGAAAGGGGCCAGAGCAGCCAACATGAGGAATAATTATGAAACAGAGTCCAAGGAATTCCCACTATGACTCAGTGGGTGAAGAACCCGACTAGTATCCATGAGGACTCAGGTTCAATCCCTGGCCTCGCTCAGTGGGTTAAGGATCCAGCTGTGAGCTGTGGTGTAGGTCACAGACGTGGCTCAGGTCTGGCATTGCTGTGGCTGTGGTGTAGACGGGCAGCTACAGCTATGATTCAACCCATAGCCTGGGAACTCCCATATGCCGTGGGTGCAGCCTTATAAAAAAAAAGAAAGAAAGAAAGAAAAGAAAAAATAAAATAGTGTCCAAGAGAGATGCCAGAGCTCTGGGCTTGTGTGTGGGTGGGTGTGTGTAGGTGCCTACTCATGTATGCATATATGAAAGGGCACCTTTGGAGGAGTAACAGACATAGAAAGGAACAGCTAAGTGTTTATCAGAGAAAGGCAGACAGAGACTTGACCCAGCTTGACCTGAGGAAGGATACTTGGCTAAACCAAAGGCCTAGAGCTAGGCTGACATATTTCCTGAATCCTAAAGCAGGAGTCATGGCCACTCTGGTCTGATATGTGGGTTTCTCCGTGATCCGTCTCGCTCACCTCTGCATGTCTTACCCACGCACTGCTAGCCTGTGGTCTGTCTGACATGTGGTCCAATGGAGTCTGTCGCAGCTCCGCCCAGAGACCAAATGTCCAAAATCGGGCAAGACACCAGCTCTGTGGCTTGCTGGGCTGGGCTGCACAGACCTTCTCCAGTCAATCCAGGCCCCCTTTCAGGAGAGAGGCGTTGGCGGCTTCTGTGAGTTATGACTTTTATTATGCAGAAAACAGGCACATTAACTTCAGGTCCTTTGAAAAATGTGGTCCTGTAATCAGAGGCTGTGTCTGTCCTGATGCACGGTGGCACCGGGCCAGAGAAGTGCAGGGATGAAATAAACATTTAGAAAGACAACTGCATTTGCAGATCTAAGAATTGAGTTATATTCATTTCTGACAGCTTCCTGAATCACAGCCCACGTCTCCGCCTGGCAAAACTGGGACCTGGCCCTTTAACTAGACTCCATTTCACATAATTAAAGACTCACAAAATTAAATGGCCTGCATGGAAAGTGGCTTTCAGTGGACTAAATGCCGGGAGCAATCTCCTCCCCAGAGTGGAAAAGTGACACTAGCTTGCAGATCAATATCATCTCTGTTATTAATATCAAAAGCACATTACTTTGTTTTTGCCTGGCTCCCCTCCAAGCCTCCGGCCCTGCCGCGGAGCAGCCATTTGCTGGGGCCATAATTTACTTTGGTGAGTTTTTAAGGTATTGTTTTGTCAGGACCAATCACCGTGACGTTATAAATGGCTGGGAGGACTTGCGCTCCCCCTCAGTGGCATATGCAGCGAAATTAATTTTTAAAAGTTTCACGTCAATTACTCCTGTCCTTGAGTTATGCAAGAGGACAAAGGAGCAGGGACGTCAGGACGTGAGTGATCTCAAGCAGATGAGGTAACGACACACAGAAGCCGGGGCTGCAGACCAGAGCAGACATTACACTATCTTTAATTGATGCATTGGATTAAACAATACGAAAGCCAAATAAATATTGACCACTTAGCCAAGGAACCATTGATTTCTTTTTTTAGGATGGACAACATTGCCATGCTCCATTTGGCTGGTTGGGGGTTTCAAGCCGGGGTCTTGCGGGGTCCAGGACAACGTTTGGCTGGACGACACTGAGAGATGCCACAGCTCTTGGGTGGGACTTTGTGAAATGGGTATCAATGTTTTCGCTGTTTCCTGCTCCTGCATGGCTTATGTCCCCTCACTCTGGGCCACGCATGCCTTCCTCCTTGTGCTTGCTTTTAAGGAAACTCCAGGCTGGCCCTGCCTCCCTCCACTTCAGGGTTGGAAGCCAGGACAGAGCCATAGGCACGCAATCCCCAAGGATTCTACCTATTCTCCCTCCTCCTCCTCCACCCTCTCCTGGAATCTAAAGAAGATACATACAGGAGAGTTTCAGGGCAGGAACTGGCTCTGTATGATCTTATAATGATGGATACAAGTCATCAGGTATTTTTCCAAACCCATAGAATGTGCCACACCAGGGACGAACCCTAATGTAAACTATGGACCTTCAGTGATTATGCTGCGTCAGTGTGAGTGCATCACGTGTGACAAAGGTACCACTCTGGTGGAGATGTTGGTTTTGGGGGAGACTATGCTTGGGTAGGGGTGGGGGTATGGGAAATCTCCGTGAACTTAGAATTGCTCTAAAAGCAATTTTTTTCAGTGGCTCACCTTCAGCCCTGAGCACAAAAAGCATCTCTCACATCTGGCTTTGCCTGAAAAATCAGGGCAAGGAGGAAGACACAGGAAGGAAGACACCAGCAGATGTGTCTGGAGAAAGAAAGGGATCCCCAGCTTACAGAGCACCCAGGACGCACCCGGGGCTCCACCAGACACGAGGCAGACCTTACCTTCATTAATTCTCCCAGAGACTCGATAGGCGGGTATCACGGGATCAGACTTGAAGATGGGCAGCGAATTTGAGGAATGGGCATCTCAAGCCTAAGGGCCTCAGAAGCAGACTTCCTCAACCTCACAAACCCCCAGCTACCCGAAAACTTGCCCACTTCTCCAGCTAGAATGCAGGCCCCATGAGTTCAAGGGCTTCGCGTTTTCTGTTGCATCTCTAGTGTCCGGCACAGCACTTGCACACGGCAGGTGCCTAGTGACCATTTGTGGACCGAAGACTGTTATGAGAGAGGCAATGCATCGTAAAATTTAGCATCCTCTGGCACCCATCACACAAAGCCACCTGCCAGGATGCCTTCAGCCTGGAGGAGAGAAACAAAGAACAAGGCCAAGGCAGGATGAAGGCAGTGAGCAATGGAATAGAGCCACTGAGGTTCGGCGAACCATCTTCCATAGATTATGACCCCCATTTTGCACTTGAGAAAACCGAGGCTCAAAGAAGCTAAATAACTTGTCCAGAGATGCAGCATCTTCATCCAGTGGTTGAGGGACAATTGCACATTTCAGTTATCCAATTGTTTTCCCAAAGCTGGGCATTGAAATGATCAAGTGTGCAGGTTTGGGTCGTGGTTTTCAGCATGTATTCAGAGGCTGCCAGGTCTCGTGCACGCGGTCCAATCTGCACCATGCTCACAGGGCTGCCCTCTGCAGGCACATCCTGGAGACTGTGGGTGTGCCACAGCTCAGCGAGGTGCCCAAGGTAGACTGGGGGACAGAAAAGGGAACTAGATGGCCCCCTGCAGTGAAACTTAGCCAGGGACTCACTCTCCACGTGGTGCAAGGAAAAGCAGCTGAGTTTGATGGAGAGAATTCAAAGGAGACAAGTTTTTTTCCTTTTTTTATTTTTTTTTTTTTTTTTGTCTTTTTAGAGCCGCACCTGTGGCATCGGATAGTTCCCAGTTTAGGGATCAAATTGGAGCTATAGCCGCCCACTCCTTAACCCACTGAGCAAGGCTAGGGATTGAACCTGCATCCTCATGTTATTAGATTCGTTTCCCCTGAGCCATGACAGGAGCTCCAGGAGACAGTTTTAAATATATTCATAGCTTAATAAGAAAACGCATAGTTCTTCTACAACCATAGGTTTATTAGAACCAAATCAGGTGGCCTATCCCGTGTTCAATAACAAACACTGGTTTACAACCAAGTATATACTGGAAGTATTCTAACAAATGTCTTCTATCAAACACAAATATTTAAAAGAAGTATTTTTTTTTATTCTTCTTTAACAAACCTTCATGGTCTCAAGAGAACAAGTCCTTGAAAAGGGGCTAGTCGCATGTTGATGATCACGTTGCTTTTAGTAAATACTTGGAAACTTAACCTCCAGATGTCAAAATTCCCAGTAAGTGTAGATTTAATGTGAATGTTGTGGTGAATGGCATGTTATCATACCTCTCATCTTATTATCTATTTAAACAAAGGATGCTCTGCTCATCCAGTGACTTGTCAGTGATGCAGATCCTCTGGGAGGTTCTTGTCAACCAGAAAGCACCTATCAGGCCCCCACCCTGGGCTGGCCAGATGTGGGGTCTGGCTCTCAGGGCTAAGGCAGCCACAGCCCTGGTGCTAAAGGAGCTCCTTGTCCAGCCAGGAGAGGGACTAGAAACCAGCATCCGTGGGGCCAGAAGTGGGGAAAGGCAAGGAGAGGTCACCCTGCCAGCTGGGAAGAGGAGGGGTTCCTGGGGAGCTTCTTTCCTAGGGAGGGTGCTTGGGAGCCTAGTCCTGATGAAAGAATCAGAATGTTCTAAAAAGTAAAGGGAGGGAGTTCCCGTCATGGCACAGCAGTAACGAATCTGACTAGTATCCATGAGGATGTGGGTCCGATCCCTGGCCTCACTCAGTGGGTTAAGGATCTGGTGTTGCTGTGAGCTGTGGTGTAGGTCGGCAGCCATATCTCCGATTCGACCTCTAGCCTGGGAACTTCCATATGCTACATGTGCAGCCCAGAAAGAAAGAAAGAAAGAGAGAAAGAAAGAAAAAGAAAGTAAAGGGAGATGCATGACAGCGTACATACAACTATCTGGAGAAGAGTTTGATGTTAGGATTGGCGGCTGCGTCAAGAATCAACTTCCTGTTCTCAACACAGAAGGAAGAATGAACCTCTACAAATGTAAATCAGGCCATATTTCTCCCTGATCCAACCTTGCAAGAGCTTCCTGTTGCACTTAGGGTAAAAATTTAAAGTCTGACCATGGCCTACAAGCTTCTGCAGGATCTGACCCTTGCGGACTCTCCCCTGGTCACCTCCAGTCTGCCCCCTCACCCTCTAAGCTCCAGCCTCACTTGGGTTCCTTGAGTTGGTACAGCTCATTCGTACCTCTGCACCTTGGCACTTCCTGCTCTTTGGTGTGGGAGATGCTTCCTCCAGATCTTCAGTTGGCTTCTTCTTTTGTTTTAGGGGGGTTTTGTTTGTTTGTTTGTTTTCAGTTGGCTTCTTCTCATTCAAATCTGGGTACAAAAGTCCCTACATGCTAACCAAGCAGCACATGCACACACACATACACACATACACACACACACACACACACACACACACCCCATGCCTTCAGTCACTTCCTGTCACACCAACTTGCTTTACAAGGCACATGTCCTCTGAGATAACAAATGTACCCTCCACGAGGACAATGACCTGGTCAGCTGCATTCACTGCTGTGTGCCCAGCCCCTGGAACAGCACCTGAACATATAGGTACTCAAAAAATATTTGTTGAATGAATGAGTACAGAACCTGAAGAGGAGTTCCTCCTGTGTCACGGTGGGTTAAGAATCCGACTGCAGTGGCTCAGGTCATCAGGTTCGATCCCTGGCCCTGTGCAATGGGTTAAATAAAGGGTCCAGCATTGCCACAGCGGTGAGAGAGATGGACGCTGCAGCTCGGATTCAGTCCCCGGTCTGGGAACTTTCGTATGCCACTGGTGTGGAAACAAAAAAGCAACAAACAATCAAAACCTGAAGAAGTCTTTGGGCTCTAAACCTTGAAGTATTTGAGAGGCAAGGAAAGCAGAAGAGCACTCTCCTTCGCCCCTGTGCCCAAGCTGTGGGGCAGAAGGGAGGGAGCCCTAGAAGCTGGATGGAGGGACAGAGGCAAGTTTGAAAGCAGCTGGATCAAATCCAGGTGGAAACCAACCCTTCCATCACAGGCTACAGGCTGAAGTGGGCACTTCCCTGATGCTCATGGGAGGAGAGCGGGCTTGACCCAGGGTCGGAAAGGAGGGAATATGGGTAAAGCTGATGGAGACCTGGGGGAACGCCCAGCACACAGCCTACTGCTCCCTCCCCCACCGTGAGCATCTCTGCAACTCAGGGAGGGGGACTGAGGACTGAACCGTGTCTGAGGTCGGAGAGAATTCAGAACCAGCCAGACTGAAACATTCAGGCCCTCCAACAGCCTTGCTCTTTCTTGCCTCCATGCTGTTCCCTCTGTCTGGAACACGATTCCCCTGGTTTACCTGGTTAATCCCTGCTCATCCTCCAGATGTCAGCTTAGAAATCCCCTCGTCTCGGAAGACTCCCTGCCACTCCTGCCAGGCTGGATTTAAAGATCTTCCCTCAGTAGAGCCATTATCATCCTGTATTGTAATTACTCACCCCTGGAATAATACACACACACACACACACCTGCGCTGAAGTTTCAGCTCAGCCAATTGCTGTTCAGCCTCTTTGAACCTCAGTTTCCACATCTATACAACTAGTGAAATAAGATATAACCTGCAATTATGTTGGGAGGATTATTTGGCATGATATTTATAGCTGATGAGTAAGGGGTATTTAATAAATACTAGATATGATAATGAAGAAGAAAATTTTCTGAATCTATTCCAGATGCCTAATACGTGGGCAGCTGGGCTGTGGTGAAAAAATAAAAACAAGAACCCACTGGACTTGGAGTCTGAAACTCTGGCTCTGCCACTATTGTTGAGATTTTTTTTTCCTTTTTTTTTTTTTACAGCTGCACTTGTGTCATATGGAAGTTCATGAGCCAGGGATCGAATGGGAGCTGCAGCTGCCAGCCTACATCACAGCCAAGCAATGCAGGATCCGAGTCTTTTTTTTTTTTTTTTGTCTTTTTGCTATTTCTTTGGGCCGCTTCTGCGGCACATGGAGGTTCCCAGGCTAGGGGTCTAATCGGTGCTGTAGCCGCTGGCCTACGCCAGAGCCACAGCAATGTGGGATCCAAGCCACATCTGTGACCTACACCGCAGCTCACGGCAACGCCACACCAGATCGTCAACCCACTGAGCAAGGGCAGGGACCAAACCCGCAACCTCATGGTTCCTAGTCGGATTCGTTAACCACTGCGCCACGACGGGAACTCCCATCCGAGTCTTTGACCTATACCGCAGCTTGCAGCAATGCCAAATCCTTAACCCACTGGGCAAGGCCAGGGATCAAACCCATATCCTTAAGAACACTATGTCAGGTTTTTAACCTGCTGAGCCACAACAGGAACTATCAGTGTGATTTGAGTCGGGGTCAAAAATCCCTCTCAGCTTCCAATCCTCTGCAAGTCAGAACTAAGACCTTCCTCATGGGGTTGTGGTAAGAATTATTTTCATTCCGTCATTCCATCATTTTTCAAATATGCAAAGAACACCTAAATGTGCCTAGCCCTAAGTTCAGTGCTAGGGCTAGACTTACTCTGAGCAAAGTCTAACACTTGTGTTCATGGCCGGGGTTGGGGGGGGGGTCAGACTGGCATTGACTATACGCTAGCTCACTCGTGCATGCATTCCACTGTATTGATTGAGCGACTACTGCGTGCCAAGCTGGAAGCAAAAACCAGTAAGGCTCCTGCCTGAATAGTATTAAAAATAATAGTGAATATTCATTGAGCATTCACTGCATGACCTTGGGCTTAAGTTCTTTAAGCTTCCTACAACATAAACGCAACTCACAACTACCTCAGAGGGTGGCGGCAAAGATTATATGAATTAATGCCTGTGACGCTTAGAGCAGAGGTCCTGGCACCTCGTAAGTGGTCAGTAAATGGAAGCCCTAATTCTATTTATTAGCACACTAGGTAGTGGCCTTGGGTTTAGAGCTTGATGTACTTTATCTCGTTTAATCATTTAATCTGGGGTGATAAGTCCTAAGATACTACATGTGAAACCACCTATAAACTTAAAAGCCTGCGTATTTGTTAATGTTTCAGGGGGGAAGAGGAGGACTATGGGATGGGATGAAGCAAGATCAGCTAGAAATGCTGATCACTGGAAGGTAAGCCTGGAGGGGCTGATGGGGAGTGGGGCTGAGCGCGTGGCCGAGCATCAGAGGGCAGGGGGGCCGGGCTCGCTCCCACAAACCGGGCCACCAGGGCGTTTCTGCTGCTGCAGAAGGCCGGATTCAAACAGGGCAATTTAAAAACATGTAAAAGGCATAAAGCGAGAGCAGCTGTGCACAGCTGCCGCCGAACGCTCCATCGCTGCCTCGCTGTGGACTCTAAATGACAATAAACCTTCCACCCCTTATAAATTAAGCAGACTTTCAAAAAAACCATATCTCCTCCTGCAACTTTTTATGGCTGTTTGGCAACTTTAATCATTTTGCAAAATGCAATTCCTGGCCATAAATTCTCTCCCAAGTACAGATTTAGGGAGATGTAGAGGACTGCGGCGGGTTGATAGGTAAGTTTTAATCTGACAAGGCCAAAAAGTCTATTAGATTTATAGGGAGGCAGCAGATACCCTGTAATTACACCAGGCCCGACCTCCAGGGAATCTCGAACGTGAGGGGGAAGAGAGTGGGAAGGAAGCAGCTGGGGCAGCGGCAAGGGCAGGCTGGACCCCGCCCCCTGGGTGCCAGCCCCTAGCCCCGGCCTTTTGGTCACAGGCCATGGTGATTCCCCACAAAGGTGCAAAGACCTTGGGTTGCAAGGCACAGAAGCCCCTAATAGGTGGATGCTCACACATGCACACACATCCACACACACGCTGCCTGTGGCCACGGCTGGCGCTTGTCAAGAAAGCTGAGCTCTTAGAAATGAGGTCACATATCTCTGAACAGGGCAGAGAATGAGTGAGAAGGCAGTGGATTTCATTCAATTACTCATTCAACAAATGTCTAGTGTACATCTGTGCTATGGGTCATGCACTATTTAAGGCACCACAGGTAGGACTATGGACAGCGTGCACCCTGTGCTCTCACCTGGCTGGGAGCACCAGGTGGGGCTGCCATGTGCCCCAGCCCAGGCTGTTTCCGTGCAGAGAAAGGAGAGCCTGTACTCACTGGTCTGCCCAGGGCCATCCCTCTCCTTTCAGTGAGATGCTACCTTCTCTGCAGCTCGGCTCTGATCACAGGTTTCTCAGTCTTAACAGGACCCCAAAGAGCATGCTGGCAGTCTGCAGACTGAATGTAGGCACAGATTTTGCCTTAGAAAAGGCAAAAAGACAAAAAAAATTTTTACTAAAATAAAATTTCTCTGCTGGAAACAGGTTTTTCCTTTGCCACCTCACCTTATTATCTTTTTTTTTTTGTCTTTTTTTTGGGGGGGGGATGCATGCACAGCACATGGAGGTTCCCAGGCTAGGGGTCTAATCGGAGCTGCAGCTGCCAGCCTACACCCCAGCCATAGCAATGCCAGATCCGAGCCGCATCTGCAACCTACACCGCAGCTCACGGCAATGCCGGATCCTTAGCCCTCTGAGCAAGGCCAGGGATCGAACCTGCATCCTCAAAGACGCTAGACGGGTTAACCACTGAGCGAAGATGGGACCTCCTCACCTTATTATCTTAACACCCAGAGAATTCCTTTATATTAGCTCTGGCCTCAAAGACATGTGAGTCTGAGACTCCTGGAAGAGGGCTCAGGGTGGCAGTGATGGAGAAGTAAAGGATGTCACAGGAGCACCAGGCACAGCACCCAACCCGGACCCTGTAGAAGTGTGGTGGGCAGAAGATGGCCCCCAAAGATCCCATGTCTGTCCATCTGCTTGAGCTGCTGTAACAAATTATCATAAACTGAGCAGCTTAAACAATGAAAACTTCTTTCTCGGTGCTGGAGGCTAGGAAGTCCAGCGTCACTGTCTGGTGAAGGCCCACTTCCTGGTGTGTCGACCACCTGTCATCTCCCTGTGTCCTCACTAGGGGGAAGGGCAGAGGGAGCTCTTTGGGGTCTCTCATAATCTCCTCATGACCTCATCTAATCCTAATTACCTCCCATAGGCCTCCCCTTCTCTGAACAACACCGCACAGAGGGGCAGGGAAGAGATTTCAACATGTGTGTGGGAGGCATAGGACACAAGCATTCAGTCCAAAACAACGTCCTAATCCCAAAGCTGTGAATATGTTACAGGGCAAATGGGGAACTAAGGTTGCAGGTGCAAAATTAAGTTTGCAAATCAGTCGACTTTAGAGTAGGGAGATTATTCTGGACTGTCTGGGTGGGCCCAGTAAAATCACAAGGGTCCTTACAAGTGGCATCAAGAGGCAGAAACGAGTCAATGTCAGAGTGATGCGATGTTAGAAAGACCGAACTGACCATAGCTGACTTTGAAGATGGAGGGAGGGGCCACAAGCCAAAGTTTCTCTCCTAGATCTTCTCCAGGGAAACACAGGCCTGCTAGCACCTTGATTACGGCACAGTGAGACCGTCTCAGACTTCTGACCCCCAGGACTATAGGTAATAAATGTGTCAGAGTTCTCATTGTGGCTCCAGTGGCTAAGAGCCTGACATAGGGAGTTCCTGTAGTGTCTCAGTCGTTAGTTAATGAACACAACTAGCATCCCTGAGGACGCGGGTTCAATCCCTGGCCCCGCTCAGTGGGTTAAGGATCCAGTGTTGCCATGAGCTATGGTGTAGGTCACAGATGCAGCTCGGATCCTGTGTTGCTGTGGCTCTGGTGTAGGCCAGTGGCTATAGCTCCAATTCCACCCCTACGCTAGGAACCTCCATAGGCTGTGATTTTGGCCCTAGAAAGACAAAAAAAAAATAGACAAACACACACACACAAAAAGAAAACCTGACATGGTGTCCATGAGGATGCATATTCATCCCTGGCCTTGCTGGGTGGGTTAAAGATCCAGTTTTGCCACAAGCTCATAGATCATAGATGCGGCTTAGATCTGGTGTTGCTGTGGCTATGGTGCAGACCTGCAGCTGCAGCTCTGATTTGACCCCTAGCCCAGGAACTTCCAGATGCCACAAGTGCAGCCTTTAAAAAAAGGAAAAGAAAAAATATTGTGTTATTTTAAGCTTCTATATTTATGGTAATTTGTTACAGCAGCAACAGAAAGTAAATGACTTTTAAGCTGAGGCCTGAGAGATCAATGGCTTTGGACTAGGAGCATTTCAGAAATAGGAAAAAACCACACACATTGTCATCCCTCCGTCTCCCCATTTTGCTGGCCCTGTGCTCTGGGACCTGGTTTGGTTGTCCTCAGGATGCGAAGGGTTTGTGGATCTGGCCTCCATGTGGGTAAAGGGGGCCAGCAGAGGCTGCCAAAGAAGGCTGAGCCACAAACAAGTTATTCTGGAGTAATGTTTATTAGGCTTCGTACCAGGACCTGTACTCAGCATCTTCACAAGCAACCCTGTGAGACTGGATCGCACTTTGACTAAGAGTCTGGGGCCTGGAACCAGAGGACGTGGCTCACATGCAAACTCCACCTGCTATTAACTATATAGTTCTGACTTTACCTCTTGTGCTGCCATTTCATTGTCAGTGCAGTGGTGATAATTATAGCACATCATGGGGTTGTTCTGAAGATCAAAAGAGAAAGTTCATGAAAAGTACTTAGAACAGTGTCTGGCACTGAGAAGACACAGGCTGAGTGTTGGACAGACTCGAAGGCAATCCCTGCCTCCCAGCCTTCATGGCCTCATGCAATCTCCTCCCACAAGTGTGGGCAGGGCCTTTGACTTGCTTCTAACCAATAGATGATGCTTAGCCATGCCCAAGCAAAGATGATGCAATGTCATTCCCATGATTACCTTACATTATACAGCCCCTGACTTGATGGCTCAACTCATGATTTTTTGACGTTACAATGGTGTGAAAGCAATACACGTTCAGTAGATACCTTACTTCAAATTTTGAATTTCGATCTAGCAACATGCAGTACATTTCTGTCTCCCGATGCTGGGCAGTGGCAGTGAGCTGCGGCTCCTCATCAGCCACACAGTCAGAAGGGCAAACAACTGATGCGCTTACAACCATTCTGCGCCCAGATGACCATTCTCTTTTCAGTACAGTATCCAATAAATTATGAGGGGTTTTTTGGGGGGTTTTTTTGTTTCTCTTTAGGACTGCACCCACGGCATATGGAGGTTCCCAAGCTAGGGGTTGAATCAGAGCTGCAGCTGCTGGCCTGCACCACAGCCACAGCAACACCAGATCTGAGCTGCATCTGTGACCTACACCATGGCTCACGGCAATGCCAGATCCTTAACCCACTGAGCGAGGCCAGGGATCGAACCCAAACAAATCCTGGTTGGGTTTGTTAACCACTGAGCTACGACGGGAACTCCAGAGATATTTAACACTTTACTATTAAACAGATTTGTGCTGGATGATTTGGCCCAACTGTAGGCTAATGCAAGTGTTCTGAGCCTGTTTAAAGTAGGCTAGGCTAAGCGATGTTTGGTAGGTCAAGGGTATTAAATGCACTTTTGACTTGAGATATTTCAACTTATGATGGGTTGATCAGGAAATAACACCATCACAAGTCCAAGAAGACCTGTATAAGACTCCACCCTTTGCCATCTGGAGATAAAGGCTCTCCCTGCTGCCTTGATGAAGTAGGCGGCCATGTGGGAGAAGCCCATGCGACAAGGAGCTATGGGCCACATCCGGAGTTAAGGGCCACCTCCAGCAGACAACTAGCAAGAAATCAGGGCCTCCAGTCCTACAACAGCAAAGAAATGGATGCTACCAACAATCTGAGTGCACTTTGAACCAAACTCTTCCCCAGCTGAGCCTCCGGATGAGGACACATTTCATGAGCACCGTGAGTGTAGCCAGTGAGACCTTCAGAAGACATTCCAATTAATCCCTGACCCACAGAAACTGAGAAACATGTGTTGTGGAAAAACACTTAGTTTGTGGTCATCTGTTAGAATTTGTGCAGAAATAGACAACAGATATATCACTTAAGTACTAGTATTTTTCCATTTTACAAATGGGAAACTAATATTTGTAGATGGTGAATACCTTCCCAAGGTCACATATCTAGTTAGAGGCACAGCCAGATTTCAAGCCCAGGACTGGATAGTTCCAGAACCCTTGCTCTTCCTCACCACTCCAGGTTGCCTCTCTCCCTCTGGGGGTAGCCAGCTCATCCTGCCACCTGTCCCTTCAGACTCACTCATCTGTTTCTTACCTTTCCTCTTCTTCCTTCTCTCTCCATCCTCCCCCACACTTTTGTCCTTCTCACTCAACTTCTTTTCTCCCCTTTCTCCTCCCTTCTCCACTGTGGGGTAGTTGCTTTGTCAAAATGCCTGCCTTCCCCGCCCCTCCCTACAGGGAGTCTTCCAGGACCATCCCTAAGAGAAACAAATGGGAACTCTAAAGCAGCTTCAGCTCACCTGGCCAGGACTAAGATGCCCCCACCCCCTCCCCTAACCCCAGCAGAGAGCCTGAGTTCTTCTTCCAAAGAGCCAGAAGCAGAAGTTCTGTGGTAGCTCAGCAGTAAAAAATCTGACTAGTATCCATGAGGACGTGGGTTCGATCCCTGACCTTGCTCAGTGGGTTAAGGATCCCACATTTCTGTGAGTTGTGCTCTAGGTCGAAGACATGGCTCGGATCTGGAGTGGCTGTGGCGTAAGCCAGCAGCTGCAGCTCCAATTCACTCCCTAGCCTAGGAACCTCTATGCCATGGGTGTGGCCCTAAAAAGACTAAATAAATAAATAGATAAATAAATAAAAATAAACATCATCTCCTTATTTCTCAATAAAAAATAATTAAATATATTAAAAAACAAAAAAAAGAGCAAGAATCCAAACTCCCCCAGGCAGGACTCCAAGGATCAGGGATAGCCCACCTTACATGCCCCATCCCCATACCTGCAGCTCCAGGTCCAGAACAGGTAAGAACCTCTGCCCCCTCTACTCCAGCCCATCTGCAGGTCTCTGGCCCCACTCCCTTGGCAGGAAAGGAAGAGGGACTTCTTTAGAGATAAAACGGAATAAAATATAGATAGGCATTAGTCAAATGAAATTAATGCCTCCAATATTGTTTTAGGCTAGCTCATATGCATCAAGCGTTTATGAAATTGCAGTTTATCACATGGGGATATTGCAGTTATATATTAGCTGACTGTCTGGTGGCCACTCCAACAGCTCTCTCTGGACCCCAGGTCGCCCTTCGCAAGCTAAGTCAGCCTTGGTGACATCCATCTCCTTCCTCTGCTGACACATCCCCAGATGCTGATAAAAGGCCTTGCCCCCAACAACATATGAATATTTAAATGACAGTTAATTATTCAGTATATAATGATATTATTAGCATCCACTTCAGGGCTGGCTGTGGGCCAGCTAAGCCTTGTCCCACACGAAGGGGTGCCACAGAAAAGCCAAAATGCAGCAAGCTCCGGGTCTGCTGCAATGGGGGGCGGGGGGCACTGACATTTGGAGGAGGTGTCAGTTCACAGAAATGAGCACCAGGACCTCCCCCACCTGCACTGTGTCAGGTCATGGGCTGGGGGTGGGAGGAGGGGGTTTAACCAACATAGTCTCTCCTCACAAAGTGCTTTCTCATTCACCCTGCCAATTGCTTGACGTGAGCTTCACTGGATCCATAAAACAACCTTACGGAGTCCAGACCACTATTGTCCCTCTTTACTTACAAATGAGGAAAACAAAGTGTAGAGAGGTGAGTGGCAGGGACAAGGTCACACAGTATGTGCAGGAGCTGGGATTACAACCTGGACAGCCTCACCCCAGGACCCTTACTTTACCAGCCACAAGTACAACTTAAGCTCCCAGATAACGGGAAGGATGGGCTGCTGCAGAGACCCAAGCAAGGGCTCTGAGATCTGCAAGAGAGGATGTATTCAAAGGGAGATGAAGCAGGAAAGCCTTCTGGGAAAAGGTAGCCTTGGACCTGGACCTTGAGGGATGATTGGCATGAGGCTGGGGCAGGCAGGGGGAGGGTAGTGGAGAAGATCCCTCAGACAGAGGGAACTGCACAGAAAAAGGCTTAGCAAAGCAAAGGAACTCTGAGACTCTGGAATAACTGCAACACAAGATTCGTATTGGGTACAGGATGGGAAGGCGATTTGGGAACAGATCATGGAGGGCAGAGGGAGCAAGCTAAAGGGTTTGGGTTTTATCCTAAGGGCACAGGGAAGTTATGGCAGACGGCAAAAATGATGACACTTTGCCCCTCCCCGTAAAGAGATAGCATCTCTTCTCCATTCAGTCCCTTCATTGCATCTGGGTGTGGCCATGTGACTTGCTTTGGAGAGTGATACACTAGTACAGGTGACGCAAGCAGATGTGTAAAGCAGATGTAATATGTTTGCAAAGTGCTCAGATATTGGGACTTGCCCTCTTGCTGTTCTTGGAACCCAGAGTCCACCATGGAAATAAGCCCAAAAGGCCACTCTGGAGAGGAAATTGGGTGTCCCAGGTGAGCCCAGCCAAAATTACTGACAGCCACCAAAAATAGACATGTCAGTGAGACCACTGTGGATCTGCAACTACCAGCAGCCTTTAGCCAACCTGCCAGGAGACCCGTAAGAGAGCCCAGATTAGCCAAGCTGGCTCATACCAGAACCACCACCAGCTGAACAAGAGAATTAGCTAAACACAATTGTGTTGGTTTAAGCCACTACATTTGGGGGTAATTTGTTATGCAGCAACAGCTAACTGATACAAGGGCATAAACAGGAATGACCTGAGCAGAAGTTGTTTAAAACAATGTCTCAAAAACAAAAAAAAATTTTTAAATAATAAAATGATAAGTCTGGCCATGATGGAGGAGATAGGTTAAAAGTGGTGAAACTGGAGGCAGGGCAACCCTCAAGGAAGCTGATGTCAGAGTCCCAGGTGAGAAGATGAAGGTCTAATCAAGACATGGGGATGGATAGAAAGACAGTTGTCCTGGGTCTCCCAGGGAGACATGATGACATCAGGGAAGCATGACTTTAGGGCTGCTCCCTACACACACACACACACACACACACACTCACACACACACACACACACTCACACACACCCATACCCTATACTCTTGGTTACCTTGGGGTTCCCACACGCTCTCTGTGTACCTGTCTCTTCATCATTTCACCCTCTCACCCCCTCCCCTTAACTCTCCTGCTCCAGCTCCTTCTCCACTTCAAGAGGGAATTACAAATGTACTAGAGGCAACAGAGTGGGAACTGAAAGAAACACTGGATGAAGAGTCCCCCCTCTCACCAGTGCTCCACTCCCAGCTGTGCCTCTGACTCACTGTATGTCCTAAAGCAAATCTCTGCCCCTCTTTGGGCCTCAGTTTCCCCCAGGGCCTTCTGCTTAGACTCTGGGCTGGTGACTTGGTACTTTGGATTCCCAGGAGTATGAGGCCTCCTCAGGCATAACTGCCACGTCTCGTTCCGTCTGTACTTAGAATCTTGGAGGGGCAGATGTGCCCACTCACCCATTTAGTCAATGGTCATTACTTCCCTACCCTGGCCTCAGTGATGTCACAGGAAGACTGAAAGAGACAGCCATTGACTAAATGCATCTTCCTCTAAGGCCCATCCCAGCATCCAGCCCCTCAGACTCACTGCTCAGGGCTTTCTCAGGACATGGGCTCACTGGACGTGCCCAGCACAGTGAAATCTGGGCAGCAGACTAGTTCATTCATTGAATGAGAAGAATCCTGACGATGAGGGATCCAGGAAGAGGGGGCACCATGGTTAGGTATAAAGAACCCAGAACTGGAGTTCCCATTGTGGCTCAGAGGTAATGAACCCAACTAGTATCCATAAGGATGCAGGTTCAATCCCTGGCCTCACTCAGTGGGTTAAGGCACTGCCATGAGCTGTGATGTAGGTTGAAGATGCAACTTGGATCCCACATTGCTGTGGCTGTGGCGTAGGCTAGGAGCTGCAGCTCTGATTCAACCCCTAACCTGGGAACCTCCATATGCCGCAGATTCGGCCCTGAAAAGCAAAAAAAAAAAGAAGAAGAAGAAGAAATATTGAGACATCCTATTGAAACAGGGTGTCTACAGCTGATTTTCAAGTACTATACCAAAAAGAGAGAGAGTAGATATGGCAAAATTAATTAATGCTGGATCTAGATGGAACATTTATGGGTAATAATTGGACTGTTCTTTCACCTTGCCTATAAGTTTGAAAACATCCAAAATAAAATGCTGGAGGTGGGGGCAAAATACCAGAGAATGAATCCAGAGCAGTGAAGCAAGCTTAGCCAGCTGCAGAGGCCCTGCCTGGCCCTATGTGGCCGGGCCATCAGAGGACGAGGGCTGAGTCACCGTTGGAAGCGGTCCTTCCGGCTCTGGCTCAAGCCAGGGCGGGCAGGAGGGCAAGGGGTTGGGGGCCCAGCTGCAGGCCCACATCCCCCACCCCCTTCTTGGAAAGGTCAGCTCCTCAGGCATCAAGGAGGGCCCTGTCCCTGGGGAGGCTGGAGCAAGGAGCATTCTGTGAAGTTCACTGCTCCCTGGCCAGGAGGTGACCACGGTCACCAGTCCCTTGGGACAAACATGCTTTTGTTCTCATCAATCTGAGATTTTGGTCCCTGGTGCAAGAGCTGCTGTTGCTTCTCATTTCCAGATGCTCCTCTAGCAAATTCTCCCCACCGTCTTCCTTCTGCTGGATAATAGAGGACCAGCTGCCTGGGCCAGCGGATGTTTGTGGGATTTGGGAGAATGTTTCCAGGAGTTTCCGGACTGCATGGGTTGGGCCAGGCAGAACAGAGCTAACACCCTGGGGATACACAATAAGAGGGACATCAGAAGACAGGACCAGACCTCAGCTCAGACCCCTGGAGAGAGGACAGGCGGGGCCTGGATATGCTCTGAGGCAGGGCAGGGGTGGTCCTGGGCTTTAACCAAACCATCCAAGAGGTTGCTAGAGGTTTCTATGCAGCCTGGATCCCTGAGGCACTGGTCAGATCTCAGAATCTCAGCTCCTATAGGAAAGAGCTCTGGGGTGGGTTCTAGCACCCCTGACAACCTGAGAGAGGACACAGAAAGAGACTGGACAGCATAGCTGGGAGCTCACAGCAGCTTGGTATCCCCTGAACCCTTCCCGAGCACCAAGTTCTATGCTAAGTATGGTCCATGGTTTATCCCACCCAGTCCTACTGGTATTCTCGCTTCAGCTCCCTAATTATAATCAGAGGGTGTGGTCCATCTTTCTCCTGTGTCTGGGTATGGACAAATAAACACAAAGGAAGTACTAAGGAAATAAGAAATGATGTCCAGCTCATGAACCAGGTCAACCAAGCAGATGGTCCCTCCTGCCCACCCAGAGGAAAACATTTCTCCTTTAAAAACAGCACTAGGTCCATTCCAGCACATGGACAATTGGGCCATCAAAAACTCAAGTGTGGGAGAGTTCCCATTGTGGCTCAGAAGGTTATGAACCTGACTAGTATCCATGAAGATGCAGGTTCAATCCCTGGCCTCACTCATTGGGTTAAGGATCTGGCGTTGCCATGAGCTGTGATGTAGGTCACAGGCACGGCTTGGATCTGGTGTTTCTGTGGCTGTGGTGTAGGCCCGCAGCTGCAGCTCCGATTCGATCCCTAGCCTGGGAACCTCCATACGCATCAGGTGCTGCCCTAAAAAGACAAAAAGAAACCTCAAGTGTGGGCTATAGACAAGGCTTGCAAGAGTGAGTCTGATTGGATGTGTTTCCATGAAAAGGGGATTCTGAGGTTAAAAGAGCTTAGGAAATTCCAGACTAGGTTCCCTTCTTGAGAGACTCACAAAGACACCCAAGCTTCTGCGGTGACAATGCCGGATCCTTAACCCACTGCACCGCAGGAGAATTCCCTGGAAACCTTCTTTTTTTTTTTTTTTTTTTGTCTTGTTGTTGTTGTTTGTTGTTGTTGCTATTTCTTGGGCCGCTCCCACGGCATATGGAGGTTCCCAGGCTAGGGGTTGAATCGGAGCTGTAGCCACCGGCCTACGCCAGAGCCACAGCAACTCGGGATCTGAGCCGCGTCTGCAACCTACACCACAGCTCACGGCAACGCCGGATCATTAACCCACTGAACAAGGGCAGGGACCGAACCCGCAACCCCATGGTTCCTAGTCGGATTAGTTAACCACTGCGCCATGACAGGAACTCCGAACCCTTCTTTTTAACAGCAATTAGCCAGCAAAGCCAGCTGCTTATCCAAGACCACTCCTGATTTGTCAACATCATCCACGGCATCTAGGAAACTGCTGTTCTTTCTTTTCCTTTGGAGACAACAGGACAGGCACCCAGCCACCTAGAAGCCAGAGCAAGCGTTCTGATAGAAATTAGCAGGAGTGGGTCAGAGCTTATTGTTGTTCTAGCCCTGCTCAGTCAAGAGACTTGTCCTGCAACTTTCCCTGTGGCTTGTAGCAAAAACTGGTCAGGCTTGACCCAGCACAAAAGTTGTACAAGAAGATTCCAGACCATGACCTTAAGAACACACAGCCCTTTTCGTGAGGATGTTTTTCAGGCCGGGCAATATCTGGAAATGCCATTGTCCTATGAAAATCTAAACCGGTTATGACTCTCCAAACCACACCCTCTGCCCCCACAGCCCCATCAGGCCAGCCACAGTCCAGCTACGAGAAAAGAATTTGTACATAAACTAGATTCCCAGATAAGTAGAGGGATGCTGTCTTTGCCTGTGACACAGAGGGGCGGCACAGAGGAGGAAAATCGCCTTGTTAGAAAAACTGAGAAAAACAGTTGACTTGGGCACTCTACTTGAAATTTGAACTTTTCAGACCAAGCCTGGGAATTCTCTGCTATTAGCATTAAAAGAGGTGACCCTCCCAATGCCAAGGTGTGAAACTTGAATGTCAGGCAACCCACACAGAGAGGAGACGCAACGTGAGGAAGGACCAAGCTTCATTCAACCGTGTTTCCTGAGCACTGAGTGCGAGCCAGGCACTTGCAATGCAGTGGTGAGCAAAGACTCAGGGATATCTTCCCTCACAGAGCTGAGAACCAGCGAAACACAGACTGGAAAAGCCAGCATCGCAAACAGAGGGAGAAGGTCAACTGCAGTAAACACTGCAAAAAGCAATGCCAGTGACTATGAGAGCTCCTGGCCACAAACCTGACCCAAGCTGGGGAAAGACAGTGAGCAGGAAACATATACGCTCATGAGCTGTGGGCTTCCCCATATATTTTTCTATTGGTCCGCATCACATATGTTTGCATATGTATTTATATAAATGCACATACACACACAAAGCATAGATGTTTGAGTTAGCCATAGAGTAACCTGTATGTTGCGCTCATTCACGAGCAGACTGTGCCGGGCTCAATGAATCCTGTTGCGTTTTTAATTGAAGTATAGTTGCCTTACAATGTTGTGTTCATTTCAGGTGTACAGCAAAGTGATTCTTTTCCATTAGAGGTTATTACAAGGTACTGACTATAGTTCCCAGGGGCACACAGTAGGCCCTGCTGTTTATCTCTTTTATATATAGTAGTGTATATCTGTTTATTCCAAACTCCTTATTTATCTCTCGCTCCCCTGTTCCCCTTTGGGAACTATAAGATCATTTTCTATGTCTGCGACTCTATTTCTGTTTTATAAATCAGTTCATTCATATCATTTTTTTCTTTTTAAGGGCTGCACCCATGGCATATGGAAGTTTCCAGGTTAGGGGTCGAATCGGAGATGCAGCTGCCCGCCTATGCCACAGCCACAGCAACTATCTGAGCCCCTTCTGCGACCTACACCACAGCTCATGGCAATACTGGATCCTTAACCCACTGAGCAAGGCCAGGGATGGAACCCACAGCCTCATGGATATTAGTCAGGTTCATTACTGCTGAGCCACAACAGGAATTCCATTTATATCATCTTTTTAGATTCCATATATAAGCAATATCAGATGATATTTGTCTTTCTTGAATCCTGTTGTTGACTCTTTACAGAGCAAGCCCTTCAGATATTGTTGACGATTGCTTGTGTCCAGAGTGAGCAGAGCAGGTTAGCGCCCTCATCCAGAGCAGAGCCCTAGCCAGGGAGCATCCTGTCCTCATGTACCTGCCTTGGGGAGCATATAGGAATCTGGATGGGGCTGCTGTGCTCTAAGGGAGCCCGAGAGCCACACCGTGTGTGTGTGTGTGTGTGTGTGTGTGTTTCTACACGTATGCATATATGTGTGTCTGTGTGTCACGTGTGTATGTGTGGATGCTCTGCATGCCGCCGAGGAAGGAGGTGGAGGGGTGCGCCTCATTTTCCTGGGTCGGCAGTTTTGCAGTGCAGCGCCTCTGGGAGTTGGGCGCTCGCTGCACGCCCTGGTGTTCCTTACAGCCGTTTTGCCTGCAGCAGTCACACAGTTGAAAAATCTGGGTCCCTGTGACTGCTCCGAGATTCTGCAAAGGCAAACAAGTAGGATCCGTGGCCATTTTGCAATTCCTGCTCATTAGACATGTCTGGGGCCTTGCGAGTGAGCTCTGAGGATAAATAAGTATAAATATTATATTTGCCTCCAGGTTATCTTTAAAAATGTATTTCCCTCTCCCTCTGCCTGCCCCCCTCCCCCCGCGCCCCAGCCCCCACGAACAACTGTCAGTGCCTCCTGAAAACTCCTGGGTATCAGAAGCACCACAGTGAGAGTTTAGGGTCCTCGCAAGCTCTTTGCTTCCCTGGGCTGGACCCCGGCCCACGGGGTGGCCAGAGGCACTGTGGTATCCCATAGGCTTCTCGGTGCCCGCTGAGAGGGAGGAGGAGGAGCCACCCAGCAACAGAGAGGACAAAGGGCTTTTGCCTCACCAGCTGTGCCAGGGCCACAAAGGAATCGGGGTCAGAGTCAAAGCCCATATGTGCCAGCCCTCAGCTGCCCAGAAGGGACAAAGCCCCCACATCCGGGGAGAGAGTGTCCTCCCCTGTGTGAGTCATTCAGTTTTAAGAAAGCAAAACCTACTCCCATAACTCAAGGAAAATGGGGGTTTGGGTGGTCAGGCCCCAGGATCTACTGATTCAGCCATGACTTCCACGGTGGGATTCAGGACTGGTATTTTTTTCTTTTGTCTCTTTGGGGCCACACCTGCAGCCATGGAAGTTCTCAGGCTAGGGGTCCAATCAGAGCCTCAGCTGCCGGCCTACACCACAGCCACAGCAACGCCAGATCCAAGCCACGTCTGCAAACTACACCACACCTCACGGCAACACTGAATCCTTAACCCACTGAGGAAAGCCAGGGATCGAACCCACGTCCTCATGGATACTAGTTGGGGTTGTTACCACTGAGCCATGACGGGAACTCCCAGGAATGGTATTTTTAGAAAGCTGCCCTATGATGCTGGTATTCACCCAGAGTTGAGAGCCCCTGGTGTGAAGTGAGACGTGAGCAGAGGGCAGAGCCCCGCCGGCAAGCTCTGAACAGTGGGAAACATCCGAATCTGCACGGCGCCTTCTCAATTCCCCACCTCCTCTCCAGGGTTACAGCAGAGTATTGGCTCTCTCTGCCCAGGACAGCCTTTCAGAGGGTCTGAAAAAGAAAGAGTCCCCTGCGTGGATCTTCTCCAGGCTAAGCTGCCTCAGTCCTGCCTCGCGGGACAGTATTTCCAGTTCTCCCACTGTCCCCAGTATCCTCCAAGTAAGACCCTATGCCACTGTCACATAAAATACAAGACATGGTGGGATCATCTTCGCATCTGGCCAGAACAGCAGGTAATGGGCACCCCAACTGTGGAGACTGTCCATCTTCCCTCTTGCCTATCCTGCAAAGAGCCTCAGGCAAGGAGACCTTATTGGACTCTATATATGGAACAGGATTTAACCACATGAAAAAGCGCCCCCTAAATTGCATAATAATAATAATAGCTACTATCTGTTTAATACTTCCTGTGAACCAGGTGATTCAGTGGATTGCTTTAAAGGTATGATCTTATTTCATCTCTCCTATAGTAAAGATAGCATTATCATTTTGCAGATAAGGAATCTGAGGCTGAAAGTGGTTGGATAACCATCCTCAGGTCACACAACTTGAATCCAGCTCTTTCTCTTGACCGAAGCTCTCTACTGAGTCTTCATAAAGCAATAGAGTCCAGCTGCCTGTGGGATCCTTCTCACGGACACTATGGAGACGGGAGCTTCAGCATCTCCGCTGGAGATCTCAGCTTCTCCAGAATCCCTACTTATGGAAATATGGCTGGTCCATACCTGTTACCTACAGCCAGGGTCATGTCCCTTGACTTGCTATGGTATGACCAGAGACCATGGGCTACATGAAGTCTGAAAACAGAATTTGGATAGTAAGATGAGAAGAAACTCAGTGATGAAAGACACCTAGAAATCACCCCATCAGCCCCTCATTGGTGTTTGTTTGTTTTTGTCTTTTGGGGGCTGTACCCAAGGCATATGGAAGTTCCCAGGCAAGGGGTCCAATCAGAGCTGCAGCTGCCAGCCTACACCACAGCCACAGCAATGCAGGATCTGAGCCACAGCTGCAACCTACACCACAGCTCACAGCAACTCTGTATCCTTAACCCACTGAGCGGAGCCAGAGATCAAATCCACGTCCTCATGGATACTAGTCAAGTTCGTTACCACTGAGCCACAATGGGAACTGCATCATTGTACAGAGAGAAACCCAGCCCAGGAAAAGGAAAGAGGCTTCCCAGCGCCACAGTTATTTACAGCAGCAGCGGCATTGGATTTCATCTCATATACTAACTCAGTTGCCTGGCTTTGAGTATTGTGCTGAGAAATCTTCTGAAGCCACACCTGGAAGGAATGCATAGTTTACTAGTAATGACCACCATGGCTTCAGGAAGAACCGAAGGTAGCAAGCATGCCAGGTAATGAACACCAAGCCTGTGTCAGAGCCATGATTCTGTCTCAGGTCTCCTGACTACAAGTCCAGTGTCCAGCAGGCACAAGCATTCTAGTTAATCATGAAACTTTCTAGAAAATTCTGTTCTAGAAAACTGTGAACGAGGGACACCTCAAAGTGCCTGAGTGGTTGTCTTAGGCATAATACATAAAATATTTGATCCCCAAGACTAGAAACCCATCCACTTAAGGAAAGGAGAATTAGTTGTCAGGATATGACAGGCAATCTCATAGACCAGGCAGGAAACAGTCCATCCAGCCCACAAGCCCCCCAGAAGTAGAATTGTAACCTCAGAGACAGAAGCCATGCTCTTTGCCTCTTAAAGACACATGTGGAAGAAAACTATTGGTGGCCTATGTAAGAGTGATTCCCCCACCTTCTTCTGTATCAAAAGGACACAGGCTTTGTTCAGAAATCAGGCAGTATTAAGCTCAGCCCAAGGGATGCACAATGACCTGTCTAAACCAGTCTTGATAATCTGATTCCCCTTTGCCAGTTGATGTATGCCACTTCTGGGCAATGACAGAGAAGGGAGTCAAAGAAAGGGAAAAACCCATGGAGAAGCATTTCCCTTTCTTCCTGACTTGGATGTGGCATTGTGAGGTTGCTGACATGTGATTGGTCCAGACTGGGTGGGTGTTCACCCCTCGTCCAATCATCTGTGAGCAGGTGTAGATCATCTCCTGCAGCCAGCTTGCCCAGACAAGAGTCATCACCTACATTCTGAGGGTAGCAGAGAGGAAAGCTGGGAGGAAACTTGAGATTTTGAGCCACCAGCTATGCCTTCGCTCTTTTGCTCACTTCCTTGGGTCCCTGTTAAGTGAGATAACAAATAACTGTGTTGTTTAAACATTTTTTAGGTGGGTGTTCTGCTTCTTGACCCTAAAACATCCTTCATAATTTCTTTCATTTGCTCCACAGCTCAGTGTCCTCATCTGTCAAATATGAATAATAATAGGATCGTTTTAAGGGTTGAAGGAGGTAACGCATGTAAAACATTTAGAACGGTGGTGCCTTGCACAATTGTTAGCAAATGTTACCATTAAAAATCATTATTATTTGTGCTAGCTTGTTGCCAACATGGCCACCACGAAGTCCTTCCCTCCCTTTACTACTGACCTTTCCCCCTCTAGAGGTAGAGTCCATTCTTCCCATCCCTTGAATCTAGGCTGGCTTGGGGTATTAGAATAGGTTAGGATTAATACTGTGCCCACTTGAAACCTAGCCTTTAAGGAGACCAACAACATATTCTTCCCTTCTCTTCAGACATTGGCTCTTAGGATATCCACTTGGAACCCAGGCACCATGCAGTGACAAGCCACATGGCAGGGGGGCACCTCTATGTACTCCAGGAAGTAGCCTCAGCAGAGCTCCTAGCCTATAGTCAGCATCAACTGCTAGCCAATGTGTGTGGACCATCTTGGAAATCTAGCCCAATGAGTTTTTTTTAATTACTTAATAAATTTTATTACATTTATAGATGTACAACAATCACCACAAACAAATTTTAAGGCATTTCCATCCCAAACCCTCAGTGCATCCCCCCACCCCACAACCTGTCTCATTTGGAAACCATAAGTTTTTCAATGTCTGTGAGTCAGTATCTGTTCTGCAAAGAAGTTTATTGTGTCCTTTTTTTAGATTCCACGTGTAAGTGATAGCATTTGATGTTGGTGTCTTATTGTCTGATGGACTTCACTTAGTATGATAATTTCTAGGTCCGTCCATGTTGCTATAAATGCCGTTATTTCATTCCTTTTAATTAGCCCAACTGAGTTTTGAGATGACACCATCACCAGGCACACTGATTAGAACAACATGAGAAATCTCAGTGAGAACCACTAGCCAAGTCCAGTCAACCCACTGATAATAATAAGTTGTTTTAGGTCACTACGTTTTGGGCTTAAAAACTGCTCAGCAAGGTAACCAAAACATTATTAATGTAATGATTATATCTGCTTCTCTGCTTCCTTGTAAGTCCCGCTTGCATGTGAATGGAGTATATCTCAGAAGCAAGTGGCCAAGCTGGAGCATCCACATTTGATCCCAACTCTACATGATTTTTCAGTTCTAATGCACAGATGGTACCATCTTACTAATTTATTCCCTGTGTCTCGATTCCAAATGGCTAGGGAAAAAAACCTGATGGTTCAGGTTGAGTTAGGTGTTCTGTTCACCCCAATACAATTATTTATGATCAAGAGTGAAGGTCATGGAGTTCCCGTCGTGGCTCAGTGGTTAATGAATCTGACTAGGAACCACCAGGTTGCGGGTTCAATCCCTGGCCTTGCTCAGTGGGTTAAGGATCCAGCGTTGCTGTAAGCTGTGGTATAGGTTGCAGACGTGGCTTGGATCCTGAGTTGCTGTGGCTCTGGTGTAGGCCGGCAGCTATAGCTCTGATTAGACCCCTAGCCTGGGAATCTCCATATGCCATGGGAGCGGCCCTAGAAAAGGCAAAAAGACAAAAAAAAAAAAGAAGAATGAAGGCCACATGCCTAGTACTATATGGGGGTGGTGGACAGAATTCCCTAAGAAAGGTAGTGGTATGAAGAAAATAGTGGATGCCTTTTCTAGGTTGGCTTTTTTCTCAAGCTCCACATGATGGCAAGATGGCTGCAGCAGCTCCAGCCACTACATCTTCTGGTATCACCTCCGAAAGTCCAGAATCAATTTTCAGTCAAGAGCAAGAGATGCTTGGATTGGACAGGCCCAATCATAGACTTCCCTGTGGAATCTAGAGCTGTTTCCAAAGAAAGGATGAATGTGGCGTGTGTGTGTGTGTGTGTGTGTGTGTGTGTGTGTGTGTAGGGTATATGTGTATATGTTTTGAGGTTGGAAAGGATAAATAATAAATCTCCATAATACACACAATGGAGAGAAACAGGAACCTCAAGAGGAAGAAGGGGGTGGCCTGAGCGGTGGATGTTGTGTGCTGGTCACCGGAAGCTAAGAGTTGGTCATCACTTTCACCTCTTAGTCTTAGATAAACATCACTAGGCTGAGTCTTCTCTTCCCCAGGCTATAAGTTCTGGCTGCTTCTACCCTTCCTCATAGACCTCTGTCACACTGCACCATGGTTGCCAGGCTAGCCTCCTGCCCCTACAAGTGGCAGCTGCCAGCTGTGTTGCCTGGACACCTCTTCAACCCTAATTATAGCCACAGTAATAACCTCTGCAGAAATCCACACTGTCCTGGCAGGGTCACTTGGGGTGAGGTGAGGGGATGGGAAGAGGTGACTCCCTACTTTCCCGGGCCCCAACTTCTCCTCTGTGCTTCTGGCTGTCTCTCTCCCTCAAGGTCCTGTTTTTATCTGCATTTCCACCTAGAACTGGTACTGCCCTCCCATGAGGTCAATGGAATACATGCCCCCTTAAGACCGACAATTACGTTACTTGAAACAAACAGGCATCTTTAGCAGCCATTTCAGAGGGAGTAGGGAGGAGTGGGCATCAGAAAAACCCCAAACTCTATATGGGCCTCAGTCATTCATCAGAGGCTGACATTTCCCTCATTGCTGGCCCAGGGCCAGGCGAGGGAGTGGCTTATTTCTGTTGCATTACAATTTGAGCCCATATGCAAACCAGAGGGCTGTGTCTATAAATAAGATATTATAGTTAAATCAATATTGATTATTAGGAGTTAGTGTTATATTTTCAGCCATAAAACTGAATAAATATTATGGTTAAAGTGTCCTAAATCTCATGGGCAAAATCATTGAGCAAGGCAGACATGAGGCTTGGATTGATGGAGCTGTGACCCCGTTTCCCTACCCCCTAAAAGGTACTGTCAGGCAGATGGATGCCCCTGATAGAGGCAAGAGAAAGGCAGTGTGGGGACAATGGTGATGTCCTCAATGCATTTCTCAGCCACATTCTTAACTTTATTCAACTCTTGTTACGTGTCACAGTATACACTCAGCTGAATTTCATGTCGGGTAGGAAAAGCGTAGCTTATTCACCATAATGACAATTGTGCTCACCAAGTTTATTTTTCTAAGGAAAACTTTTTTCTGATTTAAAAGTATTTCATGTTTATTATAGAAACAATGGAAAAGGCAGGATAAGCAAAAAGAAAAAAATAAAATCCACCCAGAAACCTATTCCCTAGAGAGAATCACTGCTGGCCTTTTGGCATATACCCTTCCAGTCGTGTGTGTGTGTGTGTGTGTGTGTGTGTGTGTGTGTGTGTTGGGGGGGTGGTGTGTAAATTTTTAATAGGGTAGAATCACCAGGCTGTTTTGTAATTTTGGCAGATTATTGTCTAGTTTATGTACTACCATTTATTCAGTCCCCTATTGCTATATATTTAGATTGTTTCCAATACTATTTCAATTACTTTTCAGTTTTGTTTATTCTTTTTATAAGTAGAACCAAAATGTGCTTATCTTGAGGAAACAAGCCTTCATTCTTCCAGGTAACTCTGAGAAATGAAACCTGAGACGGGAACACATTCTGGTAGAACACAGGAAGTCACTGAGCTCCCACTTGCAGCATGGAGCAGAAACAGAAGCACACGGTGGATGCCGAGGCCAGTAAGGCCTCCGCCATCCGTCTCTGCCACATACCTCCTGGCCTGGCAGAACCTGGAGCCCTCCTGAGGCCCTACACTCCCCCATCAATAAACTGCCCCATCTGGAGAATTTAGCCGTGTCCTCTCACAGTGAGCTGGGGTTGGAAATAGTCATCATTTCACAAAGTCACAGCAGGAGGTAATTCCCCGTGTCCACTGCCCACTGCTCATCACCAACTATGCACCTAAGGAAAGTCACTGCCTTCATCTGTTTGGGGACTGGCAGGAGACGTGACCTAAAGATGGCCAGTCACTGTCTCCAAGATGCTCAGCCTTGAGCAAGTGCCACTAGGATCATGGGACCATTTGAAGGTTAATTTCCACGGCAGCAGAAATAGCCATGGCAGCTATATCTTCTTCCATCTTCTCTTGCTGAGGACCAGTTTCTCAGCTTCCTGCTTCCTGAATCCCAGCCTCCTGTCAGTTAGTTATGCTGAGTTAATTCTGATGTTCATACACAGGAACCCTAACCAAAGTCTCCCTCATCCCCACTCCACAGCCTACAAGGCTCAAGTCAGATGTCAGCGCCCCGCTGAAGCCTGTCCCAGGTGCCCTAAAGGTAACTAATATTATCTGCCTGCTTCTCTTCCGCAGCCCTTTGCTCATAATTCTTATGGCACTTAGTTTATTCTGACTGGTATGATAGGTAATTTTTTTGGTCTTTTTTTTTTTTAGGGCCGCACCTGCAGCATATGGAGATTCCCAGGCTAAAGGTCAAATCAGAGCTACAGCTGCTGGCCTACACCACAGCCCCAGCAACTCGAGATCCAAGCTACGTCTGAGACCTACACCACAGCTCATGGCAATGCCAGATCCTTAACCCACTGAGCAAGGCCAGGGATCAAACCTGCCTCCTCATGGATACTAGTCAGATTCATTTCTTCTGATCCACGATGGGAACTCCATGACAGGTCATTTTTAACACAACACAAAGCCTAGGTTGTGTCTTATACCATAATCATAGGAACTTGAATGAATGAATGAATGAATGAATGAACATGCATATCTATGAGAATAAGAATAAAACACTTTGTGTTCAAGCATCAATGGATGAGTCGATGTTAACAGAGACACTGGGGGTTGTTCAGTATTTAGTTCAAATCAAAAGTCACAAGTATTTCCATCTTCTCCAGTGTGAATGGTGAAGTTCTCCTGGTCAGCTAGGGACACGTGGACATTAAATTGTAAGTGTTTCCTAGTGCTTTTTACTTGCATCCGGCATTAGTTGGTGCACCTCCTATTGTTAGAGCCAGGTTTGCCTCTGGTCCCTCTGTGATTCTGTATCAGGCATCACAAGCTGGCCACCTGATGGCCAAGTGCTCCTGCAGCCTTGTTTGGCCCACATTAGTAATTTTTTTTTTCAATGGATTAGTTGCCAACATTTTCTTTTTTGGTCTTTTGGCTTTTTAGGGCCGCACGCACGGCACATGGAGGTTCCCAGGCTAGGAGTCTAATCAGAGCTACAGCTGCTGGCCCATACCACAGCCACAGCAATGCCAGATCCAAGCCATGTCTGTGACCTACACCACAGCTCTCGGCAACGCTGGATCCTTAACCCACTGACCGAGGCCAGAGATGGAACCCGCAACCTCATGGTTCCTAGTCGGATTCGTTTCCGCTGCGCCACGACGGGAACTCCCCAATTTTCTTTTCTTCACAAGACTAACATTATTTGAAATTACCTTTTTTGAGATTTTTGAGAATGTGCTTTCTCGTCTATATACTTACAGTCTCCCCCTACTAAGAATCTCTGTCCATAAGAGCTAAGTGTCTGCCTTGTTTGATACTCTTTTCCCGGTGAGCAGCTCATAGTAATATGCAATAAATTGTTGTTGAATTAATTAACTAGTTAATTATCCAGGTGAGAGATGATAGGGGCATAAACTAAGGCAGTTGCATCAAGACTGAAACAGAGAGAATAAATGCGAGAGATATTTAAGAACTGGAATCAACAAGGCCAATTCTAAATAAGAGACGAGACAGCAGCAGAAGCCTCTGGCTCCAACAGCTTGGTGGGCAGTGAAATAATTCATCAATATTGGTAATTTATGGGGAGGAGCAGTTTGGAACTATAATGAGTTCAGCATTGGGAAGTTGATTTTGAGGTGCCTGAGGACTTCTAGTTGTACACACGTTTTGGAGAAATGAAAGGAAATTTTGACAGTGGGTTGAGATTTCGGGGGTGGGTAAGTGGGAGGCAGTTGGGGCTGTGGTCTGAGCCCGAGTGCAACAGGAGAGGGACATAGAATGCAACCCCAGGCGTGGAACACTTGCCCATCTTTGCGAGGCTGCTCCTTCTTTTTTTTTTTTTTTTTTAATTCCTTTTTATTTCAGCCACCCTGTGACATATGGAGTTCCCAGGCCAGGGATCAGATCCAAGTCGCTGTTGTGACCTACACAGCAGCTGTGGCAATGCCAGATCCTTAACCCTCTGTGCCAGGCTGTAGATTGAACTTGTGTCTCAATGCTCCAGAGATGCCGCCAATCCCATTACTCCAGAGTGGGAACTTTGTGTGGCTGCTCCTTCTTGTCATCCAGTTCTCAGCTCAGAAATCATCTCCTCAGGGAGTCCTTCCTGACACCCCATCTGAGGGAGTTCACCCATGGTCACTTCCATGCATAAGCCTCAATTTAATTTTCCTCGCAGGCTTAATATTATACGGATTTTTTTTTTTTTTTTTTTTTGCTTTTTAGGGCCACACCCATGGTGTTGAATCAGAGCTGCAGCAGCTGCTGGCCTACACCACAGCCACAGCAATGCAGGATCCCCAACCCACTGAGCAAGGCCAGGGATCAAACTGTGTCCTCACGGTTGCTAGTCGGGTTCATTACCACTGAGCCATGATGGGAACTCCATGAAATTAGCTTTTTCAAAATACAAAAGGGCAGACAAAGCAAAAGCAGAAAAGGACCCTGAGTAGGGTCTGGAGAGACAGGGAGAAGAGCGAAGAGAGTGTTGTTAGGGAGGAGCATTTCAAGAAGAGAATAGTCAACAGTGTCAAATGCAAGAAAGATCCTGAAGATACAGACTGGACAGTATTGCTCCTGCAATTTGGGGGTCCTTAGAGGTCTCTCTTAGAGCAATTTCACTAGTGGGCTCTGGATGGACACCAGATTGGAGCCGGTTGAGAAGTAAATGAGAGGGAAGTTCGTGGAGACAGTGATGGAGTAGAAATTCCTCCAATCAATCCAGCTTTAAATGGAAAGTCACAGATATGGTCATATCATGGAGGACAAGGGGTCAAAGAATGATTTCTCATTGGAAAAGACTGGCCTACACATAGCCTAAACCTGTGACTGTATGAAGGTCTATAATGTGGTTTAAGTTCTTTCCCAAAGTTGCTGCTAATGACCATGCAAATCACTGAATGCAGTGTGTTTTAGGTACTAGAAAAAATATATGTATTTGTGATATGAATGAATATAGAAACTGTCCAAGAAAAGAATTTCTTGCTCCAGGTACCAAATTCCTCCACCAGCATGGGAAAGTAAAAGGAGAAGATGACTATGAGAAAGAAGAAATGAGTGGAGTTCCCGCTGTGGTACAGGGGCTTAAGGATCCAGCATTATCTCTGTGGCAGCCCAGGCTGCTGCAGAGTCGAGGGTTCAGTCCCAGCCCAGCACAATGAGTTAAGGCTCTAGTGTTGCAGAATCTGTGGCATAGTTCGAGGCTGTGGTTTGGATTTTATCCCTGGCCTTGGAACTTCCATAATCCATGGGTGTAGAAGAAGAAAAAGGAGAAGGAAAGAGAGAGGAAGAGGGGAGGGGGATGAGGAGGAGGAGGAGAAGAAGGAAAAGGAGAAGGGAAAATAATGAGTGAATTCACAATAGTCAAGACATGGAAACAACCCAAATGTCCATCAACAGATGATTAGATTAGGAAGATGTGGTATATATACACAATGAAGTACTACTCAGCCATAAAAAATAACAAAATAATGCCATTTGCAGCAACATGGATGGAACTAGAGACTCTCATACTGAGTGAAGTAAGTCAGAAAGAGAAAGACAAATACCATATGATATAACTTATATCTGGAATCTAATATATGGCACAAATGAACCTCTCCACAGAAAAGAAAATCATGGACTTGGAGAATAGACTTGTGGTTTCCAAGGGGGAGGGGGAGGGAATGGGATGGACTGGGAGCTTGGGGTTAAAAGATGCAGACTATTGCATTTGGAATGGATTAGCAATGAGATCTAGCTGTGTAGCACTGGGAACTACCTCTAGTCACTTATGATGGAGCATGATAATCTGAGAAAAAAGAATGTATACATGTATGTGTAACTGGATCACCATGCTATACAGTAGAAAATTGACAGAACACTGTAAACCAGCTATAATGGAAAAAAATAAAAATCATTTTTTAAAAACAATAATGAGTGATGTAATATAACCTTCATAATCTTGGAGGGGTAGGGGTGATGCTGGGCTCTGCTTTAATGGCCTTTGAAATCCCTTGCCTAGCTATGATAAACAGAAGCTGAACAGAACAATGCAATAATAACTGCAAAAAGACAGTGGAACTGTTATCTGGATTTTACCTCTGGCTATGTTACCAACAATGTGACCTCTCTTCAGGCTTCTCTTTCCCCATCTGTACTTTAGGGACATTAATTTAGACCTTCCCTGGGAATCCACCACCTCTGACACTCTCTCTGAAGCCAACCCGCCTAGATTTTAATACCAACTCTTCGAGTCTCTGCTTGTGTGACCTTGGGTGAGTTACTGAATTTTCCTGTGTCTTGTTTCCTCATTTTTAAGACAAGGTTAATAGGCCGTTCCCTAGTGGCCTAGAGGTTAAGGATTGGCATTGTCACTTCTGTGGCTTAGGTTTGATCCCTGAACTTCCACATGCCGCAGGCACAGCCAAAAATAAAATAAAACAGGGTTAATAGTTGTCCTACATCCTAGGGTTGTTGTGAGGATTAATATATATAATGTCCTTGGGATAGTGCCAAAGACCTAGAAAGCACTATATTGCATTGGCTAATGTCAACATTATGGTAGCTGTTTAGTCCAGGAGGGCCCCCCAAGTGAGTGGGGGAAGCATGCTGGTCTCATCTAGAAGGGAATTAAAGAGGGGAGAGTCTAGGGCTGCAGTGGTCCACCTTTTTCTGGAAAGAAGCAGATAGTAAAGAATTTAGGTTTTGTGGGTTTTCTGGTCTCTGTCTCAACTACTCATCTCTACCACTGTGATGGAAAACAGCCACAGAGAGCATGCAAACCAATAAGAGTTCCTGTTTTCCAGGAAAACTTTATTTACAAACATAAGCAGTGGGCCCTCGATTCTCAAACACAGCACCCTGGGAAGAGGGATGGTGAATTTTCCTCTCCAGTGGGAAGAACTAAGAAATTTCCTGCCGCCAGACCCAGACCTGAGGTCTGACCACTCGTGGTTATAAAACTCACCAAGAAAGTAAAGCTTCCAACTCACAGAACAAGCAAATAATAAACGAGTTTTGAAAATAATTAAAATTGAAAATTGATTGTCTGGGCCAGAGCAGATTTATGCAAAGGGCCCTGGTTCCATGGGGAGTGAAAGGCGGGTTTCTAAGCTCTGTGTTGAACAAGCTAAGCATTTTTTCAGATTATTCCCAGCATAATATGCCAAAGGGAATAGGCTCCATTTATTATTTCCTTAAAAAAATCAATGGGCTGAAACATTCCCTCTAGACCTATAATATTTATTTCAATGTTCTGTCAATAAATATAACAAGGTTAGCTTTCTATCAGTTTAGTTGGAAGAATCATTTGAGGGAAGTTCTATTTGTTAAGCTCGATTACAGAAAGCAATCAATAGGGGAAAATTCCCTGGTCACTATAGGCAAGAAATATAGAGCTCAGAGGAGCCATCCCAGGAAGGAGATTGATGCCCCTGCCCCATCGGTCCCTCCTTCCCCCTGAATTAGGACATGTGGGTGCAACACTGAGCTAGGGAGTGTCAGGCTGGAGCAGTCCCCCATCTTGTGCCAATAGGGAAACTGAGGCCCAGAGAGAGAGAGAAGGAATTATTCAGAGTCATAGAGGCCCAGAATGGAAACTAAATCCAGCTATGCTTATCTCAGATTTCTCCCAGGTCTTATGTTGTTCAGTCGACTCAAATTGGACAGTGGGATACAGAAATCCATAAAGAAAGAAAGATTTTTTTTCTTCCAATTGAATTCAGCTTCATTAAACATCTGTCCAAAGGACAGATAAAGGTAGAGGAGTCTCAGAAGGGCATTAAAAGAACAGCACAGAAATATGACCTCTATGAAGTAGGGGTCACTGGGGACTTAGAGGTTCAGGAGAGATGTCTCACCATTCTACCCTCATCCTCCAAGACACACACGCATCAGTAACTTTAGTTAACTTGTCCCTCACCTAGACTGAATTATCCCAAATAGGAAGCAGCAACAACTATCCTATCACTCAGGTTGGGTGTTGCTGGAGGAATTTGGGGACAATTTAACTAATGTAGTTGAACAAATATTTATTGAGTTTCTAACCTGCCACACATTATTTTAGACACTAAACATACAAATACATTCAACAGACTGCTGAACACTACTACTTTGGTGTTCCTCGGCGTACTCAAAACTGAATATCCCACCAACCTGTCACCCAAGCCAGAAACCTGGGAATCATCAGACTCCGCTCCAACTCTCCTTTGGCTCATCACATATTCCCTGCCCCTGAATACATAGATAGCCACATTACTCTGCTCACTTGAAGCCCCCAGCTGACTGAAGAGTCACCCTCCTCTCTACTTCCTTGTATCTCCCCTATCAAGTATTTCTGGGAAGTTCCCATCATGGCTCAGTAGTAACCAGCCCAACTAGTGTCCACGAAGATGTGGGTTCCGTCCCTGGCCTCACTCAGTGGGTTAGGATCCAGCATTGCTGTGAGCTGTGCTGTAGGTTGCAGATGTGGCTTGGATCCTGCATTGCTGTGGCTGTGGGGTAGGCCGGCAACTCAGCTCCAATTCAACCCCTAGCCTGGGAACTTCCATATGCCACAGGCATGGCTCTAAGAAGCCAAAAAAAAAAATGTATTTCTGGGAACAGTAAGGGCTACCACCATATTCCATAAATCAGCCCTGACTCCTGCTCATTGCAGTGATAATCAGCTAAACACCACAGCCCTTTGACTCAAGAGTTTTGCAGGGGTGCCCCTCTGAGGGGCTTGAACAGAACTGGAGTTTAGAGTCTTTGTTCCACTGAAGAGAACAGTCTCTCTATGTTAGGCTAAACCAGAAAGTTCCAAATACAGGGTTCTTGAACCATCACCTTGCCTCAGTATTCAACGATAAAAGTCTTTGATTCACAGTTACAGCCCTTTCCTCCCAGATGATAGCTGCCAATGAAAGACCCGAGCCAGGCCTGTCCTAGAGCCACTGGCCAGCCTTAGAGAGAACATTGAGAATACAGACAAACATGTGTGCATGCACTAAGGGTAAGCACTGAACAAACTGATCTGAAACCAATAAACGGAACTCTTCTCTTATTCTGTTCCCTAAATATCTCAAGACCATTTACTCCTCTCTCCATCTCTACAACCACCATCATATGAGTCAGACCACAACCATCTCTGGTCTGAACTAGACTACCAAATCCACTCTGGCCCCTCCAGTCCCTTCTCCACACAGCCACCAGAGTCAACTCTCTAAAATGCAGATCCAGGAGTTCCTACTGTAGCTCAGTGGAAACGAATCCGACTAGTATCCGTGGGTTTTTGGTTCTATCCCTGATCTCGCTCAGTGGGTTAAGGATCAAGCATTGCCATGAGCGGTGGTGTAGATCATAGATGAGGATCAGATCCTGCGTTGCTGTGGCTGTGGTGTAGGCTGGAAGTGGTAACTCTGATTGGAGCCCTAGCCTGGGAACCTTCACATGCCACGGGTGTGGCCCTAAAAAGCCAAAACAAAAAACAAACAAAAAAACCCCACAGATCTGATCATGCACTACCTTTGCATAAAAGTGCTTCAGTGGGTTTCATTACACTTAGGACAAAATTTTAAATCTTACTGTCTTATTCTGTTCACTCAAAGCAGACCCTGGGACATGGACTGGGGTGCAGGACATGGTCCTAGAACACAAGTAAATTAGGGAATGGGGAAAGTTCTAGTCTTATTCCCTGTTGTGCCCATCAAGCAGCCGCAGTCCTTTCTTCGTATGCTGGTCTACTAGCACGAAGAATCCAAAATGACTAGCTGGAAATCTCTGTTTTAGGTTCAGTGGAATCCCTGCTGTTTCCCCTTTTGGACCAGGGCACCTCTAGTCTCACAGAGCCTTAAGATTCTAGGATGGGAAGCACAAGTTTCCTCAAGTTGGTCCCTGGAAGGGACGATGAGAAGGCCCAGTGCCACTTTCACCATTTGGTTCTCAAATCCATATATTCTAGCTATTGCAACATAACACTGCTTTATGGCCATTAATGTAATATAATATTATATATATATATATATATATATATATATATACATGCACATATATACTGCATCCTGGAAAACAGAATCCTAACTTTGCAGGGTACCATTTCTCAAGCTGTCAATTTACTGAGTTTTTAAGGGGCCATTACAACATTCTATCAGGCTGGCATCTTCCAGGTGATGTGCTATATGGTAAGTCCAATGAATCCCAATGTCAGGAATCCACTATCATGCCACCTTTGCTATAAAGTGGGTCCCTTGGTCTGAGATGACGTTAGGTAGAATCCCATGCCAGTAAATCAAGTACTCTATAAGCCTTGGACAGTGGTACTGGAACAGAAACTGCAGGCAAGGAAGAAGAACCCATATCCAGAGTATTTGTCATTCTCGGGACAAATTGCTGCCCCTTGCAGAGGAACATGTCATCAAGAGGCTGGCCATTCACTACATGGATCTGTATCATACTGAAGGTTCTGAGAGCGTTGGTTTCTTCTGCTGACAGGTCTTACATTTATCAGCTACATTAGCTAGATCAGCCTTGGTGGAAGCAGCTTGCGTTGTTAGGCCCATGCATGACCTCTCTCCCCACCACCATGCCATTCTTTACATGGGGCCTTTGAGCACGTGCAGCATGGCTGAGGACAGAGGCTGGCTGACATCCAATGGATGTCAAAAACATCCAATGTTTAGGAGATTTTTCTCATAGTAAATTACATTTTCTTTCATTTGCAGAGAACTTAGTGTTAAAAGGTAGCATTTGGGAAATAGCACGCAGGTGAGAAACACAAATAAGTCAGTTTTAAACACCCCTGTGTGCTCTAAGTAGTGTGAACATGGGGTCCTGAGAGTGGCAGTCTAGAAAGAAGCATCTCTTGGCATTCCCTGGTGGCTCGATGGTTAAGGATCCAACATTGTCACTGCCGTGGCATGGGTTCAATCCCTGGCCCAGGAACTTCGGCATAAAAAGTTGACAACCAAATGGTACTGCTCGAAGCTTTACCCAGTGGAAGATTTTCTGTCAACATTGTCCTTTTTGGCCACCAACATTTTGAGCTGACCCATCTGTGAACCAACCCAAGATTTTTTCCTTCTCCATAAGCTAGTCATGGAATCTCTTCACAAGGTGATAGATGGAAGCTTGGTGTTGGCTCAACAAAGACAGATGACAAGGAAGGTTTAGGCACCTGTGAGTGTACACTCTGGTGTCCCCTTGACCTGCTGACCTGTTCAAATCTGACTAATATATACCATTTCCAACATACAATGGATTGCTGATGCATCTACCCAATCTTATGATGCAGATCTTATAATATCTAGCTCATGATGGGCAGCTCAGACTACATAGTCCCTTGATGGTCCATGGCGCTCGATCTCTGCTAGGGCCCAGTAACATTCCAGGAGCTGGTTTTCAGGCATTGAGTAGTTTCTGCTATAGAAGGCATGGTCTTGCTCCATAATTCTCCTAATAAGTTTGCCAGGCTCTACCATGAACACCCCTAAGAACATTGTAATTATCAGGTCACATGGCCTAAGCAGTAGAGCAAGTTACACTATACCCAGACTTGATACTGAACCCTCTTTTTATCTAGGACTCATTCAAAACTGGCAGCCTCCTGATCCCCTCAATAAGTGGGTTAGAACACAATTTCCAAGTATGGTAGGCATTGTCTCAAAACTCCAAAGAGGCCCACCAAGCAATGTACCTCTTTCTTAGTGGTAGGAGATTCAAGGAGAACACCTCTAAAAGCTTTACCAGTGTGTCCAGCCCTCAATCTTTGCAGGGCTTCTCTCCCCCGCCCCCAACATGCTTTTCTTTTATTAGAACATCCAGAGAATGAATGCCACTCCCCATTCATTGGGTTTGATGAGAATGATGTGACCAGTATAGTAGATCAGCATGACATTCTGGAAACATCAAGAAAACCAAGGTCCTTTTAGACTATATTGTGATAGACAGCAAGAAAATTAACATAGCCTCGGGGCAAGACAATGAATGTATTTTGCTGTCCTTCCCATGTGAATACAAACTGCTTCTAATCCTTTTTCCTGGTGTGAATCAAAAAGATCAAATGCTGCATATTAAATGCTGGAGGCTATGTTGATCTGTTCTAGTAAAGATACCCTTTCTGGCACAGAAACTACAACTGGGGCTCCCCTTACTGTGGTAACCCCCTGTCATCATCTGTAACCAGTCTGGATTTTTCAGGGGCCATTCCAATGAATTGAAGGGGAATCTGATGGACGAAATCAATCCTAAATCCTTTAAGTCTTTGATGGCAGCACTAGTTTCCACAATGCCACCTAAAATTTGGAATTTCTTCAAGTTTAGTATCTCGGCCAAGGAGTTGGAAAGCCCTTAAAAGGCCTCCACTTGGGGAGTTCCCGTCGTGGCGCAGTGGTTAACGAATCCGACTAGGAACCATGAGGTTGCGGGTTCGGTCCCTGCCCTTGCTCAGCGGGTTAAGGATCCAGCGTTGCTGTGAGCTGTGGTGTAGGTTGCAGACGCGGCTTGGATCCCGCGTTGCTGTGGCTCTGGCGTAGGCCAGTGGCTACAGCTCCGATTGGACCCCTAGCCTGGGAACCTCCATATGCCACAGAAGCGGCCCAAAGAAATAGCAAAAAGACAAAAAAAAAAAAAAAAAGGCCTCCACTTGGGCTTCTGACCATATTGTCCAGAAATTATACACTATGTTATACATTATATTATATATGCTAATTTTATATCCAGAATACAGGGAAATGAACAAAGACCCATAAGGCTCTCCATATGTCCTAACACTAATATTGAAGCAATTCTGTCATTTGGGTTCTCAGCTCAGACCCTAAATCTATGGCCCTAAAAAGAGCTTATGTTCTTCCTTTCCCCTAATGTTACTCTGAAAAGTAGCCATAGGTCTTTTTGGAGAAAGAATGGGGACATTTTTATTATCTTTGAAGCGATGTTGCAGGGTCTTTCCTCAAGGGCCACTGACCTCCCCTCAATCAATGGACTCTGAACAAGTGGCTCAGATCTGGAAAATAGAAAGAGATTCATTATTTTCTATGGCAAAAGCCAGCTTAACCCTTTTGTTCACCTGCTTTTGATCTACATTTGGTTACACAAGTCAGGCAGTACCCTTGTTGGCTGCCCATATATCTCGCCCCTAGGAACATGGTCTATTGACTGTCAGCACAGATCCCTTTGGGGCAAGGCCCCTAGCAGCTTTGCTGCTGGTAGCAAACAATCCACCTTTAGTCTGTCAGTTATCTGCTAGCATGTGGCCTCTGCTATTCCAAAATACTCTCATCTCCATTGTCATCAAGGAGCCCAGTTCCACAGCAGTATGTCTTACCATTAACCTTCACCTCCAGAAGATAACCACCCTTGAGATTGTCGGGGATGCTATATACCCCTGACTAGCTTGTTCCTTATTACCCTAGAGAAGGGAGTATCCTCTGGACCCTTCCAGAGGACATAGTCTTGTGCCATATCTTTAAGTCTTCTGATCATTTCCTTAATATACTAAAAGGCAATTTCACCATCCCTACCTAATCTACTGTAGGCCACAGTCATGCCATTGGCTCAAAGTTTCCTTGCCAGATGTTAAATCCTAACTCCCAGGAAAGTATTCCTATATCAATAAACACTCCCCAATCTAGACTTATTAGTCTCGTCTACTTTCATCAGAGTCCAAAAGCTTCGGGATCCACTTCTATGTGTACAACCTTGGTTCCCAGTGGTACGTATTGACAGTTCACGGCACTCCTTTGGTGAAGAAGCTGTTTCCATCTGGAGCAGGATCTGTATTCCCCTGTTCAAGCTATGACCTTAATAAGTTTTTCTACTTCTGTGATGACCTTGGGAGTCACATGTTAAAGATAGGGGAGTCACAAGATGGAAGGAGCCTGGGCCCCTAATTTCCTCTTGAAAAGTCACCAATGGTTGAGAACATCTATTTTGGAAGCAAGAAATAATTTTTACTTTGTTAAAATATTGAGATGTTAAGGGTATATTTATTATAGCTCTTGGCCTCATCTTAACTAATATAATGCTTTAGTTACCTCTATGCCTTCAAACCAAGGACAAACTTACCCAAGCCTCCAGAAAGAGGAGCAAAATTTCCCTTAAACCTACATTTTATCTTAGACCACAACATTTTCTTCTCTGGAATGAAACCTCTTCCATGATGATTGAAACTGGGAATGTCAGTCCATTCCCAGAGAAATCTCACCCCAGCCCACAGAGATAAGATCAGTCCCTAAAGCCCCCAAAAGACCATTAGACAATAATCCAACATTAATACATTTCCCAAAGTTTGAGCTTTCAGCCTTAACACCACCCTTGTGTCCTCGCCAGCCCTACAGTTTGGTCAAGGCTGTACTCAGCCCAGTTTCCTTCTGTTCTATCGCCCCTCTTTCAAAAACTCTCACCCATGCTCATCTTTTTCTAAAAAAATAAAAAAAAATTTTTTTTTATTTTTAGGGCCGCACCCGAGGCATATGGAGTTTCCCAGGCTAGGGGTCGAATTGCAGCTCCAGCTGCCGGCCTACACCAGAGCCACAGCAACGCAGGATCCAAGCTGCATCTGGGACCTATACCACAGCTCACAGCAACCCCAGATCCTTAACCCATTGAGTGAGGCCAGGGATCAAACCCACAAAGTTACAAGTAGGATTCATTTCCACTGAGCCACAACAGGAACTCGGGGAAAAAATTTAATCAAAAGAAATTGGCTCAGCAGGTTAAGAAATCAACATAGTGTCTGTGACAATGTGGGTTCAATCCCTGGCCTTGCTCAGTGGGTTAAAGACTGGCGTTGCTGAATCCAAGCTGCCAACATGCACGAATATGGCTCAGATCTGGTGTTGCTGTGGCTGTGGTATAGGCTGGCCACTGCAGTCTGATTCAACTCCTGACCTGGGAACTTCCATATGCCACAGGTGTGGCCTTCAAAATTTAAAAAAGGGGCGGGGGGGAGAAGAAAGAAGAGAATAGTGAAAGAAGAGGAAAAGAGGAGAGATAGGAGAACCATTTGTAAAATATGTCACCATGCTATCCATATCCCACTAATTATCCACCCTAGAGACTTCAGAAGACATCTCCTCTTTCATCGGGGTCAAGGCCAAGAAGTAGCATCATGTCTGAAAAAGAACTCAATGTCTGGAGTCTAGAAGATGGATTCTGGACCTGACGCCGCCACTCATTGCCCCTTAATCTTGCCCACTTGCTAGGTCTTGGTTTTGGAATCTGGAAATAACTCCTATTTCCCAGGCCACAGGAAAGAATGAGAGGAAAAAATAGCCCAAAAGAGCTAGAAATGAACGTGCCATCACTGATATTGATGCCACTGCCATTATTGCTCTTGCTGCACCACTATCAGCATCATTCAATCATCCATGCAGCAAAGATCTATTGCATGGGCTGGGATATGAGTGACAAGGAAGTCATAGCCCCTGCTCTCCTAGAATTTACACTCCAGTGGAAGAAACAAGTTTACATCACATAATCACAGAAATTGGGGTATAACGACAAACTGGCATAAATATTCTGAAGGAAAGTAAATTGTTCTAAGAAAGCAAGTAAAGAATGAGTTGGCTTACAAGACACTGAAACAACCTAAATATCCATCCACAAATGAATGGATAAAGAAGATGTGGTATGTATACACACACACAAACTATGGAATGCTACTCTACTCAAACATAAAAAAAAGAATGAAATAATGCCATTTTCAGGGACATGGAGGGACCTAGAAATCATCATAGTAATCAAAGTAAGTCAAAAAGAGAAAGACAAATACCATATGATATCACTTATATGTGGAATCTAAAATATGGCACAGGAGTTCCTGCCATGGAGCAGTGGGTTAAGGATCCAGTATTGCCACAGCTGTAGCATAGGTTGCAGCTGCAGCTCAGATTTGATCCCTGGCCCAGGAACTTGCATATGCTGCAGGTGCAGCCCAAAAATGTTAAAAATAAAAATTAAATACGACACAAATGAATATATCTGAAAAACAGAAACAGGCTCACAGACTTAGAGAACAGACTTATGGTTGCCAAGGCCGGGGGGCGGGGGGGAAGGATTGGGAGTTTGAGATTAGCAGATACAAACCATTATATATAGGATGGATAAAAAAACAAGGTCCTACTTTATAGCACAGGAAACTATATTCAATATCCTATGATAAACCCATAGTGGAAAACAACATGAGAAAAATGTATATAGATGTAAAAACTGAATCACTTTGCTGTACAGAAATCAACACATTGTAAATCAGCTATACTTCAAATACAAATTTTTAATAAAAACATAAATTTTAAAAATTTAAAGAATGACTTGGCTTAAATGCTTCTCTGAGGACGTAGCACTCAAACTGACATCTGAAACTCCCATGTCAGTGGGAGTTAACCAGACAAAAAAGAGAGGGTGGAGGAAGAGCATTCCAAGCAGATGGCAGAGCAGGTGCCAAGGCTCTGCGAAGGGAGAAGAGGGACATGAACGTGTTGGCGGAAGTAAAAGGCCAGCATGGAAGCATCACAGAGGCCAAGGAGGAGGCTACCATGAAGTGAGGCTGGAGAGACAGGCAAGCACCAGGTCCTATGGGCCTTAAGACCTCTTTAAAGATTTTAGTAAGACCTATGGGAGGTCAGTGAAGGAGGAATTTGGCACTTGGAAATGATTATTTTGGCTGTGGTGTGGATAATGGACTGGAAGCAGCAAGAGTAGAAGCACAAAGACAAGTGAAGAGCCCTTCCCAGTAAGGCAGGCAAGAGCCCATGGAGGCTTAGACCGTGGGTGTAAAATCAACAGGACTTGGGTGATGGGTGGATAATGGGCTAAGAGCAGCTGCTGCTGACATCTTGTGCTCTCTGCGTCTCATGAAATTTGCAAGGTTCTTTTGGTTTTGAACAATGGAATCTCATTTTACATCAGGGTTAGATTTTGAAGTCTGTGCCTAAGATAAGAATTGCATAGGGTCATAAGTCCCTTTGAAAAACTGAAACCACTCACGAAGTCCAGTATCTATGGGTTTGTTTGCAGAACCGTGAATAGGAATTTTTAGGCACACCAAAGTTAGAGAGGCATTGAACTAGAACAAAGAAAGCCAACAAAGGAAAGCCCATATGCAAATGTCTGGGCATTTAAATCGCTGCCTTTAAGACAACTATTCAAAGGCTTAGCAATGAATGAGGTGATGGGGTGGGGGGGCAGGGTGAGGAGGGCAATCTATGCAGGGAGAGGAGAAAGGAGAAGGAATCTTTAAAATGCTCCCCCCCAAAAAAATTTTTTAATTTTAAAAATAAAATGCTCCGACTTTCCTGAATATTTCTTCCATTCAGTTTTAATATTAAGCCTTTATAACTCTAATGTACTACTAATATCCTATGTGTAGGATTCCAACTCCATCATCTTCTCCAGTCTCTACTCTTCCTTCCCTGAAGGTGAGTTCTTTCTCAAAAGCCCTGCCTCCATCCCCCTCCAGATATACCTGAAATAAGGTAGACCTTTGATGAGCTCAGCTTGGATCAAGCCAGGACCCCTGTGTCAGTCAGGATACAAGGTCCTGCCACCATGACAAACAACCCCTTAAGAGCTTAAAACAACAAAGATGATTTCTTACTCGTGCCACTTGCATATCACAGGTTGCTTGGGGCTCTGCTCCATGTCTCCTCACCCAACTGCAGACACCGCTTCCAACATTGCCAGTCATGGAGGCAGAAGGAAAGAACTCCAGAGAGAGCTTCACACAGCAATTAAGTGCCCAGACATGGCATGAGTCACTTCCACTCACAACTTGTTGGCCAAAATTAATCACCAGGCTGCACCCAACCACAAGAGGGCCAAGAAGTACAATTCTTCCATGTGTTCAGCAGGTGCGCAGCCAGAAATATTTGACAAACAACACTAATGACTTCCACATGCTCTAAATGTACAATGACAAGGAAGAGGAGAGATGAGCATTAATTATTAAATCTGTGTTTGGATCCTAGGCCCTGTGCAACCATGTGGATGAATAAAATGTGCCCCACACATGCCCCAGGGGGCAGCGTCTGTGCCCAGAAATAGACTCCGAGACGCATTTGGATCAGCTATCTTGGAAATTAAAGAGATGTTCCAATAGAGGCAGCTGACAGCCTAAGGCTTGGCTCCGCTATCTTTCTACCCCCTCCCCAGGCTTTATGGGGACCAAATACATTCTGAGGAATATTGGGCCTGGAGCTCACTCTGTCCCCAAAATTCTCTGACAGCTCCTGGATGTGCCTAGACTAGGAGTAGTGAAGATACAGCTGGATCCCTGCCCTCAAGGAGCTCTCAGCATAATGACTGTTACATGCTGCCATTGATAGTTTCCTAATATGGCCATCAGCTTCTCCCTTTCCTCCCTAGACACAAATGATGCTCTTCCCATCAACAGGTGTGGTACCTATTTCCCCTCACCCTTGAATCAAACAGGCCTGGTGACTTGATTTGACCCATAGAATATAGCAGAAATGAGGTTCTAAACCTTCTAAGCCCACGTCTTAAAAGGAGTGGTCACTTCCACTTCTTCCTGCTTGAAGCCCAGCTGCCATATTGTAAGGAAGCCAAAGCTAGACTACTGCCCTGGTCATCTGGGACAGTCCATTCACATTGGGGCTCCTAGCTAAGTGCAGCCACACAAAGTGACCTACACAACACCAGATGGAGCAGAACTGCCCAGTCAAAGCCAGTCACACACATACACACACACACACACACATATTCAATTGTTATTTGTAGCCACTAAGTTTGGGATTTATTTGCTAACAGAGCAACAGGTAAGTGAAAAACACACAATATCAAGATGTATATCCATGGTTCTCAAGGAGCCCAGAGAAAGAGGATCTATGAATACCTTAAGAGGTGTTTTAGATTCAGTTCTCTGGGAACAGACTCTGAAACAGAAATTACATGAGGTATGGGATGGGAGAGCGGGGGGGGGGGTGTCTGGTACAGAGGAGTGCTCTGGAGAGATAAACCCATTAAAAAAGTACAGAAGCTAGCAATGGACCAGCAATGTAGTTGCATCTTTGCATCCCCTCCTCAGCCAGCATTGGCTAAGGGCTGGCCCCAGCAGGGAGGCATAACCTTAGGCAAGGTAGCCCTTTGTAGCTGAGGACAGTTCCCATGGAAAGAAGCCACTGTCACCCCTCAGGGCCAATGTTCCCAGCTGTGGACAGAGGGGCCAACCCTCAAGAACACAGTGTCTCCCAAAGGAGGTGATCCGGTGGCACTTGAAGGGGGACAGGGAAGTGCCTGGTGAAATGAGGAAGGGGAGAGAGTTTCCAGGGAAAAAAAGCAGCAAAGCCAAATGCTCAGGGGCAGCAACATGCATGGCAGGTACGAGACCAAAAACATGTAAAGGAGGAGGTAAGGGATGAAGCAACGGTGAGCATAAAACTGAGGACCTCATCCAGAGGCAGTGAGGAGCTACTAAAGAGTTCTAAGCATGGCAGAGACATGACGGGATATGTTTTAGAAAGATTCCTCTGTTGGCAACATGGAAGATGGATCAGCAGAGTAGAAACTAGAGGTTTTCGATGATACAGGAGAGTGATGAAGTTCAACTTCCACCTCCTGCTAGTGTAGTCAAGCCAAGTCCCACAGTGACTCCTAACATTAACAGGAGGATTCTGTTGGGTTGCCAGAAGAGATGGGGAGTAGACCTTGGGGGTAGAGGGCAGCCGGTTATCTCCATCTTCAAGCACAAGGAAGCTCCAGCTTCATGTGGGAAGGCAAAGGACATTCTGCTCCCTCAGAGGGGCCAGCATGACCTTGGATTTTGAGACATTCAAGTGCATCAGCCCAGATATCCTTGTCCCAAGGGTTAGAGCCCCCTTGCTCCCAATCAAAGCCCTGACCAGTCAAGGCATGGTCCACTTGCTATGTTGAGTATGCCGTTTTCTCTGGAAATCTGCTACTCTCATAATTAAATCTTGGGCCAAACTTCAGTTTTTTCTGCCCTCCAGCTGCAGAAGAAAATCTCTTTAATCTGACGGCAAGGAGGCCCTCTGGCTCTCACATCCACCTCCAGTTGGTGGTGAATCACCCTCAGCCTTTCACTGTCTTTTTTCCCATGCATCGATAGCCCCCAGCAACAGTCGTCTAATTCCAAAGTTGTTATAATTATCCTCTGAGCCTCTCAAATGTCTATGATACTACTCCCACCAATGTGTTCCCTTCCAACAGTGCCTGAACCAGTTCACCACCGGGAAAAGTTTGAACAATTGCACTGCTGGAGCGTGTCAGGGGCTTTTAGTATTTCCACCCACCACCAGCGATGAGGTTCTCGTTACCAACTGGCCAGTGGGTGATAAAACTCCAAACTCCCACTTGAGAGTCTGTTTCCTAGGAACCACTCCTAGCACCAACTATAGTAGGAGGTCAGGTTCCCTAGAAACAGATCGAAGATGGAGATGTACACACGGGGGTGGGGTGCTTATTGAGCAGGGATCTCTGTACCTACATCTGTGAAAGAAGAAGAGTAGCAGGACTAGGCAGAGGGAGAAGTTAAACTTTGATGAATTTGCAACAGAGGCCTCAGTCCAAACCCATGGAAATCTCTAGAGCAGGTATAACCCTTTCGAGATGTCCCCAAATGAGCCAAGAATGATCTTTCAGGGGAGTTCCCTTGTGGTCAAGTGGCTAGGATTTGGTGCTTTCACTGCTGCAACCTAGGTTCAATCCCTGGTCTGGGAATTGAAATCCTACATCAAGCTGCTGCACTCCACAAAAGAATAATCATTCAATCATTGATTTTGAACCGCATTCAGGGAGGGTCGTAACCTCAGGAGAGGCCATTCTTGGGGAGAGATTCAGCAGAATACTTTTGGCCACCAATGCTCCCATTGACTAGGAGGGGGAGTACTTCAGGCCTGAAGGAGGTGCCTGGGGACCATCCCACAGCCATCTGCTACCTCCAGAGAATGATCTTGGGCAACACAAGATGGAGAGTGGTGATAATTATCAGTTATTGCTGAGGTCAAGGAGGTCCACTGGATTTGACCACAAGGTCACTGGAGACTGTAAAGAAAGTTTATTCAGGGGAGCAAAGAGGGAGGAGCCCAAGCAGGAGGTAAAGCGTGAGCAGAAGGTAGGGAAGGGAAAATGACTGTTATGACCTCTCCAGACCCTGCTAAGGACAGGCTTCCTGTGTGGGCCTAATATCTAGGATGAACTATCCTCTAGGAATGTACGTCTTTGAGCGAAGCCCGCATTATTGCCATACAAATATTATACAGACACACTCAGGAACACATTAGGATTTCCAGAGGCCGTCAGATCTCTATACTCATTAACCAAAATTTGAGCTCTGAATATCAGACTTGCAGAAAGAGAGCCTATCTCTCCTTGTATACCTGGAAGGTCAAGGTACCCCAGCTGGGGTCTTGGCTTTGTCTTTAAGTCTGTTCCAAATCCTGGCAGCAACCCAAAGCAAGGAGAGCCCAAGGCACAAACAGCATCATCAACAATTGTTAACACTTATTGATTACCAGCTTTGTTCCAGGTACCTGCTAAGTGCTTTACAAGCATTAGCTCATTTCATCCTCTCTAAAACCAGTGAGGGAGGCATTTCTGTTGTCCCATTTTACAGATAGAGAAGCAGAGGCTGCAAGAAGTTAAACGACTTGCTCATGGTTGCACACCTGGTTGGCAGCAGAACTGGGATTGTGATTTTAATAAGATTGGAAACTTAATGTCCTTGAGACAAGCAGGACATGGAGAATGGGTAGCTATGCCCACAGAAAGCCCAACCCCCCTGGGCCTTTTCTAGAAGAAGGGATAGACACAGACAATAACTATAGTACAATTACACTTACTCATTGTTTATGTTGAAGGTGAGGTGCATGCTGCAATATGACTCCCGATCCCCCACTCCCGAAATGAGGCACCCACCACCACCATCACCTCCACCCCAGCTGCCAGGAGTGCTGGTAGCCCATGATATTCAGCTGAGTCCTTCTCCTCCAGAACTGCCCTCAGAGAAGACAGCTGCTCCCTGGGGGAGTCCACATCCAACATCTAGTTCACAAGGGATCACAAAGACCCCAGGGCCGTGACCTCAGTGCTGAGCCACTCTGAGAGTCATCCCAGCTCCATAGCTCCCCATGGGGTCCCATAATCCAGCTCTTTTCTCTGCCCAGTTCTGCTTCCTTCCCCACTCCCAGAGGTCTTGATCTGAGAACTCCAAAAACACATCCTGCAAGTGAAACCACATGAGATTCTGTTTCCTGATGAACCCAATTTGTGACATAAGTTTTACATTATGCAAGAAAAAAGGAAAACCAGAGTGCAGTAAGGACCTCTGCAGGGCAGAGGCTGAAGGGGCAACAGATTGTAGCATTAAATAAAATAGTCAAGGTGATGACATTAAGAAGTGATAATCAAAGACTTGAAGAAGGAAAGGGAGTTATCCAAGTGGAGATGCAGTAGGAAAGCATTCTAGGGAGAAAGGGAGCAGCGAAGACCCAAAGGCAAGAGCACAGCCAGGAGGCCAGTGTGGCTGGAGTGGAGAGAGGGAGGGAGGGAAAGTAGAAGGCAGGACTGGGTGGGGAAGGGGAGAGGTCACAGAGAGATTTGCAGCCACTTGTCCCTAATGGTCTCTCTGAAAGGAGTAGAGAATTGGCATGAAACTTCTAACTGACTTGAAACTTCCTCTGGCTACTGTGCAGAGGGCAAGTGCAGGGGCAGGTCAACCTACCTGGAGATCTTTGCCATAAACCAAGTGTTACCAAGTCCAAGCTTTTATGGCAAGCCAATAAATCAATAGATGAGGTGTTGGGACAAGGGTCGTGACTTTATTTGGAAAGCCAGCAGACTAAAAAGATGGTGGACTAGTGTCCCAAATAATCATCTTCCCAAAGTTAGAATTCAGGCTTCTTTTATACTAAAAGGGAGGGGAGGGGGCTGGTTGTCACAAAATTCCTGGTGTAGGAATCCTTTGTTCTTGCAACTGTCAAAGAGGTCTGGACACAAAGTTCCTATAAACCCCCAGCAAGACAAATGACATTCTGTGTTCTGCAACTTTTTATCTCCGTATGAATGGAGAGGTGTTATTCTACCTTTAAAGGCCAGAGCCTTGGGAATGTGCTATTATGTATATTTCAGGCTGTAGGCAACATTCTTTTACAAAAGGTGCAAAGCCAACATGACTAAGCACTGGCAACAGAGCATGAAGGTTAAAAGCTAAAAGACTAGATCCAATATGGAGTTAGGTTTGTTCTCTGTTACAAAAGCAGAGGTCTCAGTGACAGCAGTAAAGGTGATGAGAAGTGATCGGATTAGGAATGTATTTCTAAAATCCAGCCAGCTGAATTTGCTGATGGACTGGGTGTGGAAGTGAGAACAAGAGGAGCCCAGGATGATGCCAAGGTGTTTGTGATATTGCGGTTTATAATAAGCACATATTTGATATTTATTATAAAAATGGTACCCGTTCCTGGTACGGAGCTCCTAAGATCCTTGGCATTTCCTAAGTGCTGAGAGCAATGAAGATGACCTTCCTTATGTCAATGAGGTGACATTTGGAAAGCCCTTTGGTAACCTAAGGCTAGGCCTGGTTGCCAAGGGAACCAACCATGTGGTTAAAGGGTTGGAACTTTCAATCCCATCCCCCACCCCACCCCTGTCATCTTCAGGGAGGGGAGAGTGGCTGGAAATTGAGTTTAATTACCAATGGCCAATGATTTAATCAATCACGGCTTTGTAAAACCCAAAAAATGGGGTCCAGAGAGCTTCTGAGTTGGTGAATACTTGGAGGTGCTGGAAGAATGGTACCCAGAGATAGCATGAAGCCCTTTCCCCACACCTTACCCCAGGCTTCTCTTCCATCTGGCTCTTCCTGAGTTATATCCCTTCATAATAAACTGCTAAGTAAGTAAACTGGTTTGCTGGTTTCTGTGAGCCACCCTAGGAAATTATTCAAACCCAAGGATGGGGTTGTGGGAACTTCTGGTTTATAATTGATTGGTCGGAAGCACAGGTAACCACCTGGATTAGCAATTGGCATCTGAAGTGGGGGCAGTCTTATGGGACTGAGCCCTTAACCTGTGCATCTGATGCTCTCTCCCAGTAGAGAGCATTAGAAGTGGGTCAAATTGTAGGACACCCAGCTGGTGTCAGAGAACTGCTTGGTGGTGTGGGGGAAAAAACAGACATTATAATTGGTGTCAGAATTGGAGAGTTTCGTCCTGAGCAGGGGAAGGAGGGACTTGCCAAGAGCTGAGATGGGAAAGTCTGCAGGTGAGGCAGGTTTGGGGAGACCAGGAGTTCCACTTTGGACATGGCAAGGTTGAGATTTACAAGTAACAACCCCAGAACTGGATAGCCAGCTGATTGACACAGTACAATCCAATCGGGTATAACAGATGGAGCTCAGGGAAAAGTGGAGGTGGGTGACACAGTGGGTTCTGGGGCACAGAGAGCTGACTCTAGAATTCTGTCCCGACATTCCAAGATCCTATCCAAGCTCCAATGACAGCCTATTCTGTGAATGACAGTCAGATTGACAGAGAAGTCTCCACGTGACCATAGAGTCAAATTGTGTACCTGTGTGGTGCTGAATCGAGAATGTATTTGGAGGTAGGAGGAGGGGGGTCAGTGAAAATAGAGTTGTCCCTGTGTGTGGAGGTGCTGATTTGGGGCAGTCGTGAATGCTTGTGTCTGTGCATGATTTTGTAGGTGCGATATGCGTGGGCATGCACCTATGTGTTTGTGTGTGTGTGCACGCTTCTGTGCATGTGTAAGCTCCCATGAGTGTGTGTGTGCTTCTATGAGTGTATGGAAGCACAGGTCCAGGAGCAGGACACACCCTGGAGAGTATAAGGGTGTGTGTGAGTGTCACAGCCATCCTGGCAGCTGGGCATAGATGGCTATGATGATACCAGCTCAGGACCTGACATACCTAGGTGCCTATAGTTGGGAAACACACAGAATAAACACATAGCTGACATCAGCCTTCGGAATGGAGCACTTGGGTCACCTGGAGAGTGAGAGTGGAATGCCCCTTCAGGCACCTTGAGCCACAAAGCTCCCCTCACAGCCCTGCACTGACCAGTCCAGCACATGGAGGCCCCTGCGCCTCCCCTGGGCTGCTCTCAGGCTGGGCTGGGAAAACTGCAGACACAGCTCAGGGAGGGTGGTTGGTTAACTCTCCATTTGCCATTAAGCATCATCAGGAAGAAATCTGTGTGGAGCCCGCTGCTCTGGCCGATAAGTGATTCCCCAGAACAACAGATAAAAGCCCAGCACTCAAGTGCAGCCAGAAACGATGTGTAACTGGGATGAAAGAATCCTTAAATCTGCACGCGGCTTTTAACTTAGGAGGCTTCAATTAAAATTAATAGTTCCCTTGAAGAAGGCAGGAGGGGCCATAGAGGAATTCTCCAAGGCCTGAGCTCAGAGCCCTGGGCTCCATTCCCAGCGGTTTAGAGGGTGCTGGGAGTGGGTAGTAGCGGGGAGGAGAAAAGGGGGGGTGAGAGGAGAGGCTTTTCAGGATCTCAGCCCCCCTGCTGGGTTGCTTCCCTTACAAGTTCCAAGCACACCAGTTCCCAAACAAGTGCAATTGAGTTCCTGGACCTTTGTCCAGCCCTCCTCACAGCATCCCTGGAATGTTGCTAATGGCAACAATTAATGTGCCCATTTTGCAGAGGGAAACAAAGGCTATACACTTGCCCTAAGGCTCTGGAGTGCAGCTAATCCACCTGCATCTCCAAAATGAAGAGGGATCTGCCAGAGTATCCTCCTTATGATCCACGGGGTGAGGGGCACAGAGTCTCGTATTTGGCCGACACCATGCACGGTAGCAACGTGGAGTCAGCCTCAGAACCTACCGCTCCTGACTCCAGTGATCCTTCTCACTTTTGCACCCCTGGCTCTGAACCCAAAGTTCTCTGAGGAGAGCATGGTTCTCTGGCATCAGCCACGCAGCCCCTTCCTTCCTCAACCTGCTCCAGAGGTGGGGACTGGAATCTGACTGTGCCCACCTGGGGAGGGTTGGCAGCCCTCCCCGTGCCTGGGCCTGCCCCCTCAACCTGTGCTTAGCCCCTTCCAGGCTGCCCACCTTCACCCCAGCACATGGACAGGCCTTCTGCTTTCTGCTCTAGTGTCACACACTGGCGTCTTCCTCTGGGGTCCTACCCTAAGGGACAGGTGCTCAGGAAGGTGGCCGCTGGGTGCAAATTAAAATCATGAAGCTGGCTGGCTGGCTGTCCTCCAGGGATGAGGGTTTGGGCCCTCAGATGTCACCAGCAGACAACCGGAGGTGGTGGGGGGCCTGCGAGCTGCCTGGCCATTCCCAGTGCTGGCTAAGCAGCTGCCCCTCCGACTCCTGTGTTGGTGGAAACTCCAAAACTCCCTCCCATGAGCTCATGGGTGGCTGGGTGCCCAACCTCGAGGTTCATGGCTTCGGAATGTGTTCTCTGGGCTGGCCTACATCCGTCTCCCCATCTCACCATAGCAAGGGCTGCTGCCTGTTCCTGGCCCTTCAAAGCTGGGCAAATTTCACAAATAGCTTTTTTTCCTAAGCCTCACAAATTGTGTAAGCACATGCATGCACACATGTATGTATGTGTTTGCACAAGCATGGTGTATGCAAGCGTCTCTGTGCATGGGTGAGCTCAAGTGCCCCGTCTATGCACACGTGTCTATGCACACAGGCGTGTTTTGAGCACATGTGTGTATGTGTTGTGTGTATGTGTGTATATGTGTGTGTTGTGCACACGTCGTTTTCAAAGAACGCAGCAGAATCCGCTCGGGGCCCTGTGTAACTGAGCCTTATTTATAGCTCTCCTCTGTCTGGTTCGTTTCCTCTAACTTCCCTGCAGAATGATATGAATGAAAATGACACTATTGACTATCTTGGTAACCATAAAAGACCTTATAGAAATAAGATTTTTATAGTTTGTGGACTGGGAGAATCAAAAGACTAAGAGTTATGGACTTGGAGGATAGGAGAGAATCAAGCCAAGGCAGTCGGAGAGGTCCCCGCGGTGGATCGTCCGTGGGTTTTTTAAAACAAACTCATATAAATAAAGTGATTGTCTTGAAAGAGTTATGAGAGCCCTGAAGCTGGTGGGCAATATCTGCACGGCCTCTGTGAGGGCGGGAGGGTGGGCAGCCCATCTGCCTGAAAGGAAAGCCTTGCTTTATCTGAGTTCTGGCCCTGGCTTCCCAGGAGAGGCGGAGGAGGCTACAGCAGGGCCAGCGCTGTCTTTTCTCTCCTGGAGAGCCCCAGTATTTGGCAGCCCTGCGAGGAGGGCCCCAAGGCCTGGCCGCCCACCGGCTAGTGTGGGTCTGTAAGCTCTGCACGGGGCTTGAGCCCATGGACTCCAGGTCAGCAGCCCCTCCAACCCTGGATGGAGATCCCTCCCCAGGGAAGGATGACCATCCAAAGCCTGCACAGTGATTCCCCCCAGAACTTTCGTGGGAATCACAGCCTCACCACTAACAAGCCTGCAGAGGAGAGCCCCTGCTTCTCCCTGGTGGGGCCTGAGCACATCCATTTTTGCAAAATCCAGATCCAGTTCCCCAAACCTTTGCCGAGGACCACCTTGCAGGTGTACCTTCAGAGATGAACAAGACTCCGCCCTGCCGCCGAGGAGCTTCCTACTTGGTTGGCGGGATGGAGACAGGGAGTGTGGACAGGAAGTGTGACAAGCCTGCGGGGGTACCCAGTTGTGCAGGTACACAGGTGTGCAGATGTTGAAATTTGGTGATAAAATTCCTGATTTTGTTTATCCCAACAAACAAGGTGTTAGGCCCTGGACACATAGAGCTACATCAGCTCCAGCCCTCAAGGAGAAGTTCACGCCCAGTGGGGAGAGGGTCAAGGTCAATCACAGGACAGATGTTAAGGGCTGAACTGTGCAACTTGCCCAGGGGGCATGGACTACCTTTGCTTGGGGAATCAGGGAAGTCTCCCCGGAAGAGGGGACTTTTCTGCTGAGACCTGAAGGACAGGGAGATGTTCCTTAAAGATGAGGAAGAAGGGGCATGCCTGGCAGGGGAGATAGACCATGCACTTGAAGGTGAAAAAATACAAAGTGTGTTTGGGAAACCGCCTTGGTACCCAGGATTTCTGCCTAGGGGTCTGGGGTGAGGGACGGGACGGTGAAAGAAACACTGGGGGCAGATCTTGATTATTCACCATGGTTCATTTTCTGCCCACAACAGGGCAGCCTGGAAGCCCTTTAGGGAGGGGAGGTTATAGTCAGATCCATAAAAGCTCATGGTGGACACAAAGAGATCAGGGAGGAAGGGTGATTGGCCCAGGGATTCAGGCCATGGCAGTGATATTGGAGAGGGTCCCTTCAAAGGGTGCAAGTCAAGAGAAGGGGGGAAGGGCCCCTCCCCAGCTTTGCATCTGCAGACTGTTCCCAATCCAGATAATGGAATTTCAGACGAAGAGCAGGACAGCACACTTAGCAGCGGAACAGTCAGCAACCTGGCTTCCCTGGTGTGTCCCCTTCACGTTCTCCCTTCATGCCAGCACTGCACCCTGCCCCCGGCCCCTTGTTCACAGCCCCCAGGAGCAACACCAGGTCCCTGCTGCTCTTCCACCATGAAAGGGACAATTCAGAAAACCAGACAGAAGCCACTCCATCTCATCCAGTGGCCCAGTGTCCTCTGGCAGCCATGCTGCCTCCAGTGTCCTCTCCCCAGGGGCCGGAGGACCTGGGGTGAAGGCCAAGGAATGCCCTCGGCACTTGTCAATGCCCTGACTCCTTGTCCGCAAGCATCGATTCCTCTCCTTCCTGACCTTTCAAGAGAGGCGCCCTGAATCCCATGCCCAGTCATTACGGAGCCCAGAGACTCTGGGAGACCAGCCCCCCTTGCTGCAGCCCCTCCAGGATGGGCTGTGTCTGGAAGAACAGGCTGACCGCCTCTGTCAGCCGGCCCGAGCGTGTCTGAATCGCTGCGAGTGGAGCGGGGCTGAATTCACACCGATTCAGCTGCGAGGCGAGTTTATGGTTCTTGATTACACCCAGCAGGGAGGCCTTCTTAGTGATGAGAGAGAAAATATTCAACAACCTGTCTTTGCAATGTGCTGATCTCTTGGAGAGCGGGAAGTGGGGGAGGGGCCTGAGAGAAAGAAAGTGATTTATGATATATGAGAGAGGAGAAGGGTTGTGTGGGTTTTTTTTTTTTTTCCAAGTCCAGTGCTCCCCAAAACGGCCTCAACCTTTCCTTTTTCTCATCATTCATTTTTGTAACTTTGAAGCAAAGTGATCCCCTCCCTAAGCTTTCACAAGCGGGTGGAAAGCTTAGAAGGATGTGGACCAGGAAGCCCTCACTGAGCAGCTGCTCAAAGCCAGGGGAGAGGGGACCTGAGCAGCGCTGCCTCTTCTGAAGCCCCCTTTTCGCTTTCACAGCCCTTCTCACATTCCGCGTTGTACTCAAACTGCACCTGCTTGGGCTCAGCACCCAAACTCGGTGCCTGCCCTAGAGTCGTGCTAATAAATGAACAAACAGAAGAATGGGCAGGTGTCCACTCTCCCAGCCCAGGATGGGACCTCTTGGGCCTCCCACAGCCCCAGTGCAGTAACTTGTACAAAGTCAGCACCAATTTCATGTTCTGGATAAATGAAGGAGTAAATAATAGATTCCACTCCCTATAGGGCTTCAGCACCCTAGCTAAGCTGCCCTTCACCCTGCATGCTCTCTCTGAAGCTTATTCTGGTTTTTTAATGATATATCCTATGCCCCCACAAAAATGGGATGCCAGGCAAGAGAGGGGGCTTTTTGAAGACTACATTTTTAGTTGCTTCTTAAGAATTCATGAGAACTAGCATTTTAAATCACTGGATCTGAAAGCACCTCCCAGTGGATCAATATGGGGGCTGGGAGGCAGGGGTCCCTCAGTTTCTGCAAGAACCTGAGCTCTTCCTTCCCAAGCCATCAGAAAGGAGTCTGGGTGCTGATCATGTTCCCTTTCCTCCTCTCCCTCTTGTCCTCTGTCCACCCTCCTCAAGTCCCCAAGGGCTCTCCTGTGGCCCAGTTAAGACCCTTGCCACTTCCCTTTCTGCCTCAGTCTTCTTACTAGAGAGAAGGGAAAGAAGGCAGCCTTGCCTATACATAAACAGCAGATTCCAACCTCCACTATGTGTCCTGGGATCCTGAGGGGAAGTGGGGAGCCAGGAGCCCAGTTGGGAAGGTGTGGGTGGGTGCCAGACCCGCCACCACCAGTAGAAGAAGGGAGACTCTCTCCTAGGACCAGCCCCCACTAAGGGAACTTTGCAAGATCCCCCAAAACATGCAAGCTCAGTGTCTGCAGGGGAGTTAGGCATCGGGCATCTGGTCCACCCTGAAGCAGGCCAGTCACAGGCTGGGCTCTCCAGGCTGTCACGGGTCCCAGAGGGACCTCTCTGCCTGGCCTGCCTTCCTTTTCCAGGGCTGAACCCTGCGGCTGCTTGCCTCTGGCTCTGTAAAGCACGGTACCCACCGAAAGAGGGGGGCGGCAGCGCCGCAGGGACGAGGCCCGAGCTCGAAAACTTTACACTGAAAGTTAATCCACTGAAGCGTAGCCCAAAATAAGCGCACTGCCTAATGTGCCGGGAACTGCCGGTCGCAAGGCCAGACTGCTAGCGGATGTCTGTGCATCTCCGCCCGGAGCCTGCATTTAGCGCCAGCGAGGGAGTCTGGGCTGGAGCGCTGCTTTCACACCGACTCGAGCCGTGAGTTTATGGATCTTGATTGCACCCAGCAGGGAATCCTTTTTAGTGATGAGAGAAAAAATATTCAACAACCTGTCTTTGCATTGGGTGTGTTGGACACACTTCCCTGCTTCGGAATCAGACATATGCAAGTTGTGGGAGTGAAACTGCTGTCAGCAGGCCAGAAACACTCCTCTCCTCCCCAGTCCCCGTGGAGGGGGGCGGGGAGCCCACAGGGGCTGCGGACCGCCCCAGCTCCTTGGGGAGAGGAGAGGCCGCCCCCCCCCCCACCCCCAACAGTGAGGATCCCACCCCAGCCCCAGCCCCATCCCCATCCGCCTCCTCCCGGTCCGGGCGCCCGCCTCCCTCCCCGGCCCGCAGCGAGCGCGCCTGGGCAGTCCTCCGGGGAGCCGGCGCCCGCGTGGGGCCCGCTGACAGCGAGCCCAGTAGAATATTGTATTAGTTGGTTGTGAGCTGTGTTCTCGTCAGGGTATCTGAGTTTCACAGAACAGACGGGGTGAGAGTTTTTGTGCTATATCCAGATTGGCTTAAAATAATGTCGTTTTTGTAGCTTATTAAACCACAGAAACTACACCAAAGTCATCTCCGCTGCTGCCAGCAAACTCTCTGAGTTGGGGTTGGGGTAAGAGCTGAGTTCAGCCCCAGGGCTCAGACCCCCCAGACCCCCAGGGAGAGCAGGGGAGGTGGGAGGGGGGGAGGCAGCCATCTTTGCCTGGTACCTCCTTAGGGAGCCAGGCTGGGGATCTGCAGCCACACCTCCTGCCCGACCCCAGATTCCCCCTCTGGGAAGTCTGGGAGAGCTCAGGGATGGGGCTCCACAGGCACAGGGGCCCCTGGGGCTGTGGTGCTGCCTTGAGGCTCTGCCTGCAGCCAGGGGGAGGCTGAGAAATGGCAGGCCCAGATCCTATCTGGAGAGGCCAGGACAAGACAGGGGTGGTGGGCATCTGAGTTTTGGCGGCAGTCTGGGTTGGTTTGTCTTTTCCAAGACTGCTGGGAGAGGGGCAGGGCCTGGGGAATTGGGACAGGAAGGGGCCTGACAGAGGAAGGGCTCATCGGCGCCCCACCCTGGCCAAAAAGTCCTCTTCTGTCTTGTCTGGCAGACCAGCCAGCTCCCAGTCCTAAAAGAACAGGGGTGTCTCCTGTGTTGGGGGGAAGGTAGAGATAAGCAGGGAGGGGAGCTCCTGTGAGATTTGAGCAAGAAGAAATGTCCTATCAGCCCTTGTCCTGTGTCATCCTGCCCGTACCTAAATAACCAGAACTAGAGCTGCCAGGTAGTGACACATCAACACAGGCCTCTGAGGCACGCGGTGTAATGATCCCTAATGGTCAGATGCCAAAACCAAGGCTCAGAGACATGGAGTGAGTTGCCCAAGAACACACAGCTAGAGAGTCAGGACATTGAATTTGAACCCAAAATGACCATAGAATGAGAGTTCTAACCACTGTACCACAGGGCCTCACTGGGATTTGAGAATTAAGAATGGGGGAGTTTCTGTTGTGTCTCAGCAGAAACGAACCCTACTAGTAGCCATGAGGATGCAGGTTCGATCCCTGGCCTCGCTCAGTGGGTTAAGTATCTGGCGTTGCTGTGGGCTGTGGTGTAGTTTGCAGATACAGCTCAGATCCAGCATTGCTGTGGCTGTGGTGGTGTAGGCCAGCGGCTGCAGCTGTGATTCAACCCCTAGCCTGGGAACCTCCATATGCCATGGATGGGGCCCTAAAATGCCTCAAGTGTGGCCTTTAAAAGCAGAAAAGGGGGGGGGGGATGTACAGCTCATTTCTCATATAATCCCCTGTGTGGGTTTTTTAGAAATGGGGACACCTGAAGAAAATGAAAAATATTTGAAGAGAGCTCAATCCACACACACCCCCCCCTCATTTCCTGATGTGTCCATTGGCCATGACTTTGACCCCATCTCCTCAGCCTATGTATCCATCCATGGAGAATCTGGGGCCAGTCCAAACCTCTCCAGGGCCAGGCAGCACCCTGACCACTTCTCATGGGCACATTGTCTCAGCCACCAGGCCACAGGCTTCCCTGCCCCCCTGAGGGACCCATGGGTGTGGCAGAAGCCACTCTCCTCCAGTGATCTTGCATCCACCCAGGTCCTCGGAAACTAGGAGCCATCCTCAACCTGCCCTCACATCCCTCCACATCCAGCCTACCAGCAAGTACCGAGGCTTCTACCTCCTAAATTCTAGTGCCTCTCCTCTCCCCATCACCCTACTCCAGGACTTATCACCCTTTTGCCTGGATCCATGCTACAGCCAGAGTGAGCCTTCTACAGTGACTTACGCCACCCTCCTACATAAAACCCTTCTTGGGGGCTCCCAGTACCTGTGCTGTAGGAGGGAGGTCTCACACCTGCCTGGCCTGCAAAGAGCCTTCACCACCCACGCTTGCTCACCTCTCTGCCTCACCCTGTGCGCCTCAGACCCCAGCCTCACCCAGTGAATGGCCCTCCCAAACCCAAGCTCCTTCGATACCTCCCTGCTTTGCCTTACTTAGGACCACCTGCCTGATACTCAAGCTTTGTGGGATCAGCTTCATATCCCTCCCCCCAAAAAAGTCCCACTGAGAACAAAAACCATGGCACAGAGAGGAAGCCTCAAAGTAGTGGTCCAGATCCCCACACATGCGGCAGAATCCTGGGCCACACCTGCAAGTGGTTAAGATTTGGGCCTGGGCCAAATTCCTGGCTCTAGGATTTGGGTATATCACTAAACCTCTCGGTGCCTCAGTTTCCCCATCTGTAAAGTGGGGTAATAATAATACCTACCTCCTAAATTAGTTGGTAGGATTAAAATACTTTATAAATGTGTATATATATACCTACACACACAGGCACACACATATGTACATATCTATGTAGATATATGTATATATATGCACATATACATACAGAGGGTTTGGAAAAGGCTTGGCATATAGCGTTATATAAATTTCAGCTGCTCTAATCATTCTCGTCATTGTCATTATTATTACTATTACCATCATCTTTATCTTATGGGGCCCAGTCAAACCCCACTTCCTTTGACTTTGACCCCTTTGATCCTGGATGACCTTACAGAATTCTCCCTCCCTCCCTTCCCTCCTCTTCCTTTCTCTCCCTCTCTCTCTCCCTCTCCTCCTCTTCCTCCTCCTCCTTCTTCTCTTTCTCCCATAAATCTTCACACACTTATATATCCAGCTTCCTATGGTGTCCATCCAGGGAGAATCTGGGGCCAGTCCAAACCTCTCCAGGGCCAGGCAGAACCCAGATGCACATGAGCACACACACACACACACACACATCTATGCATACAAGTGCCCACATGCTCACACACCAGCCTCCCCACCTTCAGAATGGCTCCTGCACCCTGAGGTCCTCTGCAGCCACAGTGTCAGAACCCTGGTCTCTACCTCTCTGTGCCTTTGCCACATTCGAATCCAAAGTCAGGACTCTCCACTGTACCCCCAGCCAGGACCTGGCCCCCTACGCGCTCCGTGGCTGGGATGCTGGTAGAAAAGGTGGAAAGCTGGGGCAGGGTAACCAGCAGGCAATTGGGCAGATAGGGATGGACCCTGGGAGGATGGGAGTTCCTTGCTAAGTGATCCCAACTCAGCAGTGAGGTCTCCTCTTTCAGCTCCTGCTGCAGCAGATGCCAGTCAGCCCTTCACACCAGCCTCAGGGCCAGGAGGGTCCCACCAGAACTAGACATTTTTGTTTCTCGGGTAGTTTGTTGCGGTCTGCTCTGCAAAGTGCTGAGTGCACAGATCTTCATTCATGAGTGGCAGGCAGGACTTCCCTCAGGACCTTGAAGAAGCTTCTAGACAGAGCCCTTTCACACCAGGAACCTTTCATAAACCCAGCTCAGTCTATCACTTTAATACATCCAAGCCTCTATTTCAGGGAGAAAGAAGGGGATCTGTGATGAGGCAGAACTGAATTCAAATCCATACCCTCCCTACTGTGTGATTTCCAGGACATCACTTGACTTCTCTGAGCCTGTTTCCTCTTGGAAATAAGAATCTGTATTAGGGCTATGGATTTACAATGAGATCCTGCTGTGTAGCATTGAGAACTATGTCTAGATACTTACATCACAACACAACAATGGGAGGAAAAAGTATGTGTACATGTATGTGTAACTTGGTCCCCATGCTGTACAGCGGGAAAAAAATAAAATAAAATATAAAAAATTAAAATAAAAAATAAAATTAAAAAAAAAAAAGAAGAAGAAGAATCTGTATTAGGGCTGTTGTGAGGAGTGACCAGGAAAATGAGTAAGAATGTGCTAGAGAAATTCTGAAGCATCAGACCATGAAAGGTTGCTTAGCATCACCTCTGCTGGCCCTTCTCCATTTGTTCTCCCCCAAATCCATTTTCTGCCCTGCTCTGTGCCACCAGACCCTCTCCAACATGAAGGATGTCGCCCAGGCTCCCCCTCCCCCTGGTGGTTTCCAGTCCAGCCCAGTGGCACCTGCAGGAGATGGAGGCCAGGAAAAGAGAGAGGTTGGGACAGCATCCTGTTTCTCCCTGGATTCACTGCCTCTTGGCACCGGCTGTGATAGTCCATGGCCATGGCCACAGCTCCGTCAAGTGGCCCCTGGTTCTGTCCCTTCTTCTCTTGGCTCTTCTGCCTTAAGAGCAGCCACCGCGTCCTCTCTCTATTACTCTTGTCCAGATGCCTCACCATCCTTTGCTGTTTCTCTTAAGCCTGCCTCTTCCTCTCAGATCAAAGTATCCTCAGTTAAGCCTTTTTTTTTTTTTTTCTTTTTAGGGCCACATGTGCAGCATATGGAAGTTCCCAATCAAGGGGTTGAGTTGGAACTACAGCTGCCGGCCTACACCACCGCCACAGAAACACCAGATCCAAGCCGAGTCTGTGAACTAAGCCCCAGCTTGCCACAATGCCAGATCCTTAACCCACTGAGAAAGGCCAGGGATCAAACCCACATCCTCATGGATATTTGTTGGGTTCTTAACCTGCTGAGCCACAATGGGAACTCCTCAGTTAAGCCTTTTGGAGTGTGCTAGCTTTCCCAAGCTGGTCCCCGTGCACATCCTAACTGAACCTACCAGCATCTTCCATGCTCGCCCTGCTCTTCTGTGTCCTAAAGACACCCTGGTCACCCAGTTCTGCTACCCATGATTGCTGAGTCTCTGTGGCTTTGGGTCACTGGGGACTCTCAGGATGAAGTCGGAAGAGACAAGAAGGGACAGGAATGATTCTAGGATGACTGTCCCCTTGGTTCCTGCAGCAGAAGGAGCCTCATCCTGTGCCTTCTTGATGCCAGCGCTGCCCCTGGCTGGGTAGAGACCTGCCCAGCCCCGCAGCCTGAGGGCAGTCCCTGGAAGACTAGGCCAGGGATGGCCTTTGTCCCCCACACCTGGAGCTCAGTGCCTGCTTTGCCTGCTCGGTGGAAGCTCGGGTTTAATTAAGGATCTTAGAGAATTCTCTCTTGTTATTTTCTGAATAAATTAAGGAAGTAACTTTGATGCAATATCATTTTCATCTAATCAGGAACATTCTGAAATTACCATATTGTTTTCCATTAGAAACCCCATCAGCCCCCAAATCAGATAACCAGGCTAGAGGCTGCCAAGGCCCCTCTGTCCTGCGGCGGGTGCGTGCTGCGGGGACAAAGAGGAACCCGTTGCTCCTGCCACAATCCTTCCTTGAGTTCGGGAGCCTATCTGTGGCTCTTAGCAGGGCTCCTCTGCCCTGGCCAGGGCTGGGAAGGGGTCCCCTCCAAAACCAAGGGCAAAGGGGTGGGGCCCAGGGAGGCCTACAGCATGGGTCAGAACCCATCCCAGAGCTTCCTTGGTGGTTGGGTTGGGAAGGAGGTCAGGCTCTCACTCCCACCCCCGCAGCCTCACAAGGACAAGGGGAAGGGGTCATCGGGTCCTGGCGGGCACCAGAGGGCAAAGAAGGGAGGCCTCGGGATCCAGCCTCTGAGAAAAGGCTGAAGTCTACCCAAGCGAGGTGAGGCCAGAGGCTGCTGGGAATTTACAAAATTTCCCTGCAAAGCTGACAGAGCTCCCTGAAGGCTGGAGCTGAAGGGGTCAAGACCTAGCAAAGCAGAGGCCTGGGAAACAGAGATGGGGAACCCCTGGACCAGAGGGCCCACCAAGGAACCTCAGCACCACTGTCCACAGTCATGATCTTCCCCAGGGAGCTCTCCAACCTACAGTGGGTTAGGAGCCCGGGTGAGGGGAGGACCCAGGCCCCTTTCTGAGGCCTGCTCCAGGGCTGTGCGACCATGTCCTGAGAGACCTAAGTCCACTCTTAAGAAAAAAGGGGGGGGAGTTCCTGTTGTGGCTCAGTGGGTTAAGAACCCAACATAGTATCTGTGAGGATACAGGTTCCATCTCTGGCCTCGCTCAGTGGGTTAAGGATCCAGCATTGTCGTGAGCTGAGGTTCAGGTCACAGATGAAATGAGGCTCGGATCCTGCGATGCTGGGGCTGTGGCGCAGGCCGGCAGCTGCAGCTCCAATTCGACTCCTAGCCTGGGAACTTCCATACACTGTGGGTGCAGACCTTAAAAAAGAAAAAGAAAGAAAAAGAGGGAAAGAAAGAAAAGGGGAGGAGGGAGGGAAGGAAAAGAAAAGAGGGTGAGTTTTGTAGAAGTACCTGGTGACCAGGTCAGAATCGCTTTGGGTGGGTTCGTGTGTCCCTATTACTTTCTCAGACTCGGGCTTTCACTCTTGTCTGAGTCCCGCTGTCACCCTTTCCCTCCGCCTCTTCTCTGCTCTTCCCTTTCCTCTCTCTCCTTCCTCTGTCACCCCCTTCCCTCCTGCCCTGCCTCTATCTCTCCTGTGTCCACCTCTGGGCCCACTTCAGGTCTTCAAGAGCCTCACCTAGAACCCAGTGGGGACCACCTCCACCCCACCCCCAGGTCCCACGTGGTCCCGCACCCACCCCCCCCCCGAACCAAAGCGGGAAACTGAGGGAGTGGGAGCCGCAGGGAGGAATCTGAGCATCTCCACGACACTCCTGACGCTGTCCCAGAACCAGCAGCCACAGGCAGACGTGTCATCCATCCAAAGCCAGGATAAAGGAGGAAAGGGGAGTGAGAGAGAATGATGCAGCCCAGAAGGGTGGCTGTCATGTGACAGTGACAAGTGTGTGAGGGTGCAGGGGGCAGTGCACAGGTGGGGAGACGTACGGGGAGGGTGGAACCCCAGGACAGAGTGGGAGCCAGCTTGAGGTCTCACTAAGCCCCAGATATGATTTGGTCTGTTGGTCCTCTTGCCTCTGGGCCCCAGAGCTCAGGAGAGGGCCAGGCACATGGAAAGCCCGGGGAGCATTTGCTGAACTGAATAAAACTGAGACAACAATATACACTATGATACAGCCATGTCCTTTGAAAGTACATAGAGGAAAGGGGCTCTGGACAACTGCTCTGATGCCCAAGACCCAGGAAGCCAGCCACCCGGAGGTGCTCTGGAGACTGGGGTGTGTCCCTTGCCCTCCCCCCTTTGCCCCACTCCTACCCCCCTTTGCCCCACCCACCACCCAGAACGAATGCGGGCAGCCTTGCTGGGTTTGGGCCTCTGAGCCCACGGCCCCAGAGCAGGGCCAGCAAAGGCCAGCAGCTCACAGGTGGGTCCATTGATTCGTCATTGCAAAGGTGTCTTGAGTGGCCCGCTTGCCTCCCTGCGAGTGTGGGTGTAGGATGGGCACAGAGGCGGTGGACACACGTATGGGTGGATCAGGAGTGAGCACTGCTGTGGACCGTGGGGGATGAGGTCGGGATGAGCAGGAGCAAGCTTTGCACGCCGCCCTGTAGGCCCAAGTGGGTGCTGCTGAGGGACGGGACAGAGGTGGGATGGTGGGAAGGGTCCAGGGGCAGCGCCCAACCGGAGGGCCCGGAACCAATTCCCACTGCTACTGTGCCTGCTTTCTGCTCTAGTCCCTCAGGGGTTGAGGCGGAGCATGGTCCCCTAGAGACCTTACCCACAGATTTCCAGAACCCCACAGTTCCTGGGGGGCCACCCCTGCCCCGAACCCACAGTCAACCACCTGACACTGACAGCCTATCTTTCCACAGCCTGACTCCCTGGGCTCCACTGGAAGTTACCAAGAGGGGTTTTAATCTGTCTGGCTTGGTGAAAACTTCCATAGTCTCTTCTGGGTCTTTTTGGTTTTGCTTTCCTTTTTTTCTTTTCTTTTTTTTTGTTTAATGGCTGCACCTGTGGCATATGGAGGTTCCCAGGCTAGGGGCTGACTCAGAGCTGCAGCAGCTGGCCTACGCCACAGCCACAGCAACAGCAACACCAGATCCGAGCCGCATCTCTGTCCTACACCGCAGCTTGTGGATCCTTAACCTAAGGCCAGGGATCAAACCTGCATCCTCATGGATACTATCAGGTTCTTAACCCGCTGAGGCACAGCAGGAAGTCCTTGGCTTTTGTTTTCAAACCAGCTCTTGCTAGCACGCTGCTTGACACGCACTGGGGGCTCCCGCTGGCCCACACGGCTGGACCTACCACTTCCTGGACCTCACCTCCCAACCCAAGCTGGGAAGGGTTTCTAAACTCCCTCAGTCCGTGGGGAGGACCAACCTCCCTTCTTCCTGGACCACTGGTCCAGAAGTCAATTTCAGTCCTGAACGGCTCTCTCCAGCCCAGTTCTCCCCCAACACCCACAGCTCCCCCAAACACCCCAGCCCCCGGGAAGCTGGAGGGGGCTGGGATCCCCTTAGAGACCCCAGTATTCACCCTCAGGCAGTCTATAGGCTGTCTCCAGAAGAGGTGGCCTGAGTCCTGGCTGAGAGCCAGCCCAGCGCGTAGGGACGCCCCTGCCACTGCTGGCCGAAGCTTGTTGTGTAAACCAGCCTGGAGGTGCCTGGGAGCGGCAGGGAGGGTGGCCTGACAGGGCTCAGAGAATGGGCACACCCTGGGTGAGGTCATGCCTGCCTCACACCTCTGGTATTCCAGCTGATCGCTATCTCCTCCCCCAGCCCTCAGGTAACTCGGTGAAGATGCAGGCAGAAGAGGTGCTGGTACTTCAGAGCCTGCCCGAGGCAAGACAGGGCTGCCATGGAGCCCGGCCTGCCTGTCTGTGGCTCCCTACCTCCTGCCGCCCACCAGAGGGATGGACAGACAGGGTTGGCTGCCCGTGGGAAAGAGGTCCGCTCCCCACTGTACCACCTCTGCCAGGCTAAACCCTGTCCCACGCTGGGCCTCCTGCAAAGGACCCTCCCTCCTTTCCTCCCCCAGGAAGCCGGACCAGGAGGCGGGGACTGAGGGTGGGTTCCCAGAGGGCTTTCCCCTTGGGAACACCTTTAATCACCTCCCACCCCACCCCCTGGGCCTCCTCACCCCCTCCTCAACCAAACTTCAATGAGTTCAGTAATCATTATCAATAGGGGAATCATAGGATGTATCAGGCAACCTTTTTTTTTTGGCCACGCCTGCAGCATGTGGAAGTTCCCGGGCCAGGGATCGAACCCATGCCACAGCACCAACCTGAGCCACTGCAGTGACAATGCCGGATCCTTAACCAGCTGGGAACTCCAACAACTTTTGAGAATAAAAAGGTGAGAATCATATGCCAAGATTGTCCCAGGCAAATCAGATACATGGCAGCCCTAGTGGTTGAGCCCCCACTGTCTGGCAGGACCCCCAAGAAAGCACCTGTTTTGATGAGCTCAGACTCCAAGAAAACCTGATTCTTCGGCCAGAGGTTCTCAGGAACCAGGGAAGAATCCAGCGCCGGATTCTTCTTCTTAACAGATTTAAGGGGATCAGAAAGGGGCACACATGCCAGCAGCTCTCAAGAGACCCTCTTATGTTTCTTGTTCTGTTTACAACCCTCATCCCTAGACTGGTCCCTGAGTCCTTTTTATGGGAACAGGATCTTCCTGGGGAACTGAAACATTCTCCCCACTTCCCTCCACATTCCTGCCCCCAATACACACACACCTCCACTTCCTCTCCTTCTGTCCACCTCCCACACACCCTACAGCTAAGCCAAGGGTCCTCAAAATGTGGCCCCCAGATCTGCAGCATCAGCATTACCTGGGAACTCGTTAGAAATACACATTCTTAAGCCCCACCCTGTATCTACTGATTCAGAAACTCTCAGATATGAAGCAACTGAGAGCACTGTTTTCCTCCTCAAATTTTAATGGATGTGCAGATTACCTGGGGATCTTATTAAAATACAGACTGTGGGAGTTCCCACCATGGCTCAGCGGAAACAGATCTGACTAGCATCCATGAGGAATGCAGGTTTGCTCCCTGGCCTCGCTCAGTGGGTGAAGGATCTGGCGTCTCCATGAGCCGTGGTGTAGGTCACAGATGCATCTTGGATCCCTCGTTGCTGTGGCTGTGCAGTAGCTACAGCTCTGATTTGACCCCTAGCCTGGGAACCTCCATGTGCCACAGGTGCAGCCCTAAAAAGACAAATAAATAAATAAATAAATAAATAAGAAGAAAAATGAAATAAAATAAAATACAGACTGTGGGAGGGGGATGCAGATTATGGTTCAGGAAGCCTGGGAGGGGCCTGATAGTCCGTATTTCTTAGAAGCTCCCAGGTAAGGCCGATGGTGCTGGTCCACACTTGGAATGGCAAGACTCCAGACACCCTGCTTCTCAACCCTGGCTGCCCTTAGAATCACCTGAGGAGCCTTTTAAAATACCAATATAGGAGTTCCCATCATGGCACAGTGGAAACGAATCCAAATAGGAACCATGAGGTTATGGATTTGATCCCTGGCCTCGCTCAGTGGGTTAAGGATCCGGCGTTGCCATGAGCTGTGGTATCGGTTGAAGACGAGGCTTGGATCTGACATTGCTGTGCCTGTGGTGTAGGCCAGGCAGCTGGAGCTCCAATTGGACCCCTAGTCTTGGAACCTCCATATGCCATGGGTGTGGCCCTAAAAAGCAAAAAATAAATAAATAATAAAAATATAAATACTAATATCTGGGCCCCAATTCCAGAGTTTCTGAGTTAACTGATCTGAGATGAGACTGGGGCACCGGTAGGTTTTTACATCTCCCTGGTGAGTCTAAGACACGTCCCAAGTTCTCAGCCAGGGGCGGGGTGAGAAGCCCTGGTTAAACATACCTTCCGCATCCCCACTCGCCCTCCAGGATCCACCCCTTTTCTCTTAGGTCCTCCTCATCTGTTTCCACATCTCCTCACCCACATCTGCAGACTGTTGTCACATAAGCACAAACCCATGGACACGCAGAGGCTCAGACGTACACAGAGGCAGGCAGGCAGGCAGGCGGCTGCAGGTGTGAGCATACACAACCAGACAAGCCACATGTGGATGCCCCATCTGTCCACATGCTGCCACCACCTCAGGTGTATAGATAGACGGACCTGTGAGCAAACCCAGGACCTGCAAGAGCACACACTGGCCACAAAGGAGTCAAAGCCCTCCTGGATCCGAATCCCGCACTATGCTCTTGGTTCTGAGGCCCTGGACGTTGGGCCTGGGTCTGTCACTGACAATATCAGCAAGGAGGAAGGCTGGGCCCCTCCTCTTGCTCAGCACCAACTCGGTCTCACGGGATTTCCAAGGAGCCTCAGGGACCATGGCCACCCTGGTACCCAGACCAGGGGTGAAAGGGCACCACCCTCGGAACAGACCCTGTCCCCAGACGATGAATATCTCCAGCCCTTCAGCTCGTCACAAAACGGCTGTGTTGGGGCCTCCTTTGAGTTGAAAATCCCACACCCAACCCCCACGCCCCACTTGCCGGGCCCTCGCCAGACAGGCCTGATTGATGGCTCAGGGGGGCTGCGGCTGCCGCAGCCTGTTTTATGATGTCATTAGGCAGCTTCGGCAGCGGGAAGGAATCCCTCCTGACATCATAAAGGACTTGATATTTCGCTAATGTTATCTTGGCAGCGTGTCGCCCTGACATTTTCTCTTTGTAGCACTCCCCCCAGGACCAGGAGCAGTCTAACTACAGCCTAGAAAAAATGCAAAACAGACAAATGCACCCTCGGGGGACGGCGGGAGGAAGAGAATAGACCATCCCCGGCTCCCCACCCATGGAGGTGGTTTAGGTGGGAAGCATGGTGTGCTTGTAGAGGGGCCCAAGGCTGACCCTCCACTGGAGGCTCTCCTGCCCCAGGGCCACCTGTAGGGCTAAGCTTCTGGAGCCAGCTTTGCCACCCAGAGGCTCTGTGACCTGAGCTATATATGACTGGGGCCTGAGTTACCCCATTCACAGCACAGGGGTGGAGGGGTGGTGGCCCAGACAATCTCTCTCTTTTTGCTTTTTTAGGGCTGCACCCAGGGCATATGGAAGTGCCCAGGCTAGGGGTCGAATCAGAGCTACAGCTTCAGGTCTACACCATAGCCACAGCAACTCGGGATCCAAGCCTCTTCTGGGATCTACACCGCAGCTCGTGGCAACCCTGGATCCCCGACCCACTGTGTGAGGCCGGGGATTGAACCCAAATCTTCATGGATACTAGTTGAATTCGTTTCTGCTTCATCACAGTAGGAACTCCGGGCCCAGACAACCTCAAAGGCTGTCTTGGGCTCTGTTGAGGGCCTTGATGCTGCAGAGCAGGTGACAACGCCACAGAGCAATGAAGGAGGGACCCCGTCCTAGGCTCGGAACTGAAATTCTAGGTGGCTAGAGAAGCTGAGTGGCATCATTTACAATCCTCCTGTAATGAAATGGTTGGTCATTGTGGGGGAGGAGGGCAGATTAAGAATAGCCAAAGGGGAGTTCCCGCCATGGCTCACCAGGTTAAGAGCCTGACATAGTGTCCGTGAGGATGTGGGTTTCTTCCCTAGCCTTGTCAGTGTGTTAGGGATCCAGCGTTGCTGTGAGCTGCAGTATAGGTCACAGGCACGGCTCAGATCTGGCACTGCTGTGGTTGTGGCGTAGGCCGGCAGCTGCAGCTCTGATTCGACCCCTAGCCTGGGAACTTCTGTATGCTGCAGGTGTAGCCTTAAAAAGAGAAAGAAAAAAAAAAAAAAAAAAGAATAGCAAAAGGAAGCCAGAAGCCCAGTGTCTTCAACAAACCAAGATCAGTGGCTGGTTCTGAGTCCGCAATGAAGTGGCACTGGTGCAAACTTCTTGCAGGAGCCTGGCAAGCAGAAGCCAGCAGCAAGTGGCCATTCTCTCATTCCCAGTGCAGCTGGGCTGGCTCAGGGCTCGGTGAAGAAGAAAGCTTCAACCACCATGGGTACCACCTAGCTCTACCTCCAAGAGATTGATTTTAAATCAAAATTCTCTCCCGGCCAAGCAGCAATCAGCCACGACACCCTGACCCCCAGCCCCTGGCCAAGGGGCCCCAGCTCACCACCTCTGGAAAAGGGGAGCTTGCTCCTCCCCACAGGCAGCCAGCCATCAACCTCCTTGCAGCTTCCTCGCTTCCTCCAAGGGTTCCAACCTCTGCCTCCTGGGCAGGGAGGGATATGGCTGCTCCCTCCTCCCCAGGACAGCCCTGCAAAGATAGGCACAGACTCTTCCCCCAACCCCCACCCGCAAGGGTGTAGGAGGAGAAGCCAGGGTGGTGCTCTGTTTGCCAAGAGTGGAATATTTGTCCTTCAAGAGCTTAACTGGCCCTCTGAGCCTGAGGTCTTCAGAACTATAACTCAATAGAACGAGTTTCCTTTGTAATCCTCTGTATCTTATTTTATGAATTTAAAAACACTTATGATGGAACACGATGGAGGATAATGTGAGAAAAAGAATGTATATATATATATATATATATGGCTGGGTTACTTTACAGCAGAAATTAACAATTGTAAATCAACTATAATTTTAAAAACTGTTTTAAATAAAAACATTATTTGAGGAGTTCCCTGGTGGCCTAGTGGTTAAGGACTCAGCACTGTCACTGCTGTGAGGCAGGTTATAGGTGTGGTGTAGGCTCCATCCCTGGCCCAGGAACTTCTTCATGCCTTGGGCACACCAAAACAAAACAAACAAACAAAACACTATTTGAGATGTATCCATAGGTTCCTTTAAGCCCTGAATCCAGCATGTTTAGGGAGGTCATTCTGGCCTGGGAGAGTGTCTCCCAGGTCTGGGGTACCCCCCCCTCCCCGCCTTTGAAAGAACTTCTTGATGTTTTAATTTCTTTATTTGTATACTTTTTTTTTTTTTTTGGTCTTTTTAGGCTGTACCTGCAGCATATGGAGGTTCCTAGGTGAGGGGTCAAATCAGAGCTGAAGCCGCAGGCCTACACCACAGCCACAGCAACTCGGGATCTGAGCTGCCTCTGTGACCTACACCACAGCTCACAGCCACTCGGATCCTTAACCCATTCAATAAGGCCAGGAATCAAACCCGCAACCTCATGAATACTAGCGGGGTTCTTTAACCCCTGAGCCACAACAGGAACTCCTTTGTAAAAGTTTTTAAAGTTACCTTCCATTTACAGTTCCTACAAAACATCAGCTACATTCCTCTTGTGGTACCGTACATCCTTGAGCCTATCTTACACCCAGTAGTTTGTACCTCCCGCTCCTCCACGGATATGTTGCCTGCCTCCCACAGGTAATACTAGTTGTTCTCTAGATCCGGGCGTCTGCTTCTTTTTTATTGTATTCACTAGTTATATTTTTCAGATTCCACATATAAGTGGTATCACACAGCATTTGTCTTTCTCTGTCTGACTTATCTCACTTAGCATGATGCCCTCCAAATCCATCCATGTTGCTATAAATGGCAAAATTTCATCCTTTTTTTTTTTGTCTTTTGTCTTTTGAGGCCCACACCTGCGGCATATGAAGGTTCCCAGGCTAAAGGGTCTAATCGGAGCTACAGCTGCCAGCCTATGCCAGAGCCACAGCAACGCCAGATCCAAGCCACATCTGCAACCTACACCAGAGCCACAGCAACGCCAGATCCAAGCCACATCTGCAACCTACACCACAGCTCATGGCAACACCAGATCCTTAACCCACTGAGCGAGGCCAGGGATCTAACCCACAACCTCATGGTTCCTGGTTGGATTCGTTTCCACTGCGCCATGATGGGAATTCCCACCATACCTTCTTTATCCATTCATATGCTGATGGGCACTTTAAGTTGCTTCCTTATCTCAGCAATTGTAAATAATACTGCTATGAACATGTGTTTGTATGTGGGTGTTTGTGTCTTTTTTTTAGCAACACCAGATCGAAGCCGCATCTGTGACCTACACCACAGCTCTCGGCAAGGCCAGATCCTTAACCCACTGAGCAAGGCCAGGGATCGAACCCGCAACCTCATGGTTCCTAGTCAGATTCATTTCTGCTGCGCCACAACGGGAACTCCTGTATCTTTTTGAATTAGTGTTTTTTTGCAGGGAGGGACTACATACCCAGGGGTAGAATTGCTGGGTCGTAAGGTAGTTCTATTTTTAGTTTTTTGAGGCATCGCCACACTATTTTTCACAGTGGCTGCACCAGTTCACATTCCTATCAACAGCGCAGGAGGTAAAGGAACTACTTTAGAGTAAAGTGGGTAAGCCCAGGACCTGGTCCCAGATCTGACCTTCACCATCGTGTTTCTTCTGTGCGCTGAGGCACTAAGCCACCCAGCAGACATTAGTGGCACTAATGAGAGCTGAGCACTGTCCTAGAGGGGCAGGCAAGAATGGTTTGGATCCAATCCTGGCTTTCGGAAGTTCTCACCAGGTAAGGTAGACACACTCCAGCCACACCCCGCTGCCTGCCCTTCCCCAGCACACCAGGGCCTTCCCACGCTGCTCCCTGGGTCTGATGCCCATCCCATGCCCCTCCCATAGCTGACCCTCCCTCAAGCTCCCAACGCCCAGCTAGACGGCCTACCTTAGTCCAAATGCCCTTACTCCCATGGAGAATTCCAGTTGATGTGAACCTCCAGCAAAACCCACCTTGGCCTTGGACATACCTGCAGCCAGGGTGGATGGAGATGCCAGGGAGCAGGCAGCCCTGGCCTCTGGCGGGCCCCTAAGGATGTACTGACTTGCAGGATGGGTCAGAAATCCACATATGGGTGCTTCCCCCAGGGCTGGCTGCCCTTTGTAGGAAGACCATGGGGCAGGTTTCATCCTGAGCATCCACACTGCCTCGCTAATGAAATAATGCTGAAGCAACCCCTGTCCAGAGCTACAGGAGCAATGGTAACCTTTGGTAGACAGTCACTCCTATGTTTTGGGACTCTCCAAAATGACAAGCAGTCCATTCATTCAAGGAAAATTTTATTGAGCGGCATTCCAGATGGTGGGAACAAAGACAAAAATCCCTGCTCTCAAGGAGCTTCCATTCTCTTAGAGAGACAAGCAGCGTAAGAAATAAGTAAAAAATATGGTTTGGTACACTAGAGGGTGATAAGTGTCACAGACAAACACAAATCCGGAAGAAGAGCAGGGTATTCCTCATGGAGAAGGTGACATTTGAGTAAAGACCTGAAGGGGACAACAGAGGGAGCCAGGAGGATAACTGAAGGAAGAGCATTCCAGCAACAAGACACAGCATGTACAAAGGTCCTGAGGCAGGAATGTGGCTGATATGTTTAGGGAACAGCCAGAAGGGGAGTGGGGTTGGAGAAAAGTGAGATGGGGGAGAATAGCAGGGATCATGACAGATGGAGAGTTTGATCCTATGGGACCTTGAGGCTGCTGTGATGACCTTGGCTTTTACTCCAGGGGAGATGGAAGGCATTAGAGGTTATGCGCAAACAAGTGATGTGATGTGACTTAAATGTTAACAGGATTACCGTGGCCACAGCTAGAGCATCGGCCACTGGAAAGCTGCAGGGAGACAATGGTGCTCAGCCTGTTGCTTTGGCAATGGAGGTGAAGGAAAGGGGTTGGATTCTGGGTGTGTTTCTGAAGACAGAATGATGCACCTGGTCCTGTGCACAATTTTCTCTCATCTTTACAACCACCCTGTGTAGTAGGTCCTTTATCCCCAACGCACAGATAAAGAAACTGAGATTCAGAAAGGTCACAGAGCCAGTGAATGAAGGATTCAACCCAGGTATATTCAAGCCTGAACCCAAGTTCTTCACACTCACTCAGTGTTTGCCTGGCTAGGAGTCCAACAAAGAGAACATCTAGCCATGGACCCCTAAGAGAGGGGAACAAAATCAAGACATTTACCAGCTGAGAACTTCAGGCTAATATGGAATTAACCATAAAATGTCTTCTTAACATGCTTTCTTTTTCATTAAAGATCAAACGAGACTTATTGGTGTTAAGCATCTTTATTTTCACTTACGGAGTTTCCAATTTTTAATCGATCGTTTTATTACAAAGTCCCTCTAAAATCATCAGTGAAGGGACAAGACCCTAAGAAGAAGAAAGGCAGTGGAATCTAAAAAAAGGACACAATGAACTTCTTTGCAGAACAGATACTGACTCATAGACTTTGAAAAATTTACAAATGAGATAGGTTGGGGGGTGGGGAGATGCACTGAGGGTTTGGGATGGAAATGCTGTAAAATTTGGTTATGATGATTGTTGTACACCTATAAATGTAATAAAAATCCATTGAATAATTTAAAAAATAAAGATTTCTTACAAGATTAAAAAGAAGAAGAAGAAATACATTTTGGTAATTGCAAGGTTAATTTGGTTAACCTAGGAGCTGGGGCACCTTTTTTCTTACCAGAATCATCCATCAGCCCTCCTGCTCCAAGCCCTGCTGTGGCCCAGGGAACCCAGGGCAGACAAGGATCACTCTGACCCAGGCCCTACAGGACAGAGGACAAGAGTCATTCACAGCCAGCACATGCGAGGAAGCCTATCAGGGTGAGGCTGCCAGGGAATGACCCAGGTAACTGACCAGGGAGGTCCAGCCAGGTCAGGCTGGAATCTGAACACAGACAGGAGGAAGACCAGCCCCGAATTCAGTCCTAGAAAAGGTTCAGGGGTGGCCATGGACAGACAGGTGGTGTGGGGCAGAGGTGCTCCCAAGTCTGAGCCAGCAGGTCCTCTAACAGGTATTGCAACCACCTTTACCAGCACTGTAGGGAGGCTGGGAGGCGACTCCACCAAACAGAAGGAGAAAACGGCATGAGTTCTCACTTGGAGCTACTGGAGAAATTATTAAAATGCACTGGGGGGATGGGGGGCAACAACTTTCATCTAAAGAGAGCCCCCGGAGCGGGAGTTCCTGTTGTGGCTCAGCAGAAACAACTCTGACTAGTATCCACGAGGGTGTGGGTTTGATCTCTGGCCTCGCTCAGTGGCTTAAATAACTGGTGTTGCTGTGGCTGTGGTGTAGGCTGGCAGCTGCAGCTCCGATTCAACCCCTAGCCTTGGAACTTCCATATGCCGCAGCTGTGGCCCTAAAAAAATATAAATAAATAAATAAATAAATAGCCCCAGGAGCAGGTGTGGCTCTGGGTCTGAGTCCTCATGGGGATGAGGTGGGAGAGCCCCTCTCTAGAGGTTGACGTGGGGGAGTTCCCGTGTGGCACAGTGGGTTAAGGATCCAGCGTTGTCTGCAGTGGCCCAGGTTGTTATTGCAGTGAGGGTTTCATCCCTGGCCCGGGAACTTCCACATGCTGAGGGCATAGCCAAAAAAAAAGAAAAAAGAAAAGAAAAGAAACGGGGTTTCTAAGGTTTATCTGTCCAGAGCAGCCCAAGGCCAGGTCTCTTCAGGTGAGTTACAAAAAAAGGAAAGAGGGAAGGAAGCGGAGAGAAAGAAGGGGAGAAAGAAAGGGGAATGGGAAGGAAGATTAGAAAAAGAGAAAAAGGAGATTAGGAAACAGAGAAAGAAGAACTAAACAAGTGCCAAAGGGCAGGCAGGTCCTGCGAAGAGCTACTGAGCCCTGGTCTTGGCAGGGGCAGCCCCTTGGGAAACAGAGAGTAAAGTTTCCCTCCAAACATAGCAAAAGAACCCCAGTGTGCAGGAGGCTCCAGCCACAGGACAAAGACCAAAGTGATTACCTGGAGTTGCTGCAGCCACGCAGAAGATTCCACTCTGCTCACCATGAGCAGCTGTACCAACACCCTCGTGGTAGAGTCACACACCAAGAAATGCACCAACAATATAGACACGATATAGAGACCCTCGCTGATGCATGTACACGGGCAGATTTACAGATGTGTACAACATACGGAGCGGCACAGGGCCCTGGGAAGAACACGCATGCTGTATAGATAGCGGTGCTGGGGTGGATGGCAACGGCAAGGTGCAGACCCACGTGCGCTGATGCTGACAGAGGTGACCAGACGTGCACCAATATGGACACACCTGTGACACTGATACTGACAGTTTTGTACAGATGGACATTCACAGATACAGGAAGAAATGTACAGACACACATATACAGATATTGACAGACGCAAATTCATTTAGGGAGTTCCTGTCGTGGCGCAGTGGAAATGAATCTGACTAGGAACCATGAGGTTGTGGATTCAATCTCTGGCCTCATTCAGGGGTCTAAGGATCCGGCGTTGCCATGAGCTGAGGTGTAGGTCGCAGATACGGCTCAGATCCTGCGTTGCTGTGGCTGTGGCATGGGCCTGCAGCTACAGCTCTGAGTGGACCCCTAGCCTGGGAACCTCCATATGCCACGGGAGTGGCCCTAAAATGCAAAAAAAGAGAGAGAGAGAGAAGTTCATTTACACACGTGTGTGGGCACAGGTCCACCAGTGCACATGGACATAGACACATACTGACACATAGATCGGCACAGCTACACACAGGTACTTAGTTAATTCTTGTGCCGATAGACACACATATTTATAAGGGTACATGCTCCCAGGCACATCCTCAGACATGGGCCAACACGCTCAGGCATTGCCAGCAGCCGGGCAGACACACACGCACGCACGCACACATGCACACTGGGCTCTCAGCACCCCTGAGCTGGCTGTCCTCAAGCCAGGTCTTCTCCTGCCCGACTCCTGCCGGGCCAGCTGCCCAGCTCTGGCTAGCTCCTGGCACTCAGGCTCTCCCACCATCTCTTTGTCTGCCCACTGGCTCCAGCCCAGGCCCCAGGCTCCAGGATGGCAATTGCCGCATTCTCCCAAGTGCCGACTCAGCCAAATTTCACACCCAAAAGTGGAGCCAGGCCAGCAGGGCCTGTTACGGCCCGCTTAGGGCATCAGCGTGGGGGTGGCAGGAGGGAGCCAGAATCCTGTAGTGGCAGAAAGAGGAGCAGCCCCAGACGCCCCATGCAGGCCTGTCTGGCAAGACTGCTGGCTTCTTCTCCTCCAAGTCATCCACCCTCTGCAGGCCTCAAGCTCCTCACCTCGGAAACGGGACAATGTGCCCATCCCTCTGACATAGCCATTAAATGGACACATCACCTCCCAGATGACAAAGGGATTCTGCCTAACCTTCCTTTGTTTCATCGTTACAATAACCCTAAGACATAGGGGTTCTTTTCCCTGTTCAGTGCTAGGAAGCTGAACTCCAAAAGGGTAAGTCGTTTACTTAAGAGAGTAGACAGCACTGGAACCCAGGTTCCTGCACCAAATTCCGCCTCTTTCATGGTCAGTAAATACGTGGCACCTGAGCTGCCGACATCCAGTGACGTCCCCAGAGCAGACGGTCATTAGTTGAGCAGAGTCTTTCTTTTGGTGACTCCAGACCTGCACTCAGAATCCTTCCTAACACACCACTCCAGGCAGCCATTCATAATTGGCCAAAGTTGGCACCCACGATGAAACTTACCACCATCCCATCACCATAGCTAATTCCTCTAATTCAGAGGGTTGGCTGTAAAGGTTAAATGAAATCAGAAAGTGTTTTGGATGCGTACAAGTGTGTACCCATCAGAGAAGTTCGGTGCGATTTCCAAAGGCAGTTTTCATCCACATTCTCCCAGGTCTCGCTACCCTATGGTGGAGGATTCGAGACAAGACAGTCAGTCTCTCCCATTGCTCCATTTCACAGAGGGGGAGACTGAGGCTCTGGCAAGTTGAGTCCGGGGGCACACAGCCACGAGTCAGAGGTGGGACCATCATTCACGAATCTTCTTCAGTTTCAGTGCTCTTTGAACCACCATGCCCTAGCCAGACAGGCCAGGCCAGAGTGTGCGGGCCAGGGGGGAGCCAGGGCTGGGAGGGCAACGGGAGGGCCCAGTCTCTTCCCAGCAGAAAGGAATCGACCCTACAACTAATTGGTTCAGAGTGCTTCTTGTGACCCTAATTAGCTATTTGTCATGTCGCCATTTGCATACCAGAAAAGAGGCAAATTTGCATATTTGTAAATGAGGCCGGGCCTGGATGTGGGTCTGGAAGAGCTTGGCAGTTGCTGGCAGGCAGGGAGGCAGCTGGCTCTTGCCACCGAAGCACGGGCCGCAGAACGAGATTTGGAAGACGGCTCCTTGGCTGGGGCTCCAAGGTGCTCTCAAAGGGGGTCAGACAGGATGGCCCACCTCACTCCCCCCATCAGGGCTGGGAGAATGGGGGAGCCCAATGCTGCTATTTTGATTCAATGAAACAAGAAGGGGGGAATATAAAGTAATTTCAGGACGCTCTGTGCTAGGAAGCCTTCTGTTTCCGTCCTTGCATAGAATCTGCAACACTTGTGGGGGGGGGGACGTCCCCCTCCACCTCCATGGAGAAGAAAAGGTTTGGGAGGGGATGGGGGTTCAGGGGGAATTGCCTCCTAACACACACACACACACACACACACACTGTCTCCCTCTCTCCCCCAGTCATAGGGACACACATACACAGTCATGCACACCTACAACTCACTTACACATAACACATGCACACACACAAGCCTCGGCACCCCCAGGAGCACCCTCACCCACAACCCTCCCCGACCCACAGAGATCCACACGCCACGCTAACTGGAGCGGCACATTCACACATGTAGACATTCCCAGACTTCCCGCCACACACACATTCACGCCCTTACACATACAGACACACAAACACTTGAACATAGATGTAGGCATACAGACTCACTTAAGCTGTGCGTAAATATTTACATACACACACACACACAAGCCATACACGAGCACATCCTTGCTGAGACCAAATTCCCTGGCAAATTCTGGAAATGCTGACCCCTCTGCCGGGGTTCCTGGTGCCTCTTTGGGAAGAGACAAAGGAAGCCAGTGAGCCATCTTTCTCAGAAAGGGAGCAGGTGTGTCCCCCCGGTTTTGGACCCGAAGGAGGCATCCGTTGCTTCTCTAGGAAAGCAGTGATGAGCAGAGGCCCCACTCACTGCCTTCCAGGCTTTGGTCTGGGGCTTGAAGCGGGGTCTGGGTGTACCTTGACAAAGGTCAGAGCACGGGAGGCAGGGGTCCAGGGAGCAGCGACATACTGGTGGGCCCTGGCCCATGCACAGAGCAGAAAAAAAAAAACTGTCCCTCAGAAAGTCCATGTTGACCTCGGGGGCCACCATGGAATAAGGTGACACAGGCTGCTGTCCCTTTAGGCGTATGGGCACCCAGACCGCCAAGCCCAAAGGAAGCCCCAGACCCAGGAGCTCCCCAGGAGCTGGGGCCCCGGAGGCTGAACCCTGAAGGCCCAAGGTCAGAGACCCCATGCTTCAACCACTGTTCCCAACCCCAGCACCTCCTTCCCAAAGCCTGCACCTCAAAAGGCAAGCTAAAGAGCTCCGTATTTGTAAATTAAATATAGCTGCACTCCAGCTTTCCGAAGAGCTGGGAAGGAGAGAAGGAGAAAGAAAAAGAGAGAGGGGAAGAGAAGAAAAGCTGCCGCCCTCAGGGAAGTCTGGCTGGTACAGATTGCCTGAGTCATGAATATTCATCTGGCGAATGAGGAGAGCGGGAGTTTGCATAACAGCTCCACCCACCCAACTGAAAGAAATGTCACCGCCTTTGCCAATAAAGTGCCAAAGGAAGCCGGTGGAGGCTGCCAGCCAGACGGTGCCAAACTGCTGACTTCCACTCCCAGGCGTGGAGAAAGCACATTGTTTCCGGCCCAAGGAGCCGCCACTTGGGGCTGGGGGAATGGAGCTGGCTGCCGGGAGAGAACCAGGAAGAAAAGTTTCACTTGCCACCCACGGGAAGCCTGGTGGGCAGAGCGCCTGGGCCACAGCCCTCCCCCAAGCCCCTCCGAGAAGGGCTCAAGCCCTACGTACTGATCCAGTGCATCCGCTATGGCCAACCACCGGGGACAGCATCCAGAACAGCTCCCAGCTGAGAGCACCATGCTTGGAATGCAAAGAAACCTCAAGAGAGTCTTCAAGAGTCCTGGATGGTTATAGAGGCTGGGAGCCAAGGGGACAAGTTAGACGTCACTCTGGGGCCTGAAGTCCACCATAACCTTGGCCCCATGTTGCAGAAGGGGACACAGAATTGAAATAGTTCTTTCTTCCTGGAGTCACGCTCACCTCTAAGGCCCAACACTACTGCCTCTTATTCCAAGAAGTCTTCTCTGACCCTCTTCCCCAAGACGGAGTCCAGCATCGCCCCATCCTTGGTACCCCTTGTCCTGAAAACCTACCTGGATGCCAGCCCTTTCCTGTGCACAGTTGCCTCCTTTCTGGGGGCTGGGAGCTCTGAGGGCAGGGACCAAGGCTGATCCATCTGTCTCAGTGTCCCCAGCCCAGCACAAGATTCAGAGAAGACCCAATTTGTTGAATGGAGTTTCTGCCAAGCATTTCCATCACCATGCCTATACCCTGCCCTGGGTCCTTCCCACTGCCCTGAATCGTGCTATCAGGTCTCTGGGAGGCGATGCCTCCTGTCCCCAGCAGCTCGGTCTGGGCTCCTGAGGAGCAGGACAGATGCTGAGCGGATGACTCCCAGCCTCAGGTCTCACTCCCCAGGAAGAGAGGAGAGCAGTTCCCGCGCCCCGCAGCATCCCATCCTCGTGGCGGCACCCACGAGGGGTGTTGCAAACCCGCTCGCCTGCCCGCCACTCTGCCGCAGCTGGCTCCCTCCAGTAATTACCTAAATGAATGGAAGAAGCGGAGCTGGAGAGAGGAAGTTCTCTTAGTACTGAAAAGCAATTAGGGCTGTGGGCGTCTCCAGCTGCTGCTCCTGTTATGTAAAGTTTGGGATGTGTATTTGGGATTTAATGAGGATATTTATGTGTTCGCATCTCACCTTCACCGACTGTTCATTTCAAGCGTCCAGAGTATTCTTAGGCTGAGGACGCGGCAGTATAAGCGAGGCGACAGGCTGCAAGGGAGCCATGCCACCTCTGGGCAGTGGGGTAGCCGAAGAGCCCCTTCTCGGGGCTCATGGAACTCCAGAAAACCATGATGACACCCTCTGGAGACCAGCACCCTTCCACAGCCTCCCCGACAGGTCCACACTCTGCTTGAGGCCTCTGGAGACTAGAATTCTTTTACTGCCCCTTTCATGATTGAAACATCTGCGATTGTTGCAAACTTCTTCCTTGAACAGAGCCAACACCAGCCTCTTCACAATATTCTCGAACTGGCTCAAACACTGTCCCAGGGACCACACAGGACAGGTGACTCAATCTATCCCCGGGCAGCTCTTAGTCCTGCAGGAGAAAAATTGGTGTTAACTGAAGACATTTCTGCTGCCGAATAAACGTGGGAAAACCCTACATCAAAGTTTTTTGGCGTTCCCATTGTCGCGCAGTGGAAACGAATCCAACTAGTACCCGTGAGGTTGCGGGTTCGATCCCTGGCTCACTCAGTGGGTTAAGGATCTGGCGTTGCCCTGAGCTGTGGTATAGGTCGCAGATGCAGATCAGATCCTGCGTTGCTATAGCTGTGGCATAGGCTGACGGCTGGAGCTGCAATTTGACCCCTAGCCTGGGAACCTCCATACGCTGCAGGTGTGCCCCTAAAAAGCAATCAAGCGAGCAAAAAAAAAAAAAAGTGTCTTTGCTGATTGGGATCAAAATGGCAGAGGAGGAAGATGTGGTGCTCGCCTTCTCCTACAAACACATCAAAAAAAAACCTATCTACATGTAGAACGCCTCACACAGAACAGCTACTGAACGCTGGCAGAAGACCTTAAACCTCTAAAAAGGGCAAGAAACCCTCCACATAACTGGGTAGAACAAAAGGAAGAAAAAAAATTCTTTGCTGCAGGATTTCTCAGAGCCTTTCTGTGCGCACGTGCACTGGACAGCAGGTGCGGCCTTTCATGAATGTTATTTGCTCACTGAACTCTTTTCTGTGGGAACAACCTCAACAATCCTCACACTGGGGTTCCAGAGTTCCCGCTGTGGCACAACAGGATCAGCGGTGTCTTGGGAGCACAGGGACGCAGGCTCAATCCCTGGCCCAGCTCAGTGGGTTAGGGATCAGACATTGCCACGGCTGCAGCTTGGGTTGTGACTGCAGCTCAGATCTGATCCCTGGCCCAGGAACTCCATATGCCACCAGGCAGCCAGAAAAGAAAAAAGAAAGAAAGAAACTAGGGCTCCAAGGAGCATGTTTTAGGAAACACTGCTTCTGCAGGTTAAGAGCAAAGTCCAGGGCCCAAGCCCCCTCAAGCACCACATTTCTCCTTCCCCATCCTGGTCACTTCCTGTAGACCAGCTCTGCCCATGTGTCTGTCTCCCTCCACTGCCCCAGACAAGCTCTGGCCACTGAGAGCCCAGAAGAGTCTTTACCTCCTGTGGCCAGGACCGAATGCTCCCACTGATGTAAGCAAAACGACACTAGAGAGGCATGGCAGCTGAATTGCATGTAGCATCTTCCCTAAAAGTGCTCCTGACAAGCCATGACAGAACCTCCACGCCTCGTTCTGCTCTGGGGCCCCTCAGTCGGGTATTCCAGACAATAGGGTCCCTGCTATGCCCTCCCTGGACAGCCAGGTGGTGGGCTTGCCCAAATATCTGCACATCAACCAGTAAATCACACACATGGTTAGGCTTTTCCACAGCATCACTCAAAACATGAATTTGCTCTAGCATCTACTCCACCTCACAGACAGAACACTACCACCATCCTAGGCTCCAGATCCAGAAGTATTCCCAGGCCGAAGCCAAAGCCCACATCTGCACTTCTCGCTCTAGCACCTTTAATCACCACCATCATGCCTTCCTTCACATCATCTTTTTTTTTGTCTTTTTTGCCGTTTCTTGGGCCGCTCCACAGCATATGGAGGTTCCCAGGTGAGGGGTCTAATCAGAGCTGTAGCTGCCAGCCTACGCCAGAGCCACAGCAACGCGGGATCCGAGCCGCATCTGCAACCTACACCACAGCTCACCGCAACACCTAACCCACTGAGCAAGGGCAGGGATCGAACCCACAACCTCATGGTTCCTAGTCGGATTCGTTAACCACTGCGCCACGACGGGAACTCCCATCTTTTAAGTATGTATTCAAGCCCAGGCATGGAAAGTAGGTTCATCTCACTGGCCAAGTCCAATTGATTGCTGGTGGCTCCCTGGCCTGGCTATTGGGAGAAAGATGCTAAGGCTTTCATCCGGGTTCGGGAGAAGGATTAGTGATGTCTGCCAATGCTGGGGAGCAGGCAGGGTGACATGCATGTGCTGGTTATTGCCATCTCTGATCCACACTTTCCCTCAAATCTGGTCTCCCAAGCCATCACTTCCCTTTCTCCCATCATAAACTCTCCCCCACTCCCACCCACCATGTACAGCCTCATTCTCCCATCAAACAGCTCTCTCCGAGGTCACCAACAAACTCCTATGTGTCAAGCCACATGCCCTTTCGATGTCAGCGCCTTTGTAGCATTAGATAAGGCTGACCTTTCTCTGGAAATTCACACCCCTGACCCCACAGAATTCTGAGGCACTCTATGCCCCCTGCAGCCTCTGGCCTTCCTGACCACTCATCCTGTTTCTTCTGCCATCTCATCAACATAGCCAGGTCCTAGAGCCCAGTTTCCAGCTGTTTTCTGCTCCTGCCAATGCAATCCCTCCCTCTGAGATCTCACCCACAGCTCTGTCCTTGGGGAAGAGAGCCCCCTCGCCTGTGCCTCTGTGATCAGCCTCCTAACCCACTGGCCACTGCTACCAGCCAAAGCTCTGAGAACTCAGCACCATCTCCTTCCTCCACACAAGGCTTTCCACCCTCATAATCCTCCCCAAATTTTGGGCTCGAGTCTTGACTCTCTCTAGACATCCATGAAATCGCCATGTGCTAATTCCTCCTGTTTAATACTTAGCTAATTTCCAAAATGAAAATAGCTTCATTATTTGTTCTGATTGAAAAGCATCTTATATCCACATTATTTAAAAAAAAAAAAAAGCGAACCAATACTTAAAAGTATGAAAAAGAAAGTAAAAAAAAAAACACTCAAAATCCTACCTCCCAGATATAGCTACCTCTAGCATTTTGGTGAACAGGCTTTCAGACATATCTCTATGCATATATACACACAGAGATCTATGTATATAATTTTATAGACGAAGGATTGTATTATACATACTGTTCTCGCTGACACCTGCTTTTCTCTCTCAACAATATGTCATAGACATCTTTCTATGTCAATAAATAGAGCTCTACAAAATTATTTTAATTACTTCGTAGTATTCCATTGCATGTATGTATCATACTTTCTTTAGCTGGGTCTCTGTTGATGGTTTAGAGAGTTGTCAAGGTTTTACTCTCACAAACGACATTGTGATAAATAGCTGTGTGCATAACTCTTTGCTCCTTTTTGCAATTATCTCCTTAGAATAAAATCCTACAAATGAGGTTGCTGTAATAAGGGTAGGCTATTTCTAATTTTGCCACTCTGCCCTTCAGAAAAAATTGCCACAATGACTTCCCAACAAAAAGTACTTAAGCATTTGTCTGCCCACAGCCTTGCCAGCCCCGAGTTTTCATGTTTGGTCAAATCAGAAGGCAAATGACACTCATTTTTATTGGCAATGCTTACATTACATTGGAGCAAAAGAGTATCTTTTTACATTTTTCAGTCCTTTATAATTATTTTCTTTGTGAATTGCCGGTTCCTATCCTTTGCCCATTTTTCTAATGAGATATTCATCTCTTTTTCAGTGAGTTGTAAGAGTTCTTTGTACATTCGAGATCAATGTCTAACAATATTTTCCTTTTTTTTTTTTTTGTCTTTTTAGAGCCACACCCAAGGCATATGAAAGTTCCCAGGCTAGTGGTCGAATCAGAGCTATAGCTGCCAGCCCACACCACAGCCACAGCAACACAGAATCCGAGCTGCATCTGCGACCTACACCACAGTCACAGTCATGGCAACACCAGTTTCTTAACCCACTGAGGGAGGCCAGGGATCGAACCCGCATCCTCATGGATCCTAGTCGGGTTCGTTACCACTGAGCCATGATGGGAACTCCCCCATTTTTTTTTTAACTTTTCTTCTAATGGTCTTCCAGGTACTTATGTTTTTAATTTTCATATATCATAATGTACCAAACCTTTTCTTTTATGATTTTTGGATATCATGTCATGCTTAGAAGAACCTTCTCCACTTGAAGGTGACCAGAATATCCATCCATATTTGTATCTCTATGGTCTTCATGACTTGATCCTAATGGAATGAAGTAGTAGTCAGCTTGTGTTGTAATTGCTGGCCCATTATCTCAACACCATTTATAAAGTAGCCCGTATTCTCCCAACTCAATTGAAATGCCATTCTATCAGATATAAAATTCCCTTAAATACTTGGATCCATTTCTGGACTCTGTCCTGATGACCTTTCTTCCATAAGAATTTTCATTAATGCCCCCTTTATAAAACATTTTAATATCTATTAGAGTATTCATCATCTTTATTTTTCAACATTTTCCTGACTACTCTTATTCTTTATTCTTTCAGGTTAGCTTTATAATTATTTTTGTAAATTCAAAAAAAAAAATCCTGTAAGGTCTTGATTGGATTATCTTCATTTTGTATATTCCCTTATGAGAACTGACATTCACATTCTTACAAATATTAAATCTTTTCACTGTTTCTTAGGTGAAAAGATGTAGGTGTGTGTCGTATTTATTCAAGCTCCTTTACATCCTTCAGAAGAGTTTTCTGATTTTCTTCAGGTAAACTCTATATGTTTCTTGTAAAGTTTATTTCCAGCAATTCTGTGTTATTGTTTTCTTTTTGACACTGTGGCTGAAGCCTTTTATTTTGCCTTCAAGATGATCATTTTATAAACAGAAATGCTATCAGTTTCTGTGTATATAATTTTGTTACAGGTCATTTTACTAAATTCTTTATTTTTCCAGTGGCTTTCAGGAAACTGAATTGGATTTTCCAGATAAATATAATCATGTTTTTTGAAACTATGACTATGTCCTCCCCTCAATAGTTATCCTTTTCATTTTCTTGTCTAGTTGCAATGTCTAGCACTTTAGGAAAAGTGTTTTATTTAATATAATTAACAATGATTATCCTGGTTTATTTTCTGACTATAATAAAAAGAAATCTAGGGTTTTACAAGCCTAACATCTCTTATACCATCCTTTCCAGCTCTGTGACTACTATCCAAGTCTAGCCCATATTAATTTGCCACGTACGCTATCATAAATATGAAGGAATAAGGGCACAGAGTTTGAAGTCAGATGGCCTTTGTCCAAGCCCTGACTACCATTTACTAGTTCTATGATCTAGCCAAGAAACTCAAGATCTTTGAAATGAAGGAGTTTTTTTTCAGAGGCGTTGTTGAAAGGATTAAGTGAAATAAAACACGCTGTGCGCAATATCAGTAAATGACAATATTTTTCAAGTCTTAGCCTGCAACTTCTCCTTCTATTCGAAACTCTATTCCACTCTTATGTAGATCATCCCAAAATATCATTATGTTCACATCACTCTGCCACTCCCCCTCTGCTGCTCACAAATCCTCAATTATTTCCCATTGTCAACAAAAATCAAGCCCAAATTCTTAAATGCATCAAAGTCCTTCCAGTATTCAATCCCAAACTTTCTTCCAGCCTTACTTCCTATATCCGCCTATGCCCTTACCCATCATACACCACTACCCACACTTTATTCCAGCCAAAATGTTGTCCTCATTAACGGCTGCCTAATACCAAGCAGGCTCTCCCTCCCAGCTAGGATCCCTCCATTAGCCCCTGCATCACCTTTTATTTGCAAGAGATACAAAAATGAAATCTAAACTGATTTTAAAAGTTGATTTATTAACAACCTAACTGAATAGTCTAGATGCCATGGGCTTCAAGCACAGTTTGATCAAGGTTAGGATGCCATTTTCTGTGATTTTCCAGGCTTTCTCATCCCTATATGTTGACAGGAGTCTCAAGGTGTGTTCCTAGTCACCTGAAGCCCACCAGGAATTAGGACAACATTCTCCTTCATTCAAATCCAAATAGACAGGGATTAGATGTTTTCTTTTTTCAACCATCTAACAAAATTTCTGAGCTTCTATCTGATTGGGCCAACTTAAACCAATCCCTATGACCAGAGGGATGTGTGTCCTAGTTGGTTTACAACCATCCAATGTGCCAAGGTGGGGGAGTGAATGGATTATCTTGACTGGCTAAACCAACCAGGACCCATCTCCAGAGCCACACACACTGTTGGAGGTGAATGGGGTGTTGACAATCTTAACTGCACTACAACCCCTTCCATTTCACTTTCCTGGGACTTAGACTTCCTTTGAGACCCAAGTCATTCCCAGAACTCTAATAATGTGTCCCCCTCCCTTTTTAGCCTCCAGAGCCCTTACTTTCAGCTCGGTACCTGGTAACCACAGCCATTTGTGATTATTTATAGAGTCCTTTGTCCATTTTTCACAATTAGTAATGAGAGAACTCATTAAAACCTACAAAACACATAATTCAAACTAGCCCTTTTGTATACATGTATGCGTAACTGGGTCACCTTGCTGTACAACAGAAAATTGACAGAACACTGTAAACCAGCCATAATGGAGAAAATAAAAATCATTGTAAAATTTTTTAAAAAGCTAGACCTTTGGAGTTCCCATCGTGGTGCAGTGGTTAACGAATCTGACTAGGAACCATGAGGTTGCAGGTTCGATCCCTGGCCTTGCTCAGCGGGTTAACGATCCGGCATTGCTGTGAGCTGTGGTGTAGGTTGCAGACGCGGTTCGGATCTGGCACTGCTGTGACTCTGGCGTAGGCCAGTGGCTACAGCTCCAATTAGACCCCTAGCCTGGGAACCTCCATATGCCACGGAGCGGCCCTAGAAAAGGCAAAAAAAAGACAAAAAAAAAGAAAAAAAAAGCTAGCCCTTTGACCTTCACAACAATGCTTTGAGATGCAGAGAGGTTAAGTGACTTGCCCTATGTCACACAGCAGTTGCCCCAGAGGCCTCTACAGGAAGTTCTCTCTTATTCTCACTCTCATTTCCACTCACACACACATATACCCCCTCCCTCCCTCCCTTTCTCTCTCCCTTCCTCCCTGTCTCTCTCCCCACCTCCACAATCCCGCCTCCATTCCCCAACTCACATCTGACCTGACCATGCAGAAATCTCCTGGCACCACCTCCTTTTTCTAGAGCTTTTTCACCTCCATTTCTAGAGCTCTTAGACTTCCTCCAAAAAGTACAGAGAAAGTTTCTTGCCAGACAGCAGTTTCTAAGATTTGTGTGACAAGGCCGGGTAAAATTCAAATGACTCTGGGTGATTTAATCTGCTTGGGGCTGGGGTGGTAAATCAGTGCAGCCCAGGCTGCCACAGCCGCCCCAGAAACCCACAAGCCGAGCTGATGATAGGAGTTTATCTGCAGATCTGCAGGTGAGGGCCCTGGAAGCGTGAACCGCGGCCCCAGGGAGTTCCCCTCCACTGCACTCGGAATACATTTGGAAGGTCCTACGGCCCACAGCCTCTCCCGGCCTACATGTTCCACCAGAAAACACCTCTTCCAAGGAGACAGCCCCAATTCCTCCCTCTCCCCACCTCCCCTGGTCAGACGCGGCGCCCACACTGGACTCTGCAGGGGAAGAAGACCAGCACTGGTCAAGCTTTCACTGAAACTGCTGCCTCGGTGCCAGGTCCTTGCACACCCACACACCCATTACCTCATTCCATCTTCACAACAACTTAATGAGGGAGGCATGTCCATCCTCAGTTTAGAGGTGACTTAATTAAGGCTCAGGGTGATTAAAAAACTTGCCCAGGGTTATTATATAGCTAGCAGGAGGCAGGGCCAAGATCCAAACCTAGATTCATAAGACTCCAAAATCCTCATCCTTTTGACGCCACCCCTGCATGAAATCTAAGGGGAGTAAGTACACGGTAGCTTCCATTGAAACCACCTTGTCTGAGAAAAGGGAGAAGGCCCTGGCTGAAGGGGAGTTGTATTCTGAGCAGTGGAAAGAATAGTCTTTCCCAAACGAGGGAAACATCAGAGGAGAGGGTAGTCATACTTATGACACCTACTATGTGCCAAGCATGTGTGCACATGGTGGGGGGGGGGGGGTCTGTAATGGGGTTCAACATCCATCATCCTAACCATGAGTCTGTAGGCAGTGGTATGCTATTGAGATACCTACCAACTAGCAATCTGGAAGAATAAAAGAGGAGTTCCCGTCATGGCGAGTGGTTAATGAATCTGACTATGAACCATGAGGTTTCGGGTTCAATCTTTGGCCTTGCTCAGTGGGTCCAGTGTTGCCGTGAGCTGTGGTGTAGGTTGCAGACGTGGCTCGGATCCCGCGTTGCTGTGGCTCTGGCGTAGGCCAGTGGCTACAGCTCCGATTAGACCCCTAGCCTGGGAACCTCCATTTGCTGCGGGAGCGGCCCTAGAAAAGGCAAAAAGACTAAAAAAAAAGAGAGAGAGAGAGAGCCCTGATTTGTAGTCATTGCCAATTTCTGCAGTGTAAATATTCCCACCCTGGTCATCTTCCAGCTACCAGTGGGATGTCGCTGAAACAGAACTGGGAAGAGATGTTCTCAACTGGTTCTGTAAGCCAACAGGAACCTACCCTAGCATACCACTGCCTCAAAAAGAGGCTTTATGAAACCCACATAATGGAAGAGACCAGACACAAAAGGCATTCAGGCTCAGGCTGAAATCTTTTCCTTCCAATTTTCTAAAGTCCATGTCCTCTCCACAGCTCCATATTCCCTGAACCAGGGGTGATGATCACCGACCGCTAATCTCCAAAGGAGGGTGGACTCCTATGAAGTCCTAAAGGACAGAAGAAGACCAGGAGGTCAAAGTTCAGCCTAAGGAATTCCTGTCTTGGTTCAGCATGAATGAACCTGACTAGTATCCATGAGGACGCAGGTTCAATCCCCGGCCTTCCTCAGTGGGTTAAGAATCTGGCATTGCCATGATCTGTGGTATAGGTTGCAGATGCGGCTCTGATCTGGCATTACTGTGGCTGTGGTGTAGGCCGGCAGCTGTAGCTCCAATTTGACCCCTAGCCTGGAAAACTCCATAGACCACAAGTGCAGCCCTAAAAAGAAAAAAAAAAAAAAAGCCTAAGGGATAACCCCTGAACTGACAGCTCCAGGAAGGCAGCATCCAGCTGTGCCTGGCACATAGGAAACGCTTGATGAATGAAGGAATGAAAAAGCCATGATATGCATGTTCTACTGACGCCTCAAACTCACCAAAACTGAATTCATCACCTTTCCCAAAAAGCCATCCCTCCTCTGGTGTTTCCTGTCTCTGTGAATGTCATATCCCGGAAACCTGGAGTTCCAAACGTTCCCTCTTTCTCAATCCCCACATCCAAACAATCGGCAAGTCCTCTCTCCTCCACTCCCGAGTTCCTCTGGAGCAGACCCTGTGCCCATCATACCCACTCTGCTCTCCTGGCTCAGACCATCACCATCTCTCCATGAACTGAATAGGCAGCCTCCTCACTGCTCTTTTGGGACTCATCCCTGGCCTGTCCCCACACCCAGCTCCTGCCAAATCCATCATTGACACAGGTGCCAAAGTGATCTCTCAAAACTGCCCCTCTGAGCATGTCCCTCCCACCCCTTCCATAGCTCCCTACTACCCAGAGGGTAGAATCAAAGCCCCTTGGTTCTGCAAGGTCTGGCCATGCCTCCTTCCCCTGTGTGATCACTGACCTCTGCCTCCACCTCGTACTGGCCTTTCTTCAACAACTCCAAACATCTTGGCATCCCCTGCACGTCTGTCTCTTGCTTCCGTCCCTGCCTTCGCTCTTGTTCTACTCTCCGCCTGGATGCCCTCCCTTCACCTTGAAACTCCTACTCATCCTTTAAGACATAAAGCAATGTGGTTTCTTCCATGATTCCTGGGAGCCCTTTTAGCACTAACGTTTCATAATTCTATTGCCAAGTCTTGATAGTCAAGGCCTTCTGGATTCCAGAGTCACCTTCTCTCTTTATGGGACCATGCAAGGATCCTTTAGGGATCCTCTAATCCAATTCTACCATTTTACAGACAGAACATCTAAGACCCAGAGAGGGAAAGGCGTTTGTCCAACATCACACAGCAAGCCAGCAGCAGAACCAGGACAAGAATTATGCACCACCATTCCCACACATGTATTCTCACCATAGTCATCGCAAGCCCACCCAGACTTACCACCCCTCCCAACATGCAAGCCAGACTCGGACATTTCCTGCCTTTGGTCATGCAACAAGGCCATTCCCTTCCAGGGCCCTCCACCTCTAGGAAGCCCATCCTGGTTAACAAGCCCAGCCCCTCCACACACCACACCCTCCCCCAAATCACCCATATTTGTCAGAACCCAGCAACTAGGGCTTGGCTCACTCACAGGGATCAGTGTCTTGTTCCATCTTGCCAGGTGGATTGCCCACTCCTCGGAGCTGGCCAATGTCTCCTCATCGTCTTTCTTCTCTTACTCCTCCTTTTACAACCCCCAGCTCAATATACAACAGCTCAGAGTAATAATGAGGAATCAAAAAAAAAAAAGAAAGGATTTGAGGTCAGAGGAGGTTCAAGTCCCAGTTGGGTACATCCCTGACTGGTTCCCCTTAATCCCTCTGAGCCTCAACTTTCCTTATCAGTGAAATGGGTCCATCCCCCAACGGTTGCTATGACAACCGAAGGACCTCACCCTTATTACAGGCCTAGCACTTAGTAGGCTCTTGGTAAATGTGAGTTCCCTTCCTCACTTGGAGAAAAAGCCTCCTCGGGACTGGGAGGTGGGAAGATAACAAACACTCTCTCACTCCCCTCCTCAACAGGCTATGAGCAGCCTGTGTGCAGAAACGTGGGGCGTCTCCAACCCCCTTCCCCACCCCCAACAATCTGCTTTAACCTTCCCATCACAAATTCCTTGTTTATTTCAATATCATCCGTTTTACTTTTCCGTTCAGGCACCAAAAAAAAAAAAAAATTACAAAAACAGATTTAAGAGGAGAAGAAGTATTTAATGAGTAAAACTGTCTGCAGCCCTGTTTCTCTCTCAGGAAAAAGTGGCTGTGATTCTGGCATGAGAGAGGGAAGAGCAACAGCTTCACTTCACCGCAGCTGCCAGAAGGAGTACATTTCAGAGTGGAACAGAACCTCCGAATTCAACAGCACGTCTCTCAGCCAGGCGCTTCCTGTGCCGAATTCAGCTTGGCAGGTGACACCCCAGTTCAAGCAGGGATCCAGCCCTGACATGAGCAACCGCAAGGCTCTCTGTTCCTGCCTGCTTCCAGCATGGGAGAAGCAGCCTGCCAAGCAATGGCAGACCACTGACCACCAGGCTGCGGGCTCCAACAGTGGAGGGAGGCCAATGGAAAAACGGGTGGATACACCTGGCCAGCAGCCCAAGGGGATCAGGACCCCTCCCTCTTCCATCACATTCAGGGACTAGCATTTTCCCCTCCCAAAATGAGGGCAACTGGGCATAAAGATCAGATCCAGGACTTGCTGCTCAAACAAAAGTTCAGAAGTTCCCATTGTGGCTCAGCAGGTTAAGGACCCAATGCTGTCTCTGTGAGGATGTGGGTTCCATCCCTGGCCTCACTCAGTGGGTTAAGGATCCAGCGTGGCCACAAGCTACAGTGTAGCTCACAGAAGCAGCTCAGATCTGGTACTGCCATGGCTGTGTTGTAGGCTGCAACTGCAGCTCTGGTTGGACCCCCAGCCTGGAAACTTCCATATGCTGCAGGTGTGGACATACACACACACACACAAAAAGTGAGAAAATCTGCAGCTTCTTCTCCACCTTCAAAGGTATTCTGGGGGGTTGCTCTGGATGGAATCCAAGGTCAAACTCCAGAAGGGTTCTGCTCCCCTAAGAACGCCCCCACCACCACCAAAAGAAAAGAAGAAGAGCTGAAAAAACAGAAAATAGCACATGCCCTCCACCTATGTACAACAGAAACTGCCCCAGGCAGAGAGCAGGCTGGACCAGGATGGTGGTCCCCCTCCCTTGACTCAAACCTCATACCTCTATTAATGTAGCCCATCAACTCAGACTGAACTTACCGGCCCTTGAACTCCTAGATCTCTTTCTCATGTGCTGCTGTCCCTCTCTACAATTCTTTCCTGTAGTCGAGATAGGCCCCAGCATTCATCCCTGTGACATTTCATCATGCTAAATTCACTTTGTCACTCCAGCATATGGAGACTTTTCTGGATCCCGATCCTGCTATCCGAGCTTTTCTCTGCACTTTCACTTTGTTCTACCGCCTCCTATTGTTACAGGTCTGCACCCTCTGCATCTTCTTCTGGGTCCTTGGCATATGTTGGACAGAGGAGTAGAAGGCAGGACCCCAGAGCAGCCTCTAAAGACCTTCACAGACTGACCTGGTTCCACTTATATGAAAATCCTATGGTTGTCATTCGCCCAGATGGGAGCCCCCTCTGTGCCCTCACAGCCATCCAACACATCCTCAAGAGCCATGAGAGATCCTATTCCGTGTCTTGGCAGAAAGGTTCAGGCAGATCCAGGCTTGAATCCCAGCTCCATCTTGGGCAAGTCACTTAACTTCCTGGAGACTCAGTTTCTCATCTGCAAAAGAAAGACTCACATCTAGTGCACAAGCTTCTGAAGATTAAAACCATGACTGCAAAGCATCCAGCCCACAGTAGGTGCTCAGCCAATAGATTCCACTGCATCACTCGCATTTCCTTCATCCGCTGGTCATTAAGCTGTTGAGAATCTAAATGATGTGCCTGCTCTTGGTGAACACACATTGGCTCCAGGGTTCACTGCCCTCTTTTCCGAGTGTCACATTTTTCACCACACATGTAAGGCCTTCACACTAATTTAAGATCAACCAAAACCCTAGTTCTTCTTTTATGTAAATTCCTGTCAAGACAATCTTCCCTTCCTGGAGCTGTGTAGTTTTTAAATATAATACAGTAATAATAGCAACGTAATCCTTTCAATCCTGGCATGAAACTAAAAACATCTCTATTTTGCCTAGGAGGAAACTGAGGTTCAGAGAGGTTAAGTAACCTTTCCTAGATCACACAGTAGGAAAGTGTGTAAGCTAAGCAGAATTCTGTCTGACCCTGAACATTCGGCAATAGTTCGTAAGTGTTAGCCTCAAGTTGGAGGGGGGCGGAGGCGTCTCTGGCCCTATTGCACTTGTCTTTTTTTTTTGTCTTTTTTGCCTTTTCTGGGGCCGCACCCGTGGCATATGGAGGCTCCCAGGCTAGAGGTCCAATCAGAGCTGTAGCTGCCGGCCTACACCGCAGCCACAGTAATGCGGGATCTGAGCCACATGTGTGACCTACACCACAGCTCACGGCAACACCGGATACTTAACCCACTGAGGGAGGACAGGGATCAAACCCACAACCTCATGGTTCCTAGTGGGATTCGTTAACCACTGCACCATAACAGGAACTCCTGTGCCTTTTTTTTTTTTCTTGCCTTTTTTTTTAGGGCCCCACCTGTGGTATAATGGAAGTTCCCAGGCTAAGGGTCCAATCGGAACTACGGCTGCCAGCCTATGCCACAGCCACAGCAACATCAGATCCGAGCCATGTCTGTGACCTACACCACAGCTCACGGCAACACCAGATCCTTAACTCACTGAGCAAGGCCAGGGATCAAACTCGCATCCCTCATGGATACTAGTCGGGTTCATTACCGCTGAGCCACACACTCATCTTTTGGGGCCTCAGCCCAAAGTTCACTTGGTGGAGTGTCTTTCTCAGACACCGTCATCCACAGGGGTGGTCCAGTAGCTCTGCTCCAGTAGCTCTGCTCCACCACCTTCGCATCAAAAAGAACTGGGCTGAGGCACAGACTCTACTGCTCCCCATGTGGAGTCTCAGGTCAGTAGATTTCTCCCCTTAGCCTCAGAGACTAATCTCTATGCAAGCATCCTAAGCTCCTTGACCCCTGGGCTTTGACTCAGCACAAGGCCAGCCTAGACATTCTCCCCAGCCTTCCCCCAGGGTCTAGCCACCTGCTGCCAAACCCTGACGCCTGTGAACTGACTGACCTTTGCCTCCTGAACCCCCAGTGACCAGGATCCCCACCTGCTTAAGGCCCCTCCCCCTAACCCCACATCCAGAACATCCAGATGCTGAGTCCAGCCATGAAGCAGCAAAGTCATCCGGCACTTGACCTCCAGCCTTCCCGGGTCTCCTGACTCCTCCCGCCCAAGGGTCAGCCTGGGCTCTAAGTTGAAGGAATCCACTGAGCCTGGGGCCCAGGTCTACCCATGAGGGAAAGAGGGAGTGGGTCGAAGAAGCTGCAGGGCTGGGCTCAGGTCCATGGCCACCAAGGGGACAGCCAGCCCAGGAAAGGATTCCTGAGATTCCGAGGGAAGCCACCCGTGGGTCTGCTGCAAACTTTCACAACATCGGGGCAGATGCTCAGAACCTGAAGCCTCCATCAGAGAACTGGCCCCTGGGCCTCAAAGGACAGAGCTTTGCAGCAAGGCCCCCTCCACCCATACATGGCCATCCTCACATTCAAAACCACAGCCCCTGCCGGTCCCACCCCTACAGCCCTCTCTTAACAAGCCCATCCACGCAAACACTTTCTAAGTCCACCACACCTTCCTACACAGACAGAGACCCAACCGTCCACTCGCTAAATACTGATTATGCTAACAAATGCTGGAGAGGGTGTGGAGAAAAGAGAACCCTCCTACACTGTTGGTGGGAATGTAATTGGTTCAACCACTATGGAAAACAGCATGGAGTTTCCTCAAAATACCATATGATCCAGCAATCCCACTCCTGGGCATATATCTGGACACAACTACAATTCAAAAACATACATGCACCCCTATGTTCATAGAAGCACTATCCACAGTAGCCAAGACATGGAAACAACCTAAATGTCCATTGACAGAGGAGTGGATTAAGAAGATGTGGTACATATACACAATGGAATACTACTCAGCCATAAAAAAGAACAAAATCATGCCATTTGCAGCAACATGGATGCAACTAGAGACACTCATACTAAGTCAAGTAAGTCCGAAAGAGAAAGACACATACCATATGCTATCACTTATACGTAGAATCTAAAATATGGCACAAATGAAACAAAACAGAAACAGACTCAAAGACATGGAGAACAGACTTATGGTTGCCAAGGGAGGGGGGGAGTGGGATGGACTAGGAATTTGGGAGTAATAGATGCAAACTATTACATTTAGAAGGAATAAGCAATGAGGTCCTACTACATAGCACAGGGAACTCTATCTGATCACTTGTGATGGAATGTGATGGAAGATAATATAAGGGAATTTGCTGTACAGCAGAAATGAGCACAACACTGTCAATCAACTACACTTTAAATAAATAAATAACTGTTGATTGCACACCTGCTACCTGCCAGGCCTCTTCCAGGCACGTGGGATACATCAGTGGCCAAACGGGACCAAGGCCCCACCCCTTGTGAGGGCTTGCCTTTTAATGGGGACACCAAGAGTTAAAAAAAAAAAAAAACAACTTAGATTAGTAAACTATTCAGTGTGCTGGAAGATGATATGGAAGAAAGAAAACCTGGAAGAAACTAAGGGGAAACAGGGGGCTTGGGCAGGTAGCAATTTTAAGTAGGTAGTCAGGGCTTCATTAAGAAAGTAACACTTAGGAGTTCCCATCATGGCGTGGCAGAAACGAATCTGACTAGGATCCATGAGGACGCAGGTTCGATCCTTGGCCTTGCTCAGGGAGTTAAGGATCTGGCATTGCCGTCAGCTGTGTTGTAGGACACAGACTCGGCTTGGATCCCATGTTGCTGTGGCTGTGGTGTAGGTCGGCAGCTGTAGCTCTGATTTACCCCCTAGCCTGGGAACCTCCATATGTTGCAGGTGAGGGTATAAAAAGGAAAAAAAAAATTCATCAAAATTACCCCTGGAAAGACAAGAAACTTCTTTTCTTTTTTTTTTTTTTTTTTGGCCTCACCCATGACATATGAAAGTTCCCAGCACAGGGACTGAATTTGAGCCACAGCCACAGCAATGCCAAATCCTTAACCCACTGCACCCGGCCAATGATTGAACACATGCCTCTGTCGCCACCTGAGCCACTGCAGTCAGATTCTTAACCCGCTTCACTACAGTGGGAACTCCAGCAACTTTTTCTTAAAAAGTAACTTTCCCTTTCTCCTTGCTTTCCATACTTTATCTGCACCTTGGTGATGTCAACTCCTACTGGTCCCCAGGAGGTACTTTATGACAGCATTTCCAGAAAAAAAAAAAAATGGTGACACTTAAGGGAACTCTTGAAAGAGACAGTTATTCGTTCATTTGTTCATTCAATAAATCTTTATTGGGGGTTTTTTGGCTGCACCCGCAGCATGAGGGCATTCCTAGACCAAGGATCAAATCCGAGCCACAGCAGCGCCCTGAGCCACAGCAGTGACAACACAGAGTTCTTAACCTCTAGGGAACTCCAACTCAATGTGTTTACTGAACACCCACGGCTACCATGTGCCAGAGGATATTAATTTCTAATTAACAGTGGGGTATACAGACATGAACAAAAGAGCAAAAACTCCTGCCCTTATGGAGTTTACATTTGGGCAGGGGAGAGAGAAACCAAAAGCTGAGTAAATATACAGGGTGTTCCATGGCGATCGAGGCTACGGAGAATTTTAAAGCAGAGGAGGAGTGAGAAGGGACAAGGGTGAAGTTTTAAGCCAGGATGGCCTCAGGTCCTCACCCTCCTGAATTCTTCCACTAAGCAAAACACACCCACAGATCTTTTCCCAAACACACAGTCACATGCACACACCCAGGCCCAGTCTACTCAAGCCTCGGAGTAACACACCCTCAAGGTCACACAGAGAGACAAAAGTCAGACCTGCCAAGACCCGGAGTTCCTGTCATGGCACAGTGGAAATGACCCAACAAGTATCCATGACGACACAGGTTCGATCCCTGACCTTGGGCAGCGGGTTAAGGATCCGCGTTGTTGTGAGCTATGGTGTATGTCACAAACGAGGCTCGGATCCAGTGTTGCTGTGGCTGTGGTGCAGGCCGGCAGCTGCAGCTCCAATTCGACCCCTAGCATAGGAATCTCCAGAGGCTGCAGGTGCGTCCCTAAAACGCCAAAAAAAAAAAAAAAGAACTGGCAGGACCCTCAGAGGCCAGAGGAAACTAAAGCCCAGAAAGAGGCACCAGCTTACCTGAGGCCGGTGGCTTCAACAAAGCCACCCAAGCATGGGAACACCCACAGGTAAGCACACAGACTTGTACACACAGTCACTCCAAAAACACAAACCTAGTTCCCTTCTTCCAGGCAACTAGGTGGGTGAGGTTTGGAGAACTTCTGGCAATTTCTGCACTGCTTGTCCCCTTTGCCCTCTCCAACCCACCCCACCCGTCCCAGCTGTCCTGGCCATTGCCACATCTCCCACCAGCCCTAACCTGTGCCCATGTGTTCCCTGGACGGTGTGTGTGTGCACATTGACTCACCATGTGTGAAGGTGGACATGTGTGGGTTGAAACTGGGGAGGACACGGCGTGTAAGTGTTCATGCATGGGGAGTCTGTGGTATGTGTGTGTGTACACGAGAGCATGTGCGCATGCGGACACGTATGTGCATGCTCCCCGGAAGACAGAGAAATTTATAATCTAAATCTTGCTTCTCCAGGGATAAAAGCAAAGTTCAGGTTTAAATCACACGACCAAGGGCAGGAGGGGTTCCCTTGCCTTACAGGATTATCTGCGGTGTGCAACGGAAAGGGCTGGCAGCAACTCGTCAGCAGGGAGTCATTTGTTGTCTTCAGGCCCTTGGGAGACCTGCTGTGGCTGCTCCAGGAGGGAGCAGAGACGGGAGAGCTGCAGCAACATGCACGCGCTGTCCCAGGTGCTGGGGGGGTCGGGAGAGGAAGGGGCCCAGCATCCGGCATCCTGGCATCCGGCTGGGGCTTCCTGGTGCTAAAAAAAAGCAGAGCGAGAGGAGGAGGGAGGCTGTAGGCCGGAGAGAAGCCCGGTCGCTTGGCCTGGAGGGAGAAAGGGGGTCCAGACAAGTGGCAGCACTGGCCCCGTGCAGGCCCACCCTGTCAACCTCTCCACCGGCTGGAAAAACACCCTCAGGGCTCCAGGATACCCGAGCCTTAGGCAGCCTGAGTTTGCTGCCTCTTTTCTCCCCGTGACCGAGCCTCTTCCCTTTGCTCCATCTCGACCCCTTTCTCTTTGTTTCTGTGTGTCTGTGCCTTGACCCTCCCTATCTCTCTGTCTCTGGGATTTTTATCTCTTGGTGTCCAACTGTCTGGCCTTCTCTCTCCACCCGTCTGTCTTGGACTCTTCAAGTCCCTCTATCAGCCCTAACCTCAACGTGCCCCTCTGCTGACCCCTGTCTCCTGTGGCCTTGCTGATAACACATCACACAACTCCCAGCGCCCCATTATTCCCCAGGAGCCCCTTCTCATTTGGCGGGTAGGCTGAGAGAGTCGGGATTCAAAATCCCACTTTACAGATAAGGAAACTGAGCCCCCAAAAGCTAAAAGCCTTGCCCAAGGCCATGCACGGAATTGAAAATCTAGGTGTGTTTCCATTGTGCAAATAGCCCCCCCACAACTCCACATCACCTGGAAGCACGAGCAGGTCCCCCCAGGGCCCTAAACCCTAAAGTGAAAAGAATCTAAGGACCCAGTGCCACACAACAGCTCAAACCCCACCCAATCACAAAAAAAACTGCCTTTGATTCACTGAACATCCTAGAAAACGTGAGGGTTGAGATGGGAGGCTTGGGGATTCTCTGTATGTCCCCCAAGGACACCCCAACCCAACCCCTCTCCCCCCACACACCCCAATGTCTGAATTGTCTGCACATCCCACCACATTCCCCAGGCCCACCTGGGATGAATGGGCTTCCCGATTCTGCAAGAGGCGTCTCTTGGGGTCTCACTCTTCCCATCTGTACAGTGGGGATGACAGGTCTGGCTCACATTGCTGAGCTAGGTCCCTGCTCCAACCAGCAGAGCAGCTCCTCTCCCCCTCCAGGACCTCGATCCCTAACAGACCTCTGACTCCAGCCGCCAAGAGCCCTCAGACACCTCTGGATGATCGCCATGGTTCCACGGGCCCACACTGGCTTTGACCGCCTGGGCAGCCGGGCGGCAACCGCAAAGCCACGGGCCCCAGAGACCGAGTCCCATCTGTAGCAGCCACATCCCACAGCCTCCCGAGCCCCCACTGCCGCCTCCAGGCCCCCCACCCGAGAGGCGTCAACACCAACGACCCGCCAGGGCCGGCCCATTTTCCTTTCTTTTCATTGCCGGCTCCGCGCGCAGTTATAGAACCAGGTCTCCACAGAGTAATTTACTGGCAGAATCTCTCCCAGAATCCAGCTTGAAACCAAGCTGTAAAAACAGCTTCGAGTGTAAATAATTCATGCAGACAATATGACTTTTTTATGTAAATTCGGTGCATTAACCCTCTATTATAATGATGGACGACAGATAGGGGCGACGTTGCCTTGGTAAGAGCTAATGGATGGCCGCCATAAATTCACTGCACATTTTATTGTGTTGCTGGAAATTGTGCCTTCAGGCAATGCTGTTTACTTTTATGTAAAACTCTAGGTTCCCTAAATATTACAAATATTTTACATCCAGCTCCTCAGCATTTGGGCTCTGCCCACAAATCAAGCTTTCTCCATGTGAGTTGTAATTAAAGGTTTGTTGTTTTTTTTTTCCTGGGACAATTATCTCCAACTATAAAGAGAAATATTTTTCCCCTTTAGATGTTCCGTCATTGACTTATTAACAAATCCTTTGAAGAAGGAGGTTGTAAGCGACTCGCTGTGGTACTTGGCACACGAGTGGGTCGGCAGGAGAAGGGGCGCTGTGGGTCCAAGGGCTTGGTGGCTGGCTTTTATGTCTGGCCGCCACTCCGGTTTATTTACACATATGATATTCTGGGCCTTCCTCCCCCCTCCCCTCTTCTTTCTATAATTCATGACCACTTTAGCAGGGTAATTCCTCCAGCCACCTTTGCAAGAGATTGGCCCCTTGTAAGCCCCCTGCCCACGCTCCTCTGGGGATGGGGCTGGGGCTGGCAGGGCTGCATGCTTGAGAGGGTCAGAAGTAGCATCTTGGCAGCTGGCTGCCAGACACAGGCCAATTCATCCCTTCCGTGGCCCCCATCCGCTCACATGGCCCAGAGGGCCTTGGACGGAAACTTGGGGTTTCCTGCATTGATTCTCCTTCAATCCAAAACATTGGAAAGGCCCTTTTGGCTCAGCCCCTGCCCGGGCAGAGGTCACGAGGATGCCATTGAGCCTTGCATGAGGGCTGGAGAGAGGAAGGCCGAGAAGCTTCTTAATGAAGGGAGGCAACAGCTGGAGCAGCAGTCCTCTTTAAAAATAATCCTCACACTTGTTTATTATTGTCATTAATATTAATAGCCACTCTGTTAATATTCATCTAGCTGCATTAATATCGTCCAGGAGCACCTGGGATCTCGAAGCTCTCCTAATGGCATGTGGATTCTGCCTCCAGCACCCCTGCCTCTCTGCCTGTCCCTCCCCAAGGGCGTAACACCCCTCCTGCCCAGGTTCCAAACCACCCCCCTCTCTGATTGGCACCTGCCTTTGAAAACCCAGAGCCACGCGGGATGGAGGTCATTTCTAAGTCCCAGGGGCTCTGCTGGGAGGAGGGGACCGCAGGCCAGGGACCCTGTACATTTCCGCCTCTCCAAGGGGCACAGGAAGGTTCTGACAAAGATGGCTTAAGAAAGAAAGACAGTTCATTTCCCCCCCAAGGGCTCAATTTCCTGCAGTCGGGGCAGGGGGGAAGGGGGGGGAACTGGTTGGTTAAAAACAAAGATGAGATATCATTTTTCACGGATTAGATTGGCAAAGATAATTATAATAATAATGGCAACAGCAGCGACCAGCCCGCTTCCTGTAGGCAACGGCTACCCTTAACCCTCTGCGTCTGCTTTTACTGAATCTTCATGAAAACCTCGCCACGGACCTCCTATGAGACTATAAATGGGCAACACCTTCATGGAACGCAATTTACAATACACAGACTCTGCTTACCCTCTGACCCAGCAATCCCATTTTTAGGAATTTTCCGCATGTGAATCATTGAAAACACTGCTCTCTTTAAGGGAAATCTTCTTGCTGCTATTCCGCCCCACACCTACCTATCCTTTCCCCTTCCGTCCCCTGACCCTGTCTCTGGCCCACTCATCTTTCAACTTGAATGTCACCTCCTCAAAGAAGCCCTCCCTGACTCTCGGGTCTATGGCACCCTCTTGTCTTAGTCTCTCTGTACTTTTCCTTAGTATCGTGTGCTAATCGGATAGTTATTTCTGTAAGTGCTTAAGACATAAGCTCATCGCCAAAAAATCACTGTCTTCCCTGCCGGCAGGGGCTGGGTGCCCCGTCTCCCCACTACGTCATAAACTCTGCAAAAGCAAGGACCTACCATATTTGTCTTACTCCCCATTTCTATCCCCAGCTCAGCCCTGGGCTGGGACCTAGACTCCACTTGCTAACTCATGGACTTGGAGAAGAGACTTGTGGTTGCCAAGGGGGAGGGGGCGGGAGTGGGATGGACTGGGAATCTGGGGTTAATAGATGCAAACGATTGCCTTTGGAATGGATAAGCAATGAGATCCTGCTGTGTAGCACTGGGAACTATATCTAGTCACTTATGGTGGAGCATGATGGAGGATACTGTGAGAAAAAGAATGTATATATGTAAGTGTGCCTGAGTCACTTTGCTGTACAATAGAAAATTGACAGGACATTGTAAAGTAGCTATAATGGAAAAAATAAAAATCTTTTTAAAAAAAAAGAAGCACACACTTGCTAATATCCACGGTGTGAATGAATGAACGAATGAGTGAGCGCGCCATTATATACACATAGATGTTCATTGCAGGGATGTTTATAAGAACAAAACAACTGGAAAAACATATATCACCATCAGCTGGGCACAGAGTAGGTGAAGTCTATCCATAGGTATAATGCAGGTATTAAAATTTTGAGGTGGATCTATATGTACTGACATGAAGGATGTGTCCGTGACATATTGCTGAGTAGGGGGGGAAAAAAAAAAAAACAGGTGACAGAACAGCATGTGTCGTCTGATTTCACTCAGGGTAGAATTGCATACGTGGAATCTATTTGTGTATATTTATGCACGGAGAGAAGTCTGGAAGGACGTTCACCAAAATGTTATGTGGTTATCTCTGGATGGTGAAATCTGAGGTGATTTTTACATTTTTCTTTGAACTTTTCCATATTGTCTGAATTTTTTGCAATGAGCATATGTATCCTTTTTTTCCAAAATGATAAAGCTGCTTTCAAAAGAAAAAAAAAAAGTATAGGTACCTTCGGAAAGAATGGGAGGGGAGTGCCTCAAGCCCAGGCTGGGTGAACCCAGCAGAAGCTGGGTCCCAGGGGCTGCGAGGCTGTCTTCTCCCCCGTGTGAGCTGGGCCCCCTCCAAGGCTGCAGGGGAGGGGAATTTAGGGCCCAAGCCCCTGCACCCCACCTTCCTCCGGGCCCTTCATGCCTGTCCAGAGCGGAGTTTCTAAATAGGGATTTCCGCATTTGATTCTTCTGACATGCTTTACCGCCTCTGAGCTGTTTTTGCAAAATTCATAGCGGTTTTCGCAGGCTCCAAGCTTCCTGGGACCAATTCCATTTTGAACAATAGCGGAGTGTCTGCTGGCGGGCAGGCGGGGTCGGCCCACCCCAGAGCAGCCTCCCAGCCCCTGTGAGCTGGGACTGTGGGGCTGAGGGTTGAGGCCACGACATGAAAATACATGAGCTCGGCTTGTCCTCGTCCTCACCCTCCTCCAGTCCAGCAGAGGGAAAGGTGGAGGGCAGCGGTCCCACTCCCTGCTCTCCTGTGCCATGGGAGGCTCTCCCCCCAGGAGGCAGGGAAACCAAGCCCTTCCAACATCCCTCCCTTCCCAACTACATCACTTCTGAAAACCACCTGAGGCCCTGAGAAGTGAATTGACTTGACCAAGCCAAGGACACGGGACTGGACAGTGGCAGGACAAGGGGGTAGAAGCCAGACCTCCTACTGCTCGTCCTATGCATGCCTTCATTTTTTTATATCATTTTTTGTCTTTTTTTTTTTTAGGGCCACACCGGAGGTATATGGAGGTTCCCAGGCTAGGGGTTAAATTGGAGCTACAGCTGCCAGCCTATACCTCAGCCACAGCATCACCAGATCTGATCCACATCTTCGACCTACACCACAGTTCATGGCAACGCTGGATCCTTAACCCACTGAGTGAGGCCAGAGATCAAAACTGCATCCTCATGGATACTAGTCAGATTGATTTCCACTGAGCCACAATGGGAACTCCGCATGCCTTCATTTAAAAGGGCATGTGGAGTTCCCTGGTGGGACAGAGGGTTAAGGATCTGGCATTGTCACTGCTGTGGCTTGGGTTTGATCCCTGGCCCTGGAACTTCAGGGGTACAGTCAAAAAACAAATAAAAAAATAAAAAGGCTTATGCCCCATTCCTTAAAGTAAATCCAAGAGGCCTAGCAGCATGGTCGTTATCCCAAACTAAGCCACAAAACACCCCTTCCCCAGCCTCTCTGTCCTTAGCTTGGCCTTCCCTGAGTCTGGATCAAACATCTATACCCAGTTTTCTTTTCTTTTCTTTTTTTTTTTTTTTTTTTTTGTCAATTAGGGCTACACCCACAGCATACGGAGGTTCCCAGGCTAGGGGTCTAATCGGAGCTGTAGCCGCCAGCCTACACCACAGCCAAAGCAATGCCAGATCCAAGTCACATCTGCGACCTACCCCACAGCTCATGGCAATGCCAGGCCCTTAACCCACTGATTAAGGCCAGGGATTGAACCCACGTCCTCATGGATGTTATGTTCGTTAACTACTGAGCCACGATGAGAACTTCAGTACCCGGTTTTCTATAAAATTTCCAAAACTCACCAACTATGCCTCTGTTAAAAGCCTTCTGTGGCTCCATGTTGCAGGGGTACGGGGCTGGGGGAGCAGGTAGGAATCTATGCTCCTTAGCCTGACACTCAAGATATTTTGTAATATGGCCCCATCCTATTCTAACCACACCTGTCTCCAATCTTTGCTAAATGACTTCTAACCCTCCCACCCCTTCATGCTGTCATACCTCCACCCCTGTCCATGCACCTTCATCCCCTCTCACCTGGCTAATTTCCACCCCTGTTTTAGGACCCAGCTCAGGGGGTCATCTCATCTGAGAAGTCTTCCTGAATGCCCCCTACTCCCAGGTGGCTCAGATGCCTCCTTCAGCTCCCACAGACAAATCGTTGAACAAATGTTTATTGAGCACCTATTATGTGCTGCACCCCGCCCACCCCTCCCCACCCCTCCCCACCTGCACCAACCTGTCATCCACTACACAATAGTGTCTATTTCTGAAAATCCCTTGAAGGCAGGGACATATTTCCTGGGGCCCAGCTTTAATCTATTTCACACCTATATAGCCATGGCCCAGATCATCAGCTGCAGCTTACAGATCAGGAAATCAAGGATCCCTGGGCAGACGTTGGACATGGGCAAGAAGAGGAAAGAAAAGGTTTCCTAAAATACAAACTTGACCTGGCAATGTCCCCCACCCCATCAGTGCCTCCCCAGTGTCTTCCCCAGACCTTCCACCTACGGGCCCTGAATGGTCAGGCCTGGCCCTCTGTCTCTCCTACACTCTCTTCCTCCCTAAGCCTTTTATAATTCTTCCCAGATTCCACTCTCTCTTGCTGCAGGGCTCTTGCACCAGATTTTACCTCTGCCTGCAACAGTCTCCTGTCTTGTTCCTCTTGGTCTCTCAAATGCCCCATACATGGTGAATGTCTGAATAACTTTTTTTTTTTTTTGTCTTTTCTGGGGCCGCACCCACGGCATGTGGAAGTTCCCAGGCTAAGGGTCTAATTGGAGCTGTAGCCGCTGGACGACGCTAGAGCCACAGCAACCTGGGATCCAAGCCATGTCTGCAACCTACACCACAGCTCACAGCAACACCGGACCCTTAACCCACTGAGCGAGGCCAGGGATCAAATCCGCAACCTCATGGTTCCTAGTCGGATTCGTTAACCACTGTGCCACGATGGGAACTCCAATGTCTGAAAAACTGTATTAACGAGCGATATCTCACAGAGCTTGCAACCTCAAGATGTCTAAAACTCATCCCCTTCACTCCAGAGAGAACCCCTTCCCTGCTCCTGCTGTGTCCACTGTCTCAACCATCCAATCACTAGAGCCACAGATTGAGTATCACCCCAGCTCCTTCTCCTCCCTCCCTGCACTTTACTATCTAACCAGTTTCTGTGCGGTATTGATTTTGACTCAGCATCACCCTCTGACCCTCTCCCCTCCCCTTCTTCCCACTGCTTCCCTCAGGCTCACTGTCTCCAGGTTATCCCTCACCTCCAGTCACCGACTCCCTCTCTCATCCTTCCTCCTTGCGGAAGCTAGAGTGAAGTTTCCACTCTGACTTCGACTCTCTCCTTCTTAAAGACTTTCACTGGCCCCCCATGGCCCTGGGTGATCTCCTCCAGCTACCCCCCACCCCAACTCCTGCAACTCTGAATAGGCCAGGCAACTCCACGCCTGTGCTGCCACAGCCTGGCTCGCTCTTCTCAGCTTCTTCATCTGTCTCACTCCTACCCATCCTCCAAGACTCCACTCAACAATCACCTCCTCCGAGAAGCCTTCTCTGATCCCACCCCTTCCTACCTCCTGCTCAGGGCTAAATGACATTCCCGCCAGCACCCTGTGTCATTGCCCTCATGACCTCCTCATGCCTGTCTATGTGTTCATCTCCTGATGGCAGTGCAGGCCCCCAGACGGCAGGGCACCCTGTGCCCAGTGAGTTTTTATTATTATCATTATAATAATAAAATGATAAGATGAGGAAATTGAGGCACAGAGAGGGGAAGCAACTCCCCCAAGGTCAAGGAAATAGCAAGTGGTGCAGCCAAGGCTTGAACCCAGACGTCACTGTTCCCGTTGGGCCATTCTTTCCACTGCATCACAGCCTCGTTTCAGAACCACTCTAGCAAGCATCTCTTACACACAGACACACACACTTCAGCATGTATGGGAATACAATCCAAACACGTACAGAGACACACACAGCTCTACCAACACACAGACGCACAATCACAAAGAGCAGACCCCATAGGCGTGCCTAATACGCGTGAACACTTGTACGTGAGCACTCACTGACATACACATGTGAATATATATTTGTGCACATAGGTATATGTATGCATAACCCACACGAATGCACACAGACCACTGACATGTACCAGGCGCTCACGCAAATGTGCAGACCCACACTTTCATGCACACACACCTAGTCACAAACACTCAGACCCACAGACAGGCACCTGGGTGCATAAAGACACACACGCACGCATTCAGAGATGCGCTCAGAGAAAACCACCGTCACGCTCAGACCAACACATAGACACGCACAGACACAGAGATGCCCGCATACACCACTCCCGTGCACTCATGTGAGCATCGGCAGCACGTGTGCACATACACAAGGACACACGCATACCCACAGACCCTCACCAGAAGCGGCACACACACGGCCTGTCGTCCGCAGAAAAAAGCACGTGCAGACACGTTAGCGAACCGGCAGGTCAAACGGAGCTGTCTGCTAGGGGCGGGGGCCTGTCTGAGGTACCTTGGGGCGCTCACATTTTTGCAGCTCAGGAAGGCAGCTGACATACCAGCCTGGCTGTGATGGTATTTTGCATAAATGCTAATGTATTAATTACCATGTACAGTACACAGAGCTGCCATTTAAAAGAAAAAGTTAAGACTTTTGAATTCAAAAGCCCCACGCGGGGTGGGGGCAGGGGGCCTGCCCTGCGGGTGGGTGGAAGCAGGCAGGGCAGCCATGCCCACGCCCCCTGTGCCCAGCACATGAGTCCCCGCCTGCCTGCGGACCTCCAGCCTAGACTCCCAGGGGGTCAGCCAGCCAGGCCTCTGCCTCGGGGGTCCTCTCTGGGGACCGTGGCACAAGTGAAGCCGTGGTGGTCTGGCAGAAGGATAAGGAGTGTGTAAATGGCCAGTAAGGCCTGAGCGGACGGAGGGCAGGTCCTCTTGGGGAGGCGGCAGCGCCAGGGGAGGAGTCAGAGCCCAGGATGGCCGTGGCCGAGATGGACAGCTGGCAGGATTCTTTCCTCCACCATCCATTCTCCACACGGGAACCCGAGTAACCTTTGAAACCAGCACATCAGATTATGTCATGCCTTGGCTTTAATCCTTTCAAAGGCTTCCCATCGCTTTTAGAGGAAAGTTCACGCTCCTTAAAAGCGCCTGTAAAGCCGACTTGAGCTGGCTTCTCTCCTTCCTCTGGACGCCTCTGCTAATCACACGGCCAGCTCTTCTCCTCAGCTTCTCATCAGCCAGGCCTCTGCTCCCTCAGCACCTCCAGGGGCCTCTCCGATGCCTCCCCCCGACCAACTCCTTGAAAGGAGCCCCTCTCACCAATTCCTCTCCCTGACTTCACTGGGGGTTTCCTGCCTTTGTAGTCTGTCTCGTGGTTGCAATCCTCTTTGTTGATTTTTTGACTTGATACTATTTGCCTCCCCCACTGTACAGCGAGTTTGGAAACAGAGCTTGTTTCATCATAATATTGCCCCCCACCCCCTTAGATAGGATCCAGCCCTTCGTAGATGTTCAGCTAAACGTTTGTTAAACAAGAGCGTGAGCTGGGATGAAAGAGAGAGGTCCTTTCTGGCCAGTCCATTCCAAGGGCCCTCTGGCCTGCCCCAGGACCCACCCAGCTCCTCCACCTCCCATGGTGGATGCTCATCAGAGCAGGGCACTGAGGCCCCGGCAGAGGTCACGTCCAGCATCACACAGCATCTTAGAGATGCCTCTTGAATCCCCCAGCTGGAAGGAGTCTCAAAGGATGCTGTTTAAACAGCAGCGAGGAATAGTAACTCAGCCCTTTACTTTTGGTGGGGGTTTTTGGCCGCGCCCACAGCATGTGGAAGTTCCCTGGGCCGGGGATCAAACCCACACCATAGCAGAGACCCGAGCCACTGCAGGGACAATGCCAGATCCCTAAGCTACTGCACCACAAGAGACCTCCATCTCACCTGTACTCTTGTGGCAGCTTCCAACCTGGAGGCTCAGATCTGCCCTCCACCCAGGAACCATCATGTTCTTCTTTAAGTTCAGATCCAACTTCCCTTCCCAACAACTGCCCCACTCCCCACCCCAGCTCCCCCTGTACTGCCCTTATCGTGTTTATAAAGGAGCATCACTTTTAAGAACCCACACTATCTGAGTTCAGATCCTGGTTCTGCCACTTACTAGCTATGTGGCTTTGGGCAAGTCATCTGTGGGTCCATCACCTAGTCTGTAAAGGGGGAATAATAAGAGCATCCCCCTCCTAGGACTGTTGTAAGGATGAAATGAATCAAAACATGCAAAACAACGAAAACAGTGCCTGCATCTGAAAAACACTAGGTAAGCATGCGGTTTTTTTGTTTGTTTTTGTTTTTTTGTTTTTTTGCTTTGTAGGGCCGCACCCAAGGCACATGGAAATTCCCAGGCTGGGGATCTATTTAGAGCTACAGCTGCCGGTCTATGCCACAGCCACATCGACACCAGATCTGAGCCACGTCTGCGACCTACACCACAGCTCACGGCAACGCTGGATCCTTAACCCACTGAGCGAGGCCAAGGATCGAGCCTACAACCTCATGGTTCCTAGTCAGATTGTTTCTGCTGCACCACAACGGGAACTCCCAGCTTGCATTGTTTTTTACAACAGTTTTTTGCAACTATTTGATTTGTGTCTTTTCTACTTCGTGAAATTATGAATTCTATGAAGAGGGGCTGAGACTGGGGTGGCTGTTCGGGTGTCTCTTTGCCCACTGCTTGCATCCCACTCTGCCTGCCGCCTTTGTTCTGCTTTCCCCTGTCCTGGCTGGGTGTCAGCCCCAGACGGAGGAGGAGGGCATGCCCTCGGCAGGAAGTGCTGTCAGCAGCAGCGTTCTTTCCAGGCCTGATGAAAATGACAGGCGGCAGCCAGAGAGGACCGCTCCCTACGGAGGGCTGGGTAGAGACTGTACCCTCCGGAGCCCCAAATTCCCTGTGGAGCCCCCCCATGGGGCCAAGCTCCCTTTGTCCAGAAGGTCAGGAGCAGCTGGCCAGCTGTGGGGGAGTTCCGCTGCCCCAATGCAGCCAGAGACCCAGATGTGCATGTTTGCACAGCCGAGCCCAGGCTCTGAGGGAGCCTTGTTGAGCATCATGAAAGGGGGCCTGTGAGGAGGCAGACAGCCTCCACACCCCAGCCTGCCCGCCTCCAAGACAGCAACCAAGAATGCAGCCCACAGGAAGCCCGTCCTACCAGGCCTGCCAAGTGCTCTTCTCCCGCCTGAGCAGTCAGGGCCACTGGCACAAGCAGGTTCTACTTGCCAACTGTAGGCTAGATGTCCGGGTTCTGATTCTTTCCCCTCTGTAAGACGGGGAGAGGCTCCGACCTCTCCCTCCACTTGAGGAGAAATTGGGGGGGGGCATGGGAGGTTTGCAGCCTTATGGGCAGAGTAGAGAAACCAGAAAGAGTTTTCACCTCTGTGAACCTCAGTTTTCCCATCTGTAAATGGGGATGACACCTACTGCCTCCCGGGGTTGTCCGAGGCACGCAATGCCATAATGGGAAGGAAGGACCAAGCAGGTGCTGACACACAGTAGGTACTCAATAGCTCTGCATTCTCAGAGTTCCCCATCGTGGCTCAGCAGTAACGAACCCAACGAGTATCCATGAGGATTTGGGTTTGATCCCTGGCCTTGTTCTGTGGGTTAAGGATCTAGCATTGCCGTGAGCTGTGGTCTAGTTCTTAGAGGCAGCTCGGACCCAGCATTGCTGTGGCTGTGGCGCAGGCCAGCAGTTACAGCTCCAATTCAACCCCTAGCCTGGGAACTTCCATATGCCGCAGGTGCAGTCCTAAAAAGACCAAAAAAAAAAAAAAAGCCCTGCGTTCTCTTTCTCCTTCTTTGTTCACCAGGCTCCAAAGCAGGGGCTCTGAGGTTGCCTGCCTTGAGGCTGGGGGCTTCCTTCTCGCCCTGGCCCAGAAAAAAAGCTGCTGCCTGAGGCCCTCACACCAGGCATGGTGCCACACAGCTGGGCAGCCTCTACGCCAGGCAAGTGACTCCATGCCCAGGTAGAAGAGTCTCTGCTCCCCTCCCCCCAGTCCCTGGGCACAGCTGGTCTCCTGCCATAGCTGGTGGCTGTGTACAGTGGGTCTTAGAAGTCCAGCTCTGGGCAGGGCTCATCCCTGGGCTCAGCCAGTTTGCTTGGCAGAGCTGTTCTGAATATAGTTGGCCGCCAGGCAGTGCTAGTCTCTGGACACAGCCGACTCCTGGAAACAGACTCTGGGCAGTCAAGCCACAGGCAGCCAGCATCTAACATAATCAGCCCCCAGGCAGGGTAGCCCCTGGGTTCTCTCAGCCCTCGGGCAGTCACAGTAGGCAAAGTCCGTCCTTGGGCACAGATGACTCCTGGACACAAGGGGTCCTCAAAGGTCTCTGAGAACAATCATTCTGGGGCTTAATCAGGCCTCAGGCACTGAGGGTCCCTGGGCATGGTCACTGCATGGGCACGACGGGTCCCTGGACAGAGCTGGTTCCTGGGTATCGTCAGGCGACTGCTGTCCCCAGGTAGGGTCAGCAGCCAGGCGCTGCACTCGGTCCCTGGGCCCATCTGTCCATCTTTGACCTTAGCACAAAGCAGACCCCAACACAGTCCTCTGAGATCCCCACACCCTGATTAACACGTGTAGATCCATCACCCTCCTCCCTGGCAGCCCCAATCCCTCCTCAGAGGACCCGGAGAACCGGGACCCACAGAGAAACTTGAATATATCCTTTGGGGTCCCCAGAGCCCAGCACGGTCTGCTTCAGGGCAGGTGGGTGAGGGGAGATAGCTAGGCCTGGAGAATGAGGGAAGTGGTTCTCCAGAGCAGAGTTTGCCTTCCATGCTGGGGAGAGGGTACAAAACACGGTAAAAACAACCCAGCCAGGTGACAGGAGCCCCCGCCCCACCCCGTACCCTGTGCCGCACGCCCCCACCCCCATATACAGAACAGATCACAGGTCTGCGGAAGGAGCACGCTGGCCTGCTACCGAATCTCCACATGACAGTGGGTAAGACTGCTCGCCAAGTTTCTTCTATTTCTAAGGATATAAATTCCCAACCAGGTGGCCGTCCCTATTCTCTTACCAAAATACTCACAGTCCCAGGCATGGCTCTAACAGGGAAGGGGGAAGCGGCCAGTCCTGGGAGGACCGTCAGCTCCAGGACATGGCTGGTGCTAGATTCCTGACTCTTCTCAGGTCTGAGCAATCCCGCAGCTCATCACCACCCGGTCCAGCAGGGCACAGAGCAGCGAGCCCCCGGGCGGGGGTCCAGCCTGCACGGAGGCCCCATTCCTCAGGCCCTTTTGGTGCTCGTTCCTTTTGGCCTGCCTTATTCTCTAAAGGGGGCACGGTTTCTGCAGGATGGTAATGCAATGTGGCATTCCATTAGCCGGCACTTGCCCAGCCCACCCCCCGCCCACCTTCCTCCCCCAGACCCCATGCACATCAATGTTTAATTGAATTGCCAGTGTAGTAGTGCAAGTCCCATCTGTTTCAGGGTCTGGGGATGAAGGGAGCAAAGCCTGCCAGTCACCCATGACGGGGAGCACCACCCATACAGGAGCTCTGCCAATCCAGACAAGCCCCAATGCCCAGGCACGACTCTAGATCGGCACACTTGGATCCCCGAGGTTTGCACATTTAAAAAGATATTGAAGGAGGAGTTCCTGCTGTGGCACAGTAGAAACGAATCCAATTAGTATCCACAAGGATGTGGGTTCCATCCCTCGCCTTGCTCAGTGGGTTAAGGATCCGGCGTGGCCGTGAGCTGTCGTGTAGGTCAAAGATGAGTCTTGGATCCCTCATTGCTGTGACTGTGGCATAGGCCAGGCAGCTGCACCTCCCATTCACCCACTAGCCTGAGAACTTCCATATGCTGCAGGTTCGGCCCTAAAAAGTTAACTAAATTAATTAATTAAATGAAATAAAAAGAAATCAAAGGAAAAGTCTACTTGTAGGACAGAAAAGAGCAGGGGGAGAGCACATAGCAAGGGGAGTCCACAGGGACCAAGTGAGAAGGGACATGGAAGAGGGGTACTCTGGCAGACCTGACCGGGGCAGGGCTCGCCAGCTGATGTCTTCCAGCTGTGGGTCCCCAAGGGTCCGAGAGCTGGCCCTTCAAGGTTAATAATTTACTTACACTTACACTTACTTACACTTTCTCTCTCACTATCCCCACCAAAGCCATCCAACCAGGGAGGCCCAGAGAAGAGTGTCCACAGGGAGTCAGAACTCTAAGACTGAAAGGGAAGTCAGCCTAAAGAGAAAGACAGACTTAAACTAGGTCAGTCCAGTTCAGGCTGGCCCCAACCGGCCACAACCAGATCTAACTGATTCAAGCTGGCTCGACTCACACCAGACCTGCTGGGGCCAGCTCAGGATGTGTGGAGCTGGCCAAGACTGGAGGAAGCTGAAGCAAACTGGTTGTGACCAGCTCAAAGCACCTGGAGCCATCAGAAGGCCTGCAATTCCACACCTTTTCCTCTGTGTTGGCCTTTGCTGGGTAGCTCTTTATTTATTCCTTCCTCTTAAGACTTTCTGGATCCTTTTGTTTTCAGTATGTTTTTGCAAACAATTTTTTTTTTTTTTTTTTTTTTTAGGACGCACCTGTGGCATATGGAAGTTCCCAGGCTAGGGGTCCAATCGGAGCTGCAGCTGCTGGCCACAGCCACAGCCACAGCAACACCAGATCTGAACCGAGCCTGCAACCTTCACCACAGCTCAGGGCAACACAACAAGCCAGGCCAGGGATCAAACCTGCATCCTCATGGATGCTAGTCAGATGCCTAAGCTGCTGAGGCACAATAGGAATTCCCTTAGCAATCATTATGGTAATGACTAACACTTCAGTCAATGCTAACTCTGGGGTAAGGGTTTTATGTATATCAATATAATGAATCTCATGACAACCCTAAGAGGTGGGCGCTGTTACTGTACCCACTTTCAAGAGAGGAAACTGGGAGTTCCCATCGTGGCTCCGTGGCTAACAAATCTGACTAGGAACCATGAGGTTGCGGGTTAGATCCCTGGCCTTGCTCAGTGGGTTAAGGATCCGGCATTGCCGTGAGCTATGGTGTAGGTTGCAGACACGGCTAGGACAGCAGCTACAGCTCCGATTGGACCCCTAGCCTGGGAACCTCCATATACCATGGGAGTGGCCCTAGAAAAGACAAAAAGACCAAAAAAAAGAGAGAGAGAGAGAGGAAACTGAGGCTCAGAACATATTAAAGTGCCTGGCGATGTTGCAATATTTTAGGAAGGAAAGGGAATTGTACCTTTGTCAAGGGGGAGGGCAGTGAGCAGAGGACAAGTCTTGGGAGGCAGGTGGTGATTAAAAAGAAGGTGAGCATTGAAGTCAAGCAAACCTGGACTCAAGTCCCCAGCTCCAATACTTTCTAGGCTTCTGTTTCCTCATCTGTCAAATGGGAAGAACAACCCTTATCCCATGAACTGTGAGGACTCAGGCCAAACATATCTGTTGAGTGAAAACCAGTGAGGGGGAGTTCGTCATGGCGCAGCAGAAACGAATCCAACTAGGAACCATGAAGTTGCAGGTTCGATCCCTGGCCTCGCTCAGTGGGTTAAGGATCCGGCATTGCCATGAGCTGTGGTGTAGTTTATAGACATGGCCCAGATCCCCGTGTCGCTATGACTGTCGTGTAGGCTGGCAGCAACAGCTCCAATTGGACCCCTAGCCCGGGAACTTCCATATGCCACATGTGCAGCCTAAAAAGCAACAAAAGAAAAAAAAGAAAACCAGTGAGGGAAGAGGAGAGATGCCTGGGAGTGTGAGCATCCTTGGAGGGATGCTACTATATGGCTGGGTCTAGGATGTCTGAACCCTGAACCTAGGAGGGTCTCCTTGATCCTGCATCTGTGAAATCTTCTACCTGTGACCACCTTGGGCTGAGCCCCTTCCTAGATGAACCTCCTCGCTGCTCCCTACCTGGTTGGATGGCAAAAAAAAAAAAAAAAAAAACCTGACCCCACTTATGATGATAATGATGATGATGATGGCATGTGGCATTTATTTATAATACAATGTGTCAGGTACTGTTTATAAAATATATTATTACGTTCTCTAATTCTGACAAAAATCCACAGAGGATAAGTAACCAACCAGCTGGTCAGCGAGGGAGCTAGAGATTTGAGTCCACATTACTCATTCCAAAAGAGATATTTTCTGGGAGTTCCTGTGGTGGCTCAGTGGAAACAAATCTGACTAGCATCCATGAGGATGCAAGTTCAAATCCTGGCCTTGCTCAGTGGGATAAGAATCCAGCGTTGCCGAGAGCTGTGGTGGTGTAGGTCACAGACACAGCTCAGATCCTGTGTTGCTGTGGCTGTGGTGTGGGCCAGCAGCTGCAGTTCCAATTCACCCTCTAGCCTGGGAACTTCCATATGCTGTGGGTGCAGCCCTAAAAGACAAAAAGGGGGGGGGATATTTTCTGCCTCCATCTTTTTTAGCCATCGCATGCAGAAATTCCCAGGCCAGGGGTTGAACCCGTGCCCCGGCAGTGACGTGAGCCACAGCAGTGACAACACCAGATCCTTATCCTACTGCACTACCAGGGAACTCCTCTGCCTTCATCTAGATGGACCCAGAAATTCCTTTTCTTACTCCCTTCTTTCTGCAAAGATGAATGCGCTCTGTGCAGCAGACTAGGTCCTGGGGGAAATACAAAGAATGAAACATGCTCAGTAACCTCAAGGAGCTCCAAGTTAATAAATAAGAATCTCTGCAAGGTCTGGTTGAGGAGGCGAGGGCTTCACATGACATAGGTGATGGGATAGGCTTGGAGCTCGGTGTGAGTAAACAGCCTGACGAGCCTGTTAGTCGGGTTTGCTAGGCTGCGCTACAGTAACAGGAACCACTACAGCAGAAATGTCAGTGACTTACTTAACACATGCAAGTTTATTTCTGCTCATGCAAAGTCCACTGTGGGTCCGGCAAGTCTTCTTGTTGGCTCCCCTTCCAGGGGTGACTCAGGGATCCAGGCTTCTTGTGTCCTATAGCAATGCCATCTGGAACACTCGGCTTCCAAGCCACCATGGCCAGGAAAAAGAACTGAAATGTCACTCACTGGCTCTTAAATGTTTCATTCCAGAGTGTCACACATAACTTCAGCTCCAGGTGGACACAGGAAAGTTGGAAAATATGGGCAGCACATGAATTCGATAAGAAGTCAAAGTTTTTGCCATAGAATTAAGTTATTCATCCAGTTTGGATCATATCATTAAAGGTCTACTACCAGCCTGATGAAGCTGGTGGTTCTATTCAGCAATATCACTCTCAAACATAATCACTCTCAAACACTCTCAAAATACATCTGGGCATTGTATTTTCAGAGCTTCCCGGACACATGAGGTTCCCAGCAAAAGAGGAGACCAAGTTGAAAGGGGGCTTGGGAGTTCCCCTCGTGGCGCAGTGGTTAATGAATCCGACTAGGAACCATGAGGTTACAGGTTTGATCCCTGGCCTTGCTCAGTGGGTTAAGGATCCAGTGTTGCCGTGAGCTGTGGTGTAGGTTGCAGACACGGCTCGGATCCCGGGTTGCTGTGGCTCTGGGGTAGGCCGGAGGCTACAGCTCCGATTTGACCCCTAGCCTGGGAACCTCCATGTGCCACGGGAGAGGCCCAAGAAATAGCAAAAAGACAAAAAAAAAGAAAGAAAAAGAAAAGGGGACTTGAGAGGTAGTCTGGGAGGAAGAGTTGAAAAGATGCTTGTCCTAGAAGAGGATAGGCCTCAGGTCCTCTAATTTCAGATTCTTAGAGGGCTGTCATGGGACAAAAAGAATGAAACTACTCTGTGGGAGAGTTCCCATTGTGGCTCAGTGGTAATGAACCTGACTAGTATCCTTGAGGACGTGGGTTCAATCCCTGGCCTTACTCAGTGGGTTGAGGATCTGGCATTGCTATGGCTGAGGTGTAGGCTGGCAGCCACAGCTCTGATTCAACCCCTAGCCTGGGAACCTCCATATGCTGCAGGTATGGCCTTAAAAAGCAAAAAACAAAACAAAACCCACTACTCTGTGGGGCTCTATCGCGCAGAGCCCAAACCAGTGGCAGTAACATAGACAATTTCAAAGGGGACCGTCAGAGCGGAGCACTTTTGAAAATACTGTCCCGGGAGAAAGTGAATTCCCTGTGTAGGAATATGCATGCAAAGTCCCGAAAGCCATCTGGTTTGGATGCTGAGGAAGAATTCAGGTCTCTGAAGGAGTTGAAATAGACACACAGCTGGTTATGTCCTTACAGGGAGAGTTCAGACAGCAGGAGTGGGGAACATAGATCATTCAGACTCTAAACTTGGTAGCATGAGACATCCAATGATACCAGCCCTCGAAGCCCCTATTCTAAGTCAGGTTAGGGTAGGCTTTGCTACAGTAACAGAAACAACAACAAATATGCAAAGGCTCCACGGTTTCAGAAATACAAGTGTATTTCTCTGGGGCAGGGTGGACCGTCCAGACCTGTCCTCCCTGGGCTCCTTCTCCCCGCTGCTCATCCAGTAAGAAGCTCTGCTGTTTGGGCGCCTCCCACTCTCAGGGACACTTATGAAGGACACCCAACGTGAAAACAAATAAAAGGAAATCACCCCATCAGAGCTATAAGTAATAATCAATAATTCAAAGCCTTGATAAAGTCTTGCTGGAGAGCGCTTCAGAGAGAAGGCACGGGCTGAGTTTCATGGTTAATTCAATGTCAATTAGCTGATTGCTAACTTCCCTCCAGCGAAATCGCATGCAGTGCAGGGGAGAGAAATCAAACGTGCTCTCGCTTTAACAAGCCTGGTGTTTCAATCATTCATCTCTGGCCGCAGGCTCAGAACCAATGCCAACAGACGTTCCTTCACAGCTTTATCAACCATTTCTGCATGTCACTGTTTTCTCAGCTGCCCTTAATGGTCCCCAGGACCATCTCTGGGAATCAGAGCTACTTGAAATCCAAAGTAAGGAGCGCAGCTTTCTGCTTCCTGGAAGGTGTGGGACCCATAGCTCTGGAAACTGTTTCCCCGTGATGGTCTCTTCCTTTACAGGGTACTGTCATCAGTCAATGTGACAAATCATGAAAAGTGAACAGCAGAGAGACTGGTGCATAGTAGGTGCTCAATGTGAGTAGTTTACCCTGCCCTCACAAATCCTTAGATGGCTACCTTGCTCCCTTCCAAGGTCCTGTAGAGGCTATGCCTCCTTCAGCACCATGGCCAGAGTCTCTGCCCAGAGGCTGAAGATGGGAGGAGAGGAGCGTGGTAAAGAGATGCTACAGGGCTCAGAGTTGGGAGATAAGTGGGGAAATCAGCATGAAGGAATCCCGGGACCAATGGAGCCCACTGCTTCCCTTTTGCATATGAGGAAACAGGTCAGAGAGGGCAAAGGACTTGCCCAGAATCACAAGGATGCTGGGTCTCCAAGCTCATCATCTCCACATCTCATGCTCCACAGAAGGAAAGGTCGGGATTCTGAGTCCCCTTTTCCTTCCCAGGAACCCCCAGGGTACGAGATACAAGAGGTGAGTCACTGATGCACAGGGAGACCCAGGAAGGGGCTGTCTGGAGGAATAAACAGCAGGAGCCCTGGACTTTCCCTGGGGGTTCAGCCCCAGTCCAGAACCCCTGAAAAGTGTCCTCTGCCTATCTCTCCTCTCCACAGTCCTGAGCTGGGGCTTTAATTGACCATTCACCTGCCTAGCACTGTGCACAGCACTAGGAGAGTAGGGAGAGCCTCCTGAAACACATCCAACACCTCCTCTTGGCAGGCAGACATGGATCTCTCACAAGTGTGCAGCATGCTGTCATGGTTAATTTTCTGGGTCAACTTGACCAGGCTAAGGGGTGCCCAGATAGTTGGGACAATATTGTTTCCAGCTATGTCTCTGAGGGCACGGGCATGTCCAGAAGAGATTAGCATTTGAATCAGTGCACAGCGTAAAGAGGTTCCCCCTTATCCATGCGGGTGGGCTTCACCCAATCCACTGAGGACCTGAATAGAACAAAAGATGGAGCAAGGATGAATGTTCTCCCTACTTGAGCTGAGATACCCATCTTCTCCTGCCCCCAAACATCAATGCTTTTGCTTCTCAGCCCTTCAGACTACGCCAGTGGCTCCCCTGGTCCTCAGGCCTCCAGGTTTGAACTAGACCTACATCGCTGGTTTTCCTGGGCCTCCAGCTTGCAGGAGATGGCAAATCATGGGACTTCCCAGCCTCCATAATCATCTGAGCCAATCCCTCATAATAATCTCTTTATACACACACACACACACACACACACACACACACACATCCATTTGTTTTTGTTTTTGTTTTTGCTTTTTTTTTTCTTTTTTTCTTTTTTAGGGCTGCACCCGCAGCATAGGGAAGTTCCCAGGCTAGGGGTCAAATCAGAGCTGCGGCCGCCAGCCTACACCACAGCCACAGCTACTTGGGATCCAAGCCATATCTATAACCTAGGCCACAGCTTGAGACTACACCAGATCCTTAACCCACTGAACGAGGCCAGGGATCAAACCCACATCCTCATGGGTATCAGCAGGGTTCGTTACTGCTGAGCCACAATAGAACTCCTGTATATATCCTAGTGTTCTCTTTCTCTGGAGAACCCTGACCGATAGGCATAGCTCTACCTTGTGGACTGTGTTCAGCTATGCAATGACCACAGCTATTTTGTCCTGTGCAAGAAGGAGGATGTTCCTTCCATGGCCCACTGGTCTTCCAGATCCCATTTCCTTCCCCTGGGAGTTGAGAAAGGCCACTCTCTGAAGACGGAAGCTATGCCAAGTGAGCTGACTTGAGGCTCCTCCTCACTAGGGATCAAACCCAAGCCACAGCAATGACAACACTGAATCCTTAACCACTAGGCTACCAGGGAACTCCTAGGGTGTTTTGTTTTTGTTTTTGTTTTCTTTTTCGGCTGTACCTCGGGGTATTTAAGTTCCTGGGCCAGGGGTCAAATCTGAGCTGCAACTGTCAACCTATGCACAACTGCAGCAACACCAGATCCTTAACCCACTGCACCACAGTGGGAGCTCGTAGGGTGTTTGTTTGTTTTTTGTCCTTTTGCCATTTCTTGGGCTACTCCTGCAGCATATGGAGGTTCCCAGGCAAGGGGTCCAATTGGAGCTGTAGCCGCCGGCCTACGCCAGAGCTACAGCAACACAGGATCCGAGCCGCGTCTGCAACCTCCACCACAGCTCACGGCATCGCCGGATCCTTAACCCACTGAGCAAGGCCAGGGATGGAACCCGCACCTCATGGTTCCTAGTAGGATTCATTAACCACTGAGCCACGACGGGAACTCCCTCAGGGTGTTTGTTTTTGAAAGAAGAGAGACAAACTACAATTTCTGGTCTCTGTTAGACAGTGAAAACGTACAGTCGTAGACACATAGGTTTGAATCTCAGCTCCACCGAGTCCTAGCCATGAGATACTGAAAAAGCTATTTAACCTCTCAGAGCCCCAGGTTCTTCATTTATAAAATGAGCATAATGACGGTACTGAACTTATACGTAGTCGAGAGGATTAAAGGAGACAACTCATGCAAGGGCTTCACACGGTGCCCAGTACAGAATAAGTGTTTCCTCAATAGCAGTGATCTTCCTTAAGTCAAAGTTTCTTTTGGAAAAATTCCAAGCCTCGAGGGCATCCCAGAGGTCTGTCCGCAAGAATTAATATGAAAGTACTCCAGGGCATCCGGGGCCTCTCAGGCCTCTGGGCCCAGACAGCTTGAGGCTCCGTCTGAGGGCCCATTCAGGGGTTAGCACTGGGCCCTGCTCAGGGCCAGTCTGGGCCTGGGCTGAGGCTCACTCTGAGGTCAGACTTCAGGCTAATCAAAGCTCTACCACTGATTCATATCACAGCCTTGTGAAAGTCCCTTCCCCAGAAGCCTCAGTTTCCTCACCCATAAAATGGAACAATGATCCCAGCATTGGTTGGGGGGGGGGGCGGAACGACCAGTGTTGGGGGAGACAAGCCTCAAATTGTGTGAAGGCTGGCATATGCCTCAGAGATCAGCATCACTCTCTGATGTGACTTAAGTGAGCTGCATTCCTCTGGACCTCAGGCCCGCTGGGTGGGAGGTTTCTCACTACATCCATGGCAGATGCCAGTCCCCAGGATCAGAGCAGCGAGGCAGGGGGCGGGGTGCAGGGCAGAGGACCCCAGTCTCTGCTGCTCTCCCCAGGAGCCAGGAACAGAAGGCATGAGATTCACCGCACACACTGGCATCTCTGCACCCTGCCAGCTTCACTGCCCAGTTTATTCGAGAAGACGCAGATGAGGCAGATTTGGGTTCAGCACACACTGCCCCCCCACCCCCGGACAAACAGACTGAGCCCTTTCTCGCTCCCTCGCTCACACACTCTCCCCCTGGCTTGGTTTCCCTTTGTCTGTCTCTCCTTGACGGCCTGCCCCTCGGCCTCTCTTTCTTCTTGTGTTTTTATTCTCCCACTGATCCCCTGCTCTGTGGCCCAGGAGGCTGACCCCAGAGGACTGCATGGCCGAGGTGTCCCTGGTTGGTTTCAGCTGGTGGGAGGCACGGGGAGAGACTGCAGGGAGGGAGGAAGGTCAAGGGTTTCTTCCCCACTGCCTCTCTCCAGGGCAACATGTTCGCAGCGGCTGTGTTTCTCCGTGGCCGTAGCATACACTCAGGTATCAGGTCCTCCGCGGTGCCAGCCCTCCCTGTGTGCAGCAGTGCCACCACCTCTTCCCCTCACCTCCTCCCCTTACCTTTGGACTGCTGCCAGCCTCTGGGGCCTCACCAGCCCCTGGTGCTTCCTGTTTAGGTGTTTAGGAAGCACCAGGGGCTGGTGAGGCCCCAGAGGCTGGCAGCAGTCCGTGCAAGCAGCTTGTCCATTACAGTCTGTGTGTAAAGCATTTGATGTGAATTCGTGTCCCGCCAGGATGCTAACCAAACACTCTTCAATGTACCCAACCAAAGAGGATGCTCTTTGGCTTCCCCAATATCTCTCGCCTTCTCTCAAGTGCAACTTCTCCTGAACTCAGGGCAGGAAACATTGAGATTGCTTCTGTCGTTTCCCTTGGTGGAGACCACCCCACAGTGCTAGGGATGGGGTAGGGGACTTCTGCTGTTACACACTCACACACACACACAGAACCAAGAACCCCTCTCGCCCTCCTCGGAAGAACCAGGGATAGCTTGGAACTCAGCATCCAGAACCCAGAAGAGCTGGGTTATTAAAGCACCATTGGCCACAAACCAGCCAAAGCATTTGAGAACCTCCATGTCCTCCTATATAACAAAGACACACGTCTTCCCAAGCTGTCAGGGGATCTGCTGGGCTGAGGGACGTGGATGGTCTGTAAACGATAAGCATGACATAGGTGTGAGAAATTATTACTGAGTTCCTGCAAGAGTCCCCAGGACTCCTGCCCCCTCCAAGCAACAAAGCAGGTGGGGGAAAGGATGGCAGGCCCACAGGACAGCCAACATCTGGTCCCCATGGCTGCTCCCTGCCCCACAAGCAAGCAAGAGCCACTGCATTCCCAACAACGTCAATATCCCAAGTGATACTGAAATTGAGGCTGGAGCTGGAAGTGGGCTGAAATTGGGAATGAGGCTGTGACTGGAATTCAGGCTGGGGTTAGATTTAGGATGGGGGTTGAGGCTGGGGTTGGTCGCAAAGTTGGGGTTGAGGTCTGGTTTTGAGGCTGAGGTCAGGGTTGGATCTATGTTTAAGTCAAGGCTGAGACTGAAGCTGATTTTGAGGTCAAAGTAGGGATGAGGGCATTCCCATCTTGGCTCAGCGGTTAGCAAACCCAACTAGCATCCATGAGGATATGGGTTGATCCCCGGCCTCGCTCGGTGGGTTAAGGACCCATCGTTGCCATGAGCTGTGGTGTAGGTCACAGACGCTTGGATCCTGAGTTGCTATGGCTGTGGCGTAGGCCAGAGGCTACAGCTCCAATTGGACCCCTAGCCTGGGAATCTCCATATGCCGTGGTTGCGGCCCTAAAAAGACAAAAAAAAAAAACAAAAACAAAACAAAAAAGTAGAGATGAGGTTAAGACTTAGGTTGAGGCTACAGTGGGTTGGGGGTGAGGCTGAGGTTGAACTGGGGAGTGGGTTGAGGTTGGGGCTGAGACGGGCATTGGAGATGCATTAAGGGTCAAGGCTGGGGTTAGAGTCTGAGTTGGGTCTGGGACTGAAGGCTGAAGTCGGCAGGGGTCAAAGCTGGGTCTGCCCTGTGCTGGTGTTTGAAGCTCCAGAATCTTCCCTGCCTGTGCAGACCTCCACTGGGCTTTGTAATCTAACCGACCTGTCCAGTGGAGTTGCTGACATGGTAACATCTCGTTTGGCTCTCTATCATTCATTTATTATTCATTCATCCATTGAGTAAAAAATGCACTGCTCACCTACTATGGGCTGAATACAGATGCTGAAAATATACTGTAAGCCAAGCAGATGGGGCTGCTACCTCCATGGAGCTTATGTTTTAAAAGGGAAGAAAGACACAGAGTTCCCATCATGGCGCAGCAGAAACGAATCTGACTAGTATCCATGAGGACACAGGTTCGATCCCTGGTCCCTCTCAGTGGGTTAAGGATCTGGCATTGCCACAAGCTGTGGCGTAGGTCACAAATGCAACTCAGATCCAGCATTGCTTCAGCTCTGGTGTAGGCCAGCCTTTATAGCTCCAATTTGACCCCTAGCCTGGGAAATTCCATATGCTGCAAGTGCATCCCTAAAAAGACAAAAATTTTTAAATTCTACAAAAAGAGAAAGAAAAGAGAGGAAAGACAATAACCCAACAACCACAGGAATGAAAGCCTAATTCCAGGAGTGCAAAGGACAGTGAATAGAAGGCCCAGGGAGCCACATGAGAGCACAGCAGATGAAGGGTCATGGAAGGCCACTGGATGTGACAAAAGCTCCCAAATTGGTTCAGAGTACATGTGGGGGAATTAGATGACAGAGGGACTGACTCAAGCTGGTAACAAAGGAATGCTTCCTGCAAGTGGTGGCCTTGTGCTAAGTTCTCCGTGGTCTCCTCCGTCCATGAAGTGGGGAAGCAGTGGGTGCAATGGATTTGGAGTCAGATAAACCAAAGCTCAAACCAGACTATCAAGGCACAAACCAGCTGAGCTGTGTAGCTTCAGGCAAGTAACTTTCCCTCTCTGAGCCTCTGCACAATTCTTTACGATGGAGATAGTAATACCTACTCTGCCGGGCTCATGTGGAGATTCAGGATGATGTGTGCAAGCATCCTGGCACACATGAAGTGCTCCTCTAGCTTTTCCAGGGCAAAGGGAAGAGCAGGAACTTGCCACAAGCAGCCAACACCCCACAGGCGCCCACTCGGGGTCCAGATCTTCAAGCTCGAGCTGTCACCCCTGCGGGCCCAGGCATGATTTCTCCCTGGAGTTCACACTCCCCAGAGTTGCAGGCATGATTTACACAGCCATCAGGACAACTCCAAATTGGACTAAAACCTAATGACTGGAAGTGAGACGAGTAATGAAATTCTCCGTGGAAAATTTACAGGGGAGATTTATTAGGTGGGTTTTATTTACGATGCTGAGCACTTAGGGCTCTGGAGTAGGGTGTGGCATTGAACAAATGAGTCCAGTCTGCACACCCCCAACCCAGACATCACCTGCCCTGGCACTACCTCCATGCAGCTGTGCTAGACTCCAGGTAGGTAGGAGACCCCTGCGGCATGCCCCTGAGCCTGCTGAACTCACAACCCCGCCTCCCGCCAGGCTCTGCCTTCCTTCACCACCTGGCCCCTGTATCTCCAGCCTCTCCAGACCTGTACCTCTGCATCTCTCACTGTCTTTGGGAAGACAGCTGTATCACTCCTGGGCAGGCAGTGCCTGGAGGCTGGACCTCAGGAACACAGACAGGCAGAGCTGGAAAGCAGGAGCACCAAGAATGGCCAGTCCAGTGCTTAGCGTCAATGAACCTGGCCCCGGAAGAAGTGTTCTCTGAGGCAGAAAGGGCAGCAGAAACCCAAGGAGGAGGAGTTCCCTCTGTGGCACAACGGGATCAGTAGCATCTCTAGAGCGCTGGGATACAGGTTCAATCCCCAGCCCAACAAAGTGGATTAAGGATCCAGTGTTATTGTAACTGAGGCTCGAATCTGATCCCTGGCCCAGGAACACCATATGCCACGGGGCAGCCAAAAAAGAAGGAAAGAAACCCGAGAAGGAGGATGGCTCCACCCCAGAGCAGCAGTACCCTCCGGACAGGACCTTCTAGCAGTCAGAGCAGGGGAGCTGCTGCTAAAACTAGAGGGGAAATTGAGGCAATTCTGTGCTGCACCAGAGGCTGCAACGGGCTAAGGACCCAGGCATGGGCTGCAAGACTGTTTTGTTTTTTGTTTTTTTGTGGGTTTTTTTTGTCTTTTCTAGGGCCGCATCCGAAGCATATGGAGGTTCACAGGCTAGGGGTCAAATCGGAGCTGTAGCTGCCGGCCTATGCCACAGCAACACGAGATCCAAGCTGCGACTGTGACCCACACCATGGCTCATGGCAACACTGGATCCTTAACCCACTGAGCAAGGCCAGGGATCGAACCTGCAACCTCGTAGTTGCTAGTCGGATTCATTAACCACTGAGCCATGACAGGAACTCCCTGCAAGACTGTTTTTAGCTATAGAGAGTGGAGCCCTCTCCTGCCCTGTCCCCTCAGAGCTGTCCCTCTCCCGGGGAAGAGGGACCCGCTGCTGCTGCTCTCTCTCTGCCTCCTCCCTATCACTCTCACCAGCTCCTTCCTTCCTCTACCCACATCTCTTGCCTCCAATAACTCTTTGACCTATTTTTCCCTTCAATCACCTCACTCCAAGCACAGTGGGCTCCTTATTGCTCAAACATGCCCAGCAAGTTCCTGCCTCAGGACCTTTGCACTGCCTAGAATGTCTCCTCCCCTCTCTTCTTCCCACCCCCCGTGAATAGCCTGGCTTGCTCCCTCATTTCTTTAAAGGCCCCCTTCTCTGAGAAGCTGGACAGATCCCTGACCCACCAAAATGTCAAGCTCTCCCTGAACACTCCCTATCCCCCTCCTCCGATTTTTTTTCTCCTTTGCACACATCACAAAATATTATATTTTACTTCCTTATCTTGTTTATTATATGTCTCCCCCACTAGAACATAAGCCCAAGAGAACAAAGTTTGGTTTTGGGGTTTTTTTTTTTCTGTTTTGTTTTCCATTGTGATCCACAGCTCCCAGTGTAGAGCTTGGCAGATGGAAGACACTAGAACAAACTCTCTGGGTGATTGAGCCTGGTCTCTAATAACCACACCACCCTTTATGGAGCAGCATACACAGAAGTATGTACCACGTGCCAGGCACCAAGCCAAAGGCTCCCGGGACCACCTCTACCAGGGGTGCAATCAGCAAGTGCCCTCAGCATGTATTCCTCCACCAGGTACAGAGGCAGCAGATGAATCAGACCCAAGCACTGCACTCCAGTAGCTCCCAGTCTCAGAGGCAGGAGAGACCCAGACTCAGAAAGAGCCATTTCATGTGTTCAATGCACAGGCCCTGGGAGACGGATGGAAAAGAAGACAGCCAGGGAAGACTGCAGTTTCAGGGCAGCCAGAGAGACTCCTGCAAGAGACATCCTGCAAGTGGCCCTTGCAGCCACACGAAGGTGATATAGGAGCTGGCACAGACCACGGGGCCAGCTGTGGGTCCCAGCTCTGCCAGATGTTCCTCCACCTCTCTGTAAAACGGAAATAACACAACGTATAGTCTCAATTTTTTTAAAAGTACCACCAAAATTGGAGTTCCCGTCGTGGCGCAGTGGTTAACGAATCCGACTAGGAACCATGAGGTTGTAGGTTCGGTCCCTGCCCTTGCTCAGTGGGTTAACGATCCGGCGTTTCCGTGAGCTGTGGTGTAGGTTGCAGATGCAGCTCGGATCTGGCGTTGCTGTGGCTCTGGCGCAGGCAGGCAGCTACAGCTCCGATTAGACCCCTAGCCTGGGAATCTCCATATGCCACGGGTGCGGCCCTAAGAAGACAAAAGACAAAAAAAAATTGTGAATCCCTATATTATATACCTGTAACTTACATAATATTGTATATCAACTACACTTCCGTAAATTAAAAAAAGAAAATATATAGAGTACGTTGCTCATTGGATGTCTGTGAAAATGAAGTGAATTTGCAAAGCTCTTCAAACAGACCCAGAACATAATTAGTAAGTACAGAGTCAATGATAGCAATTATTATTACTGCTTTTATTTATTGTTATTGAATGTTAACAGGCAAAGGGGAAGAGAAAAGAATTCCAAGGAGCAGGCTGGGCAGCAGTTTCAGGCAGAAGTACAGGCAGGTTCAAGGTTAGAGCAGAGCCTTCCAGACCCAACTCAGAGCTGCGCTTCGTAAATGTCTAACACATGACTCTGGGGGTGGGGGACCCCAATTTGCAGCATTTGCCAATTTCTGTGGGATAAATACCCCCACCCCATTTCCAACTACCCGTGTGACATCACTGAACCACAAGGTGGAAGAGAAGCCGGGTTGGCACCTGCAGGCCCATGTGAGTGACCTCCAGCCTGAAGGGTGGCGCAAAGTAGATGGCTTCTGCCCACCCCTCCCATCCTGATCCCTCACAGGCCTGCCTCTCTCTGTCCCCTGCCCTTGGCCCTCAAGTTGGACTCTACAAGGGAAAAGGCGAGGCATGGTGGGGCAGGGGGCAAGGAGAGAGCAGCTCAGAGGTGGCTGGGGTCCATGTGTGGCCGGACCTCAGGGATCCCTGTCTCTGGGCCTCTTGGGAGTCAATGTCACTTACACACACATATCCCTGAGCCCTCAGCCCTGAGACCCAGGACCACGTGCATGTTGGCAAATCTGCCCCTAGGAGGCCAAGGTGATGTGGATTGTCAGTGTCTTCAGTGGAATGAGGGACAGGGCCCTTCCCAGAGGCACATGTTCTAACCTTGTTAGATGTTCGGGAACCCTGGTCATCTCAGGCGGGCTCCAATGGGGGAAGTTCTAGAAACCAACTTCAGAGACTTGGGGCTGGGCCAGCCCCCGCAGAGCGTCTCTGCTGGGGGGGAGAGGCCTCCGAAGCTCCAGGGTTTGCCACCTTGCTCCTTCCCTCCCACCCGCCCTCCCCAGCAGGTTATCAGCGTGAAAACAGGAAGGCTGGCAGTGCTATTAATAATACATGAAGCTTCTCTGCCCTGATCAGGCGGGCAGGCAGAGGCGGAGAGGCAGCTCCAGCCCCAGGGAGGGAGAAAGCCAGGCTGCTGGGGGCCTGCCTGGCTGACGGTGGGGCAGGGGTGGAGGGGCGGGGGCTTCTCTTCCTTTTCCCATTTGCTTTGTGCACAGCCCACGCTCAAGGCCAGGTGCTGGCCCTCCCTCTATTTGCTGAATGTCATTGCCCTCCTTAGCGGCTGCCTGGGTCTGGCAGAAGTCGCAACCAATATAGAAAGTCTTCTGGCCTGGGATTCAGGAGACCCAGGTTCTAAGATTTGGGAGGCCATCAAGGGCAGAGGAACAACCCAACCTTGGGCAATTAAACAGATCTGGATCTGAACACTGGCCGAGGCCTACCTCCTGTGTGACTTCAGATTAATCACTTTACCTCTCTGAATCTTTGATTTTCCTCTATGAAATCAGAGACTACTAAGGAGAGAGAAGGAATAACAAAAGAATAGATATGAAACCATCTATGGTAGGTGTCCAACAAATGGTAGCTGAGTACTATTATTTCAATGACTGTGAACTTGGGCAAGTTACCTCCTCCCCCGGGCCTCGGTCTTCCCATCTATAAAATGAGTGTGCTGAACCACGTAATCTCTGAGAGGCTTCCAAGAGCCCGGAGAACTTCCATGACTACAAGGTGAGAAATCCCAGACCAGAGATGGGATCTCAGAAGCCACCAAGACAGCCCAGCCCTCTGGGAGCCCCCCCTCTCTGGAAATGCTGTCCTGCCCCCAGGATGCACAAGCAATAAGATGCAGGGCACCTCTGTGGTTCTGGTCCTCTCTGCCTCAGCTTCCCTAGTTTTAATCTAGGGGCAGTGATCCCATCTTGGCTCCCTGAGGAAGGGGTGAGCAGAGGGCAGGGCCAGGAGCAGAAAGGGCCAGAGTGTTCCAGGGAGGGAGACGGAGCCTTGGCCACAAACAGAAACTCCCCTCTGAGGCTCCTTGACCAGCGCTTCTTCCCCAACCAGCCCTCTAAGCGAAAGGTCCCCAGAGTTCTGTCCTTGACGCTTTCTTCTTCTCATGCCACACACTCCCCTGGGCCTTCTCCCACTCCCTGTCTCTATGCCAACAACCCAAACCTCCTTCCCCAGAACAAAGTGCCCTCGAGCTCCAGAGCCATGGATCTAACTGCCCCCAGGGCATCTCCATGGTGAAGCCTCACAGGCACCTCAAATTCAACCAGGCCCAAGTCCAATCCACCACCTGCTCAGGCCCTCCCTGATCTGGTTCCTCCGACGGTGCCACCTCCACCTCCACCTCTTCTGAAAACTCCAGCTTCAGCCACAGGAGCCACTGGGCTCCCTCCTCCTCTGCCACTGCCTGCAGGCTTACTTGAATTATTGCCCAGAGAGAAGAGATAGTCATTTCACTCTTGGGTCACAGAAAGCAAAGGAAACACTGGCCTTAAAGTCAGAAGAAAAAGGTTCAGGCTCTGGCTCTGCACTTACTGGCAATGCCACCCTGTGAAGCTCACTAAGCCTTGGTTTCTTCAAATGGGGAGGATAAAACATCTGCCTTCTTGTGTGGGGTCATGGTGAGGACTAAATGGTCTGCTTCATTTCACACGTGTCAAAAACACATCTATAGACGCAAGTCCCATGATAATAAAGATAGCGGTGGCGATGGTGGTGGTGGTGGTGGTAGTGATGATGGCGGTGGTTGAGGTGGCGGTGGTGATGGTGGCAGTTATGATGGTGGCAGTGGTGGTGATGGTGGTGATGGTGATGGTGGTGGTGAAAGTCTACTGACAACTAAGCCTCAGAAATGAATAAAACAGACCTGCCCTCAAGGAGCTCACAGTCTAGAAGGAGAGGCTGTAACACAACAACCATAAATAAAGCAATGAATTATTATGCATTTGCGGGAACAATGAGCCATCTGGGTGTTCAGAGAAGGGTGAGATTATCTCTATCTGAATCAGGGGTTCTGGACAAGGGAGAGGACATTTGAACTGGGACTCGAGAGATTTGTAGAAGTTCACCAAGCACAGAAAAGGCAGACCAGCATCACATGCTCCAAAGTCTGGCTCGTTCTGAACCAAGTGCCCCCTATAAGAAACACAACTTGAGGGTTCCTGTCGTGGCTCAGCGGTAACAAACCCAACTAGGATCTATGAGGATGCAGATTCAATCCCTGGCCTTACTCAGTGGGTTAAGGATCTGGTGTTTCTGTGGCTGAGGTGTAGGCTGGTGGTTATAGCTCCAATTCAACCCTTAGCCTGGGATCTTCCATATGCAGCGGATTCAGCCCTAAAAAGCAAAAAAAAAGAAAGAAAGAAAAAAGAAAAGAAAAAGAAAGGAAGGAAGGAAAGGGAAAAAAGAAACACAACTGGTAGGAAATCTGATCAGAGCCTAGAGAGCCCTCTTGCCCCTCAGAGCAGCTGGGAGGTAGGTGGGCAGGTGGGTCAAAGGCACACTCAGCCAAATCTAAGCTGCCCCAAGTGCTGAAGCAGCAGCAACCCTCACAGGGTGGCTGTCTTGGGCAGAAGGCTCTGCAATTGGCCCTAGCCACTGGGCTGGATTTCCAGGCTTCTTCTCTCTCCTTCTGCTATCTTCTCAAACCTAAGTTCTGTGAGATTGTGTCTCCTCACTCACGGCCGTGACCTCCTCCCTCCCTGGGCCCCAAGCTCAGCATTAGGCAGAGAGTGTGTCTGCCTGAGCCTTGGGAAAACCACAACCCTGCTCCCCTATAGTTACCCTGCTCCCCTATAGTTACCCTGCTCCCCTCTACCTCCATCCAGGGGCCTTCCTTGGACGAGGGAGCCTGGGTACACAGGGGAGGGAAGAAGGAACCAGCAGCTGGATGCCTGCACACAGAAGTCTCCAGGACCTAGAAAATTGGAGATGCTAGGAAGAGAGTTTGCTGCCCCTCCACAAACAGCTCTCCTCTCCCCAAGGTGATGCCTGCACTTCCTTTGTGATGGAACCAAAAGGAAGGAAAGAAGCTGCAGATGGTACCTGCAGTGGGTAGAGTGTGGGCTCTGGACTCAGCCCTGAGCTGTTCCCTGCTCTGTCTCTGCCTGGCTGTGTGGCCTTGGGCACAATTTCATCTTTCTGGGTCTCAGCTTGTCATTGGTAAATTTCAATCACTGGACCAATATACATCAACCACCTATTCTATTCCAGGCCGTTCAGGACACAAGAATATTTTGGCAAATAAGACAGAACAAGTCTGTCCGACCAAGTCAGACCAAAGCTTTATGATGCTTACATTCAAATTGCGGAAACAAACAATCCAAAAATAAACAATTAAATAGGTAATGTAACATTGCATGAGAAAACATGCTCTGCCCAAGACATTAGAGGGGAACTGGGAGGCATCTGTGTTAGCCAGGGTCGTCAGAAAGGCCACCCTGAGGAGCAGAAGCTAGAGAAAAAATCTGGCTCAAATGAGGGAGTGAGCTTGTGAAGAAGAGGGGAAATCACTCCTGGCAGAGGGAATGGCAAGTGCAAAGGCCCTGAGGTAGATGAGCTTAAAAAGTTTTTGTTTGTTTGTTTGTTTGGACCAAGGCATGTGGAAGGTCCTGGGCCAGGGATGGAATCTGTGCCACAGCACTGATCTTTAACCACTAGGCCACAAGGGAACTCCACGAGTTTAACAAGTTTAAGGGGTTACAGGGTTCTCCTGTAACTGGTGTGTCTAGTATGGCTGGAACAAGAGAAAAAGGGAGAGGATGGAAGGAGGGAAGATCTACAAGGAAGTAAGAGATCATGCAGGGCCTTGAAAGTCCTGCTAAGGCTTTTAACCTATATGAGATGGGGGAAAAAAATTTTTTTCTGTCTTTTTAGGGCCACACCCACAGCATATGAAGGTTCCCAGGCTAGGGGTCCAATTGGAGCTGTAGCCACCGGCCTACACCACAGCCACAGCAACACAGGATCCGAGCTGCATCTGTGACCTACACCACAGCTTACTGCAATGCTAGATCCTTAATCCACTGAGCAAAGCCAGGGAGCGAACCTGTGTCTTCATGGATGCTAGCTGGGTTTGTAACTGCTGAGCCATGATGGCAACTCCAAGAGATGGGAACATTTAAAGGGTTATGAGCAGAGGAGAGACATGATCCAGTGAAGATTTTAAAGAATCCCTCTGGCTGCCGTGGAATAATGCACTGGGCAGCCACATTGTCCAATGAACATATGATGGAAGCCACATATATAATTAAGAAATTTCTAATAGCCACATCAAAAAGTAAAGAAACAGGTGAAAGTAATTTTAATAATACATTTTATCTCATCCAATATATTATCACCTCAATATGACATCTACATAGAAAAATTGAGATGTTTTATATACTTTTCTCATACCAAGTCTTCAAAATCCAGTGTGCATTTTATACTTGTCTCTCATCTCAGTTTGGATGAGTCACAATTTAGTATTTTTCTTCTTTTCTTTTTTTAGGACCACACCCTCGGCATATGGAAGTTCCCAGGCTGGGGGTTGAATTGGAGCTGCAGCCACAGGCCTACGCCACAACCACAGCAACACCAGATCTGAGTCGCATCTGCAACCTACACCACAGCTCACGGCAATGCCAGATCCCCAACCCACTGAGCAAGGTCAGAGATTGAACCCAAATCCTCATGGATACTAGTTAGATTCGTTTCCACTAAGCCACAAAGGGAACTCCCACTAGCTGGGTTCTTAACCCATTGAGCTACAAGGGGAACTCCAGATGAGCTGAATTTTAATCACCCACTAGCTGTATGTGGTTAAGGTACTGGACAGCCCAGCTCTAGAGGCTCAGGAGTGGAAAGAGGACCAACCAGGTAAGAGGCAATTGCCAGGTAAGGGAACAACAAGGAATTAGAGGTCGGTGGGGGTGAGGATGAGGAAGAAAATAAGGATGTGGGGGAGGGGAGCTGAGCTGAGCCCAGGAGGTGCCCAACAGCTGGACTTAGTGTCATAGGTGAGATTCCCTGGAAATGCTCTGAGACTGTGAGACTGGCAACCCTTGGGACACCAGCAAAAGAAGGAAGCAGCCTCAGACAGAGGGAGAAACTGAAGTCCAGGGCGGTACCAGCCAGTCTCACAGGAGCTCGAGGCTGGGACCGCCCTTTGGAAGCATCCCAAGTTGCAGCAAAGGAACTTGGCCTTAGCACACCTCCACCAACCCACCAACCATTGGATTCAGGCTGCTCCTCCCCATCCAGGGAAAAGGCCTAATTTGGGGGAAGGGGCCCCCCTTCCACCAAGGGCAAGTCTCAGAGATGGATTCAGCTGGAAGCCATCAGCAGCCACACGCCTGCAGTCAGGCAGCTGGGGGACAGGAGAAACAGGACCACGAGGGAGGCCTCCTGAGTCGGACTACTCCTGCCTCCCCAAAGAACAGCAGAAGCATCCAGCACAGGCGAGCCATAGGCGAGCCACATCCGGCCGTAGGTCCAGAGCGCTGAGCACCGCTGGGGTGACGGCAGTCACCGGAGGGACTCAGGCCCAGCCGGGGGCTGTCTCCAAAGCCCTCACCGGCCCCCACCCTCTGGGACCCATCTCGGCCAGTCCTTGGACTCCAGTTCCAGCTTCGCGGCTCCCCCTCCCCCCACTGCTCCCCACCACGGGGCCCATCCCCACCCCCATCCTTCCTTGGGAGGGCTCCAATCCCATCGGAGCCAGGCTATTGTGAGGCTTGAATGAGCTTAAGCAAGTGGAAAAGTTTTGTTCGCGGTGGGGTGCTATCCACCTCGGAGGGGGCTGTTAAGACGCTCCACACTCCCTGCCTCTGGACGAGTCCGTCCCCTGCGCCCAGGGCTCTCTCCTCCCGCCCTGGACTTCCTCCCCCAAACCTCCTCTTCTCAGCCCTCTGCGTCTTCCTTCTCTGGCTCGCTCGATTCTGAGTCTCAGTCTCTCTCTCTCTCTAGCTGAACCCCCATCTCTAACCCCCTCTGCCTTCCCGTGGTGCCTCTTTGTCTTGATTTGGGTCTTTGTCTCTGGCCCCTCCCCCTGCAGTTTCACCTCCAACCAGGGCAGCTCAGAGCCCCCCGCAGGTCTGGCCTGGGCAGGAGGGAGGGCAGCGGGGAGGGCCGGGGGTCGGGGGGGGGGGGGCCGCCTGACCTCTCTGGGGCCCCCCACCAGCTCGGCTCAACGCTCGCCTACCCACCCCTCTGCACCCCCAGGAGGTTCCTCCTCTTGCCAGAACAGCAGCCGCCCCTGACCCGGTTACTGCCTGGAGTCCCAGCCCGCTTGTTTACGACGGCGGCAGCGTGGAAAGGTTCCGCAGCCACACAACCGTACCCGCTCCAAAAGCTCGCTGGCGAGGGGCCAGTAGCCCCTGCAGCAGTGCAGGCAGGCTGCCAGGCAGGCGGCGAGTCCCTGCCCCTGGAGCGGCACGGCATCCTCCAGCATGGGTCAGAGGGAGGGTCACAGGCCCGAGCCCAGCAGGGGTGGGAGCAGCACGCAAGATTCCCCAGGACCCTGGCCCCCCAAGGTGCCCAAGCCAGGCAGCTGCTGACAACCCCACAGCCCTTCTTTGGTGCTATAGGAATGTTCTCAAGGAACTTCTCTAAGAACCAGGTGGAAATACATAAACAGAAGGGTCACAAAAGTGTAAACATCGCCCTGCTCTCCAACATACGCACTCAGCAAACATAATTGAACTCGTAGCTCTGTATTAGGCAGCAGTTGGATGATGGATGGATGGATGGATGGATGGATGGATGGATGGACTGGGGGATGGATAGATGGAGGAATGGATGGATAGGTAGACAGATGGACAGGTGGATGAGAAGACAGACAGAATATGATTTCCAGGTTAGCACAGCCCATCAGTACAAGATCTTCCTCTTCCTTTAACCCACCAAGAAAACTTCCTTTTTATTTTTTTGTTTGTTCGTTTGTTTTGTTTGGCCATGTCCATGGAATGTGGAAGTTCCCAGGCTAGGAATCGAACTTGTGCCAGAGCAGCAACCCAAGCCCCATCAATGACAATGCCAGGTACTTAACGCGCTGAGCCACAAGGGAACTCCCAGAAAAACTTCTTTACCTGGTTTCTTTATTCACCAAAGCCAGTTCCTGAATTGAGCAACTTTTCTATTTTCTCTTCTCTGTACCTTTTCCTGCAGGAGAGGGTGAGAAGCCCAGGTCACAGGCACAGCTGGGTGGTCAGGAATTGAGAAGGAAGGTCACCATCTTAAGGAAAGCACAGAGGGAGCCAGGCCAGCTGAACACCACCCCTGCTTCCTCCATCAACGTTAGTGAAGCACAGAGAGTGCTGCAGGACAGTCCCATCAGAAACCAAGTATGACTTCTTTCCTCCCTGCCATGAGCCTCAGCTCCGAGCTGCAACTTGGCTCCCTGAGCAGAGCCCAGAAGACCTGGCTTAGCTATGCAGGGAGCTGCTGGGGGGCCAGGGGCGAAGCAATGGAGGGGACACAAAGAAGATGTGACTGGGAGCCCCAGAAAGAGGACGTTCTGAGGCAGGCCTGGTTGAACGGGATTAACGTGGGCACCCCACCCTTTACTGGGTGGCTCCCAGGAGGCTCAGGGCTTGATCCTGGGCAGGGCCCAGTCAGCACATGAAAGACTCTGGAGCCGTGATGTTCTCAGGACCATCCTGCCTCACCCATTGTGGGGACCCTGCTCTTTCTGAGTGGCAGACACTGGGTGCCCAAGGGGACTGGGAGATGGGAAGATGCTGAAGGAATCAAAGGAAACCCAACCACCTCTTCCTAGGATTCCTCGTGCTATTGTAAAAATGAAATGAAGGAGTTCCCGTCATGGCGCAGTGGTTAACGAATCCGACTAGGAACCATGAGGTTGCGGGTTCGATCCCTGCCCTTGCTCAGTGGGTTAACGATCCGGCGTTGCCGTGAGCTGTGGTGTAGGTTGCAGACGCGGCTCGGATCCCGCGTTGCTGTGGCTCTGGCGTAGGCCGGTGGCTACAGCTCCGATTTGACCCCTAGCCTGGGAACCTCCATATGCCACGGGAGCGGCCCAAGAAATAGCAACAACAACAACAACAACAAAAGACAAAAAAAAATGAAATGAAATAATATATTAAACTTCTCGGCAATACGGTAAGCACCCAATAAGTGTGACCCATCAGCACCTAGGACAGTGCCTGGCACAAAGTGGGCACTAAATATTTCTTGAATTCATGTACGAATAAATGAATGAATCCTGCTCCCGGTTAGCTCCTCTACCTCAATCACTGGAAGATATAAGTCCATATTGTCTTCGTAGCTACTGAGGAAGATGTACACATTAAGCCCACTCCAACCCCAGGGACTTTGCACTGCCCAGGACTAATTTCCCTTATATCCTCACATCACAGTTCCCTCTCTCACTTGGCTCATCTCTGCCACTGGAATGAGAAAGGGCCCTGACCACTGCCTGCTGATAGAACTCCCAAAGTTGTCTCTTCTTCCCTAGTCCAGGACCCTCACCAAGTATGTACACACACACACACACACACACACACACACATGTCCAGGCAATTCTAACTAGACATTTTAAAGTCCCCACCCTACTCAAGGTTGGGACTCCAGCTGATGGGGGCTCTGGGCTGGCAGATGGCCCCTCCCATGTGCTGACTGCCATCAGTGTCCATGCATGATAAGGGCTCACCCCACCCACAGAGGAGGTCATGATCTGTCCCCAACCACCCACCTCCCAACCAGCCTCGGAAAGAACCATGGAACCACAGTACAATGTAAAGAGCAAAGTCCACTGGCCCATAATTTAAGAAGCCTAGGACTTAACTTAAGAAAAAAAAGTTTTGTTACACTGGGGGGGGGGGCTGCACTTTCAGCATATGGAGGTTCCCAAGCCAGGGGTCACATCAGAGCTATAGCCACTGGCCTGCATCACAGCCACAGGAACACAGGATCCAAGCCATGTCTGCGACTTACACCACAGCTTGTGACAAGGCCAGATCCTTAACCCACTGAGCCAGGCCAGGGATCGAACCCACATCCTCATGGATACTAGTCAGGTTTGTTACCATTGAGCCACAACATGAACTCCAAGAAAGAAAGAAAAAAAAAAAAACTTTTATTGAGCACTTACTGTGTGCAGCTCTTGTGCTATGTTCCCTACACACTTGAGCCCATCTAACCCTCATAAAAATTAAGCAAGGGAAGTGTGATCCTCATTTTATACCTGGCTGAGGCAGAATAAACTAAGTGCTCAGGTTATAGAATTAGACAGAACTGGGTTCGAATCTGAGCTCCTCCACTCAGTGTGTGACCTTGGGCAAGTCACTGCAGCTCTCCGAGTCTCTGCTTCCTCCTCTGTAATGAGGAGATAAGACAGCCACTGCCTTTGATCCTGCTGCTGATCAAAGGAGATGATGGATAAAAGTGCCGCGTAGAGCCAGGCATGCAGCCTTCAATCAAGGTCGGGGCCCTGCCCTTCCTGCTTTATCTCACCGGCTCCCCTGCCAAGGTTTGCAGGCTGGGACTGGTCTTCCATTTGGTGCCAGGCACAGGGCTGGGCACAGCCAGCACACACGGAATATTCCTGCTAACTGGCAGATTTTCCCCAGGTCCTGACTGTAGAGGGCACTTCCTCTCCCAGAGCATCCAAGCAGGGGATCCCTGCTCTGGGCAGCACCAGGGGCAACGCCTCTGGAGGGCAGCCCCTTCCTGCCTCTGAGCTTCTGCCTTGTTTCAATTTTCCTTTTTTTGTCTTTTTAGGGCCACGCCGGAGGCATATAGAAGTTTCTCAGCTAGAAGTGAATAGGAGCTACAGCTGCCAGCCTATACCACTGCCACAGCAATGCCAGATCCAAGCCACATCTGTGACCCTAACCCACCGAGCAAGGCCAGGGATCATATCCACATCCTTGTGGATACTAGTCGGGTTCTTAACTCATTGAGCTACAATGGGAACTCTGAGCTTCTGCCTTCTTTTAGAATCCCTCACTAGGTTAGACCATGTGTCATAATTTTTTTTTTTTTTTGTCTTTTTAGGGCCATGTTTGTAGCGTATGGAGATTCCCAGGCTAGGGGTTGAGTCAGCGCTGCAGCCACTGGTCTACATCACAGCCACAACAACGCAGGATCCAAGCCTTGTCTTCAACCTACACCACAGCTTACGGCAACACTGGATCCTTAACCCACTGAGCAAGGCCAGGGATTGAACCCACACATCCTCGTGGATATTAGCTGGTTTCATTAACCACTGAACCACGACAGCAGTATCCTAATCTGAACTCCAGGCCCTGTCCTTGGACTCCTTGGGTCTGAGTTCCTACCTAGAAAGCCTAACTGCCATCCTGGCTTGTCTAGGATCATGGCCACCTAGAGGCCCACCAGTCACCCACCCCAGTGCCTAGAGCTCTGACCCTGCCCCAGGCCCTTATCTGCACCCTGCCTTATACTGACAAATAGCCCCTACTCACACCAGCTGCCCAAATCACCCATTCCAGAATCCCAAGCTCCGGTCTGCCCACTCAGCCCTCCAGCCACCATCCACCTCTCCATAGCTGTCACTTTCACCCCACCCAAAAGCCAGCCCCCATGCAGCACATTCAGAGTCCGCAGCCAGTTCACACCAACCATGCCCTCTGCCGGGCCTGAAGCCTGGCAGAAAAATCACCGAGGCACTTTGACATTAATCAAGACACTCCTAAATAAATATGTGTAAATCATATGCAAACCAAGGTAGAAATTTACATCTTTCACTGCTGAGTCAGCATCTCCAGGCACGGGGTTGGGAGAAGGGAGGCCTCCTGCCAATCAGGAGGTTTGGGACAAGAGCCCTCCCATCTAGGCATCCACTGAAGGATCCTAGATGTACCACCTGGATTCTCCAACTTCCAAGTTGGAAGCATCAACCACCATTTATTAATTGCCTACTACACGCCAGGCATTCTGCATTCTATAGGCATTGAACAAGATAGCATGCCAAGTGCTTAGAACGGTACCTGGCACCTGGCAAGCACCCAATACATGTGGGCTATGGTTATCTTTTTTTTTTTTTTTTCTTTTTAGGGCCACACCTACAGCGTATCAAAGTTACCAGGCAAGGGGTGGAATCGGAGCTACAGCTGCGGGCCACAGCCACTGCAACTCAGCATTCCAGCCACGTCTGTGAGCTACATCACAGCTTATGGCAACGCCAGATACTTAACCCACTGAGCAAGGCCAGGGATCAAACCTGCATCCTCTTGGATACTAGTCAGGTTCGTAACCCGCTGAGCCACAACGGGACCTCCGGGCTATTGTTAATATTTCTCGGTTCCTTCGTTTTCAAAGTGAGAATAAGAGCTGCACCTAATTCATCATGTTTTGGTGAGGATGCCCTGTGTAAACCCAGGTAGAAGCTCTGAGCACAATTCCAGCACAAAGTAAGCCCTCGGTAAATCTTAGCAATTTTATTAAAAAGTATGTGCCCATGCAAACAAGTTCTGGAAAGATATTGCTGATAGGATTAGTTAAGAGAGGGGAGGGAGGCAGAGAGATGAACAGAGGATCTCCACTTTCTGTTTCATATATTTGAGGCAAAGTGTTCTGACAAAGGAGCTTACCTGGCTTTTATCATCAGCAAAAACAATAAAGCTATTTCTATTGGCTGGGAGAAAAGCCACCAAGGCAGAGGCCCTGGCCTGGGAGCATCCACTTCTCAGCCACCTCCTCACCATACTGCCAGCCCCCTACTCAGCCTCTCTCCCCAGACACTCTCCTCCGAACCTGGCCAGGGAAAGCAGTTTGCTCTGGACACGGTGTTTTAGGGGGTTTTTTGGATTCTTTTTTTCTTTTCTTTTCTTTTTTGGCTACCCTGCCGCATAGGCATAGGGAGTTCCCAGGCCAGGGATCAGATCATAGCCACAGGTGCGACCTAAGCTGCAGCTGCAGCAACACTGAATCCTAACCCATCATGCTGGGCCGGGGATCAAACCTGCGACCCAGCTCACCCAAGATGCTGCTGACCCCATTGTGCCACAGCAGGAACTCCACGGACACGGCGTTTACATTAACAAACCTTACCTGACTTTCCCTCTCTGGCAGGACCAGGAAGCCCAGGAACTCTGCAAATTCTCCAACAAGCTAAGCCAGGTGTCCACTCTCCCACCTGCCCTTGGGGTGGGGCCTGGACCCAAGTAAAGGTCCTCTTTCTTAGATGTGGTCCCATCCCTGGAGCCCACAGAGAGGACACGCGGTCTGGATTCGCAGCTGCTCCCTGACCTTCGGTGCTCTTCCCTGCTCCTGTCAGCAGCATATGTCTCCAATCTTTGGAATCTATATGTTTTCACCCTGGTCGCCCATGGAGAACATTGGGCAAGACCAGGCTCCAAAAGGCCCTTGTCCAGGCTGCTCTGGGCCCATCACCCGGCACTCGTTCGCTTCAACCACCCAGGTACCAACACGAAGCTACGCCACCTTCTCTGAAGCCCACTCCTTCTGAGTCTGAAAGCCAGTGTCTATTTTCTCCTGAGATGGAAAGCCAGTATCCCATCCCACCCCACTCTATTTAAAGAAGAAGGAAGTGAGATGACAGTGGCACAAACATGTGATCATCTGATAGGCCCTTCTTAGTGATACCACCGTAAACCGGAAATTGGGTCGGGTGCTGGGGGAGACAGAGATGAATCAGAGCCAGCTGCCCCCAAGAGCTCACAGTCCCGTGGGAGAGACAGCCTGGCAAAGGGTAAGGACAATGCAGCCCACAAATGTTAACACAGAGGTGGCCTTCACAATACGGTGTGGAAGCAGAGCAGAGGACATGGCTTAGTCTAGAGAGGGAGTGAAATGACTTCCGGGAGCATGTGGCCCTTGAACTAGGACTTGAAGGGTGTGATGGGAGGATGCTGATGGTGGGGGAGGGCGGAAGGGGAGAGAAAGGCATTCCAAGGAGAGGGAGCTGACTGCACAAGGTGAGGCATCATTAGCACCCAGTGTGTTTGTGGAAAGAAGCTAAGAAGCTCTGTGCTGCTGGTTCAAAGGGTTGGCAGGGGCGGGACCAGAGGGGACTTTGGGCCTGATAATGTACATACCTGGGAGCAATGGAAGGCTCCTCAGGAGGCAAGTGACATGTCCAAGTTGTGTCTTGGGGGAGAGCTCTGATTTGATTCGACAACAGTACTGGAAGAAGGAAGAACTGACCTAGACCAGTCACTAGATTTTATAACCTACCCACCCCTCTTATTTTTTTTATAATTTTATGGCCATGCCCACAGCATATGGAAGTTCCCAGGCCAGGGACCGAGTCTGAGCCACAGCTGGGACCCACACCACAGCTGCAGCAATACTGGATCCTTTATCCACCGGGCCGGACTGGGGATTGAACCCACACCTCCGCAGCAACCCGAGCTGCTGCAGTCAGATTCTTAACCCACTGCGCCACGGCAGGAACTCCTTCCCCTTACTGTTTTAACTTCAGTTTCCTGGAGCCACTGGGGTCTGGCTTTGGCTGTCCCCGGAGGTGCCCAGAGCAAGCAGGCCAATGCCTACAAATGGAGGTAAACCGAGGCACTCTACCCAAGAGCCCTTCCCCGGGTAGAAATGAGAGCAAGGACATGAATCTGGCAAATGCTCTGTTCTCAGCCACAAACCAAAGTTGAAACTCGAGGGTGATTTTATCTGCAATGACAAGTCCACCCCCAGGCTCAGACAGGTATTGTTCCGGGCTCAGCAGACATCCCCAAGTCAGACAGATGTCCAGGGCTCAAACAGACATTGCCCCCAGGCCAGGAAGATGTTGCACCAGACCCAGACAGATGCTGTGCCAGGTTCAGACACATGTCCTGGGCCCAGACAAAAGCTGTCCCGGGGCCAGATAATGTTCTGGGCTCAGCCAGGTGTCCCAGCTTCAAACAGATGTTGTCTCCAGCCCAGGCAGATGCTACCCTAAGCTCAGACAGATGTCTGCCACCAGAGATACATAAAGATGCTAAGAGGTCCCTGGGAAAAATGTAATTCCTAAATCCTCCTTTGCCACTTCTGCCCTTCGCCTGCTACTCTCAAGAAAGCTGAGGAAGGCCAGCACTGAACCCAGCTAACTCTCTCCAGACCCTCCTAACTTAGAACAGCCAAAAAGCTCTATCGTTCTGAATTTCCCCCTCTCTGCAGGCTAGACGATTACGTGGAGGGGGGGATGGCATATACTGTGGGGCAAGGGATGAGGCAAATGAACAGGGATACGGAGCATCTGTGCCATCTGTGGCCTGGTAGATAGTGGTACCCCAGGCTACCTGGGCCGACTCTGTGTAAAGAAAGGGGACTGGGGGCAGGGGTCAGAGGAGGGAGTGGGCTGATGTTAAGACCAGGCCCTCTTAGTCTTACCTCCAACCCCACACTCTGGGACGAGAGGAGAGAAGTCCTAGGACCGCATCCTCATCCTCAGCTACCCTGGCCAACACCCTAGGAATGTCACTACTGGATCATTTGAAAATAATTACTGCTCCAAAGCTGGGCTGTATTAAGCTAGGGGAAAAGACAGGAATTAGGAGGCTGGCCCAGTGTGGACATGAAGTGGGAGACAGTCCCATTCATCAGCTTGGTCCCCGCTGGAAGAATGACCTTCCTTCCTCAAGAGCCCTCTTAGGGGCACCCCAGACCAGGAGGGAAAAAGAGCTTCCCCATCGTGGCCACACAGCTCCCATCAGTTGCTAGAGTTGTGTGTATTGCAGTTTTGCAGACGTTGGGGTTCAGAACCACGGGTGCCGGATTTTCCCAGTCCAGGGGTGGAAGACGCAGCCACTAGACCTGGGGTGGAAGAGTGAGAGGCATTACGGGGACATTTGCCAGGAGGGCCTAGCTCTAGACTCAGTCTCTTCCAGAGGGGAGTTCCCAGAGGCAGCAGCTCATGAATATGTAGATTCACCATGAGCCACGCCCCCCTACCTCCCAACAGTGAGGTTGGAACCTCCCTTCAGCTCTACCTACTCCCCATCAAGAGCTTCCCAGAGGCTGAGGAAGGTGCGGTGGGGTCTTTAAAACCACTCTCAAAGGGAAGCACTGTCTAAGACAATGACAAACACTAATGCACATATATCAATACGAACCAAGCACAAACACCAACACAAGCACAGATATACTTATGGATATCTAGAAAATACAAACGCAAATCTATGCAAGCATGTTAACGGTCACTCACATAGACAAGCACACCAAGCCCCCAACCCACTACTGTAAACCCTATAATGCATGCAAACACAAGGGAACGCCCGGTCTTCCTTCCACTCCACCCAAGCTATTCACCTCTACCCCTCAGTAGGGCCACAAAGTCAACACCAGGCCCAGGAAGGCACCTCCATCTAACAATGGTGACAAGAACTTAAATCAGAACTCGCTGCTCCCACCCAACCCTGTGGTGGTGAATTTCACAGTCATCCAAGTAAAAAGGGTGTTTCAAAAAAGAGAGAGAGAGCAACTCAAACCCCTCAAACCCAGCCCCAGCCTTTCAGAGTGATTAATCCCCACTAATGATTTACCGATTTGCAGAGAGCGTGTTCTGCATAACCGGATTGTGGGCATTAACATCAGCTCAGAGGCTGCCATTCTGCTAAAAATGAAAGTAAATTTCAAGAGCAATTGACCAGCCCTAATTTAAATATTCTACTGATGCACTGGGAGGATCCCCCCCACCCCACCCCACCCCCAAAGGCTTAGGGCACCGAGGCAGGGGAGGAAAAAATGCTAGGAAAGTTTCCTTCCTAAGAGATATTTCACCATTCATCCTTCCTTCCCTTTGCTAAGAAGGAGAGCTAGGGAACCTTCAATTAAATAAGTGACACTGCTTCCTTCTCCTCTGCCAAAGGCAGCCACGCCTCTCCTACCCCTGGCTCCTCAGTGCTAGGCTCGTAGGAACACAGGAAGGACAAAAGAGCTAGGACACCTGGAGGAGCTGAGTGTGGAGGGAGAGAGGTGGGGGTTGCCAGCTCAGCACAGTGATCACACCCCACGTGGGAGCACTCCCCAGCCCTATGAGTCTGTCTAGCTGGCACCAACCTGCTGGAGGCAGTGGACTCGCCTACCCAGGCTGGAATCTGCGGCAGCCAGGACCCTGCCAGACTCTTTAGTCAAAAACCTGGTTCCAGCATTCCCATCATGGCTCAGTGGTAACGAACCCGACTAGTATCCATGAGGATGCGGGTCCGATCTCTGGCCTTGCTCAGTGGTTCAAGGATCCGGCATTGTCATGAGCTGCGTGCAGTATAGCTCGCACACCCGGCTCAGATCTGGCGTTGCTGTGGCTGTGGTGTAGGCTGGCAGCTGCAACTCCGATTTGACCCCTAGGCTGGGAACTTCCATATGCCGTGGGTGGAGCCCTAAAAGAAAAAAAAAAAAAAAAAACCGGTTCCAGTCCAGAACCAGCAGGGTCTGGGCGTGGTCACTCCTGATATCGCTTAGCAAGAACTGACTGGGGGAGCAGGCAGGTTCTGCTCCTGCTCACACAGCCTCTTACTCACCCTTGGCAGCCAGGGAGGAAAACCAAGCCACGCTTTCCCTTTCCAAGTTTCCATGGGGGCAGTGATCTCATCCTGCCTTCACAAGAACCCAACAGGGACCATCCCGCCCCGTTTCCAGATGCAGACACTAAGGTTCACAGAGATTAGGAGGGTGAGACTGGTCCAGTGTCATCCGGCAGGGCTTAGTCCGAGCCAAGATGGAACCCAGGATTCTTGACCCTCTGAAAACACAGGATCTAGAGCATGAGGAAAAGACTGACAAAAGCTCAGCCTGCCTTGGACCAAGAAAGACTTAGAGCCCATTTATGCACACAGCAGCCCTCTCTGCAGGCCTGGCCTCTCCTCTTGCTCTGCTCAGGACACCTCACTTGCAAGGAACTGTCCTACAGCCGGTCTTCCCCCAACACTGAAAAGGCCTTGGGTCTGTGGCTGCATCTGCTCTCAGAGCATCCATGGACTCCCAGGACCCTGGGACCCACGGACAAGACATGGCAGCAAGGCCCAGAGTCCAAAACAGGAAAGCAGCCAGACCCAGCTGTTCACTCTGCCTCCTTCCTAAATCCCGTTCAGCGCACCCTTGTGCAGGCTGGCCCATCTGGGATGTGCGTCTGGAATATTACAGTGCATATGTGGCTGCAATGGTGCTGAGGACGAGCGTGGTTGTATTCTAGAGGCCACATCTGAATCTCTCAGGTGGAAGTGTGAATGCATGTTGCAGGGGTTTGTGTCTGTGACTTGAGACTTTGCAGAGAGAGTTTCTGGGGTTTGTGTCGCTGCAGTTCATCCCCGCAGAGCCTCCCCCTGCAGCCCCTGCAGCTCAGAGACCCCCCACAGCGAGGGCCCCATCTGCTGGAGGCTCAGTGACCTGTGTCAAATGAGCAGGCGCTCGGTCACACTCCAGAGCCTGGAGGAGGGCCTCGCCACTCTGGGAAAGCCCGAACAGCTCCTGGCCTGGGGGCAGGCTGGGCAGGGGCCCCCGCTGGGGACAGAGGCCCAGGAGCCTCTGAGACTGGCGGCGGCCTGGCTGGGAGCTGCCCTCCACAGACAAGGAGAATGACGAGAATATGAAAAGAAAGGGCTTTCCTGCTTCCTTAGGAGTACTGGGGCTGCCAAACCGCATGGTCTAAGCTCTGGGCTGGGCACAGCCCTATCCTCTGCTTTCTGATCCATTGTGCAGATGGCTTCGTTCCTACAGGGTGTAGATGTCCATGTGATCTGTATCTGCGCACGGGGTAGCAGAGTGCGTGGCCGGCTCTGTGTGCTCATGTTTGTGAACACATGAGAGTGTGCCCATTTGTGTGAATTGGCATGCCAGCCGAGAGCTTCCATCCTTGTCACCCTGAGAGCCTTAGGTCTCATGTACGTCTGTGTCGCTGAAGGAATGCCTCCTGAAGCCGATTTCAGCCCCTGTGTGGGCTCTGTGAATGTTCCTGGTGAGATGCGTGCCTGTATTTAGCATTGTGTGTTGGTTTGGGTGACTCTGAATATCTGACCTAATGATGCAAGTCCATGTGTTCCTATTGTGAATCTGTAGGTTTGTCCCCAGGCTAAATTGCATGTGTGTATCTGTGTGTTACGTGTATTTGTGTATATGTATGTGAAGGTACATCTGTTCACATGCTTAAACCGTTCTGTGTCTGCACGGGTCAGGTGGGTGTCTGACTTCTTTGTTCCAAGTTTTCTCCGTGGTCTACGAGGGCATGGCTCCTGGAGAGAGGGCATATTCTGCAGCAGGTGTTTCTGCCATGGCCATGTTATAGAGTCCAGTGTCCCACCCAGAATCTCTGGGGGCAAAGACAAAGGGCATGTCAAGGCTTCCTAGGGAAAACTTAACTCTCAAGAAAATTGTGACTCAAGACCAAACCCATGTCATTGTAGAGGATCTAAAACTTCCAAAGCAGAGAAAGGAATGTTATCTTTTCCTAGTTCATACTGCTGCTCAACCCAGGGCAGCATCTTCTATTAACAGGACACCTAGGAGTTCCCGTCGTGGCGCAGTGGTTAACGAATCCGACTAGGAACCATGAGGTTGCGGGTTCGATCCCTGCCCTTGCTCAGTGGGTTAACGATCCGGCGTTGCCGTGAGCTGTGATGTAGGTTGCAGACGTGGCTCGGATCCCGCGTTGCTGTGGCTCTGGTGTAGGCCGGTGGCTACAGCTCCGATTCAACCCCTAGCCTGGGAACCTCCATATGCCGCGAGAGCGGCCCAAGAAATAGCAACAACAACAACAACAACAACAAAAAGACAAAAGACAAAAAAAAACAGGACACCTAAATTACAGGCTTTGTTTCACCCTTGTAGCTTCAGAGCAAACCCGAAAAGCAGGCATTACTGTCCCCATTTTAAGACAAAGAACCTGAGGCTCTGGAGTTCCCGCTGTCACACAGTGGGATCTGTGGGGTTTGGGGAGTGTTGGGATGCTGGTTCAATCCCCAGCATGCACAGTGGGTTAAGGATCCGATGTTGCCACAGCTGCAGCTTAGGTTGCAACTGTGGCTCGGATCTGATCCCTGGCCTGGGAACTCCATATGCCAAGGGGCAGCCAAAAAAAAGAAAAAGAAAGAAAGAAGAGTTCCCGTTGTGGCGCAGTGGTTAACAAATCCAACTAGGAACCATAAGGTTGCGGGTTCGGTCCCTGGCCTTGCTCAGTGGGTTAAGGATCTGGCATTGCCGTGAGCTGTGGTGTAGATTGCAGACACGGCTAGGATCCCAAGTTGCTGTGACTCTGGCGTAGGCCGGAGGCTACAGCTCCGATTCGACCCCTAGCCTGGGAATCTCCATATGCCGCAGGAGTGGCCCTAGAAATGGCAAAAAGACAAAAAAAAAACAACAACAACAAAAAAAAGAAAGAAAGAAAGAGATGGAGAGAGAAAGAAACTGAGGCTCCGACAGGCAAAGCACTAAGCACTGAGCACAAAATCACAGGACGGCTAAAGTGGATAACGGGATAAGGACTGAGATTTGCTAGCTGACAAGCTGGTAACCTAGGAGCCTGACTTGGCCACAGTCACCCCTTGATTCAGCAGACCTGGGAACTTAGCTTCAGGAATGCCAACCGGCCCTGGCCAAACCCCCCACCCCAGAGAGCTCCCCAAGACAAGGCGATGAGCTCTCTCTACTGTGACAGCCAAAGCTGCTGTCTCCACAGGCACCCTTCCCCATCCCACAGCCACAGAGGGAATGATGAGGAGTGGGACTTCCACATGTTCTGTGCCCTCAGACAAACCTCAGTCCCTTCATCTGTGCAGTGGGAGAACAATCACAGAGTTTCTCTCACAAGGCTGAGAGTGGCGGGGAATGGATGAAAAGCACTTGGTAAAGCACCCATTGTGCATGGTGACCATTCCAAATGACACCTGTCCACTGTCCAGAGACTGCCCTTCCTCCAACAGAAACTGAGACAGATTCATAGACTCCTAGACCATCAGAGCTGGAAGGGAGGTTACCAGAGAGGTCACCTAGTCCAAACTTTCACGAACCCACTCTACAGGTGAGGAAATTGAGATTTAGTTAGGGAAGGGCAGTAACCTATTTATTCACTAGGCACCAACTACTCACTAGGCACCAACAATAGAAACAACCAGAGTAAAAGCCAATTCCGAACCCTTTTCATTCCCAATTGTCTTATACCACCCTCTGACTTACCTTAGTGAGACAGGTGGGCTGCCTGTACTACTGTTATTCTCAATTCACAGGTCAAAGAACCAAGCCCTAGAAGACTGGACCAGAGTTATTCTTACCCAAGGAAGATAGTGGCAGGTCCAGTTTGGAAGCCCAAGCTTCAATGTCACGCAGGCCCAGTTAGGGCTGGTGTAACAGGAGACTTCACTGTAAGATTTCCAACCCCAGTCCTACCTTCTGGGCCTGGGAGAGAGGCCAGGAAGGCGAGTGGACCAGGAAGTCCTGAGCTGCCTCAGGGTGACCACCTCCTGGGCCAGAGTCCAGAAAAGCCCAGAAATCCTAGCTAGGTTCAGACATGGGGTTCCATCACCGCTCTTGCAGTGAGAGAGGTACCTAAGAAGCCTGCTCAGGACAGTGCCCAGTGGCTAGACAATGATCCTGCCTTGTCCCACTCTGTCCCTCAAGGGACTAGCTGGAGGCTAGTCACAGGGCATTCAGGGCCTAGATGAGCACAGCCTGTGCCCAAGGATGACCCTTGTGACAGCTGACCCTGTCCCAGTCACCCTTGGGATCACCCTACTGCACCTGCCACCTGAGCCCCCATCACTCTTCTTCACACACCGAGACTTTATTCTACAGTCCTGTCCTGCCAGTAAGGCCCTAACTGGCCCCTAGCTCAGTCCTGCAATCTGGGACCCCAGGGTCTTTGGATCTATGTATCAAGGACAGAAAAGAGGTGAATTTAGCTAGAAGACTCCCTGAGAGCCAGGTCTCAACATAGAGAGGACGTGGAGCTAACTCCACTCAGCCTCCAGGCAACATTGCACAGAAGAGTTGCTGCTGAGACCCCAGTCCACTCAGAATCCTTCCAGAAGCCCTCAAGGACTCAGTGAATGAGTAGATACCCCCAACGACACGCAGCACCTTTCCAACAAGGCCTCTTCAATTCAATCCCAGTTCTCTTCAGCAGCCCCAGACCAATGGGTTAAATTCCCGGCCAGGGCACCCAGCAAGGCTGGACAGCTCCCCGCCTGCACGCTGGATTTCAGAAGTGCCGCGTCCTTCCCCAAGTCCACACCACTCCTCACCTAGAGCAAGTTTCCCCACGGGCATGACCCACCATGACCCAGGCCAATGAGCCGTGCAGGCAAGGGAGGAGAAGGAGCGAGAAGGTGGCGGCGCCAGGGGTCAGATACCCATGGGCCCTATGTCCACCACCCTCGTCGGCGGCATTTTTCCCAGAGTCACAGTCTCCATCTCCAGGTCCTATCACTCAGGAACGTCGGAATCGGCCTGGTCATAGGAGCTCCCCTCTCCTCGCAACATCGCTGCCGCGGGCCGTTCTGGCCCCGAGCCACCCGCGCGGTCCTTACCTGGGCCGCAATGCCCTGGAAGAGAGCCCGAGAGAGGCGTGAGGTGGGGCCAGTCCGACTCTGCTCGCGCCGGACACTGTCTCAAGGCCATGGAGGTCGACGGGGTTGCGCTCTTTCTAGAGGGTAAAGAAGGAAAACGAGACGGGCCGAGGAGGCGCGCAGAGATGAGCTCCGTGCCAGATGGAAGCTGCGGGAGGCGAGGCGGACGAGGTGAGCAGCCGCGCCGCAACCGAGCCGGGGACCCACGCTGCTTCCCGCTCGCAGCCGCCGAGACCCGCGGGAATGCCGGCTCCTCACTGCGGAGGGAGGAGCGCAGGACTGAGCTGCTTCTCAGAGCCCGAGCGCCTCCCGGAGCCCGCCATCCTCGCCACCGCCTTTGGCCACCCCGGCGGGAGACCGGCGGGAATTCTGCTCGCGTGGAGCATGGGACCCGCCGGGCTCGGAGTCTCCAGCGCCAAGGGAAAGCTGGGCCCACGCAGCCAGGACGAGAGGGGGTGCGGTCCCAGTGCCGCCCCCGAGCCACTCCCCACGTGGCGGCCGCGCCCCCGGGGCGTGAGTGTGTACGCGGACTGTAGGGGGGCTGTGAATGAAGCCCGAGCGGCCAATCAGCACGGCCGGCGCGCGGGACCCCGGGAGCGAGGTCCAATGGCTAGCTCTGGGCGGCCGGGCCGGGCTGCAGGCGGGCGCGGGGGGCGGGGGCCGCGGCCGGGGGGCGGGAGGCGGCTCCGCGGGCAGCCAATGGGCGGCGGGTTGGGTGGGGCTCCGGAGCGCCGAGCGGGTCCCGGCTTTAAGCCGGCGGAGCGCGGCGGCGGGGCCCGCAGACGGAGCGGAGCGGCGGCGGCGGCGGCGCGGCGCAGGGCGCGGGGCGGCATGGCCACCACCGCGCAGTACTTGCCGCGGGGCCCCGGCGGCGGAGCCGGGGGCACGGGACCGCTTATGCACCCGGATGCCGCTGCGGCGGCGGCGGCGGCGGCGGCCGCCGAGCGGCTGCACGCTGGGGCCGCGTACCGCGAAGTGCAGAAGCTGATGCACCACGAGTGGCTGGGCGCGGGCGCGGGCCACCCCGTGGGCCTAGCGCACCCCCAGTGGTTACCCACGGGAGGAGGCGGCGGCGGCGACTGGGCCGGCGGCCCGCACCTGGAACACGGCAAGGCGGGCGGCGGCGGCACCGGCCGAGCCGACGACGGCGGCGGTGGCGGCGGTTTCCACGCGCGCCTGGTGCACCAGGGGGCGGCCCACGCGGGCGCGGCATGGGCACAGGGCGGCACGGCGCACCACTTGGGCCCGGCTATGTCACCGTCGCCGGGGGCCGGCGGGGGTCACCAGCCCCAACCGCTAGGGCTGTACGCACAGGCGGCCTACCCAGGGGGCGGCGGCGGCGGCCTGGCCGGGATGCTGGCGGCAGGCGGCGGCGGCGCGGGGCCGGGCCTGCACCACGCGCTGCACGAGGACGGCCACGAGGCACAGCTGGAGCCGTCGCCTCCGCCGCACCTGGGCGCCCACGGACACGCACACGGACATGCACACGCCGGCGGCCTGCACGCGGCGGCGGCGCACCTGCACCCGGGCGCGGGCGGCGGTGGCTCGTCGGTGGGCGACCACTCGGACGAGGACGCGCCCAGCTCGGACGACCTGGAGCAGTTCGCCAAGCAGTTCAAGCAGCGGCGCATCAAGCTGGGCTTCACGCAGGCCGACGTGGGGCTGGCGCTGGGCACGCTGTACGGTAACGTGTTCTCGCAGACCACCATCTGCCGCTTCGAGGCCCTGCAGCTGAGCTTCAAGAACATGTGCAAGCTCAAGCCGCTGCTCAACAAGTGGCTGGAGGAGACCGATTCGTCCAGCGGCAGCCCCACCAACCTGGACAAGATCGCGGCGCAGGGCCGCAAGCGCAAGAAGCGCACATCCATCGAGGTGGGGGTCAAAGGCGCGCTCGAGAGCCACTTTCTCAAGTGCCCCAAGCCCTCGGCGCACGAGATCACCGGCTTGGCCGACAGCCTGCAGCTGGAGAAGGAGGTGGTGCGCGTCTGGTTCTGCAACCGGCGGCAGAAGGAGAAGCGCATGACCCCGGCGGCCGGCGCGGGCCACCCGCCCATGGACGACGTTTACGCACCCGGAGAGCTGGGACCGGGTGGGGGCGGCGCGTCGCCGCCCTCGGCGCCCCCGCCGCCCCCACCGGCCGCGCTGCACCACCACCACCACCACACACTGCCCGGCTCCGTGCAGTGACCCCGCGGGCCAGGCCCCCCGCCGGTGCGCGGCGAGGCGCCGCGCGGCCTGAACTCTTTTTGTTCGGTTGCTTTGGATTTTACAAAAAGCCCAGAAACTTTCGAACAAAACCAAACACCCGGACGACCCTCTCCGGCGAGCGGCGAAGACGGCCAGTAAGCTGCGTCGCCCGAGCCCCGAGAAAGAGGAGCGAAGATCCGGTACGCGCCAACTCACCACGGGCATCTTGCCCGTCGCCTGCTCCCTGTCCCCAACCCCTCGACGACCCCCGCCCCTGCCCCCCGGGCTGTTCGGGGCCGGATCCCGGCAGCGGCCTCCCCACAGCGACAGGTAACGCGGTTCGGGGTTAGGGATTCCCCGGGAGAGAGGACGAAGAGAGGAGGGTTCCCCATCCCTCTCCCCGGCGCGGATTCCCGAGCCTGCGGGTCGAGAGTGGGGGACTGTCACTTTATTCGCTCCATGCCTCTTCTCTCCCATAAGGATGCGCCCCATTCCCCCTTACCCTTCCTCCGGGCTTGGTTTTTTACAGTTTTTATTTATTCATGGAGCCTCTCCGCTCCGGGGGTCCTTCTAACTCCGCCCGCGCCCTTAATTTAAATCGCTGTATACTGTATTTATCCGGGCCCCGGAGGGGAGGCCGCGAGAGCCGCGTCTGTGTATAAAAGCAGGAAATAGCCAAAGCTTTAATCTAGCCTAATTTATTTTTCCCCCTTACCTTCCCCTACCCTACCCCGAAAAAAAGCAAAACAAAAAAAAACAAAAACAAAAACTAACAAAAAAAAAATTCGAGTGTTCATTTTTCGTTTCGTTTAATCCGAGCTCCGGCTCGGTTCCCGGCCAAGCTCGAGGGGTCTGCGCTCCCACGCGCACGCGGATGGGAAGGGCTTTTGCCCGGCCGCAGACCGACCACCGCACATCAGGGCCCCCGCTCCCCGCGGGGCCCTGCCCTCCTGGCTACAAACAAACGAAACTTGGAAAAGTTGGAGATATTTTTTAACCAGCTGTAGAAATAAGCCGTTCCCTGAGAACCTTCTGCCTGAGTCCCTGCAGCTTCAGCCCGCTCCCTTTCCAGCCCCCTGGGATGCGGGATGCTGGGGGAGGCCTGGAGAGAAATTCCCCAAGTTTGGGGTGAGGTGGGAACCATGTAAATATGTGAGATATGTACACACTGGCGGGGAGAAAGAAACATTTTGTGCTTGGTTTTTATTTTTGGTTTTCCGGGTTGCCCTCCCTCCCCACCCTAAAGGATTTTGTACACCCACTAATCCGAAAAAGATATTTTAATATGATTTCCAGATTTCTGATCCATCTCTATTTATTTTCTGGATGTGTTTGGAGCTTCCCCCCCTTCTCCATTTCTCGTTCTGTTACCTTTGAATTTAAATTTTGTTATTTTATTTTTATTATTTTTGGAACAATGTTTTTGGTGCATTCTCTTTGTATCTTTATTGCAAAAAAATAATAATAATGTAGACTGGGAAGTTCCCTTTATATTTATGTTATAGTAAATATTTTATTACTCACATAAACATGTACCCCAGGGCCGTGTCCTGTCCTCTTTACTACCAGGGCTGGGTTGGTTTGTGGGTGATGGGATGGGATACCCTGGCTCGCCTCCCCCAAAGTTCTGGCCCCACTGTCTTGGAGGAAGGTGACCACTCAGACCTTCCAGGCCAGTATCAGGGCTATCTGTTACTTGGGCAAAAGTTGGACCATGGCCTCAGGTGAGTGAGGTTAGGGAAGATGAGGTTACCTTGTATCCCCTCCCATCAACAGACTATCCTGGGACCAGAGCAGGACTTGAGACACTGCAGACACCATAACGAATTTACGAATTTACGTCGCCCGTTCTTCAGGCGCAACTCAGCTGCCCTTCTGGGCCAGGGAAGAAGCCTCTGTCTCTCTGCCTGGACCACCAACCAGGCACCTTTGTATCCTCTCCCCGACACCCTCACCCCTGACTTTGGTTTCACTTTGCACTCCGTGGGTGGGGCCCAGACCAGCTTCATCATTCCCATTCCTGGAGCAGGTGGAAGCTGAGTCAGGCCCCCCCACCAACCTCACCCCAGCTGGCTTTCCACTCGCACACAAATGGTCCCTAAACCTGCCTGGATCTGCTGGCAGCTCTAACAGCTTAGACGAGGGTCCTGCGGGAGTTGAGTGGCCAGAACCTCCACCTGTGTCCTTGGGCAAAACTAGTCCTTGTTCTTTACAAACAAACGACCTGCCCCAACTTCTCTTGGGGAGGAGTCAGGCCTGAAGAGCTGTGCCACCAGAAAGCCCTGGCACCTCTTCTCAAAGGATGGGTCCCCAAGCAAACCCCGGGGAGTGAAGCTTATGCCTGTGTAAGGACTCCAGGGCCACGCAGTCATGACCTGGGAGGGAATATAGACATGCTCAGACCTCCGCCTCCCAAGCCATCAGCGCAGTGTGTCCCCTTCCCCAGAATCAGAATGGTCGAGGCAGCTCTGAGTCCGGGGCCAAAGCCTCAAATATGTGTGTTCCAGTTAAGATCCTCTTTCTCCTTTAAAACACCTCCTCTGAAAAATGCTAATAAAACAGCTCTTCCTGTTTCCTCCGTAGATGCAGTTCTTTTCCCTTCTTAGGAGAAACCGCATGAGGTTTCTCTTACTCTTCGTGGAGACAAAGCTCAAGGACGCAATGGCTTGACCGGGGAGAAAGTTGTGTCCCTAATGAGGGGATGTGCAGGGCCCACTTCTGCCAGGAAGCTGTCCAAACCCAGGCCTGTAAGAGGCCTTGACTCCAGCTGACAGCATCTCAGGCACCCAGAGGTGTTCCCAGGCCCCCAAGTTGGCTGTCTCTGGGGAGCTGAGGCCTCAGGATGACTTACGCATGCTGCGGGTTCCTGGTAACATCCTGGGCTCTGCCCCTCCATCTCGGGGGGGGGGGGGGGGGGCGGGGGGAGAGGTCTCTGCAAGTACAAAAAGGCTGCCCGCCTCTCAATATTGCTTTTTTTTTTTTTTTCTCTTCCTCCTTCCGTCCAGCTTAGTGAGCGATTAGCCCTGCAATTAGCACAGTGTCCCAGGCAGTCCGTTCCCCACACTGGCAGGCCAGGGAGCCTCCCCATGCTTCTTAAAAAGGAGGCTAGAAACTTTACCTGCCGATTGGGTGACAGTGCGACCGGGAGCCGCTGGCCACCAGACCTAGGCCCCTCGTTTGCTGCTCCGCTAAGAATGCAACTTCAAAGTGGTCCCTTACGCCCTCCTCGTTTCTTCCTTCTTGGATTTGTCCAGCCTCAGGGCCTTGAAATGGAAGCCAGTGTAGCTCAGAGCTCCCTGGCGCCTGTACCACCCTGAGCTGCAGCAGGTTTGAAGGTTGGGAAGGGTGGCCGGAAAGACAGAGCCTTGTGCTGGCCTCTGCTTGCAGCTGACACCAGTTGATTGATTGATTTCCTAATTGTCTGCTTAATCTCATCCAAGAGGGTGGATTTAGTATTAAGCAGGTCAACGCAAAAACAGCAAAACAATGTGGCCCCCAAGACCCAGCAGCAGCTGAGGAGTAGAACAAAAAAAATGGAAAAAAGTGGGAAAGTGAGCGGAAGAAAACCTCCCATTTGGCAAGGATTTTGCTTAATGGGACACCAGCCTGGGACAGCTACCCAGTAACCCACCCATTGGTCACAGAAGGTCCCAAGGGGCTCCTTCCCCCAGCCTCCAGCCTCAGGAGATGGTAGGAATCACAGTACATCTGATTGTGTAAGAAGAAAACCATAGGCGACAGAGAGAAATGGTTTTCCCTGGAGCCTTACTCCCTGGGTAGATTAGAGTTTAGGAACAGCAGCCAGCTGTGACCTTGACCCAGGTTTCTCCATCCCATGTATATTCAGATCTACCTGTTCATTCCCAAAGGACGCTTCAGACTTCCTTTCATTCAAGGGAGCCAAATGTCCCTGGCATTGACCTCCTGGGAAGCCCAAGCTTTCCCCAGCAGGTTTGGGATTTTTCTCATCCAGTCCCCCTCCCATTCTCATTTTAACAAAATTATTTTCTAAGATCATGCAGCCGCAGATTCTGATAGCTAAAACTTTCCTTTCCCCATGTGCGCCTCTGTGTGTTGATGTACAAATGTGTGCATGTGCCACTGTACCTGCAAATCCATAGCTGCTCCCAGAGGTAGAAGGGGGAAAGACCGGTCTGAGCTACACTGCTGCTGCTTTGAGCTGGGAGAACACTTGCAGCATGGGAGGTTGGCTAAAATGGGTAGAAGGAAGGTGGCCATGGTGGTCGCCTGTGGTCATCCAGGCAGACCCAGAAGGTGCCTGGCCCTGCACCTCCAGAATGACTGTATTCGCTCCCCTCCACCTGCCCCAGGAAGTGGTGCTGGCTTCTACACTGCAGAGCTGAGGACCTGTGCCATCAGCCCTTGACCCTAGGGCTTGACTGGGTGTCCACAGGAGTAGCTGACTCCCAAACACAGCTGCCCACTTAGGGCTCTTTAGAGTCAAGTCCCCTCTGGAGGGGGCTCTGGGTCGGCATGTAGGAGGGTCAAGCCACTAGTGACTCCCCCGGACCCAGGCTTTCCGCAGTAGGGCTTGAGCCCCAGAAAGGAGGCCCACCTGAGCAGGGGGAAGAGTGAGAGCTGGTTGGTTACCTGGCCTGGCCTCTCCCCTTAACCTTAGTGAAAGCGATTCACCAGGGCCTCTGGCTTAGTGCCTGAAGCCGGAGAAGCCTTCAGTCTTCCCCCTGCCCAGCATATCTGAAGGCCCTGGAGTTAGTGTTTGGCCCTCCATTCATGGCTCCAATTGCCGCTTGGGAGGCCTCTGTGTGGGAGGACTGCCCTCTATAGGTCCCTGAGCTGGGACATGGCAACAGTCACCAGGGCCACCTCACCGCTGAGCCTACCTCCAAATCAGCATCAAGTTGGTTGCTCTTGAGGGTGCCAGGTAGAGCAGAGGCGACGACTGTCTCCAAAGGAAGCGATCCTGCCTCACACCCACCCAGGCTTGCCCGTGACCCTTCTCCATCTGCCGCCCTGCCTGCTCCCACAGCCCCTCCCAGAAATTCACCATCACAACTGCCTCCTCTGTCTGGCCCACTCGCACCCATGGCCACCACTCCTCCTCCTAAAACCCCGACACACGCTCGGCCAGCTTGCTTGCTCACACACACGCTGACATTTGCGGGCACACCCAAACCACCATCTGGCTGTCCAATGCCAGCCTCTGGGTCCTTGGCACTGAGCACTCACGTGTCACAGGGTACCTGGCACCTGTGCTGTTTGATTTAACACCTGCAGCCGTCCTTTCCACACTTTGACGGGGTCCCCTCCTCTCGTGATTTCAAGCACACAAACCGCTTTCCAAACACGCCCCTGCCCATCATTGTTCCCAGCTCCTCCCAGATCTCTCCTGCTCCCTTCAGATAATTAAAGTTGGGCTGTGTGTTTGTATGTATGTGTGATCTTATTTTTTAAACACACACCCCCACACATACATATGCGTGTATATATACAAACACACACAGCAATCAGATCTATCTGTTCCTGCCATCGTCCCGCTCGTGCGATACAACCTCAGCGAACACATGTCCCCACATGGCCACGCCATGAACCCAGCATCTCCTAGTCACAGGCTTCTGATCACACACACACACACACACACTCACACACACTCACTGGCACTTTCACACAGTCATGTCCACCCCCAGCTCCCTGGTGTTTCTCTAGGGGCATGACCTACCTCCCGCCCACCTCCAGGGCATCTGAATGGGCTCCCCTCAGACGAGCCAAGTACCAGGAGGGCACTGCTTCAGTGCCCCCCACGCGCACACCCCCAGTGGACGTGTCTCTGGCTGAGCCTGACCAGGGTGGGTCTGGGTATTATTAGGCTGCAGAGACAGCACGGAGGCATATGGTCTCGTACACAAGAAATAATGTTCATGTTAAATCAGACCTCATGCATAATGCATGGTGCCTGATCTCACATTATTTTGGGTGTTCGTCAAAATCAGTGTTCTTTCTTGTGAGGGCTCCTGAAAAGAAGGGGGAAAGGCGTTTGCTAATTGCACCCGCAGCCTGGACCAGGGAGCCGAGCCTGCCCAGAGAACCTTCCTCTGGCCCCACCTCACACCCCTGCCCCGGGTCTCATCCCTCTGTCCCTTCGGTCTTGCCACATGGAAGGAGGGGCTGACTCGGATTTGTGGCAGGCAGGCGAAAGGCCCCGTGTTATTTTTATTTCTTTTCTCTCGGCTCTCTTGTCCCCGGAGGGTTCCGGGGAATAGCAGTGCCTCCGTTGTTCGCACACCCGATTCATTTGCCGTTTTATGAACTCCCCTTTGATTCATCGCCTCCCTAAGTCAATGATTCACTCCTGATGGCTTTTCAGAAATCCTTCTTCAAAGGCTCCAGATTATTCAGCTCTGAACAGGAGCCGACCTGGACCTGCGCTGCTACTACCCTCCTTGCTTAGGGTGGGAAATTGTCTTCATCCTTGGCCTTTCCCGGGGCCCGGCCAGCTCCAGAAAGGGGGAGGCCTCCTTTCTCGAAGAAGCTGCTAGAGTGGACCCTGGCGGCTCATCCAGAGACCTGGCCCTCCAGCAAGGACCCCTCCTGCCACTGAGGGTCACTTGCCTTTTCTCATTATCACCAAATCCCCTGGGGACGCCCTTCAAGTCTCGAGGGAGGCAAAGAGCAAAATAGCGAAGCACAGGGACCAGACAGATCTGAGTACAAATCCCGGCTCCTCCTCTTATCAGCTGTGTGACTTTAGGTCAGCTCCTTAGCCTTTCTGTGCCTCAGTTTCCTGATACAGTGACAGTGGTGATCCCTACATCATACGGGTATTTCTTTTCTTTTCTTTTCTTTTTTCTTTTTTTTCCTTTTTTTGGCTGTCCCATCCAGGGATCAGATCTTAGCCGCAGTTACAACCTACACTGCAGCAGCAGCAACACCAGATCTTTAATCCACTGGGCCAGGCCGGGGATTGAACCTGTGACCTGGCACTGTAGAGATGCCACCAATTCTGTTGCACCACATGGGAACTCCCATAGAGCTACTTTGAGGATTAAGGGGCATGATGTGTACATACACTGCTTAGCAAAAGCAGGTGATAGATGAATGAAAGCTGCTTTATTGTAAGGCCTGGGCAGGGCGTCATACAAAAACAAGTGAATAGAGAAGAAAACCAAAACGTGATGCACTTTTACCTCAGACCCCATTGTCCAAGGCACTCTGACATAAAGCTCATCCAAGCACTGACTTGGTGCTTTATTTTCATTATCTCGTGATCTCTATTCCTATTTTGCAGAAGAGGATACTGCTGCCCAGAGAGTTTGAGTGACTATCCAAGACAGCATCCAAGACAGCAAGACTAGTTAATGAGAAAGCCTAGAATAAAGCCCATCTCCTTTTTTTTTTTTTTTTTTTGTCTTTTTAGGGCTGCACCCACGGCATATGGAAGTTCCCAGGCTAGGGGTCAAATCAGAGCTCCAGCTGGAGGCCATTGCCACAGCCACAACAACGCAGGATCCGAGCCTCGTCTGTGACCTGTGCCATAGCTCATAGCAATGCCAGATTCTTAACCTACTGAGCGAGGCCAGGGATCAAACCCGAGTCCTCGTGGATACTAGTCAGGTTCGTGGCTGCTGAGCCACGATGGGAACTCCAGAACAAAGCCCATCTTATCTGACGCCCAGGTCCGTGTTATTTTTATCCTCCCTGCTGGGGTGAACAGCAGAGTCCAGGATTTGGGGTACATGTCCAAAGCAGAGAGGGTTCCAGAGCTCAGCACTGGGCCAGGGAGAGAAATGGGGACCAAGGGTGTTGGAGCTAATTGGCTAGGATCTGTTCCCTTCTCCACCACCCCCCAAATCAGGTAAATTCCACGAGGCTCAGGGAGGTTGGGTGCCTCACCTGAATCACCAAGAGAATCAGGAAGTGTCCATTCAGAGCACTGGGTCCTAAGAAGCTACATGTAGTGGCTCAGGAGACGGGCCCTGGCATCTGCCCAGGCTTCCATTCTGGCTGCACCACCTACTCCTGGCAGGACCTCGGCTAAGCCATGCTCTCCAGACCTCAGTTTCCTCGTCTGTCAAAAGAAGCCAGACCAGTACTGCCTGGTGGGATTGCTGTGAGGATTAGATGAGACATGATAAACATAAACCCTTAGAAGAGAGCCTGGCATAGTGGAAGTGCACATTAAATGTTAGCTATAAAATCAATTTTATATGTACAGTATATATTATTGTATTATTGCTGGGGCTGAAGCAGTGCAGAAAAATAATGCCTAGTGCTTTTTCTCCCCCCAGAATTATTTCTCTTCATTCTCAAAACCATTCTGGAAGGAAAAGTTCAGGCTCTCCATTCCCAGTCCACAGATGAAGTAACGGAGGCTCAAGGATCTTGAGGGGCTTGCCCAAAAGGACCCAGACAGTTAGTGGCAGGTGCAGTCTCCAGGCTATTCCCCACTTCTGACTCTTTGTGGCAACCCTGTGCTCCCAGTAATGGGCTCTGAGCCCATTCTAAGTACTAAGGCTCTGGGGAGACAACACCCAGAGGGTCAGGCAAGGCCTCAGACATGGTGGTACCATTAAGCTGGGTCTTTGAAGAATGAGCAGAGGGTGAGTTCCCATCGTGGCGCAGCAGAAATGAATCAGACTAGGAACCATGGGGTTGCGGGTTTGATCCCTGGCCTCGCTCAGTGGGTTAAGGATCCGGCATGGCCGCGAGCTCTGGTGTAGGTTGAAGACACGGCTCGGATCCTGCATTGCTGTGGCTGTGGCTCAGGACAGCAGCTGTAGCTCCGATTGAACCCCTAGCCTGGGAACCTCCATATGCCGCAGGAGCAGCCCTTAAAAGAGAAAAAAAAAAGAGTAGAGGGGTTGCCTCTGGGGCTCATAGCTCAGCACCTGATCCCGCAGAGGTAAAACCATCCAGCGTCAATGCCTCAGACCCCACTAATCCCCCTTCCCTGAACCTCATGCCTCTTCCTGCCCTGCTCAGGACCCCTCCACCTATCCCCTTTGACCCCAACATGGAAGATTCAACTTGAGTTCAAGGCCCCTAGACCCTGCGAAGCCACCTACCATGACCCTAATCTGACTATAGATTCCTTCAGGTCCCAACTCCTGGTTCTACTGCATCCCTGCCCAGAGGTTGACTACCAAACCATGCCACAGGGCATCCCAGCCCCAAAGGTGGGGCCCAGGTACCTGGCTCTAGGTCTCACTCACCCCTTAGTAGGACCCAAGTTAGGTCATTTCTCATCTCTGGACCTCAGTATATGAAATGGGCATGTCCTCAGTTATCCATCAATCCATCCTACTTCCATCCACTCACCCATTCACCAACCCACCCGAGCACTCATGTAACCATCCATCCATTCATCTACCCACCCATCCACTCATCCATTCATTCATGCAACCCTCAATCACCTCTTCAACCACACACCCATCCATTTACCCAACCTCCCACCACGCATCCAATCATCCAATGTAACAGGCCCTATGTTGAGAAGGATGAACACAGAAATGAGTAAAACCAATCCCCCTGCCCTTAAAAAAACCCTGGATTAGCCTCTTTCCTCCCCTACCTCTCAGTCATGGAGTGCAGACGTGTGAAAGCCCAAGAGGGACCATGAAATCTATACATCTACGAATCTTGTGTGTCAGAACACTGGGAACCTCCATGCCCCACTCATTTCCCAAGGGCCCTGCAGAAGATGGGTAGCCTTGCATGGTCCTAGGATCCCCCTTAGCTCTATAAATTCTCATTCCAGGACTGCCAGGTGCTGACCTAAACTAGAGGAATTTCAAAGGAATTCAGGGAGAGGAAGGAACTTATGAACACAACTCCTGCCAAGACTGAAGATTACCATAGGAAATCAGTTTTTCTACTGAAAATGGCAGCAGTGGCATTTTACCACCAGGGAGATATGGGGAAATGTCCTGGACCCAGGCCTGCCCCTGTGTGACCTTGAGCAAGTCCCTTCCATTCTCTGGACATCTCTGGATCACCCTCTGGACCCGTACAGTGTGAGTAGTGGTCTATAGGTCCTGCCAGCTCTAGGATGGCCTCTCTCCATCCTCGCTTCCCTTCCAGCCTGGGTGGGCCTGCCCCTCTGACAATGGGGCCTCTCTGACCAGCCCACACACGAGGAGGAGTACAAGATGACGTGGGTGATGTCCACGGCCCCGAGGCCTCTGGCTATTCAACACCCCCCCTCCCCTGACACAAACAACCCTCAGTCACCTCCTCCTTCCACCCCCCAGAATCTGGGCACAGCTGGGGCTGGCTATGCCCTGGTCACCCCATGAATCACCCCTCTATGGTCCCCGGGGGAGTGGTCCAGGGAGCATCCTACGCCCCACGCGGGGTGAGGGCCAGAATCGCGGCCCTCAAGCAGGCAGTGTCCACAGGAACAATGGGGGCCTGTGGCTGGCAGCCGGAATGCAGCCATTGTCCTGCCCTGGCCCCCAACCCCAAGGCCTCAGGTCCCCAGGCTGGCAGGCTGGCGTGGGTCGGTGCGTCAGGCGCTCGTGTGCCGGGGCCAGGACCCACACGGCCTGCCACTTCCCCTCTTTTGGCAGGCGGGTGGGTGGGCCGACGGGCCCACCTCCATGCTCCAGCTCACAAAGGATCCCATGCACAGGGTGAGAAGCAAGGCAGGACCCAAGGAAGCCAAGCCAGCCTCGGACCCACCCATCCCTGGGGAACCTGGAGCAGCCTTGGAGAGGGGGCCTCGCAGTCCAAGACCCAAGCTATACATCACAGTGGGGAGGGGGACCACATTAGAATAATGCAGGATTAGAGTGGGGTTGCTATAGCGACGTATTAGGGCAATACATCTAGGGAGTCCAGCCCCTTGGTGATGTATGACTCTGCTCAGCTGAGGGGAGCAGGGGGAGGGGACCCGTCCCGCCCCTCCGAGGGGAGAGCAGATACCAAACACTCTCTTCACCGGGGGAAAACATCTCCCTTGGACTCCAAAATTAGGGCTTCTCAGAATTCTGTCAAGACTGAAAGAGACACGCTGCCAACCCAACTTCCAACACCCCCACTGGGGTCCCTGCTCAACTCAGCTTTGACTTGGAATCCCAGCTCCAGGCTCAGCCCCAGCCTCCACTGCAGCCTCTCCCATCTCTGTCCCTCCTGGTTCAGTGCTGGAAGCAATCCCATACTATTTTCCCAGGAGCCAGTATATATGGGGTGGGGACGAAGAAGGGAACAGAGGAGAGGGAGGCAGGAGCACCCAGAAACAGCCCTCAACAAACACCTCAAAGCTGCTAATGAGAGAGAAGCCTGGAGAATAAGGCCGAGGGCACAGTTGCTGTCCCCTTCTCACCCACAGGCCTCCCCATGCCAGCCTCTGAGCACCCCACCCCCACCTGATCCCATATCTGGGAATTTAACTGCCTTCTACACACTCCTAGGGCCACCAAGAGGATGCTGGGGTGGACTAGGCCTAGAGAAAAACGTGGGTGGGGCTCCCAACAAAGGAGGACTCGGAGTTCCCGCTGTGACTCGGTGAGTTAAGAACCTGACATAGTGTCCGTGAGGATGCGGGTTCAATCCTTGGCCTCACTCAGTTGCTACCAGCTTCGGTGTAGGTCTCAGATGCAGCTCAAATCCAGCATTGCTGTCTATGGCTGTGGTGTAGGCCGGCAGCTGCAGCTCCGATTTGACCCCTGGCCTGGGAACCTCCATATGCCACGGGCATGGCCCTAAAAATACTTATTTTTAATTAAAAAGTGTTTAAAAAGAGAGAATCCGACCATAGCAGCTCAGGTCACTCCAGAGGTTCAGGTTCTCTCCCTGGCCCAGGAACTTCCATATGCCATGGGTGCAGCCATTTTAAAAAAAAAAAAAAAGGAAGAATCGTTAAAAAAATCCTCACCCAATACTTTAATATTTTGTGACAAAGTCAAACCATGTGATCCCTTTCAAACCGCTATAACAAATCATTTGTGCCAGCTTGCCCCATCTCACAAGTCCTGACCCTCAACACCCTGGGGACTCGGGGGACAGATTCTCTTGAGATAACCTGCTTGGCTATATCCACCTTGGTGAGGAAGAAGACACAGGATGGATAACTCCCTTCAAGAATAACAGGTGCAGAGTTCCCGTCGTGGCACAGTGGAAACAAATCCAACTAGGAACCATGAGGTTGCAGGTTCAATCCCTGGCCTCAGTCAGTAGGTTAAGGATCCAGCATTGCTGTGAGCTCCGGTGTGGGTTGCAGACACGGCTCCGACCCTGGGTTGCTATGGCTGTGGCATAGGCCAGTGGCTACAGTTCCAATTACACCCCTAGCCTGGGAAACTCCATATGCCGGGGGGTGCGGTCCTAAAAAGACCAAAAAAAAAGAATAACACGGGCAAGTATATCACTATCTTCCTATGTCTCTGAATCTTGACTTTCCTTCTGTGTACACGTGTCTGTGTGTATGTCTCGTGTGTGTGCGTGCGCGCGCACACGTGCGCGCAACCTGCCTCCCCACCAAATGTTTTTTTGGTTTTGGTTTTGGTTTTTTTTGTCTTTTGTTGTTGTTGTTGTTGTTGCTATTTCTTGGGCCACTCCCGCGGCATATGGAGGTTCCCAGGCTAGGGGTTGAATTGGAGCTCTAGCCACCGGCCTACGCCAGAGCCACAGCAACGCTGGATCCGAGCCGCGTCTGCAACCTACACCACAGCTCACAGCAATGCCGGATCGTTAACCCACTGAGCAAGGGCAGAGACCGAACCCGCAACCTCATGGTTCCTAGTCGGATTCGTTAACCACTGCGCCACGATGGGAACTCCAAATGTTAATTTTTATAGTTAATTCAATTGATTACAGTAATTACACTCCCCCCCCCCCCAAAAAGTCTTCCTCTTTCCTTTTGAATGTGACACTCTGGCCCTGGCCAGAGTTGGCAGAGGTGGGGGACTCCAGCCAGAGGAGAGGATGCTGACCTAGATGTCCCCTCCTTCCACCAGAGGAGGTGATAGTTCATTGGACAAGGCAGGGTAGGAGGCGAACATGCTCACTGTCCCCACGAACACACGGCATACACACAGACACACATACATACTTTAGCCCTAACCTGGTGGTGTCTCCCCAGTGGAAAAAACTCCACTCTTGATTGGAAAAAACCCAGCAAAGGGGTTCCTTCTCTCACTGTCCAACCTCTGGGAGCCTCCTTGCTCACACTCACACAGACATACATGCTCACACGGAATATACGCTCACATGGAATATACACTCACACAGAGCAGAGAGAAGAGAAAGGGAAAAGAAAGGCTAGGAGTTCCTGCTGTGGTGCAATGGAAACAAATCCGACTAGTATCCATGAGGATGTAGGTTCTATCCCCGGCCTCACTCAGTGGGTTGGCGATCCAGCGGCTTTGCCATGAGCTGTGATGCAGGTCCCAGACGCGGCTTGGATCCCGCGTTGCTGTGGCTGTGGCCGGCAGCTGTAGCTCCAACCAACCCCTAGCCTGGGAACCTCCATATGGTGTGGGTGCAGCCCTAAAAAAAAGAAAAGAAAAAAGAAAGGAAAGGCCAAAGGAAGGTAGGTGAATACAGTGTGTGTGCCCAGAGGACAGTTCCTGGGGTGGGGGTGGCAGGGTGCCCGGGCGGCACTGAGTGGGAGGGGAGCTTGGTGGCTTCCTCTCTTCCCCAGCCAGCGACCAAAGGTCAGCCCAGGCGGCTCAGCCACGTGCGGTCCAGCCACCCCCACTGGGTCATGTGAGACCAGGACCAAAGCTTCATCAACGTGCCATTGTCCTCCAGAGCCCAGTGCAGTGCTGGAGGGAGCAAGACCCTTCCAGCCACCACACCCGTCAGTGCCCCTCCAGAACCTGCCGTCCCCTCCTGAGGGGAACCTCTCAGCCCCCACTTTGAGGATAAGCTCCCTGACGTATTCCTCTTTGGGACCTTCAGTCCCTCCTTCTGAGAAATGGGAAGGAATCCACTTTCCACTTGCACTGAGAGTGCTTAGGGTGGGAGGACAGGCCCTCTCTCCCAAGTGCCCTCCAAGGGGGGCCTATACCACCCCCCTGCCGCCCCCCTCCCCACCCACTCCCCAAATACTCTGGAGGGGAGAGAGAGTGAAGCGGAGAGGGCCCAAGAGTTGCCCTGAAGGTCATCGTGCACGTCAGCACAGAGACAGGCCCCAGGGCCCCCTGCGCCCTGGCTCCCGGCCTGGACCACAACACAGGATCCATTGACTCCTGGGCACCCTCTTTCCCAAGATGCACGCAAAGCTGTGGGCTCGTGGTTCCGTCCCATGGGCCCCTGAGTTCCACAAAGCACCATGGGGCCTGGCCCTGTAGGACCCACCCAGGAAAGAGGCCAGTGGGGCTGGCTGGATGGCGTAGGTGGAGGCAGCTCCCAAGGGCTGGTGGAACGGAGGAGGAAGGAGAGGATGGGCACTGCACCTACGCAGAATCTCCTGGATCCAGGCTAATGGTGCTCAAGGCCAACCTCTAGGCCCTGCCCTACCCAGCCTGAAGTGGAGTCAAAGATTTTGGGTCCCCAGCTAGGCTAGATTCGCTACCAGGGCCACCTCTACCCACTCCTAATCCCTGCTGACTCCTTGCAAAAATAGGGAACTCCACCTCTGCCAAGGAGACTAAACCAGGGGCAAAGCCACCCCAGGGCCACCCTCTGTCTCCCACAAGGGAAGTCAGGTGGGGAAAGATGGTCGCGTCTGGGGGAGGGGGGCTGGAGGAAAGCTGGGCTCCAGTAATGGGAGGGCTGCCCCAGCAGGATGACAGAGAGATGATTAAACCCACAGAGAAGATTGATAAGAGAGCTAAACAGCTGCAGCTCTGCAAGGTGGGCTGGGGACAAATCTCATCTTGTCCTGGCGGCACTCAGAGCACGGGGGGGGGCTGGGCCAGCCTGGCTGAGCTCACAACCTACACCAGCAGAGAAGTAGAGGAGGGCTGCTCCCACTTTCTTCCCCCACCCCCAGGCCTCTGACTTGGCTTCCAGAGCCCAGCCCCCATGCCTGCCACCCAGAGCCCCCTCCCGGCCCGACCTCCCCCTGCACCTGGGCAGCACCCCCCTTCTCACCGGTGCCCCCTTCACCCACAGCATCTTTGCCACAGCTCTCACTCTCGTTATTATTAGATGTGATTTACAGCGGAAACGCTGAGTCAGACAAACCAAGATTCCCCAGGCAGAAGCAGCAGGGGAGTTGAGTCCAGGGGAGGTGGCCCTCTCTGGGCAGTGTTCACGGAAGAGAGTCAAGAGATGGGGGTCTGGGGTGAGCCCGAGGTTCATCTCTGCTGTTCTCTTATCCCCTCCAGGCCCAGCATGCTCATCTGGGTCTCTTGGATGTTCAGACCCCTTTTCTGATCCCCGCCCAGCTTTTCAGCCTCTGATCTTCCTGGACAAGTTTGAAGAGAAGAGCCCAGGGATCCAGAAGTCTTGACATGGAGCTGATTCTGCAGGGTCGTTTCCTCAAACCAGGGCTCCTGGTTTAGAAGGGCAGCCCCTGACTCCCAGAGATGGAAAGAGGCAGGAAAAGTGCATTGCTGGGGTCCCAGCCCCCCACTCTGCAGCAGAAAACACGGCCGCTCTGCACTCACGTGGGCATCCAAAGGCATCAGGACACGTGGGGCACACGTTCCTGCTCCCACCTTGCACCGACCAGCTCGGCAGGCAGATCTGTCTCTGCTTCCTAGGTCTCTGACTCCCTGGCAGGGAGGAACTGGGCATTGTTGCCAAAAATAAACGTTCGCTCTCCCGCTCCCTGGCTCCCGGCTCCCGCTCATTAGGATGCGTGGCGTTTGGCTGAGGTCCCACACCTTGCAGCTCATTATAAATATGCAGTCGCTGCTGGCGCTACCCCAATCATCTCTGCAATCAGAGCTTTTAATTAGGTTAATTAAATTGTATCAAATCTCGCAGGGACGCAGTTCACTGATGCTGATGAGGCAGCCAAAACAGACCCCAGCTCCTCCGCTAATGAAGGCCGCTGCCTGCCTGCGCGGTGAGGGAGCCCGAGCGCATAACAAACGGGCCTCCTCTGGGAGGAGCTGCTGCCCAGGCCCTGAGCTCCGGGGACCTGGCAGGGGGTCTGCCTCTGGCCGACCAGAATCCAGCTGCAGCAGAGACTCCCACCCCCGGGGAACCCTCCTCTTCACTCCAGAACGAACTAGGGCCATTTCCAGAGCCCAGGCAGGTGGGCAGTGTCAGGGCTCTCAGCGCTTGTCACCTCGTGCTGCAAACTTAGGTGTGCCCCCCAAGATCTACTGACCCCATCTGGGGTTCCCTCTTTCCTTCTCCCCCAGAATGGCCAAGCAAGGCCAGGACCCCACTCCCTACACACACACACACAGACCCTTGCCACTATCTCCCTGGAGTGTCTTTTATTAGCCAGGGAGGCCGGGCTGAGACCAGAAAGCTCATCCAGCCACTGCTGGCCTAGTCTCCATCTGCCATGGAGGCCATCTGCCCCTGTCGAGGGTGGGGTGTTTTATGTTACCAGCCAGTAGCAGGAGGGAGTGGCGCCCCCCACCCTAGACTCCGTGTGCCAGATGGACCTACATCTTCCCACCTACCATTCCACCTCAAGAGCCCTCTCTGGGGGAGGGACACTTGCCCCCCAACCTCCTGGGATCAAATTAGCTGGAGATTCGAGATGATGGCTTCCTTCCCTGGCCCCTGCCTGTCCAGAGCCTGCTGTCCCAGTCTCCTGGCAATCCATGGCTGGCCACAGGAGACCTCAAGCTCCAGAGCTAGAAGGCCCTGCAAAGGTCCTCCCCTGTCTTTATGCAGGAAGGCAAGTGCTGCCACCTCCAAAGGGACTGTCCCCAATGCTCTACGCAGCCTGGCTCCAACCCTCCTCCTCTTAACTTCTCTGTCACTGGCCTCAGTGTGGCTGAGCAGCTGAGGAGAGAAGATGGGGAAATTTTCAGTGCTCTCAGGACATGCTGTTTCTGCTGCAGAAGCTGGTTTTTTTGGTTTGGAAAGGTTTTTGTTTTTTTTTTTTCCACCCAGTACTGTGAAAACATGAAACCTGAAACCAACCCCCCCACATTTGTCACCTCAGAGAGAAGCATTTGGGGGAACCAGGAGAGAGCTGTAAATGAGTCAGGCTGATTCAGGGCAGGGGGGCTGCCCAGCTGCCTCTGGGGCACCACAATTTCATTAACACTTATGACCTGGGCTTGGCTGTCAGGTGACAGACGATAGGAGGAAAGGCAAGGGCTCCCTTCCCACCCTCAACCCCAACCAAGCACAGCAGTCCCCAGATCAACTCCTCTAGCCTGAGAAACAGTGAGGCCCTTAGCTCTGTTTCGGACCAGCCTCTACCACCACCCTGGAAAAACTGCTGCCCCAGCACCAGCCAGTCTGCTCCCTTCATATGAGAGAGGAAAAGGCCATGGTCATTACCACGGCCATCAAGTGAAGCAGACAAGCCTGGGCAGGGAAAACTAGGTTCCACCTCTCCAGTTAGAAGAGATAGAGATGAGACAGCAGGTCCCACGAGCAATGACGATGGGTCCGCAAATAAGGGACAGGGAGACTCCTTACAGAGAGGCTGAAGAAGTGGGAGATTTTTTTCCCTCTGACTGGAGAAGTTAGGAAAGAAGACAAGCAGGAGCATGAACTAGGCAGCCTCGTGAACCTCCTAACTCCACACTGGACTTGAGAAGGGACGCTCTGCCCCTGGAGCTGCACTGCTGCTCTCTGCTCCTTTCCTGCATTTTCTGCTGAGACAGACCCAGGGAGCTGAGTGGGAGCCTTGCCAGCAGGGAGGCCCCATGACCTGGATGGCACAAGAGAGCGCACCCTCTGACCCCAAGGAGGCAGCTGCACAAGCCCCAAGAAACCTGCCGGCTCAGCCCCAAGACGGGATTTCAGGTTCGCCCGACTCCTCCACTTACCTGGGGCTTTGGGCCAGGACTCCCACCCCAGCTCCCGGCCCGCCCTTCCTCAACACCTCGTGCAGGAAGCTCTGTGAACAGACACGCTGGAAAAGCTTGAGGAGGAAGGGAGGCCAGCACCGCACACCCACTCGCCTCACTGTCTCAAGTCCCAACAGGCCCCAGCCTCACCGGCCTCCGCAGGTAGGCAGAGCGTATCTGCATCTGCTGGCAGCCTTCCCTGCCAGAGGCCGTGCAGCTCTGACTGTTCGCTGCCCACAACCAGCAGCAGGGAGACAGCAAGCCATAAGCAGACACTCAGAACTGCACGTGGGGAGACCCCTTCCATGTCCAGGTGGAAGCACCCTCGGGACAACCTGGGACTCCAAGACAAGCTTCCTCCATGGTCCTCATTAGCAATGTGAGGGGAGAGCCCTTTCCCACCCAGCCCTTGTTTGGGGGCCATGCTCATCTCAAGCTGGGGGAGCTGGGGTGGAGAAAACCTTTCTTCACAAGAGCTCTTCCACGTGCATTAAATCTAATAAACAAATGCATACTAAACACCTATGGAGTGCAGGGTGCTTTCGAGCGAAGCAAAATGTGTTAGATGTACACCAGCGCCCTGAATACTCACCCCAGCGAAGGGGCAGCAGCTCCACCTACTGGGCCCTTTCCCACCCTGTCGTTTGGTAAAAGGACCAAAAAGTGCTCTCCACCTCCTTTTCTCCACCTCCACAGGCTGCCACATTGCCGCTGGCACAGCTAGAGCAGGATGCTCTCTAGAGCTCAGAGCACCCCCGCATCTGGAGGGGTGGATCCCGAGCTAGGAGCCAGGAGACTGAGGTACCAGGGAGCACCAAAACATCAAAGCCCTTGGCCTACTTTCAGACCCATGAGGCTGGAGCCTTCTAGGTCAATTGCAAGGGGCAGCCAATCTCTTCCTTTAGAATCCTTGGGCCTCAGACACAACCCTCAGTTTAAGAGCAATTCAGGACCCCTAGCTTTAGCCCCTCACAGAGAGCTCTGGTGACTTCTACCCTGGATCTTACCGGACTCAGAGAGGATGGACCTGCCTGTTCCACCTGGCCTGTGCACACGCCTCTTAAAGCATCACTGTGTCCCTCCCTGCGTGTCACGGGAGGACTTGTGGGTGTGTAAGCTGCATACATGAAACCCTGGTGTGTTCGTGAACCAGAGGGTATGCAGATGTGCAAGCACCTGTGTTTACAAGGCCCGTGCGTCTATTAATGTGAGAGCCTACAAAGTGTGTGCACCATTGCGTGGGTGCGAGCTTCCCGAGAAGGCATCTAGGCATTCTTCCCACCTCCCCCCACCTTCCTCCTCAGCAGGGGCAAGGGAGTCCGAGGAGGAGGAGGAGGAGGAGGAGGAGGAGCAGCAGCAGCAGCAGCAGGCTGTTTTGTTCCAGGAAAAAACTGATGCTTCCCCTGTTTGCTCCTGTCCGACACCTTTATGATGAGTCCCTTCCCTGGCTCGGGTCTTAAGTCTCCAGACACCTACGTCATAAGACTATGAACGCTGACTTAGCTCAGCACCTCCCTCGAAGCGAATTCACATACAGACTAGAAGTGCTTCCTTCCTGAAGACAAGAGCTGCTGGCTTCTAGTCCTCTGGCCCTTCTTCCTACTTTCCGGGACCCCCAGATCTGAGTCCCCCTAGGCACACCCTGAGGAATCAGGCTTTCATTTTAGGTTTGCACAAGAACCCAGCAATCACAGGAATTAAGTTCTAACAAATTTTTTTTTTCAACCTTTAAAATCTAGGCAGAACTGTTCTCCCTCCAGGGGTGAGGTATGAGTGAGCCTTCCAGAATCCTGCTCCTCCCACATCTGCTCTAGGCGTGCTCAGGCCTGTCCTGACTGGCCTCAGCCTACCACCCCTATATGGGCAGGGAAGGGAAGGGTGAGACTCTGGCAAGGGTGTGTGTCTGCCACAAACACCCTGGGGTCTGTATTTCCAGGGTGAAGGCCTGTACCAAGCCATTTATAGCCTTGGAATCATGAGCTGGCCAGGAGGGCAGGAACAGAGAGCCAGGTCTGTTCTGATCTGAGTTTCATCAGTCAAGAAGAGGCTCCCTCTGCGTTTCTAATTCCAAGGGTTTCTACATGCAGTTGTAAACTGTAAAAGGAAAAAAAAATTCCTTCTTGGCTAACTTATGCAGCCACCTGACTACCCAATAAATTAAGAATGAATGAAGGTGAAATCCGTCTATCCACTGGATAAAACAGGATGCAAATATTAAAAATATTTATTTTAATGTTTACTATGAGCATATATTACTTTTTAAAAATTTAATGATGTAACAAAATGGAAAAGAGCTAAGGACTTAATAGTAAGTGAAAAAAGCAGGCCATAAAAGTGTTTAACTACAACTACAAAACACAAAAACCAGTGCAGACCTTTACAACACGGAGGAAATAAACCAGAACCCCCTTTGTGGTTATTCACCTCCATTTCCCTACCTCCTGGCGCTGTAAGGATGCAACAATTATTTGTTGCTCTTGAATAGGTATTGGGATTAGGGATGAATTCATTTATTTCCCGAATCTGCCATAATGAGATTATATAACTTTCATAATGAAAAAGAAAGTACATCAAAATAAGAGTGATTTCAACAACCCACAAACAGTTTAGACAAGGGAAAGGGCTTGAACATGGCTCATACCAAATGTCAGACCTACAATAAATTAGCTACAAGCAGGAAAACCAAGTAATTTAAGCCAATGGACTTTGAAGTTACTGGAAAAGAAACAAACTCTTTTCCATGTGGAATGACAAGGCTTATCCATAACCCTTCAACGTTTGCGACGACTCTCAAATTTATAAATGGCTGGGGAGTTCACTGTTTCTTTCTTCACCTTCACCTTCCGAGTTTTATCCTACGAAAGAGTAGAAAGGTCACCAGTAAGTAGGAGGAGAGTGCTGTGGAAAGCAGAAAGGTTAATCAGCTCCCTATGAGAAAGCCCCCAGTCCAGCCGGTCTCAAGGCTCAGGAGCCAAAGCCCTTTGCCCCTAGGGCACCCCTGACGCAATGAGTCAAGCTCTCCCCTGGGCATCTACAATGGTGCAGAAATGCCTGGGAAAACTGAGATGAAAGGTACTCAAGTCATTTTCTGTAGGGCTTATTCTTTCACAGAACCCCAGACCTAAATAATCGGCAAAGCTGAGAATCTGACATTTAGAGGAATGATGATAATATGAAAGGGGCATCTTATATTCCTTCGCTCTGCTATTTAACTACACGATGTTGTCTATTTTTAAACACCAGTGGGTTGCACGCACTGTTTTGTTAACCTGTTTAAATGTTACAGATAGCTGCTCATAAGCTATAAAGTTCATATGCCACCCGATCCTACCCTTTGGTGTTCCAAAGCACTGACTAATAAGCCCCTTATTACCTTCTTAATCAAGGAACATTTCAACACTGTCAGAGTAACAGACACTGGCTCGAACCACTGCCCCTGAGGAGCAGACATTTTCACCGGGGTTGATTTACACACAGCTGAAATCCAGTCTCAGTTAAGACCTTTACAAGGGAAAAATAAAATAAAATGAAGGCCTAAGGCTCTCTGCTCACCAGAAGATCTTTGCGAGTCTGAATTTTCTGTGCAATAACGAATAATTTCTTCTCGCGCTCAATCCGCTGCGTCAGGCAGTTATACTGCTTTTGTCTCTCTTTGGCTATCTGCTGCAGAAGAAACACACAAGTTTTCAGTAAAACAATTAACAGGATAAAAACAAGTAAGAAACAGCTTCTTAATCCACTTAGGCCCAAGTACATAAATGGTTTCATCAATTCCTTCCTTACTGGGGAATCAATGTAAGATACTTTAAGGCTGTCCATTTTAGGAATATCACATTCCGGAGCTCCATGGAACCTTGGAGATTCGCCCAGGGACACAGGGTTCACCTGGAGCAGGGTCAGGTTTGTGCCTCGAGTCTCACAGATCCCAGGAATCTTTCCACTACCACTGAACTGCCTCAGCCTTGTGTGAGCATCCCAGTTATCTACGGTGAGGCGGGAACAAACCAGTACTGGAAGCCCCCCCCACCACACACACACACAAAGTGAGCAGAGAACAGAAGGGCCCCAGGGCAGCGTGCTGGGGTCAGAACCTCAGAACTCAGAGAGCTGAAGGACTTCTTCGGTGGAAGCTGACCTGAGAATTCTCACTGCTGATGACCCGTCAAAGACTAAAGGTCCTTAAATGTGGGGGAATCAGAGACCCCTAAGAAACTGATGAAATCTTTGGGTTCTTTCTTGAAATAAATATACATACATGTTTGTACAAATTCGTACAAACATAAATACCTCGTGGCAGAAAATTTTGACGTGGGAAGAGACTTCCTAAAGCCAATTCACGGACTGCCCACCCCCTCCAAGTTGGACTGAAAATTCCCTTGCAATCCACCCACCATCAGTCTCTCTCTTTTTTTGCGAGGAGGCCTGCACCCAAGGCATATGGAAGTTCCCAGGCCAGGGATCAAATCCAAGCCACAGCTGCAACCTACACCACAGCTTGGTAACACTGGATCCTTACCCAACTGCACTGGGCCAAGGATCGAACCTGTGCTGCCACAGAGACAACACCCAATCTTAACCCGATGTGCCGTAGCAGAAACTCCCACCAGCAGTCTCTTAATAAAAATAATTTTGCTTTAAGTATGACAGTTAAAAGAAACAATACCGGAGTTCCCATCGTGGCACATGCGAATCTGAAACTAATCTAACTAAGGAGCCATGAGGTTGCGGGTTCAATCCTTGGCCTCACTCAGTGGGTTAAGGATCTGGCGTTGCCATGAGCTGTAATGTAGGTCGCAGACTCGGCTCGGATCTGGTGTTGCTGTTCCTCTGGCATAGGCCGGCAGCTACAGCTCCGATTGGACCCCTAGCCTGGGAACCTCCATATGCCGCAGGTGAGGCTCTAAAAAGACAAAAAAAAAAAAATACCACTAGACAAAAAAAATGGTAAAATCCAAAAGTTCCCAACTTCTCAAAAGTTATGTTGGTTGTTTTTTTTCCAGGGTTCTTTTGGAGGGGCCATGCTCACAGCATGTGGAAGTTCCAGGGCCAGGGACTGAACCCAAGACACAGCAGTGACCCAAGCCACAGCAGTGCCAACACCAGATCCTTAACTGTTAGGCCACCAGGGAACTCCATTTCTGTGGTTTTTAAATTGAAACATAGTTGATTTACAATGTTGTGTTAGTTTCTGTGCAGTAAAGTGATTCAGAATGTATATAAATATATATAAATATTTATATATTTATATATTTAAATATTTATATATATACTGAATATATATCCCTTATATATGTAAATATACATATAGTCAGTAATACACATATATTCTTTTTCAGACTCTTTTCCCCTATAGCTATGACAAAATACAGTGTAGTGCTATATAACTGGTCTTCGTTGATCAAAATGAATGTTGGTAAACTCCTTACTTTCGAAACACAGGAGTTTGGAACGCCAATCTCTTTAGGGACTACTTAATACTTGAGAAGTGTCAGTGACATGGCTAACTGAAAATACAACTAAATGACAAACAGGGTTATCACTAGAACACTAGTCAGCCAGCTCCTCAGCTGGAGGTACAGACATAGAGGGGAACGTCACTGGGCCTCAGACTTAAACAATTCACCGATTCTAGCATAGTCTCACAGCAGTGGTTTCAGACAGCTTTTGTTTTCACTTTATTGCACAGACTGTCAAATTTATGGGATTACCCAATATAGTCAAACTAATTAGGGGTATTTATATTACTAAAGCAAGTTTAGCTGCCTCTGAGCTAGAGAAGCTGCTGTGAAATTAAACATTGGAAGCAAAGCTGATGCAGTGTAAATGATTCAAATCAAAACAGAACAGCTGTCTGCCTGAAACACATTGACAGCATTTTTTTACATGAATCAGTCAGAAGTGAGAGTTCAACTCCAGAAGACTTGGAGAAAAAGCTTGCCTTCTGCACCAAACCAGTTACAGTGATGGAAAGCACCATAAGTACAAGTCAAATCAAGATTTGGGGGACAAATGCAGAATATGCAAGACTTTTTGATATGCATATTCACTAAAGTATACCAAATCCCTTTGTCTTCAGTGTCCCTCCTTTCCCTGCATTTTAACACTGTTTGTATGGTTACCAGCACTGAAAGCACAAAGCCCAGGGTCAGAGGTGGGATTCAAATGCAAACCTAAAGACCAGAACCTAAGCTCCTGACGCTATGTTATACTTCCTCCAAGCTCAGAAACTGGAAAAACTAAGGAACCCTCCTCCACTTCCATTCTTAGCACCAAATCTTCTTTCTGCTTCTCTGTGAAAATGTAGTAAGTTTCCCACAAATATTATTAAATGCAGTGGGGGGAGGTGAGGACACGGATTCCTCTAAACTCAGACCTGGAAAAAAAAAAAAATGGAGAAAATTACCTTAAGTCGATTCTTATGGTTAACTCCTTTCACTTTCTGCTTCTGCAAAGTCTCTATTGTGGGTCTGTTGAAGACTCTGTCGACTAGTTCTGGGGCTGTTCGAAGGTGAGTTGCAATATCAAACTGTTCAACTAAAAGTCAAGACAATCCTTAAGGCGCTGTCTTTAACACCAAACAACACAGACTGATGTGCTTGCTAGACTGTCCCAGAAACCTTCAAACATCTCATACCTTCCTTTTTGGTGTCAAAAAAGAACACATGCTTATTCTGTTGCTTCCCCTGGAAATCCAGCAGATGGAGCTCTGATTTTAGTCTTTCGATTTTCTAGAATACAGAATATGGTCTTATTTTATATATGGGGTTCTCTAGGGTATCAGAAATGAATTTACAAAAGTTTAAACCATTTCACATCATTATCACCAGCCAGCAAAGAATTTGCTTCATTCTTTTAAAAGAAAGGACCACTAAAATTTATCAAGCACCAAGTCAGGTACTGGGCTAGGCACTGCACAGAACTCATTTAACTCCTACAACAATCCTATGAGATAGAAATGAGGAAACAGGAGTTTCCGACTAGGAATCCGAATCCGACTAGGAACCATGAGGTTGCAGGTTCGGTCCCTGCCCTTGCTCAGTGGGTTAGGGATCCGGCGTTGCCGTGAGCTGTGGTGTAGGTTGCAGATGCGGCTCGGATCCAGCGTTGCTGTGGCTCTGGCGTAGGCCGGTGGCTACAGCTCTGATTGGACCCCTAGTCTGGGAACCTCCATATGCCGCGGGAGCGGCCCAAGAAAAATGGCAAAAAGACAAAAAAAAAAAAAAAGAAATGAGGAAACAGGAGTTCCCGTCGTGGCTCTGTGGTTAACGAATCCGACTAGGAACCATGAGGTTGCAGGTTCAGTCCCTGGCCTCATTCAGCGGGTTAAGGATCTGGAGTTGCCGTGAGCTGTGGTGTAGATTGCAGATGTGGCTCAGATCTGATGTTGCTGTGGCTCTGGCATAGGCTGGTGGAAACAGCTCCGATTAGACCCCTAGCCTGGCAACCTCCATATGGTGTGGGTGCACCCCTCAAAAGACAAATAAATAAATAAATAAAGCCTATTTAAAAAAAGAAGAAGAAATGAGTAAACAGCCTAAGGGAGCTTAATCTGTCCATAACTATGGGGCCAACAAATGAGAGCCAGAATTTCAACCTACATCTGTCTCATTCTCAAACTTGACCTCTTTCCACTCCGCCATGCTGACCATATATACATATACATACATATACATATATACATATACATACACATACACATATATATACACACACACACTTTTTTTTTTTTTGTCTTTTTACGGCTGCACCCACAGCATATGGAGGTTCCCAGGCTAGGGGTCAAATTGTAGCTACAGCTACCAGCCTACACCACAGCCATAGCAACTCCAGACCCAAGCCGCATCTGCAGCCTACACCACAGATCACGGCCACACCAGATCCTTAACCCACTGAGTGAGGCCAGGGATCAAACCTCCGTCCTTGTGGATGCTAGTCAGATTCGACTCCACTGAGCCACGACAGGAACGCCATGCCCACCATCTTTTTAAGTCATTATCATAACTAAGCATACTTTAAGATTAGAAATGCCAGAAGAAAGCAACTGACAACTTAAAGACAACGGATTTCTATTTCTCTTCTCAACCAACAAAAATACATCAAAATAAAGAGTTTCAGGTGTTACCTTGGCTTCTGCAACCCTTTTCATTTCTATGTATTTGACATCCTGAGTTCTCATTAGTTTCAGTTGTTCTGGAGTTACTTCTTCCTTAGTCTCCTTAATAACATGAACTCCATCCTAAAATCCAAATTTAAAAGGTATGTTTCCTATTAGATTAAAATCATTAATACTTTGTTGGCATAGCTCTCGGTGGAACACAGACAAGCAAATGCTACATGCAACACCAAGCCCTCAAGGCGCACACTCAGTTCAACACCTCCAAACATCCACTCAGCACCAGGCCCTCCAGGCGCACACTCAGTTCAACACCTCCAAACATCCACTCAGTAACAGCTCCAGGTATAAGACATCTCAGAGAGGGCAGAAACCCATACTGCTCAGGGGTAGTTTTGCCTTGGAGGTGGACCAGGAGCCCCTGACCAACTGGAGAAGGACTAAAAAAAAGCCAAGGATCCTATCTCTCTATCTCCTCCCTCATCCTTATTTTCCTTAATAAGTTGGAGCTCAAAACACCAAGTGATCCATTAGGCACTCACCTGAAGTTTAACCCGAGTCATTTTATAGTAGAATTCATCTGGATTTTTTTCAAGAGCCTTTTTCCGGAGGGCTCTGAGGTATTCTTGCTTATGCCGGTAGTCACTAAAAAGCAGGTTAAACAAGGTTCACAAAAAACAAAAAAACCAACCCACAACAACAAACTTCACAAGCATCTAATATATATACAAAATGAAACTCAAAAAAGCCAAAGCAACGACTAAACTGGATGCACACTCCACCGTCAGTGATATTGAGCCCACCTCTCTGCGAGTCCTCTCCCGCCCCAGTTCCACCCGAAATTAACAATCCCTATTTCACATAGGTTTTAGTGCCATTTACATCATTACAGGGAAGAGACTAAACAAAGCACAAATCAGAACTGCTCAGACAGGGTTCTGATGCAAGCCTGGGCACCAAGTAATCAAATAAGACTCAGAAACTATACGGTGTAGTACAGCCCAGTGACTAGAATCATGGACTCTGGAGCCAGATGACCTGGGTTCAAACCTTGACTGCACCACTTCTCGCTGAGGAATCTTGGGTGAGTTAGTTAACCACTCGGCATCCCAATTTAATCTGTCAAATGGGTGTGATAATAGCATGCCCAAAGGCTGTTGGAAGGAATGAATAAGTATAAAAATGGTAACTCTCTTAGAAGACTGCCTGGCCCAGTAACAGCACTCCGTTATTATTTGCCTGAAAACCTCTGGGACTCGGAACAAGCCACCTAATCCATCACCATCTGCACCAGGAGCTTAAGAAGGCCCTAAGCTGACATGCATGGCTAACAATTATAAAATATTTTGCAAATAAAGTGCTAAAGAAGAAGAAGAATGGGGATAATTGTTTTCAAAAATGTTTTCGGAGTTCATTATCACCCACGCTCAGTCTCATGAATCCATCTTTCACATCTCTTCATTCCACACCACACAGGGTGATGTAAGCGACTCTACAACTGGAATTTTTGATTCTATCTTGAACTTCAAGAAAAGGGAGAGAAAAAAAGATTCAGCTTTTGGCTCAAACACCAAGGCAGAGGCAAATCAAAGCCACTGTGAGAAAACGATCTGGAACAACATAATAAAAAAAAATTCACAAAGCAACTACAGTTAAATAAATAACGCCTGGCCTAAACAAAGAGAGAAGTTTAGGGTCCCAGAAAAGTATGTGACAGGCTGCCAGAGCTTTGGCCATTTCATCAATGGCAGGAAATTATCCCCTGTTGGACACTTAAGCAATTCAGCTGTGGTGCAGAGAAGCTGTAAGCTTTTTTGGCAGCACCTCTACTCCAAAGACTGCACTCACTCTGCACGAAGTTTGTAATCTTTCTTTTTTTCCAGCAGGCCCAGATGTTTTCGAAAGCTGGGCTAGAAGACAAAAGGGGAAAAAAAGTGCTTAGTTTCCTCAGCAAACACATACCAGAATCAACATGATACCTGATGGGAACAAGAGTCTCTGAAGCGCTCAGTAAACCCATGTCCCGGGAGCCAGTGTGCTACCCTGTTCCCTCCCTCCCCCACCTGGGCTCTGCAGGCGCCAGAGAGGTCACAAGTCCTGCCATCATAGGTTTCTTGGCCTATTAAGGACAGAGAAAGGCAACAATGACTCGGCACTAAGGAAGCAGTTGCCAGTTGTACTAAAATTACTACAGACTTAATCCAAGGGTTTATAAAATACTATGAAGGGAAAACATAGTAACAGGGAGGCAACTGTGCTAAGGGAGCTAAATTTAGAGTCTGAAGATTGGGTTCAAATCCAAACTCTGCCTCTTAACAATCTGTGACCTTGGGCAAGTCACTCAACTTCTCTGAGCTGCTGTCTCCTAACTACACAATGAGAATAACAGGACCTTCTTCTCATGGTTACCCTGAGGATTAAACAAACTTCTCTCTCTGCAAGTAGGTAGTAGTGCCTGCACATGGCTTGGCACATAGCAGGTGCCCAGCATATGTGTACTGCTATTACTGTACCTTTCGTACAAAACATGAAAGAAAACTAAGTATGACAGAAAATACTTTCTCTAACACAGAACATGGATAGCACAGAAGACACAAGGATTAAATCTTGGTGTTATCTTTCTACAGGCTATCATTAGTTGAGCACTTAATCAGGCAAGGTCACTGGCAAATGCTTTTGCTTACATCATCATAACAGGCTACATGTATTAAGAATTACTCTTGGGGAGTTCCCTTCATGGCACAGCAGAAACAAATCTGACTAAGAACCGTGAGGTTGCAGGTTCGATCCCTGGTCTTGCTCAGTGGGTTAAGGATCTGGTGTTGCTATGAGCTGTGGTGTAGGTTGCAGACGCAGCTTGGATCTGGCATTGCTGTGGCTGTGGCGTAGGCTGGAGGCTATAGCTCCAATTAGACCCCTAGCCTGGGAACTTCCATATGCCATGGGTGAGGCCCTAAAAAAAAAAAAAAGAATTACTCTAGGAGTTCCTGTTGTGGCTCAGCAGTAATGAATCCGACTAGTAACCACAAGAATACAGGTTCAACCCCTGGCCTTGCTCAGTGGGCTAAGGATCTGGCATTGCCATGAACTTCGGTGTAGGTCACAGACACTGCTCAGACCGGGCGTTGCTGTGGTGCAGGCTGATGGCTGCAGCTCTGATTCAACTCCTAGCCTGGGGACTTCCATATTACAGCAGGTGCAGCCCTTAAAAAAAAAAAAAAAAAATTATCTCTTTCAGGAGTTCCCTGGTAGCCTAACAGGTAAGGGATGTGGAGTTGTCGCTGCTGTGGTGCAGGCCTGGGAACTTTTGCATGCTGTGGGCGAGATGAAAAAAAAAAAAACCATTACTCTGTTACAGATTTAATAAGCTATTATACATGGAGCAGATAAACAATGAGGTCTACTGTACAGCACACAGAACTATATTCAATGTCCTAGCATAAACCATAATAAAAAAGAATTTTTTTTAAGAAAAAGTGTATATTAAGTGTGTGACTGAATCACTTTGCAGCATAGCAGAAGTTAACATGTTATAAATCAACTGTACTTCAATTAAAAAAATTTATTTTTTTTTTTTAGGGCCGCCCCTGCAGCATATGGAAGCTTCCAGGCTAGGGGTCGAATCAGAGCTACAGCTGCCAGCCTACGCCACAGCCACAGTCACGCCAGATCCAAGCTTCATCTGTTACCTACACTGCAGCACAGCAATGCCAGATCTTAACCCACTGAGGAGGCCAGGGATTGAACCCACATCCTCATGGATACTAGTCGGGTTTGTTACCGCTGAGCCACAACAGAACTCCAAAAAAATTTTTGCAATTAAAAAAAAAGATATAATTGCTCTGTTACAAAGCAATCTGCTATGTTCATTACACACAATCTTTTATCCCCAATCATGAAAAGTAGATAAAGCAGGTACTACTGTTACCACAATTTTCCAAAAAGGGAATGAGGTATATTTATGTTTTGGCCACACCCACAGCATATGGAAGTTCGGATAGAACCCAGCCCACAGCGGCGTCCCATGACAACACCGAATCCTTAACTCACTGAGCCACAGAGGAACTCCAGGAATGAGGTTTAGAGAAAGACCTGCCCAAGAATGGAGGTAGAACCAGTACATGGCAAAGCTAGAACTAGATCTATCATTCTATCTGGGACAGTCTCTGCTCTTCCCTGCCCTGAGCATTCCATTCTGCACTGAATAATCTCGATCTTTGAGGAGATACATAAACTCCTCTACTGTTTAAACTTAGGGTTGGGGAGTTCCCATTGTGGCGCAGGGGTAATGAATCCAACTAGTATCCATGAGAATGCAGGTTCAATCTCTGGCCTCACTCAGTGGGTTAAGAATCTGGCATTGCCACAAGCTGCAGTATAGGTGGTAGGTGTGCCTCAGATCTCACATTGCTGTGGCTGTGGTGTAGGCTGGCAGCTGCAGCTCTGAGCAGACCTCTAGCCTGGGAACTTCCATTTGCCACGGGTACAGCCATAAAAAAATAACTTGGGTGGGATTTTTAAGTCTCCTTCCTCATCCTCTATCTGTGAAGTAATGCAAGAAATAACTCTGTCTCCCTCTTCCCCCCCCCATATATGTATTTTCTTTTTTTGGTCTTTTTGGGGCTGCACCTTCAGCATAGGGAAGTTCCCAGGCTAGGGGTTGAATCGGAGCTGCAGCTCCAGAGCAATGCCAGATCCAAGCCAGGTCTGCGACCTGGTATACCAAGCTCGAAGGAACAACAGATCCATTAACCCACTGAGCGGGGCCAGGGATCAAACCCATATCCTCATGGATACTAGTCGGATTCATTACCACTGAGCAACACTAGGAACTCCACTTAATACTTAAAATAAAACCCAGACCCTCTCCTGATAATTTTTATTTTTAATTATTAGACAAAGGGAAGTGACAGAGCAGATGAAGAAAACTCAAGGGTCAAAAGAGCAAGAACATGAGGCAGAAATCTTTTTTTTTTTTTTTTTTTTTGCTTTTTAGGGCCACACTCACAGCATATGAAGGTTCCGGGCTAGGGGTCCAATCAGAGCTATAGCTGCCACCTACACCACAGCTCATGGCAACACCAGATCCTTAACCCACTGAGCAAGGCCAGGGATAGAACCCGCAACCTCATGGTTCTTAGTCAGATCCATCTCTGCTGCACCACAACGGGAACTCCCGAGGCAGAAATCTTGAAATTTGTCATGTCCACTCGAATGCACACCTACATTACAGAAGGCATCGAATCTGAAATAGTTCACATAATTACACATACTCCACCCAAACCAACTACCTTCCCCACTGCCTCAGTGAGGGATGTACAGGATAAAGTTCAAACTTTACCCAAATAGGAAGTGCTCTTATCAATGTGTTTATCAACTTTTCCAGCATGGCCTTCTCACCTCTCCCACAAAGACCCTCTATTCCTACTCAGACAGGGCCACATCACGCTCTCGGCCAGATTTAAAAGTCCTCCATCTTCGCTACGAATCCAAATCAACTATTTGCCACTGTGCCTTTGGACACACTATTCAACCTCTTCAAGCATCAGATTCCTCATTGGTAAAATGAGGATAACATCCACCTCGCAGGAATGCTGTAGGATTATAAGAGATAATCCTGGTACAGCATGTTGGGCTGCACCTAGCATACAGTCAGTGCTCAAAAAGTGACAGCTATTATCACTGCCTTTCAAGTTTCAGTGTAATGCTTTCTCTAATCATCTCTCCTCTTTCCACTCATGTTCCTCATTGGGCGTTTTTTGTTTTTTTCTCCTTTCTTAAAAATTATTTTTTTTTTTTTTCTCATCAGGCATTGTTTATATAAAGCTGCTGCTTTATTCAACTTTTAGTAGCCTCTGGATTCAAAACACTTGGTCTGATTCCTGGCTTTGCCAATTGCCAGCTACAGCTGTATGTCTTTGGGCAAATTTCTTAACCTGAGTCTTAGCTTCCCCATTGCAAATATAAACAAAAAATTAGTACCTACTTCCACACACACTTGAAAGCTAAATGTGATTAGAAAAGCAAAGCAGGAGTTCCCGTCGTGGCGCAGTGGTTAACGAATCCGACTAGGAACCATGAGGTTGCAGGTTCGGTCCCTGCCCTTGCTCAGTGGGTTAACGATCCCACCTTGCCGTGAGCTGTGGTGTAGGTTGCAGACGCGGCTCGGATCCAGCGTTGCTGTGGCTCTGGCGTAGGCCGGTGGCTACAGCTCCGATTCGGCCCCTAGCCTGGGAACCTCCTATGCCGCGGGAGCGGCCCAAAGAAATAGCAAAAAGACAAAAAAAAAAAGAAAAGAAAAGCATTTTGCACTTTGGCTGCCACACACAGTAAGCACTTCTAGCTGTTGTTACTTTTAGATAGGTCCACACATAGGTGCAAAGAAGTTGGCAAATTACACTACTCCCAGCACACCGCTGAGCACACAGCAAGTGCTCAACAAATGTCGGATAAATACCATAAAGCAGTAAGATGGAACTGTGGTTGGGAGGCCTTACTTCCATTCCACTCATCAGTGGTACAACTTTAGACATATCCTTCTCTCTCTCTTCCCCATCTTATAAAATGAAGTTGGACCAGATACCCCACAGACCTTTCTGAATTGGATATTGTGTGATTCCTGAGAGCACTAGAATAAACTGATTCTGCATATACTTAGCAAATTTCTGCTCAACCTTCCCACACAGGCACATCCACCAAAGACGTCCTACAACTCCTTACAAGGCCTGAATTTGGTGTTTCTGACCGGGCAAATCAGTTTCACTCTTTGGACCTCAGTTTATTCATCTGTGTAACGGGGATGAAAAACACCAACACTACATGGTGAGACAGAAACAAAAAGCGTATGTGATAAATCTTCATGGACCCCAAAGCCCAGGCATGATGATGATATCACATTAAGAACACCAATCTCAGAGTTCCCTGGTGGCTCAGCAAATTAAAGATGAGGTGTTGTCACTGCTACGGCACAGGTCCCATCCGTGGCCCGGGAACTTCCGGAAGCGGGGCGGAAGGCCGGAAAAAAAGGAAGAAGAAAAAAAAAACAATTCTGCACACGCAGTGGGCACAGCTGAGCAACTTTAGATGTGGGCACTTACTGTGTGAACTTTTGACCTCAGCTTCCCCGGAAAAAAGCACTTTACAAACAGCATCTCATTTAACTACTTCATTGAAAACTCGCAAGATAGCTTTGATTATCCCCAAAGTATGAGGACAGCCACGTTCTTCCTAGAGAGAACTACAACCTCCTCCTCCTCCTCTCTCCTCTCCGAACCGCGAGCCTCGGTCCCAGCTACGCCAGCGTCATTAGCATATATTTGCAGGTATTTACACGTAGCATCTCCGCATAGAAAAGGCCAAGACCCACAGGTGAAACGGAGTAGGTTTGCGACGAGGATAGCACATGGGCCCACAGGCCAGCGCTAGTGGGGACTATGCGGTCCTACCTGGCTTCGCTCTCGGTGTTCCCGCTGCCGGGATTTAGCCGCCTTCCGAAAAGCCGCCGCCATGTCGGCTCGCTTCTGGAACAGCGCAGTAGGCAACACAGGTTCCTCACCGGATCAGCCGCCGTTTCTACAGATCCTACCGGAAATAGGCCAAGCCGCCGGCGGCTTAGGACCGCCTACTTCTTCTCAACAGCGTATCCAGAGCCTGCCCTTCAGGAAGTACGTCATGGAGCAAAGGCGCCCTCCCCAGGCTGCTTCTGGGAAGTGTAGTTCCTTAGGTCTGGTCTCGTAACTCTACGACAGCCAGTTTGGTTCGCCAGACCTTGGTCCACGTGTACTGGACTTCACGCTCGGTTGTGGGTCGGTACCTGGAAACAAGCGGCAGGCGCTGCCCTAGGGCCGAGCTGGGCCTGTGTGCGCGTGCTCAGTCTTATACGCCTCTTCATTTGACGTATTTACGCGGTGCGTTTAAAGCTAGGACCCCCATGAATTTTCCCCGTGTACCAGAGAAAGCTTTCTACAAGGAGACAGCGACCTTAAAGTCATGTCTGGCTCTGCCAGTTACTGGCTATGTGACTTTGGACAGGTCGCTTGACTTTAATGAACATCGTTTTTCTCATCTATAAAGCAAGGATAATAATAGCATGCACTGCTAGCCTCATAGGGCGGTCAAAGAGCTCATAGTTGAACAAAGGAGTCATATCGTGGCATTAATTACAGAGTTCTAAGTCTCTCACACCCTCAAGGTGTGGCTGACAGAATGAGTGTCAGAGGCAGTACCATGTAATGATTAGGACCATAAACCACGGAGGTGTGTTCTGATCCTGTTAGCAGCCAAAACAAAGTTAGCTTCACTGAACCTTATCTCCCATCTGTAAAATGGAGGTAATAATACTATACTACAGGATTGTTGTGAGAATAAAATGTTTAAATCTTTAAAGTCCTTAATACTGTGTTCGCCCATTAGGAAGTTCACAATTTATTGGACCTATTATTGTTATTATTGTTATAATACTAAACATACTTGTAAGGATAGATAGAGAGTTGGGCACAGCGGAGCATTCCAGGGGCATTTGGCTTCTTTTCCACCATGTGAAGTCAACCTTTAGCAAGTTCTGTAATTGCATCTGTGTCTTTTTTATTTTATTTATTTATTTATTTATTTATTTATTTTTGCTTTTTAGGGCTGCATCCATGGCATATGGAATTTCTCAGGCTAGAGGTCCAATCCAAGCTACAGCTGCCAGCCTACACCACAGCCACAGCAATGCTGTAGGATCCAAGCAGCATCTGTGACCTACACCACAGCTCAGAGCAACACCGGATACTTAACCCACTGAGCAAGGTCAGGGATTGAACATGTGTCCTCATGGATACTAGTCCAGTTCGTTACCGCTAAGCTACAACGGGAACTCTGCACCTGTGTCTCTTGACAGGGCTCAACCCTGCAGCTGAAGAACTCTGGGGAAATCCTTTTCTCAGTCCCCAGAGGTGCAAATCCAGTAAACCAGTGGGCATGTAAAAGCTGAAAGTAGTTGAGATCTGCTGTGGAAGAAGTTTTTCCTGCTTCTCAATCTGAGCTTTGCCCAACTAGGACCAAACACAGTAACAAAATTGCATCTCATTTGTTACTTAACCATTAAAAGACAAGAACCTTCATGATCTGGCCCACGCCCACCTTTCCAGCCTCATCTCTTTTAAGAAGCCCAGGAGTTCTCCTATGCTGCAGCAGGTTAAGGATCCGGCATTCTCATTGCAGCAGCTCGGGTTGCTACGGTGGTGTGGGTTCAGTCCTGGCCTGGGAACTTCCATATGTCACAGGTGTGGCCCCCAAAAATAAATTAATTAATAAGAAGCCCAGCCATCAGACAGAGTGCCCAGATGGCAGCCCCAGTAGCTCCTGCCAGTTCCCCTGATGAAGGCATGCAGTGGTGGGCACACCCAGGAGAAGGCAGCTGTGCCCTGGAAGGGAAAGGAGGGGGTCCTCCAGTCAGCCACAGATTTGAATTGCACATCCACCGCCTATCAGCTTGTGATTTAGGGCCACACTGTCAAACCTTCTGAGTCCCATGTCCTACTCTGTAAAATAGCAATAATATAATAAGCATTTCTTACAGCTTTTGTGAGAACTGAGGGAAGGAATGACTGTTACTTAGCATTGTGCCATGCATGTAGCTGGCATTTAACCATAGGTGGAGTTCCTGTCGTGGCGCAGTGGTTAACGAATCCGACTAGGAACCATGAGGTTGCGGGTTCGGTCCCTGGGCTTGCTCAGTGGGTTGAGGATCCGGCATTGCCGTGAGCTGTAGTGTAGGTTGCAGACGCGGCTCGGATCCCACGTTGCTGTGGCTCTGGCGTAGGCCGGTGGGTACAGCTCCCATTGGACCTCTCGCCTGGGAACCTCGATATGCCACGGGAATGGCCCAAGAACATGGCAAAAAGACGAAAAAAACCCAAAACCATAGGTTATTTTCCCTCTACCATTCCTCCCCACACTCTGTAGAAGTCACTCACTTAACATCTGCACCCACAGACCCATTGCCAGGCTTGGGGTCACAAGGAAAGTGCTTCTGTGCAATCTGAAAGAGGGTGTCTGCTTAGCCAGGAGGACTGCAGGGGCTGTATTCAGCCCAGTGGATAAGAGTGAGCAATACACCCAGAGAAAGAAGGAAGTTTTCTCACTGGGGGGAGGGGGAGGGCTTGTGGTTACAAGCATCGGGAGTGATTCAGCACCCAGAGGAAACCACGAGAGGCCTGCCAGCCTTCAGCCACCCAGGGCCTCCTTTTGAAAACACTGCCAAAGTGAAAGAAGAGCTGGGAGACCCCAAGCAAGCCCCCTTCCACCACAAGATAAGGAACAGGAATGGTAGATAGAGACCTCCAGGGTGGGTGAAGGGACAACCAGATCCTACTCATCCAAAGCCAGTTGGCCAGCACTCAGGCTCTGCTTCCAGCCCCAGCTCAGACACACCTGTTCCCTGGAGCAGGGAGGAGGACTGATGGGGAACAGGAACAGGGAGTCCATGAGGCTGATCCCTAGATGTCCCTGGGGCACGTCCACCTGGGCCAACGGAAATAGAGCAAGCAGGGAAATGTGAGCCCATTAGGGAGCTGGAAATGGGGAGGGGAAAGGATCCAGCCCCTGCCATACGCCAGTCTCTCTCTCAGTCTGGGCCGACTCAGAAATCTCCTAACTTTCCCGGGCCCCCAGACTCCAAGTCCAAGAAGCGAAACCTCAACACTTGACCAGGAAAGAGAGTATTTAGTGGTGGTGATGGAGGGCATCCTACATACAGAATAGCCTCTCTGTGCTTTCATCTGATCCTCATAAAAATGCTGTGAGTCAGGGAGTCCACCCCCTTTTTTCACTTTTTCTTTTTTTTGCTTTTTTGCTTTTTAGGGCCGCACACGAGGCATATGGAGGTTCCCAGGCTAGGGGGAGCTGCAGCTGCTGGCCTATGCCACAGCCACAGCAACGCAGGATCCGAGCCCTGTCTGCAACGTACACCACAGCTCACGGCAATGCCGGATCCTTAACCTACTGAGCAAGGCCAGGCATTGAACCCGCATTCTAATGGATCCTAGTAGGGTTCCTTAACCACTGAGCCACGAAGGGAACTCCCGGGAGTCCACCACTCTTAACAGATGAGAGACTGAGGCTTTAAGAGGTTAACTGACTACAGAGGCTCTAGAGCCTAAAGATGAAGCACTTTTTTTAGCATAAGGAGCCTTGACATTTGATTGTCTGGATTTGAATCCAGGCTTTGCTATTATTAGCTGTATCACCCTTGGCAGCTACTTACTTTCTCTGTGTCTCCATGTTCTCATCCTCAAAATAAGGATAAAAATACATATTTCACAAAGTTGTTGGATAATCAAGTGCATTAATATGTGCAAAGTACTTAGGGTCTGGTGCAAAGTAAAAACTCAGGGAATATTGGCTCTTAGTCTGTGAGTAAAACCAGAGACCACCCCCTCCAACTCTGCCTTTGGTCCAGCACCTTCCTTATTCAGTCATAACCCCTTCCTTTCTGAAGGCTGTTGACCTTTGCCCTCCCCTCAGCCCAGAGCAAACCCCTTCTTTTTTATTTTTTTGCTTTTTAAGGCCGCATTCACAGCATATGGAAGTTCCCGGGCTAGGAGTCAAATCAAAGCTACAGCTGCCAGCCTACACAGCCACCACAGCCACTGCAACGAGGGATCCCCGACTCACTGAGGGAGGGCAGGAATCAAACCCACATCCTCATGGATACTAGTTGGATTTGTTTCCACTGTGCCACAACTGGGAACTCCCAGTAAACCCTTTCTTGCCCTCATCCAACCAGGCAGTCTTCCCTGCACTCCCCAGGGCTGGGAGTCTCCTACACCTGCAAGATAAATTCTAGAGCAAGGGTCAACACAGGCACTGGCTGCTTCCTCCCCGGACTCCAGAAGCATATGCCTGCAGTCCAATCCGGGCACCTGAGGGTCCAATGACATGGAAGCAGTGTTGGTCATTCATTCATTCATCAGATATTTATTACGTTGCAGAATCAGAAGGACCTCATCCCTGCCCTCATGGCCCTTAGAGTTTAGGCATGAGGAACAATGATAATTAACAAGCAGTTAGTTAATTTTGAAAGGAAACCTGGCCTCCAGGGTGTCTTGGGGCCCTCAGGCAGGCATGGCATTCAGAGGTTGGAGAGGAGGGTACTCAGGAGCCCCAGCCTGGGAAGGAATGAGTCTGTCCAGAGAGCTTGTCTGGACCCAGCCTGGGGGATGGGAGAGCCTCTCGGGGCACCTGAGCCTCTACTCTAGACCCTGAGGTTATTTCCAGAGTTGGTTTGTTGTCTCTTGTTTTGCAAACAGCCCAGCAGAGCCTCCTCCTCCCTCCCCAACCCTTCCAGACCATGGCTATTTATTCCTAGTGACAAGCCTGAGGATCCCAGGGGGGTTGGCCTCAAGGACCTGGAGGGGCCTTGTGTCCCTGGCAGGCGCCAGTCCTCCCTCCCTGCAGCGCAGGGCCCAGGGAGGAAGCCAGAAGGTTAGAAACTGCAGAGGTCGGGGAGAAGAACTTCTCTCCACCACCCCTGCAGCGCCATGTCCATGCACACTCCTCACACTCCTTCCTGAGAAGCTCAAAAACCACGGGGGCGGGGGGAGGGCAAGGATTAGGGTATCCCCTGGGCCTCAAAGGTCAAAACTATTCCTGGACACAGTGAAAACCAAGGGAGGATTTCTCTGTTCCACCATGCAGCAGGAGGTGAGGAGGTGGTTACCTCGTTTTCATGCTCAGGGTGGGAGAATAAAGCCCTATGAAGGTCAAGGCCCTCTGGAGGGGGTCCTTGCTTCACTCCTGGTTTCCACGGAACACCTAGGTTCCCACTTACAGAGCTGTGACAGCAGGGCCAAGCCCCCAGCCCCACCCCCAGGCTAGAATGAGTCCTTTAGTACACCTTCGGGCAGTGTGATCCCTGGGGGTAAACTGGGAGGGAGCGAGGACACGAAGAGGGCATGAGGTCCCCAAATGGACCTTGGTCGGCTGCCTCCTGTATCCTTTGCCAGAGATTGAACACAGCTAACCGCTGGGGGGTGGGGGGGGTGGGGGGGGCGAGCAAGGAGGGAGGACAGCAAAAGCTTCAGGGAGGGGACAGGGGCGGGGTCCTGGCCGCCCGGGAAGGTTGCGAGAGCCAGGTTAGGCCTGGAAGGCCGAGGGGGCTGGGGCTGGCTCCGATCTAAAAGGGAGGTGGGGGCGGGGTCTGCCCCCCCCCCAGCCCCTAGCCTCGGGGACCTGGGGCCGGGGGCGGGGTCCGCACCCCGCGGGCAGGGGCGGCCGGGGGCGGGGTCCGGGCGGGGCGGGCCCCAGCGCTCACTTCCTCAGGGAGGGGTTGGGGCCGCGCTCCCACTCGCCCACACAGTCCGTGTGCAGCCGGCAGCCTAGCCGGTAGCTCGCTCGGCCCCGCTCGGCCTGGCCCGCAGGTAGGAGCCGCCGAGGGACGCGGCCCCGGCTGCCCGGCCCTCCCTGCTCGAGCGCCGCGCCTCGCTCCCGCCGCCCGCTTCGAGGTGAGCTCCGCGCCGAGCCCCGCTCCCCATCCCGGCTCCCGGCCCCCGCCCTCGGGCGGGAAGGTAGAGGCGACCCACCGGGGGTTCAGAGCAGCCACGGCCCCCGCCCCTTGCCCTTTGCCTCCGCCGGGGTCCGGCCGCGGGCGCCAGGGACGCTCTGGGAGCCGGTGGCGCGGGGGCGCCGAGCCCTGAGGGGCGCCACGGGGACCGCACCGCCCCGGGCCTCCTGGCGGGGCGGGCGCTGCTACGCGAGTTGGGCGGGGGAAGGGGGCCAAGTTTGAAATGGAAAAGCCAGCGTCGAGAGCTACCGGGAGGGTTCGAGAAACCATCTTCCAAAAAGCCTGGTGGAGCCAGAAACCGAGACAGCATAAGGAGTGACAAGCTTGGAGAGGAGGCTGCAGAGATTCCCGAAACAGGGACAGAGACTTGGGCGTAGAGTCACCGGGAGGCAGACCCGAGGCGTAAGGACCCCTCCGAGGTTTTGTGGAGCGGAGCATTTTAAGGAAAAGCATGTAATGACCCCAGAGGTGTTGTCGGCCTTTCCCAGAGCCTTGGAAGGTTCTGGGCAAGTGAGGGGCTCCAAAGCTTAAGCTTCATTAGCCTCGTGGTAAAGCAGCCTTGGAGAGGCCTAGAAAGATCCAGAGTCTAGAGTCGGAGACACTCAGGCATAGAGATGCTAAGAGATAGAGAAGGACGGTGGGGGAGGACCAAGACATTCCACCTTTTAGAGACACTGAGATGCCAAGGCTTGGGTGGACGGAGGGAGAAATCCACCGAGGCTGTCGTTGGGAGATGGCCAGTAGAGATACAGAGACATGGAAACATAAAGACAGCTGCCAAAGTGTGCAGACACAGACGTGCTGAGTGGAGCAGAGCTAGACATCAAGAGACAGATGTCATGGAGGCACAGTGACAGCTTCCAAGACAGACCCGAGGGACTCAGGCCCAAAAGACTGGGAAGTGAGGATGTGGGGAGACAGAAACTCTAGACCAGTCAATCCCCCATGAGGATCTGAGACAGTAAGACACAGCAAGAAGGAGCCCCATGCAGTCCCCCAATCAACTCCAACTTATTTTTAAACTCAAATCTTGGGCGCACTGCTTCAGTCCAGGGGGACCCGGGGTGAATGAACTGTTCCTTTCTGTCCCCAGAGCAGCTGCTGGATCCTGCTTCCCACCCCGCCTTCCCCCAAACCGCTCTGACTCCCAGCCCTCATGGGGGGAGGGGAGAGAGCCCGGAGAGTTTGGGGTTGATGCCTAGTTGGGGGGGGAGGGAAGAGTTTGGTTTCTCCCCTCAAGTCTCTTGTGAGCTCCTGTAAGCTGGGGGAGGGTCTGTGCCAATTCTGAGTCACAGCTGTGGGACCTGGCCAGGGTCCTCCTAGACATTGTGGGGGGGGAGGGCAAAGGGGGTTGAGCGGTTGGCATGGGTACTTGGAAAGGCTTCTGGGTGTCTTCCAGTCACAGGGCTGGCAACTGGGGAGAAGAGCCAGGCTTCTGTCCCAGTGATATCACCTAGCATCTTCTGTCCCCCTGCTCTTAAATGCTGACCACCCCCTCAGCCACTGCAACATTTCTAGGGAAAGAGAAATGGACTTCAGGCTGAGAGGCAGGGGACCTAGGCTCTCTGATACCAGAGTGACTTTGGGCATGTCTCTGCCCTGTCCCTGGCCGCCGTGCTCAGCTGTAAAACGGGGATAATGTCCTATCCCGCCTGCCTTTTGGGAGATCTGATTGGTGGTGGGTGGGCAGCATTGCATTTTGTGAGAAGCCAAACAGCACACTAGTGTCTACTCTTCTGCACCTGTGTTGGAGATTTCAGAGTTACACTCACTGGTGTCAAACCTGCCCCCACGGTCTTAGTGAGCACCACGGCCTGGGTCTCTTTAACGGGGAACTAAGGCTTTCCCTCTTTGTTCTCTCCCTGAGCCCACCACTGAGAATGTCAAGGTCAAGTCCCAGGCTAGCCCCCTAACCCAGGCCTGGCTGAGAAGCTGTGGTCTGACCCCAGTACGAGGAAGGGGCTAATAATCAAAACACCAAGACGACTCAGTAGCTACCAGGAGCTTTCCAAGTATCATCACATTTAACCCTGACAGCAACACTAGGAGGTGGGAAGTGGTATTAGATGGGAAAACGGGCTCAGGGAGCTTAAGTGACTTGCTCAAGATCACCCAGCTTTCTGTTTCACAGTTCAAGCTTCTCCATGCCAACCACAGCCATTTATCCAGCCGTTCTGAGGTGCAGGAGGTTCATGGGGAGGTGTCAGATGTATGTGTTTGGGCCAGGTATGGGGATGTGTGTGTTGGGGGGGGGGGAGGTGGGCAGCACCTGAGAGCCATCTGGTAGACCGAACAGTCTTCCCACACCCCCCTACCAGCCAAGAAGGAATACAAGACTTTGGAACCCTAGCCCTGCCAGGAAAGGGGGGTGGGGGGAGGGGCAGAGACAGGTGGGCCTTGCTACTGCCCTTCACTCTGTCCTCACCAGAGCCCAGCTGGACGGACTAGGGGAGGAGGGATTCTGGGAAATAAACAGAAGCCACGCCCACACCCTGTTTGGGGGGCCCCTGACTCAGAATGGTGACTGCCTCCCAGGGGGCGGACCTAGGGCTAGCCTCGGCCTGGGAAGGTGACAGGGCTGCTGGGGACCAAGCCAGGAAGGAAGGAAAGGCCTGGGCACTCCCAGACATGGCCACACACTCCACCTGTATGGCCCCCTGCTGCCCAGTGGCTGACAGCCCAGGCCACCCTCAGATGTTGAGCCAGAGGAAACCCCAGCCTGAACTGCTGGAACCAACTGAGGAGGCGTACCCTCTACTCTACAGCTGGCCCCCAGCCTGCTCTGAAGACCCCAGTTCCTGGCAGCCTCATGCCCTGGCCTGGGGTATGAACTGAGTGTCATGGAAGAAGGGCAGCTGTGAGCTCACGACCCATACCTTCCGAAGAGCGAGGCCCTGCAGGCTCGGGGTGTCTGCTGGCGCCTGGAGTCTGAACTCCAAGCCAGAGCGATGCTTGTTGGCTAGAATTTTCTGCTGGGGATGGCTGAGAAAAGGAGGGCTTTTCCTTCAACCTGAGCCAGGCCAGGCTCTAGGGAGTGCCAGTTACTGGGGTCTAATCCGGGGAAGTGAGTTGGTGGGTTCCTTTGTACAGGCTGGGTTCATCACCCCGGGCTTGGGCTCATCGGCAGCTGTGAGAACATCCCCCCCGCTTTGGTCCTGGTGGTTCCTTTCCACACACCCCGGGATCCTAGACCTCAGAGAATGGCTTTCACATTGGAGGGGGTGGGGGTGGGGAGTTCGGAATGGAGGGCTAGGAACTGGGGCAGCAGAAGGGACTGGGAACCCCACTTCCCTAACCCTCTGTACTCCCCAAGCTCCTGCGGCAGAGGCAGCTGTGCGGATGACCTCATCCCACAAACATGCTTTGTTCCTGAGAAAATGGAAAGTGTCTGAGGTTTGGTGGGGGGCTGGGTGTCTGCAGCAACAGCTCTCAGGGCCCCCCTTGCCTGACTCCCTACCTCTGAGGGGGCCCGATTGAAGAGATGTCTTCAGTGGCTCCCACTCTCTCATGCTTTACTCCCCCAGCTGCAAACTCTTAGCGAAGCTGGGGAGAAGCTGTCTCTCCCAGAGGCAGGGGGAGGGAAATAATGACCCAGGGGATGGAAAGATTCTGGGGCTTTGCCAGTTGCTGCCAGGAGTGGCGCCCGGGCAGAAGATGGCAGGAGGCACACCGCATAATCTCCAGTTCCCCTCTCCCTCCCCGAGCATCTCATTTCCCTTTTTTCTTCCCTGTTGCTGGCAAAACCTGACATCTGGCCATCTGTGTTGCCACAGCTGCTGCAGATGTTGCAGGCCAAGGCTGCCCAGGCTGGTGTGATCAGAGACCCAGCAGGAGTTGGAGGGGGGTGAGGGCAGAGGGTCCAGCTGGGGAAGCTTGGCTGTGTCCAGCTTGCAGGATTTCCTTCCTGCATTACCTTGGCCGAGCCTCTGAAGCCCTTGTTGCTGGCTTCTCCTGGGAGGGGAGGCCCAATGCGACTTCTCCCATCAGCCTCCTCCACCTCCACCATTCATTGGCCCAGCATCCTTCTTACATTCCACTGTTTCCTGGATCAGGAGGCGGGTGCAAACAGCCCATTCTCATCCCTAAGCTCCGCACTGCAGAGCTCTGGGTATAACCCTAGAGTTCCCTCCTGGGAGTCAGGAGAGCGTGACCCATTGCTGTTCATATGGGATAGGGTGGGGTGGCTCCCTGCCCCCTACTCTTGCCCTCCTTGGGGACAGTAGGCACAGTGGAAGCTAAACTCAGACTGAATACAGGGACAGGAAATGAGTCACTGACCCAGGAAAAGCCCCCTCCCCCCAGATCTGCCAGGGCCCAGATAAGAAAAGAACTTCTGCTTCCTGATTTTTTTCCTGACCCCCTCTCACCCCTAATGCTAAATACAGAAATAAACTTGCAGGACCCCAGAACACCCATTACCCATCGCCACCTTCATTTCCTATGCCTCGTCTCTTGCTCCTTTTTTAATGCAATGGGCTTTGCCCCAGCCCCTCTGGGTGACTCGGTCCCACTTTGTGTCCCTCCTAGGGCTCCATCACAGCCACCATGAGTGAGACCTTTGACTGTGCAAAATGCAGCGAGTCCCTGTACGGGCGCAAATACATTCAGACGGACAACGGCCCCTACTGTGTGCCCTGCTACGACAACACCTTCGCCAACACGTGCGCTGAGTGCCAGCAGCTTATCGGGCATGACTCGAGGGTAAGGACTGGACCACGCAGGGCAGGGAGCAGGTGGAGGTGGGCCGGAGGGGACAAAGGTGCCAGTCTCCGTGCCGGGCTCCCCACAGGAGCTGTTTTACGAGGATCGCCACTTCCACGAGGGCTGTTTCCGCTGCTGCCGCTGCCAGCGCTCCCTCGCCGACGAGCCCTTCACCTGCCAGGATAGCGAGCTGCTCTGTAACGACTGCTACTGCAGCGCCTTCTCTTCTCAGTGCTCCGCCTGCGGAGAGACCGTCATGCCTGGTACATTCCCGGGGGCTCGTGGTGCATGGGACTGGCGGGCCCGTCCGATACATACTTGGAGGCTTGGTAAAGCCCTTCACATGCAGCACGTTACTGAAAATCTATTGTGTCCATAGGCTCTCGGGAGCTTGGCACTCACAGGAACTGACACGCTTGACACACATCCGGGGTCTTAGCATGTATGAAGACTTGCATGTTGGCACATGTAGGAGCTTCGAGTTTGCTGAGACTGTCTTACTTGGTGCCTTGGAGCTTGGCATGGGCAAAGACAGATAGATACAGAGACAGATAGATACAGGGCTTACTGTGTTTGGCCACCCACATGGCCAATAGAATATGAGGATTTAGAACGCATGGAGATTGGCATGATTCGAATATGCAGAGGCTTATTACCTACAGAATCTATCATGTCCAGGCCTTTAGAACTTTGTGTGGGCAGAGTCTTGCTTGCCTGGTATTCGGTGTCTTTGTGTGTGTGCTCACACCATCAGGTCTGGTGTGTAAGGCTTTAACATAAACTGAGTCATCGCACCTGAGACCTGGAGGCCTGGCGTGTGCTGAGATCATCATATCTGGTACATTTGGGGACTTCACATATGCCAAACCCTCAGGCCCCCTAGTTTGTGGGGGCCTAGCATGTGCAGTGTTGGAACCAGGTTACCAAGTGCGGTACAGGTAGTGGGGATCCTGCCGCAAATGCATGGACACCACCCTTTAGGCTGTGGGAGTGGCAGGGACTCTCCTTGGGGGGAGCAGAGGGTGGCACTCAGGAGCTTAGGACACAGCCTCTGAGTGGAACCCCTGTTCCCCACAGGGTCCCGGAAGCTGGAGTACGGAGGCCAGACGTGGCATGAGCACTGCTTCCTGTGCAGCGGCTGTGAGCAGCCGCTGGGCTCCTGTTCCTTTGTGCCCGACAAGGGTGCTCACTACTGCGTGCCCTGCTATGAAAACAAGTTCGCGCCTCGCTGCGCCCGCTGCAGCAAGGTGGGGGCTGGGCCAGTGGGGCGGGGGCGCTGATCTCCACTGCACTCAGGGGTGGGGGTGATCAAGGCTCTGTTGTCCTGGCGTGGGAATTCCCCACCCCCTCTGCTGACGGATGCTGCCCCCCACAGACGCTGACACAGGGTGGTGTGACGTACCGTGACCAACCCTGGCATCGAGAATGCCTGGTCTGCACAGGGTGCCAGACGCCCCTGGCAGGGCAGCAGTTCACCTCCCGGGACGATGATCCTTATTGTGTGGCCTGTTTTGGAGAACTCTTTGCACCCAAGTGCAGCAGCTGCAAGCGCCCCATCACAGGTGGGACAGAGGGTCAGAGAATGGAGGGGGTGGTGGGAGGCTAGGGAATAGGACCTGGTATTGGGTGAGGCCAAGGGACAGACCCACCCTCCAGATTGCAGAACTAAACTCCAGCCTCCCTCCAGGACTCGGCGGAGGCAAGTATGTGTCCTTTGAAGACCGCCACTGGCACCACAGCTGCTTCTCCTGTGCCCGCTGCTCCACCTCCCTGGTGGGTCAAGGCTTCGTGCCGGACGGAGACCAAGTGCTGTGCCAGGGTTGCAGCCAGGCAGGGCCCTGAGCCAGGGCTCCTGGGCCCAGGCCCTCCCATACCAGGGCTCCAGGACTAAGGCTCCTCTTCCAGACCACCTCTGGGTCCTAGCCCCGCCCCAACTGGGGTTCCCCTTAGGCTCCAGGATTCAGCCTCCCCACTCCAACATCCCCAATCTGGTACTCCAGGCTTAATGGAGCCTCCATCATTCAAATCCCCCCCAAACCAGGATCCCAGAACTCAGTCTATATGGGTGACTGAAAAGTCCTCAGAAGTGGACCCTCCCCACCCTCATCCCACCTCTCTCCCTAGGGATGGGGCTTTCTGGGCAACAGATGAGAGGTTCAGTGCTTGGGGGGGGGATCCTAGGGTACAGTTTTGCCCAGCCCGTGTTGTCGAGTGTTTTCTCATTTCAGTTCAGCTCTGTTTTGCCCAGAGATGGGCAGAGGGGTGGGATTGGCTCACCCCACCATTCAGATTCTGCAATAAAGCAGTACGAAGAAGCCAAGGCCTCTGTGTGTTTGTCTGGGGGTGGAGGGACTAGAAAGGTTTCTTTGCACAGCAGGGACTCCGAGGCCCTTCCAGACCTCGGTTCAGGGCACGGGCGCGGCGCGGGGGCGGAGCGGGGCGGGGGGGAGCTGCCAGGCGGGGTGGGAAGTCTCTCCCAAGAAAGGGGATCCCGGCTGCCTTGCCGCTCCTGTCCCTCTCAGACTTAGCCTGCTTCCCTCCTGCTGGTAAAGGGCTTTTTCCTCCGGGTGGGGACGGGAGGGGCTTAGGGGAGGTTCCTGACGGGAGCAGGAGGGAGGCGGGGGGCGTCGGGTTCCCCGTATAGTACTAATCGCCCCCTCCCTTAACAGCCTTTCTCAAATCCCGCAGAACACCCGGCGCGTATCCCCAGTCTGGGTACAGACCCAAAACCCCCTTCCCCCTCTTCCCAAGGATTAGCGGAGGCGGCCCGGGATCCGCTTGCGGCCGCACGTTTTTTGCCAAAAAAGGCAAGGATGCAGCTGCACGCGCCGCGGGAACATCTGGATCCGATTCCCGGCATGAATGGGTCATGGCCCCGCCCCCCCGTGATTCAAGGGCGGGGGCGGGAAGGAGCGAGGGGGGTTGTCCCCCAAAATGGGGAGATGGGGCGGAGCACTGCTCCCCTCACCCGGCGTCTAACACCCCTGCCCCAGCGCTTCGGCGGCCTGCGGTCTGTGCTCCGCGGTCCAGACTGTCGGAGCCCGACTCGTGCGCATTGGCGGCGGGCGCGGGCTGAGGCGCTCACGTCCCGCCCGCAGCCTCCCGGGTGGGGGCCCCCAGCGCCGGGCGGGCGGACCCTCGGCGCCCTGTGGGGGAGGGGCCCTCCTGTCCGACAGGACCGCGTGATTATATGTATCTCAAATGAAATCCTCCCAGAAATCCTACGCGGCGGGCGTTTTTCCATTTCACAGAGGAGTCTCCAGTTGTCAGTTCCCCAGTCACCTAGGTAGATCCGGGATTCTAATCCTTTCCACACTTCCTCCGGGCCCAGTTCGAATCCTAAACTTTCCGAAGCCGTGGTTGATGGACATTTTCAACAAGCCTTTACAAATGCCCGCCATGTCTGCTTATAATTAATAATCACACGTTGATATATTGGTCTCTTTCTTCCATCTGCCTCTAGGAGGACTGGGTTCACGCCTGCCTTGGTCACCTCTCTCACCTCTCTTCTCTCAGCGCCCAGCACTCACTACATGCTCAGTAAATACTTGCTGAGGAAGTGTAGTCCAAGCATAGAAAACAGCTAGTGCAAAGCCCTGGCGCCGTGAAAAACCATACGGTGTCCGTTGGGGAAGCGGCAAGTAATTTCATTTGGAGGAAGTGCCAAGAGACTAAAATGGCAGGCAGAGGCCAGGTCAAGAAAAGCCAGACGCCAAGTTAAACAGAACTCACCCTGCGGGTAAAGCAGCCAGTGGAAATGTTTAAGCAGGGCGGTGAGATGATCACTCCGCTGCAGGGTGCAGCGTGAATAATTGATTGGAGTGATAAGATAATCAGGCTGCTTAGGAGGCCAGTGCAGCGGTCCAGGTTACCGAGGCAGGTGGCAGCAGGAGTGGAAAAGACAGGACTTGGTGACTTATTTGAAGGAATGGGGAAGGAGAAGATTTTAGTGGAAGGAAGGCATCAGGTAAATGGTGTTGCTTAGGTGGTCCACCCACCTAAGAGAAAAGAGATGCACAGGTACAATGTGATAATGATTTCAAGATAAACATTTTTCAGATTTAACATCTCAGAAACCCAGACACAGCATATAATCAACCGTGTGACATGGTTTAATTAACAATTTTTTTCTTTCTTAGTGGAATGTCAAATAATGGTGGGGTTAACATTCGACAGCATTTCATGTTGGAGGAAATACGGTAGATCCCAAGCTTTATCCCCACTCCCCCACTCCACCTCTTCCTTTCCCAGAAAGATACGCACACACTCTTTGCAATCCAGAACAGGAATTTTTGGGGTCCCCCTCCTTTTTGAGGGCCGCTGTATAATGGAGGTTCCCAGGCTAGGAGTGGAATCGGAGCTGTAGCTGCACCGCAGCCATAGTCACGCTGGATCTGAACAACACGAGAGAGGCCAGGGATTGAACCTGGGTCCTCACAGATACTAGTTTGTTGGCTAACCATTGAGCCAGGAGGGGAACTCCCCTCAAGGGAAATTTTTTTACCTTCTTCCTAGGAAAAGATTCCTAGGTTTTTCCAGGAAAACGAAAGCTCTAGAGAGTAGTTGTGCCCGGGGCGGGGGCGCCTGTCTCTAAGGTTGAGGTCTTGCTTAAATTTCAGACATCATATAATCCTCTCAAGACCCCATGAGCAGGCAGGACAAAAGTCATTATCTTTATGTTGTTTTTAAAACTTTAATAAACAAAAAGCAAAGCATGCTTATTGCAGAAAACTTGGAGAATGCTGAAAAGCAAAGAGACAGTAAATCACTAATAACTCCTTGATATAACCCCCTAGTTCTTTTTTATTAAGCAGGCATGTACACCTATGTATTTTCATTTTTTAGTTATAAATGTTTTTGTTTTTGTTTTGCATTTTAGAGCCATACCCTCGGCATATGGAGGTCCCTGGGCCAGGGGTCCAGTGGGAGCTGTAGCCTCGGCCTACACCAGAGCCATGGCAACTTGGGATCCAAGCTGCGTCTGTGACTACACCATAGCTCACGGCAACGCCGGATCCCTAGTCCACTGAATGAGGCCAGGGATCAAATCCCACAACCTCCTGGTTCCTAGCCAGATTCGTTTCCGCTGGGCCACAACGGGAACTCCTCTAGGTTTTTTCATTTTGCGTGACCATCTTTCCATCTGAGTTCACACAGTTTTTTTTTTTTTTTTTTGCTTTTTAGGGCCTGCACTGTATGGAAGTTCCCAGGCTAGGGGTTGTATCTGAGCTGCATCTGCAATCTACGCCACAGCTCACAGCACCACCAGATCCCGGACCCACTGAGTGAGGCCAGGGATCAAACCCACATCCTTATGGATACTAGTCAGAATTGTTTCTGCTGCTCCACAACAGGAACTCCCCCAACAGAATTTTTAAACAGCTTCTACTGAGGTAGAAGTTACATACCATAAAATTCACCCAAGTTACGTGTACAATTCAATTAATTTTAGGAAATTTATCACAGCTATGCTGTGATATTTATCACCACAATCCAATTTTAGAACATTTCTATCATCCCCCAAAAGATTTCCTGTGTCTTTTGCAGTTGCTTCCTGTCTCACCTCCAGCAGCAGGAAACCACTCGTTTACTGTGTATAGATATGCCATCTGGACATAAGCTATGTCACTTTTTGTGTCTGGCTTCTTTCACTTAGTGTGATGTTTTCATGGTTCGTCCATATCTCAGCATTCCTTTATTGCTGAATAATATTCCATTGTATGGACACATCACATTTGGTTTGCCCATTTACCAGTTAATGGATTTGTGAGTTGCATCCTGTTTCTGTATATAATGAATACCACTGCTATGAACATCTGAACATATGGACTTGTTTTCATTTCTCTACCTAGAAGTGGACATATGGACTTGCTTCACTTTTTTTTTAAAGCCGAATAGCATTTTGCTTCTTGGATGTACCATATTTTATTTAACCAGCCCCCTGCTGATCGACAATTAGGATGCTTCCACATATGTAGAAAGAAAGAAAAAGGAAGGAAGGCAAAGAAAAGGAAAGGAGGAGTTCCCGTCGTGGTGCAGTGGAAACGAATCCGCCTAGGAACCATGAGGTAGCGTGTTCAATCCCTGGCGTTTTTCAGTGGATTAAGGATCTGGCGTTGTGGTGAGCTGTGGTATAGGTCGCAGAAGCAGCTGGGATCCTGCGTTGCTGTGGCTAAGGTGTAGGCTGGCAGCTGTAGCTCTGATTGGACCCCTAGCCTGGGACCATGCTGCAAGTGCGGCCCTAAAACGCAAAAAAAAAAAAAAGAAAAAAAGAAAAAAAACCCTGCTCTCATCCCCATTTTACTAAGGACACAGAGGTCCCGAGAAGAGAAAAACTTTGTCAAAGGTCACACAAAGAGCTGGAGACTCAAGTTCCGGTTCCCTACTCCCATCCATGCGCTTCAACCACTCATTCAGTTTCCTACCCTCTCGGCCTCAGGAGGCCCTGGAAAACCAGGTCAGATTCTTTGACGCCAGGGTGTTGGTGGATATCTGCCTGCCCCCTAGAGGCACCTGGAAACCGTTGGGCATCGCGCAACACACCCCCGGCCAGCAGGGGGCACTGCAGCCGTGTCCCGAGCACTGATTGGGTCTCCCGCGGTGCTCACTTTTCGTCGAGTCTCCGAAGCACTTCCGGCAGCCGCGGAACTTTGGCGCAGCCGGACGCGCGGCTCGGCGACGCGGGCGCACAAGGCGGCAGAAGTCGTTTCCGGCCGTTTCGGTGGTCCGCCTTGCGGCTCGGGAGGAGGGACGATGGAGACGATTCTGGAGCAACAACGGCGCTATCATGAGGAGAAGGAACGGCTTATGGACGTCATGGCTAAAGAGATGCTCACCAAGAAGTCCACGGTGAGTGGGGCCTGGGCAGGGATACCCCTGAGACTGGGCCCCTTGCCCGTGTTTAACCTCAGAGAGCTTTCTTCGGCCCTCACACCTGCTCCGCGCCCGCCCCCTCCCCGGACTCGCTCCCGAAACTCTCGCCTTGGTAACATTCTCCCCGGGCCCTGCGCCCAGAGGCCTCTCGGCTTGGGCCGCTAAGACCTGAGCGGGTAAGCTCCGCCCTCGGGCGCCCGTCCTAACTCCAGAACAACGACTAACGGCGTCCTTGTCACCGTTTGCCTTTCTTCAGCTCCGGGACCAGATCAATTCTGACCACCGCACACGGGCCATGCAAGATGTGAGTGCCCTGCTGTTCGCTTCTCTTTGGGTCGTGATGGACTGACTGGAAGAGGGAGGAGGGGGGCACGGGGTGTCAACAGGAGCGCTGGCCACAAGTAACCAGATTGGCCAGTCGAGGGTTTGTATGCCTGCCAAATGTCCACACGCTGCCAAACCTGAGGGTGCTTAACTGCCCTTGCTCACTTCTTTGAATGGGGAACTCATTCATTATTCATTACCGGGGAAGATGCCTCTTTAAAGCCTCCTCTGTCCAGTGGATGAGCAAAGAGTAGTTACAGTGATTCAAACTCAGACGGTACTCTGCCTTCTCCCCCAAAGAGAATGCTGTGTATTAGTGTTTTCCTCTCAGAACACTGTATTGAAATATTTTTTGCTTACCAGGCTGCATTTTTCTAGTAATAGTTCCATTTTTTTTTAGAAAGAGTCAAAACTAAAATGTTGGTACTTATTAAAACTGAGTGGTAGGTAAGTGGAGGTTCATTATACTGTGCTCTCTAGCTCTGTTTTTGCGTGTTTGAAACCTATTTAGAAAGGGAAAAAAGATCTAATCAGAGTTTCTAGTTTGGAGGAGATAATTAATATTATAAGCCCTAGTCCCTTATCTAAATTCCCAAAAGCAAAGTACTCCAAAAACAAAAGGTTATTTGTTCTGTTAATTACTTGGTGGCAAAAATCTGACTTGATATGAACAGATGAGAGACCTTTTTATTGTCTTTATCCCATTGAATAAATAGTGCATAAATTTCACTGCAGAACTGTTAATGTGTGTTCCAGATTCCACTAGGTATATTATATATAGTGCCTTCCTGAAGTTAAAAACTTCAAATTCTGAAACAAATCTGGTCCTGAAAGCATTGGAGAAGAGACTGTGTACTTGTTCCATCCTGAGTTTGAATCTGGAGGAGACTGTGTGATGTTTTATTTAACATGTGCACTCCTCAGTTAAGCTATTTTTTTTTTTTTGTCTTTTTAGGGCCACACCCGCGGCATATGGTGGTTCCCAGGCTAGGGCTCACATCGGAGCTGTAGCCGCCAGCCATTACCACAGCCACAGCCACACCAGATTCGAGCTGTGTCTGCGACCTACACCACAGCTCACGGCAACGCCCGATCCTTAACCCACTGATTGAGGCCAGGGATCGAACCTGCATCCACATGGATCCTAGTCAGATTATTTTTCCGCTGAGCCATGACAGGAACTCCTCAGACAAGCTTTTTGAAATAATGGAAAACATCTTTGACTATCCGTTTATCTTTGAGGGTCTTAGGTGGGAACTGCTTTGTATCAGAGTGACTTCCTTATATGGTTCTCTTTTAGATCTTCTAGGGAGAGTTAAATATGGGAACTCTGCCACCCCTCAAATCACATCACTTAGGTAATCTTCAAAATGACCTGTTTGAAAAACTGACTAGGAACCAATGCTGTGTATTATAGATTCCAGAAAGCACAAGAACTTTTCTTTTTTGGGGGGAGCCGCACCTATGGCATATGGAGAGTCTCAGGCTAGGGGTCGAATTGGAGCTGTAGCCACTGGCCTATGCCACAGCCACAGCAATACTCAATCTGAGCCGCGTCTTCCACCTAACCACAGCTCACGGCAACACTGGATCCCTGATCCACTGATCGAGGCCGGGGATCGAACCTGCATCCTTATGGATGCTAGTCAGATTCGTTTCCATTAAGCCACAACAGGAACTCCTGACAAGAACTTTTAAAGCACATCTCTTAAGGTTTCCTTGGGCTTTGACTAGAAAGCCCTTTTTGGTTGCTTGGGTCTAAATTGTACAGATTGCTTCATTCTGATGGGTTTGTGTTTGCCTTTCAGAGGTATATGGAAGTCAGTGGGAACCTGAGGGATTTGTATGACGATAAGGATGGGTAAGTGACAGTCAGCCAATCCAGAAATTATTCCTCCTGAGGAGCTGTCACTAGAGGACTGATTTTGTGTTCCATGTTCTATGGATTTTTTCTGAAATTGCAGGTTACGAAAGGAGGAGCTCAATGCCATTTCAGGACCCAACGAGTTTGCTGAATTCTATAATAGACTCAAGCAGATAAAGGAATTCCACCGGAAACACCCAAACGAGGTATGACCTTGGGAAGTATTTTCCCCAAACCTGTCCAAAGAGCATACTAAAGGGAAAGATAGGAGGAAAAGAGACTTGTGCCACTCATGTGTCCCTTCAAAAAAGAACGTGCGGAGTTCCCGTCGTGGCGCAGTGGTTAACGAATCCGACTAGGAACCATGAGGTTGCGGGTTCGGTCCCTGCCCTTGCTCAGTGGGTTAACGATCCAGCGTTGCCGTGAGCTGTGGTGTAGGTTGCAGACTCGGCTCGGATCCTGCGTTGCTGTGGCTCTGGGGTAGGCCGGTGGCTACAGCTCCGATTTGACCCCTAGCCTGGGAACCTCCATATGCCACAGGAGCAGCCCAAGACATAGCAAAAAAAAAAAAAAAAAGAACGTGCCATTTAACTGCAGGGAGCATAACTAGCTGACATACTACAACTCCAGTGCTTTCAGATTCTCCCTAGGTTTAAGCTAAGGCCATTCTCTTCTTAGGCAGCCCCCAGCCAGAGACCGAGCACAGAGGCAGGTACCATGGCCTGGTTATTTCTGCCCAACGTGAGACTCTTCTAGTGAGGAATATTTGCTCCAGAGCTCCCCATTGTGTTGAATGAGAGGGTAGCTGTCTGCATCATGGTCTAGGATCTCCCTGCCCAGTCCTGCTCTCTCCTTTTTGTCTTTCATGGGTAATACCCCCCAAAAAACTGCTTATGCTCTTAACTCTGTCTTGAAATCTGCTGCCCAGATGATCCAACTGGCACAAAGAGGCTTTACTCATTCCAGTGATCATTACACCTTCACTATTCAGCCCAGAGGCCAACTCTTTCATGAAAATTCTTTCCTAGTCTACCCTATCCCCCAGTTAATCTTTCCTTACTTTATGATCCTGTCATGTTTTATGACAGTGAGTGTCTGCCGCACTATATTGTAAAATCATGAAGAGCGGGGATTACATCTCAGTTATCAAGAACCCGTTAAGCATTTGCAGAGCTGACCAAAGCTTGGTTGTAGGAGAAGTAGAGAGGGATGAGTCTGTGATTACTCTGAGCTTTCATGACTCTAACAGAAATGTTGTCTGTTCCCTTTATGGAAATAAGGAAGAAGAAGGTAACCTATTTGCACTGGAGAATGAGTTTTTATATATATAGATTATCAGGTGATATCACATCTAAGTAGAAGTGTGCCATAGGCAGTTGAAGTTGGGTGCCTGAGGCTTGAAAATTACATCACATGGACTTGATGGTTGTAGCCGCGAATCAGAGTTTTGGGAGGGGGAGACAATGTGAAAGGAGCCTGTCAGCTTCTGCGTGCTTTGGGGCACATTCAGAATAATGTATTTAGTAAAGGAGGAGCCTGAGAGGCCTTCCGTCATAGGTCACATGGCAGCTCCAGGTAACGTCATACTCTTAGCAAACGAGTTTCAGAAAGGCAGTCACTGATATCAGCTGTTGCTGATTGGTAACCACCAGAGTCGTGCTCTGTTGAAGTAGTGAGAATGGAAATCTGGTCACGGGCGCAGGTGGATAATGGAGAAATAGTAGTGTGCCATGTTTAACATGCATTTGAAAGATTGGCAGATAGGAGTTCCTGTCATGGCTCAGTGGTTCACGAATCTGACTAGGAACCATGAGGTTTTGGGTTTGATCCCTGGCCTTGCTCAGTGGGTTAAGGATCCGGCGTTGCTGTGGCTGTGGTGTAGGCCAGCGGCTACAGCTCCGATTAGACCCCTAGCCTGGGAACCTCCATATGCCTCGGGAGCGGCCCTAGAAAAGGTAAAAAGGAAAAAAAAAGAAGGAAAGATTGGCAGATACAAGGAGAGGAGAAGCAGAAGGACCCTAGGGAAGATAGGGAAGGCATACGCATTTAAAAAGGTAGATGGTGGAGTTCCCGTCGTAGTGCAGTGGTTAACGAATCTGACTAGGAACCATGAGGTTGCGGGTTCGGTCCCTGGGCTTGCTCAGTGGGTTAAGGATCCGGCGTTGCCGTGAGCTGTGGTGTAGGTTGCAGACGAGGCTCGGATCCCGCGTTGCTGTGGCTCTGGCGTAGGCTGGTGACTACAGCTCCGATTTGACCCCTAGCCTGGGAACCTCCATATGCCACAGGAGCGGCCCAAAGAAATAGCAAAAAGACCAAAAAAAAAAATTAAAAAAAATAAATAAAAAGGTAGATGGTGGAGTTCCCGTCGTGGCGCAGTGGTTAACGAATCCGACTAGGAACCATGAGGTTTCGGGTTCGGTCCCTGCCCTTGCTCAGTGGGTTAACTATCCGGCGTTGCCGTGAGCTGTGGTGTAGGTCACAGACGCGGCTCGGATCCCACGTTGCTGTGACTCTGGCGTAGGCCGGTGGCTACAGCTCCGATTCAACCCCTAGCCTGGGAACCTCCATATGCCGCGGGAGCAGCCCAAGAAATAGCAACAACAACAACAACAAAAAAAGACAAAAGACAAAAAAAAATAAAAATAAAAAATAATAATAATAAAAAAAATAAAAAGGTAGATGGAAAAATGAAGAGACCGAAAACATCAGGAGAGGCTATTTATTGAACCTAAGTGGAAGATGAACGTACCCTCCTGTACTTATGTGTGTCTCCTCACCCCCTTTGGAGAGTAGCAAATCTTTTGCTAACCAGGAAGGACGACAAGAGGACCATTCTGGTGTGTTAACCTTGTCCCAGCCCTGGTAGAAAGGTGACAAGAAACAAGTGGTTAAATAAATGATTGGAAGGATGCCCAAGATATACTAAGGGGAAGGAAAGTAAGTCCAATTATGTGAAAAACAATAATTTTGCCCTTGCCGGTATGTGCTTGCACTAATACTTATATTTGAATACGTTAGAGCAGTGGTTTCCAAATTTTGCTGCACATTTGAATCTGAGGGCTCTTTGAAAAGTACTGTTCCCTAACCCCCACCCTCTGATTTAATTGGTATTAAGTGCATCGGGATTTTGTTAGCACTCTCCTCGGTGATTCTAACATGCAGCAAAGTTGGAGAATGGCTGGCTTTTAAAATAAAGTCTGTTAATGGTGGTTATCTTTTCTTAGGAAAATTATTAAAAAGGGGCTTTGATTTTTTTTTTCATTTGTTTTTGTATTTGAGCTTTTGTGAGCATGTGTTAAACTGTGCCAAAAGGAAGAAACAAGGTAATTAGAAACTAGAAATAAGCTCCTGATGAAAAATCAAGGCCAAATAAAGCATCAGAAATCCATTTCTATACAGCCCATTTCTGTGATAGTGCAACTTTTTTTTTTTTTCTTGCTCTTTTAGGGCCACACCCACAGCATATGGAAATTCCCAGGCTAGGGGTCCAATTGGAGCTACAGCTGCCAGCCTACACCACAGCCACAGCATTGTGGGATCTGAGCCTCATCAGTGACTTGCACCACAGCTCATGGCAATGCCAGATCCCCGACTCACTGAGCGAGGCCAGGGATCCAACACAAATCCCCCATGGACAGTAGTCAGATTTGTTTCCACTGCACCGCAACGGGAACTCTAATATTAAACCTTTTTTTTTTTTTTTTTGGTCTTTTTGCTATTTCTTTGGGCCGCTCCCACGGCATAGGAGGTTCCCAGGCTAGGGGTTGAATCGGAGCTGTAGCCGCTGGCCTACGCCAGAGCCACCGCAACTCGGGATCCGAGCCACGTCTGCAACCTACACCACAGCTCACAGCAACGCCGGATCATTAACCCACTGAGCAAGGGTAGGGACCGAACCCGAAACCTCATGGTTCCTAGTCGGATTCGTTAACCACTGCGCCATGATGGGAGCTCCTGTCTTCTGCCTTTTAGAGCCGCACCCGTGGCATATGGAGGTTCCCAGGCTAGGGGTCAAATCGGAGCTGTAGCCACCAGCCTATATCACAGCCGTAGCAACGCAGGATCCAAGCCACATCTGTGACCTACACCACAGCTCACGGCAACGCCGGATCCTTAATCCACTGAGCAAGGCCAGGGATCGAACCTGAAACCTCGTGGTTCCTAGTTGGATTTGTTTCCACTGCGCCACAAGACAGCAACTCCTGATATTGAAACTTTTATGTTGAGTCATCTCTCTGAGCTTTTCTCTTTTTCGTGTCAGATCTGTGTGCCAATGTCAGTGGAATTTGAGGAGCTCCTGAAGGCTCGAGAGAATCCAAGTGAAGAGGCACAAAGTAAGCAGGGTTTAACATTTCCACCCAGCACTAGCAGAAATACAGGTTAATGACAGAGCTCAAATTTGGCCTCAGAGCCCTAGAAAATAGCCCCAGAGAAACGTATAGCCAGGTTCCCTTAGCGATTTCTGGCTTCTGGATTAGATTGTCATCCTAAATTGGCCTTGGACAAAATTTGCTAGCCCAGCTCAAATTCACTGACCTGGAAAGCCAAGATGTCCTCACTTCGTGAGCATGGGGAGGATATTTGGGTCAGGGGCTGCATTATGAACCAGGGAACTAGCAGTCCACTCGCTAGTGGAGATGTCAAGTCCAAGAAAGTGGCCTTTAGTATGTGAATCATTGATGTCTCTGATCCCTCCAGATTTGGTGGAGTTCACAGATGAAGAGGGATATGGTCGTTATCTTGATCTCCATGACTGTTACCTCAAATACATTAACTTGAAGGCCTCTGAGGTAAGACCCAGGAGAGGGGGAGAGTGGCTCTGATTTGAGGGGTGTGTCAGGACACTGGACGGGGCTGCTAGACTTGAAACAGAGTGTCTTCCCTGAATTTTATAACTGTTACATAGATATTAAAGAGGTGGCATGTTTTCTTGGAGTGAAACCATTTTCAAAATGAAATTTGGGTTTCTACAGTGAAGACAATTATATTCTACTTATAAATTTAATTTTATTAATATAACAAACATTTTGCTTATGTAAAATAAAAAAAATGTTTTTAACTCGCAAATACTCAAGCTCCTGTGTTAGGCACACAGAGTGGTAGGTACGTGAAAGATATGAAAATGTAATCTTCACCAGCAAGGGCTATTTAATGTCCTTTTTTTAAAGATATTAAAAAAATAACTCACCATAAGAGATGAGTGAGGTTTTTTGTGGGTTTTTTTTTTTTTTGTCTTTTTAGGGCCACACCCATAGCATATGGAGGTTCCCAGGCCGGGGGTCTAATTGGAGCTGTTTGCCAGCCTACACCACAGCCACGGCAACACCGGATCCCTCACTCACTGAGCAAGGCCAGGGATTGAACCCGCAACCTCATGGTTCCTAGTTGGATTTGTTTCCGCTGTTCCAAGACGGGAACGCCAAGAGATGAGATTTAATGTGACAGTCTCAGGAAGGTTGTCCCAAGGAAGCATATGATGCAGTTCTTCTTGAGGTTGTGGGTTGTGACTGAACTTTAAGCTCTGTGAGTACAGTGCTCTCTCTTGTTCTCATTTGTTTCCGTGTACTTGGCATGAAGGTAGTCAATAAGTGATTGAAGGAGTGAGCAAGTAGCACTTCCCAGGACCTTAGCTTAGGGTGATGTGGGTGTCAATCTTTAACCAAGTGCCTGACATGTAGTAATGTGCAATAAATATTTTTTAGTTTATATTAGCTTGATTTTTATTTCATGCTATTAATTATGTATGTGATATTCTGCTCAGTCCAGTGGAATTAACACTCAGTTAATGTAGGAGTTAAATGATGGGGGGGTGCAAAATGAGCTGGGCCTGTTACTTTGTTAGGCAGCATTCAATTTTGATCTCATCGGAGGTTATACTGTGACTTGGTGCAAAATCTGAACTGAATCTCTTGTTCCTTTTCCAGAAGTTGGATTATATCACTTACTTGTCCATCTTCGACCAGTTGTTTGACATTCCTAAAGAAAGGAAGAATGCCGAGTACAAGAGGTAGGCATTACTAGGCTTCTAGGCTTCTCCTGGATTTGACTAGATAGAAGATTGTTTAATGAGAAGGTTTGGGGGCAGAGTTTTGAATTGTGTTATGTGAAAGGCATGCATGAAGGACTTCCAGGTTTATTGGAGGATAGGAATTTTGAATGACATGGTTTTAAAACATTTGTAATACTCTGGCTCTGGAAAAATGTGTGTCTGTGGACACGTCTGTGATCTCAGGTCGATTCTGTTCTTAATTTTGTCTCGTTGTAGAAGGAAGTCTCTCAGCTGCCTCTGTGTCTTTGGAGCTGAATGGGAAAAAAGTAAACTTTCTCAGATTGTGCCTGAGGTGCAGTGCCTAGATCTCATATATAGATGTTAAGTTTTGTTTGCGTTGTTACGCCCCAGTTAGTAATCTACACTCTGACTGCCTCTCTTTTTCTCATTTTTTTTTACCTGAGATCTTTAGCATATAAATTAGGGCTTTAGTATTTGGAACTGTATCGTGAGGATGAAAGAGGATAGGAAAGGTCAGAATCAAGATGATATATTAGGAGAAAGCCAGTTGTAACCTCATTTTATTTTTTTTGTATGTATATGTTTATTTATTTATTTTTGCTTTTTAGGGCCACACTCGAGACATATGGAAGTTTCTGGGCTAGGGGTCGAATTGGAGCTACAGCTGCTGGCCTACACCAGAGCCATAGCAATGACAGATCTGAGTCATGTCTGCGGCCTACACCACAGCTCACATCAACATCGAATCCTTGACCGTGTGAGGCCATGGATCTAACTCGCATCCTCATGGATCCTAGTCAGGTTCGTTAGTTGCTGAGCCATGATGGGAACTCCAAGCTCATTTTTAAAAGTAGTGTTACTGGTTAACGAATCCGACTAGGAACCATGAGGTTGCGGGTTCGGTCCCTGCCCTTGCTCAGTGGGTTAACGATCCGGCGTTGCCCTGAGCTGTGGTGTAGGTTGCAGATGCAGCTCGGATCCCGCGTTGCTGTGGCTCTGGCGTAGGCGGGTGGCTACAGCTCCGATTCAACCCCTAGCCTGGGAACCTCCATTTGCCTCGGGAGCGGCCCAAGAAATAGCAACAACAACAACAACAAAAGACAAAAAAAAAAAAAAGTAGTGTTACTTTATTATTTGTTTGTTTATTTTGGGGGGCTATACCTGTGGCGTATGGAAGTTCCCAGGCTAGAGGTTGAATCAGAGCTGCAGCTGCTGGCCTACGCCACAGCCACAGCAACTCAGGATCTGAGCTTCATCTGCGACCTACACCACAGCTCATAGCTGTGATCCTTAACCCACTCAGCCCTCAACGCCAGATCCTTAACCCACTGATCGAGTCCAGGAATCAAACCTGCATTCTCATGGATACTAGTTGGGGTTGTTTCCTCTGAGCCACAATGGGAACTCCAAAAAGTAGTGTTATTTTAAAAAACTAGTATAGTATCACTGGAATTAAGTTTTATAGGCCATAACAGTATGTCAAAAATAGAAACTTTGTGGAGTTCCCTGGTGGCCTAGTGGTTAAAGATCCAGTGTTGTCACTGCTGTGGCTCAGGTCACTGCCGTGTCACGGATTCAATTTCTGGCCCAGGAACTTCTGCATGCTGTGGGGTGTGGCCAAAGAATTTTATACAAAAAACAGAAACCTTGCTGTCTCTATGTTGCTTATTCCTGTGTAGATACCTGGAGATGCTGCTTGAGTACCTTCAGGATTACACAGATAGAGTGAAGCCTCTCCAAGATCAGAATGAGCTTTTTGGGAAAATTCAGAATGAGTTTGAGAAGAAGTGGGAGAACGGTACCTTTCCTGGCTGGCCGGTAAGCTTCAGCAGAAGTGTGGGGTGGAGGACATGTTGGAGAAGTAAACTAATTATTTTACTTTAATCTCAAGTCTCTGCTTCATTGTGTGAGATGTTGATCCCTTGGGATCTTTTGTGGCCATGAGGTGTTCTCTGCCAAGTGTGCTAGGTTTTTCTTTGTGTACTTTGGAGAGAGATTTGTCGGAGCCAACTTGCCATTGGCTGGACCAAGGATTTTTACCAGCCATGTCATTACTGCTTCATGGTTCCTACCAGCTAAAAATTGATATAATTATGTGCTCGAAATCTTGGCTATATATTTTCATTCCTGGGACAGAATTGAGTTTTCCTGAACTCTCAGGGAGAGTTGTCCTATCTGGTTTTTTTGCTCTGCTCTTATAGGGATTTGATTCTTATTCATCATACGTGAGTATAAGAAAGAGGCCAACCAGCACCTGATTACAGGCATACCTCGTCTAACTGCACTGTGCTTTCCTGTACTTCTCAGAGGGTGCTTTTTTTTTTTTTTTTTTTTTTTACAAATGGAAGTTGCGGCAACCGTATGTCAAGCAAGTGTATTAATGCCGTTTTTCCAGTGTCATTTGTTCGAGTCATGTCTCTGTCACATTTTGGTAATCCTTGCAATATTTCAGATTTTCTTCATTAGTATTTGTCGTGGCGGTCTGTTATCAGTGATTATTGTCATTACCAGGAACCACTGAAGGCTCAGATGATGGTTAGCGTTTTTTAGCAGTAAATTTTTTTTTTGCCTTTTCTAGGGCTACTTCCCTGGCATATGGAGGTTCCTAGGCTAGGGCTCTAATCGGAGCTGTAGCCGCTGGTCTACACCAGAGACACAGCAACGCAGGCTCCGAGCCGCGTCTGCGACCTACACTACAGCTCATGGCAACGCCGAATCCTTAATCCACTGAGCAAGGCCAGGGATTGAACCTGAAACTTTATGGTTCCTGGTCGGATTCGTTAACCACTGAGCCACGGCGGGAACTCCAGTAAAGTATTTCTAACTGAGGTATATACATGGATTTTTGGATATAATGCTGGTGTGCACTTACTAAACATAGTATAGTGTAAACGTAACTTTTTTTTTTTTTTTTTTAGGGCACTGCACCCATGGTATATGGAAATTCCTGGGCTAGGGGCTGAATCAGAGCTGCCAGCCTATGCCACAGCCACAGCAATGCGGGATCTAAGCCACATCTGCGACCCACAGCACAGTTCAGGGCAGCGCTGGATCCTTAAACCACTGAGCAAGGCCAGGGATCGAACCTGTATCCTCATGGGGGATGAGTTGGGTTCGTTACTGCTGAGCCACAACGGGAACTCCTAGTGTAAACATAACTTTTATACGTACTAGGAAACCAAAAAAAACATGCGACTTCCTTTATTGCTGTGTTCATTTTACTGTGGAGGTCTGGAACTGAACCTGCAATATCTCTGAGGTGTAACTATAACTTAGATGACTCCCTTCTTGCCTTCTTCTAAATAAACATCATCTTGTTCTTGCCAGAAAGAGACAAGCAGTGCCCTGACTCATGCCGGAGCCCACCTTGACCTCTCTGCATTCTCCTCCTGGGAGGTATGTTTTCTTTAGCTGGTCTTGTCTTCACTTCTCAGAGGGACCACTAAATCTGTACTTAATGCCACAGACTAAAAATAATAAGGCGCCAGTTCCTGGGGCCAGGCATCTGCAAAGAATGTAGAAAGGTTTTTTTGTTTAAGGATCCAGCTACTTGGAAAACTGTAAAATAATAGTCCTAACTATATATATTAAGCTATAGTGGCGGTAATGGAACACTACTAGTATGGTTACTTATGAAGTTGACCACAGAATCAGTCCTTTGGGGAGTTTGAGTTTATTGCTAGGAGCTTGGCTATGGAATGTGTGGTCTTGCCACCACTTCAGGAACACCCACACACCAGCCACGGAGACCTACGTTTGAGCATTTGTTGTTTTTCCAAGTCTATTTATATAAAATTGTAACTTGTTTCTTTTTTATATAGGAGTTGGCTTCCCTGGGTCTGGACAGATTAAAATCTGCACTCTTAGCTTTAGGCCTGAAGTGCGGTGGGTAAGAGACTGGTTTTTCCTATCAGAACTGTCTTGTTTACTGTGTGTTTCACAGTCTTCTAAGTGGCCCTGATTGCATTCTTTCGTCACCCCATACTACAAAAATAAGAAAGCCTATGTGGTAGAGTAACCCTGAAGTCCTTTGCCTCGTGTGTCTCCTTAGGACCCTAGAAGAGCGAGCCCAGAGGCTATTCAGCACCAAAGGGAAGTCCCTGGAGTCCCTGGACACCTCCCTCTTTGCCAAAAATCCCAAGTCAAAAGGCACCAAGCGGTGAGTTGCTGGGGTTGCACCTGCGCCTACAGATTGATTGATTTAAAGTTTTGGGGGTTTTTTGTTTTGTTTTGTTTTTGCATTTTAGGGCCGCGCCCACTGCGTATGGAGGTTCCCAGGCTAGGGGTCCAGTCAGCTACAGCTGCTGGCCTACACCACAGCTACAGCAATGCAAGATCCGAGCTGTGTCTGCAACCTACACCACAGCTCATGACAACACCGGATCCTTAACCCACTGAGCGAGGCCAGAGATCAAACCCACAACCTCATGGTTCCTAGTTGGATTCATTTCTGCTATGCCACGACAGGAACTCTCGATTTAATGCTTTTTTAAAATTGAAGTACAGTTGATTTATAATGTTTCAGAACTACAGCAAAGTAATTCAGTTTTATATATAATGTATATGTATTTCATATGTATGTTCTACACATTCTGTATATACATTCTATACATGTATAGAATATATTTGTTCTTTTTTAGATTTTTTCATTATAGATATTATAAGATACCGAATATAATTCCCTGTGCTATACAGTAGGTCCTTGTTGTATGCTTACAGTTTATTTTTATTGTTTTATTTTTTTATTTTTGTTTTTTTGTCTTTTTGCCTTTTCTAGAGCCGCTCCCATGGCATCTGGAGATTCCAAGGCTAGGGGTCTACACCAGAGCCACAGCAACACGGGATCCAAGCCACGTCTGTAACCTATACCACAGCTCATGGCAATGCCAGATCCTTAACCCACTGAGCAAGGCCAGGGATTGAACCTGAAACCTCATGGTTCCTAGTTGGTTTTGTTAACCACTGTGCCACGATGGAAACTCCAGTTTATTTTTATTTTATTTTATTATTACTAATTTTTTTTTTGCTTTTTGGGGACACACCCATGGCATATGGGAGTTCCCAGGCTAGGGGTTGAATCAGAGCTACAGCTGCTGGCCTACACCACAGCCACAGCAACTCGGGATCCAAGCTGTATCTGTGACCTACTCACAGCTCATGGCAGTGCTGGATCCTTAACCCACTGAGCGAGGCCGGGGATTGAACCTACGTCCTCATGGATACTAGTCAGGTTCTGTAACTGCTGAGCCATGAAGGGAACTCCCTGCTTACAGTTGAAAATTTTTATTCCTATGCAGAATACAACAGAAATTTTAAAGCCTAATTTATCACCATTGTTGATCCATAGCTATCCAGTCTGCTCTTTTCTCTGCCGATGGCAGGGAGTGGGGTCATTGTTACTGTAAACCAAGAACAATCTGTACTCAGGTGACTGAGAGCAGGTGACATCTTTAATGTTGAAACTATGCTGTAGGCACCTTTTGTTAACTCAGTAAGTTTTAGAGGCTAAATAGGTTCAAAAAGATTTTTCGAAGTGCTTCTTTGCTAATGACAATGTTGAGTCAATTCTTGAGCCATATGATTGTGCAGGCTATTTTTTATATGTGGTTTTCAAAACAACCCTGAAAAGTATTTGTTATCCTCATTTTTTGCAGATAAGGACTTATAAAGTTGTGGAATGTGTCTCTTATCTCCCACTTCCTAAGTAGCAAGGTCAGGATTTGGGCCCAAGTCTGCCTGTTCCAGAGCTTGCTCTTCTACACCAAGTTTCCTTTACTTTATTTTATTTTATTTTTTTTATTTTAGGGCCGCACCAGCAGCATATGGAGGTTCCCAGGCTAGGGGTTGAATCTGCTATAGCCACCAGCCTAAGCCACAGTCACAGCAACTCGGAATCCGAGCCTCATCTGCGAGCTACACTGCAGCTCACAGCAACACCAGATCCTTAACCCACTGAGCAAGGCCAGGGATCAAACCCTCATCCTTATGGATCCTAGTCAGGTTCATTAACCGCTGAGCCACAAAGGGACCTCCCACCAAGTTTCCTTTTTATGTTGTAATGATGGAAGTTTAAATACTGGATATGTCTTTCACCTTCTACAATGAGGTCAAAGAGGACGCTTCCATGCATTCTAAGAAATAACCTGAGTACTTCTCTCAGCAAGTCCTGAGCTGAACAGAGCATTTGCTTTCACAATGTGATATTTCTGTATTAATGCTTAAAATTTTTAATGCACCCATGGAATAAATGTTTCCAGATATAGGGAACATGGCATTGAGTAAAAGAACCCTTTAGTGATACAATTTGTTTATTTTCAGAGACACTGAGAGGAACAAAGATATTGCTTTCCTTGAAGCTCAGATCTACGAATATGTAGAGATTCTCGGGGTGAGTGACTCTGCTGAGAACTGTAAATGCTGCAAAGTATGGAAGTAAGAGAAATACGGTCTTATAGGAATTTTTTTTGGTCTTTTGTCCTTTTACGGCCACACCCACTGCACATGGAAGTTTCCAGGCCAGGTGTCTAATCCAAGCTGTTGCTGCTGGCCTACGCCAGAGCCACAGCAATGCCAGATCTGAGCCGTGTTTGTGACCTACACCACAGCTCACAGCAACGCTGGAATCTTAACCCACTGAGCGAGGCCAGGGATCGAACCCACCACCTCATGGTTCCTAGTCAGATTTGTTTCTGCTGTGCCTCAATGGGAATTCCCGGGGATTTTTTTTTTTTTTAGTATTGCAAGAGGAACGGTAGGTGTCAAACTACTTCTGTGGAAAATTGAGTTCTCCTTGGGTTCTTGGCCCTCATTGAGTTCCTGTTCTGTTCTGTCCTTAGGTGTCTCTTGTCTGTGATACTCTCCTGAGGCTAAGCACTGCCTCTCAGTGCGGTATACAGATGCTTTGCCTAAACTCCAGGCTGTACCTAGGGGTGACCCAAGAAGCAGACACTCAAAAGACAAGTGAGAGAAAGGCAGTGCACAGCAGCTTTGATACATCCATGTTTACAAGGTTGTGAGAAACCTGTTAGGGCTAGGAGGTTAGTGTACAGAGCAGGCTGGGGGCTGCTCTTTGAGTATTCTTCCAAGAAGGAGGGAGCTGAAGTCGGGGTTGGGAGTAGAAAAAGGCCTAACCTAAACAAGATGCTTATCTCAGAGAGAAGGTGGGGGGAGGAGTGGGAAGAACTGACTCTCTTTCGGGGAAGAAAGGTGGAGAAAGGGCAGCACTCATCCAGAGAAGATGGAGTCCTGCAGAAGACTGCCTTTCTGACAGTGTCTCCTTTGTGTAGTTGTCACCTGCTCTCAGAACCTTTCCCTTTACATATGTTCACATGATGCTTTGGTCAGGTGACCCCCACTCAGATAGCAAACTGGGCTACGTGTCTTTGTCAGTCGCTGTGGGAATTTTCATTCTGCCATTGTTTGAGGACCACACATATAATAACTGTAAAACTAGAATCATCTGTTGCTTTCCTCTATTACAACTGCTTTTGGTAAAAGGAGGCTAGCTAGACGTTAGAAACTTGGGGACATTTATATTCTCCACAGTGAACTTGCACTGTGCTGAGTTGCCAGTCCTGTGAAGGTGAACGGGGGCCTTTGCTGTTAAACAGAAACTGTGCCCACTACTTCCTCCTTTGAGAGTATTTTGCTTTCGTTGCCAGAAGGTGGCAACATTCTCTCATTCCAGCCAGTTGCAGCCAAAATGGTAGACCTTCCTCTCATTATGTACCAATATTATTATTATTATTATTTGTGCTTTTTAGGGCTGCACCCGTGGCATATGAAGGTTCCCAAGCTAGGGGTCCAATCGGAGCTACAGCTGCCGGCCTACGCAAGAGCCATAACACCATCAGATGTGAGCCACATCAGCGACCTACACCACGGGCTCGCGGCAATGCCGGATCCTTAACCCACTGAACAAGGCCAGGGATCGAACCTGCAACCTCATGGTTCCTAGTAGGGTTTGTTAACCACCACACCATGGCGGGAACTCTCTGTACTGATATTATTTTTACCATTATTTCACCACTTATTGATACATGTTATTTCTAGGCATTATGCCAGCTCTTTGGATGTTATAGTGAATGTGGCGTAGCCTCTTGCCCTTGGAAAACCCATTTTGGTGGCTGGGGGCTATAGGAAACTGAAGTATAAGGTGATATATGCTAAGATTGAATGTTCTAAGCAGGAGGCAGAGTTCCCCTTGTGGCTTAGCAGATTAAGGACCCGATGTCCCTGTGAGGATGTGGGTTCAGTCCCTGGCCTTGCTCAGTAGGTTAAGGATCCAGCTGCAGTATAGGTGGCTGATGTGGCTCAGATCCACCGTTGCTGTGGCTTTGATGTAGGCCTCAGCTGCAGCTCTGATTCAACCCCTAGCCTGTGAACTTCCACATTCTGCAGGTGTGGTTGTAAAAAGGGAGGGAGTTCCCATTGTGGCTCAGAGGTAATGGACCTGACTAGTATCCATGAGGACACAGGTTTGATCCCTGGCCTTGCTCAGTAGGTTAAGGATCTGGTGTTGCTGTGAGCTTTGGGTAGGTCGCAGATGTGGCTCAGATCCTGCGTTGCTATGGCTATGGCTGTGGTATGGGCCAGCAGCCACAGCTCTGATTTGACTTCCATATGCTGCAGGTATGGCCCTAAGTGGGGGGAGGGTGTGAAATATTCTAGAAGAAACAGCAGGCATGGATGTAAAATCTTATGAAAGGAAATAATGAGAAATTTGGTGTGTATGAGGTATACCATACATCCTGTGTATGCCTACCATACACTAAGGAACCATGTGAGGGAGTGAGTGGTCAGAGAAAAATTTGGAAAGTTATGTTGGAAATTTAGACCCCTGCAGCACATGGAAGTTCCCAGGCTAGGGGTAGAATCGGAGCTGCAGCTACCCGCCTACGCCACAGCCACAGCAACACGAGATGCAAGCCACGTCTGTAACCTACTACCACAGCTCATGGCAATGCTGGATCCCTAACCCACTGAGCAAGGCCAAGGAGTGAACCCGTCAATCATGGATTCTAGTCAGGTTCTTAACCCACTGAGCCACAGTGGGAACTCCTAGACCCTTTCCTTCAAGCAAAGCAAAAAACTAAATGAAAGTTCTTTAAGCAAAGTGTACCATTAGATTTTTTTTTTTTTTTTAAGTAGGTGAATATGGGAACAAATGGAAGCTGGACAGGAATGAGGAAAGATTCGGGCAAGTTAGAAGTTATCTTGGTGACAGTGATAGCAGTGAGAAGGAGAAGGAAGAACAGATTCAGGAAATACTTTAGAGACAGAAAAGACTATGTTCTCTATTGTTCTGTGATTGTCTCTAGCCTCAAATAAGTAACTTAGGCAAATGCCATAAAACCTTTGACTTTTTCCTTTATGGTCAGGGAGTGAGTTCTGACATGAAGGCAAGAAGTTCCCTTTGTTCTGCAAGAAAGAAAACCTGATCTGATCCTTGGAAGTGAGGGATCAACAAGAGTTGCAGGAACATAAATTTCCTCCCTCTTTTTCCTTTTGGCTGCACCCGTGGCATGCGAACGCTCCCAAGCCTGGGATCGAACCCACACCATAGCAGTGACAACGCCAAATCCCCAACCCTTAGGCCACTAGGGAACTCGTAAGTTTTCCTTCTTGTTCTGCACTATTCTCTGACTTCCCTTTTCATTTATGGATCTGACTTAGGAACAGCGACATCTCACTCATGAAAATGTACAGCGCAAGCAGGCAAGAACCGGAGAAGAACGAGAAGAGGAGGAGGAGGAGCAGATCAGCGAGAGTGAAAGTGAAGATGAAGAGAATGAGATTATTTACAACCCCAAGAACCTGCCCCTTGGCTGGGATGGCAAAGTCAGTCCAGACACTCCTGTATTCCTTGTATCCTGTTTTGAAAGCAGATACAGACACCAGCCTAACACTCCTTCTTCTCTGATTTCTCTTAGCCCATTCCTTACTGGTTGTATAAGCTTCATGGCCTAAATATCAACTATAACTGTGAGATTTGTGGAAACTATACCTACCGGGGTCCCAAAGCCTTCCAGCGGCACTTTGCTGTAAGGAATTCAGAGCCTTTTCTCCTGGATGTTAAAGTATGAAACATACTTTAGAGAAGTCTTTTAGAGAAGAGGGTAGGAGCAGCCTGAGAGGATCACTGGTGTCCAGCGTGTAAGAGAATCAGCGAAGGAGTGTCTCTAATATCCAGCATGTGGCATTTGGCCTCGGGACCAGGGCTAGCCTTGGGTTGTACCTGAGATGGTTCTGGAGGCGTTCTACCACTTGGCTGTCTGAACCTCATTTCCTTTTGCACTTGCTTGCTCTTCAGTTCTCTCTTTTTGTGTCTCTGAATCCTTGGTCATTTCTCTGTCCCGCTGTTAGTATTCAGGACCAAAGAAGGGACTGACCATCTCCTTTGGGTCCTAAAAGGGCCTTTGCCTCTTTAAAAAAAGAAACAAAGAGATTGACATTTATCAAGCTCTTCTTGAGACAAGGCATTATCTAGGTGGTACCCCAGTAAGTGGATTCACCCTTGTTTAGTTTCCGCCTTCAATTCTTCTACTTGGAAGGAAGTTTTACAGAATGAAAGGCTTGCTTAATGTAGCCTAAGGATAGCGAATTTCTATGACCTCTCTCTCCCTCAGACGTACATATTACTAATTTGTCCTGGGTCTTTCCTGCCAAGCTCCTGAATAATCTCTGAATCTTTCTGAACACTACCTCCATTGAATTGGAATTGGTCTCCTGGGCCCATGCCATTTGTAGTCCCTGAGCCAAAACTGTCCCTGTATCAGTGTCTCCCTGGTCTCTTTCATATACTTGGTTATACCTGATAAACAATCTTCTCCTTTACTTCCAGAGATAACACTGACCTGCCATCAGTGTTGGCTACTCAGGCATGTTGGTAGCTGGGGTTGCATGGGAAGTTATTGATAAGTTAAAGTCTCCAAGAGAGGTTTTGTCTGGATCTAGGGCCTAGGTTTTATAAACCAGCTCAGTGAAGCAAACTATGCAACGCTGCTTTGACGTAACTGCTTCTGATCAGTCATAGCAGCAGTCTACAGTCAGGAACCACAAAGGAATGTTGCCTTTAGGTGGAGCCTTTTAGAAAGGGTCAAGGTGGCATTTATGAGCACAATGGAATTAGTACTCTGTGTTCAGTCAGTCCTGTTTTACATTGTTCTCTTCTTTTCACGCAGGAGTGGCGTCATGCTCATGGCATGAGGTGTTTGGGCATCCCAAACACTGCCCACTTTGCTAACGTGACACAGATTGAAGATGCTGTCTCCTGTAAGTAAGCTTTATTGTTCCCTGAGCCAGCCCTCTAGTTTACTGTCCCAATACCCTGGCCTAAGGGCAGCAGGGTGTGAATGTGTACAAACTACTACAATTGTACAAGCTGCATTTTGAGGGGATGAATTAGCCAGCAGTACTGATTGTTTCCCCTTTGGGAAGTGTTCTGTGCTGAGGATAAAATGGTTTTTAAGTGGGTTCTATGAACTCCCCTGTATGCAAGATTTTGAGTAAATGAGTGTATATATATTTTTCTGAATTGACTTTACTGTGTTAAGAACTACAGACATGGAGTTCCCACTGTGGCACAGCTGTTGCAGCTGTGGTATAGGTCACAGATGCAGCTGGGATTCAGTCCCTGGCTCATGTTATACCATAGGTACGGCTGAAAAGCCAGCAGAAACAAAAAACTACAGATATGAAGGAAAAAATTAAAATGGTCTCAGCAAGCTTATTTCTGAGCTGACAGGACAGGTACACAGCAACATGGCAGCAAAATACCTCTTAGAGAAAAAGCCAAGTGCCGCACGTGTCCGGGAATTTCCAAGTGCAAGTCAGGCTTCCTGTTTACCTGGCCATGGTAGCTTTTTCTGCCATTAGCCTCTTCTTCGCAGGCTTCTTGTTTCCTTTCTGGTTCATCTCTTCTCTGTCATATTTTCACTTTCAGTGAGTTAGACTGTGAAGAAAAGGATTTTACCACTCCACTTTATTAAATTTCAGGCTCTCCCTCCCAGATGTATTTATCACACTACTTGGCTACTTGGTCAACTAACTTCTTTGGCTCCCAACTCTAAGGTTGTTGAAATCATCCAGGGCAGAGCTAAATAGAAATGACCTTCTGGAGTTCCTGTCGTGGCGCAGTGGTTAACGAATCCGACTAGGAACCATGAGGTTGCCGGTTCGGTCCCTGCCCTTGCTCAGTGGGTTAACGATTCGGCGTTGTTGCCGTGAGCTGTGGTGTAGGTTGCAGATGCGGCTCGGATCCCGCGTTGCTGTGGCTCTGGCGTAGGCCGGTGGCTACAGCTCCGATTCGACCCCTAGCCTGGGAACCTCCTATGCCACGGGAGCAGCCCAAGAAATAGCAAAAAGACAAAAAAAAAAAAAAAAGAAATGACCTTCTAAAGAGCTCCCTGATCCCTTACTTAATCTGTGGATTCTGGGGACTTTTTCATTGCTTTTGTGTGTGGGTGCAGTCAGCTTTAGGAACTCCTTGCTGTTTTGTTTTTTCTTATTCATTTGCAAGTCAGGATCCTACAGTTCTGCCAGTCAGGATTATAATGCATCTTGTCATCAGATTATCCAATTAGCTTCTTCGATTTTTGCCCTTCATTTTGTTGGGATAAAATTTAAATATTAGGAGTTCCCTTCGTGGCTCAGCAGCAACGAATCCAGCTATCATCCATGAGGATGTGGTTGCAATCCCTGGCCTCGCTCAGTGGGTTAAGGATCTGGTGTTGGCTGTGAGCTGCGGTGTAGGTTGCAGATGCGGCTTGGATCTCGCGTAGCTGTGGCTATGCTGTAGGTTGGCAGCTGCAGCTCTGATTCGACCTCTAGCCTGGGAACTCTCACAGTATGCGCAGGTATGGCCCTAAAAATACAAAAAAAAAAATTTAAGATGGTAATGAGAGTTCTCTGGTTGTTCAACACCCCCTGCCCAACAATAGTAATGAAATTTCATAGAATGACAATGCTGCATTTTGAATGTAATCTCATTTTTAGATATATTTTCTAGCTGCATATTACTAATTAGTTTTTTTTGTTGTTGTTTTGTTTTTGTCTTTTTGCTATTTCTTTGGGCCGCTCCCGTGGCATATGGAGGTTCCCAGGCTAGGGGTCTAATCGGAGCTGTAGCCACTGGCCTACGCCAGAGCCACAGCAACGCGGGATCCGAGCTGCGTCTGCGACCTACACCACACAGCTCACGGCAACACCGGATCATTAACCCACTGAGCAGGGTCAGGGACCGAACCCGCAACCTCATGGTTGCTAGTCGGATTCGTTAACCACTGCGCCACGACGGGAACTCCTAATTAGTTCATTTTTGTGTGTGTTTTCTTATGTCCTGCAAATTGTCTGTTACTTTTACTCCTTTTTTATTTTGGTCTTTTTAGGGCCGAACCCATGGCATGTGATGGTGCCCAGGCTAGGAGTCAAATCACAGCTGTAGCCACTGGCCTACGCCACAGCAGCACAGATCCCAGCCATGTCTGCGACCCACACCACAGCTCACAGCAATACTGGATCGTTAACCCACTGAGTGAGGCCAGGGATAGAACTTGCATCCTCATGGATGCTAGTTAGACTCGTTTCCGCTGAGCCACAGTGGGAACTCCACTTTATTACTTCTGATACCTTGAAATTGATATAGTTACACTATTTTAGGCTTACGATTATGCCAACTACCAAGATAATGTTTCAGTTTATTTTGTTCCATGGACTTATTTTTCTTCAGGGATAGTTCGCCCAAGCATTACCCCCAAGTCTTATGTTAAATAGAAGCAGGTAATAATCCTTGCCTGGATGCTGTTTATAAAGATGATGGTGAGAAGTCCCCTTGTGGCACAGCAGGTTAAGGCTCCAGTGTTGGTGGCACACACAGCAGCTGAAGTGCAGGTTCAGTCCCTGGCCTGAGAACTTCTACATGCCGTGAGTGCAGCCAAAAAAAGAAAAGAAGGATGGGGGAAGAACAAAAGATGATGGTGGAGTTCCCGTCGTGGCTCAGTGGTTAACGAATCCGACTAGGAACCATGAGGTTTCGGGTTCGATCCCTGGCCTTGCTTAGTGGGTTAAGGATCCAGCGTTGCTGTGAGCTGTGGTGTAGGTTGCAGACGCAGCTTGGATCTAGCATTGCTGTGGCATAGGGAGGTTCCCAGGCTAGGGGTTGAATCTAGAGCTATAGCCGCCGGCCTACACCAGAGCCACAGCACCGCAGGATCCGAGCCGTGTCTGCAACCTACACCACAGCTCACGGCAACGCTGGATCCTTAACCCACTGAGCAAGGGCAGGGACCGAACCGGCAACCTCATGGTTCCTAGTCGGATTCGTTAACCACTGCGCCACGACGGGAACTCCTGTAGCACATCTTCTTGATCCACTCCTCTTTCGATGGACATTTAGGTTTTTTCCATGTCTTGGCTGTTGCAAATAGTGCTGCAATGAACATCGGAGTACATGTGTCTTTTCGAGTCATGGTGTTCTCTGGTTAGATGCCCAGGAGTGGGATTGCTGGATCAAGTGGTAGTTCTAGTTTTAGTTTTCTGAGGAATCTCCATACTGTTTTCCTCAGTGGTTGCACCAATTTACAATCCCACCAGCAGTGTAATAGGGTTCCCTTTTCTCCACACCCTTTCTAGCACTTACTGTTTGTAGACTTTTTGATGATGGCCATTCTGGCTGGTGTAAGGTGGTACCTCATAGTGGTTTTGATTTGCATTTCTCTAATAATGAGTGAAGCTGAACATCTTTTCATGTGTTTTTTGGCCATCTGTATGTCTTCTTTGGAGAATTGTCTGTTTAGATCTTCTGCCCATTTTTTTTGATGGGATTGTTCTTTTTTTGGTATGGAGCTGCAGAAGGTGTTTATAAATTTTGGAAGCAACGCCGGATCCTTAACGCACTGAGTGAGGCCAGGAATGGAACCTGCAACCTCATCGTTCCTAGTTGGATTCGTTTCCGCTGCGCCACGATGGGAACTCTCTGCAGTTTTTGAAATATATCACCAGACTTTAAACAAACATATTTGACAGTGTCTGTTTCCTTTGTCTTCCATTATGAACTTTAGACAGTAAGGTCATTTCCTCCAGTAATTCCCATGTGTTGTATGTACCACATTAACTTTTTCCTTTGAGAGTATCAGTTCTCTGACCTAAGAGATCTTTGGTTACATTTGACCCAGCTTTTATTTTATAGCAAAGCAGATTATGGTAAGTGTTGCAAGGAAAGAGATTTTGTCCTTAGGCGATCCAGAACCAAAATTCCAGTTTGGGACAGGCAGAAGTCTCAAGGGCAGATACTCTAGGGGATCCCAGTGAGGGATGTGTTATACCATCATGTGCCCAGTAAGTCCTCAGCCAAATCTGATGGCTGGTCATTTCTTGTCCTACAGTGTGGGCCAAACTGAAACTGCAGAAGGCCTCAGAACGATGGCAGCCTGACACTGAGGTGAGTGCTCAGGATGGAGGGCATCGGGCCACGGAGTTCCCTCACCTGGCGAGGGGCGGTGGGAGATGGCCCCTGGTTCACTGCAGTAGCAAATATAATGTGACAGTACCTACAGTTGGCTCTTGACTTGTACTCCTAATTCATTTATGCTACTAAATACATCAGACTTTAAATCTGTGTCTTAAGGCAGGTTATATTCGCCCCTTGAAATTCTGAAGTGGCAAGCAGGAGTACCCTATGTCTTATCCTGCCCTGAGGACTCCTAAGCTAAGAAGTAGAGAATCCATATCATACATTAGATCTCCTTTGAGGAGAGCGAGCATCTGATGGGAGATGATTTTCTCATGGGGTGGGGAGGGGTCCTTGCCGGTCTTGGTCATCCCAAACAATTGATTGCAGAGATGAGGGATGACATGGTAGCTGCTCCTTCTCTTTTAGGTCATTGGCCTTGAATATTCCTTTTGGCAGTGAAGCCCTTTTCAAACTGTGATGTAGACTCCAGTATATAAGCTAGAGTAAAGCAAAGTGGAGAAGAATAGTCTTCCTGGCCTCTCTTTCCTCCTCTCATTGGCCTCTTGGGCAGAAACCTAGGGTTCTTGGGAACCATGAAAACCATGTCTTAAGTGAGCCTTTCTCAACCAGGGTTCCTCATCTTAAACACAGAAAGCGATTTGAATGAACGGTTTTCTCATATATCCTCAAGGATCGGTCATAATTGGTACTATCTAGATGTCTCATGGATGCCACGGGCAGTAGAGCAGAACCCCAGTTGAGAAACGCTGTTTTAGGTGAATGCCCTGGAGTCGGGCCAGGGTGAGCTCAGGCCCCCAGAGGTCAGTTCCAAACATTTCTCCCTGGAGGCATGGCTAACGCGTTCCTCTTCCCTTTTAGGAAGAGTACGAAGACTCCAGTGGTAATGTGGTGAATAAGAAGACGTACGAGGATCTGAAAAGACAAGGACTGCTCTAGTGTTCACGGACGTATCTTAGCTCTGGGGCTTGCCCAGGCTCCCCTAAGATCTGCCTTTTCTACTTCTCCCAACCAAATGCTCCTAAAGACTCTTTGCTACTTAGTCTTATGGACTAGCATGCATCTTGTAGAAACAAGGCATGCTGGCAGATTGCAGGGTTGAGATATGTTTTATCTTTGTTTTATATTAAAAAGGATTCTGTTGGAAAATAAAACCAGCCCTTGTTCTGAATATGTGTAGTTCTGAAGCCCAGGATTACTGGCTAATTCTATTCTCTAGTTCTTCAACACCTCTCTACCTCTTTCTCTAGCAACTAAAGTTTAATGGGCACCTGTTTTGTTACATACATTATGCTCGGTAAATCTGACTGACCTCATTCTCCACCCCTGTGCACTGCCCTTCCCCACATGAGCATCACCCCCAGGATAAGCCCTGCCCTTAGTTGAGACAGCCATTCATGCACCTACTAGGGAAAGATGGAGAGAGTGAGCCAGGACAGAATTGTAGCACCAAGACTGCCTCTTTATTTGCATAAGGAGGGTGTAGGCTATTTTGGAATGGGCCTTCAGCCTGCCCCTTCTCCAGGCCTCAGCAGCCTGGCACACCCTGAAACCAGGGCCACAGGTGACTTTATCTGCCTGCTAGTCCAGAACGAGAGTCTTTGGTGATCCTGTCTGCCTTTTCTTCTGTAAGATCGTTACTTGAGTTGCTGCCGTGGCTCAGCGGCTTAAGAAACCGACTAGAATCCATGAGAATGCAAGTTCAATCCCTGGCCCTGTTCAGTGGGTTAAGGATCCAGTGTTGCCGTGAGCTGTGGTGTATGTTGCAGATGCAGCTCGGATCTGGCGTTGCTGTGGTGTAGGCTGGCACAGCTGCAGCTCTGATTTGACCCTTAGGCTGGGAACTATTGTGGTCCAAAAAAAAAAAAGATCACTGCTTGACTGAGAACTGGCTAGTAACTCTCCTGTTCTCTAAGCCCAGATAGCCAAGATTTGGGCAGAGTTGAGCAGCTACCCCTGAATCTGAGTCTGTTATCCCAAATGGAAAGAACAGGAGGTGCCAGGGAGCCCAGATCTGTCCACAGGCAGTCCCTGCCCCAGAACAGGATTTCCCCAGAGGCCCCTCTGCCCCTCTGCCCTCAGACCTTCCATCACCTACCTGTAAAGCTGGCCCTCTCCCTCACTCATGATACCCCAGACATCTCCATGAGTAGGGTCTCACCACACTTAGCCCTTCGCTCTGGGTTGGTATTTTCCTTCCTGAAGGGTTCATCCCATCCCTTCAGCAGTTCCTCACATGTTTGTACTTTGGCTCCTCTGGTGCTTTATCACCCCAGTTGGACAACCTCTCCAGGGCTGGCGCTTGTGAGGTACAGTGAGTGGATAATTAAGCCTAATTGAGCCAACTTGAAACATTGATTACGGGCCCAAAGCGCAAGGAAACTGCCATTTGGGAAGAGAAAGCCTCAGAAACAGGAGATTTGGGAGGAGATGTCCCTCCAGCCTTGCAGCTGTGGCAGTAGCAGCACTGGGCCTCCCCAGAAACACACCTGCTGCTTTCCACGAGCCAAGCACTGCTAGGTTTGCAAACCTTGAGAATTAGGTGAAGGTGAGATGGCGGGAGCAGACCCAGAGGGAAGGAGGTGTAGGAAGAGCTGTGTGGCAGATTGCACCCAGCCCTGAGGGGCATAGAACCACCAGGGAGGGCCCCAAACTTACATCGGAAGTGGTTCTCCCCAGGTGACTCTGAGGTCTGGCTTTCAGGGCATCTGCTATAAACAGGATTTCAGCTGAACCCCTGGGGATAGTGGAAGGGTGCCCTTTCTTGGTTTAGATCAGTAGTTCTTAATGGGGTTTTGTTTTGTCTTTTTAGCATATGGAGGTTCCCAGGCTAGCAGTCTAATTGGACATGTTGCTGCTGGTCTATGCCAGAGTCACAGCAATTCCAGATCCGAGCCGTGTCTGCGACCTACACCACAGCTCATGGCAACGCCGGATTCTTAACCCATGAGCGAGGCCAGGGATCGAACCCGCAACTTCATGGTTCCTAGTCGGATTTGGTTTTGCTGCGCCACAACGGGAACTAGTAGTTCTTAATGTTTTTAGGAACATAAATTCCTTTGGAAATACAAAGGTAGCTGTGGACTTTAAAAAAATGTACAAGCATATACAAATTGGCAAATAAATTCAGGGGCTTGTGAGTCCCCAAAAGTGCACCCTTGGTTCCTGAGTCTATGAGAATCTCCTTCGAGTCTGAACCTCCCAGGAACAGGTGATTCAGCTCGGCCTTGGGATGGTAAGCTGCTCCATCAGAGACACTGCCTAACTCCGCCTGCCCCTCCCAGCCCAAGCAGGGAATGCTGGGGGTTATTTCTAGGACTGACCCCTAAATGGCCACTGCTGAGCCCCAGGGCTGATCTTGGGATGAACCTCCCAGAAGCAGGAGTCTCCTCGCCCCCCACCTCTGAGAGGGAAGTGAATAGATCTGTGTCCAGCCTCAACGGTCATTCCTTGGCTCCCTTTCCCTGGGGGCAGCTTATGCTAAGGCTCTAGAAAGGCAGTGCCCAAAAGTAACCTATGTGGGGGAAGTGGGGCAGACAAAGGGGAGGTTTTTGTCTTCCTTCTGCATTATTTTTCCTTTTTTTTTTTCATTTTTAGGGCTGCACCTGGGGCACATGGAAGTTCCCAGGCTAGGAGCTGAATCGGGAGCTGCAGCTGCAGCCTAAGCCACAGTTTGTGGCAATGCCAGATCCTAATGCACTGAGCCAGACCAGGGATCGAAGCCACATCCTCAGGGACACTATGTTGTGTTCCTAACCCACTGAGCCACAACAGGAACTCTTACTTTTCATTTTTTAATCTTTGAGATAATAGCTACCTCCCCTCTTCATCCTTCTGGTACTGCTGGCAGCCTCACCTCCAAGTTCTCAGGGTGGGAATGGGCCTGTGACCTCTCCCCGCACACGGTCCTTTTGCAGGGGCGCCCTGGGAGGACCTGGCCTCCCCCAACTCTGGTCTCTTCTGAGATCCTCCTCCACCTGCCAGGTTTCTCAGCTACATGAATAAGGCACATCCCAGTGGGGTCCTTCCACCTACCAACTGGCTTGATTTTCTCCCTCTGGCTCCAGTGTGGACATCAGCTGAGCTTCCTTCTTTTGCCTGTGTCCCCAGGGGCAGCAGCGTCAGAGGGAACTCCCAGAGCTGACAGCTGCTTTTTTCCGTGGTAGCTGTCCTCAGCCCAGGGACCCCAGCCTTTCGTGGACCCTGTGATTAACTCTAGCCTGTGACCAGTGCAGGGTCCTGAGACTGCCCCTTCTTCTCCCTGGTATCATGATTTCTTCTGCTTAACCACTGCATGACCTTGCCTTGATCTTGATTCTTGAGCTGGGTACTTCCTGCAGTGGTTTCCTTTCTCCTTTTCCTCCTACCCATCCTCCTGCAGGTCTTGGTTAGCCAAGAACCTGGTGTGAACCCAGCTGACCCCCACTCCTGTCCAGGTAGGCAATATATGAAGGAGGACAGAGACTTGTGGGTGCCTTCACCTGTGGGAATGGGGCCACAGCGTTCAAATCCTCCCACAGATATGCCATAACTTCCAATACTTTGGGGATTTGGGGGTGGATTTTTTTGGGGTTTGGTTTGTTTTTTTTGGTGGGGGGGCACCCTTCAGCATACAGAGTTCCTAGGCTCTAAGCTGCAGTTGTGACCTCTGCTGCAACTGCGGCAACACCGGATCCTTAACCCACTGTGCCGGGCTGGGGATCCAACCTGCATCCCAGCATGGCAGAAACACTGCTGATCCCATTGTGTCACAGTGGGAACTCCTGCCATAACTTCCATTACTTTGGAGGAACAGCATGCTACCAGGAGGCAGAGTTCTTCAACCAAACAGCAAAATGTGGTCCAGGGGGGCACGAATGAGAGGTGGGGGGAGAGGGAGGCCTGCTGTGGGGTCCCAGGCAGGATGCTGCCAGGAGGGGCCGTTGTAGGGTGGGAAGGGGTGCTGACCTTCAGGTGCCAACAGCAAGGTGCTGGGAGGGAGAGACTAAAGCAGGAGGGAGACGAGTCAGTGTTTGGGTTGCCCAGAGAAGCTGAGGGACAGCCCAGGACTGCTTGGCCCCCCAGTCCTCCTGGACTCACAGGCACTCTCTTTACTCAGCTGACCCTGCTCAGTGCGTCCCACTGCACGGCCCAGTACAGCCTCAGTGTGTGAGGGGAGAAATGAAACCAGTCCCTGCTCTTGTCTGTGGGCTGCAACTCCAGCCCAGGACCCTGCTCTCCGTGGTGCTGCAGTGGCAGCCCACTCTGCCTGGTGCTCAACAGTGCCACCAGCCTGCAGCTCTGAACCCCTCCTCCCAGGTCCTCCTCCGCCCCATAAGCTCTGAGCCCCACGCCACCTGTCCCCATTCCTAAGCCTTGCCCGCCCACTAAGCCCTAGTTCTGAGCACCCCCACCCCAACAGGCCCCCATATCTGAGCTCTTTTCAGGAACCTCCCCAACCTTTCTCAACACCCCAACCTCTAAACCTTGTCAGGCTGACCCTTAGCCTTGAGGTCTATCCTCCTCATCAGTGCCCCACCCCTTCCAGACTCCCCTCCCAACTCCCCCTTCCCTCCCCCATGGCTGAGCCAGTGCTCCCCTCCCCCCAAGCTCCCAGCAAGTCCTTGCTGTTCCAGGGTGGCAGAGATGGGGAGTTTCAGGTTGGAACATCCACGCACAAGAGAGCCTCTCTTGGGGGGGAGGGGGGAAGCTGGGATTTTGTGGAGGAATTGTACCCCAGCAGACGGGTCACAGTACTTCCCCAGGCAGCCCTGCTCTGCTCCTACGCTTCGGCCATCTGACCATCCCAGAGGACAAGCTGCTTCCCACTCTGCCCCAGTGACCACCACCCCACCAGCCCCCAAGAGAAACATGAGTGTCTGTCCACATGTGTCTGCTCTGGGACGTGGAGGCAGCAACGGACAGTACAGGGTGGCCCGGGACAGAGGAACAGGCAGGATGGGGCTCCAGCCCCAGCTCTGCCCAGAATTCACAGGGCTCCCCACCCCTCACCCTTCCCTTCACCTTCTCTTCTGGGGGAAAAATCTGTCCCAACTTCTCCTGCCAAGGCAGTGACTGCTTCAAAGGACAGAGAGCTGTGGCCCAATGCCCTGGGGGGGTAGACTTCTGTGAGGTGGGCCCCCAGAGTGCTCCAAGGTCGGGGTGCTGCCCTCCCTCCTCCTGCCTGGATAGAGGGGGTCAGCAGCCAACTCTGGCTGGAGCTAGACCTCCTGGGGCCAGGCTGCTAGACTCTCCAAGCTCCACATTATGCTGAAATCCAGGGCAGCAGCTGAAATCCTCCAAGTCTCCAGGTCCCCTCCTTTATTTCTTTCTTTCTTTTTTTTTTAAACCTTTTTTAGGGCCGCAGGTGCAGCACATGGAGGTTCCCAAGCTAGGGGTGGAATTGGAGCTGTAGCTGCTGGCCTACACCACAGCAACACCAGATCTGAGCCTCCTCCTCAACCCTCATCGCAGCTCATGGCAACGCTGGATGGTTAACCCACTAAGCTGGACCAGGGATCAAACCTGCATCCTCATGGATACTAGTTGGGTTCTTAACCCGCTAAGCTACAACAGGAACTCCCAGGCCCCCTTGTTTCTGATTCCCTGTATGTTCTCTGGGGACTGGCTGGCTGGCTGGCTGGCCTCAGTGACCCCCACCTCCTTTATCTCTAAGGATCTAAATTAATCCCCTTCCCCCTCCCATAGTGTTGAAACCAAATTCTAATCAAATTGAGCTCCATTTATGCTGTGGATATTTCCAGGAAAAGAAGACTGAGAAGAAATGATGTCTGTTTCTGCAAGAGGTTTACATGTACAAACCTGAACTGGTCACTAAGGCAGCAACCCTCAGCTTAGGGCAAGAGGAGGGAAGATGGGTTAGAAATCACATGGTCAGAGTTCCCACTGTGGCTCGGTGGATTAAGGACCTGATGTTGTCTCTCTGAGGATGTGGGTTCGATCCCTCGCCTGGCTCAGTGGGTTAAGGATCCAGCATTGCAGTAAGCTGTGGCATATGTGACAGATGCAGCTCGGATCCAGCATGGCTGTGGCCTAGGCTCCAGCTGCAGCTCCGATTTGATCTCCATATGCCACAGGTGTGGCTGTGAAAAAGAAAAAAGAAAATCGCATGGTCACTTCTTCCCCAGGACTGACCCTTCAGCTTGGCTCAAGGCTTGAGAGAAGGAGTATTTATTAAGGTAATTTGCTAATTCAATAAACATATCCTGAAGGTTACCTGTGTGCCACAAACTACACTGGGGTGAGACTATTGGGGGAGCTTACGGTTTACTCAGATGGCCAATAGGCTGGACTCCCTGATCTGAGCTGGCCCTTTTTGTCCTCATCTTAGGTGGGGAAATCGAGGTCCCAAAGGAGGGATGCTTTACCCAGGTGCCTGTGGCCGGGTGAATGAGGGGAAGGGGCTGGAGAACAACAAAGTCAACACTCAGGCTCTCTTGAGAGCCAAGGGACCCCCTCCCCTGACCTCTTTCCTCCCTGAGAAGGAGAGAGGATGGGGTCTCAGCACAGTACTGTATATGCACAGGGTCACACCCTTTATGAAGCGTTTGTATCCATGAACCTCAAACAGCCCCATGAGGCAGGCAGGACGGGGTGCTGCCATCACAGACACTGCTGAGGCTAAGGGAGGAAATGCACACGTGGCAGTGTTGATGGCAAAGAAGTTGTAATTAGGATTTTTTTTTTTTTTTTTGTCTTTTTAGGGCAGCATCTGTGGCACATGGAAGTTCCTAGTCTAGGGGCTGAATCGGAGCTGTAGCTGCCAGGCTATACCATAGCCACAGCGATGCAGGATTCGAGCTGCGTCTGCAACCTACATCACAGCTCATGGCAATGCCGGATCCTTAACCCACTGACCCAGGCCAAGGATCAAACCTGCATCCTCTTGGATACTAGTCAGGTTCATTTTCTCTGAGCCACAATGGGAACTCTGGAATCAGACTTTAAATAGAGGCCCCATTTTGCCACTTTGCTAGCTGCGGTGGGGCCTTGGTCAAATTATGCAACCTGAGCCTCAGTTCAGGAAAATGGGGACTGTGGTTCTTCATAGCGTTGTTCTCCTTTAAGCTAGGTTGGGGTAATTATTTGGGGAGGGAGAGTTCCAGTAGAGGCCAGTGTTGAGAGCTGAGGAGGACACTCAGGAGAAAATGTTCTCCCTTAAAGTGACCATCTTCCTCCTGGGCCCTGGGCAGGAGGTTCTGGCTCCATGACAGAGGGTGGACGGTGAGGCAGGAGCAGTCCTTAGGAAAACGTTGTTGGAATAGGAGCCGATTGTATCCCAGGTCCTAAGGGGTTACCCGGGGCAGGGACAGGAGGGCCCTCCCCCCGGGATTGGCGCGGGCATGCTGGGACTTGCAGGCGGCTGACCAGCCTGTGGCGCAGGGGCTGCTGGGAAATGTAGTCCCTGGCTGTGCCCCGGGGCCGGGCCGCGGTGTTCCACACCGCCAGCAGCGCTGACAGCTCTAGAGGTAGGTGGCAATGGCAGGGTAGCAGGAGCTGGTGGGAGCAGGGAAGCCAGGGCAGGGCTGAGCAGGAGGGACTAGACAACTTGAGGGCCGGGACCCCTGTCCTGAGGCTGTCAGAACCAGACACCCTGGCCTGTGGCTGATGCAATGGGGCCTGCTGGTCTGGGGGAGGGCCAAGGAGCAACGGGACACTTTCCCATCTCCAAGGAAAGGAGCAAAGGACTTGTCCAGGCTGAGAGGCTCCTTTTCTGAGAGCAACAGGGTTTCTCCACAACCCCATGGAGATACCCCTCTGACACCTCTCTGAGAGGTGCCAGCAGGACTCATTCTGCTCCCCCAAAAGAGAGGCAGAGCTCCATCCCAGGAGCAGTGGGACAGTGTCCTGCTCTCCAGTAATGGGACAAGGCACCACTCCACATCCGACAAGTAGACTGGACCCCATTTAGAAACGCTTGGATGCCCTTCCAGACAAAGGGTGGTACAGCACATTGTACCTCCCACCAGAGGCAAAGGTTTGGCCCCTCTCCCTAGAAACTAAGAGGTCCATTCTAGAGGGGAGGGGCGGGGAGGAGGAGGGAGAGGATCCGGCCTCCTCCACCCTCTCCCAGCACAAAAGCCCCTCCTCCCTGCCCCCAGCCCTCGGAGGCAGCTCCATCACCCACTGGGAGACTTGTTGACTTAAGGAGCCCCCATCTGCCCTCCCCCAGGGTGTGTCTGCTCAGCGGGGGCCCAGCATGGACCAGTCTGTGGCCATCCAGGAGACCCTGGCTGAGGGGGAGTACTGCCTCATCATATCCTGCCTGGCCTTGGCAAGTGGAATGACTGGTGTCCGCACATGTGTATCTGCTTGCCTCCCTCTCTCTGTGCCATGGGGTCGGGGTGGGGGGGTGGGGGTGGGGTGTGTGGGGGGTAGGCGGCATGCAGGGAGAAGGAAACCAGCACTTTTTTTTTTTTAACTTTAGGGCCTTACCTGCGGCACATGGAAGTTCCCAAGCTAGGGGTCCAATTGGAGCTGCAGCTGCCGGCCCATGCCACAGCCACAGCAACGCCAGAACTGAGCCATGTGTGCAACCCACACCGCAGCTCACAGCAACGCTGGATCCTTAACCCACTGAGCGAGGCCAGGAATCAAATCCATGTCCTCATGGATACTAGTCGGGTTCATTACTGATGAGCCACAATGGGAACTCCAGAAACCAGCACTTATTAAGCATTTATCCAGTCCCAGACTCTCTGCCAGGTGTTTTGCATACTCAGTTATCCTCCTACCTGCTGTGAAGCTGGGAATTATTATCACCATATCACAGATGAGAAAAAGTCAGAGAGGTGAAGCGACTTGCCCAGGGTCACCCAGCGAGTCTGTGTCGGTGAGGGTAGGGCAGGGAAGGTGGGGTGGCCTGGGTTGGGAGAGGCCTGGGTGCTGGCTTCCTTTTGGTTTGCCTTGACTCTGAGCAGCAGGCGGTGCAAGGTGTGCTGTGTGAGGGGGACAGCAGGCAGAGCCGCCTCCTGGGACTCGTGCGCTACCGCCTGGAGCATGGTGGCCAGGAACACGCGTAAGTGACATGTTTGGTCCTTGCTTACCTGGGCCTCGGGGTTTATTCTCCACTGTTCCTCCAGCAGGATTTCATGTATCCCTCCAGGGCAGAGTCTGAGGCTTCTAGAATAATTATAATAATGATAGTTAATTTTTTTGAACAAGTATATTCCAAGCCCTACATGTCATTAGCTCATACACTCTTCAAAATTTGATGAGGAAGCTTCTCAAGAAAAGATAGTGTAATGTACTGCTTCAGATCTTGAGCCTCTGCCTGCTTGGGTTCAAACCAGGCTTTGTTACTTCTGATTTTTTTTTTTTTTGGTCTTTTTTAGGGCCGCACCTGTAACATATGGAAGTTTCCAGGCTAGGGGTCGAATAGGAGCTGTAGCTGCCAGCCTACACCACAGCCACAGCAGCACCAGATACAAGCCATATATGTGACCTGCACCACAGTTCATGGCAATGCCAGATCCTTAACTCACTGAGTGCTGCCGGGAATCAAACCTGCATCCTCATGGATACTAGTCAGGTTCATTACCGATGAGCCATGCTGGGAATTCCTGAGCCACATGACCTTGAGCAAGCTGTTTACTGCTCTGTCTGTCAATATGTCTGGACTAAAAATTAAAATGAATTACTACGCATAAAGTCTTTTTTAAAATTTTTTTGGCCGTGCCTGCTGCATGTGAAAGTTTCCAAACCAGGGATCACACCTGTGCTACAACAGTGACCTGAGCCACAGCAGCAACAGTGGATCCTTAACCCACTATACCACCAGGAAACTCCTTTGCATAAAGCCTTTATTTTATTTTTTTAATTATTATTATTATTTTTTGTTTTTTGCCTTTTCTAGGGCCGCTTCCCTCGGCATATGGAGGTTCCCAGGCTAGGGGTTGAATCGGAGCTCTAGCCACCAGCCTACACCAGAGCCACAGCAACGCAGGATCCAAGCCGCGTCTGCAACCTACACCACAGGTCACGCCAATGCCAGATCCCTAACCCACTGAGCAAGGCCAGGGACCGAACCCACAACCTCATGGATCCTAGTCGGATTCGTTAACCACTGCGCCACAGTGGGAACTCCCATAAAGCCTTTAAAACACACTAAAGTACTAGAAAGGGCTCCGTAAATGTTGCTAGTAATGCCCACAAATTACACAGAAGCAGAGAGAGAATAATTAGTACTTATCAAAGGTCCTAGAGCCAGAAAATAAAACTTAGTGACCCTTAGACATTTTCTAACCCATCGCCCTCATTTTACAGATGGAAAAACTGAGGTTCAGGGAGGGAAAGAAGGAGGCTAAGATTGCCATGTTCTTGTCACACGCTGGGCCAGAAAGCACAAGGGAGAAATCAGCCACAGGTTTTACTAACAAAGCAGGGGCTCCCTGCAGTGAGGTAAGTTCAGCTTTGATGGCCCATCCATAAGACAAGTCTCTGATGGGCTCCGCAGGCAGAGAGAGGCAGGAGGTTTGTGCATGGCTAGGAGCCACCAGCATAACCCTGGGGACCAAGGAAGGAGTTGGGCACCCTGAGGCTTCCACGACGGGCCTGAGGCACGACTCTGGGCCCCCTGTCCTCAGTCTGCTTCCTTTCCCTCAGCCTCTTCATGTATACACACCGGAGGATGGCCATCACCGGGGACGACGTCTCCTTGGACCAAATAGTGCCGATCTCGCGAGATTTCACGCTGGAAGAAGGTGCCGCAGGGCCTGGGCGGTGCGATTCTGTTCCTCTGCTTCCCCCACCCCCAGGTCATGTCTACCTTGATTGGGGGTGGGCTGTGGGAACGAGGATGATGGTCAATTGCTAAGGGCCTTTCGTTTCCCTCCCCACAGTTTCCCGGGAAGGTGAACTCTACATTCTCGGTGAGTGGTCCTTTCAGTCCGAGTCCCGGTTTGGGCAGTAATGCAGGGTCTACAAAGACGGGAGTGGTGTGAATTAGGAGCATCCTCTTCCTTTATGGGCAAGTAAGGCCCTGCAGAATCAGGCCCGCTCACCTCTCCAGTCACTCTCTTCCCTGCTTGCTGTGCTAGAAATCCTCTAGATGGCTTCCAGCACCTCAAACGTGACGCATTCTCACCACGGAGCCCTGCAAAGGCTACTCTCTCCTCTTCAAAACCCTCACTTCTCTTTTCACTTAGCCACTCAGCTTCCAGGGCTTCAGCGCACACTGACTTTCCCCAGGAAGCCTCTGTTGAACTCCTCAGATTGTTGAAATCCTGTAAGTGTTTACATCTCACTAATACACATTCCTTTTTCTCATCCTTGCCAGCTCTCTGTCACTCAGTGATTTGATTATTTATAGTGACCCATTTTTGCAAGGAGGGCTGCACCCCGCAGCATATGAAGTTTCCTGCCCAAGATCAGAGTGACCTGCCAGGCCCTTAACCTGCTGAGCCACGCGGGAACTCCGAGTGACCCATTTAACATCTTTGCTACACTATAGTTGTAGATTATAATGGAAGTAGTAGTAGTGGTAATGATAATAATAATAATAATAATAATAATAATAATAATAATAATAATAATAATAATGGAGTTCCTGCCATGGGGCAGTGGGTTAAGAATCCAACTGCAGAGGCTTGGGTTGTTGTGGAAGTGAAGGTTTGATCCCCAGCCCGGTTTGATTCCCTAGCCCGGCCCCAGTGTGTTTGTTTTGTTTGTTTGTTGTCTTTTTGCCATTTCTTGGGCCACTTCTGTGGCATATGGAGGTTCCCAGGCTAGGGGTCAAATCGGAGCTGTAGCCGCTGGCCTATGCCAGAGCCACAGCAATGTGGGATCCAAGCCACATCTGTGACCTACACCGCAGCTCATGACAACGCCAGACTCTTAACCCACTGAGCAAGGCCAGGGATCCAACCCGCAACCTCATGGTTCCTAGTCGGATTCGTTAACCACTGAGTCACAATGGGAACTACCCCAGTGTGTTAATGGATCCAGCATTGCCAAACCTGTGGCTTAGGTTGCAGCTGCAGCTCACATTCCATCCCTGGCCCAGGAACTTCCATATGCTGCAAGTGTGGCCATAAAAAAATAATAATAGAAATGAATATTTAATCGATGATGAGCTTGTGCCAGGCTCTGTGCCAAGAGCTTTACACACATCACGTGGTGCTTTCCTTACAATGATTCTATGGGGTCATCACTGTTTTCATCCCCGTTTTATAGACAAGCCTTTCCCTGAGACCCAGAGAAAATAATCGATTTAGTAAGTGAGGGAATCAGGATTCAAACTTGGAATCCAGACTCTGGAGCCCATGCTTTTAACCATATTTCTAGACTGCTCCTATTCATTCATTAGTTCAGCACACGTTTTGGGTGCTCACCACGGGCCTGTCGGGTGCTGGGGTTACACTAGACACCATCCACAGTCTAGCTCCCTGAAGGCAGGCCGTGTCTGATCTCTTTGGCTTGGTATTCCCAGTGCCTGGCATATGCCTGGCACAGTCAAGGAGACTGACTGACAGCCCCTCCATGTGCTTTTCATTCCACTTGCTGGGGATTGACTGCAGGTTAAGAACTTGTTCTCTTCCAGCTCTGACCAGTACTGTTGTGGCGAGACTTACTGACCTTTCAGAGCCTTGGTCCACGCCTTTTGTAGACTAAAGGTGATATTAATTTGAAGCTGGGGGCACAGAGGGCTCCCTCATCTCCCCAGCAGCAGCCTCTAGTGAATTGCTTAAGGGCCGAAGGGACTTTGGGGGCTTGGGCTGCTGACTCTCACTCTGGGGACTACAGACTAAAAATGCACCTAAGCATCCTGGAGGCCAAGGGCTCATTTCCTGCCTCCCTTGTGCAGGCTCAGATGTCACTGTCCAGCTGGACACAGCAGAGCTCAGCCTGGTATTCCAGCTCCCCTTTGGTTCACATACCAGAACATTCCTCCAGGAAGTCGCCAGGGCCTGTCCAGGTAGGTAAGACCCCAGGCTCCCTGGGGGTGTTCGCTCGGCACTGACTTCCCCTCCACTGGTTGACTTTGCACACTTTGGACTCACACATCACAGTTGCTGTGCCCTCTCAAAGCTGCTGGCAGGAGGCCACAGTGCCCCCAGGCTGACCATGGGGTTTGCATTTCTGGACCTGAGGTTTTTTTTTTTTTTTTTTTTTTGGTCTTTTTGCTATTTCTTTGGGCTGCTTCTGCGGCATATGGAGGTTCCCAGGCTAGGGGTCTAATTGGAGCTGTAGCCACCGGCCTACGCCAGAGCCACAGCAACATGGGATCTGAGCCGCGTCTGCAACCTACACCACAGCTCACGGCAACGCCAGATCGTTAACCCACTGAGCAAGGCCAGGGACCGAACCCGCAACCTCATGGTTCCTAGTCGGATTCGTTAACCACTGGAACTCCCTGGACCTGAGTTCGCCACGACTGGAACTCCCTGGACCTGAGTTCGCCATGACTGGGACTCCCTGGACCTGAGTTTTTTTCTTTGTTTGTTTGGATGGGTTTTTTTGGCCTTGATCAGGGCATGCAAAAGTTCCCTGGGTCAGGGGTCCAACTGGAGCCACAGCAGTAATGATGCTGAACCCTTAACCACTATGGACCTGAGTTGTGTGTGTATGTGTGTGTGTGTTTTATGGCCACACCTGTGGCATATGGAAGTTCCCAGGCTAGGGGTCAAATCAGAGCTGCAGTTGTGGCCTGTGCCACAGCCACAGCAATGAGGGATCCAAGTCATATCTGCTGCCTACACCACAACTTACAGCAATGCCATATCTTTAACCCACTGATCGAGGCCATAGATCGAACCTGCATCCTCATGGATACTAGTTGGGTTCATTACAACTGAGGCACAACAGGCTCCCTGGATCTGAATTTTAATTCCAGCAGGGCTGCTTTGCCCTCCTGGCTCTGGGCAGAGCTACAGGGATGGCTTGTGATTCTGATGCAGGATCTTTTACAAGTTAGCAGGGCCAGGAGCTTCTAGAGGCCCATCTTCCTTCTCTCTGTCAACCACAGCTAGAACCAAGGGAAGTCTGTCCTAAGAGCTGACCTGCCCTTGAACCCTGCTCTCTCCCCGACTCAGCTGAGAAAACGGTCTAGCTTTGGTCTCAAAGTGAGAGGTTAGTGGCCTCTGGCAGAATTTGTTTAGATGGAGATCAGCCAGGTAAGTAAAGGAGCTTTTATACAGAGTAGATGTTGAGCCACAGAAAATGCAAATTTGAGCCATCTGGTGCTGGGGCTTAGCTGTTTACCCAACACTGTTCCTTATTTCCTTTCTAGCAACATCTTGGCTCTGCAGGAATGGGGGGGAGGGCTCTCCTTCTATCGTGGTCTCACCATGGAGCCTGAATGTTTCAGGGGCTCCACTCTAGTTCTCCTGATGTACAGGAAGGGAACTGACTGTGGAGGCAAACTGGGGTACTGTAGGAGAAGGAAACAAGATTATAGAGCCTTGCATGCCTAGTTTTTTTGTTTTTGTGTTTGAGGGCCACACCTGCAGCATATGGAAGTTCCCAGGCTAGGGGTCAAATTGGAGTTGCAGCTGCCAGCCTGCGCCACAGCCACAACAACGCAGGATCTGAGCTGCATCTGTGAACTACACTACGGTTACAGCAACACTGGCTCCTTAACCCACTGATCGAGGCCAGGGATCAAACCCAAGTCCTCATGATACTTGTCGGGTTCATTACCACTGAGACACTGTGGGAACTCCTTTTTTTCCCCAAGCTTCATTTTTTAAAATTACACAGTGAATTTTATTACATTCATAGTTGTACAGTGATCATCACAACCCGATTTTATAGCATTTGCATCCCAAACCCCCAGCGCCTCCCCCCACCCCCAACATGTCTCATTTGGAAAACAAGTTTTTCAGAGTCTATGAGTCAGTATCTGTTCTGCAAAGAAGTTCATTGTGTCCTTTTTTAAGATTCCACATGTAAGTGATAGCATATGATTTTGGTGTCTCACTGACTGACTGATTTCACTTAGCATGATAATTTCTAGGTCCATCTGTGTTGCTGCAAATGCTGTTATTTCTTTCCTTTTAATGGCTGAGTAGTATGCCATTGTGTATGTGTACCACATCTCCTTTATCCACTCCTCTGTCAATGGACATTTAGGTTGTTTCCATGTCTTGGCTATTGTATATAGTGCTGCAGTGAACACTGGGGTACACGTATTTTTTGAGTCATGGTTTTCTCTGGATAGATGCCCAGGAGTGGGGTTCAAGCCTCATTTTTTTTATGCCTGAATCTAAGTAGTACACTGTCAATGAGCTCCCTGTTCAAGGTTCCCCTTCTGTACCAGTTGCCAGAGGAACTTTCCTAATATGCAAACCCTACCTTGTCATTCCTCAGTTTAAAACTCTGACAGCCCCCTACGAGCTGCAGGGCAAAATTCGAGCTCTTTGTTGATTACTTGAGACCCTTAAACCCTCAGTAGGTTTAAGGATCCAGTGTTACAGCAAGCTGAGGCATAGGTTGGGGATGCAGCTTGGATCTGGTGTCGCTGTGGCAGTAGTGTAGGCTGGCGGCTATGGCTCCAATTTGACCCCTAGCCTAGGAACTTCCATATGCTGCAGGTCTGGCCTCAAAAAGAAACAAGAAATGAGGCTTGGACTGGGGCCAGGTCTTGGAGATGAGAAGGAGAGGATGGACTGGACAGATCAAACCATTAAGATTGAAGGTGCCATGGGGACACTGAGTTTAGGTTGTGTTCACAACCTCACCCCCTGTGGTTAGAACAGTGCCTGGCACATAGTAGGCACTTAATATTTGTTGAGGAGTTCCCACTATGTGTCAGTGCGTTAAGGATCTACTTTGCCACAGTAGTGTAGGAAACAGCTGCAGCTTGGATTTGATCCCTGTCCCAGAAACATTCACATGCCTCGCGTGTAGCCAAAAAAAAATTTTTTTTGAATTGATGAACAGAGCTTGGTGCCCAGCTGTGAGGATGAAGGAGAGCAATCAAGGTTGATTTCCCTCTTCTAGGCTTAGCTATTTCTCTGTCGGTCAACTTGCTCTTCCTTAGGGGGTCCACACCTGGGGTCACTGCACTAACTCAGCTTCTCTGAGCAGCTGTCACAATGTAGACTTCTTTGGGACGGGGTAGGGTCTGGGTGAGGGGGGACTTCCAGAGCTGACAGGTTCTTGGATATCCACCTGCCCAACCCTTGCATTTTACAGATAAAGAGACCAGAGTCCAGGATGAGGTTGCAGGTGGCAGGAACTAGGTTTTTCCCAGCCAGTCCTTGGTGGAGAATGTGCAGCAGAAAAGGGTAGGAACTGGAAGTGACTTGGTCAAGAGATCACCATTAGAAAAAGAATTAGCCAACATTAATGGAGTACCTACTTTGCGCCATACATTTTTCTAGACAGCTAGACAACACAACAACCATGTTCTCTTGTTCAGTCTTTTGAGCAATGCTGAAGAGTAGATAGCCTATTTTATAGATGAGTAAACAACTAAGTTTGGAACCCCAGTTTACAACTCCAAAGCCCATGGAGTCCAAAGATTTCAGTTTAGATCCCAGCTCCACCACTTCCTAGCTGTGAATGTGAACAATATATTTTATTTCTTTGAAGCTCGGCTTTATTTTTTTATTTTTTTTGTCTTTTTGCTATTTCTTGGGCCACTCTGGCGGCATATGGAGGTTCCCAGGCTAGGGGTCCAATCGGAGCTGTAGCCGAGGGCCTACACCAGAGCCACAGCAACACAGGATCCGAGCCGCGTCTGCAACCTACACCACAGCTCACGGCAACACCGGATCCTTAACCCACTGAGCAAGGGCAGGGACCGAACCCGCAACCTCATGGTTCCTAGTCAGATTCGTTAACCACTGCGCCACCACGGGAACTCCGAAGCTCGGCTTTATTATTGCACAATGGAAATATGAACTTGCCTTACCTCCTATTCCAGAGTTTTGTGAGGATCAGATGAGGCCCAGTATGGGTTAATAATATGTAAATGCTGAAAATAATTTAAAAGCGGCCTAGTGTAACAGTCAGTCTTGGGACCCAAGTCTCTTCATTTATGATGCCCTTGCAAATCCAGTTCAGTTTGGTCAGGTTCATGCAGTTCTACAAGGGGAGCAGGCAGGATAGCCTAGGAAACAGCAAGTGTTTGAGAGTCAGACAGACCCAGGTTTGGGTGAGAGGCAAGAGGACTCAAGAATTTCAAGGAAGGAGGAGTGGCAATCTGCTTAAGAGAGAACCAGAGGACTTCTCTGAAAGGCCATATATCAAAGTAAGCACATTGCTTTTTAACAGTGTATTTTTTTTTTTTTTTTTGGAGGGCTTGTCAGTTGCTGATGGAGATTATGGGTGGTTAAAGCCCCCAACCCACTCTCTAGCACTGACATGTATTTGAGTTCCCCTCTGCCACTCTGCGACCTTAGACTTCACCTCTCCGAGCTCAGTTGTGACAGGATAATAGTTCCCAACTTCCTACAGTTCTGAGATTATGGACGTAATGTGCCCGGGACTTGGCACATAATTACCACGAGGTCGGAGGAGTGGTGCGAGTCTATATTGGTACAGCACTTTTGTTTTCATATTTATTACGGTATTCGAATCTCAGACCCACTCTGCGCGGGGGAAACAGGCTTGGAGCCTCCCCGGAGAGGCTGAGCGATTTGCTTACGGTCAGACAATCATGCAGAAGTGGAACCAGCTCTTCAAGCCTGTCGCTCAGTATTCCCTCCTTGTTCCTTCCACAGGCTTCGACCCCTCTACCCAGGATCCTGAGTTCCTGTGGCTGTCTCGATACAGGTGCTCCGAGCGGGAGACGGAGCCGACCACCCGCCTGGGTTGGAACTCGGCCCCAGGCACCTGGCCAGGGTGCGCCAGAATTGGCGGAGGCAGGTATCGGTCTCAGAAGGCGCGAAGGGGATTGGAGAAAGCCCGGCCTCAGGGGCGGGCTCTGTTCTGTTTTGGGCGTGGCTATGCGGCAGACCGGCCTTCGATTGGCGGAGGTGGCACGCAGGGGCGGAGAAGACGGGGCGGGGCGGCGCGGGCGGCGTGATGAAGAGCTTGAGGAAGCTGGCAGGGAAATGTCTGCTGCCGCCGGCTCTCGGGAGCGCGACTCTGCAGGTCCGGCGGGCATGGGAGGGTGGGCTGGCGGGTGGGGTCTTGGCAGGGGGCGGTGCCGACAGGGTCTGCGAGTTGGGCGGTGAATGCGCGGGGCAAAGACCAAGGTCCTGGCCCTACAGAGGCGGGGACCTTGGTGCTGAAGTGCTGTGGGGACGTTAGTTATTCTTAACCGGGCGTGATGAGGGCAGACGGGTGGCAGTGGGGTACTCAGGAATCCCGAGGCCGAGGTTGTGGTTGTTGTAAAGCTCCGTTCCTGCTTCGCTCTGTGACCCGGGGCGGGTGGCAGCCCCACTCTGAGCCTCAGTTTCTTCGTCCTGACCTTGGATTTTGACTTGTGTAGAAGTGCACTCCCCATGACAGAACCTTCCTTTGGGTGAGGACTGGTGTGCGTGTCCCAAGGGGCTGTCTGGCTCTCTTGTCCGTCCTCGGTCCCTCTGAGAGACTGGGCTGTGTGCAGACCTGGAGTCTAGGAGAGCCCTGTCCACCCTGGGACTGGAGGCCACGATGAGGTTACAGGTGAAAAGGACTAGGTATTTTTTTCCCACCCAGCCCTTGGTGGATAATGTGCAGCACAAAAGGCCAATTGTTGAGTAGGAAGCTGTCTTTTGGAGGGCGAGAGGCCCAGGGCTGAAATTTGGGTCAGTCTGGTGCTTTGGGAGGACCTGCAGACCTGTGTTTTCTATCCAGCTTCTAGGTTTTCTGCCAGGGCTCCCTGGTATTTTTTTTTTCTCCTGGGTGTGCTCATGTGGCTCCAGTTACATCTAAGCTTTGGCATGACTGTTAGTACCCACTTGTGCCCCTTTTCTCAGCCATTTGCTAGAGAACTATCAAGTAGCTGTGTAAGTGTGGGCCGGCACTCCACTTGCTCTTACAAGGCTTGGAAACTATGAGGGGTGGGGGGATAGCACATTGCACAAGTTTGTAAAATGAGAGGAAATGAAGCGAGCAAAGGACTTCCTCTGTGCTTGTGCTTTGCTTTCATTGCAGCCACCACAAGACTCGGTCAAAGCACCTGCTGGTGCAGATAGTTTGCATCTCTCATGGGCTTATCTGAGCTCACTTAAAGTACTGATCTTGAGACAGCTGTTGCGTCAGTTTCCATGACATTCTGGGCTTTGGTGCTGGGACAGGTTTGAGCTTAAAATTAAGAACTCATGGAGTTCCCATCATGGCTCAGTGGGAATTAATCTGAGTAGTATCTTTGAGGACGCAGGTTCGATCCCTGGCCTTGCTCAGTGGGTTAAGGATCCAGTGTTGCCAAGAGCTGTGGTATAGGCCATAGTCTGGGCTTGGATCTGGCGTTGCTATGACTGTGGTGTAGGCTGGAGGCGACAGCTCCTATGTAACCCCTAGCCTGGGAACTTCCATATGTGGCGTGCATGCAGCCCTTAAAAAAAAAAAAAAATTAAGAACTTATCCTCCCAGATGTGAGGACAATCTGGCTGCGACATCTGTCACTCCATTGATTGCCAGGGTTGATCTGGCTGATCTGGCCAGTCAGGCAGGTGTCCCCTTCCTCCCTCACCGCTCCATGTGCATCCTTCCTGAAGCTGTGCCCTTCAGGAAGAGCACAACCATCCCAAAAGAGGAGGACCGTTCTTCGGTCAAGGGTATACGAGTAGCTGTGTTCCCCTGCTAGAACCTCCAAACAAGCTCTCAAAAACTCACCCTCCGGGAATTCCCGTTGTGGTGCAGTGGACATGAATCTGACTAGTATCCATGAGGATGCAGATTCCATCCCTGGGTTCCATCCCTGGCCTTGCTCAGTGGGTTAGGGACCTAGTGTTGCTGTGGCTGTGGTGTAGGCCGACAGCTGTAGCTCCAATTCAACCCCTAGCCTGGGAACTTCTGTATGCTGAGGGTGAGGCCCTAAAAGCAAAGAAAACAAAAGGAGAAAAGAACACATCCTCCCCTGGCCCCTTCAAAGGAGGCTGCCAACATCCAGACAGTTGGTGGAGGACAGGCCCGGTGGCAGCAGAAAGGGGTGAGTTCTGTCTTTTCAGCCAACACACCAGGGCCTCTTGGGGTGCTTCATTCCCTCAGTAGACAGCGGTCTTCTGTGAGAAGTCAGGACAGCCCTGAAGCAGTTGTCTGCCTCTGGGTGATAAATGCAAAGGGATCTCAGAGCCTTTTGTGACCTTTAAAAAACCAAAACTAGGAGTTCCCGTCGTGGCGCAGTGGTTAACGAATCCGACTAGGAACCATGAGGTTGTGGGTTCGGTCCCTGCCCTTGCTCAGTGGGTTAACGATCCGGCATTGCCGTGACCTGTGGTGTAGGTTGCAGATGCGGCTCGGATCCCGAGTTGCTGTGGCTCTGGCATAGGCCGGTGGCTACAGCTCTGATTCGACCCCTAGCTTGGGAACCTCCATATGCCGCGGGAGTGGCCCAAGAAATAGCAAAAAGACAAAAAAACCCCAAAAAAACCAAAACTAGCTGTATGCTGGTGAGGAGTTACTGTCAAGGTTTTGGTTTTACTTTTAATTTGAAATGATTTGTCTGCATTGTAGCGCTTAAGTGAGATTACACTATTAATTGCTAGGTTTCCCATGTTAAAACTGATAAAAAATGGAGTTCCCTGGTGGCTCAGTGGGTTAAGGATCCAGCATTGCCACTGCTGTGGCTCAGGTTGCTGCTGTGGTACAGGTTCGATCCCTGGTCCGGCAACTTTTCCAGGCCATGGTCGTGGCCAAAAATATTTGGTAAGAAATGGCACCAAGCCCCCCCAGTGCTGTTTGGGTCAGGTCTGCTTCCAGAGTCGCTTTGGCCTCAGGGGAAAACCACATCATCTACAATAGGAAGAGGGAACCCTTTGGGCCTCTTCTGGATGTTCTGAACATTCCAGACTTCAAGGGAAACAGGCAAGTTTGGTGCTTCCTGTATGCTTTTGATCAAAATACCCACTTCCTTATAGCCCAGGGAACCAACCCAAAGACTGCTTTAAAATGCTATTTGTGATGCATATCAGGTGAAATAGGGCTGCCCCCAGGAGCTGACGTTTTGACAGCAGGATCTGACAATTCATAGGGGTAAGAAAGTGTAGGATCAGCTCAGCAGGATGGGGGACCTTGTGGGGTGAGCCAAGGGTAAGAGCCCCTCAAAGGCCGAGGTTTTGGGTGAGCAAAGTGAATCTGGTTTTCATTCCTTGCCTTTGTCTCGGTAGAGAAAGAAAAGATCTCACTTGGATGCTTCTCTCCAGAATGGCCGTTCTTTTCCTTGATTTGTGTGTCCAGAATTCAGGGGTGTCAGGCCAAGCTTGGTAGGGATTGCAGAAGAGAGAGATGCAGCTAGTTTTAGATTGGGGTCCATGTCTTCAGATTCAGAGCCGGGTCTTTGAGCTAAGTTGTGTTGTTGAAGGGAGGTGTAAGGCTTCTTTCCGGTTGAGTGGCAGCCTGTTCATCCGATTCTCTTGGCTACTTCAGCTGCAAGAAGGCATGGGTCTCAGACAAATAGCTGTTGTAAGAAGAGATTTTCTGCTTCTTCACTTTTTTGTCAGCTCTTCTTTGTGTAGCTTTTCCTTTCCTTTAAAAAGAAAAAAGGAGAAATGCCTTTTTGTTTCCGTGTAGCGTCTGAAGGTGCTCTTACCCAGAAAACCCCTCGGGGGATCCTGCATCAACCTGAGTACTCACCCATGTCGCTGTGCAAAATATTCACCTGCCTCATCCAGGGCACATGCAAAGACCTGGAGCTGTGTTCTGGAGGATTCTGAGCCATGCTCTAGAAAGGAAACAGCTACTCACAAGTCCCATTGAGACTGTTCTGGGTGAATTTAACAAAATGGTAACAACAAATACATTTTGGTCTTTTGAAGTGGTTTTTTTATTCCATGGTTGATTCAAAGCAAGGTAGCTTGGTAGTCAGTCAGATTCAGAATGCGATGTGCTATGAGTATTTTTCCCCTTGGACCCAGGAAATAAAGCATTAAAATCTCTCTGGCCTGAGAAAGGAAATGAATGCTATTTATATCTCAGGGTAGCAAAAAGGGTAACCTAGATTACCAGAGTGGAAGCCAGTGAGAATGTTGGAAAAACAGCCCCTGGGTCAATTGGTCTTCCCGCTCCCGCGTCTCTTAATAAGTAAAAGCCTTGTGACCACCAAACCCTTTTAGCAGGGAGAAAACGAATTGTCCTAGATGTTTATCCTACACACAGAAATCCTGCCCATCCGTCATCTCACCTCCTGGATAGCTCTGCAGGCTCCTAATTAAATTAATTTGGACCATCTTGTTTCTTTAAACAGAACAACAAAAAAAAAACCTGTGTTCAGGTTTCTTTCTCCTTGTGTTGTTCCCTTCTCCATTCCCCTCTTAGTCCCATCTAACCTTATGTTTGTTTCTAGAACAGGAGAACCCCCTGAAGACTGCTTTCTTTTTTTGGGTTTTTTTTTTAAATTTTAATTTTAATTTTAATTTTAATTTTTTGTCTTTTTACCTTTTCTAGGGCCACTCCCACGGCATGTGGAGGTTCCCAGGCTAGGGGTCCAATTGGAGCTGTAGCCGCTGGCCTACACCAGAGCCACAGCAACGTGGGATCCGAGCCACGTCTTTGACCTACACCACAGCTCACGACAACGCCGGATCCTTAACCCACTGAGCAAGGCCAGGAATCGTACCCGAAACCTCATGGTTCCTAGTTGGATTCATTAACCACTGAGCCACAACAGGAACTCCTTTGCTTTCTTTTAGAAAACCGTTTGTTTTGGAATTCTCCAGTGGGAGCCTGGAGCAAGAGAGGTGACAAACGTTCACTTAGAAGGGGAGCTTTGCACAGGATAGTCCCCAGGGAAGAAGGTTCAGGAAGAGGGAGGCATCCATTTATTAGAGGAAAGACAATTTGGGGACATAGAACTCGCTGGCTTGCCTTAGAAATTACTCTAACAAGAGTTCCTGCTGTGGTGCATGGGTTAAGATTCCAACTGCAGCTGCCTGGGTCGCTGTGGAGGCTCTAGTTCCATCCCTAGCAGGGGAACTTCCATGTGCCGTGGGTGTGGCTATAAGAAAATATTACTCTAACAAATTTATAGACTTTACAGCTGATGCACATGTGAACAAAAGTAGCAACTATGAGAGTTGCCGTTGTGGTGCCTTGGAAATGAATCCGACTGGTAACTGAGAGGTTGCAGGTTCGGCCCCTGGCCTCGCACAATGGGTTAAGGATCCAGCATTGCCCTGGGCTGTGGTGTAGGTCACAGACATGGCTTGGATCTTGCCTTGTTGTGGCTGTGGTGTAGGCCAGTGGCTATAGCTATGATTTGACCCCTAGCCTGGGAACCTCCATATGCCATGGGTGCGGCCCTAAGTAGCTAAAAAAAAAAAAAAGAAAGGAGCAACTATGAGGAGGATTTGAACAAAACATATGTCTGTGTGGCCTGGGTACTTTTAATTTTTATTTTTATTACTGTACCTTGGTATCATCCCAGACATGCCTCTTAACTTTTCTCTCTTCCATCTGTAAAATGGGAATAAATGTTTGCCTCCTTGAAGGTCTCGTAGGACTGAAGCAACACTAAATTATTTAGGGGTGCTTTCCTTTGGGAAGCACATTTAGGAATTGCAGATGCCCACCTCCAAGAGCTTAGAAACTGGCTGCCATCTCCAGGGCCCATCCTGGGCTGGTTTCTTCCAAATCACGACATCCGTTCTCGTCTTAACTCCTTCCCTCCCTCCAGTTTCTTTTCTATCAACATAATCACTAAAAACCTCAGTCATCTTTGATTGTTCCCTCTCCTCTTATGTCTGATAACCAAATTCAGGCCATTATTTTTTGCAAGTTAAAATTCTTTTGAGGAGTTCCCATCATGGCTCAGCAGTAACGAACCTGACTACTGTCCATGAGGACTTGGGTTCGATCCCTGGTCTCGCTCAGTGGGTTAAAGGATCCCTCGTTGCTATGGCTGTGGTATAGGCTGGCGGCTACAGCTCTAATTCAACCCCTAGCCTGGGAACTTCCATATGCTGTGGGTGTGGCCCTAAAAAGAAAAAAAACTTTTTTTTTTAAATTAAAAAAGAAAATTTAAAGCCCCGTAGTTCATGTTTGTATCCTCTTATTTGAACTAGTGTGGTGGTCTCCACCCCCTAAGTCTCCTCCTCCCTTGGGACTCTCCTTAGAACAAATCTCTCTTTTTTTTTTTTTTTTTTGAACATGTTTCTGAAAGTTCCTGGGCAAGGGATCCAACCTTTGCCACAGCAGCAACCCAAGCCACTGCAGTGACAACGCTGGCTCCTTAACTCTCTAGGCTACCAGGGAACTCCTAGAATGAAACTTTTATCATGCGCTACTATTTTGTTTGTGAACTTGAATGCTGTGCCACTCCCTGTTGCCTGGGGAACAAAGTTCGGATTCTTTAGCGTGGCATTCAAGTCCTACACAGCCAGGCCTCTGACCCTGCCCCCTATGTCTTGTCCTCTCGGCCCCAACTCACCTTCATTTCCTCTTCCTTCAAACCTGACTGCTTATTATTTCTGGGTAAAGGCCTGTGCTTTTTCATCTCTCTGTTGGCTGTTCATTCAGCTACATTATTACAGGCCCAAACTTGCTGCTGTTAGCATTTTGCATCCTCTCTCCTCAACGAATGCTAACCTAATGCTTCATCCATCAGTAGGTGCTCACAAAATATCTGTCATTTCGAACCCATACAGAACTGTAGAGACCCATATAGTTCTTAGCCTGAGTGTTTTGTCTCCTGAAGGACTCTTGACCCCTTCTTCTTCTCCTTTTTTTTTTTTTTTTTTTTTTTTTTTTTTTGCTATTTCTAGGGCCATTCCCATCGCATATGGAAGTTCCCAGGCTAGGGGTTGAATCGGAGCTGTCGCTGCTGGCCTATGCCACAGCCACGGCAACGCGGGATCTTAGCCGTGTATGCAACCCACACCACAGCTCACGGCAATGCTGGATCCTTAACCCACTGAGCAAGGCCAGGGATCGAACCTGCAACCTCATGGTTCCCAGTCGGATCTGTTAACCACTGAGCCACGACGGGAACTCCTCTTGCCCCCTTCTTCTTTACACGGGCTCTGCACTTCTTTCTGCTCCCGCCCCCTTTCTGGCTTGCTCTTGCCCACTTCTCTTTCGGCTTTATCACCAGACCGCACAGTTCACAGAAGGCCCCAGCTCAGGGAGAGCCCAGACGAAAAAGTCAAGTCATCTCTCCAACAGCCTGTGACCACTACAACCTGTTGCCAAAAAGTAATTACACAGTAGTAGTCTTACTCCATGAAAGCTAAGGTGGTGATATTTAGTCCTTGCTAACCTAAATTGGATTTGGACAGGGTTGGTGGGAATTGGATTTTTGAGTCCAGGACTTACAGGTTTGCAGGGCATGGGATGTGCTTTTAGAGATAACTCTACCCTTTTTTTTGTTTGTTTGTTTTGTTTTTTTTAGGGCTACATCCGAAGCATATGGAAGTTCCCAGCTGCTGGCCTGCACCACAGCTCACAGCAGCGCTGGATCCTTAACCCACTGAGTGAGGCCAGGGATCGAACCTGCGTTCTCATGGATACTAGTCGGGTTCATTACCACTGAGCCACAGTGGGAACTCCATCTCTGCCCATTTTAATTGTTAAAATCTATGTACCTTTTTTGAAAGCCATAAGATAGTGGGAAATGTTAAAAAAAAAAAGGAGGAAGGAAAGGAAGGAAGAGAGAAAGAGAAAAAAGAAAGAGACTAAGATGCATGATGATTTGATTTTTAAGAAAATAACAGAACCATTTGGGATGGTAGCCAGGCTGAGATGGGAATCATTGGTTCTTGCCGTTCTCTTCTTTTTTTTTTTTTTTTGCCATTTCTAGGGCCGCTCCCTTGGCACATGGAGGTTCCCAGGCTAGGGGTCTAATCAGAGCTGTAGCCTCCGGCCTACACCAGAGCCACAGCAACTCGGGATCCGAGCCGAGTCTGCAACCTACGCAACAGCTCACAGCAACGCCGGATTCTCAACCCACTGAGCAAGGGCAGGGATCCAACCCGCAACCTCATGGTTCCTAGTCGGATCCGTTAACCACTGAGCCACGATGGGAACTCCTTGCCATTCATTTTAATGCTGTGCTATGTATGGGCTCCTCTCAAGAGTTCCCTGTCCTGTGTGTGCTGTGTACTTTAGCATGAGTCAAATCTAAACTCCATATGGCATTCAAAATCTAACAGTTTGGGAATTCCCACTGTGGCTCAGCAGTAACAAATGTGACTAGTAGCCATGAGGATATGGGTTCGATCCCTGGCCTTGCTCAGTCAGTTAAGGATCTGGTGTACAGTTTTGCCTAATACGTATGATTCAAATTTATTACTAAATAAATAGCAAAAATTTATAAATAAAGGTTAATTACTGTTATGGCTATTATTTTTATTACTATTAGCAGCTAACATTTATTGAACACTCACTGTGGGTCTGTGGGCTTCACTCTGTGCGCAGAAGTTCTTTAAGAGGATGTTGAGTTTCCATTGTGGCGCAGTGGTTAACGAATCCGACTAGGAACCATGAGGTTTCGGGTTTGGTCCCTGCCCTTGCTCAGTGGGTTAAGAATCCGGCGTTGCCGGAGTTCCCGTCGTGGCGCAGTGGTTAGCGAATCCGACTAGGAACTATGAGATTGCGGGTTCGGTCCCTGCCCTTGCTCAGTGGGTTAAGGATCCGGCGTTGCCGTGAGCTGTGGTGTAGGTCGCAGACGCGGCTCGGATCCCGCGTTGCTGTGGCTCTGGTGTAGGCCGGTGGCTACAGCTCTGATTTGACCCCTAGCCTGGGAACCTCCACATGCCGCAGGAGCGGCCCAAAGAGATAGCAAAAAGACAAAAAAAAAAAAAAAGAATCTAGTGTTGCCGTGAGCCGTGGTGTAGGTTGCAGACGCAGCTCAGATCCCGAGTTGCTGTGGCTCTGGCGTAGGCTGGTGGCTACGGCTCCGATTAGACCCCTAGCCTGGGAACCTCCATATGCCACGGGAGTGGCCCTAGAAATGGCACAAAGACAAAAAAAAAAAAAAAAAAGAGGATGTTTACTTTTCAGATGGAGCGACTGAGGCTCAGAGAGCATAGGTGACATGCCTGTGATCACTTACCTGGTCATTGACAGTGAGGATAGACCTGAGGTCATCTGTTTGAATCTAATGTTTGAGCCCTAACCCTAACACTTTTTTTTTTTTTTTTAAGGGGCTGTACCCTTGGCATATGGAAGTTCCCAGGCAAGGGGTCAAATCGGAGCTACAGCTGCCAGCCTACACCACAGCCACAGCAACATGGGATATGAGCTACATCTGTGACCTACACCACAGCTCATGGCAATGCTGGACCCCTGACCCACTGAGCGAGGCCAGGGATTGAACTCACATCCTCATAGATCCTAGTCGGATTCATTTCCACTGAGCCCCAACGGGAACTCCCTAACGCTCTTCTTTTGTATCCCCTGATGCTTCTCAAACACTTCTCATTTCCACTTATCTGTACTACTTATTACTTATTGCTGAGCGTACTCTAATGACGTGTCTTTGTGCTGAAATTATTTCCTCTGCCAGAAATGCTCGCTGAACCCCACATTTTCCTGATAGGTAATACAGTTTTTGATTAAGAGTAGAGACTCTTGACCCAGATTCCCTAGGTTTGACTCCTGGCTGTGCCATTTATTAGCTGTGTGTTCTTGGGCAAGTTACTCAATCTCTCTGTGTTTATCTCAGTCTGTAAAGTGGATGTAATAATGCCACCTATCCCATGGAGGGACTGTGAAGATTAAACACACATAAAGTGTTTAAAACTGTGCCTGGCAGGCAGTAGTAAACCTTATGTATTTGCTATTAATCTTATTCCTGGTAATATGACTCTCATTGTCATCATTCACACATCCTGACTTGGGTAGTTGAATCTGGATCTTTTTGCCTCCCTGTAAGTAGAACGAATCTCTTGCTGGTATGTGTTGCCCTGTCTCAGGGAGGCCATGGGACAGCCCCTGGTGGCGTGTATGTAGCATTTATAAGCATTAATCCTGTCGCTTTGAACTGTCAGGTAATTCGCTCATGTGGTTTTGCAGGTTCTTCTGGTATGTTGGAAATGGAACGCCAAGGGCAGTGACTGAGGAGATAGGAGGTTACACCGCCTCCTAGACCCATCTAGTAGATACTCAGGAAGGGCAAGAGATGATCTCCACTCGGTAGTGACAGCCACATACCCACACAACCTGTGGAGACCATGGTGGCACATTTATTATCCGAATAATATGCTTGATCCGTCTCTCCATATGTTGCTTACTCCTGAGAGTTGAGTCATCGAAGATGTTATGTTCATGTTGGCAAAAGGGGAGGCTGTGGAGTTGAGTGGATCTGGGTTTTAATGTCAGCCATGCCATTTACTGGCTTGACTCTGTGTCCTTGGGCATGTCTGCTACCTGCTCTGGGCCTCAATGTCCTTATTTCTAAGATGGGGCCAATGATCAGAAGTCACACAAGAAGCACATAGCACAGCCCCTGGCTGTTAGTGGGGACTTGATAAATTATGATTATTATTGTCAAGGCAGTGGAGGATGAGGAGGGGTAGAGCAGAGGAAAGAAGACCAAGGCTTTCTGCACATCTGCTGTGAACCAGGCCTCTTGAGAGGCTCTTGACCCATTCGGAGTTTTGTTTGTTTCTCCTTTTAGCTTCTGTATAAGTGCGGTGGTGTTATCCTTATTTTACAAATGAGGAAACAAATTAAGTAGTTTGCTTGAGGTTTCATATGAGGTTATGGGTGGAGCCAGTAAAATGACCAGGTCTTTTTTTATTCCAAAGCCCAAGGCTTTTTCCAAAACACTCTAATTTCCCTTAAAAGTGCTAGGCAAGTTATGTAGCCAGGAAGGCCTTCAGCATTCAGAGAAATGACTGAGAGGATGGGTGCGGTTGGGAGGGCTTGGTGATGGAGCACAGAGGAGTTGAGGCTGGACTTTGAAGGAGAGGAGCCAGAAAGTCAGGCTTCCTCCACGTGGAGGCAGCATGCATGGGGAACCTGTCTGCCTTTGGGTGGTGGATGGTGAGAGAGCAGGACCAGTTTGCAAAGGGCCTCCTGTGCCAGTTCAACCAGTTTGGACCTTCACCTACAGGCAGTGATGTGATACTTCAAGTGTTAGAGTTTAGTCTGGTAAAGTCCAAAGACAAAATTGATAAATTGGGTGGGGAGAAGTGGGACAATCTCTTAGTTGGGAGGCTCTTGAGGTAACAGGGAAGGTGAGGATGGACCGGAGGAAGGCAGCTGAGAGAATGAAGAAGTGGATGGCAGGAGTTCCCGTCGTGGCGCAGTGGTTAACGAATCCGACTAGGAACCATGAGGTTGTGGGTTCGGTCCCTGCCCTTGCTCAGTGGGTTAACGATCCGGCGTTGCCGTGAGCTGTGGTGTAGGTTGCAGACGCGGCTCAGATCCCGAGTTGCTGTGGCTCTGGCGTAGGCCGGTGGCTACAGCTCCGATTCAACCCCTAGCCTGGGAACCTCCATATGCCGCGGGAGCAGCCCAAGAAATAGCAACAACAACAACAACAAAAAAAGACAAAAGACAAAAAAAAAAGAAAAAAAAAAGAAGTGGATGGCCGACTGGCCCTGGAGACTCAAGGATACAGGTGAACAAATGGCAGACGGGGAGATGGTGGTGCTGGTGACAGAAGGGAGAGCTCAGGGAAAAGCCCAGAGGTCAAAGCACAGCTTTACCTGGGACCTTCCCTGTGCACAGAGCATCCTGTAGAAGTGCCCAGTGGACAGTGGAGCGCCTGAACTCAGGCACAGCTCAGTAGCTCCCTTTAGAATTGACTGTGATGGCTGATGGTTCTTGTGAAAGGAAAGGAACAAGATCCAGAGCGGCACTGGCCAGTATGGCAGCCGCTCGCCACATGTGGTTTTTTTTTTTTTTTTTTTTGTCTTTTTAGGGCCACACCTGAGGCATGTGGAAGTTCCCATGCTAGGGGCTAGGGACTGAATCAGAGCTGTAGCTGCCAGCCTACACCACAGCAACGTGTGATCCAAGCTGTGACCTTACACCACATCTCACGGCAACGGTGGATCCTTAACCCACTGAGCGAGGTTGGGGATCAAAGCTGTGTCCTCATGGATGCTAGTCAGGTTTGTTACCACTGAGCCACGACAGGAACTCCCAGATGTGGTTATTTGAATTTACTTTAGGTAAATAAAATAAGAAATCAGTGTCTCTTTCACTTTTGCCAATTTTAACTGTTCAAGTGTAGCTCGTGGCTGCTGACTGGGGCAGTGTAGTTATAGAACATTTTCATCATCTCTTGGCCAGCACTGGCCTAGATCTTGGAGAGTGTTTATAAATACCTGGGGGACCTGCAGCGGGGAGCAGAGCAAGAGGAGGAGAGAGAAGGAACAATGGAATTAAGAAATAGTGTTGCTGTCACTTGGGCAATTCTCAAAAGAAGTAGAGTACTTGGATTTGGGATGGAATTTACTTTTTTTTCTTTGTGTGATGGTCACGTTTTTGAAAAAGTCCAGATCCCAAGTCAGCGGCAGACCTGGCCACAAAACATTGAAGTAGAGGCTTTGCCTCCTGCCTTTGTTTTGTAGATCTGGGCCTTCAACAGGTCTGGTTTGGCTTCTAGAGCACCTTTTGGCCACTAGTGAGGGGTAGCCTGGATTAACCATAGGAAAAGAAGACAGCAGAGTTCCCTTCGTGGCTCAGCAGTTAATGAACCCGACTAGGATCCATGAGGATGTGAGTTTGATCCCTGTCCCCACTCAGTGGGTTAAGGAGCCAGTGTTGCTGTGAGCTGTGATGTAGGCCAGCAGCTGTAACTCCGATTCAACCCCCAGCCTGGGGAACTTCCACATGCGAGGGTGAGGCCCTAAAAACCAAAAAAAAAAAAAAAAAGCAACCTTATGAGGCAGATAGTTAGTTATCTTTGTGCAGTTGAGGAAGCAGAAGCTTAGAGAAGTGAGATAATATATTCAGAGTAATACAGCTAGTAAGAAGTAGGGCCAGAAATGGAACCTAAATCTGACTCCAAAGCCTGTGCAAGATAAATATGTATTATTATTACATATATATATTTAGTGCTTTTTTTTTTTCTTTTTTGGCCACTCCGTGGCATATGGAGTTCCCGGACCAGGCATCAGATCTGAGCCGCAGTTGCAACCTACACCATAGCTGTGGCAATGCTGGATCCTTAACCTACTGCACTGGGCTGAGGATCGAACCTGTCTCGCAGCTCCAGAGACACCGCTAATCCTGTTGCACCACAGTGGGAACTCCTATTTAGTGCCTTTTTTTTTTTTTTTTTTGTCTTTTTGCTTTTTCTAGGGCCCACTCCTGCGGCATATGGAGATTCCCGGGCTAGGGATCCAATCGGAGCTGTAGCCGCCGGCCTGAGCCATAGCCACAGCAATGCCAGATCCGAACCGTGTCTTCGACCTACACCACAGCTCACTGCAATGCTGGATCGTTAACCCACTGAGCAAGGCCAGGGATCAAACCCGCAACCTCGTGGTTCCTAGTCGGATTCGTTAACCACTAAGCCACGACAGGAACTCCAGTGCTTTTTATATAGTGTATGTCTCTCTCTCTCTCTCTCACACACACATACACATCTTATTTTAGCTAACTTTGAAAGTTGCTTATAGAAGCAAAAGAAAAAGAGATCCTACCATTGAGAAATGACTACTGTTGATATTCATTGTATATTTTCCAGACTTTCCCCTGTGTGTATGTATGTCTGAAAATATACATATATATGTATATCTATAGACACCATCCTAATCCTTTTGGTGCCTGTAGATGTCAGGCCATGTTCTTAACTATGCTTATCAGCATTTCTAAAGTCCTAAATGCTCTGAAGATGAGAAAAAAAAATTTTTTTTTGTAAGTTTGGCCCAAGCTCAATTTGGCAGTAAGACTTGTTTGAACTGAAAGGAGATTATTTATAGGCTTTATTTAATCCCACTAAGTGTTACTACTCCTAAATTGCACTGTGGAAATACTAAAGTGCTTGATTTCTAGGAGTTCCCATCGTGTCGCAGCGGAAACCAATTCATCTAGGAAGCATGAGGTTGCGGGTTTGATCCCTGGTCTCAATCAGTGGGTTAAGGATCTGGTGTTGCCATGAGCTGTGGTGTGGGTCGCAAACGCAGCTCGGATCTGGCGTTGCTATGGCTGTGATGTAGGCTGGCAGCTGCAGCTCCGATTGCACCCCTAGCTTGGGAACCTCCATATGCTGCAGGTACGGCCCTAAAAAGCCAAAACAAAACAAAACAAGTGCTTAATTTCTGGATGTTGCCCCTGACTCTGCTATGGTGCTGTTAACACATATGGCATAGGTTAGGTATTATCTTTCTAAAATGCCACAAATTTTGAATTCCAAAATACACTTGGCCTAAGGGTTTCAGATAAGGGATAGTGAATCTGTATTAGGTTATACTCCTGCTTGGGTGAAGGGAGGAGCCTCCAGTGTCAATCTTACCTATTTAGCTGGACACGTGAGAGGGGTTTTGGCTCTGTAAGATGTGCATGTGGTGCAGTGCCCAGAATTCACAGGGAGTATGTAATGCCCTGTACTTCCTTATATCCAGTCCAAGCTGCATTTGTTGCTACGGCTGACCTACCAAGTAGGCTCTTACTCGGAAATGGTTTCAATTGTAGGCAGCAAAGGTGGTCGTTGAGAAAGCACCCAGAAGTGACCTGAAGCTTATCCCTGCCCGGAGGCTGTTTGCTCAGTGCGGTTTGCTGACTGCCTGGTATGTCTCATGTGTTGTGGCAGGCCAGGGGCCCCCAGAGAAAAACATCAGCCCCTGCTCGCAGAGGCTTGTGCGTTAGCTAAAGGGGAATGATTGATAAAAAGGAGCTCAACACCATTACAGTTCCATTGTGGGAGATGCCTTGGCAGAGGTAGGTAGTCACTGGGTGTGTGAGAAGAGAAGGAGAGGGTCCCGGAGGGCTTTCCGAAGGAGGTGACCCAGAGCCGAGTCTGGAAGGATGGGTTTGAAGTTCGCCACAGGGAGCTGGTTAGGCTACACCCAGGATCAGGTGTGAGGTAAGGAGGTGTCATTTCAAAAGATAAGGAGTTCCTTTTGTGGCACAGTGCTAATGAGGAACCTGGCTAATATCTATGAGGATTCGGGTTTGATCCCTGGTCTCACTCAGTGGGTTAAGAATCCGGCATTGCCGTGAGCTATAGGGTAGGTCACAGATGTGGTTAGGGTCCTGCATTGCTGTGGCTGTGGAGTAGGCCGGCAGCCACAGCTCTAATGTGACCCCTAGCCTGGGAACTTCCATATGCCACTGGTGTGGCGCTAAAAAGGACAAACAAACAATTAAATGGTTTGGGTATGACTGGATTGTGGGAGGAAAGAAGAGATTTGAGTGGAGATAGAAGATGGGCCTGGAAAGGTAGTCAGGGCTAATGATAAAAGTCCTTCTGTGTAAAACTTAGAGGCTTGGGTTTTGTTACAAAGGCTATTGAAGTTATTGAGGGATTTTTACGGACAGGAAAGACCTCACATTTGTATTTTATTCTAGCGATTGACAGAATGCACTGGAGGGGGTAAGAATGGCTGCAGGGAAATCACTGAGTGTGCTTTCCAGAAATATTAAGGGCCTGAGCCAAGGCACGGCAGTGGGGATGGGGAGGTCAGATAATACGAATGTTTAAGAGAGAGGATTTGTAGGACTTGGTGACCAGACATGGGAGAAAAAGGGGGAAAAAATCCCAGATGTCACCTGTTAGGTCGGGTGCCAGGGATTGGAGGGGATCTGAGCTTGGAAAAAAGGCAGAGTGGGGAGTTTCTTTCTTGGCGCAGCGGAAACGAATCCAACTAGGAACCATGAGATTGTGAGTTCTATCTCTGGCCTCGATCAGTGGGTTGAGGATCCGGCGTTGCCGTGAGCTGTGGTGTAGGTCGCAGATGCTGCTCAGATCCAACGTTGCTGTGGCTGTGGTGTAGGCCGGCAGCTGTAGCTCCGATTGGACCCCTAGCCTGGGAACCTCTGAATGCCGCGAGTGCGGTCCTAAAAAGCAAAAAAAAAAAAAAAAAAAAAAAAGAAAAGGCAGAGTGGGGAGTAGAGAAGCAGGAGAGGAGGAAGGGCAGGAAGCTGTGGCCAGAGAGGGAACTGTGAAGCTGTGGGATGGTCAGCTTGGTAAAGAGCTGCTGACAGCCAGCTTCCGTGCCCAATTCAGGAGAGACGAGATTCCGGGAAGACTGCCCTGCGGCTGGGAATCCCCCGAGTCATGCCTTAAAGTTTCCATACAGTGTCATGAAAGAAGATGTTCCAGTTCTTTCCAGACTGAGTCCAGAAAGAGATATGGGGTGAGGGCATCAATGAGATGTCGGCCAGCAAGGTGGTTTTTCCATTGGGCACAATGCCCACTCCTGGATGGAAGCTGAGTCCACAGGGACAAGCCGTTTGCCACCAGGAGATGGCTCAACAGAGTCCCCAGAAAGCAGACAGGCAGAAACAAAGCTGAACTGTTATTCCTGAGCTTGCCTTTGCATGTTGTAAAGCCCCATGAGATATTTTAAAAGTGCCTGTTTTATAGATGAAGAGGGTAAGACCAAAGATAGGAAGTAACTTGTCACACAGGAAAATGATGGTAGAGCTAAACTTCAACTTGAGTTTCCTGATACTTGCATTTAACACATTGAGTACCTGCTGTGCACCTGCTGCTGCTCCAGATCTCTGGGAAACAGCATAAAGATGACAACGTCCCTCCCTCCTAGAGCTTACATTTTTGTGGAAGTGGCATCTAATAAACTGATGAATACATGGAAGATTTAGTATCAAATGGTAATAGTGCTCAGGCATGGTCTTGTCCTTAGCAAGCTTATAGGCTAACTGGGGAGACAGTTACAATACCCAGCAATCAAGGCCATGATGGGAGAAGGACAGGAAGCTATGGGACATCTGTGTCAGGGCATTTGACCACTCTGGGAGGAATCAGAAAAGTCTTCTCAGGAGAAATAGCCTCTAAGATGGGCCCTACATCAGGGGTTGGCTAACTGCAGTCCCCCAGGCCAAATGCCTGCTGCCTGCTTTTGTACACCCATTAGGTAAGAAGAGTTTCTACCTTTTTTCTTTTTTTTTTTTGGTTGTTGTTGTTGTTGTTTTTTTTTTTTTTTTTTTTTTTTTTTGTCTTTTTGCTATTTCTTTGGGCCGCTCCTGCGGCATGTGGAGGTTCCCAGGCTAGGGGTCAAATCGGAGCTGTAGCCACCGGCCTACGCCAGAGCCACAGCAATGCAGGATCCGAGCCTCGTCTGCAACCTACACCACAGCTCACGGCAACGCGGGATCGTTAACCCACTGAGCAAGGGCAGGGACCGAACCCGCAACCTCGTGGTTCCTAGTCGGATTCTTTAACCACTGTGCCACAACGGGAACTCCCCTTTTTTCTTTTTTTTTTTTTTTAACCACACCCCCAGCATGTGGAAGTTCCAAAGCCAGGGATAGAACCCATGCCACAGCAGCAACCCAAGCTGCTTCAGTAACAACACCAAGTCCTTAACCCTCTGTGCCACAAGGGAACTCCTCTACCTTTTTAAATGTTTGAAAAGAATTAAAAGAGAGGAGTTCCCGTCGTGGCGCAGTGGTTAACGAATCCGACTAGGAACCATGAGGTTTCGGGTTCGGTCCCTGCCCTTGCTCAGTGGGTTAACGATCCGGCGTTGCCGTGAGCTGTGGTGTAGGTTGCAGACGCGGCTCAGATCCCGAGTTGCTGTGGCTCTGGCGTAGGCCGGTGGCTACAGCTCCGATTAGACCCCTAGCCTGGGAACCTCCATATGCCGCGGGAGCGGCCCTAGAAAAGGCAAAATGACAAAAAAAAAAGGAAATAAAAGAGAATGATAATTTGACATGGGGCAATTATATAATATGTGAATTTGTCAATGACCATAACGTTTTATTGAAACACTGCCATGCTTATTTTTGTTTTACACTGTGATGGCAGAGTTGAATAGTTCCAAAGACTGTGTGGCCTGCAAAGCCTAGGGTTCATTTACCCTCTGGCCCTTTAAAGAAAAAGCTTACTGACTCTTCAGCCACAGGATGGGTAGGAGTTAGCCGTGAAAAGCAGAGTGAGGAAGGATGTTGGTTTCTGATGCGATCTTTGTATAACAGCGGTAACTTCAGTATCCTTGGAGTATGGCATTCAAGAGGCCGTGCGTCTCAGGGGACTGTGGTGAGCATGTGGCTGGAGAGGTGGGCAGGATCCAGCCTGGGAAGAGACTTGGCAGCCGTGTTAAGGGGTTTGGATTTAGCCAATGGGACGCTTTTAAAAGGCTTTAAGCCATGTCATCAGATTCACTTTTTTGAAAAATCCTCTGGCCACAGTGTAGAGATTGGATTAAAGAGGGCTTGGTTGAGAGATGGGGTGGGGAGTCTTAGTTGTTTTTGTAGTTGTTCCAGGAAGTGGTTGGTAACCTTGACTAGTACAGTGACACTGGGCGTAGGAATTGATTGATTTGAGAGGCAGTTAGGAGACAAAATTGAAAGTTCTTGGTGACTGTTTTTTTTTGCTTTTTAGGGCCACACCTGTGGCATATAGAAGTTCCCAGGCTAGGAGTCAAATCAGAGCTACAGCTACCAGCCTACACCACAGCCACAGGGATTGAACCCTCAATCTCATGGTTCCTAGTCGGATTCGTTTCTGCTGCACCACAACGGGAACTCCAAACGTCCTTGGTGATTGGTTAGAGGCCTTAAATGTAATTATTTTCATGTTTGAGATGATTGTGTGTGTTTGTTTTTTCCCTCTGATTCCTGTGAATGCTTACTTGACAAATCTGTGTTTAGTAACAGTTTTCAGAGCAGAATTCCTTAGAGATGTTTCACGCCCCTCGGTGTTCCTTGTACCTTGTGTATCAAGACAGCATCTCTCTGTGGCCTCTTCATGCTGGTCTCTGTTGATAAGGGATCTGCCTGTTTAGGAACCGAGAAGCAGCAAATTGGCAGATGAATTTTCGTCTTTTGGTTTATCTTGGTTTAACAGCTTTCCCCAAATATTTCTCCGTTGCTCAAGTCCTTGGGCTCCTTGGTTTTTCAAGGTGCTATGTTAACAATGACAAACGCTTCTCATGCTCTAAGGCCCTTAGAACCTTCCCGATTTTATTCCTCTGACCTTTGCCTTTTTCCTCCTCGGAACTGAAGTCTCACTCTCAGTAAATTGTAGTAACATTGCCACGTTATATTTTATAATATGTTGTGTGGCTTTCAGAGTGCTTGCGCATGTGTCAACCTTTCGAGCCCTGCAATAAAGCTGCGAGGAAGGCAGGAAAGGTCAAGTTATTGAGACCAGTAGAGGTGAGATGGTTTACCCCAAGTCAGAAGGCTAATAAGTAGCAGAGCTGGTGATGGAACTTAGGTCTCTCTGCAGATTTCTTCGCTTTGTTTCCTCTATAATGTACTCTGTCTCTAAGAAAAGGGGGTCAGACTAGCTGTGAGAGTTTTGTGTTCCACAGTAAAGACATTGGATGAAATACTTTTTTTTTTCCTCTCTAATGCTCGGTGGAAGCTTCATCCAGATAACAGCTTAGGCCTTTCCTATACTTTCAAGCAATATGTGAACCACCTGTCACCTAGACCAGAGTTTGAGAGGCTGAGATCTGTATTTTTTTTTTAGTGCCTCACCTGCGGCATATGGAAGTTCCCAGGCTAGGGATCCAATCGGAGCTGCAGCTGCCGGCCTACACCACAGCCGCAGCAACGTGGGATCTGAGCTGCATCTTCGACCTATACCACAGCTCATGGCAACGCCAGATCCTTAACCCACTAAGCAAGTCCAGGGATTGAACCTGGACTCATGGATGCTTGTCAGATTCATTTCCACTGAGCCACAGCAGGAACTCCACTGCGGTCTGTATGTTAAAGTGTTATGTAACGATGTTTGAATTTCTTCCCCTCCCCTCAGGTGGTCCTTCCTTTGAGGATTCGAGGCCAAATGGGAAGGGCCTGCTCGTGGACCAAAGTTCCTGGAGTCAGGATAAACCAGAAAACTTGCTCCCAAGGTAATGCAACTCTCCTCTCACTTGTGTCTTTTATTTTTTATTTTTATTTATTTATTTTTTAGGGCTACACTCATGGCATATGCAGGTTCGTACGCTAGTGGTTGAATCAGAGCTGTAGCTGCTGGCCTACATCACAGCCACGGTAACATGGGATCCAAGCCGTATCTGCGACCTACACCACAGCTCATGGCAACATTGGATCCTTTACCCCCTGAGCAAGGCCATAGATCAAACCTGCGTCCTCAGGGATACTAGTCAGATTCATTTCCACTGAGCCATGACAGGAACTCCCACTTGTGTCTTTTAGGGCTGGGGTTTTCCTCACTGTAGAACCGATGCCACTACTGTGCGTGACGTACCCTGTGCCTAAGAGATGGTAAACTATTATTGCGCATTTACTGTGTGTGCCAGGCACCATACACTTACATGGATATATTCTTTTAACCTAAGAGGCAATACCATTATTTTCTGTTTTACAGCCAAGGAAACAGGTAAAGAAGAGATGTTATGTAACTCATCCAAGATCCAGAACTAGCAAATGGCAGATCTAGGATTCAAAAGTGGCAGTCTAACCCTGCATTAGAAATGTAGATTAGAAACATTTTGGGAGTTTCCGTCGTGGCTCATGGTATCCATGGGGCCTCAGGTTCGATCCCTGGCCTCTCTCAGTGGGTCAAGGATCCGGTGGTGCCCTGAGCTGTGGCAGACGTGGCTTGGATCCCAAGTTTCTGTGGCTGTGATGTAGGCCGGCATCTGTAGCTCTGATTGGACCCCTAGCCTGGAAACCTCCATATGCCATGGGTGCGACCCTCAAAAGACAAAAAAAAACAGGAAACATTTTGATTTCTCCCTCTCCTTCTTTTAGGTGTTTTCTGACTCTGAAGATACTTCTTTTTCCCCATTTTTATTTGCTGCCTTTTTTTTTTTTTTCCTGACGGGCTGTTATATTTAGTGTGTACCCCAGCGCCCCCTACTGATCATAGTCGCCCTGGTCAAGATAAAAATTTTCTGCTTTGGAGTTCTCGTCATGGCTCAGTGATTAACGAATCCAACTAGGAACCATGAGGTTGTGGGTTCGATCCCTGGCCTTGCTCAGTGGGTTAAGGATCCGGCGTTGCCGTGAGCTGTGGTGTAGGTCACAGACGCAGCTTGGATCCTGCATTGCTGTGGCTGTGGTGTAGGCTGGCAGCTGCAGCTCTGATTAGACCCCTAGTCTGGGAATCTCCATGTGCCGAGGGAGCGGCCCTAAAAAAGACAAAAACAAAAATTAAAAAAAAAATTATTTTTAACTTATTTATTTTTTAAAAATCTCTTGGAGTTCCCATTGTGGCTCAGTGGGTTAAGAACCCAACTAGATCCATGAGAATGCATGTTTGATCCCTGGCCTCACTAAGTGAGTTAAGGATCTGGAGTTGCCACAAGCTGCAGTATAGGTCGCAGATGCTGCTCGGATGTCACATTGCTGTGGCTGTGGTATAGGCCTGCAGCTGCAGCTCTGATTCGACCCCTACACTGGGAAACTTCTCTATGCCACAGGTTCAGCCTTAAAAAGAAAACAAATAAAAAAATCTCTTAATGTATAACTTTATCTGTTTATTTATATATTTATTTTTGTCTTTTTAGGGCTGCACCAATGGCATATGGAGGTTCCCAGGCTAGAGGTTGTGTCAGAGCTGTAGCCACTGGGTTAAGGCAACATTGGATTCTTAACCCACTGAGCAAGGCCAGGAATCGAACCTTTGTCCTCATGGATACTAGTCAGATTCGTTTCTGCTAAGCCACGATGGGAACGCATCTTAATGTATAACTTTAATTTGACCCTTTTAAAAAAATTAACTAATTCTTTTAAATTGTTCATTTACAATATTGTGTTCATTTAAGGATTACAGCAAAGTGATTCGGTTATTCGTATATGTATATATATATATTTTCAGGTTCTTTCCTTTTATAGGTTATTATAAAATATTGAGTATAGTTCCCTGTGCTGTACCGTAGATCCTTGTTGGTTATCTGTTTTAGATATGGTAGTGTGTATATTAAGCTGAGTTCTAATTCATACTCTGCTACCATCTGTCTGCATGAATCATTGATGATGCCAGGTCTCATTTTTCTCATTGGAGAAATGAAGGGATTAGATTATCTTCCCAGCTTTCTTTCTGGTCTGAGATTCTATGAACTTATCTCTGGACCAATATAGTGTACAAGCAACAACAAGTAAGTTTACTTTATTCTCTATAGAAAGAGTGTTGTTTGAGCAAATAGTTCGCTTTAGCCTTTGTAGTCTTCTGTGGTTCAGATGCTCGCGTGTGGAAATGTCTAGCCTTATCTTCATCATCAAAAATATGATAAAAACATTTGTTGTTGTTGTTTTTCTAGACAGAATAAATCCAAATCTGAAATAACCGACATGGTTCGCTCCTCCACTATCACAGTAGCAGACAAGGCTCATATTTTATCAATGCGGAAGTTTGGACTGCGAGATACAATTGTGAAATCACATCTAATACAGAAAGAAGAGGACTATACCTATATCCAGAACTTTAGGTAACTGGATCTTAGACTGTTTCCACAGCAAAATGATCCCTCAGCTCTCTGAAATGTAAGTGTTCCGCCCATAGTCAGGAATTGAAAGCAAATCCTCTACAGCGTCTCTCCCATCATTTTCTTTCTTGCTTTTTTTTTTTTTTTTTGGCTGCATCCAGGGCATGAAGAAGTTCCTTAACCCACTGAGCCACCAGGGAGCTCCTCTCCCATCATTTTCTGTTTTCTTTTTTTTTTTGCTTTTTAGGGCTGTACCCATGGCATATGAAAGTTCCCAGGCTAGGGGTCAAATAGGAGCTGTAACTGCCGGCCTACACCACAGCCACAGCAACACGGGATCCAAGCTGCATCTGCAATCTACATCACAGCTCGAGGTAACACTGGATCCTTAACTCACTGAGTGAGGCCAGGGATCAAACCTGCATCCTCATGGATACTATTTGGGTTCTTAACCCACTGAACCACAACGGGAACTCCTGCCAGATCTTTTTAAATCATTACATTGGGCCTACAAGACAAAGTAACATTGCTTCTAGTGATATAAATAGTGAATTGTGTGAATTGTGGTGAATATTGGTGTTACTTTCCTTCCAAAAGTGGTTACCAGGGTACCTTTCATTTTTTTTTTTTTTTAACTTCAGAGGCATCTGCAGTAAACAGTCCTTTTGTGGATTATGGCTCTCTAATGGCTGTGAAAACTAAGTAGGAATGTTTAGAGTGGGCCTCAATTGTTTGAAGTTATCACAAAAGCAACAAATATCGCAGCAGACTGCAAGCCACCCCTTGGTGCCACAGGCATTGATCTAGGTTAGATGTGACATTTCTTTTCTCTTTTTTTTGGTTTGCACAATGCAGCGGCTTGATGTGGGATCTCAGTTCCCAGACCAGGGATTGAACCCAGGCTGCAGCATTAAAAGTGCCAAGTCCTAACCACTAGACCCCCAGGGAGCTCCCTAAATGTGGCAGATGCATGTCCTTCAGTCCAGAGAGACTGAACCTAGGCAGCATCAGCCTACGGTATTTTCCCCTCACCGTCCACAGTCCTCCTGAATGACTGACTTGATTGTCTTTGGCCACAGGTTCTTTGTGGGAACATACAATGTGAATGGACAGTCCCCCAAGGAGTGCCTCCAGCCCTGGCTCAGCCATGGTGTCCAGGCCCCAGATGTGTACTGTGTGGGGTGAGTGCTTCTCTTCCAGCTGCCGTTGCCTTTTCAAAAATGCATAGCTGTGGCTAAAGGGGTGGGGACATGAATACATAGCTGAAGCTTCACAGCAGGGGAAGGGATTGAAAAATGAGCGTGTGCGTAAAAACAGCTGCTTCTCTGTTTTTCTTTTTCTTTTCTTTTTTTTTTTTTTTGTCTTTTTGCTATTTCTTGGGCTGCTCCCTCGGCATATGGAGGTTCCCAGGCTAGGGGTTGAATCGGAGCTGTAGCCACTGGCCTACCCCAGAGCCACAGCAACTCGGGATCTGAGCCGCGTCTGTAACCTACACCACAGCTCACGGCAACGCCGGATCGTCAACCCACTGAACAAGGGCAGGGACTGAACCCGCAACCTCATGGTTCCTAGTCGGATTCGTTAACCACTGCGCCACGACGGGAACTCCTCTTTTTCTTTTTTTTTTGTCTTTTGGGCCACACCCACGGCATATGGAGGTTCCCAGACTAGAGGTCCAGTCGGAGCTGTAGCTGCTGGCCTATGCCATAGCCACAGCAACGCCAGATCTGAGCCACATCTGCCACCTACACTCAGCTCATGGCAATGCCAGATCCTTAACCCACTGCATGAGGCCAGAGATGGACCTGTGTCCTCATGGATGCCAGTCGGGTTCGTGTCTGCTGAGCCACGATGGGAACTCCTGCTTCTCTGTTTGATGTGCTTCCCCATCGTAAACCCATTTCTGGCACTGTTAAAGTGATGTGCTTGGCATTTGAATGCTAATATTGAATTTTGAGCACAAGCCTCTTAAAATCCATATGCCTTGATAGTTCCTGCCGTGGCCCAGTGGGTTAATGATCAAGCGTTGTCTCTGTGGTGGCTCAGGTTTAATCCCTGGCCTGGCACAGTAGGTTAAGGATCCTGTATTGCAGCAGCTGTGCTGTAGGTCACAGCGGCAGTTCAGAGTATATCCCTGGCCCGGGAGCTTCCATATGCTGCACGTGCAGCGGAAAAAGAAAAAAACAAAAATTAGTGCATCTTTAACTGAATTTCATTAGACATTCAACATTTTGTTGGTCACAAAGCAAAAATATCTTTTGCCAGGGAAGGAAGTTTAGCTTAAAAAAAAAAAAACAAAGCCCCATGAGTCAGTCATTTTTTTCTCCATGCCCACTGTCTTCTCACCCCTGTCCTAGGCACTGCTGATGGGGAGGGGGCAGCAGAGAAGCCCCTAGGGTAAAGTAGAAAGGGCCTAGGGTTTGAAATGTATATAGACCTAGGTTTGAAGCCATTCGCCACTTGGCGCTTGTGTGAGTCAGTGACCTCAGATGTAAAGTGGAGACGCGTGAACTGCTTCAGGCTGGCCGTGAAGATGACAGGGGCTGCTGCTTGTGAAGTACCCAGTTAGTTCCTTGGAAAGTAGTCCCCTTGTCGCCAAGTGTTTGTTTTGTTCCCTCTGGAAGGTCCTGCAGTTTAGCTACAAAGCTAGGCCCTACACACCCGATCCAATTCGAGCAGGAGTCATTTTTGGACATTACCGTTACTCTCTGACTGGTTGCTTCTCCTAACAGGTTCCAGGAGCTTGATCTGAGTAAGGAAGCCTTTTTCTTCCATGATACCCCAAAGGAGGAGGAGTGGTTTAAAGCTGTATCTGAAGGTCTTTATCCGGGCACCAAATATGCCAAGGTAAGAGAGGAGTCGGGGACCTTCCGATTTTCTGTTGCCATGCAGGGAAACGCCAGGAGAACTTTTCACTTCCACGACTTGTATCAAAAGCCAGTCCTAATGATCCTGCAATTTTCATTTTGTCTCTGGGTGGGAGAGAGGCAGGTCTTGGCACTTGTAGGCTGTTGAGGTTGTCACGGAGTATGCTCTGTGAGTCATTCGGGTGACTACCCTGTGCCCTGGCGTGGAGGGGATACAGCAATCATCTCAGCCAGCTTCCAGATCACTTTTCTTTTCTTTTTTTTTTTTTTTGTCTTTTCAGGGCCGCACCTGCGGCATATGGCGGTTCCCAGGCTAGGGGTCCAATTGGAGCTGTAGCTGCCAGCCTACGCCACAGCCACAGCAACACCAGATCTGAGCCGCATCTTCGACCTACACCACAGCTCACGGCAACGCCGGATCTTTAACCCACTGAGTGAGGCCAGGGATCAAACCTGCCACCTCATGGTTCCTAGTCAGATTTGTTTCTGCTGTGCCATGGCAGGAACTCCCTGGACCACTTTTCCTTCCAACTCCTAGTTAATGCTGTGACCTGAATGTTCGCCTCTTTTCCAGGTGAAGCTCATCCGACTGGTTGGGATTATGCTCCTGTTATACGTCAAACAGGAACATGCAGAGTACATCTCAGAAGTGGAAGCTGAGACAGTGGGGACGGGGATCATGGGGAGGATGGTGAGTTTCCCGGCTGGTACGTGGTATGTGGAGGGCCTTGGTACCTAAGGTTTTTTTTTTTTTCTTTTTACTGCCATACCTGCAGCACATGCAAGTTCCTAGGCCAGGGGGGTCAAATCGGAGTTGCAGCTGTGGCCTGTATCACAATCACGGCAACACTGGATCTAAACTGCCTCTGTGGAGTTCCCGTCGTGGCGCAGTGGTGAACGAATCCGACTAGGAACCATGAGGTTGCGGGTTCGGTCCCTGCCCTTGCTCAGTGGGTTAACGATCTGGCGTTGCCGTGAGCTGTGGTGTAGGTTGCAGACGCGGCTCGGATCCCGAGTTGCTGTGGCTCTGGCGTAGGCCGGTGGCTACAGCTCCGATTCAACCCCTAGCCTGGGAACCTCCATATGCCGAGGGAGCGGCCCAAGAAATAGCAACAACAGAAAGACAAAAGACAAAAATAAATAAATAAATAAATAAATAAATAAACTGCCTCTGTGACTCACTTGATCCTTAACCCACTGAGTGGGGCAGGCATCGAACCACATCCTCACAGAGACAATGTCAGGTCCTTAACCTGAGTCACAACAGGAACTCTGTTGGTTCCTAAGGTTTTTTTTGTCTTTTTTTTTTTTGACCGACCCACAGCATATGAAGTTCCTGGGGTAGGGATCAGATCTGAGCTGGAATTGTGACCTTTGCAGCTGTGGCAAAGCCAGATGCTTTAACCCACTGTGCTGGGCTGGGGATTGAACCTGCATCTGGTGTTACCAGATGCTGCCAATCCTGTTGAGCAATGGCGGAAACTCCAGTCCCTAAGGTGTTTTTTTTTTTTTTTTCCCTTAGGGCCCCACCTGTGGCATATGAAAGTTCCCAGGCTAGGGGTCAAATTGGAGCTATAGCTGCCTTCCTACACCTCAGCCACAGCAACACCAGATCTGAGTTGCATATGTGACCTACACCACAACTCACAGACCCGCCGGATCCTTAACCCACTGAGCGAGGCCAGGGATCAAACCTGAATCTTCATGGATCCTAGTTGAGTTCGTTAACCATTGAGCCATGACAGGACCTCCCAGTCCCTAAGGTTTTGACTCTGCTTCTTATGGTACCATGACTACACGAGTCCCAGTTTGAGGGTGCTGGCTTTATCAGATGAACTGTGTACCCTTGTGACCTAGCAGGGATAGAATGAGCAGACCATTTAGAAATTAGTGAAGTAATACTGGCTGATTTGTCCAACTAGCCTGCACCCTTGTGTCCACTCCACCCCGGGGCCTCCAGCAGACCCTCCCATTTAACTAATGACATGTTGCAGAAACTATGTTGGTCACCAGGGAAATGAGAGAATGCTGATCATAGGTTTGCAATTTTCTCTTCTTCTCGACGCTATTAAAGTCCTGCTTTTGGAGTTCCCGTCATGGCTCAGTGGTTAACGAATCTGAGTAGGAACCATGAGGTTGTGGGTTCAATCCCTGGCCTTGCTCATTTGGTTAAGGATTTGGCATTGCTGTGAGCTGTGGTGTGGGTCGCAGACGTGGCTTAGGTCCTGCGTTGCTGTGGCTGTGGCATAGACCCGCGGCTACAGCTCCAATTCGACCCCTAGCCTGGGAACCTCCATATGCCGTGGGAGGGGCCCTAGAAGAGGCAGAAATAAATAAGTAAATAAATAAAGTCCAGCTTTTAGGTTCTACCTTGAGAGCTTAGCTTCCCGTGGGTAAGGCAGAGGGTATGGTTTGCCTGCGATTTCGTGAAAAGTGGGCTCACCTTTGCCGGTGATTGGCTAGCTGTTCTGCCTTCTTGGATTTGCTTTCCTACCTGTAAAATATAGACCCTAGCGCTATTTTCCTTACCTTCCAGGTTTATGATGCAGACTAATTAAGAGAAGACATTTTGAGAGCCGGCGGGTTTAAATGACCATCATACTGAAGTTGTGAACGTTTTGGCTCCCTTTCACAGGGTAACAAAGGGGGCGTGGCGATCCGGTTCCGGTTTCACAACACCAGTATCTGCGTTGTGAACTCCCACCTGGCAGCCCACACGGAGGAATACGAGAGAAGGAACCAGGACTACAAGGACATTTGTTCCCGAATGCAGTTTTGTCAGGTGGACCCAAGCCTCCCCCCTCTCACCATCAGCAAGCACGAGTGAGTCCAGCCTTGCACCCCAAACAGCACATCAGGCCCGGTGTGCGGAGTCATGGGCCCTCTGTGTCATTAGGGAGGGAATGGGGAAGGCTTCCCACCACCTCTGGAGTGACAACTCCAGCCAGCTCTCCTTTCCACGTAGATTACATCTCTTGGAAATTTTTAGTTTCCCATCCTACCATCTGGCAGACCTCTAGAATCTTTCTCAAATGCCGTTTGTTCCTGGAAAACACATAAGATTTATTTTATTGATACAGCCTCATGAGGGAAGCCCCCACCAGGCACGAGCGTCTCAGGCGCAGGGCGTAGAAGTGTGTTTCAGGATCCTGTCTGCCTCTTCTCTCCAGAAGCGTGTGGAATGGAGAATTGGGCTGCCCTGAGCTGTCTTCACTGGGTCTCTTTTGCCTCAATTCGACTTCACAGAGCCATCGTTGCAGTTGCTTGGAGCATGTTGTGCTGATCTTTGTTCTCTTTATTTCATTGCTCTCTAATACTTGCTCTCTGTCTAAATTCAAGGCATGTTGGAATTTCAGACTTCACAGTAATACTTGAAGCTTGTGCCCCTTCTTTTATAGCAAGGAGGAAGCCACTAGGGCCATGGTGTCTGCCAGCGTGGACACAGAGCCAGCTTCGTCGCGTCTGCTGAGGTGGTAGAACTGTCTTGAGCTCATTGGTGTTCTGGAAGCTGCCAGGATGGTCTTCCTTCTCCAGGGAACCTAGCATGGGCTGGGTCTTTTGTTCTGCTGACCTTGCAGCATCCTAGTTTGTGAGGCTGCAGCTTGCATATCAGTTTGTCTGCTCTTAGCATGTGTCTGCATTTGTTTTGGTGGGTGTGTACTGCCATGCGGATTCTCTCATGACCTGGTTCTTGGCTTCACATCGAGCAGCATCGGTCTTTATGGGATGTGCATTGTTGCTTGGGAACATCCCATTCTCATTTCCCCAAAGCAGCGGGTGTGATGAAACACCCGTCACACTCTGCAGAGGAGCCAACCCATGATACGGTGGTGGTTGACCCCAGACTCCACTAGTGAGGTTGAGCTTTGTTTCAGAGGAACCCAGCTCCAGAAACAAAGGCTGAGAGTGTGTTTTGTGGCCTGGCATGTGTCTGGAGGCAGAGGTGACATCATGGCTTCATCTGGTTTGAGGTCCCTGAGTGATTGACAGGACGTCCAATACTTGATCTTTTTTGCCTCTTCCCAGGAATAAGTTCTTGTCTTGCTTTTAGATCTTATTAGACTATCCTACCAGCCATACAAGAATAAAATAGTCAAGGAGAAGCAGAACTGTTTACAGTGAACCTGGACCAAGATAATTGAGTAAGCAGCGTGTTAGACACAGTGTTAGATGGGATTGTGCATAGAGGAGAAGATTTCCTGAGTCCCTTTCCCACCCAGATCCCTAGAGGCTGACGTCCCTCCTCAACCCTGTGACCTTTGTGCTCTGTCCTCACAGTGTGATCTTGTGGCTGGGGGACCTCAACTACAGGATAGAAGAGCTGGATGTGGAAAAAGTGAAAAAGCTCATCGAAGAGAAGGCCTTTCAAACCCTGTATGCGTATGACCAGGTACCAATGGCCGCCTGGGCCTTCTTCAGGCAGCTGCCCACCCCCCGACCAGAGGGCACAGAGAAGCCTGGCAGCCCAGCTCTCAGCGTCTTCTTCCTGGTCATAGGAGGTTCCCCTGAGGAGCAGATGCCCATCTTCCTTCCTTCCATCTGTAGCTCTCACCACCTGCCCCCAGCTGTCTGCCCACTGGCTCTGCCCTCGAGGCTTATCCCCCCCCAACCCCCTGGGCAAGTGCACTCTGCTCTCCCTCTCCCCCTCCTCCTCCCTCTCCCCCTCCCTCTCTCTCTCCCCCTCCCTCTCTCTTGCCCCTCTCTCCCTCTCTCTCCCCTTCTCTCTCTCTCTCTGTCTCTCTCTCTGTCTCTCTCTCTCTGTCTCTCTCTCTCTCCTCCATGCATTCATTCATTCATTCAGTCATTTGAGTTGAGGCCAAAAGGGAACCAAGCTTCTCATGACGAAGATCCTTGGTGTATTTAAGATGATTTGCTAATGTTTCAAATGGGCCTCCCGCTCCCCACCCCGGTCCTGCTCCTCAGCCCCCAGCCTTGCCCAGTGTGAACCAGCACTCTTTTTCCACGTGGCTGTCTTGACTTCCTGCAGGAATAAGCTCTGTATCCTTCCATTCTCGACCCTTGTCTGCGGTGGTGTTCCTTCCTCAGAGCCTTAGCCGTTTCCCAGGACAGGAGAAATCTGTTCCCCCCGACCTTCTTCAGGTGCTCCTCTCAACAGGTCCCGAAACTGTTCAGGCGGTCAGAGTTGTTCAGAATAACTGTTCAAGGCCTTTTTCTTTTTAGTCTGTATCTCCCTTTTAATCACCTTCATGATGTCATTCATCTAAATCTTCCTGTTACTTTTACTCCCCCACCCCCCAGGGCAGATCAATTGAAGGGAGAAAAAAAAATCTCAATTTTATGATGTCTTTCTTTATGGAATAATTTCTTTATTGGCTCATTTTTCTCCTCTGCTCCTTCCTTGGTAAATTATTCTCTCTAATCCCCCTTTCAGCATTAACCCAGTCTGTGCTATAACTGTCGGTTCGTTGCCTCTATTTTCTGGACTGCAGCGTTCTGTTTTCCCTCGTAGTTCAATGCCATCTCCTCTGGCCTTCTTTTCTGGTCTTTTTTTTTAAAGTAAGAGTACCAATTTTCTGTGTTTCCCTGCTTTCCAGCTGGTTTTAAGGCCTATATTCACCCATTTAAGAATTATCTTACACTGGTACCTAATGATATTATTTCCTATTCCTTCCTCCTTAATAGTTTTTTTTTTTTTTTAGGAATTCATATTTTAGGGAATATGTCAACTGTTATCTCCTGGATAGTTGAGCTTATTTCCAGAGTTAGAGCTGACAGTTCTTCACTCCACAGAGCAGGCAGGAACACCTGCTGAGGAGCAGCTCTTAGAACCAGCTCAGCGGCAAGGATGCTAGTTATTATCGTAGCGTGGCGGGCACTGTTCCAAGTTGACAGTTCTTTGCAGCAGTCCTGTGAGACAGATTCTATTATAAATCCAAATTTGACAGCTGGGAAAACCAAGGCACAGAGCTTCCCTGAGTTCATATAACTAATTTGACAAACTCCTTTGAAAACTTGTTTTCATTTGGAGTTCCAGTTGTGGCTTAGCTGGTTAAGAATCCAACATAGTGTCCGTGAGGATGTGGGTTCAATCCCTGGCCTCGCGCAGTGGGTTAAGAATCCAGCATTGCCCCAAGTTCTGGCATAGGGCACAGATGTGGCTCGGATCCAGGGTTGCTGTGGCTGTGGCCGTGTGGTATAGGCCAGCAGCTGCAGCTCAGCTCTGATTCCACCCCAGCCCGGGAATTTCCATATGCCGAGGGTGCAGCTTTAAAGGAAAAAAAAATAGGAGTTCCCGTCATGGCGCAGTGGAAACAAATCCGACTAGGAACCATGAGGTTGTGGGTTTGATCCCTGGCCTCGCTCAGTGGGTTAAGGATCTGGCATTGCCCTGAGCTGTGGTGTAGATCGCAGATGTGGTTTGGATCCTGCGTTGCTATGGCTCTGGCGTAGGCCAGCAGCTATAGCTCTGATTCAACCTCTAGGCTGGGAATCTCCATGTACCTCGATCGCAGCCCTAAAAAGCAAAAATAAAATAAAATAAAATAAAATTTAAAAATAAAAGAAAAAACCAAAAAAACTTGATTTCATTTAAGTTTAATTTGTAATAGATTGGGTGTATTTCTATTATATATTTCCACGTACATGGAAGTTCCCCTTTGCTTTCTGGATTGTATCTTTCCAGAGCTTTCTTTTTCAGCCACACCCATGGCTTATGGACGTTCCTCTGTCATGGATTGAATCCAAGCTGCAGCTGCAGCCTATGCCACAGCTGTGGCAACACCAGGTCCTTAACCCACTGTGCTGGGCCAGGGATCGAACCTGAGCCACCACAGAGATAATGCCAGATCTTTGAACCACTGTGCCACAGCAGGGACTCCTCTAGAGCTTTTTCTATGCAGTTCTGTCCCTCTGCATAATTGGAACAGCTGTGCTACCCAGAGGAAGTGTTTAATAACTGGAAGAGAAAAAATGTCCATTGGTACCTCATCCTCAAGGAACATACTCTGACCCCTTGGATGAGGGTATGTTTTTATAAGAGAGCCTTAAAAACTGTCTAACAGAAGAACAGGTAGAGGACCACCCAGCATGCTCCTCTTCCTAGGAGTTAACTAACTCAGGATCATACGGAAAAGCTTTCTCATGGGCCTTGCCTTTAGGTTAGGGTTTGGATTCCAGTCTGATTTCCTTTCCTCTGCTAATTCAATTTCATCCTGAGACTTTTTTTTCCCCTTCCATCCTCTTGCATAGCTGAGAGCTCAGGTGGCTGCAAAGGCTGTCTTTGAAGGCTTCAGCGAGGGTGAGCTCACGTTCCAGCCCACCTATAAGTATGATACTGGCTCCGATGACTGGGATACCAGGTACGTTAGGGGTGGCTTCAGACAGCTGAGCCAATGACAATTCAGAAAGTTACAGAGAGTTCCCGTGGTGGTTCAGTGGCAATGAACCCGAGTATACACGAGGACTCAGGTTCTATCCCTGGCCTTGCTCAGTGGGTTAAGGATCTGGCATTGCTGTGAGCTGTGGTGTAGGTTGCAGATTCGACTCTGATTTGACCCCTCGCCTTGGAACTTTCATATGCCGTGGGTGCGGCCCTAAAAAGCCAAAAAAAAAAAAAAAGAAAAGAAGAAAGAAAGTTATGGAAGCACATGCCCTCATGGACCTAGAGAAGAAGATAGAAGATTTCCTGTCACTTCTTCCCCATATTTCACCCTTGGATCAAACATTTTCGCTCAGAATTTGTTCATTAAGCAGCCTGCCTTCCTGCCCGTTTTCTTGTTGACTGCCTTAGTCTTTGTTCCGTGATAATTCTTCTTTTTTTTAATGGCTGCACCCATGGCATATGGAAGTTCTCGGGCCCAGGTTGAACCCATGTCTCCACAGCAAACCAAGCCACTGCAGTCAGATTCCTAACCCACTGCACTATGGCAAGAACTCCCATAATAATGGTTGAGACTCATTTCCCCTCCAGCCACACTTAGGGTGATATGATGATTCCAACAAACTTAGCCTGTACTTGGTCGTTACACAGTAGTTCATGTATTTTTTTTTTTTAATACCCATGGGGTGCCACACACTTTTCAGTAAGTATAGTTTATTTGTATTATCTTATTTAATCTTCTCAACAACCCATCGAAATAGATATGATTTATTATCCTCATTTTATAGATTGGGGAACTGAGCTTCCCAAGCAGCCAAGCCTAGAAGCAGAATTTGAACCCAGACAGTAGGAATCCATGACCTGTGTGGACCACCATCTCTGAGGACCATAGAATGCCCACTCTCAGATACCTTTGACTCTGGCCTGATCCCCAGAGGAGGGTAGAGAGCAGAACATCATTCTGAACCATGCTTTGGCTTTGAGCTTTCACAGATGTCTTGGGTGGCACCTGCAGGATACACTTTACCCCTCGGTGGGCTCAAATCACCCACCCTCTCAGATCACTGGCCCCTGCACCATCATCCCCGGCTGAGCCCAGACACTCGCCAGGCGGCAGGTGCTGCTGAGCCTGGGAGGATTGCAGTGTGGGCTTTGCTTTTCAGTGAGAAGTGTCGTGCTCCCGCCTGGTGTGACCGGGTCCTCTGGAAAGGGAAGAACATCACTCAGCTGAGCTACCAGAGCCACATGGCCCTGAAGACCAGTGACCACAAGCCCGTCAGCTCAGTGTTCGACATCGGAGTAAGTGGGTGGTGGGTGCCTGTTGTCATCATCCTCTAGGGAATTGGTTCCTACAGCCGAGATCACTTTTGTCTCTCTGGTCTCTGTCCACTTTGAGTGCCAGGAAGTGCCTTTAAAGGTTTTTTTGTTAGTTTTTATTTACTTTTTTTTTTTTGGTCTTTTGCCTTTTCTTGAGCCACTCCCACGGCATATGGAGGTCCCGAGGCTAGGGGTCGAATCGGAGCTGTAGCCACCGGCCTACGGCAGAGCCACAGCAATGCAGGATCCGAGCCGCGTCTTCGACCCACACCACAGCTCATGGCAACACCGATCCTTAACCCACTGAGCAAGGTCATGGATCGAACCCGCAACCTCATGGTTCCTAGTCGGATTCGTTAACCACTGCACCATGACGGGAATTCCTTTATTTACTTTTTAAATTAAGGTATAGTTGATTGACAGTGGTGTTGGCGTTTCCTGGTGGCCTAGTGGTTAAGGATTTGATGTTGTCACTGCTCTGGCTGGGGTTTGATGCCTGGCCCAGGAACTTCCACAAACTGTGGATGCAGCCAAATTAAAACAAAGAAAAAGGAGTTCCCGTTGTGGCTCAGTGAATTAGGGACCCCATGTTGTCTCTGTGAGGATGTGGATTTGATCCCCGGCTCTGATCTGTGGGTTAAGGATCTGGCATTGACGAGAGCTGTGGTATAAGTCGAGGACGATGCTCTGATCCCAAGTTGCTGTGGCTGAGATGTAGGCTGGCAGCTGCAGCTCTGAGTTGGTCTGTAGCCTGGGGACTTCCATATGCTACAGGTGCAGCCATAAAAAGCAAACAAGTTCCAGTAGTGGCTCAGCAGAAATGAATCTGACTAATATTCATGAGGATGCAGATTTGATCCCTGGCCTCGCACAGTGAGTTAAGGATCCAGCATTGCTGCAAGGTGCAGCATAGGTTGCAGATAAGACTCAGATCCCAAGTTGTTTCCAAAATTGTGCCATTATATGCCATAATGATCACTCTTCATATATACCAGTGTGGCTATTTCTAGAGAATGAAATTCCTAGAGGTAAAATTAGTAGTTCAAAGAAAAATGTATTCTAAATTTATTTGAGCCTGCTAAATTATCCTCCCAACAATCCCTACCATTTTAAACTACCAACCATGTGTGACCTGATTTTCCCACAAGCTGGCTAATACTGGGTTTTATCAGTCTTTTAAATTTTCTGCCAACCCAGTGAGGTAAAAGAGAAAGCTACTCGTAAATCACATTTCCCTGATTACCAGCGAAGTTGAACGTCTTTTTTTTTTTTTTGCTTTTTAGGGATGCACCCACAGCATATGGAAATTCCTAGGCTAGGGGTCAAATCAGAGCTACAGCTGCTGGCCTATGCCACAGCGACACCAGATCCAAGCTGCATCTGCGACCTACACCACAGCTCAGGGCAATAGTAGATCCTTGACCCACTGAGCAAGGCCAGGGATCGAACCTGCATCTTCATGGATACTGGTCAGGTTTGTTATTGCTGAGCCTTGATGGGAACTCCTTCAACACCTTTTTATTTATTCTCCTTTTCTATCTCTTCTTTGGCGACTTCTGCGTTTATCTTTAGAGGACCAATTCTCAAAGGTGCAGGTAGTGGCACATCAGGATCTATGAGGGTGCGAGTGGTTTGAAAAAAAGCCTGATTGAGAGTTCCCCAGTGACTTAGTGGTTAAGGATTTGGTGTTGTCACTGCTGTAGCTCAGGTTCAATCCCTGGTCCAGGAACTTCTGCATGCCATGGGCATGGCCAAAAAAAAAAAAAAAAAAAAAAAAAAGGAGAAAGAAAAAAAGCCTAATAAATGTTATAATTAAAGTTTTATTATTGGAAAATGATAAAAATTGTGTTTATAATTCAAAATACAGGAAGGAAAGCCTGACAAAATCTTCTTGGCTGATGGAGCACAGGTTAAAAGGCCCAAGAAATGCTGCTTTATTTTTTTTATTTTTTATTTTTTTGTCTTTTTAGGGCCTCACCAGCAGCATATGGAGGTTCCCAGGCTAGGGGTCATATTGGAGCTGTAGCTGCCGGCCTACACCACAGCCATAGCAATGCCAGATCTGAGCCATGTCTGCGATCTACACCACAGCTGGATCCTTAATTCACTGAGCAAGGCCAGGGATAGAACCCAAAAACCTCATGGATTCATTTACACTGAGCCGCTGTGGGAACTCCAGGAAATGCTGGTTTAAATCAAAGCCCCAGGAGTTCCTGCTGTGGCTCAGTGGTAATGAAACAGACTAGTATCCATGAGAATGCTGGTTCCATCGCTGGCTTTGCTCAGGTGGTTAAAGACCTGGCCTTGCTGTGAGCTTTGGTGTAGGTTGAAGACATGGCTCAGATCCCACATGGCTGTGGCAGTGGCGTAGGCAGGCAGCTGTAGCTCCTATTCGACCCGTAGGCTGTGTCACATGATTTGCCCTAAAAAAGCAAAATAAACTAAAATAAATGAAAGCCCTAGAGAAGCTCCTCACGGCAGGCCAGTCATAATAGCCAGTATAGCAGAGCCAGACGCTGGGCATCTTGCTGCCCTGGGCTGAAGACCTGGCAGAACTGCCAACCAGGCTTTTACTCCAGCATCTTCTTTCTGCTAATCAGGGAGCAGTTGATTTTTAGCACAAGCTTTGCCTCTTGGGGAACCCTTCTACCTCTATTGTTAATTGGATTCTTTATTCATTAATTACATCTATTTCATATTCACTCAGCTGCTCTCAACTGCTATTTCCCGATGCCGGGAATGTCCTCTCTTTTGGAAGAGAGGAAGTTGGCAGAAGGCAAGGCACTCAGTCTCTGCTCTCTCCCTTCCAGGTGAGAGTCGTAAATGAAGAGCTTTATCGGAAGACTCTGGAGGAGATTGTTCGCTCCCTGGATAAGCTGGAAAATGCCAACATCCCTTCTGTGTCCCTGTCCAGGCGAGAGGTAGGAAGGACGTGCTAAGGCATCAGGCTCTTCTCTTCAGAGAATGTAAACCTCATCTCCTAGGGCTCAGAATTCCAAGAGGCACCTGTCGGATTACTGGACTCTAGTCTTCCTTGATCGGTTGCTTCTCGATAAAGTGAGGCTGATGATGCTAGCTGACAAGAGAGGGATTGTTGTTGTAGATTTTGTTCACCTCCTGATCTTCAAACCAGAAGCCAGTAACTTTTTGTGGCTCATATATTTCATCCACACATGGGCCATCCATGAGTTAAATTACAGCATAGAGGATCCAAAGCGTGTCTCTTCGGATTTTTGCATAGCTGCTCTGTATTCTTGCCTTGGGTTTGTCTTCCTACTGATACTTTGAAATTAAATTAAGTCCAAAGTTTTGAATATGTATGAGTTGAGGGGAGGGAAGGCAGTGGGGAAAGGTAATGGGTGTTGGGAGAAGCCAGGTTAGGGCTAAAGGTTTTTCATAGACGTGCCACAGCATAGGAGTTCCCGTCATGGCTCAGCGGAAACGAATCTGACTAGCATCCATGAAGATGCAGGTTCGATCCCTGGCCTTGCCCTTGGGTTAAGGATCTGGTGTTGCCGTGAGCTGTGGTGTGGATCACAGACAGATGCGGCTCAGATCTGGTGTTGCTATGGCTGTGGTGTAGGCTGGCAGCTACTGGTCTGATTCAACCCATACCTAGCCTGGTAACCTCCACATGCTTTGGGTGTGGCCCTAAAACTATGAAAAAAAAAAAAAAAAAGAAGAAGAAGTGCCACAGCGTAGATCACTCAGAATCAATACCAAAAGGTCAGTTAAATAAGAATTCATGGTGAGGGCAGTTTTAATGCCCCATTCATCCAGCTACTTGGAAGGATGAGCTTGATTTTCATGTTTCAGAGGTGAATTTGTGAAGGATGTATTGGAAATGGTCTTTGGGTATAGAATATGTAAACTTTGGAGTTCCTGTTGTGGCGCAGCAGAAACAAATCCAACTAGGAACCATGAGGTTGCGGGTTCGATCCCTGGCCTCGATCAGTAGGTTAAGGACCTGGCATTGTCATGAGCTACGGTGTAGATTGCAAACACAGCTCGGATCTGGCATTGCTGTGGCTCTGGTGTAGGCTGGCAGCTGTATCTCTGATTTGACCCCTAGGCTGGAAACCTCCATATGCCGCGGTTGTGGCCCTCAAAAGACAAAGGCAAAAAAACAAAAAAGAATATGCAAACTTTGATTTCTCCAGGAAATTTATTTATAAAACAACATGAGTTTTAGTTGAACATAGACAGCTGGGAGTTCCCGTCAATGGCTCAGCAGGTTCAGAACCCAACTAGTATCCATGAGGATATGGGTTCGATCCCTGGCTGCGCTCTGTGGGTTAAGGATCTGGCATTGCCACAGGCTCTGGCATAGGTAATAGATGTGGCTTGGATCCTGCATTGCGGTGGCTGTGGTGTATGTAGGCTGGCAGCTGCAGCTCCAGTTCCACCCCTAGCCCGGGAACTTCCACATGCCAAGGGTATGGCCCTAAAAAGGAAAAACCAAAACCAAAACCACAGACACCTGGTCTTTTGTGGTAGCTGTGGCCTTCCAGGTGAATACTGAAAAGCAGAAACATGATTTAAAAGTGATGGTCCTTGGTTTTTTTTTTCTGGAGAGGACAGGGCTGGCCCAGTTGGAGTGGCTGGGCAGGTTGCTAAGGAGAGCGTGCTGGTCTGACTGGTCCCGGGCTTGTTCCCAGTTCTGTTTTCAGAATGTGAAGTTCATGCAACTCCAAGTAGAGTCCTTTACCATTCAGAATGGACCAGTGCCGTGTCAATTTGAATTCATCAACAAGCCTGATGAAGAGTCTTACTGTAAGAGGTGGCTGAACGCCAACCCCAGCCGAGGGTTCCTCCTGCCGGGTAAGGCCTCTGTTCCCAGGTTTCTGGTCGCTGGTTTGAGGAACACTCTACTCTATCTTTGCTCATTTCCCGGAATGAGCTGTTTGTTTCTGAGTGTTTCATTGTCCGCCTGAAGCTTTTCAAAGCCCTGTGGCTGAACCATCCATAAATAAAATTTTAAATGGTAAAGAGCCTGAGTGAGTTCAGCCCCCAAAACCTTCTCAGTCTCAACCTGTGTGTATGCTCCTTAATTTCACTCAAAGAGAAAGCACAGGGTGGCTGTGGAGCACGTGCTGGTGTGTAAGGAAACACTTCCACTCTGCCTCACTGTTCAACTCCCAGCTGTCTGCTCTTGTGGCGAAAGACAGTGGGGTGATAATCCAGAAATGATATCTGGCCCTAGAAGTCACTACCCATGTCTTTCCCCTAACTCCTCCTTGGCACTGTGTTGTGCTGTGAGGTAGAGAGGTTAAGCCTGTTTTGCAGACAGCTCATAGGCTGATAATGTGTTATATTTTCTGCCAGATCAAGTGTCGTCATCTGACCTGGCTCAGGGCAAGCTCTTTGATCCACGCCTTCTGATCATATTAATAATTTCTTGGAGTTCCCTTGTGGCCCAGCAGGTTAAGAATCCGACTAGTATCCGTGAAGACTCGGGTTCAATCCCCAAGCCTCCCCAGTGGGTTAAGGATCTGTTGTTGCTGTGAGCTGTGGTGTAGGCTGGCAGCTGCAGCTCCATTTCAACCTCTGGCCTGGGAACTTCCATATGCCACAGGCGTGGCCCTAAAAAATATATATAATAATTTCTCGCTTAAGCTGTGCCACTTAGAACACAGCTTTCATAAGAGTTACCTATTCATGGTTTTGTTTCTATATCCCCCTTGGGCTATAAACTCCTTGTTCATGTGTCTCCTGAATGCTGAGCAGGTAAATTCTGGTTGGAGGGCTGACACCTCTCATTTTCTCTCTCTAACCCTGTCGGCCTGACTCTCTTCCGGCCTGTCTTCTCCCTTCACCTTTTCTCTTGGCTTCTTGCCAACCAGCACTACTTTTTTTTTTTTTGGAATGTATATCTCAAACATAACGTTATTTATTTATTTTATTTTATTTTATTTTTTTATCACATCTGTAGTTGTATAATGATCATCACAATCCAATTTCACAGGATTTCCATCCCACAACCCAAGCACATCCCCCCATCCCCCAAACTGTCTCCTCCGGAGATCATAAGTCTTTCAATGTCTCTGAGTCAGCATCTGTTCTGCAAAGAAGTTCAGTCTGTCCTTTTTTCAGATTCCACATGTCTGTGAAAGCATTTGATGTTGGTGTCTCATTGTATGGCTGACTTCACTTAGCATGATAATTTCTAGGTCCATCCATGTTGCCAAAAATGCCAGTATTTCCTTCCTTTTTAATGGCTGAGTAATATTCCATTGTGTATATGTACCACATCTTCTGGATCCACTCCTCTGTCGATGGACATTTAGGTTGTTTCCATGTCTTGGCTATTGAAAAAAGTTCTGCAATGAACTTTTATTTTATTTTATTTTTGTTTTTGTATTTTTTTAAGCATTACTTTTTAATTTCTAATTTTTTCAGATTCTATCATTAAGATTGAATTGGAACTATTTGTAAATAAGACCACAGCGACCAAGCTCAACTCGGGTGAAGACAAAATCGAGGACATTCTGGTTCTGCACTTGGATAGGGGAAAGGACTACTTTTTGTCTGTGTCTGGGAACTACATGCCCAGCTGTTTTGGATCGCCCATTCACACCCTGTGCTACATGAAGGAGCCCATCTTGGACCTGCCCCTAGAAACTATTAGACACCTGGTGAGTTCTGTGCTGCAAGGAAACATCTAGAACTATGTAGCAGCCAAGCCAATCAAACAAGATATTCCTGTGCCTACCTTCTCAGGGACCGGAGAATTCCTTAGCCTCCGTAGAGTTGGCAGACTATATCGATTATATATTCCTATTTAATAAGCACCCTGATATTATCAGTGGTTTAAAACAAGAGCAAGTTATTGCTTCTCATGACTGTGAGTTCCCAGTGTGGCTCTTCTGCTGGTCCCCCCAGGCTCATTTGTGTGGTTGCAGTCAAATGGTAGCGGTGATGGCCCCCCACGTCCAAGAGGCCTCCCTCCCTTGTCTTGGTGTTGGCTGCTCCCTAGACCTCTCCTTCCACATGGGCTTCATCACCCATGCGTTGGCCCATGAGTGTTGGTCCGTGCATTCCCAAGTGGTAGTAAGGGTGTGAGAATAGCCTTTCTTGATCCCTGGCCATCTTGGTGGCTTCTCTTGGTTGAGGTGCCCCACAACTAAGGCAGGAAGGTGGTAGCCGCAAAGAAGATGAAAAAGGCACTGAAGTCAGTCAACTCTCAGCTCCAACTCATTATGAAAGGTGAAAAGTATGTGCTGGGGTACAAGCAGACACTGAATATAATCAGACAAGGCAAAGTGAAACTGGTCATTCTTGGAGTTCCCATTGTGGCTCAGTGGTTAACGAATCTGACTAGGAACCATGAGGTTGCAGATTTGATCCCTGGCCTTGCTCAATGGGTTAAGGATCTGGCGTTGCTGTGGCTGTGGTGTAGGCTGACAGCTTTAGCTCTGATTTGACCCCTAGCCTGGGAACCTCCATATGCCATGAGTGTGGCCCTAAAAAGCAAAAAAAAAAAAAAAAGAAAAAGAAACTGGTCATTCTTGCCAGCAACTGCCTAGCCTTGAGGGAATCTGAAATAGAATATTATTCTGTGTTGGCCAAAACTGGTGTTCATGGCTACAGTGGCAGTCATATTGAATTGGACATAGCATGTAGAAAATACTGCAGAGTGTGCATACTGGCTCTCATTGATCCAGTGATTCTGATATTAGAAGCATGCCAGAACAGACTGGTGAAAAGTAAATCATGCACAATTTTTCTTTAATAAAACCAGCCAGAGCTTATTTAAAAAAAAAAAAATTTTTTTTTTTTTTTGGAATTCCCATTCCTCTTATGACTCAGCCGAAAAAAATCTGACTAATATCCATAAGGATACGGGTTTGATCCCTGACCTTGCTCAATGGGTTAAGGATCCGGCTTTGCTGTGAGTTGTGGTATAAGTTGTAGACGTGGCTCGGATCTGACATTGCTGTGGTTATGGCGTAAGCCGGCAGCTATAGCTCTGATTCAGCCCCTTTCCTGGGAACCTCCATATGCCACAGGAGCAGCCCTAAAAAGACAAAAAAAAAAAAAAAAGACAGCAGAAGCTTGTAAGGCCTCTCATAGCTCAGGCTCCAAAACTTGCACGGTACCACTTCTGCCACATTTTATAGGGCAGAACAAGTTGAGAGGTCAGCCCAGATTCTAGGGATGGGGAAATACTCTACTTCTTGATGGGAAAAGCTGCAAAGTGTTATTGCCACGTTTTTCAGGCTTTCATACATAAAATATCAGAGAAATTCAGCCATAAATACTAAGATAATGAAATTTCCCTGGCTTGCAATATTATCCTTTTTCTGTTTTAATTATTACTTGGTTGTTTATCATTCTAAACTAAATTTTCTGAGATCTTAAAGGCTATGGAGACGATTCTGATACAGGGGGCCTAGTTTGTGGCAGATTTTTTTTTTCAGATTTTTGATAATAGGTATGCTTTTCTTTTTTCTTCCATTGCATTTTTTTTTTGCTTTTTTGTTTTTTGGGGTTTTTTTTTGCTTTTTTTAGGGCTGAACCTGCAGCATATGGCTATAGGGTCTCAAATCAGAGCTGCAGCTGCCCCCCTACACCACAGCCATAGTAATGCCAGACCCTAGCCACAGCTGTGACCTACATCACAGCTCATGGCAACACCAGATCCTTAACCCACTGAGCAAGGCCAGGGATCGAACCCGCAACTTCATGGTTCCTAGTTTGGATCATAACCTGCTGGGCCACAATGGGAGTTCCTTCCATTGCATTTTAAAATTTAGGGACTCTTGGAGTTCCCTGGTGGCAAAGTGGGTTAAGGATTCAGCATTGTCATTGCTGTGGTTCAGGTGTGGCGCCTGTTCGATTCCTGACCTAGAAACTTCTTCATGCCACAGGTGTAGCCAGAAAAAGTTAAAAAATTAAAATTTAGGGACTCTTGAAAACAGAGGCCCAATAAGGGGAGTAATTTGTCATGGGTCTTGTGGCAAGTTAATACTGGATCTGGACCTTGTATTTGGATTTCTGGATTCCCAAGTCTTGCTTTTTTTCCCCCACCAGACCATACCATCTCTCTGCTTCTGACAGTGAAACGCTCTAGGCAGGGTGTTTTTTCTAAGATGATGCACATTTTACTCCGTCATTGGAACTGCTTGCCAAAAGCCACTCCCAATTCTCAAAGTCACCTTTCGCACCTTGCTCGTGCCACCTGATTTCACTTTTGCATGCTGAACTTTTGCTGAGGGACATTGAAACACTTCCCTTCTTCCATAGGTTTGCTTCTCCATGTACTGCGTTCTCCTGAAGCCGGCCAGGCAGAAGTGCCATTGGTGGACCTTCTTGTCATGCTTTTAATTTCCTTTCAGACTTTAATGCAACTACAGACTGAAGATGATGGGAGCCATTTGGAGAAACCCATGGATATCCCCAAAGAGCTCTGGATGATGGTTGATTACCTGTACCGAAACGCCATCCAGCAGGTAGGTGGTGGTGAAGCAGTCACACCTGATGGAGGCCAGCCTGCCTTGAGAAAGAGCATCAGCCCTGAGAACTTTGGGCCTAAAAAGCTTTTCCCCTGCAGAACCTGTGGAAAGCTGTTCTTTCCGGGGACTGGATGAGGGGCATGTAGGTTCATTACATATTAAGAATTATATACAGCACTCGATTCCATCCCCCTGCCCCGGAGGAGAGGGGGAAGCAGCTTTGCACAGGAAGGCCTTTCCCAGCACAGTGTGTTCCCTCCCCTGGCCTCTGGGGTCCCCCAGGTAGAGAGCCCTCTGAAGACTTCTCAGGATGTCAGCCTGATGTCCTTTTCGGGAACTCTCGAAAGCTTCTGGGAATGGGAGGGGCTCACTTGTTGACAAGCCAGCCAGGCAGGGGACCAGACGGAGCCTCTGGGCCATGAGTCAGGAAGCTTGATTTCTAGAGTGAGTTTAGCAAAAGCTTCATGAGATCAGATTGGTCATTTTCACTGACTCATCCCTCTGGGTCCCAACGAGACCAATAGAAACTCTATCATCTGCTGCAGCTCTGCCACTTGGTAGCAAGCTGCATCCTCAGGATGGTCTCTCTCCACTTTCCCCCTCAGAGTTACTGAGCGTTACAACGTCCCAAACCCTGTGCTGAGTGTTTTACAGCACGGCCTCACTTAGTTCTCACAGTAGCTCTCAGATGAGAAAACGGATCCCCAGAAATGTTCAGTAACTTGGCCAGGGTCCCAAAGCTACAGATGGGCAGGATTGGGACTCGAACCCAGGGAGTCTATAGAAGTCACATTCCTTTTTTAATTTGGCTGCACCTGAGGTATATGGAAGTTCCTGGACCAGGGATCAAACCTGCGCCACAGCTGTAACCAGAGCCACAGCAATGAAAACACCGGATCCACTGAACCACAAGGGGACTTTCAAAGTCACATTCTTAAGGTCTTTGCTAAACTACCTTCTCTGCAGAGTTCCTTTCAGGTGTAACTTTTGTGTAATACATGTAATATTGTTCAGTTACAGGGCATTGAATCATTTTATAAAACGAATATAAGGACTCAGGGAAATACTTTTATTGCCATATCTCATTTTCTCAAAGCACTGAGATGCCTTTTTTTAAAATTTTTTTTTGTCTTTTTTTTTTGCTATTTCTTGGTACGTTCCCGTGGCATATGGAGGTTCCCTGGCTAGGGGTTGAATCGGAGCTGTAGCCACCGGCCTACACCAGAGCCACAGCAACGCGGGATCCGAGCCGCGTCTGCAACCTATACCACAGCTCACGGCAACGCCAGATCCTTAACCCACTGAGCAAGGGCAAGGACCGAACCCGCAACCTCATGGTTCCTAGTCGGATTCGTTAACCTCTGCACCACGACAGGAACTCCTGAGATGCCTTTTTAACTTTCTCCATCTTAAAAATGATATATTGTCCTCAGTTTTTTTTTTTTTTCCTTCTGTGTGGTTAATCCCTCCATAACACTGCAAGAAACATAGCTACTTTAAAGTTTTCCCTGAGGTTGGATCTTATCGATGTGTTTGATGTGCCGTACGCAGAGTTTTGTAATAGGTGTCTTATGCTCGTGACCTGGTGTGGGAGCTGGGGAAGGCCTGTGAGGTGCATTAGCCACATCTGCCTGCATCAGCTCATCCACTAGTCGGGTTCAAAGGCCTCAAGACCCTGCCCCTTTTTATACTCTGCTAGTGATTGTATTTCTAGGTCAAGAAGTCATTGCTGCTTTTCTGAAAATACAGTTATTTTGTGACTTTCTTTCCTTTTTCAGGAAGATCTGTTTCAGCAGCCAGGCCTGCGCTTGGAATTTGAACACATCAGGGACTGTTTGGATACTGGGACAATTGATCACCTCTGTATCCTTCCGACATTCGTGTTTGTTTTTGTTTTTGTTTTCTGTCTTAGAAGGGCTGCACATGCAGAATATGTACGTTCCCAGACCAGGGTTCGAATCGGAGCTGTAGCTGCTAGCCACAGCCACACCCACAGCCACGCCAGATCTGAGCCTTGTCTGAGACCTATATCACAGCTCACAGCAACACTGGATCCTTAACCCACTGAGTGAGGCCAGGGATCGAACCCGCATCCTCATGAATGCTAGTTGGGTTTGTTACCGCTGAGCCACAGCAGAAACTCCTCCTTCAGACATTTGTGTGTACACACCTGTGTGCATGGACACATGCTTGTGTGTGTGTGTGTGAATGTGAGTGAGGTGAACAAAAGGAAGGGATGATAATTTAAGGTTCAAAATCAGATATTCTGTCCTCAGCTGCCATGTTTTTCCTACTTAAAGTTTGCGTAGAGAAGACTTGACAACTTTAAGCAACCAATATAGCAGGAATTCAAGGGGGCCCGGCTGAGCTGACAGATAGCTTGGCCCCTTCAAGATGCCAGGCTGGCATCCCAGCTCTGAGCAGAGAGCCTGGCCGGGCAGGCAGCACCCTGGCATGTGCTGGCTCCTGGGCCTTTTCCTAACAATGACCCTGGCAGTGGCATCACCCGTTCCTTAACGCTGGGGCCAAAGCTGCTAGCAATCATTCCGTAGCCGAAGCCCTGCTGCTTTTCCTGGAGAGCCTGCCAGAGCCCGTCATCTGTTACAGGGCCTACCGAAGCTGCTTGGAGTGTTCTGGCAACCTCACAGCAAGTAACCAGGTGAGGGGAAGCGGTGAGCATGGGTGTGTTCATGGTGGAGCCCTGGGTCTCCTGGGGCCTGAGGGAACAAAGTGGGTGCCAGCCCCTAAATGCAGTGTCAGAAACCTGACTCCAAGTCTTTCCTTCCCAAACCTGTTCTTCCTCTCAGGTCCCTTTTTCTTTCTATGGCATCACCTTAATTCCAGGGACTCAACCCAGAAACCTGAGTCATTTCTGACTCCTCCCCTCCTCCCTTCCCACATGCTCAGTCCCCTTGATCTGTCACTCATCTGTCTCCCATTCTTATTCCACTTACCTAGGTTCAAGACCCTGCATTCTGGCTCTCTCTCTGCTGATTTGCTTTGCCTTCTGCAATTAGATTGTGGTTTCTTATTTATTTATTTATTATTTTAGGGCCACACCCATGGCATATGGAGGTTCCCAGGCTAGGGGTTGAATCGGAGCTGTAGCCATTGGCCTATGCCGCAGCCACAGCCACACCAGCTCTGAGCCCTTTCTGCAGCCTACACCACAGCTCACAGCATCGCCAGATCCTTAACCCACTGAGCAAGATGAGGGATTGAACCTTCGTCCTCATGGATATTAAATTCATTTCCTCTGAGCCACGATGGGAACTCATAGATTGTGGTTTCTCAAGCTTTCATCATGTCTCTGTTGGTCAGAAACACTCTCCTTGCCAATTAAGGATTTTCTTAAACAAATTTTCTGGACTTTTTATCATCTATTCTAGTAATTCATATATGTAACAGGCCACGGCAGAATAATCTAGAAAACATGCTAACGAGTTCCAGAACTTTACCCCATATCCACTGAATCAAAACCTCTTTGGGAATATGTTTTGTACAAGCTTCTCAACCGATTCTGATATGCAGATAATGAGAGTACTCAGTGAATTCCAGCCTGATCAGCCCTTCCAGGCTTAAGGCCTGTTCAAATAGTAGTGCTCCTGCCAGAATTTTCTCACAAGGTCTTCTCTCTTGTTATCTCACTGGTTTCCTTATCTTGCCTTTTTCTACACTTTATTTTACTCTAAATACACTGGTCCTTACCCCTTAAGTCCAGCCGTCTCATATTTAAGACCCAGCTAAAATGTTTTCTGTACCTTTAATTCTTTTGAGAACGTGCAGTTAGAAGTTTGACCCCTAAGTTCATATAGTGCTTGATCTGTGTTTCTCTTTTGGCCCTTGTGCCAAGTGCCAAGTGATCAAGGTTTTCTGTGCACAGTTTTACTCATGTATTTGGACCATGTATTCAGTCCCTGGAATATAGACACTTGGCGAATGAATGAATGAAAAGACAAACCCCACTTCTTGCTCTTTTAGGTCATCACTACTCTCCCCGCATGCCACAGAAATGTCTTCACCTATCTGATGGCGTTTTTGCAAGAACTGCTGAAAAATTCAGCAAGAAATCATTTGGATGGTAATATTCTAGGTAAGCCGCCAAATGTGTGTGGAAAGCATATGTGCAAACAAGGGACTCATTATGAGAAAATAGTTGAGGAAGGGCCCTAGTCCACTGCAGTAGAACTGAAATCTCAAGCTGTGGGCCAGGATTACCCTCAGATAGATTTTTCTTTTTTCTTTGGCCACTCTCATAGCAGGCGGACCTTCCTGGGCCAGGGATCAAACCTGTGCCACAGCCCCAACTCAAGCTGCTGCAGTGACAATGCCAGGTCCTTAACCTACTGCATCACAGCAGGAACTCCTCAAATAGTTGTTTTTTGGTTTTTGTCTTTTTAGGGCTGCAGGCGCAGCATATGAAAAGTTCCCAGGCTAGGGGTCAAATCAGAGCTGCAGCTCCGGGCCTGCACCACAGCCATAGCAATGCCAGATCTGAGCCACATCTGTGACCTAAGCCATAAGCTCTCAGCAACGCTGGATCCTAAATCTACTGAGCGAGGCCAGGGATCGAACCTATGTCCTCATGGATACTGGTTGGATTCATTACTGCTGAGCCACAATGAGAACTCCCTCAAATAGCTTTTTTAAGGTAGAAAATACTGCTTTGGAGCACCCCTCCTCACTCCTAAAAACACGAGAATAAGTAGTACTTCTTTTGCTGAACCATTTGTTTTCTGTGTTTTTCATGCAGCTAGCATATTTGGTAGCTTGCTGCTTCGAAGCCCAGCTGGTCACCAAAAGCTTGAAATGGCAGAGAAGAAGAAGGCTCAAGAATTTATTCACCAGTTCCTCTGCAACTCACCCTGAGCCTCTTCATCTCCTCTCCTATTCTGCCTGGGGCAGCCAGTTACCAGCACCCCCTGTTTGAGCTCAAGAGCTGCCTTAAGAGGATGTGAACCCCCTTAGACACAAAAGTGGCAGCTGCCTGTTTCTCGAGCCCAGACCGCCCTCCCCACCATGGCTGTCACTCTCGGTGCTGCTGCAAGTTGTGAAGACACGGGGGGAAATCCACCACAATAAAACTGACATTCATTGTTCAACTTTAGTAATGTAACAGATAGATCTCTATTTTTTTTTTTTAATGTTTAAACAACTGTACTTCATGTGCTCATTCTACCTGCCTCCAGGGCATACAGTGCCTTCCCTGCAGCTTGGGCCCAGCTCCTCACAATCAGATAGCTGAACAAACTTTGGAGTCCGGAAGGATAAATGAGTTGGATACAGGAATGCAAACGGAAGCTGCTGGATAAGCAGGTCACAGCCACACCAGATGCCTCCAGCACTCTGTCTGAGGACATGTGTGTATACATATGCAAACCCTACCCCACTTCCAGCTCAAATGTGGCTCACCTCTGGAGCTGGCCACTAAGCCTTTGAGGCCAATACAATGGCGTGAAAATGAAAATACTGAAGAAATTGTTGTTCTGGTGAAACAAGTGGAATTTTCTGGCCAACGAATCCTCCAAACTGTATATAATGCATTCCCTCTCTCACATGTGTAATATATTTTAATGATAAATATATTTTTAACAGTGGTGTTTGTTTTTATCTTTTAAGAGGTGGCAGCTCTCAGCAGGTGGACCTTTGTGGCTTAAGCACTGGGACAGCTGGTCAGGGGCCAGAGAGATATTTGCCTGGCAGTCTGGTGTTAATAGCCACTATTCACATTTTTCAAGCAAGAGAGTACAGGCATGGCTGCAACCCCTTGACCCCTAATCTAGTGTCTAAGGGTTGTCCCACTCTGAATATCCTAGAGAAGTAGCTTAAAAAATAGGCAGTGGCTGCTGAGAAGTTCTGACAGCTACATCTTCCAGGCATTTACAAGTCAGGAGCCGAGTGAAACCTCTTCTTGGAACACTACTTGCTGTTCCTTGGGAGTGCAAAGTGATTTAGATGTGGGCCAGTAGGATGACAATGTGAAAGGGAATGGCCAGTAGGTGGCGCTGCCTTGGCCTGAGCGCGAGTACACTGGAAGTCGACAGTCCTCTTCAGGGAAAAAAGTTGGAACAAACGGTCTGGACAGGTGGGTGAGGGAGTTGGGCGTCTTAGAGCATGTGAGACGGGGAAGAGGTGGAGGCATCCTCTGACCAGCCTTGGAATACTCATTTCTGCCTTTGGGGTCCAATCTAATTTTCTTGGGCCCTTCTGCCCATATTAACTTTATTAGGTGAGGAGGGGAAGCTGGGGCCATAGTAGGAGAAATGAGGAATATCACAATTTTACAGGCTTCCCCCTTGCGGTCCCGGCCGGAATTCGGCGGCTGTGGTCCTTCTCGTTGCATTTGTGGCTACCAGGGTGAAGGCAGCGCAAACTGGGTTGAGGCTACTTTGGATTAGTGGTTGGATTAACAGCCGGTGCCTCTGGAGCGGATCCTCGACTCCCGGAGGAGAGCGGACAAGGCGAGCATAAGCCCGCGCGGGACAAATTTACGCTCCGCGATGCCCTGCCCCGCCTCTCCCGCTCGCCAATTGGAGGCTCGAGCTCAGCCTCCACACCAGCTAAACCAACCAGAAGCGCCAGGGAGAGGCGGAGCCCATATCTGCTCCTTCCTCCGGAAAGCGGAAGCGGAAGTGACGTTCGGGGAAGGTGGGGGCAATCATGGTGCCGCTGGGGAGGGGAGAAGCTGCTGCCGCCGCCGCTGTTGCCGGGAGCCGCGGAGGTAAAAGGCGAAATTAGACGCGGCCTGGGCTGGGGACTTCCTGGGGGGCGCGGGACTTAGGCTCCCTCCTGAAGCATTTCCCAGTAGGGACCCCAGTCCGGTCACCATAGGGACCCCACCCCTCCTCCGTTTCCATGGGGATGGGTATCCAGCCCCCCTCCCCTGTTTCCATGGAGATCCGGACCCTGCCCCTCTCCGTCCGGCTTGGAGCCCCCCAGCCTGTCTTCGGGTTTTTCCGTGTAGCCCCGGACTGGGGGTTATCCCAGACAGGTTCCTTTTCCCAGCCTCCTCTCAAGGGTGCTCCGTTTGTACTTCTCGTTTGCTACCTTCGAATCTCCTGGTCTTGTTTGTTCCGGACAGTTGGTCTCCGCGTTGCCGCCTGTGGTGCCGGGTCAGCCCAGTGGGGTCCCCGGTACTCTTATCTCTCCTCTCAGATGCAGCGAAATGTGCATCTGCCGGGTTGCGTAAGCCAGAGCAAGGGGTCGGGCCGGTTCCTCCCGGATCAGATCCCTTGGCCTGTCTCTGGTAACTACTACTCTGTTTAGCTGCCCTACAGCGTTAAAGGTTCACTTTAATCCAGAGCAGAAGAGAAAGCTAAAGTGCAAAGCCAGACTGAAAACTAAAAGTGATGTGCTAAATATTTTAAAATTCACTCCTCAGTCTGCCAAAGCTACATTTGTAGAACCTGTGTGTTTGCAGGTAAAAGAAGAGTCACTATAAAAAAGACTCATCATTCCCTCATTGTAGAAAGGACACTATAAGGCATAGTTACTAGTGGACACCAGATTGTTTTAGGAGAGAAATATATAAAGTGATCTTCACTAGATATGCCTGATTAGGGATCAGCCCCTCTACCCATCTGTTCTTGGAAGGAGGGAACAAATTCACACTTGAGTCCTCCAAGGTTGTCAGACATTGTGCCTTGACATACATAATCTCTTTTACTCTGAACAACAATTTCATGAGAACAGGAATTACCAGTCCCACCTTACTTGTGAGAAAAACTGAGGCACAGAACATTTACCCCAGTAGTAGTAAGTAGTAGAGCTGGGATTTGTGGGTAGGTGACTCTGCCTCCAAAGCCCTGCCTATTCCACCCTAGACTTACTGTCTCATGGTCTGATTTGGGGGATATTTGGGGGGAGTGTCCTTTCTTGAAGATTTATAGCAACTCAGCCTTGAAGCACTTTGCCCTTATTTCCCCTAGAGTTTTTTGTTTTTTTGTTTAGCTTTTTTTTGGGGGGGGGCGGTGGCCATACCCATGGCGTGGGGAAGTTACTGGGCCAGGGATCAGACCTGAGCCACAGCAGTGACAACACTGAATCCTTAACCGCTAGGCCACCGGGGAACTCCCTCTTTAAGTATTTTGACCAACCTTCAAAGTGTTTGGCAATACGGCATATTTGGAAGGTCTCATGAATTGCTACTTATTCCTTCCATTAACTTTTTTTTTTTTTTTTGTCTTTTCCAGGCCTGCACCTATGGCATATGGAGGTTCCCAGGCTAGGGGTCTAATTGGAGGTGTAGCCGCTGGCCTACGCCACAGCCATAGCAACACAGAATCGGAGCCAAGTCTGCGACCTATACCATAGCTCACAGCAATGCCGGATCCTTAACCCACAGCATGAGGCCAGAGATCGAACCCTCATCCTCATGGTTCTTAGTTGGATTCGTTAACCACTGAGCCACGACGGGAACTCCCCATTTTTAATTTTTTTTTTTGTCTTTTTTGCTATTTCTTGGGCCGCTGCTGCGGCATATGGAGGTTCCCAGGCTAGGGGTCGAATTGGAGCTGTGGCCGCCAGCCTACGCCAGAGCCACAGCAACGCAGGATCCGAGCTGTGTCTGCAACCTACACCACAGCTCACAGCAATGCCGGATCGTTAACCCACTGAGCAAGGGCAGGGACCGAACCCGCAACCTCATGGTTCCTAGTCGCATTCGTTAACCACTGCGCCACGACGGGAACTCCTAATTTTTTTAATTAATTTATTTTTTTGGCTGCACAGCATGTGGAAAGTTCCCAGGCCAGGGAACAAACCTACATCATAGCTGTAACCAGAGGCACAGCAGTGACAGTGCTAGATCCTTAACCTGCTGTGCCACAAGGGAACTCCTTCCATTTTTTTTTAAAAGACATTCTTTTTTCTTCAAGATAACTTGATGGGTTTAAATTTAGACTTAAAAAAAATTTATTCCCAAGGAAGATGTTTTTCATTTCAAGATGTTTAGCCTGCTCTTGAAACGAGAGGAAAAAAAGCCCTGTGATTGCTGAGGAGGTCCCTGGTCCTGTGCTATGACTCCTAACTCTGGCTTTGTTCTGTTGCAGACAGGTCACTACCTTTCCATTTCTCACAATTGGGCTGAGCACAATTGAACCATGGGGGAACACAGTCCAGACGACAGCATCAGCTACTTTGAGGCAGAGGAAGATGAGCTGACCCCCGATGACAAGATGCTCAGGTTTGTGGATAAGAACGGACTGGTGCCTTCCTCATCTGGAACTGTTTATGATAGGACAACTGTTCTCATTGAGCAGGACCCTGGCACTTTGGAGGATGACGATGACGATGGACAGTGTGGAGAACACTTGCCTTTTCTAGTAGGGGGTGAAGAGGGCTTTCACTTAATAGATCATGAAGCAATGTCCCAGGGTTACGTGCAACACATCATTTCACCAGATCAGATTCATTTAACAATAAACCCTGGTTCCACGCCCATGCCAAGAAATATCGAAGGTGCAACCCTCACTCTGCAGTCGGAATGTCCAGAAACGAAACGCAAAGAAGTAAGTATAGCGGCGGGTGAGGGCCCAGTTTGGCTTTGGGGAAAGTCTTTACATGAGTCTTTCTGGCAGTTTCAGCTGGGGAGTGTAGGGGTCCCTGGAATTGGGACCTGCAGTGCCTTTCCTTACTGTATATGCCTCACGTCTTGTTGTGACTGCTTTCTGGAACTTTTGGTGTGTACGGCCACATTGAAATTTGGGAAAAGTAAATTACCATTTTTCAGAATGTCCTCCCTAAATCATAAATAAAATAGAAAATTCACTCTGGTAAATCCATGTTTCTGATGTAAAAGTAATAGAACTTGGCCTCGCTCTGGGTTGTGTGAAAATGATTTGTTTTGGAGAGATGAGTATTTGCTGGAATGTGCTTTATTTGTGAACACTTAATGGATAATGAAGGCTAGCTTTCTTTTGTAAGAAACTGAGGCAAGAGACAGTAAACCAGGAGTTCCCTTGTGGCACAGAGGGTTAAGGAGCTGGCATTGTCACTGAAGTGGCTTCGATCACTACTGTGGTGCAGGTTTGATCCCTAGCCTGGAATTTCCACATGCTGTGGGCACATCCACCCTCCGCCCCCCAAAAAAGAGAGACAGTCAGTGAGAGCAGCTTATCTAAATAAGCTTTTATGCTCATATTTAGCTAATGTGAGTAAGGTAACACTTATTACAATGCTTTGAACACTGTAAAGTGTTGTACAAATTGTACTAGTGGTGATAATTAGCAGGAGTTAACAATGTAGTTTAATCTGAGGGCTAATTGCAAGTCAGCTGGAAAAAACGGATCCCTGCTAATTGCATTGCCAGGGACTAAATGTAAGATTTTCCACACAGCCATTGTTTAGCAAAATATTTTTCTCTTTTGTTGTAATTAAGGTCTTGAAACTGGAGAATTTTATGGTTTATGGCATGTGTGTTTTCCTTTGCTAGCCTTAGAATCTCAGAGCTGAAAGGAGCCCTAGCAAGACCATGCTGTCTTACCTCCCACCTCAACAGGCATTGCTCTATAGCCTCTCTGACACCAGTTCCTCTGATCTCTGCTTGAATATTTTCATAATGATGAGAGCACAGTGTTTCACAGTTCAGCCTAATACATTTGTTGGCCAGCTCTGATTGTTAGAAAGCTCTTACTCATGCGGAGCCAAAATCTACCTTCCTGCAGCTACTGCCCACTGGTTCTAGTTCTTCCTCTCTGAACAGTGAGCTAAACCTTCCTCTGCCAGGACAACCCATCAGGTAGTTAAGATCAGAGGCTTCTCTACATCTTCTCCTGTGCAGGCTAAACACCTCCATTTACTTAAATGTCTCTAATCTTGGGATATTTTTCCCCTAGTTTCTCATCAGCCTGGTCACCTTTGATTGTACACGTTCCAGTTTTCCAAAGTCCTTAAAATTCGTAATTGAGCACGGTCTCACAAGTGTGAGTCAGCTAGCACTGAATACCGTGCAATTCTTATCTCTTAATCTGGACACTGTCCTACAATTACTGTATGATCTGTATTTTATTAGCAATGATATTTTACTGTTAGCCTGCACTTGGAAATCCCTAGAATAGTGTCTTTTCACTGGGGCTAGTTTTGTCCCCCAGGAGATACTTGGCAATGTCTGGAGACGTTTTTGGTTGTCACACTCTGGAAGTGCTCCTGGAATCTAGTGGGTAGAGCACGAAGAGCCTGTTAAACATCCTGCAGTGCACAGGACAGCCCTCTGCAACAAATGATTGTCTGGTCCCAAATGTCAGCTAGCTCTATTCCAATAAGATTTTACTTACAGAACAGCCCGTGGGCTACCCGGACTCCCTCTAGACTAGACTATAGGGAGTTGTAGAAGAGGAGGGTGGAAGGGTAGCAGAGGTCCAGACTCAGAAGGCAGTGATGGCCTGCTCAGGGTTTGGACTGTATTCTAGGACTAGCGGGAAACCACTGAAGGTGTCTGAGCCACAGACTGATGTGGGTAGCGTAGCATTTTAGAAAGCTTGCTCTGGTAGCAGTGCTGGCATGATTACCCAGGTAGGAGATAGTTGTAGTTTTGGTCTGGAGTTTCACTCGAGTCTGATGAAGGGTAGTATGGGAAGAACCAGAGCTTTTGTTGAAGTGTAAGAGAACTTGAGTTTGAAGAATGAGCCGTGAATTGGGTCTGATTCAAAGGATTCATCCGTTTTTCCAAGTGTGTTGAGTTGCTTCTATCTCTTAGCACAGGGACCACAGGGATGACCAGTGGAGCTCCCAGTCTAGGTAGTGAGTTAAGTAGTTCCAGTCCACTGTGATAGGTGCTTGGAGGCATGTTCAGAGTGCCCTGTGCGTGCGGAGGAAAAAGCAGCCAACTTGCCTGTCCCCCTCACTGTCTGGGTATGGTGATTCCCTTATAGGAATCAGGAAGAAGCCAAAGTTCGATGGGAAAATGGACAAGTTGGTTGGAGTATATCGGATGTGTAGTCCCTGGAGAAAAGTAAAGTGAACAAGTTGAGAAGCCCTTTGGAAATGTGGATCTGAAGTCAAGGACATGGTTTGGGATTAGCACTATGAATCCAGGCGCTCCTGCTGTGGCACAACGGGAACGGCAGTGTCTTGAGAATGCTGGGATCCGGGTTTGATCCTCAGCCCCGCACAGTGGCTTACAGCTCCGGTGCGCCACAACTGCAGCTCAGGTCCCAACTGCAGCTCAGATCCGATCCCTGGCCCAGGAGCTCTGTATGCCACGGGGCAGCCAAAAATGAAAAAAGAAAACAAAACTGTGAATCCATGAAAGGGCAGTAGTTCAAACTGTGGGCAAATTACCTGAGGGAGAAGTAAGAGTTGTTCTGAGAATCTAAGGGTTAGAAAGAGAAAGAGGAACCAGAGATCACACAGTCCCAGGAATGGATGGTGTAGTGTTGTGGAAGCTGAGGGGAGAGAGATTCAAGACGTGTGACTATTCCTTTGTGACCCTGCAGAGGGATTGAGGAACCCAAGAGAAGCTGTTAGTTGTGCTGTTTGTGCAGTTGACCACATCATGGGAGGACTTTCACTAGAGCACTGGGGGCTGAAGCCAGTGGGTGGTGAGGAAGCAGGAGGCAGGAAACATTAAGTTTCTTATTTTTTATTTTTTTTAATAGGGTAGTTGAAGGAAGAGAGTGATGAGGCAGTAGTAACTCATGGGGATTGAATCATTTTTCAGCAGAGGAAATTTGAACGTGGCTTAGGGCCTTAACTTTGCCATCCTCAGTTAATGATTACTATGAGAGAGTGTTCCAAGAGCAAATGCTTGGGAAACAGTGAGTTGAATCAAGACAGGGGTTTGTTTATTAGTATGGGATTTTTCAGGAGCTTTTGATAATAAATAAGAAGGAAGGAAAGGGAGAATTCTCCAAATATTTTGAATTCGGGAAACCATTTTTCAGGTCTCATTTCCACAATCAGTATTCTGTGGAACACATTTTGGGAAATGCTGAAGTAGGCAGAAAAGGAGGAGATGGTAGGGAAGGAGTGATTATGCAATCAGTGATATGAGCTGTCACTTTCCCACTCCGTCCTACTGGCAAGCCTGCTTTAACAGTCCTGTCTTCTGGTCGTTAATAGTCACGTGGAGGAGTTCCCCTTATGGCTCAGCAGAAATGAATCTGACCAGCATCCATGAGGACGCAGGTTTGATCCCTGGCCTTGCTCAGTGGGTTAAGGATCTGGCGTTGCCGAGCTGTGGTGTAGGTCGCAGATACAGCTCAGATCCTGTGTTGCTGTGGCTGTGGTGTAGGCCAGTGGCTCTAACTATGATTTGACCCCTAGCCTGGGAACCTCCATATGCCATGGGGGCGGCCCTAAAAAGCAAAAAAAAAAAAAAAAATCACATTGAATAGGACAAGGTCAAGGGCATTATAAATACCTGGTTCAGTCTACCATGGATTGAGCTCACTGTACTTTCCTCCCACCATATTTTCCCATTCCTCACAGGAGACCTACGTGGAAGATTCTAGAAACTACTTTTGAAATCATTAGGCATGAGGTTGGTTGGGGATCAAGGGAGAAACAGCAGTGGCTTTCAGTCTGTGAAAATCTTGCTAAATGACCAGGCATTCAGGAGACTGTCTTCCTGAAGCACCATCTTAATGTAGCTTTGCTTTAACAGTAATGTTGTTTTATTCTGTGGCATTTAAATCCATTTAATTGGCCTGAAGAAGCCAGTGTTTATGACTGATAACACTCTTCATGATGCTTTTACATCCCACCCCCACCCCCCGCCACACCCTTGGTCTTTTTCTCCATCTCTGTGCCCAGGTGTTATTCTGGAGAAATGAAATCATTTGATAACTAGTCTTCTTGGCTTCTTAAGCAGCTTATTTTCTGAGTCAGATTTTAGCTTGATTTTCCTGTTTACCCTTGATTGTTCCATTGTTTTCTATAGTGTGTGGTTGGCTTACCTATTCATTCCCCCCCCCATGCTTGTCTTGAACAAAAATAAACCAGCCAGAACCCTGCTACAGGCACTGTCTTCTCCTTCCAAGGGGTACTGGTCATTCTAATTCACATTGTACATGTCTTATTCTCGTACTTGCTGCTTTACTACTGCATGCCTGTTGATTTGGTAGCTTTGGAAACTCAAATCCAAATCCTGTCATTCTGCTCAGCACCTGCAGCATATAGAACTTGCCAGGCCAGGGATCAAACTCACGCCACAGCAGTGACAACGCCAGATCCTAAACCACTGTGCCAGCAGGGAACTCCCTAGAATCAGCATTCTCAAGCTTTGCTTTTTTGCTTTTTAGGGCTGTACCCACGGCATATGGAGGTTCCCAGGCTAGGGGGTCTCATTGGAGCTACAGCTGCTGGCCTATGCCACAGCCACAGTAACACCAGATCCGAGCTGCGTCTGCGACCTACACCACAGCTCACAGCAATGCCGGATCCTTGACCCATTGAGCGAGGCTAGGGATCAAACCTGCAACCTTATGGTTCCTAGTTGGTTTTGCTTCCACTGCACCACACCGGGAACTCCAAGCTTTGCTTCTTTAATATCTTTCTACTGTGGGTTTCTGAGCAGCTCTGCTTCCTTTAGTTGGTTCATGCAGTTAATGGTTTCCCAAACTTTCTTGCATCTGTGCCCTTCTTGAGAACCTGCCAGGACTGCTGGGTTACCTATTCATCTACCTCTGGACCACACTGGTGAACATAACATGCCCCCCATCTCCTGTTTTAACTGACGTGTGCTCTTCTGCTGGATAGTTGGCCAAGAAATGTGAAGTAGCCCAGGACTCACATACCAAATAATGTTCTTCATGATGCACCAAACTATCCCAGTGCATTGATGGGGAAAGAGTATCTTTTTCTACCAAGAAGCACAGTTACAGTGATGCTTTCTAAGTTAGGCTGCTTGCTGCCTTGGTCAGTGACATTCCAAGAAATTGACTGATTGATTGATTGATTTGATTTTTATGGCTGCATCTTCACATATGAAAGTTCCTGGGCCAGAGATTGAGTTCAACTGCAGCTTTGACCTGTGCTCCACCTGCGGCAATGCTGGATTCTTTAACTCATTGTGCCAGACCGGGAGATTGAACCCTCACCTGTGCAGTGATCTGAGCTGTTGCATTAGGATTCTTTTTTTTTTTTTGTCTTTTTGCTATTTCTTTGGGCCACTTCCGCGGCATATGGAGGTTCCCAGGCTAGGGGTCTAATCAGAGCTGTAACTACCAGCCTACGCCAGAGCCACAGCAATGCGGGATCCAAGCCGAGTCTGCAACCTACACCACAGCTCACGGCAACGCCGGATCCTTAACCCACTGAGCAAGGCCAGGGACCGAACCCGCAACCTCATGGTTCCTAGTCGGATTCATTAACCACTGTGCCACGACGGGAACTCCGCATTCAGATTCTTAACCCACTGCACTACAGCAGAAACTCCAAGATTTTTTTCTTTTCTTTTTATTTATTTATTTTTTTTGTCTTTCTGCATTTTTTCTAGGGCCGCACCTGCGGCATATGGAGGTTCCCAGGCTAGGGGATCCTTAACCCACAACCTTATGGTTCCTAGTCAGATTCGTTAACCACTGAACCATGATGGGAACTCCTTTTTTTTTCTTTTAGTGTGGCAAATTTTAAGTAAAAGGGATGAGACCTGACTCCAGTGTTTCGAGCCTTTTTGCAGTGTGTCCTTTGCCTTGGGAGTTCCAATCTCATTCCTTATCATCAATCCCTCAGGCAGTGGAATGATCCTCTCAGACAAACCGGGTTGTTGCTGACTCTCCAGTCTGCATACTGTGATTACTTTCCTTTACAGGGTCCCTTTTGAACTCCTATAGAATTGCCACTCAGAACTAGGACAGAGACTGTTGCTGCTTGAAATTCTAGTGTTAAGGATCCATTCATTTTTTCCCCACAAGCTTTTACTTATTGAATATCTACTTTTGTCAAATATCAGGAAGGACGAAATAGTCCCTGCCCTGGGGGACTCAGAGTCTGCAAGGGAGACTAGAGGCTTTGTGGGTAGATATGTGAGATTTGGTAGGAAACCAGGGCAGGAAGCATTTTCCATTTATTATTAGGTGAAGCCATTTCAGCCTATCCCCTGTATGCCTGCACATACATTACATACCTCTCTGCAGCCATCAGCGTTTCCATCCCTAAGGCCCACAGGCTTGAAAAAGGGACAAAGGTGGTTTTGTGTATATATTGGTTTTCCAACATGGTGCTGCAGGAATAGCAGGTCACAGATTTACATTTTATATTGGCTGTATCTGCTGGGTATTGCTAAAATTTTGCTATTGTAGGACATTGGAGAAAGCATCCGAATTTTAATGTTTTTCTCTTATTTAAATCAAGCTTATTCTGCAAGTGGTTTCTTATGTGATGTGTGAAGGGATAATTTAGATGTACGTTCCGTCTTCGTTCTTGTATATACTGCGTGGCCTTGGGCAAGCTGCTCTGTTTCCTCTTTTGTAAAATCGAAATAAAAATATCCCATTGCGTTTTGTGAAGATTAAATGAGATTTATTCATATATAGATATACAACAGTGGAAGCATAAGACACTTAGCATAGTGTCTGGTGCATGGTGGTTCTTCAGTGAATGTTCATTTACTTTCTCTTCCTCGTAGGCTTACATGGTTCTTAAGGCACGGAGGTGATCTCCTGTTAAAGAAAAGATTAAAATTATCTTTGTCAGGAATTCTTTGGGAAGCAAAGTTGTAAATTGTGTTTGGGTTCCCTGGAATCCAGTAACCCCTAATTTGCTGAGCTGTTGTATTAATATTGCTGTGGAAAGTGAGCCACCATTTCTAAGTACATTTTATAAGGAAAACATGTTCGTAGTCCCTCTGAGGGGTTCTGGGTGTGGCCTTTGCCACAGCTGACCTTCCACTCTCATACTCTGCTCCCTTGGAGTCCTTGGACTTCCTTAGCAGCAGTCCCCTGATGGTGGGCACTTGGGGCACCAGGCAAAGCTGGGGCTCTTTTTAAAAAAGATTTTTAATTTTTAGAGTTCCTGTCATGGCGCAGCAGAAACGAATCCGACTAGGAACCATGAGGTTGTGGGTTCGATCCCTGGCCTCACTCAGTGGGTTAAGGATCTGGCATTGCCGTGAGCTGTGGTGTAGGTTGCGGACGCAGCTTGGATCTAGCGTTGCTGTGGCTGTGGTGTAGGCCGGCAGCTATAGCTCTGATTAGACCCCTAGCCTGGGAACCTCCATATGCCATGGGTGCAGCCCTAAAAAGACAAAAAATTTTTTTTAGTTTTTAAAAATTGAGCTAAAATTGACTTATAACATGATATAATAGAATGATTCAGTATTTGTATATATTGCAAAATGATCACCGCAATAAGTCTAGTTAACAGCCACCACCACGCATAGCTACAAATTTTTTTGTCGTGGTGAGAACTTTTAAGATGTATTCTCTTAGCAACTTTCAAATATTCAGTACAGTATTACTAACTATAGTTACCATGCTGTACATTACATTCTCATGACTTACTTCTTTCTTAAGCTGAGGGCTCTTACAGCTAAAGAATGAGGACTTGTGTAATGCTGGCAGTGGCAGTGCCAGGACTGCAAGATGGCCAGCATCTGTTGAGTGCCTCTTATGTATTAGTCACTGTGTTAGGGGCTGTAGTATAGTTTTTTATTTAATTTTCATAACACTGGTATAAAGTAGGTACTATAAGCTCATTTTACAGGTAAAAGAACAGAGGCTTAGAAACAGACAACTAGCAGGTGGTAGAGCTGAGATTGAATCAAGGACTTTCTGGTTGCCAAAGTCTATGATTTTCTGTCATAACACCATCTTTGCAAAGACAGAGGGGAGAACTAGTCGTCGAGACCTGCTAGCTGTGCAAAGGGCTGAGAAATGAGGAGCAGCCGAATGGCATCAGTTCTGTAAGGGAGAAGGGGTGTGGGGTGTGAGCAGCTGTTTGAATTCAGCCCTGTAGTGGGTTGACGGGGTCAATGCAGAGCTCTTGTGTTTCTTCTTGGAGCTCTTTGGTCGCACATTATGGAGTAGGAGAAAGGAGGTCATTGCCAACTTGGGAACAGCGTGGGTAATGGGGAGAGGGAGAGGAAGTCCCTCGTGATGGGAGGGAGAGAGCAACCTTTATAGCCCTAACAGCCAGGCCAGTCATTTATGTGGACGAGTGTTCGTAGCCGGGTTCGCAGAGTTAGAGACACCCTTTCCTCGTTGGGAATGGCGCTGTTAATCTGTGTAGGAGCTTGTCCTCTCAGGTTCATTTCTTTTTCCTCCAGCGTCTTCTCTCTTCCGAATTTTTTTTTTTTTTTTTTGCATTTCTTGGGCCGCTCCCGTGGCATATGGGGGTTCCCAGGCTAGGGGTCTAATTGGAGCTCTAGCTGCCAGCCTACGCCAGAGCCACAGCAATGCGGGATCCAAGCCGCGTCTGCGAGCTACACCACAGCTCATGGCAATGCTGGATCGTTAACCCACTGAGCAAGGCCAGGGATCGAACCTGCAACCTCATGGTTCCTAGTCGGATTCGTTAACCACTGCGCCACGACGGGAACTCCCCAAATTTTTTTAAACTTTTGTTTCCTAGGGTTCCAGTGTTTAACTGTCTTCAGTTTTGCTTATCTCATTCACCTTTCCTTCTCTGATCCTGTTGACTTAACAGGGCAGTCATCTTTGTTAAATATTTCTCTATTCTAGAACTACTGGGGACACTTTATAAGTCAATCTCAGTTCTCTGAGTGCTCCTGCTTCCTGTTCGTTACTCGCATAGGACCCCTCAGTGAGCCTCACCAGTACTGCCTCCGAGCTCCTTAACTTAGAAATCAACAGCTGGAGTTCCCATCAGGGTGCAGTGGTTAACGAATCCGACTAGGAACCATGAGGTTGTGGGTTCAATCCCTGGCCTTGCTCAGTGGGTTAAGGATCCGGTGTTGCTGTGAGGTGTAGTGTAGGTGGCAGATTCGGCTTGGACCTGGCGTTGCTGTGGCTCTGGGGTAGGCTGGTGGTTACAGCTCTCATTAGACTCCTAGCCTGGGAATCTCCATATGCCTTGGGAAGTGGCCCCAGAAAAGGCAAAAAAAAAAAGAAAGAGAGAGAGAGAGAAATCGACAGCTGTTAAGGCCACACGGGAAAATTAAAGTGACGCGGTTCTTAAACTCTTTTGGAGAAACATGTTTTCTAATGGAATTTTAAAAAAAAGAATTATGGAGTTCCCGTCATGGCTCAGTGGTTAGCGAATCTGACTAGGAACCATGAGGTTGCAGGTTTGATCCCTGGTCTCACTCAGTGGGTTATGGATCCAGTGTTACCGTGATCTGTGGTGTAGGGTCGTAGATGTGGCTCAGATCTGGCGTTGCTGCTGTTGTGGCGTAGGCAGGGGCAATTTGATCCCTAGCCTGGGAACCTCCATATGCCACGGGTGCAGCCCTAAAAAAACCCAACAAAACAAAACAAACAAACAAACAAACAAAAAATATATATATATAATAGTTGATATTTTATAATGTTCAATTTCTGCTGCACAGCAAAGTGACCCAGTTATATATACATATACATTCTTTTTCTCACATTATGCTCCATCATGTTCCATCACAAGTGATCAGATATAATTCCCTGTGCTATACAGCAGGACCTCATTGCTTTTCCACTCCAAATGCAATAGTTTGCATCTACTAATCCCAAACTTCCAGTCCCTCCCATACCCCCCTTCCCCTTGGCAACCACAAGTCTGTTCTCTATGTCCATGAGTTTGTTTCTGTTCTGTAGATAGGTTCATTTGTGCCATATATTAAAGTCCAGATATAAGTTATATAATATGGTATTTGTCTTTCTCTTTCTGACTTCTTCACTTAGTGTGAGAGTCTCTAGTTCCATCCATGTTGCTGCAAATGGCATTATTTTGTTCTTTTTTATGGCTGGTATTCCACTGTGTATATGTACCACATCTTTTTTTTTTTTTTTTTTGTCCTTTAGGGCGGCACCCGTGGCATATGGAAATTCCCAGGCTAGGGATCCAGTTGGATCCAGCTGCTGGCCTACACCACAGCCACAGCAATTCGGGATCTGAGCCACGTCTGCGACCTACACCACAGCTCACGGCAATGCCGGATCCTTAACCCACTGAGTGAGGCCAGGGATCGAACCCGAAACCTCATGGTTCCTAGTCGGATTCGTTTCTGCTATGCCGTGATGGGAACTCCATGTACCACATCTTCTCAATCCATTCATCTGTCAGTGGACATTTAGGTTGTTTCCATGTGTTGGCTATTGTGAATAGTGCTGCTGTGAACATAGGGGTGCGTGTATCTTTTTCAATGAAAGTTTTTTCAGTCCATTGGAATCTTTGGTGACATTATGTTCATCCTGTAGATACTCTAGTTAATTTTGTTAGGCCATTTAATTATGTGCCACCTCTCCCTCAAGGTTTTTAAATTCAGCTTGGGCATCACCTCTTTCAGGAAGCTTTTCTTGGTCATCCCCGAGTTTTTCTTAGTCCAAGTTTTTCTTTTAAAATTTTCTCTATATTTCTCTATATTCTTAACATCCATTATCGGGACAACTTCTTGTACCGTATTGTTCTGTCTGTTTGATTCCCCTCTTGACTTTGAGCTTGTTGAAAGCAGGGGCCCTTTTTTTCTGCATTCCTAGCACCTGGGGACAGTACAGTCCCTGGAATATAATTGTTTTGAGTGGGTGCATGCAGGATAAACCTCGATTGTATTTAAATGTACCAAATCTTGTAATACCTCCTCTGTGTAACCTGTTTTTTGCAACTTCCTGCTCTGATCCAGTTTGAGGAGGTTTAGCTTTCCCTTTTTGTGAAATTTGGTGCTGTTTAAAAACGATTCTGAAAGACATAGTCCAGGGCCTTTCACTTACTGCCTCCCTCCAGATGGGATGAAATTACTTGTTTAGTCAGCGTATTATCGGGGAGCATGTGCTTTGGCAGTCATCTGTCCCACTGTTAAACACAAATACCTTCCCCAGTCTGCGTCCTCTGCCACCTTTCTCCTCTCTTCTCAGCTGTTGCGTGCATTGTCTCCAGCTCCTCACTTTCTCCCTACTTCCTGGTTCTGCTCCTGCTCCTACAATGAAGCCAGTCTTGCTGGGGCACTTCTGCCCTTGTGAGTTGGCTGAATCCAAGAAATGCTTCATCAGTCGCCTCTACTGCGTTTGACCTGGTTGCCCATCCTCCTTGAAACTCTCTTTTTTGTCACTCATAGTCCTTGCTGCTACTTTCCCCAACACCAAGTCTTGCTGGTTTTGTTTTGTTTGTTTGTTTAGTCATCTATTCTCTCACTCAGCAGGTACGAGTCACTTCTCCATAGGCCCAGTCCCTGAGGCTGTGGCAGTGAACGAGACAGACATGGTCCCTGCTCTCATGGAGCTTACAGTCGAGCTGGAGGGTAGCCATTCACTTATTCCACAAATACCTGTTTAGCACTTCCTGTTTTCCAGCTACTATTGTGCCTAGAAACTAAATAGATAATTATGTATATTGTTTAGTTATGTAATTATTTAATCTTATGGGTATTTTGTGCTTTAAAAAATACAGGATGCTGTGAGAACCCACAATAAGGATACCTATTCTAGTTTGGCTCCAGAGGGGGTAGGGATTGGTCAGGGGAGAGGTCCTTGAGGAAGGAACATTTAATGGAAGCTTGAATTAGCCAAGTAAGAAAACCTGGATAGGACCAGGCATTGGCTGGTGGAGAAACAGGGATAGGTAGTTAATTGCGTGTGTTACTTTCAAAGTTATCAACTGTTGTAGCATCTTACTTCTGCTCTTATCATTCACCGTTGTCCTAAGCTCTATGATTGGGACATGTGCAGACTTATTTCAGCATTCACAGTCTTGGTTCTCCTTCTTGGTCAGTGGTCATTTTGAAATCTCTGTCTCACAGCACCAAAGAGATTTTCAGTCTTGTTGTTGTTGTTGTCTTTTTAGGGCCACACCTGCGACATATGGAAGTTCCCAGGCTGGGGGTCAAAACAGAGCTGCAGCTGCCAGCCTATACTACAGCCACAGCAACCTGGGATCTGAGCCGTATCTGTGACCTACACCACAGCTCACAGCAACACCGGATCTTTAACCCAGTGAGCAAGGCCAGGGATCAAACCCCAGTCATCAAGGGTACTAGTTGGGTTCATTACGGCTGAGCCACGATGGGAATCTCTGAGGTTTTCAGTCTTGATGAGAAATCGGGACATATGCATGAGAGGATAATTAATTATGTAGGCAAAGTGACGAGTGAGTGGTAAAGTTAAATATTATTGGAATTCAGGGAAGGGCACTATCACATAGATATGGATTGATAGTGGAGGGCCTTAAAGGTGGTGAGGCTTGCGTGAAAGGAGGAGAGAGACTCAGAAAAGCAGAGAAGAAAGGAATCAAGCCTTTCCAGGAGAGAGAAAGGAGAAGGCAAAGGCAGGCGAGTGGGAATTCACTGTTGCAGTTATAGGGAAGGGGGTACCAACCTGTAGGCCTCCACAGAGCCTGCTGTTGGAGTGGAGACAGAAGATGACCCAGGGAGTTCCCGTCGTGGCAGAGTGGTTAACGAATCCGACTAGGAACCATGAGGTTGCAGGTTGGATCCCTGGCCTCGCCCAGTGGGTTAAGGATCCGGCGTTGCCGTGAGCTGTGGTGTAGGTTGCAGATGTGGCTCGGATCCTGCATTGCTGTGGCTCTGGCGTAGGCCGGTGGCTATAGCTCCGATTCAACCCCCAGCCTGGGAACCTCCATATGCCGCGGGAGCGGCCCAAGAAATAGCTAAAAAGACCAAAAAAAAAAAAAAAAAGACCCAGGAAGGACTTTACGAGGCTAGGGAATCGGGCAGAGAGATGACATGTGTAAAACACTGTTTTAGAATAAATCTGGCAATGATTGGCTTCCTCTGCACTGAGCCTTGAGAATGCCTGGTCAGTAGTTCAGTTCAGCAGATGAACTGTTCACGGAGCACCTCCTGTGTGGCGTGGAGAAGGGAAGGGGATGAAGGAGGGAGCATTTGCCTAAGGAACCTAAAGACAAGTGCAAGTTCATATTGGGGATTGGGCAGATGAAGAAGTCAGCCCCTCCCTTCCCCACCCCCACAGGTTCTAGGGATTTGGCTAACTCTGGTTCACAGGCCAAATCCGTATAGATGTCTATTTCTGTAGAGTGGTTTTTACATTTGAAATCATTTTAAAAATCAAAAGAACACTATTTCCTGATATATGAAATTCAGATTTCATGGTCCATAAATAAATTTTTTTGGAGCACAGCCTTGTTTGTCCATTTCTGTATCGTCTGCAGTTCCTTTCACATACAGCAGTGGAGTTGAGTAGCCGGAGACTGCATGGCCCACAAGCCCTAAAATGTGTACTATTTATTTGGCCCTTCAGAGAAACCTTGTCTGCCCTTGAGTCACACCCATCCTCGCCTCAGAACCAGCTAGAATGTCCTCCCTATCTGAGGCTTTTCCCTACACCCATGCTTGCTTTTAAATATCTCTGTCTTCTTTATGTTCCTCCCAGATCCTCATCTTCTTTCTTCTAGGACTTTCTCCTTCCAAATGTGCTCAAGACCTATCCTACTTTAAACAAGAAAACAACGGTTCATCAGCTCAGAGGTCCACTTGTTCTGCTCTCCCTCTCCAGTCTTTATCCCTGCCTTTCATTTATTCATCTATTCCAGACTTCTGACCCCATCAGTCCATTAAAACTAGTCTTGCTGAGACCCTAGTGAATTCATAGCTGCGGGATCCAGTCGTTTCCCCAGTCCTGTCTTCCTTGTTTTCTCTGACATTAAACATTTTGATTATTCTCTTTTCTTTGAGACCGTTTTTCTTTTGGCTTTTGTGATACCCGTCTCCTTTGCTTCTCTTCCTAATTCCCTAGCCCTGTCTCCTACTCACCCATCAACAGCTTGTCTTCTTCTACCAGTTACTTACTTAAACATTGGCGACATTCGGAAGCCTCTCCTTTGTCCTTTTAGCCAAAATTTTATTGAGCATCTACTATATTGAAATACTTTACACAGATTATTCCTAATCCTTGTGACAACCCTAAAAAGATCGATTTTGTTTCCTCCGTGTTATAAATAGGAAATTGAGACTTGGCTTAAGTGATTTTTCCCAAACTTACACAGAAAGCTCAAACCAGCCTTCTGTAGTGTACAGGAAAGCCACCTATGCCAGAGACTCCTGCCATAGACTTTGTTTTTAGCTTCTAGTTGTATGACTGTCTGTCTACCAGACATTTCCACCCAGAAGTCCAGGGAGCACCTCAAATCCAACTCATCATCTCTCCCTCACCCCTGTTCAGTGCAGAATTGGTTTGTGACCAGTCAATGTAGTCATCCAGGCCATAACCTTGGGAGTTGATCTTGACTTTGCCTAACCCCCACCCATGCCCTACCTCAGTACCTGGTTGTAATTAAGCCAGTCATTCCTCCCCTTTTAATTTCTCTGGAATTCATTCTGGTAATGTCCACTATCACTTCCCTGGTTCAGATTCTTTTCATGTCTGTCATGGACTGTTTTCCCTCTTCCCTTAATCTCCATCCCCTTTTCTTTTCTCTTACCCTTTCAGTCTATCTTCCATAGGCTTCCAGAATGATCTTTTTGAAATCCGTGATCTGATTGCCTTGCCATCTCGGTTAAAACCTATTTATGGCTCCCCAGTGTCCTGTTCCTTTACTGCATTGCTTAGCTAAGGGGGCTTCAACTCATTTTTCTAGATTCTTCTTCCAGTCTCTTGCGTACTCAAGCGTGTCTGTGGTACTCTGTACCAGTGTACTCAGTCACCTCTCTGTGAATGCCCGTCTCGTTCAGTTTGAGGAGCACTTTTTCAGTTTATCCCTAGAAAATAGACAAACAGGCAAAGGCCCCCAGTTCAGAGAGAGAACCTCAGCCTCTGAACCTTCTCTGAGTCTGGACTTTCTGAAAAGGGTTAGGTTTCCCTTCTTTGTGCTTCCCAAGCACTGTGCCTGTGTAGCTGTTGTTGGGCTCAGCCCTGTGTATAATTTGTGCACATCTGCCTCCTTAGAACGTGCTCTGGAGTTCCCATCATGGTTCAGTGGTAATGAACCCAACTAATATCCATGAGGATGCGGGTTTGATCCCTGGCCTCGTTCAGTGGGTTAGGATCTGGTGTTGCCATGAGCTGTGGTGTAGGTCGCAGACATGGCTCAGATCCCAAGTTGCTGTGGCTGTGGTGTGGGCTGGCAGCTGTAGCTCTAATTCAACCCCTAGCCTGGGAACTTCCATATGCCATGGGTGCGGCCCTAGAAAGACAAACAAACAAACACAACCCTGGTGCTCCTTAACAGCAGAGCTTTTGGTCTTGTTTGATTTTTTTTTCTCTGTGGTATCTTGCTTGTTGCCTGGGACATAGTAGTTCATTAACTGTTGAATGAATAGCAGTAGCATGATGAGAGATACGGACTGAGGCTTGGGAGAAAGGTGAGGCTCAAAGGATGAAGATGTTTGCTAAAGCTATAGAATAGGCAGTACCGGAACCCTGGTATGTAGAGCCTCAGATAAAGGATAGTTTTTTCACAGATCTTTTATCTCATTTTGTTCTGCTCAGAAGCACGGTGAGACAGTGGGGGCAGGCATGCAGATTCACCTTTTAGAAATAACCTGAAGTTAAGTGCCAGAATTCAGTCTTCTCTCCAGCCAAGTCTGTGCTGTTTCCAGTGGAGAGATGGGGAAGGTTTAGGAGATGAGAGAGAGGTTTGGGGCTAAAGCTACATTTAGAGGTCAAAGAAAAGGAGTGGCTCAGGGCAGAATGTAAAGCGAGCCCCAAGGAATTACTGTGCAGTGAAGGACAAGTTTTCAGAAGGGGAAGGGCCCAAGGGCCCATGAAATAATGGGGAAGGAGGAAAGAGTTTGACCACCAGGAAGTTCAAGAGGATGATTTTGTCCAGTGAAGCCACCTTGCCAAGTGGTTCCACCTGTGCATAGCACGCTTGCCAGAAGTGAGGTAGTAAAAGGAAACCAAGAGGCTGGCAGTGTGAGAAGTGTCGTATTACCAAAAATTCCAAGAAATTTATGGTACATTTGTTTCCATTTTGTAGACCTGAAAATATGTGGTATAAACTATGCCAGTATATAACCAAGCTAGTATACCTAAAACTGAGTATATAAATGTCAGGATGTTTTAGACTCATAACATTGGTCAATTCCAATCAAGAAATAGTGCCAGAGGGCAGGATGTTGGATCATGTGTTAAAAGTCAAATTGTATTTGAATGTAGGTAACTGTAATAATATATACCCACCTTTAGAGCCCAGATTTTTACTAGAATCTGAAAGCCTATTCTTTTTTTTTTTTTTTTTAAGGGCCACACCCATGGCATATGAAAGTTCCCAGTCTAGGGGTCCAATTAGAGCTATCACTACCAGCCTATACCATAGCTGCAGCAATGCCAGATCCGAGTCACAGCTCATGGCAACACCGGATCCTTGACCCACTGAGTGGGGCCAGGGATTGAACCTGTGTCCCCATGGATACTAGTTGGGTTTGTTACTGCTAAGCCATGACAGAACTCCTGAAAAGCCTATTCTTATACTTATCTGGAGTATTTACCTACTTAATAAGCTTATGTCCTCCCTGTTGCCCTCATTATTTGTTTTCCAGATATAATTTGATCAACAGGAAGATTTCCCCACTTTTGTTGGAGGTTGTTTTCTCTTTTTTTCTTTTTTTTTGGCTGAGCCCAAGGCATGCAGAAGTTCCCGGGCCAGGGATCGAACCTACACCATAGCAGCAACCTGAGCCATAGTAGTGTCAATGCCAGATCCTTAACTGCTAGGACACCAGAGGATTCTTGGAGGTCATTTTCTGTGTTTATTTTTATTTATTTATTTATTTATTTTTTGGTCTTTTTGCAATTTCTTGGGCCACTCCTGTGGCATATGGAGGTTCCTAGGCTAGGGGTCAAATCGGAGCTGTAGCCACCGGCCTACGCCAGAGCCACAGCAACGCTGGATCCGAGCCGCATCTGCAACCTACACCACAGCTCACAGCAACGCCGGATCGTTAACCCACTGAGCAAGGGCAGGGACCGAACCCGCAACCTCATGGTTCCTAGTTGGATTCGTTAACCACTGCGCCACGATGGGAACTCCATTTTCTGTGTTTATGATAGAAATCTGTTTGTCTCATCCGCAGCTGCTAAGAGCCAAGCTCTGGGGGGAGTTAGGGCCTGGGCAGCCCTTTTGTCCTACTGATAAGGTGTCCTCTGTCTGCCAGGTAAAGCGGTACCAGTGCACCTTTGAGGGCTGTCCCCGCACCTACAGCACAGCAGGCAACCTGCGCACCCACCAGAAGACTCACCGGGGAGAGTACACCTTTGTCTGTAATCAGGAGGGCTGCGGCAAGGCCTTCCTCACCTCCTACAGCCTCAGGATCCACGTGCGAGTGCACACGAAGGAGAAGCCATTTGAGTGTGACGTGCAGGGCTGTGAGAAGGCGTTCAACACGCTGTACAGGTCGGGGGCCCCCCACCACCACCACCAGCCCCCAACCCTCTCTCTGTCCTCACTGCAGAGGGTGCTTCCTGCACTTTAGAGAGGACAGCCATTCTCACCTGTTGACAGTTCATTAGAGGAACTTGTTACTTAAAGACCAGCATATATTGAGTTGGTTAAAAAAATTAGAGCACATTTGGGTCTGGGTTTGTATCTCCTGGAATGACACTCTGGCCTGAGGATTTCACTATTTGGTATGGAATAGTATCTCCTGTTGGTTCAGGATCTTGACACCAAGATTTCTTTCATCTCCTTTCCTGCCTCCCCTTGAGGATTAACTTTTTTCTGCCCTCAGGAAATGGAGAGTGGTCCCTTCTTAGCCATTTCTCTTTTCTACCATTTGTATCGGGAAACTTATATTAGTTTTCACCCTTGGCTGTAAAACAGCAAACATAATAATAGCTCACACTTAAAAAGCACTCACTGCGTCCTAGGCAGTGTTCTGAGTGTTGATCCTCACAGCAGCTGTGAAGGAAACAGAAGAACAGAGGGGTTTTGCAACTGACTCAAGGTCCCCCTTGCAGGTGGAGGTGAGACCAGAGTTTGAGTCCCAGGCAGCCTGGCTCCAGAGTCCCATTCACACCATGGTGCTGTTTACTTCTCTGAAATTTCTCTCTGAGCACAAAATTTCGGATACTCACATATTATGGCCATAGAATTCTCATGCACTTGATCCTGAAGCACATTAGGCTGGCGAGGGAAGGCTGTGTAGCACATTGTGACAATGGGGATTTCTTGGGGATGTCTTCCAGGCTGAAAGCACACCAGAGGCTTCACACAGGGAAGACGTTTAACTGTGAATCTGAAGGCTGCAGCAAGTACTTCACGACACTCAGTGATCTGAGGAAGCACATTCGAACCCATACAGGAGAAAAGCCATTTCGGTGAGTCTTTTTTGTCACTGACCAGGTTTCAGCTGGGTGTCTCGATGTGCTCTCAGATTTTTCAAAATGGAAAGAAAATTCCCTTGGCTACTTCTCTGGCGGTGTCTGCTCTCGCCAGAATGGCGGGAATGGCTGCTGCCGATGAGGGCTGTGGAGTCCAGGAGCATCCCTGCTCTGGATGATGGTCTCTCTGCCTCGTTTTTTCCCTTTATTTTCAAGAAGTGTTTGTTGAAACTCACTTGATGTGCTAGGGACTTTTATCAGTGCTAGAGTACTACTGAAACACAGGCCCCCCCTCTTGAGAACCATAGTCGGGTGGAAAAGAACCACAATTAACCAGACGGTATCTGACACTGATATGCCAAAAGGACTCTGAGCATGGGGAAGGATACCTAGCTAAGAAGAGGTGAGGCAGGAAGGTGATAGGCGATGACGGATGCAAGTTTTTTATGTTATTACTTGTTCATGTCTGCCTTGTGACATCTCATGTGTAGCTACAAAGGAGCATCTTTTTTTTCCTTCCTTCCTTCCTTCCTTCCTTCCTTCCTTCCTTCCTTTCTTTCTCTCTTTCTCTCTTTCTTTTTTTTTGCTTTTTAGGGCCACGCCTGCAGTGTATGGCAGTTCCCAGGCTAGGGGTTGAATTAGAGCTGTAGCTGCTGGCCTACAGCCACAGCAACTCAGGATCCAAGCTGCGTCTGCAACCCACACCACAGCTCACGGCAACACCAGATCCTTAACCCACTGAGTGAGGCCAGGGATCGAACCTGTGTCCTCATGGATGCTAGTTGGATTCATGGCCACTGTGCCACAATAGGAACTTACTATTTATAAAGATTTAAATTTTTATGTATACGGACACACATGTATATTTAATTCATACATGTACAAATATAAGCTTGAAGGAAGGAGTTGTATTATCTCCTCAGTTCATAGCGTATAGCGTGGTCCGGGCATTCAGTAGGCATTGAAAAATAATTTGTTTTATTTTTATTTTTTGTCTTTTTTTTGCCATTTCTTGGGCTGCTCCTGCAGCATATGGAGGTTCCCAGGCTAGGGGTCGGATCGGAGCTGTAGCCGCTGGCCTACGCCAGAGCCACCCCGAGCCGTGTCTGCGACCTACACCACAGCTCATGGCAACGCCAGATCCTTAACCCACTGAGCAAGGCCAGGGACTGAACCTGCAACCTCATGGTTCCTAGTTGGATTCGTTAACCACTGAGCCACAACAGGAACTCCTGAAAAATAATTTGGAGACAATTACATGATGTATTTAACAAGATGATCAGTTCGTAAAAATTTCCCCCTAAATATAATATAGATATATTACTGAAAATTGCCCATAGTCAGTGTCTTTGAATTCTAGCAGGAGAGATTGCAGTTATGGTCATGACATTAGACATACTCCCTTTCTGTGCTCAAATCACTCACCTCCTCACTAGGATACCGAGAAATTGAAAAGTCTTCAGGGACAGTCAACTCTTAAACAGTAATTAAATGGAATTGTGTTTTTGTATTTTTTTTTCTTTTTCTAGGGCCGCTTCCCGTGGCATATGGAGGTTCCCAGGCTAGAGGTCAAATCAGAGCTGTAGCCGCTGGCCTATGCCAGAGCCACAGCAACGCGTGATCCGAGCTGCATCTGCGACCTACACCACAGCTCGTGGCCGGATCCTTAACCCACTGAGGAAGGCCAGGGATTGAACCCGAAACCTCATGGTTCCTAGTCGGATTCGTTAACTACTGCGCCATGACGGGAACTCCTGGAATTGTGTTTTTAAAATTACAGATGCCTTCCTGAGTCCTGGCAACTCTAAAAGCAAGGGTATTTAGATTCTAGTTGGTCACTCTCCAGGTGCTGTGCAGCTTGGGTTACTTTTTTTCCCCAAAGGGCTGTTAAGGGGACTCATTTCTATTCAATCACATGCATTTTTGTGATGATTAAAGCTGCCTAATTTACTTGAATGTTAAATAGAGCTTTGAACACTGATTATATGTAATTAAAAAGTAAAATGCAAAAAGAAAAAAAAGTAAAATGGTTTAGAGAAGCTTTCTGTTTAAGTAAAATGTTTTGGCTTATAAGAAAATGCATTCATTTCATATAAATAGTTATTGAATGCCTGCTATGTGCAAGAACTACAGCACATAAAGAACTATGTGGACCCTGCCCTCAAAGACTTTACAATCTAGGAGAAGCGATAACAAATGTATACACATGGAGATAAAACAAGATTGGAAATGACAAGTGCCATAAAAGGAGCATGTAGATAAATGCCTTAGGAGCTCGAAGGAGGGAAAAGATTACCTCTAGTTTTGGTTATCAAGAAAGTAAAAGAGAGGCATTCCCGTTGTGGCGAAGTGGAAACAAATCCAATTAGTATCCTTGAGGATGCAGGTTCAATCCCTAGACTTGGGAATCCAGACTTGCCATGAGCTGTGGTGTAGGTCACAGACATGGCTCAGATCTGGCATTGCTGTGGCTGTGGCTGTGGGTGGCAGCTGTAGCTCCAATTAGACCCCTAGCCTGGGAACTTCCATGTGCCGTGAGTTTGGCCCTAAAAAGCACACACAAAAGAAGAAAAAGAAAAGAGAAAAACTCTCCATGCTGCAAATTATAGATAATTACATTTACAGCCCGTATGTTCAGACTGATTTGTTCTGGTCCTGTGTTTTCAGGCGACATGCCTATATGAGAGCCTCTGCACCCACTACCAGTATTCCTCATATTCCATTTACAGTAGATTTCCATATGTATTCTCATTGTTGATAGAATTCTGTTGTGTAATTCATCAAAAGGCTTTTTTTTTTCCGTTTTTTTTTAGCCACACCCATGTGGAAGTTCCCAGGCCAGGGATGAACCATGCTGCAGCAGCAACGCAGGCCTCAGCAATGACAGTGCCAGGTCTTTACCCCACTGAGCCACAGAAATGCTCTTTTTTTTTTTTTTTCCCTTCAAAAGGCTTTTATTATTAGGGCTCTCAACATCTGCCTTCCCTGTAGAACAAGAAATACTTTTCCTGGGCCTTCTATTCTCTCTGATCCTAGATTCATCACCTTACTTTTCCAGGGCCGTGTCGTCATCCCCATCTGTTAAGCCAGTTTCATCAACCTAACCTTAGTGTTCTGAACAGTCTTTTTAATTTAAGTTTAACAAGAGATTTTAAAGATAGAGGTCTATTGGCTAATAACCACTGTCTTCTTTGCTTAAACAACTCACTTAGGTGTGATCACGATGGCTGTGGAAAAGCATTTGCAGCAAGCCACCACCTGAAAACTCATGTCCGTACGCATACTGGTGAGTTTAGACTAATTTTTATCTTGTAATCTTCATTGAGCCACTAAAGAATTGGTGTTTCCATTGAGACCTATAGAACTTTGTGCAGAGAGCAAGCCTCATCAGTTTAGCCTTCACCTGTAAGGTTTTCTTTTTTTCTTTTTTTTGTCTTTTTGCTATTTCTAGGGCTGCTCTCGCGGCATATGGAGGTTCCCAGGCTAGGGGTCGAATCAGAACTGTAGCCACCGGCCTACGCCAGAGCCACAGCAACGCAGGATCCGAGCTGAGTCTGCAACCTACACCACAGTTCACACAACGCCGGATCCTTAACCCACTGAGCGAGGCCAAGGATCGAACCCGCAACCTCATGGTTCCTAGTCGCATTCGTTAACCACTGAGCCACGATGGGAACTCCCCTGTAATGTTTTCTTTCAGAGGTAAAAAGAATCTAAAGGTTGGGCTCAGGAGTCCAATCTTAAGAAAGAAAACCAATGCAGAGATACTCAAAAAAGAATCTGAGGGAAAAGAAGTAATCTCTTTAAACGTCCCAGGAGCAGGCCATTCTCAGTGCTTTGCTCTTCATCAAATTGTAGGACTGAGATGGTTAACATGTAATTTATCCACCTTATTATTGAACACTCATGAGAATGTATACTTCCCTCTCTTGGGGGAAAGTAGATGTATTAATCCAGTGAAATGATTTCATGGTAAAATTAACACTGCTTGTCTTTCTTGCAGGTGAAAGACCTTTTTTCTGCCCCAGTAATGGCTGTGAGAAAACATTCAGCACCCAGTACAGTCTCAAAAGTCACATGAAAGGTCACGATAACAAAGGACACTCATACAGCGCGCTTCTGAATCACAATGGATCAGAGGTGTGCGGTGTTTTGTCTCTCGTTTTGCTCTGGGCACAACAAAACAGCAATGGTTGGTTGTATATCAGAATGAAAGGTGAAAATGCCTTCTCTCGAAATCTGTTAGTGAAAGGAAAGAAATCAGTGTCTAGAGCTATGTCTTTGTGATGGGGTGGCGGAAGCCAGAAATTTCACCAGGCTGCCTGTGCTTCAGCCTCTGATTCGTCTCTGCCTCCCTTCCATCAGGTATGGTGGAGGAGATGTCTTAAAATCAGAGGTCCCAGAATGGTTTCCAAAGGGTCAGCCAGGTGGTCTCAAATGGTGTTACTTTCCCATTCGTGTCTATAAGATGGTAGGTCTAAATCTGAGTTTGAGACACGAATTAAGTGATTTTGCATCACACATCCTTTAATCCATCATTGGAGAACCAGACAGAGTTGGGGGGAGTGGGGTCCCTTGCCCTTTTGAATTATCTGCAGTCCAAAGGTTTGAGAGCCCTGCCTTAAGGCCCTGAACCACAGAGCAAGCCTCTGCAGAGTTATAGGCAGTTTTGTCTGTTCTTTTTTTTTGTTTTTTAGGGCCACATACATGGGATATGGAGGTTCCAAGACTAGGGGTCGAATTGGAGCTACAGCTGCGGGCCTACTCCACAACCATAGCCACAGACACAGCCACGCCAGATCCGAGCCGCATCTGCAACTTACACACAGCTCACGGCAACACTGGCAAGGCCAGGGATCAAACCCACAACCTCATTGTTCCTAGTCAGAGTCATTTCCACTGCGCCGCATTGGGAACTTCTGTCTGTTCTTCTTTAATTACCAAGCCCTTCTGCCATATTCCCCTTTCCTCCACAGCTTCTTTCCGGAGAGATTCTGGGATAAGTATACTGTTATTACTTCTGATATGGTATCAGGCACTTACCTTATGTCTTTTAAACCTGGAAGGTAGAATTGTTATTACTTTACTGTTTCATAGATAAAGGAACTGAAGCGTGTTAACCCCCCCACACACACCACCCTTTTGAATAACGAGATTCTAAAAGTATACAGTTTTGGCGTTTTGTTTTTTTGGGTTTTTTTTTTTTTTGGTCTTTTTTAGGGCCGCACCCAGGGCATATGGAGGATCCCAGGCTAGGGGTCAAATTGGAGTTATAGCCGCCAGCTTACACCACAGCCACAGCAACATCAGATCTGAGCTGCGTCTGCAACCTACACCACAGCTCATGGCAACGCTAATGGTTAACCCACTGAGCAAGGCTGGGGGTTGAACCCGCATTCTCAGGGATACTAGTCGGGTTTGTTAACCACTGAGCCATGATGAGAACATAGTTTATAATTCTGTGGTTTCTAATTTTTAAACAGCAAAGTGATCCCTTTAAAAGGACTCTCCCACTGTGTTTTTATTAGTAATAATAACTAATATTTACTGCATGTTTACTATGTGCCAAATACTGTACTAAGTGCTTTTCTATGAATTATCTCACAAGAGGTCAGTCCTGTTATTATTCCCATATTACTAATGAAGAAACTTGAGGCAAGGAGAAATTAAATAACTCGCCTAAGTATCCTAAACTTGTAATTAAATGTTTACTATGTGCCAAATACTGTACTAAGTGCTTTTCTATGAATTATCTCGCTCACAAGGGGTCAGTCCTGTTATTATTCCCATATTACTAATGAAGAGACTTGAGGCAAGGAGAAATTAAATAACTTGCCTAAGTATCCTAAACTTGTAATTAGTCTCCTTTAGGCAGGCACTCTCATTCCAGAGCCTGGCTCCCGACCCCTGTACTGTAAGAGGCAAAGCAGCACTGGTTGTGAAGAGTATGAGTTCACACTCTTTAAGTTCACCTCCAAGCGCCTTCATTGCTCATAAGACCTTAGGTAAATGGCTTCTTTGTGCCTCTGTCTCTTCATCTGTAACATCAGATAAAAATATTAAGATTTGAGAGTTTTTGTTAAGCTGCGTTTATGAAGTCATGATCAGTTTTCTTGTTTTTATAACAATACAAGGGCAGTTTCTTGCCCACAGCCTCTGCACACTGGAGTGCAACAGTGCACGGTGCCCAGACCTCACCTTCTCTGGATTGGTGTTCACTCCCAGGGGAGGGGTTCTCCTCTAATCTCAGGCTTTCAGTGCCGTCAGGATTGCTTTTGAGTCCTGAATTGATATTTCTAGCCTGAATTTCTTCCTGAACTTGAGACTTGTGTGTTCGGCTCTCCAATTGACATCCGCACCCAGCTGTCATCTACTTTTCCCAATCTTGACATGCTCCTCTCCCAGTCTTCCCCGTGTCAGTAGGTGGCACCTCTGTTTTTCTTCTCTTTCTTTCTTTTTTTTTTGTGCCAATTGTAGGAACCACCTAGACCCTAGAGCACTTATTAAGACCTTAGGCATTTCTATTTTTCTAGTGGCACAAAATCTTGGAGACGTTCTTGAGTCCTCTTTTTGTTCCTCATACCCCACACCCACCAGCAAAGTCTACCAGCTCTACTTTGAGAATGTATCCATTTTTTAAATTATTCATTTATTTACTTGTCTTTTGTCTTTTGAGGGCCGCACCCGAGACACATGGAGGTTCCTAGGCTAGGGGTCTAATCCATGCTGTTGCTGCTGGCCTACACCACAGCCACAGCAATGCCAGATCCCAGCTGCATCTGCGACCCACACCACAGCTCAAGGCAATGCCAGATCTTTAACCCACTGAGCGAGGCCAGGGATCAAACCCGCAACCTCATAGTTCCTAGTCGGATTCAGTTCTGCTGCGCCAAGACGGGAACTCCGAGAATGTTTCTAGAATCTGATGTGATTACTTCATTCAAGCCACTGTCATTTTTTGCCTGGATTATTGCAGTAACCTGCTAAAAGTTTTTCTTAGCACTTTTCCTGCTCTTCTCCCCATTCCTACTCCACCCTGATCTTTCTAAACCAAAAGGCAAATCATGAGCAGTCTGTCCTGTGCTCATAACCTTTCAGTAGCTTCTTGTAGCACTTAGAGTATCGTTACAGGGTCCAGAAGGCCCTGACACTCTGGCCCGGTTACTGCTCTGACCTCATTTACATTACTTTCTCTACTTTTTTTTTTTTCTTCCCTTTTTTGGCTGCCCCGCTTATATGGAGTTCCCGGGCCAGGGATTAGAACCCAGCCACAGTTGCAACCTAAGCCGCAGCTGCACCTGCAGCAACACCAGATCCTTAACCCACTGTGCCAGGCTGGAATTGAACCCGAGTCCCAGTGCTCCCAAAGCTCTGCCGATCCCATTTTGCCATAGCAGGAACTCCGTACTTCCTCTCACTGTAGCCATGCCGCCCACCTTGTGGTTCCTTGAATAAGGGAAGCCCACTTTGGCCTCTGGGCCTTTGTACTTGCTTGTAGCCTTTGCTCAGAACACCCCTCACATATGTGCAAGGCCCATGCCCTCTTTCCTTCAGTGTCTGCTCGGATGCCTCCTTATCTAAGAGGCCTTCCCTAATCTAATAAAAGGGCCGTCTTCCCCTGGCATTCCCTACTCCCCTCACCCTCTGTAGCCCTTATCATCATCTTGTATATTTAGTTTTTTGGTGCCTCCCCTGCCCTCCCAACACTAGAATTTAAGCTCTCTGGTGGCAGGGGCTTTGTTTTGCCTATTATTGTATCCCTGGGCCTGAGACAGTGGCTGATACTTAGTAGATGCTCAGTGAGTATGTGTTGAGTGTGTGCATGGCTGGGAACTTCTGATCCATGAGGGAAAGCTGGGCCCCACATAAACCAGGTGAATTGCACTGGCATTCCGGGAATCCAAGTTCCGAGTTAGCCCAGGCAGTCGTGTGTGAATAGTAGCTGCTCTGTCCTACTCTGAGTAAGGATCCTGAGATGCCCGTGGGGACACAATGATGTAATGGAAGGAAGATGCACGTGCCATCCAAGCACTGGGTTTTGTGATAGGCGCATTAGCAGTGTGATTTCGGACAGGTCACTGTGAGTCTGATCATTCATTTTCTCAGGTTTAAAGTGGGAATGTTGGAGTTCCCGTTGTGGCTCAGCGGAAACAAATCTGACTAGTATCCGTGAGGATGCAGGTTCAGTCCCTGTCTTCTCTCAGTGGGTTAAGGAGCCAGCATTACTGTGAGCTATGGTGTAGGTCACAAAAGAGGCTTGGATCCCTCGTTGCTGTGGCTGTGGTGTAGGCCAGCAGCTACAGCTCTGATTTGACCCATAGCCTGGGGGCTTTCATGGGCCACGGGTGCAGCCCTAAAATGCAAAATCAATCAATCAATAAATAAAATGGGAGTGTAAAAATAAAGAGGTTTATATTAAGAACAGTAAATGAGGTATGTGCAATTGTTTTATCAGTAAGACCAATTATACAAATATTGTTGATTTCCTATTATTATAGCTTTTGTTATTCTGGAGCCTGAGTCGTGAGGTAATTCTTAAACTCTATTAACCATCTTTAAGAAATAGAAGAGATTCTTGGAGTTCCCGTTGTGACTCAGTCTGTTAACGAATCCGACTAGGAGCCATGAGGTTGTGGGTTCCATCCCTGGCCTTGCTCAGTGGGTTAAGGATCTGGCATTGCCGTGAGCTGTGGTGTAGGTTGCAGACACGGCTCGGATCCCGAGTTGCTGTGGCTCTGGCATAGGCTGGTGGCTACGGCTCTGATTAGACCCCTAGCCTGGGAACCTCCATGTGCCGTGGGAGTGGCCCTAAAAAAAAAAAGAATGAAATATAAGAGATTCTTCTTAAGAATATCAGGATTGTAAAAATTGAAATAATTCCCATGGCCCTTGCTTTGAATGGTTTTTACCTCTCTGCATAAGACATCTAGACATTTGAGACCTTGGGGACACTGTAGTCAAGTGTTTTATTACATGAAAAGCTACTCTAATAATCCTGCTTTTTTGGTTACTCAATTAGAATTTGTTTTCTTTTACAGGATACAAATCATTCACTTTGTCTGAGGAATTTAAGCCTTCTGTCTACAGATTCTGAATTTCAAGAAAATTCCAATACAGTAAGTGTGCCTGTCACGGGTGCCGTTAAAATAAGTGCAAGAACTGAGACCTCCCTTTGGTGGGAAAGTCGAGGGAGGCCGGTCCTTGAAGTCTTTCAGATTCAGTTGTGTTCAGTTGCTAACCATTTAGTGGTTTTTTTGGTTTTGGTTTTGTTTCCTGATAATTGCTCTCCTAGGAGACATTGCTCTTTCTGACGCCTAGCGCCTTTTGACCCAGATCATTTGCTGGATAACCTCTTGCCCCAGAAAATGTCTTTCTTTATTCATTTAGCAAATATTTATTTAATGCCACCACCATCAGGCAGAGCGCTGGTGCTGAGCTTGTAGTGGTGAAAAGGTAGTGTGGTCTGTCCTTGAGGAGCTTAAAATGAGTCCACTAATTTTAGTCCACTAAGGAGGAGCCAGGATTCTGGTTTCCAGACTTTTCTAAAGCCCTGCCAGTCTGACCCGAGGTGCTCGTCTCCTCTCTTGGAGCTCCACCACCCTGGGGTTCTGACGGGGACCTCCTCTTCATGCCCTCTCCTGGGGGACAACCCCAGTGTCTTTTGGTTTCCTGTGTTTGGAATTTCCCTGCCATTCCCATGGCTCCATGATGTGTTTTATAAGCCATGGCATTAGTCCTGAGCTTCTGCTCCTTCAAAAGGGTCTGTGAGCTTTACTGTGTCACTGGTTGTTAAGTATGCATTTTTTTTCTTGTTTTTCTCTTCTAAATAAATACTGCTACGTTAGATTTTCAGTGGGTATATGCATAATAGGTAAGGAAGAATCAGTGTATTTGAACAGAGAATGAATGACTCAGGAATGCTGTGAAAAAGTGTTTCTCAGAGTGTGAACAGTGGCGTCATCGGCAGCTTTTCTACAATGTAGGTCTTGGGCCTCACCCAAGCTCTCTGAGTCAGTATCCTCTGGGAGGGGCACCTGACACTGCATTTTTTTTTTTTTTTTTTTGGCTGCGCCTGTGGCATGTGGAAGTTCCCAGGCCAGAGACTGAATCTAGACTGCTGCAGTGACAACCCTGGATCCTTAACCTGATGCACCCCAAGAGAACCCTAACACTGTATTTTTTTTTTTTTTTGTCTTTTTGCCATTTCTTGGGCCGCTCCTGTGGCATATGGAGGTTCCCAGGCTAGGGGTCAAATCGGAGCTGTAGCCACCGGCCTACACCAGAGCCACAGCAACACCAGATCCGAGCCAATCCACAGCTCACGGCAACACCGGATCCTTAACCCATTGAGCAAGGCCAGGTACCGAACCCAAAACCTCATGGTTCCTAGTCAGATTCGTTAACCACTGAGCCACGACGGGAACTCCACTAACACTGTATTTTTATATTAGCACACCAAGGCCTGAGTTCTCCTGGTAGTGATAGAATTGCCCTTATCAAACCTGTCATCCTGCAGAAAACAAGTGTATATGCTGGGCAAAATATAAAAACAACTACCTGAAAGCACCAGAGAGCGACCCAAACAGGTAGAGGTAACACTTGGAAAAAGGGGCCACTGGAAAATGCCAAAGGTACTGGATGGGTTCTTAGGCTCTGTGACTTATCTGTCTCAGCCCCCAGTTGATACCAAACAGCATAGCTGAGACTCAGGAAAAACTCAGTCTTTACTAACTTGACTCACCAAAGGACAGAGTTCAAGGCTGACACAGCACCTGGAAAGTCAGGGGAAGGCCTGGAAAGGAGCGAGCCACAAAGGGAGAACCCCAAGTTTTGTGAATAAGTTCTGTCCAAATCTCTGGTTGATCCCTGAACTGTGATTGTGTGGGGCAGACCCTAAGCAGGCCAGCTGAGGCTAAAGGGCTGGACAAAGATCACAGCTGCCAGTCACTGCAGGGAAGACAGAACTTGGAGCTGGAGCACAGCCAGGTCACTAGAATGTTATGTTAAGACAACCAAATACTTTTTCAAAAAGTGTAACAGAATCCTGAGTCTCTAGGACATATCATTTGCAATGTCCAGGGTTATCCAGAATTAGTAAAAATAAGAAGACAAACGGAGTTCCCTGCTGGCTCAGCAGGTTAAGGATCTGGTGTTGTCAGTGCTGTGGCTCAGGTCACTGCTGTGGCACAGGTTTGATCCCTGGCCCAGGAAGTTGCACATGTCATGGGCATGCCCCCTGCCACCAAAAAAAAAAAAAAAGACACAGGAAAACAATACCTCTGCTTTGGAAAAAAGGTAATCTATAATCTATGGAGACCATCCCCAAACTGAGCCAGATATTAGAGTTAGCAGACAAGGATTTTTAAGTAACTCTTAAATGCTTAAGCACATAAGGAATATGCTTGTAATGATTAAATAAATAGGAAATCTCAGCAGAGCAATAGAAACCATAAAAAATGTACCAAATAGAAATTCTGGAACTGAAAATATATTGAAATTTTAAATTCACCTGATGGACTTAACAGCAGATTGGAAATGACAAGAAAAGATCAGTTGATGTATTGTATACATCAATAGAAATTAACCAGTCTGAAGAAGAAAGAAATGCAGTAAAGAAGCTCATGTGATTGTTTTGCATAGTCACATTTCATACCTAACTTGCACTAAAAGAAATTTCTATAGGAGTTCCCTGGTGGCCTAGCGGTTAGGAATTCGGCATACTCATTGCTGTAGCTCAGGTCTACTCCTGACTTTGGGAACTTCTGCATGCCACTTGTGCAGCCAAAAAATTCTTTTTAATTAAAAAAAAACAAACAGGAGTTCCCATCATGGTGCAGTGGAAATGAATATGACTAGAAATCATCAGGTTTTGGGTTCGATTCCTGGCCTTGATCAGTAGGTTAAGGATCCGGTGTTGCCATGAGCTATGGTGTAGGTTGCAGACACGGCTCAGATCCAGTGTTGCTATGGCTGTGATGTAGGCCAGCAGCTGTAGCTTTGATTAGACCCCTCACCTGGGTAACCTCCATATGCCGAAGGTGTGGCCCTAAAAAGCAAAAAAAAAAAAAAAAAACCCTCAAAAATATACATTTTATATATACATATATAATGTATATTTCTTACTTTGTGTCAGATGAAAAGTTTGAAGGCTTTGTCTTGGCCTTTGATTCTTAACTCCCTCTGGACTGGAAGCTGGAGGCCTCACATAGATTTCTGCCTGCAGCTTCTGTCACACTAGCCCTCAGCTTCCCTGGACTTCCCCTCTCATTCTGCCACTTGTGGAATCATGCTAGAATGATTGGCCCCCTTAGCTCAAGTTGGCAGTTCCAGCTAAGGCCCTCCAAATTGGTGGATGGCTCCCCTCACTGTGCTTCCGCCTGGCCCAGAGTGATCCTTCTCCCTCCCAGGAGCAAAGTTGTTGCAGAATGCCCTTAAAGCACAAGTTGGCACCAGGTCAAAGTCTAGCCTGAAGGTAGGTTTTGTGCGATCTCTATGATGCTTTTTGGGGAGTTCCCATTGTGGTAATGAGCCCAACTAGCATCCATGAGGACGCAGGTGCGATCCTTGGCTCCACTCAGTGGACTAAGGATCCTGCGCTGCCCTGAGCTGCGATGTAGGTTGCACACATGGCTTGGGTCCCAAGTTGCTGTGGCTGTGGCATGGGCTGGTGGCTATAGCTCTGATTCGACCCCTAGCCTGGGTCTTCCACATGCCACAGGTGCAGCCCTAAAAACACTAAATAAATAAATAATTTTCAGTTACTTGCTTTTAATTATAAGTCAGTAGATTTGACATCAAAATCCGTATTTCAGACCTTTCTTGAGCTCTGGTAACCCCCAGTGTGTATGGCCCAGTGGCTGCTGTCAGCTGAAGCCTGTAGACGAAGGTGCAGGCTCTCCCATCTGCCACAGCCTCTCCTGCCAGGGCTTCACTTATTTCTGTTACTCCCTGGGTTCTTGGAGGTGGTGGCCTTTGTCACTCTTGCCCTGCAAAATGAGACATGGAAGGGGACTGCAGAGAAGAGAATGGCTGTTTTTCCCCTTAGCAAAAGAGAAGCCTGGAGGTGGTCATTTTATTTACTGCCTATCAGGAGTCAAGCCTTCTGAGGACTAGGTGTTTTTTTGTTTTGTTTTTGTTTTTGTTTGTCTTTTTGCCTTTTCTAGGGCCGCTCCCTCGGCATATGGAGGTTCCCAGGCTAGGGGTCGAATCAGAGTTGCAGCCACCGGCCTACGCCAGAGCCGTAGCAACGCGGGATCCGAACAGCGTCTGCAATCTACACCACAGCTCACGGCAACACCGGATCGTCAACCCACTGAGCAAGGCCAGGGAACATACCTGCAACCTCATGGTTCCTAGTCGGATTCGTTAACCACTGAGCCACAATGGGAACTCCTACAGTTTATTGTTATTATTACACGAGGAAAGCGAGTTCCAAGTGGTAGATATTATACAACCCCATTTTCATGTAGAATTTGGTCTTTTGGAACAGGGATCAATCAGCAAACTTCTTTGTACAGGGCGGGATAGATATTTTCAGCTTTGTGGCCTATATCTTCTCTGTCACAGCTCCTCAACGCTGCCGTTGTAGTGTGAAAGCAGCATGGACAGTCCAGAAATGAGCGGGAGCCCCTGTTCCAGGACAACTTTATGTACAAACGGCCATTCAGCCAGCAAGTCAGTTTGCTGCTCCTGCTTTAGGGTATTTGAGGACCCAAATCTTCAGTGTCTGAGGCTTGGGGGAATAAATGTCACCTTGGGAAAGGAGAAGTTAGAAACAAGAAGCATATCCAAAGATCCTCCTGGCTCTGCCACTCTGTTTCTCTCATGGTGAAGACTGACTTTCAGATGGCGAGGCTCACATCTCTGTCTCTGTCTCTGACACAGGGTCAGAATCTCAGCACCCTTTCACCAACAATCCTTTTCGGACCCATGTTCCAGAAGCCAGAAGATACAGCGATTCAGGAAGATCCTCAACAGACAGGTTTGTTATTCAGACTCTCTTCCTGCTCAAATCTCAGCTCTGAGGAAGGGAACTCACACTTGCTGACACGCGAGATGACAAGCATGGCGAAATACTTCAGTTCCTTTGAATGAAGTGTTCTTCAGGACGGGCTCTTCCACTCAATTCCGTCTTCTTTTTTTCTATTTCCCTCATCAAGGGTTTACTTGAGGATCAACTTTCCCTAGACCCTGAGAAGAAGAGGGTCCCTTTTTCCAAAAACTATTATTAGCTTAGAAAAAGGAGAGGCGTTGTGAGCGCCTTCTTCTGCTGTGAACCCCATTCATGAGTGGGTAGGATCCACAAACCAAACTTCAGATGAGTAGATCAAACTGTGTTTGAATGAAAATCTGTCCCTGAAGCTTCACGGGCGTCAGAAAGTGTATTCACTGGTCATATGCCCCAAAACAGGATGTCTGATCTCTTTTCCAGAAAAGCCAGAGGACACCGCTTTTTATGGTTAGACCCATACTAGGTCTTCATGTTTAAAAAGTGAGGTTGGTTGTGAAGCCTGGTGCTTTGACCAGAAGTGTCATTTTAAATGAAAAGCAGAGAGCCAGCCTGCAGTGGAGGAATTGGCTCTAGCAGACTTCACCTGTCTTTAGTATAGCCCGTGACGACTGCGTTTTTGTGGCTCATTTAAAGCTTGGACTGTGTATATATTTCTGTTTCTTTTTCTTGCCAGCTGCCTTGATTGAAAGTTTTAATGGTAATGCAGAGTCAGTCAGTGACGTGCCGCCATCCTCAAGACATTCAGCATCTCTATCTCTTCCACTTGTACTGCAGCCTGGCCTCTCCGAGCCACCCCAGCCTCTACTGCCAGCCTCAGCACCGTCTGCTCCTCTGCCTGCTCCCTCCCTAGGAACCGGTTCCCAGCAAGCTACATTTGGCAACCCCCCTGCTCTCTTACAACCTCCAGAAGTGCCTGTTCCCCACAGCACACAGTTTGCTGCTAATCATCAAGAGTTTCTTCCGCACCCCCAGGCACCGCAGCCTGGACTCTCTGTACCAGGACTTTCTGTTGTTGCTGGGGCTCTGGCATCAGCCATGGCAGCACCGCCCCAACCACAAAGTACTACTGAGCCCCTGCCGGCCATGGTCCAGACTCTGCCCCTGGATGCTAACTCTGTCCTAAGTAGTAATCCCACTATCACCATCACCCCGACTCCCAGCACGGCTATCCTGCAGCCCAGCCTAGTCATGGGAGAACAGAACTTACAGTGGATATTAAATGGTGCCACCAGCTCACCACAAACCCAAGAACAAATAGTAAGTATCATGTGTAAACGGATCCAGTGTGGTGAAGGGTATTTACGTGGGTGACATGTTCAGAGGCTTTTACTTCAAAGAGGAAAATGCCTGTCGTACCCACCCTGAAATACATCATTCTAACACTTAGTCATTTCCCCATAACCAAGTAGTATAAACCCAGGGAATGCCATGCTCAGTACCTATAGCAGGGCAGAGAAACAGCCTTCAAGTTTACCTAGATATTCCAGCTGCAGGCTGATCCCGTCCGCTAGGACAGGAAAGCACTCGCCAAATCCCAGGCCTGAGAACATTTCAGGACAGTGGGTTCTTCTCCAAGTCAGAGTCCAGACTGAGTCGAGGGCCTGAAGTGACCCCCTCAGATGGGAGTAGGCAGCAGTGGCCAAGTCAGGGAACTAATCTGCGCTCCCAGAGCCATTTTCTCCCAAAGCATGTGGTCTTGGTGACAAAGGAAATGACTTGGTCGTTCACTTGAATACATTTTGAAGGCCTGCTGTATACCACACACCACACAGGATGCTCTTGGGGGTGTGGAAAAGTGAAAAAAACCACAATCTCTTTTTCATAAAAACTTACATTCTAGGAGTTCCCATCGTGGCTCAGTGGTTAATGAAACTGACTAGTATCCATGAGCATGCGGGTTCGATCCCTGGCCTCGCTCAGTGGATTAAGGATACAGCGTTGCTGCAAGCTGTGGTATAGGTCACAGATGCAGCTCGGATCTGGCTTTGCTGTGGCTGTGGTGTAGGCCGGCGGCAATAGCTCCAATTGGACCTCTAGCCTGGGAACCTCCATATGCTGTGGGTGTGGCCATAAAAAGACAAAAGATAGGAGTTCCCGTCGTGGCTCAGTGGTTAACGAATCCGACTAGGAACCATGAGGTTGCGGGTTCCATCCCTGGCCTCGCTCAGTGGGTTAAGGATCCGGCGTTGCCGTGAGCTGTGGTGTAAGTTGCAGACATGGCTCGGATCCCACGTTGCTGTGGCTCTGGCGTAGACTACAGCTCCGATTCGACCCCTAGCCTGGGAACCTCTATATGCCACGAGAGCGGCCCAAGAAATGGCAAAAAGACAAAAGATAAAAAAAACCCACAAAATTTATATTCTTGTTAAAGAGGCTAAAATGCCTAAAAGAAAGTTAACATTACTGGTGAGTAGGTGAAGTTTCAAATAATAATAATAATGGTAATAAAAAATAATAGCTGTGATTTATTGAGCCCTTTACTATGTGTATGGGCTTACTATGCTAACTAAGCACTTCTTTAAAATTGAGGATTTATTACCTTAGGTACCTTATTTATTTATTTTTATTTTTTTATTATAGTTGATTTACAGTGTTCTGCCAGTTTCTGCTCCACAGCAAAGTCACTCAGTTACATATATATATATATATATATATACACACACATACACATTCTTTTTCTTATATTATCTTCCATCATGTTCCATCACAACTAATTGGCTATAGTTTCCTGTGCTATACAGCAGGACCTCATTGCTTCTCTACTCCAAATGCAAGAGTTTGCATCTACTAACCCCAAACTCCCAGTCCCTCCCACCACCCCCCTTCCCCTTGGCAACCACAAGTCAATTCTCTATGTCCATGAGTTTGTTTCTGTTCTGTAGATAGGTTCATTTGTGCAGTGTTTTAAATTCCACATATAAGTGATATCGTATGGTATTTGTCTTTCTCTTTCTGACTTCTTCACTTAGTATGAGAGTCTCTAGTTCCATCCATGTTGCTGCAAATGGCATTATTTCATTTTTTTTGTATGGCTTTTTGGTAGTCCATTGTGTATGTGTACCACATCTTCTTAATCCAGTCATCTGTCAATGGACATTTAAGTTGTTTCCATGTCTTGGCTATTGTGAATAGTGCTGCAGTAACATAGAGGTGCATGTATCTTTTTGAATGAAAGTTTTGTCCAGATATATGCCCAAGAGAGGGATTGCTGGATCGTATGGTAGTTCTATATTTAGTTTTCTGGGGAACCTCCACACTGATTTCCATAGTGGTCATAGGTACCTTATTTTGAGAGAATTTTTTTTAGGTTTTGTTGAACAGATAGTACAGAGAATTTCCATACACTTCCTGCTCCCCCCCACTCCCTCACCTCCCCATGTCTTGCATTAATGTACATTTGTTACAGTTGGTGAATTAATATTGATACCTTGTTATTAACTTAAAGTTCATAGCTGACCTTAGGGTTCACTCTTGTTGTAGTATGGTTTTGACGAATGCATGATGTCTCTATCTGACATTACAGTATCTAGAATAGCTTCACAACCCTAAAAATCTGTTTCACTTCTTCATCTCATCTCCTTCTCCCTCACCCCCAAGTAACCTTCTTACTCTGTATCTCTGGATGTCATCCACCATGCTAAGTACTTTTTAATGCATCATTACTCATTTAATCACAATAGTCCTAGGAGACAGGTAGGATTTTACCAATGGAGACCTGGGGCCCAGAGAGAGTAAGTGACTAACCCAGAGTCGCACACTTATAAGTGACCAAGCTGGGATTTGAGCGTAGACAGACCAGTCCTGGAGTCCGTGTTCTTGACTTCTACATTGTGCTGCCAGATGAGGGGTTCAGAGACTAAGGGCTTGATGGGTGGCCATGCAGTAGGTCAGGTGAGCCTTGAGGTATGAGCGGGAATTAGACATCGAAAGGATGTACCAAGGAAGAGAAAGTCTTTGTGGATGTATGATGCTATCAGACAGACTGGGAGCTCCTGTTGTGGCTCAGCAGGTAAAGAACCTGACTAGTATCCGTGCTCAGTGGATTGGGGATCTGGCGTTGCCACAAGCTGCAGTGTAGTCTGCAGATGCAACTCGTATCCTGCATTGCTGTGGCTGTGGTGCAGGCCCGCAGCTGCAGCTCCAATTAGACCCATAGCCCAGGAACTTCATATGCCACAGGTGCAGCCCTAAAAATAAAAAAAAATAAAAAAAAGGAAAGGTAGGTTAGAGTTAGATAGTGAGAGCACACAAATTCCATAAATGGGGTGCCAGCCACCTCTGGAGGCAGCCTGGTTCCATTATCACTGGAGTCACTGGAAAGTTCTTTCCAGTATTATGACCCAGTCTCCCTCCGTGCAGTTGGGTTTTTTTGGTTGTTATTATTTTAATTATTTAATTATTTCCATTATTCTTATTTTCATTTTTTTATTCTTATATTGCCAATGGCTGTGTATGGAAAATGATCCTACTTTGTCATTTATGATAGTGGCTTTTTTTTTGGCTGCCCTGCAGCACATGGAGTTCCTGGGCCAGGGCTCAAACCTGCATCCTGGTGCTGCAGAGATGCCGCCAATCCCGTTGCGCTGTGGCGGGAACTCCAGTGGCATTTTTTTCATTTTATTTTTTTGTTTTAGTTTTATTGACATACAGCACTGTGTAATTTTAAGGTGTACAGCATAATATATACATCATGAAATGATTATCACAATAAGCCTTTTGTCACTGTGCAGTATATTCATAGTACTTATTTATCTTATAACTTGAAGTTTGGACCTTTTGACTGCTTTCATCCAATCCCTCTCCCCTCCCCCTGTCTCTGGTCTCCTTTTTCAATGAGTCTGTTTTATTTTTTGTCTTTTTAGAGCCGCACCCACAGCATATGGAAGCTCTCAGGCTAGGGGTTGAATCAGAGCTACAGCTGCTGGCCTGCATCACAGCAACAGCAATGCTAGATCTGAGCCATATCTATGGCGTACACCACAGCTCACGGCAGTACCAGATCCTTAACCCACTGAGCGAGGCCAGGAATCGAACATACCTCCTCATGGACCCTAGTCGAGTTTGTTAACTGCTGAGCCACGATGGGAACTCCTCAGTGAGTTTATTTTTGAAGTATAATCGACCTATGTTAGTTCCTCTCTTACACAACATAGTGATATTTTTGTACATTTCAAAATGATGGCCATGATAAGTCTAGTTACGATATGTCACCATCCAAAGATTTACATAGTTATTGACTATGTCCCCCACACTGTACATTTCATACCTGTGACTCATTTATTTTGCAACTAGATGTTTGTACCTCTTAGTCTCCCTCACATATTTTCTCTTCTCCCCTCTGGCAACCATATGCCTCCATGTATGTAGTTCTTATCTTCTTTTCCTGGCTCTGCCCTGGGGAATTGCATGGAATAGCTCATTCCTTTTCCTCCTAATTGATTTTCATATATTTAAACATGGGCCTCATTTCCCCATCATTATTTTTAGTGTCATCTCTATAACTTACCCAGAAGCTTTCCTGTTCCTCTTTGACTCATCGTAGAGGCACTTGTTTTTTTACCCCCCCTTGAAGGGATGAAAGACCAAGCCCTTTTAAGATAAGACTTGAAGGAAGCGGAAACCTTGTAGCAATTGAATAGGAAGTATACTAAAGTAAGGGGTGATTTCTGGGCATACCTTTATAGCCCTACTTAGTAATCATATAAATACCTCATGTTTGCTGAATGCCCTCCATGTGTCCCAGGCTCCACCTGCATCACCTCAGTTCTTCCTCTAGGGATCCTTTGGGAGGGTCTTTGGTTGTCATCCCCATTTTTACAGATGAAACTGAGACTCCCAGAGGTTCCGTTACTTGCCTGACCTCAACCACTAATAAGTGGTTGAGCTTGGACTTGAATCCAGGTGTAGCTGAGTCCAGGGCCCACCCTGGAGCACTCGCCCTGTGCAGCTTCCAACACACTGCCCAGGGCCTTCACGGGAGGTCTTCTGCCTATGAGAGGGACTCAGCCAGCTCTGCGAATGCAGCTTAGTCCTTGAGGGGAAAAAAGTACTTCCCAGTCTCCTAGTAGTATTGGGGCACGGTGGGGAGTGGAGAGCTTAGAGGGGAAGCTAGCCCTGAGAAGACCATCTGCTTGAGAAAAGCAGTCCTGAAGGAGGTTTTGGGTGCACAGAACCTACTGGATTAGGCAGCTGGGAGACAGCCAAGGAGTAGGGGACAAAGCCTGCTACATTGTCAGGACTGAATGTCAAACAGTGCCGTGACCTCATGTCCGAGCGCAAACAAAACATCACTCAGTGCAAAAATCCCTGAACACTGAGGGCTTCTGTCCTCTTGGATGACCATTACAATTGGGGAGGCTTCAGGTCCTTGGAGATCTGCCATATTTGAGTGGCCATAAATGTGATTTTTTTTTTTTTTTTCCAGCAGCAAGCATCTAAAGTTGAGAAGGTGTTTTTTACCACTGCTGTACCAGTAGCCAGTAGCACAGGTATGTAATTCTGTGTTAGCTTTAAAAGGAAGTCAATTCTCTGGGCACCTTGAGGCACAGTTAGTTAATTATTGCTTTGCCCCAGTTTTTAAAAAATTTTAAATTAAATTGATCACATTGTATTTTTTTCACTAGAGTATTTCATATTCTCTCTCACAACTGTTGAAAGCTACTGCACTTACGGCATAAATACTACCTTTAACTTCTTTAACTAGTAACGGTTCTTTCCCTTTCAGATACAGCCTTTAACATAGCCAGAAAAAGTTTGAATCACAGTTCATGCCAAAGAGAGCAGTTGTTAACTCATTGGACTCTTTTTCTAATTACAGTAATGAAGAAATAGCGTCTGAGATCTTAGAGAGCTAAAAGGTCCTTTTTCTCAAGCTTTTTATACATTAAAGCAACTAGGCCCCGAAAAGATGAAATGACTCCCCGAGAGTCATAAGTGAGTCTGTGGCAGAGCCGCAGGCCTCCTGATGCACATTCTGTTCTCCTACCCCTGGTCTTGAGCTCTTCTGAGACACGCAAAGCCTATCCGAATTCAGAGTGTGCCTTGCACCGCACACACACACAAAAGAGGGGGAATGTGTGTGCATACAAGGCTGGCTTGTATCAGAGAGCCGGGCTGCACAGCTGAGCAGGGTGTCCTGAAGGAGGTCAGAGCCTCTTGGGCAGGCAGGGGCCAGGGTCAGGTGCAGTGCGGCGGAGCTCTGCCCTCGGGCCGGCCCTCAGGTATAAGCCCGCTGGAAACACTGCCTGGAGGTGAAGGTGTCAGGAGAGGAGAGGAGTGAGCTGGGTGTTCAGAGCTAAGTTCTCCAGAAGACTTTAGGCAGAAGGAAGAGCCTCTCAGCCAAGAGCTATGCGGAGAGTGTCGGGAAAAGGGAGGTGTCCGCCGTGGCTGGCATGGAGGGTGGCCAGAAATGAAGCTGGAAATACAGGGTGCATCTAGATGGTGTGTGGCTTCTCTGCCTCAGAGGGGATGGGGAGTGTCAGAGGCTTCTCACTTGAGGAGGAACAAAGCCTGGAGCATGACATCCACCCTTCCCATCTTCCTGCCTCCATGGTGCTCAGCTCTCACCTAGTCTTATACCCTCCTGTCCCTCTTGCCCTTGCCCTGCGGCTTCTTGAAGAGCAGTCTCTCTCGCCTCTCTCACAGGCAGCGCTGTACAGCAGATTGGCCTCAGTGTTCCTGTGATCATCATCAAACAAGAGGAGGCCTGTCAGTGTCAGTGTGCGTGCCGGGACTCTGCCAAGGAGCGGGCGGCCAGCAGGCGGAAGGGCTGTTCTTCCCCACCCCCTCCAGAGCTGAGCGCCCAGCCTCCTGATGGGCCAGGCCTGAAGCTACCACCACAGACTTTTTCCCCACCCCCGATCCCCCTGTCGTCATCCTCCGCTGCATCCTCCTCCTGTGAGCAAAGCAGACAAGCAGTGACTCCTTCAGACCCTCCGACAGAAACGTTACGTGCCATGGATATGTCCGAGTTTCTGTCTCTCCAGAGCCTGGACACCCCATCCAACCTGATTCCCATTGAAGCACTACTGCAGGAAGAGGAGGAGATGGGCCTGACCAGCAGCTTCTCCAAGTGAAAGGCCCGAATGTGCTCCCCTCCAGGAACAGAGGCCAAGCAGGAAGCAGAGGTGCGGTGCCTGTCCTCATGGGGTCAGCAGTTTGAAGGATGAAGAAATCTACTGTTTGAAATCCTCACCTTTCAGACCTGTTTTCTTTATTCATATGTCAGGAGCATCCATTTTTAAGGAACTGATCTTTGGAAAAAACAAAAAAACAAACAAAAAAAACAAAACAAAAAAAAGCTAAGTTATAAATGAACTGTTTGGCTGCACTGTATGTCACTTTTGCTTATTGTCATGTGAACTTGGAAATTAAGGTTACTCGTGTGCATAAAAATTCTAAATGAAAGGGTGTGGTTTCCATCAATCTGATGCTGCCCATCACTTGCACTGGGGTCTTTGTGGTCTGGGCAGTAGAGTTCGGCGTGTTGGGTGTTGCTCCTCCCCATGCGTCTTTTGAGTCTGAGGCCGAAGCTTGCTTGGAAGGCCAGACCCTCGCTCCGTCAGAGAAGGAAGTGGCAAAGCCAGGTCAGACAGCCGTGAGCTGGACAGGGATCGGGTGAGCTGGTTTTGTTGTCTGTGCTTGGTGTGGTGGAGCTCAGGGCGACTGTGGCAGGTGTCATCCTGCAGCCAGCTACAGCACAAACAGGCAGCTAAAAGGCTGGCCTGAGGCCTAGGGGACAGCCTGCTTCCATCAGGGCCCTAGGCAAGTCGTTGATAGCTCCTGTCGCTGACTGGTGCCTGTGCAGAGCAGGCTGTAGGAACGTGATCAGTCTTTGCCTTCCCGGCATATTCTCTCTCTCTCTCTCTCTCTCTCCTCTCTCTCTCTCTCCCTCTCTCTCTTTCTCTCTCTCTCTCTCTCTCTCTCTCTCGGTTGCCAGGGCTTGCAGATCACAGTGAGTTTTTCTTGGGGAACATCCCTGCTTTGTCCTGGAGTGGACGGGCAGTTTGTGGCAGTTGCTGGTCAGCGGTCTGCCTTTTCTGAATGGTATCTTCTTCCTCAGAGCAGAAGAGCTGCATTTTGCTCATCAGGAGAATGTGCGGCTTTCCAGGAGTTTTGTTCAGGCGGCATGCCCTCGGCAGGCGGGTGGCCTGGTTTGGGGTTCCAGCCAGGCTTTTGGTTGCCCCCTCCCATCTCTGCTCCTGACCCCTCTGGATTTTGCATACAGCCTAGTACAGTGCAAAGAAGGATGTGACTTGCTCAGCTTAGTCATATGATTTCTAAACAAAAAAAGGAAAAAAAGAAAAACAAAAACAAAACAAAAAAAAGCAATGATCTTCTACTCAGGGTAAAATAAAAAAAAAATTCCCCTTCCACCAAAAAGCCTGAAATGTTGCAATAAGTTATCTCATTTGGAATGTTTCATTAAGTTGTGTTATAGGGAAAAAAAATTTTTTTTGATGATTTGTGTATAGAATTATATCCATCTGTCTGCCTTTGGCTCCCAGTTATTGCCTCTAAAATAAAACATAAAATACAGTCCACACTAAAATGGAAAGTTTCTCTCAACTGGCTGTGTTAATGTAGTCAGGAGTGCTCACCACGTGTACTGAGCTCAGAAACTAGGCATGGCCTCTGCCTCCCAAGGGCCCCCTCCCTGCCTCAAGTGAGGAAAAGGGTTCTCACAGGCCTGCCCTTCTGAGTCAGTGATGTCGGGCAGAAAGCAGCAGTAATTTCGCCTTCCTTTCCTTCTCTCTAAGGTAAAGAGATCTGCATTTGTCACTCTCCTGTCCTCTGAGCCATTACTCAGGACCAGCCAAGACAGTATCTAGCATAGATCATTTTCCTGGGAGCCAGAGGCCCTGCCTTTTACAGGATTTCAGGGACAGATTCAGACAAGAGGGCGATGGTGGTAAATGTCACTGCCATGAGGAGTTGCTTAAATACAAGCCGGTGGTGTCTCAGGAGTCTAGTGGGGAGAATCAGTTTCTTTTTGACCCTCTGCCTTCCCTTGTCTGAAAGGCTGGTGGGTTCTTGTGACCACTGACCTCAGCAGAAATTGATAAGGCAGGAGGAAACTTCTATTACCACAGTGGGTCCGTCTTCCTGGAAAACCAGCTGCTGGGTGTGGGTTGTCCTGGGCTGTCTGTGAGCCTTGCACCCATAGGAAGCTTGGCAGTAGGACCCTGGCTGTTTTCTCTACACGTTGTGAGAGAGAGAGCAGCATGGAGGGGGTCCCAGATGACCTCCCCACGTGCCCATTCTAGGCTGACCTGAGAGGCGGGTCCCTGGGAGCTGAGGTAGAAAAACAGGAGCCCAGGGAAGGCCATTGGAAGCACCCATGGTTTAAACACTGCTTCCTTCTGGTTAGCCTTGGCTGTGCTCCTGTTGGGCCTGTGGCTTTTCTGCTCTGCAGAGATGGAGAGTGATGAAGAAACAGGCTTTAGGCGGACAGATTTTTCTAGTTGAAGTATCTGCCTTTTTGAGGGTGACTGGAGATGACCAGCGGGACTGTCAGATTAAGCAGCTTTTGAAAAATCAGGAATGTGCTTAAAATGCTCGTGAGTGGTTGTGAAGCGCAGGTTTACTCTACAGGGTAGGCAGTCTTTCCTTTCCTTCCTGTTCTAGCCCCTCCCCGCCCCTCCCCCTTCTATCAGCCTGGCCTCTGGTGCCAAGGACCTTGGAGAAGAAAGGGCAGCAGGCTAAAGTGGAGCCACAGAGAGCCTTCATAGAGAGTGGTTTCCAAACCCAGCAATGACCCTAGGGTGGTTAGGGAAGGTTGGCGGGCTCCTGGCAGGTGAAGTCAGGCCTTTTTCCTTTTGATGGTGACCTTAATCATTTTCACCCTGTAGGTTGAGACTTCCGGCTCCCACCAGCATCTCCAGCTATACTGCCCCTTTACAGGGTGCTAGTCAGCACGAGGAATTGGAGTTCATGGGCTTGGGAGGTGGCAGGAAGCTTTGGCTGGCACCGCCAAACTGCCTTAGTGAATTTGGCCCTTCCCAGGCAGGTGGGCGAGGCACGGAGGGCAAGTGGCCCTGCCTTTCCTGGCAGCCTGGCCAACCTCGTGGGGGCATCACTAGTTTGATGACAGGAAGCGGTATTATTCATTGAATTCCTTCCACCCCACCCTGGCCCCCCTTAAGAAGGAGCTCATGGTGCAAAGCCCAGGAGGGGCCTTACAGTGTGAAGACCTCTCTGGGTAGAAGCAAGGGACTCCTCTACCACCTCTGGGAGAGTCAGTAGTTTGGAGACTTTTACCTTCAGGGCCAAGGCAGCAGACTGATGGGGAGAATGGAGGGTGGGTGGGTTTTCCTGAGAGACTTTGTATAATGCTGAATGTGTCCAAAGGGACGAGTTTGCGGAACCTCATGTTGGTATATTAAAGAAATAATAAAATAAAAAAGCACTTTAGGTTATTTTATCTTTAACCCAATTGCTGCAATTTCTTTTGTGTGTGTGTGTATATATATGTATGTACGTATGTGTATATATACATATATATACTTTCCATAAAGTTTTATTTTTTGCTCAGAAAAAAAAAAAGTTAAATTGAGATGTTAAAAGAAAAGCACTTACCTTGGTGCAATATGTGTAGCTTGACGGTCGTTGTCCCATGTGGCCCTGGCCTGGCGGCGTTTTTCCACTCCATCAGCCCTGTTCTAGGAGGCTGTCCACAGGGAAACACTATTATGCATTCTCAGCAACTGCTCAATCTATGCAAGCCTTCCCTGTGTGTCCAAGGGCGCCCCCTCAGGCTCTCTGAAGAACTGCTGCGGGTCCTGTTTTCTTCTGCTGACTGTTGAGGCCCTTTTTCATCACTTCTTGGTCCTTTGCCATCTTTCCCCTCTTCACCGTTACAAAGTGATGCCCGAAAGGATGAAACAGGTTGTTCCTAGGTAGACACCTGGCACCTTCTAGACTTTTATATTTGTAATCACATCCATTTGTCCTTAATCCTGTCTCCAAAGTCACTAAAACCGTTGATTTGTGGAGCTGCGACAATATTGCTAGTGAGTTTACAATGTTCCTACACCACCAATCAGAAATATGTCTGGGGGAAGTGGTGGTGGTCGTGGGGGCTGGGCATTGTGAGCCATTTCCATACTGCACCCCCTACGGCTCGTGCTATCTCTTTAAGCAAAATGGTCTTCAGCCCTCATTGAATCCAGTAAACAAATCTGTTAATAATCGGCTTTATCAACTTTCTTTCTTCCCCTTGCCCCACTCCACTTTACCTTCAAATCTCAGGCTACTAAAGAATGGTTTTAAAATATGCTTCAGCCAAAGCAGAAAGATGTCCATAGACCCAGTATGCAAATAATTCTGCTGTGACATAGATTGGAAATTGTCCACTCCTAAATTCTGGGGAGGGAAGAGGCAACAGAACTCAATTATGCATATTTCTGATTGGTCGTCATTTTTAGCCTGTTTTCTCTTGCAAATTTTGGGGGTGAGGGAAAGCGTCCCACGTTTCTTCTCATGCCCTTTGGGGAAGCTGACCACTGGGCATTTCTGTTACTCCTATTCGAGAGGGCTTCTCAGTCTGCACTGAAAAATGCAAATTAAACTGGATCTTTATGTCAATGTGTATATAGTACAAGCTTTTTTTACTGGAAGCAATGTTTAAAACCACATGCTGCCCTTTTGGTGGTGTGCCTGCTGGGCCCAAAATGGGGTGATGATGTCATGTCACTTTCTCAGCTCAATGCAGTTTCTACTCTTTTTCTTATGGGGAAACTTTTCATAAAACCTGTTTTTCACCAATACCCAGGGGTCTTTTCTGCAATATCCTTGTTATCCTCATAGTGGTGCCAAGTCAGAGGGGCCTCTCTTGCCCTTTTCCTGTGTCCTCAGGCCTCCCAAGGGCGCTGTTTAATTCAACAGTCTACATATATCCTTTGTTGTGTTTTGGAGAATGTGGGGGTGAGAGTTGGAGTTCAAGGTGTCTTTTCCCTGTGAATTCCTAGTCCCTGTTTGGGGGAGGTGGCTGGAAACAGGTTTTTGATGAATCTCTGGCTCATCTTCTGTCCAGGAGAGACAAGACCCACGAGAGCCTTCTTTTTTTGACACACACTAAGTCATTGGCCAGAGGTCTTCGTGACAATTTTTTTTTTAACCCCAAATAGTTTTATTTGGATTATGTAAAAGCCTATCAAATTTATTTAAGTGTGAAACATGGGAACAATGGACTTCCACTGAGCGATGTGAAAACGTTACAGGTTCAGTACTTCCAAAGGAAGAAACCTCCAAACCCAAAAAGAATTTGTATTTTTGAAGAATGTGAAATAATGGTGTTTGCTTAATTGCTCATTTTGTAAAAACTTAATATTGTACTTTAAAATATCTGCTAAGAAGTGAAAATTTAACTTTTTGGAATTGAAAAAGCAATATTAAATACTAATGAAATCCTAATTAAATGCTTATTTAAACCTGGTAGTATCTGTGGCATTTTTTTCCCATCCCTGCCCATGGTTGTCCATTTTCAACCGCTTCCCCCCATCCCCAGGCATCAAAGTCTTAGACAGGGGACAGAAAGGAAAAGGTCGGTCACCAGGAGAGTCTGCAGGTTTCCTTTTAATCAAGGCTCTGCTAAAAGTGTTTCCTGGGGCTAAGAGCCCCCAAAGCATGAAATGGACATGTAACACCACCTGGATCCCACAAAGCAGGCCAGACCACTCTGGCAAGCGCTGCTGGCCTGCCCAAATCCGGATAATCAGACTGGGTATTCGCTGGCTACATTTCAAAGCTCAGCACTGCCTTCGGCCAGGATGAAGTGGGAGTGAACCCAGCTGCCAGCAGAGCTGCCACCCCAGGCTGAGAGCCAAATACCAGCCACTGCCAGTGAAGACTGGCCCCTTTATTGAAAGGGAGTTGTTCAGAGTCCAGCCACCAGCCCCGGGGAGGGAGAGAAGTCAGGGCGCCCCGCTCGGAGATGGTCAGGGCTCCGCAGCTCCATCGCCAGCATCCTTTGGAAAGCCACCTCTGGTGGAGACAGCTGGCTGGGAGGGCGCTCCAGGTTTGGCTGAGACGTTCTGATTGGAACAGGTTGGGGGGGAAAAAAAAAAAAAAGTGAGGCTGGGAAGAAAGGCCCTGGATTAGGCCCCCGCAAGAGATGGCCACTTGGCATCTGGATAGCTCTTAACTTTTTCAAAGCCTCTCATCCAGATGAAAGGCAGTGGGGGTAAAGCGGTGGGGACACTCTTCCACCCTCCAGGGAAAGCTAGGGCTAGCAAGTGCGGCCAGTGGGTAGTCCCCACCTCCCAGGCCCAGCCCGGGGTGGGCACTGACCCCGCCACCAGCCGGCTCCGGGCGCCGGCGGCCCAGCTGCCGCAGCATCTCCTCGCAGGCGGCGATGGTGTCCAGGAGCTGCCGCTGCCGCTGCTCCACCGCGTCCAGCAGCTGCTGGGCGCGCTCATCCCGGGGCGGCTGCGGGGGTGGCCTCCCGCCGAGCCCCAGCCCCGCCTTCCCACGGTCCACGCCGGCAGCCTCCCTGCCCGGGAGAGAGCGAGACAGACGGTCAGGGCCGGCGCTTGAGCGGGGTCAGAGCCCCTTCCCCCCGCCCCGACGGGCCCCCTCTCACCCCCGTGACCAGTCTGAGCCCGGGCCCCATTCCATCTCCGCCTGCGCGGCCCGACCACCGCCCCCCTTTCGGCCGCCCCCCCTCCCCAGCGCTGCGCCAGGGCTCCGCAAAGCTGCGCCCCGCCCCGTCCCCACCGGTCTCCTTCAATCCTCCTGCGGGTCGCGGTCCCTTTAAGTTGCCCGGCGCGGAGGTGGGGCCGAGCTTCTCGAACCGGAAGCTGAGTGGGCGCGTCACTTCCTCCCGGAAGTGGGTCTGGGCGGATGTCTCCGGCGCGTCCGTGCAGGGGGCTGAGGGCCGCGGTGGCTGCCAGCATGGGGTTGAGCGAGGGGCCGGCGGGCTCCGCCCGAAGCGGGCGTCTCCTCCGCCCGCCGAGCCCCGCTCCGGCAGCGCCGGGGGCCCGGCTGTTGCGGCTCCCAGGGAGCGGGGCCGTGCGGGCCGCAAGCCCGGAGCGCGCCGGCTGGACCGAGGCACTGCGGGCCGCCGTGGCCGAGCTGCGCGCCGGCGCCGTGGTGGCCGTTCCCACCGATACGCTGTACGGCCTGGCCTGCTCCGCGAGCTGCTCAGAAGCACTGGGCGCCGTGTACCTCGCCAAGGGCCGCAGCGAGACCAAGCCGCTGGCCGTATGCCTGGGCCGCGTGGCCGACGTCTACAGGTGAGGCCGCCCCGACCCGGCCCCGCTGGGGGCGGCACCGCGGGAGGGGTTTCCGGTGACAGGCTTGGGAGACTGAGGCGCAGAGAGCGGGAGGGGCTTGTCCATGCTCACCCAGGAATCCGGAACTGGAAACGTGTGCGAAGCACTTGGCGTCTGCCAGCCTTAAACGAGCTCGGGGGCGCACCGATAATTGAGGCAGTAGGGGTCCCTATTCTGACGCTTTCGTGATAATGGGGGGGGGGCTGCCACGGTTTAAGAAAAAAGCGGGGGACCACATTGCTTAGTTTAATAGTGCCATGAAGAAAGTAAAACACGGAGCGTGAAAGCGCTGTAGCTCGGAGACGAGAGGCATGTGGGCTCCAAGCTTGGGATGCTCCACTGGTGCCCTACCTTCTACTCAAATTCTTGGGGGCTTGAAGAAGGAAGACAGGTGGATCCCCTTGTAGTCCCTAGGGTCACCTTTTCTAGATCTCCCTAGAGTCTGGAATAGGACCAGCAGTGCCTTTCATTTGGTTGGATTTGTGCCCACTTTGTTCCCAGGTACTGCCATGTGAGAGTACCTGAGGGGCTCCTGAACGACCTGTTGCCAGGACCAGTGACCCTGGTGATGGAACGCTCAGAAGAGCTCAACAAGGACCTGAACCCCTTCACTCCCGTGAGTCAGGTTCTCTTGTGTCCCCAGACTCTTGCCATTTGGCTTTTGCTAGGATCCAGGTCAGACCCATTGCTCACCCCTTCCAGCCTTTCTGATGATGCCCTTTCCCTTGCCTCAAAGCTTGTAGGCGTCCGGATTCCCGACCATGCCTTCATGCAGGATTTGGCCCAGGTGTTTGGGGGACCACTTGCCCTCACCAGCGCCAACCTCAGCTCCCAGGCCAGCTCTCTGAATGTCCAGGTGAGACCCAGCCCTCTCCCCGGAAACACCACCAGGCCGGTTTTCTCTGAACCAGGGGGGTGCTGACCATTCACTGGAATTGCCTGGCAGGGGAACCACCATTTCGATCTTATGGTCCGAAGTCTCTGCCCAGTTGGCTGGGGGTGAAGTAGTGGAGGGCTCCAAAGCAAAGGCTCTCGGAAGAGTTTTATAAAGCTTGAGAGGCAAGGGGGAGAATTGATGGTTTTTCTTTTTTTTTTTTTCCCCTGATGTCTTTTTAACAATAAGAGACATCATAAAGTACGTTTATTTCCCTTTTTGTGGGGGTAGCAGTTGTTGGAGAATACAGTCTTTACAACTTGCTGTAAAGAAAGTTGAGACTCTCAAGCGTTAAATCCCTATCCCAGGATTCCTGGTCCTGTCCTCTTATCTCTCGCACAAGGCAGGTGCTAGAAAGGATTGTCTTCGTCCTCTCTTGGCTGAAGAGCTTAGAGTGAATGAGGACTCAAAGACATTTGACTTAGCACCCTCCTTTCTTTCTTACCGAATTTAAATGTAGAACACATTTAAGTTATTTTAATTATTTAAGTAAGAACTTAAAGGGATGGGGTTTCCATGCCCAGACTTAGAGAGTGGGGTCAGGGGCTTTGGAAAGTCACCCCTCCTTATTCTCAGACTGCAGGCTTTACTTGGTCCTGGTGGCTAAACCCTAGGCAGTGGGGATGGGGAGTCTTACCTTTTACCTTTTCAGCAGGCTGGTGACCTTTCCAACACAGCAACTGATATTTATGATCCCACATCCCAAATCCCCCGGCCAAACTGCCACTGCAGTGTCTTCATGAGGGGTAGGGGTGGGGGATAGTGCTCTGGTTCAGTTAACAGTTCAGTCCACAGTTCTGAAGGGAAGATCCTTTCCATAGCCCAACGATTGAGCGCCAATGGCACACACTTGCCGGGTCCACCCTGTTTTTATTCTCCTGCCCTGATCCAGAGTTCAGCTGAGATTCAGGACTAGAGTGGTAGAGCTGGAAGGGACCTTAGTGACCATCTGGTCCAGCCCCCGTAATTTACAGCCCTGGATCAAGTAACTTGCATGCAGTCACACAGCATTTTGGTGGAAAGTCGAGTGTTGCGCTCATAGCTTTGGACTCCTGTCTAGGACTCCAGGCATTGTCCTTATACCTCCCTAACTGAAGCAATGTGTGGCATTTCCTCTCCACATAGCAAGATTTTCTTTAAGCTCTAGATAGGTGTTACTTGGGGTGCTAACCTGGGGGCGGGCTCCAAACCTCACAGGATGCATGCAGTGTCCTAGGTGCAAAGGCAGTGTCCTAGGCACAGCTGACTTTAACTAAATGAGGTTCCTTCCTCTGCTTAGAGGAAAATGCCTGCTATTTAGAGCTGTGTGGCCTTTGTCTTATGAGCCCTGGGTGGAGTATGTCACTGCAGATGCCAGAGGTGGTGACCATGCTCTTCCTTTGCCCCTTTGCAGGAATTTGAGGACCTCTGGCCTCACTTGTCTTTGGTCATTGATGGGGGACCAATTGGGGATGGCCAGAGCCCTGAGTGCCGATTAGGGTCAACGGTCGTTGACTTGTCTGTGCCTGGAAAGTTTGGCATCATTCGTCCGGGTTGGTGAGTCTCTTTGCTGTGGCACGGGGATAGGATCTGAGTGAGGTTGGGAGACAGGGGAAAAATAAAAAAGCCGTGACCAAAAAAAAAAAAAAGAAACCGCAACAGATTGTCAGTCCTCTCTTGCCCTGAGGAGGCTAGACAGGTTTGGAGGTGGTGGGTGGAGTGGGACTAAGTCTGCTAGTGTTGCTGGCTTTTTCAGGAATCCCAAAGGATTCAAGGATTTGATGAACAGAGCACAGGAAGATCAAAGAGTTTAGGGGGCCCTGATTTCCAGACTCTGGTGGGCTCAGGCTTTGAGAAGTCCAACCCTCACTGTCCTCCGTTTCCTCCTCAGCGCCCTGGAAAGTACTACAGTCATCCTCCAGAAGTATGGGCTGCTTCCCTCACACAGATCCTGCTCGTGAAACTCCGGAAGAGGGAGGGCCCAAGGACGGGTGCTGGACACTATGTGTCTGTCCGCTGGTGGCTGGCAAGGCCTCATTTACAGAGGCCGCTGGGGCTACAGTGTTAACGAGTCTGACCTTTTAAGGCAAAGTTTCTTTCTGAACACTGTCAACCAGGCCTCAGAAGCTACTGATTAAGCCTCACACATCACTGAGGAGGTTATTTATCTATAATTTCATATTATCAGCTAAAAGCTGAATGGAGATTTTAAGAACATTCCTAGTATGGCCTTGTTTCTTGTTTCTTCAGATTTTTGAAAAATAAATAACAGATTTGGAATCTAGTGAGAGCCTCTTCTCTGGGTGGTGGCATTTAAGGTCCAAATCAGCTAAGGTAGCAGCTGGTGCTTTTTTAGAAGTCTTTTACGTGAACCAGAGGCATGAGTTTGTGCTCCTGAAGCCAGAAGCAGGTTAGGATAAAAATTGTAGGACTTCCCTTTGGGGCTCAGCAGTTAACGAACCCGACTAGGATCCATGAGGATGCGGGTTCGATCCCTGGCCTCGCTTGAGGATCTGGAGTTGGGGTGTGAGCTGCGGAGGAGGTCAAAGATGCAGCTCGGATCTGGCGTGGCCGTGGCTGTGGCGTGGGCCGGCGGCTACAGCTCCAATTCGACCCCTAGCCTGGGAACCTCCGTGTGCCATGAGTGTAGCCCTAAAAACCAAGAAAGAAAAAAAAATTCTAGAGCCACAGGCCAAACACTGCCTGTGCTATAATTGCCTGGCCCGAAGTCGTTGTCTTGTTTTAATGGTGGGGCGTAAGCTCAGTTGGTGTGCATGGGAGGGGTCCAAATTAAAGAATATTGGCAAATCTCTGCTAGCCTTTTCAGCCACTTTTTTCTTATTTATTAATAATAAATAACAGTAAATTATACCTGTAACACCTTTATTTAAATCCAGTGTCAGAAGCCTTCATCTTTATTCATATGTATACCATTACTGTTGGGCATTTAAACTTTATTGTTTCTTTAATAGAAAATAATGCTGCTATTAAACATCTTTGTAAATGCTTTATTTTTCTTTTGAATTATTTCCTCAGAGTAGGATTACTGGGTCAAAGTATATGGGCATTTTTATGGCTCTTGACACAGGTTAGCCTTCAAAAGAACTGAATCAAGTTGCACTGCCAGCAGCAGTGGGTGACAATTACTGCCCTTGTCCCCTGACCTTAACATATTTTTAGTATTTTATGTATCTATGTGTGAAACAAAGCCTCGGTGTTACTTCATCTGTAAATGACTCCAGGTCACCATCCAGCCCTTTTCATCTGTCCCTGCCTGCCTTGGTTTCCCCAGCTGTCACAAGCGAGGGGACCAGGCCTGCCCCATCCACTGGGGGGTTTAGTACCCATTATTGGAGCTGGGAGTCCTTGAGGTGACCAGTAGGGCTCACTTCTTTCCCACCCTCCTTGCACCCCAGTTCCCAGAATTGGGATTCAGTCTTGAGCCCATACCCTTGACAATACAGTGGCTTCCAACATACATGTTTTTCAAGAATTCTTGCCAAGAGGGTATCCCAAGCCTGCTCTGAGGGTCCCTGCAATTAGCATATTAGTTTCTTTGTAAATAAGCACTGGTTTGTTAAATATTCCCTCTAAAAGTCTTGTTGAAACTACTCATTTCTCAAGCAAACTGGCCTCTTCGTCACACTTAGGAACACGGTAGCCAGCCCATCCTACATGTCGATTTGTCACAGAACCTGACAGGGATCAGAGTTTGTGGGCCTGCAGGGAGCGGAAAGAAAGCTGACTTGAGAACAGAACACCATGTCATATTTAATAAAATCACAGTAGTACTGAAAACAGCTCTAGCAACTGGGCCTCATTCATTTTAGGGAGGTAAAGGGAGTGGGGGTGTCCTGGTCTTCTCCCTGGAGCTAAATATTCATCTAGGAAAACAGAGGCCCTGGAGCACAGAGGAAAAAGAACTTAACTCCCAGCACTGGGCAAACCTGCAAAAAGGAGAAACTTAGAGCTGTGCTCAGGCACTAGCTACAAGGCCACACCAAATGAGGAAAGTGGATCCTGTAAGCTTAGGAAGGAAGACAGGACTCATTCCTGGCCAAGTTTCCCCCCAGCACCTGGCATGTGGTAGGGTGCTCACTGAGTGTGTGGAATGGATTTGTGATGCTCAGAATGATTTCCTGATACTTCGGTTTAGGAACTACTGAGAAGAGCTTAAACTGAGAATTTCCCTTTTAGAGACTCTCAAATAGGGTTCCCTAGCTTGGGGCAGACAGGCCTGGAGAGGATGCAGGCTGGCAGAAGGGAGAGTGCGTGCTAGCCCAGAGCCCTGACACCCTTCTAAGAACAGTGACGTAGTGACGCCACACCACCAACCAGCTGCAGTCAAGGCCAGAGGGATGAGTTCAAAGTGTTTTGACTGAGGCTGTAGAGCTGCCTTGAGCTAAATCCAGTCACCTGCCAGCTCCTGGGTTTGATCCTGGAACACTGCCTAGTGTCCTGTCCCTGCAGAGCACCCTGCTCTGTTCTCCGTGGCCCCAGAAGCCCTCAGCCAGCCGCTGACTTGGAGACAAGCGAGTGTCTACAACCTCAGCCAAGCCCCGTGTGGTGACCTCTGCCGGTGGGGCCGGGATGTTGGCACCTCCTGCCCCAGCTTGCAGGCCCCTCACATCAGCCACTGCTCCTTCTCTTTGATGAAGTGCTCTGCCCAGCGGCGCGTCAGCTCCAGGTACAGGCTGGGCTGATGGGGCAGGTAGTCCAGATACAGCCGAGTTGGCGTCTTCTTGGGAATGGCCTTCTCAATCTGGGTGCCCTCATGCCACTCGTTGAAAGAGGTGATGGAGACGATCTCGGGCCTCACTGTCAGAGCTGCCTGCAGGGCCGTCTCATAGTACTTGCCATTGACCCTGTTCCGCGTATTGTGGTTGTTCCAGGGCCGGATGCTGGTGTCAATGTAGCCAGGCCCCACGCTGGGGATAAACATGAGGTTGTTGGCATCGCAAAAGTTCTTCACAGCTTTCCAGTTCTGATGGGAGGAGCCGAAGGAGAAACCATTGGAGGCAAAGTAGGTGTACATGCCATCAAATCCAGCGGCCAGGATGTCGTGGGTGTGGCCCTCCTCCACCAGCAGCGCTATGAAGACCCCATCGTAAGGGGTGTTGCGGATCGAATGGGGCCCATTTGGTGTCAGGAGGTGGGCCCAGGCCTCAGGGGATGTCAGATAGGAGTCATAGATATAAAAGAGTGGGAGGCTCTTACCCATGCTGTTCTTATAGCGGTAAAACGCACCATGGGAGCCATACCTGAGGAGCAGGAGACAAGAGAGCCTGAGCGCACAGCCTGGGATGCGAGGGCCAGCCATGGATGAGATCTTTTGCTGCCCGAGCACAGTTCTGGATCCAGCCAGTTTCCACAGTTGGACGCATCATGCCTCTAATCAAGAATCAGTTCCCTCCCTCCCTCCCCCTAGCTTGTCATTCCTCCGTTCAAGCCTCACCGTTCAAGCCTCACCACCCTGCCCTAGGCCAACCACCACCATCTTCTGTCTGGGCTGACAGCCACCTAACTGGTCTCCAGTCTCCCGCTTCTCCCTTCCTACAATCCAGTCTCTTTTAATTAATTTATTTATTTGTTTAAATTTTATTTATTTATTTATTTATTTTGGTCTTTTTGTCTTTTTAGGGCTGCACCCGGGGTACATGGAGGTTCCCGGGCCAGGGGTCCAATAGGAGCTGTAGCCACTGGCCCATGCCACAGCCACAGCAACGCAGGATCCGAGTTGCGTCTGTGACCTTCACCATGGTTCATGACAAATGCCGATCCTTAACCCAAGTGAGGCCAGGGATCGAACCCTTGTTCTCATGGTTGCTAGTCAGGTTTGCTAACCGCTGAGCCATGACAGGGGAACTCTGGTTTGTTTAAATTTTAGAGCCAAACCTATGGCATATGGAAGTTCCCAGGCTAGAGGTCGAGTCAGAGCTACAGCTGCCAGCCTACGCCACAGCCACAGCAACACCAGATCTGAGCTGCGTCTGTGACCTACACCATAGCTTGCGGCCAACACCAGATCCTTAACCCACTGAACGAGGCCAGGGATCAAACCTTCATCCTCATGGAATCTATGTCAGGTTCCTAACCCACTGAGCCACAACAGGAACTCGCAGTCTCTTTTTAAAGTGTAAATCAGATATGATTGCTCCTAAGACCCGCAAGGTCCCACCTACTTTGTCCGGCCCTGCCCACCTCCATTCCTGCCATTACCCCATCTGTCTCTACACTCCAGCTACAATGACTGCTGTCAAACATGTCCCATCAGATGGCCTTCGGATCTGAGCAGCCTCTGCCTGGAGTTTTCTGCCTGCCCCCAGATCTTTGCAGAGCCAACCAACTCTTCATTTGGCTCACAGGTCATCTCAGAGAGGCTCACTTGACCAGCCATTCCAAAGTCATTTCTTGTGCACACTCTAATACAAAAACCCTGCTTTAGGAGTTCACATCGTGGCTCAGTGGTTAATGAACCCGATTAGCATCCATGAGGATGTGGGTTCGATCCCTGGCCTCACTCAACGGGTTAAGGATCCGGCATTGCTGTGAGCTGTGGTGTAAGTCACAGACGCAGCTCAGATCCTGCGTTTCCATGTCTGTGGTGTAGGCCGGCAGCTGTAGCTCGGATTGGAGCCCCAGCCTGGGTACTTGCCACTAGCGTGGCCCTAAAAAAGATACACACAAAAACCTAGCTATATTCCGTTATTAGTTTTTCATTGTATGGATCACTATTTGTCATTGGTGACTACTGTTTGCTCCACTACACCCCAACACACACTAGGATGTAAACTTTGCTGGTCCTACCCATTACTGCACAACTGGGCCTTAGGACAGTGCCCTGACCCTCAGAGGCATTCAATAAATGTTTCTGGAATGAATAAATGAATGCTATGTGCAAGGCCTACATGAGCCACTTTCACATATATTAGCTCATATAACTCGCACAAGACTCAAAGTTTCAGAGGCTTGCCTCCGATCGCGGATTGGAGGTGACAGAACCAGAATTCAAGCCCAGTGTGCTGTCTCCGAGCTCATTACTCTCTTTTTAGATGCTAAGGACACAAGGCATTGTACCCTTTTGTATCTTGAACTGTGCCTCCAAACTATTCCTACCCCCACTGTGATCCCCACCAAAATCCAAGTGCCAGAGCAGCCTTACGTGTCAATGATGTACTTGACATTGTCGTGTAGAGTGATGTCATCTCGGCCCTTGTAGGGTTGGATGTGGAAGGCCACCTGCCATAAACAGAGGAGAAGTTGGTCAGGTGAGTATCTGTCCAGGGGCCACAACCTGTAAGGCTCCTGCTCCAACTATGGCCTGGAGAAGGGGCTGGGTTCAGGAGAGACCTGGCAGTAGTGGGCACACTAAATAAAAGTAGCCACTGTCCTTGGGGCCAAAAAAAGAAGTCTTCCCACCTTCCATAGCAGGGCCTTTGGGAATCATTCTGACGGGCTGTTGCAGGAAGGCTCATAGCTTCCAACTTATGTGCCAGCTCCCAGTATCTGGCACTAGCTGCTTGAAACTATAGGAAGAAGTATACTGAAGCTGTGTCAATGGGAATATGTGCCATGATCTGGTTTTTTTTTTTTTTTAATTTTTATCTTCTCCATTATAGCCAATTTACAGTGTTCTGTCAATTCCTACTGTACAGCAAAGTGACCCAGTCATATATATTCTTTTTCTCACATTATCCTCCATCATGTCCTATCACAAGTGACTAGATATAGTTCCCTGTACTATACAGCAGGATCTCATTGCTTATCCATTCCAAATGCAAGAGTTTTGCATCTATTAACCCCAGACTCCCAGTCCATCCCACTCCCTCCCCCTTGGCAACCACAAGTCTGTTCTCCAAGTCACGAGTTTCTTTTCTATGGAAAGGTTCATTTGTGCTGTACACTAGATTCCAGATATAAGTGGCATCATATAGTATTTGTCTCTCCTTTCTGACTTACTTCACTTAGTTTGAGAATCTCTAGTTCCCACCATGATCTATTTAATGTGTCAGTGATGGACTCGAGAGCAGGAGAGAGGCTCTTCTTCAGCATTGTTCTTCTTTTGCCACAGGTGAGGGCAATGACTTATTCGATTGGTACTCATGGAGAAAACGAACTGGATGGCTCCATCATTCCTCGTGAAAGTGAGTCTGCCTGCTGAGAGCACAGGTTATGCTTTACTCCTTGAGGCCCAGTTTTGCCTCTCACTAGGGAGTTGAGGCTCCCTGGGGAGTTGAGCCTGGAGTTCAGTTTGTGGGGCCATTTGGCCCTTGCCTGCCCTCTTTCCGAGGTCAGGGCCTCCAGCCTGACTTCTATCGCTGTGATATTTATTTAGTCTCCCATTTCTCCTATATTTAGTTTTCCTGATTTTGTTTCAGAACCCCAAAATAAGAGTGACAAAGGGGAGTTCCCTTGTGGCACAGCAGGTTGAGGATGTGGCATTGTCCCTGCAGTGGCTTCGGTCGTTGCTGTGGTACAGGATCAATCCCTGGCCCAGGAATGCAGCCAAAAAAATAAAAAGTAACATAGGCACCATTTATTAGACCCTCACCCCCAACACTACACTTGCTATGTATCTGCATACCTGGGCTAACATTAAGAACTTTGATAGAGGTACTATCCCTGTGGGTGGAGGAGGGGAAATTTCCAGAATGGGCCAGAGAGCATTTGACCTCTTCTTGGAGACTCACCTGGATATTGTACTGATGGGCGGTGTCCAGAATGGCGGGCACCAGGTCATCTGAGGGCTCCCCATTATCATCAGCCATGCCAGGTGGGTACCAGGACAGGACCAGGACGCCTGGGACACAACACAGAGGATACTTCAGAGACTCACAGTCCCCCCGCACCAGAAATTTGTTTTCTCACAAACCATCTCCAACTGCGAAATGGTTTCTGAATGAAACCTAAAGCAAAGCTCCTGCCAGGTTCTCTTCCTGCAGATTAGATCCCTGAGCCCAGCGTCTCGGCGCTGTCCACGCCTGCGGTGCTGAAGTACAGCGGCTACGGGAACCCTAGTGCGCCAAGCCCTTGAGGAGCCTGAGCGCCTGCCGACCTCTGTCCTGCATTAGCAAGTAGTTAAACAAAGGGAAATAGGTGGACAATGCCACACCCACCTGGAAGCCACAGTCCTATCTCTAGAGAAGCAGAGCACCTCTGAGGTCCCACAGGGAGAGGAGCCCTGAACAGAAGTCATTTTATGCTTCCCCCTAACATTTGTCTCAACTGCCTGCCCCTCTAGAGGGGAGACTCCTGAGGGACAGCCTCTGTGCTATTTATCTGTGAATACTTTCCACCATTGTCCCTAGTATTCAATCCCCCCTCCACTAACCATTTCCAGAGAAATTGAAATGTACTGTAAAATCCACCAGAATTCAGTGCCAAAATCTGAAATAAGAGCCTCCCCACCCTGGCCTGCCTACCGAGGGACTTCGTTTCAAGCAGAGTGCTTGATAAAAAGCTCCCAAGCCCCTTACCGCAAATAGAGCAGGAGCCATCATACAACATGGGCAAACTTTCCCTTCCGCAGCCAGCAAAGACAAGAAGGGCTGCCGCTCTAGCCTGTGCCGTGCATGAAAGCAGAGGCCATCCATCCAGAGGCCACTGCTCTGAACCTCAGACTCCTTCCTGCCAGGGTACCCAGGCCTCAATTACCCAAATCTAGAAGCCCAACAGACATGAAGAGTGCCCTCTCTCCTTGCTGTCCCTACGTGGGACAACCCCAGTGCAAACAAATGCCTTCCACTGGTCCTCCCAGCAGCTCTGCCCTCGGAAATGGTCTTGGAATTTGTGTGTGTGGAGGGGGGAAGGTCAGAAGGCAGAGGTAGAGGAGTCTGAATACTATTAGGTGGGGAAAGAGCCTCTAGATGAGCGCAGAATGAAAGTTCTAGAAGACAAGGAGTAAGAAACTAGGCTCAAAGGTGAGTGGGACCAAAGGCCTGGTGATAAGAGCAGTGAAAGTTGGGGTGTGAGAGTGAGAAAAGGTGAGGCTGGGGGGTGTACAGCGAGTAGGGAGTGGGGACTCACCGATGGCTGCTTCCTTTAGCTGGGTCATATGCTCCCGCAGCACTTCGGGGTCCCGGGAGCTGTAGGGCCCCAGCTCCGGGTAGAAGCTGGAGCCCAAGTCGTCGGGGGGGCTGTGGCGGCCTCGGGGGTAGCTGGCCGAGATCTTGGGGTCCCAGTGCGGCACCATGACGTGGTCCCAGTGGATGTAGTGGCCCTCGCGCCTCGGGCTCCCGTACCACGAGTAGTAGAAGGCATGTAGGTCCGAGTAGACGCGCAGACTCTGCCCGGGGGCGGGCTCGGCCTCGGCGGGGGCCGGCCCTAGGGAGCTGCCTGGGCCCGCGGTGCGGGGCGGCGGCTGCGGCGGCGGCGGCGCGGCGGGGGCGGCCGGAGCCCGGGCGGCGGGGGCAGGGGCCCCCTCTGGGCGTCGCTCAAAGGGAGCTAGCTCCAGGCCCGGGCCCAGCGCCGGGAGTCCGTCCGGAGCCTTGAGTGTGCGCAGGCCCATGAGGGTGCCGAAGGCGAAGAGCAGCACCAGGAACAGCGCGATGCAGGCGCGGCGCCGCCGCCGGGCCATGGCGGCCCCCGCGCTGCCTGCGTCCCGCCCGCCTACCTCCCTGCGCGCCGCGCCATGGCTGCCCGCCCGGCTCCCGCGCGTCGCGCAAGCCGCGCGCGTTCCAGGGAGACAGCGACGCCGAGCGTTGAGCGCGGCGTGGGCGGCTCCCAGCCTCTCCCCCGCAGTGCGGGCGGGCCCGGCGCACAGAGAATGCAGGCGGCGCAGACCAAGTGGTCGCGAGTCACGGGGGGGGGGGGGAGTGGACTGGGAGGAGAGCTAGAGAGCCGCGGAGCTGCGAGTACCCAGGCCAAAGGACAGGGGCCTAATTCCAGCCGCGTGGCCCGCGGAGCATTTGTCCACTTTCAGCCTGGGGCAGCGGCGGAGGACCCCTGGGGGTGGGGGGAAGGGAATGCCCTCCTTTTGCAGCCCGGAAGGTCCGGGCGCGGCGCTGGAGGGCGTGGGAGCGGAGGGCAGGGTGTGGAAGCGAGCGGTGTCTGGTTGTGCCTCCAACGACCTCCTTCCCCGCTGATCCCTCTCTTCTGACTAGAGCGAGCCCCTCCCTACTGATCTCAGTGACCTTCCTTTTTTGCCTCTGGTCCCCCATCCCTCGCACCCCCTCTCAAACACCCCCAGGCAGTCTTTATAGCCCCAGGTTAAAGGGGTGTCGGGAAAACCCCAGGAATCAGACACTAGGGAGGACCAGAGAGACTTGCCTTGCACAAGGTCACATGTACTGGGCCCAAGCCCAAGGATCTGGACCGTCTTGCCAGAGCTCTTGTCACCGTCCAGCCTGCCTGGTCTTAGGCCTGCTGGTCCAAGCTCTCTGTCCTTGGACAACCTCCTGCAATCAGTGGGGACTAAAGGAGCTGGCTACCATGGAGCACTTTTTACAGGTCCTAAAAAAATTAGCGCTCAACACGTTTGAGGTTTCCTCTGGACTCTGAGCTCCAGAGGGCAGGTTCCTGATCACATTTACCTTTTTAGATTCCAAGGGCTTTGAGAACAGGGTCTGATACTGAGTTCCCAGGGCTGCTTGTTGAGTAAACACCAGACTTTGGTGTGATATTCTATAGACAATGATAAGCTTTCGCTCAACATTGATTATATTCTTACTTTGTGTTATTCATTATTTCACTCACCCAGAGAATAATTTTATTGTCTGCCTCCACTGGTCCATGAAGACAGCAACTTTGTTTCATCAGCCACTGTATCTACAGTATCTAAAACAGAGCTTGGCATAATAGTGGGCATCAGATTCTTATCTCCTAAGTAAAGGAATCATAGGAAACTCAGGAAGAGGAGAAGCAAGGTTGGGAATTGTCGGTAGGTTTGGAGACCAGGAAAGTGCACTCAAGAGAATTCGTGGTAGTGTGGATGAAAAATTAACCAGTTGATCTAAGAAAGAAATGGAAATTTTTATTCAAGCCAAATTTGTGGACTATATAACCCAGGAAGAGCATCTGAGAAATTTCTGAGAACTCTTCCACCCATTAGAAGTCAAAGCATAGTTATATAAATTTTTTGAGACAGAGAGCTATACATTAAATAATGTGTCATTGACAGTTTACGTAATCCAGGTCTAAGCACCATGTGATCCTTTATCAAGAAGGAATGTTGGAGGAGTTCCTGTTGTGGCTCAGTGGGTTAGGAACCTGACTAGTGTCCCTGAGGAGGCCAGTTCAATCCCTAGCCTCGCTCAGTAGGTTAAGGATCCAGCTTTGCTGTGAGCTGTGGTGTAGGTCACAGGCACTGCTTGGATCACAACTATGATTCAGCAATCCCACTCCTGGACATATATCAGGAGAAAACTCTTCATTTGAAAAGATACATGCATCCCAGTGTTCACAGGAATTCTATTTCTAATAGCCAAGATATGGAAGCAAACTAAATGCCCAACAACAGATAAGTTGACAGAGGAAATATGAGATAGATATACATGTTTATTTATATACATACATAGCAGATAGGGCCCAGATCCCACGTTGCTGTGGCTGTGGTGTAGGTCAGCAGCTTCAGCTCCAATTTGACCCCTAGTCCAGGAACTTCCATGTGCTGCCAGTGCGGCCCTAAAAAGAAAAATAAATAAATAAATACAAAATAGAGGGAGTTCCCATCGTGGCTCAGTGGTAAGGAACCCAACTAGTAACCATGAGGATGCAGGTTCGATCCCTGGCCTTGCTCAGTGGGTAAAGGATTTGGAGGGTGCTGAGAGCTGTGGTGTCAGTCGCAAAGGTGGCTCAGATCTGGCGTTGCTATGGCTGTGGTGTAGGCCGGCAGGCAGCTGCAGCTCTGATTCGACCACTAGCCTGGGAACTTCCATACGCCATGAGTGCAGCCCTAAAAACAAAAACAAACAAACAAAACAACCCTGATAAACAACAAGGTCCTACTATATAGCACATGGAATTATATTCAATATCAGGTAATAAATGATAACCGAAAAGAAGTTTTAAAAAAGAAGAAATGTTATCTTTAAGGAGGTGTCTTACTTTTTTTTAGGGCTACCCCTGTGACATATGGAAGTTCCTGGGCTAGGGGTTGAATTGGAGCTGCAGCTGCCACCCAATATGAGATCCAAGCCACATCTGTGACCTACACTGCAACTTGGGGCAACCTGGATCCTTAACCCACTGAATGAGGCCAGGGATCAAACCCTCATCCTCATGGATACGAGTTGGGTTTATAACCTGCTGAGCCACGAGGGAACTCCAAGGAGTGGTACTACTGATGCTAAGAGAATGTTGCTCGTTATAGGCGAGCAGATATTTCTGCTGATGGGAAAAGTTTGGTTGATGAATAATGCAGATTCAAATGCACAGTAGAGGAGAGAGAAGGCCAAAGGACAGAGAAAATTTTATGTTTAAATTAAAAAAAATTTTTTTTGATCTGACCACAAAATATAAATTTTATTTCACAGTAGTATGAATTAAGTAGAATGCAGTCAGCTTCAAGAGCAAACACCCAATTCAAATTGGATTACAAAATGTGAAAACATACCATACACAATGCAGGAAGTCCAATGGGAGGGCAGAGTGGGTAGATGCCCTGGTTCAACAATGTCATTTGGAACCCGATGCTTCCCTCTCAGTGCTTTGCTGCTCCACCATTGACTTAAAAACTGGCTCCACTCAAAACACAGAATGACTGCCGCAGGCAATTGAGGCTGTAGGCTTCCTTTTCCCATCCAACAGTAAAGCTGATTGCTCAGAGTTCCCTGATGACCTAGCAGTTAAGGATCTGGTGCTGTCACTACTGTGGCTTGGGTTCTATCACTGGCCCAGAAATTTTCATATGCTTCGGGTGCAGCCAGAAAACAAAACAAAACAACTCTGATTTCTCTTCTCAGAGGTCCTAAGCAAGCATCTCCCCCACCCCCCCTTTTCCTTTTTTTTTCTTTTTTTGCAACACGCAGCAGCTTGATATGGGATCTCAGTTCCCAGACCACCAGGGATTGAACCCAGGCCATGGTGGAAGCACCTAACCATAAGACCACCAGGGAACTCTCATAAGCAAGCATCTCCTTGAATCACATTGATCTAATATGATTTAGGCTTGCTCAGCCCAAACAGGTTTTTGTCAAAGGGGAATGGAGTTACCATGGCTGGATTAAAATACATTTTTTAAACCAAGGGGACCTAATCAAACTGACAAGCTTTTGCACAGCAAAGGAAACCAAAAAGAAAACAAAAAGACAACTTACAGAATGGGAGAAAATAGTTTCAAATGATGCAGCTGACAAGGGCTTAATCTCTAGAATATACAAGCAACTTATACAACCCAACAGCAAAAAAAGCCAACAACCCAATGGGAAAATGGGCAAAAGACCTGAATAGACTGTTCTCCAAGGAAGATATACAGATGGCCAACAAGCACATGAAAAAATGCTCAACCTCCCTGATTATTAGAGAAATGCAAATCAAAACTACCAGGAGATACCACCTCACACCAGTCAGAATGGCCATCAGTAATAGTCCACAAATAACAAATGCTGGGGGTGGGGGTGGAGAAAAGGGAACCCTCCTGCACTGCTGATGGGAATAAAAGCTGGTACAACCACTATGGAGAAAAGTATAGAGGTACCTTAGAAATCTATACATAGAACTACCATATGACCCAGCAATCCCACTCTTGGACATATATCCGGACAAAACTTTCCTTAAAAAAGACACATGCACCCACATGTTCATTGCAGCCAAGACATGGTAACAACCCAAATGTCCATCGACAGATGATTGGATTAGGAAGTTGTGGTATACATATACACAATGGAATACTACTCAGCCATAAAAAAGAACGAAATAATGCCATTTGCAGCAACATGGATGGAACTAGAGAGACTCGCATACTGAGTGAAGTTAGTCAGAAAGAGAAAGACAAATACCGTATGATTTCACTTATATCTGGAATCCAATATATAGGCCAAATGAACCTTTCCACAGAAAAGAAAATCATGGACTTGGAGAATAGACTTGTGGTCGTCAGGGGGGAGGGGGAGGGAGTGGGGTGGTTGGGGAGCTTAGGGTTAATAGATACAAACTATTGCCTTTGGAATGGATTAGCAATGAGATCCTGCTGTGTAGCACTGGGAACTATGTCTAGTCACTTATGATGGAGCATGATAATTCGAGAAAATAGAATGTGTACATGTATGTGTAACTGGGTCATCATGTTGTACAGTAGGAAAAAAATTGTATTGGGGAAATAACAGTTAAAAAAAAGTTTATACTAGCCTGCCAAGATAAATAAATAAATAAATAAAAATAAAGAAAGAAATTTTTAGAGTGAATTAAATGTTGGGGAGGAGGCCATCCTGTTTACCATGGAATTAGGTGACCCTGGGAATGAGTAAGAATAAAAGAAAAAAAATTAAGAATGGAACTCTCAGAAACACCAGCATTTATGGGTTGGGCAGAGGAAGAACACATGAAATAAACTAAGAAAGAATCATTAAAGAGGAAGTAAGAGAACTGGGAGTAGGTAGTGTGGTGTTAGGTAACTAGTAGGAAGGTGCCCCAGCTCTCAAATCATTCCACTCTTTCTAGGCCTACCCTGCAACACAAAGGTGGTCCCCAGTGGCCATGCCTGGAGTCCTTGACACTACCACCCATCCGAAATGGTTTGATCTAGGGCTAGAACTCTGACCCAAAATGAACCAACAATAGCATCGTGTTCCTACTGTATCAATCATGGACACTGACCCAAGGGTCCTCATTTATAATCCTTCTTTGGGATTTTTCTCTCTGGTGCGGAGGATAGATTCAATCTTTCTCTCAAAAGGTAATGATACCTGGAGTTCCCGCTGTGGCTCAGAGGTAATGAACCCAACTAGTATCCTTGAGGATTAGGATTCGATCTCTGGCCTCATTCAGTGGGTTAAGGATCCAGCGATGTTGTCAGCTGTGGCAGACGCGGCTCAGATCTTCGTGGTGTGGGTGGGCAGCTGCAGCTACAGCTCCCATTCGACCCCAGGTGCAGCTCTAAAAAATAAAAAAATTAAAAAAGAAAGAAAATGACCATTAGAAAAGAAGAAGAAAACGGTATGGAGTCCCTGAATTGTGTTCCTCGAAGCCTGGTTTCAGTGTGAAACACTGAAATAATGTAGTGAATTACTATTTTATTCTAAGCAATATGAGCTCATGGAGCAGACGACTGGTTGCCCATGTTAAGCTAAAAGAGTGAAACAGGAGCGCCCGTCGTGGCGCAGTGGTTAACGAATCCGACTAAGAACCATGAGGTTTCGGGTTCGATCCTTGGCCTCGCTCAGTGGGTGAAGGATCCAGCATTGCTGTGAGCTGTGGTGTAGGTTGCAGACGCAGCTCGGATCCCGCGTTGCTGTGGCTGTGGTGTAGGCAGGCGGCTACAGCTCCCATTGGACCTCTCGCCTGGGAACCTCCATATGCCACGGGAGCGGCCCTAGAAAAGACAAAAATAACCAAAAAACAAATAAAAGAGTAAAACAGCCAGTTGTTTTACTAGCAAAACAGGTTTACTCGGAAGTAACAAAGAATTGCGATTTGAGATATTATTTACAGGCCTACATGCAAGTCCTAAAACAAACGAGAGAAAACAGGAAAAATTGGGAAGGGCTGCTATAAACAAAAAGTCCCTTGGAGGAAACTGGGAATTTGAAATATAGCGGCTTTTCATTGGCTGAGTTGCGGCAGTCTCTCATTGGCTGAGCTGTTGCCAGGCGAGGAGAAAATCTGTATTCCCCCCACTCCCCCCGCCCCGCCGGCGATAGTTAAGTAGTAACACTTCCGGTTGGAGAAGCACAGTAGCCTCTCTTCCCATTGGGGTCTGTGTTGCCGAAGAGTGGTATATGCATGAGAGCTCTCCCTTCTGGTCTTATGTATCTATTTTATTTTTTTTACACCTATTTTTACACCTATCAATCTCAAACCCAGATTGAGAGAGATTTTGGGAGCAGGGAGGTCATTTGGGAGGTAATTCCAGGAAGCAAGATTGAGGAACTGAGAATGAGATGAGAAAGGAAGAAAAGCTAGGAGTTCCCGTTGTGGCTCAGTGGGTTAAGAACCTGAAATAGTCTCCATGAGGATTCTGGTTCAATCCCTGGCCTCACTCGGTGGGTTAAGGATCCGGAGTGCTGTGGCTGTGGCTGTGGCTGGCAGCTGCAGCTCCAATTCAACTCCTAGCCTGGGAACTTCCATATGCCGCAGGTGCAGCAGGTGTAGCCCTAAAAGGACCAAAAATAAAATAAAATAAAATATAAAATAAAGTAACCAGAGACCTTTTGATTGTAGGAGGAAAGAGGAAAAGACAGTAAGCAAAAAATAAAAAATAAAACTTTTTAAAGGAGAGAGCAAGAGGAGAGAAATAGGTGAGGGAGATTAGGAGGTACAAACTTCCATGGAGTTCCCATAATGGTTCAGTGGAAACGAATCTGACTAGCATCCGTGAAGACACAGTTTCTATCCTTGGCATCCGTCAGTGGGTTGAGGATCCAGCACTGACATGGGCTGTGGTGTAGGTCGCTGACATGGCTTGGATCTGGCATTGCTGTGCCTGTGGTGTAGGCTTTTGGCTGCAGCTCCGATTCGACCCCTTGCCTAGGAACCTCCATATGCCTTGGGTTTGGTCCTAAAAAGACAAAAAAATAAAATAAAAGATACAAACCTCCAGTTACAAAATAAATGAGTCACTGGTATGAAATGTGCAATGTGGGAAATATAGTCAATATATAATTATGATTATGTAATATCTCTGGATTATGTAATAAAGATTATGTAATATCTTTGGATGGTGACATGTCATAGCTAGAATTATCATTGTGGTGATCATTTTGAAATGTATAGAAACATCAAATCACTGTGTTGTGTAACATGAACTAACAGAATGTTATAGGTCAATTATTCTTCAAGCAAATTTACAGAAAAAGAGATCAGATTTGTGGTTGCCAGAGGCAGAGGTTGGGGGAGGAAGAACAGGATAAAGGCAGCCAAAAGGTACAAACTTCTAGTTATAAGATACATAAGTACTAGGGACGTAATGTACAACATGATAAATATAGATAACACTGCTGCATGTTATATATGAAAGTGGTTTTTTTTTTCTTTCTTTCTTTTTCTTTGCTTTTTTAGGGCAAAACCTGCAGCATATGGAGGTTCCCAGGCTATGGGTTGAATTGGAGCTACAGCTGCCGGCCTACCCCACAGCCACAGCAATTTGGGATCTGAGCTGCGTCTGTGACCTACACCACAGCTCACAGCAACGCTGGATCCTTAACCCACTGATCGAGGCCAGGGATTGAACCCGCATCCTCATGGATATTAGTCGGATTCGTTTCCACCACGCTACAACGGGAACTCCAGAAAATTGTTGAGAGTAAATCCTAGGAGGTCTCATCACAAGGGAAAAATATATTTTTCTATTTCTTTAGTTTCGTATCTGTGTGAGATGATGGGTGTTCACTAAACTTATTGTGGTAAGGACCTCGAGATGTATGTAAGTGAAATCCTTATGCTGTACACCTTCAACTTAGATGATGTTGTATGTCAACTATATCTCATTAAAACTGGAAGAGAAATGGAGTTCTCCTGTGGCACAGCAGCTTAAGGATCTGTTGTTATCACTGCGGCAGCTTTAGTCACTGCCTGGGAACTTCCATATGCTACGGGTGAGGTCAAAAACAAAAACAAAAACAAAAAAGTGGAAACAACCAAACAAATAAAAAGTCAAGTAGTGGAAGGAAAAAAAGGGAGAGAGCAGGAGTTCCCGTTGTGGCTCAGTGGAAATTAATCTGACTAGCATCCATGAGGATGCTGGTTCCATCCCTGGCCTCACTCAGTAGGTTAAGGATCCGGCATTGCTGTGAGCTGTGGTGTAGGCCAGTGGCTATAGCTCTGATTTGACTTCTATCCTGGGAACCTCCATATGACATGGGTTCGGCCCTAAAAAGACCAGAAAAAAAAAAAAAAAAGGCGACAGCAGCTGTCTCCACATCAGACAGCTTCCTGACTCAACTCCATTTCCCAGCACTGTGTACGGTTCATTCCTGGGAGATGTTTCCATCCACCCAATAACTCCTCCACTTTACTTCAGTAGATTTAAAAGTTTCTGTCTGTGGCAGGCAGATCCTCTAGCGGTCCCCATAATTCCTGTTCTCTAGTGTTCATGTCCTTCTGAAACCCCTCCCCTTGAATGTAGGTGGGACCTGGGGCTTGCTTCTAGCTGACAGAATATAGCCAAGACACTCTGTAGGTGTAATAAAGGTCCCAAATCAGTTGAGTTAATTAACAGGGAGATTATTCTGAATTAATCATGAAAAAGTCCATAAAAGTAGGACAGGTTGCCCCCTGAGGTAAGAGACCCTCCTGTGGACTTGATGAAGTGAGTGGCCATGTGGGGAAACTCCCTTGAGAAAGGATACCAGGCAGCCTCCGGCCAGCAGCCAGCAAAAAGCCAGTCTCGGAGTTCCTGCTGTGACACAGTGGGTTAATGATCCGGCTTATCTCTGGGGAGGCACTGGTTCCACTCCCTGGCTTAGTGCAGTGGTTTAGGAATCCAGCGTTGCTGCAGCTGCAGCATAGGTCGAAGCTCCAGCTTGGATTTGATCCCTGGCTCTGGAACCTCCATATGTTGAGTGCAGCCGAAGGGCTGCCTGCCACTGAGTCCAAGCTGTGGATGGATGCAGAAAGGATGAAATGAGCGCATCCCCTCCAAAGTCTGGCTAGAAACAGGACTCCCCCCATCCGCTTTTAGTATAAAAAAAGCATGAATTCCAACTCAGGGAAGATGGTTCTTTGGGACACTAGTTGACCACCTTCTCGGTCTGCTGGTTTTCTGAATAAAGTCACTATTCTTTGTCCCAACAACTCCTCTATTTATTGGCTTGTCGTGAGGCAAGTGGTACAAGCTTGTATTCAGTAACACTTGCAGTAAGACTGGGGCCATGTGACTGGATCTAGCCAATGATCTGTGAGCAGATACGACTTGTGTTGCTTCTGAGCTGAAATGGTTAAGAGTTTGTGGTCTCATCCATCCCCCTCTTTCTCTATCACATGTTCCTGATGGTGCAGGGTCAAGGTGTCAAAGCCTCTGTCAGCTTCCTTCCCTGAGGACTGTGAATGAGTCCCCACCTTACTAGGCATGTAATGAAAACTAGAAATAAATGTGTTGAATTAAGTCACTGAAGTTTGGGGCTTTGTCTTTTGCAGCAGCTGGCAGTTAATTACACAGATACCTTAGGCTTTGTTCATATCCCTGAATGCACTATATCTTCTATGTTCATTCATCTGCACAAATTCTCACAAATTCTTATAAATTCCTGGATTCTCAGGACTCTCAGTTCATTGCTCTTTATACTGCAGACCTGGAGGAGTGGTATATATGAGTATGTATTGTATATTTTGAGGCTATTTTATTAGATGCATACAAATTTAGAATTGTTCTTTCTAGTTTATTGGCATTTTATTCACTATGATCTATCTGGTGACACTTTTTGCCTTAAAGTCTAATATATATTGTTAGTGTAGCTTCACTGGTTTTCTTTCCGTTATTGTTTGTATAGTATGTCTTTTACAAATTTAACATACCTGTATCCTTATATATAAGACTTTTTAAAGAAGTGAGTTGCTTTTTATGTTTCTTTGTTTTCATTTTTGGCCGCGCCTAGGCATATGGAGTTCCTGGGCCTGGGACCAGATCCAAGCCGAAGTCCTGACGTAAGCCACAGCTGGGGCAACGCCAGATTCTTAACCCACTGTGCTGGGCTGGGGATCAAACCTGCCTCTCAAGACACCACTGATCAAGCTGTGCCACAGAGGGAAACTCAAAATGTTGCTTTTTAAAAAACCAATCTAACAATTTTTTTGTTTTTTGTTTTTTTCTTTTTTGGCTGCACCTGCGGTATGCCTAAGTTCCTGGGCCAGGGATCAAACCCACTGCCACAGCAGTGCCTTAGCCACTGCAGTGACAACACCAGATCCTTAACTTGCTAAGCCACAAAAAACTCCTAACAATCTTTGTTGTTGTTGTTGTTGTTTTTCTTTTTCGGACACCCCCTCAGCATATGGAAGTTTCCCAGCCAGGGATCAAATCCTAGCCAGAGCTGCGACCTACATTGCAGCGGTAGAACCACTGCCTCCACAGAGACAAGCCAGATCATCAGCCCACTATACCACAGCAGGAATGACAATTAAAAAAAAATAGAGATATTTAGTCCACTTATATTTAAAATAGGTACTTAGACATTTGAGTTTCAAGATATCATATTTGTCTTCTATTTCTCCCACATGTTCTTTTTCTTTTTTTTCTCTCTTTTTTTAAACTTTTTTTGGATTGTTTTTATTATTCCATGTTTCCCTACATTCACTTGTTTTATATATATACATAGATGTAACTACATATTTATATAGTGTATATATTTAAACTATATATAGCTCTATATATTAATATATATATATAAACTTTTAAAAGACTATTTTTCCATGATTGCCTTGGTAATTACAGCATGCATCCTTGACGTGTTAAAGTTTAATATTTCTTTTACCACTTCTTGAACAATGCAAGAATCTTAAAATACTATAATTCCATTTATCTGCTCCCACACTGTGCCATTTTTGTGGTGTGTTTTAATTCTCCATATGTTTAAAGGTCCACAAGACATTATTACTTTATACAGTCATTGTTCACTTATTTTTACCCATGTAATTACCCTTTCCATTGTACTTTATTTCTTCCTGCATATTCATACTTCCTTTTGGGTTTATTTTGATTCTGCTTGAAAAATTCCCTTTAGTATTTCTTTTAGTGTGAGTCTGTGGACAAATAATTTTTTCAGGTTTTGAGTCTCTGAAAACATATATTGTTCTTTCATTTTTGAATGATATTTCCACTGGGTATAAAATTTTAGATTAACTATTATTTTCTTTCAGCACTTTATTTTTTAAAATTTATTTATTTACTTTTTTGTCTTTTTAGCACCACACCCATTGCATATGGAGGTTCCTAGACTAGGTTTTGAATTGAAGCTGTAGCTGCTGGCCTGTGCCACAGCCACAGCAATGCCAGATCCAAGCCTCCTCTGTGACCTACACCACAGCTCACAGCAATGCCGAATCCTTAACCCACTGAGTGAGGCCAGGGATCAAACCTGTATCCTCATGGATACTAGTCAGATTCGTTTCCTCTGAGCCACAGTGGGGAAATCCATCTTTTCTGTACTTTAAATGTGCCATTCCATCATCTTCTAGATTTTATCATTTATATTGGCAAGTCAGTTGTTAGTCTTAGAGTTGTTCTTTTGCAGGTAATCATCTTTTTTTGTTTTTTTCTAATTGGTCTTAATATGTTTTCTTCTTCGGTTTTGGTGTTGTTGTTGTTGCTTTTTTTTAATTTTTTTTTTTTTTGGTCTTTTTAGGGATGAACCCAAGGCATATGGTTGTTCCCAGGCTAGGAGTCAAATCAGATCTGCAGCTGCCGGCCTACACCACAGTTCACAGCAATGCTGGATCCCTAACCCACTGAGCAAGGCCAGGGATTGAACCTGAGTCCTCATGGATACTAGTTGGGTTAATTACTGCTGAGAGTGTGAGGGAAGAGAGTCAGATGGTTTAAATATCTGATGGCATTAGGCTCTGATAGCCTTGTGCCTCCAAATCTCCAGTAAGGATAAACCTGCTATTGGCACTTGAGTAACTACACTAGGGGAGAACCCCAATATTTTCACTTTTTTTTTTTTTGCTTTTTAGGGTGGCACCTGTGCCATATAGAGGTTCCCAGGCTAGGGGTCTAATCAGAGCTACAGCTGCCGGCCTACAGCACAGCTCACAGGAACACTGGATCCTTAACCCACTGAGCAAGGCCAGGGATCAAACCTGAGTCCTCTGGGATACTAGTTGGGTTCATTACTGCTGAGCCACAATGGGGACTCCAATATTTTCACTTTTTACTTATGATATTTATATGAGTTTATATTACTTTTGTTATTTATTTATTTTTGCTTTTTGTGGCTGCACCTGTGGCTTATGGAAGTTCCCAGGCCAAGGGTTCAATTGGAGCTACAGCTGCAAGCCTATGCCACACTCACAGCCACAGCAACATGGGATCTGAGCCATGTCTATGACCTACACCACAGCTCATAGCAATGCCAGATCCTTAACCCACTGAAGAGGCCCGTGTTTGAACCTGTGTTCTCATGGATACTAGTTGGTTTCGTTACTTCTGAGCCACAACGGGAACTCCTAAATTTAAAAGGACTGCTTCGACCTTAAAATGGGCTGTTCAGAAATGGAACTAGGATTAACAAACAAACAAACAAACAAACAACCAAACAAACAGAGAAACATATGTTGATGGATCTTTTTCCCAGCCCTGGCCCCTAGTGTAGTTACTCAGGTGCCAGTAGCAGGTTTATCCTTACTGGAGATTTGGAGGCACAAGGCTATCAGAGCCTAATGCCATCAGATATTTAAACCATCTGACTCTCTTCCCTCACACTCTCAAAGCAGCCTTCACATCATAAATTGGCTTCCTGTGCACATTTTCCTACAGGGGAAAATTTGCTAGACATCCAATGTGAGCATCCTGGCTCCCTTGGCAGTTCCATTTCTCATTGTATATTAATATATTGGTTCTTTGGCTCAGAGCGCAGGCTAGGAGCTGAGTTAGTATGATCTACTTCCCAACCCCCAATACATAGGCTCTCTCTTAGTGCTATTAAAGTCAAGTTTATGAGCTTGGACCATGATGAATTCACCAACGTAAATGTCACCTCTGAGGCCACTTGGCAGCTGGCCAGCCATCCTGCCCTGATGACACCCTTGTCTCTTCAAGCATATTTCCTTCGGGGTCCTGTGCTTTCTAGCCATATTCATCTCAACCAGCTGTACCTGATTCCTTTATCCTTCATTCTGTCTTTTCCTCTATGATTGTCTCTAGTTCTATCTCTCTTCCTACCTCACCACATAACCTTCTTTAATCCTTTTTATTTTTCACCTTAAGTAAACATGGAGTTAAATAATGTAATATGCCAGAAATATGTCCTAGGTACTGTGCCAGGCCATACATATAAATTGTATTCTGACCTCAATAATTCTAATAAGTGTTTTTATCCCTATTTTATGTAGGGGGAAGTAGAGGCTCATAAAGTCTAAGTAGTTGTGTTTGATAACTTAAAGGTTTTTCTGCTTAATATTCAAAATCAATAAATTAAATATTTTATATTTTCTTTATCTTAGAAAATAAATTTAAACATTATTTTTGCCTACGAGTCGATTGCCCTAGAAAAAATTGACCCTAGGTATGTTTATTTCTTTCTTAGGCTGAAGAGTGGGAGATGGAACAGAAGAGGAAAGGGAAAATTTGGAGTGTTTCTTTGAGCTGTAGGGCTCTACACTGCTCTTTGCACCCTTCCCATTCTCTTTCCTGAGAGCAAGGCTTGGCACTGATTTCTCTGGAGCAATCTTAGTCTTCTTCATCAATGATATGACCTTCTCTGTCCAGGCAGGAGACAAATGTACTTTCTGCATCTGTGAAAAAGGAAGAAATCAAAATTTCAGCCCCTAGATGTGTAACTTTCAATAAGTTGGAGATGGAGGTTGTAGTATAGTTGGATCGACTCCTTGGAAGACCACTTCTCAATATTTGGATGTTGAATGAAACTTCTCAGCCCCAATAAGTGTTCCCTTATCATCCTGGGAATGGTGAGGTAGAAGTAGAGAGAAGCATTTCTGAAACACTACCTCATATAGGGTTTGAGAGGACTAGAAAATTGAAGTTTCTGTATGGGTTCCAGGTCCTTCCATTCTTATTCCAGGGAGTAATGCTGCTTGTCTCCTGGAGACTCAAACATTTGGATCCTGGTTAGAGGCTGGAGGGGTAAGCAGAGAGACCTGGCCGGAGAATCAGAGCACAGTAGCAGAGAAGTCTCAGGTCCAGTTGAAAATGAAGGGTCCAGGAGTTCCCATCGTGACTCAGTGGAAATGAACATGACTAGTATCCATGAGGATGCAGGCTTGATCCTTGGCCTCTGTCAGTGGGTTAAGGATCTGGCATTGCCGTGAGCTGTGATGTAGGTTACAGATGAGGCAGCTTGGATCTGGCATTGCTGTGGCTGTGGCGTAGGCCTGCAGCTGCAGCTCCGATTTGACCCCTAGCCTGGGTGCATATGCCACAGGTGCAGCCATATAAAAGAATAAAAAGAAAGAAAAGAAAAGGAAAAAAAAAAAAGGGCACAGAACTGCACAGTTTCAGTACCACAGACAAGAACAAAACAGTGCTGCTGGCCCTTGGGCTCATAGTTAAGCACCATGGCCAGAACCACCTCCCCCTCCAAGAACCCCACCTCCATGCTTGCTATTCCAGGGTCCTTGCTTGACTGGCCCCTAGCACTTAATGTTCCCAATAAACCACAGCTTAGTTTCCATCTAAAGCCATCCTGCATTTCTTCTCTGAGGTGTCTATTCCGCAGCCTCCTGGTGAGAGTGGAGTCGCCTTGGAGCAACTCTTATTAAGATCTGGCTGATTTGCATATATCCGCATACACTGGGGCTTCTCCGTTCTGGTTTTATTATAAATGAGCTGTTCAGATGAATAAAGAGAAGGTTTATTTCACTCCTTCTTTTCCTCTTCTTTCCCCTATTCCTAGGGTCTCAGTCTGATGATTTCCCAAGGTGCCTGCAGGTGCGTGTGGTAGAAGAGGGTGGGAACCAGTGTGTGTGGGGGGGCATCCTGTGTGGTTTTCTCCAGGTAGTTTCCCCAATCTTTTTGGTTCCTGAATGATCCTTGTGAGGATCACAGGGAGTCTGCATTTTGTTTTAGCACATAGGGTCAGAACCTCTGGCTGAAGTCCCTGAAGCTCAGGTGAGAAGCCTTAGCTAGAGCCTTAGAGACTGAAAAGAGAATGGGACTCCGTTTTGAAGAGAGGGATGAGGAGTGGTTGAGTGAGGACTCATTTTGAAATGAAAGGAGTCCTGGGTCTCTAAGCAGCTTCTAAAAATACCATCTCCCAGCGCTGGGGGGAGGGGGAGGGGAAAATCGAGCGTGAGGAGCATAAAGATGGGAAATAGGTGGGGGGGGGGTGTAAGAGCCCTTCTTCAGGTAGATCTGATTTCAGAGCCTCTGCCTGCATTCAAGGGCCAGCAGGAAGTCACACCTCCTTCTGCTTCCTCAGCAAGCTTCAGTCTCCTGTGGTCTCTGAGCCTCAGCCCCTCCTGATGACCTTTTTTCTACAGGCAAAGGAGCCCAATTCCTTCCAGCCACTCTTCCTAGTGCTGCTGTCCAGCAAGTATGTCTGTGAAGGAGAAAGTATATGTGAACACAGAACCACCCCACCCCACCCCCGCCACGCTCACAGAAATGACACATAAAAGCAGCTTGTAAATGATCGGTGCTCTACAATGCCAGGAATTTTCATTCTACTTGGTACTCAGGGAGGTATGGACCATGACAGAGACAGGGTGATTCACCCAGGTATCCTCATCAGGGAGCATGGTATCCACTAATTGTTGGCTGAAGGAATGTGGAATACATTTATACAAAATGCCACAGACACTCAGGCTATGCAGGACTCACACTTCTTCTCAAGCCTTCTCTAACTACTATAGCCTCTAACGTAGAGGGGTTAGGTCCCCCAAGAAAAGAGCTCTGAAAAGCCACAGTGTGGGTGGAGCTTTCTCAGCTCAAGTTCAATCCAGATGGTGGCGCTCAATAGCCACCTTCCTCGTCCTGGAGGGCCCCAGCCCTTCACACCACCAACGCCTTAAACCCTCAGCTAGCACATAAATGACCTTCACTAGGTAGAGGTCGCGTTCCACGTTTCCTTGAGGCATCTTAAGAGCTGAGTGAACTCTGTGAGGATTGCTCCTCCTCTCTCGCTGATGCCTAGGAGTCCTGCCGCTGCGCTCCTCACCAGTCCCCTGGGGTGGACGGAGAGGGATTATAAAGAGGGGAACTCCAGGCTTTGAGCAGACTGGAGAAAGGGATGGTTGTGGAGAGCGCTGCCCGTGTCCTGGCAGCAGGAGCAAGAAACCGAGGAACCAATCGTTCATGCAAAATCTATCACCGCCCATCCTGGCGTCCACATGGTTTCCCAGCCTCGGAAGAGCTGTTGGTAGGGTGGGACTAGGTCTTCCTCTTTACTCTCTTTTCTCGAGTAGCTCTTGGGGGCAGGCGGGCCCCTTCCTTCTGCCGGAGTGTGTGTGTGTGTGTGTGTGTGTGTGTGTGTGAGAGAGAGAGAGAGAGAGAGAGAGAGGGAGGGAGGGAAGGGCGGGGAGAAAAGGGGGCGGGATGGAGCCAAGAGACGCCAGGAGCCGCAGACACCGGAAGAAGCCAAAGGCTGGGAGATAAAGGAGCTCCCCAGAGACTGAGGTCAGGACACCAGGCTTCAAAACCTCCTGCAAGTCCTGGAAACAAGGGTCTTGTCTTCCAGGTTAGCTCAGTCGCTGCCTCCCCGAGGTTCGCTCCTCCTTAAGCCACGCCCCCATTCCCTACTTCTTTGGAATGAGAGGCTAAGGTGCAGCTCTCCGGGCCACCAACGCCAGCACATCCACCTCCCCAGGAGCCTGGCCAGCTCTCAGCGCTGCCCCACCCCCACGGTTTGGAGATTGGCGGGACCACTTCCTTCGCCCCTCCAATTCGCTGTCCCACCCCTGGGCCTATGAAACCCCACCCCCCACCTTCTGCTGGCGGGGATTGGTGGGCTTCTCGCGGCGGTGCATAGTGATTGGTCTCCATGGATGATGGTCACCGCCGAGATCCCGCCCCTAGCCGGCGCAGGGGTCTGGGGGCACTGCTCAGCGGTTCTGGGGCTGGCGCGGCTTGAGCCGCCGCCGCACAGACAGCTCGGTCTGCGGACCATGGAGATCGGCGCCGGTCCACATCCGCTGCGCCTGCTGGTCTGCCTGATGCCGCTCTGTCTCGCTTTGCTTTTGGGACCAGGGAGGCCCGGGACGGCCGAGGAAGGTGAGGAGATTAGTGGCTGTTCTTGGAGCTTGTGATGCCAAAAGACAGGAGGCTGAAGAACTGGGGTCTGGGGAAAGGAGTCATGTGGAAAGACAAGTCTGTATTGGAATCTGAAGCAAGCGGGCAGTGAGAAGCAAAGAACTGGAGAGACAGGAAAATGTGGCTAAGCAACAGAAAAGAGAGGAGTACTGAGAAGCTTGGGGGCAGGAGACCTGGGAGGCTGGGGAAGAAAGAGACCAGGAACCGTGGGAGCCAGAGGCGGTGGTTCAGGGGCCGGTGAGACGGACAGGTTGAGCAATTGGAGGTGGGAGGTATGGGGGCAGGGAGATGCGGAGGTGATGCCTGAGTGTGGGGAGAAGGGATGGAGCCCGAGCGGCGGGGTCTAGGGGACCATTGCGTGGTTCACAGGAGGTAGAGCGCTGCTGGGGCGGGGGAGGCAGGGCGTGGGGGTTGTTGATGGTGGTGTGTTGGTGGCAAGGGGGATTGTCTGGGTCCGGCAGCTGCCCGACGTGCTGACCAGGGAGCTGTCCGCAGTGCTGAATTTGGAGCGTACACTAACCAGCGCGATCCGCGTTGCGGGGTTTGGGGCTGCCGGCTGCACCAGAGCCCACGTCTTGCCTCTGATTATGGATTTGAGAGAGCTATACATTCCGTTGAATCTAGAAGCGTAATATCCAGGTGCAAAATCCGGAGGAGCTGGAATCTGAGGCGTTGGCCGCGGGGTTGGTCAGAGTGCTGATATCTGATGCTTTCCAATAATATGCAATTCTTATGTGCTGTCAGTTATACCGAAATAGGGAAGCTGTCAGCGGTCCTGCCCATTGTCTCTGACGCCTCTGGGGCCAATCTTCTGAAAGGTCCTCACCTTGGAGCCCCACCCCCTCCTTTAAGGTCCAGACAAGTAATTTTCCAAGATTTGGGGATGACCTGGGCTCCTATCTTTGAGCTGCTTCTGTGCCGTCCAAACCAGTGCTTCTCTGGGACCGCTACTGAAAGCAGAATTCATACTGCTGGTCAGATGCTTCCTGAGGGAAGAAAGTGACTCCAAGCCACTGGTGTAGGAGGGGTCATGGCTTTACGTATTAAAGGAGCTCTGATTGTCTTTCAAATGCAGTGGAGGTGACAACCTTTGGGAAAGGGGCTGGCTGAGGAGATGAGGGATTTTTATTTCTCTTGCTGCAGGCAGTGTCTTTCCACCTCGTTGTCCCTGAGAGGCAAACTAAAAAGGTTCAAGTCTCCTCACATTCCTGGTGACCCCAGACCTCGGAAGAACCCCTGAATATGAGTGGATTTAGGGATGTATATAGGAATCCTCTGATATACTCACTTTCTCCCTCTTCTTGAAATTCAGTTGTAATTTAGGGAACCTGGGAAGGTGGTAGTGGGGGATCACTGATATCCCTCATTTGAGAGCCATTTTTTTTTTCTTGGTCTTTTTATTTTGTGTTTTCTTGAGCTGCCTCCGAAGCATATGGAGGTTCCCAGGCTAGGGGTCTAATTAGAGCTGTAGCCGCCGGCCTACGTCAGAGCCACAGCAACGTAGGATTCGAGCCGCTTCTGCGACCCACACCACAGCTCATGGCAACGCCCGATCCTTAACCCACTGAGCAAGGCCAGGGATCAAACCCGAAACCTCATGGTTCCTAGTCGGATTCGTTAACCACTGAGCCACGACAGGAACTCCCTTGAGAGCCATTCTTAGAGTACTCGTCATGGATTCTGTGCTGGGATGAATAATGATTCCTGAAACACGTTCACATCCTAATCCTCAGAACCCGTGAATTTTATCATAAATTGCCCTGGACTTAGCAGATGTGGTTAAGCATGGAGATGGAGAGATTACTCTGGATTATATAGGTGGGCTCAACTGTAATCACAATGATCCTTACAAGAGGGACACAGGAGGAGTCTGAGTTAGAGAAGGCAATGTGATGACAGAAGCAAAGATTGGAGTGGTGTGCTTTGAAGATGGAGGAGGGGACCACAAGCCAAGGAATCCAGGTCGCCACCAGAATCTGAAGAAGGCAAAGAAATGGATTCTCCCCTTTGAGTCTCCAGTAGGGACCAGTCCTGCTGGCACCCTGACTTGAGACCAGTGGAACTGATTTTCAACTTCTTACCTCCAGAACTGTAAGAAAATAAAGTTTTGTTGTTTTAAGCTGCTACGTTTGTGATAATTTGTTAAAGCAGCCATAGCCCAGGTTGTGGCTAGCTGTCTTTATACTAGAGCGACTCATGCCCCTTCTGGGGAAGGTATGGAATGGGAAAAACTTATCTGTGTCCTTCACCACATTCTCTGTTTCCTCAGCTAGTAAATTTAAAGTCAACTCACCAGAGGATCTTGCCCTCATGAACTTCTGGCTTTCTGAAATTTCTGATCTCCCCTCTCTTTAGTCATCCTCCTGGATTCTAAAGCCTCCCAGGCTGAGCTGGGCTGGACTGCACTTCCGAGTAATGGGGTAAGTGTAAATCTTCCCCTCTCTGTCCCAAGGATCCTCTGGTGGTCCAGGGTGGCTCAGTTCCTTTAGCAACCTCCCCCCCCCATGGTTATATCAGATCAAAATGCTCCTCAGAGCATGTGGCCTCCGGAAGTCTTGGCTTCAAGCCAGAGTGGCCTAATAGTAAACGTTGGGTCTTCAGTCAGAGAGAGAGAGGGAGAGAGATGAGAACTGACCATATCTAGAAACAGAAATATGGCATCCGAATTGAGCCAATGTTGAATGGTGCCTTGCACCCAATAGATTCTCCAAGCAGTGTTGTTTATTGATGGATTGACAGAACAAGCAAGCCCTGGAATCCTAAAAGAGACTTGGAAACTTGAGGTAGCAGTGGGGAGATGTGACGCTGTGGCAGCAGCTTGGTGTCATGGAAAGGGTACTGGGTGGAGAGCCAGGAGACTCCATTCCAAGTTCTACTACTAACTCGATATGAATATCCACTCAAGTCACTACCTCTCTCTCTCTCTGGAGCCTCGGTTGCCCTACTAGTTGGACTCAGTTGTCTCCAACGTTTCTCCTGGTTCTGCGTCTTATAATTTCACGGATATATATGGGGAAGGAGGGGAGAAAAGACTGCAGAAGGAGGGGGAAAGCGGGTTTCAGCCCGAGTCATCGCCAGGCCGCGACCTCTTGGGGGAGCCTTGACTCTGAGCCGCCCACATCTTTGTTCTCCTCCCCAGTGGGAGGAGATCAGCGGCGTGGACGAACACGACCGTCCCATCCGCACATACCAGGTGTGCAACGTGCTGGAGCCCAACCAGGATAACTGGCTGCAGACTGGCTGGATCAGCCGTGGCCGTGGGCAGCGCATCTTTGTGGAGCTGCAGTTCACACTGCGCGACTGCAGCAGCATTCCCGGAGCCGCGGGCACCTGTAAGGAGACTTTCAACGTCTACTACCTGGAAACTGAGGCCGATCTGGGCCGCGGGCGTACCCGCACGGGCAGTAGCCGACCCCGCAAGATCGACACGATCGCGGCGGACGAGAGTTTCACGCAGGGTGACCTGGGCGAGCGCAAGATGAAGCTGAACACCGAGGTGCGCGAGATCGGTCCGCTCAGCCGGCGGGGTTTCCACCTGGCCTTCCAGGACGTGGGCGCATGCGTGGCGCTGGTCTCTGTGCGGGTCTACTACAAGCAGTGCCGCGCCACGGTGCGGGGCCTGGCGACGTTCCCAGCCACCGCAGCCGAGAGCGCCTTCTCCACGCTGGTGGAGGTGACCGGCACTTGCGTGGCGCACTCAGAAGGGGAACCCGGAAGCCCCCCGCGCATGCACTGCGGTGCCGACGGCGAGTGGCTGGTGCCCGTGGGCCGCTGCAGCTGCAGTGCAGGATTCCAGGAACGTGGTGACATCTGTGAAGGTATCCAGTGCACGGGGGTGGGGGGTGGGGTGCGGTGTGGGAGTATAGCACGCAGATGGCAGTTGGGAGAGAGGGTGCCCTAGGTGAGAGAGGCAGCATGGGAAGTGGGGACGCCTGTATGTGGAGTCCTGACTTTCTGTGGTGCTTCCAGGGAGTCCAGCCAGAACCAATGAGTGAAGTTAATGGGAGGTGAATTTGACTCCTTATAAGGGGGCATCAGGGACCTGTATTTCAGGCAGTGTGATAAGCACCTCACACAGGCATTCTCCTGTACTCACAGCAATAAAGTCATCATTGTCCTTGTTTCACAGGTGAGGAAACAGAGGCTCAGAGAGATTAACACCTCAATTGCAGTTAGGAAATGGGAAATAGGGATTTGAATCCAGATTTGCCCAGCTTTCAGTTCTTTCTACTATGTCATGCTACTTCCCCTCTGCATAAGGAAGAAGACCACAGTAGCCCAACTGTACTAGCTAGGGGCCAGTGGGATGAATTATAAGGAGTGAGCTCCCTGTCACTGACCATATGATAGTCAGGGGCTGGCAGGGTGATTCTTCAGTTGGAGAGGGAGATTGGGAGGTTGAACTAGATGACTATCAAGATCCTATCCAGCTCTCTAAACTAGATCCCTGTGCTCCCTAGAGGGGAGCCTTCATGTTGGGGGCCCTGTGGGGCTCTCTGGTCTGTGGAGACACCAGGAACAGACCTCTCTCCCCTATCCAGGAGCTCTGAGGACTATGGGTAAGAATGGGGTGTGGATGTGTGCACTTAATGAAGAAAGATCATGTGATGCTCTTTCTTTCTTTTTTGCTTTTTTAGGGCTGCACCCACGGTATATGGAAGTTCCCAGGCCAGGGGTCGAATCGAAGCTACAGCTGCCGGCCTACACCACAGCCACAGCAACATCAGCTCTGAGCCACGTCTGCAACCTACACCACAGCTCACGGCAGCACCGGATCCTTAACCCACTGAGTGAGGCCAGGGATCAAACCCGCAACCTCATGGTTCCTAGTCAGATTCGTTTCTGCTGCACCACAACAGGAACTCCAAGTGATGCTTTTTCTAAGCCAGGTCCTTTTCTGGGTGCCAGGGCACAGAAATGAATCATGCATAATCTCAGCTTTTGAGAAACTCACAGTCTAGTTGGAAAGATGTAACAATTTAAAAATTACAACTGAGTGATATATAATCTAATAGAGGGATTGATACAGTGGTGGGAAGACAGGGGGGAAGAGACTAAACTTGCTCTCATTTCTTTGTTCAGTCATCCATTCAATATGAATTGAGAACATACCATCTGTATTTACTCAGGCTTTATCATGTGTATATAGATGAATGCCACCATCTCATCCCTGGGGAAACTTGTGTTCACTAAGGGACTTGGAGACATAAAGTTTCCTGAGCTCTCCAGGTAAGGTTGGGATCCACCTCTGTGCTCTCTAAACCTCTATTTCTGAATTTACCCCATGGTACGATGTCACCAACTTATGTGTGTTCCCACCACTGGACCAGGAACTTCTTGAGCTCAGGCAATGGGTTATATTCATCTCAGCAGCTCCAGTGTCTATAACAGGACATATGGTAGATGCCCAGTGGAAATATATTGTGTGAATGAGCAGTTACCATAGGGCGTGATATGTATCAATAGAGAGCTGAGGATGCCTGGAGATAGCAGAACTCAGTTCTAAGGGTGCAGAGTAGAGAAGGCCTTTCTTCTAGGCAGCCAAGAGCATTCTGAATTAAGAGCTTGTGTGCAGAAGCATGGAGGCAGGAGAGAATGTAGCATGGATGGGGCGCAGCAAGTCAGCAGGGCTAGAGCACAGGGCATTTGGGGGAGAAGGGTGGTGGGGCTGGAGAGGAGCAGGGGCAAATCATGAAGGGCCTTGAACATCAGGATAAAGACCTTAAACTCTGCTTTAGACCATCAGGGAAGATTTGAAGTAGAGATATGACAAAGATTTGTATTTTCTTTCTTTCTTCATTTGGTCTTTTTAGGGTCACACCCACAGCATATGGAAGTTCCCAGGCTGGGGGTCCAATCAGAGCTGCAGCTGCTGGCCTACGCCACAGCCACAGCAACGTGGGATCCTGTGTCTGTGACCTACACTACAGCTCATTTCAACGCCGGATCCTTAACCCACTGATCCTTAACCCAGGGATCAAATCTTCGACCTTATGGATCCTAGTCGGGTTCATTACTGCTGAGCCACGATGAAAACTACCAGATTTGTATTTTCAAAAGATCATTGGAGCTGCAATTACAAAGACTGGATTGGAGAAGGAAAGATTAGAAGCTAGGAAGCAAGGAAGGAAAATGATACAATAGTCCAGGAGAGGAGTTCCCTGGTGGCTCAGTGGATTAAGGATCTGGTATTGTCACTGCTGTGGCTCTGGTTACTGCTGTGGAAAGGGTTTGATCCCTGGCCTGGGAACTTCTTCAGGCTGGAAAAAAATGGTCCAGGAGAAAGAGCACAAGGTCTGAACTAAGGCAGTAGCAGAGATCATTGAAGGATGAGGATGGATGTGACAATGAAATAGCCTCCACAGCATGTGGTGACCATGTGATCCAGAAGGAGAAAGGATGCCTTTCCATTCATATACCATCTGGAGGCTTGAATGGACAGAGGGTCATTCACTGGGGTTGAGAAGACAGGGCGTGGATGGACATATCGAATCTATGGGGTCCATGATGCATTCAAATGGAAGTAGCTAGAAAGTGGGTCTGGACCTCAGCAACAAAGATAGATGCTACTTGAAGCTGTGGGTGTGGTTGGGACAGACCAGGGAGAATATGTGGGGTAAGAAGTAAGAGGGTCAATGATGAAGCCTCGCAGAAGAGCAATATATAAAGGGAAGCAGAAGAAACAAAGGCCATAAATGGAGACTGCAGGGCAGTGATCAGAGACTGGGGGAGAGAGTGATTTCCCAATAGCCAGGGGTGATGGAGGAATCCGGGAGGGAATAGCCTGCAGGGTGGGTGTGCAGGCAGGTAAGGCGAGGATTGGTCAGTGTCTGCCTGGTGGCCAGAGTGGAAGCAGTTTCAGCTCAGTGATGGAGAGAACGACAGCCTGCAGTGGGCTGAAGGATGAAGGAAGCTGAGGAGCTGGAGTCAGGGCATGTAAACACTCTCTGGAGGCTGGGTTTGAAAGGGGAGGAGAGGGCATGGTATCTTGAGGACATTGTGGGGAGAGAAGATCCTTACTGTAGATGGGAGCCTTGGCTAGCCAGTGGGGTACCAAATGGGGGGTAGTGTCCTGGGGGAAGAAGTATTTTATTACTGATGTGGGTCAGAATTGCTGATGCATGCTGCTAACAAAAAGCAGACTGCGTTTGTCAGTTTTATTGTTTTTAAACACTCGGCAGACAGTACCCTACTGCCTGCACCCTAAATGGACTGTTTTTAAGGCTCCACCCCCTGTGTTATTACCCAGAAGAACCAGTAGAGAAGGAGCAGTGTAGGAATCTGGAGGTAGTCTGGGAGGAGGTGAAGGGTGGGATCCAGAGAGGAGGAGGAGGAGGGGCTGATCTTTAACAGGAAGGGCTCCTTCCCCTCCTGCAGGCCTGGAAGGAAGGAAAAAGAGGGAAGGTGGGTGTGAGTTTGAGAGCCAGGCATTGAGGAAATTACCAACGATGGCCTCTCTTCTCCCTGCGAGGCAGGAGGAGGGCATCTGTATCGGTAGACAGTGGAATCCTGGTCCCTCTTCTTCACTGCTGTGGCTCCAGAGCCTTGAACAGCATCTGGCTCATAGTTGATGCTAAAAAAATTTGAATGAATGAATGGATCAGGGGCTGGAGAAGGGAGTTTAGATACACACTCTGGGCAATGAGAGACAGACAGACAGACACACATACAATCAGGCAACTAATCCCACTTCTGGACTTTGGCTGAGACCAGACAAAGGCCATTTGTAATGGTATCAGCTCTGCCTTACGGAATAGGGAGGTGGGAAGGATGGTAGGGAGAGCTTTGTGAGGGAGGTTTTTTTTCCCCTTTTTGGCTGCCTTGTGGCCTATGGAGTTTCCAGGCCAGGGATCAGATCTGAGCCACAGTTGCAACCTATGCCACAGCTGGGGCAATACCAGATCCTTAACCCACTGTGCCAGGCTGGGAATCGAACCTCTGTCCCAGCACTCCAGTGATGCTGCCCATCCCGTTGCATTGTGCCACAGCACGAACACTTGGAGGTATTATTTTGAACTGGGGTTTGGGGAAAATAGGAGTTTGCCAGGAGAGCACAGGTGTAAGACATTATAGGACAAGATCCAGAGATGAAAGGAGGAGTTCAGTGTGGCCTGGGTGGAGGGGTTGGCATTGGGGAGCTGTTGGAGGGTTTTGTTTTGTTTTTGTCTTTTTAGGGCCACACCCATGGCACATGGTTCCCAGGCTAGGGGTTGAATGGGAGCTGTAGCTGCAGGCCTACACCATAGCCACATCAACATGGTATCCGAGCCTCATCTGCATCCTACACCACAGCTCATGGCAATGCCAGATCCTTAACCTGCTGAGTGATGCCAGGGATTGAACCTGCATCCTCAAGGCTACTAGTTGGGTTTGTTACTGCTGAGCCACAGCAGGAACTCCTGTTGGAGGGTTTTAAGAAGGGAAGTGACATGGTTAAATTTGTATTTAGAAAGTGAAGGCCAGGAGTTCTCATTGTGGCTCAGTGGGTTAAGTACCCAACAACTAGCATCCGTGAGGATGCAGGTTTGATCTCTGGCCTTGCTCAGTGGGTTAGGATCCTGCATAGCTGTGGCTGTGGTATAGGCTGATGGATGCAGCTCCAATTCAGTCTCTAGCTGGGAACTTACATATGCCTCAGGTGTGGTCATAAAAAGAAAAAAAGAAAAAAAAAAGAAAATGAAGGCCTTCCAAGTGCCTTCCACAGTTAAGTGCAGAGCTCTCCTCTAAAGGCAGATGGATGTGGAGGCTTCTCTTTCTAGCTTTCCTGCCTCTTCTTCCTCCTCTCCCAGTCACCAGAGGAATTACTGAAAGACTTGGGTTTCCCTTGGGGGGAAGATCAGGGTATATGACCTGTGTCTTCAAATTGCTGTAGGAGTGCCCTGGAGCAGAGGGACCCAAGCAGACCTGCTCTCTAAGGTTCCACAGGGCACACTGACGCCTTGTGATGGTGGCATGAGGGGGATTATAGGCAGGCAGGCTGATTTGAGCTCAGCATAAAGGAGGTACTTTCTAACTTCCAGCATTGCTCAGCAGAGGCAGCCTCAGAAGAAGGTGGGCTCCCCATTACCAAGTATCTGAGTAAAGCCTGAGGCTACTGTGGAAAGATGCTAGAGGATAGGTCAGTGGATGGTGAACTAGAAGGCCTCTGAAATTCTGACTCTGACCTTGAGGAAGAGAGGGAGGGGCAGGCAGTCAGGGGTCACTTCCTGAGTCTGCCCCTCAAGACATCATCTTCTAAGAGCCTCTCAAACTAGAGATTAACCAATGCTGTCTCTTATGGGAGACAGATGTCCACATACACATGGAGAAGGGGAGCCTCTTGCATTCTTTTCCTCCTGCTGTGAGACCCTGCAAATAGATCCCTCCCTTATTTCACAACAGAGGTAGGCAGGTCATACTTATTATTCACATTTGACTGATGGTTTGTTTCTTGAGTACAGGAAATGGCAGAGCAAACACTGGAACCCAAGCCTCCGAGTCTCAGACTGGGTTGCTGTTGCCAACCAGACCACCATGTTAGCAAGTCCCATGTTTTGCTCTGAAGGCAGAAACTTCTAAAGGCTCCTGGGCTTCAGAAGCCCTGCCCAAAGCCCAGGACTCTAGGCAAGATGGGATCTCCCAAGCCTAAGCCTTCCAGATAATGGCAACCCTGAGTGCTCTGCCCTCTTCTCCCAGACAGGCTGAAAGTTCTTCCCAAGGGCTAATTTCCATGGCTTCTGCTGTATTATGTCTTCTTTAGGCTGGAGAGCAGCCAGCCTTCCACAACCTACTAAACTCGAGGAGAGGGCCAGAGAAGTCCAGGGTGGGGCGCAGGGAACCAGGTGGGGACCCCCCAAGTTCTGAGAGAAGGGTCAGGAGCAATCTACCGTCCCTGGTCCAGCTGGTGAGAAATTTTTTCAAGTGGGTGTTTAGCTGTTTCCACTTCAGGCCGGTGCTGGAGGAAGAGTAATTGCTACCATTATTGTGTAAATGTTGTCTGTACTGGGCATGTTTTATCTCAACCCTCCAACTGCCTTTTTGAGGTAGGTCTTCCAAGCAAAGCGCCTTTTTGAAGTAGGTCTTCTATACAAAGCCCAGAGATGTTGACCAACTTGCCCAAGGCCACATAGCAAAGAAATGGTGCAGCTCAGCCACAAGCCCAGGTTGTTTTGATATAAAAGCCTATGTTCTTAACCACCACATTCTGGGGGAGGTGAGGGAAGTGAGAGAAGCAAAGTCACTGAGGAGCTGTCAAGGCTAGAACCAGGGAACTTCCATTGGGGCTCTTCTCTCTCCACCTGGCTGGCTCCATTCTGGGTCTGCAGAGGATTTATGATGCATTAACCACAAATGGTGGTGATGGGAGGATGAGCTCTGAAAACTGCGTGTGTGTGTGTGTGTGTGTGTGTGTGTGTGTAACTGGGAGTGTGTGCGTCCTTGGGTAATCGTGGAACAACCCTTGGAGTCACCTCTCTTCTGTTCTCACACTGAGACTGGAAAGTTTGGCTTTTTCTTCCAACAGACGTTAGGGCAGTGTGCTGTGGCCTCTGAGACCAGTCTGCTTGGGTTGGAATCTCACCATTTACTAGCTGTGGGACATTGAGCAAGTTAGTTAACCTCTCTGAGCCTTAGTTCCTGCATTTAAAAAGTGAGGATAAAGTATATGCCCGTTGGTACCAGCATTTAATGAATTACTAAAAGAGACATACTCCAGTGTTCACACACTGAGCGCTTACTAAGGGTGAGGTCGGGAGCTGCCCCCCAGGGAGCGGTGCTGGTGTAGAAGAGACCTGCCCCTTCTCCCCGCCCCCTCATTTCCCCATCACGATTCGAGGAGGAAAGTCCCACCCCAAAGGGGGCAGTCAGGAGAAGGAAGCTGTATAGGAGCCCCTCCTTACCCAGTTCCTCCCCACAGCTTGTCCCCAAGGCTTCTACAAGGTGTCTCCTCGGCGGCCGCTCTGCTCGCCGTGCCCAGAGCACAGCCGGACCCTGGAAAACGCGTCCACGTTCTGCGTGTGCCAGGACAACTATGCGCGCTCGCCCACCGACCCGCCCTCAGCGTCCTGCACCCGTAAGTCCCCTTCCTGAATGCCTTCCCGAGGGTGGCTGAGTGGGGGGCGGTCCTTAATGGCGCAATTGAGGCGCTGGTGAGGGCCGGGACCTCATCCTGGGAAGCGCCTGTGAGCACGTGGGGACCAGCGACCCAAGACGGCGGAGTGGAGGGAGGGGAGCCTAGGGTGGTGATGGGGGCCCGGGTCTAGGGTCAGAAGAACCAGGTCCACAGAGTCCAGGTGGAGGGCTGGGGTTAGGGTCTTTGGCGGATCTCCGTGTGAACCGCCCCCACCACCCCGCCTTCACCTCTCCTTATTCTCGCGACCAGAGGGAAACTCCCGCCCTTTACACTCTGCTCGGTCCCCAGATCCCCATCCTCGTCCTTTCACTTCCCACCCCCATCACCGATGTACCGCATCACCGACCGCGCCCGGTTCCCACAACCCACCTCTCCCTGCCCCGCGCCCCCGCCCCTCCCCGCCCCTGACGGCGCCGGCTCCTGTGCCCCCAGGGCCGCCGTCGGCGCCGCGGGACCTGCAGTACAGCCTGAGCCGCTCGCCGCTGGCGCTGCAGCTGCGGTGGCTGCCGCCAGCAGATTCCGGCGGTCGCTCGGACATCACGTACTCGCTGCTGTGCCTGCGCTGCGGCCGCGAGGGCCCGGCGGGCGCGTGCGAGCCGTGCGGGCCGCGCGTGGCCTTCGTGCCGCGCCAGGCGGGGTTGCGGGAGCGCGCCGCGACGCTGCTGCACCTGCGACCCGGCGCGCGCTACACCGTGCGCGTGGCCGCAGTCAACGGCGTGTCAGGCCCGGCGGCCGCCGCGGGAGCCACCTATGCGCAGGTCACCGTCTCCACCGGGCCCGGGGGTAAGGCTTTCCGCACCCCGCGCGCTCCCCCGTCCCGCCCACCATGGGCATCCCCTCAGCCCGCAGCCACCCCAAATAAACTGCACCTAGCACAAAAGTTCCCGACCCTGGCCACCCCCACCGAGGTCAGCCCCCTTCTTGAAGGTCACGGGGGTGGGATTGAGGATGCAGGTGACTGTGTACCTCAGCCAGCGAGGTTATGAGTGTTCGGAGGGTCTGCGGGAGCTAGTGCGCGCTCCCCTTCCTCTCCTCTGGGCATGTTTTCTCTCAGCCCTCCAAACGCAGAAAGCAGAAAGCTTTTGCCTCACATCCAACTCTACAGTTACTTTGCCTCTTATTTCCGTGAAAAACAAGCGGAAAGTCTCTCAACTTTTTCACAAATTTCAGTAGGAAGCAGAATCATACCCTCTTCTTTCCTGTCTTAGAAAGAGGGACTCTGTGTCTGTCCCCCTGCCTCCAGCCCTCTGCAAGGGTTTGGCTGCATTGGCCATCCTCTCTCCTGGTCCTGGAAAAGAGCTAGAAAGCACGGAGGCTCAGGCTGTAGGGTTGGTAGAATTCACTGGTCAACACATGGCAGTCACAGTTCTGAATCTGGAATTGAGAGGAAGAAATGAAAACCTATAATCCTTTAATGCTGTGCCTTCCTCATTCTTAGCACTTACTTTTGTCTCTCTCTCAGCTGGGGTTCAGATTCAAATAATCCTTTAAGTATCCTTTGCAAGAAAGATAAGTGAGTGGTATGGTTTCTGAGTCTTTTCATATCTGAGAAGATATGACTGGTTTGTGACTATACGTCCCTTTCTTCTGGCAGAGTTGTGTTGCAGAGAAGTCTGAGGACAGGGTAATTTTCATTCTTTTCTAAAGTAACTCGGGTATAAATATGCAATCACCTGGCCACAGTGCCATACGAGCCATATGATGCTTTTGCTTTTTACTGAAGTTTAAAAAAGCCAGCAGCAGATGTTAATTTTACAAAATGCTTTCTAAGCATCTTTCAGGACGACAACATATTTTTTCTCCTTTGACCTATTGGTATGATCAATTCTGCTAGTGGACTTTTCAAGTGAGCTCTTTTTGCATTCCTTAGTTATACCCTACTGGATATGAGTGTATTATTCTTTTTACATTTGCTGAATTAATTGGCTTATGTGTTAATATTTTTCCATCTACATTTATAAGAAATTAGGGTGGTTTTTTTTTTCCCTTCCTTTTTTTGGTTTACACCCATGGCACGCAGAACTGCCCAGGCCAGGGATCGAACCCATGCCACAGCTGTGACCTGAGCCACTGCAGTGACAACCCAGATCCTTAATCTGCTGCACCACAAGAGGATTCTTTAGTTTTTTTAGATTATTGTGTTCTTTGTTAGGTTTTAGCGTTTTGGTAATGCTGGCTTTGAAAAAGCCATCAGGAATAATCTCTTCTTTTTCTCTGTTCTGGAACAGTTTTAAGTAGCATAATTATTCTTTGAAGGCATGCAAAATTGCCTGGGAAACTGTACCTTCTTAGTGGGAAAGTTTGCTGATATCCTCAACCTTTTCTATAACTTCTTGAATCAGTTTTGTTAATCTGCGCTTTCATAGAAAATCTTTGGATAATCTTTTTAAAATTTGTTAGTCCAGAAATGTTTATTTAAAAACTTTCCTCAATATCTGGAGTTAACTCTACTTTTTCTTTCTTCATGTTGTGTCCTTGCAATTTTTTTTCTTAATTCTTGCCAGTTATTTTATTGGTTATGGTACATTATCAGCTCTTGAACTTATCAATTCCACTACTCTTTACTTTTGTCACTTATGGTTTTCTTGTTATTAACATCATCCTCTTGCTTTCCTGAAGTCTTTTTCTCTGTGGATTCAATGTTTAGTTTTTATATTATAGTTTTAATAGTTTAAGCCTATGAATTTTCCTCTGAGTATAGCTTTGGTCACATCCAGTATGTTTTTATACATAATATATCTCATTGGTAGTATTGTCAGGTTTTTTTCTGTAGATATAATTTGCATATCATAAAATTTCACATATTTTTTAAAGTATACAGTTAAGTCATTTTTGTTATGCAATTATCTAATTCCAGAGCATTTTCATCACCTCACAATGAAACTCATTAACAGTTACTCCCCATTCCTCCCACCCCCTCAAGCCCCTCATAACCATTAATCTACTTTTTGTCTCTATGGATTTGCCTTTTCTGGGCATTTTATATACATGGAATTACATAATATGTAGACTTTTGTGTATGGCTTTTTCACTTAGTGTAATGTTTTTAAGGTTTGTCCATGTTGTAACATGTATCAGGATGCCATTCCTTTTTTATGGCTAATATTCCATTGTATGATTATACCACAGTTTTCCTTAATCATTCATCAGTTTATGGACTTTGGGGTGTTTCCACATTTTGGCTCTTATGAGTAATGCTTCTATGAACATTCATGTGCAATTTTTTTGTGGAAACAGGTCTTCATTTCTCTTGGATATATAGTTACGAGTGAAATTGCTAGGTTATATGGTGTTGTGGACTGAATTGTCTCCCCCAAAGTCATATGTTGATGCCCTAAACCCCAGTGTGACTATCTGTGGAGATAGAGCCTTTGAGGAATTAATTAAGTTTAATGAGATCATAAGGAAAAGGCCCTAATCCCAAGGACCAGTGTCTTTACAAAAAGAGGAAGAAACACCAGAACTCATTTGCTGTCTCTGTGCATATACACAGAAGAAGTTCCCAGGCCAGGGATCAAATCCAAGCCACAGCTGGGACCTCCACCACAGCTGCAGCAGTGCCAGATCCTTGGCATATGGAGGTTCCCAGGCTAGGGGTCTAATTGGAGCTACAGCTGCTGGCCTACATCACAGCCACAGCAATGTGGGATCCAAGCTGCATCTGTGACCTACATCACAGCTCATGGCAACGCCAGATCCTTAACCCACTGAGCGAGGCCAGGGAATGTACCTGCAACCTCATGGTTCCTACTTGGATTCATTAACCACTGAGCCACGACGGGAACTCCCTGATCTTCTTGAATTCCTTATTTTATAATGATTTTTCCTTCAATATTTCTGTTTTACTAATGCCCTTCAGTTTCCCTACAAGCCTTTCTCACCTTCTCCACTTTTATCTCATCTCATCTTGTTTCTTTTTCTTCTCCATCTGTTTTCTCTTCGTAGCCTTCTGCTCCTATTTTAGGAGGCTGTGTTTTCTTTAATGTTCTTGAAGATGCCAAACAATTTCCTTACTTGTTCTTCTAACTGTTGTAGTAAATCCCTCTTAAAGATCTGCTCCTCCTGACTCTTCAGGATAATATTTGAAATATTTTTTATATGCCCAGTTTCTTGGTAAAACATCTTTAATTGTTTTTTTGATTGTTTGTTTTTGGCCATGCCCACAGCATGCAGAATTACCAGGCCAAGGATTGAACCCAAGCCACAGCAGAAATCCAGATTACAGCAGTGATGATGCCAAGTCCTTCACTGCTAGGCCACCAGGGAACTCCTCTGTTCAGTTGTTCTTGAACAAGGAAATAGCTGATGTTTGCCCCCTAACCCCTCCACCAACAAAACCCAAGATATATGACTTGCCCTTTGGATTGGTTTGTGAGACTTTCAGCTGCAAGTCACAATACATGTCAGTGCAGATGACATTTAACTGAAATTTAACTTATTTCTTACTGTACCTAAGAAGGGTAGAATTAGAACTTGGTTAATTCAGCAGCTCAGCAGTGTCCTTAAGGATCCAGGTTCTTTCTGTCTCTTTACTGTCGGCCATGGTTGTAACATAGGCTGGTTTCCTTATGGTAGCAAGTTGGTTGCAGCAGCTCCAGACATCACATCTTTACCATTCATGGCCGAAAAATAACTGTTTCTTCCTTGAATAACAAGAAAGCTTTCCAAGATCCCTCCTCCCCTTAGGTGATTTCTCCTTTTGTTGGCCAGAACTGGATTATAAACCCAGCTCTTACCCAACTTCTGGCAAAGCAAATGAGTGCACACAGATGTTTTAGAACAGTCAGAGTTAACCTGAGTCCTCTGGGGGGAGATAGTAGACCCAAGAACTGGGCTCACTCAGCAGGGAAGGGAGACACTGCCATTGAATAGGTTTCTAATAGTGTCTGCTGTTCTCTTGGCCCCAGTTGGGTGCTGGCTGAATCTCACAACAGATCTCCAGTGCAAGAGCTGGTGCTTAGGCTTATTTTTTTGCTCCATTCTCAGACTTTATCAGGCTTTCGTCTAGTGTCCTTACAGCTGGAACGGAACATTCTCCTACCTCTGTATCCTGACTATCTGATAGCTTTCAACAAATGTCATTTTTAAAAAAATGGCAGGAGTTCCGGTCCTGACTCAGTGGGTAACAAATCCGACTAGGATCCATGAGGTTATAGGTTCGATCCCTGGCCTCGGTCAGTGGGTTAAGGATCTGGCATTGCTGCAAGCTGTGGTGTAGGTCACAGACGCGGCTTGGATCCCGAGTTGCTGTGGCTGTGATGTAGGCTGGCAGCTACAGCTCCGATTAGACCCTTAGCCTGGGAATCTCCATATGCCATGGGTGCAGCCCTAGAAAAGACAAAAATAAATAAATAAATTAATTAAAATTAAAATTAAAAATGTCATTACCAGCTCTTTCTTATCACTGCCCTCCATCTGTGTCTGCAAGGGATCGTGCCACTTCCTGGGATGTTTCATCACTCCTCTCCCCTTTGTGCCTACACCTTTTCTGGGAGCTTCTCACTCCAAGTGTATCTGGGCTAAGAGGCAGTCTCTGGGGATAGGGAAGAACACTTTTCCCCCAAAGCAGCTATGCAGGAGAGTGATGGCTGTGTGTTCATTGTCCAGTTGACAAAGACCTTACTTTTTTTTTTTAAAGGGTCAGACAGTGGGAGGAAGGATAAAGGATCTTTCAAGTTATTTTTAGGATGGGAGGCAATGTCACTCCGCGGGCAGCATAGCCTGGGGGTTCCCTACAAATGTGCTTTTCAATCCAGTTCCACGGGCTTTAACAGAGGTGGAAATTTGCCACTCTTCACCCCCCATCCCCCCATTTTGGCAATCAGCTTTCAAGACTAGTGTGTGGTGGTGTTCTGTAACTCTTTCTGTATCTTTAGTTTTTTTTTTTTTTGTCTTTTTGCCATTTCTTGGGCCGCTCCCTCGGCATATGGAGGTTCCCAGGCTAGGGGTCGAATCGGAGCTGTAGCCTCTGGCCTATGCCAGAGCCACAGCAACGCGGGATCCGAGCCGCATCTGCAACCTACACCACAGCTCACGGCAACGCCGGATCCTTAACCCACTGAGCAAGGCCAGGGATCAAACCTGTAACCTCATGGATCCTAGTCGGATTCGTTAACCACTGCGCCACGACGGGAACTCTGTATCTTTAGGTTTTAATTAGAATTTGGGAGAGGCTGGAGTTCCCATCGTGGCGCAGTGATTAATGAATCCGACTAGAAACCATGAAGTTGCAGGTTCATTTTAAGTTGGTCTTTTGTCTTTTTTTGTTTGTTTGTTTTTGCTTTTTAGGGCCATACCCGAGGTATACGGAGGTTCCCAGGCTAGGGGTCGAATCGGAGCTACAGCTGCCAGCCTGTGTCACAGCCACAGCAACACCAGGTCCAAGCTGCATCTGCAACCTACACTACAGCTCATGGCAATGCCAGATCCTTAAACCACTGAGAAAGGCCAGGGATCAAACCCAATACCTCATGGTTCCTAGTCAGATTTGTTTCTGCTGTGCCATGACAGGAACTCCTGAATTTATTTTTTGTATGTGGTGTAAGGTAAGGGCGCAACTTCATTCTTTTATGTATGGATATTCAGTTACCCCAGCACCAAATACTGAAGAGACTTTTTTTTTTTTTGTCTTATGTCTTTTTAGGGCCGCACCCACAGCATATGGAGGTTCCCAGGCTAGGGGTCTAATCAGAGCTGTTGCTGCTGGCCTACACCACAGCCACACGGGATCCTTAACCCACTGAGCGAGGCCAGGGATCAAACCTGCAACCTCATGGTTCCTCATCAGATTCATTTTCACTGTGCCATGATGGGAACTCCTTGAAGAGACTTTCTTTCTTCCTTGTGTTGCCTTGCCACCCTCTGGAGAAGCACTTGACTATATATGTGAAAGTTTTCTTCTGGGCTCTGTGTTATGTTCCACTGATCTATATTTCTGTCTTTATGGCTGTTTTGTTTACTGTAGCTCTGTAACATTTTGAAGTAAAAAAAAATGATACTTCCACCTTCATTTTTCTTTCTTAAGATCATTTTGACTATTCATGCTCCTTTGAGATTCCATATAAACTTTAGAAATTTTTTTTATTTCTGTAAAAGATGCTGTTGGAATTTTGATAGGAATTGCATTGAATTGCATTGAATGTGTGTGGACATTTTAATATTAAGTCAACATTTCATAAACTCAGATGTCTTTCCATGTATTTGTATCTTTTAAAATTTCTTTCAGCCATGTTTTGTAGTTTTCAGTATGTTTTTTTGTTTAAGTTTATTCCTAAATATTTTATTCTTTTTGATGCTATTGTAAGTGGGATTGTTTTCTTAATTTCATTTCATATTGTTTGTTGTTAGTGTGTAGAAATGCAACTAATTTTTGTGATTTGATTTTGTATTCTGCAACTTTGCTGTGTTTGTTTATTAGTGCTAACAGTTTTCTGTGGAATCTTTAGAGTTTTCTACATATAAGATTATGTCATCTGTGGACAGAGATCATTTTACTTTCTCCTTTCCAACCTGGATGCTTTTTATTTCTTTTTCTTGCCTAAATGCTCTGTGTAGGACTTCCAGTACTGTGTCGAATAGAAGTGGCTGTAGTGGGCATCCTTGTCTTGTTCCTGATCTTCAAGGGAAAGCTTTCAGTTTCTCACCACTGGGCAGGATGTTAGCTGTGGGCTTTTCATATATGGTATTGACTGACTGATTGATTGATTGATGATTGCTTTTTATGGCTGCCGAAGTTCCCAGGCTAGGGGTTGAATCAGAGGTACAGCCGCCAGCTTATGTCACAGCCACAGCAACGCAGGATCTGAGCTGCGTTTGTGATCTATACCACAGCTCATGGCCCACTGAGCGAGGCTAGGGATCGAACCCGTGTCCCTATGAATCCTAGTCGTCTTCGTTAAATGCTGAGCGACGCAGGGAACTCCATCATTTATGGCCTTTATTATGTTGAGGTAGTTTACTTCTATTTCTAGTTCGTTAAGTATGTTACCTCTTGAGCAGTAGAATAATTAAAAGCTTGTCTTCCTGCCTCCTGTGTTGCCTAATGTCTCCAAACCACAGAGAGGGTAGAAAGAGCTTGGGGGATAGGAACCAGCCACCAGAAGGGAAGCTGTAGTGTCTGAGGTGGGCCAGTAGCACGTGACCTGGTGCTTTCCTGCTAAGAGTGCGGAAGCCAAGAGCTATGGGGTGAGAGGGGCCTCCCTTTCCTCTAGTCTCGGAGGATGCTATCCATTAGGCCACGCCCCTCGGGAGTCTGGCCCCACGCACGGCCCCTCTGGCCACGCCCCGTTGCCCCGCCCCAAATCCCCGTGAGTCCTTTCCGGCCCTCTGTCCCTGCCCTACAGTCAGATCTGGGTCCAGAACCTCGCATTACTAATTTTCAGCCCCCTGGGAGGAGGATGAGATCCGCAGAGACCGAGTGGAGCCCCAGAGCGTGTCCCTGTCGTGGCGGGAGCCCATCACCGCTGGAGCCCCCGGGGCCAATGGCACAGAATATGAGATCAGATACTACGAGAAGGTGAGTCCGGGTCTAGGAGGGCCCTGGGGCTGCCTTCCTGCCTGTGATTAATCCCCCCCCCCCCACCCGCCCCCACCATTGCCACTGGTTTCCTTTTCTTCACAAGCTTCTCCCAGCAAACGTCCTTTCTCCCTAAACATCTCCGCAAGCCCCCCTAATGGCCTCCCGGGCAGAAGTTTCCTCCCGACCCTCTCACCATGGACCCCACTGCTCTCCCTCTTTTCCCAGACCTCTGTTCATCCCCAGTCATGGTCTCCATTTTCACCACGTCCGCCTAGAATTTACAGTTGACAGAAAGCTTTCTCTGGAGGCTGATCCTGATTTTGTGTGGCCTCGTCTTATATGTGCTGTTTGCAACCGTTTTAAGAAAAAGAAGGCAAAAATATATTGTTTCAAATTTTACAAAAAGGTTAACTGTGGGAGCATCGTTGCTAGGTTAGGTGGTATGCTGGGGATGGGCCGTGTGTAGGTAAATGTTGAACAGCCACCTCCGCAGAACAATGAATGTATATATTGTTATTGTAATTTTACTGATGGGAAGAACATGTAGCCCATCACGCACAAATATAATAGAAAATCTACAGTCCTCTTTCTTGTAAACTCCGTATCGCCAACTGATTCCTATAGGATACTTTGTCTTGATTTTTGCTGACCTCTTGTATCTGTTATCCATCTATGGTTGCAGCTTATCCATGATCTGATAAGTGGAGCTATATCCCAATCCACTATCTCTTTCCCCCATAAAGTTATTGTCTTTGAATTTGATATGTCATCTACGGTTCAACTGCTTCTCACCTTGGTGCAAATTGTATTCATTAAAGCAAAAGCTTGCTTTCAGCTTAGCACGCCCTCCTCAGTGACTCCAGGGAGTTCTTTGCTGAATCAGATAACAGTTTTTGAAGAATGAGAAGCCTGGAGATTCGTGAATTGGGAGGGAGGCGAGGTTGAACAGGAAGAAGAGGGTGGACCTGAGACACTGCAGGCTGTGTGCCCCCTGGCGACCTAGAGGATGGGATATTATTGGCTGAGATGGAGAACGGAGAACGCTGAGGAGCGGGGCACGGGGTTGGGACCAGAGGGTGAGCTTGGTTTTGTTCATGAAGCATTTAAGGGGCCAGGTGAACTTGCAGGTCTGAAACTCAAGAGATAGCCCTGGACTAAAGAAAGAGGGAGAGAGGGAGAGGGTTGAGGGTTTCAGCATAGAGATGGTAGCTGAAGCCAGGGGGCTGGATGGGGGGATGACTGAGGGGAGGAAGTATGAGAAGAGCAGGACTGAGCTCTGGGGATCCCTGATGTTTAGGAGACAGCAGTGAAGGTCACTGGGAAGGAGCCAGGTACGTGGCAGTTGCTTAGAAAGGGTTCATTGAACTGACACTCAGGGATCAGAGCATAGATACAGTCCCAGTGCCAAGCTGGGTGGATGCTCCCAGGCCCTTAGGGAATGTGAATTTGCTGGGAACAAAAACCCTTGAAAAGAGGAGCCAGTACCAAAGGGGCTATTTGAAAGGCTTTAGGGATGTCTCTTGGAGCCCAGTGAGCAGAAGTGTGGCTGGAGTCACCAGCTTCTCATCCCAACTTCTTCCTGTGCATTGGCCCCACCTCCTCTGCAGGGGGCCTTGCTCCCAGCATGTGGCACCTGTGAGGTTGGCAGTCCTGTCCCTTTCCCCCCTCCCTGCCCTGAGCCTGTCCAGTCTCACAGGTCCTGCAGCCTCATAGGTCCTGCGGCTGTTACCGCACTGTCTTTCCATGGTTTGATCACATGCCTGGAAGGGAGGTTCTGATTGGCCCAGATTGGGTGAGAGTCTGCCCTGCTTCCTGAATACCATGACCCAGGAGCAGGGCCACAGTTATGGTGGAGGTGCACCTCTGGGGGTTGTGAGTCTGGCAGGGGCTCTGATTAGGGGGTGTGGGCAGAGGGGAGATGATGTCAGCATCCCCAGTGCATACTGCAATCACATGGGCAGCGTGATAGAGAGCACACAGCAGGGGACCTGAGGGAATTAAGAAGGTGTCACCCTGACCCTTCTTTGATGTGAACCCCACCTATAAAAGGAGATAGGAATGCTGTCATGAGGACTGTAGGAAGTCCGTTCCTAGAGGGTCTAGCCCAGCAGCTGGCAGTGAGTAGGTCCTCGGTCGGGGCCGTGGGCGAGGCTCTCTACCCCTCTGAGCTGATTCCCTTATCTGTGAATCCGTGCCTTGCAGGACACTGTGAAAGTCCCATGACAAGGGGAAGGGAAAGCCATGTGAGCCGGCAAGGTCCATGCAGGTGTCAGGGCTCGTTTTCTTCTTCTTTCCTCTGAGGGGTCAAGTGCAGCTCAGCCTCTGGACCGCAGGCCCTGATGACTTTTGTCTTTGAACCCCCTGAGCAGGCTAGCACCTGTTCTAAAGTTTCTCTTGCTCAGAGTTGGGGCTGTTCTCAGTTACAAGCACCACCGGGCATGGGTGGGAACTGGTGGGAGAAAGGGGTCAGGGATCCTACGGAAGAGTCCTCTGGGAGCCCCCAAGATGAGTAGGGTTCTTCCACCAGCCCACGCTCCCCTAAGGATATGTCTCCCACCTCCCTTCTCCTCTCCCCTGATGTTCTCCTAGGGGCGTGGGTCTGGCCTCATTTCTTGGTTCCCCTCTCCAGGGCCAGAGTGAGCAGACCTACTCCACAGTGAAGACAGGGGCGCCCGCGGTCACCGTCACCAACCTGAAGCCGGCTACCCGCTACGTCTTTCAGATCCGCGCGGCCTCCCCGGGGCCCTCCTGGGAAACCCAGAGCTTCAACCCCAGCATTGAAGTGCAGACCCCAGGGGAGGGTAAGTGATGTTTGCAAGTGGAGAGAAAACCCCGTCCCAGGCTGGAGCAGGGAGGAAAGTTGGGAAGGGGGGGTTATCCGTGCAATTAAGGGAGGCTGCAGAACAGTTGAGTTACAGCCTAAAGAATGAATGAATTTGGAATCCATCGCTTAGTTAGTGCCTACTCAGTGGCACAACTGAGATCAGGTACCTGTCCTGTAGGAAGTCACAGAGGAGGGGGTCCATGATCAATGATAGCCCAGGTCTTGGCTGGTGTCTCCCTGCCTCTCAGGACCTCCCAAGTCTCACAAAAATATCCTGCTCTCTCTCTTTTTTTTTTTTTTTGTCTTTATAGGGCCGCACCCACGGCATATAGAAGTTTCCAGGCTAGGGGTTGAATTGGAACTGCAGCTGCCAAAGCTGCCAACCTACACCACAGCCACAACAATGTGGGATCTGAGCTGTGTCTTACACCTATACCATAGCTCTCGGCAATGCTGGATCCTTAACCCACGGAGCGAGGCCAGGGATCGAACCCGCATCTTCATGGATCCTAGTCGGATTCATTCCCACTGAGCCACAGTGGGAACCTGTCCTGCTCTTTTCCTGGGAGGAGTTTTATTCTCTTGGTCACTTCTTATACTTGACCGCTAGATATTTGTTCCCATTCTGCTGCTTTCTCTCCAACATGATACAGACTCAGACGTGGGTCTCACTCGGCCTTAGCATGTGAAGCAGAGGGAGTGGGCTCAGCTCACGCTCTGGACTGCCAGGCCCCACGTCCATCATCCTAAATGCAGCCTTCCTTGTGGGCTGGGGCACATGGAGGGAGGTACACCTGCAGCAGGAAGGAGAACAAAACGCAAAGAGAATCACACACTTTCAATGGGTGAATCGTATGGGATGTGCGTAATTTCTTAATAGAGCTGCTGTCACACACAAAACAGAACAAAAGCTGAACATCAGATATTGTGATCTTAAAGCCATTCCGGCTTCTGCCTGGTGTTGTGCTGCCCGCTCCTTCCTCTGCTTCCCTCCCCTGGTTCCTGTCCCCCCAGCCCAGCCCCAGCTCCCCTTCCTGATGCTTGCAGAGTTTTTAGCTCTCTCTTCTGTTGTCCTCCTGCCGCCAACCCCGCCCTCAGGATCTCACCTCTATCTACCCTGAGCAGCTCGTGAGAGTATTTTCCTGGACAAAGGCAGGTCCCCCTAAGAGGCATCCTGGCACCAGCTGTCAAGATAATGATTCTTTAAAAAAAAAAAAAAAAAGATAATAATTCTTTCCAACCTGCTACTCGAGCCTAATCCAACATAGGAAGAGCTCTGAGCCCAAAGGGAGGTGGAGATAAAATGTTGAGGGAGTATGAGTTCTGGGAAGGAGATGGCTTGAACGCCCATCTCCGCCGAACCTCAGCCAGGTGCTGGCGAGAGGAGATTAGAGCTGCGGCTTAAAGCCTGGGGAACATTTTGAGTGTGTGGAGGTGGGCAGGGAAGGCGTCTTGGATGGAGGAAGCCGTCAGAACAAAGGCTCTCGGGTTTGGCTGGAGTGGGTGTGGCTCCCCGGGGCTGGAGCTGGGGGCCCCTTAGCTGAAGAGGGCTGATGGCTTCCGTGAACTTGGTGCTGAACTTGGTGCTTCTCCGTCGGTAGACCCTGCACAGCCCGAGGCCTCCTCTGTTGTGGTCCTGGCTGTGGGGAGTGGTTCCCCAATCTGCAGAGCACTTTTTCCAGGGAGCTGTGACCCCAAATCAGGATTGCGATGAAGGATCATGCTTCTCCACTATGTCAGTTACCAGTGGCTGAGTAACACATTCACCCCACAATTCAGCGGCTGAAAACAACAGACATTTATTAACTCATGGATTCTGCGGATCGGGAATATGGGTGTGGCTTAGCTGGGTGCCACTTGGCTCAGGTCTTTCCTGAGGCTGCAGTCAAGGTGTCCTTTGGGGCTGTGGTCATCTCCAGGCTTGTCTGGGGGTGGGGGTGGGTAGCAGCATCAGTTTCCTTACTCGGGCTCTTGCTCGCTGCTGGCTGGAGGCAGGCACATGCCCCCCAGACTTTCTCCAAGGGCTACTCATAACCCAGTAACTGGATTCTCTCAGAGACTGAGTGAGTGAGAGGGCAAGTGGGTGCCCAAGATAGAAGCCACACTCTCTTGTAAACAGTCTTTGAAATGAGATCCCACAGCTTTGCTGTATCCTGTTCATTAGAAGCAGGTAACTATATGGAGTTCCCATTGTGGTTCAGCGGGTTAAGAATCTGACCACTATCCATGGGATATGGGTTTGATCCCTGGCCTTGTTCAGTGGGTTAAGGACTTGGCGTTGCTGCAAGCTGTGGCATAGGTCTCAGATCTGGCTTGGATCTGGCATTGCTGTGGCTGTGGCATAGGCTGGCAGCTGCAGCTCCAATCCAACCCCTAGTCTGGGAACTTCCACATGCCATGGGTATGGCCCTAAAAACAAAACAAAACAAAACAAAAAAGAAATAAAAAGGAAGCAGGTGAGGATGTTCAGCCCACGCTCAAGGGGAATGAATACCAGGAGGTGGCGAATCCAGGGGGGCTGTCTCAGAGTCCGCCGACTGCCACTGCCTTTTTCTCCATCCTCCATGTCCACAGGGACACCTCATTTCAAACAGTCCTTGGCAACTCCACCGCCTTCTACCACCACCTGGACCCTTGGCCCTATTCCTCTTGTCTGGAGACTTGGGCTCTGAAATCCCCTTTTTGACCCTGTCCTTTTTGGTGCCTGTCTCTCCCTCCTGTCCCTCCTCACTTGCTCTGTGACATCCTAATAGCAGCTTTTGGGGTGTGACCTCATCTCCCAGGCTCTCAGCCCCTCCTAGCCCCAGAACCATCACTCCCCAGACCCCTGCAAATTCCCCCAGCAGCAACACTCGCCGGCTGTGCTGGCCCTCACTCCCCGGACATCGTGCTGCACCTGCCCCCCTGGTCCCCAGGCTTGGCTGTCTTTCCTGTCCCTTACCAAGGCTGCCTGCAGAAGTGCATTGTTCTAAACTCAGTTTAGTCTCAGGGCCATGTAGCATTTTCCTCATTCTTTTTTTTTTTTTTGTCTCTTTGCCTTTTCCAGGGCCGCTCCCGAGGCACATGGAGGTTCCCAGGCTAGGGGTCTAATCAGAGCCATAGCCACCAGCCTCAGCCAGAGGCACAGAAACACGGGACCCGAGCCATGTCTGCGACCTACCCCAACTGCTCCCGGCAACGCCAGATCCTTAACCCACTGAGCAAGGCCAGGGATCGAACCGGAAACCTCATGGTTCCTAGTCGGATTCGTTAACCACTGCGCCACGACGGGAACTCCTGTCCATTCTTTTTTTTTTTTTGTCTTTTTTTTTAGGGCTGCACCTGAGGCATATGGAGGTTCCCAGGCTAGGGGTCGAATCGGAGCTACAGCTGCCGACCTATACCACAGCCACAGCAACGCCAGATTCGAGCTTCATCTTGCGACCTACACTACAGTTCACAGCAATGCCGGATCCTTAACCAATTGAGCAAGGCCAGGGATCGAACCTGTGTCCTCATGGATACTAGTCAGATTCGTTTCTGCTGAGACACGACGGGAACTCTGAATTTTCCCCATTCTTGACAGTTACCCCAAACCTTCACCTCTCTCAAGCACCACCTCACTCCCAACTTAGCAGATCCCCATGGTCAGGAACTCTGTCCATCACTCCCGGCTCCCTATCACCCCCTCACGATATAGCTCATACTCCTGGCCTAGGGTTCAAGGCCCTTCAGGTTCTGTCTCCTCTCCCAGTTCCCTTCATCCTCCCGCCCTCCAGCTCCTCAGCTTCACATCTTGCTGCTCTCTGCCTCCATGCAGCCTCTTTCCCAGCCACACTGGCTGACTTGCCATTTTCCAGACCCAGCACGCGCATCTCAGCATCATCAACAACTCTTCCAGGTCTAGTGGAGGTGATGCCTCTTCTGCAAAGCCTTCCTCACTGGCTTTAGGAAGAAATTAATCGTGCCTCTGCTCAGCTCTGCTCATTTCTACTTCTTGTTTTCGTTCTATAGTTAAGAGTTTTCATTTCTGACTCCCCCACTGGTTGGTACACCCCTCCAGGGCAGGGATTTTGGCTCATCCATTGCTGTCTTCCCAGGACTAGCACCAGCCAGCCTGGCACACATGTTAGATGGATGGATGTTTGGATGCATAGATGGGGCTGAGAGCCTGGGGTGCTCCAGCCTCCCTCCCCTGGGGAAATAGTTCAAAGCAAAAGCTTTTGGAATCAGGTTCAATCTTAGGGTCACCAATTATTAGCTGTGTGATCGTGGGCAAATTATACAACTTTTCTCAATGTCAGCTTCCTCAGCTATAAAATGGAGACAGTAATACCTTGGAGTCTGGTGATAATGAAATAGGATCATCTAGTTAAGGCGCATGTCGTAGGCTTGAATGGAGGAAGTGTGCTTTAAATGTTAGCTCATGATTAGTGCTGGTGACAGTTCTGGATCAGGGCTGGGGAGCCCAGAGCAGAGGCCGTCCCCCTGCAGAGCTACCTTCACTGCCATCTGAAAGGAAAAAATAGAGCCCAGGGCCTGCCTGTGCCCTTTCTCAGAGCAGGGAAGTGCCCAGCCCCGGGACAGGAGGATGCACCAGGTGCTGGTGTGGTTGGTGGGGCAGCCTTGGCGTCTTGCTGCTGGGAGGCCGGGCCAAGTCGGAGGTGCTTCGGGAATCCCGCTGTGGGCTGAGGACAGGAGTGTGTCCCTGGGCGAGCCCGGGAGTCTGGTCCTCTGTGTGCCTTAACCTTGTGGTTTTCCTCCCAGCTGCCACAGGATCCGGGGAACAGAGCCCCGCGGTTGTCGTCACCGTGGTGACCATCTCAGCCCTCCTCGTCCTGGGCTCTGTGATGAGCGTTCTGGCCATTTGGAGGAGGTAGGTGGCTGGTCCTGGCCTGGCTGAGCCCTGGCGGGCCGTGTCCCTGTGCACATTAATATGTGCTCCCAGGCACCTGTATCTGCATTTGCACATGTGTGGATTTGCACAGGCAAGCACACCGCCGTGAAGATACGGGCATGGCTGGTACAGTCCCGGCCCCTCCCCCACCCCACCCCACCCCGCTGCTCCTGAGGCCGCCAGCACAGCAGCTAGCTCAGCCGCTCTGGGATGAAGGGGATTTAGCTCCTTAACTCATTAAATGTCAGAAGGCATCGCTGAGGATGGAATCAAGCTCCGGCTGCTCTGGTGTGATTAAGATCCTCCTGAGGCGCTCAGAGGCCCCCTAGCCCCTGCCCCCAAGGGATCTGGAGGCCCTTGAACACAGGCAGAGGGAAGAAAGGCAGAAATTGTGTGTGTGTGTTTGTGTTGAGGGGGTGGGGAGCCGGGAGGACAGGGAGGGGACCTCATATACCAGAAACCCCCACACCCCTGCAGGAGGAAGCTTGTGAGAGAGTGGGTAAAGAATGGGCGGGGGGGGGGGGGAGTTCCCGTCGTGGTGCAGTGGTTAACGAATCCGACTAGGAACCATGAGGTTGCGGGTTCGGTCCCTGCCCTTGCTCAGTGGGTTAACGATCCGGCGTTGCTGTGAGCTGTGGTGTAGGTTGCAGACGCGGCTCGGATCCCGCGTTGCTGTGGCTCTGGCGTAGGCCGGTGGCTACAGCTCCGATTTGACCCCTAGCCTGGGAACCTCCATATGCCACGGGAGCGACCCAAGGAATAGCAACAACAACAACAACAACAACAACAACAAAAAAGACCAAAAAAAAAAAAAGAATGGGCGGGGAGGGAGTGTGGAGGGGAGGCAGGGAGAGACATGGAGCTTGGGTCTGGCTCAGCAAAGACTGCAGCCTTTGACATGTGCTGGAAACCTCACGCATGTATTTGCCCCTTCTCCCCAAGGCCACACTTTGCCACTTGCAGAGGGGCCCCGGGCAGGTTCTAGGCTGGGGCTGAGTCAGCAGACTGGAAAGGTTGGAAAGTCTGCATGTGACAGGCTGGAGTAAGGGCAGCAGAGGAGAGAAATGGGCTGGCCCTGGAATGCCTGTGGGCTGGAGGGACAGAGAGCTTTCATTTGGCCCTTATGGGACCATGCGCTTGGCCTTGACTGAGGCGCTGAAAGTGAATGAGGAGGAGAAGACGTGGGAGCCAACTCTGGATGGGCCAGGTGAGTCAGAAAGGCAGGACAAAAGGAGAAGCACCTTCCTGGTGGAGGGTCCATAGTTGAGACCTGTCGGAAAAGCGGGAGTGGACAGGAGCCGAGAGCGTCTTGTCCTGGCTGTGAGCCCAGGGGCTCTGGGAGGCAAGAGGAGGGAAGGGGAGGGAGGTGAGCAAGAAGGTCCTCTCCAGGCAGACTCTGCAGGACAGGAGCGGCTGCCCAGGAGCGCCTCGGGGTCAGAGGCACTAGGGCAGGCAGAGAAGCCGGGGTGGATTTTAAAACCTGCTCACAACCAGATGGCACGTACTGGGGAGAATTCGCCGGGTGTAGCACTGAAGGGCAGAGAGGCGTAGCTCTCCAGCATGCATGTCCTAGCTTTGCAGATGGTGACTCCCTTGCCTGTCTCCTCCTCTCCAGGTCTCTGTAGTACCCGCTCTGTGCAGCGAGCTCCTCACCTCCCCTTTCCCTCCCGGTCCATCCTGGCTCACCCTGCTTCTCACTAGATGGTGTCAGCCAGTGGAAGCTTCTCGTTTTCTCTGCCACCTCTCCATCCATTCAGGCTTGCCCCGTTCCTCTCTCCCCACCTCTCCTGGATGTTCTTCTCGTTTGTGGGAATCCTGTCCCCATGTCAGGTGACTTCAGGAGGCATTGGACAATCTGCCCCACCCCTTGGCCTCTGGGTTCTTTGACCTCCTTGTTTCCAGGAACCGTCTCTCCTTTTCTACCTCAGCCACCCTCTCCCATCTCCTGATGTGGACCCAGTCATCACCCCAAATACTGATTCCAGTTTTGCTTCTGCCCTGCAGCATGCTCCCTCAGCTACGTCTGCTGCACCTGCTCCCTAAATGCATCCTTAACTGATCTGGCATTGCTGTGAGCTATGGTGTAGGTTGCAGACGTGGCTCGGATCCTGAGTTGCTGTGGCTCTGGTGTAGACCGGCGGCTACAGCTCCAATTCGACCCCTAGCCTGGGAACCTCCATATGCCAAGGGAGCAGCCCAAGAAATGGCAAAAAGGCAAAAAATAAATAAATAAATAAATAAATACATCCTTAACCCCTCAACGTCTCACCAGCAAGTCTACACACCTGCCTGTCTCTGATCCCATCCTCTCCCTCCTTTCACTCTAGAGGGGGTGCCATCCTCCTGGCCAGGATCTGTCCTTTGACCTGTGACTGGAATCCACCCCCTCCTGCCATCTCAGGAACCCGTCACTATTGATAATGTCCCCTTCTTCTCCATGTAATAGCTAATATTTATTGAGTGCTTAGTTAAGCTCTTTGCACCCGTGTCATCAGGCAGGGCTGTCTTTTCCTGATTTTATTAAAGAGAAAGCCAAGGGAGTTCTCACTGTGGTTTAGCAGGTTAAGAATCCAACTATTATCTGTGAGGATGTGGGTTTGATCCCTGGCCTCGGTCAGTGGGTTAAGGATCTGGCATTGCTCTGAACCTTTGGTGTAGGTCGCAGATGCAGCTGGCCCGGCATTGTTGTGGCTGTGGTGTAGGCTGGCGGCTGCAGCTCCAATTTGACCCCTAGCCTGGGAACTTCCGTATGCCACACCTGCGGTCCTAAACAAACCAAAAAACCCCAGAACCTTTTATCTCCCCATGGTGCCCCACACACTCCACTGGGCAAGCCGGAACTCTACCAGTCATTCCTGCCTCCTCCCTCTCCCATTCTGCCTTCCTGCCATTTCCAAGCCTTGTGGCCCTGTCACCTAAATGTCACACAAGTCCTCTCACTTCTCTTCATGTCCATGGTCACTGCCATCTCCTGCAGGGGCAACAGCAGCAGCTGGGATGATCTTTCTAAAATGCAAATTGAACTGTAGCACCCCCTTGCTCAAAAGCCCCCAGGGGCTCCCCTCAAAGTCTTTATCTGGGCCTGCAAGGCCCTGCCCCAGGGGACCCCACATGCCAGCCTGTGGCTTTGTTTTTTTTCTTTTTTCTTTTCTTTCTTTCTTTTTTTTTTGGCCTGTGGCTTTGTTGATGGTGATACAGTCCTGTGGTCCCTGGCTGCCTGTGTCTCTGAAAGCCATCCTGGTGGCCCAGCCACGTCAGGTCCATTTGTCGTGTGTTCACACAGTGCACCTTCCTTCTGCTTTGCTTGGACCTTTGAGTGGGCTTGTGGTTCACTTGCTGAGTTTTGTTTTTGTTTTTTTTCCTTGGCTAGACTAGAAGCTGCCTCTGGGTTCAAGGTCTGCCTGTAGGCAGGGGGCAGCTTGTGCTCGAAGTCAGGGCCTGGATGTGGGTGCCTCTGGAGTTGCACAGTGTCTCAAAGTCAAATAACTAGGACTGCGGAGGGGGTTAGGTCTGGGGCTCAGGTTATATATGTGTTGTCGGGAAGAGCATTCAAACCAGCAGGACAAGAAGATCCCTATCCTGGGGCACAGACCTTGTCCTTTTGAAGGGACAGAGAAATGCCATCCTGGGTGCTGGTGAGATGGGAAGGGCTGGAGCAGCCTGGCTCTAGCAATGACTATGCACTCACTCTGCCACCCCCCTACCCCAGGCCCTGCAGCTATGGCAAAGGAGGTCGGGATGCCCACGATGAGGAGGAGCTGTATTTCCACTGTGAGTTGTCTGGGCCTGGTGGGGCGGGCACCATCCCACCTCACTCCTCAGTCCTCTTCCTTGCTGCCATGGCATAACCCCTACCCCCACCCCTCCAACCGTGGAGGCCCTTCTTCTCACCTCCTCTCTTTCTCCGCGTTCCCAGTCAAAGTCCCCACCCGCCGCACGTTCGTGGACCCCCAGAGCTGTGGGGACCCATTGCAAGCCGTTCATCTGTTCGCCAAGGAGCTGGATGCAAATAGCGTCACGCTGGAGAAGAGCCTTGGAACAGGCAAGCTGGGCACCCGGGAAGCCTGGTCTGTGGCGAAGCCCCGCCTCCATCCCCTCCTCATCCTCTCCAGAAGCTCCTCCTCCACTCCACCCCGCCTCTATCCTGTAAGCCCGCCTCCACCCAAGTCCCGCCCCCATTTCTGGAGGCCCCGCCTCCACATCATCTGACCTCCGCCCACTAGGGTCCAGGAAAGGAGGTGGCAGAGGAGTCAGTGACCCTGCCTTCCTACCCTTTCCCTGTCGCCAAGGTCAGAGTTCCCTCCATTCAGGTCCTTTCAGAGCTGGCCTCTGCAGACTGCCACTGGCTGGAGTTTTGTTCCACGCCTTAAAGGGCGGTGGGGCGGGGCCTTTGCAAGCCTGGGGACCAGGCATACCTGAGTTCTAGTCCTGCCACTGCCGTTGACCACTGTGTGACCAGGGGCCCATCCCTCTTCTCCGAGCCTCAGTTTCTCATCTGTTAAATGGGCATGATATCTACCTCAGACGGAGCTGAGCTCAGCACGCGGCCTGGCTCATAGTGCGTGGACACTCTCTAACGGTCAGTCCCTGGCTGCTTTCTTCCTGTGCAGACCCTCAGCCCCTGTGCTTAGGGAAGGCAGCCATTCTCACCAGGAGCCCGAAGCTACTGTCAGCCGACCTGCTGGGCAGAAGCCAGAAAGGGGCCGTGTGGCAGAATAGATGTCATTGTTCCCCTTCCTGGGTCCCCCTGGATTTTTTTTTTTTTTTTTGTATTTTTAAGGCTGCACCCGTGGCATATGGAGGTTCCCAGGCTAGGAGTCAATTCGGAGCTACAGCTGCTGGCCTACACCACAGCCACAGCAACGCCAGATCTGAGCTGCATCTGGGACCTACACCACAGCTCATAGTAATGCCAGACCCTTAACCCACTGAGCGAGGCCAGGGATCGAACCCGCGTCTTCATGAATGCTAGTTGGGTTTGTTAACTGCTGAGCCACCACAGGAACTGCCCCCCTGGGCTTTAAGAGCCTCTGATGTGCTGGCATATGCAACGACCTCTCTTCAAAGCTTTGAAATTTCTCACTGAGCCAGGCAGGGAGGACTCCCCATTTCACAGAGGAGAAAACTGAGGCCAGAAGAGGGAAAGAGTGGAAGACCGCATCACATGGCTGCCACTCAGTTTACCAGGATTTGAACTCAGAAGCCCTAGATCCCAGGCCAGAAACGGCCCGTGATCCAGCAGCTGCTTTCTCCTCGGCTTGCCCTGCCGGCATTGTCCAGGGAGCAGCCCCCAGAGGGGTGGCTGAGGTGCTGTTTCCCCACAGGGAGGTTCGGGGAGCTGTGCTGCGGCTGCCTGCAGCTCCCCGGCCGCCAGGAGCTCCCCGTGGCTGTGCACACGCTGCGGGAGGGCTGCTCCGACTCTCAGAGACTCAGCTTCCTGGCCGAGGCCCTCACCCTGGGCCAGTTCGACCACAGCCATGTGGTGCGGCTGGAGGGCGTTGTTACCCGAGGTGGGTGTTCTGTCAGTGGGGGTCCGGGAGGACATGGTGGGAGGTGGGAGACTTGAGTACCAGGCTCTCCGCTTAGCCATGAGAGGGTGCCCCAACACTGCCCAGAATGGAGGGTGGGCCCTGGTCTCCTTCACTGACCCTGAATGACCTTGGGACGTTCACCAGTGACCTTGGTGACACTCTGTGGGGGCGGCTCTCTTGGACCTTCAGTGATCTCCCTCAGCTAACTTGCTGCAGCCCTCCCTGTGGCCTTTGTCCCCCTCTCAGAGTCACCTCTTTTGTTCATCATGGAGGGTCCCAGGCCAGGCAGGAGGCCAGCGAGACTCAGGAAGCCTGGCCTTGGTCCTGGCCACCTTGGCTGGGTCTGGGGCCCAGGTGGGGGAGCACCTGTGCTGGCAGAGGGTGGCGGGCACCTTGGTGAGTGTGTTCCCTGTCCCCGGGCACAGGAAGCACCTTGATGATTGTCACCGAGTTCATGAACCATGGGGCCCTGGACAGCTTTCTCAGGGTGAGTGGCCTGGGTCTGGGGGGGGCGACTGATGACCAGGAGATTCTTGCTCCCTCACTTTTCCCTGTGGTGGGACTTGGCTTGGCCTCATTCCTTATAAAGATACCCACTGGCCAGCCTGACTTGGTAGGTCACAGGGCACATTGAAGCCCAGAGAGGGCCAGGTGACTTCCCCAGGGTCACACAGCAACAGGGGAAGTGAGAGTGCAGCCCAGCCTCGGTCTCCTCCTCTCTCACAGAGGCATGAGGGCCAGCTGGTGGCTGGGCAGCTGCTGGGGCTGCTGCCCGGCCTGGCGTCAGCCATGAAGTATCTGTCAGAAATGGGCTACGTCCACCGGGGCCTGGCGGCCCGCCGTGTGCTGGTCAGCAGCGGCCTCATCTGCAAGATCTCTGGCTTCGGGCGGGGACCCCGGGACCGAGCAGAGGCTGTCTACACCACCATGGTAAACTATGCTGGAGTCCCCATCTCCCCACGTACCCACTCCCTGCTGTGTCAGGGTCCCTGCCGCCCCTCCATCCAGTTGTCCACACCACTAGGGGCCTCCCCTGCGCGGGCCTCCCCTGCATGAGCAGCCGGGAGGATGGTAGGTGGGGCTGGATCCGAGGCGCTGCGGGCAGGCCACCCTGAGTGGAACTTGGTCTCCTCCTGCCCCTGACCTGCCTGCCTGCCCACAGAGTGGCCGGAGCCCGGCACTGTGGGCTGCCCCTGAGACGCTTCAGTTTGGCCACTTCAGTTCCGCCAGTGATGTGTGGAGCTTCGGTGTCCTCATGTGGGAGGTGATGGCCTTTGGGGAGCGGCCCTACTGGGACATGTCTGGCCAAGACGTGAGTGACACCTGCGGCTTCAGCACCTTGCCTTCTGAGCCTATTGCCTTCAGACCTCACCCCCAGCTCCCTGACCTCTGCCCCTCGACCCTTGACCTCCTAGCCCCAGGCCCCTCTTCACTGTCTACTTGCGTCCCGCCCTGCCTGGCCACCACTTGGGTCTTTTTTGGGACGGGTGCGTGTGTACGTGTGTTGGGGGGGGGCCTAAAACTTCCCGTCTACCCACCATCCCCACGGCCCAGGTGATCAAGGCCGTGGAGGACGGCTTCCGGCTGCCGCCCCCCAGGAACTGCCCCTCTCCCCTGCACCGACTGATGCTTGACTGCTGGCAGAAGGACCCAGGTGAGCGGCCCAGGTTCTCCCAGATCCATGGCATCTTGAGCAAGATGATGCAGGACCCAGAACCCCCGAAGTGTGCCGACACCACCTGTCCCAGGTACAGCTGTCACCTCACTTGTCCAGGTACATTCCCATCTATCCCGCACCAGCTACAGCCGAACTCTCACCTGTCCGTGAATGCTCTCCCCCTCCCCCACCTGTCCAGGTACAGCTGCACACCCAGTTGCCCCCAGTAGATCTAATACTCCCACTTGCCGTAGGTATATGTAGTTTTTTACTTTCATCGCTTCTGCTTGTCCTGGGTTTTGCCCCATGTATCCCAGGGACAATGACCACATAAATCAATGTGGTAATATTCCTAACAAATTTGTACTTCCAATAAATAAAAATAAGTGACATTAGCATTAGTTGTCCCCAGTACGAGTCATCTCCCTAATTGTCCCAGGTATATCCGACTCCAAGGCTGTTCCAGGTACCCCCAGTGCCTTTGGCTGGCTCCTGTGCAGCCCACTGTCCGCCTGCCCGAGGATCTTGAGCCCTCGTTGGCTCTGAGAGCACCCAGCCTCCGTGTGAGCCAGGCCTGCCCTGGGCCTTGGTCATCTTCTCCTGTCCTTTCTCAGGCGGCCTCTCCTCAGGAGGGTGACCAGGTCTGGGTACCAGGTCCCTGCTGACAACTGACCCTGGCTCCTCTGCTCCCCAGGCCTCCTACGCCCTTGGAGGACCGTGCCTTCTCCACCTTCCCCTCCTTTGGCTCTGTGGGCGCGTGGCTGGAGGCCCTGGACCTGGGCCGCTACAAGGACAGCTTCGCTGCAGCCGGCTATGGGAGCCTGGAGGCCGTGGCTGCCATGACTACCCAGTGCGTCTCAGGAGCCCGGGAGCCCTGGGCCTGCCTGCCTGGGAGGCCCGGCCTGTCCCAATTCTGGGTTCTTCCCTGTCCAGGCAGGGGCGGTGGGGGCGGGGGGGAGGCGGGAAGGAGAGCAGAAGGTGGGGACCAGCCAGCTGGGTCTGACCTGCCCTTCCCCGCAGGGACCTGGTGAGCCTGGGCATCTCATCGGCGGAACACCGGGAGGACCTCCTCAGCGGGATCAGCGCCCTGCGGGCCCGGGTCCTTCAGCTGCAGGGCCGGGGCGTGCAGGTGTGAGTGGCTGTCTCTTCCAGGCCAGGACCCCAGGGCCTCCGGCCTCCAGCCCTGCCAAGGACCCCAGCAAGCTGTGCGTCACCTGTGTGGCAGTGAACGCTCTCTTCCTCTGCTTGGGCCCAGAGCTTGTGTGAGGCCACACTGCCCCCCATTTCACTGCCGACTCCTCCCATTTTCTCCAGTTTCAACACCATGGCTGACTCAATCCCCTGGGAAAAAGGCGAGGGACTATTTTCAGAACCTGGGGAGGCCCCTGAGATAACAGTAGGAGGAAATGCAGTGTGGGCAGGGGCAGAGAGAGGGATGTAGCTTTAAATCGCCCAGCTCATGCCCTTCCGTCTTCCACACCCAGTGGCGGCTGGGGCCTACCCCAGGGGGTACCCTATTTCCCCACAGACCATTGGCCAACAGGCAGCACAGGTCCCTGATGGATGGGCTGCTGTTAGACCTGGCAGTGACCACAGTTGCCTGGCTGCCCTTCCTGATGGGCCCGGGGTCCTTAGCTCCCTGTGCTCCGGCTGGGCCCTCTTTGGACCCTGGTCCTGAGGCCCAGGCAGGCAGAGGTGGTGCTGAGCTCAGGGGCTGGACCCCGAGGGCCCTAGTCTCAGGAGCTGATTTCTGCTTGCCCCACCCTTGGGCTGACTGCTCAGGGTGAGGGTGAGGGTCCCGGTGCTCCCCTGTGGCCCCACTAGGTCCTCCCTTTGCATTCCTCTTATAAACTCACTAGCCAGCATCTGGGAGGTGTTTTCTCCTCGGGGCCGAAAAGCTTTGCTCCCCAGCCTTGGGGGATGGTTGAAGGTGTGACTCAGAGATGGAGCTTCTCTCTCCAACAGGCTGGTCCAACCCTTCCTGTACAGGTGGGAAACCAAGCCCAGTGAGGAGTCAGGGCCAGAGCTGGGGTTGAACCCGTGTGCCCAGCTCCCAATCCAGGGTTCAGGTTGGCTCTGGAGAGAGTCTCGGGTCCTGCCCTATATCACCAACGCTCTTTCCTGAGGCAGCCCAGGGGTGCCCTGTGGTGACCCCTCCTGCAGGTTCCATCCCCTGCACCACCCAGCCTCCTGTGGCGTGTCTCCTCCCTCTGCCTCTGCAGGGCTCTGGCCAAAGTGGTTGCACTGAGCTGACTCCAGAGCTCCTTATCCAGGAGGGCTTCCCAGAGGTGTGGGTGACCGTGAGGCACAGGCTTTCATAGGGCAGTAGGAAGGCAACAGGGTCTGGATAGGGCCACCCCTGACATATGCCTGCTCCGGGATTGGCTACATGTGGGTGGGGTCGGATGGGGTGGGAAGGAGACAAGGGCTTCAGGAAAGGGTGAATGAGACACAGCTGGCCCTTGGAGGGCTCAGACGGGGCGGGAAGATGAGGTCGGGCTCTGAGGAGTAGTACCAAATGTCACCCATGGGAGACCTCTGGGCCCGTGGGCTGAAGGGCACATGGACCTTTTTTTTTTTTTTTTTTTGCTTTTTAGGGCCACCCTGCAGCACATGGAGGTTCCTAGGTTAGGGGTTGAATCAGAGCTGCAGCTACCAGCCTGCCCCACAGCCACAGCAATGTGGGATCCGAGCTGCATCTGCAACTTACACCACAGTTGTGGCAACACGGGATCCCCAACCCACTGGGCAAGGCCAGGGATCAAACTTGCAACCTCCTGGTTCCTAGTCGGATTCATTTCCACTGAGCCACGATGGGAACTCCCACATGGACACTCTTGACTGTGTATATGGCAGGGTGTCTGCAGAGGTTCCTTGGCTGAGAGTCTGATGCATACATTGAGTAGGGCTTCGGAGGTTGGGGGAGGGCTCTTTCCTTAGGGTTGGTGGAGCTTTCTGCAGGACCTAGGACAGGAGGGGTCCAAGCAGAGGGGTCAGCAGCAGGAGCCTGGAGGCTGGAAGATGCAGCGCATCTTTGGAGAGTGCCCTGTGGTGGGGGATGGGGCCTCCCAGCAGTGCCTTTGGCCTCACCCTGCCAGCAGGGCGGGAGTCCCCCCACCCCACTCTCCATCTCCTGAGCCCCTGCCCTGCCTGTGTCTTGGGGGTGCTAGGCGAGGCCAAGATACTGCTTCTAACTTTGACAGGGCTGGAGGGTCCCATGCCAGTGCCCTCCAGGCTCTGCCCCCAACAGTCCCCGAAGAAGCATGGGAAGGACACAGCAGCATCCCATCTTGGTGGAGGGGGCCTCATCCCCATCTCCAGTGACATCAGTCACGCTCTTGAGGTTGATGCCCCCAGGCTATTTGGCAGAGTCCCCTGGCTGTGTGGGCGGGACTTCGGAGTCCAGGGTAGACCTCCCCTCCACTGAGGAGTGGGGTCCCAGAATCCTGATGGGTCCCAAGCCTCAGCCCTGTGCAGGTGCCAGCGTGATGCAGGCTGATGGCTGCCTGGGAGCCCTCTACAGATCTATTTTTATATGGAACTTATTCACTGGGTAGAGGGAGGTGGCCTGCCACCCCCCAGCACCCATATCTGAGCCCCTCTAGGGAGGGAAGGGGCTGGTTGGGGGTGGGGAAAGTGGCTCCTTTGAGTAATTCTGGAGATGTTTTTATATTTCTTGGGTTCTATATGCAGGACAAAGTAATAAAAACTTGTCTGTGATACGGTGCCTCTTTCAGTGACAGTTGCTCAACCATGAAGTCACTTGTGTGGGAGGGTTTCAGACACTCCCCCACCCCCAGCTTTGGGTCTCTAAAGTGCACATCTGAGATCTCTCTGCCTGGAGACAAACCCAACTGTCCCTGCCATGAAAGAGTTCCCTAGGCTAGTAAGAGACACATTTAGGAAATAGAGGACAGGACAGTGATCAGGGCCATCATGAGGGCGAGCACTGGCTGGCCTGGGAGTGTAGAGGGGCACAGCTTGGAGAGGACAGGCAGAATATCAAACCCACAATTTATTGGAAACAGGTAACTTTCAGTAGCTCTGATTAAAACAAATCAAGTTACAGATACCACAACTCAGGAAAACAGTATGTACAAGTCTCAGGAAAGGGAAGATAAGAGAACTTAAAAAGAACACAACGTGAACAGGACTGGATTACCAGAATGGTCACGCAGCAAAATAACAAAGTACAACAAAGCCACGCACAGAACACTGGGCTCTCAAGCTTGAGTGGGAGCCCTCAGCTCCCACATTCTTGGACCCTATCCCATGATTCTTTGGGGCAGAGGTGCTGGCTGCAGCACAGTGATCTCAGTGCCCACATAACAGCCCAGGGCAGAGGTCAAGCGCCCGAACAAGGCCACCAGATAGGACACACCTGCTTCCTCGTGAACCTCAGAAGAGACGGGCACTCTGCAAAGTCCACAGACCTGGCGGGGCCCGGGAACCACGGAGAGCTTAGAGTTCCTCTGCAGCCAGTCGTGGAAAAACCCTAGACTGATCTAAGCCCTACAATTCCCTTATCCAGATTCCCACTGCTGGACTAACTGGAGAGGTAGAGGAGCAAGACATGGAAACTGCCCCCAAACCAAGTTTTGGTCTTTGGTTCCACAAGTCAGCTTGAACCAAAACTACTGGGCATGGCAGGTGTAAGATTCCACAGCCCGGTGAGCACCCACCACAGGAGGGGGGCGGGGGCGGAGCGGGAGGGGAGATGTGTCCTGCTGTGCTCACTGCTGGACAGGTCCTGGCCCCATTCGCACATCCCTCCAGCTTCCCGCCCTCTCATGGAGTGGAGCTCATTTCTCTGAGCCTATAACGCTCCAGGCCTCAAGCCTGCACAGAGCGGAGGCTGGGGGCGGAGGGCTCTCAATGAGGGCAGGTAGGCAGTCCTCTGACGAAGACGAGGCTCCTCTTGGTGCCTCTGCAGGTTAGGGCAGGGCAAAGAGGAAGCGGAGCTACAGGAGGCAGAGGCGGCAGCTCTAAGAGCAGGAAGGAGAATTCAGCCGGGAGAATACCAGGAAGTTTGGACTGCATGGATGCAGCAGAGGCAGTGTCTTTGTCACTTGGGTTGGGAGAGGGCAATAGCAAAGCTTCCTGAATTCTCCAAGAGGAACACCACTGCCTGCTCCAGAACCTCACACTCAAAACAAACAGTAAGTCAAAGAGAAGGTCACCTCAGGGTCCCAGAAGTGCCTACTGAAGGTCCATCCTGTCAAATCTGGCTGCTTGCAGCAGCAGCTTCACTTGTGAGTCCGTATGCTGCTGCAGATTTGGGCAAGACGGCTCTGTGGGGAAAAGGAGAGAGGTCATTTAGAGAGGATGGTGCTGGGCAGGCCCGCCCAGGGAGCCACTGAGTCCACTCAGGTAGCACTGGCTTCGCGGTCGGCAGCTCTGGGGGAATCTCAGCCCCCCAGTCAGTTTGTAACACGTGCAAACTAATCTGTCTGAATCTCCATTTCTCATCTGAACAAAGGAGCAAAATAACATCTCAAATGAGATGGTGAAGGCAAAATTTGGGAAGAGCAGTGCTGTAGGTCCAGCTAGATGCTGGATGTCATTGATTCGGATAGCTGGTGTGTGTGTGATCTCAGCACCATAGGACACGCTGGGAAGGCACCCTTGTCCCCTGCCTTGGGGACACCCTTCACAGACCCCAGAAGGGAGCCTACGGCAGCCCTCTTTGCACTAGGTGCTCCCGTCCACCACCCAAGACCAAGCTGACGGGACCATGGAGGCCCGTCTAACAAAGCTGAGCTAATACAGTTCCTCCTCTTGAGAATTTAAACTGAAACTGGACACTCTGTGTTGGGCAATGGAGCAGTGGATGCAGAGTTGGAAGTGTGGCTACTCAAAGCCACACACAGATCCAAGTTAAGGGAGAGCAGAACCAAGAGCCTTGTGGAGAAAGTCATCTGCTGAGGGAAGAAGGACAAGGTGCAGGAGACGTGTGTGCAAAGGCCCCAGAGACAGAGACACTACAGAAGCTGGCACGTCAGAGCAGAGGCCCCTAAACTCCCGGTGCTGACGGTCCCACCACTCAGAGGGCCTGGCTGTTCAGCACTGTCTTTGATTCTGTGTGATTCCTCCTAACAAGGTCCTCGCCCTGTTCCTGAACTATCGTGAAGAAGCTTCAGTTCCTGGAGGTCAGTCATGCCCTAACACTCAGATACCAACTGCCTGAATGAGGCAGAATTTTGATTCTTTGTGGAACTTCTGTGGCAGGCACTTTAGAATGGACCAACTCAGCGTCAATTTAGGGACAGAACTCCTGCTTGGGAAGCAGGAGAACAGTCAAAAATCCCTTGGTAGAAAGAGGCAAGTGTAAAGCACCAGCCCAGACCCAAAAGGCAGTCCTAAGTACAGCCAAGCCCAGACGGCTACCGGAGGCCTCCTGTGAGCAGAGATGAGCGCGAGACTTACCGAGAGCTTCTTAATGTTTCCCAAGGCCTCTGGATCCAGCTGTGCGATGTCCATCCTCTGCAAGTCACTGGCCAATAACCGCATGCTCTGTGTGGAGGGGAGAGGGTTAAAGTGGCATGTCCCTCGGGGAAGGAACCTCCACTCGGCAGCTCCACGTGCCAGGGGTCCCCCCTTGATGTCCTGCACCTGTTAGGGGGTGGTGGCAAGGTGGGCAGGAGGGGAGTTAACAGCCCTAAGAAGACAGTGACATCAGTGTTTACCTCTGGGCCGGTGGCTGCATCAGCTGAGTACAAGGGAGGCGTGTTAGCTTAGAAATGTGCCCTGCAGACCTCATCTGACATAAACCCTCCCCTCAGTCCCAGCTGAGGTCAGCAACTTGCTCTGCTCAGCCCTCTTCAGAACCCCTCAAAGTTGTACAAAGTGGAAGACACAGCTTGTACTCCCTGTTCTAGCCTGAGCACACCCCCTGAGAGCGCCCTCCTCTGTACTCCCCGCCCCCCATTTTTTTGCCTTTTAGGGCTGCACCTCTGGCATATGGAGGTTCCCAGGCTGGGGTCGAATCGGAGCTATAGCTGCCAGCCTACACCACAGCCACAGCAACGCAGGATCCGAGCCGAATCTGTGATCTACACCATAGCTCACAGCAATGCTGGATCCTTGAGCAAGGCCAGGGATCGAACCTGCGTCCTCATGGATGCTAGTCAGATTTGTTAACTACTGAGCCATGATGGGAACTCCTGCACCCCCCTTAATATCTCCATTCCTGCACACACTGCATGGTGTTACAGTTATCTGGGAGCCTATCTTGACTATTGAACTGCTTCTCATGGGCAGGACTGCCTTCTACATCTTGAACCTGCTACAAGACAGGTGGGTAAATGTAAGCTGATGAACAAATGGAACCCAGAACTTCCCAGGCTGGAGCTCTAACAGGGGAGAAGAAACGGTTCTGAGTCCCACGGGAGTGTGGTGATCAGGATCCATGCAACTAAAAGGGTTTGGGGAGAGCAGTGGATGATGGGCAAGTGAAAGAAACACTGAGTAAGCAGCACACAGTGGCCTGACCGCCCTCTGAAACACCTACCTCTCCGCCTCCCACTGGCACAGTGAGGAAGATCTCTTTGCTGTCAGCTAGAGGGCTGCCATTCAGGGAGATATTGTAAATCCGCTCTCTGGCTGCTGGAGTCCGCAGGCCTGGGGTCTTGAAGACCCTGGAAAGTGGGAAAAGTCTCTGTAAAGATGGCTTGGCAGACTGAATGACACCAGGCGCTACAAGCCCTTCCAAACTCCATCTGGCCTCAAGCTGCAGTTTTCAAAGCACATGTTTCTAAGAAGGCGAGTTCTAAATTTAGGGTTAAAAAGCAGTGATGACTAAACACAGCTGGAGAAAGGAGGTTGTAATTATCAAACATACATCTAGCCAAAGTCAGTTTGCATCCATGTAAATTTTTGGTCCAAAGCTCCACATGGATGCCAGTCATCCATCCATCCAGCCATCCAACCAGCCCCATCCAGCCAGAAATAAACCATGGTTAATGTATTTCCAAGAGTGGCTAAGTGCTTCCATCAGGAGGAATCTTCCAGGGTCAAAGGAGGATGATTCAGAGATTACATCATTACATTAATGCCCAAAATGACTTTCTCAAGATCTTTAAAATGCTGCCATCTATTTTCCTCTAAATGTCCTTTGCTACATGCTCATGGTAAAAACAAACCCCCAAGCCCCTCAAAACAAAAAAACAGGCAGTTAAGGAAGAGTGAGAATTAGAAGGTAAGTCTCCTCCACTCTCCCCACCCAGACATAACCACTCTCAGGTCCTTATGTCCTTCTAGAAACTTTCTATCAAATGGGATCATCTAAGACATGCTGTTTGCAGCCTGCTTGGAGAGGCTCGTGATTGTGAAGCTCTTCCCATCAGCACCTGAAGCTCTAATTCCTGGGCCAAAGCAGTGACCCGAGCCATAGCAGTGACAACGCAGGATCCTTAACCCACCAGGGAACTCCTAGATCCACTTACTTATATATGTTTATATATATATTTTTTGCTTTTTTGGGCCGCACCCGAAGCATATGGAGGTTCTCAGGCTAGGGATCGAATTGGAGCTGTAGCCGCTGGCCTACACCACAGCCATAGCAACGTCAGATCTGAGCCACGACCTACACCACAGCTCATGGCAATGCCAGATCCTTAACCCACTGAGCAAGGCCAGGGATCGAACCTGCAACCTCATGGTTCCTAGTTGAATTCGTTTCCACTGTGCCACGGCGGGAACTCTGCCACCTATATTTTTTAATGGCGATACAGCATCTCCTATCCAGTTGACCAGCCCGTGGAAGGGATTAATTTATACTGTAAGAACATCCTTGTTTATACTGGCTTCCCACAAGGTGGTGTCAATTTTCACTCCTACCAAGGTATGGGAGAGTAACTACCTATAAAAAAAAGCATAATCAGAAAAGACCGAAAGAGTCACTAAAGGCCTCCGGGTCATCAGAAACAGACTGGTCTCTTACTTCTCATCAGATAAAGAATTATTTTCTCACTGAAAACAGATGAACCTGCACTCATGGGGGAGACAAACATTGGGAAGCCCAGGTGGTTGGTTACCTTCGAGAGGGCTCTCCAGTATTTTCTTAAACGCCTTCTTTCCTGAAGGGTGTCAAATGTTCAGCTCCCATCAAAATCCAAGGGCTGCTCTCAGTACTCACCTTGAGTCAAACCTGGGTGTCAGGCCCGGAGTTGGTTTCACCATAGACAACTCCATTCGGCCCACAGCTGGGGTAACGGTGGCACAATGGCTTGACCTATGGGTGAGAAACACCGTTAGGTGGGCCACTTCTCAGGCCCAGTGACAGCAGCTGCAGAGGAAGGTAACTGGCCGTGTCAGGGACTGTCCTGGGTGCCTTATACGCACTCTGACTCGTGCAGGCCTCCTCCCCACCCCGTGAGAAGCATCATTATCCTCATTTCCGATGCAGAAACTCAGGCACACTGAGTTAAACAGCTTGCCCAAGATCACACGGCCAATTAGGGCAGAGCCAGAACTCACACCCAGGCAGCCTGCTTCCAGAATCGACTTTTCAATCATGCTAACAGAAGTGAGGAAAGGCAATAACTTCTCAGCACCCCGGAGGCCCCCCCAGCTGGAGCTCCCGTCCTCTTGCCAGGCAGCTACTGCTATCCAGGGAGAAATGAAAGCAGTCCACCCCTTCACAGACACCCACCAGTGACCGCTGTCCCGAGCGTGTGGAGAGGCAACCCCTTCCCCCACACTCCCAGCATAAGCACTTCAAGTCCACAGGGATTCAGTACTTAGCAGGACCAGGAGGAACTTTCTAAGAAACTAACTCCAGGGAGGTGACAGCCACTTTGTGACTGATTATTATGTGGGTAGCTCTGCACATAGACCATCAGACAACTGAACAAAATATGCAGTGCTTACTATACATTTCTGGGTTTCAAACTCTGTTTGCACTAAAGTTTTTATTTATTTTATTTTATTTTTTTTGTCTTTTTGCTATTTCTTGGGCTGCTCCCGCAGCACATGGAGGTTCCCAGGCTAGGGGTCCAATCGGAGCTACCGCCGCCGGCCTACCCCAGAGCCACAGCAACTTGGGATCCGAGCCGCATCTGCAACCTACACCACAGCTCACGGCAATGCCGGATCGTTAATCCACTGAGCAAGGGCGGGGATCGAACCCGCAACCTCATGGTTCCTAGTCGGATTCATTAACCACTGCGCCACGACGGGAACTCCTGCACTAAACTTTTTAAAAAGTGGGGGAGGAAGAGAACTCGGTCAGAAGAATTTAAGAAGGTGTTGCCTCAGGTCATTTCTAGAGGCCCCTTCAGCTTGGACACTCAAGGATTCGACGAGGTAAAGCTCTATTTGAACATGAGTCACAGGAGCCCTTTCATGCTTATTTCTACCCTGATGAATGTGGCAGAAATTTGGAAAATCTTTTACCTTTTACTTCTGCCTTTTCCTTGTATGGACTGGGTTCTCTTCTTGGACGGAGGACATCTTTTAACCTGAAGTCACGATCAAATAAAACAGGTTACAAAAAGCTCTACAAATGGGAAAGTCAGAGAGAGGGGTACCAGCTCTGGAAAAGGAAACTAATACCCATCACCAGAAGGTCCATCTCATAGAACTCACCGTGACTTAAATAATTCAGAACGTAATTGATCAACTAAGGATTTATACTGCCTGGGTCTTCAAAGTAGAGGACTTTGACCAAGATGAAAGGTAACTGTCTTTTTTTTTTTTTTTTCTCAGTCTTTTTAGGGCTGTGCCCACGGCATATGGAGGTTCCCAGGCTAGGGGTCAAATTAGAGCTACAGCTCCTGGCCTATGCCACAGCAACTCAGGATCTGAGCCACGTCTGCGACCTACACCACAGCTCATGGCAACGCAGGATCCTTAACCCACTGAATGAGGCCAGGGATCGAACCCACAAACTCATGGATGCTAGTCAGATTTGTTTCTGCTGCACCACAAGGGGAACTCCTCCTGAATACTCTTCTGAACTACCTGTCTGGTCATGTCATTTACCATGACCTACCTCATGAAACTGCAACTTCCAGGCTTGGTGCACAAGGCCATTCATTATCTGGCCCCTGCTCTCACCTGATTTCCCTCACAGCTTATGTCCCAGCCACACCAGATTGCTTCCTGTTCCTTAACTAGGAATTCCCTTCCTTTTCTTCTCTGGCCAGTGAAATCTGGTGGAGGGTGGGTGGGGGTGGCAGGCAACCCTGTATTTTAAGTATGTCCTGTCTCTTGACCGGCTCCAGCCCTGAATCTGAGTGCCTCCTTACTCTTGCAGTTTGAGGATTCTTGTTTTTATTTTCTTCCTCTTCTTCTTCCATTATCATGTCATCCACTTGCATTACCTTTCGTGCTGTAAGAAAGTTTTTACAGAGTGATGTTGTAATACTTCTCGCAGGAATAAGCTTTTATGCATTCACACTTATAGGAAATAAAACGTATGCAATCAAGGAGGAGCTGCCTTCTGGCAAAGTAAATTCTACTCATTGAAGGAACACCAGCCCTAATGCGTTTTTGCTCCGGAAAGCAACCCTTGTTTTTTTCCCAACTAGGCCTCTCCTATACCCAGGGCCATTGTTTGTCTGGGCTACTCAATGCTCTGTGTGCACTGGTGGTTTGCTGGTCATTTCCCTGACTTGAACCCCACTCCAAACATGTTCTCCTTGGTGGAGAAATCTGATTTGACATGAAAATGCCTTGTTTTCACAAGCCCAGAAAAGCAGCACACAACGAGCGATGGGGATCAATGCCTGAGGGCAATCTCAGAAACTGCGCAATATTAGGGTCAGGGAGTTGCCTCCTTGCAAAGTAAATTCTACTCGTTGAACGAACACCTGCCCCAATGCGTTTTTGCTCCGGAAAGCAACCCTTGCCTTGTTCCCAACTAGGCCTCTCCTAAACCTAGGGCAAATGTGGGTCTGGGCTGCTCAATGCTCTGTGTGCATTGGTGGTTTGCTTTTGGTTTCTCTAGCTTGAACCCCACTCCAAACGTGTTCTCCTTAGTGGAGAAGCCTGATTTGGCATTAAAATGCCTTGTTTTCACAAGCGTGGAATAGCAGCACATAGCTAGCGAGGGCGATCAAGACATAGACCCAATAGAAAGATGACTTTAAAAAAAAAAAAAAAAAGAGGATTTATACAAAGTAAACTAACCAGAGTGGTTAAGAAATGCCATCTAATGAATGCCTTATATGGGCAGCCCAGCATTCTGATTAGGCGTGCAGACCTTGGAGTCAGAGAGCCTTGCACTTGAGGCCTGGCCTTGCCTCTGACTTCACATGGTTTCATGGTGATCATCATTTTCCTCATCCACTAAAGCAAGGAGTGACTTTAGAGAGGAAACTGCTTCAATCATTAATATTTAAGGGGCTGTGATATGGAAGCCAGCTCCACAGGACCCCAAAAGGGCATATAGTTCTCTTTTAGCCCTTCTGATCAGATCAGGGAGAGCCTCAGCTGGCACTGCCATGTCTTATAACACCTCCCCAAACTTTGCTCACCCCTCTAACTCAGGGAGGCAGGCAGGCAGCAATGTTTGGTTTCCAGCACAGCCTTTTACTTTTTCTTTTTTTCTTTTCTTTTTTTTTTTTTTGGCTTTTTAGGGCCACATCCAAGGCATATGGAAGTTCCCAGGCTAGGGGGCAAATCTGAACTACAGCTGCTGGCCTACACCAGAGCCACAGCAATGCGGGATCTGAGCCGTGTCTGCGACCTACACCACAGCTAATGGCAATACTGGATCCTTAACCCACTAAGCAAGGCCAGGGACTGAACCTGCAACCTCATGGTTACTAGTCGGATTTGGTTTCACTGCACCACAACAGGAACTCCAGCTTTTTTTTTTTTTGTCTTTTTGCCATTTCTAGGGCCGCTCCTGTGGCATGTGGAGGTTCCCAAGCTAGGGGTCTAATTGGAGCTGTAGCCACCGGCCTACCCCAGAGCCACAGCAACTTGGGATCTGAGCCGCGTCTGCAACCTACACCACAGTTCACGGCAACGCCGGATCCCCAACCCACTGAGCAAGGGCAGGGACCGAACCCGCAACCTCATGGTTCCTAGTTGGATTCGTTAACCACTGCGCCACAATGGGAACACCCCGGAACTCCAGCCTTTTATTTTTCTTCCTTCACTTTCACTTTAGCTCACACATTAGTCTGCAGTTTGTTTAGTTATCAGTCCTGCGTATAATTAACTGAACTTAGAGGCCAGAATTACATTTTTGGATTTACAAGACTGAGGACCAGACATTAGAGCTAAAAGGCTTCTCCAACGTGGCCTCCCTGAGCAGCCAGCCAAGCATACCGGGCCTTTGGGCTCTCAGTTCAACAGGGGGTTTTGAAAAGTACTCACCTTTGGCAGATTTCAGGGGTGTCTGAATGGCTTCTGCTGTTAGTTTGTTTATTTCGGTGATATCCAGGTCAGCCTGTGATGAACACAGCCAGAAAACACCAGGTATGTTCCATCAAAGACAAAGAACAGTATTTTAAGATTAAAAACAATTAAAAAACATGTTCTTTGATACATAAAAAGATTGTTATGTTAGTGAACACAATATATTGAACTCCGATAAACCCACTCTACAACCCAAGGCTGAAAACATTGCCAATAACTTGCTTTGAGCTGTGTATTGTTCCCTGTGCTATTTCCTTGCCTCTCCCTGAAAGATGACCAGTCTCCTGATTCTCTCAGTCCTCAGAGAGAACCGCTATCATTCCATTTGCTTTAAAGAAAGTGTGGGTGTATGCGTATGTCTCCATAAATGTCTATGTGCTCAAAGAGTATTTTGCTTGCTCTTGTTTCCATACTGGTTTAATGACGTCTGAAATGGATGACAGAACAGAAAGTGGCTACTGAACCTTTGAAATGTGGCCAGTGTGTCTGAGGAATGGAATGTTTCATTTTATTAATTTTAATTAATTTAAACAGCTACATGTAGCTGGTGGCTACTGTAACAGAACAGATCTAAATATTCTGCACCCCCATTTTACTGCCTTCAGCCCTGATACTCATGCTAAGAGGAAAGAGGTGAGATGGGGTGGGAAATCCTGAGAGTCCCATTCAAGAGCAGAGCTTCTGTGGAATGACATGAAAAAGCAAGTCTCTGAGTTCCTGTTGTGGCTCAGGGGTAATGAACCTGACTCGTACCCATGAGGATTTGGGTCTGATCCCTGGTCCCGCTCAGTGGGTTAAGGATCTGGTATTGCGGTGGGCTGTGGTTGCAGAGGAGGCTCGGATCCCGTGTGGCTGTGGCTGTGGTGTAGGCCGGCAGCTGTAGCTACATTTTGACCTCTAGCCTGGGAACTTCCACATGCCACAAATGCAGCCCTAAAAATCAAAAAAGAAAAAGAAAAAAAAATGCAACAGTCTCTCACAGAGAACAGATGTGTGGTTGCCAAGGTGGGGAGGGGAGAGAGGGGATGGACTGGGAGTCTGGGGTTAGTAGATGCAAACTATTACACTCAGAATGGATAAGCAATGGGGTCCTACTATATAGCACAGGGAACTATATATCCAGATTCCTGGGGTAGAGTGTGACAGAAGATAATATAAGAAAGGGAATGTATATAAATGTATGACTACGTCATTTTGCTGTACAGCAGAAATTGGCACAACACTGTATGTAAATCAACGACACTTTAATTTTAAAAAGTAATAAAAGAAAAAAAAAAAGATGGAGTTCCCAACGTGGCTCAGCAGTAACGAACCCAGCTAGTATCTGTGAGGTTGCAGGTTTGATCCCTGGCCTCACTCAGTGGGTTAAGGATCTGGCATTGCTGTGGCTGTGGTGTAGGCCAGCAGCTGTAGCTCTGATTCAACCCCTAGCCTGGGGACCTCCATATGCTGCAGGTGTGGCCCTAAAAAAAAAAAAAAAAAAAAGACAAAAAAAGAAAAAGCAACAGTCTCTTTGTCACCTAATGGGCCAGGTCACCTAGTGGCTGTGTCACCCCATAATGACACAAGGGCTTAAAGGAATTTGGACCTCAGGCTTTCTATTTCCCCTGCAAAGGTCAGGGCAAAGAACTGGAAGGAACCTGCCAAAAATAGAACCGTCTCTCTTCATAAACCTTGAGACTATTTGGGCCTTGTGTATTCAGTATTTGACAACTATAATATTTCAGTTGACACAGAAAATGTTCCCTTTGGAACCTCTTCCACAGCACCCACTGGTTGAATTTTGTAAACAGACTAAACTTAAAAATTAACCAACAGTTCAAAAATAGGGCAAGTTACTTACTGTTGCTGCTTCTTCCAGGGCCCTCTTGTTTCCTCCAAGGGCTTTGAAAAGAACATTTTGTTTAGTTACTATTAGAGTTTAATAATAAGCCATCTTCCCTAATACAACCAGTTCTCTTTCTAAAACTGGACCAGATTAAGCTCTTGGCCCAACATTCAAGAGCATTTACAACCAAGTCTGATCTTTCCCTAAGCTTGACTCGTCCGGTCATGACTTACTCTAGGTTAACCACACCCCAGATGCCTGTTATTTCCCAAATACACCACGGTCTCTCATGACTCGGTGCCCTGGGACTTACTTTCTCCGCCCAAAATAATCTTCTACACCCAACAAATTTCTAATTCATCCTTCAAAATTCAGCTCAAACCCAAAACTCTATGTATTTTTCTCTCTCACAGCAGATTGCTGCCATGTGCTGAGTTGGCTGCTCACTCCTCACACCCGAAAACTACTCAAAGATGTTGAAGTGCCCACCCTGCCTTGAACTGAATTCCTTGAGGACAGAGATAATATCCACAGCTTCTGGCAAAAATAGGTATTACAGTAGGTACGTAGTAAATGACTATTGAATGAAGAGGTCTTTGTGAGATTTAGATGTAGAATAAAAACTTAGGTTAGGTCCTCCTGCTATAAGAGTTAAGAACTCAGGTTTTAGAACCAGAATGCCCAGGGTCAAATAAGACTGACTAGCTGGAGTTCCCGTCGTGGCGCAGTGGTTAACGAATCCGACTAGGAACCATGAGGTTGCGGGTTCGGTCCCTGCCCTTGCTCAGTGGGTTAATGATCCGGCGTTGCCATGAGCTGTGGTGTAGGTTGCAGACGCGGCTCGGATCCCGCGTTGCTGTGGCTCTGGCGTAGGCCGGTGGCTACAGCTCCGATTGGACTCCTAGCCTGGGAACCTCCATATGCCACGGGAGCGGCCCAAGAAATAGCAAAAAGACAAAAAAAAAAAAGACTGACTAGCTTATGAGACCTTGAGCAGTGCAACCAATCTCTGTGCCTTAGTCTTGTCATTTATAAGACAGAGATAATATTACTAGTTAATATGGTTGTTATGAGGATGAAATCAGTTCATATTTGGAAAACGCTTGGCACAATGCCTGCCTGGCATAGGAAGCACTCTCTAAATGTGCTCACTAACCACTATTCTATTCTCTTTTGTAGTACTTTTTTTTTTTTGGCTATTTCTTGGGCCGCTCCCGCGGCATATGGAGGTTCCCAGGCTAGGGGTCCAATCGGAGCTGTAGCCACCGGCCTACACCAGAGCCAAAGCAACGTGGGATCCGAGCCGCGTCTGCAACCTACACCACAGTTCACGGCAACGCCGGATCGTTAACCCACTGAGCAAGGGCAGGAACCGAACCCGCAACTTCATGGTTCCTAGTCGGATTCGTTAACCACTGCGCCACAACGGGAACTCCTCTTTTGTAGTACTTTTAATTTTAATTATATAATCATTTTCAATTTTTAAAATGATCCTTCTTGGAAGTCCCCTTATGGTGCAGCAGGTTAAGGATACAGTGCTGCTGCAGCTGTGGCGTGCAGGTCACAACTGTGGTGTGAGTTTGATCCCTGACCCAGGAACTTCCACATGCTGCGAGAGCAGAAAAAAAACAAAACAAAAAAACCTAACCTGTAAATTCCTGGGGGTAAGGACAATGCCTGTTTTATTTCCCAGTGTATCTTTAGCATCATGACAAATACCTGCTCAATGAATATTTGTAGCAATGCACAGATAGATTAATAAATAAAAGGGCAAGTCAAAAGGATCATTAAATGTCTACTATGTGAGCAGAACATGCATTTCTCTTCAGGAAGGAGGTTGCATACTGAACGATCAACAATAAGAAAAATAGCACAAGGGTAAGCTGTCAGAAACGACAGCCTCTTGCATTTCCTTGGACATTTAACAAGGGGGTGGGGAACAGGCTGGGATTTTTCTCTGGCCAGGAAAACTCTTGTGTGCTTGCACTTCACCATTTGATTTGCCCATTTGATTTATTCATTTATTTTGTTGCCTCTTTTAGGGCCGCACCCATGGCATATGGAAGTTCCCAGGCTAGGCATTGAATTGGAGCTGAAGCTGCTGGCCTACGCCACAGCCATAGCCATGCAGGATCTGAGTCCTGTCTTCAACCTATACCACAGCTCATGGCAACACCAATCCTTAACCCACTGAGTGGGGCCAGGGATCCAGACTGCATCCTCATGGATACTAGTCAGATTTGTTACCACTGAGCCACAGTGGGAACTCCCTGATCTGCCCATTTTAAAACTGGCAATTTCCATAAGCAGAAGGATCTGCTTGGGGTTATCCTACCACCTGAGCTCTGGTAACAGACCAAGTTATTCATTTGTTTGTTTTTAAATGGTTGGATCAAAAAAAAAAAAAAATCGGAGTTCCCGAGGTGGCACAGTGGTTAATGAATCTGACTAGGAACCATGAGGTTGTGGGTTCGATCCCTGGCCTTACTCTGTGGGTTAAGGGTCCGGCGTTGCCATGAGCTGTGGTGTAGGTTGCAGACGTGGCTCGGATCTGGCATTGCTGTGGCTCTGGTGTAGGCCAGTGGCTACAGCTCCAATTGGACCCCTAGCCTGGGAACCTCCATATGCTGCGAGAGCGGCCCAAGAAATGGCAAAAAGACCAAAAAAAAAAAAAAATCTTATAATGTGAATCCACATTTTAGTATGTCCATAAATACATGTTTATTGGAATATAGCTGTGCCCATTCATTACAGCTGTTTTGGAACTATAACAGCAGAGATGAGTAGTTTTCAATGAGAACCATTTGGCCCATAAAACCTAAAATATTTACTACCCGATTCTGTAGAGAAAATGTTTGTTTGCCTACCTGCACAAGCAGATGAGGTTAAAAGCAAAGGAGAAAAATAAAGCAAGGCAGTGAGACAGAGTGGGGATGGGTAAGGCTGCAGTTTCCTACAGGGATCTTGGACGACTTCAGGATGAAGATGAAGGCTGTCATGGGAACCACAGAAGGGCTCCAGGTCGAGGCCTGGGGAAACTCTAGCAGCTCTTACCGAAGTACTCGAGCCAGTTCATCTCGCGCAGTGCCTTGGGGAGTCGCAGGATCTCGATGTTGTACAGGTTATCCATCTCCTTGAGGAGGTTCTGCCTGTCTGACTGAATTTGCTTGGATCGTATTTGCACTGCAAGGGGGCAGAGCGGACAAGACGTGGGTCACCGGGTGGGCAAACGGGGCCTGGAATCCGTGCGGCCTGCGCCCGAACCCGCCAGCACCCCGCGATTGTCCCAGATGCCAGCGACCTCCCGGGCTCCGCCCCTTACCTTCACGGTCGAAGTCCTTAAGAAAGGAAGCGAGCTTCCGGCTCCGTAGCGAGTTGTTCTTGGCCACCCGACTGCCGCCTTTCCTAGCCGGAGCCATGGCACTTCGCTGGAGACTGCGGGGAGAGAGGGGCCGAGCCACAGGGTGTCAGCGGCGGAGATAGGGAGGGAAAGGGGGCCGCGAAGGAGCAGGAGAGGGCGGAGGACACCCCAGGAGGGTTGGAAGGGGACCCCTGCCCTTCCGGGCCTGAGCATAAACGATTCACGAGGCACTCACCTGTGGGTCCCGGTAACAGGGGCTGAGAAAACCCTGGCTGCTTCAGCTGAGAGGGAGCGGCTCCAGGACTAACCGGACGTGCGACCGCCGCCACCAAATTCAAACTGCCACAAGCTGACCAATGAGAAGCCGCCGTCTTAGGGGGTCCCACAACAGCCAATCGCAGGGACGCTCTGCGATCGGCCAGTCAGTTCGCACGCAGGACTACAGCACCCAGAAGTCATTGCAGTTTGACGGCATATTTTCGCGACTCTGTAGCCACGTTGGGGCATGCGCAAAGAGATTCCCTAAGGCTCTTGAGGGCCTAGAGAGGGCCTCAGACTTTAATTGCCTTAGTTTTAACTTTTGCCGCTGGTTTAGGGAAGGCGAGCCGTAACTTCATGGAGAGGAGACAAGGTTCGGGTTCAGGAAATTCGAGACGGCCCGGGCAACCCACAGTATGAAACAGAAAACTACCCGAAGCCGGATGAGCCTCCTGCGAGGAATAGTCAAGAAACTTTTCCCGAGGTGGGAAATAAGGGTCCTGCCTTCCGAGAGCCTGTGTAAAGGTAAGACAACCCCTCACTCTAGAAAACTCCCGTCGGGAGGGATAGACAGCTACCTGAGGAAACCCTGGGTTAGCTGGACCTCACTTGAGAACGGAAATAACTCCTACCCTTGACCTGGTACTTCCCCTACCGACTTGGGACTCTAGGGCTGTGTCTTTTTTTTTTTTTTTTTTCCTCCCACAGAAGATGACTCAAGTTGGGCCTTTGCTTGCCGTGCAGGAGGCCCTAAGGAAGTGCTTTCTCGTGGTGGAGGAGCAGCAAGGCCTGTGGCAGAGCGTTCTTAAGGACTGCTCGCCGCTCCTGGCCTCCCTCAGTAACCTGGCAGAGCAGCTGCAGGCCGCACAAAATCTGCGATTTGAGGATGTGCCGGCACTTCGGGCCTTCCCAGACTTACAGGAGCGGCTGAGACGCAAGCAGCTGGCGGCTGGTGACATTGTCCTGGACAAGCTAGAGGAGAGGCTGTAAGAGGTTTAGTGGTTCTGTTCTTGGTGGAAAGATTTTAAAGCTAGGTGTTTAGTAAACTAGGATCAGTTAGAAGGATGTTTTTCTCCTTACTTGAGAGCTTTGTATTTGGGAATGTGTCAACCTTACGTGCTTTTCATCTGTTGCAATGGGACCTCTGTCAAAAAGCCACTTTCTGACATTTCTTTTGTCAGGCTAGGGGTGGCAATGGTGGACTTCGTAAAAGTTACCAAAACAGAACAGAAAAACAGTGGAGAAAGCTTATTAGCCCTCCTCTGTAAGTTTTTCTTTGGTAAAAAGCAGCAAAGAGCTGTACTATAAACTTAGTAGGTGCCAGAGCTGAGGGTTTTACATCCATTATCCGTAAAATCTTTTCTGCACCTCTATGACTTAACCTCACTTAATCTCATTTTTCCGGTGAGGCAGCTGAGGCTCAAGCAGATTGCCTGTGGTCCTGCAATTAGTAAATGGTAAAGCTGGGATTCTCATCCAAGTGTATCTGACACCAAGGCCGGAGCTCTTAACCACTACTTTGTTCTGCTGTACATTGGTGTGTCTGTGCCAGGAGTGGTACCCCTCTAAGCTCTCGTTATGCCTAGTGTTAGACTCTCTGGCTTCGAGTTACAGGTAATTGAGGATAGAGGAGAGACAGGGAACTTATGGCCTTTCCTTGACCAGGACAAAAGAAGGTTCTAGTGTATAGAGTCTGTGCTGTTAACTAATAGGAGACTGTCAAAGATGAGTGCCTTCTTGGTATTCATTTGTTTAAAAAAAAAATTTATTAACAGCCTATAGGAGAGTTCCTGTTGTGACTCAGTGGATTAAGGACCCAGTATTGTCTCTGTGAGGATGTGAGTTCAATCCCTGGCCTCACTCGGGGGGTTAAGGATCCAGCATTGCTGTAAGCTGCAGTGTAGGTCACAGATGCAGCTGGTGTTGCCATGGCTTTGGCGTAGGCCTCAGCTGCAGCTTTGATTTGACCTCTGGCCCAGGAACTTCCATATGCCACAGGTGCGGCTGTAAAGAGAGAAAAAAAAAAAAAAATAAAGAAAAGAAACCTATGGGGAGTTCCCGTCGTGGCGCAGTGGTTAACGAATCTGACTAGGAACCATAAGGTTGCGGGTTCGGTCCCTGTCCTTGCTCAGTGGGTTAATGATCCGGCATTGCCGTGAGCTGTGGTGTAGGTTGCAGACGCGGCTCGGATCTCACGTTGCTGTGGCTCTGGTGTAGGCTGGTGGCTACGGCTCCGATTAGACCCCTAGCCTGGGAATCTCCATATGCCGCGGAAGCGGCCCAAGAAATAGAAAAAAAAAAAGAAACCTATGGGATGCCAAGCACAGGGTGCTGGGTCTACAATAAACCAGACTTAAGTTCTTTGGTTGATTAAAAGAGATAGACAGTCAATTAAGTTTTGTCATGGTACATTCTAATATAGTGACCTTTTATTTCAATTGATTACATATTTGTATGTGGGTATGGACTGTTATTTTAAATCCTTTTTTTTTTTTTTTGACCGTACCCATGGCATGAGAAAGTTCCTGGGCCAGGGATCAAACTCAAGCCATAGCAGTAACCAGAGCCACAGCAGAGACATCACTGAACCACCAGGAAACCCCTATTTTAAGTGTTTTTAAGTCGTGAGTCACAGTCAAACATTTTTGAAAGCTGCAGTTCTAGGCTAGGGAATGCCTTGCCCTTTGGGAAGTTGTAGCTTTCTTCTTGGTGGCTGGGCCCCTTGGAGTCACCAGTGGAATAATAACAAAATTTACTACAAGCCAGGCACTTCCCTAAGCACTTACATTACTGCATTTAATCTTCGCAGCAGTCCTTTTCATTCATTCATAGGACAAGTGTTTGTCGTTCTCTGTGCCAGTCCGGATATTCTAGGCGCTTATGATGAATAGTGAACAAAAGAGACTGTATTCATGATTGAGAATAAGTAGCTTTTCTAAGATCCCCAGTTGTCTGTGTGCATCAAGAGCCCAAACTTGGCCCATTTGCTGGTTTGGGGTGAGAGGTGACATTAGAACTTTACTGGTTTGTTGCTTCAGTTTCTTCTTGCTTATTTCCTTTCAAGTACATGGCATGGGACTGTGTGTGAGCATTTGCCCTCCTCATACGGCTTTATGGCATTCCCAGAAAGGCCACTTAGTCTTTGCTTTCTTTGGGACCTGGGCTCATCACATAGCTTTGTGTGCCATGTAACTTCAGCTTCTCCATCTTAAAGTCATTTCTTCTTCTTTTTTATTTTTATTTTTTGGCCATACCCATGGCATTTGGGAAGTTCCCAGGTTAGGGATCAAACCTATGCCACTGCAGTAACCTGAGCCACAGTAATGACAATGCCTGGTCCTTAACCCACTGAGCCACCAGGGAACTCCAGTTCTTAATTCTCGAGCCACCCCTACCTCCAAGAAACCATCACCCATCTCCTTAGAGAAATGGGTCTCATTTGGAGACAGTTTTTCCCATTGGGAAGTTTGGCACTATCTGGAGACGTTATCGATTGTCACTACTTGGGAAGGGTGGGAACATGATCAGCCCTTGTCAACTAGTGGGTAGAGGCCAGGGATACCACTGAACATCCTATAGTGCACAGGGCAGCCCTCCACCGCCAAGAATCATCTGTTCAAAGCAGCCATAGTGCTGAGGCCTTAGGCCTTTCTCATCATGTTGTCTAATATCAGACTCTTTCCCCAGAGCCGCCCTCCTCAAGGTGCGTGATGTGGTCAGCAGCCACGTGGAACATGTGCTTCAGACCTATGAGCGGCATGCAGACACAATCGGCCTGGATGCTGTCCTGCAGGCTTCAGCTGCAAGCCCCTCTGTGGCTGAAATGTTGGAGTGGTTGCACGATATCGAGAGACACTATCGAAATTTGTATCCTTTGCACACATTTCAGGTTGTTCCAGAGCTATTCCAGGAAGTCTTTTAAATTTTGGTTTTCACAGGATTACACAACAGTATACAGTGTGGCTCAGTTCTCTTTGGTTCCTGAACTTGGATGCTTCCTACACTCATTTGTGCAGTCACTCCTCAAGTCATTTATTGAGTAGCTGATACCTGCCAGGCATTGTTCTATGGGCTGGGAGGTAGGCATTAAAAAAGGAAAATATTAACAGGCTGTCAGATTGTGGTAAGTGCCTTGGAGAAAAACAAAGCAGGGAGTGGGGGAAGCGAGGGGAGCAGGTGGGCTTGTGATTTTAAATAAGATGGTCGGGGCAGGCCTCAGTGAGGAAGCAGGATTTGAGAAAAGACCTGAAGGGAGGGAAAGAACCAGGTGGATATTGGGGGAAAGAGTGTTCCAGGCAGGAGACACACAACGTGCAGAGGCCCTGACGGGAGTGCAAGCCTTGTGTGTTCAGGAAATAGTCAGTGGGGCTCGAGCCGAGTGAAGGGGGGGGTGGTTTAACAGGAGATGTGGTCAGAAAGACAGGTCTAGAGCTGGTAGGGCCGCCAAGGTCTTCAGAAGGTTTCGGCTTTTGCTCTGAGTGAGATGGAAAGCTATAGGTTTTGAGTAGAGGGGTAACTTGATCAGACCTATGTTTTCAGCAGTATTACCGGCTGTGTTCTAAGGAGACTTGGGTGGAAGCAGGAAGACCAGTTAGTTGGGGAGTTGTCTTGCCTTTTTCTCTTGATTGTTGCCTGATAACTCACTTCTACCCTCTGGCTGAAGTTTCTACCTTTATTTACTTATTTATTTGGTCTTTTTGCCATTTCTAGGGCTGCTTCTGCGGCATATGGAGGTTCCCAGGCTAGGGGTCTAATATGAACTACAGCTGCCAGCCTACGCCAGAGCCACGGCACTGTGGGATCCGAGCCGAGTCTGTGACCTACACCACGGCTCACGGCAACGCCGGATCCTTAATCCACTGAGCAAGGCCAGGGATTGAACCCGCAACCTCGTGGTTCCTAGTCGGATTCGTTAACCACTGAGCCATGATGGGATCTCCTCTACCTTTATTTAAATCACTCCCAAACCCAATCTTTATTCTTGCCTCTGTTTACCTCTAATTTGGGTTTTTAGTTTCTGCAGAGGCCCCCAGCTGGAATCTCATAGAACTGCAGGCTCACATGGAGAGTTGAAGTCCTCTGTCCAGCCTTCCATTCAGCTCCCTTTTCCTTTAGTTGTAGTGTCAACCCTGTCTGATCATTTAGTCTAGAAACTTCAGCAGCCTTGTCCCCATTTTCCACACTACTTTCTTTTTTTCTCCCTCCCTCCCCACCCCATTTTCTAATGGCAGCAGAAGCAGCAGTGGTGGCAACAGCAGCCTGGGCAGTGGGACAGTAGCTGAGTGCTTATTGTGTGCCAGGTGCTGTCGTTAGAGTGTTTGCAGAGTCAGCTTTCAAGTCCTTGCATTCTGTTGCCTTGGTGCTTCTCGAATTTTCCTTCTCTATACCCACTGCCTCTACCATAGTTTCTCACTTGGACCTGTAGTCACATGTAGTGACAGGTTTCTCTGTCTTCCTTCCCTCCAAGCCACCCCCAGATAGTGGCCGCATTCCACAGACTTATCCACAGGACAGCTCCTTTCTGATCCTGTTGCTCGTGTAGAAGTTTTCAGTAGCTTCTGCAAAGCCCCTTTGTTGGTCTTTGTGTCCTGGCTCCACCTGTCCTCTCAGCCGCCTTTCCTGCTACTCCACACCTCGATCCATGCCCGCCGTGCTGGCACGCGTACTGTTCCTGAGTCCATGCTGTGCCTCCCCCCTTCCATGCCTTGGCTTAAGCTTTTCCTACCAGCTGGAACCCTCCTCCAGTCCTCTAAAGGGGATGTGTTCATCCTCTGAGCTTCCACTGAGTTTTTCTTTCCTGTTGTTTAGTCTTTCTTTCCAGTTTCTGTTTTTTCCCTCACTGCAGTGAGATCCTAGATTGCAGGGTAGTGTTTCCGTCCTTTTCCCTGTAGCCCAGAGCCATGTGTGTGAGGAGGGGCTCAGGAAAGGGCTGTAGCCTAGGTGGGTCCTGCCCACCTGGGAAAGGTAGCGGTAGCTGTGCTTTGACTTTGCAGCTCCTGAGAACTCTCTCCAGGCTGTTTTCTCCCTTCGGTGTATTTCATTGTCTTTGGTTTTTCAGTTGTTGTTTTAGTTTTAGCTTTTGGTTTTGGGTTGTGCCCATGGCATGTGGACATTCCTGAGCTAGGGGTTGAACCCGTACTACAGCAGTGACAATGGCCGGATTCTTAACCGACTGTGCCACCAGGGACCTCCTATTTCACTTTCCTCTAGAGCACCTTCCTTAACTCCCCGGAAGCTACCTGAGGAGGAGGCACCTCCTGTCTTCCATCCAGTGGGGAGACCTGGAAAACATTCAAGCTTTGCCCAAAGCCTGGGACCGAATTTCAGAAGCTGAACACCCAGACCTTATACGAGGTACTGATTTTCATTTTGTCCTTCACGTCTCCTCCCCTCCTTTCTTTCTGGGTCTCACCTCTTTGGAAGCATGTGGAGATGCCCTCATGGTGCCTCTGTAGCTTTTACAAATTGGATGTTTTGTGTTTTCTGGAAAGGTCGTAGGCCACATTTTTCTCTCTTCCTGTTGCAGATATCCTGTTGAGTGTTTCCTTCTTCCTGGAAGAGTGAACAAGCCGTGTGTTTATTGGGAGACTGGGGGGAAGAAGACCGATGTTGCTGCTCTCTGAAATGGCAGCATTGCAACCTGACATATGGGAAATATCAGTGCCTTCGAACCTGAGGACTGGTTCTTGGGAGGATTGTGCTAGAGGTTTCTGACATAGGGGCTTCTTCATGCCAGGTCATGGGCGGGTACATGGTCACCCCTGCCCTTTCCAAAGGCTCAGAGGAGTGGACGAAGGCAGAGAGGATTCAGGACAGGTGGTGCAGAATGCTGGGGGGCAGAAGCAACAGCCACAGAAGTGGTGCAGAAGTGACACCGCCCTCAGTGTCATCCAGAGCTCTGAGCCTCGTTGACACCAGGTCCTAGTTTTGTGTAATTGTGTCAGTACCTGACTCCTTGATGAAAGAAAGTGGTGTTGATGATTTAAAGAAATAGGGCTGATGTTGATGTCTTCCTGCTGTAATAGCGCCTTATCATCAAGGCGGTTTCAGTTTCCAGAGCCTACCACCAGGGGGAGGTCGTGCAGCAGGAGTGATTCAGGACGTTTTTTGTTTGGCGGTGCTCTTAAGGTCTGAGAGTAAGCAAGTGGGATAGTGGGACCCCTAAAATAACAGGTTTTTCTTTTTACCAAAGCTGGCAACTGCCTTGCCACAGTCCTCTGATCTTGAATGGGTGGGAGAGCACCAGCCCAGAGTCAGGCATTCAGGGTTGTGTTTCTGAGGCCTAGTGCTTTCATTGTGAAATGATCATGGTACTTCCAGACCTTCCTAGCCTGGGAACCTCCATATGCCATGGGTGTGGCCCCAAAAAACAACAACAAAAAATAAGCTACAATACATTCATACAATGGTATACAATGATATGTAATTGTGTTGAGCTATATGTGCAGATATGAAAAACTGGCCAAAGGATTTTATTTTTTGCCTTTTAGGGCCACACCTATTGCCTATGAAAGTCCCCAGGCTAGTAGTTGAATTGGAGCTACAGCTGCTGGCCTACTCCATAGCCACAGCCACGTGGAATCTGAGATATGTCTGCAACCTATACCATAGCTCGCGACAATGCCAGCTCCTCAACCCACTGAGTGAGGCCACGGATCAAACCTGCAACCTTATGGTTCCTAGTCGGATTCAATTTTGCTGTGCCATGACAGGAACTCTGATTTTTTAAAAAAATAATTTAAATAAAAGTATATATCAGTGATACCCTAATTGTTTTATTTAAAAATTTTGTGGAGTTCCCGTTGTGGTGCAGTGGTTAACAAATCCGACTAGGAACCATGAGGTTGCGGGTTCAGTCCCTGCCCTTGCTCAGTGGGTTAACGATCCGGCGTTACCGTGAGCTGTGGTGTAGGTTGCAGACGCGGCTCGGATCCCGCGTTGCTGTGGCTCTGGCGTAGGCCGGAGGCTACAGCTCCAATTTGACCCCTAGCCTGGGAACCTCCATATGCCATGGGAGCGGCCCAAGAAATAGCAAAAAGACAAAATAAATAAATAAATAAATAAAAATGAAAAATTTTGTGAAAATGGACACTGAAAAGTTACATATCAAAATATTTCTGGTGGAGCTTGTTTTTATGCTTTCCTACATTTTAAATGTTTTTTACAATTTTCCTACAGTTTTTCCAAAAGCATATATCACTTTTGTAATAGTCAAAAAAGTCATTTTCATTTTGAAAAGTATCTATATTCTTTATTAAGCCCTTTTAGATCCAATGACCCAGATGTTTATACCAGCCAGGAAGCTGACAGGTTCCTGGCAATGCTCTAAGAACCAGGCTTTAAGTTGATAAGTTTTAAATTTTAGTATGATGATGAGCGTGTTGTATTTGAGATCAAAACAATTCCATGGGAGAATAGAGGTGATTGCTAACTGCTTATGGGGCTGCCTTGTGGTGACGGTGACATCGGAGTTAGGCCTTGAGGCTCGGAGAGGAGCGCAGGGTGCTGCATGCCCAGGGTCGGTGTTTGAGGAAGAACGGAAGCTGCTGCCTCCTGAAAGTTTGCTGTGTGCGGGCACTGTGCTTGGGGCTTGTACCCTCTAGTACTGGAGTATTAACAGTTGAGTGTGGCGAGTCCCTGGAGTTGACAGGGATAGGAGGGTAGGAGGGAATGGGTCCACTAGGTGGATGGAAATGAATGGGGAAGAGCCCTGGATGCCTCACTCAAGAGTTTGTGTTTTGTTCTACAGACGGGAGTTGCTTGTTTACATCTGTATGTCTGTGTGAGAATAAAAAAGCTGCTTATACTTCCTTCACTGAAACTGTAATCATCACTATGAATAGGTACAAGCATGTTTATTGGTGCTAAGTAATGACTATGTATTATTTAAGGATAATTGCTCCTTTAGCTTGTCTTCTGTTCCTAAATTGCTATCTTTCTAATTGTTCTTTTTACATTTAAAATGAATTTGGATTATTTTTTGAGTAAGGGATACGTTCACATTGTACAAAATTCAAAGGGCACAAGTGTACATTCAGTGAAAAGTTTCCCTTCCCTAGAGTTTCCCCTCCCTGGAGGGAACCAGTGTTAAATGTTTTCAGTGTGTCCTTCTAGAAATATCCCTTGCCTGTCTGAGTGCAGGAGCAGGCATCCTACACGATAGCCCCAGGGATCCACACCCTTGGACACTCCCCTCCCCTTCAGCACAGGCTGGCCTTACAGATTTGCTTCTACTGAATAGAAGGTGGTGGACATGCTGGAGTGTCACTTCTGGCACTAGGTCATGAGAAAAGACCATGGCTTCCTTCTTCTTGGGTGCTGTCCCTTACTCTTGGGGGAAGTCAGCCTCGAGGCTGCGGAGCAGTCCCAGGAGAGCTCATGGGACAGACTGATGCCTGCCAGCAACCCCGAGTGAGCTGGGGAGCTCACTCTCCCCGACCTGGGCCTTCAGATGAGACCACAGCCCAGCTAACAGCCTGACTACAACCTCCTGAGGACCTAAGCCAAAGGCCACCCAGCTCAGCTGTGCCTGGGTTCCTGATCCACGGAAACAGATAATAAATGTTTAAGTCTTTAAGGTTTGGGGTAATTTGTTCCACAGTCATAGATGACTAATACAACAAGCAAATATGTTTTTGTATCTTCTCTATAACTATATGAGTAGTAGCATGCTGTATACCCAGTTTTGTATCTCGTTTTTTCTCACCTACCTTATCTTAAAAATCATTCTATACGAGTATGTAAAGAGCTTCCTCAATTTTGTTCTACAACTGTTACATAGTTTTCTGTTGTGTGTGTATAACAATTCATTTAACCACCCCCATACTGATGGTCATTTAGGTGGTTTGCAAAGTCTTTTTTTTTAGTATGTAGAAGTTGGAAGGGCAGGGATCAAACCCATGCCACAGCAGCAACCCAAGCCATGACAGTGACAATGCCAGATCCTTAACCTGCTGCATCACAAGAGAACTCCCCAGAGTCTTATTAACTGTTAGGTTTTGGCAGCCTTCCCTCTCACTCCCACACCTGTTCCTTATGTTTTTTCCCCTGGAATTTTCTTTTTTTCTTAAAAATTTTTTTAAATTAGAGTTGATTTACAGTGTTGATCTAATTTCTGCCATACAGCAAAGTGACCCAGTCATACATATAGATACATTCCTTATATTATCTTCCATCATGGTCTATCCCAAGAGGTTGGCTATAGTTCCCTGTGCTGTACAGTAGGACCTCATTGCTTATCCATTCTAAATGTAATAGTTTGCCTCTACTAACCCTAAACTCCCTGTCCATCCCCTGGAATTCCACTCCCCTGGAATTCCACTCCCCTGGAATTTTTAATTAGCTAATGCTACCCCACCCCCTCACCCCCGTAAAAAAAAAGAATTCTGTTGGTATTTTTACAACTGTATTAAATATATATATATAGATAGATAGATCTTTTTTCCTTTTCTAGGGCCGTTTCCCGTGGCATATGGAGGTTCCGAGGCTAGGGGTTTAATCGGAGCTATAGCCACTAGCCTACGCCAGGGCCACAGCAATGCGGGATCCGAGCCGCATCTGCGCCCTACACCACAGCTCACAGCAATGCCCGATCCTTAACCCACTGAGCAAGGCCAGGGATCAAACCCGCAACCTCATGGTTCCTAGTCGTATTCGTTAACCACTGCGCCATGACGGGAACTCCACAACTGTATTAAATTTATAAACTAATTTAGGGAGAATCCTTGTAATGAGAATACTTCTAGCTCTCCTCTAAGCATGCTACTGGCTTGTGGACCCAGATATCAAATAGGAGTTTTTCTGTTTCCCTCAGTTGGGGAAATAGACTCTTGGTGCTCAGAGCCCTCTTCCCTGTGGGTGAGACAGTCTGTTGGGATAAAATGAAGACTTTGTGTTTCTTTCCTGTCTCCCCCATCCACATTTAGAATTAACCTTGGGAATTCTTCTTGCAGGCGTAGTAGGGGGTTTTCAAAGCCAGTGGGATCCTAGGCTCTGAAGAGCAGAACTTCTCCCTGCCGGGGGAGAACACAGGCTGTGTGGTCCTGCTGACGTTCATCAGGTTGTAGGGACTGGGTGCCATCTCCTGCTTGTTCCAGCACTGGGTTGTTTGTAATTCCTTCTCCCTCTGAGACAACAAGGGGGGTACACATTTGGAGGAGCAGATTCAGGGATGAGAGGAGGGGGCTAGTGTGTTGATAACCAGCTCCGGGAAAACCTTGCTGAATTGCAAGTGACCCAACTGGGGTCCAAGTGTCAGGTCAGCCTCTTCCTAATCAGGTGCTCTTGGACAAGTCTAAGTTTTAGTTTCTTCGTCTTGGTACAATGAGATGATGATATATGTGTTCACAGAGTTGTAAGCCTCAAGTGGGAGGAGATATGCGAGTGCCTTTGGTACTTTTTTTTTTTTCTTTTTAGGGTTTACCCTTGGCATATGGAGGTTCCAAGGCTAGGGATCAAATCAGAGCTGTAGCTGCCGACCTAGGCCACAGCCACAGCAACATGGGATCTGAGCTATGTCTGCAGTGCACCCAACAGCTCATGGCAACTCTGGATCCTTAACCCACCGAATGAGGCCAGGGATGGAACCCACATCCTCATGGATGCCAGTCGGGTGTGTTACTGCTGAGCCACAACGGGAACTCTGGCTCTTGGTAAATTTATAAACATCGAAGGGGCTGAAATGCCCTTGAGATCCATCGGATACCTGCTAAGTGCATAGCTCTGGGCTGTGCTTTTTAACATCTTCCTCAACCCCTAACGAGCAGTGAAACAAGTTGGCTCTGAGAGGCAGCTGAGATTTCTAAGCGGCCACAGCTTGTTGGTGACATTTCCGGGATGCATACCAGGGTTTTCTTGGTTCTGGTGAAAGGGGTCTTTCCCTGATACCGCTGTTCCCTCTCTGCCACAGAAGGCGGAAGCATCCCTAACACCTCCTCAGCTGTGACAGGAGTCGGTTTCCTGCATACCCAGCCATGCACGAGTCTTCCAAACGTAGCAGTGAAGGCAGCGCTGCCCCATCTGGCTTGGCAGGGGCACCCGAGGCGTCCAAGGCTCTGGGCGCTGCACCCTTGCCAGTCACCTTCCCTTCTGATCCCATAGCCAGGGAGGCTGGAGTGAGTCCTGGGGCTGTGTGCCAGAGTCTTACCTTGTGCCCTTTATGCCAGGGGCTGGGAGGAGAAAGCCAGTCCTTCCAGGCACTCTCCCTCTTCCCCATCATTCCTGGAAGGCTCCTTCTGGGTTTCTACCAAGAGCAAAAGTAGAAACATTTTTCTGAGACTGGTACCTGGTACAGCGTACGAAGGCCCCAGCCCCAGAGATTCTAATCCAGAGTGCGTGGGGAGGGGGCTAGGTATCTGCATGCTTATCAAATACCCCTCATTCTCTTGGAGGGTCATTTTTTTTTTTTTTTGAGGGCCACACCCTTGGCAAATGGAGATTCCCAGGCTAAGTGTTGAATTGGAGCTACAGCGGCTGGCCTATACCACAGCCACAGCAATGCTAGATCCAAGCCTCATCTGCAACCTACACCACAGCTCACAGCAAAGCTAGATCCTTGACCCACTGATCAAGGGCAGGGATTGAACCCTCATGCTCATGGATACTAGTTGGATTCATTTCCACTGTGCCACAGAGGAACTCCCTGCAGGGTCCATCTTGAAGAAATAGCCTTCATCCTGAGAAAAAGCAGCCGCACAGAAAGAGCTGGGTAGAATAGCCCCAGAGATCACACTTTTCTGGGGGAAGAAACTAGTCTGAATAACTTCCTCATTGCACCTCTTCTTCCCTTCTTCCCTTCCCAGCCCCCAGCTGGTCCTCAATTCCAGCAGGCACCTCAGCTCCATTCCCCCAATCCTTCTGTGCTGTTTGAAGCAGGGGAGTCGTGTCTTATGTATATGGCCCCTTACAGTCGGCCAGTCTGTGTTTATTCATTCAGAGGCCTCCCTGTGTGCCTAGCACAGAACTAATTGTCGTGATACGAAGATCAGTGCCCAGTTAGTAGGCCCAGCAGATTCGTGAGCCCATGGTGAGGCGTGCCATCACAAAGATGGGCTGGTAACGCAGTGGGCAGAGAGCGACAGATTCTTTCTGTGGGTTGTTGTGGGAGGTAAGAAAAGGGAATATAAGAGGTCTCCAGCAACTTAAATTCAGCGAGACTCCCCCCTTTGGTCTCTAACGGAGTAAGTGATGGGGGCAGGGGCGGGCACGGCCCCTTTGCCGTCATGTGAGCAGGGAGCAACGTCGTCCCGATTCACACGTACGCAGTAGTTCTTAATTTGCACAGAAAGCCCAGACTAATAAATTCACCACTCAATTGCAATCCCCACAGCGCGTTTATGGGCAGCAGCTGACTTTTATCAGCTCGTGTGTTCTTTCATATAAGCAGAGTTTTATGAGGGTCTCCTGAGCTGGCTCGTAACGCGATGAAACGCCTGCAAAACGCAACCATAAATCTCCGGCACCTGCCAAACAGAGGATGCTGTTTTCCAGGCACATTTTGTCCAGCTGGCGGCTCTGTCCCCTTGCCCAGTTTGCATTTTTGCACTTGTCTCTTTAAACTTGGATTTGTTTTTCAGCTCTCTGCGGCCTCTTTAAAGGCAACTGAAAAATGAGGGGTAGGGAAAAGGAACTAGAAAGTTACGTCTGTGCTAAAAATTATGTCTGGCTTATGTTGCCCTGAAAGCTGGTTTTGATCCCACTGCTAAAACCGAGATCAGGCTCCCTAGCCATACGAACCCTAGGGCCGGGGATGGAGGACAGTGCCAACCGAGCCCGTTATTAATACTTTGGTTCTTTTTTTCTGGGCCATCACCCTTTGTACTTGCCAAAGGCTCCAGTCCTCCGTTGTCAGTTCTGTAAATTAAAGGAACAGCTCCAGAGGCCTTTTCCCCAGATGGTTGCTAAGCATGACATCTCTTCCCAGCATTTCAAGCTCCCCCAACATAGATGAAGTTTAAATGCCCTCCCTCCTCCAAATAAGGCAAGACCTGGCCTCTCTGAGGATGCTGGTTGGTGGAGGAGGACTGGTTGCTGGGGAGAGCTGCAGATGCCTTGGAGCATGCTGTCCATCTAGGAAATGATGAGTGTGGCCCCAGGCTGTGCCCTCAGAATTCTTCACCTCTGTTTACAGTGTCTCTGGGTTTGGGCCAGGAGACCCCTAGGTCTGAAGAAGCCCCCTGGGGATACCCTTCAGGTGGCCTTATCTCTAGCTCGCTTTCCCTCGACCCCACCGAAGGGTAGCTTCATGGGCATGTGACCCCTGTTTATAAGGGTCCCTCAGCCCAGACTAATGCTGTGATATCACTCTCTTGAAATTCTTAATCGTGTTTGAACAAGAGGCTGGGTTTTCATTTCACACAGGGCCCTGCCCCACTTCCCTCTGGTCCTACTGCAAGGAGCTGCCCTGGAGCTGTGGACAGACGCTCTCTCTCCTCCCAAGTCCAAGTCCAGGCCTGCAGAGTGCAGTTCCTTACCCATCAGTGAGGAGTCTGGTTTTGCCCCACTCCCCAGGGCTCCCTGTTATCCATTCTTCCTGTTACAGCCACTCCCCAGCACGTGACAGCATCTCTAAAGGCCCTGAAGAGGCCTCTTTCAGTCCTAACCCATTAGGTGTCATCACCTGCTCCTGGCCCTTCATCACCTTTCAGAAAAGACTTCAAGTTAATGTACTCTGTTCGGAGGAAGCCGCCTGCTCTGATGGATCGGCTGAGCCCTCTGCTAGAAAAAAGCAGCTGCTAATCCCCACCTCCACCCTGAAGACAAGACATGGTTCCCCATCATGGGAAAGGGGGCCCCACTTAATTTCTCCAAGCCCAGCCAGGACACCCTCTGCTCTGTGATGTCTTCTCTTATTCCCCTACTCAAAACAACCCTTCCTTTCTCAGCACACTCCTCTCTTTTTTTTTTTCACCCTTTTAAGAGCCACACCTGTGGCATATGGAAGTTCCAGGCTAGGGGTCAGAGTGGAGCTGCCGCCGCCCGCCACAGCCACAGCCACAGCAGTGTGGGATCTGAGCCGCATCTGCGACCTACACCACAGCTAACGGCAACACCGGATACTTAACCCACTGAGCAAGGCCAGGGATTGAACCGAGTCCTCATGGATCCTGGTTTCCTTCTGCTGAGCCACAATGGGAACTCCTATATCTCTTTCTATCTCTTCATTTTTTGTATCCATCCTTATAGCCCTTGAGCCCAGCGAGGGGCTCAGTAACTCTGGGGATTGAACTGAATGGCAGAAATGCTGCAGAGGCCTTTGCAGCTGCCTGGCCTGGAGAAGGTGGACCTGTCCCACCTGGTGGCAGATGGGGGGTACAGGTGGTCCTTGGCAGAGCTGGCCAGCCACCAGTGGCCATAGCCTCCTTGGTGTCCTGGAAAGATCACGAGCCTTGGCAGAATCCCAGCCCTACTGCCCAGGGCTGTGGGGCCTCAGCTTTACCTCTTTTCCTGGGAAATGAGGATAATACCTGATTCCTGGGTATCCTGAAAATTAAGTGAGCTCATTCATTCAAAGCACAGAGGATGAGGCCCCACACAGTAGATTCTTTTTTGTTTCATTTTCAGCCGCTCCTCTGGCATATGGAAGTTCCTGGGCCAGGGATTGAATCTGCTGCAGCAATGCCAGATCCTTAACCCACTGAGCCAGGCCAGGGATCGAACCTGCATATCCGCAGCGATCTGAGCTGCTACGATCAGGAACTTCCCACAGTGGGTTTGTCATCTGTCCGTTTTATTCTCCCATCCTCCACCCTCGGAGGACTTGAGGCTAAGGCCTTTCTCCTCTGTCGGGTACCAGCTGGGCTGAGAGCATGGTCCCTGGCTACCTGTGCTTGGGAGCTGGGCCAGGTGACAGAAGTGAAACAGGGCAGGAATGGACCTCCACCCCAGTGACAGAGAGTCACAGGCCAGGCGAGGCAGAATATCCTCCCTTCCCAACCCTGCCTGGCTTGGGTCCCCAGATCCACCTGGCATTGCCACACCGGCGGAAATGGTGGTTGCCATCCCAGCCAAATCCGAGGGCTGTGGCGACAGCCCCAACTGGGCCCAGCCACTACATCAAGGACGCGGCTCCACCCTCCTTTCTGCACCCCCTCTCCTTTCCAGGGAACCCAGGGTATATCCTTGGGCCCAGGGTCAGCCACCGGCTCCTGTAGCTGCTGTTGTGCCATGAAAAAGGCCCTGGACACTCACCCCTATGGGACCTGAGCAGGTGACTTGACCTCTCTGGACCCCAGTGTCTTCATCACAAAAGCAAAAGCAAAGCAGCGTAGTAGATGAAAGTTTCAACTTCATGAGACTTCTTCTGCTGTGAGAATTAAATGGGCTCATAAATGTAAAAGAACTTGAAATCATATACAAATAGAAATAATGTTCCTCTGAGAAGCAGCAGGGTGTAATGGAAAGAAGAGGAATTTGGGAGCTAAATAAGAATTGTACTATAATCGCTTTTTTTTGTTTGTTTGTCTTCTTAGGGCTGCACCCGCAGCATATGGAAGTTCCCAGGCTAGAGCTGCAGCTGCCGGCCTATGCTATGGCCACAGAAACACTGGATTTGAGCCATGTCTGCAACCTATGCTGCAGTTTGTGGCAACACAGGATCCTTAACCCACTGAGTGAGGCCAGGGATCGAACCCACATCCTCATGGATACGTTGGGTTCTTAACCCACTGAGCCACAACGGAAACTCCTATAATCATTATTTATTGAGCAGTTTCTCTGCTTCAGGCTTGTGTCTAGTGCTTTTAGATCCATCACAACTGCCCTGTGAGGTACCTGCTTCTCTGGTTGTATGGACAAGGAGACTGATTTAGGGGGGTCAGGTGACTGGCCTCTCCAGGGTCACAGAGCTGATCTGGAATTTTATTTTATTTTATTTGGCTTTTGTCTTTTTAGGGCCGCACCGATAGCATATGGAGGTTCCCAGGCTAGACCAGAGCCACAGCAATGCGGGATCCGAGCCGCATCTACGACCTACACCACAGTTCACGGCAACACCGGATTCTTAACCCACTGAGCGAGGCCAGGGATCGAACCCTCAACCTTGTGGTTCCTAGTCTGATTCATTTCCACTGCGCCACAACGGGAACTCCTGATCTGGAATTTAATCCTTGAAGAACTCCAGCGTTCCAACCTATTGCTTGGCCGTGTAAGACAGCCCTCCCCGGCCAGTGCCCTTAGGCCAGTCAGTGAGACCTGTCTGTGCCTCACTTTCCTCCCCCTGTGCCATGGAGACCTTGATCTCCCTCTGACAACAGCTGAGAGGAAGTGAGCCCAGGAGTGGAGCATAACTGGTACTGCTCAAGGCTGGTGGGATGGTGGCTGACTCTCCAGCCCACAGCAGTGGCCTCCAGCAAGGCTTGTGACTTCCTGAGGCAGGCAGGGGTTCTGATGACCACTCAGAGAGGGAAGTCAGGTGTGGGTAGGAGCATGAGGTGTGTCCTTTCCTGGCTACACTTCAGAGGCAAGGTGGGTGGATATGAGCCACCCCACTGCCCCGGGACAATCTGGGATCCACCTCATTTCATCTCTAGCCACTGAAATTCCCATCATGCTCCATGAGTGGCCCAAGGACCCGAATTCCACACCATTGGGTGGGGGAAAGTGCACCCCATGAACAAACCCTGCCAACCTGTTTGTGAGAATAACCGGCACCGCCTGTGCAAGCCAGGGCCCCAGAGCATTGATCCAAGGTGCCACGTCTGAGGAAGGCACTTCTTTCTGGTGGAGGCCCCAAGCCTAGTGCCTTCCTCTGCCCAGTCATCCCTTGGCCTGGCTGCCTGGCCCAGCAGGAGACAAAAAAGACATGGAGTGGCTGTCACTGAGACCCTGTGTCACTCCACCAAGTGAGGAATAAACAGTCTCCCCCTCAGTGACCACTTAAGAATTGAGGCCAGTCCTGGCTGCAATGGGGGTCACTTCGGGGGCTTTATACAGCTTGTGTCCACCCCACATTCTGATTTAACTGGCTGGGATGCAGGCATTATATATATTGTATTTAATATGTGTGTGTGTGTGTGTGTGTGTGTTTGTGTATAACATATAGTGTGTATGTGTGTGTGTATATATATTTGCTTTTTAGAGCCACACCTGTGGCATATGGAACTTCCCAGGCTAGAGGGCAAATTGGAGCTGCAGCTGCCGGCCTACACCACAGCCACAGCAATGAGGGATCGGAGTTGCATCTGCTATATACACCACAGCTTATGGCAATGTTGGATCCTTAACCCACTGAGCGAGGCCAGGGATCGAACCTGCATCCTCATGGATACCAGTTGGGTTCTCAATCTGCTGCGCCACAATGGGAACTCCAGGATGCAAGCATTTCAAAAGCACCCCCTCCCTGTGACTGTGATATGCCACAAAGGCAGAGAAGAGCTGCTTTTACACAACTCGTTCATTTAGAATCTTCTGGAGTGTCATGGCATGTCATACACCATGCCAGGCTCTGAGGTGAACAAGAGTCTGGGCCTCTACCCTCATGAGGCCAGTATTCTAGTGGGGAGACAAAATAAGCAGGAAAGTGGATAGCTGCAATTGGTAGTAAGTGCCATATTGGACATGGAACAGTAAGGCCGTGAAAGCGAGAGATGGATATTAATCAGCAGTTCTCAGTGTGTGTCTGGAGACTTCGAGGCCCTTTCAGGGGATCTGCAAGGAGGACATGTTTTATAACACAGTGGTCCTTTAGGGAGTGGTTCCAGGGCCCCCGAGGATACCAAAATCTGCAGGTACTCAAGGCCTTATATAAATAAAATGGCATATGGGGTTCCGGCTGTGGAGCAGTGGGCTAATGATCTGGCTTGTCTCTGTGGAGGTGCCTTCTTGATACCTGGCCCTGAGCAGTTAAGGATCCAGAATTGCTGCAGCATAGGTGGCATAGATCCTTGGCTGGAGAACTTCCATATGTCCTGGCTGTGGCCATTTAAAAAAAAAAAAAAGTAATAAAATGGCGTAGTGTTTGCACATCCTCATGTATACTTTATATCATCTCTAGGTTACTTTTTATTTTTTTGTCTTTTTAGGGCTGCACCCACGGCATATGGAAGCTCTGAGGCTAGGAGTTGAATCGGAGCTACAGCTGCCGGCCTATACCACAGCCACAGCAACACCAGATCCAAGCCACATCTGCAACCTACACCGGTTCCCCAACCCACTGAGCAAGGCCACCAATGGAACCCGCATCCTAATGGATACTAGTGGGATTCATTTCCACTGCGCCACCATGGAAACTCCTCTAGGTTACTTTTAATACCTAATACAGTGTAAATGCTATGTAAATGGTTGTCAGTGAGGCAAATTCAAGTTTTGCTTTTTGGAACTTTCTGGACTCTTTCCCCCCCCAATATTTTCGACCCTCAACTGGTTGAATTCGCAGATGCAGAACCATGGATGCAGCGGGCTGACCGTGCTAAGATGCTGTTTGCCTTTTCTACTCTCGTTCTCTCACAAATGGGAGGGAGAGACTGTTTATCCCTCGCCTGGCCGGAGTTCTACTGGGTCTAACAGGGGAGTTTTCAGATGCCCTGTGGTGTGTAATGACACCCTCACTCTGACAGATAACGAGGGCTGTGCTTGTGCGTTCCAGTGTTTTAAGATGTTCTCAGATTTAATGTCTGTTTTGGCAAATGTTGATAGATACGGCCTGTGTGAACACAAACAGAAGCTCTTTGGGTCTTCCATGTTTAAGAATCTAATGGAGTCATGAAACCAAAGAGTTTGAAAACTGCTGATCCAGGGGAAGGGGCTTCTAGAGGGTCCTGAGCTGTGGGAACCAGTATGGTGTGTTCAGGAAGGAGCAGGAAGGATTTCCCATCGTGACTCAGCCGTTAACAAACCCAACTATCATCCATGAGGACATAGATTCAATCCCTGGCCTTGCTCAGTGGGTTAAGGATCCAGCATTGTGCCCTGAGCTGTGGTGTAGGTCGCACACGAGGCTCAGATCCTGAGTTGCTGTGGCTGTGGTGTAGACTGGCAGCTACAGCTCTGATTCAACTCCTAGCCTGGGAACCTCCATGTGCCGTGGGTGCGCACCCCCCCCCCATAAAAAAAGGAAAGAGCAGGAAGGTAAGGAGACTAGAGTGAAGAGAGAAGGGGGGGTAGCAGATGAGGTCAGAGGGGGAAGTGGAGACCAGGCATGCGGGGGTCTGGAGGGAGGTCTGCTTCAAGCCAAAGAGGACAAGAGGCAGTTCAGGTGTTGAGAGAAGAGGGAGACAACAGCTGTGGCGATGGAGAGACGTGGATTCCAGATACCAGGAAGGCAGAGTCAGCAGGACCTGGTGATAAATCAAATGTAGAGAGTAGGGGACCATGGCCCCAGCTTGCCAGCCAGTCATCAAGGCAGGGGACACGACACAGGGGCTGGATGAGCTTTAGGGGGACTGGTGTAGGATGTTCAGCTGGCTTCTGGAGAGATGCATTTGCCCATCACTAGAGGAGTCAGGACCACAGTGGTGAGGCTTTTGGAGAAGGTGTGCTGAAAAGAGAAAAGGTACCTGAGGACCTTTGCTGGGGAGCCCCAACCTGCAGGACATGGTCCGCGTTGATGTCAGACAGGGTCAGGGAAGGACCAGAAGGTCGTGGGGGCCAGGAGCCAAAGAAGGAGACAGTTTATCGAGTTCTCCTGTGGCGCAGTAGGTTAAGGATCCAGTGTTGTCCTTCAGTGGCTCACTGTGGTGAGGGTTCGATCCCTGGCCCAGGAACTTCCATGTGCCACAGGCATGGCCCAAAAGGCCAAAAATCCAAAAAAACAGACCATTTCAAGAAGGAAGGCAGGCCTGGGCTAATAAAAGTGCAGAGGGATCGTGTGGAGGACGATGGCTGTGACCCCTGTAAGAAGAGTTTCTTGGGTTGGGGGAAAACTAGTTTGCAACGGGGTGAGGGGTGGAGGGTGAGAGGAAATGAGGACATGGAAGTGATGCGTGCAGAGAGACTTCCAGGAGGGAAAGGAAGAACTCAGCTTGAAGGAGATGCAGAGGGGGGCTTTTAGGATGGAGGAGACAGGAACCTTTTGTATAGGCTGGGAGGGGAGGTTGATGGCACTAGGTCCCAGAGCACAGGTGGGGAGTTTCGCTCAGGCACCCGGGGAGGGAAGGACAGAAACAGTTACCGTGAGTTTGGCGGGAGGATGGGAAGTGGAGGGAGTGTCATCTGGGTGGCAGGTAGCAGGAAGGTGCATTGCCAAAGGAGAGATCAGGCAGGAGGAGGCTTGACAAGGGAAAGGAAAGTTTGAATGGCCACTAAGAGTCCTGAGTGAGGAAGCTGCTGAGCTCATCAGCAAGGCTGGGCCTGAGATTTCTCTATTCCTCCCCCAGAGTGGACCCAGAGGGCTCAGAAAACACCAAATAGACTGGCTTTAAGCAGTGATTCCCCTCAAATTGCTCCTTATACCTTCCCCTAAATATTCTCTGTTATCTTCACCATATTGAGAGGAAATGAGTAGAAAAGGAGTGGGAACTGACATTCTGACTTGTGGTGGGAAAATAGAAGAGAGAAGCCCCAGAGTTCCCGTTGTGGCTCAGCAGAAATGAACCTGACCATTATCCATGAGGACTGGTCTGATCCCTGGCCTCATTCCGTGGGTTAAGGATCCTGTGTTGCTGTGAGCTTCGATGTAAGTCACAGACGTGGCTTGGATCTGGCATTGCTGTGGCTGTGGTGTAGGCCAGCAGCTGCAGCTTGGATTTGACCCCTAGCCAGGGAACTTCCATATACCATGAATGCAGCCCTAAAAAGCAAAAAAAAAAAAAAAAAAAAAAAGAAGAAGAAGGGAGAAGCTCTCAAAACACTTCTGCAAGGGGAGTTCCCGTCGTGGCGCAGTGGTTAACGAATCCGACTAGGAACCATGAGGTTGCGGGTTCGGTCCCTGCCCTTGTTCAGTGGGTTAACGATCCGGCGTTGCCGTGAGCTGTGGTGTAGGTTGCAGACTCGGCTCGGGTCCCGCGTTGCTGTGGCTCTGGCGTAGGCCGGTGGCTACAGCTCCAATTCAACCCCTAGCCTGGGAACCTCCATATGCCGTGGGAGCGGCCCAAGAAATAGCAACAACAACAACAACAAAAAGACAAAAGACAAAAAAAAACACTCCTGCAAGGAGCCAGGATCATAATGTGGAAATCTTGGTTCGCTGGACAGGACCCCTGGGCAGTGGAGCCTTGAAGGTCCTCTGTCTCCCTATCCCCCCATGGCTCCCTTCCTCCCACAATTCCTTTAGGCTCATCAGCCTTGACTCCTCCCTCTTTTCTACCTGCTGGTCCCCCTACCCCTGCTCTGGCTCCAGCATGTCGGTCCCCAGGATGGTAGCAATGTCCACGCCTCTCATGAGAATGTCCTTTCCCCTCCTTCCCTCCCTTGCCAGTCCCACCGTCGGCCTCTGCCTCCAGTCCCTCTCCCCGACCGCCCTCTGCCAGGGGGATCGCTCTGACATATACACAAAGCTACCCGGGTAGCCTTTGACTCCTGAAGTCTTTCAGAGCTTCCCAGAGTGTCTAGCTGGAGACCCAAACGCTTCAGCATTGGTGCTCCAGGCCCCTCATTGGCCCACCAACCCCATTTCATTTCCCAGCCTTCCTCAGGTCCCCTCTGCCCCTTTGTTCACAGGGGTTCTTCTGCGGGGAAGCCCCGCTGCTCTTATCCACCTGGGGGAGAGGGAGGAGTTCTGGTCACCTTTCAGGGCTCAGCTGAAATATCACCTCCCTTGTAAATTGGTGACCGGTGCCCCAGTAGAGTAGCCCATCCTGCTTTGTGGTAACCAGCTGTGTATATATCCATCTCCTTCCCTGGACTGTGAGCTCCTGCCACACAGGGGCCAGGGCTAATCCTCTGTGACATCCCAGCAAGGAGCTGGGTTTGGAGCCTTGTGGGTGCTGAGATAAATGAGTGAGTCACTACTCTCATGGATCTTGTGCCATCAGTGTGGGAACAACTGCTACAGCTGTCTTTTGTGTGTGTGTGTGGCTTTCTAGGGCCGCGCCCAAGCCATATGGAGGTTCCCAGGCTAGGGGTACAATTGGAGCTATAGCTGCCGACCTACGCCACAGCTACAGAGACATGGGATCCGAGCCATGTCTGCGACCTACACCACAGCTCACGGCAATGCAAGATCCTTAACCCACTGAGTGATGCCAGGGATCGAATCCACAACCTCGTCGTTTCTGGTCTGATTCGTTTCCGCTGCGCCATGACAGGAACTCCTGTCTTCATTTTTTCTTTTCTTTTTTTTTTTGATGTGTTATCCAGTTTTATACAACCCCCAAATGCATAGGCATTCAAAGACCCAGGGAGGTGGGCTTGGCAGAGCACGTGGACGAGGACGGACCCTTGGGAACCTGCAGAGGACCACGGGCACCTTGCTTCCCGGTGCCCCTGCAGAAGCTTTCCACGAGGCCATGAGCTAGGAGCCCTGGGAGTCCCACCCTGCCAGCTGGGCCTCTGGACCAGGGAGCACTGAGACTTGGGAAGCACTAAAGAGGTAGCCATCACTCAGCTCAGGTTGGCATAAGTCTGCACTGCCCAGAGACAGGGGGCTGCCTGAAATGAATCCTGCTCTAAGAGGCCCTGGCTCCCTGAGCCTGCGTGACAGCCCGGACAGTTAAAAGGGTTGTGCATAGTCACATCTGCAGGTAATTTCTGCATCCATCTGCACTGGAACAGATCTCATTCAATTAATCAGAACAACACTCTCTGTCCCAGCGCCATCTCCCTGGCGGGAGGGGCCCCAGTGTGCCCCGGAAAGCACGTTGCTCAGGCTCCGTGTCGGAACCCGCTGTCTCCTCGTGGGCTCTAGTTGTATTAAGAATAAGCATGAGGTCAGCGGGCATTCTTGTTATGGGCGGCCTGGCCTCCAGCCACCCGGGTGCGTGCGCAAGGAGCTCCGAGGCCGTGCTGCCTGACATTTGCAATCGTTTAATGGGAATAATTTCCATCTTTGAGCTCCACTCAGCCTTTCATACAGCAGCCAAACTGTCCACCCTGGACAGGACATAAATCCTGTTGGCGAGTCACTGGGCCAGCTCTCCTCCTGCAGTTGTGTCCTCCCCAGAGCATCCCAGGAGCAGCTGTGCGCACCCCAGTTCAGGAGAGGCCCCAGCGAACAGATGGGGTACAGAAGAGAGGGAGCACTGCATTGTGAGCCAAATTCCCAAAGCATCCAGGTTGGCTAAGTTACTTATCTCTCTGAGCTTTGGTTTTCTCATCCGTCACAAGGGACTGATCCATGCTTCTCTTAATTATTCTAAGAATTAAAGGCCCCAACTATGCCTGACCCCCTGTAGATACACAGAAAGTGTTTCTTTCCCCCTGTGTACTGGCTGTGTGACCTTGGGTGAGATAGATCACTTCTCTGTGCCTCAGTTTGCTCATGTGTACAGTGAGGCCATGATAGAGTCTATCTCATATGACTGTTTCGAGGAATAATGAGGTAACAGGTACAAAGTTACTAGAAGGGTGCCTGGGGAGTTCCTATTGTGGTGCAGCGGAAACGAATCCAACTAGGAACCATGAGGTTGTGGGTTCGATCCCTGGCCTCGCTCATTTGGGTTAAGGATCTGGCATTGCGGCTGTGGTGTAGGCCGGCAGCTGTAGCTCTGATTAGACTCTAGACCCATAGCCAGGGAACTTCCATATGCCATAGGTGCGGCCCTAAAAAGCAAAAAAAAAAAAAAAGAAAGAAAGAAAGGGTGCCTGGCATGCGATAAGCCCTCAGTATGCATTAGCTGTCATTGTTTTTACTCCTTTGTAGGAGACAGTTATAGGAAAAAGGCCTGATAAATGTCTTTGGGGGGGGGGAATGCTTTGGAGGTTAATCCTCTCCTTGGTGGGGTTCTGAGCTGAGACACGTTGCAGTTTGGGAAGAGAAAGAAGACGAGTGGGAGGGCCAAGTTCTGGACTGACCAAAGGCTTATTGAGGTCCTACTGTGTGCCAAGCACTGGGCTGAAAATGTAGTATTGATGTATTTTGTTGATAGGAATCCCTGTCCAGGTTACTGTCAGTCTTGTGATCTGGTGGTTTTATATTTCTCTTCACTGGCCCATTCATTTAAAAAAAAAAAAATCACCTAAGAAAGGAAAGAGGCTCCTTAACACCACCCCAGCTGAGCTTCTGGGGTATCTCCGTGGGGCTCAGGTCCCAGGTAACAACTTTCTAGGCTCTCCCTTTGTTTACCGTCTTCCCTCTTTTTCTAGTCTTAGCTGAGAATTTCTTCCTCCAAGGAGTCTTTCCTAAGTCCCCTCTCGACCTGGTCCAGGTCTAATTTATATATATAAGTTTGTAATTTACATAATATTAATTTATATATTAAATAATTTTTCGTTTGTCTTTTTAGGGCCACACCTGAGGCATATGGAAGTTCCTGGGCTAGGGATCAAATCAGAGCTGTATCCGCCAGCCTACACCACAGCTCATGGCAACACCAGATCCTTAACCCACTGAGTGGGGCCAGAGATCAAACTTTTGTCCTCGTGGATACTAGTCGGGTTTGTTACCACTGAGCCACGATGGGAACTCCCAACAATACATATCTTAAAGCTCCTTGTCTGTGACTTAGGATGGGCGGGCACCACGTCCCTTGTTCTCTGGTCTTCTCCAGAACCTAGTGGATGCCTGGCATGGAGTAGGTGCTCGACATGTATTTGTCAGACAAAGGGATGAAGCATGGAGTTCCCGTTGTGGTGCAGCAGAAACGAATCCTACTAGTAACCAAGAGGTTGCGGGTTCGATCCCTGGCCTTGCTCAGTGGGTTAAGGATCTGGTGCTGTGAGCTGTGGTGTAAGTCGCAGACGCGGCTCAGATCTTGCGTTGCTTTGACTGTGGTGTAGGCCGGCAGCTGTAGCTCTAATTAGACCCCTAGCCTGGGAACCTCCATATGCTGAAGGTGTGGCCCTAAAAAGCAAAAAAAAAAAAAAAGGGTGAAGGGTGAAGCATGGACTTTGGGCCTGTGTCCAGGTGCAGGACTGGGGCCCCTAAGAGCTGAATTGCCTCTGCCTTGGACAGCCCCTCAGGCCTCCCCCCTGCCCAGCCGCTATGGAATGTCTCCAGGGCCAGTGGGAACTGTCTTCCTCTAGCCCCCTTCCAGTTTCTAAACCCCTGTTGGTCAGGAAGTTCTTCCCAATGTCTGCCTATATCTCCAGAAATAACTTAAGCCCATTGTCCCAGAGCCAAGCAACACAGAGGCCATTGGGGGTCCTCCCCAAATGCCTGTCCTTGTTCCACCAAGGAAAAGGCAGCTTGAGGGACCAGAACAGGAAAGCAAGGGGGGTGGGGGCGGGTTGGAAACGGAACTGACAAATGTCAAACACATGTTCCCGAGGAAATAGAGTGTAGTTGTGGTGAGTGGGGCTTGGCGAGGTGGGCCTGCCTCTGACCAGAATCTTAAGAGTTTTCGGGTAACAAACCTGACTAGTATCCGTGAGGACGTGGGTTCGATCCCAGGCCCCGCTCGGTGTGTTAAGGATCCGGTGTTACCTTGAGCCGTAGTGTAGGTCACAGACATGGTTCGGATCCTGTGTTGCTGTGGCTGTGGCGTAGGCCAATGGCTACAGCTCTGATTGGATCCCTAACCTGGGAACCTCCATATGCTGTGAGTACAGCCCTAAAAAGACAAAAAAAAAAAATTTTTTTTAAAGAGTTTCCTGGTGGAGAGACACTGCCTATGAAAAGGGTTAAGCTCTCCCTTGCAGGGTGCACGGTGTGGGGCATCAGGAGTCTTGGAATCCCCACGGGGCAGAGTCTGGGCAGGAGTCTCTAGAACCTCAGCCTTCCCAGGCTGGGCTGGGGTTGAAAGGAGAAATTCAGCCTGGCCTGGACCAGGACAATTCGCCACCCAGCAGGCCAGCAAGAAGAGGCCTCCAGCAGGGGTGGCTCTCCAAGAAGGAAGGGCTGCATCCTCAATCCGGCTCAGCCCGGAAGGCAGAGGCCCCCAGCTGGCCTGTAGACGGGCCACCACGTCCTCTCTGCCTTCACCCAGTGTTCGCTGTCGTCTATGCTTCACAGACCTCGAGAGGTCTAGAGGGATGAAGCCAAAGCCTTGGAAGGGCCTGGGGAACACCAGGCCACACACTCTTTCCTCCCTCCTCATGCCTTAAAGAGCTGTTTTCAATCTCTCTCTGGTTTTCCCAAAGTCATGTTGGTTACTCCAACAGAGGGTGGAGGGACAGCTCTGGGCCAGGAGGCTCTTGAAGTCAAGTTCTAGCCTCTTGTGACCTTGGGCAAGTCTCTTCTCTCTGAGCCCTGAGTTATTTCCCACACAGAGTGGGCAAGGACAGGGTATTTTTTGTCTTTTTAGGGCCACACCTGCGGCATATGGAAGTTCCCTGGCTAGGGGTCTAATGAGAGCTGCAGCTGCCAGCCTGCACCACCACCATGGCAACACTGGATTCTTAACCCACTGAGCGAGGCCAGGGATCAGAGCCTCATCCTCACGGACACTATGTCGGGTCTTAACTCACTGAGTCCTAATGGGAACTCCATGGGGCGAGGATATTTAAACACTTTTGTTTTTATACAGAAGTGGACTCTTCTCAGATTGGGGAGAAACCTGAGTTGGAATGTCAATGTGTAAAGCAAAAAAAGCAGAGATACTCTAGTTGGAGTTGGGGAGGGTCTGAGGCCCCACCTGCTCAGCCTCCCCAAAACCCACAGCTGAAAGCCATGGGACCTGGTCACCTCTAAGGGACTTGTTGCCTTCAAGGTCAATGGAGCGCCTAAGCCGGTTAGCACTGGGATGTCCAAGGGCAGTGGTATCAGCTGCAAAGGTGTTGACAACCGGTTTGACAGCAGGGATGCGGGAGGCTAGGCCCTTTGTCCCTGATTCATGAAGACGTTTATCGTATTGAACTAGTTTCCTGTGAATGGTCCCATCTCCTGCTGAAGGAGCAATGGCCGGTCCCCAGCTTTCCTCGGGAGGTGCTGGGGACACACTGCCTAGAAGCAGGAGATGGATTTGATGGCCCCTGGGGGCTGGCACCTTGGGTGGGGATGGCAGGGGGCAGGTGTGGAGGAAAGCTCGGAGCATCACCACCCTTACCAAGAACCGCCTTGGGTCCTCGGCTAGCCTTGCCCTCTCCAGGGGGAGCTGACTTTGAGACCACCTGACCGGACCCTGCCTCCAGCCTCCACTCCGGAAACCCCCTCATTCCACGGTGTCTGCTTAATCCCTGTTTACAGCAGGCTGACCTCCCGCCTCCATGGCCTCACACTGAGCCTGCCCCAGATCCTAGCAGGCCCCCTTCGAAAAATAAATAAATACTTTCTCCATTATCCCATTAGCAGCTTCACAGGTTTTTCTGCTATTAGTTCCCAACTCCAGTGAAAGTGGAAACACGTGTCCTGAAGAGCCTCGCTTGCCCACCAGCCGCTATGGGACTCGTGCTAAACTCCAGGTGGGAGCCATGCCTGTCCACCTGCAGCTGCTCGCTGGGAAGAGATGGGCTTAGAACCAGCTTGGCTCACCCCCGAGTTGGGCCAACCTTGGCATATACCAGCCCCCCGTATCCTGGACAAGGACTGGGGAGATTCAGTTTTTATATACTGTTCATCACAGGCTGTACAGCTTTTGGCAAAGCTCTTTACCTCTCTGGCTTCAGGCTCTTTTTTTTTTTTTTTTCTTTTCTTTTTAGGGCTGCACTTGTGGCATATGGAGGTTCCCAGGCTAGGGGTCTCATTGGAGCTACAGCTGTGGCCTCAGCCACAGCCATAGCCATGCCAGACCTGAGCCATGTCAGCAACCTACACTACAGCTCACTGCATTGTCAAATCCTTAACCCACTGAGCGAGGCCAGGGATCGAACCCTCGACCTCATGGATACTAGCCGGGTTCATTAACTACTAAGCCACAAAGGGAACTCCTCAGGTTCTTTTTTTAAATGGAGCCTAGGAGTTCTCTGGTGGTTTAGAAGTTAAGGCCCTGGTGTTGTCACTACTATGGCTTGGGTCACTGCTGTGGCACAGGTTCGATCCCTGGTCTGGGAACTTCCACATGCTGTCACGTGACCAAAAATTTAATTTAAAAATAAATAAAATAAAATGGAGTTTATAATCCCTGTCTTGAAAAATTGGAGGGCCAAAATAATCTGAAAGAACAAGGAAAGGTCTTAAAAGCCACAAAGTGCTTTGTGAGTGGGGTAGGGTATTTGGAAAATATTTCACTTTTCTGTATTTATTTGTTTTCTTTTGCTTTTTAGAGCCGCACCAGAGGCATATGGAAGTTCCAGGCTAGGAATCTAATCAGAGTTGTAGCCGCCGGTCTACGCCACAGCCACAGCCACAGCCACAGCCACGCCAGATCCGAGCCGAGTCTGCGACCTACATCACAGCTCACGGCAATGCCAGATTCCTGACCCACTGAGCAAGGGCAGGGATCAAACCCGAACCCTCACAGATACTAGTCGGCTTCATTTCCACTGCACCACAACAGAAACTCTGGTATTTTATTTTCTGATCTTTGCTCCTACAGATTTAGAAGAGGAGGCAGCCAGGAATTCCTGCTGTGGTGCAACATGATTGGCAGCATCTTGGGAGCGCCGGAACACAGGTTCTATACCCGGCCCAGCATGGTGGGTTAAGGATCTGGTGTTGCTGCAGCTGCGGCTTAGGTTGCCACCATGGCTCAGATCTGATCCTTAGCCCGGAAGCTCCATATGCCTTGGAGCAGCCAAAAAAGAAAAAAAAGAAGGAAGGAGGCAGCCAGGCCTTCCCTCACCACGTCATCCTACAACCAAAGAGGGGCTTTGGGCAAATCAGATTCACTGACGTTGGCTCATCTGCCTTCCCTTTCATGCCCACCGAACTCCACGTCCCATGGCATGGCTCTCTGAGAAGATTCAAGGATGCCAGATCATCAGCTCCTGGGGCAAGGAGCTGCCCAGCGGCCTCATCTAACACCCCTGCCATGTCAGGGCAAGCCCTGGCATAAAGCAGAGTCAGGCTGGGAGTGGGGGTGAGTGGGTCTCTTCATTCTATCCCTTGGCTCCTTTCTCCCTTCCTCTGTCTGTGGCTCCAGGCAAGGGGGGCCCAGGAGAGGCAAGGCCAGCCCTTTGGCCCAGGTATGCAGGAGTGCGGGCTCTTCCTGGCTGCCCACTGGGTACCAGGCTCTATGAGTCTGGGCAGAGCCTGTCTGCAGCTGGCGTTTGTCAGCAGTGCCTGTGAGGTCATCACTCTGCCTTCCTGTTTCTAACGAAGTAGGACTGAGTGTTCCAGCTCCGGCCATCTCTGAAACCCTCGTGCCCCTCCCCACCACTCCCAGCACCCCAGCCCACTTCACTTTTCTCATCTGTGAGCTGCTGCTGCTCCTTGTTTTTTTGTTTGTTTGTTTGTTTTTGTTTTTGTTTTTTTTTTTTTTGCTTTTTAGGGCCATACCTGGGCATATGGAAGTTCCCAGGCTAGGGGTCGAATCGGAGCTATGGCTGCCGGACTGAGCCATAGCCACAGCCACAGCAACTCCATATCTGAGCTGCATCTGCAACCTACACCACAGCTCATGGCAACTCCAGATCCTTAACCCACTGAGCAAGGCCTGGGCTCAAACCCGCATCCTCATGGATACTAGTCAGGTCCTTAACCTGCTGAGCCATAACGGGAACTCCTCGTCTGTGAGCTTCTTGAGACAGGAAGGGTATCGCCTATCCCTGGGTGAGCAGAGTTGTCCTAACCTTGCAGTCACCCACATTCCATCCAGGGCTGATCAGTGCAGAATTTAGACCGAGGCTGTCTTCTTAACTGGCTTAGAACAGGGACCCACCTTCTCTGCACCTCTAATTTTCTCATCTCCAAAGTGCAGAGAGCACATTGCCTTGCCATGAGGATCTAGCGAGCTAATGTATCTACACAGTCCCTGGCACTTTGCAAGCCCTCTGAGGAATACGCTGTTACTTGGAAGGGAGCACCAGGCTTGGCAAATGTCCAGTCTCAGGATCAGCCCCAGGCCCCAGCTCCTCAGCCCCTCCTTCTGCTTCCCCACCAGGTGAGAGATGCTGTCAGCTCTGCCAGAGCGCAGTTTCTGAGCCTGGGAACAGCTGTCTGGACACCTGGGAGCAGCAGGGTGACTTCGTCCAGGGCAGCCCCAGGGCCCGCAGCTGCCCTGGGCAGACAGGACCCTGCAGCACGTTCCTGGGTGGGGAGCTGGACAGGCCCACCTGCACCACTGAACTTGGCCTCAATGCTCTGTCTGCTGAGTTAGCTGCGTTTTCCTAACCTGCTGCCCCTCGCTCTGGGCCCATGTCGGCTTTGTGAGGCACCTGGCCTTCCTTTCCCGCCCTAGCAGAAGTGAAGTCAACCAGCTGCTCTCACCCCCTTGGTTCCCCCAAAAGTTGCAGGAGGAGATGGGACCAGGGCATTCTTCCACCTCTGACCCACAAAGCCCTTCTCCAAGTGGCCCTTGGAGGGGGAGGTGAGGCTGGGGACTGGCTGAGGGACACCTATAACCAGATGTCCCTGTCTTGGTCAATGCTGGTTCTCAAGGGGGCAAGGGAGGGCTGAGCCTTCTCCCCAGGGGATCCTGGGCTCTCTGGCCTGGGCCAGGGTAGGGGCCCTTTGGGGAGGGTCTGGGGCCAGCTGAATACTTTGGCATCAGGTTCCATGCAGGCCAGGATGGGGGGTGGGCAGGCCCAGCCCCCTCTGGCCAGACATGCAGGGGGAGGCGGCTGGGCACGGCCTTGTGGGGAGCAGGCCTGGACACGGCAGAAGGCAGGGGGCTGGACTGGCTGACCTCCTGTGAGCCCAGAGGCTCCAATTCGTCCTTCTCCCCTCTAAGCAGTGCTCCTGGGAAAGCTGGCAGGTCTGGGTCAAGGGGAGGGAGTCTGGTATGGACCATATTCAGGGACGGATTAGCTGGGGGAACTGCTCCCACCAGCAGGGAGGGGAGAGATAAAGCCTGGGAGCTGGAGAAGGGGGGCCCGGCACGGAGACATTCCCTCCCCTGACCCCAGGCCCGTGCAGAGCCGTGTCTGTGGTGGGGGAGGGGGCTGCCCCCTTTCCCAGGGTACTGGCCGGCCGTGGAGCCCAGCACTTTCTCAGGCCCTTTATTAAATTTCTCAGGAGCAAGAGGGGAGGTTATTCCTCCCTCTTTTCCCCAGGCTCCCCTCCTTTTGTCTCCCTCCCCAGGAGGGTCGGAAAGGAGCTTTTCTCATTATTGTGGTTATTAAAAAATAAATGAGGCAGGGACAGAGACACACACACAGAAACAGAGACAGAGAGACTGAGAGACAGAGGCCAGCAAAGAGAGACAAAGAAAAGACAGACTGATGGGAAGAGGGAGCTGGGAAGACAGAGAGAGAAGCAAGTTGGCATAGAGACTTCGAGAGCCTGAGAGAAATAGAGAGATCGGGGGCCGCTTGATGTTGGTGGGGGAAGGCTTTGGAACTTTCTGCATTTCAGGTCACACCTGGTACAGAGCAGCATGACCTTGGGCAAGCCATGTCACCACCTTGAGCCTCAGTTTCCTCATCCTCAAAATGGAAACAATTCTTATTTTGTAGCATCCTCTTAAAGCCTAGAAATTATGTCTGAGCGCGAAGCCTGGAGCTTAACAGGTGCTCCAGACATGGCCTTCTGTATGTTCCACATTCTGTGTGTACCCATGGGGACAACGGTGCCTGATGAAGTGCCCAAAGTCCATGGGGCAGGACCGGGAGTGTCCAGGTTCCTTTCCCAGGGAATGAATGCTTTGGGGTCCCATCCACCTTCCTTGTTCCCCACCTCACTTCCCTGAACCAATTCTTGGCTCCTGAATGGGAAGGAAACTGGAGTCAGAGATCATCCCCCTCAGGTTTTTGTTTATTTTTTTCTTTTCTCTCCCAAACAAAAGTCTTTGAAAGCAAACAAACCTGGCATGGAAGGAAGTCCAGAAATTTACCGAGTTTTTTTTTTAAGGGCCAGAGGGCTAATAATGTTTATCTCATAGTTATGTTTTTGTTTTTTGGGTGTTTGCCTTTTTGTCTTTTTAGGGCTGCACCCACGACATATGGAGGTTCCCAGGCTAGGGGTCAAATCAGCTGCCAGCCCACACCACAGCCAGATCTGAGCCGCGGCAGTGACCTACACCACAGCTCACGGCAATGCCGGATCCTTAACCCACTGAGCGAGGCCAGGGATTGAACCTGCAACCTCATGGTTCCTAGTTGGATTCATTTCTGCTGCATCACGATGGGAACTCCAGTTTTGTTTTGTTTTTAATCGTTATAAAATTCCCTGGTAAAACCCACCCACTTTAAGTGCACAATTCAATGATCTTTAGTAAATGTACAAAATTGTGCAACCATCACCACAGTCCAATTTTAGAACAGTTCCATCACCCCCAAAATATCTCTCATGCTTGTGTAAGTCCCTCTGAATCCCAGGCATCTACCAATTTTTTTCTATCTCTATGGATTTGCCCTTCCTGGACATTTCCTATAAATGGAATCATGCAGGAGGTGGTCTTTGCTGTCTGACTTCTCTCACTTAGCATCTCACTTAGCATCATGCTTTGAGATGCATCGTGTTGTAACAGGGAGCAGAGCTTCACTCCCTTTTGCTGCTGAGTCATCTTCCATTTATGGGTGTACCCATGTCATCTGTCCATCCACCAGTTGAGGTCACTTGGTTGTTCACAAGGTATTTTAAGAGTTAAATAAGATAATGGAGTTCCCGTTGTGGTGCAGTGGTTAACGAATTCGACTAGGAACCATGAGGTTGCGGGTTGGATCCCTGGCCTTGCTCGGTGGGTTAAGGATCCGGTGTTGCCATGGGCTGTGGTGTAGGTTGCAGACACGGCTTGGATCCTGCGTTGCTGTGGCTCTGGTGTAGGGCGGTGGCTACAGCTCCAATTAGACCCCTAGCCTGGGAACCTCCATGTGCCACGGGAGCGGCCCAAGAAATGGCAAAAAGACAAAAAAAAAAAAGAGTTAAATAAGATATTGTTTTTGCTTGTTTGTTTTTTTAGGGCTGTACCCTCAGCATATGGAGATTCCCAGGCTAGGGGTTGAATTGGAGTTGTAGCCGCTGGCCTACTCCACAGCCACAGCAACGCAGGATCCTTAACCCACTGAGTGAGACCAGGGATCGAACCGGCGTCCTCATGGACATTAGTCAGATTCGTTTCCATTGAGCCATGACGGGAACTCCTCCAAGATAGTGTGTTTTTTTTTTTTAAAGGGAGGCCTAGCAGTTAAGGATTTGGTGTTGTCGATGCTGTGGCTTGGGCCACTGCTGTGGTGCAGGGTCGATTTCCAGCCTGGGAAATTCTGCATGCCTCTGGCTCAGTCAAAAAAATAAAACATAAATGAAAAAAAAAATATTGGAGTTCTGACATGGCTCAGTGGTACCCAACCAGTATCTATGAGGACGAGGGTTCAATCCCTGACCTTGCTCAGTGGGTTCAGGATCTGCCGTGAGCTGTGGTGCAGGTCGCAGATAGGGCTCGGATCCTGCGTTGCTGTGGATGTGGCCATAGGTCGGTGGCTACAGCTCCAGTTTTCCACCCCTAGCCTGGGAACTTCCACATGCTGCAGGTGCAGCCCTAAAAAGACAAAAATAAAAATAAAAAAAATAAGATATTGTATGTAAAGTGATTAGATCAGTCAATATCAGATAATTTAAAAGAGATTAAGGAGAGAGAAAGAGATTTGCTTATAGGCTTACCAAGCAGCAGTGAGAGTTGGAAGCCCTTTATAGTAATTTACTTCTCACATCACCACCCTGGGGGTAGGTAGTTCTATTATCCTCTCTGCTTTAGTGGGAAGAAAACCACGGCTTGGAGGAGGGAGGGCTTGTCTGCAGTCATACCCAGTAAGTGTGGAGCCGGGACTGTGTGAGCTGGGCAGTTGGCCCCAGCCCTGCAGCACCCCCTCCACTGTCCAGACCTGCCCTCGCAGCAACCAACCCCCTCACCCCCGCCCCCAGGGAGCATGGGGCAGAGCTGGGATTCCCGCAAGCAAGCCCCAGGCTCTCAGCACCCAGCGCTCACCTCCACCCACAGGTCCTGCTACTGCATTAGCTACAAATTCTCCCCCGACCCCCCACCCCGCCGGGTCTGCTCCCTCCTCTGTGTTCTTGTGGGGTCTCCAAACATGGAGCAACTACTGTGTCAGGCATGTTTCACAGGTGTTACATTCAAGATCTACTCTCATCCTTGGCAACCTCTGAGTGTCGGTGCAAAGGCTCAGAAAGGTTCGGAAACTTGCCCAAGATCACAGACTTTGTGTGCAAGTGGTGAAGCCCAGATTCCAGTATCTACATCTGTTTGACTCCAAAGGCCATTCTCTTCCTCCCCCCCTTGCTTCTCTCTCTCGCAGAGGCTGGGGCTCCACATCTGGCTCCCAAATGACCTCCCCCAGGAGGGAAGGCGAGGGCCTGGGGACCCTACTGCAGGGGTAAAGAGGCTGGGATGGGCAGAGGGACAGGCTGGCCCTCCCTAGGGCTGCAGGGGTGCTGAGCTGCCCTCTCTTCTCAGCTTCTTTGGGGAGGCCATGTGCTTCTCATTAGGCTGGTGTTGGGTTTTGCAAACCACACTAATTATGAAGTTTGGGGGTGTGAGTAAGTGCACATCTCGTGTGAGAAGAGCAGTCAGGCCTCTCCCACCTTCTGGGGTGACTTCCAGCACACAGCTGTGCCCCAGTCCTCACTGAGTGCCAGCCCAGAGGGGCAGGGAATGGGCTCCCCAAGAGAAGGCCTTTAGAGCAGGGGCCAGTGGGGGCTGAGACCAGACCATGCTGCCTTCATCTTCATCCATTGCAGGATGGAAGAGGCATCCAGCTTTACGCTCCTCTAGCTACCTCCTTTCTGATCAGGGGCTGGGCCCCCGGAGACAGTCTTCCAGGGCCAGGACTCCCTCCTCAGCCTTTCTCCCAATCCAGCAGGAGGACAGCAAAGGGGTTGCACCCCGTCTGGTTCCGCAGTGCTGGGTTCACAGTGGAGAAGCTGTGTAATGAGCGTGTAACTGAGTTAGAGCCACGGGAGCCTCCAAAGGCTCCGGTTTCCTCCCCACCCAGCGGGTCTGTCTGGGTGACTGTGACGGGGGGAGGCAGGATGCCGCCTTCTCAAACGTTCCGAAATCCTCTCTGTGATGCTGAGCCAGGCCCCCCCCGCCAGGACAGGGTAGGATGTGACTATTAAGCTGCCAGAGCTCCCGACACTTCCCTCGGCACGCATGCGCGCGCACACACACACGCACACGCGCGCGCGCACACACACGCCCGTCATAGCTGCATAGGCACAGAGAGACCACGTGACACCCTTACTCCAGCGGACATGCGTGTGAACAGACCCGAACTCACAGATGCACTGCCCCCAGACACACAAATGTCCGAACTTCTGATCACACACACGGACACACACGCAGCCACCCCATGTGGGCACTTAGAGTCTGATGTCTGCTGCAGACACATGCAGACCCGTCCTCATTCTCAGGGCATGGTGACATGCAAGGAACCCTAGGGTTCCAGTGCTGGAAGGGACTTTGGAAAGGCGCTTGTCCAGCCTCTGCCTGGCAGGCACTCCCCAGCTCTCCCAAGCCCCTGCAGTATCACCCACGGAGAGACCCAGCTCTGGGTTCTGGTTCCAAGGTCAAGGAGTTCCCATGAACTCTGACTTTTGCCAAATGGACCTTGTTGATCTGGTCCTTTGTAAACCACCTCCGGTGACTCAGGTCCTGGAGCCTGGGGCTGGCTCTCCCCTGGGAAGGGGCTCTGGGAGGAGTGGATGGGTAGGAGGGTCCACAGGGGGCCTCGCCAAAGAGAAGCATCGGTTTGGATTAGGGAGGATACCTTGTCCCGTCCGAGCTGAGGACATTTGGCTTATTTGTTTGCTTGGACAAAAGGGGGAGGAGTCAGAGGCCCAGGCCCATGTCCCAGGGATGCCCTCAGTGGACGGGGAAAATGTGGGACGGGGACCAAGGCAGAGAGGCCGGTCAGTAGACCTGATCAGGATGGCTGGTCTGGACCCCCGAGTCTGGGTAGGGTGGCCTGGAGGGGAAAGGTGAGGTCCTGGGCTCTCAGGGAGTCAGGAGGAAAGAAAGAGGCCCCACCCATCTGAGGCCAGAGGGACCAGAACGAGCACCCTGAGAAACATCCAGAATAAGATTTGCCTCTCTTGGGGTCTGAGGCCTGAACTCCAGGTTACCTGGGCTCTGTTAATTACTCCCCTCATTCATTCCCGGGTTAGAGGTTTCCTCTGGGCTCCCATGGCTTTTGGATGGCAACTTGTCTCTCTGTAGGTAACCAATGACCTGCCTGCCTCACTAGATGGTAACCCTTACATCATTTATTCACTCAGTCAGTCAGTCGTTTGTTACTCGCTGCGTAACTGGGGCCATTCGTTCTCTTCTCTAAAAGATGGATAATAATGGTACCCTCCTCAGAGTTGCTATGATCAAATGAGTTGTTATATATGTAAAGCTCACAGAATATCACCTGGCACAGAGCAAATCCTTGTACATGCCAGCTTTAAAAAGGTACAGCTGCACACTGGTCAGATGGGATGAGCTGTCATTCTTGATCCCTTGATGACAGTCATGTATGGTGACTGTTTGTAGTGGGTGAAGGCAGGATTTTAGGGGAGCACATGTCACGGGGTCCAAAGTGGGCTGAGGGTTGGAGAGGAAACTCCTGATGCAGGGACATTCAAGGTCAGAGCTGAAGGGTGAGAAGGAGTCCTTAGGTAAAGAGCTGGAAGTTGGAGCTCCCGCTGTGGCGAAAAGGGATCGGCAGTGTCTTGGGAGTGCTGGGACGTGGGTTCGATCCCCAGCCCAGCACAGTGGGTTAAAGATCCAGCATGATTGCTGCTCAGATCTGATCCCTGGCCTGGGAGCTCTGTATACCGTGGGGCAACCAAAAAAACAAAACAAAACAAAACAAAACAAAACCAGCTGGAAGAAGGGTGTCCCCAGCAGTGGCAACAGCACGTGCAAAGGCCTGAACTCCAGGGTTTAAGGCAGAGCCTGGCCTCTGGTTAGCCCTGGGTTGTTATCTGTTGAATGCAGCTCCTACAGTAGATGCACCTCATCCCATGAAATCTTTGCGGCAACCTTGTGAGATGAGAGCTGATGGATCTCACTGCACAGAGAGACAGTGAGGCCCTGCAGCATCTGTCAGTGGCCAAGGTCACACAGCTAGTGGTGGCTCCGTGGTGGACTCAGGATGTTCCACCTTATCTGTCAGCTGGCTCTGGGGAGTAAGGGGAATGTTTCTTTGCTGCTACGGTAGGGGACCCCTGAACAGAGACCCAGGCATGAACTGACAGGCTGGGGGTAGGCCCCAAGGCCCTCTCCTTTGAGACACAGCCCCTGGGATCTGAGATCAAAGTGCCTGGGGCCCAAATTTCTGGACCACTTTTGTCCATCCTGAGCCTGTGGCCTGACCTCCCCCCATGCCCGGCCTCTCAATGGCCTGGAGACCCTGGGCTCACTGGGCCCACCCCTTCCATCTCTCCTTCCCTGGAATTCCTGGGCCCCGGATCTGGCTCTGTTCTCAGGAACGTGTGTCTGCAGCTGTGGCAGATGTGGGCCTGGGACAAAGCCATCACGAGGGGGTGAGGGTGAGGCCTTCCAGGACACTCCATGTCCAATAACCCCTCTCCAAGCCCCTTCCTTCCACCTCCAGCCCAGCTGTAATTTTCCTATCAGAACCTTCAAGCTGGGACATGTGGGCACAGGAAAGATTGTGTGTTCTCTTTCAGAAAGCTAAAGTCTAGGAGGAGGCCTCTTGTGAGAACTCTGGGAGAAGGCAGAGGCCAGGCCCCAGGAGCTCAGGGCCAGGGGGCCAGGGGGCCAGGGTATTGGCATATCTGAGGGTGGCTTAGGCCTGACTTATGGATCCTCAACTCCATGTATGGTCAACTGGCAGCCTGTTTCCAAATTAAAAATTCTTCTTCTGGAGTTCCCGTTGTGGCTCAGAAGGTTAAGAATCTGACTAGTGGGAGTTCCCATCGTGGCTCAGTGGTTAACGAATACGACTAGGAACCATGAGGTTGCGGGTTGGATCCCTGCCCTTGCTCAGTGGGTTAAGGATCTGGCGTTGCCGTGAGCTGTCGTGTAGGTTGCAGACGTGGTTCAGATCCCACATTGCTGTGGCTCTGGCGTAGGCCGGCAGCTACAGCTCCAATTAGACCCCTAGCCTGGGAACCTCCATGTGCCACGGGAGCAGCCCAAGAAATGGCAAAAACAAACAAACAAACAAACAAACAAACAAAAAAAAAACAAGGAAAAAAAGAATCTGACTAGTATCCACGAGGATGTAGGTTTGATTCCTGGCCTTGCTCAGTGGGTTAAGGATCTGGTGTTGCTGTGAGCTGCAGTCGGAGATGCAGCTTGGATCTGGCATTTCCATGGCTGTGGTGTAGGCTGGCAGCTGCAGCTTTGATTCGACCCCTAGCCTGGGAACCTCCATATGCCAAGGTTGCAGCCCTAAAAAGCAAAAAAAAAAAAGCTTCTTCCTTAGGGTGCCAGGTCTCTGACTTCAGAACCAACACCAAACCCACTACACAGATAGGAAAAGTGAGGACTGCGATGCCAGGAGGGGCTGGGGGCAGGTCTGTCTTCCCCTCATCTCAGGGCAGAGAAGGGGAGACCGGTCTGTCTGTCCTTCCACCCACCCATCCTCAGGCCACTCTCAATCTTCAACCCCTCTAAATGCTCCCCGGAGCCCGTCCCGAGCGACCCCCTTCTGGGGAATGTGATGAAAGCCCTATTTATTACACTTCAGCTCGGACAGTTGTTTCAGATGTTTCCAATTCGTTAGCCTGCTCAGACATCTGTTCCTGGTTGAAGTCAGAGAAGAGAAAGAAAAAAGCGTTTCACACACCCTCACTCAAATGCACATGGACGGGCCCCCCTCCCTCCCACAGACACTCACAATCCCCCCTGCACCCTCACCACACTCACATCCCGCTCACTTTCACTCCACGTGCCCGCTCAGCTTCCACAGCTGTGCTCAAACCCGACACAACCCCCTGCCCCCGACCGCATGCACGCTCCTGCCTACACTCCTCTGGCACCTGTCCCCTCGTGGGCCCCCCAGATCACAGGTAAGCCTCACAGGGCTGGGGGTGGGGAGTTGGGCCCCTGGACCACTCTGGGCTTTTAGTCTAGACGTTGACCCCTGAGTCCAGGGAGTGTGCCTGGCCCCTGAGCCTCAGGTCCCTCGTTTATAGAATGACATCGTTTCCTTCCCTCAAGGGGCGGTGGTGCTGATTCATCTCTTGCGTGTGAGGACCTGGCCTGATGCCTGGCAGCGAGCCGGTGCTCCCAGACCAGAGGGCGGGTCATTGTTGCCAAAGCTGCTTCCACCTTCCCCTACCCACACGCATGCTCCTCTCTGCTCTGCTGCCAAATATGCTGGCACTGGGTAGGATTGAAAGCGCTCTAGGGTCCTGGGAAGCTTGGGGTCCTGCGATTCTTTTTTTTCTCCCTCCATCTCACAGCATATGGATTTCCTAGGACAGGGATCAGATCTGAGCTGCAGCTGCGGCAATGCTGGATCCTTAGCCCACTGTGCTGGGCAGGGAATTGAACCTGCTTGCTTCCCAGTGCTCCAGAGGCGCTGCCGATACTGTGGCGCCACAGCTGGAACTCCGAGGTCCTGTGATTCTTGACACCCCCCGCCCCACAGATGTACACAGCTGGACGTGCCTGCATGATGAGCAACCCAGTCCGACACACACACACACACACACACACACACACACACGAGCAGGTGTAAACAAAGGCACGTGCACTTAGAAGCAAACCTCCCCATACACAATCCTTAACACACTCACACTTACCTACACAGTCACGCACACCCCCCACCCCCACAGCACACACTCCCTTCTCAGCTGATTCATACATTCCCACCCAGCTCCACACACTGGAACCCCCCAGGGGAGCGCTGGGGACTGGCTGGGTAGGGGGAGGTCTGGGGTCATAGGGACCAGGGCTGGACCTGCTGGGCTGGGGACTGAGGGAAGTCAGCCTCTCCAGCTTCTGGTCAGGCTGGATGCATCATTGGGGTTGGGGAGAACAGCCCCACCCAACTCTGGGGGCTTGGGGTGAGCAGGGTGGGGGGAACGATAAACACCTCTCCTGGAGTTCCCGTTGTGGCACACGGGAAACAAATCTGACTAGTATCTATGAGAATGCGGGTTCGATCCCTGGCCTTGCGTAGTGGGTTGAGGATCCAACATTGCCATGAGCTGTGGTGGAGGTTGCAGATGCGGCTCAGATCTGGCATTGCTGTGGATGCGCTGTAGGGCGGCAGCTGTGGCTCTAATTCAACCTCTAGCCTGGGAACCTCCATATGCCATGTGTGTGGCCCTAAAAAGCAAAAAAAAAAAAAAAAAGCCAACAAGAATAAAACTGAAAAAACAGTCTCCTGACGCCTGGCAGTGCTCACCCCAGTCACCCCATCTCTGAAGGACTCTCAAGCGAAGGAGCTCCAGGTGAAAGGGAGGTTGAGGGGCAGCGAATCAGTAGGGTGAAAGGTCAGGGGGATGGCTCCTCTGCCCAGGATGGTCTGCTGGTCGGCACCTTGTGTTCAGCAACCCCAGCCCCCAGGTCTGGGCCATGAACTTGGAAACAAGAGCTCCTCTCTCACTGCCTTCCCACCTGCCCCAGTTCCCGCCAGCCACAGGTGGCTTCCATCATGGTGTCTCCGCCAGCCCAGCCCAGGGCCACTCCCACCTAGGGCACTCCAGGTGGGCTTAGCTGACCCCTCCACCATATCCTGAGCCCCCAGTAGGGTGGACATAGGGGTTGACCACTGTGGGGCAGAGAAACTCCGACCACCAAAGAGCAAGGAGAGGGGGTCTTCAAACCCCACCATAGCTCCCTCTGCTTCCCCCAGGCTGACCGTCCAGCTGTCTGTTACTCACAGTCCCTGCTCCCCCCACCCAGACCCCAAAGCAGGAGGGATGGAGGGTTTTCCTTATTAGACTTCGACAAACCTGGAGCAGCCAGCTCAGCATACGTGTGTTTTGGGGCCTCTGAGTCACAGTCCAGCTGCCAGAGGCCCCCCAGCTCCATTCTCTTCCCTGCCCAAGCTTGGGCTCTTAGGGAAACTGGACCACCTCCTTCTCTCCTCTGTTCTTGGAGTCAGAACAGACCCAGGTTCAGCGCCTCAGCTCTGCGGCTGGGCGCAAGGCATGTAGCTGCTCTGAGCTTTGGTTTGCCTCCCTGTGAAAGGGGCAGGATAAATAAGGCTTTGTGGTGAGAACTCCAGAGATCACAGCCACCAAAGGTCCTGGCCCTCTGTGGGGGCTCAGTGAGAACTTGCTGACTCCATCCTGAAGCCAGGTGACCGGTCCCCACTCTGCACCCTTGAAAATTTCTTCCTTCTGCAAACTCCCCCATTTGGGCCTCCACCTCAGTAGGAGGGGGAGTCTGCCTGGATGAGGAAAGGCAACATCTCTCCCAAGGAGCCTTCCCCACTCTTCTCCCAGTTTTCCTGGCAACCCCCACCTCCAGTCCGAAGGACCATAGGCCCTTCGGGAACGAGGGGTGGTGCTGGGTGGCAGGCAGTGCTGGAGATTCTTAGATCTGCCCAGTGTCCTTGGATAGGGATCTCTTCTCCCAGCCACAAGGGGCGCAGTCATGAACTGAGCCCTTCTTCCCCTCCCCATCCCAAGGCCAAGGGCAACACGTGCTGTCATTTTGCTTTTAACTATTTCACACCTGCAAGGTTTGCAGCTGTGCATCCACCCTGTTCCTACCCTAGAAGAAGCCTTCTTCAGGTATTTAAACTGGAGTCAAGAACCAAGGAGGAGCAGAGTTCCTGTTGTGGCTCAGCAGGTTAAGAACCTGACTAGTATCCATGAAGATGCGGGTTCGATCCTTGGCCTTGCTCAGTGGGTTAAGGATCTGGCATTGCCATGAGCTGTGGTGTAGGTCACAGATGTGGCTTGGATCCCGTGTTGCTGTGGCTGTGGTGTAGGCCGGCAGCTGCAGCTCAGATTCAACCCCTAGCCTGGGGACTTCCACATGCTGAAGGTTTGGCCCTAAGAAGCCAAAAGAAAAGAAAAAAAAAAAAGAACCAAGGAAGAAGGAAAGGGGCCAGGAAGAGAGGCTCCTGCCTCATTTCTCCCCCAGGAAATAACATCAGGTGGGAGGAGAGGGTAGGGAAGTAAATGTTTATTGAGTTCCAACTGTGTGCCAGACCTTGCAGGGCAATGCACGTATTAGTCTGTATATACCAGAGTGTAATTTCATAAGGGCAGAGGCTTTTCTCAGTTTTGTTCAGTGTTATAACCTCAGTGCCTAGCACAGTGTCTGGCAAGTCATAGGCACTCAATAAAAATATGTATTCATATATATGAGTTTTTACCTGTCATTGTCATAACTCTGTGAGGCAGGTGCTATTATTATCTCCATGTTACATTATCTTCACCTGAGGCTCAGAGAGGGTAAGCAGGCTCAAGGTCACCCAGCCAAGTAAACAGAAGAACAGGGCCTATCTGGCTGTCAAGCCCTTTTTTTTTTTTTTTTTTTGGCTTTTTAGGGCCACACCTGCAGAATTTGGAAGTTCCCAGGCTAGGGGTTGAACTGGAGCTGCAGCTGCCAGCCTACACCACAGCCACAGCAATGCAGGACCCAAGCTGCATCTGCAACCTGTAACACGGCTCACGGCAATGCTGGATTCTTAACCCATTGAGTGAGGCCAGGGATCGAATCCGTAACCTCATGGATACTATTTGGGTTCACTACCACTGAGCCATAATGGGAACTCCTGGCTGTCAAGCCCTTTTTCTGTTTGCATCACTCAGTGAGCAGGCCCAGACTATCACTGTTACTCTGTGCGTGTAGGTGCCCAGGCACAGGGCATGATGCCCCTGCTGTCCCATAGACACCCATGGTCCTCTTGGCTACTCCGGTGCCTCAGCGTACCATGTGTGCTCTGCACGCAGAAGCCTGTCCCTCCACTAGCCCCAGCTGCTACCTGGTCACCCAGGTATGGACTGGACATGAGGTGCGAGAGGCAGGTCCTGGGACAGGGCGCCCAGGCTTCTCTGGGGCACAGTGGACCCAGCTGGCTCTTCTTGTCTCTCTTGGACCAGTGCCCAGAGGATGTGATTGCTTGAGCATATTTGCACTCATGTATGGTGTGCATATGTGTGCACACGTGTCTGTGCATTTGTGTGTGTTGTGTGTGCATGTGTATGCATGTGAACCTGAATTGCTTCTGCCTCAGGGACCCTGGCCTGACCCATCTCAAAGTCCCAACTCTTGTTTTTGTCTTTTTAGGGCCACACCTGCAGCATATGGAGGTTCCCAGGCTAAGGGTTGAAGCAGAGCTGCAGCTGCCGGACTATGCCACAGCTACAGCAACATAGAATCTGAGCTGCACCTGTGACCTACACCACAGCTCACGGCAATACTGGATCCTAAACCCACTGAGTGAGGCCAGGGATGGAACCCATGTCCTCATGGTTACTAGTCGGGTTCATTACCACTGAGCCACCACAGGAACTCCCAAGTCCAACACTTCACAGACAAATGGGGTCCTGGGAAGGCTGAACAAAGAAGCTGGAAGAAGTCAGCTCTGGGCCTGATGCCCCTGGGGTGGGTGTGCATCACAGAGCAGGCAGAGGGGTGGGCACAAGATTAGGGAGTTAGAAAATCCCCACCCTCCTCTCCCCTCCCAGGCTAGGCGGGGCACATCAGACCTGGGGTTAAGCGAGAACACATACACACAGACACACAAACCATACACTGATGCAAGCACACATGCATAAACACTGATTCCCACACACACAGAACAGATGGGTTCACATGTGCAAACGTGCCTGGACATACACACTAACACAGGCTCCTGTGCACACAGATATGTCACTGATAGCAGGTGGACACACACACACACACAACTGACGAGCACACAGGTCCATAGACACACACATCACAATGAACAGATCTGGTCTCATCACAGGAGCTCCTGCCTGACTCCTCCACCCAGCCCACCCACCCTGTCCCTCCGTGAATACCCTCGTTTCCCCAAATCTGAGCTGGTTTGGGCCAGACTGAACTGAACTGAGGTTCACGCTGCAGGATGGGTGAGGGCTCTCCATTGCTCGTTCCTTCCGCACAGAGTCCAGGGGCCAGAGCACCTGCACTTCACTGGCTGACCAGCCTGCTCTGTGTAGGTCCTGCCTGGGGCAGGCTAGCCCAGGGAGGGGCTGGACAAGCCCTCTGTGGACTTGGGACTCAGCTCCCGACCCCCTGCTTACAGAGCATCATCTCTCGTTGTGGCAACCTCGGTACACACTCGGCCCCCTCCTACTTCCTTCAGGTCTCTGATGATGACTTATCTTCAGCCTCCAGGACTTAATCACATGCTCCTGCCCTCAATACAAACCTTTCCTTCCCACTGTTGGCCTATCCACGTGCTTTCGGATCCCAGCTGAGAGTCACTTTCTCCAGGAATCTTTACAGCTTATCCACCTCTGCTCCGGGGTCCCACTGCCTCTGATTCATCCCAAAGGGAACACCGTTCCTCTGAAATGTAAATGCTGCATGACCTGTCCCTCTCCTTTCTCCCCTTGGCTGCTCTCAAGGACAGGGGCAAGTTTCTTCTATTTGTCACTGTTTTCTAGTTTTTGTTTGGGTTTTGGCTTAGAACTTGACATATAGTAAATGCTTCATAAATACTAATTGAATAAATGAAATCAGTGAATGAATGCATGAGAGCTTCAGCCCAGTCTTTTTTTTTCCTTTCCTTTTTACGGCCAGACCTATGGCATATGGAACTTCCTGGGCCAGGGGTCAAATTAGAGCTGCAGCTTCTGGCCTGTGCTATAGCCCCAGCAATGCTGGATCCCAGCCACATTTGAGACCTATGCTGCAGCTTGCAGCAACACCAGATCCTTAACCCACTGAGCAAGGCCAGGTATTGAACCCGAATCATCATGGACACTATTTGGGGTTCTTAACCTACTGAGCCACAATGGGAACTCCTCAGCCAGTCTCCTCACTGACACCCTGGTATTGCTTGGAAAGGCTGGGTGATGAGAGGATGGGTCTTTAGCTGGTAGAAGAGGCACCAGGCTTCTTCTTCTTCTTCTTCTTTTTTTTGTCTTTTGTCTTTTGTCCTTTTAGGGCTACACCTATGACACATGGAGGCTCCCAGGCCAGGGGTCTAATCGGGGCTACAGCTGCCAGCCTATGCCACAGCCACAGCCATGCATGATCCAAGCCACATCTGTGACCTACACCACAGCTCATGGCAACACTGGATCCTTAACCCACTGAGTAAGGCCAGGGATCGAACCCTCAACTTCATGGTTCCTAGTCGGATTCATTTTTGCTGCGCAATGACAGGAACTCCAAAGAATTACAAATCTTTTTTTCTTTTCTTCTCTTTTTGCCACACCCATGTGGAAGTTCCCAGGCTAGGGATCAAACCTGCACTACAGCAGTGATCTGAGCTGTTGCAGTGACAGTGCTGGGTCCTTAACCCAACTGCACCACAGGGAATCTAATCATGAAGTGGCAGAGTGACCTTGGGTAAGTCACGTCCCCTCGCTGGGCCTCGTCTCCTCCTCTGTGAGGTGGAGGAGAGCTGATGGCCAGGTGTTCCCCGACATCCTTCCAGCTCTGCCACTTCACATGCCCTGGGCCTCCGGCTTCCCAACCATGGGCCCGCAGTTTGGGAGGAACTGGCCCTTGCTTTCTGGGAGGGGCAGGGGCACGAGTGGAGAATCCAAGCACCCTTTACTTGACAGAATGAAGTCTGACTCTGGTTTGGCATTCAAGGCCCTCCACCATCCCGTCTCAGCCCCACGGCTTCCTTATTTCATTCCTTCCCCTCGCCCCACGAAGAACACACACACACAAACACACACACACACGCGCTTTGCGCACGAACACTGGGCAAAACAAGAGGCTCACAAGAAAAAGATGCCTGGGGCCTGTTCCAGCTGCCAGTTACTGACCTGCCATCAGCATCTGAGTGTGACAGGTGAAGCTCAGGGTACTGAGTCAGCTGATCTGAGTTCAGATCCAGGCTTGGCCCCGCATGGGCAGGGCACTTAGCCTCTCTGTGTCTCGGTTTCTTCATCAGAAAGATAGAAACGGATAACTTCCCTGTAGGGAGGCTTTGATCAGAAGAAAAGAGAGTGTCTATAAAACACACGGAATGTCGTGTGTTCAGGCCCCTGACCAGGAACTGAGAGATTCAGGAAAAGTTTGAGGTCCAGTTGCTGTCTACTTTGGGGGACTTATGGTCTAACCAGGAGAACGGATGAATATCCAGGAGCCCCAGGGGACAGAAACATGTAATCTGATAAAGGGCAAATGACAGGCTGGGGGAAATAGTTGCAATGAATATGACAAGCAAATAATGAATATTCTTGCCATCTCACAATCTTATACAACTTAAGGGGAACCCCTCCTGAAAGACCTCAGCCTATTAGTGGGCAAATGATATTGATACAAAATTCACAGGAGAGAGCACTATGTATCAACTATACCTCAATAAAATGTTTAAAAATTCACAGGAGATAAATTATAAATGTTCGGTGGTAGACATTTGTAAAATATATTCCATCTTCTCAATCACCAAAGAAAGGCAAATTAAAGCAATGATGACATTTCCGCTTATCAAATTAGCCAAGTTTTTTTTTCTTGAAAGAGAATACCGCCAAAAAAGACAAACAAAAAAGAAAACAGAAAGAAAAAAAGGAGAGAAAAGGCAGTGTCGGTAAATCATCATGAAATGGACAACCTCAAACACAGACACTTTTTCCAGTCATCTTTCAATATTTTTCAGGCACATACAACACACCAGGCACCATACTGGGTGCTGGGAAGCAGGTTGGCAATAGAAAGAAGGAGCCTTCAAACATCATACACCAGCCTTGCAGTGAGAAGTCCCGTCTACAGCACTGACTGCCTTGGTTGAGCCTGGTGGTGCTTCCCAGAGAAGTGGATGCAAACCCAGACTGTGTCATTAGTGTCAGGGGAGCTGCCTGAGGGGCCAAGCTCTGTTTCCTTGTCTGTACAATGAGGATAACAATACCCAGTCCGCAGCACTGTTGAGCCCTAAGCAAGACAAAGGTGTAGACATCAGACCTCAAGCGACTCAGTGGCAGAGCCTGGGGACACATGATTTGCCTTGTGCATTGTTTATCATGGCCAGAAACACCCACCCAGGTGTCCATCAATGGAAGAGGGGCAAATATATGTTGTCACATTCACTGCATCCTCAAAACACCATTCAAAAGGGTACTTCAAAGGAGCTTTAATGACATAGCCCAATATTTGCAAAGCAGCAGTTGATACAGATGGTGTATGACAAGTGACAAAATCACTGCTGAGCAGCACCTCTGGAAGGAAGGAGTGCCTCCACAATGAGATTAGGGATGAGTCTATTCCTCCTGTTTTCTAAATAATCACAATCTTATTACAGGGAACTACTTATACATATTATATTATATAATATTAATATTATATAATATAATTCACTGTTGATGTATTGCCAGAAGGGTCTTGTCAGGCAGGGAGTCAAAAGGCTATTGCAATGAGTGTCGCGGACCTGTCAAGAAACTTTATACTTTTTAAAGCCAGGGATCATTTCCTACTCATCTTTCTTTTCCTGGGCACATTACTGGAACCTAATCAATCAATCCATCTTTGAGAAACTATGTACATACCTGCTTTCCATGCATCCTTTCAACTCTCCCCACAATCCTGTGAGGGGTGAACTATAATTACCGCCATTCTACATGTGAGGGAACAGAGCTTGTCAAGTTCAAGAGACTTGCCAAGGTCACAAAGTTATCAGGCAGAGCTGAGATTTGAACCCAGGTGTAGTGTGGCTCCAATGTGGCTTTAGCCACATTGCTGTGCCGGATTCTCTAACTCTCTGGTGCTAGAGACAAGTTGGGGGGATGCCTCACCATGGGGGAGAAGGTAGGAAGACTTCCCCCAGAACCCTGAGATGGGTAAGGGGAGGTGGGGGGATTTGGAGTTGGGCTGCCTGGAAGAGGCCAGCTGGGTCAGAGACAGGACAACGGGGGAGAGGGGCTCGTTTTTAGGGGAAGAGTAATCTTTTTTCAGGTTGAATTTGAAGAGATAGCAGGAAGCTTGCGGCATTCACTGGTGTGAGAATTGGAAAACCAGGCTGGAGATAGATAGACAGGGGAGCCAGAGGATCCCAGCAGGAGGGAAGGGCGAAAGAAGGAAGTGTCTGGTGGGTTTTTTTGTTTGTTTGTTTTTTGTTTTTGGTCTTTTTAGGGCCGTGTCCTCAGCATATGGAAGTCCCCAGGCTAGGGGTCAAATCAAAGCTGCAGCTCCTGCCTACACCACAGCCATAGCAATGCAGCATCTGAGCCATGTCTGGGACCTATACCGCAGCTCACAGCAAGGCTGGCTCCTTAATCCACTGAATGAGGTCAGGGATCGAACCCTTATCCTCACTGATACTAGCTGGGTTTGTTACCACTGAGCCAAGATGGGAACTCCTATTTTTTTTAAGCTCAGTGAATTTTATTATTTTTATAGTTGTACAACCATGATCACCTAATTTTACATTTCCATCCCAAACTCCCAGCCCATCCCTCCCCCCCACCTGTCTCCTTTGTAACCATAAATTTTTCAAAGTCTGTCAGTTTCTGTTCTACAAATAAGTTCATTGTATCCTTTTTTTTAAAGATCCCACATATAAGTGATAGTATATGCTGTTTGTATCTCACTATCTACCTTCATTAAGCATGATAATTTCTAGGTCCATCCATGTTGCTGCAAGTGCCATTATTTCATTCCTTTTTATGGCTGAGTAATATTCCATTGTGTATATGTAGCACATCTTTATCCACTCCTCTGTCCATGGAGATTTAGGTTGCTTCCATGTCTTGGCTATTGTATATAGTGTTGCAATGAACACTGGGATACATATATCTTTTTGAGTCATGGTTTTCTCTGGATAGATGCCCAGGAGTGGGATTGCTGGATCAAATGATAATTCTATTTTTAGGCTTTTTTTAGAGGACTCTCCATACTGTTTTCCATAGTGGTTGCACCAATTTACATTCCTGAGAGTGTCTATTGAGGATGTGCCACGTGCCAGAGCATGCTAAGTGCTCTGATTTACGGCAGGTGTGTTTTGGGGTGCCTGTCCCATCACACCCCTTTCTTTGGAATTGTCCTCTATCCACGATCCCTTCTGAAGGCACATGCCCAGGCAGCCACAGGCGCCCCTTGACCTCATCATCCCACCCACAGGTGACTGCACCAGCGGGTCAACAGTGCACTCAAGTTAGGTCCACTGAATATTCTCTCCCTGGAATGGGCTGGGACCCTGGGAGACAGAAGTAGATCTTGGGCAGCCAGGTTGGACTGTGAGTGGCTACCTAGAAGCGAAAGAAGCTGGTCTTCAGAGAGTAGGCACAGCTATACAGAGAAAAGTGATGAGAAGGGACCATGTGGCCCCACAGAGAGATGGAGGATGATGACTGTCACCTTTCTGGTCCCCTGGAGGTAGCCCATCTCTCCTGTGTTGTAATTCCTCTCCTTGGATCGTCATCAGATTATCAGTTGTAGCATTTTGGTCAACCTCTTTCCCCTGAGTTGGCTTGAGAGAGTTTCTGATTTTTTTTTTTTTTTTTTTGCCATCAAATGCCATTGAATTCACAAATGAACATCCTATCTTTTTTTTTTTTTTTCTTTTTAGGGCCACACTTGGAGCAGATGGAGGTTCCCAGGCTTGAGGTTGAATCAGAGCTACAGCTGCTGGCCTACACCACAGCTACAGAAATGCCGGATCCAAGCCATGCCTGCAAGCTACACCATAGCTCTCGGCAACGCCAGATCCCAGACCCACTGAGCGAGGCCAGGGATCGAACCTGCATCCTCATGGATGCTGGTCAGATTCGTTTCCTCTGAGCCATGACGGGAACTCTGTGAGCATTCTATCTTAAGTATAAAGTGCTTGGTGTCGTGCTTGGCTCATCACTGGCAGCAAAAAATGGTGGTTATTATCTCATTTACTCCTCAAAGCAACCTGAAAGATGGAGGGTACCATTACACCCACTGGAAATTTTAGGAAACTGAGGCTCACAGATGCGCTCAACAAATACTAGTTGAGTTCCAGCACTGGGGATACAGGAGAGGCAAGAGTCTAGCTTTGAAGATTATTTCTGATGGGGGAGACAAGCAACAGACAAAACAATAATACACAGGAAAACATCAGGCAGCAGTACAGTGCTGGAAAGAAATGGCCTGTTATTTTAGGCAAGAGAAAGCCTCTCTGAGGTGGTAAGAGTGAAGCTGAGACGTAAGTGACAAGAAGGGCAGGCCAGGGAGTTCCTGTTGCAGTGCAGCAGCAAAGAACCCAACTAGTATCCATGAGGATGAGGGTTCAATCCCTGGCCTCGCTCAGTGGGTTAAGGATCCGGCATTGCTGTGAGCTGTGGTGGAGGTCATGGATGAGACTTGGATCTGTGTGTTGCTATGGCAGTGGTGTAGGCCAGTAGCTACAGCTAAGATTCAGCCCCTAGACTGGGAACTTCCATATGCTGAGGGTGCAGCCCTAAAAAAAAGCTAAAAAAAAAAAAAAAAGGGGCAGGCCAAGTTTGGACCTGGGAGAAAAGCATTCAAGGCAGAAGGAAAAGCCAGAGAAAGGCTCTCTGGGAGTTCCCCAGGGGTCTAGTGGTTGGGACTTGGCACTTTCACTGCTGTGGCCTGAAGTTCAAACCCTGGTCTGGGAACTGAGATCCCATATCAAGCTATTGCACGCTGCAGCCAGAGAGAGAGAAAGAGAGGCTCTCTGGAAGGACTGGGTTTCGGGCTTTCGGGGGACAGCAAGAGGCCACCATGGACAGAGCCAGTGAGCAGGGGCAGACCACCAAGTGTTTTGTGCATCAGCAGAAATGTTTGGCCTTAATTCTAAGCGCAGTGGGAAGACTTACGAGCGCTGTGGTAGACAGCCCCCCAGAGATGCCCACCCACTAATCCCCCAAACCTGACCTGGAAAAAGGGATTTCACAGATGTGACTAACATAAGGATCTCGAGATGGAGAGATGGTCTTGAATCAGCCAGGTGGGCCTGGTATAATCACAGGGGTCCTCGTGAGAGGGAGGCAGGAGGCTCAGGGTCCAAAAACAAGATGTGATGACAGCGGCAGAGGTCAAAGTGATGCAAGGAAGGAGCCATGAGCCAAGAAATGTGTGTGGCCTCTAGAAGGTAGAAAAGGCAAGGAAACCGTCTTCCCAGAGCCTCCAGGAGGAACGAGCCCTTATAACCCAGAGCAGGCTAGATGGAAGCTAATAAATTTGTATTTTTTTTCATTTTTGAAAATTATTATAGTTGATGTACAATGTTGTGCCAATTTTAAGCCACCGAATTTGTGGTAATTTGTTACAGCAGCAATAAGAAACTCATATAAGTGCTACGATCTGATTTTTTTTTTTTCTTTTCGCTGCACCTGCAGCATGTGAAATTTCCCAGGTTGGGGATCGAACTCATGCCACTGCAGTAACCAGAGCCATGGCAGGGACGCCAGATCTTTAATCTGCTGACACATCAGGGAACTCCCTGCTTTATTTTTTTTTATTTTATTTTTTTTTGTCTTTTTAGGGCCACACTCGTGGCATGTGGAGGGGTCTAATCACAGCTGTAGCCACCGGCTTACACCACAGCCACAACAATGCCAGATCTTTAACCCACTGAGTGAGACCAGGGATCAAACCCGCAACTTCTTAGTTGGTTGTTAGTTGGTTCTTAGTTGGATCCGTTTCTGCTGCGCCACGACAGGAATTCCTCCCTGACTTCTATTTTTTAAAAAATCACCTTGCCTGCTGTGGATTGTTGGAATGAAAGGAAAGCTGGGAGACCAGCATCACCAGGCAGGTGAGGATGGCGCCTGTACCATAGTGATGGGAAAGGAGCTAGAGCTCAGTGCATGGATCCAGACATCCTCTGGAGGCAGAAGGGCAACAGCTTGCTGGTGGATCGGATGGGAGAGTAAGGTAAAACCTAGGGTGCCTCTGGGTTTTACCTTCAGCAGTTGGTTGCTTGCTGGAGGGGCTGTTTATTGGGACGGGAAAGATTTGGAGAGAAACAAGTTTAGAAATATCGGAGTTCCCGTCGTGGTGCAGTGGTTAACGAATCCAATTAGGAACCATGAGGTTGCGGGTTCGGTCCCTGCCCTTGCTCAGTGGGTTAGGGATCCGGCATTGCCGTGAGCTGTGGTGTAGGTCGCAGACGCAGCTCAGATCCCGCGTTGCTGTGGCTCTGGGGTAGGCCTGTGGCTACAGCTCCGATTCGACCCCTAGGCTGGGAACCTCCATATGCCGCGGGAGCAGCCCAAGAAATGGCAAAAAGACAAAAAAAAAAAAAAGAAAAAAAGAAATATCAAGGGACCTGGATAAGGTCACCCAGCCAGCAAGTGGCAGACCTGGGACTAGAACCGGATGTCCTGATTCTCAGGCCCAACATGTTTGTATCTGTGAGGATGGTTTCACTAAGGAAGAGTTTGGGAGATTGTAGTTAACATTCTATTAGTGGAGCTCTCCAGAGAAACAGAGCCAATGTGGTGTGTGTGTGTGTGTGTGTGTGTGAAGGAATTGGCTCACACAATTGTGGAGGTTTGGCACGTCCAAAACCTACAGGGTAGGCTGAAGGCAGACACCCAGGGAAGAGCTGGTGTGGTCGTTGAAGGGCTGGCAGATTGCTTCTTGCTCAATGTAGGTCAGTTTTTATTCTACCAAGGCCTTCAACTGATTGCATGAGACCCACCTGCATTGTGGAGGATGACCTGCTTTCCTCAAAGTCTTAAATGTTCATCGCATCTAAAAAATACCTTCACAGAAACATCTAGAATAATGTTTGCACCATGGCCTAGCCAAGTTGACAGATAAAATTAATCATCACACTTACTTTTCTTACTATCAGACATTGTGGTGGGGCTTTTGGTTTGTTTGTTTTCGTTTTTGTTTTAGCTTTTTAGGGCTGCACCCGTGGCATATAGAAGTACTAGGCTACCGGTTGAATCGGAGCTGCAGCTTCCAGCCCACACCACAGCAATGTGGCATCTGAGCCACGTCTTCAACCTACACCACAGCTAATAGCAATTAAGGCAAGTAGATCCTTATCCACTGAGCAAGGCCAGAGATAGAACCCTTATCCTCATGGATACTAGTCAGATTTGTTTCCCCTGCACCACAACAGGAACTCCCTGTTTTTTATTTTTTTTGTCTTTTGTCTTTTTAGGGCCACACCTGTGGCACACGGTGCTTCCCAGGCTAGGGGTCTAATCGGAGCTGTTGCTGCCAGCCTATGCCAGAGCCACAGCAACACCACATCCAAGCCTCGTCTGCAACCTACACCACAGCTCACAGCAACGCCGGATCCTTAACTCACTGAGCAAGGCCAGGGATTGAGCCCGCAACCTTATGGTTCCTAGTCGGATTCGTTTCTGCTGTGCCATGATGGGAACTCCTGTTTGTTTGTTTTTTTACAGCTGTACCTGTGGCATATGGAAGTTCCTGGACCAGAGGTTGAGTCAGAGCTGCAATTGCAGCCTGCACCACAGCCATAGCAACACCAGATCCAAGCTGCATCTGTGACCCATGCCATAGTTTGTGGCAATGCCGATCCTTAACGAGTGAGGCATCGAACCCTCACAGAAACAACACTGGGTCCTTAACCCGCTAAGCCACAACAGGAACTGCATTTTGTTTTAATCTGTATTAATTCCTGGTTAAAGAGAAGAGCAGTGGCCAGGGATAACCTTTAAGGGCAGGGAGGAGATGTCAGTAGAAAGACAAAGAACAGGAAGCAGGGTGGCAGAAAGACGCATTCCAAGAAGGAGGGGGGTATTGAGAGCTGTAGAGAGGGGCATTCCCGTTGTGACTCAGAGATTAACGAACCGCCCCCCCCCACTAGCATCCATGAGGACCTGGGTTTGATCCCTGGCCTTGCTCAGGATCCGGCATTGCTGTGACCTGTGGTGTTGGTGGCAGATGCAGCTCGGATCCCACGTTGCTGTGGCTCTGGCGTAGGCCGGTGGCTACAGCTCCTATTCGACCCCCAGCCTGGGAACCTCCATATACCACGGGTGCGGCCTTAAAAAGACAAAAAGACACACACACACACACACACACACACACACACACACACGAGTTGTAGAGAAGCATTTCCTGGTGGCTCAGAGGGTTTCTGGCATTGTCACTACTGTGGCTTGGGTAGCTGCTGTGGTGAGGGTTCAATTCCTGGCCCAGGAACTCTCACATGCTATGGGCACGGCAAAAAAAAAAAAAAAAAGAGCGAGAGAGAAAGAGAGTTGCGGGGAGATAGAGAAGGAAAAAAAAGGAGTTACAGAACGTGGTGGTTAGGAGGTTGCTGGTGACCTTAGCGACAGACCCCGCAGGAAGAGTGAAGGGCAGAAAGGAAGAAAGTCTCTTTCCCGTGCCAGCAATGGGGACTTGAGTCCAGTGGGGAAGCAAGCAAGGCAATGATTACAAAGTACAACCTCCGATAAAACAGAAAGGAAGCTGTGATGGGCCATGTTGAGGAAACTACTTGGACGGAGAGGTCAGGAAAGGCCCTTCAAACAAAATGATGTTTAAGCTGAGATTGGAAAGAAGAAAAGAAGCTGCCCCCGTGAAGGGCTGTGGGAAGGGTGAGCTGGCAGAGGACCTGTGCAAAGGCCCTGAGACGAGAAAGAGTTTGGAGCGGCCAAAGAATTGGAAGAAGCTCAGGAAGGGCTGAGAGAGAGAGAGAGAGAGAGAGAGGCGATAAATGAAGCCGGAGGGATGTGGCCTTATAAGGGATGGTGTTTGGATTTGATTCTAAGCGCGATGGAAAATCACTGGAAGGTTTAAGCAGGGGAGTGAGTGATGGGATCCGCTTTATACTTTTTAAAGTTTATTCTGGCTACTGTGTGAAGCCTGTGTCGGGCAGGGGATAAAGGAGAAACAGGTGGGGACACTTACAATGGACCAGGTAAGCAGGGAAGATGGCGCAAGGGGGTGGCAGGGAGGTGAGCAGCAGATGGGCTTGGGAAATGGTCTGGAGGTAGAACCAATAGAATTTGCCAGTGGAGTGGATGTGGGAGGTGAGAGAGGGAGAAGAATGAAAAACAACTTCCGGTTTCCTGTTGGTCAGGTTCACTGCTGTTTACCAAGAAGGAGGAAATCTAAGGAGAATGAGGTCCTGGGCAGGGCTCACGAGTTTAGTTTTAGGGGTAGGAAATTGAAGGTGTCACTCTCGGCCGTCTCAGCATGTCTTGATGAAGGTGGGCTTCCAGTGGCTTGAGGGTTGGAGGCTGGTGGCCGAGTGCCAGGTGGAGGCTGGCAGGGGCACCGTCCCGGGCATGGCTGGGGGACCCTCTTGCAGAACTCAGCGAGAAGAGGTCGAGGGTTTGCAGGGCAGTGGAGGCACTAAGGGGAGGTCAGGGCAGAAATCATTATGGAGTAGTGGAAAGGTCTAGAATCTGAATTAGGAGGAAGGGAGGAGGAGGGTCTGCTGGGGCCCCTGGGAGGGCGACGACCACAGGGATGGAGCAGTTGGGGGGAAGCCAGGAGGGGGTTGCCCTGTGAGCAGGAGGAGGAAGTGAAATAGACCATTGACACTGTCTGGGAGGCCAGGAGGTGTTGAAAGTGGCGCTGACATGGAGCATGAGGTCCCTGAGATGACGCTTGCACCTGCAACGGAGAAGAGGAACCTGGAGACAGATGTCAAGGTCCTGTGTGACCAGTGAAGGTGCCGGAGGGCAGGTAACCCAGGTGAGGAGCGGAGGGAGGCAGAACGGGGGAATGGGAAAGAGCAGGGCGTTCCCAGGATGGTGCAGGGCTGGCCACCAAGGGGGGGGCAAAGGGAAGAAAGCAGATGGCCCATGTGCTCCCCGTGGATGAGAAAAATGAGTGGGTTTTCCAGACCCTTCAGGGTGAGGGCTGCAGAGTTCCAGGGATGTGTTAGGGGAGCCCACGCTCCCTACAAGGCAGAGAATCTGGGAAGGTGGGCTTATGCTGGCAGTAAGTTTCCAGAGGGCACGCCAGCCGCTCTTGGGAGTCTCCTCCCTTCTATTCTCTCACCGGGGCTCCTCACCCCCTCCAGGTGCTCTCTCTTCAAATCCAGCCTTCACAAGAGCTGCTAGGCACTCCTTCTAAAGCACAACTCCATCCTGCCTCACATCCACCTCATAAACCCCACTGCCCTCAAGCTGAGTCCCTGCTCTTTAGCCTGGTACACAAGATCCTTCTGGAAGGATCTCATCTGCTGCCCTCCTTCCCACCTCTCTCATCTTAAATCCCCTCAAAGCAGGACAACATACCTCCAAGGGCACCACGATGCATCAGGCCTCCGGGCCTTTGCACATGCCATTCCCTCTGCCTGGAATGCCTTTTTCATCTCATGTGCCTAGAAAATGCCAAGTCTTTCAAGCAAGCATTTCCTCCTTGGGGAAGCTACTCTGACTCCCTCAAGCCTTCATGAGTGCCCCTTTCTTTGTGCCATCACTCTTCCTCATCTACCTTGAGGAAGAGTGAAGACAGTGTGGTATTCATTTCTCATCCTCCATTCCCAGAGCAATGCTTAGGATGCAGTAGCCCTTAAAACATATGAATGACAGGACACAGTTATAGCTTATGATAAGAGCCAGCATGTACTAAGTACCCTCACACTGCAGTAAACTCCTTAAATGCACTATCTTATCTTATGCCCATAAGAACTGTAGTGGGCAGACAGTGTTACTATACCCATTTTACAGATGAGAACACTGAGGCTCAGGGAGGCGAAGTGACTGGCCCCATTGAACTAGCTGGTGATAGAGATGGGCTTTGAATGCAGACAAGGCTAATTCCAGTGTCTGTGCATTTAACCATCATCCCTCAGTGCCTCCATGAAAGAGAGGATGACAAGAGCTCAGAGAACAATGGGGTCGTGGAGACTAAGGTTTTTGGGGGAGTCTGAAGTCAAGTGACAATACCATAGTCATCTTTTTGAATAACAGTATGATCATAAGCACTGTTGGGGGCCTTCCCAAAAGCCCATCTCCCCTTTTTCAGTGCTGTCAGAGTTCTGCTTTTGTCTGTGAACACCTTTCCCCCCCACCCCCCTACCCCCATAATTCAGGTAAATCCTGACTGGTCTAAGCTAATTTTAGTAGCATCATCCTTTTCATCTGTCGTTGGTTCAGTGGTGGACATGTGATTCAGTTCGCTCCTTTAAAATGTTTTTTAAATCGTGATAAAATATACATAACTCAAATTTTATCCTTTTAACCATTTTAAGGTGTCACTTAACTCTTTAAAAAGAGAAAGCTAGACTTATTGCCGGACTTGATTGAGGATGTAGTGTCTGGAGCTGCTGCAGCCATCTTGTGATAATGAGGACAATGGCCAACATATTGAGGATGGTGGAATGAGAGTCGAGGAAAGAATCTGATATAGTTCCTCGGCTGCTGGATCATTCCCACCTTAGCTCTTCCTGATGCAGGAGATAAGAAATCAATAAAGAAAAGTAGAAAAGAAAGGAAACCACCCTGTTGTTTAAACTATGTTGAGTTGGTCTCCTATTACTTGTAGTTGAAAACATATTGATATTGACCCTGCAGGTGGTAGGATAGTTCTTGCCTGGTACAGGATGACTTAACATATAAGGAACTTCACTAATCTTTGGGAGCTAGAGCCCTGGCCTGAGTCCACTGAACTTTGCCCTTCTAATGAGAATGATGATCTTGGCCTGGGTGAGTAGTGATAGCGACCTGAGACATCATCTGAATAAGCCTGCAGGATCTACAAAAGATACAGTCCTAGCCATCGAGGGGTTCAGTTCACCAGATAGCAGTTAAGTGTGATGCTGCATGCTGGGATCATAAGGCTGAATCAGACACAGCCTTTGCCCCTAAGGGGCTCACACTGCAGTTGAAGGCCAGGGATGAGTAATGTGTAGGTACACACACCGTTGGAGGCTGATGAGCAAGGTGGCCGGGAGAAACTTCACGTAGGCATTTTGAAGGATGATAAGAGAAGGGTCAGAGGGAAAGACATTTCTAGGCAGAATGACCAGCATTTGCAAACTTAGAACAACATGACTCTTTCAGGGAAATTATAAGTCATTTAGCATAATAGGAACCGAGCTGGTCACTTAACAGGTTGTGTATCTATCTCTGAGCAAATTACTTTTTTTTTTTTTGTCTTTTCTGGTGCCACACCTGTGGCATATGGAGGTTCCCAGGCTAGGGGTCTAATCAGAGCTGTAGCTGAGGGCCTACGCCAGAGCCACAGCAACACAGGATCTGAGCCGGGTCTGCAACCTACACCACAGCTCACGACAATGCCAGATCCCTGACCCACCGAGCGAGGCCAGGGATTGAACCCGCACCATTATGGTTCCTAGTCGCATTCGTTAACCACTGAGCCATGATGGGAACTCCTGAGCAAATTACTTGATGTCTCTGAGGCTCAGAATTCTCCTTTGTAAGAAAAATAAAAAGCAAGCAAGCAAAATAGTTGCAAAATTAGGTAACAGAATTTAGATGCAAAGCACAGTGCTTGGCATATATTAGGTGCACAAGAAATGCTCTATATTATTCGTCCGTTCGGGTCACATGGTTCTAATTCTTTATCTTCTCTGACCCAGGTGGCTTTCTTCCCTTCCTCACTCATTCCTGAGCCTAGCAGTGAGGCCCCCCAACTCCCACAGACTTTTCCTCAGGCAGGAAACCCGACCCACTGCCTGGCCTGGGACAGCTTCTAGGGCTGGGTGGTTTGTGTTATTCATTCTCTTCTCTCCCTCTCTCTCTCTCTTTTTTTTTCCCCTAAATGCAACAAAATAAAACCAAACAAAAAGCCCAACGCCTGGCGTGGCTTGTCAGGGAGTTATGCAAGTGTGTAAAAAAATAAAATAAAATAAACATTGAGTTTTCGGCATTTGGAGCTGTTTGATTAGGCACAGAGCAGAGCCAAGGGCCAGTGAGGTGGAGGGAAGGCTCAGGGCAGAGGGGAGAGGGGAGGGGCTTGAGAATGGGGATGGAGGGGGCCCAGGACCAACTGGGAAATGGCTGTTTGCCCCCTGCAAACTTGGCAAGGATCTGACTGAATGAGCCCAGACACTGGTATCTGGGACCCAAGGGTTCCGCTTTCTCTGGCCACCATCTCTGCTCCCTGGCCCTCAGGACACACCAGAGGTCGTTCCATCCATTCCCTCGTCACTGTAAATGACCCTGTGCCCTTGTCTCAATAGTCAGGGCTCCCTCCTCCTCTCCTGAGAAGGAGATTCCACAGCCTGTCTTGATTACTCACCACCCCACCCCACCCCCCATCAGTATAGCTTTTCTGCTCCAACTTAACTCCTGCTAACTATAGTTTTAGCCCATTTCCCTTTACCCAATCTGAAATGATGCCGAAGAACAGCTGTTTGCCACCCTGAGAAGTGAGTCTCCCTCCCTCCCCTTCCTCAGGCTTGACTTCAGCATCATCTGGGTTCCTGCAGATGTCTACAGCCCTTCAAGACACATTCCACCAACATTTGTAGAGTCCCTACCATTGACTGGGCATTGGCATCCTTCATCTCACTGACCCTCAAAACAGATGAGCCCTCTGAAACTCAGAGAGGTTAAGTAACTTAGGTGTGGTCACACAGCTGGTTCGTGATGGAGCAGGGATTGAATCTAGGTTTCATTGCTAAATCTACATCACCCTCTCTCACCAGCTCCCAGTTGGGGAGCCTCACTTGCGTTCCTGGGAGGTTATAGCCTCACATTTCCTCCGAACTGGAAAGATGCTCTGAAGAGTTGACTCTGAGAAGAGGAAGGCGTGGCCGGGACCGTAGGCCCTGTTGAGCCTGTTCCTTGTCACTTTCTAGGTTCCAGATGGGGAGACTGAGGTTTCAAGAGGCAACCCGGTCCTGTTCTAACCCCAAGATGCCTGGAGCTGCAGCCGGTGCTCTGGCTGCGTGGAATCCCCGGGGTTCGGGGCGGCAGAAGGGGACAAGGCAAGGACAGATGGTCTGCGCCAGGATCCAGACCCAGTGTGCCGTCTCCAGCCCTGCTCCAAGTGCAGCACCCCAGCTGAGGGCAAGGACTTGCGGGAGGGGGGCTACGAACTCCCGGGCCTGGCGCTCCAGTCCGTTTTTTGCTGCGGATCCCGGGAAGGGGGGCCGGCTCGGGGGTGGGACTGCAAAGGAGGTGGGGGGGATTCCCTCCCTCGTGCGCGCGGAGGACTAGCCCCTCTACCGGCTGGGAGCTCCGGAGGAGCCAAGCGCAAAGGAGAGCCCCAGCGCGGGCGGAAAGCGGGGAGCGGCCGGCCGGAGCGGGGCACTGCGGAGAGGAGGGCCGGACCGGGCCGCCCCAAAGGACCGATGCGCCGGGTGGGGCGCTGGCCCCGGAGGGCGTGAGCCGCCCGCAGATTGAGCAACTTGGAAACCGGCGGGCGGAGCGCGGGCGCGCTGGGCGCCCAGGACAGTTCCGCGGCGGGCGGGTGAGCTGGCCGCGCCCTCGCCCCTCCCGGGCCTGCCCCCGCCGCGGCTGGCAGCGCGGAGGTGAGTCCCCTCGGAGCTGCCCCGTCTTTCTCCCTAGCGCCCCCTTCCCCTGGGACCTGGGGCGCCGTGGGCTCTCTCCACCGGGCTTGGCCGAGCTGAGTGCGGGGGGCGGGGGGCGGGGGGGACCGCTAGAGGAAGGGGACTTGTGACTGCTCTCGGGTCAGCTAGGGCAGGAGAGGGCACCTCTTGGAACCCCTCCTGCAGATCCCGCGGTCTCCACCCCCGGCGTCCCTCAGGCCGGTGGGCAGCCTCCTCGCCCTGCTGCCTCGTGTTGCCCTCAGCCCCGCAGCCCCCGGGTGATTGGTGATCATCCTCACTCCTAGTTCTGAACTCGGCAGCTCCGCCAGACCTATTCTCCACCAGCCCTGAACCAGAAGCCCTTGATTCCTGGGCGTCTTCGCCTCGGATTCTTCCCGAGTCCCACGGCCCCTAGTCGTCTCCCGCTCCAGCCCCCGCAGCCTGGGCCCGGGTCCGACGTGGCAGGCGTGTGCGGCGGCCCCGGGTGCGCTGCGAGGTGGCCGCGGCTCAGGGACCCGCGGGGTTGGGCGCGGAGGGACGGATGGTCTTGCTTGGTTGGGGAGTGGGGAGGGCCTGTTTGTTCGCACAGGGCTCCCAAGAGGTCCAGGATGGATTCCGGGTGCGCGCGCTTGGGGCAAGGGTTTTCTTGTGAAACGGGCCTCTCGGACTTGGAAAGTTCTCTTGTATTTTGGGGTGCAGTCAGGGGAACTTCAGGTCCGCCTCCTCTCCCCTTGCACCTGTTGGGCCTCTCCCGATAAGTAGGGAGGAAGAGTTTGCGCGCTTGGAGTCACGGTGGAGCGACGAGAAGGAGCCTTTCCCTGCTGCCCTTGGTGTTGCGGGAGGCGGAGGGTGGTCGGCCTCAGCACCTGGCTTGGCTCCGGCAGACACACTAATCCCGACAGGTCGGGCTGGCACGTACTTGGTCCCGCCCCGCCTCGCCCCCAAGCCCGGCAGTACCTCTGCCCCCGCCTGCCAGCCCTCTCCACCCGTAGCTGGTCCCGGGGAGGGCTAATGAGAAATTATCGGGATGGTTTACATTTTTGGGTCTGTATGCGGCCCGGGACGAAGTACCAATTTCTCCAGATAGTGTTGCAGGCAAGAAGGTGAAAGTCATTCCAAACTTGGGGGGCAGGGTGAGTCCTCGCCCTCCGCCCCACCCCTAGCTGTGTCCCCGTCCCCAGTCTGTCCTCCTCATCTCAGACCACCTAGCACGTGAGGCCACTCTCCCTGGCCCCAGGTCGCCCGGCCTCCCACCGGGTCCTCAAGCTGAGTCTGTGCCCTGTGCCCTACACCCTTCATTGACTAGGATTATAATCCCAAGACCCTTAACCTCTCAGCACCAGTAAAGTGGGAATAAGTCTGCTTTCTTCCTAGCATTGTGGTGAGGAGTCACTGAGGCCCCGCAGCATGGCAGGTAGTGCAGGCACCAGTAGATGTGAATCCCTCACCCCCCCCTGGGATGCCTGAGACCTTGACCACTGCCAATAATTCCCACTGCTGGCTCTGCTGGTGCAGAATGATGGACCTCAAAAAAGGATCCGCCTGTGACATGTAGCCCAAGGAGCAAAGGAAATCAGAGGAACCAATAGAAATGAGGCAGGCTACTCAAAAGAAAGTCATTAACTCCTATGCCCTCTCTCAGCAGCCTTGGTCCAAGGTTGTCTGTGTGAGTACCCACTGCGTGTTGGGGTGGGGGGGGTGGGAAGAGGGTAGGGGGCTAGGTGAAGGTGGAGCTGTGATCTTCTGGGGCTTGGTACCACAGGGTTCCTAGCCTGAGACCTGCCCTGCTTTTCAAATCAGAGATCACATAAAATTCATAGTTTTCAACTTCTCTTTTGAAAAAAAATCAGAAGACCTAGCATATTGAGCCAGTATTTCTGCCTAGCAGCAATCGGCTGGAATGGAATAGCAGATGCTCCTTTTAGATGGAGGCATTTGCTCTCCAGTTCACCCCGTCCACACCCAGCATCCCTCTGGTTTGTTGCTTATACCTCTGTTAGATTGAACTCTTAGCTCCTTTTCAGAGTTGATTCTGTATTGAAATGCTTCCCATCCAGTGATAAGTGAGGAAGGCCACTGTCACTTGCTCTAGTGACATTCAGACCTGGCGTCTCCTCTGTATTTCCTCACTGAGATCATGGTTCAGAGGGGATACAGGTGGGTGGGAGTGAGTCCGAAGATCCTCACTGGCAAAGGGCTGGGTGAGCCTGGCAAGGGCCAGACCGCAAGCTAAGGCCTGGGAGGATTGAGGGGGCATTTAGAGGGAGCAGAGGGAAGGAGAGGAAGGGCACTAACATTTGCTGAGCACTAGCCCTGAAGTGCCAGGCAGTGAGCTGGGCAGGCACCGGACATGCACAGATGCACAGACCTGTTCTGTCCCCAAGGACCCCAAGGATGCTGATCCCGCAGCGAGACCAGAGCCTCACAAACTCAGGATGTGACACCAGCTCTGTCCGATGTGGTCTCCTCCAGCGTTTGTCAACTGTAAGGACTCAGGGTACCCTGAGAATGTATCTGCTAGGGGTTCTCAGATTTCAACTTGAGAAATGCCACCATTAAAGGCTAATCCGGTTCCCACCATGGTGCAGTGGGTTCAGAATCTGACTATAGCAGCTCAGCTCACTGTGAAGTTGCGGATTTGATCCCCAGCCCAGCTCTGTGGGTTCAAGGATCTGGCATTGCCCCAGCTGTGGTGTAGGTTGCAGCTGTGGCTCAGATTCAATCCCTGGCCCAGGAATTCCCATATACAGCCATAAAATAAAACATTTAAAGAATAAATAAATAACATTTAAGAAGCCTAAGCCTATCTCTCTAAGTTATCCCTAGGGCCAAGGCAATCAACCATAAAGACAAATGCAAACAGGGAAATTGCATAACCGGACTCAGTGTTAAGAGGAGTGTCCAGATGGTATGAAAACTGTTGCTCTTGCTTTTTAGATGACCATTGGAATGTAGACGCAACACGAAGTCTTGGTCATAGAACACACAACCTTATTGAGTCCTCCTTATGGGCCAGGCACTGTCCTAAGTAGTTTCATGTATTAATCAACTTAAGCTCTAAAAACAACAGCCCTCTTTGTAGATAAAGAAACTGAGGCTCGGACCAGCTAAGCCACTAGCCTTAGGTAACAGCTAATAAGTAGCAGAGGCAACATTCAAAGCCAGGCAGTCTGGCTCTGACATTTATGCCCTTAACCATCATGCTCCACGGCCAGCCTGTGGGATTGTGTTCTTGGGGCTCAAGTGCGATCAGCTCAGCCGGACTTCGGCAGTTTGTGGGTGAGGGAAGTGGGGTGTGGGGGCTGGGGAAGATGAGAAGAGTCTGGCAGGTCACGCAGGGAGTACTGGAGAGGCAGGTAGGGGCTGGCAGCTGACAGGGCATTTGGGGGCGGCTGGGGGCATCGCCGCGAGCTCCGGCCGCAGCACCAGGTGGGACCCATCAGTCTCATGTAAACACTTCTCACAGGCAGCTTAACCACTTGAGTGTGTCTGGCCTTCAAAGCCGGTGGGAGAGGCTGAGGAGGGGGTGTTGAACTCCCTCGTGGGATAATGATTTATCTTCCGTGCAGGTGGGCTCTCCTGGGGCCTCCCTAGAGGCGAAGGGGGAAAGGGTTGGGATGAGGTTGGGAGGGGCGCCTCTACTCTAGCATTTCAGTTTCCTCATCATTAAGCAGAAAACTCAGCCAGCTCTCAGAGCCAGCCTGTGGACCAGGCATATGTATCCCCATTTCACAGATGAGGAAACTGAGGTTCAGAGAGGCTCAGTGACTGGTGCAAAGGAGTCTTACCCAGCGGGTGGGAGGGCAGTGCCGCCCTGGCATCTATGAAGCTTCCTGAAGGCTCACTCTTTCCTCTCACCCCCGTGTGAGTGTGTGTGTGTGCTTCAAGTGTGCGGGGGGGCAATGCGTGTGCGCCTCCATTGTGGGAGTGTGAGATCCTGTGAGTGCGAAGTGGGTTTTCATTCCCTGACTCCCAGTTTGGGCTCCAACTTCCCAGACACATTTCATCGGGGAGGGACCAGCTCCCCCTGCCCCCATCACCCGGGCCAGCGGGTCCAGGCTCTCGCTGGGCTGGGGGATTATCCCCATTCTCTGTGTCTCTGGCCAGGGCGGGTGTTGCTGCCTCTTTTATCCTCTCACAAAGGCCAGGCCCGCCGGGCCTGCTGTGTCAGAGTTTCTGTGGCCGGGGGAAGCCTTACTTCCTTTTCTCCCGCCAAGCCCAGAGGGCCACGCAGGGTCTGCCAGCTTGTCGGGGCCAGTGCTCTAGCTCCAGACCTGTGAAAGGCACAGGGGTGACTCAGCACTGGGGAGAAAAGGCCGAGGGGTCACTCTCAGAAGGCAGAAAGAGCTCCTGTTTAGGAGACGTGCTATTACTGCAGCATGAGGCCTATAGGGTAGACCTAAAGAAGGACTTCCAGCTAGAGCTGGCTAACATTGAGCAGGGTGGAAACCGGGCAGCTGGTTTCCAGGGATCCACACGTTTGATTTGAGTGTCCACCGTATTTTAACTACTTGAGTAGTAGCCAACTCCCATGCCACATTAGGGATTTTTGCAAGATAAGAAAAGGAGCAGATTCCTGCTGCAGGGATGCAGGATGGGTAACTTGCCATGTCCAGCATTCCGAGTTCTCACAGTCTCCTGGGTAGGGGACCACATGGGAGGGCAGGAGGTATAGGTTGGAATGGCCCATGGTACCCCAGAATTAACCCTTCTCTTTCCTCCCGTCCACAACAGGTTGGTTTTTGGAGGTGTCCCTGCTGAAGTGACAGAGTTCTCCCATGTGACACCCCGAGGTGCCTTTGAGGAAAGTTCTCTGGACCTCTTACGGGCTGATGAAGAAGTGGGCTTCCCACACCCTCTTTGTCTCCAGCTGAGATTATGGTGGATTTGGGATACAGGGTGGATTTGGGATACAGCCCAGGCCTGGGCCTCCTGCTGCTGACCCAGCCCCGGAGGCGTTAGCAAGAGCCCTGTGCCGTCCACAAGCGCCCCCCCACCCCGAGACCACCCCTCCTACCAGGGGCCTGGAGCTGGCGAGTGACTATGCGGCTTGGGCTGTGTGTGGTGGCCCTGGTTCTGAGCTGGATGCATCTCGCCGCCGGCAGCCGGGGGATCAAGGGGAAGAGGCAGAGGCGGAGTGAGTACTGAATGGGGCTGGACCACCTTGGGCCTTGGCAGTGGTGGCGGTGAGGGTGTTGTCCGGGGTCTAGGGTCTTCGGTCGTTTCCTTCTGTGATGACCGTTGCAGATTTCCACTTTGTCGCTTCCAGCTTCATAGATTGCTCAGTGGATGATCCTGCTCGTGGATTATCCAGTTTGTGGAGTGATTTATTGTGATCCCCATTCTGTAGATTACTTTGTTTTCCCCTTTGTAGACGCTCTGCTTTCTAGATTAACCCCTCTCTTGTGGGGACCCTGATTGTGGATTCTGCCCTTTGACATAACACCAGCTTTGTGTGGTATCCATGGAGATGCTTCCCCGCCCAGAGCCCCTGGGGTGCTCAGCCCCCCACGGAGAGGAGTTCAGCACTCCTTTCTTTTGGTGGTGTCTGAAGGGCAGCCCTCAACCCCTCGGGGCCAGGAACCCCTGCACAGCCTGGTGGTGGGCAGCTGCCTTCCCTGCCCAGATCGCAGAGCAGAAGCGGTGGAGCGGGAGGACTGTGGGATAGTCCACCGCCACCGTGGTTTTTAACCCCGCCCAGTGGAACGGCGGGCCGCACTAGGGACTGAAGGGGAGGCAGTGGGCGGGAGGCTGGCCCCACCGTCCTTCAAACCAGAGCAGCTTCACTCTTCCCTGCTTTGGGGACGATTCCACTTAAGATGTCTTTGGAAGAAAGGCTGCTCACAGCTTCAAAAATAATAATAATGATAATAATAATAGTAATAAATCCTGGAGTTCCCATCGTGGCTCAGCAGAAGCAAATCTGACTAGCACCCCTGAGGACGTGGGTTTGATCCCTGGCCTCGCTCAGTGGGTTAAGGATCCAGTGTTGCTGTGAGCTGTGGTGTAGGTCGAAGATGTGGCTTAGATCTGGCATTGCTGTGGCTGTGGCCTAGGCTGGCAGCTACAGCTCTGATTGGACCCCTAGCCTGGGAACTTCCATATACTCTGGGTGTGGCCCTAAAAATACAAAAAAAACCCAAACCCCAAAATTAAATCCTATCATTGTATGGTTGGGGAAACTGAGGCTAAGAAAGGGGGAGAGACACAGGCTGAAGAACACGGTATTGGAACCCATGTCTCCAGATGCCTGTGAGTCCAGTCTTGAAAACAGAGCCCATGGAGTTCAAGAGTTACCTGTCCCCAGCATCTTCACCATCCCTCCCAGAATCTCATGCTAGGCGGTCCTGAGAGCAGGTCCCCTCACCTCTGCTTGATGCCTCCAGAGAGGGGGGTTCAGAATCTTCTGTTGTGTTGTGGAAGTAGCTACTGTGTGTGAGGGACTGTGCCAGGCAGCGGGGTGAGGCCCGACCCATGCTTGTCTGTCTCTCAGCATCCTCAGCAAGAGATGTCACGCCCCCAGACAGGCAGCTCCTCTGAAGTCTGGCCCAGCCACCTCTTGCTTCACTCCTGAGGCCCTGCAGGCCGAGGTCTGCCAGGAACGGCTGAAAGGCGGTGCAGTGTTGTTGGGTCCCCATGGGAGGGGCCAAGGCCAGATCCTAGCGGAGGGAGGGAAGCTCAGAGAAAGGGTGAAGCTGAAAATCCCTGCCTCACAAGCAATTAGAGGCAGTTAGGTTTAATCAGCAGCGAGGCCTTGATTTTTCCTCCCGTCTCATCTGTTGCGACCAATATTTTGGGCTCCACGGGCCAGATGCGGTTTAGCAGTTTATAATCAGTCTCCTCTATTTCCGAGATGAGAGAGAGAATGGGAGAGGCCACGCACCCTCGTGTGATATGCACTAGTGGTCTTACTTTCACTGGTGAACCACACACTCGCCTAAACCAGGAGTCAGAAGACCTGGGTTCATCGTTTGTACTTGAAAAAGAAAAAAAAAAAGCCATTAGAATGGGCAGATCCCAGCATCGGCCAATCAAACGCAGCGATTTGGATGTGTCCATTTTTGAGACAGCCACATCCCACGGCCTCAGCAGCACGTAGGCCAGTGTTTATTACCAAGCAGTGTGAGTGACAGGCATTGTTGATGGTGAGATATGAGGATGGGGAGACGTGTGGGAAAGACTCGGGGTGCAGCGAAGGTTCAACGTGGACGGAGGCTCTGAGAGAGATGAGGGTAGATGTTGCCAGGCAATAGTTAAATCATAACCATAAAGCTGCAGGGGGGAGTTCCTGTCATGGCTCACGTGGTAAGGAACCTGACTAGTATCCATGAGGACTCATATTTGCTTCCTGGCAGCTGCAGCTCCATTTTGAGCTCCAGGTCCCATCCTAAGTAGGTTAAGGATCCAGCGTTGCTATGAGCTGTGGTGTAGGTCGCAGACACAGCTTGGATCCTGCCTTGCTGTGGCTGCGGTGTAGGCTGGCAGCTGTAGCTCCAATCCCACCCGCAGCCTGAGAACTTCCGTATGCCGCAGGTTCGGCCCTAAAAAGCAAAAGCGGAAAAAAAAAAAAAAAAAAAAAAGGCTGCAAGTGTAATTGCAGAGGCTTACAGGGAGCATTATATGAGATAATAGATACACTGATTGTGAAACTTTGGGAAAATATCAAGCTCTCTGTAGATGTAGGGAAGCATGTCCTGGTTACATAAACGATCTGTGGACCATTTTGCCACAGGGTTCCAGCGGAGTGAGGGAGGGAAGGAAGGACGGAGGAGAGGAGCCAGTGAGGAGGCTGCTGTGGTCCCCACAACATGCAAGGGCAGGGGGCAGCCTCGGGGGCAAAGTCTGCTTGCTGTGTATAAGAGCCTCAGATCTGTGGACTCTGCCATCTCTCGTGACTGCATACCAGTAGAGCCACCCGGAGCCACCCAGTATAGCTCTGATCCAGAACCACATGCCAGTTTTGAGCCCAGAAATGCCTGATCCTGGATCTGAGTGATGATGTCCCCGTGTGAAGCGGGAGAAGTTCAGCTATGAGTCGTGAAGCCTGGCAGGGCGTTCTCCTCCTGTTCCACATGTTGAGGGCCCCCCTTCCCAGCCCTCTCTCCATGCACCCTCGCTGGCCCTCACCCTGTCCTGAACACCTTCCCCCTGGAATCTCTGCTCCTCTTGGAGCCCTCAGAGCCCTCGCTGTGCCCTGAACTGAGTGCCCCTCCGCTTACTGAGACCCTTCTCCTGCCTGATCCCTGGACCCCCTCCTTCAGTCCTGCACCTCGTGAAGCCTTCATTGAACCCTGATTCTTTCAGAAGCTGGATGCCCCTTTTTCCCCTTCTCACCACCCCATCCTCTATCTGGAGCCTTCATCCCCTCCCCCGCTGACCATCTGTGAGCTCCGCTTCCCTGGCTGAAGCCCCATGCACGCATCCACGGTGAACCCACAGAGCCCAGCCCTGGGTGGCAGAGACAGATCGTGAGGAGCCCACGGGTGAAGGAGGAAGATACAATTTCAGCCTGGTGTAGGGAACGCAGGAGAGAGCCAGGAGGGCTGCGAGGGCCTAGAAGCAGTGACTGCTGCATTGTGATTTTATTCTATTTATTTATTTATTTTTAGGGCCACACCCACAGCATATGGAAGTTCCCACGATAGGGGTTGAATTGGAGCTGAGCAGCCGGCCTACGCCACAGCCACAGCAACTCCAGATCGCAGCTGTATCTCCAACCTACACCACAGCTCACAGCAATGCTGGATCCTTAACCCATTGAGCAGGGCCAGGGATTGAACCCCTGTCCTCATGGATACTAGCCAAGTTTGTTTTGGCTGGGCCACAATGGGAACTTTCTGAATTGTGATTTTAAAGATGAGTAGGGAGGTCAGGGGAGTGGAGGACACTCCAGGCAGAGGGTGGGGTTGGGATGAGGCACAGACCAGACCGAGCAGTAAGTGGGGTGCAGCTGGAGAAAAGGTTTCTGAATGCGGTTCTTGGGAGTGCTGGGGTTTTCACTGGAGCAGCTCTGCTCATTCTGTTTTATACCTGGAGGTCCTTCTCTACTGAGAAGAAGGGTTATGCTGCTAAACCCATCAGGGCAGAGTCACGAAAGCTGCCTGGGGGTGAACGAAAGCAGCCGCGGGCAGAGGTCAGATGTTGGAGTGCCTGGTACCCACCCGGCGCCCACCTGTGGAGTTTGAACTGTGGGTGATGAGGAACCCCTGGGAGGTTTTGTTCAGGAGAGTGGCATGGTCCAGTTCCAGGAGGGCGTGAGGGGAGCAGCTCGAGGTGGGAGGCAAACAGGCCAGTGAGAGGCCATGTGGGCCCAGGTCAGGGAAACCTTCAGTCTTCACTGAGCTCACAGTTGAGTTGAAGTATGCTGGATCTTCCTGGGGGGCATGCGCAGGGCGCCAGGGCACCAGGAGTGGGCTCTTCTCCTGGGAAAAGTGTGGTCTCAGAAGGCCCTTTGTCTACCCCCTGCCTCAGCCCCTTCAGCGAGGCCGCTGTTCCTGTTACGGCCCCAGCCCCATCCACTTAACTCACTGCTCTCTCACTGAACCCAATTCCTCCAAGGTTAGATTCCACCTCAAAGCCAAGGTCAGCCCTCCTCTGGATCATGGAGAGTTCCTCTCTCTCTGCCAAGGACCCTCACCCAATGCCCGCAGCCCCCCAATTCCTATCCAGTCCTGCTCCCCACACTTCATTGAACACTCAGTGAGCTCCGCCCATGTACTCCGCCCTCCCTAAGCCTCTGTCTCACTCACTACATCCTCAGCCCTGCATTCTAGGGGTGCCCTTGGTGGAACCTCACCCCTTACTGGTGTCCCATTCAGAAACAGGACTGGCTCCACCCTCCAAGCTCTTTCCACTTGGCAAAAAAGACATCTTAGTGGGCAATAAGGACACAAAAAGATGTCTACCATGATAGAGTCAAGTACGGGGGGCAGGGAACACAGAAAAATACTCCATCCAGATTTTACAGGGAGGTGCAATCAGGGGAGACTTCCTGGAGGGGGGCAACTTTAGTTCTGAGGCATGAAAGAATTAGGCTAAGGAAGGGGCAGAGAGAGTTCCAGACAGAAGGCTCAACTTGAGCAAAGGCACAGAGGCGTGAAGCAGTGTGACATGTTCAGAGAAACAAATCCGTCTAGGAACCATGAGGTTGCAGGTTCGATCCCTGGCCTTGCTCAGTGGGTTAAGGATCTGGTACTGTGAGCTGTGGTGTAGGTCGCAGATGCGGCTCAAATCCTGCATTGCTGTGGCTGTGGTGTAGGCTAGCAGCTGTATCTCCGATTAGACACCTAGCCTGGGAACCTCCATATGCCTCGGGTGTGGCCCTAAAACAGGGGGAAAAAAGTTCCATACTGAAAAAAAAAAAAAAAGGAGTTCCCGTCGTGGCACAGTGGTTGACGAATCCGACTAGGAACCATGAGGTTGCGGGTTCGGTCCCTGCCCTTGCTCAGTGGGTTAACGATCCGGCGTTGCCGTGAGCTGTGGTGTAGGTTGCAGACGCGGCTCGGATCCCACGTTGCTGTGGCTCTGGCGTAGGCCGGTGGCTACAGCTCTGATTCAACCCCTAGCCTGGGAACCTCCATATGCTGAGGTAGTGGCCCAAGAAATAGCAACAATAACAACAACAACAAAAGACAAAAGACAAAAAAAAAAAAGTTCCATACTTCTTAGAGTTGGTGTTAAAAGATGAAGTGGGAGTTCCCGCTGTGGCTCAACAGTATCCGTGAGGACTTGGGTTTGATCCCTGGCCCCACTCAGTGGTTCAAGGATCCAGCGTTGCCACAAGCTGTGGTGTTGGTCGCAGTTGTGGCTCAGATCTGGTGATGCTGTGGCTGTGGCTGACAGCTACAGCTCTGATTCAACCCCTAGCCACAGGCGCAGCCTTAAAAAGGCAAAAAGGAGGAAAAAAGAAATGAGGTGGGCGGCACAGCCAGGCAGAAGAGCTGGGTCTAAATTCTGCATGGATTGGGAGCTATCGATGGGTTTTAGGCAGGTGTATGACACCATCAGAATTTGGGTTTTTGAAAGATCTTGAGATGAGAAAGTTGGGGACTGGGAGAAGTAAAGCCCAGGCGGAAGAGGCACTGAAGCCATTCTTCAGAGAGGTGTGGGCTGAGCCACCCCGGGGTTTTTGCACAAGGATTCGGGAGGTGAGAAGCAGCAAGGGAACGGAGGAGAGCACAGCCTTGCCTTCCTGGCTCAGAGTAGTGGGCTCCACTGAATGCTTGGGATGGAGGGAGTACACTGGGGATGGGAAGGGCAGAGCTCTGGGAGAAGGGTGGCCAAGAGGTTAGAAAGAGGCTCCATCCACTTTCTGAGCACCCTCCCCCATCACTGAGCCCACGCCGTCTCCTCAACCCAGGCTCCAGCCCTGCAAGGCTGCCTCCTCTGCCCTCCTCCCTCCATCATAGGCACAGAAGCCAGAGGGAGCATTTCAAATTGTGAATCCCGCCATGCCCTTCTGAAGTCCCTTTCCTTGCTGCTAGAATACAGCCCGGTTTTCCATTCCCCGGATGCACTAGGATGTTTGATGCCTCTGAGCCTTCGCATAGGCTGTTCCTCCTGTCTGCACACCCTCTTCACCCAGCCCGCTGGGGAAGGGAGCGCCCTCCGTCCTCTTCCATTCCCTACAATGTGCAGCCAGCCCTCCGTGGGCGTTAGTTGCTATACTTCCACATCCCCAGCTCCTAAAGGTTCTGGACACATACTCGGTATGCAGCGAACGTCTATGGAATGAATGAGCCTCGGTTTCTCCCTTTGAACGATGATGCAACCTCTGCCCATACCCAGCATCTTCTTGGGACACCCCCCTCCCCGGCACATGCAAAGCCGAGCCTCCTCCCCTCTAGCTCTTCACCCCCCTACTTCCCATCTATTTGCTTTGCTAAGCCGAGAACACCCTTCGGCTCCCAAGCCCCTTGATAAACATCCCTGTCCTTAGTGAACCACCCCTGCCCATCCCTGAGCCCCTCTCCTCCTTGCTAAGCACCCATCCCTCTTCCTAAGCCTCCAAACCTCATGGAGCTCAGCTCCCTAGTCCCTTGTCCCTGACTCCCGCCTCAAGCCTCAAACCTGGTCATATGGCCTGTAAGCTCTGAATCTTGACTCGTATCCCGGGGTCTTTGCTCCGTCACTTTACCCTGCCTCTGTCTTGTGACCACAGTCCCTGCTCCCAGCTGCTCTCTCCTCTCTGTCTCTGCGTTCCCTGACCCTCTCTGTCCCTCACCTCCTTTTACCTGCCACCTCCATCCTGTCCACTCACTCTTCAGCCCCCTGTGGTTTGGCCCTCATCCCACCACGTCACCACGTTGCCCTTCTTGAGGTCACCCAGTCACCTCCTGTGCACGAGTGGTAGGTTTGCCCAGTGCTCCTCCCAGCTCCGGTCCCTGCAGATCTCCCCCTCATCCCCTGGGTTTCCACCCCCACCCCCTGTCTTTCTCCAGCCATTGCTTCTCAGCTTCTCTCCAGGCCCCTTCCTCCTCTTGTCTGCTGAACATATTGCCGGGACCTCAGTGTGGTCCTTGTCTCAAGCTGCACAGCTTTCTCCCTGGATGCCTTCCACCCCCAAGGATTTAATCACAACCACGGCTCCCAGGATGGATCGCTGAGTTCTCTTGCCCTCTCCACAGCCAGTTTCTTTTCTTTTCTTTTTTTTTCTTTTTTCTTTTTTTTTTTTTTTTGTCTTTTTAGGGCTGCACCCGAGGCATATGGAAGTTCCCAGGCTAAGGGTCAAATCAGAGCTGTAGCTGCCAGCCTACACCACAGCCATAGCAATGCTGGATCCGAGCCTTGTCTGCGACCTATACCACAGCTCACGGCAATGCCAGATCCTTAACCCACTGAGCAAGGCCAGGGATCGAACCTGTGTCCTCATGGATGCTAGTCAGATTCATTTCCGCTGAGCCATGACTGGAACTCCAAAGCCAGTTTCTTGAATGAGATGGTTCTTCTTCCCCACCTTCCTTTATCCCTCGACCACTGCCCTCCTCTCATCACCCCCACCACGGACGCCAACAACCTGTTTGTGGCCAATTCCTTCGGCACTGGACCTCCCCCTCCTTCCCTGAGTGTACACTTCCCTTGGCTTCCTTGAGGCAACATGCTTTTCAGTGTCCCCAACCTGTCTGGATGTTCCTTCTTCTTTTCTCTTTTTCCTTCTTTTTTACGGCTGCACCTGCAGCATATGAAAGTTCCCAGGCGAGGGGTCAAATCCGAGCTGCAGTTGCTGGCCCACACCATAGCCACAGCAACACCAGATCCAAGCCACATCTGTAACATATGCCGCAGCTTGCAGCAATGCCACATCCTTAATCCACTGAGGATGCCAGAGATCAAATCCATATCGTCATGGATACTAGTTGGGTTCCTAACCCTCTGAGCCACAGTGGGAACTCTTGGGTGCTCCTTCTGGACCGTTCTCTTCCATGTCCAAGGCCTGTTCTCACTACCCTCCCAGCCATCTCATGGACCTCCAGGCCTTTGATAACTTTTTTGTTTTGTTTTTTTTTTTTTTGCTACACCTGCGACATATGGAGGTTCCCAGGCTAGGGGTCCAATCAGAGCTGTAGCCGCCAGCCTAGGCCACAGCCACAGCCATGCAGGATCCGAGCCGCATCTGTGACCTACACCACAGCTCACAGCTATGCTGGATCCTTAACCCACTGAGCAAGGCCAGGGATTGAACCCTCAACCTCATGGTTCCTAGTCAGATTCGTTTCCACTGTGCCATGATGGGAACTCCCCGATGACTATTTCAAATTAAGGACTCCATGTCCCAATCTCCAGCCAAAATATTTCTCTTGAGTTCCAGACCCACAGGTTTGGCCACCTAATAGACACCTTCCTCTGGGCGTCCCACAAGAACCACAAACTCAACACAGCTCATCAATTCCTCCACCCAAATCTGCTCCTCCTCTGTGGGCCCTGTCTTTGTGATGGGCTGACAGCCGCCCCATTACTCATGTGTTTTCCCGGGCCCTCAATCCCCAGCCGGTTCATCACTTGGTCTTGTTGATTCTATCACCTGGAGATCTTACCTATGTCTACTCCTTTTCCATCCTCTTGGTTCAACTCTGTCTCTTTGAACCTGGGAGTCCTCTCCCCGCTTGGTTTACCCTTCCTACAATCCATTCTCTACCTTACCGAGTCATCTTTCTAAAGTGGAATCCTGACCATACCTCCTGCTTTGTTTTCGTTCTTGTTTTTCCTTTTTCAGCTGCCTCAAGGCATATGGAGTTCCTGGGCTGAAGAACAGACGTGAGCCACAGCTGCCGTAATGCCAGATCCTTTAACCGACTGTGTTGGGTGGGGGATCAAACCTGCATCCTGGTGCTGCAGAGATGCCACTGATCCCTTTGCACACAGTGGGAACTCCCATGCCTCCTGTTTTAAGGCCCCCAGGGAGATTTCCCTGGTGGTGCAGTGGGTTAAGGATCTTGCTTTGCCAATGTTGTGGCTCCAGTTGCTGCTGTGGTGTGGGTTTGGTCCCTGGCCAGGGGACTTCAGAATGCTGCAAGTTTAGCCAAAAACAGCAACAGCAAAAAGCCCCCAGGGATTCCTCCTGGCCTTCAGGGTACTGTCCGTGCTCCTTTATACAGGTTCAAGGTCCTTCCTCCTCTGGCCCCTCTCTCCACTCACTTCACGCTCCAGCCGTGCCAAACTAATTTCAGATGCTGCATGGGCCATACCTGCTCTTGCGTGTCATTGATAGCTCTGAAGGCAAAGATCCAGACATTTGTTACTGGTTGAGCTGGAGGTGGGCAGTTAGATTCTAAGAAGCCCTTTTGCAAATCCACCCTTAACAAAGGTGACAAGAGAGAAACAAATGAATAAGGGAATGTAGCTGGAGGCCTGTTACTGGGATGCCTGGATGACTTTGGTTATTGAAACCAAGGCCAAAACCTAGAGAGAGTGTTCATTTCAACAGTGAGTTAAGTGTGGAGTTCCCGTTTTGGCACAGCAGAAGCAAATCCAACTAGGAACCATGAGGACGCGAGTTCGATCCCTGGCCTCACTCAGTGGGTTAAGGATCTGGCGTTGCCGTGAGCTGTGGTGTAGGTCGCAGCACAGCTCAGATTCTGTGTTGCTGTGGCTGTGGTGTAGGCTGGCAGCTGTTGCTCCGACTGAACCCATAGCCTGGGAACCTCCACATGCTGCGGTTGTGGCCATAAAGAGCAAAGCAAAACAAACAAACAAAAAACAATGAATTAAGTAAAAACCTTGAGTGATAGATAATTTAATATCTTTGAAGAGGGAGTGATATCGAAAATTTACAGTGATTTATTAATTCGTAATACAGCTGAATAAAGACCTAAAGTGGAAAACTAATCCCAAAAAATCTCCCTTATAACTTCAACACAACCTCGGGAGTCTTTTTTCTTTTACAATGACCCAACAAACGAGAATGTTATTTAATTTTAAATTCATTGATTAATTAAATGGTCGTATTGATTCTATATCAATAAATTCTCCATTTAAAAAAAATGAGTCTGGGAGTTCCCGTCGTGGCGCAGTGGTTAACGAATCCGACTAGGAACCATGAGGTTGCGGGTTCAATCCCTGCCCTTGCTCAGTGGGTTAACGATCCGGTGTTGCCGTGAGCTGTGGTGTAGGTTGCAGATGCAGCTCGGATCCCGCGTTGCTGTGGCGTTGGCGTAGGCCGGCGGCTACAGCTCTGATTCAACCCCTAGCCTGGGAACCTCCATATGCCGTGGGAGCGGCCCAAAGAAATAGCAAAAAGACAAAAAAAAAAATTTTTAAATTAAAAAAAAATGAGTCTGGGGGAATTCCCTGGTGGCCTAGCGGTTAAGGATCTGGCGTTGTCACTGCTGTGGCAATGGTTTGATCCCTGACCCAGGAACTTCCGCATGCCATGGGTGCAGCCAAATAAATGAAAAAAAGTCAGTCTGGACATGCTTTCAGTTTCCATGTCACCTCTTAATGTCCCACCCTTGGCCTTCATAAACTTTGTACCCTCCTCCTAGAATGCATACTGGCTGTGAAGCTTCGTTCAAGTTATTCGACCTCTCCATTTCTTCATCCATAAAAATAGAGTGTGAGAAGGTACTAGTACCAGAGTTCCCCATTATCCCTCAGTGGGTTAAGTACCCGACTAGTGTCCGACTAGTGTCCGTGAGGATGACCATTAGATTCCCTGGCCTCGCTCAGTGGGTTAACGATCCAGTGTTGCTCTGAGCTGTGGTGTAGGTCACAGACATGGCTCAGATCTAGCGTTGCTGTGGCTATGATGCAGGCCGGCAAGCTACAGCTCCAATTCGCTCCCTAGCCTGGGAATCTTTCCCTTCATATGCCGCAAGTGCGGCCCTAAAAAGACCAAAAAAAAAAAAAAAGTAGTAGTACCTACTTCTTGGGTCATAAGGACTAAAGGAATTAATACTTGTAAAGCACTGAGAGCGGTGCCTTTGGGAATAAGCCTCCGTGATGACGATTTAGTTGTTTTTAATCATCATTGCGTCTGTTATGCCCCACTTCTCCTCTGCTCGCTTTTCTCCTACTCATTCTCCTGTTCCGAAACCAGGGATTGTTTCTGGAGCATGTGCTCCTCCCCACAGCCCTGTGGGATGGGCCTCCTTATCTCCCTTTTCTGGTGGTGGGAAGGGAGAACCACAAGATGCACTAATTTTTTTGTATTTGTTTTGTTTTGTTTTGTTTGCTTCTTAGGGCCACACCCGAGGCATATGGAGGTTGCCAGGCTAGGGATCAAATTAGAGCTACAGCTGCTGGCCTACACCACAGCCACAGCAACACCAGATCCAAGCTACATCTTTGACCTACACCACAGCTCCCAGCAACGCCGGATCCTTAACCCACTGAGTGAGGCCAGGGATCGAACCTGCAGCCTCATGATTCCTAGTCGGATTCGTTTCCGCTGCACAAGGATGGGAACTCCAGGATGCACTGTTTTGCTTAGGGTCACGGGCTGGGCATTTGGCTCCAGGTCCAGCCAACTCTGAAGCCTTAACTCTGACTCTTGTGTTGCTGCCTGATCTCCTGCTGTCTCTGTTCTGATTCCCCGGCTCTGCCTGCAGCCTCTATCTACAGCTCTTCACCGCCTGGTTCCTCTGTCAGTGACTGGCCCCAAACATCCCCTTGTCCACAACCCTGGGAAACACCCCAGGCTCCTCTCACTCCTACTGGTCACCACAGCCATGCTGAGTGTATTCCCCAAGCATCTCTCAAATCGTTTTCTCTCCACCACTACTGAGCAGAACTTGGTTTAAGATTCCCTTACCTTTCTCACCAGCATGATCAGGTCAGCTTCCTCCCAAATGGTCCTCCAGTCTCTGATCTCTCCCCAGGTTGCAGAGGAACCCTTCCAACCAAGAAATCGGATGAGCTCTTGCTCCTGCGTAAAACTTGCCCATGGAGTTCTCTTCATGGCTCAGCAGCAACAAACCCAACCGGTATCCACGAGTATTGGGTTCTATCCCTGGCCTTGCTTGGTGGGTTAAGAATCCAGTGTTGCCACAAGTTCTGGTGTAGGTCACAGATGAGGCTCAGATCCCTTGTGGCTGTGGCTTAGGCCAGCAGCTATAGCTCAGATTCGACCCATAGCCTTCCATATGCCGCAGATACGGCCTTAAAATGACAAAAAATAGAAAGAATAATAAAAAAAATAAAACTTGCCAATGACTCTCTGTTACCTAGTCAGTTCTGAGAAAGGTCCCCCTCAAACCCTGCGAAATATAAGGGCTCTGTGGCCAAAATGTCTATGAAGTACAACTCACTCTGTCCCCCTCAGAGAGAGTCACTCTATGTCATAGGAGCATAAGAAAGACTTCAAAAAAGCCCTGTAGCAAAAAAAATCCTGTTCAGTCAGACTCGATGATTCTCAGTCTTACCTAATGCCTTGGCTTTTTCTCCATACTCTCCTTTAGATATTTAGGAGAGTCACCTTCCAAGGAATACTCTTTGCGAAATTCTGCCTGGTAGGATAAAGTTCAAGTTCATTAGCATGATATGAAAAAAGGCCCTTCAAGATGGGACACCTCGGAGTTCCCATCGTGGCTCAGTGGTTAACGAACCCGACTGGTAACCATGAGGTTTTTGGGTTGGATCCCTGGCCTTGTCAGTGGGTTAAGGAACTAGCGTTGCCGTGAGTTGTGGTGTAGGTCGCAGCCGAGGCTCAGATCTGGTATGGCTGTAGTGTAGGCTAGCAACTACAGCTCCAATTGGACCCCTAGCCTGGGAACCTCCATATGCCACGGGTGCAGCCCTAGAAAAGACAAAAAAAAAGAAAAAAAATAGGACACCTCAGGGAGTTCCCTGGTGCCTCAGTGGGTTAAGGATCCAGCATTGTCACTGCTGTGGCTCCAGTTGCTGCTGTGGCAAGGGTTTGATCCCTGGTCCAGGAACTTCCACATGCCACGGGCACGGTCGGAAACAAATAAACAAAATGATAGGACACTGCATCCCTCACCACTGCCCTCTCCACCTCTCCTGCACCCTTAAACTAGCCAACGTTCCCTTTGGGTCATTTTATACCTCTGTGGTCTTGCTCTTGGAGGGCCTTTATCTCTGCTTCTCAATGGACACATCGCTGCTCATTCTTCAAGAGTTGGTCCAAATAGCACCTCCTCTGGGACTCCTTCCTTCCTCTCTTCTTTCCGGATCCTTTATTGCTTGGCCTCGTGGCTACCAGCATGCACCTGTTTGCAGGTCTGTCTGCACCCCTGAGAGATCAGTTCAGGGTAGCTAGCTGCCTTTGTATCCATGTCCCCAGCACTTACACTGCACATGGTACCTGGGAGGGGCCGGATGAGTGTTGGTTGAACAACTGAGTGAAGAAATGAGATCAAATATCTGAGACTATTATTGCTGGGCCTGGAGACCCCACTGGCTCAAAGGATGGTTCCAACCTCAGCAACTTTGACTTTTTTTTTTTTTTTTTTTTTTTTTTGCCACACCCAAGGCATGTGGAAGTTCCCGGGCCAGGGATCAAATTCTCACTGTAGCAGCAGCCCAAGCCACTGGAATGACAATGCCAGATCCTTAACCTACTGTGCCACAAGAAAACTCCAGCATCTTTGACATCTTGGACCAGATGATTGTGGTAGGGGCTGCCCCATGCATTGTAGGGTGTTTAGCAGCATCCCGGGCCTCTGTCCCCCAGATCTCCCTATCCACCCCCCTCCCCAGTGTGATAATCAAAATGTCTCCAAATTTTGGAGACATGACTCTGCCAAATTTCCCCTGGGGGAACAGACTCATCTCTGGTCGGGACCAGTGTTCTAGACATGGGTTATTCCAGTTGTCTTCTCATCTCTGGGCAGGTGGCCTTTTCTTCATATCTCTCTTGTCCTTAAAACTTTCTCAAGGATACGAAGCCCTCCTTCCATTCCTGAGGCTGAACTTTTCTTCCTTGGGCAGGGGGTGGGGGGGACTTAAATTCCAGGAAGGGTGCAGCTTCGGTGGCTTCTCTGGGGATGGCTAAGCAAGCCTGGAAGATGAGCTTGCATTGTACCCAGAGCTGGGGAGGCACGTAGGATGGATGGCAGCTCTTGCTGTGCTGGTTCCCTTGAAAGCGGATACTGGGGACATTTATAAAGCAGCCTTGCAGAGAGCTGCCAGCCTGGCCTGTGCTTTCTGAGAAGCGCATTCATTGCGTAGGCTGAAATTCCTGTCTACTCACTTCTCATCCTTGGGGGAGCCTGGGAAAGGTGGAGGTCTCTCCTATGGCTGCCTCTCACCCTTGCTCCCCCTTCCAGTCAGCGCCGAGGGGAGCCAGGCCTGTGCCAAAGGCTGTGAGCTCTGTTCGGAGGTCAACGGCTGCCTTAAGTGCTCGCCCAAGCTGTTCATCCTGCTGGAGAGGAATGACATCCGCCAGGTGGGCGTTTGCTTGCCATCCTGCCCTCCTGGATACTTCGATGCCCGCAACCCCGACATGAACAAATGCATCAGTGAGTGTGCACAGGGCTGGGGAAGGGCGCCAGAGGTTCTGGACGTGGTGGGTAGGGGGTGCTTGGAACTGTCGATGGCCTGCAAAGGAGTAGAGGGGAGACTGAGGAGGGGGAGTTCCTGATTCAGATATCTAGCTGCTGGCCAGACATCTCCCCAGACATTCCACCCCCTTTCCAACACTTATCACAGCTGCAGCTCCTCCCTCCACACCTGCACTGACCCATTCTCAGTGTCCCAACCCACCATCCAAGCCACAGACCTGAGAGCCAACCTCTCATTTATGTGCCCACCCCACCCCTGCCATCCATCCAATAACCAAATGGTGCCTACTCCATCACCTTTCTCTCTTTCTCCCTTTTTTTTTGCGGGGGGAGGGGGGGGGGAAGGTTTCTTGCTTTTTAGGGCTGCACTCACGGCACATGGAGGTTCCCAGGCTAGGGATCAAATCAGAGCTGTAGCTGCTGGCCTCCACCACAGCCACAGCAACTCGGGATCCGAGCCACGTCTGTGACCTATACCACAGCTCACAGCAACACCAGATCCTTAACCCACTGAGCAAGGCCAGGAATTGAACCTGCGTCCTCATGGATGCTAGTCAAATTCATTAACCCCTGAGCCATGACAGGAACTCCTCTCTCTCTTATTTGTTTGTTTGTTTATTTATCTATTTATTTATTTTTCGGATGTCTGTGGCATGCAGAAGTTCCTGGGCCAGGAATCAAATCTGTACCACTGCAGCGACAATGCTTAACCACTAGGCCACCAGAGAACTCCCTCCTCCGTCTCCTTTTCATCCTCACTGCCATTTTCTTCCCTTCCTCCTCTTCCTCTTCCTCTTCTTTGCTGCATTTTAGGGCCATACCTGCTGCATATGGAGGTTCCCAGGCTAGGGGTCAAATTCGAGCTGTAGCTGCCAGCCCGCCCCACAGCCACAGCAATGTGGGATCTGAGCCACGTCTGCGACCTACACCACAGCTCATGGCAATGCCAGATTCCCGACCCACTGATCGAGGCCAGGGATTGAACCTGCACCCTCATAGATGCTACTTGGATTTATTTCCGCTGCACCACAATGGGAACTCCGTTACTGCTGTTGGAGCTTATCCAGGCTCCCATCATCTCTTCTGCACCATTGCAATAGCCTGTTCATCTGTCGCCCAACCCTCATCTGGTTCCCTTCAACTCTTCCTCAGCACTGCAGCCAGAAAGATGCTTCTGAGACACATAACCTTTCCAATCATACTTAAAAAAAAAAAAAAAAACCACTACCTGGGAGTTCCCTGGTGGCTCAGCAGGTTAAGGACCAGCATTGTCACTACTATGGCTCGGGTAACTGCTGTGGCACATGTTCAATCCCTGGCTCGGGAATTTTTGTATGTCTTGCTTGCAGCCAAAAAAAAGAAAAAGAAAAAGAAAAAAAAATAATAATTGCTGGCTCCAGTGACCACAGAGAAATTCAAGCCCTGATTGGCCTTCTCTCCTCACCCTTCTCCTCTCCCCCCAAGGTCTTCTCACTCTGCTCTGCTCTCTTATACCAGTCCCAGACCACATGCTCCAATGCACATGCTGTCACACCTGCATACTGTCTCAGTTGTGACATGCTAGGGGACACACAGTGAACATACTCCTATGAACAATGCCAGTGACCCTCCCATTTTGTTCAGTGCCTTGGGGTTTAGAATGCATTTCCAGACTTCCTAGCTGCTGAGCTACCCAACCACCTCTGGAGGAAGACAGACCTCAGTGATGCTTCCCTTTTCGTAGCTGATAACACAAAGGCCGCAGGGGAAATGATTGACCCAAGATCATCAACTTGGGTTCTAATCCCAACTCTGCTGCTTATTCATTGTATGACCTTGGGCAAGTTGCAGCCTCTCAAAACTTCATCTTCAAAATTCAGGTGTGCTTTCTTTTCTTTTCTTTTTCTTTTCTTTTTTGGCTGCCCCACGGCAGATGAAGTTCCCAGGACAGGGATCAGATCCGAGCCTCAGTGGCGACCTACGCCACAGCTGCAGCAACACGGGAACCTTTAACCCCACTGTGCTGGCCCAGAATCAAACCTGCATCCTGGTGCTGCAGAGATGCTGCTGATCCCGTTGTGTCACAGAGGGAACTTGGGCGCACATTTTTACCCTGTAGGATTGTTTTGAGAGGCATATGTAAGCCCTCGGTGTCTGGCAGTTAATAAATGTAGATGCTATTCTTATTTTTGTTCATATATTGCCTGCTACCAAACCCAGGAATCAGAGCCCAGGAGGCAAAGAGGAGGGTGGGGTAAGGGAGGTAGGGAGTTTGTGAGGATGGAGGTAGGATCCTGCCCTCTTGGTCCTCAGGTATTTAGGGTAGGGAGTACCTGGTTGTGCCAGCTCCTGGGGAACTGACAGCCCAGGCTTCGGGAGCAGAGACTGGAAAGAAATCAGCTCAGCCCACAGTCTGGGAGGGGAAAGATTGTGAAAGACCCCCGGGGGCTTCCAGTCTAGGCCAGCAACCTGCCCTCCCCTCATGTCCTCAGAGAAGGGAGAACTGGCAGAAAGGCATCAGGGAGGGACCCAGAGTCCAACCAAGGTGGTTTGTGGAACTTGGCCTTGTAGAGGCAGAGGAATTTGCCCTGGAATTGCTTCCCCTCCTCCAGGCAGATTCTTGCTGCCCAGGGAGAGGAGGAAAACCAGGGTTGGGGGTATTGTCAATGCCCAGCAGTGGGAGAAGAGACCACACAGCCACTCTCAGTGTCATTGTATCCCTCAGTTCAACTCTGATTGGTGTCCTCTGGGTGCCATGAGATGCTGGGACCCTCCTCACTTGCCCCCACCAATCTCCTCTCCTCTGAAACTGGCTCTCTTGCCCCCCGCCCCCAGGCTCCAGGGCCTGGGATTGGGTTGGGGTTGGAGGTTGGCTGAGTGGCAGGCATCACAGCCAGCTGGCAAGAGAGACTGCTTTAGCCCCCTATCCTCCCACACCCTGGTTTTCCATTCTTGCCACCCACCCCCAATACTCCTCTGCCGTAATTCCAGCTCCAGCCTGGGTCCTGACCTGTGTGGATGGGTGTGGATGGGTGGGCTTTGGGCATGGTGGTGGCAGGGAGGGGAGCTGTCCATTTCAATCCTGCCCTGTCCTCAGAATGCAAGATCGAGCACTGCGAGGCCTGCTTCAGCCATAATTTCTGCACCAAGTGTAAGGAGAGCTTGTATCTGCACAAGGGCCGCTGCTATCCCGCCTGTCCCGAGGGCTCTGCGGCTGCCAACGGCACCATGGAGTGCAGCAGCCCGGGTAAGGCGGGGTAAGGCGAGGCGGGTGCCGCACTGAGGGTCCGGGACCGGGAGGGAGGGGCGGGCCACGTGGGTGTGGCCAGGGAGAGTGTGGGCGGGGCCCTATGCAGAGAAAGCTCCCCCAAGACGCCCCGCTAAGGTTTCTCTGCCCTCTGGACCATAGATGCCTCTGGCCTCGGGCTGAGGTCCAGAGCAGGTGGGAGAGGCTCCCCGGGGGTACCCAGGGCCATGAAGGAGAGGGGACCCCCGCCCCACCCTTGCCTCTCTCCATCTTCACCCTCCTCCCGTCAGCACAATGTGAAATGAGCGAGTGGTCTCTGTGGGGGCCGTGCTCCAAGAAGAAGAAGCTCTGTGGCTTCCGGAGGGGCTTGGAGGAGCGAACGCGGAGGGTGCTCCAGGCCCCTGGGGGAGACCACGCCATCTGCTCCGACACCAAGGAGACCCGGAGGTGCACTGTGCGGAGGACGCCCTGCCCCGAGGGTGAGCTGCCACCCCGCCTCCCTGGGGTAGAGGGTCAGCACAACCATGGCAGGACTGACCACCTCTGTTTCCTGCATGTTGCCCACGAGAGGGCCTCAGGCCAGGGACCCATGGGGCGTCCCCAGCTCAGGACCCCACGTTGTGCCGGCCCGTGCCAGGCACCGAGCAGTCCCCGCAGCTGTGTGGTGTGGCAGGAAGCCTCTGTAGCCCTCTCCCTCCAGTTTCCCCATTTCTTCTGAGCCAGCGGATGTTGGCCCTGGAAAGGCCCTCAGAGGTCAGACGGCGGCGTGGAAGAGGGTGCCAGGACCCAGAGAGGTGCAGTGATTTATCCAAGGTCACGCAGCCTGTGGTTGGCAATGGTGCGGCAGTGGTGGGGGATGGAGGAGTAGGGGCCACCCTTCCTGTCCTGAGAGCCGCAGTGATCATCTGGCAGATGTTCTCCATCCATTCAGATCCAAGATCTGAGGAAGACATGAGGGAGAGGAGGGTCCATCAGGGGTGGAAGGTGCAAAAGCTCATGGGACCCTTTCTCAGTACCTGGGTTGCAGGGCCCTCTGTGGTGGCTGCTGGTCCAGTGGCCTAAGGGCCTCCCTCCCACATCCCTGGACTCAGCTTCCTCACCCCACCCGCCCTGGGGCCCTTGGCCTTGCCCAGGGCCTCCCTGTTGTGTCAGGATGCCCTTTGTTGACTCTTCCTGCTATTGGGGTTGCAGGCCAGAAGAGGAGGAAGGGTGGCCAGGGCCGGCGGGAGAACGCCAACAGGAACCCCAGCCGGAAGGAGGGCAAGGAGGCGGGCACCGGTGCTCGGAGACGCAAGGGCCAGCAGCAGCAGCACCAGGGGACAGTGGGGCCGATCACCTCTGCGGGACCCACCTAGGGACACCATTCAGCCTCTGGGCCCATGTAGAAAGAGTCCAGCACTGCTCTGTGTGATGACAGCTTTACCGAACCCGAGCCCTGGGAGCAACATGTACACACACTCTCCGTACATAGAGGGACACGCAGATACAGACACACAGACCCTATGTCCAAAGGTGTTACTGACATACATGCAAAAGTGTGCACGTGTGCGCATGCGCACACACACAGACATATACACACACACACACAATCGAAGCTACGGGAAGACACTTCTATTCCTCGGACATCACTGAGTGAGCGGGGCAGGGAGGCAGAGGGGGCATCTCTGCCCGAAATAAGGCCCAGAGGCACACACTTTGGTTTGTGATGCTCCCAGGCAACGTGTCAGAGAGAACGTTTTCCAGCGTCCAAGCCCAAACTCTGCAGAGTGGAGCTTTCTGCAGGAGCTGCTAGAACCAGCCTGGTGTGGCAGACAGGAGCCAAAGTTCAAGGACTGTTCAGCCTCTCCAGCTGTGTGACTTTATCCTTGGAGAGTATTGTTACACACCCATGATCCACATCAGGGCTTTCCTGACTCTGAAAACTGCTTAAAGGTTTATTTCAAATTAAAAATGACTACCAAATGACAATAGTAGCCACAGGTACCATGTTCCTTGTCAGGGGACAGGGGCTGGTGGGGTACCCATGGGGGTGGGAAGGGACAGGGAAGAATTTCAAGAGACTCCCCCCCACCATGGTCTCCTCTGCAGAGGGGCCACAGCAGGAAGAAAATTCAGGGGATAGTTAGGTGACCAGATTCTCTGCATCTTTGTTACTCAAAGTGTGTGTGGTCCATGGACCAGGATCAACATTACCACTGGGCAGCTTGTTAGAAATGAGCATCCTGGGAGTTTCAGTTGTGGCTCAGCAGGTTAAGAACCTGACTAGTGGAGTTCCCATCGTGGCTCAGTGGTTAATGAATCTGAGGACACAGATTCGATCCCTGGCCTCTCTCAGTGGGTTAAGGATCTGGCGTTGCCATGAGCTGTGGTGTAGGTCGCAGACACAGCTTGGATCCTTCGTTGCTGTGGCTGTGGTGTAGGCAGCAGGTACAGCTCCAATTCAACCCCTAGCCTGGGAACCTCCATATGCCACAGGTGTGGCCCTAAAAAGTAAAAAGAAAAAAACCTGACTAGTATCCATGAAGATGTGAGTTCAATCCCTGGTCTCAATCAGTAGGTTAAGGATCTGGTGTTGCCATGAGCTGCAGTGGAGGTCACAGATGCGGCCCAGATCCGGTGTTGCTGTGGCTGTGGTGCAGGTTCGACCCCTAGCCTGGGAACTTCCATACGCCACGGTGCTGCCCTAAGAAAGAAAGAAGAATCTCAGGTCCCATCCCAGACCTGAGGAACCAGAGTCTTCTTTTTAACAAGGTTGCAGGTGATTGGCCTGCACATTCAAGTCTGAGAAGCACTGTTCTCTTTATCTCTAAGGATGGAGCAAAGAGCTCGGCCAGCTTGCAGCAAGAGGGCTTCTAGTTAACTCTATAGGAGGACTTGCCATCTGGGAGAGGTAGAATCTATGTACTGAAGGGGTCCCGTGGCCCCTTCTAGTGGGAGGGATGCTCAGGCTCTCTGAGATGGTTGGGGACAGCTGGACCTGAAGGCAGAACCATGGATGTACTTACCTCTTGAGAAATTCTGAAGTGTCCACTGGTAGCCATCCATGCACCAGGCTCTGGATGGATATTTGGTTCCCAGAGGGGAAGCAGACAGGGGCCTCCCTCTCATGGAGCTTAGAGGTCGGTTGGGGACAAGCGTGAATCAAGTAATCCTTCAAATAAATGTATAGTTATAAATGAGTGGAGATAAAGGCAGGCAACCTTGGAAACATATACAGAGCTATGAAAATAGATAAAACTAAATACAAATAAAAGGACTCTATCTCAGGGATGCTTTTCAGAGGAGGTGATTTTTTTTTGTCTTTTTTTGCTATTTCTTTGGGCTGCTCCCACGGCATATGGAGGTTCCCAGGCTAGGAGTCGAATCGGAGCTGTAGCTGCCAGCCTACGCCAGAGCCACAGCAACGCAGGATCCGAGCCGTGTCTGCAACCTACACACAGCTTACGGCAACGCTGGATCCTTAACCCACTGAGCAAGGGCAAGGACCGAACCCGCCACCTCATGGTTCCTAGTCGGATTCGTTAACCACTGCGCCACGACGGGACCTCCTTTTTTTTCTATTTTAGGGCTGCACCTGCGGCATATGGAGGCTCCCAGGCTAGGAGTCTAATTGGAGCTACAGCCGCTGGCCTATGCCACCCACAGCCACAGCAACACAGGATCCTTAACCCACTGAGCAAGGCCGGGGATTGAACCCGCATCCTCATGGATCCTAGTTGGGTAAGTTATCTGCTGAGCCATGAAGAGAACTCCCAGGGGAGGTAATATTTAAGCCAAGCTCTGAAGGATGGATAGAAGGGTTAATACAAAGATGAGGAATGGCATTACAGACCAGGGCTATCCAACAGAAATACGATATGAGCCACCTTACAGCAGAAATTGACAGAACAATGTAAATAAACTATAATTTAAAAAATCTGATGGAGTTCCCATCGTGGTGCAACAGAAACAAATCCGATTAGGAACCACGAGGTTGCGGGTTTGATCCCTGGCCTTGCTCAGTGGGTTAAGGATCTGGCGTTGCCATGATTTATGGCGTAGGTCACAGACGCGGCTCCCATCTGGCATTGCTGTGGCTCTGGTGTAGGCTGGCAGCTGCAGCTCTGGTTAGACCCCTAGCCTGGGAACCTCCATATGCCGCAAGTACAGCCCTGAAAAGACAAAAGACATAAAAAAAAAAATCTGAGCCACTTATCTAATTAAAAAATTGGGGGGAGTTCCCACTGTGGCTCAGTGGGTTAAGACTCCAACAAAGTCTGCGAGGATGCAGGTTCTATCCCTGGCTTTGCGAGTAGTTAAAAGTTTTTGGATAACTGAATTGAATGCTTTTTAAACTTTAATTTAATTAATTGAAATTAAATAATCTTCACAATTCTGTTCAAGTGCTCACTAGCCATATGTGGCTAGTGGTTACTGTTCTGGACAGCATAGTCCTATATAAAGGGCACAGCATGTGCAAATGTCCTGTGGCAGAAAGAAGCTTGGTGTTCAGTGAACTGAAAGAAGGCCAATATAGCAGGAAGACCTGGAGAAGAAAGGAGGCGAGATGTTCTCAGAAAGATTGCCTAGAGTTGGGTCCTTTATTCTCAGAGCCAAGGGAGGCTACTGTAGTGTTTTAAGCAATAGGCCATCATGATCAGATTTTCAAAATGCAAGTTTGATCATATTGGTTGTTAGTTAGAAGACAGATTGTCAGGACGCTGTTTAGGAGGCTGCTGCTGTCATCCAGGTGAGACATGTTGGAGGCCAGGACTAGGGTAGTGACAGAGGAAATGGAGAGAAGAGGACAAAGTGAAAGGAATCTGGAGAATAAAGTTGTCAGTGTTTGGTGACAAATTGGACATGGACAGGGGGAGAAGGAGAGAGAGCGATATCAAGGAGAAAGTCCCCATTTCTGACTCAGACATCCAGACAGATGATGGTGCCATGTTCTGAGATGGGGAACCCATGAGGAAGACCACCTCGGAGGAGAAAGAAGAACAAAAGTTTGGATTTGACCACGTTGAGTTTGAGATTCCAGTGAGACCTGCTGGTAATGATGGTGAGTAGACCTTGTGTTGACACAAGTACAGGTCTAGAGCGCACACAGAACATCTGAGCTGAAGTGTCCCCTGGTGTGGAGATCACTGAGGCTGTGGCTTTGGAAGATTCCTGGGTGAAGAGAGGGCTCAGGACCCAGCTCTGCAGCCCTCCAAAGATAAAGATGAGATAACAGAGGATCAATTGGCAAAGGGGTCAGAGAAGGAGCAGGTGAGAGAAAAGCCAGAGGAGCATCATGTCCCAGAAGCCAGCAAGCAGGAGGGGAGATCAAGACCAAACACTCTGAATTCTCATTGTGGCTCAGACCTGACTAGTATCCATGAGGGTGCAGGTTCAATCCCAGGTCCCGCTTAGTGGGTTAAGGATCCGGCATCAGCGTGAGCTATAGTGTAGGTCAAAGGTGTGGCTCAGATCCTGTGTTGCTGTGGCTATGGCATAGGCCAGCCCCTGCAGCTCTGATTCAGCCTCTAGCCTTAGAACTTCCATACGCCCTAAAAAAAGAAAGAAAAAAGGAGTTCCCATCATGGCTGGTGTTTCCATTGTAGCTCAGTGGTTATCAAACCCAACTAGCATCCATGAGGACTTGGGTTTGATCCCTGACCTTGCTCAGTGGGTTAAGGATCTGGCGTTGCCATGAGCTGTGGTGTAGGTTGCAGACACGGCTCGGATCCCATGTTGCTGCGGCCGTGGGTAGGCTGGCAACTGTAGCTCCGATTCAACCCCTAGCCTGGGAATCTCCATATGCCTCGGGTATGGCCCTAAAAGGCAAAAAGACCAAAAAAAAAAAAAAAAAAAGGAGAGAACCAAAAACTGCTAAGAGACAGGTGAAATAGGCCTGGAAATTGGTCTTACAACATGTGTGCCAATCGTAGCTTCGGCAAGAGCTTTTTGGAGAGGCTGAGGGAGGCAGCATTCAGCATGAATTCTTTCAGGATGTTTAGCTGAGAGACAGAAATAAGACAGGGACAAGAAAGAGCTATGGGGTCAAGAGAGACGCTTCTTGAAGGTAGAAAAGACTTGAAAATGCTTTTGTTTTTGTTTGTTTGTTTGTTTTCATGGCTGCACCCCAGCATATGGGCACTCCCAGGCCAGGGATCGAATCCAAGTGGCAGCTGCAACCTTTGTCACAGCTGCAGCAACACCGGATCCCTAACCCACTGGGCCAGATTCGTGCCTCCACAGTGACCCAGGCTGATGCTGTTAGGTTCTTAACCTATGATGCTGCAGTGGGAACTCTAGAAAGACAAAAATATTTAAAACCTGCTGGGAAGGACCCAGTGAAGAGGAAGAGATGGAACAGAGGAGAGAGAAGGGGAAAATCAGTAGTGGGAGTCTCTGGAGGGAGAGACAGCTCCACAGGAGCAAGGAGAGGGTGGTGCCTGTGGGAAGAGACTGGGCAGTTTGGAAGGTGGGACATCTCGGGCCAGGTCTGTGCGCCGGACACTCTGCAGGGGCTCGACCCACCCATACCTCTGAGCCCCTTCCCTGCTTATCAGGAGCCTAGAGTGTCACCAGCTGCCCATGGCTGGCTCTGGCCTCTCCCCAGACTCCTTATCTTACCTTCTCTCTCTACCTTGGCTGTCCTTGCCAGGCCCCGGCGCTATCCATCATCTATCTCTGACTTGGTCTCTCTGCCTCTGCCCCTCCCTGTTTCTCTGACTCTGTCCTTTGTCCTTCTTTCTGTCACCTTGTCTTTCTCTGTTCCTACCTCCTCCGCCTCTGACTAAAGTGGGTGCACAATTGTTTCTGTTTCACTGGGTATCGGTACTCAGTGTCTGCGCGTCTTGGCTGCTCTCACTCTGACTTGTCCCCATCTCTCAAGAACCCCAGGTCCTCCTTGGCTGTGCAAAGTGTGGCCCCAGGTCAGCAACCTCAGCCTCATTTGGGAACTGATTAAAAATGCTCGCAGTTCCCATCATGGCTCAGCAGAAACAAATCTGACTAGTATCCATGAGGACGCAGGTTCAATCCCTGGTCTCGCTTAGTGGGTTAAGGATCCAGTGTTGCCGTGAGCTGTGGTATAGGTTCCAGACGAGGCTTGGATCTGGCACTGCTGTGACTGTGACTGTGGCCAGAGGCTACAGCTCCAATTGGACCCCTAGCCCAGGAACCTCCATGTGCCATGGATGAGGCCCTCAGAAAAGACTGAAAAAAAAAAATGCAGACTCTAGGAATTCACTAGTGGCTCAGCAGGTTAAGGATCCAGAGTTGTCACTGCTGTGATGCGGGTTTGATCTTTGGTCTGGGAACTGCGGAATGCCACAGGATCGGCCAAAAAATAAAATAAAAAGTAAAATAAAAATACAGACTTAAAAAAATTATGTGTACATGTATGTGTAACTTGGTCCCCATGCTGTACAGTGGGAAAAAAAATGCGGACTCTCAGGCCCCTCCCAGATCTAGAAATCTGGATCTGCCTTGTAACAGATCTCCAAGTAATTCACATGCATGTTAAACATTTCAGAAGCACTGCCTTCATCTTTCCTCTAAAACAACATCAAAATAAAACCCCAGAAGTTTCCACTGTGGTGCAGTGGGTTAAGAATCTGACTGCAGCTGTCAGATTAAGAATCCGACCACAGGTTTGATTCCCTGCCCAGCATGTTGGGTTAAAGGATCCAGTGTTGGTGCATCTGCGGCTGGTGTCAAAATCTCTGGCCTGGGAACTTCCATATGCTGCAGGTGTGAAAGTTGTTTAGTGATAATGAACCCAACTAGTATTCATGAGGAAACGGGTTCAATCCCTGGCCTCTCTCAGTGGGTTAAGAATCCGGCATTGCCGTGAGCTGTGGTGTAGTTCACAGACCCGGCTCAGATCTGGTGTTGCTGCGTCTGTGGTGAAGGCCAGCAGTTGCAGCTCCTATTTGACCCCTAGCCTGGGAAGTGCCATATGCCACAGATGCAGCCATAAAAAGAAAAAAACAAAAACAAAAACGATGTATGCCACTGAGTGTGGCCATAAAAACCAACAAACGAATAAACCCAGAAGAATCAGAATGAGCTGAATCCTCCCTTATCTCGTGTATCACCTCGGTGATGCTGAGGTATTTGGCATCTCTGCATCCCTCCTAAAGCCACTCCTGATGCTCTAGGCAGTTAAGGGAGGGAACTTAATAGGGGTTTCGGGGGATTCTGAGCGTCCCCATCTGCAGAATTACCCACAGAAGGAAATTCCCTTGATATTGATACACTGTGCATGCAGATACAATTCCAGTGTGCCCTGGTACCAGCCCCACCTAGATCTACCCCTGCCTGTCCCATGCTGTCCTTTCAAGACCAAAAATGGTTTTTTTGAGCTGGAGATAGAGTGTGGGTTTCAAGATGGGATGTGTGTGTGGGGGGGTTGGTTACCTGCTCACAGCCATAGAAGCAGATCACCTGGAGCCAGAGACCATAAGGATTGATTGGAAGTTATACCTGGAGTTCCTGGGTGGCCTAGTGGTTAAGGACTTGGCGTTGTCACTGCTGTGGCTTGGGTAACTGCTGTGGCTTGGGTTCAATTCCTGGTCAGGGAACCTCACATGCTGCGGGTGAGGCCAAAAAAAAAAGAGAGAGAGAGAGAGAGGGACAAAAAAGTTACATTGAGAGAGACAAAAAAGTTACATTTTGTGATTTTTAGAGTGAGGGTGTGCTGGAGAGAGGAGTATGTAAATATCCCTAACCCTAACACTACTCCTGGGTTTAGGCAACAACAGCACAGTGACCAGTATGTGGCTGTTATCTGGCCACAGTGTCATTTGGAAAATGTTAACTTTTTCCTCAACAGGGTCACAGACGTGCTCAGACTTGACACATTTCTGGTCACCTTACCCAGTGCCAGCCCTGGTATGTTTCAGACCACTTCTCCAGAGAATGCCTTGGTCTTCCATTTCAATATTTCGGATAATGGGATTGTATTTTCTGAGTCTGTTTTTGTAAGGAGCCCGCCCCCCACCCCTCCCCGGTTTGTTTGGTTTGGTGTAAAAGAACTGAGAGAGAATTTAGAAAAAGGGTCAGCTTCCTGGGCCCCGATTCAAATCCCTGACCCAGGGCCCATAATCCAGGTGCTGGCTTTTTTTTTTTTTTTTTTTTTGGCCCCGATGCTTCCAGCTGTGGTTAAGATTTGATTCAAACGTACGACAGGTGGAAACCGTGATGAAAGGTGCTGAGGCAGGAGAAAAACACTCAGAGAGGACAGGTTCCATTTTGAAGGAGTAAATGGATTCATTACAAAGAGCCTGGAATACTGCCTGGCTAGTAAAAGGGAGCCGGAACAAAAGCCTCGTTATAAGGGAGCAGAGAAGATCGGAAGATTAGATGCCTCAGGGGTTGCCGAGACCAAGCATACCAGAGTTGGGTGCACCTGCTTTGGTGTGGCCTACCTCCTGGCTCTCCCGAGGAAAGAGCCGACACGGGGTGAAGAATAAACTGGTTTTGTCTGGAGCCTTGCTTGACTTCAGCATCAAATAGACCCTGGATCAGCAGCCCTGATGCGGACAGTGGGAGAGCCACCAAGCGTGGGCCCCTGCTTTTCTCTCATACCTCTAGCCCACCAGTTTGGGGGTGAGGGGGAGAATGGACCCAGGCCCGTGGCTGTAGGTGGTGGCTTGGGTCCTACCGTAGAGCCTTCCAGGACTTAAGTAGGAAATTGCGAAACAGGGCTACATTTTGAAAGAGAAAGTATGTGAAATATGGTTCCTCCCTCGCCTGTTCGCTCTCCCGGAGCTTGGTGCAGGGTGATGGGTGAGATGGATTCCTGGCTGGATGGACTCGGTCCTGGGTGGGAAAGAGGGCAGAGCCAGGCCCCCGGGAGCCCCTCAGGCCAGACCACAGCAGCTGCCAGCCTTTGATTATTGATTATTGTTATTGGGATGCACTTTTTCCGTCTGTGGAGCATCAGCCTGGCCCGTGGAGAAGGCCGGCTCCTCTCTCTGGCTGAGTTTCATCTCCTGAAAGGGCTGGCTTCGGAGGGCTCCCTCTGCAACCCAATATGTACCATGGGCTGCTGATTAAATATTTGGAACGTCTTCAAGTCGAGCCAGGCCTGTCCATAAAACGGGAGGCCTTTCTGGCAGTTCCAAGGCCCCTGGCACCCAGTCTTGGCACTGGCCCTGCTGTCTTCTTCTAGGAGTTGGGTGGGCCTCCCGCCAGCACGCTTCCCTGGGAAACATCGAAGTGAGTTAAAGTCAACAATGAGTTCATCTCCAAAAGGAATAAGCCGGCAGCCTCCAGGGCAGGGGAACAAGAGGAGGGGGAAACAGGGACTCGGGGGCAGTGGAGGGGGTTCAGTGAAGCTGGAACAGCCAGACCAGATCTAAGCCTGTCAAACAAGCTGGCAGCTCAAGGAACAAAGAAGAGTTCTTTTCCAGGCCAGCCAGCCCTGGATGGCTCACTTGGCAACAGTGGTGACCATGAGGGTGTCACAATCCCAGGGACCATGAGAAGTGTCCTCTCAAGGATTGGGAGCTGGAGCAAGACACTGACTTGGAAAGAGGCTGGGGCTGTTGAGGTGGTGGATTCATGAGCTCTGGCTCCACCAGCCCCAGGATTACCGCCTGGTGGGCACGGGCCGATGGCCATGTGGGCAGTTGATCTCCTCTGTCTCATCTTGGAGGATTCAGAGGGGGAGGACGTAGAGGTCAAAGCCAACTGAAGAGCAAGCTTGTGCCTGCAGAACCTAGCATTTGAATCTAAATGTCTCTATCAGTAGATTCATCTTTGAGGGCTTTACCTTTGGATGATGGCCTCTGGTCTGGGCCAGTGTCTCACATCTGGGACATGAGGAAACCCCATTCTGAAGGGCACTGAACCGCTCTCTACTTGCTTGATGGGATGCACCATGGGGCTGGGGGGGCCAAGGCAATGCAAAGCCCAAAATGACCTGCTGTCTGGGACTGGCCTGAAGCTGGAGCCACCTCTCTTTGGGCACCGAGTGGAATCCTGGCCTCTCCAGGCCACCTTTCAAGGGCTGGGCTCCAAGTGGAAGGAGGGGAGCAGTGCCTTCCTGCTTTGGACAGAAAAGCGGAGTGGTGGCCCATTAGCTGCTTGTGCCAGTTGAGATGCTCGGAAACCCCATCCGTTCAGGCTTCGGATCTGCCCCAGGGGCTGGGAGACTGGCAACCACTGCCTGGAATATATACTTGGCCCTTCTCGCAAGGGCAGGAACCAATGCTGAAGACTGTGTTTGATTTCTCTCGAGCCCTCACATCCATTCTTACAAGGTATTTTATTGTATGAGGTATTTGCTGACCATGCATATTTACAATTCTTTTCTTTCTACCAAACCAACAAAATGTCCGCAGACATTGCATCTCAATTTCTCACAAACACATTCTCTTTGCATTCCCCTTGTTTCCCCTCCTCCTATTTCCCTCTTTTCCTAAAAAATATGCTTCACCCTTTGGGTCTGTTTGATTCCTCTTTATGTTGCCTAACTTTGGGATTTCTTCCCCCCGCCCCCCGCCTGCCTCCGCCAGAGCTTTTCCAGCTGCCTCCCACCACCCTCCTGTATTTTCTTTTTCTTCTAGGGCCACACCCATGGCATATGGAGGTTCCCAGGCAAGGGGTCTAATCAGAGCTATAGCCACCAGCCTATACCACAGCTCACAGCAACGCCGGATCTTTAACCCACTGATCGAGGCCAGGGATCAAACCTGCATCCTCACTGATATTAGTCGGGTTCATTACCGCCAAGCCATGATGGAAACTCCTCTTTGTTTCCTTTTGACGTGCAGCCCTGGGTCTTTCACAGCCATGGCTTGCTCAGTCCATATGTCCTCTGTATTTGTCTTTCATTTTCATGATGTTTGTTGAATGAATTTTTAAAAGCGAATGAATGAAAAGGTCTCTCCTGAATGTATTTATTCTCATATTATTCTTGGAGATTGTAGTTATTGATAAGGCTACTCCTTTTGCCTTCTGGAAGGAAAAGTAAGGCTAATATCAAAGTTCATTTGGGCAGTGAACCAAAAGCAACCTTGACCTTTTTGTCATTTGCCCACCACTGGTTGTGACAATCCAGCTTTCCAGTCACCTCCCTTCACTCCCCTTCCCCATCCCATCTGCTCTTCTACCCAGAACAACTCAGTGGTGCCCAGTTCAAATGAAATTTCAAATTTCAGTGCCTTCGTCCCTGCTGTTCCCTCCCCCTAAAATGCTCTTCCCCACAGTCTCACTCATATCTCATAGCCAGAGTGAATTAGTATTGAAGGCACCCCCCTCACTGGTGGTTGTCTCTCCCTCTGTGTTTCTACGGACTGGATATACACCTTTATCACGCGAAGTGTCTGTCCCCAGCCGAATGTCAGCTCCTGAGAGCAGAGACTGTGGAACTTAAGTCTTGCCTTTCCTAAGTGTTATGAAGCCATGGGTGCAGTGGGAGACATACTTCTAATAACAAAAGCCAAAATTTACATGGCACTTACGCTAGTCTAGCCCTTTACCCTTTAAATGGGTAACTTCATTATGTCCATTTTACAGATGAGAAAACTGAGACACAAAGAGGTAAAGGGAAGTGAGGAGTTTCTGTCGTGGCTCAGTGGTTAACGAATCCGACTAGGAACTGTGAGGTTGCGGGTTCCATCCTTGGCCTCACTCAGCAAGTTAAGGATTCGGCATTGCTGTGAGCTGTGATGTAGGTCACAGAAACGGCTCAGATCTGGCGTGGCTGTGGCTGTGGCGTAGGCCGGTGGCTACAGCGCCGATTAGACCCCTAGCCTGGGAACCTCCATATGCTGTGGGTGCAGCCCTAGAAAAGATAAAAAGACCAAAAAAAAAAAAAAATGAGCTGGAGCACCCAGCTAATAAATAGAGGAGCCAGGACTTGAATTCAGGGAGTTTGGCCATGCAACCACCTGGCTGTATGAAAGCACATTCTGCATGTCTTTTTCCCCACCTGGGTACCACGAAACCCAGTCTGTTAGGTCTCCCTCATTTATCAGGAAGAAGAGAGGAAGCCAGGGCATAGATCACATGTGCTCGCAAATAACAACCATAGGGGGCCTGTCGAGCATCCCAGGCTCTGCCTCTCCATTGCAGACCCTTATCAGTGTCCATTGCTACCAAGCTGCCCAGGACCACCTTACTGCCCCATGGCTGCCAGCCTGTGCGCCAGCCTTGCCCCGAGGTGGGGGCATGCTGCCTGGGGATGCACCCTGGGTGCACACCTTCAAGACCCCAGTGCACCTAAACCTGATTGGGCAAAGCCCAGCATCTCTCTTCTCTACCTGTGTGGTGCTTTGCTCAAGATCACCAAAGCCTGTGTCACAAAGATTCTGGCCAAAGGGGCTCTTTGGATTTCTGCCGAAGCCCCCTTCTCCTTTAGGCTCAGGAAAAAAAAATTATCCCAGGGCGGATAGACACCAACAGGCCAGTGTCGATCTTAGACATTTTCTTTCGTGTGGGCTCCCTCTGCCCCCTCCCCAAGAAATGTAAACCTTTGCAGAGAGCCCCCTGCTGGCCCACCAAAGCATCAGCTATACTCAGAAGTGTAGGGAATCCCATCATTTGAATTCCCAGGGCAGAAAAAACGTTTAACTGTACCTTCATGTTGGGAGAGGCAACTTTCACTCTCAGAGACCAAGGGCCACTATAGTCAGTTACATGCCTGCCAACATACAGAACACACACAGAACCCCAGGACAGGCTTGTGAGCAAGCTTTTTCTGTAAAGGGACAGGTAGTAAATATTTTAGGCCTCCATCTCTGCCACTGCAGTGCAAAAGCAGGAGTAGACCAGTGTTCCTGCGGCTCAGTGGTAAAGAACCCGACTAATATCCATGAGAATTCAGGTTCAATCCCTGGCCTCTCTCAGTGGGTTAAGGATCCAGCATTGCCATGAGCTATGGCATAGGTTGCAGAAGCTGCTTGGATCCCTCATTGCTGTGGCATGTGGTGTAGGCTGGCAGCTGCAGGTTCAATTTGACTGCTAGCCAAGGAACCTCTGTATGCTGCAGGTTTGGCCCTAAAAAAAAAAAAGCAGTCGTAGACCATTTATAAACAAATGGGGTAGCTGTTTCCAGTAAAACTTTATGAGTACAACTATAAATGTAATAAAATTCATCGAGTTAAAAAAATACACAATACACATAAAAATTAAAAATAAAACATAAAAAAAGAAAAAAAGGAGTTCCTTTTGTGGCTCAGCAGAAATGAATCTGACTAGTATCCATGAAGTTGCAGGTTCGATCCCTGACCTCGCTCAGTGGGTTAAGGATCCAGTGTTGCTGTGGCTGTGGGGTAGACCAGTGGCTACAACTCCAATTTGACCCCTAGTCTGGGAATTTCCATATGCCACAGGTGGGGCTCTAAAAAGCAAAAAAAGAAAAAACGCTTTATTTTATGAATTCAGAAATTTGCATTTTTTTTGGCCACACCCATGGCCTGGGGAAGTTCCCAGGCCAGGGATTGAACCTGCACCACAGCAGTGACAACAGCGGATCCCCAACTGCTAGGCTACCAGCAAACTCCTGAAATTTGCAGGAAATTATCAGCCTCACGTGTCACAACGTATTATTCTTTTGATCTTTTTCAACGATTTAGAAGGGTGAAGACCGCCATTCGTGGCTTGAGAACCCTATGAAACAGGCAGTTGGTGGGATTTGGCAGGAGGGTTGTAATTTGCCTAACCCGGCCCTCGGAGAGAAGCCACTTGGTTTATGTCTGGTGCACTCTGGTGAGGGAAGAGGGAACACAACAGACACCTGAGTCCTCAGGTCCTGGGCACAGTGGCCAAGTATCCCATGGATTTGCCCGCCTGTGGCTGGATGCAAACCTTACTGACTGCTCTAAAATCCCTCATATAGACATTTAAAGCATCTAGAAGATTCCTCCATCTTGGTTACACGGTGAGTTGGAAGGATGGCTTTTTCCTGAGAGGAGGGAGTCGGCAGACTTGTCTTTTTCTAATTCAGGCTCTACAAAGATACACAAATCAAGGTTTTGATCACTTTTCCTTTGCTGCTTGAGGAGGTACGTGCCCTAACTTTCTTGCATCCCTCAGCCTGCGTCTCTCCTTTGGAAGTAAGATTTTGCTCCCAGTCTAGACTAGACCAGACAAAGGAGCAAGAGGGGTCCAGGAGGCCAAGGAAAACCTCAGTGTCTGGCAGAGCAGAAGCTGCCCCTAGGGCAAGACTGACCTTCTGACAGACAGAGGTCCCCCTGACACAGTGGTTTCAGCAGTTCACTGCAGATTCTTTAACATGACATGATTCTTCTGGAAACAATCTAAGGGACCTGGTTAACATTTTAAAAAAGTGTTTTCCTAAGGAAAAGGGGGGAGGTGGGCAGGAGAAGAGGGGGGAAGAATTACACAAAGATTTAGTCTAACGGCTTAAAAATCAAAAGGATCATTGGACAGATAGATACCAAGTGTAATAGGAAACACACTGATCCTGCGGAGATGACTTAATATGGGCCCTCCAGCCTCCTTGGAGCTTAACAATTACCTAGGATTTGGAATTATCCTTCAAATTCCCACGTCAGTGTGTGTTCTGGATCCACTTCTCAGGATGCGGCCAACAATCTTGAGTTACCTAAACCAGGCTGAAAATTAGAGGCCATTAATAGTATCTCATAAAATTGCTTCTCAGATTTTCTTAAATGGAATATGCCGAGGACCACAGGGATTCAGTGAGAGGGAGGAGCAAAACGCTGCTAGTTATTTTTCCAAAGCTTAATCTAGGGATCTTTTTGAAGATCCCTACCCGGCAAGGCGATGAAAGCCAAGACCAATATAGACTGTTTTTCCCACTTAGAAGTGGGGACCAGATACATCATCCACGAAGAGATGTTTCTTGGGGTTCCCATGGGTGAGTGTCTCAGCTTTTGATAGATTTTCTTTTCTTTTTTGTCTTTTGAGGGCCACACCCAAGGCTTATGGAAGTTCCTAGGCTAGGGGTTGAACTGAAGCTGTAGCCACTGACCTACGCCACAGCCACAGCAATGCCAGATCCAAGCCAAGTCTGTGACCTATACTGCAGCTCATGGCAACACCGGATCCTTAACCCACTGAATGAGGCCAAGGATCAGAGTTCCTGTCTTGGCACAGTGGAAATGAATCCGACTAGGAACCATGAGGTTGCAGGTTCGATCTCTGGCCTCGATCAGCGGGTTAAGGATCTGGCACTGCCGTGAGCTATGGTGTAGGCCGGCAGCTGTAGCTCCAATTAGACCCCTAGCCTGGGAACCTCCATATGCCGGGGGTGCGGCCCTAAAAAGACAAAAGCCCAGAAAAAAGCAAAACAAAAAAAAACGTAAAAACAAGGCCAAGGATTGAACTCACGTCTTCATGGATACTAGTCTGGTTCATTACCACTGAGCCAAAATGGGAACTCCTTGACAGATTTTCATAGCCATCAGCCCACCAGCTTGCTACAGGCTTGTCTAAAACTTCCCTGGCATCATAGACTGAAAACATGGGCAGTTTGGTCCATGAAGCTCCAACTGAAAGCACCTTACCTCTCTTTTATTCCCTCATTTTTACCTGAACAGGACCTCTCTCTTTTTGTTCTCTGTGAATGTAACAAAACCCCCAAAACATATTCCAGGTGCTTCTCTGTTCTTCCAGGGCCCAGGAGCCTCCGTGTGGGGGCTGTTAACTGTTTCACACTGAGAAGTGGTCATTCCAGGGGCCCAGCTCTTGGCCTCAGCAGGCAGGGGTTGCTTTAGCAGGACTTGAAAGCGGAGAGACACAGGAGGCTGAACAGAGAAGCCACTGCTCTCGGTTCAACTGGGAAGGCTAAACCAATAAGCTGGCACTAATTAAGAGCTAATGGCCTTACAATGGAGCCTTGCCAAAGGATAATGACCCCCGGGCTGCAGCATAAATATCAAGGCATTTGGGGCAGAGCCAAGACATATATTTTCAGAGTGCATGAGATACTGCCGCAGCCTTCCTCACGCTGGCTCTGCTGAGAAAAAAGAGAATTTAGGATAGGTGGAAAAGGAGCTGGGTCTTACTCAGGCTGCCTTCTGGTCAGCCCATCAGGAAGCCTCAGGGGGACTTTGGGGAAAGGTTTTGCTTTTCAGATCTTAGACATTTGTGTCTACAGGAATCATTTGAGAAGTTTCCTTAAAATGAACGTATACACGCTGTTTTATATATAACATGGATAATCAACCAGGACCTATTATGTAGCACAGGGAACTCTACTCAATATTCTGCAATAACTTCTATGGGAAAAGAATCTGAAAGAGAATGGATATATGTCAGGTATTCCAGTTGTGGCTCAGTTACGTAGCCTCTGTGAGGATGAGGGTTCGCTCCCTGGCCTCACTCAGTGGGTTAAGGATCTGGCATTGCCGAAAGCTGCAGAGTAGGTCACAGGTGCAGCTCAGATCCAGTGTGGCTGTGGCTGTGGTGTAAGCTTGCAGTTGTGGCTCCAATTCCACCCCTAATCGGGGAATTTCCATATGCCATAGGTGTGGCTGTAAAAAAGAAGAAAAAAAGAATGGAGAAATGTCTATGCATAACTGAATCACTTTGCTGTTAAACACCTGAAACTAACACAACATTGTAAATCAACTATACTCCAATAAAAGTGTATATATAAAATGTATATTCTCTGGGTCCCACCTCCAGAGGGTCTGATCTCAGTAGGTCTTGGGTGAAGGTCAAGAGTCTGCACTTTTACCAGCTCCCCTACGTGTTTCTGATGCTACTGGCCCTCAGATCTCACTTTGAAAAAAACACCTCTTTAGAAACTGAGGCTACTTGTCCATGAGATCCCAATGCAAACATTTTTATAGAACGAAGAAGGAAACTAGGTCAAGATTCTCTCCATCCTGTGAAAACACCAGTCCATTCTTTCCAATCAGAATGTAGCCCAAAGCTTGGCATTTCAAACCAACTTTCTGTTCCATTCCCATGCCCACAAACCTGTGCTTCCTATGAGCCAGATTCCAGGGAGTGGGGCGCTAAGCCTGGGTTTGGCGGGAAAGAGAGCATCCCAATTGCACGATGTATACCGGGCACGCAAGGCTTTCAAGTACCATAATTCACATGACCACACTGCAGTCTTTCTGGGTAGGTAAATTAACATGTCTGTTTTAAAGCTGAGAAATTATAGGCCTGGAGGTATGTCTTGACTCCTCCGTATGACATGCGTGGTGAGCAGGGCAAGCAAACCAAACCAATAAGTTTAGTTTGACCTTCCTGGATCAGGTTTATTACCAGCTGGTAGAACTGAAGTTGGTTGTTGGGATCAGCAAATACTGCTGTAAAAGGATTGATGGATCAGATTATAAAAATAGATGGAAAGTTCATATGCTAAATGCAAGCTGAGTATGAGAACAGGAGAGAAACAACCCACCATATCATCTGGGAAAATGAAACTCCTTGGCAAGACTTCACAACAGCCTGATTCAAAATTTCATAATGAAATTATGTCTCTGATCAAAGCCTTGAATGAGCTCATGGGCTGATTTTTGCCATTCGTGTTTATTCTGGTTTGAACCTAATTGAGGCATCAGAAACATATTATCCTTGTCTCTTCTCTGGAAGTGGGCTATTGCACCCTTGTTTAGGGGACCAAAGGGACAGTGTGAGGCAGAAGGGGACAACTTTGGATCTTCACAGGGCATGAAGTTGCTTCTGACCAGCTCTCAGAGGCTCCTTCAAACACCGTGTCATGGTCAGGGCCATTTCAGCAAAGTTGTGTTTAAGCTCCTGCTATTGCCCTGGGGGCAATAAAAGTGATTCTCAAGGGAGAGAAGGTATTTCCCGCTCCTGTCTAGGGCATGGCCTGTTTTTTCTCTAGAAAGAATGTTTGGGAGTTTGTTTGTTTCAGACTCACAGACTCAGTCATCCGTCCCACAATTCGAGGACCTCACTTTATATCAAGTTGTTTGTTTTTCTGGGATGAGCTACACCCCAGCACAGGATCCACCTTCTTCCTGCCTAAGTACTCCTTCTCTGGCCTCTCCCGTAGGAGAGGATGGACCACAGTGATGGACCCTTCCTGGCAACTTGAAGTGCCAAAAAAGAGGGAGGTTGAAACAGACACCTAGAGACTTTATTTTAGCTAGTCAAAACAGAAACTGCTAGGTCTTACTGCCCTCATTCCCCTTCAGGAATGCAGAGATATTCCCATCTGCTAGTGACTAAATGTTTGTGTCCTAAAACTTATGTATTGAAACTCTAATCCCTGATGTGATGGTATTGGGAGGATTATTAGGTTTAGATGAGGTCATGAGGATGCAGCCCATGATGGGATTAGTGCCCTTCTAAGGAGAGGAAGAGACCAGTGACCTTCCCCTTTCCCCAGCCTGTGAGGATACAGTGAGAAGATAGATGTCTACAAGCTAGGAAGAGAGTTCTCACTAGGAACCAAACCATGCGGGCACCCTGACCTTTGACTTCCCAGCCCCCAGCATGATAAGAAATCAATGTTTGTGGTTTAAGCCACTCAGTCTATGGTATTTTTTTATAGCAGCCCTAGCTAAGATGTCATCCATTCATTCCTTCATTCAGTGAATATGTATTTAGTCCTTACTATATTTCAAGGTTTTTTTGAAGTCTTGTAAACACAGCAGTGAACAAACTTTTGAGGTCTCTACTCTCAAGAAGCTTGCAATCCAGTTTGGGGGAAGCAGCCGATAAACTTGGAAACAAACTAATTTCAAGTAAGAATAAATGCCATGAAATAAATACAACCGAATACTATAAGCGAATAACTACAGAAGAATGGGAGATGGCTGAGTTAGACCAATTAGACAGGAAAGACTTCTCCCAGAAGAAAGGGTTGCCGGATAAAATACAGGATGCCCAATTAAATTTGAATTTCATATAAATAATAAACATGTTTAGTATAAGTATGTCCCAAATATTGCCTGGGGCATACTTATACTAAAATATATTCCATCGTTTATCTGAAATTCAAATTTAACTGGGGAAAGAATAACAAATTTAATTGGGCAATCCTGTTTTTTTATTTGCTAATACTTGCAACCCTACCAGTAGGTGACATTTGAGCTAAGAACTGAATGATCAGAAGGAACTAGCTATGCAAAGGTTTAGGGAAATGATGATTCAGGCAGAAGGAACAGCCAGTGTAAATGTCAGAATAACCAGAAGGAGGGAGGTACAAATGAGGTCAAGTAAATACGCAGGGACCAGATCATGCAGAATTCTGCAGGAATGGCCAAGAGTTTAAATCTCTCTCTCTTTCTCTCTCTGGAATTTTAAGAAGGGTGACAAGATCTAGTTGGTATTTAGCTGCTGTGTGGTCGGTGACGTTTGGAAGGGCTTAGAGGACAAATTCAGAAGATAATTAAACTCAAGCTTGTGTCATTTACCTGGGAAGAGGCACCTAAGTTTGTGGGTGGACTCCACTAGCAGTTCTAGGCCGCGCGTCCTGGGTAACCAGGCGGTTGCTATGGAATGTAGCTTGGCGGTTGCTAGGGAGAAAGCGAGGCGGGGCTGGACGCGAGGAAACATCTAAGAGGCCGGCGCGGGGGCGGAGCCAGGAGTGCGGCGGCGCGCGTTCGCCGGAAGTCGTTCAGGGGAAGCACGGAGTGCGAGCGGAAGTGACGTCGGCCTGCGCACGCGGTCCGTCGTAGTTGGAGCTGGTGACCTCGGTTCGTTTTGGGAAGTTAAGAGCTCTTTTACCTGACACAGGCCGGACCCAGCACTCCGGTCCCCGTCCCGTCGGCAAGATGGTGAAGCCCAAGTACAAAGGACGGAGTACTATCAACCCTTCTAATGCCAGCACAAATCCCGGTACGGGCAGCGGGGCTCGCGGAGGGTGGGGCTTTGGAGGAAGCTTGGGGGGAGGGACGCCGGGTGGTTTTACATGAACTGAGCTCAAGCAAAGTGGCCTTTGAGGATGAGAAGGAGGATAATTCCTTGTTCGGAGGCCCTGAGGAGGGCTGACTCTGGCACGCCCGTCAAGACTAAATGCCAGGCAATGGGTCTAAAGCCGGGAGAAGTGAAGACTCAGGCCTGGCAGTCTTAGGGCGTCTCCGACTGGGAGGTGCAAGCTCCGAGTTGTCAGGGGACTCTTAAATGTGACTTCTTGTGTTCCTGTGTGTGTCACGTGTTGAAGCCCCTTCCCCAATATAGTTCAGTCTTGTATGAGTACAGCTCTCCAGCTCAAGGAATTACTAAAAGTAAATTAGATGAAGTCAAGACTAAAAGGGATGTAGCCCGACTCAGCTGGCCTTTTGCACTGGCCCACACTTGCCTACCACCTTTGCTTTGACCATTGAAATGAGAAAGGAATTGTAGATTTGGCTCTTGGGGTCGTCCCATCTGGTAAAGTGCATAGAAAACGCTACAGATAAATCAGTATAGTCATTTCAGTAAAGATGTTTTTTAAGATGTGTGTGAGGTTCCACTGCAAGATGAACAAGATAACTTTTGGGGGAGTCCCTTCCATTCGGGTTTGGTTAATAAAATGTATTAAGATATGGCTTAAGGGTTTTTTTTAAATTTTGATTCATGTTGAATGTCTTCCCTAGATTGCTGATAAATTATTCCGCTGGTGTAGACTGGAATTTTACAGTGTTAGACCCAATAAGGCCGTTAGAGACCAAGACATGATAGATGAAGAGACCTAGCCAAAATAGGGCAAGTGGCTTGTCACAGTTGGTACAGTTAGTGAGTAGTAGAGCCACCAGTCCTGTGATTTCAGTCTGTTTTCTACTGCATCACTTCAGGAGTAGACAGGTGACTTAAGAAGCCAGGCCAGTATGCTCATTTGTCCTTTTTCTCTCTGAGGTGTAAGGCAAGAATTACTATCTATTTGCTGTTGATTACACTGAGATCAAACATTGGGAAATGAAAAGGCTGGTACATTAGGAACATATATGTATTAGAATCATAGTCTTCATGATGCTTTGCCTATAGCAGGGGCTCAGTATTTGTTAAACTGAGGCCCAGAGGAAGGCGTCTTAGTAGTTAAGAACACAGGTCGTGGCCAGATGCTTTTGTCCAAATTCTGGCTCTGCCATTCGTGGCTTTGTACGAGATGTCTGCCCACTGTGCCTCAGTTTCTCACCTGCAGAATGGGGATAATGTATCTGTCTTTATAGGATTATTGTATAATGCCTGTAATGTGACTAGTAAAGTGCCATAATTAGTGCTCAGAAATAGTACCTGTTACCGTTATCAAACACAGTCCTGTGGAGGGTTCAAGATTCTGTCCGCTTTGTCATGCATATACCATGTAGCTTCCTGTAATGATTTTGTGGGAGCAGCACATGGAGAAAGTGGGGAGTTTGCCATGAGGGGGCAGCTTGCCTACTTTGAGCGAACTGGTAGGTGTGTTTGAAGCAGTGGCTGTGCTTGGACTTGCTGGTTATCAAAAAGTGTGCGGGTCTGCTGTGTTTGCTAGATCGAGTGCAGGGCGCAGGAGGCCAGAACATGAGGGACCGGGCCACAATCCGCCGCCTGAATATGTATAGGCAGAAGGAGCGCAGGTGAGTGTGGGCACTCTCGTCCCTTCCCCTTTCCTAAATGCTCTTGGCTTATAGCTGACACCTTTTGGCCCTTTCATGTTCCCACCCCCACTTCCTCCAGATAAGAGTAGTGTATTTTCAAATATCATTTTATGTGATACACCTTAAATTTTTGGTTAAAGACCTGAGGAGTGGGTGGTGAAATAGTGCTTGTGTCGAAATGCTCCACAACCCCCTCCCTTCTTCATTCCTCCCAGCCATGGCCTCCACCACTGACCTGTTAAATCTCAGGGTGGACATCTGTCAGATGGAAATCTGGTTTTCTTTTCTTTCTTTTTTTTTTTTTTTTCCTGGGGCCGCACCCAAGGCATATGGAAGTTCCCAGGCTAGGGGTCTAGTCAGAGCTGTAGCTGCCGGCCTTTGCCAGAGCCACAGCAACACCAGATCCGAGCCGCATCTGCAACCTACACCACAGCTCACGGCAACACTGGATCCTTAACCCCTGAGTGAGGCCAGGGATTGAACCCACAACCCCATGGTTTCTAGTTGGATTCATTAATCACTGAGCCACAACGGGAACTCCAGAAATCTAGTTTTCTTTTTTCTTTCTTTTTTTTTTTTTGGTCTTTTTGCCATTTCTTGGGCCGCTTCTGTGGCTAATGGAGGTTCCCAGGCTAGGGGTCCAATCGGAGCTGTAGCTGCTGGCCTACGCCAGAACCACAGCAATTCGGGATCCGAGCCGCGTTTGCGACCTACATCACAGCTCACGGAAACGCCGGCTCGTTAACTCACTGAGTAAGGGCAGGGATCGAACCTGCAACCTCATGGTTCCTAATCAGATTCATTAACCACTGCGCCACGACGGGAACTCCTGGTTTTCTTTGATAAAGCATATGGAACGGTGTCATGAAAGCAGCCAGAAAACTTGTTTTTTAAATCACGACATTGTGGCACTTGGAAACTCATCACAACTCTGAGTTCTGCTGAGGCAGCCTCTGTCACGGGGACTTGCTGAGTGTGGCATTTTGCGAGCTGGTCTTAATTTGTTTGGTAATTGGATTCTTCATCCATTCTAAAAGATGTGTCTAAAACACAAATGTCAGTGAACTTAATCTGCCTTAGTCACCTACTCTGCAGTTTGTTTTAGAATTCTGAGTTCCAACATAAATCACCCTCTGCTTAAAATTCATTTAAACCAGCCTTCAAATAATTATCCCAAAAGACTCAAGTATGTGACTTTTTTTTATAAAGCAAACAGTAAACAGATTTTTAAACATGAGCATTAGTTGTTATTCATCAAGCAAAAATCATTACGTGCTCTGTTGCAAGAGGTTAAATGGCTTTGGGGCAATCTGTTTCAAATGTAGAAGTACTTTTTGTTTACTGAAGTCTGTATTCATGATCACTTAAAACCGAGGGTGGGGCGAGGTCCTTTTGATGGAAGGAGTATTCTGTAAACCCAATTTTCCTGTTGCCTTTCTGTCGTCAACCAAAATCTGTTGCTTCCTCAATTTAGGAACAGCCGTGGTAAAGTGATTAAGCCTCTGCAATATCAATCAACGGTGGCTTCTGGCACAGTGGCGAGAGTGGAGCCAAACATAAAGTGGTTTGGTGAGTATCGTCCTCTGCTACTTTTGCTCAAGAAAATGTGCACTGTATGGAGAAGGGTAGAATGTCCAGATGTCTAAAAAGCAGGTGTTTGGGGAGGGGGAGGGGGCTGTCAAGGACCGCTTGAGAAAGGGATGAGATAAGACGTCCCCACCCTGGGAAAAGTGCAGAGAAAAGTATTGGTGGTGGCTTCCGTAAATGACTTAAGAGTTCATCATTGTTCATTGGGAGTAAACCCTCCTAAGCAGGTGAGCTCACCCTCAGTGACTAGCATTCCCAGACCTTAGAAGGCTGTCTCCTCATTTCCCGTTGCCTGGAGGCATGACCTTTGAGAGGTGCCTTGCAGGTGTGTTTGTGCCTTTAGCTTGAAGAGTAAGTGCCTTGACCTGAAGCTTTGGAACACCTTTTCTTTGGTGGGGTTGTATTCGGACCGAGTGACAATGAAAGGACCTCTCGTTGGTGCTCCCCAGGGGAGAGCAGTCTCGACATAGGCGCAGGGAGGCAGCATTTCTTCCTTTGGAAACTCCTCCTTCATTTCTTCTGGCCTTTCAGCCTTTCGCTCAGCCACTGCCGGGTGTGGGCACGTCAGATGCTCAGGCTCCAGGCTCTGCCTTCTCTTTGACCTCTGTGCTGGGAGGCAGATGGCCGCTACCTTTGAACATCTCTTGGGTCTTTTGTTGGGCTGGATACTCCCCCCAGGAAAGTGCAACACAGAAGAATGTCCCAAGAGAACTCCTTTGAGAAGCGTTTAGCGTAGTGGCTAGCTACTGTGACTGATCCAGACCGCCCGGGTTTGAAGCCTAGTTTTGCCGTATCTGGGACCACGGGTGAGCTCTTAGGTTTGTTCATCACTTTTTTCATTTGTAAAATGAAGATAAAAATAGCACCTATTTCATAGGACTGTTGTGGTAACTAAATGAGTAAATATCCTGTGTAAAGTGCCTAGAATAGTGTCTGGCAAGTAGTGTAACATAATCAGTATGTTTATGCCATCATCACCACCACCGTAGTCCTTGTTGTCTTCACCTTGAGTTTTGCATTTGTGTTGCCAAGTGCTGTTTGGTGAATATGATAGGTCACTCCCAGGGTGTTCTCCGGGTAGTATTATAGTTTTATTTTGTTCCCTGACATGGCTTTATAGGTTAATTTAATAGTCCCTTCAAACCCTCATAACCCAAAAAACAGTAGCCATGACTCTTACTCTGTGCGTCAGGTTTCTCTGAGTATACTAACTGGTCAGCTGTGATTGGCTCCACGTTTCTTTGCCGGATCTGGCAGGAAGTAGGACATTTGTCCAGACCCAGTTCCATTCACTGATGTTTATTTTTTCAGTTTCATCCAGTCAGGAAATTGGACTTGAAAAACTACTGAAATGCTTTGTGTGTCTGGGTTGGTGGATTAGTTCATAGTATATGAGTGCAGGAGAGGCAGTTTTTTGTTTTTTTTGGTTTTTTCCTTCTTTAAGTTTGCAAATGGCTCCATGGAATGGATGTATCAGGTGTTTGGGTGAGTAAGGGCAGTTTAAAGTCTGGCCTTTCGCTGTGTCGTTGGGAAGGTGGATGCAGAGGCAAAAAAAGAGTTATTTATTAAATGGCACCATTCTTTTGTAAAACAGGAAATACACGTGTGATTAAACAGTCATCATTACAAAAATTTCAAGAGGAGATGGACACAGTCTTGAAGGATCCATACAAAGTTGTCATGAAGCAAAGCAAGTTACCCATGTCTCTGCTCCATGATCGAATCCGGCCTCATGTAAGAAGGAGGATGCCCCAGCAAACTCCTGGCAGAGCTCTCTTGACCATATCTGTCCCTTGTTTTTCCTGCTGCAGGACCAATGAGCTTTCTGAAACTTCTCCTTTGTTAAAGGTCTCACCTTTAGTATGAACCTTGTTATGTCAGAGAGGTACAGTAACTTAGTGGACCAAAGTACAGGCTTTGGAGTCAGGGCTGAATTTTAATCTTTGATCTGTCCCTTCTTGTGGCCTTAGTTAGGTTTCTCTGTGGGCTTTCACTTCCCTGACTGGGAAGGTCAAGATGACCCACTTCCTCGGGTGATTGGATGCAGGCGAAACAGCCTTAAGGCTCTTGGCACATAGTGAGCACTTAAGCTGCCACCTTGTTAGAGCTAAATAGATCATGGCAACTACCAGTACTATTTTAAATATTTTTGGTAGGCAGACTTGTTTAAGTGGTAACTCCCTCAAACTTTGGGGAAAGGTGGAATTAGGGGTGGCACAAGGGAGACCAACCCATTGGTGTTGAGTACTTTCCGCTTCCGTTGAGCTCCTCGGAGACTCTTTTCAGCTGAAGGAATGGGTGCCGGTCAGATGGGTTGTTAATGGTTGAAGTGCAATAAGGACTGGCTCTGGCTTGAGTTTCACGTGGGACCCAAAGAAGCAACCTAATGTTTGCCGCACGTTTTTACTTGGCATTGAATAATAATTCCCAGAAATGTACCTCAGCACAGCACAGCACTTCGGTTCCAGCATAAGGAGGGGAAGAAAACATTGACATGCATACATGGATTAAACAGTTCAAAGAAAAGTGTTTACTTACAGAACTAAAACCCAAGGCCTGGTCGTTGCCTCAGGTTTTGTCAATTATGCTTTGTTTTATGACGGCCTAGAAGAATGGCACCTATTAGCAGAGGGACTGTTTTCTTTCAGGGAAACACATGAGTATAATTCATGAACCACAGACAAGTTGCTCATTTCCCTTGTTCTCTTCGTCTCTTCTCCCTAAAGCCATCCTTTTAACAAACTATTGAATCCTGTTTATGAGAAGAACAGAGAAGTTCTATTATGGATGTATTGTTTTGTTGCCCATACCAGTTGTTCAATGCCCCGAGGAGTCAGTGCCTGAATGTCTGATACATAGAATGAAGGGCCCACAGCTGCAGCAGGCAGCCTGTGTTTTGGTGCAGCCAGGTAGTCAAAGTCACGGATGAGTTTTCTGCTTTCGTCTTGAAAACCTTACCTGTTTTAATTTTAGTGTGAGATCTGCTATTCGTTACGAAATCTGATTGAGATTTGCCACGTGGAGTCAAATCAAATATGCTTTTAATTTTAACTTTTGGGAGTTCCCGTCGTGGCGCAGTGGTTAACGAATCCGACTAGGAACCATGAGGTTGCGGGTTCGGTCCCTGCCCTTGCTCAGTGGGTTAATGATCCAGCGTTGCCGTGAGCTGTGGTGTAGGTTGCAGACGCGGCTCGGATCCTGCGTTGCTGTGGCTCTGGCGTAGGCCAGTGGCTACAGCTCCGATTGGACCCCTAGCCTGGGAACCTCCATGTGCCGCGGGAGCGGCCCAAAGAAATAGAAAAAAGACAAAAAAAAATTTTTAACTTTTGCACATTCACCTGTGTGTGCATTGTAATTGCTGGGTTTCTGTAGCAATACTGCAGTCCAGATACTGTAACTTGTTTTGTGTATGTATCTTACTATACGCTGCCTATTATTTACTTACGAAGGTACAGGTTTATTTACACAAATCCATGTATATACTGTGCTTTATAGGTTAAGAGATGTTTTTCCAAAGGATAATTTTGATCGTAATCTTTCTAGTGACATTAGAACCTAGTTCTCATGTAAAGCGTGACTGTTCTGTTTGGGGCGATTCCCTTGTTGGAGAGTTGTGCATAAAACTAAGAAATGGGCTAGAGAATCTGAGAAAATGATAACAGTGTAAGGATCTTCAGGAGTTGGGGTGGGAGGGTCTTTTAAGTTCGGAAGCCACTGAGGTGGTTCAGTCTTCCGTGTTTAGTAGCTGGTGTTTACAGAGGAGCTTGTACTGAGGGGCAGAGGGTGATTTTTTTTTTTTAATTTATTTTGAGGATATTCTCTGCCGACTGTTAACATTCTGTTACGTGGTAGATAGATCCTACTCAAACTTTGACTTTTATCCTGCTTCAAAAATTCCTATGCCCGTAACTCCTTTATAGGCACATCAAGTTCTAGTTAGTATCAGGTTCCTTTTATCACATCTAAACTATTATTTTGGACTTTTGCTAGATGTTTTTCATCTGAAGACTTTCCATGTGCATTTAATAAAAACGTTACCTAAATTAGGGAAAATGTTATCTGAAACTAAAATGCATCTTACAAAACAAGCAATTCCTTTTAGCCATGAAAGAAATTAACTTCCAAGAAAAAGTTGGCATTTACAGTTGGTTAAAAAAAAAAACACAAATTTGAGCATGATTGTCCTTGACAAAATCTGTGAATTTGGCGAATTTTATGCACTTGTTTGAAAGCTTTAAAAAAATGGTCAGAAAAGAGAAGTCAGTTTTCATCGTTGTAGCCTTAATTGCATTTGACTAAAGTTTATGATAAATGAAATAAAGCAGAGTTTTTGGCAAGTCTTACGCAGCTATTCGTATTTGCCTTGACTATTTGTATTACTTTTGTATTTAGCCAAGGAAGCTTACAGAACTTCAGAAGAGGGGAACAAGTGCTTTTGTTATTTAAATAAGCTTTTCTGATTTGAAATCAGGCTATATCCATGTTATAATTTGGGTACGGGTTGAGCTTTGCAAAAATAAAAGCAGAAAGCCTTTCCCAGGTAGGTTTTGAACTTTTTGCTTTTTCTCAGTGCTTTGCTTAGTTTTACCTGTAACTCCCCTTTCTCTTTAGAATTCAAAGGTGCACATTCTTGATACTGAAAGCTTCGAAACTACATTTGGCCCTAAAGCACAGAGGAAGCGACCAAATTTATTTGCAAGTGATATGAAATCACTTATAGAAAATGCAGAAATGTCCACTGAGAGCTACGACCAGGGCAAGGATCGTGATTTGGTAGCAGAAGACACTGGTGTGAGGTACAGTTTTCAAGTTCATGCATGTCTCATCATTTGCTTTTCTGCAACGGTCATTTTCTTTACACTTATTTACCTGCAAGAAATGCAGTGATTTAACTCAGAGATGGAGAGTTAGCATCTTCCCTTAGGCTAGAAAAATTAGTGAAATTGGAATCAAACTGAAAATAATTTAAGGTGGCTTGTATATAGTTACATTGGAAATACAATAAAAAGAAAATAAGTGCTCATAATTCCACTGCCTATGTTAAGCATTGTCAGTATTTTGGTGACTATCAGGATTTCTTTAACTAGGGTGTCTGAACCACTGGGAGGTTCATGGATGGCCTTTAAAGTTTCTGTGACCGAAGATAATAGGGAGAATTTATATACACACATACAAGTGGTGATGTTTTGTTGTTTTTAGGGAGGTGGGGAGGAGGAGTGGAAGGATCCTTAACTTTCATCATAGCCTCATAGGGGTTCACACCCCAGAGAAGGTCAAGAGTCAGTTACAGATATGTATGTTAGCCTAGATGTTTCTCTTACACGCAGTTTTCATCTTTCAATACAATAGCTTAAGACTATATTTTAACTTGCTTTTATCGTAGTATACTTTTCTAAATTATTAAGAATATATTTCCGGCCTGGCACAGTGGGTTAAGGATCTGGCATTGCCTGCTGCAGCTGTGACATAGGTTGCAGCTGCAGCTTGGATTCAGTCCCTGGCCCAGGAACTTCCATGTGCCACGGGTATAACCAAAAAAAAAAAAAAAAGAGAGAGAGAATGTATTTCCATGTCAGTATTTAATTAACAGCAATGTAATGTTTCATGTCAGAGTAGGTTTTGGTTGTGGCCAGTTCCACAGTTGGACATTTTTGCTGTTGATAGTTTTTCCCTCTGGTAAACAATGCAGGGGTAAAACATCAATGTGACTAAATTCTTTCTCATTCTTAATTATTCTCTAGGGACAGTCTTAGGGGAATGACGACATCCAGGAGTAGGCAGGCTTTGGTAGGCGGCTGTCCCGTTACCCTCCAGAGAGACTTTACCAGTTTAGGTCTCCGGGTCCCCTCACGTGTCTCTGAGGTGCCCCGGCAGAGCAGTGCTGTCGCCAGCCCATTGCTAGCCTCGAGCCTCCTAGAGGTCAAGTTAAGCTGCCTAAGGCTGAGCAAAAAGAGGCAATGAATTCATTTGTTCTTGGAGCTATTTGGACTTCATATGCTTCTGCTGAGTTGAATTTTTTCCACCTCCAAAAAGGTGCAGTTGGTCACGGGGGAGAAACAAAAGTATTTTGTTTCAAGGACACCTAGTCTGTGTCTTTGAGGCTAGTAAATAAACAGATGCTCAGCCTTATCAGGAAAGTTTTGCTTTATGTGGGAGCTGTGAAGTGTACATTATGCTTCAGGTACTGCTAATTCCTTTGTATTATTCCTTCAAAAAAAATGTTTTTAGGGAGTTCCCGTTGTGGCGCAGTGGTTAACGAATCCGACTAGAAACCATGAGGTTGCGGGTTCAATCCCTGCCCTTGCTCAGTGGGTTAACCATCTGGCGTTGCCGTGAACTGTGGTGTAGGTCGCAGACGCGGCTCAGATCCTGCCTTGCTGTGGCTCTGGCGTAGGCCGGCGGCTACAGCTCCGATTGGACCCCTAGCCTGGGAACATCCCATATGCCGTGGGAGCGGCCCAAGAAATGGCAAAAAGACAAAAAAAAAAAAAAGTTTTTAGCTGTGCCCTTGGCGTGCAGACGTTCCCAGGCCAGGGATCGAATCCATGTCGTGCAGTAACAACACCAGATCCTTAACCCACTGCGCCACAAGAAAACTTTTTTTTTTTTTGCTTTTTTTTCCTTAAATTTTTTGTGGTAAAACATACGTAACAAAAGTTATCATTTTAATCATTTTTAAGCATACGATTTAGTAGCATTAAGTACATTCAAATGGGTATACAACCATCACCACCATCTACCTCTAGTTTTTTCACCTCATCCCAAACTGATACTCCGAGCCCATCCAGCACTAACTCCCCATCTCCCTTTCCCCCAGCCTTTGGCAACCACCATTCTACTTACTGTCTCTGTTAGGAGTTTGACCACTCTTTTGACTAGTGCTTCTTGTAAGTGCACTTATATGGTATTTGTCCTTTTGTGTCTGGCCTATTTCATTAGCATAATGTCTTCAAGATCATCCAGGTTGTATCATGTATCAGTACTTTATTTATTTTTATTCCTAAACAATATTCCATTTATGTATACACCACATTTTTAGTCCATTTATCTGTTGAAGGGGATTTTATTATAGTCACTGAAAAAAATTCTTTTTTAATTTATTTTATTGAAGTATATTTGATTTATAGTGTTGTGTTAATTTCTGCTGTACAGCAAAAGTGATTCAGCAACACATACTGAGACATTCTTTTTCATATTCTTTTCCATTATAGTTTATCACAGGATATTGAATATAGTTCCCTGTGCTCTGTAATATAGGACATTGTTGTTTATCCATTGTATATAAAATAATTTACATCTGCTCATCCCAGACTCATAGTCCATTCCTCCCCATCCCTTCTCCCCTTTGGTAACCAGAAGTCTGTTCTTTATGGACATAGTCACTTTGTAAATTAAGTTTGGAGAGTTCCAGCTGTGGCACAGTGGGTTAAGAATCTGGCATTGCCACAGCTGTGTTGTAGGTCATAGCTGTGGCGTGGATTTGATCCCTCGCCTGGGAACTTCCATATGCCACAGGCGTGGCCAAAAAATAAATAAATTGTTTCATTTTGATCCATCTACAGCTAGTTTTGATAGCCTTTTCCTTTTCCCTCGGTACATGGTTGACTTGTCCCTGAAAACATCCTTTTAATCTTTATAATGCTTCAGTTGCTCACTTTGAATCCTTTCTTACTTAGAAATGAAGCCCAAGAAGAGATATATAAAAAGGGACAGTCCAAAAGAATATGGGGTGAACTCTACAAGGTAAGACTTTAAATTCTCTCTCATTGAGTTTCTTTGACTTCCGTGATCATCTGTGGGAGAACAGACGTGGATATATTGAAGCTCTGTCAGACAGAGCACACACTCCTCTGCCCTTTCCCCGCGGAGAAGACAGGGTTGATGTGGCCGTCCACATTGTACCGTTGTTCTAGATAGCTGGGATTTTTTATTACTCAGTATAAACAACGACATAAAGATTCATATACTCTCTGTCAGTACTTCTTTGGTTTACCTGCTAAAATGATGTTCCTGTTTAGATTTCTCATACCTGGTTAGAGCTGCATGGGAATTTGGCAGTGACTTCGTCCAGCCCTCTCTGTTACAGATGAGAATGCACATTTTGAAAGCTCATATCAGTGGGTAGTAGAAGAGACTTTGGGACTCCTGAGTCCTGGTCCAGTGCTTTTCATCTGGCTGAGTTTTGCGTTTGCCCGCAAGTAATATGCTTGTTAACAAAGACTTTCAGGTGTAGTCATATAGTTAAACAATGACGTAATAGGAAACTAGTACCATGAAAGCAAAATAACTTTTTTGGGTTTTTTGGTAAAATACGCCAAACCTATAATCTAGAAATTTAGAAGTCTAATCTAAGAAGTGAGTGGTTCTAGTCAGTAATGCATAGCAGTCACGAAATAAGACTGGTTTCTTCCAAGTTAGCTCTCTTTGAAATGTGACAGGTTTCAGATACCGACAGGCTGAAAATGCCTTTTGGAATACCAGTCACTGGGCTTTGAGATCGGCTGCGACCTGCTCTCTTCCCGAGACTGTTTGGAGGTTATCTCTGTTGTTACTTTATTTTCCCGAGTTCCCTTCAATGTCTTCTCTCTTGCATTTTGCGCTTATACTCTATCAAGTCACTTTTGGCTCTTTGAATTTGCAGGTGATAGACTCATCAGATGTTGTAGTTCAAGTTCTTGATGCTCGAGATCCAATGGGCACCCGTTCCCCTCACATTGAGACTTACTTGAAAAAGGAAAAACCCTGGAAACACCTCATTTTTGTTCTTAACAAATGTGACCTCGTTCCAACCTGGGCAACAGTAAGTACATCTGCTAATCCAAAACAGACGGCCAGGGCCACGCAGCGCATGCAGGCTCCAAGGGATCCATATGTAAGTCAGCCTCGTGGTAACTAGGGTTTTGGCCAGCAGTTAAAGCGTCGCACATATTGAGGGGGTAGTCATCGAAGTGTCCTCATTGAAAACAAAATGAAGATGGGCTTCAGTGACGGCGGGCAGTCACCTTTGATCCTCTGATGGTTGGCAGTGGGACAGCCGTACCCACAGGACGGATGACGTGCACCTCTTCAGAAGGGGTGACTGCACGGCCCTGGCCTGTTTTGCATTATGTTACATTCATTGCATTTAGTAGCGATGAAGGCATTTTTGGAATATTGTTTTGTGTTTATAAGACAAAAGACAAAGCATTAACTGTCATACTTGAAAAAAAAAATTTTTCCTTAGACAGCTGTGTATTTGAAGTACTGTCCTGTCGTTCAAGCTCTCCCTCCTCCTGTGTTGCACATAAACAAGCTGACCCCTTTCTTTTCTTTCCCCCTTCAGAAGCGATGGGTGGCTGTCCTCTCCCAGGATCACCCGACACTTGCTTTCCATGCGAGTCTTACGAACCCCTTTGGTAAAGGAGCATTTATTCAGCTTCTGCGGCAGTTTGGAAAGGTATCGAGAGCTGTCCTGCCCTCCCTGGAGCTGGGGAGCTGTGGGTTTGGGTGAGAATTTTACTTGCCCTGGTGTGTTAGAAGGGTGTCTTCTGGTAGCGAGGATGGTGCGCTCTGGAGATGTTCACACTGAGAGAGAGGACAGGGGCTTCTGAAACACTTGCTAGCTCAGCCGGCACCCCGCCCGCCCTTTCTGCCCTTTCCCTGCCACCCGAAGGTCCACCCTCTGCTGGGCTATGAGCCCCTCCGCACTCTGGTGTCCCCACTCTGGGCTCTAGGGACGTGCATTTCTCTCTGCCTGGAAGGTGCCCTCCCAGACTCCAGCCCCAGATCCCTGGTCAGAGTCAGTTCCTCACTGGGGCCCTCAAGGCAGACGTTCTCAAAGCTTCATTTTCTGTACCAGAATCTCTGTGTTCGTGTGTTTAACTAATCCTACCTGGCTTCTGACAAAACACACGTGTCCCCTGTCCTACCCCTCCGTGCTTCCAGAAGAAACTCTTCAACTTAAGGCTGTTACTGCTGGTATTTTCTCCCATAGTTTTTATACATGCTGATGATTTTCTTCGTTTCTCTTGCCCCAATTTTAGGTATTTATTAAGTTCCTACTATGGAAAATAAAGCTTAGGTTTCTTAACCCACCCTCCCTCCTCTCCCTGTCCTTGTACAACATTTGGCTAAACTATTATTCATTCAGTGTTTACGTTATTATGACTAAAATGTCAGTCCCTGCTGATCCACAGTGCTGTGATTATAATTCCTTCCTAATAGAACCTTCTGTTTTGTCTGGTGTTCATTAGTTCTGTTTTATTTGTCACTGACATATACCAAATCCCCTGGTGGTGCGGGAACTTGCAGAATGTCCAGCACCTCCCTTGCGGACGTGACTGGCTGCTCCCCAGGCCACTGCAGGGTCTTCGTCCCAGGATTTCCTTCACCGGCATCTCAGCATTCTCATGGCTATTCCCTCTCTTGGCTCCCTTATTCACTGGATCCCTTTTCTTTCTTGATTTACTCCTTCCTTTTGCCAGAAGGTGTTTTCCAAAAGCTTCCTGAGAAGAGTGGTTAGAAGGAACTTTTTTTGAGACCTTGCATTCTGGAAATAACCGCCTTTCTACCCTCACACCACTTCTCAGAATGTGGAAGGCACATTGGATTGTCTTCTGGCTTCTGAGGTTGTTATTGAGAAACATGAAGACATTCGGACTCTTAATCCTTTGTGGCTGGGATCTTTTTTGAAAAATTCCTGTTTTATAATTTCCTAGTGATGTGCCTTAGATGGTTTTATTATTGTTCAGTGAGCTAGGCACAGATGAGACTTTCAGTCTGATATTTGTCCTGTTTTATTTCTTGGAAATGCACATCCACCCCGTCCCCACCCCACCCCCCATCGTCTCTGTTCTCATTCAGGAATTTATTTATTTTTCTCCTGGTTTTTTTTTTGTTTTTTTTTTAGGGCCGCACCTGCAGCATATGGAGGTTCCCAGGCTAGGGGTCGAATCAGAGCTGTAGCCACTCGTCTCTACCACAGCCACAGCAATGCCAGATCCAAGCCCCGACTGCAGCCTACACCACAGCACACAAAAACATCAGATCTTTAACTCGCTGAGCGAAGCCAAGGATCCAACCCGTGTCCTCATGGATGCTAGTCAGATTCATTTCTGCTAAGCCACAATGGGAACTCCCCCCCCCCCCGCCCCCCCGTTTTAATTCTTGAATTTTCCAGGAGTTCTCTGGTAGCTCAGCAGGTTAAGGATCTGTCAGGCACTGTCACAGCTGTGGCACAGGTTTGATTCCTGGCCGAGGAACTTCCATACGCTGCAAATGTGGCCAAAAAAAAAAAAAGAAGACTGGATTTTTTGGGGGGAACGGGGGCCTCTGCACGTGGAGGTTCCTGAGCCAGGAGTCGAACTCTTGCCATAGCAGTGACCACACCAGATCCTTAATCACTAGGCCACCAGGGAACTCCGTTTTCTTGAATTTTCTTGGTTTACTCCTTTGTTCAGTACATTTATGACATTTTCCCCTATTTTCTGATCAGTTTCCTTGGCTTGGTCTTTTCATTTATTTAGCTGTTCTGTCGCAAAGTTTATTTTGCCTCTTATTTTTGATTTTTAATTTCTTTTTTTTTTTTTTTTTGGTTTTTAGGGCCAGACCCGCAGCATATGGAGGCTCCCAGGCCAGGGGTTGAATTGGAGCTGTAGCTGCCGGCCTACACCACAGCCACAACAATGCAGGATCCAAGCTGCATCTGCCACCTCCACCACAGCCCATGGCAACAACGGATCTCTTACCTACTGAGCGAGGCCTGGGATCAAACCTGAGTCCTCATGGTTACTAGTCTGGTTTGTTTTCACTGAGCCGTGATGGGGACTCCTTTGATTTTTAATTTCTAAGAGCTCTTGTTTAACTCTGCCTGCCCCCTCTCACAGCCTGTTCTTGTTTCATCAATACACTTAGCTTCTCTGTCTCTGAGAACGACGACGATGATAGTGATGTTTGGACATTTTCCTCTACGTTTTCCTACGTTGACTGTTTCCTCCAAGTTTCTATGTTTTTCTCTCTTTCCTGCTAGAGTCGCACTTCAAGTGTCTGGTTATTCTTGGTCTTCCATTCATATTAAGAGTGAGACGGCAAGGGGGAAAAAAAGGTGATGGAAATTTTAGGCCAAGGGTGGGATTGTTGAGCTCGAGACTGCTGTAGAGAGACTGGGTAGAAACCCAGTGTTTTGTTGGGGGACACACTAGCTGTCAGCACCTGCAGGCCTTTACGCCTGGGCCTGTGAGTTCCCAGAAAGGCGCCTTCAGTCTCCAACTCAAGGCTGTGTGGGAGCCCTGTGGGAGCAGGGGCCTGATGTCTCCCTGGTCAGTAGTTAAACTTTCAGAAAGCTGATCACTCTGGGAACACCTAACTTCAGCTACTGTTGTCTCTAAGTCTCGAGTCCCTTTCAGGTCTAAAAATTAAAGGTATTTTCAGACATGCTGAGTTTCAAAAAAATTACCTGCTCGGGCTCTGGGGTAAGAAGTAGGATGTACATGCTGAGCAATTGAAGGCAGAGTTGTGACCGTTCCTACCGACCACTGGTCCTCTGGAGTTCTGGCCCCCGTCAGAGGGATCTGTCCTGCTGATTTCCAAGGCCTTTGGTGATTCATTGGCAGTATTCTTGCTGGATTTTTAGTTTTTCTTTCTTTCTTTTTTTTTCCTTTTTAGGCCTGCACCTGTGGCACATGGCAGTTCCCAGGCTAGGGTTTGAATCAGAGCTGCAGCTGCTGGCCTACACCACAGCCACAGACAGCAATGCTGGATCCGAGCTACGTCTGAGACCTACACCTCAGCTTGTGGCAACGCCAGATCCTTAACCCACTGAGGCCAGGGATTGAACCCACATCCTCACGGACACCAGTTGCGCTCTCACCCCACTGAGCCACCAAGGGAACTCCTGGGTTTTTTAGTTTCCTCACCTTCACAGACTCGTAGCTTTTGGATTTTGTGGTGGGCCAGGTTTGATACTCCTTTTTAGGATTTTGTTCTCATCACATGTTGGTTTGTGTTGTCTCAGCTCATGGCTTCGGTTTCCCGTGTTTGTTGCTCTGGGTTTGCGTGTGTTGATTCCCACTGCTGTTCATCCAGTGGAAAAGTGAGGCGGGTGTGGATGCTCAGTTGCCGTCTCTAGTCAGAAGTCCCTGCCATCTGTGGGCACCCTTCCTGAGCTCTGCCCCCGTGATACTTTCACCTAGCAGGCTAACTTTTGAGACTCCCCCCTTTTTTTTTTTCTTTTTTCTTTCGTTGTTTATTTTTGGTTTGCATTTTTGAAAATGCAAACTGCGTTGTACATAGAAGAGGAGGGGTGGGTCACGGGCTTGCTGATTGGTGGATCTGCTGAGGTTCTCATCTCTGAAGACATTTCTTCGGTGGATGGTGTGCTTCTAAATCACTCGCTAACAAGCTGTTTCCTCCTGTTTCCCAGCCTACATTCTTTTAACCTTAAAACTTGCCAGAATAATTTTACACGAGTGACTGGGGAGCTGACTCACCTCTGATTTATTGATGGGTGTATGTATGCATCCCACTCCGACCAGGCAGGTGGTGCTCGTCTGGGCTTTAAATCACATCGTAGTTCTAGTTTTGTGCTGTATTCTTTATCTTAGCCAGGGAACACAACCTGTTTGTCCCCAGGGATAGTCAGGCTGCGTGAAGGTGATATGTTTGTTTGTTTGTTTGTTTTTCTGAACAGTTGCACACTGACAAGAAGCAGATCAGCGTGGGGTTCATCGGCTATCCCAATGTTGGCAAGAGCTCTGTGATAAACACGCTGCGCTCCAAGAAAGTTTGCAACGTGGCCCCCATCGCAGGTGAAACAAAGGTACATCTGGCTCCGAGGGTCTTACTTGCACATGTTTTATTTCCATGGAGGGTGATCATGCAGGATGTGGAGATTTCTATCGGCTTCTCCTGGATGAAGCTCACCATTGGGCCTTTAGGAGCGGTTTCTGCCCGTTGTGATAAGACTAAGAGTACTTTGTGTGCCACGGCATGCCTTTGGCATGATGTGGTATGTGCCATTGGAGTCTGTGTCAGATTGTCACTCCAGCCTTTTACTTTGATAAACAAAACTAACCCAAAGGAGTTCCCATCATGGCACAGCGGAAACGAATCCGACTAGGAACTGTGAGGTTGTGGGTTCAATCCCTGGCCTTGCTCAGTGGGTTAAGGATTCAGTATTGCTGTGAGCTGTTGTGTAGGTTGCAGATGAGGCTTGGATCCAGAGTTGCTGTGGCTGTGGTGTAGGCCGGCAGCTGTAGCTCCGATTAGACCCCTAGCCTGGGAACCTCCATATGCCACTGGTGCGGGCCTAAAAAACAAACAAACATAAAAACTAACCCAAAGATATTTGATGCCTGGGTTAAGAAAGAAAACGGCATTCTGGTGGATTCTGGCAAGTTGAGGGCCCTACCTGGGAACATGGAGTATTTGGGGAGCAGCCTGGTTCTGCTGAAAGAACAGGGGCCAAGCAGTGTCAGACATCCAGGAGTACTTTTCAGAATCAGAGGAAGCTTTGCTGGACGCAATTGCATGATTCTCTGTGGAGATCCTGCCTTTGCATTATTTCTAGTAACTGTAGTTTGTGCCTTGTGGAAGGGCCTCATGCATGGCACAGATAGAAGAGGGTCTTGGTCCCTGGGCAGGTTGCTACACACACACACACACACACACACACGTTGCTCCTCCCTGACCCACACCCACCCCCCTGCCAGCACACACACACGTTGCTCCTCCCTGACCCACACCCACCCCCCTGCCAGCACACACACACACACACACACACACACACACACGTTGCTCCTCCCTGACCCACACCCACCCCCCTGCCAGCTTCATGCTCACCTTTCCTGCCTTAGGTCTGGCATTGTACACACACACACACACACACACACACACACACCCCGCAGCTTCATGCGCATCAGGCGTCGACCCTTCCCGCCTTAGGTCTGGCAGTACATCACCCTGATGCGGCGGATCTTCCTCATCGACTGTCCGGGTGTGGTCTACCCCTCCGAGGACTCAGAGACGGACATCGTGCTAAAAGGAGTCGTGAGTATTTTGGTCCCCAGAGGCTCTTTGTTTGCCTTTGGTGGCGGGGGTGGGGGGGGGAGCATTCTGTGGGAGACGCTGGATACCTTTGCTTTGTACTCATTCAGCAGACAGTTTGGGGTCAGCCTGTCTGACCAAACTTGAGGAACATGACACTGAACAGGGCGGCCTCTCCATTCCACTTAAGCCTGTTTGAGGAGTTAGTGGAACCATGGGCATATCTGGTCAATGTCATCCCACAAAAGAGTTTGGAGTTTACACACGGGACCCAGAGGGAAGCAGGGCCTGTTTATGTTTAGCGATAATTCATCTTCGTGGGTTTATGGGTTGAGTCACGTTGGAACTCAGTCATTTCCTCACTTGTTTCTGAAGACGACCGAGAGCTTTAAATGGGTCCACTTAACCTTAACCGGGGCTTCTGGCTATACATCCTGTGCCCGTTCCTCCCCTCCTGTCTTAAACTATGCCATTCTCTCCGTGTCCTGGGACCAGTAGACTTTTAACCATTTCCGCGAGTTAGTAGCATGAAGCACCCCAAGTTGAAACTGCTTGCGGAAGCCGCACAGTTGGGTTGTGGTGCGCTGCAATTTGAGCTGAGTTCATGGTCCTGTGCCAGGGTCAGCTTTCTGTGGTGCTCCTTTCAGCCGACCGACCATCGTGCCACCTCGGTGACAGGCTCCTGCCAGGCCCCACTTGCTTTGAGGCGTTGAAATCTCTTTTCAGATGTTTTTACAGAGCACACTGGGGAGCTTCACTGCTTCCATAATAAAGTTTGTAAGCAAGAGATTTCCCATCAAAATCTAGGTTCAAGTTGAAAAAATTAAGACTCCTGAAGACCACATTGGTGCTGTACTTGAACGAGCAAAGCCAGAATATATCAGCAAGACATACAAGATCGATTCTTGGGAGAATGCTGAGGACTTTCTTGAGAAGCTGGCTTTCCGGACAGGGAAGTTATTAAAGGTGAGCCAGACTGAGAATTGTGAGAATTCAGACTGGCGAGCCGCAGGCACAGGGGGCGGGGGGGGGGTGTGGAGTGGGAAGCTAGGGACCATTTTTTTGTATGCATGTTTGAGGAGTTTGAAGTGTGGGACTTGGCAGATAGATGGTGGTGAACAACTGGGACAGCCAGGATTCAGAAGTTCCCGGGCCAGGGATCAGACCTGCTCCACAGCGCGACATTGCCATGTCCTTAACCACTAGGCCCGCAGGGAACTCTGATTATGCTGTTTGGATCTAATTGGGCATCTCCCTGTGACGTTTCAGGGTGGAGAGCCCGACCTGCGGACCGTGGGGAAGATGGTCCTCAATGACTGGCAGAGGGGCCGGATTCCTTTCTTTGTCAAGCCACCCAATGCTGAGCCCCCGGCCACCCCCCAGGTAAGAACAGGGCAGACCTGCCTCTGGGAAAGTGAGGGCACTGACCTGGGTGTGGTGTCTTTGAACTGCCGTCCTCTTCCTCTGGGGTAGGTCTTTCCGCCGCAGTGAGGTTTGCATGTCTTGGTTGCTGTGAGCAGTGCTGCTCTGAACATAGGGCTGCATGCATCTTTGAATTGTAGTTGTGTCTGGATATATGCCCAGGGATGGGATTGCAGGATCATACGGTAACTCTATTTTAGGAATATCTAAATTTTCTGAGGGACTTCGGTCCTGTTTTCCATAGTAGCTGTTCGAAGTTACATTCCCACCCACAGTGTTGGAGGGTCCCTGTCTCCACACCTTCCCCAGCATTTCTTATTTGTTATTTGTGACAATGGCCATTTTTAATCATGGCCTTTCTGACTAGTATGGGGTGGTACCTCAGTTTTGATTTGCATTTCTCTAATAATTAGTGATTTGAGCATTTTTTTCATGTCTTTGGCCATCAAATACTTATTCTTATTATACTACAGGGAGACAGGTAGTAAACGAATAAGCGTATAGTGTCAGGAAATACCGATTGCTGTGAGGGCAGCTAAGACAGGGCGAAGGATTTATGGGGGGCAGAGGAGGGCTTTTGTAAGCGGGGTGGTCAGGACGACCTCTGAGAAGGAAGTGACCTTGCAGCAGAGACCTTAGTGATCTAAGGCAGGAGCCACATAGATGCGGAGGGGAGAGTGTTCCAGGCATCGGGAGCAGTGGACCCAGTGCACCCGAGGTGGAGCCAGTCTGACCTGTCTGGTTCTAGAAGAAGTCATGGGGCCACCCCCTGGCGGGCGCGGGAGCACCAAGTGACGGCGGAAGCCTTTGGGTCTGAGGAGGCCCGTCTCTGCTCCTTTGTGATGCTGTGTGGAAGCGGCAGAGTTTTCTCTAACTCTTCCTGTGTGTCTAGTCGTTGGGGTTAGGTAACTAGCTCCCCCACTCTGTGACTCTTGCCTTTTGCTCTTGGTGGTGGCAGAAACCCCCTCGAGCATCCAAAAGCTATCACCACCACCTTCTGCCCGCGAAACGGATGACGAGGCGCACACGAACTGTGTGTGCAGTCTCCTGAGTTTCATGGCTTCCTGATGCATTCAGTGCTTTGAGCAGCCACCCCACCTTGGGGAAAAATTCCTTGAGTTCTGTGAGTCTCAGTTACGAGAATACAATGGAGAAGAGTATTCATAATATTCTCGTAATATTAATATTACGAGAATATTGCCTATGTGAAGCCGCAGTGCCAGGCCTGCTCACCCTTCCCTGAAGGAGGCCCCAGCTCTCAGCCTCTTTCTCACCTGTTCCCACCTCAGGGCTCATTCTCAGTCCTCCCCAGATGGCCCCTCCTTCAAACCCTCCCTTCCCAGTGCCGCCTCAGTGCCTTTCCTCAGCACCTCCTAAACTGGTGCTGCCTTCACCCCACCATTCAGCCACGCCGTCACCCTCAGCCTGTGGGGTGTACTCAGCCTGGCTGTGCTTTCCTCGGCAACCCCATTCCTCGCGATCCTCGGGGACATAGGGAATCTCGCCTCCTGCAGGGCGTCGTTGGTCGGTGTTGGTGAAATACCCTTGGGGTTGGCACATTCTTTGGGACCCCAGCTGTGTTCCTCTGACCCTTCAGTGCTGGGCTCAGGGTTTAATGTATGTTGGCTCAGAATAGATCTAACAGGATGACTCAGATGCCGGCGTTTTCCATCCTTTCCCTTGGGCCTGAGAGGAGAACTACCTCATTTAAGAGCAAAGTGTGTAAGTTCAGACATTCGGGTTTTGTTTTCTGACTCCGTTTCTCCCTGTGCTCCCACCCCTTTTTGGCCTAACTAGCTTCCGTCCGCCTCGACTTTGGAAGTTGCCCCAGAAACAGCCCAGAACAACGCAGAAGAGGAAGTCCCAGAATCTGGAGGTGGAGGGTCAGAACCTGGCCTTGAGAAGAAGGAAGAGGAGCCTGGCCAGTGTGGCGCTGATGCAGAAATGCAGCAGATCCTCGCGCGGGTCCGGCAGAACTTCGGCAAGATCAACGTCGTGCCTCAGTTTTCGGGGGACGACCTGGTTCCCCTGGAGATGTCCGATATGGAGGAAGAGCTGGAGAGCCTCTCTGGGGAGAGGGAGGAGGAGGAAGAACAGGAGCCCCAAGAAGACACTGACGAAGAGCCTTTCGCAGAAGCCCAGGAAGAACACACGGGGAGCAGCACCAAGGCCGTCATTCAAGCCCTGGATGAGAAGATTGCCAAGTACCAGAGGTTTTTAGACAAAGCCAAAGCTAAGAAGTTCTCGGCGGTCAGGTAGGGTTCTCATGGGCACGAGTGGCAGGCTGCTCCTTGCGTTCCCAGAACCTTGCCCTGAGGATTGCAGTGGTATGGGGGGTGGGGGCGCGCTTGCCATGTTTAAAAAGTGTTCTGTGTGTTTTTAAAATTCAGCCACCTGCAGTATGAGAGGCTCAGTAGTTCTCTCTTTTACAAGTGCCCAGGGCCTGCAAAAACTTCGAGGTGCTTCCCCCAGTGGTGTTAACCCCGTGAAGAGGAGCGGAGTCTCTTTGATCTGCGAGCTTGTCACCGTCTCCATGTGGGCACGTGACATGAGCAGCAGAGGGGATTGCTGGACAGCTTTGTGACTCTACTCTCCTTTTCAGAATATCCAAGGGACTGAGTGAGAAGGTTTTTGCAAAACCTGAGCAACAAAAAGCAGTTGAAGAAGATGTAGAAGATACAGGTATAGTTGAATTATTTAAGTCATGTAGATGGGATCTGCATCTTTAGAATTGGGGACCCAAGTTTAATCTCCTCTTTGTTTCTTCTACTGTCATCCACACAGATGTTGAGCATATCTGGCCTGTCACCCCGGTTCCACGTACTATTTATCACACCTGTGCTTTTTATTCTGCACATTTCTTGGGAATTAAATGGCAGTTCAGGAAAATTCCTCTAAAAAGAGTACATTAGGAGTTCCCTTTGTGGCTCAGCAGTTAACAAACCCAACTAGTATCCATGAAGATGTGGGTTCGATTCCTGGCCTCACTCAGGGGGTTAAGGATCTGGCATTGCCATGAGCTGTGGGGTAGGTTGCAGACACGGCTCAGATTCCCGAGTTGTGCTGTGGCTGTGGTGTAGACCCGCAGCTGTAGCTCCAATTTGACCCCTGGCCTGGGAACCTCCACAAGCCCCAGGTGCAGCCCTAGAAAGACCAAAAAATAAAAATAAAAAAGAGTACATTAACCTTGTAGTCTAAGGGTAGGTCCAGAGACAAATTTTTTTCAGCTGGGGTGGGGAGCAGATTGGGGTTCATGTATTTTTTTTCTTAACTTGGTTGGACTGACGGCTTCCATATCAAGAGTGTGTTTTGTTGTTGTTGTTGTTGTTGTTGTTGTTGTTGCTGTTGCTATTTCTTGGGCCGCTCCTGCGGCATATGGAGGTTCCCAGGCTAGGGGTCGAATCGGAGCTGTAGCCACCGGCCTACGCCAGAGCCACAGCAACGCAGGATCCGAGCCGTGTCTGCAACCTACACCACAGCTCACGGCAACACCGGATCGTTAACCCACTGAGCAAGGGCAGGGACTGAACCCGCAACCTCATGGTTCCTAGTCGGATTCGTTCACCACTGCGCCACGACGAGAACTCCAAGAGTGTGTTTTCATGACACAAATGCAAACCCCGCTGAGGCCTGTGAGGTTCTCTGGGGCTGGCAGCCTCCCAGCCTCCTGCTCTGCTCACCATACTCTGGTCCCACTGCCTTCTGTCTTTTTCTCTAGCATATCGAGCTCATTCCCACCTTAGGGTTTACAGACACATTTTGAATAAAAAATTCCTGTTTCTTTCTTGTGTGTGTTCATGTATTGTTCCTAGCACCTACCAAAAAAGGAAAGAAGAGGAAGGCACAGAGGGAAGAAGAGCATTCAAACAAAACTCGCAGGACGCTTACATCTAAGGAAGTACGTGTTTTTGTCTTAGGCATAGAGCAGAGAGGAGAAGGCTATTTTTTTAACTCAGTCTTCCTGAAACTGTCTAGAGTTGAAATCAAAGAACCCCAGTCCTAAGTGACCCGGTTGAGATCAGTGAAACAAAATCAAGAGTTGACCCCTGAGTTTGGGTCGTGTGTTTGAGGAATTCCTGATTGCTGATCTCAAGTGTGTGGCCTCTCATTTGGAAGAGTCCATTGGGTTTATGAGAAGTGATTCATGGTGAACAGAGCTGTGTAGAAAGACAGGTCCCTGCCTTCTGTTAAGTTCATCCCTCTAACCAGGCTCTCTCGAGCTGCAAGGGCCCTCTTGGGCGGTAGAGAGCTTATCATAAGAGCATTCAGCTTCAGACCAGGGAGCCGCTTGTCAGGAGGGCAGGAGAAAAGATTCGAGCATTAGATAAGGGTTGGACCAAAGGATGGTAACTTGGAGTTGTCACAGTTGCAGTAGAAGCGCAGGCTTGGGTCTGTGAGGTGAACCCTCCCTCGACCCTGCTCCAGTGCTCCAGTCGTTGTGGGAGCGGCATGGGAATGGAGCACAGAGAAGTGTAGAAGCCTGTTTACGACTTCATTGTTTGACTTTTTTTTTTTTCCTTCGTGTGTGTGTGTGCGTGTGTGCCCGCGCGCCATTGTTCACAGCGGAGACGAGCAGCACGGCAGCAACAATCCAGAAAAGTCGGTGTACGCTACTATGAAACTCACAACGTGAAAAACAGGAACAGAAACAAAAAGAAGACCAATGACTCAGAGGGGCAGAAACAGAGACACAAAAAATTCAAACATAAGCAGTAACATTTTAAAAGTTGTTTATTAAATTATACAAAAATATGCAATTAGAGACTGTGTTTTCTTCATGCCCAGGGGGCATTTCTAAGGCCACAGTGTATGTGTTCTGAGGTGTGACACTTGAAACAGTCACCAGTGCTCGTGAAAATAGGTAAGGCCCTAACCCCCAGGGCTCTCAGGGATGGGGTCCACTGAACCCCTGACACTTGAATTAGCCTCGAGTCCCTCAGGATTACCCTGTCTCGTTGCTGACAGAAACAGGGCTGAGGTCTAGGATGTGTGGAGCAGGGTGTTTCTTTTGAACTGGCAAGGAGCAGTTTGGAACTGAAGCCCTTTGAAATAGAGCTGTAAAGAGAAGATGTCGGGGACGTCGTGCACAAGCCCAGACTTTCACACGTGGAGGAAAAGCCACCGCAACTTGCGTTGTCCCTCACCGAGCCTGTCAGGTGGACCAGGTAGGACGTGAGCACATTACATGTGCTAGTTCGAGGAGTCAGGAACTAGCCCAACTCGGCGGAGTTCTTTCCCCGGGAAACAACGGAGCGTTCCGTTTTCGTGGAATCTTAGAACCAATTCCTCAGGACACCTGGGTCAGGGTGGCAGCTCTAACTTCACATTTGAGATTAGTGTGTACAGGGCGTGTTGGAGTCAGTGGACACAGCTCTTGTTGGACTGCAGTTCTTCCAGTAAGCCTTGAAGCCCTGGCCAGAATGGGTGTCAGGGGGACACTGGGCACTGGGGCCTTCTAGCCAAGGGGTTGTTGGTGCCTTCTTAGGTACACTACCTGTGAGGTTTGACCGGAACTTGCTAGCTTGCCCCTCTGCCCTGAATCAGATCGATTTATGTTGCTAATTGAGTCTTCTGGGTCTGTGAAACCACAAGAGTCCTGAGTCTTCAAGCTTTGAGTTTCACTTATTACAAGGAATAGTTAAATGCCGTTGTCTGCAGGCCGTGGCCCGCTCATTAATAATTAGAACTGTGTGCGAGGTTTGGGCTGGTCAGAGGGTTGGGGGGTTGGGGGTGTTTTTTCTGCAGAGTAAGATGAACAAATCTGTGGTGGGGGAGCAGCTGAGGTACAGGCAGCTCACAGTGGACACCGTGACTTGTATTTCTCTCTGGCAAACATTTACTTTCTCCAAAGCTATGAGTTTTGACTTCCTGCCATCACCTCCTCACCCAGGCAGTGGAAACTAAGGAGGAAGGGGTCCAGGGACTTGGGAAGCAGGAATAGCGTGATGCGGTATAAACCCCGAACTCCATGATGAGGAACCAGAACTGCACTGGAGTAGGGGTGGTGCAGAAACACCAAATAAGGGGAAGGCTGAGGCCAGAGAAGCCCGGGTTGAAGGACAAGATGAACTGTGGGCCTGAAACGGGAGCAGAGAATAAGTGATGGTGTGGAGTGGCCATGAGAAAGCAGCTGCTCCACCTGAGGGCTGCAGCCAAACGGGTGGCTTCTAAGGCTTCCTGCTGGTGTTGGAAAATCTGGCCACTTACAGAAGCTACCTGAGCTACACTGCCCTCCACTGTCCAGCAAGGAGCCTGGCTGCCAGACCTTAGGTGTTTCACGACACTGGGGTGGTGGTGTGAGTTCTGAAAAAAGGTGTAGGTGGTGATCAGGGGAGGGTATGGCCTCTTCACTCAGGAAACTAGCTTTTTATTACAAAGGTGTGATGGGGTTGTAGTGCCTGCTGAGACCCATATGGAAAGTATCACTTCTTTGGTGCAATAATGCCTTCCAGTTGGGCCTGAAAAACAAAAATAAACTCCATTAGTATTTGAAACTTGCAGCCTAGCACAAATAGCTGAGAAGTGATAAAAAGTCTCTGGGAAGAATAATTCGAATGCTGCCACTCCGAGTGTTTTTTCCCCTTCATTCCCAACTCCATATTTTCTAAATTAGCTCGTTTCTGGCTTGGCATTCAGTCTTGCTGCATTAGGAGAAATCAGAGCTGTCCTGGTTTCCATACAATAGCTGCTCGGTGTGTAATAAAAAGCATTGAAAAGGAAATTGAATAAAAGTTGTTGAAATAGTGGTTTTTCATGGCTCAGATTTCAGGCCTGAATACATCTGTAAGTTAAACATTTGGCTCTCTGGTTTGGGAGCCTGGGAGCTCTGTGCTGGGACAAGAGGTTTGGGAAACAGCAAATTTTAAGCCACTGAGACAACTTGACACCCAATTAGAGAAAATTGCTACCAGTGAGTAGGAAGCTGTCCATCTCATATGTAAAGCTTCAGACACTTGGGAGTTACTTATTCTGCTCCTCTGGCCGCCAGTAAAATAATTCACTATCATGGTGTGCGGACAGATCTTTTAAGTGTGTCTATCCCAGGGACTGCAGACATTGCTTTGTTTGCAGTGCGACTTTGAGCCAATAAAAATAACTCACTTCTAAAGAGTCCTTCACCCTGGGGATTATAAGCTTGCTTGTAAATGTTAGAAAGATGCCAAGGTATTCTGCTGTGCTCTTGCCTCCAGTACCATAGGAGGACCTGAACTTGGACTTAGGAGAAAGGAATATGGCAGATAACGGAGGCCGCTTTAAAGACTGCTAAGTAAACAGATTCACATCTGGCTGTGAAAGTTTGTTAAACTTGGCAACAAGCAAATCTGTGTCACCTACTAGTGGTTAATACAAGCCCTTCTTTATCACAGATGCCTGGCTTCTTGGTTTGCAGTGCCAACAAGCCTGCCAATCTCAAGAGTGGAAGCTTTCTATGAGACTAGGGAGGAAACGGAGATACATCTAGGATCCCCACTTCTTTTGTCTATTTAGGGCCGCACCCTTGGCATGCGGAGGTTCCCAGTCTAGGGGTTGAATTAGAACTGCAGCTGCTGGCCTACCCCACAGCCACAGCAATGCCAGATCAAGCCATGTCTGCGACCTACCCCACAGCTCATGGCAACGCTGTATCCGTAACCCACTGAGTGAGTCCAGGGATCGAACCTGTGTCCTCATGGATACTAGTGAGGTTGGTACCACTGAGCCACAGTGGGAACTCTTAGGGACCCCTTCTGGCCAGGGTCATAGGAGACAGCCACTGAACCACCACTGACTATACGGCCTATATATAGGCCACATATCTGGAACAGTAGTTCTCAAACTTTAGCAAGCATTGGAATCATCTGGAGACCTTGTTAGACTGGCTTGCTGGACCCCAACCCCAAAGGTTCTGATTGGGTAGATCTGGGCCCAATGATCTGTATTTCTAAAAGTTGCCAAGAAGTACCTTTCGAGTTTTAGCAGTTAACAAACCTGACTAGGATCCATGAGGATGCAGGTTCGATCCCTGGTTAAGGATCCTGCGTTGCTGTGGCTGTGGCGTAGGCCGGCAGCTACAGCCCTTATTCACCCCTAGCCTGGGAACTTCTGTATGCCTCGGGTGTGGCCCTAAAAAAAAGCAAAAAATAAGAACTTGCCAGGTGATGGTGGTGATGCGGGTCTGGGGCCCAACCTCCGAGAACCTTTCGACCAGACAGAGAACCTGGAGTTTCAGAGGCCTGGCCCCCTGCCCCACCCTTTTCACTAAACTCCCTCCCTTCAAGCTCAGCTGGGTAGAAGTATACCACCAGCAAAAGAGCTTTGATGAAAAACACAGCTGAGAAATTCCCATTGTGGCTCAGCAGTAACGAATCCAACTAGTATTCTTGAGGACTCGGGTTTGATCTGTGGCCCTGATTAGTGAGTTAAGGATCTGGCATTGCCATGAGCTGGGGTATAGGTCACAGACAAGGCTTGGATCGGCTGCGGCTGTGGTGTAGGCTGGCAGCTACAGCTCCAATTTGACCCCTAGCCTGTGGACCTCCATACGCAGCAGGTACAGCACCCCCCCCCCCCCAAAAAAAAAAAACACAGCCGAATTCCTTGGACCACACTCTTGAGGAAGGCTCCTGATGTGAAATGGTTCTTCCCTCACAAAGGGACTTCCCTGCCCACCTCTAATGCCATGCCTCAGAGGGAGCTGCAGGTAAGAAAGCATTTCTAGGAAAGCCCACTGGAGTGGCCAGCCTGCTCTAGGAAGCCTCCAAAATATCAGCTGCCATGGGACAGAAGTGCCGCCTTTGCCATATCTGCCGCTCCCAGATGTTAGGCAACTTTTATCCAAGGGGGAAAAATTCTCCACTAGAAAGCCTAGGAGTTCCCGTCGTGGTACAGTGGAAATTCCACTAGGAACTGTGAGGTTGCGGGTTCGATCCCTGGCCTTGCTCAGTGGGTTAAGGATCTGGCGTTGCCGTGAGCCGTGGTGTAGGCCGGCGGCTACAGCTCCGATTTGACCCCTAGCGTGAGAACCTACATATGCCACGGGTGCAGCCCTAAAAAGACAAAAAGACAAAAAAAAAAAAAGCAAGCCAGGCTGAGGTATTGTGGGATTCAGAGTTGAGAATGGAGCCCCCTCTGGAGGCAGATGGACAGAGAATCTGGCTGATGATCCCTCACCCCCCAAGTCCACTTCCTTTACTCCTTGACAGGGCACTGGACAAGAACTGAAAGTCATCACAGGACAGGGAACGGAAGGCTTGGCCTGCCTGGCTGGCAGTGTTGGGGGGAGTGAGGGGCGGGCCCACTGGGCCTGCTGGTCGGTTACCTTCAGCTGCTGATTGGTCCTCTTGAGGAATTGAATCTCCTCGTTGTGCTTCTTCTCCTCCACCTGTCTCCTCTCACTTTCCCGCTTCTCTGTGGCCTCGCATTTTGCCTTCTGCTCATTCACTTGCCTCTCCAAATCTCGCTTTTCTGTCTCTAATTCTGCAATCTGAGGACAGAACCCACAGTCATCCTGGGAAGTCACCAAGTGTACAGGGCAGTGTGAGTGCATGGATGGAGGGGACCAGGGACACAGCTGTCCAACCCAAGGCATTGCCAGGGTCTGTACTGCCACCCAGTGGGAGGTCAGGGACTGGCAGACCATGTCCAAGGGGAGACCACTCTGCCAGGACTGGGGCTGGCACTCTGGACCAAAGGGCTCACTGAGGTGATGAGAGAGCACCCCAGGGGGGGGGCAGAATTTGGTGCTGGCATGACAACCTGTGGCCCTGAGATCCATGGGAGAGTCAAGAGGCCCAAAAGCTCCTGGTGGACCCACTCACTTTCCTCTCCATGTCTGACTTCCCCTGTTCTGCCTGCAGCGCCTTCCTCATGCCAAATGCCACACTGCTCTCATACAGGGTCTGGTAGGCAGCGATGGTCATGCGGATCTCGTCCCGGACCCGCAGCAGCAGCAGCCCCCGCTCTGCACAGTTGATGGTGACCTCACGGATCAGCTCATCTTCCAAGGCACACACACACGGCGAAGTCAGAGAAAGCAGGCAGGAGGGGAAAGGCAAACCACCTACTGTCAGGGGCACCAGGGTGAGTCCTCCCCACTTGGAGACAGGCTTCAGGCTTTGCCATGCAGCCACTGCCCTGAACTTGACACTTGGGAGTACAGGCCATCCGAAAGCATGGCTTGGCCAGCACAGAGGGAGACAAGAGCCCAGGTTTGTCTGCAGCTGTGGGGCCCTTCTCTTCCACCCACCATCAGGCAGAAACTGCTATTCAAAGAAACCTCACTTTTTGGAGTTCCTGTCGTGGCTCAGCAGTAATGAACCTGACTAGTACTCATGAGGGTTAAGGATCCAGTGTTGCTGTGAACTGTGGTGTAGGTCATAGACGTGGCTCGGATCTGGCGTTGCTGTGGCTGTGGCGTAGGCCAGTAGCTATAGCTCTGATTTGACCCCTAGCCTGGGAACTTTCGTATGCCACCGGTGCGGCCCTAAAAAAAAATTAAGTAAGTAAAAAAAATAAAGATGGTGGCTGTTTTAAAGCAGCTGAGCAATCCCCTGTGCCCCTGGATGGACCAGACTGGGGCTGGAAACAGCAGGGTCTACAGCCTACCCATCCATCCCTTCATAAAGGCTGACTTGGAGGGCAAACCAGAATCACACTCAGACTGAAGGCAGCCTGCTAGGCCCCCTAAGCAGCCTCAGGGTTTGGCCGCAGTTTGCACATCCAAGTGACATGGGCCAGTGAGACCAGACTGAGGGCCAGCCATCTGGCACCAGCACTCCAGGAGGGTGCTCTCAAACCCCTTGTCTGTCGGCTTATTGTTGTTAAAACGCCATACAGTTGTCATCACCCTGAAAGATTCCTCTGGACCAAAGGCTGAATGTCGATAGATGGATATATATATGGAACATTAAGTTTTTCTTTTTTTTGCTTTTTAAGGCCGCAGCTGCAGCATATGGATGTCCCCAGGCTAGGGGTCAAATCGGGGCTGCAGCTGCCAGCCTATGCCACAGCAAGACCAAATCCAAGCCGCCTCTGAGATCTACTCCACAGCTTTACTGCAACGCTGGATCCTTAACCCAGTGAGCAAGGCCAGGAATGGAAATCCCATTCTCACGGACACTATGGTGGGTTCTTAACCCACTAAGTCACAACAGGAACTCCAAAACATTAAGTTTTTCTGATGAAAAAAAAACCTGACATAGGCTTATTTTAGAAACCTTAAAAAAAAAAAAAAAGATTTGAAATTGATGTTCTTGTCTGACTCCAAACAGCTAAGGGGTGAAGAACCAGGTTTGCTAGGAATGTGGTGACTGGCAGGGAATGGGGGTCCTGAGAAGGGGAAGAGGGTGCATTTAGCAGTTCCTGGGTGGGGCAGGTCGGGATCTGTGCTGACGGGGAAGGAGGCACCAGGGGGTTGAGGACCCTCCCTCTTGGACTGCTCACCGAAACACTGGGAGTACAGCTCCCTGCGCACAGGGCAGATGCCAGTCTCCCGGGCCTGGCGCTGCTGCAGCTTCAGGTCCAGCTGCTCCTGCAGGTGCACCACGTCCATCCTGGTGCTGGGGGTGCTGGACACCTGCTGGATCCATAGCTGTGTGTCCTCCACCCATTCCCTGTGGCACAGACAGAGCCGGGCTGAGTGAACCCCATCCACCAGAGAGGGTCCCCGGGAGGGGAGCAGAGGTGGGCCTTTGTGCTCTCTGCTTGAGAGGAGCGAGGGGCAGCTCTGTCCCTAACCCACCAGAATCCTCCATCTCCTCCTTTTCCTTAAGGAGTGTGTGGCTCCAAAGCCACACCCACTGTGCAAACCTCCAAGGGGCCCCTCCCCTGGGGCTGAGCAGTCTTCATTCTTCCAGGACCCTCTGTGAAGTCATCACCCATGTTCCAGATCTTAACCACTGACCATGGTGAGGACAGATCTATGGCGGTCGTTACTGAATGGAAGGCCCAGAGGAAATTCCCACTGACTTGACGGGGTAGGAGACACAGGGGACCATAGACCTGCGCCAGCCGGAAAGAGGTGAATGTATGTATTGCAGGCCATACCTCTATGGTCCCCCCATACTGACCAAGGATGAGCAGGTTGGGAGAAGGAAGACATTGTGATTTAGTTTGGACATGTTAAGTTTGAGAAGTGTATTAGACATCTTCATGAAGGTAATGAGAACAGAGCAGAATATATACCCATGGAGTTTCGGGGAGAGGACAGGGCTGGATATAAACATATGGGTGCCATCAGCATTTAGAGCACTCTGAAAATGAGGAGATGTCTCCCCCCAACCCTCAGCATCTAGCCATCTGCAAGTTCTAGGAACTCTGGGATGCTAGGAAGAAATCCCAGCCAGAAACAGAGACAGGGTGCCTCCTCACACATTCCTAAGTTCTAGGATGCAAAAGTCTGGGCTTCCGCCCAGCCACTGCTTTTTTTTTAACCTTGGCGGCAGAATGGCATTCAAGATTTCTTCTGCCTGCTTTGTAGGATCTGGGACACAGGAAGTTGAGGGGAGCTTGGTCTTCGGTGGCTGTGGGACAGGACCTGAGGGTCCAGGCTGCTGGGGGCTGACTTTCAGTAGCCGAGCCTGAGAAGGAAGGACAAGGTGGGACAGGAGGTGATTTAGACACTCAGCTCCACACACTTTGGCAGGCTTGCACCGGGTGACTCGCATACCTCTCCCCCATTCTCAGATCACTCTTCCTCATCAGAAGTTATGTTTCAGAGCTGAAGGAGGCCATGAAGAATCTCTGGTCCCACCTCAACTCAATGCTTCTATCTCCTTGTACAGATGTTGCTCAGGCCTTTACTTTCTTACCTTTAGAGATGGGGCAGTCACTACCAGATCTATCCTTGTACACTACCTGGATAGGGCAGGGAGCCCCATCCATCTCTCTCTGACTTTCTTTCCCATCCTAAATCTGCCCTTAGGGTCACCCAACATCTGGGCTTCTTGTACCGCTCTCCCACCCTCCTTGCCTGGTCCTAATTCTCTTTATTCCCAGTCACTGCACCCTCTGTCCCTTGGGACTCCCAATCCTCAAGGCAGGGAACTGTCATTCCCCGTGGGAGTTTCCGAGCTCCCCCATCCTGAGACTCCTCCTTACTTTGGGACTCCGTTTCTCCGTGTTGCGGCTCACCAATACCGGGGTATCATACTTGAGCAGAGAGTCGGCGGGGGGGATCATGGCGGCGGCGAGGGTAGCCGCACAGCAGCGACCCTCCTGTCAGGGCAGTGTTTGCCGTCGCCATGGAAACGTCCTTGACATCCTCATGGCCTGGGCGGGGCTTCGAGGCGGGGCGGGGCCAGCTCGAGAGTTTCTTTCTGCTCAGCCTTCGAGGAAAGTTCTCCTGCGTTTAGCTTGTCAATCCTCCTGCTCACCGGGATCGCCTTAGCACTCTTGGGAGCAGGGAAAACTTGAGTTCTGGATCCCTTCGCTGCGTCCAGCTCACGGTTTGAGTAAGGCGCAGATCAATTTCGCTGATCCTGGATTTTGTCACCCGCAAATGGAATCATTTGACTCCTCAGTGAAGGCTGAGGAAGATTCCCAGAGGAAGGCATCTAAAGTTCCCAGGTTTTAAAAAGAGTTTGCCTTTAATGGAGAAATGGCGACGTAACTTCAGAAACAGAGGGGAAATACTGACGATTTGCCCGGGCTACGATCTGTGATTGCATTTCCTTCTCTTCCCCTTTCCTTCGTATTTCCAAACGTAAATGTCATCACAGTCTGCGCACAATTTTGCATCCTGCTTCTTCCATTTAACAAGTCAGGCTTTTTTCCATTTGTCGTATAGTTTGTAAATACCATTGCAGATGGTGACATAATCTCTTTTCTACTGCTGGATGTGTAGTTTGTCTCCATGTTTAGTAACTAGTAATAACGCGTCAACAAACAACCTTGAGAGTAGCTTTTCCCCCCCCAATTTGTTTTTGAAACCTAAAACTCCCGCCCCACAGAGTCGGGTCCCTAAGGCCCCGCCCACTCGGAATTCTGATCGCGTTATCCGCCGCGAGGGTTTCTGGGAGAGCGCGCACCCGGAAGCGGAAGTCCAAGACTCAAGTCCGTCATTTCCTTCACGGAGAGGAGCGCGACGGTCCTGTTTTTCCTTGGTTCAGCCGTTTCACAGCATGAAGGAGGTGAAGAGCGAGCGGGAGCGGGGAAGTCGGCGAAGGCACCGGGACGGTGACATGGTGGCGGCGGCGACGGTGGTGGTGAAGCAGGAGCGCCTCAGCCCAGAATCCGCGCCTCCCGTCCATCGCCGTCCGGACTCCTCCGGCGGTAGCCCTTCCCCGCTGGCCGGCGAGTCAGGCCGCCCCGGTCACCGCGGGAACCGAGCTCGAGGAGGTAGCCGGTAAGTGGGAAGCAGCCTGGGGTAGACCTGAGGTAGGGCTTTTTGAGAAAGGGGGACAGGGCTGGCACCAGGAGTACACCTTGAATGCTGAGCGCGGCAGCTTGGATTAATCCTAAGGCGATAGAAGTGACCGGTTGTGAGTGTGTTAACGTTTACTCTGATACCTGTTACTTGCGTTATACCTGGGCGTTAAACGCCTAATGCCTGATGGGCAAGTTCTTGCTCCTTCATCTCTGTGTGCTCAGCATTTCTCCGAGTATGGTCCAGCTGATGACAATGATAGTTTAAGTTGAAATGAAAGATTTTTCCCACCTGCCTCCAAATGGGGTTATTTTTTCAGTTATCTGCCCCAAGAAGTTTACATATCCTGGGCCTAGGTGATCTGTCTGATATTCTGGGGGGAAATTGTCTTTTGTGAACAATTTATTCATTCATTCGACATAGTTTTATCGAGTACTTATTATGTGCTAAAGACTTCCTAGGTTATAAAATAGGTTATAAAATAATGTGGAAAATAGCTATGTAAAATTTTTAAAAATATAAATGTATATGTGGAATTTGAATCAAACTGTAAATTTATACGCAGATAAAACTGAAATAAAGAAAATAATGGGAGTTCCCATCGTACCTCAGCAGTAACGAACTGGACTAGTATTCTTGAGGACCATGAGGACGTAGAATTCATCCCTGGCCTCGATCAGTGGGTTCAGGATCCAGCGTTGCCATAAGCTGCATTGTAGGTCGAAGATGCGGCTCTGATCCTGTGTTGCTATGGCTGTGGCGTAGGCCAGCAGCTGTGGCTCTGATTTGACCCCTAGCCTGGGAACTTCCATATGCTAAGGGTGTGGCCCTAAAAAGACCAAAAAAAAAAAAAAAAGAAAGAAAGAAAGAAAAAGAAAAGAAAAGAAAATATGGGGCAGGCAGGCCGTCCTGGGTATTGGGGTGGAAAGAATGAACATGATAGATGATCTCTACCCTGGTGAAACTGAGATGCTCTAGCTCTGAGACAGAATAACAAGGAAATAAAGAAAATAATTTGTTAGTAACAAGTACTAGGGATAGGTTAAGACAGTAATGTCACAGAGAGTGGAGAGAAGTGGTTCTCTGTGAAAAGTCTGCCATTTGACCTGAAACCTGATTGATAAAAACAATCCAGGCTTGTAAAGATCTAATCAGAGAAAACAAGCAGTGCAAAGATCCTGAAGTGGAATTAATTGTGTTCCCTCTAGAAAAGGAGGAGGGGAGGGGATCCGGTATAGTGAGGTGGGTAGGAATGCGGTGGGAGAGAGAAGAGGTAGAGCCTGGAGCCAGAGAACTTGCTGATTGATTGTGAGCGTGTTGGGGAGGAGCATGGGGGCTCTTGGTGGTAAGGGGGGAAAAAAAAAAAGAATCTAGGATGACTTCTAGGTTTTTGGCCTGAGGAACGGATGGCTAGTGGTATCAGTTACCCTGATGGCAAAGATAGGAAAGTTGAGAGGTGGGAATTTAGCCTTCTCTTATCGAAGTGAGAAGTTTCAATAGGCAGCTACATATGTGGGAGACATTCAGGGCTGGAAAAGTGAAGCTCCTGACTCCTTTAGTGTGATCAACAGAAGCCTTCACAAATGTGATGTTTGTGTTAGTAGATAGGCCTGATACTTGAAGCTAATTTGTATGAGCGAATGAAAATTGAGATGAAATTTATGTGTACCATTCTCTGAACAGGTCCCCACCGAAAAAGAAAAATAAGTCCTCGGGGAGAAGAAGCAAGTCTCCCCGGAGTAGGAGAAGCCGAAGTCCTCACCACTCAACAGTCAAAGTGAAGCAGGTAAGGGGATTGAGATGTTTTCATACCGGCTCCATCAGAGCTGGAGTGTTGTGTGTGTGTTCACCTCTGCCTGTGGTGGGCTTTTCTAGAAACTGGCTTTTTGGGGTTTTTTTGTCTTCCTATTTACTTCGTTAAACTAAACCTTTTATTTTGAGATAACTGTTGATTCACCTGCAGTTGTAAGAAAATAATACGGAAGTGGTTGTTTCTCCCATTGGAAGCATTTTACATAATTATAGAACTCTATCCCAACCAGAAAAAATTTTAAGGGAAAAGTGGTTTTCGTTTTTAATTAAAGTATAGTTTAATGATAGTTCCCTCTGGTGTACAGTAGGTCCTTGTTGATTATCTATTCACAACCAAAATATTGACATCAATACAGTTAACATGCAAAACCTTTCCATCACCACAAGATCCCTCATATAGTCCTTTTGTAGTCATATTCATTTCCTTCGCACCCTTAGCCCTCAATTCCTGGCAGCTTCTCATCTCGTCTCCATTTTGTAATTTTGTCACTTCACAAATATTATGTAAATGGAATCATACAGTATGCAGCCTTCTGGGATTGGCTTTTTTCCATTCTGCAAAATTCTTTGCAGATGCATTTAGATTATTGCATCTCTGTAGTTCATTCTTTTTATTGTCGAATGATATTCACTGGTATGGGTTTAACCATTTTCCCATTAAGGAACATCTGGGTTGTTCGCAGTTTTTGGCTCTTAGACATAAGGCTGCTGTGTAAACATTTGTGTACAGGTTTTTGTGTGAACATGAGTTTTTATTTCTCTGGGATGAATGCCTGGGGGTGCAGTTGCTGTATGGTATGATAGTTCCATGTTTAATTTTTTTAAGAAATTGCCACACTGTTTTCCAGACTGCTGTGTTAATTTGCTAGGTCTTCCATAACAAAATACCACAGACTGGCTGCCTTAAACAACAGAAACTGTATTTTTCCGACAGTTTTAGAGGCTAGAAGTCACAGACCAAAGTTTCAGCTGTTTGGTTTCTCCTGAGGCCTCTCTCCTTGGCTTGCAGCTAGTCACTGTCCCAGCTGTGTTCTTGCATAGCCTTTCCTCAGTGGCTCATGTCCCTGGCTCATGTCTCTTCCTTTTAACCACATCAGCCATGTTGGATTAGGGTGTCAGCTCCTTTCAACTCAACCAGTTTTTTTTTTTTTTTTTTAAATCTCACCTCCACAAAATTTGGTTACATTCTTAGATGGGGGGATTGGGACTTGAACATATAAATTTGGAGCGAGCACAACGTAACAATGGCTACACCATTTTACATTTCCACCTATAATGTGTGAGTGATCCAATTTCTCTGCATCCTCACCGACATATGGTATTGGCACACGTTTTTTTTCCTTAGCCATTCTGATAGGTATGAAAGTGCTACTGTGATTTTTAGTTTGCATTTCCCTGAGGCTGATGCTGTTGACGAGCTTTTCATGTCCTTATTTGCCATCTATATTTCCTCTCATGTGAAATGTCTCTTCATGTCTTCTGCCTGTTTTCTAGTTGGATTATTTGTTTTGTTTGTTTTTTTAAACTCTTGAGTTTTAAGAATTCTTTTTATATTCTTCAATACTAGGTCTTTTGGGGTGAATGGTTTGCCAGTGTTTTCTTCCTGTCTGTGTCTTGTCTTTTCATTCTCTTAATAGGGTTTTTCTCTGAGTGAAAGTTTTCAGCTTAGGTGGAGTCCAGCTTATCCATTTTCCTTTTATAGATTATGCTTTTGGTGTCTAAGAAATTTTTCCCTGGCCCTCAATCCCAAAAGAATGTTTTTTTTCTTCATGTTTGTGATTTAGGTCTGTGATCTATTTTGAGTTTGTTTTAATATAAGGTGAGAGCCTTAGATCAGATTTCATATTTTGGCCCATGAATGTCCACTTGCTTCAACACCATTTGTTGGAATTTAATTCCTTTAATTGCTTTTGCTTCTTTTGTCAAAAATCTATTGGGCATGTGTGTGCCTATATTTCTGGGTTCTCTCTTCCATTGATCTGTCATTCTGCCAATACTGCAGTTTTGATTAGTGTAGCTATATAATATGTTCTCAAATTGGATAGACTGATTCTTTCACTTTCTTCTTTTTAAAAATTGTTTTAGTGATTCTAGTTCCTTTGTATTTCCATATGAAATGGAATAGTCTTGTTCGTATCTATAAGAAGATTGTGCTGGGATTTTGATTGGAATTATGTTAAAATTGTATTTGGGGGAGAATTGGCTTTTTATTTTATTTTTTAAATTTTTTTATTTTTTGGTTTTTAGGGCCACACCCACAGCACATGGAGGTTCCCAGGCTAGGCGTCTTATTGGAGCTACAGCTGCCGGCCTACACTGCAGTCACAGCAACAGATCTGAGCTGCGTCTGCAACTTAACACCACAGCTCGCAGCAGTGCCAGATCCTTAACCCACTGATCGAGACCAGGGATCCAACCCGTAACCCCATGGTTCCTAGTCGGATTTGTTAACCACTGAGCCATGACAGGAACTCCTTTATTTTAGAGTTTACTCAGGATTTGCTACATAATTCAAACCTCCAAATTGGGAGGAGTTTTTTTCTCTACAGTCTATATACATTTAATTCTTTTCTTGTTGATGTAGGACTTCCAGCACTATATGGAATAAGAGTAGTAAGAGCAGACAGTCTTGCCTTACTCTCAGTCCTGAGGGGGAAACATTCAGTCTTCTTCTTTTTTTTTTTTTTTTTGTCTTTTTGCCATTTCTTGGGCTGCTCCTGCGGCATATGAAGGTTCCCAGGCTAGGGGTCCAATAGGAGCTGTAGCTGCCAGCCTACACCAGAGCCACAGCAACGTGGGATCCGAGCCGTGTCTGCAACCTACACCACAGCTCACGGCATCGCCAGATCGTTAACCCACTGAGCAAGCTGAGCAAGGGCAGGGATCGAACCCTCAACCTCATGGTTCCTAGTCGGATTCTTTAACCACTGCGCCACGACAGGAACTCCCCTCAGTCTTCTTTTTAAAGAAACTCTGTGGGAGTTCCTCTGTGGTTAAAAGATCCAGTGTTGTCACTGCTGCGACTCAGGTCACTGCTTTGGTGCTGGTTCCTGGCCCTGGGAATTTGTATATCCCTAAGATGCAGCCAAAAAGTAATAGTAACTCTAAATTACAAAGTGCAAATAGAGACACTGGCATTTAGAAAATGGATTTTCCTATGAATTTGAGAGACTGTGGGCCAACTTTCTACTACCTTAAAGATTCAAAGCCAGGGAGTTCCCATCGTGGCTCAGCGGTTAAGGAATCTGACTAGCATCCACGAGGACACAGGTTTGATCCCTGGCCTCGCTCAGTGGGTTAAGGATCCAGCGTTGCTATGAGCTGTGGTGTAGGCCGGTGGCTGGAACTCTGATTAGACCCCTAGCCTGGGAACCTCCATACGCCATGGGTGTGGCCCTAAAAAGACCAAAAAAAAAAAAAGACAAAGATTCAAAGCCAGATGGTCCTAATAGTCAGCTCTGTGAGTTGGTCAGGCATGGCCTTGGCTATTTCAGAATTCAGCCTCTGGAACCAGAGTATCCACATTGAACCTCTCAAACCACTTGTTAGAGGGTGGTGTGTGTGTGTACAACTTGTCACTTCTTTGATTTAATGGATTTGACATGCTACATTTTGTGGATCTAAGGTGTACAGTGTGTTACTATAATGCTTTTTTTTTTTTTTTCTTTCCGTCTTTTTGCTATTTCTTGGGCCGCTCGTGCGGCATATGGAGGTTCCCAGGCTAGGGGTCTAATCAGAGCTGTAGCCGAGGGCCTACGCCAGAGCCACAGCAACACAGGATCTGAGCCGGGTCTGCAACCTACACCACAGCTCACAGCAACGCTGGATCGTTAACCCACTGAGCAAGGGCAGGGACCGAACCCGCAACCTCATGGTTCCTAGTCGGACTCATTAACCACTGCGCCACGATGGGAACTCCTGATGCATTTATATACTGCCACTGAAGCAGTATTTATCATGTGTCATCACTATCATATAGTGTTATTGCATTACACACACTGTGCATTTTATCTCTGTGGTTTGCAAGTTTGTACCTTTTTAATTTTTTTTTTTTTTTTTTTTTTTTGGCTGCACCTGAGGCTTATGGAAATTCCTGGGCCAGGTATCAAATCCAAGCTGCAGCTGTGGCAGTGCCAGATCCTTAACCCACTGCACTGGGTCAGGAATCAAAACTGCACCAACACAGAGACAACGCTGGATCCTCAGCCCAATGTGCCACAGCGGGAACTCCACAAGTTTGTACCCTTAAATATCATCAGTCTTATCCTCTCACCCACCCACCTCCTGGTAATCACCATTTTGCTCCCTGGATTGTTTTTCAATCCTGGGGCTTAGAGTATGGAACTGTTTTGATTATTATTATTTTGAAGTATCTTAGTTTGCTTATCTATGCTAACTTCTCTTCTGACCTCAGATTATCTCTTAAGAAGCTGATTTTGTGGTATTAATCAGGTAGAAACTTGGAAATGCCTCTCAAGCCAAAGGGCTTGAGGGTTGGACAGGCAGTTGAAATTCAGTGACTTTCACCTGGATTGTGGGGGGTACACATAGCCTCTGACCTAAGCATGACTTGTACTTACAGGTATTCTCTTCTGTACCACTCAGCCACCATTAAAAATTAAATTTATTGGGAGTTCCCGTGGTGGCTCAGTGGTAACAAACCCGACTAGTAGCCATGAGAATGCGAGTTGGATCCCTGGCCTCACTCAGTTGCTGTGGCGGTGGCGTAGGCTGGCGGCTACAGCTCCAATTCAACCCCTAGCCTGGGAACTTCCGTATGCCGTGGATGTGGCCCTAAGAAGACGGGAAAAAAAAGCTACTTTTATCGATTGCATATTCATCGTGATAACACAAAAGTATGTAAAATAAAAAGTGAGAGTATGGTTACTCCTCTCATTAGCCCCAGAAACCACACCCCTCTCCCCAACCAAAAAAAAATCACCTCACTCCCCAGAGGTAGCCATTTTAATAGTTTGATATTTATACTTCAGAGCTCTATCATACTTATGTTCTTTTCTTTTCCTTTATGTTTTGATGTGTGTCTCTCTGTATATTCTATGCAAAGTATTTTTTGTTTTTGTTTGTTTGTTTTTTGCCTTTTAGGGTCACACCAGGGGCATATGGAAGTTCCCAGGCTAGACATTGAATTGGAGCTGCAGCTGCCAGCCTACGCCACAACCATAGCAACTTGGGATCCAAGCCGCCACATCTGCAGCCTATACCACAGCTCATGGCAAAGTGGGATTCCCAACCCACTGAGCAAGCCCAGGCAGGATCACAGCCGCATCCTCAAGGATACTAGTCGGATTCGTTTCTGCTACCTATAATGGGAACTCCTGCAAAGATTTTATGTAAAAAAAAATAATAATAACTATTTATATATTATCCTACTTGATTTATCAGTAATTGAGAATATATGTTGAAATCTTAGTTATTTTGTATTACCTGATTACGTGATTTGTCATATTCTTTCCGTAGTATCTAATAATTTTGCCTGGTATACACTTTTTGAAAATACACATTTGAAATTTGAAAAAATTTCACTTTTTGAAAAACTTTTGGGACTGAGAATTGCCCGTTGGATTTAGCAACATTGAGGTCACCAGTGGCCTTGACTAGCAATTTTAGTGGAGTAGTAAGGGTGGAGCCTAAATGGAGGGTTCAAAAGAAGATGGGGAGTTCCCTTTGTGGCTTGGTGGGAACAAACCCAACTAGTCTCCATGAGGACACAGGTTCAATCCCTGACCTCACTCAGAGGGTTAAGGATCTGGCGTTGCAGTGAGCTACAGTATAGGTCACAGATTTGGCTCAGATCTGGTATTGCTGTGGCTGTGATGTAGGCTGGCAACTGCAGCTCTCATTGGACCTCTAGCCTGGAAACTTCCATGTGCTGCGGGTGCAGCCCTAAAAAGCAAAAAAAAAAGATGGAAGGAATTCTCTTGTGGCGCAGCAGGTTAAGAGTCTGGTGTTGTCACTTCAGTGGCCCAGGCTTGATCCCTGGCCTGGCGGGGGGGAAAGGTGGAAGAAGAATTGTAGACCAATTAAAACAAAATGCTTTAGGAGTTTTACTGAAAGGAGTGAAGAAATAAGAGTGGAAGCTGACATGGGACGTGGACTCCAGAGAAGAGCTGGGGCCTGTGCTGATAGGTATGACCCAGTGCAGAATGGGAAAGTAGATTGTGTGCAAGAGAGGCAAGCATTGCTGGAGGAGTATTCTTGCTGAGAAGGAAGCTCCCAGGTGTAGGAATTAATTTGGATAGAAGCAAAGTAGTTTACTTTTAGTCACAGGAAGGGAAGACAGAGTATATGGTTTGATACTGGTAGGTGGATAGATGTAGAAAATCCCTTTCGAGGTGTTCCCCTTGTGGCTCAGCAGATTAAGAACCCGGCTAGTGTCCATGAGGATGTGGCTTCCATCCCTGGCCTCGCTCGGTGGGTTAAGGATCTGAAGTTGCTGTGAGCTGTGGTTTAGGTCACAGATGTGGCTCGGATCCTGCATTGCTGTGGCTGCAGCATGGGCCAGCAGCTACAGCTGTGATTCGACCCCTAGCTCAGGAACTTCCACATGCCCCAGATGTGGCCCTAAAAAGAAAAGAAAGAAAAAAAATCCCTTTTGAGTCACTCAAGGATGGGGAAGACCATGTAAAAGATTTGAGGAGAGAGGGAAGGCTGAAACAGTTATCTGGGAGATTAAAGAGATGGAGGAAATGTAGGATGGTTACTGGGCATCATCAAGGAGGCTTGGGATCATGCTGCTAAGGTGCGACCAGTCACTATGGTTTGTGTTTTCCTCTGGCCATTTTGATGTGTTTAATGCTGGGTGTGGTTCTGCCAGGACAGTGCAACAGAATGGAGGCGAGGGGATGTCACTGTGTCTGCAAGGGTCATCCTACTGCTTGACCATAGAATTTAAGTTAGACAGGAAGGGAAGAGAGGCTATCAAGAGAGGGAGGAGTTCCCACTGTGGCTCAGCAGTAACAAACCTGACGAGAATCCATGAGGATGAGGGTTTGATTGCTGGCCCTGCTTGGTGGGTTCAGGGTCCGGTGTTGCCGTGAGCTGTGGTGTAGGTTGCAGATGTGGCTTAGTCAACTCCTAGCCTGGGGAGGGGACTTGCCATGTTCCTTTAAAAAAAAAAAAAAAAAAAAAAGGAGGGACTGTGCAGAGGTGAGAGGATCAGAGGTGTGGGTATGTCTTACTGGGATAAAGATCATTAATTAGAGTTGGGTAAAATGTAAAATGTAAGCTGGAAAATTGGACAGAAAGCGGACTGCTTGAAATTGGAACAGTAGAGGGGTTGCTGTTACTAGAAAAGAAAAGGCGGGTATAAATATGGGGATGAGTGGCAGAGGTGAAAGGAGGAGACAAATAAGAAGAGAGAAGCTCAATAGAGAGGCCAGCATGTAGGAAGGGGCACCTCCGTGTTACTGAAATCACCAAGAGTCATGCTGGGGAGGATGCCTTGAGCTAGAAGTAACACTGGCAAGAAGTGAGAGGAAGGAATTCAGGGATAGTAAATGCCGGCAGCCATGAGAATATCGGGTGGCAGTGGTTTTATGTGGCGATTCAGAGCTGAGTGTTTTTAGGGAGAAAGAAAAGGGTGAGGAGTGTTCTAGAATTGGCAGTGAGAAGCGTGGGTGGTGCCTGCCTTATGTTCAGGCCCAGAGATGGTGGGAGTTGGGGAGGGGGTCAGAGGGAGCAAAAGAGCCGTTTGAGAGAGCCAGCTCTCAGGAGCTGTGTGCTCAGGGCAGAACCAGTTGCTGTTACGGCAAAAGGAGATGGGACCTACCTGGGAAAATGTGGAGCATGTAGATTGGTTTTGCCGAGCTTTCCATTCCAGGGGGCATTGCACAGTGGCTTCAGGAGTTGAAGGGTGGGGTTTGGGGACAGAATCCTGGAGATATAGAGCCTTAAGGGGATTCCAGTCCAGGGGAGGTAGGGGTGATGACCTGGAGTCTGTGACTTCTTATAGTGACTCATTTAATCAGGGATGAAGGACATAATGAGATTAGTCCTGGTGAACTCAAGGCAGATGGTGGTGGCAAGCTTGTGAATGTCTTGGAGTAGGAGGGGTGGGTGTCTGAGGCTCCCTCCCTCTTATACTTGTCTTTGGAGGCTGTGAAGTTTGGGAAAACTGGGTCCTGCTCTGAGAAAGTAGGCCTCCGCTTCACCCCTGGGTGTGGCAGGGAGAGGGCGTTGAGGCTGGGGTTGGGGAGTCAGTGGGAAACAGGTCTCAGTCCTGTGCGGGGATAACCCTGTCTTCCATGTATTCATTAGATAGTTATTTCTTCTGAAAATTGCTTGTTACCTTCTGTTGCCCATTATCTATTGCGCTGATTTTCAGTACTGAGTCTTTTTAAAGAAACGTTGATGTGTTTCTTCATTTTTTCAGATTTTTTTTTTTTTGGCCACACTAGTGGCATGCAACATGTTCCTGCACTGGAGTTCCCATCATGTTGCAGTGGTTAACGAATCCGACTAGGAGCCATGAGGTTGCGGGTTCGGTCCCTGCCCTTGCTCAGTGGGTTAAGGATCTGGCGTTGCCGTGAGCTGTGGTGTAGGTTGCAGACGCGGCTTGGATCCCGCGTTGCTGTGGCTCTGGTGTAGGCTGGTGGCTATAGCTCCAATTCGACCCCTAGCCTGGGAACCTCCATATGCCGCAAGAGCGGCCCAAGAAATGGCAAAAAGACAAAAAAAAAAAGAGTTCCTGCACCACAGCAGTGACAGTACCAGATCCTTTAACCACTAGGCCACCAGGGAACTCCCATTTTTCGAGATTTTAAAAAAGATACCTACACAGTTGCCCCTTGAACAATGTGAGTTTGAATTGCACTGGTCCAGTTACATGCGGATTTTTTTCAACAGCAGATACTACAGTACTCCATTTCCCCTTTAGGCTGACTCTGTGGATGTGGACTCTCAAATACAGAGAAACCACACATACAGAGGGCTGACTACAACCACTCAAAGGGTCAGTTCCCCTAAACCCCCATGTTGTCCAAGGGCCAACTGTAGTACAAGTTTCTTCTTACACGTCTTGCATATTCCTAACGTTTATTCCTAGGTATGGAATAATTTTTGTTATAATAATAACTATCTTTTAAATAAGATCTTTTATTTTTTTTTAATTTTTTTTTACTTTTTTGTCTTTTGTCCTTTTAGGGCCACACCCACGGCATATGGAGGTTCCCAGGCTAGGAGTCTAATTGGGGATAAAGCTGCCAGCCTATATATACCACAGCCACAGCATCTCCAGGTTTAGCCTCATCTGTGACCTACACCGCAGCTCACAGCAATGCCGGATCCTTAACCTGCTGAGCAAGGCCAGGAATCGAAGCCGCCACCTCATGGTTCCTAGTTTGATTCATTTCTGCTGCGCCACGACGGGAACTCCCAAATAAGATCTTTTAAAATTACTATTGTGGGAGTTCCCATCGTGGTGCAGAGGAAATGAATCCGACTAGGAACCATAAGATTGTGGGTTCAATCCCTGGCCTCACTCAGGGGGTTAAGGATCCGACCTTGCTGTGAGCTGTGGTGTAGGTCACAGACGCGGCTCAGATCTGGCGTTTCTGTGGCCCCGGCGTAGGCCGGCAGCTGTAGCTCCGATTAGACCCCTGGCCTGGGAACCTCCACGTGCCTGAGTGTAGCCCTGAAAAGAAAAATAAACAAACAAGTGAACAAATAAATAAAATTACTATTGTGTTTTTATTTTTGCATAAGAGAAAGCTAGCCTTTTTCCTTTCCTTTTTTTTTTGGCTTTTTAGGGCCACACCCACGGCATATGAAAGTTCCCAGTCTAGGGATCTAATTGGAGCTGCAGCTGCTGGCCTACACCACAGCCACAGCAATGGCAGATACGAGTCACTTGTGACCTACACCTCAGCACACGGAAACGCCATATCCCTGACCCACTGAGCAAGGCCAGGGATCGAACCCGCATCCTCATAGATACTAATTGGATTGTTTCCACTGCACCACAACAGGAACTCCACGTAATTATTTTGTATGTGACTACTTAACTCGCTCCGTTAGTTCTATTTTTTATATATACTTCCCTATAAGTTTGCCTATAGGTGTTCTTGTTTTTCAAGCTCTGAACACGGGCTCACACTGTTAGAACCATAGTTGGGCAGCAGCCTAGGGCACCTATTCAATGTGGTGGCCTTGCAAGTGACCACCACTGATAACCTTATTTGTGTGGGACATTTTGCTCTGAATGCCAAAGTCCAAATCACAGATGACTTTTTTAAATAAAAATTTTATTGGAGTATAGTTGACTTACAGTGTCGTATTACACAAATGATTTTTCAAATGCAGCTTTGTTCATAGACTGTGGACTGCCTTTCATTTCCTGAATCTCTTTGGATATCAGGAACGTGAGGATCATCCCCGGAGAGGCCGGGAGGATCGGCCGCACCGAGAACCCTCAGGACAGGAGCACAAGCGCGCTAGGAACAGTGACCGAGACAGACACCGCAGCCATTCCCACCAAAGGAGAGGCTCGAACGAGCGGCCTGGTGGTGGGCAGCCCCAGGGGCGGGATCGAGACATTCAAAACCTGCAGGCACAGGAAGCAGAGCGGGAGTTCTATAACGCCCGGCGCCGGGAGCACCGCCAGAAGAATGAAACCAGTGCTGGTAACACATCTCAGGACTCAATTGCAAGGCCTGGCGGCAACAACAAAGAGGTGCCTGCTAAAGAAAAGCCAAGTTTTGAACTTTCTGGGGCGCTTCTGGAGGACACCAACACCTTCCGGGGTGTGGTCATTAAATATAGTGAGCCCCCAGAAGCACGTATCCCCAAAAAGCGGTGGCGCCTCTACCCCTTTAAAAACGATGAGGTGCTTCCTGTGATGTACATCCACCGGCAGAGCGCTTACCTCCTGGGCCGACATCGCCGCATCGCAGACATTCCCATCGATCATCCCTCTTGTTCAAAGCAGCACGCCGTCTTTCAGTACCGGTGAGTGTCCATCTGCAGAGAGAAATGGAAGTGCCATCAGAAGCCAAATGTCTTGGTTAGGATTATTAGGGGTGGGTGTGGGTGTGTGTACACATACACGTGCAGAAGCCTATGCCCCTCGTGTCTAATACTAGTCTCAGTTTCTACCTACTTTGCAAGGCTGTTACGAGGATTAAGTGGAAGTAAAACTAAGGATGCCTGGCATATGTTAGCTGAATCTGTATCTTGACAGGTTCCGTAGCACATCTGTTATTGTTGGATGTTCACAACAATCCTGTGGGGAGGCGAGGACAAGTATTAATATCCCATTGGACAGACGAGAAGATATAGCTCAGCAGAGCCGAGTGGCCTGCCTAAAAAATGATCACTGTGGTAGAGCTTTGGCTCAAATCAATTTTAATTTGAACAATTTTGATCATTTTATCTGTTCTCTTGACTGTAAAGTCCAAATTCATCATTGGTTTATTCCCATTAGGACAGAGGCTAAAATACGGTGAAATATAAGTGAAAGAAGTATTATATGGCTTCTAAACAATGCAAAAAAAAATGTATTTCGGGAGTTCCCGTTGTGGCTCAGTGGTTAACGAATCCAACTAGGAACCATGAGGTTGCAGGTTCGATCCCTGGCCTTGCTCAGTGGGTTAACGATCCGGCGTTGCCATGAGCTGTGGTGTAGGTTGCAGACGTGGCTTGGATCCCACGTTGCTGTGGCTCTGGCATAGGCCGGTGGCTACAGCTCCGATTCAACCCCTAGCCTGGGAACCTCCATATGCCGCAGGAGCGGTCCTAGAAAAGCAAAAAAAAAAAAAGACCAAAAAAAAAATGTATTTCTTAAGCATGGCAAGAGGCCTTAGATTCCCCCCTCCTCACCCCAAAGGGCTGCACCTGCTGCATATGGAGGTTCCCAGGCTAGGCGTTGAATCAGAGCTACAGCTGCTGGCCTACGCCACAGGCACAGCAACGAGAGATCTGAGCTACGTCTGCAGCCTATACCACAGCTCACGGCAATGCCAGATCCCTGACCCACTGAATGAGACCAGGGATGGAACCCACATCCTCATGGATACTAGTCGAATTTGGTTCCAGTGTGCCACGACGGGAACTCCAAGGCCTTAGATTCTTCTGAGGTTTTGATCAGCCATGAATTCCCCCACCTAGTGACCATTTATCAATGCATTTCTACTAAGCATATTTAACTCGCTCCCAATTTCCAAATCCATGGCCATACCTTCTCCTTGATTTCCTAGCATTTGAACTTGAACTTTGTTCAAGCCAGGTTATTTACATCGTCTAAGCTATGTTAGCAAAGAGTTGGATGATATGAGGCAGGATTTCACTCACAGGTTTCCTTTATCTCTGTTAGGCTTGTGGAATATACCCGTGCTGATGGGACAGTTGGCCGCAGGGTGAAGCCCTACATCATTGACCTCGGCTCAGGCAATGGAACGTTCCTGAACAACAAGCGAATTGAGCCTCAGAGATACTACGAACTGAAGGAAAAGGATGTCCTTAAATTCGGGTTCAGCAGCAGAGAGTATGTCCTGCTTCATGAGTCCTCTGACACATCTGAAGTAGACAGGAAAGAAGATGAGGATGACGAGGAGGAGGAGGAAGTGTCTGACAGCTAGCAAACTAAGAAACGACCCAGACTCCCGAGAGACCTGTTCTTTCTTCAGAGGCTTTGGGATTGACTCTTAAGGGCACTGCCGTGCGCTCTGTGATGCCTCTTATTGCCTTAAGTCTTTCCTCTGTTGCTGACCAGCTTACGTTAGTTACAGTTTAAGAAAACTGATTTCTGTTTGGTTGAACTCTTTTCTGTGGCACATCAACCGCATGCCTGTGGGCGTTTGTTTTCCGAACAGTCTCACCAACACATCCCGTTTTAGTAGAAACATTGTGGCTTTAGTTGGTGCTTTCAGAACTGCTGTCTAGGAAACTATAAACCCTTCCTCAAAGGGGAACTGTGGCTTGTTCTCTTTGTACAGTTACTTTATTTATATAGTTGTTAAGCTGTGTGGACTGGGTTGGTTTTTGTTTGGGGGGCAAACCCCTGAACAGAGAATCTTACTAAGCTTTGGTTATTACCAAAACAGCCTCTAGACTATATACCAAAGCTTTGACCTGGTTGAGCTCTTGAGTCATGGAAATTGATTTTGCACTTCATCTGGGGGGGGGCGGTTTACCACATGACCTCACTATTGACTATTGGACTTAAAGAGATGCTTTATGGAGCCTGCTTAAGCATATGACTGTACAGGAAGATCATGGCCACTGCCGGTAGATGCTGATGACATGTCATGAGAGGCTGAAATGGGTCATGGATCTGTGAGAGAGCTCTGATTTCTCCTTGGAGCATGTTCATAAGAGTTTTGATCATCTTATCTGTTCTTCAACTTTGCATTTTTATTTTGATTTTATCTCCATTCTTCTCTGAGAAACACACTGTCATTTATGTGGCAGGGTCCTTGCTTTATTCTAACAACATACATATGTCTAAAGGAGGTTGTGTGGTTCACATGTTTCATCTTTTTAAAAAGACGTTCAGAGAGGTGGTATTTACCTTCCCAAGGCTGGAAAGCATGGGGAATTGCCCGACTTCCTAATTCTCTACCAGAGGAATATGTGTAAGTAGAAAAGTCATTAACTACTTACATCTATTGTGTGTGTGTGTGTGTGTGTATATATGTACATATTTAAGAAATTGTGTGTGAAAGAGCGGCATACTGATTTTCATGAGAATGTTTTGGGATGTAAATGTAATACTACATTATAGGCAAAGGCCTCCCTGCATTTGAAGAGCAGGTTTTCATTTATATATGTATTTTTGGAATAAAAAATAATAAAATTTGTAAATATAACCTCATTTCGATGTGTACTTCTTGCCTAGCATGGAGGTATGTTTGCTGCAAAAGAAATCTTTATCAGTGTTTTGTTTTTTTCTGCCTTTTCTAGGGCTGCACCCTCGGCACATGGAGGTTCCCAGGCCAAGGGTCTAATGGGAGTTGTAGCCACCAGCCCACACCACAGCCACAGCAACGCCAGATCCAAGCTGCGTCTGCGACCTACACCACAGCTCACGGCAACACCAAATCCCCAACCCACCGAGAGAGGCCAGGGATCGAACCCGCAACCTCATCGTTCCTAGTCAGATTCCTTAACCACTGAGCCACAACGGGAACTCCTATATCAGTATTTTTGAGGTAAAAGGAGACAGTTGTGGAGGGTGTCACAGGGATATTGAACCCACACCAGCGTAGGAAGCCAGATCTTCAAATCTCAGCGAGTGAATGATGGTCCTGCTGAAGCAGCCATGTTTTCTGAGTTAGCAGTGAAGGGGTTTTCCTTCCCAGAGTAGTCGGGTTATACTCGGTGGGCTTCATACCAGTTGACCCCAGTCCCTGCTTGTGCACCCTCAGCTGGTGATGGGGAGGAAGGAGAGATGATCCAACTGAGGGCTGCTGCTAACTCTTCCTCTTGGGTTGAAACTAATGGCATTATTAGATGGTCTTCCTTACCATTTTTTTTTTTTTTTTTGTCCTTTTAGGGCCACTCCCACAGCCTATGGAGGTTCCCAGGCTAGAGGTCAAATTGGAGCTGGAGCCATTGGCCCGTACCACAGCCACAGCAACACCAGATCCAGATCTCACCTGTGATCTACACCACAGCTCATGGCAACATAGGATCCTTAACCCACTGAGCAAGGGATTGAACCTGTGTGCTCAGGGATGCTAGTCAGATTCGTTTCCACTGAGCCACAGCGGGAACTCCTATGGCTTGGTTTCTAAAGGTTTAGAACTTAATGTATATTTCAGGTTGATTATTATTTGATATAGTGCACAGACGGTTATATTTCTTAACATCCTTCCCTTTGTGGAAAGTCGTCGTAGATGTGAGGAATGAAAGGCTCCCACGTTAGTCAGAGCCTTAAGTGTGACATGCACATAACATGCCAGCAATGCCTGCTTGTGTGAGAATGTTCTGATCCCACGATGTTCCTGGCTGTGTGAGTTTATATCGAGGGAAAGGGCTACTTGTTTTATTATTTCTTTGCCAACCCATGGCATATGGAGTTCCCAGGACAGGGATCAGATCCGACCACAGGGATCACATCCAACCTAAGCCTCACCTGCCACAACATGGGATCCCTAACCCACTGTGCTAAGCCGGGGATTGAAACTGCATCCCAGTGTTCCCAAGACACCGCTGATCCCACTGCACCATAGCAAGAACTCCAAGGAAATGGGTTTTTTAAAATTTTTTAAAGTATAGCAGATTTACAATGTTCTGTCAATTTCCACTGTACAGCAATGATCCAGTTATACATACAAATACACTCTTTTTCTCATATTTCATCATGTTCTATCACAAGTGACTGGGTATACTTCTCTGTACTATTCAGCAGGACTAGGAAATTATTTTAAAAGGCAGTTGAGGATTTCTGGTCGTGGCTCAGTGGTTAACGAATCCGACTAGGAACCATGAGGTTGCGGGTTCAATCCCTGGCCTTGCTCAGTGGGTTAAGGATCTGGCATTGCCGTGAGCTGTGGTGTAGGTTGCAGACGCGGCTTGGATCCTGCATTGTGGCTGTGGTATAGGCTGGCGGCTACAGCTCCAATTCGACCCCTAGCCTGGGAACCTCCTTATGCTGTAGGTGCAGCCCTAGAAAAGACTAAAAAATAAAAGGCAGTTGATTTGTTCATATTCACTCTAAAGTGAATTAGTCCAATCAATGGATGATTACATAAGGTCACTATGCTAGCAAGTGGTTTATAGCTATGAGTTAGAAACAGCAATAATTTGGGGGATGGGGTTGCACCTTGTGCAAGACATGGTATTTGAAGTATGTATGCTTTAGAAAATAGGTAGATTTTGATCCAGTATTTGCTTCCGACTGAGCAGTCCAGAACACCACAGGACTGGAGTGAAGTGGAAAGGAGCCTATAAAATCAAGTGGTTTCTGGGAATTCCCGTCATGATGCAGTGGAAATGAATCTGACTAGTATCCGTGAGGATTTGGGTTTAATCCCTGGCTTTGCTCAGTGGGTTGGAGATTTGGCATTGCCATGAGCTGTGATGTAGTTCATGGCGTTTCTGTGGCTGTGGCATAGGCAGGCAGCTACAGCTCTGATTCGATTCGACCCCTAGCCTGGAAACTTCCAGATGCCTCGGGTGTGGCCCTAAAAAGACCCCCCCAAAAAAATGTAGTTCCCTTCGTGGTTCAGCAGTTAACAAACCCAACAAAGATCCATGAGGATGCCAGTTCAAACCTGGCCACACTCAGTGGGTTAAGGATCCCGCATTGCCATGAGCTGTGGTGTAGGTGGCAGATGCGGTTTGGATCTGGTGTTGCTGTGGCTGTGGTGTAGGCTGGCTGCTATAGCTCCGATTTGACCCCTAGCCTGGAAACTTCCACATGCCTCCAGTGTGGTCCTAAAAACCAAAAAAAAAAAAAAAAAAAAAACCCCACAAAAAAACAAACCTGGCCAATGTTGGAGTTCCCTAGTGGTTCAGCAGGGTCTAGTGTTAGCACTTCTGTGGCTGCTGTAGTACAGGTTTGATCCCTGGCCCCAGGAATCTGACATGCTGAGGGCTTGGCCAACAATAACAACAGCAAACTGGCCAATGTTTAGGAATACTTTCTGTGTACAAGGCATGGTTCTGAGTATTTTACATATGCAAAAATGCATACATTAACTCATTTCAATTTTATAGGGCAGGCTTCTATTATCATTAAATTTTGCAGATGCCAAAACAGGCCAACATTTCTCGGCAGAGACCTAGCACTCAGAAATGCCTGACATGATAAATGAGGCTTTGGAAGCACTTGAAGTTCAATGGGGCAAAGAGGGTGACTGAAACTTTTGATTTCTCTTAATGACAGACTGTTATTTTTCTGAAGCCCCCTGCTGAAAACAGCTAAAAATTTCTGGATAAAAAAATAAACAAAAGGAGTTCCCATTGTGGCTCAGAGATAACGAACCAGGCTAGTATCCATGAGGAGGTGGGTTCTATCCCTAACCTTGCTCAGTGGGTTAAGGATCCAGCATTGCCTGTGAGCTGTGGTGTAGGTCACAGATGCAGCTCCGATCCTGCATTGCTGTGGCTGCGGCGTAGGCTGGCAGCTATAGCTCTGATTTGACCCCTAGCCTGGGAACTTCCACTTGCCACAGGTGTGGCCCTAAAAAGAAAAAAAAAAAAAAAACTCTTAAATCATCATTTACTTACTTGTAAGTAGAGAGTTATCAGACCAAAACAAAATAAACAATAATCCAGAGAGAAATGGAGGATAGATGCCTGGAAACCACATTCGATCTAAAGGCAAACTATCTTTGATTCTTGCAAAACAGACCTTACCCTGGGGTAAATGGGACCGAAATCAAAACCCAAAGCCTGCATACAATGAGTATGTTTCCTGCATACAATAGAACATGTTTCCCACAAAAAGCTGGCACGCCAAAGGGCTATACCTTTCAGAATAAAAAAGCTGATCCGAAATTGTATCCTCCCAGGGGTTTGAAGACAGAGCTCAGAAAACCTTAAGCCTTGAACTTGGTTTAAGATGACCATGCACTATTAGCGCCTCCAGGTGTCTGATATTAATAAATGAAATTACTCTTTGGAGGAAGGGACTTTTCATTTCCCCTCTGGTTATTTCCACATTCTTTTTTTCCGCAAACAAACAATTATGTTTTAAAGCACACAAGAAAAGTTTCTCACCCTCAGAAATAACGGGTAACAGAAAGTGATTGTCCAAGACTTCAGTTACTTGAATTACTAGTTACTTTAAGATGTTCCTGGTTGTTCCTGGAACAACTATTTCAAAGAATAGATTGAATATTTCATTTTCAAAGAAACAAACAACAAAACATGAAAATACCCACAGGGAACAAGAAATGGCAACAAGTGAATTGGGAGTTACTTAAAAGACCAAATAGAAACTTCAGAAATGAAAAATACAATAACTAAATTTTTCAATGAATCCCTTTAACAGAAACTTCAGGGAAAATTAGTGAACTAGAAAGTAGGTCAAAAGAAATGATCCATGCGTATAAATTTAACAACTTAGGGGAGTTCCTGCTGTGACCCAGTGGAAAGGAATTTGACTAGGAACTACAAGGTTGTGGGTTCGATCCCTGGCCTCACTCAGTGGGTTAAAGATCCGGCATTACCATAAGCTGTGGTGTAGGTTGCAGACTCCACTCGGATCTGGCGTTGCTGTGGCTGTGGAGTAGGCTGGCAGCTGTAGCTCTGATTCGACCCCTAGCATGATGAACCTCCATGAGCCACGAGTGTGGCCCTAAAAAAAGCAAAAATAAAATAAATAAATAAACAACTTAGAGGAAATGGATCAATTCCTTAAAAACTGTAAACTACCAAAATTCACCTGATATGAAATAGGTTATATATATATAAAAAGAAATAGGTTATCTGAATAATCCTATAACTATTTTTAAAATTTGAATAATTAAAGGAGTTCCTTCTATGGTGCAGTGGGTTAATAATCCACTGCAGCAACAGCGACACTGGATAAAAATCCTGTGATCATATCAACTGACTCAGAAAAATCATTTGACAAAATTCAACACCCATTTACGATAAAAAAACTCTCAGTAAACCAGGAATAGAGGGTAACTTCCTCAACCTGATAAGACTGAATACGTTCCTCTTAAGGCACAAGTCTGCTTTGATCATTCTTTGACTCAGTGTTGCTGCAGCTGTGGTGTAGGTCACAGCTCCTGCTCAGATTTGATCCTTGGCCCAAACTTCCATATGTTGTGGGTACAGCCGAAAAGAAAAAAAAAAAAAAGAGTAATTAAAAAGCATCTAGGAGTTCTGATTGTGGCTCAGTGGTAACAAACCCAGTTAGCATCCATAAGGATACGGGTTCAGTCTCTGGCCCCACTCAGTGGGTTAAGGATCTGGTGTTGCTGTGGCTGTGGTGTAGGCCGGCAGTTGTAGCTCTGATTCAACCCCTAGCCTGGGAACTTCCATATGCTGCAGGTTCAGCCCTTAAAAGACAAAAATAAAATAAAATAATAAAAAAAGAACGATCAAAGCAGACATCCTTGACTTGTGCCTTAAGAGGAACGTATTCAGTCTTATCAGGTTGAGGAAGTTACCCTCTATTCCTGGTTTACTGAGTTTTTTATCGTAAATTGGTGTTGAATTTTGTCAAATGATTTTTCTGTGTCAGTTGACATGATCACAGGATTTTTATTCTTTAGCCTCTTACTTATTTATTTTATCTGTGGCATATCAAAGTTCCCAGGCTAGTGGTTGAATCGGAGCTGCAGCTGCCACAGCCACAGCCATGCCAGATCCTGAGCTTCATCTGCGACCTACCTGCAGCTCACAGCAACACTGGATCCTTAACACACTGAACAAGGCCAGGGATTGAACCATGGATACTAGTCAGATTCTTTCTGCTGAAAGATGATGGGAACTCCTGCTCTGACCATTCTTATTCAACATAGTACTAGAAGTCTAGCCAGCACAGTAAGGCAAAAAAAGGAAATAAAAACACACAGGTTGGAAGGGAAAAAATAAATCTCCCTATTTGCAGATGAATTTATTGTCTACTTTAAAAATCCCAAAGAGGAGTTCCTGTTGTGGCTCAGTGGAAACAAATCTGACTAGTAACCATGAGGATGCAGGTTTGACCCCTGGCCTCGCTCAGGCGTCATGAACTGTGGTGTAGGTTGCAGATATTGCTCGGATCTGGCATTTCTGTGGCGGTGACATAGGCCCATGGCTGCAGCTCTGATTAGACCCCTAGCCTGAGAAGCACCATATGCTGCATGTGCAGCCCTAACAACAACAACAAAAATCCCACAATCTACCAAAAAACCTAGAATCAATAAGAGAGTTCAGCGAGACCCCGGGTTACAAGATCAACACATAACAGAATGCAGTAGAGAGAGAGAAAAAAAAAAGGATTCTTAAATTTAATCTGAATTCTAGAAGGAGAGAGAAACTGAGGTAGAGGATATCCTAGGAAAGATAGCTGAATTTCCCAGAACTGGTGAAAGTACAAATACACAGATTGAAGAAACACAGAGACTTTCAAAGCAAAGCAAAAAGAGAAAGCAAGAAAGTAGGAAAGCAGGCAAGCAAGCAAGCAAAATGGAAAAAAAAAAAAAAATCCTACCTGGATTTCTAATGAAATTGCAGAACCCTGAAAAATGGAGAGGAGAAATAAACAGGAGGGAGATGAAAACAAAGTTAACAATATCAGACTTAATGATTTGACAAGTAGTGCTTACCTGCCAAGCACTTACCTTAAGTGATTAATTCCTTATGGAAATTGTATTAGGTAGGAGTTATTATTAGTTCCATTTTATAGAGGAGGAAATTGAGCCAAGTGAAATTGAGTTAACCTGCCCAGGGTGGGACAGCTTATCAATGGTAGAGGTAGAATTTTGAACTAGGTAGTTAGTTTGTGTCATTAACCACCACACATGCTTGTCTCTCTAAAGGGCAACGGGAAGTCTTTGAAAGGTTTTAAGCAGGGGAGTAACACATTTGTTTTCCCCAAACAAATCATCCTGGCACCACTGTGAATAATGGATTAAATGGAGCTAAGAGTGGAAACGGGAGCTGCTGGAATAATGTACCTAAAATAGGGAGGGCCTGGATGAACGAAGGAGGTGGCAGACAAAAGAAAATAATTTGCGGGCTCTTCTGCGGTCGAGTTCACAGGCCTTGGTTTTGGATTGCATTAAGGGGGTGAAGGAGGGTGAGGATGGTACCCAGGTTTCCGACCTGGGCAATTCGGTGGACAGTGAAAGTCATTCACTGATGAGACTGCGGAGAAGTCTGATTTTGGACACGGTGAATTTGCGGTGTAGAAACGCGGTTAGGACCAAAAGCAGAACCCATCAGTGGGGTTCTTTTGGCAGGGCGCGCGCACGCGCGCGCGCGGGAGTTCTGCGCAGCGGGGCTCCCCTCCGGAAGCCGCCTGCGCAGGCGCAGTGCAGAGGCGGGCGCCCCCTGGCGGGCGGCGGCGCGCTAGGACCGCCCCCAGCCTGGCGCCGCTGCCGCCCGCCTCAGCCCAACATGGCGATGCACAACAAGGCGGCGCCGCCGCAGATCCCGGACACCCGGCGGGAGCTGGCAGAGCTCGTGAAGCGGAAGCAGGAGCTGGCGGTGAGGGCTAGCACCGGGGGGCGCCCGGGTGGGGACCCCGTGCCTGCCCCTGCCTCCAGACCCCGGCCCCGCCGCGCCGGGCGGTTCGTTGCTCGGTGGGCGCAGCGCGGCGCCCGGGAGTCCGGCGGCCTGAGGACGGCTGCGCACTGCGCGGCCCGCCGGCGCCTCGGCTTCCAGGCGGTGCAGATCCGGAGCCGGGAGCCTGGGCTGGGGGCGGGGCGCGGAGCCGGGGAGGGGGAGGGGGACTAGGCGGGCGGGGGCGTGGAGGAAGGATGGCGTCAGGGGGTAGGGGCTTCTGTGCTGCAGCCCTGCTGAAGCTAGTAACCGTGAGCTCTGCGGGGTAGGCGAGGGCGAGCGGGTCCATGATCTTTAAGGAGTGCGGGGCGGGCGGATCGGTGGGCTGTAGATTGGTCCGGGCTTGCTGGTGGGCTTTAGGTGGGGTGGTGGGGTAGGAGGCGAGTGTGGGAGGGACACTCACACATCCTGTCTGGCCTTTGGAGGATGGAGGGTCTCGTCCTTTTGGGAACTAGGAGTAGATCCGTTAGATGGGGTTTTTGATGGGCAGGGATGTGATGTGTTTGGGAACATTTAGCAGGTGACAGGCGAGGGGAGCGGACTCGGTTAGGGAATTAAGAATTGTGACATGCAGCCGGGGTCCCTTGGACCGTGGCGGCTAAGCCCTCCCTCCCCTCGCGTTTTGGCTTGGGCACCGGGAGGCCCATCTCACCTGAAGCTGCCCTTCCAGGTTTCCATAGCAACCGGCAGCCCAGTGCTGGCGGCCTTTCGGAGCCTACGGGGAGGGGAGCCAGTTGGCGCTGGAAGGCTGCTTACCCTTCCCTTTCCTGGTAGCAGTACCTTTTATGCGTGGGAGTGGAGACTGCTCTTTTTTTTCCTCCGCCCGGGTTCTTGACAGCTGGGTTTCCACGAAGCCTCTGAGTATATACAAACTTTTGTACATTTTTCTGGGGACAGGCTCTCTCTATTCCATTCTGTCCTCAAAGGGATCCAACAAGACAGGTTTAGACTGCCTTAGTCTGAAACACCCTGCCCCTGCCCGTGTCATTCCTCCCTCCGCAAGGCTGGTTTGGTGTAGTTGAGCTTGAATTTATAAGTCTGATATAGACTTCAATTTGGGAGTTCCTGTTGTGGCTCAGCAGAAACGAATCTGACTAGTATCCATTAGGATGCGGGTTGGATCCCTGGCCTCACTCCTTGGGTTAAGGATCCGGTGTTGCCTGAGCTGTGGTGTAGGTTGCAGACTTCGGCTGGAATCCTGAGTTGCTGTGGCGTAGGACAGCAGCTGTAACTCTGATTCGACCCCTAGCCTGGGAACCTCCAAATGCCTCAGGTGTGACCCTTAAAAAAAAAAAAAGTTCATTTTGGTTAGGCTTAATGCATGCATGTAAAAGGTATTAACCACTTCCTTATTTTTCATCACTCAGGAAACACTGGCAAACTTAGAGAGACAGATCTATGCTTTTGAAGGAAGCTACCTGGAAGACACTCAGATGTATGGCAATATTATTCGTGGCTGGGATCGGTATCTGACCAACCAAAAGTGAGTGTCAAGCCTGTAGTATTTGTATTGTGCCCTTCTAATATTTGTGTGTAGGACTGGGTAAGTTCTTGGTAGTGGCTTTGCAGGGAGGCAGTAGTAAAGTGGGGTGGAAAGAGGTCTGCATTTGAGCTTGGACTCTGGCTCAGCCACTCCTGGGTAATCCCAGATAAACTCTACACCCCACACAGTCGGAGAAGTCCCGCCAATGGCACAGGGTTGTGCAATGCTTCAGTGAAATACAGCATGTAATACACTCCTGTCATGTCATGAGTCCCAAGATTTGCTATACCTGTGTGGCAACTGTATCACAGTTTCATTTAGTAATATTCTTTCTAAAAAAAAATTTTTTTTTTCTTTTTAGGGCCGCACCTGCAGCATATGGAGGTTCCCAGGCTAGGGGTCCAATCAGAGCTGTAGCTGCTGGCCTGCACCACAGCCATAGCAACACAGGATCTGAACCACTCCTGTGACCTACCCTACAGCTCACGGAAATGCCTGATCCTTAACCCACTGAGCGAGGCCAGGGATTGAACCTGCATCCTCATGGATCGGAGTCAGATTTGTTAACCACTGAGCCACGACGGGAACTCCTAAAAATTTTTTAAAACTTTCTAAACTTTTTGGAAATTTCTCAAATCTGCAGAGTACTTGAAAGACTAGTTGATCTCTTGATACCCCTTACCAGCATTCAGCAATTGTTAACTTGTTGCCATATTTGCTTTCTTTCTCTTCTTTCTCCCTCTTAATATATAGTAACACACACCACTATTTCTATGCTTAAGTTTTTTTTTTTTTTTTAAATTGACACATAGGAAGTTGCAAAAATAGTACAGAGAGGTCCCATGTACCCTTCACCCAGTTTTCCCCAGTGGTTGGGTTTTACATAACCATATAGTACAATAGCAAAAGCAGGAAATTGACATTGGTACAATGTGTATATGTAGTTCTGTCATTTTATCATGTCTATAGATTCCTGTAACCACCACTGCAGTCAAGATACAGAACTATTCTCTCACCACGAAGAGCTCCCTCGTGCTACTCCTTTGTAGTTAGTTATATCTCCCCTTCCGTACATATATGAAATATGTATTTATACATTTATATTATATATATGATAATTATACATATTATAATTATTTGCTAAAGCACTTAAAAGTTAAAAACAGATAACTGTGGCACTTTGCCCCTAATTGTGTCAGCAATTACCTCCTAAGGATAAGAACTTTTTTTCTTACATAACCACTTATTATCATGCCTAGAAAATTAGCACTACATTAATAGTATTATTTCATACACAGTCCTTATTCAGATGTCCCTGATTTGTCCCCCAGATGCATTGCCACCTTTTTTTTTAATGCAGCGAGTGTTCGTGCATTGCTTTTGGCTGTTAATGTCTCTTTAGTCTCTTACTAGGAGCGTCTCTCCCTTTTTGGTGGTGAATTTTTTTATGACATTATCTTTTTTCTTTTTCTTTTTTTTTTGGCCATGCCCTTGGCATGTGAAAGTTACGAGGCCAGGGATCTAACCCACACTGCTGGTGACAACGCCGGATCCTCAACTCACTGTGCCACAAGGGAACTCCCTGTGACATTATTTTGCAGAATGTTCCAATTCCATGTTTTTCTTAGTGGGACTTAATGGGAGATCCTTTAAACATTGTTGGCAAAAATGTTGATTACTTATTTGTATACCTCCTGCTGTTTACCTCTATTTTATCAGGAGGCACATGTCAGATTGCCCCATTACTGGTCCCACTAAGTTGGATCATGTGATTTCACCATTGTAAACGTTCATTTTTTTCTCTTTGTAATTAACAAATAATTTCAGAGGTTGTATTTTTAGGCAGTGTGAAAATATAGCTCCTTCTAATTTTTATCACTGGTTTTAATATCCATTGTTGATTCTTTTTTTTTTTGTCTTTTTGCCTTTTCTAGGGCCGCTCCCATGGCATACGGAGGTTCCCAGGCTAGGGGTCAAATCAGAGCCATAGCCACCGGCCTATGCCAGAGCCAAAGCAATTCGGGATCTGAGCCACTTCTGCAACCTACACCACAGCTCATGGCAACACCGGATCCTTAACCCACTGAGCAAGGCCAGGGACCAAACCCGCAACCTCATGGTTCCTAGTCGGATTCGTTAACCATTGCACCACGATGGGAACTCCATCCCATTGTTGATTCTTATCTGAAGCAGTTATTATAATGGAGGTTGCAAAATGATGATTCTGATTTTACTATTTCTTTTCATTTATCACTGGCATTCTGAAAGAAGAGTCTTCCCTTTTTATCTTCTCTCCCTTTCATATTCTGTCTCTAGTGTCACTATAGATACATGGATGATTTATTTATTTATTTACTTACTTATTATTTTAAGGTTGCATCTGCAGCACATGAAAGTTTCCAGGCTAGGGGTCAAATTGGAGCTATAGCTGCTGGCCTACAACACAGCCACAGCAGTGTGGGATCTGAGCCGCATCTATGACATACACCACAGCTCACTGCAGTGTGATGGAGCCTGTGACCTACTGAGCAAGGTCAGGGATGGAACCTGCATCGTCATGGATACTAGTTGGGATCTTAACGCGCTGAGTCACAATGGGAAGGAACTCCCAGGGTTTTGTTTTTTTTTTTAAATCAGTGTATTGGGATCTAGTACTGTCACTTTTTTATTGTGAAGGTTTGTTTTTTAGTATGAATTAATATATTGAAATCTATACAGAGAAGAATTATAAATATACATCTCACCGACTTTTCACGGAGCTAACACATCCATCATTATCCTTTTTGGTGCTTAGTTTGCTCTAAACTTGGCCAAAGGGAGCTGCCGCAGGCTGATTTGTTTGTCTTTTTGACGTGATCCTATTTCTGAGCATTTTGTTGCTTTCTCTTACCTTGTCCTTTTCTCTTTTTTTCTTTTTTTCTTTGTTTTTTTGGCTGCGCCTGAGCCGCTGTGGTGACAGTGCCAGATCCTCAACCCACGGTACTACAGAGGAACTCCACTTTGTCTTTTTCTTGTCCCAGACCTGATATCAGTAATTTCTCTAAGGAACTCTCGTTCTTTCTTTAAAGTTTTTTTCTTTTTTGGCCGAGCCAAAGCATATGGAGTTCCTGGGCCAGGGATCAGATTGAGCGGCAGTTGCCATCTAGGCCGCAGTGGCGGCAACGCTGGATCCTTAACCCACTGTGTGGGGCTGGGGATTGAACACCATGGATCTCCTCTTTAAATTTTTTGGTTGTTTGTTTTTTTTTTTCATCTTTTTAGGGCTGCACCTGGAGCATATGGAGGTTCCCTGGCTAGGGATTGAACCAGAGCTTTAGCTGCTGGCCTGAACCATAGCCACCACAACGCCAGATTCAATTTTTTAAATTAAAGTTATTTAACAGAGATACTTCACATCATTATTAGTCTGTGCTAGATGTTTTTAGTGATAGGCATTAAAATAAATACATATTAAAACAAAAATGATTGCGGGAATTCCTGTCATGGTTCAATAGAAACAAATCTGACTAGTATCCATGAGGACATGGGTTCAATCCTTCGATCCCTGACCTTGCTCAGTGGGGTAAGGATCCGGCATTGCCATGAGCTGTGGTGTAGTTTGCAGTCACACATGAGACCTGGCGTTGCTGTGGCTGTGGCCTAGGCTGGCAGCTACAGCTCTGATTGGACCCCTAGGGAACCTTCATATGCCGTGGGTGTGGCCCTAAAAAGGCAAAATAAAATGAAAATGATTGTGAATCTAAAGCAAAAGCCATCTCAATGGAGCACATACAGTAGGTATATTGGAAAACATTGCTGTCTACTTAGGCATTCAGCATAAATATCATTTTGGTCAATCCCAGTGGAATGGAGGAGGCATTTTTGTAGGGAACTTGGTAATTTAAAAAAAAAAAAAATAGGAGTTCCCGTCGTGGCGCAGTGGTTAATGAATCCGACTAGGAACCATGAGGTTGCGGGTTCGGTCCCTGCCCTTGCTCAGTGGGTTGACGATCCGGCGTTGCCATGAGCTGTGGTGTAGGTTGCAGACGTGGCTCGGATCCCGAGTTGCTGTGGCTCTGGCGTTAGGCCGGTGGCTACAGCCTCCGATTGGACCCCTAGCCTGGGAACCTCCATATGCCGCAGGAGCGGCCCAAGAAATAGCAAAAAGACAAAAAAAAAAATATATATATATATATAGGCGTTTGCCCTAGGGCATCCTCAGCTTGAGCCATAACCAAAGCTTGGTGCTTATAATGAGTTTCTTGTGTGTATTTCAGAAACTCCAATAGCAAAAACGATCGAAGGAACCGGAAGTTTAAGGAAGCGGAGCGGCTCTTCAGTAAATCCTCAGTTACTTCAGCAGCTGTAAGTGAGGCAGGGGGCTCTTTCTGTGCCCATTTTTAAGAAAGACCTCAGTTAAATTTCTCTTTCCCTCCTTCTCTGAGTGCTCTCCTGAGGTCTGTGATAATTTTTCTAGTAACTGATGTTTTTCTTTTAGGCAGTAAGTGCATTGGCTGGAGTTCAGGACCAGCTCATTGAGAAGAGTAAGTTTATTTTTTTACTTTTTCATCAATTTTCTTGTGTGTGTGTGTGTGTGTGTCTTTTTTGAGGGTCACACTCTTGGCATATGGAGGTTCCCAGGCTAGGGGTCAAATCAGAGCTTCAGCTGCTGGCCCACACTACAGCCACAGCAACGGCGGATCTGAGCGAGTCTGCGACCTACACCACAACTCACGGCAACGCTGGATCCTTAACCTACTCCAGCAAGGCCAGGAAGTGAACCTGAGTCCTCATGGATACTAGTCAGGTTCGTTAACCACTGAGCCACGACAGGAGCTCCTCGTCAATTTACTCTTAAGCTACCCTGGCCCTTATGTGTAACTCCTGTCCAGTTGTGTGTCTGAAGACTGCATCTCTTACATTCATGCCTTTTGTTTCTAGAAGTTAGGAACCCTTTTGGGTATCCTTAATCATGCTTTTCTTTTGAGGAAGAAACTACCATATCCTTCCTGCCTTTTTAGACACACGAAAGTTGACTTTAGCTGCTCAAAGACACAAAGATATGTCTTCACTCCTGATAAGTCTTACGGAATTTTTTTGTTTTTGCTTTTTAGGGCCTCACTTGCAACATATGGAGGTTCCCAGGCTAGGGGTCAGATCAGCGCTGCAGCTGCCAGTCTACACCACAGCCACAGCAACGCAGGATCTGGGCCATGTCTGTGACCTACACCAAGCTCATGGCAACACCGGATCCTTAACCCACTGATAGAGGCCAGGGATTGAACCTGCATCCTCATGGATACTAGTCAGATTCATTAACCACTGAGCCACAATGGGAACTCGGGGAATTTTTTTTTTTTTTTTTTAAGGTAAAATATCCTTCTATTGTGGTAAATTTCAGGCATAGCCAATAAATTCCCATGTACCCAACTGATCCTCTGAACAGAATGTACCTATGTGTTCTTAAGTTTAAAATGGAGAGCAGATAGTATTTACTTGGTAGAGAAACTGTATCATTCTATGTTAGCCATATGTCTAATTCCTAGTGGTGGGACCTAGAGCTGCACATTTATCTTTCTGCACCAGACTCTGTGTAGCTGTGTTGGATGCTCTCCCCGTGTGTGGTCACTTTGAAACACACCCTGCTGTTTGTATCATAGCTGTGGGCTTTCAGAGGGTATACCTTGTTGTGGCATCCAGTTCTTTTGTTTGCATTATAGGATTTTGGTAGTTTGGGAATTGAACTACTCAGCGACTTCCGTTATTCCTGTGTACCTATTTTTGAGTTTTTAGCTTTAACCTTAACTCCTGTCCTGAGCTTTAGCCTGCCTTTCTAGGAAATTCTAGAAAAAGTCATCTAGAAGTTCCCGTTGTGGCTCAGTGGTTAACGAATCCAACTAGGAACCATGAGGTTTCGGGTTGGATCCCTGGACTTGCTCAGTGGGTTAAAGATCCGGCGTTGCCGTGAGCTGTGGTGTAGGTTGTAGATGCGGCTTGGAACCCTAGTTGCTGTGGCTCTGGTGGAGGCCGGTGGCTACAGCTCCGATTAGACCCCTAGCCTGGGAACCTCCATTAGCCACAGAAGCGGTCCAAGAAAAGGCAAAAAGACAAAAAAAAAAGTCTTCTAGACATTTCCACTTAGACTCAAACATTTTATCTAAAACCGAGTTGTTCTCTTTCCTTCAAAATGTGTCTGCTGGATTGTTTCTCTTCTTCAAAACTTGGTAGGCAGCTCTGACTCCTTTCTGCCAACCTCATCAGTTGGACCAAGTCTTTTTGATTCAGTTAAATATTTCTTCTCAAGTAGTACTGCTTCTAAGATGTAGAGACATTTCATCTGCTTTGTGGAATAATAAGACTGGTGAAGGAACATTCTGGACCTCAGTCCTGTGAGTTGAGATGGAACGATGTCTGACGACTCGGTTTTCACCGTTTTCACCAGAGCCTATTATCCCGCCCCAGGCTCTGGCAGTTGACTCTTTCTCTCTTTGTATGGGAAATGCTTAAAGCCAAGTTTGTGGTTCCTCTCCAGAAAGCAAATAGGAATTTATAGCATGCATTTTGGTTTTGTTTTTTTGTTGTGTTTTTGTTTTTGTTTTGGCCACCTCACGACATATGGAGTTCCCAGGCCAGGGATCAGATCCGAGCTGCAGCTGTGACCTACACCACAGTTGTGGCAGCACTGGATCCTTTAACCCACTGTGCTGGGCAAGGGATTGAACCTGCGTCCTGGTGCTGCAGAGACACTGCTGATCCCATTGTGGTACAGCAGGAACTCTATAGCATGCATTTTGGGAATGAATCTTAGCACTGTATCCAGCTACTTTTTTATTCTATTGCTCTTTGCTTTCCTTATCTCATTTTAAATTTATTTTGCTGGATTTCGCTATTTATCTGGCTTGGTTTCATTGGGCTTTATGAAACTTTTTTTTTCCTTTTTTTTTTTTTTGGTCTTTTTGCTATTTCTTTGGGCCGCTCTTGCGGCATATGGAGGTTCCCAGGCTGGGGGTCCAATCGGAGCTGTAGCCACCGGCCTATGCCAGAGCCACAGCAACGCGGGATCCGAGCCGTGTCTGCAACCTACACCACAGCTCACGGCAACGCCGGATCCCTAACCCACTGAGCAAGGCCAGGGATCGAACCCGCAACCTCATGGTTCCTAGTCGGATTCGTTAACCACTGGGCCACGATGGGAACTCCCCAAACTTTTTTTTTTTTTAAATCAGTTCTAGAAATTTCCCAGCTATTACCTCTTCAGATACTACATTTGTTCCATGCTCCCTCTTCTCCTTCTGATACTCTGGTTAAATGTACGTTAAACCCTCTCATTTTACTTTTTATGTCTTTTATGGTTTCTTCTGTATCTTTTATCTTTTTGTCTCCATGCTGCATTATGAGTCATTTTTTTTCTGACCTGCCGTTCACTTTTCAGTTGAGTCTGATTTACTGTTAAACCTTCTCTTGATTTTTAAATATTTTATTATTATGTTCTTAATTTCCAGGAATCCTACTTAGTTATTTTAAAAATCTGCTGTGGAATTCCAGTGGATTAAGGATCCAGTGTTGTCACCGCTGCGTTTTGAGTAATTCAGTCCCTGGCCTGGGAACTTCCACTTGCTGCAGGCACGGGCAAAAGAACAAAAAAAATCTGCCATGTAATTTTTCAGTAGCTTTCTTTGCAGTTATTTTTAAATGTCTTTTACTTCTTTAAGTATAGTAAGCAGAAATTTTTCTACAGTCTGTATTTTTTTTGTCTCTTTGCCATTTTCTTGGGCCGCTCCCGCAGCATATGGAGGTTCCCAGGCTAGGGGTCTAATCGGAGCTGTAGCCACCGGCCTATGCCAGAGCCACAGCAGCGCAGGATCTGAGCCTCGTCTGCGACCTACACCACAGCTCACGGCAACGCCGGATCCCTAACCCACTGAGCAAGGCCAGGGATCGAACCCGCAACCTCATGGTTCCTAGTCGGATTCATTAACCACTGAGCCACAATGGGAACTCCTACAGTCTGTATTTAATTTTAGTTTCTTAAGTCTTTAAGGGCCTCTTTAAGGATTGGTTTTTTTTGTTTTGTTTTGTTTTGTTTTTTGTCTTTTTTAGGTCCGCACCCGTGGCATGTGGAGGTTCCCAGGCTGTGGGTTGACTCGGAGCTGTAGCTGTTGGCCTGTGTATGCCACAGCAACGCAGGATCCAAGCTGCGTCTGCAACCTAATACCATAGCTTATGGCAATGCCAGGTCCTTAACCCACTGAGTGAGGCCAGAGATCAAACCCACATCCTCATGGATACTGTTGGATTTGTTAACCACTGCGCCACGACAGGAACTCCTCTCTTTGTTTTTGTTGGTTGTTACCCCTGAAATCTAATTTCCCTCTGTGCTTGATTATCTTTAGTCTGTGTACTACTCTCTGTAATTAAAAGTATTTGTAGAATAATTTGAGGGCTAGGATGCAGGTGCTGTCTTCCAGAGAACACCTATGTTTGCTCCTATTAGGACTGTTTGGAATCAAGTTCAAGGCTTGAGGGTCCCCACAGGGTCCAGGTGATCACACCAAGCTTTGATTCCAAGAGTGGAATAGTCTGCTTTGCCTTTCATTCTTTTTCCTTTGTACCGAGTCTCTTGTCTCAGAATTTTTTTGTAATAAATCCTATGGAATAACTTCTTCTTTTTTAAGGCCACACTTGCAGCATATGGAAGTTCCCCGGCTAGGGGCTGAATTGGAGCTGCAGCTGCTGGCCTACACCATGGCCATGGCAATGCCAGATCTCAGCCACATCTGTGACCTACACCACAGCTCATAACAACACCAGATCCTTAACCCACTGAACAAGGCCAGGGATTCCACAGCCTCAGGAATACTCATTGGGTTCTTAACCTGCTTCCATGACTTCTGTGTTCTTTATCTTTGGTGGCAGTGAAGTAAACATCCTTTTCTCATAGAATGTGGTCTTATATGTTCTTAGATCTCCAGGATTTTGGAATTCTGTACTATGGACATTTATTTTCAAACTATTCCAAGAAGTTTTCTCCAAAATGCATTACTTCTGCTCCCTTTGGCTTCTTATGTATCTACACTAGAAGGAGAGTGGATCAGCATGGTCCCCACAGGGGAATTTTATGCTAATTAGTGGAGCATTGTGTGTGTATATATATATTTTTTTCTTCTTTTTTTTTGTCTTTTTGTCTTTTTAGGGCTGCACTCTCAGCATATGGATGTTCCCAGGCTAGGGTTCCAATCAGAGCTGTAGCCACCAGCCTACACCACAGCCAGAGCCACAGCAATGACAGATCCAAGCCACGTCTGCGACCTACACCACAGCTCACGGCAATGCTGGATCCTTAACCCAGTGAGCGAGGCCAGGGATTGAACCCGCAACCTCATGGTTCCTAGTCGGATTCGTTTCTGCTGCGCCACAATGGGAAGTCCCATTGTATATTTTTGTAAAATGAATAAAGTAATAGAAAACAAAGGAGTCCCCTGGTGGTTAGCGCTTTCACTGCTGCAACCCATTTCAGTCCCTGGTCTGGGAACTGAGATCCTACATCAAGCCACTGCACACTGCAGCCAAAAGGAAAAGAAAAACAAGGCAGGCAGATTTTATCCAGTTTCTTGTAAAGGATCAGCAGTATGTCTCATTTGTTTTCCTGGACTCCTGAAGTTTTCATTAGAGCTTACCTCACTAGGATGCGTCTTGTTCTGATCATAGGTTACTGTCTTGGCACTGTTCAGTAAGTATTGTAATTGGCACTATTGTAATAAGTAGAATTCTTACTTATAGATTTATTCAACTTAAAATCTGACGTTCTTTGCTCTAAATGAGTTGCTCACTTTTATGTCAATTAAAAGCAAACTCTTGTGTCTCTTGATGGTGGCAGTGTCATAGGATTGACCGGCTTACTGCTATACCTTGAGATGTTGGAACCCAGCTGTCTCTTTTGCTGTTACTTCTCTTTTCCTTCCATGAACCAAGGGAAAAAAATGATTATTACTTTGTGGTCTCTCACTTTGTTGTTGTTGTTGTTTTGGCTGTGCTCTTGGCACACAAAAGTTCCTAGGCCAGAGATTGAACCTGTGCCACAGCAATGATAATGCCGGGTCCCCAACCTGCTGAGCCGCAGGGGAATTCCTCATTTTGTTTTTTTTGTTTGTTTGTTTTTTTTGTCTTTTGTCTTTGTTGTTGTTGTTGTTGTTGTTGTTGTTGCTATTTCTTGGGCCGCTCCCGCGGCATAAGGAGGTTCCCAGGATAGGGGTCCAATCGGAGCTGTAGCCACCGGCGTACGCCAGAGCCACAGCAACGCGGGATTCGAGCCACGTCTGCAACCTACACCACAGCTCACAGCAACGCCGGATCGTTAACTCACTGAGCAAGGGCAGGGACCAAACCCGCAACCTCATGGTTCCTAGTCGGATTTGTTAACCACTGCGCCACGACGGGAACTCCGAATTCCTCATTTTGTATTTTAATGGTGTTTAATCGAGTCTCCCCGGCTCCAGTTCCTCTTATAAATGGCTTCTAGCCTAATAATCCTAAAACACGGGTTTGCACAGAAAACCCAATATATAGTAGTTGTTTGGTGTTAGTTCCTTATTCAGAAATTCTGGGTGACTCTGCCTCATTATGTTCTGCCAGCAGCTGTTTTACTGCAAATAGCCTCGACTGTTTGGAATTTGACTTGTATGTTTGTAGATCTCAAGGATGTTGATATTTGAACACTTAATGTGGAGAGTTCCTGTTGTGGTGCAGCAGAAACGAATCCAACTAGTATCCATGAGAATGCAGGTTCGAGCCCCAGCCTTACTCAGTGGGTCAGGGATCTGGCGTTGCCATGTAGGTTGCAGGCCTGGCTCAGATCCCATGTTGTTGTGGCTGTGGTGTAGGCCAGCAGCTGTAGCTCTGATTCGATCCCTAGCCTGGGAACTTGCATATGCTGCTGGTGCGGCCCTAAAAAGCAAAACGAACAAACAAACAAAAAGAACAATTAATGTGTTCTGAACACTAAGCAAACACTGCACTTGCATTATCAGATTTAATCCTTAAAGCTACTCCTGGAAGGTAGTTACAGATTGTAAATGTCTTGAAGGTAAGGAATTGGCTGTAGCCTAGCATGTAGCCCAGTGTCTCATCCTTAAGAGATACTCAACTTGTGAGAGAAAGGCTTCCTATTTTACAGATGAGGAAACAGGCTCAGAAAGGTTAAGCAGCAAGTCAGTTCTCACAATGTCACCTCATACTGTCTCCCGAGATTAAGTCCCCTAACCTGACAGTTAAGCCTCCACTTGGCCTGTCATTCTGTTTCACCTGTTGTTTCTCAAGCTCTCAGTTTAAGAGGTGTTGTTTGATTTGTCTCAAATATACCTGATGTTTTCTAACCCTGTACTTCTGCTTGTGCTTTATTATTATTACTATTTTTTTTTGTCTTTTTAGGGCCATACCCTCGGCATATGGAGGTTCCCAGGCTAGGGGTCCAATCAGAGCTGCAGCTGTTGACCAATACCATAGCCACAGCAACTCGAGATCCGAGCCCTGTCTGCAGGCTACACACTGGCTCATGGCAATGCTGGATCCCTAACCTACTGAGTGGGGCCAGGGATCGAACCTGCGTCCTCATGGATACTAGTGTCAGATTCATGGCCGCTGAGTCATGACGGGAACTCCCCCATTGTATCTAATGTCCACATCAGCCCTTTGGGACATCAGTTACTGCCTGGACTCTATTCTTGGGGCTTTGATTTGATTTAAGCTGCTTTGATTTACACATGTGTATGTGTGTGCCTAATTTATAGAATGTGACCAACTCATCCATTTACTTAGTATTCCCATAGCAACTAGCCCCAAATGAATAAACAGTTGGTTTTGTTCATCAATGTAGTTTCTTAGAATTGCAACATAGACAAAAAAATTGCAGTATCTAGCTTGCCTTTCTTGTTCCTCACCACTGTAGTTAACCCTTCTCTCCCCCTGTGCCCAGCCCCTCCGCACTTAGTCCTATGTCCCTTCTCTCATCCTATCTATGATCTAAAGCTTATGTGACTACACGCCCTGTCAGCCTGTTACCTCCCATTTGCATTTTCAGAGATGGATTTTTTTTTTTTTTTGCTTTTTTTAGGGTGGCACCTGCAGCATATGGAGGTCCCCAGGCTAGGGGTCCAACAGGCTAGGGGTCCTATTGGAACTGTAACTACCAGCCTCTGCCACAGCCACAGCCACAGCAACATCAGACCCGAGCCACATCTTTGGCCTACAGCACAGCTCACGGCAACGCCAGATCCTTAACCTATTGAGCAAGGCCAGGGATCAGACCCACAACCTCATGATTCCTAGTCGGGTTCGTTTCCACTGTGCCACAGGGAACTCTGAGAGATGATATTTTTTACCTAAGTAAATAGGACTGGGTATGGGAGAGGAAGCCTATCCTGAACATATTTCTGCATCTTAGACTAATTTTTTTTTCTTTTTGAGCCACACCGGTGACATATTGGAAGTTCTCAGTTCAGGGATTGGATTCGAGCCACAGCTGTGACCTACATCATTGGGATTTTTAAAGTAATTAATTAATTAATTTGGCTGTGCCCTTGATATGTGGAAGTTCTTGGGGCAGGGATCGAATCCGAGCCACAGCTATAACTAGAGCCACAGCAGTGACGACACTGGGTCTTCAACCTGCTGAGCCATAGGGGGAACTCTGAGATCTACAGGTTTTTAAGTGCACAGTACGATATCATTTACTGTTCAGTGCTGCACCACAGATCTCTAGGACTTAATCTTCTTGCATGACTGAAACTTGATACTCATAGAACAGCAAACCCTGCACTGACCCCTCTCCCCAGCTGTTGGCAGCCACCATTCTGCTCTCTGCTTCTGTTGAGTTTGACTGTTTTAGATACTCATGTAAGTAGAATCATGCAGTAGTTACTTTTCTGTGACTGGCTTATTTCACTTAGCATACCGTCCTACAGGTTCATCCATGTTGCTGCATGTGACAAGATTATCTTCTTTTTAAGGCCGAATAACGGGTTCCATTCTGTGTATATACCACATTTTCTTTATCCGTTCCTCTGTTGTTGGACATTTAAGTTATATAAAAGATAGGCCCTTTGCACTAGAATCACACTTAAAAAACCTGAAACAGAACATGTATTAGTACTGCATTTCTTTTTTTTTCTTTTTTATAATGATTTTTATTTTTTCCATTATACCTGGTTTAGAGTGTTGCATTTCTTTTTAATGTTAAATAATACAGGCATATTTTGTTTTACTGCCCTTTGCTTTATAGCACTGTGCAGATACCTGCATTTTTTACAAATTGAAGGTTTGTGGCAACACTGTGCTGTCATATGATGGTTAGCATTTTTTAGCAATATTTTTAAATTAAGATATATGTATGTGACATATATAAAATTGTCATATATATATATGACACGTGTTTATATATAAGACATAATACTCTTGCACATGTAGTAGACCACAGAGTAGTGTAAACCTAATTTAAAAAAAATTTTTTATTGAAATTGATTTACAGTGTTCATTCAATTTCTGCTGTATTGCTGTACAGCAGGGTGACCCAGCCACCCATATACACCCATTCTTTCTTTCTTTCTTTCTTTTTTTTTTTTTTTTCATTTTCCATCATGTTCAAACCCAAGAGTCCGGACACTGTTCCCCATGCTGTACAGCAGAACCCTATCACCCATCCATTCTAAATGTAACAGTCTGCATTTACTAACCCCAAACTTTCCGTCAGTCACCTTCCCTCCCCTGCCTTGGCAAACACAAGTCTGCCCTCCATGTCCATGATCTCTTTCTGCTTTGTAGAGAGATCATTTGTACCATATTTTATATTATTATTTTATTTTATTTTTTGGGATCTTTTTAGGCATATGGAAGGTCCCACACTAGGGGTCAAATCAGAGATGCAGCTGCCTGCTCATGCCACAGCCAGAGCAACTCAGGATCTGAGTCACGTTCATGACCTAAGCCACAGCTTGCAGCAATGCTGGATCCTTAACCCACTGAGCAAGGTCAGAGATAGAACCTCATGGACACTAGTTAGTTCTTAACGTGCTGAGCCACAACAGGAACTCTGCCATATTTTAGACTCCTCATGTAAGTGATATCATTTGGTGCTTGTCTTTCTCCTTCTGATTTACTTCACTTAGTATGAAAGTCTCTAGTTCCGTCCATGTTGATGCAAATGGCATTACTTTGTCCTTTTCAATGGCTGAGTAGTATTCCATTGTGTGTATGTATCACATCTTCTTAAGCCATTCATCTGTCCATGGACATTTGGGTTGTTTTCCTGTCTTGGTTATTGCAAATAGTGCTACAGTGAACATAGAGGTGCATGTATCTTTTTCAGTGAAAGTTGTATCTGGATAGATGCCCAGGAGTGGGATTGCTGGATCATGTGGTAGTTCTATATTTAGTTTTCTGAGGTACTTCCATACTGTTTTCCATAGTGGTTGTACTGATTTACATTCCCACCAGTAGTGAAGGAGGGTTCTCTTTTCTCTACAACCTTTCCAGCATTTGTTGTTTCTTGACTTGTTAACAATGCCCACTCTAACTGGTGTGAGGCGGTACCTCATTGTAGGTTTGATTTTCATTTCTGTAATAGTGATGTTGAGCATTTTTTCATCTGTATGTCTTCTTTGGAGAAATGTCTATTTAGGTCTTCTCATTTTTCAATTGGGTTTTTTGTTGTTGTTGTTGTTGTGTTACGTGAGCTGTTTGAGTATTTTGGAGATTAAACCTTGTCAAAGATTAAACCTTGCAAAGAGTTTCTCCCATGCTGTAGGTTGTCTTTTCATTTTTTTTTTTTTCGTCTTTTGTCCTTTTAGGGCCGCACCAGCGGCATATGGAGGTTCCCAGGCTAGGGGTCTAATCGGAGCTGTTGCTGCCAGCCTATGCCAGAGCCACGGCAGCGCCAGATCCAAGCCGCGTCTGTGACCTACACCATAGCTCACAGGCAATGCTGGATCCTTAACCCACTGAGCAAGGCCAGGGGTCAAACCTGCAACCTCATGGTTCCTGGTCGGATTCGTTTCCCTTGAGCCATGATGGGAACTCCTGTCTTTTCATTTTTTTAATGGTTCCCTTTACTGTGCAGAAGCTTTTGGGTTTAATTAGGTCCCATTGGTTTATTTTTGTCTTTATTGTCATTCTAGGAGGTGGATCAAACAAGATATTGCTGTGATTTAGGTCAAAGAGCATTCTGCCTATGTTTTCCTCTAGGAATTCTATAGTATCTGGCCTTACATTTAGGTCTTTAATCCATTTCAAGTTTATTTTTGTGTATAGTGTGAGAGAATGTTCTAATTTCATTCTTTTATATGTGGCTGTCCAGTTTTCCCAGCACCACTTATTGAAGAGACTTTCTTTCCTCCATTGTATATTCTTGCCTCCTTTGTCATAGATAAGTGCTTGAGTTTATTTCTGGGCTTTTTACCCTGTTCCATTTATCTATATTTCTGTTTTTGTGCCTGTACTGTACTGTTTTGATGACTGTAGCTTTGTAGTATATTCTTAAGTCAAGGAGCCTGATTCATTTAGTTCCGATTTTTCTGTTTTTTTGTTGTTGTCTTTTTGGCCTTTCTTGGGCCGCTCTCACAGCATATGGAGGTTCCCAGGCTAGGGGTCGAATTGGAGCTGTAGCCACTGGCCTACACCAGAGCCACAGCAACTCGGGATCCGAGCCGTGTCTGCAACCTACACCACAGCTCAGGGTAACGCCGGATCCTTAACCCTCTGAGCAAGGCCAGGGATCCAACCCACAACCTCATGGTTCCTAGTAGGATTCGCTAACCACTGAGCCATGCGGGAACTCACCGATTTTTCTTTTCAATATTGTTTTGGCTATTCAAGTTTTTTTGTGTTTTAAACCTAACTTTTGGAAGTCCCATTGTGGCTTAGTGGTAATGAGCCCAGCTAGTATCTGTGAGGGTGTGAGGTAGATCCCTGGCTTCACCCAGTGGGTTAAGGATCCGGCTTGCCATGAGCTGTGGTGTAGGTTGCATGCGTGACTCAGATCCCTCATTGCTGTGGCTGTGGTGTAGGCTGGCAGCTGCAATTCTGATTTGACCCCTAGCCCAGAACTTCCATATGCCATGGGTGTGGCCCTAAAAAGACAGAAGCAAAAAACCCTAAACTTTTTTTTTTTTTTTGTCTTTTTAGGGCTGAACCTGAGGTATGTGGAGGTTCCCAGACTAGGGGTTGACTCAAGAGCTGTAGCCACTAGTCTACACCACAGCCACAGCAATGCCAGATATGAGCTGTGTCTGTGACCTGTGCTACAGCTCATGGCAACACTGGATCCTTAACCCACTGAGGGAGGTCAGGGATCGAACCTGCGTCCTCATGGATACTAGCCAGATTCCTTTCTGCTGAGCCACGATGGGAACTCCAACCCCTCTAACTTTTATATGCACTTGGAAACCAAAAAATTGTGTAAGTTGCTTTATTTTGATACTTGCTTTACTGTTTGGTCTGGAACTGAATCCACAATATCTCTGAGATGTACCTGTATTCCATTGCATGGATATACCACATTTTATTTATGTATTCATCAGTTGATGGGCATTTGGCTACTGTGAGTAATACTTCTGTGAACATTTATGGCAAGTTTTATGTGAACATGTTATCATTTCTCTTGGATATATACTCAGGAGTGGAATCGCTGGTGATTTGCTAACTCTTTGTTCAGTCTTTTGTGGAGCTGCCAAACTGTTTCCCAAGGCAGCAGTACCATTTTACATTCCCATCAGCAGTGTACGAGGGTTCCGGTGTCTCCATGTCCTTATCAACACTTATCATTGTCTTTCCATTATAGCCGCTCTAGTGGGTATGAAGTGCTATTTCATTGTTTTGTTTTGTTTTTTTCTTTATAGGGCCGCATCTGTGGCATATGGAGGTTCTCAGACTAGGGATCGAATTGAAGCTATAGCTGCTGGCCTACACCACGGCCATAGCAGCAAGGGATCTGAGTCACATATGCAACCTGTACTACAGCTCATAGCAACCCGATCCTTAACCCACTGAGTGACGCCAGGGATCAACCCTACACCTTCATGGATACCAGTTGGGCTCATTACCACTGAGCGACAATGGGAACTCTGAGTCTGCATTTTTAATCAATTCTCAGATGAGGGATCCTAGTAGGGATTGTTAACCGCTGAGCCACGAAGGGAACTCCCTATCTCGTTGTAGTTTTGATTTGCATTCCCTTAATAACGAATGATGTTGAGCATCTTTTCATGTGCTTATTGGCCACTTGTTTATCTTCTTTTGAGACATGTCTATTCAAATCCTTTGTTGGGAGTTCCGTCGTGGCGCAGTGGTTAACGAATCCGACTAGGAACCATGAGGTTGTGGGTTCTATCCCTGGCCTTGCTCAGTGGGTTAAGGATCTGGCGTTGCCGTGAGCTGTGGTGTAGGTTGCAGACGTGGCTTGGATCCCGCGTTGCTGTGGCTCTGGCGTAGGCCGGAGGCTACAGCTCCAATTTGACCCCTAGCCTGGGAACCTCCATATGCTGCAGAAGCGGCCCAAAGAAATAGCAAAAAGCCCAAAAAAAAAAAAAATCCTTTGTTGATTAAAAAAAAAAATGTTTTTGGCTTTTCTTCTTATTTAGTTCTAAGAGTTCTTTATTATGTATTTTGGATACAAGTCTTTATCGGAATTATGATTTACAAATATTTTTTCCCATTCTGTGGGTTGTGTTTTTTTTTTAATCCTTTTTTTTAGGTAACATTGGTTTAAAACATGTAAATTTCAATATACACAACATTATATTTTGATTTTATGTATATACGACAGCGTGCTCACCACAAGTTTAGTTTCCTTCTGTTACCATGTAGTTGACCTCCATTACTCATTTTTTTTTTTTTTTTTAGCTATTTCTTGGGCCGCTTCTGCGGCATATGGAGGTTCCCAGGCTAGGAGTCGAATCAGAGCTGTAGCCTCTGGCCTACGCCAGAGCCACAGCAACGTGGGATCCGATCCGAGCCTGCAACCTATACCACAGCTCACAGCAACGCCGGATCATTAACCCACTGGGCGAGGCCAGGGATCCAACCCTCAACCTCATGTTTCCTAGTCGGATTCGTTAACCACTGCGCCACGACGGGAACTCCCCATTACTCATTTTGCCCTTACCTCCCCCCTGTGGGTTTTTTACTTTTTTTTTTGGTGATACATGCAGCTCAAGAGTTTTATATGAATGACATGGTTCACTTTACATATACTTTCTTCTGTCATGCTTGTTTTTGTGGTCTTAGCTAAGAACCTTTGCCTAATCCAATGGATTCTAAAAGTTTTATAGCTCCTGCATTTAGGTCTGTGATCCATTTCGAGTTATTATTGTCATTATTTTTTTGGCTTTGCCGGCACCATGTGGAAATTCTCAGTCTAGGGATCGAACCTGCGCCGCAGCAGTGACCCCAGCTGCTGCAGTGATAATGCCAGATCCTTAACCCACTGCGCCACAAAGGAACTCCCATTTCAAGTTGTTTATTTATTTATTTTTTTCTGTCTTTTCTAGGGCCTCACCAGCCATACATATATGGAGGTTCCCAGGCTAGGGGTCTAGTCGGAGCTATAGCTGCTGGCCTACGCCAGAGCCACAGCAACTCGGGGTCCAAGCTGTGTCTATGACCTACACCACAGCTCATGGCAACCCCAGATCCTTAACCCACTGAGCGAGGCCAGGGATCAAACCTTCAACCTCATGGTTCCTAGTCGGATTCATTAACCACTGAGCCACGATGGGAACTCCATGAAGTGAATTTTTGTATATGGTGTGAGATAGGGTTGCAGGCTTCAGTGATCTCAGCACCATTTGTCAAAAAGACTATCCTTTTTTCATTGAATTGTCTTGTCACCACTGAAAATCAGTTGATCATAAATGTAAGGATTTATATCTGGACGCTGAATTCTGTTCCCTTGACCTATGGTCTGTTCTTATGCCACTACTACACAGTCTTGTTACTCTAGCTTTGTGTGGTAAGTTGTGAGGTTCTTTTGCTAATTTTTACATGAAATCTGTTTTCCTAAACTTCAGGACAGGATTGATCAGTTTACTTTTTCTAGCTTCATAGTTTTAGAACTCTTCTCTTTTCTTGGTTTCATGAAGTCTTCAAAAATAGGGTTTCATGATGGCTGAGATCCCGTTTGCTTTCTCTTTGCTTTCTCCTGCTTTTTGGGGCCTGCATCTTTTAGCTCTCGTATCCCTGTGCTACTCAGTTTGGAATCTTTCCCAGCAGTTTATGATATAAAAACATAAAAAGAAGAAAGCTGGTCACTGGTCCTGCTGTTCATGTAACCTCTTTTAACAATTTTTAGAAATAGGTAATGTACATATTTAGGATTCTTCAACAGTTCAGTAAAGTGAAAGTCTTCCCCCATCCTTTCGTATTAAGAGTTTCAAGAATTTCCTTTCAGAAAGAAAAAGTATACATTTACCAAAATATATGTAGTTTTTCATGGGTTTCCTGTCGTGGCTCAGTGGTTAACGAATCTGACTAGGAACCATGAGGTTGCGGGTTCGATTCCCAGCCTCGCTCAGTGGGTTAAGAATCCGGTGTTGCCGTGAGCTGTGGTGTAGGTTGCAGATGCAGCTCGGATCCAATGTTGCTGTGGCTCTAGCGTAGGCCAGTGGCTACAGCTCCGATTAGACCCCTAGCCTGGGAACCTCCATATGCCATGCGAGCAGCCCTAGAAAAGGCAAAAAGACCAAAAAAAAAAAAAAATATATATATATATATGTAGTTTTTCTTAAAAAACATGTATTTATATAAATTGTTCTTGAACTTGCTTGTTTAGTATATCTAAAGGATGTTTTAAATTGGGAATATGTATCATCTGAAGGCTATTATTACCATTAAAAATATCATTTTTAAGGCTTCTGAGAGTAACTTAGGTAATGGGGCTCTTCTCTTGGGCCAGTTTTCTTGGTGGGAAGTCAGGATTCCTGTGTGGTTTAGGGAAGGAACCAGGGCCAGCTGTAGGGCGTTTTCCCAAGGTCATCTCTCACCTCCCAAGATTTATGTGATGTTTTCTGTAATGCTTCTCTTATAATTATTAATCCCATTAATGTATCCTATGAGGTTATCCTGGTTGTGTGGTCCAGTCTCCCAGCTGTCCGTCATCTGTTGCCTCTGGTTACACTGTTTCAGGTTATAGGTTTTTCAGGACCTCTGGTAACTTTGATGCTTTGACTGTATGTATCTTCCTTGTCAATTGGTCCTTGAGGATAAGAGATAGTCTTCTGTGTATTAGGGCTCAGAAAGCATCTTTCCTGACTTGATGGACAGGCTGCCTGAGAATACTGATGACGCTTTGGGGGATTTGTGTTTATTCCCTCCAGGGGAACCAGGAAGTGGGACGGAAAGTGATACTTCTCCTGACTTCCACAATCAGGAAAATGAGCCCAGCCAGGAGGACCCTGAGGATCTGGATGGATCTGTGCAGGGAGTGAAACCTCAGAAGGCTGCTTCTTCTACTTCCTCAGGGAGTCATCACAGCAGCCATAAAAAACGGAAGAATAAAAACCGGCACAGGTCAGTGGCAGGGACCACCTTTACCCATCCCAGCCCCACACACTTAGAGCTTCCATGACCATTGCTGTGAAGGGACTTTACTGAAATAAACATTATTTGGGGTTGGTGCAGTCTTTCTGTTGCTGATGGGGAGACATTCATGTGGTCCAAGGGAAACAGGCTCATTTTTCTCTCTCTAAGGGAGGAATTGGTAGGTATCAGAGTAACTCCGAAGGAAGACAACTTTCTCACTGTTTCTAGTGTAGACAGATTTGATTCCATGACACTTTTGTTTAATGCAGTGACTCTGAAGTCTTTTTAGAGGAGGAAAAGGGAAGTAGAATGGAATCTCTGTACTAGCATTTGGAAAGTGCCACTAGTATGTATCGGGAAGGGGCAAAGTGGGATAAGTCTTTTGCTCTTAATGCTGATCCCTGCCTATTTTTATTCCCTGGAAGATGGAGAAAACTGATCTGACATGCCTTTTTTCTTGTTAAATACAAGTTTTTTGATTCTGATTTAAAAATTTTTATATATCACTGCAATATACTGATTTTAGTATCACAGGAACAGTCTAAAGGCTGTAAGATATGAGAGCACCTTTCTAGATAATGTTGGTCTGCTGGGTTTTTTTGTTTTTGTTTTTTTGTTTCTTTTTTGCAGTGCGTAATGAGATAGGAATCACATTGGTGGGCAGAGATGTCAGGGGACAGCCAGAGAGGTCACGTGTCCCCCTGCTTAGGGTTAGTATGATAGTTCCGGGGCCTATTAGCTTAGATAATTGGAAATTATACAGCTGCACTCAGAGAGGGTAATGCATAGTTTCTGGAGGCGGGATTCTTGTCCCCAAACCTTCTTCTGAGAGGCATGAAAACCAGATGCTCAGTAGGCTGGCTTTTTCCTGCCCCACTTAGGAGCCTACCTGCCGAGGAGATGAAAGGGGGCGTGCAAGGACTGGGTGGGGTTTCGTGTCCTCCAGTTTGCTTCTGGGCTGGCTTGTCCCATAAAACATTCCTTCACACTTGCAGGGTGTTAATGTTAGCTTGGTGGCTGTGGCACACAGGGATAACAGAGAATTGACTCTTAACGGGTGTAAGCCTCCTTGGTATCAACTGATTCTTTAATTCTTTTAAGAGCTTTTCTTGTCTGGTGGTGGTGGTTTTTAGACTGTAGGAATAGTGTATTCTCCAGATAGTGACTAAGGACAGCTGCTTCACATTTTTCTGCAAACCAAAAATCACACGCCAGTCTCATAAGTGCAGTAAGAAAGAGCCAACATTACATACCTTTTTTTTTTTGGGTAAGGCTATAGTGAATTTGGTCACTGTGAAAGGACTGATGCTAGCTTAATCATAAACAGCAGAGAAGCATACTCTTAAACGTTTTTTTTAATTGTCAAGATAAAAAGATCATGTCCTGTGTTGCTTTTATTAAGTTTACCCTAGTGTCATTTTAAAAGAAAGAATCGTTTGCCTATTTCAGAGTATCTAGAGTAGGGGGTAAAGTCCTTGAAAGTTCCTGGGGCATCTTTTCCCTTCCTGGTACAATAGACTCTCTAGATAGCTATTTTTTATTTCAGGTAATACCTTCTTTTTCTTAATGATCTGATCAGTTGATAAAAGGGAATTAGGCATTGAACTTAACTTTCTTCTTGCAGGTTTCTAGTAGACTCCCATAGGAACAGCGTTTCTTAGCCTTCCTTCACGCGGCCCTAGGGGCTAACTCCTTCCAGAAGAATCCTAGGATTTGTGAAGATCTTTGATGTTATTTATTGTTTTCACAGTGGGGCTTTCTGTCTGGAAAGCAGGTCCTTTTGTCATTCCCTTGGTTTACTCTCTGACTGGGCTTCTCCCAAGGCCTTAGGGACTCACCTGCCACCAGGGAGGAGGGTGGAGCTGGTTTGCCGTCTTCCTGGAGAAAACACCTTTAGTGCCCCTTCTCGGATTCCTGTCATCTTTAGTCAGGAATTGTGTCTGGCCGAACCCCTCACCCCCTGACTGATGCTGTCTCAGTGGGTCTGACAGATCGGGGGTGGGGCTGGAGCACTTTGCCTGCACAAGTTGGTAACTTTGCTCCTGGTACAGCATTGTTTCTGCTCCAATGTGCCACACCTTATATAGTCAGCTAAAGCCCATAGTAAATTATTTCAACAAAAGTCTGCATACCCCCCATGTGCCAGGACCTTTTAGTTTAGTAGAAATAAAGTTTTCCTTTGGCAAAAAGGAATAACTTTGAATTTGTCCTCTTTAGGAATATGAAAGTTTATCAAACAATTTTTAGCATTCATAAAAGATAGCAATAATATAAATTCTCGTGTTTTATGTAGTAACTGAATGATAAGTCCCAATGTCTTTAAAGAAAAAACTTGAAGTTATAACCTACAGTTGCTCTTACAGGTTTTTACTACTATATCTAGAATTCTTCTAGGTGGTTTATGAAGTTTTCATTAAATAGGTACAGAATTTCTGGACAAAGTTTTAGGCTGAAAGTTTAATTTTTGATAGTTTCTGGTTTGTGCACTTACTGTATACTTTTCCTAAATGTCTTATGTGAAACTATTGCATAAGAGCTATTGAAGTGAAGCTTTTTTCCAGCTTCACTCTTGCAAACATTGGCTAGGAGGAAATACAGCCGTTTTGTATATTGTTTTGCCACCTATCTACAGTCTGAAAGGCACTGGAACCAGCTAAGGAACCGGTGTCATGCTCCTGGTTAATGTTTGCTTTGGAGGTCTGCCCAGACCACGGTCTGTTAGCAGTGATGGCTGGAAATGACCTTCTCCTCTGGGCGGCTCCTATCCAGACCCCTGAGGCTTGGGTGCTCACAGATGTCAGCTTCCCTTTGTTTTAAGAGAGGAGCTGCAGGCCTTGGCATTCCCATATTGCAGCCCTGACATAAACCACTAACTGCCCTCACTGATTCAGGGGCAGAGTAGTATGGCTTTGTAGTTTCTAGAACAAGACTCTTATCTGACCCTTGGCTTCCAGCATAAATGCTGAGAGAAGGAGTATTATGTTTGGACACGCTTAAGACATAAAACTTAGAAATTGCAGAATGTTTTCTTTTTCAAAAATTGATGATGCGTTTATCTTTCATTTTCGTGAAAGTATATTATGCTAAGTTGTTCGTACTGTCTTCAAAGCACCTTTCATTATATGACTAAACCTTTTCTCTATTCCTTCTAATGCCCCGTTTTATTTTTCATTACATTTAAATATTTTAAAAGTTCTAACTCAATCTGGCAGCTAATAGAAGGCCTGCAGGTATCTAGTTTTCTAATGAAATAACTTTTCTTTTTATAGTCTGTTCTTCTGATATGAAATCCATTGAGGGAAAGGAATCTCCCAACCACAAGATCTTTGGTTCTTTGATGTTTGCAACTTTATGGCTTAAGATTCTTTAAACTGATTTTGTTTCTACAAATCTTGCTAATTAGGGTGGCTAATCAACTAATTTATTCAATTAGTATATTAATTTCTATTGCTTTCTTCCTTTCAAATGCTGCCCCTCAGCCCGTCTGGCATGTTTGATTATGACTTTGAGTAAGTTTGATTTGAATTAGTATTTGTGCTGTGTTGTTTAGTGTGTAGAGACCAATATGCCTTTTTAAGACCTTTCTAACCCATAGTTTATCTGTTTAATTGTAGGTATGTATATTAGGTTAGGCTGGGAAGTTTTTTTTAAAAACAGAAAAACGTGATGGAGGTAACATTTTATTTAATAACTTAAGCAAAATTAAGTAAACTTCACTTTATGCATTTTAATTTCTTTAAAAATAGATAACCTTTACTTTAATTCATATTTAAATTGATTTCCTGGCTTTGCTTCATAAGGAGATTAATAGTTTAAGATCTTGATATTTTGCTTTGGAAAGATTTAAAAATCGAAATTTGTTTAATTTCTCTCGTGTTTCATGTTCAGAAATACAAACTCCTAGTCTCTTTCCTGTTCTTAATCACTCTGTGTTTCAGTGATTATCAGCGATATAGTTGCAGAGCTAACGCAGCATTAACGTAGAGCATGCCCTCTTAATCCAGTCTCTTTAATGTGTAATTTTGGAATAATTTAAAAAAATTATATGGCTTTCATTACTGCTATAGTCTATTTCTTTCTGAGTCATCTAAGTTTACCTTGTGGCAAGAGTATCTGCTCATGTTTTTAATAAACACTCGCTTAGTAACATCTGGGTAAACGACTAAACATGACATAGTCTAATGAAGAATGTGGATTTCACTTAACCAAATAGTCTTTGTTATAGCTTGTGCCCTATGCAGTAGCTGGTCCTTGGACCTTTTTTCTCTAAATTAAAATGCAAATATCTTTTATCTTTCCTATCACAGGATTGATCTGAAGTTAAACAAAAAACCACGCGCTGTAAGTATCAGCCAGACCATTTCAGAGAGGCTGGTAATTTTTGGAGATGGTTAGAAAAATGCATTTGTCTTCAGAGCCTCAGTGTTCCTCATCTGGGGTCACAGATCTCATTTTAAAGCCCAGGGTGTCCATCTGGATACACTTCGACTTGTAGGTTTATTTACTTTCTTGATATTTTGGAGAGAGAAAGGAGTCACGTTTTTACTGAACAAAAATTCTTTAGTTAATTCTTTGATTAAATAATGAGCTGTTAATACTAGCTCCCCACATCACCCCTGGCTGGTGAGCTCGCAGGTCAAATAAGGGCAGAATTGATGTTTCAGTCCCCTTGTGGACTCAGAAGACGGGCCATTTTCAGATATGAAATATTATCCCTTATATTTGAAATAGAACTTTTGGCTAGAGAACAACTCTCTAGCAGAGTGGTTTTTTTTTTTTTTTTTTTGCTGTACTCATGGCATGCAGAAGTTCCCAGGCCAAACCTGTGCCACAGCAGTGACAAAGCCAGATCCTTTTTTTTTTTTTTTTTTTTTTTTTCCTTTCAAAGGCCACACACTCAGCATATGAAAGTTCCCAGGCTAGGGGTGGAATCAGAGCTGCAGCTACCAGCCCACACCACAGCCACAGCCACGGGGGATCCAAGCCGCATCTGCAACCTATGCCGTACCTTGTGGCAACGCCGGATCCTTAACCCACTGAGCGAGGCCAGGGATCGAACCGGAATCCTCATGGATGCTAGTCGGGTTCTCAACCCACTGAGATACAACAGGAACTCCCAATGCCAGATCCTTAACTACTAGGCCACTGGGGAACTCCAAGAATTTTTTTCTTAGATTCAAACCTATTGTTCTGCTGAGAGTAAGTTGGGACTTCTGTTTTTCTCTCTTCAGGACTATTAGAAGACTCATTAGTGCAGAAGCTTCCAGGCTGCAGAGCCCTGCTTCCCTCCTCCGACCTCACAAAGATAAACATCCCTTACCTGAGTGGTGGCCATCCATCTCTGCTTGCCCAGACCCAGTGCCTGTGACTCTGAGTAGTTTGTTCGGAAACGTGGTGACAAACAAGTCATTTCTGTAAGACCACATCGGATCATTCACTTTGTGTCATTTTTAGTAACAGAACTGCAGGAAGACCCAAGACATGGTTATAGTCCCAGCAAGCTGCTAACTGTGCATTTCTCCCTTCTTGGAATGAACGTCTCCCCCCAGACTGGCTGGCACCAGCTTCATCTGTGATACGCGTCGGAAAATGTTCTCTGGGTTTGTTTTTATGCTGAAAGTAGGACACAGGTCACATTTCAGAGGGAGGCTGTAAATATCTGGTGTTTTCTTATTTTGTTTGTGTTTTATCATTTTTCTGTTGTTGTTTTTACCATCTTATTTTCTTTGGGGACTTTTCATAATGCCGTTGTACAGCTCATACCTTCCTGCTTACATATCTGATCATCTGTTTTGTGCAGTTGCCAATATTCTGAACTGAAAATAATCTGGTTTACCATAAATAAAATGGGGACTTGGCTTTTGGGGGGGTTTTTTGCAGGGGGAAGGTAAAGAGTGTTTATTTAAGAATTACCTATCTTAAATCTGAGTTGGAAGCAGTTTCATGTTCAAGGAACAGGAAAAGCTGAAAAATGGGTTTAAATCAGTCCTTTTAAAATAGATATTTTTATTCTTTTGTATAAATAAAATTTCACAGGCTTTGACTTCTCATGCTTTACTTTTAAATCGGAAGTTATTTTCTCACTTATTTATTCATATCATGCCTTATGGAAATTTCTCTTTTTCCATCTCTTCTCTCTTTGCTGATATTTGCCTGATTAAATAATTGTTCTAAAAACCACTAAGGCAAATGGAAAGGCTCCATACTGTACCCAAAGCTGATAACATCCGGAGCTCTTGAGCCGAGTGAATGCATGATCACCGAGAGGCTGTGACGCCCAGCGGATGCCCCGTCCTTTCGGGGTGGATGGGCTGAGGAACCTGCTGACGGCTATTACCCGCCTCTGAAACGACCCACCTCAGCTGCACGTCGGCATCACATGGGATGCCTAAAAAGTACTGATGCCTGGGTCCCACCTGCCAAGACTCTGACGCAGGTGCAATCTAGCACTGGGGGGAGTCTTTCAAAGAGTCCCTGGGATTCTGATAAGAAGCCAAGTTGAGAACCGATGCATCAGAAGACTGGATGGTTCGATTTCAGTTCTCCGTCCTGAATCAGTTTAAGGGATGCAATGTGGGGCCTCACCTTTCCTTTGACTCTATTTAGTCATAGTCCCTTACTTATGTCCATGTCTCTGTTAGAAAAAAAGATGTTCCATTTGTGATAATATCAGTAGGACTGAACCAAGGATTGCGTCTGTGATCAAAACACGTCTACTCTGTCAGATGTGCAAAAGCTTTCACTCTTGTTCTCAAATAAACGTTTTTTGTTTTTTTTTCTTTTTTTTTTTGACTCTGTGGCTATTTAGATGTCTTTGCTTCTGTCTTTGATAGCAGAATTTCAGTGTCAGGGATTTTTAAGGAAGTAGTTTCTTATATATATATTTTTCTTTAAACAAAAACCTAACCACAACTAAAAACAATGGAAACCAGAAGCTTTCTGTATCCTTTTTTGTCAGTTGATCTCCTTTCCTGGGAGGAAGAGGTGGGATCCCTGCTGTTTCCTGAACTTTGAGGAAAGCACACAGCAAGCCTGAAAATATTTCTATCAGAGTTTGACATTTGCTAGGGAAATAGTAGATCTACTCTTAAAAAGATGTATTATTTTGGGAGTTCCCGTCGTGGCGCGGTGGTTGACGGATATGACTGGGAATCATGAGGTTGCGGGTTTGGTCCCTGCCCTTGCTCAGTGGGTTGGCGATCCGGTGTTGCCGTGGGCTGTGGTGTGGGTTGCAGACGCGGCTTGGATCCTGCGTTGCTGTGGCTCTGGCGTGGGCCGGCGGCTGCAGCTCCAATTCAACCCCTAGCCTGGGAACCTCCATATGCCGCTGGAGCGGCTCAAAGAAATAGAAAAAAAAAAAAAAAAAGATGTATTATTTTGGCATTCCCATCGTGGCGCAGTGGAAACAAATCTGACTAGGAACCATGAGGTTGCAGGTTCAATCCCTGGCCTCCATCAGAGGGTTAAGGATCTGGCATTGCTGGGAGCTGTGGTGTAGGTCCCAGATGCGGCTTGGATCTGGCATTGCTGTGGCTCTGGCGTAGGCCAGTGGCTACAGCTCCAATTAGATGCCTAGCCTGGGAACCTCCACAGTGTGGCCCTGAAAAGCAAAAAAAAAAAAAAAAGGAAGATAGGGGAGTTCCTGTTTGTGGCTCAGTGGCAACAAATCTGACTAGATCCGTGAGGATGTGGGTTCGATCCCTGACCTTGCTCAGTGGGTTGGGAAATCCAGCATTGTCTTGAGCTGTGGTGTAGGTCGCAGATGTGGCTTGGATCCCATGTTGCTGTGGCTATGATACAAGCCAGCAGCTGCAGCTCCAATTCAACCACTAGCCTGAGAACTTCATATGCCGTGGGTGCTGTCCTGAAAAGCCAAAAAAAAAAAAAAAAAGAAATTCCTCTGGAGTTCCCATTGTGGTGCAGTGGTAACAAACCTGGCTAGTATCCATGAGGATTCTGGTTTGATCCCTGGCCTCACTCAGTGGGTTAAGGATCGGCTTTGCTGTGAGCTGTGGTGTAGGTCACAGATCCGACTCGATCTGGCGTTGCTGTGGTATAGGCCGGCGGCTACAGCTCCAATTTGACCCCCAGCCTGGGAACTTCCATATGCCTCAGGTGGGGCCCTAAAAAGCTAAAAAAATTAAAAAAGGTTAAACATCATGGCTTTGACCCAGACATTGGCCAGTGGAGGGATAAATTTATTTAGGTGGCTGTTGCCCTCGCAGTTCCCATCTGTAACACTGGATGGCAGTGGGCTGCTGGGTGGCTTATGTCCTCCCCTCTTAGCAGCCCATCAGCCACCCCTGATCTGGATAGGCCACCAGGACCACAAAGAAAATGCTGCCTTTACCAGGTTAATTGAGTTTGAAGTAGTGCTTGGCTTCCAGTCTTTAACCTCAGTATCTCTACCATAAAATTAGGTTGTGACGGTAGTTGTACAACTAAAAATATAATTAAATTCATTTCTTGGGCGGCTCCCGTGGCATATGGAGGTTCCCAGGCTAGGGGTTGAATCGGAGCTGTAGCCGCCAGCCTACGCCAGAGCCACAGCAATGCCAGATCCGAGCCGCGTCTGCGACCTACACCACAGCCCATGGCCACGCCGGATCGTCAACCCACTGAGCAAGGGCAGGGATCGAACCCGCAACCTCATGGTTCCTAGTCGGATTCGCTAACCACTGAGCCACGACGGGAACTCCCAAAAAACATTGAAATTCTTAAAAAAAAATGGAATCTCTGATGGGACTATGGGAATAGGTTGCCTTTTGCTCTTTCTGATAATTATAAAACATTTAAAAAAACAACAACAACAAAAAAGTGGATTGGCTCAGTGGAAAGAAACATGACTAGAATCCATTGAGAGTGTCAGTTCAATCCCTGGCCTTGCTCAGTGGGTTGAGGATCTGGCGCTGCTGTGAGCTGTGGTGTAGGTTGCAGATGCGGCTCAGATCCTGCGTTGCTGTGTCTCTGGTGTAGGCCGGTGGCTACGGCTCCAATTTGACCCCTAGCCTGGGAACCTCCATATGCCACAGGAGCAGCCCTAGAAAAGGAAAAAAGACAGAAGAAAAAAAAAAACCTTGTCCATATCTGAGTGACACGCACATGTATGTGTGTCTCTTACAGAAGGGGTGGCATGCTCTTTTCAACAGTAATATAGCTTAGAAAATGTTCTGTAAGATGCAGCGGCCTCGCTTCTGTTGACTACCTAATACTGCATTACATGTGTTACCAAAATCTATCTACCAGGAGTTCCCATCATGGCTCAGCGGAAACGAATCTGACTCGCATCCATGAAGACGCAGGTTCGATTCCTGCCCTCGCTCAGTGGGTTAAGGATCAAGCGTTGCTGTGAGCTGTGGTGTGTAGGTCGCATATGTGTCTCAGATCCTGCTTTGCTGTAGCTGTGATGTAGACCAGCAGCTACGGCTCTGATTTGACCCCTAGCCTGGGAATCTCCATATGCTGAGGATGCAACCCTAAGAAGACAAAAAAAAAAAAAAAAATCTATCGACCAGTCTTCTGTTGATGGTGTTAATGTTGTTCCCCATCTTTTGCTGACTCAGACGGTGCTCTGGTATCTTAAACACATCATTTTGCAGATATAATAATTTTTTTAAAATTTTCTTTTAAATGAGAGTCGCAACGTTTATTTTAGTTTCTCTCGTGTTTTGTTTTGTTTTGTTTTGTTTTGTTTTGTTTTTTTCTTTTTTGCCACTCAGGCAGTATGTGGGAATTCCTGGGCCAGGGATTGAACCTATGCTGCACAGCAGCCACCAGAGCCACAGAGATGAGAACGCAGGAACCTCAACCTGCTAGGCCATCAGAGAACACCCTGCAAATATGATTCTTGGCAGTGGGATTGCTGAGCCAAAGGGTTAAAATACGTAGATCTGAATGTGACTTTAATCAGATGACTTTGTTTTTTGGCTGCACTCTGAGGCATATGGAAGTTACCGGGCCAGGGACTGAACACGTGTCACAGCAGTGGCCTGAGCTGTGGCAGTGACAAGGCTGGATCCTTAACCTGCTGCGCCACAAGGGAATCCCCAGGTCACTTTTAAAGTGGTAATGCATGTATTTGTTTCTCCTTTTCCTTTTCTTTATTCCTCCAGTAACTGAGAATTTTTCTTGAGTAATTTGTTACCCAGAGCAGGTGGAATTTTCTGGAACTCTAAACTCTGTAGGTCATGACTGTGACATCTGGGGTTTGCCAGGTAGAGTTATAAATGTCATTGAGAATTCCCGGGTTTTGCCTTAGTACATACTTGCCATATTATTCTCTTTATTTTATTATTATTTTTTTGCCATGGCAGTGGCTTATGGAAGTTCCCTGGCCAGGAACTGAACCTGTGACCCAGTGCTCCAGAGACGCCACCAATCTGTTTGGAACTCCCCATATTATTCTCTTTAGGTATTACCTAACATCCTAGTGTCCAGGCCCTCAGGCTGCTCTGGCAGCCCTGGGGGCTAAGCCGGCCCCCTGCTCCCCAGGCAGTCATACCAGGAGGCGCCAGCAGGTGGCAGGCAGAGCACCACAGTGCCCCCGGCCTTTAGCAAGGTTCTCTGGGAGCAGCCAGAATCAGAGCCTTTGGCCCATTCCCAGGAACCTGCCTCCCAGCAACAAGCCTAACTTGGTGGGGTGGGGTAGGTTGCCCAATCCTTTTCTCCCACCTAGTTTTGCAGCCCGTTTCTTACATGAGTGAGCAGTTTAAGATCACCGGCATCTGCCTTGAGCTGGGCTTCAAGGCCACACCCCAGGATGACAGCCTCGGGCCTCCTCCCCCTCCAGGAACTAGCTGGAAGGATTTACATACCACGGCCTGGGATGACTTCGGTTTCCTTAATTGTAGGGCCCTACTTCCTGTCCCTTTCAGCCAAATTTCCCACACCCTTTCCATGAACTAGGAGGTCCCCAGAGCAGGCGCGTACACCCTCTGTCCACTCTGCAATGTGGTCTAGGAAAAAAATGAGCTGGAGGTTTGAGGAGGCTTGGGGCAAAAATGCTAGGATCCTGGCACCGCTTTCTCCCAGGGCAGGAGCCTCTGGGGACCAGCTGGACCCAGGGCTTGGGGCTGGTGACACGACCCCTGCCCCCGACTCTAGATTTATGTCCCAGTGAATCCTGGTTTCTCTGCGGCTCACGCATTCTATCTCTGATAGAGCCCGGCACCTCCTTCAGGGCAGGGGGAGAGACGTGCTGGTTTTTCCAGAAGATCTGAGGCCAGGGAGGTCATGGACCAATGCCGGTAGGAAGAGGGAGGAAGTGGCAGCTGCGATGGTGACTGGTGGCCTTTTCCAGCCACTGTCCTATACCAGCCTGCCTTTCCCAGCCACTGTCCTATACCAGCCTGCCAGAGACAAGCCTTGTCTGGAGTGTTTGTAGGCCTGGCCCTGGTCGGCTTGGGAGCAGCTCCCCTGGGGCCCCAAGGCTCTCCTGTTCCTAGTTTAGGTCCCCAGATCTTTCAGGACTGCTGGTTTCCTCAGGCTGGTACAGTGGCTGGGGACAGAGTGGGCGGGGACCTTCAGGGTAGGAGTTTCATCCAGTTCTCTGCCAGGGAGGCCCAGGTTTCCTAGTCATCCTGGGCCCAAGTGGGTGTGGTTAACCCCTGTGCAGGACAGAAACAACAAGGCTCAGGCCCCTGCTGGTGAGAGCTCCGGGTGGGGTGGGGTGGGGTGGGGTGGGCTGTGGCTGATCGAGGAAGGGCTGGCAGGAGGCCCTTTATGAGCGCCCCAGGACCATTTCCCAACCCTGCAGGAATTTGCATATGCCATGTTTGGCTTCTCAGCTCCTGAAACCAGGAAAACAACAGGAGGAAAGAGCTGGCGGGGCAGGGACGGGGAGTTTGATCCCCTCCAGCCCCTCAGTGGCTCCAGCTCCTGTCTTGGGGTCAGGTTCAGACCCTGCCACCCTCTCCTTCACACTTTACAACCACCTTGTGGGGCAGGCCAGGAAGCCAAGGCTCAGAGAGGGGAAGTGAGCTGCCCAGGGTCACACCAGTGAAGGGAGGAACCTGAACCCAGGGCCGCTTCCTCCCTGTGCTGCCACTACCACTCTGACTGAGGTGTCCTCTTGTCAAATCTAGGGAGAAGCAGGGACCATGGTGTCCCTTTCACAGGTAGGGACGTCGAGGCCGTGTGGATAAGGATGCTTCGGCGGGTGTGGAGGACGTGGTGGTGAGAACTTTGCCGTTAAAACCCAAGTCGTGGGAAAGAAACATTCTGGGCATTGGGCTGGGCAGGCTCTGAGAGGCTCTGCCTGGAAGCCAGATTGAGAAAGAGGCCTGGGGGGAGAGGCTTCAAATCCTGGATGGCCAGCCTGGCCAGGCCAAGGCTGCCGGGAAAGCTCAGATGACAGGGCACCGGAGCTGACTCAGTCCTCCGTGAGCCCGGCCCCAGCTGGCACCTGCTGTGCGGGCTCCACTGCCCTTGCCCGTGCCTGCCCATGGGCCAGCAAGGCCAGTCGCGGCTTCCAGACGTTAGCACGGCCAGCCCGGACCTGCTGCCCACTGCCCACTGCGCACCTGCCTGTAGGATGTGCCTGCTCCCCTCCCCGCAAAGCGGAAGCAGCAAATGACCAAGAATTTTGGTCAAGGACCAAGTGTGGGCCTTGGAGTCTACGGACAGCAAGCTGGTGGGAGAGGCAGAGGGGTGAAGGCACCCTACTTCTTCTGGGCCTCCCTCCGAGGCTCTCAGCCTTCACCCCCCACCGCCGTGTGCAGAGAGAGGGGGCTGCGTGGGTGGGGCCGCTGGGGCACCTGGTCTGAGCAGGGGGGTGGCTGGGCCAGCTGACATGCTGGTGGGTCCCCAGGCAGATCTCCATGGCCTTGAGGTGCAGGACTGAGGGCACCCCCACCACCTCCAGGGCCTGAGAGTCACTGCAAACTAGAGTCTGGGGCCCTTTCCTCCTTAGGCTTGTAGGGCCAGCAGATCCCCAGGTCAAGGTCCCGCTCCAATCTGTCTTCTTCTGTGGGACCTTGGGCAAGTCACTCAGCTTTGTCCGTGGCTGATGATAATGAACCGGACAGTCTGGTATTTTAGCTCTCTGTCCATAAAAACAAACAAAGGGCCATAAGTAGCCTTTACACTGGAATACAGTTCTTGACTGGAGAAACAAAATCTATAAATAAGGCAATGAGGAGTTCCCTGGTGGCTCAGTGGCTTGAGGACCTGGCATCACTGCTCTGGCATGAGTCCCTGCTGTGGCACAAGTTTCCTCTCTGGCCCAGAACGTCCACATGCTGCAGGTGTGCCCCACCCCCAATAAAGAAAACGGCAATGATATTTCTTTGTGCAGATGAAAATCTCCGAAGGTGGCTGGTTGCAGCAGGCACAGGGGCACCTTGAAGAGCGTGACGGCTTGTCTTGGCGGAATCACTCCTGCCTCAGTGCAGGCTTCCACAGAGCCTTAGGGTGAGCAAAGAATGAGGTGGGGGCCTCAGGTGCAGGGAAGATCTCCAGGGTGGCCTTTCTGTCAACATGCTGCAGGGCTTTTCTGTGGTAACGCAGTTTCTAGAAAAAAATAGATGATACAAAAGCTTCACAGACAATAAGGACAAATTAGGTGAAATGTTCAAAGATATAATTATGAAAGCTGTATTTTTTTTTCCATCGCAGATGGTGTTTGGAGAGCATCTGACAACCTAGCTTTTCATTTAAAATATTTAACATTTACACCTCATTTAAAAATTTTTTTATTGTAGTTGATTTACAATGTTCTGTCAACTTTGCTGGACAGCAAAGTGACCCAGTTATACATATATACATTCTTTTTCTCATATTACCTTCCATCATGTTCCATCACAAGTGATTGGATATAGTTCCCTGTGCTACACAGCAGGACCTATACCTCATTTTTTATCTGGGAAAAAAAATATATTGGATGGGGGAGGGAGTGGGACGGACTGGGAGTTGGGGGTTAATAGATGCAAACTGTTTCTTTTGGAGTGGAGAAGCAATGAGATCCTGCTCTATAGCACAGGGAACTACATCTAGTCACTTGTGATGGAACATGATGGAGAATAATGTGAAAAAAAGAATATATATATACATATATATGTATAACCGAGTCACTTTGCTGTACAGCAGAAGTTGATAGAACGTTGTAAATCAACTATAATAAAAAAAAATGACAAAGAAATACATATATTCTGCTTGGCCTCTTCCCTTCCAGGCATAGGTGGGAATGTTGAGATGGTGTGTAGAGGGGAACACACTAAAGGCCCTTGAACGAGCACACAACACAGATAACCCCTAAAGGGTACTCCTAAAGGGTACAACCCCCATTCCCACTTCACAGATGAGACTGAGACCCAGAGAGGGGCAGTCCCTTGTCCCAGGTGACAAAATTTGTGGCAGAGCTTGTTCCTGTCCCCTGACTGGGGGGTTACCCTGGCCGGACCTTTCCGGGCCGGTTCCACCTCAGTGCCCCTTACTCTGCTCTGGCCCTGGAGAATGGAGCAGAGCTGAGTTCTGACACCCATCCATGAGCTCCCCTGGAGCTGTCTCCTCAGCCAGATGGCCCCTGGTCACAGGGCAAAGAGAACACCTTTATTCTCTTTGTTCTCAAAGAGAGCCTGGGGGTTCCCATCGTGGCACAGTGGTTAATGAATCCGACTAGGAACCATGAGGTTGCGGGTTCGATCCCTGCCCTTGCTCAGTGGGTTAAGGATCCGGTGTTGCTGTGAGCTGTCATGTAGGTTGCAGACGCAGCTCGGATCCCACGTTGCTGTGGCTCCGGTGTAGGCCGGTGGCTACAGCTCTGATTAGACCCCTAGCCTGGGAACCTCCATATGCCGCGGGAGCGGCCCAAGAAATGCAAAGACAAAAAAATAAATAAATAAATAAATAAATAAAAGAGGGAGAGAACACAGCCTGTCCCACCCCCTCCCCAGGCTGCAGCCTCAAGACTCCAAGCTCTAATCTGCTTCCTGACACCCTGCCCCTGCGTCCCCAGCCTTTCATGCCCTGATCCAAGGCCTCAGGAGGGGTCCTCTGCCCTAAAGGGACATGGCCCTCTTGGTGCAATTCCAAAAAACTTCCTTCCAGAAAAGGGTCAGAGAGCTGGCGTGGAGGTGGATCTGGGGTGCACACCCACTGACCTTCCATCACCCAGAGGCCAGCTCCACCCCCAAGCACAAAAGACCATTACCTCTTAGAGGGGCTCACATTGGACTTTATTGACGTGTGAGGCAAGGGCTTTCCGCTTAAAATATTTAACGTTTACACCTGTCGCGCACGCACACACGCGCGCACACACACACACACACACACACACACACAAAACCTCCCCTTGGGGAAGGGGGAGAAGGGGTGGGGGCAGAGTGCCCTTGACCTCCCCCGCCACCTGGCCCCCAGGGGCTATGGGCTAGGTGAACAGAGTGGGACGGAGAGTGGGTATTAAGAAGCTTAATCTTGCTTACTAACATGAAGCCTCCAGCCCGCGAGAGCATGGACGAGGCCTCATTAGCTTAGAGGAGGGCCCACGGAGGGCGGGCACATGGTGCCCAACGAGCCAGCCAAGGCCCGCATCCCGGGGACGGGGCGGAGGTCGGGGGCCGTGCGCAGGGCCCCCAGCCCAGGCCTCTGCACCCCATGCCTCCCTCCCCGCCCTCCGAGAGAAAGGAGGGTTTGGGCCTCAGCCTTGGACTGACAGCCGTTACTGGCAGCGTCTCCTTAAACTACAGATACAATGTGCATCAACAGGGTGATCGCTTCTGCCCCCCGGGCTGCCAGCTAAAGGTGCCGAGGGGCCAGAACCAATCCTACAGTATCTTTGGTCTGGGGGTTCCCTTGCCTACTCGCATCCTCCCTGCATCCAGCCTCCGGAAGCCCAGCCCGGCAGCCCTCAGAGGCCAGAGGTGCTGCCTGGCGTGGGGTGGGGAGGGTGGGGTGGGCTGACTACTCATTGAGCTGCTGCGACTTGTAGGAGAGGATCTCGGCGGCCAGCTGCTGGGGGTCCAGGAGCTGCGGGAAGCGCTCCATCACGGCCTCCACCAGGTGCGGGGGGAAGACGCCACACAGCTTGGTGTACACGCTGGCTCGCTCCTTGGCCAGGCTGCCTCCCCCGCCCCAGGGGCCCCTGTCGGCCCCGGGGCCTGGCACCCGGGGCTCCTGCAGGACCGGGGCCGGTGGGGGAAGCTGGTAGGGCTCCGACCAGTACTCGCGAGGTGGAAAGGCGGCCGGTGGGGGCGCGTAGTCAGCAGGGACGCTGAAGTGGCCGGCCCCCACGGGCCGGCCAAAGGCAGAGAAGGCCGGAGTGGCTGGGAGCTTGGCCCCGTAGGGGCTGTAGCCAGTGTAAGGACCCCGGGATGGGCCCGGCTCACCGGGGCCGCTGCCTCGGACCCCCCACAGTTCCGACATCTGGCTCTCCAGGGAGCCGATGCCCGAGTCCAGGCAATCCTGGGAGGTGTACGGGAGCGAGTCCAGAGTCTGCGGGAACCAGTCCGAGGGCCCAAAGCTGCCCCCGCTGCCCCCGCTGGGTGGGAGGCTCCTGCCTGCCTGGGCGAAGGGCTGTGTCAGACCCTCCCGCGGAGTTCCCGGGGTGGCCTGGACCCCCAGCTTCTTCCCCTCCAGGCTGCACTGCTCATGCTCTGTTGGCACAGAGCCAGGCTGGGGTGAAGGTGACGGCCGCCGGCCACTCTTGTCCTTGCTTGGAGGCCTGGGGGGTGACAGGAGGGCGTTGGCACGGAGCTCGTCAGCCACGGAGCGCTGGGGGCGGCTGGGCCGCTCGGGGTGGAAGAAGCGGCACTTGATCCCGTAGGTGCATTTCCTCCCTGGGAGGGAATGGAGAGAATTAAGGGGGGCGGGGGCTCTCAGCAGAGGCGGGAGGGGTGGCAGGGACACACGGGGTGGGGGACCCTGAGAGGAAGAACTCGGGGCGCGGGCCGACTGAGGCGAGAGGGCAAGGGGATGAGGGCGGGGGGGCTCTGGAGGGTGGAGCTGGGATCTTACCATAGGGACACGGCTGCTTCCTGTGCTCGGCCGAGAGCGGCTTCTTACGCAGGAAGTTGTCCAGGCTCGGCCCGTGACGGCCCAAGGGGTCATCGGGGGGCATGAACCTGCGGAGGAGGTGGGAGACATGATGGGGGGCATCCCAGTGCCGAGGAGAGGGCTGGACAGGACGCCTTGCTAGGACGAGCAGGAGGGCAGCTCCTAAAGCTGGTGTCTGAGGAGTTCCCGTTGTGGCTCAGGGGGTTAAGAACCCGACTGGTATGCATAAGGATGTGGGTGTAATCCCAGTCTCGCTCAGTGGGTTAAGGAGCTGGCCTGGCTGTGAGCTGTGGTGCAGGTTGCAGATGCAGCCTGGATCCCCTGTTGCTGTGGCTGTGGTGTAGGTCAGCAGCTGTAGCTCAGATTCAGCCCCTAGCCTGGGAACTTCCATATATTGCAGGTGCGGCCATTAAAAAAACCAAAAACCCCAAAACAACTGGTGTCTGAGCAGCAGGGCTCTGGGTAGTGTAGTCCTGAAAGAGTGGAGGAGGTCCCAGTCCACAGGGCCGCGGCTGCTTTTGGGGCCACTCTTGTGCTGGGGGCTGGCTGAGGTGAGGACCTGAAGCTAAGGCCGCACCTGCTGGCCTCTGGTCAGAGCTGTGGAGCAGGAACCAGAGAGGCCCCCTTGGAGGTGCTGACCTCCTCCTGCCCCCCAGACTCCTGCTCCACCCCGCAAATTAGAAAGCCCTCTGTCCACGCCTGACCCCTCCTCAGCGGGGCCATGTCCACTCTGCTCTCAGAGCTGCCTGGGCCCAAGGCCATGGCTCCCCAGCAGGGCCGCCCCAGCCCTGGCCTCCTGAGTCCCCTTGCGTGGTGGCAGGGCGGTGGCAAAGCGTACTTGTCGTTGACGAAGGAATACATGAGCAGCCGCTCCTCGATGAAACGCTTCCACTCCTGCCTCTCGCCCTGGAGGTCCCGGTATGTGTCGTTGGAGACCATGATGCCGTCGGACTCGAAGGCCAGCTTCACGATGAAGCGGTCATCGTAGCAGACCACGCGTTTGCCGCCCACACGCCGTGACGGTGTGAACACCAGGATTTTCTTCTTCTCCAGGTCCCGCAGGATGTGCTGGTCTGGGGGTGACAGGGACCCAGGTCAGGGCCCAACCTGGACCCAAGGCCAGCCGGCAGAGCTCCCTGACCCCCCCAGAGACCAGGCCCAGGGTCACGAGGGCAGGAAGCAGCTCTGCAGCGGGCCGGCCTCACTGGGCCTGGGGCATGTATATGCTTTGCTGCCTGAAGACCAAGAACCCCTGAGAACAGGTGGGCAGGTCCCACTCAGCCCAGACTCCCGAGTAGAGCTGGGCCTGGGCTGCCTCCTTCCCCCCTCCTGGACACCAGGCCTGGTCGCCCTGGCAGCGGGCTTGGCTCTGGTGCTCACCCAGCCCACTCTGGAGTTGGGGCCAGAGGAGTGTCCAGGCTCTGTCCCCTGCAGAGTCAGCGAGCCTGCCCCCAGATCTCTCAATAAACTCCTATTTTCCTCCCAAAGGCTGGGGGCTCGTGCAAGAGCAGGAATGGCGAGGGCAGGCATCTGCTGAGCATTTGCTATGTGCCAGGCGCTCTTCTGAGCACTTATCGACTCCTGTGATCCTCATGCTAACCCTGTGAGGTTATCCAACCCTCACCCCGTCCCATTTCCCAGCAGAGGAGCATGTGGCTCAGAGCAAGGTGAGCCAGAAGGGACTGAGCTAGGACTCCAGACCCCACAGGGCCCAGCCACTGTGCCATGCTGCCCCTGTGCCACTGGGAACCTGGCAAGAGCGTGCCCCCACTTGGTGAGGGAGGTGCCCGGTACCTGGGGGCAGAGGCTGCCCTAGGCGACCTCCAAGGACTGTTGTTCCGAGCAAGATGCTAAGGACAGTAACAGCCGGGAAAAGAAACGCTGGTCCCTGCCTGAGGCCTACAAGCTGTTGCTCACACTCAAAGGGTCTCTCTGGAGGAGGACCAGGGCTCCCGGGGGCAGTGAGACCAGGACCCTCCTGGGGGTGCCACTAACCTGTGATGGGCGCATCAGGCCGAGGCTGCTCCTTCCTCCAGGATGGTACAAACACCGTGATGTCTGTGTGGCCCCGCTCCAGAAACCAGTTCACTGCCAGGAGGATGCCCCGGCAGGAGAAGACTTCCTTGTTCCCGTGGCTGGGGAGGAGAGGAGGGCAGGGTCAGCCTGCTGTCCCCGAAGCCAGCTGAGCTCAGCCAACGCACCACCCCCCCACCCGACCTCTGGCTGGGGGCCCAAGGCCTGTATTCCCCTGCTGGTTCCCACAAAGCCTGGGATGGCCAGGCCTGGGACTTTCCCTGAGGTTCTGTCTCCTACAATGAGGAGACGCCCAGGAATCTGGCAGCACCCGCTCCCTACATGGGGGAGGGTCAGGCTGCTTACAACACACCTGGGGGTGGGGGAAAGGCGCTGGGACCACAGGGACACGGCTGTGCCCAGACGGACTGAGTCACCACCCCTCCCTCGCCAGGTGGGGGCAGGGCAAGAGAAACCAGATTGCACCGGATTCAATTTGGATTAAAGTTCAGTCCTGTGCAAACCGCTGGGGCTGGGGCTGAGGAGGGCGAGGGGGGAAAGCAGCTTTGATTCCACCTTCAACACGGGGCAGGAGGCTGCTGCGGGGCCTTTCAGCTTGAAAGTGAAAGGACAGTTCTTTTTCCTCCCAAGCCTGCCAGTTCCCCAAAACACCAGGACTGCCTGTCTTCTCCTCACTCCTCTGGGGAGGGCATGACCCAAGGCAGAAAGATAGTCTGAAGACACGGGGGAGGGGGACTCTGCTGGCCGGAGAGCTGGGAGCTGGGACACCCCTGGCTGTGGTCTGACCTTGCCCCATCTGAACGTGGCTAGATCCTAAAGCAACCCCGAGGTTGCTCGGGCTCAGCTTCTCTGTCTGGAAAATGGGCCCTGCAGTCTGCAGCCTCCTTAAGAAGGGCCCATGTCAGCGGGACAATGTCTGCCTGAGGCCAGAGACCCAGAGACCGTCCGACCAAGTGGAGGTTCTAGCTGACTTCCTGGGAGAGGAGCGGGGGGGCTCCCAGGGAATTAATACGGGGGGGGGGGTCACAGTAGGGCTCTAGGACCAGACTAGGGGGCTGGAAGGGGCCGAGCTGGGGCTCCCTCCCCCAACGGCCCCTGTGCCTCACTAACCCCTCAGTGAACAACTCAGACTCAAATTTGGCAAATAAAACCGAATAAACGTTACGCAAAAGAGACAACTCCATGGCCAACCACATCCTGTGGGTGGCTTTTGGGGGGGCGATAGCTGGAGCCCCAAGAGAATGTAGGAGAGGTGGGGCAGCTGGCGGGCTGGGGGTGCACGGAGGCTGTCCAGGGAGTGAGGCAGGGACTCCCGGCTGAAGGTCTCTGTAAATTGTAGGGGAGGCAAAGTCCAGCGGCAAGGCAGCGCTCATCCCTGCCAGGTGAGGCCTCCCTGCCATCCGCCAGGCCAGCCCGCTTATAATAAAAGTTAACCAGTGAGGTCCTCCTAGACAGCACAGGGAACTGTATCCACTCACTTGTGATGGAACATGATAGAAGATAACAGGAGAAAAGGAATGTATGTATATATGTATATATACGTATAACTGGGTCACTTTGCTGTGCAGTAGAAATTAACAGAACTTGGTAAAACAACTATAAAGAAAAAAAAGGTTAGCATTTACTGCGAGCTGTGAGCCAGGCCCTGATCTACATGCTTCATACAGAATCCTCAGCAAGCCTCTGAAGAGGGTCCTATTACGAAAGGCCCCTTGCCCCTTTATTTAGATGAGGGAACTGGTCCATGGAGGGCCACCAGCCACCAGCACTGTGCAGCAGCAATGGTGGAAGGGAGATGCAAACCCAGAGGCTGTGTTCAGAACCACCATGGGTGCTTATGACAGCTAAGGTCCGAAGACAAGGGCCAACCCTGACAAGGGACCCAGAGTGGGGACTAGCAGGTACAGCGCTCCAACTGGAGGACAGGCCCGTCATACACCTCCTGGCTTCATCCTTACAAGGCTCTGACTCATCTAAGGCCCCCTGGCGACTGCTAAGAGACAGAACTTGAACCCAGGTCGGGGTGGGGGGTGGGGGGCTACTGGATCGCCTTCCTACCCCTGATGGAAGGGATGTTTATTTAGGAGGGAAGAAAGCTCCTGAACTTGAGTCTAGGCAAAGGGTTCAGAGGGGGCGGCAGGCGGGGAACAGGGACAATCGTGCATCTTGTCAACTCCTGTTCCTCCGTCAGCACCCAGGGGAGGGGTCGCTGCCTCTGAGAAGCCCTTCCTGGCCCGGTTGCAAGATGGGTCAGGTCCCTGGTGTCTTCGCGACACCCCGTGCTTCCCCTGCTCTGTCTCCCCGGGACCGTGGGGCTGTGACCACCTCTGGCCTGGATCCCTGCCTCAGGAATGTAGGCTGCACACGTACCTGGCCACCTCCTTTGGTCCACACGCGTCCAACCTGCAGAGGCCCTATCTCAGGCTGGCATGTGCAAGCCTGGGGACTGAACGGGGACTTCTGGGGCAGGGCACTGCCTCTGGGCATCAGAAGTCCTGGCTGGGACAAGTCTGCTCTCAGCTGCTCCCCGCCCCCAGAATATTCCACAATCAGGCAGTCAGAAGCCTTACTCTCGGCAGAAGTGGAACACAACATCCATCCAGTCCCGGATGTTGCCCTTCCAAGCCGGGTGTGTGGCCCCCTACAGGGTCCCTGTCACTGCCAGGGAGGAAGCTCTGCTGGCACAGGAAACTGGGCATCCTCCCGCCGCCACTGCAGTCCCGTCTGCCCAGAAGGTCAGGGCCCCCAGCCTGGCTAATGACACTGGTGAGATGTGCCACCGTGTAGGAGATTCCAGCTCGGTGGCTCCCGCCCGAGGGCAGAGAGCAAGGCTGAGTTGGGCTACCCAGGTGAAAAGATCTGCCTGGGCTGGGCCCAGCGACTGGGGAAAAATTCCCTTAGAAGGAAACAGAGGTGAATTTCCCCACGATTTGCATACGGCAGGGGCTGGCCCGCCTGCCCCTGGGGGGGGGGGGGAGGGGGCAGGAGGGCAGCAACCCAGCCGCAGCGGGGACAGGAAGTTCGAGGCTGGAATTCCCCTCCTGCTCCTGCCCCAGCTCAGAAAACCCCTGCGGCTCAGCCTCCGGCTGCCCCTCCTCCCGCCCAGGCCCCTCCTCCTCCTACCGGGACACAAACACACGGAGCACATGGCTGCTCCTGGGGCTCGGTGCTCTGGGGCCCTACCCCAAGAGGAAGGGGTCACAGACGCACCCCAGCTCCTGACCCAGCTAACTGCTGGAACCTGAGAGGGGTCCCCTGACTCCTACTAAAGCACACGCTGTGACCGGTTACCGCCGGCCAGCGGGAGCCAGCTTTCCTCCATGTCCACCTGGGCCCAGCCCATTTCAGAGATGGGAAGACGGACCACCAAGGTGGCCGGAATAGGGCCACCTGTGCACTTGCTGAGCTGGGCCAGGACCAGCCAGACAGCTGACTTGCCCCCAGGGAGGCCAGGTGTGGGAGGGGCAGGGGGGCCAAAGGCACAGAGCTGGCTCAGGAGGCACCCCCGCCCCAGGGACCCCTCAGGGAAGCTGAGGAAGAAGCCCTACCCACCCCACACCCATGTCTGGGGTCTCCCTGTCCGCACCCACAGGAACGTTTCCTTGTGAACCATCCACCCAATCCTGACTCAGCAGCCTGCCTGGAAGGGACTGGGAGAAAACAGGGCCGGAGGGCAGGGCCTGGATGGAAAGGAGGTCTGGGCTTCCCAGAGCCAGTGGCAGCCCTGCGCCCCTTTCCCAGTGAGAGCCTTGCTGGGGAGATGGGGGGGGGAATGGGGGGGGTGGTTCCTGGGGCTGAGTCCTGGCTCTGGCCTCCAGGGAGCCCCCGGAGCCCTGTCCAGCCCAAGTGGCTCAGGCTGAAGCAGAGGGGACCTAAGTCACAGCTCCCCTGAAGCCAAAGTCAGGCCAGCCGCACACACCCGATGTAGACAGAGCCAGATCCTCGAGGTTACTCTCGGTCATAGCTACAAAGCCCTCAAGAGCTGGGCCGGCTTCCTCGGGAGGCCAGGTCTGGGACAACAAGGACTCAGAAGTCCGAGACCCTCCCCGAAGAGCAGTGACAGTAACAACCACTACTACAGATTACTAAGCTCTTACTTCTCTCCAGGTTCTGTGCGCTTACTGCTCACAGCTCACAGCTGGCGCCAGAGGGGTGGGTTAGCCCCATCTCAGGGAGGAGGGAAGGAGCCTCCCGGAGGGGCGGGCTGGAGCCCAAGGCCTGATCCCTTAACCTTGTCACAGGAGAGAAACCGAGACCAAATGCTGGCCCTCACAAAGAGCCTAAGGCTGCTCTGGAGAAATAAAGACTTGAGCTGAAATCCCTGCTCTGGCACTTAACAGTAGTGTGACCCTGAGCAACTCTCTGAGTCCCTAAAACATCCTGAAACCCACTCCCAAGAAGCCGTGAGGACTAAGGGAGCGTCCAGGCACACAGCAGGGCCCCCAGAAAGGGCTTTCCCTGCCTCCAGACCGGTCTGTGAGAGGAGGTCAAACTCCTTCCTGAGGTCCTCTCTACCAGAGATGCAGAGACACAGGGCCACCATTCCCGGCCACCGTCTTGGCCACAGAAGTGACATGTACCTCATGGCCACGTTGCTCCCATCGATGACCACGGGCCTCAGGTCACCACCCTCCTTGTCCTCCTCAGAGGGTGAGGGTTCCACGGTGGGAGCCTTGGGGGTGCCCCCACCACGGGGGACCAGAGGCAGCTGAGGGCAGGGGTCCGGCGACACCTGGCACTCCCGCTCGGCCGCTGACCCATGCTTCACCAGCTCGCCCAGCACTGTGTTGGTGTCTGCCTGGACCCCCAGCTTCTGCAAGACACTGTGGATCTCAGCAGAGGAGTAGCCCAGCTTCCGGAAGAAGTCGACCTTCATCTGTAGCTCCGTGGTCATCACCTCCTCGGCAGTGGGCTCCTGGGCCGGCCTTGGGGTCTCTCGGCAGCTTTTGTGGTCTTCAAGTTCCCACAGACTCATGGTGGGGCCGGGTGGGCCTCTTTCCACTGGCCACTCACAGCTCAGACTGGTGAAAGGCACTTGTCACAGCTCCTGGAGGACAAGCACAAAAGTTAGGGACGGGGAATGGTTCTCTCCAACCCCCACCCCATCCAAGAGGATGAGGCCACACTAGGGGCAGTATGAAAAGCCATTTGGGGGTGTTACCTCTGTTATCCTTCCAAAAGCCCTCCCAGCGAGGGATCCTCAAGTCCCATTACATAAAGGATGAAATTGAGCCACAGACAGTAAGAACTTGCTCAAGGTCATCCAGCTGTTAGCGGGTGGGGCAAGGATTTGAACTTAGGCAGTCTGATTACTCCTCCCACTCTACCCTCAGCCCTCCCCCTCCTCGACAAACCCAGGGACCCAGAAGTCGCGGGTGGCCTTCGACGGCCTCGCCGCGCCCCCACAGCCGCGGGGCGGGGTTTTCAGATGGAAACCCGCTGGGTTGCAAGTGCGCTAGAAGGGGGGCGGGGGTTCCCCGTCGAAACCATCAACCATCGTCTCCTCCAGTCCGTCTGCCGCGTGCTTGGAGCCCAGGCTCAGGAGGCGGAGGGCCAGTGGCCAGACGCCCGGACCGGGGGAGGGGAAGTTTCCGGGGCGACCCACCACCAGCGAGAAAAGTTGCCGGGAAACTCTGGTTGGCCTCCGGGCTCGGTGACGCGGAGGCTGTCCCGGCCCAGAGCCTCTCGCTCGGCTCCCCCTCCAGACTTCGGTCTTCCTACTCCCAGGATCCCCCAACTTGGGCTAAGTTGGAAGCGGTCCCGAGGACCGGCGAGGCCGGAGGGGACAGGCCCCACGTCCCTCCGGCTCCGGTCAGTCCCAGCCTGCGCCCCCCCCCCCCCGCGCTCGCCCCGAGGTCCGCGCCCCCGCCGCGCGCGCGCGCGCCTCACCCCACCGTGCGCCGGCCGCGGCGGGCGGCGTCTCCATGGGGCCGAGTCCCGGAGGCTAGGCCGGCGGCGCCTTTATACCGGGCGGGTGGGCGGGCAGGTGGCGTTCGGGACCGTGACGCGGAAGCTGGGCAGGGGAGGCGAGAGCCGGCCCGAGCGGTAGGGGGCGGAGCGGCCACCGCCCCTTCCTGCTCCGCCCCCTGCACCGCCCCGCCCCGCCCTGGCCTCCGGCCCCGCCCCCGCAGCCGGAGCGCGCCCGGCCCGGCCAGGAATGTGGTCAGCGGTCGCCGTTCGCAACCCCTTATTTGAGCCTCGAGGCGCCCCCGGGGCGGCGCGATCTGCAGGGCAGGAGTGTACGGCCAACAGGCATAAGGTAAGCCCAGGTTGGACCAGGTAAGCGATCCGAGTCTGGCGCGGGCTGACCGAGAGTACGGCAGTAGCAGCACAGGTATAGCTGCGGACGTTCAGACTTAAGTATGCGGAAGGTACAGTCTGGGGTGCATCGAGTGAATCAAGTGCACAAAGGTTGGTCCACACACCACGGGAGGCAGAGCCATGGTTATAAAGACAGGTACACCCAGGCAGGCACCTTTCTCATTGAGACAGGAAGACTCAACAGGTAACCGTGACTGGAGCAGGTACACAGAAGTAGGGCCCCACCCAGGGCCAAGTACATTTTTTTTTTTTTTTTCTGAAATAAGGACCTTGCTGGGATAGAAAGGCAGGTACAACCTGCCTTGTCCCAGCTGGAAAGACTTGCAAGCAGCACCAGGAGCTCCAGTTCCATGGCACCAGGTGCCACCTATGTCACTTTTGAAATCACCAGTGACCCCACCTAGCCAACTCCCTGCTTTGTTGCCTGGTCATCTTTAAAGACCCCGAAGGATCTCCACGTCAGTGCCCCCCAGGCACAGCAACCCCAGGAGCTGGCCTCCAGGAGAGAGAGGAAACAAGCCTTCCCCCAGATCACATCCAGGGCTGGGCTCCTCTCTGTGTGCCCCACCACTCCTGCTGAGCACTGTGTGTGCCGGTAGCCTTAATCTTCACACAAGGGCCACTTTTAGAGTTGAGAAAAGTTCAGTGAAGAGTGCTGTATATTTAGACATGTGCTCATGTGTAGTAACTCCCTTTAAGATAGTAAGAATATTAAATGAGTCCAGATTAATCAGCATAATGATGATAGTCAACCACAGCGATAATGCCTCGCATTTATGGAGGACTCACTGGGCGGCAGGCACGGTGCCAACGCCTTGCAGACACTTCTGTGCCTTTGCATCTCTCTTCCTTGGCCCAGGAGTGCTCTCCCCTTCTTCTCTGGCTACAGCTGCCTGGCCAATTCTGTTCCTCTTTTGGATGATGTCACCTCTTCTGTGAGGCCTGCCCAGACTCCTTTGGTGCTGAATTGCTTCCTCCTTAGTGCTCCCACAGCACTCTGCCTGTGTCCCTACGTGCTGGATTGTGATTGCCTGCTTGGACCGCCTCCGGGGCCAGGGCCGGGCTGGGACTCCGCCTGTAATCCCTGGCCCCGTGCTACCCAGCACTGTGCCAGTGGGAGCCAGCAGGGCTGGGTGATGAGTCACGCAGCTCCGTGTCCTCCCAGAGTGAGCTGCAGTCTCGCTCTCTTCCGGCTCGTAAAGGCAGCTCTTTCCCGAGAAGCTGACTCTCTTCTGCAGAACGCAGGGCTGCTCTGGGGAAACCCTCCTTCACTTACTGCTGGATTTTGCACACCCCGGCCCCAAACCCCAGGAGACCTCTGGATCAAATGTGCCGAGCCCACACCCCTTCCTCTGCCTCTTGCATGCTGGTCCCAGTGGCTCGGCTTGCCAGCTTCCTTCCTGGAGCCTTCCTGCTCTCCTGCCATCTGCCTTCACCTGGCCAGCCTGGGCGGGGTCTGCAGAGTTCCAGGAATGGTCACCCACTAGATGGGCGATGGGGAGAGGTTGGAGAGGGAAAGGTCCCAGGAATTACCTTGCCCTTTGGTAACTCCACTGGGAAGCTCAGATGGGAGCACACAGGAGCTAGGTCGCCTCTTTAGGAAGAGTGGGCAGACTGCCCCCGAGCCTTAGCAGAGTGGTTTTGCAGAGGTTCAGTTCCATAAGGTCTCTTGGAAATGGAGAAAGGGACAGATTCCTTCCATGTTTTGAGCTCCTAGTATGTTTTACATTTTATTTTATTTTTCTATTCTATTCATTTTCTTTTTTCTTTACTTTTCTTTTCTGTGCCCATGGCATACATTTGGGCCAGGGATCAAACCTATGTCACAGTAGTGACAACACCGGATCCTTAAACACTAGGCTACCAGGGAACTCCAGCTTCCAGTATATTTTAAAAAGACTTGTCACAGTAGAGCTACAAAAATTGAAGTGTGGGAGTTCCCTAGTGACACAAGTTAAGGATCCAGCGTTGTCACTGAAGTAGCTTGGGTCACTGCTGTGGCTTGTGTTCAATCCCTGGCCCGGGAACTTCCACACACCACAGGTGTGGCCAGGAAAAATTGAATTGTGTTTTAAAATTTAATCGAGTTTTCACTGTGGTACAGCAGATTAAGGATCCAGTGTTGTCTCTGTGGTGGTACGGGTTCAATCCCCAGTCTGGAGCAGTGGGTTAAGGATCCAGTGTTGCCCCAGCTGTGGCATAGGGCTCATCTGTGGCTTGGATTTGCTCCCTGGCTAGGGAACTTCCATATGCTGTGGGTGTGGCTGAAAAAAAAAGAAAAAAAAATTAATTGAACAAGTTAACTCTTTCTTTTCTTTTAGATGAGAGTTGCAACATTTATTTCAGGTTCTTTCTTGTTTTTTGTTTTTGTTTTTGTTTTGTGTTTTGTTTCTTTTTTGCCACACAGGCAGGATATGGGAATTCCTGGGCCAAGGACTGAACCTATACAGCAGCAACCAGAGCCACAGCGGTGAGAACTAGGCCATCAGAGAACTCCTGACATTAACTCTTTCATCACATACTCAAATGCAGTGAAATACATCTGGACTACTGACAAGATTATTGGAGGATTTGTTTGAAAAATATATTATTTCCTCAGAGAAATGGCTGGTTTTAGGGCTGGGACAAGG